>NC_134721.1:22780000-32780000 GCF_049634645.1 Pelodiscus sinensis | reverse complement strand
ATATAAACCCCCCACGTTTGTTGGGCTTGTGTTTTTTTTTTTTTTTCAAGCTCTCTTGATCGTTTAAACCAAACGTGATTTCTTTTCTCCCCTCCCCAGGGGAGGGAGACTCAACTCAGTACTTTAAATGCTTGAACTTGGCTCACTGGGCCTATTGTAAAACCAGCTCCCTGTCTTCTGAGCTCTCCGCTCAAGTGTATTCAGAATCAGACTGGCTGGTGTCCACGAGCTGGATTTAGTCCGGTCTCGTGCATCACTGGCAGAATTACTGGCTACAATTCCAGCGATGTGGGCCCAGTTCAGCAAAACACATCAAGGCCCTAAAAGGACATTCATTGCCCCAATCCGACAAAGTCCATAGGATTTAGATTGCTACTGGCCTTTCAAAAAATGCTTGTAGTTAAGTACCTGCTTGAGTAATCCCTTTGCTGTTCAACACAGCATTTAAACACTGGCTTAACTTGTCATGATTCTAGGTGCCATTCCAGTAGCATCCAGAGGCACTGAGATTGTCAGGGGGCATTGTGTTAGGCTCAGTGCCTAACACATGCTGCGCAGTGCACAGGCACGCAGTGGGAGATGGTCCTTACTCTGAAGACCAATAGTCAAAGGATGAGAGGGGAAAATGAGGAGGGAGGGGACTGTCCTGTCACTTTATGCCTCCATTTCCCCTTTGTGTAGTAATAATGAGGCTACCAATCCTGACCTGTGCTTGCAGAGGGCTTTGCAATGGGGGGTAGAAAACCCTATGTGATCCCAAAGGGTGTTAGCCTGGAGTGTTCGGAGACCCAATGCACCTGCAGCTCTCCAGCCCTGTGAGGACACTGGGGGATAATGGAGGAGAAGTGTGGCAGGTGATGTGAGCCATTATGGGGGCTCTCTATGAGATAACAGGCCATAGGGATTAGGTGCCCCATTTGAGGGTTGTTCAGTGACACCTGGGCTCTGCAGAGGAGGTCGGGTTGCTGGGAACGGTTCTGGCAGACACTGGCAGTCCTGCAGTCAGCTGAAAGTTAACCCCAGCTCCCGTCTTCTACTCTCTTGGCAGCGTGGACCTGGTGCATGCCCAGATCCATATCGCAGAGGGGAAGAGCCTGGAAGAGCTGGGCCTGAAACAGGACAATGTACGCATCAATGGCTGTGCCATCCAGTGCCGCGTCACCACTGAGGACCCCTCCCGTGGCTTCCAGCCCGATACTGGCCGCATCGAGGTAGGACATCGTGCCGTGTTGCTGCGGGACCATACAGGCCCAGTTCAGCACCATGCTGGGGAAGGGCCGAGTGTGGGTCTGCTCTTTGTTGGAGGACATTTTGACTTGACATCAAAAAACTAAAATTTTCATCCCAGACCTGGAAAATTTGGAAGGGAACAGTTTGGGCTGAAAGCTGCTGAAAATCCAGGACGTTTTCCCCAGAACCTTAACATCTCCCGCTAGGAACTTCCAAACGCTAGGCAGTGTTTGGCCCCATGATGTTCAGTTTTCAGTGTTCAAAGAAAAATCAACAATTCGGAGGCTGGTGGAAATGTTCTGTGGGAATTCTCTGTGTGTGAGGAAACCCCGTTTTCCTTTCTAAAAAGGCTCCCTGGGAAAACATTTTCCCTGAGTGACAGGTGCTCTCAGCAGCCTCGGGGTGCATGTGGGAGGAGGAGAAAGCAAAGGGGCGCTGTGTGTGTTAGAGGTGGAGGGGGCGTTACCCATAGCACTGTGTGTGACGCTCAGTCTGGGGTCAGATTTGAATCCACTGGCAAGCATGTGTTTAAGCCCACTTCTGTGCCTGATCCATGGAAGCTAGCAATGAGGTCTAGTGGTTAGAGGTTGGAGCCAGCACCCCTGGGTTCTATCGCCAGCTCTGGGATGGGAGTGGGAGCTAGCGAGTTAGACCCTGGGGGGGGAGTTCAAGGGGGGGCTGAGAATCAGGACTCCAGGGTTCTATCCGTGGCTGTTGATCTCACATGCTGAAGCCTCCAGCCTGCCAGTTTCCTACTTGGCTGTTCACATTCCCTGGCATTGTGCTCGATTCTCTGGGGCGCTGGTGATAAACAGAAGCACTTGTGTTACGCCTGCATGACAGGCTGCTCCATTCAAACCCCGGGCGTGGGCGTTCGGCTGTTCAGGCTCCCCATTCCCTTCCTAACCACGCAACTGCTCTTGCCACTCAAACTAACAGCTAGGGATCGCTGCGAAAGAGTCTGGCGCTGATACACCCCACCTCCCCCGCCAGCTGGAAGCAGGAGAGGAGGGGCTGTGAGAGCCCCCGTTGATTCCACTCTTGTGACTGGGCTGCAGAGTAGAAAGGCAGGGGGACGGGAGGGGGCTAGACTCTGCCTGAGCATGAGTGTGTGTTCAGTGTGCTGGGAATAGGGGTGTCAACAGGGTCATGGTGTGGGTGCTGGGAATTTGTTTTGTAGGAGTGGGGTAGGCCCTTACCCCAGGGTTGGCTGGGTAGGGCTGTGTGCGTGTTGGGGGGGGTCCCTTGGATTCCCCCAGGGGGGCGGTGGCAGGCACATCACTTGGCTCTCGGGGCGCGTATGCTCTTGGTGCGGTATGGATCGACAATCACAGGGTGCAGAGCATGGCAACTGAATTATTAAAGACCAAGTAAAATTCCTGGGAGAAATGCTTGTCTGGATGGGGTTTGCTCACATTAGAGAGGAGACGAATTTGAGGGAACATGTTTAGAATCTGTATTATAACAACTGGGAAAGTGACAGGCGACCAGGCACCTTTGTCCCCCAACCCAAGGGCAAGGGGACAGCAAATGAGGCTCATCAAAAGAAATGACTTTATTACATAGCCTGGAATGAGTGGATGGGACTCATTGCCACAGGAGGTGAAGAACTTGGTGTGATTCCAAGAGGGGGTGGATTCATTTCTAGGGATCTTGAGAACATCTAGTGTTACTATAGTTAATGCAAGTAGCTAATTTTGGAGGCAAAACTCCTACTCCAAGGTTTAAGCCGATCTGTGACTGGAAAACAGTAGAATCATAGAACTGGAAGAGATCTCAGGAGGTCATCACGTCCAGCCCCCTGCCCAAGGCAGGACCAATCCCAGCTAAATCAACCCAGCCAGGGCTTTGTCAAGCAAAGACTTAAAAAGCTCTAGGGATGGAGATTCCACCACCTCCCTAGGGAACCCATTCCAGTGCTTCACCACCTTCCTAGTGAAATAGTTTTTCCTAATATCCAACCTAGACCTCTCCCACTGCAACCTGAGAGCATTGCTCCTTGTTCTGCCATCTGTCACTACTGTGAACAGCCTTTCTCCATTCTCTTTAGAACCTCCCTTCAGGAAGTTGAAGGCTGCTGTCAAATCCCCCTCACTCTTCTCTTCTGCAGACTAAACAAACCCAAATCCTACAGTCTGTACTCATAGGTCATGTGCTCAAGCCCCCTAATCATTTTGGTCGCCCTCCTTTGGACCCTCTCCAATGCGTCCACATCCTTTCTATAGTGGGGGGCCCAGAACTGGACACAATACTCCAGGGCTGTGTCTAGACTGCATCCCTTTTTCGTAAAAGGGATGCAAATTAGACATATCACAATTGCAAATGAAGCAGGGATTTAAATCTCCCCCACTTCATTGCCGGAAAAAAGCGGCAGCCATTTTTATGCTAATGAAGCAGGGGAGATTTAAATCCCTGCTTCATTTGCAATTGCGATATGTCTAATTTGCATCCCTTTTACGAAAAAGGGATGCAGTCTAGACACAGTCAAGGTGTGGCCTCACCACAGCCAAATAAAGGGTAATAAAAGTCACAGATTTTTAAGGCCAGGAGAAACCATGGGCCATCTAGACTGGCTTCCCGTAGAATACGGACCAGAACCCTATTAGCCAGGATGGGTAGGAATAGTGTCCCTAACCTCTGTTTCTCCGGAGGTAGGTGACAGGGGAGGGATCATGTGAGGATTACCTGTTGCGTCTCCTCCCTTTCTGGCATCTGGTATTGGCCACTGTCAGCAGACAGGAAACTGGACTGGATGGACCATTGGTCTGACCCAGTATGGCCATTCTTATGTTCTAAAAATTCACTCAGCTCTCCTTGTTTTGAGCCCAGTCAGTTCTATTGAACTAAGTCATCCTCCAGGAAGGTAGCCAGTCTGGATTTGGAGACAAAAAAGCTGGAGAATCCACTGCAGCCCTTGACAGTTTGGTGCAATGGTTACTCGCCTCCATTGCTTTCTGTGGCAATCGGACGAGACTGTAAGTTTGCTGCAGTGACAAAAAGGCTGATGTGTCAAATTCACCGCATTTCAGGAGCACGCGTCAGTGTCATTCAAACTTTTGACAGAAATCTTCCTCTTTTCCTCTTCGCGCAGCTGGGTGTTTGGTGGCCCCCCTGGCAGGGAGCTCGGAAGCCAGGGCCTAGGGGGCTGATCTGCAGTGTAAAATGCCAGAGCATCTGGCTGTGGGAGTGTCTTGGTGTTTTCAGAAGAAACGATTACGGAACTCCGCTGCACGACATTAGGAAGTTCCAGCTTGTCGGCCTCCTTCAGGACACTATGTTGACTGGAATTCCAATTTCTTTCCCAACCAGCTCTGTTGCTCTAGTTTGATTGTCTTTTGGTAGCAGTGTCTCTCCCATTGTGCTGGGTCCTGCCTGGATCCCTACAGATCTCAGGACCCCGTTGATCCGGGTGCAGCACAGACACAAAATGAGAGCTGGTCCCTGCCTTAGAGCAGGAGAGAGGAAACTGAGACACAGAGAGGGGAAGGGCCCTACTGAAAGTCAGTGGCAGAATAGGAACAGAACCCAGAAGTTCTGCCTCTGTCTGCCAGTGCTCTGTCTGCTGCCTCCCTTCGTTTTGGTCTCTGAATGGCCTGTCACTCAAGACCCTGCTCAACAGGGGGCCCAGATATCTCTAACCTCCCCCTTTGCCCCAGCACTTGAATTCATTGTGCGGGGAATGTGGCCTTGTCTAAGTCCAACCCTGCCGGGCTTTCAGGGATCCCACTCTGACCAGACTCACTCATAGCTTTCCATGCCTCATTAGCCGCCCTGCTCGGCTGCTCCTCCGGACACACCGCTGCCTCCCACTTGGAGTCTAGCTTGCTGCTCCCTGGGCCAGTGGTTTCAATTTCCTGCTTTCATCAATTCCCAGAGCTTTTCAGATGCAGCCACTTATTACAAGGGGCCCTGTATCATGGAGCCTGAGTCTTCTAGGCAGAGCAGTGGCCAGGTTTATTTATAACCTCCCCCCGCCCTGTGTAAATGCTCACCTGGACATCTGTTTCCACAGTGTCTGAGCATCTCTGTCTATAAGGCCATTATGCTCCCACACTGTGGAAGATAGGGAAGGGTGGCTGATCCCCCAGGGTATGTCTACACTACAAAGTTAGTTCGAACTAACGGACGTTAGTTCGAACTAACTTTAATAGGTGCTACACTAGCGCTCCGCTAGTTCGAATTTGAATCGAACTAGCGGAGCGCTTAGTTCGAACTAGGTAAACCTCATTTTACGAGGACTAACGCCTAGTTCGAACTAGCTAGTTCGAACTAAGGGCTGTGTAGCCCTTTAGTTCGAACTAGTGGGAGGCTAGCCCTCCCCAGGTTTCCCTGGTGGCCACTCTGGCCAACACCAGGGAAACTCTATGCCCCCCTCCCGGCCCCGGACCCCTTAAAGGGGCACGGGCTGGCTACGGTGCCCGTGCCAGGTGCAAGCCTGCCAGCACCCAGCTAGCAGACCCTGCACCTGGCACGGCACAGAGCCACCCACCCGATGCCCCCCAGCCCACCCCCTCTTGCCGGGACCAGGCTGGCGGCTCCCGGGAGCTTGCCCTGGACCGCAAGAGGCGGGCACCTTCCTGGGCTAGTGCGGACATCGTGGACCTCGTCCACGATCTCCGCACTAGGCACAGGAAAGTGGCCGTCTAGGGCAGGAGAGCTGCCAGCCTGGCCACCCAGGACCAGGTGTGCATGAAAATCAAGGGGGTCCACTGAGACCCCCGACCCTGAGCCCTGAGCTTACAATGGCCGTACTGGGTCAGACCAAAGGTCCATCTAGCCCAGTAGCCTGTCTGCCAACAGCGGCCAACCCTAGGGACCCTGGAGGGGATGGACCGAAGACAATGACCAAGCCATTTGTCTCGTGCCATCCCTCTCCAGCCTTCCACAAACTTTGGGCAGGGACACCACTCCTACCCTCTGGCTAATAGGACTCCATGGACCCAACCTCCATCACTTTATCTCACTTCCCTTTAAACTCTGTTCTAGTTGTAGCCTTCACAGCCTCCTGCAGCAAGGAGTTCCACAGGTTAACTATTTGCTTTGTCAAGAACAACAACTTTCTCTTACTAGTTTCAAGCCTGCTACCCATTCCTTTCCTTTGGTGTCCTCTAGTCCTTCTTTATGGGAACTCAGGAAGAACTTTTCTGAATGCACCCTCTCCACCCAACCCCTGCTTTTAGAGACCTCTATCCTGTCCCCCCTCCGTCTCCTCTTTTCTAAGCTGAACAGTCCCAGTCTCTGTAGCCTTTCTTCATCTGGGACCTGTTCCCAACCCCTGATCATGTTAGTTGCCCTCCCCTCTCCCAGCCTTTCTCTTCCCCTCTCCCACCTCCTTTTCCCAGTCTCCCCCAGTTTTTTTCCAATAAAGACAGAGTCAATGTTGGAAGAAACGTTATCTTTATTTTGTACATCAATAAGAAGGGGGGCTAAGGAAGGGTAAGTGGAAGGAGGTGAGGGAGGAATGGGGTACGAGCCCCCGATGGGGAGGACTGGGCTGGCTCTGCGGGCTTCTGGGGGTGGAAGCTCTCCTGCAGCCCCCCAATTACTCCCTCTCCCCAGATGGCAGCCTGCGGCAAGTGCAGCCGGGCTGATGGCCGAGTGGTGTGATGTGCCCAGTGTGGGCACTCAGGGCACTCCAAGCCAGAACTTCTTTGCAAGCGGGGCACCCCTTAGAACTGTGTGTCCGGGGTGGGGGTCGGGACCCTTTAAGCGCAGCCCTCGGCTAGCCTGAGACAGCATCTCCATGCTCTAAGTCCTCCTTTTATGCCCTGCCGGCACTGCTTCCGGCCATCCTTAAGCCCTGTTCAGAGTCCACTCAATGTGGACTTGCTAGTTCGAACTAGCAAAACGCTAGTTCGAACTAGTTTTTAGTTCTAGATGCGTTAGTTCGAACTAGCTTAGTTCGAATTAACTAATTCGAACTAAGTTAGTTCGAACTAGCGCTGTAGTGTAGACATACCCCCATTTTGCAGATGGGAAAACTGAGGCAGAGAGGGGCTGGATGGTGAGTCCAAAGTCTCCCAGTGAGTCTGTGATAGATCAGGGAATTTCAGAGGGTAAGGTGAGAAGGGATCAATAGATGACCCTGCCTGACCTCTTCTCTGTCTGAGGCTATTCCCCCAGTACAAAGCCCCAATCCTGTAGTTTAAACCAAAGCATTTCGGCCCTCAGGAATCTAGCCTATTGTGAGCCCCAGGCAGGGACCAGGAGAGACCCAGGGGTCCTGACACCCCTGCACTGGCAGGGAATTGCTGCAATGAGCCATGCCAAGCTGATCCCAGCAGGTGACCCAGGCCCTATGCTGCAGGGGGAGGTGAAAACTCTCCCAAGGTCCCTGCCAATCTGACTTGGAGAAAATTCCTTCTCGAACCCCAGTCTGGTGATCAGCTGGACCCAGAGCAAGACCCATTAGTCAGGCACCTAGAGCGGGAGTGGGCCAAGACAGCCTCCACAGGCTGGATCCAGCCTGCCATGCTCTTGAATCCAGTCCATGGCCTGCCCTGCCGTTCCCCCACCCCCAGGCCAATTGAAACCTGGGAACAGGGGAGTGCACAAAGTCTCTTCCCACTGCCAGGAGTGCATGGCACCTAGAAAGACCCACCAGCTGTTCAAAACAGCTGGCGGTTCCCTCTAGGTCAGGGGTGGGCAATAATTTTTTGCCGGGGGTCACTTAAAAAATTTCTGAAGTGGCCCCAGGCCGCACTGGAAGGGGCGGGGCCTTGAGCCGAAGGGGCGGGGTTGGAATACTTCTGGGTTCCCCACCCCCAGACCATGATTGGTCTGGGGAAGAGGGGGGAGCGCTTTTGCCCACCCGCCCCCTGCCTTTCCCCTAGGTGTCCATGCCCCTGGCCAGGAGGAGACTTCCCATGATCCCCCACCCCCAGGCTAATCAGGGCCTGGGGGCAGGGGAGCATGCAAAGTCTTCTCCCACCCTGCCAGGAGCACGTGGCACTTCTAAGTGCCAAGTGCTTCTCACAGGGTGGGACCAGGGCAGAGGAAACTTTGCACGTTCCCCTGCCCCCAGGCGCTGATTAGCCTGGGGATGGGGGAGTATATGAAGCCTCCTCCAGCCTTGTCAGGAGTGCGTGGTGCTTTTAAGTGGAGACAGAGCCGAGGAAACTCCCCCCGCCCCCAGGCCCTAATTGACCTGAGGGCAGGGGAGCGGCAGGGCCTCTGTGGGCCGGATCCACCTACTTGGTGGGCCAAATCCGGCCCACGGAAGCCCTTTTGCCCACCGCTGCTCTAGGTGCTGTGTGTTCCGGGGGAGATGGGGGGGCAAAGACTTACGTGCTCCCCCATCCCCTGGCCAATCAGGGTCTATGAGCCAGGGAGCATGCAAAGTGTCCTGGCCCTGCCTCTTCTGGGGCAGCCCGTGACCTCTTCTGAAATTCATGAATTAAACTGCCCACCCCTGACCTAGAGAGAGGACTCTGTAGGCCTAGCTCACCCACCTGGTATCCCGTCTCCAGTGGTGGTTAACCCCTGAGACCTCAGAGGAAGGCAAAATCCCCCACTCCCCAAACCCACGCTACATCTGGCCAGCTGGGCATAGGTGGGAAAAGCACTTAAACCAAGATCTCCCAAAACACAGGCTAGAGCACCTGACCACAGGGCTGTCCTTGCTCTCTCCGCTGATTTCCGAGTGCCATGCAGTGTTTCTTCCCTTGTCATGCTCTCTACCGGTTCAGGCTGCTTTCCTGCATCAGTGGCACCTGGACACATCCCCCACCTCTCAGAGCAGTTGGCTCAGGCTCGCTGCAGACTCAAACAGGCATGGGTGCACCGCTTGCACTGAGCACACGGCACCCCTTCGTCCACCTGCGTGGCAGCTTGCTGGAACGAGGGCTTTCCGCAGCACCGCGCTCTGTGCTAGGATTCATCGAGTGCTGGAATGCCCTTGCATCTCTTCTCTCAGCAGCGTGATCCACCCACCAGGTTGTCGTGACTTCTGCTAATTTAACATCCCCTCCCGCTTCTGCTGGGTTCAGAATAGGCCCCCCGCTCCCCTCAGCATGCTCCGCGCAGGACTCCTGGGTTCCGTGTCTCGCTGCGGGTCCGGAGTCTGATTGGGTGGGTGAGAGCAGACAGTCTGGGAGCTGGGACTTATAGGCCCAGTGGGAGTGATCAGAGCTGATCTGGGCGAATTTGGGATGTGATCCAGCTGGCTTAGACTCCCTGCGGCCTGGGTCTGTTAAGGTTGGCTGGCTCGGCAGATTACTCAGCTCTCTGCCTTGACCAGCATCCTTGGCGTGGAGCGCAGCGCTGCCAGGTCGGTGTCTGCTAGTAGTTTCTGTTCCATCTCACACACAGCCGGCTACAGCTCTGCTTGAAAAGCCCGGGGGATTAAGGGGGAGACTTGCGCATCTGCAGCTGTCTCTTAATTATTAACTAGCGGTAGGATATAATATTATAGTGAAGGCTGCAGGCCCTGTCTGCCACTGTTCAGATATGTGAAGGACTGTACCTTGTCCCCCCTCCCCTCCTGGTTTATAATCTCGTGGATGAAGAGCGGGAGGGAAACACAGGTACCAAGTGGGGAGGGACTTGCCACAGTCACACTGCAGGGCAGTGACAGGGAACAGAAGCCAGAACTCCTGACTCCCAGCTTCCTGCTCTAGTCATGGGATCCTGTTCCTCTCCCTGAGCCAGCAAGAGCATCCGGGACTTGGCTGAAGGTGGCCAGGACTTGCGGGTTTCCCTCCACTTGTGGGAGGAGAATGGAGAGTGGAGTTAGTGCAGGAAATCCAGGCTCGAGTAGTGAGTGGGATTAGACTCTGGGCCCTATCCCAGCCGCCACTGTCCCCAATGTGCTCTCAGCCCTCCCTACTCTACCCCCACCCTAGCAGCATCATGTGTGATCCCCCTCAGTCCTGCAGGCTGAGTCCTGGCCACTGACCTGAGTGTGCTTGTGCTGGTCAAGTCTCTGAAGGGATCTGCTGCTGCGCCACACATCAGAGCCCTGGAGGGGTTGGGCATGAGTGCAGCCTCCCTAGATATGGCCACGGCTGGCTCAGCAGGACCACAGAGATTTGGCGTGGGAGGCCGCATGGCCCAGTGGATGGGGGCTGGGCTGGGAGCCAGGACTCTGAGGTTCTTTTCTTACCTGTTGAGCAGGGTTAGTGGGTTAGAGCAGTGCTGGGATTCAGGACCCCTGGCTCCTTACTTGCGTTCTGACCACAGAAGCACAAAGCAGAACGACTGTGAACTGCAGGGGCAGTTGGTGAGTTGAGCCATCCATCCCGTCTGCTTTACTGAATCAATATTCTGCTCGGCTTTGCCTTCGCCTCAGTGCTTCCCCGCTGCCTTTCTGCACAGAGCCAGAGGGAGGCAAGGGTAATTGACACAGCAGAGTAGCGCTCTGCTCCCTGTTAGCCGAGTGAGGGCGGGCCAGACTGATCCAATGGGCACACAGTAGAAGCTGAGGTGGAAAGCGCTTTCTAAGTGCAGTGCAGGTTGGGGAGGTGTGTCAGGGCTATTCCTGGCAGCTCAAACAGCAGAGACTCCTGTAACCTAACAAAACTGAAAGGAGCCATTATGCATTTATAAAATCATAGCTGTATGGGGCTGAAAGGTACCTTGGGAGGTTATCTGGTCCATTGAGCCACAACCAAGTCAACCTATCCCATCTCTGACAGGGTTTGGTCCATCTTGTTCTGAAAAACTCCAAGAATGGGGAGGCCAAGCTCCCCTGGAAGCCAGTCCCAGGGCCTCGTTACCCTTAGAGTCTGAAAGTTTTCCCTTGTATCTGGCCTAAGTGTCCTTTGCTGCAGATTATGCCCATTGTGTCTTGTCCTACCTTCAATGTCCATGGAGAACACTTGATACCCATCCTTTGTAGCAGCCCATAACATATTGGAAGACTGTTAGCAGGGCCCCTCTCAGTCTCTTGGTTGTCTTTTCTCAGGTCTAAACAGGCTCTTTTTTTTTTTTTTTTTTTTCCCCCCTCACCGGTCAGGATTTCTAAAGCTTTTATAATTTTTCTTGCTTTCCTCTGGATTCTCTAGTTTGTCCACATCTTTGCTGAAGTGTGGCACCCAGAACCAGATGCAGCATTGCAGCCAAGTTCTCCCCAGGGCAAAGCAGTTACCTCCTAGGTCTCGCATACATCACTCCTGTTAACACCCCCCCGAATGATATTACAGGTTGAACCTTTCTAGTCCAGAAACATCAATGGTCCAGCATGATTTTAGTTAGCCAGCTGTCCACTTATCATGGGTATGGCCGAGTCTCCTGTTGTCCCATAAAGTTTGTTTACAGCCAGTAGTCCTGGCTCTCAGGGTTCTGTGCTGTTACTTAGCTCAAATGTACCCCTAAATGTCTTCTAAGAGCCCAGTAAGCAGTGGAAGTGTTGATGCTGCTGCTAGACAATACTGACCTCTGGTAGTTTGGCAAATTCTCTGGTTCAGCAGCAGTCAGGTCCCGAGGGTGCCGAACTAGAGAGGTTCAGCCTGTAGGTTTTTTTTGCAACTGCATCACATTGTTGACTCATGTTCAGTTTGTGATCTGGTATAACCTCTGGCTCCTGGTCAGTGGTACTCCTGTCTAGCTGGTGAGTCCCCATTTTGTAGTCGTGCATTTGATTTTTCCTTCCCAAGAGCAGTGCTTTGCCCCTGTCTGTATTGAATTTCATCTTGTCAGTTTCCGACCAGGTCTCCAATTTATCAAAGTTGTTTTGAATTCTAACCCTATCCTCCAAAGCACTTGCATCCCCTCCCATCTTGGCATCATCTGTTGATTTTATAAACATACTCTACACTCCATTATCCAAGTTATTAATGAAAATATTGAACAGAACCAGATCCAGGACTGACTCCATGAGATCCTGCTAGATAAGTCCTTCCAGTTTGTAGCAAACCACTGATAACTGTTCTTTGGGTTCAGTCTTTCAACCAGTTGTGCACTCACTTTATAGTAATTTCATCTAGGCTACATTTCCTTACTTTGCTTATGAGAATGTCACTTGGGAGCATGTCAAATGCCTTACTTAAAATCAAGATATATTGCATCTACTGCCTCCACCCCATCCATTAGGCCACTAACCCTGTCAAGAAGGAAATTAGGTTGGTTTGGCATGATTTGTTCTTGACAAATCCATACCGGCTATTCCGTATAACCCCATTATCCTTGGGGTGCTTACAAATTGATTGTTTAATAATCTGTTCCAGTATCTTTGCAGGCGTCAAAGTTAGACTGACTGGTGCATTATTCTCTGTGTCCTCTTTGTTCCCCTTTTTAAAGTTAAGTACTATGTTTGCCCTTCCCCAGTCCTCTGGGACCTCACCTGTCCTCCAGGAGTTCTTGAATATAATTGCTTCAGCTTGGTCCTTAAGTATCCTCAGATGAATTTGATCACGCCCTGCGGACTTGAATACATCGAATCTCTCAAAATAATCTTTAACCCCTTCTTTCCCTGTCTTGGCTTTTGTTCCTTCCCCCTTGTTTTTAAGATTGGAGTATCTGCTGAGTAGAGGACCGCTTTCCTTCCTCTTTCTCTTGGTCCTAGTGTATTTAAAAAGCCACTTCTTGAAGCCTTTTATGTCCCTTGCTGGGTATAACTTGCTTTGTGCCTCAGCCTTTCCAATTTTTGTCCTTATGTGTTGGTGCTGTTCTTTTGTCCAACTCCTGAGCAATTTTTCCACATTTCCACTTTTGTCGGTGGAATCCACTGAGTAATTTGCACTACTGTTGTGTCTAGCTCCAGTCAAGATGGCATGGACTCCTTTATGCCGGGCACTGCGCAGACTTGTGAGTTAGGCACATGATTCCTGGGGTCTCTCCAGATGAGTCAAGCACCTACCCTGAGCATGTTCGTAAATGCCATTAGCTGCCTATCTTCATCCTTAGACACTGTAATACCACCATGAATCCAGCCCAAGGGCCTTGCTCCTCCTGCATTGACTTCAGTGGGAATTAAGCATCCTCATGCCTTTTGATGTTGTGGGCTTAAGTGACTTTAACAATTACCCAGCAGCTAGCTCCCTCTCCGGTGTGGGCTGGAGACAGGAAGTTCTCTGGATTGTGGGATGCAGGAAGGCACACTGGCATAATCAGCATGGCCTTCAGACCAAGGGATGTTTCCATCAGCTGTGAGCCTTGCCCTGATTCATTGCAGACACGCTGGCTGTGCTGTAGTCCAGGGAAGTGGTGTATGGGACAGCTGGGGGTTGGAAGGTAGGTGAGGGGGCAGGGAAGAGCTACCACAATGATCTGGAGGCTGGAAAAATGCCTTAGGATGAGAAACTCCATCTGCTCAGCCTCTTGTAAAGAAGAACCAGGAGGTGAATCCCCACCATGGGGAGAGGATTCTAGGGCTCTTCAGCCTAATGGAGAGAAGCTGAACGAGAACCATGGGCCAGACACTTTCCAAGGAGAAATCGGACGCATTGTTTCAGCAGCGCGGGCAATTAACCAGAGAAACAAACACCCTAGGGAAGAAGGGGGATGAGAATTCTCCTCCTCTCCTGATCCAGCCTGGCTGCCTTTCTGGAAAATGCTTTAATTTAATCAAACGCTAGTGACCAGGCTCAGCAGAGGAGTACCTGGGTGACCTTCTCTGGCCTGTGCCATCCAGGATGCTGGAGTCCTTTCTGGCCTGAAATCTCTGGATCTGTTGACTTTGCTAAGACAGAATTGTGCTTGAAAAGCAGGTGAGCCCCTGCAAATAGATGTTTCCGTTCACATCTGCTCCCAGAGCCTGGAGTGCCTAAGGAGCCCATGCTGGCTTTGGCATCTGCTCGGGAATCCTGGCGGCTGCGGCTGTGTTGTGTGCGTGTTTTAATAGAGTAAATGCTGCAGACGTACACAGTCTGGCAAGGGCTCTGCCACTCATGGCCACGTCGCATGCTGAGCTCTTCCCCTCCCAGAACGTGGGGAAGCTGCCTTCAGTGCTCAGCACAAAGGGGAAGTAGAGCATGCTGGGATATAGAACTCAATCGGTGGGAGGAGGGAGGAGTGTATCTTAGAGACAGTGTGGTGCAATGGTTAGAGTACCGGACAGGGATTGGGAAATCTGCCCTCCTCTTCTATGTGATGTTGGTACAGCCCTTCCCTGCTGTGTGCCTCAGTTTCCCCACCAGTGAAGCTGAGAGAAATGGTGTTGCTCTCCTCAGCAAAGCACTTTGGGATTTCTGGCTTTAAAGCACTAAAGATAAAAGGGACTAGCAGTCCCATCAGTTTCCTCTTTTCCTTCCTCTAAACCGCACATGACTGTGGTTTGAAATCCAGGCTGGGGCTACGGCAGGGCACTGCTGATTGCTAGGAACTCCCAGATTCTCACCCCTCCTTCTAGCTGGATAACTCAGCCCCAGTCCTGCTTCCCCTGGGCTAGTGAACAGCTCAGATTTTGCTGAAGGAAATGGATTTTTCCTCCTGACTTTGCAAGGAAAAGCGTGGCGGGGGCGAGGGACATGTGCTGAGAGTGGGGATTGTTACGCTGACTCAGCACAACACCGCTGGTGCCAAAGAGCGCTTTGGGCGATGGCTGTAAACAGTAGAACAGTCTCTTGGCTTTTTCAGCTTGTTACATTTGCAGGCACTAGTCGCTAGGTGGGGAGTTGGGTAGGAAGGTGCAATGGCATTCAGGCCGCTGCTTTGGGTTGTCTGGCTTTTCACAGAACCATAGATTTTTATTGTATTTATTTTTCAGGCCAGAAGAGATTGTTCTGAATGTCCCATCTGCCCTCCTCCTGCATGTCTTGTTCATGATCCCAGAGTCCTACTGGTCACCAAATTTGGAGCCAAGAAGAAACTTTCCCAAGGTCAGATAGGTAGGGAAAGGGATAAACGAGATTTTTTCACCTGCCTCTGCAGCATGGGTCACAGTTTGCCTGTGGGGAACACCTGGGCATGGCTCACCTTAGCAATTCCTGGCCATGTCAGGGACCTCAGGCATGGACCCCCGAGTCTCTGCTGTTCCCTGACTGGGGCTCACAACAGGCTAGTCTCTTGAGGACTAAGATTTTGGGCTGACTGTATGGGAGTTTAGATCAGGTTGACTGGCTTTGCTGCACAGGAGATTCAGATTATGTGAATTCCCAGAAAATTCCCTGCGCCTGAGTCATTCCTGCCTCCAGCACAGATCTGATGATCGTGCTAGAATTTTTAGAGAGGTCTAATTTCCACTGAAAACCTCCAAGTGTTGGAGAATCCACCCTGTCCCTAGATGAGCTGTTCCAGTGGTTAGTCTCCCTTGCTGTTAAAAATTAACCCCTTATTTTTGGTCTGAATTTGTCCAGTTTCCACTTTCAGCCGTTTGGCCATGTTCTGTCATTGCAGTATTAAAGAGCTATCTTCTCTCCAGAATCTCCTCCCTGCATTGGTAATAGACCATGATAATGTCACCTTTTAACATGCTCTGGGATAAACTATATAATGTCATTCCCTAACTCGCAGTTGTTCCTGGCCCTTGAAATATTGCCATGAGAGTGATCCAAAGTGTGCACCCCAGAGCTAGGCACAGTGTCCCAGTCACCAACGCTACATACAGAGGTGACGCCATCTCCCTGTTCCTGCTTGACGTCCTCTGCTGATTCACCCCTGGGTCTCATTAGATTTCCTCCCATGCGTTGCACCAGAAGTCCTTTCTGGAATCTACGTGTCCCTGAGTACGTCTGGCTGAAGTTCCTAGTCCCTGTATACCTGACCCTGCCTCTTGACAAATGAAGACCCAGGTCAGCTGGAAAATAGAATTTGTGTCCCATGGAAATTCTGAGGTTTAAGATTTTCCATTTGTGCCAAATTGGGATGAAATGTATATTTCTAAATTTACACCAGAACAAAAATTCCCCGGTATTTTCATTTTGGAAACATCAAAAAGACCTCAATGAAACATCATCCTATAAAACATAAAATAGCACTCCTATAAATATTACATGTAATATGATCCATTAGAACACATGAATAGGTTATATTTATATATATTTACATTTTATATTATATATTTTATATATAATAGGTAACTATAAATGTTCAGTAGCACTAAATATATATAGAATGCAAAGTATTAATGTATTATTAATATATTAAAATGAGTGGAATGTTTTAAAAACACTAAGTCAAAATGAAAAATCCAAAACAATATCCTCCATTTTTGAAATATTTCCATTGAAAAAGCTGTAATCACCACCTCCCTAGGCCCTGCTTTGATGTAGGTGTGGTACTGATTGCGAGTGGAAAGTTGCTCTTTGGAAATCTTTCCCCCACCTTGAATTAGACCATAGGAGCTGAGACCCCAGAGCCAGCTGCGCTGTTGTAATGGATGTCTTCCTGACGCCCTTACACGCAGCGGTGCTGGGAATGTTTTGCTGTCAACGGGTTTTTAAGCTGTTTGCCAACTTGAGAAGCTTTAAAAAAAACCCTGAATCAGTGCAAATTTAATTTCCAGCGATTCATTTTCAAATAGCAGACGAGAGGAAGGTCACGCTGCAGAGTGTGAAAATAATTTAACGCAAACAGGCAGCCAGCCCCACTTGTGCTAAAATAAACAGAGCTGTAGCACTGTTGGGTTTTCTTCTCCCCGCAAGGAAGCTTAGTTGGAAAGCGGCATCTGGGTTCTAAATGATTCTCATTTCTCTTTTGTCAATTTCACCCGTTTGGGTGCGATGCTGCAAACCGTTCAAGGGCGTGCTCAAATCCAGTGCAGCTGGGCCTTGATTCTGCACAGGGCTTGGGCACTGCATCCCTTCAGGAAGGGGAGCATTCCCCTGCTGTGTTTAAGCCTCTGCTCAACCTCTTTGCTGCACTGGGACGCGAATCCTGCCAGTGCCCCAGATCAGGGAGAGCTGTGGTTCTCAAACTCTTCCACCAGGGACCCCTTTGACAACTGACGTAGTGTACTGGAGCCTTTTTAGTTCCACTGCTACCGGCACATCTTTGCCAGTGCAGGAATGCCCCTGCCAGCGTGCCCTCATGCACGGTGTGTCAGAGGTCAGGCTAGGCAGAGGATGCCATTTTTGGAGGGAAAAATGGCACCCTCCATGCAGCAAGGGGACAAATCCCCACATGCCTCACAGCTGGACTCCCACCCTGGACACCGTTGAGCTAGAGTAAGGGAGGAATGTATCCTTTCAACTCTCTAATCAACCCCATTCGTATGGTTAAGATGACAGAGTGCGACTTGGTCCACCTGGGTTCTGTTCTCAGCTCTGCTGCCCTTAAGTGACTGTGGGCAGGTCATTTTCCCCTCTGAGCTGCAGTTTCTCCATCTATAAAATTAACATCATCATCCTTCCTTTCTCCTGGAGCTGGGGCAGGAAGGGGCCTGGTACTCCCCTCCACCACCACACAGAGCCTGCTGGGCTGAGGCTGGCAGTACCTCAGAGAAATGGGAGCGACCACCTCTGTGAAATGCCTGTGACAGCTCCCGTCTCGGCACCATCAGCTCAGACTCTCTGCAGACTCAGGCAGGCATCTCAGCATCTGTTACGTTCAGGGCCACTCCCCTGCCTGCCGCTTGGCCCAGTCAGCTGAGGTTCTCTGCAGGTTATGGTTGGCATTGGCCACACATTTCTGGTTTTCTCCTTTATTTTTTTTAATGGAAGCCACTTGATGCTGGGAGCCTAGCCGCGGGCCTGTACCATTTGTGCTACTGACCAGTCATGGGGGAGCATGCAACATGGACAGTGCTGAGTTTGAGTGAGCGAAATCTCATGCCCAAATGTCTGGCAACAACGGAGAGGAAAGATGGAGCAGGACGGCTCCTGGGAACATGAGATGCTGGGGAGTCGCGGGGGCTATGGCCAAATTGCGAGTGCTGTTTCTATTCTGGTCAATGGTGCCTCCAAGCGGTGGACTGTTGTGACCCCAGCTGGACATTTTGCCACTCCAAGGGAGTGATTTTTTTGGCATCCAGCGTAGATAGAGACCCCAGGGGGTAGAGTGGGATTCTGGGAAAGCCAGTCGCACCCTGAAAGCAAAACTCAGGCCAGTCTGCACAGTGTGCCGGCTGCAGTGGGAGGAAAGGAGGATTCTGTTTGCTGCCTGAATTTGTGGGGAGCACAGGTATTGTGGGAAAGCATGGCTACCTGGAGCCCTCCCCCAGTCTGCCCTGGTGTCACCTTGAGCGGGGGCAGTGAGGGAGGTTGTAGGGGGATAGCAGAGGAGGAAGGGCACAAGGCACTTTCCATTCCATGCTCATCCCCCTTTCCCTGCCACCTTCCCTCAGGGTCTGATTTCCATGGCAACACATCTCAAAAGCACCGAAAGACAGGAAGGTGAGAGCAGAGCATCCCTCACATTTATTGTTTGGCTTATAGATACCTTAGGGCGGGGAATAGGACCCAGGCATCCTGACTCCCAGCACCACCTACATCAATGCTGGGGCTGGGCCCTGGCTCTGGAGGCAGTGGGGTCTAGGGGTTAGAGGAGCAGAGACTCATGGCCTTAGTCCCCAGCTCTGAAGGGAGTGATGGGGGGGCGGGGAGAGCTGGGATTTGGAGGCAGTAATTGGTCTTGACATAATAGGCTTTGGAGGAGGGTCCTGAATCAACTGTGCTGTATCCCTATCTACGGGATCCCTTATGAAAGGAGTTTTTGGCCCTTTAATTAGCATGGCCCAGAGGCCACCTGGAATGCGAGGATCTAGCGGCAGGAAGTGACTCCTGTAGTACAGTGGCAGCAAGGGCCACCAGTGTGGGCTGTACACACACCAAACTCAGCGGGAAGAAACAGGAACAGAACCCAGCCCTCCTGCTCTCTAATCACTAGACTCTGCCTCCCCGAGCCAGGGTTGGAACCCGGGAGTCCTGCCTCCCATTCCGGAGCCCTGCTCTCAGTAACAAATGTCTCTGCGGCTCTGGAAGCCTTCTGCTCCCTTAGGGCAATGGGATTTGGAAATCCATGTGTTCGGATGAATATGTATTAGCGGCTAGTCATGTGTTGTGCCTGTTCCACCCCATCAAGGCTTGTTTGTATGAATAGTGGAACGGGATGGGCCCACTGGTTAATGGATAATGGGATCACACCTTGGTATGCAGGGAGCATAATAGGCTGAATAAATATCATTAGCCCCTAATGTCTGCTGGGAGCTGGCCCAGCTGCAGCAGTGAATCAATGTGTTTTGATGCCTTGCTGCTTCTGACACATGATCAGAAACTCGTCTCTGTAAAAAGCACTTAAAGTCCGGGACCCAGCTATTAAAATCCTTTTTGCCTCCCCGGCCCCTCCCCTTACAATTTTCCCACTGCTGCTCCCATTTAAGGTCAGTTGCGAAGGAAGTTTGTTACGTGATGATTCATTAGGTGGATGGCAGTAGCACCTAGAAGTTGCAATTATGGACCAGCTGCCCCTTCATGCTGGGGTCTGTGCATTTCCACAATGAAATCAGGCCCTTTGTGATGCCGGACAAGGAAAGACCATCTCCTCCTCAAAGTGTTTGCCGGCTAAAGAGACAAAGGATGAGGGAAAACTGAGGTGAGGTACTGGGATGGAGGGGCCAGGACACCGTGGCCCTCCTACTTTTTACTGGCTGTAAGGGTGAGCAAGAGGGGAGTGAGCAGGGGGCAGGCTCTTGGGGGGGAAAGAGGCAGTGTGAAGGCGGGGCCCCATAGGGAAGGGGTAGTGTGAAGGTGGGGCCAAGGTTCTGACACTGATGGTCCCCTCCCCTACTTGTAGGAAACTTCTGCTGCCCCAACCTAGGGCCCAGAAAGGAGAAGGCATTTGCCAAAGATCACACAGCAGGTCAATGGCTGGACTAGAATCCGGGAGTCTCGGCTCTCAGCTCTCCTCACCCCTAACCACTAGACCCCACTCTCCTCCCAGAGCTGGAAACAGGACTAAGGATTCCTGAGAAAGGCAAAGGGACCAATGGTAGAGGCAGAAATGGAATCATGGAGTCCTGGCTCCTAGGTTCTCCCTGCCTCCCCTCAAACCACTAGCCTCCCCATCCTGGGGATACACTCCACCAGGCCTGACTCCCCTCCCAGGCCCCTGCCCTCATAGAGCCAGGAATAGGCAGGACTCTGTGAGCCGGAACTAGAGTGAAATGCAAGGAAATGGCTCTTCAAAAGCATGCTGCCTTAGCCGCTTATAGATGCATAATTAATCAAAGGGCTAATTAAGGGGCTTGAAAAGGAATAGATTAGCGACGCCGTCTCTTCCAAAAAAATTAATTGAACGCAGCCTCCCCGGACCAGCATGCTCTGGTGTGAATCAGCCACCGCGGAGGTGGGGAAAATTCCTAATGTGCTTTGAAGAGTGTCTCCGAATTTGGGCTGTGCATTTTGTCTGAGTTGCCTGTCACATCCAGCCTCTCTGGGATACTGCAGAGGCTCTGACACTACCAGGAGCAGGTGACTGCCATTATTACTGAGAGATTAACCATGTACCATCCCTAAAATCTTCACTCCCCCACTTTCCCTGAGACAGAGGCCCTGCTGTTCCACATACTGCAGAGACTCTGGTCTCCGTCAGGGCCTCGTTGTGCTGGGAGCTGCACAGACCCTGACCAAAATTAGGGCCTTATTGGGCCAGGCACGGCACAGACCCCAGCCCAGATGGGGGATCATATTGCAGCTAATGCACTTCCAGTGGTTCTAGCTTTGAACCAAATTGGAATGTGAGGGTTGTACCCTCCCGGAGGAAGATTGGAACCCCTGTAATCTGGACTCCTTTGATTGGAAAAGGAGCAGCACCTGGGTCTAGAGAACCAAGCTTGGTTTCACAGTCAAAAGATTAACAAACAGGAACCTGTCAAAAGCTGTTTTCTGCCTTGGATTGAGACACCCCCTAAGGTGGGGTGGGGGAGGTGCCATGCAAAGAGCGGGGTTGCTAAAGTTCAGACAGAGGACATAGCAGCTCCTGGGATGTGGATCGGAGCTGATCAAAGCAATGAATTAGAGAAAAACCCACCTGGGACATCCATCCTGCTAAAGATGTCACTTTGTGCTTACACAAATCCCTCAATTAATACAGTCAGTGGCAAGCGAGATCCCCAGTGGCTGGAGCCTGAGGAGCTGCGTGGTGGGCAGGCGGCTGCTCCGCCCGGCCGGGGCCCGAGGAGCCACATGGCGGGTGGGTTGCTGCCACCAGGGATTGGGGCCGCGGCTGGGCGGGAGGGTTGCTGCCGGTGGGAGTTGGGGTTGAAGGGATTCTTCCTTCCTATTATTAAAACAGAGGAGGGAAAGGTGCCAGAAAAAAGAAACGCTCAGAGTTGAGAACAGATCCTGGATGTGAAGCTCTCTTGCTGTATATGCTGGACGAATGGATCGCTGCCCAAGATTCCACGCCATAAGCACGTCAGGAGCTAAGAGCTGTATTGTGTCTTTTATTGCAGCCTTGAAGTGTAGGAGGTATTGGGCCTAGTGAGCTGCAGGAGAGAAGATAGAACTATTGTAGTTTGCTTTTATCTGTGCCCAGCTCTGCTGATGAATTCCTGTGTGATTTCAGGCAATTTATTGACTACTCCATGCCTCAGTTTCCCTGTCTATAACATAGGGACATTGTGCCTCAAAAGCATCACAGAAGGTTTGGGATGCCTTGATCATGTAATGTGGGCAAAGTGGCATGAGACTGTCAGCGCAAAGGGGAAACAGTTACCTGCACTGAGTGCCTAATCTCACCTTAGTAGGTAAAGCTATGGGCTTCCACCCCATTGCCAATGACCAAATGTACATCCACGCTGCCCCTGCCCTCAGCTTCACGCTCTCACGCCCCCCCTGCCCTCAGCTTCATGCCCCTCCGCCCTCAGCTTCACGCCCTCATGCCCCTGCTGCCCTCAGCTTCATGCTCTCACGCCCCTTGCCCGGAGCTGCAAGAGGGGGGAAGCACAGAGCTGCTCCTTCGGCAGGAGAATTCTCCCATGGCTGGGTGCCATCCAAACAAGCACAGGTGACCTCATTGTCAGTGCACAAGACAAAACTCGCTTTGCTCATGGATGGCAGATCTTAGTGGGAACACTGGTCCTGACCTTAGCTGGGGTCTGTGCAGCACCTGGCACCAGGGGGGCCCCCATTTCAGCTGGAGTCTGCACAGTGCCCAGCACAACAAGTGCTCCGAATTTGGCAATGGTCTATGCAGCACCCTCCTGGCCAGAGCATGCTCTGGGCCTCTGTGCTCCCACCAATGTAAAATAAATCTGAGTGTGTTTCCTTCTGCAAGTGCTTGAGAGAAGAGATGCTTGTCCAGATAAGCCATTTGAAGAGGCTAGTTTTTGTGAGGGCTACATGAATGTGATGAGGTGGCTGGGAATAAACCCAGGTGTCCTGACTCCCTGCTGTCTGTGTTGTAGCCATGGGCTCCATGTCCCTCCCAAAGCTGGAAGGTAGAACTCTGGAATCCTGGCTCCCACCCCCTCCGTGCTTTACCTATTAGACCCCACTTCCTTCACAGAGCCAGCAATAGATCCCAGGAATCCTGTCTCCCAACACCCTTCCCCATGCTGTAACCAACAGGCACTGTGCCCCTCCCAGAGCTGGTAACCAAACGCAAGAGTGTGTATGTGACCTTGATCCTGCTGCTGTGTCTGATTGCGTGTGCGCGCAGAGGGGCCAGTGGTGTGGATGTGGTGATTTGTGTGTGATTGTGTGGGTGGTGGTGAGAGTGTTCTAGCACTGTTCGGTGATCCACAACCGCATTCTGGTACTTCTGATGGACCCAACAAAAGGGGAGGCCCAACCTCGCCCTGCCCTTCCTTGTCTAACTCTCCTAGCCTATGTTTACACTCGCGGCTTCTTGTGCAAGATTATTTTCAGGAAGAACAGCATTGTGCAAGAGGGTTTTTCTTGCGCAAGAAGGGGCAGTGTAAACAGCGCCTTCTGGAGCAAGAGCCTCTTCTGCAAAAATGGTGGCTCATTAGGTATGCAAATGAGGCTCGGCGATATTCCATGCTTAGCCTCATTTGCATATTTCTCGCACAAGAAGCCGCGAGTGTAGATATAGCCGTAGTAGCTCCAGCCTCCCATTTCTGGTCATGCCCAAGAGAGCAGCACAAGGTGGCCCTGAGGCTGGAGACCTTCCACCTACACAGGAGGTAGCAAGCTGGGGCACCCATATCCCTGGCCAAGGCAGGACGGGGGATGCTGGGGGGGGGAGGGCCCAGCATTTCCCTGAGCCCCCTGCCCTGAGGGTAGCAGCGGGAGGGGGGCTGGATGCTAGGGATTTCCAGAGGGAGCAGAGGTTCTGGGGGCCTGTGGGACTGCACAGTACCTGCCTCTATGCCCTGCCATGCAAAGGGAGCCTGGATTAGCACACCCTAGTGCTTCCCTCCCTGGGTCCCAGGTGCCAGGCAGGGCACAGCTTGGAGAGCACAGAAGGAGGTACCCCTAGCTCCCTGCTCCCCTTGGAAAGCCCTGGCATTCAGACTGCAGCCTGCTCCCTCTCCCCTTAGGGCCAGGGGCTTGGGGAAGTGCCTGGGCCTCCTTGCCCAGCCCATGCTGCTGAAGCTCTAGCAGGGGCTCCCTCAGTGCTGTGGGTGTAGGCACCCCAGCCCGTTACCTTGTGTGTTCGAGGAGGGCAAGGAGGGGGGCAAGGAAGGCAGAGGCATAGCAGGGGACCAGGCACGAGCATTAATACATTTATTAATACATGCTGGCGGCTCTGCAGTTTCCCCCCCTTATCAGCTAATCGACTAGTCGATGGAACTTCCATCGACTAGTCGATTAGCTGGTTAAATGCCATTTAACATCCCTAGTTGGAGCAGACGTGGGCAATCTAGTAGCTACCTTAAAACTACTAATACACACACCACAATTGATTGTTGGTCTCATATGAGCGCATCGGGGTAACCATAAAGCTCTTAAGAATATATACACCATAACGGAGATACTACCTACGACCATAATGCTACTAATAATACACATAACAAAATCAGCCTGATCTCACTTGTGGGCTCTAGGCAATACTGTAATATAGATGATATAAGTTCCACCGGAAAAAGAAATTCAGTGCATGTAGGAGACACTCAATGGATGGAGATTCTCCTGGAAGATACTACAAAGAGAAGGGTGTGTGTGTGTGTGGTGGGGGGGGGGGGGGATCTATATAGAATCAACAAGGCCCTTAAAAGTCCCTGTAGCTTAAGCTGCATGAACTGAGATTTTCCCTGCCAGCACCTCAATCCTTTCCATGCTGCCTTGACATTTCCAGGCCGTTCTGTGGGTGGGTGAGGTGTCAGGTTGTGGAAATGCAAAGGCAGGTTCTTTCCCCCTTGGACAGCTGGGTGAGAGGCAGATGGGCGACATTTACGAAGCACGTGTCAGTGACAGTGATTTTGGTCTGGGGGTGGGGGAGCGGCTGCCTCAGAGCTGTTAGAATCAAGATTAACAGATTTCAAGGCCAGAAATTGATCATCCAGCCTGACCTCCTGTGTAACCCTGGCCAGAGCCTTTGTCTAGTGTCTCCTACGATCACCACGTGCCCCTGGTTATCCTGCAGGTCAGTGATGGAATAGAACCCAGGTATCCTGAGGCCATGTACTCTTTGCTAGACCACACCACCTTTGAGTTATTACCCCCACTTTGCAAAAGCCTCCCCTCTGTAACTACTAAACCCTGCTGTGGGAGGGGAGTGAGGTCTAGTGGGATGGAGCAGAAGGGGCTGTGAATCAGGACATTTGCCTTTTCCCATCTCGGAGCTGCTGAGTGACCTGGGGAAGAATCCCCTCCCTGTGTTTGTCCATCTGTGAAATGGAGATGATGCCACCAACTTCCTTTGCAAAACGCTTGAAGATCTGCTATAGTAATGTGCTACATAAGAGCTAGGGATTAGCATTGTTACACTCCAGCTCGACCACCAAATACGGGCTGCACGTGGGAACCATTGAGAGACATGTTTCATGTGGGATGCCGCAGTCTTCATTCTTTAAGAGCTTCAGAAGCGACTAAAGGATTGGAAAACGTGCCTTGTAGCAAGAGATTCCAGAAGCGCAGTCTGGAGGAGGGCTAAGCCGTGACTTGATCCCAGTCTATAAATGCCTGCCTAGGGGACAGAAATGTGATACTGGGCTATTCAGTCTGGCAGACAAAGGCTGAACAAAGTCCCGTGGCTGGAAGTTAGAGCAGGACAAATTGGGGCTGCTAGAAATAAGGTGTAAGTGTGAATAAGAAATAAGGTGTAAGCAATGGAGTCTCTGGTGCTGACCTGTGTAGCATAAACTCTGTACTGTCAAGGACCAGGGGTGATTCCCCTCTGCTCTGGGGGGCTGTGAATCACAGCCTCACTGTCATTGGGAAGTTCTCTGTGGTTATCGGAACCTCCCAGGCATCTGCCACTTAGACCTCTCTCCTCTCCAGTTATGTCTACACTTAGCTACTGGAACGACTGAGCAATGTCTGCGATGTATTCTCCAATACTGGACATTCATAAACCAAGGTTGGGTGTTCATGTTTTCCTAAGAGATCTGCTCTAGTGCAATCGAGCATTATGTCAAGGCTGTCCGCTGGCTTGTGTTGTACAGGAGATCAGATCAGAGGGGCACAGTAGTTCCTTCTGGCCTTAGAATCTGTGCATAACACAAGGTTTGTAGCCAAGTCGAGACATCTGTCTAAAACCTGCACTCTGGCTCAGTGGCTAGATCTGAGTAGGATGCAGGAATGGCTGGGGGAAGATTCTATGGCCTGGGTTATGCAGGATTCAGACTCGGCGATCTGAGTGGCCTTAAAGTGAGTCTGTTTTCTGGAGGGACTCTCAAAATGTTCATCTCTGTGGTTTCTCCAAGAGAAGGTTATAGGGTGACTTGACCCTGGGCTATAAGCACCTACTCAGTGGGGAGGTTAATAGATCCCCGACTTCTGAGGCCGAAAGGGACCATTCCAAGGGCCACTGTGATTTGGGCCTCTGTTTAAGCGCAACTCGTGTAGGTAGCTCCTGTTGCTACCCTGCCCAAGTTTTGCCGGAGCTGAGAGCAAGTCTCGGCTTGACAAAGCCCTGGCTGGGTTGATTTAGTTGGGATTGGTCCTGCCTTGGGCAGGGGGCTGGACTCGATGGCCTTTTAAGGTCTCTTCTAGCTCTATGGTTCTATGATTCTAAGTGTCAGATTTAGCGATGTAAAATCCCATTTAATTGGCTGACCAGTTAAACGTATTGTTTAATCGTTTAAAGGGGGTGAGCAAGGGGCAACCCCTGCTGGCCGCTGGGCTCGAGTAGCCTCTACCTGCCCCCATCCCTGGGCTGTACATCGGAGCAGCCCCTATCTGTGGAGTGGCCTCTTCGGTGGGCCTCCTGCAGAGCTGGAGTGGTCCCTGCCTGTGACAGGCGAGAGATTGCTCCAGCCCCTACCGGTTAACCAGTTAAACTTTCACATCCCTAATCAGATTTTGTCCCAAAGTGTTCATAGACTCATAGACTCATAGACTTTAAGGTCAGAAGGGACCATTATGATCATCTAGTCTGACCCCCTACACAGTGCAGGCCACAAAATCTCACCCACCCCTCCTAGAATAATCCTCTCACCTATATCTCAGATATTGAAGCCTTCAAATACTTTGAAGACCCCAAGATGCAGAGAATCCTCTAGCTGTGATCTATACCCCATGCTACAGAGGAAGGCGAAAAACCTCCAGGGCCTCTGCCAATCTACCCTGGAGGAAAATTCCTTCCCGACCCCAAATATGGCGATCAGCTAAACCCTGAGCATGTGGGCAAGACTCATCAGCCAGACACCCAGAAAGTTCATGTGCCCTGTGCCATCTGGGAGGGTGGGGCCCAGTGTGGGTGTTCCTGAAGTGTAGAGGCATCACGCAAAGGGAGGAGAGAGAAGTTTGGGTGTGCTTTTTAAAATGTCTGGCCGATTTTCCGCCAGCCTTGGTGGAGCAGGTGATAACTATTAACATTTTCCATTAGCTCTGACTTGTAGGGTTCATTCTCTGCTTCATTTCTCTGGCTAAGAGAAAGCCACGCAGCCCAGGTGCCTGCAGCATGCTTGTGAGCTGAAGGGGGAAGGCACAGAAGGCTGCTGGTGTAAGCAATGGAGTCTCTGGTGCTGACCTGTGTAGCATAAACTCTGTACTGTCAAGGACCAGGGGTGATTCCCCTCTGCTCTGGGGGGTTGTGAATCACAGCCTCACTGTCATTGGGAAGTTCTCTGTAGTTATTGGAACCTCCCAGGCATCTGCCACTTAGACCTCTCTCCTCTCTGGGTATGTCTACACTTGCATCATCTTTCGAGAGAGGGATGCAAATGAAGAGATTCAAAATTGCAAATGAAGCTGGGGTTTAAATATCCCACACTTCATTTGCATATTCATGTTATGGTGCTATTTTGAAATAACAGACGCTCTTAAGATGCGGTTATTTCGAGAGAAAACCCTTCTCTCAAAATAACTGGTAAGCCTCATTGTATGAGGAATAAGGGTTATTTCGAGAGAAGGGTTTTCTCTCAAAATAACAGCGTCTGTTATTTTGAAATAGCTCTATTTCGAAATAGCACCGTAACATGAATATGCAAATGAAGCCCGGGATATTTAAATCCCGACTTCATTTGCAATTTTAAATGTCTTCATTTGCATCCCTCTCTCGAAAGAGGGTGCAAGTGTAGACATACCCTCCCAAAGTGGGGAACAGAATCCAGGAGTCCTGACTCCCAGTGCAGTCCCCTACCCGCTAGACCATGCTACCTTCCATCCCCAATAAAGTGCTGTTAGAAGTAACTGTGACAAATGTAGGATTGGATGGAAAAATGCTGGGAGCTGTCCCGTGACCCAGCAATGTGACTCAACAGAGTAACTGCTAATTGCATTATTTACCCACTGCGGGGATTTGTTTGTCGATGAATTCGGGGAGAGACGCAATAACTCTTGGCAGGAACCACTGCCTCAGCACAATTGAGGTTAATTAGCACTGATCTGTAAACTCAGAACCAATCTCCAGCCCTGCCTGCTTCATGGAGATGAGAAACCCCTGCGCAGCCCCACTTGTTCTCGTAAGCTCCTGGCAATAGGAAAAAATGGGCATGTTGCATAATCTAGGCTCTGTATCTACTGGCTGCTGCAGTGGTGTTTTACCCAGCCCGGGATTCCAGGAGCTCAGCCCTTAGCCCCCTTTCTCTTTCCGGAGCAGAGGTTGGAACCCAGGAGCCTTGACTCCCAGCTACCCCTGGTCTAATAAATAGACTTTGATTTCCTTTCTGTGTTGGGAATAGAATCCTGGGGTCCTGACTTCCAGGCACTTAGGCTACGTCTACACTGGCCCCTTTTCCGGAAGGGGCATGTTAATTTCAGCTATCGTAGTAGGGAAATCCGCGGGGGATTTAAATATCCCCCGCGGCATTTAAATAAAAATGTCCGCCGCTTTTTTCCGGCTTTTAGAAAAGCTGGAAAAGAGCGTCTACACTGGCCCTGATCCTCCGGAAAAAGCGCCCTTTTCCGGAGGCTCTTATTCCTACTTTGAATAGGAATAAGAGCCTCCGGAAAAGGGCGCTTTTACCGGAGGATCAGGGCCAGTGTAGACGCTCTTTTCCGGCTTTTCTAAAAGCCGGAAAAAAGCGGCGGACATTTTTATTTAAATGCCGCGGGGGATATTTAAATCCCCCGCGGATTTCCCTACTACGATAGCTGAAATTAACATGCCCCTTCCGGAAAAGGGGCCAGTGTAGACGAGCCCTTAGACTGTAATCACTGGGCCATACTGCCTTCCTATGGCCTGGAATAGAAGCCAGGACTCCTGACTCCCAGCCTCTCCTCCTGCTCTGACCACAAGGTATCACGGTCTCCCAGAGCTAGGGCTAAAACCCAGGAGACCTCTCGACTCTCAGCTCCCCCTCTGACCATTAGACATCACTCTACTGCCAGAGATAGAGGTGGAATCCAGGAAACCTGGATGTGAGCCCTCTTCATTCTTTTACAAGGCTAAGCCCTCTCCCCCTCCACCCCCTTTGCAAGGCCCTATGTTGCTTCATGCATGTTTTGTCCAGGGCTGCATTGCAGTTATATTGGCTTCCTGGACCTGTTATGACATCCCCTCGTTATGAAACTCATCTGTCTTCAGTTAATTCTGGGCTCAGTGATCTGTTCAGAAGCTCCCGAGGGAGAACTTTGATTGTAAAGCTTGATCCTATTTAGATTTCCTTTATCTGGCCGGTATACCCCAGTGCCTGTCCAAGTAGACCCTCTTCCAAGGAATCATTCAGCTGTCCGTCAATGTCAAGGCCAAAAGAGACCATGAGGATCATCCATCCTGACCTCCTGCGTAACCCAGGCCTGAGAGTCCTCCTCAGGCACTCTTACTTCCAGCCCCTATCTGGTGGTTGAGCTAAAGCTTTAAGAGAAACATTTGCTCTTGATTGCAAGACTCCAAGGCTTTGTCTACACTACAAGGTTTTTGCGGCAGAGAATATGTTAATGACGGACTCATTAGCATATTTTCTGTCTACTTTTTGAGCAAAAAAAAGCAGTGTAGCCACTTCCATTTTGCGCAAAACCCCCCTTTTGCACAAGAGCCTTATGCCCCCTTGTGCAAAAAGCATCGGCAGAAAATATGCTAATGACATCGTGACTCATGCTAACGAGTCTGTCATTAGCATTCTCTCTGCTGCAAAAACTTGTAGTGTAGACATAGCCCAAGTGATGGAGACTCCATCCTGCCTTTGCATCAGTTGTTCTAATGGTTAATTGCCCTCTGATAAAAATGTGTGTTGTATTTCTAGCCTGAATGTATCTTGAGTGGGAATGCTGGAGCTACCATAACAATAGTAATTAGATGTGTTATTGTAGCACAGAGGAGGCTCGGTTGAGGTCAGGGGCTCCTATTTTCCAGCATGGCACAGGCCCCAAATTAAATCAAGGTTCCCTTTGTGCCAGAAGCTGCAAAGACTCTGACCAGAATCAAGCTGGTTGGGAACTTTTTTACAAAACAATTTTTAACAGAAAATACCAGTTTCTCAAAAGGGAAACTTTATATGATACAGGGTCACTTTCAGCCAAAATTGTGTGAGGTGGGTGTCTTAAGCCTAGTCTGCACTGCACAGTTAGGTCACAATAGGGCAGTTTATGTTGATCTAGTTATGTCAGTGTCTACACTTCAGCCATGCTCCTGCCAGAGTAAGTGCCCTGCTACCCTGAGGGTATGTCTACACTTGCAGCCTATTTCGGAATAGGGCTGTAAATGTAGGCATTCAGAATTGCAAATCAGGCCCGGGATTTAAATATCCCGTGCTTGATTTGCATCCTCCCGGCCAGGCACCTTTTTTTTTTTTTTTGTGAAATTTACAAGCCCGAAATAACTGCCCGCGTCTACACATGGTAGTGAAGCAGGCTTTCGAAAAAAAGCCCTATTTCGAACTACCTGTTATTCATCCTGCAATGAGGTTTAACAGGTAGTTCAATATAGGGCTTTATTTTGAACGCCCCTTTCACTGCCACGTGTAGACGCAGGCAGTTATTCTGGGCTTGTAAATTTCAAATATGGTGCCCGGCCAGGAAGATGCAAATTAAGCGCGGGATATTTAAATCCCGGGCTTGATTTGCAATTCCGAATGCCTACATTTGCAGCCCTATTCCGAAATAGGCTGCAAGTGTAGGCAAACCCTGACATAACTCAACCTCCACAAGATGATTTGGGCTGATGTCGGTGCAGTTAGGCTGATGTGGTTTATGTGCAGACACTGCTGGTTACTTACATCAGCTGTTGGCTCTCTCAACCTCTGAGGATAGGACAAGATGCAATGGAGTTAAATTGCAGCAAGGGAGGCTTAGGTTGGACATTAAGAAAAAGTTCCTGTCAGGGTGGTTAAACACTGGAATAAATTACCCAGGGAGGCTGTGGAATCTCCATCATTGGAGATATTTAAGAGCAGGTTAGACAGACACCTGTCAGGGATGATCTAGATGGTGCTTGGTCTTGCCCATGAGGGCAGGGGACTGGACTCAATGACCTCTCGAGGTCCCTTCCCGTTCTAGTATTCTGTGATTCTTGCTAATTTCATAGGTCTGTGCTGAAGCCATGTAGTTGACAAGAAAGCTGTTCACAGCTTTGGGATGTCTCCTTGGAATGGGGTGAAATCCAGCTAGACCCCAGCTAGCCCTTGGCTCCTTGCTTCCAGCTGGGAGCTACCTGGGCTGCCCTGCCCCTGGGATCTTGGCTCCCTGCTCCCGGTCAGGTTGCTGCCTGCGCTTCCCACTCCATAGTGCCTCAAAGCTCCCCATTGGGCTGCTTCCCAGGCTCCGGCTCCCCAGCTGAGAGCTGGGCAGCCGCCTGGGCTCCAGGTGTGGAGATCCCCGCCTGCTCACTCGCACTTGTTTGTCGATGGGTCTGGGTGTCATTCCACATCTGAATGGAAACATGCCCTGAAACCTCAGCATTTTTTACAGAATGGAATCTTGTCTGGCCAGCACTAGTCAGGACTCCTGGGTTCAGTTCACAGCTCTGGGAAGGGAGTAGTGGCCAATGGTTAGAACATTCTCCTGGGTTTAATATTTGGCTCTGTTCTGACATGGCCCTGGACAGTTTCCCCTCTATGCCTCAGTTTCCCCATCTTTAAAACAGAATTAATGATACTGACCTCCTTAGTAGAGGGCAGTGAGCTCTACCCAGGAAAAATACTAAAAAGGAAGTAAGTATCGTTATCTTATTACAACACATTCCCTTCAGTGTGCATGTAAGTTATCCACCTCTCATGTCCAAGCAAACACGTCTTTTTTTCCATCTGGGATATAAAAAGCTGAAGCATCTCAGCTCTTTAATTATCCAGCAGGTTAAGGGAGCTGAGTCCCTTGCGTACAAGTCCTTCCGCCCGTCTCACTTAATTAGCTGTCTCCCGTCTTCCCTTGTCAGGCTCATAAATAATATTCCTTTGTCACTTCCTTTAAATCACTGAGACTTGGAGACAGCTCGGGAAAAATAGTTGCCTTGTAGGCATGTGAGGCCACACCACCAGGGGAAGGCAACTTGGTCTTCAGCTCGAAGGAGAGTCTGTCCAGGATTTTCACCAAGTTTAAAGCCAGCAGGGGCCCTTGAGATTAGCCAGTCTGAGCTCCTGTTCAGCGCAGGCCAGAGAGAGTCCCCCAGTAGTGAGCCCAGGCACGTGGGTGTTGAGCAGAGCACCTGTTGGAAAGGCAGCCAGACTGGATTTGGCGACACCGAGATGGAGATTCCACCACTTCCTTTGGGAGCTTGTCCCAGTATTCACCCTCACTACATTTGATGCCTTGTTAGTCAGTGTAGGCACTTCCAGTCCTCTTCTGCCTCTTGCTGCTTGATTAAAGCACCCTTTTGTGCCTGGGTTGTCTCCCCAGAAAGGTCCTAACCCCCCTGAAGCCAAGTCACTTCATAGACTTTAAGGTCAGAAGGGACCATTATGATCATCTAGTCTGACCCCCTGCACAATGCAGGCCACAGAATCTCACCCACCCACTCCTGGAATAATCCTCTCACCTATATCTCAGATGTAGAAGTCCTCAAACGATGGTTTAAAGACCCCAAGATGCAGAGACTCCTCCAGCAAGTGACCTGTGCCCCATGCTACAGAGGAAGGCAAAAAACCTCCAGGGCCTCTGCCAATCTACCCTGGAGGAAAATTCCTTCCCGACCCCAAATATGGTGATCAGCTGAACCCTGAGCATGTGGGCAAGACTCACCAACCTGACACACAGAAAAAAGGTCTCTATAGTAACTCCTATCATCTCACCATTGGCCTGTTTACCACTGATAGTAAAAGGTCAATTAATTGCCAAGATCATGTTATCCCATCAAACCATCCCCTTCATAAACTCATCTAGCTTAATCTTGAAGTCAGATAGATCTTTTGCCCCCACTGCTTCCCTTGGAAGGCTGTTCTAGAACTTCACTCCTCTGGTGGTTAGAAACCTTCGTCTAATTTTGAGTCTAAACTTCCTGACAGCCAGCTTATATCCATTTGTTCTTGTGTCCACATTGGTATTGAGCTTAAATAATTCCTCTCCCTCCCTGGTATTTATCCCTCTCATATATTTACCTCTTGATCCTTTTGAGAAGCTGAACAGACCAAGCTCCGTAAGTCTCTGACTTTCCCAGCCCTCAGTTTTTGTGTCTCTTCTCTGTACTCTCCGTAGTTCCATAGACTTCATGGCCAGCAGGGGCCATGGCCATCCAGTCTGATGTGCTGTGTACCACGGGCCTGAGAATTACCCTTGCCCTTTCTGCTGCCTGCCTACCTCTGGCAATTGGGCTGGACTCTGTCGGACAGAGAGAAGTCAAGTCTCAATCTGAAGACTCCAGCTGACGGAGAATCTATGCAGTCCCTAGGTCAGCAGTTAGAAATCACCTTGTCGCAATTTGTCCAGCTTCAGCTCCTAGGCGATGGGTCTGGTTCTGCCTCTGTCTGCCAGATTGAAAAGCCCTCTTCTTCTCTCCCTGATCTCCTTGCGGGGGTGCTTATGGACACATCTCCTCAATAGCTAAAAAGATTGACCTCCCCAGTCCTCAGATTTTTGTAGGCTCTCCTGCTAGAACGGCATCATACACAGATGGTGGACCCAGGGTGAAGGGGTAAAATTGAGTCAATGGAAGATTTAGGCTGGAAAAACTTCCTCTCAACTATGGTCTGTTCAGCACCTGGCGCACGGGAGTGGGGGGGCCTAGTCTCATCTGGGGGATCTGTGTAACACCCAGCACAAATGGGGCCATAACCTTTGTTGGGGTCTGTGCTATCCTCAGCACAGCGGGTCCATGGTCTCGGGGGGGGGGGGCTCTAAGCACTACTGTAATACATCGAGTAAAAGCAAGGAACATTTCCCCCAGGACTCATGGATGTGGCTTTTAATAGTGGCTATTATAAGCATCTAATTTGGATGAAAAACAGGTTTCTAAAGAGACAAAGCCAAGCTCTTAGCTGAGGTTTCAGGTGATGGATCCCAGGCTGGAGTGGCTGTATTTATAGCCCAGTGACTAACCTATGCAAAGAGGGTTCCTGGCCAATAGACCATTAATCATTAAGGCACATTTGTAATTCACACACACACACAGAGCTAGGTTAAGGTGAGGCGGGGGTTAATAAATATCCATCACTTGGAAACACCATCCCTGGAGGGCTGCAGGGCAGACAGTGTGTTCTAGTGGGGTGGGTGCTGGGCAGGATGCTGGGCTGTATTCCTGGCTGAGCTGCTGATCTATTATATTGGGGTGTAGGATGCCTGGGAAGGGACCTGCCAATACAGTGGATAACAATAGCCAGTGGCAGAGCCAGGGATAGAACCAAGGCATCCTGCCTCTCTGCACTGCAGTGCCCCTAGATTGCACTGGCCATGCCTCCCAGCAGGGTAAGTCGGAGCCGCTGTCAGCCCCACAAACACACCCTAATCTTTTACACCCAGCCCCCAATGAATGGCAGGAGCTGGACTGTCTCTGTTTGCACCTGGGGGTGCTCTCCCTGCTCTGGTTTTGCCTGCCCCACTGCCAGCCCTCCCAGCTCTCTCAGAGGGATGTGAACTGAGCACCATCCCTGTGCAGCTGTCTCTCCCCAACCCCCACCACCACGGCTGTGGGGCAGGATTGGCAGATCCCCCACTCCCCACCCCGGTTGCTTTTAGGCATGAGGCTGATACGTCCCAGCCATGGCATCCCCCCACCACCTGTTTGCTGTGAGCAAGGGCCACTAGTCCTGGCTGCAAACCTTAATCAGTCCTCCCCGCCACCCCCCAGGCTAGGAGAGCATGAAGCAAAGAGACATGGGGGACCCCCTGTAGCTCTGCCCCATCCTTGTGCTGTGGCCATGCCCTCACATGGAGGGAGGTCTCCTTCCATTCCTCACAGCAGCAGGGATTCCTCCCAAGAGTTGCTCTAGGCACTGAGACACATGGGTCCCCTGTGATTCCTACCCCCTTGCCACGTCCCTATGCTGTGGCCAGACCCCACAGCTGCAGCAATCCCTCCCCTTTGAAATTCACTTCTCCAGAAGCTGTAGGTCTCTGCTTGGATTGGGGAAGGCTGCCTCACACACACAGCTGCCCTGAGCAATAGGACTGGGCGTTCACACCCTATTGAGATACCATGGGCAGCTTCCCCTCTTGGAGCCATGGGCTCAGAGTCTCCGCAGACACAGACAGGCACCTCTGCATTGGGTACAGTCTGGTCCCATGTTTTAGCTTTTCTCCCAAACACTGCCTTTTTCAGAGTGGAATGCGCAGTTCTGGAGAACGGGTTCCTGGCCCTCTTCGATTTTAGCCCTGATGGTATCTAGGTCCCAGAGGGCAGAGCTGAGGTCATGCTACCAGACCTTGGCCAAGATTAGTGCCGCGATGTGCTACATAGACTCACAGTGAGAGACAGAGCTCACAGTGTGAATAGCCAGAGGGTGGGAGGGGAAACAGGTACCGAGAGGTGAAGGGACTTGCCTACGGTCACATTTTGAGTCAGCTGTGGAGCCAGGAAGGGATTTCAGTTGTCCTGTGGCTGGAAGCATAGATGCTGACTCTCTAGGGTGCAGGATGCTCAACCCCCACTCTGCCCCCACCTCACTCCTTCCCTCAACCCCCTACCTCCACCCAACCCCACCCAGCTTCACTGCTGCCCAACCACTCTTGCCCTGACCCACCACTTCCCCAACCAAGCATACCCTGTCCCCACTCCTCCCCGTCTCCCTCCATCCCTGCGCTTCCTGAACACTGCCAAACAGCTGTTCCCGAGGGGAGGGGTGCACTGGGAGGGAGAGGAGAGCTTGGCTGTCTGTGGGTGCTGAGTGTCGCGAGAACCACAGGTCCGATGATGCATACCCAGGGGGGGAAGGACAGAACCAGCTGGATCGTTTTAGCAAATAAAAGATATTTATTTATGACAGTGATTAATTTATAGTATTTATTCTAAGATTTTTAATAGACAGTGTTAATAATGAATTTACAGTATTTATTATATTCTATGATTTCTAGTTAAACGTGTCAGAAATATAAGGATGGGAATGGCAAGGGGAATAGTCTCTATTCTAAAGATATCCAGCTACACTAATTAAATAACAGTGATAACTACAAACTCTATGTACTACCAAAAACAACTGCAACACTAAGCTTATACGAAAGAGAAAATCAAATCTTACATACCAACTTACACAGCACACGGAACATTTCACAGATATCGGTTTGGTTGTGAAGGCCTTGGTTACGCCCGAGAGTCGGGGGAGGTGGCTGGTCGGCTGATCAGGCCGGCAGCGCTTTGAAGTATACGAGAAGGCACATGCATGGTGGTACATGTGTTGCGAGAACCTCCCTGAGTGAACTGTGCGATGGGTATTTATCCCCAAATCTGCACATCGCTTTCCCGTGCTTGGATATTACCATATACGGCCCAACGGTCACCAAGTGGGGGGGTCTGTGTCCCAGGGGTTGGGCCGAAACTGTGCAGGTTTCATGGGACCAGGTAAGCCCTGCAGTTCTCTCACCAAGGTGATGGGTGGGAGAGTCTGAGGCTATTTTCCCCTTTTCACACCTTCCCTTTTCCTAAAGGCAATGGTATGCAGGAAGGATGCGGCTAGTTTCTCCCAAGGAGTACTGCAGCCCACTATAGCAAGAGCAACCTGGCCAAACTTTTTACTGGGGGGGGGGCAGTTTTTTTCTAACACTGAGCACTTGCTAATTTTTCCTGGTGGGTGCTCTAGGCCCAGAGCACCCATGGAGTCGAAGTTGGCACCTATGGCTGGGAGGGAGATGAGGCCAGATAGCAGGGAAGTGAAGTATCTAAGGTCACATGGCAGGTCAACAGCAGAGCTGGGAACAGAACCCAGTTGTTTGGAATCCCAGCCCCCCGCGGTTCTAACCACTGCACCCTATTCTCCTCCCAGAGCTGGGGCAAAACCTACTCCAGGGTTTGAACCTGGCTCTCTGGCTCTCCTTTGAGCACCAGCTGCCTGCTTCAGCTGCCCCAGAACAGCAGAGAGAGAGGCTGGCTTTCCGGTGCCTGTGCCTGAAGCCACATGGGAGCACTGCAGCTTGGACTTCATGGGGAGGAGGCACGCTGCATAGGGATGGAGGCTGGGGCAAGGCGAGAGGATGGTGCTGAGTCTCAGGTGCTCTCCTGAGTTGCAGGACAGCTGTGTGGGAGCTGACAGCAGCTGGCTCCCAGGGACCATATGGCCCTGGAATTGCAGTGGGTTGAATCCCTCCTGCTCACATGGGCTTAGCTAGCCCCGGGGCCAGCCAGCTGGAGTCGGTGCCCCAGTCCTTGCACCACAGCACCCTCATCTGAGCCGTCCTCAGCCCTGTCTCCCAGGGCTGCCGGGCACGTGGGATATGTCAGCATTGTGGCAGGCATGTCGACTCCGATACCATCAGGGAGTCACAGAGGAGGGCTGGCCAGAGGGGGCGGAGGTGCGGCCCAACTCCCACCCTCCTGCAACCTCATGCGTGTCAGTCAAGAGGGCTGGTTCGCCCCAGGGAGTGGGTTTTAATAAGCATCACCATTGTAAATCTCTCTGTACAGAGAATGCCAATGAGGGGAAGGGAATTGCTGACGTACAAGGCAGAGAGCACCTCTGTGCTCTACACCCCACTCCCCTCCCAGAGCTGGGATACAACCCAGGAGTCCTGCCTCCCAGTTCAGCACTTTCTGCCACATGTCTGCCCTGCCTCTTACTGCTCAGCCCCACTGACGTGTCTCGCACAACTAACAGGACAAGGGGAAGTTAATTGTCTCTTCATTTTCTCTCTTGAGAGAAATAATTGGCAGGGTGCCGGTGTGAGCCTGGCAGAGTTAATCTATCCCCCTCTTCACTCCTACCACCCCGTGCTCGGACTGGACTGAAGGAGACAGCCAGGGGGATGTCTGCAGGGGCGTAGTGAGAGGGAGGCGGGGGGCAGTTGCCCCCAGGCGCCACGCTAGGGGGCGCCAATTTAGTCCCTCTCCGCTCCCCCTGTCATCCCTCAGCTTGCCTGCTCCTCCTCCACCCACTGCTGCTGGCTGGCGCCTCCTCCCCGCCTCTCTGCTCCCAGCCCCACCCTTCTCCATCTCTGCTGGTGGATTAGTGCATGCAGGGGCCCGGCCCAAAACTGGAGGGGCAGGGAAAGACTTGGTACAAGCTCCCCGCCCCCTCCTCCCAGGATTGGGCTCAGCCGTGTGCCAGGTTCAGGGCCCCCACCGCACTGCAGGGGGGGGGACACAAATTTGGCTTTTGCCCCTGGGCGCATAACACCCTCGCTATGCCTCTGGATGTCTGCTCCTCCCTTTCACCCACGGCAGAATACACCCCAGGCAGGAGAGCTCCCTATGACTCCCTCACTTGTGCCACGCAGACCAGGAGACAGGCAAAGCCATGCTAGGGCCTGAGTTCCCCTCCCACAGCCACTGGGAAGGCTCAGACGGTCCCTGCCAGGACTAGACTCCATGTCTCAATGAATTATCATCAACCAGCCAGCTGGGGCTAGAACGCCTTAGGGGGCTAGAACCATCCACCCACACACCAAGGCTACGTCTACACTGTGGCAATTTTTTCGGAAGAGGAAATGCAAATGGAGTGCTCATTTGCAAATGGAGCGCTCTCATTTGCATATTATCTTCCCATCCTTTTTGCGGAAGAGCTTTTTGCAATAAAAAGCCCTGTATGGACAGGGCCATTTGTCGGGAAAACCCTGTTTTGTGCAAGATCCCTTATTCCTCAAAAAACGAGGTTCACAGGATCTTGTGCAAAATGGGGTTTTTCCAACAAATGGCCCCGTCCACACAGGGCTTTTTATCGCAAACACCTCTTCCTGAAAAGGATCGGAAGAGAATATGCAAATGAGACCACGAGATTTATAAATGAACACTCCATTTACATTTCCTCTTCCGCAAAAAACTGCCTCAATGTAGACATAGTCTTGCAAGAGAGCAGAGCCTAGAACCCAGGACCCACTCTCAGGGAGAGCAGGGACTAAAACCCACAAGCCACCCACAGAGTAAAGGCTAGCCTGCTTGTCTTTTAGTGCCACGGTCACTTAAACCCATAGGCTACGTCTACACTGGCCCCTTTTCCAAAAGGGGCATGCTAATTTTCAACTTCAGAATAGGGAAATCCGCGGGGGATTTAAATATCCCCCGCGGGATTTAAATAAAGATGTCCGCCACTTTTTTCCAGCTTGGGAAAAGGCCGGAAAAAAGCGTCTAGACTGGCCTGATCCTCCGGAATAAATCCCTACTTTGAAGTAGGAATAAGAGATCCTCCGGAATAGGGCTTTATTCTGGAGGATCGGGCCAGTCTAGATGCTTTTTTCCGGCTTTTTTCCGGCTTTTCCCCAAAATTAGCATGCCCCTTTCGGAAAAGGGGCCGGTGTAGACGTAGCCATAGCGATCCCTTAGGCAGTCGCAGTGAAAAGTCTCTTGCTCACTTTGTCAGAACAGGGATGGGAGCCAAGACTCCTGGATTCTGTGTCCTCCACTGGCCGTGATCTAGTGGCTACAGCAAGTGGGGCTGGGCTTTGGGACTCCTGCGTTTGGTTCCCAGGGCAGCTCCCTGATCTCGGAACAATCGGCTCAGGCTCTCCGCAGATGTCGGTCACAAGTTCCAGCTCTTGTGCCCCAATGAAAGAGAGAGAAACTCACTTTATTTCTCAATGGAAGCGGCAGTCTTGCCACAATTGCATCACTCCAAGAGCCAGCACCCTGAGCATGGGCCAGCCTTGCACAGGGCCCCATGTTGCAGCCCACCGGGGAGGAGCTCTCACAAGCTGCTGCAGTCAGAGCCACAGTCCCCTGGGGCAAGATGTTTGCACTGCATCCCCGTTAACTTTCACCCTGTCATCCCACTTCAGGTTGTTGTGATGGCAGCCTGACAGCTGTCAGTCACAGGCTGGGAATGACGGAAGCCTGACTGAAGTCTGACTTGCACTTTAACCCCTTAGCTGACAACAGGCTCTGTATGCATCTCACCTACTGTGAGATACCTTGGGTTAGTTCCTCAGCTTTAGAGCCAGGGGGTAGGAGCGGAAGGATTGCAGTTCCGGGACTGCTGGGATCTGTCCCACTCTTGGAGACTGAGCAGTAAGAGCGGGTGTGGGGGGAGGGGCTGGGAGTCCTGCTAACAAAGGAGCTAAGTTAGAACAATAGACCTGAGGTATGACTAGATCCAGACAAAGACCCTGGATACCTTTCAATGGGCCCCGACCCACCCACTCCCCCTTCAGTAACATCCTGAAAGACTCCTCCATTGTAGAAACAAGCAAACAGCTTTAATCGTAATCTGACAAGAAGCCCCATTAAGGAGCATTTGTAAGCAAATCCCCCAGCTTCATCCTTGTTTATTGTTCTGATTTATTAGCTTCATTAGCAGAAAAAGGAGAGGATGGAGGTTGCTGGGGCATGAATTATTCCAAATACTAGACATGCTGCCCTGGAGTCCAAGGAGTTGCTACAAAAATCCTTCCCTTGCTTTCTGTAGAAGTCCCCTAAACCCAGAAAGTCATTTCACATCCCCACACTTAATCCTGCACAACAGGGGCCTCAATCTCAGTCAGGGTCTGTGCAGCGCCTGGCACAATGGGGCCCTGATCTCGGTTGGGGTCTGTGTAACCGGTGGGAAACATTCTCTTGACCTTTTGAAATATTTCAATGAGAAAAAAGAATAGATTTTCTGTAGGCGTTTCAAGATGAGCAATGCTCATTTTTCTTTCCCCTTCATACTTTTTAAAAGTAATTTTCCTTCTTTTTCCAATGAAGGGCAAATTAAAAAGGGGAGAAAATCCCATTTTACTTAAATAGGAAACAGAGTGGGTCAGGACCATCTTTGTTCTGTGTCTATGTTCTGTGTCTGGACAGCACCTCGCCCAATGGTGACTGGAGCCCTCAGGCACTACTGCAATACAAAGGCAGCTGGAAAATGTTGTCCAAGTCCAAGCTTTCCTGCAGCAAAATGTCCATTTCTGTTAAGCCACATTTCCCAGGAAGAAAATTTCTCATGGGAATAATATCTGCAGCTTTAATAATCACCCCTTCTGGCCTTAAAACTTCTCTTAAAATCACCGTTATAGAGGAAAGACCCTGTATCCCAATTCCCCAATTCCCTGAATCCCCTGCCCAGGAGCCAGATTGGAGCCCGCACCCTCTGAGGATATGTCTACACTGCAACACAGTTTCGAAATAACTAACGCTATCCCAAAAGAACTTAGTCCGTGTCTACACAGCAGGCAGTTATTTCAAAATAGTGTCAAAATACTGCCAAACTGGAGGACTTCTTACTCTAACTCCTGTAACCCTCATTGTACGAGGAGTAAGGGAAGTAGGAGGAATAGGGCTCTATTTTGAAATAAGTGCTGTGTAGAACTCCCTATTTAGAAATAAGCTATTTCAAAATAAGATAGGCGATTGATGTAGCTCAATTTGCATAGCTTATTTCTAGTTAAGCCCTGCAGTGTAAGCGCACCCTGTAGGGGAAAGGTCCATTGTTCCCTTCCCCACATCCCTGAGTTAGCCAGTTCCTGCATGCTAGGGCCAGATCGGAGCCAGCGCCCTTTAGATTGCAAAGGCTCCATATAATATTCCCTCAACTCCACCCTGTCTGATGCAGACCCCATTTGGCATCCCAGCTCTCATATCCCGATCTAGCCAGTTCCCCCAATCCACAAGCCAGCACTGATATGCTTTGAGAGTGGAGATGTGGGGGGTACTTCCGTGTTCTCCATTAGCTTTCATGAGCAACTTTTTTCTGGAGACTGGGTTTGAAAGTCCAGTGATGTGATCCAGGCTGGCAAATGCTGTGGCTGTGCTGTGTGTGTCTAAAGGGGCACTGTCAGGTCGGCTTAACTTCCCCCGGAGCCTAAGCATGATTGAAACGTCACCGTGCATATAGATTCATCCTTCCGCTGCAGTGTTTTCTTTGTAGTTGCCCAGGGGAATTTTCAGACTGAACCTCCCAGCCTCAGACCAGGGCTTCAGACTAAAAAATGAAACTGACTAGAAATACAAATTGAAACTGACCGGGCTGGTTGCGCTGCCCAAACTGAGCATCAAACAAAGCAGCAAGCAGCATTGGCAAGGGAAAAATCATTTGTTCTGATTGTATTACTGTAGCACCTGGAGGACCCAATTGAGTGCCTGGCAGAATGAGGGCACTGATCTCAGTTGGGGTCTCTGCAGCACCTGGCAAAATGGGGCCCTTATCTCGGTCGAGGTCTGTAAAATGCCTGGCACAACCGGGCTCTGATCTCAGTCAGGGTCTGTGCAGCACCTAGCACAGTGGGGTCTTGATCAGGGTCTGTGGAGCATCTGGCACAGCAGGGCCCTGATCTTGGGGAGGGTCTGTTCAGCGCCTGGCACAGTGAAGTCTGTTCTACCCCATCACAATACTGCCAAATCTGAATTCTGCTACCATAGCATATGTAATAAGAGAGCAGGATCAGAGCCATAACCTCATGCTTTTTTCCTGTATCCCACGTGCAGGTTTTCCGAAGTGGAGAGGGCATGGGTATCCGTCTGGACAGCGCCTCCGCCTTCCAGGGGGCTATCATCTCCCCTCACTATGATTCCTTGCTGGTCAAGGTGATCGCCCATGGGAAGGACCATCCCACGGCTGCCTCCAAGATGAGCCGAGCCCTGGCTGAGTTCCGCATCCGAGGTGTCAAGGTAGGAGAAGCTGAGCAGACGCTGATGCATTCTGCCGGGGCCACTGCTGGGGACTGCAGGCAGCAGGCAGTGTTCTGGTCTGCTGGGAGGGGAGGGGGGTTTCTGCAGCCGGCAGTGTGGGGGTTGGGTGACATTAATTTCATTTTCAGGGTTTGTTTTTTATCAAGTCTGAGTTTTTTATGCAGTTATCCAAAAATTTTTCCCGGGGCTTCCTTTTTGTATGTACTGTTATGAGTAATGTATGTTGTAAAAACTACTCATTACAGCAGAATATACAGTGATGGGTAATCGCCATGTAATATTCCCTAGTGCGCTTTAAGGCTACACTGTTTCAAACAGCACTACTTCAAAGCACACTTGGGAACCTTTCCTGCACACCAGCAGGGTCTACACGGACCAATTAATGCTCAACACAATCGTTCTTTTTAGAAATTACCTCCCTGTCGTCTGCATTAACTGCTCTGTATAGACAAACCCTTAGATTTCTGGTGATTTTCCAGTGTTCATTGGATAAACACTTATTTCGCTTGCTCTTTTTTTCCCTTTTCTATTGGGATATTTTATTGATTTAAACTTAAAATCTGAATCCCTTATAATGCATCCCCCAGTGATGGCAGGTGGTATTGCACCCAGCACTGGCCAATGCAACCCCTGGTGGTAGCAGGAAGTAATGCACCCTGCAGTGCTAAAGCCCCCATGTTCTGACAGGAAGTACAAACCTACACCCTGCAGTGATTAGTGCATCCCCTGGTGGTAGCTAGAGGTACTACACCCTGCAGCCCTCTGTTGTAGTCGGAGATCTCACTCCCTGTCCCTCCACTGTAGTCTAAGGCATCACACTGGCGGTAGAGTGGGGCAGAGCTGAATCCGCTCCATCCCTACCTGTGTTCCTTGGCCTGAGTCTCTTCCCGCTGCTGCATGCAGACCACATGCTTAGGGATCTCCCCCTAGTGGCTGCTAGGTATAATGCAGCCTCTGGGGGGGGTAGAGAAGGGCAAGCTCCCCCATGCTGGCAAGAGGTTCTGCACCCTGCCTTCCAGACAAACAGTGCAGCCCCCAGTGGCAGTAGGAGGCCCTGCACTTTCAAGCTGTCTCCCCACACACATCAGCTGTGATATTAGAGGCGTGTCACAAGCGGCCCTGTACTGCCTGTCAGTCAGATGTTCCCTCCCCGAGGCTTAGCATAGGCTAGTTCCACCGCTGCTTGTTCTGGTGGGAGAGCTTCATGGTGCTGGTCATGGTGGCGCTCAGAGGAGTCAGCTGGTGGCCTTATGTTCTGTGTGCATAGGGGCATTGCTGAGGTATCAGTTGGAGGGGCCAGGCCATAGGCGTGAGAAGTAGGAGTGAGGGGCGGGGGAGGTGCTGCAGCACCCCCAGGCTTTGTGTCCAACATCTCAGCCACTAGCCCCAAGCTTCTGCTGCCTGGGGGCTCTGCTGCCAGCCCCGGGTCCCACTCAGCTCCATTGGCCCCGTGCCCGGGCTCCGCTGCTGGCCCAGGGTTCTACTCAGATGCTGGGCTCCGCTGCTGGCCGCAGGGTCCTGCCTAGCCACTGACCCCATGCCCAAGGACTCCACTGCTGGTCCCATAGTCCTCAGAGCCAGCTTTAGGTTTTTTGCTGCCCCAAGCAAAAAAATTTTTGGCTGCCCCCCCCCCCCCCCAACACTTTTTGTTGGCTTTTACACGTTTGCACTTTGCGGGGTTTTTTTTGTTTTGTTTTGGTGACAGAGACAAGATTTCCAACTCACGCAAAGCTCTTTTTCAAGAGTGGGAAATGTACCTTAAATCTCGACTTTATTGTTCTTATAGAAATAGGCTATTTTTTAATTGTGGTTTGAATGCATGAAAAACTATTAACACAAATAGTTAAGGAAATATAAACTAAGTACCAAAAATAGAAGGGAGAACTTGTGCCACATCTAAAACTCAAGTAGTTTATGGCTATACTTAATCAATCTTCAAACCAATTACAATCAGCTAACAATACCACTCTGTTTTAACATACTTGTCAACCAATTATGATAACTATAGTACTTAAGACATCTAAACTAAATCAATAAATATTTTTATTGTTAAACTAGATTTGTTTTGGAATGCAGTGGCTCCTTATGTGGCTCTAACACATCTATGTTATCAGATAAACTGAGATCAGAGGGTGTGCATGTGCACATTATTTTTGTGTGTCTATCTTGTTAGTAGTCATTATATATTCAAGTTTATGAGGTGTTAGAGGGAGTGGAGAGTTGTACATGCCCAATACAACTATATGTGGAATGAAGCTTGCCTTAGAGACATCAAACACAAAAGTTTACCCAGATCAATGAAGTTTAATTCTTTAAAGAAATATCCATGGGTATGTCTACACTAGCCCCCTAGTTCGAAGTAGGGTGGCTAATGTAGGCATTCGAACTTGCAAATGAAGCCCGGGATTTAAATATCCCGGGCTTCATTTGCATGTTCCCGGGCGGGCGCCATTTTTAAATCCCCTTAGTTCGAATTGACTACCCGCAGATACACGCAGCAGTCAGAAGTTAATCTGAACTAAGTCCTTAGTTCGGATTAACTTTTGACTGCTGCGTGTAACCACAGGCAGTCAGTTCGAACTAAGGGGATTTAAAAATGGCACCCGCCCGGGAACATGCAACTGAAGCCCAGGATATTTAAATCCCGGGCTTCATTTGCAAGTTCAAATGCCTACATTAGCCACCCTAGTTCGAACTAAGGGGCTAGTGTAGACATACCCTATGAAACAGCATGTGTGATTCTTTGAAGAGTGTAGAACAGTTAATATTCTGTGTGTGTGTGTGTGTGCGCTGGATCCTTGTTTGGTTCTACTTCTACTACAAACATGAACAAGAGAAATATACTAGGAACAGACTTCAAAGGGTCCGTGGGGCTGAGGTTGTCAAGGGCTGGGGGCTGGGCCAGCGACCTGAGTGTTTGTAGGTTTGCCAGGCTGATATTTTTCTGATTTTTTTTTACCGGACAGGAGGCAAAAATACCGGACACCTGGCAACCCTAGGCAGAAAGGGGGCATCTTACCTGGGATTTCCATATGAAGTAGGCGGAGGGGTGGCTGACGGCTTGGAGTGGATAGGCTCTTGGAGGAGGTAGCAGCCACCAGGGAGGAGCAGGACTCAGGACTAGGAAACAGGGCTGGCCAGCAGGCTCCGGGGCCAGGCGCACATGCTGCCAGTGCTGCCTGCTCAGCCGCGGCATCTCCCGCGGCCCTTTAAATCGGCGGGGCGGGGCAGGGCGGGCTAGGCGTTGCCTGGGGAGGTGCGGAGCAGGAGAGGAGACAAGGGCAGCCAGTAGGCTCAGGGGCACATTAGTGCTGCCAGTTGGCTGCACACAGCCACGGTGTTTCCTGGGCCACGGCCCTTTAAATCAGTAGGGCGGGGCTAGGCATTGCAAGGGGCGGTACCAGCTGCTTACCTGAAATGCCACCCCTAGCAAAGTGCCGCCCCAAGCACATGCCTGAGTTGCTAGTACCTAGAGCCTGATAGTCCTGGTCCCCAACCCTGGGTCTCAGCCACCAGCCCTGCATGCAGGGTCCTGCCCACCAACCCCAAGGTCCTGCCTGGCTGCTGGCCCCAGAGTCTCAGCCACCGGGCCCAGGGTCCTGGCCCCTGGCCTCATATACAGGGTCCTAGTTGCTGACCCCAGGTCTAGGGAGCAGTGAGTGGCACCAACAGGTGAAAGGGGGGGTGCAGTTCAGCACCGTCCCCCCTCCAAAACCAGTTCCAGCACCACTGGGCTAGGCAGCACTGCAGAGCCTGGAGGTTTGGGGTCTCTATGCACTGGGGGGTGTCCCTGGGGAGTGTGCTCATTGGCCTGGGCTGTCACCAGTCTGGCTTTGCCTCCAGAAAAGCCAACAGCCTTCACCTCATCTCCACCATCCCCAGGGAGAGGAACTCTCACCTTTGGGCACGAGCCTGAATTGAATCCTGACCCCACTCCCAGAATGGTGGGGGATCGTACCCACCCAGGGCGTCTCCAGTTGGAGGGGGGAGGTTCTGGTACCGCTGGATGTGACACTGGTGCAGCTACTGCTGGAATCCTGCGTCCAGTCCTGGAGCCCACAGCGCAACAAGGAGGATGATACATTAGAGAGGGGTCAGAGAAGAATTACTAAAGGGCTGGGAAAACTCCCTTATGGGGGAGAGACTCCATCTGCTTGGCTTACCAAAGGGAAGGCTCAGGGAGACGTGATCCCAGGCTGCATGGGGTATGAAGATTTGATCCTGAACCCTTCAGCCTAGCGCCCAAAGGTCTAAGAACCAAGGGCCGGGAGTTGAATCTGGACAAATTCAGGCTGGGACTAAGACTCAGATTTTCACCAATGAGGGGAATTAAGCCTGGGGACAACTTGCCAAGGGCCGGATGCATTCGCCATCACTGGGAATGTTTCAGTCGAGATGGGTTGAATTTCAAAAAGCTCAGCTCTAGTTCAGCCAGCAATTAATTCAGGGCAGGCGTGTGGCCTGTGTGGAGATCAAACTAATGATGCCTTCTGCCTGGCTGGTCTATGAATCCTGGGAGCAGAGGCTCTAGAAGGGACTCGGTGGTCTTTGTGGAACCAGCTGACCCAGCTGTGAGGCGACGCTGAGGTTGGACACAAGCGGGGGGGGGGGGGGTTGTGAATCAGCAGGAAGGTGGCATCACCTGTGCATGCAGCATCAGAGTGACAGGGCCACTGCATCTAGCTCTGGGGCACGCACTTCAAAACATGGCTGAGAAAGAGCCACAAGAACAAGCTGAGGAATGGCAAACCTTGTGACTTAAGGCAGCAACCTGGTTCTGTTCCCACTTCTGCCACTGACTCCTTGTGTGACCCTGGGCAAGTCCCTTCATCTCTCTGCGCCTCAGTTTCCTCTCCCATACTTCTTCTTTTCTTCACAGAGCGGAGCAGTGTCTAGGGCTTAGAGCAGGGGGGACTGGGAGCCAGGACTCCTAGTTTAAGGAGGGAATGGAGCCTAGATAGGGTTGCCAGATGGTTTAACCAAAAATACTGAAAATTCCCCCTCCCCCCCAAAAAAAAAACACTGGGGAAAAAATTCTGTTGAGAGGGAAAAAAAGGGGGAGACCAAAGTTGTTGAGGAAAAAAAAGGACCCTGAGAGTGATTAAGCCAAAAAAAAAAAAAAAAAAAAAATTAAAAACCAGCATGGCCCCTTTAAGAAATGCCTTTGAGGCTTTTTGGCCCTGACTGGATGCTGGCGGCCATCCACCATCTTTTCTTCCTGCTCAATACCAGACATCTGGCAACCCTAAGCCTAGAGCAGGGCTCCCATTGCCCTGGGCGCTGCACAGACTCACGTGAGAGACAGTCGCTGCCCCAAAGAGTTCGCAGTCTAAGCAGGCAAAGGGGTAGGTGGAGATACAGTCACTAAGAGGGAAAGGGACTTGCCTAAGCAACATGTCAGAGCAGAGCCGGGAATGGAACCCAGGGGTTCTGAGTGTGTCCCTACCAGCTCATGCTGTATCTCAACACACTCCTAGGATCTGCATTCCCTTTGGGGTGGTGTATCCCTACTCTACCCACACAGGGAAACTGAGGCACACCGAGGAGACAAGATTTGCCCAAGTTCATTAGCAGAGCTGGGCATAGAGCCCAGGAGTCCTGACTCCCAGTCTTAACGCTCCTCCCCCCCCCCCAAAAAAAAAACTCTAGTCCAGTGTTTCTCAACCTTTTTTTATAAAGCACCCCTTTAAAAAAATTAAAAGTACCCCCAGTACCTACAGTTTTCAGACACACAAAATTTTTTCTACCATTGCAACACATTTGTTTAAGCAACTTAATCTTAGCTGGGTGGGTGATGAAATTTTTGGGTGTAAAAAGTACAAAAATAAGAAAGCGCTGTAAAACTTAAAAGAAAAATTCTGTTTTCTTCAAATTTCTGTTGTGTTGACGTACTCCCCAGACTCCTCGCAAGTACCCCAAGAGTACTCGTACCACTGGTTGAGAAACACTGCGCTAGCCACCTGGACTCTTCCCCCAGCAGGGCCGGAAATAGAACCCAGGAGTCCTGATGCCCAAACCCTGGCCCATGCTGCCTTGCTTCCTCTAGCTCGGGCTCAGCCACCTCCAACAGGCCACTCAGTATCCCCGAGACATCACCCTGGGCAGCTGGGGGACACCGCTCTCGCAGGGATGGTGCACGTGTGTCTCTGCCCTTGTGCCATGACTCCGCCCCACCCCGTGACAAAATCCCTCCCTCAGTCAGCCCCTCCTAGTGCCATGCCCCCAGCCACCCAGTACCCACTGGTACTGCTCCTTGATAAGCAACTGGGATGGAGGAGAGGAGGCAAGAAGGTGTCTCTCTGTACAGCCAAGATCTGGAAAGCTTCTTTGCAGCTCTGTTGCCTGGCCCCCAAGTTCTGGCGCTGGCCCTGAGGGGAAGTTCCTGCTCCACATTTCCCCCTCCTGGCCTTTGTCTCACTGAGAACTCTCTGGGAGGGGTCCTGTGTCTCTGGCTGAGGTGAGTACGGTGCCTGTCCCGCTGGGCCCCGGGGGCTCTCCAGTCTCAGACCCACACAGTGCCCGAATAATGGCAGCCAGGGACTTGTGACATCATCCCTGGGTCCAGACAGTATCTTAACTAAGGCCTTTCCAGTGGGTTTTACTGTTGCCCATCACCCTAGTATCTGGTTTAGCGGCGTTTCCGGATTCGGGTAGGATGTTAACCTCTCCGTTGCATTCCTGTTTGTTTATGTTGCCGTTCAGCGGGGCCTTTAAATAAATGGCTCCTTGGTGTTCAACTGCCATCTCTCTCAGTTTGGAGAATTCGGTGTTTATAGGAGCTTGGCTTAAGAAGTCTCTGTCTGATGAGCTGAGAATATATCACGCCACAGGCAGCACAGTGGGGTCAGCTAGTGGGGGATTTGAGCTTAATTTTATGCTCTTGACTCAGCTGGGGAGCAAGAGATTCCAGGGGCCTGTAAGGGAAAATGAAGCAGGATTTTCACTGCATGGCTATGGAAGTGATCTGTAGATAAATCAAAGAAAAGGCTGGTGTGAGAGTCAGGATTTGGGATTTACTTTGCTGTCACTGAGTGGTGGATGGCTGTCTCGAGAGACAGAAAAATCCTGGGCTTGGGAAGTGAAAAGGGAGAAGAAATGTTCTGGAGGTGAGGCTAGCCGGATTGAAGCAGGACTTGGGCAGGCAGCGTAGGGGAGTGGGAGTCTTGGATTTCACTCCTGCCTCTGGAAGCAGAGTGGGGTGCAGTGGTTAGCACAATGGGGTGCTGAATGCAAATTCCTGGCTTCTATTCTCACTACCAGGAAAGGAGTCTAGCAGTTTGATCTGGGAAGGGCCTTCTAGCTCTGCCACTGGCCTGTTATGTCAGCTTGAGCGAGTCTTGTCCCCCTCCTTGCCTCGGTTTCCCCTACTATTTGCCTGTTTAGATTGTGAGCTCTTTGGGGCAGAGACTGCCTCTCACTGTGTGTCTGGGCAGCACCCAGTACAATGGGGGCCATGATGCTGGTGGGGCTCCATGCAGCACCTGACCTCGGGCAGGATATCTAGTTGCTAGTCGGATAATTGTTGCAAGAGAGATCATGTCGTCCCACGTGCCTGACCTGCTCAGGGGACTGTTCCAAGCCAGGAAGGTTGTGTTGATGCTTTGTGGCAAGGCGTTGTATTTACACATGCCGCTCTGACAGCTTGTTAATTTCTCCCTCTTGCCTGGTCGCATCTGCTTAGGATTCCAGCAGGACTGGGGACACCTCGTGAATATTCAGCGCCTGTTTCAGCTTTGGATAAGTCCTTAGCAAAAATGATCCCCTGAGAAATAGACCTTTTCCCTCCCCAGCTGGAGAGGTGTTGTTCTAGGTCCCCCACCCCCACCCTGCAGCTGACCCCACTGCACCAGAGGAAATGGCAGGAGGTTTCAGCTTCGTGGAATACAGAGCTTTTCCTTCTGGGGTCCGTAAGCTGTGAGATGTTGAGGTCTAGCATGCAAGGTCTGGACTAGGGCTCAGGGTCCCTGGGTTCTATTCTCAGCTGCAGGAGGAGAGAGAGCCTTAGACATCACTCCCCTCCCAGAGCTGGGAATGGGACTCAGGAGTCCTGACAGTCCCCCCGCCCCACACACTAGATCCCACTCCCTTCCCAGAGGTAGGGCTAGAACCCAGTATCTGCCCCTCCTGCGTGCTCCACCCCCTGCTGTAACCATTAGGCCCGTTCCCCTCCCCGGGAATAGAACCCAGGAGTCCTGACCACACCAGCCTGTGCTCGTCTTTCAGAACTCACACCCCTCCTCTACTTGGGGATAGGATACGGGAGTCCTGGCTTCCAGCCCTCCCACTGCTCTAGCCACTAGCCCCCACTCCTTTCCCAGTGCTGGGAATAGAACCCGCAAGTCCCGACTCCTGATCCATGAGACCACACTGCCACCAAGCTGCTCCAGCACATTTATCTTGCCTTTGAACCTCCGTGGCTCAGTGGGCTCAGCTTGTAATTAGCCCAAGGCACCCTGCAGCCTGGCTATGGAAAAGGAGAAATCCAGACGTTGCGTCCGCTCCCTGGCAAGCTGAGAGCACCTGCTGGTGTACCCAGGCAGGGTCAGTATCACAGAGCCGGGGGGCTGGGCAGACAGGTCCTGTCACTGCTATAGAAGGTTCAGGAGGAAGGGATCACATGGCACCAGGACTTCTGTGCCTCCAGCCTCAATTACCAGGTCTCCCTAGAGACACCAGGTCAGGATCCCTTCCCCAGCATGGAGTTAAGAGGCTGAGATGCCAGCTGCCCCATCTACTACCAACAGCTGGGCAAACTTGGCAGCTGCCTGGCTCCCCACTCCTCCTCCACCAGCCATGGCAGAGGTGGGCTCCTCAGAACAGCCTCCCCCTCCCCTTCTGGGCCTACTGCCTCCACAGCACGGCCTCCACTCCAGTGACACAGATTTCCCAGGCTCTGGCAGGTGCCCAGATGGCACCTGGGGTCAATAGCCTGGCCCAGCTCCCATGGCTTCCTGGCGAAAGGGAGCAGGGAAAGACAGAAGAGTGTCAGCTGGAACATGCGCTGCGTGCCAGCCTCTGCCATTGAGCTAGACAGTGAGAAAGGCAGGAGAGTGGGTGCAGGGAGCCAGGCATGGCTGGCAGCTTTGCTGGGCTGTGAGCATGGGGACCCGGCTGCAGCAAGTTTCTTTTTGCCTCTCAGAACCCTTAATGCCATTCATCCTGCTCCTTAAAGCAGGACGGGAGCAAGCAGCCCTGGGTAATTGGGGGGCAGGGTTTGCTAGTGGAGATGGGGCTGAGCTGGACTATAACAAACCCAGCTTCTCTTCCTTGCTCTGGGAGGGGAGTGGGTTCAACCAGGAGGCTGGGAGCAGGATTTCCGGGTTCTCTTCCCAGCTCTGGGAGAGGATTGTCACCTAGTAGTTGGTGGGTGAGTCTTTATTTAGCTATGCAGGGCCTCAGTTTCCCAGTCTTTACACTGGGGGTAATACCTGCCTCCCAGGGGCATTGTGGCAATAAGGACAGTGTGGTTATGCGGTGCCCAGATACTGTAGTGATGGGGCTGGTAAGGACAATGGATAGGTTTATCAGGGTAGATCAGCTGATTGATTCAGGTAGGAGGAGAAACGGGCACTCAGAGAGAAAGAAACTTGCCCTAAGTCAGTGGGAGAGCCAAGAATAGCTCCAGGCACCCTGCATCTCAGAGTGCTGCTCTGTTGACTCACTCACACTGCCTGCTTTAAAAGCAGGATCAAGGACCAGGACACCCACCCAGTCCCCCTGCCATAGGCACCATGCTGCTAAAGAACACAGATACACACGCTCCTTCCTAGTGAGATCACACGCCTGCTAGAGACCCCCCCTACAGCTCCATAACTCACCCTTCTCCTCTCGCTGGCAGCCTGACAGCTCGTGCCGTTTGTATTGTTTGTTCAGTCCGCGCGCTGGCGCATCCCCCGATCTGTCTTCGTCATGGCATGGTTGGCTGGCACCATCTGTCCTGTTAGCACTAAATTACCCCTCCTCGTATACCAATCTGTTTGAGTTCGGGACTGTCCCGTCCCATGCGCCCAGTGATTTATCACTGTCTCACTTGGCTGGCAATTCACAATCTGCCTGTGTGCAATGACTGCTTTGCCCCAGTGGACACCTGGGATGGCACCAGCAACCTGACCCATCCCTAGAACAGCAAGGGGAGACAGAATCCTCTCTCTGCCCGTTAAAGCCCATGCCTAGTTTTCGTGTATCTCTTGAGCACTTCTGGCATAGAAATGTTCACCATCCTAATTGTCCTCCGTCAGGGAGCAAGAATCAGGCTTGGGAGTGGAGTGAGTGAAAGGTCGTGTGGTGTAGTGGGAAGCAGCACTCCAGGGTTCCATTCCTGGCACTGCCTGACCTATGAAACCTTGGGTAATTCCCTTCCCTGCTCTGTGCCTCATTTCCCCTCCTGAACTGGGCGTAGCTCTTCAGGACAAGGATTGTCTCTCACTTTGTGTCTGTGCAGCACCTGGCACAGAGAGGGTCCCAAGCACTTGGCACAGAGAGGGTGTGTACAGCACTTGGCAGAATGCTCATTGCAGATGACCACAGACACACAGTCCTTGCCCCCCTGTGGTCATAAATTGCACAAAGGCACTTTTCCCATCAGCTGACGACTATGGTAGCACCAAGAGGCTTCCGCTGAGATCAAGACCCCCATGCTGCACAGACAGTGAGTGACAGTCCCTGCCCCCAAGAAAGTATACTCTAGAGAGACAAGGGACGGGAAGAGAAACAGAGACAAGAGGTCAGCAGCAGAGCCAAGACGAACTCAGGTCTCTTGCTCAATGCCTTGCATAGCACCTGTTGAGATTTCAGGCTGGAATTTGATGGGGCAGTCAGCAGGTGGTGCTGTTGCACATTGTCTCACAAAAGTTCCCAGGGTGCCAGCAGGGTTCAGTCTTAGAATAAATGGCACATTGTTGTTAGTTGGATGGTGGTGTTTCTTCTCCTGGGGAGTTGTTGCAAGCAGCTGGAGAGTTTGTGGTGTGCCTGATTCCCCTTAATGAGAGTCATTCGATCCCTGGGACTCTGACACTGGGCAAAAATGTCTGCGAGAAAGGATTGTGTATGCCATGTGCAACCACTTCTGTCCAAGAACTGCTGTATATAGCCTAAATAAACTAGCAACACTAACCGCATTCTCCTAGACTCCACTGATTGCTCCTTTGATGGGAAGCTGACCTACAGACCCTCTAAATCTGCTACCACTGGGCCCCGGGGGTGAGAGATGATCGATGGTATTTCTCTACATTTTGATGGAAGCAAATCACAGATTCACAGCCCCGTTATGTCAGGCACTTCACAGATTTAAGTCCACTCCTGCCTGTTATGGCAGAGCCACATGCCGGTCTGCAAGCTCAGAAGAGCCCCCTGCTTTACCTGCTGCTAATCAGATGACCATGGAAAGCAAGACGTAAAACTGGGACAGGAAGCAGCTCAGGGAAACGTTTACTTAGAGGGGTTTGATGGTGGGAAACAGGACTGAGACCCACATGGGATTGATTTTTAGTCACTATGTCTCTGTGCCATCTGGTCCCCTGACCTGGGTCTGGATAGGAAAGAGCACCCCCTAGAGCGGAGAGGCCACATCTCCCGTTCCCTGTGTCCTGAGCCAGCCAGTCCCTCTGCCCTGGGGTTGGAGCAGAGCCAATGCCCCCTAGAAGGGCAGGGTCCTGGATCCCATTCCCTGCCCCTGTGACGCAGCCCCACTTAACCTCACCCTCTGCCTCTATTTCTGCCTGTCTCCCCCTCTCCCTCAAAGCCAAGGAGCGCTGTGAAGCCATAAGGGGATCTGAGCTATCGAATCTGACAGCTACTGTCAGACTGCGTCCAACCTGCAGTCACTTCCCCTCTAGATCTACAGTCCCTGGAACTCATGGCCTGCGGAGGGGATCCAGTGCCTTCTACCCCATGTGCAGCTGTGTATCACAGCCTCAGGGTGGTGGCGCATCGTGTGACCAATAGTGACATGGGAGATTCCCCTCGCACGTCAGCTTGAGCTGGGATTGCCCTGGGCAGGGAGTTGATTGTGATCCCGGTGCACCATTTGTATTCCGGAAGTGCCAAGAAGCCCCACACATGGACCAGGGGCCCCCAGGCACCGTACAGACACAGAAGAGAAAGGCAGCCCCTGCACAGCATCGGTCAGCCTCACCGCTAATGTCTCTGTAGGCATCACTGCACAGGAGAGCTGGAAGGAGGACAGTGAGGTTGCTTCGCCGGTCTCTATGGGAATCTCTTCTTTGTGTGGAGGGCAGCCTGGACAAGCACACAAAGGGGCTTGATTGTAAGTGCACCAAGTGGGGGATGGAGGCTGGCACCATGGGCCAGTTGGCGGTGGGAGCTGGCCAGGAAGGGCAGACGAGTGGGTTCTCTTTGGGGTGCTGGAGAAGGGGGGCATGCTGAGAGCAATGGGTTGGGAGGAGGATCCTTGCAGCAGCCTGCTGCATGGATGAGAGCAGGGCATGTTGTAGGCAGCAGGAATGTTGTAGTAACCAAGATGAGGTTCCTTCCCATCCTCCACTCAGGAAGCAGCTTCTTTCCCTGATGTAGAGAGGACCCCGGGGCCTCGCACAACTTGGAAAACCTTGCAGAACCTTGCAGTTAGGAAGATCCCAGCAGCATGGAGCTTTAGTAAATGCCTGAGGCATCGGGTCTTAACATCACATCACTCTGAGTCCCGGCACTGTTGGGATTGTATCTGCTTGTCCTGGGGCACGTAGCATCAGCATGCTCCTTACATGATTATTCCTCTAAAGGCCCTGACCAAGGCTGGGCTCCTTTGGGCTCCTATTCTGCGAGATACTCTACAGATACACAGGGAGAGATCGTCCCTCACCAAAGAGCTCAGTCTGAAATAGACACTAGGTGGGAAGGGGAACTTGCGGGACAAAGCCAGAAAGTGATTTTCCTGAGGTCAGTGGCAGAGCTGAGACTAGAACCCAGGTGACCTCACTCACAAGCCAATGCTTTGCCTACTAGGCCATGCTCCCTCTGTAATATGGAACTTTCCAGGTGCAGTAATTCTAGATTATATTTTTCTAAGTGCAGCCAGGGCTGATCTTGGTGGATTATGGTGCTTCCTTCCGCCTCTTTATTCTGCAGTGATCACTAAGGTGTTTCCTTTCTCCCAGGGAGCAAATGGGAGAGAGATAAATATTCCCCAGGCTGGGGGAGTGAGGAGATTGTAGAGAGTGGGCAGTTTGGCCTCAGATGTTATCAGCCAGGTCTGGGTGTTAATAATTCTCCCTGATACATCCTGAGCTGGGCAGCACAGCAGAGGGGGAAGGCAAATTGGTTGGGTACTTCAGGGTGAATGGCCAGTAAAGTTCTACACAGCTGGGAATTAGCCTTGCAGGGAGGATTGATTACAAAGGCAGCAGGGTTTGGGCAGACCAGTAGGAGGCGCTCTCTTGTCCCAGCTAGTGCTTCCCACTACCCTAGTTTGGTACCAGGGGGCGCTGCACTGCAGGGAGCAGAGTAGGGGCTCAGGAGAGGGTGTTCTCTGCTTGCAGTGGATGCTGACTTTGATGCCCCAGAATGAGGCGAGGGGGCGCTGTGCAGTTGTGGTTACTAATAATGCTTTAGCCAATGGTGGGCGCCCTGTGACCCGCGGGCCACGTGCGGTTCATTAAGGGAAGCTGCTAGTGAACAGCAAACCATGGCCTGTGGGAGCTGCGGGTGACCGTACCTGCAGACACAGGATAAACAACATGTCTGGCAGCCTGCCAGTGGCTTACCAGGATGAACTGCATTCAGCCTGCAGGCCACAGGTTGCCCACCACTGCTTTAAGGTTTTTCACAGCATTTGGGCTGTAAACCTACCTGGGTGTCCAGGCCAAATTCCCACTTGGAAGAGCCCACTGTGCCTCCCTAAATCCCCAGTGCATTTTCAACTGGTCAAGGCCTTTTCCTTGACCAAGTTATTGTGCAGGGTAACGAGTGTCACAATAAAACCCCACCACAGAGGCAGCCGCATCTCAGCACCAAGCAAGGGATCCCTGTATAAACAACCTCAGTGCCCCACCCCAGAGGCAGCTGCATCTCAGCTCTGGGTGGGAGATTCTTGGGTGAGCAGCTTCTGTGCCCAGCCTGGGTTTTATGGCCAGCTCTGGGAGGGAAGTGTGGTCTAGTGGCTAGCGGGGCAGGAATTCTGAGAGGGATGTGGGGTTTGATATTTTGAGCTGGAAGGGGCTGGGACTGGAGCCAGGAATTCTGGATTATAGTTAGAGTAAAAGGGGCTAGAACTCAGGATCTCTGTTCTTGGTTTAGGGAGGGTAAAGGAGCCCATTAGTTACAGCAGGCCAGGGAGAGGTCTGTGAGCAAGGACTCTTGGGGTGTGTCCCCTGCTCTAGGGGGAAAGTGGTGTGTAGTGATTAGTGCAGAGGGCTGGGAGTCAGGCCACCCGGGGTCTGTCCTCAGCTGTGGGAGGGAAGTGGTATGTATGGGTTAGTGTTCACATTGTCCCAGCTGTCTAAGCGCTGTAGGCAAATTTCCTCCCCCTTTCAGTATCTGTCCCTTATCCCTGACAAGCCACCTCCAGCCCTTTCAGACCCACACTGGGAGTGAATGAAATCCAACCCTCCGTGACCCCCAACAGCAGCCTTTCCCCTGGGGGACAGTGAGGGGAGCCAAACTGTCCATGCACTCAGACTGGCTTGGGCAGCAGAATTAATTAAAACCCAGCCTTTCCAAACACCACCTCATTAAACCGTGCCATGGGAGGAGGGGTTAGCAAGGGTGCTTCATTAGAGTGGGCTAATTGGGCCTGGAGGGACAGCTAGCAGAGGCACTGCAGAGCTCCTGCTGGAGAAGGGGTTAGGGCTGGTGCCCCAGCTCCAAAGGTTTCTGGAATCAGCTCTTGGCACGGACAATTTAGGGTTCCCAGCCCCATCATCTCAGGGGTGAATTGAGGCTCCATGTTGGTCTTTGGGTTGAGAGTTGGTATAAGCAAAAGTCACTGAGTGACATAGCTGGGGGTGATTTGCACAGCTGAGAAGTCCTAGAAGTCAAGCTATCTGGAAGATCAGAATCTTTGAATCCTCTAGACACCACTCCTTTCTTAGAGCTGAGATAGACCCCATGAGTCCTGGCTTCCTGCCCCTCCCCCCCTTCTAACCACTAGACAGCACTCTCCTCTCAGAGTCACAGTCCTTCTGGCCTTGAAATCAGAGACTCAAACTGGAGGGGCATTGTGGGTAGAGGAGAGGGAGCTGGAATTCAGGACTCCTGGATTCTAGCCTAGCTCAGAGAGAGGTGTGGGGCTAGTGCTTAGAGACAGTGGGGTGTTTGGCACTGGGAGTCAAAACTTGTGTGTTCTATTCCCCACATGTGGCCTGGGGATGATCTTGGTCAAGTCCATCCCAGCTGTGTGCCTCAGTTTCCCCTGCATGTTAGTGCTCAGAGCACAGACTGCTGCCACTGATGGGACCCACCAGTGAGGCTGAGAGGCTGGTGAGGGAGCAGCAGTGCCCCTGAGACAGCAGTGCTCTGGCTAGCTTTCCCTGGGCTCTGCTTGGCAGGACAAAATGAGAGAGTGCCCCCTGCAGGCCTCCCCACTGGGGTTGGAGAGGAAGAACTGATCCCATCCCCCACTCCTCCCATTCTGGGGCCAGTGGAGTGCGACAGCAGGAGCCTGTTGCAGGGAATTGTAACTGTCCATCACCAGCCACATGGGGAAAATGGAGGCACCGCGGAGAACTCAAGAGTCCAGGCTCCAGCTCCCCCTGTTCTAGACCCTGCTCCCAATTTCCCCCTCCCTGAGGAGGCTGGCTGTGCATTTTGAGGACAGAAGCTCAGGTGAGGACCTGTGCAGTGTCTTGAGAGCTGAGGTTATTTTTAACTGTGGGTGGAGCCCTAGGCTCGACTAGCCAGGGGCTGCGTGTCAGGATTCAGGGACACTGGCAGAGCAGTGGAGGCGCCTTGGGAGGGATAGCTGGGGGTTGCAGGCCGGGATGAAGGAGCATAGACGGATTGGCAGGGGAAGGGGACAGGGCTTGAGTGGCAGGGGCTGTGGGTTGGGATTGAAGGGCCTGTCGTTTGTTTGGGCCTGGCACAGTTCTCCTCATGTGACCCTAGCACAATTCACTCCAGATGCTGCCGCACGCAGCTGCGCCTCCTCTGCATTTATCCACGGCCCACGGGGCTCCAAGACCCTGTTCCTGCTGCTGCTCTGTGCTCACCACCAAGCCAGTGTGTACACGTAGCAGAACACCGCCCTGGGGGGTCACAGCGCTGGGATAACTGGGGCTGCAGGTCAAGAGTGAGGGGCATGGGTAGACTGAGGAAGGAGCCCCGGCTGGTAGCAGGAGGCTGCCAGGTGGGAAGGAGGGGCACTGGCAGAGCAGGGGTGTGGGAGCCCAGGGCTGGGACAGCACATCAAGCCCATACTACAAACTAACATGGGTTCAAATGCAACTGCCCAGGAGCCTGCCCAGCTGGGTGTGGGAGTTGCTTAGAATCCTCCTCTAGCTGTCACCCCCGCAAGCTAATCAAAGGGTGGGAAGGGAAACAGAGCAACTTGCCCAGGGTCACCACATCTGGGCACTGAACTCATCACCCCTGCTTGCCAGGAGTCGAACCCAGTGTCCTGACTCCTAACACCCCAACCCTTCCCCTTCACCATTACGTCTCTATCCCCCTTCCCCTCCCATAGCCAGGAACACAACCCAAGCATCCTGACATGACCCCCTCTCCCCACTGCTCTAACCACTAGATGGCCCTCCCTGAGCCAAGACCCCCCCAGCCACTGCTGCTCCCAGCATTCCCTCTTCCCAGCCATGCATGGCCCCTTCTCTGCTGTTCCCACAAGCGGGGGCATCCCGACAGCTTCAATATGCAGAGCCCAAGTCACCTGTGCACCACCCCTATCCCCAGAGCCTTCCAGCCAGCAGGGACTATACACCCCGAGCACTCCCAGCCACCCTGACTCCATGGATTTGGATGTGACTGGCATATTCTACCGACCAGGCCTTGTCCCTGCGCCACTGTCAGGAGACATTATTGATCCATGCTGCAGCCTGTTAGTGGCTCTCCAGGGAGGGAGGACGACACGCAGCTTTCAGTAGCGAGATCCATTGGCATCCGGTTTATCCCTGCAGGACTGGGAAGGGAGAGAGGCTGCTTTGTAAGGACACTGAGCATTTGGCGACTCCTGATTCTGCTGAGCCCTGTGCTCTGCCTCACACTATTCAGTGACTTTACTGGGGATCTGGAGGTCAGTTTTAAACTGCAGATGACCTGGTTGGTGGGTAGCACAACCCTGCAGTAAATAACACTGAGGTCAAGGGCAGCCCTCCAAGGCTACTGGGCCCTTTGGAATAGCATGTGTTTTAATGCCATCAAAGGCAAGGTCCCGCATGAGTGGGACACAGGCCATGCCTATAGAAGAGGGACTGGATCCTGGAGAGCAGTGTTGCAGGACAGGATTCAAGCATCAGAGAAGATGAGCAGTTGATTGACCCTGAGCTCCCCGTATGACCATAAGCTCAGCTGGCAGAGGACTAGGGAGTAGGAGCAGGGAGAGGAATTTACCTCTGCATGTGGCACTGGGGAGACCCGCCCTGGGATGGTGCTGCCACTTCTGGGCACATATGTTAGAAAAGGCGTTGAACAATTGGCGAGGGCGCAGAAATGAGCCACAAAGGTAATTTGAAGGCTGGAAAAATCTTGACTCAGAGCTGAGACTGGCAGAGCCTCCTAGCACAGACACAGCCTCTATGGACAGATGGAACATGGCCTCCCTGGCGTACGTTTCTCCCTTGACCTCACTGTGGCTGCTCTGGGGAGTGTCAGCACCGCTCTGGGTCGGCGACTGGGGTGTGGTTTTCCCACCCTTGGCCAACATGTCTAACGGGCTTGAACTTTGAAGGTTGGTCTACACTTATCTCTGTTTAGGATCTGGTAAAGAAGCTTGAGAGGTCATGTTGAAACACTTAGCACTCTTTAATCCCATGGGCAGAGGCAAAACAAGAACCAGTGGCTAAAGGATATAGCCAGACACCTTCCACTGAGGAATACATGCCCCAAGGTTTTACAGTTCAGGTGAAGAGCCATTGGAACAAACTCCCAGGAAGGGGTGCCTTCAAGTGGAAGATGCTTTCATCAAACTCAGGTTCTGGGACTCGATGTGCAGGGAGAACTGGGTGCTAATTTCTGGCCTTACAGTTGGTGAATCTCTGTCTGTGATGCGCTGGATGCAGATTCCAAGGAAGAGATTGTGTAGCTGGGCACGCAGCAGGGGTGGAGAAAGGGTTGAAATGAACAATGGGGAAACTGAGGCTGGGGAGCATCTCCACCTTGAGACCTGTCCCCGTGGGAAAACAACCTGAGAGGCTGTCTGATTAAATGGCAGGATTTGAAACACCTTGAAATCTCCACACAAGGTCTGCTGCCCCTGAAAATTGCCCTGCAGGTTAGGAGGGGTGGGATAGAGCCTGGAATACAAATGGGGAGGGCTATCTGCTCACAGAGTTTCCAATTTACAATCCCCCTTCCCTCCCAATGATGTGCTTTTCAACTTCACTGGCTTATTTTGCCCAGAACTAGGATGTAACATAGAACCTGGTAGCTACATTAAACCCAGCTTCCTGGACAGACCTAGAAATCAGCTAGCCTACCAAATCAGGAAGTTGCCCCTAACCAGTTACATAATCATAATGGCAAATTGATTGTGATTGTTGATTGCTGGCTGAGTGGTTTCAACTGCCAGTTTTCCCTCTCCAGAAGGGTCAGTGTTGCTAATCAGCATTCTTTTAGTCCTTTTAAATTTATTTTATGTATTTATATATTGAATTATTAGGCCAGACATACACTAATAACTAGGGAACTTTCTCCCACTAGAAGCTAAGAAGCCCAGAATGTAAACAGAACCTGGATGTATTTTTAATAATGTCACCTGAGAATTTTTTTGGCATATCTGGGGCTAGCAAATGATGGTGGCAGCATTACTACTGGACCTGGTCTTTCTGGAGACCTGAGTTCTAGTCCTGATCTTTCTGTGCCTTGGTTTCCCCACCTGTGTAATGTAAATAAGGATTCTGGGCTCCTTTGTTAAGTGCTTGGCAATCTAGGACTTGTTATTCTTATGATACTAGTAGCTGAAGGCCAGGCCATCATACTGGTTTGGTAGCTAGGTCAAGTAATTCACCAACTGTGCAGTCTTCCTCCTCCAAGCTGTGAAACTGTTGCATGCAAATTAGCTGTTGAGCGAGGGTGGTGATTGGTTGCATTACCTCTGCTATCACAGTGTTCCACTCTTGATGTGGCATGGATACATGCCTTCCTGTGGCTGTTACTCCCCACAGGAGACATTTGTTGTGTCAGAACAGCTGAGAACTTAAAACCTGGGCGGTAGCAGGCTGCAAAGCCCTATGATGGTTGAACCTGGTGATATTCAGAATCCAGAAGAGCTTTCACACTTTCCTCCATCCCTTCACACTGACTCCACAGACTGTCTAGGCTGTGAGTGACACGCAGACAATCCTGCAGTCATTGTACAGGAACACACTTTGTTGAGCTCGGCTAGAGGGAATGGCAATCTTTTGTGTCTGGGACAAAGACAGTCGGGCGCCTGCACTGCAGCGGGTGCTCCCTCACTGGAGTCTTTGTATCGGACATCTCAAAGCTGTGCTGGAGCTTGCCAGCAGATCCAGGCTGTGGTCACACAGATCAGACAAGATGGGCAAAGGGCACTCCTGGGCCCTGCAGGGGATACCCACTGGCTCTTTGGGAATCTGCCCACTAGCTTCAGGCTGGGATATGCCCACCCTTAATGCCCCAAACCCGCTGCTCTGGGCATCTGCATTCCTGAGCCTCCTCAAATGTGTCCCCTACCCCTGGGGCTTTGCAGTCTTACCCCCTCCCTCCTTCCTGGGGCCTGGCCGAGCTCACACAGGCCAAGGCCACACAACTGGGTTTCATTTAGGACCCCACCCCAGCTGGGGACTACCAGCACCACACCAGTCAGTCATCCCCAAACACAGCCCTCTATGTATATGCGCCACCCTTCTACCTCCCTGCCCCCCAGCCTTCCATCCCCCTCCCCCCTTTCAACACTCCACTCTCAGACACCCCCACCCTTCTGTCTCTCTATGCCCATACCTCCCCCACTCTGATTCCTTTACTCCCTCCCTGACCAGCAGTCTCATCCCCAGCTCCCCTTCCATTCTGCTTCCTGCTCCCAATTTCTTCCTCAGCCAGACTCCACCCCCTGGCAGAGCCAGTTTAATATGGTCCCCCTCCATATCTTCCCTTGTGCACCAAAGAGCACCCAGGAGAGCCAATGCAATGGCCTGGCACACTAGGTACAGGGTGCCCTGAGTGTGGAGGGGGTTTCTGAGTGCAGGGATCCCCCATCCCTGGCAGCCCTCCCATGCTGGGCACTGGCACTGGTGCTAAAGGCCCAGCCCCCAGTGGCCCGTGATTGTGGTAGGATCACCACTCCCAGGTATTGCAGTTGAGGAGAAGAGGTGACCCAGGTGTGACCAGCACCTGCCAGAGTCTGCCAAGAGCCTGAGCCCATTGCTCCTAGAGTGGGAGCTGCCCCACCCCTAAGCACAACAGCCTGAGTTTGCACAGTGTCTGAGCCAGTAGCTCGGGGGGGGGGGGAGGGGGCACGTCATGAGTGCGCCAAGGGAGGGGGGGAGTCAGTGATCACTCCAGGGGCTGCAGCTCCCAGGAGCTCTTTCACTTTCAAGGCTGCAGGCTCTTGAATGTGCCTGCTGCTGTTGCCGTGGCAATTCTTGTTGTTTAGAAATGTCAAGGTCTGGAGCTGCAGCTCTCAGTCCTGCTCCCCACAGCCTCCCTCCCCCCCACACAATCGCGTGCCCTTGCCAGGCTCCCAGTGTGGGTTGGTGACCCACAACCTCACACCACACGCGCACACTCCGGGCAGCTCTGTCCCCTCGGGGCCATGGGCTCAGGCTCCGAGCCTTCTGAGAAAGCAGCACATCAGTTACAAGTAGCGCCAGGCAGAGCTGCTGCAGCAGGCTGCTAATTCAGGGATCCCCCACCTGGTGCAAGGACGCAGCAGCCTCTGGAGGGGGCAGAGGGGCTGTTAATACAGGGATCCAGCGCTCACAACCCATCCCTGCTGCTCTCCTTCTATTACCAGAGCTCCAGTCCTCACAGACTCAGGTTTGTTTATTTATTTAGGCAAATGAGTTTAAAAACCAAACATAAAATACTCGGTTCTGATTCCCCATCCAGCCTCCGACCCAGGACCAGCTCCCCTTCCGGGTGCACCTTCTGCAGTCACGTTATCGTTCCCCTTTGGGCCCTCTCTCTAATCCAGGGCCCATCTCCTAGCCAGACCCTTCCCCAGCAGGGCCCATCCAGGTCGCTCTCCAATCCAGGGCCTATTCCCTCTAAAGGAGCCCCCTCCTTTTCTGGTCTCTATCAATCCCCATCCAGGCCCACCCGCTCTGTGATCTGGTACTGCCTGCCTGTCCTGGCCCCGCTTCTCTGATCTGGTTCCAGTTCCTCCCAGCCCTCCTGTTCCAATCTGTGCGTCTCACCCCATGTGCATCAAGATGAGGGGGCAGCACGAAGAGCTGGGGGTTCCAGGCATTCCCCGCCTTGGGTGCAGAGTCAAACCACATCCGATGGCAGAATCCAAACCCTCCCCCAACCATGTGGGATTGTGTCTCTGGCCAACTGGACACTCTCCCTGGAGAAAATTCAGTGTTGGGGGGTGCTGCTGTGCCAGCCAAGGCCTGGTGGGGTCAGACCTGGGGTCACTGTGTTGGCTCAAGAGTGGCTGGGTTAGATCAGGGGTTGCCACGTTGGCTGGCATGTCACCGTCTCAGAGAGGTGGTTACTGGAATGGCTTGAGTGTCACCACGTCCAGTCGGCTGTCACTACATCCAGCGGAGTGTCACCACGTCAGCTTTGAGGCCATCTTCCCCCTCCTCAGCTGTCCCCTCCCCGGCATTAAGCCAGCTGCTCCAGTGCGATGCACTCCCACCCTCCTGGGTCATACCACGCTCTCCTCCAGCTCATCTGCACTGGCCAAAGCCCCATCCCTCTTGTCCTCCCCCTCAGCTGTGCAGTTGGCCAGCATCCCGTGCACTGACTGGCTGCGCTTGGTCCACATGATGCTCAGCCGCTTGGCATAACCATAGCAGGCGCTGGCGGAAATCTCCCCCATGTCCAATGAGCAGCTCCGCTTGGCCTTGGAGGTCCCCAGCTCCGGCAGGTCCCCCGGGCACGCCACCACCCCCTCTGCCGTCCTGCGCTCCAGTGCCTCCTGCCGGGCGGGCTTGCCCCTCGCCCTCCGGCGCTGCACCTTCGGCCCCCGCTCCCGCTGGGGGCCCCGCTGTGGCAGCATCCCATTGAGCACCCCCGGCTGCCCGCCGTTGGTCTGGGAGTACATGTTGGAGACTTTGGGCATGCCGGAATGGGCACTGCCACAGAACTTATACTTCACCATCATGACCACAGTGAAAACCAGCAGGGTCACCACAATAATGCCCCCCACAATGACCGTCAGGGTGCCCCCCAGGAAGTGGGCGTGGAGCGAGTGGCAGTCAGGGTACGCCTCCTGTGTGGAGAACTGGGCACAGCCCAGCAGGTGCGTGGCAGCCAGCGAGGTGGCTGCGTCGTCGAAGATGGCCAGGACGCACAGATTGTAATCCACGCCTGCGACCAGGTGCTTCAGCACAAAGTGGCGGCTGCTGGCTGGGATGATCCTGAAAGAGAGGGATTTTTAGGGAGCCGAAAGCACACTCAGCACATCCCCGCTGACCCACTAGGCTGGGAAATCTCCCAGACGTGCCTGCAGCCAGCCCCAGATCTGCGCTTGTAGCACCCAGGACTGGAAGGCATCGTCCACTCTCTGCTATCCCAGCCAACCCAAGCCCCACATAGAATCCCAGACAGAAATGCATCCTGTTCCATCTTCAAACTAGCTGGGGTGTTTCCCCCACTGCTCCCAGAGACTGCTCAGACCCTTCCTCCTCTGCCAGGCACAAGCCTTCTTTTCATCTCTCGTCTCATCGATTCCCAGCCAGTTTGCTCCCATTTGTTCTTCCACCCATGCTGTCCGTCAGCTCCAGTAGCTCTTCTCCCTGGGGTTAACGCCTCTGGTGCAGCAGAGCAGTCAGATCCCCACTCAGCCTTCGCCCAGGCAGGCTACACTGCTCGGCTGTGTCCGTCTCCTCTCGTGAGACCAGCTCTCCATTCCCCAGTCAGCCTGGAGCCCTTCTCTGCACGCTGGTTCACGCCAGCACCGTGCACGGCATTCCCACCGAGGGCTTCCTACCGCCTTGGCCAGTGACATTAATGCTTCTCTGTCTCAGCTGATATCCCTCGCCTGATCCAGCCTAAAAACGTTGGTTTTCATGGAGGCGCAGTCATGCTGTGATTGGCCAACACATTTGGCTTTTTCTCCTGCCCTGTTGTTTCCAGCCAAGCCAGAGTGTCGGGGTCCTCCCCAAGCTTCTTTGACAACAGGCCTCAAGCAGCTTGTGATTTGGAGGGCGCACACTGAGACCCCTGAGAAGGGCCAGGTTTCCAAACCCAACACCCAGACTCAGGGCTGTATTTCAAGCTTCAGCTCCTAGGGCACCTAGTTCTTATCCAGCACTTTTCATTGCTGGAGCTCAAGCACTTTACAGAGGTGGACAGTAGCCTATCCCCATTTTACAGGTGGGGAAACTGAGGCCTGGGGTTAGTCATTGGCCAGGATCAGCCAGTGGCCAAGCCAAGAATACAGTACCACAGTTCTGAGTCCCAGGCCAGTGCTATAACCAACAGGCCACACTGCCTCTGGAGCCCAGAACCCACCTCGCTTTTGAAGAGGAGATGAATTCCTAAGGCATGTAGGCACTTTGGAAAAGCCTTCAGGTGCTGGGGAATCTGCCTTTTCCTGAGTCAGCTAATCCAGTCTTTAATCTTCCTCCTTGTTACCAATGTGACCTCATTTCTAGCCTCAGTTTGCCCAGCTTCAGTCATTGGATCTTGAGCTGCCTTTGCTGGCTGGATTTGAAGAGCCCTCTTGCCCTCCAAAGTCTCCTCCCACCATAGGGGTTTCCAGACCTGGATTGAGTCACTTCTACATACAAAACAGGGAAGGGCTCGCTGTCTAACTAAGCAGTGAGTGGGAAGAGGACATGGAGGCACCAAGAGGGGTGCTGTGGTAGAACCCATGAGTCCTAGCTCCCAGTCTACTGCCCTAACCATTAGACTACACTCCCCTCCCGGAGCCGGGGATAGAAACTAGGAATTCTGAAACCAGGTTCCCTACATCTGGCCCCCAGGCACTGCTGACTTTGTTTTGCCTCTGCCCCCCCCATCTCTAGCCTGAAATAATAGCCTCATCCTAAACCACTGGGATGGCATGGCCTCTTCCAGCTCCCGAGCAGTGTTCCCTGTAAGCTGACCAGTTGGGCAGCCACCCAGGAGAGATTCAAATGCCACCCAGCTGATTAGCAGAGCACCTAGTCAGCAGCATGTGTTTCTACTGGTGGTGCCCATCTGCACATGCCTCTGTGCACATCACATTTATTCCACACAAGGATGGAAAAATTAGAGGGTGCATTGCCCCAAGCCCATCGTGTGGTTTCCAAAGGACGTGGTGTTGCCACTCCAACGAGCTCCTGGTGCTGGATTAGCCACAGGGTCCAGGCAAAACCTTGTTAGTTTGCACTTCCTACAAACCTAATTTTCCAGCTCGCTGCTTCAGACACTGCTCCTTAGTCTATATATTTATAATGGGCTGGGCCGTGACCACCTCTGGGTTGAGGCATGTGGGCTGTTGGTAGAGGGGTCCCAGGCAGCTGCCTCTGGGCTGGGGCACAGCGCTCCGAGCCCAAGCAGGACATAGGGGTGCAGCGAGTGCTGCAGCACCCCCTATTTTACATTGGACTGCCTGCCAGCCCCATGCCCAGGACTTGATTCCCTGGCTTCCCAGCCACTAGCCCCGTACCTGGGCTCCAAGCCCAGGGCCCCACTCCTGGCCCTGTGCTCAGTGTCCCACCCCAAACCCCACACTCAGTGCCCTGCAGCTGGGGCCTGTGCACAGGACACTGCTTCCCGGTCCTCTTGGTCCACGATTTGGGTTGTGGCCACCAGCCCCATTCCTGGCTTTGCACCCCAGCCACTGGCCCTGCTAATGGGATCCTGCAGCCGGGGCTCCACTCCTACAGCTCCAGCCACTGGCCTATGGCCAGAGCTTCCCTTCCAGTCCTGTGCCTGCCCCAAGCTGTGGCTCTAGCCCTGGCCCCCTCACTCCGGGTTGGGTCCAGTGTTCCCTGTGAGCTATGCACTTGTGCGGCCGCTCAGGAGGAATTCCAGTGCCACCCCACTGATTAGCAGAGTGCCCACCGCTGGGTGGTTGTTTCTACTGGTGGTGCACGTAGAAAAATGTATTCCACACGCAGATGGGAAAAATCCGCGCGTGGATGGGAAAGGTTAGTGGGAATATTGTTTGGGTCCCCACTTCCCTGCTCCCAGCACCAGCTGAGGGGCGGAGGTGCATGGACAGCACCTCCACTGCTGGATGTGTTCCAGCACCGCTGTGGCAGGGTTGGCAGCTGCGCGTGTCAAGAGCAGAAAGACTGATTCCCAGCAGTGCCCTCTCTCTGCTTCCCCGAAGATTTAGAACAACCCCAGGGCTGCTCTGCCAGAAGCTGCTCACAGGCAGTGGTTCCAGCCATGCCCCCTACCCCGCACAATGCCCATAATACGGTGCATGGCCACTCCTCACATGAGAGAAAATCCCCAATGCAATGTGTTCCAGGCACACCCCTACCCTGGAGAATACCCATAATGCAATGCACTGCAGCCACACACCCCTCCTCAAGACTCCCCGTGGCTCAGTGATGTGGCTGGGACATGCCCAACTCTGGTCTCTCTTCTCAGAGCCTGGCGATGGCATCTGCCCCACCCACTCCCTCCATCTCACTGGTGCTGTGCCCCCTACCTGTAGATCAGGGTGTCATCCACGGTGCAGTTGTACTGGATCTGGTACATCCAGGCGGTGTGGGTCGACCTGTCCATGGCCCAGTGCACCAAGGCCGAGTCAGCTGTCACGTCAGACACCTCCACGCTCCTCTCACCCACCCCCAGGTCAGTGGTGTTGGCTGCTGTCTTGGTGGCAATGTCGGAGGAGCCTGGGTCATGGCGCAGCACTGTGCTGCTGCTCCCGTTGCCTCGATGGGGCAAAGGGATAATCTTGAGGTCCACTAGGGCAGTGGACTCACCTGCTGCATTGATGGCGATGCAGGTGTAGGGGCCATCATCCCGCACTGTGGTTACCAGCACATCCAAGGTGCCGTTGCGGAAGGAGATAGTCCGGGAGGAATTGGAGATGATCTTGTCATCAGGTGATACCCAGTGGATCACTGGCTCGGGGTCCCCAATGGCACGGCACTTCAGGGTGGCCCGCTGGCCCTCCAGCACCCACAGCTTGTGTGTGTGGCGGGTGATGAGGGGCGGCTCGCAGGTGAACTCCTCCTCGGGCACTGACCAGAAGTAGCGGCCGGCCACGTGGGATGGCGAGGCACAAGTCTCCATGTCGTCCTCCCGTGCCAGCCGCCGCAGCCATAGCAGCTCACAGTTGCAATGCAGGGGGTTGCCCCCAAAGCTCAGCACGATGGTGGCAGTATAGGGGGTGGGGCTGATGACGCCCATCTGGGAGCGAGCGAAGAGCGGGTCCGGGGGCAAGGTGTACAGCCGGTTGGAGGTCATGTCCAAGCGGGAGAGCTTGTAGAGCTCAGAGAACGTGCCCTCCATGATGGAGTCGATGAGGTTGTGGTCCAGGTTGAGGGTGTGCAGGTAGACCATGCCTCGGATGCCCTCCCAGGGGACACGGCGCAGGTTGTTGTAGGACAGATCCAGGTCCTCCAGAGTCAGCAGGAAATCATCGAAGGCAGCAGCCGAGATGCTCACCAGCTGGTTGTTGTTGAGGATGAGGTGCTGCAGGTTGAGCATCCCACGCAGAGCCTCCTCGCCGATCTCCATCAGCCTGTTGCCGTCCAGGTGCAGGGAGCGCAGGCTCTCCAGGTCCCCAAAGGCAAAGGGCCGAATGCTGTCGATGGTGTTGCGGGAGAGGGTCAAGTCCACCAGGCCACTCATGTTGAGGAAGTCATGGGGCTCCAGCACGCGGATGTAATTGTCGGCCAGGCGCAGCTCCACCGTGCGTCGGTCAATGTTGGCTGGGATGAAGAGCAGCCCCTTGTTGGCACACAGGGTGCTCAGTGACTCGGAGAGGTTCTGGCACACACAGTGGAAGGGGCAGGAGGCAGCCCAGGACACCAGGGTCCCTGCCATCAATAGCAGCACCAGCAGCAGGCAAGCCATGGTTGGTGGGTGGGAAGTGCCTAGAAGGGTGAGGAGAGAGGGGAACAGAGAAAGGAATGAACAGGGGGCAGCCAAAAGCAGGGGTTTGAGGCCACACCCCTAATTCCATATCCCCACCCTCCATGACATAGCCACGCCCCTGCTCTGGAGCCCCACCTCCATACCATAACCACGCCCCCTTCTTTATTGCCCCACCATCAATCCGTAGCCACGCCCCTGCACTGGAGCGCCACCTCTATTGCATAGAATTGTGGCTCCACATCAGGACAGTACTCCTGGGACATATCCCTGCCTGCTGCACCATGACCACACCAACCCATTATTCCCCCACCTCCACACCATAGCCACAGCCCATCACCATGGCTGTATCCCCTGCACCACAAACCTGCTCTGTAGCCCAACCTCTGTTCCACAGCCCAACACCCCCCTTGAGCCCATCCCTGCACCATGGCTCCTTCCCACACACCATGGCCCCTCCTGCACTGCAGGTTCACCCCACACCCTATGGCTCCCAGCTCTGCACTGGACCTCCTCACAAATGGTGACCCCACCCCAGCAGAGGGGCCTGACAGCTGCACGCAGAGGATGGGTTGCCAGCACCCCCCCCTAGTAGCTGGGGTATGTCTGCTTAGATCTGCTGGAACTGACAGGACCCCCAGAGCAGTGGGGATCAGAGGGAACACGCCCGTGAGATGCCCAGGTCCACTGCCCTGTCTTGGAGCCATCAGCACAGGCTGTCTGTAGACTCAGGCTGGCAGGGCTGGGTTAGCGAGCCCTGGGCTTTATTTTCCTACTTTGCTCCCCAACCACAAGGATGAGAAGTGGAAGCTCCAGTTCTAGCACATTCCCATGACTCACGGAGCGGGGGCATAGGACGTGCGTAGGGCCTGTGATGTTGTGGCCGATAGAACCTGGTGGGTCTGTTCTTAGCACTCAGAGGGGTGTGAGGTCTAGCGGCTTAGTGCAGGGGAGCTGGGAGTCAGGAGCATTGAGTTCTAGCCCAGACCCAGACCTGGGCGTGGAGGAGGCTCTCACTAGAAGCACTGAATTGTCACACTAAATAGATGTTTTTTCCCCATGCTGCCAGTCTCACCTTGCGCCCAGGGTTCCCCTCCTCCCCCACTGCTGGAATCCCCCCGTCATGCCCATTTTGGGCCTGTGCTCCCCACTGCTGGGAACCCTCACTGTTTCCTCCCTGCAGCATGCTCCCCACAATACCTCCCTCTTCCCCTGGCCTGTGCTCCCTGGGCCACTTGCTTTGCTCCCTCCATAATCTTGCTCCCCCCCCCCCCACACCCATTAGTGCCACAGACAGGGAACCAGCCAGGTCCCGCAGACAGGGAACCAGCCAGGTCCTGCAGACAGGGAACCAGCCAGGTCCCGCAGACAGGGAACCAGCCAGGTCCTGCAGACAGGGAACCAGCCAGGTCCCGCAGACAGGGAACCAGCCAGGTCGATAGTTCAGCCACTAAATATTTAAAGAGCTGCCTGGTTCCTGTGTCTGTCCCAGAGCCCAGAAACCTCCTCACAGGAGGCTTAGACTGGACAGGCTGCTGCATTAGCTGTCCTACCCCCGGCCAGGCAGTTGAGGGAGGAGGAGTGAAGAGAAAGGGGAGCTGAGGGGTATGAATTGGCTTTCTGGACAGAAGATTTGGCTACTACTCCTGGCTCTCCCGCCTCTGTAGACAGACTCCGCTCCCCTTCCAGCTCTGGGCATAGACCCCAGGAGGAGTCCTGACAGACAGACCATGGTGTGTAGTGGTTAGACCAGAGGGGCTGTGAGTCAGGACTCCTGGGGTCTATACCAGCTTTGGGGATGGGCAGTGGGGTAAAGCAGAGGTGATTGGGAGCCAGCACTCCATTTCCTTGGCAACACCCCTTTCTATCTAAGTTACTGATTTAACAAGTGCCAGCATTCAGGGCATACTGATAAAGCCACTGACTTGGGCACATACCTGATTGGCAGGGACAGGCAGATGAGGTGAGATCATCTTTCTCCAAGGCCCTGGTGCATGGGTGGAGAGATGTTTGGGGGGGGTGCTTGGCTAACTATGACAGATGCGGGGGCTCTAGGTACAGCTTTGTGCAAGGAGAACTATCTCAGGTCTGCCTTCGAGAGCTCTGTGTAACTCCAAATCTGGTCTCTCCCCCCAGCAAAAGTTGGGCCAATAAAAGATGTTACCTCACCTACCTTGTCTTTGAGTAAAACAGAATTAGCCATTCCCCCCCCCCTCCCATCCACTCACTTTCTGCCAACTCCACCCACACCCCTGTCCTGCATGTGCTCTAGAAACAGATCCCTCAAATAAACAAGAGTGGCGTTCCTACCACAGAGGCTAGCAAAGGAGGGGACTGGGGTTCCCTCCTGGGTTCCCTCTGAAGCTCTGGAAGGGAGTGTGGTGTAGCACTGAGAACAGGAGGCTGGGCGTCAGGACTTCGGGGTCCTCCGTTTCACTGAGCTTGAGCAATGAAAGGGACTAGTTGGTTGCTCTGTGCATTCCTAGTCAGCTTTGTTTTTGCCCATGGCCCTGGCTGGGCTGCAGGGGAAAGGGCTGGATAAACATATTCACAATCCTGTTTCCAGTGCTTTTGAAGAAAGGAAGGGAAGAGATTTCGAGCAATGTTTGTATTGGGCTTAAGGGGGGAAATCTGCAGCCAAAGAGACCTGTGAGTGTGTCTCAGGAAACGAATTATCGGTGTTAGAGCAGTGATCCCAGCCAGAGCTTGTTGGGCCTGCAGCTCCCTGAGTCAGTCTCAAAGCAGGAATGAGAATCACTTCCCCCACTTCACTAAAGGGAAACTGAGGTACAGAGAGAGACAAAGGGACAGCGGCAGAACTGGGCACAGAACTCAGATGTCCTGAATCCTAATCTGATTCTGCTCCAATGACTATCCCCAGGTCCCAGAGGAAAGTAGGTTCTAAGTGGATGAAAGCAGAGGGGGAGGGAGTCAGGACCCTTGGGTTCTATCTGGCCCTTCCAAAGGAAGGTGCCGTCGTCACCTTTGCTCTTCTGACATTACATAAGATCAGGCAGAACAGGCAAAAGCAGCTGCACCTGACCTAGGTCAGAGGACTGGAAGATGCCCTGGGAGAATATACCCATGGGAGCAGACTTCCAGATGGAATCGAGTGGGTTAGAGCAGGGTGGAGCTGGCAAGCTGCATGTGAGCCCTGGCTCTGGGAAAGAGACGAGAGTCTGGGATTAGAGCGTTGGGGCCTGGGAGCCTGCAATGGGACAGGAGTGGGGCCTAGTGGGTTTGAGCCGGGGGCAAGAAGGGAGCTGGGAAGAGATGCTCTGCCTGTGCCTGTTTATTACTGGGGGATCCTGAGAGTGTGGAGGGGCTGGAGCTCTGCTGTGTGCTCACTGCTCTGCATGTGTGCACAGGTGCACCCTTCTGAGTGCCCACTTGCCTGAGTGTGCTTGTGCTTGTGCATGTGGGTAAGCGTGGGCACAGTGGTGTGTGTGCGCACACCATGGGGAGCAGTGGGATGTGGGTCCATGTCTCCCCACACCCACTGCTCTGCACCGAACCGCCCCTCCTGCGCCAGCCTGGGAAGCAGGATGCCCCCCTGTTGCTGAGTGAAGGGAGCTGTGCCCATCTCTGCTGTGAATGGGGTGGGCTCTTTGGAAGGGTGGGGTCACTACAACCAGCTGCCCCCATCCCCAGTGGCCTGACTTGGATGAGCCTATGGCAGCAGGGTGGGGGACAGCAGGTCACTGCTGCCTCCCCCCCCCCCAAAAAAACTTCCTATCCCAAAACCAGCCCACCCACAGGCCCTGTCCTCAGCCAGGCAAAGGTCAGCAACACCACAGTTTCAGGGGAGGGGGGAGGTTAGGAGCGGATCACTATTCCTCCCCTCCCCCCCACGGTGCCACGCTGGTGTCCTTCAACCAGAGCTTTGAGAGTTAATGAGACACAGTCAGCCCCCTCCCACTCCCCCATTGCCCCAGGCCAACCCCTGTCCCTTCCAGCCCTCTGCAGCCTCTCCAGCTTCTTCCAGTGCAGCCCCAAGCCGCTCATCCCTCCGGGCCCCCACGTCCCTGAGCCACCCCCTCAGCCCCCCCATCCCCGATCCAGCCCCCCCCATCCCCGCTCCAGCACCCCCCACCCCTCCGCCATGCGCAGCGGCCGATGCTTTTACCTTGCGCTCTGTCTCTACGGGGGGCCGCGTCGCTCGTCTCCGGGCCCCCACCCGCTCCCTGGCTCATCCCCGGGGCTGCGATTTCCCCCCACGCCGCCTCCGCGCGTCCTTGCCGGCTGCTCATGCCCGGGGCCCGGGGTCGCCCCGGCCAGAGGGACCTCCCATCCCCGCCGCCCTCCTGCCCCGGGGGGCCAGCAGGCCCCGCTCTCCCACGGGAGCCCCTGTCGGCTGCGGCGCGGCGCGGCTCAACTTCTGCCGGGCTGGCGGTGGCATGAAGGGGGACACGCGTGTGCGGTTCGATCCGAGCGCCCTCCGCGGCTAGCAGCCCCCTGCAGCGCCAGCTCGGACCCCCTCCCCCATCGCCGGGCGCCTGGGTTCTCCGGCCAGCCGGCGCGATGGATGGTGTCCAAGGCGGTTCTGTGTCCGAGGGGGGCGGGCATGGGCACTCGGGGCAGCCTCTCGCCCCCCGGACGCTGGGCTCTGTCCACCGGCGGTGCAATCCGGGGTGTCCAATCCAGACAGCTCCCCGCGGGGGGTCACATGCGGCCCCCCCCGGCTCCCCGGGCGCCTGAGTTCTGGCCCCCGGCAAGGGCCGCAATCCGGGTTCAGTCCAGTCTCCGGGGGAGGGGTGGATCCTCGCGGGGGCACCCCCGGATGGCCGGTGCCGGGCTCTATCCGCCCGCGGTTGGGTGCAGTCTGTGTTGTCTCATCAAGTTATACATCCGGGCGGGGGGGGTGGCGCCCCCCAGCACTGGCCGCCGGGCGCCTGGCTCCTACCCCCGGGGGGGCTCCGTGCACAAGCTCCGCTGCCATAGCCAGGCTCCCGGACGCCTGGGTCCCAGCCGCTGTAGCATTCAGGGTGCGACCCCCTTGATGGCTCGGTCCCAGGCAGGGCGCAGCGCAGCGCAGCCTCCCCCCTGCGCCCCTTCTCGCTCCCGGGCTCTATCGCCCGCAGCGGCCGGGCTCGCCCTGGCCCGCCCCTCCCGCACCCGCGCGCCCTGCCTTGGAGCCGATTCGGGGGCGCACGAGTCCGCTGCGGGTTGGGGGGCATCAGCTGCCCCAGCCCCGCCGCTTCCTGGCGCCCAGCCCCAAAGCCCCCGCCGAGCCCCCTGCAGACAGCGCGGGGGAGGGGGAACCGCGCGCCCCCGGTCCCTGCCCGGGCGCCGGAGCTGTGCCGCGGGGTGGGGGATGGGAGAGCTGCGCGGAGCCAGCCGCCGCTTCGCTCCTGCTCCCCTCCCCCAGCGCGGCGCCGGCTCTGCCCCTTCCCGCCTGGCGGAGGGGGGGGGGTGTTGTCGTGCGCGGTCCCTTTGAGGGAGAGGGGATCGGCAACTGCGGGGGTGTCTGGTAGCTAAGGGGGAAGGGGCGAGGCTGGGGGATGGGCATTGTCATTTCCCAGCAGGATGGGGGGGGAGACGACTCAGCAGGTGGGGAAAAGGGGACTGGGCGCTGGTGGGATGGGGCAGATGGGGGTGAGCAGGCTGGTGCCTGACCCCATAGGAGAGTGGAGGCTGGTGCATATATCAGAGTGGGGGGTTGTTAGCTGGGCTTGGGAGTAGAGATGATGGTGCATGGTTCCTTTTTGCCAGGAGGGGGGAAGAAAGGGCTGGTGCCTGGACCCAGCTGTAGGTAAGAAGTGGGATCTAAGGGTTAGAGCAGGCACAACAGGAAACAGAGTCACACTGCCAGTCCCCAAATAGCACCCAGGAGTCCAGGCTCCCAACCCCTCCTATACTAACTACTAGACCCCACTCCTCTCTAGGAGCTGCCAATGGACTCCTGATTCCTAGCTGTGCTTCACTGTAATCACTAGACCGTACTGCCCCTCCCAATACCCTGTAATGCCCAGCTGTTTGCAGCTGCCTCAATCCAGAGCTGGGATTTCCCCACAAAGTTTGTAGCTTCCTGACTCCTGTCACAATTCACATGGCTAAGACCAGAGTTTTTGAGCTGCAGCTTCACAAACCAGGGATCACTGTCGTGCCCTGGGGACCCAAATGCCCAGCAGTGCTGTGCTATGGACAGACTTTACCACTGCCCCCGCAGACCTCGGGGCTCGGAGTCAGGGGGCTAAGGGTCAGAAGTGAAGGGCAGTAGCAGAGCTGGTGGGGGGAGCCCAGAGTAGGAGTGTGGGGCATCAGCAGGGCTGTGCAGGGGAAGGTGCTCTCTGCCAGCACCTCCACGGTGAGCACTGGCCTGTGCCAACTGGGGCTCTGAGTCTTTCCCCTCCTGCCAGATGCTGAACAGGATGTTCACTTAGGCAAATAGGAGCAAGAGGCCTGGGTGTGAAGGAGGTTTAATGGAGGGTGGGGGCAATGAAGAGGGGCTTCTGTTTAGGAGTTTTAGGATTAAATTAGATGATACGGTGGGGGGAGGGAAACACCCCACTGCCCCATTCTGAGCAGAGCTGCAATTGCTCAGACTCACAGGCATGGATCGAGCAGTAGTGATTCAGCATTAGGAGTCCCAAGTTCTCGTCCCAACTCTGGGAGGGGGGACTAGAACTAGAAGAGACTGGGAGGCTGGGAGCTAGGATGCCTGGGTTCCCTTCCATCCCAGCTCTGGGAGGGGAGAGCGCTCCTGAGTTGCGGGAGGAGGGCTGGGCATCAGTACCCACCAGGGAAGAGCTCTGAGTGCCAGGGCTGAGTGGACATTTCCTCAGCACTCTGGGGGAGCTAACGGAAAGGGGCTAGCCCTGGCTCAGGAAAGGGAGTGGGAAGCAGGGGCTGAAAATCCAGGTCTGGGGGTTCTGTCCCCTGCCCTAGGAGGGAAATGGGATCTCGAGCAGAGGGCCTGTGAGTTTGTGCTCCTGGGTTCTATGTCTAGTGCTGCCACTGACTGGCCACTGCTCATCCTGCAGCAGGTGTTCTTAGCTGTCCTGCTGCCCTCTGCTGGAGAGAATCAGCCCTGCTCTGTGGATGTGACTTCCCAGCTCTTCAGTTTTTGCCTTGTGTTTCTTCTGAGTCCATGGTTTTTCCATCTCACCCTGCAGAAGGCTGCCCTAAAGGCTGCCAGGAACATAACGAGTCAGGGCCAGAGCTGGGGTAGAACCCAGGAGCCCTGGCAATCAGGCAGTGGGTAAGGCAGCCGCAGAGGCCCCTTTCTGGGCAGCATCTGCAAACAACATCATTGGTGCCTTAAAAAACTAGCACAGCATCCCTTGAGCCATGGCAGTGCCCAGCAAACAGAGGAGCAGGCCTATGGGTGCAGAAAGGAGGGCACCAGTACCCATGTCCCTGCCCCTGAGAGATGACACCGAGCGGGGAGATGAGCTCGCAGCAGGATAATTAGCCCTGATGAAGACTTTGCCCCTTGGCCATGGTATCAGGAGCCCTTCACGTGCCCAGCGCACAGTGCCAGGTGCCCGCATAGCTGAGGAGAGGCTGCCTGAGGGTCTGAGCAGCACATGAAATAAGGGAGCTGCTGGGGAGGAGGGGTTTGATCCCAGGGGGCTGGGCGTGGTTTCTGCAGGTCAGGGCAAGTCACCATGGCAGAGCGGGAAATGGAGGCTCAGGAAGGGGACAAGGTGCACTCAGGGCCACGCAGCAGAGATGGGGATAAAACTGGGGTTCTGGTTCCCAACCGCACCCTCCCCTCCATCACTAGACCCTACAACTTGCTGGTCCCATCTGCTAACTGCATCTCCTGCACTAGCACACTAGCCCACCCCTTCCTTCCAAGAGCCAGGGACAGAGGCACTGCCCTCTGCTGGCTATCTTGGGTCCTGCATCTTTTACTGCTTCCAGCCCATGCTGTGATTGTGGGCCCGCAAGAGCCCAACCGCTTTCCCCGACTCAGAGCTGGGCCCCTGAGGAGTGTAGCCTGCCCTGCCTCTCTTAATGGGGCAGGACGTCCCAGTGTGGCTGCTGACCCCCGAGCCTCACGCTGCACTGCCCAGATCCCACGTTGCACCCCCTCCGCTGTCCTTCCTCAAGCAGCAGCTGTTCCATCCAGCCCATGAGACACAGTCCAGCTCCCTGAGTCTAATCCCTCTTGACAGCTTTGACAGCGCTCGGGGAAAGGGGGGCTCAGCTTACACCAGCCTTTCCCATCCTGCCGCCAATCCCCATAACCCCCCCCCCCCGCTCCAGTGCACAAGCCCCTCCCCATCCCTAGGTCACAGGCAGCTGGACGGCTGTGCTGCTGGGAATAGAACCGAGGCATCCTGCTTTCCATCCTCCTCCCCCCAATCTGATGGTGAGCCTCTCCCAGGGCCAAGGATAGAAGCCAGGGGTCCTTCCCTCCTCCCATTTCTAAGCACTAACCTCCCAGAGCTGGGGAGACCCAGGAGTCCTGATGCTCTGCACCCTCTGCTCCAGCCCAGCAGCCATTGTCACTTCCTGCACTAGCTGGGCCTGGATCTGGCTTTAGCTGTCTGAGCCGTAATCACAGTGCAGTGAGAGCTGAGTGCAGGGAGCAGGGAGCACTGAGTTCAACGGATTCCAAGGGAGCACACGGTTTTAATAACCCAGCTGCAAAGACCCTGCTTCTCCTCCAGCCCACCTCTCCTGGGGTACATCACCCTGGCATCAGGCCTGGGCAGCATCCCCTGGGGAAGGAAGGCATCGCTGGCTCTGCTTCCCTACCTCAGAGCAATCGGCTCAGTCTCCCTGCACACTCAGGCAGCATCACTCGGGGAAGCTCCCTTCTTCCTGGAGCCTCCAGCCTGGGCTACACCTAAAACATAGCAGAACCAGCTGCATCACTCGTGGGGCAGGGAGTGAAAAAATCCACACCCCTGAGACAGCCCTAGCATAAACAGCACTAGGTCTCATCTTTGCCACCCTAGCCGGTAGCTCCAGCTGGGGGCTTGCTGGGGCCAGGAGGGAAAGGAGTAATGCCGTGGGCTGGGGGATCTGTCTCTGGGATTTAACCCCTCAGATGCGGAGCCATGTTCACAGCCTGTCACTGTTTGTCCGCAGACCAACATCCCCTTCCTGCAGAACGTGCTGAGCAATGACCAGTTCCTGCGGGGCACGGTGGACACCCAGTTCATTGACGAGAACCCCGACCTCTTCAACCTACGCCCCGGCCAGAACAGGGCCCAGAAGCTGCTGCATTATCTTGGTACACGGCCTGCGCCGGGACCACAGACTCAGGCCTATGGCTGGGATCCCCAGGCAGTACCATGGGGTTGGGCCCCAAGCAGCTGTGGTCCCACAGGGCCATAGGAAGGCTCTGTAGGGTGAGCACCAGGAGTAAGATCCCCGACTGATACTGCGGGGCAGGCCCAGGAGGCAGGAGCCAGCCAGTACCATGCCCCAGGGGGATCCTCAGCTGGTACTGTGGGTTGGCTAATGTTCCCTCTAATTTTTTCCATCCATGTATGGAATAAGTTGTGTTCTGTGCACTGAGGCATGTGCGGATGTGCACCACCAGTGGAAACACATGCTGGCAGCTGTGGGTGGCTGTGAGTGCTCTGCCGATCAGCTGGGTGGCAGCTGAGTCTTTCCTGGGCAGCCGTCCAAGTGCACAGTTTACAGGGAATGCTGGTCGGCGCCATCTGTGGGGTCCCAGTCCAGTCTTGCAGGATCGGCCCCAGTGGGCAGAGCTCCCACCTATTAGGGATTCAGGGCCAGGGGTATGATGTCCATCCCTTACCACAGTGTCAGGTTCAGGGTGGGGCTCACCAGCTGATTCTGGAGGGTCAGGGCCATAGGGGGCCCCAGCTGATTCTACAGGGTGGGCATGAGGTCGGGATCCTTGGTCGGTTCTGCAGGGTGGGATACCTGGTGCTGAGTATGATCCATGCACCACACTCTGTAACTCTGCCATTCTCTCTCCAGGCCACGTGATGGTCAACGGCCCCACCACGCCCATCCCCGTCAAGGCCCGGCCATCCCCCATTGACCCGGTCGTGCCCTCTGTGCCTCTGGGTGAGTCGCCTTCCCTGCTCCAGGACTGCCTTCCGTGGAGGCTACCCGCAGGGCCCCTCCCTCACCCTACAGCTCCATCCCATTCTGTTACTCAGCCCCACCCCTCTCCATTCCCCATGGATGGAGTGAGGGGGGAGGATGCCTGGGCTCTCTGGCCGTGTCTGGATTACATCCCTTTTTCAGTAAAGGGATGTAAATTAGGCACATCGATATTGCAAATGAAGCCGGGATTTGAATTTCCCGTGCTTCATTTGCATAAAGGCAGCCACTGCTTTTTTTCAAAATGGGGCTTTTTTGGGAAAGCCCCATTTCGAAAGATCCTGTCTGTACTCCATTCTCCCCTTGTGGCTGGACTTCACTTTCTCCCCCACTCCTGGGAGTCAGGGCCTTTCTCTGCCCTGTTCGTCCCTCCTGAGGGCAGTAGGATCTAGTGGGTGGAGCAGGAAGGGTTGGAAATCAGTGTTCGCAATTCGGAGGCTGCTTGCCCCATTAGCCATGCTGCCCAGCAAATCATTAGCTGCGCTGTATTCTATTCCCGGCTGCTCCCCGGCCTGGGGAGGGAGCAGTTAGGGTCTATCAGCTCTTAAAACAGATTTAACAGGCTGCTCGGGAGAACCTTAATGAGATTTAAGCCTCCGTAGTTCATTCTCGTAATACTGGTTCAGGCTGGGGATTAGAAGCCGACAAAGAAATAAACTGCGATAATAACCAGACGTGGCTGCGATGCTGGCTAATTAAAGCCAGCCCTGCGCATCAGTCACATACATGCTGGGAACATCAGGCCCACGGCTCAGCTGTCAAAGCCACTTCATGGTGCTTGTTCCAGACTAGTTAGAGTCAGAAAAGACTTGCTAGGTGTCAGCATGGCACATACAGGGATCTCTGGCCCGGTGCTGAGATGCAGCCACCTCTGGAGTGGAGCATGAAGGCTGTTTATTTAAGGACCCCTCGCTGGTGCTGAGACACCACCTGAGACCCTGATCCCACAGGGCCTTCTAGCACCGTGCTGGAGTCAGCACTGACTGTGAGGAGGGGAATAGTGCCCCCGAATCCCCACCCACTCCTTGCAGAAGAGCACCCCCTAGCCCCAGCAGTACTGAGGCCAAGTGACTCCTCGCAGACTAACTAACGGTACCCTGGGGTGCTTCAGGGAGTGGTGCAGGGGTCTCTCTGGAACTCTACAGAGGCTGAATCCACTTCTCTAACCCCCTGCCCCCTTTCCAGGAGACGCCCCCATAGGCTTCCGAGATATCCTGCTCCGGGAAGGACCCCAGGGCTTTGCCAAGGCTGTGCGGCAGCACCCAGGGCTGCTGCTCATGGACACGACCTTCCGGGATGCCCACCAGTCCCTGCTGGCCACCCGCGTCCGTACACATGACCTCAAGAAGATCTCACCCTTTGTGGCCCACAACTTCAACAACCTCTTCAGCATTGAGAACTGGGGAGGTAAGAGCAGGACACAGGGCCTTCCCCTTCCAGGGGGCGCTGGCTCTGACCTGGCCCTAGGGTGGGAATTGGTGGGCTGCGGAGACACAACAGAGAATGGACTTGGGGCCTTTCTCCTCTAGCGGGCACTGGCTCTGATCCAGACCCAGGGCAGGTGGACTGGATGGCTCAGGGAGGTGGGGAATGGGACACTAGGCCTTTCCCCTCTAGGAAACATCCCCCATGGGACTGGAGGGGAGGACTTGTGGGCAACACCAGGGCCAGGTGTCACCTTCTCCCCTCTCTGCCCTGACCCCAGGTGCCACGTTTGACGTTGCCATGCGCTTCCTGTACGAGTGCCCGTGGCAGCGGCTGCAGGAGCTCCGTGAGCTTATCCCCAACATCCCCTTCCAGATGCTGCTGCGGGGGGCCAACGCCGTGGGGTACACCAACTACCCCGACAACTCCGTCTTCAAGTGAGCCGCAGGGCGGGGTGACACGGCGGCAGCGGAGCTGTGGGGAGGGGAGCCCACCACTGGGCTAGCAGAGGGCTGCGAGCTAGGATTGAGGGCCAGGGCTTCAGACCCCCTCAGGGGAGGAGAATTATGGATGAGAAAGGGGGATGGGATTCCAGAGTTTCCTGACTGACTCACCCTGACGCCAGCCCTGTGGGGCTTGCTCAGCAGGGATAACTCCACAAGGCCGGCTGGCATGTGGGCCCTGGGGTGAGGTGGGGCTCCTTCTCCCCCAAGACTCACCGGGACTCCCCTGATCCCCCAGGTTCTGTGAAGTGGCAAAGGAGAACGGCATGGACATCTTCCGCGTCTTTGACTCCCTCAATTACCTGCCCAACATGCTGCTGGGAATGGAGGCGGCGGGACAAGCCGGGGGGGTGGTGGAGGCAGCAATCTCTTACACGGGAGACGTGGCCGACCCCACCCGCACCAAATACTCCCTGGACTACTATGTCCAGCTGGCTGAGGAGCTGGTGAAAGCTGGGACGCACATCCTCTGCATCAAGGTACCCCGGGGAGCCCAGGGGCTGCAGAAGGTGGATGAGGGGCACTAGCAGCACTGGGGAGCAGAGCCCAGTGGGAGGAGGGACCCATAGCCCAGGATATCAGTGAGTTGAGAAGCTGCCCTTTGAGGGCATCTTGGCACTTGGAGGGTGTCTGGAGAGAGCTCACCCTACCTACTTTCCTCCCTAGCCCCTCTTGCTGCAGCCCTCCCACAGCCCTGGCCCTCATCTCTGCCCCCCCACCTGATTTCCCCTGCACCTTCCCTGCTCCCTACCCCATTCACCCCTCCCAGCCCCCCTCTTCACCTGTTCCTGCCCCCCATGCCCACTCTGACTCCTCCTTTGCAGGACATGGCTGGGCTGCTGAAGCCACGTGCCTCGGAGCTGCTGGTGGGGACGTTGCGCCAGCACTTCCCTGAGATGCCCATCCACATCCACACCCACGACACCTCGGGGGCAGGCGTAGCCTCCATGCTGGCCTGCGCTGCATCCGGCGCCGACATCGTAGACGTGGCTGTGGACTCCATGTCCGGCATGACCTCCCAGCCCAGCATGGGCGCCTTGGTGGCCTGCACCCGGGGCACCAACCAGGACACAGGTATCGCCCCCAGGAGCCTGCACGCCCAGGGTCTGTGCTTGGCTCCGGGAAGGAAACGGGACTTAGTGGCTAGCACAGGGAGGGCTGAGAGTCAGGCATGGTGTCTGTCCTGCCCCCTTGAAAAGAACAACATGAGATGGGCTAGAGCAGTGTTTCTCAACCTTTTCTTATAAAGTACCCTTTAAAAAAATTGTAAGCACCCCCAGGACCTACAGTTTTCCGACACACACAATTTTCTTCTACTATTGCAACACATTTGTTTAAACAACTTAATCGTAGCTGGGTAGGCAATGACATTTTTGGGTGTAAAAAGTACCAAAATAAGAAAGCGCCGTAAAACTTAAAACAAAAATTCCGTTTTCTCCAAGTTTCAGTTGTGCTGACGTACCCCCCAGACTTCTCTCAAGTGCCCCTAAGGGTACTCGTACCGTTGGTTGAGAAACACTGGGCTAGAGCAAGCAGCAAGGGGGTGCATGGCCCAGCTGCCCCCATGCTGCTTTTTTTTTTTTTTTTTTCAACTATTTGGTGTCCGGGAGGCGGGCGGGCATTAGCCTGCCCACATCTAAAGGACCTCCCTGCAGCCTGCGGGGAGGGTCCACAGAACCTGGAAGAACCAACTAATTACTGGGGACAAATAATGAAAAAACAGGTATGGGTGTGAGGGTCAAAGGGTTAAAACGAGGGAACCGGATGGGGATACTGAGCAGAGAACCCTGGACAGCGCCCACTGCCCCCCGAAGGTCGAGAGAGATCCAGCAGACGCTGCCCGTTGGAACTCTGCCCGGATACGTGAGCGGATCCAGCAACGGAAGTCCATGCTCTGCGGAGCCAAGATCTCAGGGTGGCGGATAGTCCCAGAGCCCGTCTCTGTCCCACACACCAGCATGAGCCAAGTCCAACCCCTGCACCCCAGCCCAGCCCCATCTCCTCCCTTTCCCCTGTCTCAGGCATCCAGATGGAGAAGGTGTTTGACTACAGCGAGTACTGGGAGATGGCGCGGGGCCTTTACGCCGCCTTCGACTGCACGGCCACCATGAAGTCGGGCAATGCCGACGTGTATGAGAACGAGATCCCCGGGGGGCAGTACACCAACCTGCACTTCCAGGCCCACAGCATGGGGCTGGGCAACAAGTTCAAGGAGGTCAAGAAGGCCTATGTAGAAGCCAACAAGCTTCTGGGGGATCTCATCAAGGTCAGAGCACAGACCTCAGGGGGCCGCCAGCCCTGTGCGGGGGGGAGGGGGGCTGGCTGGCCCGGGAGGGTGGGAAATGGGACATGGGGCTTTTCCCCACCTGGGGGCACCAGATCTGACTGGCCCCAGGACGGGGGTCCTGCCCGCACTGACCCATCTCCTGCCTGTGCAGGTGACACCGTCATCGAAGATCGTGGGGGACCTGGCACAGTTCATGGTGCAGAACAACCTGTCGCGGCAGGAGGTGGAGGCCATGGCAGACGAGCTCTCCTTCCCGCGCTCCCTGGTGGAGTTCCTGCAGGGCTACATCGGGATCCCCTACGGTGGCTTCCCTGAGCCCTTCCGCTCCAAGGTGCGGCTGGGCAATGGGTGGGGTGGGGCTGTGGGGGGCAGGGCTAGATCAGGTTCCTGTGCTGGGAGCTCTCTGGGCCCTTCCACTCCAAGGTGAGCCATGGGGACCACAGGGCGGAGCTATGGGGGGGTATCCCCTTCCCTAGCAGGAGGGGGCTCCCATTGCTCCAGCCCCCCCAGCATGGGATTCTGATGCTCTCCCCTCAGGTGCTGAAGGACCTGCCCCGCATTGAGGGGCGCCCAGGGGCCTCGCTGCCCCCCCTGGACTTCCAGCAGCTGGAGAAGGACCTGCGCACACGGCACCAGGAGGACGAGATCACCCCTGAGGACGTGCTCTCGGCCGCCATGTACCCCAAAGTGTTCGACGAGTTCAAGGAGTTCACGGCCACCTTTGGCCCCGTCGAGTGCCTCAACACCCGCCTCTTCCTGGAGGGGCCCAAGATCGCCGAGGAGTTTGAGGTGAGGGAGACAGAGAGTCGGGCCAGGCCCAGGGGCTGTATGGGGGCTGTGTGCTCTGGGTGGACCTGGGAGTAGGAGTCGAGGGAGTGTGAGGAGAAGTTTGAAGTGGGAGGTTGGGGTCTGTGGGGAGCTGGGAATAGGGTTAAGAGGAGACTGTGTTGGGGGGCCTTTTGGACCAGTGGGACACTGGGAGGAGCTCCGGGTGGGGTGGCTCCCACTCTGGGACCCAGGAAAGCGTCACCATGTCAGTCCCCCAGAGCGAGTGACTGACTCTCTGCAGACTCAGGAAGCTCCGGGGCCTCCCCGCTCTCTGTCTCCCCCTGCAGGTGGAGCTGGAACGTGGAAAGACTCTGCACATCAAAGCCCTCGCGCTGGGAGACCTGAACCGGGCTGGCCAACGCGAGGTCTTCTTCGAACTCAACGGCCAGCTGCGCTCCATCCTGGTCAAAGACACACAAGCCATGAAGGTGCCTGGGGGTGATATCGGGCTGGTCGCCCATTGGGCCTGACCTTGCGGGCTGGGCACACGGGTCTGGCCTGAGCTAAGGCCTCGTTGTGTGAGTAGTGGTGCCTGACTGTGTCTCTCTGGCCCACCCGCAGGAGATGCATTTCCACCCCAAGGCGCTGAAGGACGTCAAGGGCCAGATCGGGGCCCCCATGCCTGGCAAGGTCATCGACATCAAGGTGAAGGAGGGGGCAACGGTTGAAAAGGGGAAGCCCCTCTGCGTGCTCAGTGCCATGAAGATGGAGACGGTGGTCAATTCCCCTGTGGCCGGCACCATCAAAAAGATCCACGTCAAACCCGACATGCACCTAGAGGGAGACGACCTCATCCTGGAAATTGAATAGGCCCCACCCGCTGCTGCATTCTGCTTCTCCTCCGCCACCCCGGACAGAGAACTGCCCCACAATGTGTCGGATGCAGACGGCACACTGTCACTTTAAGGGCATGCACAGCCCACTTTTAACCCTTTGTTTAGAGGAGATGTTCCAGCTTCTTTCTCTTCTCCCACCCCACCATCTCAGCTATCGGAGTCCTGCTTAGCCTCAGAGTCACCCAGCTTTTGGGGGAGGTGCAGTTCCTTCCACCACTACATGCATCAAGTGGTGTAATTCCTTCTGCCACCACCAGGGACTGTCTATGCACATGTCATGGATTAACAGGGCTGTGTTACGGCCCAGCCTTTACGCAGTCTTTTGGCAGTGACCCCATTGGTGTGCCAGAGCCACGCTTCCCCCCAGGCAGCCAGATGGCCTCAGCAACTCCATGGCCTCAGTCCCCCTGCTTCCCCTGTGAGCACCTTCTGCCTGGCCAGCTGCAGTCAGACCCCTGGAGAGACTCTTCTCTTCTCCGGGAGCGACGTGCCCAGGGAGAATCGCTGGTGAGGCCCAGGCAGCAGGCTTGGCAGACCCTTTCCCTGAGCTCCTTAGACCACAGATATGATCAGCACTTTCCCCCCAGTGGGCAGTGATGCAAAGTGGCCAGTCCAGAGTCACAGAGACAGTTCATCACTACAGAGAAGTCCCACCTGTGCCATAGCATCATACAGCCTACAGGTGCAGTCCCTCTTCCTCTGCCAGGGGGAAGCTGATCTCAGAGGCTAAGCTTTGCTGCCCCCTGCCATCCCACTTACTCTGCTACCAATTGCATTATACCCATCAAGTGCCAGGGGGCACTATTCAGCCAGGTCCTCCCCTGCACCATGTAGGGTGTTCAGTGGGGCTGACAGAATTGCCAGGCCCCTGGAAAGGGAGGGGCAGCTCTGTGTGCCTGAAGGGGGCAGAGCTGGGGCAGCCAGCCCTCTGCGTCACACGGCCACTCCCCTTCCCCCTCCTCCTCTCAGCCAGTCCTCAGTACTGCCTGGAGGGAAGTAGTGGGCCCTTTTGAATATCCGGGTCCCAGGGTAGTTGCCCCCCTTTGATCTCCCTCCTTCATCAGTGGACCTGGGGGTGCTGTCCCCCTTGACCCTCCAGTCCAGATACCCCTCAACTCTGGGGGCACTGTCCCTACACACCTTGCCACTACATTCTGTGCCCCCAAAAAGCTGCTGCTTCCCCCAGGCTTAACCATGACTCCTTTCTCCCTGGTTGGGGGAGAGGGGTTCTCTCCCCTGCCATGCTGCTTCTGGGGGCCCCTCTTTCTGCTTCAGCCCTGGGTTAGTCTAGCAGCCCATAATCAAGTTTTGTGTCTATTGTCTTAATTGTCAACTCCTGCCCCTAAATATGGATGCCCCTCCCCCCTCAGAGCAGATAGGTGCTAAGGGGCATTTCTAGCCATGAATTGCCCCCACCCCTGCTTCCCAGTGACCCCACCCCAGTGTTGGTCTGGGTGGGGCTTCCATAGGGTGAGAGGGGGCACCCAGTGGGTAGTGACCAAAGCAATCATGCTGGGTTTGGGGGGTGGAGGAGGGCGGTTCAGATGTTTACAGGGTTGTTTGCCCAGAGCTGGGGAGAGGGAGAGATCCCCTCCTCACTGCCCAAGGGCACGGGAACAAACCTCACAGCTGTGAGGCCAGTCTGTGGTGCAGGAGTCCTGAGGGCCCTGTCAAGCTGGAAGGATCAAGGCCGTTTTTGGAAAGGACTCAGTGACTCGGGCCCCTAAGGAGCTGGCCTGACTGGGCAATAAAACTCATCTCACTAACCATTCCCTACTGACCTGGCTGAGTTTGTGAGACCAGAGAATTGGGCACAGCCTGCCCCCTGCTGGAGAGACTCCGAACTGCTGCTGATGTGGCTGCCTGTGTATGTGGGGAGCTAGTGCCTTTTATATCTGGGCAGGATAAAAGGGCATCTGCAGAGGTAGGGAGGGGGGAGTCCAGAACAGGGATTGCAGGGGGCTGTGGGTCAGGACTGAGGGGCAGGAGTGTCCAGGTCTGGGATAGCAGGGGCTGCAGGTGCAGTTTGCACAGCATCACTTTTGCATTGGCTCCAGCCTCAATGTTAAAAATTCACCCCCTGTGCAAAAGGAAGATTGTGGCTGACTAGCAGCTGCTGTGCGAACAGGAGCGTGCTGCCGCGGTCAGCTCAGGAAGCGCAGACAGAAGGGTGAGAGTATAAAGAACGGGGGCAATGAGTCATGGGGGTTCTTTCCTCTCTGCGGGAGGGGAGCGTCTAGCAGAGCAGGGCCCAAGGTGGGGGACAAGCTGGCTTAGGCAGGCAGGGGCTCCAGAGCCTGCTGTCTCTTTGGCCTCCATCCGCCAGGCTGCACTGCTCACCCTGGCTCCCTTCACCTGCATGCCAGCCGACTGGCCCTGTCTTGTCCCCACACTCACGGCTCCTGGCAGGGGTGTGAGGTGACAGGTCTCAGCTCGGTGCTGAGCAGCTCTGTTGCCTGGTTCTGGGCAGGGATGCCAGTAAAATGCTCAGGGGCGTGGCCCATCAGGGGCCAGGTTAGGGCTCCCGTGTGCGGCGCATGGAGGGAGCCTGTGGCTGAGGAGCACGGGTTGCAGCTGCCATCTGAAGGATATAGCAATCCCGCATGTCGGCTCCAAGCTCCTTGAGTCGCTCCCACCAGCTCGTTACGCTGCCGGGATCGTTAATAATTCATCTCCTTCTGTGCTGTAACAGAATTAATGCAATTCTCTGCAGCTGTGCCTGCCGCATGACTCTCAGCCCCATCGCACCGGCCTATGGCCTGCGGCTCACCCAACCCCTGCTGAGGGGAAGGGGCTTTGGGCTAGGAACTGGTGGGTTCTGATCTCCCCTTTCCTACTCCCTGCTGCACTTGAAAACCCATGATAGAGGGAGGCTGCTAACCCCCCCAAACACACACACACTTTACAAGGTCAGTGCCACCACCCTGCCACTTCCTCTCTCAAGGGATGGCCCCAGTTGACAGGGCACAAACCACCCTGACCTTTCCACACCTCACAGCAAGATCCCCACCCTTCTTCCAGGCCCACCACTTAGGTACCCCCAAGGGTGAGCTCTTCAGCTCCAAGCCTGGCTCCAGCTGCCTGGATCACACCATGTGCTCTCCACAGCACAGATAAACCCTTCTGGGAGCTGGGCACCCAGGGTGGCACTGCAGGGACAGAGTGTATCCCGGTGAGAGCAAGCCAGGGTTTATTAGTGCCATGGCAAAGCCCCTGGGCGGACTATTAGGACAGCATGGTCAAGCCAAGCTCAGGTGAGCTACCAACAAGCATGCGTCCATCATCCTAGCTGAGGCTGCCCCAGGGGCTAGGTGGGCAGAGCTCTGTCACACAGCTGGGGACATGTCACAGCCCGGAGCAACGCAGCTTTGCCAACTGACATGCTAGCGGGGCACCCTCTCAGCTTGCAGCAGCTGGGTACAACCGCACTTGGGGCTGGGGTGACATCACAGCTCACCTAGGCCAACTCTGGTGGCCACACGTGGTCCTGGAATCCTGGGCATTGCATCATTGCTGGGCATGGTGTGCAGGAGGCCACGTTGAAGGAGGAGCAGCAGCACTGTTAAAACCGACGTCCTCTGATACCAGATGGGGAACGAAATCCCCAATAAGCTGACTGTGTGGTTAAAACCAGATGTGAGTCCTGCTTACTGCTCCAACACATTGAGCCAGTGAGCTAACACAAGCTGGGGCGTGGGGTAGCCATGCTGGGTACATCCCAGGGGGAGACAGGTTTGCACTCAGAGCTGCTGCAGGTGCTACCATGGCTGCATTGCTAATTCTAGCACAGAAGCTAGTTCCTGCAGAGCTCAGCAAGGCAGGATGTCACTGAGGTGTCTCTGTTGCTGGGTGTCCCAGACTGAACCTTGACAACCACACTGTACAGCCCGCAAGTCTTACCCACCCATCTCTGCCCAGCTGCTGGTCAGTAGGGCTTAATGGGACAGCATTGGCTCTTGCAGTCATGTGTGCTGATGCTGTCAGTGCTGGATGGCATATTAATCTCACCAGAGCCTGACTTAGCCAGACCCAACGCTGATTCCCCTGTACCAGGACAAGTAATGTTACCCCTATAGTTAGACAGACAAAGGGAAACTGAGTCACACTTACATTGGTCATTGTCAGGGTTGTTCCCCACTTTGGCACTCCGAATGCAGAAGACGGGGGCCCACAGTAGACCTTAAATACCTTGCCTCTCCTTACAAAAACTCCCCAGCGTCACAGATTTACTGACTTTGGGGGGTAGCTGCCGCCACCAAGAGAAACAAACCCCTTTTTTCTTGAACCCAGGAAGAAAACACCTGGGGATACCACAGGGATACCCCAAGCTCCTCTGCCACAAGAGAGCTTGAAAAAAGAACGAAAAAACAAACTGGCTTTGATAGCTGGCCTCTCAGGGGGTATGTCTACACTACCACCCTAGTTCCAACTAGGGTGGTTAATGTAGGAAACCGAAGTTGCAAATGAAGCCCGGGATTTGAATTTCCCGGGTTTCATTTGCATCTTTCTGGGCGCCGCCATTTTTAAAGCCCCGCTGGTTCGGACTCTGTGCCCGCGGCTACACGCGGCACGGAGTAGGTAGTTCGGATTAGGCTTTCTATTCCGAACTACCATTACTCCCCGTGGAATGAGGTGTACCGGTAGTTCAGAATAGGAAGCCTAATCCGAACTACCTACTCCGTGTCGCGTGTAGCCGCGGGCACGGAGTCCGCACTAACGGGGCTTTAAAAATGGCGGCGCCCGGCAAGATGCAAATGAAGCCCGGGAAATTCAAATCCCGGGCTTCATTTGCAACTTCAGTTGCCTACGTTAACCACCCTAGTTCAAACTAGGGTGGTAGTGTAGACATACTCAGGCTAGGCAGACACACACTCAGACCTCCTGTTTCTTTCCAGGACACAAGAACCAAATCTCCTTAAAAAGGGTGATTTTATTAACAATAACAAAAGAAATACATGGTAAAGCATACTTGGTTGCTAGGTGTTACAGAGCAACTGAGTAAACCAAATTAAAACACTGAACTTTTTCCCTTTATTTACTCATGGTCCCTTCTGGGGTCAGTCTACTTCCATGCCCCAAATTCCTGGGAGGCATGGTAGTCCTGTCTGGGTTTAAGGCATGCTATTTTCCAACTTGTGTGTTAACTCACCCACAAAGAAAGCCGGCAAGGTATCTTATACAATTCAAATTTCAGCACTGTAATCCCATTGGTTCTTCTGGCTCTCTGCCAATCCCTCTGCTAGCTACCTGAGTTTAGCCCTTTAGTTGCCAAGTGCTGGTCAGCGCTTCTCAGATCCATCACACACACACTCCAAGTCACAGATGATGCTGGACAGGCTGGCCCCCACTGAGGTCTAGAATAAAATATAGTTAATAATGTACATGGACACACTACATTTATTACTGAATACACAAAGATTAAACATAATGCCCCAAATGCATGGAATACAATCACTTGGATATAGGGAGAGTTTTAACCTGCGAAACCTTCATGGAAGAGTGCATCCATTGCTTTGTTAGAAGCTCCTGAGATGTGTTGTATGTCAAAGTCAAAGTCTTGAAGAGCCAAACCACCAAAGAAGTTTCTTTTAATCTCTTTTACCGAGTGAAGCCACTGCAGAGCAGAATAGTCAGTCTGCAGATGAAAGTGTTGTTCCCAAATATATGGTCGTAGCTTCTCTAGAGCATATACAATGGTGTAGTATTCCTTCTTGGAAACAGACCAGTGGCTTTCCCTCTCCAAGAGTTTTTTTACTGAATTTTTCAACAGGGTGGACTTGTTGATCTGGCCCTGTTTGCATCAAAACTGCCCCCCACCACACTCTGACGCGTCAGTGGTGATGAAGAAAGATTTGTTGTAGTCTGGGGCCCTTAGGATAGGGTTAGACATAAGAGCAGCCTTAAGCTGCTTATAAGCTTCCTGATACTTCTCAGTCCACTTAACTGCATTTGGTTGTGTCTTTCTGGTTAGCTCTGTCAGTGGTGCGGCGATCTCACTGTAGTGCCATACAAATCGCCTGTAATATTTTGCCAAGCCTAAGGTTTAGACCTGTTCCTTTGATTGCGGGACAAACTAGTTTTGGATAGCCTCTACTTTAGCCTGTAGAGGGCTGATAGTCCCTTGACCCACCTGATGTCCCATGTAAGTTACCCAGTTAGGCCTATTGACATTTCCTAGCCCTAACAGTCAGCACGACCTCCCTTATGTGGTGGAAGACAGCTTGGAGTGTTCTAGATGGTCTGTCCATGAATCACAGAATACAGCCACATGGTCCAGATAGGCCATTGCACATTCGCCAAATCTCACTAGCAAATTATCTACAAAGTCCTTGGAAGGTTGTGGGTGCATAGCGAGAACATTCAATTCACAAAACCCCACGTGTGTAACGAAGGCTGATCTTTCCTTGGCTGACTCATCCAGAGGTACTTGCCAGTATCCCTTGGTTAAATCAAGGGTGAAGATGAACTGGGTGCATCCCAGTTTCTCCAATAGCTCATCTGTATGTGGCATTGGATAGTTGTCTGAGTGCGTTACAGCATTTAACTTACAATAGTCCACACAAAAATGGATTTATCCATCCAGTTTGGGGACTAGGACCACCAGAAAGGCCCATGAACTTTCAGAGGGGTGAATTACACCCATCTCTAACATGTCCTTGAGCTTCTCTATAGCAGCTTTGGCGGAAGGAACCATCCAGTAAGGTTGGGCTCTGAGTGGGTGAGCTTCACCTGTATTAATGGAGTGGTAAGCCCATTCAGTCCAGCCTGGGCTAGCTGAAAACATCAGTGCAAAGCTGGCGCACAGCTCCTGGATCTGCTATCGCTGCTCATGTCCGAAGCCCACGGAGAGGGTTACCTCTACCCCCTGCTGCTACTGTGCTCTCTGAGAGCCAAGTGTGAGCCCATTTATCTGCTTCTATTTAAGGGACTTGCGCCTTCCCCTCCCCTCCCATTCAAGGCCCCGCCCCCCCCATTCGAGGCCCGTGACCACTTCAAAAATTTTTGCAGTGGCCCCTGCTCAAAACTTATTGTTCACCCCTGCCTTAGGTTTAAGGTTAGGGTCTGGGAACACTATGAGGTAGTTAACCGCTCCTATGTGCTCTCAGACCGTGAATGGTCTCCCAAGATGCTTCCATCTTATTGGCCTGGAGCACCTTCAAGACCATGACTTGCTCCCCTACCCTGAAGGAAGGCTGTCTGGCATGTTCATCATACCAGGCCTTCTGCTCTTGCTGAGCATTCGGTAAGGTTTTTTGAGCAAGGGCTAAAGAGTTCTGATGATGTTCTGCAAGTTGCCCACAAAAGCCTCTATATTAGTCCCTGATGAAGGGGTAGCCCCTTCCCATTGCTAATTGCAATGGCCCCTTAACCTCGTGGCCATAAATAAGTTCAAAGGGAGAGAATCCCAAACAGGGTTGGCGTACAGCTCTGTAGGCACACCAGGTCCCAATCACTGGAGTGTTCATTTAAGAATTTGTGTATCATAGCTCCCAAAGTTCCATTCAATCTCTCCACCAGGCCATTTGTCTGGTGGTGGTAAGGGGTAGCAACCAAGTGGTTCACTCCAGGAGCTTCCCAAAGAAGTTCCATGGTCCAAGCCTGGACGTTAGTCCCTGAATCCATAAGGATCTTGGAGGGCCAACCTACCCTGGCAAAAATATCTCTTAGTGCCTGGCACAAGCTCTTGGCAGTGGGGTTCCCTAGAGCTACTGCTTCCATGGGGTGGCAAAATCCATGAAAGTCAGGATATATTGTTTTCTTCTGGGTGTCTTTTTAAGGAAAGAACCCAGAATATCCACAGCCCACATGCTGGAATGGAACCTCTATTATAGGGAATGTCTGGAGAAGTACCTTGACCCAGTCTTGGGCTTTCCCACTCACTGGCACTCCTCAAAAGACTGGAAATACCCTAGACACATCCTTGCCCATCACCTCCCAGTGGAATGACTTTCCCAACAAGTCTTTGGTTCTGTTTACCCCAGCATGGCCATTAGGGTGATCGTGGGCTTAGTTCAAGAGCTTTTCCCTGTACTTAGTTGGAACTACCAACTGTCTGTGAGGATGCCAGTCCTTGTGCCCACCAGAAAAAGTCTCTTTGGCTACCTGGACCTTTTGGAAGAGCTGAGAGGCAGGGGCTCACTACAGGCCACCATCTAAGTCCCCAAAATATCCCGAACTAGCTATTTCACATCTTTGGAGCAAACCTATTATTTCAAAATATAATGGGCTCGCTATTCCAACAGCCCAGTAAAGCTCGTTCTACACTAATTAAGGGACATTTTGGAATAGTGCTCTATTTCAAAATTTGGTGCTGTGAAGGCCAATTTGAAATTTGAAAGCCAAATTTCAAAATAAGCTATTCTGAAATGAACTTGAATTAAGCTATGCAATTTGCATAGCTCAAATTGCGTAGCTTATTTTGAGATAAGGGTGCAGTGTAGACACACCCAGACAGACCTCCTGTTTCTTTCCAGAACACACGAATCAAATCATCGCCTTAAAAAGGGTGATTTTATTAACTAAGCAAAAAGAAATACTTGGTAAAGCATATTCGGTTGCTAGGTGTTACAGAGCAACTGAGTAAAACAAATTAAAATACAGAGAACATCTCTGGGTATGCTCTTAGATCAGTGGTCCCCAATCTTTTTAAGCATGAGATCACTTTTTTGAAGTGCAATTCAGGAGCTACCTCAAACCCAAACACCTTTGCCTCACCTCCTTCTCACCCCTTCTCTGAGGCCCCACCCCCTGCCACTCCATCCTCCCTCCCTCCCCTACCTTTACTCACTTTTATCAGGTTTGGGGCAGAGGGCTGGAGTTCCAGGGAGGGGGATGCAGACTCTGATCTTGGGCTAAAGGATTTGGAATGTGGGAGGGGTTATGAGCTGAGCATGAGGGAGGGAGTTGAGGTGCAGGGGAATTCAGGACTAGAGCAGGGGTTTGGGGTGCAGGAAAGGTTCAGGACAATGGCGGGGGTTCTGAATGCAGGCTCCAGCTGGACACCGCTTACCACAGGTGGCTTCTGGGTGGTGGTGTAGGGGACTAAGGCAGCTTTGATAGCCAGCACTTGTTAGCGTCCAGGCCAAACCTGTCAGGATCACCTGTCAAAGGCTCCAAGATCTATCAGTAGATTCTGATCTATTGGTCAGTAACCACTGTCTTAGATAGTGAATGATCGAGGGAAGGCATAGATTCACACAGAGAAGTTTAACCAAACAAAAAAAGATGGCCTTATCACAACTAAAGATATATTTCCCTTTATTTACTCTTGGTCCCTTCCTGGTTCAGTCCACTTCCATGCCCTGAATTCCTTGGAGGCATGGTAGTCCTGATCAGGTGTAAAGCATGCTGTTTTCCAACTCCTGGCTTAACGCCCCCACAAAGAAAGCAGGCAAAGTGTCTTATGCCATTCAAATTTCAGCACCGTAGCCCATTGGTTCTTCTGGCTCTCTGCCAACACCCCTGCCAGCTACCTGAGTTTAACCCTTTTGTCGCCGACTGCTGGCCAGCACTCCTCCTATCTATCACACGCACACACATTAAGGAACCCTCTGGAGAAACTTGCACAGCCCTGTCTCGACTGAAATGTGGTCATGTGAGCAGGCAAGCTTAGCCTCCGATAGTCTGGTGCAATACGTGCACGCAGGCAAGGCCTGACGCAAACATGTGAGAATATGGCTTCCTCTGCTTAAGGGAGTTGGGCAGAGCCTGACCACAACGAGCAAACACAATGAACTAGATCAGAACATTCCAACCGATAAGCATAAGTACAAGACGTGACCTGGCAGTCCTAAAGCCGTTAGCCACGAAGACGCAAAACAATTTACAAAAGCAGCGTGTCACAAAAGGAAATAGTGATGGATAAGTTAATCAGTAGTGTCGTTTAGGTTAAAGAATGACATCGTTCTAAACAACGAGTGGTTAATCATAGTCATGGGTGACCAAGTCAAGCCTAGTCAAGATAAAGGCGAAGAAGAGATAATCAGTGGGAGCAACTGGGCAAGGGATTTCCACGTACCTTGTCCACTGCAACTAGACACTGGAGCAGTTCATACCAGCAAACGAATTGTGGACACCTCTCTGCGTGGGAAAAGACCGAGGCTGCAACCTCCCGTCAGACAATTGTAGGTTTGTTAGCAGTGGAACTGCGCACGATTTATTGAAATAAGTAGGTGTATATTCATATCCTTACCATTGAATATCTTGTGTATTGTCATAGGTGCAGGTGTTATGACATTGTCTATGCTAACTACCCATTTATTGGACTAGCTCTATGTAACTTTGCATTGCTTCGCTTTACTATTTTGTGTATAATAAGGTTAGAGGCAGAGCTCATCCTTGGGCTACGTCTACACTGGCCCCTTTTCCGGAAGGGGCATGTAAATTTCAGCAGTCGTCGTAGGGAAATCCGCGGGGGATTTAAATATCCCCCGCGGCATTTAAATAAAAATGTCCGCCGCTTTTTTCCGGCTTTTAAAAAAGCCGGAAAAGAGCGTCTACACTGGCCCCGATCCTCCGGAAAAAGTGCCCTTTTCCGGAGGCTCTTATTCTTACTTCAAAGTAAGAATAAGAGCCTCCGGAAAAGGGCACTTTTTCCGGAGGATCGGGGCCAGTCTAGACGCTCTTTTCCGGCTTTTTTAAAAGCCGGAAAAAAGCGGCGGACATTTTTATTTAAATGCCGCGGGGGATATTTAAATCCCCCGCGGATTTCCCTACGACGACTAGTGAAATTTACATGCCCCTTCCGGAAAAGGGGCCAGTGTAGACGTAGCCTTGGTGTCTACTGGCTCCTCTCATATCTAAGATCTCGAACACATGCCAAACCATCCACCACAGCTCTGCCCAGTCCATGCACCTGGCTCTGTGGTCTGTAACCACTAGACGCCTAGGCTATGTCTACACTGGTGGGTTCTTGCTCAAGAATGGCTGTTCTTGCGCAAGAACCCACAGAGCGTCCACACTGCCCGCTCGCTCTTGCACAAGATGATTTACAGTACGACATGGTAAAAGAGGGCTTCTTGCGCAAGAGCTGCACTCTTTTCTAACAGGTGTAAGCCCTCTTGCACAGGAGCTCTTGCTCAAGAGGGCAGTGTGGACGCGCGGCCAGGGTTTCTTGCGCTAGAAACCCCTATGGCTAAAATGGCCATCAGAACTTTCTTGCGCAAGAGAGTGTCCACACTGCCATGGACGCTCTTGCGCAAAAGCACTTGGCAGTGTAGATGTGTTCTTGCTCAAGAACCCACCAGTGTAGACATAGCCCTACACACCCTCACTCCTAGTCCATCCCCTCTCCCACTATAACCCTCACTCCTAGTCCATCCCCTCTCCCACTATAACCCACTCCCTTCCAAGAATGGGAGAGACCCCCGAGCCCCTGACTCACAGCTCACTCCAGCTCTAACCACTAGACTACCAGCCATGCCTTGAGCTGAGGCTAGAAGCCAGGAGGCCAAATATTGTCACAAACAGGCAGGTGGGCGTGAGAGAGCTTCCCCCACCTCCAAGCTAGCTGCACTACACAGAGGAAAATAACCTACTTCTGCAAGGCCTTTAGCTGAAGAGGCCGAGGCTGGGCTGTGGCTGTGAATGTTGTTAGGTCGGTGCCGAGTGATGACCCAGCTGGGTCCAAGCTCTGGAAAGGCGACCTGCCAGGAGCAGCGTTACCGGCTCCCGTTAGCCTGGCACTTCCTCCACGGTGAGTGCATGAATAGCCCCCCTCTCCAGCCCCATAACCTTGCTCTGTCTAGCCCCACACATGCCCCTCTCTATAGCTATCCTCTGACACACACCCTCACCACAGAGCTACCCCCCGATCTGGCCACCCATTTCCCCCCCACACTCCCCTAGCCCTGGCCCACCATTGCTTCCCCAGCCCAGCTAGCACAGGCTCATAGACTTCAAGGCCAGAAGGGGCCAGCGTGCTCAGCCGGTCGTCGCAAGCCACAGCCCTTCCCCGGTCGCTCCCATGGGAGGCCCAGCATCCCTGGCTGAGTTACCACAGGCCCAGCCTCACGGCGAGATTGAAACCGCCCAGCATCCCCCCTCCCCACCATGAGCCTTGCCAGCCCTTTGCACTGCTCTGAATGCCACCCCTCCAGCCCCTGCTCCAGTGGGCTGGTAAATTAAACTCCACTCCAGGGGCCCCCCAGCTCTTCACGGGCGGCTGGTGCCCCTCAGGCGTCTGCGCTGAGACGCCGCAGCCACAGGGAGCAGCCATGTGTAGAGAGCGCCTGCCTCCCATCGCTACTGGCAACGGCCTTTATTCCAGTAGGGAGATGGGGGCCTTGTCCCTGACGGGCGGCTCTGCTTTAGCCCTAGGGCCGTGGGGACTGCTTGGTTGGCTCAGGGCGGTGGGGATTGGGACATGGAGGCCTGCCCTCTCTAGAGGGCACCAGCGCCACTGCAGCCCCCAGCCCCATGCGCAGGTCACTTGCCCCAGGCTGGCAGTCGGCACAGGGGTGCTAACACAGCACCCAGCTCTAGTAATGCTGCAGCCCAGCAGGCTCCCCGACGGCTCACGCTGCAGAGACCAGTGTTTCTGGATTGCCAGGGTCGTGGTGCCAAGTCCTGGCTGTGTCAGCAACTCCCCTGTTTGCCAGCTTCCCGTGCCCTTCCCTGGCCTGGCGGGCCTTGTCAGGCAGCAGCAACACCCAGTCAGTAACATGCCCAATGCACCATGCACTCAGGGAAGTTGTGAGTCAGGGGCACTTTCCCAAAGTCATTGGGTCCCTCACCTGGTGCACAGCTGCAGCCTCCTCTGGGGTGGAGCACAGAGGCTGTATATACACAGAGCCCTTGCCCCCTGCTGACACAGCTGCCTTGTTCCCTTTAATTGTGGGAAGGGAATAGGGGTTAGAGCACTGGTCTGGGGCATGGGTGTCCATGCCAGGAGTGACGTGGGGCCTACTGGCTTAGTGCGGTGGGGGGAGGAGGGTCATAGTTTGTGGCACGTGGGTAGGGGAGGGAGCAACCATACCATGTGTTCCCATAGACAAGACTTAGCTGGAGGGGGCAGTTGTGGGGCAGGAGGGTGAGCACTGGGAGAGCCGAAGGGGGACCCAGGGCTGGGGTAGCAGCAGGGGGCTGCTGGATAGTAATGAGGAGCACTGCTCAGAGCTGGTTCAATTCCCTGATTTTAATAGAGTCACAAACAGACAAAGACACGAACTCACAATGACTAAAACTGGCTCGTCTCCCACAGCCAAACTGAATGCGCCCCCGGCCCTGGCAGCCCAACTCAGTGGCAGCCAGGCCATGCAGGGGGTGAGGGAAAGGACAGATGCAGTTAGAGCAGCCCAGCTGAGTGGGGTGAGGGGTCTCCGCTGCCTGCAGGGGAGGAAGCTCCTCCCCAAGCTGGAAACAGGGCCCTCTGCCCATCCTCTTGGCACGGGGGGTTGGCAGAGTCCCCCACTCCCAGGTTTAAAGGGATGGAAGTTAGTATGTTGGGGGCAGGGTATGTGCTGGGTCTTCCTGCTACAGTTATGATGGATCCACAAAGGTGCAGATGGGGGGTAATACAGCCCAGCTTGTTATATGTGGGGTGCAGCAGCCCCCTGGGAGGCCATTGGTGGGGCCCTCTGACCTGGGGTCTCTGCTACAACACCCACTCACAGTGAGCAGGTGGGGGTCTGCAATTGTCTGGATCCTGGACCCCCAAATTCCAGGTGTTCTGTGGTGTGTAAAGGTGTGGGAGAGGCGCAGGCAGGGGGAGGGGGATCTGGTTAGGAGGGGCTCCACCAATCAGTCTGAGGCACAGAAAGGGGGGCACCAGCTGTCCAGGTTAGTGTCAGCTGCAATCGGGGGAGGTGGGGCCTGGAGAACTGGTGCTATAGAAATAGAGGCTCCCCCCCCCCCATTGCTAGATGCGTCCAAGGTCTCCACCCTGAGTGGAAGCCAGTGCCAGATTTGAAGGGCAGGCGGCTTGCTCCCAGGTGTGGCTGGCGCCCTGGAGAGGATCGTGCACTGCCCTGGCTCCCTTCTCAGGCCCCCAGCACAGGGCTCCAGTCAGCCAGGGAGCCTCCCGGGTGGGGACAGCTGGGATTTGTAACAAACCCCTTTGCCAAAGCAACAGCAGTCCAGGAGCAGCCTGCACTTCACATGGGAACAGCCGGGGCTCCAGCCAACGAGGCTGGGGAAATCCAGGCCAGAACAGTCCTGCTGGGAGCAGTGGGGGCAGGGAATGGAGCCACCCCTGGGTTCTCCCTGAGTGTGAGTGGTGGGGGTGAGGATGGGCTGGAACAGCACCGAGGTGGAGCCGAGGGAGGTAAATGCACCTGCTGACCGGCTCCCCTCAGGGAAGAGCAAAAAGTCCTTCCTGCCCGCCCGGCCTGTGGGCAAAGGGCCTTGGGGCACTGGCAGAACCAGCCCAGGGAGGGTGTGGGGCACCACGTGGCCCACAGAAGGGAGCTGCCCCCACTTCTCCTGAGGCTTGGGGGAAGGAGCAGTGCAAAGTCAGTGCCTGGGGATTGCTGGCTGCCCCAGAGAGCAGGGGTAGCATTGGGGACTTCTCCATAGGAGGTGGGAGCTTCTTCGGAGCATTTGCCACTTGCTGCCCATGTCCCCGGTCACTTTGGGGAGGGACCGGATGTGTCCGGTCTCCAGGAAGCAGGGCTCAGTCACTGACCCTGCCCCAGTGTTGGGTCTCTGGCCCCCGTACTGGGTGCTCTGCAGGGGGCCCATGACCCAGATGCTGGGTGCTCTGCAGGGGGCGCTGTGGCCCAGGCGCTGGGTGCTCTGCAGGGGGCCATGACCCAGATGCTGGGTGCTCTGCAGGGGGCGCCGTGGCCCAGGCGCTGGGTGCTCTGCAGGGGGCCCATGACCCAGATGCTGGGTGCTCTGCAGGGGCGCCGTGGCCCAGGCGCTGGGTGCTCTGCAGGGGGCCCATGACCCAGATGCTGGGTGCTCTGCAGGGGGCGCCGTGGCCCAGGCGCTGGGTGCTCTGCAGGGGGCCCATGACCCAGATGCTGGGTGCTCTGCAGGGGGCGCTGTGGCCCAGGCGCTGGGTGCTCTGCAGGGGGCCCATGACCCAGATGCTGGGTGCTCTGCAGGGGGCGCTGTGGCCCAGGCGCTGGGTGCTCTGCAGGGGGCCCATGACCCAGATGCTGGGTGCTCTGCAGGGGCGCCGTGGCCCAGGCACTGAGTGTTCTGCAGGGGGCGCCATGACCCAGATGCTGGATGCTCTGCAGGGGGCGCTGTGGCCCAGGCACTGAGTGTTCTGCAGGGGGTGCCGCCTCACAGGTGCGGGGTGCTCGGCAGCAGGGTGGGGAGAGCGCTGTGCAGGGAGGCAGCTGTCTTGCGCGAGGCCTTGCGCAGCAGGGGGCTGTTGGGGTGTTGCTCCCGCAGATGGAGCAGGTGGCTTTCCTGGCTGTCGGCTGTGCAGCCGCACTCCTCGCACACGTACAGCTTGGCCCGCCGCTCTTTGTAGGCGTAGCGCTGCTGCACCCCATGGATCTTCTTCAGGTGTGACTCCAGCGAGCAGCGCTGCGTGAAGGCCTTGTCACACAGGTTGCACTTGTATGGGCGCACGCCTGGAGGGAGGGAAGGGTTAGCGCTCCCTGTGCTGAGTCACCCCCCACGTCTGCCGTCACCCCTCCCCGGATCCCACCTGCCAGCCCCCCAAACCCTGCTGCTCAGGAACCCCACAACCCTCCTGGTGTGTGCAGGCAGGCAGACACAGCACCTCCCATTCTACTAGAGCAGAGGCTGGTGGGGTAAGAAATCCCCCCAGACCATAGGTCTAGGGGTAAGGGATGGGGTCTGTTGCCAGGGCTCACCTGCGCCAGTGCTGAGGCAGGGCTGGTGGGGACAGGTCCCGGGGGGGTCAGGGCTCTCATCTGTGACTGTGCTGGGGTGGGGCTAGTGGGAGTGGGCCTGGCAGAGGTGTGTCCCAGCAGAGGTGGGGCTGGCAGGGGCGTGTCCCATCAGGGCGGGGCTGGCAGGGGCGTGTCCCAGAGGGGGCGGGGCTGGAAGGGGTATGTCCCAGAGGGGGCAGGGATGGCAGGGGCGAATCCCAGCGGGGATGGCAGGGGTGTGTCCCAGTGGGGCTGGCAGGGGCGTGTCCCAGTGGGGGCGGGGCTGGCAGGGGCATGTCCCAGCAGCGCTGTCAGGGGCGTGTCCCAGTGGGGCTGGCAGGGGCGTGTCCAGGGGACGGGGCTCTCACCTGTGTGGGTGCGGACGTGGCGCTTCAGGTCAAAGGTGTCGTTGAAGCCCTTCCCGCAGTAGGGGCAGAGGTGGCGCTTGACCTCACTGTGGCACTTGAGGTGCCGGTTGAGCATGCGCTGGTAGCTGAAGCCCTTCTGGCACACGGGGCAGGAGAACAGCTCGCCTGGCCCCTCGCCCAGCGTCACCTACCGGGGTGGGGATGGAGCTGTCAGACATGAAGCCCACAGGGGGGGCAGTGATGGGGCTTTCTCTCCTCTCCCAGGCCCAGAGGCACCAGCAGCTGCAGCAGCCCTGGAGAGCCCCTCCCAAGTCCAGCTCCTTCACTGCCCCAGTCTCCTGCCCACTACATCCCCCTCCCTGGACACTCCAGACAGGGATCCGCTCTCCCCTCCCGCAAACGCCCCCCACAGCACCATGGGGCAGCTGGGTAGTGCGATCGAGGGCCATTGGCAGACGTGTGTGGGCGAGGAGCCAAGGCTGGGACAGCAGAGCCACTGGGCATTGGGATCGAGGGGCATAAGGCCAGGAGCTCATGGCCATGCTCATGCCTCCCTTGTGCTCAGCCATGCTGCGATAGGCAAGAAGGGGATTCTCTGGCGAGGCTGCTGGGCACAGATAGATTCTGGGGTTCTTCTGGGCTCCCAGCCTGCACAGCCCAGACTGGCCACACGGGGGTGCTATGGAAGAGCCCCACGGACTCCCCTGGCCCTCAGTCCATACCTTCATTTTGGGGCGCAGGTACCCATTGTGCTGTCCAGTGGGGGGTGCCTCCCCAGAGAGCTGGGCAGTCGTGTAGCTGGAGTTGCGCAGGGTCATGTCCAGGGGCATTGGATATGAGGGAGATTCAGCCACCGAAGGCACCAAGTCCTTTGCCAGGGCACAGCCCCCCAAGCAGACTAGGAGAAAGTACAGGAGGGGATTATGGGTTTGCTCCTTAAGATCTAGGGGGGGTACAAGCAATGGAGGGTGGGAGTCAGACCTGTCCCTCCAGGGCCACACAGGAGATGAGCCCAGGGCTCTGCATGGCCCCATAAGCTTGTAAACCCCCCACCCCACCAGTGGGCCTTACCCACCATCCTGCCAACCCACACTGCATGCAACGGGGGTAGTTTCCGGGGGTCCTCCTTCTCCCAGCAAGCTCTCCACCCCACCCTCACCTGCAGCATTCACTGTCCCCCATCAAGTGGAGTCATGCCATTGATTTGCCCACACTTTCTGGACCAGCAGGTACCTGGCACTGACCCCCCCCTGGAGCAGCTCTAGACCCTGTGACAGCTGGCAGCCACAGACTGGGGAGAGGTGTGCCCTAGCAGCCTGAAGAGAGCAGGAAACTGGGCCCAGGCCAGGGCAACACAGAAGGAACCCCCCCCCACCCATTCCAGTTCCCAGTCTCCTGAGCCAGCTAATCCTCCAGCTCTGGGCTAGATCAGAGCCAGCGCCCTGTAGAGGGGAACCAGACTGAAGCCAGTGCCCCCAGAGGGGAACCTCCCCGTACCCTATTGCCTAGCACTGCAGTAAACAAGCCCCTGGAACCGGTTCCCCGGGGTGTTATTGAAAAGTTCGGCCCAGCCCAGGCACTTAATTGAGCATATCCGGATGGGAGTCACCTGCCCCTAGGCCAGCTGGGAGGTGGGGAGGGGGCAGAACTAGTCCAGCTAGTCACCCCAGTATGCCCCTCCCAAAGCACACGGCAGAACCTCAATGCATCCCCCTAGCCCTGCTTCCCCTGCCCTGCCGCCCCTTCTCTCATGCTCTCTTAACTCGGTTATACTTTGGGCCTTCACAACTTCCCCTGGCAATGAGTTCCGCAGGCGGACTGTGTGCTCTGCACAGTAATGCTTCCTTCGGATTGTTTTAAGCCTGCTGCCTCTTACTGTCCTTGAGTGAGCCGTGATTCTGTGTTACAGGGACGGGGCAAATAAATCATGGTTTTATAGACTTCTATCACACACACACCCCTAGTTATCTCTTAGGTTTTTTTCTAAACTGGACAGACACTGGCTTGTTAATCTCGCCTCAGAGGGAAGCTGTTTCACCCCCCTCCCTCAGCATTTCATTGGCTTTCTCTGTACCGGTACCAACTCTAACGTACCTCTTTTGAGCTGTGGGTGCCCAGAATGGCCGTGGTATTGGGGAGAGGGGCACCCCAGGGCTTTCTATTGCAGGATTATGGTATTTTCTGACCCAGCTCTTTCCCTAACAGCTCCTAAACATGCTCTTAGCATTTGTGCCTCCCGCTGTGCGTTGAGCGGATGTTGTCAGGGAACTGCCCCTCTTTCCTGAGGGGTAACAGCTAATTTAGACACAAACACACACACCCCGCATTTTGTATGGCTAGTTAGGATTATGTTTTCCAGTATGTGTTACTTTGCGTTTACCAACCCTCGCAGCCCAACCCAACTCAGGGAGGTGCTGACTGGACACGTTGTTGCCAGGGATTACACCAGAGCTGAGAGAGCAGGGCCTGGCCACAATGGTGCAGGAAGTCCCTTTGAAGGGGAGACTTAGCAGCCGTTCCTACAGCTGGTCAGACTCTGGGCTAGCCTGCTCTCTGGAGGACTGTTGGGCCGCTGGATCCTCTCCCTGGAGAACGCTTTGTCCCCAGCTCTCACAGCCATTGCTCTGGGCTCATGGATGGGCACTTCCCCAAGGAGAGCAGTAGTCACTGGGGTTTATAGATCGACTACCGGTTTTGATGCAGCTGGGGCATGATCCACAAATGGCTTTGAAAATCAGGATCACTACTTTAACCCCGTGGTGTCCAGCACACTAGCCACTAGCCACATGTGGCTATTTGGCTGGTTGAGTGTGGCTAGTTTGCTATAGCAGTAGCTACTATAGTGGCTACTGCTTTAGAACTGGTTGGACACCCCTGCTTTAAACTGACCCCAGGGCTGGCAGGGAGTCAATGGAGGGGGAGCTATAGAGAAAGGAGGCAGCTGCTTTCTGTTTGAGCTGGAGCTTGTGCATCATTTTCACATGCAGCTTCAGTGACAAATACCAAGGCCAGGAGTCAGTGTGACCATCTCGTCTGACTTCCTGTATCACCAGGCCATGGGGCTTTAATTCCTGGCTGAATTAAAGCAGATCTGTTGCTGCTATTGGAGATACCCAGGGGATTAGCTGGCCCTCGGCCCTGGGAAGTTCTGTGTTTTCTCAAGTAGTTCTGTAGAGTTTCCCACAGTTCTCCCCACCACTTCACCCACAATGGCCTGAAATTCTGACACCTCCACTGAAGGTGCTAGAGCTGGGGGTTGTTCCTGGAGACATCCACTGATAAAGCCAGAGCTCTCCCTTCTGCTTGTCTGCCCCTGAGCAATGACACCCCAATATGTATGTCCCTGCCGCAAGCACTGTCCCTGCCTGAACAGTACCAAGCACAAGAGGGCCTAAACAGCCAGCAGAGGAAAGCTAAGCACATGTGTGGATGGACATAGAAAGGTTGGGATGGAAGGAACCACGAGGCATTGTCTAGTCCCCCTGCTGAGGCAGGACCAAGTAAACCCCAGCCAGCCCTGGCAAGTGTCAGCCTGCCCCCAAGAACAGGGATGTTCCACCCTCCCTGGGGAGGTTGCAGGATCAGGGCTAGGTTTGCCAGGTGTCTGGTTTTGAACCGGACAGTCCAGTATTTGACGGTTCTGTCCGGGGAAAAAATTAAGAAACTACCAGACACATCAAATGTCCAGTATTTTCTAATTAGGTAAGTTTTATTATTATTAGGAGTGTGTGAGTGTGTCTACCAGCCAGGCAGTACGCACCTATGTGAGGGGAGGGCAGGGACGGGGCCAGGGCCAGGGCAGGCGAGAATCCCCGGGGCCGGACTCGCTCAAGCTTCGCCGGGACCATGCACAGGATGGGCAGCGCCCCGGGATCTGCCTGTGCCTGGGTCAGTCCCGCTCCCCGCCAGCTGATTCTCTCCACCTGCTCCCCCACAATGGCCAGCCCCACACCCCCGGACCCCTTCTTGGCCAGGCCCACTTCCCGTTGGCCAGTTCCCCCACACCTCAGCCAGCCCCACTGCCCCCAACCAGCCCTGCTTCCCGCCAGCTGGTTCTCCCCCCCTCCTCCTCCTGATCTGCCCTGGCCAGCTCCGCTCCCCCGACCCCCTCCCGGCCAGACCTGCTTCCCGCCAGCTGGTCTCCCCCGCATGTTCCCCGGCCAGCCCCGCTGCTCCCAACCCCCCATCCCCACCAGCTCTGCTTCCCACAAGCCAGTTTCCCCCCGCACACACACACACACACACACACACACACACACACACACACACACACACACACATATCCTCCCAGACAGCCCTGCTCTCCCCCCCCCCCCCCCCCGGGCTGGTGTCCCCGCCCCCATCTGAGATCAAGTATGTCTGGTATTTTTTCTGAAGCCACCTGGTAATCAGGGCCTGTGTACATAAATGGATCCCAAGATCCGAAGGAACTGCTGGGGTCACCTAGTTTGACCTCCTGTGCAATTCAGGGAAGCCCTAGGGCCTATGTTAATGCCTGGCCGAACTAGAGCAGATTTTCTAGATCAGCAGTTCCCAACTTTTTCCAGCTGGGGACCCATTTTGACAATTCAGGAAGACTTGGTGACCCAGGGCAATTCAAAAATGGGGGGAAGTGAAGGAGGACAGAGCCACCCGGGGAGACACTTGGAGACCCTTTTGAAATGTAATGGTGACCCATATTTGGGTCCCGACCCATAGGTTGGGAAACCCTGCTCTAGATGGACACAGCTGGCCAGTCCTGATTTAAAACTGGCCACCGATGGGGAATCCACGGCAGTCTTTGGTCTGTTGTTCCAATGGTTAATTCCCCAATTTGCTCCTTATTTCTAGTCTGAATTTGCCCAACCTCCATTTCTAGCCCTTGCATCTTGTTAGACCTTTGCTTGATTGAAGAGACCCTCAGCAAATATTTGCTCTTCCCAGAGTGCTGAACTGGGGGTGCTGCTGCACCTGCTGGTGAGAGGTGGTTTCCATCACATTCAGGGGTTGCACTTTGGTTCAGTGTCTCTCTGGACCCTCACTATCCAGTGTCATCCTGGCTCCCCCTGTAGGCACTTAGGGTATGTCTAGACTGCCTCTGTCACCAGAGGCATGTAAATTAGACTACCCAACATAGTCAATGAAGCCGGGATTTAAATATCCCCGGCTTCATTAAAATAAAAATGGCCAACAGGCCTAGAACCTACTGCGTTGTGCCATTTACCCTTGTAGAATATTGGCCCAGTCTTCTACCCCTGACTCCGGGAGAGCGGTGGGTGCAGTGGGTTAGAGCAGGCAGGGCTCCTGGCTCTCACATGAGCTATTAATTCCTTGCCCTGAGAAAGGAGGAGTGGGGTGAAAACCAAGTGTGGCTCACACGGCAATGGAGAGGAGAAGGGATCTGCCCTCTCCCTTGCAGTGGCTTGGGATGGAGCGGCCAGGGCTTAAGACAAAGGGGGGCAGGAATACAGGCAGCAAATAACACTGCTTCCCCCCTCCCCCTCCCCCAGATAATTCCCCAAGAACTGATGTTGGGCTCTACCTTCCTCCCCTCCCCCTGTCCTTGTCCCCCATTTGACTATGGAGCAGGAACACCAGGTCAGAGGTAAGATACACACAGCCTCAGAGCCTGTGTCATGCAGCAGCCTCCATAGCCCTGGCTCATTTGGGGCTCCTAGTAGCCATCTGATTGCTCCTGAAAACGGTGAGACTGTCCCTGCTCCCAGGTGTGAACATTCAAAGGGTGGGACGTGGGAGGGAAACCTGAGGCCCAGGGTCAGAGCTGGGAATAGAACGAGGTGTCCTTAGTCCCAATGCCAGATCAGCTGGTCCCACAAAACAGCCTCGCTGAGCGCAAGGGAGGAGTTTCACATGCAGAGACACAGCTTCCAGGAGCAGCACTTCCCCCTCCACCTGCTGTGCGAATGGAGTCACTGGGGCCCACCTGTCTCATGCCCTCCCCTGAGCCCCCATTACATCACAGCCTCAGTTAGCCAGGCCAGAATTCACAGAGGGAAAGCTAGGACCAGACTCCAGCGCTCCCTTCACTCCCAGAGCTGGGCTAGAACCCAGGCATCCTAGTACCCAGCCGTCTCTGCAAGGGCTAACCTGCACTGGCAGGTATTTAAGCAGAGCTGAAGTTTATCAGACCAGAGGGGGCAGCAATGCCTGACCCATCAGGGGTATGAGCCAGAGTTAAAGGGATCCAGGACCAGCCAATCAATGAGTTAGGAGGAATCTGTCCAAGGAGAAGTGAACAATAGAGAGAGTAATGGACAGAGCTGAGAACCAGGACTCCTGTGGTCTATTGCCAGCCCTCCTAGGAAGGGTCAGTTTCCTTCCCCTCACTGGTCCTACATTTTCCCTCTGTTGTACAACAGAGATTCATTAACCCTGAGGTCAGGACCAGGCAAGGGGAGCGTCTAACTGAAGTCAGGCCCCTTTGGATTAGTTAGTGACCCAGACAGACGCCAGGTTCTGCCAGGAATCAGCAGGTTGGAATCCACACACAGCTGCTCATACAGTATCCGGGTATTAATTACTGGCTAATTACAGACTCCAGAGCCAGGCACTCCCAGGCAGGGTGCTAACACACACTCCCTGCATGCTGCAGGGTGGGTCATGAGCCAGGTACTCGGTGTCCCGTTGACTTCACTGGGGGGTCCTTACTCATCAGTCCTGATTTCCCTCCCGCCATCAGATTTACAGGTCCCCTCTCACTGAGCATCTTCAGCAGCCCCCAGGGCTTCTAGCCCCAGCTCTGGAAGAGAAGTCAGGTCTAGTGGTTTGAACCCCTTCCTATTGTGCATGGGGGGCAAAAGTGGGGCAAAAGTCAGTCTTCTCTTCCCCCATTGGAGGAAATGGGGGACACACGGTTGAAGGGAGCTCTCCTGCCACCAATCTGCAGAGGAACCCAACACCAAAGGGGTGCTCAGATGGCACTAGCAGGGGAAGGATCTGATCTGGACCCAACCAGAAACAAGTGGCATCCCAGTTTGCAGTCAAGCACTTAAGGCGCTGGATTGTGTCCTATTCCCAGCTCAGATCTGTGGCAACTCCCTTCATCTGCCCTGGGCCTCATTCTCTTGTCTGTAAAATGGGAATTAGTCCAACAGCCAGAGATTTAAAGGGAGCTTTAGACCACCTAGTGACCCCATTTCCTCTGCATTGAGCTCAGTCACTCCTGTTTGACCAAAGTTCCCCAAAGCAGCCAGCTTCTCCAAGGGAGAAGAGGCCACTACTGGCCTTGGCTGTTTGTGCCAATGCTATTCACTTACCAGATCCCCCTTATCAACACCCACACTGGGGCCTCCATTCTCACTTGAACATGTTTGACTTTTACCATTCATTGGTTCTGCCTCTCTCTCCGCTAGATTCAAGGCCTGTTTGCTCTTTTAGACTCTCATCAGGTTACCTATCAACTTTATTTTTGAGCAGTTTAACCAGCTCACCTTCCAGCCAGAGCCCTGTGCTCATGTGCTCCAGCCTTGGAGCTCAATGCTGGAGGAGCTCATCCCCCTCTACAAAGCACAGCCCAGGAGGCTGGGGGATGCAGTGCTGGGGCACGTGAGGTGAAGAGTAGGCCCAATCTGGGATTTCTTTGCTTGCATGGGGTTCTTTCTTTAAAGAGAGATTCAATTAAACTTTGACAGGAGGATGGGAATTCTAAGGCCCCCTCCTGCCAGGCTGGCCTTAGGGCTGGCCATGCCCAGGGCACTATAGCCAGAGCGTGAGGAGCAACTGGGCATGGGCAGTGGAGGGTACTGAGCAGGGGAGCAGCGTGGCAGGGCATGCCTGAAGTGCAGGGCTGGGGTTGGGATGAAGGGGTCATTGTGCAGAGATTTAGGAGCAAAGGGGGCGCAATGCAGGGTTAGTGGTAAAGGGTGCACAGGAGGATGGCGCAGGGGTTGAGAAGCCCATGGGTGCTGGGGAAATGGGTGGTGTTATGCTCAGAAGGGTCAGAGGCATCAAACCACAAATTTGCCTAGGGTGCCATATTCCCTAGGGCAGGTCTTGCCCTGGTTTCCACAGTCTCTCTCACTGAAGCATTCAGATCCAGCACTTTAAGATCAAAGATATTTCACTAGCCTCCAGGAAAACAAAACACTCTCCCAGTACCTGTCTAGCCCTCCCATCACTGTGGTACCTGCAGGCCTCACTGTCTAGAGGTCCCCCCCCCCACACACACCCTTAATGGCTATCACCACCAGTTCACAATGGGGAAACTGAGGCACAGAGACTTTACATGATAGACTGGTGGGAGAGTAAAGACCTGAACCCAGGTCTATGCAAGGACCTAACCACAACCCCAGCCTTGCTGCTGAAGTGGGCTGGAACAGCACTAGCTGGACCAACACCCTTAGAAGGAATTCCTAACTGATTGAGCTGAGCGACCTCGGGTGCCCTGACTTGTAACCTTATTCCCAGCTCTGGGGAGGAAGTGGGGCTGGGAGTCAGGACCCCTGGCTTTTATCCTCAGCTCAAAAAGGGGAGTGGGGCCTAGTGGTTAGATGGAGTCGGGACTGAGGGCTCCTTGTGACAGTCTAATGGAGCCAGCATCCCCACACACCTCCCAGGCCCTCCCCTAAGGAACAGGCCCGCCCACGAGGGAGTTTAAACATTAAACGCTACTCCCGAGCATGGACGCTAGAGTTCCGCACCATTGCGCTTCCCCCTCCCCCCGCCTGAGCAGCCCCCCGGGGCTCCAGCGGCTCAGGGGCAAGGCACAATGATCAAGGAGCTAGACGGGAGCCTGGCGTGCCAAAGATTCCCCTTGGAAGAGCTGAGCCAAAACAAATGCTACCTGGAAACCCTGATGGGTCCCCTTTCCGGATCCGGCCCTAGGCTGACACACAGGCTGCCCTCGGCAGATCAGTTAAGGAAATGAGCCGGGTCCGAAGGTCACCCTCCTGGAGCCGAGAATCCGTTGTAGACCCTTCCTGGAAGCTGTGAATCCTCAGTGAGCCAGGCTGGACAGAGGGGAGCACGGAACCGTTGGCCCCACATTCTAGCTGTCTGTCGGGCTCCCCTTCCACCAGGAGAAGCCGTTTCCCCAGCGTTACTGTCCCCCAGTCTGGGCTGAGTTTTGAACAGGGGACGCGCCAGCAACAAACGTCATTCAGAAAGCATGAATGGCACTATTTCAAGGAATAGTTGCCTAGAATTTGAAGGACCCGGTTTAATCCTCTTTCTGCCAAAGACACACCGCGTGGGACCTTGGCAAGTCACTTAGCCTCTCTGTGCTTCAGTTTCCCTATGTGAGCAATGGGAAGGAGAGCACCAGGATTGTGAGGTGCTCAGATACTGGGTGATGGGGACCAGATAAACATCTGCACAGAAATAGCACCCTCCCTTCAATCAGACTCACCTGGTACATAGATCTCTCCTCTCTCTTCATCAGGCAATTCACTCCAATTCCTCTTGCCCACAGCCACACAGGATTTTTTCACTAAGAAAGCCCGAGGCATCTTTGAGATCAATGAATTGTCTGGGATTCATAAACAGATCAATAACGAAATACACTTCTCCCTCTTAGCGTAAAATCAGGGGGAAACTTTCACCCAACTTGGGAAGAATCTTTTCCTTTCAAATAAAATTAAAACAAATCAGCAGCCGAGGAATTTCCAGGGAGTATATAAATTTGCAAGGAAACCGGGGAACAAAGTTTCCTCAACGTTCTGAGGAGGGAACGTTGCAACAAGTCAGGACCGCAGCGTTCTACAGATGGATCATTGGGTTCTGGGCAATTTCAGGCAGCGCCTTTCCTTCGCGCGCAGGCTGCGCTCTGGTCAGTTTCAGCCTCCCAGCAGGTACAGTCGCTGAAGGGAGGGAGTGTCGGAGCTGGCTACGGAGCAGGCAGGCTCCCCGGGGTGTTCGATAGCTGCTTCCCTGCCGGGATAACCGGGATTCTTGCGGGCTCGGATCCGGAGGGACAGGTCGGATCGGGAAGGGAAAAGAACTGTACCTGCGCGCTGCGCTGAGCTCATTAGGGAGTTTGTTTTTTAAGGAAGGGGTGGGGATGGCGCATGCGTTTGGAAATAACGGTGTCACCCACCTGTGCGCTACCTGCCCAACCGGTTCCCTGCCAGGAGGAGACTGTGACACGCAGAACCCACAGCTGGGGCGGGGACGCCCCCCTTTGTTTTCTTGATCCTTCAGAGTTTCCGAAGAGAGAGCCGCTTGGGGAGGGGGTTGGGCAGGGGCGTGAGGCACAGACTCTTGGAGGGAAACTTCCCAAAGCTCGGCGGGAGTGAGAGCAAAGAGCGGGGGGGGGGGGGGGGGCAGCGAAGACGCTGAGCTTACAAGTGCCGATCAGTCCAAGCCAGGGTGGCCCGAAGAGCTGGATCCGGATCCTTACATTTAACACTGGGAAAGGTGTTTTCTTGGTTCAAGGTGAAAGTCCCTGATTAACCATCAAGACTTGGCACACTCCTGTAACTCCCCCCCTCCCTCACCAACACACTGATCTACCCCAGTGTATCACCCCTGAATGCGCACAACTCTGGACTGCTGTGGACATCGACGTACATCGCAGGGGCGATGGTGGTAAAAGTGAGGGTGGAAAGTAAGACACCAGAATTCATAGTGGGTTGCACTAGTGTAATGCAGACTCTAGTGTGCATGTATCAAGGTGATTTGCACAAGCGTGGTTGGTGCAAAAACGACCAGCGCTGGGCATGACATCAGGGACCCACAGCCCCACTCCCAGGTTTTCCATTAACTACCAGGCCCAGCTCTCGCTGGTCTCAAGGACCCCCCACTCTGGCTAGCACTAGATTCTGCAATGCATAGGAGGGGAGCCTGGATTAATTACTACTGGACTAGGGACGCCGTGCACCTGATTACTAACAGTGCCCAGCTCCCGTAACCCGCTCAGCTCCCCTCTCATTTAGGCACAGAAAGAAGAAGCTCAGATCTTTCCACAGATTTTTGCACTGATTTCTTATGACAACCTCCCCTCAAATGAGACCTCACTGGTGGGTCGGAATGGAATCCCTGGACAAAAGCCTCCCCACCAATGGTGCCGCTCTGAAGCCCTGGTAATCAGACCCAAGGTGTCTCAGGATGGGCTCCAGCAGCCAATAACAGACAATTGCAAGAGCCCCAGGGGCAGGGGTGGGAAAGAGAAGCTGTGCTGTTTACTCCAGGCAGGCGTCTGCTCCTGTTCAAGGGACAAGTCAGTGGGGCGGTGCAGGTTGCCTTAGAGGGGAATGTCACATGGTGCGCGTTCACTGGATGGATGTTAGCCAGGCTGCACTTAGCCAGGCTGGAAAAGCAACTTGGGAGGACTCTTAGAATGATTGAATTACAGGATTGGAAGGGACCTAGAGAGGTCATCTAGGCCAGTATTTCTCAACCTTTTTTTTTTATAAAGTACCCCCTTAAAACAGTATAAGTACCTCCAGTACCTCCAGTTTTCAGGCACACAATTTTTTTTCTACCATTGTAACACATTTATTTAAACAACTTTATCATAGCCGGGTGGGTGATGAAATGTTTGGGTGGAAAAAGTATAAAAATTATAAAACACTGAAAAAAATTTCAGTTTTCTCCAAATTTCAGTTGTGTTGATGTACCCCCCCCAGACATCTCTCGAGTACCCCTAAAGGTACTTGTACCAATGATTGAGAAACATTGATCTAGGGCTAGGCCAGGCCCCTGCACTCATGGCAGGTCTACCCACTGAGACACAGGCATGGGGAGGGCATCTGGAAAGGACAAGGGAGCAAATGTTAATGCCTGCATACAACCCCTCCCTACCCCCAGCAGGTCTGCCCCTTCCACACGGAAATAGAAGCACACATCCCTCAGAACATCTCATCTCCTAGCCCCATATATTCCCCACAAATCCCCCCTCCAACACAGTCAAGGCTTTAGAGATCTGTATGCTCTGGGCTGTAGGAGGGAAGTGATCTATGGTGGCTTAGAACAGAGGGTTGGGACTGGGACTCGGGGGCCCTGGGTTCTTTCATCAAGCCTGGGAGGGGAGTGGGGTTGAATAGCGGGGCTGTGATTCAGGACCCCTGGATTCTATTTCTTGCCCTGGAAAGTACAGGGGCTAACTGGGCTAGAACAGGAGCACTGGGAGAAGCAGGAGAGTAGTGAAGAAGTTTAGCCATGGCCCACCCAACACAGCATCTTATTCCATATAGCTCCTTCCAGCTGTGTGTCCATGGCCACTGCTCTCCCCCCCCCCCCTCCACACACACACACCCATCTAACACTGAGTGGCTGCTTCGTGCAGCCCAGAAGCTCCCAGCCTGGGAGGGGAAAGGAACTGTTTGTGATTCACCCGCTGCTCAGGAGAACCGGAGCGTCGGGCGGATGCTGGAAGCCAACGCCTGGCGGGTGAGAGGGGAGTGGGGCTGAAAGCTGCGGGCCCCGCTAGGCCCAGCTCCAAAGAATCTTAATTGCAGCCAGCTTGGCACCTGTCAGCCGAGATGCTGCTCCTGGCACACACAGCACATTCCTGGGGCCCGGAGTCCCGCAAGCCAGGCCCTGACACACTTAAGCCTGGGAGCGGAACACAGGGACTTCTTCAACAGCTGCTGGCTCAAATCCAGGCCCAGGAGGAGGGGATTGGCTGGCTCAGAGGGGTGGGGGATGGGACACGACCTCTTTCTTTCCAACATGAGGATAGATGGGAACTGTTGCCTTCTAGAGGGGAAAGACCCCATTCCTGCCTCCTCTTCCTCCCAACCTGGATTGGAGCAACAGATCCAGGATATATGGCCCTTATCTGGGCGGGGAAGGTGTGGACCTATTCATTATCTGTCCAGCCCTGCTCACCACTAGTCCCAAGGAAAAGTGTGACGCCTGAAACATATAATTATCCTGCCTATGTTTCCTCTCGTGGACCTGTTTCATGGCACGCCAAAGAAAGGCAGAGCTCAACCCACCCCCAGCTGCAATGCGGCCAACCCTGGGGTGGAACGTGCTGGGGTGGTAGAGGAGTGTAACAGTGCACAGCAACGCTACTGAGCGTGGGTGGCAGGGAAAAGGGAGTGGAGATAGTCCAGGTTCAGCCTGAAACTGGGGTGCAGAGAGACAGAACCAAGTTAACAGAGCTGGGATTTGACCAGGACCTCAGAGTGCACACCCTAGCATGTAGGGAGAGTGCCAGGTGGTTTAACAATCTAACAACCATCAGTGGGCAGGGTGACAGGGTTACATCTCCCTCAAAGCAGCGAATTGGAACAGCACAGCACCCTTGGAAGTGGCACACGCCCCGCTCCTGAGCTCCTTGCTCTGCCCCCTGCATCCCAGCGGTGCTGCATTGGGGTCAGCACTGGCTGTGAGAGGAAGGCACCCTCTACTGAGCTCTCCACCACAGTAACTGGCGCTCCGCACTGTAATGGATTAGCGGTGAATGTGAGGGGAGAGCACCCACTACCCACTCCCTGCAGCTCCTTAGTGGTCTGCCCCCCACTCCAACTGATAGTGCTGCTGCTTAGCACGCCATCGCCTCCCACCCCAGCATAGGCAGGGCCCCTGCTGCCTCCTGAGCCTCAGCCCACAGGCAAAGCGGATGTCAGCATGTCTGGGATGTGGGAAACACCCAAGGCTGGGCAGGTGGTGCCAGCCCAACGGGTTCAACTAAATACCGGGGTGAATAACCTCAGGGAGGAGAAGACAACTAACAGGAATTCTGGGAGGGCAGTGTAACTAGTGGTTAGGGTGACAAGGGGAGTGAAGCCTCCTGGGGTTTAGCCCTGCTTCTGGTGGGAAATGGGGGTCAGAACAAAGGGGGGGGCTCTGAGACAGAACCCCAGAACCTCTCTGTGCATTAGTCTCCCACACGCCATTGGAAGAGTCTCCTGGCTGGACACTTTCCCTGGCAAACGTGGGCACCAGCAGGTAGACAAGCTGTGAGGCTGATGATGAGCTGGGATGGGCACATTGGCTCGCCCAGGCTCATGGGTCTGGCAGCTTGCACTGTAGAACTGCCTGGGTCTAGAACATGTCTTCAAAGAAGTTGGCTAATTAACCCACAGGTGAAGCAGCATCAGCACTGCTCACACAGGGAAACTGAGGCACCTCTACTTCCTCTAAGCCAGTGCATGAATCAGGGCAGCATTGGAATTACAACCCAAATTTCACTCCCAGCCCTCTCAGTCACTAGGCTCTCTTCCCCTCCTACTGCTACAAATAGAGCCCAGGTGTCCTGGCTCCCAGCCAAGCTCTCTGGGTTGGGGTGCTCCCAAAATCCAGCTAGAGTTTCGGCCGCGCTAGTTCCTGGTGTTGGGACGCCTCCCAACCTCAGCCTCAGGGGGCAATGAGTCTCGTGTCAGGGATGGGGCCGACGCTGGGGAACCAGTCTGGATGTGGATGGGAGAGGTGCGGTTGGAGCCTTGGGTGAGGGGGAGGGAGAATTGTCCCCAGCTCTACCACTGACTCATTGTGTGAGCCTTTCCGCTCCTTGCCTCAATTTCCCCAACTCCTCATGAGCACGGCGTCTGTGAGAGGCTGCCCAGAGACACTGAATCACTCCAGCTGGATCCATGTTTAATATACACAACTAATACTTTTCATCCCCTGCCTGGTGCTGAGATGCAGCCACCTTGGGGCTGTTAACAATTCACAGCAACAGCATGTAACAGTTTTGGACAGGAAGTTAAAAAAGTTGCATCTGATTGAAACTGCAGTGTTTACTGAGACAGAATATAAACAGCAGAGGTGGGATTTGTCTGGGCATTGGGAAGAAGTGCCCTGCTCTAACCACTAGCTCCCACTCCCTTCTCAGACCCACAAACAGAACCCAGTATTCTTGACTCCATCCCACTTCCCTCGGAGCCTGGTTGCTGCTCCTGATGCTGGGATCCTCCCTTCTCGCCCCCGCGCCTGGCTAGGGGAGCAGGAATCTCCATGTGGGGGCCTCTCCCTGTGCCCCAGGCAGGCCCTGTTGCTGCTGCAATACAGTTAGTTTCACCACACGCCCACACACCAACCTATTCCAGGCTCCATGTGCAAGTAACTCCCTCTCCTCATCCAATGCTGGGGTATCTGGGCTTGACCAAGGTTCCTTGATCAATGCCAGTGCCTGAGCCCCAGGCCTAGAGGGTACCTCCAACCCAGCACTGCCATGGCTGTTGGCTGAGGGGGAGGCAGAGGGCAGGAGTTGTATCGGGGCAAGTGGGTGAAACAGTGAGGGGGATGGAGGAGTAGGAAGAGCAGGGGATACACAGGTTGCCTTGTCCTCCTTTCTCCCCTCTGTCCAACCCATGTGATGCACTAGGCTCAGTGGGCACAAACTACCTTTGTGTGTCTTCTTCTCTGGCCCCATAGAACTATGTATAGGGTGCGGGACCCCAGGAAGAGCAGGGGACTGCAGGCCAGGATTCTGGATCCTTGGCAGAGCTGGGGGAATCCAGGGCTAAGGTAACAAGAGATTGAGGGGTATCAGCAGAGATTAGGGGGTCAGACTGGGATAGCAGAGTAGGAGGCACTTCTCAGCCCCTAGGTACCTGCTACCTGTTAGCCAAGATCTCTGCTGCAGCTCAGATGGGGGTGGTTTCATGAGACTGTTACTCAGAGGTTACACAACGAAACTGAAGCAAGTCCGCACCTGCTTCTGCCCCCTCATCCCAGACCCTTGGGGCAACAGAGCCAGGGCTCAGCCAGCACCTCCTCCGTTAGGTGCTCTGGGGACACAGCCCTGCCACTCCTCCCTGCTCTATCCCATAGGCCAGCCCTGCCTGTCACCCTCAATCCCAATTTCCTGTTATTCCAGCTCTGGACTTCCCACAGCTCTGCCAGTGCCCCTCAGCTTGGATTTGCAGCCCTCATATCTCTCCACTCAGCGCCCCATAACTGAGGAGGACCCTGTGCTGTGGGTGTGATGTGGGTGACAGTCCTGAGGGTCAGGGATCCTTGGCTGGATGGGCCCATTGTTCGGGGGCGGGGGGAGCGGAGCAGGCAGTGACAGAGGGGAAGCTCCGACTGGGGGATGGGTAATGTTGGGAAGCGATGGGAATAGCCCGGAGGAGTGATGCGGGGAGGGGCATGTCCGGGGGGAGGGGCCGGGCGTGACGCGGGGAGGATTCCCGGGGGGAGGGGCCAGGCAATGACGCGCGAGGGGTAGACCCGGGGGGAGGAGCCGGGCGCTGACGCGGGGAGAGGGATACCCGGGGGAGGAGCCGGGTAGTGACGCGGGGACACCGCCTAGCGGGTCTGGCCCCATCTAGCGGCCGGCGGGGAAGCAGGAAGGGCGGGGGCCGAGGCGATTGCTGCGCCGGGCGGTGAGCAGGCCGGGCTGGGACGGAGGGGTGCCCCGCGGTCCCCCTCTTCTCTGGGGCGGAATTCCCTGGGCCCCCTCGACCCGGGACACCCCTCCCTCCACCCCAGCGCCCCGGCACCCACAGTCCCCGGCTATTGCCCCAACACCCCCCCCCCCGGGGCCCGACCCTGCATCGCCATATTCTCTGCTTCGCACAATCCCCTTGTGGGGCGCCGGGCCCCGGAGCCCCCCACATTGCCCACAATCCCCTGCGTGGGGCGCCGGGCCAATATGGGCCCCTCATTGCCCATAGTCCCCTGCGGCCCGGAGGATCCCAGCAGTTGTCTGTGCTCCAGGGTCCTGATCTTCTGGCCTGCTTGCCTGGCCCCAGCCCCTGCTCGCTCTTACTCAGGCAGGCCAAGGGCTCCACTTGTCTCTGGGTCCAACCCGGGCCCCGTGGGGTTTTCCCATGGTCTTGGGTTGCTATTTGGCGCCATTTTCTTGATGCCTCAGTTTCCCCAGCATTACAACTGGGTTAGTTGCAGCTTCCCCTCCTCCCCCGAGAGCATCCTGATTCTTAGTTCAGTAACTCCCATTACATACATACATATCCCTTGCCTGACACCGAGATGTGACCACGACTGGGATGGGGCTGGCATGGGCACTGCTTATACAAAGATAATTGTTCAGTGCTGCCATCTCTGAGGCAAGGAGTGTGTGAAACGAGGAGCTTGTGGCTTTGGTGTAGGACGCTCTTTTGTTCTAATTGGCTGCTCTCTCCCACCCAGGTGGTCCCTCCCAGGGGTTGCCATGAGTGTGCGGAGTGGGGAGAGCTGGGCCCAGCTTATAACCTCCTTCCGAGCAGGCCCCACAGCTTTCCTTCTGGCCCGTGGGAGTGATGATACCTTCCTGGCTGAACTGCTGCAAGACATGAGCAGCGAGAGGCTCAGTGAGCAGACCAAGGTATGTGGGGCTGGGCAGGATGTTTTGTTCTTGGCTTGAGAAGAGGTGTAGTGGACTAAAGAAAGTTTGGACAGGGACTGCTGGGTTCTGTCTTCTGCTTTGAATGGGAAATGGAGTGGGGTTTAGTGGTTAAAGCTGAGGGGGAATGAAAGCCAGGTTTCTTTGGCTTTGGAAGGTGAGTGGGGTTTAGTAATTAAAGCAGTGGGGCTGGGAGTCAGGACACTTAACTTCTATCCTTGGCTGAGGTGTGAGAGTCAAGACTCCTGGATTTTGTTAGTGCCGGGGTGGGCGATAATTTTTGATGGGGGGCCACTCCAAGAATGTTGTAAATTGTCAAGAGTCGCACTTTTCTGTGATATTATTGGAGAGGGTTTGTGGTCTGGGACAGAAGTTGGGTAAATGAGGGAGTTCTGGATAGGAGATTGGGGTACAGGCCATGCAGAGTCTGGATGGGAGTTGGGACCAAGGGCAGAGGTGCAGGAGGGGGTGCAGAGGGTATGCGTTGTGACCTGGGAAAGAGAGTTGGGGTGTGGGAGGGAGTGCAAGGTGCATGCTCTGGCTTGGACGTTCTTACCATAGGTAGCTCCTGGCCAGCAGCTCAGCAGGACCTTTGGGCAGGCTCCCTGCTTGCTTGTGCCCCTTCACACCGCTCAAATCGCCCAGCAGCTGGGGCCAGTGTGTGCGTCTCTGCGCAGCATGCCCCTTGGGGGGGGGGGTCTCCACATGCTGCACATGCCCTCAAGCACGGTCCAAGCAGCTCCCATTGGTCAGAGCTACAAGGATTGTGCTGGGGCAGGGGCGGGGCACAGAGACCCTCCTTCCCTAAGAGTGACACACACTGGCCCCAGCAACCGGGCAATTTGAATAGCATGTGGGACTGCAGCAGTCAGGAGCCTGCCCGAGGGTCCTATTGGGCCACAGGACATTTGCAGCCCGGAGTATCATGGTGGGCCAGATCTGAATGTTTGGCAAGGCTTCGTGTTAATGGCTCTCCCTTTCTATCTTCTGGTTCTGCCTCTGTGCATGGCACCCTGATTGCACTCCTTCCTCTCTCTTGCTCTTGCTCTCTTTTGAAGGTCTCCATGCTGACCCTTCTGCTGGAGTTTCCCACGCTGCTGTGTCCAGACCCCGAGGTGGGTGAGCGGGTGGCCAGCTCTCTCCTGGCTAATTTTGCCCAACTGCCCCACTCACCCAAGCTGTCCTGGCTGCGGCACCACCTGCTGCTGGTGTTGGGGACTGTGCTGATCACCACTGACGCCTTTGGGGAGGGCTCCCAGGCCTCCCGTGACTACCTCTCTTTGCTGCTGCATCTGGCCTCGGACCTCAACGACCAGCGGCAGGGGCCGGGTGACCGTGGGGTGCGGGCAGCTGCCTGCGAGAGCCTGAGGGAGTTGGAGTGCTGCTACCCTGGCCTGTTCTCCCGGCGATTGGACTCACTGCACTCCATGCAGCAGCAGGAGCTCACACCAGTCCACCAGGGCTATACGCTGTTGTACAGCCTGGCCCTGCGCAATGCTGTGCTGCTGCTGGCCTGCCAGGGTGAGGGGACCCTGAGTGACTTGCTGGCTGGCAATGAGGGGCTGGCCTGGGAGGCAGTGGGGAATGCTGGGACAGTCTCTCCGGCCTCCATTGATCGCCTGCTGCTGCTTCCAACCCCCACTGAAACCAAGGAGCTGAAGTCGGTGCTGTCCCAGCTGCTGGATGGCTCCTATCTGCTGACACCACCTGCCCAGAGCCAGCTTCTGTGGCACCTGGCCCAGGTGTTGTGTGTAATCCGCACCCAGTCACCTGCCATCTTCAAGGCGCAGCTGGTGCGGCTGTTTGGCACGGCCCACGTGGCACTGCTGCACGCCAGCCTGCAGCTCAAAGGGCTTTTCACCGACAGCCTCTTCACAGCCGAGGATGAGGCCTTCCTGCTGCGCCGCCTGGTGGGCATGGCCCAGCACCCTGCACTGCCCTCACCCCTCAAACTCTTCTATGTCGACTGCCTGCTGCACTTCCCCGAGAACCGCCCACTGGGCTCTGGCTCTGAGGAGGGGCTGCCTGTCCTGCTCACCCCTCGCCTGGCCTCTTCCCTCTTCCCCTCCCTCTTCAATGACCCAGGCACCATGCTGGCTCGTCTCAACCTGCTGAGCCTGGTGTGCCTGGAAAACCAGGGCCCTGAGGCTGAGCGGGGTGTTGGGTATATCTTTGAACATGTCCTGGCACTGGCAGACACTGTTGCAGGCAAGGGTGGCCACGAGGCCACTGGACTCTTCTTCCGAGCCACCTACCTCTTTGCCCGCTACTTTGGCTCAAGGCCACAGCTCATGGCAGAGCTGACGGACACCCTTGTGGGGTTGTATCGTCAGCACTGCTCCCTGGCCCCCAACCTCATCAACCTGCTGAATGAGACCCAAGTGGTGCTGGATGACCCAGCCTGGCCCACATCCTTGAGCAAGGCCCTGCTGGAGTTGATTGTGGGCATGCCGCTGTTGCCACCTTGGGAGCAAGAGCTAGGCTGGCACCTCAAGCTGTTGGCCCGCGTGGCAAAGGAGAGCGGGGTCCCACAGGGCAGCACGCTGGAGTTCCTACAGCGCCTGGTGCGGTTGGCAGGTGCTGGACGACTGGGAGATTGGCACATTGGCCAAGCTTTGCTGAGCGTTTGCCGCAACCTGCTGCATCACCAGCCCCCACCTGACAGCAGCCAGCTGGCTGAGCTGCTCCAAGTCGTCTCACTGAGCTACCCTGATGTGGATGTGCAGGATCGAGCCCGCTTCTACTACACGCTCCTGTTGTGCCTGTCCGGGGACAAGCTGGGGGCAGTGTTGGCCCCTGGTGGGCGCCTCAAAGCCCGAACTCTCTCCTCGTCCATCACGGCAGACAGTGAGAACTTTGCTGCTGCACTGACTGTGCACCCAGCCCCACAATGCCTGCTACAACTGCAGCGTGAGGCCCCAGCTAAGCCCATCTCGGTGCCAATGCCAGCCTCCCAGCCATGCCCTGCTGATGCTCAGGAGGTGGAGGAGTGCTGCCGATGGCTCCTGGAGCTGCGTTCTCCAGCCCAGATCAGCCTGTCGTACCGTCTGCTCCACACAGGGTCCCCGCCCGAGCGACTCTTCTGCCTCCTGCTGCGTTTTGAGCGCTCTGACAACTTCTATGAGCCAGTGCCTGACATGTGCGTGCCCTGCCTCTCCACCTCCTGCCCATCACCCGTCCTCACGCTCCATCTGCAGCCCCGCTGCCCCTACCCCACCAAGCTGGCAGTGAGCGCCTTGTACACCACACAAGCAGGCCTTACCTACTGCAGCCAGTTAGAACTACTGCAGGTGGCCTTTCCAGACATCTTCCTGCCTCTGGCACTGCCTGCAGCTTGGGACCCCGAGAGCCGCTGCCACCTCTTTGATGCCCTCTGGTCTTCCCTGTGCCCAGATGGGCAGGGTGACTGCGCTGAGAGCCTCTTTTGCTGGCCCTCCACCCAACAGCCCTTGGGGGCCCTGGTGCAGGCTCATTTTGCCAGCTATCTAGTGGCAGAGGAGCCAGGCACCTACAAGATTGCCATAGCCCTGCCACCTCACTATCACATGTTGCTGCAGGCCCAGGAGACCCAGGGGACAGCACGCATCACTTTCCGCACAGACTACTGGAAAGTGCTCCCCCACTTAAGTGCCTACCTGCAGGAGGTGGTGGGGTGACAGAGCCTCAAATAGGGATGGAGGGGTATCTGTGAGTGAGGCATCTCCTGGGAAGGGGGTTCTGTGAGTAGGAGTAAAGGGGACATATCTCCAGCCATTTGGGGGGATTTGAGAGTCAGCAGTGGGGACACATCTTCAGTCCCCTGAGAAGGCAAGCTGTGACTAGGACTGTAGCCTGACTTTCCTAAGTTCTGTACAAATATCTTTTACCAGTAAAACTTGTAGTGAAATGAACAAACTAGTGCATATGGGGAAACGTGCACTGGGGTGAGGGTAGGGGTGGTAAATTAGGTGCGATGGAGGGAGAAGCAATGGAGTGGCTCTGGAGAAGTGAGAGAGTGAAAGGACAATTGGGGGTGCATTTGCACCCTCACATGTGGTGGACACCATGCCTGCCGTGTGGGCTCAGTGCTGAAGGACGGGTTTGGTTTCTGAAGCCTCGTTGGTGCTTGTCTACTTTGCTGGTACAGGGGCTGGTGAGCAAGGGCTGGTGCTAGGTGTCTTGTCACCGAGCTGGAAAAGGTTTTCAGTGCCCCCTGCCAGGACTGTGGTCCTTCCAAATGAGGTAAGGTAGCCGTGTCCCTGAACCTGCAACGTTGGTGCCCACGTTGGCCACCTTGCTTGCCTGCCTGTGGAAGCCTGGTTCTGCAGAGTTGTGCAGGGAAGGGGACCCTGCTTGGAACCCAACAACCGAGAAGGCAATGAGTCAAATCCAGGACAACTGCTGAGCAGGGTCTGAATGTGAGTCCCCCCCGCCACGCCACGCCACGCCACAGGCGATAACAGCGGCCATCTGGCAGCTTCCCCGGCAGACTCCCTCCAGCTGGCAACCCAGCGTCCATCCCTGCCCCCGAGCCAGCCAGGCCCCTCTCCCGGGAGCAGGGGGGAGAGAAGCTGCTTCTCCATCGTCCAGCATGGACATGCCACAGGGGTTTCACTCTGGCCGGAAACTATCGCGTCCATCCTGCACTGGGACTGGGCCCGCCACGCCCCTCATGCGCCGGAGGCTTTCCTGGGTCCTACACGAGCGTGAGGACTACAACCCCCAGCATGCCCCGGAATCGGAGTGGGTTGTCACGGGGTGCGAAGTGTTCCCGCGCGGTGAGCGGCAGGAGTGGGCACGCCCAGCGCGCACGCGTGGAGCATATCGGCCCCGCAGGCACCTCCCCCTTCATTAGTGTTCCCTCTCCGAGAGGGTCCTGCCCACGTGGGGATACGGGTTCCTGACAAGGCACCCCCCGGCCCCTCCCCCCAGCGCCGCGCCTGCCTCCGGAGCGAGATGTCTGAGAGCAGCGGCCCCATCCGGCTGGACCTGAGCTCCCTCCGGGCGGCGCCCCGGGATGTCCTGCACCTGCTGCCCTGCGCGGTGGAGCACAGCGGCCGCGCCCCGGTGGACAGATACTTCACGCCGGCCATCCGCCAGCGCTCGCAGGGTTGGTGAATCCCGCCGTACTGGCGGCGCTGCAGGGAGCGGGACGATGGCAGGGGTCCGTGCGGGGGACGCCCCCTACAGTCAGTGCAGTGCGAGGAGGCGCTGGCTGCTGCAGCGAGGGGGTGGGGGCGCTGGTGGGGCGGGACCCAGTGCGGCACTAGGGTTGCTGTGCCCATTTCTCAGTAGCTCATCCCCTGGACAAGGGGTTCTGTCTCACAAGCTCAGTGTCGATCTGTCTTCCTGCAGAGAAATCTGTATCCTTCCGGGGCAGGAGCCTCAAGGGGCAGGATGTGCCGGTGCCCCAAGGTTATGTGGGGCTGGTGCTGAAGGAGGATCAAAGGCCCTGCACAGAGGAGGTGAGCCCGATGGAGATGGATTGAGGTGGATAGGGGAGAAGCAGCATGGAGACACTAGCACTGGCCTGGGGGAAGGCTGTGGGGCTGCAATCCAGCAGGCAGGGCACTTTTGGAGAGACATGCCCCTTGTGGGGCTGGGTGGAAGAGGTGTGGTTACTGCTTTGGGGCAAGGCCATCAGATTTGGGAACAGCTAAAGGGGGCATGAGTGAAAGCTGGCTGGGAGACCCCCAGCCCCACTGGCTGTGTCCCTGACTCCCAGCCCTCTGTGCAGGAGCGCACAGTGCGGCTGGAATCAACCTTTTCAGCGCTGACGGTGTGGAACCTGGAACAGCCACCAAGTGCGGATGATGGGCTGTTCCTGGCCCTGAGCTGGCCAGGGATTGCAGAGGCTGTAAGTACTGGTGTGCTGCATACCCCCACCCCATCTCAGAATGGGGGGAGGGGAGCGTTGGTGTGTAGAACCTGATGCTACAGCAGCAGCAGCAACTGCAAGGAGGCCATGATTCCCCTCATCCCACAAAGACACTACACACCTACTATAGGCAAATTGGGGGCAGAGGACTGCTGACACCAGGTGCTCCTAGGACAAGAAGGCTGTGGCTTCATGCCACCCCACCTCCCTGAGTTGTGCTGGGGGGGTGCAGCCTGGCAGAAAGGGGCAGGGCTGGGGGCTTGTCTCCCACAGTCCTGCCCTGCCCAGCCCACCTTGTCTCCACCAGCCCTGCCCACCACCCATTAGGGATGTTCGATATTAATTTAATAATCATGTAACTACATCAAATCTTAGTGGTTACACAATTACTCGATAGTCTCTGAGGGCAGGGCCAGCTGCCAGTGCACTCTGGGCCCCAGTCCTGGGGAGTCCCCCTGCCACCCTGCACAGGGGCAGCAGCAGCTTCTGTCCACGGGGTCCCAAGCTCCCCATGGACAGAGGCTGTGCTGGAATCCCACTGAGCAGCCTCTCTGCTGCAAGCCTCCAGCTGCAGATGACAACTCCTTCAGCTGTCTTGGCCTGCCAGGATGTTCTTGATGGGGGCAAATGGAAGCCCTCATGGGGGAAGGTGACTGCAGTACAAGGCTGGGGCTCAGTACTCCTGCTGTTGGGCAAGTTTTTACCCCATATGTGCCTGTTTCCCCTCCCATCCTGATGTAGACAGAGCTTCCTAAAGCAGTGAGTCTCATTGGGTGCCTCTGCTGTACTTGGCCCAACAAGAGTCCCTGTCTCAGTTTTGGGGAGCTGCTCCTGCACTGCTGTCCCTGGAGGGCTGGAATCCCATGAGTGTGAAGGGCAGCGATTTTTGACGTGTCACCTCTCATTGCAGATCCACGCACCAGTGCTGAAGAAGGAACAGTGAGCAGCAATCTTAAGCCTGCTAGTCACTGGCTAATTCTGGGGTCTGCATTCTTGGGCATTTTGGCCCCACCACCCTGCACAGTAGCGCCATGCTGAGAATACATGGATCTCACAGAGATACCTGTTTGGTCCAAGTTATTCTAGAGTTTGCTGAAGCAACACCTGGAAACTAGGGTGGGACAGCATCACCCCTGGTCACTGGCTGTCTGTCTGCCCTCTGTGCTGGAGACTGGGGAGAGGAGACCTGAGTGCTATGGACCTAATCTTGCAAATACTGATTGCTCAGGTCCTTGGGACAGGCAGCTTCATCATCCTGCAGAGGGGGAAACTGAGGCACAGCCCTGGCCCAAGTCACAGCAGCTGAGTGGAATACAACTAAGGCATTGTTACTCACAGCCCTTCTTTAAAACTACTTGGTCATGAGTCTCCATGGTCTCTTGCTACCCCAAAAGGACTCTAATGCAAGCGTAGCCAGGACTTCTGCATTCTCTTCCCTTTCCTCCCTACTGTGCCTTTGTTTCCCCCTCTGAATGGAACAGAGTTAGCACATTCAAGAGCCCCTAGCAGCACTGACCAGTTAGGGCAGCAGGGTTGTGCTTGCAGCCTCTTCTTCCCCTAATTTAAGGCCTGGATTTGGCTCCCACGGCTCTAAGCCACCACCCCAGCATTGGGGAGCATGTGCTGGCACTCCAGCCCCCCCTTCTTCCCCCACCACAGGGCTGGAGCACACAAAATCTACCAGCCTGGGCCCCTTGAGGCTCTGGGGTGTGAAGAGAATGTGGGAACTGTCTTTCTGCTTCCCAGCAGGGGCCACATCAATTGAGGGTTTGTGGTGGTGGTTTTTTTGGCTTCTCACTTGTGTGCAGCTCTCAACTAATTTTTCTGGGGGTCAGCAGCCCTGATCCAAAAAAGGTTCCCCACTCCTGCCCTAATCCCTTCTCCAGCCTGCCACAGGCTTTGCACCCACGCCTGTGCCCTCACAGAACCATTCTTGCCCAATGTTCAGTACTGCTACTTTGACAGGGGGAACATGCTGTTTGCAAGGCTTGACTCCATAGTGTGGCTGGGGACAGCAGTTGGGCCCATTGCCAGGTCAGTAAGGGTAGGGTAGAGCTAGTCAGGTGCAGGGGCTTGGCCACCATAGCAGGATGGGGATCAGCACCAGAGATTAGTGCACAGCTCTAAGTGTCTTGGCCTGAACAGTCAGACCACCGCTCAGAGCTGCAGCCTCTGGTGCTAGGGGACACCTGCTGTTTCAGGGCACAGGGAGCATAGTAACTTTGAGGCCCTAACCTTGTGTTTGGCCACAGCCCCAGCCTGCACCCTTCCAGGACTGGGACATATTCATTGTGCAGGGAATGCTGCAGCTGGAGTGGCTGCCCCTGAGTCTCTGGAGTAGAGCGCAGTTGTTGCTCAGGGTATTGCACAGCCCTGGGGAGGGTAATGCAGCCAGAACATTCCTTGTCCTCCTCCAGCTGATTAAAAAGGGCCAGGATCAATCATTTTAGGTCCTGGGTCTTTTATAAAAAAACTCAAGAGTGAGTGAGTGACAGAGAAACGCAGAAGCCGGCCAGCTGCCGGGGTCCCAGGGCCACCCAGTCTCAGCCTTTGGGCTCCTTAGTCACAGCCCACATTGCACAGGGTGGCCTGGCACGATGCAAGTCTTAGATACAAATGGGGCCTTCGCTCTGGCGCTGAGACAAGGAGAGCAGCATAGGGGCCTCTGCCCCCTTCAATGGAGTCCAGCCATGGGTGGAGAACGATGCAGCTCCAGCCTGACCCCATGGCTGAGCACATGATCACCCTTGCAGATGCTGTTGTCTGGTCTGTCCCAGCTCTGGGGTAAGCTCCCAGGAGCTGCATGTTAGCTGGATGATTAGGAGGCCCCATGTCAGGGCCACCACGGAGTTGATGGCAGACAAGCCCTGCTTCTCACCACTTCCCCCTTTTGCTCCAGTCTTTGGGGGTGAAGTGCAGACACTTGGAGTCAATGCGCAGGATCCGCTTCAGCATCGCCCTCTCATGCCCATCCACTATGTCTTCTGAGAGTGTCAGGATGTACTGGCCCTTGAAGGGGGACAGCAAGGGACCAAGGTTAATGATGGGGTTCAAGAGAAATGTCTCATCAGGATCCCTTAGAAAACCAGCCAAGGGGCCCAAGTCAACCTAGCTGCTCATCTCCACTGGTGTGTTTCAGTCCCATGTGGCAGCCCCAGCAGCAGCCCCGTCTCTTTTCAGTTTCCTTGCACTGATCTCTGCCAGTGGGGATAGAACCAACCCCATCTACTCCAAGTCATTAGACCTCACTCCCCTACCAGAGCCAGGAAGAGATGTCATGAGTCTTGCCTCCCAACCCCCTTTAGTTCAGCTACCCTAATGCCTTGGTGTCTCTCCAGGCTAGTGGCACGTACAAAGAAGCCACTTGCCCCTCCTGGGTACCTCTAGGAATCTCTCTCTGCCTGCCATCAGTGTTTCCCCCCAGGGTGGGTACCTTGTAGTAATTGATGAGATTCAAATACTGCAGTGTGGAGATCACATCCTCCTTCTTGATGCTGGTGATCTCGCTGATTTCACTGAAAGACAATAGGTGGTGAAAGGGTGGAAGGCAGTGGCCAGGGGTCACCAGCAGGGAGATGGGGGAGGCATGTCAAGAGGGTATGCTATGGGAGCCAACCGTATCTTCCCCATATGCCCTGAGGCTATTTTGTCTGCAGCCAGCCCTGGAATCGCAGTAGAGGGAATGATTTTGAAGCAGCCCTCCAAGAAGTGTTAGCTGACTCCCAATGACAAGTGGCTCTGTGTTCCCTCTCACTGATTGGTGCAGAATCTTGGCTCTAGGGTTGGGCGTGGAGTTTGGGATTGTGGGCAAGGCACTCACTTGATAGTGATCTGTGGGCGCTCTCCGTTCTCAGACTTCAGGTTCATTAGGATCTCCAGGATGGTCTGGGACCAGTAACTGCGGTAGGAGAGAAGCCCCAGGTCTGAGAGTGGCTTTTCTGGTGTCCCTGTTTTCCCTTCCACCTTGGAGAGCTCATAGCCTGCCAGGGGAAATGCGACAGGGTGAGGGTGCTGCAGATCAGGGGAAGGAGACACTGATGAAGTGGTTGCCACTTACTGAATTCGATGAGCAGCTTGCCATAGCCTCGCCTCTGGTATGGAGGCAGGGTTAGGATGCAGGCCACATTGTAGTCCTCTGTGGACTCCTTCTCCTACAGCAAACAGCAAAAGCTTCACACCCCAGTAAGTGGCTAGAGTGCTGTGATGTTGTGTGTCCCAGTGATTCCTGTGCCATCAAGACTGCCCCCTTTCTGCCAGATCCCCATGCCCTCTATCAACTCCCCACCCCCCACCTCTCAGCCCCCATAAACTCCTGCTCATATCCCTTTCCATAAATCCTGGTCTTAGCCACTGATTCCTGCTCTCTCAGCCTGCCACGGATCCAGTGCCACTCAGCCAAAATGGCCCCCTACACAGACTGCAGCCATGACCACATCGGTCTTGGGCCTTCAATGCCCATCAGTGGCCAAAGTCACACGAGTTCCCCTCCTCCATTCCAGTCACAAATACCTGTCCTTAGTCACAGTGGCCCCTGCTCCTTCATGCCAGAGAGCCACAGCACCCTGCAGACAGAGCCGGGTCAATGGGGGAGCAGCTGCAATACCGCACAGTGATTCCCTGACCGAAGGCTAAGTCTCTCAGATGCCCCCTAGCTTCTATGACCCTTTAGGAATCTCCCATGGGGAGCCTGAGGATTCCCATCATACCACTGTTCTGGTTGGCTGGAGAGCCAGGGCCATGAAAGGAGTAGGGAAGAAGGGTCCCATTCAGGAAGCAGGGAGCACAGTACAGCGCCCCTCACCTTGGAGAAATAGCCCACGATGTGGAAGCCCTTGCAGTCATACTCTGTCATGACATAGAAGAGGAAGGGGTCAGTGTCATAGTACAGGGTCTTGTGGTCCAGGAAGCACTTCGCCAGCAGGCAGAGGTTCTGTGAGTAGCTCTGTAGGGACAGCATAAACCAGAAATGTTAACATCCCCACCCTGCTGCTGGGGTGTGTGGGTCAGCTAGCTTCAAGGCTACTGTGAAGAGGGTAGGCCCCGGTTCTAGACACCAGCTCCCCGGCCCAATGGGGAGCCACACTCAGACTATCTCCAGCTCCTTTCATCGGAGTGGCTCAGGCCACCGTACTAAAGCCCCACATGGCCCAGGACATTGTCATAAAGCAAACTAGAAAAATGTGGTCTCAGTCAATGTTCCCCCTAATCTTTTCCATCCATGTGCAGAATAAATTTGCATGTGCAAATGATGTCTCAATCGGTTTCTCTCAATCTTTAGGATACCAGCGATTGGCTTGCTGCCTGTCGCACCTTTGGCAGGAAGATCTTATAGACTGGCACTGGCATAGATGAAATTAGATCTCAGACTGGCACTGGCACAGATGAAATTACTATATGGTGGATGTACAGCTGGTTAAAAGGTTGCACTTAAGGTCAGTGTCCAACTGGGAGGGCAGAGCTAGTGAGATGCCATAGGGACCAGTCCTGGGGCCTGTACTATTTAATACTGTCAATATCTAAAGTCATTAATGGGGTGGAGTCTATGCTTAGAGCATTAAGGGATAGTCGAGGTTTATTGGTCCTGCCTTAGATTATCTCGAGGCCCCTTCCAGCCCTACATTTCTATGACTCTACAGAGGAGGGCATGTAAGAAAGAATTACTTATGGGGAAACTGAGGCATGGAAATGGGAAGAAACTTCTTCAAGGCTACTTAGAGAGGCAGTAGCTAGGCTGGAATGAACCCAGGAGTCCTGACTCTCAGCACCGTTCTGTTTTGGCCAGTAGAACCCCCTCCCACAGCCAGCTTTCCCTGTCACAGACCCAAACTCCCACACCCTGGAATCAGGAAGTCTCCTAAGGGTGAAAAGTGGAACAGAGAGCCCCGCTACAGCCATGCCTGAGTGAGGGGACTTCTGTCCCGGAACTGCCTCTTGCCTTGTTCTTGCGCCCGTCGATCTCAAAGAAGGAGATAGTGCCTTTGCGGTAGATTTCGTTCCCAGGTGGGTGCCGTAGGTCACACTTGGTCTATGGGAGAGAGAATCACATGTGGCCAGTCAGACCCCGCAGCTTGCACATGGGGCACCTCGAATGCAGAATGGAACCAGAGGGACTGAGTTTCAAGGGGAACAGGGAAAGAGCTGCCTGCATCTAGCAGAGCACAGGGGAGCGGCTAACAGGCTAGTGGAACCAAAGCATAATTCCCCTAAAGACAATCTGCCACCTCCTCTCCTTCCAGATGGCAGAACTAGGATTAGAGAATTACACAGTTACAGGGACTCCTCACCCAGCACTGAGATGCAGCATGCTCTGGGGTGGGGTGAGGGGGCTATTTATACAGGCAGCCCTTGCTTGGTGCCAAGTGGGCCCAGGATCAGCACTGACCTGGAAAGAAAAGCAGCCCCTACTGAGTCACCCACCCTGCTCCCTGCAGGCCAGAACCCCTAGTGCCACACTAGGGAACACACTTGGGGCAGAAGCCCTGGGATCACGGAGTGAGGGCTGTGCCTGCTGGGGGCCATGCAGGGGCACGGGGAGGGTGATACGTACTAGGTGCCTCTGCAGGCACTTGAGGCTCTTGACATATTTGAGGCAGAACTCGCAGAGATACAGCACAGGCAGGGTGGTGAGCTCCTGTGGGTAGGGTGAGAAGTACCAGGGCTTCAGGCGGTGCCGGCCCAGCTCGATGCACTCTATGTTCTTCATGCGCGTGATGATGTCGTCATGGCTGCGGTCCGACACCAAGCTGCCAGTCATGCGCGGGGCTGAAGGGATGCCATCTGAGCTGTCCTGGGAGTCCTGTAGAAAGTGCAGGGGCAGGAGCTATTGGACCCTCCACTTTGGACTCTTCCAGACTCTTTGTGCCCTTCCCAAGGGCCTCCAGAACCCAACCACTGGCTGCTAGTGGTGGTGGCGCATATGCGATGGCACAGAAACGAATCCTGGCAGCTCTCCCAGATCCTACAGGTCTTCCAGGTTTGAGAGATGGAGCCTAGGAGAGCCCCCAACCCCACTTCTCCCCACCCAGCATCCCCAACTTTGATAGTGTTGTAGCCCTGGCCTTGGGCAGACCACAACTTCACCTGTCACCCACCCCTCACATCCTGGGCTCAGGACTGCTTCTTGAGTCAGCAGTATCTTCCTCAGAGAAAGGGGAAGAGAATGTCTAGCCCCATAGCTACTCCAGGCTTCATCCTGGAGGGACCTTATTGATCACCCATGGAGCAGATCCCTGCCCGATACCCTGGGAACCTGAGAGTTCCTCCATCTCTGGCTATGCCTGGTGGCTTCCCTGGCAGAGGGCAGTTAACGCTCCATCCTTTCATTCAAGTCAGGCAGATTTTACCTCATCTGTGCCCAGGCAGTTGGATTTCCTCTTCCTGCCAGGCTGGGCAGCCACAGCTCTCCTGGCTGAGCCGTTCTGGAAGAGAAGGTGAATGGGATGTTATATGCAGCCAGGGGGTGGGGGGGAGCCATCTCCTCGCAGCGGAACAGGGAGGGACTCTGTCTCTCATCCTCACCTCACCAGTACCATGGAGCTAGGAAGCAGTAGGTTTTAAGACTGATTTTTGAAGATACAGATGTTTGTATCCATGCAGGGCTCTAGTTTTAAGACAATCCAATACCAAATGGCTGACCACAGCCCTATGTGGAGCCAAGTAGTTGGAAACAGGGACATATCAGAACATCCCTCAGCTGGCCCAGGAAAGAATCATCTCCTTTCTGGATGAACCCTTTCTGCTCCAGAGTCCCTTGCTGGAACTGCAAGCAGTGGCACTGAGAGTTAATGCCCCTTGGAGATGCCCAGAACAGCTCTCCTCTCTTGGAGGTATTGACTCATTCTCTGCAGACTCAGACATTGCTGCATTGGTTGCATTTGGGTTACGTTTTGTCCCCAAGCATGAGGGAGAGAAGCTGTGATTTTGCGCAGATCACATGACTCCAGGAACTCGGGCCCAAGTCTCAGGGTAATAGTGCCTGGGTCTACACCTAGCCCTGGGCAGGAAGGAGAAATAAGCTCTCCCCTGGGATGGAAATACCCCTTCCCAAAGCATAGCCCATCCCCTGCTATTACCTGGGGGAACACAGAGGCTTGAGTGGTCTCTGTCGAAGCAGGGACGGGGGTTGCAGGGGAAACCACCTCCACCTTCCGTTTCTGAAACAAACCCAAAAACTGGTTCATCCACATGGGACATTGCAAAACTTCCCTGCCCTCCCCCCGCACAGATTCCCCAGCAGGGGCAGCGGATCATCTACAGATGAACATGCAACACAAAGTCTTGTAATCTCAAAAGAACTTTCTAAGCCATTTGTATGGGAATCCCTCATCCAGCACTGCCCTGCTAGTGTCTTTGGGATGGGGCGCAGCACTGTTTATACAGAGATCCCTCGCCCGGTGCCGAGAGAGGTCCCTCTCAGGTGAGGCACGAGGGCTGTTGAACTGCCTGGCAATGGAGAGCAGAGGGTAAGAATCTCTTTTCCAGCTAAAACTGCAAGAAGTTCTAGGGAGGCAGGACGTAGCTGTCCAAGCTCTGATTTGGCCAGCACTCCACCATTCATACCAAAACGCGGGGGGAAGGGCCAAGAGATCTTTAATGATCAAGAAGGGTCACAACCTTCGGTATCGGCATCATTTAACTGAGGTCTCATACTGAGTGTGAGGGAAGAGTGCCCCCTATTGAGCCCCTGCTCCAGGCTGTACAGTACTCTCTAAAATCATGATATGACAGGACAGCAAGCTCTGTATATGGGAAGAATGTCACTTACTGAATCCCCAGCACCATGCCTTGGGGGCTTCCCATGCAAGTCCAGACCTAGCCCGACCCCGGCCAGCTTGTGCGACCTGGCGCGATCCCAGCTTGTGGCCACGCCCAGACCATGCTGAGGATACGAGATGGGGGAGGTATCCCCGGCGCCGGTGCGTACCGTTGTCCGATGGTTCGGCTGGACGCAGGAGCTGGAGGAGAGGGGTTGGTCAGGCTCCCCGGGAACAGCCTCCCTCTCCTTAGGCAGGTTAAAGCGGAGCGTTATCTGCACTGGGATGGGCAGGGTTTTACCGCTGGCTGGAGCTGAGGCAGGTTGTAGAGATAGATCCAAGGTCTTCCTCTGAGTAGGGATGAAGATGGGGGGCAGGGGTTACCAACACACCCGGCTGGGGAGAAGATGCATTGCTGGTCAGATATGGGGGGGCATGGCACCACTGTCCCAGCTTGTCACAGGCCAGACAGTGAGAAGAGTACATGGGCCCAGATAGATGTGATGAGTTGGTGCTAGGGCCAATGCTAGGCCCTGCTCTTAGGATAAGGTATACTCTAGCATTCCTGCCCTGGAAATCTGTATGCCTACAACCCCTGGGTCGAGATCAGGTAGAGGGAGCCAGCCTGGGCAATCGGAAAGAACACTGTTCTGGACAAACATCCAGATCTCCCCATTCTTTATCCCCTGCAATCTCGAGACCTTCCAACAATCCCTAGTGTCCTCCTCCTGATCCTCAGACTGGCACTCTCATCCTGTCCCACCCCCCATAACATCCCCGAAAGCAGCGCTAGCATCCTCCATGGCCTGCGCCCAGCCCCTTACCACTTCCCGCTCTGGAGAGCTGGGCCGGGAGCCAGGAAGCCCATTCTTGGTGGGAGTCTTGGCTTCCTTCTTGGGGAACTGGATCTTCTTCAAGTCCAGCCGGTCATGGGTAACCCATTCATCCAGACGCTTGTTAACTGCGGACAAGAGGAGACTGGGTTAGCAGCTCTCTCTGTCAGGGTCATGGGAGAGGAGGAAAGTACCACCTGCGGACAGCCAGTCAAGGCAGAAAAGTGGTGCTAAGACTGCCCAAGGCTGGAGAAGGATGGATAAGCTGCAGAGGGGAAGGCAATACCTCACACTGGTAAACAGCAGAACCCTCTGGCCATTTGGACAGTTGAACCCAAAACATTTAGCTCCATCAGTCTCAGCTCCTGAAGGAGGAGTCCTGGCTTCCTCCATACAGTGAGAGAGGAAGGGTCTTCAGAAGGGAAAGTAACAAGCCCAAGAACTCAGGATATTTGTAACTAGGGATGTAAAATTCCATTTAACTGGCTACACATATTGTTTAACTGGTTAACGGATTAAATGGGGATGAGCAGCATGGGGTGGGGCGGGGCGGGGCTGCAGTCCAGCTGAAGCACCCCCCCCTCCCACCCACTGTTGGGCTGGAACCCAGAAAATTAGGCAATGGGGCTGGAGCTGCAGGGGATATTCCAGCATCCTGATCGGAGCAGCCCCTGGCTAGGCGCTCCAGCCCACTGCGGAGCTGAAGCAGCACCCTGCCCATGACAGGCAGGGAGCTGCTCTAGCCTCACCAGTTAACCCTTCACATCTGTATTCATAACTATGGCCATATACATAATACCCCCAAGTGTGAAAGTGTGTGTGTGTGTGCGCACGTGCAGGAGAAGGCCCCCAAACAGGCTAGAGAACACAGTGCCTCCCTGTCTAGATGGTGAGCTCTGATTCTGAAGAAAAAGCCCCCCTCTCCTGAGTCTCTGACCCCATTTGCCACTGCACTCTCATGGGAAACCTCAAAAGATCCAGAGCTCCTTGAGCTGGGCAGAGCCAGCACCCCCTAGAGGGGAAAGGCCCCATGCTCCATTCCCTGCCCCATGAGCCAGCCAGTCCCCACGGTATAAGGCCAGACCGGAGACTACGTCCACTAGAAAGAAAAGACTCCGCATCCTATTCTCCAGAACTCAGATGACCTCCCTATTTTGGTTCAGAACATGAACAAGCCTGTGTCAGTGGGAGTGAGACTAGGAAATTAGTCACCCAAGGGCCAGTCAGTTTACTCACAGTCAATGTAATGTACGTAGAAAAGCTTCCTGCCGCTGATGTCCTTAACACTGAGGATTTCAGCCAGAGCTGCAGGAGGGAAAGAAATAGCATTTCAGAGGAAATTTCCACTCACAGCAGAGATGCAAGGAAACCTCCCTTGTGATGCTTAAACTCCACAAAGATCCAGAGTTAGCAACAGAACGAACAGGGTCACTGCAGGACACCAGGAATGGGCAGGGGGAACAGTTACAACTAGGGATGTAACAGTGTAACTGTTTAAATTGTTAACTGATAAGCATGAACTTATTGGTTACTGTAATGGTTACATGCCAACTCCCAGCCCTGTTCCTGGGGAGTTGACTGCTACCCCATGCTGCTGGTTCTGTATCAGAGCTCACAGCATGGGGCAGCAGCCAGCTCCAGAAGTGGGGCTGGAAGTGGAAGTCCTCTTAAAAGCCAGTTTTCAGTGCACACCAGTTTCCAGGGAACCATCTGCTGCTCCACACTGTGTGCTCTGCATACTACAGAGTATGCAGTACAACCAGCTCCCCAGGAATGAGGCTGGGAGTCAGCTCCTGGCATACAGTGGCTGCCATCTCCACTCCCGGGGAGCTGGCTGTGCTGCAGATACTGTGGAGTCTGCAGCAAGTAACCACTAAGATTTTTTGTTAGTGATTACGCAGTTATCTTATTAACCACTTTTTAACGTTGCTTTTTTAACATGCTATGATGGGAGTGTCATGCTCAAATCTCTTCCGCCCGCCACATCTCTGCTTCTCCCACAGCATTTCCAAAGCTGAGAACAGAACACAGGTGGGCTAGCCCCTAGTGTTCTACTCCCATTCCACATCCAGGATTGGAAGCTAGTAGTCCTGACTCTCAGCCTTCAGTTCTAGTCACTAGACCCAACTGCCTCCCTATAAACACCACCCACATTAAGTGGTGAAGGCAGCATATATTTTAGACAGAAACTACAATTTTTTAAAATTGCCATATTTGGAAAAGACCTCAGTTTGTAACAGTTTTCCAGGAAACATCCTGGTTCTGATTCTGTGTTCTACAACATGCTAGAGGGACGCCATGGAATGTCCTGGGCATTTGCAGGATTGGAGCAATCTCCCAATATTTATATTCCTTTTAAAACACTTTTAGAAGGATTTTTCTTCCTAACCTCACGTTGATGCCTATAACGGGTTTTTTTTCCAGCAACGAAAAATTGTACTGTGGAAAGTTAAAAGTGAAACGGCACTGAACTATCAAATGCACACAATGAGCAATCTGGTGAGAAAAGAAAAATATGTACATTAGTTTGATTCATTTCTTTCAGTTCTAGTCATCTGGAGCATTACTTTTAACTATTGGAAGTCCAAAAGAACAAGGTCACACAGCTAAGAGTGCAGGTCAACTGTTTAAGATGTTTACTGTACTGTGGAAAGCAGCAACTCTGAAAATGACATGAGGTCATGGTAGATAAACAGTTGAATATGACCTTCCAATGTGACACTGTAGCTAAAAGGGTGAATGCACATTAGATGGATAAACAGGGGTATTTCAGGCAGAAGCTAGGATGGGCTATGTACAAAAGTAACAGCATTACTGGATATTGTGTCCTGTTTGGATGGCCACACTTCTAAAAACAAGCTGACAAGATGGAAAGAGATATAAGAATGATTCAAGTGTTTGGAAGACTCGCCTGACAACGTGTGCTCTGTGTGACAGGAGGAGGTTAAAAGATGGCTGGACGACGCTACATGGGAAAAAGATTCTTGACAACAGAGGGGTTGTTAATGCAGCAGATAAAGCTAGAAGTTGATCCAACTGCTGGATATTCAGGCTAGAAATGACTTGGAAATGCATCTTTAAATCAAGATTAGACATCTCTTTCTAAAAGCTTCACTCTAGCTCAACTCCCAGATCTGTGCTCAATGCAGGAATGTCGGAGATGGAGTCTCAGGCTTAGGTAATGCTGGTGATCAGACTGGATGGTCAATCCTTTTTGGCCTTGGTCTCTATAAACTCTGCATTCTGGTTTGATCTCCCAGGTGAACAAGAATTTAGCAGAATTAGATGGGGGGGGGGGGTCCACGATTCAGAGACGGCACCAGGGTGGGGATGGGGGAAGAGGAACTCTCCTAGAAAAATAAGTTATTGGGATTGTCTGGTTTACAGAGCAGATGAAGAAATGACACATGATAAAAGTATATAGAAAAATGACAGGGATAGAGAATGGGGATGGGCACATCATTTCCATGTCTTGTAGCATAACTGCAATGAAAATTTCAAGAACACTTCAAAACCAATCAAACAACATTCTTTTTCATGTAATACACCACCAGCCTCTGGAACTCACTGGCACTTGACACAGTTAAGTGCAGGATCTCAAAGGAGACTGGAAGCTCATAAGGAGGAGACCATCGAGGGTCAACCCGAAAAAAAGAACAGGAGTTTTGGAAACCTCCCATTTCAAAAGTTAAGCTATCTTCTAAGTATTGGGGGAACCCACCTCCTATCAGGTTATTCCAAAACAATGTAAAAGTTTTTACACGTTCCACTGAAACACTCAGCTGCATGTAACCCAGGTCTGATCTAGTGTGGCAATTAATTCCTATGGCTGTGGTATTGTTTAAGTGGGAACACTTTGAAGAGTATAAATTAAGAATACCCTCTACCAAATCTAGCAGGTGAAATCTCTGCAGAACTTGGGAGGGTGACAATATAGACATATGAGAGATTATTATTTCAATAAAGTGCGTATAGAAAAATACATGATGTTTGCACTAGAATGAGGCATTTTTCATACTAGAGATTTTTTCTCCAACTCTGGCAGTGTTTCAGTAGAACCAACATTTTCTGGGTCAGGAGGTCTCTCCTCTGTGCCTAGCACTGCAGAGTGAGAAAAAATCCTTGCTCACAAGAGCTCACTCCCCAAGTATATTTGAGAGATATACTGGGAGAGAAAAATGCACAAAAATGTACCTTTATATTTGTAGGTACCAAGGGCCACACTCGCAGATCAGCACATCCCTGCAACATGTGTCCACACCAAGGCCAAACTTGATCCTCAATACAGTTATATAGATACCGGAGATCATTCTGATTCTGGGGCAGTGCCCTGGGTATTATCCAGAACAGTGTTTCTCAATCGGTGGTACAAGTATCCTCAGAGGTACTCAAGAGAAGTTTGGGGGTAGATCAACAACTGAAATTTGGAGAAAACTGATTTTTTAAAAAAGTTTTACAGCACTTTATTATTTTTGTATTTTTTACACCCAAAAATTTCATCGCCAGCTAAGCTACGATTAAATTATTTAAACAAATGTGTTGCAATGGTAGAAAACATTGCATGTCTGAAAACTGTAGGTACTCAAGGTACTTATGGTTTTTTTTTTTTTTTTTTAAAGGGGCTACCTTATACAAAAAAAGGTTGAGAAACACTGATCCAGAGTCTCTCCCACCCAAAGTGTGACAGCTCTCGCCTTCAAATGCTGCCCTGGGATCCTTGACCATGACCTGAAATGGAAGGGATTATCCCACAGCTTTGGGGCACTCCCTTTAACCAGGAGATGAGTTGGCAGTTCCAAAATGACAGGCTAACATTTCCCTCCCTAGGGAACCTAAGATGCATCCCAAAAGCATGGCAAGCACTAGAGATGACCAATCATTCCTACAATCTGGGTTCAAAGCCTCTAAAAGGAAAGAGATGCCCAGCTCCACGTGCTTACTGCCCCCCTCACATTCCCTGTTTCCCCCTTTCATAAATGATGCAGCCTTATCCCTTTTTCCAACTGAGGTCCCCCATTGGCCGATTCTTCTATCCTCTGCATTGGGCCCATTTCCTCCTATACACTGGTCTCTTCATTAGCCTTCTGAGACTCCCGCCCGTCCTCCCTTTCCACACGGCCCCGTGTCCCTACGTCTCCCAAGATATCCCCCGTGCCTCTCATATACCCTCTAGCCCCTCCTCTTTAAATCCCACCCCCATCATTTAGCCCCACCCCCTCACTTACGCCATTCATCTTCGTTATCCTGGTTGCGACGCAGCACGGGCAGCCGGCAGCCCTCGGTCACCTCTCCCTGCGGGCGGGATGCAGAACAGTTAAACAGGAACCCACAGGAATCCCCCCGCCGGACCCCACCCTACACATCCCACTCACCACCTCCGCCATCTTGAATGCTCGCCGGCGAGCGGGGTCTTCTCTTCCGTTCCCCGTGCCGGGACGTTTCCGGGAACGCGTGGGGGCCCTTCCGGTCTGTTATAGCTACTTCCGGTCCACTCAGTATATGTTGCTAGCGTTCGGCCCTGCTCAGAATTACTTCCGGCAGCATGATTAACTCCTTCCGGTCCCAGCGAGGACCCGCTCCGGGGCTGTTCGTGGCGTTCGCCTGAATCGGAAAGGAATCTGAGGAGTTGGCGGGACCGCAGTTAGCGGGCGAAGCACGAATGGCGACAGCGGGAGATTGCCCCACGTACGTGCGCAGCTAGCTGGGCGCATGGGAGAAAATCATGTGACTCGGACGTGACGAGGCCTCTGGAGCGTTTAGCCTCACGAGGCCGGTTGAGGGCCCGGCAGCGTTTCGAGGGGTCCCCGAGATTCGGCTTCCCCATCGCCTTCCCTCCCTCCCAGTTTCTAAAACCGCAACCAAGTAGAGGGGGGGCCTTCAGTGGAGCCGCGTGACACGGGCCCCTGGAGCCCTGGGCCCGACAGCTGCTGGGGCCCACAGCCACCTAACTTGTAGTAGCCAGAGACTCGGAGCCAGGGCTCAGGAGTTCAAGCTTCTAACATGTCCACCTGCTTCCCAGCCCTTCCTTATTGACCTCGTATCGCTGCCGGGGCAGGCGAAAAGCACCCTTTCTGTGTCCAGGTAGGAAGCTTAAAGCAGAACTAGGACTAGAGCCCAGCTTTCTAAGTTGGTGTGGCAGCATCTGTCTCCATAGATTTCCAGTAGTTTGCTGTGGCACCACTTGCCTTGCCTCAATGACCCCAGGAATCTTTAATCTTCTTTTAGAGGGCTTTCTAGTTCTGTCTTGTAAATCACCCTCATATCAAGTTCTGACTTAAAGAGGCTGTTAATAGGTAGCCTTTTCTCTATGCTTGCCTAGGATCCCCATGTTGCAAGGTGCTGTAAAAACATAGAACCTGCCTCACAACCTATAAATCCAGAAATGACAGGTGGATACAGCCATGAACAATGAGACAATCTGGTCTGCATGCTGGGCAATGGGTTCACCACCAACAATCTACATGTCATGCTTTTTGAAGCATCCCATCAAAGGATAGTTTGAAGGAGCTCAATGAGATAGCTTTGCATGCACTTACAGGGAACTCATAAACATGAGTGATAGCATAGGAGAAAGGATGAAGAGGCTTAGTAGAAATATAATAAGTATGCAGTAGGGATGTGAGTGTGTATCCAAGTACACGATTAATCAATGAGTCTGGGCTCATTGCTTAACACTGTGTTACACGCCCCCCCCCCTGCTGCCTTTGACACATAGGCAACAGAGGGGGGGAGGAGCCAGCTTTTAAGATGGTTCCCATGTGTACCAGCTCCTGTCAAACCAACCTCCTCCCGCACTGTTGCCTCAGTGGGTGGGAGCTGGTATGTGCAGGTAGCCTAGCCTTCCCCCCCCCCCCCCCCCCGTACTGCTGCCTCCCACAGAGCGGTGGGGGATAAGGAGGAGGTGGGAGCTAGTGCTCACAGGAAGCCTCCTGCCCCCTGCATTGCTTCCTCTGATACAGAGGCAGCAGGGGCGGGGGGGGGGGGCAGTGGGAGGGAGGACAGGAGCTGCTGCTGACGACAGGGACCTGACTTAAAAACCAGCTCCTTGCCAGCACTGGCTTCCGCCTTCCTTCCCACTGCATGTAAATGTGTAGCCACTGGAAAATTCAATGGTTATAGATTTAAAATGTGTTTATTTGTGTAACATCCCTTTTAGGCAGTTAATGCTTGGCAGCATGGGCTGAAAATGAAAATGTATAGGTGCTGGAAGTCAGGGTGCTGCTGCACTCTTTGGCTTGAAGTGGTTTCCATTATGTTTGTGGCTTACAGTTTGGTTCAATGACTCTCAGCACCTTCTTGTAAAAACTGTTCCAGCAGCCCTGTAAGAGATGAGTCAGATGGGGATTGGCAATGGAGGGCCTTGAAAGGGAAGAGAAGCAGCTTAGACTGATACAGGAGAAAAGGGAGGGCCAAGGAAGGGAAGCAAAGAGAAGTATGTCATGCTCAAAGTGAGAGCCTGAAGAATGATATTTGCACCAGAAAGGAAATGAAGCACAATCTCTCCAAGGTTATGTCTACACTGGCGGGTTTTTGCGCAAGAACAGCCATCCTTCCGCAGAGCCTCCACACTGCTCGCCAGCTCTTACACAAGAAGATTTACAGTAAAGTGTGGTAAGAGAGGGCTTCTTGTGCAAGAACTATGCTCTTTTCTAACAAATGTAAGCTCTCTTGCGCAAGAGGGCAGTGCGGACGCCCAGCAGGGGTTTCTTGTGCAAGAAAGCCCTATAGCTAAAATGGCCATCAGAGCTTTCTTGAGCAAGACAGCGTCCACACTGCCATGGATGCTCTTGTGCAAAAGCACATGACAGTGTGGCCGTGTTCTTGTGCAAGAGTTCTAGCACAAGAATCCTTGTGCAAGATGTTCTTGTGCAAGAAGCTGCCAGTGTAGACATAGCCCAAGAATTTGCTGGGGGCAGAGGTAAGGTGATATGGTTGTGTCCTCTTTAAGGGAGGCAGCATGAGTTTATTAGCTAATGGTGCCTATGGTGTCCTATAAACAGGGAACAGAACAACAGTGTTGCTAAGAAATAGCCTTAATGGGCCACCTCTGGGATTTGAATCCCCAAAGGCAACTGCAGGGCCATTTATTCAACCATTTACTGCTGTGGACATTTGGCCTAAAAAACCCAATGGGGAGGCCACAGCAGCTGTAAGACACATGTTTCCTGGTTCCTTTGTGGCCTTCTCATAGCCTATAGGGCACTATAATGTCCATGCACAGCCCCATATGTAGCCTTGTATCACCCCCACTCTGGTCCCTGTATAATGCAGTAGGCCCTACCCTACTCGTAGTATGGTTTATGTCTCATGAATTGGTCCCTCTAGTCAAGGGCTCCATAATGGTCCCGTGTGTGATTCCTGAATGACCCCAGAGCACTCTTGGTTAGGTTCTTAATAGCCCCCACGTTCCCAGCTGCAACATGGCCCCGCCGCCTCTCTTGGCTTTGCAATTTGCCCTGGCTGCCTTCGTCGCTTCTGCGCCTGCGTGGAATCCCCCCCCCCGCGCTCGTTTGCATGAGGCGGGGCTTTCCCAGCAGCGGGGCGGATCACGTGCTGCGGGCATTTCCGCGTGCGGCGTAGTTTGCGAACGGATACGGCGGGTGCTGGACCCGATCCCGCCGGAGGACCCCGCGTGGACCACGCCCCTGGCCCCGCCCCTGACGCGGACCCCCGATTGGGCCCGGAGCACCGCTTCCGCCTAGGAACCCTTCGAGGGGCTGGACCCGCCCACGATTGGACTCGTCTCCCGCCCGGACAAGCTCCTCGGGACGCCCCACCAGCAGCCCTCTCCCGAGTGGGGCTGGGACACGGGGTCGGGATCCCCCTCCCGCCTAGGACCCGCACAGGAGCCACAATCCTCCCGTTCCCTCTCAGAATTCTCTCCGTTGGGGGCCTCGCCCCACAGAGGCCCCCATCCCCTTGGAGTCTAACCCCCCCCCCCCCCCGCCTGCCGTTGTACTGAGACACCCCCCCGAGCTCGCACACGTCCTTCTTGTGGACTGGGGTTTGTTTCCTGAGCCCCGCGCAGGAGCCCTCCCCAGCCTCGTATTCCCTGGATTCTTCTGGCTCCAAAGCTGGGAGCCCCCTTCCTTGACTCCCTCCAGCCAGGGAGCACCCACCGCAGTACCTCCTGTATTCCTAGCCTGGAACCTAGCCTGACTTATGGCAGAAATGGAAGGTAAGTGTATACGCTCACCCCAGCAATAGGGACTTTCCTCAAATTCAGGACCCCCATTTAACTCTGGGGTATCTCTTCTCCTTACCTTCATCTCTGGAGGGTTTGCATGAAATACTCATACAGCGAGTTACTGGGACAGTTGGATGTGTAAACGCAGTTGAGCTCATACAGATGTGAGTGTGGGGGGAGCACCCATTACTGGAGTGCTGGTTATGAATATGGGGGGCTTGAAGAGAAGCTGGGATTCCCCAGGAGTCTGGGTTTCCCCCACTTTGTCCCTTCTCCCCCCACCCCACCCATTATTTCCTCAACTGGGCCTCTGTTTTGTTTTGGAAAAGTATTGTGATGGTGGCTTGTGAAAACTGCTTCCTAGGCCTTGGTTGGCAGTGATTTCCCTGGTTGCTTTGGGGGTAAGGCAGGCACAGTGGATTTGGGATCTGAAATGTGGGAAAAGGAGAAGAGGGGGAATTGGTGTCTCTTAAGAAAGGCCAACACACTGGGAAAAACACAGGTGGCAGGATCCTTCAGACTGGAGGAAGGGCTGGGCTTGAGCTGACTGGACATTACACCATGGAAATGGCATCTCTGACTTGATGTTTTGGGCCTGTAACCATTAACACCTAGTTCTTATGTAGTGTGGCACTTTCCATATTATCCCATAACCCAGAGCTCTTCTGTCCCGCCACATCTGGGGCGGAAATACAGACACACAGTAAATTACTAAAACCGGAAGTGGTTTGTTTGTTATGTGTTTTAGACTTGAGGAACTCAATTTGTTTAGCCTAACAAAGAGAAGGGGTGATTTGATCAGACTATGGATAATTACCAGAGGAACAGACACTTGATAATGGGCTGTTCAATCTAGCAAAGATCTCATAAGATCTAATAGCTGGAAGCTGACGCTAGAAAAATTCATAGCAGAAATACTGTGTTTCTGTTTTAACAACAAGGGGAATTAATAACATTGGGCCATTTTCCCAAGGGGTGTGGTAGATTCTCTGTTGTTGGCAACTTACAAACTAAAATGGGTGTTTTTTCTAAGAGATCTATTCTAGTTTAATCAGGAATTACTTCAGGGCTACTATACCAGAGTTCAGACTAAATTATCACTGTGATTGTTTCTGACATTAAATTACTGACTATTTGTATTGCACTAGTATGTTGGAGTCCCAGTTGGGGCAACCAGGTGTATTGTGATAGCATGAAGGATCCCCTTTCCCCACAGATTGGTGGTGGATGCTGCTCAGATCTCTGGCTTAGAGTGCCCCAGTTGTACTGGGCACTGCTCAGACACATAATGGACAGGCTCAACACAAAGAGCTCCCTGGTGAGATCTTGTTTAAGGTAAAAGTCTTTTCCAGTTACCTGTATTGGCTAGGAGCGTAGAACCCACAACCATGATCAACAGTAGTGCTGACAAAAGCCACAATGGAGACATCTTTCCTGGGATAGGGAGGATTTGATGATGAAGTGATACCAGTAAACCCTGCCTAATATAGACAGGATGTTGAATGACACAGGAAAGTGAGGCACAGAGAGGAGAAGGGACTTCCCCAAGATTAGTGATAGACCTGGGAATAGAACCCAGGTGCCCTGAGTCCCAGTCTGGTGCCCTAGCCACTAGCCCTGATGAAGGGCAGGGATTGCTTTTCAGTGTGTGTCTGTGGAGCACTAGGCCTGATGGGGGGGACCCTGTGCAGCTCCTGGTGTGACAAGGGGTTCCCAGTCTTGGTCAAGGTCTCTGGACATTATTATTACTTGTATTACAGTAACGTAACAGGTTATTCTGAGCCTGCTCTCTGTTACACACCCAGCCCTAGGCTCTGATCCAACAGAGTGCTTGTGTGTAATTCTATACCCTTCATGGGTATCAGTATTACTGTGTATTACATATGTCTTGGTAGCACCAGGAGCCCAGGCCCACAGCAGGACTCCATTATGCTAGGCACTGTACAAAGAGAACAAAGATACTCCCTACCCCCAAAGAGCCCAGTCTCTGGTCATGGTTGTGAGACCAGCTGCTTCAGAGACCAGCACAAGAGGGCACTTCCCACTGCTGTGGTGGAAGCAGCTGAGGGGAGATAATCTGGCCTCCTTCAATGTCTTTTTCCCAACTCTGGCTAGAGATCAGCTTCATTGCTGAGGCGGGAGGTTTGATGTCCCATCCAAAACTCTGGCTTTCCAGCCTTCACCCTTCCGTTTTCCCTTCTGGATTCCTGTTTGGCCCCCCCAGCCTTAGTCACAGCCTGTGGGAATGAGTTTGGTAGGTGAACCGTGCTGTGCATAGAAATCTTTTCCTCTGATCACTTCTGAATTTGCTGCCTTATGATCTCAGCTAGGACTCTATTCAGGACATGCCTATGGCCCATATGATATAGAAGGTCAGCTTGTCACAGGCGCTCTTCTGGCCCTAGGATCTACAAATGTCCTTGTGCTAGGAGGAAGCAAAGGAGGTGCCCTATTTCTCCTCTCCTCCTAAGCTCAGCTGAGAAGTGAGCAGTCCCCATTGCTCTCTGCTGTTCCAGGCCCATCATTCTTGAAGCCTCCTGCAATTCTGCCAGGCCCTGTAGGAGGTGGCATGTCTGGTGCTGTGTGCAGCAGCACTGTTGGGTTATATGCTCGCATTGGAAGATCTTTCATTCCAAATTAGTTTTTTTTTTACTGCTGCTTTTAATCTGTCTTGTCAGATGTCTCAGACTCTGGTTTAATGCATTTATTTAATATTATTTGTATTATAGTTGTAGTTCAAGGTGCCAATTGAAATCGGGGTCTCCCTTGTGCTCAGAGCCCCCATCCAGCTGAGAAGGGTAGGCCCAATTCTGTTGTGCCAGGCACAGGCACACATTAATACAGTCCCTGCTCTGGAGGAGCTCACAGTATGAATAGATGAAAGTAGATGAGGAGACAGAGGCTACTGGCATGCTTACCAGAGTAATCAGTTAATCAGCTCCTGGCCAGAGCAGCTCCTGCCCATGGCACAGTGTGGCAGACTTGGCCTGGCCTGGCCTGGCCTGGCTGGAGCAGCTCACGATGGGCTGTGCTGCAGGCCGGGGGTGCCCCTCCATCCTGGCTGGGCCTGCTGCACCACACCATGAGTGGGGTGCTGCTCCAGTGGCTCTCTGACCTGCAACATGGCAGGCCAGTTAAACATACAGTTTAACCAGTTAGCATTTTAAATGGCATTTTACATCCCTAGTTCTGACTCCCAGACCAATGCGCCTATCTGCTAGAACTAGGTATGTTAAAATTCATGTAATTGATTAGCCATGTAACTGCAGAAACTTTCAACAGTTACACCTGGGGTGGCAGCCAGCTCCCTGGGAGCCATTGTATGCTGGGAGCTAGCTTTAAAACTGCTCTCCCGCCTGCCACTGCTGCATGCAGGGAGTTGGCTGGAGCAGAGGCAGCAGCATCTGGTGGCACATGACTCCCTGGGAGCCGGACCAGTAGCCTTTACACTACACCGTTGCACTCTTACATCTCTAACTAGAACACATTGCTGCTTACAAAATTGACCAGAATTAAAGAATTATCATGGATTTCAAGGCCAGAAGGGACTTTTGTGATCATCTAATCTGACTCTTGCATAACCCAGCCAAGAGTACCATTCCTAGCCATTCCTACCTCCAGCCAAGATCTGATTTTCAAGCTAGAACATTGGTTTTAGAGGGACTTGTGATCTGGATTGAAAAACCCCAAGGTATAAACACTGCATCAGTCATGGAGTCAGCTGTTCTGATGGTTAATTCCCCTCCCTGTTAAAAATTTGCATCTTATTTCTGGTCTGAATTTGTCAAGTTTCAGCTCCTGGCAACTGGGTCTGATTTTGCCTTTGTCTCCTGGATTGAATCCTCTGCTCTCAGAAAACTCCTCTGCACAGAGGTGCTTAAAGCCCATGATCAAGTCATTCTCAAGTGTCTGTTTGGGGGACAGCTTTCTAGACTCAGTCGGATTGATCTCTTAGTTTCATACCAGGTGGATAAAATTCAAAGGGTTTATTTAAAAATAATTTTAAATTATTTTTTAATATTTAAATTACAGATGTTCTTTTAAATTAAAAGAAAAAATAGTTAAAATATGTATAACCTATAATTTTCTTATAATCTCTTAAAACGTTTAAATAAAAAATATTCTGAATCCATGACATTCTATTTAAAAAGTTTGAGTTCAAGGCTGCCTTTCAGTATAAAGAAAAAGAGGGAGGAGGCATCTAACTTTTGAGTTCAGAGTTTAGAAATATGGCACAGGACATCAGCCTGTTTCATTTTTAAGAGATTTAAAAATCTCTTCTGACTAGGAATTTAAACTCCATTCTCTGTCACATAAGCATGTTTGAAAATTTTCCCAGGCTGACCTGATATTATCAGTTGAATTCACTGGCTACAGTTAATCCCTCTGTTCCTTTAATAAATCATTTAGTTGTAAACGTGAAACATGTCTTCATAAGAGAAATTTGTGGATGCAAAACACTTAATATTTTGTTTAATAAAAATGAATTTTAGCTACTGTTTAGTGTATTTAATTAAATTTCAGTTACCACCCTAATGCAGGTTGACACAAATAATGAACAAAAAGTTAATTAGTAAATAAGCCATATGTCTTTTGCCATTTTCTAACATGCTAAAGATGTTAATAAGAATCTGAAAATATTAAGCTATGTAATCACATAAATAAATGCATATTGTTAGTTCATTCTCTTAGGCAGTAAAAAGATGTAGCAAATCTAGTATAAAGACTATTTAATTGTAACTACATTTTTTTTTAATGAGGGCATCCTTTCTTTGAAAATTACTAAAGAACAAATGGAAAGGTTTATGAAAATGGATGACAGAAATTCAGGCTTTCCGATTGGTGATTTAAATTGCTTTCATTTTAAATCGGTTGACTTGGTTCTCTAATGTTTAAGGACACCGGAGATGATCAGATCATGCAATCTGACCTCCTGTCCAACATGGGGGATTATTTTTACCCAGTTCCACTTGTGTTGAGCCCAGTGCATTTCACTTCTCAGGAGACTAAACAGTTTTGAGCCCCAGGCAGAGAACAGGGGAGGTCAAAGGGACTGCAGTGCCCACGTGCCCTACGCTGGCAGAGAATTGCTGAGGTGAGCTGTGCCCAGTTGATCCCAGCATGTTTCCTGCACTGTGCTGCAGAGGGAAGTGATATCTCCCAAGGTTTCTGCAAATCTGACCTGGGCGAAATTCCTTCCTGAACCCCCATCTAATGATTAGCTGGACCCTGAGCATCTGGGCAAGACCCGCCAGCCAGGCAGCTAGAGAGAGGATTTGATACCATTTCAGAGCAGTAGCTTACCCCATCCAGTGTCCCACATGGGCTGATCTCTGATGTTTCAAAGGAAGACAGAAAACCCTCCAACCCAGACATAAGAATGGCTGTGCTGGTCAGACCAATTGTCCATCTAGCCCAAAATCCTGTCTTCCAACAGTGGCCAATACCAGGTGTTTCAAAGGGAATGAAGAGATCAGGTAATCATCTGGCTAATAGCCATTGATGGTCCTATCCTCCATGGATATATCTAGTTCTTTTTTGAATCTTCTAATAAGTTTTAACAAAAAACAGGACAATGTAGCACTTTAAAGACTAACAAGATGGTTTATTAGGTGATGAGCTTTCGTGGGCCAGTCCCACTTCCTCAGATCAAATTTCTATCACTAATAAGTTTTGGCCTTCATAGCATCCTCTGGCAGAGTTCCACAGACTGATATTATGTGAATAAATACTTCCTTATGCTTGTTTTAAACCTGTTGCCTATTAATTTCATTGCACGATCCCTAGTTCTTGTGTTATAAGTAGGAGTAAACATTTTCTCCACGCATGTCTTGATTTATGGATCTCTATCTTATCTCCCCTTAGTTGTCTCTTTTCTAAGCAGTGAAGTCCCCATCTTAACTAACTAAACACCTCTACTTAGCTACTGACTGAAGCCCTAAGGCATGAGATTTGATTACATTTGTCTTGATGTAGTCTGTCTTTTTGCAGTCATAGACATGAAATCAGTTTAGAAACCGCTGCTGTGAAGATTTAAATCTAGCCCATCTGTGTCTGATTTCAGTATGTTCATTGGAAACGGAATGTTCATTCATTTAAAACTGATTTTTTTGGGGGGAGGGGCTTTCCCCATGCAACAATTAGTCTGTGGGTGGCACTGCCAGAGGATTTTATTGTGGCCAAGAGTTCAGGAGGCATTGCATAGAGACCGAAAGCTTAGTGGGAGATCAAAACTACCCAGAGAAAAGATTAAATAAAGCAAGCAAACCTTCAGGCAGGGCTTTGTAGCTTTCTACTTCAGGCCCCAAGCTGCCTGCTAAATAATGACTTAGTGACACCCCAGGAGCTCAATCTATTTGTTTAACCAAGAGAAGGCTAAGGGAGAACTTGATCCTAGTCTAGGAAGAGTGAATGGCTGGAAGTTCCCACCAGATACATTCAGAGTGGAAATCAGGAGGTAATGTGTACCAATGTGGGGAATTAACCAATGGAATAAACTACCAAGGGCCAGGGTGGATCCCTGGCAATTTTAAAATCAAGATGGGATGTTTTTTTTCAAAAATACCGGCTGATGTTCCTCCAAGAGTTAATTCAAGGCTGGTCTATGGACTGTCATATAAGAGGTCAGATTAGACTAGATGATGACAGTGACTCCTTCTGACCTCAGAATCTGGGCATCTATAATAGGAGTCCAGGGATTGTTCCCATAATTTTTCCTTTAGGCATCTTTGCCACTATGGAGACAGGCTAGATGGGCCCCTTGATCTGATCCTGTCTGGCTCTTTAGACAGATAGTCCCTTCCCTAAAGTGACAGTCTTTGAATTCTGTGTTCACACATTATCTGTTGCAGTAGGGTCCTGGACCAGCACCGGGGCTTCTGTTCCTAATCCCAGAGTAATAGGAATTTGTGGCCTTACCCTCTAAGGTGCATTACAGTCCATACTGTGGCCCAGCTATCTGACTTCTGGCTACACAATACGGGTTAGTTCACAGTGACCACCTCTTGTGTGGCTCCAGCCCCCTTCATGTGCTTGTTCACCTACAACACACAAGATGCTTATGCATGAAGATATATAAACTCCCTCATGAAATACGTGCACAGGGGAGTGTGTTTGTATGTATATGCAGATGATGCACACATGACACACACTCTGCCCTGTAGTCAGTCTAGTGTGTGTATAATAGTAATTTTAGCTCTTTCTGTACTTTTGATCAGATTTCAAAGCCTGCTACACAGGGGAATATCATTCTCATGCTGCTGCCTCTGGGGTGGGACACTGGAGTGGTTTACACAGCGATCCCTTTGCCTAGCACTGAACTGCAATTACCCCTGTTCTACAAATGAGGGAAACTGAGACACTGGCAGGGAAGATTTACCCAAAATCACCCAGTAGACTGGTGGCAAAGCCAGGAACAGAATCCAGGAGTCCAGAGCCCCAGTGTTATGTGCTACCCACCTGGCCACACTACCAGGTCTATATGTAATATTCCCATTCCTCTGTGATGATCCACAGAGGATGGGAGTCTCCCAGCCCCCAACTGCCCAGCCTAGCTCTAGCTTAATCTGTAATGATGCTGTCCTGAACTAGTAAAAGATGTCAGTATGGCTATACCAATGCAGTCATACTGGCAAACCTTCCTAGCAGTCTCCATTTATAGTAGCAAAACACTCCTTTGTACCAGTGCCTCAAGCAAAATGAGCCATGGCAAAAGGCTTTAGTATCCTTAGTAGTAGTGCCCTGAGTTTGCTTTGGAGCTTTTGCTAGTATAAAAGGCTAACCAATCTCACCCATAAGTGACCGTGCTTTTACCAGCAAATGTGTAGTTTCAATCGGGCTGCAGGCTTGTAGCTCGGGAAGTCCCCAGTTCAGTCCCTGTGGCTGTCATGCCTTTTTGAATTTGACACACGTACCTCCCTGTATGCCAGGGGTGGGCAATAATTTTTAAAAGGGGGCAACTTGATAAATTTCTGAAGTGGCCCCAGGCTGCCCCAGAGGGGGCTGGGCCTTGGGTGGGAGAAGTGGGGCCAAGAGACCTCTTGTGCTCCCCCCTTCCTCCCCCCTGACCCTGATTGGCTTGGGGGTGGAGAAGCACATGAAGTCTTCCCTCACTTTCCCCCAGAGAGCATCATCAGCAGTTTTAAAACAGATGGCAGTTCTCTCTAGATGCCTCAACCGGAGTGGACCTCACATGCTTTCCCAGGCCAATCAGGGCCTGGGGAGTGGGCAAAGTCTATTGCCCCCTGTTCTAACCCTGCCAGGGGCACACGGCAGCTAGAGAGAAATGTGTTTCTCTCTAGCTGATTGGCAGGGGAGGGGAGGAGACATTGTGTGCTCCCCCTGTCTCCAGGTCTCTATTGGCCTGGGGAGTGACAGGGCAGCTACAGGCCAGATCTATCGGCTTGGTGGGCCACATCCAGCCCATGGAGGCCCCTTTGTCCACCGCTGCTGTATGCATTTCTCTCGGGTGAGTGCACAGGGAACAGAAAGTACCTACAGGGGGAACAGAAATTGGCTAACATGAGAACTCTTCAGACTGACAAGCAGGTCTAACATGATCCAGCTACAGGAAGCTAAAGCTTACCAAATGCAGATAGAAATATGGCATCCCTTTTTACCAGTGAGGGGAATTAACCAGTGGACCAGCCGTTGGCTGTGGTGGGTTCTGCATCCCTGGTGACGTTTAAATCAAGATTGGATGGCTTTCTGGAAGATCTGCTGCAGTTCCTCCAGGACAGAGCCAGGCCAGCCTGTGCTATATAGGATGTCTGACTAGGTGATGTTAGTGGGCCTTTCTGGCCTTACACATGATGGATCTGCACGTGCTCCCCTGTACATGTGCATGTCAGCTGCTTTGCAGACAATCAATATACAAAGGCGGCTCCTGCCAACGTCCCAACTTCAATGGCTTTTGGGGAGAGATGGGGTAGAGGCCTCTGCGGTCAGTGGGGAGGCATAGCTGGATTGTCTCCGGAGTGGGGGAAGAAAACCAGCAGGACCTTGCTGCCTCCCAGACCCCTAGTTCCCTCTCTCCTCTAAGAGCTGCCGCTAGAGCGGAGGAGTTTTACACATCAGAAAAGGTTTCCTGAAACTTTAATGGACCTGTATGTGGAGGTAGCCCAACCCAGTACATAGTGTGCAGGACTCGTGGGTTATTTTTGCCACCTTGATGGGCCTGTCACCCTCCCTTCCGCTCTCTGTAGCTCAGTTTTCCTGCCCAACACTTCTTTGTGGATTATTCATTCTCCAGGGCAGGGACTGCCTCACTGTGCATTTGCAGCGAGTCTAGTCTTGGTCCGGGTCTGTGCAGGGTTCAGCAGGCCGTGCCCCTGATTTCAATCGGTGTCTGTGCAGAGCCTGGCACTGTTATAATGCCCATAATTTTTAGAGATGAGTCCCCCATCTAGTTCCATTCTTTCCCCTCCACTCCAGCACCCAGGGCAAGATTGGTCCCCAGAACTCCAGTTCTCTGTCCTCCCTGTGCTGAGCTGTTGCCACTCTTCTGGCTGGGAGAGCTGTTGGCCCAGCCTGTGGCAGGCAAGATTCCAGCACAAAACAGATGACATCAAGGGAAAGGAATTGCTCTCTCTGCCCCTCCCCCTGCTTTCCAGCAGGACATGGGGATGAGGATTCCCCATTCCCGGAGCTGGCAGGCCTGGGGTCACTGGTTAGAATATTGCCCCACCACCCCTCAGCCTTTCCATTCTAAATACTTTAGTGCTGAAACTGGCAGAAAACTCCCTTCAGGTGCCCCTCAATTCTGCCCTGCAGCCCCCTGCTACCCCAGCCCCGGGCTCACCCCACCCCCACACCTCTTCTAGTGCCCCCTCAATCCTGCCCTGCAGTGCCCTGCTAACCCAGTCCTAGGTCTCTATTCTCTACACGGAGTCACACCTGTGGATTTTGAGGTGATAAGAGATACCGTAAATTGCTGCTTCCATTGGTCCTGGTCCATGCATAAGCCCCATAAATCACTTCCTACTAGCAGCCCTATTAGGACAATGGTACCTGGTTAATGAGTGAGCTGTGTCCCTTAGTAACCAGGGTGCAGCTCTCAGCTCTGCAAACAAACCAAAGGCATTAACTAACTGCTGGTCTGATGGAAGTTGGGAGCCCCTATGCTGGGCGGAATCAGGCTGCAGAATTGGGGTCTTAAGTGTGTGTTGAGGGACCTCAGGTGGAGGCACGGGATTGTCTTCCCAAAGGAGCCACCAGAAGCCAGATGTCTGGAGGAGTTCAGTGGGGGAACTCTGGGCTATATGATATATAAACACCCCCATCCAACCCACCCCGGAGGTGACTGCATCTCAGTACCAGGCCAGGGATCCCTTGGGTGTATTTCTGAAGGATGTGTGCTTGGGAGGGGATAGTCTCTGTAACAGGGCTTGTCTGGGGCTTGCTGTTACCCAGAGTTGGAGGCGTCTCTGGTCCTGTAGGAATGACAGGTCTAGTGTCCAGACTATTCTGTAATTACTACAGAAACCATAATTTCATCTTCCAGTGAGATCCAGACACTTCTGGGGTGGAGCATGGCAATGTACAACAGCCACCCAGCAGTGCTGCATAAGGGTGTCTGAGGCAAATAAGAACATCTGGAATTGCCAGAGCATCTCGGGAGAGCAAATGGAATTGTCTGAGCTGAAAATTCCCCAGGGGAGTGGGGTTGAGAGGTTAGGCTCAGCGCACAGCCTCTTAGTGCTACACTGGGACATCTGGACCAGCCCTGACTGCCATGGGAGGGAGCCTGTTCCCTTCAGCACTCAGTGTATCTCTTGGAGGCGTTCCAGCTGCATCCTCGCCTGGCAATGTCTGCAGCCTGGGCCCCTCTGACATTTGGGTGTGGTGCTAGGCTGGCACGGTCCCATGTGTGTTATAGGAAAGAATAGCAGGGTAGGGGAGTTGGGATTTGCCCAACTCTGGGACATATCTGAGATTATAAGAACATGAGAATGGCCGTACTGGGTCAGACCAAAGGTCCAGCTAGCTCAGTAGCCTGTCTGCCAACAGTGGCCAGTTCCAGGTGCCCCAGAGGGGGTAGACCGAAGACGATGATCAAGCGATTTGTCTTGTACCATCCATCTCCAGCCTCTGACAAACAGAGGCCAGGGACACCGTTTCTGGCTAATAGCCTTTTATGGACCTAACCTCCATGAAATTATCTAGCTTCTCTTTAAACTCTGTTCTAGTCCTAGCCTTCACAGCCTCCTCTGGCAAGGAGTTCCACAGGTTGACTACACGCTGTGTGAAGAACTCTCTTTTATTAATTTAAAACCTGCTACCCATTAATTTAATTTGGTGTCCTCTAGATCGAGAGCCATTAACTCCCTGTCATGAGCCCCTGCACTACTTCCTTCCCCCCCTCATTCTCACCCTGCCTGAATATGTTTTATTTGTAATTCCATGTTATTCTGCAACTTCTAGCCAGCCTTGTTCCCACCCCAGAGGCACTTGCATCTCACCACTCTTCCCTAGGGCAGCATAAGCTCTATGTTGTGGGGAAGTCAAGATTCTGGGCAGCAGATAGGCCAGGCCTCATAGAACTATGTAAGAACTATGTAATACATTGGGGGCTGGGGAGGGGCGGGGGGAAGAGTGGTGATGAGGTGTAATACCAGGTATGGACACTAGGTGGAGCTGATTGACAAGAGAGCTGTTTTGCTAGTTGGGACCATACAAGGGCCCCATCTGCATGCTGCACTTGTGGAACTCTCTGCTGCAGGAAGTTGCTAAAACTCTGGCTCAGTCATGTAAATAACCACTCCCATTGTTGCCTTTCAGACATGCTGCCTTTTGTCTTACTCCAGCAGAACTGGGCACTCCAGGGTGAGTCATGAGTCAATGAATGTAATTAACAAAAGTATGATCATTACTAATGTATTTCACTACTAATTGCCCTCAAAGGTGTTAGGGCTTTTGGAGCACTAGTCCCTCACAAAACCATATCAGATACTAGAGATTATCTCTGTAGAACCCAAACATCCTGGCTCTCAGAACCCCCTTCTCTAGCTCACTAGATAGCGCTCTCACCCCAGAGCAGGAATAGAATGCAGGAGGCTGCTGTGCTGCAGTGAGTGGAGCAGTAGGACACTAGGGGGTGCTCTCTCAGGACAGCTACACTGCACCTTTAGCTTGAAATAAGCTATGCAATTTGAGCTATGCAAATTGCGTATCTTATTCTGAGTTAATTTTGAAATAGCATATTTTGTAATTTGGCACGGTCTACACAGCGCCAAACTTTGAAATAATCCGCTATTCCGGAATGTCCCTTAAGCCTCCTGGAACAAGGTTTACAGGGACATCGGAATAGCGAGCCCATTGTATTTTGAAATAACAGGCTTGTTTCAAAGATGCAGAATGAAAATAGTGCCGCAGTGTAGACATACTCTGAGTAAGTGCCTTCTTCCCTGCCCCCCCGTATTGTAGTTTGTCACTAGGGCGTGCCATGCTGCTAGAAATGCCATTAACTGCATGAGACACAAATGTGACGCTATCTCTCAGCACTTGGTGAGGGATCTGTGTATAAACAGGCCTTATTTTTCACCCCAGAGGCAGCTGCATCTCAGCATTCTGGGCTCCTAGTGCCAGGGGTTCCCGTCTGACTGGGGTTGGGATGACTCATGGTGGAATCTGGATTAGTCACACTCTGAGGTGGATTCCTGCAGTGGAAGTTGCAGTCAGTGGCTAGGCCCTGGGTGATGGCCCAGAGCATGATTGGGAAACGCTCAAGCCTGATTCTGGCAGGAGATCTCCTGGGGATTCCGTCTTTTCCCTTCAGCGCTGCTGGCCTGCCAGCAAGAGTGATGTGAGGAGCTGGACATTGTCCTCTTGCTGTAAAGCTCCAATCAGGAAATCCTCAAGAGGGGTAACTGCCAGGACTATGCTGAGATGTGGCAGTGGGTGCTGTCCCTGGCCCTATGCAGCACTGCTACCATCTCTGGTGTGGGGCTGTTCAGAAAGATTCCTGGGTTCTATCCAGGTGGGATCTAGTGGAGAGGGCCGGAAGGGCTGTGAGTCAGCCCCTCATTCAGTCCATGTGCCTGACTTTCCCTCCATGCTCTATGGTACTTGTGCCCTGCAAGCCAAAGCTATTGCTGATTGCAGAGTTGTGGGTGGGGTGGGGGATGTTGCAACTCAGTTTATCCATCACTCATGTCTGTGTCTCTGTGTCCCCAGAGCCCCCTCCCAGCAGCAATCCTTATGTGGAGATCATCGAACAGCCCAAGCAACGTGGCATGCGCTTCCGCTACAAGTGTGAGGGGCGTTCTGCCGGCAGCATCCCCGGGGAGCGCAGCACCGACACCACCAAGACACACCCCACCATCAAGGTCAGCCCCATCCCCCACCACACCGATCAGCCCGCCTCCCCACACTCACCAATCAGGTCTGTGCACCTTCAGTGTCCCCACTCCTGCATCTCCTCAGTCCCTCACCTCTGGCTGGTGGCCTGGACCTGCAATTGACATCCTGGGGGTTGCCTAGTGGATGGAGCAGAGAGCTGGGAACCAGGATTCCTGGGAAAGAAGTGGGGGCTTGTGGGCAAGAGGGGGCAGGGGGAGCTGGGAGCTAGGACTCTTAGGGTCTCTCTCTCGCTTTCTTGATTTGCTGCATGATCCCAGGGAATGCTGCTTCCTCACTCTGACTCATTTCCCCACCCCCTAGGAGATTGGAGGAAGGTGTCAGAGTGTTAACGCTCCTGTGCTCCCGATTGGAATAAGATCCCAATGTAGCCTTATGCCTAAGGGGCCAGAGCCCTGCAGCGGCTGCCCCCAGGAAAGCAGGAGGGAGCAGTGAGTTTGGAAGGTCTTAGCCTGATTTCCAGTGGGGGTGGGACACCTTTTTTGTCAAGCTGAGGATCCGTGGCACCCCTAATATCTCCCACCATCTTCCACCCCCAGATCAATAATTACACAGGTCCTGGGAAGGTTCGCATCTCACTGGTGACCAAAGATGCTCCCCACCGACCCCACCCTCATGAGCTGGTGGGCAAGGACTGCAAGGATGGCTACTATGAGGCTGAACTATCACCTGAGCGCAACATCCACAGGTGAGCCCCAATGCTTGTGTTCAGTCCGAAGCTTTGTTTGGTAGGCGTGTGGGTTCTACTGCATGAGAGATGGGGGCTAGGAGTCAGGGCTCCTGGGTTCTGTCCCTGGAATTGGGGGAAGGCTGGGGGGGAGTGGGTTAAAGCTGTGGGGTGGGGGAGTTGGACATCAAGGCTCTTCAGCTCCCCTGCTGATTTCTTTGTGACCTTGGGGAAACTGCAGCATCGCGAGGGGTGAGGATCAGCATGTTGGGGCAGGGCTGGGGGCTCCCAACTTGGGCTGGGCTGGCACCCATGTGCATAATGCTGCCTGCATCTCAGCTTCCAGAACCTGGGCATCCAGTGTGTGAAGAAGCGGGAGCTGGATGAGGCAGTGGCACAGCGCATCCGCACCAACAACAACCCCTTCAATGGTGAGGGGAGACAGAACCAAGGATAGCCCTTCATGGGGGGAGGACTGTTTGGGCATGGGGCAGAACCAAGGACAGCCCTTCATGGGGGGAGGACTGTTTGGGCATGGGGCAGAACCAAGGACGGCCCTTCATGGGGGGAGGACTGTTTGGGCATGGGGCAGAACCAAGGACGGCCCTTCATGGGGGGAGGACTGTTTGGGCATGGGGCAGAACCAAGGACGGCCCTTCATGGGGGGAGGACTGTTTGGGCATGAGGCAGAACCAAGGACGGCCCTTCATGGGGGGAGGACTGTTTGGGCATGGGGCAGAACCAAGGACGGCCCTTCATGGGGGGAGGACTGTTTGGGCATGGGGCAGAACCAAGGACGGCCCCTTCGGGGGGAGAACTGCCCGCGGGAGGGGAGAGGCAGAAACAACAATAGCCCCTGTGACATGAGGGGGGAACCCCTTGGGAAAGAGCAAACAGGAGCTCTTTGATGGGCCGGGCTCAGAGCCATAACAACTCTTTCAGTCAATGTGGGGCAGGAGTTTGCCTGGAGAGGGCTGGAGCCAAGACTCCTAGGAGAGGGGAGGTAGAATTGGGGATCAGCCCTCCCCAGAGTCTCATCCTTCCTCTCACCCCTGCAGTGCCCTTGGACGACCAGAAGGGGGACTATGACCTGAACGCCGTGCGGCTTTGCTTCCAGGTGTGGGTGCAGGACCCTGTGGGTACTGGACACCTTGTGCCACTTCCCCTTGTGGTGTCACAGCCGATCTACGACAACCGTGAGCCTGAAGAGAGAGGACCAGGCCTAGCTGGGGGGTGGGGGTGGAGGGAGGGAGATTGGAAGCAATGTGGGGAGGGGATCTGACCCAGTTGCAGGAGCTGGGGAGCACAGCAGTAGGGGAGAGGGTACTTGGGAGCAGGTCCTTGACCCAGAGATTGAGAGAGTTGGTGGGGTCCTTGGAGCAGCAGTAGGGGGTGGTTATGGAAGAATGGAGGGGCCGAGGGATGCTGTGGGGAGAGGAGCCCCTAGAAAGAGACCCACCTGTGTCCACATGTGGGTTTGTACTGGGGACTCTGACTGTCTCCCCCTCTTCCAGGTGCCCCCAACACAGCTGAGCTGAAGATCTGCCGGGTCAATCGCAACTCAGGGAGCTGCCTGGGGGGAGACGAGATCTTCCTGCTTTGTGATAAAGTGCAGAAAGGTGAGTGCTTGGGGGAAGCCCTGGGACTCCTAGCATGAGAGGATGAATGGGGGACCTGGGCATTCCCAGAGGGGTGAGTACAGGGGTGTCTCTCCCTCCATCAGGACACAGTTGGCTTTTTCTCCAAAAGCTGGATCTTTAGCCTGGCTTCCCGCACAGGGATTGTGACTTGCACTTCTCCCCCCCACCCCACATACCCATCCTCTGAGCAGCTGGTTCTCTTGCTCTCAGATGAGGAAGCCAGTGGTTAGTGAGGGGTGTGGGCATTCCCTGTAGCTGTATATGCTTGGGAGAGATTCAGATGCCACCTAGCTGATTAGCAGAGCCTCCACAGCACGTTTTGGTTCTGTTGGTGGTTCACAATTACACATGCCTTGGTGCACGTAAAAAATTATGGATGCAAAAAATCCGCACGTGGATGGAAAAGATTAGAGGGAACATTGTTAGTGGGTTGGCCTGGTGTCAGAACTCCTGGGGTCTGTCCACAGTTTTGGCAGGGCAGAAAGGTCTAATAGTTGTAGGGATAATGAGGAGGGGGGATCCTTAAAGCCAGACTCCTGGGTTCTATCTACAGCTCTCCCACTGGTGCCTGCAGCCCCTTCACCACCCCTTTATTTCCAGAGGACATTGAAGTCCGGTTCTTCAAGGACTCATGGGAAGCCAAGGGCTCCTTCTCGCAAGCAGATGTGCACCGGCAGGTCGCCATCGTGTTCAAAACCCCCCCCTATCAGGACCAGGCACTCAGGGAGCCGGTGACGGTCCAGATGCAGCTTCGGCGCCCATCTGACAAGGAGGTCAGCGAGGCCATGGAGTTCCGCTACCTGCCAGATGAAGGTACCATGAGGACTTTCCTTTAAGGGGTGTTGGCTCTACTCTGGCCATAGAGTAGGGGAACTAGCTGGCTTCAGGAGCGGGGAATGGTACCCTGCTCTGTGGTAGGGGGGAAAGGAAGGGGGAAATCAGTCCCCAGGGCTAAAGGGCTGTGCTGTCTCATAGGTGACTTCCATCGCATCGAGGAGAAGCGCAAGCGCACACGGGACACCTTCAAGAACTTTGTACAGAAAACACCTTTCGCAGGTGAGGCTGGGGTTGGGTAATGGCTCTGAACAAGGACAGGGCAGTAGAGTATGTGGGGGGATGGACAGGAGGTTGTGTGGGGTCTCTTAGATGGACATGGAGAGGATTTTAGCTAGGGAGTTGGGAGTGTCTGGAGAGAAGGGGTTCTTTGTTGTGGGAGGGCAGCTCAGGAGCATGCGTAGCTCTTGGGAGTGGGAGGGCTTTGAGTTGGGCTTCAGGCCCTGAAAACAATTGGGTTGGGGGCCAACTGAGCTTGCTTGCCCCTAGTACAGGTTATAATTGTGGTGTTGGGAGATGGAATCCATCAGCCTCCTGTCCCGGGAGGATCTGAGGGTGGCCTAGCTGCAGTGAGGGGATCCTCTGCTGTGCCACCCCCAGCCCCACCCCCCCCGGTCATTGACTCGGTCCTTCCTCCCAGCAGTGGTAGTTCCAGAGGCACGCTCACCACGTCGGATCGCTGTCCCTAGCCGCACAGCTCCTGTTCCCAAACCCACTTTCAGCCTACCCAGCATGAGCGGTAAGGGGGCGTCAGCCACACTGCACCAGGGCGGGGAAGGGAGCGTGGGGGCTTTCCCGCTAGGGAGCACCAGCTCTGGTCCAGCTCCAGTGTGTGGGGACTGCCCAGTCCCCTCTAATGCTTTTCTGTACCATGCCATCCTGGGGGAAGGTCCTGGGGTCCCTGCTGCATTCCCTGTAAGCTGCACGCTTGTGTGGCTGCTCAGGAGAGATTCAGATGCCACCCTGCTGATTTGTAGAGTGCCCACAAGTGGGTTTGTTGCTACTGGTGGTGCACATTCACACATGCCTCAGTGCCCATAAAAATTTATGGATGGAAAAAAATCTGCGTATGGATGGAAAAAATTAGAGGGAATATTGGTCTCTGTTCATTGGGTCCCCCCTACCTCCTCGCACTAACCTCTCCTTTCCTCTAGGTCTCCCCGGAATGGCAGGTGCCATGGGGCAGCTGCCACCAATCCAGAAACCGCAGGCCACGGCCCAGCACACCTCTTTACCTTTTACTGGGCCCAGCCAAGCTCCTCCCGCCCCCCAGCTGAGATTCAGTACAGTCAACCTGGAGCAGTTCTCCAGCCTGGGCATCTCAAGCCGGGCCCAGCCCCCACCTCCTGTTCCTGAGACTGAGCCCAGCTTTGATGCCTTGTTCCAGCTGCCTTTTGACAGTGGGAGCGACTCCGCTACCATGGAGCTGGGAGCCCTGTTGGATGACACCACCTACGCCAGCCTAGAGTCCATCAACACTAATGACTTCCGGCAGCTGCTGAGCCAGGGGTCATCCATGGAGGGGGCTGATGGGCACAACATGCTTCTGACCTATCCCGACTCAATCACCCGCCTGATGAGCAGCCAGCGTGGTGTGGTGAGTGGGACAGGGGAAGAGTCACAAGGCGACGGTGGAGGTGGGGGGGGCAGCGGTGCCAACAGCTTCATCAACGGGGTCCTAGGCACCCTCCCTGAAGAGAGCCTCACCTCCATGGGAGATCTGGACTTCAGTGCCTTGCTCAGCCAGTTCAGCTCCTCCTAGAGGGGATGTTAGGAAAGACAGACTGACAGTGACACCCTCTGTGTGGCTTTGCACAAAGGACTCGGGGCAACTGCTCATCTGCTGAGAACCTCCCTGGAAAGATCAGACTCTGCTCTGGACTCAATCTGCCCAGGTCTCCCTCCAGCCTGGGCCTTATATTACTGGCTTTGTTTGGCTTCAGATCTCACTGTCCGCCTCTCCCCACATGTCTCCCGTGCCCTGCTCTGTATCTACCCACTGGTGGGTGTCTCCCATCTGTCAGGAAGAGTGGGTAGTGCCAGGAGTTATTTTCCTCCCCCATTGCAGGGGTTGGGGGGCAGGAGCAAAGAAAAGCCCCACCCTCTTTTCACAGTAATGGAGGGGGAAAGGGCAGAGAATGGACTGATCTACGGTCGGGACAGGCTTGATTCATTCACAGGATGGGGGAGGTGGAGGGTGAAGCTGCCCCGAGCTTGGAGCAGTGTTCCCTGTAAGCTGAGACGCTTGGGGACTACCATGGAGAGATTCAAATGCTGCCCAGCTGATTAGCAGAACTCCTGCAGCCGGGAACACGTGTTTTTTCCTGGTGGTGTACGTCACATCTTGGTGCATATAACAAAATTTATTCCACATAGGTGGAAAAAAATTAGAGGGAATGTTGATTCTGGATTCTTTCTGCTCCCTTCTTCTTTACCTGAAAATTGCTGGCTAGTGTGAGGGAGCTCTACCCCAGCTCCTGTAACAGTTCTGATTAGCTGCCCATTTCCATTTCCAGCCTCCTGGGGCAGGCAGCCAATCACAAGGGGTTTCCTTAAGACAGGGCAGTGAGTTCTGGCATCCAGACCAGACTGGCTCTGTGTTGCTGGAGGAAGCAAAGAATTCTCTTCTCACCCCAGAAGGTGCCTTAGCAGAAGCAATATTAACTCCCCCCTTTTTGGAGTGGGGAGTGTAAACCGGGCTCCTCCCACCCAGCAGCAGGCAGGGATGACCTGTGGGCTACTCTGCACCTCCTTGCTAGGGGGGACTCTTCCCTCTGTTGCACAGTGGCTTTGGGAGGTACTCCTTGCCCTCTACAAGCTGAGTAAGGAGGATAGGGGTTGCTGCTGTATATTTGCTGCAGCCTGTTTTGGCATGACCTCAGGTTGTAATATGTGCCTTGCCATGTGGTGGGAGGGGACAGAACTGCCCCTTCACCTCTAGTGCCCTGGATCCCCCTCATCTGTACTCCATGGCTCAGAAGACTCCACTGGGCCTGCTGTTGGGGTGGTGGCAGTGCCCAAAGCAGTCAGGAGAAGCACCCTCCTGGGTCTGTGAAACAAAGTTGGCTCTGCTAGATGTCCTAAGAGAGACTATGGACCTTTCAGAGGCCCTGGGCCACTCCTCCATCTGGCTCCAGCCCACAGTAGGAATGCCCAGAGAGGAGCGCTACAGAGCGTCTGGGCCCATCATGGCCTCTCTGTGCATTCACCATTACAAGGCTTGTATAGTGTACCTGACTCTCTATTTTGGCTTCCTCTGTCCTGTGTCTTACTATTGGCTAAAAATAGAGGGTTGGTTTTAACAATGAGTGATGTACTATTAATGTATTTGCTAACTCTGGGGCATGGGGGACTTGCTTCCATGCCCACTTTTTCTGCTGACTTATGTTCCTAATAAAACTAGTCAAAGAACAGTGCCTCCTTCTTATTGGCACATAAAAATAGTGCCATCTACTGAAACCAGTCCCTGGTGGGCCTTGACCTCCTGAGTCCTGCAGTCTCCTATCACAGGCAACTGTCATCAACAGCCCCTGCCAGCACTTAAGCATCCTGCTATTTCCCATTCCCTCAGCATTGCTCCAACAGTTTGTACTACAGTAACTCAAGCAATCCCTACCGGGAACACCTGGGAGTGTCTTGGCTCACTAAGTGGCTTCATTTACACACCCAGGTTGGAATTATCTTGACTATGGGCTGGATCTTGCCACCTGAATCAGGAGCTACTCCAGGAAGCTAGGACCAGATCAGATCTTGCTCACTGAGCCCAGACACTTCTAGGGGTGTGTCTATGTAACCCACACACCTGGGCTATGTCTACACTGGCGGGTTCTTGCGCAGGAAGATCTCTTGCGCAAGAAAACGTCTACACTGGCCAGAACCACATCGTAAGAACGCTGAGCTCTTGCGCAAGAAAGTGTCCACACTGGCGGGAAGCCCTTGCGCAAGAATGTATCTCCGGAAGCAAATTGGCCATGTCAAGAGGTCACCAGCAGCGTCTGTGGACATGCGCCGGACCCCCACTGGGAAATGTACTTAAAGGGACTCCTCGATGGCTGTTTCCCTGTGGCTGCATGCTCATGCACCCTTTTGAGAACAGCACCTGTCACCTCTGATCCTGGCAAGTGCCCCGGGCACCCTCGCTGCCACCGTCACAGCCATGGAGCCGGAGGAGGACCCCAGCCAGCAACATCCGCTCCTCATGGCCATTACAGAGGCTGCGGAGCTCCACCAGGGAGCCACATTGCTCCTGCAGGAGCTGGAGACTGGGCAGCAGGTGCAGAACCTCACCACGGCTGCAGCTGGGCTTGGGCAGCCGTACCCCACCACTGACAGGCGCCTCTAGAGCTACGACACCAGTGGGGACTGGTGGGAGCGCCTGGTGCTGGGACAATGGGGAGACCAGCAATGGGTGCAGAACTTTTGGATGCACAGGGGGACATTCCATGAGCTCTGCACCCCCTGCGCTCCAGAAGCAGGACTCCCGCCTGCGCCCTGCCATCCCCGTGGAGAAGAGGGTTGCGATTGCCCTCTGGAAACTGGCCACACCGGACAGCTACCGCTCCATGGCGAACCAGTTTGGGGTGGGCAGGTCCACCATCAGCGTGGTCATCTGGCAGGTAAGGCCCTCCATGGACCATGGGCTCAACCTGGGGGAGGGAAGGGGCCAGACCGGGTGGGGGAAGGCTGTCCCGGAAAGGGGAAGCCCCGCACATGGGGTCACGCTGTCCCTCCTGCACACAGCCCCGCTGGTGGGGGAGGGGGAGATCCCTGTGTGGGGGGAGGGGCCATCAAAGGGAGGGTGAGCACACCCCAGGGGCCCATGTACGCACTGTCTCTCATTCCATGCATCCCTCTGCAGGTCGTCAACGCCATCAATGATGTGCTGCTCCAGAGGGTGATCCGCCCCCAGGACATGGACACCACCATTACCGGCTTCACCAACCTCGGGTTCCCGAATTGTGGGGGAGCTATAGACGGGACCCACATCCCCATCCGGACCCCAGAGCACCAAGCGGCCTGGTTAATAAACCGGAAGGGCTACTGCTCTGTGGTGCTCCAGGCGCTAGTGGACCACCAGGGCTGGTTCCAGAACATTTATGTGGGGTGGTCCGGGTGGGCCCATGACGCTCGCATCTTCAGGCACTCAGGCCTGTGCCACAGGCTGGAGGCGGGCACCTACTTCCCTCAGTGGGAATTCACCATTGAGGATGTCAGGATGCCCGTGTGCATCTTGGGGGATGCGGCCATACACCAGCGACCTGGACCACAGCCAGGCCACCTTCAAAAGCCACCTGGACCTGGCCCACAATCCCGTCGAGTGCACCTTTGGCCGTCTGAAGGGATAGTTTAGGTTCCTCCTGACCCGCCTGGACATGGGGGTGCACCACATCCCAGAGGTCGTCTCGGCATCTTGCATGCTCCACAATATTATTGAAGGGAGGGGGGAGGCCTTCCTCCTGGGGTGGATGGTAGGTGAGGGCCAAGCTTACCAGCCGCTCCACATGGCTGCCACCTGGCAGACCAACTGCCACAGGGTTCGGGTCCGGGAAGTCCTCTGGGTGATGCTGGACCAGGCCCCAGAATAGGCCACTCCTACACCTCTGCAGGGATGCCCCTGTGCCCCCACTTCCCGCTCCCATCACCACCCCTTCTTGCCACCCTTCCCTCACCTCCCAATAAATAAAATGCACTTGCTGTACATAAGGCACTTTTTTATTTACATGGGGAAGGGAGTGCACTGGAGGGAGGAGGGGACCCTGAACTGGGAGGGCCTCATGATGGATAATGGAGGCCTCTCCCACCCCCACAGGTGCGGGGGCGCTTCTGCCCCTTGGGCCGGGTCGGGGCAGGCTGCACTAGGAGGTGCTGAGGGTGGGGGACCTCGGGAGGGGGCATAGGCAAGGCAGGTGGAGAACCAGGAGTGGCAAAGGGGAGCCTGGCAGCATTGGGCTGCTGCACAGGGCCCATCTGGTTGGCAGTGGTGCCCAGGAGAGTACAGACATGGTTGCGGCGCTCCAGGTACTGGCCCCACACCCACTCCCGCCACTCCGCATCTGTGCGGATCTTCTCTGTCAGAGTGCACTCCATGCGCTCAATCGTGCAGACGTGGCGGCGGAGCAGGTGGTGGCAGTCCCACTTGGCTCCTTTGCACCAGTGGGATGGGGCTGGAAGGTTCCCTTGCTGTGGGTCCCACTGCAGGAGAAGCAGAGGAGAGCAACATGGTCAGTGAGCCCTGCCCCAATGGTGCTCCAGAGCCCCGTGCCCTCCTCCCAGCATGTTACGATGCCCGGGGACAGGTGTGGCTGGTGAGGGGGAATTCCCCTGGGGTGAAGGGGGGGTCCCAAGGTGGCCCAGGAGCCCCCAGGGAGGCCACATGTGGTGGGGTGGGGCCTGTTGTGCCTTCCCCAGGGGAAGCTACAGTGTCCCAGAGTTGGCCATGGATATGTGTGTTGTGTGGAGCACCCTTTAGGCTGTGTGGGGTTAGGCCTGCAACCTTGGGGCTGGCCTACTCCTGGCCAAACCTCCCTCCCCCCCAATCTGGTTGAGTGGAATCCCTGGGGTCCTAGGCATGTGCTGGGGCTAGCTGCTGCTTCTCTGTGTCACTTGGTCAGGCTGCACGTAGGGTTGCTGGATGGTTTCAACAAAATTACCAGACACACTTGACATTACATGACAATCTACATTACATCTTAGTTAAAAAATCCCAGACGTATATTTTCTCATTTTTATCCTCTCAATTTGTTTCCTGAACAGAGAGCTCAAATACTGGACTGTCCGGTTCTAAACTGGACACCTAGGAACCCTAGCTGCACGAGGTTGCACGTGCTGCATGCCTCTGCGCAGCATGTGGCCAGGCTGTGCAATGTGCTGCTACCTCTCCCCCATCCTGTGGTCCCTCTCCCCCCTGCCCCCCACCAGCACACTTGCAACTGGTAGCCACTGCACTCACCAGACAATCTGTCGCTGGCTTCGGAGGATGCCTGGGACACATCCTGAGTGGTGCTGGGCCGGGATGGTGAGGTCTGGCTGCTGTCTTCTGCCACCTCCTCCTCGTCCGAGGACCAGTCTCCCTCCTCCTCTGGTGGCCTGGGTCGGACCACTAGGGTGGCCACCGCCATGTCCACCTGGGACAGCAGGGGAGTGGCCCCTTTGTCCCGCAAGATTTAGTGCAGGCGGTGATACTGGGGACAGGCAGTGGCTCTGCCACCCCCATGCTCGCTAGCCCGCACATAGGTGAGGTGCAGATCCTTCATTTTGGCCTGGACCTGTTCCAGGGTCCAGGCCGGGTGTCCCTTTGTGGCCAGTGCCTGGGCCATCTGGACAAAAATGTGTGCATTTCTCCTCTGGGACTTGGGGTCCCAGAGGGCCTCCACCTTTCCACAGAGGTCCAGGAGGGCAGTCACCTGGGTGGTGCTCCAGCATGGGATGTGAGGGAGCTGGCTGATGCTGGGCAGCTGCCATTCCTCCCTCTGGCTGCTCCCTGGGCGGCACATGGCAAATAGCTGTGTTCCATGCCTGTGTCTTTAAGGGGGGGCAATTAGGGGGAACCAATGAGTGGTGATTGCCTGTACGGAGTGTCGGAGAGGCCACCTGTGTTTTTCACTGGAGGCCAATTCTTGCGCAAGCACGTGCTTGCCGAACGTCCACACTGCCCTCTTGTGCAAGACTGCCTGCACAAGAGAGCTTAAGCCTGATCGAAAACAGCATAGCTCTTGTGCAAGGAGCCGTCTCTTACCATGCCATACTGTACATTTACTTGCGCAAGAGCGGATGGGCAGTGTAGATGCTCTGCGGATTCTTGCGCAAGAACAGCCGTTCTTGCACAAGAAGCCGCGAGTGTAGACATAGCCCTAGTGCGGTTACTGAGCACTGCAAGTGGTACCTAGACCACAGCAACAGTTAAGATCAAGAGACCTCTACAGCATGGGCTAGAAGCCAGCTGGCTTTTAGTTCAGAGGGTAGAGGCTCCTATACTCAGCTCCAGAGGGGTTCAAATCTGCCTGGTGGTGGTTACATCTACACAGCGCTCTTACCTCGAAATAAAATGCTGTTCTGACAACTCCTTTACCCCTGGTGGATTAAGGGTTACAAGGATACCAGAATAGCACACCCATTATTTTGAAATAACAGGTGTATTTAAAGATGCAGAATTGCTTTTTCAGAATACTTCCAGTATTCTGAAAGCCCCACTGTCTAGACATAGCCAAGGAGTGTGGGTGAAATTAGCCCCACATCTTCTGCTCTGCCCTTTCTCTGAGAACCCAGCTGTTCCCAACTATACTCCAGATCTGGCTAACACCTCCAGTGTCTGACCATGCACCCTCCCTGTGGTGTGGGTAGCAAAGAGGCTTCACCCTGGTTTTGTTGTTCTAGGAGGGGACCAGAAAATGTTTAACAAAAAGACTTGCTTCACTTTTACTCTCGAAATTCTGGTCTTAGTCCAGTAGGGTGCCGTGGAGTGTACATACTGGAAATGTAGTGTACATACTGGAAATGGTGTCACAGCACTGACCACTTACACAGGCTTTAGAGTGTCAGGCAGTGTGTAATCCAAGTTTTGTGCAATTACTTAATCAAAAAACCCCTTAAGGATTCACTTTCACTCTTTGTGGGAAGTGCCAGATCAGTCCCATGTAGGCCTGGGTTTTGGCCCTGACCACAGCCAGTACTAGGTGCAAGAATCTGCTAGTAGCAACTGTGGCATAATCTTTTCCTTTGGAAGTCATCCTGACCCCTAATTGTTGAGCATCTTAAGTTGTTAACCCATACAAAACTTGTAGTTAGCAGTAACTAGTGTGACTAGCTGTTCTTACCCAGATAAATGACCACTTGCTCTGTCAAATGCGCAGTCCTCTGATCGTTTCACAGGCTAACTAGACCTTTCTGGTTTCACTGGTTAGCTCCTTGGTATGCTCTGCCTTATGGCCCAAAGTGCCACACTCTCTCCCATAACTTGATATCCTTTTCTTCCCTCTTGAAGATGAATGCTCCAAACCTTCCTTCCACCAGGCCCAGATTGTGCTCATCTCTTCTCACCCTTTAATTCTGCAGTGAAATTCAGTGGGCATTCCCATATGCCCAGAGGGTCCAACCTGGCATTCCAAATCAAATCCTCTCTAGCATCCCGGCTGGAGGGTCTTGCTCAAGGTCAGCTAATCACCAGATTGGGGGCTGGGAAAGAATTTTCCCCTGGTCAGATTGGCAGGGACCCTGGAAGTTTTCACCTTCTGTGGAATGGGGTCACCTGCTACACAATCATTTATTTTCTGCCATTGCAAGGCCCTTGGGGAACCCTCAGCCCCTCTTGTTCTTTCCAGGGCCCACATCAGGTTAGTATCCTGATTAAAATGCTTTGGTCTAACTAAAGTAATTGTCAATACAAGGGGAGTGGTGAAAGTGAATGGCTTGTAATAGTCAAGACTATCAAACTAGCTAATCTAATGGGCCTTCCTGGTCTTGAACTATCAAACATCAAGTAGAAATCCACCATTCCAGCTTCCCCCCCCCCCCCCCCACCCATTCAACTAGCAAAAGAAAGCACAGAGAACTAGGTAGATCTCACCCACCACATTCCCTATGACACAGTGGACCTAAGGGAACTGATTCACAGGCAGCTCAGGGAGAGGCAGTGATGGGTTGTCTGGTTTTGGAGCAACCACTTCCCCAGCTTCTGGACCTTAAGAATTGCTGGCTGTTGGCCCAGAGATGAGCTTAAAGCTGAAGTCCAAGTGAAAAACTAGAGATTCCCATTCCCTCTCTCTGCTTCCACCCTAATGCCATTTAGCCCCCATCCCAAGTTAGTAGTAGGCATGGTGAGATGGGGTCAGAGCAGAGGTGCTGTGACTGAAATAAGAGTTAGAAATGACTTTTGCCCTTGTGGCTAATTGGGCCAGCTGGGAGGTGCCATTACTTGTTCAGAGAACCTGGGGGAGCGGGGCAGGAGAGAACTGCAAATCAGGACTCCTGGGCTCTAGTGAAGAATGCTAGGTTCCTGTGGGCAGGGATGAAAACACACCATCCAGGACTGTAGCTAAAGGGAGCTCCCAGCCACAAGCTATCCTTTCATCCACCTCCCTTTTCCAGCACATCTTTCTGGGTGCTAGTGCTGCCCCCTGCTAGCTATGCACTTCTAGGGTACGTCTAGACTACATGCCTCTGGCGATAGAGGCATGTAGATTAGGCTACCCGCACTAGGAAAATGAAGCAGCGATTTAAATGATCAGCTGTTTGTCGGCTCAGTGCGGTAGTCTGGACGCTCCGCGGTCGACATCAAAGGCATTTGTCAACCTCCCAGGTATGCCTCCTGGGATGAGGTTTACCTAGGAGGTCGACAAATGCCTTTGATGTCGACCGCGGAGTGTCCAGACTACCGCACTGAGCCGACAAACAGCTGATCAACTCAGCGCAGCAGCCATTTAAATTTAAATGAAGTGGCGATTATTTAAATTGCCGATCCATTTTCCTATGGGGGGTAGCCTAATCTACATGCCTCTGGCGACCCCTAGGTACTCCATGCACTGCTTTCCCTCCCCTGTGCAGCCCTGCAGGCACTCCCAGCTATTTGAGTCTCTCTACAATTCTGGGCAGAGATGTCTGCTCTAGGCTGCCTTAATGCCAGGCATCAAATGAGAGGACAGGGCTATGTGAGAAAAGCTTTCAAGTACACCAGGGTGAAGGTAAGGCACTTTTTCACCATCCTTATTGCTCAGCACCCCCATAGGACAGCTACTTGCAGCAATGTAGGACATGTCTCCCCCCACCCCTTTTGCACAGAAGGGGAGATGCTAACAGTGCTTTGGGCCTCCAACTGGCATTGGGTCTGCCCCACCAGGGCATTGTGGTCTCACCCCAGGAAATAAAAACAATTGTCCACTGAATGGGGTTTTATTAAGCCTGTTTACACCTCAAACACCCATTGGGCAGCTGGGAGAAAAACATTCAGCAAGGAAGACCCAAACCCTCCAGCAGCCCTTTGCTCCATCCTCATCACCAAGAGTCCTGAGAGTTCAGAGAAGATCCTTCCTGCTTCCCCTTCCCCACCAGAGTGGGTCAGGATTCAATATGATCAAGACCACAGGAGAGGCATTTTAAAGACAACTTTTACATAGAGCTGGGCACTAACTCTTAGATCAGGTAGGGGGGCTCCCAGGCTGTATCTACCCCCCCCCCCCTTGACTGTTAAACCCTCCTTTAGGACATTTAATAAACAGCACTATTGAGGGGACTCATTGCACAGCCCTTTTCCAGGGTGTGTACAGGTGTACACAGACTATGTTCTGAGAGTTCTACAGGGAAGAGGCTCAGTGAAGGGCCTACATAGAGTGTCAATGGAACACCTGCGCCTCCTGTTTTCCAAGCAGCATGGTCCTGTTTCTGTGATCATGAGAAACCTTAATGGGCCCTGCATAGACTCGACTGTGGCTTCTTTCATGTGGCAGCTCTGTCCACCAAGGGCTGCAATGGCTGGAGAACCAGTTTCCAACAACCCTCTCAATAACATCAGCCAGCTGCTGCCATACAAGCAGAGCTTAGGCACATGGCCTCTACTAAGTGAGCTCCATCAGATTAGGCTTTCCTAAGAGACAAGCTGCTGGGACCTGTGACACTTTACAACATACAAGCAGAACCGGAAGGTGGTAGCACAGAGTTGAACTCACAGCCCTAGCTCTCAGCTATATGGTAGCACAATGGAGTTAAGCTTGCCAAAGGGACAGCAGCAAACCCCATGGGCTTTGGGAATATAAAGAGACAGTATCAACTGGTTGCAACAACTTCCACGGTCTTCTATCCGAGTGACTGCAGCTCAAAAGAGCAGAGGGGTCTTTCCAGGGAAACTGAGAGAGGACCATGTTAATACAAGCCTTGCTTGTGCTGGAGTGTACCAAATGTGGCCGAGAATACTGCAAGATAGTCACCTGTCATCTTTAAGAAGCATGACCAGCAGACACAACATCTCCCAGCGGCCAATGCTCCTCCCTGCTGTTTGACATCTCAGCCAGCTGCAGATTCTAGCAGAGCCTCTGCCCTTTGAAGAGGAAGACTATTACAGAAGCATGGAACATTACATGCTGGGCTTGTAGTCTGTGTGAGGCCTTCAAATGACTCTCACGTCTATGTACATCAAGTGCAGGCCACCTCCAACAAACCAGAGGAAACCAGTTTCAAAGCACAGTTGGGAGGCATTGGTGCCAGATGCCCATATTGGAGAGGGGAAAGGGGGAACTGCCAGACTGCGCCCCTCTCCCCAGCTAAGTCACCTCAGTGTTGCTGACTTTGTTGATGATACGGGAGCGGCGGGGGATGCACTCTAAGTCGAACTTGCTCTCATAGATGGTGGGGCAGAGGTGCCAGCGATTGTCCCGGTAGATGCCTAGATAGGTATAGACATCAGGCTTGTAAGAGAGCAGGCACTTGACGCCGGTTCCCCGGATGGCAGCATCCGCATCCATCACTTTCTCCTCGTCAGTGAAATCATCTGTGTAGATGCAGATGACATGCTTGCGGTCCGAGCTAGGATAGCAGGGGCTGACCTTGGCCACCCCAAAGCGCCCCTCCAGCACTGAGCGGGCGATGCCACTCCAGGCATGGTCCACTTTGAAGCCAGTGTCCAGGTGCATCAACCACTTGCCAGTGAGGACACGGTGGTTGAGTGCCAGCTCACGGATAGTGTTGAAGGTGACATGGCGCCCACTGATCTGAAGCCGCTCCCAAGCCTCCTGCAGCCCCACCACGTCACCTGACTCTGGGCAGTAATTTGGGCCATAGATGGCAATCCAGCCCACAGGCTCAGTGCGGTGCTCAGGATCTCCAAAGCGAGACACCCGTGAGGGCTGATAGGTCTGCAGCCACTCCTCAAACTCAGCCCGGGGGGTCTTTCGGGCATCAAACACCAGCCAGGGGTCCATGTCAGCTGCCATGGACTCAGCGGCCAGGTGCTCGGCCGAGAAGGCCCCTTCCTTTCCTGCATCCCCATCATCCTGGTCTGACATCACTCACTGGCCTCTGAAGGAGAAGAACCTAGGATGGAAGGGTCAAGGAGATGGGAAGCAAAATTATGAAGCACCATCTAATCCAATCTCCACAGCAGAGCCCAGGATACACTCAGCTGCTAGTGTCCATCCCTGAGTACCCTACCCAGTAATAACAGAGATTCCTCTACATCAGTGTTTCCCAACCTATGGGTCAGGACCCAAATATGGGTTGCCATTACATTTCAAAAGGGTCGCCAAGTGTCTTCGCAGGTGGCTCTGCCCCCTCGCCTCCCCCTGTTCTTGAATTGCCTTGGGTCACCAAGTATTCCTGAATTGTCAAAAGGGGTCTCCATCTGGAAGAGGTTGGGAACTGCTGCTCTACATCCATTAGTACTCCAGTCTTCTACAGGACTCTGGCCACTGTGGATGGAACCCCCATTACCTCCCATGTCCCCAATGCAGGACTATGCCCTGTAGCCCATCCCATTGTCCTCTGTTGATTGAGGCACCCAATTAGTTCCCATACACAAACCAGAATAATTTACCTGCTGCTCATGGGCTGCCGGAGAAGTGAACACAATGCAGGATAGGTATTCAAACGCAAGATGAACGATCAGGGCTGAGAATGAGCAACGCTAACATAAAGACCACATGGAAATTCAACTGAGGATTTATCTGTTGCTCTTGGCAGGCTGCCTACTGTACGCACCCCACAAAGATGCTGCCTTGACTTTCCTATTAGAGAAAAATCAGGTTTCACTGTGGATAAAGAGCAGAGAACACTAAATGATCCAGGGAGCCCACAAACACGCCTATGCCGAGGGGTATAAACTTAAGATCCCCTGACAGTGTCTTTTAAACTTCTCCTAGACCAGCTGGACTCAGCTGCTTCCATACTGGGACCCTTCCCCATATAGCACAGCGAGAGCACAACGCTTTCACTACACACCCCCTCATCTACAGAGACGAGCAGCATCCAGTCCCTTGCCACAGCACAACATCGGTTAGAGGATCAGGACTCGGCTACCCTGGGAGATGCTGCTGGGGGCACCGAGCGGGACACGCGGCTTCAGGAAGCGACTCGGGGAGTTCGTTTCATTAACCATCTCGCAGACGGGACCATGTGAAACGCCGAAAGGGGGCGGGACTCGCCCTGCAGCCGGCCCGAAGCACAGCTGGGAAAGACACCAGGAGTCTCCCCGCCGCCCCCAAGAGCCGGGGAAAGGACCCAGCCCCCCGCTGCCCAGCCCCCAACTGGGAACGAGACGGGCCATGCCCCCGGCTGCACGGGGAGGAACCATCTGCGCGCGGGCCGGGCCTAACGCCCGCGGGTCCCTCCACGCCCCCTAGCGCCTCTGACCCCGGGCGGGGCCCACCCCGAGACAGCTCCGCAAGCGCCCGCTCCGCGCTCACCCTCACCAGCCCCCTCCCGCGCTCAGCTCCCGGCCGGCCCCATCCTGCGGCGCGCTGCGCTCCGCCCACGCGACGGATAACGGCCACTGGGGCGGGGCCTCGGCCTCACCCGGATGTGGAAACGCGCGGAGCCGGGATGTGGGAAGGCTGAAGCTTGAGTGGGCGGGGCTAGAGAGCGAAAGAGGGTGGGAGGGGCCTAAAAGCCACCAATCCACTCAAGCCCCGCCCCTCGGCCGGTGACTGTGTCTCCAGCCCAGGCGTTCCGGTGTCTCTGGGCGTGGGAAGTTTCGTGGGGCCTGGCTCCTGCCAGGAAGCTGCAGCTGGTGTTGCGGTGGCCCCTGTCAGAAAGTGGAGCACGGCCTCCCCGAGCCAGTGGCGGGCCCGTAGTGTGACCCTGAGCCGTGTTCTGGGGGGTAATGGGTGTCCAGGACGGGTAGGAATGGTGTCTCTAGCCTCTGTTGGTCAGGGGTTGGAAATGGACGACCGGAGAGGGATCACTTGATGACTCCCTGTTCTGTTCACTCCCGCTGGGGCATCTGGCATTGGCGGCTGTGGAAGACAGGACACTGGGCTAGATGGACCTTTGGTCTGACCCAGTATGGCCGTTCTTATGTCCAGTCCCCTCTGGTGTAGAGCACAGGGGCCCTGGCCCCCTCACCCGGTGATGAAATAGATCCACTTCTAGGATGGGCACAGGGGCTGTTGCTACAGAGCTCCCTGGCCCAGCTTTCAGATGTAGCAAGGGAGGGCCCATGGCTGCGAGGGGGGGAAACAACCAAGGACGCTAGTGCACAAGCACTCCCTCTGCCATCCGTAGTGCAAGGAAGACCTCAAACCCCTGGAGGGTGATCTGCATATAACTCAATCTATGGGCTTAGGGAGAGGGGGTAGCCTGAGACCCTCCATAAGGCAATGGGGAGGGCATAGGAACTTCACAGACCCCCATCTCTGGTACTGGGGGCTAACCTAGGACACCAGGGATCTTCCAGGAGTGGGGAGTAGCTGTAGAGCAGGCAATCCCAGGGAACTGTGACTCTTGGAGAGCATACCTGCTTTCTCTGGGGGTGCTGGGAGGGGGAGGCGGAAAAACAGGTGGAAGGCACCAGTGGGAAGGAGGTGGACAGAGCAGAGTTGCGGGCCCCACGTCCCGGTTCTGCGGGGAGGATGAGCCCGAGACAGGAACTGCTGTGAAGAGAGGGCGCCAGTGCGAGGGGCGGGGAGGGGGAGACGCAGGGTGGCGTTTGTGCTGGGGTGGCCCTGCGCTGAGTAGGGTGCTTTGGGGGGGAAGGGCAATGGATGAGCGCTGGCGTGTTCCGGCGGCGCTAGGACACTGGCGGCCGGGGCGGCGCAGGAGACGCAGGGAGCCGGAGGGGCGGGGCGGGGCGCAGTGGGGCGGGCTGGGGTCGCTGCTGCCGCTGCTGGAGTCTGAGCCTGAGCCCCGCGATGCCGAGCAAGAAAAAGAAATACAACGCGCGCTTCCCGCCGGTGAGTGCGGGCCGGCCCCGGGGCCTCCGCTAGCCCCCGGCCCGGCGTAGCGTCCCCAGGCCGGCCTGCTTGTCCCCCGGCACCCCGCCCTCCGGGCCGGCCGGCCCCCCCATGCCCCTTAACTCCTCGGGCCGTCCTTACCTTCTGTGTTGGCCTGGCTCCACCCGGCATCCTCCCTAAGCCCCCCCCAGCACCAGGCCGGCCTAGCCCCCCCTTCCTCCGATACCCCTTAACTCCCCCGGGTCAGTCTAGTCACCCTGACACCCAGCTCCCGGGCCACCTAGTCCCTTTTCTGATACCGCTTAACCCCCTGGGCCTGGCCTAGCCACTCCCCCATCTCCTTCTCCCTTATCTGCCCTCCACCCTTAACTCCCCTGAGCCCAGCCTAACTCCCTCCATGGGTTCCCCCTAACCCCACCCCGGTCTGTCTTCAGCCTACCACCTTCTCACACCCCCTTCCCCCCTCTCCAGATCTTCCAAAGTTCTGGACCCAGCCTAGGTCAGCCTGAGCCTCTGTGAATGCTGCATCCTCGTCCACACTGGCTTGTCTGACCTAGCTCCCTCCTTCCTCCCTGGAGTCCAGTCCACCAGGCCCAGTCTTCATCCCGCTGCCTCTGCCTCCCCTTACCCACCCCAAGCTAATATTGTCTTCCTCTATAGTGCTCACATAGAGATACTCCTGCAGCATCCTCTTTTATGTGCCCCTCATACTTTCATTATCCACTTCTCCCTGTAGTGCATGCCCACCTGCCCCACTCAAGACTTCCTTGCTCTCCCATAAGGATGTACCTGCTTCCCTCTATTTGGATCCCCTCTGTCCCATATTAAGGATTTAAGCATTGGGCAATTGACTAATTGGATAGTCGATGCATTTTTGCTACACTTCAAAAGCAAAAGCACCAAAGCCTGGGATCAGTGGGAGGACTCCCCTGATGATCCCGGGCTCCATGCAGCGCTGCCGCTTTGAAATGCTGCGAGGAGCCTCACATCAGGTTCCCTGTGGCATTCAAAGCAGCAGCAGCACCACATGGAGCAGCTGACCCGGGGCTCCGTGCAGCGCTGCCACTTTGAAGTACATCCTTCTTCCCCTCCCTTGCTGCAACTATCTGATACAGGCAGCAAGGGAGGCAGGGGGAAGCAACTAGTCCGCTATCCTGTCAACTATCCAATAAGCATTTCCTTATCGGATAGTCGACTAGTCCTTCACATCCCTACCCCATATAGAGTTTCCTTCCAATACTGCCCACTGCTAATCCCCAGAAGGATGCCCCTTCCCTCTGTAGCCCTCCATTTGAATCTTCCACCTCTTCAGGGATCCTAGGATAACTCCCTTCGTGAGGAAGCCTCATCTTCCCTCCCTGACCTCTTTGGTCAAGGCCCCCAACCATAAAAGGGCTCTACACACACACACACACACACACACACCCCTTAACCGTAATGAAACTTGGCCCCCGTTCAGAGGTTCTCTTCATGCACCCCCTCCTAAGGGATGATGAATCTCCCCCCAATCCTTTGGGACCCACAGCTCTGGTGGGCCAATGGGGGAGAATGTGTGGTTCAGGTTATTCTGTCTGGTGGGATTATGGTCTTTCAGATGAAGGGGACTCAAGTTTCCTGGATTCTATGCTTGGTTCTGGCTGGGGAGTGGGGTCTAGTGGGTTACAATAGGGATGGGGTTGGGGGGAGGAGCAGGCAGCGTGCACAAGAGCCAAAATTCCTGGGTTTTAGCCCCACCAGTTCCATCTATGCAGTCCTATTCAGGGTGGAAGGGACACTTCCCTCCGCTCTCCTTTCTATAAAATGAATTAATTCTGGACCTGCCTCTCCTGGGACACTACTGTAGTACCTGAGGGCTTCAGTGAAAAGGGGAAAGATTGTTTATTGATATGGCAGGAAGAAACTGCTACTGTATGAGAAGGGGATATATTTACTGATTGTATAGGTCTCCTTTCCCCATGGAATTCTCACCACAGTGTGCTCGCACCACAAAGCCCTCCTTTTCTATCTTTGTCACATCTTCCGAGTTGGGGTAGTATGGAAAATGAAAGCTGCCTGATCAATTTCACCTCTTCTCAGTTTCAGTTCCTCCTTTCTTATGTTGGGCTCCCTGATGCCAATTGGGGAACCTTCACCATCCTGACCACCACCACAAAATCACTGAAATCGGCATTACCATCCACAAGTGATTAAAAATCCTTCATCAGATCCTAAAAACATGATTTAAAAAAGAGACTCATTGGGAGGTGCAAGGGTTTTTTTTATTTGCCTTTTGCTCTGGTGGGAAGTAGGGATGTTAACTTTAGATTAATTGGCTAATTGAATAGCTGATGCAATTTGCATCGACTATTTGCTTAGTCAGTAAGGGCACCTCCGCCTTTGAAGTAGCAACAGCCCTAAAGTTGTTGCTACACTTCAAAGGCAAAAGTGTTGCAGGGAGCACGGGGCCAGGGGGGGACTCAAGCAGTCGCCCACTTGCCCCATACTCCCCATGACGTTTCAAAGCGGACGCACCTCCTGGAGCCCGGGGTCAGCTGGGGACTTGGAGTCCCCAGTTGACCCCGGGCTCCATGCAGCACTGCCACCTTGAAACACCAAAGGGAGCCTGGTCTCAGGCTCCATGAGGCATTTCAAAGCTCAGCGCCACTTGGAGCCTAAGGTCAGTGGGGGAGTCCCCAGCTGACCCCAGGCTCCACGCAGCGCTGCGGCTTTGAAGCACCCCCTCCTCTTCCCTCTCTCGCTTGCTGCCTATTTCTGATAGCAGCAGCAAGAGGGAGAGCAACTAGTCGACTAGTGTGTCGTCTATCGGATAAACATTTGCTTATTGGATAGTCGATTAGTCATTCACATCCCGGGTGAGAAGGACCTTTTAAGGGTCAAGATGTGATTCTATCTGCATCTCTTGAATCCACAAGCTGGGGATTTTAGAGTGAAGTTGACAGTAAGATTGTGAGAGCTGGCAGCACTGACTCTAGCTTCTATGCCCCTTTGGTTCCCAAAGCTAAAGCTCTGACTTTGTGGTTGGGGCACCAGGTGAAGTTGGAGATCTGGGTTCAGTGCCTGGCTGTACTACATGTTCTCCCTGTGACCTTGAGCAAGATATGTCTCTTGGTGCCTCAGTTTCCCCATCTGTAATAAAATTTTCTCTGTTTAAAGAGTGACTTCATAGGGCAATGACTGTCTCACTTTCAGTCTGTGAAGCACTTGGTGCAGCCAGGGCCCTGAATTTGGGCCAGGATCCATGCAGTGCCCAACATAATACGGGCCACAGTGTTGAGTTAGAGTCTGTGTGGTACGTGGCACAGTCGAGCCCCCCAGTCTCATGTCAGGCTCTGTGCAGAACTTGGCACGGCGGGGGGCCCCTAATCTTGGGTTGGGATCTGTGCATTGCCAGGCACAACAAAGGAGCTCCCAATCTCAGTTCAGAGTCTGTGCAGTACCTGGCATGCCAGAAAAGGCAAGGCTTGTGACTTAGCTTTGATCCTCGCTATTTTACACCTGGGTTGTGACAGCTGACACCTTATGCTTTGCCCCCTTAGCTGGATGCAGGCCCCCTGACATGAGGGTGAGGGGCAAAGGGGGCAATCGCCCCAGGGCCCAGTGACTCAAAGGAGCCCAGGGCTCCCAGCCACCGCTGCTGATACTGCAGCGACGTAAGCCCCAGGCCCTTGAAATCGCTGCTGGAACACTGCTCCGTGAGGCACTGAGGCCTGCTGGAGGCCCAACACCATGCATGTGGCACTGAGGACTTGCTGCCTCCAGCTCTGCCCCTTGTGGGGGCATGGAACTGGGTTCCCTGGAAGCTGTCGGCTCCCATGGCTGGGTGTAGGGGATTTTATTGCCCTGTGACATGGATACAAACATCCTTTGGTTTCAGCATGCTCCAGTCCAGTGGAGGAAAGTGTTGATTTGTGTCTGGAGGGGTGGGTGAGTTTGAACCCTAGCTTGCGAGGGGAGACGGGGGCCGCTGCTGTGTTGCTTAGGCACAGGGAGGGTTTCCAGAGCCATAACGGGCAGGAATAGCTCTCGGTGAGACTACCAGTGCCCTTGGAGCTTGGGCAAGCAAGGAAGGAGTTGACCTCTCAGCCTTGGCTGTCCCAAAGGACCTAGTCACCAAAGAAAGGAGCCAGTGACCCATGGAATCTCTGCTGGAGTGACCAGTTCCCCGGGGGCACAGCATGTGCTGATTGTTCTCAGTGAAGGGTGGCCTAGGGCAATGTTTCCCAATTGGTGCTCTGCAGAACCCTGGGGTTCCGAGAAATCAAAGTAAGGGTTCTGTGAGAACTCAGCACTCCCCGCCCCCTCTTAAAGAGACAGAGCCTTTTTGCGGCGGGGCACAGAGGGTCTTTTTTTTTTTTTCCTCAACAAATTTTACTCTGGCAACCCTAGGAGTTCCTTGAAATTCTTTCAAGCTGAAAAGGATTCTGTGGCCCAATAAAATTGGGAAACACTGGCCTAGAGAAAGGGTGGCAGCGTCATGCAGGAATTAAGAGGTGCATGGCACCTGTGTCTGGAGATCTAAAATCACTTGAGAGGAGTGGATGGGGCTAGTGGTTAGAGCAGAGAGCTTGCTTGCCAGGAATCCTAGGATCTATCCCAGCTCTGGGAAGGAAGGGGAGTCCAGTAGTTAGAGCACATGGCTGGGAATACACAAGAGCTGTACAAATCCAACCCTAGGTCTGGGCCTGGCTAATTCCAGGGGTAGGGAATAGAATCTGGGACCTTTTGCTGTTAGGGCAGCAGACAGGGCGGTTCAGGGGAACAGAGGATGAGATGTGGTCAGTGCCATGGCTGGGACTAGAAAGCCTTTCTCTTTATGGGGTGCTCTCTCTGGTCCACACAGTCATGGTCTTAGCATTAGTATTGATGGGAGTGGGGAGCCCTGAGGGCAGTTCATAAGACCCCATCCCTGATAGTAACTGTTTCCTTTCATCTCTCTCCCAGGCCCGGATCAAGAAGATCATGCAGACAGATGAGGAGATTGGGAAGGTGGCCGCTGCTGTTCCCGTCATTATATGTATCCTTGGGAGTGCTGTTGTGCTGAGCTCCCACTCCTGAACCCCAAATGCCACCTTGTGGTCTGGGCAGTCCTGGGGATCTCCCTCCCAGCCAGGCTTGGTTCATCATCCTAGAGGTTTCATTGTCCCAGCTAGTGGCTAATTACAGCAGCAGATTACACAAAGGATCAGAGGCAGCTTGTCTAGTGGTTAGAGCAGGGGGAGGCTGTGAGTTCTGAACTCCGGAGTTCTGTCTGAGCTCTGGGAGGAAAGTGGTGTTAGACCGGGGTCATGAGCGGGAGTGGGAGCCAGGTCTCCTGGATTCCATCCCCAGCTCTGGGAGGGGAGAAGAGCTATTGGGTCAGAGCAGGATGGGAGATGGCTGGGAGCCAGGACTCCTGGGTTCTGATCCCAGTGCTGAGTTCCCTTAACCCTTGGCTTGCCCTAGCCCGGGCGCTGGAGCTGTTCTTGGAGTCGCTCCTCAGGAAGGCCTGTCAGGTGACACAGTCCAGAAATGCCAAGACCATGACCACCTCCCACCTGTAAGTACCCCTTTCCACCTGTGCACCCCTCTTCTGCCCAGCTGGGGACTTTGTGACCCAACTCTTGCAGTACTGGAACAAAGAAATGCCAGATCTACTCCACAACCAGATCAGCACAGCTACAAGACAGACCTGTCTCACTTAGAACAGCGGGTTGGGTGCCAGCACTCCTAGGTTTCATTCTCTGCTTTGACACCCATTCACTATAGCACTTTTAGATAGTCCTTTCCCCTCCTTTGTGCCTCAGTTTCCCCATTTTCAAATGGGGAGGTAGGTGGGTTTGAGTCACTGATCCCTAGCAGGACTGAAGCTCAGGGAGGCAATGATGATTACTGTGTGCGGAAGAGAGACTTTAAACCCTGCATCCCCAGCTGGGCTGGATACACCATGGGGATCCCTATTAGTCCTCAGGAAGCCAATAGGGTCTGGGAAACTGAGGGCTGGGGAAGAGGTTTCTGAGAGTGGGGGTGCTGCAGTCCCCTCCCCCAGAATCTGAGTTGCTCTCCGTTCCCTGCAGGAAGCAGTGTATAGAGCTGGAGCAGCAGTTCGACTTCCTCAAGGATCTGGTGGCCTCGGTGCCCGACATGCAGGGAGACGTGGAGGACAACCACGCTGAGGGCGAGAAGGTCTCTAGGAGGTGGGCAGTAGGCGGCGTTGTGCTACAGGGAGGGGGGTGAGAGGCTCAGTGGGGAGGTTTGTACCTTGCAGCCAGTGCTGGCTAGGGATGTTAGAGACCGTGTAATTGAATAGTCGTGTAACCACATGAAATTTTAGCCGTTACATGATTATTTGATAGTCCCTGGGGGCAGAGCTGGCAGCCAGCGTGCTCCCGGCCCCATTCCCGGGGAGGTGTCTGCCACCCTGTGCTCTTGCTTCTCTATCAGAAGCACCAGCACAAGGTGGCAGGCAAGAGCCAGTCCACAAGGGGAGCCTGTTTAAAAACCAACTCCCTGCGCAGACGGGCTCCCGCCTGCTGCCCCTTGCTGCTGCTGCCTCTGACACAGAGGCAGCAGTGCGGGTGGCAGGAGCCCCTGTCTGTTGGGGCTCCAAGCGCCCTGCAGACCGAGGCTGCTCCGGCATGGAGCAGCCCCCTGTCCGGGGAGGTCGGACCCACACAGACAGGGGCTGCTGCTGCAGAGCAGCCTTTGTCTGCGGTGTTCCAAGGCTCACTGTGGACAGAGGCTGCCCCATGGGATGCTGGAGCAGCCCCTTCCTGTGGGGACCTTGGATGTGGGGACAGGGCCTAGGCAGCTCCGCGGAGCCAGTTGTTGGCTTCCTCCAGCACCAGTTCCTGTCTGCCCCCCTGCTGCCTCTGTAGGGGGAAGCAAGGGGAAGGGGGACAGGTGGCTCCACAGAGCTGGTATGCATGGAGAGCTGCATTCTTGGCTCCCGCCTGCCCCCCTCGCCCTCCACACTGCTGCTTCTCTATCAGGCAGTGGGTGGGACAGGCAGGCGGATCCAGTGAACATGAGGAGCCCGGCAGACACCAGCTCCCACCTCTCCTCCCCCTGCTGCCTCTGATACAGAGGCAGCAAGGCAGGGAATGTGTGTAATCAGCAGGATTAACCGATAAGCCCAGGCTTATCAATCAATTGTGTAGTCGTCTACACTTTGACATCCCTGCTGCTGGCGAATGCTCCCTGAGGCACTGTGCTACAGTGAATGAGGCTGGGGCTCAGTAGAGGGCACTCTGCACCCACAGCTGACGCTGGCCTTTATTCCCCAGTGTGCTGCAGGGAGTGTGGTGGGGCTCAGGAGGGGTGTGCCTCCTCTTAGTCACTGCTAGCTGTAGCACAGCACTAGGGAGTGCTGTGTTGCAGGGAGACACTGACAGACGGTGGTTACCACAGATGCTCTCACCCTTCACTAAGAATTTGAGAAAAAACTCCAGTGTCCAACTCAATTCCAATTCATTCTGCCTCCCAAAACCCCTGCTTTGCCCTCAGAACTAGGCGTGGGCCTTCTTCATGCTTCCTAGCGGAACCTGGGCGTTGTTGCTGTGTGCTGTTACCCAGCCACCATACCACACACCAGAGATGGCTGCACTCCAGCCCTGTTGCAAAGTGATTCCTAAACACCTCTTCCCCATTGCACCCCCAGGGGATTGGAACACATTACCGGTGATTGTCCCAGTAGGGAGTGCTGTGGCCAGTTTGGGAGCTTGACAAGTGGAACCCCAAAGTGTGGTTCAAGGGTGTTGGGGTTGGGATGTGACCGGGGAGCCCTGGCGTGAAGCCAGGGGGACTGAGTGACCCAGGATTGAGGGGTCAAGGGATGCTTTCTGCATCAGTCTCTGCTGGAGTCCCCATCCATTGACAGAGCCCTGACGACTCCTTGGTCTCTCTCTGGACGCAGGGGCCGGAAGCCGGGCAGTGGGCGGAAGAACGGTGGCACTGGCAGCAAAGGAAAGGACCCGAAGCAGTCAGGCACAGACTCTGAGCAGGAGGTGAATCTAGCAGGAGGTGTCTCCCAGCCCGCAGGCTCCTTCCTGCATGCAGTAGTGCCCCCTGCTGGCTGAGCTTTGCTGATGTGCATGGGACACTGAGGGCCGGGGGAGAAGTTTAAGTCCTTGTGTGGGATAGATGGTGAAGGTTCTTCAGAGGTTGCCCATCTTGGCTGCCTCCCTGTATGGTGTATGGGCTGGGTATCCACAGAGGGGTGTAGGGTCTGGTGGCTACAGCAGGGGGGTGCTGAGAGCCAGGTCTCTTGGGTTCTATTCTCAGCTCTATCGTTTCCCTTTTGTGGGACGTGGGGCTGAGTCCCTTTCCCCTTTTCCTGCTCAGTGTCCATGGGGCCAGCTCTGGGGAGCATGAGTCACTGTGTCCCTCAGGTGGTGCCATCTCCATGCTGAGCCCCCTGCTTAACCTGCTTCCACAGGATGATTCTGAGGACAGTGAGAGCGATGGGGAAGAGGAGACGTCCCAGTCTACACCCCCCAGCCGCCCCACCACTCACTTCCCCAGGTATGAATCGGAGGCTGTCCAGTCAGGAGCCATGGCCTGCCGAGCCAGGCACTACCTCAGTAGGGCTGAGGGACTGGGCAGTGCTGGCTAGTGTTTAGATCTTGGGCTAGGGGGCAAGACTTCTGAGTTCTATCCCTGACTGAGGGATGGGAGTGGGATTGAGGGGTTAGAGTCGAACTTTAGCTACTTACGGGGAGTGGGCGCTGGAACCCTCGTAGCAGAACATATGCTCTGGATGGATCCTGACTTGTGGAACAGAGCTGGGGGCATAACAAGCCAGATGGGCCTGTTGCCCTGATAGAGGGGGTGGACACCAGGCTGGATAGGATAATGGGGATACTGGAAGAGCCCATAGATGTGATTGGGCCAACGGCGGGGGTGAGGGATATGGGGTAGATGATCTTCCCTCCCCCACACTAATTTTCTTCCTTCTCCCCGCCCTGGCTCCAGCTCTCCAGCGCCATATTTGCACTTCACCTGCCCCCCACAGTCCACCATGGCCATGCCTGTCTCCGTGCCCCCAGCCCTGCCTGCCATGATGGCCTCTGCTCCAGCACCCCCTGTCCCAGCGCAGGACGAGGAGGAGGAAGATTATGACTCGTAGCCCTGATTCCTTTTAGTTTATTTTAGTTGCTGCATTCGACGGGGGAGGGGTGGTTCTTAAATTTATTAAAAAAAGAGAGAAAAGCATTTTACCTCCATGTGGTTTGTTTTTATTGTGTCCTTGGGGTGGGTTCGAACCCCTGATTCTCAGAGCCCAGCTGGCCTTGTTCTGTCATTCCTCTCTGTGGCGCCTTCCCTACTGGACCAAGCACGACTGAGCCAACCCAGTGATTAGCTGCAGATGTCTCCAGAGATGGGAATGGGTACAAAACAGCAACCCCAGCTTGTGAATCCTTCCCCCGACTTTGCATCGTGGCTTGATTTCTCCCTTCCTCAGCCTGAAGGAATCCCAGAGAATCTAAGGCTAGTGGTTCTGTTGGCGTTCCGGGTGTGATCCATGCTTTGTCTAGGACACTCTGTTCCATTCCAGGCCTCAGTATGGTCAGGCTGTCAGGTCACAGGGGCTTTTTTGGTGATGGGTAGGATTGTTTCAAGTGGCACCCTCCGGTATGCCCCCACCCAGCAACTCTGGCTTGTGATGGGGGGCTGAGCTTCATTTTCATTAGAAGCAGGACATTTGGTTCCACGCCAGCCCTGGTTCAACGTCCCCCTTTTCTCTGCTCCCGGCAGGGCGCTCTCTGATACTGAGATGGGGGCTCTTTGTACTAGCGAGTCCTAGTCCATTGGAGAGGAAAGGGACACAGTGACTCTCACAGGCAGCTTCTTCTCCCTGCCCCCATCACTGCATGTGAAATTGACTCAGCTCTGATGATTGACTGGGGATGAATCTGAAGTAGGGGATGTAACTAGGGCTGGAGAGGGATTCCCCCCCCCCCCCGAAAGGATTTAGTGTCTCTGGACATGTCTAATCTGCACTTAACTGCATCTGCCACTGGAAGATAGTCCTGTGGTTTCGCCCATCAGAATGCCACACACACAGCTTTCCTGGGCTCTGTATGTTCTCATTCTTTCATGCCATTTGCACTCCATCCTCCAAGTGGGACTGGGAGCCAGGGGTCCTGGGAAGGGAATGGGAAGTGCTAGGAACTAGGACTCCTGGGTCCCTTTCCCGTCTCTCTTTCCCTCCCAGGATATTTAGTGGACACAGTCTCCATTATTTCATTGTTACTAAACCCCAGGGCTCCACCACCCCACTCCTGTGAAGTGTAGCCCTAAGGGACAGAAATTTCCACAGGCCCTTTTCACACCCATCTGTCATAGGCTGTTTCCATGAAAGGGTGGGCCTTGGCATCCCTTCAGGGCAGGGGTGCTTTAAGCTATCGGGGTGGGGAGCATGAGGGGTGAACACTGGGTGGCTTGCAGCCACCTTGAGAGCTGGGATGTTGCGACTTTTAACACATTTGATTTTTGTATCGACTCAATAAAGTTCTGATTTCATTAGAATCTTTTTGTGTTTGGAATGAAATTTACAATGGTGTGGTTCTTATTGGAGAAGGCAACAGAGCTGGCCAGGACTCCTGGGTTCTATCCCTAACTTGCCACTGATTCTGTGCGTGTAGACTTTAGCACAGGGATGGGGAACCTTTTTTGGGTCAGGGGCCACTGGCCTCCAGAAAAATCAGTTGGGGCCTTATAAAAGTGAGAAGCAAAAAATAACAACAAAAAACCCCTCACGGATGTGGCCCCTGACTGAGAAGGAGAATGACACTCCCCACATTCCCCTTGCACACCAGAGCCTAGTGGGGCCCAGGTTAGTAGATTCTGTGTGCTCCAGCCCCGCAGGGGGAGGAGGCTGAAGTGCCAGCACAGGCTCCCCTGTGCTGTGGGGGAGCCCTGAGCCTTGGGAGCCACGTCGGGTCCCTGGGCCTGAGGTTCCCCACCCCTGCTTTAGCAAGTTCCTTCCCCTGCTATCTCTGCAGGGAGGAAAGGGCCATGGCCCCTCCCAGGGAAGAACTTTGTCAGGGTGTTTGTGAAGAGCTGTGGGGTCCTTGACAGCTGCAGGGTCTGGTCCCAAACACTTGCCCCATTGGCTGAGCTACATCCCTCAACCTCTTCCTCTCCCTGGCCAGGTGAGAGTCCACCTCTCTCCAACCCTCATTGGCCTAAGCTGGTAATTTGTCTCCATTCCCCTGCAGACTGCTCCTGCACAAGAGTACACACATCCCTGTGCTCTGAGTCCCCTCCATATCTCCCTAGAGGTGGGTGTTTTAGGGATACCTGGTTCTTATGCCCCAAGCCCCACCCTAATCTTTGATGACTCCTCCACTCTCCTGGAGTCACCAAGGGACTAGCTTATAACCCTCTTCCTAACAGTGCCCACACTCCACTGCAGCTCCAGTCTCCTCCCGGCCCCCTGGTACAAGTGCATCCTGCTCTCCAGCACCTGCCTCTCTGAGCCCCAACTGGGCTGGTGCCCCCTCCTCTCTCCAAGGTGGGACAGGGAGGTATCTGCACCCTGGGAGGTCTCGCTCCCTCTTCTAAGCACTTTGGAAAAAGTCAGCTCTCTCCACAAGCAAATGCTGGTTCTCTGAGGCGATGTCTAGACTGTAGTGCTTTTTAGCAGTGCCACGTCCAAGGAACGCGTCCGCTTTTTCGGAAAAAAATTCAAAAAAGCGGACACACTCTTTCACTATCCCTGTAAACCTTGTTCTATGAGGAATAAGGGATGTGTCAAAAGAGCACTTTTTCAGTTTGGTGCTGTATAGATGTGCCAAATTTCAAAAGAGCCTTTTTTGAAAGTAAATCAGAAAAAGACACACAAAAGATACCTTTTTCCGATTGAACAGTGCAATCTAGACGGAGTCTGAGAGGATCAGCCACTAGAGAGGGGACAGAGTTCCCCTTATCATGGCCTACAACTGTGTAGAAGCTGGTGCTAGAATCCAGAGCATTAGGAGGACTCCTAGGCTATGTCTACACTTGCGGCTTCTGGTGCCAGAAATATGCAAATGAGGCTAAGCGTGACATATCACTGAGCCTTATTTGCATACCTAATGAGCCACCATTTTTCAGAAGAGGCTCTTGTGCCAGAAGGAGCTGTCTACACTGCCCCTTCTTGCGCAAGAAAACCCTCTTGCGCAATGCCATTCTTCCTGAAAATAACTGACGTAACGGCATTGCGCAAGAGGGGTTTTCTTGCGCAAGAAGGAGCAGTGTAGGCAGCTCCTTCTGGCGCAAGAGCCTCTCCTGCAAAAATGGTGGCTCATTAGGTATGCAAATGAAGCTTAGCAATTTTCCACACTTAGCCTCATTTGCATATTTCTGGCACAAGAAGCTGCGAGTGTAGACATAGCCCTAGGTTTTCTCCCAGACTCTAGGGAGGCCTTACCAGGCTGGAGGCCTTTTCAGGAGAACCAACCACAGATTGTTGGGCCCTGTAGAGGGCTGAGCTGTGAGAAGCAAAAGCTCATACTGAATAGACTAGTGTTCCCATTGTCATAGTTATCAAGCTAATCCCAGGATATTAGGGACACAAGGGGACTTCCCCACAAGAGGTATTACCTCACCCCCTTATGTTTCTTTATACTAGTGACTAGTTCCTCGTGCTCAGGAATGGGGCATCTGTGTTGGCTGACACTAGGTCAGAAAAGCTGCAAAATGAACAGATGTCAGCACAGGAACCCTGGAAGTTTTTGACACCCCCCCCTCCCAAAATTCCTGGTGTTTCTGGTAGACATCTCAGAATGCGTGGATGCATAGCTGTAAATCTCAAGTAGGAGAAGTGAGGTTCTCTTACCTCTCTACTTGGCACTGGTGCAGCCATTGCTGGAGTCCTGCAGCCAGCTCTGGTATCCACAGTTCCAGAAGGATGTTGCTAAAATGGAGAGGGGGCCAAGAGCTAAGGGGTGGAATGCTACATTGCTGGGTCTCTGCATAGGAGGCTGCATGGTGAATTTGAACTGATGCAGTGCTGTATGGCTACAAAGCAAAGGACTGCAGCAAAGGGGTGTGGATGCACTTCAGTTCACTATGCTTACCTTGCTGCATTGCAAGTGAGCAAACCACGCTACACTGATGTCACCATGAGGACATGGCGTTAGGATGTGCCCTCTTGCAGGGTCCCAGGTACGGAGCAAACCTGGGAACACCCTGATTTAAAATGGTGACATACAGAGCAATGAACAGGGTGCAGAGGGAGCAGCATCTGTGGGAATGCTTCATGCAGTGTTAGCAGGGCTTACACAAGCACATATTGCGGGCCATTCCCTCTGAAAGGCAAAGTGACTGAGACCTGGATCCAGGAGGGTTTGTGCCCAGGTCTGCCTGGGTGTCCTTCCCTGTAAAGCAACTGTATGATTGTTGCCTCCATAAGGCCAAAGGACAGGCAGAGAGGCCTTGTTCTTTGGCCTGTGAAGGTGAGAGCTCTGTTAGGAGCAGTGAACTCATCACGACTGTAGAACCTTGGGTGGCATCCATAAGGGACTGAGAGGCACTAGGATTCATTGCGGATGTAGGTCTGGAGCAATGGGGCAAGCAGTGCTGGCATCGCTCCATCAGCTGCCTGAGCCAGAACAAGGGGTGGGTGTTGTCTCCATCTGCTTAGCCTCCCACTGCCATGCCTGCAGCCTCCCAGAGCCCCCTGCTCCCCCAGCTCCCAAAATAGCAAAGGGTACCACATCCAGCTGATACGCTTGCAGCATCCCAGAGTCCCCCGCGCCCCCATCTCCTCAGCTGCCAGGGGGTCACACACACACACACACATCCATGCAGCCGGGACCAGCCCGCCAGGGAGGGGGCACACGCACACTCATCTCCCCTACGCCCCCTTAAGACTCTATGGCAGACGCCCCCGTCCCCGCCGCTTGGTGGCCGATGGGTGGGAATCCTAGCGAATGGGAGCGAGGACTCCGTGCCTGGTGCCCAATAAGAAGAAGGGGCGTGGAGCAGCTGTCACAACCGATTTAAAGAGGCGACACTCTCCGCCGGCTCCCCCTCCCTATTCCTAGTCAGCTGATGAGGCCTGAGCCCGGGTCCGCCTACAGGGCATCCTGGGCTGCTCTTTTCCCGGAGGCGCATGGAGGAGCCGCTGGAGATGCCGCCGGGGGAGGAGAGCAAGGTGAGCCCGTGCCCTCAGCTGAAACCTGCATTCCCCACCCGAGAGGGGCAGGAGCCTGCACCCTGCTACCCCCCACCCTGGTGCTCGGGGTCGGGTATCGCCCTGCATCCTCCCCCTCTGCGGGATTGGGTGCCCGTACATCTAACCCTCTTCTCTTCCTCAGCCTTGCTCATTTTCAGGGGAGCTCCCCGCAGACCCCTCCTTGCAGGTTGAGATCTCAGACGCAGTCAGCGAGCGGGACAAGGTGAAATTCACTGTCCAGACCAAGGTGAGGGGGGAATATGGGGTGAGGGGATTGGAGAGACAGGGTGGTAGGGGACCTTATGGGGGGGTCTCCCACCATGGGGCTCTGATGTTTGGGGGTCACTGGAGAATGTAATGAGGTTTGTGGATTCTTGGCTTGGGCATCCCCATTTGAGGTAGTCTTGGGGGGGGTCCTTGGTTTGAGGAGGTCTCTGGCAGGTCTTTATATTGAAGTGAATACTAGGGGGGTCCCAGATTTGGGGTGTATCATTCTTGCCCCATCCTTGTTGCAGAGCTCACTGCCCCACTTCACCCGCCCAGCACTATCCGTGGTCCGGCAGCATGAGGACTTTGTGTGGCTGCACGACACCTTCTCTGAAAATGATGAATACGCTGGCATCATTGTAAGTGGGAGTATTGTGGGAGTGGAGGGGAGCCTGGGGGGACATTGTAAAACGTGACTCCAGAAGGGGCAGATGAGATATGGAGATCATCATGATGTGGAAGGTGTCTGGGGGGGACATGGGGAGGGGTGTCATAAGGGGGAACATTATGTCAGGTTCTGGGGTCCACAGCTTAAGAAGGATGTTGCTAATGTGGGCTCAGAGAAGAGCCCTGAGAAGGATCAAAGAACTGGGAAATGGAGAGACTCCAAGGCTCAATCTGACCAGTTTAACCAAGAGAGGATTTAGGGGTGACTTGATCCCAGTCTGTGGGAACCAATATGGAGAACAGAACTATGGCCTGGAAATTGTCCAGGAGGTGTGTGTGAGCCTTTTGCCTTCCCTGAGCCCTGCCCCTCCACACACATTGCAACTGGCTATGAACCCTTTTTCAGCCTCTCCAGCTCCACCTCCCAGCCTCCTGTCCCAAGCATTGCCCCCCACAGCTTCAATCCCCTCCCCAAAAATGTGAGCTTCCCTCAGCTCTGCTCTCCCCCATACCCCAACTATGAGTCCCCATCAGCTCCACCCCATGCCTCCAGACTGCCCTAGTCCTCCCCCTTCCCCTAGCCTTCCTCACTGCTAGTATCAGGAGACCATGGGCGCTTGGGGTCACAGAGGTTCGGGAGGCTGGAGGAGGGATTCAGAGCTAATATTTCTCCTGGTTCTTTCCCCACCACCTCCCGCCCAGATCCCCCCGGCACCTCCCAGGCCTGACTTCGAGGCATCCCGGGAGAAGCTGCAGCGCCTCGGGGAGGGGAACAGCACCCTGACGCGGGAGGAGTTTGCCAAGATAAAGCAGGAGCTGGAGGGGTGAGTGACACCAGGGGAGGGTGGAGGCTGAGCTCAATGCCCCAGGATGGCACTAGGAGGCGCTGTGCGGTGGGGGTCAGTAAGGGGCTCTGTGCCATGGCTGCAGTTCAGTGAGAGGTGACACAGGGGTCAGTAGGGGCACTGCAGGGGGCAGTACAGGGAAGGTAGTGGGGGTGATCCAGGGGGCTCACTGGGGACAGTATGGAGGACAGTGGGGGGCACTGTCCCTGCTGATGCTCACCAAGCTGTCTCCCACAGCGAGTACCTGGCCATCTTTAAGAAAACGGTGGCAATGCATGAGGTGTTTCTACAGCGCCTGGCAGCCCATCCCATCCTACGCCGGGACCACAACTTCCATGTCTTCCTGGAATACAATCAAGATGTGAGACCCCTAGCGCCCCTCCTCTGAACACCTCTCCCCTGCTGAACCCCCTAGTCCCCCACCCACCTGAGGGCCTTTTTGATTCTGCGCCCCCCCCCCCCCCACCTGGACTCCACTAAGTCTGCCCCAATCCCCCCACCTCTCCTCTTCCATGCTGATCTCCCCACTGAGTTACCCCCCCCCACTACCAGCCTTCTCCATTGCTGAGCTGCACCTCCCTCCCCCCTCCCCCCGAGATGTTTGCCTTCCTGGCACAGGCCTCTGGTATCCAATTTGAGACCATTCCCATCTCCACCCCTCCCATCAGCAAGAGGGGCCATGTGGGAGATAGTCCCCACACAACACGAGGAGAACAAGGCCTGGAAGGAGCTAGAGATGTAAGAGGGACACCTCTTTCTCTCCTCTTCCTTGTCCCCCTCTCCCCTCCAACCCCGGCCTGCATAGACCTCTCCCCAAGTGCTCATTTTGTCTCTGACTCTGGTGGTAGGCTGGGAGGGATGTGGGGTGCAGGGGGTCCTGGGGGCCCCTCTCCCGTCTGCGCCCCCAACTGGCACTCCCACTCGTTGCAGCTCAGTGTGCGTGGAAAGAACCGCAAGGAGCTGCTGGGTGGCTTCTTCCGGAACATTGTCAAGTCAGCCGACGAGGCACTCATCACCGGGGTGTCAGGGCTGAAGGTGAGTAAGGGCCTGCTGCACAGCAGTGGGGTGTGTGAGCCCCCTGGGGATGAGGAAAAGAGTGCATGCCTCCATCTCATCCTATTGCCCGCAAAATCCATGGGCCCCGTGCAGACCTCTCTCCCCCCCAGCCTCGAGAATGGAATGGCCTGTCCCGATCCCCCAGTGACATTTGGGGGGTCAAGCCAGACCAATGCCTGTCCTGCAGCGCTGGGTGCCTCCAGTGCTCTGCTGCTGTGGCTCCCAGCCCTGACACCAACAGCCAGGCTATCCCCATGCAGGTCACACCCTCCCGCAGTGACCCAGCCTCCAGCCCTGGCTTCCCTCAAACCGTGGGGCAGTCTCCAGCCCTCTCCTGGAACACTCCCAGAAGTAACACAGCTCAGGGCTCCTTCAGAGACAATCCAGGGCTGCTGACAGATGTAATGCCAAACGCTTACTGAACTGGCGTGGATTAAAGGAAGTTTAGTGAAGGAAAAGGCCCAGGTTTGGTGGTTCCCAGAGGAGGAGTAAAGATAAAGGGCTACAACAGCAAAAGCCTCCCTTGTGCTTCTGAGAATTACAATCACTGCCTTAGCAGGGTCCTCACCTAAATCCAGTTCCTCTGGGAATTCAACCCCTTGGCTGGAGGACCCAATGGCAGGGCCATAACAAGGGTGGGGCAAGTGGGGCACTCGCCCCCAGCGCATCATAATCAGGAGCACAAAGACGCAATAAGTAAAAATAATAAGCTGCAAAAGTAAAGAGCATGATGCTGCTAACCTAAGGAGAGGAGGCACATAATTAATATTTTGCCCCAGGTGCAAAAAATACCTCGTTACGGTGCCACCCAGTGGTCTGTGGGTTCAAGAGCACTGGCCCCTTGAATCCGTCCTGGTTGCACTTAGCTAAGAGGCCTCTCCTCCACTCGCTAAGCTGCCAGCTTTGGTCACCTTTGTATGCACAGCTGACTTCCCTGTCTCTGCCTGATGACCAGGCAGGTCAGCTAAGCACATACATATTCCTTTGCCTACGATGGACTGGCCTTAGGCACTGCCTGCCAAACCCATTTGAAGAATGTAATTCTAGTGCTCATGTATAATGCTTTGTGCACATCCAGGCGCTACATCACACACACATTGTAATGAGCAGGGAATTAGCGGTCTAGTGAGATCTTGCATGCCACTGTTTGGGTCTATCTCATGCTAACGGTGTGTTAGGTGTAGTGAGGGTGTCAGGCCTGATGGGAGTGGCTGTCAGAGAAGCAAACCATCAACAGGCTTCTGTGTCATTCTCCCACCCTCCAAATCCCAGTGTGGAGAAACATGGCCTGTACAGATCCCCCCCCTCCTCACAGCAAGTGGCGCAGCTTACGCAACACACACACACGGTATTGTGGAGAGTGGCGCCACATGGACAGATCCACGTCCCCTCCTGGCTCTCACCAAGAGTGGCACGGCCTGCCCAGATTCCTCCCCCAGCAGCAGTGACCATGTTAGCACTTGGCCCAGCCCATGTAGATTCCCCCTTTTCCCCCCCGTGCAGGAGCCAAATGGCAATCTCTGGGCATGAGGAGCTGTGTAGTATATACAGTGCCCTGCTCCTGTTTTGGGTGGGTCCGTGTGTGGGGCACCCTTGGGTCTCTGGCTCCCTCTCACCCTCTGCAGGAGGTGGACGAGTTCTTTGAGCATGAGCGAACGTTCCTGCTGGAGTATCACACCCGTGTGCGCGACACCTGCCTCAAGGCCGACCGCGTCATGCGCTCCCACAAGAGTATGTGGGGGATCCCTTGCCTACCGCCCCCATTGGTACCAGGGTCACCCTGGCAGTGCCCCTTTCAGGAATGTCTCTCCTGGGGAAGGGAGGTCCCTGGTGATCAGGGGCACTCATGGGTGGGGACCCCTGGGGTGCTTAGCGCCAGGGATTCCTGGAGCATGGCAGCTGCCTAGCGGTCCCCTACCAGGAGCCAGTAGGGGGAGCCCTTAGGGATCAGAGTGGTGGCGGCCGTGGGGAGGGATACTCCATTGGGTTCCTGGGGTTGGGGGTGAGGTTGGGACCCCTGATTTGGTGGGGGGAGGTGGGAATCCCCAGGCTAAAGGGTACATCCCCTCCCTGATGGCTGCCCCTGCATATAGGCCTGGCAGAGGACTATATCCCCATCGCAGTGGCTCTGGGCAGCCTGGGCACACAGGAAGTCCAGCAGCTCCAGATGTGAGTATTGAAATGCAGGGAGGAGCTCTCCTAGGTCCTCCAGAACTGCTTGCTGCAGGGGCTGTGCTGGGGACAGAGGTATTGGGACAGGGACTTGAATAAACTCCACCAAGCTTGGGGGCAAGGGGCTGATATAAGGTGTCCCCCCCCCATGCACTCAACACTAGCTTCACCCTGCAGTGACCCAAGTTGGGCACCAGGGGGCACTTCCAACCCAGCCTGGGGTGCCAAATGGGGATTCGAGGCTGGGTGGTGGTGGTGGTTGATGCAGTGGTTGGGTGTAGAGCCGGGGGTGGGCGGAGAGGCGGTTCCTGGTGTGGCAGTAGAGTTCTGTGGAGAAGGGAGCATCTCTGGCAGAGCTGGGGGGTGCAAGCTGTGTCCTGCCCTCACCTGATGGGGGTTGTCAGGTGAAGGGCAGGATACAGGAGATACTGAGGGGGGATGGGGTGCTGTCGGGTGAGGGGCAGGATGCAGGGGACACAGGGATGGGGTGCTGTCAGGTGACGGGGCAGGATGCAGGGGACACGGGGGATGAGGGGGCTATCAGGAAAGGGGGTGGGATTAGTGGGTGCCCTGGTCCTGGGGGTTGTTCATGTGACATTGGAGGGAATATCTCAGTAGGAATGAGGCATTCAGAGTGGCCCTAATGTAGGGGAAGGGCATGGGGTCTCTCGGGGGCTGGTGGTGGTGGGGCAGTACAGGGTTACTGATGAATTTCCCCTTCGCTCCCCAGGAGCTTCTTGAAATTGGCAGAACTTTTTGAACGGCTGCGGGTGAGTGATGGCTCCCCCCGTCCTGTCCTGAAGGGTCTTTTCCCCTCCCCTACTCTGCTATGCGCCCCCTCTGCTCTGCAGCATCTCCCCTCACCCTGCCACCATTCCTCAGGCTCTGGACCGCCACCCAATCTCCTGGTGTCTTCCCACCCTCCCCTGAACTCCACAACCAGGATCAGCCCACCCCAAAGGTCCTACAGTGGGGAGGCAGGACCTTCATATTCCTTAGTCTGCACCCCTCAGAGGGCCTCCTTACCCACTTGCTGGTGCCCCATGTGGCTGAGTGTTTGTGACCTTTGAGTTCTATGCAGAGGAGGTGATGTTAGTTCAGAAGGGTGAGGTGGGGCAGTAGCTGTGGGATTAATCTCCCCCTTTACTGAACCTCCTTCTGTCCCCTCCTCCCCAGAAGCTAGAAGGCCGTGTGGCATCAGATGAGGATCTGAAGCTGTCTGACCTGCTCAAATACTACATGAGAGACTCACAGGCAGCCAAGGTACAGGCAGCATGATGCAGGGATGCAGCCATCTCTGGGGAATGGTACAAGGTCTATTTATACAGAGATCCCTCCCCGAGCACTGAGACACAGCCAGTTCTCTGGTGGGATGTGGGGCTGTTAATATGAGGATCTCTCATTCATCCCTGAGATACAGCCATCTCTGGGGTGGAGCATGGAGATGTATAACAGTCTGTGTCTCCAGGATCTGCTGTACCGGCGCCTGCGGGCCCTGGCTGACTACGAGAATGCCAACAAAGCACTGGACAAAGCCCGCATGAAGAACAAGGAAGTGAAGTCTGCTGAGACCCATCAGCAGCTGTGTTGCCAGCGCTTTGAACGGCTGTCAACTTCCGCCAAGCAAGGTAAGTACAGAAGGGCTCCTGGGTTCTGTCCTTGGCTCGGGGGGAGGAAGGATAGGGGGGTGGGGTCTCTAATGGGTTAGAGCAGGAGGCTGGGTTCCAGATCGCCTGGGTTTTCTCTCTCCCTGGGCAGAACTGACTGATTTCAAGTCCCGTCGAATCTCTGCCTTTCGCAAGAACCTGGTTGAGCTGGCAGAGCTGGAGCTGAAACATGCCAAGGTACCTGGGGGGACCCCCTCAGAAATCCCACAACCTGGGACCCCTGGGAACCCCCAACCCAGTCTGTGTGTGGAGACACAGGGACTCCTCCAACCTGACTGGGAACCCCTGGGGATCCCACACTTTCCCTCCCCTACAAACCTGAACTCAGACCTCCTCAGAAGCCTCCATCTCTTTCTTATCCAATCAGGGTCCCCTCCTCACCCAATATATGCTCTGTTTCACTATCCCCTGGTGAGCCCTATTCCCTCCCCCACCTCCACATGCTCTCTGCATGCTGGGGTGGGAGTCTGGAGAGTTATCTGAGTCCCCCTCCCATCAGCTGCATGCCCCTCTTAGCACAGAACCTGTCCTCAGTTGCAATACCCAGAGGCGGCCAGCAGAGGGCAGAAGACACACACGCTTGGGCCCTGTGCACAGCTTGAATCCTGCAACACTGCTCCCAGTCAGGCTGGGAGCCAGCACTCCTGGGGTCTGTCCCAGCTGAGAGGGCCAGGGAAGGGTCATTTTAGGTTTGATGGGGATCCCAGTTTACCCCAGAGCATCACACTGTGGGGGTGAGTGTTCCCCTCCCCTTTAACTCCCCCTCTTTCTTCCAGGCCAGCAGCCTGCTGCTCCGGAACACCCTGATTGTGCTGAAAGGTGACGTCTGATGCTGCCACCCAGCCCTGCACCTGTGGAAGGGGCCGCTCAGCCTTTTGGTGCAGAGATCCCCCAGTACGACTGCAGCTGCCTCAACCCAGCCCTGCCCAAGCCAACCCTGCTGACATTCCAGCCCCTCGATACCTGCTCTGCAGAATGGGTGGGGCCAGTTGATTTGGGGGGCAACTACCCCATAACAGCCCATTAACTGACTTCCCTTGCCTCCCAGCCAATGCTGCAGCCCACAGTTCCTTCAGAAAGGCTTCCTGGGTTCTATCCCCACTGTTGGAATGGCAGAGAGGTAGAGTGGGCAGGCTTGGAGCCAGGAGTCTTAAATGTGCCCGTTCCCCTCTGCCTCACCCTCCCTTGCTGTGCATTGGACCACACAGGGTAGAGAGAGAGAGAGAGAGGTGGTTAAAAAGAGAAGTTTTTCCTCTTTAACCTCTGAGCATAGGACAAGAAGCAATGGGCTTAAATTGCAGCAAGGGAGGTTTAGGTTGGACATTAGAAAAAAACCTTCCTGTCAGGGTGGTTAAGTGCTGAAATAAGATGCCTAGGGAGAGTGTGGAATCTCCACCTTGGAGATTAAGAGCAAGTGAGAGAGAGCTAGCAGTAGTGGTCTATTACTCATCCCTGAGTGCAGGGGCCTGGATTAGAGGATCTCAAGATCCCTTCCTGTCCTTTCTAGCTGTGCAGAAGAGTCCAGGCTCAATGCCCTCTCCTAGCAACTAGGGGCAAGCAGAAAGAGGGGAGAAGGGGTAGGAGAAAGACAACACACCATGGCCAGGCAGCTCTTATTCAATTCTGCCCTTCCAATGCAGTCAATCCATTCACAGCTCTGTAGCCCCCAGCCCTAACCTCTCCCAATAAAGGCCCATTTTGTATCCAGCTCCATCCAGTGCAGCCTCATTGCCAAACCCATTTTTCTTCCTAGCCCTGCTTCCTACACAGCTGCTGCAAGGACTTCCCTGCTTCAAACACTGCTTACCTTTACTTCCCCTGTCTCCCCACCCTCCCCAAACACTCAGAGCGGAGAAGCTGTGCTGGCATCTCAAGCTAGGGTGAACATCCATACAGGGTCGTCAAGCTGTCGGAGGCTTCAACCCCCCACACCTTAAGTGAGGGAATGTATCCGTGAGGGCAGAGGACCCATTCAGGCCCCATCTCCTGCTGAGCTAGTACATGGCATGGCTCTACCCCCCATTGAGACTCTGGGTGGCTGCTGGGAGTAGCAGCCCCAACAGATTGTGAGAGCAAGGAGTGGGCAGCACTATTGTCCTCTTGTGTAGTTCACTCTCCCTCCCATCCCCCCCAGCAGCTCCACTACCAGGGCTAAGGAGCCATGTGTCAGGGGAAGCAAAGCCTAGTGCAACAGACAGCCAGCAATCTGGGCCAGGACTGAGATACGTGCAGGGTTGGGAAGTGGTCCAGCTGCCTAGATCAGGAGCCAGGCACTGTGGGAAGAGACCTTCCCAGGTCCCTCTGTGTCCTTCCTTGTCAAGCAGCTGCTATTACTGATAAGGCAGCAGCCACACCCTAGCCTCCACACTGATTGCAGACTCCCAGGACTCCTTAGTTCCGTCTAACCTTTCCTGGTGACCTCAAACCTTCCAAATTAAAAAAAAAAAAAAAAAAAAAAAAAAAAAGAGGCAGGGCAGTAGGTTGTTAGCATTCATTTTTTTTATTGAAGGTCATTACAGGTGCTGCTTCCATATTAGTAAGTTCCACTGGAAGGGTGTATCCCAGCCCCCAGTTACTTAAATTTTGCAAGTTTCTCCACAATATTCCATTTATACACAGTACTACAGACAAGCACAAAGCCACTAAGTCATGGACAAGTTGGCAACAGGGGTTTGCTTTCCAGGAACACCCCCAGCTCTTCTGGTGGGGCTACAGAGAATCGGCATCCTTCATTGTTTCAAAAACACAAAACTCTTAAAAAAATGTACACACACAAGAAATGTTTAATTCCAGAGTCAGGAAGAGGCTACAGGGATGCAGTTAAGAGGAGCTACTAGGATGTCACCTTCCACCAGAAACTGCTAGTGGCTCAAGACCTGGGTTGGCTGTTGGAGGGTCCCTCACTCACTAGCCCTGGCCAGCAATGGGTTGGCCATTGAGGCTTCAGCCCTATGGAGTATTTGAGATGGGATGTCAGGAGAGGGCAATGTGACCATGAAACCAGTTTGTCTCCTTCAGAGGTTGGTCAGAGACTTTCTGGAATTGAAATAGGGAATGGTCCCAGAACTAGACCAAGCTCAGGGAAGGCTCCCCAGGAATGGAAAACTGTCCTAAGACCTACAGTGAGCTCCCATTCTCCAAGAATGGTCCCTTCTTGGTGTCTCTAGATACCAAGCTAGGGAGCTCAATGCATGGTCCCTTCTGATGGTGCAGTGGCCCAGGACCTTGAGGAGAAGCTACAGTGCCCAGGGAATGGTCCCTTTTGTCTCCAAGGCAGAAATTCCAGGTAACCAAGGAGGCAGTGGGTTTGGCAGGTGCCCTGCACACCAGGCACGGCCGGGCCGTGGAGTGTCTTGGGGACTCTGATCGTGCAAACCGGAGAAGGAGACTTAGGAGGCAAAGAATCTGAACATTATCTAAGTAATTATCCCCCCCCCACGACCCTCCCAACCCCACCCCCAAAAAAGGTAGCACAGGACTGATTAACATGGAAGCTCCGGTATAAACTGGCACTAGGAGCCGCTCACAAGGGCTTCCCTTCCAAGCTGACGACGGCATTGCCGCCCAGCTTCTGGGCCAAGGTGCAGCGATCCTTCACCTCCTCGTAACAGGTTGCTTGCAACTCATGCTTGATACCTGAGGGGAAAGGGAGGGAAGAAATGGAGGTTTACGGGAACCAATGGGCTGCAATCATCCCAACATAGCTGGGATCCAGCTTGACTCTTCCCCTACCTCCCAGATCCACCTCCCCTTGGGATCTAGCCAGGACCTGGGACATACCCTTTTCCATCACTCCCTGTGGGCAGGGTGAAGGTGTGATATCCAGGACAACAAGCCTTAGCCTGGACATGATCAGTTGGGAACCTGAGGATTCCCAGCTCTGCCCCCATCCCATCAGGGACCTTTCCACACCCCACTCTGAGCCATCCTGCCATGGGATCATGGACTATGTAGCACCTCCCAGCTGGTCACATGCATCAGGGAACTGATACTCCCATCCAAGGGGGGAGTGGGATAAGTCTCAGAGCACAGCAAGGAACCAAATCTAGGCTCCTGGACTACTACCAAGTGGCTCCAGCTCAGTGTTTCCCAATTTTATTTGGCTACGGAACCCTAGGGCCATGTTTCATCAAAGAAAAAAAAAAAAAAGCCCCACTGCCGCAATTCCCACCGCAGCTCTGTCGACTTAAGAGGGGACGGGGGAGTGCCGGCTCTTCGCAGAACCCCAGGGTTCCACGGATCACCAACTGGGAAACACTGCTCTAGCCCATTAGTCCCACTCCCTCCCAGAGCAGGGATAGGAGCCAGGAGTCCTGGTATCACAGGTGGTAGCTCCCCAGGGCCACTGCCAGTGCACCGTTCCAGCTGGGCTCAGGCAGACCATGAGGCTAGAATCACACAGCACCGTCACTGAGCCATCCTGCTGCAGAGCTGCTAGCTTACTCACCCACCACAGGCCAGGGCCCCCTGAGCTGGCAGGGCTGGGGGCACAGGAATTGACTCACCTGTGAGTTTCTTCTTGATAGCATCCTTAGAGCTGGCATAGATCATCTTGCTCTTGAGGGGGGCACATTCTGGGGCCCTGTGGGGAGAAGGGGAGGACTCACACCAACCTCAGGAACTGGAGGCTTCCCCAAGGGACAAGCCATCACCTGAGGTTTCAGACACAAACCCACCTGGGGACAGACTGAAGGGCTAAGAGGACAGAGCAGCAGCAGAGGCTGAAAGGAGCAGGTGGAGAAGGGGCCCTGCTATACACTAGCAATAACACCCCATAGGCAGATTCAGATTCCCAGCAGGAGGCACAAGCAGCAAGAGGGGCACAGCCATGTAGGGAAGGCCCAGGAGAGAGATTGTGGGGGGTTCGCAAGGCAGAGGGGGAGCTCTGGGTTTAGTGTCAGGGTGGCTCTTTGCCCAGAACAAAAAGGGTCTTTCAATGCCACTTCAAAAGAGGTTCGAGCCAGTGCAGCAGCTCCCAGAGACGGTGCCAAGTCTCCCCTGTCCCATTGGCCTGATTCATCTACTGCTGGGCAGAGTTTCAAATGCAGGCCAGTCATAACTCCTAACCCCAGCACCCACTCAGATTCCCTCCATTAATAGCACCCCCGCATCTGCATCTACTCATGCCTCCCAAGTTCCCATTCCAGCAGCCTCCAGCTGGCCCCAGGGCAGGAAAGAGCTAGTGTTCAAAACCCTGTGAACGTGGTGTGCCCTGGAGGGGGTGCCCCAGCTGGGCTCAGGGGGCTGGCAGAGCCAGCATAAGATGCACTGACTGGGTCACTCCTAGAGGCCCAGCTCCTCCCATGTGCTCTAATGCTGTGGGCCCCACCGCCAGCTAGCCAGCCAGCAGCCCCTTTAAATTAGCAGCAGGCATTCTGCTGGGCTTGCTCCACCCAGCAGAGGAGCCGGGTGCTGACACTGGGTGAACAAAGGCAGCTTTCACTGCTGCTCTGCAGAGGGAAGGGGTGGCACTGCTGGCCTAGGATAGGGAACCAGGGGACTTTTGAGAACAGGGATAGGGGAACAGGGCCCCAGAAAGGGGAGGGGCAAAGGGGGCCACCCAGACTGATGGGTGTGGCTCAAAATATAGCAGGCAGAATGGAAGAGGATGCAGGTGGAGCAGGCACAATACTGGAGAGGAGCATGGCCAGAACAGGCGTGCGCTTAGGATGGACCCAGCTAGCAGGGCTGAGGGGCACACCATTGCAGGGGACCAAGGAGTGACCAAGGCAAGGGGCGCGGACCCTGGAGGGAATGGGGTGGGGGCAAGCCCTACCAGAAGACGAAGACCAGATCCTCCTTCTTGCTCTCCTTGGTCTCATAGGTGGCGTCATAGAGGGCGTAGCGGCAGTCAGAGTGGGGGAGCATCTTGACAAAGTGCAGATAGGGGTCCTCAATCGTCTCACCCACCTCCCCTACCAGGATCTCCTTGCCCTCCTCCAGGATGATGTTCCTCTTGTCCTCGCTCAGGCAGAACAGCACTGCCTTCTTGCGCTTCTTCACCTCATCGGGGGTGGAGGCCTTCCGCACCTTCATGTCATTGAAGACCTTGATAACTCCATCAGAAACTGCTACGCCAGATGCCTGTGGGGGAAGAGGGGGAATTAGGAGCTGGGGAAACCTCTAAAGGTTGGTCAATGAGGTGCCCATTACTGGGATGCCAGCCCCACCACACATCAATTCCCAGCAGCCACAAGCAAGAGACAGGGGTTTCCTAGCTCCAAAGGGCAGCTCGTCACAAGGGAAGCCTTGCAAAGGGGGATTATTGGGGTAATCCAACCATTGCCCCCACCACGAGGTCTCGGGGGCTACTTGTTTCACCAGGTACCAAGCCAATGGACCCAGCAGATTTAACCCAGCAGCTGCCATGGGCTTTGGAGCACAGAGGGAATCGGGCAAGATGCAGAGTTGCAGCTTACACAAGCAGGACCAGAGAAGACACACTCCAAGGGCCCGCAGCAAACCAAATAGACCCCAACTACAAGAGCGCTCAATGGAAAGCTCTGCATCAGTGCCTTACACAAGCACCCAGGACAGGCGCTGCAAGGGAACCCGAAACCCCATGCAGGAAACAGCACTACACATGACCTCTGCAGGAGGCTGTGCCCGCTGCTTCCCCATCACCAGCCAGCAGCCCGGGCCCTTCCCACACAGCATAGCACCAGCCCCCATTCACCTCAAGAGGAGACTAATCACCCCTCTACAACTTTTACCCCATAGTCCCTGTTCACCCTGTGCCCTACCTCCCACTCATCCTCCCCATTTAACCCCAGCCTTCTTCCACTAGCTACCCCTCCCCACACCACCACCAAGACAACTGCCAGTCTGTCTCTTGGTGCAGTAAAGCCAGCCTCCACCCTCCTTCCTGGCCTGGTACTCAGAGCACAGCACTTGACACTGAGTCCACCCCTTTTCCCCACCCCCCATTAGACACCTTAAGACCGAGAGCCTTGTTATTTGGGGCACTGACATAGCACTTCGCACTCCACTGCCTGACAGCACAGGGGCCAATCTGAGTAGCTGGAGGCACCCCAAATTCTAACCACTCAGTGCTCCATGCAAGTCCCAGCCCAGGTCTCCCTGGATGACCAAAGGTCCAGCCAAGATCCCCAGCCAGCCAGTCAGCTGAGTCTGGCTTCAGCAGAGGGGCCCGGCAAATCAGCAGGGTGATATGCTCTTATATGGAGAAGGGAGGCTGCTTCAGGGGAAGCACAAGCCACTGTGCTCCAGCAGCCGCTTCTGGGAGGAGATGAAAGGGACATGGGGACAATGCAGGGCTCAGAACACGGACCAGTGAGAGAATCATCAGATCCCCCAGCCTAGGCCTAGATACTGTAGTCAATATCTTCCCTCCTGCAGCAAGGCTGATGCAGCCAGGATAGCTCCCCCCTCCCCCCGAAGCCTCCTAATTGAGTGGGCCCATAGGAGGCTAAAGGGCTTTTGTTCCCTAGCCCAGAAGCCCCGTTTGAATCCATGGCAAAGACCTAAGTAGTCAGTGCTATTGGCTCTACCAAAGAAATGAGACTATTCACAGGTCTTGCTGATCACCCTTCTCTCTCCCCCCCCCCCCCCCGATTCTCCTGTACCCTCCACCCCAAGTTTTGCTCACCACTAATCCCCAGCCAGGCAATGCTAGGAGCCTGGGTATTAGGCTAACCAAGCACCACTCCCCTTCCCCATCCCCCTAGCATCTTTGTCCTCCGCGTGGGAGGGCTCTACAGGCTGCAAGGGAACACTCCCACCGCTCAGACAGTTCAGAGCGCTAAGCACCATGAGAGCTCCTTGCTGGCACTAGGTGAAGCAGGTTTGGCCAATGCAAGGTGGGAGAACCAGGGCTGGGAGCACAAGGCAGAGAGAATCAGACATTTTGCAGAGCAGCACGCTTGCCCACCATCATGGCATTATCAAAGGGTAATGGTGGGGAGCAGAAACTGAGCGAGGCAGTTGAGAGCAGGACACTGGATTGGCTGATCTGGGGGGAGCTAGGACAATGTGGAGCACAAAATAGTTTCATCTTAGACTCAGATGTTAATGTCAGAAGTACCTCTTATGGCCCAAAGATATCTCCAGCCACTCCTACATCCAGCCAACATCCCCAGCAGGGGATACCCAAAATTTGGCACACCAAAGGCCATCTGTACCATGGCAAGGCCTGGGATAGAAAGCTCAACTGTTGCAGACATGGGGAGCCCTGAAGTCACAGGATCCCATACACATAGGGCATCAGGCAGAAGAGATGGATCAAAGGGGAGCTGGCAAGCCTCAAACCCCATGTTTTAGGGGATCTCCCATTGCCATCCCGCACTCTGATGCAATAGCAGCCCCGGAACAACATGCCTCAAGAAAGAGAGCAATACCTAGCCCATCCCGCATTAGAGAATAGGAGAAGGGGCCAGGCCCACATGGGACTCACTCAGAGGTGCATCATCAGCATCCTGCTACACTTGCACCTATAAGGGAAATGGCCAAAACAGGCCGCATAAAAAGCCTATAAAATCCTCTCATAGGGATGCCGATCCCAACCCCATACAGGAAAAAGGAGGAGGTCCCCCCCCATGAAACCCAGGGGTACCTTCCATAGGGGGTGGAGGAAACCCCTCGCCCATGGATCCTACAGGGGCCTTCCGACGCAGAAGGGAGCATACAGCCGCCTATAGACCCCATACGGGGAGAGGCTCCCCTTGCAGATCCCATTCATAGAAACCCAGAACAGAGCAGCGCCCCACCTGCCCCACGGGCGAGAGCAGATTCCTGCCCTGGAGCCGACAGCGGGGCCCCCGATCGCTCTTACAGGCGCCCCCTACAGAGGGTGGCGGGTACGCCAGGCTCCCCCATCCCCTATGGCTCCCGTAGGCGCCCCAAAGGCAAGATGGCGGGCGTGGGCCATAAGATGGCGGCGGCGGGCCGGGGTCCTACCATGGTGCTGCGGGCAGGGGGATCGCGGTCCGGGCTGCGCGGTGTCCGTTATACTGCAGCTCCTCTCTCAAGAGATAACGGTACCAAATATCGCCCCGCCCCGAGCCTACCGGCCGCCCACTTCCGCTTTATGGGGGAGGGGGCACTTCCGGGCGGCGCCGGCCACGAAGCATGCAGGGAAATAGAGTCCGCGCCGCGGGGCACGCAGAGAAAAGGAATCCGTGCCCGCCGCCGGGAAAGAGCCGCAAAGCGCGGGGAAATGGCACGAGCGAAGGAGAGCCACGGGAGACATCGGCAGGGGAGTCATGGGCGATGTAGTCCTGGGATCAGGGAGACGCTGCCGCGTCTGCAACACCCCAGTGCGGGTGCCCTGCAGTTGCGTGCAGTGCATCATGGGTAACAGACCCCCCCCCCCACGAAATAGTAGGACACGTCGTTTGATCACCACCGCCCCTCGCCTGCAGGGCGCTGGGCTGCGGGCAGCCCTCACGCCTGAGTTCCCCCTGGCTCTGGGTGCAGAGCGGGCCGGGAGTGGGAGCCGAGCCCCGGGAGTGCAGCCAAGGGGCTTGGCATTGGGAGCCTCCCTGAGGCCGACGTCCAAGCTGCGGCTTGGAACCGCGCCTGGAGATAAAACAGCCTTTGTATTAATCAGGGTGTCCGTGAGCGGGGCGGCGCAACGCAGCACAGGTAGCGCCCAGGTCGGCTTGTACTGAGCGCAGGCGGCCACAGGCTCTAGGGCAGCAGACTCCGAAGACCGGCTGCTGATTGGCTGAGCCGTGCCGTGACCCCGCCCCCTTCCATTGTGGCGCTGTCCTTCCTCTCCTTGCGTCGCTTCCAAATAAGGGCGTGAACCAGCTGCACAGAAAAAGGCCCCGCCTCCTGCAGCGTCCTCTCCTTATAAGGACATTTAGGGCACACAAGAGGAAGCCCCCCCCCCCCCCACCTACCCAACGCATTGAGGTGTGATCCTTAGCTACACGGAATCCTTCGCCTTGTCCCCTTCCTAGTCGTTTCCTTTGCTTCTGCGCAGACCCCTGCTTTCTCACTCATTATTTCCTCATGATCTTGATTGTTTTCTCTAAAGCTGCAGCTCCTGGACTCAAGTGAATCTGCGGTGCTTTCAGCCTTCAGTTCTCAAAGAAAAATGAATTTCTAGCTCTCTTGATGTGGTGAAAGCTTCAAAATGTGACCCCGGTGCATCCTAAAGGCTCAAAAAAGCAAAATCCTCCCCCCCAAGCTATTATTCTTACATAATCTCATGATTTTTGTTAAGTGTGGCTCCTGATTTTTTTAACAGCTGGGGTTGGCATCTACCACAGGATAGTTTATCTAAGAATAACTCTATACATTTTACCTGGTAGGGTTGAAAATGTTTTGGGTGACTCCCTCACACTATGGTAAGTTGACAGCCAAGTGACCACCCTCCTTATCCAAAGGTACAAGAGCCTCTGGTTATTATATCTCTTAAAGACATGCCTTCTGTTGCTCCCATTCTCTGAGCCAAAGCCCAAGCACAAGTTACATATCATAAGTAGTGGACCATTATGCTCCAGAGTAAACAATGGGGCTGTGTCTAGACTGGCAAGTTTTTCCGCAAAATCACATGATTTTGCGGAAAAACTTGCCAGCTGCCTACACTGGCCGCTTGAATTTCCGGAAAAGCACTGACGATCTCATGTAAGATCATCAGTGCTTTTCCGGAAATACTATGCTGCTCCCGTTCAGGCAAAAGTCTTTTTCCGAAAGACTTTTGCACAAAAGGGCCAGTGTAGACAGCACAGTAGTGTTTTCTGCAAAAAAAGCACCAATCACAAAAATGGCGATCGGGGCTTTTTTGCGGAAAACTGCGTCTAGATTGGCCATGGATGCTTTTCCACAAAAAGTGCTTTTGCGGAAAAGTGTCCTGCCAATCTAGACGTGCTTTTCCGAAAATGCTTTTAACGGAAAACTTTTCCGTTAAAAGCATTTTTGGAAAATCATGCCAGTCTAGACGTAGCCTGGGATAGGGTGCTTGGAGGCAATGCCAAACCTCTCTCTCCATGCTGCCATTCCAGGCATCCTGCATGACTCAGCAAAGAGTGCTCTCCCCAAAACCAGTGCTCAGCTTGCTATGCCAGTAAACCCAGCATTAACATGCCCTGTGCATCACCTCAGAGGACACTGTGTCTCAGAAATAAGGAGGGAATCCTTGTATAAACAGGTCCTGTGCCCCACCTCAGGCGGCTGAGTCTCAAAGCTGGGCAAGTACTGAGGAGGGGTAGGGCTGTCTCCAGGCAGAAGAATATCTATCTCAAAGTATTAACTAAATGCTCCAAGATTATCCCCTCCACAGATCAAATCAACCACCTGTGTGTGTGTGGAGTGGGGGGGAGTATGACAGCCCAGTGGGTTGGGGACAGCTGGAGAGGAAGGATGATATGAAGCCAGGACAGTGGTTCCCATGGTGGGGGAGGTTGGTTCCCCTCCTTTCTCAGCATGACCCCTTGAAGTAGGGTGGCTGTTTTGGCTGGGACAGAACCATTTTAAGCCCTTCCCCAGCCATTTTTTGGCAAAAGCGGGCATTTGTCCCATTTGCTGTTGCTGACTTGATCAGTTGCCAAGAGCAAACAAGACAAAAGTCCACTTCTGTCAAAAACAGTGGAGAGAAATGTGCAGAGGAATGAGCAGCAATGCCAGCCCCCATGTGGGTGGGAGGCAGGGCTCAGGCAAGCAGCCACCCCAGCTGTGCACAGGGCTTGGGTGTGCAGCCACCTGGTCCATGTCTGGGAAAGCAGGCAGGGCTTGGGTGAGCCAGCACCAACCCCAGCTGTGCATGGTGTGTGAGCGGGAGGCAGGGCTCAGGTGGGCAGCCACCACAGCTGTGCACACTGGGGAGGAGTCAGGGCTCAAACAAGCAGCCATGGAGGAGGTGGGCAGGGTTTGGACAAGCCATCACCCCAGCTAGCCCCAGCTGTGTGCAAGGGGAAGGCAGCTTGGGTGAGGAGCCCCAGCCAGCACCATGGGGATGTATTCACATGTGCTTGAACCAGCAGCTTGGGCCAGTCCTGGGAGGGGAGTCTGGGGAGGCACTTAGTCTAGGCCCATACTCTGTCCTTTGGGAAATATGGTCACCCTGCCTTGAAGGCTCCAGCTGTATCATAAATCTACTCGCCAATATGTACATCCTTCTTGTCACACATATTCTGCTGCTTCCCTTAACCTCTTACCAGCCAGTCTAAAAACCCTTTAGCAGCGGACATGTATCCTGGGAGATCTTCCAGGGGGTATAGCAACTCATCTAGATATTTGCCTAGTTTTACAGCAGGCTACATAGAAAGCACTAGCAAAGTCAGTACAAATGAAAATTTCATACAATGACTTGTTTATACTGCTCTATATACCAACCACTGAAATGTAAGTACAATATTTACATTCCAATTAAATTGTATGGCAAAAATGAGAAAGTCAGCAATTGTTCAGTATAGAATCATAGAATCATAGGACTGGAAGGGACCTCGAGAGGTCATCGAGTCCAGCCCCCCGCCCTCAAGGCAGGACCAAGCCTCTGTCTAGACCATCCCTGACAGATGTCTATCTAACCTGTTCTTAAATATCTCCAGAGAGGGAGATTCCACCACCTCCCTTGGCAATTTATTCCAATATTTGACCACCCTGACAGTTAGGAATTTTTTCCTAATGTCCAATCTAAACCTCCCCTGCTGCACTTTGAGCCCATTACTCCTTGTCCTGTCCTCAGAAACCAAGAGGAACAAATTTTCTCCTTCCTCCTTGTGACACCCTTTTAGATATTTGAAAACCGCTATCATGTCCCCCCTTAATCTTCTTTTTTCCAAACTAAACAAGCCCAGTTCATGAAGCCTGGCTTCATAGGTCATGTTCTCTAAACCTTTAATCATTCTTGTCGCTCTTCTCTGGACCCTTTCCAATTTCTCCACATCTTTCTTGAAATGTGGCGCCCAGAACTGGACACAGTACTCCAGCTGAGGCCTAACTAGTGCAGAGTAGAGCGGCAGAATGACTTCACGAGTTTTGCTTACAACACACCTGTTGATACAACCTAGAATCATATTTGCTTTTTTTGCAACAGCATCACACTATTGACTCATATTCAACTTGTGGTCCACTATGACCCCTAGATCCCTTTCCGCCATGCTCCTTCCTAGACAGTCGCTTCCCATCTTGTATGTATGGAACTGATTGTTCCTTCCTAAGTGGAGCACTTTGCATTTCTCTTTATTAAACCTCATCCTGTTTACCTCTGACCATTTCTCTAACTTGCTAAGGTCATTTTGAATTATGTCCCTATCCTCCAAAGAAGTCGCAACCCCACCCAGTTTGGTATCATCTGCAAACTTAATAAGCGTACTCTCTATCCCAATATCTACATCATTGATGAAGATATTGAACAGTACGGGTCCCAAAACAGACCCTTGAGGAACTCCACTTGTTATCCCTTTCCAGCAGGATTTAGAACCGTTAACAACAACTCTCTGACTACGGTTATCCAGCCAATTATGCACCCACCTTATCGTGGCCCTATCTACGTTATATTTGCCTAGTTTATCAATAAGAATATCATGCGAGACCGTATCAAATGCCTTACTAAAGTCTAGGTATATGACATCCACCGCTTCTCCCTTATCCACAAGGCTCGTTATCTTATCAAAGAAAGCTATCAGATTAGTTTGGCATGACTTGTTCTTCACAAACCCATGCTGGCTATTCCCTATCACTTTATTACCTTCCAAGTGTTTGCATATGATTTCCTTAATTACCTGCTCCATTATCTTCCCTGGGACAGACGTTAAACTGACCGGTCTGTAGTTTCCTGGGTTGTTCTTATTCCCCTTTTTATAGATGGGCACAATATTTGCCCTTTTCCAGTCTTCTGGAATCTCCCCTGTCTGCCATGATTTTTCAAAGATCATAGCTAAAGGCTCAGATACCTCCTCTATCAGCTCCTTGAGTATCCTGGGATGCATTTCATCAGGACCTGGTGACTTGCTGACATCTAACTTTCCTAAGTGATTTTTAACTTGTTCTTTGTGTATCCTATCTTCTAAACTTACCCTCTCTCTGCTTGTATTCACTACATTGGGCACACCTCCAGACTTCTCGGTGAAGACCGAAACAAAGTCATTGAGCATCTCCGCCATTTCCAAGTTCCCTGTTACTGCTTCTCCCTCCTCACTAAGCAGTGGGCCTACCCTGTCCTTGGTCTTCCTCTTGCTTTTAATGTATTTATAAAAGGTCTTCTTGTTTCCCTTTATGCCTGTAGCTAGTTTGATCTCATTTTGTGCCTTTGCCTTTCTAATCTTGTCCCTGCATTCCCGTGTTGCTTGCCTATATTCATCCTTTGTTAGTTGTCCTAGTTTCCATTTTTATATGACTCCTTTTTTATTTTGAGATCATGCAAGATCTCCTTGTTAAGCCAAGCTGGTCTTTTGCCATATTTTCTATCTTTCCTACACAGCGGAATTGTTTGCTTTTGGGCCCTTAACAACGTCCCTTTGAAATACTTCCAACTCTCCTCAGTTGTTTTTCCCTTCAGTCTTGCTTCCCATGGGACCTTACCTACAAGTTCTCTGAGCTTATCAAAATCTGCCTTCCTGAAATCCATTACCTCAATTGTGCTGGTCTCCCTTCTACCTTTCCTTAAGATCATGAACTCTATTATTTCGTGATCACTGTCCCCTATACTGTCTTCCACTTTCAAGTTCTCAACTAGTTCCTCCCTATTTGTTAAAACCAAATCCAGAACAGCTTCTCCTCTGGTAGCTTTTTCAACCTTCTGAAACAGAAAGTTGTCTCCAATGCAGTCCAGAAACTTATTGGATAGCCTGTGCCTCGCTGTGTTAGTTTCCCAACATATGTCTGGATAGTTGAAGTCCCCCATCACCACCAAATCTTGGGCTTTGGATAGTTTTGTTAATTGTTTAAAAAAGGCCTCATCCACCTCTTCCACCTGGCTAGGTGGCCTGTAGTAGACTCCTAGCATGATATCACCCTCATTTTTTACCCCTTTTAGCTTAACCCAGAGACTCTCTACACAGCTATCTCCTACATTCATCTCCACTTCAGTCCAAGTGTGTACATTTTTAATATACAAGGCAACCCCTCCTCCCTTTTTTCCCTGTCTGTCCTTCCTGAGTAATAGTGTGCTGTGACACTTCTGTATTTTTATATCCGATTTTGTAAGAAAGCAGGTTTTTTTAGGTGAGGAGAGGTTAAAGTGACTGGGACTTTTCAGTTTAGAAAAGAGGAGACTGAGGGGGGATATGATAGAGGTCTATAAAATCATGAGTGGTGTGGAGAGGGCCGATAAAGAAAAGTTATTTATTAGTTCCCTAAATAGAAGAACTAGAGGACACCAAATGAAATTAATGGGGAGCAGGTTTAAAACTAATAAAGGAAAGTCCTTCTTCACACAGCGTGTAGTCAACCTGTGGAACTCCTTGCCAGAGGAGGCTGTGAAGGCTAGGATTATAATAGAGTTTAAAGAGAAGCTAGATAATTTCATGGAGGTTAGGTCCATAAAAGGCTATTAGCCAGGGGATAAAATGGTGTCCTTGGCCTCTGTTTATCAGAGGCTGGAGAGAGATGGCAGGAGACAAATCACTTGATCATTGTCTTCGGTCCATCCTCTCTGGGGCACCTGGTGCTGGCCACTGTCGGTAGACAGGATACTGGGCTAGATGGACCTTTGGTCTGACCCAGTACAGCTGTTCTTATGTTCTTATATGTGAGGGAAACTTGGGGCTACACAAGAAGACAAATCAAGACTCCTGAAAGGCTCTGGAAAGGTTGGGGCCACTGGCCCTATATCCTGGCCAGGGAGGATGGGGGTTGGACAGTGCTACCTGACCCTCCTGCTTGGTGGTTGAGATTGGGGGCGCTCTCACTACACTGCCAAGAAGGGGGAAAGCTAAACAAGGAGCTAAAAGGGAGAGATGCCACTAGTCTCTGTAGGCACAGAAACCCCCCCAGATCTGCCAGTCCTCCTCACTCCTTACCCACAGCCTCTTGCAACCAACCCCCCCACACCTCATGGCTGTGTCTACATTGGCGTGATCTTGTGCAAAAACTTGCTGCCTGTCTACACTGGCCGTGAGTTCTTGCTCAAGTACACTGACGTTCTAATGTATGAAATCAGTGCTTCTTGCGCAAGAACTCTGATGCTCCTGCTCAGGAATAAGCCCTCTTGCGCAACTGTTCTTGCGCAAGAGACCAGTGTAGACAGGCAACATGAATTTCTTGCACAAGAAAGCCCCATGGTTAAAATGGCCAGCAGAACTTTCTTGCGTAAGAAAGCGTCTACACTGGCATGGATGCTGTTGCGCACAAGCACATCTCTTGCACAAACGCACATGCCAGTGTAGACGCTCTCTTCTGGAAAGAGTTTTTGCACAAGAACTCTTCTGCAAAAGAGTTCTTGCGCAAGATCATGCCAGTGTAGACGTAGAATGAGTCCTAGTTCCCAGCCCCTTTGCTGCAGTACCATAACAAGGGTGGGCCGCTTGCCCTGGACACATCATAATCAGGGGCACAAAGATGCAATAAGTAAAAATAATAAGATACAAAAGTAAAGAGTGCAACATGTGCTAACCTAAGTCCCAGTTTATACGAGCCTGTCTCGAGGCCTGACAGGAAACGAAACAGTCATGCTGAAAGGCTCGCAAAGTCTCCATTTACACATTTTCTTGAGAGGCAGCAGGCTTCAGCTTGCTTCACTTTAAGCTGAATTTACACGGAGCGTTGGGCACATTGAGCCTTTACAGCATTACCAATGTTGAATACAGAAAACAGTTCACAGTGGATGCAGTGGTTTTTCAATGCACGTACATGCGAATACACTGTCAACACACTCAATGCTGCGTCAAAATATTAAAGGTATTTTGGTGCTAATGCTTGGCATAGGTATTTGATCCCCTACAACACTTTTCCATTCATAGACATTATAAAACATGTTCCTAATATTGAAAATATATTTGTTATATTACTATACTGTTGATTTAGTTGATTTTTCTTGACTTAAAGATACATAATTAGTAAACTAGAGACATTTTTTAATTTGGAGGAGAGGGGGCACATAATTAATATTTTGCCTGGGGCACAAAAATACCTAGTTATGGCACTGCTCTGTAGTGAGCACACTACCCCTCACTACCCTCCCTTTCTGAGCTGCGAGTAGAGCCCAGGAGTTCTGGCTCCCAGGGTTGGGATAGCCCCCCAGCCCTGCCTGTGTCCCCCACTCCCGGCCCGCGGCCTCCTGCTACCCCAGCCCCGAGTTCCAGGCGCCCCGCCAGCGCCCAGCTGCTCGCTCTGTTCCGAGGGGCACCCGCAGCGCTTTGGGCAGTGCGGGCTCTGCGCGTCTCCCTCGGGCCGCCAGGGGGGGCTGGAGTTCCCCACGCGGCGGACGCTCTGGCCCGGGAGTGTCCGCGCTCTACGATGCCCAGCTGCGAGGGGCGGGGCTAAGGGAAAGGGGGGAATCGCTCCCGGGTTGGGGGCGGAGGGTTCGGGGGAACCCATGAGTCCGGGAGGGGGCGTGGCCTGTCATCCCCCGTGAAGCGTGAGTCACCAGGGCCCCCCCCGGCCGGGGCAGAGGTCGAGCGAGGGGGACCCCCCCCCCGGGCTGGATCGGAGCCGGCGCCCCCTAGAGGAGCGAGGCTGCGAGTCCCGGGGCTGGGGGCGGGGGCGCTGCTCCTTGCCCAGCTCGGCTGCGGGATGGCGGCCCCACGGCGGCTGGGGCGGAAGAAGCCGGTGCCCGCCTGCCCTAACCCGCTCTTCGTGCGGTGGCTGACGGAGTGGAGGGATGAGGCTGCCGAGAAGGGCAGGAAGACCCAGTTCGTGTATGAGAGGGTGAGTCCTGGTTCCCAGACCTGCCCTCCTGCTCTGACCACTGCACATCACTCCCCTCCCTTTCCAGCTGGGACTAACGCCCAGGAATCCTGGCTCCCAGCCCCCTGCTCTATCTCGCTAGCCCCCACGGTACCCAGGAGTCCTGGCTCCTGTGCTGGGATCACACTGGGGGAGGATGAGCTGGAGGCTCCCTGTGTCAGTATCTCCTCTCTGCCAGGCCCTGAGCTCTCTTCGGAGGTACCCGCTGCCCCTGCGCAGTGGGCGTGAGGCTGCGATTCTACAGCATTTTGGGGATGGGATCTGCCGGAGGCTGGACGAGCAGCTGGAGAAGCACCGAGCTGAGGAGGGTAGGTGCAGAGCACCAGGGATGGGGTACCAGGGCTGAGGGGTCCCCAGGATGGCATGAATTGAAGGATGATGAGCAGGGGGCAGGCAGCCACACGAAGGCATAAGGTGCACCAGTGGTCCTAGATAGCAGGTTCCACTATCTTTAAGATCCTAAACAACTGTGGCAGATTTGAAATCAAATGCCAGTGCTTTGTTATTGTAGGGTCTCTCATATTAAATGGGAGGGTATTGTCTCCCCCTCCCTCCCATGGTGCCTGTCCTTGAGCCTAACAAGTGAGAGTCTGCTCCCTGGAAGGAGTCCCCCCCATGTCTCCAGCTGGAGGGTGGGGGAATGGTCTGGCTGAGGGAGGCTGGGAATAGGAGAAAGGACCTGTCCTTTAGGGGGCATAGGCTCCAATCCGGGCCCAGGGTAGGGGGACTGGCTGGTTGAGGGAGCACCTAACTTATTTCTTTTTGAACCCTAGGTGCAGAGGTGCTCTTTGAAACTGTGGGAGGGGCCAGCCCCTCCATGGGAGCACAGGAAAGTGATCCCCCCAGCACAGAGCACCACTCCCCCGATGACCCTTCTGCCTCACAGGACTCACTTGTGGACCGGGAGCCTCCCCCGATGGTGAGAGCACAGCCTCTGGCAGAAGGGCTTGGAACCAGGTCTCCTGGGATCTATCTGGCTCTGGGAAGAGAGTGGGGGGGTCTAGTGGTTAGGGAAGGGGGGTGGAGTTAGAATTCCTGGGTTCTAGCCCTGGAACTGGCTCTCTGAGATGCTGGGTAAGTCCCTGTGGGTTGCAGGGACAGGTGGGGGCTTGGAAGGACGTCGGTACAGTGAGGAGATCAGAGTGGGGACCCTGCTGATTCTCACTTCTCTTTCCAGAGGAAGCACCGTCCAGCCCGGGCGTACGTCCCAGCCCCACGCTCTGGGGGCTATGCTGTGCTGCTAGCCCTCTACAAGGACAGCATGGTAAGCCTGGAATCCTGGGTTCCATGCCCCTGTTCTGGGAGGGGAGTAGGGTCTAATGGCTAGAGCAGTGGGCTGGGAGCCGGCATCCCTGGGTTCTGTTCTTAGCACTGGGAAGGAAGTGGGGTTTGGAGCCAGGCTTCCGATGTTCTCTCTCCACTGCTGACTTCCCTGCTCCCCATTACAGAGCCCACACAGCCGGGGGTTCCTGACGAAGCCTGAGCTGCAACGGGCAGCTCAGCCGCTGTGTGACAAATCCTTCACCCTGGTGAGTGAGAGCTGCCGTGGCGTCCCCCAGCTGGCCCCTTTCAGTCCAGCACCATCAAACATTCCTCAGGAGGCTTGGAGTTGATGACAGGCACCTCTTATTGGGGGAGTGTTAGTCTTGATGAGCCATCAGTCCTGCCATAGAGATCTGAGCCCATCACTCCACCCCACCCCCTCAAGTTTCCCTACAGCCTCTACTTCCCCCAGTCTTGCCCTCCGGCTCAAGCAGGTCCCACCCAGAAGAGTCACATGGGGTATCTGTGTCTTGCAGGGTGACCCGGGAAATAGGTACACAGCTTGGGCATCGGTGGGCACCTTGATCCGCAAAGAGCTGGTGCTGAAAACCAATGTACCGGCCAGGTAGGGTGCTGTGCTGCAGGAGGCATGGTTCAGGGTTCGGGAGGGAGTGCTGGCCTTTGGAAGGGTGCTGTGCTGTGGGGAATGGGCTTCAGCAGGGAGTAGTGTGCTGCTGTGGGTTTTTGTGGGCATACCTTGGCCATTACCCAGTCTCCTGGGCGTAACCCCAGTGCCCAGAGGCCCACACCTTCCTTAAGGGCAGCTGCCAGCCAGGCAGCCTTAGTGACTCAGTGTGGGTCTCTCCTGAGCTTGCTGCAGCGACGCCAGGGTCTGTAGGGAAGCTGGGCAGCTTGGCCAGGCTGAGGGAGCATAATGTCGTCACCTGGGATCCAGTGTCGCAGGGCTCTCCAGCAGCCTGGGAAAGCCACACTTAAGAGTCCATGTTGGTAGCAGCAAATGCTTTGCCACATTCTGGTTCTCTGAGCTCCATCTTCACTCTGCCCATGCGGGCATCCTGTCTGATCACAGGAGCAACCTTCAAACCAGCCCCTTAACAGGTTGTTCCTTTGTTCCCGTGGGAGCCATTTGTCTGCCTTGCCCTTGTATCAGAGGCAGCAGCACACGGTGAGGGCACCACATGCCCCTTGCGGGGAGGGGAGAATTTGTGCGCTGCCTCCAGCCCAATCATTGCAGCTCCCTTTGCCCACCAGGGGTGCACAGCACCTAAAGGGACCTACCAGCCATTTTGAGCAGCCTTGGGCTGCAGCAGGCAAAGACTCTGTCTTGGAGTCTCACTGGGACAGGCCATGGGGTGGATCAAAAGGCCAAAGTCCTCCATTCCCTTCAGTAACTCAGCGACTAGGCACTGAAAGGTGGCAGGTTCTGTTTAGGCCAGAGGTAAATCCAGGGACTTCTAGAGTCCTGGTGAGGGGTGAAAGCACCTGGCACCCCCTTCTTGCCCTTGGTGCGGTCCATGGTGCCAAGGGGGCAAGCATCCCCTTGTCTAGAACCTCTTCCACTGGGGGCATGGGGGAAGCATCAGACACTGTGATTGCATGAGCCTTTCCCTAACCCTTTGCTGCTTGGGCTGTTGGGCAGCTGAAGCCCCCCAAGGGCAGCATGTTCCAGGTGGTGGGCAGTTTTTCCCCATGACTGAAAGGAGATGGGAAAGTTGCCTTCTGTCTCCACCTGGTGGACAGCTAGGCTGGTGCACCCTGGTCTGCTGGAGGATACCTGCCTGAAACATCACTGCTCTGTCTCCCCCTGCAAATCTTGCAGCTTATTCTACACTAGGATGAGTGTCATAAGCTGGTTCCCTAGTCTGTGTTACTGGGCATGTGCTTGCCTTCGGCCGGCCGACAGGGAAGAGAATCCGGCCTCTGGGTCCCTGTTACTTGAGCCTCACCTGTGTCCAGGCCCTGTCCCTCTTTTGGGGTGCAGCTCTTCCTGTGAGCTTAGTACCTGGATGCAGCACAGCCCCTCAGCCTGATCACCATGCAGACAGCCCCTGTCCTGAGGGGTGAGCCTTCTGGGTGCAACTCAGTGCTTGCAGGAGCCCCAAGGTGTCAGACACCTCCCAGACTCCCCTGCTGTGCTCTCTTTACCTCTTCACACCCAGCACAGAGCTCAGACCCAGCCTCCTGCCCACAGCACTAACCGCTAGCTCCGCCTTCCCTGGGGAGGCCTTGACCTGTCTGGGCTCTGACAAGGCTTCTGCCTCAAGGCTTCTCCCTCTGCTGGAACTGCTGAAAATGGCCCAAGCCTCCCAAGAGCTCAGCTCCCCCCTTTTATAACTGTCCAGCCTCCAGTGAAAGGGTCCCCTGACATCAGCTGCCCCAGGCGAGCCCGGCCCAGCCAGGTGACCTCGCTGCCCAGGCTGCTTCTGCCCCCCGTGTTCCCCATGACCCAGTTTTCCTGGGGGGCCAGTCTGTTGGCTGGAATGAGCCTGGTGCTGTTACCCCTTCGCTGCTGGCCTTGGGGATCTGCCTGCCATGGGGGCCAACAGGTGAAAGGCTGCACCTCAAGGGAGCGTCCCGCATGGGAAGGAGCCAGGCAGCGAGTGCCTGATCCTGCTCAGCGTGCCTGGATTGTACCCACGCGCTCCCAGAGGCCCAGTGGGGGGTTCAGCAGAGGGTGTTGTGCTGCCTGGAGGTCTGCTAGGGAGCAGGGCAGGGATTCAGTAGGAGTGTCGTGCTGCAGGGCCGGGGATCGGCATGAAGTGCCAGGCTGTGGGTACGGAGCGAGGGTTTAGCAGGGCGGCAGACGGGACACTGTACAGATGCCCTTTGCTCCCCGCAGGTTCTCTTTGACAGCGCAGGGGCTGGCGCTAGCCCAGAGGCTTGTGGCTGCAGAGCAGGCTCCGATTTCAGAGGATCGAGCCCCAGAATCTGAGATCTCCCAGGGTGCCCAACCCCCAGATCCTGCTGCAGAGGAGACACTATGCCTGGAGCCCCAGTTGTGAGTGCCTGCCTGAGGCGGGGTATACCCCCAGGGAGGGGGCAGGACTCCTGCAACACTGGGGCAGGACTGGAGTCTAGCAGGTCGGAGTGCAGGTGGTGGGAGTCAGAACTGCGGGGTCCTTGCTTTGGGAGGGAAGTGGGGTCTAGTGGTTGGAGCCCTCCCTCCATTCATTGTGGCTGGTTGGTCTCTCCAGACCCAGCCAAAGGGAGCGTTGCTGCTCACTGTAGCAGCGACTCCCAGCTTCCCCCAGCATGTGCTCTTGGGAGGCTGGGGGGTGGAACAGGACTTCCCTACCTTTGCTGGCCCCTCTCCATGGCTCTGCTCTCATTGTGCTGTCTGCCCCACTTTCCTGCAGGCTCGATGGCGCCCTGGGATGTCAGGAGAGGGCAGCGGGTGGCTCTGGAGTGCAGAGACCCCATGACCCTGAATTCGTACTGAGACCCGGCCAGTTTGACATCATCCTGTGTGTGGATTTCATTGAGACCATGGGGTGCGTTGGGGGCCCTGAGCTGCGGTGCTGTTGGTGTAGGGGGTGTATTGAGGGAGTGTGGTTAGGGGTCCTGAGCAGGAATGATTATGGGGTGTTCCAGGTAGGCTGGGCTGTAGGGATGAGATGTGGGGTAACGGGGGGTCACTCACAGTGTCTTGGAGGGTTGGGGCATTGCAGGGGTCCTGAGCTTGCCCCAGTCCCACCTCATCTCTCCCCTCAGAGGCCCTGGGGCTCGAAAGCAGGACCTGCTGGCTGAGCTGCGCCGCAACACCGTGCCCTTCGACGTGCGCAAGCTGCACGTGGGGGACTTTGTGTGGGTCGCCCGGGAGAAGGTCCAGCCCTGCCCAGGTAGGAGCTGCCCAGCCAGCAGCAAGGGAGCGCTCCTCAGGTGTGACTGGCCCCACCCCCCATACATGTAGTGGGGCATTACCCCAGCCCCACACATGCAGATACACGGTACTGGGGTGTGTGTCCCTGAACGTCACTTCCAAGTGGGGGGTTATGGGGGAGCAGAGCCTCATGGCACCTAGATTGCCTCATTCTGGCTACACAGGGCTGGGGTGGGGTCCTGCTCTCTCCCTCCTGAGCCCGATCTACCCCCAGGGCAGCTGCACCTGCGCCCAGTGCGGGAGCTAGTCCTGGACTACGTGGTGGAGCGGAAGCGAATGGCTGACCTGTGTGGGAGCATCATCGACGGGCGCTTCCGTGAGCAGAAGGTGTGGGGGAAGGGGGCTGCCTTGGGGGCGGGGAGCTGAGGATCGAGAAGGGGAGTTGGGGGTTGTCTGGGTGGAGGATAAGGATCTCTGGGAGAAGTCGTAGGGGTGTGGGTTGGAGACCAGGGTGGGCCTCCCTCCCCTGGTAACCTCCCTCCCTTGCCCCACCCAGTTCCGTCTGCATCGCTGCGGCCTGCGCCACCCCATCTACCTGCTGGAGGAATACGGCTCAGTCCAGCACCTGAGCCTGCCTGAGAGCACCCTGCAGCAGGCAGCCGCCAGCACCCAGGTATGGGGACTCCTGCCCAGCACCTAAGTTCCCAAGCTGTGTGGCCGTGCAGCTACCAGTTAAGCGCTGTGGCAGGGGGACAGGCCTCTCCCCAAACTCCAGCCCTGCCATGGTGCCCCAGCCCAGAGCTGCTGCAGTCTGGCAGTAGCATCCCTCCTTCAGCCTAGCCTGGCTAGAGCTCCTGTAGCTGGGGCAAGGTGCCTCTCACCTGGCCCTGAACTGCTGTGGCAGGAGAGGGCTGGGGGGGTCCTTTCTCCCCCTCAGGCACCCCGAACTTCTTACCCCCCGCCTGACCCCAGAGCCCACACCCTCAGCCATGACCCCATTGGCTCAATCCTGCCACACACCGTCCGTGTGCAGAATGAATGTGCGCCCCAGTATGGCCCTTGTCACATCCTCTCCATACTGGTGCACGTAACGATGTTCATTCCACCCATGGACATAAAAAGGGACCCCTGCTCCCATCTTCCCAGCACCTTGGTACAGCGACCTCAGCCCCCCACCCCCCGAAGCCTCCACCGAGCACCCTGCAACAAGCAGCCACCTGCATCCAGCTCTGGCCTCCCCTTCCTAGCACCCGGCTCCAGGCACCCTCCTGAGGCTGCTCCCCCCAACAGCACAGGTGAAACTCACGAACCTTCTGAACCTCGAGGAGGCTGTGAACCCACGTGCCCCATCTCCACTCCAGGCTCTCCCCACCCCCACTCCCTGCTGCTCTCTTCCTCCCTGCCCAGGTAGTAGACGGCTTCTTCGTCAAACGCACCCGTGACCTGCGGGAATCGGCCACATATCTGACCATCATGACACGTCACCTGAACAGCCTGTATGGGGTGAGCATGGGGCTGGGCGTGAGGGGCACCCCCAGCACTGGGCTTCTGAGTCAGAGGTGAGGGTCCCAAGCAGAGCTGGGGGGGAAGGATGCTCAGGGCTGCGCTAGTAGGGAGTACTGAGGGGCACCGCCAGGGCTGGGCTCTCAGGGGCGGTGTGGCAGAAGCATAGATGCCAACTCCAATTAGTGGATGCTCAGCACTTGCTGGCAGCCAAACTCCCCCCAGTGCCTCTCAGCTGCTGGGGGTGGGGGCTGAGGACCAACTTCCTCCTCTCCCTCCCACCCATCCTGAAACAGCTGTTTTGCATGTTTTGGAGGCTGGGGCAGGAGGAGACAGAGTGGGGATGGCAGGGAGGGGTCAAATCCCCTGGCTAGAGGGGGAGTCAGCAGGCATTTGGGGTAGGCTGGGTTGTTCAAGTGCTCGGTTCCTTTTCTTCTCCAGAACAAGACCCTGGTGAGCTGCACCAAGGAGGAGTCTCAGGACCGCAGCCCCCTGCAGCCCAGCAGCGACTCCTGTACCTTGATGACCTTCCAGGAGTTTAATGAGGGAGCTGTCAAGAATAAGGTGAGACTGGTCAGTGGCCGGGCCCCCCTTTCCGGCCCTAGGACAGGGAATGGGACACAGTGTCTTTTCCCCTAGCAGGCCCTGGCTGGCTGTGTCCTTTCCTTTTGTGTGGGTGTTGCCTAAGGCTGGACTACACCCTGACAGCTCCCCCTGGCTCTGCCCCCCCAGGCTCAGACTGTGCGCGAGGTGTTTGCTCGGCAGCTCATGCAAGTCAGCGGAGTGAGCGGGGAGAAAGCAGCCGCCATCTTGGAGAGATACAACACACCAGCCAGGTACAGGGCCCCTTGCCTGCATTGTGGCTTCCGCTCCGGGAGGGGAGTGGGGTTTGGTGGGAGAGCAAGGAAGGGCTGGGGCCCAGCAGCCTGGGTTCCTTTCCTATTGCCTGCATACCTGTCTTGTCCCATGCCTCTCTTTCCCTTACTCTACAAAGCGTGGGGGTGGGAGCCTGAGTCCCTCCCCCCCTCACAGTCTGTCTCCACCCCATCAGCCTGCTGGCCGCCTACTCTGCCTGCCCTGATGCTGCGAGCAGGGACAAGCTGTTGAGCACTATCAAGTGTGGCAAACTGCAGAGGTGAGTGGGAGCATCGTGCTGCCCTTTAACCCCCCGCCCCCTGCTAACCCAGCCCTGGGCTGCCCCTCATTCCTGCCCCACAGTGCCCTGCTAGCCTGGCCCTGGACTCACTCATTACCACAGCCCTGCCTGTGCCCCTGAGTTCCAATCCCAGCACAGCTGCTCCAAGGGGCAGTAAAACCTCCCTCTGGCATCAAATGCTTATTTAGGATGTTACCGCCTCCTGGCTTGGGGGCATGTCAGTTCCTGGAGTTAAGGGGGGCAGGGAGCCAGGACTCCTGAATTCTCTGGCCGTGTGTTAGGTGCTGCATCTGTGCTTCAGTTTCTGGCTGTGAATGGAAGTTGGGGGTTTCTTGCTGTGCCCCTTTCCCCAGCCTTAACACCCCATTGTGCTTTCTCCGCAGGAACCTGGGCCCCGCCCTGAGCAGGACACTCTCCCAGCTGTACTGCAGCCCTGGCCCCCTCTCCTGACAGGAAGCCCCTGTTCCTCACAGGTTCTGCTTTGGACCTAGTGCCCCATCTGGGTAGCACAGGGGTGCTGTAGCCCTTTGACAGGGATGTCACTGGGCAGGGAGCCCAACACCAGAAAATGTGCGTGGGGGGGTGTCAGGTGGGGACTCTGCCTCTGTGAGGTGTATGTCCATGAAGCATGATGGCCATGAGGGGAGGGAGGTTTCAGGCAGGGTCTGGAAGGACTGTCTGAGGCATTCGACCCCAGCACTTGTTTTAATGAATCTTTGTATTTTCCTTGTTCCAATAAATTGGGTAGCTCCTTTTTTCCTGCTGGGTTTTCCTTGCCCTAGAAGTGAGGGGAGATCCCATGGCTACTTCATCACCACTCTCATGGGAAGGGGAACTAAAGCAGGAACGGACTAGGGATGTTAAAATTAGGTTAATGTACGAATCAAGTAGTCAATAGAATTTGTATCGATTAATAGATGGGGGAAGGCAGCTGGCTCAGTCCCTGCTCATGCTGGGACCAAACCGCACTGCGGCTCTGCAATTTAAAAGGTAGTAGGAATTGGGCAGCGTGGGCCCCCCCGGCTCCTACTGTCTTTTAAATTGCAGAGCCAAAGTGGGATTTGGCCCTGGACCCAGCGCAAGCAGGAACTGGGCCGGGCTACCTGCCCAGCTGGCAGCAGCCCCTGTTCACAGGACCCTCTGTGGACAGGGGCTGCTGCTGAAGCAGGCTCTGCCCGCAATGATCCTGGGCCCACCATGGGCAGAGGCTGCTTTACAGCAGCCTCCCCTGCCCCCCTTCGCTGCCTCTAAGAGAGGCAGACAGCACCACTTGGTGCTGGGGGGAACCAGCTTTTTAGCCAGCTCCCCCCAGATGCGAGTAGTGGACTCGACTACCTAATAAGCCTAGTTGAGTACTCGCTTACATCCCTAGAATGGACACAGGCTTGGTTTGATCTTGTCCCAGAGCTAAGCTTGTCGTGCTGGCTGGACGGGACCCCCCACCCCCACTTCCACTCCCCATGTCTGCCCCGTTCCCTTGCTCTAGCCTGCGGGCGAGAGACACACACACCCCACACCCCTACCTCTCCCCTGAGCATTTTGCCCACTCCCAGAGGGGAGAGCATCCCCTACTGAAGGGCTTCTGTCCAACTTTTGAGCACATTTGCCTATGATTCAGGTGGCTCATTTCTTCACACTTAGGCAATTGTACGTGGTGCTGCCCAAGCCCCAGACACATACAGACTCACACTCACTGTGGTGCTGGTAGCAGAACCCAGACCCCCAACTCAACCTGCTTTGCCTTATTCTAGGTTTGGTCTTGGTGCTTTTACTGAAATTTTCCTTTTTTTAAACCAGAAAGTGGAATAAATCTGCTACAAAATCACACCTCCGCTCTGAGCAGGAGCCTGGCACCGGGGGCTCCAGCCAGGGAGGAGCAGAGCCCAGGGCAGGCTGAAGGGATGGGAGATGTGGGCCCAGCTGCATGTCAGTTTCCAGTGCTGGTGCCTGGGGTCCTGTACCCCACTAGCATCTCTCCAGAGCTGGTGCCGATGCTGGATCCAGTTGCACTGTCCCCTTTGGACCAGTGCCAACCTGCAGGGGCAGAAAACAGGCACATTGGGGGCCTGGCATCCTGCTTTAGCCCCCAAGGAAAAGGAGAGGGAGGGTGTGTTACAATCCACATCCCCCACCCCCCAGCCATTCCTTGGTCCAACTGAGCTGGCTCTACCAGTGCTGGGATTTCTTGCTTTTACGGACAGACAGGACACTTCTGATTCCCAGCCCAGAACACAGCTGGGTGAGGCCAAACTTCAATGGGGCAGAGGCAATAATCTGCCCCCTTGCATAAGCTGCTCTCCCCAATTTCCAGGGCAAATCCACCCCTCAGTTCCAGGCTAGGTCTACACTACAGGGTTTTTCTGGGATGTCGGAAATATCCTGGAAAAACTCCGCCGTGGCCAAGGACGGCATCTGCTCTTCTGCTTTTTTTTTTTTTTTTTTTTTTGCGGAAGAGCAGACGTGCTCTTTCAGAAGCTCTGTCTTCTCCTTCCACAGGGAAGATGGGCTCTTCCTAAAGAGGAGGCTTTTCCGAAATTTGGCCCAGTGTAGATAAGCCAAATTTCAGAAAAAGGTACGCAAATTGGGGAGCATATTTTGCATACCTCTTTCCAATAGATCATTGTAGTCTAGACATAGCCTGAGTGTCTGGCATTGGCTTCACTCAGCCTTTGTCTGCAGGACAGAGGAACCAGGATCTAGCCCCTTGGAACCTTTGTTGGGAGAAACTCACCCAAGGGGGCCCCCACCTCTCACCTGGGCAGGGCCGGCCTGAACCCTTTTGGTGCCCAGGAGCGCAGCGCGCCCCCCCCCCCCCCCCCTCCGGGCGCAGGGCGCATGTGCGGGCCGGTCACCGCTGCTGGTGCACAGCCCAGGGCCTGCCCCCGGGGCGCACGGCGCATGTGCTGGCCAGGCCAGCGCTGCTGGTGTGTGGGCCGGGCGGTGCAGGGCCCCGCAGCCATGGGGGGAAGGGCGCTGCGGGAGCTGGGCACGTGGCTCCTGATGGCAACTGTAAGGGACGCCGCGCACCCCTTACAGCTGCCATCAGGTGCCCCCCCCCATTGGTTGGCGCCCTGGACAGCTGCCCGGCTTGCCCATGCCTCCACCTGGCCCTGCACCTGGGGTTCATTCGCAGGTTTCTCAGAGCTGGGTGTGCCCTAGAACTGGGGGCAATCTCTTTTGGTCTGGAAAGGTCTGATGGGGCAGCTACCATAGATAATGGGGCTTCCCATTGTAATCAGAGACCCCCCCAATTCCACAAACTAGCCCTATCTTACCCAGGCTGGGGCACTAGAAGGAGTAGGCTCCCACGAAGATGGTGAGGCGTAGCACCGAGCTGGAGCGGTAGCTCATGAGTGAGTTCATAGTCACCATCTCCAGGTCCAGCACGTATTCCCGGGGCCCTGTGACAGGCCGGGCCAGAACCAGCATGGCACTGATGTTATTGATTTGCTGCCAAGAAAGCATGTGAATTAATGCAAACCTCCGGGGGCATTGGCTGCCATCTGGCCCCAGGTGAGGGGAAGGGGCGGAGGGACATGACTCTAGCCCTAGCCCCACGTTCAAGGAGGCAAAGGAAAAAAGGGGGCTCAGGGTAGTCACTTCCTGCTCCTTTGATTCACTGTGTGTCCCTGCCCTTCCTGCTTCTCCCCCGCTGTCTGTCTCCTCCAGCTCCCTCCATAACTAGTGGGCATCTACAGCTCCTGGTGCTCAAGCACATTGCCCCAGTCAGGGCTCCTGGCATCTGTCCCCCCAGCTGCCTGGTGCCATCCTCCACCCCCTCTAGTTCAGTGATTCCCTGTAACTCCTCCCCTTCTTGCAGGGGCTCAGTCTGCTCACCCTTATTCCCCTCCCCCCATGAAACAGCTGTTCCCCCTCTTTGGTTACCAGGGTTGACTACTGCAGGAAGTCCTGCCTTCTGGGAAGCACCCACTGCCTGGTGCTAGGAGCAGTTCACGAGCTCCTGCCCCCAAGATCAGATCAACTGGCTGGGGCTCTGGCTAAGGCGAACATGCCCATTGCCTGGTACTGGGAACAGCCCAGAAAGTCCTGCATTTGGGGTAGCAGCCCCTGCTCTTCTTGGTTGAGCTAAAAGAGGAAGTCCTGCCTTTGGCAGTGGTCTGTCCTGCCCAGAGGCCCCCCACTCACCCGGATGTAGAACTCTCCCTGCTCGTTGCCAGAGCGGATCTGGAAGGAGTTGTAAGCCCCGGGGTAGACGCTGGTGGCCTGGATCTGGAAGACATCGGAGGGAACGGTCCGGTCAGCTGTGATGCTCATGTAACGATGCACGATGGACGAGGGCTGCTCCCGGCACAGAGGGTTCGTGGTGGGGCACAGACAGCGACTGCGGGGGAGTGACAAAGTTAAGGGAGAGCAGGATGCCTGGGGGCTATCCCCAGGTCTCACTGACTTACTGGGTGCTTAGAAAAAGTGGCATTCCCAGGCACAGGAAGCACGACCCATCCTGAGCCCTCTGGCCCTGCAGCCTGGCACCTCCACTGCCGCACGGATCAGCACTAGCTACACTGTAAAAGCAGACAAGCCTGGTGTTTCCTTAGCTAAAGGAGACCAGCCCGTCCCTGCCCCGCCCACCACTCAGACTCACTTGTCAGACACCTGCACGTAAGGCTCCAGACAGCGGTTCTTCTCCACACAGCGATAGCCCCCATGGAAATTAATGCACCTCTGGGTCTCAGTGCAGTGGTGGGTGCCTGTCTCACATTCGTTAATATCTGTGGAGGGGAGAGACTGGGGTAACTGGAGTCAGTGATCAGGCGCAGCAAAGACCCCAACCGAGACTGGGGCTCTCATTGTGCCAGATGCACAAACCCCAACACAATCAGCAACCTCCCCCAGCAGCCCCACACCACACAGGACAACCTGTAGGTCAAAATCAAGGCTCCTGCTGTGCCAGGCACAGACACATGGGCTATGTCTACGCTGGCACGATCTTGCACCAGAGCTATGCAAATGAGGTTAAGTGTGGAATATCACCAAGCCTCATTTGCATATCTAATGAGCCGCCACTTTTGTAAAAGAGGCTCTTGCGCCAGAAGGAGCTGTCTACACTGCCCCTACCCCTTCTTGTGCAAGAAAAACCCTCTTGCGCAATGCTGTTATTCCTGAAAATAATCAGTGTAACAGCATTGCGCAAGAGTGCGCAAGAAGAGGCAGCGTAGACAGCTCCTTCTTGCGCAAGAGCCCCTTCCACAAAAATGGTGGTTCATTAGATATGCAAATGAGGCTCGGCGATATTCCACGCTTAGCCTCCTTTGCATAGCTCTGGTACAAGATCGCGCCAGTGTAGACATAGCCATGGTGACAAGCCCTGCACCAAAGAGCCTCAGTCTGAACAGACTTGGGGCAGGAGGGGAAACTGAGGCACCAGGCAAGGAAAGAACTTTTTCAGAGTCTGGAACAGAATTCAGGAGTCCCTGCCCATTCCTAGCCATGACCCGCTACACTGGAGGCTGGATGCCCTAGGGCAGTAACAGGGATCTGCTCAGAGCTGAGTCTCTCTCTTGGGATGGCTAATGTAGAGAAGGGGGAAACCCCAGACAGCATTTCACACAGCTCTGCCATGGCTTTTAGTCCCAACACCAGTCTCCTGCTATGCCAGGCCACCCCCTTCCAATGGCTCTTGCAGAGGTTCCAGGATTTATTTAGGCCAGCCAGGGCTGGGGTCAGCTGGGATGGGCAGTGTCCTGGGGAGGGAGGCACAGCGGTGGGGAGTGGGGGAGCATTGGTACCTTGGCAGAGGCGGGTGCCCAGGAGTTGGTAGCCCTGGGGGCAGTCACAGGAGAATCTCCCTGGCTCATTGATGCACTGGAACTGGCACAGATAGCTGGAGTAGCTGCACTCATCAATATCTGGGGGGAGGAGAAAGATGTGAGTGCGCTGGGCTCCCCTCATCTCCTAGTGCCCCCCCACCTGCACCCTCAGGATCTGTCTGTGCCCATCAGCCTCACTTTAGAGATTCCCCCTAACCAGCCCCACTGGCCAATGGTGGGAAAAGAGCAGGGGGAGGAGCTAAGAAGGGCCACAAGGCAAGGGGATAGGTAAGTGGGTGGGGCAAAGCAAAGGGGGATAGCTAAAGGGAATATGGGGAGGGAACACAGAAGTGGGAGGAACAGAACAGAGTGGGAGGAGCTAGAACTGGAGACTAGAGGGGAGAGATTACCAGTGTGAAAGGACTAAAGGAAATGGGAAGGGTTGGATTTAGGGAGGGGCTAAAATAGGAGGGAGATTAAAGCTGGCAGCTGATATACAACAACACAAGGCTACACATGGGAGGAGCTAGGCCTGGGCAGGGCCATGCTAAAAACAGGGACAGAGGAAGAGGAAGGGCAAGGACTGGGTACCCTGCTCACCTACCATTGCAGGTGAAGCCGTCATGGTCGAGTTCATAGCCCTGGTTGCAGCGGCAGATGAAGGTGCCGTAGGTATTGAAACAACGCTGCCCGCACGGCGCCCCCATGTCGCACTCGTTCACATCTGTGCGGAAAGCACAGTGAGACATCCCAATATACCCAGCACCAGGACGCGACTGCTTCTGGGGTGAGCCATGATGGTGTACAACAGTGTTCAAACTGCCGGGTGATGCAAATGGGAACAGGAACAGAACCCAGGAGTCTGGAGTCTCAGCACTCCCCATTCTAACCACTAGACTACCCTGTCCTGCCAGAACTAGGAGAGACCTCAGGAGTCCTGGCTCTCAGACCCCATTGTCCCTCTGGCAGAGCAGGTCCCTTACCCACACAGGAGCGGTTGTTGCTGGCCAGCTGGAAGCCTGACTCACACTGGCAGGAGAAGGAGCCTGGGGAGTTGACACAGCGGTGCTGGCAGTACCGGTACCGGCACTCGTCGATGTCTGCCACACGGGAGAGAAGGGGTTAAAGCACGTCCGCGTCCCAGCCCTGCAGCAAGGCGCCCCCAGTGGCTGGTGCACACTCACCCACACACTCAGAGCCAATCTTGCGGTAGCCGTCGGGGCACTTGCAGTGGAAGGCACCGGCCGTGTTGATGCACTCCTGGCTGGGCTGGCAGTCATGCAGCTCTTCCTCGCACTCATCCACGTCTGCAGGGGGCAGCACCAGGACATGTGGGGTTAGCCAGGACGTGCTTTAACCCCAAGGGCTTCCTAGACAGGAGGTATCTGCCCCATAAAATCACCCTCCTTTGCCCCATAGCCCCCAGTGATACCAACCACCTTCCCCACACACACCTGAGCTGTGCCCCCTTTTTGTCCTTCCCGCCATTTCCTCCTCCTGGCTGTGCTCTCTGCCTTCCCCCCAGTCATGCCCCCAATTGTCCTCCCCAGCAATGTCCCCCTCCTGGCTGTTCCCTCTGCCAATGTTCAAATTTTTTCCAACCATGTGCAGAATAATGTTTGTCCTTTGCACTGAGGCAAGTGCAGATGTGCACCACCAATAGAAATAATTTGCTGCTGGCTGTGGGCACACTGCTAATCCGCTGGGTGGCATTTGCATCTCTCTTGGGTGGCCACCCAAGCACAAAGCTTACAGGGAGCACTGCCCCTGCCACTCCCCCCAGCCATGCCCCTTGCCCCTCCTCCCCCCAACCAGCCGGTGTACTCACCCAGGCAGGAGCCGAGCCCATCAGGCTCATAGCCCTGAGGGCAGGTGTTGTGGGAGGCGGTGAGTGAGGGTCGTGGGGGCCGGGGCCGAGGGGCACTGGGGGGTGCAGCGCTCTCGGAGTGCACGTCATTGATGACGGAGGCTGAGCGCGGCAGGCATAGGTACCCGCCATAGTGATTGATGCATTTCATCTCCCCCTTGCAGGCCTCGGGGATGGTCTCACACTCGTTCACGTCTGGGGACAGACACAGGGTCAGAACCCGGGAGTCCCAGCTCTTCCTCCCCATGACCCACTATCCCCTGCTCCTCTTCCAGCCCTGGGGTAGAACCCAGGAGTCCTGGTTCCCAGCCCCACCCCTGCTCTATCACAGTAGGCCCCACTCCTCTCCCAGCCCTGGGGAGGAGCCCAGGAGTCCTGGCTCCCAGCTTCTGTCCACTTCCCACACTGTCCTGCTCCATACCTTTGCAGTGCTGTGTGTCTGAGTCCCACTGGTATCCATCCGTGCATTCCTAAGGGTGGCAGAGGGAGACCGTTACACTCAGGGGTCAACGGGGAGGGAAAGACCCACAAATAGAGGAGTGAGGAAAACAAAGGGCTGGCCATGAGTAGGGTCACCAAGTAGGTTTAGAAAAAATACCGGACACACTAGATGGGGGGGGTGATGGGGGGGGACTGGTGGGCATGGGGTTGGCCCAGGGAGATGGGGGAGGGGTCGGGGCAGCGCAGCTGGCCAGGGGAGATGGGCGGGGCAGCGTGGTTGGCCAGGGGAGATGGGTGGGGCAGCATGGTTGGCCGGGGGAGATGGGGGAGGAGTCGGGGGCAGTGCAGCTGGCCAGGGGAGATGGGCGGGGCAGCGTGGTTGGCCAGGGGAGATGGGGGAGGGGTTGGGGGCAGTGCAACTGGCCAGGGGAGATCGGGAGGAGAAGAACCGGCCAACAGGAAGCGGGGGTGGGCGGGAGGGGGTCCAGGTCGGGGGCAGCAGAGCTGGTCGGGAAGGGTCAGGGGGCGGGACTGACCCAGGCACATGCAGATTCCGGGGCGCTGTCAGTCCTGTGCACGGTCCAGAGAAGCGTGAGTGAGTCCGGCTGTGGTTCCACCACGCGCTCAGGAGCGGGGACAGGGCTTCTCCTCCTCCCCAAGGCATCAGATGCAGCCAGGGCTCCCAGCTGCTCCCCCAGCCCCCGCCAGGCTTCCATTTGGCACCCAGCCAGAAATCCAGGAAATACCGGACACTGCACATGTCCCGTATTTTCTGGATTTTTTTACCGGGCAGAGGGCCTGAATACCGGACACCTGGAAACCCTAGCCATGAGCCAACCAGACCCCATTGCTCTTGAAAGTATTAATGGGCTCTGCAGGGTCAGGGGAGGAACCCAGGTGTCCAGGGCCAACTCTGGGCAAGCAAACAGCTAAAGGCCTTGCACAGACTCTACCAGGGATCAGGGACACACCCACACATACAGAGCAGGGCTCATCCTTTCCAGTAGGGGGCAGTGCATGTGCACACAAAACTCTCAACAGATTGAACATGGCAAAACAATGAATTGATATCCCAGACCAGACAAATCATAATGGTGGGGAGGGCACACAGCACGTCCAATGGAGGGGAGTGGGGGGGGGGTTGGAGGAAGCCTCTGAAATAGAGGGGAGGGTAGCACCCAGGGAGCTGGATTTGGGCAGGGAATGGGGGGCTGCAAGGAACCCTGGGGGATGCAAGGGAGTAACTGCTAGGTAATCTGAGAGCATTAGTGTCTCCATTTGTGCGGCTGGGCAGCCCAGTTTGTTATTCCAGAGTTTCAGGGGCAATAAGGAATGGACCCCCTCCAATGTACTGGAGTTTTGCTGAGAGATACCTGCATACAAAGTCTGCACATCTCACCCTAGAGGCAGCTGCATCTCAGCACCAGACCAGGGACCTCTGCATAAACAATCCATATGGGGCCCTCCAGAGGCCACGTGCAGGGTGGGCAGCATTGGCACATTCTTACCGTGTAGGAGTCAGGTTCCTCCAGCTCCTGTGAAAGCGCCACGCCCACCAGCACTGCCAGCAGCAGGCAGGAGACAGGCCACATGGTCCTGCCAGAGGTAAGACAGGGGTTAGCATCACCCGCCCACAGTCCTGCCAGTGCCCCCCAGATAGGTCATCTAAAACCCCTCTGAACTGAATCTGACCATTGGCATGGTATGACACTGTGCATCATTGCCTCCGTACTGCTAAGAACGAATGTGATTCCTCCTGAGCCTTGGAGCAGCAATCCTGTCTTTGCAGCTCCAATGGGGCCGAGCTCATCCCACAGTACCCTGGAGCAGATGGAACACAGATCCTCATCCCTGCTAGCTGAGCCTTCCCCCATCGTCCCCTCCCCTTCCCAGTCTCCCAACACTCAGCAGATTCAAAGCCAAAGAGTTTGGCAGGGACACACTGGCTCAGAGCCACAGAGCATCCAGACCACACCCATTCCTATTCCCACTGGGCGCAAGCTAGTGTCCATCCAGCCCCTTTTGGAGGATGAAAGGGAGAAACGTGGCAGCCCCCCACCATACATTGAATCTTGATCTTCCCACTGGGCCTCTCCACCCCTAAACTCCATGGAAGAGAGACTCCAGGAATTCTGGATCCCTTGGAGATTTCACAGTGAGGTTCAAAGCGTTATGTGTTACGCAGGGTGTGTTATGAGTTGGAGGGGCTCACCATTGATGCAGCCAAACAGCCATTGCGAGACTGGGCCTCAATGGCTGGGATGGCAGGGGGATCATGGGTCTGGACTGAGGGGGACTGAGTGAGCAGTAGCAGAGGGCAGAGCCTAGGGGACTGAGAGTCTGGATTGAGGGGAACTGTCCAAACAGTGGCTAAGTGAATAGCCACCCACTCAGCTCCTTGATTTTCCAGAGCTTACTTTTTGTCAGCCACTCAGTTTGTGGGAGGTAGGGATCCTGGTGCAGCCATCAGCAAATCAGAACTGTGGGGAGCCAGAACATATCAAGACTGGGCAGGAGCATTATATTGTGGTGGGGAACAGGGGATTGGTGGGAGCAGTGGAATCAGGGGAAGGACGCATCCTTAGGGGATTGAGGGGAACAAAGTAGGATCTTCCTCCCCCACCCCAGTACACAGCACAAAGTATGTGTGGATGCCACCAATGCAAAGTCTAATGGGAGCCTTCTCACTGACCCAGCAGTGTCAGTATTTATATCTGGCCGGGTGTATAATTAGCCTCCAGGGCCTGGAGCCCTGTGGCCTCTCCCAGTCAGCCAGAGCACAGGCGCCTAAGGGAACATGGGTGTGTCCTAGAGGAGTGTATAATTGACAGTCCCTAGAGCCCTACTTTCTGGCTGTTGCCCCAAGGACTGGTATTACAGGGAAGGGAGGGGGCAGGAGGGAGCAGACTGGAGCTGTCCAGCTGGACTCTTCAGACTCTCCTCCCTTCTACCCCAAACTCAGTCCTGCTCTTGGAAGAAAGTGGTTGAAGGAAGAGCCCCTGCATCAGCACAAGGTCTGATTGGCTGCTCTTCAGCAGGAGGCGGACCACTGAGGAGGACAGCCAATCAGAGGGGGATCCCCAAAGGGCAGGCTCTATCAAGACTTGTCTCCAGTTGGGCATTCTTGAGAGAGCAGGACACAGGAGGTGGGGTGAGGGGTCAGCCAGAGACTGGGCAACAGGAGAGGCAGCTGGGTTGGGGATCAGGCTGGGATCCCAGCCATGGAGCAGGTTGGCAGGCAGTGTAGGGACCACAGGCTGGAAGGTGAAAAACCGGGAGGGGTCACAGCAGTGGGGGAGAGGAGCTGGGGGAGGGGGGGACTGGGGAAGAATCCCAGCACTGGGAGGACAGATGGTGGGTGGGGGAGCTCCAAGGGGGAGAGGGATCAAGGAAGGAGTCGGGTCAATCAACGTGGGGGATGCGCCAGCGGGGGGGGGGGGGGGGGGTCAAGCAGTTAGGGGATACCCGCCCCCAGTGTAAACATTGGTCCAGCCAAAAATCTTAGTTACCCTCCCCCCAGCCATCTCCGCGCTGGCTCCACTAGGGGGTCTCTCCCCCGCCCCCATCTCCGCCCCGCTTAGGGTCAGTGCGTTACAAGCGGCTTGTTTGGGCCTTGGGGAAGGGGCTGGTCTGGCGGGGTCGCGCCGGCCCAGCCCCGATCCCAGCCCGTCCCGTTAGGGTTCCTTCCCATCACTGCCAGGCGCGGGGCTGGCGCCACGGGTACAAAGCGGGATTTCCAGGGGTCGGGCGCAGAACGGCCCTGCGTGTTTCCCTGCTTTTAAGGATAACGCCATCCGGGCTCTTCCCCGGATCCCTTCACGGAGGCCCGGCCCGCTCCTGAGGATCCCCGCCCCCGCTGACCCCTGCATGGCCCGACCCCCTGAGCCCGTACACGGCCCCTCCGCTCCTGGGCATCCCCCCGACCCATGCGCGGCTCGATCCCTTCTGGCCTCACTTACCGTCCTGGCTCGGCCCCCCGCCCCCGTGCTCAGGCCGGGGGGTCCGGTCTGCGCCCCCCCGGACAGGACGGTCTGCCCCGATCCCCCACGGCGGGCGGGCGCACACGGAGCAGGCGCTGGCGGCCAAGGCTCCCTGGGAGAGACGCGCTGGCTCCCCCCGGCCCCCCTGCCCCGAATTCCTGGCTCCGGGCCAACGGGACCCGCCCCGCACCTGGATCCACTTACAGCCGGCGCCGCGCGCCCCGGGCCGGCCAGCTGCGAGACCGCGCCCCCTGCAGCCCGGCCCAGCCCCCACCGCTCCACCCCGTCCTCCCCCAGCCCCTCACCCCGTTGCCCCGGCCGTGGCGCCAGCCCCGCGCCTGGCAGTGATGGGAGGGAACCCTAACGGGACGGGCTGGGAGCCTGGGATGGGGGCTGGGCCGGCGGGACCCCGCCAGACCAGCCCCTTCCCCAAGGCCCAAACAAGCCGCTTGTAACGCACTGACCCTAAGCGGGGCGGAGATGGGGGCGGGGGAGAGACCCCCCCTAGTGGAGCCAGCGCGGAGATGGCTGGGGGGAGGGTAACTAAGATTTTTGGCTGGACCAATGTTTACACTGGGGGCGGGTATCCCCTAACTGCTTGACCCCCCTGGCGCACCCCCCACGTTGATTGACCCCAGAATCCTTCCTTGATCCCTCCCCCCTTGGATCCCCCCCACCCACCATCTCCCCTCCCAGTGCTGGGATTCTTCCCCAGTCCCCCCCCCCCAGCTCCTCTCCCCCACTGCTGTGACCCCTCCCGGTTTTTCACCTTCCAGCCTGTGGTCCCTACACTGCCTGCCAGCCTGCCCCACGGCTGGGATCCCAGCCTGCTCCCCAACCCAGCTGCCTCTCCTGTTGCCCAGTCTCTGGCTGACCCCTCACCCCACCTCCTGTGTCCTGCTCTCTCAAGAATGCCCAACTGGAGACAAGTCTTGATAGAGCCTGCCCTTTGGGGAATCCCCCTCTGATTGGCTGTCCTCCTCAGTGGTCCGCCTCCTGCTGAAGAGCAGCCAATCAGACCTTGTGCTGATGCAGGGGCTCTTCCTTCAACCACTTTCTTCCAAGAGCAGGACTGAGTTTGGGGTAGAAGGGAGGAGAGTCTGAAGAGTCCAGCTGGACAGCTCCAGTCTGCTCCCTCCTGCCCCCTCCCTTCCCTGTAATACCAGTCCTTGGGGCAACAGCCAGAAAGTAGGGCTCTAGGGACTGTCAATTATACACTCCTCTAGGACACACCCATGTTCCCTTAGGCGCCTGTGCTCTGGCTGACTGGGAGAGGCCACAGGGCTCCAGGCCCTGGAGGCTAATTATACACCCGGCCAGACATAAATATTGACACTGCTGGGTCAGTGAGAAGGCTCCCATTAGACTTTGCATTGGTGGCATCCACACATACTTCGTGCTGTGTACTGGGGGGGGGGGACATACCATTTTGTTTTCATGAGAAGATCCCCTTGCAGCCTGGCCCAGCCCCCACCGCTCCACCCCGTCCTCCCCCAGTCCCCCCCCCCATTGCCCTGGCCATGAGGCTCAGTCCCTACTGCTCCATTCCATGCTCCATCATCCCCTGCCCCAGCCCCATCACTCCTGTCCTTCCCCCTGCCCTGCTCCACCTCCTGCCCCCATCACTCCCCTGTAGCCCCTGTCGCAGCCCTCACTGCTCCATCACCTCTGCCTTCTCACGGGCCCTGCTCCACTCTTCTGGGCCCCTGACACCCAACCACTCCATGCATATCCCCATTACCAACCACTTTTGCTGCTGGCCTGACATCACTCACCCCATCGACCCCCCCCCGCCCCTCCGTCCTTCCTTCCCCCTCTGCTCCACACACACCACCTCTCTCCTGTCTCCACCCCATCCTCTCTCCTTGCCCCTAGCCTTCTCCTCTTCCCACTCCCTAGACTCCACATTACTCATCTCCACCTCTGCCCCCCTTTCCATGTCAGCTTCATCCCATCCCAGGGAGCAGAGACTGTTAATTCTAGGGTATATTTGCCTCTCTTCAAACACACCCTCCACCCACATGCCCTGACTCAGGGGACAGGGATTGTGTGTCTGAGAGTTCGACCCCTGGCTGCTCAGCAGCTCCCTCCAGAGGGGTAATGCCCCTGTTGTCTGGTCCCACCCTCCAGCCAGTCCCTTTGCTCACTTAGGGTGTGTCTAGACTACAGGGATTTTTTGAAAAAAGTGGCCTTTTTTCAAAAAATCTGAACCTGCGTCTAGACTGCAGCTGCAGTCTTTCAAAAGTAAATTGAAAGAATGCGGCCATTCTTTCGACCGCAGAAAACCTCGTTTTATGAGGAATAACCCCATTTTTTCAAAAGTGCACTTTCGGAAAAAAGAGGCTATGTAATGCAAGCTGTGCTTTTAGAAAGAGAGCATCCAGACTGCCTGCTTGCTGTTTTGAAAGTACTGGTTGTAGTCTAGACGCTCTTTTTCGAAAGAGGCTTTTTCAAAAGATACTTTTGAAAAAGCCTCTTTCGAAAGAGGCTTGCAGTCTAGATGTAGCCTTAGAGTGCATCTACACTGCATCCAGAGCTAGAAAGAAGTTACACAATTTGAGCTATGATACATGTGTAGCTTATTTCTAGTAAATTTCAAAATAGCTTATTTCAAAATTTGGCACTGTCCACACAGCATGTATTTTGAAATAAAGCGCTATTCTGAAACATCCCTTACTCCTCGTGGAATGAGGTTTATGGGGATGTCGGAATAGCGAACCCATTATATTTTGAAACAACAGGCTTGCTCAAAAGACACAGAATAGCTATTTCAGGATCTCTCTGAGATCCCGAAATAGCGCTGCAGTGTAGATGTAGCCTTACACAAGGAGCTAGTGAGTTTGTGAAGGAGGAAGAGCCCAGGCCCCCCTGCAGAGTAGCAGGTGCCCCAATAGCCTGTCCCACTGCTAGAGCCAGTCACGGTCCAAGATAAATGCTGCACCGTTTTTAACTTTAAGGGTGATTAACCCTTGGACCAAACAGCCAAGCGCCATGGGGCATTCACGTCTCTCCAGATCTCCAGCTTCAGCCTGACTGCCTTTGGGATGATGCTTCCTTCAGTCAGGCACACGCAACTGGGCTCAGCTCCGGGGCAACAGTCTCTGACCTGGGCCCTCCAGGTTAGCTGGTCTCAGTCCCTTCTGGTGTGAAAGTCTATGGACCCATGTTGGATACAAGCACATGGTGGGGATCCCAGGGTGCTGTGGGCTGCCCTCCTGAGGGACCTTTCACACCTGTTCTGGAAGGGCCTGGCTCCCAGCCCTCCCCTTGCTCTAACCTACCAGACCCCCCTCCTCTCCCAGAGCTGGGAGATCCCAGCGGAGCCTCAGGAGCTGGGGCGGGGCAGGGAAATGGTATTGTGCCTCTGGGGACTCACACAGGAATGGGGAGGTGCAGACAGAACATCCCTCTAGGGAAGGGATTAGCTGCACAGAGGCTCCAGTGTCCTGCCTGAGCTGGCACTGGGCCAGCGTGCAGGGCTGTCTGGAGAACAGAGACGTGGCGAGGGAGGGGGTGGGGGAATGGGAGTCAGGATTCCTGGGTTCTCTCTCACACAAACATTCCCCCACACATATCCTCTGCTGACAGGGTGCTCTCAAGGGTTTGGCCCTTAGTTTATTATTAAAGTATGTTAAATAGAATCGGTGACACAGCTCTACCCCTCAGTCCTGGCCCACAACCGGGTTCACAAGAGCGGTATATAAAGGGATGCAGCTGTGCGTGGGGTGAGATCCCATTAGGGTTGTTCAGCTCGGGTCTGTGTTTCTCCCTAACCCTACGTAGAGCTGAGGGAGCTCCCCACCCCGGCACAGTCTACCCATAGCATGGGGGCGCTTCAAAGATTAGTTCTAGATGACGCCAAATTGTGGCAACGGGGAGACGATGATTCTTGGAAACAGCTCCACACCGATGCCCGTGGATACTGAAGGACAGGGAAGGGGAAACCAGGCTGGCCCTGTAGCTCCAATCCGGTGGGGTTTTGGTGGTGGGGATACCAGTCCAAGCTTGAGACTCCGATCCAAGGTAGGGTGACGGGAGCAGTCTGGGCCAGTGGTTCTGATCCAGGCAGTATTGGTGGCGAGGATACTGGGCTGGCCCCATGGCTCCGATTGGGGGATGATGACGGTGAGGATACCACGCCAGGCCCAGGGTCTGAGCTGACCTGAACAAAAAGTCAAATCCAACAACTGGCTCTTCCATTTATTGTCCAAAATGAGCTAAAACTCCAAGGACGTATCTAGACTACGCTAGACTTTCGAAAGAGGATATGCACATTCCGCGGGAACTTGCATATCTTCTTTCGAGCTCACTTTCGAAAGCGGCACTTTTGAAAGCAAAAGTAATTAAGGTGCGGTTTTGTCGGCAAACTCCCCCGTTTGTCGACAAGCTGCTTTTCCTTAAAAAATGAGATTTACGCGGCTTGTCGACAAACGGGAAGGTTCGCCGACAAAACTGCGTCTTAATTACTTTCATTTTCAAAAGTGCCACTTTCAAAAGTGAGCTCGAAAGAAGATATGCAAGTTCCCGCGGAATCTGCATAGCCTCTTTCAAAAGTCTAGTGTAGTCTAGATACGCCCCAAAGGTGGAGAGAGGAAATCTTGGGGGGAGGCAGCACCTGGCCCTGGGAGAAGCTCCCTGGAGGAGTGTGTGTGTGGGGAGGGGCATCACACCAGGGCTGCCAAGATGCAGCCCAGATAAAGGGAACCAGGGATTCAGCAGGAGGAGCTGCAGTGGAGCAGAGAGTTTAAAATAGTCAGGGTGCCCCCTGCTGGTCAGTCGTGGTACATCTTAAGCAGGCAGGATTTGATGGTGTTCATGTACCGATCCCAGAGCGCCTGGTGCCTGCAGGTAAAGAAATGGGATGTCAGACAATGGCATCAATATGCATCCACCTCTGGGGTGGAGCATGGAAGCTGTTTACCTAGGGATCCCTTGCCTGGCGCTGAGATGCAGCCTGTTCTGAGCAGGGGCGCAGAGGCTGTTTACACTGGCTCTGTGGCCCAGTGCTGAGATACAGCTGCCTCTGCAATGGGATGCAGAAGCTGTTCCTATAGGGAGCCCCCACTTGGCGTTCAGATGCAGCTGTCTCTGGGGTGTGGCTGCTGGTAACAGTTGTCATCAATGCTACTCACACGTTTAGGACAGGAAGTGAATGTGGATGGAGAATAGATGGGCAGTGATTCTGGTGGTGGTGGTGGCCCCCTCCTCCCTGGTGGGCAGTACTTACCGGAAGGCATCCACAGTGTGAGCAGATGTCATGTACTGCGTCAGGAAGAGACGCACATCATTCAGGGTCCATTTATCTGACTTGCAGGGCTCAATGAACTGAGGAGAAGGGGGGAATAGTCAGAGGTAGACTGGGTCCTGGGGGACAACACCCCACAACTTTGCCCTCACCTCCTGCTTGCTGGGAATTGGAACTAGCTGGCTCAGGGGGCCAGGGAAATGGGACCAAGGCATTTCCCCTCTAGATGCCATCTCCAAGTCTATAATTCCACATGGGGGGCAAGTTGTTGGGTCTCAACCCTGTTCCCACGGGATCAGAGTCCCTAATATACTCCCCTCCCCTGCCAGGGCACTCTCCAACTTCTCCCCCTGCCCATGGAACCTGGGGGGTGAAGGCCATGAAGGTCAAATCACCCTCCCCGTTACTTCCTGGGCATGCAGGGAAGCATGTGTTCTGGGGGCTTGTTTTGGGGGGCTCTCTCTGCCTGGGAGGAGAAGAGCTCCAAGCCACCCCAAATTCACCCCGAGAATTCAAATGCTGCAGGTGGGGAATATGAGACAACTATGTGTGTGTAGTGGGGGGATGGGGTTGATTTATATGGGGCAGTGGATGGGGGGATACAATTTCCAGCAGTCAGTGAAGTCCCTGTGTCTTGGGTGTGGGGGGCCATGATGCAGGGAGGAAGGAAACATGAGGGGTGGTACCTTTTCTACTAGGTCAATGAAGAAGTCGCGCACATCCTTGTTATGGGTCAGCTTGGAGGCGATATTGACCAGAGCTCGTGACAGGTTCTGTGGGGCCCAGACAGGTCAGCAGAGAGTCACAGCCCCTGCCCAGTTAGAAACCCCCCCCCCCCCCAAATTCACTCACAGGAGAAGGGACTCACTCACCAAGGTCGCTCAGTGAGCTAGTGAACAGAGCAGGGGAGATAACCCAGGTGTCCTGGCTCCCAGCTCCAAGCTGGGAGAGGGGCAGGGGCCCAGGGCAGAGATAGCTTCTGGGGATACCCCAGAAAGACAGACCTGAGGGAAGGGTGTTCATGGCCTCACAGCCCCCAGGCATGCAGGGCCCAGAAGGCTAGTGGCACTGGCTGGGGCCAGGCAGCCTGACTCAGAATCCCCCTCTGGTGGGCACCTGAGACATGGCAGGTGCAGCTGGAAGTGGGGGTGCAGGGGGTCCAGAGCAGGAGGCTGCGGCGCCAGGCTGTGGGCTGCAGCCCTTCACTGGCACACAGGGCACCCAGGTCATTTGGTAACAAAAGGGAAATACATTGATAGGTGGTGCTAACAGGGGGCACCAGCCAGAGATCTGGCCACTAAGGGGGGGGCTTCTTGAACCAGGTAAAATCCCTCCTCCACACTCCCTTTACTCCCTCCTTGTCCCCACGATACACCTTGAAGTTGGCCTCCATCTCGTTGTACACAGAGATCTTCCCACGCAGCGACGTGCACACCAGGCTGCAGAGGGACAGAGAGGTAAGGCCAAGAAACGGTGTCTCGTAGGGACAGAATAGACACACCCCAAAATGGTCCTTCATCCAGGTCCACCAAATGTACTACAGCACAGGCCACATGGAGAAGGGAAACCAGGAGTCCTGGCTTCCAGCTGCCATGCTCTAACCCAGTAAATCCCACCTAATCCCCCTGCTCTAACCCACGAGACTAGGGATGTGAAGGACTAGTCGGCTTTCCAATAAGCAAATGCTTATTGGATAGTTGACAGCATAGTCCACTAGTCACTTCCTGCCCCTTTGCTACCTCTATCAGATATGGGCAGCAAGGGGTGGGGAGAAGAGGGGGATACTTCAAAGTGGCAGCGCCGCACGGAGCCCGGGGTCACCTCCTCCAGCTGCCGCTTTGAATGCCGTGGGGAGCCTCTATCAGATAGAGGCAGCAAGGGGTGGGTAGAAGAGGAGGGTACTTCAAAGCAGCAGCACCGTGCAGAGTCCGGGGTCAGCAAGGGAGTTCTCAGCTGACCCCGGGCTTCGGCACTTTCGCCTTTGAAGTGTAGCCACAGCCCAAGGGCTGGTGCTACACTTCAAAGGCGGAGGCGCCCTTATCAACTAATCGAATAGTCAATGCAAAAATGCATTGACTATTCGATTATTCAATTACCCACTACTTAACATCCTTATTCCAGATCACACTCCCTCCCGCAGCTAGGGACAGGACCTCGGAGTCCTAGCTCCCAACCCTGCCCATACCAGGCCTGTACCTTTTATGCACATCAAGCAGGTCCTTATCAGCGATCAGCACCTTGAGCTCCTTCAGTTCCTGCAGGAATTCCTTATCCAGATCCACGTCCATGTCATCCACATTGGAGTCTGGGGTAAGGATGTTAATAGGTGGGTAAGTGGCTAATTGTGTAGCCGTACAATTTGTACCGACTACACAATTAATTGATGAAGGAAGGTGCCCTGTCCCGGCTAGTGCTGGGTCCAGGAGCTACCCCCACTGCAGCTCTGCATTGTAGGAAGAGCCGCCCGGCTATTAGTCCCTGCACCCCAATGTAGTAAGAGCAGCCCAGCTACTACTACTTTTAAAATACAGAGCCACAGCGGGGGTAGCTCCCGGACTCGGCGCAAGTCAAGACTGAGCAACAGCCCCTGTTCACAAGGACCCCACACAGTCAGGGGCTGCTCCCAGGATGTGGAGCAGCCGCTGTTCGCAGCAAGCCTGGGCTTGCTGCGGGCAGAGGCTGCTTTGTGGAAACAGTGCTGGCAGGAACTGGCTTTTAAGCTGGCTCCCCGCAAGCACTGGCTCCTGCTCCCTCCCTCTTGCTACCTCTGATACAGAGGCGGGGCGGGGCGGGGGGGAATGTGAGCAGTCGGCTAGCCGCTTACATCCCTAGTCTGGGGGCAGCGAGTGTACAGTGGGAGAACGCTTTAGGGTGCAAGGACTATTTCTACAGGGATCCCTAACCTAGCACTGAGATGCAGCTGCCTCTAGGGTGGGACATGGGGGTTGTTTATAACAGATTCCTTATCCAGTACTAAGATGCAGCCATCTCTGGCTTCGGGCATGGGGGCTGTTTACACAGAGGTGGGAATAAGTCTGGGACCACAGTGGGTAGCTCCTATTCTAGAGGAGGTCCAATTGGTGCATTTCCCACAGCACAACCCCACAGAGCCACGTGTGAGGTTGCCTCTCCCCCCCCCTCCCCCGCCTCTCCCCACAGTGGAGTAAGCTGACATTGCAGATCCCGACAGCACCAGTGGATGGTTTGTAATGACTGTGCCAGAAACTGTCCAGGCACAGCTCTCTCTAGCTATGGTTTGCCCCATGTCCTCCCAAGCGGGGGGCCCCAGTCTCACCCACGGCGCCCAATGTCCAGTTCTCGATCATCTGCTCTGCACAATAAGCGAAATCCTCAAAGGTCAGGAACTGCAGCTTCTTCTTGCCCGTCTCGAAGCGGCTGTTTGCAAAGAAGACGATGGCAGCATAGTACCTGGGGCAACATACATGGAGTCAGAACATTCTCCTGTCCCTAAGCCCTGCCCCACTGCACCCCCTACCATGGCTTTGGGGCCAGCACTGGCTGCCAACAGAGATCACCCATCTAAGACCCAGATCTGAAGGGATGGCTCAGAGCAGCTCGGGTCTGTGCTGAGCAGGCCCAGCTAATAGACTGGAGGCTCAAGCCCAGGGTTCCAGCTCCTGCAGTCTTGTGATCATTTCTGCCTGAATATGCAGAGAGCCTGGGCTAACAGAGAGCTAATTGCTCAGAGGGAGTTGCCCCAGGCATCCTAAAGGAGATGTTAATTCCAAGCCTCACTGCTTCAGGGAGCCTTATGCCAGCCCTGTGCCTGTGTTGCATAGGAGGCACTGAACTCACCTGGCAGAGACATTCTAGGGGTGGAGCTAGAGCACGAGTGCTCCCACTGGCACCTCCCAATCTGTTACCTGGCCAGCCGGTCCGAGAGCAGGAAGTGCTGCTGGATGTTCTCCACCAGGGACCCCCGCATCTCCTCCACCACCTTGAACACCCGCTTGAAGTTGTCAAACTGAGAAGGACACGGGTGAAGAGAGGGGGAGTCAGAGTCCTAGAGGGGAAAGGCCCCGTATCCCATCCCCCGCTTTCTGAGCCAGCCAATCCCTTACCCCGGGACCTGATGGGAGCCACTTCCTCAGAGGCTCCTGGGAATCCCCTAGCCAGGGTCCAAATAGGTGTCCTTGTGTTGGAGGCTCCTGGCAATCCCCTGCCTGTGTCTTGACAGAAGCCACTGCCCCTGAGATTTGTGGGAGTCCCTAGCCCATGTTCCTGCAGACACCACTGCCTCATAGGCTCAGGGACGTCCTTAGGATCTATGGGGCCCTATGCGATGCTATTAAACTGGGGGTGGAGATTATGATGATGTTTTAGAGATGTGATTTCAGCAACACACTAATGAAAGCATTTTAAATCAAAGGGTCCTGTGGACTAACACTGCAAATTCAGAAACTGACAGGCTATACCTGGGGTTGGCAAATGCCCATTAAGTGGCTTCATTATCACTTGAATGGCTCTTTCACAGGTTCAATGTTCTGCTAATACGTCTGGCAGGCTTTTTCACTTTCAAGTTAACTAGATCCTCTCTGGAGGAAGCACAGCCACAGAACAGGGATAGAGACAGGCAAGAGGGTGGACATTAAGACCCAGTAAAGCCCCAAATTTTCAGGTGCCCTGCGCAGCTGCATATTCTGCATATGGATAAGGGAGCTGCACAGGCTCATGGGAGCTGCTGGTTCAGGGCCTGAGAACAGCCACTGCCCTAGAGGCTCATGGGAATCGCTGGCCTGTGACCTAATAGATGCCACTTTCTCTGAGACCACTGGGAGCTCCCAGCTTGGGTCCAATGGTAACTGTTGCCTCAGAGACTCATGGGGGCTGTGGGCTGAGCTGTACCTGGCGCCGACAGCTCTTGAGGGTGATGTTTGTCTTGGTGCTGATGTCATCCAGGTCCTTCTTGGTGCCCTTGGAGAGCTTCTTGCCCAGCACCTCACGCACAAAGGACTCATCAAAGGCATAGTACCTGCCATCACAAGAGGGGGAGACAGACTGCACCTCAGCCCACACACTTGAGCTGCCCCACTTGTACTTCAGATACTGCCCTGTCCCCAGAGCCTCAGACTCTCCCACCATTGCCATGGAGTCTCAGAAATCCTCCCTTCCACACCCACCCTCAGACATGCCCCCCCCCCACCCACACACACAGTTGGTGGGGATTCAAGATCACACCCAATCTTGGTCCAGCTTCCCTTCCCCTCAGCAATGGGTGGGGCTTCTTCCCTCCCTTCCTTCCCAGCTCCTCCACCTGGCAGCCTCCCACAGCCTCAGGCCCAATTTCCTCTTTCCTCCCAGCTTTGGACCAAATTTTCCCCAGCCTCCTCTCTTCCCCCCCTCATTTCTCCACCCAGCCTTGCTTCCTGGCCTTCACCCCCAGCGCTATACCCCACCTCTCGATGAGCATGGCCTGGCGGGAGGGAGGGATCTGGAAGTGTAGCTGGTGGATGAGCTTGGAGGGGGTGTGCAGCAGGCGCTCCAGCATGTGGAAGGTGCGGTAATGATCCATGGTGTCGCTCTGCAGCACATCCACTGTGGCCCCTGTCTGTTCCAGAATCCCGCTGCGCAGCCGCAGGGTCACTGCATCACTCACTGGGGGGACCAAGGGACTGAAGTCAGCAGGGTCAGCCTCTCCTCACCTCACTCACTTCAGGGTTGAATGGGCTCAGAAGTTAGATCAGTGTTTGGTTGAGGGCAGGCAGGATGGAGGGGTCAATGAGATACACATTCTATTTCCCACCTAGGCACTAGCAAAACATCATGGTAAACTGAGGCACAAATGGGTTGCTGGGGGGGAAAACATTCATCAAGATTTACTCTTTTCTCCAAGCTGGAGACAGAACCCAGCAATCCTGACCCATCAGCCATCCCTTGCTCTAACCCACTTAGATCCTATCTCCACCCACAGGCAGAATCCTGGAGTCCAACAGCACCCTGACCCCTCCATACCTGAGAACCCATCCAGCCAGAGCCGGTACACATCCTCGTCGATCAGTGTGGTGTTCCCCACGAAGATGTCCAGGTCATTGGTCATGGCCGGCGGCACCTGTTTGGCCTGGCCCCGGCTCTACAAGTGAGACCCCAACTCCTGCCTACCCTCTGCAGGCCTCCAGAGAAGAGACAGGGAGTCTGCGGGGAGAGAAAGGAGGATTGGTCTAACAGAGCAGGGGGACAGTCACATCATGGGGACCTCCCCACGGTACAGTAAAGGAGGGCCAGGGAGTTCTGCCATCAGTCCCCTTACTCTGCCAGACCCATTTCCCCTCCCAGAGCTGGGGATGGAACCCAGGAGTCCTGGCACCCCACGCTGCTTTAACCACTAGCCCCCACTGCTCTGCCAAGGCGGGGATAGAACCCAGGAGACCTGGCACCCCACGCTGCTTTAACCACTAGCCCCCACTGCTCTGCCAAGGCGGGGATAGAACTCAGGAGACCTGGCACCCCACGCTGCTTTAACCACTAGCCCCCACTACCCTGCCGAGGCGGGGATAGAACCCAGGAGTCCCGGCTCCCAGCTGTTCTCCGCCCCAGCGCAAAGACGAACCTGCGGAGCGGCTCCCGCTTGACACTTTCCATATGACCCCAGAGCTGTTTGCTTCCAGGTCGAGCAGCCGCATGGCTGCTCGCGTCACCCTGTAGGGGCGGAGCCATCTGGGCGTGAGCCACCCGGAGCCAGGGCTCCTAGGCACTATTCTATGCCTAGGTCTGGGAGGAGAGTCGGGTCTAGTGGTTAGTGCAGGGGGCTGGGCGCCAGGACTCCTCTGTGGGTCTCCCGGGGGGGAGTCCTGTCGCTGCTGCAGCCTGTGATTGAACACGCACTGGGAACTGGGGCGTGCCTCCCGAGAGGTCCTGGTGCGCCCCTTTGCAGGCTGCAGCTGGTGGTGTCCCGGGGGTCTCCTTTGTCAGGTCTTGGCAGTTACAAGGAGGGGGCAGGGGGAGAGAGGAGGAAGGTTTTCCCCCTTCAGAGGCTGCCTGCGAACAGAGCCGATTTCCCGGCTTTCCTTTTAGCAGCTGGGTTGCAACCAGCTTTCCTTCTGCTGTTTCTAGAGGGATACTTCCCTGGAGCTGAGATGCAGCCACGTCTGGGGTGGGGCGTGGGGACTGTTTATATAGGGATCCCTTGCGCTGTGCTGGATCAATGGGGTCAGCAGTGAATCTTAGGCGAGAGCAGCTCCTAATAAACGCCCCACGCCCACTGCTGCAGAGCTGGAGTCTCCTGGTCTCCTATGCCAGCCCTGTTCCTGCCCATTTTGAGGTCCCCTGGGGAAAAGAGGATATTTTGTGACCATGAGTGCCAAGGTCTCTCAGCCTCCCATCCTAACTCTCCCTTTCCTGCCTTGTGCCCATGTCCCAGCTTCCCTTCCCTCCCCCACCCAGGCCTCTATTGCTCCCCCACTGCCCAAGCGGGAAACACAAAAGCCCTTTGTTCCCACCAGCCTTGGCATTGCAGGAATGTGGCTCTATCTGCCAGCCATGGCCCCGCTACTCCTGAACCCTTCCTTCCTGCAAGGGAATGACCCCAGGATTCCTGGGCTCAAATCCCAAGCCCCCTCCCCGCTAGAGATCCCCTCACTCCTGCTATTGAACCCCCGGGCTCTCCCCTGCTAAGAAGCATCCCCCCCATCTTCTGGATTCCACCCACCAGTCTCCTCCCTGCTAGACAATGCCCCCAGACATAGTCTGGATTCAACCTCCCAAGTCCCCTCCCTGCTACAGGGAAAAAAAACCCCCGCAGAGTCCTGGGTTCCAGCCCCGTTGCTCCACCTTAGCCCCTTCACAGCCCCCTGGGTGTGTGTGTTGGGGGTTGTTAGTACCCATCTCCCTACTCAGGCCTGGCTGGGGCCTTAACGGTTAACAGCATTTCCTCCCCTCCGCCCCAATGTCCTCTTCTATTGTAGCCTACATCCTTCCTGTCTCGGGACAGGATTCCTGGCAGTCCCTCCCCCGTTCCAAGCAGGGGGGCCCAGCAAGGCAATGGGAGAAGTTGTGGGAGTGGGGGTGGACTCTCCTCAGCTGTCAGGGCCGGCTGGGGTGTGCTGCAGGGAGTAGGCCAGGGTTTGAGGTTGATGCTGCCCAGGCCAGAGCTATGTGGACAATGTTTGGGGGGGGGGGGCTAGGCTGAACAAGAGACACTGTCCCCTGAAGGGCTCCATCAATTCCCTACCTCCTCTCCCAACTATAACAGATGCAGCTGGGTGGGGTGTGGGGGGGAGTCACTGGAGTACGACCCTACAATAACCAGCCCAGATTGGCACCTGGACCTTCTTGTCAGACAGGCTGGACTCCCCCGGCGCACTCAGAGCCCTCACACCAGGGGGAGACCTGCCCCAAACCAGGTCACCGGCGTCCCCTTGCTACCGAGCACCTGCCCCTACCCCTGAAATGTGCCCCCAGCCCTTCCTCCCCTTGACCCACCCTAGCCTGCCCCAGCCCATCTCTCCCGCCATGCGCTAATCCCCCGCTCCTCTTCCTCCAGCCCATCCCATGCACCTGTCGCCCCAGCGCCTGCCCCCATCTAGACCTTCAGCCCGGCCCGAGCTGCCTGCTCTAACCACCTCTCCCCCACCCAGGCGGAGACCCCCCCCCTCCCGGGCCGGGGCTGGGGGATGCGGTGCCGCTGCTGGCGTTGAGCCTCTCGCATTGTTATTCCCACGTCACGGCTTCCTCCCCCCCCTCCCCCCAGCAGCGCTCCAAGCCGCAGCCCCGCTCCCCGCCCCGGCGGGTACCCGCCGCAGGATGCGCCGGCTGCTCTGAGCCCCGGCAGGAGCCAGCACGGGGGCGCGCAGCCCCGGGCAGCGGCCTCAGCCCGCAGCCTCCGTAGCCGCTGGAGGGGGCGCTCGGGAAGGTGGGCTCGGAGACAAGGCTCGTGCGCCCGCCCGCCCCGGAGGAGCCGAGACTCGTCCCTTGAGGCTTGTGCGCCACAAAGCAGCGGGACGCGCGCTGCCGCGGAGCCGGCTGGGGGGGTCTGCGCCCCAAGAGGCGGTTCCGAGCGCCTATGGGGCCCGTGCGCCCCGGGAGAGCTAAGGGCGGTGACTGGGGGGCCCGTGCGCCCGCCCCGACGGAGAAGGGGGCCCTGTACGCCCCGAAAGCGCCCAGGTGGTGACTGGAGGGCCGGGGGAGGGGCCGAAGGAGACGGGCTCTGTGCGCCCTGAAGAGCCCAGGGTTGCGGCCCCCGGAGGCCCCAGGCCCGTGCGCCCCGGAGGAGCGGGGGCCGGCGCCAGGGGAGGCTGAGCGGCAGGAGGCGGGGTGGCGGCGGGGGAAGGGGCGGGGGAGCAGGAACCACCTTGCGGCAGCGCGATGGGCAGCGAGGCCGGCGAGCCGGCGGCCGGCCGGGCCCTGGCCCAGCTGAGCGACTCGGAGCTGGGCGGCTGCAGCAAGGAGGAGCTGGTGCGGCGGCTGCGGCAGGAGGAGGCGGAGAAGCTGGCGGCGCTGGTGCAGCGGGGCCGGCTCATCCAGGGCGTCAATCGGCAGCTGCAGGAGCATCTGCGGGAGATCCGCGAGCTGAAGCAGGTGAACGAGCGCCTGGCGGCCGAGAACCGCGAGCTGCGCGACCTCTGCTGCTTCCTGGACGACGACCGGCTGAAGGCCAAGCGGCTGGCCCGGGACTGGCAGCTCTTCGGGCAGCAGGCGGCGCGGGTGCTGCGGGACGAGCTGGCCGCCTGCCTGCACAAGCTGGCCGGGCTGGAGGGGCTACAGGAGCGCCTGGCGGCCGAGAACTTGGAGCTCAAGGCGCTGTGTCTGGCGCTGGAGGAGGAGTGCGCCGCCCGCGCCGACAGCAGCCCCGTCGGTTCCTCCGAGCTAAGTCTGCCCTGCGGGCCCCGGGACCTAGGCGACGGCAGCTCCAGCACCGGCAGCGTGGGCAGCCCGGACCAGCTGCACCTGGCCTGCTCGCCCGAGGACTAGAGCCTGCTCCTGCGAGGCTGGAGGGGGGGGGGCAGGACCCTGGACTAAACCTGCCCCCAGGACTGTGCGCCCCCCAAGGGGCCGGAGGGGATGGGGACCAGCACCCCGCACTAGAGGTCTGCCCCTCAAGACTGTTCACCCCCAAGGGACTGGAAGGGTGTGGGCCAAGAGCCACCCCTCTGAGACCTGATCCCCAGTGACTTCACCTTCCTTCCCCCACCAGAGCACTGGAGAGCAGAGGACCCCCCAGACTGCAGGTGTGGGTCTCTCCACTGGGCTCTCAGGAAGAAGTGATCCAGCAGATTTGGGGAGGGGAGTGACCTCTGTGTAGACTCTGGGGCCAGGGACTGGAGTTGGGAAGCAAGGGGAAGGTCAAAGATGCATTTTAGGTCCCACCCTCTCTCTAGAAGCCTCATCTTTCTTGACTTTTAAAGCAGCCCCCTTTCCCCCAGGTGCTAACCCCAAGCCCCGAGGTGTAGTGATAGCTTTTTGACTCAGGGGACGGGGTACAGGGTTATTGTGCTGGGTTGGTTTTGCTGCCCCTGGATTTTTGGGGGAGGGGGGAGGGAGGAGTGATTAGAGCAATTCATCAAAAAATAAAAATAAATGTTTAAAAATTGCAACTTTGCGTGTTGGGTTCGCTTGATTGCTTATTTCCTGCTTCTCTGAGTTCCTGAGTCCATAATTTTGGGTCCTGCAGTGTGTGTGTCTGCGTGATGCAAGGAAAGAGAGTCTGTTATAATTTTCTTTCCTGGACTCTGATATTTCCAATTCTGACATGAATCCCTTAATTTTTAGATTGCAGGATTTTTTGTTTGCAATTTCCTGTTTTCTCAGTTTTTGTAATTTCACAATTCCTTGCCATCTAAATTTCACACCCAAATCTGGGATTTCCCTGTTTGCAACAATAAACAAAAGTGGCAAACACCCAGTTGAACTGGAGAAAGGACCCAGAATGGAGTGGGTGAGAAGGAGGTGAAGAGCTATGTTTGCAGGGTAATTTAGACGCCCATTATGGCCCAGCCCCATAGAAATGTCCAGTATAGGGGATGAATGGTTGGGAGACTTGGGAAAGTAAAGGAGGGATGTTGAGATAGCAGGGGGCTGTGGATTAGGATTGAGGGACATGGGCAGGGCTGTGGGAGATCTCAGGGCTGGGATGGAAGATGTCTGCAAATTGGGATTAAGGGGCCCAAGCAGAGCTTTGTGTGTGGAAGCCCAGGACTGAGATAACGGGCTGTGTTCAAAGGGGACAGGCTGTAGGTGTCTGGGATATTGGATAGTCCAGGTTCCATGAGTAACTAGCTCCCCATGTCTTGCTCAGAACGGATGGATCTCATAGTCCCTTCCTGCCTAGCCACATCTCAAAGACAAAAGGCTGCCAGGCCAGGAAGCAGATGTCTGGATCTGGAGGCCATGATAACTAAGAGCTGACATCCGCAACCCAGCTCCCTCTTCCCAGCTCTACAAAACCCTCCAGGCTGGGAGGATCAGGGGAGGGGGCTGTTCCCCAACCTGTCAGACGGGAGCATAGTAGAAAGCAAGGGCAGGTATTGGGAGTGTGAAACTTTTCCAGTAGAGACATGGGAGGGAGACAGAAGCACTGGGCTGCAAGCAGTGAGGTAGGGGGCACTCTCCCCTCACAGTATTGACCCCAACGCCCCAGCAAGGCAGTAGGGGGCACTATGGTGCAGCAAATAGGACCGCTAGCCTCACAGTCAGTGATGACCTCGATGACCCTGTACTAGGGGGCACTCTGCAGCAAGGAGGGTGTTGGGGGAGTTTCAGGCTCCCAACAGGTACAACTAGCTCTGCTCAGGCTGTAGCAGCTGTGGCTGCACACACCCCAGGAGGCTAGGAAGTGCCTGTCTGCTTGTGTTAGTGCTGCCCTGCTTGGCCTTTGCAAGGGCTGGCTGGCAGATGGGCAACGTGCCACTCCCCCAACACCCACCACAGCAGCATGCATTATGGAATGTGAGGGTGAGGTCCCGAGCCTCCTGCACACCTAATCTTTGCTTCTGTTCCTCCACCCCTGGGCTTTGATCCTGGCCCACACTGACTCCCGGCTTGGGTGCAAGCTTAGACTTAAGCACCTCCTAGTGGCACCATGTGTTTCATGAGTGTTAAGAACATGCACTGTGCTCTGTCCAACACAGTGGGGACCCCTAATCCGTGCCTGGGGGCCTGTGTGCATCCCTGATACAAATAATATCCACCCTTCCAGCCTTGTCTCTTCCTGCCTGAGTGTTGGCATGTTTGTGTCAATAATGTCATAACCTTTGAACTCTGCATCCAATGCTTAATTTGTGCCAGAGCTTAGCCGGCATGTCTGGGCTTGCTGCATCAGATATGAATGTAAAAGAATTGCTTGTGAGCTCCTTTCATTACAAATTGAGCACTGGGAAGAACCCTGTGGATTTGGGGAGAAATCAGAAAAGCAGAGAGGGCATCCACAGCCCCCAGCAGAGGAGAGGTTAAGGGACTGTGGTAGGGGGGAGGGATGAAGAAGGGGTGAACAGGGCCTCCCGTGAGGGGAAGAAAGAGAATCCTAGCACTGTGAGTGGGAAGGGTGCACAAGTGGCAGTGGGAGATTGGTGGGCACACAGACCTCCTGGCAGGGGGGAGATTGGAGGGATTCCCTGTCAATGGGCAGGAGCACACAAGGAGTTGTGGGGTGAATGGCAGGGTCCAAGGAGCCCTGCTGAATGCAATGCACTGGGCTGACAGAAGCAACACCCTCTTGACTTTGGTGATAATGTCCTTTCCTGGTTCTCCTCCAACCTCTCTAACCATTCCTAGGACGTCCCCTGGAGGATCCTCCTTTCTGTGTGTTCCACAGGGCTCTGCCCCTGCCTCCTTCTCTGTCTTCCCCTGAGTTCTGGGGAATGTCATCCACAAACACAAATGCAACTGCCATCTTGCCAAGGGTCCCTGGAAAACATCAGATGCTGACAGTGCCCAAATCCATCACATGGGCCATTACAATTATGAGGGGACTGCACATTGTATTACTTCTGTCAGCCATGTGCATTGCATTGAAAATTTTGTGTTGCCTATTGCTTTTTCAGCTGCAGTCCAGGTAGTTAAAGTTCTCGATTACTGCCACGTCCTGTGTTCTGGATATTTCTGTTATTTGTTCTCCAAATGTCCCATCCACCCCCTCGTCCTGGTTTGGGGGTTTATAGTAGGTCCCAGCCATGACATCACACCTATTTTCATCCCTTTTATCTTCTCCCAACTGGGCAGCCTCCCTCCTCCTGAAGCACAGAACAAGTGTATATAATCTTGATGTACAACACAACCCCACCTCCCTTTTCACCCTGCGAGTCCCTTCTGAACAAGCCGCACCCCTCCATACCAATACTCCAATCATGAGGTTTGTCCTGCCAAGACTCTGTGGTGGCAATTAAATCCTAATTTAGCTTTTGAACTAATACTTCCCCTACTTCCTCTCTCTTCCTCATACTCCTTGCATATGTTTAGACATCAAACATGTCGAGCAGACTCCCTCACTTTCCCTCTTGTTGCTTCTGTGGCCTATTGTAAAGTCCATGACCTTCTGCAACATTTAACTCTTAGTTAAGGTTGCACTTTTGTATATTTACCTTTTGTCACCTACCACCTTTGAACCTAGTGAAAAGCCCTCCTCACTAGCTTCGTGCATGAAGATGAGCTCTCATATCACTTAGGTGATTTGTAAAGTTTTAGTCTTAGGCTCTGTGTCTCAGTTTCCCCATCTGTTACATGGGTTTAACAGTACTGCCCTCCAGAGGACTGCAAGGATAAATACATGCAAGGCTGTGACCTTGAGATGCTGCGGTAACTAGGGCCAGATAGCCTTGAACACATGGTTGTCAGCTAGAGGAGTGATTTTATTTATCAGCATAATTGCACTATAAGGATAAGGCCTTTTCTTGTAGCCATACTAGGAGGGAAGCAACCATTATCCAAGAAGCAGAAAGTCACATCTTCACATTCCCTTTCAATTACATTAAAACAATGTAACATTGGGCTGTTAAGAAGGCGATCCTTAGAGCCCTGTACAGCTATAAAATGTGTATCCACATCTATATCTGCAAAAATGAGCTGCTGATATCCACACCAACATTAGTGGATGCAGATACCCATGAATATAAAGTGGATCTCCATGGATATGTGGGGCTCTAGAAATCCTGTCCTAATAGTACCATCACCAGATAAAGAAACAGATCTTAAGGTAAAGAAAACTTAGTCAAATAGCATTCTGTCCATCAAGAAATCACATGCCAATTTCTTTACTGTTTTGTCTGTATGGTTCCCACTTCTCTATTGTCTGTATGATCTCTGTCTGGTTCTTTGGTTGTTACTTAATTGATTTTGTAAGTGTAAATCAATTAAGGTGGTGGAGTATGATTAGTTAGAGAAATATGTTACAATATGCTAGGACTGGTTACTAAAAGTTCAGTAAAATGATTGGTTAAGGTAAAGCTAAGCAAGACTCAAGTTTCACTATATAAGCTGGGATCCAAAAGGAAGTTCTTGGGATACAACTCCCAGGACACAGCTCCAAAATCAGAGCTCCCAGATCTCAACACCCTGCCAGCCACAGGCTTTGTCTACACTACGAGTTTTTGCTGGAAGAGGCAATGCAAATGAAGCACTGATTAGCATTCTGTCATTTGCATAATATATTCCGAGCCGTTTTTGTGCAAGGGGTTTTTGCAAGCACAAAAACAAGCAGTGTGGCTGTGGCCGTTTTGCACACGATCCTTATGCAAGGGAGGCATGAGGATCTTGTGCAAAAAGGGGGTTTTGCCCAAAAAGGAAATGTCCACACTGCTTGTTTTTGTGCAAATGCCCCTTGCACAAAAATGGCTTGAAATAGATTATGCAAAGGAAGCGTGACAAAATGCTAATCAGAGCTTCATTTGCATTCCCTCTTCCGGCAAAAGCCATAGTGTAGACAAAGCCACATTTTGCAGAAGCTAGAGTCCCCCCAAATGACCTGATCCTGACTGGACATTAAGAAAAGTTAATCTGCCTTATTGGGAGTGGTGAGCCTTGTAGAGAGCCAAGGCGTTCTCTCTCAAGCCAGCAGCCCCACTCCCCCATAGCTTCCTGCCCTGCCCTTCCCAGGACAGGCTCCACAGAGAAAAAAGGGGGAAGACTGCACCAATTTGCTGCTTACCAAGAGATCTTGCCTGTGTTCCTACTCTGACCACCTGCGCCATTGCCGTGTTCCATTTAACTCCCCCAGGGTAAGTTAAAGATCCCAAGAAAGGAAGCTGAAATATGAGGTTTTTTTTATTTTCTGGGGCATCTCTAAGAAGGGATGGCGCCCTGCCTTTGTCCCAGCAGAGGGTGAATGTGTCAAGTGTGGGTGTTTGTTCATCTGCCTTGTTGGGAGTGGTGAGCCTTGTTTGTGTCATGTATGCATTTCCCTCTATAACTGTTAATAAATAGTGGTTAAGTAGGATATTATTGTGTAAGGCTCTTTCACTGGTAAAAGATCCTGCAAACCTGCAGAGTGCAAGGTTATGCTCAAGCCCATGGGAGGGCAAGGGTGGGTTCCTAAGTTAACAGGGTTACACCCTGAATCCTAGGGATTGGGTAAAGGTGGGTGTCCTTAGGGCAGCGGTGGGTAAAAACCAGCCTGCAGGCTGGAAGGTGGTTTGCTATGGTTAGCCCCTGGTGGGCTGCCACTTTATTTACGTGCAGGTATGGCCGCAGATCACTGTTCCCAGCTAATGGGAGCTATGGGAATGGTAACAGAAAATGTCATGTGAGTAACATTGCTGGGTTAATCTCCAGTGAGATACACAGGCCCATATTCCATTTGATCCTGGGAAAACTTATTATCTGACATTAACTGGACTTTACCCCGATCAGCAAGATACAAGGCATTGTGTGCCACTAGGTTAAGACTCCCTGGGGAGTGTGGCCATGTATGCCACATAAGTTCGCCTTTGGGATGCACCATTTCTTGTCTAGCATCTCTCACGAGAGGAGGAGGAGTCTCGGGCTCTGCCCCCGTGTCTGAGTTATTCCAGACGAATGACAGACCTCCCTGCGTTCAGCCTGGGTCCCGCACATATCCTGTTTTACGTATTTTTGGAAGAGCGTCTGCAGGCAGTTACTGGGATGGATTTTGCAAGGAAAGAGTCATTCACCGTGGGATTTTCCACAGTGACCTAAGGCCAAGAGAACAGGGCTACTCGGACTGCAGCCAGCATGGAGAGATCCTAACTGATTCCAGAGGCAGCTCCTGAAGCGAAGGAGAGAGCGAGCCTAGAAAGGTCAGTTACACTCCGATGGTCCACGCCAGCTGATTCGGGCAATGCGGCTGTTTAACTGCAGTGTAGACATTTCAGCTCAGGCTGCTGTCCTAGCTCTGGGACCCTCCCACCTCTCAGGCTCCCAGGGCCCCTGATCCTGAACATGTGCACTGCAGTGAAACAGGCCCTTAGCCCAGGCCCTGTGGCCTAGTCAGCTGGCCCAGGCCAGCCATGGGATTTTACTTGCAGAGTAGACATCCCCTCGGACTTAGCACTTCTCTTCTGCAAGGGGTTCTCTCTCAAGCCAGCAGCCCCACTCCCCCATAGCTTCCTGCCCTGCCCTTCCCACGACAGGCTCCACAGAGAAAAAAGGGAGAAGACTGCACCAATTTGCTACTTACCAAGAGATCTTGCCTGTGTTCCCACTCTGACCACCTGCGCCATTGCCACGTTCCATTTAACTCCCCCAGGGTAAGTTAAAGATCCCAAGAAAGGAAGCTGAAATATGAGTTTTTTTATTTTCCGGGGCATCTCCAAGAAGGGACAGTGCCCTGCCTTTGTCCCAGCAGAGGGTGAATGTGTCAAGTGTGGGTGTTTGTAAGGCCTTGTTCATCATTCCCAGAAGTGAGTACTAACACCTGCATCAAATTGGACATCTCTACTGAGATGAGGTGCCCCTGGTGAGGCAGGGGGGTTATTCAAACAGCTGCTGGTGAGTATGTGATGCCCATGGCAGCTGTGACAGATCCTTGGGGAACAGTCAGGGGAGAGAGAGGAGAAAACAGCGACAGCAACTTGAGACAAGTCTCGGGCAGCAATGAACCCCAGCTGTTCTCCCTCTGAAGGGCTAAGTTGTTACGCCTCTGCCCTGATGCTGGAGAGGCACAAAAAGAAGCCAAATGCCAAATCCAAATTCCCAGCAAGGGATGGATCTAGGACCTGTACCTGACACTTAATAGACCCACAATAGGGAGGGAGGGGAAGGCCGGCTGGCCCAGCCACCTACTCTTCCTTCCTCCACTGGAGTTGGCCAACTTGAGTAGCCCAGGAAAGTTACTTTTCTCTGACTCTTCACCTACCTCTGCCTTCTTCACAAGCCTCCCTTGGCCTAGCAGGCTGATAGCAGGGCACTTAGCTGCTGGCTTTCCCGTCTCACTGTTCATTAGGCTACTCAGCCAGTTCTCAAGGTCTGCAGGGCAGGAGCTGGACCAGCCATCAGCTGCAGCCCAGACAGACAAGCTGCAGAAGAGGCACCCACCACTCCACAGTCATTCACTTGCTCAGCCCACACTTCCCACAGGAGTTTGAGAAACACCAGCAATGGCTTGGAAAAGGAGGCTCCATGCCTGCATCTGGCCCAGCTTCTCAGTGGTATTTCAGCACCTCGCTCCCGCTGGGAGTGACATACTACTGCAGAGCTGGGCCTCCTGCCTTCAGCCTCCCACTTCCAGACAAAAAAAGCCACTCTCTTGTGTCACACCCTCAATGCCTTGCTGTGTTGATTCAAGCCTGCAGTGCAACTGCATTCCCAGGACCCAGGTTCTCAGTCACAGCCACATGCAGCTTTGGACCCGCTGCCCCAAACTTACCCTACCTGCAGTGGTGGCTGCCATCCCGTGAGGGTGGCATGGCCCGGAGCAAGGAGCCAGCCCTCTGGGACTGGAGCCATGGCTGCAGGGTGAGTGCAGGGCAGTGATGCTGGGACAATTTGTGTGCGGGGGTGCTGAGCTGTGCTCCCAATACCCTCGTCTGTGCCTCTCACTGCACTAGGCTGGGGTCACCACTGGGGGCAATGCAGAGTCCTGGACCAGTACCAGAGACAGAGCCCCAAGACCAGCATCTGGGACCCTAGGCATTAGTAGAACCCCAGGGTGCAAGGCTGGCACTCACAACTCCAGGGCCAGTGGCTGGGACCCCAAGGTTGTAGGTTGGCATCACAGGCAGTGGAGGGGCTGGCAGCTGGGCTCCTGGGTACAGGCTGGGACCCTAGCTGGGTGCAAAGCCAAAGGATGCTGCCGCACCCCCCAATCCCTACTTCCTGTGCCTATAGTGCAGGGTGGGCTCAATCCTTCACTCTTCTGCCCTGAGCCTCCCCTATGCAATGGGCCAGCATTAGGGATGCATGGAAGGGTTAAGGGGCTCTGTAGTGCACCCATTGAGTAGGCAGACGACATCCTCCCCGCTGAGCTATTGAGGCCACCTCATTCAGAATTAGTTGAGTTAACATCTGGCCTGGGATCTGCTTGTCTGGTTTGATAGGCCCTTGCTGAGTCTGTTCATTCACAACAAGCACCTGCCACTGGCTTCCCTTCGGACCCCAAGGGCCAAAGATTAAAGAGCCACTTGGCTTCAGTTTTCACTTGCTACCTAGCGCCCTCATCTCTCCATGTGGATGCACGTCCCAGAGTTAAGCTGCTTTATCCCCAGTCCCAGCCAGTGTCAGAGTCCAGGGGGGGTAGACTACACGGGGCCTGGGTGCCACTGATGAAAAAGGGATTGGTTCATGGAGCAGGAGGGCCCAACCCCCGTGGTTCTGCTGGGAGGTGGGAGAAGGCCAGGCACTGTAGTGGCCCATAGCGAAAAGGAATGTCCCCTGTAGACTGGGTACCAGCGTATGGCTGCCAGTTAATGAAGATATTCCTCTGGTGCCAGGGACATGGGGTTGTGGCTGAGCTACAGCAGTGTGTGTGTGTGTGTGTGTGCACTCACACACACACCCACTGACACCACAACACAGTGTACCCACTGCCCCCTGACACTTTACCTACTCTCCACTATACACACACTATTCCCAATAATTCACATGCCTCCACCTCATACACTGCTGCCATGCACATTCTCGTATACCCCCACTCCCTGTAGTCCCCATCAGGCCACCTGCCCCTGCCACGACTTCTATATCTGCCCAGTGCTCCCAACACATCATGTAGCAACCAACCCCTGCACCCCGCCCCCAAACACACACCTGAGCTGTCTCAACTTGTAGCTTTTAATTGTCTCTTGAGACATGAGATACCATTGATAGAAAAATACTCTTTGAGTTACAATAAATAGCGTAGAAATGGTAACTCCAACAATGAATACTGTGCAGTCCCAGAGCACGCCCCGCGGTTCTGGATCAGCTTCTGGATTTTGGGAGCAAAAAAAATAAAATATAATAAGTCCAGAGGTTTGGCTGGCCAGCACTGTAAAACCCTGCACACTTTGCACAAAATTCCTGTAAATGGGCTAGTAATAGTTCTAGATCAAGGGGTGGGTTATAAAATGAATGGAGGGAATAGTCTGTAATGTTCAGATGAGTTATAGAATGAGGGAATTTTGGAACCATCAGATGGGGGTCTAGAAACATCAAGCGAGGTCTGGAACAGCCGTGAGTATTCTAAAATGAGCAATGGCAGCCTAGAACAGCTGGACTGGTTCTAGAATGTACAAGTTGTTCTAGAATGGACAACATGTAGAATCAATGCCTTTTGAACTCGACATCTGGTTAGGTTCTAGTATGAGATCATTAATAGCTGGGGGATTCTAGAGCTATCCAGAAAGGGCCCAAGAAAGCTCTGGTAGGCTCTAGAAAATACAGCAAGCATAATGAGAATTTTGGTAAGGTTGCCACACCCCAAGAAGGAATAGAGAGCGGAACTTCTCTGGAATAGATCTGAAGGGGCTATGGGAAGGGCTTGGGATAATTGAGGTTCGAAGCACAAGGACTCTTTTTCTGCAAGGCTGGTAAAGGGAGCGAATGGGCATGTTCCTGACGCCTGGGTGAAAGATTGCAGGGAGTCCTGGAATAATCAAGAAACACCAATGGCAGAGAAGGTTTTAGAATGCCAATGGAAGTTGTAGTGCTGGTGGCTGGGGGAAATTCCAGATGGGTGTAGAGTAGCTGGGAGCCTGGCATGGAGTGGGTGGATGAGTCTAGAATTATCTATAATGACAGTGAAGGTTTGAGGCTACGACTACAGCGCGACAGTTTGTCAGAAAAGGAAATACAAATGGAGTGCTCATTTGCAAATCTCGCGCTCTTATTTGCATATTCTCTTCCTATCCTTTTTTCAGAAGAGGTTTTTGAGATAAAAAGCCTTGTGTGGACGGGGCCATTTGTCAGAAAATCCCCGTTTTGCACAAGATCCTGTAAACCTCATTTTTTGAAGAATAAGGGATCTTGCGCAAAACGGAGTTTTTCTAACAAATGGCCCCATCTACACAGGGCTTTTTATCGCAAAAACCTCTTCCACAAAAAGGAACAGAAGAGAATATGCAAATGAGAGCACTCCATTTGCATTTCCTCGTCTGACAAACTGCCACAGTGTATATGTAGCCACTAGTCTAAGTGGAAGTGGAGATCCAGATGTATCTGGAATAATCAGAAAATTGGGATAATGGAGGAAGTGCTGGAATGGCCTAGAATGATATCACATCTGAGGTGGATGGTTCCAGAAAGATCTGAGATGACAGGGAACAGTTCTAAAATGGTCTGGAAGGAACCACATGGAAGGTTCCTGGTCACAAGGCTGGTTCTCAAGCAGGAAGAACATGGCTGGGGGGAGCCAGGCCTGTCAGAGCGCCAGCAGGGTCGGGGAGTTGAGGGAATCAGATGACTGGTCACCACTGCTGCTCCCACGCCGGTGGGCAGAACTGCAGGGCTCAGGTGTGAAGGCTGAGCCAGCAGGAGGCTCCCCCTCCCCTGTGGCAGGGTAGGTGAAGATCAGGCTGGGAGTGAAGGGAGTTAGTGAGGGTGTGACCATGAGGGTGGGAGTGTGCAAGGCCTCAGGCTCCAGGACCCCGCTGGGGGGAAGGCTGATCCGTGGAGGCACCCTGGGGGGTTGCCGACGTGGGACTGCTGGTGGATGCTCCAGGGACCCCTGCTTGACAGGGGGTGGGGCAGGCAGCCCCCCTTGCTCCTCCTCTTCTCCTGAGGACTCATTCTGCACCTTGCACACTGGCCTGTGGGCCTCCAAGATCAGCTCGAGTCTTTCCTTCTGTTTTTGCAGCTCTGCAATCTCCTTCTGCAGGACTGACTTCTCCTCCTCCAGCATGTCTGTCTCCTGTAGGAGAAGGGGGAGAAACAGGTCAGGGGGAGCCAGGACTCCTGGGTTCTGTCCCTGGCATGGGAGGGATGTGGGGTCTAAGTGGCCAGAGTGGGGGTGGAAGCCAGGACCTGTAGGTAAAATCGGCAGTGGGATCTGGTGGGTTAGCACAGGAAGGGTTGGGATGCCTGGTTCTGTCACCAGCACTAGGAGCAGGAAGGGCTTAAGGGCTTATCTTGCCACATACTGGGCCCCTGCCTCCAGTCCTCACAGTTCAGATGGCTTTGATCCCATCTCTTGCAGGGTCAGAGCTTGCATGAGCAACCTCCAATGAGAGCCAAAGGGGGACTCTGTAGGGGACCTTTGACCTCAGTGCCCCAACACGGTGTTGCGGGAGCGATGTCGGAGAGATTCAGTAGAGGGTGTTCACCGTTTGCAAACAGTCCGTTAGTTCTTTCCTCCGGTTCCGGCATTTTGCTGCAGCCAGTTTGTTCCTTTCCCGTCTTACCCTGCGCCGCTCCTCTTCCTCAGGGGTCATCTGCAATGGGGCAAGAGAGGGGCAGGGGATTTCAAATGAGTGGCAATGATGCCATATATCTTCCCTGCTGTGCTGGTCCATGGGCAATTTCCAGGGACCAATCCTTGTCAGGCATTCACCCCCAGGGGTAATACCCACAAGGACCCCTCAAGGTGCATTAAGATGCAGCCACTTCTGAGGTGGGGCACAGGGGGCTGTTTATACAGTGATCCCTTACTTGGTGCTGTGATTAGATAGGGTGTTTTCTAGTTAGGGCGAGGGCATTAGCTTTAGTGGTTGGATAGAGATGATTTGGGGGGCACAATCTGGGGACATGGCAAGGTTCTCAAGGGTTAAAACCTGTCTTGGAGGGAGCCAGCCCTCCTTGGCTTCAGACAGCTGCCTGGATTTCACAGGCTGGGTGGTTGGGGAGGGAACACTCCTGTTATGCTGCTGGCCCCAGTGCCCCTTCCCCTCTGAGTCAGCCTGTGGCTTCATGACTCAGCATGCTGTCATTTCCTCTCCTGCCAGCCCCCAGGGTGTGAGCCCAGGCATCCTAGCCAAATCCCAGCTGGAGAGACTCCCTTCTAAGACCACAGTGGGGTCTAGTGGTTGCAGCATGGATCTGGGAGGGGAGTGGGGTCTAGTGGTCAGAGCGGGAGGGCTAACAGCCTGGGCTCCTGGGGGTTATCCCCAGCTCCCTGTATGAGGAGAGTGCTCGGATCCGGCTTTCTAAGCATTTGGAGAGCTCCGGATGGACAGCGCCCTGAAACCTGTTCGCGATTCCGACGTTGGCCACTAGGTGGCCTCACTGCCCCGCTGCGTTTGTGGCAAGGGGACCAGCCGCAGGGCGGAATGGGAGGGTCCCCTCAGTGTCGGTTGCCCAGAAAGGAGAAGGGGACTCGCCTTCCTCCTCAGGCTCGGGCGAAGCCCTGCTTCCCACTCCCACCTCCTCCAGCCAGTGTGGACCAAGGGAAACTGAGGCACAGCGCCACATCCCTTCCTGGATTCCTCCCTCCCACCCCTCTCCCTTCCTGGAGCTCTGAGTCCAGGCCTCCGCACTCCTGAGCCAGGCATTTGCCCCTCTCCCCCTGCTGCAGTAGCTGCCCCACTCACATGCTCGTTGTGCCTCCGGCGTATCCCAGGCGTGGGCCCAATGGTGCGGATGACGCCCGGGCGGGCCCCGGTGGGGTAGGAGGCGTAGGGGCAGGCGTACGGGGCAGCTGTGGAGGTGGAGGGCGAGGACTCGGTGTGGAGCGTCGTGGGCCGAACCATCCACTGCAGGACCTGGCTGGAGGTGATGGTGTTGAGACTGGGAATGAAGCTGCCAGCCCCTGTACTTGGGCCTGGGGTGAACTTCTATGGAGACAAAGGGAGGCGGCAGTTTAGAGGAGGCCAGAGGCTCTGGGGGAGCTGGGTGCTTTGTAATCACAGAGGGTTCCCCGTGACTACAGGCTGCACGGGGGCAGGACTGACACCTGGGAATGGGGGAGCAGTTCTGGCTGCAGCTAGTGAAGCAGCCCTGCCAGCATCGCAAGGGCCCTTGGCACTTGGGAACAGAGGGAAGATCCCCATTGCCATGGACACACGAGCATGGGGAAAGTGGTTCCAGCCTGCAGAAGGGGCCTGGCCTGGCTTAGGGGTCAGGGGACAGCAATGAATTGCTCCAGAAACAAATCCTGGGTCACCAGCCCCCAGGCCTGCCAACAGCTTTTCTTGGCCCTGAGGCAAAACAGTCAGTGGGCCCCATGCACACTCAAGCTGCACCCAGATGGACACGGCCGGCCTGCCTGCCTGCCTGCCTGGCATTTGGGCTGTGCTGCGCCCGTGCTGGCTGTGCCCAGCAAACTTCCGGCTGCACTTCCTGTTCTGGCATGGCCGAGGCTCCCACATGCCCTGCCCCATAGGGCTGTCAACTCTCTAATAGCACAAACCCAAAGACCCTTGCCCTGCCCCTTCTCCAAGATCCCACCCCCACTCATTCCATTCCCCTGCTCCTTCTGGGGCTCTCCCCCACACTCACTCACTTTCACCATGCTGGGGCAGAGAGCACAGGGGATGGGCTCAGGGAGGAAGTATGGATGGGGGAGGGGGGATGCGGTCTCTAGATCGGTGCAGAAGGGCAGGGAGGTAGGTGCTTACCTCATGTGGCTCCAGAAAGCAACAAGCACACCCCTTTGCCAGCATCTCCTAGGTGGGGAAGACAGGGGGTCTCCACATACCACTGTTCACAAACACCACCTTGCAGCTCCCAGACAATGGAAGCTGCAGAGTTGGCACTTGGTGTGGTGGCAGAATGAGGAGACACCCCTGCCCCTGGCCACCTCCCAGGACTGCATGGACATGATACTGGATGCTTCTGGGAGTGGGAGTGGTGCAGATTGAGGGTGGGCAGGAAGCCGGCTTTAGCCCCACTGCACTGCCACCTTTCAGCACTTCCCCTGTCAGCAGGCCTGCCAGCTGCAGTCAGTCTCCTTGTGACTTTGGAGACCCTTGTGGAAGCAGTAGCCTAAGAAGCAGGCAGGGAAGGACTGGGAATCAGGACTCCTGGGTTCCCCGCCTAGGGGAATGGGGTGTAATGAGTTAGAGCAGGGAGGCTGGGGTCAAGTCACTTGAATTCTCCTGCTAATTGTGTGGGGAAACCCCAATGTTGTTAATGGAGCTATATGGCCAGGAGCTTCAAATGCACCAAACGTCTGGAAATTGCAGGTGTTGAACAAAGACAGGAGACAATTTCAGAGAGTAAATCAGACCCTACACAGGGGCTCAGGATTCTTGGCTCCTGCCACTGAGCTGGGGAAGGGCCTTTCGCCTCCGAAAGCCTCCATTTCCCCTCTGACCCTTCATAGGTGACATGGCCAGAAAGGACTCTTGTGATCGTTAAGTCTGAGCTCCTGCATAGCCCAGCCCATAGACTGACTCTGAACTAATTCCTAGAATAGACCTATCAGAAAACCATCCCATCTTGCTTTCACAGCTGCCAGGCTGTGAGTTCTCCATCTCAGCCACTGCCTGTGTACACAGGAGAACCAGAAAGGAGATACAGCTACTCATGGTACAGTCCACTTTAAATCACTGTGAAGTGCCTCTTTGTCAGTCAGCCCTAATTCTCAGGTGCCTGATGAGGCCTCAGAAGGTTCCTTGTTTAACAACCTTCCACTCCCCACCCCATTACTGGACACTTTCCCTTAGATCTGACAGTTCATCTCTCCCTTCAACCCACAACATGGGGATTTTTTGTAACAGTCTGGGTGCCTCAGTTTCCCTCTGTACTTTGCATTGCTACCCAGTGGAAGTTTCTTACATCTGCTCTAGAGGGCAGTGCAGGATGAGGGGTGTTGTCTTGCTGCCTCGGTCCCACTGAATGGGTCATCAGTTCTGGATAGAACTGATTGAAACCATCCAGACCCACAGAGGGGTCAGAGAGACAGGAAGTACAGCAGTGGGAAACTCTGGCAGGCAGGATTGGGAACTCAGCTAGGCCCAGCCTGCGGACAAAGGATGGGAGGTCACCTGAAGAGGGTATAGAGTCTGTTTCTGGACCAGGCTGATGGCTCACACCAGCGCTCAGGGAGAAGCAGCCTGAAATGGAATCACTTACAGCTGGGATGGTGTGTGGTTCTGCCTTGGCCAGATGGACTGTGTCAGTGCTGGGTTGCAGGCAACTGCTGAGAAAAGGCTGGCTGGTCTCACTGCACATGTGTGCTGAGGAGCGTTTGTCTCTGAAGAGGGGACAAGACTGACTAGGAGTCTGTCTGCACTGGACTGGCTGGGCAGCACGCCCGTGTGATGCAGCAGGGCTGGAGCCCGGAGGCCTGCCCTGATGGAAGAATGGGCCCCATTGCTGCAGGGGTTCCTCCAAGAGGTTGTTTAAAAGCTCAGCCCTGAGCCTTTGGATCCCTGCACCTTCCCACCGCCGTGCTGGTGTGTTGGGGCTGGAAATGGGTTCTAGCTCCCTACAGTCAATTTACCCACTCTGCTGGCCTGGGGATTTTAAACTCATGATCAGTGCAGAGGTTTCTATTGGGCTTACCCCTTTGGTGGTCAGGGGGAAATCCAAGTCTTGATATCTCCATTTTACAGATGGAGGACTAAGGCACAACCTCCCCAGAGAGGGCTCTGCCCTGGTTCACAGAGCAAGTCATTAGCAGAGAACCCAGGAGTCCCAATGCCCCATCCCTGCTTCTTCCCTCACCTCCCAGCATCAGTTTGCCCCTTCCCCCTCCTCCCAGAGCTGGGAGTAGACCCCAGGAACACTGACTGTACCTATTAGGCTCGATGTCACCCTGGAAGTGACCTCTTTTAGCCCTCAGACATAGCCCCTTCCATTCCCCACCCAGCCTGTCTGCTTAATACAAAGCTGCCCTGAAGGCCTTTACAGTTCGTACTATCTCTAACCATGGTGGCTAGACACTAGCTGGGGGCTCATGCCCTCCCATCCCAAAGGCACAAACCCCCTTAGGCTTTAGGAGAATCCCCATTGGTGATTGGCAGAATAGTGTCTAGGAGACACAGCTACGTTCCAGCCAGCATTGCATTCAGCAGGGGCAAGTGATGCAGGCAGCACAGCTGATTTGGTGCAATGGGCAGAGGGGCAGGTACCTTGCTAGTGCCATGCCATGCCCACTGTTTGCCTCGTGCCCAGACAGAGGGGTGCCCATGTGGGTTACTTATGTGAGAAGGGAGCTAATGGGGCAGAGCAGAACAGGATGGTTTAGAGTCATTCCCATGTCCCATAGCCTTTTTAGGAGCTAGAGAATGTCAGGGACAGAGCCCAGGGCATGGGGCAGAGGAAGGGACTTGCAGCTCATGGGGTGGGGGATGGTGATATAGACCCTTTCCCCTCCAGTTAGTGCCAGTTCCAATCTAGCCCCCAGCTGGCTCCGGGGTATGGGGTTGTAATATGGGGCCTTCTTCTCTAGAAACCCCAAGCTTGGATCCAGCCCAAAAGCCGTTGTGGGATGGCTGCTTCTGTGCCTGCCAGAGTAAAGTGAGTTTGCTGGGTCATAGCATGGGGGTCCCCTCCCCACCTTGGCTCTAGTCCGTTCCCTCAGCAACAGAGGCCAAGGGCTCCGAGAGGCAGAGGCAAGGCACCTGCTGGGGGTGGGACATCACAGAGGGCTCTGTGCTGCCACTCTGGGCACACACTGGTGATTCCAGCTCCCAGGGCTGCTGAGTCAGCACGATCTGGCGTGTCCCTGCGTGTGAGCAGCAGGGGTGTGTGCGGAAATCCCACCCGCAGATAACCCGCCCTTTGTCCTCCCCACCCTTGACCCAGTTTCCCTGGCCTTGTGGGTCCCTTCCCAGCCCTGGTGTGCAGGTGTCACCCGCAGGGTATTGGTGCCACCCAGCCCTGGGGCAGCAGGCTGGCCGCGCCTTCTGTGTCAGAGAGAGAGCACACCTCAGGGGCTGGGCATGGGAGCGGAGCTTCCCAGGCCCCCTGCCAAGGCTAGTGGCTACAGCAGCTGGGGCTGGGCGCCAGGATGCCTGGGTTCTGTTGCTGGTACTGGGAGGGAGGGCAGGGGAGTATAATGGCCTGGGGGTCAGGACGCTGGGTACTGTGGGCAGTTCTGGGAGGGGAGGAGGCAGCTGGGGGTCAGGACGCTGGGTTCTGTGGACAGTTCTGGGAGGGGAGGGGGCAGCTGGGGGTCAGGACGCTGGGTTCTGTGGGCAGTTCTGGGAGGGGAGGAGGCAGCTGGGGGTCAGGACGCTGGGTTCTGTGGACAGTTCTGGGAGGGGAGGAGGCAGCTGGGGGTCAGGACGCTGGGTTCTGTGGGCAGTTCTGGGAGGGGAGGAGGCAGCTGGGGGTCAGGACGCTGGGTTCTGTGGACAGTTCTGGGAGGGGAGGAGGCAGCTGGGGGTCAGGACGCTGGGTTCTGTGGACAGTTCTGGGAGGGGAGGGGGCAGCTGGGGGTCAGGACGCTGGGTTCTGTGGGCAGTTCTGGGAGGGGAGGGGGCAGCTGGGGGTCAGGACGCTGGGTTCTGTGGACAGTTCTGGGAGGGGAGGAGGCAGCTGGGGGTCAGGACGCTGGGTTCTGTGGACAGTTCTGGGAGGGGAGGGGGCAGCTGGGGGTCAGGACGCTGGGTTCTGTGGGCAGTTCTGGGAGGGGAGGGGGCAGCTGGGGGTCAGGACGCTGGGTTCTGTGGGCAGTTCTGGGAGGGGAGGGGGCAGCTGGGGGTCAGGACGCTGGGTTCTAGCCCCTGTGCGGCAGCTGTTGGCACGCGGACGGCAGGCGCCGCAGCTGGCAGTGGGGTGGGGCCGGCAGCTGTCGCAGGGCCGCCCTTATGCAAGAGGAAACGGCGGAATCTCAGCACCCTGGCCACGGGCTGGGGTGAATGGCGGGGCCAGGCGGGGTGAGCGCGACCGTGACTCAGCCCCGCCGGTTCTGATGACTCACCGGGCATGACTTAGCACCCTGGAGCTCCAGCGGGAGCCATCTCCCGGTCTGCCCTGCTGCCGTAGCCTGGAGCCCCCCGCCCCCACTACACGCATCCAGCTGCTGTGGGAAGGAGCTGCCTGGGGTCTGTCTTCAGTGGACTGCCTGGGTCCCCCTCTCCCACGGCTCCGAACAGCCCAGAGAGGGAGGCGAGTCGTAAACCCAGCTGGCCCTGACCTCCTCCTCAGCTGGATTTTCAGCTCCGTGCCCGTCCTGCGGGACACGGACGGAGGAATCCGGAGATGAAGTGGTTGCCCAAGAGCTGGCCCAGAACCCAGCAGTCCGGACTCCCATCACCCCCAGCCGTAGAGCTCAGGCGTCTGCCTTCCCCTTTCCAACTCTAACTCCTAAACCCCGCTCCCCTCCCCGAGCTAAAGTGCTGCGGGTCTGGCCGATCCACCAACCCGCTGAACTTAGATGCCCTGCTGCATGTGCTTCCTCAGCCCCCTCCTGGATGGGGTATACTGTGTGTCATAAACCCTGTAGGATGACATTTGACGGGGAGTCCCCCCGACTGGAACAGGGTCTCTGGGGTGTCTCATTACGGTGGCTGGGCGGTGGGCAGGGACACGGACACCCCAGGCCCCCACAGCGCAAGATCAGCGTAAGGCTCAGTCAGCTGCCGGAGTAGGGAGCCCCCCCCCCCCATCACTCTGCTGTAGAGCGCCGGGCGGGGGAAACCCCTGCATTTTTCTGCTGTCTGCACGCGAGTGCCTGCGTGTGGGGGGGAGGGGGCAAACAAGCAGGCGCCACGCGGTGGGGTGAATCAACCCGGAGCATTAGTCACCGGGGCTCCCCCCAGGAGGGAGAGTGAGGGCTCCCCTCCCCCCGCTCCTCCAAAAGAAACGAGAGCGAAAACGAGAAAGGAAAGGGAAAGCACAGCATGGGCAGGCGGGACAGAGCCTGCGGAGGGGATCGGTGACTGGCTAGCGGGCAGGTGGCGAGCTAGGTGGGTGAGGAAGGAAGGGAAGGACAATCAGAAAGTGGCATGAATAGACAGCTGGGGATGAGGATGGCTAGAGAATAGATTAGACAGGAGAGTGGGTATGACAGACAGTGAAGGAATGGGGGTAAACCAACAGACTGTGGGGGAATGAGGGTACACTCATAGACTGTGGGGAAATGGGGTGGACTCACAGACAGTGGAGGTGTGAGAGTAGACTGATAGTGGAGGAGTGGGTGTACACTGACAGACTGTGGGGGTATGGCGGTAGACTGACAGACAGTGCGGGTATGGGAGTGGACTGACAGTGGGGAAAGAGGAGCTGGAACAATTTGTATCATGGGGGCGCTAGAGCCACTGTGAAACCAGTACCCTCCCAGCGCTTCTGGAGGAGGTGTGCATGGGGACTGGGCACTGCCGGGCAGACATCAGGGGAGGTGTGCATGGGGGCGGACAGACAGACAGGTGCGCATGGGAACGGGCAGATGGGGAGGTGTGAATAAGGACCGACAGACGGACACAGCGGAATAGGTATGGGGATTGGAGACAGATCGACTGCCCCCTAGTTCTTTTCCCTTTGCCCCGCTTCCCCCTTACCTGCTGCGGCTGCCCTGGTCCCGGAGTCCCTGGAACGACGGCCGATCCCATGCTGCGCAGGGCAGGGTGCTGAGGGCGAGGGTTGTACGAGGATCCCGGGCCATCCGTACTGCCCGCTCCATAGTTCCTGAACATGTCTAGATCTGCTCTGGGGCCGTAAGATGCCGGGTCAGTCCGCCAAGCGCTTCTCTAAACTGGCTCCCTCCAAGTTACTTTTTTTATGAATGGGTACTCCAGGACCTGCTCACTTTAGTCTAGGCAGGGGAGGGGCGAGTCCCACCTCACGCCCTTTTCAAGTCATCAGGAAGCAGAGAATCCCCGCTCCAGTAACCCACTCTGGTGTTTCTCAGACTTATTCAATTAAGATGCACCCTTTTTAGGGGAATCAGAGTTGGTGAGCCCCTAAAAGGACAACCAAGTCAATCTTTCCCCCTTACTCTAAATCTACTTGGTACGGTCTGGGGATTGACTCAGTGCTCGATGACGTAGATGTCCATATATAGTATGATTTCCTCTGGCTTGCTCTGCAATAGTAAAGGATTCCCCTCGGTGTTTGTTTCCAAACTCTGTTTGTTCAAGATGCGTATCGGAGATCCCGTCGCAGCACTGCAATAACAACGCCACACAAACAAACACCCACACCTATACACTTTCACATACACCCCGAACCTCAGGCAGGTGCAACACCCAACACCGCTCACATATGTACAACCACCCCACTCTTACTACAGCACACACCCTGCACACCACCACGGCGTGCACCTCTGTACCACACACAGCTGTGCAACAACACGTCCATCCCCTCACAACCACGATGGATGTGGAGCTACATGCATCGCTGTTGCACAACTACAAGCATCGTTGTTGCACACAGAAATACACACATGGGCACCTTCCACACCCCGCGCAACAATAAACAGGCCTAAACACGGACAGACAGACACTCCCATCAGGCCAGGTAGATGGTTTTCACATGTCAAAGATACAAAGACGCAGCGAAAGACACTCTCCCCCCCCCCCTCCCTCCCTTCCCCAGCGTCCAATACATGAATTCGGGGCTGGCTGGATAGGACCCCAGGAGCAATGCGGGCCGGGCCCTGTTTATAGGTGCTCGCTTTCCCCCCCCCCCCCCCCCCCCCCCGCACATGCCTGGCGCTGCCAGGTTTTGGGGCCCAATGAGATGATTGTAAATCCCGTGAATCCCCATTTCCCCCAGCGGTGCAGGAGCTGGAATTCCCCCCCCCCCCCAAGGTTAGAATAGGAACACCCAGCCCAACCCAGGCGTATCCCCCTGCAATCTGGCTGCGACCTCTCCTCCTGCAGTACCGCAGAGCCCCTTGCTCTTTGAACAGAGACTAAGCCTGACTCCCCCACCCACCCCTGCTGAGACTCTACAGTCTCCCCTCCCCGTAAGCGGCTGGAAGATGCCCTAGTGTGGAGAATGGAAGTGGCCAGCTAAGTGGGACTCAGAACTGTATTCTGTCCCCAGCTTTGGAAGGAGGGAGGGGGGCCTATTGTGTTAGAGCAGGGGCGGGGGCCAAGGCCCCTGGACCATCCCACCCTAGCTCTAGTTAAGGAGTGGGGTCAGGTGGGTTAAAGTAGAGGGGGCTGGGGTCCTGCCTCCTGGTTCCACCCCCAGCTGGTGGTTTCCCTCGCTCCGAGTGGGCTGCGGGGGTGTACATTCCTGACGCGCAGCAGACGCCTTTGGTCAGAAGCAGGAACTGAAAGCGCCTACCAGCGAAACTGGCAGGGCTGGGCCCAGTGCAGAGAGTGAGAGCATGTCCGGCTCCCGTCCCGCTGCCCCGCGGAGCCAGAGCGCCAGAGTTACCTCCCGCTACTGCTCGGAGACCCCGTGGAGCGAGGGACCCCGTTGTGCCAGACACAGCACAGACCCAGGGAGACACCGTCCCTGTCCTGAAGCGCTCACTGTCTAAACAGATCCCATGTGGAAGGAGAAAATAAGGCACAGAGAGGAAGAGGCTCCTTTAAGGTCACACAGCAGGTCACTGGGGGAGCAGGGAATGAAACCCAGAGGTCCTGTTGCTCAGAGTCCCCTGCCTTAACCGCTAGAACCCCCTCCAACCACCAGGAAGAGAACCCCAGGGGTCCTGGCCGCTTCCCCCAACCTCCAAACAATCAGTTCTTCTGGGCCGTGGCCACAGGGTGGGGGCCAGTGACTCCCCGACCAATGCACCATGATCCCTAGGGTCTGGCCCTGTGCGGGTTAACAATCCATCTCCCCAAGGACCAGGACAGGATGTGAGACACAGGAATGCAGCTGATCTCATGCTCCCGGTGACTAACCTGGCAGGAATGGGGGGCAGAGAGCAGCCAGCTGGCACCCTGCCACTGGCCTTGGGGACCAAGGAGAGATCGGGAGCTATGGCTGACTCCCATCCTAGCTACTGTCCCCCCTGCTCCCCGGTATTTAAACCCTTAGCACAGAGCAATGCAGTCATCCCATTTCCCTGGAGACTAGCATGGGACAGATGCTGGGAGGCTGCAGGTTGGGACTGAGTGTCACCGGCAGAACCACATGGGGAGGGGGAGCCCAGGATTGGAATAGCAGGGAGCTGCAGACTGGCATTGAGTAGCACTGATGGAGGGTGCAAAGCAGGGGGCTGCAGGCTGGCACTGAGGGGAACAGGCAGAGCTGGGGGGGGGGGGAAGCCCAGAGCAGAGGGCTGCAGGCTGGCACCGAGGGACACTGGCAGATCTGGGGGGGGGGGGAAGCCCAGAGCAGAGGGCTGCAGGCTGGCACCGAGGGGCACTGGCAGATCTGGGGGGGAAAGCCCAGAGCAGAGGGCTGCAGGCTGGCACCGAGGGGCACTGGCAGATCTGGGGGGGAAAGCCCAGAGCAGGGGGCTGCAGGCTGGCACCGAGGGGCACTGGCAGATCTGGGGGGGAAAGCCCAGAGCAGGGGGCTGCAGGCTGGCACCGAGGGGCACTGGCAGAGCTGGGGGGGAAGCCCAGAGCAGGGGGCTGCGGGCTGGCACCGAGGGGCACTGGCAGAGCTGGGTGTGTCCCAGCATTTCAAATTCTCCGGTCATCTTATTCCGCCTTTGAAAGCAGCAGCAGTTTCCGGCGGATTCCTGGAGAGCGATGGAGCTGGGGGCGGGGGGTTTCACACAGGCTCCCTCCAGATCGGCACGTGGCACTCACAAGTGTGTGTGGCTGCGAGGCAGGAGGCAGGGCCCCTCCGTGTCTATGGAAGGAACGGGCCAAATCCCAAACAGGAGACGGCCGAGCGCTTTGTGTGCTCATCCACTTACTCACCCTTCCTCTTCCTCCTGACTTTACTCACTTGGCGACTCGGGGTTTGGATCCCAGCCTAACCGGGCACAGCTCCAGGGCTGGGAGAGCAGAGGCTGCAAGTCGGGATTGAGGGGCAGTGGCAGAGACGGGAGGAGGCGATCCAGGGTGGGGGGAGGAGGCGATCCAGGGCGGGGGGAGGGGGCTTTAAGCTCGGCTCAAGAGCCACCTCTCTGGGACTCAAGGACAGCAGGGAACCAGCGTTACCATCTCCTGAGGACACGCAGAGCATGTTAACCCCTTGCTTGCTAGAGCAGAGGGACTGTGGGTGCTGCAGGGCTGTGGGGCGGAGGCTGCCTGAAGATCACCAAACATGTACACCGCCCCCCCACCAGCTGGTGAGTTGGCAGGGCCACTTTCAGCAGTGGGCTGCGGGGGGATAGTCCTTCCTTATCTCCCCTCCCCCACAGTTTAGGGCCCTCCCTCTGCTCTGAGGCTCAAATACTGTCAGGCTGAGGTGCTACAGCATGAGAGGCCATGAGTCTGCGGGGGAAGGGGTATCTCTGCCCATCCCAATCGTGGGCACAAGGGCTAGGGGTGCCAGTATGCACACCAATGCCGCCCAGAACGCAGAGAAGCCCCAGGCACCCTGACACCCCCATGCTGCTCTAAGCTAGCAGTCCCCATAGCCCTTCCAGCATCCCAGTAAATCATCTGCCTGGGTTGGCCTAAGAGAGAGGCTCATGGTCTGTGCCTTTCACCAAAAGCAGTTTTGCCCCTTCCTGTTGCTCCCACCTCCCTTTGGCCCTGTCCCCTGAAGCCCTGCCCTGCTTCCTACCTGCCGTGCTATGTAGAAGATCCCTATGAGCCAGGACTTCTGGGTTCTATTCCCAGCTCCGAGAGGCCAGACAGTTGCATGGCAGCCCCTTAGCATGAGGGTGGGTCCCTCCTTGGGCTTGAGGCAGATGGTGCCAGGCTGGCATACTGAATTGCTGGCACCATGCCCAGCCAGGAGACCGTCCTGGAGCAGCGGGTGTCTGTGGAGCAGGAGGGAGCATTCAAGTCAGTTGTCTTAGTGCTGAGAGATTCTTGTAGAAAAGTCAGACTGGGGCTATGTCTACACTACAGAGTTTTTCTGGGATACCAGAGTCCCAGAAAAACTCTGCTGTGTCCAGAGAACACCTCTGATCTTCTGAATTTTTTTCAGAAGAGCAGATGCACTTTTTCAGCATTCCTGTAAATCTCGTTTTACAAGGAAGAAGGGATGTTCCAAAAAAGATTTTTTTTCTGACATTTAGCCCAGTGTAGATGGACCAAATGTTGGAAAAGCCTCTTCTGAAAAAAGAAGCGGAAAAAGCTACACAATTTGCACTTCACAATGTGCATAGCTTTTTCTGGAAGAACAGTGTAGTGTAGACATAGCCTGCGTGAGACAGAGTGAAAGAGGGATTGGATACAGGGCCTTTCTCCTCTTGGGGCACTGGATTTGATGTGACCCCAGACCGGCTCAGGGGATTGGGTAAGGGGCTATAGAGCCTCTCACCTCTAGGGGATACCTGACCCCATATAGACCTAAGTCATTCATAACTTCAGGCCATTCACAGCTCTGCTGGTGGACTGAGTTGTGGGCCCCATGCCCTGAGGTGTCTGCATCACACCAACCCAAACAGAGAGGCCAAGGGCTGAAGGGTCCACAGAGAACCACTTCCCCTTCAGAAGGGGGCTACAGCAGGCCATTTGTGGAAGAAGGTCTCCATGCTGCAGCCCCATTTTAGGACAAGTATAATCCAGGGCTACGTCTAGACTGGCATGATTTTCCGGAAATGCTTTTAATGGAAAAGTTTTCCGTTAAAAGCATTTTCGGAAAAGAGCATCTAGATTGGCGCAGAGTTCACGTTATAACAATGCGCTTTTGCAGAAAAGCATCCGTGCCAATCTAGACGCACTTTTGCGCAAAAAAGCCCCGATAGTCATTTTCATGATCGGGGCTTTTTTGCGGAAAACAAATCTGAGCTGTCTACACTGGCCCTTTTGCACAAAAGTTTTGCACAAAAGGGACTTTTGCCCGAATGGGAGCAGCATAGTATTTCCGCAAAAAGCACTGATTTCTTACAGTAGGAAGTCAGTGCTTTTGTGGAAATTCAAGCGGCCAGTGAAGACAGCTGGCAAGTTTTTCCAGAAAAGTGGCTGATTTTCCGGAAAAACTGGCCAGTCTAGACACAGCCCAAGGGTTTATACTTGGCCTCTCTGTTTGGGTTGGTGTGATGCAGACAATGTTCCCTCTAATCTTTTCCATCCATGTGCAGAATCAATTTTTATGTGCATTGGGGCATGTGTGAATGTGCACCACAAGTAGAAACAAAGAATCTAGCTGTGGTGCTCTGCTGATCAGCTGAGCAGCATTTGAATCTCTCCTCAGACGCTGCAAAGGAGCACAGCTCATAGGGAACACTGCCCAGGACCAGCAGCTCTGAGTTGGTACTGTGACCCTGGCACAACCCAGATCTCATCTCTTCCCTCTCCACTAGATCCTCAGTTACTGTCTCATCCCCCTCTGAATCACTCCAGGTCTCTGGCACATTCTCTGTACCCAGGAGCTTGTCATTCCAATCCCATGAGCTGGGGGATCTCTGGCATTTAGGGAGATTTCCTGCCCCAGCTCAATGCTCCCAGCTTGCAACTATTAGCCAAATAGCAGCAGGTCTCTAGAGCTAAGCAGAGTCCAGCTGAGTCAGTACTAGGTTGGGAGACTTGTACTTCTGGGGGGGCTCCACAAATAGTCCTAGCCAATGACAAACAGCACCCTTTGAGCAGGACAGGGAGCTGACAGAATTGCTGGGCCCAGCGGCAAGGTGGGGGCTGTAGGACTGGGACAGTCAGCTCTCAGTGCTACCGGGCACCAATTTAAAGGGCCTGGAGATGTTGCCACAGTGGTGACCAGAGTCCTGGCAACTTTTGAATTGCCAGGCTCCTCAGCAGGTGCCTCCTTTGCTCCACCATTGGCAGGCCTGGAGCAGGGAGGCTACTTGCCACAACTGGCACACAGTGCACACTCCTTGTGGGACTGCAGATGGCGACCTATGCAAAGGTTCACATCTAGAGTGTGCAGGAACACACACATCAACACGGTCACTCAGCTGCACACAATAATTGCACATTCTCCTGATTGCACAATCATATGCAATGCCAATTACACAGAATGCCAGTTTCAACACAATCACACTCACCAATTGCACACACACTTATATACACAGCTTGACAACTGCACAGACACACACATGCATTGACAATTGTCCATCCCCCCACAATCACACACTATACGTGGGTGCATATTCTGACCAACAAACATCCTCCATTCTCATGCTCCCAGCTCAGTAGCGTGACCTTCCCCCAGATCTCAAGCCTGGAAGCAGGAGTATGGGGGTGCTGTAAGGGAGCAGAGTGGGAACTCTGACTGTGTGGGGAGAGCCAGCTATTCCAGACCTGCAGGGGGCACTGTAGAGAGCAGAACAGGCAAGGGGCGGTTCCCATTCCCAGCTGGGCTGTGTGACTCCAGCAGGCACAGTCTTGCCCCATCCCCACCCTCTTGCCTCTGACGCCAGCACCTGGCAGGGCTGACGCAAGGAGAGAGATTGCTTCATCCCCACTGCCATACACCACAGACGGGCAGGATAAAGGGATACTTTCCACACCCATGACCCTCACATCTCATTCCATGTTCCCCAAGCCTCTCGTCCCCAATGCCTCCCATAGTACTATGCAGCTGGGAGCCATGGCTAGTCCCAGTCCTATGCCCATTACTCAGGAAGTAACCCTGGAGAATCTCAGTTCCCCTGCTCCTGGGAGGAATGAGTGCACACCATTCCCACTTTCAGCCCCAATATTCCAGAGAAGCACCTGGTGCTAGACAGACACTGAGCCTGCCCTGTGTCCCGCTTTCTTCAGCCCAGGCCCAATTGAGGGCTACATCTAGACTGGCATGATTTTCTGCAAATGCTTTTAACGGAAAAGTTTTCCATTAAAAGCATTTGCGGAAAAGAGCGTCTAGATTGGCATGGATGCTTTACCGCAAAAGCACTTTTTGCGGAAAAACATCCATGCCAATCTAGACGCGCTTTTGCGCAAAAAAGCCCCAATCGCCATTTTCGCGATCGGGGCTTTTTTGCGCAAAACAAATCTGAGCCGTCTACACTGGCCCTTTCGGGCAAAAGGATTTTTGCCCGAATGTGAGCAGCATAGTATTTCTGCAAGAAGCACTGATTTCTTACATGAGATCGTCAGTGTTCTTGCGGAAATTCAAGCAGCCAGTGTAGACAGCTGGCAAGTGTTTCCACAAAAGCAATTGCTTTTGCGGAAAACTTGTCAGTCTAGAGACAGCCGAGATGTTTCCAGCCTTTTTCCCCAAATTCCCAGCTGCTTTGTACCTCCCTCTCCACTGGATTTGTTATGCCTCCCCCAACATCCCTGTCTGCTCTTCCCCATAACCCTCCTTGCCCCACACCCCTCTTCTGGCCCCATTCTCCTCAACGCCAGGTCCCCCTCCCATTTATTAATCCAGTCCCCTTTGAATTTGCAGGTGGCTCTGATATCGGGAGGGGGGGGCAGTTATTTGCTCTCTCCCACACACACTCCTATCCACCTCTCTTCTCCACACCCTCCCATTCTGGCACAGTAGATTCCTTGTGGCTGCCAAAGCAGGAGAGTGGAGCCAGGTTCTCTCGGTTACACAGTGCCAGACCCGCTGCAGGCAGGGAGTGGTGCCAGGGCTTGATGCCACCCTCCAGGCATCCCTGCACCCGGTGCCTTCCCAGCCTCACCCAGACACAGCCTTTTAACCGGGGCCAGCATTTGGGGGCTGACCCCCACCCTGCCTACAGGAGGTAGTCCGGGGGCTCCCTGCCTGGCCAGCTCTCGGGCAGCCCGGGGCTAGGGGTCGGTGGGGAACGAGGGGACCAGAGAGGGCACGTTCGGGGTGATGGGGCCGCCGGGGGAAGCAGGCTAGAAGGGAAGACATGAGGGTGGCAGTGGCGGGGCACCGGGGAAGGGTTTGTGCTGGGAAAGGCTCCCCAGTGACCTGCGGGGATTTCCCTGCCCAGACGCCGCGCTCCGGCCTCTCTTCCCGGCTGGCCGGGGCTGCTCCCCTGACTCCCCGCACGTACCGCGCCGCGCGCACCCTGCTCTCTGGCGCCACCCAGCGCTCTGCGAGCGCGCGCATCTGCCCCTCTGGTCCTGGGCCCGGGCCCTGCCTCTATCCAATATCCCCGCGCCCCGCAGCCGGGGGGAGGGGGAGGAGCCCCAACAAACCCCGCCCAGTTCAGGCTTGGGGGGGTAGCCCGGTCTGAACTAACAACCCCCCCCCCACGCTCGCTCCGCCCTGCTACAAGCGCGCAGGGCTTCCCGCACAGCAGCGCCTGCGCACTGCGTCCTCCGCCCCGGATTCGCATTTCGTGCTGCCCGGGCTCTATTTGGCGCTACCGGAGATGAAGTCACGCGAGGCCGGAAGCGGAAGCACAGCTGAGCCCTGTCCCTGCTATGGAGGAGGGGTCGGCCCATAGAGAGAGCGCCACGTCGGGTGAGCGCCAGGTCCGACGCCATCGAATCAGCTCAGGGATAGTGTGACGGAGGAGCCGGACGCGACCGACTCAACCGGGCTGGGGGAGCCGAACGCGGCGTCTCGAGCCAGGGGGATCCCCGCCGCTGTTCGCCATGCGCGTGCCCCGGCCGGGCCCCGGCCTCCTGGGTCCCCTGCTGCTGCCCCTGCTCCTGGCCGGCGGGTGCGGGGCGCTCTCCTTCCAGCTGCCGGCGCAGACCCGCAAGTGCCTGAAGGAGGAGCTGCACCGCGACGTCATGGTGACCGGGGAGTACGAGGTGTCGGAGCCGGGGGCGCCGGGGGCCAGGACCGACCTCCGGGTGAGAGCCCCTGGGGGTCCCCGCCGCCGCCGAACCCGCCCCTCGTGGCCCGCACTGGCCGTGCGGCCACCCCCATGCACACTCGGGTGCCCTGCCCCTACCGAAAACTTTGCATCCCTCCCGGGACCAAACCCCCTCTTGTTCTGCAGGGGCCAAGGCCAACCACGGAGCTAGTGACACCTGCCCCCTGTCTCCCCCCTGCACACCCCATTCTCCTGGGTGGAGGGGACACCCCTGCCCACGTGGGACCAGCGTGGGCATTGGGAGCCTGGTCTAGCGAGATGGGTAGTGCTGTGGGGTCACAGACTGTTCCCCCTCACCCAGGTGACAGACTCCTCCGGCCACCTGTTCTACTCTAAGGAAGATGCCAAGAAGGGCAAATTCGCCTTCACCACAGATGACTATGAGATCTACGAGATCTGCTTCGAGAGCCACGCCCAGACGGGTATGAGGGGTCACTCCTGGTGCAGGGATCCTGCATCCTGCCGGGTATTCCTCCCACTCTGCAGCTCCCTGCCACTTTCTTTTGGGGCCTTCTGCTTCCAGCATGACCAGGAAACTTGAGATCATGAGGGAGATCTAGTGGTTAGTGTGATGGGTCAGTGCCCCCTCAGGACTGTTACCTGATGAGTTGAGGCCCCCCTGAGCCTCCTTTCCCTGACAGCCTGGGCTCTCTGTAATCCTGTCTTATTGAGCCCAGCTCTCCAGCCTGCTTCAACTGAGTCACAGGGACAGGGCCATACCTTCAAGGCTGCAGAAATATACTAAGCAGCACAGGGTGAAACCTTTTCCAAGCTCTCAAGTTCACAGCCCCTCTGGGAGCTGATCCCTAGATAAATCCGTCTTAAGGTGCTTAGAGACCTATGCAGTGTAAGCTCATGAAATTCACTGTTTCCCAAGGTAAAGAGAAAGATGCATAGATCTCTTGCCACTGCGCCCCCACCCCCCCGTAACAAATATTTGCTGGTTCTATTAATAAACAAAAGTTATTTTATTAAATATAAAAAGGATTTAAGTGGTCATAAGAGCACACAGAACAAAGTAGGTTACTAAGTAGAATAAAATAGAACATGCAAGCTTAATACACCTAAAAAACTAGTTACATGTAATATCTCACCCTAAAAGTTGTTCTAATAATCTTCACAGACTAGACATCTTTCCAGCCTGGATCTAATTCTTCTCCCAACTCAGACTTAGTAGTTTTAGTAGGGATGTAATATTGTAGTCGAGTAATCTATAAGCAAAAGCTTATAGGCTAATGCTATAGACCAGTGTTTCTGAAAGTGTACCGTGGAAACACTTTCAGAAACACTTTAACTGGCCACCCCGATTTGTTTATATACCGGCGCCGCGGCCACGGAGCCTCGCGGCTCTCATTGGCTCCGTTTCCTACTTTGCAGCCAAGGGGAGCCGTGGGACGCCAGTACATAAACAAACTGGGGCAGCCAGTTAAAATGTTTCTGCGGTACACTTTCAGAAACACTGCTATAGACCCTCACCTCTTGCCAGTAAATTTTTTTAGCAGGCTGGCCAGCAGACCAGCTCAGTCCCAGCTTGCCACGGGGTCCTGGACCTACCCCTGCAGCAGCTCTGCATTTAAAGTGTATTAGGAGCCAGGCGGGCAGTCAGCCCAGTTCCAGCTGGTGCCGGGTCTGGGAGCTCCCGCTCCTCCCCCCAGGACAGGGGCTACCTGGGAACTATAGAATAGTGGACTAACGGATAAGAATTCATGAGGTTAATCAACTATTCAATTAACCGATATTAACCGATATTTAATATCCCTAGTTTCCAGCAGTCATCTTGGATGGGGTAGCCAGGGAGAACAGGTGACCAAGATTACTTCACTCCCCACTCTTAAATAAGTTTGGCAAAAGGCAGGAATCCATTGTGTTCAGTCTAAACTTTTCCTCTGCTCTTGTAGAAAAATACAGCATCCAAGATGGGTCCCAGCATCAGGAACCATGGTCACATGTCTTGGTAGGACCCACCATAGCCCTTCCTCCAAGACTTACAGGAAAAACAAGTCTTTTCATTAGGGATGTAAAAAAAAGTATAAAAATAATAACCGTGTAATCTATCAAAATTCCATCAGTTACACAGTTAAAAGTGTTACCTGGGCATGGAGGGGCAGAGAGGGAAGGGGGCTGGAGGGCTGCCAGCTCCTGGCCCCGTACTGCCTATTAGAGTTAACAGTTAACAGGAACAGATAAGCATCATCTTATCGGTTAACTGGTTAAACTCTTACATCCCTACTGTTCACAGATCATTGCCCTGAGTATTGGGCCATTAAGTTTATTGAATATTACTAATAGTTTTCCTCCCTTAGCTTGACTCCTTAGTAATTCAGGCTTATACTTCATATTTCTCTCTTCAAACACAGGAATGATACATGCACACAAATGGGATACACATTCAGCAGATTATAACCTTTCCATGAATTGTCACAAAGTATTTTGCATAAAGCATATTTTGATTACACAATATTCATATCATAAGCTTATTTTCCTATAGAATATGGAAAGCAGTGTCACAGTTAGGGTTGAGGGAGGTGCTGTGGGCCAGGACTATTGTTGCCTTTAGGAGGGGAGTGATGTCTGATGTCTACAGTGGGACAGGTTGAGAACCAGGGTTCCAGGATTCTGCCTCTGACTGGGAGGGAAGTGAGGGAGAAGCTTTTCCCTCTATAACAGTTATAGCTTCTTTCTCTCGTGCTTTCTTCCCCAGGGGGTTTCCGAGGCCCGGACCAGCTGATCATCCTCAACGTCAAACATGGGGTTGAGGCCCGGAACTATGAAGATGTGAGTGTAACACTCTCTTTAAGTCTCCTGCCCTCTGCAGCTGCCCCTCTGTCCTGTGTGTGATGGGGAATGTGGGGCACTAGCAAGCTCAGCCCAAGGACAGATGTAACAACATCCACCCAACTGTTAATGTATATCCATCTCTGCTAGTGCTTAAGAGCCAGAGTTCTGAGTGTTTTCTGTATAAACAGCACCTATTCTACAGCCCAGAGGCAGTTGCATCTCAGTACCGGGTGAGGGATCCCTGGATAGACCCCCTGGGCCCACCCCAGACATGGCTGTGTGTCAGTGTGGGGTGGAACTCTGCGTCTCATTCCCACTGTCCTCATTTCTAGATTGCCAAGGCAGAGAAACTGAAGCCTTTAGAGGTGGATCTGCGACGCCTTGAGGACCTTTCTGAATCCATTGTCAAGGACTTTGCCTACATGAAACAGCGGGAGGAGGAAATGAGGGACACAAATGGTGAGGATGTGCCCCCTGTACTCACTAGACCTCACTGTCCTCTCAGGGCTGGAGGCATTTACCTGCCTTGTGGTCCCCTGTTCACTCCATCTTTCTCTTTCCACAGAGTCCACTAGCACCCGTGTGCTCTACTTCAGCATCTTCTCCATGCTGTGCCTGGTGGGCTTAGCCACCTGGCAAGTTTGTTATCTGCGTCGCTTCTTCAAGGCCAAGAAGCTCATCGAGTGAGCAGCCCCTGGCTTGTGTTGCCAGCCTCACATGTTGGCTCCCTTACTGTTGGCCCTAGAACCCACTCCCACTCTCTTGGCTCTAGTGGGAAGTGATGCCTGCACTGGACGTGTCTGCCCATCAGGAATGGATTCTGGGGGAAGAGGGGGTTCTGGCCCCTCGGTGGAGATCCAGAGACTCCCACATTTAAGGATCCTGTAGTCAGCAGAGGATCCAGCAGTGAGGGTGCTGCAATCGGGGGGATTGGGTCATAATTATTTTAATAAATAATTGATTGGGATGCTGGCTTGTGATAGCATTTTGTGAGGAAGTCGGGGGCATCTTCCACCCACCCTGTCCCTGATTCCAGTGGGAGCACCATCCCATCATGCCCCTGGGCTTGTCCTGGAGAGAACTGCATCCTGTCTGTGCTACCTTCTGGGCTGTGGCATAGAATCATAGAATAATAGGACTGGAAGGGACCTCGAGAAGTCATCGAGTCCAGCCCCCCGCCCTCAAGGCAGGACCAAGCTCCACCTACACCATCCCTGACAGATGTCTATCTAACCTGTTCTTAAATATCTCCAGAGAGGGAGATTCCACCACCTCCCTTGGCAATTTATTCCAATATTTGACCACCCTGACAGTTAGGAATTTTTTCCTAATGTCCAATCTAAACCTCCCCTGCTGCATTTTAAGCCCATTACTCCTTGTCCTGTCCTCAGAAACCAAGAGGAACAAATTTTCTCCTTCCTCCTTGTGACACCCTTTTAGATATTTGAAAACCGCTATCATGTCCCCCCTTAATCTTCTTTTTTCCAAACTAAACAAGCCCAGTTCATGAAGCCTGGCTTCATAGGTCATGTTCTCTAGACCTTTAATCATTCTTGTCGCTCTTCTCTGTACCCTTTCCAATTTCTCCACATCTTTCTTGAAATGTGGCGCCCAGAACTGGACACAGTACTCCAGCTGAGGCCTAACTAGTGCAGAGTAGAGCGGCAGAATGACTTCACGAGTTTTGCTTACAACACACCTGTTGATACAACCTAGAATCATATTTGCTTTTTTTTGCAACAGCATCACACTGTTGACTCATATTCAACTTGTGGTCCACTATGACCCCTAGATCCCTTTCTGCCATGCTCCTTCCTAGACAGTCGCTTCCCATCTTGTATGTATGGAACTGATTGTTCCTTCCTACGTGGAGCACTTTGCATTTCTCTTTATTAAACCTCATCCTGTTTACCTCTGACCATTTCTCTAACTTGCTAAGGTCATTTTGAATTATGTCCCTATCCTCCAAAGAAGTCGCAACCCCACCCAGTTTGGTGTCATCTGCAAACTTAATAAGCGTACTCTCTATCCCAATATCTACATCATTGATGAAGATATTGAACAGTACGGGTCCCAAAACAGACCCTTGAGGAACTCCACTTGTTATCCCTTTCCAGCAGGATTTAGAACCGTTAACAACAACTCTCTGACTAAGGTTATCCAGCCAATTATGCACCCACCTTATCGTGGCCCTATCTAAGTTATATTTGCCTAGTTTATCAATAAGAATATCATGTGAGACCGTATCAAATGCCTTACTAAAGTCTAGGTATATGACATCCACCGCTACTCCCTTATCCACAAGGCTCGTTATCTTATCAAAGAAAGCTATCAATTAGTTTGGCATGACTTGTTCTTCACAAACCCAACTCATGGCAGATGAGTTCTGTCCCTGGCTCAGGGTGGGGAGAGGGGTGCTGCATGTGAAGGAGGCTGGGGTCAGGTTTGCTGTTTCAATTCCTGGCTCTGCTACTGATCCTGCTACAGGATTTGCAAAGGGTTTGTTTGCAATCCCTCTGCTTTCCCCAACTGAGCCTGGATCTGGACTCCTCTAAAGACTCTTTTTAACCCCTCCCCTCTACCTATACTCTTGCCTCCACTCTAAGGCTACGTCTACACTGGCATGATTATCCGAAAATGCTTTTAATGGAAAAGTTTTCCGTTAAAAGCATTTTCGGAAAAGCACGTCTAGATTGGCAGGATGCTTTTCCGCAAAAGCACTTTTTGCGGAAAAGCGTCCGTGGCCAATCTAAACGCGGTTTTCTGCAAAAAAAGCCCCGATCGCCATTTTTGCTATCGGGGCTTTTTTGCGGAAAACACTACTGTGTTGTTTACACTGGCCCTTTTGTGCAAAAGTCTTTTGGAAAAAGACTTTTGCCCAAACGGGAGCAGCATAGTATTTCCGGAAAAGCACTGACGATCTTACATGAGATCGTCAGTGCTTTTCCGGAAATTCAAGCGGATCACTGACCTCTTTTGTAGTCTTCAACATGTATGAAGACTATGAGGACCATCTTGATCTTTTCTGACAGCTAAATTTGCCCAGTTTTCCTTATAGATCAGGGGTTCTAAATCTTTTTTCATTCCTTCCCCTGGGTGGTAGTATTAATCATGTTGAGTATTTGGTTACCATTAACCCTTTTATTGAAGACTAATGCAAAATAAGATTGAACACCTCAGCTCTCTTGCTATTGTCAGTTATTGGCTCTTCTTTCCTGCTAAGTCAAAGTTCTACACTTTCCTTCATCTTTCTCATGCTCCTAATTTATTTAAGGAACTACTTCTTAGTCCCTTTTCTGTTCCTTGCGAGGTATAACTCATTTTGTGCCTTTGTCTGAAGTTTGTGCTGTTTGTTGTACTCCACCTTAGCAATTTGTTCCTGTTTCTACTTTTTGTAGAATTCCTTTTTTTTTAATTGTTCAGGTGATGAAATTGCTTCTGAAGGAGCCATCATGGCTTCTTGCTGTTCTTCATATCCATTGTTTGCTGTTGTATCTTTAATATTCTTTCCTTAAAGTGTCCTGAACTTTATTCTTTAGATTAGGGGTGGGAAACCATTTTTGAGTCAGGGGCTACTGACCCACAGAAAAATCAGACGGGGGCCACACACAGGTGAGAAGCAAAACACACAAACCAACCCCTTCCCCTCGGCCCCAAAAAACCACAAACCTCTCATTGACATGGCCCCTGCCTGAGAAGCAGAAAGACACTCCTCACATTCCCCTCGCACACCACAGTCTAGGATGGCTAGTAGATTTTGTGTGCTCTAAGCCAGTGTTTCCCAATTTTATTTGGCCATGGAACCATTTTAAACTCGAAAGAATTTTGCGGAACCCCTAATAGTCTAATATATGGAGCTGAAAAAGGAGAGCACAAATAAGTAAGAATAATAATGCCAAACAAGGTCACAAGATCAACATTTAGTTTAATTGCACATACTTTAAAACAAATGAAAATTGTTTTCAATAAAATTCATAAATGTATAAATATTATTTTTTTTAAATCGTAAAATGTTGTTGTAATGGAATTTTGTCACAGAACCCTTATTTTCACTTTGTGGAACCCCTGGGGTTCTGCAGAACACCTTTTGGGAAACACTGCTCTAGGCCCATAGCGGGGTGGTGGAGGGGCAGCAGCGCCAGTGTGGGCTCCCTAATGCTAAGGGGAGCCCTGAGCCTGAGGGGTCGGATCCAGGCAATCTGGGGGATGCATCTGGTCCCCAGGCCTTAGGTTCCCCACCCCTGCCTTAGATTTTCTTTGCACGTGACCTTACCTACCAGTTCTCTGAGTTTGGTGAAGGCAAGTGTCCTTATTCTGCTGCTCTCAGTGCTTCCATTCCTCAGAGGTGTGAACTTGCTCATTTCCTGATAATTTTTCACCCAAATTACATTCCACTTCTGCGTTTGCTACCACTTCCTCCCTCTTGCTGAGAATCACGTCTACATGGTTGTCCTGGTTACATCTGCTTCTTTCACACCTTTACTAGATGACCTGATGAACCCCTTTGAACTTACACCCTCAGAAACGGACCCAACTGTGAAAGTGATCTTGAGCCGTTCTGTTGCTCAAAACAGAACAAGTCCAATTCCAGTCACCCAGTGACCCTCCCCAGCAACCATCCGGAGCTAGGCACTTTCCTGTGGGACTGGGCCACAGTTGGGCCTGCAATTAGACTGGTCCCAGGTCCACCGCCTCCCCCTCACCGATAAGACTGTGCTGTCCCACTCAACACCCCTGAAACCCTGTAGTGAGCAGGCTGTTATTGGATATTTCTATCCCCTGTCCCTGGGATTAGCTAGTAATAGCCCACCCCTATGATAGGCCCTGACCTGCAGGGATCAGACAGTGCTGCCCAAGACCCTGCAGGGATCAAGGCAGGCCACAGGCTTTGGGTCCTGGGGGTGCCTGGGCCCCCCACCTCCCTACAGCACTAGTGAAAGTGAAGGACTTGGGGTGCAGCACCTACTTCTATCAGCTGAGATCTGGGGGCACAGAGGGATTGTCAGCAGGGATTGGTGCTTTTGGTTTCTGCAGAGGGATCTTCAGGAATTGTGGGGCCTAGGAGGTCAGCAGCTCTATAGCGAGAGGAGCAGTGACCGGAGGGGTTGGCCTCCATATGGAGGGAGCCTTGGGGGTTGTGGAACTCTGTCTGGGGTCTATAGAGGGAACATAAGGACGGTGCACTTGCACCTCCCAAGATCTTCAGGAACGCAAGGGGCATAGCTAGGAGTAAAGCTAGTGGTTCTGGTTCCCAGCCCCCTGTTCTAAACACTAGACCCCACTCTGCTTCCAGAGCCAGGATAGAGCCCAGGAGTCCTGACCCCTCACTGGCCGTTGGGGGAAGGATCCGGTGGAGTTCCCAGGCAATGATTTGCAGGAGCAGCCCTGCTGGTGGATCAGCAGCATCTGGAAGGGTATGTCTGCACTGCAAGCTAAAGTTCAATGAAGATCCGCAACCTCAGCAGACACACAAATGGGGTCACCTGATTGGTTAAATGGGGTGGGGGAGCAGTAGCCAATGAGAGGGGAGTGTCACTCACTGCAGTGCTCCCCCACCCTGCAGGAAGAGGGCAGGGCTGAGTGGGGCAGGGAAAGGATGGGGGCACAAAGGGGGAAGCAAGGGGTCACTGGGAGGTGTACAGGGAAGGGGGGGTCAATGTGAGGGGAGGCGGTTGCTGAGGTGCAAGAGGGAGGGTATCATGCCGGTGCTGCCCCCAGGTGAAAGAGGATACGGGGTGGGGCTGTAAGGTGGGTTCTAGGTGAGATGAGGTTACTGCAGGACTGCTACACAACATAACCAACTCCATAGCTACTCAACAGGACAACATAAATACGCACCGCAACCAGTGCTATAGCATTAACCTATAAGCTTTTGCTTATCTGTTAATCAACTATACTATAACATCCCTAGTGTAGACATGCCCCAGGAGTCCTGCTTCTCAGAATAGAACCCAAGGCTCTGGAACCTCCCAGCCATTCTCACTACCTTGAAGATTTGGTCCTAGTCAGTGGGGCTTGGATTTCAGCTACAGGCCTGAGCCCCGGCAAGCCTGTTGTACTTAAAAGAAGTACTCGGGATCTTTTTCAGGGGGATAATGCCACATTTATTGATCACACATAGAATAATCAACCCTTATCATATGCATATGATATCTATCTATCTATCTATCTATCTATCTATCTATCTATCTATCTATCTATCTATCTATCACTCATGCACTCACACACACACAAGCACACTCCGTCTTGCTGTTGTTACCAACGAGTTGCTCCCCTTAACTGCACTGGCCTGGTGAGTTAGATGGGGGAAGGGTGGAGCCGGGCTTCTGCGGATCCGGATCGATGCTCCAATGGTGACAAGACGAAACCCGGGGTCCTCTGCAAGACACCTCACTTTTCTAGCATCCCTCTCATATGCAGATATATCCCAGATTCAAACTCTGGGTCTGTGTCCATTCGTCCCTTTGTGCTGCAGAGAGGGTGTTTTCCAAAGAAGGTGCCTGCTTCTAATCCCCAAGGATTGGATTTCTTCAGCCCACTTGACACCTTGGGTCTGGCTTCCACCCCCTCTTCAACTGGTGTAGCTGTCTGGAGGTGCTTGGCTCCCAAGTCTTACTCATTCACACCTCATTCATTCAATAGGGCAATTGATTACAGAGTGGGGGAAAGAGAGTGGGGGAAAAATTTTATTCTACTCCTAGCAAAAGACATTTTTACCATTTTAACTATATATTCAGTTTTCTACAAGTTTTCTATATAGGGTTCTAATACAAAGTTACAAGGTTATATGGATTCAGGTTCTAATACAAAGTTACAAGGTCATATGGATTAATACAAAGCTACAAGGTTATATGGAGAGGCACAATGTCAAGTCATATGAAGTAATATATATAATACATAGATTTATCTACAAGCCCAGCCCGGCAGACCCATTACAAGGATGTCTGCACTACAGGGGGCAGTTGCTCCTACGGTCTTTGGATTCTGGGGCACCATTACCTGGGGGGGCAAGGTGGGCACCAGAGGATGGTGCCCCGGGCTAAATGCCCCCACCAGTAGAGCAGATGAGCCAGGGGAACTGACAGAACAATGCCCCATTGTCTCCAAATCTGTCCATCTGGCACAGACCTTGAGAGCCCAGCAGCAGGTCTGAGGCTGCGTGGAGGTCTGAGACCCAACCCCCACACCTCAGATCTCTCTTCTCATGCCCCCGGATTTCACACCTACTGCTCCTCAGCTCCACAGTTTCCCTCACTCTCCTGCCCATGCCTGGGCTAGCACTGAGCTGCTACTGCCATGGGGCCTGGAGTGTGGAGTCCCTGCCTCCTGCTGCTGTGGGGCTGGAGCTGGGGCTGTGCCCTTCCAGCTGGCTCCATCCTGCCCCCGGGACTCAGCAAGGTAAGGGATGGAGGGTGAACCCAGAGGGAGCAATTTGGGATGGGGGGGCGGAGGGGGCCAGAAAGCCAGAGTGTCTGTAACAAGTGCCACTGGCTACTGTGCTCAGCCCAGCACTTTGGTGCATGTTGGATACTCCAGGGATGGGAGTTGGGCGGCACCACCAAAAGGGGTGAGTCCAGGAACCATTCCCACTGCAGGACAGCCTGTGCCTCATGCACCAGCGGCTGCACATTCCCCCATGCTCCATGTGCCTCTCTGAGCCCAAACAGCACATAGACACCAACACTCCCCCCATCCACCCCTCTGTTCCCACACACATCAGAGGGCTCCTCCACCTCATACCCCAAAGCAGGGATAGCCGGTGGAGGTGGGAGACTGAGGGGCATGAGCAGAGCTGGGTGGGAGCGCACAGCCAAGGGCTTGGATGGTAGGGGGTTGTGGTTCAGGACCTGAGGGGCACTGGCAGAGCTGTAGGATGGGGACCCAGGAAATAGGGGCTACGCGGGGATTTGGGGCATGAGCAGAGCTAGGAGGAGAGAACTGAGCATGAGGAATGGAACAGGACACTGGCTACTGGGATGCCCCTTCACTCCCACACTGCCTCACCGGTTTGTCCATTTCAGGCTGAAGTGACCCGAATGTTCAAGGATTTTATGATTCAATTCAACAGGACTTACAGGAGCCCTGCAGGTGATGGATGGGGGGATGGGGGACTCTTCCTGGGGGGCTCACGTGGGAGAACGTGGGTGGCAGCAGGGGAAAGAGGGGCTGTGGCCAAGTGAGCAGACTAGCTCGATCCCTTTCTCCTCGCCTCTGAGCCAGGCTTTCCCCGGGCCACACGTGTGCCAGGCCCAGGCAGGGGTGGGGTTGGAGGCCTCTGCTGCTGTCTTGCCCTTTCCATTATACCCGCTTCCCCCGCTGCCCAGGTCTCGCTAGCAGTGGAAAGAGACACTGGAAAATGAAAATTCCTGCCCCTGATGGTAGGTCTGGGGGGCAGGATGTTTAGTGCCACCAGCTAGGGGGTCTCCTGCACCCCAGAGCCCATGAACCTCCTCCCCCTCCAGAACAGCAGAGACGCTTCGGGATCTTCACGCAGAGTCTGCTTGCGGCACAGCAGCTGCAGGAGACGGAGCTGGGCACGGGGCAGTATGGAGTGACCCTCTTCAGTGACTTGACAGGTGGGACCCCCAACTCCTCACATCCCTCAGCCCTGCAGATGTGTACCCCTTCCCACTCCTACAGCTCAGCACCTGTCCTGTGACCCCCCTTCTCTGTCCACACCACTTGGTACCCCTCATGTCCCTCACCATGCTGCACCCACTTCTCCTACCCCCACAGCTGGGCACCCCTAGACCCTATTCCCACCCCATCACTCGGCACCCCTCCCATGAACCCTCTTTCTCTTCCCCACCATTTGCCCTCCTCCCCCACCACCAACTCTGCACCTTCCATCTACCCTCAAAGCTCTGCACTCCTCCCATCCCAGTCCCCACCACTCTGCCCCCTCTTCCCAGTCTTTATGAGTCTGCACCTTTCCTATGTACCCCCTCTTCTCCTCCCCATGGTGCCTCTTCCTCTACCTCCCACCTCTTTGCACCCCTCTCTTCCCCTTCCAGCACCCCTCAGTGCCATCTCCCTCTGTCCCCCCAGATGAGGAGTTCCATGGCATATTTCAAAGCCACCCACCCCCCAGCATGGCCCAGGCCCCCGGCTCCCGAGGGGGAAGCTGCCCACATCCTGCAATTGGAGGAAGGCCGGGGCTGTGACTGCTGTGAGGAACCAGGTAGTTGGGAGCGGGGCCCACAAATCATCAGTTAAATGTGACAGGACGGGTGTGGCTTGGTAGTAATAACCCCTCCCCCCATTGCTAACCCCAGTCAGCGCCTCTCTGCCTCCGCTGGGGCACTGGGATCAGTGCTGAGGCCAGGAAGAGCTCCCCCTTGAGCTCCACAGCACCCCCTAGTGCCATGCTGGGCCTCCCCTCCCCTCTCTCTGCAGGGAATGGAGTGTCGCTCATGCTGGGCATTTGCTGCCGTCTCCAACATCGAGTCCCTCTGGAACATCCACTTCCACCAGCCCCGGAACCTCTCGGTGCAAGGTAGGGACATGGGGATGGGAAGCCCCCTCGACTGGAACCGGATGGGACACCCCAGCCAGCGCTGCCCTGCTGTGCGCAGCCCCCAACAGGCTGTGGTGAATGGGGCGCAGAGGAGGGGGTGTCTGGGGATGTTGGAAGATCCTTCCCAGCTCAGAATCCTGGTATGTGTGTGAGTGCATGTAAAGAACTCTCTTCACTTCCTGCCCCTGGAAGCTTTTAACTTTTGACATGCCTGGGAGTGTGGGGTAGAAAGGGACCCCACATGGGGTTTCATATATCTGCACCCTATTGGCACTCACTGGTGTCACTTGCCTCCTGGTAGATTTGGAACCCTTCTCCCCACTGTATTATCATAGAATACTAGGACTGGAGGGGACCCGAGAGGTCATCGAGTCTAATCTCCTGCCGCCATGGCAGGACCAAATACTGTCTAGACCATCCCTGATAGACATTTATCTAACCAGCTCTTAAATATCTCCAGAGATGGAGATTCCACAACCTCCCTGGGCAATTTATTCCAGTGTTTAACCACCCTGACAGTTAGGAAGTTTTTCCTAATGTCCAACCCAAAACTCCCTTGCTGCAGTTTAAGCCCATTGCTTCTTGTTCTATCCCCAGAGGTCAAGATGAACACGTTTTCTCTCTCCTCCAACTGATCCCTGCCTGAGGTACTCTCCTCCACCAGCTGTTAAAGCTGGGGATGGCAGGTGCCACAAGTATTTCCATCCAGGGGTGGGAAAATCACCCCCCCGGAGCCACAATGGGAAGTCCCACCTGCCAAATGAGCCAGGTGCTCACTGGGGTCTATCATGGTCAGTACCTGCTGCCCAGCAGGGGCAGGATTTCAGAGTGTGACGGGGATGAGTGGGAGCTGGCTTGGTGCTCACCCCCTGCTTCCTTTGCAGAGGTGTTGGACTGCAGCTGGTGTGGAGCAGGGTGTAAAGGGGGTTACGTGTGGGATGCCTTCAATGTGGTGCTCTGTTTACGTACGTAGGCACTGGAGGGACATGGGTCCTTTACCCTGCAAACTGCCCGCATGCCCCAGGACTGGCCCCATTGCACTCCCACAACAGTTTCGCTGCAATATTTTAGTTCCTGGGGACTCACCCCAACCCAGACTGGAGCCCCTCCCCAGTGTGCCAGGTGCTGCACAAACATAATCAAAATTGGGGCCCATAGCACTGCACAGCCCCCAGCCCAGTCTGCAGCCCCCAGCACTGGTGCTGCCCAGATCCTGACCCAGATAGGTGCCGGTCTCTGCACAGACCCACTGAGATTGGAACCCCCCCATCATGTCAGAGGCTGCAAGGACCCTGACCCAGACCCAATGCAGTCTCCCTGGTACTGTGCACAGAAGGAGTCCTCTTCTCAGTCCTAGTCCCTCCTCTGAATGCACTCTGACAGGCTGTGGGGGGAGGGGAGATTGACTCTGAGTCTGGAAGGGGAGGTGAGTAGAGCAGGGAATAAGGGGCTCTGGGCCCATCCCATCCCTTTCACATACACTTGCTTCCAGGAGGTCTGACCAGCGAGGATGACTACCCCTACACAGGGAGAGAGGAGAAATGCAAGAGCTGTGATGATCGTGGTGCCTATATCCAGGGCTTCCTGACGCTGCCTAGAGATGAGGAGGGTGAGGCCTGGGAGGAGAGGAATGGGGATATGGGATGGGGGAACTGGACCATTTTGGGTGGAGCGGTGGGGCAAAGGGAGTGAGGGGCAGTAGAACAGGATGGGGGGGGGGTGACAAAGAGGGCTGGTGGGAGGGGGCAGGGCCAGAACTGATCAAGACCTGGTCAGTTTCCAGGCAGCCGTTCATGGAGTGATGTGGAGCTGGTTAGTTTTGTGCTTTCCCTGGGGGAGCTCTGAGTAGAAGAGGGGGAAGGTGAGGGATGTTGGGGGCCCAAAGGACACAGGGCAGGACAAGGGGCAGTGTAGCCAGCCTGTGGGTACAGCAGCAGCCTGGTAGGGCCATGCCTGGGTCTGGGGTGTTTGTTCCTGGGGTCTCCTCCCCACCTAGTTCATTTGGATTTCCTATTCTAGAAATAGCTGCACATGTCGCATCTCAGGGCCCAATCACAGTTACCCTGAACTCAGCTGCCATGAAGGTATGTGCCCCCCAATTGCAGCAATGGGGGGAAGCCCTCTGGCTACGCACCCCATCCCAGTGACCTGCACACTAAGCTCCCCCTCCCTTCCTGACTCACCTTCCCCTCATTTTTGTACCTCTGCAGCATTATCAAGAGGGTATCTCCCTGCCATCAGTGATCAGCTGCAGCCCAGACTATAGGGATCATGTTGCTCTGGTGGTTGGATTCGGAGCTGGTGAGTGGGTGAATCGGGGCAGGGGATGGGTAGTGTGTGGGTTTGTATTGGGTGAGAGGCTGGGCAGGGGGCTCAGCTGTCAAAAGCAACTTATGTCCCTTTTCTGTTCCCCACCAATTAATTGCAGAGAACAAAAAGCTGTACTGGGTCATCAAGAACTCCTGGGGGGAAGGATGGGGAGAGAAGGTGAGTGTGGGGCTGCCCACAGGACAGCATCATCCATGGGTGTGTTGGTTGGTTTTATCTGAAGACTATGCTGTGGGATCCTGCAGAGATGCAGCCACCTCTGAATAGGGTGCAGGTAGGCTCACCAATGAGGGGCAATGGGGTCCATTGTCCTGGGACTCGAATTTTCAAAGAGGCCTATAGCTCCTCGGGGAGTAAGTCAGCAGTGCTACCTCTCTTGGGGGGAGGGGGGTTTTACAGCCCTAAGACAGAGGTATGCCAATGTAAGTTCCCAGGCTGTGTCTACATTGGCGCGATCTTTCGCAAAAGTGGCCGCTTTTGCGCAAAAACTTGCTGCCTGTCTACACTGGCCACAAGTTCTTGTGCAAGAACACTGACGTTCTAATGTATGAAATCAGGGCTTCTTGCGCAAGAACTATGATGCTCCCACTCAGGAATAAGCCCTCTTGCTCAACTGTTCTTGTGCAAGAGGCCAGTGTAGACAGGCAACATGCATTTCTTGCGCAAGAAAGCCCGATGGTTAAAATGGCCATCAGAGCTTTCTTGTGCAAGAGAGCGTCTACACTGGCATGGATGCTCTTGCACAAAAGCACATGCCAGTGTAGACGCTCTCTTCTGGAAGAGTTTTTGCACAAGAACTCTTCTGTAAGAGAGTTCTTGTGCAAAATCATGCCAGTGTAGACATAGCCCCAGTGTACAGCAGCCCTGGGTGAGAAAAGGTCTCCAGTACCAACTGTCCCTAACCATGTGTCCACTTGGCAGGGCTATTACCGTCTCTATCGCGGCAGAAACGCCTGTGGAGTCAGCAAGTTCCCTGTAACAGCCATCGTGCAACGCTTAGGAGCCCCGGGAAGCAAGGTCCATTGTCCCTCTTGAAGGGGGTGCCGCTGCTGCAGAGAGGCTGCTGACTCCCCTGCAATGACCTCTGCCACCATCAAGACAGAAAAAACTGGTTGGCACCATAGGCCTTTGCTGTGTGATGGGGAAATGAATTCAATACTCAGACCACTATAGCTCCACACCCACAGGTACCAGAGCTGGGTTCGGCCCTTCCAGCAGCACACATGCATGCACTGTCCCCAAGCCCAAACCCCTTCCCCTTTGCTGGAACAACGAACGGGGCCAGTGAAATATCCATTAAACTGCTTTTCTGTGCTCGGTGTGGCCCCTTTGGTTGATGGGGGTTTAATGGTTTATCTGCGTGTATCTCCCTGAAACTTCCATGCTGTATACTCCACACACTGACATCCTCGGTAAAGCAACTGTGCTGGCTTTATTGGGATGCTGTGATCACAGCTCAGGTTTCTAAGTGTTGCCCCCAGGTTTCAGGGGTGGGGGGAGGGAGGGTAGAACTTTCTTTGATGCTAAATTCCATCCTCTAACCCCTCTGATGTAAAGACCAGGCCTGATTCCAGTTGGGCAGCAGCACGGGATGCCAGGTGGAAGCTGGTCCACAAGGGGTGCCAGTTTAAAAACTAGCTCCCCTCACGGTCCGGCTGCCTGTTGCCCCACTCTGCTGCCTCTGAAACAAAGACAGAAGCGCGGGGTGACAGTAGCCCTTGTCCGAGAGGTGGGGTCTGAGCTCCCAGACCCAGCGTGAGCCAGAAATGAGCTGAGTTGCCTCCCTGCCTGGCCCCTAATACACTTTAAAAGCAGAACTGCAGCAGGGATAGGTCCCAGATCGGGCACGAACCAAGACTGAGAGCAGCTGCTCACCAGCCTGCTAAAAAATCTAGTGGTGGAGGGGAGGGGGAGAAATGCATGTAGTCTATAGAATTAAGCTATGAGCTTTTGCTTATTGGTTAATTGACTACACGATTACATCCCTACTCCCCATCCGATTTGCAAGGAGTCCTGGGGAGGGAGCTGTGCTGAGAACAGGATGTCCATGCCCTGCACCAGGACTGGGATCCCACTGGCCTACTGCCTCAGTAGCGGGAGCAGGATAAATATTCGAGAAACAATATGGTATTGCAGGGCAGGACGGGAGCAGGATTTAAAAACAGTCCCGTGCAGGGCTCTACTTCAACCCATAGCAGCAAAAACTACCCAGCCCCCTCCCCTCTCCTCCGCTAGAGCTGTGGAGAAAATCCTGATTTTTCTCACCCTGTCTCCTGGTTCCATCCAAACGCCCGTCCCCCTTTCATTCCCAGCGGTGGGTGTCCCATGGCCTACTCACCACTGCATTCATCTTAAGGGGTTCCTGTAGGGTGGATGTGACAGGCGCGAGGCTGGACTCCAGCGCTTTGACATAGGCCCGGGCTGCCATCAGGCGCAGCCGGCACAGGTCCTTCTGGAACACATGGTGCATGGCTGTTCCAGGCTATGGCTACACTCCCTGTTATTTCAAAATCAGCTTATTCCTCTTCCCAGGCAGGAGCTGTCATTTCGAAATCACCGGCTTGGGAGTGTGGATGCTCACCGTGTTACTTGGAAATAAGGGGAGTTATTTCGCAATGATTCCCTAGTGTAGACATGCCCCAGGAGTCCTGCTTCCCAGAGTAGAACCCACGGATCCGGAACCTCCCGGCTAGTCCCACCGCCTTGAAGGCTTTGGTCCTAGGCAGTGGGGCTTGGCTTTTAGGTTCAGGCCTGAGCCCCAGCAGGAGCCAATGTACGAGCTCCAGCAAGCCCAGCCTGGCAGCCCCATTAAAAGGAGTCGTGACCCACTTTGTGGTCCTGACCCACAATTTGAGAAACGCTGCCCTTGAGCAGCCCTAGGGCTGTTGAGCTTAGTGGATGCAGTAGGGGGCACTAAAAGCCCCATGTCTCTGCTGGGGTATTTTACAGACACCCTTGGCAGAGGGGGGCTGGATTCCAGCGTGGCCAGCCCCAGACAGAGGTTCACTGTGCTGTGGTTGTCATAAGCGACATTGCTTCCAGGGTCTTTGGATTCTGTGGCACCGTTACCTGGGGGGGGGGGGGCAAGGTAGGCACCAGAGGATGGTGCCCCGGGCTAAATGCCCCCACCAGTAGAGCAGATGAGCCAGGGGAACTGACAGAACAATGCCCCATTGTCTCAAATCTGTCCGTCTGGCACAGACCTTGAGAGCCCAGCAGCAGGTCTGAGGCTGCGTGGAGGTCTGAGACCCAACCCCCACACCTCAGATCCCCCCCTTCTGCCACCTCCGGATTTCACACCTGCTACTCCTCAGCTCGACAGTTTCCGTCACTCTCCTGCCCATATAGCCACCACAGGATGCCTGGGCTAGTACTGAGCAGCTACTGTCATGGGGCCTGGAGTGTGGAGTCCCTGCCTCCTGCTGCTGTGGGGCTGGAGCTGGGGCTGTGCCCTTCCAGCTGGCTCCATCCTGCCCCCAGGACTCAGCAAGGTAAGGGATGGAGGGTGAACCCAGAGGGAGCAATTTTTTGGGGGGAAGGGCCCTGAAAGCCAGAGTGTCTGTACGGAGTGCCACTGGCTTCTGTGCTCCAGCAATCTTGGTGCTTGTTTTGATACTCCAGAGATGGGTGATGGGCATGGAGAGGGGCAAATCCAGGAGCCATTCCCACTGCAGGACAGCCTATCCCTCATGCGCCAGCCACTGCACACTCCTCTATGCTCCATGTGCCTCTCTGAGCCCAAGCGGCACATAGGCATCAACACTCTCCCCATCCACCCCTCTGTTCCCACAGATATCAGAGGGCTCCACCTCACACCCCGAAGTAGGGATAGCTGGTGGTGGTGGGAGGCTGAGGGGCATGAGCAGAGCTGGGTGGGGGTGCACAGCCCAGGGCTTGGCTCGCAGGGGGCTGTGGTTCAGGACTGAGGGGTGCTGACAGAGGTGTAGGATAGGGACCCAGGACTGGGCTTCCAGGGGGCTGGGGTGGAGATTGGGAGCATCAGCAGAGCTTGCGGGGCAGGACTGAGCATGGGGAATGGGGCAGGAGCACTGGCTGCTTGGATACCCCTTCAATTCCACCCGCTGGTTTGTCCATTTCAGGCTGAAGTGACCCGAATGTTCAAGGATTTTATGATTCAATTCAACAGAACTTACAGGAGCCCTGCAGGTGATGGATGGGGGGATGGGGGACTCTTCCTGGAGGGGCTTACGTGGGTAGCAGGGGGAAAAGGGGCCGTGGCCAGGATGACAGACCAGCTTGATTCGCCTCACCACATCTCTGAGCCAGGCTTTCCCCGGGGCGCTGCATGCGCTGGGCCTCAATAGAGGCGGGGTTGGAGTCCTTCGCTGTTGTCTCACCATTTCCATCAGGCTGGTGTCATACCCACCCCTCTGCGGCTCTCGCTAGCAGTGGAAAGAGACACTTGAAAGTGGAAACTTCTGGCCCTGATGGTAGGTCTGGGGGGCAGGATGTCTAGTGCTACCAGCTGGGGGTCTCCTGCACCCCAGAGCCCATGATCCTCCTCCCCCTCCAGAACAGCAGAGACGCTTCGGGATCTTCATGCAGAGTCTTGTCACGGCACAGCAGCTGCAGGAGACGGAGCTGGGCACGGGGCAGTATGGAGTGACCCGCTTTAGCGACTGGACAGGTGGGACCCCAGGCCCCCCGCATCCCTCAGCCCTGCAGCTGTGCACCCCTTCCCACTCCTACAGCTCAGGACCTGTCCTGTGACCCCCCCTTTTCTGTCCACACCACTCAGTACCCCTCCCGTTCCTCACCATGCTGCACCCACTACTCCTACCCCCACATCTCTTCACCCCTTCTAGTGCTACCACCCCTTCCACACCCACACCTCTCTACATCCCCTTCCCCAAATGTACTGCTCTGCACTGCTCCCTTCCCCTCCCCACCACTCTACATCCCTTTTCCTGGCCCCACTGCTTTGCACCCTCCCTCCTCCTGGCCTTCACCATTTTGCATCCCTCACATATCTCCCTCCCTGCTGCTCCCCCATGTCTCTGCACCCTCTTCCTCTACCTCCCACCTCTTTGCACCCATCCTTCCCCTTCCAGCACCCCTCAGTGCCATCTCCCTCTGTCCCCCCAGATGAGGAGTTCCGTGGCGTATTTCAAAGCCACCCACCCCCCAGCATGGCCCAGGCCCCCCGGCTCCCGAGGGGGAAGCTGCCCACATCCTGCGATTGGAGGAAGGCCGGGGCTGTGACTGCTGTGAGGAACCAGGTAGTTGCAGGGAGGGAGCCCACAGATTAGCAGTTAAATGGAGCAGTTCAGGGGTGGCTCAGTAATAAGAACCCCCCCATTGCTAACCCCAGTCAGCGCCTCTCTGCCTCAGCTGGGGCACTGGGATCAGTGCTGAGGCCAGGAAGAGCTCCCCCTTGAGCCCCACAGCACAGCACCCCATAGCGCCATGCTGGGCCTCTCCTCCCCTCTCTCTGCAGGGAATGGAGTGTCGCTCATGCTGGGCATTTGCTGCCGTCTCCAACATCGAGTCCCTCTGGAACATCCACTTCCACCAGCCCCGGAACCTCTCGGTGCAAGGTAGGGACGTGGGGGTGGGGCGCCCCCTTGACTGGAAGTGGATGGGACACCCCAGCCAGCGCTGCCCTGCTGTGCGCAGCCCCCAACAGGCTGTGGTGAATGGGGCACAGAGGAGGGGGTTTCTGGGGATGTTGGAAGATCCTTCCCAGCTCAGAATCCTGGTATGTGTGTGAGTGCGTGTAAAGAACTCTCTTCACTTGGGCTTGCCTAGAAACCTGGGGTACGTGGAGACCTGATGTGCGGACTCTATGGGGTTTCTTATATTTGCACCCTGTTTGTACTCAGTGGGGTAGGGGGACAGCCCCACCACAGACTTGCCTCTTGGTAGACTTGGTACCTCTCCCCCCACTGTATTATCAGCTGAGCCCTGCCTGAGGGACTCTCCCCCACCAGATGTTAAAGCCAGGGCTAGCAGGTGCCATGAGTCTTTCCATCCAAGTGTGGGACAATCAGCCCCACCAGGAGCCACAATGGGAACTTCCCCCTGCCAGGTGCTCACTGGGGTCTATCATGGTCAGTACCTGCTGCCCAGCAGGGGCAGGATTTCAGAGTGTGACGGGGATGAGTGGGAGCTGGCTTGGTGCTCATCCCCTGCTTCCTTTGCAGAGGTGTTGGACTGCAGCTGGTGTGGAGCAGGGTGCAATGGGGGCTACGTGTGGGACGCCTTCACCACGGTGCTCCGTTTACGTATGTAGGCACTGGAGGGACATGGGTCCTTTTCCCTGCAGACAGTAACACCGCCCGCCATGTTCTGGACCTTCCAGGACGTGCCCTTCTTCACCCCCACAACAATTTTATTGTGAGAATATTTTAGTGCATGGAGACTCACCCCAAACCAGACTAGGCCCCTTCTCATTACAGGTGCTGTACAGGCCCCTTGAGATTGGGGGCCCCTAGAATTGCACAGATCCTAGCCTAGTCAGCAGCTCCCATCATTGGATGCTGCATAGACCCTGGCCCACACTGAGTACAGTCTCCTCTGTATGGTACACAGACCCTTCCTCACTCCTGGACCCTGTTCTGGCTGCACTATATGACAGGATGCATGCAGGGGGGCTTCAGAACAGGGCAGTGCTGGAGCAGGGAATGAGGTGTTCCTGGCCCATTCCAGTCCTTTTACACACATCCCCTCCTAGGAGGTCTGACGAGCGAGGCTGACTACCCCTACAAAGGGAAAACAGAGAAATGCAAGAACAACGATAAGCCATCAGCTGCCTACATCCAGGGCTTCCAGACATTACCTGAAGATGAGGAGGGTGAGAGGGATTGGGGTGGAGCCAGCTGGGGAGACTGGACCATCCAGGGTGGAATGGTGGGCAAAGGAGCATGTGAGGGGCAGTGCAGCAGCATTTTGGGGACATAATGGGGAGTGTCAGGCAGAGCAGGGTCAGGGTGGAGGCTGTGTAAGACAGGGCCAGAACTGACAAAGACCCTGCTTAGTTTTCAGGCAGCTGTGCACTGGCAGGAAGGTGCATGGGGTGGTGTGTGTGAAATCAGCAAGGGGCTTATTAGTTCCATGCTTCCCCATTGGAGCAGCAGAGGAGGAAGGTGAAGGGTGCCCAGAGGACACAGGGTGGGACAAGGGCCAATGTAGCCAGCCTGTGGGTACAGCAGCAGCCTGGTAGGGCTGGGGTGTTTGTTCCTGGGGTCTCCTCCCCACCCAGTTCATTTGGGTTTCCTCTTCTAGAAATAGCTGCACATGTCGCATCTCAGGGTCCAATCACAGTTACCCTGAACTCGGCTGCCATGAAGGTATGTGCCCCCCAATTTCAGCAATGGGGGGGGAAGCCCTCTGGCTACGCACCCCATCCCAGTGACCTGCACACTAAGCTCCCCCTCCCCTGTCACTGACTCACTCCCTCCTCCCGTTTTTGTGCCTCTGTAGTATTATAAAAGGGGCATCTCCCAGCCCTTGGTGAAGAACTGCAGTCCTGACCAGCTGGATCATGTTGTTCTGCTAGTTGGCTACGGGGCTGGTGAGTAGCAAGGGGCACTGCAAGTGGTTGGATTTGGGTTAAATGAACTGGGGGTTGGCAGGAGACTCAGTTGTCAAAATCACCCTAACGCCTCTGTGCCTTTCTCTTCGCCAATTAACCGTAGTGAACGAAAGGCAGTTCTGGATCATCAAGAACTCCTGGGGGGATCACTGGGGAGAGCAGGTGAGTGTGGGGCTGCCCGCATGGTGCTGCTGTCTGTGGGTGTGTGGGCTGGTTTGATCCCACCTTTGGGTGGGATGCAGGGGCTGATTATACAGGCAGGCCCATCAATGTGGGGGCAGTTGTCCCAGGACCCAGAGTTTCAAAGGGGCTTGGTGCTCCTGGTTGCTGCCGTTGCCCCGATCTCCTTTGAATTGCCACAGGAGTGCTGAAACATGGCTCCGAGGGCTGGGGGGGCCTACACTGCGGGCTAAGGGCTGACTGCCCTCAGCCCCACCACTCCCAGGCCTGCGGTGGCTGTCAGCTTTGCTGTATACAGGGATCCCCTGCCTAAGGCACAGCCACCACTGGGGTGAGGAGTGGGCTTTTATTGTACATGCCCCAGCCAGGTTCCGACCCTGGCCCAGTTAGGTGCCAGGGCTGAGTGTGGGTTTGTCTACACTTGCAGCACAGCTGTTTGCCACCTCCACCCATGGGAGGGGTTCTCCTGTCATTGAAGTTCACTCCTCTCTGCTAGGCTCACAGAATTGTTCCATCCACCTAGGTCAGCACTGCTACCCATCTTGGGGGGAGGGGGATTTTTACAGCCCTGAGACAGAGCTATGCCAATGTAAGTTCCCAGTGTACAGCAGCCCTGGGTGAGAAAAGGTCTCCAGTACCAACTGTCCCTAACCACGTGTCCACTCGGCAGGGCTATTACCGGCTCTATCGCGGCAGAAACGCCTGTGGAGTCAGCAAGTTCCCTGTAACAGCCATCGTGCAACGCTTAGGAGCCCCGGGAAGCAAGGTCCATTGTCCCTCTTGAAGGGGGTGCCGCTGCTGCAGAGAGGCTGTTGACTCCCCTGCAATGACCTCTGCCACCATCAAGACAGAAAAAACTGGTTGGCACCATAGGCCTTCGCGGTGTGATGGGGAAATGAATTCAATACTCAGACCACTATAGCTCCACACCCACAGGTACCAGAGCTGGGTTTGGCCCGTCCAGCAGCACACATGCATGCACTGTGTGCAAGCCCAAAGCCCTTCGCTTTGCTGCAGCAATGAACGGGGCCAGTGAAATATCCATTAAACTGCTTTTCTGTGCTTGGTGTGGCCCCTTTGGTTGGAGGGGGTTTGTTTAATAGTTTAGCTGCGTGTATCTCCCCCACACCCCATGCTGCGTACTCCTCACACCGACACTCTTGGCAAAGCGACTGTGTTGGCTTTATTGGGACGCTACAATCACAGTTCTGGGGCTTTCCAGGTGCTGCCCCAAGGTTTGTGGGTGGGGGAGAATCTCCTGCCCACCTTCCTCACAGTATTTGATGCCAAACTGGGCACAAGTCCTTCCCCTATCTCCTCTGATGTAAAGACCTGGCCTGATCCCAGACAAAACAGCTGGGTCTGTGCTCCAGGCTGGGGGCAGCGAGGGCAGCCACAACACCCCCTCCCCATGATCCCTACTCAGCAGTGTGCATCCTGGGGCGGTTTGGTGGTTCAGCTCCAGCTCCAGCTCCAGGCTCTGGCCCAGTGAGCCACCTATGGGATCTACTGCAGCTCTGGTCTCTATCGCCCCCCAGAGGGGGTTCAGGCAACAGCCAGGCCCTCACTCACTGGCATGTTGATATGGGCAGTCAGCAAGGGTGTGCTCTGGCCCTCCCGCAACACAAACACCTGCAAGAGAGGAGACAGAGCGCCCAGGATGAGAAAGAAGCCACCTATGGGGAGGGGTGCAGGGACTCTTTATACACGGATTCCTCCTGGGGCACTGAAATGCAGCCACCTCTGGGTCCCACCCCCATCCACCAACACCAGGAGGGAGGATTTCAAAGGACCAGGCATCTCTCTGGGGTGGGCTGTCTCTGTACAAACCTTGATGACATCTGAGATCCCCTTGTCACTCAGACACTCCACAAAGGTTTCAATGGGGTAGTTCAGTCCTGGGACCAGCATGGGGGCCTGTAGGGAGACAAGGCCGAGTCAGCCAGAGGGCAGGGGCCTGTAGGGGTGGTCAGAGGTCAGGAGAGGGGGAATACCTTGAAGAAGGCTCTTTTCATGGCATAGAGGTTCTGGTCGTAGAGGAAGCTCACCAGCAGGTTGATGGAGGGGCACCCAACTGATGTATTCTGAATGTGGAGGGTCAGTTTGAAGGTGGGGCCGATGCCCTGGACCTGGAGGTGGAGGGGTAGATTCTGAGCACAGGTTCAGTGCAAGGAGGAGAGGAGTCCTTGATCCCAGAGCCAACCCAGCCCTTATGAGGGCCGGAGAGCCAGCTTGGGAATGGGGCGGGAGGGGAGGAAGCTCCACCACAGGAGCCATAAGAAGGGATCCCTGGAAATCTAAAGAGATGACAAAGCCAAATTCTGCTCCCACTGATCGGCGTTCAGCCCAGATCTGCTCAGTGAGCTAGAGACCCATCTCCCCCGGAGTTCCTCTCCCCCCTCCCATATTGCAAGGGCACATCTCGCCCTGTTTTAACACTGGCCAAATGTGTCTGATAATGGCTCCTGGCTCTTGCTCAGACTGCGACCCTCATGAACCACACAAATCCTCCCCCACATGCAGATGGGCAGGGAGACCAGGGCCAAGCTCCCTCAGGACCTTCTCTCAGAGCAACTCTTCCCCTCTGGCTGCCTGATGCCCGGCATTTCCAGTGGGGGGTTGTTCTCACAGCTCCTGTCTGACCCCCTCCCCGGGCGCAGTGTCCTTGAAAAGCAGCTGCCCCAGGTGCATGTAGCACCCTGCAAAGGCCTTGTCGGCACTTTCTGCTGCGCTCTCAGCAACAGTGGCTCTCCCAACAGTGACCCTGCCAAAGCAGGCAGCTCAGTCCAGTGGCTATACCTTGAACTTCAAACTAGAGCCCGGCAGCGGCAGTGGGCTCCCGAGGGGCCTGCTGCCATAATTAGCAGGAGGGGGAGAAAAATTCAAAAAATAATGTGGGAACAGAATGAAAGAAAATAGCCCTCCCACCCCGCAGACGAGACACCCCAGCCAGCAGCAGCACAGAACAAAGGGTGGCAATGGGAACTTTCCCTCCTCGCGCTTGTGGGTGGCTTCCTGTCCCCTTGGCACGATGAGGAAGGGGCTCTCCAGCCACTTGCATGGAGGCTGCGAGGTTTCTAATCCCTTTGCCTGGGAAGGGGAGATGCAGGGGCTGCTCATCCCCTTGTAGGGATGTGGATTCTAATCCCTCTAAGTCAGGGGCTCCCTCCTTTTTGATACCTACCGGGGACCGGCAAACCCAGTCACAAACTTTTCGTGGACTGGTAACATTTTATTTGTATATTCATTATGCAAATGATGAATATGCAAATACATTACTGGACCGCCAAAAGCTGAGCCCCCAGTGCCAACCCTAACTCTTAGAGCTCTGTGCCCTTCCACTACACCCTAGTGCCAGCCACTGACCCCAGAGTCCCCTGCGCTGAAACCCCTCAGGACCAACTCCCCCCATCACAAATGCCTCAGTGCCAGCCCACCGCCCCTTAGAGCCCCCTGCCACCAGCCCCCCAGTACCAGCCTCCTATTTCTAGAGCCTCACTACACCCAACCCCCCCAGAGCCTCGCCCAGTGCCAGCCCCCAATATTAGCTGTCCCCAGAGCATCCAGTGCCAGCCCGGCCCCAACCCCCCCCCCCCCCCCCCCCACTACTAGCTCAGCCTCCAGATCCCCCCAGCACTAGCCCCACCCCTGGAGCCCCCAGTGCTTGCCCCGCCCCCCTCACCTAGCCCTGTGCATCGCGGCAGCTCTGGGGACCAGGGCTGGAGTACACCACCTAGTGCCTCCCCTCCCACCGCTGCTGTTGGGAGAGGCCTGTCCTGACCCATGACATATGACTTGCCTTTCCCAACTGCCCCGGAGAGACTTGTATACCCCAGCCTCGTTCCCCAGATCCACCGCGGCCCAGGAGACAGAGATCCATGGCCATCAGCGAGCGGTGGCCCGGCGGTTGGGAACCACTGCTCTCAGAGGGTCTCCCCATTCCATTGCAAGGGATGCTGAGGAGGGAGCTGTGCTGAGAACAGAATGTCCATGCCCTGCACCAGGACTGGGATCCCAATGGCCTACTGCCTCAGTACCGGGAGCAGGATAAATATTCGAGAAACAATATGGTATTGCAGGGCAGGACGGGAGCAGGGTTTAAAAACAGTCCCGTGCAGGGCTCTACTTCAACCCATAGCAGCAAAAACTACCCAGCCCCCTCCCCTCTCCTCCGCTAGAGCTGTGGAGAAAATCCTGATTTTTCTCACCCTGTCTCCTGGTTCCATCCGAACGCCCGTCCCCCTTTCATTCCCAGCGGTGGGTGTCCCATGGCCTACTCACCACTGCATTCATCTTAAGGGGTTCCTGTAGGGTGGATGTGACAGGCGCGAGGCTGGACTCCAGCGCTTTGACATAGGCCCGGGCTGCCATCAGGCGCAGCCGGCACAGGTCCTTCTGGAACACATGGTGCATGGCTGGCGAGGGGCGAAGGGACAGCAAGGGAAGAAAGTCAGTCTGGGGGCAGCAGCCAATCGCCGGGGGGGTCTCTACCTATTACAGAACCATAGGACTGGAAAGGATCTCAAGAGGGCATCTACTCTAGTCCCCTACACTCATGGCAGACTAAGTATGAATGGATCTGGGTTTATGGCTTATCTGCAGCACAGTGCCATTTGGTGTGGCACTGCGGCATCGGGGTCAGCACTGAACCCCTAACTGAGCCCCTATCCCGCCCCCCTGCAGTGCAGCGGCCCTTGGGGGATTGTGGCAGTATTGGTTGTGAGGGCACGGCACCCCTGACTGAACCCCCAACCTGCTTTCTGCAGTGCAGCGCCTCCTGGGACATTGGAGCTGCATTTACTGTGAGACTGCTCCCTACTGAGCCCCCCTTCTGCTCCCTACAGTCCACCGCCCCAGTGGTGCCAGTACATTTACACTGACATGTTGAGCTGGTAAGTAAATCCCAATCCAGTGGTTTCTATCTTTCCCATGGTTGATGCTCAGAGTGAGACTGGAGGCTCTAAGGCTGGACCCACGGGAGGAGACCCATTGCTGGGGGAGAAGGGAATGGGAAATAGTGTGGGAGATGCGCCACTTCATCTCCCACCCCCAATCTCCACTCCTCCATCCTCATACCCCTGCATCCTCATCTTCTCCACCCCCTTCCTGGCACAAGCTGTCCCCCTCCATGCCCTCCACATTCCTGCCCCACTCACCCACAGCATTCTCACGCTCCCGCAGCGTCTGGTCTACATACAGCCTGGTCTTCTTGGGCACACTGAGTCGGATGCTCTGGGCCATGGGAGGCCCCAGCGACGTGTCCTTCTCCTCAAACACGGCTGTGCGCTTCAGAATCTTGATGATCAGCCCCCCGCCTGAAGAGTGGGGCATGTATTATTGAAGGAGCATTTCACAAGTGTCAAACTTTTCAGTTGGCTGTACTTAGAAATATGATTTTCCAAAACTCTGCAGTGAATGCTGCACTAGAGGTAAAGTGTTGTCGGGATAGAGTGCAAATGGGCACTAAGGTCCTGAAACCCCTCTCCCTGGGTCAGATCTATGGGCCCATCCCCTGTGTTGTGCTACCTGTAATAGTGGCCGGACCCTTTAATGCCCCTTGCTGAACTGCATGGCCCATGGGATTTGAATTCCTTCCTGGATGCCTGAGGGTGGAATTTCTGAGCTAAGATCAGTGTGTCCTGCACGCAGCCAGCAGCATTCCCTGCAGCATGCATTCAGTATTGCACAGCAGCGCAGGGAACTGAATGGTGCCCACCTGGCACGTCCTTTGCTCACCTTTAGTTGTCATGATGAGTGTGTTGTCTTCACGCCCATAGCGGCCAAAGCAAATGCTGGTGACCACATCCTGTGTGGGGGAAGCAACGGTATCAGGCAGCCCAGCCAGTGTTCTGGCTTCCTCATAAGCACCAGACCCGCATTCCTGGCTCCTAGTCTCCCCATTCTAACCCCCTAGACTCCACTTCTTCCCAGAGCTAGGGCTAGAACCCAAGAGACCTGGTTCCCAGTCTCCTACTCTAACCCATGAGACCATTCTCTTCCCAAAGCTGGGACAGAACCCAGGAGCCCTGCATTAGCCTTGGCACTGGCTTTGCCCAAAGGGGTAGTTACCTGGGTGTGGATGATGTCCACAAGATTCTTGTCTCGGTACATGTGCACCTCCTGGTTGGCCAGACTCAGCATCACGGCCTGGAAGCCCCGTGATTTCTGATCTAGCAGGCTCATGGTCATCAGTGGGGCTGGCAGATAGATTGTCCACAGCTTCTTCCCCTGTGCAAGAAAGGGACCTGGTGCTCAGATTCAGCCAACTGTAGGGTGAGGGGCAGAGGCTGTTTATCTGCCTCTGGGGTGGGACAGAGTTATTTACACAAGGATCCCTCATGTGACACCCTGAATGACCCTCTTAGCAGACCAGACTTAGACGGGAGCTATAGAGATCTCCCACTGATCCCCCAGGGAGAGGTACTTTGGTACCAGGAGGTGTAGGGAGCAGATATGGGGGTATACAGGATGCAGAACCTGTCCAGTTGATCCACTCCCCAGTGCTCTGGAGGTGGTGCCATCACCCACTCCCACCTTCTGGGTGTAGCCTTGCAGTGTCTCATCGGAGCAGCCAACCATGATGCTCTTGTGCACCCGCACGAGCCCCACGGGCTGGGCACTCAGCTCAATGCAGTATTTGGATCGCTTAGACTCCCTGGAGTGGGGAGAGAGGGCAGATAGGTCAGTGCCAGCCCACCACAGGGCTTATTGCCCCACCCAACCCCCACTTTGTACCCCCTGCCTGCCTTGGGTGTTCCCATGACACATACACCACCATGCCCTGGGACCCAGGGGATGGGACCAGGCAGGCCCCACATGCAGGAATGTTACAGCAAAGCGAGACCTTCAAGCACCAGGGCCTGGGCTGAGGTGCATTATGGGCAACTGGCACTGCTGGCTGTTGGGCAGGAGCTAGGCAGAGTACTGGGATGGGCCCATGGGTCCCATCAGAGAGGGAAGGGAATACCAGGCTGGAGAGAGCCCCGGGTCTGATCCAGGTGGATGTGGGGACATACAGGGTCCCTTATCTTACGTTCCTCAGCACTCCCCAGCCCTCTCTTGGCCCCACTGTAACCCAGGTATCCACTCACGGCTTGCTGTCACCTGCGCAGGATGTAGATGTTCCCATCCCTGCAGGCCACTGTGACCCGGTACTCCACATCGAACTGCCCCATCACGTCCAGGAAGGCAGGCACGCTAGGCAACGTCATCTGTAACAGCAAATGGAGAGCTGGGGCATCTCCACACATGCACACGAACGAGCTATATATGAGCTGGGGTGCCTTGCTTGGTGCTGAGATGCAGCCACCTCTGGGGTGGGGTACAGGTGCTGTTTATTTAGGGACCCCCTCACCCAGATCCCCACTCACCTTGGCCAAGATAGTGAAGGCCTCGGGGTCCAGGATGAGGATATCAGCACTCTCCGTCCCAATCACCAGGCAGCTGACCGCATCCTCATCCGCCATGTTCTTCTTCAGTGTGCTCATGCAGGTGATGACAGTCTGGACAGGGAGATAGGCATGCGAGGGGCATGGGCCTCTCCCCCTTCCTACCTGACGAGGGCAGTGCCAGTCTCCCCAGGGGACATGCTGGGAGGTAAGGGTACCTGGATCGCCCTGCTGGGACTCACAGGACAAGGGGTGGGGAGTGGAAATGACAATGCTAGAATACCATTGAGTCCTCCTCTCCAGATACAGAGCAGGGACCCACCTGACGCTTGATTGGTTGCCCCTTATGTAGGTTTACAAAACTCTCCATCTCGGATACATCTTGGGCCAGGAACCTGGGGACAGAGGAGAGAGAGAGGTGGACTGTGCTCTAGTCTCAGCCTGCTCTGCCCCACATTGTCCCCCTCTATCTCCTTAGGATGGGAGATAGAGAGTCCCCAAACTTTGGGACAACTTACCCCAGAGAGCCTATGCTCCTCGCACCACCCACCTCTTCCACTACCAGGATCCCTCCCCAATTCCCAACCCCCCTGGCTTGTCATCCCCACATCACCTGTGTCCCCCACTGCTCAAATCCCTCCCCGATTCCCAGCCCCGGCCTTGTGCTCTTTACTGTACCTGCCTTCCCCACTGCCAGGATCCCTGACCCCTTCACACAGTCTCCCTTGGCCACCAACCTCAATCTCCCAGCTCCAATCCCCTGAAAAGTCAGGTTCATAGAGCTCTCAACCCAGGGTTTTAGTGCTAGTTAAGAAATTGGTGGAGGGTGAGATGCTCATGCCACTCCCTGCCCTCATTGGTACCACGTGGCTTACCTCAGTGATCGTACCGACAGGGGTATCTCCGCCTTGTCCCTGACACACACCAGGAGAGGAAGATGTTGAACAGAGAGAGACATGGGACGGAAACTCAGTAGGATATATTCACCATCCCATGTCCACAACCCAGAACAGAACTCTAGAACTGCTAGATCCCACTCCCCGCCCAGAACTGGGGGTAGAACCCAGGAGTCCTGGCTTTCAGCAGCCCCAGCTTTGGCCTCAAGGATCATCCCCAGACTATCTGCAGGGACTGAATGTTAAATGTCTCCGGCATGAACTCTCAGCACTTCCTAAGCGAGGGACCAGGATGGAATTTCAGGGGAGGGAAGGCATGGTGATATGATAGTTCATAGGGGGCAGGAAAAGCCACTCACCGGATCCCCTCCAGCATTTCCTTCAGAGTCAGAGGGTCAATCATATCCTGGAGTGGGATGCAGACAGAGAGATATGGGAAGGCAGGGAATAGAAACCAGGCATCCTGACTTTCAGCCCCTCCGTTCTAACAAGGCCACACTCTCAGAACTGGGTTTGATGTGGAGTGCAAGGGAGGGGTGGGCACATTGGTTTGATAAGAGGCAGGTAGCATAGGCTGGCCATACAATGCCACCCCCTCTGCTCACCTCTTTGGCTTGCTCCCAGACATCCTGCTCGAGAGGGTTGGCATCCAGGGGGGGCAGGGTGAATTTGAAGTAGGGCCGCAGGTTCTTGTAGACATAGACAAATGGACCGGAGGCCACAGCAACGGCCGGCGTGCGTGGCTCATTCTGGTCCATCAGAAAGGTGGCCACAGCAGCTGGCAGGTCCAACAAGGTGCTCTCGCTGGCCAGCCCCGTGCCCCGGTATACCTTCAGCCTCATGGTGTGGCCAGCCATGCCTAGGTCACCCACCACCAGCTGGGGGGAAGACAGAGACAGAAGGATAGTGTTCATGGGTCCTCATTCCCAAACCCATGGAAGCTCCCACCTGCTGGGCAGGACACAGGCATCATCACTCCCTCCTGCCCAGAAAAATAACTGGCCCTGAATACCTACCCCCATCTTGAGAGACAATCCCAACATTCCCCATCCAAGTGCTGTTTGCTCCTGCAGCCCAAGATAGGATGGAGTGTGGGGGATACCAGGCCAAGGGGACTGAACTAGGAGGGAGTGGGAAAGGATACCAAGGTGGACAGATTCATGGCCTGGGGTGAGCAGGCAGGCCAGCCCTCCTCACCTTGTAATCTCCATCGCCATGCAGGTCAGCCAGGGCTGGAACAAAAAAGAGATGTGGCGTCAGCATCCCAGACAGACTCCCCATGTGCTAAGCAGGTCCTGCCATGGCCCAGTATCTGACAGGCATAAAGGGACAGTCTCCTCCCCAGTTAATGCTGATCACATTGCCCCACTGTGGGGGAACTGTGCTGCAAGGAGGGGAGGAGAATGGGGATTAGGAGGAGGTATTCTCTCCTCACAGCAGTGTTGGCTCATTTCATAGCAATTTAAGAGGCTTGTGTTCCAGGGCCACTGAAAAATGTAAAAGACTTTGAAATAAAAGGGGCTTTGGAAACATGGATTGGAAGAGCATGACTGGGAGCCATGGTTCTATCCCCAGCTCTAGGAGGAAAGTGGGGACTAGTGGTTAGAGTAGACTCTTGGGTTCTATCCCCAGCTCTACAAGGCAGACTGTTGCCACTATGCTCCAGGCTCTATAACCACAGGGCAATATCTGTTCTTGCTGTGTGTCTGGTTCCCATCTGGGATGCTCTCTACAGAGTCCCATAAATGTCCACAGTGACATGAAAGGTCGGGGATATATCCTAGGGGACAGTGTTTGAGTCCCCTGTCATGGGTAACCCTCCACAGGACCTAGTTAGCATGAGCCCAGCAGTTCTAGTCATTATCCTGCATGCAATCAGAGGGGATCACACTGGGCCTTGACAGCCAGGGCAGCGTGCTACACACTACAGTTTGTGATTTAATGGTGAGCTGAAGCTGGCTGGGAACTAAGCTTCTAACCTCAGCTTTGGGAGGAGTGTGAGGCCCAGGAGGTTAGAGTTGGGGGCTAGGACTCCTAGGTTTATCCCATTGTAGGAAGGGATAACGCAGACAAGGTTTTCTTCCCAGCACTAACAGCAATGCAACAGCTACTTTCCAGAGGGTTCTCCTTTGAGGACCCAGAAATGTGAAGCTGGGGTTCTGTAACTGAAGGGCAGGAGGGGGCTAAATCTTTAATGGAGAACACTTTCCTGCCAACCAGACATAGGCCTCAGAGTTAAATAAGCATCAGATCATCCCCTTCATTGCCTTCCCCTGTGTTTGTATGCACCTCACACACTCACTTTGAGAGAGGGGAGGCCATACAGAGAACAGGAGCCCAAATCCCCATAAGAATTAACAAACATGTGGGGGAGGGTTTATTTTGTATTCCCTCGGTTGGGATCCCTTGTCTCTGCACATAACTATGCTCAGCCATCACCACACGTTTAAGTGACCTTGAGACCAGTTTTCTTTGAGGTATCTCACTAAGCTATTGGAGGAGAATGTGGGGTCAGATAAGGGATGGGACTTATCTAAGCACCCACAAACACAACATGGAAGGGGCAGGAATAAAACCCAGATGTTCAGATTCTCAGCACCCCACCACCTGCACATTAAAACCACTAGAACACATTCTCTCCCCGAGCCAGGAACAAAAACAAAAAGCCCTGATTCCCAACCCCACTCCAATCTAACCATTAGCTCTCACTCTCCTCCCAGAGCCAGAACTGGCCCTTTCTCCTCACCCTCCCCACCTCCACCCAAGAGAATCCCACTGGAGCATGCCCCGGCTCTCTCAGCTGGAGGATCCTGGACTTACCGATGCAGGAGGAGAAGGTGTAGAGATTGGCCATGGGGTCATAATGGGCATCAAGCCATTTGGAATTAGCTTCATTACTGGAGAGGAAGGGGTGTGGTCAGAGACAGGTAGGCACAGAGCGACAGAGAGAAGCTGGGATGTATGTTAGTCAACACATGGAACAGAAAATCCAGCTGCCACGTCCCTCCCCATCTGCTCTAACCACTGGTGCCCACTCCCCTCCTACAGCTGGGACAGACCCCAGAATCCGAGCTCCCTGCCCCTCCCTGCTCTAACCACTAGATCTCACTCCCCTCCTAGAGCTGGGACAGACCCCAGGGGTGGAGCTCCCCCCTCTAATTACTAAAGCCCACTCCCCTCCCCAAAGGTCCCCACTTCCAGCCCCTCCTCCCACCCCCACTGGGTGGGGATCCCAGCCATGGCCGCCCTCCCGGCCCAGGAAGGGTTCGAGGGTCACCAGCACTCCCCTCACCTCTCGCTGCTGGAGGAGGAAGAGGATGCCGCCATGTCCACCCGAGGAGGGGCCAGCCAGGATCTGTTGCTATAGCAACCCAATGGCTGAGTATGGGAGTAACAGGAAACACAGTCCCCTAGCCAGCCCCGGTGTCTCACTTAAATAGGTCCTTCCGGGGGAGACTGACCCTGGCAACTCGAGAGTTCCGGAAGTGCGGGGACTCTCTCTAGTCTCCCATCTCATATCTACTCCCTTTGAAGCTGGTGGGCAGGGGATTACCAGCAGATCAAGTGTTGCAGTGTCTAGGAGTCACCACCCCAGGAGCCTGGCTACCACTTGTATCCAGCCCCCAAAAGACATGTCCCCTGAGTCTTGAGACCTCCCCAACTTTCCTGCCCCAGAGAAGGATCCCCAGGAAGTAAAAGACCCTGAATCCCATACCCCTGCACCAACTAGTTCCCCACCAACCCCTGGACCCAGGTCAGAACCAGCATTCCCATAAGCCTCATTTCCCTTGCTTCCTAAGCCAGCTCAGCCAGTCTCCACCCTTCCCTCTATTTTTTTCCATTCATGCACAGAATAAATTTTGTGTGTACCAATACGTGTGGATGTGCACCACTAACAAAAACACATGCTACTGGCTGTTGATGCTGTAGGCGCTCTTCTAATCAGCTGGCACACAGTTGAATCTCTCCAGGGTGGCTGCCTGCTCAAGCACACAGCTTACAGGGAACACAGCCAGTCTCCCTGGAAACCAACAGGCTGAAATGCACTGCTCTGTCCCTTGGAGATCCTCAAATGCCAGGGGAGCTTGGACTTTGCTGCAGACTGGGCTGGTGGAGCTGGTGCCTGGAGAGAGCCCTGCCCAGAGCACAATGCACCAGGTGGGGAAAGCCTTGGGCCCATGTAGACAGGCACTCTAACAGGTCATCTCACATTCCCTTCCTTTAGCTTTGAAAGGCTGGGTGGCTGCTGGATGCAGTGTGGCACCTTAGGGACGGCCCAGCTCGTAGAAATCCCTTCCTGACCTCAGAACTGGTGATCAACTGCATCCTGAGAATCTGAGCAAGAGGATTCTCCGACCCACCTTAGAGCCCAGCCCACCTATCTGCTGTCCTGTCTCCAGCAGTAGCTACTCTCTGGTGCATCAGAGGGAAGTCGGGGGAAAAAAATCCCAGATACACCGGGCCTGAACAAAAAAAATCCCTTTCTGATCCACTGCAGATAACGGCCTGAATCCCTGAAACATGAAATCTGATTACAGCCATTTTACTGCAGACCTGCAAATGTTAGGGTTCTATTGAGGCCAATTCAGGTGACCCTGCTCTCCCCCTAGTCTCCAAAAGAAATGAACAGGGGGATTCAGAGACTCCATGGCCAAAACCATATCAGACCCATTCAGCACACACATGCTGGATCATGTCTCACCTTAAAGCCTCTTGGTGAATCCCCACCCCTCCTCAGGGAAGCCATTCCAATGGCTGTGGAAATTACATCAGAGATCACTATTAACTCTGTCTACATTCAATATTCCAGCCATTCATCTTGCTATGGCTTTGCAGCAGTGTTGAAAAGCTTCTATTACCTGCTCTCTTTTCTATCTGGAAGTATCTACACATGCCATCAAGTCAGCTCTCACCCTTCACTTTGATCAGTGGAATAGATTGAGCTGCTCATCATATAGCCCTTCGTAAGGCTTGTTGTGCAGCCCTGACTCAGTTTTGGGGCCCTCCTTTGAGCATTCCACACCCTGCTGGAAGCGTGTACACCTGACCCGGCATTAAAGCAGCAATCACACCAACACTGGGGACACAGGAAAAGTCATTCCCTTCTACTCACTATTCCAGCTCACGCACCCAAGGGTCATGTTAGCCCTTTTGGCCCCAGGGCTGCACAGGGAACTCCAAGTGAGGTAATTATCTATGAAGCCAGCTACATCTTTCTATGCATTGCTGCTTGAACCTGAATTCAGATATATTATTGTGAATGACAATGCACTGAACTTTTCAGGATTCTCATCCCAACTCTGGAGGGGAGTGAGGTCTAGTGGTTAGAGTGGGGGGGAAGGGAGAAGGGGAAGGGGACTCTTCGGTATTATACCCAACTCTGGGAAGGAAGCTGTTTTGGTGGCTTGTGCAGGTGGAAGGAAAGGGGAACCAGGACCCTTATTAGAGGTGAGTTTTTAGGGGAAAGGCCTCAGTTTCTATGGCCTATTAAACATCCTGCCTTTTTGTTACGGTTGTGGTGAGCAGCCCCATTAAATGCCCTTGTGGGACACATGCTGGGAGCTGAGCAAGTGCCCCCACCCTCCATTGCCCCATGGGACGCAGCAGAAAGAGACGAGAGGCAGATACAAAAACTAAGTGTATTGAGTCCCTGGTGCATTGAGAGTCTCCCTGTTCTCAGTCCTGGTTTGCCCAGAAGTGGGCGTCAGCATCTGACAGCTCCAGTAGATGGCGCTCTAAGAGCTCAGCATCCTCAGGGAATCGCTCGGTGAAAGAGCGGATCAGTCCAGCTGCGGTGCCCTCATACTGCACCAGGGTCACGTCCTCTCCTAGGGAAGAGGAGGGAGACAGGATCATGGCATTGCCTTTGTTGTGGCCCCCTCTCATACTCACACGCTCTCTCTCTCCCCCCCACGCCCCACACCAAGATCATGTCCTTGCCTGTGGAGGGAAAGGGGGATGAGAGGTCACAGTGTTACTCCCACACCCTTACCCTCCCTGTCACTCTGCTCCCTCATAGCCCTCTATATTGCACCCACCTCCTGCTCTTGTGACCCTCCACCTGCCCTCACCCTGTTGTCCCACATCACTCACTCCTCCTGGACTCCAACCTTTGCCCATCACCCCTACTCAGTGCCCTTTCCATCCTGTCCCTGCCACCAAGGCCTGACCTTCCAGCTGGCATAGGACTGGGGTAAGCCAGAGATCTCATTACCCAAGAGGGGCAGCAGGAGTGGGAGTGTGGGACAGAATTGTACCTGTCAGGTGAGTGTCACCCCAGAGCTAGGTGGATGGGAGAACCTGGGGGACTGGGAGAACTCCATATTCTCCAGGCAGCACTGCTCTGTAATGAGGTGCATAGGGGCTGGGCAGTGCTGGGGGATTCCATACCTTCCAGGCGGGTGTTGGCTTGCACAAACATCTTGCGTGCCTCCTTGCGCAGCAGCACAGTGTCACGCAGGCTCAGGAAACGCTCAGGCCCCTCATCTGTGACGGTCGAGTAACCCCCGTAGAGCTCCTTGCCCCGTGTCACATCCGCTGTGGATTTCAGCACCTGCAACACAGGTGTTTGAGACCCAGCCAGGTCCCCCAAGCTGGACTCCCGCATGCCCAAATACCCTTGCCATGGTCCCTCTCACAGCACTTCCTCACTGAACCCCACTGTCGAATAGCACAGCACCTCCTAACTCCACACAGTTCCACTGGGCCAGCACTGACTGAAGACAGCACCCCATCCTGAGCACCCAGATTGCTCCCTGCAGCTCCAGCCCACCCCTCACCTGCAGCTTGCTCAAGAACCGCTTAATAGCCGGCTTCCCCACGGGCAAGATCTTGTTGCGGTCGAGAGTGATGAGTGCGTCGGGTTTGCCATCGGCGCCTGTGGTGTGTTGCAGTGTCACCAGCCCTCCGCCTGCCTCCAGTAGCACCCGCAGGATCACGAAACGCGCCTGCATGTGAGCCTGGTGGAGGGCAGCAAGGTGCAGTGATCAGCCCAGGAGTCCTGGCTGCCCTAACCCATTAGATCCCACTCCCCTCCCAGGGCTGGGACAGAACCCAGGCTACCCCACACACAGCAGCCCTGCCACACTCAGCCCAGAGGAGGAATCAAAGGCTGCCCTGCCTCCTTTTCAAGGGCCATTGCCTGTCCCCCTCTCCCCCACCTCACCTGGCGCCAGGTGCCATTTTCAGGGGTGTAGAACTCCAAGCCCAGGAGACCAGCCCGCACCATGTTCAGCCAATTGATGTAGATCACGTCTTCTGCATCCTCACCTTTCAGCTCAAAAATCCTGGGAGGCGGGGGAGGAAGTGAGAGACACCCAATGGGCAACTCCTCACCTGCCATCCCCCCCACTGAAAGGCAGCTGTTGAATTCCTAGTTTCTGACTCTCCCAAACTCTGCAGAGTACTCCCTCCACCCCCACTCGCCCCAAGATGTGCCCCTACTCCAAGTTCTGCAAGGTTCCTCCATCCAAGATCCACCCCTGATGAGCCCCTTACAAATACACTAGGTCCCACAGCAGAGATTTGGGAACAAGGGATGTGTATAGACTGGGACAGGCCTCTCCTCCCCAAGTCTCTGCAGGACAGCAGCATTATCCTGAGCCCTAAGCCCTGCCATCCTCCAGCCTCCCACCACTGTCCCACAGTCTCCAGTGTGAGAACCCATGTCTCCACTCACTACCCCTTCCGTACCCAGGTAGTAGGAACCCATCAGCCACCCAGGTGACCCCAATCTGCCTGCTGTCCCTAGGCCTGGTGACAGCCCACACCTCCGGCCCCTCACCGCAGCACATCCTTGTTGAGGCAGAGGTAGAGCCCCACACACTCAGCCCGACACTCTTCGTAACTCGATGCGATGGTGGAGAACTTGCTGTCCCATGTCTCGCCACTCTGATACCAGGTCCGGACCTGTGGGGGGTAGGACAAGGTTGTGTGGCAGGGCTAGCACCTGAGGGAACTTCATAGGCAATGTGCAAGGCAGGACTAGAACAGAAAGTCAATGGGATCCTGTAGGTAATGTAGGGGAAGGAGTCTGGAGAAGATACGCATGAGGACACTAAAGGGGTTGGGATGCAGGACTGGCCGGTGGGGCCCACAAGGTGATCAAAGATGTTCAGTCTAAGATGGCTCTCTCCCTTCCCACCCATTAAAATCAGTGCTCTTCCCTCCCTCTCCCAGCTTCCTTACCAGCTCCCCCGTCTCTGGGTTGATCACAGTGTTCCTGTCGAAGTTAAAGGTGCCATCTTTCTCCTAAGGAATGGGAGAGACATGAGTATCCACGGAGACATCACAGCTCTTCCCATCACTCTCAGCCAGCACTGCCGTGTGCACTAACCAGAGATGCAGCCCCATCTGCCTTTATATAGGGATCCCTGGCCCCTCCCTCCATCCCCCACCAAAGGGGTGCTTACCTGCACAAAGAGCTTCCCGCTGCCATGCCCCAACAGTTCATGCAGCCCGACCTGCACCTCAAACGATGGCCCCTTCCACTTAATGTACAGGTCCTGCAAGAGACCCTCAGGCTCAGCCAGTGTGTGCAGTGACCCTCCCTCCTGATCCACAGATCCTGCTTCCCCAGCCTGGGCCTTCCTCCAACCCCCACAGCTCTGCCAATGTTCCTCAGCCCTGACCTACTACATCCCTGTTATCCCAGCCTTGGCCTTCCCTAACCCCCGCTTCCAGCTCTGCCCATGGCCCTTCAACCCCACTGCTATGCCAGCCACAGGCTCCCAAACCAGCTCTCGCAGGCCCCTAAGTCCCAACCCAGAAATCCCTGTTACCCCAGCCCTGGGCTTCTATGAATTCCATAGCTCTGCCAATGCCCCTCGACTCCGACCCACAGCTTCAAGTTCCCCCACACCTTGTCCTCCTCTGCAAGGAAGGTAAGTTTCTCCTTCTGGGTGGAGTAGGCTACTGACAACACGTTGCCCAGGGACACATTCTTGAAGCCTTCAGTCTGGCGAATGTCATCATCTGGAGGGCAGGGGGAAGGAAACACTTGGCTCAACCCCACTTGCCCCCAAATCTTCTCCCTGCAGCATAGCAACCCCTACCACTGCACCAGCACTGGGGTCAGCAAGCACTGTGAGAGGAGAGTGTTACACTCTCAGCCAAGAGAGGCTCAACTGCATCCATCCGACCTTGCCAGGAGACGAACCTCCCTAGGAGCTGCTGTACTCTGCTCCAGGGAAAGTTGCCAGGGAAGATTTCATTATTTCCAAACACTTTGGCTGGGAGAGTGTTAGGGGACGCCACATGGAGGTAGCAGAACTTTTATACAAGCCAAAAGATGAGCATTTAAGAGACATCTGCATCTCTAGGCATCTCCGGGACAAGTCACAGTGCAATGGCAGCAAAACATTGACTTGCTTTAATCAAATGGGTGAGCCATTTCAATGGGCAGGAAGAGTAGGAGGACTGTCTGTTGCTGGCAGTGCAAGATAAGATCATTGCTGCAGCAAAGGCAGAGCAAACAGAAATAATCGAAGTAGAGTCAATTCACACACACAGTGCTGAAAAATGTAAATGGCTTGAAATAGCGTTTCAGGAAAGCATGAAAGAAATTTACAAGCCAAAACCCTGTGGAAAATCTGCCACCCAACCCAGAAAATAGCACCACTTCAAAGGAAAATTAAAAATCCATGGGACAGATGGGGACTGCTGACCAAGAGGACAGGCTAAGCCTAAGCAGTCTGACTGGGCAACAATGTGCAATTCAAAAGGGGTACTCAGAAACAGGAGACAATGGAAGCTGTGATCAAGGCAGTTTGCCCAGGACTGAGCTTCAGGAGTTACCTGGAGGGAAAAACTAATGTGAGCCTGCCAAAATTGAGTGTATAATCTATATTAAAGGCCTATTACCAGGAAAAAAACGTAACAAGACTTTCCCTGCAGCTTGCAGGAGCAGCACAAAACAACCTCTCAGGATTTGCTTGTCCCAGCCCTAGTTTGCCTCACAAGAAGCTGATTCTCACTGAAGATATGATGTGCTACAAGATATGACTATACAGGAAAACCAAACTAACTGGTATTACTTGAAGAATCTAAAAGGCAGGTACATCAAGAACTACAAGAAAAAATGGGACATTGAGGAGCAAAGCAAGTAATCAGGCTTGCAAGAGATTGGTTTTATTGGACCCAGAAGGTGAGAGACATCAGACACTGTTCCTAGCGTCTGCCCATGTGACAAGCAAAAGAACCCTCACCAGAACACCAGAGTGTTATAAGTTCACAGTTGCAACTAAACCATTTGGGCTTCAATCCAGAGACTTCTTGCTTCTAGACAGAGGCAAAGGAGGATATGAATACATCTTAGTAATTAGGGATCACTCCACTAGGTATTTCCAAGACTATCTTCCCTTCCCACCACCACATCAGGACACACTATGGCAGACAAGATCTTTGGTGACAGTTTTAAAATTTAGTTTCCTCCAAAGGATCCATCAGGACCAAAGGGCAGAGTCTGCAAATAATTTTACTCCAAAGGTTACAGCACAACTGACACACCTGGCAGAACTGCATACATCCATGGGGGCAATAGGCATATAGGAAGGCTGAGTCAGGCTCTGTAGGTTGTGCTGAAAACCTTGCCAAAAGAACAAGTCAAATTGGACATACTCCCTTAATAAATCTCAGAGAGGTAGCAATGTTAGTATGTATCTGTAAAAACAATGAGGAATCCTGTGGCACCTTAAAGACTAATAGATTTATTTGGGCATAAGTTTTCATGGATAAAAACCACAAAAGCTTATGTCCAAATAAATCTATTAATCTTTAATGCATTACAGGATTCTATTAAGTGATTTTTGTCTATAACTATATATGGCATGAGCCACCCTCTTCTCATCCTTTTGTTTAATATGAAAGTTTAGAACATTTGCCCACTGATATTGCATTTGGTTGACCTATAAACTTGCAATCTGCACCTGAGCACTGTAAACATAATGTTGAGAAATGGAAACAGATAAAAGCAGCTTACAAACTGGCATTAACATGTTCAGAAAATTCTGCTACTCATGAAAGAGATCACTGATTAGAAAGTGCATGGTGTGCTCTTGCTAGGGGCACCAGTAGTTGCCCACAGCGATGGAGACCAGGCAAATTAAGATTGTAGTGGGAAGATAAATATTCACATAGTACTTCCCAGGGAAGGGGAGAGTCTAGGCCGGGGTAGTGAATTATATTTTGGTCAAAGTCCATATTTCTTGCTTAAAGTATAATCAAGGTCCAGACTCCAGAAAAAATAATAAAACCCAACAATAATAAGGTGACTTTACTAGATTGTGATATGTCTTTACAGATCATTGTTGCAACCACTGTTATATGTTTGCAACAAATCTTGTACAAAGTAGGCTACTTGAAATGTCTATGTAAAGCTTATGATTGTACTATTTGTAAGCATGTATCATTTTTGTACTTCAAGATATGAACATTAGCTGTATCTCTGTATTTCAACTGTTAGCTCCAGAAGTAACACCCACAGAGTAGCTAGTCAGTGTGTCCCAGAAAGACTATTCAGGATGACTGGCCAATCAAAATATTCAACGAACAATGAAGCATGAGAGGCACCCCCTACACTGAGTGGACTTTCCTGCAAACCTTCAATCTGAAATGCGGGCCATGGCTTCTGTTTATAAAGGCCTGAGTCATGCATGGACAGGTGACTTGCTCATGTGACAAACTCCATTCTGTAGCTGTACTTTTCCACATAGAGCAATGGGAGTCCCTCTTCCACATGACCTAGGATAATATGAAGGACCCTAAAAGTTCCTCCATGTGGTCTTCAGGCAGGATTCTCAACTCTGAAGGATCTTTGAGAGGAACTGAAGCTTGAAAATACTGATGATCCATCTTAACAGAGGAGGTATTCAAGAGACTTGATTTAAGACAGATTATTCTACCTCTGCTATAAGCCTGCACCATGAACTTTGCAGTCGGGTATGTACTTTGATTCAACTCACTCAAATAGTTTTGTTTAGTTTCTTTTCCTTTCCCTTTCTTTCTACTTTTAGATTTTAGATTCTAAGGGACTGGCACAGCATGCTCTTTTGAGTAAGTTCTGGGTTCTAAATTGACCTGGGAATGTGGGATCAGAAGAACCCTTTTTGATTTGGTGAAATTAGTTTTCATAACCTCACATCTGCATAAGAAGAGGTACTGGTGGTGGCAAAGAAGAACTGGAATGTCTAAGGAAATTGCTTGCATGACCTCTTGCCGGCCAGTGTGGTGAACAGAAGTGCTCTTTTTGACTTGTTTGATGTGCCTTATATGGAGGAACCCCCCATTTTGGGTTGCAAGTAGCCCTGTCTCTAAGCAATTTACCCCAAATTGACAGTCAGAGCAGTGCTCCAGCATTATAAATGATGCTGATGATAAGTAAATAAAAAGATTTGAGATCTGTTCAAAAGCACCTGGTGATCCAGATTGACCCCATAATCCGCCTATTGCTCACCCCAGCCTAGTGTCTGAAAAACAAGCCGAAGACAGTAAAGGAGGCATGTGCAGCGTAGAATCCCACCTTCTATTTCTCTGTGGCTTCCCCTGGTATGTAACAGCACCGCAACAAACCCACACAGGACAAGGCAAATGAGAACCAAAGGAAATGAAGAGAAGGACAGGAATTGGAACTCCAGGGACTCCAAGAGTGAAGATGACCTAACACTGCTGATGGTATAAGCTGCTGTCCATGGCACAGAGGCTCGAATCCAGAAACATTTCCTGTTCAGCTAGGAAACCAGGGTGCTGTTGACCATGTGTGCTTGGAAACTGCTGATCAGATTAATGGGACATTTGCACTAGCCACTAAAAGACACAACTAGGGAATCATGACCGCAGAACCTGAAAGAGCAGTGCTTAGAGGACAGATCACCAACACTTAAGGATCACTGACACGTAAGGCTGTCTGGCTAGAAAGAGAAGAGTCACACAGATGCTGACTTGGGAACCATTAGGGGCCCCTCAACATTAAAATCTAAACAGAAGTATTGGAATGGTGATGGCACCTGAGGTTGTCTTCATATTGGTCACATGCCAGGCCCAGTACCTATTCTTGTACCGTATCTGGCATTCTAGACAAGACTGATGTAAAGGATATTGAATGACACGGTTGATCTACAGTGTTTTATGGCTCTGGATAGTTTGTAATTCCATTAATTCTGTATGTTTTTCCAAGTAGCTTATCACATGCCCAGTGACTTGGAATTACCTGGTTATGTTGATTTGACCACTTAGTGGGTGGGCACTGCCATTCCACAAGATAGGAACTTCTTTGCAGTATTACAACTGCCACAGAAACTTTCTGCTGAATGTGAAATAAATTGAAGCAAAATGCAGGACAATGTAGCACTTTAAAGACTAACAAGATGGTTTATTAGATGATGAGCTTTCGTGGGCCAGACCCACTTGATCTGAGGAAGTGGGTCTGGCCCACGAAAGCTCATCATCTAATAAACCATCTTGTTAGTCTTTAAAGTGCTACATTGTCCTGCATTTTGCTTCAACTACCCCAGACTAACACGGCTACATTTCTATCACTGAAATAAATTGGAGAGAGATGCAGAAGATCCCACTGAACATACCAGAACTTGAAAGAGGGGAGGCTCTAATGACAATGACAGTGCTGAGATGTGGCTGGATGAGGTTATATTTTGCTCATTAACTGGGAGACCATGTAGAACTGCAGAGCGAATGCCAGGGTAGATTTACCCATCTTGTCCCTTTAAGGACTGAAGGTCTGCTGAGGCGTCCAGAGGAAGCTCTGGCTGAAGCAGCAGCATGGTGTGCGCTCCGGAAGCAAACCTTAATAAAACTGTCCCTGGATGGGGGACACTGAACGCTCCACCCACTGTCTGCAGCATAGCGCCCCCTAGTGCTGCATTGGGGTCAGCACTGATTGCGAGGGGGAAGAGTCCCTGCTGAACCCTCCATGCCCCGAATAGCCTGGCTAGGACATTGGGGCCAGCCCTCACCATGAAGGGAGAGCAACTCTATTTGGAAAACAATGGGAGGGGTGGGTGGGCACAGCCCACCCACTTCTCAAAGTCCCTCCCCCAGCCCTGTGGGAAAAATGACTAGACCCAGGGTCCAACTAATTTCTGGGGACAAATAATGACATAACAGGATCAAGGTGTGGGGGTCAAAGGTTTAAAACAAGGGAACCAGACGGGGACACCGAGCAGAGAACCCCGGACAGCGCCCACTGCTCCTCAAAGCTGTCGATGGAGCCAGTGGACGCCACTCAGAGGAACTCTGCCTGGATGCGTGACACAAGGGAGGACCAAAAATAGGCCCCACAGTCGCAGAGAACCCCCTCGTCTAGCATCCTCCTCTTGGTATTGTATATAGTAGCTTTCTCCAGGGCCAGGAGGAGGTTGACGACTCAAGGGGACAGACCGTGGGCCTTACATGTGGTCTGGTCTCCTGTGCCAATGGATGGGATGCAGACGTAGAGGATTCTGGATAGTGCCTGGGTAGGAGAGTATTTTGGATAATGCCTGGGAGGCACAAGAGATTCTGGATAGGGATGCAAGCAGGGAGGATTCTGGGTAGCCCTAGGGAGGTGCAGAGGTCTGTGGCACAGGCACAAAGGATCATGGGTAGCACTCACAGTTGGGGATGTTGATGCCGGCCGGGATCCCACTGCCTGCAAAGGTCAGCACATCCAATGAGGTGAAGTCCGGCATGAGGAAGGTGTCCTTCTCGAAAGCACGGGGCCAGGGCAGCTCCAGCAGCAGCTGCTCAGCTGATGCCACCAGCTGCGCAAACTTGGCGCTCATGGCCTTGTTCACTACAGCCACGAATCCTGGGGGAGACAGTGGGTGCTGTGGAAGGGGCTAGCTAATATTGCCTCTCTGCCAGCCAGCCACGCTCCACCCACCGCCACCAAATGCAACCCAAACAGTGGCACAAACTACACTCCCTCCCTTACAGGCACCCCAAAGCAATTACAATACACACCCACAGCCCTCAAAACACACCTGCAGTACACAGTTGCAAGAGACACACCCCTAAGATGGAAACACCCCGCTCAGCAGTCAGCCACACCCTAACACAGTTGAAGTACACATGCCGGGAAGCACTCACCCCGGCTCACAGTCAGCACGTCCCCTTCCCTCCCACTACTTCAAACCGCGGCCCTCAGAGTCTGAGGCCAGTGTGTTTTACCTTCAAACTCCCCCCGGGAGCCATAGGGGTCTCGGTAGCTCTCGATAAAACCGATGTAACTGTAGGAGGAGAAAGCACATTAGATGGCCTGGCCTGCCCTGGGGCAGAGGAGACAAATCCCTCTGGTTCGCTGACCCCAGGAGGCAAATATCCCTATCAACAAATCCCTCTCCTTTCCCACCCCTCCAGTTGGCACCTGACTTCTCTCAAAACCCCTAGCTGCCGCGCCTCCCTGCTCAAACACCATGTCCCTCCCACAGCTGGGGACATCCTGGTTCCCAGCCTTGACCTTTCGACAATAGGCCCCTTGTCACGGATCCAGCAGCGGGAAGCCTCCTTATGAGCAGCAATGGAGCCCTGGGTGAAGCTGTGGATGTAATGTTCCAGCATGCTCTCCTGGTTGGTATTGGCAGCATAAGCCTGGGAGAAAGATCGTTGATCAATAATGACTATTCCTCTGAGTTCAGCCATTCCTCTCCCCAACCCCCTCCATACATTTCTGCCACTTCCTCAACCTCAGGAAGTGAGAACCCAGGAGTCCTGGCTCCCACTTCCGCCTCCCAGAACTGGGAACAGAACCCAAGAGTCCAGGCTCAGTCCTTTGGCTCCAAGACCATCCCCTCTCTCCGGATATAAAACTAAGGTTTTCCCCTGGTGCCAGGGTTAGGGTTTAAAACCTACAAACGTTACTGAGAGATCCCCGCCCTCCACCCTCCCACAGCCTCGGACCAACCCCTCCCCAGTGCATACGCCGAAGGGACATGCATGCCTTTGTACGTTGTAGGTTCTCCACCACTTTCTCCAGCAGGGGTGCGTAATCCCCGCGGGTCACACAGAACTTGCAGCTCTCAAATTCAAAGCAGCGCAGCTTGGGGGCCAGCTCAGGATCGACAGGTGCGTCTGGAGAGAGACCCAGAGACACACAATTCAATGGGGAGGTGAGGGGAAGACAGCAGGGACTGGGGACTAGCATGGGAGTGGGAGCCAGGCAGCAGGCGAGGTGGGTGGTATAAGGGAGTACAGGTTGGGGAATTGAGGACAGATCCAGACAGTGTGGGAAGCATAAGTCAGAGGGAGTCAGGGAGGTGGGTGCTGTGGGGAGCGCAGACCAAGGAGATCCAGTGAGAGGGCAGAGGATGGGGAGTCTTACCAGTGCCCAGCACGGATGCCAGCCGCACCTCATAGCACGTCTGCCCTGCCTCATCCTTCTTCTTGAAGAGCCGTGTGTTGTAGGCACTGATGGTCTAAGACAGACAAAGAGATTTACCCCCATCTGACACTGCTCCCCACTCACAGGGCACTCTACAATCCCATGCAGAGGTTCTGGGATCAGAATGGGAGCCAGTCTGGTGCTGGGCACTCCCCTGTATGCAAGGGTTGTAGCAATGCAGAGGCAGAAAACACACCCCACAAAAGCAGTCAGGCTTGGGGTTGCCACGGGGGGACCCGGGGAACGTCCCATGTTTGCGCAACAACAGGTACCTGTGAGTCGAGGAACCTCTGGGCTAGCTGGGCATCTTCCAAACTGCAGTTCGCAGAGAAATAGGTGGTAATGCCCTGTGGGAGAGGGCAGGATGTTACAGAGAGACAGCTCAGCCCTATCTTTTCACTGCGCGCCTCGTCTCCCAGCTAACCCTCATCTTCCCCTGGCTCTAGGGTGACTAGAAATTGCTAGGATTTTTAATCAAATTTTTAAATGTACAGCCAATTTTTTAATCATTAAATAGACTTCTCTTTCCCAAGAAAATGTGTTTAAAATGCAGTTTGAACTCCTGACAGGCTCTGTCAAGCCCAAAACGTACTGCAAGCCATTAGGAAGAAATACACAATAGAAGAATATAGTACTTGGATGAGCCCTCCTCAAATCTTAAAGGGGGAAGTGCACGGCTTGCATACTTATATGAGCATTTGGGGCTAAACCATCTTTAATGGCAGAGGATGAGCCAAGCTTTATGCAGCTCACAACGGCCTGCATGTCCAGAGGACAGAGCAGAGTGAGACCTGGGTATGCCATCAGTTTGCCAATGGAGCAAGCACTGCTATCTGCATTATCTGAAACCACAGTTCTTTCAGTTTCTGTTCTGCACAAAAGCTCCCGCCTTAAGTTAGTTCTCTAGTTCAACCAGGAATTAATTCAGGGCAGCCCTATGACCTGTGACCTGATAAGAAATCAGACGACCGCAGTGGCTCCTCGTAGTCTAGAAACCATAAATCAACCCATATGAAGGGTTTATACCAACCAATGAGAATAAACCTTACTTTAGGAAAGCAACTAAAAAGTACAAAGAAAAAACAAGATGACAATAGGCTATTTCAATCAAGGTTTCCTGCTGGCTGATTTAAATCACTATTCAAATCAGTAGTTTAATCACTGATTTAAATCAATCCACCATGGTTGCTCCCAACCCTCCAGAATCATCATGTGTGCACAAGTGGGGTATTACCTTCTTTCCTAGCCCCAACTGTCTCTGCCGTGGGTCCAGTGAGAACATCAGCTCCCCACATCTACCCCACAGTGACTCCATTTCCTCTGGCTGCTCCTGGAATGCCTGGCTCTGCCAGATCAGCTGCTGGAGCTTGTCCTAGGAGGCAAAGGAGAAAGGGACTGAGCTGTGACTGAGAGGGGAATAAGTGGGCTGGAACCATGATATATGTGTATCGGGGCAAACAGCAAACTCCCCCTGCCTCTCTCCATAGACTATTCAACTCAATCAGGTACCTGCCTCGCAGCCAGTGAGGGGGATGGAGAGTGATGAATAGCTGGGTGAGGCAGATAAATACACACCCTGCTGCAGGCAGCTTGCACAGAGCTTTTGGCAGGAGGATGAATCTGTGTTGGGGAGCAGTGTTTTCCCATAGACATTCCAAAACATGTTTCAATCCTGTGCCCCAGACATGTGGTCCCTACCTCCACCCCCCGCAACCACAGACTCACCTTGGGCAAGTTGGGTACAAACTTGGTGTCCCCAAAGGATTTGTAGTTCCCCATGTTGGAAAACACGCCAGCAGCATAAACCAGGAACGCCTAGGTGAGAAGAGGAAAGATCAGTTCCAGCCAGGCACCCACCTTTCCTTCCCTTTCTCTAGCCCACTAAAAGCGAATTCCATATCAGAGCCAAACAAACCCAGCAGATCAGCTTCCCAGCCCCTTCCCACTGCTTTAAACCATTAGACTTTGCTCCCCACCCAGAGCTGGGGACGGAATAGAACCCAGGCCTTTGGGTAGGGCGGTACCTGGTACTCCTCGTCAGTGAGGCCAGCAGAGCATGCCAGTTCCCCCAGCTTGTTGGGGTCCTGGGCGCGGAAGAGGCGGGAGAGCAGCACGTAGATGGCTGGTGCTTCAGGCGAGGTCTGGAGCAGCACAATCAGCCCCCCATACCAGCAGGCACGCGACAGGTGGTGGGCATAGAGCCGCTCACCCTGCAGCAGCAGCCGGAAGGCCTCACTGCAGTCCAGAAGTGCCAGCCCCACATCGTTAGGCAACACGTACTGGGGGTCCACCATCTCACTGGTCAACCTGCAGAGAGAGCACAGGTGTCCCTCAGTCCCAATCCACAACCTGTGTTCAGTCCCAATTCACAGCTCCCCACCCTACACTCCAATATCCGTCCCTAGGTTGGCTATATCCTCCTCACCACACTCCCATACAGCAGAAAGTCAGCGAGGACAGACAGCTGACAGCTTGTGCCCCACAGCTGAGCCAAAGTGGCATGGGCACAACTAGGGGCACAAGCACAGTCATGCAATAGCCTATCTGGCTCACCCACAAAACCACACAATTGCCCTTCCCAGCACCACTGTACAACGACACACCCAGCCCAGGATGCAGCACCCTGCGAAAAGCTGGATAAGGGATCCTGCCTGCATTAGCTGCCCCAAGCCCACCCTAGAGGCGACTATATCTCCGCATCAGACCCTCCCGACCGTGCCCCATTGCACCGTCACCCGCTTCTCTTGCAGCAACATCTGCGCCCACAAGTGCCTGCACACACCCCCAGCTGCGGGCGCATCCCCAACTCCCTGTGCCAAGGCCCCGGCTCTGGCTCACACCCGGCGTCTCCCCAGCCCGGGGAAGGCCTGTGCCCCTTGCACCGCGGGGCCTTCACCCCCCCACGCCTCCCACTGATCTGAGGATTTCCCCCCTCGAGCCCCAGGCACGCCCCGCCCCCCAGTGGGGAGCACGAGACCCCCCCCCCCCCCCCCGGCACCCAGCTCACGCTACAGCACGCGCCCTGCGCCCCCACCTGCCGCCGCTGTCCTGACTTCCTGCTTGCAATGCAGCCAGTCCGCCACCGGCTTCCCCATTCATAACCTCGGCCCCGGACCACCCACCAATCCGTGCGCCCAGCCGGGGAGACAGACGCTACGGCAGCCAATCGAGCAGCGGGAGCGTCAGGACTTTTCCTCCCCAGCTCCTCCCCTTCCACACGCGGTACCTTAAAGGACTGGTCCGTATGCTGTCGCTTCAGGTGCTGTTGTCACATAACCAGTAGAGGGGAAGGCCTCGCTCATCTCCGAGCTAGCCAGGCTAGCTGCCCTGGGTCTGGCTCAGCTGGTCCCTCCAGTGGGGGGAGAACCCTGTGCTCCCCATGCCCCGACAAAGCGGATTGGGTCCCGCACTTTCCAGAGGGTTGCAGGCTGGAGTACCTGGAGCACAAGGAATGTGGAGGGAAGGTTGTTAGCCTGATTTACAAGTGCGTGTGGCTTTTCTGATTTTCCAGAAAGTTTGCAGCCAAACCCATATGGTGGGGTACTATGATCAAAACCCTGCAGGATTACAAATATTGTATTTGTGTCTGCACCTGTGGGATTGTCGGGTATTGACCTGGACAGTCTGATTTTTGCCTCCTGTCTGGTTTAAAAAAAAATACAGAAAATACTGGACACCTAAAATGTCTGGTATCTTCTGATTTTTTTTTCCCGGCCAAGAGGCGAAAATCCCAGGTGCTTACTGGGTTCTGCAGGGGCGCTGTCTGGCCTTGAACAGGGAGACAAGATGGCGGGCGGCTGCCAGCAGCTTGTTAGGGCCAAAAAGCCTCAAAAAGGTCAGGCTGTTTCTGTTTTTTTTTAATTTTTAAAAATTTTTTTGCTTAACTCTCAGGGTCCTTTTTTGTTTAACAACTTTGGTCTCCCCACTTTCTTCTCAACAGAATTTTTTCCCCAGTGGTTTTTTTTTTGGGGGGGGGGTATTTTTGGTTAAACCATCTGGCAACCCTATGCACCTGTACCTGCAAAAATGAACTGCAGATAGCCACACTGACATCCGCTGATACAGACACCCACAGATATCCACAAATTTGCAGTTTTCTAGATACAGAATTGGTATCCACATCCCTGTCTGCAAAAATGAGCTGTGGTTATCTGTATCCACATCAGTGAAGGCCTGTGGATTTGCAGGGCTCTATCTATGGTGGGCTGCCTGTATCCACTGGCAATTTTACAGGAGCATGATTATTAAACTACCATATATTTGAGAGTTTGTGAACAAGCAAATCTGTATGTCCAATTGTCTGTTCAAAAACTCCTCCTTAATGATAAGAGCTAGGACCACTAAATGTGGTATGTGGCTTCCTCTTTTCATAATTTAAAGTAAGGTAGGGGTTTGATTGTGTGAGGAAGCCCTCCCACATGCACACTTGATTTGTACAGGGATGCATAAAACCATACAGAAAAGTGACAGAATCACTAGGCTTTCCTCCTTCCCTGATTCATACAGGAACATTACTGGCTGTTCCCTTCCATCAGAGAGCAAGTGGAAAGTGCACCTTGAACTCTCCACCTTTGGCTCTGGATACCTTCGCCACTGTGCCACCAGAGGAGCCCCCCAACATTCTGCATCCCCCTTATCCTTCCTTTGTCCCCAGGGTGCCAGGTGTGTACATCACAAAGCTGGTGGTGGCTGTCCCCGCAGGGGTGGGGTGGGGTTAAGGTTAGGACACAGTTTGTTCCATTCCTCTATCTGGAGAGCGCAGGGGACAGAAGAACCATGACCTGCCCAAGCTGGGGGACATACACCCCTCCCCGACTGCCTGCTGCAGTTGCAGTGGCCATAGAGAGGCACTTCTTACCTAGCCCCAAGCTGCTGTGGTGAGAAAGGGCTGGAGTAGTTCTCTCTCCCCAGGGCGGCCTGCATACTGAACCCCTCATTCCCAGAGCAATGATTTAAATTAACTGAGTTATGGACCCAAGCAATGCTGGGTAAATAGTCTAGTTATTTATATTACAGGCATACTGATCAGATTTGGATAGCAGGAGCAACTTTAACCATGATTCCAGAAGCTACTTGGAAACCTAAAAACCTTTGGTTTTTTCATATGTAATAACTTTTATAGAATTTTCCTGGAAGATAATATCTAATTCCTTATAAAGAAAATTGAATAAATATTAGACCCACTCAACTCTAATACTAACATGTTCAGATACCTTGTCTCAAGACACTTAAGTGACATTGGTTAGGCTTAAAATTTTAATGTACAGGCAGTCCCCGGGTTACATGGATCCGACTTACATCGGATCCCTACTTACAAACGGGGTGAGGCAACCCCACACTAGCTGCTTCCCCCCAGCAGACCAGGGAGACGCGAAGCTAGCGCCCCCGCCAGCAGACCAGGGAGACGCGGAGCAGCTTTTCTCAGCAGACACCTCAGCTTGAGAATAAAGGACTGAGGGAAGTGAGGTGTGGGAGAATAAAACTGAGCTCTGGAGAAATGTTTGGCTAGAGTTTCCCCTACAATATGTACCAGTTCCGACTTACATACAAATTCAACTTAAGAACAAACCTACAGTCCCTATCTTGTACGTAACCCGGGGACTGCCTGTATATTCTTACTTTGTTACTATCTCTTGAATACAACAATGATAAAAATTACAGAAAAAAATCGAGATGACTTTCTATCACTTTTTTGCAGTTCATCAAGCTTTGAATAGATTCCTTAACTTTTGGAAACATCCTATTTAGGGCAAGACCCAGGGACTTCATACTGCACCCACCTGGCGCTCCAGCAGTGTTACCCCATGACAAATAATAAACTAGAAAATTACTTTAAACACTACCGAAACTGACTTTTTCAAGTCACTTTCATAGTATTGCCAACCCCAAATGTTCAATAATCAAGACTTGGGCAAAACAAAAATCATGAGATTAGCTTTAAAATAATGAGATTATGTAAAAATAATAGATTTGGTGTGTTTTTTAAAATTATATTCCACTTTTGATCCTTTAAGGTGCACTGGGGTCACATTTGGAAGCTTTCTCTGCAGCCAGAAAAGCTAGAAACTTCCTGTGTCTTTAAGAATGAAGGCTGAAATAATACCGTATCACTTGACTCCAGGTACTGGGGCTTTAAGGAATGCAATACTTATGATGAGGCTCATAACAAAATCATGGGATTTGGCAACACTTCCGTTCAAAAGCTAGTTACTTTCCAGAAGGGTCTTAAACATAAGGCTACAGGGATTGAATTGCAGTTTTCACAGGAGAATATTTTAAAATCAAACACCAAGAAAAATTCCATGTTTTAAAGATGGAGGAAGAATGAGACTTCTGAGATGTCAGAGCCATTGGGGCAGGAAAGGAAAATGAACAGGCCCAAGAGCTCTAGTCAGCTCTTCCTCTTGAAAGAAAGTTGGAGGGTCAAATCTTCTAGTCTGTAATCAAGTACAACTTCTCTTGCCATCAGCACTACCACTCGTAGACATAAACATCACCATGAACATGTAATAACAGGTGTAGTCAATAACTCTACACTTCATACTTAACTGTCTGAGCCATCTTATCAGAGTTACACATCTTACACGCATTGGCCAAGGGACTACATTTCCTGGCGTATTCTCAACAGTGAATCACACTTTTAATGACAATAAATGTCAACTTTATGGATTCTTGTAGATGCAGTTTCTGTTCTTTGTTCTGGAATTGGCCTGGGTACAGCTGAAACCCAAAGGACTGGACGTATGATCACATCTGATACTCATACGACACTTTCTCATTCCTTCCTTTTCCCAAACTCAGAGCCAAAAATGAGAAACCAAAATGGGTTTCAGTTCCAATCTAAAATTACCCACCAGGTGTTGCCGTACAGCTTTGTCCAGGGCAGAGCCTGTCACCCACTGATGGGTAAGTGCTCTTCTCTCAGCAGACTCCCATTTTCTTTCTCTCTTCATCCTGCCTGACTTCTCTGCTGCTTTTCACACTGTCATCCAGTGCATCCTCCCAGTCACCTGGCACGGATTGCTGGAGTCTTAGAGAACTGGCTGGCCTGGTTTTGTTCCCATCCATCAGAGGCCTTTTTTTTCAGCATGGAGAAAGGCTGGAGCAGTGGATAGTGACCTCATATCTGAGTTCTACTCCCCGCCCACTGCTATGGATTTCCTATATGACCTCAGGCTGTATTTTACGGACATTTCAAAGGGTTTTAAGCAACCAAAAGTACAGCTGTGTTGTGCTTAAAAGAAGCACCCAGGATCTTTTTCAGGGGGATAAGGCAACACGCCACATTTATTGAACATACATAGATCAATCAATACTTATCATATGCATATTACACATTACACTCATGCACTCACACACACAAGCACACTCTGGCTGTGTCCAGACTCCATGCCTCCGTCGACGGAGGCATGTAGATTAGCCAGATCGGAAGAGGGAAATGAAGCCGCGATTAAAATAATCGCGGCTTCATTTAAATTTAAATGGCTGCCCCGATCTGCCGATCAGCTGTTTGTCGGCAGATCGGGAGAGTCTGGACGCGATGCCCCGACAAAGAAGCCTTTCTTCATCGACACAGGTAAGCCTCGTGAAACCAGGTTTACCTGTGTCGATGAAGAAAGGCTTCTTTGTCGGGGCATCGCGTCCAGACTCTCCCGATCTGCCGACAAACAGCTGATCGGCAGATCGGGGCAGCCATTTAAATTTAAATGAAGCCGCGATTATTTTAATCGCGGCTTCATTTCCCTCTTCCGATCTGGCTAATCTACATGCCTCCGTCGACGGAGGCATGGAGTCTGGACACAGCCTCTGTCTTCTTGTTACCAAAAGTTGCTCCCCCTAACTGCACTGGCCAGGTGAGTTAGATGTGGGAGGGGTGGAGCCGGGCTTCTGCGGATCCGGATTCATGCTCCTGTGTTGACAAGATGAAAACCCGGGGTCCCTCTGCAAGATGCCTCCTATTTATCCCTCTCATGCAGCCAATTAGTCATCACCTGGCCTTTCTTAATGCTGCTTCAAAAAGAGTTCTTCCAAAGGCAGGCACTTGCTGCTTGACTCCTAAGGCGTCTGTAGATCCAGTCTTCTTAATGAGCTCACTCTGCAGGTATTGTCTTAGATCTGGCTCCCAGACCTTCTCCACCCTTGCAACTGCTGCTGGAGGTGCTCACCTTTCATTCTCCATCACACCTCATTCATTTCAACAGGACAATCAAGGAAAGAGGAGAGCTCAAAATACATTTTTTCTTACAAGATCTCTATATCTTAATACAAAGTTATAGGAGAAATGTTACAGAGATTCTATAAGAACACTTAACAAAGATATATCTAAAAGGACAAGATCTTAATACAAAATATAATATTACAGGGATTTATCCACAGCTGGGTATCTCTTGGGGGATACAAAGCATGTAGCCTTCTAGGCACTTTTGAAAGCTTTAGGTGCCTATATGTCTGAAAATCTGGCCCTTATTCTCTCTGGCTACGTCTAGACTGCAGGCTTCTTGCGCAAGAAGCCTTTTGCGCAAGAGTTTTTGCGTAAAAACGTCTTGCACAAGAGCATGTCCACACCTCAAAGCGCATCGCAAAAGTGATGTGCTTTTGCGCAAGAGAGCGTCCACACTGCATGAACGCTCTTGCACAAGAAAGCTCTGATGGCCATTCACAGGAGGAGGTTTACCTACACCAGCAAAAGCCCTCTGTTCTGTCATTTTACTGCTGATTTAATTGCACAAAAGTGCATTTGAGGTGTGGATGCTCCTCTGGTTTTTGCACAAAAACCTTGCAGTGTAGACGTAGCTTCTGTGCCTTAGTGCCCCATCTTTATGGACTGAGCTGTCAATTGATGGATCTCATTTTCTTTCACGCCATTGGTGAACAACTAAACCAGTCCTCGATAGGCAAATCTGTTTATGGATGTCACATAAAAATCTGCCATCTGTGGGTGTTGTACATTCTTCACATCCTACACTTTTCTTGTCATGTCTGGATACGTTGATTCTCAATGGCTTTGTCTATACTGCAGGGTTTTTGCACAAGAAGCTTTTCGCAGAGGAGATCTTCCACAAAAACTTCTTGTGCAAAAGCATGTCTACACCTCAAAAGTGCATCGCAAAAGCAATGTGCTTTTGCGCAAGAGAGCATCCACACTGCATGGATACTCTTGTGCAAGAAAGCTCTGCTTGCCATTAACAGAATGGCCATCAGAGCACTATGCTTTTTTTGATAGGCTCTTTGTGAAAGAACCCCCTGTGGAGTGTCCACATATAACCACCACCAGGCAAATTTGAACCTGGGACCTCTGTAGCAGAGTATAGGAGCCTCTACCCACTGAACTAAAAGCCAGCTGGCTTCTAGCCCATCCTGTAGAGGTCTCTTAATCTTAACTGTTGCTGTGGTCTAGGTACCACTTGCATTGTTCAGTAGCCACACTAGGGCTATGTCTACACTCGCGGCTTCTTGCACAAGTATGGCCATTCTTGCGCAAGAATCCGCAGAGCGTCTACACTGCCTGCCTGCTCTTGTGCAAGGAAATTTACAGTACGGCGTGGTAAGAGAGGGCTCCTTGCACAAGAGCTACACTTTTTTTTAACAGGTTTAAGCCCTCTTGCGCAGGAGCTCTTTCGCAAGAGGGCAGTGTGGACGCTTGGCAGGGATTTCTTGCGCAAGAAAGCCCTATGGCAAAAATGGCCGTTGGTGCTTTCTTGCGCAAGAGAGCGTCCACACTGCCATGGGAGCTCTTGCGCAAAAGCACAGCACACACATGGCAGTGTGGACGTTTTCTTGTGCAAGATGTTCTTGCACAAGAAGCCACGAGTGTAGACATAGCCTAGGTGTGTGGGTTATATACTTCCCCTAGGTGAGGGAGCGTATCCTGAGCTTCAGGGACCCAGTTGAGATCCTGGACAAGCCCCCATTTGTAACCGCCACCAGGCATATTTGAACCTGGGACCTCTGAAGCGGAGTATAAGAGCCTCTACCTTCTGAGCCAAAAGCTAGTGGGGGTGCCCAGCCCATGCTGTAGAGGTCTCTTGATCTTAACTATTGCTGTGGTCTAGGTACCACTTGCATAGCTCAGTAACCACACTAGGGCTGCGTCTAGATTGGCATGATTTTCCGGAAATGCTTTTAACGGAAAAGTTTTCCGTTAAAAGCATTTTCGGAACAGAACGTCTAGATTGGCACGGATGCTTTTCCACAAAAGCACTTTGTGGAAAAGCGTCCGTGCCAATCTAGACACGCTTTTCCGCAAAAAAGCCCCAATCACCATTTTCACGATCGGAGCTTTTTTGCGGAAAACAAATCTGAGCTGTCTACACTGGCCCTTTTGCGCAAAAGCTTTGCGCAAAAGGGACTTTTGCCTGAATGGGAGCAGAATAGTATTTCTGCAAGAAGCACTGATTTTACAGTAGGAAGTCAGTGCTTTTGTGGAAATTCAAGCGGCCAGTGTAGACAGCTGGCAAGTTTTTCCGGAAAAGTGGCTGATTTTCTGGAAAAACTGGCCAGTCTAGACACAGCCTAGGTGTGTGGGTTACACACACATGCCTTTTTGCACAAGAGCTGTAGAGCAAAAAGGAGTTACTCCTCATGGGGAGAGGAATAACTCTACTGGGAAAAGCCCTCTGTCCTGTTGATTTACTGTATTTTTTTTGCACAAAAACGCGCTTGAGGTGTGGACGCTCCAACGGTTTTTGCCTGATTGGCCTGAGGGTGAGGGAGCACGGGAAGTCTCATCCACTACCAGGGGCATGGGTGCACAGAGGGAAGTGAGGGCAAAGGGGCTCCCCCATCCCCATCAGGTCTGTGGGTGGGGAAGGCTGAAGCATCCTGGCCTCGCCCCTTCCTTTTGAGGCCCCACCTCTTCCAGTGAGTTCCAGAGCTACTTGACAAATTTTTGAAGTGGCCCGTGGCAAAAAATTATGGCCTACCCCTGGCTTATCCTGATCACCAATAGAGTGTTTTCCTACAAGCTGGTAGTATGGGACCATCTTTGGTATCCATGTATCATTCATTCTCAGAACATGACCAATCCAGTGAAACTGTTCATAAGCATTGCTTCCATGCCCATAACACCACACAGCTTAAGGACCACCATGTAGAAATGTTGGGTGATTACCGGTTCACACAGGCAATCTTCCTGAGACAGTTCATATGGAATTGATCGAGTTTCTAAACATGGCAGCAATATATGGTCCATTGCTCCGAGCCATAAAGCAAGATATTCAAGACAACTGCCTGATAAACTGTTACCTTGTATGAAGTTTAACACCATGGTCATTCCATAAGTGCTTGGTCAATCTTCCAAAGGCAGCGCTGGCTTTGGCTAGTCAAGCAAATACATCATCATCAGCGTTTATGCTGCAGGACGGTACACTTCCAAGGTAGCAAAACTTATCAACAGCCTTAAGGACAGTATCAGCAGGGGCAGCCCTAGACTAGCTGCCAGCAACTGGTGCCCTAGGCAAACCATGCAATCGGCACCCTCCCCCACCCCAAGGGCAGATATAGGCTGAGGTTTTTGGTTCTGTGGCTGAAGACGGGGGGGCTGGGGATGGAGTTCTGTGGCTGGGGGGGCTGAGGATGGAGTTCTGTGGCTGGGGGGGCTGAGGATGGAGTTCTGTGGCTGAAGACGGGGGGGCTGGGGATGGAGTTCTGTGGCTGGGGGGGGGCTGGGGATGGAGTTCTGTGGCTGGGGACAGGAGAGTGGGGAGATGGGAGAGGGAACAGGGTGCCAGTGGGGGGAGAGAGTCCCCTGCACCCACCTCCTCCCAGGATTTCCCCCCCCCCCGAGGGAATCTGGCATGCACCTCTCCCATGGCGACCCCCCCCTCCCATGGCGCAGGGGAAGCCAGCGCATACCTCCCCCGGGGCTGACCCCTTTCCTCCTACAGTGTAGGGGAAGCCGGCGTGTGCCTCCCCCAGGGCCGACCCCTTTCCTCCCGTGGCGCGGGGAACCCCCGTGCACCTCCTCCTTCGAGGCCGACCCACTCCTCTCGTGGCGTGGAGAACCCCTGCACGCCGCCTCCCCTGGGGCCGACCCCCCTCTCCTGCGGCATGGGGAAACCCCTGTGTGCTTCCTCCCCCGGGGCCAACCCCCACCCCATGGCACAGAGAACCACCGCACATGCCTCCCCCGGGGCCGACCCCTCTCCTCTCGTGGCGCGGGGAAACCCCCGTGCACCTCCTCCCCCAGGCCAATCCCCCCTCCTGCGGCACAGGGAACCCCCACACTCCTCCTCCGGGGCCAAAGCCAGGCATTAGGGGAAGGGGAAGTGGCAGGGAATTTGGCGCCCCATTTAACTCGGTGCCCTAGGCGGCTGCTAAGTTTACCTATAGGAATGGGCCGCACCTGAGTATCAGCATCAGCAATCACTGGAGTGCTGGGCTCTTTCTGACCAGACTGGGACATAACCTCTGTCTTCCTGAAGCGCTCAGTGAGTCCAAAATGGTGAGCAGAAGTAGTAAAACAATCAAAAAGTTCCTGTGCATCCTAGAGTGAATGAGCCAACAATGCACAGACATCAGCAAACAGGAAGTCATGGATAGTTGTAGTGACGACTTTGGTACGAGCTTGAAGTCTTCAGAAGTTGAAAATGGTACCATCAGTTCAGCAGTGAATGGGTATGCCCAATGCCCAATCCTTGAAAGCAACTAACAGCATCATCAAAAAGTAGATGCTAAACAGGAGAGGAGCAAGCACATCCTTGCTTTGTTCCATTTGATATTTCAAAAAGTGCTGATGTCTCTACGTTGTCAAGGATGTGACCCCACATACCCTCATGAAAGGACTGAACTACACTGATAATTTTTCAGGACAGCCAGTTCGCCCAAGTACCTTCCAAAGCCCATTTCTGTTGAGCGTGTCGAATGCCTTGGTCAGGTCCATGAAAATCACATAGAGATCTTGATCTTGCTCTCTACATTTTTCTTAAATCTGCCTGGCTGTTAATGTCATGTTTGAAGCGCCTAGACTGGCACAAAATCCTCACTGACTTTCAGGAATGCTGCTATTTGTGAAACACATGTAGGCTGTGTCTAGACTGCATCCCTTTTCCATAAAAGGGATGCAAATTAGACACATTGCAATTGCAAATGAAGTGGGGATTTAAATCCCCCCCGCTTAATTTGCATAAAAATGGCTGCCACTTTTTTCCGGCTCGGAGCTTTGCCGGAAACAAGCGCCAGTCTAGACGCGGATCTTTCGGAAAATAAAGCCTTTTCCGAAAGATCCCTTATTCCTTATTTTAAGAGGAATAAGGGATCTTTCAGAAAAGGCTTTATTTTCTGAAAGATCCGCATCTAGACTGGCGCTTTTTTCCGGCAAAGCTCCGAGCCGGAAAAAAGCGGCAGCCATTTTTATGCAAATGAAGCAGGGGGGATTTAAATTCCCCCCGCTTCATTTGCAATTACGATGTGTCTAATTTGCATCCCTTTTACAGAAAAGGGATGCAGTCTAGACACAGCCGTAATGACAGCCAGTTGTAGAGGATGCAGTCCAGGATCTTACCAGCTATCGACAGCAGGTAAGGCCCTGGTAGTCATCAAAGCATGCTCAGTCACCTTTTCTCTTGTATATGTGTACAATCAGGTCATCTTTGAAGTCCTGGGAGACTTGTTCTTTCTTCCAAATGGTGATAAACAAACAGGTGAGACGGTGTATCAGGTAACCACCACTGTCTTTATAAATCTGTGATGGGATCGCATCACTGCCCGGTGCCTTTCTAGATTTCATCTGCTTGACAACTTTTTGTACCTCATCAAGAGGCACAAACCCAGCTGGGTATCATTAGCCCACTGAGAAATCTCTTCAAGAAGGCTGCTGTCAGACATTGATGTCTGGTTTAATACACTGTGAAAACGTTCAGCCCAGCAGTCAAGGATTTTAGCACTGCTGTATCTGTAATCAGAGTGCGGCCATCAGCAGAGTGTACTGGTATAGAGCCAACAACGCATGGCCCAAAGACTGCCTGCCTTCAGCCCATTATGTCTCTCGGCTGTGTCTTGAAGTTTGACTGCTTTACATTTCCACCAGTCCTCTTTCATTTGCCGTAATTTGACTTGTACCTTCTGCTTAGCTCGAATGTGTATGCTGATTTCCTGGAGGCATTTTCTTTATTGTTGATTCAGGCCACATGTGTCACATGCATCTTATCAAGAAGAGCTCGGGCATCTTTATCCTTGTCATCAAACCAGCCCTTGTGTTTGTGTTTTTGGAAATCTAATATCTCGACAGCAGGTTTGTAAGTTGTTTCTTTGAAGTTAATCCAGTCCTCTTCAATAGTGGATGGCTGCTCTGGATCTTCATTGCTGATGACTGAGGAAGTCTCAAGACTGCGCTGGAGCAATGCTTGTGTCTTGGGCATTTCAAGTTTACCTACATCCAACTTTTTCCAGCCTACAGCAGATTGACGATGTTTTGGCGGACAAAGGCTCAAGATGATGCAGCCATACAATGGAATGGTCAGACAAGGAGTCAGGGCCACGCGTTGCACTGACGTTAAGTTGATTCGTGCCCCGTCTATACAAAGGGGATAACAGCACTGAGATGCTGTGCCTCACTGAGGGGCTGTAATGTGAGCAGGCCCACTCACGGGGGAGGCAAAGGGGGCAGCTGCCCCAGGGCCCAGCAATTCAAAAGGGCCCAGGGCACCTGCCACTGCTACTGTACTGGGTCCCTTTAAATCATCTCTGGAGCCCCACATGGCACGCTCTGGGAGCACTGAGGGTGACCTGGGGGAGGCTAGCCCCAGCCCTGCCCCTTTTGCCTGATGCCCCACCCCTTCTGGGGGCAGCTAGCTGGGTCCCCCAATCTTGCCCAGGGGCCCAGTGAGTCTGTCAGCCTCACTGGATGTGAGGTGCCAGCTACTGCAGTGATGGGGTCACATAAGAAATACAGGTAGAGTGGGGATATCTCAGCCATGGCTAGCCCTTCCCTGCGGTTTGGCTCCTTTTTCTCACTTATGCCCCTCACATCTTTCTCTTTTCTGAATGTCATCGTGATTCAGAGGGTTTGGCTGTATTTCTTCTGAGTCTCTTGCCTGTTCCAAGGATGTTAAGTATCGTGTAATTGACTAATTGAATAGTCAATGCATTTTTTCATCGACTATTAGATTTGTCAATAGGGCGGCGCTGCCCCTTTGAAATGCCACGGTGGCGTTTCAAAGGGGCAGCTCCACACAGAACCTGGGGTCAACTGTGGAGTCCCCAGCTGACCCCGGGCTCCAAGTGGCACTGATGCTTTGAAATGCAATCCGTGACATTCAAAATAGTGGTGCCGTACGGAGCAGCTGACTCCGAGCTCTGTGTGGCACTGCCGCTTTGAAGTACCCCCCTCTTCTCCCTGCCCCCCTGCTGCCTCTATCTGACAGAGGCAGCAAGAGGGGAGGGAGCAACTAGTCAAATAAGCATTTGCTTATTGGACAGTCAACTAGTCGACTAGTCCTTAACATCCCTAGCCTTCTCTCTTCAACATGCATCCCCACTCTCCCCGACACCCCACCCGCAGAGGGATTCCTGTTTTACAGGTTCATCCATGGACTTCCTGAACCTAATTTAATCACCAGCTTTTTCTTATCTGAATGGCCCTGCCTCTGTTGGTAAACAGAATCCTGACTTCCTGCCCTAGGACACAAGCTAGGAGAACACCTCTCTGCACAACTCATAGTCCCCACTGATTCTGTGCAGTTAAGAACTCTGACTGGGTACACAGTTCCTGTATGCAGCCCCCCGCCCTACCTAAGTCATGCCTTCGTTGTATTACCGCAGCCCCTAGGAGCTCAAGCCTTGTCTACACTGGTATGTTTTGTTACAAAACCTGCCTTTTGGTAACGAAACAGTGAGAGTGTTTACACTACAATGCAACTTTTGTCGGGAAAAACACCAGTTTTGGTGACAAAAAAATTCCACTCCTGTGAGAGACTTTTGTCTTTTCCTCTCCCTTTATTGTCTACAAAGAGCCAGGGTGGACTCTGCTGTTTGTTTTGTTGAGATAACTGGCTTCCGCCAGTATCCCACAATGCCTGCCCTGATGGCTGTGCTCAGTGTTTTGTGATCTCTGCTGCCCTGCAGGCATGCTTCCCACTCCCCCTGCCCCCTCAAAGCTCCGGGAAGTGTTTGACAGCTGTGGGGGCTGCTCCGTTTGGGGAACAAATAACAAATTGCTGGAATGGTCCTGTTCTGCTCTGCTAAGCACACAGCAACAGGCAGACTGCTGCTGCAGGGGGAGGGCTGGAGAGTCTGCTCTGCTGCTTTGACATTCCTCAGCACAGAGCTCACAGAGGTGCTCTGCCTTCCTACAACAGTGCACGGTGGGATGCTTACCCACACTGCATTGCTCTATCTTTTGACAGGATGCTAGCAATGTGGCCATGAAATGTTGACAATGGGAAGCAGAAAAACTGTTTTGACCAGTTTTCACTTTTGGTGACTTTTGCATGTTGACAGCGCTTTTGTCGCCGAACCTTCCCAGTATAGTCAGACAAATCTGGACATGTAATGATTTAAATGAAGTATATACATTTTCATTTGATTTTCCACCCCCTCCCCCTCAAAGTTAATTGAGTTAAGGACCCAAGCAACACCGGGTAAATCTTCTAGTCTGGAATATATTTGGGAGAATTTGTCTGACTGTCTGTTTGTTCAAGAACTCCTCCTAAATCATAGGAGCGCATTGCTTGGTCTTTAACTCAATTAATTTTTTGTTTTTCCTCTTTTGAGTCATTGCTCTGGGGTGGGGCTGGGGATGAGGGATTCAATATGCAGGCTGCCTCTGGGAGAGAGGACTACACCAGGGTTACAGTAGCTTGAGGCCAGGTGAGAAGTGCTTTTCAATGACTGCTGCAGCTCCAGTAGGCACAGGTGGGGGGGTGCAAGTTCAGCAGCTGGGACAGGTCCAGGTTTATCTGCTCCCTTTGCTCCCCAGCCAGAGTGAGGAATGCAGTAAACTGCACTTTCCCCCTCACTCTCTGTGGAAGGGGAACAGCCAATAATATTTCCATACAAATTGGGGGGGGGGAGGGCTTCAGCCTCCCTGCCCTACTTAAAGGGTGCTTAGAGGGTGGGAGGCTTGGGGCTTAGGCAGTCCCAGATGGGTCGGGGTGCACCCCCAGTCAGCCTCTTTCATCTGCCTGGTGATTCTGTCTCTTTTCTGTATGGTTTTCTGAGAAGCAATCCCATTCTGGGCACATCTCATTTTCCTGGCAAACCAAACACTTACCGTGCTTTACAATAAGAGGAAGCTGTATCCGAATTTGGTGGGTCCTAGCTCTTACCGTTTAGGAGGAGTTCTTGAACAAACAGCCAGGCAGAAACACACACACAGATGTACAGACAGACAAATTCTCTCAGATATATAGTAGATGTCGAGACCTAGCAGTTAGCCAGCTATTAATCCATTCAGTGTGGGCCATGTTAAATGTATACCAGCCTAGTTTTTTAATCAAAATGTCATGTGGTACCAAGTCTAGGAGCAAGGGATGCAGGCCAGATCCCCAGAATGAGGGCTGTATCCTGGAGAGCAGCGACTCCGATCAGGACTTAGGATTCTCAATGTACTAGCAACTCAGCATGAGCTCCCAGTACCTTGCAGTGATAGAAAGGCCCAGTGCAAGCCTTGGCTGCATAGATAGGGGCCATAGTGAGCAGGAATAGGGTCGCTTTTACTTCTGAGGTGACTAGTGCTGGAATGGCACATCCGGCTCAGGAGCCGGGCTCACATGTTACAAAGGGTGTTGAACAACTGGAGAGGGTGCAGAGAAGAGCCGGGGCTGGAAAAAGTGCAGGCTCAGGTGAGTTGGCCCCACGATGTTGCAAAGACCCCTCAGAGGTGCTCCTGCTGCTCCCCAGCCTGGACTAAAACTCAGGTCTCTCCTCAGTGTGGGGGCTTCTGCCCACAGCCCCCAACTTCAACCACAGCTTCCAAATTTCCTTGTGGGTTAGCTTCCCCTTCCCAGTACCCCTGAGGATGCACTGTCCCTATCCCAGGGCATGGGGGCAGATGAATATTTAGTTCTCAGCTTCCCTATTGGGCCTACCAGCAACGGAGAGGGGCCTGTCCCCATGAATTAGCCACTTCCCCACCCTGGGACCAGACTTGAGCTGATTCCCCATTGAGAAGAAAGATCCTATTCCAGGCCCAGACAAAGGTCATGCCCTAATTTACTTCACTGAAAGGGCCACACAGGTCACTGCTCACAGGGGCTGAGCTGTGCTATCCAACTTTCAAAATGCAAACAGAGGCCGGGCTGGGGGACCTGGTGAGTGTGGGGCCAGGTGTGGGGTGGGGGAAGCTGACACAAAGGTGCCAATTACATAGGGGGAGAGGGGCTGCCTTCCTCCCCCAGTTTCATACAGGAGCTTTGCTCCTAGGCAGAGAGCTCTTAACTGCACAGCATCAGTGAGGACCTCGAGTTGTGCAGAGAGGTGCTTCTCCTAGCTTGTGTCCTGACTCCTAGGGCAGGAAGTCAGGGTTCTGTTTACCAACAGAGGCAGGGCCATTCAGATAAGAAAAGGCTGGTAATTAAATTAAGCTGTTACCTGAAGAAGTGGGCTGTGCCCAGGAAAGCTCATGATACCATCTACATGTTTTCTTAGTCTTTAAGGTGCTACTAGACTATTTGTTGTTTTCTAAGTTTTTCTTTTACAGACTAACTTGGCTACCCCTCTGAAGCAATTGAATTAAGGTTCGGGAAGTCATAAATGAACCTGTAAAACAGGAATCCCTCTGTGGGTGGGGTAGTGAGGGGAGGTTTAAAGTGAGAATTCAGGGGACTCAGCCAAGCCCTCTGAGCCAAGGTGACAGAAAAGAGGAAGACGTGCAAAGTCTGGTGCAGATACAAAATTGGCATCTGCATCCGCATCTGCAAAAATGAACTGCAGATATCCACATCCACATCCACGGACGTGTATAGAAAGCAGATATCCATGGAGTTGCAGGACTCTAAAGATATGAAGGGTGTAAGGGAAAGGGGACCAAACCCCAGGGAAGGGCTAGCAGTGGTACAGAGAAGTTCTCACTCTCCCTATCATACAGCTGTGGCCCCATCACTGCAGTATCCAGATGCCTCACCTCACATCACAGCCCCTCAGTGTGGTAGAGCATCACAGTGCTGTTATCCCCATTGTACAATGGGGGCACTGAGGCTATGTCTAGACTGCAAGCCTCTTTCGAAAGAGAGCGTCTAGACTGCACACGGAACTTTCGAAAGAGCAAGCCGCTTTTTCGAAAGAAAGCACCCAGTGAGTCTGGATGCTCTCTTTCGAAGAAGCCCTATTTACATTCAAGAACACCTTCTTTCGAAAGAAGCACTTTCGAAAGAAGGCGTTCTTCCTCGTGAAATGAGGTTTACCGCCGTCGAAAGAAAAGCCGCGTTCTTTCGATTTAATTTCGAAAGAATGCGGCTGCAGTCTAGACGCAGGTGAAGTTTTTTCGGAAAAAGGCTACTTTTCCCGAAAAAACCCCTGAGTCTGGACACAGCCTGAGAGAATAAGGCCCAGATTTTCAAAGGTATTTAGGCACCTAGTAGGATTTTCCAATGTGCCTACAAGGCAAGGTGCTTTGTATCCCTCACGAGATACAGAGCCTTTGAAATGCTGTCCCTGAGGCACTGACCAGGTGTGAAGTGGAATGTCCACTGAGGGGAGGAGAACCCCTGTCTCTCAGGGCTAGCTCCTTGTCCACTGTTGCAGCCTTTCTCCATGCTGCATAAAAGAGGCTTCTGATGGATGGGAACAAAACCAGGCCAGCCAGTTCTCTGAGGCTATGTCTACACTACAGAGTTTTTGCGGAAAAACAGCCATTTTTCTGCAAAACTCATGAAGCATCTACACCTCAAGCGCGTTTTTGCACAAGAGAATTGAAAGATCCGAGGGGTTTTTGCACAAATGGTAATCCTCTTTCTATGAGGAAGAATGTCTTTTTGCACAAGAGCTCTTGCACAAAAAGGCATGTGTGGACGGAGAAGAGGGGTTTTTTGTGCAAGAGGAGGGAAGAGAAAAAAGCACAGGTGCTCTGATGGCCAGTCTGTCCAAAGCAATCACTGCTTACTTGTGAGATAGCGTCCAGGCAGTCTGGATGCTCTTTTGCGCAAAAGCGCATCGTTTTTTGATGCTCTTTTGCAGTGTGGATGTCTCTTGCGCAATAATTTTTTCAAGAAGATCTCTTCTGAAAAAAGCTTCTTGCGCAAGAAGCCTGCAGTCTAGACGCAGCTTGAGACTCCAGCAATTGGTGCCAGGCGACAGTGAAAAGCAGCAGAGAAGTCAGGCAGGATGAAGAGAGAAAGAGAATGGGAGCCTGCTGAGAAAAGAGCACTTACTCACCGGTGGGTGACAGGCTCTGCCCTAGGCTGAGCTGTACAGCAACGCCTGCTGGGTGATTTTAGATTGGAACTGAAACTCATTTTGGTTTGTCATTTTTGGCTCTGAGTTTGGGAAAACAAAAGAATGAGAAAGTGTCGTATGAGTATCAGATGTGATCATACGTCCAGTCCTTTGGGTTTCAGCTGTACCCAGGCCAATTCCAGAACAAAGAACAGAAATTGCATCTACAAGAATCCATAAAGTTTACATTTATTGTTATGATGCATGTGATTCACTGGGCACCATCTGTGTGCTCAGCACTGCTCTAAATATGCCAGGAAATGTAGTCCCTTGGCCAATGTATGATATGTAACTCTGATTAGATGGCTCAGACAGTTAAGTATGAAGTGTAGAGTTATTGACTACACCTGTTATTACATGTTCATGGTGATGTTTATGTCTATGAGTGGTAGTGCTGATGGCAAGAGATGTTGTACTTGATTGCAGACTAGAAGATTTGACCCTCCAACTTTCTTTCAAGAGGAAGAGCTGACTAGAGCTCTTGGGCCTGTTTATTTTCCTTTCCTGCCCCAATGGCTCTGACATACCTCAGAAGTCTCATTTTTTCCTCCATCTTTAAAACATAGAATTTTTCTTGGTGTTTGATTTTAAAATATTCTCCTGTGAAAACTGCAATTCAATCCCTGTAGCCTTATGTTTAAGACCCTTCTGGAAAGTAACTAGCTTGTGAACGGAAGTGTTGCCAAATGTCATGATTTTGTTATGAGCCTCATCATAAGTATTGTATTCCTTAAGGCCCCAGTTCCTGGAGTCAAGTGATACGGGATTATTTCAGCCTTCATTCTTAAAGACACAGGAAGTTTCTAGCTTTTCTGGCTGCAGAGAAAGCTTCCAAATGTGATCCCCATGCACCTTAAAGGATCAAAAATGGAAGTAAATTACTAAACCACTATATCATTTAACCTTATTATACATTTTAGAAATGTGCATCTCTCTATCCATCTGTGAGTTCATTTGTCCAAGAACCCTTCCTAAACAGTAAGAGCTAGGACCACCAAATTTGATATGCAGATTCCTCTTATCATAACTTAAATCAAGGCAGGAGTTTGGTTTTGCCAGGACAATGGAATGTGCTTGGTATTTGATTGTTTCTCATAAAATGGAAAGGAAGGGGGTCTGGTAGGAGGGACAGAAATAGGGACTGGGAGAGGGACAGCAAGGAGCCAGAGATGGTACTAGAACAGCTGTAATCCTGTTGGGCCAGCTGGGGGCAGAGTGGAGAAAGGGACAGCTATCTTTTACTACAGGGGTGGCCAACCCATTAGAAACGAAGAGCCAAAATTGCAGAGGATAGAGTGAAAAGAGCCACATATGGGGGGGAAAAGTTGTTGAGAAAAAAAAAAGCTGCATTAGGGGAAAACAGGTGCTGGTACGCCATCTCAGGGCATACTGTCACAAAAAAGGGGAAGAGGTGAGAGGGGAAAGTTCTGGGTGGGAATTTGGGTGAAAGAGGAAGTAGAGAAGAGAGTATTGGGGTCAGGTAGAGGGTGGAGGTGCTGAGCAAGCTGCAGACTTGTGGCTGTGATGGAAATAAATCTGGACACTCTGGATGTGGTGAAAACAGGCAAGAGGATTTATTACACACAACTGCTGGCGGAGTGCTACCAGGGGTTAAGCTGATTAATTCTGGTTAAGCAAAACATTACAATAAATTCTATAGGGGGCTGATGAACAGAGGGGAAGCAATTCAATAGGTTCTAGCAGCAAGATGAAATGAGCACGCAAGCCAATAAACTACAAAGGTTATACAGCATCTCCGCTCATCCCAAGTTAAATACCTTATCTCTTAATACAGGTAGTTATTCCTAACAAGCTAAATAAGCCAACAAACAAAACAGACAATTTAATGACAACTGTTGTCTATTTAAGTTATGATGCATCTATGGGAGGATGCTGCTGCCTCGAGCTGGTGTAATCCATGAGTTTATGGGCCCATTATCTAGGATTAAAGTAAAACATGTTAGTAAGGTTGTTTTGGTATTAGCTGGTGCAGCCCCTGGAAATGTGGTTGCCAAGGCGACTGCATCTTCCCAAGGTCCCTCTACTCAGGCTAATTGTCCGTGCTGTTAAGTTACAGGCCTGTCTCAAATTTTAGGCTTGAATAGGGGTTCTTAGCAAAATACCATGGACTGCCTCAGTTTACCCTACAGGCTGTGAGGGTGCAGGAGTTTGGGCTGGGTGTATAAGGGGCTCAGGGCAGGGAGGCTGGGAGTATGATGGGCTCAGGACATAGATTTGCAGTGTGTGGATGGTGCAGGAGTGTTGTGGCAGAAGACTGGGGATGTGGGGGTACAGGAGTTTGGGGATGTAGAGGCCCAGGACAGGGGATTCCAGTGTATGATAGGCTCAGGTTTGGGGACTGGAGGGGTGCAGGAGTGTTATGATGCTGCAGCCAGTTGGGGGCTTGGCCCCAACTGGGGTCTTGTTGGCCAGGCTTCATTTTTAAATAAAATATTATGTCAAACACAACATGTTTCAGCATTGCCTTTATTTACAAGAGGGGCGGGGAACCTGTTTTGAGTCAGGGGTCACTGACCCACAGAAAAGTCAGTTGGGGCCACACAAGTGAGATACAAAAATCAACCCCTCCAAAAAACCCCAAGCCTCACCAATGTGGCCCCAACTGTGCTGGTGGGGGCAGGGGACAGAGTGCTGGGGCAGGTGGCAGGGTGCTGGGGCAGGTGGCAGGGGACTGGGTCCTGGTGGGGATGGGTCTGGCCAGGGGGAGGGGATAGGGACAGCTTGGCTGGTACCTGGGGACCCCGGGTCTAAGGAAGTGCACTGGCTACTCTTCCCCTCCCCTCTCCTCTCTTCCCCTACCATAAACAGCTGGTGCACTTCCTGAAACACCAAGTCTGTCGCTGGGCTGGGGACTTCCTCCTGCCTGCTGCCTGCCTGTGCAGGGTGTGTGTGTAGCAGTCCTGGGACTGCATGCCAGCTCCAGCTTCTCAGGAAGCGCGTGCTCTTCCTCTGCTCCCCACGACAGCTGCGTGCTTCCTGAGAAGTTAGAGTTGGCATACAGTACCGGGATTCCTACTCTCCCCACCCCGGCTCTAACCCAATCCCCCTCCCCTTCTCTTTCCCAGAGCCAGCCCCCGCCCTCCGCTCTAACCCAACCTCCCTCCTCCCGCAACCTAATGCCCGGATCCCAGAGCCACCGCTGCTACCGCCATGTGCATCTCCCTCCAGGCGCTGGAGCGCGTATGCTGAGCAACTGGCTTTGAGGAACACGTGCTGGCTGGGATGCCATGCGCACTCCCTCCCAACCCAATCTCCTTCCCCCAGGGCCAGGCACCCCCTGCCCCGCTCTAACCTGGGTTCCGGAGCTGGAGCCACTGCCGTCACCGCTGCTGCCACTGCTACCACCACGCGCCTCTCCTTGCAGGCGCGGGGCATGTGCGCTGAGTGGCCAGCTTTTAGCACACGCTGGCTGGGACACTGAGTGCAGAGGGCCGACTGTGAGCACACTCTGGCTGGGATGCTAAGCATGAGGGGCAGGGGGAGGGGGGACATGAGCATGAGCAGAGCAGCGGCCACGAGCACGCACTGGAATGTGGCTCAGAGTAGCCCGGCTATTACCAACCTTGTGTGGAGTGGCCAGCCTGACGATAATTTTTTAATACAAAAAATTTAATCGGGAGCCGCAATTTTTTCATCAAAGAGCCGCATGCGGCTCGTGAGCCTTGGGTTCGCCACCGCTGTTCTACTACATATTTCAGAGAGTTTGTCTGTTTGTGTGTCTATATGTCCCCATGCTGGGGGACTTGCACGCTCTCCCAGCTGTGCTCAGTGGAGCAAGCCTGCATACTGAGCTCCCTCATCCCCAGCCCCACCCCAGAGCAATGATTTAAATGAAGAAAAACAAAACTTATTTGAGTTAAGGATCAGACCTACAATGTCGGGAAATCTTCTAGTACTTTCAATTTTTTCCATTCCCAGCTCTCCAACAGCATCTGAACAGCACCCATGTGATCAATACACAAGCTATGTCTATTTTTTATTTTAAATCTTTGGGCCTGTTATGTGGTTACTCTGAACTTTGTGTCATCATTTACATCAAATCAAAGTAGGCATAAAATGTTATCATTCGCGCTTCATAGCATTCTGCACTGGCTCTTCTGTTATAAATGACTAAACAAGGTGCAAAGTCTCAGAAGGGTAGCCATGTTAGTTTTTATCTGCAAAAAAACTATGAGGAGTCCTGTGGCACCTTAGGGTATGTCTAAACTACATGGCTCTGTCGACAGAGCCATGTAAAGTAGTTTACTCGACATAGTCAATGAAGCGAGGATTTAAATAATTCCCGCTTAATTAAAATAAAAATGGCCGCCACGCTGTGCTGACAATCATCTGATCCGGCACAGCGCGGCAGCCTAGACGCAGATCGGTCGACAAGGGAACCCTTTGTCGACCACTCCTGTAAGCCTCATGAAACGCACTGTGTCGGATCAGCTGATTGTCGGCACAGCGTGGCTGCCATTTTTATTTTAATGAAGCAGGGATTATTTAAATCCCCGCTTCATTGACTATGTCGAGTAAACTACTTTACATGGCTCCATCGACAGAGCCATATAGTGTAGCCCTACACTAACGGATGTTAGTTCGAACTAACTTTCATAGGCGCTACACTAGCGCTCCGCTAGTTCGAATTTAATTCAAACTAACGGAGTGCTTAGTTCGAACTAGGAAAACCTCATTTTACGAGGATTAAGCCTAGTTTGAACTAGTTAGTTCGAATTAAGGGGTGTGTAGCTCCTTAATTCGAACTAGTGGGAGGCTAGCCCTCCCCAGGTTTCCCTGGTGGCCACTCTGGCCAACACCAGGGAAACTCTTCTGCCCCCCTCCCGGCCCCGGACCCAGCCAGCCACCCGATGCCCCCCAGCCCTCCCCCTCTTCCCGGGACCAGGCTGGCGGCTCCCAGGAGCTTGCCCAGGACTGCAAGAGGCGGGCACCCGCCTGGGCTACTGCAAGCCAAGCCAGGACTGCTTTGCAAGCGGGGCACCCCCGAGAACTGTCTGTCTGGGGTGGGGTTCGGGACCCTTTAAGCACAGCCCTCGGCTAGCCTGAGAAAGCATCTCCACGCTCTAAGTTCTTCTCTGATGCCCTGCCGGCACTGCTTCCGGCCATCCTTAAGCCCGGTTCAGGGTCCACTTAATGTGGACATGCTAGTTCGAATTAGCAAAACGCTAATTCGAACTAGTTTTTTAGTCTGGATCCGTTAGTTCGAATTAGCTTAGTTCGAATTAACTAATTTGAACTAAGTTAGTTCGAATTAACGTTGTAGTGTAGACATACCCTAAGGGTATGTCTACACTACCCTCCTAGTTCGAACTAGGAGGGTAATGTAGGCATACCGCACTTGCAAATGAAGCCCGGGATTTGAATTTCCCGGGCTTCATTTGCATAAGCCGGGCGCCGCCATTTTTAAATCCCGGCTCGTTCGAACCCTGTGCCGTGCGGCTACACGCGGCACGGACTAGGTAGTTCGGACTAGGCTTCGTAGTCCGAACTACAGTTACTCCTCATTCCATAATCCTCATTGACAGGATCACCAGGCAGGTGAAAGGGCTGGCTGGGGATACACCCCCTCGTCCAGGACTGCCTCCTCCCACTCCCCAGGTGCCCTTTAGGGAGGGTCCCCCTGATTCATTTGGGCTGTTTCCCTTTGTCAGGGAGCAAGGGGGAAATGCACACTTTGCTGCATTCCTCATTCTGGCTGGGGAGTGCAGGGGGCAGACAAACCAGACCCGCAGCCGGGGATATGCACCCCTCCCCCAGCTATGCCCACTGGAGCTGCAGCAGCCATGGAGAGATGCTTCTCACCTGATCTCAAAATGCTGTGATAAGAGAGGGCTGGGGGTGTCTTCTCTCCCCAGGGCAGTCTGCATACTGAACCCCTCAACCCCAGCCCCGCTCCAGAGCAATGATTTAAATGAAGGAAAACAAAAATGAATTGAGTCAAGGACCTGAGCAATGCCAAGTAAAGCTTCTAGTTTTACCTAATCCCATTATTTTAAAGCCAATCTCATCCTTTTTGTTGTGCCAGCGTCTTGATTTTTGAACATTTGAGGTTGGCAATACTATGAAAGTGAATTGAAAGTGTCCGTTTCACTACTGCTTAAAGTCATTTTGTAGTTTGTTATTTGTCATGGGCTAGCACCACTAGAGCCCCAAACCTGCGCAATATAAACTCATCGGGCCTTGCCCTAATAGGATGTTTCCAAACATTAAAGGATCTATTCAAAGCTTGATGAACTGCACAAAAGTGATAGAAAGGCATCTTGATTTTTAGACAATCTTTCTATTAATCCGTCACCGTTCTTGTCTGTTTGTCATGGGATTTTCAACTTGCCCCTCCTGCGCTTGCGCCAGCCGCCCCCGCCAGCTCCTGCAGGAGTGCTCTGCTGCCTGGCTCCCACTGTGGCTGACACAGCAGGCCCCCCCCCGACCAGCTCCCGGCCCCCTGGCAGCAGCCAAAGACCAAGGGAGGGCAGCAGCCCCAGAGGCAGGAGGGTAACAGCCCCAGAGTTGGGGGGAGGGCAGCAGCCCTAGAGCCTGGGGGGGTATCAACCCCACAACCAGGAGGGTAAGAGCCCCAGAGCTGGCGGGAGGGCAGCATTCCCAGAGTGTGTGTGTGGGGGGGGGAAGCCAGCAAACCCATAATGTGTGTGGAGGGGAAAGGCAAAAAAGACAAAAATATATACAGGCAGTCCCTGACTTACGCGGATCCGACTTATGTCGGATCCGCACTTATGAACGGGGCTTTTCTCGCCCCGGAGCTCACGGGCAGCGGGTCGCCACCCGTGTCCTCCGGGGCGAGAAAAGCTTCTCCCGGTCTCCCTGGTCTGCTGGGGGGGTCCAGCAAAGCCGCTGGCCCCCCCAGCAGACCAGGGACACCCAAGCAAAGCCACCCAGGCGGCGGGAGTCCCGCTGCCTGGGAGGCTTTGCTCCTGTCCCCCTGGTCTGCTGGGGGAGTCCAGCAAAGCCACTGGACCCCCCCAGCAGACCAGGGACACCCGAGCAAAGCCGCCTACTGGGCGGCTTTGCTCCCGGGCAAACGAGCAAAGCCGCCCAGGCGGCGGCTTTGCTCTGATGTCCCTGGTCTGCTGGGGGGGTCCAGCGGCTTTGCTGGACCCCCCCAGCAGAGCAGGGAGACGGAGAGCAAAGCCACGGAGCATTCCCGCAGGGGGACAGCCCAAGTGCGCCCGGGCTGTCCTGCTGTGGGCATGCTCAGCGGCTTTGCTCCCCGTCTCCCTGATCTGCAGGGAGATGGGGAGCAAAGCCTTGGAGCACGCCTGCAGCGGGACATCCCAGGCGCGCTTGGGCTGTCCCGCTGCGGGCATGCTCCAAGGCTTTGCTCCTGTCCCCCTGGTCTGCTGGGGGGGGTGCAGCTAGTGCCCCCCCCAGCAGACCAGGCTTTTCTTGCCTACCCCTGGGGTAGAGCAGCTGGGGGCTGCCGGGTTGGTCCGGCAGCACCGCTCCGGACCAACCCGGCAGCACCCCAGCTGCTCTGCCCCAGGCGTCCTGATTCAGCCGCTGCTGGTCAGTTTCAGCAGCTGAATCAGGACGCCTGGGGCAGAGCAGCTGGGGTGCTGCTGGGTTGCTCCAGTAGCGCCGAGGAGCCGCGCTACTGGAGCAACCCAGCAGCACCCCAGCTGCTCTGCCCCAGGCGTCCCCAAGTCAGCCGCTGCTGAAACTGACCAGCGGCTGACTACAGGAAGCCCGAGGCAGAGTTGCTCTGCCCCAGGCTTCCTGGAATCAGCCGCTTATCAGTTTCAGCAGCAGCTGACTTGGGGACGCCTGGGTTTCTTAAGTTGAATCTGTATGTAAGTCAGAACTGGCATCCAGATTCAGCCGCGTTGAAACTGATCAGTTTCAGGAGCGGCGGATGCCAGTTCCGACTTACATACAAATTCAACTTAAGAACAAACCTACAGTCCCTATCTTGTACGTAACCCGGGGACTGCCTGTATATAAAAAAATGTTTTAAAAAGACAATCTTTCTAAAAGCGCACCAAAAGAGTAAAAATAAAGTTTTCAGCTACCAATTTAGGAGAAAGATTAGACGGCTAACAGTTAGCAACTACCTGGACTCGTACTTAGCCAACTAGTAGCTGAAAACTTTATTTTTACTCTTTTGGTGCGCTTTTAGAAAGATTGCCTTTTTAAAACGTTTTTTATATATATTTTCTATAATTGTCGCCATTGATGTATTCAAGAGTTAGTAACAAAGTAAGAATATACATTAAAATTTGACACCTAACCAATGAACCTTAAGTGACTTAACACAAAATGTCAGAACATGTGAGTATTAGAGCTGAGTGGGTCTAATATTTAATATTCTTTCTTCATAAGGAATTAGAAATTATTTTCTGGTGGGAGCACTGTATATAAGTTGTTGTATGGAAAACCCCCTGGCAGGAGTCTCTATAGCCTCTGGAATCACGGTTAAAGTTGTCCTACCAAAATCTGAAATGATGCCTCTGCTACCCACAGGGATACAAGGGACACAGATGGGCATACAGCTTGTTCTGCATTAGCAACAAAGGCATGGCCTTGCTTGCAGGGCCAGTATCAGATTCCCCAATAGTGCCCCTTGGGATAGCGACGATCTCTCACCGTGGGTCTGTGCAGCGCTCAGTAAGCGGATGCCCTGCTCTCAGTAGGTGCAGCACCTGGCATAACAGGGCCAGTATCGGTCAGGGGCTGTGCAGCACCTGATGCCCGGATGTTGGTTTGAGCCTCTGACTGTTACAGAATAAATGTAATGCCCTTCCCACCCTGATGCAGATCAGGGATTGAGCCCAGGACACCCAGTGTAGAAGCAGCACCTTCCTGTGTCTCTGCTAATGGAGCAATGGTGACAGCTCCAAGCCTGCAGACCACTCACAACCACCATCTGGCCACCAGGAGGAGCCAGAGAGCCACCCACAGGTTAGCGTGGGTCACACCTGGGACAGCAGGAGTCAATTGTCCGCTAAACCTCTTGTTCTGTAGATTTCAAGGCCAGAAGGGGCTGCTCTGACCCCTGCGTTGCCCAGGCTGGGAATGCTCTCCAGCCTTGGATTGGAAGCCCCAGAAGTGATGGAGAGTCAGTCAGTTCTCCCAAGGGCAACACCCCCTTCCCCTTTAAACTGCTGCCCCAGGCTGAATGCGACCAGCATCAACTCCCAGCTCTCTGGTCTGGCTTGGCCTTTGTCTGTGGAATGCAGGAACAAATCCCCTGTTCCCACAAATCCCCCCTCTCAGGGGCAGGGCAGAGAGACTGGGATCGAGCCCCTTGGGAATCCTCCTTCAGAGAAGCGCTTCAAAGGGACTCCAGCATCTCAGGGTTTCCAGGCTTGTTCTCATGGCTCCTCTCTGACCCACCGTGGCCCACAGCTGGGTGCAGGCTCACTGTCCACATGTTCCACATCCTCTAGCAAGAGCTGAGCTGTCTCTGCTGCCCCTGTCGTGTCTCAGGACCCTTGGGCAGTGGACTTCAGTACTCTGAGGAACTGGGGCTTCCTTTCTTGGGGACAACCACTGCCCCATCTCTCCTCATCTGTGGGACTCCCTGCAGCAGGGGGCACTGGCTGGGATACCAGCCTACAGGGGGCACATCCTTGGCCCAGTTGGTGCAGGGACAGATATTGGGCTGGATGGGCCAGTGATGTGTGTGGTATAAAAACTTAAATAGATTAGAACAAGGGTCTGATCAAGGGATGGGGAAGGCAGGGGTGGTGGCCAGCTGGGGGCAGACAGTAACTGACACACGGACACACCCCTGTTTAGTCTTTTTAGATAGTTCCCCCCAAGGTTTTTTGCTGTTTTATTGGTCACTCTCACTCAGTCCATGGGCACCCCCTCGCTCCTGCTCCCCTCCCCACTCTGCCCACAGAACCATGCCACATCCCACTGCTCAGGCCACAGGCTTCACCTCACCACACACACGCACTTCAGCCACGGGCTCCTCCTCCACTTCTGCCCCCCATTCAGTCCATAGGTCCCCTGGCTCAGTCCATGGGCCCCGCCCCCGCTGAGTCTCCGGGTTCCACCACGTCCCATCTGCTCAGTCCACATCCGCCACCGCATCCCTCTGCTGAGCTGATGGGCTCAGTCCATGGGGCCCTGAAAGATGAGGCGCACAAATCCCTGCTCGCCTGTGAGCCAGGTGCCGCAGAAGGGGCAGGCAGCATGGAAGGCGTGGGTGCCATGGGGCAGTGGGATCTGGGCCCAGTACTGCACAGTCTTCTGGGAGCAGACGTGGCCACAGGGGCAGAAGGCATGGGTGGGCCGCCCTGCGTCCAGGTACAGCCCGGCCTCACAGCCCAGCCAGAGTGGCACGTAGGGCCCGGCTCGCCGGCACATGGGGCACTCCCGTTCCAGCCCTCCCTTCTCCTTGCGGAAGCCCCAGTTGTGGTAGCCGTGGACATGGCCGCAGTTGACGTAGACCCAGGGCTGCTGTTTGTCCACCGCGCCACGCTGCGCCAGGCTGGGGAAGGCCAGCGTGTTGAAGCCCACAGGGCACTGGGGGCGGGCAGCATTGGTCTCCTGGCGCAGCGCCTCCAGCTGCTTGAGGGTGGGTGTCAGCAGCAGCCCTGCTGTGGTCCGCCACAGCAGCGTGGCCCCGCACAGGTCAATGAGCGAGCCGTCCTGCAACACGTTGGACTCGGTCGGCACCTGTGGGACATGGGCGCGTGAGGGGGGTTACGCTGTGGAGGCTGGAGCGGGGAAAGTGGAAGTCAGGCTGACGGGGACGGACTTAGGGAGGGAAATATCAGCTCCAGACGGGGGGGGGGGGGGGTCAAGGTGAAGGGGTTTTGGGGAAGGATCACCAGGCCCCAGCATGGGAGAGACTCAGGCTGGGAGGAGGATAAGGCCAGGGGGCTGCAAGAGGTGAAGGCATCAGGCCAAATGGCTCAGGGGCTGTTCCAGACCCAGGGGGATCCCTCTGTGCACTGAGTCCATCCTGGGGACTGAGGCCTCCCAGGCTATGTCTACACTTCACTGTAAACTCAAAATAAGATGCTCAATTTGCACTACACAAATTGAATAGCCTATTTTGAGTTTATTTCGAAATAGGCTATTTTGAAATTTGGTGCTGTCTACCAGGGTGCCAAAATAGTGCGTCCGCTGTATTTCAGAATAACGGACGCGTTCAAAAGACGCGGGGTAGCTATTTCGAAATAGCTTTGATGTATAGACAACCCCCCACAGACCTACAGTCTGATCCCTGCAACCCCTGAGCTGGGTGTGAGCGGCCCCCTGGGCAAGAGGAACCCCCTGTGTGGTGCGGCAGTGCAGTGGATAGAGCCCCCAGCAGGGTGTTGGGGGCCCATCTACCAGCTTTTCCTGGTACAGGCTGGAGGCCCAGTGGCAGTGCAGAGAATGGGGGGCCCCCAGGAGGGATAACGTGAGCCCCACATACCAGCTTCCCCCGCTGCTGCGCGGAGCGGCTGTCACGCAGGGCATACACATTCCCGCACACCGAGATCTCGCGCCAGATGCCAGGTGCCGAGTCCTCACTGAAGCCCCCTGTGGGATGCATCACCAGCACCCCATTGGTTGTCAGCCCATCCATCAGCCCGTCCGGTGTCCGCCACTTGGCCGCCCTCTCCTGCCAATGAGAGCAGCCAGCTGTCATGGTAAATCACAGGGAGCTGCTGGGACAGTTCCCTACAGCTCCTCTCCTGAATCCCCCCAGCTGGACCCAGCTCCTTGTCCCCCCCAGGGAGACATCTCCTCCATCCTCTCCCATGCCCAACGCACACACCCAGCACCCCCCAGGACTCATAGGCTCCCAAGGGCCCAGTCACCCTGCATTATTCTCAGTGACGCAGGGCAAGGGTGCCCCTTGCAGTCCATTCTCCAGGGCTTGAACTTTGCTGCCCCCCATGCTTGGATTCCCATCACCCCTCTCAAAAAGATCCCCAGCCCCTCTGCTTCAGGGTACCAGCCTGGATCAGCACCCTAGCCAGCAATGTGCCATAGCTCCTTCTCCCACGCCAGGACTCCCTTGGGGTTCACAGCCAGAGAGGGCAGGGACCTCAGGCACCTGCTTCCCTGAACGAGTACCCCTAGGACCAGCTGCCCTGTGGTTGGATTGAAGCCTGCACCATCTAGAGGGAAAGGCCCTGCACCCCATTTCCTGACCCTGAGCCAGCCAGTGCCCCTGGTCTGGGGCTGGACTACAGCCAGCGCCCCGAGGGGGAGGCCCACTCTCAACACTGTCAGGACTCACTCACTCCAAGGAAGATGTTGCGAGAGGAATCAAAGCCCGCAGCGTAGATCCGGGCAGTGTAGGGAGGGCTGCGCTCACAGATGATGCGGCAGGCATAGCGGGAGATCGTGCTTTGGGCTGACTGCCCCTCACTGGTGCAGCTGCCCCCGGGTGCTGTGTCCGTCACCACAAAGTCAATCATGTTCTCCGTGGAGCGGCCAATCTGTACAAACACTAGCTCTGAGCGACCAGCTTCCTCCTGCCCCCTCTGGGCTGGGATGAAGCCATATCTGGGGTGGGCTGGTGGGCTATTTATACAGGCATCCCTCACCCACCACTGACATGCAGCTGCCTCTGCTAGAGGGTGTGGGCTGTTTCTATGAGATCCCTCATCCATCATTGATGGAGCCACTTCTGCACAGCAGTAATGCTCAGCAGTCTAAGACTGGACCGGAAGCGCAGAGGCTTCAGGGAGGCAAAATGGGATTCACAGAGTGAGTCAATGGCTCAGCCAGGCCAGACAAGGGCTCTGATGGGGGACAAAGGGGTAGCTCTAGCCAAGCCTGGGCTCCCGGCCCGTACTGCCGACCGTTGCCACAAGGGGGCCCCTTAACCCACACTGGGTTAAAGGGTGGTAGTGGTAGTGGCTTAGCAAAAGTGCCATGGGCACGTGGCCATAGGGCAGAGAGGCAATGCATTCTGGGTAGCTGTGGTGCAGTACCTGGAACATGTCAGTATCACAGTCATGTGTGTATTCCACAATCACCGAGTGGCTGCGGGACAGTGTGTAGGAGATGCTGTGCTGGCCCTTGTTACTGAGCGCCTAGGGGAGCAGAGAGCATTACCCGAGTCAGATGTCCCCAGTGCCATCGCCATGCCCCATTCCCTGTCACCCTGAGTCAGCCAGTCCCCCGTCCTGGAGCTGGTCCAAAGCTGACATTGCCCGTGTCCCTCTCCCTGTCCCCCATCCTGCCCTGGGGCTGGACTAGAGCTGGTGTCCCCCCCCCCCCCCCCCCCCTGTGCTCTGTCCATATGCAGTATCTCCCCTTGGTGGTCAAAGCAGGCAGCAGGAACCCCACTGGAAGTCCTGCCCATAAGGCTTTGGTTGCAGGAGCATGGCTCACCTTGGAGACAAGGGGCGTGGAGATGTGATGTATCACATCTGGCTTCACCCCATTGGCCTTCGGCCTCTTGAAGAGTGCAATGCGGCTGCGGCGTCGGCCCTTGTCCCCACTGGCCAGGGAGCCATTATACCTATGGGGGAGGGACGAGGTTAGTCCCATGTAGACAATGATTCCCCTCCCAGCACCACCCTCTCCTCCTAAGCAAGCACGAGGCTCACCCAGCTGCCAGTCTGCCAGACACTCCTCTCTGGGTCCAGTACGGCAACACATGCAAGAGAAACCATGTGTCTGGCAATGCCGAATCTCTCCGCTGGGGCCAGCACAGCAACCCCAATGAGCAAAAAATTTGGAGAGACCCGGGAATGGGCCTAGGAGCCCAGCCCAGCTTGCTCCCTAGCAAACAAAGGGTTAAACAGTGTTTCTGAGGAAGGCAACTGACCCATAGTGCTGGGTGCTGCATAGACAAACCATGAGAGAATCTGTGGCCTAAGGAATAGCCAAGGACTGGGAGGGGAAACTGAGTCTCCAAGAAGGGATGAGACTTGCCCAAAGTCAGTGGCAGACTTGGGAATAGAACCCAGGTAGCTGGGTCCTGTCGAGGCAAGGTGACCAGTCCTACTGGATCTGTGTTACCAGGGAGGGCTCATGTTTGCTCCATCCCTCACAATGAACTAGCCTGTGCAGCCCCAGCACACACAAGAGACCCTACAATAACAAACCAATGTGCATACAACAAGCTGGCCTGCTTAGCCCCAATGCTCCGAGAGACTCTAGACCAGGAGTGGGCAATAAAATGGCAACAGTTTACCAGGGTTAGACCCTGGTGGGTCTCTGCCACTATATTTACCTGCACCCCTGCAGGTACAGGCAATTGCAGCTCTCAGTGGCCGGGAACAACGATCAGCAACCAATGGGAGCTGTGATACTCCATACTCGAGGAAGTGCAGGTAAATTCGGAGGTAAGGGGGCCCACCAATGGCTAACCCTGGCAGACCGGATCTGGCCCATGGGTTGATATTTGCCTACCCCTGCTCTAGACTAATAAACCAACCTGCACATCCCCCGGACTCCCCTCCTTAGACATCATCCCTAAACCCCACTCACCCCAGCACAATGAGCTCCCCATACTTCACAGCCTCTTTGCTCAGAAGAGAGCCCTCTCCAGCAGAGGGGAAGATCCGGGAGCCCTTGGGACAGGATCTCCGCAAATCCAGGGACTGGGAGCTGACGGCCTCGGGGCTGCCTTCCAGCACCATCCTGCAGAAAGCACAGAGAGTGAGGGGTAATCAATGCGATGTGGGGCCTAGATCCCATCTAACTATCCATCACCTGCAACCCATATAGTTGTTGTTCCAACAGTTAATTATCTTCACAGTTAAAAATTTGCACTTTATTTCTACTCTGAAACTGTCCAACTTCAAATTCCAGCCCTTGGTTCTCATTAGAGCTTTGGTTGCCTGTCTGAAGAGCTCTCGATTATCACATTTCTGTTCTCCACGGAGGCATTTCTAGACTGGGATCAAGTCACCCCCTCAGGGGAGCCAAGATTCCCTGCCCCCTGGGCAAAGTGGAGGGGGCAGCTCCATGCTCCCAGAAGGGGCAGGGCCTCAGGCAGAGGGGGAGTGGTTGGGGGCAGCCAGCTCTCAACACCACCTAGAGTTCACTGCACCCAGGCCCTCCCTCCCCCAGGCAGCCTTCAGAGTCACCCGGAGCGCACCACTTGGCTCTCCAATGGTGAGTTAAAGGGCTTGGAGCTCCAGACACTGACGCTGCTGCAGCAGCGGTGGCCGGAAGCCCTGGGGCCCCTTTTAATTGCCTGGCCCCAAGGCACTTGCTTCCTTTGCTCCACAGCCTCTTAATCTTCTCTTTGTTAAGCTGAACGGATTCTGCCTCTGGAGTCTCACTACAAGGCACGTGTCCAGCCCTTGAATCATTCCGCTGGTTCTTCTCTGAGCTCTGCAATTTGTCAGCCTCCCTCTTGCATTGTCGGCACCAGGACTGGAGGCAGGATTCCAGAAGTGGCTGCACCAGTGCCACATACGGAGGTACCAGAACCTCCCGACTCCTATGTGAGACTGCCCTGTTTATACACCTCAGCATCACCATACCCCTTCTGGCCACAGCATTGCACTGGGAGTTCATGTTCAGCTGATTATCCACTGTGTGTGGAAGAAGGTAGGTTGTGGAGAGATAGATAGGTGGTTCCCAATCACATGGCAGGTAAAGCGTTAACTTCTCCACCCCTTGCTCCTCCTCTCTCCCTTGTCCAACAGGAACACAGACCTGACCAGCCCAGGACTCTGCCCCCATTGTCCATCACTGGGCCTAGCTTCCCACCCCAACATTGCGATGACAACGCCCCAACACTTAACCTCCTCTTGTCCCCGGGGCAACACTCCCAAGCTCTTCCAACCCAACATTGCCATGGCAACACTCCTGATTTCTGACATCCACTTGTCACCATGGTGATGTTCCAGACCATAACAACCCCATTGTTCCCATGGCAACAATCCTGAACTGGAATCCCTGTCACCACAATGACATTTTAGATCTTTAATGCCCCTCTTGTTACCAGGAAAACTTTTCCTTTGGTCAGTCCCAGCTCCCTGAGGCTGGATTAGAGGCAGCCCCCTAGAAGGGAAAAGCCCCACATCCCGCTCCTTCTCAACCCCAAGCCAGCTGGTCCTGAAGTCCAAAACTCTCCCTGCTAGGAGCTGCCCCTATGGATAGGCATGGGTTGTCCATATGCAGAGGTCTGTGCACAGTGGGGCTGACAGCTTCTGCAGGCCCCCAGGCAAAGTATGGGGAGCCCAGCTCTGCACTCCTGGAAGGGGCAGGGTCTTGTGAGAAAGGAGCTGGGCCAGAGCAGCCAGCCCTCTGTGCCAACCAGATGGACTGTGGTGCTGTACCCCCCTCCATCCCTCAGAGCCTTCCTGGGCTCCTTTGAATTCCTAGGCTCCAGGGCAATTGCCCCCTTTGCTCCCCACTGGCAGCCTGTCTGTACAGCCCCTAGATGCTGGCCCTTCAGCCTTCCCCTGCAGTGGGATCCATGCCACACAAGGAGGCCAGCTGTGCTGGGCCATGAAGTGTAAGCCAGACAGGTGCACCTGGGGAAGGGACAAGGATGGTCAGTTTTCCCACCCCTCTGTCCCTCCAAGTAACATAGGGCCTCTGGGGATGCAGGAGGGATCACTGGGCTGGGTGGTTCCCTGGGTTGTAGGGACAGCTATGGGCACTGAGGCTCAGGATGTGGTTAGCTGGGGGACTTATTGGGTATGACAGTGCAGTGTCCCCCAGCCACCATCCCACCCAAGCCAGGGACTGGAAAGGCCCACCCCCTGGGAGGGAGTCTATGAACTACTTTCTTCTGTCTGTAAATATTGGTATGAGGGGAGGAGATGTCTGTTTTCTAGTAACTTTGCTGTAATATCAGCCATCCACACGCACACCTGACATGACACCCAGACTCTCCCAGCACCACACACAGAACCCCATCAATCATCACACATACAGACCCCTAGCACCTCACATGGACACCCCTGACACCCTACATGGAAACTACCCATACAGAAGCACCTGTACTGGCATCACCCCCCAACACCAGGCATACCCATCCCTTACATACACATGGAAAGGATAAACATCTTTCACTTACCCACGCCCCTTCGAAAAGAAAGAAGCCAAACAACCCCCATCAAAAGAACGTAACAACAATTCCTGGTGTCGTCATAGGGACAGACATTCTAATTCAACAACATAATCCTTTCCCAAAGGGCTGCAAGGGGCTCCCCACACATGCATAAGGACAACACAACCCCCTTTTCCTAAACACAGCCTGACTCCCAAACATACACACACACTGACTGGGGGCAAGGGCTGCCCTCCCCCAACACAACTCCCAAACATATGCACACAAACAGCCAGGATTGCCTTCCATCACAAGGCCACCACAACTCCTGCCCAGCACACACAAGAGTAAGGTGAGAAAGCATTTCCCTTCCACCAGTGCAATGCACATGGAGGGGGCAAATGGCTCCCCTCCCAGGCCCCCAATAACAACCAACTCCCCCCACCCCACAGGCTGGGACGAGGCGGTGGCTGCTGCGGCTGCTGACAGCAATTGCCTGGGAGCAAGGCCATCCCTGCACCTCCTCCAGACAGACATAGGCTGCAGCCCTCCTGTGGGCTGGTTCCCAAGCCATGGATAGAGGGGGTGGTGGTGAAACAGAAGGGGGCTGAGAATCAGGGGTTGAGGGAACAGCAATCAAGAGACTTGTGGCTGATGGGAGGCAGGATGGAGAGTAGCTGTGGAAGTGTCCCTGTCTGATCCTCTGATTTGAGTCTAACACAACATTGTGCAAAAGAAACAATCCCCTTGCTTCCAGCCAACAAATGCAAGTGTGAGTGAGACAAGGAGGGGAAATGATGGTGCAATCAGATCTCAAGGAGAAAGATAAACAGACGGAGTGTCTGGATAACTAGCCAGCTAGATAAGGGGTGGCTATAGAGCCCTGTGAGGAAGAAGCAAGGGATAAACAGAGGGATAGATACAAGGGTGAATAGGGAAGGATGGAAGGGTAGCTATCTGACTGTGTACAGAAGGAAGGAGGGATGGTTACAGGCAGTGGAGGGAGGGATGGCGGGATGGTTAAAGGCTGTGGAGGGAGGGATGGCGGGATGGTTACAGGTTGTGGAGGGAGGGATGGAGGGATGATTACAGACTGTGGAGGGAGGGCTGGCTACAGGCAGTGGAGGGATAGAGGGCTGGCTACAGGCAGTGGGGGGATAGAGGGCAGTGGGGGGGATAGAGGGCTGGCTACAGGCAGTGGGGGGGGATAGAGGGCTGGCTACAGGCAGTGAGGGGAAAGAGGGCAGTGGGGGGGATAGAGGGCTGGCTACAGGCAGTGAGGGGAAAGAGGGCAGTGGGGGGATAGAGGGCTGGCTACAGGCAGTGGGGGGAAAGAGGGCAGTGGGGGGATAGAGGGCTGGCTACACGCAGTGGGGGGATAGAGGGCTGGCTACAGGCAGTGGGGGGAAAGAGGGCAGTGGGGGGAAAGAGGGCAGTGGGGGGATAGAGGGCTGGCTACAGGCAGTGGGGGGATAGAGGGCTGGCTACAGGCAGTGGGGGGATAGAGAGCTGGCTACAGGCAGTGGGGGGATAGAGGGCAGTGGGGGGAAAGAGGGCAGTGGGGGGATAGAGGGCTGGCTACAGGCAGTGGGGGGATAGAGGGCTGGCTACAGGCAGTGGGGGGAAAGAGGGCAGTGGGGGGAAAGAGGGCAGTGGGGGGATAGAGGGCTGGCTACAGGCAGTGGGGGGATAGAGGGCTGGCTACAGGCAGTGGGGGGATAGAGGGCTGGCTACAGGCAGTGGGGGGATAGAGGGCTGGCTACAGGCAGTGGGGGGATAGAGGGCAGTGGGGGGATAGAGGGCTGGCTACAGGCAGTGGGGGGAAAGAGGGCTGGCTACAGGCAGTGGGGGGAAAGAGGGCAGTGGGGGGATAGAGGGCTGGCTACAGGCAGTGGGGGGAAAGAGGGCAGTGGGGGGATAGAGGGCTGGCTACAGGCAGTGGGGGGATAGAGGGCTGGCTACAGGCAGTGGGGGGATAGAGGGCTGGCTACAGGGCTGCAGAGGGAAGGACAGAGGAGGTGCCCTGGCTGGCACCGAGGTCTCCATCTCCAGCCCTTGGCCTCTCTGCTTCAGCCCCAATGTGTCCCGCAGCAGCACGGACCCCCCAGCCCTTGCGCGCACCCCCTCCGCTTACCCCTCGGCGCGGCCCCAGATCCCCCGCAGCCTGGCTCAGCAGCCGCCTGCGTCGCGCTGCCAGGATGAATAGCCCCGCATTGCTGCTGCCTCCGCCGCCAGTGCTCGAGCGGAACTGCCCCCCCTCCCCGGCGGGGTGTGAGCGAGGGAGGCCCCGAGACCACCCCGGCCGGCGGCCGCCCTCCGCCCCTCCCCGCCGTGCCCCCGCCTCCGCAGGCCCCCAGACCAGCGCGTGAGGGATCCCCCAGCCACGCGCGCACCCCCTGCCCTAAGCCGCTGCGTCACTGGGGGGATGGGGCGGGGCGGGGCGCTTTTATCGCTCTGCAGGTGCGAGAGGGGATGGAAAAGGCTAGAAGGGGGGTCGGAGCTGGCTGGGGCTGGCGGCTGAGCGGGCGCACGCGAGGCGAGGGAGGAGGCAGCGGGGCATGCGGGGCTCGGAAGCGGGTTAGAAGCGCCCTGGGCGGCTGAGCGGATGGGGAGGGAAGCCAGACGGGGTTATGCTGAGGACCTGCCGCTGAATTAGAGGATTGGACTGGTCGCGGGGGTGGGGGAAGCTGGGCTGGGGGGCAGGGCGCTTGCTGTGGGTCGGGGGGCACGAGGGGCTGAGCGCTGGCCCCCCTTCCTGCCGAGCAGGGATGCTCACGGGGTAGAGATGTGACCCTCCAGTCCAGTCCCCACACGAGAAGCGCTCCCCCTGGGTTCTGCCACATCTCCCCTGCCGGCCTGGGGACACACTGAATCGGGAGGGCCATATCCGCGGCAAACTCCTGGTTCCGCCTCCAAATGGTCTTCTGTGCCCATTAGCAGGATGAACGCGAAGGCTGGTTCAGGGGCCAGGGAATCAGCCTCGTTCCCGTCCCCTCCCCACCAGCCTCCTCCTGGCACATGGGCCAGGTCACTTTCTACACTGATGCGCCAATGGGCCAGATTTATTCTGGGTTGAACAGCTAGTACCCCTCTTCAGGGACAGGTCACCAGAAGGAGGGTGATGAAAGGGGGGCGCTGGGGCTTGGAGCCTGTTCACAGAATGTCCTCTCTAGCAGCCTGGCTGGTGGGCGCTGGTCAGTTACTCAAGATTCAGCTGATCACTACATTGGGGACCGGGAGAGAATTTCCCCAGGTCAGATTGGCAGGGGCCCTGGGAGTTTTCACCTCCCTCTGAAGCAGGGGTAGGAGCTGGAATCACCCGGGCACGGCTTATCTCAGCAATTCCTTGCCACCGCAGAAGCCTCGGGTACCTGGGGCTCGAAGCACGTTAGTCTCCAGAGACTGAAAAGCTTTGGTCTAAGGTTGTTGTTGGGCCGGGCCCGGAGATGCTCAGACCGGATCAGTCCTTTCTAGCCTTAGGCACTAGGAACCTAGAACACACAGGGTCTGTCTACACAGCAATTAGACAGCTACAGGATCAGGGCTGGGTAACTGCTGTGCAATCGCCAGCTGGAGCCCTGGAAACCTCGCCATCCTGGGATCCCACCCCAGGGCTCCGACCCAATCTCCGAATGCTCACACAACAGCTCTGCAATCCGAGCCCCATTAATCGAGCCAGCTGAGCGAGGCCAGGCCGGGTGGTTTATTGCTACCCTTACTTCTCTCCGGGCCTCAGTTTCCCGACTGCAAAGTGGGGATCACAGCGCTGCCCCGCCTCCTGGGGAGAAGCGTGAATGAGGGGTGCTGAACCATTGCAGTAATGGGGGCAATCTGCGCTCTGATCTCTCCAACTCCTTGATCCTGTGACTCCCGCTGCGCCGCAAGCAGCAAGCCCCTCCTTACACGCCCAAATCCCGCGCTCGTTGTGCACGTGGCTCTAAGTTGACCACTGAAAGAAGTTTTCCCGCAGAGCGGAGGGAGAGAGAGCTCCCGGGGACCCCCAGGCCTGAGCTGTGCGCCGGTCTCCCCCGCTATTCTGAGTCTCCCCAGCAGGGGGCAGCACCGCGCCGCACGGGGACACACCCGCCCCCGCCTCCGCCTCGGCCCCAGCCCAGGATGTTACATCAGCGGGGCTGGTTTCCTGCGCTGGGTGCCGGGTCTCGGAGCTGGTACCGCGGTTCCGAGGCTCAGACGGCTCAGGGCAGCGAGAGGCGGAGCCCCCATGGACAGCCAGGGCCGCCGGGTGGTGGTGTGCGACAATGGCACGGGGGTGAGTGTGCAGCCCGGCCCCACCCTGCCCAGGGAAGTGGGTGCAAGGGCGGCCGGGAGCCCCAGAACCTGCCCTGCCCCGCGGGCATTTCAGTGGGGTTCGAGAGAGAAGGGATCGGGCCCCCCCGCCCGGCAGCGGGGCGGGAGCAGGAGGGATCGGGCCCCCCCGCCCGGCAGCGGGGCGGGAAGCAATCGGCTCACAGGGTTTTGCAGCAGCCGGAAGAGATGCTTCCCCTTCCCGGGGTGCGCTGCGGGGTCCCTGCTCGCCACTGGGTAACAGTGGGTCAGTGTCTCCTGTGGAGGGAGGGGTGACTGCCCCTCTTTCCGGGTTGGCCAGAGAACTGCTGGCCTGGGTGGGGAAGGGGCCCTTCAGCGTCTCAGGGTTGGTGTTTCCTGGCGCGGGGCAGCCCCAGGGAGGCACAGCCTGGTGTGCTGGCCACTGTGTCACTTTCCATTTTGAGAAAAGTCTGTTTCTGTTTATTTGTGCACCCAGCCTGAAGTCAAGGCCCTTGCTGTGCCAGATCTCTCTCCCTCTCCCCCCCCCCCCCCCCAACACCAGAGCCCCTGCTGTGCCTAGTACTGCTTAGCCACTGAGTGACATTCCGGGCCCTGCAGAGCTCGCCACCTAACCAGACAAAAGCTGTGAAGGGAAACTGAGGCAGGAAGGAGGATTTGCTGGAGGTTACAAAGCAGCACAGTGGTAGAGTCAATAATAGAAGCCTGGAATGTCAGCTGCCAGCCCACCCTGACTCATCCCCTCTGCTGAATTGCTGTGTAGGCAGGGTACTTCCCCCGCAGAGAGGGACGCATTAATTCTGTTAGACACAGCGGTGTTAGGCAGCGGTGACACACCTCAGCAATACCATGTGCAGGTCTGGTCACCCCAGTCAACAGCGGAGCTGGGTCCTAGGCTGATCAGAGGAATGAAGAGCCCAACAAAGAGAAGTACTTCTTTACACAACACACAGCCAATCTGTGGAGCTCCTAGCCACTGGACGTTGTGAAGGCCGAGACACTAGCAGGGTACAAAAAAGAGCTAGATACATTCATGGAGGATGGGTCCATCAATGGCTATTAGTTGGATGGGCAGGAATAGTGAGTGATTCTTTAGCCTAGCCAGAGAAGGGATCTTGCTGTTCCTGCTATACCCTTGGAGGGGAGGGGAACCCCACAGAAGGACAAAAGCTATTAAAGTTTAAGTTGGCACAAGAACAAATGGGGATAAACTGGCCAGGGCTCAGCTGAGGCTAGAAGTGAGAAGAAGGTTTTTGTGTCTCAGAGAAGAGAGAGGCTGGAACAGCTGTTATGGGAACAAACACCCCTCTGGAGCTGGCTTCTTGGGGGCTGGGTGCCAATAGATCTGAGAGCCCAGGAGTTCCGTTCCAGTCTTATCTGGCCCTGTATAAGAGTGGAATCACCCTGGTATTTCCCTTTATGGATAGCTGGGGGACAGCAGTTCTTTCCTCACTACCGCCCCTTTCCCATGGTCACTCCACTGTGGTGCAGTTCCTCTTCTCCCCACCCCCACTCAGCCAGCTCATACCTCTGTTCTACACCTTTCGGGTACCAAAAGCCCAGCTTGTTGTCTGCATCCATATGCTGGATCTTTAGCAATCAGCTCTAGGCCCTGTGGTTCCTCCAGTCCTTTGCTTGAGGCTTTCAGTTACCCTTTCCCCCTGCTCAGAGACCTCACAAGGCTAGAGGTTGGTTGGGAAGCTCAGCCCACCCTTTACACTAGGTTCCAGGCCCTTAGCACATGCAGCCAAGCTCTGCATCATCACACATCTTGTCACTGTCTCCATGGGCTCTGTCCAGGAATTGGGCTTTCTTCTGGTCTCATCCCCAGCTCCACTCTGGGCTCTATAACAAGCAGCAGCTTCCAAGGTTTCTCTCCACTGGAGCCTGCTTCAGTCCAGTGCCTTCCAGGTGTGCCATCTTCCCTCCTTTGGTAGATATGGTTGTGACAATTTTCTTCCACTATTTGACCTGAGGAAGTGGGTCTGGCCCACGAAAGCTCATCACCTAACAAACCATCTGGTTGGTCTTTAAAGTGCTACATAGTCCTGTTTTTTGTTTCATGCTACTCAGGGCTCTCTGTCCCTAAGGCAAGGCCAGCAGAGTAATTAGTACTAGCTCCTTTTTGCTCCACCCAGCTGGGCTTCATCTCCCCCCCACCCCCAGGTGCAATCAGATATATTAATAGGTCTCTCATGCCCAGGTTAACCCTTTCCTCACCCATGTGGGCTGACACTACTCCCATAGGCCGTCCTCTGTATGTCAAAAAGTCTGTGTGGGATGTACACTTATAGCGCAAACAGAGCCTTTTCTTCAGTATTTCCAAGAGAGAAACTCCTTTTAACCAGCCTTATTGGAGAGTTGTGTCCATGAGATTAAGACTGAGAGAAGGCAATCCTGAGTCGCACAGGGTCTATTTAGCCTGTGGGACTCACTGCCACCGGGCACAGTCAAGGTTGAAAACTCAGCAAGAGCCAAGAAGGGGTTGGCCATTTCTGTAGAAAAACAGAATCTGCAGTGTTGGATTTTCTTGATGCCAACACAGATCCTGTCAGGGAGATGAAATCTCAGGCTCCAGGGCTTGAGCCAATCTCTTCCCATTAGTGCGAGAGCAGCGGGAGGCTAATGGTCGGGGGGGCAGGTTATTCCCCATTGCCTACTGCATTGGTCACTGTCAGGGGCAGGATTCTGGGCTAACTGGTCCTTGACTCTGAGCCAATTTGGCAATTTCCATGTGTCTGTGAGTTCTGCAGGTTAACAGCTGTGCTTCGTGTTTGTCAGGGAACGCCAGCACTGCTCATCGGATCTATCCAGCCCAACAGGGGTTTGTCAGAAGTGTCCACAACCCGGCTGTTCTCATCAGGGCCTCATTCTCAGCTGTGGGGGCTCTGTCCTGACTTAGCTGGGGGAGGGAGATCTGTGCAGTTCCCAACACGAGGGCTCTGATTTCAGCCAGGGTCTGTGTAGCGCCTGGCACAATGGCAGGCCCGCCCTCACTTACTGACTCGGGGCTTAACGGGAAGACACTATAGCCCAGCATTGTGCCAAAGTGAAAGATAATTTGTAAACGAAACATGAAGCAAAACCACCTTTGCAGAGAGGATGCTGGGAGGGTGCCTGCAAAAGACTTCAGAAATGAGATTTCCCCGTAAAGGCTGTTCCTCCAGAGGCCTTGGCCATGCAAAGCCCATAGCCAGAAGGGGAGATTGCCCAGAAATAAAGGGTGCTGCCAAGAGCGATATGGCCCAAGGGGATGTGCTGTTGCCTGCAGGCTGCCTCTGCGGGTGCCTCTCTGCTGGTGTGAGTGCATGTCTTGCTCTAGCAGAAGCAGGCTCAGCTCTTGCATTTCCTCTTTCTCCACATCCGCTCGCTGCAGGTTCTGTCTCCCACAACAGACAGGGCCAGTCCACCAGTGCTTTCGCTTTGCTCTCCTGGGCCTGCTGCTCAACATGAGGCAGAATTAACCTGCAAGCTGCACCCACTGGCAGAGGGTTCCACAGGTTAAAGAGAGTGAGGAAAGTCTATGGGACACTCTTGCCTAAGCTGGGAAGCGAGGGATGTGTGTAGCTTACACTGCTCAGAGGGAATAATGGGTCCATTGCCCTGCCACTCCTGGGGGGCCCAATCCCCTGGGGCAGATGAGAAGATCAGGCCCTGTGCTTTTACACAAATCCCAATTAACTTGCAGAGCTTGTGTGGTCAGGAGGCCAAACTGAGAGAGGTGGCAGGACGCAGAGGTGGGCAATGAAGTCATTCACAGATAGAAACAAAATTAAGCAGTGTGGTCGCATGGAGTTTGGGGCTGGGATTCAGGTCAGCTGGGGTTCTAGGTGTAGCTATGTCACCATCTTGCTGTGTGATGTTTCCCTCTGGGCCTCCATTTCCCCTCCCATACTGCAGGGTAGATGGTCCCTTGTTTGGGGCTGGAGTTCTTCAGGGCAGGAAGCGTCTCTCGCTGTATGCCTGTGTCATACATGGCATAATGAGGACCCTGCTTTTATACTTACACTCTGGCTTCTAAACCCTAGAACGTGATGGGTGCCCCTAAAGGGCTCATACACATTTTAAAGGGATATTATGTTATTTCTTTACCAAGTTTACAGGGTCTCTAGGCACTACTTTAATACTCCAAATAGCAGGGCATACACATCTCCCTGCATGGGGGTACTGATGGAGCCTCTCCCCTGCCATGGGGGGGATGGGGAGCAAAGGAATAATGAGCATTTACAAAAGCAGAAGTGTCACTTCTGCTAAATTCTGTATTCTGGGTTACTTCCCTTCCTGGCTGGGGGGCAGGGCTAGTCATCTTCCATGCATGTAGCACCGCCTGCTGGTGTTGGGGGTGCACACAGGTAGGGTCAATCCAGAGGGCACTGGACAGGTTGTGTGTGTGTTTTGTCCCCCCCCCCCCCCCCCCAGCAATTCTGCTCCCTCCCACCAGGAAGGGGTGTCTGTGGCTCAGGGCAGGGCCAAGAGGATTTGGGGCTGGGGAGGGGGCAAAGGGGAGAAAAGGTTTGGGATTTAAAGACTGATATTTCTCCCACCCCCCCCCCCCAGCAATTCTGCTCCCTCCCACCAGGAAGGGGTGTCTGTGGCTCAGGGCAGGGCCAAGAGGATTTGGGGCTGGGGAGGGGGCAAAGGGGAGAAAAGGTTTGGGATTTAAAGACTGATATTTCTAACGACCACCACCCAACCTTGTATTCTTGTGCTCTTCTCCCCGCCCCCATCTTACTTGTGGGTCCGGCTAGCCTAGGATCCCCCATCTCAGAATAAAGATAATCGGGTCCCCCTAAGTGTTGTGAGGGTAACAGGATTAGCCAGATGGCCCCAGCCTGTCTTCTGGCCTCCCTATGTCAGATGAGGGGAGGACTGGGGCAGTTCTTCTCCCAGCATGGCCTGTTCTCCCAGCCATGTTCCTCCAGCCAGGGTGCTCTTGAGCTGAGTGGCCATACACAGAGGGGAGGGGGTTTGTCATCTGGTTCATGTCTCTCTCTCCTCCCCAGTTTGTTAAGTGTGGCTTTGCTGGCTCCAACTTCCCTGAGCACATCTTCCCCGCACTGGTCGGGCGCCCAATCATCCGCTCCACTGCCCGCGTGGGCAACATCGAGATCAAGGTAAGGGTCTGGCAGGGCTGGGAGGGGGGAGTCCCACAGGTCTCAGGTATGCAGAGTGGTGCCTGGGGCCTTGAAGGGAGAACTCTTGGGGGAGAGCTCCACTAGAAGTCTAGAGGAAAGGGGCTCAGAGAGGGGCCCCAGTAATGGGGTGGCCAAAGTACTGGTGTCTAAAACCCCATCCTCTCTCCCCCAGGACCTGATGGTGGGGGATGAGGCCAGCGAGCTGCGCTCCATGCTGGAGGTGAACTACCCCATGGAGAATGGCATCGTGCGCAGCTGGGACGACATGAAGTACCTGTGGGACTACACCTTTGGGCCCGAGAAACTCAACGTCGACCCCCGCAGCTGCAAGATCCTGCTCACTGAGCCCCCCATGAACCCCACCAAGAACCGCGAGAAGATCATAGAGGTGAGGCTGGGCTGCAGGGCAGGACTGAGGGGCCAGTGTTGGCTGAGCTTGAGGGACATGGCGGGAGGAGCCCAGGGCTGGGGTTGTAAGGGCGGGAGGTTGGCACTGAAGGGCATCAGCTGGACTGTGCCCATGGTTTCTCCTCTTCCCCCAGGTGATGTTTGAGACATACCAGTTTGAAGGCGTGTATATCGCTATCCAGGCGGTGCTGACGCTCTACGCCCAGGGTGAGGAGTGTGGGGGCTGGAGCAGGTGTGGGGACAGGGAGGGTGGAGAGGTATGGGGGTAGGAGAGGGGAGGGCAGGGCAGAGTCGAGGCAGCACATGGAATTCAGGGGAAGGTGCTACAGTGGGTAAATCTACCCTGTCATATGGCAGGTGAGTGAAGCTGCCACCAGTAGGATGGGGGTGGAGGGCTCTACAGGTCAGGCTAGATGATCTGACTGTCTTTTGGGTCTGTGAATGGCTGGCAGGGCATCAGGCAGGCACCATGGGGATTTCTTAAAGCACAGGGGCACCCAAATGTTAAAATCAGTGAGGCTCAAACTGTCCCTTTTGAAACTGGATCTCTGGCCCCTGAGTTGCTCAAGTGCTTTTGTAAAATTGCCCATCATTGATGCACTGCACCAGCCTGCGGTGCTGAACTGGGCCAGGTCCCCTCTGGGAAGAGACCCTCAGCTGGGCCAGCACTGAAACTCAGGTGTCTGGCTGTACAAAGAACAGGCTGGAGCACAGCAAGAGATGGAGGATAAGCAAGATGCGGGGGAAGGGCGGGTGGGCAGCATGCTGCAGCCACTAACAAGGGCTCAGGGCTGGGGAATGCAAAGGATCTGGGCCTGGGACAGCACTCCAATGGAGAGAGAATGGGGGAAGGGTGCAGCAAGGGGGAAGGATCCAGGGTGGGAGGTACTAAAGTGAACGTAGTGGGAGCATCTGCTTTCCTCCTCCCATCTTTAGTGAAAGGCAAGGGGGCCAATTCCCAGCCAATCAGAGGGGGAGATTTCCCAGCCCAAGTGGGGTTAGCCTGTGGAACTCACTGCCACAGGGTGTCCTGCAGGATGAGAACAAGCAGGGCTCAGGGAAGGAAGTGAGGGAGAAACCAGGGAAGCCCTGCTGCAGGAGGGCAAGCAGGAGAGACATTCCCTTTGCGCATGTTACTTCCTGTTTGGCCATTAAAGAGCTATTGTCACCTTTTCCCTGAAGTGGGCAGTCCAGGTGCCTTTGGAGGTTGGATACCAAGGTAAATGGGCCCATTGCCTCTGCTCACAGGAACCTCCCTCTCCCATTTCAGGCCTGCTGACTGGGGTGGTGGTGGACTCTGGGGATGGCGTGACCCACATCTGCCCTGTCTATGAGGGCTTCTCTCTGCCCCACCTCACCCGGCGGTTGGACATTGCAGGACGGGACATCACCCGGTACCTCATCAAGGTGAGAGTCGGGTGTGGATGCATCCTAGGCTGGCTGGCTGCCCATCGGACTGCCATGAGGGGAATCCACGCCTCGGGCTCCTAAGATGTTTCAAGCATCCCAGAACCTGTATGGAGCCCAGCCCCTGCGCTGAGGGGTGAGCCTTCTGGGGGCAGCTCAGCACCTGCAGGAGCCCCACAGGGCCAGACACCATCCAGCGACTCCACTGCTGTGGCACAGAGCTCAGACCTAGCCTCCTGCCCACAGCGCCTATTGCTAGCTCTCCCTTCCCTGGCTGGTCTCCAGCAGGGCCTCTGTCTCAAAGCTTCTCCCTCTGCTGGAGCTGCTGAAAATGGCCCAAGCCTCCCAAGAGCTCAGCTCCCCCCTTTTATAACTGTCCAGCCTCTGCTGTCGGGGGACCCTCTCATCAGCTGTCCCAGGCGAGCTCGGCCCAGCCAGGTGACCTCGCTGCCCAGGCTGCCTCACTCCCTGTCTCCCCCACAACCCAGCTCTCCTGGGGAGCCAGTATGACTGGAGTTAGCCCGGTGCTGTGGCTGAGCATGCCACCTCAGCAATGCTGTTGCCCCTTCACTGCTGGCCTTGGGGATCTGCCCGCCATGGGGGCCAACAGGTGAAAGGCTGCACCTCAAGGGAGCGTCCCGCGTGGGAAGGAGCCAGGCAGCGAGTGCCTGATCCCGCTTAGAGTGCCTGGATTGTACCCACGTGCTCCCCAAACCCTCCCAGGTAGACTGAAGGGGGTGGGACATTGATGGGAGGGGCTCCAGCAGCTCCTGTCACTATGGTCTCCCCCTCTGTCAACTGCTGGTACTGCAGGCACCCCCATGACTCGGTTTCCCTCTATTGTTAGCTCCTGTTGCTGCGGGGTTATGCCTTTAACCACTCTGCGGATTTTGAGACGGTGCGGATGATGAAGGAGAAGCTCTGCTATGTGGGGTACAACATCGAGCAGGAGCAGAAGCTGGCTCAGGAGACCACAGTGCTGGTGGAGTCTTACATGGTGAGAGTGCAGCTGAGTGGGCGGGCCTCTACTTGGTGGATGGGTAGGTCACTCCTGCCCATTGAGGGTGCATCTACACTGCACCCAGAGCTCAAAATAAGCTACACAGTTTGAGCTACACTTCGAGTTAATTTCAAAATACCTTATTTTGAAATTTGGCGCTGTCTATACAGTGCCACATGTAGAAATACAGCGCTTTTCCGAAACGTCTCTTGCTCCTCGTGGGACGAGGTTTACAGAGACATCAGAGTAGCAAGACCCCTATAGTTCGAAATAACAGATTTGCTCAAAAAGTGCAGAATAGCTATTTCGGGATAGCTCCAGAGAATAGCCTGAGAGACGGTTGCTGGGAGGGTGGCATCTTAGAGCAGGAGGGCTGGGAGTTAACACTCCATTGGGATGCCTGGGGCAAGTCACCCACATGGAGCATAAGCTCAGGCTCTCTGCACACTCTGGCAGTGCTGCTGACAGACTTTCCCTGTGCTTCCCTCACCCAGCTGCCCGATGGGCGTGTGATCAAGGTTGGGGGTGAACGGTTTGAGGCGCCTGAGGCCCTGTTCCAGCCCCACCTCATCAATGTGGAGGGTGTAGGGGTAGCCGAACTGCTCTTTAACACCATCCAGGCAGCTGATATTGACACCAGGTGAGCAAAGGGGTGGGAAGTGGAGTCTGGAGCTGATTCCTCCCCCCCCCCCCCCCCCCGCAAACTGGGCTTTTGGGAGGAGCTTGTAGGCAGTGCTTTTGTGTGTGTGTGTGTGTGTGTGTGTGTGTGTGAGGTAGTAGGGAAGGTGATGGGATTATTGTGGATTGGAAGGTTCTTGGTGGATCCCAGGGGCTCATTGGTGGGGGGGGTTGCTGGGGAAACCCTAGGATGCTGCCACTCTCTCCCCCCCCCCCCCCCCCCCCCCCGATCATTGGAGTAAGCTTGTTGGGTAGATTCTGGGGGAAGTTGTATGGGTCTGGGGGGTAGATTCTGGGGGAAGTTGTATGGGTCTGGGGGGGTATCTTAGGGGTGCAGTGGGGCTGAGCCCCCAGGATTCCTGGGCACATCATCTGTCTGTCTCCATGGCACATCATCTGTCTGTCTCCATCCCTCTCCCTAGGTCGGAGTTCTACAAGCATATTGTGCTATCGGGTGGCTCCACCATGTACCCAGGCCTGCCCTCCCGGTTGGAGCGTGAAATCAAACAGCTCTACCTGGAGCGGGTGCTCAAGGGTGATGTGGAGAAGCTGTCGGTGAGTGGGCACTGCATAGGGTGTATGGCCAATGTCTCCCCAGACACTACACACACCTCTCTGGGTGGGATGGGCCAATTCAGCTCCTCAGTGCCACCCACAGTCCATGGCAGCTGACCTGTGTGGGGAGGCCAAGGAGGCCCCTGCCATATAAAGGAGATTTGCCCAGGGAGGCAAATGCAGGGGGTCAGAATTACTCTTCTGGCCTGAAAATCCAGGGGTGAAATTCTGACTTCGCTGACCCTGTGACTGATGCCAGTTGAGTTCTTCCCATAGCCTAAGGGGCAGAGCCTCTTCTGGCTGTGGGTTTGAATCCTGGCACCAGCAGGTGAGGCTCCCCCTTGTTGTTAATTGGTCTTCTCTCCCACCTGCAGAAATTCAAGATCCGGATCGAGGACCCACCACGGCGGAAGCACATGGTGTTCCTGGGGGGCGCTGTGTTGGCCGACATCATGAAGGACAAGGAGAACTTCTGGCTGCAGCGAACCGAGTACCTGGAAAAGGGGACCCGCATCCTGGAGAAGCTGGGGGTCACTGTGCGATAGGGACACCCCCATTTTACCCCCTCCCTGCCACTAGCTCAGCTGCCCCATCTCCTTCATTAACCCTTTCCTCCCTGGCAATATCGCCTTGATTCTGCCTTTCTAGCAGGCCGACCAATCACAGGGCTTCTTTAGGGAACACTTTTTTTCAGGGTGTGGGGGGAAATAATCATGGGGGTTGGGTCCGGGTGGGGTGGGGAGAGGGAGGATATACCTCTCTCTTGGGCCCAAGGCACTCGCTCCCTGGGCTCTGCCTTGGCCACAGGAATGACGTCTCTTCTCCCCTCGGGGGTCACAATGGCCCCTGCAGCAGCCTGCTAGAGATAGGAGAAGGAGGGGTTCGGACAGAACTGTTTTGGGCTGGATTGTAGGGAGATGCCCCTGCTGGGGAAGGATCAATGAGGCCAGGGAGTCCTATACCCCTAAGACTGGCTAACTGGGGAATATGCTGGAGGGACCAAGAGGAGGGTCTAACTGCCCCCCCCAATTCTTGTGGGATCAACCCTTGGGAAGCAAATAATGTTGTGATCTTTAGGGGAAGAATAAAGGGATCAATCACACCCCCACTATCAAACTGTTTTGGGGTGGGACCCTAGCTGGTTCCACCCCTTGCCAAGCACATAGCCCCCTGCTGGCCAAAGGGGGTTATGCACAAACTTTGCAGGAGCCTGAGTGTGTTGGTGGGAGGTTTCTATCCATACCTTCTCTCCTCTGCAATTCTGGGGTGCAGACGGGGAGGTGTTTGCTGGGCCTGGGGCAGGATTCCCCTGTGACGCAGTCTCTGTATTGAATGGGGAGGAGGAAAATCACCTCCCCACACAACAACAACCTGAAAATGGGGTTTTTTTACCCTGATTTTTAAATTGTTTTTGCTTCTTAGTGTCTCTTTGACTCCTGTGTCTCTGGAAAACGAGGGGGGAGAAGTGTGGGTCCCAGATCTGTTTCAATTACAGGCTAGCTCAGGGGACTGGGGTATGGACCTTTTCCCTTCTAAGCGGCACTGGTGCCCGTTCTGTCACCTGGCAGTAGAGCCGTGCCAATCTGTGGCTATCCACTTCTGTGGATGGGTGTCCACATCCTCAGCTATGGATGCAGATATCTGCAGCTCATTTTTTAGGATACAGATGTGGATGTATCCGTGCCGGGCTCTACCCATCAGCAGATTGACTTCTAGTGGGGCCAAGCAACCATGTTTCTTGAAGGCTGAAGCTGACCTCTCTGGGGGCTCTGCCCCTATCTTTAAGGGCAGGCATCAGGCCTTGGAGTGGCTGCCCTGCCCCTTCCATACACCTAAGGGGGAGCTGTGCTGCCATAAGGGCTGCCTAGCTAGGGGACCTTTTTAAGTGCGATTGGGAATGAGGGCTGATTTTTCTGATTACTGCCATCCTCAGCCATTGGGTTGCCATGGCAACAGATCCCAGCTGGGGTAAGATAGGGACTTCAATTCATGTAGGAGTTGCCCAGGCCTAGACCCCTCAGCTCCTTTGCCCTTGCACTAGACACCAGTCCCCTGTGATGAAGGTAGGAATGGCAGATATGTGAATAGACTCCTGGGGTCTACTGCCAGTTCTGGGGGAGGGGTCTAGGAGTTAGAGGTGGGGACCCAGGATTCCAAGGGTATGTCTATTCTGCATTCCTCTTTTGAGAGAGGAATGCAAATGCAGCTGAGTGAAATTGCAAATGAAGCGTGGATTTGAATTTCCCATGCTTCATTTGCATAATTGCGTCCGGCCGCTTTTTTTGAAATACCTTATTTCGAAAAAAGAAATGCTGGCTAGATGTGGTAACTTTGAAAGAAAACCCTTCTTTTGAAATAACCACGTCTAGGTGGAGTTTCTTTTTTCAAAATAGAGTATTTTGAAAAAGCAGCCACATGTGATTATGCAAATGAAGCAAGGGAAATTCAAATCCCTGCTTTTTCAGTTTTGTTCACCTGCGTTTGCATTCCTCTCTCAAAAGAGGAATGCAATGTCATGATACGCCAAGGGTCTGTCCCCAGCTACGGAAGGGATCCAGGTGGTGCTCACCCAGACCCGATCAACCTTTGTACAAAGAGCCCTTATCAGTATTACCGGTCACAGGGGCTGTGCCTTGGACCTCTGACAGTGGCGTTGGGGTCCTAAGGCAGCAAGGCCAGCAGGACAAATACCAAGACTAAGGGGTGCTCGGTAGGAATTCTGCCTGCCCTTACAGACCATCCCGCCTGGACAGTGTCAGCCCCAGGCCGCCAGGAGGCAGCATAGCCCTTCAAGACGAATTAAATCCGAGCGATTCACACATGCGAGAGCCCCCTGAGCGCCAAGGGTGCCGACATCCCCAGGCTCGAACCAGCAGACCCTCACTCTGGCAGCCCGGGCTCCCAGGTCCAACTCCTTCCATGGCCGCCAGGTGGTGCTCAACCGCCATCCCTGCTCTCGGATCCCTACAGCCCTTCACAGAGGCCCCTTGTCTGGGGAGCTCCTGCCCCCACCGAGAGAGTCCTGGGAGGGCACGGCGGTGGGGGAGGAGCTGGCCCCCTGACTCCTGTCCTATAGGGAGTGGGGCGGGGCCAGGCTGAACAGACCCGCTGCAGGCCGGGCGGGGGATACGGGGCTGGATATCGGTCTGATGGGGGAGGGGGGACTGGCGGGTCTGTGTCTCCCCAGCCCAAAGCGGGGCCCAGCTCCACCAGTCTCAGTCACTCGATGTTCCCTCGAGTCTCTTCAAACAAGCAAGCACAATGCGGGGCGGGGCGGGGCGGGGGGGACTGGGACGCCTCTCATCCCATGGGATCCCCGTGGAGCCGCTGGCACAGGGTGGGGGGGGGGGCTCCTGGCCTGAGCCCCAGAAGTCACCTCTCACCGGACCCCGAGCGGGCTTTGACTAGGAACCGGGGAGCTCTGTGTCCCCGCCCGCCAGCTGGGGCTGGAGGGGAGCAGAGCTGGCGCCCTCTAGCGGGGAGCGGCCCCGCCTCTCACGTTCCCCTCGCCCCCCCGGTTCCCACACATCAGGAATTCCATGCATTTCCGCGCTGCCTCTCCATCCGACCTGCAGCCCCCGGCTTCCCTTCCCCCCGCCAGCCCCTCCGGCTGGGCCCAAACCCTCCCCGGCTCCCTACACAGAGCCCCCCCGATGCACAGCACACGCGCCACGCAGCCCGCCGGACACAGGCAAGCCCTGCAGAGATGCACCCCAGAAAGCCCCCCTGGAGCGCACATAGGCGCGCTCCTGGTTCACAGCATGAGCAGCGGCAGCTGGGATCTCTGCCCCTGGGGGCTGCAATCCGGGACTTCTAGGCGCAGAGTTCTGGCTCTCTCCTGGCGGGAGAGGGGGGGAACCGTCCAGAGTTCTGCCAACCCGCGGGGGCTGGCCTCGGCCTCCTCAGGAACGGAGCCGTTCCCCCAGTCACCAGCCTGCCAGTGGACTTAGTAATCAGGGTGAGCAGGCACTAGTGCATAGAAAAGCAAGTGTGCAAATGCTCAGGGGTATGCCCACAAGTGAGTGCACATGCTCAGGTGTGTGTGTTTGTGTGTGCAGCAGTGCAGCTTTTGCGAGTGTGAGAGCGTGTCAGACAATATGGCAACATGCATGTTGAGTGAGTACAAGCTGGTATGCATTGGGATGATGGTCACACAAGTGTGTACGATGCAGCAAAGAACATGTGCACGAATAGGAGGCCATGTATGCACATGGGTGTGCATGCACGGGAAAATACATGCATAGGTATGTACAAATGGCTAGGGTGCTCACACTGTGTGAGGGCTAGGAGCAATTCTGGTACTCCCGAGCTCACGCTCTGCCATGCATGCCCATCCTTGTGTGCACTCTTCTGTGCATACTGACTTCCCTGAATCTGTTGAGAGTCTCAGCTCCCCTGTGGGAATCACCCTGACCTGCCTGTGGTCTTGGAAGATGCAGGAAGACACTTGGAGCCATTCCCACAGCAGAGCATGGAGGGGCTCTGGGAATGAGGAGCCAGAATCCAGTCCTGTGTCCCAGCCTCCAGGTTTCTGGAGCAAAGGACTAAACTAGGGCCAGGCCATGTAGCAGTATATGCAGTTGTGTGTGTGTGGTGTGTGCATATGCATGTGTCTTGTATTGCGTGTGTCAGTGTAAGCTGCAGCATATGGTCAATTTACACACCCATTCTCTGCTGATTCACTGTTTGCCCCTTTCAGCAACAACTAGAAGAAGGCAGGATGTGGGGTTGGAAGTCTGGACTCCTGGGTTCTAAATCCCACCCTAAGGGAGGAGCAGTGTATTTAGGGGTTAGAACAGGGGGGCTGGGAGCTAGGGCTCTGTGGATCTATCCCAGCTCTAGGCGTGGAGCGGGGTTTGCATTTCTCATCCAGCTGCACAAAAGGGAAGGTCTCACTCACATATACCCTGCCTCCATCCTCTGGGTCAGGCCATCCAGGATCCCCCCCAGCTACCCCTCCCAGCTTGTCTCCCCCTCTTCCTGGGCTTGGGCCCAATTCTCTCCCTTAAAAGGACAGGGGCGGGCACTGTCCTGTCCTGCCCCTCCCCACCGAGGGGAAGAGAAGGGCAGGGGATCTGTGCCGAGGCACAGAGCGGAGCAGGCAGCCGTGGGCGCCAGGACGATGCTGCGTCTCTGGCTGCTCCTGACTGGGCTGGTGGGGCCGGCGCAGGGCGCCTGGCCGGAACATGAAGCTGCCTGGCCAGGGCTCGAGGCTGCCTGTGGCCCAGAAGGCTGCTATGTTGTCTTCTTCCAGCGCCGCAGCTTCCTGGAGTCCTGGCGGAGCTGCCGGGAGCTTGGTGGAAACCTGGCCACACTCAAGCGCCACGAGGAGGCAGCCCAGGTGGCGGGGCTGCTGCAAGCCACGGGCCCAGGTACAGGGCAGCAGCGGCTCTTCTGGATTGGACTGCAGCGCCAGCCACGCCAGTGCTTCCCTCAGCGCCCGCTGCGTGGTTTCACCTGGACCACTGGCAATCAAGACACGTTCTACACCAACTGGGCCCGGGCTGAGCCAGCTGGGGGTGCTGCTTGCTCGGCCTCACGCTGTGTGGTGCTGACCTACGGTCCGGCCACGCAGGAGAATTTCCAGTGGCTGGAGGGTTCGTGTACCCTGCCTGTGGACGGCTACCTGTGCCAGTTTAGCTTCACTAGCATGTGCCCCGGGCTGGCCACTGAGGAGACAAGGACTGTGAACTACAGAACGCCCTTTGGGCAGGTCAACGGCCCCTTGAGCCACATCCCCTTTGGCACAGTGGCATCTGTGGCCTGTGGCAGCACAGCCCCTATCTCCGTGCTGTGCATGCAGAAGGACGATGGCTCCGTGGGCTGGTCCAAGGAGGAGCCCCTGTGCGGGGAGGAGGACGGGGACTGGTGCGAGGGTGACAACGGGGGCTGCCAGCAGTTGTGTGTGGATGAGGGGCCCAGCTACTCATGCGAGTGCCATGCTGGCCACGCCCTGCTGCCTGACGGGCGCTCCTGTGCTCTAGCTGATGGCTGCCAGAACCACCCCTGTCAGTCTGAGTGTGTGCCAGGAGAGGACGGAGGATACCGTTGCTTGTGTCCCGAGGGCTACACGCTGGCCAGCAACGGACACACATGTGAGGATGTGGATGAGTGTGCCACAGGGCCGTGCGAGCAGCTGTGTGACAACTTCCCTGGCAGCTTCCAGTGCCGCTGCCACCTGGGTTATGAAGCCGATGAGGCTGGGGACTGCATTGACCTGGACGAATGTGGGAGCGCCCCGTGCGAGCACCAGTGCGAGAACACTGAGGGCTCCTACCTGTGCATGTGCCACCTGGGCTTCAGCCCGGCTGAGGAGGCGCCGCAGAACTGTGTGGACAACGACGAATGCCAGATTCCTGGCGTTTGCCAGCAGATGTGCGTCAACTACGTGGGCGGATTCGAGTGCTACTGCACCGAGGGCTATGAGCTGGAGGCTGATGGCATCAGCTGTGCCCCCCTGGCAGAGCCCCCTGCACTGGCCACCAGGGACCAGGCCTTCTACCCGCGCTTCACGGATGAGCAGGAGTGGGGTGCCGAGGTGCTGCAGGTTTGGGGAACAGAGGACCCTTTCGACCTGAGCCAGGAGCTCTCCAGCTCCACTGCCACCCCCCCTGACCTGCCTCCTGCCGTGCCCCACCCCAGCACTGATCATGCAGCCCTTCGTCCCTCCACCACCCCACCAGTGCCCACAGCCAGCCTCCCAATCCCTCCCACAACCGCCAGCTCCTTAGAACCCACCACTGGTTCCCCAATCCCCTGCACCAGCCCCCCAATCCCTCCCACATCCACTGCACCTCCAGAACCCACCACTGCCCCCCCAGGTCCCCACACCAGCCCCTCTATCACTCCCATGACAACTGCCCCCCCAACTCCCAGCACCAGTGCCCCAAGCCCCAGATCTCCAAGGTCCCCTGTTGCTCCTGCCTCACCCTATAGCAGGGAGGCAGGGGACCCTGCAGCTGACAGGGCCAGGGCTCCACTGCCCCCTTCAGAGGACCCCAGCACCTCTCTGGGTGGGGAGCGGGCAAGGAGGAAGCGGGACGACCGGTGGCTGCTGGTGGCACTGCTGGTGCCTCTCTGTGTCTTCCTGGTGATCATGGTGGCACTGGGCATCGTGTACTGCACCCGCTGTGGTGCCAGGGCCAAAAGCCGCAGTGTTACACAGTGCTACCGCTGGGTCACCAGTGCGGGGGGCAAGGGGCCCCCCCACTCACCTGCAGGGACCCACCCAGCCACCTGCCGGACCAGCGTCTGAGACTGTGGAGTTCCAGAATATAAAGGGACCAGGATGCTTCTCCACACTCACAGCTGGGAAATGAGACCCCTGGCTCGGATGCAAGGACTGGCTGCACCCCCTGAGCTGGGCCCCCGGAACCATCTCTGAGTCCCTGGCCGGGACATGGAGGCCAACGCCCTGGCTGGAGCAAGAGCCTTGCAGCCACCCTGACCCTCAGCTGGGACATGGATACTTCCAACTGGAAACTGGAGCCACCCCAACACCCTCCTCCAGCTGGAACCCTGGAGCCATCCCTGAGCCCCCAGCTGGCACATGAGCCCACCATTTATCTCTCAACCCCCCAGCTGGAGCCTGGTCCCCCCCCAAACTGTCCTGCCACCATCATCTGGTCCCCTGGAATTGTGCACTGGCTGTCCCCGGTGATGGAATCACCCCCACCCCAGAGCTAGGACTAAGACTCCACCTGCAGGGCCCCACAAACCAGGGCAGAGACATGGCTCCCCAGCACCCTGGCTGGGATATGGCCCTCCTTGTCTCCAGGTCTGGGTCCTTCCTTATCCTGCTCCTCAGACTTCTGCCAAAAAGACACAGGAGCCAACTTCACTGGGGATCCCTGGTTATTGTGGAGAATCCCTGATGAGACCCACTGACACCTCCTCCCCTCCAGAAAAGCGATGAGAAAGTGACAGGGCTGGAGAAATGCTCCCAGGACTTGACAGACCCCTGGAACTAGGGGCCACAGAGCCAAGGGAAGCAAGGAGCCTGAAGCTAGGAGAAGGAGACAGTAAGGGGACTCAGAATGGGTCTGTGAGAGGGCTCTGGGAGAGAATGTGGGGGGCCTCTAGGGGCTTGGAGAGGCCCCAGATGCTTTTCCATTGTTAATACGTGTTGCTCTCACAATAAAGGGGTTGAGCCGGATTGCGGCTGGACAGCTTTAGTGGGGTGGGGAGTCACCACTCCTGGGTTCCAGTCCAGACAGTTTTACTTGGGGGAGCGGGTGTCAAAATCTGACTCCATGATGGGAACCTTGGAATCGGCATCGCAGGAGATCCGTGTGGGGTTATTGGCTACTGAGCCTAACCCCCGGCCATCCAGGACTTCTGGCTCGTATCCCAGCTCTGAGAGGCAAATGGGGTCTGGTGGTTTGGGGGAAGGGGGAAGAGCCAGGAGTCCTGGGTCTTCCTGGGAGCAGACAGGGATGTTTGTGTCTGCTGTTGCCTGTGTAATTAGACTGTGATTAAAGCTCCTGGTGGCAGGAAGCTCCCTGTACCAACTCCCCCCTCTCCTATGGCCATTCCCACCAAGCGAGAAATGGCACCCCAGTGTCTGTGCCCTACTGGGGTGGGCTGGGACTTAGCTCCCCTTAATGCTTCACTAAAGCCCGGAGCAAAGCCCATCCCCCCATTCCCTTGTAAACTGGGATGTCTTCAGCTCTCACATGAAGTGGGGGCAGGCCTGGCTCTAGATGGGAGATATTCAGGAGGCTGGGAGAAGAGGCAGGGGCTCACTTCCTGCGCTAAACTACACTACAATGAGCTGTTGCCCTGTTGCTGCACCCACTCCAGAGTTGGCTGCATCTGCACTGGACGAGGGATCCCTACTCCATGCTCAGCCCCAGAAGTGGCTTCATCTCAGTGACAGGTGAGGAATCCCTGGTATGAACAGCCCCCCCATGCTCCACCCCAGAGGTGGCTGCATCTCAGTGACAGGGACGTGATTTCTCTATATACAATGTGTACAACCCATTAGTAAATATTTTAAACGGAGTCTGGCTATGGATGAAATGTTCTACAGCTTCTTATGCAGGGAAACATGTCCTCTTATCCCAGCCCTCAGCTCCTTCCTCCCCCTCCAGCTCTGCTGGTGCCTGTCAGTCCAGATCCATAGTCCTCTGCTAGCTCAGGCCTGGGCTTCCCCACCCCCACCCCTCTGTGCAATGAAGGGTTAATACTGCAGGAGTCCAGGGAGCCCCCCACCCCAGCCAGATGGGGGGGAAGGTTTCCTGGGCTCCCTGCCCCAGAGCCGCCCTGTTAACACAAACTGGAAACAGACTCTGGCCTGACGCAAATACTTGGCAAACAATGGCCCCCAGGCACCTGGGGGGAGTGGGAGGGGACTGGAAGGCATAGGGGGCCAGGAGAGGAAGGGGGCAGGGGAAAGGGAAGGGTATTTTGGCTCCTTCATCTGATTGAGTTTCCTAATATCTGTGCCCAGTTGAACCCTTGCCCCCCCACGTGCCAAGACACATGCATACTGAGACATTCACACATATTGAACCCCTGAGACCCGCTCACAAGAACAACCTCCCTCCCCCCGAGACACGCACACAAATACCCTCACAGGCACATACCCACCACAGACACGCAGGCACACATACAGATACCCTCATATGCACAAAGCCACCCAGAGACACACACACACTCAGAGACACACTCCATGCACACCCTGACACATGCACACTCACATTCCCACATATTGACCCCCTGAGACACGCTCACAAACATACACCCACCCAGAAACACACTCATATGCAAACACACTGACATGCACACACACCCAAAGACATGTTCACGTGCACACACACACGCATACACTGACATGAATGCACAAACACACACACACACACACATCCCCCCAGAGACACTCTCACATGCACACACACTGACAAGCACACACCATCCCAGAGACATGTGCACAACTCTTCCAGACACATGTGCGCACACGCTGATGCAAGCACACACATACGCACTGACACATACACACCCAGAAACATTCCTGCACACTGACTCCCCCCAAGACATGCTCAGAAGCACATATACTGACATGCTCACCCCATTGAGACATGCACACATACTGGTGTGAACATACATACAACAGCATACACACAAACTTGCAGCTTGGTGTGACCATGCCCTGAGATGTGCACACACTTGTGGGCGCGCACCCCCTCCTCCCTCCCATGGATTTCCCTGAGTTGGGGCTGAGCAAATTCTATAAATGCAAGAGTGAGAAGGCTAGATAGTGAGTGCGTGTGTTGTGTCCCTGTGCAAGTGTGTGCTCACTCTGCCCCCTGCTGACTGGATCAGGGAGCTGCACAGGCCCTGGGCCCTGTGAGGGTGGGTATGTGTGGGGGGGAGCCAACATTCCCAGCTATGGCCAGCTAAGGGGGGTTGCAGCCTGCAGCTTCTGAGGACAGGGTACCTGGAAGATGTTCCCCACACCTCCCCCCTTTGACCTAGCCTGCCTGTGGGACAGAGCCAGACCAGGGATAGCAGGGGGCTGTGGGTCAGGACTGGGAGGCACTGGCAGAGCTGGGGTGGTCAGGGCTCTGCATGTTTGGGAGGGAGTGTATTGTGGGGCAGGCAGGTTGAACCCCCAACATAGAGTCCCACCCCCCCTTCCCAGGTTCTTTGTGTCTGCCCCCACCCCCCTCTGGAGCTGGACAGGAATGTGCAGGAGAGGGGGGACTGTTGGGAAGGGTTAATTAGAGCCAGACGGTGGAGAAGCCAGAAGAATCCCGGCTCTGTGGGGCCTAATGAACAGCAGATGGGGCTGTGTGCTTAGGACAGGGACCCCTCCTCGGCCTGATTCCCCCTCACCCTGTAGCGTGGCCCCCCAATTGTCCTAACCCCTCAGCCTCCCACAGCACAGCCCCCACTGGCCTGGCACAGCCCTGCTAGCCACTCCCACGGCCCTCTGCTTCCCCCCACCATTCCCTCAGCACAGCCCCAATAGCAGCCCTCGGGGTCCCCCACACTCCATGCCCCTCAACAGCACTGTCCTTCTCTAGCACAGGCCCCCCCATTCCTTGACACGCCCGCCTATGACTCCTGACCCACCCCCAGACCCTAATCCTTGTCATGCCCCCATGGTGACCCCGGATCCTTCCCCACAGAGTCCCTGAGGCCCAGGGTCCCCCCAAACACCTACAGAGAACGTACCCTACCAATGCTCTGCCACTGGGGGATGGGGAGTCATTTACTAGACAGGTAGGGCATTTGCAGTCAGATGCGGCATGAGCACGAGGGGCTGGGCAGATGCCCATGCAGACAGACACACTGTGAGCATGCAGGGCTGGGCAGATACCCATGTTGTGAGCCCCAGGGGCCGGATGGATGCAGAGCCATGAGTGCGCCTATGTGGGGATCTTGCACAAGGGCAGAAGCCTGAGACCTCCATAGAACCCAAGGGCTCATTCTGAACATGTGTCCTGGCCCCTCTCCGTCACTCCTGACCCCTGCTCATGGGGTGCGATTAACCAGCCTGCAGCCCTCATGCCCCTCCCCCATTACATGGGCCCGCCAGGGAGGCTGGTCCCAGCAGTGGGGGTGGGGAGCCGCCATCCGGGTCGGGCAGGGGGCAGAGCTGAAGGGGGGCTGGGAAAGGAAGTGCCGAGACCACCCAGCGAGTCCCAGCCATGGCTCAGCCGCAGGAGCCAGACCCAAGCAGAGAGGAGCTGGGGAACTGCTCCCATTTCTGTCTATCCCCCTCTCTCCTGACCTGCAGCCTCCTGTCCCAGACCTGTGCCCCCCCGGCTCGGCCAGTGCCCCTCAGTCCTGACCCACAGCCCCCTGCTGGCCTAGCTCTGCTCCCCCTACCCACTCTGCTGGTGCCCATCACTCCTGACCCACTCCTAGCCCAGCCTTGGGCTGCCCACCTGAGGCAGAGACCCCGGCAGGGCAGCTTGACCAGTCCCTGTGCCACAGGATGAATGGTCCCTGGAAATCAGCCATCTGCAGTGGAGCAGCTCAGGCAGTCTGTTGATCTTGGCTGGAGCTACAGCCCCCCCTCCCCCCCCAAACTTCCTGCCACCTCCCCCACAGAGTGGAGATATGGGGGAGGTATAGGATCATCTTACAGGATCCCAGAGTGGGGCTAGCAGGGGGCCATGGGTTGGGACTGAGGATCATCAGCACAAGGTCTGTCTGAGTTTGTGGGCACAGGAGCCCTTGCTGTGCCCCTCACACTCGCCGTGGGGGAAGCATGCACGGTGAGTGTGTGTTTGTGAGTTTGCACAGAGTATGTGCGTGTGGTGGTTCTGTGCATGAGCCTGCTGGCAAAAGCAGGCTGTTCCGGTGTGTGTGCACAGCCAGGTGCAGGCAGTGTCTGTGTGTGTGTCAGTGCAGCATTTATGCACACATAGCTGGGAGTGGGGGTGCATATGTGTGTGTCAGTGCAATGCATGAGTGTGCATAGCCAGGTACGCAGGAGTGTCAGTGCAGGTATGAGAGTACATGGCCAGGTGTACATGAGTGTGTCAGTGCAATGCATGTGTGCACTCACCTGGGTCCAAGGGAGTATGTGTATGCACTCACAGCCAAGTGTGCAGAAGCTTTGTGACTGCACAAGTGTGGGTGTGCGAGGGACATGCAAAGTGTGGGTGTGCGAGGGACATGCATGTCGGTCAGTGTTTGGCTGGCCAGTGGGCAGCGGGGACTGCAGTGTGGGAGGGATATAGGTAGCATGGGAGGGAAGGAAGCTGCAGCTGTCTCACGAAAGCACGTGGGAGCAAGTGTGAAAAGGAGCCCTGGGAACAGCAGAATGGAAGCTGAAGGACCCTGGTTCTGTTCTCCCCACCCATATCCCCAGCTCTGGGAGGGGAGAAGGGTTTAGTGTGCTACCGAGGGATATCTGGAAGCCAGGACTCCTGGGTTCCCTCTGGCCAAGGGAGGGCATATCCTGTGTCTCTGCCATGGCTGGGTGGCAGGATCACTGTCTGGGCTGGAACAGGCACCGCTTGGTTCAGGTGAGGCGATGCATGTGTGCCCACCCCCCTCACATCACAGGGACTGCAAATTACCAATTACAGGGAGAGGGAAGGGTGCAGTGGTGGCTGGGGAAACAGTATGTGTGGAGGGGAGGATAGGGGTTGGCAGGGGGAGGGACTGAAAGCGAGGGGAAGGGCTGGGCATGCTGCCAGCTTCCATTTAGGACCATTGCGGTTCTACTGCATTTAACCCCCTCAGCTCAGTGCTAGCGACAGGGTCTCCCAGGAGCATGGGATGGGGGCAGGGGACATTGTGTCATGACAGGATATCTGAGGAACACCAGCAGAGCTGTGGGGGAGGGCAGGCCTGGGGGACACCAACTGAGCTGGAGGTCAAGCCCCCACTCAGGAGAAAGCCCTGACTCTGCAAGGAGCAAGGCCCATTCCCTGCTAAACCCATTTTCCACCTCAGCCTTATGGGACCCGCTCCAGCGCCTGGTGGAATCATCAGCAGCCTGAGGGAACATGAGTGCCCCACAGCCGACCAGCTCTGCATCCATCCTGCCCCCTGCACAGCCCACCCTCTGCTCACAGGGGTCGCCCACCCGTTCCAAACTGGAATAGAGCCCAGGAGTCCTGACTTTCAGCCTCCTGGCACTGCCCTTCACTCCAGCCTGCAGCCCCTGCTAGCCCAGCCCTGCCCCTGTCCCATCTGTGTCCTTTCTCTGAGGGAGGGATGCAGCTGTAGTGGTTGGAGGAGGAAGGGGGCCTCTGGGGAAGCCCCCCCTTGTCTATCTGCGGGTGGGGGTTTGTGGAGTGGGAATGTTTGAGTCTTGACAGTCTGGGAGGAGCCAGGCCAGGACCCGCACGTCACCAGCAAAGTATCTGAGCAAAGAGCCAAAGGATGGGATGGGAGAGCAGGGCCCAGCTTCGCATGGGACATTAGGGTCTTTCCCCTCTAGAGGATTCCAGCTCCCATCTGACCCCAGGATGTTGGCAGGGGGAGAGTGGCTGGCTCCAGGGGATGGGAGACCAGGCAGGGAGGTGTGGTGAAGGCAGGAGACCTGTGTGTGGCTGCAGGAAAGACCTGGGGAAACTCACTGGGAGCAGGGTAAAGCTGGAGGCTGGGGTATGGGTGTGTCCCTTTTGAACCTGGCCGGTTTGTTTATAATCCAGACCTGGTTCTGCTCAGCTGCTCCAGAACCTCCAGGCCCAGGATTGTCACCCAGCGGCCCTGAGACCTGCTCCCAACCCTGGAGACACATGGTGGTGCCCCACTGCTAGTGCACACAGCAGGCTAGCACGGGTGAAAGTGCACCCAGGCCTCGGGGTGTGTTTGCATACAGCTGTGTGCACATCAGCGTGTCTATGCACGCCTGCCCGGGTGCATATGAGCTAATAGTGCTTTAAAGAACAGCTCCGTGCGGGTAGCTAGTCACACACATGCTGCCGTGCTCCCCACACGGGTGGTCTGAGAGGGGCACTTGCTTGCCTCTGCCACACAGAACCAGCACCGATCCAGCATGGACTCCTGGGTTCTAGCCCAGATCTAGGAGGGGTGGAGTGTTTAGGGGAGAAGTGGTTCAGGACACCCCACTACCCCAGGGAAGGTGAGTCATCACAGCAGGAATGTGATGGGCTCACGCGTTCCCTGCTCACACCCACCCCACCCGACACAGGCCGGCTGGACCCACAACAACATCTGGATCTGCTCAGCAGCAGGAGCGCCCAGGAGGGGGGGGCAGTGAGAGCAAGAACGGGAGCATGTGCCAGCTTCATTGGGCCTGGAGCTTCCTTCTTCTAACCCCAGCTAGGTCAGTACCCTCAGAACACTCTGGGTGTCACTAACTGGGGACCCCTCCATATGGAGCCCATCAGAACTGAGCCTGGGAGGGGAACAAGGTCTAATATCCCAGAGCAGGGATGGAACCTGGGACTCCCAGCTCCGGGCTCTACCCAGTGGACCCCATTCTCCTCCCAGAGCCAGGACACAGAACCCAGGAGTCCTGGTTCCCATGAAGCACAAGGCTCCATCACTTCCTGCAACCCAGTGCTTTGCTCCCTCATCCCCATGCAGTGTGGGACAGACTGCTCAGCAGCTGGGAGAGCGTGGGCCAGTCTGGATTCCCAGCCCCCCGTGGCCTGAGTTCCTGGGGAACATGGCCCCAGCAGGAAAAGAAAACAACCTTGTGGGTAAATATAGCTCAGGGGGGACATTGGGTCACAGACAGGAAGGGACAGGGCGGGGGCTTCCGTCCATCCCTCTCTGTCCTTGAGTGACCCCGAGTGACACTGACACAATTCTGTGATTCTTCCTCCCCCACAGACAGGGTGGGACTTAACATCAGGCTGCTAGGGGTGGAAGATCCAGCAGAGACAGGAGACCCCCGCCCCAAATAAATCCTTCTGGCCCAAGCCTGCCAGTCCCTCCACCTTGGGGCGAGATGGGGGCAGTATCCCATAGATGGAAAAGCACTGTGTCCCACTCCCCACAGATGTAGAGGGGCTGCTTCCCAGTGGAGGGGTGTGCAAAGTTGTGGTCAGACCAAAGGATGGGAGAAGCATCCTGCTATAGAAATTAACACCAGAGCGGGGGAAGGGGGCCCTGAGAACAAAACCTGGCCACGTGGCACATTCCTGCAGCTCCCAGACAGACACTGCCACTGACACAGATATGGGGGGACAGAAACTTCCTCTTGCATCCCAAAGGGGTTGGGGGACTCTAATGGGAGTTACGGGGGGACAGGGGAGATACCAGCTCTGCCCTCCAAAGGAAGAATGGGGTCAGTTCTGTGGGGAGCAACTCACAGCTGGATGGACAGGGAGGAATTCTGATTCCCTCTGGACCTCCCCGAACTCCCTCAGGGTATGTCTACACTACCCCCCTAGTTCGAACTAGGGGGGTAGTGTAGACATACCCCCACAGACCTCACCCTGGGCCCCTCATGCTCTTCGTATGGGGAGAGGTCCTTCTATTTACAGCTCCTTTGCTCCACCCCAGAGGCAGCTGCAGCTCAGCATCAGGCAGGGGATCTCTGCACAAACATTGCTCCCTGCCTTCCACACTGAGGCACACAGATCAGTGCTTACTAGGGGAGAGCCCCCCCTACTGAGCCCCCATCCCACTCTCACAAATTCACATTTTGCTCCTCCATCCAGACGCTTGGGCAGCCTCTGCTTTGAGTGCGGGCTGGCTGGGAACAGGGCCATTCATTTTCCCCCGCAGGGGTGGGGGTGTCTCAGGGCATAGTTCCCCCTCCCCTCCGGCAGGATCCATTTGGGTGCTGCTTCCTGCACCCCATTCCAGGACAGGACAGGACAGGACAGAACAAACAGCATGTTCTGTTCCAAGCCCCCTTCGGATGAGCTCACTCCCCACCTCGGGCCCCCACGCAGGGCAGGGCTTCAGGGTTCACACAGCCTCCGCTGGGCCTGGGTGGTGCTGGCTCAGCCTGGAGCAGACCCAGAGCCCAATGGCGGGGGGGCGGAGGCGGGGGACAGAGAAAGCACCTCCCCCACAGAGCCCAACAGTGTATGTGGAGGGGACATACACAGAGCTCCTCCCCCACAGCTCCCACTCACCAGCACACCCCTCCTCCCCACAGCCTGGTGAAGGAGCGGCATACGCAGAGCATCTCCCCCCCGTAGCCCACATACCCTGCTGGCAGGAAACCTGCCCCACCCCTCCCTGCAGCTCTCATCCCCCACCCCCACGAACCCCACAACCCTAACTGCACAGAAGACCCTTAACACTCATAGCCCCTCCCCAACCTAATGTACCCCTTCCACAATCTGCAGGAACCTCCGAAAGCATCCTGCCTCCCCCCATGTGCCCTACTTTTATCTGCCCCAGAGCAACACTGCCCCATAGCCATCCTCTGGCCTTTTGCCAGCCATGCGGGGCCCCCTCCAGGGGTGGCTCCTGCTCCTATGGAGGCAGAGCCTGTTTGCTGTGGGGGGAGGGGGACGGACCAGGCTGAGACCTGGCAAACTTGCCTATTATGGGGAAATGAACTAGAAGGGAAAGGCCATGTGCCCTTTCCCCACCACTCTGAGCAGCCAGTCCCCTGGCCCCGGGGCTGGATGGGAGAGGATGCCCCCTAGAGGGGAAAAGCACCACAGCCCAGGCTGAGTGCCGCAGACGGGGTGGGGAAGCGATCCACACTCTCGCTCTCACACCCCACATGAGCTCACAGCAGCCCCAGCTGCTCCCAGCCCCGCTGGCCCACGGACAGGCTGACGCAAGGGCAGGGAATTGGGGCCGGAGCATGAGGGTGGGTGGGACGGGGACAAGGGTCAGTGCCCAGGGATAGATCTGGGCCAGTCACGGGGCGTCAGCTGCTGGAGCCGGCGCTGCCAAAGATCCTGCAACCTGGCCCAATTCACACAGCTCTGGGAGGCACTTCCACTCAGCCCTGGGCTCCCCACTCACAGCCAGACCCACTGCCTCCCCCCACCCTGGCCCTGGGCTCCCCACTCACAGCCAGACCCACTGCCTCCCCCCACCCTGGCTCTGGGCTCCCCACTCACAGCCAGACCCACTGCCTCCCCCCACCCTGGCCCTGGGCTCCCCACTCACAGCCAGACCCACTGCCTCCCCCCACCCTGGCTCTGGGCTCCCCACTCACAGCCAGACCCACTGCCTCCCCCCACCCTGGCTCTGGGCTCCCCACTCACAGCCAGACCCACTGCCTCCCCCCACCTCAGCCCTGGGCTCCCCCCTCACAACCAGACCCACTACCTCCCCCCACCCTGGCCCTGGGCTCCCCACTCACAGCCAGACCCACTGCCTCCCCCCACCTCATCCCTGGGCTCCCCACTCACAGCCAGACCCACTGCCTCCCCCCACCTCGGCCCTGGGCTCCCCACTCACAGCCAGACCCACTGCCTCCCCCCACCCCGGCTCTGGGCTCCCCACTCATAGCCAGACCCACTGCCTCCCCCCACCCTGGCTCTGGGCTCCCCCCTCACAGCCAGACCCACTGCCTCCCCCCACCCCGGCTCTGGGCTCCCCACTCATAGCCAGACCCACTGCCTCCCCCCACCTCAGCCCTGGGCTCCCTACTCACAGCCAGACCCACTGCCTGCCCCCACCTCAGCCCTGGGCTCCCCCCTCACAACCAGACCCACTGCCTCCCCCCACCCTGGCCCTGGGCTCCCCACTCACAGCCAGACCCACTGCCTCCCCCTACCCCGGCCCTGGGCTCCCCACTCACAGCCAGACCCACTGCCTCCCCCCACCTCAGCCCTGGGCTCCCCACTCACAGCCAGACCCACTGCCTCCCCCCACCCCAGCTCTGGGCTCCCCACTCATAGCCAGACCCACTGCCTCCTCCCACCCTGGCTCTGGGCTCCCCCTTCACAGCCAGACCCACTGCCTCCCCCCACCTCAGCCCTGGGCTCCCCCCTCACAGCCAGACCCACTGCCTCCCCCCACCTCGGCCCTGGGCTCCCCACTCACAGCCAGACCCACTGCCTCCCCCCACCTCAGCCCTGGGCTCCCCCCTCACAGCCAGACCCACTGCCTCCCCCCACCCTGGCTCTGGGCTCCCCACTCACAGCCAGACCCACTGCCTCCCCCCACCCTGGCTCTGGGCTCCCCACTCACAGCCAGACCCACTGCCTCCCCCCACCTCAGCCCTGGGCTCCCCCCTCACAACCAGACCCACTGCCTCCCCCCACCCTGGCCCTGGGCTCCCCACTCACAGCCAGACCCACTGCCTCCCCCTACCCCGGCCCTGGGCTCCCCACTCACAGCCAGACCCACTGCCTCCCCCCACCTCATCCCTGGGCTCCCCACTCACAGCCAGACCCACTGCCTCCCCCCACCCCAGCCCTGGGCTCCCCACTCACAGCCAGACCCACTGCCTCCCCCCACCCCAGCCCTGGGCTCCCCACTCACAGCCAGACCCACTGCCTCCCCCCACCCTGGCCCTGGGCTCCCCACTCACAGCCAGACCCACTGCCTCCCCCCACCCTGGCTCTGGGCTCCCCACTCACAGCCAGACCCACTGCCTCCCCCCACCTCAGCCCTGGGCTCCCCCCTCACAGCCAGACCCACTGCCTCCCCCCACCCTGGCCCTGGGCTCCCCACTCACAGCCAGACCCACTGCCTCCCCCCACCCTGGCTCTGGGCTCCCCACTCACAGCCAGACCCACTGCCTCCCCCCACCCTGGCTCTGGGCTCCCCACTCACAGCCAGACCCACTGCCTCCCCCCACCTCAGCCCTGGGCTCCCCCCTCACAGCCAGACCCACTGCCTCCCCCCACCTCAGCCCTGGGCTCCCCCCTCACAGCCAGACCCACTGCCTCCCCCCACCCTGGCCCTGGGCTCCCCCCTCACAGCCAGACCCACTGCCTCCCCCCACCTCAGCCCTGGGCTCCCCCCTCACAGCCAGACCCACTGCCTCCCCCTACCCCGGCCCTCGGCTCCCCACTCACAGCCAGACCCACTGCCTCCCCCCACCCCGGCCCTGGGCGCCCAGTTCAGCTGTCAGAGCCCCTCAGTCGCAGCTCTGGGCTCTCCCCACCAAGCTCGGATTTACCAATCCAGCCTGAGAAGGATGCGGGTGGAGTGACGTTGCCCCCTGCAGGTGCGATCGCAGCACTGCACCAGGACGCACATTGTTCATTTAACCCGCATTTCAATGAATGGCCTTTGGGAGCTAGTTCTGACCAGCTGCTCAGGAGGGCAGGGCCACAGGGGAATGAGACACAGGCCCTTTCCTGCTTGGGGACCCCAGCTCCAATCCAGCTGCTCCAGGGCAGGGGGCTGGATGGGTCATGGGCATAGACCGTGACCTGACCACGAGCATAAGAACAGCCGTACTGGGTCAGACCAACGGTCCATCTAGCCCAGTGTCCTGTCTGCCGACAGTGGCCAATACCAGAGGTCCCAGAGGGAGTGAATAGAACAGAGAATCATCATGTGATCCCTCTGCTGTCATCCATTTCCAGCCTCTGACAAACAGAGGCTAGACTGGCCAGCAGCCCAGCTCAGTCCCAGCTTGCACTGGGTCCTGGACCTACCCCTGCTGCGGCTCTGCATTTAAAGTGTATTAGGAGCCGGGTGGGCAGGCAACATGGCTCAGTTCTGGCTCATGCTGGGTCTGGGAGTTCAGACCCTTCCCCCCGGGACAGGGGCTGCCCCAGGGACTGTAGAATAGTCAACTAACGGATAAGAATTCAAGAGGTAAAATTGACTAGTCAGTTAACCAATATTTAACATCCCTACGCTCCTCTCTCCTCAGCTGGGCTGGGCTGGGCAGGGCGGTACTACCTACCTCTCTGCAGCAGCTAACTGAACAGGGCTGCCCGGCCCAAGGCCTCCTGGGCCTTAAAGAGACAGGTCCTTGAGTGGCACTGGGGCAGATGGATGGCTTGAATGACACAATTTTGAGTACAAACTTGGGGTGTAGCCTAAGCCAGTCCTTGTTTGGGGGAAAAACTGTACCTGCAGGGTTAGCTGGAAGAGCCCTTCCTGCTCCCCACTTCCTGCTGATGTTAGCCGGGCAGGACAGCCAGTTTTCCTGGGTAAGCGATGAAAAGAACATGTCCAAAGAGAGGTCTGGTTGGAATGGCTGGTCTGGAGAACATGCCCACACTGTGCACTGCTCCGAGTCCCAGCCGAGCAACTCTTTGGCAGCCAACTTGCTCTGATCTACACAATGGTCCAGGTGAGCTTCTCAACCCTCCAAAGGTGCCTTCAGCAATATAATTTCTGTTGGAAGGGCTGGGACGAAGGGGCCTCCTACCCAAACTGCAGCTGAGTGGAACCTTTGGGGCGAGGGCTCCCATCCACTCTGGGCTGGCTGCCTGGGCTGCGTGCAGTCCCCAGCTGAGCTTGCATGCAGTGCAGATGCAGTGTGGCAAAGCGCAAGAGGCCATATGGCCCAGGAGGCAGAGGCAGGACGTTCCTGTCATTTGCGAAGAGGACAGTGGTGCTGGAACTACCGTTAGGGTTGGCGTACTGAGCTGTGCCCGCCATCTGTTCCCACCCCTCACAGCTGGGGTCACAGCTAGAGTTCCTCACTCTCCCAGACCAGGTGCCATTGCTGCAAATGGCATCCAGTACATCCGGTCCAGGAGAGATGTCACCCTAGTCATAGCTGGAGATGGCTGTCAAGTCCCAAGGCAAGGCCAGAAGCAAAGCCCCAAGCAGGCACAGGACTCTGAGCAGCAGTGGAGCCTCCAGAATTCGTAGCCTGGACCTTCAGGAGATGGCGGGACCAGCAGTACCCAAACTTGGCAGAGCCAGTAGCAGGTTGGCAATGGGGTCGGCCCTGGGGTGCAAAATCTGGGGGTGCAGCCCCTCATGCACTGATACTACCCATCCCTATGAAAGAAGACAGACATCTCAGTTGTGAGCTAAGTCCACGCCAGCAGCCCTACAATCCATCTGTCATGGCTGGGCAGGGTGGAGGCCTTCAGCCAGCCTCGTGGCAGTCAGCCCTCTGCGTGCTGAGGCCTGCAGTAGCTCATGAGAGACTCCACAGCCTGCCAATGGACGTGTTCAGATACAGCCCAGAGGGAAAGGATTTGACTCCAAATATTTTCTTATCCCAAGAAGGGGGAGGGAGCTGGCTTAGCCCTCAGAAAGCCCAGCACCTGAGGTGTCCCTTGGATGGGCCCCAGGGATCCCAGAAGGCCACTGTGGGGCACTGTGTGGATGAGAAGGGTCCCAGAGAAGCAGGAGAGTCTCTGTCCTGGGAATGCTGGGGGGCCAAGAGATCCTCTGACCCACGTCTGGGGCTGGGCTCTAGGATGACTCAGGGCCATTCCGCTAGGAGTCAGCAGATGAATCACGACTTGTCTGTCTCCAAAGGGGGGGGGGGCAGTGCTCAGCCCATGATGCCCCACCCCCACAGCCTACGCCAGCACCCTGCAGTCAGCAGGGCCCATCCCTTCAGCCCTGGCCGCTTCCCCATCCCTACTTTCCTCCTCACCCTCCCGGAGCCTCCAAAGCACTGGTGTTCTGCTGGACTCTGTGGCAGTGCCCACTCAGCATAGGCAGCAGCTGCTGCCTGGAAGGTGCTAAACAGCAGGAGGGGGCACCAGTGTCACCCCTCCTGCCTCACCAGACAGGCCTGATTTCCCTCCAGCCAGGCCCGTTCCTGAGGCTGTGGCCTTTGCCCAACAGGCAGAGCTGGGCACGGTGCCTTGGGAAAAACCAGTGAAACCCACCAGGGTGCCTGCTTCACACCTGGTGTTGGCTTATCACCCCCGCCAGTGCTCCTGGCATCCCTCTTTCACCCTGCCCAAAGCTGTCTGGGTGCCACTCCCTCATTCAGGGGTTCCCTGCCCCATTCTCCTCCCATGTCAAGGGATCTGTCTTCCCTTCCCTCCAGTCCCCCACTAGGAGCTCTGCTTGTCCCCCCTTCCCGTCACATTAGGGCCTCTCTTTCCTGTGCACATGCCAGGGGCTTCCCCCTCCATCCCCCCGGTCTCATTTCTTCTCTGTCCAGAAGCTCAGTCACACTGGATGTCAGCGTCCCAAACTCTACCTGCCCACTAAGCAGAGCTGTGCTGGAGGGTGTTAATCATTGCCAGCAGCAAAGGGCTTAAAGCTAATCAGATGCCAGTGGCCTCCCATTTTTCCCCTTTTGGTTTCTCCAATTTTCACCTAAAACTATCCATGCAGCCTACAGTGTTCCTGAAAATCCTGGAATTGATCACACCCAGCATTCAAAAGTTAGCTTGTTACAGTTGGAGACAGGCAAACAGACCGCACTTTGTTCAGCCAATAAAGTAAACCCTACAATAATATCAACAGAGGAGACTTGCGTTCTGGAGCATTGTATTTATCGAAACATCTATTTAGAGCTTCAGAAAAAAATAAAAAGCCAGACTTAAGTTAAAAACAAAGAATGCTGCTCTTTGATTTTTTTCCCAAATAGCAAATAAAGCAGGCCCTACAATAATATCTATGAAAGAGCATTTTGTTATGGAACTTTTTCTTCTAATATATGAACAAACCATAAACTGAGACTTCAAATTAATTGGGCCGTGTCACTTTTGGGAGAACAAGAAATAAAAATGAACCTCTCCCAAATATATAACAAAGTAGGTCCTACAAAAATAACATCAGCAGAAGAGGTTTTTGTGCCAGCAAATCCTCCTGGTGTATATACATTGATCCTCTGTGTCACTAGGGAAAGTCTCTCTTTTGGCATTTAACTCTTAAGTCAGGAGTGGTTGTTACAAGCAGAGAAACTTCCTGCCTTTCCCCCCTCCCCGGAGAGGGGATAAAGGCTCTCTCAGCATCATCCACCGCAGAGAGTAGAACAGGGAGGGGCTACTTAGGACAGATGCTCCCAAATGCTGCTGTGGGGCTTATTCGCCCTGTTTTACAAAGGGGGAAACTGAGGCACAATTAGGGGAAATGGTCTTAAAGCCAGTCGCAACAGAGCTGGGACTAGAACCCAGCAGTCCTCACTCCCTACCCCCCTGCTCTAACCTATTAGACCCTGATCCTCTCCTTGAGATGGGACAGAACCCGGTATCCTGGATCCGAGGGGTTCTTCCAGGTCAACAGCTCCTTTGCGGAGCAGCCTGCGTGGGGGTCCTGGCCCAGGCCCCATCTCCCCAGGATGGTGGTGCTGAGCCGGGCGCTCCTGTCCCTCGGAGTACAGAGGGAGACTGCTGTCTGAGGGGTGCTCTCCTAGCCGCTCTGCCATCTCCTGGTGTCCCAGGGCAGGCATGATGGAGTGGTGCCCACTGCAGGGGGCCTGGATCTTCTCAGGCCGTGGATCCTGGAAGACAGAGCAAGTCAGGAACTGAGTGGACATGGTGGGGGCAGTGGCTAAGTGGGTACTGAGGGAGATGGAGGAGCAAAGATGGGATGACATGGTGGATAGGGACTGAGCTGCACCAGGTGTGATGCAGGGGAACTGTGCAAGCAACGAGAGGGGGAAGGAAGGATGGAGGGATGAAGCAGGCAGTGGGGTAGGGACAAGGACCGGGTGGGTAGCAGGGAAGGGAGGGGACAAGTACTGGATGGGTAGCAGGGCGGGTGGAAGCAGGGACCAGGTGGTCAGCAAAGAAGGGAAGGTAGCAGGGAGTCCCCTGCAGTGACTCCACTCCCAAGTGCCTCCCCACATACCCAGCACGGGTCTCCAGGGAGCTGTCCTGTGGGGTGCTGGTGCCGCCAGCTCAGGACTCTCTGGACATCAGGGCGCAGCTGCCTCGACTTCTCTTCATGGAAACTCCCCAGCAGGGCCAAGCTGGCCTGGAGAGTGGTCAGGTAATAGCCACCTGGGGGAGGATGGATCAGAGCTTGTCAGGCCAGAAGGGCCCCGGGGATCCCCTAGGCTGCCCTCCTCTCTGCGCAGGGCTGCTCTGAACTGAGTCCCGGAGGAAGTCGTGTGGAGCTCAGAAAAACATCCCAGCCCAGTTTAGCCGCTGCCAGCGATGGTGAAGCCAGTCCCTGGTGAATTCCCCTCATTGTTGGTCTGAATTTGGCCAGCTCCAGCTTCCAGCCCTCAAGTCCTGCTAGAGCTCTGGCTGCCCGACTGAGGAGCCGCCAGCTCTCCCATTTGTCCCCCCATGCCGGTACTGAGACTGGGATCACTCTTCGCCTGTTCTGTGCTAAGCACATGGAGCTCTGTGTCTCTCTGTCAGGCACTTTCTCTGAGCCTTTGGTTGTTTTCAGGGCTCTTCTCTGAGGCCCGTAATCTCTCAGCCTCCCTCTTGCATTGTGGGCACCAGGACTGGGGGCAGGATTCCAGCAGTGCCACATACAGAGGTACTAGAACCTCCCTTTTCCCAGTCAAGATTCCCCTGTCTACACACCCCAGATCACATTAGCTCTTTTGGCCACAGTGACACACTGGGAGGTCACACCCAGCTGGTTATGTGCCTTCCCCCCATTTGGGGAAGTAAACAGACCCTGAAATTGTCCCCTCTAGGGGGCGCCATCTCTGACCTGGCCCTAGGGTGAGGGGAGTGGCTGGTTCAGGGGGGGCAGGGAAAAGGGGCAGTGGAGGATCTAGAGATCTCCCTTACCTTCCCCCAGGAGCTGGCTGGGCTCCATCAGCTCCATCATGTATTCAGCCTCCATGAGCAGCTGGGGAAGGTCGCACTGAGCCAGGATGAAGCTCAGAACTGGCAGGAACTCGTCTGCCCCATAGCTCCCATCTGAGGGAAGTGGGACATGTGAGTGGGGGGTAGGTGCTGGCAGGGACGCAGCAGGAACATCGGGGGGATCAGGGAGGGATCCTGGCTGTAGGGGAAGCAGAAGGCATTGGAGCACAGGCTGGGGAGGGAGGCTCCTGGCAGTGGAGTGGGTGGACAGCATGGGGAGCACAGGCAGACACGGGATAGGGCAGGCCTCAGGAGGTTATAGGAAATAAGCAGGTTGAGGGTGAGGGACCAAATTGGGTGATATAGGGCAGTGACATAGTCAGAAGGGCCTACTTAGGTGGGTGGGTGGGCAAGCATGGGGGGCAGGGAGCGGGACAGAAGGGATGTGGGGGTAAGCCCTGTTTCTGCTTCCCAGCATGCAGTGGGGCCAGCTTGAGGGGTGGGCCTGGATGCAAAGTAGGTGGGCCATGACCCACTCAGCCCATTCTGTGGCTACGCCTCTGATCTGGGGGTGGTGCAAGGACTGGGGCTGGGGACAGCCCTATGGCTGCAGAGATGCTTTCTTAGGCCTGGGGCCTGGGTAAGGAAGAGCAGAGGAGCTGGGAGTACCGGGGGGCCTCTCAGGGGAGGATGGGCAGGAAGGCTGTCTGGGGGTGCTCCCATGGCTCTGCAGACACCTTGGCAGACCTGCAGTGGCAGCATCATATGGCGAGGGAGGGGAGGGGGAAGGGATGAAGGGATCCATACCCGGGGCTGCCCCCATGGCTCGGTAGACGCCTTTGCAGGCCTGCAGCAGCAGTGTCACCTGGGTGCAGGGCGAATAGGCGCGCAGCAGCCGCAGCAGTTTGTGTCGGGCCCGCTGGGTGTCAGGGGGGCCAGGCAACGTCGCCCGTGCTGGGAAGGCGCCAGGGCCCCGCTCCCTCACCAGCCGCAGGTTCTCCCGGAGCTGGCCCAGAGACCCGTCTGCCACGTGTAGGCCACGCAGCCGTGATGCCAGCACTGGCTTTAGGGGTTTCAGCACACAACGATGTAGGGCTCGCTCCAGCACAGCATCTGCAGGATAGGAGTGGGCTTCTTGGGCTAGCGCCTAGCCCCACTGCTCCAACCCATAGGCCCTACTACCTTCCTAGGACCCAGGTGTCCGGGTCCCTCCCCGACCCGCAGCTCTGACCCACTAGACCCCATTCCCCTTCCTGAACTGGGAACAGAACCTAGGCACACTAGACCCCACCCATTTCCTAGAGCTGGGAATAGAACCAGGTGTCTGGCCACTCCCCAGCCCAACCCTCTGGACCCCACCCTTTTCTTAGAGCCCAGCATCCTGGCTCCCAGCCACTGCTGAACTAACCCACTAGGCCTCACCCCCCACCCCCTCCCTGAGTTGGCTCCCTCCCCCAAGGAGTCCTGGCTCCCTCTCCTCAGCCCCACTCACCCAGTCTGTGGTCAGGCAGTAGCGTGGGGCTGGGCAGCTCCAGGGCTGGGCTCTGCAGCATCTGGGTCTTGGTGCGAGTGAGGAAGGCTCGGACGGGGCTCAGGAGCTCATGGCTGGATCGCTCCCCTTTGCCACCCCTCACTAGGGTCAGGAAATCCTGGATGCTGGCTCCCAGCCTGGTGCTCCGGTCCCGCGCCAGCCCCTCCACGGCCCGTGCCAGCTGCTTCTCAGGGGCCAGCACGGCCAAGACAGCGTCACTCATGGAGCGCAGGGGGGCACGGGGACGGCGCTGGGCAGGAGGCGAGGGGGCCCGCGGACCCCCACCTCCCTCGCTCTCTGAGCCACTGGGGGACCCGCTGTCCAGTTCCTGCAGGGATGGGAGGCTGTGCCTGGCTGGCTCAGCAGTAAGGGGCTCCCCAGCCCGCTGGGGCACCCGATATCCCGATGTGCAGAGTGGTGAGCACTGGCCCGGTTCCCGGCGTGGAGTGGGGGGCGTCCCTGCCTGGTTAGCAGGGATGGGAGGCGGTGGCTTGGGGGGCGGTGAGAGGGGGCTGGAGGTCTCAGTGGACACTCGCACTTTAATGCTGCGCTTGAAGTCATCCCGCCGTGAGCCACCGTCCTTGCCCTGGAACAGGGGGTTCAGGAAGCCCAGTGCCCCGTTGCCCAGGCCACAGTCCAGCTCCCTTGGGCTCCGCGTGGGGATCGTGCCCAGCTGGCCGGCGGCAGCGTCCTCACTGAATTGGGGCTCAGGCAATTCCGGGGAGTCCTTGGCATTGAGAGAAGAGCTCCAGAACTCTGTGGGGCAGTAAAGGAGGGGTCAGCACCGAGGAGAGCACATGGGGCCTTCCCCCTCCAGAGCGCACTGGCTCTGATCCATCCCAAGGTGGGGGCCCTGGCTGGCTGGGGGGGGGGGAGGGTAGGGCTTTCCCCTCTAGGGGGCGCTGGCTCCAATCTAGCCCAGGCTAGAGGGAGAGAAGGGGAACTAGAGGGAGGGAGGGATTTCCCAGCTATATGGGGAGTGCAGGGTGATGGGGAAAGTGGAATGGCTGTGGGGATGGAGGTGATGAAGTGGAAATGAGGCATGGACAGAGGGTGGGGAGGGAGGGACCAGGGGGCCTGAAGGGAGAAGGATCAGGGAGAGGAGTGCAGGGGCAGCAAGATGTGGGGCAGGGGATGGGGGAAGAGAGATGTGTGTGTGGGGGGGGGATCAACTCACCAAGCCCCAGGTGGGAAATGGACTCCAGTTCCTTGTGTGACACCGCCTGCTGGATGGGCTGGGGCAGGCGCAGGGCCACAGGGAGAACCTCCCTAGGGGGACAGTGTATCAGACTCCAGTAGCAACTCCAGGGCTCCCTCCTCTCCCAGCGGCATCCTCCCAATCCCCTTCTACCCATCCCCCCTTCCCTGAGGACTCTTCCCCAATCCCCTTCTGCCTCAGAGCTGCCCCAACTCCCTCTGCTCCATAACCCTCCCCCAGTCCCACTGCCCCAGACACTACACCAGGGATTGCCAACCTTTTTAAGCACAAGATCACTTTTTGAATCTAAGTGAGTCTGGGATCTACCTCAAACCCAAATACCCCCGCCCTGCCCCTTCTCCGAGGCCCTGCCCCACTTCTTTCCTGAGGTCCCACCCTCCTTACTCTGTCAAGATGGGGTACAGGGGAGCAGGACAGATTGACATCAGCGCCCTCTGCCTCTGTCTCCTCCACTCTGCACAACAAGCAGGAGGTTCCCAGGGGGCAGCTTTGAGGCTCTGGGCAGGAGCAGCAAGGCAGTGTGGGGAGGAACAGTTGAAGTACCGGCACGTGACAGCCTCCCCGCCAAACCAGTCAGGATCACCTGGCAGAGGCACCAAGATCTACCGGTAGATCCTGATCTACTGGTTGGTGAGCACTGCACTACAGGATCTTAGTCCCCTGGGAGCAGGGGAAGGCTGGAGCTCAGATCTTAGAGGCTACGTCTACACTGGCCCCTTTTCCGGAAGGGGCATGTAAATTTCACTAGTCGTCGTAGGGAAATCCGCGGGGGATTTAAATATCCCCCGCAGCATTTAAATAAAAATGTCCGCCGCTTTTTTCCGGCTTTTAAAAAAGCCGGAAAAGAGCATCTAGACTGGCCCCGATCCTCCGGAAAAAGTGCCCTTTTCCGGAGGCTCTTATTCTTACTTTGAAGTAGGAATAAGACCCTCCGGAAAAGGGCACTTTTTCCGGAGGATCGGGGCCAGTCTAGACGCTCTTTTCCGGCTTTTTTAAAAGCCGGAAAAAAGCGGCGGACATTTTTATTTAAATGCCGCGGGGGATATTTAAATCCCCCGCGGATTTCCCTACGACGACTCATGAAATTTACATGCCCCTTCCGGAAGAGGGGCCAGTGTAGATGTAGCCAGAGTGTTCCCCTTGATCCCACTCACCGTCTCTGGCAGTAGGAGGCTACCAGATGCAGCAGGTCTGGGAAGCTCCGGGATGAGCCCTCCAGGGAGACTCCTGCAAAGACATGGACCCTCAGAGCCTGCAGTGCTGAGAGGCGCTCTCCCCGGAAGTCAGTACTTGCTTACTGGCCCAGTGCTGTGCCAGGGGCACCATGCTGCAGGGAGTGGGGGGCTCCATAGGGCACCAGGCACACAGCTAACCCTAAGGCGCACATCCCTACCGGCTGGTCCTTCCTGCAGGCTGTAGCTGGCGACAAAGGCCGGTGCCAGGTCATCTAGGAGGCGCAAGCAGAGGGCCCGGCGTTGGCGTGTGTTTGATCGGCGCACCAGGAACGTCTGGGGTGAGAAGGGAGCACCTCACAGCAGGGGCTATGCAGGAGTTGTGGACTCCATATCCACCGGGGCCCTGTTCAGCCCCAGTGATCTACCTAATGTGGGATCTCCCGTCAGCCTCATGGGCTCATCCAGTGTGGGAGCCCCCCACATCATACCCATAGACTCACCCAGTGTGCCCCCTCCAAATCAGACCCATAGACTCACCCAGTGTGCCCCCCCAAATCAGACCTATGGGCTCAGCCAGTGTGCCCCCCTCCAAATCAGACCCATAGACTCACCCAGTGTGCCCCCTCCAAATCAGACCCATAGACTCACCCAGTGTGCCCCCTCCAAATCAGACCCATAGACTCACCCAGTGTGCCCCCTCCAAATCAGACCCATAGACTCACCCAGTGTGCCCCCCTCCAAATCAGACCCATAGACTCACCCAGTGTGCCCCCTCCAAATCAGACCCATAGACTCACCCAGTGTGCCCCCCTCCAAATCAGACCTATGGGCTCAGCCAGTGTGCCCCCTCCAAATCAGACCCCTGGACTCCCCAGCGTGCCGCCCATCAGACCCATGAACCCACTGCCCTCAGCATTCAGCCCAGCAGGGCAGAGCCCCCTCCCCTCACCCCGGGCGGCTCCCGCTGCAGGATGTGCAGGGCAGTGGCGGAGTTGAGGCTCAGCTGCAGCCAGACGGGCTGGGTGAGGAGCAGACGATCCCGGAGGCTGACGCTGGTCGGAGCCCCCCGTGCGGGCCTGGGCTGGGGGCAGACGTGCGGCGCCGGGACATCGTACACGGGGTCACGCGCCAGGCGGAGCGGGGAGGCAGGGCTGTGAGGAGCGCAGGGAGCCCAGAGTTAGGAACCCAGGAGTCGCGGCTCCCCACCCCCGCCCCCGCCCTCCCAGAGCTGGGGCAGAACCCAGGCGTCCTGGCTCCCGCCCCTCCCGGCCCAGGCCCCTCGGCCATACCCGTGCGGCTGGTCCGGGGGCTCCATCTGGCCGGGTGACCAGGCTGCGGAGGTGCGAGGCTCCCTCTGCCAGGGAGAGGAGGCGCAGCGGGCCGCCCCCTTCCCCTGGTACCAGCTCTCCGGGCCCGGGGCAGCCCAGCCCAGCCTGCGCCAGCCCCGAAACGCCCCGGGAGGGAGGCGGCAGGAGGAGCAGGAAGGGCAAGACTCAGACCCACGTGGCTCCTGCTGGGAACTTGCTTCTCCACGCGACACGGAGCCCTGGCGGGGCGCTGAGATGCAGCCGCCTCTGGGGTGGGGCGCGGCGCGGTCTATAGCGGGAGGCAGGGGCGAGGGAGCCCTGCACACAGAGCTGCGTCCCGGTATCGGCTCCACAGCCAGTGCCCCGGCTCCGTGGGAGCCAAACCTGGCCCGGAGCAGTGGAATGCGCGTCGGCTGTGACTCACCGTCACACCCAGCCATGGCACAGGCCCGGACCGGGCGGAGCCAGCCCCAGGCAGGGATAGACGCCCCCCCCCCCCCCGCAGTCACGTTCCCAAGGCAAAGCTCTCTAGGCTGGCACAGCCCGTGCGGGGGCGCAGATCTAATCAGCCAGCCAGCCCCAGGGCAAGCGGGGCAGGCACAACTCACCAGCCTACCAGCTCACTCCTTTTGTACAGGGGGAAACTGAGGCCCGGAAAAGCATACTGCCCAAGCCAGAGCTGACACAGAGCCCAGGAGTGCTGGTTCTCAGCCCATCTGCTCGAACCCACTGGATTCCAACCCCCCAGCTAAACACAGAAAGCAGAAGTCCTGACTCCTAATCCACCCCCAACTCTAACCACTAGACACCACTCTGCTCCCAGGCGTCCTAGCTCCCAGCACTTTGCTTTAAGCACTAGACTCTACTCTTCCAGCTGGGAGAGAAAGGTCAATGCGAGGGCTGTAGGCTGTATGGACAGTCGGTAGCAGCCAGGACAGTAGAAGGAGGAGCCAGGGGACAAAGAAAGTTAGCCACAGGTGGAAAATCCATCAGAACCAAGCCAGATTCTCCCCTCCTCCCCCCATCCTGACTGCTGGGCTGTGCTCCCATCTTACCAGGAGTGAAGTTTTGATATGAATGGAGCTGGCATCTCAGATCATCCCGGGCAGAGCCCCCAGTGTCCTCTTCCATTCTCCCAGTTCCCATCCAAATGGCCCCCATTGCAGGCCCTGGCAGGGCCCCCTTCTCATAACCTCTTTGCTACCTTCAGCATCATTATTAATCTATTATTCCCTTCACTCCCATGTCAGACTCACATGTGCTGGGCTTTGAGCATGTCCAGGCCACAAGCCAAACCCTGGCAGCTGCCTGGCCACCCTGGACATCAGGGGCCCTGGGCATCATTCCCCAGGTCTTACTTTGTCTTGGGTTTTGTATCTGTCCCCATCCTCCACCCTGGAGCCCTGCAGATGCCTTTTCCCCTCTCCAGGGAGACCACAATGGCTCCCAATACAGGAAGGGAAACCGAGGCACAAACCAGGGAGAGGGCTCTGTCACTGTTAGACAGCCAGCTGCAAAACCGAACCTTGGGGTTCTGGCTCCCAGCACTCCCCCAACCCAGCGAACTCCACAGTCCTTCCAAAACTGAGGAGAGACTCCAAGGCTGTCTACTCTGGTGGGTTCTTGCACAATAACAGCCATTCTTCTGCAGAGCGTCCACAGGGCTCGCCTGCTCTTGCTTAAGAAGATTTACAGTAAAGCGTGGGAAGAGAGGGCTTCTTGCGCAAGAGCTACACTCTTTTCTAATAAGTGTAAGCCCTCTTGCGCAAGAGGGCAGTGTGGACATCCAGCAGGGGTTTCTTGTGCAAGAAACCCCTATAGCTAAAATGGTCATCAGAGCTTTCTTGCACAAGAGTGTCCACACTGCCATGGACACTCTTGCGCAAAAAGACGTGTTCTTGCATATGAACCCGCCAGCGTAGACATAGCCCAGGAGTTCTGGATCCCAGTGCTCCTGTCCCACTTGACCCCATAGAGCTCTTAAAACTGAGGCTAGAACCCAGGAGTTCTGGCTCCCAGACCCCAAACAGCTGGGCCAGCAGAGAAGGGGGTTGAGCCATGGGAAGGGTAGTGTGAGGCTGGGATTCAGGAGATCAGTTTTCTAGACAATTCATGGGGCATCAGGCGAAAGCCCCATTGTGGGGAGGGACCAGTAGGATTTGAGAGTCCAACATGGGGAAGAACCAAGATCAGGGCAGGATTCCCACTTCTGTGCCAGATCCCCCCTGTGACCCAGCCCCACTCACCCCAATGCCCTTGTAGCCCCTCCAGGGCCTGTGAAGTTGGGGTACAGCTCATGCAGAGGGGTCCCCCATTTGTGCTCCCTCTTGCTCTGCTGAGCACTGGCAGGGTGCAGGCAGCTGCACTAGGGTGCTGGGGGAGGCCTAGATGAGAACAGGTGTGGCTCAGACACAAGGCCCCCCAGACTGTCACCCATGTGAGCAGCTCCCAGCAGTAGGATCTGGCCAGGGACAGAGCGGAGGTGGCTCTCTTTTCCAAAGGGAAGGGAGGCTGGAGAAAAGACAACAGTGCAGACTGGGAGGGTCCCAAAGGTGCTGCCACTTGTGTGTCCCAGAATCAGCACAGGCTGGAGTCAGGGAGGGTCCTGACACCAAAGCGATCCACGCCCTGAAGGAACTGTGGCCAGCAGGTCTAGAGGGCTCAGACAAGGGATAGCGCACGTAGCTGAGGGGATGGTGCTGGGAACATTCTGTGCCTCAAAGGGATACAGAAGACACCCCACTCACCCCCCAGGCCAGCTCATCCCTATTCCCCAGAATACATTGAAATGAATCAAAGAGCCAAGATTGTGCATGTTTCGCTTAGTTTTTAATGTGAACACTTCCAGGGAGCTGGTCAAGACCCAGGGCTTTTCCTGCAGAAGCCCCTGGAACCAGCATCCCTATTTCCCTGTGGGGCACAACAGCCCCGGACACAGGGAGTTACGTGCCCCCCAGATTGCTACAAACACCAGAGTCCTAGCGAGGGAAGCGAGCGGTGAAGCCTCGTGCTGGTCTGTCTGCAGGGATCTGTGACGGGAGCGCTGGCCATGTGAACACTCCACCGGGCAGGGCCCCAGAGTCCTCTCCATCTGGGTCCTAGTGCAAGGGGGCAGCAAGCCGAGCCTCCGCCCAGCCCCTCGCTGCACCGCAGACGAGCTGTGGGCCCTTGTGTCCAGGAGGAGGCCTGTGCCAAGCCGCAGGGCTGAGCCCCACTCAGGCCTTGCGCACCGAGTACTTGCCCTTCTGCAGCTGCGAGACGTAGATTTTGGTCTTGGTGCCATCCTCCCGGCGCAGCCAGACCTCCCCAGTGCTGACAGCCGTGATCACTGCCCTGCAGGGGAGAGAGGGGTCATGCCAGCCCCCCCAAGGACAGTCAGTCCTCTCCACCTTGGGGCTGGATTCAGGGTCCCCCAGACCCCGTCTCGGGAAAAGGCTCTGTATCCCATTCCCTACCCCGAGCCAGCCAGCCTTGGGGCTGGATCAGAGCTGGTGCCCAGGGCCATTCCCAGGGGGAATGGGGCCTGGGGCAGTACCATCTCTCCCTATACCCCAGAGGTGAAACCCAGAGCAAATCTCCCCATCCCAGGCCCTGCCACAGCTTTAACCCTTCCAAGCATCACCCCAGCTCTGCCCTCACCCCACACTCTTCTACCTCCTCTTGCCCTGGTATTGAGGGTTTGAGTCCCACAGTGATCCAGGGAATTAGCTGGGAGCTTAGGACGAGGCGGCAGCAGGCGTAACACACCGCTCACCACAGCAGCGGTGTAACACAGCTCACCCAGCAGCCCCCTCTGCTCCAGCCCGCTGTGGCTGGGGCGCTCTGCTTCTGGCTATCACATGCCCAGAGCTCAGCGGGTTGGCAGAGGGCAGCAGGATAGAGCAGAGCAGGCTGCCAGGTCACTCTGGCTTCCACCATCACAGTGAGTGGGAGGATGACCCCCTGCTGCCCTGAGCCAGGCCTCCAGGCAATTCCCTGGATCACTCTGAGGCCCCCATGGCCTGGGGCTGGGATGGCCGCTCCATGCCGTCCTATGGATGGGATGGCTTTGCTGGTGCCGCTTAGAAGGGAAAGGCCCCGTGCCCCATACCCTCCAGCCAGCCAGTTCCTGGCCACTCACTGCGCAGGCGCCTCGTCCCCGACCTCCAGGACAACACTCTGCCCTTTGCTGTAGATCTCACCCTCGTAATGCAGTCGCCCGTCCTCGCAGCGCGCTGAGAACTGGGCTCCCGGCTTCTCCACCTTCACCAGCACTGAGGGGAGAGCGGTGGTCAATGGTAGGGGGGCTGGTGCAGCCCCTACATATGGGGATAGGCCCTGCTGGCAGCAGATGGCAGCTGCAGGGCCAAGTTGGCTCATGTCCTGGCTGAGACACGAGGGGACACCAGAGGCCAGACTGGAACCTGTGCCCCTAGAGAAAAAGGCCCCATATCTCATCCCTTGCCCAGCTCTTACCATCTGCTTTTCTTTTCTGGGGGGACACGGCTGCTTTAGCCTGTAGGGAGAGTCAAGATGATTAGAGAAACTTATGCAGGGAGCACACTCCACCCCATACCGCTGCTCACTGAGCTATCTGGATCCCACCCATGCTGTTCCCTCAGGAAGGATGGCAGCATTAGCCTGACATACAGATGGGGAAACTGAGGCATAAGGTAAGGTACTCACTCAGCAGCAGTGAACAGAACCGGGGAGTCCTGATTTCCAGCCCTCATTCTCCACCCATGAGTCTTGTTTCCCCACCTTCCCTATCACACTAACCCACCAGACCTCATGATCCGCTCCCAGAGCCCAGGAGTCCTGACTTCCAGCTATGCACATGGTGACTTTTTAAAAGGGTATATAAAGAATAGATGAGAAAATAATCCCATTTCCAGGTGTTTGATCCCGAACAGCAGTGCTAGAAAGGGGATTATTATGGGATACCCCGGGTGTACTGAAGAACAACTCAGGGTCTGTGTGGGCGGTTTAAGGGACCCAAGCATTGTGTGTGGGGCCAGTGGTGGATGAGGGGTGGGGATTAGAGGAACCAGGTGTCCTGCATGGCAGCTGGAGGACATGGGGAGAGTGAAGGGAGGGGACTAGGCATTGTATGGTGGCCAGTGGCGTGCGATGGAATGAGGGTGATTAAGGGATCCAGGTGTCCTGCGGGTCAGCCTCACCTTTTTGATGGCTGTCCAGTCTTCCAGGATGTCGATGTCCCGCAGCATGTAGACAATGTAGGGGCGTGAAGGGCATGTTAAGGGCACGTAACCATACATGGGCATGGTGATCATTTAGCCCTGTTCCCTCCCACACTCACTAGAAGGGCAGCACCAGGATAGGCAAGCCAGAAAGGGGCATTGAGGGACAGTGGCAGCAGCCAGACACAGATCACTACGGAGCAGGGAGCCTCTGGGCCAGACATCCCAGATCCTTCCCCCCCCAACCCACCCCTCATCACCACAGGGACTGGAAGGGTAAGGAGCCAGGGCTGATGGGACACCTGGCGAGATGGGTCTATCCTGGGAAAGGAGCAATCAGCATGGCCAGCCGGTGGAATACCAGCATGGTTCCTGCTCCAAGCCCAGCAAGCGGAGGGGATACCAACGCAAGGATATCAGACACAAGCGGCGCTTTCTTCCTCTTGGCAGGCCGGAAGGGATCCCACTTCTTGAGGTTGTTCTTGGGGCGCAGCTTGTCGTCCCACCACTCTATCCCAGGAGGGGAGAATGAGGGTCAGAGGACAGCCCCTACTGCCAGGCTGCAGGAGGGGTCTGCTTGGCAGCAGCCTTCCCCCTCAGTCCCACAAGAGCTCCTCAGGGGGGCAAAGGGGGTTCAGTCCTCTCTTCCCATTGGGGCTTCCAGTGCAGTGGGTAGGTAGTGCCCCCGAGGTTGGAGATAAGGGGGGTGGTTTGTGTCAGGAGTGAGAGGGCAGCAATCCTGCCCCATGAGGAACTGGCCTAAGACTCAAACTTGCCTCATACATGGATTAAAGCTAGTAGCAAGTAGGACCAGCACCAGGATGCTGGGCAGGATGGTCTGGTCCATGAAGTGCAGGGATCCTGAATGTAGCTGCCTTTGTAATGAGGACCCAGGGGCTGGTGGGAAGGGCCCTGTGGGGGGGGCGGCAGCAGTATGGCAGGAGGTGTCAAGCTGGGGACACAGTAGAGTGAGATGAGCTTGGAGGCACCCTGGATGACCAGGAGGCAGACATGCCAGGAGAATGGCAGAGGGGTAGGCCCCAGGCTCACTGACCTGAGGTGATGTCAATGCTCTGCCGATCATCCTCTAGGCGCTGGATGCGCTCCAGCAGCTCGCTCTGCATGTTGTCATAGAGCAGCAGCTTCTCACTCTGTGTGGACAGGACAGGGTTGGGGGTGCAGCCAGGATAGACCCACCCCCACAGCAGAGGTCCCCAGGGCACAGAGGACCCTGGGGAGCCCCTGGTGGCACAGCCAGATCCGCCCCCACCGCCAAGCTATGGGCTCCCAGCCTCCCACTTGGCTTGTCTGGCCCCCACCCCCAAGCTATGGGCTCCCAGCCTCCCACTTGGCTTGTCTGGCCCCCACCCCCAAGCTATGGGTTCCCAGCCTCCCACTTGGCTTGTCTGGCCCCCACCCCCAAGCTATGGGCTCCCAGCCTCCCACTTGGCTTGTCTGGTCCCATTCCTGGCCCCCCCAACAGTGGCTGGAATCACCCCCAGGCTGGGGCGCAGAGGGTTCAGGCAGGATGGGGCAGGCAGGGAACTGGATGGAGGGTATGCAAGACCAGGGCAGTCCATGGGACATCTCGGGGCAAGATTGGGGTGCTTATGCCGAGGGGCTCTGGGGCTAAGAGGGGCAGAGGAGGGTCGTGAGAGCCCTCACCTCCAGGTGCTGGCGTGCTCCCTGTAGCTCACACTCGTGCTTGTTCCTGACCACTTCCAGGCACAGCCCTTTGTAGATGCCTGTGGTGGGGGGAGGGAGCCAGTCACACCTGTCCACCTACCAGCCCCTCCGCCTCCTCCTAACCATTGGCCCTGCAAAACACCCACCCTGGCTAACTCCAAACCTCCCATGAGGCTCCCAAAGTCCCTGCCCTCCTACTACCATGGGCATAGGCCTCACAAGCTTCACTCCCCCAACCCTTCGAAATTCTTACTTTCTGGGTCTTGCCATCAACTCCTCTCACTGGGCCCCACCTCTTCCTCCCATGAGCCTGGGCCTGGTGATCCACCCCCACCTGCCTGGACCTTCCCACCCTGGAGCCTCTCCTAGGGCCTGCCTGCCAGCACCCCACAGGCCTCTCCTGAACCCACCTGCTTCCTCTCCCTCAGGCTCACCTCCATATTAAGGATGTTAAGAGGCAGGCGACTGACTAATTGCATAGTCAATATTTGTACTGACTACACGATCAGTCGATGAGGGAAGGTGCTCTATCCCAGCTCATGCCGGGCAGCTCTTACTACATTTAAAATCCTGGACTGGCGCAAGTTGGGACTGAGCCAGATTTGCTCAGTCCCAGCTTGTGCTGGGTTCAACAGCCCATGCCTTGGCCAGCCTGGGCCACCATGAACAGAAGCTGCTCTAGCAACAGGTCTTGTTCATGGCAGCCCAGGCTGGCCGTGGGCAGAGGCTGCTTCATGGCAGCAGCCCCTCCTGACCTACCCCTCATTGCTGCCTCTTATAGTGGCAGCAGCAGGTGGGGGGGAGGCGGCACCACAGAGATGGTGCTTGGGGGGAAAATGGCTTTTAAGCCATCTCCCCCCCAGCACCAGCTCCTGTTCCCCCATGCCCTTTGCTGCCTCTGCTACAGGCACTTACATCTCTACCATCCATCCTCCCTTCTTCTGAACCCTTCCCTCCCACTCCCCCCGGGGCCACACTGCATCTGGGCCCCCCTAAACCCAACTGCCCCATCTCCAGAGCCTTGCTGCTCCCTTAGAGCCATCAATTGCCCTCTGAGGCCTGCCCAGACCAGGACAGCCCATGGGACAGTCCCCTCCTCCCAGGTCCTGGTACTGAGCCCTGGAACCTCCACTCCTCACGGCAGTGGAACCAGTCCCCTGTGGGGCAGCAGGGGATACAGCTAACACATGGGCAAGGCCATGAGCTCACCAGCCACCTCGATACGGATCTTCATGTTGTTCTGCAGGACACCCAGGGGGTCGAGGTACTCGGCAGCCCGCCCCGATGCCACGTCCTCCAACTTGGCCTTCACCTGGTTCAGCCGCTCCTTGAACAGCCTGCAGGGTGCACCAGCAGGTACTGAGCAGAGTCCTGTCCACCCCAGGGATTCCCTCACACCACCCAGCATGGTCCAGTTCTGCCCACCACACCCAGCATAGGCCTGCTCAGCCCTTGCCAACCCACAGCATTAGCTAGCACTGAGATGCGGCCATTTCTTGGGTGGGGTGCAGCAGGGACAGTTTATACCAGGATCTCTTGCCTGGCACTGAGATACAGGCACCTAAAAGATGGGGAATCCAAGAGGGGACTCACTTTTCTTTGAGCTCAGAGAACTGCTTCTCCAGGTCACACATCTCATCTAGGCACTCGCTGCGGCGCCGCTCACAGTCCTCCTCATCCATTTCTGCAGGGCACAGCACATGTATCTTACAGGCCACACACAGACCAGGGCAACAGAGGCATACAGAGCCAGGACACTCACCCAGGTCACACACACACAGCTAGGAGTAAATAGAAGAATAGGACCCAGGAGTCCTGATTCACAGCCCCATCCCCCAATACCCCCCACTCTTCCCAGAGCTGGGAACATAACTTAGGAGTCCAGAGAGAGGACACTGGGGTCATGGCTTTTACCCTGGAAGCAGAGCCACATCCCAGAACCGCCTTGTGATAAAAGGCCAAGCCCCTCCCTGTATCCCCTTCCATACTCAAATACCTGAGCTTTCTTCCTCTGATTCAGAAGGGCTGGCACTACGTTCTTCCTCGCTCTCCTCCTCTTCACCATTCAGCTCAGGTGCCGAGTCCCCATCCCCCTCCATCTCTTCGGCCTCCTTGGGCACCGGATGCACCGGCATGGGCACTCTAGGTGATCAATGGCAGGTGATCCAGGAGGGTCTTGTTTCACTGCATCTCCCACCCTCCTCCATCACACCTGGCCAGGGACAGCTACCCACAAAACCATGGGACACCCCATGTGCCCAGACTGTGAATATGGGTAGCTCCACCACACCAACAGCAACCCTTGACAATTTGCATCCCCCTGCCCCAGGGCAACCTCAGCTAGTAGGCCCCAATCGCCACAGCCCATTGAGCTCCCAAGGCTTCCCACTGGCCAAGGAAGTAGCAACCTTCTCCATTGGGAGCAACGCCAAAACCCACAACTTGATTCACATGGAGCTAGATCAGAGCCAGCACCTTGCAGAGGTGTTTTATTTCCCCATCCCACACCCAGCCAGCCAGTCATCCTGCCATGGGGCTGGCACAGGGACAGCGCCTCCTTGTTCTCACTGCACTGTCATGTGCAGCCACCTTGTAGGGGAAACCCCGCAAAGCTGCCGAGATGCTGTCAGGGAGCCAGGTGCTGGCAGCTGCTATTGCTACGGCATTGTGACATGTGCTGCGACTCTGCAGCGATGTGTGCTGACCCCAGCGGAGCTGGGACCCCAGAGATCTGCTGCCATGAGCCTAAGTTGCGGATGGGAGCTGCTCCCTCCTTGCCAACAATGCAGGGACCTGGCTTCCAATAGGCCCAAGACCCCATGGGGCACCCAAGCCCCATAGACAGCTAGGGCTAAGGGTGGGAAAACAGGCAGAGCCAGTAACAGAACCCAGGAGTCCTGGCTCCCAGCCCCCTGCTCGCTCTGTAACCATGGCCTGGCCCATATCCCATAATGGGCTCACTACTGCATACGCAATGCTGGGAGAACCCCCCTCCATGAGAATGGTATTTCCCATTTTCTGCTCACTTCCGAGGAACATACCAATGCTATAACTGCCCCCTCCAATTGACACCGTTTGCTCTAGTCTATGCCTGTGTTGGGGAAGATACCACTGAGCCCACATACACACACACCAGAAGGCCACAATTCGCCCTCCCCTCGAGATTTCTTCGCATCTCCCAGTTTCATTGAATTTGTTTTGGAAGGTGTCATTCATGTCCCCATGATGGGGGAGGGGGGTGAAGTAGGATACAGTGCACCCCCTTCCCAAGCTACAATGGTCTGCGCTGCCAGTACGTTTCACGAGGAATGGATCTTTGAATACCCACAACATAGGGGCCGCAACCTTCCCCTGAGTTGCAATAATCTGCGCCGGCCGTCGCTGTAAGTTTCCCCCTTGCGGTTGTAATGGGCCAGCCTGCCCTCCCTTGAGTTCAACGGGGATGGAACCAACAAGTTCCACAAGCAGGGGAGGAAGCGAATTTCTCCCTTGGGTTGCGCAAGCTCTATCCTGGCTTCTATTGATCTCAGCGGGGAACGCACCACCCAGCACCCCATGAGGGGGAAGCTGGGACGAATCCATCTCCCGCTGCTCTGAGCCCCACGTACCTCGGGAGTCCAGGCCGGCGGCCTCCCTCCCGTAGCTGCTTCGCTTCTCCGTACCCGGAAGTCCCGTAGCTACTGGCCCCACCTTATTTTCTTGCAGCCAATCAGGGACACCAATTAATCAGCGCGCCGTTGACTCTATGGTTCCCAGCTGCCCACTACTCCGGGCCTTATGGGATAGTGGAGGATGAGACGTGTTCCCATGGCAACAGACCCACAGCCTAGCCTGAGATGACCACATCCATCGAAAGTTGGCTAAAGGGCGGGCACCCCCCGAATTGGTGTTGCCGCAGCACCTGCTTGTGACACATCACCATGGTACCTAGTCGAGTTGATGCCATGGTGCTTGGTCATGACATCTCCAGAGGACCCAGTCAGTGTTGTAGTGGCTCCTGGGCAGAGTCATCACAGCCTGGTGCAGTGTCACTGAAGCATTGCCACAGCTCCAGTCCCAGAATTGCTATAACACTTGGCACCCAGTCCCAGTCCCGCCTCAGTACAATGCCTTTGGCCTCCTTGCCATGGTGCACAAGCACAGTGTTGTCATGGGACTGCCCCCAACAGCCAAGTACCTGGAGAGAAGCCAAGGGTGTGTGGCTCTCAATTCCCTTCTCCTGATCATGAGCAGGATGGATTCATTGGCAGGAGAGCCTCTGCTTTGGCACATGAAGGAGTCAGCCCCACCCATAGTGCCACACAGTGAGCCAAGCCCTGTGCGGGACAGATACATTCCACCATTGCCTCCGGCGCTACAGAAAGGACCCACAGCAGGACACAGCCATGAGGAGAAGCTCCTGGCCTCCACAGTACTTTATTGTTCCAACCTAAAGTTTGCACGCAGGGCGACGGAATGCCAGGCCATTCCCTACAGTGCCAGAGGACAAGAGCACTCTGCCAGTCCCAACCAAACAGCATTGAGCATCTTCATAAATTAAGCCTCATGCCCCCTGCCCTCAGGAGGTAGGTCAGTGCATTTATTCCCATTTTACAAAGGGGAAAAATGAGGTGCACAAAGTGGAAGGGTCTTGGGGCAAATAGAATAAGTGACAAAGCTGGGAACAGAATTCAGAAGTCCTGAATTTCAACACGTCATTCTTTAACAACTAACCTCTACTCTCTTTTCAGCACTAGGGAAAGATCCCAGAAGTCCTGACTCTCCCTCCTCTAATTGCTATATTAGGTTCTCAACCCATAGCCACTTACAGAAAGGGAGAGGGAGCTGTTGAATCCAGAACAGCCCCCTTCTCTGCTCAGAGAGGGAAAGAATCATAACAAGAGAACTGTGGATGGAGGAAACAGCTGATTTCTACCCACACAGGCAGAAGACCAGGTGTGGTAGTCCTCTGTTCTGAGATAGTCTGATATTGAATGGAAAACTGTGGGAGGAGAATGCTGAAGTGAATTGGAAGAAAGGGATAAAGGGATACACAATCCCAGCAATAGGCTGGGAGTGGTGAAGGAGCCAGAGTGATGTGACTGGAAAGATTCCCCCCTAACTATAAACCTTTGTCTGATGTGAGCGTTAATGACTCAATGAAAAAGAGAGGGCACGGCCCCCCCAAAAAACACTGACACCAAAGCTACAGTTGAAGAGTCATAGGGAAGGCAGAACTGAGGAGCTGTGCCCAAGACAGCAGGCCCATCAGCATCGGCGCAGTGAGCCAGGATACTTCAGCTTCAGTTCCTGCTTGAACTGGCGAAAGAGCACCTTGTTGCGCTGATTCTCAGCATCCTTCTGTGCATGGAACTCACTTGGCACCTTGAAGCCCTTGTGCACCAGGAAAGCATTGTTCAGCACTGAGAAACTGTACCCAGCCACATGGAGCTCACATGCCTACAAAAGGGGACAGGAGAGCTGTGAAGGAGAAACCAGAGTAACCCCCACCCTCATTGGACTCTGAAGTGTCCCACACTTTGTTACATCAAGTGCAGAAAAGCAGCTACCTCTAAAGTGGAGTGTGCAGGCTGTTTATAGAGGGATCCTTCCCCTGGTTCTGAGATGCAGCTGCTTCTGGGGTGGGGCATTGGAGCTGTTTTATACAGGGATCCCTCACCCAGTGCTCAGATGCAGTATGGGATGTGGAAGCTATTTCACAGCTTCACAGAACACTACAATTCAGGACAAAAAGTGGAAATTCACTGGATTGAAGCTGTAGAAAAAGGGACAAATGGTCTTTAGTGAACACAAGGGGCCAAGGCGCATTTTACATCTAATTGGACGGATGCCACTAACAGGTATACTTACAGCACCTCCTGGTGCAGCCTTGGGCATTGAGGATAGCATTGAATGCAAGGTGAAAGCACCTCTTACTGAACCCTCCACCCTGCAGCACAATGTCCCTACATTGTGCTGCTTCTCTTCTCCAGCCAGCAAATACTCTTGGACTACGATTGGATCAGGGCCAAAACCCCCTTGCAAGGAAGGAAATAATCACTCCTCTTGCCCTTGTGTCTCTATGAGGCTCAGTAAGCATGGCCTGAGGCTGTCCAGTGATCAGGAGATCACCTGGATGAGACTTCCCTGATTTGTTTCACCCATGGGTCAGGACACCCTGCTCCATCGCTTGGGGAGGCTGGGTGTATTTCTGGGGTGTCTCCCATGGCACTAATGCCCCCCCATTCCCAGTTAGGCAGGTACCTGGCTGATGCGGTTGAACCCATACTGCTTGAATCTTTCATCGTAGGGTGGCACAGAGTTGGCACTGATGTAGAAGGGCTCCCAGGGGTCCCTCCACTCCACGGCGTAGGCGGTGTTCAGGGGACTGCCCAAGGGCAAGTTCAGCCAGCGTGAGTAGTTGGTAGGGGCCTGGCAGCGCGGGCAGAGCTCCTCGTAGAACGGCCGGATCTCCCCCACCTGATACAGCTGCAGTAGCTCGGTCTTGGCACCTGGGAGGCGCCGGGTATGCCGAATCTCAAAGGCGGGCACCACAAAGACACCCGGTGGCCCCTCAGCACCCAAGGTTGCTGCCAGAGCCAGAAAGGCCTCACGCAGCCCCTCACTGGGCAGCATGTCCACGTCCAGCACGAGGGTGTAGTGCCCAGTGGCTGCTCCCCTTGCCACGTTGCGCAGCAAGTTGTTGGGGTAGGAGGCGTTGGCACCCAGGGCATAGTTACGCCTGCCCACCCCGGCCCGTGCCAGCTTGGCGAAGACATCCCCACAGGCCTTCAAGCGGGCAAACTCCGCCCGGTCCTCCAGCTCTGGGAAGGCGGCCAGGTCCCCCGAGTGACACACCAGGTGGGCCCTCACCAGCTGGCGCACTGGCCCGCACAGTGTCCCCAGGGCGTAGAGCATCAGCGTAGCCAGCCGCACCTCGGCGGGGCCCGGTGCAAAGAGCGCCACGGAGACCGGGCCCTGCCAGCGCCCCACCAGCTCCTGCAGCTGGTACAGGTTGCTCAGGCTGGTGTGTGTGGCGAGCACCAAGTCGGGCGCCCGCTTCGCCCGCTCCGGGGGCCCCAGCATGTCCGTGTAGATCCGGTACTGCCCGCTGGCATCCAGCCGCCCGCCGCTGGCCAGGGCGCGCTTGAGCTGCTCCTTCTGCTGCTCGCTGGGCCGGCCGGGAGCCTCGCCCCGGCGCCCCCCGAACAGCTCCGAGTAGCGGGAGCGCTGCTGGCGCCCGTGCAGCCCCGAGAGCAGGGACAGGTAGAGCAGCTGCAGCAGGGCCACCAGTGCCAGCGCCCACAGCAGCACCTTGAAGAAGGAGCATCTGGCGGGGCTCTGCATGCCGGCCGCGGCCGGGGCACCGCGCTCAGGCCCGGCTCGCTGCGCCCATGCTCGCCATGGGGGACCGGCGCAGGCAGCGGGCGGCTCCAGCTCCTTGTCCTTGTATGCAGCCGGCCGGGAGGCCGGGAATGGAGGCACCCGTCGCTGCGGCAGCGCGCCACCTGCCCTAGGGAGGAGCCACTGCAGGCCGGCTCGTCAGCGCGCCCCGCCCGCCGGGGACGGGGGTGCAGGGGAGTGACCTGGTGGGGGGGGGGAGATTCTTGTGACCATTGCACCGGGCTGGTTCACGCCCCCATGGCTGCACCCAGTGCCCAGCTCGGAGAGCGCAAGAGAGAGAGGGACGTGGTGTTCAGGCAGGGGCGTGAGTGCAAAGGACAGTGCAGGGGGAATCACACCCCCTATACACAAGCAGACCCACCTCTCCTTGTGCACCCTTGCCCGCTCCACACATTCAGGGGTATGAGGAAATGACAGGAGCATTCCCACACAGAAGACGAGGTGGCCGAGTGGTTAAGGCGATGGACTGCTAATCCATTGTGCTCTGCACGCGTGGGTTCGAATCCCACCCTCGTCGGGTTCTTTTTGGGATCATAAGAGAGATATCCGGGCACTGTTTTCTGAACACTATTTCCTGTGCAAAAAAGAGACATGGATGCATGGGGGTGTTTATGGATTTCGCAACTGCACCTGCTTTTCAACTTGGCTCCATTCATGCACTGTAGTCTCCTCTCAGCTCCCATACTCCCCCTGAGGATAATGCTGGTAGAGGGGTGTGTGTTTGCAGAATCAGGGTGGATTTCAGGTGGGTGAAATAACATATTGGAACTCTTATAGCCCAGGGGCTGTCAATGGGGTGGCAGGCTGGGAACTGTATTAGACTTACCAATAAACTACCTTAGCAATATGAAAGCAAGGTAGCTTTTTGTAGCGGCAGGTAGGGCCAACCACTCCCACTTAGATGGGTGCAGACAGCAGGTGATTTGTCACTCTCTGGAGGGCCCAGTGGGAGACCCTTGAATGCGATAGGTGTGCTTTCTCATGGGGGGGATGGCAGAGAAGGAGGTAGCAATCTCCCCTCCCTAGGCAAGACTTGTTTCCCAGGGGAGGCTGCATGGCTGAAAGGCACAGCTTTTGGGGAAGGCTGCCCCCAGAAGCCAGAGCAATCTAATTAATGTGTGTCTACACTGCACCATAACGCTAAATAAGATATGCAATTTGCACTACTCAAATTGCGTATCTTATTTTGATGTTATTTCACGATAGCCTATTTAATCATTTGGCGCTGTCTATACAGCGCCAAATTTTTAAATAACCTGCTATTCCAAAATGTCCATTACTCCTCATGGAATGAAGTTTGTAGGGACATTGGAATAGCGAGCCCGAAATAACAGGCTTGCTGTTAAGACATGGGATAGCTATTTCGGGACACTCCAGTATCCTGAAATAGCACTGTAGTGTAGACGTAGCCTAAAGGTGTGTCTACACAGCACCCTAAACTCGAAATAAGATATGCAAATTGCGTATCTTATTTCAAATCTATTATTAAATAACTTATTTTGAAATTTGGCGCATCTACACCGTGCCAAATTTCAAAATAATGTGCTATTTCGAGCCATTCCTTATCCCTCGTGCAACGGGGTTTAACCCCTGAGTTTGAACCCCTGGATTTCATGTTTGACATCTGCTTAAAGCTGCATGCCCTGACTCCAGATGCACTTCTTAAATGCAACAGTTTGGGCAGCTTGCAGCTTTGCCTTTGGGGCAGGGAGTTTGTAAAAAGAGAGCAGATCCTTAGATCATCGTGAAAACATTGCCTGGTTTCTCCACTTAACAGATGGGGGGGGAGGGAGGAATGACTGTTGTGCTACATTTGGATCACTGCTGTTAAACTTCTCATAAATGTTCTTGAAAAAGGGTTAAACCAGGGGTCAGCAACCTTTTCAAACCAAAGAGACAAACTACATCAAAATTCAGAACAAGTGGTCAAAAAAGAGCAGTATAAGAATGCTCATTTGCATGACTGAAAATATACAACTCAATATTATTAATAATTGACAATGATTAATAATAGCATAAATGAAACATTGTATTCACAGACTTTATTTAATGGGACTTCTGTTGCTGCATCTTTTTGCACATTTCTTTGAAGTTTACATCACAAATGGTCAAATTCAGATTCATGCAGGTATTCAAGCTGCATTAGTAATTACGCATTTTTTAAATTTTGAATTAATTCTTCATTTTATTTTAAAAAGTTGCATGCATTTTGGGAATGACAAAAAAGCCATATTTGGTTCCATATTGAGCCATACTTGGCTTGAGAGCCATACACTGCAGACCCCTGGAGTAAACAATGACTAATCCAAAGCTGACTGCAAATAGTTACAAAGGGATCTCACAAAACTGGGTGAGTGATTGGGCACACAAGGGCAGATGGAATTCAGTGTTGACAAGAGCAAAGTAATGTACATGGGAAATTATAATCCTAACTATAGATGCAAAAATGGTGGGGTCTAAAATAGCTGTTACCACTCAAGAAAGAGATCTTGGAATCCTTGTGGATAGTTTCCTGAAAACAGCCGCTCAATGTGCAGTGGCAGTCTAAACATTTAAAAACTAATAGAATATTGGGAATCATTAGGAAAGGAATCGATAAGACAAAATACCATATTGTCTCCATATAAAGTCATGGTATGCCCACATCTTGAATACCGTATGCAGATCTGGTCACCTCATCTAAAAAAAGACGTATTGGATTTAGAAAAGGTACATAAAGGGCAACAGAGATTATTAGGGGGTAAGGAACAGCTTCCATATGAGGAGAAATTAACAAGGCTGGGACTTTTCAGCTTGGAAAAGAAATGATCAACAGGTGGGAGGGATATGTTAGAAATCTAGAAAATCATGAATACTGTGGCAAAATAGAGTAAGGAAATGCTATTCATTCCTTTACTGACATAACACAAGAAGCTAACCCAATTAAATTTATAGACAGCAGATGTAAAATAAACAAAATAAATTATTTTTTCAAGGTCAACTTGTGGAGCTCTTTGCTAGGAGAAGGTGGACAGGCCCAAACTGTAACAGGGTTCCAATAAGAACAAAATAAGTTCAAGGAGGATAGGTCCATCAATGGCTGCTAGCCAGAATGGTCAGGGATAGTGTCCCTAGTGACTGTTTGCCAGAAACAGAGAATGGGTGATGGGAAGGATCATGATGATTGCCTTTTCTGTGTATTCCTTCTGAAGCACCTGTCATTGGGTGCTGTTGGAAGACAGGATTCTGGGCTAAAAGGACCTTTGGTCTGACCCAGTACGGCTATTCTGATGTTCCTATATAGAGCTGAAATGTATCCGCCCCCTTCATGTAATCCACTAGACCCCACTCTCCTTCCAGAGCTGACAGCGAGCCCAGGAGTCCTGGCAGGGTCTCTCTCTCTCCCCAGAGTTAGTAACAAAGTAAGAATATAGCATTAAAATGTTAATGCTAACCTGTGTCCCTTAAGTGACTTGCCACAAGATGTCAGAATATGTTAGTGTTAGAGCTGAGTGGGTCTAATATTTATTTAATTTTCTTTCTTTTATATAGGAGTTAGATATAGTGCTCCTGTCAGCTATCTGCTAACTTGTCTGCCAAAAAAAGCAGTGTTTTCCAGTGTCTTGGTAGCCCCTGGATAGAGATGGGCTGTGTCTAGACTGGCAAGTTTTTCCGCAAAAACAGCTGCTTTTGCGGAAAAACTTGCCAGCTGTCTACACTGCCCGCTTGAATTTCCGCAAGAACACTGACCATCTCATGTAAAAAATCAGTGCTTCTTGTGGAAATACTATGCTGCTCCCGTTCGGGCAAAAGTCCTTTTGCACAAAAGCTTTTGCGCAAAAGGGCCAGTGTAGACAGCTCAGATTTGTTTTGCTCAAAAAAGCCCCAATCGTGAAAATGGCGATCAGGGCTTTTTTGCAGAAAAGCGCGTCGAGATTGGCACAGATGCTTTTCCACAAAAAGTGCTTTTGTGGAAAAGCGTCCGTGCCAATCTAGACGCTCTTTTCCGCAAATGCTTTTAACAGAAAACTTTTCCGTTAAAAGCATTTGCAGAAAATCATGCCAGTCTAGACGTAGCCATGATGTGTGTGGGGAGAGGGAGAATGGGGTTGGTTCCCCACCTCTCCATTTGGTGCTTGGTTTGTACTGAGCTTGCTCAGTAACACTGCTGAAGCCGCTGTCCTCAGTCTGACTCCCATGCTCTCACTCTTTCTTCCCTCCCTCACAGCATGCACAAGTCAGCCCCCCACTACCAAAATCTGAAATGGCACCCCTGCATTCCTGGCCCTGAGTGAGCTGTGTCCATTGTCAGGTGGTACATATCTATAGTGGTTCAGTAGTGTCTACTAACAACTCTTATTATGCTTCATTTGACAATAAACCTGGCTGGTGCCTTCAATCCTTATCTGATTTTGTGGTCTTCGGGGCTCTCTCGGAGTCTGCTGTGTTGGTTATTTGTGAGAAACTGAATGGACTAAGCTCTCAAGTCTCTTGTTGCAGCATTTTTCCAGCCCTCAAGTGATTTGTGTGGCTCTTCTTTGCAACCTCTCCATTAGGTTGAAAAGCTGATTAGTACTTTGCACTTTGTCCCCAGTAATGTACTAACCGACGGTTATCAAGTCACTTCTCCTTTTTGGTAAAATAAACAGACGGAGCTTTTTAAGTCTCTCACTAATGAATTTTTACATCCTTGAGTGATGTAACTGGGTTGATCTAATTTTCTAGAGACCAGCCTTTAGCATAAACCAAGCCCAAGACACCAGCCAGCATCTGTAAAAGGGATCCCCAGAACCACCAGCCTGTCCAGCCGCAACCTGTCTCGCATTGTGGCTGATCTCTGAGGGCATGTGAACACCACAGCATTATTTCAAAATAACTCCCGTTATTTCAAAATAATGCACATTACACAGCAAGCATATTATTTTGAAATAATTGTGAAATAACAGGCTTCTTATTCCAAAATATGTAACCTTCATTTCATGAGGAATAATGCCTATTATAGGTTGGGTGAAAACAGCGCAGAGGTGCTTATTTTGAAATAAGTGGCCTCCAGAGCTTCTCATAGGTGTCCTAGTGGCCACTGTGGCCACACTCATCAGAGTTTCCTTTCCCCTGCAGCCTTTAAAGGTGCAGGCAGAAGGGAAAGGGCTTGTGGCATGAGGAAAGCCCTGCTAGTCCTGAAACATGCATCAGCATCCCGCTCCTCTCTCCCTGTTGCCATGAGTGATCTCTGTGCGCTCAACAAGCCACTGCTTATGCAAATGAAGCCCGGGAAATTCAAATCCCGGGCTTCATTTGCAAGTGCGGTATGCCTACATTACCCTCCTAGTTCGAACTAGCGGGGTAGTGTAGATATACCCTATGATATCATCTGGTGGGACTGTGTATGCATGGTGTTTGTGCACGTGGGTAATTGAAAAGCTTATGCAACTGTTGTTTTCTCAATAAATGCGGCATACTGCCTTTTCCCCTATAAAAGATCCCGCGTGCTTCGTTTAAGCATAACACGAGGGCCTGTGGAACCATAGGGCAGTACCCCTTCTAGTTGATGTAATCCGATGCCTGGTGGTTGGGGGCCTGGATGGGGGAAGTGGGTGCTGTCAGTGCCTGTAGCCAGACAGGAACCCCCCTTGTAACATCCATTTTTGCTTGCCTGGAGCATCCAGGGCACACAGAGCAGAAGGCCCAGGCTGTGTGACCGTGAATGGCTGTAAACAGAGATACGCCAATTGCTGACCAAGAGGCAGCCAAGGAGTGCCCTTGACTCAAACCCATATTGATACGAACACACATCCATCCGCGGGGGGAGGAATCTCTCGCCCAGTAAAAAAATGTCTAGTATTCACAATTTAGTTATCTCTCTTGCAAGTGTAAATTAACTTGAAACTTGCTTGTAAGAACTGGCGCCACAAAACGGACCAGTACAATTCAGCATCTTAGATAAGAAAGAGGATACGGGCCCCCAGGGGTATAAAGATGAGTCCAGCAGCGCATTTTCTCTGAGTGTCAATCTACCATCTATGTGCTGGTCGGGTTAGGTGTTTGATCTCCCGAGCTTCCAGAGGGGACGCCCACCTCATATTCGTCTTTCCTAGGAATTGAGAGACCGGCCATGGCCTGACACGCTGGAGTCGAGAGGCACAGAAAGGGGTAAAAATTGTACCTGGATGTGGTCCTTTGCTTAAGTACATATATACATAGACTTAGAGCTCTTTAAAGATTAAGCTGTCACTTGGTACCATTATTTCTATTTTCTATCTTTATTTTCTTTGTAACCATTTTTAAAATCTGTATTTGCTAGCATTTAAGAAATAGAGCAATAGCCATTGTAACCATATGCTTTTATAAGTCTTTTAATAAACCTATAACTGTTTAAGCTTTAACCTGACTCCTTCAGTTGCTGTAACAGAACCAAGCACAATTTAAAAGAACTTCAGCCGATCATAAAAGGACAGACATAGGGAGAGCTTGGGCGTTTAGATCTGTGTCACTCCCAGGTGACGAGATCCGTTGGGGCACCTTTTCAGCCTTTCCTAGGCTGCCCGCTGCGAAGGAACTTTGTGTTCTAGCAGCTAAAATCTAAGGTGTAATAAGCTCTTCCTATATAACGGGGCGTCTGTTGGCCTGCTGGCCACCCTCTGCGATGGGACCCCGGTCCTAGCAGTAAAGACACGGACATTAAACCTTTTCTCGGAAGCATACACACACACACTGCCCTGACCATCGGCTGACAGTGCCCCCCCCCCCACACACAGTTGGAGAAGCTCATTGCGGCGAAGCCGGTGAGGATGGGGTCCACATCGCACAGGATGTCAACCCTGCACAGCAGGATGGTGTTGATGGCCCTCACCACCTGCAGGAGACAAGCAGGGAATCACAGGGTTGCCCAGGCCCTTGGGAGTTCCCCAAGCCCAACTGTTCCCACACATCATGACCTACCCCAATTTACCCCATCCCCTGGCATGCTTTGTGAAGGCTGGACTAACAACCCTTGCAGAGAGGGAGCTTCCACCCCCCTTCCCTAGGGAACCCCATCCCAGCAGTTACAACCGCTGCTGCATGACCACAGCCCCAGGGGTCGCTCTCCCCATGTCAAACTGGTTCCTGATGGAGCAGTAGCTGTCCAGCGTGGTGAGCTTCCAAATAGTGATGGCGACCTGCTTCTGAAGGGAGATGGCAGGTGTGGCGGCAGGTTGGGGTTCCCCCGCCTCCTGCACCCCCGTAGTGGCACGAACAGACTCCACCAGCCAGTAGAATAGAGGGTGTTTATTGCTTCTCCAGGATACAGCACAGCATAGATGCAATCCGGTTACAGGGCAGGCCTAGGATGCCTCAGCCCCCCTAGAGATGGGGGAGACTGGGCCCCTAAATCCCAGCCCGTTGCTTTGGCTGCTTTCTCCATGATTCCAGACAGAGACCTCCAAATGTCCCTTCTAGCCCTGCCCCCCAGCTAGGGGCTGCACTCCGCCTTCCTTCCTTTGATCCTCTCTCTGGGAGGTAACCGGTCAAACAGGTTACCTCCCTGTCCCATCAGCTACTCTGCTGGGCCATAGTACAGACAGCAGCCCGTGGGGGTCACCCACAGCCCCAGCCTAGCAACCAGCAAAGTACCAACACTACATCACAGTGGGTCACACGTGGGTGTCTCCAGGGAGGTGTCCTTCCACATGTGGAAATTCTGGAGCCACTGCTGGTTGTCCCATTGTTCCATGGCGATGCGGTCCCATCAGTTGGAACTGGTGTCCCGTCGCCAGAAGCAGCGGTGCATGGTGTGCAGGGGAGGCTGTGAGGAGCTGTGCTGCATGAGCAGCACAGAAAGAGATGAGATGCCCCGCATGGAGAGGCAGGTCCTGTTCCAGCAGAGCCATGAGGGCAGCCTGCAGTAACTACAAGAGGTCCGGCTCTATGCCTGGAGTGCTGTGGTGTCTGCAAGGGCAACCAGAGCACGCAGTGAGATGAATTTGCTGTCCCTCAAGGAGGTAGGCAATGGAGAAGACCCTGAGACAACTGTACCAGGAGGGGGGGGGGTCCTCTTTAAGCACATGCTTCAGGAAGCCACTCCAGGAAGTGAGTGCTGTCCTGATGCCCTGCCAGAATTGCTTCTGGGGGGATTTAAATGCGAGTCAGGCTCCAATGAGTGTGGATGCTCTATTTCGAAATAGCTCTGTGCAATTTCAAAATAAGCGTGTAGTGTAGATGTGCCCTGAGGCTACAGAGGAGGGACGTGGAGGATTATGCATCAGGGAAAAAACTCCTTTCCTGACACTTGCAGGTGATCAGCCAAACCCCAGAAGTAAGAGATTTGATTAGTCAGTGTCAGGCCTAGATCTAGGGAGCCGTGTGGGTGTCTGGGCTGTAGTCTGATTAGAGCTGACTAGGGACAGAACTGCTCCTTGGCAACTGGCTGCTAGGAGGAGGGATAAGCCCAGGGGTTAGCTAACCCTTCCACTAGATGGCGGGAGTGTATAATGTAAATAATTCACACTGAATAGCCCTGGATCTGCATGGTCCAGAGACACTTGCTCCTACCCAGTGTAGGGAGTAGAGGCAACAAGGGTACTGGGAGAAGGGGAAGCTTTTTACATATATAATGATACACGCACCCCTCTTCTCCCTGTAGTAACTTAGGCAAAACCAGCAGCTCTAATTCAATTTGACTCCCTAGCAAATCTGATCAGGATGGGGTGGAGGGTGAGATGGGGGCTGCTTACCCTTGGTTTCCCAGTTCCATGCCCCTCCCCATCCCCCATGACCAAAGCAGGGAGTTAACAGAGAGGCCAAGACAAATCCTTGTAGAAAACCCACATCACTTTTATTGAAAAAATAAAAAACAAAACTCATTTAAGAGAGACCAAAGCAGCCAATGGAATTAAATAAACCAGCCACCCCAGCCCCACTCAGACGATAAAACTAAAGGGAAAATGCTTTGTTTTCATGGGGATTTCTAGAGCACCCACCAAGAGGGTATTTAAGAGGTCCACAAAATGAACTGCATACGTCCTGGTGCCCTGTGCAGAGCAGGGCAGTGCTAATTCTCCATTGTAGAGATGGGAACATTGAGGCACAGAGAGGCTAAGGGACATGCTCAAGGTCACAGAGGGAATCCAGGGCACAGCAGGGAACTAAACCCAGGTCTGCTGAGTTGCCAGACCTGCCTTTGGGGCCACCCTGGAGTTCCTGGTGGCATTTTGCTAGCAGCTGGGGAGGCCTACTGATGACTTTTAGGAGAAATCACTCTTGACTCAGAGGTCCAAGGTTTGTACGCAGAAAGGGGTGGATCTAAACAGGATAAAGTCCTACAGTGGAGAGAAGAACTTGGGGAGGGAAACAAAGGGGCAGAGGTTCTAGTGGAGAAATTAACCCTTTATGCACTAGAGAGTTAACAACAAAAGAGATTTCTTCCCTTTTTTGTGCGCTGCAGCAGGCAGTGCCCCAGGGTGCTGGTGGGAGGGGATGTGCCAGCCCTAGGGATGCCAATGGAGAGCTGGCTGCCAGCTCATAGGGACTTGGGCCAGCCAGGCTTGAGGGAAGGAAGCCCCTTATCCAGGCCCTGAGATTACTGTCCTTCAGCACCTTCCGGCACGGGACTCCAAAGTGCTGTACAAATGCTGACTAGCTCCATAGGGAAACGGAGTTACTGAATCATGTGACTGGTTCTCAGCCCCTTCCCAAGCCCAACCTAGACCCCAAGAGTCCTGGCAGAGCTTGCTCCAACTACTGTTGCGCTCTCCAAGTGGGGGTTGTGAGGTTATTTTGTGGGGGAGTTGCAAGCTCTCAGCCTCCACCCCCCAAACCTCACGTCACCTCCAGCATTTATAATAGTGTTAAATACATTTTTAAAGTATTTTAATGTGTGTGGGGGGGTCTCGCACAGGGGCTCGTAGTGTAAAAGGGATCACCAGTACAAGAGTGTGAAAACCCCTAACCTAAAGCACACCAGGCACTGTACGGAACAGACATGATAGAGCTGACCCAAAAGAACTTACAATCAGTTGGTCAGCACCCTTTACATCAACTCTTTCTTCTCCCTCCCCGCCCAGTCTATAGACATTCCTGTTGCTGCAATTCTTATAGAGTGGTGGAGCAGAAAGGGCTGGAGGGATGAGTCCTGGTGGGGTATCTGCCTTGCAGCGGGGTGGGGAGCAGCCGCAAGGCACTAATCTTTACACCCACCAAGCTGAGATGATGCCCATTGAAAGAAAAGGGGAAGTCAGGGGCGGTGGGAGGTACCAATCCCTCTCCTATGCAGAGCTCCGCATCCCGCCAATCCTTTGCTGAGGTCCCCCCAATTCACCACCCTATTCCAAGCACTCCAGTTTGATGGGGTGCACTCAGCCGTGCCCCTGGAGATGGTGGATGCCGCAGGAAGAGGAGGGGATGGATCTGAGGGGTCCTTACAGCAGGGCCTTGAGGAGAAAGGAGAGCCCTGCCCCGCACGACAGCCCTAGTGCCAGGAAGAAGGTCATGATGGCTCCAGCCAGCTCACTCTCCTTTGGCAAGACCCGCCTATGGGGCAAGAGAGGAGAGTGGGGTGAGCTCTACCCCTCCACTCCACCTGCATGCAGAGAAACCCAGCACTGACATGCAGCCACTTCTCAGGGGGGGCTGAGAGCTGTAGACATCAGAGCCCCTCTCCCCTTGCCGAGATGCCACTCAGAGCACGCTGGAAGAGCACCTCCTACAGCTCCCCCCAACCCCCGCAGGGCACTGGGGCCAGTATGGATTGCATGGCGAGGGCGCCCCTGAGAGACTTCCCCACATTCCCCGGCAGTGCAGCACAGCACCCGGATCAGGGCGCTCGGGCACTGCTTGGCGAGAGCGGTTCCTACAAGCGCCTGGCCCTGTCCAGCACTCACTTGGGGGCGAGGCACATGGTGAGCGAGACGAAGTAGCCATTGGAGAGGGAGAAGAGCAGCATGAAGATGATGAACCAGGCGTCCTGGCGGAAGAGCACGGGCAGGTGGGTGCGGGGCTCGGCCTGGCACAGCATCAGCAGGGGCACAAACAGGAAGCGCAGGCCCACCAGCAAGGGCAGCAGCCACAGCCTCTTCTCTGGCTGGAGAACAGCAAGACAGGGTGGTCGGAGTTGGGGAAAAGTCCTGAAATCATGGGCTAACTCCCCCTCCCCGACCCAGTGTAGGCTTGTGCCCCCCCATCTATTCCCCTCCGGGGCACACACCCCTCCAGGGGTCAGCGCAGAGCTTGGCAAGGCGCCGGCAGCCAGGCCCAGGCATGGCCCCCCACTCACCCAAAGGCAGTAGGAGGTGGCGCTGCGGCCCAGCCAATCCATCACGTTGAACAACAGGAAGCAGCAGACAGGGGTGAAGAATTCACCTATGTAGGGAGGAAGGTTGGGGAACAAAACATGAGCTTTCACCTCCAGGGGGCGCCTGCTCCAGCCCCGGGGCATCAGGGATCACCCCTGTATCCAGTGCCAGGGATTCACACCAGGAGCCCTGGCTCCCAGCCCCCCACATTCAAATCATGAGACCCCCATTCCCTGTACTCACGCCATTGCCTGCTCTCCGAGGTGCTGGTGACGGTGGCAGTGATGGCAGGGAACACAGACAGGGTGACAGTGAAAACCATGACAATGCAGAATGCCAGAAGCCAGATCTGCAGGGGGGTGGGAAGACAGTCAGAGCCAGCTGGGACCCACCTCACACAGCCCCTTAATGAGATGCTGCTGTCTCCAGGGGGAAAGGCAGGGTCTGTTTACTTAAGGATCCCAGCACTGAGATGCAGCCACCTCTGGGATTGGGCCTGGGAACTGTTTATACAGGGAGCTGCTGCCTGGTGCTGAGATGCAGGGGTATTGAGGCTCTATATAGCGTACTGCAGTGACTTTTCTACCGCCCCCTTACCTTTTGGAGCACACTGAACACTGATGGTCTCTCAGGTCCTGGTCCCCCCTTCGGGGCACTGGTGGCTCTCCCACTGTGCAGAGCAGAGGCTCCCTTCCCGGAGCACTCCTGATCGATCTCCAACGTCTTGACTGTCCCATTGGCCATTTCTAGAATTGGCTTCTCTGGGCCCTGTGGCCCCTCCAACTGGTCCCCATTCTGCTCCTCTGGGGGACAGGGAAGAGAGACAGTGAACAGGGATTCCACAGGCCTACAGCTAGCCTGGGCACATCCAGGGCTTGAACCCCACCCAGGGCCATGGGGGGGGGGGGCCCAGGGCCGTGCGAGGGGGGTGCCCAGGGCCTGCGTGCAAGGTGTCAGCCAGCACGTGGGCATGCAAGGAACCAGGGCAGGATGGGTGAGCACAGCACATGGGCATGGGTGGCCTTACCTGCCCACCCTGTCCAGCAATGAACCCTCCCCCGCAGTGGGGGCAGGGAGGTGTCCCCTGCAGCAAAGGGACACATAATTCCCCAGGGCCTCACGTACCAGAGCTCAGAAGCCCAGCCTTGGTCTCCAACTCATTGCATGGGTCACGCTGGCAACTCCACTCCAGGTAGTGCTGGAAGAAGGCCTGAAGGAGGCGACAGGACAGGAGGGGTCTGTGGAAAGGGCACACATCTGACCCCAGAGCACCACACCCATGCCACTTCAATCCCCCCTTGCTAATAGACCACCCCCAGGCTGCTAGACACGGTTCTGCCTCCAAACAGCGGCCCCAGCCCCAGCCTCCTCCCAGCTGGGTGCACTGCTAGGACACTGCTTTTATAGGCCCCTAACTCCCAGGGGCTTGGCAAAGACCTGCCCTCACACCTGCTGCGTCTCCTGCTGGCTTGGAGCCATCGCCCCCTAGAAGGGAAGTGCCTATGCCCCATTCCCTACCGCAGTGGTACCGCATCTCACCATTCGGGGCAGCATCAGGTAGCAGACAATGGAGATGAGGGTCCCAGCACAGGGGGTGATGAAGTAGCTCAGGGCAGACGTCTGGGCATTTGCGCCACCTGAAACAGCCAGCACAGCACATGGAGCCCATCCGGCACTATGGGGCGCTGACCCCAATGTCCTGGTGCAGCAGTGGGGGTGGGGAGAGGTGCTGCAGCAACAGGGGGACTCCGTTGGGGGCACTCACTCCATACAGTCAGTGCAGTGTTGGGAGGGGGCCACGCTGCACAGAGCAGGGTAGGGGCTGCGGATGCCAAGGGGGAGCCCCATCATACTCACTAGCCATGGACAGCAGCATGGCACTGGCGGCGAAGGTCCCGGCCATGCCTTGGCCACTCAGGAAGAGGGTGCTGTAGCTCTGGGGCAGGGTGCCCAGTTGCCCGAACAGGGTGCCTTGCAGGATGGCGCAGAACGCTGAGTAGACACACAGTGGGTCAGAGCAGTCCCTACCACAGAGGCACCCCCTGCAGAGCCCACTGCCTTGGGGGGAGGGGCACTGAGCCCAGTTCAGGGCCTTGGCAGGACAATCAGAGCAGATGCTGTGGGGTGCCAGGCCCAGCAGCATCTCCCCACCAACTCTTAGCTTCCCTCTCCCGCAAAAATTACACCAGCCCTCTCCGCTCGCCCCCACCTATCAGTCTCAGCTGCGCCTCCCACATGGAAGTGAAGCACTGGCTGCGCGACCCAGGCAAGGAACCCCCAGCCGCAGAAGGGAGCGGATCTTCCCCATCGATGGATGGCGGAGAGCACTGAGAGTCTCTGCACTGGGCTACGTAGGGCACAAGGAAGGGGGAATCTTTGCAGCCCCATTCCCTGCCCTCCCCAGCCAGCCAGCTCCCTGGGGACCCCCAGGGGAAAGCCCCCATGTCCCATTCCCTGCCCGGGTGCTACTCACAGCTAATGAACCACACTGAGCCCATGGTGATGGAGAAGAAGCAGTGGGGAGGCATTTCTATCTTGACCAGCACAGTGGTGAGGATGAAGAGCAGGAGGATGCCGGCCATGCTGCTGAGGATCCGCACCTTGTCTGGGATGCTGTGGCGGGGGAGGGCAAGTCAGAGTCTGAGGGTCTAACCCTTTGGGGCTGACTGGGGACGGGGGGGAGCTGCTCAGCAGGACCACAAGGGTGCGCAGGGGGAGAGGGACCGTCTGGCTTCCCTGCTGGCTCCCGAGGTGGGGTTGGAGCTCTGGGGTTGCTTATAAAGTGCCCTTCCCCCTCCTCCTGATGAGGCTGTCAGGGGTAGAAGCTGCTGCAGGGGGTCAGGGCTGAGAGCCCCATGGGCACCAACTTTCCCTCCAGCCAGGGGTGCTCAACCCTTCCTTCCGCCCAGATGCTGCCCCTGCTCTTCCCCTTTCCCCAAAGCCCTGCCCCCACTGCCTCTTCCCCATGACATGCCCCATCCCAGCTCCTCCCACCCGCTCCCCGAGCTTCCGGAATCTTGGGAATCAGCTGTTGGCACAAGTGGGGGAGGGCGCGGGAGGAGTTGGTCAGCAGGGCCACCAGCGGCCAAGGGGAAGGGGGAACGTGGCTGCCGGTGAGTGCAGAGCACTAATTTCTCCCTATGGGTGCTCCAGCCCTGGAGCATCAGCTGATCTGGGAGGGGGGGAGGGAAATGCCCTGGGTTGGGACTGCAGGCTGTGGCTCAGGACTGAGAGGCACTGGCAGGACCGAGGTCTCTCACCATTGGTACAGGAAGGAGTTCAGCAGGGTGAAGAGCAGCAGCGGGAGCTGCGACAGCAGCGTCAGCCAGTTGTTGAAGTTGAAGTTATCCTGGGCTGGGTCCAGCTGGGCCCCAGAGCTGTTGCCCACCAGGCCCACAAACAAGCTGTCCCCCATGGTGAGCCGGGCCTGGAAATACTACAGGGTAGAGAGACGAATGAGATGGGGCTGCAACCCTGCCATCCACACAGCCCTGGGGGCACCTCCCCCAGGCCCTGGCAAGATCCCCTCATACAGGGCTGCACCCCTGTCCTGTGCGCTACAGCAGAACTATGAACCCCTGGCTCCCCAGTACTCTCCCCCCTTAGCCCAGAACCTCACTTCCCCTCCCCTTCTGTTCTCTCCCCCTAGTACTGTGTCTGCCTCTCGCCTACCCCAGACCCCCATTCCCCTCCCCCCAGCACCCCACCATCCCTTGCCCCCGAACCTCAGGGTCAGTACCGGGATGGCCGTGATGAAGAAGTTCCAGGGCAAGAGGGTGCCCAGACCCAGGATGAAGAAGATGATTCCCACAGCATGATACCTGGAGGAGAGACACCATCACCAGGGAACAAGGTTTTCCCCCTCCAGGGGCACTGGCTCTGATCCAGCCCCCAGGGCATTTCCCCTTTATGGGCTCAGTCTTGGTGGCAAATTCAGCTTCTGATCAGCCAACACACTTGCCTCCCATGGGGTCCTGGATTGGGGATGGTTGTTTCCATTTAGGACCAGCTATGTGGGGTGCTGGGACTAGAATCCTCAGATTAACCCACCTCCAACCCAGGCACCTGGTGAGCACACAGCCAGCCCCTCCCCCACTCTGGCACCCTTCCCCCCTGTGCCACCTTTTTCCTGGCTCTGCTGCTCACACCTGGACATGTACGTTTCTTTCCCAGCCTGGAGAGCTGCAATTCTTCACCCTCAAGTTGCACCCAGCGCGGGATGGGGTGTGGACTGCACATTGCCTTGTCACAGAGCTGAGGACAGAACCCGGAGTCCTGGCTCCCGGCCACCCCTGCTCTAACACTAATGCCACTGCCCTTGCTCTGCAGTCATTTCTCATTCACATCAGGGAACAATGACTGCATAGCCACTGGAGGCCCCCTGCCAGCACAGTAGTGGCAGTGGTTTATGCTCCAACCAGATGGGGGAATGGCCTGGTTCAGGACTCAACCCCTCCTCCTGCCCCCACCATGGGCGGGTTCAGGGAGTGTGAGCGCCTTGCAGTTACAGAGTAGGCAAGGTGCATAGCAGAATCCTCCCCCATCTGCCCAGGACCCCAGTCTGCTCCTTTACTTCAAGGGTTTCTGTGGGCCTTCTCCTCTCCAACGCCCCCGCCACAGCCCACACACAAACCTAGCACAGAGATACCTGGCCTCCAACCCCAGCTGCAGGCTCTGACTCACCTGATCCCCACAGGGCTCAGCCCATGGGGCATGGTGTTCCCAGACAACATCCCTGCTGGGGCAGAACTCCACTCCCACCTAGAGGGTGCCCAGAGTCCGTTGTTAGCAAAGGGGAACTGCCACTCACCGGTCCTTGGGCGTGTCCAGTCGAGTCATCTGGCTGCAGGGGGGGACGTCTCCAGACCTTGTGGGGAAGGAGGGGGCAGAAGACAGCCCTGGCTGGTTCCCTGCAGCACCTAGAACACAACACTCTGAATAACCAGCTTGGGAGCAGCTCTCACCTACCCACCTGCCCCAGGGACAGAAAGTCCCAAGCTGTGGAGGGGGGGAATGGATGTAAAGAGAAACTTGTCCATACCGGGGCCTTGCAGGGAGGCTCCCCTCTCTGCTGTGCAAGACAGAGGACTGACAGCTCCAGGAACAGAAACCACACCCCTGGGTACCCACGTTCCCACCGATAGCCAGGAGAGATCCCAGGAGTGCAGGCTCACAGCCCACCCCACAGAGCTGGGGCACGACCCTGGGTGTTTCCCCAACTCACTAGATCCCTCCTCAAGCCAGGAATAAAACGCAGAAGATCTGGCTCCAGAGTGCCCCTCACTGAGCTCTCTGCAGCACAGCACTGGGGCACTGGAACCAGCACAGGGATGGGAGGGCACCCCCATGCGCTCCCTGCAGCATAGCACCCCATCACGCAGAGGGGCACTGCAGCCAGCGCTGATGCCTTGGCGAGAAAGCTCCTGCTGAGGCAGCGCCCCTTGCTGCCAAGCGGGGGCATTGGGCCAGCAGTGACTGGGGGAGGAGCGGCACAGGCAACACCCCAGCACCAGGCCTGCTTGTGAGATTCTGCACTGGACGTGCCTCCATCTCCAGCAGCAGGGCACCTCGGTGCAGGGCAAGAGCGTGGTGAGTCCAGGGCAAGAGGGGAGGGACTCGGTGCCTCCCAGAGCTGAGTGCTGGCCTGGCTTTATTCCATACACAGCTCCCATTACCTACCGGCAGGGAACTTGACCAGCCACAAGCCCCTGGCCTAGCCGGAGGGCCCTGGGGCCCTGCCTTTGCCCGACCAGCTCACACACAAAGGAGCGTCCCAGCCTCACGTTTGTTTGCTGTGGAGGTGATGAGGCTACAAGCAGCGCGTGCAGGTGTCAGTGGGCTGGAGGCAAAGGTGAAGGAGACCAGTGCGCTGCTGCAGAGGGGGGCGTATGCTCCCAGCCCAGTTTCCAGTGCGACTCTCAGCCTGTCCTTCTGGCCCTGCACTGTGCTAAGCAGCAGGCACATGGGTGCAGAGAAAGGAACTGGCTGGGGGGCTGTAGGGGGAGGTGCACGCTCACAGCTGGGCTCCTGGTAGGGCTTCGAGCAGCCACCACACTGGCTCATGGAAACAGCAGGCACATGGTGTCCCCATGGCACCTGGCCCTGTGGGGAAGGGAACAGCAGGGGGTCTTCACGCATCGCTGATGTTGCCTGAATGCAGCCCCCCGCCCCCAGCCACAGCTTCCTTTGGCCAGGAACAGAAGCAGCACAGAGCAGGTCCAGATAACCAATTGAATCTGGGACTGCCCAGCCCAGGGCCCCCAACTGGCGCTCTCAGCCTGGAGCCCTCCCCATCCCCTTGACACTCCCCTCACACCCCCCCAAACCCGTTCCCTCAGCCCCTCTTCACCCCAGGGGCTCCTGCCCTAACTCATGTGCCCCCCACATTCTCAGCCTGGTGCCCCCCCATGGGGATTGTGATTCAACAGTACCTGAAACAAATGTAAGTTACTTTTCCCCTGGTTGGCAAGGGAAAGGGATTGGGTTTTCCTCTGACCAGCTACAACAAGGCATCACTTCAGCTTGCGCCAGCTGCACTGAAGGTTACAACAAACAGGAGACTTGTCTGCACTTGAAATTTACCACCTTTTCTTCCAGGCTACTCAGCCAATGGTTGAACTAGAAGCATCAGACTGAACTACAGGCAGTCCCCGACTTAACGCTGATCCGACTTACGTCGGATCCGCAGTTACGAACGGGCTTCCCCGGAGGACACGGACTGCGGGACCTCGCGGTCCTGCCGCCCGTGTACTCCGGGGCTTTCTCCACGTCTCCCTGGTCTGCAGACCAGGAAGACGTGGAACAAAGCCGCGGGGGGGCTCGGGCAGCGAGGCAGCCCAGGCGTGCCTGGGCTGCCTCGCTGCCCGAGCCCCCCCGCGGCTTTGCAAAGCCTCGGGGAAGCCGGCAGCGGAGGAGCCCAGGCGCGCCTGGGCTGCCTCGCTGCCCGAGGCCCCCCCCCCCCCCAGCAGACTAGGCTTTTCTCCAGACGCCTGTGGCAGAGCAGCTGGGGCGCTGCCGGTTGGTCCCGCAGCGCCGCTCTGGGCTCTACTGGACCAACCGGCAGCACCCCAGCTGCTCTGCCCCAGGCGTCCTGATTCAGCCGCTGCTGGTCAGTTTCAGCAGCGGCTGAATCAGGACGCCTGGGGCAGAGCAGATGGGGTGCTGCTGGGTTGGTCCAGTAGCGCCGAGGAGCGGCGCTACTGGAGCAACCCAGCAGCACCCCAGCTGCTCTGCCCCAGGCGTCCCCAAGTCAGCTTCTGCTTAAACTGACCAGTGCTGACTACAGGAAGCCTGAGGCAGAGCTGCTCTGCCCCGGGCTTCCTGGAATCAGCTACTGATCAGTTTCAGCAGCAGCTGATTTGGGGACGCCTGGGGTTCTTAAGTTGATTCTGTATGTAAGTCAGAACTGGCGGTCAGTTTCAGCAGCGGCTGAATCTGGACGCCAGTTCCGACTTACATACAGATTCAACTTAAGAACAAACCTACAGTCCCTATCTTGTACATAACCCGGGGACTGCCTGTACAGAATTCCATAGGCAGGGTTGACACTTTTCCATTTTAAGACGGGTGCTATGTTACATGCCTGAAACTTTACCAGACTTTAACCAGACAGGCTGAATTTTCACACATAGGCAGCAGGCCAATTTTTTTAGGACATTTTTTCCCCAAAACAGCTCCACCCTTTCTGAGAATAAGGTTACAGCACAAGACATGCTTTTGGCCTCCTGTGTGAATACATGCCCCAAAACATGTATATTGTGGAATCTTTTCTTTGGCTCTAGCACCCCGATGCTTTGCAGTGGGACTTGATTTTGGCAGGATGGGCTGTGTGCCAGGGCCATGCCTTTTGCAATACCCATAAAACTGGAAAATATTGCAGCTCATGGGTGCTCTGAAGAGACACACTAGAACCTAACTAACATTTCCAAGAGCCCATCCTTACTGAGCATGCTCCATCACCAGAGAATTCTCCCTTCAGCTCAGGCTTGTGGGGCTAAGCCAGACTTTTCCCTGTAAGGACTGCCTGGAGCCGAGCATTGGAACTGAGAGCCCCTATTTCGTGTGCTGCCAATGAGTCCCTTGGCGGCACCCAGGCAGCACAGAGGAGGAAACTGTCCTATTCAAATACAGAGGGGACAAGATCAAGACCACGGAGAGGGAATGAAGGAGACTGGGACAAGGGACTTGGATCAGAAGTCTGAGGCAGGGGCACTGGAACAGTTTTTATAGTGAGGGTACCGAGAGCCATTGGACCAAACACCTTGAATATAATGGAAACCACTTCAAGCCATGGCCCTAGTTCCAGCACCTGTGGTCTGAGAAGTGGAGCGTGGGACTGACTAGGTGAGGTGAACGGGAGGGGGACAGGTTGGAGGGGAAGGGACAGAAGGGGGTCAATCTTGGGGGAAAAAGGGGTAAGAGACTCTGTGCCCCTAGACTGCACTCCTCACTAGAGATCCCTGGTTCTGCTAACAGCTGAGGAATGGTGAGACAGCTGTGAAATATTCCATCCCTCTGGGGCGCATAAAAGAGAACAACCTATTCCAGTTTTCAATTACTCCATTAGTTTAAGAGGGAGGGACTCTCTGCTGATTAACCATGCTAGGGCACCGGTTCGGGAGAGCGGGGGAGGAGGCAGCAGCAGCGCATACTGGCACCAAGCTTGCTTTTTCTCCTGTTCCCTTGACAATAAAGGAGCAAGGGGAAAGTACTTGGATTCTGTGCATGCCTCTCACTCCTAGCTGGTGAAGGAAGGAGCAGAGGAGTAATTCATGGAATCCAAGTACTTTCCCCTCACTCCCTTATTATCAGGGGAACGTGAAGAAAAGCAAGTCCTGGTAGGCATGGCTGCTGCCCTCCGCGCCCCACACCCAGTCTCCTGAAATGGCACTCTCAGAACCATGAGTTTTGGGTGTCAATAGGATGCCACAAGAGAATCTGCATTTTTAAAAACCAAGCAAATTACAACCAAACGCCTATGTGAAAAGACCATTGGCAAGGTTGGAAAGCCAAGCACTCAGACCTTAGGAAGCACCAGAATTAAGGTTACCTAGTTCTGCCCCTCATGCATATGCAGTTGCTAGAGTCTTTAATCACGGTATGTTTTCCCACACAAGCCCCTGCCTCATTCAGCAGATAGGCCGGACCTGCTCTATGGATGAGTTAGGTGGGTGCAGTGAAGGAGGCGGTTTGTGGGACCTTGCTGCCCTTGTTGCAGCAGTTGGCAGGTGAGCAGTGGAGGCAGAGGCTGCAGGATGAGAAAGGAGGGGCTTGTGATTCAGGCTGAAGAAGGCTGCCCTCGAGCATATGGGCCCGATCCCTGCCTCTGTCACCAAGTCCTGTGTACTGCTAGGCAAGTCACATTACCCAGCCATTAGTTATGGCTAATGGTAGGTTCCTCGATTTCTGGGTGGTTGGAATTGAGAGCCTGGGGCATGGCCTGCAGAAGTGTTGAGCACTCCCGCTGCACCTGAAATCAGTGAAAGGGAGGCTGTGGACACACATTTTGTTACATAATGTGAATGGCACTGAAGAAACAGATTCTAGCTAACTCAAGCTGAGTACCCAAAATTAGTGAATACGCTTAACCTTCCTCTCTAAGTGCCCCAGCTGTTACATTGGGGGAGCGGAGGGGTCTTTCACTTACAGGAGCACTGAGAAGATAAATGTATTAACATTTGCCCTTGAAAAGGCCCGGAGGAAATCAGGGTGGGGTGGGTGGTGTAACAAAGAAGAAAGCCTGGGTCATCCACTGAACAGTGGGGGAAACAAAATATTGAAGAGATGCTTGTTCAAATGGCCAGTGCTCAACTGAGGGCTGAATGAAGCAAGGTCCCGAGGGGGGAAATAGTCTGCGGTCATGGAGTTAAAGCCACAAGGCAGACGCACACCAGGGCTGGCTGCTTCCACTCAGAGGGGGTGTATTGCTTTGGTGCTGGAGGTCTTGTTAAAGTGATGTGCCCAGAGGTGTTTTACACCAGACATCTAGCACCCATAGGGTGTCCTGTTAATTGACAGTTCATTTAAACAGCATTTCCTCAGTTTTACTCTGGGAAGAAAAACACCAGCACTTCGTCTGCATAATACGCGCTATGTTACCCCCACCCCCAACATCATGCACACATTCTGCAGCCAACAGCCCCCTTTCACTCCACACACCTGACACCCCTTATTCCCCCCAAACTTACAGGAGGGGAAAACATCCACCACAGTCCAGCCCCCACTCCAAAGACTCCCAAACATGGCACCCAACTGCCCCACTGAGGCACCCCGCCCAACCAGACCCCTCTCCCCACAACCCAACGACCCCCAGCAGAGCACCTCCCCTCTGTCTCCGGGGGAAATACCTCTGCACCACATCCAAGGCAAAGGGGGGGCTGCCCCTTCCCCCAAGACACTCAGGGAATCTGGCCAGTGCGACCCCGGGTGAAAAGGAAACCGCTACACGGCGGGGGCAGCGACTCGGCTACCGCGTAGCGCTGGGGAGGGGAGTCGGAACCGGTTCGCTCCCTTCGGCCCAGCCCCGCAGATGGTTCGGGAAGGTGCCGCGGAGCCGGCCGGGCCCTCCCCCAGCCGCACGGGGGCTCCTTGGCCCGGCAAGGCCGAGCCCGCCTCACCTGCTGGCGCGGCCCGCTCGCCACGCGGCGGCTGCGTGTCTGCGCCTGGGAGAGCCAGTGGCGCATCCACCGTCCCCGTCCCGGGGGAAGGGTCCGACCCCAGCGGCCTTGCCCGCCCGCCGGCCTGGCTGGGGGCCCCGAGACCTTCGCCTCGAGCGTCGAGCGTCAGCGCGAGCCACGGCCAGGCCCGCTCTGCGGCGCCGCGCGCACTGCCGGGAAAAGCCTTCCAAAGCCCCGCACGTAAATCCAGCACCCGCCGGCCCACGGGGGGGCGCAGAGGGGACGGAGGGTCCCTGCCCCTGCCAGGGCCCGGATCGCAGGGGGGGGGCCCTGCTCTGGGCGCTGCCCCCACCCGGGCCCGGATCGCAGGGGGGGGGCCCTGCTCTGGGCGCTGCCCCCACCCGGGCCCGGATCGCAGGGGGGGGGCCCTGCTCTGGGCGCTGCCCCCACCCGGGCCCGGATCGCAGGGGGGGTCCCTGCTCTGGGCGCTGCCCCCACCCGGGCCCGGATCGCAGGGGGGGGTCCCTGCTCTGGGCGCTGCCCCCACCCGGGCCCGGATCGCAGGGGGGGGTCCCTGCTCTGGGCGCTGCCCCCACCCGGGCCCGGATCGCAGGGGGGGGTCCCTGCTCTGGGCGCTGCCCCCACCCGGGCCCGGATCGCAGGGGGGGTCCCTGCTCTGGGCGCTGCCCCCACCCGGGCCCGGATCGCAGGGGGGGGTCCCTGCTCTGGGCGCTGCCCCCACCCGGGCCCGGATCGCAGGGGGGGGTCCCTGCTCTGGGCGCTGCCCCCACCCGGGCCCGGATCGCAGGGGGGGTCCCTGCTCTGGGCGCTGCCCCCACCCGGGCCCGGATCGCAGGGGGGTCCCTGCTCTGGGCGCTGCCCCCACCCGGGCCCGGATCGCAGGGGGGGTCTCTGCTCTGGGCGCTGCCCCCACCCGGGCCCGGATCGCAGGGGGGGTCCCTGCTCAGTGCCAGGCGCTCACCTCCTCTTGCTGCGCTTTCACTTGGAACTTCCCGTTCCCGCCAAATGCTGGAAACTGGAAAGGGGGCGGGGCCAGGCAGCATTGTCCAGTCCATAGCCCCCCCCTCCTCCCGTCACCCCCTCCTCCGGCCTTCCTTCACATCCCCCTCCCCTGCAACCTCCTGCCCACTCTAACTCCCCTGAGCACGCCTTCCCCGACACACACACTGCTCACTGTGGTTCAGGGACTCTGGGGAATTGAATCCCTGTCCTGGTCCACCCCTCTCCCTAGCTGGAGATCAGGCAATTTCCTTCTCCACTCGGTGCCTCAGTTTCCCCCCATCCAGACTGTGTGCTGTTTGGAGCCAGGGCTGACTCTCACTGTGTCCCTGCAGTGCCCATGGGGCCCCAGGTTCAGCTGGGCCTTGCTCTCTGCTTCCCACATCACAATCTGAGAAACGTGGGTCTGGAAGGAACCTTGTGAGTCATGTAGTCCAGCCCCCTGTGCTGCAGCAGGCTCCAGGAATCCTGACCATCCCAGACAGGTGTTTGTCCAAACTGATCTGAAAAGCCTTCAGTGATGGGGGTGCCACAACCTCCCTGGGGAACCTGTTGCAGGGCTTAACAAGGATTAGTAAATTTTCCCCAATGTCAAATCACAATCTCCCTTTTTGCAAACTTGTCCTGCCCGTGGTGGCCAAGAACAACAGCTTACCACCCTCTTCATAGCAGCCCCAAATGTAAGTGAATGTGGCTCTCTGGTCCTCCTTCTGTCATCTTTTCTCAAGACTAAACAGGCCCAACTTTTAAAAAACTTTTCTCACTGCACAGGAGTGCAAAACCTCTTCGTCTTTTCTCCAGCTTTCTTGTCATGTGGTTCTCAGAATCAGCACAGATCTACAGCTGAGATCTCCCCAGACCCCAGCATGGCAGGGCAGTAACCAGCCATGCCTTGCAGGCAACACTCCTGTTAATCAGTGCTGGGGCAACTCTCTTGACCACACACCCATGAGCAGGGCAGGGTGTCAGGACATTAGAAGGCATATGCACCCCAATGCGTGGCACCTAAAGCAGGGGTCCAGCCCCTCTGTACTCACCAGCTGCAGTGAGAAAGTCAGAGCAGCAAGACCCCAGCTCATTCTGCTCTCTTGGCAAGTTGTTCTGGGGAAGGGCAGGATTGCCCTCACACTCACCAACAGGAAGCAGAGTGGCATGGCTGGGGGAGCAGATCAAGCTGGACTGTGTTCCTCCACTTCCCCTGCCACTGCTGGTGGGTGCAGGGGGACCGATTGTGTCCCTCCCGTGTCTCCCCTCACCTGTCACCCCGCCCATGAGGCACAACATGGCCTTGCTCAGGCACTGCCCTCTATGGCCCCATCTGCCCCTGGTCATAGAATACTAGGACTGGAAGGAATCTCGAGGGGTCATCGAGTCCAGTCTCCTGCCCTCATGGTCAGAAGCCACTCTCCAACTATGGTGCTTTAAACAGGGAGTAGTCTCCCTGGGAGTAGTCTCGTTTCTTACAATACGTCAAATTAGTCCTTAGCCCCTCAGGTCTCACCCTTGTTCTGAGCTGCCCTGCCACTCCTGGGGGTCCAACTGATTATTCAAGCCAGCTGCAGCCTTCAATCAAGCTCTTTGCATGGGCACTTTTAATCCTGTCCTTTCCCTCAGGGCTCGGGGAAGTCATGAGCAAGTAGGTATCTCTTAGGCACATCTCTTTCCAGCTGTTTGTCTCCGTGCCCACACACAGCCCCTGGGCTCTCCGGTGACTTCTCATTTCTACCTCCAGGCCTGTGCTGACTTTTTAAAAGTAGTTGTGTATCTATGTAGGAAGTTTTAACAAGCTTACAAATCTTTACTTTGTAAATATCAGAAGCCAAACACTCTACAAAAGTTAGCGTTTATTAAAAGATATAGTACACAGTACTATAGTAATTAGATCTTTCTATTTAGCAGAGTGTGCATTGATTTCTACAACACCTGGAATATGGCTCTTATAGCTATTTTTTTTTAATGGAGTGAAATCTCTATACACACATATTTAAACGACTAGGCATGTCTATCAAATGTTAATAGTCACAAAATTTGGACAAGTATTACTGAGGTGAATGTACTTCGCCCAAGCACTGAATAAAAAACCCTATCTAGTCTCTGTTGTCTACTTAGCTATTTATGTAATTGGTGCATTCATTTCCCCCTAACCTCAGCCTCCCATGTTTTTTGGATAAATTCCTGGAGGACAGGTCCATCAATGGCTATTAGCCGAGATGGTCAGAAACACTGGACACAGCCCCACGTTCCAAGTGTCCCTTAAACCAGGGGTTCCCAAACGTTTTTACACGGGGACCAGTAACTCCATTCACGAGCTTTTGGAGGACCGGTAATATTCATTTGCATATTCATTAAGCAAATGATGAATATTCAAATAAGTTGCGAGGAGTCCTGTGGCACCTTATAGATTAACCGAAGTGTTGGAGCATAAGCTTTCGTGGGCAAAGACCCACTTCGTCAGATGCATGTAGTGGAAATTTCCAGAGGCAGGTATAAATATGCAGGCCAGAATCAGGCTGGAGATGACCAGGTGGATCCAATCAGGTAGGATGAGGCCCACTTCTAGTAGCTGATCTGGAGGTGTGAATACCAAGAGAGGAGAAGCTGCTTTTGTAGTTAGCAAGCCATTCACAGTCTTTGTTTAATCCTGAGTTGATTGTGTCAAACTTGAAGATGAACTGTAGCTCAGCAGTTTCTCTTTGAAGTCTGGTCCTGAAGTTTTTTTGCTGCAGGATGGCTACCTTTAGATCTGCAATTGTGTGTCCAGGGAGATTGAAGTGTTCCCCTACAGGTTTTTGTATGTTGCCATTCCTAATATCTGATTTGGGTCCATTGATTCTTTTACTTAGAGACTGTCCAGTTTGGCCGATGTATATAGCAGAGGGGCATTCTTGGCACATGGTGGCATATATTACATTAGTAAATTACAGAAGAATGAACCAGTGATGGTGTGGCTGATCTAGTTAGGTCCTGTGATGGTGTTACTGGTGTATATATGTGGGCAGAGTTGGCACCGAGGTTTGTTGCAAGGATTGGTTCCTGAGTTCGAGTTATTATGGTGTGGTGTATAGTTGCTGGTGAGAATACGCTTCAGGTTGGCAGGTTGTCTGTGGGCGTGGACTGTCCTGCCTCCCAAGGCCTGTGAAAGTGAGGGATCATTGTCCAGGATGGGTTGTAGATCACTAATGATATGATGGAGAGGTTTTAGCTGAGGACTGTAGGTGATGGCTGGTGGTGTTCTGTTAGTTTTTTTCTTGGGCTTGTCCCATAGCAGGAGGCTTCTGGGTACACGTCTGGCTCTGTTAATCTGTCTCCTCACTTCCTCATGTGGGTATCGTAGTTTACAGAATGCTTGTTGAAGATCTTGTAGGCGTAGGTCTCTGTCTGAGGGATTGGAGCATATGCGGTTGTACCTCAGTGCTTGGCTGTAAACAATGGATCGTGTTGTGTGTTCGGGATGGAAGCTGGAGGCATGCAGGTAAGCATAGAGGTCGGTAGACTTTCCTTTACCCTTATCGAAAGCCTACCGACCACTGATCTCCCCCTGCCATCCTCGCTCCCCCTCCCCCCTCCCAGCTGGCTGGTTCTCCCCCACTTCTCCTCCTGGTCTCCCCTGGCCAGCCCTGCTGCCCCCATCCAGCTCTGCTTCCATTGGCTGGTTCTCCCATCCTCCTTCTCCCGATCTCCCTCATACATCCCTCCCCGTCCAGCCCTGCTTCCGCTGGCCGGTCCCTCCCCGATCTTCCCCAACCAGCCCCGCTCCCACCAACCCCCTCCCAGATGGCCGATTCTCCCCCAGCCAGCCCCACTGCCCCCGTCCAGGCCTGCTTCCGGAGGCTGGTTCTCCCATCCTCCTCCTCCCAATCTCCCCTGGCCAGCCCCCCCATCCCCACCTCCCCTCCAGCCTTGCTTCCTCCAGCTGGCTGCTGGCCCCCCCACCTCTGCCAGACAACCCTGCTTCCCAGTTGCTGGTTCCCCACCCACACACACCTCCTCCCAGCCCACCCTGCTCCCCTCACGGCAGCCATGCTGAGGCCCAGTATTTTTTTCCTGTGGCCCATAGTTTGGGAAATGCTGCCTTAAACTGTTAACGGATAGAAGCTGGGATGGGATGACAGAGGATGAATCATTCAATAATTTCCCTGTTCTGGTCATTGTCTCTGAAGCATCTGGCACCAGTCACAGTCAGAAGCCAGGATTGGGGGCTGGATCAGTGGCACACGACTTTTCTAGACTAATGTCCCCCTTTCAGGAGTCTGATTTGTCTTGCATACCTGCAAGTTGCACCTCATTTTAAACTTCATGCTTACAAAACCAGACATAAAATCACAAGTGTCACAGCACACAGTCACTGAAAGGTGGCTTGTTTTCTCATTTTCACTGTATAAACATAAACGACATCAATTGGAATATGAAGATTGTGCTTACATTTCAGTGGAGAGCATATAAAGCTGTATGAGCAAATTATTGTCTGCATGAAATTTCAGTTTGGACTGCCTTTACCACTGCTTTTTATGTTGCCTGTTGTAGAACCAGGAAAATGGCTAGATGAATTGATGTACTTCCTGGAAAACCTCTGCCTACACCTAGGGGTACATGTACTCCTACTCAAGTACCATTGAGCTAGATGGACCACCAGTCTGACCCAGCATGGCTTCTTCTGTGACTGTGTTATTTTGCTTTTTTCCAGTGAGAAGTGACCACTAGCTACCAGCTGAAGAGAACTTAATTCTTCATTTCCTCTTGTGTGAGCATTTCCACTAGGAGGAGCATTAGCAAATGATCACTTGGTAATAAATAGAAGCCTAAACAGGTTGATTTTAACCACACGACTATTTGCCAGGGGTCTATAGGTGTGGAGGAGGAATGAATAAGTCCCAGGTGGGGCTGGACCTCATAAAGGTACCACCAGTCAGCCAGTGGCAACATCCCAGGCTAAGATTTGCCTTTTTCAAACATCACACTGTTGGCTCCTATTTAATTCGTGACCCTCTATCTCTGCCTGATCCTTTCCCGTGGTACTGCTGCCTGGCTAGTGAATCCCACATGTAGCTGTACCCTTGCCTTTCCTGCCTACCGCTGTACTTTGTGCTTGCCAGTACAGAATTTCATCTTGCTGATTTCAGACCAAGTCTCCAAGGTCTCAAGATTATTCTGAATTCTAATTGTGTCCTTGAGGAGCTGGCAGCCCCTCCCGGCCATGTTGTTAATTACAGGATTGAATAGTACCAAACCCAAGACAGACCCTGAGGAATCCTACTTGAGATGGCCTTCCAGTTTGACAGTGAGCTGGCAAGAGCTACCCATTAAGTTTCAACCAGTTGTGCACCCAGCCAATAGGAATTTCACCTAGACTGTATTTCCCTAGTTTGCTCACAGGAATGTCATGGGGACTGTCTAATGTTCATATATAGTGTGTTTGCTGTTTCTCCCACAGCCACTAGGCCAGTTATACAGCCCCTGTATATACCACTTCAGAGGAAGCTGCATCTGGGTGCTGTGTGACAGGTCCCTATAGAAATAGATCCCATGTCCCACCCTAAAAACAGCAGCAGACATTAGGCAAGGGATCCCTGCATAATCAACCCACCGACCTCATCCCAGGAGCAGCTACATTTTAGTGCTGGATGAGGGAATCCTGATATAAACCGCTCCTGTGCCCCACTCCATAGGTAGCTGCATCCCCACAGCCACAGGTTAGCAATCCCCCACCCAGTCAATGTGCTGATGGCAGGAACTCTAGCTCGCTAACTTGGCACAAAGCCACCTTGAACTTGGTGCTGCTGACATGGGGGCTGATGCGTAGCATACTAGGTCAGGTTCCATCCTGCAGAGGGCAGCAGAACTGCTATGGCAGGGGAAGTGTGGGGAGGCCTTGGTCAACACCATGCCATATCCTGTAGCAGAAACCTGGGGAATCCTTGCTCAGGCTTACTGGATATGGGGATAACTGGACAATAGGGGCCCCAGTCTAAGAGTCTGTGCAATGCACAGCACAAGGGCTCTGGGCTCAGTTGGTTGTGTGCAGCATCTGGCCCCACAGGGGCCCTGATCTCGGTCAGGGTCTATCCAAAGTCTGGCACAATGAGAGCCCCAGTCTTGGTGGGTGTCTGTGTAGCCCCTGGCACAATGGGAGCCCCAATCTCAAATGCAACCTCACAATACAATGACCAACCCTCTCCCTAGGAGGTCACTAAAGAAATGCTCCAGGTGGATTCTGTTAATTTCAGTTTTATTACAAAAGTTTTGGCATTACAAATGCACTCACAGTGACACACACTGAAGAACGACTCCACGTTGTCCATGACCTGGTGCACAATGATCCGTATATATAATATAGAGATATATGTACAGCGATGGACACAATGATCTTTTTTGTTGAAAAAAAAAGAAATCCCGTCGTTTTTCTTTACAAATATACATGTGTCTTACAATACTCCACATTTCGGCAATGTGCGAATTGGGAACGAGAGGATTCAATCCTGATACTTGAGCGTAGACAACTCTACGGTTAGCGACAATGGCGCCTCTCTGGGCGTCACATCTTAACATTTGTTTTTTATCAACACTCCAAAAACAAAGGGGGAAACCCCCATGGATCCTGATGTCTTACAGCGTATCCCTGTCACAGCACAGAGACTGCGCTCTGACTCAGGATCCCACTCTGGAGAAGTTAGAAAATCATTCTTGTATTTTTTTAAAAAAAATTAAATATATATATATATATATATATTTATATATATAAACATTTCTGTTCTACATTGGTATATTTCACCCCTTCCTCCCCCACTCCAGGTGGCGGAGAGGGGTGTTTTTGGTGCCAAAAATCATTCTAAGTAGCTCACTCTGGTGACAATGTTAAGCTCTGATCTGGAAGATGCTTGCAGGAGATTATTCCAGACAGGTGAGTCAACATTAATGGGTGAAATTTCAAAATGAAACAAAAATTAAAATGACTCCTGCTGAATAACAACCTCACTCCATGCTGAGACTCTCAAAGCTGGACCAAGGGATGGAATGTCAGTCCCTTAGGGTAGTGAATTCTTAGGCTCAGATCTGGTCTGACTCAGATAACACAAGCTGGAGAATTTCACCCCTTTGCCCAAGCACTGAATCCAGTGATTTCTGGTCAGGCTAGAGAAAGAACCTTTTAGAAAGAGTCACCCAATCTGGGTTTACAGCCCACATGATGGAGAATCCATCACATCCCCCGGCCATTTGTCAATCATCCTTCCCACTTAAACATTTGCCCTTTATTCACTGTCCAGCTGCCCCTGTGCAAGAGACTGTGATGTAGCCAGCTTTGACAGTCCCAGCCTAGTATCCCAGCAGAAGCCTCATGGTGAAATGGATGTAGCTATGAACACTATTTTGCCCAGGACAGCTCTGAGAAAAATCAGAGCTGTGCCAGTTGAATCTAGGGATATTTGTTTTGAGTCAGGAACAGAAATGCAATTGCCAGAAAACACCTGAACAGCCATGGGCCCTTACTGCGGTAGGTTAGATACCACCTACACCCACCATACTCTAGGGGGTTCAGAGGGTGGGAAGTCCAAAGCTAGGCACTCCCGTGCCTTGTTCCAACGCTGGGTTGAATGCACATGGGAGCACAGGCCTTGGGGAGAGGCGACCATAGTATTTCTTATTAAATTACATACATATACTCACTACGAGTGAATACAGTTCTATGTGTAAAGCCACGTACAATGGTCCTTTCAAGAGCTCTGGTTGGCAACTCTAGCTTCGACGGCACGACAGTGGTCTTTTTTTGAGAGGGGTTATAAAAATGCTAGTTCTTCGCCCAAAGCTCACCCCAGGGACGCCCAGCCTGGCGCCCCCTCCGGATGTGCACGGAGTCAGGTCTCAGCTCGAGTATGGGTGGAAGAAGCTCCTCAAAATATGACAATATGCCATACTTGGTGAAGTAAGTCACAGACTTATTTCAGAACGAAGGGTCACTTTCGCTTCCATCTGTAGGGAGACACAAAGCAAAGCAGGGAGGAGGGTTAGAGGGTATGGGGCATCCTGGGCAACTCCCACAATAAAGACATCAAGTGCCCTCCCCAAAGTGAGCTAGGGCCAGCCTCCTCATGGATTGCCACTAGAGGGCGACCTGCTCCACCACTTCCCCCGGATAGCTTGTGCTCTCCTACTTTCACACAGTAGGAAATTGACACATGCAGCATGATAGTCTCAGGAGCAGAACCCACGACTCCTGACCCTGGCCTCTAACACTAGTCCTCATCCACTCAGTATTGGGAGCAGAACCTGGCTCCTACCATCCCTGCTGTAACCCACCAGTTTCCACTTCCCTCCCAGAGCTGGGAGAAACCAGGGTTCTTGCTCCCAGCTATAACCATTAATCCCCTCCCAGCACTGGGATAGAACCCAGGAGTCCTGGCTCCTAGTTTCCCTCCTTTAATCTATTAAGCCCCACTCCCCTCCTCTCCTAAGCTGGGATAGAACCCAGGAATCCTCACTCCTAGCCCCTTGTGCTAACCCACCTGTTAGGCCCTCACTCTCTCTAGCCCTTGGCAGTTGCACATGTGCTCTTCCCAAGGAGAAGCACCATTTAGCAATGCTGGCCTTGCCAGGAATGCCCTAGACACCTGGGTTCAATTCCCAGCTCCACATGTGATATTGGGCAAGTCACTGATTCTCCCTGGGCCTCAATTTCCATGTGTAAAATGGGGAGGCTAGTCTTGTCCAGGTCTACAGCTTATGATCTCATTGGGACAGTGACCGCCTCTGTGCAGTGCCCAGCATGACAGGGCTCCTGATCTCAGTCTGGATGCCTTTACGTAGCTCCCTGGTAGCAGCCTTGGAATTGGCCCTGCAGCTGAACTGGAGCCTGGGCACTAGTGACCAGCAGGGCGGGGGCGGGATTATCTTTTGGAGGGCAGGGAGCAGCACACATAAGCATTAACTGGTAGCAGATGTGCTGGAGAGCAGGGAACAGAGTTGCCATCCCTAAAGAGTGATGTGCCCCATGGAGGACCAACAGAGGATTTCTACAGCCCATATCCATGCAGCCTGAGTTCCTGCATTGCCCCACACCCTCCACCCCATCTGGCAGTGCCCCCTGCCCCTTACCTTCATGGAAGCTGTCTTGCAGGTGGCTCTGGAGTTGATACAACTCATCTAACCCATCACAGGGCGACCTTGAGGCACATGTCTCAAAGACTGTTTCATAAGAGGCCAGTTCTTCCAGAAAGCACTGCTCTTCTGGAGACAGGTCCGTGGAGGGCGAGGGAGCCAAGGTCCCACTGCCGCTCTCTTCGGTGTCCAAGCTTAGTGGACTACTGACGTTTCCACCACAGAAGTGGTGGTGGAGGGGGCACCGGACACCGGTGCTGCTCTTCTCGAACAGAGAGGTGGACAGGTCCTGGAGAAGGTTCTCCACTGTGTCCTCTTCCAGGAGGTTCTCCTCTGGGCAGGAGAGGAAGGAGAAGTCAATGCTCCTCCAGCTCTTGAGGGGCTGGAAGTCCAGGCAGGGGTTGGGCATGCCAGCTGGCAGGGAAGAACTGCGGCTGACTGGGCCTTGCTTTGCCTGGAGGGAGAGCTCCGGGGAGTGGAAGGAGCTGAAATCTTCAGCCAAGCTGCTGATGTGCCTGGCCAGCAGGTCAATCTCAGTCTTTTCTTTTTCAGAATATCTGAAGAAGGTCTGTTTGATGGGGGAGGCCTCCGGGGTGAGCACCCCCTCGGGCACCATGGGCACATCAATATAGAGGGGGCCTCTGACCTCCGGCAGCGTCATGACGGTGCAGTCCCCATTACCGGGGCTGTCAGGAGTGGGTGGCAACTTCTCATAGAGAGCACTGCAGTTCTCCGGTGGGTAGAGGAGCTCAGAGGAAGTGGTGGTAGGAGGGGAGGTGGTTGTGTTGGGAGGGAACGACTCCTGGGTCCCAAACATGAAGGTGCAGCCCTGATGGGGCGTGTAAGGGGGAGTGCAGACAAAGTCCTTGGAGGAGCCACCTGGGTTGTCCCTCCGGAAGGCCGGCTCGTAGGTAGTAGGGAAGAACATGTAGCTGAACTCGGTGTCTTTGCCTGGCTGTCCCATGGTGGAGCTGGGTGCCTCCTCCATGGAGGAGAGATTGCCCAGCTCCATGGTCATCGACGTGCCCTCCTGACTCAGGCTGGTGCCTTCTGCATACTCCAGGCTGGTGAAATCGAAGGTGGGCACCGGGGCAGCACTTGTGGGGGTGCCGGACAGGGGTGTGAAGACCTGGTCGGGGCTGGAGAGCTGGGCTGGAGACACCAACCCTTCAGAGTACGGCGGTGCAGCACTTAGCACGTAGGCCACCTGCGGCTCCTCTGAGGCCAGCTGCTGACGTAGGCACCAGGCTTCCGAGTCACTGGGGACCAAACAGAGGCATGGTTAGTGCTGGAGATGGCAGGAGTGACCCTCCCTGGCCATGTGCATGTCCCCTGTGCCTTTAATGCCCCCAGCACGGGGCTCTCAAATACACCCACCTATTGCACCCTAACACATAGACCAGCACTGGACAGAGAGTCAGGACTCCTGAGTTCTATTCCTGGCCCCCGACCTGGGGCAGGCCCCTTCTCCTTCTCTGGGCCTCAGTTTCCCCTCACACCCTCTGCCTATTTAGTCTGTAAGCTCTTTGGAACAAGGGCGCTCTCTTGGGCTGGGTCTGTGCAGGGTGCCACATGATGGGGCCCTGATCCCAGTCAGGGTCTATGCAATAACCAGCCCAATGGGGGCCTTGAGCCTGTCTGGGGCTCTTGGGTTTCAGCCCAAACCAGGGCTTGATCCTAGGGGCTGCTAAGGACTCTCTGTGAGGGGAGCACTGTCTGACTCAAGGCCCTGCAACCAGGAAGAGGCCAGCTGCATGCAGCTACCTGATGATGTAGTTGTGGCAGATGATGGGGATCTCAGCGCTCTCCATGCGTGCCAAAGAGTAGATCCAAATCCAGCTGACACCATCCTTGGTCTGGAGCCGGATGACCATTTCTACTTGGGGCTCGCCAGCATCACCCACTGCAGGGAGAGAAAGAGGGCAAGGGGGTTAGTGTCAGAGATCCACTGGGGAGAGACCAGCCCAGCCCTCTGTCACTTGGGATGGAGAGGAGGGGATACTCACACAAGCGGCAGTGCTGGGCTGAGGCATGGCTCAGGTCCTCTGGGTGCACCAGGCTGTACCACGACCTGCACAGGAGCTCACTCTTCTCAAAGCCCAGATGAAAGATCACACTGCAGGGAGCCAAGCAGAGGAGACCATTGAGCACTCATGAGCAGCAGAGAATGACCCACAGGGTAGCACCAAGTTGGGACTCAGAACACTGGGGTTCTACTCCTGGCATGGGGCAGGAAGAGGGTCTAGCAGGTTAGAAGTGGTGGCTGGGAGCCTGGGCACTACTCCCAGCTCTGCCACTCACCTTGAGCTAGTCCTTCCCCCTCTTGCTTCTCTGTTTCCCTTCCTGATCTTTGAATACTTAGGCAGTGAGTTAAACCTCACTCTGGGTCTGTGGCACTCTGAACATGATTTGGGCCCTCACCTGGATCAGGCTTTGGTTTTAGACTCAGCCTACTGGCCCAGAAACCATGGTACCTCATCTTTTACCCACATCAGGGTTCAAGGCACCCCACAGAGAGGGGGAAGCCACCCCTTGATTTTCTTCCTAGCCCCTTCACACAACTCCTTATGTCCTAAAGTACAACATGCCAGAAGGTCCATCTTCCCCTTGTGTTGAAGGCTGAGCCCCATCTCACCTCTCTGAGATGTCCAGGATGGCCAGGTCCTTGGTGTGTCGGCTCTCGAAGGAGGCCAGGAAGAGTGAATTGTGGCTGATGCGTGGCTTGGGCTCTAGTGGAGTGCAGAAGGCCATGAAGACAGGGTTGGTTGACCAGTAGGAGCCAGGTGGTGGTTGATGGAAGTGGCCTCGGATTAGCACCAGCTTGTTCCCCGCACTCTGGCGTCTCACGGTCTTGGAGGTGTTGAAATGGCACCGAAACAAGCGGTCTGGAAATCAGCAAGGGAAAAAAATGGTGAGTGTATGGTGCAAAGACAGAGAGTCTGGGCATGACGGGAGAGAGCTCATAGAAGAACTTAATGCACTGGGGACTGTCAACTCCAGGAATATTCAATTAGTACAGGTGTGAAACTATCCTTACATGCCCATCTCTAGCTATTCACTCAGTCTTATATAAACGCATCTAACCATCCACTCATCTCCCCCTCTCACATTTCCAGAATATCTGAGCTCTCTCTCATTTCTATAAACTTCAACAAGAAGTCCTGTGGCACCTTAGAGACTAACAGATTTATTAGGGCATAAGCTTTCATGGGCACAACCCACTTCATTAGATGAATTGGTGTGGAGTTTACAGAGGCATGAGTATATATTTACACACTCTGCACTTATGTCTCTACCCTCTGTCCCTCCTTGGCAGGCTGCACAGACCCTCCACTCTGCCCTTTCTCAGGTTTCATCTTCTGCCCAAGTGCCATCGCATGCAGCTTGATTTCAATGCAATCACACAGGGACTCACCTGTATCAGTTGGGGAAGGCAATGCCAGCTGATTTCTCATCACAAAGTGGTCAGTGGGGTCAATGATGTCATAAATACTGTCTCCTTGGGCTACCAGGTCCACCTGGGGGGTGAGGTAATGATGAGATGTTAGATCATGCTTTCATACAACACAAGGAACAGGCTGCTCATAGCTGAAGTGCAAGGGCTTGTAACAGGCATCAGTGTGCCAGGCTTTCTATGTGGCTGTATAACACAGATCAACATCAGCAGGTAGCTTTGCATTATGCTATCTAGCTCCCCAGGCTACCAGTGTCTGTATTAGAAACCCTGTTTAACAACAGGCACAGCGAAATACACAGTGAACTCCTCATTGCTTACCTCTATAAATAGCCATCCCTCTACCTAACCATTCCCATCTCTCTCTCTCTCTCTCCCCTCCCCCCCACAGGCACCCCTCTATCTAGCTATCCAACCACCCTCTGTGGCCCGGCTCTGTAGTATGCACAGGAGTGGAAGAGCTGATGTGTGGATAACCCAGTCACCAGCTCCCGGACTGATCCCTTACCATTGAGTGCCCCAGGTGCTCTGCTACATTCTCTGAGACGTAGATCAGTTTCCCTTCGCCAGTGAACACCAAGAGGAAGCCTGGGAGCATCTGCAAGAAATCTTCCAGGTCCTGGGATGACAGCAAGCTCTCCAGCCCTCCCATGGCACCTGTTGCGGAAAAGAAGGGAGAGTCAGGATACAAAGCCGTTTCTATGCATTGCAGCCCGGGCCGTAGCATGGACAGCGACCTGCTGCAGCCACTGAGTCAGGAGCCTGCTTCAGAACCATGGACAGCGACCCATCGCCACCTGGGCAGTACCACGGACAGCGACCTGCACCCAGCGTCCGAGGCCGTGTAGCTTCAGCACCACGGCCAGAGCCACGCGTCTTTCGTCCCTCCCCAACCTCCTGGGCTGGAGGCGCCCAGAGCCAGACCCCCAGCAGGCGCTGGTGTCTAACAGGTGTCTGTCCGGGCACACGGGCTCCTGGCTTCTCGGGGCCAGTGCCCGCCAGTCACACACGCTCCGAGTGCCGGTTACCTTTGGGGAAGAAGATGGACTTGCGGGTGTAGATGCAGGCCAGCGACATGATGTGCAGGTAGGAGAGCCGGACCTTGTCCCCTTCCGCGATGGGCAGCAGCTCCTTAAGATTGCGGATCTCAGCGTTGATCTGGTCCCGCCGCGCCTTGGAGGCGCCCTTGGTGGAGCGATACATCTGGGCTTCTCCACGCTCGGCGACGGTCGGTCTGTCCGTCCGGCTGGCTGTGTGGCTCCCAGATTCCTGCCGGCAGATCTGGTTGACAGCCTCAGCCTGCATCCCGGCTTTTATAGGCTGCTGGGAGTGTGGGCACTGGCATGGCAAGGAAAGTGGGGCGGGAAGATTTGCTCAGATCAATGGAGGGACATGGCTGGGAAACTGCTCCCCCCTCCCCTCTCCCCCTCCTTCTGTGTGCTGGGGGAGCCACACGTCACCCTCTCTTCAGTGACGCGCTCAAGTGAGGGGGGAGTGGAGGAGGCAAGCACAGAAACACACTGCACCGAATTAGGAGAAAAGCAGCTAGAGGAGAGACTTGACTGTTGGAATCACGTCTTGCTCCAGGCTGAGTCTGCCCCTGCGCCTTCCCATAGTCAAACATTAACCCTTACACCTGCTTCTTGGGGAAGAATTGTGGAGGGGAATCTTATCTGTCAGCCCATCCAGCCCCTTCTACCTCTCCACCCTCTACCCACCCACCCCTCCCATCTCTCTACCCTCTACCCACTCATCCCTCCCATCTTTCTACCCACCCAACCCCTTCCATCTGTCTACCCCCATCCATCCAGTCCTCTTCCATCTACCTACCCCTCTATCCACCCATCCCCTTCCATCTCTCTACCTCTCTATCCATCTACTTGTCTATCCATCCATCTATCCATCCCTCTTCAATTTATCTACCTCTCTATCCAGCTAAGGTACTCTATCCTTAGGCACAGTGACCACCATTACAATCTGTAGAATTTGCATATTCTTAATGTTGTAATCTCTCTACCACTCTATATATCCATCCCCATTCTATCTAGCCAGCTATTTGTAGATTCCCACTCCATCTATCTACCCTTAACTATCCATCCCTATACCACCCACCCACCCACCCCATACTATCACCCCATACTATCACCTCTCTATTCATCCATCCACCCATACCATTTATCTAGCTAGCTAATCTAAAATATGCAAACATTGTCTTATTTAGATGCCTTGGGGAATATATTTGAAACATAATTTAAAATATTTTTTTGTTCTCATCAACTAACTCCTTTTGATGGCTGCTATTGTTTTCTTTGCCTTTCCATAAGGTGGTCTAGTATTAAGACACCCCCCCCCTTGTTCCCCCAGGTAGCATGTCTGTCTAGGAGTTAAGAGCATTTCCACAGAGTGATAATGAGTGAGTTTTTTTGGGGGGTGGGGCTGGGGAATTGCTTTTGCTAATCTTAGTGCCATTAAAATAATGATTTTAGAATACATTAGATAAAAATAAAGTCAACTTCTTAAAAGCCCAAAGAAGTCCCACCCTACTGGTGTGTGTGTGTGTGTCATTGTTAGATGAGCAATTGTGTTGAATACAAAGCGACAGTGCTGAAGCTCAATGGAGTCACCTAAATTGGGTAGCTAGGTTTTGCATAATCTCGTCTTCCATATTAGGAAAGAAAGTACAGAGCTGACTAACCCTTGGCTGCCCAGAAAGCCTTCACACCTCTTTTGGAAATCTCTCACAGCTAACACCTCACTTGTTTAACTTCTAGTGATGCAGGAAACTGGGGTATAGCACCTACCCTCAGCACCCACGAGGGCTGCTGCAGATGAGTTGTTTAAACTGCAATCGTTATTTAGCCAGCCTAAGGAATGATAAGACTTCCCAAAATAATCTTTTAAGGGGTAGGCCCTGTCTCTAGGTTCTCAAATGGTCCCTTCCCCACCGTCACGCAATGTACAACAGGGAGTCTCACCTAATTCCCTGTGCAGGGCCAGGGCACTCTCTGGACTCAAGTCTAGTGCAGAATGTCTCCACTTTTCTGTTGTGTAAGATGGCAGTTTAGATAACCCTGGCATCTTTGGAGCTGTCAACAGAATCCAGGAGTCCTGGCTTCCCGCTCACCCTGCTGGAATCTACTATAGCAGGGGTGGGGAACCGTTTTTGGGTTGAGCGCCACTGACCCACAGAAAAATCAGTTGGAAGCCACCCATAAGTGAGAAGTACAAAAAAACCCAAACCAAAAGTCCTCACTGCTTTGACCCCTGTCTGAGGAGAAAGACACTCCCCACATTCTCCTCCTACACTGAAGCCTGCGGGGGGGGGGGGGGGGTCCAGGCTACTAGCTTGTGAGCTCCAGCCCCACAGTGGGGCAGTAGGGGGGCTGGAAAGCCAGCGCAGGCTCCTCACTGCTGGGTGGACCCTGAGTCACGGGGGCCAGATCCAGGAAAGCCAGGAGCTGCATCCGGCCTGAGGTCCCCCACCCCTGCACTAGAGCAAGGGAAGGGGTGTCTTGGGATACAGCAGGGGAAATTGGGAGCCAGGACTCTTGGGTTCTGTCCCTGGCTCTGGGAAAGGAGTGGAGTCTAGTGTATTAGAGCAGGGCAGGCAGGCAGCTCTCCTGGGTTCTACAAGCAGGGGGACTGGACAATTTGTATATTGGGGGTGCTGAGAGCCACTGAACCAAAGTGTAAAAATCCTGTATGTAATGGAAACCATTTCAAACCAGAGAGTGTAGCAGCATCAATGTCTGTGAGCTGTGTGGCATCTAGTGGTGTGGGGCGGGGGGCTGGAAGTCAGTCTCCTTGGGTGTGTTATAGGATACCATTGATCTGGGTTGTGGGAAGACAGCCACCAGTTTTCTTTCCTTTAGGAATGTGATGCTATAAATAGACACAATAGGAGCTTTTTTCTGTTTTTGGCTTGCAGCACCGACGTCAGCCTGTTATCTAGGGCTGTGCCCTCGCAGCGTCCCCAGCGCAGCTCAAAGCCGAGTGGGCGCATCATGAATTAGAAAAGAGACTTTGGAGTGTGGGGGTGGATCCAAAGCCTTAACTCCTATAAAAGGAAAGAGCTGAGCAGCGGGAGTGGCAGCCAGTGCCCTGCCAATGCCGCATGGTTACTTCCATCTAGGCTGAGAAAATCTATTTTGGGGAGTCTCTGGCTTTAGGAAAAGGCACAACAAGGATGTGTGGCAAGTAAACAGCACCTTTCACCCAGTGCCTTGGGAAAGGGACTGACCCAGGCATAGAACCCAGGAATCTTGATCCCTATCCCCTAGCTCCAATGCCCTAGACACCCCCTCTGAGTTGGGGATGAACCCCGGAGTCCTGACCTCCCCCCCCCCCAGCACCTCTACTCTAATGCACTAGATCTCATTCCCTTCCCAGAGCTGGGGAGAGAAACCTCCGCCAGCCAATCTCCCCTGACTGGGAGCTGGATCAGAGCTGGTGCCCCAGAGAGGTAAGTCCCTGTGTCCCATTCCCCGAACCTTATACCCAGCCAGTGCCTGTAGGCTGCAGCCAGATGGCAGCCAGCGCTCCCTATAGGGGCAAGACCATGTACCTCATTCCCTTGCTTTTCTTTTTGCTATGGAGAGGGAAGGCTCTACCCATCCTGACTCCCACAGGCAGTCCATGGGTCCCGTGGCCAGGATTCCAGGAGTCATTTTACCCAATGAGGAAGAGCCCCCTCCACCACCAGCACCCTTTTAACCTTGTGCCCTGAAAGTCCAAACTCAGGGCTCCATCTAGCCCCCCCTCCATAAGTGCTGTGTTTGCAGGCTCCTTCCCCAGCCCTCCCCGACTGCTGCCTCCCACTGGACAGGGTGCGGTGCTATTGCCTGCAGCATTTACTTGAACAGGGCCCCCTCCTTCCAACGAGTTGGAAACCAGCATCTGTCTTCTCTCAGCACCTACCCATCTGCAGTAGCCCAGCCCCAGCATGTGTGAGGAGTGGGGGGTCCACATGATCGGGGTGTGTGGGGGGGGGGCAGAGGGAGAGTAGCTCTGCTCCTCAGCTGTGTCTGGAATCTGGGAGTCAAATGACTCAGAGTGTATCACTGGTGAGTCACCCCCTTGTGGAGAGAGGGGTCCAGGGCTGGGTGGTTGTTCCTGAGCCCATCAGCACTAGGAGCCTGCTGGGTCCTTTCATCCCCCCACCTGATGTTTCATTCAGGATCTGAATCAAGCAACTAAAAAGAGAAACCTGGAGGCTAAAAATAGCTCCAGAGTCTGTGTGATTTAGTGAATGGCTCAGCGATTCAGCCCTGTAACAGCCAGTCCCTGCCAGAGCCTGGCGGGGGTGGAGGGCAAGGAGATAGACAGTGCCAGCCAGCTGGCAACAGGACAGAGGGCCAACGCCTTTGAATCCCAGTCAGACAGCAGGGCTCACGATGAGGCAAGCCACGGGAGGGGGAGTGGGGGGCTTGACATGGATATACACAGACCTCGTGCACTGACATGGCGTGACAAACAGCGATACACACCCATAGACAGCGATACACACCCACATGCTGACATGCAGCTGTCATGAACTGACATGCAACACGCCCTGCAAGTCACTGGCATGTGAGTCATGGCCCAGACACCGACCATGGCCCAGATATGCTAACCATGACATACTGCCCCCCTGGTGCAGGCAGGCTGTTAGCCATTGACACACACAGGCTTTTGTGTGTGTGTGCGTGCACACACACACACACACACACACACACACTGTCTCTCTCTCTCTCTAACATCCACATGGAGCCAAAACACACACATGCTTGTAGTACTCTAGAAATGACAGGCCCTATATCCCTTTCCCCCACCCCTAAGCCAGCCAGGCACCCTGTCTTGCGACTGGATCAGAGCTGGTGCCCCCTAGTGGGGAAAGGCCCCATGTCCCATTGCCTGACACCGGAGCCAGCCAATCCCAGGTTGGATCAGAGCTGGCACACCTGGAGGGGAAAGGGCCCATGCCTAGGCCTTGGCCAGTTTCTCTACCTGGGAGCTGCCCTCATTTCCTTTTATTGGGCGCTGGGGAATGTCCTGATGATGCTCCAGCACTGAGGATGATTTTCCAGGTAACTGTTTCTAAAGGCAGCTGCAAGCCTCCTATCCGCACCAGAACCCAGGGGAGGGACAGATGGGTGGGAGCGTGTGTCAGTGGAGCAAGATCATAGATCAGTGGCAGTGAGTGGAGAGTAGGAAGGGGGCATGTGGAGGGGGAACAGTTGCAGGGGCAGGGAACATATGGAGGGAAGCCATTGTGCTACCCTGCTTCAATCAAATCACCCCCGGCCACTTTCCATCTCTTGCTTTTGAAGACACAAAATGAGCTATTTCTACTCTGCTGTCCAGCCTGCCACTTTTCCGTCACGCCCAGAACCCCTGCATGGTACAGGGGGCTGGCTGGCTCAAGGGCCAGAGAATGGGGGACAGGGTTGTTCCCCACTAGGGGCATCAGATCCATTTGGGCCCTAGGGCGGGGGGCAGGACGGGCTGACTCATGGGGACAGAGAACGGGACAAGGGGCCTTTCACTTTTAGCAGACCTTGGCACCAGTCAGGCTTCAAGGCAAGGGGTCTGGCTGACTCAGGGGGTTAGGAATGAGAGATGGGGCCTGTCATTTCTAGGGCGCCACGAATATGTGTTTTCTATTAGTGTTTTCAATCGGTCTTGCTCCCAGTTCTGGGGTAGGGGGCTAGTGGGTTAGAGTGAGGGGGGCTGGCAGCCAGCACTCCTGGTTTCTATCCCCCATGCGGGGGGGTCGCACCCCTTGGATTGCTGTTGCACCATGGCTCCCAGAAGGGCTGAAGGACTGTGCCCCCCCGCAATCGCCACCAGCGTCTTTACCCCACCAAAAAAGGCTCTTTGCTCCTATTTTTAGACGCACTCTGGGGTTTTATATAGCTCCGAACGTTCATGTCCCCCCACGTACCCCGCTGGCGCGGGAGTGAAGAGCGAGAAAAATATCTACCAAGGTCCCTTCTTCATCGAAAATATCTCAGCAGTTGCCATGGTGACCCGCCCACAGCTTCACCTCCCAGCACAAGAGGCTTCGCAATACAGAGGGGTTGGAGGCTTTTTATAGACCCAATGTGCGAAAGGAGAGGGGAGGCGAGGGGGGGGGGGGGGCTGGAGCCAGTGGGATTGGCTAGAGCACCCCCCAACATGGGAAGTTCAGACCCAGCCACCCCCAACATGTACCCTCTATACAAATGCACAACTGGGCTTTAGGGGTGCAATGGTTTGGCTCTTCACTCCGATGAAACCCATTCTGGCCCACCGCCCCCCTGCTTTGACCCTCTAGCCCCACACCCCTCCCAGCCCTGGAACAGAATCCAGGAGTCCTGCCTAACAGCCCCTGCCAAACCACTAGCCCCCACACATTTCCCTCAATCCAGATGTTATGCCTTCCCAGGAATTATCTACCCTTTAAGCCTGCTTGAGCCAGGGACTGGAAGAGGAAGGGAATAGTGACTCCAATGCCATGTTGTTCTACATCTGTCCTTCTCAGGCACCCTTTCCTGTCTGAAACTCCTTTGCCCCTGCTGTGAGCTATTAAACATCTGACACCCCACCCCAGAGGTGGCAGCACCCATGCACCAGCCAAGGGATTCCTGTATAAACAGCTCCTACATCTCACCTCAGAGGGGGCAGCTGTTAGCGTCCCTGCAGAAAATGGCCTGCGTCCCATCCCAGACGTGCTGCATCTGAGCACCAGAGTGAGGAGTCTCTGTATGAACAGCCCTTACACTCCAGAAGCAGCTGCATCTCAGTGGTGGAGGAAGCAATTCATATTCATATGCTGGTCAGGTGCTTTGAGCCCTGAGTTGGGAGGAATTCTGATTAAAAGCCAGCAGCTTCCAGAGCTATTTTGGAAACCACATCGAGTAAATAAAAGGCAAAACAGCAGGGACTGAAATTAAGCTGTTTTAAAGCCCAGTCACCCAATTTCCTGAGAGTCCTGGGACAGGGGCATCATGCTGGACCCAGCCTGCACTTTGAGAGACATAACCAAGCCAGAACGCAACCTACATCTAGCTGTGTCTGACACACTCCACTGCAGAGGTGGGGAGAGCCATGCGGCTCCAGGCCATTCTATGGAGGGTCCCAGCCCCTTCCAGTCCCAAAGCACAATGCTTATGCATGTACTTGATCCCTCATCCAGCACTAAGATGCAGACACCTCTGGGGTAGGTTCCAGCAGCTGTTTATCCAGGAATCCCTCACTCAGAGCTGAGATGTGGCCACTGCTGAGATTTGATGCGGGACTGTTATATAGGGATCCTTGCAGCTGCTGCTGGGGTGTGACAAAGCATTTGGCTGATGCTGCACAGAAATGCTCTGCCACGGTTTATAAAAAGAGAATTGCTGGGTCTTGGGGCCAGCACTGACTGTGAGGACAGAGAGCTCCCCATCCCCTTGCACACAGCACCCCTTAGGGTAGGCCTGGGGCACGAGGAGAGCACCAGCAAGGAGTTATGTTGGAGCTCAGCACCCCCAGGGCTGCTCCTTGCTTTAGATCCAGGGTGAGCAAGAGAGAAGCAGAACCACGCTATAGCAACAGAGGGGGGAGGTTTTGGGGGGGATGGACAGACAGGAGTGAGCTGGGGATGGGAGGGTTGTCTCATTCTCTCACACACACACACCCCAGCCTGCGGCCACTGCTGAGAGATGTGGGGCGGGGGAGGGGGGACTCCGCTTTTCGATGCCAAAATAGGAAAAAGGCAGAGATGCAGCTGTGACGTCACAGCTCCCCACCTGCATCACATCACCATAGCAACAGCATACAGAGGGCAAGGGGATTGTTCACTGCAACAGCAGAGCAAGGTGTGACAGTGGCTCCCTCCCCCTCTGCTGCCCCCACGCCACCCCCAAGGCCCCCCCAACTCCACCTGCAGACCCTTCCCCATTGATCCACAAACCCCTCCCTCCACCTCACATCTCCACAAACCCCCACACCCTGCCTCCGCAGACCTCCCATAGCCCACCACTGCAGGCCTCACTGACACCTCCCACTGATCTCCCGCCCACCCTACAGACCCCCCCACCCTACAGACATTCCCCACATAGACCTCTCTCCACTGGTCCTCCCACAGATCACTCCAGCACGACCCCCTCCCAATTTCCCCACAGATCGCACTCCGCCCACTGCATCCTGAGAAGCCCCTTGCCCTCACCACTGATCTCCTTGGGGCAGCTTCCTCAGCTCCACAGCCCACACTGCACAGCCCCATGGGCCCTGCCAGCCTGGTGTCACCCACTTGTGAGTTAAGGGGCAGGTGTCCATTCTGGGGGGCAGTTGGGGCTAGTTCCCCAGAGCAGGTGCTGAGGATGAGCAAGGTCTTGGGTTGGGGATAGATGGGGGGCAGAGACCATGCCCCAACCATGTCATGGCCTATGGCACTAGGGTCATGCCTAGGAAAATGGGAGGGGGAGGAAGGCGGCATGAGGGACAGATCTGAATCTGTCCCTGTAGATCTGCGTGTGGGGGGGGAGGCATTCATGTGCGGGGCAGTACCCATGTCTTCCTGGGAAGATGCATGTGCATGGGAGGTCCATGTGTGTGCGTGGGGTGGAGGGGGGTTGTGCGTCCCTGAGAGGCATTGCGTATGCTTGGGAGCCAGTCTATGTCTAGGCAACTTGTGTGTGCATGGCAGAAGGTTCCGTGTGATTGGGGTGCTGCAGGTCTCATGGGGTGGATGTTCATGGGTGCAGTGTGTGTAAGTGTGCATGGGGAGCCCATGTCTCTCAATGTGAGTGGGGTGATGTGTGTGTGTAAATTGGCACAGCACCCCCCCGGGATTGACCTCCCACTCCCCCATTCTGCGGCAGCCTCCCCTCCATCCCTCGCCCACGCAGCCCTAGCAACAGGAACCTGTCTCCTAGAGACTCTCTTACGTTGCTACGGCAGCAGCAGCACCAATAAGAGAGGAACCATCCTTGGGAGTGGGTGCATTGGTGGTAGGGAAAGAACACAGAGCAGTAATCCCCCAGGGCAAAACAGCAGGAAGATACCCCCCACATCTCATAGTCCTTCCCCACCCCCTCACCCCGCAACTGAACACTTTCCCTCACTCCCTGACCCCCAGATCCTCCCTCTCTCCTGCCAAAACAGCCCCAGGAAAAGGGGATTCAGAAACAGTCTGCTCTGATCCAAACATGCTGCCCTCACAAGGAACAAGTTTGTCAGGTCTCAGCCCTATTGCTGGCCAGACACCACACAAACTCCATTCCCTCGGGCACCAACTCAAAGGGGCCAGGGCCAGGGCCAGGAGAGCTGAGTTCCTTGGGGATAGGATAGGGGATGCAAGGTGTGGGGAGGCTCTGTGGCATTGGCCCCATGCTGGCTGCCCTAGAGGTCCCCTTTCTTGGGGTGTCGGAGCTGCCTCTCCTCAGCATGGAGTGGCTTTGCTGGCTGGCCTTAGGATCAGTTCAGAAGAGGAATGTTGGCTGCAGAGGCCCACAGACCTGGGACCTCACTGGGCCAAGGGCTGGGCCGGGAGCTGCGCAGGGGGTGTCATGCACAGCCAGAGCATAAATACAAAGGGAAGGAACTGGCCAGAGAACCCTATGCAAATCCCACCTATAAGCTACATCTCCCACTGTACCCACCAGCGTCCTTTCCCCCTATTGCTTCACCTCACACTGTAACCCTATCCACACACCTGCATTGCTCCAATTCACACCTGCATTCCTCTCCTCAACCCCATCACACCCCTCACATTGGCTCACTTCACACCTGGGCATGCACACACACACTGCACCACATCCACATATTCCACATCTGCCCTCTTCTCTTGCTGTACAGCTCAAGGCAGCATAACCCTGTATCTTGCTCAAACAAAAGGCAACGGCTGCTCCTTTAGCTGGGGAAAGGTGCAGGAGGGTCCTGCAGAGGCCCCCAGGCTTCAGTAAGTTAGCAGCCACCAAGCCCTGCTCCATGCCAGAGCAGTGCAAATAGTGGATCAACTCTGCCACCTGCTGGGCACAAGAAGAAATAGCAACTTCTCTCTCCTTTCCCCCCTGCCCCTCCGTCCCAATCTGTCACCCTTGGAAATCCCAGACCCCGGCTTCCCTTCCCCTGCTCCTATTGATGCCACTTAAGGCTGTAACTCATGGTCAGTCAAGAGTACATGTGAATGCCCCAGCATCCAGGCTGTGACAGCTCCCGCTAATTCTAATCTGTCAGTTCACTTGCTGAATAGTTTCAAATAGAGATGGGATTCCTCTTCATGTCTCACTTTAAAATCCTGTGTAGAGATGCTAGAGATGTTACCCAGCTGCTGTGCCCTGGCCCAGAGGCAGCTACAGCTCAGCACCAAGCAAGGGATCCCTTTTTAACAGCCCCCTGCCCCACCCCAGAGGGGGCCAGGTCTCAGGATCCCTGTATAAACAGCCCCTAACCCACCCCTTAGTTAGTCCCTATCCTGATTGAATGCAGTAAACCAAGTCTCTGGGGAGGGACAAGGGTCTTATGTTTTCCCTCAATTTGCACTCTAGTGGATTTATGATTCTTGATGCTTGTTTTGTCCATTCCCCCGGCTGGATGGGGTGACTGAAATACATGTAACATATTGTAACACAATGGCTTCTCTTCCGGCTTTCACAGACTGCAGGCAGGTAGGCCCCCGGGATGTCTCGGCACATAGAGCCGCCCCCTTCTCTAGAATTGCAACTAGCATTAATAACAAAGGAGCCAGTTTCCAGGCCCTGGGAGTCTCAACACAATTTCCAAAGAGCTGTCCCACGTGTAACCCAGGCAGCGCAAGGTGCCTGAACTAGTCCCGTGTCTTGTTCCCTGCCCCACAGCCAGCCGGTCTGTCTCCCTGCCCAGGGGCTGTATCAGAGCTGTCCTCCCACCCGCAAGGGGAAAGGCCCCATATTCCAGGTCTCCATCCCTGGACACAAAGACAGAGGTTGCTCCTGGTTTGGGGGGTCACACTGAGGCTTTATTGAGTGGAGATTTTAATTGCACCAAAACAACTCGGCACGTTTTAAAGGCGGACTGGCTCTGAGGGGTGGGTGGCTAACTCCCATTCTCCATAGAGGCAATCCATGGGACAAAGGTGGCCAGGATAGGGGAACGGGGTGGGAGGAATGGATGGACTGACTGACTTGCTGCTCCTGAGCGGATGTCCCCAGCTCCCCATGCCCAGAGTGGGGCTTTGACCCTGGGGCCAGGAATGTGGGATCTGGACTTGCTGGCCCTGCAGCTCCCTAGGGAGCCTGGTGTCCTGAAGCTCATTTCTTCTTGGCAGCTGCTGCCAACTCCGCAGCTTGGGCTTCTGCTGCTGCTACCGCCAAGGCCTCTTCGCGCTGCTGCTGGAACATGGCGTATTCCTCTGCATTGAGGCTGGTGGGGGGAGGAACACAGGGTCAGACCTGCCTGACGGGGAGACCTGGCTCCCAGCCTCATCTCCCCTCCAGTCCACACCCAGCCCCACCTGCTCTAATCACTAGGTCCCACTCCCTGCCCTGGGAATAGAACACAGGCATGCCTGGATAGAACCCAGGAACCCTGATTGCAAATGCCCGCAGCTCTACCCATGCCCTCCACGCCCAGCTGGGATCCAAGGGGTCCCAAGGGCTCTGGGCGGGTACTCACTCTCTCACCACCTTGATGCCCAGTGTTCTGGCGCTGCCAATGAGGGATTTCACCACCTTCTCCAGGCTCGCGTCCTGCACTACAAAATTGTGGTTCTTGGACTTCACCAGCGCGATCTCGTACAGATGTTTCAGGGTCACCATGCCAGCCACCTCATGCCCTGCTCAACCAGAGACTTCTTAGTCCCACCTGCGGGCACCCCTCCACAGCCCCCCTTGTATCCTGACCCACTGTCCCCCACCCCTTGCAAACCCCCTATGTACCAACCCACCGCACCCCCACAGAGCACCTACAGCCAACCGGAAGCCCCTTCCATCCTGACCTGAAGCTCCCCATAGACCACAGTCAGATGCAGTTCAGAGCCCAGAGCCAAGGGGCCCAGAGGCTCTCTCTATGGGGTGCTCTCACTGCAGGGCATCCCCAAGGAGAATGATGAATCCCAGAGGCCCAACTGTCCCCCCCTCGCACTGTTCACAGTGCAACACAGCTGTCAGGGAAGAGGGGGAGAGGCCCTGAAGTAATTCAGTCCTCTCTGGGTGCCGCTCCACAGGCCTCGCACTCACTGCACTAGCAGGGTTCAACACAGGGCAGCACACGCACCCCCAGCACACAGGGTGACCCTCACCACACTGTACAGCCAATGTATTGCGTGAGCCCCTCCCCACCAGCCTGGGCCTCTCCCTGCATTGTGTTCCCTGGCTTCGCACCACCCCAGTTCACCCCTCACCGGTCCGCGCTGCCCCCTTGTCGATGCCGGCAGCTGCCTTGAGGAAATACGAGGCCGTCGGCTGGTTGATCTGGATCTCGTAGGTTCTATCTGGCTGCAACACATTGAGGAGGAGGGGCTTAAACTGGGGTCCTGCCTGAGGTGAGGCCCAGACCCTCCTGTGCCCCAAAGCAAACCCTCCCAGTAACCTGCTACACACAGACCCCATCCCACTGCATAAGGGTGTGCTCTGGCCAGTGGAACAGCAATGGAACAGGATAGGGCAGTGGCGGGGGGAGGCAGGCTTCCCCTGACACTAACTCTTGGGTGGCGGGGCCGGAGAGCAATGTGGGGCAGCAGGGTGGGCGCTGGGGACAGAGGGAGCAGAGGGGGGGAGGTTTCTCACCTTGACATGAATGCGCACGGGCAGCGGCACCCCCTCCTTGATGTCTTTGGTTCGCTCATTGAAGTCCTTGCAGAACTGCCCGATGGGGATACCCCTCTGGGGAGAGAAGCAGAGACACTGTCAAGGCTGTTCTGATCCACCGCCCACCTACCCTGCAGGCCCCAGGACTCTCTACAGCTCTGCGTGTGACCACCTAGAGGGGAAGGGCCCAGTATCCCATTCCCACACCTGAGCCAGCCAGCCCCCTGCCCTGGGGTCACATTTCCATGGTATCTGCCCCCTAAGTCCTTCCCTGTTTGATGGCATGGAGTGAGGTGATCATCCTTCCCAGAGGGGGTGAGGGCTGGGAGCAGAGCCCGGACCCAGGGTGTAACACAGGGATCTGGATCAGGCAGGGTGAGTTGTGCACCTGTGACATTGTCACTAGTGATCAGGCCAAATAAAGGTGATTTGGAGCAACGCTTGCTGCCTCTTGGAGCAGAGCCCCCAAGGAACTAGAGCCTCCCCCCATCATGCACACACCTCACCTAGAGACACAACCTGAGACTTGCACAGCATCACCCTGCCCAGCGCACCCCCACCCAGACACCCCCACAGCATCACCCTACCCAGCGCGCCCCCGCCCAGACACCCCCACAGCATCACCCTGCCCAGCGCGCCCCCGCCCAGACACCCCCACAGCATCACCCTGCCCAGCGCGCTCCCGCCCAGACACCCCCACAGCATCACCCTGCCCAGCATGCACTCCCTAACGAACCCCATACCGAGACACCTCCAGCAACATGCATCCCCTCCGCAAAACCCAATCCCGAGACACCTCCAGTGTTACCTCTGCCCAGAGTGCACCCCAACAAATCCCACAATCAGACACCCACATTACCTTTGCCCAACTTGCTCCCCCTCCCAGACACCCCCAGTATAACCCCTTCCTAGTGCACCTCCAGCCCAGACACCCCCGCAGTATAACACTTGCCCAGCATGTACCCCCCAGCAAACCCACCATGCAGACACCTCCACAAGATAACCTCCACCCTGTATGCACTCCCCAGAGAACCCCACATACCCCAGGTCACCCCCAGCATAACCCTCATCCATCCAGACACCCCCCCAGCATCTCTGCCCAGCGTGACACCCCCCCCCCAGCGAACTCTATACCCGGAGACATCATGCTGAGACCCCCAATGAGCCCTTCTGGACGCAAGTCTGTGACCCACACACAGCAGGACCTGCTCCCTCCAGCAGGGGGCAGCACACACCAGCCCAGGCCCAGGCCCTTGCACCCCCTTTCTTCATTGCTCTGATCTGATGTTCCCCCAGCTCCAGGAGGGCCCTGAGCTACCGATTGACGAGAGGACACTGGGGTGGCGCCTCCTTCCCCGTCCGTCACCCTCTGCCCCCAGAGAACTTCCCCCTCGGGGCAGCGGAGCTGTCAGGCAGGCTGGCTCCTGCGGGTCTGCACCCGACGGGCTGACGCCGGTGTGCATGGCCTAGGTCGGGATACCCAGCCGCGGCACATTGCGCGTGGCGGGTGTCGCGCTAGGACCCAGCAGTAACAGGCAGAGGCGCTGGGATTCGGGGCCGGCCGGGCCGGTGTCGCGCTAGGACCCAGCGGCAGCTGAGGGAAGCGCTCACTGGCCCAGGCCTGGCAGCAGCAGCAGGAGACTCGCAGCCGCTGCTCGCGGGGACTCTGGGGCCGGATCTCTGAGCTCCGCCGGCGGCTGCTGCGGGGCTCCCGGAGCCCGAGCTGCAGCCGGGAGGGGGAATCTCCAGCAGGGCCAGTCCTGCTGTTCCCCCAGGAGCATCTCCCAGGGCAGCGCCCCCAGCCTGGCCAGCCCCAGCCGATGCCCCAGGGCGGGCAGCACTTGGGGGGCAGGTAAGAGACACCTCCCTCCCCTCCCCCGGTGCTGCAGTGGGAGGATTTGGCCCCAGGCTGCTCCCAGCGGAGCTGGCTGCGATCCCGGCCCGGGGCAGGAGCCGCCAGCTCCCAGCGTGTGTGGGGCGGAGGGAGTCAGCGCTGGGGGGGGGGGGGGCTGAAGAGGGGTGGGAGCAGATGGGGGGGCAGGGAGGTGTGAAGCAGGGGCAGGTGGGGGATGCAGGGAGGTTGTGGGAGATTCAAGAGAGACTTATGGGCAGATGGGAGCAGAGGTACAATGCAGAGAAACTCGGGGGGGGGGTCACAGGGAGGGAAAAGGGGGATGAGGGGAGTCTGGGGGGAGACTGCGGGAGCAAGAGCAGCCTGGCTGGGGAAGGCAGCGCCCCCTTCCCCCCATGTGGCAGGAGCGGGGGAGGGCAGGGGGGACTGGTGGTAGTAATTAGAGGCACCAGCTCCTATGCCCCTGACAACATTTAACTTGCTAAATAGGGTGCCCCACATGCCCCTTGCCCCTGTGGGTGCCCCTCCCTCAGCAGGCACCAGTCGGCCCTGGGGGAGGGGCTGCCCCACCCAGCAGCCAGAGGGGATTTATTTCTGTGGATTCTTTTTAGCGTTGAGGATCTGTGCAAACTGGGATCCGTTAGCACGTGCTGCGTGTGCACAGATGCAATGTAAAACAACACGTGACCTCTTAAATTAATCACTATAATGAATATGCAAATAATGTTACTGGTCCGCCCAGAAGTTTGTGAATGGGTTTGCCAGTCCTCAGTATAAAAAAGGTCTGGAATCACTGGCCTAGATGAAGACCTGTAACTCCGCCCCCGCACGGACAGTCCTGCCCTTGTTGGGACTGAAATCCTGGCCCCAGGAGAAGCACTGTGACTGCACAGGTGCTAGGACACACAGAAAGCAGCAGTGATGCCACCCTCATCTCTCTCCCAGAGCCTGGAACACAACCTCATTCCCTGCCCCCCCCCTTTAACCACTAGCTCCCACTGCCCTACAGCACTGGAATGAGAACCCAGGAGTCCTGGCTCCCAGCTGCTGCTCTGACCACTACTCCTCCTCACCCTGTCCCCACTGGGCAGCACAGCGATTGAGGCCCCGCCTCTGCATGTACATGCGCCACTGCTGCTCCTCCCACCCTGGCCTCACTGGGGACCCACAGGTGGGGGGAGAAGCAGGGAACAGGCCACTCTGCCCCTGGGGACCACCCCTGAGCAGCTGCCACCATGTCCAAGGAAACAATAGGGTGGGGGAGGCAATGGGGGAGTCGAGGTTGGGAGAGGAGGAAGCAATGGAGTGGGAGCTGGGGTGAAGAGGCAGTAGGATGGGGGAGACAATGGGGGAATTGGGGACTGAGGTGTGATGGGGTCAGGCCCAGAGATCATAGGACCTGGGGGCACATGGTAAAGTGTGACCACTCCCCACAGGGAAGGCTGCGCACGGAGCAAACTCTGGGGACTGCCCACAGCTTGACCCATGCCAGGGAGCAGGGCACAGACAGATGGACAGAGCACAAGCCCTGGACAGATGCAGGGGGAGGAGCAAGGCCTGGCCTGCTCCCAGGGAGGACAAGGATGCCCAGGTCAGTCTGTTGCTCTCCAGGCCAGGGACAGAACATCGACCCCTTTAGTATCCCATGGAGTGCTGCTTTGACACAGCTCCACCCCAGAGGTGGCTGCATCTCAGCACTGAGCAGGGGATCCCAGCCTAAACAATCTCCCAACCCCAACCTAGAACCAGCTACTTCTCTGCACCCGGTGAGATCCCTGTATAACCAGCTCTAGTGTCAATGCTGCACAGTCCCTGGCTGCCTCGTAGAGTCCTGCTGTGCGGGTGCTGGGAGCTGACATCTCTGGCAGGGCAAATGAACTGGACAGTCATGGGAGCAGGGAGCCCAGGAGCTACTCGCTGGGCTGAAAGCTGGCACCAAGGAGTGAGGGGCAGGCACAGCATCCACCCCCACCTGCAGGGAGGACCATGGCTGGCTGAGCACCCTGTGGCCAGCAAGCCAAATGGAAGGCTCTGGATTCCACAGGGGTGGGGTGAGGCAGAGCGCGCAGGCCGCTAACACAGGCTGGCACGTCACAGCCCTCCTGGCACGGAAGATGGATATCCCCACCGGAGCCAGTCAGTCCCACAGTTCCAGGACTGGATCATGGCCCAGCAGCCCATAGACACCAAAGGTGCCACCCCCCTCTGTCACTCCCTCCAAACCATGTGATCAATCCTCAGGGAGGAGGCAAGGAAGGCAGTGATGGGAAGAGTTCACTGAAGCTCCCCTCCCCACCATCATCCATAAATCCTGCTGCCAAGCTAGGAGCTGGCACTGTCAGCTGCACCAGCATCAGGCCAGCTGAGAAACTGGATCCTTGGTCTCTACCATCACCTGGGGGAGAGGGGTTTTGGGGTGTGTGAGATTTTATACAGGGATCCCTCACCTGCTCCTGAGATGCAGCTGGGTCTGGGCTGGTGCAGGGCAGCTGTTTATACCTAATCAACAGTAATGCCAGGCCAGGTCAAGCTATTTTGGGGAAGCACATGGCTGGTGTGTATTTCTGGTGTTTGCTATGGGGCAGCACAGGTGAAGGATTCCTCCCTCCACTGGCTGCTCTGCCTTGGGAAGGTGCTGTGGGGACAGCAGAGTGGCAGGGGAGGAGCGCCTTGCTGGCCCCTTAATAATGAGAGGACGGTTGCTGGGATCAGTAACCAGATGACTCATTGCTTAGCTCCTGCACACACCTGCTGCTGGTGGAACCAGTGGTGTTAGAGCCGAGAACCAGGACTGCTAGGCCCTGCACTCAACTCTGAGAGGAGACTGAATTTAGTGGCTAGAGCAGCAGGCTGGGAGCCAGGCGGTCTGGCCCCAGCAATGCCACTTACTCCATGTGTCCTTGGGAGAGCCCCTCTCGCTCAGTGCCTCAGTTTCCCTTTGTGGTACAGGACTGACTCAGTTTCATGGTCCCCCTCAGGTATGGGAGCCGACACAGTCAGAACACTCCCAACACCCTGTCTAGCTGTGCCCCTTGGGTAACCCCCTACAGGCATCTCCCACAAACAAGAGTGGCAGCAACACTGAGGGCCTTGTGTGGCAGACAGCTCCCTGTGGGGCAGGCGCAAAGGCCAGGGATGAACTACAGGAGGGTGCTGGGCCAGGCCCTCCCCAGGAGCCCTTCGGACGGGCTGCATTCCTGAGAGCAGCAAACGGGGAAAAGAATCCCCTGCAATGCAGGGGGCAGAGGGGAGCCCAGTCCCCACGCCCTGCCCACAGCACTAACCACAGGGGCGTTCAGACACACTCATGCTGGCAGCCCAGCATTAGCCCCAGGAGGGTGTGAGAATGGCCAGAGTCCACAACTGCTCTTGGTTCCCCTGGCTATAGCCAGGGCCCCTGTGGTCTGCTCTTGATCCCTCCTTAGCTGGGATGCTGGGTCCCAAGTCTGCAGCCTGGTCTCTCATGGCTCTGCTGTCTTCTCCCCACAGGTACCGCCAGCTGGCCACCCCCTAGGACCGAGCTCCCCCGCTCCATGGCACTAGTGCCCGCCGCCAGCAAGCCAGGCGCGTGCATGTCCTCGGTGGTGATGGTCTCCACCATGGCGGCGGTGGACGTGTACCTGCTGGAACTGAGCGCGGGAGCACAGCGGGCCAGCGTGCTGGCCCTGGCACTGGCCGGTGATCTGTGCTTCCTCTTGGTGCTGCGCTACGTGGGGGCGTGGGTGGGTGCTGAGGCCCAGGCCCCACGGCGTGGCTACGCCATGGCCCTCTGGTTCCTCTTTGTCTTCACCCTGGAGATCAAGCTTTATTTCATCTACCAAGGGTACCGGGCCGACCGGCGCGCCCCTGACCCACTGGCCCGCCAGACCCTGACCCTGCTGCTCTCCATCTGCATCCCCTCCCTCTACATGGTCCTGGTGGCCACCGAGCACCTGGAGCACGTAGCCGCCTTCCGGCGTAAGGAGGACCTGCGTGGCCGGCTCCTCTGGGTGGTGGTGGACATGCTGGACCTGCTGGAGATGCAGGCCAGCCTGTGGGAGCTGCAGCGGCAGGGGCTGCCGCTCTGGGCTGAGGGGCTAACTTTCTTCTACTGCTACAGCCTGCTGCTGGTGCTGCCCTGCGTGGCGTTGGGTGAGATGGGCCTGCCCGCCCCAGCCCGCCTCCCGCTTTACCCACTGCTCAGCCTGCTGGCCGTCAACCTGGCCACGCTGGCTATCCGGGCCGCTGACCTGCTGCTCTACTGCGACCAGCGGGTCTCAGCCATCTTCATGGCCAAGAACCTGCTGGCCATCGTGCTCAAGGCGTGCACGGCGCTGCAGCACCACGGAAATGGGGCTGCTGGGCTGGGGGAACCACCCCCTGGGGACATGTCATGTCGCACACTCCAGCATGGGGGCCCGGACAGCACCTCTGGGCCCAGGCTCATTCCCCGGGAGTTCTGAGCTGGAGGGACCCTGGAACATCCACACCCTCAGCTGCAGGGATGCTGCCTGAAGGCACAGGGCTAGATCCCCAGCTGGGGTGAGCTGGCAAAGCTGCTCTGATTTAAACTGGCCTCCTGGCTCTCACACACATGGGGCAGCTCTGATCACAAACTTCCCTTGGGCACAAACCCCCATTCACTAAGGGAGGACTAGCTTAGAACGGGGTTGAGGCACTGGGAGAGACAGGGTGCACAGGGCTGGCATTGAGGGGAGCGGCAGAGCTGTATGAGTGAGGCCAGGCTGGGCTAGCAGAGGCTGTGGGTGGAGATGGAGGGGCACCAGCAGCACTGGGGCACGAGGCAGAAACCACCCTGGCCCTGTGGGCTCCTCCCCGCACTGCAGCACACTGACGACCACGGCATGACTCACCATCCCCCTCTGACAGCTAGTCTGAGACATGGGCCCACATCCAGCTGACCTTGCGGTGAGGGATGAGCACGGCGAGCCCATTGGGCCTGGCATGTGGAGAGGTAGGGAGCACGTGCCTGGGCCTGGCTGCGCCGTGCAGGACATGGGGCAGAGGTGAAATAAAGAAGAGCTAACACAGACCAGATCTTGGATCCCACTGTGCGCCGTCCCCATTGAGCCCTGGGGCTGGACACGGTGGTGCACCACAGCCTGCAGTCACCACCCAGTGCCCCCAGGGAGCACCCTCCCTGCCCATGGGGAAGGAGCCCTGAGCAGCTGGCAAGGAGATGGGAGGCCGCATTATAGACTGGGAGTCAGAACTCCTGGGTTCTGTGCCCAGCGCAGTCACTGACTCATTGAGACACCTCATGTCCCTCTCCCCGGCCCTCAGCTCCCCCAGCAGAGTTCAGGGGCGGGCGGTTAGTGAGTGACCACTGAGAGTGCTGGGAAATCCCCTTTGAAGGGCTGCTGCCCGTGGAGCTGGGGTCCCCTCTCCCATCTCCGGGGAGAGGTTCCCACATTGGTTCCCTTAGACTAGCCAGGCCCAGCCTAGCACCAGCAGCTCCTGGCTGTGCTTGGCCCCCGCAGCTTAAGAGAAGGGGCCTTAACACTGACCCTTCCCGGCTCCCATCCTGCAACCACTCCCCTGCCCCGGCACTGGGACAGCCACCTCTGAGGTAGGCAAAGGGGCTGTTTAAACAGGGCTCCCTCCCTCCTTGGAAGGGGAAGGCCCCGTGTCCCAGGCCCTGGCCCCTCTGTCCCACCCAGCAGTTGGGGGAGGGGAAATGGGCTAGGGACAGAGAAGAACAAGCCACACTCTGTCCCTCTCAAAAAGTCTTTCCCAGGGGCCTGGAGGGAGAACTCAGGGCTGCAGCTCATATTTACAGCAACCCTCAGCCCCTTCTCCAGAGCTGGGGCATTCCAGCTGAGGGCAGGAGTCAGTGGGGCACCCCTGGGCCCTGGTACAGCAGCGATCCACATGGAGGGGACAAGGCAGCCTGGCAGGGCTTGCCACACTGCCAGCAGAGGGAGGCCAAGCGCCCTGCTGCTGGGACAGACGCCCACTACCCATCTGTTGGGCCCACCCGTGCCAGGGGGCAGCATGGTCTTGGGGAAGGGTAGGAGGGTGCATGGGCTGGGTCTTAGGTGCAATCCCTGCCACTGACTCCTTGCATGACCATGGATGAGTTGTGGCTGCTCTGTGGGCCTCAGCTCCCAGCTAAGAGCCTCGCTGTCTCTGCCTGCCAGCTCTTCGAGGCAGGGGCTGTCTCTTGGGGTGAGTCTGTGCAGTGCTGGGTATGATCCAAGCCCCTGCACCGCCCGGGCGGATCTCAGCCGGGCAGAGGGGAGGGGTGTGCACAGCGCCCAGCAGAACGGTGCCTCTGGGCTCTACCTTTGTACAAGCAGCAGCTGCAGCCAGCGGAGCATTTCAGCCCTTTAGCCATTGTCTGAGCAGAGCCTGGAGCCCCAGCAGCATGGACAGGGTTGCAGCGGCAAACGTGACAACACGCAGGCACCGTGCTGGGCAGTATGGGAGCTACACGGTGGGATCGGGTGCAGCAGGTGCTTGTGCAGTCCGATGTCAAGGCCAGAAGGGCCCGTTCAGCTCCTGCCGTCTGACCCTGAGTATCACGCAGGCTGGCTAATCCCCCCCGGGGATCCTACCCAGAGCTGCTTGCTGACTGGAGTGAAGATTTAGAGAAAGACACCTGGGCTGCACCAAGACTCCAAGCCACAGACTCCCTTTGTGTCAGCGGCAGCAGTGGGGGGTGCCAGGCAGGAGCTGGTCCATAAGGGGAGCCAGTTTAAAAACCAGCTTCCCTCACATACTGGCTGCCTGCTGCCCCCCGGCTGTTGCCTCTGATACAGAGGCAGCAGCCCCTATCCAGGGTGGGTCTGAGCTCCTGGACCCGACACAAGCCAGAACTGAGCCGGGCTATCTGCCTGGCTCCTAATACACTTTAAACACAGAGCTGCAGCGGGGGAAGGTCCTGGATCTGGAACAAGCAAGGACTGAGCCGGGCTGCTGGCCAGCTGCTAAAAAATTTACTGGTGGGGTGGGGGTGGGGAAACACATGTAGTCTACTCTATAGCATTAATGGATAAGCTTTGGTTAACTACACTATTACATCCCTCCCACCGATCACACAGCCTTGAGCACCCCATCTTGTGAGTGGCTATAGGAGGCATCAAGAACCTTGGGGAGAGAATTATTTTGGAGCATCGCTGTCCTAGACACACCCGCTGACCTTGCAGAGAACCTCATTAACCCATGCCACTCGTTAAACATCCCGACCCTCCCAGCATTGCACTCCCCACCCCAGCTCACACATATAGTGAGGGGCTTGGCCTACCTGACCCAGGACAGGCCCCAGGGGAGGCCCCGGCACCGCCTGCCCTGCCCTGATGATCATTCGGATGACATTCCCGGGATTGACCTTCTTCACAGCTTTGGCAGCACGGGAGATTTTTGACATGGTGAGTCTCGGCTGCGAGGTGAGTACAGAGGTGAGGGGAAGTCACAGGGACACATCCAGCCCCAGGGAAACTGGCAGCTTTCTCTAGCACCCACCAAGCTGGCACTAGGGAGGGCACCTCTTGTACTGAGGAGGTGCCATTGACCTCAGCAAGTTGTGGCTCATGCCACAACAAAGTTAGAAACCACTGCACCTTGATGGTCGTAGTGCCTCCCAGCTCTCTTATACAGCCATACAGATACCCCCCTACTCAACCACTCTAACATACACCCCAAGCACACAGCTCAGCCCCCCAATCCCCGGGGCCCCCATACACCCCAAGCACACAGCTCGGCCCCCCGATCCCCGGGGCCCCCATACACCCCAAGCACACAGCTCGGCCCCCCGATCCACGGGGCCCCCATACACCCCAAGCACACAGCTCAGCCCCCCGATCCCCAGGGCCCCCATACACCCCAAGCACACAGCTCAGCCCCCCCAATCCCCGGGTCCCCCATACACCCCAAGCACACAGCTCGGCCCCCAATCCGCGGGGCCCCCATACACCCCAAGCACACAGCTCGGCCCCCAATCCGCGGGGCCCCCATACACCCCAAGCACACAGCTCGGCCCCCCCAATCCCCGGGGCCCCCCATACACCCCAAGCACAAAGCTCAGCCCCCCAATCCCCGGGGCCCCCATACACCCCAAGCACAAAGCTCAGCCCCCCAATCCCCGGGGCCCCCATACACCCCAAGCACACAGCTCAGCCCCCCAATCCCCGGGGCCCCCATACACCCCAAGCACACAGCTCAGCCCCCCAATCCCCGGGGCCCCCATACACCCCAAGCACACAGCTCAGCCCCCCAATCCCCGGGGCCCCCATACACCCCAAGCACACAGCTCAGCCCCCCAATCCGCGGGGCCCCCATACACCCCAAGCACACAGCTCAGCCCCCCAATCCGCGGGGCCCCCATACACCCCAAGCACACAGCTCAGCCCCCCAATCCGCGGGGCCCCCATACACCCCAAGCACACAGCTCAGCCCCCCAATCCCCAGGGCCCCCATACACCCCAAGCACACAGCTCAGCCCCCCAATCCCCAGGGCCCCCATACACCCCAAGCACACAGCTCAGCCCCCCAATCCGCGGGGCCCCCATACGCCCCAAGCACACAGCTCAGCCCCCCAATCCCCGGGGCCCCCATACACCCCAAGCACACAGCTCAGCCCCCCAATCCCCGGGGCCCCCCCATACACCCCAAGCACACAGCTCAGCCCCCCAATCCCCGGGGCCCCCCCATACACCCCAAGCACACAGCTCAGCCCCCCAATCCCCGGGGCCCCCATACACCCCAAGCACACAGCTCAGCCCCCCAATCCCCGGGGCCCCCATACACCCCAAGCACACAGCTCAGCCCCCCAATCCCCGGGGCCCCCATACACCCCAAGCACACAGCTCAGCCCCCCAATCCCCGGGGCCCCCATACACCCCAAGCACACAGCTCAGCCCCCCAATCCCCAGGGCCCCCATACACCCCAAGCACACAGCTCAGCCCCCCACCATACTACTCAAACCCCTGAACCTCACCCCTTTGCCTCCCACCTCCGGGACCCGGCTGCTGCCTTGTGCGCCCCACGCGCTCGGAACTCACCGGCTCAGCCCCACTATAAACCGCGCTCGCGCCGCTCAGCCCAGCCTGGGCGCAGCCATACTAGGGCAAGTGGCTGGGCGAACGGCATGCCGGGAGCTGTAGTTCCCTCCCAGTCACGTGCGCGCCCAAATGCATGCCGGGCGATGTAGTTCTCACTAGCTCTTCCTGTGCTACTCCAAGGGCATGCTCCAAGAGTTGTAGTTTCCTTCCTCCGTGTGCATGCTGAAAGCGGGTGTCTCCCCTCACAGGTGCATGCCGGGAAAGGTAGTTCCCATGTCAAAACAGGTGAGACAGACAAGAACATGTAGTGCTCTGGTTTATTCCAGGGAGCAGCTCGAGCCATCCAAGCTCGTTATTCTTTATAACCCCCCAAAATACTTCATTCTTCAGATGAAGTGGCCTGTGCCCACAAAAGCTCATGATCCCATCTACATGTTTTGTTAGTCTATAAAGTGCTACCAGACCATTTGTTGTTTTTGTCTGTAACAGACTGACTAGGCTACCCCCTGAAGCTTTGTAACCCAAGGTGTTCGGTTCCCAGTGCCTTCTCTCGCCTCCTCCAGGCTTTCTAGCAAACGTGTGGCATCTTCCCCAAAAGGTAGATTCCCTGTACATGCCATACAGAGGCAGTCTTGAGCAACGCCAAGCCTAAATGCCCATAAGAGCGTGGCCCGAAAACCCAGGCAAAGATCCGTTTTTAACGTAAATACGTGAGGGGATGATTTTTGTCTTCTGATTTCTGAGCCTTTACGGGGCACTTGGGAAAGCTTTTTTCCACACTCAGGAGAACTGACTTTTAATTACTTATTTTAATGAATGCTGAGATTCTTCTGTAATTCCAAGAGTGCAGGTGCTGGAGTTTAAAGGGAAAAAACAAATATCACAAAACTCACAATACAATAAACATCTCAGAGGGGCATAGTCATGTTAGTCTGTGACTTAAAAAACAATGAATAGTCCTGTGGTGCCTTAGGCTATGTCTACACAGTGGAGCTATTTCGGGATACCTCCAGGTTCCCAAAATATCGATTGTCTTAAGAGCAAGCCCATTATATCGAAATATAACAGGCTCGCTAGTCAGGCATCCCTGTAAACCTCATTGCACAAGGGATAAGGGACGTTTCAGAATAGTGCTTTATTTAGAAAAAACATTGAAATAAGCTACGCAATTTGCATAGTGCAAATTGCATAGCTTATTTCAGGATAAGGGGGCTGTGTATACGCACCCTTAGAGACTAACCAAAATAAATATAATATCATGAGCTCTCATGGGCAAAACCCACTTCTTCCGATGAACTTGAATGGAGACCATAGGAGAGTGATTCCACTCAGTCTCATCTGAAGAAGTCGGTTTTGCCCACGAAAGCTCATGATACTATATGTATTTTGCGGTATGTCTACATTTGCAACTTAATTTGAACTAGGGCTGCAAATGTAGGCATTTGGAATTGCAAATCAAGTCCAGGATTTAAATAGCCTGTGCTTGATTTGCATCTTCTTGGCTGGGCGCCATTTTTGAAATTTACAAGCCTGAAGTAACTGCCCGCGTCTACACACGGCAGTGAAACAGGCGTTCGAAATAAAGCCCTAGTTTGAACTACCTGTTAAACCTCATTGCAGGAGGAATAACAGGTAGTTCGAACTAGGGCTTTATTTCGAACACCCGTTTCACTGCCGCGTGTAGACACGGGCAGTTACTTTGGGCTTGTAAATTTAAAAAATGGCGCCCAGCCAAGAAGATGCAAATCAAGTGTGGGATATTTAAATCCCGGGCTTGATTTGCAATTCTGAATGCCTACATTTGCAGCCCTAGTTCGAATTAGGCTGCAAGTGTAGATACACCCTATTGGTTAGTCTCTCTATGCCTACACTGCATTCCTCTTTCGAGAGAGGAATGCAAATGCAGGTGAACGAAATTGCAAATGAAGAGCGGATTTGGATTTCCCGCACTTCATTTGCATAATCGCATCTGGGCGCTATTTTGAAATACCCTATTTCGAAAAAAGAAACGCTGTGTAGATGCGGTTATTTCGAAAGAAAACCCTTCTTTCGAAATAACCCTTAAACCTCATTGTATAAGGAGTAAGGGTAATTTTGAAAGAAGGGTTTTCTTTTGAAATAACCGCATCTAGACAGCGTTTCTTTTTTCGAAATAAGGTATTTCAAAATAGCGCCCGGACGCGATTATGCAGATGAAGTACAGGAAATTCAAATCCGCTCTTCATTTGCAATTTAGTTCACCTGCATTTGCATTCCTCTCTCGAAAGAGGAATGCAGTGTAGACATACCCTAAGGTGCCACAGGATTACTCGTTGTAATAAAAAAACAACATAGAATCTCTCTTGCACATAGACACTCTGGAATATTTGTTGGCCCTTCTTAAAGTAACTAGAACAGCTGCTTGACAAACAAACCTGATCCACATTTCCCCTCATCTCCCTACAAAAAAATCCCACACCTTTTTGTTGTCGTTGAAAGTTGCAAATTTTAGTTTTTCCCTGGAAATGTTTTGACAAATATAGCTTTTTAAAGGGGCAGGTGGGGTGTGAGGGGAGAGGGAGAGAATGGGATTTTCATTTAGTCAAAAAGCCATTTTTGGTTGGAAAAACATTGATCTGGAAAACCTTCCACCAGCTTCAAGGACTAGTATTATTTCGTAGGAAAATCTGAATGGTCCAGAGCAGCAGGAGAGCAAATAGTGAAACACAAATGGTACAATTTCAAATTCAAAGGTGCTGCAACCACATTGCTCAGCTCCTGGTAGGCTTTAATTTCACCTTTGCACTGTAACATGAACATTAACTCCATTTCCATCCAGCCGCATTGAGTCTTCTCCCACCAACACTCATTTCACTCTGGCATAACCACGCAGACAGGGATGCAGTCACTCCGGATTTACATGGCTGCCAAGGGATAGGAGAACCGAGGTCAATGCTTGGGTGGGCTAAAGGGCCAGACCCTTAGCAAGCGTAAATCATTTCGCTTTTTTTTTTTACACCAGCCCCAAACATTTTGCAAACCTAGCTATCATTTATGAATCTACATCCAGCTTTCGCAAGATGAAAGTGGGTGCTGGGGGTCCATGGAAGGAGTAACATAATGCATTCTGGGAGGAGAGGGAGGATGTGGTGCTGAAGTACCCCTCAGAACTCCTGCTTCTCCACTCTGCCCTCCTTCCAAAGTTAGTGGTGCCAAGTCTGAACCTTCCCAGCTCACCCCTCCCCTAAACTCAAGGGGCTGCCCCAGGAGGGGTCATACTTTGCAAGGTAGGGGAATCCACAGTCCATGTGTCACTCCCACCCTAGGGTATGTCTAGACTACAGGCTTTTGTCGACAAAGCTTCTGTTGACAAAGAGCGCCCAGACTACATCCAGTTCTGTCGACAAAGCAAGCTGCTTTGTCGACATGACAGTGTAGACGCAAAGGACAGTGTAAATGCAGTAATGCCTTCTGTCGACAGAACTCTGTCAATAAAAAGTGTTATTCCTCATAGAATGAGGTTTACAGCCATCGACAAAACTGCTGAGTTCTGTCGACGTTATGTCAACAGAACTCAGTGGCAGTGTAGACGCAGGTATAGTTTTGTTGACAAAAGTCCACTTTTGTTGACAAAACCCTGTAGTCTAGATACTCCCCTAGAGGCCAGCTTCCCAACACTGTCTCTGTGTCCCACAAGGCCGTGGAGATAGTCACATCCCAGATCTTCCCTGTCTCACTGGGACCCACCTGTGCTGGATCCCTCCCTCAGTCGTAGAAGTCGTCCTGGTCATCCAGGCTCTGGTCCTCCCTCAGCACCATTTCCAGGTCTGCTCTCAGCTCCTCTGCGTCACTGCAGAACTCTGTTCGGGTAAAATGGAGTAAGCAGGTGTGGCCAAGACTCCTAGGTTCTATTCCCAGCTCTGTATTAGCCTGTCTTGGTCTGTAGGCATCTCCTCACCTGTGGAACTGCAAGCTGCAGGTTCCTGCGATGGTATCCTGGAGGAGGAAGCACAAACATAGAAGAGTCAGGGCACTCCCAGCTGGGCAAACCCCTACTTGCTCCGAGGGACCATTCTGAACACAGGTGGATCCCAGCCTCAGTGCCCATCCAGTCCTTCCCCCCAGTCCATGGAGTGGGCTGTGTTATTCTAAGGAGAATGAGGCCAACCTGCTCCACCCTGTGGAACTGCCTGCTACCCACCTCCTCCTCCACAGAGAAGACACACCCTGACGGGTCCTTGCACCACGGCCCTTTAAATGAGATCTGCATGTTAAGAAAGAGCATGAGATCTCCTGCCTCCCCCAAGCTCCCTGTCTCTTGGGTCTCAGCTGGAAATGCTTTTCAAAGAGGGACTGAAACCATACAAAGCATCCCCCCCATGCTTCTCCATCTCCCTGTTTATCTCATTCTCTGCACCTGGGAAGGCAAAGGAATCAGCTGCTGCACCCTGGGGAGGGGGTCTAACCTGAAAAAGTCAGTCAGCAATGCCATTGGAAGCATGTGGTGAGAAACTTTACTTTGTATCTCATATAGTTTGGCACTAGAAAGTGTTTTGTCTTTATTTTTCTTGTAACCATCTCTGACTCTTATGTTTATTGCTCAGAATCACTTACATCTCTGTGTAGTTAACGAATGTTGTATCTACTCTGGTGGGTTTAAGTTGGAGTCTGTGTAACTCCATTAGGGAGGCAAGTTGTGTGTATATTATTCCTTTAAAGGAATAATGGACTTACAGGGCTGAGCAGTCAGGGTATACATTTCTGGGGGGAAATCTGAGCCTGGAAGTGTGTTGGGATCAGCCAGCAGCAGTAACCAAGGCTGATAAAAGCCAGAGTGCAACCCAGGCATGGTTGGGAGCCAGGCAGGGTGTGGCATGCATGGTGGAACGCTGTTTGTGAGCAGCCCAGGTGGGAACTGCTGCAGCAAGGTACTGCAAGAGACCTAAGAGGCTGCAGAGCATGGGTGACACAGCCCCTGAGTGGTCTGGACTGCACCCACTAGATCTCTGGGACCAGATCAGAGCACCCTAGGGCTCTCTAGGAGGGAAAGGCCTCATGTCGATCATCAGCCATGGAGCTGGATGCCCTGGGAAGACTCCAGCTCATCCTCCTGGGAAGAGAGATGAGTTGGACCAGGCTTTGCCCACAGAACCTGCCTTGTCTTTTACCCATGGTACCTTGGCCACTGAGTGGTGCTGGCAGGCGGCGCCTCAGCCACCTTTACTTTCCTTGACCCTTCCTCCAAACAGGAGCTTCCCTGGCTGCTTCCCCTCTGTTCCTGGCTCTCCAATGTCCTCTTCTCCCTGCAAAGGGGAGACCACAGAGAAGCCTCAGCATCCAGCTTCTGCCGAGAGCCTCATTGGCTATTCTGCCCCATTCAGGTGCTGATCCCACACCCATCACCAGGGTATCAGGGCTGCTGCCAGCGGTGCTCTTGAGTTTGGTACCCAAGTGATGCCACCCCTCAGACTCATCCCCTCCCCAGGCAGGAGTGTGAGCGCAGTTTCCAAGACTGGTTTGCCAGAGTGTAGTGTAAATGCCATGCTGCTCTGCATCTACATCAGAGCAGCCTGATGATGCTTAGTCCCTCAGGGGGCACTTGATCCATAGTCTCACATTATTTAGCCGCTTGGTGCCTTGGACATTAACCTCGAGTCCACATTGGGTAGGCTTCGCTCTTACTGGTTAGGAAGAGTTCTTGAACAGACAGACAGACAGACACACAAAGGCTGTGTCTACATTGGCGCGATCTTGCGCAAAAGTAGCCGCTTTTGTGTCAAAACTTGCTGCCTGTCTACACTGGCCGCGGGTTCTTGCGCAAGAACACTGACGTTCTAATGTGTGAAATCAGTGCTTCTTGCGCAAGAACTATGATGCTCCCGCTCAGGAATAAGCCTTTTTGTGCAACTGTCTTACGCAAGAGGCCAGTGTAGACAGGCAACATTAATTACTTGTGCAAGAAAGCCCGATGTTTAAAATGGCCATCAGAGCTTTCTTGCGCAAGAGAGTGTCTACACTGGCAAGGATGCTCTTGCGCAAAGGCACATGCCAGTGTAGACGCTCTCTTCTGGAACAGTTTTTTCACAAGAACTCTTCTGCAAAAGAGTTCTTGCGCAAAATCATGCCAGTGTAGACGTAGCCAAACGGTCTCAACTATATAGTAGATTGTGATACTGCCTCGAACGCAGGCCATGTGAGGTATCAGGGGATGGATTATGATCCCTCTAAAGTCACTGTTTTGTCTAAATTCAGATCAAGGCATGAGAATGTGCTGTCTGGTTCTCAGTAAAATGTGCTGTGGGTTTGGGAAGTGTCCAGATTCCAGCTCTCCAGTGACAATGCCAAGGGAGGTGAGAAACACCCCGGTGGGTGCTGGACAGACATCACTGGCCATTGGCCAGCAGAGGAGTTACAATTCAACAGGCCCACTGACAGGGGTGGCAAAGGGGCAACTGCCCCAGGGCCCAGCGATTTGAAAGGGCCCAGGCCTCCTGGTCACTGTTGCTCCTGTGGCAGCGGCAGCCACAGTTGGAGCCCTGAGCCATTTAAATCACCGCCACAGTATTGCAGGGCTTTCTCCAGGTGGTGCTGAGGGCTGCCTGGGGGAGGTTAGCCCTAGCCCTGCCCCTTCCACCTGAGACCCCGCCCTCTGTGGGAGCACAGAGCTGGCCACCCTTCCCCCCACCTTGCCCGGGGCCAGGCAATTGTGTCAGCCTCATTGCAACTCCATGACTCACTCACATATTTCACCTTGGGACTCCACAGTGCCCACCAGATATGCCTGGATTCTGTCCTCCAAGCGCATGGACTACAGATATAAACCAGAACCCAGGGGCACCATGCTTGGCCTTTCTCCTGCCCCCACCTATGCCACAAGCAGTAAGGATGCGCAGGAGACTAAAGACTCCAGCAGAGGAGACTGGCTCAGGTTTCAAGAGGGAGACCTGTGATACCCAGTGGGGTGAGGGAAAACCTGCTTAATTTAGTTGTTGACCAGTCAAATAGAGTTGCGAGTTTAGTCTACATGTTTATATTTTATTTCTTTCGGTCCCTCACTCTGACTCTTTGCCTTACACTTATAACCCCTATCTTTTGTAGCCGGTCCATTAGTTTAACTGCTTCTTTGCCAGTGCGTTTTGCCTGACGTTTCTGGCGAGGGTTACAAAGCCTGGTGTATCGCCTGGTGTATCGCTGGGGGATCGGCCTGGTGCCTTTCTCTGTGTGATTCATGATTGGCTCTGAGAGCAAGCATGCAGTCTAGCTGGGTGTGGGGTTCCATATGTGCTGGGGCAGAGTGCTAACAGCACATGGAAGGGGTTGCTGCTTGTCACTGGCACAGCATTGTGAGACAGCCCAGGCTGGAGAGGTAGGGGGCCCACAGTCCCAGGCTTCACTCTAGGGATCCTGCCACAGTCCCCACCCCGTGGCCTGCAGCACAGGACCCCTAGGATTCAGCGCTGAGTGCAAGAGAGCACCCCCCACCATTGAGCACCATAGAGCCACACTCAGGCAGGATTCATGGTTGATCCCAACCTTGGTTCTGTTGTGTTCCCTGGGGGAGCCAAAGCAGCTTCTATGTCCTCATCCCCTTCACTCTCTGCTTCCTCCTCTTCCTTCTCCCCTTCCTCCCAGGCTGAATCCTCTCCTAGATCTGGAATGGCAGATACAGATGTTGAAATTCTTGGGTGGGGTGGCAGGAGGCAGTGCTGGGACACAGGATGGGGGTGGGGAGGGGAGTTTAAGACTAAGGGGTTACATCTACACTGGCACCCTTTTCTGGAAATGCTTAAAACGGAACAGTTTTCCGTTATACGTATTTCCAGAAAAAGCGCGTCTACATTGGCAGGATGCTTTTCCGGAAAAGCACTTTTTGTGGAAAAGTGTCCGTGGCCAATGTAGACGCGCTTTTCTGGAAAAAAAGCCCAGATTGTCATTTTCGCGATCGGGGCTTTTTTGCAGAAAAGAAATCTGTGCTGTCTACACTGGCCCTTTTCCGGAACAGTTTTTCCGGAAAAGGACTTTTGCCCGAACAGGAGCAGCATAGTTTTTCCAGAAAAACACTGACAATTTTATAGTAGATCGTCATTGCTTTTCCGGAAAAGCAAGCGGCCAGTGTAGACAGCTGGCAAGTTATTCCGGAAAAGCGACTGCTTTTCCGGAATAAGTGGCCCAGTGTAGACACAGCCAGGGACTTTAGATCTGATCTGGTGGGGAGAGGGGGAGATGCCAGACCCAGGTGTGGGACCGAGGGGAGATGCCAGGCTGATGGGACCCCAAGGTCATACCAGGTGGCAGTGGTTCTGGAACAATTTTTAGGGTGAGGTGCTGAGTTGTGCTCCCCCACCCCACCTTACCCTGTCTGCTCCTCTCACCCAGCTGGACCACAGCTGAAGGTGGCTGCAGAGCCCTTGGCATGGGGCCGATAGTCAGAGCCCCAGAACCTGAAGCGGAGCCACCGGTACCCTGGGTGACGGGACAGTCCCCAGGACTGGTGGCTGGAACCCCAGAGGCAGTGGGCCAGCAGCTGAGCCTCCTTGGAGCTGGTGGCCATGGCCAGGACCCTAGACAGAAGTGGGACTCCTGGGTGTGGGCTGGTGGCTCAAACCCTGGCCTGGGGTGCAAAATCTGGGGGGGGGGGATGCTCTAGCACCCCCCACACCACTACTTCCTGCACCAATGCTGGGGTGGTGGGGTGACGCCAGACTGGAGAAGCCGATTGGTTCTGCAATTCCAGGCTGGAAGGGCCATGGGTCTCACTGAGGGAGGATGCGGGGGGAATACCAGCCTCCTCACTCACTTGCCCCTCTGTGTGAGGGCTCTGGGATGCAGCCGTACCAGGCAGGGGTCTCTCTGCCATGGTCCCTAACATGAGATAGACAAGAGAGATGGGTTAGAGGGGAGGCTTCACCAGGACTCATGGCCTGGGAGGCGGGTAAGAAGAGAACTCACCTGCCTTGCTCAGCACTGCCTGGGCCCTCCTGGGCACCAGCTCCCAGGGGGCCCAGCACTAAGTCGCTGTCTGCGTCCTCCTCTTCCACCTGCACACGGCCTTCAGTGCCCCCCACCGCTGGGCCCTCACTGCCCTCCTCCTCCTCTCCCCCCTCCTCACCCCCTTGCCGCCCCACCAGGCCTTCCTCCTCCTCGCTGCCCTCCTCCTCCTCTCCTCCCTCCTCACCCTCTTGCCGCCCCACCAGGCCTTCCTCCTCCTCACTGCCCTCCTCCTCCTCTCCCCCCTCCTCACCCCCTTGCCGCCCCACCAGGCCTTCCTCCTCCTCACTGCCCTCCTCCTCCTCTCCCCCCTCCTCACCCCCTTGCCGCCCCATCAGGCCCTCCTCCTCCTCGCTGCCCTCCTCCTCCTCTCCCCCCTCCTCACCCCCTTGCCGCCCCACCAGGCCTTCCTCCTCCTCGCTGCCCTCCTCCTCCTCTCCCCCCTCCTCACCCCCTTGCCGCCCCATCAGGCCTTCCTCCTCCTCGCTGCCCTCCTCCTCCTCTCCCCCCTCCTCACCCCCTTGCCGCCCCATCAGGCCCTCCTCCTCCTCGCTGCCCTCCTCCTCCTCTCCCCCCTCCTCACCCCCTTGCCGCCCCATCAGGCCCTCCTCCTCCTCTCCTCCCTCCTCACCCTCTTGCCGCCCCACCAGGCCCTCCTCCTCCTCGCTGCCCTCCTCCTCCTCTCCCCCCTCCTCACCCCCTTGCCGCCCCATCAGGCCTTCCTCCTCCTCGCTGCCCTCCTCCTCCTCTCCCCCCTCCTCACCCCCTTGCCGCCCCACCAGGCCTTCCTCCTCCTCGCTGCCCTCCTCCTCCTCTCCTCCCTCCTCACCTCCTCTTCGCCCCACCAAGCCCTCCTCCTCCTTGCTGCCCATCTCTTCCTCTCCTCCCTCCTCACCTCTTTGCCGCCCCACCAGGCCCTCCTCCTCCACGCTATCCTCTTCTCCTCCCTCCTCACCCCTTTGCTGCTCCACAAGGCCTTCCTCCTCCTCCTCCTCCTCCTCTTTTTCCTCCTCACCCCCTTGCTGCCCCACCAGGCCCTCCTCCTCATCTCTGTCCTCCTCTTCCTCCTCACCCCCTCGCTGCCCCACCAGGCCTTCCTCCTCGCTGCCCTCCTCTTCCTCACTCCTCTGCTCCTCTGCTAGACCTTCCTCATTCTCCATCTCCTCCTCCTCACCGCCTGTCTGCCCCCACATCAGGCCACCTTCTGCCTTGCTTCCCTCCTCCTCCTGGCCCCCCCACTGCACCAGGCCTTCCTCATCCTCCCCCCCATTTACTGATGCTTGGACATGCTCCAAGGCTGAGCCATCCTCTCTTCCCCTCCCCTCTTCCTCCTGCTCCTCCCCTGCCCCTCCAGAGCCTTCCTCCCGTTTGCCCTTCTCATCCTCCTCCCTTGCCTCCTGGCCTTCTTTCCCCTCCTCCCTCTCTTGGCCTTCCAACCCTCCTGCCAGACCTTCCTCCTCCTGGGTCTGTCCCTCACCTCCCTGCCCTTTGTCCAGCTGCCTTGCTCCCTGGATGGGGACAAGCCCCCTCTCTCCCTTCAGCTGCATTCCCTCTCTGCGATGCCTGCTCCCCTCTGGCTCTGTCGCTCTGACCCTCAGCCCCTGCCTGGGCTTCCCCTGAGACTCCTCCGGCCTGTCATCCCCTGCCTGCGCCCCCCTGGGCTGCTGGCCCCAGCTCCACCTCTGAGCCAGGGCTGTCGTGTCTCCCTCTGGCTTCTCCTTGCACCACAGTCTTGGGACCCTAGGGAGGAGAGAGAGACTGCGGGTCGAGCACAAGATGAGACTGCTGGGCTCAGCTCATGTGGCCCACCCCAAAGGCACCTACATCTTAGCACAGAGAGAGATCCCCGTATAAACTGCTCCTGGTGCCCCACTACGGGGCTACCTGCATCTCAGTGTGGGGCTATAAACAGCCCTGTTCCCCTCCCCCCAAGGGGGCTGCATTTTAGGGTGGGTGGTGATGCACCATCCCCTGGGGTTCTCTTCTATGACTGGGATCCTTGGGGGGGATTCCAGGGAGGTACCTGACCCGGAACTCCTCACAGGCTGTTTCCATGCAGTCCCGCGTCCAGGCTCCTCTCCTCAGCAGTGTCCCGGAGGCTCCGTTAGCTGCCTGGTGTCGGTGCCCCACCCCAGAGCTGGTGGCATCTGCAGTGCGTGCCCCAGCTCCAGCATGAGCCCTGGTCTGCGTGGGCTGGGGATGAGCCCCTGGAAGGGAGGGGAATGCAGCTGGGTCTAAGGGCAGGGTACAGGCTGCAGCTGCCAGGCTGGGCATGGCCAGTGAAGTGCCTGGTCCTTTCTCAGATCAGTGCCACAGAGCAGCAATGGTGCCAGGCCCAGGAGAGACACAAAGGCCCCAAGCAGCTCACTTCTAGCACTGGGCCTCCTCCCCGCATCCACAGACCCCTCCCACCCCCACATACTTCTACAGCCGCCCCCAAACGTTGCCCCTTCCCACAGCCCCCTGAGCCACCTTCTCACCACTCTGCAAGGCTTCTTTGGCGTGGCCTTTATCCAGTCTCCTGGGAGGGCCCCTCTTTCTCTGCCAAACCCCAAGCTCAGCCTTTCCCAGGGCGAATGCCACAGCTCTCTGGCTCCTTCCGCCTCCCGGCCTGTTTGTCTCTGTGTGCACTGAGCTCAGACCCCGGAGGCTTCCACCCAGCTGCTGCCTGGCCCTCTGAAGCAGGTCCCACTGCTCACCAGATTGTGCAGTCAAATGGCAGGTGCCAGGGGCTCACACTGTGGACTTGGGATGTTTCCAAAGGCCCGACTGCTTGTGGCTGACCCCTGTGGGGTGCAGCAGATGGAGCAGGGCCATATGTGGGGCTGCCACTGTGATGGGAGCCATTGCACAACAGGGCAGGGCTCGCTGCTCTGGCTGCTGGGTCATGCCTGGGGGGACCAGACCCGCTCAGGCTGTGGTTAGCGGAAGGGGAGCCGCGCAGCACGGGCCGTTTGGCAGACGAGATCATAAAGACGAAGTCCAGGTCTGAGAACAAAACAAAGGTGGGGACTGGCCCACGTTGGGTTGCCAGATGGTTTCAACAAAAATACCGAACACCTCCTCCCCCAAAAAAAAACACCAGGGAAAAAATTCTGTTGGGGGGGAAGGGGGGAGGGAAGGACCCCAAGAGTTATTAAGAATAAATACATAAATAAAATAGCATCAAAACAGAATGGCCCTTTTAATTGCATGCTGAGTCAGAATAGGGCTAGGAAGCGGTTGAGCACTAAGACCCAGGGAAGGCATTGCTTCCCCTTGCTCAGGTCTTTAGCTTTTTTGCCATGGCCATTTTGTTTTCTTGGTCGAGCCAGAAGGGAGCTTCCCTGCATAAGCAGAGGGGCTGGGGTGGGGAGACCAGGGGCTGGGCCCAGTTGCTGAGTGTTGTAGGGTTGCCAGGTGTCCAGTTTTTCGCCTCCTGGCAGGGAAAAAACCAGAAAATACTGGACATTTCACGTGTTCGGTATTTTCTGTTTTATTTTTTTTTACCAGACAAGAGGTGAAAATACAGCCTCTTCCCAACTTACGAACCGGTTACGGACCAAGCAATTGGTCATAACTCGATTTGTTCATAAATCAGACCCTATATTGTTCCACGCGACCGCGCTGTTTGTCAGCATGGATTGCCTTCGTAACTCGGGGTCTGCCATTTACGACAGCTTCGGTCGTAAGTGCGAATGGTCAGAAGTCGACTGTTCGCAACTCGGAGACTGGCTGTACCGGACACCTGGCAGCCCTACGGCCCAAGTTGGGGCCACGCAAGATGGTCACTTGGAGGTTTCCCACCAGCAGGATTAGGGCAAATGTGAGCTGGTGGAAGTGGCTGGCACCTGATGTGGGTTGGCACCTGTGGAGGACTCCCAGAGGCCTCGGGAGCAAGGCTGCAGCTGAACGGGGCATGAGTGGGCAGCAAGCAGGTCAGTCTAGGGGCTGCAGCTGTGGCCTGCAATGGGGTAACTTAATGGAAACCCTACTGGAGGGATGCTCCACCAGCCTTGGGGGGCCTGGACAGACCTGAGGCTCAGCAGGAGAAGGCCCCTGGGTAACCCACGTGGGGTGACGTGCCCATAGCTGGACTGGATGGGAGGAGGCCCATGGTGCCAAGGCAACTCCCCTCTGCTCGCATGGAGCAGCCTGGATCAGTTTGGGCCCAAAGGGGGGCTGGCCCCTGCTTTAGGTGCCTGGAGTGAAGATGCTTTGATATGGAGGGGTGGGGAGGGGCCTCGGTGAGGTGTATAAACCCCATTCTGCCACAACCATTAAGGGCAGACTAGCCCCCTGCCCCCTCTCCTTGGCTAACTGGCCAATCAGTGGCTTGGGACAAGAGGCCAACAACCCCAGGCTTGGGAATGGGGGTAGGGGGTTGCCAGCAAGGAGCAGGGTTTCCCAGTGTCGAACTGAGGGGGCAGGAGCTGAAATTCCTGAGGGTTCGGGGGAGGCCAGCTCACAGGGCTGGCCCCTGGGTGGAATAGGGCAGAAGGATTTGTGGGCAGCAGGAGCTAGAAGGCTGAGCCACCTCTGAAAGGCCAAGGGACTGAGCCCCCGCCCTGGCACAGAATTCCAGCTGCCCCTAGGGTTGCCAGATGGTCTCTCAAAAAATACTGGACACGTGGACAGGCTGGGAGCCTGTGATTGCACAGAAGCCACTCCCCTTGCCCCCGCCAGGCTTCCGTCCGGTGCATAGCCGGAAAAATCAGAGAATATTGGACATTGCACATGTCCGGTATTCTCTGATTTTTTTTTTACCGGACAAAAAGCGCAAATACCGGACTGTCCGGTAGCATCCTGGACACCTGGCACCCTGGCTGCGCACGCTGCCTTTCCCAGGCTGAGCTGACCCTGGCATGGAGGTGACTAACCCACATCTGGACAGGGCAAGACCCTGTCCATCCAGGTGGACTTGTGGGGAGAAGGGGCCTTTGGGCTCTAGCCGCTCTGCAGAGGCAGAGAGCTGCGGCACTCGCCCTTGGGAAATGTGGCAAAGAGGTCGGGCTCCTCCCAGGAGACGGGATGAAGGCTGGGCAATCGAACCCCTGTGGATTGGACCCACCCCACCCCCCAGAGAGTCCTCTTAGCCCCCCAGCTACCCCACACCTCATCCTTGCCTTCTGGAACCCCTTCTCCCAACATCCTCACTCCCCTCCGTGCTGCATGAACATGGCCGGTGTTGGTTCCTGGTGCCAGCCTCTGGGCCCCATACTCAGTGTGCTGCACCCTCCATGTGCCCACCCTCTATGCTCCACTTCTCAGGACAAGCCCCTGGGCCCTGCCACCAGGATCAGCTCTCTTGCTGCGTGCACCAAAGGGACGTCTGGAACGCTGCCTCCCGGGGGCCCCGGCCCTCACCCACATGGGCTCACCAGGCACACCCTTTGATTCAGCCGGGATGGGGAACCTGAGCCAATGTGGGAGGAGAAGTGGGGATGGCTCCTGATGGGGCTTAGGAGCAGGTGTCCTGTAGCCATGGTCCTTGGCAACCGGTCCTCTGTGGGGCCAGGGGGTGTAACGGAGGCCCCCTCTGCGCCGGGCTGCTGGGGGCAGAGAAGAGACATCAGGGGGGACAGGACGACCCAGGAGTCTGGACTTGCTGGCCAGGCAGCACTGAGCAGGGAGAGGAGGAGGATCCAGGAGTCCCAGGCCAAGTGGCCCAGAACTGGGCCAGGGCTATTTCCTTACCCTCTGGGGGCCCAGCCCCACCTGCCCCAGTGGACGCAAGGAAGGCAGCAGGCTCTGGGGACTGTGTGGGGGAGACAGGATGAGGCCCTGAGGTCCGGCACTGGAGATGGTCCATCCACTGTGGGGGGTCAGGGAGGTGTCTCCTGAGGTGCGAGTGCAGAGGCAGGTCCAGCATCTGGGCAGAGGCCCAGTCCTGAGGAGGGGGGGAAGAGAAATCAACCAAGAGTCTAGGGGATTTCAGAGTCCATCATGCCTCTAAATGGAGTTAGACCAGACCAGTGCTTGGGAGAGGGGGAGCCCCCATGAACTGCAGGGTGGGGGGCTGCAGCAGGGTGGGGGGGATGCTCTCCCCTCAGTGCTGGCCCCAGTGCCCCAGCACTCCGGTGCCAACTCCTTCTCACCCAGGAGGCAGGAGGTTTAGTGGCAGGATGTGCCTACCTGGTGCTGAGGGACCTGGCTCGGGCTCCCTGCCTCCATCCTCAAGTGTAGAAGCAGCCGCTGCAGAAATTCCTGATAGTCCACCTTAGAGGAGCAAGATGCAGATGCAAACATCTGTCCTTGCTCCCACAGGCCCTGCCTGGACCTCCTAGGGCTGAATTCCTTCCCCTGCGGCTTGGCATCTTCCCCTCCCCTGCAATTACTCCCCCCACCCACTCTCCCTGGTGGCACTAAAGTCATCCTCCTTCTGGGAGGCTAGAACCCAGGAGCTCTGCACAACAGACAGACACACGCCCTCAGCCCCTTGGAGGGCAGGGGACTGAAGCCAGGTGTCCTGACTCAGTCTATTTCCACCTGGGGGAGCTGTCCCCTGTCTGGCTGTGACTCTCCCCGGCCCGGGGTGCCCTGCGATCAGCACAGTGTCCAAATGCCAGAGCCCCTCTCACCTTCCTTCTCCTGACCATGTCTGTCCTGGCCCAGAGCAGCCCCAGCTGGGTCTCTAGGTGCCCGAAGTCCTGCAGCAGCTGGCGGTTCCGGTCCCGTGCCTGGCGCTCCCGCACACACAGCTCCTGCCATACCCGGCACAGCTCAGCTGCCTGTGCCCTGGGGCTGGGGGTGAGGCAGGGTTGGGTCAGCTCCCACCTGGGGCTGTTCCCTAATACACAGCACCCATGGGAAGCACCTGGGGCCCTGCTTGCCCAGCCCTGACAATGGGGGGTCACCTTGCACTTATCCTGTCAGCTCTACCCCCATCCTGCCAGCAGTGCCCCTCCAAATCCGCACCACCCTGCCCTGCACAGAGAGATGCAGCAGCCCCCTCCCCCAATTCCTGCTGCCAAGTGTGTGGGATGGGAGGGTGGATAGGGATAGCTGCAGGCTGGGTGGGTTGTGCGGGTCCGTGGACAATGGAAAGATTCATAGGTTGGTGTCATGATTATGAGGGTTAGCCAGCAGCCTGGGGATTAAGGGGTAAACTACACCTAGCCAGGTGGAGTGACCAATAGGAAAGTAGGTGGGACTTTCAAACTAGGACAAAGGAATTTGGTTTTTTTTCCTTTCTCCCTTTTGTCTCTCTGGGGGTATGTCTACACTACCCCGCTAGTTCGAACTAGGAGGGTAATGTAGGCATACCGCACTTGCAAATGAAGCCTGGGATTTGAATTTCCCGGGCTTCATTTGCATAAACTGGGCGCCGCCATTTTTAAATCCCTGCTCGTTCGAACCCCGTGCCGCGCGGCTACACGCGGCACGAACTAGGTAGTTCGGACTAGACTTCCTAGTCCAAACTACCGTTACTCCTCATTCCACGAGGAGTAACGGTAGTTCGGACTAGGAAGCCTAGTCCGAACTACCTAGTTCGTGCCGCGTGTAGCCGCGCGGCACGGGGTTCGAACGAGCAGAGATTTAAAAATGGCGGCGCCCAGTTTATGCAAATGAAGCCCGGGAAATTCAAATCCCGGGCTTCATTTGCAAGTGCGGTATGCCTACATTACCCCGCTAGTTCGAACTAGTGGGGTAGTGTAGACATACTCTGGGTGAGTTCTCTGCAGCTACAAAGAGGGACAAGCATGTCTCTCTCTCTCCCAGACACCATTCTTCATTTTCTGTAAGTAGTATAAAGTTTAGGTAGTTTCGTTAGGCTTTATTGTTTTAAGGATTGGGTATGGGATCTGGGATCTGGCACTGCTTAAAAGATGTTTTGGCTTTTCTTTGTAACTAAGTTCTAGGCCCATGGAATTTCTCCATGAGTATATTTTGTTACCTTCCCATCTAGTCATTATACTTGCAACAGGAATATTGTTGTAATAATAAAAGTTCTTTCTTTTCTTTTATTAACCTGGAAGTGGTTAATTGTTTGCCCTGATTCTTATTTTAGGGGTGTGATTTCCCAAATGATCTTTCCCCTGATTTCTTTATCAACATTTGGGTGGTGGCAGCGGAAGTTTTATTCCCAAGATCTAGGTTTTTTAAGATTTTGGGGGAAGTTTTATACCAAAGCCTGGTAGATAAGGCTTTGGGGTACACTTTCTGGCCCCCACTTCTGCATTTATCATGCCAGAGTGGGGAAGGAGCCATGACAGTTGGTTCACAAATGTTACATCCAGAAGCCTCTGGCTGGCCTCTTGGAAGACCCAGGCCAGGGAATGTCACCTGAATATCCAGCACTTGTCACTGAGCCTAGGGGATGGGAGTGGCATCGGGCAGCAGCTCTGGTCTCTGCTGGGGGAGGGGAGCAGGCCAGGTTGTGGGGCGGTGTCCTTAGAGGAGGAGAGCAGTGCTGGTCTCTATGGGTGACTGGGCTGTGGGAAGGGGGTTGTTCCAGTCCATTTGGAAGGAGTGCTGGAGGGGGGCAGTGCTGGTCTGTCTGGTTGGGTGCAGGGAGATTGTTGCAGTGGGGTGGGGGCTCTTCAGGGTTTTGTGGAGGTGGTGGAGCTGTACTGGGGCAGATGGGGCTGTGCTGGGTCCTGGGGAGGGGAGGGTATGCTGTGCACATGGGACTGTGCTGGGTCCTATGGGGGTGGGGGCTGTGCTGGGGCAGGGGGGCTGTGCTAGGTCCTGCGGGGGGGGGGAGAGGGCATGCTGTGCACATGGGACTGTGCTGGGTCCTATGGGGGTGGGGGCTGTGCTGGGGCAGGGGGGCTGTGCTAGGTCCTGCGGGGGGGGGGGGGGGAGAGGGCATGCTGTGCACATGGGACTGTGCTGGGTCCTATGGGGGTGGGGGCTGTGCTGGTTTCTGTGGAGGGGGGTGGGGGCAGTGCCAGTCCCTATGGGGGAGATAGGACAGTGCCAGTACCTTCTCAGTTGCTGCCTGCGGGTCTGCCCCGGGCCGGGCGGGGGACAGCTCATCCCCGGATGTCTCCCTGGAGTCAGCTCGGGGGGCCACCTGGCTCTGATGGTGGTGGGGGGGCAGTTGCTGTGTCCGTCAGTTAGGCACTGAGCTGTGGGACAGAGCCAATCAAAGGAGGCCGCCGGGGATTAGTGAGAAAATCCCATTGCAAAGTCGGTTGCCCCCGCCACTGCAGAGTCTCAGCCCCAGCTGCAGGGGAGGGGGAGCAGAGGGGCGCTGGGCCCAGTGCATAGACCCTTGCTTTTTCCGCCCTGCCCCCACCCTCTTCAGGAGCCCCACACCCGCAGCACCTCTGCATGGCAAGATTAATCTCTGCAGCTATAGTTGGTGGGGACTGGCTGCCAGGGCCTAAACTAGCTGCAGCCTCTGCTCAGCCCTGGGACATGACCAAGCAGGACAGGCCTGGCACACGGGCAGTGCTGAGCCCAGGGCCATAGCATGGCGCTAAGGGGCGCTGTGCTGCAGGGTGTGGGATGGGGCTCAGTAAGGGGCCAGTCTTCCCTCCTAGTCAGTGCTGGCCCTATTGCCCCAATGCAAGCTCTGAAAACTCCCCCTTATGTCTTAAACTCTCTGTCCTTCCCCACTCCCTGTCACAAGAGCATGTTCAACAGCCCTGCGCTCCACTCCAGAGGTGGCTGCATCTCAGTGCTGGGGGAGGAATCCCTATATAAATAGCCCTTCCGCTCTGCCCCAGAGGCAGCTGCCTTTCCGTATGTGAGCTATGCGCCAGTGGTAGCATTTATATTTGTGATCTCCTATTGCTGCCGGGAGCCATTTATTGTGCTGAAAGCACGGGAAATCTGGACAGATCAAATCTTTTTGCAGAAAACAACCACCTGGGGGCTGGGCTCTGGTACTTCGCTGTGTCGCATCTTCTCCAGGGGTCGCTGTGTGGGTCTCTGCCTATTCCTCTGCACAGGATGAGTGAAGCTCGGGAGGGTAAGAAATCTGTGATGATCATAATCGTCAGCCCCGTGGCTCAGGCCTGTGACTTGGCACTTGCCTAAGTCCCCCTGCGCTGGGAGATGGAAGGTTCCTTTTTAATCTGCATCAGTGCAGAGATTGTAGGCTGATGTATCAGCCAGAGCTAGTTCACTTCGACTCCGGACACACGGGGCTGGCACACTGCTAATGCTACGAGTCTGGCACCCCGTTTGCCCTGCTGCCCATCCACCCTGGCATCCCCTCTGCCCTGCTGCCCCACATCAGAGCTTTGGACCCATCCAGACAGTCTTGCTCCCTGTGCACATGGGAACCCCTCCCCCAGCTGTGCAGAAGCAACTGCAGAGCAGTGCATTCCTCGAGGGGCTGTGGCTGGACTTCAGTGAGGAGTAGATCCAGCCAGTTCTCATCTGCCCTGCCCATCAGGGTGTCCACATCTCTGCCGGTCGCTCTTCCCGCCCCCTGGAGCTATTGGCTGACATGTCTGCATACTGCCCTCAGCCCACCTTGTCCTCCACTCCGGGACCCTCCCCCACATTCTGCATAAGGAGGTGCAGGACAGGGAGCACCAGGTCCCTGAGGGCATGCAGTCTGCCCACTAGATGCCCCTTCACTGTCAGTGTGAGCCAGGGCGAGCCAGGGCTGAGGCATCAGCAGCTCCCCCTCCCTGCCACCTGCCAACGCCTCAGCCCTGGCCCCACACTGACCCCTTGTCTACAGGGGCAAATCTCTGTAACCCATTTAGCTCCCTGGCTAAAGGAGCTTGTGGGCAAGGGGAGGCCCTGTTCTGCTAGAAGCCAGGCTGAGACCTAGCACAGTGTCTCTCAACCAGTGGTCCGAGTACCCTCGGGGTACTTGAGAGAAGTCTTGGGGGGGGGGGGCAGTGTATATAACACAACTGAAATTTGGAGAAAACTGAATTTTTGTTTTAAGTTTTGCAGCGCTTTATTATTTTTGTACTTCTTACACCCAAAAATTTCATTGCCCGCCTGGCTACGATTAAGTTGTTTCAACAAATGTGTTGCAATGGAGAAAAAAATGTTGTGTGTCTGAAAACAGTAGGTACTGGGGGTACTTATAATTTTTCTTTTTGAAAAAGGGGTCCTTTATAAGAAAAGAAGTTGAGAAACACTGACCTAGCAAACACAAGCCTGGGTGACCTGCTTGGAGGGGAGCAAAGTTGGGGGGCTGGGAATGAGGCACCTGGTCCCCTCTACCTGGCAACATGCCTGCAGTGAGTCTAGCCCCGCATTGGTACCATCGAGCCAGTCACCATCCTCAGGAACCAGCCCTCTCCTCCCCAGACACAGCTGCATCAGTCCCTAGAGCCACGGTCCAGGTGTGGGTAACACATGCTGTGTGTGCTGGACAGTCCCCACCTCCAGCTCTTGCCACAGGGAAGACAACAACCTCCTACTGCTGCCAGCTTAGGGCTCCAGTGTCTGCCAAGGGTCAGGGGTCACACCCTGTGGTGTCCAGGGGCACAAAGAGCCACCCCCAGAACTTCCCACCTGCTCCCAATGAGCCACGACACCAGAGCAGACCAGGCACCTCACAGAGTCTTTTATTGGAGGCAAGTTCCCATCCTGCTGACAGCTGCTCAGTGTCAGCCTCTCCTGGGAACCCACTACCCAGGGAGAAGGTCGGGGGGGGGGGGGAGAGGGCCCAGGCAGTGCCCTGCTCTGGGATCCTGGGGAAGGAGTCACGCCCAGCTGGGACATGGTCTCCTTGCCACACCATGGGGACGTCTGTGTGGGGCTGGCTGCACAGGGGCCAGGTGAGTGATTGCATGTGTGACACTGCCTGGGTGCCAGAAGTGCTTCATTCGGGCCTGGAACCACTGAGCTGGGCAATTCCTAGCTCGAGCACCTCTGGACTTGCTGCATCAGGTCTGAATGTAAAAGATTGCTTGAGCCCCGGCACCTTTCCATTACAAATGAAGCCCTGTGTGCAAGATGGGTGGTTAAAGCACATGGGGTGTGGCCCGAAGGGGGGACTGGGCGATGGACAGATGTCTGACCATGGTGATGGGGTGTGAGCGTGCTCTGCGAGTGATGGGGGGTATCTGTGTGCACAAGGAGGGGGTGTGGTGCTGTGTGCCAGTGGAGGGGGCTTTCTCTTGCATACCTGGCGATATTGTGAGGGGCCTGCCCGATTGCCTGGGCAGGGGTTTGAGTCCTGCCTCCCCAGGGTTTAGCTGGGCCCGTGTCTCCCACGCAGTGCTGTGTGCCCAGCTGAGTGGTGGTGCTAAGGGGAAGCATGGGCCAGTGCTGAGGGGGAATATTAGGGAGAACAGGCTGGGGTCAGGAGTCCCCATCTTGGCCACAGACCAAGGACACTGTTGTTCCATGCTGAGCTGAGTGTCCCTCCCAGATGCCCCAGTCTGACTCCCAGGACTGTGCCGGGCAGATCTTTAAACCAGAACCCGGGCAAACCATCCAGAACTTGCCAAAACCGACGCGCAGCAGGCTCAGGAAGGGCAAGTGGCAGCTTCCCGGCAGTGCCAGGTCAGGCCCCAGTAGAACTGAGTTTGGATCTAGCCCCCCCCACGAAGGGGTATGGGATACTGGGGCAGGGAGTGGGCCTGTCAGAAGGAGGGAGAGGGGGTCCAGTAAAGGGCTGTCCCCATGGCTGGTCCCAGGGTGGTGGTGGGCAGCTAGGCTGGCACAGCAAGCTGGCTCCACGATCCCTACACAGCTCCAGGCCCACGTGTGAGTCTCCAGTCCAGGCTAAGGTCCCAGCTGCTGCTCAGGCGGCCTTGGGCATTGCGGGGTGGCGGAGTGGGAGGGGCCTGACTGGGCGCGGGACGGCCCGGGGGGGCAGCGGGCGGTGGGGCATGGCCCTGCGGCGGGTCCGCAGGCTCTGCTTGCGCAGCAGGTAGCGGGAGTACTGCACCTCGGGCATGGCCAGCTTCAGGCAGCGCTCGTCGGGGGGTGCCCCCGAGCCTGGCACGGCCGGAGGCAGGTCGTAGCCCACAATGTCCACCTTGGAGCTGGGCTGCCAGGGCCGCAGCTCCTTGTTCTTGATCTGCGTGGCAGGGCGCAGTTGGGGCTGCCCACCGAAGCAGCGGCGCAGCAGCTGGTCACGGGCCCGGCGCAGCGCCCGTGCCTCCTCCGCCACACACTCCCGCCCCGCCTCCGCCACCTTGCGCCAGAAGGTGGCGTTGAAGTGGTCATACAGCTGCGCGTCCAGCGCGTTCCAGGTGCGGATATGGGCGGCCAGCGCCTCCGAACTGATGTTGCCCTTGGACCGGGGGCCCCGCATGTTGAGTTTGACATAGAGCACGTCCTCCAGGTCCCAGGCCAGCAGGCGGCGCAGCAGCACCAGCGACTCGTCGAAGTACTCGGCGATCATCACCAGCGAGAAGACCTCTTCCATCTGGCGGAGAAAGTGGGGCAGGTAGGCGGGGTCGGCCGGGCTGTGGTCGTTGTCCCCGCCCAGGTCGTAGAGCAGGGTGTTGTGGGCGTACATGGAGAACTTCTCTTGGGGGCGGTAGAAGGCCAGTGGGTTGGCCAGGAAGGCTTCCATGGAGGCGTTGGGCACCCGCTTGAAGGCGGCGCAGTACTGGTTGTAGTAGGTGAAGAGCGACTCGAACATGGCGACGGGCTCGCGCAGGATGGTGACGTAGAGCGTGTCGTTGGGCATGAGGCGGCGCAGCTCCTGGCGCTGGAAGCGCAGGTGGCTGGCGATGATGCGCGGCGGCAGGGTGTGCGGGTGCACAAAGCGGGCAGAGAAGTTGCGAGGGTAGCAGAACTGGTGGTCGCAGGCGTGGTGGGGAAGCGCCACCGTCACGTTGTGCTGCTCGGCGAAGCGGAAAAGGATGTTCTGCACCGTGGTGCCCGCGGTCTTGTGGGTCTTCAGGAAGGCCACCGAGGTGTGCTTGGGGCGTGATGAGGGGGCCGGGGGGCAGCCCAGGGAAGAAGGCTTGGGGGACCTGCTGGGGAAAGTAGGGGTCAGAGCAAGGGGAATGGCCAGGCTGGCACCCCTCTGAGCCCCTGCCCTGATCAGTCCACGAGGAACCATCCATTCCCTTTCCATGTCCCAGCTCCACATGCCCCTCTGCCTTCTCCCAAACCCTAACTTCATCTGCCCCCGTCCCTAGCCCCATGCCCACTGGCCCCTGGATCATCCCACCCATCCATGCCCTACTCCCAGCCACCCCTGTGCCCATTCCCTAGCCCTGTCCCCACAGCCCCACTCAACGTGTCCCTGCTCCGTCCTCTAGCTTAGTGGTCCCCAATCTTATGTGGCTGCCACGTCCCCGGGGGCGGGGGCCATGCACGCGCTGTGTGCCCAGGACGGGGGCCGCGCATGCGCTGGGTGCCCGGAGCCCAGGGCACGAGAATGGCTCGGGCCGGCCCTGGTCACTAGGCAGGCGCACATAAATGCCCCGGCGGGCCCCATGACGCCCATGGGCACCATGTTGGGGACCCCTGCTCTAGCTCTACCCCTCCCTGAGCTCCACCCCTTCTTCTAGCTCTGCTCCCTGCAAGGCCTCAGCCCTCCAGCCCTGCCCCTCCTTGCTCTGTACCAGTTCAGGTGCGTGCTCTGATGGATGAGCAGGCTCAGGGTGCTGAGCACCAGCAGCAGCAGCAGCAGCAAGGCCTTCTTACGGGACATCGTCTTGAGGGCACAGTGCAGAGGAGGGAGAGCATAGGGCATGGTGGGTGCTGGCTCCCCCCTACCTGGGCACCATCCAGCCGGGCACCTCCTTCATCATGGAGCCACCGGGCAGGCAGCAGGGCCAACGTCTCACCAGGGAGGCCTGGGGGAAGAGGGACAGGTGAAATGCTGGGCTGCCCGCTTCTCACACTCACACCGCCACCCTGCCCCTTTGCAGCACTCACCACCAGCCCATGCCCCTTTTCACAGGCACACCTGGCCTCTTTACACCCCGCCCCCCCGTGCACTCACACTGACCTTCACACTCACGTGGGCACAAGCCACAGGACATTCCAGGCTACAGATCCCAACTCAGGAACGGGACCAACGTTCTTCAGCCCTAGGACCATGACCCTGCATGTTGCTGGGTTCAAAGGCATGTTGCTCAGTGGTGCCCAGCTCCCCACGTAAGCCAGGTCCCTCTGTCTGGTGGCCCTGCCCCCAGCATCATTTACCACTCTGCCACCCTGTGCCATGGGCACACGTTGCCAGCACTGAGCTGATATTTCCTCCCAGATTATGGTTACAACCAGTGAGTGAGCCCATCCCTGCGGACCCCACCAGAAGCAGCCCTATTGGCTGGCAAGCCCCCATTGACAAACCCCATCAAGCCCTATCAGTTAGACAGTTTTTAATCTAGTTAATAGGGGCTTGTGACTGTGCTCTTCAGGGTTCAGGACAAATGACAGGGAGACTCCAGAGGGAACAGAAGTCCATGGAGTTTATTGAGGCAGCTCTCCACATCCTCCCTGGGCAAGGAATCCCCCCAGTCTCCACGAGGCTCTTCGGAACTAGCCAGACAGGTTTCTTGGGGATAAAACAAAGAAATAGTCCCAAACCCAAGCAGGGATGTAAGAGTTTAATTGGCTGATGCTTATCGGTTCCTGTTAATGGTTAAACTCTGCTAGGGAGCGTGGGGCTGGAAGTTGGAATCCTGATTGGTCACATTGTTACTATTTTATACATTTTTTTTTCAGCCCTAATCCCAGCCTCAATAGTTCTTTGCCAGACTTAGCTTCTTCTGGAGGCCTCTGGCATGAGCACCCTCTGTAGAGGGTCTGAGCTGGGCAGGAAGCAAGGGACAGGAGATCTGTTCTGCACCCTGGTCAGGTAGCAGTTGGGCTGTTCTCCAGTGCTCTCCCCCGGTAACTGCATGTGTCCGTGTGACGGGGAGGGGTGAGTGGGTTCATAGCACCTCCGTAACCCTTGCTGGCTGACACTACAAACTGATCTGTGCAATTCGCATTGGTGCATGGTGGCCAAAGTGTGTTTATTGCTCATGTGCTACACACTTGGCTGCTTGCGTTGGAGCTGCGTGTACCTACCAGTAGGGCTTGTGCCAATGCAAAATACAGTGCACTATGGTCAGGTAGCCCAGTGCGCCGTGTGGCGCTGTCCACCGTGACGCCCTTGGGAAAATATTCCGAATGTGCCATGGGATAGAACCAGCTCTCCCAGGGATCTTGGGGAGATGGGGCTAGTTCCCGGCATGCAACTTTCTCCATCCCATAATAACATCCATATCCTATCATTTTTTGCACTTTCTGGTTTTGAATCCCCCAAACTCAGGTGAACTTTTCTCTGCCCACCATTTCTGAAGGAAGCACAAAGTTCTCCCTCCTCTGCACTGTTCTCATAAACGCTGTAAATACAGGATGCAGTGTCCTCCTGTATGTGCAGTAACCGCATCATTGGGGAACATAAGGATTTATCTGAGGACAGTTTGCTGAGGGACACAGTGAAGAACAATCCAAGGTTGTTGGGAGCATTCCTGGAGTGGCTGCAGATGGTGGAGAGCTGCGCCTGGGCCCGAGAAATGAGCACTGACTGGTGGGATCGCATCCTAGTTCAGGTTTGAAACCATGACCAGCGGCTGCAAAAATTTCAGCTGCAAAAGGCCACGTTCCCGAATCTGAGTGCCGAGCTCCTCCCTGCCCGCTAGCATGTGGACAGCAAAGAAGCAAGTGGCAATTGCACTTTGGAAGTTTGCGCTGCTGAATTGCTACTGCTGAGGGGGAAAATTGTTTTGAAATTGCAAAATCCACTCAAGGACAGATAGCATTGTGCACTGGATTTTCATCAAGGTGTTCTCACGGGGCCCTCAGTTCAGATTCCAACAGAGTGAATTCACCCACAGGAGATTTTGGCCTTTGGCAGGAGATCTATGGGGTGTAAGTGGGGCTAGGGCATCAATGTTTCTTTTATCAGCTATATTTCTGCAAAGTGCTTGTATTTCACCGGAACTGGTGCGTTATCTTCCCGCAGAGCCTGCTGTGAGCAGCAAATGGTGACCTTGCCCAGACTGCTGCTAATGTTCTCAACACCAGATTGGACTAGACCTGGATGCTGACACTTATCAGACCCAAATGGCACTTCTGCTCTCTAGGAAATCCCTGTATCGTGGCGGGAGAGCCAGGGGATGCCAAGCAGGTTCAGGAAGTGGGTGAGTTAGCCAGGTGAAATTGCAAGGTCTTCTGGTGGCTTTGAATTACAGCCCAGAGGAGTGCAGTCTCCTAGAAGACCAGGCCCAAGGACAGCAGCTTCCCTCACTTGCCACCACTGTGGGAGGAGCTTCCCTTGCACTGGTTTGTGAGAGTAAACCCAGTGTCCAGGAAATTATTAGATGTTCCTGAGTCCAGCTGACTGCGGGGTTAGACAGGGTTCCAAGCCGGCAATCTGTCTGAAGGGGGGCCTGGCTGTTGTCCATGTTGATTAGGATACACCTAGGGTTGCCAGGTGTCCGGTTTTGAACCGGACAGTCCAGTATTTGAGCTTTCTGTTCGGGAAACAAAATGAGAAAATAGAAATGTCCGGTATTTTCTAAATCAGATGTAATGGAGATTGTGATGTAATGTCGAGTGTGTCTGGTATTTTTGTTGAAACCATCTGGCAACCCTAGATACCCTCTGCTTCGTAGGTGTATCTACTCAGGGAATCTGATGTTGCTGTTCTGTCCTGTCAAATCTCCAGAGAGGCTGATCCCATCTGTCTTCCTGGATTATCTGTGGAACAGGACTTGAGGGGACACCTAGTGGCAAAGTGGCCATGTTGCCCAGAGTACAGGCAGAGGCCACTCAAACAACGATATTTCGTCTCTTAACCTACATGCCAAATCTACCTGCATGGGTTTGGGCCCAGTAATTGCAGGGGAGGATGAGCTGTGGGAACGGAGCTCATTAGGCAGGGATGGGCGTGTTCTTGATACCACTCAGTCAACTGTCAGTCAGATACACAACTCAATGGAAGGGTGCAAGTGCACTGGCAGCATTGGACCAGTTCATCTCTAATCTCATCTGCGAGGCCTAGGCAGAAATGGCAGGGAACAGAGTGGTGTAGATTTACCATGTCAGTGACTGGGTGCTGGAAATGGATGACACAAAGACTGCAAAGGGTCGAGGGCCTTCTCTGAGTAACCCCTGAGCAATTTTGGCAGAGTAGGCATGGGTTGTATTATCGAATGTGAGCGGAAAGACACAAACAGATTCCTCAAAGCCGTGGAGAGTTGAGTCTCCCCAGAACGTGATGCCCAAGCCAGTGCTTTGTCTGTCAATAAGCTGATGTCAGGTGCATCACCAGCCATGACAGGAGCAGCAGGTGCCTTGCTGAGACACCCCTGCAAGATCTGAGGGTTCCCATCAAACCACCCTGATAACCGGATCTTGTACATGCTGGGCTGGCTCAGCAAATTATAGAACACTAGAACTGGAAGGGCCCTCGAGCTCATCGAGTCCAGCTCCCTGCCCTCACAGCAGGATCAAGCACTGTCTAGACCAGTGTTTCCCAAATGGTGCTCCATGGAACCCCGGGGTTCCAAGAAATGAAAATAAGGGTTCCGTGAGAAAATTCCATTACAATAACATTTTATTATTTTTAAAAACTAATAATTAATATTTTAAGCATTTATTAATTTTATTGAAAACAATTTTCATTTGTGTTAATCTCGTGATCTTATTTAGCATTTGTTTATTATTATCCTTACTTATTTGTGGTCTACTTTTTCAGCTCCATATATTAGACTATTATTAGGGGTTCCGCAAAATTCTTTCAAGTTTAAAAGGATTCCATGGCCAAATAAAATTGGGAGACACTGGTCTAGACCATCCCTGACAGATGTCTATCTAAGCTGCTCTTAAATCTCTCCAGTGATGGAGATTCCACAACCTCCCTAGGAAACTTATTCCAGTGTTTAACCACCCTGACAGTTAGGAAGTTTTTCCTAATGTCCAACCTAAACCTCCCTTGCTGCAGTTTAAGCCCATTGCTTCTTGTCCTAACCTCAGGCTGTCTCTAGACTACATCCTTCTTTCAACAGAGGGATGTAAATTAGATATGTCGAAATTGCAAATGAAGCTGGGATTTAAATATCCCATGCGTCATTTGCATAATCGCATCATGGTGCTCTTTCGAAAAAGCACCATTTTGAAAGTAAAACCGCAGTCTAGACATGGATCTTTCGAAAAAGCCTGCCATTTTAAATCCCTGCTTCATTTGCAATTTTGACCTGTCTAATTTATATCCCTCTGTCGAAAGAGGGATGTAGTCTAGACACAGCCTCAGAGGCCAAGGAGAACAATTTTTCTCCTTCCTCCTTGTAACACTCTTTTAGGTACTTGAAAACCGCTATCATGTCCGCTCTGTCTTCTCGTTTCTAAACCAAACAAGCCTAATTCTTTCAGTCTTCCCTCATAGCTCATATTTTCTAGGCCTTTAATCATTCTTGCTCTTCTCTGGACCTTTTCTAATTTCTCCACATCTTTCTTGAAATGTGGTGCTCAGAACTAGACACAATACTCCAACTGAGGCCTAATCAGCACAGAGTAGAGCAGAAGAATGACTTCTCATGTCTTGCTCACAACACTCTTGTTAATGCATCCCAGAATCATGTTTGCTTTTTTTGCAACAGCATCACACTGTTGACTCATATTTAGGTTGTGGTCCACTACGACCCCTAGATCCCTTTCTGCAGTAGTCCTTCCTAGACAGTCACTTCCCATTCTGTATGTGTGCGACTGATTGTTCCTTCCTAAGTGGAGTACTTTACATTTGTCCTTATTAAACTTCATCCTAATGGGGGGAGGGGTTCCAGGACCACTGGAGCCTGCAAGTGCAAAAAAGTATTTCCTCACTGTAGCTGGGCCACTTGGTTCTGGACACCTTGAACCAGCTCTGCAATGTCCAGGCACGCCTGCCATGGAGATGTCATTGTGACTGCAAGGGACTCCTGGGGGCATAGTAGAGGCCAGGCACCATTTTTATATCGAAGCACGATAAAGACAAATGCATGAATACGCATCTCTGAGCTCTCTTCCCTGGGCCTGAGTTTGTCGGTGCTCAGCTGGTCGGATTGACTGGACTATGGTGGAATCTCTAATAGGTCCTGGCTCATGGTGTGGCTGGCACCGCTGCCTCTCCCCCCCCCCAGACACATTCATCCCTTGTCTTCCTCCTTCCCACTGTTTATAGCAGGAGGTTCTGTCTTAGGCTCTCTCACAGTGGTCAGCGGGGTGCTGGTGGGCTCTCTTTGAGGTCTGGCCTGCAGGCTGTGGGAAAAGCAGCCGCACTGCACCACATCAGTTGTGCTTCATGGCGTTGTACATGCTGGCTGCAGTTGGCTGTCACGGGATTCTGCTGCTGCGCCTTGACGTACCCCTTTGCCTGCAGTCCCCCTTCAATCTTTTCACCGATGTCTATGTTTCCACAGCTACGCCACAGCTGTGCCCATGCAGCCTCTTCTCCCCATGAACCCTTGGAGAGCCAGTCCCTCCTGTCACTACAGGCAGGAAGTGTCTAGTGCACAGAACCACTAGGGGCAGTGAGGCAGTGGCACACAAGGGCCAGCTGCTAGGTGTGCTTGCCAAGCTGAGTGATCAGGTAAAGGCATTTCAAAACTATAAGGGTAGAGGCTTTAAGGGGTGCATGGCCACTGGGCAGTGTTCAGACTTGCCCACCACAGCGGTCACTGTGGCAGGGCACAGCCAGTGTGGGACAGCTGCAGAGGACTGCTCAGAGTGACACGGGTCACACACAGTCTATACTCACACAGCAGTGACCTCATTAGGTCAGCCCTGGCTCCACAGCCGCCAGAGAGGTGGGTCGCTGTTGGGGGGTGCCTCCCTTGGGTAGGGACAAATTTCACTATAGACATAAGCACAAATGACTTGACACAAGGCGGTTTACATCAGCCAAATTTTGTCATGTAGGCCAGGCCTCAGGCCAAGACTACCCTAAAGCAGAAGGTCGAATTAACATATAGGGTTGCCAGATGGTTTAACATAAAATAATGAACACCCCTCCCCCCTCAAAAAAAAAACCAAGAAAAAATTCTGTTGAAAAAAAAAAGGGGGGGAGGGGGAGGGAGAGGGGACCAAAGTTGTTGACCAAAAAAACAAACACGCACTCCTCACTCCCCCGTCCCCACCAGCTGCGGCAGGGGAAAATTGTCCCTGCCAGGCTTCCGTCCAAGGGAAACAGGAAATATTGGTATTTTCTGATTTTTTTTTTTTTTTTTTTAACGGATGGAGGACCTGAATAATGGACAGTCCAGGTGAAAACCAGACAACAACCCTATTAACATATGCAACCCCAGCTATGTTAATTACATAGCTGGAGTCCACGTTAACTTAATTTGAGCTTCCCCACTGTCCCCACAGCGGGAGGCCAACAGGAGGTAATGCTCCCATTGGCTTCCCTTGCTCCTCGCAGGGGCAGGAGTACCAGCCGCTGACAGGGATGCCCTCTGAGTTAGCAGGTCTTTACCAGACCCACTAAATCAAACTCCGGAAGATCTAAGTGAAGACATGCCTCAGTGTGGTTCTGGGCTGCCCCATCGCAGGACTGCAGCAGTTTTGCATTCTAGTGGAGTGGCAGCTTTGCTATAGCTCTGGTTATGACCAGTTTTCTGATTAAAGCTTAACTATTCTAAGTGGTCACTAATCTGTACAGTTGCTTGGGTTGCCTTTAAATTTGATGGGCCTTGTGGGGGGTTCATGATCAGGTCACTGATCCAAATCGGGGGCCATTTGGCCAATGGATTCCTGAGATACAACTCCTCCCCAAACAGTGTTTCTTCAAGTTGACTTATTCTGGCCACATTTTTTTTAGCACACAGACAGAGCTCAAACCATGGCTTAGGTTGCTGCACCATGTTCCTCAACACTCGAGGGCTACCCAGCAGAGTGCACGACACCCGCCAGCCCTTTGGGGAAAGTCAAATTACAAGATTATTTGAAAAAGAGTTTGCTTCTTCAGCTAGGAATGCACCAAACAGTTCCAAAAGCACACCCCTGATGGATTCCCCTGAGCATGTGCAGGTTTTTAGCTGGATAGCTCAAGCAGATAAGCACCAGTCCTCTGAACCTGACTCTCTGTGACACGGATATGCCAAGGCATGTCCTGCTAGGTATAAACATTTTATTAAAGCTAATGGTTGGAACCAACATTCACATTACACAGGTTTAGAGGTAAGGCTCTGTACATCTGGGGTCATGTTTGGATTACTGAAAATTAAAAGTCTTGCTTTAGAAAGTCACAAGATATAAACCGTACGTAATCAGCACTGACCCAGATTTAGGTGTGTGACTTTTTAGGCATTAGGGAATAAGTGTTTGGGTACGTCATCCAGGGGAAGCTTTACAGAGCTAGTCATGGTAGAGTGGAGATGTACATGGGTGGAGGCTGTCCCTCAGTCTGTCCGTATCTAGGGTAGGCTTTCTGTAGAAAGGTGCATTCTTCCGAGGGTTACCTCCCATCCCTGGTTGGCAGGCACAGACAAGGCTCTCTCATGCTGTAAGCAGGTAATAGTCTGAGTCACCCCCCATTATCAGTTCAAGCCCTACCTTACTAGAAAGCGGAAAGATGTCAGGAGGCATATTGCTGACATCTGTCTGGTATTTTTAAAATCATGATTAATGCTTAGCACTGTGGCTAAGACTATGTCATGGAGGGCACAGAAATTCTGACTTCATGTGTGCCGGGATGGGGGGTTGCCTGCCTGACACACTCCCCCTTTTGTGGCTCCTGTATGTGTGCTGGGTTTTGAAGGGCTCACCTGTTGAGCAGTGCTTGAGGTACACTCTCTACATCTCTCTCCCACAGTGTGATCTGGGGAAGGCCTACTTCTCCGGGGGGGTGTCTACACAGCACCCTTACATCAAAAAAAGCTATGCAGTTTGCACTAAGCAAATTGCGTAGCTTATTTCAAAGTAATTTCAAAATAGCTTATTTCGTTATTCTGAAACACCACTTAACCCTCGGGCAATGAGGTTTACAGGGATGTTGGAATAGTGAGCCTGTTATATTTCGATATAATGGGCTTGCTTTTAAGGCGTAGAATAGCTATTTCAGGATACTGGAGGTATCTTGAAATAGCTCTGCAACATAGATATAGCCTGAGCGGGCTGCTTAGAACTGACCGTATTAAAGGGACATCAAACTATCCTGGTGTGAAGGAAAGATGGGAAGATTAGTAAGAGGCCAATATGACTTAATAAAGAGCCCTTTAAAATACACAAGCAACCCCACAAAAAGTGAAAGCATGGACAAATTGCTGAGGAGGACTACAGACGAATAATACAAGCCTGTAAGAACAAAATCAGAAAAGATCAGGTTCACAATGAGTCACATCTAGCAAGGGATATAAAAGGCAATAAGAAGAGGTTCTTTAAATACATTAGGAGCAAGTGAAAGAGGAAGGAAACTGCAGGTCTTCTATTTAGTAGTTAAGAAGAGTTAACTGATGACTCAAAAAAGCTGAGATGCTTAATGCCTCCTATGCTTCAGTCTTCAGTGAAAATGTTAATGATGACCAGATATTCAATAAAATTAATATTAACATGGAGGAAATAGGCAAAGAATGGCTTAAATAATCTACTATTCATTTATTTGAGAGAGCTTGTTCAAGAACTCCTCAGAGCTAGGACCACCCAATTCGACTACAGCTTCCTCTTATCAAACTTAAAGAAAGATAAGGGTTTGGATGTACAAGGAAAATGGAATGGGCCTGAAATGGGATTGCTTCTCAGGAAACCATATAGAAAAGAGACAGAATCTCCACGCAGGTGAAATGGGATGGTTGGAGTCCCGGGCCCAAGCCTCCCACCCCACAAGTGCCCTTTGGGAAGTGTGTCGGGGGGCTGAAGCAACCCCCTCAGATTCATACGGGGATATTGTTGGCTGTTCCCTTTCATCGGGGAGTGAGGGGAAAGAGCACGGTTTGCTACATTCCTCACTAGCTGGAGAAAGCAGGGGGCAGATGAGTTGTGCATTTTGCTCTTGCTCCCTGACAGGGAAAGGAAGGGAAAGAGCAAGCAGCCCTGGTATGAATCTCGGGGGGGAAAGGGCTCTACACCCCCAGCTCTTCCCCCTATGCGCATGTACACATACACATAGTCCCCAGCCCAGAGCCCCTCCTCACCCACAACCCCTGACTCCTGCACCCCCACACTCTCAGCATACTATACCTGAGCCTCTCCTTAAGGAGCCGAGCAACACCGGGTAAATGTGCTATAAGTTAGATGTTTTCAAGACCAAGCCAGCGGAGTCTGATGAAATTCAGCCTAAGGTACTTAAGGAACTAGCTAAAGCAAAGTCAGAACCATTAACAATTCTCTTTGGGAGCTAATACGAGGATGGGGGAAATCCAGGAAGCACAGAGAAGGGCAAACACAGCACCTGTTTTTAGAAAGGGGAATAAAGAGGACACGGGGAATTATAGACCAGTCAGCCTAACTTTGATAGCTGGAAAGATAATGGAACAGATTATTTAAAAATCAATATGTAAGCACCTGGAGGATAATAGGATTATAAGGAACAGCCAGCATGGATGTATCAAGAACAAATCTTTCCAAACCAACCTAATTTCAGTCTTTGACTGAGCTAAATGCCTGGTGGATGGGGGAAAGTAGCAGACGCGATATATCTTGATTTTTACTAAAGCATTGAAGAGAATCCCATATGACATGCTCATAAGCAAACTGGGGAAATACGATCAAGATGAAATTACTCTAAGGTGCGTGCCCACTGGTTGAAGGACTGTAGTTATCAATGGATCATTGTCAAAATGCATGAGTGTAGCTGGTGAGGTCCAGAAGGGGTCAGTATTGGTTCAGTACGATTCAATATTTCCATTAATGACTTGGATAATGGAGTGGAGAGTAGGTCTATATGTGTAAGCACCTGAGGATGATAGGTGGGCCTGGGCTCATTGGTTACCTTCATAGTTACACACAGGCTATGTCTACACTACAGAGTTTTTGCAGAAAACAGCTGTTTTTCCAGAAAAACTCGCAGAGCATCCACACCTCAAGTGCGTTTTTGCACAAGTAAATCAAAAGATCAGAGGGGTTTTTGTGCAATTGGTAATCCTCATTCTACAAGGAAGAATGCCTTTTTGTGTAAGAGCTCTTGTGCAAAAAGGTGTGTGTGGACAGGGAAGAAGGGTTTTTTGCGCAAGAGGAGGGAATAGGAAAAAGCACAGGTGGCCTGGTGGCCAGTCTGTCTATAGCAATCACTGCTTACTTGTGAGAGAGCATCCAGGCAGTCTGGACACTGTCTTGTGCAAAAGCACATTGCTTTTTCGATGCACTTTTGCAGCGTGGATGCGCTCTTGTGCAAGAAGTTTTTGTGGAAGATCTCTTCCAACAAAAGCTTCTTGTGTAAGAAGCCTGCAGTCTAGAAGTAGCCACATGGTCCTGGTACACAGGGAGCCAGTTTAAAAGCTGGCGCCCCACATACAATGGTTCCCTGGGAGCCACCTTCCCCCCCCCCATGGTCCTGCCTCTCTGCAGGGTGGGGTGCAGCAGGTGGGAGGCAGTACACATGGGGAGACGTGCCATATTTCAAAATAAGCTATTCTGAAATACAATTGAAATAAGATGCAATTTGCATAGCGCAAATTGTGTATCTTATTTCGAGTGTAGGGTGCTGTGTAGATGCATCCTAAGGTGCCAGGGGACTCCTACATTGTTTTTGCAGATGCAGACTAACACGGCTGCCCGTCTGAGAGTGTGATGGGTAAGACACTGGTGAGGCCTCTCAGTGTTAGTGTATGTGGCTGTTGTCAAGAGACTGGTGGCCAATTATTCTGTGTGTCCACCTTCTGACACGTGTGGAGCAAGTGAAGTCAGGTCTCAGTGCTACAGCTTCAGGCTGTGCTCCTCTCCGTTAGGCATCCTCCTTAGGCTGAGGACAGCTCATTGAGCTGTGTGGGGCCACTTGTCACCTCTGAGCCAGCGGTGCTGCTGATGGATGCGCAGAGTCTCTCCCCTCCGTTCTCCCTCTGTTTTCAGACAGTCTCATGGCACAGGCCAGCCAGCTCTGCTCTAAGGCTAGGTGGGCACCGCAGCCTATGTCTGCATCACTTAGGTCATAGGGGTGTGAATATCCTCCCAGGAGCCATGAGCGCTCGTGCACAGCGCTATGTTGGCAGGCGAGCTTCTCCCGCCCCCAGAGCTTCAGCCATTCATGATGGAGAAGACACTCTCCTGTCAGCATCTTCACCCGTAGCAGCACAGCCAGGGTGACCGGTGACTGCAGGAGGTGGGGGTGCAGGAAAGGCCATCCAGAGGGACAGGTTGGGGGTATGTGGGGGCACCCCATTTAGCAAATAAAATGGTGGCAGGGGGGCAGTGCACCTCCCAAGTGCTACCACACATCCCCCGGCACAGCTGCATTGGTACGGCTGTGCCACTGCAGCGCTGTCCATGTAGACATGCCCTTAAAGACTGGGAACCCCTCCAGTTTAAAGGACGCCTCTTTTAAGTGCTCTGAAAGCCTGCATGCTTTCAGACATGGATGGTCTTGAAATTTGCTGTGTCTCACAGGAGCATAGGACAGGGATAGTGATGCAGACATGGTGTTATTTGAGCCAAAGGTTCCATCCTGAGATACAGCCCTCCTGGGGGCAGAGGGAAGGCAACACCATTTCATTATGTTAATAGGCTCTAGCAACTCTCTTCTTTGACAGCGACCCTGGGCAGAAATCTGAGAAGGAAGTGGAAAGGAAAAATCTACCTCAGCTGGAATTTTTATTTATTTATTGTGTGGAAATGTCATCTGATCACCCCAGATTATTCCCATGGTGTTGAAACAATTTCTGAAAAGCACCTAAGTGACTGCTCGGGGGAGAGGTAATTAGGGGAGCAAGAGGAGGTGCTCAGAGAGGATGCAGGGTTTGGGCCTGCAGGGAGCAATGTAGGAATGGGTGGTAGAGGAGGGAAGAGGGGCTAGGTGCTCAAATGAAGTGAAAGGGGATGGGGGAAGTGGGAGGGCAGAAGATAGGTGAGGTTGGAGAATGTCAGGGGTAGCAGGAGAAGTTGGGGGTGGGGACTGTCAGCTCTAAAGTCACCCAGCAAGTCAGTGGGTGGGCTGGGATCTGGGAGAGACCCACCCCTCTGCAGGGATCAGAGACCCTCCCCATTCCTACAGTGTTCTGGGAACTGGGGGATCCTGCTCTTCTTGGGGCCTTACGCCCTGCTGCCCTGTGTAATCCATGGTAGGGACTGAAGTTAATGCTCTGGCTAGACCCCCAACCAAAGCCCTTGTCCATAGGACAGTTTGGGGCAACTGCCAGAGGCCTCGCTCTTCAGGGAGATGTGGAAGCATAGCGTCAAGTGTGGCCTGGATGTTGGGGCTGGTGCCAACTGCAGGGGTTGGGCCTGCTCCTGCACTCACCAATGGTGACGGGAGCTTGGGGCAAGGAATGGAATGGGATAGGAAGAGGGCAGAGCAAGGGCAAGAAGAGGTGGGGTGGAGGCTTGGAAGAAGGGGTGAGGTGGGGGTGGGACCTGAGCTGGTGGAGGTGTCCTGGGCTCCACATCCCCTATGGTCCTGGATGACCCTGTCCCCAACCAAGGGAGTCTGTGGCCCTCAATTAGCTGCTGCCTGGGATGTGTGTATTCAGCATATTAGGGCAGGAGCCATGGGCAGGGTTTGGGGGGCAGGGAAAGGTTACACCCCAAACTGCAGCCTGAGGCTATGTCTACACTGGAAGGTTTGGCAATGGAAGTGACATTGATAGGCAAAAGTCACCAAAAGTGAAAACCAGTCAAACTTTCTGCCTTCCATTGTTGACATTTCATCGCCACATTGCTAGCACCCTGTCGATGGATAGAGCATGGTAATGTGGGTAAGCATCCCCACAGTGCAGTATTATGGGAAGGCAGAGCTGATTCCTGCGTTTCTTGGGATTCCCTCGTAGCTCTTTGAGGAATGTCAAAGTAGCACAGCAATCTCTACAGCCGTCTCCCGGCAGCAGCAGTCTACCTGACACTTTGTGCCTAGCAGGACAGAACAGGAGCATTTCAGCAATTTGTTCTTTGTTCCCCAAAGGAAGCAGCTCATTCAGCTGTTAGACACTTCCCAGAGCTTTGAAAGGGGAGGGTGCATGCTTGCAGGGCAGCAGAGATTGTAAAACACTGAGCACAAACATCAGGGCAGGCATTGTGGGGTACTGATGGAAACCAGTTCTCTCGACAAAACAAACAGCAGAGTCCACAGTGGCTCTTGGTAGATAATAAAGGGAGGGGGAAAGACAAAAGTCTCTCACTGGGGAGGAAGTTTTTTGTCACCAAAACTGAGTTTTTTTCCCCCAAAAAAAGTCACATTGCAGTGTAAATGCTCTCACTGTTTTGTTGCCAAAAGGCAGATTTTGGTGACAAAATGTGTCAGTGTAGACATGGCCAGAGTTTGCAATGTAAGCAGTTCTGCAGTGGAGACAGGGGATTTTTCCCAGCCTGGGCCCCTGATGCAGGCATGCAGAATTTTGTGTATGAACAGTAATTAACACACTCAGAGGGGCTAGTCTGTATCTGCAGAAACAATGAGGCGTCCAGTGGCACAGAGGCTAACAGATTTATTAGGGCATATGCTTTTGTGGGTAAACCCCACTTCATCAGATGGAGTGGAAGTTACAGAAGCAGGAGTGTGTGTGTATGTATGTATATGTATATGGAAGAAGTTGCTTGTGTTAATGAAGCTAATCAAGTCAGGGTGGAAGTGGGTCATTCATAGCATTTGGTCTGGAGATGTGAATGTTCAGAGATTGGAAATTGCTTTTATAATTGCTTAATGTAACCAGTTAAGATCCTTATTTGATCCTACAATGCTAGTGTTGAATTTGCGAATGAATTCCAGTCCAGCTGTCTCCCTTTGTAACCGGTTTTTGAAATTCTTTTGTAGAAGGATGGCTACTTTCAAATCCATAAATGAATGTTGAGGGAGGTTAAAGTGTTCCCCTGCAGGTTTATGTGTGTTACTCTTCCTGATGTCTGATTTGTGTCCATTTATCCTTTGGTGCAGAGACTGTCCAGTTTGGCCAATATACATGGCAGAGGGGCACTACAGCACTTGATGGCATAAATCACATTAGTGCATGTGCAGGTGGATGAGCCCCTGAGGGTCTGAATTACATGGTTAGATCCCATGATGGGTGTTGCTTGTATAGATGTGTGGACAGAGTTGACAATGGAGTTTGTTGCAGGGTTAGGTTCCTGGATAAGTGTTTTGGTGGTGCATAAGATTAGAAAAGGCTTTTAGGATATTTCCTCAAGTTAAATGATCTGTTCCAAGATGGGTGAACTGCAAAAAGTAAGTAGCTGAAATGACAGAAAGTAATTGTAAAATTTTCTACAGTTGTTTCTATGTTAGGAAACTGGAGACAGTAACAAAGTTACAGATTTCTTTCCTTGAGGACAGAATTGATTTTTTTAGACATAGGAAATGCAGAAGATCTAATCTATCTGGCCACCAGAGAGGCATTTGATACAGTTCCACATGGGGAATTATTAGGTAAACTGGAGAAGATGGGGACTAAGATGAGAACTGAAAGGTGGAGGAGGAAATGATTAAAGGAGCAACTACAGCAGGTCACCCTGAAAAGTCAACTGTCAGGCTGGAGGGAGGTTACTAATGGGGCTCCTCAGGGATCAGTCTTGGGAGCAACCTTATTTAATACCCACTTTTTGACCCAAGGTCAGTAATAAAAGTATTTGCTACTAAAAGTTGCAGATGACACAAAGCTGGGAGGCTCTGCCATTATGGAGGAGGACCAGAATGCCCTACAAGAAGATCCAATGACCTTTTAAAGTGGAATAATAAAAATGAGATGAAATGTAACACTGCAAAGTGCAAGATTATGCATTTAAGGTCAACACCAAGAACTTTTGCTATAAGCTGGGGATTTACCCATTGGAAGTGACAGAAGAGGAGAATGACCTGGGTGTATTTATCATGAGCAGTCAATGTGGTGCATCGACGAGGTATTTCTAGAAGGTTCAGGGAAGTGTTTTAGTATCATTATAGAATCGCTGGGCTCTAGGATAGTTGCCCCCTTTGCCCTGCTCCCCATCCCGGTCAGTGGGCCTGCTCTCTATGAATACATGAGAGGGATAAAAGCCAGGGAAGGAAAAGAGTTAATCACCAGTATGGACCACAGAACAAATGGATAGAAACTGGCCATCAACAAGTGTAGGCTTAAAATTAGGTGGAAGTTTCTAAGCATTAGAGTAGTGACATTCTGGAGTAGCCTCCCAAGAGGTGCAGTAAGGCCAGAAAACCTAACTGGCTTAAAGACTGAGCTTGGTAAGGTAAGTTGAGGGAAGGGGTGGAAGGACAGGACATGTCCCCAGTGGCTGGAGATGGGACACTAGATGGAACGGACTCCAAGTTGCTACAAATAATACTTTCCAAGATACCTGGTTAGTGGGTGTGGCCCACATGCTCAGGGTCTAACTGATCACCATGTGAGTGGTCAGGAGGAATTTTCCTGCAGGTCAGATTGGCAGAGACCTTGGTGGTTTTTCATTTCTTCTGCAACATGGGGCACAGGTCACTTGAGGGTTTCAGCCAGTGTAAATGGTGGAATCTCGGTAACTTGAAGCCTTTATACCATGACTTGAGGACTTCAGTCACTCAGCCAGAGGTTGGGGTCTATTGCAGGAGTCGGTGGGTGAGGTTCTGTGCCCTGCAACGTGCAGGAGGTCAGACTAGATCACGATGGTCCCTTCTGACTTTAGAAAGAGCATCCAAGTAAGAACTGACATTACAATTTTAAACCAGTGTCCCTTAAGTGACCTGCCCTGAGATGTCAAAACATGTTAGTATTAGAGCTGAGGGAGTCGACCATTTAATTTTCTTTTTTGATGTAGGAATTAGAAACAGGGCTCCTGTCAGATAACGTAGAAACAATCTGCACAACTAGAGTTTTCAGTTGCCTAAGTAGTCCCTGGAATTAGTTGCACACTTCCCCCCACCCCAAAAATGTGAATTGGTGCCCCTACGGGCTGTCACAAATTTGCCCCCTGTGCATGGTCCACTTGGCTTGACTGGAGTCAACCCCCAAATACAGAAGTCAAACAACACCTATGGCAAGAGCCAGCAAGGAACAATTTTCTACACATAAAACCCTTCTACAGGCTTAATGCAGGGGTTGAGAACCTCTGGCCCGCTACTGCATTGAATATGACCTGTGGACCCTAACTCCTGAACCTCTGCACTTCCTTGGGGTCACTGGCTGCTTCCTCCCCATGCGGGGAGGAGGGCAGGGCTGCCACTCCAGCAGAAGTGTCTGCCCCTGCCCCGCCCCTTCCATTTCTGACTGATTTTCCCTTCTCCCACCTTCTGCCTGAGTCTGGAGGCTCCCAACCAACATAGCCAAGGCTGGGAGCAGCAGCCACCCAATGCAGGTGCAGGGGCCCCAGCTGAGTCGAGGCTGACAGCAGGGATGACATAGATGCGGGGGCAGGGTGCACAGATGACAAGAGGGCCTCCGCTGAAGGGGTCAAATGCTTTCACCACAGGACACATTGTGTGATGCAGACACCATGCCAGGGGGCCAAGGTGGGGGAGCCCAGGTGGGTGCTTGGCAGGGGCGCAGGGGGTGATGGGAAGTATAGAGGGGCAACTGGCTCCAGGCTGGGAAGGGGGTCCTGGCAGGGCATGCCTGCCTCACTGGGGGGAGCTGCTCCTGGCCCCATCACCCCACTTCCTACCTGCTCCCTGGCCTGATCCAGCGCCTGCTCTCTTCTCTGCCCCCAGCAGCTATGGAGCCTGCCTGGCCTGATGCACCAGCCAAGCTCTGGCAGCAGCAGCCCCAGAGGAAATTGGGAGCAGCAGGAGATGTGACAAGTGTGGTACAGGGGAGACTGCTGCACAGCTGGAAGTGAGGCCACATCATGGGCAAGGCTGGTAACACTGCCAAGGTTTGGGCAAAGCCCAGCGACAGGATCTCTCTCCCCAGCCCTGGTAGCAGTGACATGTGGCAAACATCCCCCAAGCACCACCAGTATGCCCATGGCACTAGAATGCAATGTACAGGAGGGGCAGCAGCCCTGAGGAACCACATGACAACTGTGTGGCCAAATAGCAAGCCCATTGGTCTGGGACTATCCCTATCTCTGCCACTGGCTTGCTGGATGACCTTGGGCAAGTCACTTCCCATCTCTGGACCTTGGTTTCCCATCTGTGAAATGGGGATAGTGATGTAAAGCAGTCTCACTGAGAGGTGAGGCCAAAGGGGTCAGTTGTCCTTGGGCCTGGTGATTCAAAAGGGGCAGTGGCCAGAGCCCTGGGCCTTTTAAATCACCTCCGGAGCACCATGCCATGTGCTTGGGTGGCTCTGAGGGCTAGGAGGGGGGTTCTCTGTGTTCCAAGTGTCACTGAAGACTGGCTGCCCCCAGCCCCACCCCTTCTGCCTGAGGTCCCGCCCCTTCCAGGAGTGTGGAGCAGGACCCTCTTCACACCTTGCCCAGGGCCTCCCAGAGTCTATCTATTCCCCAGATGTAAAGCTCTGTAGAAAAGCTAGGTCTCTTAATTATTACCTCCCCACAGGAACAGCTGTAAACCTAGGTGGCAGCAACAGCTGGCTGAATGACCACTGGCTCCTAGCTCCATACATTCCTTCTGGTTAAAAAACCTCCACATTCAGTGGCAGAGCATGTGAACAGAGAGCTATTGGCTGGCGACAGCTCCTGCCCATCCAGAATATCGAGATCAGCAAAACTCAAACTTGTGAAAAGCTGGAAATATAGCATTAAGGGAAACCCCCTCCCTAAACACAAAGCCTTAATTCTGCCCTCTTTCAGTCATGTCCCCTATTATACGCCCTGCCATTCTGAAGGACATGCTATCAGAGGGCAACTGTATGCAGCATTAACAAAGTGTTTTGCCATTTAAATGCTGATAACATCAATCAGAATATCACATGAGGCTAAACCAAATGCCTTATTTAACCCTACTACGTCAACACTTTTATCAACCAGACTTGTAATCTCATCTTAAAAACAATACATTTGTTTGATAGGAACTGTGTTTTGTAAAACTACACAGACTGGCATATAGTAGATCCTTTTCTGGGTTGTCCTACTACCCCTTTTCAGATATTGGTGCAATACTTTTCTCCAGTTCTCTGAAACTTACCCAGTAGTCCAAGACTTGTTAAAAAATCAGAGCTAATAGATCTCTGCAACTAATGCTTCTAATACTCTAAAAATGTTTAATAGTTGTGGTTTAACATTCTTTTATTAATTACTGCATGAATAACTTACTTTATCTGAAGCAAAATACAGGACTATGTAGCACTTTAAAGACTAACAAGATGGTTTATTAGATGATGAGCTTTCGTGGGCCAGACCCACTTCCTCAGATCAAATAGTGGAAGAAAATAGTCACAACCATATATACCAAAGGATACAATTAAAAAAATTAACACATATGTATATAATTAATTCACAGACACTTACCTTCCTTCCTCCCCCCCCTCCCCCCCCCGCATCCCCCTCCTGTTCTGAAATGTGATTTGTCCTTTTCATATTTGTTCATTTTTTTAATTGTATCCTTTGGTATATATGGTTGTGACTATTTTCTTCCACTATTTGATCTGAGGAAGTGGGTCTGGCCCACGAAAGCTCATCATCTAATAAACCATCTTGTTAGTCTTTAAAGTGCTACATAGTCCTGTATTTTGCTTCAGCTACACCAGACTAACACAGCTACATTCCTATTACTTATACCTGGCCTTTCATTGAGAAAACTCACTGCTTTTAATAAACACACAAACTGTGTTCATGGAAAGGTCCCTGGCCCAGCACTGTGATGTGACCACCTCTCAGGTGAGGTGTGGGGACAGTTTATACAGGGATTCTTCTCCCATTGCTGAGATGCAGCTGCCTCTGGGGTGGCAGGCAGGGGATCTCTCATCCATGGCTGAGATGCAGCTGCTTCTAGGGTGGGGAGCTGTTTAATGTGCCAATTGTCCATCACTTGGAGACTTTCAGTCTAGACCAGGGGTATGTCTCTAGGCTCTGATCCAGCTCAGACAGAAGTGATGGGAGGGATGTGGGAATCCTGTGGGCTGGCCTAGATGATGTAGGAGGTCAGCCTGGAAGATCAGAACAGATTGTTGTCTTCTAGCATTAGACTCTCCAGGCAAGATTGGTGTAAACTGTCAGAGCTTGGTTGAAATCAACAGAGCCTGCCCAAATTACTCCAGTTGATGGTCTGCCTCTGTGACAATTTAGCATAGGAAGAGAAGGAGATTCCTGTAGCCAAAGGAAGCGACAGGACATGGGCAGGGGTGTTACTTTTTGCAGTTAACATTGTTGTGGTGGGTGCCACCAGGTGGTGCTGTTGCCCAAAGCCTTTCCCTTCTTTCCCCAACAGCATGAGTGATGCTCTTCCTTGGAAGAGCGCTGTGTCATTGTTTGGTTTGTGATGCACCTCGTTTTTTGGGGAGCTGCTGCCAACAGCAGGGGAGCTTGCTCCCTGTCCAACTCTCCTTCCCCATGGTTAATTCTGGGGGCAGGGTTGTCCCCCAGAGTGGAGCTGAGATCCTTGATGGGCATAGGTGTTGCCTGTGTGTGGATTGTGGCTGGCTTATAGAGAGTAAATAAATACATTACATCTGAAGAAGTGGGCTTTTAAGTTTATCCTGTACAGACTAACTCGGCTACCCCCTGAAGCTTTTGAACATTACACTGAGTTTGCCCAGTCCCTGTCTCTCTGATTCCCCTAGAGGGGAGCCCGCTCCTATGCAGAGATCACAAGAAGAACACTTAGCTTTGCCAGCTCTCTCTCCCCACACAAAATTCCCTCCTGCACTTTCAATCCCTTCAGCCCTGGACTCCTGGGTCCATCCCAGGGCAGCACTAGCAGAGTGGAGCGGGAGGCCAATGCTGTTCCACCCCCAGAAGCTTCCACTGCCACACCGTGCCACTCGCATAATCCGGCCCATGTCACTGTGCAGCGAGCTGCCCACCCAGCTGTCGATAAATCCATTCCCATTTCTTATCACCCAGGGGTATGAACAGCAGGCAGATGCATCGCTGACACCAGCTGCACCCAGTGATGAGCCGATTCCCGCACCAGTCCCCCAAGGCAAGCACCAGTCTCTGCAGAGCCAGCTTGATTGGCTGTTAAAGTCTCCGCACAGAGTGAGCCAGCTGGTTAATTAACGCCTCATCCAGGGCAAAGCCTGGGAACTGAGAAGGGAGTGACAGGGGCAGGGAGTCAGGATGCTGGGTTCTATGCCTGGTTTTGCAAGAGAGGGGGATCCAGTGGTTTGAGCAGGGGCTGAGGTCCTGGGAGCCACAATCCCAGGTTTTTATTTCCAGCTCCAGTAGGGCTCCCAGCCCTGGCTGTAAACTCTACCCCCCACTCTAATTGATTCCACCCGCTCAGGCCATTTGTGGGAGTGGAGCTGCCTTTCAGACAGAAACACAATGAGGCTGCCGGGTGGGCTCTGCTGCCCTGGCGCAGCAAGAGATAGATTTACTGTAGCGCAGCTTCTCTGCCAGCTCAGACAACAGCTAGAGTTACTGGGTATTAGCAAGGCTGGGACACAGCACAGGTGACCTCAATTCAGATCCCTCTGAACGGCTCTTGCAACCACAAACCTGCCCTAGCAAGAGAGCTGGGAATAGAACTCGGGTCCAGGCTCCCAACCCCCACCCTCCTCTTTAACCACTAGTCCTCATTCCCCACTAACCTTAGTAATAGAACGCAGGAGATCTGGCCCCCAGCCCCGCTGCTCGATTTCCCTCCCAGAGCTGGCAAAGAACCCAGGAGTCCAGTGTCCCAGCCCAGCCTCAGTACCCCAGGGTGTGGCCTTATTGGATCAAAACCTACCCCAGGCTCCTGAGATGGTGCCAGGATCAGAATCTGAGTGGTCTGGATCGAGATCCCTGGCCCCTGGCAGGATGTGGCTGGGCTGCCAAGGGTATATTTATATTGTGGCTACGTCAGGGAGCCACGCCAGGCTGTGACACTGCTCAAAGGCATTCAGATCTCCAGATACCTGAGCAGGGCTGGCAAAGGCTGTGGAAAAGGCTGAGTCCTTGGTGTGCCTGGTGATGTCCCTAAGGGCAGGGCTACTTGCAGCAGAGGGGTTGAAACAATGCACTCCCAGAACAGTGGTATGCATCCCATCGCCCACAGACCTCGCTCATCTGGCCCCACAGGGATGCCTCCAGGGAGGCCCCCCGCCCACACAGTATCTCATCCCCCAAGGGGACTGAATTCTCGGGGCCTCTGCAGACCTCTCCCAGTGAGGGCTGGGAGCGTAGGCATTGATCTAGCCCCTACTTTGTGTGGGCCTCAGGAACAGCATGTTCCAGTGGGCAGGGTACTGGGCTGGGGCCAGGAATGATGAACAGATATAGGGGTTCTGATCCTGGAGCGACACGCAGTCTCCTGTGCTCTAGCCAGCCTCAGTGGAGTGTCCCACCCACCCTCCTGTGCCAGACTCACCCCAGCCCAGCGAGGGGCTTCCTCAAGAGTTCCCAGGACAGTTCAGTCCCCACAGCCCAGGTGATCTTGGCCCCTTTGCTGAGTGGGAGTAGGGGAGCCCACTCCTGAGACATCTCCCCAACTCACCTCAGACAAAAGCCCCACCCAGACGGGAGGGACTTAACCCCTGCCCAGCTGGGCTGGCCTCCTCTTGGGCACGTCCTGGCTCTGGAGAGGAGATGCTTCAATCAGCTCAGGGAATTTTCACTTATTTCTTTAATCATCTAACGCGTGACGGTGTTTTTTGATTGAGGGAGTAAATGGAAACACAGGACGTTGCTTCCCTTCAAGGAAACTTTTCCTCTTTGGGGAATACAAGCAATCAAAGTGTCAGAATTTTGTTTTCCTCTCTTCTTTCTTAAAAAAACTGGCTGCATTTTTTTCCTGCCACTGGAACTAGGGAGGGTGGGGTTAAAGAGAGAATGGGGGAAAGATCCTCCAAAAAGAACCAACATTGAAAATGACTTTTTTCGTCTGCTTGTCAAAACTGAAATGAAACCACCATTTTTAGTTAGTCTTTGGAAATTTGCTGTCAAATTTCTACCAATTAAAAATGCTCCATTTGCTCAGCTCGGCATTTTCCTTAAACACTCGTCAATGCACAGTGTTTTGAGCATGTGTGATGTGTGGCGCAGCTACACAGTGAGAGACCAGCACCATCCCTAGAAAGGTCTGTCTAAGGGTGGATCCCTTGGCTGGCTTGAGAGAAGCCAGGGATGCCCCTGGGTGCAATGTCCATTCGGAGCCTGGGTGGAGGGGCTGGCTCAGGGAACACAGAGCTGCTGGCACCGTGGCTGGCCACGGCAGAGCCAAGCACAAAGCTCTGGCGTGCCCATTGGGGAGGCCCTGCGGCAAAGTGAATGAAATGTTGGTTCTGACCCTAGCGCTGTCTGAGGGGACCTTGTGCAGTTTCTCAGTTACTGGACTCTGTAGGGGGAAAGGCCCCATTACACCTCCCCCTCAGACAGCTTGTCTCCCTGTCCTGGGGCTGGACTGGAGCCAGTGTCCCTGAGGGAAAGGCTCCGAGTCCATTCCACACACAGCTTCACTGCACAAAGATCCTTCTCATCTCTACATGCACTTTTGAATGGCCTGAGCTGAGAGAGGCCCCGGGGGCAGCTGTGGTGGGGAGAGAGCAGGCGGCGGATGGTGGTAACAAGGCCCTACACACACACACAACGTTCACCAGCCCATGCAGTCGCCCCCACCTCGCACTCGGATCCAGCCCAGCAGGCAAGAATGTGTCAGCACGCAGCCTTGGATGGCAGCCCCAGGCAATAGGGCAAACGGGCCGGTGCTGGGCTGGGGAGGAGCAAGGGTACATGCTGCACAGCTTATCCCAGGCCCTGGATAGAGTCCAAGAGTCCTGATGCTCAACAAGCCTCCTCCTCCCCACCAGGAATGAAAGCTCCTTGTTACCAAGGTTGGTTTTCCTCCCTGGTTTGTCAGTGTGGATGCCCCCACCTGCCCCAGTAAAGAGAGAAACAGACTAAAGAGACAGGAAATGCTGGATAGAGCCCTGCCCTCCACCCAGGACCCTTCATTAACGGGTCTGCCTGTGCAGCTCCAGCACCCCCAAGAGACTCTGCAGTAGCGAAGCGGAGCATGTAGCCCACCCTGCACTCCCCAGCTCCCCATTCCCTGCAGTGTCACAATGGATCTGGTCCCCCCCCGCCCGTCCCCGATGTCCCGACCCTTCTCCCCCACTCACAAACCTCATCCCCTGGCCAGAGGCTTCCCAGGGGTGAGGCCTTGGAGTAACCATTACTGGATAAGGGAGTACAGCAGCTCCGCAGATATTGCAGATACTAGAGTAATTCAGCAGCTGCCCTTTTTCCAGCACTGACCACCAGCCTCTAGTGGCAGTGAGTTCCAGAGGCTCTGGGCTGATTCATGCTGACTGCTTGTGCACAGGCAGCAGCATCAATGAGGGCAGCCTGGGGGCTGCTCCAGATGACAGATGGCACCGCTAGATCCTGGGAACAGAGAACAGTCACAGCCTATATGTTCCTAGCCCACTCTCTATGGGGCAGGAATGGCACCAAGCCCCACACTGCACAGGGAGGCCACCAGGGCCCCTTCCCCCATAAGAGCTGGGATGGATGGAGGGGTGTTTATGGAGACAGCTAAATTACATGCAGATAAATTCACACACACACCACTATGTGGGTTAATATAACAACATCCCCACACAGCCTTGTGTGCCTTGCACGGCAAGTTCCCAGGACTGTTCAGGGGGATGACTGAAATGCAGAACCATGCTCTGTGTGTGTCTGTGCACCGCTCGCCTGTGTACACAGCTACACAGATTAGATAGATGAGAGAGCACAAGAGGGATTTGGGCTCATGGAGAGATACAGGCCCTAATCCTTTGGGCTCTCTCTTCACATGTACCCATCTATCGAGCCATCTAACTGCCAGTCCTAATCCTGCTTCATCTGTCTAGCTAGCAAGCAGTCCAGCCCCTTCTCAAGTCACTGGCTCTGCTAATGTTGCCAATCCTTGCTATGTAGGAGCTTTTGGAATGTGGATATGCACATGTGAGCCCACGCTCCCTGCTCTGCCATGGATCCGGAAATGCAGCCTCACTGAGATATGTCCCTGTGCTGCCTATCTCCAGCTCAGTCTCCCCCTTCCGCCCCTGCTGCACCCCCACCTGGGTCAGGCATTGCGGATACACTGAATTATTTGGGGGTTGATTTGCCTGTTAATCTAAACAAGCCAACAATGGAAATAACCTCCAGCCCCTGACAGATCTATGTGAAATGTGTGTGTGTGTACACATGCTCACAGAGCAGGCAGGCATGCACTTGGGCAGAAACATACACAGGTTCAAACACACACACAGAGGCACATACATGGACATATTCATATGTGCAAGCCTGGAGACCTCATACACAGACGCACAAGCCGTCTGAAGTACATGCCATCTTGATTTAGCTCACTGTCCTTGGTTCTCCTTTTATTCCTAATGTCCCATCTCAGAAAAGTCTATCTTGCCAGCAAACATGGGGCCAAATCCCACCCCAATGGCCCTTCTTCAGGATACTGGAGAGTGGATGTACAGTGATAGAGCTATGCAAAGGGATTTGGGGTTGGGCAATAGGAAGCTATGCAGAGAGAATGGGGGGGGGGATACAGCAATAGATATGCAGAGGGAATGGGCATTGTGATAGATATGCAGAGGGAATGGGGGTACAGCAATACATATGCAGAGGGAATGGGGGTACGGTGACAGACATACAGAGGGAATCGGGGTATGGCGAGAGATATGCAGAGGGGATAGTCTGGCAATTGATAGGCCTAATTTTCAAAGGCCCTGAGCATGTGGGCTCCAGGAGAGCTGGCGATGCTCAGAATCCCTCTTGAGGGGTGCGTCTGGGCATCGGGATGTGGTGCAAACAGCCTGCCTGCCCGTGTCTGGCCCCTGCGCACATACTGGCCCCAGGGCAGCTGAGCTGTTATTAGCATGTGCATGTGCCCACACCTCTATCTCGGGGCATGGAGGGGGGCTGCGTGGTACCTCAAGACGAGCCCAGGGACACCTGGGGGCTCTATATTTGCACACCCCCACACTCCCCCAAGCTGGGGCTGGATCAGTGTCCCCCCCTTGGCAGGTTCAGTCACCCCTGGCCCATGTCATGCCTGGTGCCAGGGGATGGGAGCTCCCCCCTTCAGAACACCCCTCAAAACAAGCCCCCATCACATCACACTGCACAGAACAGCCCCCGCCGGCCAGGCGGGGTAAGGGGGGGCTGGGAGGGGGGGCTGGAAGAGATCGTTGCAGTAGCAGCCCCGGGATCGGGGTTCCAAGCAGCCCCCCTCCCCCGCCAGGCAGTGCAGGGGGGCTCGGAGCCCGCGGCCCGGCGGAAACCCACCCGGTGGCCCGCTGGGGGCTGCGGGCGAACTGCCCCGGCCGGGCCCCGGACTCACCTTGTGCTGGGCGTGCGGGAGCGCGCGGGTCTCAGTCCCGCCGCGGCCGGGGCATCACCGGGCCGGGCGAGCGCAGGAGGCGAGCGGCGAAGTGTCCCGGGCGCGCCTCGGCAGCATCGTCCCCCGGGCGGCCGGAGCCGGGTCCCCGCGCTAGCGGGCGGCCGCCGAGCGCCCCATCGCCATGTTGCCGGCGGTGCGGGGACCCGAGCCGGGGGAATTGGGAAGGCGAGCGAGCGAGCGAGGGAGCCGGAGCCGCGTCCTTTGTGGGGTCAGGTGGCCGCGTCCTCCTCGCACCGAGTCCCGCACGCAGCACGCGTGCCTCGCACACACAGCTGCACACACGCTGCACATAGCTACACACACAGCGCTACACACAAACAGCTACACACACTGCACAGAGCTACACACACAGCGCTACACACAAACAGCTACACACACTGCACAGAGCTACACACACAGCGCTACACACAAACAGCTACACACACTGCACAGAGCTACACACACAGCGCTACACACAAACAGCTACACACACTGCACAGAGCTACACACACAGCGCTACACACAAACAGCTACACACACTGCACAGAGCTACACACACAGCGCTACACACAAACAGCTACACACACTGCACAGAGCTACACACACAGCGCTACACACAAACAGCTACACACACTGCACAGAGCTACACACACAGCGCTACACACAAACAGCTACACACACTGCACAGAGCTACACACACAGCGCTACACACAAACAGCTACACACACTGCACAGAGCTACACACACAGCGCTACACACAAACAGCTACACACACTGCACAGAGCTACACACACAGCGCTACACACAGCTACACACACTGCACAGAGCTACACACACAGCGCTACACACAGCTACACACACTGCACAGAGCTACACACACAGCGCTACACACAAACAGCTACACACACTGCACAGAGCTACACACACAGCGCTACACACAAACAGCTACACACACTGCACAGAGCTACACACACAGCGCTACACACAAACAGCTACACACACTGCACAGAGCTACACACACAGCGCTACACACAAACAGCTACACACACTGCACAGAGCTACACACACAGCGCTACACACAGCTACACACACTGCACAGAGCTACACACACAGCGCTACACACAAACAGCTACACACACTGCACAGAGCTACACACACAGCCCTACACACAAACAGCTACACACACTGCACAGAGCTACACACACAGCACTACACACAAACAGCTACACACACTGCACAGAGCTACACACACAGCCCTACACACAAACAGCTACACACACTGCACAGAGTTACACACACCGTGGCACACACAAACAGCGGCACACTGCACAGAACTGCACACACAGTGCCACACACACAGCTGTACACACGCTGCACAGAGCTACACACTGCACAGAGCTACACACACAGTGCTACACACAGTGCCACACACACAGCTGTACACATGCTGCACAGAGCTACACACTGCACAGAGCTACACACACAAAGCTACACACACTGCACAGAGCTACACACTGCACAGAGCTACACACACAGTGCCACACACACAGCTGTACACATGCTCCACAGAGCTACACACAGTGCTGCACACACTGCACAGCACTACATACACACAGTGCTACACACACACACACCACACAGAGGTATATACACTGCATACTTCTACATACACAGCACAGAGCCACACACACTAGGGCTATGTCTACACTGGCCCCTCTTCCGGAAGGGGCATGTAAATTTCAGCAGTCGTCGTAGGGAAATGCGCGGGGGATTTAAATATCCCCCGCGGCATTTAAATAAAAATGTCCGCCACTTTTTTCCGGCTTTTAAAAAAGCCGGAAAAGAGCGTCTAGACTGGCCCCGATCCTCCGGAAAAAGTGCCCTTTTCCGGAGGCTCTTATTCTTACTTCAAAGTATAAGAGCCTCCGGAAAAGGGCACTTTTTCCGGAGGATCGGGGCCAGTCTAGACGCTCTTTTCCGGCTTTTTTAAAAGCCGGAAAAAAGCGGCGGACATTTTTATTTAAATGCCGCGGGGGATATTTAAATCCCCCGCGCATTTCCCTACGACGACTGCTGAAATTTACATGCCCCTTCCGGAAGAGGGGCCAGTGTAGACGTAGCCACACAGTTTTACATACACGGCACAGAGCTACACACACGCAGTGTTGCACATATTGAACAGAGCTACACGCACAGCACAGAGCTACTCACACAAAGTGCTACACACACTGCACAGAGCCACCACACACTGCACACTTCTACATACACTGTACAAAGCTACACACACTGCTATATACACTGCACACTGTCACACACGCTGCACATAGCTACAAACACTGCATACGCTTTTGTATATATGATGCACATAGTTACATACTTTACACGCAGCTGTACACACTGCACATAGCTGCACACTACACACACAGCAATTCACACACTGTACAGAGCTACACATACTGCACACTGTCACACACGCTGTACATATCTCTAAACACTGCACAGAGCTACATACACTGCACATATCTACACATACTGCACGTAGATATACACAACCACACACAATGTATAGTTATAAACACTGCAAACAGCTAAGCACATATACTGCTGCACACTGCTGTACACACAACCTCAGACAGTATTACACACAGCAGTGTACACAACTGCGCACACTGCACACAGCACACAGCTAACCACTGCAAAAACAGCTCAGATACACTGCATGCTTCTACACACACTACACACAGCTACATACAACTACACACAGCTATGCACACAACTACATACACTGCAAACAGCTGCACACACTGCATGCTGCTGTGTACATTCTGTCGCCCTCTCAAACACACACTTGGGCTGCACACACAGTCTTCCATACAGACATCATCACACACAGTCTCTGTTGTGTATACACACTCACACAACAATTCATTTGCTCCTGCACACACACAATTGCGCCCACGTACTCATGCACACACATCCGACCTCCCTCTTGCATATGCACCCCCCCTCAGTGCACCCTCTTCCCTTGGAGTGCACCTTGCAGGGCCACAGCATGTGAGAAGGGTACCTGGGGATGGTGCCAGGCGGGGCAGTAGGGTTTCTCACATTACCGCCTGGTCCACAAAGCCACCATTGTGGCTGGAAACTCCCACTGCAGGGAATAGCTGGGAATTGACACTGGATCTGGGGCTGAGGACAATGGGGTATGTGTCTGAATGGGGGAGTGAGGGGCCAGCTCCCTGCAGGAACAAGGGCTAAATCCGCCCTTTATCCTGGCAGGCAAACTTGGCACCCCCTCTCCAAGGGCCTGGGCCTCCGCAGCCGTCAGATTGAGGGGGTCAGTTAGTACGTAGGAGGACAGTGAGCTGAGCTGAAACCCGGCAGACTCACCACACACATGAAGGCGGGGGAGGTGGTCCCTGCAGGATCCCTGGGGCTGGGCTGAATGTGCCACACAGGAGATGAGTATATTAGGAGGCTTTGGGGCACAGGTAGGCCCCAGTCAGGAAGGCAGAGTGAGAAGGTAATCTGGGATCAGCCTCTTGACGGTCACACAACCCTTCACACTCACTCACACCAAGGGGGAAACTGAGGCACAGTGAGGGGAAAGCACTTGTCTATGTTCACATGGCAGGAGTGCAAACAGAACCCAGGAGTCCTGACTTCCATCCGGCCTCCTTTGCTCTAACCACTAGATGCCACTCCCCTCCCCTCAGGGCAGAACCCAGGAGTTCTGAGTCCCAGCCCTCTTGTTCTAACTTCCAGACCCCACTTCCCTCTCATGGCTGGGATTGGATTCAGGTTCTGGCCCCTCCTCGCCCCCTGCTGGAATCTGGGGGAGCATTGTTGCATAGCAGCCCTTGAGAGGAGCCCAGTGGAGGGAGCTGCTTGTTCTGCAGCAGAAGCTGGGAGCATACAGTGACTCATCCTGGGAAGGCGCATGTGGGAACTGGTGCTGAGGGTGGGGGAGGGGCTGCTGCCGCAGTCAGGCCCAAGGGGGCTGGGGTGGTCTCAGCTAGTCCTCCTGCCCAGGGGCTGAATCAGGCCACATACTCCCTAGGGTTGAAAGGGCCTGGATCTCATTCCTCACCCACCTTGGACCAGTTAGCCCACCTCCTCCCAGTCCTGGGGCTGGAGCTAGTGCCTCCTACTCTCAGGGAAAAGGTCCGTAGCCCAGTCCCCACTCCAGAGTGAGGTTAGAGCTGGCACTTCTGGCAGCAAATGGCCCTGGATCCACTTCTGCAGGGTGCAAGAGGGAGAAGATTGGGAGTCAGGACTCCTGGATTCTGCCCTGAGGGGAGGGGAGTGGTGTCTAGTGGTTAGAGCAGAGGGGGCAGGATGGAAGTCAGGACTCCTGGGTTCTATTTGCTCTCCTGTCATGTGGACATAGACAAAGGGGCCAAGTGGCCAAACCTTCTCCACCAAGCCCTCCCTCGGCCCGGCTCAGGGAGAGCTGAACACCCCTATATGTGGCTGGTCCCATGCACCAAACAGAGAGGTAAGTGGGGCTGCTCTGGGCTAGCAGCAGACGAGGTCTGGGACCTGCAGGGTGATTGTTGGGCCCCAGAGATGGGGTGATCTGCTCACATACAAACTGTGCTGGAGGCTGGGCGGCTGTGTCTACACTGGCAAGTTATTCCGGAAAATCAGCCGCTTTTCCGGAAAAACTTGCCAGCTGTCTACACTGGCTGCTTGAATTTCCGGAAAAGCACTGACGATCTAATGTAAAATCATCAGTGCTTTTCCGGAAAAACTATGCTGCTTCTGTTCGGGCAAAAGTCTTTTTCCGGAAAACTGTTCCGGAAAAGGGCCAGTGTAGACAGCACAGTAGTGTTTTCCGCAAAAAAGCCCCGATCGCGAAAATGACGATTGGGGCTTTTTTGCGGAAAAGTGCGTCTAGATTGGCCATGGATGCTTTTCCGGAAAAAGTGCTTTTCCGGAAAAGCGTCCTGCCAATCTAGACACGCTTTTCCGAAAATGCTTTTAACGGAAAACTTTTCCGTTAAAAGCATTTCCGGAAAATCATGCTAGTGTAGACGTAGCCGGCGGGTATAACCTCTGGAGGAAGCAGGGAACCATTTCCTAGTGCGACCTTCCTCAGCACACAGACCAGGAGCTTTGGCACCTTCCCCCAGCCTGGCTCCCAAGAAGCAGCTGTCTCCCGGTGCCCAGGCAGGACACAGTGCAGCACCCACATGTGGCCTCCCTGCACTCCCAGCCCCACTGCAGCCTGCCCAGCCATGCACACAGCTTGTGGCCTGCTGGCCCAGCATCTCCTGGGACTGAGCTCCCCTTGTTCGCTGTGCGCCGGCAGTGCGGACGGATGGATGCCTCCCAATGCCCAGCAAAAGTGATGCTGCAGCCAAGTCCCTGGGGATCTCTGTGCCAGGGAGGCTGCAGGGCAGAAGACTGTTTTCTGCAACTTGGCCTCCCGCCTCATGCCAGGGCAGCGAGGGGGGGCTGGGAACCTGGACTCCTGGGTTCTCGTCTACACCCTGCCTTGCTCTGGTGAAAATGGCCCAGCAGGGGGTTGCTCTGAGGTGCCATTAGGAAGACTCATGTTTTCAAGGATTTAGTTAGCCCTCCTCCAGGGGATCGGGCCCCACTCCGGGGTGGGGGCTCAGCACATACTAGTTCTGCCTGCTGGGACAAAGGGGAAGCTGCCTGTGTTCAGGCTGGGCAGTGAAGGTCAGAGCTGGGCTGTCAGGAACCAGTCTGGCTGTACCCCGGCTGCAGCTGTGACAGAGACACTCCTTCATGCCAGCGCCCTGCCTAGGCTTTCTGTGCTGTGGGGTGGGCTCACATTCCACCCTCACCCCAGCAAGCGCCCCTGGAAGCTGGGCACTTGTGTGGCCACTCAGGAGAGATTAGCAAAGCACCCACAGCTAGGTTTGGTTTCTATTGGGAGTGCTTAATGGCCACACAATTGCCCTTGCATCATGCCCATGCCCATGCTTGGCAGGAGGGGCATGGACACCACCCAGCCCCCACTCCACAATGCAGCCATCAAATTGCAGAGGGAGCCACCAAATGACAGGAGGAGAGGGAGGAAAAAAACCACCATCTGCCACCAGAGCCATTCCCAGCATTAGGGAGCCAGCCATTGAGGGTCACTGTGAGAGAAAACACTCCCTCCCCCACTGCAAATCTGTATGGTATTCCCATCTCACTGAGTAATTGGTACAGATCTACACCAGGGAACAGCCCAGAAACCCCAGCCCCAACCACTAGGCACGACTCCCCTCCCTATGCTAAAGATCGAACCCAGGAGTCCTGACTCCCAATTCTTCCTGCTAAACCCCACTCACCTCCTCTTGCAAGGCACAGGCTAAGCACACCTCACTTGCAGGGGCAGAAGCCAAAGGCTCGCTGCCATGGGATATGATAATGCTGTGCATGTACTGCCCTCTGGTGGGAGCTTTCAGACCGCAGTAGCATTGGCATAAAAACCTGCTCCCTGTGTGTACAGAAGTTGGAGGCAAGACAGAGGAGGTAATATCTTCCATTGGAATAACTTCTGTCGGTGAGAGAAGCTTTTGGGCCACATAGCCCTCTTCTTCAGGCCTGGGAAAGGTACGCCAAGGGTCACAGACAAATGCAAGGTGGAACAAGGTGTTTAGCATGATAGCACATATTCCAAGGGACCATTCAAGGTTGAATACCTGTAAAAGCTCTGCAGTCATAAATCAAAAAGGGGGGTTAGTGGGTGGCAGATTGTTGTAATAAGCCATAAATCCAGTGTCTCTGTTCAGTCCATGATTTTAGATTTTGCCCACACTACAGAGTTTTATCAACACAAGTTACTCTGATGGTCAAACCCTGGTATAATTGCATTGCTTGTGCGTGTTCACACAATGCTCCTTCTGTACACAGTCATAGAATCATAGAGCTGGAAGAGACACCAGGAGGTCATCAAGTCCAGCCCCGTGCCCAAGGCTGGACCAATCCCAACTAAATCAATTCAGCCAGGGTTTTGTCAAGCCGAGGCTTAAAAATCTCTAGAGATGGAGATTCCACCACCTCCCTAGGTAACCCATTCCAGTGCTTCAACACCCTTCTAGTGAAATAGTTTTTCCTAATATCTAACCTAGACCTCTCCCACTGTAACTTGAGACCATTGCTCCTTGTTCTGGCATCTGTCACTACTGTGAACAGCCTCTCTCCATCCTCTTTGGAACCTCTCTTCAGGAAGTTGAAGGCTGCTATCAAATCCCCCTCACTCTTCTCTTCTGCAGACTAAACAAACCCAAATCCTACAGTCTCTACTCATAGGTCATGCGCGCCAGCCCCATAATCATTTTGGTCACCCTCCATTGGATCCTCTCCAATGCATCCACATCCTTTCTGTAGTGGGAGGTCCAGAATGTGGTCCAGATGTGGCCTCACCAGAGCCGAATAAAGGGGAATAATCACTTCTCTGGATCTGCTGGCAATGCTCCTCCTAATGCACCCCAATATGCCATTAGCCTTCTTGGCTACAAGGGCACACTGTTGACTCATATCCAGCTTCTCATTCACTATAATCCCCAGGTCCTTTTCTGCAGAACTGCTACTTAGCCATTCAGTCCACAGCCTGTAACAATGCTTGGGATTCTTCTGTGCCAAGTGCAGGACTCTACACTTGTCCTTGTTGAACCTCATCAGATTTCTTTTGGCACAATCCTCTAATCTGTCCAGGTTACTCTGGACCCTATCCCTGCCCTTTAGCGTATCTACCTCTCTTCCTAGCTTAGTGTCATCTTTGAACTTGCTGAGGGTGCAATCCATCCCCTCATCCAGGTCATTAATAAAGATGTTGAACAAAACCGGCCCAAGAACAGATCCTTGGGGCACTCTGCTAGAAACCAACCGCCAACCTGACATCGAGCCGTTGATCACTATCCGTTGGGCCCGACAGTCTAGCCAGTTTTCTATCCATCTTACAGTCCATTTATCCAATCCATATTCCTTTAACTAGCAAGAATATTGTGGGAGACTGTATCAAAAGCTTTGCTAAAGTAAAGGTACATCACATTCACCGACTATCCCATATCTACAGAGCCAGTTACCTCATCATAGAAGCTAATCAGATTGGTCAGGCATGACTTGCCCTTCGTGAATCCATGTAGACTATTCCTGATCACTTTCCCCTCTTTCAAGTGCTTCAAAATGGATTCAAAACAGTGTGTGTCCACAGCTCTGAGTCTAGCATCCACAGAAAGAGCTGTGGTCTCTCTGTGGGGTGATAGATGACATGCAGATCCCAATTTTGGCCCCAGATCACTGTAGGCAGAGGGACCAACAGAGTTGTCAGGCCCTTAGGAAAAGTGGTGAGGGTGACTCCGTGCTCCTGGAAAGGGTGGGGACTCAGGTGGAAGGGGAGGGGTTGGGACAGCCTGCACTCAGAGCTGCCTGGAGTGCAATGCACAGTGCTTCAGTAGTAGTTTAAAGGGCATGGGACTCTGGCTGGGACCCTGGGACTTTTAGAGTCACAAGGTCCTAGAGCAGTTGCCCTCTTTGCCCCTCCTGTCTGTCTGTGAATATCTATTCCATTATGCTACTCACCACCTACTGCAGCTAGGCATTTTGGGAAGGCAGAATGGATTGCAGTACATCATGCGGGCTCAATGTCCCATGGTGCAGTTTTTTCTATCCCATCTTTCCTTGGGCTTTCAGCTGTGATTTGTGGCATTTTTCAATGGCCCATGTACGGTGCACCCAACATCTCTGTCTGAATGGATGGATCCTGCACTGCTCTCCATTGTTGTGGTCACTTTTATGAATACAGTAATTCCTCATTTAACACTGTAGATATGTTTCAGAAAATGATCGTGTTAAGTGAAAACATGTTATACGGGGTCAATTTTCGCATTGAAAATAATGGAAAAGGTGGGGGTTGCATTTCAAGTGGTGGTGTCTGTTGGAAATGGGACATAAGGTTGGGGGAGAAAGGGGACTGGGTTACAGCAAGGAGGGGAGGTGTTTGGCTCTGGGGAAGGGAAGGGGAGGGGGATTGGGCTGGGAATATGCCCCTGTGATGGGTCTGCTGGGACCCGCACTATGTCTGGTGGGGGGGGGTCGCTGGGGAATGGCATGGTGAGCAGCGAACCCTTCGCCACTTTGCAGGGGGGGGGGGAAGCCCCGCACAGCCGCCGGCGACGGACCGGCTGGGGAAACCCAGCCACCGGCCTGCAAGTGGGGGCAGAGGAGAGGGGCCAATGTGTTCGGCGAGGGGGAGTCAGCGGGAAACGGTGCAACAAGCAGCAAATCCTCCGCCACTTTGCAGAGAGGCAGGGGAAGCCCCGCGCAGCTGCCATCAATGGGCCGGCTGGGGAAATCATGTTATACCGGGGACAGTCGTGTAATTCAAAAAACGTTCCAAAAAAAAATAGTGTTGTTGCGAAAACGTGTTTAGCGGGCACGTGTTAAATGAGGAATGACTGTACATCATGGATGGACATGCAGTGTATCCTGAGCTCCTAGTCTGAACAGGCATCCGAGGTGCCTGACCCCCTGTGTGCTGTGGAAAGAAACAACACCAGATTACTTTTGGCATTTACAGAGCATCTGCACATGGTGGAGCATCGCTTTTGGGCTCAGAAAAGAAGCACTGAGTGATGGGAACGAGTCCTTAGGCAGGTCTGGGATGACCAGTGGCTGCAGAACTGTCAGATGCAGGCAGCCACCTTCCTGGAACTGCATGGAGCTTGCCCTAGCACTCGGCACGAGGACACCAAAATGAGGGCTGCTCTCTTGGCGGAGAATCACGTGGAGTTTCCTGTGTGGGATCTGGTGCCTCCAGACTGCTACTGGTCTGTTGTGAATTGGTTTGGAGCCAGGGAGTCCAGGGTTCAGCTGCTTTAACTCAAGTGTGTAGGGCTGTTAATCAAATCAGCATCGTGCTACAGAGGATTGTGACTCTGGGCAATGTGTGGGAAATAGTGGATGGCTTTGCGGCAATGGGATTCCCTATCTGCAGTGGGGTGATAGATGGCACCCAGATCCCAATTTTGGCCCTGGATAATTTTGCAATGGAGCATGTGAATAGAATGGGGGTACTGCTCTATGGTACTTCAGGTGCTTGTGGATCACTGTGACCATTTCACTGACATCAACGTGTGCTGTCTGTCTGGGAAGGTGCATGATGCACACATCTTCATGAACACCAGCCTATACAGAAAGCTGCATGCAGGGACTTCCTTTCTAGACCAAAAGATTCCAGTGGGGAATGTTGGAAAGCTCATAGTGATCCCAGGAGACCCGGCGTATCCCTTGATCCCACAGCTCCTGAAACCTTACAGAGGAAACCTGGACAGCAGCAAGGAGCATTTCAGCAATGGCCTGAGCAGGTGCTGAATGACCATGGAATGTGCCTTTGGCAGATTAAAAACTCACTGGAGCTGCCTTTCTGGCAGGTTAGACCTAAATGAGGAAAATATTCCCATGGTCCCAGCAGCCTTGTGAAGCTCAGGGTGAAATGTTTCCCCCAGGGTGGGGCATTGAGGCAGTCAGATATTAGGGCTACTAGAAGGGTACAATGGGTGGCTACTTGAATCAGGGAGGCTTTGACAATGAGCTCCAGTAATATGTATTTCTATCCAGCAGTCTGCCATGCTTTGTTAACTCGCCACCTTGCATGAGAATTTTGATTATTTCTGACCATTATTTGTACTTAGCAAATGATTAAATTGCCACTGTGTATTAATTCCAGCAGCAACCACTGTGTGCAGGCAACAAATAAAGGTTGGTTATCTTTCAGAGAGTATGTTTTTATTAAATACTAATTAACAACACACACAAAAGGCTTAGTGGAAAGGGAGATAACAGTGCTGGGCAGTGTAAGCTTTTATAGCTGTGTGTATCATTCTGGAAGCTGCCCAAAGGGGTGGAGTGAAGAGGTACTGTGCTGGGCTAGGAAGTTGCAAGGAACGTGTGGGAGGAGTTTGGGGAGGGCAGGGAAAACAATTCTGTATTGGCTGCTGCATCTGTTTGCTTGCTTCTGCATCACTTTTATTATCTGTTTCTAGCTCATTAAAATTTGCTCCTGGATCTCCCGTCTGTCTTGTTTATAGTTTTCTTTTAAAGTCTCTCTCCACACCCTGTGTTCTTAGAATCATAGACTCATAGAGCTGGAAGAGACCTCAGGAGATCATCAAGTCCAGCCCCCTGCCCAAGGCAGGACCAATCCCAACTAAATCAATACAGCCAGGGATTTGTCAAGCAGAGACTTAAAAACCTCTAGAATAGTGATAGAGATGCAGCCATGTTAGTCTGGCGTAGCTGAAACAAAAGACAGAACTATGTAGCACTTTAAAGACTAACAAGATGGTTTATTAGGTGATGAGCTTTCATGGGCCCATCTTGTTAGTCTTTAAAGTGCTACATAATTCTGTCTTTTGTTTTAAAAACCTCTAGGGATGGAGATTCCACCACCTCCCTAGGTAACCCATTCCAGTGCTTCACCACCCTCCTAGTGAAATAGTTTTTCCTAATATCCAACTTAGACCTCTCCTACTGTAACTTGAGACCATTGCTCCTGGTTCTGCCATCCGTCACTACTGTGAACAGCCTTTCTCCAGCCTCTTTGGAACCTCCCTTCAGGCAGTTGAAGGTTGCTATCAAATCCCCCCTCACTCTTCTCTTCTGCAGACTATACAAACCCAAATCCCTCTGTCACTCCTTATAGGTCATGCACTCCAGCCCCCTAATCATTTTGGTCGCCCTCCGCTGGACCCTCTCCAATGCATCCACATCCTTTCTTGTTTTATTCCTCTGAGGATTGGAGCACCTTGTGAAACATATCCTCCTTGGTTGCTTCCAAGGCACCCCACTAGTGTGTAGGTGTGACAGTGTTCCCAAGGGGCAACCTGAACAGTGATGTTGCTGAGCCCTCTGCCCTATCAACCTGGGCTCTCTCTTATACTGTGATGCCGTTTGCAAGCCACAAACCTCTGGTAGGTACTGCATGTACACAGACTTCCATGGACAGGACCATACCCACGCTGAGTTACATGAATGCTCCTGTCAGTCACTCAGGAACCAACAATAGACAGGTTCCAGCCAATTCCCCACAACTTTCCAGCTTCGAACACCATCTGTACCATCTTGCTCCGGTAGCCTTGTTCAGCCAAACCGCACTGTTGTAGGTTTATTAACTACAGTAAGGTAGATTTTCAGTGATCATAAGTGGTAGGCACGAGAGATCAGAGCTAGTTATCAAAGGAAAGAAAAGAAAACAAAACAAAACAAAAGAAAAGGGCACAAGCTAAAGCTTAACCCTGAACACACTAGGCAGTATTTAGATCTAGCAGTTTATAGGGATGTAAAATCCTGATTAATTGGTTAACTGGTTAAATGCGATGTTTAGCCAGTTAAAGGGGGCTGGGCTGAGCCCGTGCAGCCCCTGCTGCAGGCAGGAGCAGCCCCTGCCTGTGATGCACCTGGGCCTGCCGCAGACAAGAGCTGCTCTAGCTGGGCTGGAGCTACCCCTATCTGTGTGGGCCCTATTGGGGTGGAGCAGCCCCTGCCCACAGCAGGCAGGAAGCTGTTGCAGTCCCCACTGGTTAACTGGAGCCAGTAAGCATCAACTGTTAAGGGTTAACATTTTGGGTGCTTAGCAGTTTACTCGCCCACGGATGCTACACAGCTCTTAATACACAGGCTTCCCTCTCACTCCCAGAGCAGTCCCACATAGGATTGCCAGGTATCCGGTTTTGAACCGGACAGTCCAGTATATGAGCTTTCTATTCAATAAACAAATTGAGAAAATATAAAATTTGGAAAATCATGGAAGATGGGAGAGATTCCAGAAGACTGGAAAAGGGCAAATATAGTGCCCATCTATGAAAGGGAAATGAGAACAACCCGGGAAACTATAGACCAGTCAGCTTAACTTCTGTGCCAGGAAAGATAATGCAGCAAGTAAGTAAGGAATTCATCTGCAAATATCTAGAAGATAATAAGGTGATATGGAACAGCCAGCATGGATTTGTAAAGAACAAATCATGTCAAACCAATCTGATAGCTTTCTTTGATAGGATAATAAATCTTGTGGATAAGAGAGAAGTGCTGGACAAGTATACCTAGACTTCAGCAAGGCATTTGATACGGTCTCGCATTATATTCTTATCAATAAACTAGGCAAATACAACTTAGATGGGGCTACTATAAGGTGGGTGCATAACTGGCTGGATCACCATTCTCAGAGAGTAGTTATTAACAGTTCACAATCCTGCTTGAAAGCTATAACAAGTGGGGTTCCGCAGAGGTCTGTTTTGGGACCGGTTCTGTTCAATATCTTCATCGACGATTTAGATATTGGCATAGAAAGTATGCTTATTAAGATTGCAGATGATACCAAGCTGGGAGGGGCTGCAACTGCTTTGGAGGATAGGGTCATCATCCAAAATGATCTGGACAAATTGGAGAAATGGTCTCGGGTAAACAGGATGAAGTTAAATAAGGACAAATACAAAGTGCTCCACTTAGGAAGGAACAATCAGTTTCACACATATAGAATGGGAAGTGACTGTCTAGGAAGGAATACGGCAGAAAGAGATCTAGGGGTTATAGTGGACCACAAGCTAAATATGTGTCAAGAGTGTGACGCTGTTGCAAAAAAAGCAAACATGATTCTAGGATGCATTAACAGGTGTGTTGTGAGCAAGACATGAGAAGTCATTCTTCCTCTCTACTCTTCACTGATTAGGCCTCAGTTGGAGTATTGTGTCCAGTTCTGGGCACCACATTTCAGGAAAGATGTGGAGAAATTGGAGAAGGTCCAGAGAAGAGCAACAAGAATGATTAAAGGTCCAGAGAACATGACCTATGAAGGAAGACTGAAAGAATTGGGCTTGTTTAGTTTGGAAAGATGAAGACTGAGGGGGGACATGATAGCAGTTTTCAGATATCTAAAAGGGTGTCACAAGGAGGAAGGAGAAAAATTGTTCTTCCTGGCCTCTGAGAATAGAACAAGAAGCAATGGGCTTAAACTGCAGCAAGGGAGGTTTAGGTTGGACATTAGAAAAACTTCCTAACTGTCAGGGTGGTGAAACACTGGAATAAATTGCCTAGGGTCGTTGTGGAATCTCCATCTCTGGAAATATTTAAGAGTAGGATAGATAAATTCTATCAGGGATGGTCTAGACCAGTGGTCTCCAACCTTTTTAAGCACGAGATCACTTTTTTAATTTAAGTGCAATCCAAGATCTACATCACACCCAAATACCCTTGCCCCGCCTCCTTTGTGCCCCTTCTCTGAGGCCCCGCCCTCCCCGCTCACTTTCACCCTCACTTTCACCAGTCTGGGACAGAGGGTAGGGGTGTAGGCTCTGGACTTGAATTAAGGGATTTGGAGTGTAAGAGGGGCTCTGAGCTGAGCTTGGGGCAGGCAGTTGGGATGCTGGAAAGGGTTCTAGGTGCAGGCTCCGGCAGGGCATTTGGATGCAGTGCTCCGGGCTAGGGCAGGGGCTTAAGGTGTAGGAGGGGGTTCATGACTGGGGCAGGGTTTCAGGATGTGGGCTCCAGCTGGGCCCTGCTTACCTCAGGTGGCTCCTGGGTGGTGGTGCAGTGGGTATAAGGCAAGCTCACCCCTGCCCTGACCCTGCTCGGCCAGCAAACTCCATTCCAAGCAAAAGCAGCCGGCAAACTCCATCCCAAGACTTGTTGTGCCCCCTCTATGCCCTTGGAGATAGGACACAGAGTGGGAGAGGGGGCTCCCTGACATAAGCATCCTCCTTTCCCTCCCCTGCCCAGTAAGCAGGAGGCTCTTGAGGAGACAGCTCCAAGACAAACGGCAGGAGAAGGGCAGCAGTGGGGGTGGAGGGCAGCTGAAGTGCCGGCACTTGATAGCTTCTTGCCCAAACCAGTCAGGATCCCCTGTCCGAGGCTCCAAGATCTACCAGTAGATCCGGATCTACTGGTTGGTGACCACTGGTCTAGACAGTAGTCGGGGACTGGACTCGATGACTCTCGAGATCCCTTCCAGTCCTAGTATTCTATGATTCTATGAGATGAGAAAATATAAATGTCTGGTATTTTCTAAAGAAGATGTAATGTAGAGTGTGGTGTAATGTAAAATGTGTCCGGTATTTTTGTTGAAACCATCTGGAAAATGGCTAGTCCCACACTGGCCACTCCATCTCTTCAGAACTACAATTCCCAGCATGCAAAGCTCTTTGAGGTGGGCGGGGTCAGCGCCTCCTTGCCTTAGAACTACAACTCCCAGAGGACAGCGCGGTAACTCGTTTCTTTTTACTGGCCACGTGCGCGCTGATGCTGCTTGCTGCGGAGGCGCTAAGGTCTACGATACCGAGAAGGCGGCGCGCGAGGCTGTGCGTGTTGACGTTCGTTACGCTGGATGCGCCGCCGCGGCGTACATTGCCGGAACGCAGCGCTTCTTCTGTTTAGCGGCGGGCCGCCCGCCGCGTGGTGACGTATGACGACGTCGCCTACGGCGGCTGTTCAGGGTCCGACCGGGCGGGAAGATGGCGACCGAGCACCCGGAGCCGCCGAAGGGGGAGCTGCCGCTGCCGGCCTACGGGGCTTGGGCGCCCGCCGAGCTGCAGGCCAAGCTGGCGGAGATCGGGGCCCCGGTTCAAGGTGCAGCCCCGCGGGGGGCGCTCAGGCGAGGGCGGTGCTTAGGAATGGGGCGGGAGATACCGGGGGCTGCGGGGGGGGGGGGGGCGTTGCTTGGCGCTGCCGGGGGGCAGGGGCGGGCGGGGCAAACGGCTGGTGGTGGCTCAGGGTGGCTCTGACGCTTCATCTGTATCCTCCAGGCAGCCGCGAGGAGCTGGTGGAGAGGCTGCAGACCTACACGCTGCAGGTGAGTTACTCGCATGGGGGAGGAGACCCGCTCTGCCACCAGACATGGCCTCCCCTTGGCCGGGCCATTAGCGCCAGCCCTAACTCCCCCACCCCTCTCCTCTAGCTGAAAGGGATCTAAAGGGAGCCCCGAACCTAGGGCTGGCAACCTGCAGTGGGAGACTTTACTGCCTGGCGTGCACTGTGGTGTCACACGACCTGTGGGTATGGTAGAGGGGTCTTCCACCTTCACTGCCCCAAAGCCACATGCACAGTGTGAGCAGTAAACACACTCCACAGCCTTGTGATTAGTGACATTGACTAGGAACCAAGAGGCAAGCAGCCTGCATTCCCTGGCATTAGAGCAAATGAGCAGCATTAGGTAGTGAAGACTGATGCAGTGGTTAGGGCATCAGCTGCGGCTCAGGAGACCTGGGCTCTAGTCCCTACTCTGCTACAGACTCCCTGGGAGACCTTAGGTGAATCACCCAGAGTCTTTGGCCCTTAGTTTGGCATTTGTATCATTGGGCTAATAGTGCTGCCATCCTGTAAGAATAAACAAATTAACAAGTGGAAGGTGTTCAGATAGTGTGTTAACAAGGGCCAGAGAGGTACCACTCAGCTTCAACTGTAAGCTGGGTTGTGACCATCCCCTGATTGAACCATCATGGGTGCTAATGACTTAAAGGAAATTGTGAATTTCCTCATAAGACTGGAACGTGTGGGTGCTATAGCTGTGTGAGGTGGAGGACGTCAGTGACATAGACATCACTGTTCAGATGCCACGAGGGTGCTCTGTCCTAGTGAGGGTCCTTAAGGCTCCATCTGGGCTACTATATTCCTTCCTGTCACATGGTACAGCAGGGTTTGACTAGCCCACTCTCCCGCCCAACAGCAGAGAGATAATGGCAAGTGCTCTGTTGTGGCCTCTGCTCTCCACCCCAGTATGTCTGTGGATGTTGATAGTAATCAGCAGGGCTCACCGAGCTGCAGATCGCCCGAATCCAGCTCTTCCGGGATGTAATCTACTCGCCCATGGCGAGTAGATTACATAGATAGTCGAGCCCTGGTAATCAGGACAACTGTTCTGCACACTGGTGGGAGATGGGCTGCTGATGTTTGGACTACTGGGGGTGGTTTTATTTCTATCCCCATCTCTGTGCCACATGGCCCTGGGCCTTCTTGGTATCAGTATCCCCATCTGGATTTCTGTCTTGGTTGTGGTATTTTGTGTTGTGAAGGTCTTTGTGCAGCATCTGCAGGTTCCATCTTGCTTGGAGAGCTCCACCTTATTGTCTGTCCTTGTGGTGATGGAGAGTTGGTCTCCCCAGGGCCTGGATTTCCTTTCCTGACCCAGAGCATGTCAGTGAGGCCTCTAAGAGAAGCTCCCCAATGGACAGACTTTCACTTGCTTTGCAGCTATATTTATTGTGTCCTCCCTCCACAGACTGGCATCGTGCTGAGCAGGCCGTCTCTCAGGGGAGATGACGGTGACAAACCCACCCCGCCACCAATACCCGGACAGGTGAGTGAAGGGGTCATAGAGAGGAGGAATCTTGGCCTGGCTAAGCCACAAGGGCTTCCCTAGGGACTGGCTGTCTTGCTGTAGATTTCCTATGTTGAGAGGAGGCTGTCTGGGTGACTGACTTCAGTTGGTACTTCCTGCCAGGAGCTGTTGCTAACCCCAGCATCCTGAAGAGCAATACTGTTCTACTTTCATAAATCCATCCCACTCTTTCTGGGATCCAGGAGCTTCCTGCTCATGCTCACCAGTGCTGAGTGGCTCTTGAGCTGGTACTGCTGCATTTGCATTCGGGTGCAGCAACTCGGTGCTGGGTGATGGATCTTGGTTTAAATAATCTGTGATACTTCACACTCTGTGTTGGTCTTTACCTCGTCATCTCTTCTCTCATTTATAGCTCTCTGGGATCCCCTTGCCCCCACCCCCCATGGGGATGCCACCCATGCAGCCTCCACCACCCCCACCGCCTCCCCCTGGCATCAGCCTCAACTTCCCTATGGCCGTGGGGCCCCCTCCACCTCCCCCAGGTATGGGGCCCCCCCTCCGCATGCAGAGCGTGGACCCTTCAGCGCTCTCAGAGGAAGATCGTCTGAAGCTGGCGCAGCAGCAGGCTGCCATGCTAATGCAGCAAGAAGAGAGGGCTAAACAGGTAAGAGCTGTACTGCAGGCAGTGGGGTAGTGGTTTTGTCCTTCAGTGCTGGCTCCAGGGTGGCTTATGGGGTGCTGTGCTGTAGAGGTTCCGTCTTTGGCTCTCCCCTGTCTCAGTGCTGACCTAAGTGCCCTTGTGTGGTGTGAGCAGGTGCTGTGCTGCAGAGACCTGGGGGGCAGTGAGTGCTGCAGTGTGGTTAGCCTTGTGCTGCAGGATATCTGCTAGGTTATGTAGAACAGCCACTTTGTTTGTCAAGAGCCTGGGCTTTTTAATCCTGGCATCTTGGTTGCATCTTAGCTACTGTTTTGCCATTTGGCCTCCTTGAATCCCCCCTTCCCAAGTGTGATTTTAGTTGTATGTGGAATCCTTCACATCTTGTCCTAAATTGTTGTGAAGCGCTAATGCTAAGTGGCCTACCCCAGAGGTGGCCATTTCTCAGCACTAGGTAAAGGATCCCAGTATATGTAACCTTGCGCCCCACCCTGGAGGCAGCTGTTTTTCAGCGCTGAGTGAGGGGGAAGTTCACTTTTAAACTCTGGTTTGTGTGATCTGTTCTGTCTGCCCATAGCCAGAGAATAGGGCGGGTGTTGTGAGTGAAATCAGGTATCAGAGCAGTGGGGTCTGTGTGTTCTGTTGGGGCCTGAAGGATCCTGATCCATTTCCTTCCCCCATCAAGTTGCGGAAGAGATGCTGCCTTCTCCTCTCTGACATTGAACCGAATTGGACCCGATTGCTCTCCTGTTCTGGCAGAGGACAGATACTGTGATCCATTCAGTGCCCTATGTCTCTCCCCCCGCCCTCCCCCTTATCCCCCCATTCCACACTCCCCATTCCCAGGTTGCTGCCTCTTTAGCTGGCCCTTTCCCAATGAGCTGTTAGGGGAAGGGTGCCACTTGGTCACAGCTGGTTCCCAGCACTCTGGCCTCCCCCTCACTCCTTGCAGGGGGAGCACGCATTCGGGGAGAAGCTGAAGGAGCAGGAGTTGCTGGAACAGCAGAAGCGGGTAAAGCCCCCTGCGGCGGCATCTCACTAGGCGTTCGGGGCCAGGATGTAGGTGTGGTGGACTAACCGGCGAGGCTTCTGCTTACCGGTGCTGTCTCCCTTGTCTGCACTGGTCCACCACACAGTAGGCCCCACCAGCTCTGGGGAGCCCTCCTAGCCTCCCCTCTCCAGCCCACTCTCTCTTCCAGTAACCTTCAGTGTCAGTGGCCCTATCGAGCAGCTCCTTTCAGCCACGTATCTGCTCTCCCCCTGCAAATCTCCACCAGGCCCCCCCCCAGTCCAGAATCTGCCCCCCTCCATCACTAAATGGGCCTATCTGGCCTGATATCTCCCCCACCAAAAGGCTCGTGGCCTCATGTCTCCTGGCATCCCTGTCCGTGATTATGGGGTGAGCCTCCAATGCTCTCATGCATGGCAGGGATGTTGCCTTCCCACCCTGAGGACCTCTTGTGGTGAGGAGAAGGGCTGCTGATCTTCCACACTCACCCATCTGTGACCTCTCCCCATATGTTCTTCTCTCAGGCTGCAGTTCTACTGGAACAGGAGCGACAGAAAGAGATGGCTAAACTGGCCTCCCCAGTGCCCAGACCCCCTCTGGATGTGGGCCCCGTAAGACCCATGGGGCCAAGGCCTCCAATGGTACCACGAGGTGAGACTATTTCCCCAGCTGGGATATGAAATCTGGGGTCTTTTTGCCTCTAGTGGGCTCTGGCTCTGATCCAGCCCCTGCCTGCTGCCTCCGCTTTGGGAGCAGGGCTTCAGGGAGATGGTTACTTCAGATCCATTCCTTGTGGGAACTCACCCCTTTGTATGTATGTCTCCTGCTCACCTAGGTAGTGCCCCTGTGGGACCCCCACTGCCTGGAGTTCCTATTGGTCCCTCTGGCCCAAGGCCACGGGGGCCGCCGCCGCCTCCTGGGGAAGAAGGCCGAGAGGTAAGGTTGCTAAAGGGGTGGCTGGAGGGTGGCCTGTTGGTGGGCAGCTTTCTGAGACATGTTGGAGGTAGAGGTGAAAATTCCTATCCCCACACATAGGCTGGGTTCGGTTCTATTGCTAGCTCTGTGAGTAGAGGGGAGTGGGGAGGTTGTTCCCACTGCCTGGCATGAACAGGACCTGTTGTGGTGCATCTCCTTGCTTAAGAAGTGCCTTCGTTTTGTAGACAGATGACTCCACCATTGGCCCCAAGATCCCTCAGGCCCTGGAGAAGATCCTGCAACTCAAGGAGATCCGGCAGGAGGAGCTCATAACAGTGCCTGGCACCACAGGTAACTAGCTCCTTCCATTCTGTTCCAGTGACGTTTGGGGCAGTTGCTCTGACTGCAGGCAAAACTCTGGCCTTTCGCAGCAGGAGATGCTGAAGGGAGCAAGGGCAGAAGCTCTGTAGGGTCAGGATCAACACCTGGGGTGAGGAGGAGAATAGCGTGTCAGCTAGGGTGGGAGGGGAGGGGGGGTTGGGACGCCTGGATTCCAATCCTGGCTTGTGCAGGAGTGGGGCCTAGAGATTAAGGAGGAAATTGCTTGCCTATTATCTGTACCCATCATTCTCAATCCTCTTGCTTCCCCTGCCCTGCTTTTTGGTTGTCCCTGGGCATAGGTGCCTGCTGCTGAGATTTGCCCAAGAGCTGGGTAAGGATGTTAAATTTAATCAACTAATCGACTAGTTGATGGAATTTCCCTCAACCAGTCAGTAAGCAGGGGAGCCCGCAGTGAGGTCAGCTCCTGGGGCCAGGCGCTAACCCCACTGTGGCTCTACCTTTTACATTTATTAAGAGCCAGCAGGCTCTATACATTTAAAAAGCAGAGGTGCAGTGTCTGGGCTTTTAAGTTGGATCCCCCCAGCACCAGCTCCTGCTCCCGCTGCTTGCTGCCTTTGACAGAAGCAGCAAGGGGTGGGGGAGCAACTAGTCAAAGGACTATTCAATAAGCTTATGGTTATTGCATTGTCGACTAGTCACTTACATCCCTACGGCTAGGTGCTATCTGTGTTGCACTTAGAGAAATGGAACTAGCAGGACGTTGTTTGGGGGATAAGGCAATATGCTGCATTTGTTTTGAATCTAGATTCATGTGTTGTCCCTAGCTACTAAAGTTATGCACCACACATTCATGCACATCATTCTACGGGTGGGATATAATTACTGGCCTCGGTTGTTCATGCAAATCCATTGGCTAGGTGGTCTAGACATGAGGAGGAGAGCTGGGTTGTGTCAGTGCGCACTGATGCTCCTGGAGGATGATCGTAGAACCGAAAGACCCAATCCAATAGTTTTGCACCCATCTTTTTACATGCTTTAATCCATAGATCCAGTCCTATCCCACTGCCCCAGGGTACTATATGACCATGAGTTCTCAGTTAACAGTAGGGATATAACTGATAAGCATCACCCTTACTGGGTGACGCTTACTGGTAACTGGTTAACTGGTGACACCCACTGCATTATGCCACAGTAGGTGGTGGGCCTGGCCTGAGCAGCCCCTGCCTGTGATGTGGTGGGCCCAGCCTGCCGCACTGGGGATGGGGGGCTGCTCCAGCCTGGCCAGGCCTGCCGTGCCATGAGATCTTGGGTAAGCGGTTAGCTGGTTAAATGGGGTTTTACATCCCTAGTTAACAGCAGATGCAACATTGATCTGTTTCTCGATGGGGCTTTTGTGTCTCTTCCTTGGATGGGTTATTCTGTATTGCATTGTATTTTGGCCATCCAAGTGGTGCTGGTAGCTGGTCACTGAGACTTGCTGGCTTCGGGGACTGATCCCATTACACGCACATCTACGTTCACACTTTTAAATACCACAGAGCAGAGACAACTAAGCCACCTGCATTGTTCTATATGCTTCATCGCCGCCCCCCCCCCCAAGTTACTTATGCATTGGGACAAAGATGGAGGCATTGATTGCCATGTGTTTACAGGAGGATTCAGGGGAACTGGCTTCTCCTGGAATAACTTAAAAATATGATTGGTTGCTCTTGCTCCCAGCACGTGGCGGAGGGGTCAGAGGGCTGTCCCCTCCTTCTCTGCCTTAGAGCTGCTGCAGTGGGTCTGACCTCCCTTGTCCCCCCTGCCGTCTTGCTGATCTCCCTGTATTTCTGTAGATGACGATATGGAGACAGATTTGAAGGCATTGGCTGCTATTTCTGCTTCTGAGACAGAGGAGGACATGGCTTTGTCAAAGAAAGAGGTGAGCTGGGTGTGTGCCATGCTTTAGCCCCCAGCTCCAGCAGGGGGTGCAAGTGGCTTAGAGCAGAGAGTTTGGGAGCCAGGATGCTTGGTTCCATTCCCAGTCTGTAGGCTTGCTGGGTAAGGTCTGTTCAACCACTTCATCTCCCTGTGCTTTGGTTTTCCCTTCTGTTAAATGAGCCTTGTTTATTTTCAGGGGCTGAGAGCTCTGATAGAGGCTGAAGTGGACACATCCCCCTAGTCTAACCTCAGTTTGGCTAGCGACTTGTAGATTTAAAGTGAGCACAGGCCCTGATGCTGAGGCTGAAAACTTTGGCCTGGAATGTAATAAATTCCTATGAATCATGTTTTCAGTGAGGGCATGTTTTTGCTGCCAGTGTGGGGAGGAATGGGAGTGAAACTGACTGCGAGCAACCCGTGAAATTCACCAGAACCTCTATGCATCAGAGATGCTAGGGGGGAAAGGAGGTGGGAGACCTTTCCCTTTGCATTCAGGGTAAAAGAGACTAGAAGCACTTCATAGTAGCTGGCAGGGCAGAGCCATCCCATCTATAGGACAGTCCGGGGCAGCTACCCCAAGTCCAGTGTTTTGGGGGGCCTCATGGTGGCCACCTCAACTGTCTTATGGATAGTGTCCTGGGGGATTACAGGGGTGCCTGGCACAGGGCGGCAGCAGGAGTCACCTCCCCGCTCCTCCACACTCACTACGGCAGCAGGTGCTCGAGTAGAGCTCCCAGCCCTGTGGCAGCAGGAAGCGATGCACCCTGGCTCCAGGGTGCTCCGCTTCTCGCCGCCACGGTAAAACAGCACGCAGCAGGCTGGGAGAGGGGGACGTGGTGTGGAGTAGGCTGCTGGGAGGGAGCAGAGCAGGCTGCAAGGTTGTTCTGATGCTCACCGTTCTGGTGAATGTGGTGGTGGACTCTCTGCTGCCATGCCAGCCCCCCACTCCTGCCCTCCGGGTAATCCCCTGGCTTGCATTGCTCTGGGGAAGGGGCTTGTGGAAAGGGTGGGGCCTGCAGGCAGTTGTCCCATACCCTGTAGCCCCATTGGGTTGGTCCTGGCTGCTGGGAGCTGCCGTGTAAAGCTGAGGCCCTGGCCAAGGGTGGCAGGTCTCAGAAGAGCTTCTGTGCCGAGTCCTGCATCCTGCGAGATGACTGTCAGAATTTTAGGGTGACAGCATGAAATGATCCTTTCTCCAGGATTCTTCTTCACATCCCCTGTGTATGGTGCAGCACTGGGGTGTGACTGCGTCTCCGCGCTGGGGAGGGTTCTCCGTATAAAAAGCCTCTGTGCTCTGCCCCAGAGGTGACAGCGTCTCACGTCAGGGGAGGGATGTGTAGGTCTTAACCCCCTTCTCTCGGCAGAGGAACCGTAAGCGCCGTAACCGGAAGAAGAAAAAGAAGGCGCGTGTGGCAGCAGAGGGCAAAGGGGAGAAGGAGTCTCCACGTGCTGAGCCCAAAGACGCCGAATCAGTAGTGGAGATTGAGTATGTCACTGAGGAGCCAGAGATCTATGATCCCAACTTCATCTTCTTCAAGAGGATCTTTGATGCCTTCAAGGTGAGCCCGGCGGCGGTGCTGCCCTTTCCTTGTAGTAAAAGGACCTCCAGCTTTTCAAGTGTCAGCATCTGGCCGAAGAGTGGGATCTAGCGGTTAAGCATAGGAAGGTGCCAAGACTCCTGGGTTCTGTTTCCAGCTCTGTTAGATCCCTCTCTTTAGTGGGACATGGAGAGTCTGTGTGTTCTCACTGGACAGCACTGAGCTCCAAATCCTGTGGTGGGTGGTCTGTTTGCAGTGGGCAAGGAAAGTATCTGCAAGCTGGATCTGCCATGGCCCTGGGGGCAGTGCTTTCTGCTGATTAGGCTACAGATCAGTGTCTGCCCTCTAGCATCATGCTCCCTGCAGTTTGGGAGGGGGTGCAAGTTGGGTTCCTATGTCTGCTGCTGAGTTGGGAGTCTTGGGTGACACCTGAGGTGGTGGATACCTGGTGGTGAGAGGAGGGGGGACTCTCCCTCCATAGATAAGTCCTTCCTCTTCTGTAAGGACCTGGCTTGCAAATCTTCATTCCCCAGGGCAGGAGCACCCCCATGAGGCCTGTATCCACTACCTGCTCTCTCTAGGGTTGTGCAAAGGAAGCATATACTCCCTAGCTCCTCTGGAGATGGGACAGGAGCTCCCTTTCCCCCAAGTCTTGTGCCTCTCCTGCTGTGGGGTCCCCAGCTATTCTTTGGGAGACATTGGCTCAGGCTCATGCACTCCTGCTCAAACCCCCGTTCCCCTCCCCCCCGGAATAGAGTCTCCAGCCTCAACCGCTGCTCATACTCCCTTACCCTCACAGCTGACAGATGATGTAAAGAAAGACAAGGAGAAGGAGCCGGACAAGGCAGACAAGCCGGAGAGCGCAGCCGTCCCCAAGAAGAAGGGCTTTGAGGAGGACCGGAAGGGCAGCGATGATGACAGTAGTGATGATGAGCAGGTGAGTTGGGGGTGAGCCCTGTTACTACGGTGGCCTACAGCTCAGGAGACTGGGGGTGGTGGGGGCACTGGGTCCAGGGGGCTGGAGTGGGGGATTTGGGCTGGATATGAAAGACCCATTGTGTGTGTTTATTTCTTGGGTCCAGGAAAAGAAACCCGAGGCCCCAAAACTGTCCAAGAAGAAGCTGAGACGCATGAATCGCTTCACGGTGGCAGAGCTCAAACAGGTGAGATGGTTGGTCACTCCCAGCACCGTGTAGGTGGCGGGGTCACAGCTCCTCCGAAGGGACATGGCCTTGGGGAACAGAGCTGGCCCTGCTCACGATGCTAAGGGAGGGATGGAACCAAATGGCTCCTCTCTGCTCAGCTGCTCATTCACAGGATTCTGTATCTGGATTGGTGCCTTCTGGGTTCATTGCCCAGCTTGACTAGTTGTGTGGTTGTTGTGTTTAGGCAGCAAGAGTGAAACTGACCAGGCTGACAAAGCTGTGACCCAGCTGGGTGCTGGGGCATGTTTTCTCTCTCTTAGGGGACACTGTACCAGCAAGGGGTCTCCCAAGATGAGCTTGGTTTGAGACATGCTGATCTCTGCTGTCTGGCTGGGATGGGGCGGATAAAGCAGGGGCAATTGGATGCAGTGACTGGGGATGGCAGGAGGGAAAAAAAGATGTTGGTGCTCTAAAAACTAAGCTTTTGGTCTGGGGCAGGAGGCAGTTGGTGGGTGGTGAACTCTGGTGCTTGGAAGGTTTAGCCTGTGCTGTCCTGTCCTAGCTGGTGGCGCGTCCAGACGTGGTGGAGATGCATGATGTGACGGCCCAGGATCCCAAATTGCTGGTTCACCTCAAGGCCACCCGCAACTCTGTGCCTGTGCCCCGGCACTGGTGCTTCAAGCGCAAGTATTTGCAGGGCAAGCGAGGCATCGAGAAGCCGCCCTTTGAGTTGCCTGAATTCATCAAGCGCACGGGCATCCAGGAGATGCGAGAGGCACTGCAGGAGAAGGTACCACACACATGCCCCAAACCTCAAAGATAGCTGCATCTCGGTGCCAGTCAAGGGATCCCTGAGTAAACAGTTTTGACACCCCGCTCCTCTGCAATCTCCATGGGTTTGTGTGATGCCTTTGAGGGGCTGGTGCAGTATGCCCCGGCCAGGACTGCAAGACTTGGTCCTGTTATATATTGCCATGCCCCTGCCTCTTGGTAGATGAGGTTTGTCCTGGCTGCCTCTTGGGGAAGGGTTTATAGTCTATGCCTTCCAAAGAGTGACATGAGGCTGTATGGGGCAGCACTGTGTGTCCGGGGTGGCCCTGTCTGTCCCTGCAGCCCGTTGGGGACCATGGCATGACTGAGTTGTCCCCCCTCACCTCTCATTCCTCTCTCCCCCAGGAGGAGCAGAAGACAATGAAGTCCAAGATGCGGGAGAAGGTTCGCCCCAAGATGGGCAAGATCGACATTGACTACCAGAAGCTGCACGATGCCTTCTTCAAGTGGCAGACCAAGCCCAAGCTCACCATCCACGGAGACCTCTACTATGAGGTGGGTGGGCTTGGGAAAGCCCTCTCCCCAAGAGACCCCCTTCAGATGGGGCAGTGGCTTTGTCTGGTCTGTGCCCAGGTCGTGTCCCATGTTGGGATTCAGGAGGGCAACCTCCCTCTCTGGATGCCTGGGGATTGTGGACTAGGAAGGAAAACTCAAGTCCTGGCCTGGCTCTGTGTGACCCCGGATTTGTGATTGCTGGGAGCCTCTCCCCCAGCTGGGCGCTAGGCGGTGATCAGCCCATGTGGGGTACTGTCAGACCCCCTTGCATTGGGGCACCTTTTTGTGATTGCTCTGATCCCAAGACTCCCCTCTCCTCTAGGGCAAGGAGTTTGAGACGCGGCTAAAGGAGAAGAAGCCCGGGGACCTGTCGGACGAGCTGCGCATTGCCTTGGGGATGCCTGTTGGCCCAGTAAGTGCTCTTGGAAGATGCTTGTCAGAGGAGGGGAGTTGGCGGGACCCTCACCTGTTATCCTGTAGCCAGCCTTTGGGGAGCAGCTAGCCTCGGTCACTGCACGGCTGGGCACCTCAGGGCCAGAACAGCAGGGCAGCTCTCGAGTGGGATTGTTAGGTACTGGCTGAGCTGTGGTGGGGAGGCAGATAGCAGGGGGCTGTGGGTTGGGATGGGGGCACCTGTGTTTGAGAGAAGTGTTTCTGCCACCTCCTTCCGGGATTCCCCACCAATGATCCTAGGAGGAGGTTAGCCTGGTCTGTGCAAGCAAGTCTGTCCTGTAGGCTAACACTATGTTTCTCCTGGCTCCAGAATGCCCACAAAGTGCCACCCCCGTGGTTGATCGCCATGCAGCGCTACGGCCCACCCCCCTCCTACCCTAACCTGAAGATCCCAGGCCTCAATTCACCCATCCCAGAGGTGAGTGTCTGTGTGTCCAGCAAGGGGCTGGGGAATGGTCCTTCACCCCAGCATGTACTCTGGTTGGGTATCTGCAGGGCTCTCAAACTCATGGCCCGCAGGTCATCTACGGCCCAAGCAGTTTCACAGTTTGGCCTGTGAGCCCCTGTGGCCATGGGGAGTGTGTCTGTGTCCATACCCTTCCCCGATGCAGTCCTTGCTCTGGTCCCACCCTGCCTTTTCCCTCCTCTGCTCCTTCCTTTCCTCCCCCCCATTGCACCCCTTTCCTCATGCTGCCTCCATTCCCCCCCTCCCCCCCGAGGGACGCAACCTCAGAGATTACCAAGGGCCTGGCATGGGGCAGTAGCAGGGGTCCCCCACCCCACTTTCACCGTGACTGCTGGAGCCATGGGAATGCTCAGTGATGTAGCAGCCTCTGTTCTGCTCTGCTCCCATCTCCCAGGCCAGCCTGGTTGCTGTGCTTCCCCCAGGCTCCCATTGGCCCACAAGGAGAATTTGAGGACTGGCCTAAAGTAAATTGAGTTTGAGACCCCTACTCTCAGGGTTGGGAGCCTACTACACTGGGGGCCTGGGAGTCATCACTCAGGCTTGAGCCTCTCCCTGTTTGGCACTTTTTCACTGGGAGGGAAAAAGGGGGCTCAACTTGGGGCAATGCTAGTGCAGCTGAGCCACTGGGCATCCCACAAATTCAACCTGCCAGTGCAGTGACTCTGTCCCTGGGACTCCCCTTTCGTAGCAAAGTCCAACCTGGAGCACTGGCCTCTTTCCTACTCCTGAAGCCCCCCCGCTGTCAATCACTTTCATCCGCCACTCCATGTTGTTCCTTATGCCTGTGTTCCTCCGTCACACCATCCAGAGCCCTGCACTCACCAGCCTGGGGTGAAATCTCCCCTTTCTTCCTAGACTGTAGAGTACTGGCAAGGGGTGTCCAGAGCATCAGCTTTGCTTCTCAACTGGAAGGTCAAGGCCCACAGATGGATGGTGACTTGGCCAGTGGCTGGATCAGGAGCAGAGCCCGGAAATGCAGCCTTCGTCACGCCGTGTCCCACTCCACTGTCCTCTGCAGCCTGACTAATCCTTTCCTCTTGTCCCAGGGCTGCTCGTTTGGGTACCATGCCGGGGGCTGGGGGAAGCCCCCTGTTGATGAGACCGGGAAGCCTCTTTATGGTGACGTCTTTGGAACCAACGCTACTGAGTTCCAGGTAGGCAGCCAAGTGGTCATGGCCTTGGAGAGCCTGCGTGGGGTGGGGTTGGGCACAGCCATGCCTGGGGGACTGGAGCTTCATGCCACTCTTGTAGCCTTTAGGCACAATAGGATGAGCTAAGGGCCACTCACTGGCTGGCATTCCCCCTCATTGGTCCTGCCAAGCAAGCCAGGGCTCTTCCCAGGTGGCAGCAGCCAAGATGAACATGCAGCCTGCATTGACCCATTACCTCCCATTGGGTGTCAGAAGGACGCCTGGAACTCAGTGGGGCTGTTGAACTGAGGCACAGCCAGGGGGCAGCAATGCTGGTGCTGGGGCAAAGATTGGTCCCCTGAACCTTACATATTGAACCCCCTGTTCCTACCCTCTACTGGGGCTGGAAGGGTGCCCCCCGGACGGGGAAGGCCCATTCCGTGCTCCTCTGTTTCCCTGCTTGGGGGCCGAGTCAGAGCCAGCACCGTCCAGAGGAGAGAGGCTGCTTAGCCCTACTCCTTCTTTTGTCCAACCCATCTGCCCTCATTTCAGGCCAAGGCAGAAGAAGAGGAAATCGACCGGACACCGTGGGGAGAGCTGGAGCCATCAGATGAGGAATCCTCGGAGGAGGAGGAGGAGGAGGAGAGTGATGAGGAGAAGCCAGATGAGACTGGCTTCATAACCCCCGCTGACAGGTTGGTGCCTACTTGAGGGAGGGAATGGGCTGGTGAGTGAGTCATATGGGGCTCCTTCCTCCCTGCCGGCCATGTGGCTCAGCTGCCATGTCTCTAACCACTTGCCCTTCCTCACCAGTGGCCTGATCACGCCAGGTGGCTTCTCCTCTGTCCCTGCCGGCATGGAGACCCCCGAGCTCATTGAGCTGAGGAAGAAGAAGATAGAGGAAGCCATGGATGGGTAAGTCAGGCTTGTGCCATTCTACTTCTTCAAAAAGAGCAGGGGTAGCTAGGATGCTGTAGGATCACAAGGGGCACTGTCGTGTGGCACTAGGGGCTTAGTAAGGAGTGCTGTCCCTTGTGCTCTAGTGTAAGCCTAGTGGTGCTGTTCATGCTGTTGTCGGTAATGCTGTTATTTAGGAGTGCTCTGTCATTCACCTTCCCAACTGGGGCTTTTAGCTCAGTCTCAGCCTTGCTGCTTCCCAAATCCTGCTGCTCTTTTGTTAGTCCCTGTCCCAAACTGTTTCTGGCAGCTCAACATCCTGGATGCTGCATCCCTGTCCCTTGGCAGTAGTGGCCTGTTGTGCTGATACTTTGTCTCTGCTCCCCTTCCCCACAGCAGTGAGACGCCCCAGCTCTTCACAGTGCTGCCAGAGAAGCGAACAGCTACTGTTGGGGGTGCTATGATGGGTTCCACTCACATCTATGACATGTCCACGGTGAGTGACTCGGGCCAGACAGCTGTGAGCTTTGGGTCACTGATTGGTTTTGATCCAAGGGCTTGGCAGGATGGGGGCCGACACTGGTAGAACCCACCTGTGCCTTCTGGGTCCTGAAGTAGCAGTCCAGGAGCTGTTGTGGTGACAGGGCTTCCCCGCGTGGGAGGGGCAGTGGGGCGGGACTTCCTGTTCTTGGCGTGAGGGTGGTTCTGTATTAACTAGTGGTCTGGAGCAGGGAGAGGTCCAGCTGGGCAGAGAGTCAGGTACTGTGGCAGTAGGAGCTGGAAATCCATGGTGTGAGGAGAAAGGCAGGACTCAGTTGGCTTGACTGTGGGAAGGGGTTGAGCCCTTGGCAGCTGCTGAAGGTCCAGGCTGGAACTGTAGCTGGCTCCCTTGGATGCAGGGAGCCATTGGAGCATCCCATTAGAAATGGAGGTGGGGCTGGCATTCGAGTCTAGACAATCCCTGCTTCTGAGGGGAGAATGGCTCAGGCCTGGGATTAGAATGACCTGGGAAGAATGGCTCCAGTTGGGTGCTGCTGAGAGGGGCTGGAAGGGACATGCACCTGGGGAGTGTACAGGAAGGGCTCAACTGGTGCGGAGTGGTGGGATTCAAAGGTCCACTCTGAGGGGAGTGGTTATGCCAGCGCTCTATCACATCAACCCCCACAGTAAGGGGAGTTCAGTGAGACAAGTACAAGGCCCTGGCCTTCCTCACTCACTGCCCACAGGGTCTCATGGTGGCTGGGAGCCAAGCAGGGTGTTTCTGTGGGTACCCAGGCATTTGAAGCGAGAACACTAATGCTCAGCATGGGAGAGATTCTCCCGCCTCCCCCCCCCCCCCCCCCCCAAGTTTTCAGGAAAGGGATCTTACCTTGGGCACAGTCGGTGCTGTTTGGAGGCAAGATATATTGAACTAGCTGGGCCCTGGCTACGGGGCCCTGAGGGCAGGGGCTCCCTCTCCCACACTGTACTTGTCTCACTCTTCTCCTCCCCTACAGGTGATGAGCAGGAAGGGGCCAGTGCCAGAGATCCAGGGGGTGGAAGTGGCACTGGCCCCTGAGGAGTTGGAGCTTGACCCAATGGCCATGACCCAGAAGTATGAGGAGCATGTGCGGGAGCAGCAGGCCCAGGTGGAGAAGGAGGACTTCAGTGACATGGTGGCTGAGCATGCAGCTAAGCAGAAGGTGAGGGGGGGGCAGGGCTGGGGGAAGAGGCTTGAGGGTGGGATATGGGATGCCTTCTCCTATCTGGTCCCACACAACAGGGGCATCGATGGTTTTGGGGTCAGCAAATGGGATATGGAGCCTGTCCCCTCAAGGTGCTCCTGTCCAGTCCCAGGGTGGAGGGACAGGCTGGGTTGAGAGTAGTTTGCTGGCTGAACTTTCTCTCTCTCTCTCTCTCTCTCTCTCTCTCTGCAGCAGAAGAAGCGGAAAGCACAGCCCCAGGACACGCGTGGGGGTGGCAAGAAGTATAAAGAGTTCAAGTTCTAGCCCCATCCCCTTGTTCTGCATCTATTTTTAACCTATTCATTCCTGTCCCTGTGCTGTGGGAAGGAGCAGCTTGTTGGTGCCCCCTGCTGCTCTGCTTCCTCCAACTGTGTTTTGTGAGTTTTTTTTGTAAATAAAATCCTGGGTGCTGGGGCAATGCTCCTGCCTCAGCTTTGGCTCCGTGGATCCTGTCTCTGAGGTAAACACTCCCTTTGCCACTGGCTGTGGTTGCTGTTTTAGGAGCCCAATCAACTTTCCCTCATTGGCCAAGTGGAGACAAGGGGCTGTGCAGAGGGGCTCCTGGGAATCTTGACCCTCATGCAGTAAGCCATGCTGTGGAGGTTTGGGCAGTTTTCTCTTTCGTGGCTTTGGAGTGCGGTGGTTTCTCTGTACTGTGCTTCCAGTTCACTGCTGGCTCAGCCCCCTGGGCTCTGTGTGGGGCTCTGCCAGTTAGGTCAGGCTCTAGGTCTATTGTAAAAAGCCAAGGGGAATCAAAGGGGTAGGTTGCCTAGGAAGGCTGTGGTTTGAGGCCCTTCTGTGTTGTAGGAAAGCTGTGCTGTTAGCTGTGTTACTGACCTTACCCTTGCTGCTTTGGGACAAGGAGAGAAGGGGCAACTGCATATAAGCAGCTCTGCTGTCCAGACATCGCCCTGTGCTTGCTGACTCCTCCCCATGCAGCAGGCGCTGTCTTGCCATTGCAATACTGTGTGACTATGGCTAGGACTGGGGATCGAACGCAGGCGCCCTGCTAGACAGCCTTTGTGCCATAGCTGCAGGCTGATGGCCACCAGCTGGCAATCTAGGTGGTACTAGCAGTCCTAGAGCAGCATTGGCTGTGGCTAGTTGATAGAGGAGTCTTTTTTTTTTTTCAGGCCTCAGTACAGGTGATCTGTGTCCCCAGCCCTGCTGTGAAGTCTGTAGAGGGCTAGCTTCCCTCAGAGCCATGGGCCCCTCTGCCCAGCATTTCCCACTATAGCTCAAAGCCATGACCTTGTCCTCTGAAGAGGCTGGTGAGATGAGATCCAAAATCCAGTCCTTTCTGCTCTGAAGCCTGCACTTAGCTTCCCAGGGTTAGTCCTGGCAGCTGCAGCAGTGACTGACCCTGACTTGCTCATTACAATGCAGAGTAGTGGGCACAGCACAGCCCTGGCACAGGGTGGAATTCTGTTCAGATGGGAGCTTTTGGGCATGGGGGGGGGTGGTGGCAGAGTCCATTTCCTGCTGTCTGTCACCTTGATGGTGGTGGGGGGATGTGGAGGTTGGGAGTATTTCTCTAAAGGTGCTCAGGGTAAGGGGTGCTGCCTCCCTCCCTCCCCCCCCCCATCTCCAGTAAGAATGCAGCTCTGGACTGGCTGCCTGGGAGGTGGGCTGCCCCCTGGCATTTGAGAACAGAGCAAGGAGAGGTGCCACTTGACTGTCCCACCTACTTGCAGTAAGCCATGCTGCTAGCTGCAGCCTAGAGCTGGTGCTCAGGTGGCAGAAGCAGGTTGCAGGCTGGAGCTCTACCGATGTCATTCACATCTGCTCCCAGAGCTGGAGACAGGAGAGCTGAAGTCAGATAATCACCTTTCCTAAGTGCTGCCCTATGGTGTTAACTGGGCCCTGTGCAGTAGACTTGCTGCACAGGCAGGTGGGGTTCCCACAACTCAGCTAGGAGCCCTTCCCATGTCTTCTCTTCTGCTCTACATGGGGAAAGATGATGGAAAAGGGGCTAGAGTTGACCTCCAGCCTCCTGTCTCTAGTGGCTGCTTCCTTTTCACTCTTCAAGCTTCCTGGGAGGCCAGGGGCTGGGACATGTGCTTGGATCCCAAGCTGCTTTGGGCAGGGCCACTGGACCAGTTTAAACGGTGGAGGTGATGTGGTCTGGAAGCAAGCTAAAGCACGAATATACCAACCACTTCATGGCCGGGGGTGCAGGAGCTCCCCTAGTCCCAACAGCTCTGGCAGTGGGAGAAGTGCCCCCTGGGCCTCTTCCCTTGCTGCCATGGAGAGGTTGTGGCGCTTGGCAGGGCATTGTCCAAGCCAGCAGCAGCCTGGCCTCCCTGCACTACACAGTGGGGTACCAGAGGGGGCCAGTAGGGGGCGGCTGGTACAGGGGTCCTGATTAGCCCGGGTTCGTGGTTGGCGTGAGGCCGGGCATTGTGAGTAGAAGGGAGGGTGGGGTGGGGGCTGGGCAGAGAAGAGTGGGGGGGTGTGTGAAGGGATGGGGCTGTGGGAGGGGGTTGGGGGCAGGATCAGAGGGAGGGGGGTTGGCCGGGGCAGTGGGGTGGGGGGAGAAGATTGAGGGGACACTGGGGGGGGGGTGAGGGCGGGGACTGGCCGAGAGAGGTGGGGGGGTCTGCACCTTTAAGCGGCGGGCAGGAATCGGGGGCGCGCGCCCCCATGCGGGTTCCCGCGGACCCAGCGCCCCCTCCTTCCGTTTCCCGCCCCTCCTCCCCGCGCGGGCACGAGCCCGGCCCTCCAGCGGGGTGACCAATCAGCTCGGCGCGCGCTCCCCCGTGCCACGCCCCCTGCCCTGAGGAGAGAGCAGCGGCGGCGGCGGCAGCGGTGAGGCTGGCGGGAGCGCGCTCAGGGCAACAGGCAGGGCCAGGCAGCGGCGCGGGTCCGGCTCGGCTCGGCTCCATGGCGGAGCGCGGGGGTCCCAGCGCGGGGGGGCAGCGCGCCCCCGCCCCGTCCGCCCTACAGCCCGTGACGGCCGCGCTCCCCCCGCAGCCTGCCTCGGGGCAGCCCCCAGCCCAGCCCTCGGGCACGGCGCCCCCGCCCCCTAAGCCGGGCTCCGGGCCCCTCACCCCCGGCGGGGCGGCCCCGGGTGGGCGCCCGGTGCAGATGAACCTGTACGCGACCTGGGAGGTGGATCGGAGCTCGCCCAGCTGCGTGCCCAGGTGAGAGGCTGGCGGGGCGCGGACCGGACCCCTGTCTCCCCTCCCCCCAGAGACCCCCGTGTCCCGCGTCTCCTTTCTAACGGGGGCCTCTGCCCTGCTGGCCCGTTTCCTCCCACCGGCGCTGCCACCTTTTGCGCTTCCATGTCCCCTGGACCCTGCTCAGCTTCGCAGCAGCCGGCCCCTTGGGGTAACCTCTGGGCCCTCCTATCGCGTGGTGGGCTCTGTAGGATACCAGCCTCCCCTGGAGTGGGGGCCCAGCTGAACCCCATTACCTGCTTGGGCACCTTTGTCTGCTTCTGAGCCCAGAGGAAGCAGCAGGGGAACCACCACCCCCATACTCACCGAGCAGCCAGCCATCCATCCCCATGGGAACCACCCCTTGCTGAGCAAGGTGAAACCTAAACTGTTCCCTCCCCCAAGTATCGAGGAAAGAGACCAACTTCCCTTGCCCCACATATCCCTGCTTGCCCCATCTTCTGGGTGTGAAATACCACAGGGGAAAGCACCCCTCTGTCTGCCAGGTGTGTGTCCAGTGCCCACCCTGTTCTTTCTTCTTGTGCCTGGACCGAGGACACACCCCCTTCATACCCTGGTTATGAAAGACCCGTTAGTGCTGTTGGGTAGGGGGCTGCTTACTGCCTGGCTAGGGAGAGGTGTGAAAGGAGTGTGTGGCTGCTGGGAGATAAGCAGCCCTCTCAGTTCATTGATTGTTTATTTTTAGCGCCGTTCCTTCAATACTGCCAGAGTCCAGGTGACTTGTCATTCTGCTCCCGTGCTGCTGCTGTTGTGACGGGGATCGTAATTGCCGTGCTCATCTGTTGTTCAAGATATTTTTCTGCTACCACCAGCACATCCGGCTCTTGCTGTGTTGTGGCAATTTGTGGTCATGGAGGCAGCTTCCTACATGTTCAAGTACACCCCGATTTCAAATAGGGTGACAGCAGAACATGTTAACATGCAGATTTCTCAGCACACAGAACATTTGCCTCAGACTTGCCTCCAACTGGTGTGTTTTTTTTTTTTTAAGCCAGTTATTATTCATTTCTAGGATGTTTTGATAAAAAACAAAAAACCTGATTTCTTGTTTTTTGTTTTTGGTCCAGTGCATTTAGGGTCTGCTGTATATTCAAATGTATTCAACAGCTTTTTAAGAATTATGTGTAGCCCACAGATCCAAACCTGTTCTGAGATCCACCTCCAGTAAGCAATCCTGATTCTCTAGCGAACATTTTGCAGTGCAACCTCCAAGTTTCCCTGTCTAAATAGGTAACTGATTTACATTTTTTGCATTGTTTGCTCAAGACACTAATTCACTTGTATTTTATTCACTGGCAAACCACACAGTTAGTGATGAGTGAGGCTCACTGTAGAATGACAGGCTCCCTCAGGTAGCTTGTAGTCTGCCTTGGATAGGGCATGTAATGTTTGTTGTTTCACTGCCACCTTATGGGGTTTCATTTCTGAGGAGTGGCTGGCTATGTGACAGATATGCACAGTTTGGTGGTTCTAGGTGAAAACTACTACTAAAGAATAACAGGTAAAAGGTATTTTGTGAATATTTCAAGCTAAATTGTGCTTACTTGAGAACATAATTCAGTCCTGGGCTAGTGCCTTCGGAGATATGAGTTCAGTTCTTGTCCCCCCACAGATTTCTGATGTGTCCTTGGGCAATTCCCCTAATCTCTTTGGGCCTCAGTTTCCCATTCCCAATGTAGGGAATTACACATCCTAGCCCACCATATGTTGAAGACAAGTAATGTTTGAGGCTCTTAAATGTGATGGTCAGAAGGGCTGTATAATGGTTACTCAAGTAACAAAATTAGAACTGTAAGACTAAACTCAGTCTGTGCAGTGTTGTTGTAGCCATGTTGGACCCAGGATACTGAAGAGGCAAGGTGGGTAAGGTGATACTTTTTATTGGACCAACTTCAGTTGGGGGGCGGGGGAAGAGGGGAGAATACGCTTTTGAGCTACCCAGAGCTCTTCTTCAAGACAAAAGAGCTCTGTGAATCTAGAAACCATTTTCCTCTTACCAATAGAAGTTAGTCCAATAAAAGATTACCTCATCCACTTTGTCTCTCTTAACTGAGTCTTGACATTCCATAAGAGGTAGTAAAGTGCGTTTTCTTTTTAAGAGCTAACTACTGCTCTTTGCAAAGGATATTCCTGATACCTGTATGCCTTGAGATCTATAGATAGAAAGTTGTATATGAGAGCTATGTATTAGTATTGAGGAAGGGATTTTTATTTTTGCGAGGAGAGTCGGGGGACAAACACAGCTATTTTATTTTCTGACTCTGTCCCTCCCAGTGCCCCTATGAATACAAAATCATGGGTTCTAAATTAGCTGGTACCGCTCAAAAGAGATCTTGGAGTGATCAGAGATAGTTCTCAGTAACTCTGCTTGGTATAAAGCAGCAGTCAAAAATGTTAATGCTATTAGGAACCATTAGGATAAGACAAAATATAATAATGCCACTTATAAATCTATAGTATGCCCATACCTTGAATACCCTCTGTATTTCTGGTTACACCATCTCAAAAAAAAGAAAATTGAAAAAGGTGCCAAGATGGGCAACAAAAATAATTGAAGGATGGAGCAACTTCCATGTGAGGAGAGATTTAAAAGGGCTCAGACTGTTTGGCTTTTAAAAAAAGAGACTGCTAAGGAGAGAGATGTTAGAGGTCTATAAAATCATGACTGATACAGAGAAAGTGAATAAGGAAGTGTTATTTACTCAGTCTCATCACACAAGAACCAGGGGTCACCCAATGAAATTAAGAGGCATGGCAACAGCAGTTTTAAACAAAGAAAAGGAAGTATTGCTTCATTCAATGCACCGTCAACCAGTGGCACTTGTTGCCAGGAGGTGTTGTAAAGGCCAAAAGTGTAACAAGGTTCAGAAAAGAATTAGGTAAGTTCATGGAGGCTAGGTCTATCAATGGCTATTAGCTAAAATGCTCAGGGATGCAACCAATGTTCCTTCTACTCTTTTTCCATCCATGTTTTATGTGCACTGGGCATGTGCAAATGTGCACCACCACTAGAAACCAAGCATAGCTGTGGGCGCTCTGTTAATCAGCTGAGGGACAATTGAATTTCTCCTGAGCAGCTGCACAAGTTCACAGTTTACAGGAAATAAGGGATGCAGCCTGATGCTTAGGGTATTCCTAACCCTCTGGATGTCAGAAGCTGAGACTAACCAATGGGGAATGGCTCACTTGATAATTATCCTGTTCTCTTCATTCCCATTGAATCATCTGGCACTGGTCACTGTCGAAAGATGGGATAATAGAGCTCGATGGACTGTTGGTTTGAACCAGTGTGGTTGTTATGTTCATTTCAGCAAAGTTGTGTCCTTTACTGATAAACTCAAGTCTCCATGACTATTCCATCTTTGATGACTTTGCTGCTGTGCCCTTTAGTCAAAGCCTGTCTAATTGCATATCCACTAGGTGTTCGGCCAACCCCACTTACTAATTGATATGAGGCCAACAGCCATATAGTACTGTTTGTTTATACAAGTGCTCAAAAGTGTACTGTGCGTTTTGTGTGCCAGTTCCTACCCCTTTGTAATTTAAATGTTGTTGAGTTCAGGTTCACGTCGGATTGTAGTGGTCCGGGTCCTATCTGGCCAAGATCAGGATTGTTCTAGCTGCAATGCTGTAGTCAGAACCTTGACATGGCTGCAGCTAGAATGACCTTTTGAGGGTGAGGGTTGTTTGTTATCCTAAACTGTTGCACACCAACAGGCCCACCGACAGGGAAGGCAAAAGGGACAGTTGTCTGGGGTCTTGTGATTCAAAAGGGCCTGGGGATTCCAGCCACTGCAAGAGTAATGGCCACTGGAGCCCTGGGCCCTTTACGTTGCTGTTGGAGCGCCATGCGGTTGTGCTCCACTGAGTTCTTGGGGCTGCCTGAGGTGGGAGGGGGAGCGAGGTGCAGCTAAGGTCAGTCATGCTTGCACCATGTACCCCCCCCCCAAAAAAATCTGGCTGTTACATTGTTTCATCATGTGTACAAAAAGGAAGAAGATTTAGGACCTGTTTTTTTTTTCCCAGGGGTTCCGAGCCACTGCTCCCATTCGCTTAAGGGGTGCTTACTGCTGCTGAAAAGCAGCCTCTTAGTGGAGGCCTTTCCAGTGCCCACAGACTGTTGATGGTTTGGTCCTAGTGTGTTGGAAAGGAGACTATGGAGCCCTGTTCTGTACTGAGTTTCAGCATGCTGATTGGCCTGTGCAGGATGAAAATGGACCATCCCTTTGTTGGAATCTTGGCTGTCTGAAATCTAAACGTCCTGGTTCAGCTTTGTGGCTGAACACTGAGTGCCTGTCCAAGTGGCTTCCCTTCTTCTCCCTTCACTGGGAGCTGTCTGCAGTGGAGAGCCCACTGTAATCTGCCCTCTCTTGAGTGACATTGCTAGATTATAAAGCCAGCAAGGACCCTTGTGATCACTTGCTCTGATCTCCTGTCTGTCGCAGGCCATATGACTTCCCTGGATGAGGGAGCCTTAAATGAGTGAGGATACCACAGGGATTAATTTAGCTTTCCACGTAAAGAGCAAATTGAAAACCTCCAGTCTGAATAAGGACTCTGAGTCACTGCTGACTGAGCTAGCCAAGCTTCTAGGGGCGCGCGCAGGAATGGGCCATGAACTCCTGGTTTCTTTGTCTCCTGGAGGGTGTCCATCTAAATCAGGCTTGCGGTATGGTATGTTGGCTAGGGGTGGTGCACACTCAGGGCCATGTGGCTAAACTGGGGACTTATTCTACAGGGCTATGAGTCAGCACTTGGCCATTCTGGTTGTTTTTAATCATTTCTGGTGAGAGTACTCCAGAATTGCTTTTACATTGATTCATAGATTCATAGACTTTAAGGTCAGAAGGGACCATTATGATCATCTAGTCTGACCCCCTGCACAGTGCAGGCCACAGAATCTCAACCACCCCTCTTAGAATAATCCTCTCACCTATATCAAAGATATTGAAGCATTCAAATACTTTGAAGGACCCAACATGCAGAGAGTCCTTCAGCTGTGATCTGTACTCCATGCTACAGAGGAAGGTGAAAAACCTCCAGGGCCTCTGCCAATCTACCCTGGAGGAAAATTCCTTCCCGACACCAAATATGGCGATCAACTAAACCCTGAGCATGTGGGCAAGACTCACCAGCCAGACACCCAGAAAGTTCCCTATAGCAACTCCTATCATCCCTCCATTGACCTATTTCCAACTGATAATGAATGGTCAATTAGTTACCAAGATCATATTATTTCATCCAACCATCCCCTTATGATAGAATCATAGAACTGGAAGAGACCCCAGAAGGTCGTCAAGTCCAGCCCCCCGCTCTAGGCAGGACCAATCCCATCTAAATCAACCCGGCCAGGGCTTTGTCAAGCCGAGACTTAAATACCTCTAGGGATGGAGACTCCACTACTTCCCTAGGTAACCCATTCCAATGCTTCACTACCCTTCTAGTAAAAAAGTTTTTCCTAATATCCAATCTGGACCTCTCCCACCACAACTTGAGACCATTGCTCCTTGTTCTGCCATCTGTCACTACTGAGAACAGCCTCTCTCCATCCTCTTTGGAACCTCCCTTCAGGAAGTTGAAGGCTGCTATCAAATCCCCCCTCACTCTTCGCTTCTGCAGACTAAACAGACCCAAGTCCCTCAGCCTCTCCTCGTAGGTCATATGCTCCAGCCCCCTAATCATTTTGGTTGCCCTCTGCTGGACCCTCTCCAATGCTTCCACATCCTTTTTGTAGTGGGGGGCCCAGAACTGGACACAGTACTCCAGATGTGGCCTCACCAAAGCCGAATAAAGGGGAATAATGACATCTCTGGATCTGCTGGCAATGCTCCTCTTAATGCATCCTAATATGCCATTAGCCTTCTTGGCTACAAGGGCACACTGTTGACTCATATCTAGCTTCTCATCCACTGTAACCCCCAGGTCCTTTTCTGCAGAACTACTACTTAACTGGTTGGTCCCCAGCCTGTAACTATGCTTGGGATTCTTCCGTCCCAAGTGCAGGACTCTACACTTGTCTTTGTTGAATCTCATGAGATTTCTAGTGGCCCAATCCTCCAATTTGTCTAAGTCACTCTGGATCCTATCTCTGCCCTTAAGCGTATCTACCTCTCCCCCCAGCTTAGTGTCATCTGCAAACTTGCTGAGGGTGCAATCTATCCCCTCAACCCATGTTATAACTTCTTCCTTTCTTGCCTCATGGACTCCGGAATGATGGGTGCATTCCATTTTGATGGCCTTGCTATTTACTGTACATCAGTGTATCTTGGGCCCACCAATACAAAAGGGCTCAGACCTACTGGCCCTTTAAATTGCTACTGGAGTGTCATGTGGTGCGCTCCAAGCAGCACTAAGGACTGGCTTGGGAGAGTGGGGGCAGCACGCTCCAGCTCTTCCCGTTCCATCTGAGGCCCTGCCCCTTCTGGGAGCATGAAGGCTTCTCCCCCCGCCCCCCTAAAATTTGGCAAGGCTGTTGGCCCCACCTCTGTAGCTAATGTGATAATGAGTAAGAGGCTGACTTCTGTGTCTAGTGTGATTCTGGGTGAGAGGCTGGCTTCTGTGTCTCTCCTCTCACAAGACCCGAATGCCGCTTGGGTGTGTTTGTCTCTTACATCTCATCCATCTGCGAATCCCTGGTGTTTGGTAGATGTAACTGGAATGCAGAGAGTTCTGAGGAAATGCAGCAGTCCAAGCCTTCTCTTGTTGGCTGCTGCTGCTGTTAGAGTCCTGAGTTAGTTTTGAAACAGCTGTAGCAGAGATACCTTTAGGTGATCTGTTATATCTGCTGTGCAGAGCTCTGCTCACCTCGAGGAAGGGGTGTGTGTGTATAAATCCAAGAAATGTTTTTTCCCCATTATCCTCAATTATTGCAGTGAAGGGCAAAATCAGAAAATGTGCCAGCGTTGGAAAGTGTCCATGGTGATTTGTCATGGTTGTGTTTAGAAATAAAGACACTCAAGGATTTATCAATCTTGGTGGTTCTCTTCTCCCTCCCTTCCTTAATCTTATAACAAGAAAGCCTCCAGGGTTTTGTAACCTGTTTCTGTGTTTTGGTGGTAATTTGTTTCACATTTCATACCATCTGGAGGTGGCATTATGAGAGGAGCTCTCTGCTGTCTGTGAGCAACTTAACCATTTTTGTGACATGCTGTATGTATTGATGCCTGTGTGTGGATGGGGGAATTGAAGCCCTAAGAAGTAAAATGAAACAGGATTCCTAAGTTCCCTGCTCAAACCCTTCCCCTCAGAGTTGCAAACAGAACCCAGGAGTCCTGGCTGCCTCCTGCTAGTGCATGTTCATATTGCACAGTGTCTCAGATTTGCCAGCAAGGGAGGTTATAGCGGTATACTAGAAAACCTTTAATTTAACCTGTGCCTTACTTAATTATCATTTTAAAACTGCAGCATGGCTGATCATATTTCAGACTAGGAACAAAGTCTGAAAATAGCGTGGGAAAAGCAGTAGTCGTCAAGTCTTCAGCCTAGTGTGCAAGCAGCATGTTTCGGAATTAATTGGTAGAACACCAGTGGACTAAGAAGCAGAGGAAAGGAGGCCAGGATTTCGAGTCTTAACCCAGCCCTGCCATTAATTGTCACCTGAGGTAAGTCACTTTGAGTATGTCTACACTTGCACCCTCTTTTGAAAGAGGGATGCAAATGTAGAGAATAGAAATTGTAAATGAAGCGGGGATTTAAATATCCCACGCTTCATTTGCATAATCGCGGCCTGCCGCTTTTCCGCAATAGCGCTATTTTGGGACATCAAACTCGGTCCCCGCAGGGTTATTTCAAGAGAAAACCCTTCCCTCGAAATAACTGGTAAACCTCATTTTTTGAGGAGTAAGGGTTATTTCGAGGGAAGGGTTTTCGCTCGAAATAACCCTGCGGGGACCGAGTTTGATGTCCCGAAATAGTGCTATTGCGGAAAAGTAGCAGTCCGTGATTATGCAAATGAAGCATGGGATATTTAAATTCCTGCTTCATTTGCAGTTTCAATTCTCTACATTTGCATCCCTCTCTTGAAAGAGGGTGCAAGTGTAGACATACCCTTTGTGTCTGTTTCTCTGGCTTTGAAGTGGGATAACTTCTATATTTACCAGAGATTGTGAGGAGTAATGTTTATGAAGAGCTGGGGAAGTATTGTTGCTAAAGGATGCCATGAAAGTCCTTCTCTCCTGTGATGACAAGATACGCAGAATCTGAGCACGCTTTTAACCAGAGCAGAATCCTTTTATTTTTGTTGTTGTCCTGCTGCTCCATAAGACAGGAGCAGATGAGAAAAACACTTGCCTGGAAAAGCATTCTTCTAAGCATATTAATCTTAACAAATGTCCCATTTCAGCTGCTAACTCTCTCTCTACCCCACATGTTGCCTGGTGTAAATTGAAGAATAATATTGCTGTTCTCGGTCACACTTCTTTTTTTAAATCCCATGGAACATAGATAACATGCAAACTCAACCTCAGGCTCCAGGTATCTTTAGTTAGCAAACCTGAACAAGCTTTGGTTTCAAAGAAAACACATTTCTCAAACTTGAACTCTTCAAAAAATTGGGAAAAAATAGATCTTTGTGTTTAAAAAGAACTCAAAGTCCTCCAAAATCTTGTGCTTTGGGTAGATAAGTGACATTTAAAAAGGCCTATTAATGAAGGAAGATAACCAAGTATATTTTTCTTTGGGCAATGTATAGTGAGTTGTATATCGTCAATTTCATTATTTCCCTGCCTACTTTATTGGCTAGTCAGTTTCTTCTTTCCTGAAAGCATTAATAAGCAGAAAATTAAAAATCTGCAATGATTTCTCTCTGCCTTTAAGGTTCTGCTCTTGAAGGATAGAGAATAAGGGGAGAAACAGGCTGTATTCCTTTAAATGTGGCCCAAAATGTAAATTTAATTTTCAGATTGAGAACAGCCTCTTTTAATAATTGACACTTGTATATAATTTATAATTCTAAGATTTGTATTCCCTTAAGGTCTCAACTTTTAAATCAATATTGTTCCCAATAACTTTACAGAAGTATTTAAACAAATATTTGATCTTGTATTTAACAGCTGAAATGTTCAGAGAGCTGCTTTTCTTGCATTGTTTTGTGGCTAGTGAAGCTATCAGCTGTGAAATTCAGAAGCCTGAGCATGGATATTGGTATGATGGAAAAATATTTCAGTGGTAAAGTACTGATTGAGATTTAATGAAGCATTGTGAAAGTGCAACACTAACTTTGATGGCTTCTAGATTAATTGTAACCATTCAGAAAAGGATCAGAGTGTTCTGGTGAAAGGCTCAATAAAAACCTCTTACTGTGCGAGGAAGATTAAACCACCTGACAAGATCTTAGGACATATGGAAAGACAGATAATGTCAGAGCCCTGAGAGAGGTCTGGCTCACAAGGATAAGTAAGAGAAGACGCAACTGAAGTGAATAAAATTAATGGTGTTGAAAAGTTCAGTTATGCTCCTAATTTACCCTTTCTAATACAAGAAGAAAATACTGAATTAAATGAAAAGGTGGCAAATTAAAGCCGATAGGAGTAATAACTTTTAGTGCAGTGTATAATTAACCTGTGGAACATGCTGTCACATGATGTTGAGATAAAGATCTTAAGAGGGTTTGAGATGCTTATTTGAATACCACCCAAAGCTACGTTCGAGGGGATGAAGTAAGCCAATCTCCCACTGATCTAGACTTATCATGGGGCTGTTACTATTGACAGGAGCAGGTATTTATTTCATCTTCCACTGAAGTATTTGGTACTGGAGACAGGAATTTAGAGCAGATGGGCTGTTGGTTGGATCCAGTGTGGCAACTCCTTGATTTTTTTTCAAAATAATCAAATGCACTGATGGGGTCTGAGTGATGCAAAACACACTAATTTGGTTGCTACATCCCTGCTTAATAGGCTTGTTGTTCCTTTGATGAATTAGTTCTGTGGGTGCTAGAAAAGTAACCAGTGTGTTTTTTGAAACTTAATATTAAACTGCCACCCAAATATGTTCTCGCTAGAATACTTACCAGTTTTGCCCAGATCCTTCGGGGCTGGGAACTGGGTGTGATGGATGCAGGAGTCAGGTCAGGGGGTGGAGGTGGCCAGTGGCTGCTCCCCTGGGGCAGTGGAGTCCATGCAGCCCACCCACTGGTTGTTCCCTGGGGCTGGAGCACTTGCTGCCTCTCTTGTGGTCATTTGGGAGTATAACTGTCCCTGCTATCACACCCCTCCCTTTCCATCTGATGAGAAACAATCGCATTTCACACACATCCCATTGTCCTGGAACAACAAACTCTTATCTTGCTTTAAGTTATGAGGAAGTTGCATACTAAATGTGGTGGTCCTAGCTCTTACCATTTAGGAGGAGTTCTTGAACAAACAGATGGATGGACACACAGACAGATGCACAAACTCTCTCAAATATATAATAGATTACAGTAAACGTTTCATGCCTCTTGGGCAGTACCTCCCTGCCTTCCGTTGCTTGCTGTGTGACATCATTATAATGGTTCTGCCTTGAGGTGGCACCTCTTAATGAAAGGAACAGCAGAATGGATATTGGTCTGGTTGAGCTGCTTAAGGAATGGTGCAGGAATGACACTTTGTGTTTAAAAACATGCAGCATGTAGAATTTATGAGCAAGGTCATTTCAAGGGAAAAGCTGACAATGTAGAGGTCTCTGGTGTTAATGTGGGGAATATTTCCATTTAGTTTCACTTTGGACTGATCAGCACGTCTGTGCTTCCACTGTTACACGGGGAAATTGTAAATACAGCTCCTGCAGTTGCTATAAAATCACTTTGTGAGACAGTTCAGTGTTTGAAAATATGTATCCTGCAAATGTGAAACAACCTGGGTTAGTGCCTTATTAATAATTCATTTAAAAGCCTTCAGTGTTTTCTCTCTACTTGCCTTTATTTAACAACTATCAGGAATGTAAAGTCTGCACTAAGTGGGGTTTTCTGGAGGATGCTTGCGAGGTCTGACGTGAATTGTGAGGTTTCTCAGGTGTCAGATCTGTGACCAAGTTCCTTCTTTGCTGGATGTTCATGAGAAGCCCAGACAAAAACAATGTTTTCAATATTCTGGATGAAGTTGCTCCCTGTTATCTGAGAGATCCTACTTTTCCTTACAGCTTCCAGGACAAAAGACTAGAAGAGACTTGAATTTTTAATGTGTGGAACAATTTTGAGCCCTTTCTACATTATAAAGAGGACAAAACTCCTTTCATTTTACCTCTTGAGTACAGTTTAGGGACACACATTGATGCTGAAATTATAGCACTGTGGGTAGAGGTGGACTGATTTTGTTTGAAGAGAAGCTTTGTTTCTGTATTTCATGTATTTGCTGGGATAGGCTATGCCTCAGTGCATATTCCTAAGTGGCTCAAGTTGTTTTTCCACATGGTGAGCGAGAGAGAGAGCATGGGGTGAGGGGAAATCATGCCCGAAGTGCTGCAGTGCATCATATCTATCCCGGAGATTCTGATTCTTAAGCTATTTCTGTCCTTTATGAGGCCATGAGTAGTTGCAGTTACCTGGTTTTAGCTGTAGACACTGCAGAGGCCCACCCCCAATTATGTTCTTTGTGTTATGTTAGTGCCAGAACGAGTATCCCCTGAGATGAAGGGGTTAGCTTGCTGCTCTTGGAGAGCTGTTAAAAGCTCTGATGCTCAGGTTCTATTCAGAAGGCATTTAACAAGAAAGGTTCATTTTCTGAGCCTGAGCCTATGTCAGCCTGAATTTGAATCTGTCATAGGGCCTAGATAGATACCTCAGGTGGGCTAGGAAGTTAACCCCTAAGGTAGGCAGTAGAAGGGGCAAAAGGGGGAGCAATGGTGTCTTGAGGGACAGGCTGAACTCCTCTTCGTTCTCTGCCTATGTTCCCTTCACCGTCTTGCATTCCTCTTCTTGTAACTGGACAGCCTGCGTAATTAATGATTCATTCCAGGCAATGGCTTTTCTGATAAGATTCTGTGCGTTCAAAGGGAAGGAGTAATGCTAGACAGCTACTCCACAAGCTTTCTATTGACAGGACTTGATTTAACCCAGGGTGTTTGAAGGTAAACTCTGGCACAGATTGGACTGATCTTGTTAATGCCGTATGTTCTGTTAATTATTTTTATCACATGGAGAAAAATGCCAGCCCTGTACTTGCAAGCTAAGCAGTGATCAGATCACTCTGGGGAGGAGGGAACCTGTATGGATATACAGAGTGGGTGACATAATAGGTAGTGTTTCTCCTAGGTCAATGGGTGTTGAAAAGGAGCACCCTGTGTTACTATGTGACTTTAAAAAAAGGTGGGGAATCCCATTTTCAAAGGGTAGAATGTTAACTCCATTATCCTAAACAAGTTTGTTCTTGCTCTTTCCACTGGAAATTTTTATTGAGCGTTTGTGTCCATTTGTAAATTATCATCAATGTGTTGTAGGCATCAATAAGTTACCCTGTGGAGTCTTAAAGAGCCTTAGTGGATGTTATGATTGGAAGCTATGATGAACTCATTCAAATGATTTTCTGTTAATGTATGTAAATGGAGGTACACACAACAACATATGAGAGTCCTTATCCGAAGCTCAGCACAAGATACTAGCCAAAGCAAGCCATTGGATTTCTTGGCCTGTGTGATTTAAAAAATGTCTGGGCCTGAACTTATTAGCCTTGTCACAAGGCTAACTAATTCGCACACTGAGATTTGCAAAGGAGAACTGGTAGGATCTTAGCTCCAAGGTCAAGCCCCAGGAATGGGTCTGCCAGGAATCCCCATCAGGTGGAAGATGCAGAATGAAGTCTGATTGGTGTGAATCAGTTATTAATTTCTTACTGGGCTACTGTTCCTCTTCCTCCACTCCAAAGTTTTAGTGTGATCTTATTTTTACTGCAATACATGGAAAAGAATAGCAAACCTTGCATTTGACAGTGAACTGACACCTAGAGGACAATCAGAGATAATACTCCATCTATCTTAAGTTTTCCATAGTGCTTCAATCTCTGTAGTGATGGGTCATATGTATATGCATCATGACAGTCTTGTCTTGCATCACAGAGAAGTTTATGGCACAGTCAGAAGTAGAATCAGCTGTCCTGGGTTCCAAACTACAGGCAGTCCCCGACTTACGCGGATCCGACTTACGTCGGATCCGCACTTACGAACGGAGCTTTCTCGCCCCGGAAGTCGGCGCGAGAAAGCCCCGTTCGTAAGCTGCTCCGGTGCCCCTGGTCTGCTGGAGACCGTCTCCAGCAGACCAGGGGCACCGGGCGGGTTCCCGCGCTTCTGAGGCTTTGCCAGAGCAAAGCCTCGGAAGCGCGGGAACCGCTGCTGCTGCCACTTGGGTGCCGGTGCCTGTGGTCTGCTGGGGACCATCCCCAGCAGACCACAGGCACCGGGACCCAAGCGGCAGCAGCGGGCGGGTTCCTGCGCTTCTGAGGCTTTGCCAGAGCAAAGCCTCAGAAGCGCGGGAACCCCCGCTGCTGCCGCATGAGACCCGGTGCCTGTGGTCTGCTGGGGACGGTCCCCAGCAGACCACAGGCACCCGGACTGAAGCCGCAGCCGCGGGGGGGTCCTGCGCCTCTGAGGCTTTGCCAGAGCAAAGCCTCAGAGGCGCGGGGAACCGCCGCTACTGCCGCTTCAGTCAAAGCGGCAGCAGCGGCGGTTCCCCGCGCCTCTGAGGCTTTGCTCTGGCAAAGCCTCAGAGGCGCGGGACCCCCCCGCGGCTGCGGCTTCAGTCCGGGTGCCTGTGGTCTGCTGGGGACCGTCCCCAGCAGACCACAGGCATCCAGACTGGAGCGGCAGCAGCGGCGGTTCCCCGCGCCTCTGAGGCTTTGCTCTGGCAAAGCCTCAGAGGCGCGGGACCCCCCCGCGGCTGCGGCTTCAGTCAGGGTGCCTGTGGTCTGCTGGGGACCGTCCCCAGCAGACCACAGGCATCCAGACTGGAGCGGCAGCAGCGGCGGTTCCCCGCGCCTCTGAGGCTTTGCTCTGGCAAAGCCTCTGAGGCGCGGGACCCCCCCGCGGCTGCGGCTTCAGTCAGGGTGCCTGTGGTCTGCTGGGGACCGTCCCCAGCAAACCACAGGCACCCGGACTGAAGCCGCAGCCGCGGGGGGTCCCGCGCCTCAGAGGCTTTGCCAGAGCAAAGCCTCAGAGGCGCGGCACCCCGCTGCCGCTGCGGCTCTGGTCCCCGTGTCCCTGGTCTGCTGGGGGGGGGGGCGCAGCTAGTGTGCTCCCCCCCCCCCCAGCAGACCAGGCTTTTGTTTTGGACTCTGGGGCAGAGCAGCTGGGGCGCTGCCGATTGGTCCTGCAGCGCCCGTGGGCACTACTGGACCAACCCGGCAGCACCCCAGCTGCTCTGCCCCAGGTCCTGATTCAGCCGCTGCTGGTCAGTTTCAGCAGCGGCTGAATCAGGACGTCTGGGGCAGAGCAGATGGGGTGCTGCTGGGTTGGTCCAGTAGCACCCCAGCTGCTCTGCCCCAGGCGTCCCCAAGTCAGCTTCTGCTGAAACTGACCAGCGCTGACTACAGGAAGCCCCAGGCAGAGTTGCTCTGCCCCGGGCTTCCTGGAATCAGCTGCTGATCAGTTTCAGCAGCAGCTGACTTGGGGACGCCTGGGGTTCTTAAGTTGATTCTGTATGTAAGTCAGAACTGGCGGTCAGTTTCAGCAGTGTCTGAATCTGGACGCCAGTTCCGACTTACATACAGATTCAACTTAAGAACAAACCTACAGTCCCTATCTTGTACGTAACCCGGGGACTGCCTGTAATGTCTTAATCACACCATTGCTCTGGTACTACTCTTCATTTCCTGCAGCCCTCTGCCTTATTCTCTCTTCATCCTGTGCCCTGAAGCAGAGGTCCTGCAGAACAAATAGCGTGTGTATGTCATTGAAGACTGTTTTGCATCCTTGCTAAGGGGCCCATGAAGGTTGCTTGTACAACCTTCATTCTGTCACTTCCTAAAATCTGAGTCCATGATTTTGCAGCTTTAATGTGCTTTCAGTGTCTTTTCTTACAAATTTTTTTTTCCTAGGTTTGTTTTTTTAAAAACTCATCCTCAAGAACTATATTGATCCCTGCATGGATCAGCAGCAGGATTTGAACCTAGGACCTATTGCTTCACAGCATGGACCTCTGCCACCTGAGCTAAAGGACTAACTACTCTCACTAGTAGCTTGGACTCCAATGTGTTGATCCTCCCTTGTCAGTAGCAGACCTTGTCAGCATGAGTCCTGAATCGTAGGTTCTAATACTGTCTTTGAAGGGGAACATGGCTTGATGACAACACAGACAGATTGGAAGTGTGAGGTCTGACAGGCAACGTGACTGTTGATGAGATGTGGGTCTGATCTAATAGAGGCAGGATTGTGTTCCTATTTTGGCCTGAAGTGACCTTGTGTACGACCTTTCAGCTTCTCCATCGGTAACATGGGCTGAACAGTAGCTGCTTTGCTCGCTAATAAGAGCTGAGACATACACATAACTATTATCAGCAAGAGGAGAAGCTGCGATTAGATCTTATGGCATCCTGTTGGGGCTCACTCCACTTATTCTCACTGACCGTGGGCTGCTCAGGGTGGGGCCAGGAGCATGGTCAGGGAGGGTGGAAAGTTCAGAGATCTTAGCTGCAAGCTTCTAGCAAGCTGTACAGAGCATGTGCAAAAAGTGGTTTTTTTTTTTTTTTTTTTTTTTCCTTTCAGTTGCTTGTTGCTCTTCCAGATCTGGGTAGATGTTCTTGGAGCAGCAAAGGACACCTTGGAGTTCAGCACTGCCCCCCTCTGAGATGATCAGTTCCTGCTTCAAACCCTAGCTGTGCTAGAGCTCTTTTCAAAGGAGTGATGCTGGGAGGAAGTTTAACCTGGGCAAACCTACCTGTTACTTACTCCCTAACCTCATAGAATCATAGAACTGGAAGAGACCTCAGAAGGTCATCAAGTCCAGCCCCCTGCTCTAGGCAGGAGCAATTCCAACTAAATCAACCCGGCCAGGGCTTTGTCAAGCTGAGACTTAAACACCTCTAGGGATGGAGACTCCACTACTTCCCTAGGTAATCCATTCCAGTGCTTCACCACCCTCCTAGTGAAATAGTTTTTCCTAATATACAACATGGACCTCTTCCACCACAACTTGAGACCATTGCTCCTTGTTCTGCCATCTGTCACTAATGAGAACAGCCTCTCTCCATCCTCTTTGGAACCTCCCTTCAGGAAGTTGAAGGCTGCTATCAAATCCCCCCTCACTCTTCGCTTCTGCAGACTAAACAGACCCAAGTCCCTCAGCCTCTCCTCGTAGGTCATATGCTCCAGCCCCCTAATCATTTTGGTTGCCCTCTGCTGGACCCTCTCCAATGCGTCCACATCCTTTTTGTAGTGGGGGGCCCAGAACTGGACACAATACTCCAGATGCGGCCTCACCAAAGCCGAATAAAGGGGAATGATGACATCTCTGGATCTGCTGGCAATGCTCCTCTTAATGCAACCTAATATGCCATTAGCCTTCTTGGCTACAAGGGCACACTGTTGACTCATATCTAGCTTCTCATCCACTGTAACCCCCAGGTCCTTTTCTGCAGAACTACTACTTAACCGGTTGGTCCCCAGCTTGTAACTATGCTTGGGATTCTTCCGTCCCAAGTTCAGGACTCTACACTTGTCCTTGTTGAACCTCATCATATTTCTTGTGGCCCAATCCTCCAATTTGTCTAAGTCATTCTGTACCCTATCTCTACCCTTAAGCGTATCTGCCTCTCCCCCCAGCTTAGTGTCATCCGCAAACTTGCTGAGGGTGCAATCCATCCCCTCATCCAGATCATTAAGAAAGATATTGAACAAAACGGGTCCTAGAACCGAACCTTGGGGCACTCCGCTAGAAACCGACCGCCATCCTGACATCAAGCCATTGATCACTACCCGCGGGGCCCGGCCTTCTAGCCATCTTTCTATCCATCTTACCGTCCATTTATCCAATCCACAATCCCTTAACTTGCTGGCAAGAATATTGTGGGAGATCATATCAAAAGCCTTGCTAAAGTCAAGGTATATAACATCCACTGACTTCCCCATGTCCACTGAGCCAGTTACCTCATCATAGAAGCTAATCGGATTGGTCAGGCACGACGTGCCCTTTGTGAATCCATGCTGACTATTCCTAATCACTTTCCTCTCAGCCAAGTGCCTCAGTATGGATTCTTTAAGGATCCCTTCCATGATTTTTCCAGGAACCGAGGTAAGACTGACCGGCCTATAGTTCCCTGGATTATCCTTCTTCCCTTTTTTGAAGATGGGCACTACATTTGCCTTTTTCCAGTCATCTGGGATTTCTCCCGATCTCCACGACTTTTCAAAGATAATAGCCAAAGGCTCCACAATGACATTTGCCAACTCCCTCAGTACCCTCGGATGCACTAAGTCCGGACCCACGGATTTATGTACATTTAGCTTTTCTAAATAGTTCCTAACCTGTTCTTTACCCACCACGGGCTGTCCATCTTCATCCCATCTTGCGTCACTTGGCGCAGAAGTCCAGGAGCCGACCTTGTCCGTGAATACAGAGGCAAAGAAAGCATTGAGTACTTCAGCTTTCCCCACATCATCTGTCACTAGGTTACCTCCTTCGTCCATTAGGGGCCGCACACCCTCTCTGATCACCTTCTTCTTGTTGACATGCCTGTAGAAACCTTTCTTGTTATCCTTCACATCCTTAGCCAGTCGCAATTCCATTTGCGCTTTCGCCTTCCTGATAACCCCCCGGCATTCTTGAGCTAAACATTTAAACCCCTCCCTGGTCATTTGTCCAAGTTTCCACTCTTTGTAAGCTTCCTTTTTGTGCTTAAGTTCACCAAGGATTTCCCCTGTAAGCCAGTCCGGTCTCCTACCATGTTTGCCTCTCTTGCTACGTGTCGGGATGGTTTCTTTCTGTGCCTTCAATAAGGCTTCTTTAAAATACTGCCAGCTGTCCTGGACTCCTTTCCCCTTCATGTTAACATCCCAGGGGATTCTGCCCATCAGATCTCGGAGAGAGTCAAAATCTGCTTTTTTTTGAAGTCCAAGGTGTGTATTTTACTACTCTCTTTTCTTCCTTTGGTCAGGATCCTGAAATCTACCATCTCATGATCACTGCTTCCCAGGTTGTCACCCACCTCCACTTCCCCTATTAGTTCCTCCCTGTTTGTGAGCAGAAGGTCAAGCTGCGCACGGCCCCTGGTCGGATCCTTCAGCACCTGTGTCAAGAAGTTATCCCCAACATTCTCCAAAAACTTCCTGGATTGCCTGTGTACTGCCGTATAGGTTTCCCAGCAGATGTCAGGGTGATTAAAGTCCCCTCACGAGAACCAGGGCCTGCGATCTGGGAGCTTCGCTCAGTTGTCCGAAGAAAGCCTCAACTACCTCATCCACCTGATTCGGTGACCTGTAGCAAACACCAACCACAACATCAATGCTGTTGTTTGCTCCTTTAAACTTAACCCATAGACTCTCAACAGGTTTTTCTCCCTCTTTATACTGGAGTTCAGAGCAATCGTAGTGCTCTCTTACATATAGTGCAACTCATCCTCCTTTTCTCCCCTGCCTGCTGTTCCTGAACAGTCTATACCCTTCCATGACAGCGCTCCAGTCACGCAAGTCATCCCACCAAGTCTCTGTTATCCCAATTAAATCATATTTCTTGGTCTGGGTCAGGGCCTCCAGTTCTTCCTGTTTGTTGCCCAGGCTTCTCGCATTAGTGTACAAACACTTCAGGTAACCAATTGATCGTCCTATCTTCTCCATTCGAAACATGGGTCCTCCTTTCTTGCCCCTTCCTCTCTGCATTTCTTCCCGGTATCCGACTTTCCCATTCCCCTCAGGGTTTTGGTCACCGTCCCCCGACGAACCTAGTTTAAAGCCCTCCTCACTAGGTTTGCAAGCCTGCCCGCGAAGATGCTCCTTCCTCTCTTCGTTAGGTGTATCCCATCTCTTCCTAACAATCCTTGCGCCTGGAACAGAGTCCCATGGTCGAAGAAACCAAAGCCCTCTCTGTGACACCATCTGCGCAACCACACATTTACGTCCTCAATTCGACGATCCCTGCCCAGTCCTTTCCCTTCAACAGGGAGGATGGAGGAGAATACCACTTGCGCTCCAAATTCTTGGATCCTTCTTCCTAGCGCTACATAATCTGCAGTAACACGCTCAAGATCATTCTTGGCCGTATCATTAGTTCCCACATGGAGAAGCAGGAAGGGGTAGCGATCCGAAGGTTTGATCAGCTTGGTAAGCCTCTCAGTGACATCCTGAATGCGAGCTCCCGGTAAGTAGCACACCTCTCGAGATTCCAGGTCTGGACGGCAGAGGGATGGCTCAGTCCCTCTTAGGAGGGAGTCCCCGACCACCACCACCCGTCGTTTCCTTTTGGGGGTGGTGGCCGTGGAACCCCCATCTGTAGGACTACGCATCCCATGCCTTCCAGTAGATGGTGTTCCCTTCTGGTTTCTTCCTTGTGAGGCCCCTTCCAGGGCTTTCAGCACTGCAGAGCCTGTGGAGAGAGCTTGAAAGTGATTGCTTACCTCTATAGCATCGGGGGATTCCTGTGCTGGCCTTTTTCTCCTTCTAGAAGTTACATGCTGCCAGTTCTCTTCTTGGTCATGTACTGCCCTTTCTGGCTCTTCTGCCTGCCGTGTTTGAAGGATTAAATGCTGTCTTCTATCGAGGAAGTCTTCATCCTCTCTGATCAACCGTAGGGTCGACACTTGGGCCTCCAGTCCTCTAATTTTTTCTTCCAAAATGTCGAACAGCTTGCACTTGGTGCTGATGAAATCCGTTCTTTCTTCCGGGAGGAAGACAAACATGGCACACGCTGTGCAGGTAACAACAGCAGACCCATCACCAACCATCGCTGCTGTCCTGGTAAAGGGATTTAAAAAGAAAGGCAAGTGAACCTCCCGCCCTTTCCTCTCCCCTTCCAAACTCCCTCTCAGAACTCCCTGTTAGCACTCACCTGTTTGCAAGCTCATCTGTGCTCGTACTTACTCTTTCCCTCCCCTGCCCCCTTGCAGCAGAGAGCAAATATGGAAAGCATCAGTGGTGAAAGTTTGGCAAAGTTAGAAGTGGCGGAAAGCAAGAGCTTATATTGGAAATTGACAATATAGTTTCAGTACCAGTTCTGCATGTTGTGTGAAAAATTACAGTGCATAGGCCTGGGGTTTATCTTACTAAGGGGGAATGTGTGTGTGTCTGTCTGACTCTTATGTGTGTACATACATGGCAAGAGACTCCCTCTGGATCCTGAATGTGCTGCACCCCTGGTGTTATTCTGTAACAACCATGCTGTCAGGACAGATATTCCTCATTTCCCAACTGCCACATCTAGCAGTATGGTGTCTCCATGCTCCCACACCACCGTAAGCTTAATCTCCAACCTTATTAGCACCAATATACAGCCTGCCTGTAATAAGGTTTGCTGTCAAATAAAGCGGTATTTGTCCCAGTGTGTATTTGAGGGAGTCACACTCCTATGCAATACACCAGTCTGATTTCTTTTCTTATGAACTGGCAGAGTGTAAGCAGCATTCTGTCCTCCTGTGACAGGCACTTTGTCCTTGTGTGCCTAAAGGAGCAGTGTGTATGTGTCTCCTTCCTGTACTCTGCCTCAGCAGCTCCCCTGGAAGGGAAAGGAAGACTAATACAGCTAACTGAAGCTGCTAGGGAATGTAATTTAGCAAAATAAGCCTGGACTAGGGAGAGGGGCAGACTCTTCCCTTTTCAGACACTGAAAATGATTCTAATTATATTCAGAGATCTTTGGGCTTCACTGTCAGTTACATTTTATGGCACTTTCCTCTGCCTGCTAATGAGACTGGGGAGCTGAATCCCTCGCAGCACTAACAGTGCCCCCAGCCTGTAACAGCCCAGAGCGCTGTTGATTGGGAGGGACTTTCTGGGACTTACTGAGTGTCCGTATCAGGGCAGAGTCAGTGTAATCGCCCTTAAGCCACCCTCGATGAATGGTGGATGTCTAGTTGGAGCTTTCACTCTGCAGTGCTGGCTACTCTACAGGTGTCCTTGGTAGCTGGTCCCTCTACCCCAAAACAAAGCAACTCCATGCCAGGCATTTTTATTATGGTATCTACTACAAACAAGACTCAGCCGTGGCAGGTGCTAAGGGCTCTGGCTCCAATCCAGCAATGCACACAAGGATTCCATTGCCTCTAGTGGGATTTCTCGAGCTGTTAAAGTTGAGCATGTGCTTAAGCGCTTTGCTATAGGCATAATAATAAAGCAGTGATTTTCCTGTTGTGTTTGTCTCAATAACCACAAGACTTGTCATCATTGCAAAATCAATGTGAAAACTTATCTGCTGGGCTGCATGTCTAACCTAAATCTCCTCTGCTGCTCCTAGGCACTCATTTAGTCCTCCCTGGCGAATCAGAATAACCTCTCCCTCTTTTTCTCTCTAGCATCCTCTTGGCAGCATGTTGGCCTACATTTACCATGCTTCCCTAGCTGCAGATTCCATTATCTGTCACGGCAAAGGTGTGCTCAGCTGAAGAACTCTCCAGCCATGAATAAATGATGGGGTAGATCTCCCGCCAGCCTTAATGCACTGTTTATGAAACTGCAATTACTAAAATGTTTTATGAAATTATTATTACTGGATAGCAAGACTGACTCTGCGGAACTGGGCTCCTGAGAATTGGAAATGAGAAATAAAGCAAGATTTCAGCATTCTTTGTATACTTTGTGTAGTTTGTTGGGCTCCACGCTAAGTTGCTTCTGATAATCTTGCTTTCCCATATGTAGGGTAAATAGAACAACAAATTGGCTTTAGTTTCAAAAGCAGGAAGTGAGTGTTGATTTTTTTCTTCCTTGTAACTGTTTCACTTGAGGAGAAGGAAAGGGCCCTTAATCCCTAACTCTTCTGGAGCGGTTTTCATCAGCAGAGCTCAAAGCAGGGATGCAATAGTGTAGTCGATTAACCGATAAGCAATACTATATTTCCCTCCCCCTACCCTTGCCAGTAAATTTTTTAGCAGGTTGGCCAGCAGCCCAGCTCAGTTCCGGCTCTTGCCAAGTCCAGAACCTACTCCTGCTGCAGCTCTGCATTTAAAGTGTATTGGGAGCCAGGTGGGCAGGCAGCCCTGCTTAGTTCTAGCACGTACCGGGTCCAGGAGCTCAGACCCCCGCCCTCCCTTAGACAGGGGCTGCTGCCCCCTGTGCTGCTGCCTCTTTATCAGTGTCAGCAGCATTGGATGACAGGCAGCTGGTCCACAAGGGGAGCTGGTTTTTAAACTGGCTCCCCTGGTGGTCCAGCTCCTGCCTGACATCCTGCGCTGCTGCCTCTGATATAGTGGCTGCCAGCCCCGCCCCTGGGTACTATAGACTAAGGATGTTAAAATGCGGTTTATTAACTAGTTGACTAGTTGTTAGGCACTTCCACATTTCTCCTTTGAAATGTACAAGAGTCCCTGTTGGGGCTCTTGTACATTTCAAAGAAGGAATGCGAAACTCCGCGTACAGCCAGGGGCCAGCGGAAAATCCCACTGCTGCCTGCTTTGAAATGCATAAGAGTCCCCAGCTGACCCCAGGTTCCGGAGAAGTGCTGCACGGAGCCTGGGATCAGCCGGGGAGTCCCCAGTTGATCCTGGGCTCCAGTGTGCCTTTGAAAGGTGCAGAGGCGGTAGTTTCAAAGGGGAAAGTGCCGCACAGCTGGGACTAGAACAAGCATCTCCAGAGTCCTAGATTAGCGCTCTAGCCAGTTAAATATAATTGTTCCCACTATGGCTCCAAATTGAACATGCAATTGGAGCTCTGGGCTGGGGTTTAAACTACCTACCTGCCCTGCCATAGACTCTGTAACCCTCGGCAAGTCACTTAATATCTGTGTTGTGTTTTCTCCATCTGTAAATGGGGATAATGGTTTGTCACTTTCCTCCTACGTTGCCTGTCTTGTGCATTTGGACTGTGAGCCCGTGGGACAGTGGTGCTCTGTACAGACATGACTTTGGTGCAGTTTCTCTGCTTGCCTCTTCAGCCATGAATATTTCCATCTCGCATGCTATGTTGCTGCCAGGAAAACCCAAATTCGAGTAATTAATCTTTCAGTCAGTCCTGGCCCCTTTCTCTGTCCCTGTGCCCTCTCCCCAGCACTCTGAGTATCAAGATAACAGACAGCAGGCAGTACCTACAGGGATAGGGATTTTGACCTTACATTACTGTGAAGGCTGAGACAAGGCTGGTATCTCTGAGATTAGATACTGTGACTCAGCTAATCTTTGTAGAGCTAACTGCATTCCCTAGGACCTAGGGAAACAGCAACTCTGCTACTAGTCTGGGTGGCCGAGCTTGTGCCTCCTCTTTGGCGGTGTCTACACTAGCATAAGCAGGACCTGTAATTCACCTCTGTGCCTGCTTCCCCCAGCCAGATGTGGTGTCAGTGGGGCTTGTGCATTTTTACTCTCCTGTCCTCTCACCAGGCTTAGTAAATTGCAGTTAGATTTGTTACACCCTTGAGATCATCTTGGCCAGTCTGCTTGTCAGTGCCTTGCAGTTTGCCTGTCTTTTGTCTAGCCAGGTGTGGCATGGGCAAACACTGGTGCGCCTCTCGAGAAGGAGCCCCAGGCTCTGGTTTGGGCTGGCTGCAGTAAAAATAAAAATTGTGACTGGTTATTTGGTCTCCCTGGGCCTGCCTTGCTCTCTTTTTGTAAAGCAGGGAGTGAGCTTGGCCTATAAGACTGCTGTGTAAGCACAGAGTACTATTAAACATGCTGTGCAGTAGGCCTCCCCAGGAGACGACACCTCCGTCACACTAGAACCCACGCCCCTGGCTAGGACGGCCGGCAGCCGAAGGAGGAAGCTGTAATTAATCCTCCTGGGGCTGCTTCACTGATGTCTGTCCCTTTTGGTGATGGGAACTTCCTCCCTAGAGGCCTTCTGCTGGACTTGCTTTGGCTGGTAGAGAGGGGAGCCAGGCCACTGGCCAGCCTGTGTTAGGGCAATGCAAATCGAGCCCTGGGGCTCTTGTGTGTAAGACCTCCCCCTGCTAACAACGCAATTTCACACTTCTTTCCTAAAATATTCGGGGGTTAGGGTACCAGGCAGGCGGTGGGTGAGAGCGGTTTTCTGGTGGGAAGGTGCCAGGAAGGCAGTGAGCCCACTTCAAGACCTTTTCCCTGACCTTGCGTCCCCTGCAGGGGGTGCTCTCCTGCCTGCAGCTCTCCCTTTCCTGCCTTTTGTGTCTCCAGCTAGGAGGCAGCAGATCAGTTGCACGGGAACTAAAGCCTTAAAGCTTTGTCGCCCAGTGGTTGAAGGTGTCCTGCCTATTTCAGCAGCCCCATGCTGAGGTCTCTGGCTCAGTTGATGGTAGTCCAGCCTGTGTGCACTGCCTCCTGCAGAATGCCATCTGCTCCAGGAATGAGCTGGCATTGAAAAGAAACAACTGTGCTAGCCACATAGCTACAAAGAACACCTTTAAAAATGCCAGTAGAGCATAACCGGTGCAATGGTGTGAAACCTCAGCACCTGAAAGAGCTGGGAACTGCTCCTGCCTCTTGGCAGAGCTAAACTCTAAACCCTAACGGTGAGTTTAGATGCCAGCATCTCACTGCTGATCAAAGCTCCACAGGAAGGGAGGGGCAATCAAATCAGGAAAGTCTGTTGTGAGCAGAGTATTAGTTTGCCATCAGGTGAGTAGAGGGCTGGTTTGTGATAGCTGCTCAGGAGAGTATTTTAAATCCAGTTTGCCCCTTTCCCGCTCCCAGTACCAACCTCATAGACTCACAGACTTTAATGTCAGAAGGGACCATTATGATCATCTAGTCTGACCCCCTGCACAGTGCAGGCCACAAAATCTCACCCACCCCTCCTAGAATAATCCTCTCACCTATATCTCAGATATTGAAGCCTTCAAATACTTTGAAGACCCCAAGATGCAGAGAATCCTCTAGCTGTGATCTGTACCCCATGCTACAGAGGAAGGCGAAAAACCTCCAGGGCCTCTGCCAATCTACCCTGGAGGAAAATTCTTTCCCGACCCCAAATACGGCGATCAGCTAAACCCTGAGCATGTGGGCAAGACTCATCAGCCAGACACCCAGAAAGTTCTCTATAGTAACTCCTATCATCCCTCCACTGACCTATTTCCCACTGATTAATGAATGGTCAATTAGTTACCAAGATCATGTTATCTCATCAAACCATCCCTTCATAAACCCATCATAAACCTGGTCCTCTTGAGCTTTGTGTGTCTCAACCATGGCAGGTGGGCATCCCTTATTCAAAGTCAAACGGTTTCAGAGCTGCCATACAAAACATCAAAAATAGCCACAGCGAGGGTTCTGCTCCCAGCCCTGCCGCTGGCATGCTGGGTGACCTTTCGGTGCCTCAGTTTCCTCCTGTAAGGGGAGCAGTAATAATACTGATCTCCTTTCTAGAGCACGTTGAGATGTACTGGGCAGTGGTATGTGGCTTTTTATATCGTTATTTTAATATTTCTATAAATGTTTTGATGGCATTGCTCTAGAAGTGTAATAAAAATTCCAGTATCTTGTGACCCTTCTGATTGCCTTTCATGAGCTGCTTGAGAGCTGCCACCCACCAATTGAGACATACTGCCGTAGAGGAGGATAACCCCATATGCCTCTGGGCCACTAATGCAACACTGTGTGTGGTTCACGAGGATGATACTCCTTCCTGACCTATTGGCAGTCAGCTGTTGTCCTGAAGCATAATAATTTGATTGCTTCTCTATCAGGGAGCCCAGCTACCAACCAGGATGCAACAAACAACTTCCTGGCAGTAACTCAGTAAGACTAATCTTTAGTTCATCAAACGTGTATGATGTTTGATGGCATGGAGCAGAACTTGCTGGGGTAATGAATTTGCAAGTGGTGAAAAGTGAAAGTCCTGATCAGTTGAGTTGCATTGCAAGGTGCATGGCACAGGTCTTGCTAGTGAGGCAATGATGTTGCTGGATGAGGGTCTTGCTGCCTCTGTTCAGAGAATCCATGTTCTTCAGGAAAGAGCCATGGGCCTGATCTCTCTGAGGTGCTGAGCACCCAAAGCTCCTATTGACATCAGGTGGATAAGTGGGTGTTCAACTCCTCTGAAAATTAATGTCAAAGGGCATTATCTTAGGCATGTGGCAACTGCCAGTGACCTGTGGCCATCTGAGTGGAGCAGGGCTTGAACAGACCATTGAAGAGTCAGATTAGCTCAGAAATCCGAGGCTTGTCCATCTCTGTTCACCACTTACTTAGGCGCAGAAGGGGTCTTTTGATTTCAAAAAGACCCTCTGGACTAGGGATGTTAAAATTAGGTTAATTTACTAATCGAGTAGTCAATAGAATTTTTATCGACTTCGATTAGTCGATAGGGGAAGGCAACCAGCTTAGTCCCTGCTCACACGAGGACCAAACCCCACTGCGGCTCTGCAATTTAAAAGGTAGTAGGAGCCGGGCAGTCTGCCCCCCCAGCTCCTGCTGCCTTTTACATTGCAGAGCTGCAGTGGGATTTGGTCCCAGCACAAGCCGGGGCTGAGCCAGGCTACCTGCCCAGACAGTAGCAGCCCCTGTCCTCAGGCAGTCCAAGTGGGGAGTTGGGACCCTCCGCAGACAGGGCTGCTGCCGGAGCAGCCTCTGCCTGCGGCGAGCGTGGGCCCACCATGGGCAGAGGCTGCTTCATGATAGCTTCCCCTGGGCTGCTGCTCCCCGCACTTTGTCTCTGATAGAGGCAGCAGCGAGGGGTGAGGCCAGGCAGCACCATGGAGCTTTTAAACTGGCTCCCCCCAGCACTGGCTCCTGCTTCCCACATCCTGCTGCCTGCAGCAAATTGGGGGTAGGGGGGGGGTAGGGAGAATTGTGAGTAGTCAACTACTTAGTCGACTACTTGCTTACATGCCTGCTCTGGACTTGAAAATCCCTCTTTGCGGCAGACTTTGCACCTCCTCCCATTATAAGTAATACTTACAACAGCTTGAATTTCTCTGATGTTCGTTTATTATCAGTTTCTTCACATTACTCATGGGACTGTGTGGTTGCATAAATTCGTGGCTCCTTTATTGCATTCTTAGGGGACGGAAGGTAGGTAGGCTCTTCTATGGAGGAACACTATGGTGGAATGGCATTCACACCACAGGACAGATGGAAGATCTAATTCTATAATAGGGTACGGTCAGTGCTAATCCCTGTGTTCATCTCCCTTCCCTTTAATTTTGCAATCCCCTCTTTTTGCACAGAAAATTTTTAGACTTCAGGAAGCTTGCAGTGAAATGCCCAAACTGCTGTATGCCTTTTAGATTCTAGTGAAGTGACTGTAATGCATTTCTGCGCAGTCTCTCCTGAATAACTCTAACCTTCAGCTTCAAGGTTGCCATGTCCTTAGATTTTTCAGAAGAGCCAGTGCAGAAGATAACTTCTGAACATAATTGATTGACAAACAAATTCAGCTCCCACACTAGTTAATAGCAGCAGAGCACAGGGCATACTTAGTCATCCACAACTTCATGACTAAATATTGCCAGAGGCAATTGCATCTAAATATTTAGTCTTTGTCTAATTAGTAGTGAAATATTTAGACGTCAGTTAATTAAACTAATTGACAGTTCTAATATGTCAGTATGTATGAAGACCAATGGTGATGTCAGAGGTACTCTTTAGCAGCAGCTGAAGGATTTAATTTTTATCTGATTCAGTGACAAATACCTGGAGCCTTATAAGGCAAGTTGTTCAGACAGGTGTGTATGAAAGACATCCTGCACTGGCTTATCAAGAATAACCTAACATTCATGATGAGCCACTGATGTTAGGTCTTCCTGATGAGCTCACTTATTCCATTGTCCTTGGGGATGTGACCTTTGAGAGACTGGGATAAGACCCATTATTTTGTAAAAGGTATTTCCCAAGTTTGACTGTTAGCAATTGTCCCCTTCTTAAAGCTCTGAAAGGTTATTTCTGCAAAATTTCACTGAGAATTTCTAACAGCTAGTTTGAGTGGGGAGCAACTAAAGCTTTCTGTTCAGGGAACATACTGTAGAATTCTTATAACAGGGAAAGGACCTTCAGCGTTTGCTTTTGGCAAGAGGCAGAAGACAGAAAAATGGAACCTTGGGTAGAATTTTCAAAGGAGCCTAAGTCCCGTTTGCAGAAGTGATAGGTATTTGTGAGCCTTGAGACTTAGGCTGCTACATCATTGGGTTGAAGAGCTCTGTGTAAATACTATGGCTTGTTTCTCTCACCATCCCACGTTGGTCCAATAAGAGAGAGTGACTCATTCACTTTCTCTTTAATATCCTGGAACCAACATTGCTACATCACCACCCTGCACTGAGATCACTTGAGTACTTGTGAAGATCGTCCCTTATGCCTCTTGATCAGCTCACTCAGCTGAGAGCTAAAAATCTTGTGTGTTCTGACCCCATCTCTATTAGTGACTTGCTCATGTCTTAGTTGAGACCCTTAATCCATTTTCTTCAGCATCCCCAGGGATAACACACAGCTGTTTCCCAGGGGAGTGATTAGGACAAAAGCTGGTCTGCTCTGAAAATGGAAAAAGCACCAAGTGTTTGAATCCCCCAAATGGGTCAAATTCCTAGATGAAGAAGTGGGTTGTGCCCACAAAAGCGCATGATACTATCTACATTTTTTTGTTAGTCTCTAAGGTGCTGCAGGACCATTCATTGTGTAAGGTTTTTTTTTTTTTTTTTTCCCCCAGTTATAGACTAACATGACTACTCCTCTGAGACATTCCCACCCTGCGTGAGCTGCTCAGTTCTGACAGCTCTCGTTTAATTGCAACTTGTGTCCTGCTGGAGTCATAGAATCGTAGAGCTAGACGAGACATCAGGATGTCATCAAATCCAGCTCCCAACCCAAAGCAGGACCAACCCCAACTAAATCAACCCAGCCAGGGCTTTGTCAAGCCGAGACTTAAACACCTCTAGGGATGGAGATTCCACCACCTCCCTAGATAACCCATTCCAGTGCTTCACCACCCTCCTAGTGAAATAGTTTTTCCTAATATCCAACCTAGATCTCCCCCACTGTAACTTGAGACCATTGCTCCTTGTTCTGCCATCCATCACTACTGCCTCTCTCCATCCTCTTCGGAACCTCCCTTCAGGAAGTTGAAGGCTGCTATCAAATCCCCTCTCACTCTTCTCTTCTGCAGACTAAACAAACCCAAGTCCCTCAGTCTCTCCTCATAGGTCATGTGCTCCAGCCCCCTAATCATTTTGGTCGCCCTCCGTTGGACCCTCTCCAATGCGTCCACATCCTTTCTATAGTGGGGGGCCCAGAACTGGACAGAGTATTCTAGATGTGGCCTCACCAGAGCCAAATAAAGGGGAATAATCACTTCTCTGGATCTGCTGGCAGTGCTCCTCCTAATGCATCCTAATATGCCATTAGCCTTTTTGGATACTAGGGTACACTGTTGACTCATATCCAGCTTCTCATCCACTGTAATCCCCAGGTCCTTTTCTGCAGAACTGCTACTTAGCCATTCAGTCTCCAGCCTATAACAATGCTTGGGATTCTTCCATGCCAAGTGCAGGGCTCTACTCTTGTCCTTGTTGAACCTCATCAGATTTCTTTTGGCCCAATCCTCTAATCTGTCCAGGTCACACTGGACCCTATCGCAGCCCTTCAGAGTATCTACCTCTCCCCCTAGCTTAGTGTCATCTGCAAACTTGCTGAGGGTGCAATCCATCCCTTCATCCTGGTCATTAATAAAGATGTTGAACAAAACCGGCCCAAGAACAGATCCTTGGGGCACTCTGCTAGAAACTAACCGCCAACCTGCCATCGAGCCGTTGATCGCTACCCATTGGGCCCGACAGTCTAGCCAGCTTTCTATCCATCTTACAGTCCATTTATCCAATCCATACTCCCTTAACTTGCTCTCAAGAATATTGTGGGAGACTGTATCAAAAGCTTTGCTAAAGTCAAGGTACATCACATTCACTGACTTTCCCATATCTATAGAGCCAGTTACCTCATCATAGAAGCTAATCAGATTGGTCAGGCATGATTTATCCTTTGTGAATCCATGTTGACTATTCCTGATCGCGTTCCTCTCTTTCAAGTGCTTCAAAATGGATTCCTTGAGGATCCCCTCCATGATTTTTCTGGGGACTGAGGTAAGGCTGACTGGTCTGTAGTTCCCTGGATAGTCCTCTTTCCCTTTTTTAAAGATGGGCACTACATTTGCCTTTTTCCAATTATCTGGGATCTCTCCCGATCTCCACGGGTTTTCAAAGATAATGGCCCAAGGCTCCTCAATGACATTTGCCAACTCCCTCAGTACCCTCGAATGAATTAAATCTGGGCCCATGGATTTGTATGTGTTTAGCTTTTCTAAATAGTTCCTAACTTGTTCTTTCTCCACCAAGGGCTGTCCACCTCCTTCTCATACTGTGTTGCCTAGTGCATTTGTCTGGGAGCTGATTTTGTCCGTGAAGACAGAGACAAAGAAAGTATTGAGTACTTCAGCTTTCCCCTCACATCATCTGTCACTAGGTGACCTCCCTCCTCCAGTAAGGGCCCCACACCCTCTCTGATCACCCTCTTACTGCTAACATGCCTGTAGAAACCTTTCTTGTTACCCTTCACATCCCTTGCCAGCTGCAATTCTAACTGCGCTTTCGCCTTCCCGATAACTCCCCTGCATTCTCGAGCAATATATTTATACTCCGCCCTAGTCATCTGTCCAGATTTCCACTTCTTGTAAGCTTCCTTTTTGTGTTTAAGCTCACCAAGGATTTCCCTGGTAAGCCAAATCTGGTCGCCTAACATAGTTGCTTTTCTTGCTGCGCATCGGGATGTGTTTTTTCTGTGCCTTTAATAAGGCTTCTTTAAAATACTGCCAGGTCTCCTGGACTCCTTTCCCCTTCATGTAAGCATCCCAGGGAATCCTGCCCATCAGTTCCCTGAGGGAGTCAAAGTCTGCTCTTCTGAATCCAGGGTTTGTATTTTGCTACTCTCCTTTCTTCCTTTGGTCAGGATCCTGAAATCTACCATCTCATGATCACTGCTTCCCAGGTTGTCACCCACCTCTACTTCCCCTACTAGTTCCTCCCTGTTTGTGAGCAGCAGGCCAGGCTGTGCATTGCCCCTGGTCGGTTCCTTCAGCACTTGTACCAAGAAGTTATTCCAGCATTCTCAAAAACTTCCTGGATTGTCTGTGTACTGCTGTATTGGTCTCCCAACAGATATCGGGGTGATTAAAGTGGCCCATGAGAACCAGGGCCTGCGATCTGGAAGCTTCTCTCAGTTGTCCAAAGAAAGCGGCATCTACCTCATCCACCTGATCCGGCGGACTGTAGCAGACACCAACCACAACATTGCCCCTGTTACTTCTACCTCTAAATGTATCCTATAGACTCTCAACAGTCTTTTCTCCCTCTAAGTACTGGAGCTCTGAGCAATCATACTGCTCTCTTACATACAATGCAACTCCTCCTTTTCTCCCCCGCCTGTTCTTCCTGAACAGTTTATACCCTTCCATGACAGTGCTCCAGTCATGCGAGGCATCCCACCAGGTCTCTGTTATTCCAGTCAAATCATAGTTCTTTGACTGGGCCAGGGCTTCTAATTCTTCCTGTTTGTTTCCCAGGCTTCTCGCATTGGTGTACAAATACCTTTAGATAACCAGAACAGTGATAGAGATGCAGCCGTGTTAGTCTGGTCTAGCTGAAACAAAAGACAGGACTATGCAGCACTTTAAAGACTAACAAGATGGTTTATTAGGTGCTGAGCTTTTGTGGGCCAGACCCACTTCCTCAGATGAATTTGTGGGAGAAAATTGGCACGACCATATATATATCAAAGTGATACAATACAAAAAAAGTGAACACATATGTTCTAAAAGCAGATTTGTCAATTTTATATGTGTAAAATTGACAAATCTGATTTGCAGGTCTGGATGGCAGATGGATGACTCAGTCCCTCTTAGGAGGGAGTCCCCAACCACCACCACCCATCTTCTTTTGGGGGTAGTGGTCGTGGAACCCTCATCTCTAGGAGTACGCATTCCATGCCTTCCGGTAGATGGTGTTCCCTTCTGATTTCTTCCCTGAGAGGTCCTGCCAAAGCATTCTCCACGGCAGTGCCTGTGGAGAGAGCCTGAAAGCGATTACTTACCTCTACAGGAATGGGGGATACCTGAGTTGGCCACCTTCTCCTTCTAGAGGTTACATGCTGCCAGTTTTCTTCCTTGTCCTGTACTGCCCTGACTGGCTATTCAGCCTGCTGTGCCTGCAGGATTAAACGCTGCCTTCTATCGAGGAAGTCTTCATCCTTTCTGATAGCATGCAGGGTTGATACTTGAGCCTCCAGTCCTCTGATTTTTTTCTTCCAAAATGGTGACCAGCTTGCACTTAGTGCAGATGAAATCCCTTCTTTCTTCTGGGAGGAAGACAAACATGGCACATTGTGTGCAGGTAACAAGAGCCGAGCTATCAACATCCATACCTTCCTTCCTTCTGAGAGTTCCTCGGTTATTATTAAATGCCTCCTTGAAGGGAAGGAGTGTAGTAAAAAGATGTTAAGGAACGGCAAGTGTATCTCACCCGCTTCCCAACTCCCTCTCCAAACTCCCTGTTAACAGCCCCTGGTCACTGACTCTTTCCTTTATAAAGCCCTAGGCTGCCTGATAGCCCCTTCCCCTGATTAAGGCTCAACCAATGAGCCAGAGTCTTCTAGATTTCAAACCCTGATTGGAGGCTCACAGTTTCCACCTGCCAGCCGCAGCACTCACTCGGGAAGAATGGAAAGGGGGGGGAACCCCCACCAATCAACCAAACACAAGCTCAGCACACAGCAAGAAAACCTCAAACACAAACACACACTACAGACAGACCACTTCCCTCAAGGGTCCTGTATTAGCTTCCTCCTTTATCTGGAGAACTCCCTCTCCAAACTCCCTGTTCGCAAGCCCCCACGGCCCAGGGAATGCTGCACCCACCACAAACTGCCACCACTGCCTCATTCCACTTGGCAGGGCAACTGTAGGGGGTTTTGGAACTTCACACATGGCTGAAGCCACAAAGCCTCTGGCTTCCTCCCGCTAGTCAGCATCTGAGGCATGCCGTGATCTTGTCGTGCTGTATTGCTTAAATCTCATTAGCCTCTTAATTGCAGTAAATTTAAGATGATTCACAAAGTGCTTCAGCTTCTCACAGAGATGTGAGGGATCTTGGCTTGTTGGGATGTGCATGTCATGCCAGAAGCATGCAATGAGTTGAATGTGCACTACAGATCTACCCCGTAGAGTTTGCAGGGTGTGGATGGTGCTTTTTCCAGCTGGGATGCTGCCACTGGAGAACTGAATTTTCCCAGCTGAAACATTGTCAGTGGAATATTGGATAGTCTTGGTAGCTGGAGTATTTCTTGGCCCAACTGGGTCGCCGCAAATCCATTGGAGAAACCTCACGGTCTTTGGAAAGCAATCGGGAGACTGGTTTGGCAGAAAGGAATAGTGTGAAAGAAGGCACGAAGCTGAGAGCTGGTGAAGGAAACACAGGAAGTATGTGGGATGTTGGAAGATGCAGTTGGAAATGAGAGCTGCTGTGTTCCACTCTCAAGGTTTCTGCCCTGGGTGAAGCATTCATTGTGTGTGCAAATTTAACACCGCTTTGGGCGGCAAGACAGTGAAACACATGGAGATGGGTTCTCTTTTGCTTAGGCTCTTGCATTCCTGCATCAAGGCAGCTTCCTTTGCTCTCCAATTGATGTCTGTTTAGTATTGCTGATGCTGCAGCTACTTGTGCTAACTACTCAGCTGATGAGAACTGAATCTATTGGTGCCTGCATGTACAAATCCTAATCTCTCAGGCAGGTGTGGTTTGGGATGGCTGCCAGGCCACTCCTTAGTGGAAATGCTGGCAGTCGAATTCCAGAATTCAGAGCTGGCCTCTCAATCATGCGAGACATATGAGAGCTTCTTAGTGCTGAGGAAAACGTGGTTTGATTTTTTTTTTAAGAGCACCACATGGTATTTCTGTGCCAGTGAAGCTGTGTTCATATGAAGAGCCACTGAAGCTACTCACACAGAGGTTACTTGGCAATGTGAGTCCAGGGGAGTTATGGGAAATGGAGGATTAATGAAATTAACAGGGCACTGGGCATGGTTTAGAGTTCTCTGGGTGTACATAATGTCTCATTGCAAAGCCTGTGTCTTGATATAGACCTGGCAAGAGAAGTGATCTAAACTAGTAACTGGATTACTGGCAGGAAATGGCTTTCTAATCAAAAGTTAATATGAGTCTGGGACCAGAGGAGAAAACAAACCTTTGTATTCTGGTGGGGTGCGGGGGTTGTGTGTTGGGAAGGCAGCGTAAGGTCTTTTGTGATTCAAGATCTTTTCTGAAATCATTTGCACTAGTTCATAGAACTTGTATAACTCACTTGTACCTTCAAATAGTGATATGCTTTGGCTTTTCCCCTCCAGTGCAGCCTTATAAGAAGTTGAGGGGACTGTTTCACTCTGTTTTGAGGTATTGTGCTGGGCTATCTGGATCAGTCTTGGAGAGCCATTACTAATGCCCTTCCCTTTGGAAGAAATCCTGGAATGGATGAGACTCTTCTGTTCGGGAATGATGAGTGTAGACTCTCGCACTGTCTGAAATGGACAGGGCTTGAAAACTTGCCAAGTATCAGTAGCCAGAGCAGGACTAAGCCTGCTAGATAGAGCTAGGTAAAAGGCCATATGGTGAATATTGTTCTTCATATTCTGCCTCCCAGAATTGGGTGTTCATTCATACGTCGATAAAAGGATGATACGGGTCTGGGATCAAGTCCTGCCTTTGTCCTAAACTGTCTGTGTGTCCTTGGACAAGTCACTTGCACTTTGTCTCCGTTTTCCATTTGTCAGATTGGGTTATGCTGCCTTATCGCCCAGCAGCGCTGGGAGGATACATTTATCAGTGTTTGGGAGCCATTCAGATCTGTGTGGGACCAGGGCCAGGAGAGGAGCTGTGTGGTTGGAAGGCTCTTAGCAAACGTTAGGGTTCAAAATGTAATTTTTTTAAAAAAAATGGTAGCTGAAATTTACTAGCCAGCTGCTGGAACGTGGAGCAGGAGAGGTTCAGACTAGAAATAAGGGGCACACTTTTAATAGCAAAGGTAATTAACCATTGGAACAATTTACCTGCAGATGTGGTGATGATGCCATCACTCACCTGTCTTTAGCTCAAGGTTGGATAGCTCCATATCCCAGCCAGAAGTGCTGGTCTTGACTCAGGAATCTCGGGGGGATATTCTCTGGCCTCTGTTATGCAGGAGGCCAGACTAGATGGTTATAATCCTTTCTGAGATTATACCTCAAAACCTATGTATCTGTTAATTCTGGACTATAATGCACATCTGATAAGGAGAGCAGGAGCCATATCTTTGATTCTGTATCTGTGCATCAGAGAATATTAACTCCCCCATGCTCCCAAGCGTGGTGTAGCCTATCAGAGCTAAAATGGCTGCCAGATAAAGTGCTTGCGAGATCATCCTCCGGTTAGTTACTGCCGTGTCTGTACTTTTTGTACCATTGGGTGACTGTCCATAGAGCAGAGCTCCTCAAACCCTTGAAAAGGAAGGAGGAAGCTTTGTTGGATTGTTGAGCAATGACAGGCTTCCTGTTACCCTTGACTGTTGGCAGCCACTGAAAATAATCCTGTGGGGTATCAAGACATCACTTTTTCTGATGTCAGAACACGCAAGTCTCAACAAAGCTTCCATCTAGTATCTTGACGTGTGAATTTCCTGTTGCTGCTCGGAGCAGGTTTGGACTTGAGTCAATGTGGCTAACTGCCTCTGGCAGAGCTTGGAACACGGTCCGTTGCATTCAGCAGGAGACTTCTGCAATGGGCGGAAGAGTCCTTGAGACAACCTTGACTGACAGCTGTACTGAGTAAACCTTGCTTGGCTTTGAACAGATCCATGCTAGGGAGGAAAGGAGAGGGGATATGTTCTGTTGATGCTTAGCAGCCTGGGCATAAATTGGATACTTGTCATGATCGCTGTAAAGGAGTGATAGGAATACAGTTAGCATCAAACCCAAGTATATGCCTGGCAGATGGAACACTAACCTAAGGCTCCGACATTTCACAACTGTAGAATTTAGCTTTTCTGAATGGCTGAATGAATGGCTGGCCATCAGAGCCTTCTATGCTGTTAGGAGGGGATGGTTCCTTATGTGTAATTCTCCCTAAATTTTCAGTAACGCTAATCTACAGGCATAAACTTTTAGGAACTATGCCTGTTCCTCAGGAACTCAGGGAGTTCCATGAGTGGGATATAAAGCAGGATCCCACAACGTGTTACAGTGAGGATGCATATGTCTCACTTGGATGGATGACCTTCATAATAATGGCCTTCTGCATGCAGCTTAAATGAATTACTCCTTTTGCTGAAGTGATATGGACTCATGCATCTGGCGTTGAAGATTGAGTTGCCAGACTTAGATGTCTGGGGTGCTTTTATTGGCAGCCACAGTCAGGGCCAATAAAATTGTATAATTTTTGGTGGTGCCCAGAACGGGTCTAAGTCCTGCCCAGGGTTGTCAACTGTCAATACATTCATATAAAGTCTGTTTCTTTTTTTTTTTAAAGCTAAAATTGGACCTGTCTGTAAAATCCATAAAATATTAAGATTAGGAATGTAATAATATAGTTGATTAACCAATAAGCTTTTATTTATTGGTTAATGCTATAGATTACATGCATTTCTCCCTCCCTCCTTGCCAGTAAATTTTTAGCAGGCTGGCCAGCAACCCAGCTCAGTTCCAGCTTGCGCCAGGTCTGGGACATAACCCTGCTGCGGGTCTGCATTTAAAGTGTATTAGGAGCCAGGCAGGCAGGCAGCCTGGCTTAATTCTGGCTCGCACTGGGTCTGTGAGCTCAGACACGCCCCTGGACAGGGGCTGCTGCCACTCTATGCTTCTGCCTTTATCAGAGGCAGCAGCACAGGGCGACAGGCAGCTGGTCTGTGAGGTGAGTTGTTTTTTAAACTGGCTTCCCTCGCAGACCTGCTCCCACCTGGCACCCCATGCTACTGCCTAATTTAACATCCCTAATTTAGATATCAGTAAACAAAGAAAAAGTGAGCTTTGCAGTGGAGCTGAGGAGTCATTTCCACCCCCCTCCTCCTCCTTGGCCCTGGGGTAAGCTCCACACTGCAGGACAGCTCCAGGGAGTCTACAATTTCTGGGGCAGAGTCAGAGAGGATAATTTTTTTGGCTGGGGCTCCCTGTTGCTGCCAGGCAGGGGCTACTTTTGCCATCTCCAGCTTTGAAATGTTCAGCGTCACCACCTCAGCACAGCAGCAACCTTGCGGGGGTATGCGTGCAGCACAATTTCCTGCTGGGCTTCTCGCGGCTACAGAGGGTGGGGTACAGCGGGCCAGGCACAGCAACCTCCCTGCCCACCAATAAGATATCATAGAGTGGTCACTGGTGGTGGCCCCCAGGCCCAGGGGGATGAGCGGCTCCTGTGCCTCTCCTCCCAAGGTGGGAAGGGGGATGGTTTGGGCCGGCGGGGGGTTGTAATAGGAATAGGATTGTGTCCACATGCCTTGTCAACATGTTGCGGGTCCAGCTGCCTGTGTTATGGGCTTCTCCCTGCCGCCAACCACCTGCTTGCTGCCCAGTTCAGTTTTCTGGCTGGAGTTTCACAGATACTATCCCTGTCAGCTCAGCTGAGAGGCAGGAGCGTTGTGATGTACGAATAAACACATTGAAAATTGTTCACTTTTGTCCCTTTACGCCATCTTTATATTCCATGATGCTGTGCCTGCAAAAATGTTTCATCATCTGTAATTTTTTGTCCATAAAAATCATTTTCCAGAGTTGGCAACCCTCGTTCTTCCCTCCTACCCCTACTTGCCTAAGGCTTTAGGAAGGAATCTGGGTTAGGGAGGGGTGCAGGTTCTGGGAGGGGGTTTGGGTGTGGGCTCTGGATTTGGACAGGAGATTTGGGTTCAGGAGAGGGTTTGGGTGCAGGCTCTGGCATGAGATAGGAATTTGGAATGTGGGAGGAATTGAGGGGTGTAGTGCTTACTAAGGGTGGCAGGAGGTCTGGGGGAATGTGTCTCTGTGCACCACTGTCTATAGACACTGCCCCCACGGTTCTTAGCCAATGGGAGCAGTGTAGTCGACAGAGCTGAGGAAGTGCACAGACAGACTCTCATTCTCCTTTCCCCTCTTCCCTCTAAGGGCTTCAGGGACATGCCAGCTGCTTCCAGGTGTAACGCAGAGAAAAGGTGGGTGGGAAGCTGCCTTAGTGTTGCTGTACTACCAAAGGACTCTGGGCCCTTTTAAATTATCTGAGGACATCAGGCAGGGCCAGGAGATGCTCCAAGGGCCGCATTGTGCGGGAGAGACCTGGCCCTGAACATTGGTGGAGCCCTGAGTTTTGTTGGAGCATGGACACAATGGGCTCATATAACTCACTGCTCCTGCCCGCAGTTCATTAAAGTAACACTTTAATTAAAATAGCATTACTATCTTGGGTGTCAGCCTGTGTTGGTGTATCTGAACCCAGGGAAATCTGTTGAATGGAATTTGTATCGTCTCAGGTAGCTAGAGTTTCAATAAATCCATTATAACTAGCTACCTGTGTGGTTAGATTTAAAACTTCTTAGGCCTTGCCTATACTAGGAATATTGATGGAGATAGATTTATAATTGCTCTTGTAAGGATCTTTCCTTACTCTCTAATTTAAACAATTCCTTGCATAAAAACACAAGAACGGCCATATTGGGTCAGACCAACGGTCCAGCCAGTCCAGTATCCTGTCTGCTGACAGTGGCCAACACCAAATGCCCCAGAGGGAGGGAACACAACAGGTAATCCTCACATGATACCTGCCCTGTCAGAGAAACAGAGGCTAGGGACACCATTCCTACCCATCCTGCTTAATAGCCTTTGATGGACCTAACCTCTATGACTCTATCTAGCTCTTTTTTGAACCCCGTTAAAATCCTAGCCTTCACCACATCCTCTGGCAAGGAGTTCCAGAGGTTGTCTCTGCGCTGAATGAAGAAAAACTTCCTTTTGTTTGTTTTAAACCTGCTGCCTATTAATTTCATCAGGTGACTCCTAGTTCTTATATTGGGAGAATAAGTAAATAACTTTTCCTTATTCACTTTTTCCACACTAGTCATGATTTTATAGACCTCTATCATATTTCCCCCTTAGTCTCCTCTTTTCTAAGTTGAAAAGTCCCAGTCTTTTTAATCTCTGTTCATATGGGATTCGTTCCAAACCCCCTAATCATTTTTGTTGCCATTTTCTGAACCTTTTCCAATGCCAATATATCTTTTTTGAAATGAGGCGACCACATCTGTATGCAGTATTCAAGATACATGCATCTGACGAAGGGAGTCTTTGCCCACGAAAGCTTATGCTCCAACACTTCAGTTAGTCTATAAGGTGCCACAGGACTCCTTGCTGTTTTTGCAGTATTCAAGATGTGGGCGTAGCATAGTTTTATATAAGATATTCTCTGTTTTATTCTCTGTCCCTTTTTAATGATTCTTAACATTCTATACCTTCAGGCTAGTTCTGAACTCTTTCAAGCTTGAATAATTACCTTTCTCTGGCTTGGTACAGGTGACCATTAAAATGCTAAAGCTTTGAAACTGTGGGTACCTTCCTTTTTGATGCATGGAAACACTGCTTTCAAACTTTATTGCTGGAGCAATTGCATCAGCACAAATAGGAAAGCTCCACTTCCGTTGGATCAGCGTGGAGAAAAACTGTTTCATCATCTCTGCTTTGAAGACGGCTGGCTTCTATCTAAGGGTTTTTAAAGCTGCATATATTTGCAACATTAATCTTCATTTGAGCTTGTATCTCTCCGAGTGTGGCAGAATCCAAGCTGTGCTGTCTCAAATTTCCTTGCACTGAATATTTTCAGTGAAGTGAAAAATCAAGTGAGAAGGGCCCAAAGTGGGCAGTGAAAGCTGATTAGAAGCATAGAAAGGCTTCAGTGCAAGGAATGATATAAAAAAATAGGATTTACAATAACCTACCTCAGATGTGAATAAGAGAGGACGTAGGAGAGATGAACAAATACAGTAATATCAAAGTGAAAGTTGCAAGTTCCTAGGAAACTTTTCTTTGAATAAATCAACATTAACTTTAGCAATGCCTCTGCTCACAAGAATAGATCAGCGTGACAGTGGCCTCACTAGTAGATTGCGAAAATGGCTCAGTGAGGTTACCTGATCGTTCTTTCTCAGCGATGTTACATTCATTGCGACTGGCTGATCACTTTCTGTCTTAACTGGCTTTTATCAGAAAACTGGGCTTTCAGATAAACACAGTATTTTGCAGAAAGGACCTGCTTTGGGCCAAACAGATGCCCCAAACTCAAAATGTTATGATTCAAAATTGCGCCACCATGCATCCATTCTATTCTGAGCCAGACACCTTAGCCAGACTACATGTCCCATGATTCCAGTGAAACTATCCAACATCCCTCACCAAGAGGGGAGAAATAGGTGCATCATGGGAAGTGAAGTTCAGCCACAAAGCTGTGCCCATAGAAGAAAATGGGAGAACAAGGCACCTAAACTACAACTCTCATGAGGGACAGCAGTGCCATTTTGAAATGAAATTTTTTGGGGTTTTCAACAAAAATATTTGGTGTTAAATATTTCTCCAAAGTCATTTTTTTCCACAAGACTTTTCCCTCTGCCCCTTCATTTTCCTACAAACTGTAATCTTGTGCTCACTTTAATACAGCCAAAGGATTTGAACATATATCTGTCTTCACTCCCTTGGTAGTGATGTCCCCTAATCTCCAGTTATGGTCAAACTGGATGCTCAAGCTAGCTGTATTGCCTCACATAGGGCTCCTGTGAGCAAACTTTTCTCAGGAAACCTAGAGATATGACTTAAGACACAGGGTGCTGAGATATTCAGGAAAAAAGTGCCAATCTTTGCACAGTAATTTTCTGGCATCAAACACTTAAAATTGCTATTTTTGTTTAACAAACAGATGGAGCAGAGAAATAACTATTCAAACTTTCCATCTCTGGCACAGTCTTGCTGTGTAGCCTTTTAATCCATCTCCAGATTTGTGTGATTTGTCGTCTTCCTGCATCAGAATTGGAGTTTCATTTCTTTCTAGGGCATTAAATACTGGTGATTCCAAAGTACTGCCCAGTTCTTAGCCCAGCTGTCTCTGTTTAGTATTTCCTGCTTGATCCTCAGCTTACAGTGACTGAGGAAGAACTCTGATCAAACCCAGATTTTCTACCTGGGGCCACCATGTTTTATTTTTACAATCCTCAAAGGAGAAGAAATGAACAAGGATTCCAGTCTGGGCATGGTAGCTGGGCTGATTTAATTTGTTTAGCTGAAGAGACCATCTGTTTCAAGGACCCTTGCGGAGCTATTGCTGCTAAAGGGTTTTTATTAGTTAGGTGGCAATTAATTTAATCAGGGATAGTATAACGAGAGGTGGCCAGTCTGTGATGAGCATATGGGAGCATATGAGAATAAGCCATTTGAAAATATTGTATAGGTGTAGCTATTAATGGGCCTGGTGCTTTTTTTGTTTTGAAAGCACCTTTTCATGGAAGATTTTCAAAGAACCCGAAACATAACTGGGAGTGCTGATTTCCAGAGCCACTACTCCAACCTAAGACACCAGATATTAAATTGTAGTTCTAATCAATGTCAATCCAACACTGACTGCAACCTGGGGAAACAAAAGTTAACATGATGATGTGACCGGAGCTGTGGGTAAGGGTGCTGCGTTCATCCTGGCCTCATGCACTCTCAACTCCATCTGCCAACTAAGTGCCTCCCTTGTAGAATTTTTTCCTGATCTGTAAGCTGGAGGCAATTCAGCTCTCAGATCCCAGGCTGATGTGTAGGACTTCGGGTTACAAAATAAAGGAAAATAATTGTTCAGCCATACAGACTTGATCAGGAGCAACTGACAAAATTAACTGGGATCCCCTGATGCTGCTTTCCAAGTGAGGTGGCTGTTAATGATAAGGGATCTAGATATACTGTTGGGCTAGGTTCACTCCATAAGCTAGAAGAGCAAAGCTTGGGTGGGCCTGTAACTCCCTGAAGAGCAAAGATATCAAGAGGGTATTTTAGTGCCTGGAAAAGAGAGTTTATTTTCTTTTGAGCTCCCCACCCCCACTGTGAAGCACAGTTTACCATGCCCTTCTGCATGTAGCACAGCTGCCCAACTCTGCTGCTGCTAGTTAGAAATATTGGAGCATAATGCATTGACATCTAAGCTATAGCTGAAAGAGCAAAACGTGAGAGGCCCAGAAGCATTGGAGAGTGAATGAATTGGATGATAAATATGTGTAAATGAAGAAAACATGGTGACACAGTGACACAGAAGAGACACTTTAATTACACCCATAGCTCTCCTTTGGCTTTTTGAGATCCACCCAAGTAACTGGCTGAATGACAGAAGGGGCCATGATGGTTGGAGAACGAAAGGCAAGTTCTATCCTTGGCCTGATCAAAGGAGACCCCTTCTGTGCTCCAGTTACTCCTTTTTTCATTTCCCCAGAATGATTCTGTTGCAGTGCAAAGGTGTTTGCTGCAGTTAAAAGGATCCTGTGAAATTTCCTGTGGGAGTTGTACCTGTGCATGTTTTGATTCCCATGGTCCTTGGGGGTGGAGGGAGCTGCATTTATCAAGGAATCTACAAAGACTTGAATGTGTGAGAAGCAGGAGAGGACAGTTTAGATTTTGGGGTGGCCAAACTGCAGCATTTCTAGCAGCATGTCCTGCCAGCTTCCAGACACCTTACTGTTGTATCCCAGATGGTCAGGTGATCCCTACAGCGCTACAGATGGTGGTGATACATCCCAGCCAAGAGGGCACTGAATCTAGTGCCCAGAGGCTGTGCTGGTTTGCAGGGAGCAGTGGGAGTAATTGGTAGGGCCATTGTCCTCAGGGTGGCAGTAGGGGATGCTATGCTGGTGGAGCACTCATCTTTGCGGTGAGGTGTAAGATATACATGCTGATTGCTTGGGTCAGGAGGGCATCTGGTGTTTTTGTAAGAGATGGGTACTAGGGGTGTCAATAAGCCTAGGATTATTGGTCAATCTTGTCGATCACACGCATTCCCCTTTCCCCCCTGCTGCTATCAGAGGCAGCAAGGGGGAGGAGCAGAAGCTGGTGCCCATGATGAGCTGGCTTTAAGCAGGCTCCCCATGAGCACCATATCTGCCTGCCCCTGTCTTACTCCTGTGCTGCTGTGTCTGATGGAGAGGCAGCAGCGCAGAGGGTGAGGGGGGCAGGCTGGAGCTGATATGTGCACAGAGCCAGCTTTCAAGCAGGCTTCCCATGCATGCCAGCTCCACAAACCCTCTTGCCCCCACCTTGCTGCCTCCTAAAAAGGCGTTAGGAGCTGGTGCTGGGCGATGGGGCAGCTTAAAAGCCAGGTCCCATAGAACCAGCTCTGCGGTGCCTTCTGTGCCCTATCAGAGGCATCAGCGTGGGGCTGGGGCAAGGGAGGCGGCCGTGAAGCAGACCTGTCTGTGGAGCGTCTGAGCTCCCCGTGTACAGGGATTGCTACCACCCTGCGCTACTGCCTCTGTATCAGAGGAAGCAGCGCGGGGCAGGAGGCAGCAGGCTTGCAAGAGGAGCTGGTTTTTAAACTGGCTCCCCTCAAGGACTGGTTCCCCACGCTGATGCCTCTGATACAGGAGCAGCAGCATGGGATGCCAAGGGGCTTCGTGGGAATGGGGCTGGGAGCACACTGGCTGCCAGCTTTGTTCCCGGGAACTATTGAGTAGTCATGTAGCCTCTAAGATTGCATGCGGTTATAGGACTATTTAATTACACAATATCTAACATCCCTAATGAGCACCAGGGCCTGAACCCAGCCAAATTCCAGTGTGTGATTGCACTTGGCTTGGTCTTCCCCTTCAACCCACATGCAATTCTATATACAGAATGGTACTGCACTTCTGTCCTGCCCATGGGTGCTGTCAAGGAGGAGGATGCCCTGCAGAGTTGACCAGAGAGGGGGCAACATGGCCTAGAGGAGTGACGAAGTCTCCACTATAGGCAACTTACCCCATGATTGTCAGTGGTATGTGTTTAAGCTTCCTCTTGAAGCATCTGGTACTGGCCATTGTCAGTTTGCAAGACCAGATGGCCAACTGGCCTCGTCGCCCCCCGGACTATGAGGATTAAACAGCCATGCAGTATGTAAGTGGCTTTAGTATAACTTCAGGCTTACCATGAATGTTGTGAATAGTGCTCATGGCAGCTGGCAGTGTGTGGGAAGGCAGCCGGGGTATGTGTTGCTTTAAAAGGCTCAACTTCTAGATTGAATCTTGCTGATTCTTTCTGAACATCTCTGAGCTGACCTCTCCTATGCACCTGCACAGCTAAAACTGCTCTCTGGGGCAGGTGATCACTGCACCGTTCTCTGCTCTTTCCATCTTACCCTGCTTGAGACCATTCAAAATGCTGCTGCAAAGGTTCTGTTGCTCTGACAATGTCCCCCTATTAGCACATCCCTCCACTGGCGGCGGCTCCTCTATCATGTCAAACCTCAGCTACTTGTCTTCATTTCCATGCCCCTTGCAGCCCATCCCCACTCCACTGTCATCTCCCTTGCTACTGAGAGCTTGGGTCCAGTCTCCCTCACCTGTCCTCATTGCCCACTTGTAAAATCTCCCTTGATGCTTTCTCCCTGCTGTTCCTCACGCTGGAGATGCACTGCCACGCTGCCTCATTATATACCTTCAAATCCCTCCTTTGCTATGAAGCCTACAAGAAGCTTGACAAGGGTTAGACAGCTGGGCTGTGTCTACACTGGCCCCTTCTTCGGAATAGCCATGCTAATTTAGAACTTTGGAATAGGGAAATGCGCGGGGGATTTAAATAGCCCCCGCAGGATTTAAATAAACATGGCCGCCGCTTTTTTTCCGGCTTGGGGAAAAGCCGGGAAAGAGCGTCCAGACTGGCGCGATCCTCCGGAATAAAGCCCTATTCCGGAGGATCTCTTAGTCCTACTTTCAAGTGACTCGCAGGTGTGTTCGGTCCCTCTCTGTGCTGCATGCCCATCCCCACTGATCACAAAGCTCTGCTACCTGGCCAGGCCGGTCCATTTCAGTGGAGCATTGCTGTACTTTCCCGAATCCCTGAGCTGAGGCACAGGAGGGTGTGAAATGATTTCAGAAATGTCCAGTCCTTCCAAGCCATAATGGGAAGAGAGTTTGGAGGCGTGCCCAGCTCATCAAGAGTAGCAGAAGACAATAGTGTGTGTTGTGGGCACATTGAAGCAGTGTGGCAGTTAGTTCCTTTCATCTGGCCTAGTAATGTCCAATTAAGGAATCCCCGAAGCCCAAACACTCTGATTTGTAATTGCAATACTCAGCTTGGCTGCCTAATTGTTCAACACATTTTGGGCTTGGGCTTCCTTTTCAGCTGTGCTGAAAATACTCAGTGTTCTGCTGGATTGGCAGCCTCCACAGACCAGTCTTCTAGCTTCGGAACAGGTGATGCAGGGTATGGCTCAGTAGCATCGGAGTGTGCTGCTTAAAGCCCTGGCCTATTGGGAATTGGGGACACTCGGGCTGCGTCTACACTGGCACCCTTTTCCGGAAATGCTTAAAACGGAACAGTTTTCCGTTATAAGTATTTCCGGAAAAAGCATGTCTACATTGGCAGGATGCTTTTCCGGAAAAGCACTTTTTCCGGAAAAGCGTCCGTGGCCAATGTAGACGCGCTTTTCCGGAAAAAAGCCCCGCTCGTCATTTTCGCGATCGGGGCGTTTTTGCGGAAAAGACTACTGTGCTGTCTACACTGGCCCTTTTCCGGAACAGTTTTTCCGGAAAAGGACTTTTGCCCGAATGGGAGTAGCATAGTTTTTCCGGAAAAACACTGACAATTTTACAGTAGATCGTCATTGCTTTTCCGGAAAAGCAAGCGGCCAGTGTAGACAGCTGGCAAGTTATTCCGGAGAAGTGGCTGCTTTTCCGGAATAAGTGGCTCAGTGTAGACACAGCCTCGAAGTATAACCCAAATCATAGGTGACTCCTGGTAGAACTCAGGAGGTGCCAAAATTTTAATTGCTAAATGGGGTGCCCTCACATGCCCCTTCCCTGCCACTCTGGGTGTCTGTCCTGGCAGGCACAAGTAATCCCTGACCAAAATGTTCAGTGAAAATATATCATTTACTTCGTGTGCCCTGTAGGAAGAGAGACCAGCTTCTGAGCCACCCAGCATGTCTGATCTGGGAAATGTCCTAAGTGTGTCACTGCTAAATACAAGCTCGAAAGGCTGGTTTAGCATAAATAGTTAAGTGCCCATGCACCATTCAAAGTGAAGTGGCCCATTGACATGTATAGTTATGGGGGAAAAAAGTGGGTTACAAATTGGGGTAATAAGCCATGAATCCGGGGTCTCTGTTCAGTCTGTGCTTGTTAGTGTCTAGCAGAGCAATGAGTTTAAGCTCCCAGGCTTGTCTTTTGAATGTGTCATGCAGATTTCCTTTATGAGTACCAATAGATGATGATGTTTTTTTTTAAAAAAAACGGCGAGGAGTCCTGTGGCACCTTATAGACTAACTGAAGTGTTGGAGCATAAGCTTTCGTGGGCAAAGACCCACTTCGTCAGATGCATGTTGTTGTTTAAGTTTTTCCTGTTACAGACTAACTTAGCTACTCCTCTAAAACTTTTTATCTACGTTAGTGTTAGTCTCTAAGATGCTGCAGGACTATTGTTGTTTTTTTAAGTGCTACGTCAGTCTCTCAAGGTGTGGCAAGCTGCATATTCATTAATGATGGACCATGCCACTATGACAGCCCTCACAAATTAACTCATTGTTACTTTCCTGGCAGCAAGCTAATGAGATTTCCATAATGAACCCCTTACCTATTCCATGGGTTGTCAGGCAGGCTAAGGGAGGCCTGCAGATTGGTACTTTTCACAGTCTTGCTGTCTCCCAAATCCTGCAGCACTTGATATGCTACTAGATGGAGGCAGCAAAGATCCAGGTTTACAAGGTGCACAGAGTCTTTGAGAGGGTTTGAGATATTGATGAACTTGGTGGGAAGGCTGAGCTGTGTTTCCATCCTGAACTGTGGCCTAAGTATCTGTAGCATGAAGCTGCCTTTTTTTGTCTGACTTCTTGGTCCTTTTTCATACTCTTGCTCTGGAATTGCTGCCAGGAGGCAAACTACTGAACTTCCTGAAACCATAAAGCAAGACTTTTGTGCTTTAGTGTCTTCAGACAGGCCAGAAGCACAAGGCCAGAAAGGGCCATGAGATCAATCTGACACCAGAACATCACAGACCAGAGAGAAGTGTACTCAATTACCTTGAGCCCAGTCACTTGTCTGACTAAAGCAAATACTTCCATAAAGGAAGCCAGGCTGGATGTGAAGAGAATAAGAGATGGTACAGTCGCTCCTTCCCTCAGGATTTTGTTCTAGTAGTTAAACACTTTCCCTGGGAGAAACATGTACCTTCTTTCTAGCTTGACTTTGTCTAGCCTGCTCCCGGCTATTGGATCTCAGTTTGAGAGCCCTCTGCTACTGGAAATCTTGTTAGATACTTACAGCCTGAAATCTGGTCACCACCTCATATTTGGTGAGGAGGTTGAGGCTGTAAATATACCATTGCTGTTGCTGAGTAAATGTAAACAAACAAAACTCTTCCTGTGTGGATAGGGTCATGCAAAATCCAGAATTTTAGTCTTGAGCTTGCTTTTTTGGTGCTCTGGCAACATCTGAGTAACACAAACTAAGGCCATGTCTACACTAGAGAATTTACAGTGGTGCAACTGGTTTGATACAGCTGCACTGTGGCGAAATCAGTCATGTAGCTGCACAATGCCGACAGGAACAGGCTGTCTTGTCAACATCATAAAACCACCTCTGTAAGTGGTGGTAGCCATGCCATGTTGGTGGGAGAAGTTCTCCCACTGACTAAGAGCTGTGCACTCCACCACTTACTCCGATAACACTTATGTCACTTGAGTGGGTGGCTTTTTCACACCACTGAACGATGTAATTTTTGCCAACATCAGTGGTAGTGTTGACGTAGCTTAACGCTTGTCTGTATGCACAAGGTTTGACAACACTGGTATTCCCTCTTGTGGGGATGCACCTAAAGTTGTATTCTGAAGGTAGCTATTCCTGTACAGGAAGAGGAATAAACGACACGGGTGTTAGGCTCTTTGATCCCGGTGTCACTGTCTCCAAACTAGGGGTTGTACTTATTTACATCAGTGGGAAATTAGTCACAGCCCTAATAGGCAGATTCCCATTAGTAGAAAATCTGCAAGCAGGCCCATACCCCTTTCACAGACTAGAATGAGCTGGTGGGGCTGTGGGGCAGCTTTGAGATGCAAACATTTGGTGCTAATTGGTGCAGGTTTGTTAGAGGTGCTAAAGGCTGACTCGTATCTGCTTCCTGTAGGCTGGCGGTGGGGTAGGTGGTAAGTGTGGCTGCTACCTTCGCTGTGTCTGTTCTGTGAATGGTGCCTGCACTTCACAGTGGTTATTGATCAGGCACCTTGTGGGTATAGCTACAAAAAGTCCTGCGTGAACAATTGCTTGGCTGCACAGTGCTGGGCTGTCATTCCTGTGAAGCCAGTCAGGGGATTTCTGCTTGTATTTACCTTTCCTGGTTTCGAAAGGAAAACATTAGATCAGTGGCTTTCAACCTTTTCAGCCTTTTTTTTTTCCATTTGGGGACCCCCTAAATATTTTTGAAAGGAGAAACAGACCTTTTTGACATGATCTGCAGACCCCCAAGGGTCGGCGGACCACTGATTGAAAACTACAGCATTAATCGATATGCACAAAACACCCCTCATACAAAGACTGTAGTCTGTCTTTGAGCAAAGTGAATCAGCAAGCCCAGCTGGTTGGGTAATAATGCTGCAGCCTGTGAAGGCTTTCTCCCAGCACAGTATTGATCTGGGGCTCCATTCTACATTTCTGACACTGGCATTTGAAAAGCTGCATGCCTTCAAAAATAATAGATGGGGAACATTTGTCAACTTGGAATCCTGGTGGAGATCCTTTGAGCAAAGCGGGACAGCGGTGGTATGCATTTCGTGGCTACGAGAGAAATAGTAAATCAGTTACATAATCATATGTATACGCACGCGCGCACATACACACAGATGAGGTATCCCCTTTCTAGTTCTGTATGTATTTTCATTCTGCAAAAATCCACAGTGAAACACATTGGAAATGCAAGAGAACCTCATCGCTGGTGAGGCTAAGTGTCTGCTAGAGAAAGCAGCTTTATTTGGAATAATTATCTCTCTCCCCCACCCCTCCCAACCATCTAGAGCCTCAATACGTCCCGGTGTCCAAAGGACGTGAATCTTGTTTCTAGCAAATACTCTCTCTTGAGCTCTTTCCTCCGGCTGCTAGAGTTAATGCAGCTATTAAAACTGCTTCTTTTGAAGAGCTCGTTGCTGCTGCCGCCCTTCAAGAGTTTGAAGTTTTACAAGATAATTGGACTGTAATTTTCCTTTTAGATAAAAGCTTCCTTCAGCAGTCTTAAAAAATAATGTTTTTCCCTTTGTTAAACACTTGTCAGAGTTAGCCTGAGTCTGATAACTGCTTTAACCTTAGACAAAGACCAAGTGTGTCATCATACCCCTCCCACTCCAGTCTGATCAGTGTAAAACCTCATACCCCTGCCTTCTCGTGCAATGCTGCCATGTTAGGTAAAAGGGGTTTTGATCAAGTTATTAGTTAATTCTTGCTGCCAGGAAAGTTTTTTTCCTTGGCGAGTACTGTGGTTTTGCAGGCTTTCTCCATGTACGTCAAAGGCAAGGAGATGAAGTGGTTTAGTTGCTGTATGAATTCTTTGCCAATTTCCTTTCTTCTGTGGGAGTGGTAGAGGGCAGATTTCCTGTTATCAAGGCGTGCAGCACTTCCTCTGACTCCTCCCAGTACTGAGTAGTTGATTGCAGACGGGGCACATTGTCTGGCAAGTGAGTAGATGGTTCATTCGAGCTGCCTCTGTTATAAAAAAGAAAAGCAGCTTTTGCAAGTGTTTAAAACACCAGCAGGTGCCTTTACTCACGAGGGGTACCCCCTGCAGCTATGTATTTAAATGCTCACATTGCAAACAGACGTTCAACACAGTTTCCCTACCTTTAGGGGTGGGGATTCTCCTCCCCACTGCCCCTACTGTGCTAGAAAAACCATGACACTGCCAGCCCTCCTATATATCTGACTCTTGAGTAAAACTTCACTAGGAAGTTGGGGTGTGTGTATGATATTAGGGGGCCCTTTAGTTGTTCTGTACTGAATAAATTCCAGGAACTACATTGTACTTGCCCCCATTTGTCCTGCAGTTGAATTGTGTGATACCGTGGCCTAAACTGTTGTATAGTGTTGCTGTGAGCTATTACGCAGCTGCCATGTTCCACCTCAGAGTTGGCTGTTTTCCAGTGTTGAAAGGGTTCCTGTTTCATAAGCCCCTTGTACCTGGAGCAATATAAATATAAGGCTGTTATTCCAGGCATCTCTTAAGGTGGAGTTCTTCCAGAATTTTTGTAGTTTACAAAATTGATTTTCAGAGAAATTTAAGCTGTAAAAAGCTGATTAGTTCATCTTTATCTACACAAGGCAGAGGCAGACTATAAATAAATTCATTGTCTCTGTGTATATCACGTATTTATAGTTTTATAACCACCTAAGAGAGATTGTGACCATCTAGTTTGAGCTCTTATGTAAAACAGAGCAGAGAACTTCACTGAATCAATGCCTGTTTGAACTAGAGCAGAATCTTTTAGAATTCTTGATTTCAAAATTGCCAGTAATGGAGAATGCACCAGAACCCTTGCAAAGCTGGTCCAATGGTTCATGTTAAAAATGTGCACATTGTTTCTAGCTTGAGCTTGTCTAGCTGCTTCTTCCAGCCATTGGACCTGTGTAGAATTTTGTCTGCTGCCATATTGCCTTAACTGCAACCACCCACCAAACTAGACTACAGCTGATAGAACAATAAAAATAATATTTCTTATGTACAGGTTTAACTGTAAGCTCTTCTGGTCAGGGGCTGCCTTTGTTCTGATCTAGCACAGTGGAATCCTGGTCCATGAGTGAGTTGCCTGGGCACAACCACAGTGTCGATAAATAATACTAAAGCACCAAGCCAGGTGTGTCTGCGACACTTCCATAAACATATTACAGTTGCAGCTTATTTTCCCCTCCATCTGCGAAATAGCTAACTGCTATTCAAATGGGTGGTGCTAAATTCTGGGGTGGTTTCAAATGGGACTAAAAGCTGAGAGTTAATTAAATTCCATCCCAGTGGTGGATATGTGTATCTATTGCTCCTAGTATTAGTTTGTGTGGGTGCTGCCATATAGGTCTACAAGGCAAAAGGGCTCTGTGAATAGTGAGTGTCCTCATTAGCTGATGAAGCTTCTCTGTGGGTCCCTGGAAGCTTCTCTGTGGGTACCTTCTTCACATGTGATTAAACACTATTTAATAAAAGGGAATTGCAAAGTAGGGATGCAAGCAACTACACAACTAGTTGATTCCCCCCCTTTGCTGCCTCTATGAGAGGCAGCAAGTGGGGGAGCAGGTGCTGAGGGGAGCCTGCTTAAAAGCCAGTCTTCTCCCCCCCCCCATCATCTCTGGGGTAGGGGGCAGAGGAGGCAGAAGTGCAGCAGGGGACCAGGCGTGAGCCAGGAATCAGATGTCCTGACTCGTGCCCAGTCCCAGAAGCTGTGCCTCTTCTTTTGAAATGTAGCTAGAGTCATGGGAGGCTCTTGCTATATTTCAAAGGCAGAGGCACAGCTATCAGGACCCGGCACAAGAGGGGACTGAAGCAGTCTCTGCTTGCCCTAGGTTCCTCACTGTGCCTCTGCCTCCTGTGTTGGGTTCCCCGCTGTGCCTCTGAAATGTCGCAAGAGCTGTGGGTGCAGGCTCTTGCTACATTTCAGAGGTAGAGGCGCAGTGGGTATAGGGAGTGCCCCCTCCCTCCTTATTGACTAATCAAGTAGTCTGATATTTTATCTGATCTGTGTCTAACAGCTTCTTTCCTGATTAGAGTTCTTTTCTTTCCAGGTTCTTTCATGTGTTCTCTTGAGGTGGGAAGTAATTTGTGAAACCAGTTGAAGACAATCGTTGTTTGCTTCCCATTCATTAAATAGAATTTCCCCAGGATGAGAAGTTTTTATTCCATTCCCACCCCTCCCCAAGCGCCAGGTGGCCTTCTTATGTGTCTTGGTAGACCCAATCACAATCCAGGCTTACTGGGAAAACAAAACTATTCACTGGTCGTTGCCTTGAGCACCAGGCCATTAAGTTCCTTACGTACCACTGATGACTTTCATTAGAAGACCTGATTCAATAAACAGATTTACACTTTATACTTCTAACTTCACATACAAGAAAGATACATGCACACAAATATGCAGCTAGAATATACACAGGGGATTACAGACTCTTGCATGATACATTATTTGCCCCATTTTACATAAAGCATATTCAAGTTATGCATATTCATATTTGAAATCTATATTTGAAAATATATCTTCATAAAAATATGGGGGCATAGTGTCACACATGGTCCTTTTTGTACATCTGCCTTGATTGTCAGTCCACATGCCACTTAATCTGCATTCAGTGTGGCTGTTTCTTACCATACCAGGCATTTCTGTGCATTTGACTTTTTGAGCAGTGTTTGTCTTCCTGTGGGATTGTACAGCAGCTCACGCAGTGGGGTGCTGATCTAGAGTGGGAGCTCAGTGCACTTCCACAGCACTGCTAATCCCAAGCATTCAAAGATCAGAACCCAAGCTCCCCAAATGCCTGAGGTTTTTTACAGTTCATGTTAGGCTCTCTTTTGACACCCAGGTTTCTGAGTCGTCAGGCCACTTGTTCCCAAACTGTACCAAGGCAACCCACCGACTGCATTTTGTCATTTTTGCAACACACTAGTCCAGATATGCACCCTCCGCTCTGAACTGCAGCCTGATGTGTAGGGAAGGCCGAGGGGCATGATGGGGTTCAGAGATGACCCAGGCCTTTCAATAATGAAGGGACAGAGTGAGGGCAGCCAACTTCAGTGGTGTTAATGAGCATGCTCTGTACAAGCCAAGCAGCAAATCAGGGGAGGCTTGTGACCCTGTATGACACATGCGCGCACACACACACACACATCACCTCCTGTGGGAATGGAAAGTGAGTGTGTGCCATAGCGGTAGCTCTTGCCCTGCAAACCAGTCCCAGCCTTCTGCTCTGGGCTTTATGACCTGGTGCGTGGGATCACAGTGCCACTAGGTTTGTCCTGAGTGGCCCTTCAATCCTGTGTACTAGGTCATAATATCCAGAGCTGGGACCCTGGACCAACTGCTGCTGCAGGGTGAATACAGGATGGACTTGCTCTCTAGCTCCCCTGCATTTTACTGGACTGGGACAAATGTACATTTGCCTCAGCCAGGGGCCAGTGATAGGTTAATCTGGCCTTGCACATGGCAACCCAAGTACAACCTTCCTGTAACTTGGTGGGTCGGGGCCCACTGTTTGGGAAACCCTGCATTAGGGTGTCATAGTCTTTGAGCTTTTCTCACCTTGCTTTTTGAAAGCCGAAATTATCACAAAGTAACATGACTCCAGGACATTGAAAAATAGTATGATGAGACCAGAGGTTGGCAACACTATGCAAAAGAACTGTGCTGCTGATCCTGCAGATGTGCTTTCTAAACGGGAGATAACTACCGTGACTGCAAGCTCGGGAGGATTTCTTTTCTGGGAAGACAGTTGGCATAATTTTTAATAAAGCCAGAGATGACAGCAAGTGATGCCTCTTCTTATCCTTCACTTCATTACCGTTAGCTGGAAACAGATGAGATACACCATTTCTGTGATCCGAGGGCTCCTTTACAACCGTTTTGGAGGAAACTGAACAGCCCCAAGCAAACACTTCCACAGCAGTATGGTCACTCACATACACAATAAGATTTGCCTGGCAGAATCACCACAACAGGGGAACAGGCCCGGTGACGGGGACGGCTCTCTATTTCCTCTCTGTCTCAGGGGCTTTATATGGGATGATCTTTCTGTGATGTTTGTGACATTGTGTGTTTAAAGAATGTGCACCAATAATGCGGAGATTTCTTTGTTTAGTTGCTACTGGAGAGCATAGCAGCAGAAGGCAGCTAAGACCATAAGGGATGGGCTGGAGAAAATAAGGATAATAGTAGCATGAATGGAAGGTGTGCAAGAATCATGGAATATTCTTGCCATGGAGCAGAGCAGGTGTGATATCTCAGAGCAGTCCGATCTCTGGATGGGTAGCTTCATCTGCAGCTTTCGTAGGGAGACTCTTGAACAGGCATATCCAACATTGCTAAGCCTCTTGTTGGCTCTGGAGATGCAGGCTTGCAGGGTGGCCAACTGTCAGTCAGTTCACGAACAGCCCATAAAAAAGAGCTAAAATTGGACCAGTCTGTAAAATCTGTAAAAGCATTTAGGTATCAGTAAAAACCAGTGAGTTTTGCAGTGGAGCAGAGAAATCCATCCCTTTTGGCCCTGAGGCAAGATCAGCGCCACGGGGCAGTTCCAGGCAGTCTACAGTTCCCTGGGCGGGGGCAGAGTGGGGAATTCTCCTGGCTCCCTCCAGCCTGCTGCTGGATGCCAAAAGCTTCTCTTCTCCAGCTTTGAATTCTACTTCAGCTTCACTAGCCTTAGCACAGCAGTAACTTTTGGTTGGCTCTTTGGGCGTGGGGGCAGGGTATAGTGGGTTGGATATAGTAGCCTCCCACAGGCTCCCTGCAGGTAAATCACAGCGGAGTGGTCATAGGTGTCAGCACCTCATCCCAGCTGAGCGAGCAGCTTCTGGGTGTCCTTGGGAGGTGGGAGGCAAGCCCACAGGGGGATGGGGATAGCTCAGTGGTTTGAGCATTGGCCTGCTAAACCCAGGGTTGTGAGTTCAGCCTTTGAGGGGGCCATTTAGAGATCTCGGGCAAATCTGTCAGGGATGGCACTTGGTCTTGCCATGAGGTCAGGGGACTGGACTCAATGACCTCTCAAGGTCCCTTCCAGTTCTATGAGAAAGGTATATCTCCATATATTATATGTATTATTATTTATATTATTTGGGCTGGCAGGAGGCTGGAATAGGATTGTGTCCACATGCCTGGCCAATGTGCCCCAGATTAACATACTCCCTATAGTATCTTTGCACAGATGCTCTTCTGCCAGTGTAAGAATGACATATATTGATTTAGCTGAGCTCAATCCCTGATGTGCTTAAGGTAAATGTTTCCAGGTACCAAAGTGACTTAGGAGCCTAGATCTCATTGCCTGGAGCTTCTAGTTGCTACTGTTGTACAAGTCACTACTAAGGTGTAGTATTTTAATGTTGGTATAAGAATAGAAGTATAATGATAGTAATAAGTCCTATATAACGATTTTCTTATCAGTTCTGTATGCTCTGTTTCACCCTGCCTCTCACAATTAGACGATGTTTGCTATAAGGTCTTGCTTCTTAGCATTAGAAATCAAGTTGTTTTTCTTAAGCATAACAAAGAGAGTGTTCAGGTCCCTTCTATTGCGGTATCTGTGAATGCTTTCCAAACAGCAGTATTGACTTGATCTGGCTGAGTCATATTGGTAGCATCTTGCAGTTCTCCCTAGTTTTTAAAAAAAAAAGAAAAAAAAAAAGCAGCAGCCCCCCCTTGTAGTCACTGGCCTCTCATACTTGCTGACATGAATGTAGCAGAACATGATGGCTTCTTGTGTCTTTTGTCCTTGAGCAGTGCTCTGTTTACACTGCCAGCACGCGCAGCTGAGCATCCCTGCAGAGGAACAGTATGTTTCTCTTTGTGCTCTTCTTGCATTTTCAGATAATCCCCAGTGAGTTTGTGTGTGCCCTGCTCAGCCGCTTTCTCTAGGAAGAACTGAATCTGTCTCCCTCCTGCTGACACCAGATAATGATCAAGCTGGGGAAGATTTATTTTAACGCAGCCTATTGCAGAGCTAAAGCTGAAACCTGTAGCTCCTCTTATAAACTGTAACATTTTAACTGTGTTAAATCAACATAAAAGGAAGAGCCATGTGGAATTATTATAGCAAACATATTGTTTTTGTTGTCTTTACTAGCCGCTGAAACATTGGAGGACTGGATAAAAAGCAATTGGAATAAAGATAGGGCCCTTCACAGTGGGGTGTTGTTTCTATATGACAGTCATATATCTTTATATGCGCAACCTATGTCAGCATCCATATCAGTACTGAGGAAGTGATGGCCCACGGGTCCCTACTCTGCCACACAGTAGATGATCACCATGAGAAAGCAAGGATTTTAACTCAAGGCATTATTTTGTTTTGCCCATCTGACCTCCTTTCTTCATGTAAATGGCACCAAAAAGGCTGTTAGCTGCCAGCAACACAGTGCGTGAAGACTTGTCGCATCCAGCCAGCTGAGGAAATCCACAGAGCTGACTGCAGTACTTTAGCACTGCTCCCACCAGTGCCATGTCCAAATATAGCTCTTTCCCTGCTCTAGATCACAGTGGCCCTCCTTGCTAAGCATCTCCCAGGGAGCTCATGCTAAGTTGTGTGTCCATCTAAGTATTCTGGGATAGTGGGCAGATCTGGGTATCACCACTTCCCCTATACCCAAGCTCCATAGATTTCTCCTATCCAAGCCTGAACATTTGTTTGCTCCATGCACCCTGCATGATTGTTGTTCACTGTGGTGTAATAATGTAGCCTGTGAAATTTCTTTGTCTGAAGCTTCCTTCTGGTTATCCTTTTTACATCAATATTTAACTTGTTTGTCATAGAGAGTGGATGTTTTCTGAAACTCTTTTCTGATTTGCTTCTGCTCTGTTTAACTTTCAGCTGCCCTTAAACATTACTGGCTGAATTCCAGGCCTTCCATATTCATGTACCAGTTTCACCATTTTCAAAGGAAAATAGCTGGCGTGCCAAGATTGTCCCCAGCTAGTGTCCTAATGAAGTGTGAAGACAAGTATGTTGCTTACATATTTTTTAGGTCAAAGCTGAACTTGGTCTGTTTTTATATTTGTTTCTCTAAACACAAGAAAGGATGGCTGGCTGATCTTTCAGTTAAAAGACAGGACTTGTGAGGTTTGGGCTCCATTCCCAGCCCCACCAGTTATGTCCTTGCTTTGTTTCCATAAAGTGTAAAACAAGAAGAGACCCTTCCTTATTTCAGGAGTGGTGGGTTACTTAGGTCAGGTCTACACTGTAACCGGAAGGTTGGGAAAAGGTACGCAATTCCAGCTATGTAAAATACCATCTTCACAGCAGGAGGCCAATGGAAGCAAATGCTCCCGTTGTCTCCCCTTGCACCTCGCAACTGCAAGGAGTGCCAGGCAACCAGGCTGGATTTGAAGATAGTCCACCACTTCCCATGGTAGGCTGCTCCAATGACTAATCACCTGGGCTTTTAAGCATTTGTGCCGTATCTCCAGTTTGAATTTGTCTGGCTTCATCTTCCAGCCATTGGTTCTTGTTCTGCCTTTCTCCCTGGCTGGTGATATACAGCATTTTCGCCCCATAAAGAGACTTTGATACCATGAGCGAATCACCCCTTGATCTTATTTTGGTTCAGTGCCTCCTTTCTATACCACCTCCCATTTTTCAACATCTGTTTTAAGATGTGGCCCCCTGAACTGGCTGGGCTGTTCCAGAATGGGTCTCCCCAGTGCTGAATACAGGAGTGATATCCCCTCCCTATGCCTACTCTCTTCCCCCTTGTTTACACAGCCACGGGTGATATTAGCCCTTTTTAGCGAACATGGCACTGGGAACTCACAGCCAGTTATTTGTCCACCATGACCCCTGAATTCTGTCCAGGCTCACTGCTCTCCATAGTACAGGCCCTGCTTTGTAGGCATGGCCTGTATTCCTTTGCATTTGGCTGTATTAAATACCATGCAGGAAATAGATTGGCCAGAAGAGTGCGTTAGTGGAAGTCCTGACCAAAGAGGCAGCTGGGGATATTTTGGCTCATCCCCTCTTTTTCCCCCATGAAGAATAAAAGCCTGCTGCTTAGCCATAGTAAGCAAAGGGATTCCATTAGCTCAGGGCAGAAGCTGGTGCTGAAGATCTGGGGTTCAGTTCTATTATAGATGAAAAAGCCCAGTGTGCTACATGTTGTTCCCATGCCTCTGAGCACCAGAGGATTGTAATTATCAAGCGTGTCTCTAATATTTTATTGTGCTAGCAGCAATGTAACTTTCACTCCAGAATCTTGGGGAGTTTGACAGTCAGCAATTGCTCCAGCCTGGTGGTGCTCCGATGAGATGGATGTTATCTAGCTGAAAGCTGGGGAAATTGAGGCACAGGTGGGATTTTCTAAGCATTGGAATGTGAAAATCGCAGCTGGAGTGACTTTCCCATGGTCAAAGTGAAAGTTGGTAGTAGCACAGATAGAAATAGAACCCAGGTATCCAGTCTCTCATGCCACTACTCACAGTTATTAGGAGGAGGAGGAGGCTTTATCTTGTGGCGAGGGCAATGGCCTGGGTACTAAGGCGTGCATTGCATTCCCACCTTGGTCCCAGACTTGAGAGCTTGAGAAGCTGCTTATCCCTTCAGACTTCAGTTTTGTCTCCTTAACATGGAAACAGCCCCTCCCTCCCAGGGATGCTGAGTTCCTTAGTGCTGTAATAAGGATCTGTAGGGAAAGGACAGGTGATGCTGGACGAAGCTGGTAAAGAGCTAACTGCATTATCCTTGTGACCTGCATTTCCAACTCTTGTAGCTTTCAGGGGGGTTGTTCATGGGGATCGAGTGCAGACCAGTCCCGTGTGGGCCTGCTGTCTCACTCCTGACCCACGTGATTAAGTTGTGAAAGCTTCAGTGATGCTGACTGGAGCTTTCTCAGGAACTCCATCATAAGTTTTCTGCCTGACAAAGCTATATGCTTTCCCAAAAGATTTCACAGTGATGGATTCCAACAACAGCCCCCAGTACATCAGGAACTCCCGAGTTTGCAACATATCCTAGATCGTCCTTTAGAAATCTTATCTCTGATTCTAGGTAATTCTTTCCCCCTGTGGTGCATGTAGGGTTATTACTGACAGCTGGCTGCTAAACTTAGCAGGGTGGGGAGGGCATTCTGAATGATCACAGTTCATGTTTGCAGTCCTTCCTGGCTGATGTGGGGCAGCTTGCTGGCTGCCATAGGCCAGAGAAGTGCAATGCATGAGGTGGCCTGGATGATGTCACCTGAGTAATAATTTTTCCTGAATTTGCAATTACCGGTATGTCTTGGAAATGGCCTGTGACTTTCTCCAGGGTCCTCCTAGGTATCGCTTAGCATTGTGGCAATAAAACTTGTTCTGTATCTGTCATGGCTCCTTCCCCACGTTGGCACGATATATGCAATAGTGGGGGCCAGCAAAAGTACCCCAAAAACCTTATCTACCAGGCTTTGATATAAAACTTACCCCCAAAATCTTAACCTAGATTTTGGGGGTAGAATCTCTGCTGCCACCACCCAAGTATTGATATAAAAATCAGGGGAGAGATCACTTGGGCAATTTCACCCCTAAAGTACAAACCAGGACACAAGAATTAACCAATACCAGATTAATAAAAATAAAAGAGAGAGAACTTTTATTATCACCACAATATTCCTGTTGCAAGCATAATAACTAGATGGAAAAGTAACAAAATAATATACTCATGGAGGAAAATTTTACCATGGGCCAGGAACTTAGTTACAAAGGAGAGCAAAACCCATTTTTAAATACATAGACATCAGATCCCATTTCCCAAACCATAAAACCTAACAGATTTATCTAAACTTCCCCCTTACAAAGGGAAGAATGGTTTCTTGGAGAGAGAGACATGTCTGTCTGTCTGTCTCTCTCAGTAGCTGGAGAGGAACTGCCCCAGAGACAAAAGAGGGAAAAACCCAAAAATTCCTTTGTCCCAGTTTGAAATTGCTACCTACATTTCTATTTGTTGACCTTCATCTTTATCTGCTTAGGTTTAAGTACCCATTCTCCAGATACTTAATGATGCCTTCTCCCCCTCCCCTCCACTTCCCCCTTCCTTTTTCCTGTCTCTTTCCCTCTCCTATTTATTTCCGGTTTTCATATCCCCTACTCATAACTCCAGTCATCTGAAGAAGTGGACTGTGCCTACGAAAGCTCATGATACCATCTACATGTTTTGTTAGTCTATAAAGTGCTACCAGACCGTTTGTTGTACATTTCTATTGGCTGCCTGCCACCTGGTTTAGGTAAGGGACATAGGGACATGCTGGCTAACCCTCATGATCATGGCTGAATCTAAACACGGCTCCTGTGAAGGAACAGTCTGCCTGTGACTCTCGGATGGAAAAAGAGGAGCTGCAGAAAGATGCAGGTTGAACCTCAGACTTAGGAGGGGTGACTGGGACAAGTCAAGCCTAGGTGAAAGGGCAAGGAAAGGATACAGACTGGGTGAGAGAAGATGTGTCTAGGTGCTTATTGCTTTAACCCTGTCTCAGCTTCAGTTTCTCTGGCCCAGTAAATCATACTTGGTTTTGAAGATGCTGTCCTGGGTCACTGCAGATTCTTACTGGCCACAGGCTCCCATAGAGAGGTCTATAGCTAAACCCACACCCAGTTGGGCTAGCTGAGGTAATCTGGTTGGTGAACAAGAGGTGTTGTAGCCTGGTGATCTTATCTAAAGTGAGGTGAACCACAGGGGTTCCCATTCGGGAGAAGGACAGGTAGAAGCACTTGAAAGACATGGCCAAGGAGAGAGCAAGGGAGAGGCACAGCCCATTTCAAGCTGTCGCGTGGGAGTTAATGGTAGCTGGGCAACTCTGAAAACCAGGCCACTTCTAAGCTGGCTAACTAGAGACATCCAAATCTGCAGATTTTATCCTTTGTTTCTAAAAACAAAAACAATGATTCCCTCATCCTGCTTGATCTGTTTGGTGACAGCACTGATCATTATTCTGACTAAAATGTCTTCAGTTAGCTCTCCATGTGCTGGGAGCTCAAGGACAGTATAGGATAAAGGTGGGGGTGTGGTATCTGCGCACCCTAATCTCCCTTTTAACAGAGGTTTTTTCCTGGGAACTGCCTTTTGTGTATGAAGTTTTTCCAGAGCATGTGGAAATCCAATTGCCAGCAGCTCCATGCAAGCAGAGAATACATGTAACTGTACTGAGCATCTGTGAGGTTCCACATTGTGCAAAGAAGCTTCTGGCTTAGAGTTCCCTTGTGCTGGTCTCTTATCTGTCACAGCAGCTATGCAGATAACAACAGATATTCCCACATGGGGCTCCACTTAGCCCCTGTGGCTCTCAAAAGGTCATACTGCTTGAAAGAGATAGTTGTTTAGGAAGTGGAAGCAGCAATGTTTCTTCAGTAAGCACCTGTTATGTATTTGCTATAAGCTGGCAGCAGGGCCTTACCCAGTTTTTCTCACCAATGCCTCCCTGAGTCCCCGGTACTTGCCTGGCTCCTTCCAGAGCTCTGGCATTTGCTACTGTTACAGGCGCGTTCATCCGTGCAGATGAACAATGAGCCATGGATGACTTACCATGTGCCTGGTACACATGCTGCATCTCAAGAGGTTTCTCTTTGCAATTAACCAGTTCTGGCTCCATCTGCCTTTTATTCTTCTTCTGCTTCTTGATTTCCAACTGCTAGAGATTGGGATGGGCTTGGTGGTAAAGTACCAGACTTTTCTTGGGAAATCTGGGTTCAGTTCCTGGCTCTGCTACAGATTCCCTGACTGACTGAAACATTAGGGCCTTGATACAGCTTTCCCCTAAGTCCCAAGCTCTGATGACTTCCTCCTCCCTCCCCCCCGACCTTTCTTAATAGACCATGGCAACCTGATGCGTGTTTGTCTGGCCTGGCCTCCTTAGTTTGTCCACAAACAGCACAGAGCTGACCTATTAAACTAGTCCTGGCCAAAAAGTTACTGGGGTGTTGGCGCTGACGTCAGGTCAAAGCGTGATCTGGAGAAAACTTTGTTTTCAGAGGCTGCATGCTACTCCCAGAGTTTTCACAAGGGGCTTGCTGTGGAAGGAACCCTGGGCAGGAAGACATCTCCATCTACTGCCTCTTGGGCTGCCACAGTGGGAGACCATTGAGAGGCAGCAGTGGCAGATACTCACCAAGAGGTTCATATTGAGGAGTTACTGCTGTGGGCTGATCACAAGAGTCTAATGGCACTTCCAGTGCTTCCCAGTAGGAGGGACTTTTCTGCCGTCGCCTCTCTGGTGGCTGAGGAGTGATAGATCCTCAAATGGCCTTCTCATATGCAAGCTGGAGAGCACCTGCTGGTGCCATCCAAAGATTGTAGCTTCCACCTGAGGGGAGTGACCAGTCCTGAGGCTTGATCCTGGGAGAGGAGGCAGGGTAGAGTTGAGTTATAGGATTTTAAAAATAATAATATTATTTTAGCTCTTTATATCTGAAATTTCATGGTGTTGTAATTTTAGGGGTCCTGACCAAAAAGAGTTGATGGGTCATGAGCTTATTGTAAGGGTGGTTGTAGTACCCTTACTTCTGCACTGCTGTTATTGCCAGCTGTGCTGCCTTCAGAGCTGAGCAGCTGAAGAGCGGTGGCTGCTGGTCGGAGCCCAGCTCTGAAGGCAGAGCTACCACTAGCAGCAGCTCAGAAATAAACATGGCATGATATGCTATTGCCACTGTTACATCTGTGCTGCTGCCTGAAGAGCTGGGCCCTCAGTCAGCAGCTGCCCAGCTCTGAAGGCAGCAGTGCAGAAGTAAGGATGGCATGGTATGGTATTGTCATCCTTATGTGCTTCTGCTGGGCACCTGGTCAACAGTTGCCACTCTCTGGCCACACACTTCCGAAGGCAGCACAGAACCACCCTAAAATAACATTGTAACCCCTCTGCAAATATCTTTTGGAACAGGACCCCCAATCTGAGAAATGTTGATCTTCCCTATAAAATCTGTATAGAAGAGGGTAAAAGCACAGACCAGACCAGATTCATAGTCTGTGATGCATTTTTGATGGTTTTGAATTTGGTAGGGCTCTAAGTTATGTGGCTAATCCCAGATCTCACTGCCCGGAGACAGTGGCGATATATAATTGGAGGAAAATCGCATGTGTGCTAGGGGGTGATTTACAGAATGTTTTCTCCCTTTGCTCCAGTCTCTGTTCCCTCCATTACAAAGAATGGAATTATTGGCCATGCACCTAAGTGATATGCTATTGAAATGGGACTTGTGCTCCTAAGTCACTTCAGCACTTTTGGGAACCCTGCTCAGTCTCTGTACATAGGCAGTCTCCCTCCCTGGGTCCATACTGCCTTTACAGTCCCACAGGAATGAATATTAACACTTTAATGGGAAGGAAAGTAGGAGAGTGTGTCTGAGCGACCTGAACATTTCCTTTGTGTAGTGAGGTCCACAAATCCAGAAGGTTGCTGCAGGATCTGGTGCAGGGTTTGAGTCAGCAGGAAAACAAGTCGGTTTCTGTTGAGCTCAGTACAGGCAGTCCCCGGGTTACGTACAAGATAGGGACTGTAGGTTTGTTCTTAAGTTGAATCTGTATGTAAGTCGGAACTGGCGTCCAGATTCAGCCGCTGCTGAGATCAGTTTCAACAGCGGCTGAATCTGGACACCAGTTCTGACTTACATACAGATTCAGCTTAAGAACCCCAGGCGTCCCCAAGTCAGCTGCTGCTGAAACTGATCAGCAGCTGATTCCAGGAAGCCCCGGGGCAGAGCAACTCTGCCTCGGGCTTCCTGTAGTCAGCCGCTGGTCAGTTTCAGCAGCGGCTAACTTGGGGACGCCTGGGACAGAGCAGCTGGGGTGCTGCTGGGTTGGTCCAGTAGCGCGGCTGCTCCTCGGCACTACTGGACCAACCCAGCAGCACCCCAGCTGCTCTGCCCCAGGTGTCCTGATTCAGCCACTGCTGAAACTGATCAGCAGCAGCTGAATCAGGACTCCTGAGGCAGAGCAGTTGGGGTGCTGCCGGGTTGGTCCAGTAGCGCCAAGGAGCGGTGCTGCGGGACCAACCGGCAGCGCCCCACCTGCTCTACCACAGGCCCCGGGCTTTGCTCCATGTCTCCCTGGTCTGCTGGGGGGGTAGGGGGCACTAGCTGCGTTCCCCCCCAGCAGACCAGGGAGACGCGGAGCAAAGCGGCGGAGGACCCGGGCCGGACCCGCGGCCGCTTCCAGATCAGCTGGAAGCGCCGCTGCTCCGGCCGGGTCCTCCGTGGCTTTGCTCCCCGTCTCCCTGGTCTTCTGGCTCCCCCAGCAGACCAGGGAGACGGGGAGCAGCTTTTCTCGCCCCGGAGGAGGCGGGCGGCGGGACCAGGCGTCCCACCGCTCCAGTCCTCCGGGGCGAGAAAATCTCCGTTCGTAACTGCGGATCCGACGTAAGTCAGATCCGCGTAACTCGGGGACTGCCTGTAGTTTGTAGCTGTTGTATCTGCCTAGAGTTTTCTTGGAAGCAAATTCTGGGGGTCTTGCCCATCAGCCAAGCAGGTAACTTCCACAGAGTGGGAAGGTCTTCGGCGCCTGGGCTGCCTGATTCCTGGTAGTGACTGGGAGGTCAAGTTTGGTTCCCCCCAAAGCTGTAGAGCCATTGTAATGGGAGTGCAGAAGTGGCTGCTCAGTGAAAGAGCATCTCCCAATTTCTCTGGGGCAGGTCTGGCTGTTGGCAAAGTACAAAGTGTCTCTCAGGATGGGCATCCTTTGAAAATCACTTTTGAAAAATCCTTTAATGGATGGCTTGCATTTCCCCATTCCCTGCTCACGATAGGACACAGGCAGTGCAAGCCAGTGAAGATCACTGGTAGCCAAAAGCCGCATTATTGAAGGGTTTGGCATGGCCCTCTGAGACCACTGGCTAATTGGGGCTTTACAGTGTGTTGGTCTGTGTGCCTTCCACGCATTCACTGCATTTCATAGATATGATGGCCGGAAGGGCCTGTTCTTTTCTCTTCTGATCTCTTGTTACCTATCACAGTCCATAGCACCTTGCCCTGTAACTTCTTCTCCAGGTTCTGGCTGAATGGAACAGGTTTGAGTTGCCTTCAAAGTCTGTAAGTTCAAAGCAGGTCATCTGCAATGTTCTTCGACTCCCACCCCAGCTTCCTTTCCTTTTTCCTGAGTGCTCTTTGTTTTGCAGGAGGCTGGCCGGGCCAGGCACATATCTTGGAAAAGATTTGCACCACAGAAATGCACAAGAGCATGTAGACAGTCTTGGGGAGTGTCTGCTCCAACCTGCTTGTAGCCCGAAGAAGCACAAAGCTCTGGGGAATTGGACTAGGAAGCCAGGAGTAGATTGCATCAGTTAGGGAGGGGAACCTTTTTTGGGTCTGGGGCCTCTTACCCACAGAAAAATCAGTTGGGCCACACACAAGTGAGAAGCAAAAAAACCTCCTCATTGAAGTGGCCCCCAACTGAGGAGAAAGATGCTTCCCACATTTCCCTTGCCCACCAGAGTCTAGCAGGGCCCAGCCTAGTAGATTTTGGATGCTCCGGTCCTATAATGAGGCAGCATAGGGACTGGAACACCAATTCAGTCTCCCCAATGCTGGCGGGTGCTGAGCCTTGGAGGGCTGGATGCAGGTAAGCCAGGAGCTGCATCCGGCCCCCAAACCTGAAGTTCCCACCCCTGATTCCTTGTTTAGCTTCAGGAATGCTTCATCTCTCTCTGCATCTCCCCACTGCTCTGAGTCCAATTTCTGACTTTCTCCCTACAGGTTGTTCAGCTTGACCCTGAAGAAGCTCATCATGTTGAAGGAGATGGACAAGGATCTAAATTCAGTGGTGATAGCTGTGAAGCTGCAGGTCAGTGTGCTGAGTCAACAGCCTGAAGTTGGTGTGCGTTGCACGTGAGCGCAGGATGGAGGGCTCCAAGCTAGTCACCACTGCTGCCTGCCTGGGTTCTCACTTCTCACGCTGATTTTTCCCTCCCCCCCCCCCCCCCCCCCGCCTGGTGCCTGTTTCCTTACCTGAAAATGAGGTGAATTATTCCCACCTGTGTAAAGCACATGGAGAGTGACAGATGAAGAGCTCTATGCAAGAGCTAGGTAGAGGTTTCCCCTCTATTGTATGTAATGTTCTGGGTCCTTACCATCCGGAACAGCAGTTATTTTGCCAGTCAATCTATCCTGCCCCCAACGGGGAAGTGCTGACAAGGGGCTGCTATCGTGAGGAGGTGGGGGAGGGGGTAACAAAGCAGAAGGGGGGGTGATTGACTCGTCATGCATTGAGGCACAATCCTGCAAGGCACGGATGTAAATCAAACAGGAATGTTTAAAAAGGAAGGTCTCTAAGGTGTCATGAAGGAGGCAGGCCTTAGGAGGGACGTGACTGCTGGGAGGAGGAATGGCCTGGACGAGGAGCCCCTTGCAGACCTAGGGGAGGGGACTTGGTTAGACAGGCTGTTGACAAGCAGGCAGGTGACAAAAGTGACTGAGTGAGCGATGGTGGCGTTCTGTAGAGTCAGAGCCATGTAGAAAGAGGAGCCAGTGGCAGGGTCAGATGACTCGTGACCCTAGCAGCTGCATTTTGCCAGGCGTTCAGTGGAGCCTGGGTGTGTTGGGGAGCCCAGAAGAGAGAAGGTTATGGCTGCCATGCCAGAAGATGAGAACTGGAGGGAGAGCTGGGCTCCCTGGTTCCTGGCCCTGGGGATAGGGTATCTGCTGCAGAAGGCCAAGAGGTCAATGTTGTCCCTGCTCCAGTTAGGTGGATGCTGGTACAGATGTAACATGCGGTGGTCTTTCTAGTAATCCTCTTGCATTGGGCACATGAGGAACCAACATTGGCCGTCCACTGCTTTCTGATCTGCTAATGTGCCGGAAGCCCTGTGCGGTCACTGACATGTATAACCCAGGCTGTCGTCTTGCATCTTTTCTCTGCAGCTTTGTGAGATGATGACTGGGAGCTCTTCCTCCCTGCTCCCCCAGCTGTAATGAGTCTCGCTGAAAGCTGTTGCTCTTGCCTGCAGTTCAGGTTGTTAGTTTTGCAAGAGATCATTGGCATGCTCGACACGCATCGCCTACCGCTGTCTCTCCACTGTTGTCTGGAAGAGCCAGCCTCCTCCAGATCGCTGGTTGAGGTGCCCAGTGGGGATTCCCTGCAGCACTTGGAGAGGAGGTTGAGGGCTGAATCACTTTGGGTTAATAAGTGCAGCTATTTCTGCACTTGAAAGGGCAGGAAGAAATTAATCTCCCCTTTCAGGAGCTCAGGGGGGTTAATTCAGGCAGTGTCACTGTGACTGCAGCCCTTTAGTTAGAACGCTTGTGTCGTTAATTATGCGGGGAGACAGGCTCACTCAGAATTTCCATTACATGGTGCACCCGGTACAGGGAACCTCTGGCCTGCTGCCTAATTTCATCCGGCCTGCGGCAAATCATTGCACCCCAGGCCACAAGCCCCAGTATGTCCCAGCATCTCCTATGTACAGGGGACATAAGAGAAGCTCCCCTGTACTGCCCCGTTGTTGACTCCACAGCTCCCATTGGCCAGAAACCGCAGCCAATGGTAATGGCATGGAGGGTGCCTGTGGGTGTGGACAATGCACACCATGCAAAGTCACCTGGCTCCTCCACCTAAGGGCTGGACATAGCAGTCACTTCCAGGAGCAGTGCGGAGTCAGGGCAGGCAGAGAGCCTGCCTTAGCCCTGCTGCACCGCTGACCAGGAGCTTCCAGAGGTAAGTGCCAGCTGGCAGGAACCTGAACCCCCTGCCTCAGGTCAGAACTTCCTCCCACATCCCAACTTCCTCCCAAACCCTGCACCCGAACTCCCTGCCCCAGCCCACTCCTGTTCTCCAAAACCTTGGCCCAGCGTGGAGCCCCCTCTTGCTCTCCAAGCCCCTCATCACCAGCCCTACCCCAGAGCATGCACCCCCCTTCAGAGTGCTCACCCCCTGCAACATCCTACCTCAGGCCAGAGCCCCCTTTTGCATCTTGAACCCCTCATTCTGCCTTCACCCCAAGCCTTTGTGCCCCCCTCCCTGCAGGACTGGAGCCATGAGCATCAGCTTGCCCTGCTGCAGGGTGAAGCTTCGAGCCTCTGCACCCCTCTGCAGGACTAAATGTGGTCCATGATTGACTTTTTCTGTCAGTGGCTCTGTTTAAAAAAAAAAAAAAAAAAAAAAAAAGGGTTCCCCACCCCTTCATTATACTCCACATGTGTAAGCCATCAAAACGAGAATCCAATCACAGTATATTGTCCAGATTTTCAAAATCAAACTGTCCCTCTACATTAGTGGTGGTGTTAGGGCCCAGAGTTAACATTCCACTCGATGAAAAGTAGGGCAGAGTCTCACCTCCTATAGCTGTTGTTTTAGGCTGTTGCCAAGCTTGTGTAGCGTAGACTCTTCTGACTCCTGCTGCGCTCACACTCTGAACTTAGCCTACAGCCAGTAAGAACTGGAGGATCTGGTTTCTGTTCCCACTTTGGATCCTGCCCTTTGAGGCCTTCTGCTGATCATTTATTTCACCTTTTTGTGCCTTACGTCCCCATTGTCAAAGGGGCTCCTGACTGCCCCCCTTTGCAAACTGCTCCGAGATCTTTGGGTGCAAAGCCTGTAGAACAACAGGCAAACTACAAGTTGTCTCCTTAGCTTTCCCTTTGATCTGACCTACGCTCCCAGGGTTCCTCTGCAGGATCATGGTAGCAATCATATTAGCTTTAGGGAAGAAGAAGAAAATTCACGTCATCTTTTCCTGGACAGCTTTTCTGTACTGGGAGAAAGCTGAAGCAAACGTGCAAGGGGTGTGGTTCCTGGCAAGTCATGGCTTCTGGACAAATGCAGAGCCCTGGTGTTGGGAAAGTCAATCATAAGCTAGATCTTGGGATCAGTACTAGAGGTACACGGTCTGCTCACAGAAGATGAATGATGCTGGCCATCCAGGAAAACAAGTGGGGTATCAGAGAAATTATCCAATTCTTATTGGAGCCTACGGAGAATTTTGATCTCATAGACAGACATGCATCAGTGATTCTGGCTTCATGTGGAGTCATTCTGGTATCCCCTCCACAACTCATCCTTTCCCCAATCTTGCTCCAATTGTATATTCTCCCCATCCACAACTGGAGAATGCAGAAATCAGGAAAAAAAAATGTAGGGGATCTTCCTCATTCAGTTCAGGGCACAGGAAACATCATGCGAGTAGTGCATATTTCAGCTGGAACAGAGTGATTCATTGAGGTCTCTGAGCTTCCAGGCCTGTTCTGGTTGTGACAATCAGTGTGTATGAAAATCCCCTCTGCCCTTCCCCAGAGAGAAACTCTCCTGTGCTGGGCAGTGCAAAGTTTACTATCTGTATGTACATTGCCTACCCAAGGGGAGATGAAGTGGCAGAAGTCAGATTAGTAGAGTAACTCCTACACCCAGAAATATCCCGAGTTGTAAAGCTGTTTGGTGGGCTGGTGATTGACTGCCTTGTCTCTGGAAGCTGTAAATCAAGTGCCCTGCAGCCTCTGTGTGGGAATGTAAGGTGGTGAATGGCATCTTGCAAACCTGGGCAAGAGCCCTGCTTTGTTTTCCCACCTCTGCCACTGCTCCCCAGGGCATTACAAAAGCTTGTGAGGAGATAGAGATCCTGATTCTCTTTTTTTTGCCTTTCTGGCTGAAGACACAATGGCACTCAAGCTTGATTAACTGAGTGCTGGCTATTGTCTTCAGTGCAGAGGGGAGGTCTGCTTTTGCAAGACCAATCCCCCATCCAAGACCAAGCCGGTTAGAATGAACCCAGGCTGGAGTGATCACTGTTCCTGTGGACCCCGAAGGGCAATTCAGCAAATAAAATTTATTCCAAGTTCCTGGCTTAGCTGCCATGCTAAAGTGGTGAAATGTAAGCATGAGAACCTGCAGGAGAAGGGTATCCGTGTGCAAACAGGAAGGTCAAGTCTCTGCAGTGCAATCTTCTCACCATGCTCCAGGAAAGGATGTTTTGTGCAAATCCCAATATTAAATGCTTGTTAGGGTGTTAGCTTTAGTCCAACCTGATAGGTCACAGGGCACGGCCTGGGAGCCGCCTCCTGCTCCTGACAACGCTGCCCAGGCTGGATCCCGGTGGGAGATGTCATCATATTTCCTGTCCAGTAGAGCAGGCCTCCTGTTAGCTGCTATCTCTAATCAGATGACATTTTTATCTGAAGCCAAGAGCTTTCTCTAACCTGTTTTAGACCCTGTGGTGTTCTTTTAATGTAGACAAGTAATTTCATTCCTTAAGTAAATCAAGAAACAGCCCTCCTTTGGGTAAGCATCCAAATCCAGTTCCCAGGAGAGCAGATGGCAGAGCAGTGATTCCTCCTGAATTGAGACTGGCTAGACAGCCACATGACCAATACATAAGTTCACCAAGTTCTGCATCTTAGCCGGTGCTAACTCTTCTTTCTGTCTTAACACCCTGGGGACGACTGAGGAAATATAATTTATCTCTTCTTGGGTATCTGTACTGAAAGGATGATTCTGCTTCCCACTCGGAGGGGCACACTGCTCTGAGAAGCCCAGTATAACAGATCTTGTGTCTGGATCGTTGATCGTAGCCTCAGCATGAAGAATAAGAAAATGCATCCTTGTTGACCTGAGAAGTTCCTTTCTCCAGGAATGGATCCACCGATCCAGCCCACCCAAAAGACACATGCATGGCTTATTCGGGCTAGAGATGGAAATTGACATCCAAGGATTTGGGTTTGTTGTCATTGAAATTTTCCATGCTATGTAGTAGGAGAAATTGTGCTGTGTCCTCGGGGTATATTTACCACTGTCTGCAATTTAGGAAACTAGATCTGAATTATCCTGGCTGTGAAAGCTCTCAGCTGGAGGAGACTTGATGTAGTGTGGCATTCTGCTGCCAGTGCTGGTTCTGGAAGCAGATAAAAGCCCCCACTGTAATGGAACTGGGCACTTGATGCTGATTAAAAGGGGATTTTCAGGTAAGCATAGATACTTTTTTTTTGTTTCATCTTCCAAATTCTTTGCAAACAATAATTCTCTCATCCCCATCCCACCCCTCAGCCACAGCCAGCCCCAAGAATCTCATCCCCTGCTCCCACTGAGGCATAGAGATTGAAGGCCAAAGACTTGGGGAGAGCCAGGATTGGAACTGGAATTGCTGCTCCTAGTTCTGTGGCATTTTCCTCGCAGCAATAAGCTTCCTAATGGTGAGGTCTGCTAGGCTGGGGAGTCATCTGTCCTAAGAAACATCCCAGGAGATGGGGTAAAACCTTAGGAATTTGTTCCATCGTTCACAGTATCTTCACCATCTTGTTAGTCTTTAAAGTGCTACATTGTCCTGCATTTTGCTTCAGTATCTTCACCTGTACTTCACTCCCTATCTGCCCCTTCTCCCCTGCACTGTGCCCCCTTCCCGTCAGTGCCCCTTCTCCCTTCACTTTCCATTTAGCAGATCCCCTCTGAACTAAACCCACCTCCAAAAAGAAAGAAAAAAAAATTGTGGCACTAACATCCTGTTTGCTGCCATCCTATAGTTCCCTCTGCTTGTGTGTTACATCCCTTCCCACCCTGGGTCTGTCTGGTCTGTTTAGAATGTCAGCTTACCAGGGGAGGGCCGCTTGCTACTCTGTACAGTGCCTAGCACCACGGGACTCCACTCTTGGCTGGCCCTTCATCACAATGGCAATAAACATCATAATCAAAGTGGGAGCCCCTTTGTGTTGCTGGGGGCACATGGAGCTAATCTAGCAGGTGTAACTAGCATGACTGTGAAAGAAGAACTCGTTTTCCTCCATCAGCCTAGCCGTGTCTGGGAGAGAGACCTGGAGATAGCAGAGCCCTGCAGTAAGGTGCAAACCAGTGTTGCACTGGGGGCATTTCCAGCAGCTCCTGTTGGACCAGACAACTCTTCAGTTCATTCAGGCCACGTTTCTTGTGTAAGGCAAAGAGAAAACAAATATGTCAGGCTGAGAGCTCATCTGTCTAATCACAGGAGTGAGGGCATGACCCGCTCCATCCTCGCTCCTGCCAGAGAGCCCTGCGCATTTAATTAAAAATTTATCCCAGTGTGAATTAGTTACAGCTGAGACGATGGGCTTTTATTACCAACTGACTGCTGGGGTTTGGGCTTTCCACAGACTCTACGAATGGTCCCATGTCATAGAAATGCCCTCCCTTCCCCTTTCTCTTTCTTCTTCTCTCCCCCCCCCCCCCCCCCGCCTCCACATCTCACAGAAAGTCCTTACCAACCAAGGCTAGGGGGGTTAAATCAGTATTTTGTGACCAGCTACAGGGCGAGCTGTTACCAAGACAAAATTTCCTTGTATTGCTGTCTGCTTCCTGCTGTTTCCCTACCATGTTCTGCATTGTTAGTAACTTGGGCTTATTACGTTTTCATCCAGAAGAATTTCAAAGTGCTTTGGGGACTATAAATAGTTCGCTCTGCCCCTGCTGAGATGCAGCCACCTCCACAGCACGCGCAGCCATTTACCAGTGCGGATCACAGCGCACGGCAAGTCGGGGGTTAGGTAGCCTGCTTTTGATTGCAAGCGCTTAGGGGCAGGTGGGCACATCCCCCATAAACTCTGCTCCCTTGGAGGTCCAGAGAAGAGCTTCCAGAGGAACTCTCACCTCAGGCCAAGTCTGGGGACGTTCCCTCGGGGGACATGTATGCAAATTATTGTATGAGCTAATTAGTATATAACTGTAAACCTCACCTTGAAAACCTTTGTGTGAATTGAATTCAACTCCTGCCTGCCCTCAGAGAGGAAGCATTATGGGTCTGGGGGTTCCTGGCTCTGGTGCCGTGTGGGATTGCTCCTGATGGCGAAGCCAAGAGCACACACCTGCATATTCACTCGGAAAAGCTGCATGGCTCAGGCAGACCAGGATTCGGGTCTTTCCTGTTAGAGATCTGGCTTCTGTTCCCAGAGAGCAGTGCAGGCAGCCTGCAGAAATAGTAACAGGAGGCCATGGAAGTGGCAAGTCTCAGACTCATGGTCTCCTGGCTTGCAACCTTGTGCACCTTCCCCTAAGCCTAAGAGTGTCAGCTGAGGTGTGACAAGCCTGCTAAGGTGCAGGTAGGTGCTTGATGAGATGCAGGATTCATGGCAGGTCTCTGTACAGGAGACTGTCTGAGCGAGGCCTTGAACATCTAAGCATCGCTTACTTGGAGGCCTCACATATGGACCCCTCTGCTTCTCTCACAAGCACCATCTCAGACTTGGTTGCCACTGCCTGCCCATTGCAGGGTTCTTACGTCTTTTTCTTTGCAGCACCTGGTGCTGGCCCCTGTCAAAGGTGAGGTTCTGGGGTAGACAAGCTGTGGATCCAACGAGTCTGGGTGCTCCTATGTTTGCTCATTTTAGGCAGCATCAGTCTGAGTCTTACCACAGGTCATCAGTGGGAATAGATGCTGCAAACCCCCCCCCCCCCCCGCAGTAAAAGCACATTGGATCATCTGGTCTGACCACCTTGATGGCCCAGGCCAGAGACTGTCACCCTGTTCCCCCTGCTCGGAGCCCAGATGTTTGGGTCTGACTAAAGCATCTTCTCGAAAGGCAGCCAGGCTGGATTTGAGACAGAGATGGGGAATCCCCCTTCCCTTGGCAGGCTGTTCAATGCTTGTGCCTTGTTTTAGTTTCAATTTTTCTGGCTGCAGCTTCTAGGCATTGGCTCCTGTTACCTCTTTCTCTGCTAGAGATAGTCTTATTTTGCTGTGTGGATCAGCTCCCAGAGCGGGACCTGCCACATGTAACCATCATCTTCCACCATCTGTAGTAAGAGCAGGGGGCAGCTGAAGGCAGGATTCCTGTGGGGCACAGTGACAACAGACTTAGGGGTTTGGAAGGTGAGGCTCTCCCACTGAGTGGGTCTGTGTGCTGTGGGAGGAGTGGTTGGAGCAGAGGATTCTGGCTCCTGGCTCTGCCACTGTAGCGGGTGACTTCCTCTCTGCCACGACAGGGAGAATCCCCAGAGCCTGCCTCTGTCAAAGCAGTTTGAGACCAGAGGAGGGGGCTGCTCCCATGGCTGGGGTGCTAGCTTGGGACTGGGAGACCCAGGCTCAGCTCCCTGCTCTGACAGACTGGGTGTGTGACCACGGGCCAGTACAGCGGAGATAATGCTTCCCTAGCTCCCAGCAGAGATTGTGAGGTGCCCAGATGCTGCAGAGCAAGGGGCTGGGTCAGTGCTAAGAGATCTCGGCTGAGCGGCACCAGGAAAGTGTCCGTGTGCTTGGGCTGTGGAAGTTACTTCTTATGTGTGGGCTTGTGTCCGTCGGGGTCTCCCTCGGAGCGCTCTGCCTGCCGTTGGATCCACAGCTCAGTACCTGGGGGATTTCAAGTGGTGCTGAAAGAGAAACAGCAGCAGGGGAAAGCTGCTTCTTACAGGGCACATGCAGGTGTGGTGCCACACTCCCTCAGAGATCAGTGCCTTGGAGAGCTGGCCCCTGTGACAGGAGCTGAAGGCTGGATTTCAATCTGTCCTTGCCGCCAAGGTCTCTTCGCAGCTGTGTCCAAGGAGCAGCATGAGTAGGAGGAGGCTGTGATACTTTTGCTCCCTTTAGCTGGACCCTCCAAAGCAGAGTTGGTGCAGGATGATGGGGGCAGGGCGTGCTGGGCAAGGTTGCCCTGCTGGTGCTGCTTTGGGTGCTACCTTACACCTACCCTGATCCTGAACGTGGATACACATGTAACACTGTCTGCTCTGTACTGATTACAGGGCTCAAAGAGGATCCTGAGATCCAATGAGATTGTCCTGCCGGTCAGCGGGACTGCTGAAACGGAGCTTCAGCTGACCTTCTCACTCCAGGTGAGTGCGCTGTACTGGAGCAGCCTTTTCCTTGACAGGTGAGAGCGCCTGCCTGGCACCTGCCCATGGGTATGTGTCTTCTCACACACCTGAGCTGGCTTTTAGAGAGAAACTTCCAATTCCAATTGGAATCCCTCAGCAGCTCAAATAGCCTCTGCACGCTTTCAGGGCCCTCTCTGCCCACAGGCTCTTAGAAGCAGCAAACTGAACACTTAACACCGGTTTCCTTGAAACTCCCAGCAATGACAATTCCATCACCTCCTGTTTGACATTCCCCTGCCTAACCTCTGCTTACCAGGCTAACAGTTGGAAAACTAAAATTATTTTCCTGCTGTGATGCTGGGCAGCTCTGTACATCAGTCCTCATCTGTAAAATGGGAACATGCTTAGGAACGCTGGATTGGACTGAATTGCCTGGGTCAGTGAGTCCATTCCCGTGATGTTGCAGCTGTCCCTGCCATTATTGAGGGAGGGTTCAGATACTCCAGTGCTGAGACCATACAAGTACCTAGATCAGTGATGGGCAGCCTGTGGCCAAATTGGGGTTCTGTGTGTGCCCCACAAGACCTTTTACTTACCATTTCCCATGCCCAGGGTTGCCAGATTCTGCTGGTTTCTCTCTGTGTAGTTTTTTCCTTCCGGTGTTACTAAAGTGACACGCACGTAAAACAAGGGTGCATGTGAAGTGAGATGTGTGCTGGTTGCACACAACATTGACTGTGAGCACTGTGTGCTCCCTCTGCATCCAATCAGAGTGCTGCTACAGTTCAGTCAGCACAGCCTGAAAATTCGAGGCAAATCACAAATGCCGTTAGCAAAACAACCCTCTTGTGGGAGACCATCTTCGTTACGGCAGTCTTGCAGCCATCTGAGATAGAGGGCCACTTGTGCGGCCCGCTCGTTAGCCTAGGTTGCCCGTCACTGACCTAGATTGAGTAAGGCAGCAGTGCCAAAATCAGTGGCTTATGCTACGCTCTCCACACGTTTCTTCCCTGCTGCTTGACCCCTTTGACAACTCTCTCCGCCTTTGTTAGATCTTGGCATCAGAGAAGCAACCATGTGATAGTTTGAGCCCCAAATATCAGCCTTGTACAATAGGACTTGTGTTTTTCCTGATATGCTTTCTATCTATTTTTGGGAGTGACCCTTCCCCTTTCATGTGGGGAACCGACCAGCATCTCTAGAGTACACGAACCACTATCGTTGATTACAAAGTGTAACACTCCAGCCTACTGTAACTGTCTAAGCTGAGTGATATGCACAAAGCAGACTATCTTCTCCCGCATCACCAGCTTTTTGCTCTCCAAATACACCCAAATGTTGCTGGTAACACAGCATAAGGGGATTTCCAAATGACTTCTAATCCCGCAGGGAAATGTGCAGTTGGTAGTAATAAGAATTGATTAATTAAACTGTTTGGCAGTTTCCATCTCTCTTAGCAAATGGGAAACATTTGCAGCCTGTCCTGGCCTCGGACAGTTCTGAATGGCCCTTTCTTCCCTGCGCTCAGCCAAGAGAGTGACATAGAAAGAGCCTGGTTGTTTCTGTTCTTCTAAATACGGGCTCAAAAGGGCAAGGAGGTGTTTGCCCCACCTCATTTGCTGGTGAATGTAAAGTGCTGCCCTGGGCTGGAGCCCTGGGGTGTGCTCAGATATTGAGCATAGCACATTTGTCATCGTGAGTGTTCATGACCTGTCTGGTCCCTTCCTTGAAGTGCCTCTTGTGTCATGTACAATAATGGCTCTTTTGGGAGCTGCGGAGTGCTCAGGATGGCAGCCAGGATACAGCCCCTTTCAACGATAGGCTCCTGGTGTCACCAAAAGGTTTGGGGGAGTCACTGGGCCCTGCATTCCCATCTGCAGTTAGATGTTACTCTCAGCCAGCAGGTGGAACAGAAGGTTTATTAATGACAGGGACACAGTGTACAATAGACTTGTCAGCACAGTAACCAGAAGCAAGTCCGTACTATCCATCTTTGGGAGAGAGGGCCCAGGCCCTTACCCTCCTCCTGTACCCCAAGCCAGCCAAGACTGACCCTTTCCCAACTCCTGGTCCCAGGCTCCTCCTCCTTTGTCCTGCTTCCCCTGCAAAATGTGTCAGCTGATCGCCACCTTTCCCCGGGGCACGTGGGGTATTGGGCCATTGTGTGCATGCAAGCCTCCCTCAGTAGGAGTCACATCTGAAATTCTCACCATCTAGGTATTGGTGCAGTGCCCTGGAAAACTGAGGCACATATTTGGGGTTACAATAGGACAGGAGATAAGGCAAAAGAACCCCCTACTTTGTCACACTCAGCACTTCTTGAAATTAACTTGTTTTCTTTCAGGGAAAAAATATAATCAGTGGGGGACATGGGAGGGCAAAGAACTATCAGGCAGGACTCCTGGGTTCCCTCTTTGGTTTTTGGAAGGAAGTGTGAGCAAATGGGTAGAACAGGGACTGAAATCCAGGAGCCCTGGACTCTAGTCCCAGCTCTGCTATTCCCTGTTTGTCCATGGCTAAAGGGTAAAATCACTGGCACTAACAATGCCATTCTAAAGACCATTTTCAAAAGTGATTTAGGGTCCCAAGTATGAGTCACTGAGGGATTTAGGCTCCTTAGTCTAATGCTTTTGAAAATGTCGTCCTCCAGTACTGCCATTTTGCCTTGTGTAAGATGGAGACAACTCACCCGCCTCCCCGGGGGAGAGGGTTAGGATTGGGATTCCTGGAGGAAGAACACTACAAGGGGGCAGAATGATGTTCCCCCTCCCTCTGCTTGGTCTCCCTGCACACTGCTAGTTCCTGTCTGCAAACTGAGCTTTCCACTGCTGCTCCCACTGTTTCTCATGCAGGTGCTGGGCTTAGATTTCCCCACCCTCTTTCCCTGCCAGGGAGCTGCAGCCACCCTGCCCCTGACAGGATGCTCACCCTCTGTGCCTGACTCTCTGCTGAGCTGCACAGATCCCTGCGTCCCAGGCCAGGCAGTTGGGAGCTCTGGGATTGTACATGGATGTGCCTTTGGCCACGCAAGCTGGATCCCACTAGCAGGCTTATCACCAAACAGGTGTGGATGGGCTCTTCGAACCCATTTCCATGGCTTTGCCATACCAGTCCACATAGCCTGGCTGCTTGCCTTTCTGTGCCTGGAAGGCTGCTGTTTGGCACCTGGAAGGAAGATGTGTGAGGCTTTGCTGCCCAGAGTTGTCCATGGAGGAGGGACGGGATAGAGAGATGTCTCCCTGAGCACCACAGCTCTCCTCTTCCATCCATCATAGCATGGCTAATGGCAGGGTCTCTCCGGAGCCTCAGAGGCTTCCCAGGACCTGACAGCTCGTCCTCCAGTGAAAGCCAGAGAGTGTATTGCTTACCCTCTGCATGTCTGCCGTCAGCAGGGCCGTCCCTAGGAGGGTGCAGGGCCCATGGCAGCTCTGCCCCAAGCCCAGCCCTGCCTCTTCCTACCCTTGCTCTGCCCCCACCCTATTACGCTCTTCCCCCAAGCCCTGCCCCTGCTGCCCCCATCCTTCCCCCATTGCATGTCTTCCCTGAAGCCCCCTTCCCCCAAGCGACATGACCTGGGGGATTCCAGGGGACCTGGTGTGGGGTACCAGTTGGGGTCGGTCACTATGCTCACTGCAGTGGTGGGAAGCAGAGTGACCCACTGGCCGAGCCTGGGTCGCTCGGGGGAGCAGAGTGGGCTGGGTCCGTGGCGCTCAGCTTCTCACTTCCACAGTGAACCCAGAGACATGGCTGGGAGATGGCGGCAGAGAGGAGCAGGCTGCTCAATCACCCCACTTTCTGCAGCTCCCGCCGCCACCACCAGGGAGTGCCGGGGGGGTGACCCCTGCTGCTGCCTCACACCAGGCCCCCCAGGTAATCCCCTGGGCCCCTTGGCTAACATCAATATGGAGGACAGTCCCACCCATAGAATGGTTGAGGCAGCCACTGCGGGGTCCCCCAAAGCAGGGAGGCCAGGGTGACCACCCCAACCATCCTGTGGATGGGATAGCAATGGCTGTCAGCAGGGCACCATGTGTCCTCCTGACTCCCTGCTGGCCAGGGCCAGCCAGGGCCTGGTAGGCCAGTCTTCAGCAGCATGCCTGCACTTGCCATCACCACATGAGGCGCCTTGGGAGAGTCTCTCCCTAGCATGGATGAACATGGGATTTTTGGCAGCCTTCCTGAGCACCCCAACCAGATCTCTGTCGCTCACACCTTCACAGGCCACCTGGAACCCCAAATGTGCTGGGCTCTCGCGCTGCCCCATGTCGCTCTTGACTGTCATTTGCCCTTGCAGTACCCCCACTTCCTGAAGCGAGATGCCAACAAGCTGCAGATCATGCTGCAGAGAAGGAAGAGGTACAAAAACCGAACCATCCTGGGCTACAAGACTCTGGCTGTTGGGCTCATCAACATGGCTGAGGTAAGGAGGGAGGTGCCAGCCTCCTGGTCGTATGGCCATGGGGAAGAAGTGGGTAAATGTAACCTCTCCCCGCTTCAGCTCAGCCCAAGACAGGGCACTGTGTGCCTAGGCTGGGACCTAGCCAGAGGCACCTGGACAATCCTGTGTCAGCTTGGGTCCTCAGGTTAGAGCTCCTTCCTTGGTCCATGTGGGGCCCAGGCTTCAGTGCTATTGACTGGCTTGGTGTTCTCAGCAACCTCCCGTGGGGCACGGTGGGAGCATACGCCGTGTGGTGTCTCCCCTGCACAGGTCATGCAGCACCCCAGCGAAGGGGCTCTGGTGCTTGGACTCCACAATAACGTGAAGGACGTCTCTGTGCCCGTTGCTGAGATTAAAATCTACTCCCTGTCCAGCCAGCCAATTGACCACGAAGGGCTCAAGTCGAAACTGTCTGGTAAGGAGGGGACTAGGTCGGGTGGGGACTGGGGTGTGGGGTCTCCAGAGGGGGGAACCTCATTGGCTGCCCTGGAGTCCACATCACTAGGCAGGTGCATAGCTCAATAATACTGTAGCGATTGTGAAGATGGAGCAGAGCTGGAGGGCTCAGGTGCTTCTGTCAGAAGCAAAAACCTTCCAAAGTGCATCTGTCCCCTTCCATCCCCGCTGTGGGTGGGGTGGGAGGCTCCCTGGTTGGGGACAATGCGCTGGAGGCAGTGCCTCCTTCAGCTGAAACAAAACCAGCACCCTCATCACCATGGTTTTCACAGTTCCTGCATCATTGGCCATTTGCTAGAATCAGGGTGTTGCAGCTGGTGTCCTGCCATATTCCACTGGGGGGCAATTATGTGTCACCTCCCTAAATTCCCTCCCTCCTTTGTCTTTTCCCTATCACCGAGAATTTTTTCCTTCCTATGCTGAGCCATTTAGAGTGTGGCTGTGTGCTGACACACGGTTGCCACGTTCCTCCCCAGAGGGAGCTGCATTCCCACACTGTGGCAAAGCCATTTTTCTCCAGAGACTTGGCTTGACTAGTTTCAGAAGCAGAACAGATTTTTCTTTGTCCCTGAAACCTACCAGCTGTAAAAGCCACATGCCTGCTGGTTCCACTCGGCATTGTACAGCTCTGCTTGTGTCTTGTATGCATGGCTGGAGGCAGTGCCTGAGAGAGCACACGGAGCCTCGTCAGCTACGTTCTATCCCAGCACCGCTGCATGTGCTCCTGGTGCTTCTGTGCAGGAGCCCAAGTGAGAACAGAAGCCAGCTGGGTGTCAGCCCCCTCTTGGTTGTTGCCTGTAGGGTGATTTGATCTTGGTTTTAATGCATTAATCTGCAGGAATGGAGGCAAAATTTTGTTCTGGGCCCAGTTTCATCACATCCATTCTCATCAGCTCTTGTTTGGACAGTGGAAGCTTATTCCTTCCAACACGGCTATATTTAGCTCCACGTCTTGGAATCCTTCCGTTTATGATACGGTCGCGGATGGCTGCCGAGGCAGTAAATCTTGTTGCCAGGGAAACCGATGGAGATGCAGGCTTTGTGTTGGATTTATTTTCATATTTGAGTTTATTACCAGTAACTGCGTGACCTGACAAGGAAAGGCAGCAGGGTGCTGACAGGAGACACCGGTTGATCTGGAAATATGCACCTTTTCCATTCTGGCATGTTGAGGCAAATAGAAATCAGTCCAGGTCTCTCATAGACAGAGCCTATGTTCCTCTGTAGTGGCAAAATATAGTCCTTGCCGTACAATTGTACTTTTTTATCTAGCTTTCATGAAAAACAAATCTATGCAGCTTTTAGGGTTGCTAAGTAAACCCTATGTTTGAGGGATGTAGTAGTGTCTGTCTGAGTCTGCAGGGAGACTGAAACAAGCATCATCAAATGGAACTTTATTCATCTCAACATTATGTTAACGCTGAAGCATACTGATGGTTATTTCATGTCAATATGATTAACTGTTTAGCTAAGGAGCATATAGTGGAAATGCCCCCTAGTGTGTATGAGATGTGTGGGCTATGCCCACTGGCCCTCTCTTCTAGGAAGCCTGGGGGGTGTCCATACTTGCAAAGTGCTTCAGAGCTTCCAACGAAAGGCACTAAAGAGGAGTCCAGGCATGTCGTAAAGGGAGAGGTGGTTCTACTATGCTAAATTCCATGAGGAAACAGGAATGTAAATATTTTGAACCATGAAATCCTCTCTCTTCAACTCCAGCACCAGCTGATCTTTGTCTCTGAGTGGGAATTTAAGCAATGATTTTATTTTAATGCACTGGCCAAGGATAACTCCCAACCCCACAAAGATTCTAACCAGATACAAACAATTGTCTGCCAAATGACAGGAAATACCAGATGGTCCCAAAGGGAGAGCAGGGAGTGGTTTGCAGCCCAGTTCCCAGGTTCGTCCATCCGTTCACGGCCAGCTCATTGCAGATGTTGGGCCTGCTCCATGTTCCACACTCCTCCATGCCCTGCATAGGGCGACGGTTCTCCAGTCATTGGATGCAGGCAGTGCTGTGTTCTGCAGGCCCAGGAGCTGCTATGGGGAGGCTGACTTTGGACATAGCTGAAGAAGAGGGGCAGAGGATAATTGATGGGGCCTGTGCTAGTTTATTTGCTCCCTTGGGGCATTTGAAAGGATTATTCCGCTGTTTATGTTAGATATGTCAGGGATGGCTCTTCCCTGGGGCATAGAGACCCCTGAGAACTGCCTGGGAGCTTTTTCAGCACTTAAATAAAGGGGGGGGGGGCACGTCAACAGATTTGATTTACTACCAGCTGTTCATCCAGCTGAAGACTGGCCTTGCGGCCCAGCACTTGCCTAGAACTGAGAAGACGTGGCAAGTCCCTTAGGGTAACTGTGCCTAAGGCTCATATTCGCATGTGACTCATGAGCTTGACTCTCACTGAAAGTTGCTGGGATTGAGGTGCCCGAGTTACTGTGAAAAGAAGGCCTTGTATTCTGAAATAAAGGGTTTGGGTACAGGCCTTATAGTAAGTCTCCAGGAGCTCAAGCTATTTAGCTTAACACAGGGAAGGTTCAGGGGTGACTTGGTCTGTAAGTACCTATGCAGGGAACAAAAATGTGCTAATTAGCCCGTCAGTCTCACAGACAATGGTCTCACGAGACCCAGTGGCTGCAAGATGAAACTAGATGAATTCAGCCTAGAACTAAGGCATAAACTATTCCTAGGGAGGGTAATTAAATCTCAGAACAATCAGCCTCAGGCTGTGGTGGATTCTCCATCTCTGGTAATTGTTAAACTGAGGTTGCCTGTTTTTCTAAGAGCCTCTTCCCTAATCCAGCCAGTGGTTAATGCAGGGAGGCCCTGGGGCCTGTGCTGTGCAGAAGCTCAGACTGAATGACCACAATGGTTCTTTCTGCCACTCAGATGTGGCCCTACACCCCCGGTTGGGTCACTGCTGCGGCTGGCTTTCCTTCGGCCTCTTGCCTGTGGACTGTAAGCTTCCCCGGCTGCCTGGGCCAGTAGAGCAGGGCATGGAGGCACACTGCAGTGCTACCCAGCTTCCAAAAAAGTCTGCACAAAAGCAGGCCTGTTGTGGTGGGTCCTTCTGTTCTCCAGTCACCCAGCACAGTCAGGTCTGAATTTCTAAAAGAAACCCAGGCCATTACAGCCTCTCTCGCCTATATTGTGCCTGACTAAAAAGGGGACAAGCTTCTTTTTTGGCTCCCACCATTAAAGCCGAGTCCTGACTGCTCTGTGGCTACATATGACTCATGAGCTTGACTCTTGGAAATAGTGACCATAATGTAATAAAATTTAACATCCCTGTGATGGGGAAAACACCTCAGCAGCCCAGCACTGTGTCATTTAATTTCAGAAAGGGGAACTACACAAAAATGAGGAAATTAGTTAAACAGAAATTAAAAGGTACAGTGACAAAAGTAAAACCTCTGCATGGAAACTTTTCAAAGACAACATATTAAATGTATACCCCATCTTAAATGTATACCCCAAAAAAACGTAAACTCAGTAAGAGAATCAAAAAAGTGCCACCATGGTTTAACAATCAGGTAAAAGAAGCCGTGACAGATAAAAAGTTATCTTTTAAAAAGTGGAAGTCAAATCCTAGTGAGGAAAATAGAAAGGACCATAAACTTTGTCAAATTAAGTGTAAAAATATAATAAGAAAAGCCAAAAAGGAGTTTGAAGAACAGCTAGCCAAAAATTCAAAAAGTAATAGAAAAATGTTTAAGTACAACGATCGAGATGCTAAAGGAGCACTCAAAGATAATAAAGTCATAGCGGAGAAGCTAAATGAATTCTTTGTTTCAGGATATTGGGGAAATTCCCAAACCTGAGCCATTATTTTTAGGTGACAAATCTGAGGTATTGTCCCAGGTTGAGGTATCATTAGAGGAGGTTTTGGAACAAATTGATAAACCTAACAGTAACTAGTCACTGGGATGAGATGGCATTCACCCAAGAATTCTAAAAGAACTGAAATGGGAAATTGCAGAACTATTAACTGTGGTTTGTAACCTATCCTTTAAATCAGCTTCCATACTTAATGACTGAAAGATAGCTAACGTGACGCCAATATTTAAAAAGGGCTCTAGAGGTGATCCTGGCAATTACAGACTGGTACATCTGACATCAGTACCAGGCAAATTAGTTGCACCTATAGTAAAAAATAAAATTGTCAGACACATGGATGACACATAGGGAAAGTCAACATGGTTTCTGTAAAGGGAAATCATGCCTTACTAATCTGCTAGAGTTCTTTGAGGGGGGTCAACAAACATGTGGACAAGGGGGATCCAGTGGATATAATATACTTAGATTTCCAGAAAGCCTTTGACAAGGTCCCTCACCAAAGGCTCTTAAGTAAAGTAAGTTGTCATGGGATAAGAGGGAAGGTCCTTTCATGGATTGGTAACTGGTTAAAAGACAGGAAACAAAGGGTAGGAATAAATGGTAAGTTTTCCGAGCGGAGAGCGGTAACTTGGGGTCCCCCAAGGGTCTGTCCTGGGACCCATCCTATTCAACTTATTTATAAATAATCTAGTGAAAAGGATAAACAGTGAGGTGGCAAAATTTGCAGATGATACCAAACTGCTCAGGATAGTTAAGACCAAAGCAGACTCTGAAGAGCTTCAAGAAGATCTCACCAAACTAAGTGATTGGGCAACAAAATGGCAAATGAAATTTAATGTTGATAAATATAAAGTAATGCACATTGGAAAAAAGAATCCCAACTATATATACAATATGATGGAAACTAATTTGGCTACAACTACTCAAGAGAGATCTTGGAGTCATTGTGGATAGTTCTCTGAAAACATCCACTCAGTGTGCAGCGGCAGTCAAAAAAGCAAATAGAATGTTAGGAATCATTAAAAAGGAGGTGAGTGAGGTTCTGGAACGGCCTTCCAAGGGAAGCAATGGGGGCAAAAGATCTATCTGGCTTCAAGATTAAACTAGATGGGTTTATGAAGGGGATGGTTTGATGAGATAACATGATCTTGGTAACTAATTGACCATTCATTATCAGTGGGAAATAGGTCAGTGGAGGGATGATAGGAGTTACTATAGAGAACTTTCTGGGTGTCTGGCTGATGAGTCTTGCCCACATGCTCAGGGTTTAGCTGATCGCCATATTTGGGGTCGGGAAGGAATTTTCCTCCAGGGTAGATTGGCAGAGGCCCTGGAGGTTTTTCGCCTTCCTCTGTAGCATGGGGTACAGGTCACAGTTAGAGGATTCTCTGCATCTTGGGGTCTTCAAAGTATTTGAAGGCTTCAATATCTGAGATATAGGTGAGAGGATTATTCTAGGAGGGGTGGGTGAGATTTTGTGGCCTGCACTGTGCAGGGGGTCAGACTAGATGATCATAATGGTCCCTTCTGACCTTAGAGTCTATGAGTCTAAAAAAGGGATAGAGAATAAGACAGAAAATATCTTATTGTCTCTATATAAAACCATGGGACGCCCACATCTTGAATACTGCGTACAGATGTGGTTGCCTCATCTCAAAAAAAGATATATTGACATTGGAAAAGGATCAGAAAAGTGCAACAAAAATTATTAGGAGTTTGAAACAGGTCACATATGAAGAGAGATTAAAAAGACTTGGACTTTTCAGCTTAGAAAAGAGGAGACTAAGGGGGAATATAATAGAGGTCTATAAAATCATGACTGATATGGAAAAAGTGAATAAGGAAAGGTTATTTACTTATTCCCACAATATAAGAACTAGGGGTCATCAAATGAAATTAATAGGCAGCAGGTTTAAATCAAACAAAAGGAAGTTTTTCTTCACTAAGTGCACTGTCAACCTGTGGAACTCCTTGCCAGAGCATGCGGTGAAGGCTAGAACTGTAACAGAGTTCAAAAAAGAGCTGGACAGATTCACTGAGGTTAGGTCCATCAATGGCTATTAGCCAGGATGGGTAGGAATGGTGCCCCTAGCCTCTGTTTTTCTGAAGGTGGGTGACGGGAGGGATCACGTGAGGATTACCTGTTAGGTTCCCTCCCTCTGTGGCATCTGTCACAGACAGGATCCTGGGCTAGGTGGACCTTTGGTCTGACCCAGTATGGCCGCTCTTATGTTCATATGGCCGTGTGGTCCTACTACAAGAGAAGGGGTGTGCTTGTCTGATGATGGGGAGGCCCAGTGCCACTGCCTACTATCCCGCTTGTAACATAGCCAGGCTATCCAGAGAGCAGGGCCTGGGCTGGCCGGCACTGCACTGGAGAGCCAGTCTGCACTGCACAGTACCCTCTAGCCTACCAGGCTGTGACTGGCAGGTGCACTTGGACCCTACACAAATCCCGCTCCCAAGCTGGGCTTCCTGCCTAACCCCAGCTGTGTCTTCCAGATCGGTCCCCTGACATTGACAACTACTCGGAAGAGGAGGAGGAGAGCTTCTCCTCAGAGCAGGAGGGCAGTGACGATCCCCTGCATGGACAGGTAAACCCCCCACCACCCGCTTCCCAGCCTGCTGCCCCCTCAAAGCACTCAGGCCAGAGCTGCATTGCAGGCATTACCAGGCAATAGGCTGGCTGAGCCAGGCTGCCTCCATTTGCAAGCCCCTCTTTCCATGGGCTCAGGCTTTCCTCCAGTCCTGATCTCCCCTCTGGGGAGGGGGGTGCCTTGACCTCTCCGTTGCCCTGTGAACTGCAGAGGCAAAGGGAGTGAGCGGTGCAGGGCAAGCTGGCTCTGTGAGCATCCCCCTTTGGGAAGGGAGGGAAGAGCCAGATGCCCTGCAGAGCAGCCTCCCTTTGGGATCTAGCTGAGGAATGTGGCCACTGGGCCACTGATCCCTTGTCTGGCTTTGGGAGCCTGCCCCGAGTGGTCACCTACGACTGGGCTGCTGCCAGAAGCACCCTGCATGGCACTGTACTAGCCTGGGGCTGGGCTGCTGTGCTCCAAGGACTAGGGAGATCCCGGTTAAGATGAGTCCTAGCTATAGGCAGCTTCCTGGCAGTGTGGTGAGGTGCCCATGTCCCCAGGGAGCAGTGGTGCCGTTTCTCTGAACGTGCTGTCTCTCCCCGCCCCACAAGGATTTGTTTTACGAAGACGAAGATCTCCGGAAGGTGAAGAAAACAAGGAGGAAACTAACGTCAGCCTCGGCGATCACTCGGGTGAGTATATTCTGAGGGTGTGCTGGCTGGCTGCCTTGTGGCTCTAGTCTGGGTTGGATGTGAGGCCTGCCACATGCCAGTGGGGCCAGAAGGGTTTCTGAACAGGGCTGGAGGGCTGTAGGATTTGGGATGGAGTGGGAGGGGGGGGATGACAGAATCCCCAGGTCCCTGGGCAGGCGGGGGTGGGCCTGGAAGGGGCAAGGCCTTGGTGGAGAGGGCAGGGCTGGGGCAGCCAGCCCTCAGCATTCCCTGGAGTGTGCTGCACGGCGTTCCAGTGTTGATTTAAAGGGGGGAGCCCCAAGCCCTTTTGAATCACCAGGTCCTGGGGCAGTTGCCCTCTTTCCCCCCTCTGCCCCTTGTCATTGGGCCTGGATGGAGCAGAAGGAGCCGATCCCCTCTAAAAGTGACCTCTGCTCAGCAGATTCGGACACTGCTGGTAGGGAAGAGATTGCTACACAGCTTCTATCTCCAAAGCTGTCTGGCTGTCCCCTTTCCACCGCACTCACTCATCCAGGCTTGGCCCTTTGACCTAAGCTGTGGCTGGAAAGCTTTGCCCAGTCTCCCAGGAAGTAGCCCGCACTAATGCTGCCTCTCACCTTGCCCTGCTAGCCTGCCTGTGATGAACAGCGTGTGGAGGTGCTGCGTGGCTTCAGCCTCACCATCTCCAGCAGCGAGCGTGGCTGTTTTGCAAGATAAGCAGGCTTGCTCTGGGCTAGTGTTTGGAGGGGAGACTTGGCGCACGAGCCAGAGGTGTGGGTGATTCAGGAGGAGGAGCACTCTCCTCTGGTTTGGTGCTAACCAGTGCCTGGGGCTCAGGGACTCTGTGCTTGCAGCCCTGCAGCAGGATTGGAAACTCTAGTGGACTTTGAACAGTCACTGGCACGATCTCTGGGGCAATATGAGAATCTCCCTCCATTGGCCCCTCAGTCCCACACACAGCGAAGGCCGGTGCCCTGCCCCTGATTCCTGTTCACTTCCTTGTAACGAGTCAATGGTACCGTTTCTTCACAGCAGCCAAATATAAAGCAGAAGTTTGTGGCGTTACTGAAGAGGTTCAAGGTGTCGGACGAGGTAGGTCCTGCCCTTTGTTGTCTTGTTGCAAAGGTCTTTGCTCGTTCAATGGTCTCTTGGTAGCTGGTGTGCTAGAGGGGCTGTGATCCAGAGCAGGTGAGAGGCCATCCCTCATCACTGTTCCTCCCTCCTCCAGTGACTGGCTGTGCGTGGCCAGACCTCAGGTCTTTCAGCGGGCTCAGCTCATTTCAGTTGTGGGAGGGGAGTAGGATCTAGTGGTTAGAGCAGCGATGGGCTGGGAGCCAGGACTTCTGGGTTTTGTCCTAGCTCTGTCACTGAGTCGTTGATGGACTTTGACAAATCATGTCACTCTGTGCCAGGTTCTCAATCCCCTGCTTTAATCAGAGGAATGCCTCCCTCTTGGCGCTGGGAATAAAACCCACCTCTCCCTCCCCCATTGCCCTTCTAGAGCGGGGAATGGGACTCACCAATCCAACCTCTGTTGCCAGTTCCCTCCGGCTCCAGCCACTGGACCCCATTTGTCTGAGAGTTGGGGATAGAACCCAGGAGTTCTGAATTCCAGCCCCCTGTTCTGACCTCTAGACCCTACTCCCCTGCACCTCTTCTAGCGACCAGAAGATGAGGAGGCAAATGAGACTAGGCAGGGGCTCCTCCTGCTTCATGGGCGAAAGCAGCCACATGTGGCTGGAAGTTACACATGCCTGTAAGAGGTGGTGTAATCCCTCCTCTGCCTCCGGGGGGTTTCTTGTAACTTTCTCTGACCCTCTGGTGACAGCCGCTCTCTGAGGTGGGAGCTAGCCCTGGCCAGGCCATGGCTCTGGGGGTGACTCTCCATGGTCTCTGGGAGATGTCAGACTGATAGCTGACTGGCAGTGTGTGTTAGACCTTTGAGGTACCATTGGCTGGGGAAGGAGAGCAGCATGAGGGGACCGTGAGGCCTCTTCCAGTGCTCATTCCTGTGGGCTTCCACAAAAACCATGGTCTCTGCTCTGAATTGCCTCGCCCCTGGTCTAGTCTGGAGTCTCCTGCCCACAGGTTGGCTTTGGTCTGGAGCATGTCTCCAGGGAGCAGATCCGAGAGGTGGAGGAGGACCTGGATGAGCTGTACGACAGCCTAGAGATGTACAACCCCAGCGACAGTGGCCCGGAGATGGAGGAGACAGAGAGCATCCTCAGCACGCCCAAGCCCAAGCTCAAGTGAGTGCTGGGAGTGGGGCAGGATGGTGAGCGACGGCTGCAACCAGGAGCAAGCATGGGCTGGTGGGACCCATGGGACTTGGCAGCCATTTCCAGGTCTGCCACTGCCTTGCTGGTGAACTCGGGCAAGTCACTTCCCTTCTCAGTGCCTCAGTTTCCCCTCCCAGCTTCTCTCTGTCTTGTCTATTTAGACAGAGAGCTCCTCAGGGCCATGGCTACTCTCTTGCCACGTGTTTTGTGCAGCACCTGGCACAGTGAGGCCCTGATGTTGGCTGGAGCATCCAAGCACTCCTGCAATGGTGTGAGCTGGAGGACTAGGAGTCAGGCTCTGGAGTCTCTCCCCATAGGACACTGACACAGCAAGTATCTGCAGTGCTCTGTGACTGTCTGTGCAACTCTTTTATTTACCCAGGAAACAACCCAGGAAACTACAGACCAGTTAGTTTAACTTCTGTGCCAGGGAAGATAATGGAGCAAGTAATTAAGGAAATCATCTGTAAACACTTGGAAAGTGGCAAGGTGATAGGGAACAGCCAGTATGGATTTGTAAAGAACAAATCATATCAAACCAATCTGATAGCTTTCTTTAATAGGATAACGAGTCTTGTGGATAAGGGAGAAGCAGTGGATGTGGTATACCTAGACTTCAGTAAGGCGTTTGATACGGTCTCACATGATATTCTTATCAATAAACTAGGCAAATACAACTTAGATAGGGCTACTATAAGGTGGGTGCATAACTGGCTGGATAACTGTACTCAGAGAGTAGTTATTAATGGTTCACAATCCTGCTGGAAAGGCATAACAAGTGGGGTTCCGCAGGGGTCTGTTTTGGGACCGGCTCTGTTCAATATCTTCTTCAACAATTTAGATATTGGTATAGAAAGTACGCTTATTAAGTTTGCAGATGATACCAAGCTGGGAGGGGTTGCGACTAATCTGGAGGATAGGGTCATAATTCAAAATGACCTGGACAAATTGGAGAAACGGTCCGAGATAAATAGGATGAAGTTTAATAGACACATGCAAAGTGCTCCATTTAGGAAGGAACAATCAGTTTCACACATACAGAATGGGAAGCGATGGTCTGGGAAGGAGTACGGCAGAAAGAGATCTAGGGGTTATAGTGGACCACAAGTTAAATATAAGTCAGCAGTGTGATGCTGTTGCAAAGAAAGCAAACATGATTCTGGGATGTATTAACAGGTGTGTTGTGAGCAAGACACGAGAAGTCATTCTTCCACTCTACTCTGCGCTGGTTAGGCCTCAATTGGAGTATTGTGTCCACTTCTGGGTACCACATTTCAAGAAAGATGTGGAAAAATTGGAGAGGGTTCAGAGAAGAGCAATGAGAATGATTAAAGGTCTAGAGAACATGACCTATGAGGGAAGGCTGAAGGAATTGGGATTGTTTAGTTTAGAAAAGAGAAGATTGAGGGGGAACATGATAGCAGTTTCAGGTATCTAAAAGGGTGTCATAAGGAGGAGGGAGAAAACTTGTTCATCTTGGCATCTGAGGATAGAACAAGAAGAAATGGGCTTAAACTGCAGCAAGGGAGGTTTAGGTTGGACATTAGGAAAAAGTTCCTAACTGTCAGGGTAGTTAAACACTGGAATAAATTGCCCAGGGAGGTTATGGAACCCCCATCTGTGGAGATATTTAAGAGTAGGTTAGCTAAATGTCTATCGGGGATGGTCTAGACAGTACTTGGTCCTGCCATGCGGGCAGGGGACTGGACTCGATGACCTCTCGAGGTCCCTTCCAGTCCTAGTATCCTCTGATTCTACCCTGTGGTGGCTCCCTGGGCCCAGGTCCATTGTGCTGGGTGCTGTATGAACTTGTAACACAGACGTGCTTCCTGCCCTGCAGAGCTCACAATCCACCCGTGAGATAAGGGGAAAGGAACGCAAGGTGTCCCAGAGGTGCTTGAAAATGATTGTAAGTCTCCATGAGAATAGGGATGTTCAATATCGGTTAATTGAATAGTCAATTAACCTCATGAATTCTTATGGGCTAGTCGACTGTTCTATAGTCCCAAGGATAAGGCAGGCAGCCATTGCGCTCCAGCCTCACTCCTGAGGAGCCCCCTGCCACTCTGTGCTGCTGCCTCTGTGCCAGAGGCAGCAGCATGAGGTGCCAGGGAAGAGCTAGTTCGCAGGAGAAGCCAGTTTAAAAAACAGCTCCTCTCATGGAACAGCTGCCTGTCGCCCTAAGCTGCTGAACTGAGCTGGCTGCCTGCCTGGCTCCTAAAACACTTTAAATATAGAGCCGCGGCGAAGATAAGTCCTGGACCTGGTGCAAGCCAGGACTGAGCTGAGCTGCTGGCCAGCCTGCTAAAAAATGTACTGGCGGGTGGAGGGGAGGGAAATGCGTGTAGTCCATAGCATTAACCCTATATGCTTTTGCTGGTCGGTGAATTGACTACACCATTACATCCCTACATGAGAGAATGTGCAAGTCTCCACAGTGCTTTTGGAACCAGCAGCACTGAAATGCAGCTAACTCTGGGGGAGAGCACAGCAGCCAGTGGGTCAGTGACATAAGGGTGCAGGTTGGCTAAGGGCACAAAAGGGGAAAGGGCCCTGCATCTCATCTGCACTTTCAGCCACTTCCCTCTTCGCCATGGAAACTATCCAGGTGGGCTGAAACCAGCGATCTCTGTTAGTGCCTCCAGCCCAGGTGGAACAAGAGCACTGTGGGGTGTAGTGGGGTTGCTGTCTGCTCTGTGTTCCGGGGTCCCGCTGTGATGTGTGATGCCCACTGACTCACTCACATGTTGTGATGTAGTATCAGTACTTCGCTGATTGCTGTGCTTGTGCTGTGGGCTGTGAATGACCCTTACTGGCCTCTGCCTGTGAGCACTGCCCAGCAGGTGGGCTGCCTAAGTCAGGTAGACAAAGACCCAACCGGTCAGACGAGTTGGGGCAGCAAGGGAACTAGGGAACAAAAGACAGGACTATGCAGCACTTTAAAGACTAACAAGATGGTTTATTAGGTGATGAGCTTTTGTGGGCCAGACCCACTTCCTCAGATCTTTAAAGTGCTGCATAGTCTTGTCTTTTGTTTTAGCAAGACCAGACTAACATGGCTACATCTCTGGAACTAGGGAAGTGAGTGTTTGGGGGGAAGGGGCAGTCTTGGGCTGGAATCATGAAGGAGCCAGTCTAAGGAGGGGGATGGAATCTAGGGGCCCAGAGACCCCATTTCAAGGGGTCTGAGGCATCCTGGCCCAGATTCCTGTAGACATATCGGCTGTGTCTACACTGGCATGAATTTCCGGAAATGCTTAAAACAGAATAGTTTTCGTTATAAGTATTTCCGGAAAAGGAGCGTCTACATTGGCAGGCTGCTTTTCCGGAAAAGCCCTTTTTCCGGAAAAGCGTCTGTGGCCAATGTAGACGCGCTTTTCCGGAAAAGAGCCCCGATCGTCATTTTCGCGATCGGGGCTTTTTCCGGAAAAGACTACTGGGCTGTCTACACTGGCCCTTTTCCGGAACAGTGTTCCGGAATAAGGACTTATGCCCGAGTGGGAGCAGCGTAGCTTTTCCGGAATAGCGGCTGATTTTGTACAGTAGATCGTCAGTGCTTTTCCGGAAATTCAAGGGCCAGTGTGGACAGCTCGCAGCTTATTCCGGAAAAGCGGCTGATTTTCCGGAATAAGTGGCCCAGTGTAGACACAGCCATCACGTTTATGCTGTGCTGTATCCTGGAGAAGCAATAAACCCCCCTCTATTCTACCGGCTGGCGGAGTCTGTTCTTGCTGCTACGGGGGTGCAGTGTCGGGGGAACCCCGACTGCGCCATCACACACTGATGCTCTGCAGCTAAAGTGGCATCACATACCGTGCCCTGGGAATTGAGGATTAATTAGGGTTTGTGCAGCCCTTGGAGATGCCTGGATAAAAGGAGGAATCTATCCAGCTGGGGTATTCTCACCCTGTGTTGCTCATGCTTGCCAGCTGCCACTGCTGCAGACCGCTCTCCTGACAGCACCCCCCGGCACCCGAGTCAGAACCCAATACCACACCTGCCCTCCGAGCCCGTGGGCTCTCAGTCAGCCTGAGCAAGGCATCTGGCGTATGCAGTATTCCTGCCACCTACCTTCACAGACTCCAGCAAGGGTCTCATTCCTTTGCTCTGACCATTAGACATACCTCTCCTCCCGGACCTGGGAACAGTGCCCAGGGTACCAGCACTCTGCACTACCCACTAGACTCCCCTCCCACCTAGAGGTGGGAATAGAACTCGGGCATCTTCATTGCCAGCTCCACCCTGTCTAACCCGCTAAGTCCCAATCACTTCCCTCAGTTGGGCAGAGAACCCAGGAGCCCTGAGTCCTCGCCCTGTGCCTTACTCACAAGGCGGTCTGTGGGCAGTGCAGTTCCATGCAGGGCACGCCAGGACCCTCCTCCAGCACTGCCAAAGGGGCTGCGAGATGCTATTGCTGACAGGTTGATCAGCAGCTCCCTATATCACAGGCCATAGTCCTGTGTGAGTCACAACCAAGGCCAGGTTCATGTGTGCTTAATCACACTGACAGCAATCTGATCCTCCCCTCTACCCCCCTTCCCAAAGCAAGTCCAGCCCTGGCCATCACAAACCACATCCTCCTTCCTCAGGGGCTGGGTTCTGTCCCTCTCCCCCCTCCAAGTGGAGCCAGTGATCTTGCACCCCCAAACTCTGGTGCTTGCTGTCCCTGTGCTGCCGAGCTCTCCTCTCCCTCCAGCCCTTGGGGCCCTGCTCTGCTGGCAGGGATGTCACTGCACCGCAGCCCTGGCGAAGGTCTGCATGGCTCTCTGAAAAGCCAGCCTGGTTCTGATTTGTCCTAACTGTGCCCTTGACACCGCGCCACTCCCTAGGGCTGCCACAAGCCAGAGCTTGGCATGGACCTGTTGGGGTCAAGACCTGGTGGGGGGGGGCGGGAGTTCAAATGTCAGACCAAGAGCACAGAAACTTCCGGCTACAGGGGTTCAGTGACTACAGTGTGCTAAGACTCCTGGCTCCGTCCTGCCCCAGTCTTGCTGCCCACGGGCCGTGGCAATTGCACCCTTCTCCCCTGTGTAGCTTGGCTCCCTCTTTGAAAAGGGGGAAGGAGTGTGGGACTGGTGGCTTGTGTAGCTGGTTTCTCGCAGAGACGAGTGCAAGTGAAGGTGTGAGTTGAAGCCTGGGCATAAGGACCCCTGGATGTAAAAGAAAGCATCGTTCCAGTTTAGCTGTAACCCCTTCCTAGGGGCTTGTGTATAGACGTTGCCCTGGGGTGAGCGAAATCACTGCAGCTTGTGTGTGCAGACTCACGCTGGTGCGAGAGGTTCACACACCTATGATGTGATCCGATGCAAGTCGAACAGAGAGAAGCCAGGCTTAGCCCAGACCAGGCTTCTGTGTTGACTGAACTCCTGCAGGGTGAAACCAGTCTTCATTGAGGTGCTACAGCTGTGGGGCCTGGGATAGGCTCCTCTGGTATGAGAGTGAGGCTGATTGGAGCACTCGTGTGCGTGGTGTAAGGGAGAGCAGTGCAAATACCCACACAGGCACTCTCTGATCTGCCTGAATTACCCTGTTCTGTCGACTTGAGCTGCAGTGTCCCCAGGGCCTTTGGCACCAGACCGGCTAGAGTGGTTTCAGTTCCGTCTGAGGCCAGCTCAGCTTTCTCACCCAAATGAGGCCTGCTGTGTGTCTGCCTAGTCCCCAGCCTTCCCTGCGTGGTGCTAGGAGAAGGCCTGGCACACTGCAGCATTTCAGGGGTGGGAGTGGTCCCAGCAGAGAGCCCTTTGTGGAGCTGGGCTGCAGGGACAGGTGAGCCTCTTGCTCCCCATCGCGCTGGCGTGCTTGATGCTCGGTAGCTGCAATGGTGCTGGAGAACATGGAAGCCAGGACAGGGAGCCCTGTGCTAGTGCCCATTGCTGGGCTGTCCTGGGCCAGTTAGGAGGGTCTCTTGGAGAGCAGCGCAAACTATGAGAGGAAATGGCTTTAAATAGCAGCCAAAGCTACTGCCACGCAGGCTGGCCCACACGCGCTGCAACAAGCCCAGGATTTTCGCAGGCTCTGAGTGCTCCAGCCTTCACTGAGGCTTGAGTCCCTCTGAGAACTCAGGGTCTCGTTCCCCTCGGGATGATCTGGAGCAGCTTGCTCCTTCTCTCCTAGGCCAGGGTCTTCAGCAGCACTTTGTTCCCTGACCCATTGCGTCTCTCCCTGCCAGGCCTTTCTTCGAGGGAATGTCTCAGTCCAGCTCCCAGACAGAAATTGGAAGCCTTAACAGCAAGGGAAGCCTGAGCAAAGATGCCACCAGCCCGGTGAGTAATTGCAGAGGGAGGGAGTGGGTCCTGTATTCTAGTGGGGGTGCTGGATGTAGGCCCACATTAGCGTGCCCCAGGGCTGGGTTAACATTTTGTGGGCCCCTATGTAGTCGGCGGCGGCCCCTGCTGAGTGTGGGCCTGGCGTGGTAGTGCTATGGTATACCCAGTACTGACTCTGAGGCACTTTTCATTTTGATCACACACCCCGTACGACTGTATGTGCTGCCACACTCAGCTTCCTCAGCCCCCAGTTGTTCTCAGTGAGCCATGTGCCCATGTCCACAATGAGCAGGAATTTCATAGTGATCAGGGGAAACTCCCCACAGATTTATCTCCTTTCTCATCCAGACATGCTATAGCCATGTCTCCAGACCCCCTATTTCACCAGCCACTGTATGTAGCCCGGGTCTCAGCTCAATACAGTTCCACAGCTGGCAGCTACCCGATCAGTTCTGACAGCTCCCTCCTCCAGCCCTCCAGCCTTCCTTTAGAACAAGCCACTTGCAAATACATTTCCCCAGAGTGAGCGCACAGCCCCTGGGAACCTGAAGGCACCTGCCTTTCTCCCTTCGCTCCCATCTACGTCCTGTCACCATCACCTCTCCTCATACTGGTTTCCCTTCTGCCTTTGCTCCCCAGCCAGCTGGGGCTTTTCTCCCCCTGTAAGCCTGACTTGCTTCCTCTTTCCCTGCTCCCCTTGACGTTCTTTTCCTACTGGTGGCCACTGTTCCGTGGGGTTCATTCCAGTTTCTTTATCTGCTCTTAGCTTAATGGCTCAGTAGCCACAGAGCCACCTGCAGCTTCTCTGGCTATAGCCATGAGGCCAGTTGCCAGAAGCCGGCCTTAGACAGCTGCAGCTGCTAGCCATGGGATGGTGGCAATTCCAAGGTTGAGCAGGCTTGAACCTTGCAGTGGCAGCACTTGGGACTCTAAATCCTCAGCGCTGGCCCTAGACAGCTGCAGACTCTGCAGTTCAGTGCTTCCCTCCTTTAGGCCATGGCTTTCAGTACCTGAGATTCCCATCACCTGCAGCTCCCGCTGGTTAACCATAACCAGCAGGCATCAGCTGGTAAGGGTGATGCTTACCAGTTAACCATTCACATCCCTAGTTCACATACCTCCCTTGCTAGGCTTCAGACAGGGGTGCATTGAGTGCACTCAGTTCACCCAATTCCTTCTCTGAGGGCAGCGAACCAAGGCCACCAGCACCCCAATACAGTCTGGGAAGGTTTCTGAGGGTTAGATGTGGGCCAAGCCTTCTACTGCCTCTGCACGTTTCCCATTCACAGCGCCACCCCCTCCTAACAGCCATTCCCTGCAAGTGCTGTGCAAATCCCCTCCCTTTCCTGTTGCTAGGTGCCAAAGGAAGCTGGGAAATGTTCCTTCCCTGTTCTAGGGCCAACTCTCTAGGCAGGGAGCTGGCCAAAGACTTGTGTCTCCCAGAGCACCGTGGACTCTCAGCTGTGAGTGGGGAGGCAGAGGGAGATATGGGCCCCTTCTGAGCGTGGGACCGGTGCCATGCAATGGTTGGCCCAATGGTAAATCCAGCCCTGGGTACCCATGTAGTGATTCACAGCTGGTACGTCACATGGACTCAGGCCTTGACCGCCAACACATACGAATACCGTCACAGGGTCCATGGTGTCTGTAGAGTGCCAGGTGGGGGCAGGTCACAACTCCTTCCAGAGCACTGCTGCTTTCCCCTTGGCCTGGCGCTGGCTCCATGACAGAGGCTGAGCAGTGTGGCCCGTCAGTGCAAGGAACAGCTGCCCATGCCTCATAGTCCCGAAAATCTTCACCAGCACCTAGCTGGCCAGTGCTCCCACCCCTCCCTCAGTTCAGGTAGTTCTGGGGCACAGAAGGGCGTTGAGGTCTCCCCTTTAGCACCGCATTACTTGCCAGCTCCTAGACAGAGTTTGCCCCCTGGGGCCTGGCACATACACACTGGATTTTCTAACACTGGTGTTTGTAAAAGGTCAACCTGCTGCTTATCAGCATGTGAGTATCTGTATTTGCCAGCACACAGGATCCCCCCTCCTAGCCCAGCACCTCAATGCACTAGGCACTGTACAAACGCTGAGAATTACCAGTCCAGTGTCAGCCAGGAACTGGCAGATGGACAGTGACGCCCAAGGATGCAGTGAGACATGCTTGCCCAGCACAGTGGCAGTGTGGCCAAGGGATGCCTGGAATGGGCCTGGCTCTTCGTGCCCTGCCAGAAGAGCTTCATTGTCTCAGTGGATCACCCAGCCGGGGGAGGAGAGGGCAGGACTCTAGCGAATGAGCTGGGGGGCATTTCCTGTATCTCGGCTGGGCCAGTGGCTCAGAGAGGGAGTGAGCCCAGAGGTCCATTAGCTGCTCCAGACATGTAAACACCCCAACCTTTCTGTCCTGGGCTGTTTTCCTCAGATGGATTCTGCCATCGGGGACAAGTTGAGACCATCGCGGAGTAAAAACCTGGATGAGAGCCTCAGCGAAGCAGACACCCTGGTAATGTGCCCTGGCTGTGTTGGAGCCTGCTCTCCCTGCAGCACTTCACCTGGGGCAAGAGGGGCAGGACACATAGAGGCCTGGCCCTTTCTGGGGAGCTTTAGTGTCTCATGCGCCCTGCGCTGATGCCTGTTGGCTCCAGGAAGCAGCATGGTCAAATGGGTAGAGCACAGGAAAGGCTGAGCTCAGGATGGGGAAGTGGAGGCACAGCTCCTCCAGCAGTGGAGCCCCAGCTTGTCTCAAGTTGGCACCTACAGTCAGTGGCCTCTTGGAGAAACGTAGTCTGTGGCTTTGGGCTGCGAATTGCCACCCCTAGGGCTGTTGATCACCAAAAAGCGCTCTGGAGCCTCCTTTTCCTCCCCCGTGTCCGCAGGAAGCGAGCGAGCAGGACACGCTGGGAGACTCCAGCACTACATTAATTATCCCCGAAAAAGTAAAGACGCCCATGAAGAGCAGCAAGGGGGAGCTTCCGAGCATGGCCTCACCCAGGTAAGCTCCAGCTTGGAAATCAGACGGGAGGCAGTGGGTAGCCAGGCGCCAAGCAGCAGGGGACCGACTGCCTCTAGGGGGCATTGGCTCCAGGCTAGCCTGGGCAGGGGGCTTGGCTGGCTCAGGGGCAGAGAATAGGACATTTCCCTTTCCCCTGCAGTGAGTTGGCTCCTAACAAGGCTGATAGGTGCTCCCCTTCCGTGGCTTGTCATGATGGAGCTCTTAAAGGACAGGTTCCACCTCCTTGTCCGTTCCCAGGCAGACAGCTCTCTGGCCGGATGGGGTTCAGATCCTACCTATCACCCAGAAGGAAGGCTCCTAAAGCTCGCAGCTGGTGCAACTCATTTCTCTTGTACAACTGGTTTGCTGAATTCTCCCTCAGCACAGGCTTCTGCAGGCTTTACTCGAGCAGTCGCTCCAGCCCCAGGGGCATGCGTCCCTCACTTGTTACCGCTCCCTAAGGCTGTACACTGGGCCAGGATCACCAGGATCAGTGGGGTTTGCCCCCTAACAGGCAATCCCTGCCTTGTGCTCTCTCGTGAACTGACCCTGAACTGGAGAGGTTTGAAACAGCCCTGCCGAGATTCCCTGCCAAGGTTTGAAACAGCCCCCCACTTCCCCATCCTGAGCAACGTTGAGTGTTGCGCCTGAGCTGCCAGACACTGTCCCAGAGAGAAAGGGGATGTTGCAGGTTCCCGGATGTGTCTCTGGCTCTGCCCAGGTATGAGTGGTTCTTGCTAAGTCATCTCAGTTTCCCTGTATCAAGTGTTTGGTGCTCAGAGGACTGTGGCTTTTCACAGTCAGTATCCGGCATTAGGCTCTTCCCTCCCCTCCCCCCCAGCCAGGGGTTTCTGGTCTGCCCGTTCCATCCCCAGCCAGGGAGGGTGGTGCTGCCGTGAGACTCTGAGCCTCCAGCACTAGATGGACTGTGGACAACCACAACCGGGTTGAGCCGTGATTGCATAGTGTCCGGCCCCTCCCCCAGTCTTGTGGGCGCTGGGCCTTTCCTGCTGCCAAGGCAGTGGGGCCTTGCTGGCGCTGCACTGCGTTAACGATTGTATCCACGTCCCTGATGTGTTAAAATGCTGCCTCTTAGCCCCTTCTGTTCCCATCGGAACCCTGCACCGTGCTGGTGGAGCTGAGTCTAGGAGCAAGGACTAAAACCATGTTCTAGTCCATGGCGGAAGAGCTGGGCCCCCAGTACCCGAGCTGGGGCTGTCTGAGACAAGGTCACCTTTCAGGGTAGTGGCACAGTCTATTGGCCTGAGTCCATTCAAAGGGAATGGTCAAATAGTCCTTAGCAATGTAGTGGTGTGGTCTAGTGGTTAAAGCAGGGAATTTGTGCTCAGGATTCTCATGTTCTGCCCCAGCTCTAGGAGGGGAATGGGGTCCAGGACTGTTGACAGGGCAAAGAGGGCAACTGCCTGGGACCCACTGATACAACATGATGCGGAGCTCCTGGCTGGAGCCTGGGCCCTTTAAATCGCTGCCGGAGCATTGTGTGTCGCGCTCGGGACAGCACTAAGGGCTACAAAGCCCCAACTCCATCCCTCCCCCACTGAGGCCCTACGCCTTCTGGGGCATGGAGTGGCTTCCCCCCTCCCCCCTCCAACCTTGCCCAGGAGCCTGACCAGGCTGTCTGCCATGCTGGTGTTCTGTCCCCTGCTCTGTAGGGGAGTGTAGGCCAGAGCGAGCCCGTGCCAGCTGCTTCCCCTCAGGTCCCGGTGCTGGAGCGAGCACCTGCCTGTCTTGCCCTACTGAGGAAGGAGCTGTGGCCCGAAGCATGGAGCCTTGTGCTAAAAACTGGCCATGTTGTGGGTCCACCCTCATGTTGCTTTGTCATCTGGTTTGTAAGCTCATGCAGCCTCCAGGGTCTCCATGCTCCAGGAGAGATGCCAAACCTGCCAGCTTTAGGCAGGCTCTGCATTCCTGTGGGGATAAAGCCCCAGCACCTAGCACAGTCCCTTCTGCTGCTCTGGAATTGCCAGAGAAATCCAGATCTCAGTGGCTAGCTCTCTGAAGCTTGGTGAAGGGTGGGCACCTTCCTGGCTAGGACCCCGCCTTGACACAGCCCACCCTGGGGGCCTGGGCTGGCTCCAGACTACGTGGGCTCTCCCTGTGTCTGCCATGTGCTGGCTGATCAGTCCATTCAGTCCTGTTTGTACCCAGCAGTGTTGCCGCGCTCCCACTCTGGACGATGTGCCAGTCACATGGCCATGTCACCCTGTCCCCTTGTCAGCTGACAAGCATTGGCCTGGCGCAAACGCTCACAGGAGCCCCAGTGTGTGGCTCAGACCCGAATGGGGTCTGTGTGTATCTGCAATCAGAGACACTGAGGTGTGGGGGAATAAAACATGCTGTGCCATGCTAGGGAATGAGGCCAACAATGCTGTCCTCTGTCTGCTGCAGCAAAATGGAAGGGGCAGTGCACACGCCCCGGCAGAAGAGAAGCACCCCGCTGAAGGAGAGACAGCTGTCCAAGCCCCTGAGCGAACGCACCAACAGCTCGGACAGCGAGAGGTCCCCGGACCTGGGCCATAGCACACAGGTGATGTGACTGCAGCCCCAGGCAGTGCTCTGTGGGGGGAGATGTCAGCCTGCACCCAGAGCTGGTCTCAGATCTAACCAAACACACTTGGTTGCCTGAGAGCCCTGCAGGAAACCAGGGACTGCAATAAGCAACGTTAATGGGGAGCTTCTCTAACTGTACTGAAGGACTGGCACCAGGGGGCGCAGTGCTGCAGGGGATGGGGCGCGCTCTCATACCTCTGTGCAGCACTAGGGGGCGCAGTGCTGCAGGGGATGGGGCGCGCTCTCATACCTCTGTGCAGCACTAGGGGGCGCAGTGCTGCAGGGGATGGGGCGCGCTCTCATACCTCTGTGCAGCACTAGGGGGCGCAGTGCTGCAGGGGATGGGGCGCGCTCTCATACCTCTGTGCAGCACTAGGGGGCGCAGTGCTGCAGGGGATGGGGCGCGCTCTCATACCTCTGTGCAGCACTAGGGGGCGCAGTGCTGTAGGGGATGGGGCGCGCTCTCATACCTCTGTGCAGCACTAGGGGGCGCAGTGCTGCAGGGGATGGGGCGCGCTCTCATACCTCTGTGCAGCACTAGGGGGCGCAGTGCTGTAGGGGATGGGGCGCGCTCTCATACCTCTGTGCAGCACTAGGGGGCGCAGTGCTGTAGGGGATGGGGCGTTCTCTAATACCTCTGTGCAGCACTAGGGGGCGCAGTGCTGCAGGGGATGGGGCATGCTCTCATACCTCTGTGCAGCACTAGGGGGCGCAGTGCTGTAGGGGATGGGGCGCGCTCTCATACCTCTGTGCAGCACTAGGGGGCGCAGTGCTGCAGGGGATGGGGCACGCTCTCATACCTCTGTGCAGCACTAGGGGATACAGTGCTGCAGGGGATGGGGCGTTCTCTCATACCTCTGTGCAGCACTAGGGGGCGCAGTGCTGCAGGGGATGGGGCGTTCTCTAATACCTCTGTGCAGCACTAGGGGGCGCAGTGCTGCAGGGGATGGGGTCTTTCTCATACCTCAGTATATCATTACGGGGCGCAATGCTGGGAGGGCTCAGTATAAGGCACTCTCCCTTCAACAGTGCTGGCTCCAGTGCAGCATTAAGGGGCACTTTGTGCTGTAGCTTTCCATCTTCCAGACTAGTGGTTCTCAGCCAGGGGCCTGGGCTACAAGCAAGTTTTGGGGTCCTCCAAGCAGGGCCAGCATTAGACTCACTGGGGTGCAGGGCAGGAAGCCTTATGGGGCTGAAGCCGATGCCTGAACAACGTAGCTTTGCTGGGGCCCCAGACTTGCCCTGCTTGCCCATGTTTTTACAGCATGTGCGGGACTCAGAAAGAAAGCAGCTGAGAACCCCTGTTCCAGATGACCTGTACCATTGTGCCTGGCCCGCTGGCGCTGGACACATCCCAGGGCACGGTGTATTGCAGAGCTGGCTCCCAAGCCTTGGTCACATTTTAGTTCAACTATAATAGATCTACCTCCTGAGCTGCTCTCCCTTCTCCCCAGCCAGCACAGACCTTGCCAGGGGGTGGGGGGCGGAGGGTGGGGGCAGCAGCGAGTGGCTGTAGTCGCAGAGCTGAGGGAAAGGCAGGGGACCGGCTCCTGATGACAGCACCACAGGAGAAGCAGTTCACCAGGTGAGTGGCTAGCATGCTACCAGGGGAGCTAGCCCCTGGTGAGCGTGCAGGCCCAGCCCAGCGTGCGGAGCCTGTGCCTGCCCAGGCTTAGCCCTACCTTCACTCTCCCTCCCCTCACAGATTCCTCGCAAGATCGTCTACGACCAGCTGAACCAGATCCTGGTGTCGGACACAGCCCTGCCAGAGCACATCGTCCTGGTGAATGCAGTCGACTGGCAAGGCCAGGTAGGGAGGGTGGCTCTGGGGTGAGGCCTTGCAGGTGCTGCTGGGCAGGACTGGCAGTGACCCACAGAGATGAGGCTCCTCTGTTTCCCTGGCCTGTGCTGCTGTGTCTCAGCCCTGCTGTGGGGGGGGGGGGGCAGCGGCCCTGCCAGTCTGTGGGCTCTGTGGCTCTCACAGTGCCTGCCTTGTCCAGTGCAGACTGAGCAACAGCTCGGGTCACCCAGGCCCTCGGAGCCCTGCTGAGCTGGGAGCAGAACTGGCTGCTCCACAGAGGGGCCAGTGGCTGTTGCCCAGAGCAGGCTCTGCGGGGAGCTGTCCAGGGCAGGAGGGCCTGCAGGAAGGGGCTGTAGTCTGAGCAGTGGGGGAGGGCAAGGCGCTGCCTGGGAGCTCTGGTGGATGCTGATCTGTCCTGGGCCGGAGCAGGGCAAGCGTGTGATCTGATGGCCCTGGGTCTCTGTGTGTCCTGCCCCAGCCCTTCTCACTGCACTGCCAAGCATCTCCCGCGGCCAAGTCCTCCCGCCCCACACAGTATGCGCAGCGCACTCTGAACTGCCGCTGACCGGCCCACTCTCGCTTGCTCTCAGTGGAGATACCAGGGCTATGGAGCCTTGACTCCTCTCCCCTGCCCCAGCGGGTCCCTCTGCCCCTCCCTGGCACCCGTTGCGCGGACATTGTGGGCACAGGTCCCTGAGAGCCAGGAAGGGGAGTCTCGAGTGCTGTCATTTGACGCTTGACTTGTCTTGATCTCATACCTGAGATTGCCAAGCCCCCCACAAACCAGCTTCTGCTGCCCCGCAGCTGCCTCTTCCCACTCACCAGGCAGCCACTGTGCTCCCGGCAGCCTGGAATGAACACGCCATGGCCATTGCCACCTGTTCTGCTTGTGCCCTGGGCAGCCTGCCGACCCTCGGCAGGAGGAGCCACCCAACACAGGGAAGCGCACCCTTACTCATCGCTCCCCAGAGACCCTGGTTGCTAAGCACAGAGGAGGTGTCTGGCAGGTGTTGTAGAAGATCTCTTCCCTCCCATGTGCACGGGCACGCAGTGCTCAGCTTTCCTCCTCTCCTTGCCAGTATGTGGCCGATCAGCTTCGGGACCAGAAGAAAGCCGTCGTGTGCACGTGCTCCACTGTCGAAGTGCAGGCTGTCCTGTCTGCGGTCCTCACCAGGATCCAGAGATAGTGAGTAAAGGGTGGTGGCCTTTCATTCCCTGCGTCAGGCATAGATGGGTCCCGTTGGTATGGGAATGGTAGAGTTGCTCTATCACAGGGGTGGGCAAAGGGCTCTCCACGGGCTGGACCTGGCCCACCAAGCCAGTGGATCCAGCCCACGGCCGCACTGCTGCTCTCCCACCCCCAGGCCAATCAGGGCCTGGGAACAGGGGAATGTTCAAAGTTTCTTCGCAAGAGCATGTGGCAGCTAGAGATAAACAGCCAGCGTGTGTCTCTAGCTGCCACGCGCCTTAGGCGGCACGGGAGGGAGCGTTGCATGCTTCCCACCCCCAGACCAATCAGGGCTTGGGGGCAGGGAGCATGTGAAGCCTCTCATGTCCTATCCCTGCCCTGCCAGGGGTGTGCAGCAGCTAGAGAGACACTCCAGCTGTTTTAAAACAGCCAGCGTGTCTCTCTAACCACTACATGCTCTTGCAGGGGCAAGGAAACTTTGCATGTTCCCTTGCTCCCAGGCCCTGATGGGCCTGGGGGTGGGAGAGCAGCAGGGCAGCTGCAGGCTAGATCCTAATTGACCTGGGGACAGGGAGAGCACATGAGGTCTCCTCCTGCTAGTCCCCTAGAGGGAACCGCCAACTGTTTTAAAACAGCTGGTGTTTTTCTCTAGGGGATGGGGCGGGGGAGTGAGAAGAAAGACTTCTCCCGCTCTCCCATCCCAGGCCAATCAGGGTGGTGGGAAACACAAGCTGTCTCCTGACCCGACCCCTTCCACCCGATGCCCCGCCCCTTCTGGGGTGGCCCCCTTTTAAAAATTATTGCCCACCACTGCAGGGTGGGACCAGGTTCTGGCTCTGGCTCTAGCCCAGCTTGGAAGAGGAGGCCTCAAGCCAAAACTAAGGAGTGGCAGGAGTAAGGGCCCACTGAATTCATGGCTGTGAAAAATGCCTCATGGACTGTGAAATCTGTCCTTTTGTGTGCTTTTATCCGATCCAGCACAGATTTCACAAGGGAAACCAGCATTTCTGAAACTGGGGGTTCTGACCCACAAGGTGGTTGTGGGGGGGGGGCAGATGTCAAAAGGTTATTGTGGGAGGGGTCGCTATATTACAACCCTTACTTCTGAGCTGCCTTTGGAGCTTGGTGGCTAGAGTGCAGAGGCTGCTGGCCAGACACCCAGCTCTGGTGGCAGCATCCCACCAGCAGTAAGGCAGAAGTACGGGTAACAATACTAACTCAGGCCAACCTTCTTGGCTGCTGCTGGCTGTAGCTCTGCCTTCAAACCTGGGCTACCGGCCAGCAGCAGCTGCTCTTCTGCTACCCAGCTCTGAAAGCAGCCACTGCCAGCAGCAGCAGCACAACAGTAAATGTGGCAGTACCGCAACCCCCCTACAATAACCTTGCGAGTTTTGACACCCTCCCTTGCAAGCCCCCCAAACTCTCTTTAGGGTCAGTTTCCCTACAACATTGAAATTTCAGATTTAAATATCTGAAATCATCAAATGTCTGATTTTTAAAATTGTATTGGAGACAATTTCTTATTTCAGAAGGTTGACAGAGCTACTGGGGGGAAGCTGTTCTTGATTTGATTTTAGCAAATAGGGAGGAACTGGTTGAAAATTTGAAAGTGGAAGGCAGTTTGGGTGAAAATGATCATGAAATCATAGAGTTCATGATTCTAAGGAATGGTAGAAGGGAGAACAGCAAAATAGAGACAATGGATTTCAGAAGGGCAGATTTTAGTAAACTCAGAGAGGTGGTAGGTAAGGTCCCATGGGAAACAAGACTAAGAGGAAAAACAACTGAAGAGAGTTGGCAGTTTTTCAAAGGGACATTATTAAGGGCCCAGAAGCATACTGTTCCACTACGTATGAAAAATAGAAAGTACAGCAGGAGACCACCTTGGATCAACCAGGAGATCTTACATTATCTAAAAATCAAAAAGGAGTCATATAAAAAGTGGAAACTAGGTCAAATTACAACGGATGAATATAAGCAAACAACACAGGTATGCAGGGGCACAATTAGAAAGGCAAAGACACAAAATGAGCTTAAATCTAGCTAGAAACATAAAGGGTAACGAGAAGACATTTTACAAATATATTAGAAGCAAGAGGAAGACCAAGGACAGGGTAGGCCCATTGCTAAGTGAAGAGGGAGAAACAGTAACAGGAAACTTGGAAATGGCAGAGGTGCTTAATGACTTCTTTGTTTTGGTTTTCACCAAGAAGTTTGTTGGTGATGAGATGCCTAACATAGTGAATGCTAGTGGAAATGAGGTAGGTTTATAAGTTAAAATTTTAAAAAGGGCAAGTTAAAAATTACTTAGAAAAGTGAGATGTCTTCAAGTCACCAGAGCCTGATGAAATGCATCCTAGAATACTCAAGGAGCTGATAGAGGAGGTATCTGAGCCTTTAGCTATCATCTCTGAAAGATCATGAAAGTTGGGAGGGTTTCCAGAAGACTGGAAAAGGGCAAATATAGTGCCCATCTATAAAAAGGGAAATAAGAAGAACCCAGAAAACTACACACCTGACAGTTTAACTTCTGTGCCAGGGAAGATAATGGAGCAAGTAATTAAGGAATTCATCTGCAAACATCTGGAAGATAATAAAGTGATAGGGAACAGCCAGCATGGATTTGTAAAGAACAAATCATGTCAAACTAATCTGATAGCTTTCTTTGATATGAGAACGAGTCTTGTGGATAAGGGAGAAGTGGTGGACATGGTATAGCTAGACTTTAGTATGGCATTTAACGTGGTCTCGCATGATCTTATCAATAAACTAGGGAAATACAACCTAGATGGGGCTACTATAAGGTGGGTATATAACTGGCTGGATAACTATTCTCAGAGAGTAGTTATTAACGGTTCACAATGAATGAATTGGGTTTGTTTAGTTTAGGAAAGAAAAGACTGAGACGGGACATGATAGCGGACTTTCAAGTATTTAAAAGGATGTTACAAAGAGGAGGGAGAAAAATTATTCTCCTTGGCCTCTGATGATAGGACAATAAGCAATTGGGCTTAAACTGCAACAAGGGAGGTTTAGGTTGGTCATTAGGAAAAATGTCCTAACCATCAGTGTGCTTAAACACTGGATTAAATGGCCTAGAGTCTAGATCTAGATTCTAGACAGTGTTTGCTCCTGCTGTGAGGGCAGGGGACTAGACTCGATGACCTCTTGAGGTCCCTTCCCAGTGTAGTATTCTCTGATTCTGTGATGTTGGAGGTTCATTAGAGGGCACTCTCCCCTCTGTTAATACCAAAACAATGCTCCAACATGCTGCTAGGGGGCGCTGTGCTGCATGGATCTGGCTGTAGGATTCAGTAGGGAGTGCTCTCCTCTGGGCTAGTCCTGGATCCAGTAACTATGGGGTAGTCGGCAGTGTAGTGAAGCCGGTGGAAGGGCTGTTCCAGTAGGGGGAGCTCTTTGTTCAAGTCCAGGACTGAACTTTTGCCCGGAGGTGATGCTAGTCCTGGGCCACTTGAGGTGCTGTTTTCAGATGGGAAATAAAACCAAGATCCTGGCCACTTATGTTCATTCAATGGCTCCTGACAGTGTAACATTCCTGCCTGTTAGTCCCCAGGGTCCTGTCCAGAGTCCAGCATGGTAATGATATTCCACCTGTTTAAAACATCCCTGGCTGCTTTACTTTATGTGCTCTGTCAAATGGCTGCTGTGTTCCACACCAGAGCTGGTTGCATCTCAGCCCTGAGCAAGAGATCCCTGTACAAACAGCCCCTGTGCCCAATAACGGAGGCATTTCATTGCTGGGCAAGCATTCTCTCTATAACTCGCTTCCCCATCTCTCCAGAGCTGGCTGCATTTGCTTGCTAGATGAACTATCTCTGTGTCAGTGCTGCTGTATTCCACCTCAGAGAAGGCTGCATTCCAGTAGTAGATGACTGATGCTGTGGGGTGTAGCACCTCAGGGTGAAGGTAGCTGCCACAGAGTTCGTAATGCAGGAACATGAAGGCTGGTGTCTTTCCATCATTCTCTTGCACATGATTCTGAATATCGTGGTATTGGAGGGACACACCCCAACCTGTTCCATGCACAAGTGGAGCTGCCTAGGTCTCCTCTGCAGTCCTCAGCAGCTCTGTACCTAGCCTGGTCCAACACTGGGCTGCTTCCTTGCAGCTAGAGGTGCTCTGCAGATGCTGCCAACAGGGCAGGTACACAGGCTTTTCCATGACTTCCGCAGCCCTGACTCAGCAGCAGCTGGCTGGCGATGCAGCTGGGCTATTCTTAGACACTCTTTCTGCCCATCATGGCACTTTAAAAAGCTGTCTGTTCCCTGGGGTGGTTTTCAGGTGAGCTGATTGTAATGCAGGCGGCTGACTGCCCCACACAGCCATCTCCTTCCACCTGCATGGCAGAGACAGGTGCTTGGGGCTTATTTCAGATATAGAAAGATTTTCCCTTAAAGAAACCAAGCCAAAATGTGATTGTTAAAAAGTCATGAACCATCAGCCTTGTGTGTCTCTAGGAAATTCTATGGACAACAGGAGAGCCAGTAAAAGAATTGCCAGTCCAAACTAAGGATGTTAAAGACTAGTTGATTATCCAATAAGCATTTGCTTATCAGATACTAATGTCGACTAGTCAATTTCCCCCCTGGCTGCCTCTCTGAAATAGAGGCAGCAAAGTGGGGCAGGGAAGAGGTATTTCAAATGCTGCCATTTTGAAACCCCAAGGCGACAGCTGATCCTGGGATCAGCTGTGCGGCAGGCTGCCCCTTTAAAACACCGCCTCTGCAGGGATTCAAAGGGGCAGCCCTGGAGCCCGGGGTCAGCTGGTGATTCCCAGTTGATCCTGGGCTCCCCATGGCATTTCCACAGAACCTGGGGTCAACTGGGGACTCCCCAGCTGACCCTGGGCTCCTCTCCTGCCCCTTTGAATTGCGTGGAGGCAGCGTTTCAAAGGGGCAGCCCCACCGCCTCCACGTGATTCAAAGTGGCAGCTGCAGTTGAGCTCGCTGACCCCGGGTTCCAGGGAAGTGCTGCATGCAACCAAGGGTCAGCTGGGGACTCCTAAGCTGATTCCAGGCTTGCAGGGAGCCCGGGCTCAGCTGGGGAGTCCTCAGCTGACCGCGGGCTCCCCTACCCCCTTCTGAATTGTGTGGAGCAGTTTCAAAGGGGCAGCTGCCGCACAGCTGTGTAGCAGCTGCTCCTTTGAAACTGCTGCCTCTGTGCAATTCAAAGGGGCGGGGGGCCCATAGCATGGAGCCCAGGGTCAGTGGGGGACTGAGAGTCCCTCGCTGACCCCAGCCTCCGTGGCTTTGAAATGCACAAGAGCCCCTGCTGGGGACTCTCTTGTGCATTTCAAAACAAGCACCAGCAGGCAGCCCAGAGTGAGCAGGACTTCCCCCTGGCTCCAGGCTGTAGGCAGAGTTCTGCATTCCTCCTTTGAAATGTACAAGAGCCTGCTGGGGAGAAGTGTGGAAGTGCCTATTGATTAGTCAATTAACCGCATTTTAACATCCTTAATCCAAACCCTAGGAAAGGCGCAGGCTGTATTAGGACGTAATAACACCTGCAACTTAGATACTCTTTAGACAGCTGGGAGGAAAGTTCTTTGCTGACCCCATCCATTCACTAGAGTGGAGTGAACTCCCAAAGTACCTCTCCTGCGTGCCCAAGGAGACCTCCAGGAATGTTCTGGTTTGACTCTTCGAAGTAAATAAATGAAAGTCTGTGTCACGTGCCTGCCTGCAGGAAGGGTGCTGAAACCAGACCTGGCTGGGTAGATCATAAAAGGCAAGAAATGGAAGCTGATTGTTTGCCTCAGCAAATCACCCTCTCCATGTCAACTGCCAGCCCTCCCCCTCTGGAGGTCTGTCTGAAAGGATAACGTGGGCCAAGGCTCCTTTCCCCGGGAGAAGCCAACCTGAGTGTGAATATTGCTGCCCTCTTTTCATTCGGACATAGGACTAGAGAAGGGGTGGGCAATAATTTTCACAGGGTATGTGGTCATGGGCCATCTCCACACCAGGAAAGTGTAGTGCCTGGGATGGGAAGGGCGGGGCTGGAGACTAGCCTCCCTCCAGAGTTGTCGGGGGCTGGAGGATTTGTATTAAAAACATAGCAAAGGGCTCGCAGCTCCTGGCTCCGCTGCTACTGCCATTGCTTTGCAGCCGCCCAGGGTTGCTGCAACTGTTTAGAAGGCTCATGGCTCCAGTCCCTGCATGGAGAGAACCGCAACTGGGAGCCAGGAACCATTTAAATAGGATCCTGCTGCCTGACCCAACTCTTGGAAATTTGATGGCACAGGCAACAGGATACAAATAGAAAGCAGCCAGATGCAGTCTGCAGGCCAGATCCAAGTGTTAGGCAGGCTGGAGCCAGTCCCCAGGACACATCTTGCTCAGCCCTGTACTAAATGGTGCCCCCTGAGTCCTGTTCCTGCTGGCACAGGCTGTTAGCAAATCCACTGCATCCCACAGATTCACTCCCCTGCCTTGCTGTCATGTCCCCCAAAAAGGGGATTTGAGCGCTGATGTTGCAGCAGCTGGCTGGCATCTGTCCTGTGAGCGGCTTCTGAAAGTGCTGAGCATAGTTAAAGGGCAGAGGGGGGAAGAGCCAGTGCCCTAAGCACCGTCAGGGGAGATGGGGAGGAGCAGCAGCGGAGAAGTTCTTTCACCAGCAGAGCCACGTGGGCGAAAAGGGGAACAGAAGAGCCATGCTAGTGAAATACAGGAAGAGGACGAGAGCTGGGGGCTCTAGGATGGCATAGCCGGGAAGGCGTCACTGTACCAACACGGCAGGATCTTCCCGTCACCTGGCAGCAGGCTGTCCCAAAGTAATGTGGTAGCTCCTTTCTTTGGCCCTATTAGCTGCCTCGAGGAAGTCGGTGGTTCTCTGATGCCCTCTAGTGGTGGCCATTGTGCAGCATGTTTAACTGCAGCTGCCCAAGGTCAGCTAGAGTGGTGGTGTTCAAACTTTTTGGCCCACAGCCCATTCCACCCAACGCAGACCTTTGTGCAAACCACCAACCTGCCACCCAGGATGACAAAATGGGTGCAGGGTCTGTCCAGGATGTTGGGTGCAGAAACATGCTGAGGATGGGGGGGGGAGGTTGGGTAGAAGGGAGGATGCAGGAGCAGCATGGCTGGGTCTGGGAGTAAGGGTACAGGAGGAGGATGGGGGTCTGGGAGGGATGGTGCCAGGTGGGTGTGGGGGAATCTCAGTGAGAAGAGGTGGCATGAGGGCAATGGGGATGCAGGGCATTAAGGGATGTGGAGGCACTTACTCTGTGCTTTCTGCTGCTCCATTGACTGTGATTCTGGCCAATGGGAGCAGTGGGGAAAGCCTCCAAGTGAGCCGTTTCCTATGCTGCTTTTCCCAGCAGTTGGGAACCGCTGAGCTAGAGGCATAGTGCTGTGCTATAGGGCGCCAGGCCCATGGACGTGCTGGGCATTAGCCATGAGGGGGGAGAGCATATGCCCTGGGCCTGGCAGGGGGTGGAGCTATTAGAAGCTGCTCCAAGAGCCACCTTCACAGCTTGATGTGCATGCACTGGGTCCCAGAGCTGAGACAGGATGCTCCACGTGGCAGAGAGCAGCTACGCCAGGCACTGCACGGCCTCTACCAGCTCAGAGGGGCCCTTTCTCAGTGCGACATCTACTGTATTTTGCCGGTGGGTTGCTGGTGTCACTGCTCTGGGCAAAGCACCTGAGGGCTCTGCTAGGATTTACTACACACTCCTTCGCGGGGTCATTACCAGCTGGGTACAGCAGCACCAGAGACAGCAGCCACTCATCAACTCAGTACATCACAGCCCTCGTTGCCTGTCCTGCCTGCCCCTGTGTCTGGTGAGGGGCCTCCGTTGTCTTCCTCATTGGCCGAGGGACTCCTGTGAAAATAGCCCCATGTCCCACCCAGGAGGTGGCTGCATCTCAGCACAGGGTGAAGGATCCCTGTATAAACAGCTCCTGTGCCCCAGCCCAGAGCTGCTCAGTGTCAAGCGTGTTTACGTTTCGTACGCTGCAAGCAGAGGGTGCAATAAGCACATTCATTCTCCTTTCGTTTCAGCTGCAACTGCAACTCCTCGGTACCGCGGCCAGTGAAGGTGGTGGCTGTGGGGGGGCAGAGTTACCTCAGCGCCATCCTCCGGTTCTTTGTGAAGCAGCTGGCAAACAAGACCCCAGACTGGCTTAGCTACATGCGGTTCCTCATCGTCCCGCTGGGTAGGTGACCATGCCCACCTGGCCAGCTGGAGCGAGTCCTGCTTGTACCCCAGCAGCCAGAGCATGGCCAGCTGTGCTGACCTTGCTCTAGCCTCTCCCTGTTAGTGTGGCTGAGCTGCAGGGGCAGGGCTGCTGCGGGATCTGATGCTGACACCCAGGGGTGTGCAGAGAGACTGCTGAGCAAAGCACAGCTGGTCTGTAGCGGGTGCTTCAGAGGCCAAGCAAAGCCAGCCTTGCTGTGGATGTCAGCACAGCAGCTGGGAAGGGGGTCTGAGGCAGCCTAGCCTTTGTGTTGCCATGGAGCTGTCTGGGCTGGGTAAAGGCCTTTCAGGATGGGGTGGGTGTCTGGGGTGTGGCAACCACAGGGCAGCAAGACCATCACGTTCCTGTCACAGGCCGTGCAGAAGGTTGCTTTCAGAGGAGCAGAATAGCCGCACCGCTGGGGCTGCAGGAGGTGCTGCTCTTAGCCCCTGGAAGCACCCCACTGAAGAACCCCTCCTGCAGGCACTGTAGTGCCCAGCTAAGAAACCCCCAGGGGGCGCTCTAGCAACACCAGCCATCTCTCCTCTGCAGGCTCCCACCCCGTAGCCAAGTACCTGGGCTCGGTGGACAGCAGGTACAGCTCCACGTTCCTGGACTCTGCCTGGAGGGAGCTGTTCAGCAGGGCCGAGCCCCCCGGGACAGGTGAGTGGCCATTGCTCGGAGGTTGTGCAGCACCGAGTGCTGCAGCATTGGACAAGGAGGGTTGTTGGTCACTGTTGCCCAGGGACTCATGAGGGAGCAGCCAGAGCTGTGCATGGTCCATGGGGTAGGGGTAGGGGTGGGCCTGGGCTCCCCTGTGGCAATGGCTGTTCTGTCCGAGCCCTGCTTTATCCCCAAGGGCCTGCCCCCAGCACCATGGTCACAGCTCCAGCATGATGTGCAGTAAGGGCGGGGGGTCTCCAGTGGGGCGGGCGGCGCTTTGGGCAAGAACGTGCCCTGCCCCTTCCTTTCTTACTGCACCGTAAGATTCAGCCCTGCAGCCTTGCTGCTGAGCCATAGGCTGGGTCACCTGCTTCTCCCTTAGTGCCCCTGCCTGGAGCAGAATCATCTCAGACCCACGTACCCCCTTCCTCACTGCCACAAGAGCACCCTCTCCTGTACTGCGACCCAGCCAGCAGGGGGCTCCCTGGCTCTGCTGTGTGGCTCACAGGGAGGCAGGGAGCAGCTCTGGGGGGCTTGCTGGTCACTCCCCTCTCTCCCCTTTGCCCCCAGAGCCATTCGACGTGGTGGGCCGCATCACGCAGTACGTGACTGGAGCCAGCATAACCCACCAGCTGCCTGTGGCTGAGGCCATGCTGACTTGCAAGCATAAATTGTAAGTATCGCCTAGGTGACTGACCTGTGCTGGGAAGCTGGTCGCATGTTACAGGCACCCAAAAGCCCCTGTCAGTCGGATTAGCAAAGCTATTATAGGTCCCTGTTCTGGGAGTGCGGACTGGTGGTGAGAGCAGGCCGCAGGAAGCCAGGACTCCTGGGTTGTGGTCCTGGCTTGGGCACTGCTCAGCATGTGACCTTGGACACTTGTCTTGTTTCCATTTCTCTCAAAGCTGCCCCAAATCTGGGTGTTTCTGGACTCCGAGTTCCCTTTTCATCCCAGTCCCTGGGGCCTGGAGATGGGACTTTCCTGCTTCATTCGGTGGGAGCCAGGCTGTGGTCACTGTCAGTAATGTAGGAGCTGGGGGCTCATTCAGCCCAGTGAGCTTCGGGTGCCCCTCCTCTGTGCAGGGCAGGGCATTGCCTGCTGGGCCACGGGGCACTGGCCCCTCCCAGCAGACTCTAACAGCTGTCTCCTCCTCTCCTCACAGCCCGGACGAGGACTCTTATCAGAAGTTCATTCCTTTCATTGGGGTAAGGCTGCCCCCTTGGGCATCTAGCTCTATGGGGCCATGGGAATGCTGCTGTGCTGCTGAGATGGAGCCAGGCCCATTGTGAGCCCTGCCTCACTCAGGGTGGGGCTCCCTGCCTGCAGCCCAGCAGTGCTGGAGCTAGAGCAGGCTGAAATTAAGCCCTGGGGTCTGGAGAATCCCTGCCCTCAGCCCTTGGTCAGTTCTGGGGTTTAATCCCCCTCCCTGGTCAGCAGGTAGCTCTCAGTGCTTCTCTAGGTCTCTGTCCATGTGGACCCAGTGCTGTTGTGGGATCCACAGGAACAAAACCTCTCAGGCAGCCTGGCTGTCCAGGTGTGCCAAGCCCATTGCATCTCTGACCCCAGTGTACCATGTAAGCTGCCACTTGCGCGGCTGCTCAGGAGAGATTCAGATGCTGCCCAGCTGATTAGCAGAGCACCATGGCCAGGGTTTTGGTTCTGTTGGTGGTGCACATTCCCACATGGCGCAGTGCACATACAAATGTGTTCCACACATGGGTGGCAAAGATTGGAGAGAACATTGTCCGACCCCCAAAGGGGCTGAATTGTGTTGCTCAGACTCGCTGCAGCGGCTGCAAGGGACGTGAGCTGGGCTGGCCACTGGGGGAGCCCATGAGCAGGGAATGCAGTGACTCCCCGCAAGAGGTTCTCCCACAGAGAGCCGGGACTGCCAAAACCAAGGGCCTCTGCCCAGGCCGCCCACAGGAGAAACATGCCAGGGGCATGGGCCTATGAGGGTTAAACCTCTCTTAAACCTTGGGAATCACTAGCAGTGATCAGAGCCGCTCTGCTGAGTCCGTCCTCCAGAGGTCTGCTTGGAGGACTGGAGTTAGTGCTACCAGCCCTCTGCTATCACACAGCAGGTCGAGAACTGTCCTGAGCTCTATTTCCAGCCCTACCACTGGATGCCTTGGGCAAGTACGTCCCTGCTCTGTGCCAGTTTCCCCATCTGTAAAATTGGATAATGCTTCTGCTGTACCTGCCGGGCGCTCTGTAGAGATCCGGGGGCATCTGGCTGGGTGACGCTGTCTGAGCAAAGCGGCAGGACAGCCCCCATTGCCTGGAGGGGCTCACTATTGGCCAGATACTCTTGGAGTGATGGAGGCTCCATGCCCTGCCATTGTAAACACCCCAATGCAACATCCCAGGGTGGGGTTGCAGTAGCTTTGGGCACTGGGGCACCAGCCAGGGTTGATGGCTGGGAGAGGCATCCCCCACTTGCTGTCGTCCCAGGGGTGGCTGGTGCTTGGGATGGGGGCAGCCCCGGTGAAGGCTCATGCGCGTCTTGCCCACCTCGCTTTCTCTGTGGAGCTGATGGAGTGTCAATGGGGATGTGAGCCCTTCCCACGGGGCTCTGATAGAGCCGGATCTCCAGGAGGAGCAGGTGAGGGGCTGTCCGAGTGCAGCCTGAACGACTGATCTCTCTCCCCACTGCAGGTGGTTAAAGTGGGCCTCATCGAAGATTCCCCTGCAGCCTCAGGTACATCCCTTGTGGGCCCCCGGCTGGGACAGAGCTGCAGAGCTGGTGCTGTGTCCCAAGGCCGGCGACACAGTTCAGTAGCTCACAGAACTGCTTGTAGGCTCCTTGCAGAGCTGGGCAGGCCCAGAGCTTCCACCACAGCCAGCAGGGCCAAGAACACGTTTGCCTGGGGGCCTGGCTGAGACACTCCCCTCTCCCCCCTTTTTCTAGCCTCCTCTTCCCCTCCCCTCCCCCCAGCACAACCTCAGCTGAATGGGACCTGCTTCCAGCTGGGCTTTGACTGCAGTGGGAGCTGTCCAAACCCCAGGCTGTGCTCTGGGATCCCCTGGCACTAAGCTGCTCCTCCTTTGCCTCTCGCTCCCCTGGGCAGGGAGAGCTGCCAGACCCCCCAGGGCGGCTGGGGACTGAATCAGGCTGGGGGAGGGGAGTAATGCAGTGCGGGAGCTCAGGCACTGAAGGGGAGTCTCCGACTCAGGCTGTGGAACCAGCCCAGGGAGGCATCAATGGGTGGCACCCATTAACCTGGTGTCCCCAGAGCACTGTACAGGGCCTCTGTGGGGCAGGCCTGGGAGCTCCTGGGAGCAGCAGCCACCAGTGATCGTGCTTGGGCCTCCTCGGAGCTCGGGAAGAGAAATGCCCCAGCCTGGTGGAGCGGTGCCTGCCTGTGGGGGTGGGGTGCTCTGTGGATTATCAAGAGGTCTTCCCCTGGAGCAATAAATCTGAGTGGCATGGCCAGGACCCTGCCTCCCCCAAACCTTCCCTTCTGCTCTCTTGGCAGGAGATGGAGACGATGTGCCTCTGATCAGCCTGACTGTTCCCTCCACGTCTCCCCCCTCCTCTTCCGGCCTGGCGAAGGACATCTGCGCCACCCCCCCGTCCTCGCCGTCCATGAGCAGTGGGCTTGCTGTTGTGGGGTGAGGCAGCCTTGCCCTCTGGCCATTAATAAGGAACCATGAGCCCCTGTGAGCAGATTGGCGCAGTCTGTGCATGCGCAGCGCCTAGCACGCTGTGAGCAGGGCTTCAATTCGGCATCCCGCAGGGCAGAGCAATGTCTGCCATGTTCCTGCAGGCGAAAACAAGGCCTGGGTGGTGTAGGGGTGAGCTGAGCCACGCAGGGAGTCAGCAGCAGCCGGGGGAACCTGCTAGACTGCTTGTGTCTGTGTGTGTCTGTCTCCTGCCATCCTGTCCCGGGGCTATGAGCTTAGTAACAGCCACTCTCATCGCAGAGCCAGGGAGACATCAGCCCAGGAGTCTTAGACGAGTTTGCTCTGAAGGACCCCCCTATCCTGGCAGTGGGAGCTAGAACTCCTGGGTCCCTTCCAGCTCTGCCACTGGCTTGTTGTAGGCCTTTGGGCAGGGACTTCCTCTGCCTCAGTTTCCCCATCTCTGGGAGGTGGGTGGTACCATCCTGCCCCTTGGGCACCAACCCCTGCTCTGCCCAGCTGCTGCTGATGCATCCCTGCTCTCCCCAGGCCTCCCAGCAGCCCCTATGGAGACGTCATTGGCCTGCAGGTGGACTACTGGCTTGCCCATCCCTCAGAGCGCCGGAAGGAGAGCGAGAAGCGGGACGCCAGCTCCAAGAACACCCTCAAGAGCGTCTTCCGCTCGGTGCAGGTGTCGCGGCTGCCCAGCGGCGGGGAGAGCCAGCCCTCGGGGACCATGGCCATGACGGTTGTCACCAAAGAGAAGAACAAGAAGGGTGGGTGCCCAGGGTCAGACGCCCTCAGGCTGGCAGGACGGGGAGAAGCTGAGTGTGGGTGTCAATGGGCACTGGCTGGCTTGGATGTTGCCTTTCTCCCGGTGGCCAGTGGGGAGAAGCAGAACATACGCGAGGCTTGTCCCTGGCAGGGTCCTGGGCTGACGCTTGCAGGAGGCTCGATCACAGGCTGCTGGTACTTGAGTGGGGAGCAGCTTTTGGGCAGAGCCAAGGCCAGAAGGGGCCAGTAGATCATGTATCCTGACCTTCTGGATGTCCCAGGCCTGAGCCTCCAGCACTCAGCCCGGGTGCTTGGGTTCAACTAAAGCACCTGCCCACGAGGCAGCCAGGCTGGATTTGGAGACAGGGGGGAACGATCACCCACACTGTGTATGTTGGTGCCTTATTTCCAGTGTGAAGGTGGCTGGCTTCAGCTCCCAGCTATTGGTTCCTGCTCCCCCTTCTGTGGTCGGGTAACGAACCTGAGCCTGCCGGGGTGGGGGGGCGGCTTCTCCTTGGGAAGGTCCTTTCAGGTCCGTGCCTCCCACTTGTGGGGTTAGTAGGATTCTAAGCACATGACGAGGAAGCTGAGTGACCAGCAGAAGAGAACAGGAGGCAACTGGAAGGTCTGGCCCACAGGGCTAGTTCTCCTCCCTCCACAGTCCTCCTGGCAGCTCCAGGCTGGGCCAGCAGCAACTTGGCCAGGCCTAGCCCAGGAAAGTGGCTAATTCCTGGCTGCTGTTGCAGTGGGGGGCCTGCCCCACATGAAGAGCTCAGCAGGAAGGAGACAGGTGAGGCCACTTCAGTCGGCTTCAGTTTCCAGCCCCCCAGCCCACAGCTGTTATCCTCTGAGCTGTGAGCCAAAGGAGCCAGGTCTGAGTCACTGCCCTGAGAAACACCTCCGGGTGCACTAGATGGGGTCCTGGACTCCTGGGTCCATTTCTGGCTCCACTCTTTTGGCGTGACCTTGAGGGCATCACTACTGTCTGTGCCTCAACTGCCCCCGGCCCATCATGCGATGGGGTGCAGGCTCTGTAAGTGCCCTGAGAGCTTAATGTGACCCACTGGTACCCACATGGGTCCCCTCAGAGAGACTGTGCTGACTACAGGCCCCACGGCGCTTCTAACAGCGCTCAAATTGTACCCTGCTGGGGACACTCCCACTGCCATTCCCGGCACTGAAGCTCCTGCCATGGGGCAGAGAAGCTGCTGGTGCCCCTAGAGGCTGGGTACTGAGTGCGAGGCCCAGCTGCATGGATGCTGTTCTAGCCTCACCCTGCCTCTTGTGCAGCTGCCCTCCCATCAGCATGCTGGTGAGAGGCTTCTGCTGACTTCTGTGCTAAGCCGGGCTCCCCTGCCTCTCGTTCCAGTCCCCACCATCTTTCTGAGTAAGAAACCCAAAGAAAAGGAAGTGGATTCCAAGAGCCAGGTGATTGAGGGCATCAGCCGGCTAATCTGCTCTGCCAAACAGCAGCAAACCATGCTCAAAGGTAAGGCCTGCCACTGCAGCGCAGCCATCTCTGGAGCAAGGCAGCTTACTCAGGGGTCCTTTGTCTGGCGCTGAGATGCAGCCACCTGTGGGATGGGACACAGGGATGCTGAGATGCACCCAGCTCTGAGGTGAGGCAGCTGTTAATCCAGAAGACCCTTGTGCAGCGTGGAAATGCAGCCACTGCTGGGGTGGTGCAGCTCTTTCATCACCACCCCACAGCACCAGTGCTGGGGAGGCAGGTGGAATTATCCAGTCTGTTCAATATCACTTGCCATCCTGCTGGGGTAGCAGAGGCAGGCTGAGGGCATGGGAACCTTGGAGGTGTAGCTCAGTAGGGGCTAGCTGCCCCAGGCCCTGCTCTGCACCACCAGCCAGCGGCTAGGCCCTGCTCTCACCTCCCCCGTTTCTTCGCAGTGTCCATTGACGGAGTGGAGTGGAGCGACATCAAGTTTTTCCAGCTGGCCGCGCAGTGGCCTACCCATGTCAAGCACTTCCCAGTCGGACTCTTTGGCTCAAAGCCGGCGTGACAGCACCCTCCTTGCCCCATGGCTGGGCAGCGCCCGCCAGCCTGGCCAAGCCCTCAGCCAGTGGGAAGCCTCTCGCCTACATCCTGCCCTCCTTGTGTAACTGTTAGTATGTTCTGCACTGGAAGGGCTGGAAGAGAGAGCACCCCAGTGCCAACCTGCCATCCCCCTCATCACCAGCTTTGTCTCCAGCTGCCACCGACCGCTTCCGTGTGTGTGCGTGTGAGAGAGAGAGCGAGCGAGAGAGAGAGCGCGCGTGCGTACATTGCATTGGACCCCTGTGGCTAGCGAGGAAGGACCCCTGCTGGCCCCTGCAGAGAGATGGGCTAAAAGGACTGAATTCAATGGAGAAACACAGACTCACTCACTCCCCCTCCCCCCACCAGTTTGGACCAGGTGTGACACTCTGAACAGCCAAGCCCAGCAGTTTAGTTTAGTGCATGAGAAGGCTTGTCTCTGGCACAGCTGTCTAGTGGCTCCAGCCTTGCCTGTGCCCCCACATCCTACAACCCCTCCTGTAGCCACCGGCCGGGTCACTAATGCTGTGCCAGGGCCCAGAGCCTGTGGGCACGGGGACCCGTTCCACCACAGTCTGCTCCCACCTGGAGCTAGTGGGCACTTGCTAGCATCTAGGGCCCTTGTCTCACAAGCGGTGGAGAGCCCTGGCAGGTGGTGATGCTGCTGCTGCTGTGCTAGCCTCTGATGGCAGCATGAAGTAGGAGGTGGGGGAGTGGGATTTGGAGAAGGGGGAGGGGAGTCTGTCTTGCCAGGCCTCAGGCAGGGGCATGCTGGGACCTCCAGCTGTGCATAGCCACCCCCTGGCCCCTCCTGTTTTTCTGTCCTAAAAGTTTGCCAAGACCTAACTGCTAATTCAGCAGGGCCCGGTTGTAGCAGTGCTCCACCACCTCTGCCACATCCCTGATGGAGCCAATGCCCCAGGACAGCAAAACCTAGTGCCACAGCAGCCAGCTCTGTCTCTGCAGGCTGGGCTTTCTCACCGCCCCCTTCCCCCATCCTATGCTCAGCTGCTCACACTTCCCTCCTCCCCCCCAAGTCAGGCAGCTGCTAAACAGTTGGGTTTTCCCACTCAGGTTCACTGGGAGCTCTGCCCTTGTCTCCCTGAGTGTCTGGCAGAGAGCCACAATCCATGCATGAATGGTCCAGGAACATGTCCCATAACTCCCATTGGTCACTGCTGAGTCCTGAGCTCAGTGATCCTGCCTTTGCCGAGCGTGAGGCCCACGCAGGCCATGAGCAGGGCACCCTAGGCCCCAGCTGAGTGCTACAATTATCAAGAGAAGGCAGTGACTGCCTCCCTCTCTTCCCTTTGCCCCCTGGAGTGCCACTGCCTCTGCCAATGGGCACCCCCACTCTGTCCTAAAGAGCCCACCGGCACCCAGCCCTCATGGCTCAGACAGGAGCAGGGCAATGAGAAGCCAGATGATCTCCTCCAGCCACCTGCTAGCAATAAAGCCAGTTGTCACTGGCAGCCAGGCAGAGCCCCACACACGCACCACCTGCCAGGCCACCTCCCATGAATTTCCTAGTGCCCTCCATGTTGGCCTGACTGGGTGAAAAGGAAAGTCATTGGGCTAGGATAGGTGGCACCCACAGGCCTGCCCAGCTTCCCCAGGAAGATGGTTATTTGCTGGCTGAGTGTGTCGTCGCTTTGCTTCCCCTGCCGTCACAGGGAGGCTGCAGAAGGGCCCCTGAGCCACGGCCACTGGCTGCCGCAGAAGTGCTGCAAGCAACAGAGTAAGTGTCCAAGGCAGTTCCTGCCTGTGCAGTGGGTCGCTCATCTGGTTGAGCCACTTCCTTGGAGGGTCTCAGGTAGCGAGCTCCAAACAACTGGTGCTTGGGGGCCAGAAGTCCTGAGTCAAATCGCCATGGCAGGCAGGTGCCCCACTGCAACACCCCCAGCAGCCCAGCTGTTCCCTGCAGACCTAGCCTGTCCCATCCATGCTCAGGCCTGCCCTAGGCCGGAATCTCTCACTTCTTGCAGTCTCCCAAGCACAAAGAGCTGCAGCCACCGCTAGCGCCACAGAGGAATCTTATGTTTGCTCAGCACTTTCTACCTTTGCATTTCAACGTGGCCTGTTCAGTCCTGGCTCTCCCCAGAGCTCCCTGGGCTCTGAGCCTTGCAGCTGCAGCAGGCTGGAGGTGGCACCTAGGCAAGGTCTGGGGGCTGGGCATGGATTGTCTCCCAAGCATGCACGCTAGGCACTCCAAAGCTCTGGTATCCCCTCAGACTGGGCCGGCTGCCCCAGGAGCATGAGGATGAAGGGAGCTGCCCAAGGCCCATGTGATCCCAACACACATTTCCATAGCCAGAGTCAGAACATTCTAGGCCACCCCAATCCCCATGGGAGCCTGTGGGGTCCCCATCTCTCTGTGCCCCCACAAATAACTCCCCACACCCCCCCAGCTGTGTGGTGCCCCAGGGAGCTCTGTATCTCTGCTGGAGCTGCACGAGCAGGACTCTGTTCCAGTACATGAGGGATGGAAGAGGCCTAGGCCTGCCCTCTGGGCACACAGGGCACTGTAAATAATCCCTGGTGTGTTTAAGTGCGTGCCTCTCCCATTTGGTTTGTGCACACTGTCCATGTTGGGATCATTGTCTGGGGTTGGGGAGAGACCCCTGTTGTATTTGACACATTTTATTGGGGGAGCTGTCCCCCCTTTTTTTGGAGTTTTTTCATTAAATAAACTGGTGTTATTTCTTAAAAGGTGTTTATTTAATCAGTTTGGGTCTGTTCAGTCAGATCCCTGCAGAGGCTCCCCAGGCCACGGTATAAGGAGTAAGGGGGGGTCAAAGCTGGAAGCCAGGACTCCAGGGTTCTCTTACAGCTTGAGCCCCATTAGCCCAAGTCAGCTAACACGCGCCAGATATGGGGCTACGTCTACATTGGTCCCTTTTCCGGAAGGGGCATGTTAATTTCAGCGATCGTAATAGGGAAATCCGCGGGGGATTTAAATATCTCCCGCGGCATTTAAATAAAAATGTCCGCCGCTTTTTTCCGGCTTTTAGAAAAGCCGGAAAAGAGCGTCTACACTGGCCCCGATCCTCCGGGAAAAGCGCCCTTTTCCGGAGGATCTTATTCCTACTTCAAAGGGCGCTTTTTCCGGAGGATCGGGGCCAGTGTAGATGCTCTTTTCCGGCTTTTCTAAAAGCCGGAAAAAAGCGGCGGACATTTTTATTTAAATGCCGCGGGAGATATTTAAATCCCCCGCGGATTTCCCTATTACGATCGCTGAAATTAACATGCCCCTTCCGGAAAAGGGGCCAATGTAGACGTAGCCTGGGTGTTTCACTGTGGCATAGACATACTCTGTGTGACATGGGCCATTGTGTCTCACCCTAATAGACATGTTCTCACAAGAGGCTCCTGGCCCTGCTGGGACAGGCAAGGAGGAAGCTGGAATGAAGAAGTCTCTTCTCTTGGGGTGCTAGAAGCCATGGATCTAAAGTGTGACCCCCTCTATGTGATGGATGCCAGGCACTTGGTTGCAGTTATTGTTCAAGCTGGGGGGGGCTGCAGTACCCCAAGCACCAGAGCCCCTGCCCCAGTTGGTGTGAAGGGCCTGGCCTTCCCCCACATCCACCCCATGGTATCATCCAAGCACCATCCTGCTGCTGGGTCCCATTACCAGCTCTTGCTCCTTCCCATTGTCTTAGGGCTGCTGCCATTTTTCAGCCACATGTGCTGGGTGCTATGTGATGAGGCTGCTGCTCTGAGGGAGGTGAGACTGACTGGGCCTCAGCTCCATGGCCTGGGGCGACTCAAGATAATCGTTCCAACTTGGCTGTGGTGGAGAATTGCAGCTGAGGGAAAGTGCTCCCCTCTGTGCCAAAGTGAGAGACTCCCCTCCAGCTGCAAGAGAGCCTGCCCCTCCCATCATACTGTGGCACCCACGCCCACCTACACCATGGTGGGCCATGTATGGCAAATGCCTTGGGAGCTGCTGCAGCCTGTTTTGTCCCAGCCCAGAGCAACATTAATCCCAGCCTGCCCCAGGGGCTGCCAGTTTGGGCCCTGCATCTTTGCTCATTCTACCATCACACTAGCCCCCTGCATGTGAATTAGGGGCTGTCAGAGAGACAAATGACTTGGGTGCTGGTAATGTAGTCATGGGGACAAACCATTGCTGTGGCAGTACAGGCCAGTGTAAGCCATGGGTATATAAACAGAGGAGCCAATAGGAACAAGGAGGGGATTTTACTGGGAATCTGGCATTGGTGACACCCATCCTGGAACAATGTGTCCAGTTCTGAGGGTCACACTTCAAAAAAGGATGTTGAACAATTGTAGAGAATATAGAAAAGAGCCACACAAATGACTTGCCTGGGGGAGCTGTCTGGTTGAGAGATGACTTGATTCAGGTATATAAACACTTTCCTGGGAGAAAATACTGGGCACAAAAGGGCTCTTTAACCTAGCAGAGAAAGGCAGAACAAGAACCGTTGGCTGGAAGCTGACTCCAAACATATGAGAAATAGGGAGCCAGGGGATTAACAGAGTGAGTGGTGGATTCTTAATCTCTCTACGCTGGCATGATCTTGCGCAAGAACTCTTCCAGAAGAGAGCGTCTACACTGGCATGTGCGTTTGTGCAAGAGATGTGCTTGTGCGCAAAAGCATCCATGCCAGTGTAGATACTCTCTTGCGCAAGAAAGCTCTGATGGCCATTTTAACCATGGGGCTTTCTTGTGCAAGAAATTCATGTTGCTTGTCTACACTGGCCTCTTGCACAAGAACAGTTGTGCAAGAGGGCTTATTTCTAAGCAGGAGCATCAGAGTTCTTGCACAAGAAGCACTGATTTCATACATTAGAACGTCAGTGTACTTGCGCAAGAACTCGCGGTCAGTGTAGACAGGCAGCAAGTTTTTGCACAAAAGCAGGCGCTTTTGCACAAGATCACGCCAATGTAGACACAGCCTTGATGTTTTACAAATCCAGACTACCCCTTTCTGGAAGATGCATTAGTCAAATACAAGTGAGTCCCTGGTTTGTGCTGTACATGAGGTCAGATTAGATGGTAACGTGTTCTCCATGACTAAGAAAAGAGGCAGCAGGGAGGAAGTCAAGAACTTGGTTTTAGCTGTGGAGAGTTAGAGAGTCACAAGGTGATGACAGAGACAGGCTAGGATTTCAGAGGAGACAGGGCAGGAGCAGAGGGGTAGATCCATGAGTCAGCAGCACAAAGATGACAATTGAATTTGTGTTTGCAGATGAGATTACCCAGAACAAAGGCAAAGAGGGCCAAGGGCAGAGCTCTGGGGAACACCCACAGCTAACTAGAGAGGTGGAGGTGAGGAGTCTCTTCTTAAGACACACAAGGAATGGTTAGAGTTAGGAGGGGAGCTGGGAGAAGACATTCATGGAACACAGAAGAGAACAAGATTTCAAGAAGAGGTACATGGCCAATGGTTTTGAAGGAGGCTGCTAGTTGAAGGACAATCTGGCAGGAATAATGGTTCTGCATTTTGGCTAAGAGGTCCGTAGAGACTTTGGGTGAGAGCAGTTTCATGGGAGTATGTGGGGTGGAATGGGATTGGAGAGGGTCTAGATCACTTGGGTACATCAACACAGTAGCATGTACCTTGAAATAAGCTATGCAGTTTGAGCTATGCAAATTGCGTAGCTTAATTTGAAATTTGGCGCTGCCTACACAACCCTAATTTTGAAATAAATCACTATTCTGGCATCTTCCTTCATCTTCATGCAATGAGGTTTACAGGAAGATGGAATAAGAAGCCCAATATTTCAAAAGCATTTTGAAATAACAGGCATGCTGTTAGACACACATTACGCTATTTCGGCTTAACAGACATACCCTTGCAGAGGAACTCTGCACAGTGAAACATGGCCAGGGACTGACTTGTGTGGGGGAGCTGTCTTCTGCCACCCCTGGAACATCTACTCAAATCTGGCTACATAATGAACCTTTGAAGAATCCCAGTTTGCACATGAAACTTCCTAGAAGCTTTCCAGCCCTATTCTGGGTGGATTCTGACCACACTGAGCATGATCCAAATGCGGGAGGGTTCAGGCCTCTCCTTATTGGAGGCTGCAGCGCTGGCAGTGAGAGCAAGGGACCTGCCTTTCTTGTGCTCTGAGTGACCCCCACACCCCAGTCTACCCAGGCATCACCCGGGAGGAAGCTGCTGATGCGAAGGAGCCAAGAGCTGGAGCAGGGCTGGGGTAGAGAGCAAGGAGGACACTGGCCCAGTGAGCTGGGCTGGAGGGAGTCTTGGGACTGGGCCAGCACGTTCTGGTTTCTGCTTCTGGAGCCAGCATGGAAGTCCCCGGGCAATGGGACGGGGGGGGGGGGGGGGGGGCTCTGTTGAGAAGCCGGAGAGCGGCCCGGGCTGGAGGAGAATGGTACCTGCACGATGGCCCGGGGCTGGGAGAGACAGGCCCGGGCGAGCCGAAGGGATGAGGCTGGTCTGCGCCCCCTGCAGCACCCCCAGCGCCCCGCACCGTTTGTCTGGAGTCTGAGCCGCGTCCCGCAGGCAGCACCCGGCGCGTTACCCGTGCGGCATCCCCGGGCTCCCCGCCGCGCCTGGAAGCCCCAGTGACGCGGGCATCGGCCCGTGCTCCAGGGCAGCCTCCCCGGCCTGAATCATCAGCCCCGCCCCGCCTCACGCTGCCGGGAGGGGCGGGGCTAGAATCCTTCGCACCCCTCGGCCCGGGGCGGCACCGCCCCTTTCACACCCTCTCCCAGGAACGTTCTGCGCCTCCCCTTTAAGGTGCGGCGTTTCTGCCCGCCGGATACAAAGTAGCCCCAGGCCGCTTCCCCTTTACGGTCGCTGGCGGGAGGGGGGGGAGGGGAAATCACGTGGTGTTACCGCAGGGGCTGCCGGGTAGCGATGGGGCGGGGCGGGATGGGGCCGGCGGCAGCAGCAGATCGGGACTGACACCGGGAGAAGGGAGAGAAGGGGGCGGGGCCTGCTGCAGGTAGGGGCGGGGCCACGGGCGGGAGGACTCAGGGGGAGGGGGGACTGTCAAGCGGGGGGCTGGGCCCGCCCCTCTTTGCCGAGCTGGGGGGCTTGTTGCAGGGCTGCGGGGGCCCGAGTCCGGCGGGGCCCTGGAAGGGCCCGGGGGGCGTGTTGCGGAGGTGGCTCATCTCGCGCGGCGGAGCGGGCTGGGGGATATGACAGCGGGGAGGGGGCTCTGACGTAGGCGGGGGGAAGGGGCTGCACATCTGGCCTGTCCCAGTGCTCTGAGCGGAGGTGGCCCGGTGTGGGGCATGTGTCTGGCGGGGCAGTGGGCATGGGGCCTGGCCCCGCCCCCGAGCTGGCTGGGGCGGAGGGGACCCAGAGGTTACCTGCGATCGGGGGGGGGGGGGTATGGTGCACATCTGGAATGGCCTCGGGGAGGGCACTGGGGCGGGTTCCCACGCAGCTGGCGCGGTCCCGGGCAATGCGGGGGGGTTACTGGGCCGGGGAGTGGGGGCTGGCCCAGAGGCCCCCCCGCACCATGGCTGCCCGGCCGGTGCCGATCCCGCCGCTCCGCTCGCTCGGGCTGCAGGGGAGGCGGAGCGAGCGGCGGGCCAGTGGCGCGGAGGGCGCATTGCGGACTTGGGCAGCCGGGCAGGTGAAGGACGGGACGGGGCGGGACCGGGGCAGCGAGGGGCGCACGGGGTGCGGTGGCTGGAGGGGCCGTGCCCGGGTGGGCGCACGGGGTGCGGCGGCTGGAGGGGCCGGGCCCGGGGCGCTGGGGTTTAAGGCTGGAGGGCAGGCTCAGGGCCGGGCGAGTCGGATTCGCAGGGGAAGCTCGTCCGGCCGGGGGGCTCCGGAGTGCGCTTGGCGCGGGGGTGGGGAGACATGGTGCGGTCTGGGAGGAAGATGCAGGATGCGTTGGGGCTGTTTCCCCGTGCATTGGAGGGGTTGGGAGAGATGCGGGATGCAGTGGACGGGGGAGCTGGAACAATTTGTACAGTGGGGGTCCTGAGAGCTGAACTGTAGACCCTCTGTATGATAGAAACAACTCCAGGCCTGGGGGTGCAGCAGCACCCCACCAACCCCTAGTTACAGCACCTGTAATGCTGGGGCAGTTTCAAGGTGCAGTGGGGGTCAGGGATGCAGGGTGGGCTAGGACTGTATCAAGGTGCAGTGGGGGTGAGGGGATGCAGGCTGTGCTGGGGCAGTTTCAAGGTACAGTGGGGGTCAGGGATGTGGGGTGCGCTGGGACTGTATCACGGTGCAGTGGGGGTCAGGTTTTGGGGTGCGCTGGGGCAGTTTCAAGGTGCAGTGGGGATCAGGAATGTGGGGTGCACTGGGACAGTTTCAAGGTGCAGTGGGGATCAGGAATGTGGGGTGCACTGGGGCAGTTTCAAGGTACAGTGGGGGTCGGGAATGTGGGGTGCGCTGGGACAGTTTCAAGGTACAGTGGGGGTCGGGAATGTGGGGTGCGCTGGGGCAGTTTCAAGGTACTGTGGGGGTCGGGAATGTGGGGTGTGCTGGGGCAGTTTCAAGGTGCAGTGGGGGTCGGGAATGTGGGGTGCGCTGGGGCAGTTTCAAGGTGCAGAGGAGGTCGGGGATGCGGGGTGCACTGGGGCAGTTTCAAGGTGCAGTGGGGGTCGGGGATGCGGGGTGCGCTGGGGCAGTTTCAAGGTACAGTGGGGGTCGGGAATGTGGGGTGCGCTGGGACAGTTTCAAGGTGCAGTGGTGATCGGGAATGTGGGGTGTGCTGGGGTAGTTTCAAGGTGCAGTGGGGATCGGGAATGTGGGGTGTGCTGGGGTAGTTTCAAGGTGCAGTGGGGATCGGGAATGTGGGGTGTGCTGGGGCAGTTTCAAGGTGCAGTGGGGGTCGGGAATGTGGGGTGCGCTGGGACAGTTTCAAGGTGCAGTGGGGGTCGGGAATGTGGGGTGCGCTGGGACAGTTTCAAGGTACAGTGGGGGTCGGGAAGGTGGGGTGTGCTGGGGCAGTTTCAAGGTGCAGTGGGGGTCGGGAATGTGGGGTGTGCTGGGGCAGTTTCAAGGTGCAGTGGGGATCGGGAATGTGGGGTGTGCTGGGGTAGTTTCAAGGTGCAGTGGGGATCAGGAATGTGGGGTGTGCTGGGGCAGTTTCAAGGTGCAGTGGGGATCAGGAATGTGGGGTGCGCTGGGGCAGTTTCAAGGTGCAGTGGGGATCAGGAATGTGGGGTGTGCTGGGGTAGTTTCAAGGTGCAGTGGGGATCAGGAATGTGGGGTGCGCTGGGGCAGTTTCAAGGTGCAGTGGGGATCAGGAATGTGGGGTGTGCTGGGGTAGTTTCAAGGTGCAGTGGGGATCAGGAATGTGGGGTGTGCTGGGGTAGTTTCAAGGTGCAGTGGGGATCAGGAATGTGGGGTGCGCTGGGGCAGTTTCAAAGTGCAGTGGGGATCAGGAATGTGGGGTGCGCTGGGGCAGTTTCAAGGTGCAGTGGGGATCAGGAATGTGGGGTGCGCTGGGGCAGTTTCAAGGTGCAGTGGGGATCAGGAATGTGGGGTGCGCTGGGGCAGTTTCAAGGTGCAGTGGGGATCAGGAATGTGGGGTGCGCTGGGGCAGTTTCAAGGTGCAGTGGGGATCAGGAATGTGGGGTGTGCTGGGGCAGTTTCAGGGTGCAGTGGGGATCAGGAATGTGGGGTGTTCTGGGGCAGTTTCAAGGTGCAGTGGGGATCAGGAATGTGGGGTGCGCTGGGGCAGTTTCAAGGTGCAGTGGGGATCAGGAATGTGGGGTGTTCTGGGGCAGTTTCAAGGTGCAGTGGGGATCAGGAATGTGGGGTGTGCTGGGGCAGTTTCAAGGTGCAGTGGGGATCAGGAATGTGGGGTGTGCTGGGGCAGTTTCAAGGTGCAGTGGGGATCAGGAATGTGGGGTGTGCTGGGGCAGTTTCAGGGTGCAGTGGGGATCAGGAATGTGGGGTGCGCTGGGGCAGTTTCAAGGTGCAGTGGGGATCAGGAATGTGGGGTGCGCTGGGGCAGTTTCAAGGTGCAGTGGGGATCAGGAATGTGGGGTGTGCTGGGGCAGTTTCAAGGTGCAGAGGGGAAAAGGAGGTGGGGCAGCAGAGAACAATCTCTGTGTGGACGATTGGGAGTCCTACCACCCCGCCCCAGCGCTGTGCAGGGAGCCGCTGGCTGAGTAACTCCTGAGGCCTGGACCGCATTGCGTCGCTAGGGTTTGAGCTGTCGGCCCCCCTGGTGGGGGAAGCTGGAATAACATCCTGGGAATCAGAGGTCATTTGAGAGAAATGAGGGAGCCCGTGTGCCCCTAGATTGCCTTGTGCTCCCCTTTCCCCTACTTCCCCTACTCGTCTCACCAGCCAAGTGAGGCCCGAGATGAAAGGGACATGGGGCAGCATCAAGGATTGATGTCTGCTGGTTACATTTGAGGGTGCAGGGGAGTCACAAGGCGGGTTCGAGTCCAGCTTTAGGAGGGCAGTGAGTTGTAGTGGTTTGAGAGAGTTGGGAGCCAGCACTTCTGGGTCCCATTCTGAGGGGTGGCTGTGCTGAGACCCTGACTGTGTATTGTGAGGTGGGGGGAGGGTATCTGGTTGTGCCGGGTTCCTGTCTTATAGCCCACTCCCCACCACTGCAGGAGCCCAGCCATGGCGACCATGGTGTACCCGCGAGAGGAGAAGCTGAGCCAGGATGAGATCGTGCTGGGCACGAAGGCTGTGATCCAAGGGCTGGAAACGCTGCGCAGTGAGCACCACTCCATTCTGGCCACCCTGCTGGACCCCAGGAACTGCCTGGACAAGCAGCATGAGCCCAGCACTGTGCAGGAGAAGTCCAGCCTGCTGCGCAAGTCACTGGAGGCCATCGAGCTGGGGCTGGGGGAGGCCCAGGTAAGGCCTGGCTTCCCTCCCCAGCTCAGGGATGTGATTGGTTCCAGTTGTAAGCAAGAGCCAGGACACCTGGGTTCTATTCCCAGCTCTGGGACAGGAGTGGGACCTTGTGGGTTAGAGCCGGAGTGAGGCTTTGAACCAGGATTCCCAGGTTCAGCTCCTAAATCTGTCATTGGGAACGTGACCCTGGAGACAAGTCCAATTTCTCTCTGAAAAGGAACAGTGACTCCCCGCCCAGGGGCAGCTCTGTCCAGTGTATATATAGTGTTAGGGCTGTTGGAGGGTGGGGAGGGCAGGAGTTCCTGTGAGGGAGAGGGAGGCTGGTGTTAGGGCGAGGGGTGGGGAGGCTGGGGAATACAGGGAGGCAGTGGCTGGCAGGGGGTCGGGAGGTCACGGGACAGTGAGGGCCAGGGCCAGTGGGAGAGCGGTGGCTGTGGGAAGCAGTGGGTGCCGGGGGGCAGGGAAGGGCTGTGGTTGCCTGGGGGATTGGTCCCCATCTTGCACCTCCCCACAGGTGATCATTGCTCTGTCGAGCCACCTGAGTGCGGTGGAGTCTGAGAAGCAGAAGCTGCGGGCCCAGGTGCGGCGTCTGGTGCAGGAGAACCAGTGGCTGCGGGACGAGCTGGCGGGGACCCAGCAGAAGCTGCAGCGCAGCGAGCAGGCCGTGGCGCAGCTTGAGGAGGAGAAGAAGCACCTGGAGTTCATGAACCAGATCAAGAAGTTTGACGAAGACATCTCCCCCTCGGTGCGTCCCCCGCCCAGAGCCTGGCTTCTTGGCCTCATGGGTTCTCTCCCAGCTCTGTCACAGGACCAGAGTTTGGTGGGTTAGTGCAGGGCAGACTGGGAACCAGGACTTCTGGGTTCTCCCTGCTGTTCTGGGAGGTGTGGGGGGGATCTAATGGTCATAGTGGTAGAGTGGGGCTGGGCGCCGCCCACATGCTCCCCAGGCTGACATAGGAGAGCTTTAGCCCTGATCACCTTCTCCCTGCCCAGGAAGAGAAGAATGGGGAGGCAGCCAAGGATTCGCTGGATGACCTGTTTCCCAGTGACGACGACCAGGGCCAAGGTGAGCTGCCCAGCTGAGTGCGGCAAGGCGGGGCCATCTGTCTGCCCACCGCCCCTCACTACCTCTCTCCCCCACAGGGTCGGCACCTGGCAGCGGGGAGGCCGCGGCCCAGCATGGGGGCTACGAAATCCCAGCACGGCTGCGCACACTGCACAACCTGGTGATCCAGTATGCCTCCCAGGGGCGCTACGAGGTGGCTGTGCCACTCTGCAAGCAGGCACTGGAGGACCTGGAAAAGACCTCAGGCCATGACCACCCCGACGTGGCCACCATGCTCAACATCCTGGCCTTGGTATACAGGTAGGGAAGGGGACCCGGGGTCTTTCCCATCTCCGGGGCACCAGCTCTGATCTGGGAGCATGGCCTTGCTGAGTCCAGGGACAGGGAATAAGTCATGGGACCTTTCCCTTCTACTCAGATCTGACACCAGGGAACAGAGATTGGCTGGCTTAAGGGGCCAAGGAATGGGATCAGGACTGTCCTTAGTTGCCTATTTTGTGTATGCCTATTTGGGGCACCCATGTGTCCCAAATTAAGTGATGCACTATGGTGCGTATGCCTAGCGCTGGCTGAGGGCAGTGCCAGCTCAGGCAGCCCTAGTTCCCTGGCCTCTGCTCCACCTCCCAGCTTCAGCAGCCCAATCCTCCAGCCCTTGTCCTGCCCTCTGACCCCAGCAACCCCAGTCTCCAGCTCTGTCGGCTGCACCACTTCTCCTTCCGCCTGCTCCCCACCAATTCCTGCCCCCACAGCCCTGAGCACAGCGCCCCCTGCAGGATTCTGCCTCCTCTGTGGTGCTCTACGTGCATAGGGCACCAGAATTCATATGGACAGCACTGAATAGGACACTGGGCGTTTCCTCTCTAAGGGGCACCTGAGGGCAGGGACTGGCTGGGGCAGGGAATGAGACATGGGGGCCTTTCCTGTCTAGGAGGCATCAGCTCTGATCTTGTGCCAGTGAGTAAAGGCCCTCCCCCACAGTGGCGGCCCTTCAATATAGGCGAACTAGGCGGTCACCTAGAGCGCCAAGATAAACGGCCATCGAGGGCTTTGGAGACAGGGGCACTGATCGCATGCCAATCGCGCATTTTGCCTAGGGCGCCAGTTGCCGGCAGCTTGTCTAGGGCCGCTCCTGCTCCCCCACCTGATGCCTAGTTTGACTGGAGCTAGTGGTCTCAGTTCCTGGCGATACCCACCTCCCATCGCCCTAAATGACCACCTGGGTGGTAGCCTCAGTGGGGACGCAATGGCTGGATGGGCCTTGGAAATGGGGGGTCCCTGCTAGGTTTGGACAGCGAGAACCTGCCCCACCCCAGGGCTCTGCTCAGGCCCCCCTACCTCTAGGGCTAGGCCCAGATTCCCACAGTACATGGATCTGACTGGGATCTTCTGCCCCCACAACAGGGACCAGAACAAGTACAAGGAGGCTGCTCATCTTCTCAACGATGCACTGGCCATCCGGGAAAAGACTCTGGGCAAGGACCACCCTGCTGTAAGTGTGCCGTGGGTGGGGGTGAGACTTTAGTAAAGCACTTGATACAGTTTCTCATGACCTTCTTATCGATTAAACTAGGGAAATACAGTCTAGACAGGGCTACTATACAGTGAGTGCATAACTGGTTGGATAACCCTTCCCGGAGACCAGTTATCAGTGGTTCATAGTCATGCTGTCAGGGCATAACAAGTGGGGTTCCACAGGGTCAGTTTTGGGACTAGTTCTGTTCATCAAGGATTTAGATAAGGGCACAAAGAGCACACTTATAGGCTGTGTCTACACTGGGCCACTTATTCCGGAAAATCAGCCGCTTTTCCGGAATAAGCTGCGAGCTGTCTACACTGGCCCTTGAATTTCCGGAAAAGCAATGACGCTCTACTGTACAAAATCAGCCGCTATTCCGGAAAAACTATTCTGCTCCCGCTCGGGCATAAGTCCTTATTCCGGAACACTGTTCCGGAAAAGGGCCAGTGTAGACAGCCCAGTAGTCTTTTCCAGAAAAAAGCCCCGATCGCGAAAATGATGATTGGGGCTCTTTTCCGGAAAAGCGCGTTTACATTGGCCACAGATGCTTTTCCGGAAAAAGGGCTTTTCCGGAAAAGCAACCTGCCAATGTAGACGCTCTTTTTCTGGAAATACTTATAAAGAAAACTATTCTGTTTTAAGCATTTCCGGAAATTCATGCCAGTGTAGACACAGCCATAAAGTTTGCAGATGATACCAAGTGGAGACGGTTGCAAGTGCTTTGGAGGATAAGGTTGTAATTCGAAATGATTTGGACAAACTAGAGAAATGGTCTACATTAAATAGGATGAAATTCAATAAGGACAAATGCAAAGTAGGAAGGAATTACACTTAGGAAGGAATGATCAGTTTCATGCATAAAAATGGGAAATGACCGGATAGAAAGGAGTACTGCAGAAAGGGACCTAGGGGTTATAGACCTAAGCTAAATATGAGTCAACTGTGTGACCTTTTTGCAAAAAAAGCAAGCATGATTCTGGGATGCATGAACAGAAGGGTTTGTGAGCAAGACACAAGAAGTAATTTTTCTGCTGTCCTTCATGCTCAGTAGGCCTCTGTTGGAGTATTGTGTCCAGTTCTGGGCACTACATTTCAGGAAAGATGTGAACAAATTGAAGAATGTTCAGAGAAGGGCAACATAAATGATTAAAGATCTAGAAAATATGACCTATGAGGGAAGACTGAAAGAATTGGAAAAACTTTGAAAAAAGTATTTCCAGTTACAGACTAACTAGGCTACCTCTCTGAAGCTGAAAGAATTGGGTTTGTTTCATTCGGAAAAGAGGAGACCTGACAACAGCTTTCAAATACATAAAAGGCTGTTACAAGGAGGAGGGAGAAGTATTCTCCTTAATCTCTGAGGATAGGACAAGAAGCAATTGGCTTAAACTGCAGCAAGGGAGGTTACTAACTTTCTAAACTATCAGAGTGGTCAACCACTGACAGAAATTGCCTAGGGAGGTTGTGGGATCTTCATCATTGGAGATATTTAAGAGCAGGTTAGATAAATATCTATCAGGGATGATCAAGATGGTACTTGGTCTTTCTGTGAAGGCAGGGGACCGGATTTGACTTCTCGATGTCTCTTCCAGTTCTAGTATCTATGGGTATGTCTACACTGCCACCCTAAGTTCGAACTAGGGTGGCTAATGTAGGCATTCGAACTTGCAAATGAAGCCTGGGATTTAAATATCCCAGGCTTTATTTGCATGTTCCCGGGCGCCCCATTTTTAAATGCCCGTGGTTCGAACTACCTGCCCATGGCTACACGCAACACAGACTAGGTAGTTCGAATTAAAGCTCCTAATTCAAACTACCATTACTCCTCATTGCAGGAGGAGTTCGAACTACGGGCATTTAAAAATGGCGGCACCCAGGAACATGCAAATAAAGCCTGGGATATTTAAATCCCGGGCTTCATTTGCCAGTTCGAATGCCTACATTAGCCACCCTAGTTGGAACTAGGGTGGAAGTGTAGACATACCCTATGATTCTATGATCTTGTGGATTAAAATATGAGGCGCTGGAAGCTCCAATTCTTCCAGATTCTGTCACCAGCTTTGGGAGGGCTGGCAGCCAAGGCTCCTGGGTTCTCTCACTGGCAGAGGGAGTAGCATGGAGCAGGGGACTGCCTCTTGTAGGTTGGCTCAGGTCTGTGCTGCACTGTTACCCCAGACTCATCCCAGAGGGGTTGGGGGACTGAAAGTGCCACCAAGCTTGAACTCCCCTGGACAGAGCAGGCAGCCGCTGGGTGGGCTGGCTGGACAGTGACACACGTCTTTCCCCGCAGGTGGCTGCCACCCTGAACAACCTGGCAGTGCTGTACGGTAAGAGGGGCAAGTATAAGGAGGCCGAGCCGCTGTGCAAGAGAGCATTGGAGATCCGTGAGAAGGTGGGGGCGGTGCATGATTGTGAGGGATAGGCCGCAGATCAGCAAGGGAGGTTGGCTGGGGTGGCCATTGGAGAGTCTGTGAGAGTCTGGGGGTGGGGACAGGCTGGGGGTGAGTGGTTGGTACGTGTGGGGTAGTGCAGGCGGGGGATGCAGTGTGAGCAGGGGGCACGACTAGGTGAGTTCCCAGGGTGCTTTTCAACCCTCTTTCCTGGATCCATAGGATCCAGGCTGCACCTCCCAGCTCTTGAATAATATCTTGGAGTGTGCCTTAGTGTGCCAGACCCCAGGGGCCTCACTCTTCCTCCAGGGCAGGCCCCATAGCCTCCCCACCTGCTGACACTGACTCCTCTGCCCCGCACCGTGAGCAAGGCCAGCTGGACTAGGCTCGTGGTGAAGACTTGCCCGCTTGGCAGGGGCTAAGGCCCTGACACCGGACCGCCAGGTTCGTGGTCCCCAGCAGTGCAGCGTGAGAAGCCCCCAGGTTAGCACGGGGAAGGGAAGGTAGCGCCTGGCGCTGAGTCCAGCCCAGGGCCCAGCCAGGCTGCAGCCACCCCATTGCCAAGCTGTCGCGCTCTGACAGTCAGTCCCCAGGCATGAGTGCCCAGGCTCCTTCAGCAGCCAGCCCACCTCTGGCCCCTCCCCCCCCCCGTCCTCTGCTCTCCAGCTGGCATCTGTGCTCAGCTACCCTGCAGAGAGGCGGGGGACCCCTCCACTCTGGGTGTGGGTCGCTGGGAGTCAGTGTCCAGGAGATCGGTTTGCCGGCTTCTCAGCTATCCCTCCGGTTGGTCTTGCACGGCCATTTTAATGACCCATTCAGTCCACTTGGACAGCTAGAAAATGTGCTCCCACCCTTGTGTTGTTTAGCCTGCCCCGAGAGCCAGCTTCATTTCTTTCCACCACCATGTGTAGCCAGACAATGAGCTGGGGAAACTGAGGCACTCACAGGCTTTGTAAAATCTGTTACCAGAGCTTCCCACTTTGTCAACAACCCTCTGCCCCCAGGTGCTGGGCCGGTTCCATCCCGACGTGGCCAAGCAGCTGAACAACCTGGCGCTGCTGTGCCAGAACCAGGGCAAGGCGGAGGAGGTGCAGTACTACTACGGCCGGGCGCTGGAGATCTACGAGAGCCGCCTGGGCCCCGACGACCCCAACGTTGCCAAGACAAAGAACAACCTGGTGAGAGCTGGTGCTACGGGCAGGTAGGCAGAGAGCCATTGTGCACACACGCCATGCGGGGAGTGCGGACGCCTGGGTTCCGGCCCCCCCCGTGACTCTGTGGGACTGTGTGGAGGTCCCGTCCCTTCACGGTGTCCTTGTTTCCCCTTTCAGATGATGACGACAGCATCTGCCCTTCCCCAAGGCTGAATATGGGCTCTGGGTTCCTCAAGGGAGGGGCAGGTGAGGGTAAAGGGCCCGCTGCCCCCATCTCAGGACTGCCTGGCTCAGCCTCGCCCCCTTGTGGCCAGACTAGGCGGTTCAGGCCAGAGCAGTGTTTTGTGTGTGTCCAGCTGCCTACAGTGGACAGACACCCCTCTGTGCCGGACCCTGCTCCTGCCCTTGAGGTCCCTGAGCAGACCTTATGCCCATGCTCACCATGTTGACCCCAGATCTGCCCCACAGGCATCCTGCTACCTGAAACAGGGCAAGTACAAAGAGGCTGAGGCGCTGTACAAGGAGATCCTGACTCGGGCACACGAGAAGGAGTTTGGCTCAGTCAATGGTGAGTCTGGGAGCGGGGGTGCTCTCCCCTCGCCGTCAGGGCTGGCCGCAGTGGGGGTCGGGGGCAATGTGCTGTTGGGAGTGGGATGGGGCTCTCTAGGGGAGTCTCTTCACCAGCCCCACTCTGGTGGTGTATCCGTCCCAGTGCAGCCAGGAGTATGTGGGGCGCTGCTGTAACCCGCCCTGTCTGTCTCTGCAGGAGAGAACAAGCCGATCTGGATGCATGCAGAGGAGCGCGAGGAGAGCAAGGTACCCAGACACGAGGGGACTGGGGTCTCATTGGGCTGCGGGGGGTGTCCCTGCTTCTGCGCTGTGACTGGGGCTCTCCCGTGTGTCTGTGCTTCCTACAGGACAGGAGCAAGGACGGTGTCCCCTATGGGGAGTACGGCAGCTGGTACAAGGCCTGCAAGGTAGACAGGTGAGTGCTGCTTGCGGAGGGCAAAGCACAGGGCCCAGTTGGCGGGTGGCTGTGCTCTCCCACATCCGTCAGGCCTCGCCCCTTCACAGCAGCTGTCTGGGAATTAGAGCAAAGCGGGCCAGGAACAGCGTGCCCTGTAGGCTGAGCACTTGGGCAGCCGCCAAGGAGAGATTCAAATGCTGCCGGGGTGATTAGCCATCAGCATGGGTTTCTACTGGTGGTGCGCATCTGCACATGCCTCAGTGGTCACCACAAAATTTATTCTGCACATGGATTGAAAAAAAATTGAAGGAACATTGACCGCACAGGGAGGGGAAGGGGCCATACGGGTGCGCACAGCCCTGCAGGTGTGAGCATCTGCCCATGGTGCACACCCTGCTCTGCCCGGACACGTCTCTTCCTGCTGAGCCCTTGTCAGCACTGACTGTCCCAGCCTGTCTGCCCCGAGCCCCACCCCAGGGCCATGCCTAGCTTACAAGCCCACATGCCCTCGGGACCCCAGGGACTCTCCCTGAGTGTCCCCCTGGATCTACGTGGTGGGGTGGGAGACGAGACAGGTGTCACAGGAGCCACCTCCTGCCTCAGGAGTCCTGGAACGGGAGAATGACAAGGCCTAAGTTCTATCCCTGCTCTGGGAGTCTAATGGCTTGGGGCAGGGGGGGGAAGAGCCAGGACTCCTGGCTGCAGTGCCCAGATTTGTCCCTATTTGGTGTTGGTTAAGCCCCTCCCTCTCAGTCCATTTCCTTTGTGCACATGGGGCACTGAGCAGGCTATTGGCCCCTGTGGGTCCCCTCCCCTTCCCCTTCCCACAGCCCTACAGTGAACACCACCCTGAAGAGTCTGGGGGCTCTGTACCGGCGCCAGGGCAAGCTGGAGGCTGCTGAGACTCTGGAGGAGTGTGCCATGAAAACCCGCAAGCAGGTACCACTGGGCCCTGGGGGGGGGCGGCTGCGCTGGTTTCCTCAATTCCCTTCCGCACCCCACTGCCAGGGAAGAGGGGTCCAGTGGGTTCAGGCAGGAGGATGGGAGCCCAGACCCCTGGACACTCTCTGTATTGCCGTGTTCTGATTTCCTCCCCCTGGGTTTAATGATTTTAATTATTATTTAAATCAGGAAGCAGGAAAACCCTCTCCCAGAGCTGTGGATGGAAACCAGGCGTCCTAGCTCCACTCCCAGAGCTGTGGATGGAAACCAGGCGTCCTAGCTCCACTCCCAGAGCTGTGGAGAGTGGAGCTAAGCTCCCATCCCACCATAACACGGGTTGTCAGGATGTCCAGTGCCCTTTGAAGTGGGTTGATTTTGGCCGAGGACAGTGTGTTTCGTTCCCTAAACACTGATGCTGATGCTGCATCTCCCCACAGGGTGTGCACGCCATCAGCCAGACCAGGGTGGTGGAGCTGCTAAAGGATGGGGGCCGGCCGGAGCGCAGGACCAGCCGGGAGAGCCTGCCCAGCAGTGCTGCCAAGACTGAGAACGGGCCCGAGCCTGAGGACGGGATGGGCACGGAATGGGCTGGGGTGAGAAGCTGCTGCAGGGGGCAGGGATCGACAGGCAGGGCCAGAATGCCAGGGGCCACTTAGCTAGGTATCCCCTTGCCCCTGGGTCGGCCCTGGGGTCCAGTCCCTGCGCTGGGCTTCCCCTTCCCCATGGGTCAGCCCCAGGATTCCCTACTCTCGCCCCGAGCTGAGCCATGGGGGGGAAATCGGGTGTGTGGGCTATCAGAAGGGTCACATGGACTGTGGCCGAGCCCTGCCCCGATTGGGTGAATTTTTGGGGGTGTATCCGGGGGTCGTTCTGGGGGGGTTTCAGGAGGGTTCTGTCAGGGTGTCTCCTTGCGACTTGTCCTGCCCCCCAGGATGGCTCTGGAGCCCTGCGCCGGAGCGGCTCCTTCGGGAAGCTGCGGGATGCCCTGCGCCGGAGCAGTGAGATGCTGGTGAAGAAGCTGCAGGGGAGCAGCCCTCAGGAGCCCAGGAACCTGGGGTACGTTAACCCCCATGTCCAACTGTCCGTCCATCTGTCTGTCTGTCTCTCAGGCGTCCCCCTCTTCCTCCCGGCCCTTTCTGTTGAGCTTGTCCCTCACCCGCCTCCTCCTTTGTGTGTCTCGGAGGGGTGAGGGCAGGAGAGGTGGGGAAATGCCCAGACTCCTGGGTTCTGCCTGACGCTCTTCTCTTCCCTGTCAGAATGAAACGGGCCAGTTCGCTGAACTTCCTCAACAAGAGCATGGAGGAATCGAGCCCGGTGAGAAGTGGGCAGGGGAGGAGAGGTGCAGCTTGGGCCCCTCCCCTGTAGCTCCCCACCTTTCCTGTGCCCCTGCCTGGCTGCCTCTGCCCTCATTCCCACCCCAGGACAGCTCGAGCTCTGTCCCCCTCCATCTACGTGCAGGTGCTGGTCACAGCTGAGGGGAAGGAACCTGATTGTGCCCCTGAGCTGGGCCAGACATAGTAGGCCAATGCCAGGCCTCCCCGCATGGGCGGGAGGGGGGGGGCGGGTGAAGGGGGAGGGGTCGCATGTTTGCACACACCCTTGCAGGTGCGAGCATCTGCCCATAGTGGGAGCCCCCTGCTCTGCCCAGTCACGTCTGTGCTGATGTCCCAGCCAGTCTATGCCTAGGCGACAGCCTCATGTGCCGCCAGGGGCCCCCAGGGACTCTCCCCGAGTGTCCCCTGTACGAACGTGGTGGGTGGGAGGCGAGGCAGGTGTCACAGGAGCCATCTCCTGCCTCAGGCCTTGTCCTCCTCCCCTGTGCAGCTTCATCCCCTCTAAGGAGCTGAGTCTTGTCTGACATTCACCCCCCGCCCTGTTCCCTGCAGCCAACGAGCAGCAGCTTCTCCGAGAGCCGGGGCCTGAGTGCCAGTACTGTGGACCTGTCCAGACGCAGCTCCCTGCTGGGGTGACCCCCTCGGACACCTCCACAGACACCCCCACAACCCCTGTGGGCCAGAGTAGAGGAGACAACACCTGCTGTTACACCTCCATCGGCTGGCTCCCCGCCCCACCCAGTGTGCAGTGACTGGGGAGGGTCGTGCCCCGTGCACAGAGACTGGGGGCTCCCCATCCTCCGTGTGGCTTGGCCTGGCCCCTCCTACTCTGGAAACTCACTCCCATGCTGCTGTATGGACAGTCCCCTTTCGGAGTGGGGACACCACCCCTTTAGCCCCCAGCCCCACTCCCTCAGCTGCACTGAGCTGTCCTCCACCCCTCAAGCTGTGGATCTGATGCTGGGCTGGGGAGACACATCTAGGGGGCTGGTAGGGGGTGTTCAGGGGAAACCCCTGGGACTCAGCTGCTGGGTTGGAGAAGGGGATCCAGAGGTGAGTCACATCACCCCCCTTGCTGCTGAGTGTGTGATCACTTCTGTTTCCTTTGTATTTATATTTTGTTCTCAGGGAGTCCCCTGCAGTGGGAGCCCCTCTTTGCCCCATGCTGCCCTCAGACCGGCTGGGAAACCCCTTCCCCTATTTCCGTTCAGATGCTGCAGCCGCTGCTGTTGCTTAGTATCTAGGTTCCCCCCCCCCCGACTGCTCTGCACCCTCCACCTACCCAGAACCCTCCCTGCCCCTTGCTGAAGGAGGTGGTGCATGTAGTCACTATGGTCCCCCTGGTTTACATGGTCCTGGTGCAGGCTGGTGAATTCCCCCCTCCCCAGCTCCTGCACACCCCCAGCAGTGGGGTTGGCATCTCATTGCCTCCGAGCTAGAGCCTGCGCCTTTCACTGGAAAACACTAACCCCTGTGGGGCCTGGGGGATGGGAATGGAGCTCGCAGTGTCGCACAATTCATTTCCTTTCACATCTCTCTACAATCCCACCTAACACAGGAATAGGCCCCAACCACTGCTATGCCCCGGAGTGGGAAGCAGGGGCTGTTACCGCCCTCCGGGGAGGTGCGTAGGGAGGGCTGGCCAACAGGGGAGAGGCTGCTATGGAAAATCTCCCCCTATCCTGAGAGCAGCTTAGCTGGGTCCCTCCTGGTCCCTCACCTTCGTCAGGGCTCCTTGAGCCTTCACTGCTTCACCCATCTATCTGCCCCCCTGTGGGGGAACCCATTGGGGGGTAGGGCACCTGCTGAACTTGCTCTGGATTTACCAGTGTTGCTGTAGAAATAAAAGGTACTTCACAATCTCTGTGTGGGGCTCTGCCTTCTTGGGGTCTGGGGCCTTCCCCTCCAGGGGCTGCTGGATCTAATCTGACCCCCGCACCGTGGGGAAAACGGCCTGACTCTAGGATGGGGAATGGGGCTAGTCCCCTCTAGGGGCCGCAGGCTCTGACCCAGCACCAAGGAGGTATATTAGTAGGGAATCCCAGTCTGTGGAATTGGCCTCTGTCAGTGCACCCTTGAGCCAGGTGTGGCAGCCCCTGCCCCCCCATACACTCACAGACTGGGGGTGCTGTTTGGGGGTTTAAGACCCTGCATTATCTCAGCTGCAGTTTCAGTTCTGAGCTTAGCTGCTGGGAGCAGCCCGCTGGCTGCAGCGCTGCGCCACCATGAGCCAGGCTGCACAGCAGGAGTTCAGCTGAGGCCACCGTGATCTCTGAGAACTAGCACCTATGGGACCATACCGAGGGCGTCTCTTCCCAGCATCTCTCCACTGCCAGCACAGAAAGATGGGCTGTGATTAGCCCATTGGCCCAGGGCTCTGGGAGCTGGGGCTGGAGGAAAAGCACCACCTGGTGCGCCCCTGCCAGCAATTTGGATACATTTGCATATGGACAATGCCTGTCCCCACCCCAAATATAGATACTTCTATTCATTTCTCATGTCCCTGTCCCCTGTTGTCTCTCCGTTACTGTCACTCCAACCCATGCTGTTGTGAAGCTCCCTCTGATTGGCTACCTTTTCTGGCTGCCTGGGGAAGGGCAGCAAATCAGAGCTGCTGGATATGCTGATGGACTGGAGTAGTCCCACCCGTGTGCCCTCAGTCCTTGTAATGGTCTTGGAAGCTTTCCTTCCTCCCTGTCCCTAACCCTCCAAAGAGCCTGGCTGACCCTCTCCTCTAAACTTTGGGGGGAGGACCCAGTAGCCTCCCCCATCCCGCAGAGGCGTCAGACTATTCAGGAGAGGTGCCCCTGCTCAGGCAGGCCCCGGGAGAACGTATCCATGACTTGGGTAGGGGAGAGCCCAGCAATGGGATTCCCAGGACAGTAGCCCCAGCGTGAGAGCACAGCGGTGGTGCATTGAGAACCGTGCTGGAATTGCAGCAGCATGCTATCGCTTGGGAGGCTGAACACGGGTTCCTGGTTCTGCTTGCAGGCTAGAGGGCTCTGCAGTAAAGCCTACATGCATTTCAGCAGAGTTGGTTTGCAACCAGTCAGCCTACGGCAAAGTGAGGTGAGCTGGACCATTCTGATTTTTAGAGAGCAAGGGGCTTTCTCTCTCGCTAGCTGGGTTGCTATGTTTGTATTGTGATTTCTCAGAAATAATATAGCATTGTGGTTCAGTCGTTCAACAGGAATATGTTGTATTTTGGCTCCTTCTCTGTATTCTATGAAATATCATGGGTGCCAGCCTGGAACTCTGCTATTCCTTGCTATGTTCTTTATGATGCCCCCACATGGACGGCCAGGGCTGGAGTAGCCAGAAGTCCCCTCACCCTGTGGGTCAGGCCCCACAGTTCCTACTTCATACCCTATAGCACTCACTGCTAGGAGAAGCTGGGAGCTCCTCAGCCAGCTCCCCCTACCCCGAGTGTTTCCTGCAGGAGTATCCTAGAGTGGAGTAGCCCAGAGCTTCCCCCATGCTGTGAGTGCTCCTCACTGGGAGAAGCAGGCTGTGGAATGGTCAGGGAGGAGCTCCCCGCGTAGCTAGTGCTCCTTTGCTTGTCCTGATAGTGTCATCTGCTAGAAGAGGCCAGGGATGGGGCAATTGTGAGCTGCCCCTGCAGCCAGTGTTCCTGTCCTGCTCCCAACAGTATCTGGACAGACTCTTTCTTCTATACCCCTGCTCTGGATGTGCCCGATGGACCCTTCTAGTGGGACAACTATATGTGTCAGGGGTATTTATTGCATAGAGTATGGTGCTCTTGAGCATCTAAAACGCTGTCCACATGGGGGGCTGCATGAGATCCCCGAGGATTATAGATGAACAGACAAAATCTATCACCCAAGCCAGCGGGCACTGCTCCCCATCATTTCTGCAGCCAGCCTCATAATTAAGTTCTAGATCAGGGCAGGGCAAGATGTAGCCCCGGGGCCTGATCCAGCCCGCCTAACGCTTTGATCCGGCCCCCGAACTGCATCTGGCTGCTCTCTATTTATATCCTGTTGCCTGTGCCACTGAATTTCCATGTAGAGGCTCAGGCAGCAGGATCCTATTTAAATGGTTCCCTGCTCCAGGTGGCAGTGCTACCCTGGCAGAGGCTGGAGCTGCGAACCTTTTAAATAGCCGCAGCAACCCCAGGCATCTACCAGGCAACGTAGTAGTGGCGGGGCAGGAGCTACAAGCACTTTGCTGTAATTTTAATTCAAAGTTTCTGGCCCCAGACAGTTCTGGGAGGAGGCCAGTCAGGCAAAAGACCGCCTTGGCTTCACCAGGGGATCTTGAATGATCTAAACATCAAAAAGGTGTTGTATAAAAAGTGGGAACTAAGACAAATTACAAAGGATGAATATAAGCAAAGAATACAGGAATGCAGGGGCAAGATTAGAAAGGCCTAATCAACGCAGAGTAGAGCGGAAGAATGACTTCTCATGTCTTGCTCACAACACTCCTTGTTATTGCATCCCAGAATCACGTTTGCTTTTTTTGCAACAGCGTCACACTGTTGACTCATATTTATCTTGTAGTCCACTATAACCCCTAGATCCCTTTCTGCAGTACTCCTTCCTAGACAGTCACTTCCCATTCTGTATGCGTGACACAGATTTTTCCTTCCTAAGTGGAGTACTTTGTATTTGTCCTTATTAAACTTCATCCTATTTACCTCAGGCCATTTCTCCAGTTTCTCAAGATCATTTTGAATTATGACCCTAGCCTCCAAAGCAGTTGCAACTAAGGATGTTAATGACTAGTTGACTAGTCGATTCCGCCCCCCACTTGCTGCTTCTATCAGAGGCAGCAAAGTGAGGGGAAAGAGGGAGTATTTCAAAGTGGCGGTGCCTCACAGCTGACCCCCTGCTCAGCAATGTGGTGCTGCCCCTTTGAAACGCCACCTCAGTGTTTCAAAGTGGCAGCTGCTGTATGGTGCCTGCGGTCAGCTGGGGACTCCCCAGGTGACTCTGGTCTCTACGTGGCATTTCAAAGTGGAAGCACCCTTATGGAGCCTGGAATCAGTGGGGGACTCTGAGTCCCATCCTGGGGACTCTTGTACATTTCAAAGCTGGCATGCCCACGTTCAGCCCAGAATTAGCAGGACTTCCTGCTGGACCCGGGCTGCACGCAAAGTTCTGCATTCCTCATTTCAAAGGAGGAATGCGGAAGTGCCTATTGACTAGTGAATTTACTACTTGACTAGTGAATTAACTGATATTTAACATCCTTAGTTGCAACCCCTCCCCGCTTCGTATCATCTGCAAACTTAATAAGCATACTCTCTATGCCAATACCTAAATCGTCGATGAAGATATTGAACAGAACCGGTCCAAAACAGACCTCTGTGAAGCCCCACTTGTTTTTCCAGCAGGATTGTGTACCGTTAATAACTACTCTCTAAGAATGGTTATCCAGCCAGTTATGCACCCACCTTATACTAGCCCCAACTAAGTTGTATTTGCCTAGTTTACTGATAAGATCATGCGATACTGTATCAAATGCCTTGCTAAAGTTTAGGTATACCACGTCCACCGCTTGTCCCTTATCCACAAAACTCGTTATCCTACCAAAGAAAACTATCAGATTGGTTTGACATGATTTGTTCTTTACAAATCCATGCTGGCTGTTACCTATCACTTTATTATCTTTCAGGTGTTTGCAGATGAATTCCTTAATTACTTGCTCCAATATCTTCCCTGGCACAGAAGTTAAGCTGACTGGTCTATAGTTTCCTGGGTTGTTCTTATTTCCCTTTTTATAGAAGGGCACTAATTTGCCCTTTTCCAGTCTTCCATGATTTTTCAAAGATGATAGCTAAGGACTCAGATACCTCCTCTATGAGCTCCATTTCATCAGGCCCTGGTGACTTGAAGACATCTCACTTTTCTAAGTGATTTTTAACTTGTTTTTTTTTAATCTTCTAAACCTACCCCATTCCCCTAGTATTCACTATGTTAGACATTCCTTCATCATCAGACTTCTTGGTGAATACCGAAACAAAGACGTCATTAAGCACCTCTGCCATTTCCAAGTTTCCTGTTACTGTTTCTCTCTCCTCACTGAGCAATGGGCACCACATTTCAGGAAAGATGTGGAGAAATTGGAGGTCCAGAGAAGAGCAACAAGAATGATTAAAGAGCTAAAGAACATGAGCTATGAAGGAAGACTGAAAGAATTGGGCTTGTTTAGTTAGGAAAGGAGAAGACTGAGAGGGGACATGATAGCGGTTTTCAGGTATCTAAAAAGGTGTCACAAGGAGGAGGGAGAAAAATTGTTCTCTTAGCCTCTGAGGACAGGACAAGAAGCAATGGGTTTAAACTGCAGCAAGGGAGGTTTAGGTTGGACATTAGGAAAAACTTCCTGTCAGGGTGGTTAAACACTGGAATAAATTGCCTAGGGAGGTTATGAAATCTCCATCTCTGGAGATATTTAAGAGCAGGTTAGATAGACATCTCTCAGGGATGGTCTAGATGGTACGGGTCCTGCTGTGAGGCCAGAGGACTGGACTCAATTACCTCTCGAGGTCCCTTACAGTTCTAGAGTTCTAGGATTCCCCAGCCCCACCCCTTCCGCCCAAGCCCCATCTCTTCCAGGTGTGGAGCATGGCCGTGACCATATACCAAAATTTCCTTAAGTGCCCCCCCCCCGGTCAAAATTATTGCCCACGACTGTACTAAATGCAGGTCCTGTTCTGTAGCACTGGGTTGCACATAACCCTAAGAACGGGGCATTTGAAAGATGGATTGGGAGTGTCACTTTCCCCTGTCCCGTGATGCAAGCACAAGAATGTGTTTCACTGAAATTAGCTTTAGAGGCAAATGCAACACAGGCTAAAGGTAACGGTGACCCATGCAACCAGTGGTTTACTTGTGCACCTCTAGAGTCCTAATTCCTGGTTATAACCGCTAGACCCTCTCCCCTCCCAGAGCTGGGGCTAGAACCCAAAAGTCCTGGTCCCAACCCTGGTGCTCTGTAGCTCATGGGTTCTGAAGTTAGCTTGATCTGGTGAAGAAACTACAGGGCCCAGGGGCTTTTGCGGCTGTAGGCTTAAGTGAAAGAGACACTGAGCGTCCGGCAAAAAAACTACATATCCCGTCAGGGATTGCGTGCCTGACGCAAAGGGCGGAGCATCTGGACGTAGCGCGCGTGAAGCCTGGGCACGAGAAACCACGCCTTTGATGAGGTCATGAGTTCAGCTGCGGAGGAAAGGGGCGTGGCCAAGCGCAAGCGGAGATACTACATATCCCATGGTGCCGGGGGGCTGTACTCCGCACTTGCGCATTGGTAGAGCCACCCCTTAGAGGGGAGGGGGAAGGACCGAAAGGGGGGAAGCCGCAGGCCGCCGCCATCTTGTGAGTGAGGAGGAGCCGAAACCATCGCGGGGGCGCCGCCATGAACCCCGAGTAGTGAGTGCGAGGGCAGGGGCGGGACCGGGACCCCCGTGCCTCAGGCGGGCTGAAGCCCCTCGCGGCAGCTTCCCTCACCCCGGCTAGGACCCCGGAGCCGCCCGCCCTCACATCCCCGTGGCCCCGCCCCTGCTGCCCTTCCGTGCCTGCGGGGCGCCCCCCGGCCGGGACCCCCGCCTCCTCTGCCCGGCCCGCCCTGGAGCTGCCCCGTCACGGGCCCGTCAGTTCCCCTCTCGGCCCCCCAGCGCCGGGTGGGGGCGGGGGAGACCGCTCCAGGGGAGAGCGGCCCCGGGAAGCGCAGCTCCCTGCGGGGTGGCTCCGTCTGCCCCAGCGCCTGCCGAGAGGCGGTCGGGGGGGGATCGGGCCCGTGGTCGCGGCGCGTCACAAAGGCCTGGGGGTGGGTGGTTCTGTCCCAGGGTGGCGGGGGGGGGGGGTTCTGTCCCAGGGTGGCGGGGGGGGGGGGGGTTCTGTCCCAGGGTGGGCAGGGTTACTCCGAGAACACGCTCGCCACCCGCCCTCCTTGCGGCCCGGGGTAGCAGGCGCGCTCCAGCGGCAACCAGGCTGGGGGCAGCAGAGCGGGGCTACGTGTGTAAATGAGACCCGAGCCACTGGCCCATGGACAGGGAGTCTCTGAGCTGGGTGCCCCGTGTCTAGGTTGGTGGCCTAATCAACGGCGCCAGCCTTTCTCTCAAGGGCTGATGTGTCTGCGCCCATTCAGGCCTTGGCAGAGGGTTGCATTTGCCCATTGCCCTCCTGTAACCTGGGGGGCTTCACCCCATGTGTTTCGGGGGGTGGGCTTTCCACCACAGGGGGGTGCCCTTACAAACTGTTGCATTTCGATGCAATGCTTTTGGACTTGAACCTTCCTCTCTGTGGTGATGGCTATACACCACAGCATCTTGTTTTAATGAAAGGGACCCACTGCTAATTATCATAGCTGCTTCTCAGTAGTAGAGGGGAAGAGTCCAGTTTGTGATTCACAGGCCTGCTTTAAATCCTCCACTGCTGCTTCCACTGCAAGGGATGTGGAATGCCCTTCCTACTAGACCAGGGCTACTGAACACGTGTCCTATTTGCTTGAGGCCCACGGTGTGGTTTTGGTTTACGTGGGGCTCAACATGTGGCTTGTGGGTGGGATCCTTTGAACATGGCCTCTACTGAGAACACACTTCCCAACAGTGGGGCATCTCCCAGTTGGGGTGAGCACTGAAAGACGCAACTGGACAGGCTGGTTGGAACAGATGGGTACAGGGTGTCGGCATTTCTAGCCTCCAGAGAGGAGGTGCTGTGAGCCCCAGGGCATTGTGAAAAGTGTCTTGTACTCATGCCCGTCAGTGTGAACGAAGCTGTTTGCATATATTTACGTGTGTGTGTATATACAACCACACTTAAGTTGCAGCCCTCAGCATGTGCTTTGAGGCATTGTCGTCGTCGTCCCCCACCCCCCGCTTCCAAAGTTGAGTAGCCCTGCACTAGACTGACCTGCACTGACTGAAGTGGGAAGTGCTCTGACTGCTTCCAGAACTTGTTTGTGACTGTCGTTCTGGGGCCCTTGAGAGAGCTCAGGAATGGCCTTTTTGGAGCCACATCAAAGTGGGCACATAGGGAAGCTGATTCTTGCTAGCTGTTGGGAGACCTGGGCAGAAGGCCTTGTCCAAATTGCTTGCTTGCTGGAGGAAGGCGGTGAAAGCAATAGCAACTCAGATGGCTCTGGGGGTCTGGCCCTGATCAGATTAAGCTAGGAGTGTGGCCTCTCTGAGCAGCCGTTTAGTACTAATGGCAGGTGGCTTTGTGAGTGAGAGGAGCTTTCTGGGAAAGAAAATGTCCATCAGACTGGCAGAACTCCCTATTGAATTGTTGGGGCACACCAGATCCTTCCCCTACTTCTCAAGTGTGCTGGCTGCCTTTCTGAATGCAGCTGCCCTCAAACTTTTCATAGCAGCTTGTCAGAGCCAAGATCTGGCACTCTGGTTCCTGTGATTCTGCCTTTCAAATAAGAATCTGATCTCATGGAGCCCAATGCCCTTTTTCTTCTCAGCCATTCTTGGGCCATTCTATTTTGTTACCGTAAGACCCCTCTCTCTGCAGTTTCAAATGGATACAGGATTGTGCTCTTGCTAGTAGCTTTGTTGGCTGTTTAACAGTTGCTATTTCCCACCCCAGAAGTGGCTGCTTTACAGGTGTGGGTGAAGTGTCTGAAATGCATGAAGATGGCTATGGCAGGGAAGGGCAACATAGGGGCCCGATATGGCCCCTGGCTTGCCTGGATCCAGCCCCTGAGGCTCAGGGCTCCTCCCCAGCACTGGGGAGTCAGCATTGGTGTGCCAGCTCCTCCCCTTGTGCCACCCCCCCCCCCCCCAGCTATCCCTACATGGGGCTGGAGCACAGAGTCTACTAGTGTAGTGCTCCCTCCCTTCCTCCCCCCCAGGTTCTGGTGTGTGAGGTGAATGTGGAGAATGTCTTTATTCTTCTCAATCAGGGGCTGCTTCAGTGAGGGTTTTGGTGTGTTACTTTTCATTTGTGTGCAGCCCCTGACTGACTCTTTTTCTGTGGGTCAGCAGCTCCTGACCTAAAAATAGTTCCCCACCCCTGAGGCTATTGTGTGAAAGGCACCAGGAGTATGGAAACTCCAGAAATAGTGGGTGGGGTTTGGGCAGTCTCAAACTGAACCAGCATTTGTTTGCTGAATTTTTGACCTGTAGGGGTGCATTTTCTTGGCTAACTAGTCGTGCTCCCCCATTGAAGTCAGGTTGGGACCATCCCAAAACCTCTATCTATGCATGTTGAATCAAAGGGAAAGTGACAGGAGTTAGCATGAGTCAGGGCTTCCTGTCCTCTTGCCACTAGCAAAACACACTCAGGAAATGGGGTGTGTGTGCATTGCCTACTGTCAGTTTAACTTGCTTGTGTGCCCAGGCTAGTTGGGCCAGTGAGGGATGATGCAGCTGGCATGGTGAGCTACATTGGCCTGTTGATTGTTACATCAAGCCCTCCTATGCCAGAAGCAATCAAATGCCTGATGATTGATTGTACTAATCCCACATGAATCCTTGGAAGTATCGGGGGATGGTGCAAAAGATTCTAGGGCAACTTGAAGCAGCAGCACTTGAAAGGCAGCGTGCATATATCTGGTAATCATGGAAAGGTTTGTTCGTCTTGCAGCAGCATCAAACTGGTGGTGATGGAGATTTGTTACACACCCTGTGGCTGGACTTAGTGCTCAAAGCCTGGCATCCTGCTGTGAAACTACAACATTGGCTATGCCTTGGCCTCTTTGCTCAGTGCCCATACAGGCCTGCCATGGGGTTTGAACATCCTGGGGAACTCTTCTGTAAGAGCGTCCATTACCTTCCCTTGCCTTAAGGGAAGCTACAGCTCAGCACTAGGAGAGGGGTACAAGTGTAAACCTGTGACCCACCCTCCCAGGCAAGCTGTATGTCAGTGCTGGGCAACTGGTCCCTGTATCAGCAACAGCTGTATCTTAGTGGCACCTTCTGAGTAGAGTTCTTGGGTCACAAGCACTAGGGACCTCTGACTCTTTCCAGTGCAGTGGTGACAGTGCTCGTGCCTGCCTGTTGTGTGGGGAAACTAAGAAGTGTACTGACAGCATGATGGCAGGAGCAGGATCCAAGGGAGATGTTGTCATGATAGGTGCTGAAGGGCACTACTGATGGTCTGGGTAGGGATGTCAACATGTGGACTATCACCATACAATTAACCAATAAGTCTAGACTTATTGGTTAATTTTGTCCCCCAGCATTGGCTCCGCAGTGCTGCCTGCCCCCTCAGAAGCAGCAGCTGGGGGGGGGGGAGAGCGTGGATGCTGCTGTGAAGCAAACCCTGTCTGCAATGGGGGGGGTCTGAGCTCCCTATGGACGGAGGCTGCTCCGTCTCCCATAGAGCAGCCTCAGTCTGCAGCAAGCCTGGGCCCACCGCACACAGAGGCAGGTCCCTGGCAGCAGGTCCTGTCCATGGGGGGGGGTGGGAATGGGGATCTGAGCTTCCTGCAGGCAGGGACTGTTGCTGGACCAGCCTCTGTCTGTAGCCAGCCAAGGCTGTCACAGACTGCTTCGCCACTCACTTCTATCACACTGTCTGTATCAGAGGCAGCAGCATGGAGCGGCAGGCAGCTGGTCTGTGTGGGGAGCTGATTTTTTTTTTTTTTTTTTTTTTTTAAACTGGCTCCCCTCATGGATCAGCTCCCACCTGGCATTCCATGCTGCTGCCTCTGATACAGAAGCAGCTGTGTGGAGTGGCAGAGGGCTCCCCAGGAGTGGGGCTGGAGCACATTGGCTGCCAGCCCTACCCCAGGGACTATCAAATAGTCATGTAACGATAAGAATTCATGCAGTAACATGACTATTCAGTTACCTGATATCTAACGTCCCTAGCTCTGGGTGGGAGAAACTGAGCTACAAGATTCAGTTTGGGCTACTTCTGTCCCTGAGCAGTGCTGGGGGCAATAGACTCTCACTATGTGGTGACAGCTGAATGTTGCCTGAGTGCGATGAAGGGATACATATGGGTGGAGTGAACACTTGGTGCTTTAGAAAGCTTGGTCAGTATGTTCCTATATTGCAGAGCAGGGGAACAGGTGCAATGGCAGAACTCAAGCTAGAACCTAGGAGTTGAGTGCCAGGGCCTGAACCTTACCTATTGCTCTGCACTGTTGCAGATGATTGCAAATTGCCCCACGTTTGAAGGCTGGGGACAGTCAGCAAGGGAAAGCATTGTTGAGGGACATGCAAGGGGCAGATGGATAAAGCCAGGAGAAGCAGGAGCTGAATAATGGGATGCCCTTCCTGATGGTGGGTTCTTTGGCGCAAGCAGTCTCCTCCCAAGGGCAGCAGTGGCCCCATCAGTACAGGGAGGGTATTAGCAATACTGTGCCAAACACTAAGGAGCCATTCTGCGTGGCCTGGGAGAGGCTGAATGAGGTAATAAGCTCTTCCTGTCAAACTCCAGCTCTACACAACAATGCAGTCACTCAGCCCCTGTGCTCTTGTGCAAGCAGTGTCATCTCTGCACATATGGAGGGCTTTGGAGAGCAGAGTGCTGGGAGGATGAACCCTCTTAACTTGGGCTGGATCCATTTTTCCATATCTCTTGTCTCTTGTTCTTGGGTAGCTTAAAGAGCTTCTCAAAACCCTATCTCTGCTTTTGGACTCATCTATTTAAAACATCCATTCTGGCTGGGCATGAGTATTAATCCTATAACAACTGTTCCATGGAACTATGGTGCCCCTAGATGCCAGTGAGGGCAGGGTTGCCCTAAGAGTCCCATGGGGCTTCAACATCCCAGCAGGTGGGGCTTCCTTATCTGTCCCTGGACCTGTGACTGGTCTGAGCTCTCATGGTGATTGTATCCTCTTTCAGACCTGTGTGCTTGCTCCCCCCCCCCCCCCCCCCCGCAACACCCAGAGGAAAGGCTGTCCACCAATTCCAGTTTGTAGATCTTAGCTAGTCCTGGCCACTGTGGCCTTCAGTAATCTCTCTGCTCTCCCCCTCTCCTGCTATTTATCCAGCAGAGCAAAGCACCCCGTGCTGATGTTGGTGCTGAAGCAGGGTTCTCTCCTAGCTTGCCTGTTGGACAGAATCATCAGCTAGGTTCCAGTGTGCAGGGTGAGCTCCTGCTGACTACACAGCCCTGAGAAGATATCAAAAGTGGAGGGGTTGCCTGTGGACACTTGAAGGCAGCAGAGGGTGTTGTAGCTGAGGAGCAGGGCAGAACTGTCAGTTTTGATGAAATGGTATAGGCTAAAGGTGCTAACAACCCAGTCACTGTCCAACCTTAAACAGTGGTAAACAAGGGACAGGATTAGGGATACGATAGTGTAAATGTATAACTGATGAGCCTGACCTCATAAGTTAACCTTCATGTTACATGCAGACCTCCACGCTGCTGCCTCTGTATCAGAGGCAGAAGGGGGGACAGGTAGGAGCCAGTGTTCTCAAGGAGCAGGCTTTTAAGCAGGCTCCATGCAAGCACTGGCTCCCACAGTCATCTAACCCACATGCCCTTGTCCCCCCCCCACCCCCCACACGTCCATATTGCTGTATCTATTAGAGGTAGCAGCATAGGGGGCAAGTGGGAGCTGGCACATAGTTGGGGGGAGCCATATTAAAAGCAACTCCCTGCACACATGACTTTAGCAGAGCTGACACCCCCACCCCCCATGTGTAAATATGTGCCTGCTGAAAATTTCATTGGGTATGCATTTACCAAAATTAACACTTTTTAATATCCCTCGTAGGTATGTTAAATATCGGTTAATTGAGTTGTCGGGTAACCTCATGAAATTTTATCGGTTAGTTAACTATTCTATAGTCCCTGGGGGCAAGGCCAGCAGCCGCTGTATTAGAAGCAGCAGTGTGGGGTGCCAAATGGGAGCTGGTCCACGAGGGGAGACAGTTTGAAAAAAAGCTTCCCTCGTGGACCGGCTGCCTGTCGCCCTGTGCTGCTGCTTCTGAGAGACAGCAGTGCAGGGTTGAACTCCTGGACCCGGTGTGAGCCAGACCTGAACTAGGCTGCCTGCCTTCCTGGCTCTTACTACACTTGAAATGCACAGCTGAAATGAGGGTAGGTCCCGGACCCAGTGTGAGCCGGGACTGAGTGAGCTGCCTACCTGCCCAGCTCCTAATGCATTTTAAATGCAGAGCCGCAGCAGGGATAGGTCCCAGACCCATCACAACCCAGGACTGATCCAGGCTGCTGGCCTGCCTGCTAAAAAAAAAAAATTACTGCCAGGGAGAGGGAAATGTGTGTAGTCTATAGCATTAATCTATATTAAGTCTATAGCTTTTGCTTATCTGTTATCTACTACGCTATTATATCCCTAGTCTGGATTGGGCATTGCGTAGACCTACCTTGCTTGGTATTGTGATGTTAATACAATCGCCATTCTTTAAACCTATTACAAATACAGAAAAGGTAAAAGCAGTTAATACTTCACATGTTAAAGGCTTTTAAATATTTTAACAGCAACCCTTGCTCATCTTTATCTGTAGAGTTTCTAGGATCTAACCACCCTGTGACAGTCTCTTACATGGTATTAAAGAAAACTGCCCTTGGGTGGGAAGGAAACATTAGTTAGGCTAGGGCTGTCATTGCTAAAGCAAGATCCTGTTTCCAAAACAAAACAAGACAAACAGGCCAGGGGAGAGAATAAAAGCAAAATTAGAAAATGCAGCTTCTGTTGCAAGTTGACTTTCACTTGCAACCTAAGTGCTGGTGAAACACAGGCATGGCACGTGGTCTTGTTGAGCAAGTCTAGCGGCAGCTTGTATCCTCATCAAGCTATAAGGGCATTGGTTTAGTTGACATGGAGGAAGCAGTGTTTGAGTCCCTCTCTCTGACCCACTCTAGTCAGGACATCTTCCAGGTTAGGATGAAGGTCAGAAGATCCCCAGAGATGGTGGGAGTGACAGCCATGACAGTGAAGTTCACACATTACACTTCTCTTGTCTGTTAGCTAGTGCCAAGGTAGCCTCTTCCAACTTTTTCCTCAAGAGTATTTTAAGGATAGCAGAAGGGCATGTGGATGGAATAACCTATTTCTCCATTACTTTGTCCATGAAATACTGGAGGCCTGACTTCTGACACCAGTTATGGTTCATGGATATCCAGGCTAATTACTATGTTTACCAGGGAATGATCTTAACACTGTTTTAGTTATATCAGTGCACCTCTTCTTTTGGACTAACTCTTTCTGTCTCCTTGCACCTTTCCTATCAACATTTGTTATAGGTGATTGTGATGTTTTGTGAACTCACTTTTCACAGCTGAGTTCAAACTGGGTAAATTTGTAGGCAAGTTGTTACAGCAGAACTCAGCTTGGCATGGATCTGTGGAGCTTGCTGCCCTAGTGGAGTGGTGGGCTGTAGTTTTGAGGGAAGCCTGAATGCCCATCCTAACTGATCGCTGTGACAGAAGGCTTAGGCACCTGTAGTGGGGACTGCAGGGAGAGGCAGAGAAGCAGTTGCAGAGCAAAGATCTGCCTGCAGGGGTGCTGCCAAGGTTCTGTATCCGCTCTGTTCACAACAATTCTACCCCTCCGACATGTTGGTGAGGCAGGTGAAAGACACTGCCCTTGCTGCCCCCAGAAGGTGGGGGAGGGGCTGGGCACCAGTTTTCAATAAGTTAGTTGGAGCAATCTATCTGCAAGAGCAGTCAGAAAAGGATGGATGTTGTGTGTCACAGAGGCTAGATTCCTTAGCACCTGTTAGCGGAGGATCTTGCAGTCTTTAGTGCTGCTAAGGAGAATTTCCCCTTTCTGTAGGTGGGGAAATCAAGACATGGAGGCAAGCCCCCTGCCCATAATCATGCAGTGTTGATTGAAGAACTAGGAATAGAACCCTGGGCTTCTGTTAACCACTGAACTACACTCTGCAGAGTTGGGCCTGCTTTCCTGCCCATCATCCCCTAGAGCTTGGGGGAAGAAATAGTGTTCTGGCTCCCAGCTGTTTTTATGAAACATCTGTTCCTGTACCCTCCTGAGTCACTTGAAGTGTGGCTGTCCAGTCTGAGTGTGGAACAAATTACTTCCATGCAGAAGTCACCTCTTCTCTCTTCTCTGCTCATGTGCAGGGGGGCTGTGGGAGATAAGAGCTGTCAGTGAGTCAGGGGCCTCACTCAGGTTTTTATGCATCTGCATAGAACCCTGCAGATCTGCCCAGTATGTGGGAAAGAGGCTATCAGCTGGTAGGGCTAGAACTAGGACACTTGGGCAGGGGCAGGCAAAATACAGCATCCAGGTTGGATCCTCTGGGCTACCAATGTCCCACGGCCCAGCAGGACCCTCTGACAGGCTCCCTGCCTGCTTTGCTCTCAAGCTGCTCCAAGCAGTCAGCCGTTGAAGCCATCACATGCCTCTCTGCAGCACACCAGGAGGGGAAGGTGTCTGGCCAATGGGAGCTGCCAAGGTTGTGGTGGAGGCAGGGATAGCACTTAGTGACCTCTCCTCCCAACCCCAAGGGATGTGTGCCATGCAGACAGGTCCCAGCTGCTGTCCACTTTGACCAGCATGTGGGAGCATGGCAGGCAGGAAGCCTGCCCGAAGGTCCCACTGGGTCACCAGCCAGGAGCTGCCTAGGATAAGTGCTTTCAGTCAGATCCTGCCCTAGGTCACAACCCAAACTGCCTTCACTCACATCCCATCCTGCACCCCAATTCCCTACCTCAAGCTCCTTTCTGCACCCATGCTCCATCCCAGATACCATACCACCTTCATTAATATCCTAGAAAAGTTCAGCCCTTGACCACTTACAAAATTCTTGGAGTAATCCCCCATCAACAATTACTGCCCACCCCGGCTCTTGGGTTTTAGTGGGAGAGCTGGGGTAACTCATCAAGCAGCTGTGGTCAAGCTGCTTCCCTCTGGGCTTTTCCTCTGTATTTAAACCTGGGCAGTAACTTCATGGGATGTTCCTGCTAATCTTTTCCATCCAGGTGTCTCAATTCACATAAATTATTCTGCATGTGTGAATGTGCACCACCAGTAGAAACAAAACCTAGCTGTGGTGCTCTGCTTAATCCTCTGGGCTGCATTTGAGTATCTTGCGAGTAGCTGCACAAACACACAGCTTATAGGAAACGCTGCTTAGTACCCCTTCATGGACAGTGCAGTGAAACCTTGTGTGTCAGGTTCAAATCCAACATAGGTCTGTCACAAACAATCTGTTGCCTTCTGCACAAAAAATGCATTGGTGGGTATGAGGTCTATTGGCACCACATTAACTTGAGCCCCCTACCTTTGGAGTTGGCCTCATTCAAGAGATAGTGACTACCCTGCAAAATAACACTGGCGCGCTGTGGCCATGTGTTCCCTTGTGTTTGACAATAAGACTTCTTGGGGTAAATCCCATGGTTCTTAGAACATCTCCGCTGACTCCAGGACTGAGTTCTTCACCAGTGACTTGTGGGAAGGATTCATCTGTCCTTTCTGGAAAGGAGATCCACGGAATGGTGGCAAGGCATTGGACTTGTGGCACTCAATGGAACAAGCCTGTACCCATGTTGCAGAGTGGCTGAGTTGTGCTCGCACAAGGGGTAGTCTTTGCCCCTGCAAGATGGCCAGCTCAAGTTGAAACCACCTCCACATTTGAGGAAAGGTGCTTGTTTGTGAACAGGGCTTGCAGTCCCTAATAAGCCAAGTTAACTGTCAATGAAGAGGAGCCCTCAGTCCAGCTGATAGTGTAAAATCCTCCTGTTTGTGGCAGTGCCTGGACATGGTGCGTGCAATGGACCACGTTCTTGCTGAATGGGTCCTGCTGCTTCAGCTGCATCAGTTTAACCCAGTGGTTCTCAAACTTCATTGTGCTGCAACCCACTTCTGACAAACAAAATTACATGACCCTAGGTGAGGAGGGGAGGCAGAGCCTGGGCCCTGCTGCCCCAGGCAGGAACCACCAGGTTTTGGCTTCAGCCCTGTATCCTAGCAAGTCTAACACTGGTCCTAGCAACTGGGGATGTAAAATCCCATTTAAATAGTTAACTGGTTAAATGTTAAGTTTAACTGGTTTTAAATGATGAAACAGGGGCAGGTGGGGGTGTGCATTCCAGCCCCGCTGCTTCCAACCATGTGCTGAGCTGCTAACTCCCAGTCAGCACAGACTGAGTCAGCAGCCCTCCACCCATGGTGGTCCACGAGCAAGGAGTTACTCCTGGATAATAGTTAAGTCATCTGTTAAGGGTGATTACCATTTAACTGGCTACCTATTCACATCCCTACTTTCAACACCATTAAAATGTGATTGCAACACACCGTTTGAGAACCTCTAGTTGAAAATAAGTTTAAGCTAGTTTTGTCTAGCCAGCACACATCTGTGTGGACTGTCTGGTATGTATGTCACATAGGAGGCCAGAGACAAGGGAACACAATCTATGGATCTTTAATGTGCAGCAGCAGTCCAAGAAAAACCCCTGCAATGTTAAGAATCATTGACAGGATAGAGAATAAGACACATCTCATTGCCTCTATACATCCACAGTATGCCCACATCTTGAATACTACGTGCAGATGTGGTTGCCTCCTCACAAAAGGTCTTGACACTGGAAAAAGTTCAGAAAAGAGTAACAAAAATGATTAAGGGCTTGAAAAGGCTGCCATGTGAAGACACATTTCTAAGCTGAAAAGACCCAGTTTTATTAAAGAGGAGACTGGGGGGGGGGGGAAGGACCCTATAAAATCATGACTGGCATGGAAAAAATAAATCAAGAAAGTTATTTGTGTACCCATAATACAAGAACTAGGGGTTACCAAATGAAACTAACATTGTGAAGGCCAGGACTTCAAGAGGGTTCAATAAAAGTATTAGATGATAAATTCATGGAGGTTAGGTCCATCAGTGCTATTAGTCAGGATGGGTAGGGATGGTGAACCTAGTCTCTGTTTATCAGAAGTTGGGAATGGGCAACTGAGGATGGAACACTTGATTGCCTGTTTTCATTCCCTGTGCGGCATCGGTCGCTGTTGGAAGACAGAATACTAGGTTAGATGGACCTTTGGTCTGACCCAATATCGCTAGTCTGAGAGTGATAACATAACATGCTAACTTCAGATGATGCCTAGTGACTGAAGCCGAATTTAAGATTCAGATTTAAGGCCAAAAAGGACAATTAAATGATTGAATCTGATTTCCCTTGTGTATCACTGGCCAGGTTGTCACTCAGCAATCCCTATATGAAGTTCAATCATTTGGGTTTGGTCTTCCAGAAAAGCATCCAGTCAGGATTTGGAAGCACTAGAGGGTAGAGAATCCATCGCTGCTTTGGCCATAAAACTAGTGTGTCACTTCTTGGCTGGTCAGGATTTGATTTTGATCTAGAACTTCCAGTAAATGTCTTGCATCTGATAAACTGAAATCGATAAATCAGTTGATGTGCCTTAAGGGGTAGGGTCATGTGTATGTGAAGCCTTCTGCATCCCTGCTGTCACGGGAGTGAGTGGGCTGGTCTGTGACTGAGCTCTGCTTCCTCAGGGTCAGTGACACCTCATCTCTGCAGCTACAAAGGCCAGGAATGCTGCAGTGCTCCTAGCCCAGTGGAACAGAGACCCTCCTCTAGGACTGCAAGGAGGAAGACAAGCCCCCAGCTGTGCATGGAGGCCCATCCCCTCCTGAACAACTCCTGCCTGAGGATGGCTCCCATGCTCCTGACTAGCAAATGGGTGAGTGTGGTTGCTGATGCCTAGTCCTGGAAGGCCCAAGGAATGGGAGAAGTTATTTCTGCTCACCAAAGAGGCTGCCCCAGGCAGGAGCTGTTCAGCTGTAGGGTTTCCTCCCCTAGAGTTGGTCACAATAACTCCTTAAAATTCTGGCCAGTGATTTCTGCTGTGCCCTCCATGACCCCAGCTGTCCTCCGGTCTTGGGCCTGCAGGAATTGGGCATCTCTAGCGAAGAATGTGGGAACTGTCTCTAGGCAGGAACTGTTTAGAAGTGGGATGTTTCAGAGGGGTAGCAGTGTTAGTCTGTAACTGGGGGGGAAAAAACCTAAACAGTGAATAGTCCTGCAGCACCTCAGACTTAACAAATATAGATGATATCATGAGCTTTCATACTTTCTACATCCTGATGACAAAATGCTTAGAATACTTATAGCGCACTCTATTAGCCTCATTTAGCATGGACACTCTAATTGACGACAACTTCTTCACTTTTATTCCTTCTCCTTCCCTCCCCATCCCCTCTGCTAGGGTATGTCTACACTAGCTCGTTAATTCAAGCTAGGTAGGAAAATCAGGCAACCGGACTTGCAAATGAAGTCCGGGATCTAAATATCCCGGGCTTTATCTGCATGTTCCCATCCGGCCGCCATTTTTAAATCCCCCTTAGTTCGAACAAACTGCCCGCGGCTACACGCGGCAATTTAAAGTTAATCCCGACTAAATCCTTAGTTCGGATTAACTGTTACACCTCGTGGGATTTAAAAATGGTGGCTGCACGGGAACATGCACCTCAGCTTGAGAATAAAGGACTGAGGGAAGTGAGGTGTGGGAGAATAAAACTGAGCTCTGGAGAAATGTTTGGCTAGAGTTTCCCCTACAATATGTACCAGTTCCGACTTACATACAAATTCAACTTAAGAACAAAGTCTGAACTGGTACATATTGTAGGGGAAACTCTAACCAAACATTTCTCCAGAGCTCAGTTTTATTCTCCCACACCTCACTTCACTCAGTCCTTTATTCTCAAGCTGAGGTGTCTGCTGAGAAAAGCCGCTCCGCGTCTCCCTGGTCTGTTGGGTGGGGCGCTAGCTTTGTGTGTCCCTGGTCTGCTGGGGGGGGAAAGCAGCTAGTGCGGGGTTGCCTCACCCCGTTTGTAAGTAGGGATCCGATGTAAGTCGGATCCATGTAACCCGGGGACTGCCTGTACTTAGCTTTAATGTCCAGCAGTCTAACCAGCCACTTCAAATCCAAATGTCTGGATTGGGATTTGCACCAGTTTGGTGGGGGAGAGCCCTGGACATAGACCCTGTTGTGCCAGGTGTTGTACAGACAGTATTGGTCTGACTGGTGTAAGCTACTCATCTGGCTGAGGCTTTGTCTGGAGATCATACTCCAGTTTACCAGCAGCTCATCTGAGCATTCATTCCCGCAATCTTGCTCTCTGTCCTGTTGCCAGCACCAGAGCTTCAGGGCTCACGTTTTTTATCAATTGCTCACTAATAAGAGTGGGTGGTGTTATGAGGAATAATGGGCCTTGATAGCCCAGCTTGGGTACTTGTCAAGCCTCACAGGCCCTTGCAAGGACTAGTGTTAATTAGGCCTTGTGGTGAGCTGTGGGGGTGGCTGGCTCTGCAGAGCCTGATGTGTATTCAGGACTACCCTGGACTAGCTCTTAATGAGCCTTTAGAAAAGCTTTGCACTGTGTGCCATGTAAAGTAGGGGTTGAATGTATCAGGTGTGCCCTGCAGCCATGCAGCCTCTCCAGAGGCAAGTGCTAGATGTTTACCAAGAGTGTGGGATGAGAGCTGGAGTCTAACTCTGGTTGTGCAACACGTTGTGTGTTTCTATTTTTACTGGCTGTAGGGTGGCTACAGTATGGAGTCAAACTACTGCAGAATGATGCAGCAGTGCAAATACTGCAGGGTGACTGCATGGACAGGAGATCACCATGGAAAACCCAAGCTGCCAATGGGGTAGTGGCCTTTCTGTAGGGAACTCTCTCCCTGAGCTTGCACTAGATCTAGCAGCCTGGTGCTGTGCTCTAAGGAAGGGGCTTCGCTGGGGGTGCCTTTTTTTCTCTCCCCCCCCCCCCACCCCCAAGATGTTGGCTAGGAAGGGGCTTCGCTGGGGGTGCCTTTTTTCTCCCCCCCCTCCCCCCCCCCAAGATGTTGGCTAGGTAGCTATTTCCCTACCGTTCCCCCAAATAGTAACTATAATTCAGTTTCTTCAGCAGGTAGCCAAGTTAGTCTGTACAGCCGTGGTCCCCAACCCGGTGCCCGCGGGCGCCATGGCGCCCGCCGGGCTCTTCACAGGCGCCCGCGGAGCAATCTGGGATGGCCCTGGGCATGCGGCAGGTGCCAGCCCCGGGCGCATGGCCGGTCCCGCCCCCGGGGGCATCGCGTGTGCCCTGGCCCCGGCCTTGGCCCCACACCCGGGGGCGCCGGCCCCGCCCTTGGCCCCGCCCCCGGGCGCGTGGCTATGGGGGGGGGCCACCCCGGGCGCGTGGCTATGGGGGGGGCCACCCCCGGGCGGGCAAGTGTCCCCGTCCCCTGGCACCCGGCGGGCAAACGGCCACGCCCCCTGGCGCCCGACAACCTGAAAAGGTTGGGGACCACTGCTGTACAGGATAAACTGTGCTACCAGACCATTTGTTGGTTTTTAACTTTATAATTCAATTGTCTGATTAACCTACACTTCTGCCTGCATTGTCATGCAACACTGAGCAGGGACCAGGCCAAGGCTCCTGTGTAATGCCCCAGTAGCGGGTCGTTCTGCACCCTGCTTTGGGGTGAAGGATGCTGTAGCTCTAACTGCTGTGCATAAGCATTGCATCCTAGCTTTGTGACTGTTGCTCTTCAGCTGGCCAGAATGAGGTGGAGGGAGGCCTGTACTTGGGATGGGTGCTGCCATGTCTGGAGTAATATGACACCAAGGTTTAGGCAAAGACCTTTTAGCTCCTCTTAGCTTGCGGGAGGAAAGCAGATGAAGGGCCCTGCTCTTGCTGGTGCCAGGCTGGGCTGTTAATGGTGTCCAATGGCCAGGAGCTTAGACAGGCTGTAAAGGGCTGAACATTAGCCTAGAGCAGAATAGCCTTCTCCATGACAAATCAGACCATCTCTGCAGATCTCAGCTATTCTGAGAGACACTGCACTGGCATCCAGGATGGAGTTGAACAGAGGGCTAGGAGCTAGGGATGTTAAAATGCAGTTAACTGACTAGTCAAGTAGTCGATGGAATTTCCATGGACTAGTTGATAGGCACTTCTGCATGCCACATGGAGCCTGGGGTCAGCTGGGAACTCCACAGCTGACCCTGGTTCCGCGCGGCATTTCAGCAGAGCCCAGGGTCAGCAGGAGACTACCCAGCTGAACCCTGGGTTCTGGGGAAATGCCACATGTAGCCTGGGATCAGCTGGGGAGTCCCCAGCTGACCCCGGGCTCCAAGCGGCATTTCCCCAGAACCCGGGGTCAGCTAGGGACTCCCTGGCTGACCCAGGGCTCCACTGCCCTTTGGCATTTTAAAGGGGCAGCACTGCTACACAGCTGAGCTTCAAATCAGCTGGGCCCAGGCAGCTGCCCCTTTGAAATGTGGCTGCTTTGAAGTACCCCTTTTTTCCCTCCTCCCCTCCCCTTTGCTGCCTCTATCTCAGAGGCGGGGAGGGGGATCAACTAGTCAACAAACTATCCGATAAGCAAATGCTTATCTTTAACATCCCTACTGGGATCCAAGGTGCCTCTGTTCTTTCCCCAGCTCTGGGAAGGAAATGGGACCTAGTGGCTAAAGTAGCCCAAGGCACAGAATGGGTACTCTTACTTATCCCTTCTAACACTTGGGAGGAGAATTCCAGAGTCCGAGTTCCCGGCCCCCTCCTGTGCCCCATAGACCTATGTTCTATGACTACCTCAGTGCTCTGTAGCTTCTAATTTCCAGAGGCTTCTGAACTTTTGGATGACCTGGAAGTCTGCTCTGGCTTTGTAATCGTGATAAGGGCTCTGGTGTGTTGGAGCACGGGCAGTTTGTTGCTGGGATTGGCTCAGTCTGCCTCGAATGTTTCATGAGTCTGTTCTCTTCAGGAATTTACTGATCAATGCTGCAATAATGGCAGTGGGAGCAGAAGGTCTCCAGCTGGGGCTAAGCTGCCTTTAAGGCCCAGTCACTCTGCCTGTCTGCCCATGAGGTCTGTGGCAAGATTGGGCATTACAACCCGTCCTTGGCAACCCTGGGTCACTGTCACCGTATGGGAAGTTCTGCTGGTGCCTTGGGTGTAAGTGATTGAGGGTGAAATGCTGCTGTGCTGGGCAATCTCCTTCCTATGCAGGGAGGGATGGGTGGTGCCAGCTTCGTTGCATGTGGCATTGCCATGGCAATGTATCAGGCTGGTGATTACGCTCACAGTGACTGGGATCAGGTTGTTCTGTACAAATGGGTCTCTTCCCTTGCTGTGGCTGTTCGCTGGCTCCGTATGGTGTGGGAAGCAGAGTCACTAGAGATCAGATCTCAGCTGGCGTTTGAGGGGCTGAGGCTGTTCAGAGTGGTGGGTGACAGCAGCCCATAACACTCCCAGAGGGAAGGGCTGAAGTGGGTGGTGGTCAGCTCACACTTTTCTTAAAGGTTAGACCCAGAGGCTTTGCTTTATTTACCTTGTCCAAAGGGAGTTCTGACAGTCTGGGAAATCTCCAGCTTGGTTTAGAAACACCTTCCTCGCTCTAGCTGTGTCTTGGCTTAAGGTCACCACTGTCCTCCACGGAAGTGACTTTAACAGCCTTGTTAGTGCAGGGCAGTACCCAGCTCCCTAGGATGGGCAGGGCTGAAGCTGTCATGCCCCAGATCACCTGAATCCTGTAGAAGCCCAGCCCTAGAGGCCAGCCCAGCTTTGCATGGTGGTGCACCATCCATGCAGGACTCTTATAAAAGATCCTCTTCCTTCCCTCTCCCTGGAGTTGACTGCCATATGGGATGTCTGCAGTGCTGCAGCTTCCCCAGAGCAATGGGGTGAGGGGCTGGCCACAGCCAAGTGGCATCGCAAATCTCTAAATATGCAGGCCCTGACTCTGCTCAAGAGCGTAGAGAAAAGCCCCGGTGCTCAGGGTCTACCCATGGAGCTGGAATGTGACTGGGGGTGACTCCTTGAATCCCAGCAGAGCAAACAGCCAGAGCAGGTATGTGGAGGTTCTCATGTGGCTGTGTGGAGATCTAAAACCTGGCTTAAAAGCAGGCTTTTGCCTGGTAAACTCTAATCCTTGTGCTGTGGCTTCATTTCAGGGTCTCTGAAGGCCTTTATGCTTGTCGAGTTCAGAGTGGGGCTCAGATCTCCCAAACCACCAGATCCATCCTGCATCCTAGTGGGAGCCTGGGACAGGCTTTATGCCTACTGCACCCCTGCATGCTGCTCAAAGTGTCCAGCTGTAGGGGGTCACACATCTCTGACCCCGCTTCCTGTGCTGCCACTGCCCTCAGATATTTGTGGTTCCCATTGGCTGGAGCTTCCTGGGCTGTGCTTGCAGCGCTGGCCGGTCATGGAGGCCCATTCTGCCCCACTGCCTTGTGTGTTTGTGAGCCCCATGGTCCCCACAGCCAGACACTGAGTGGTGTTTGGGGGTGCAGCTCCTGCTGGCTACTGTCCAGGATCCACATAAGTTAAACACCTCCCAGGTCCTGTATGTGGCACCCCACCTCTTCCTGCCCCAGGTCACAACCCCCTCCCAAACCCTGCACCTGCTCCTACACCCCCAGCTCAGAATCCTCTCCAGCACCCCCACCTGGATCTTGCATCTTAATGTCATGCCCTAGGTCACAACCACTTCCTTCACCCAACCTCCATCCCAGACCCTGCACCCCCTCAATATTATGGAAGAGTACAACCCTTGACCACTTTCCAAATTTTTGGAGTAGCCCCCCCATCAAACTATTGCCCACCCCTGGTTTGGCTGAAAGACTGTAGGATGCACAAGTAGCTGGGTGATCAGAACAGGCCTTTCTGGCCTCCAGCTCAGTGGCTTCATCTTGTTCCTAGATTCTTAATGTTTCCAGGATTATGAATGTCTTAGTCTCTGAGCTCCCCTGAGCCCACAACAAGACTTGTCTTGAGGGTCCTGTAGAGAGCCTGCCTCATGAGTGGGGGCAAACCAAAACCAAGCACTCCATGCCATTCCCCCTGCTCCCTTATACTTCTGACCTCCCACTTGCCAGGGTGCAGCCCATGGTGACCTCTTGAAGTCTGAAGGGAGGGTGACCCTGCCTATAAGCCAGGGCTTGCTACAGTAGCAATATTCACCTGACCTGAGTGTAGGGATCCGATCGGCAGGCTAAGGCAAGGGAGAGGTTACCACTCTGGAAGGGGAGTGAGCTCAAGTGCATAAAGCGGGAGGGCTGGAGCTGAGGTTTGTAAGCTCCTATTCCATCCTCTGAGGAGCATCTGATGCTCCCTGTTATCTTTGGAATGCTGTGGGTGGCAGAGAGCAGAGTCCTGCTTGCCCAGGTGTCCGGGAGTGATTAGGGATCTCTGTATGAAGAGCCCCCGTATCTTACACTAGTTGGCCAGCACATCCACTTACCCTAGTGGTTCTCTGTGTGGTCCACAGGCCACTTGTGATCCATGACGGTCTTGCAGGTGGGCCACAGATGTGGGGCTTATCCCTCTCCTGCACTGAGGAGTTAGCACTGGTGCTCCAGCCCCCACCTCCTGTGAGGATGGCACACTAGTACTGGCTTCCCACTGCAGGGAAGAGGGGAGCCTCACAGGCTGGATCTGGCTTGGGGTGTGGGGAAGCAGCTCTCCACGCTGTTGGTTCCCCTCCCCTCAGCTGGGGGGATGGCAGCACAGGGAGCTGCTTGCCTGGAGGCTTCTCCCCTGCTCCCATTGGCTAGAATCAGTCAATGGCCCACCCTGCTCAACACAGACCATTCCATGGATCACAAGCCTATCACCATGAAGACAAAATGAGCACAGGAAGGAGTGAGGGTGCAGGAGTGGATTAAGGGGGTCTCTGGGTGGTTGGGACAAAGGGTGCAGGAGCAGGGAGGTGCAGGGTCTCAGCAGGAGGAGATGTGAGAAATGGGGGTTAGCACCTAGGAGCAGACAGGCACAAAACCAGGTAAGCGCTTCATCTCCCTCCTCCCCCCCCACACACACACCTCCTCCTGCCAGGACCCTGCATCTCCACCCTGCTCCCTCCCTCTCAAACACCCTCTCCTGCACCCTACTTCCTGGCCAGGACCTCCCTCCTCCTCCCCCGGTCTTCATGGTTGGTTGGCTGTGGTCCACAGAAAGGTCTACCTTGAGCAGGATAGGCCAAAAAGTTTGTGAACCACTAACATCCCCATTCCAGATTCACCAGCCTTTGTCTGCTGGGGATGGGAGTGTGATCCTCTAGTCCTCTTCCACCAGAAACAATCCCTGCTCTGGGCAAGGGAGAGGTCTCAAACTATCCACACTTGATGACGTCAAGGCATAAAGTCAGGAATTGCTCTTCTCTCCTCATTCATCATCTGTCTGTTTCAGCGATTATCTGTTCAAGCTTCTGCTGATTGGAGACTCCGGTGTGGGGAAGTCCTGCCTCCTGCTGCGATTTGCTGTGAGTGTCCCTGCCCTGTATAGAGCCCCTCAGCTTCACACTGGATCCTACCTAGCTATAGGGTGACAGGATGACCACATCTGTAGCAGCGGGGCCAGGGTATCTGACATGTGGCTTCTCGCGGCACATCACCCTAGAGCATTTTTATCAAACCTCAAATGGCTAAAGAGGTTATGCCTTTCAGTGCTTGGCTGGGAGACCTTCATGTTACAGAGAACAGTAGGGCTGTAATAGCCTACCCTCTTCCCTCAGTTTGATCCCAGTGCCCCAGCCTCATGCTGAGGAGGAGGGTGCTGAGCTGCAGAGAAGGCTCAGTAAGGATCTCCTTGCCCTCAGTCAGTGTTGCCCCAGTGTCAGCTTGGGGACGTTGCTATTGGAGGTGCTGCTTTTTGCAAAAGACTTAACTCAGGTCCTCACCCTCTAAGGGTCCGTCAACACCCATGACATTGTGCCACAAGGCTCAGTAATCACTTTTTTCCTGGTCCGTTTCCAATTTGATCATATTTGGCCTCCTGTATCTCCAAATCTGCTTATGGGCTTCACTTCCTGTCCTAAACTTGCCCATCACTATGTGTTGCTTAATGGTCCCCATACCTCACCCAGTGGTGGCTGTGCATAGTCTGTATCTGCCCATAAAGCATTTTGGGGTGGGAGTACCAAACATCACAGGGCAGCTGAGTGCCAATGGGCATTTAGCACCAGCCAATATGTGTTTACCAACAGGCTCTCTTGCAGAATGACAGTAGATTGAAACAGGGTTTTTAAGTTGCAGAATCTTCCTAGGAGCTGCTTAGCTTCTACCAGGATCTCCAAACTCCCAAGGCACTTTAGCCCCCCTGCTCCAGAGGAATCCCAAACCTTCCTCTCTGCCCAGCAGTGGGCTGGCATCCATTCACCTTCAAGAGGTGGCTGTTAAAGAGTGTCTAGATCCAGGGCGTCAGATCTGCCACTAGAAATGGGTGATGAAGGTTCCCTTGCCTCAGCATTAAGAGCACAGGCCCCAGCTGCCCTGGTAACTCTGTCTCTATCTCCAGGATGACACCTACACAGAGAGCTACATCAGCACCATTGGGGTGGATTTCAAAATACGGACCATTGAACTGGATGGCAAAACCATCAAGCTACAGATTGTGAGTGTCTGGGCCCTGCCCCAGTGCTGCATTGACCTCTGAGGTCTGGTTCTGAAGTGCAGGGAATGGTGCACCCCTCTGAGGGTGCCAGCTCCTGTCCTACTCCAGGGTCAGGGACTGGCTGGCTCAGTGTGGGGAATAGAATATGGGACCTTGTCCCCTCTAAGGCAAGGCTACTCAACTTTGGAAGTCCCAGGGGGCCACAATGATACTCTCAGCACATGCTGAGGGCCTCAACTTAGTGTGGTTTCATATATATGCAAATAGCTTTTCACACAATGCCCCAGCACTCCAGGCACCTCCTCCCTGGGGGCTAGAAACACCAATACCCTGTAGCCGTCTGTTCCAGCCAGCCTTGCTGTTGTGGAGCGTGTTCCTAGTGGAGGCCATGTTCAAAGGATCCTACCTGCGGGCCGTGTGAGCCCCTGTAAACCCAAACCACACTCTGGGCTGCAAACAAACGGGCCGTGGGCCGCGTGTTGAGTAGCCCTGCTCTAGGGGGTACTGTCCATCTCTGGAAGAAGATAAATACAAGGTCCAACCCCTCCTGTCTCTTGCAGTGGGATACTGCCGGTCAGGAGCGGTTCCGGACCATCACCTCCAGCTACTACAGAGGGGCACATGGCATCATCGTGGTATATGATGTAACGGATCAGGTAATGCTGCCCGGGGCACTCTGGCCCTGCAGGTCCTCAGCAGCTTCTTGACCTTCCTGCATCCAGGGCCCCCTCCAGGTTTAGGCAGTGGGCCTCCTGCTGGGCCTCTCTGGAGCCAAGACCACTGGGTTCTATTCTGATTCCAAGAGGAAAGTCTAGCAACTCGCGCTACCAACAGTGAGACTCCTGTAGGTGCTGCCTGCTGTGTACACTCCCAGAGTTGTGCTGGGGAAGAGTGGTCTTGATCAGTGTTCCCCAGTGACCATCTATTCTGTACCTTTTATGTTGGGCACTGCCCCTTCCTGGGGCGATGGAGCATTGCATTCCTTCTGCATCTGCCCCAGGCATTGCTGACATGGGTGTCTCGCACAGCTATGGCAGCAGCTATTCTGCTCTGTGCTTGCAGCTGATGTACCCCTGTCTGGCCCATAGAGCAGTTAGCAGAGCCAGGCCCAGAGGGCTGCACTGCCTGAGTTTCCATAGTGACCGTGACTAGAGGGAACAGGTCAGTTTCTGAAGATGGCCAGACTGGCAGCAGCTGCCTGGAGTAGGTGGGAAGGACATCAAGAGAACAGCTGCTTAACGGGGGAAGGGCTGTGCTGGTGGAGCAAGCGCTGGGAGCAGGACTCCTGGGTTCTCGACTCACTGATCTGGTGCCAGTTGCTTGCAGTCTGAGACAGCAAATGGAGACACCCCCCCTTTCTGAGGGGGGTGGGGTTGGCTCCCCAGCAGCAGTTGCTGGAAGTGTGCTTGCTGGCAGGGCCTGGGGTTGAGCCCATGTTCCCTGTTGCAGGAGTCGTACAGCAACGTGAAGCAGTGGCTGCAGGAGATCGAGCGCTATGCCAGTGAGAATGTCAACAAGCTGCTGGTGGGCAACAAGTGCGACCTCACCACTAAGAAAGTGGTAGACTACACCACTGCCAAGGTGAGCCAGGCCCAGCAGGCCCCTTCTGTCCACCACCTGCAGATGCAGACAGCCCCATGTGAGAGTTGCTGCCTATCAGCTTTGCTGTCCCTATTGCAGCAGATTCCTGTAGTACCCAGAAGCCACACCAGGGGGAAGCACTTGTCCTGTCAGCAGCTTCCTCCCCTTCATGTCTGGCTCAGAAGGGCTTGCTGTTTCCTCATCTACAGTGGGGGCTAAATGAAATGACTGACCAGACCTGCTGCCTGGGAGCCAGACTGTCAACATTCAGAAACAGCTGGGAAGTGCTTGAGATTCTTCTCAAGATGAGCCCTCTTGGAGAGGATGACAGCCCTGCCCCTGTTAAGCCACAGAGTCCTTGCTAGCCTGTAACCCTTTTTCCTCCCTTGTTTTTGTGCAGGAGTTTGCAGACTCCTTGGGCATCCCCTTCTTGGAGACCAGCGCCAAAAACGCCACCAACGTGGAGCAGTCATTCATGACCATGGCTGCTGAGATCAAGAAGCGCATGGGTCCTGGTGCCACTACTGGTGGGGACAGACCCAACCTCAGAATCGACAGCACTCCAGTCAAACCAGAGGGCAGAAGCTGCTGCTGAGGCCCAGGACTGAAAGATGGGGTGGGAAGGGGAGGGGACCGTCCAATCTGGTGCTGTCCAGCACCCTCCTCCTGTGGAGTAGCAACTTTCCCGGATGATGCCGTGCAGGTGGACGGGACCTCTGTGGTGGGGTGATGGTTTGGGTTCTCTGCCTGTGTTTAATTGCTTACCTTGTTGAGTGTGTGGAGGGGGCAGACCTGCAAGGGGTGCTCTCCCACCCATGAGAACTTCCCTCTATGCAGCCTCTGTTGCCTCAGTCCTTGGGCCCAATGCCTGGCAGGTTTCCTGGCTCCTTCTCTTGGGTTCTTTGATGCTGCTTCCCTCTTCCTGCTGGGTGCCTAGGGCTGCCCCCATCTCCACCCCCGCAGCCTCTCCTGCCTACAGCCCCCTTTTCTTTCGTTCCTGATGTGGGGGTCCTAAGGATGAGCCTGTCACCAAACTTCTGTCCCTGTGCAATTAACTTTGAACTAGGGGTGGCTGAAGCTGTTTTGCTGCCTGGTCTCCAGGATGCAGTGGCTTGTCCCTAGCAAAATGGAGGTCGGGGCATAGGCCTCTCTGAGCTGTTCAAGCTACTCTCCAGGGCTGTGGCTCCTGCCTCCACTGTGTTGTCCTTGTTCTGCATCTCTTCTCATTCCTCCTTGCCTTCAGGGGCACAGATTTTTTTTAATTCCCTTTCTGCTGCACCTTGGTCCACCTTCATCCCCCTGCCTTGCTCTAGGTCGATATTGATACCTCTGCTGCAGAGTGGCTGTGATGCAGGGTTGGCCCGGAATGCTGAGCTGAGCTTGATGCCACTTGTCCCCCTCCGTCCCTTGACCTGGCCCCTCACTTTCCTCACCTAGTCCTGCTGAGGCTAACAGCCCTTCCCAGCCAAGAGGGGGTAGGTGGATAGCCCTGGGCCGGCCCATGCCAGGCCCACTGAATGTATTCAGAGTAACACAGTGAGGGGCCTTAGAACTGGCCACAGGGGTTGTTTGTAGAGCCTCTTCTCCAGGGCTCAGGGCCCCCAGCACCTCAGCTCTCAAGGGCTAATGCACTGAGCAGCTGTCTCCTTCCCTCCAGCTGGGAAGTTCTTGCACTTTGTGGGCAAATGTGGGGGCTGTCCTCTACTGCTCAGCTCACCCCTCTGCAGCATCAGCCCTTCCCCTCGTGACCTACTCCCAACCCTGGCAAGAAGAAGCTGGGGCCCTGAGCACATGTCCCTTTACTGTACCTACGCCCCATTGCCTGGCTCTGCCCCTATTTAGGGGGATGGGAGGAGCCAGCTGGATGGTTCATTTGTTGGCTCTTTTTTCCACCAGTGACATTATTTAAAAAAAAAATAAAGGTGAGTGCCTCTGCGGGGAGGCTCCTGTAGCCTGCACCCTTGGTTCTGTGTGCAGGTGTTCTGGGGTGTGCACAGCTAGCAAGGGGGAAGACAGACAGGCTGGGCTAGATACCACCTGCACCCGGATCAGCCAACACCTGCCTGGGTTACCCCAGGTGCACCAAGCCCATCATAGGACCTTCTGGTCTCCTTTGACTAGCAAAGCCCCCACTCAGTTGGCCAGGCCTTGCAGTGTGAGAACAGCCCCCCCCAGGATACTGCCCCCGTTCCTTTGACTACCAGGGGCTGCCTGCAGTGCAGCTTCCCTTCCTGGGGTGGCTGTCCTGAGCACTCCTGCTGTTTTGGAAGACCCAGAGTGGGGGGAGTGGAAGATTGCATCTTGCCTCAGCTGTGGGCTCAGCAGGGGGCAGGGAGGCATAGTTGCCAAAGGGATGGGGGAAGCAAAACTCCAATCCAGGCCTAGACTGCTGTAGTAGCAGGACAGAGCAGGGGATGTTTTGTAGGCAACTAGCTTCCCCTAGCACTGGGGCAGCATCTTGAAAGAACTGTAAGTCTCTTACAGCCCAGGGTGGCCCTTGGAGACCAGGAGTAAGAGGACTGGATAATTCACCTCCTATGTGACAATCCTCCCTCCCCCCTGCCAATTCTGTTGGCTGTGCTGGGACATCCTGTGACAACGTTCCTGCAAGTTTGGGTAGGTGGGAGGAACTGACTCCAGGCCATGCTCTTAGCCACACAATTTGGCAAGGCCTGCAGTAGGCCATGCTGCCCTCACATGGATTTCCTTGGGGCTATGCCTCCATTTTGTAGCAGTGCCTAGCTCTTCCTGGCAGGGAGGCCACCCAGGCACTAGCCTGTCAATAGGCAACCCACTCATCTGTCCATCTCTAGGACATGCCAGATATGCTGCCTGTCTCATGAGTTACTAAGTAGTGCACCAAGCAGCTTCTCATACCTCCCCATGGTGGGTAAGTCCAGAGGGCTGCCCTGCTGTGATGCCTGGTAGTACCCTCTCTGGCCTCACTTGGGGCTCCCTGTCAGCCTGCATTGCCATTGTGTAGACTTGGACTACGTGCTCAGCACTAGACCTCTTAGTAAGAATCCCTGTACTGTCTGCCCATCATGTGCCCTGCTCTGCCAGCTCCTCAGCTCTCTTGCACCAGTCTGACCCTAGCTGTTTGTGTGCACAGGTGTGCAGTCAGCTTGCTGGAGCCCCGGTCTCTGAGCCAGCACCAGCCTGGGAAGATGTGACAGTGGAGGTTGGGGAATTAGGTCAACAATGGAGAGGGAAGGGCGGGACCTTGCCCAGACATGTTCCTCAACCTGTCCCCTCTCGGAGGGGGAGCCTGCAACCCAGGGTCAGTGCAGGTCCAGCCTGGCTAGCTGTCCTCCAGGGTGAGGTGGGGTGCTGCTTCCCCACATGGGTCAAAGAGTTGGGCGGAGCCTGGCATGGACTCAGATCTGCCAGCTCATGCCACCCCCACAGGATAGGAGCTCAGCCCACTCAAGGGGCTGCTCCTGATTTGCAGGTTTGAAAGTAAAGGATGGATTCCAGCTGGAGCATGCCAGTACGGGCCAGGTGTGTGTGTGCTGCTAATGCGCTGAGGGAATGGGGGGCAGTGGCCTCTGAGGTGGGGGCGGGCTATTTCTGCTGCTCAGAATGAGCCATTGTGTCCTGCTCCCAAGAACAAGTCACTATTTTAAGCCCTTTGCTGTCAAGAAATAAGGTCAGTGTAGGGGAGAGAAAACAGCATGAGCTTGCCTAGCAGCAGGTATTCTTCCTCCTCCCTCCCAACACACCTGGGAGTGTGTGTTCACCTCTCTTCTGGCTGCATCTCTGCAGTAGGAGGGGGATCCCTGCACAAGCACCTCCATTTGTTCTCTTCCCCAGCCCCTGGCTGGTACCCCCTCAGCTGGTTGCATCTCAGCACTGAGCAAGAGATGAAAGGCTTTAGAAAATGGAAAACTTGCTGTAGAAGTGTCTGAATGTAGCACTGCTATCCGTGCAGGTGGCTGTTGTGAAGCTATCTGCTGCTCAGCTCTTTACTAAAGGAATTCCAGTGGCCTTTCTGAAAAATTCTGAGATGTTGCTGATGAGTGCACCGGGACTTTGAGATCAGGCTCAGGGTAGTCCTGAAGCCAGGGGCGTGCCTTTTGATGTTCCAGGGAAACTGGTGCCTGTCTGGCTGAGGTATAAGCTGCTGAAAATGTCTTTTGGCAGCATGATGAGATTCAGTGGCCTTGATGGTACCTCTCCTCTGACTCTGCTTGGAACACAGCAGCAATGGATCATCTTCACAGTATGCTTGGGCTCTGGAGAATAGGTGCTGAGTAGGGACCCTGCTATCCTAGAGTTGCTGCTTGATAGCAGGGACCCTGCTATCCTAGAGTTGCTGCTTGATAGCTGTTACTAATTCTGTGCTCTTCAAACAGCCCCTAGTTCAGCAGGGAAGAATTGGGTTGTATCTGTAGCTCCAAATAGTTGTGAGTCCTCTCCTAGTGCTCACCATGTTCTGCTTCAGACCCTCGCTAAACCAGCTCTGTGGCTGGAGCTAAGCCTGCCATGTTGGGTGGAGTTAGTAAACTTGGTGAGTGGGATCCTGGGGTCACAGGTGGTTCCTTTGCGCCATGCAGTTTGCACAGAGCAAAAAGCACAGATGCTTGTTATTAAGGACCCACCATGAGGTTCCACAACCTGTTTACGGTACCCAGACCCCAACCCCCTGCCCCAGCTTTGTGCATAGCACCCCTAGCACTGTGCTGGGGCATCAAAGCCAGCACTGACTGCTCTGGGCAAGCCCCCTAGCTCTGCTCCCTCCAAAAGTGCCTCTCGGGGGCCAGCACTGACTGCAAGGAGGAAAATGCCCCCTCCTGAGCCCTTGCCCCTCTCCCGGCAGTACAGTGTCCTCTAGCCTCATACTGAAGCAGCACTGACTGGGAAGAGAGGGGTGGTACTATTTGCTAGAGATTGGTCACGGGAAAACAGTCTTCCCTTTCTGCTGGCTCAAATGGTAGCAGGCTGGATGACCATGCTGAAGGGACTTGGGGGAGGGGCTGACATCCCACAGAGAGGACACAAGTGAGCAGTTTACGGTTGCGTGTGACAATTTTATTTTTTTCTTCTCAAAAAGAAAAACTTGGGAAATAGCCTCCCCACAGGCCCTTAATAGCAAGGCTGGCAACTCATGCCTGCTGGAGTTCAGAAATGTTACAGCAAAAGCTGCCCCATTTATTCTGAACAACTGTGCCAATGCATTGAAGTCCAGCTTTGGTTGCAAACTGCACTCATGCCAGTGAGGATCCTGGGGGGTTAAAGATACTCACTTGGGAGGTTCTTTCTCTTTCCTCGAACTCCCTGGACCTTTCAGGGTCATGTTTATAAACTCTTCTCCCCTAAAACTGTTACCCCTTGCAAGCTGACATTCTCCCATCCTGTTTGTGAGCGTAGGAAACATGCCAAAGAGTGAGGTGTGGGATAGAATTCTGAGCCTGGGCACCATTGGATATTGGCCCCTGGCCATGCCTCGCTCATTGCTTCGGATGACTGGTATGAAGGAATGTGTCCCTGTTGCTACCCTGTATGTTCCTATTCTATGCACTGGCAGCTCCTAGACACTGTGGCAGATCCAGGTTCAGAAATTTCCCAGGAGGTTGCTTGAAATTTCAGGTTTGGAGGGAAAAATAAATGCCTTTTCGGGGACAGCGGAGTAATGACTTTGAAAAATGGAAAATCTTGCTGTAGAGAAAGATGTCCATCTTCTCAAACACATGCGCATTTCTCATTTTTCCAATACTTTCCAACAATTTTTACCAAATGTTTTAGCAGAAATAACATTTTCTCTTCACTGCACCCAAAACATAGAAAGCAATAATCAAAGTGGTTGGCTGGAAAATGTGACAAAAATAGGGTCCCCTTTGAACCTCACAAAATGGAAAATGATCAAATTGTTTATTCCATTTCTGTGGCATTTCCCTCCTCCCCTAACTCTGAGCTCCACCAATTGCCTCATCCCTCGAGGGTCCTTTTCAGGGGAGGCCCTCACCATGGCCTCTTGGAATTCAGTATGGTCTAGTCACACTGCTGGGAAGGGTTCTAAGCCAAATTGTATCAATGGGAGGTTGAGATGCACAGATAGTCGGTGTCTTGCTCACGGTCACCCAATGTCTAGACTCCATTGCTTTTCCAGGATACTGCAGGTATCTTGGAAAAGCAATGCCGTGTCCAAAGAACGTGTCTGCTTTTCCAAACATTTTTTCAAAAAAGCGGACATGCTCTTTCACCATCCCTGTAAACCTCGTTCTACGAGGCATAAGGGATGTGTCGAAAGAGCACATTTTTCTAAAATGTGGTGCCGTGTAGACGTGCCAAATTTTGGAAAAGCCTCTTTCAAAAGTAAGTCAGAAAAAGATGTAATGTGCACACTGCAAATTGCATATTTTTTCCTGATTTAACTCAGCAGTCTAGACATAGCCCCTAGGGATTTGTATCATTCTGCTTCCAGTTATCTTTCTGGGAGAGTAGTGTGATCCCTGTTTTACAGAAAGGGACCTGAGGCCCTGACTCAGTCAAGGCCACCCAGTGAGCCAAGGCAGATGCAGGATTCAAACTCAGCCCTGCAGATCACGCAACCTGACAGCTAGAGCAGCCTCCTCCTATTGATTCAGTTGCAGTGGGGAGCACTTCTGCAAATCAGACCTCAGGGGCTCAAGGTAGGCACCAAGCACGAGGCACTTAGACCAAAATGCTCAATCATTGTGTAAGTGACTTGCCAGGTGCTACCGAGACAGGGATTGATTCCAGTTCTGCTTCCTTAACCATGAGACTTGCCTTTCTCTACAGTCCCCTGCCTCATTCACTGCTCACCAGCCAGCTTCTAATCTACAACAAATGAGGCAGAGGCCAGAGAAGGGCCAGCTTGCATACTGAATGAGGCAGGGGCTGGGAGTGTTATGGGAAAACTGATAGTACTATTATAGCCTGTTGTATGATGCAGGAAAGCTAGAAATGTATAAATGCCTGGCCTAGCTACCTGCCCTATCTCCCCATGTGGAGGTGAGGCACTGGAAATAGGGATGCAGTAGGGGTGGCAGCACCCTCTGGCTTGAAGTTGCTTCTGTTGTACAGAGGGTTTAAAGTTGTAGTGAATGGCTTTCAAGCATCCCCACTATACACATTGCTCTAGTGCCATTGCTTGGAACCCTGCAATCATTTCAGGGGCATCAGCTGAGCTGGGGGGCAGAGGGAAGGGGCAGGAATAGCAGCAGGCTGGGCAGGTGACTTTGAGGGGCCCCTGTGGAACTGCATGTGTATAGAGAGGGAACTCAGGGCTGGGCTAGCAGGCAGCTGTGGGTCACAGTCAGGTGTCCCAGCCTGCTCCACACTCCCATTCCCCTGTCAGACAGGGCGGGTGGGTTGCTCTCATGCTGTCACAGATTGTTCTGTGCCGTGTTGTAGAGGGGAAGGCAGCCATCCGGGCGGGCGTTGGGTGTAAAGAAAAACAGAACTCGAATAATACATTTCATTCTAATTAAAATTATTGCTCATATGAATCATCATGTAATTACACCAGATTATGAATATTTAATTAATCCAAAAACATGCTCAGAAATCTGCAAACGGATTTCCTACCTCCATATAAGGGAAATTTCTCATCTCGAAGGACCTGATGGCTTTTCAGTGCCCATGGCCCTCAAGCTCTTCTCACGGCTCAGAAGGCTCAGTGTTGGGCTCCCCTCAACTCTGCCAGTGCCCCTCAACCCCAACCCACAATCAACCAGTGGCTTTCAGTTCTGACTCAGAGCTCCCTGATGCCCCAGCCCTGGGTGCCCCACCCTGCAGCTCTGACAGTGCCCCTCAAGCTGCAAGAGATTGGGAGTGATGAGACCAGGCAGCTGAGAACAGCCAGGCCTGGTGCTGTGTCAGGTGTGTGCTTGCAGATATGGCTGGTGTGTGTACAGGGTACATGTTTGTTGGGGCAGCAGAGGTGTATTTGTGTAAGAGTGCTGTGTATATTTCATTGGGGTGTTTGTGTGTTTCCAAGCAGAGTAGCGCTGTTAGCCATTCGTCTGGCTCTGTGTCAGTGCACCATGTGGTTGTGAAGGGGGGGTGCTTTGCAAGGGTTGGGTGTTTAGCTACGATGGGAGTATTTGCAATGTGCGTTGCAGGTGTACGTGTAGATGGGTACATGTGTGCATTTGAGTATGAGGAGTTTTTATAGGGTGTGTGTGTGCATGTGCACATTCCTAGTGTATAGGGCCAGAAAGGACACTGTCATCATCTTGTCTAAGTGGTCACCAACCGGTAGATCGGTGTCTACTGGTAGATCTTGCTGCCTCTGATAGGTGATCCTCACTGGTTTGGCCAAGAGGCTATCAAGGGCCAGCACTTCATCTGCCCCTCTCAGCACTGCCATGCTGCTCCTGCTCTTTGCCTTGGAGCTGCCCCCCCACCCAGGAGCCTCCTGCTTTCTGTGCAGGGCAGGGAAGGGGGGGTGCTGATGTCAGGGCGCCCCCTCTCCCACCCTGTAGTCTATCTCCACAGAATAAGGGAGAGAGATAGCATGACAGGGCTTGGGATGGAGGGGGTTTGCTGGCTGCTTTTGAGAGTGGGGCAAGGCCAGGGCAGGCATGAACCTGACTTAGCCCCACTGCACCACCACCCAGGAGTCACCTGAGGTAAGCAGAGTCCAGCTGGAGCCAGCTCTGAACCCCTGCCCCAGTCACGAACCCCCTCCTGCACCCCAAGTCCTGAGTCCCCTGGACCCAAAATCCCTTACAGAGTTTGTACCCTGAACCCCTTCCTGCACCCCAACTCCCTGTCCCAGCTCAGCTTGGAGCCCCTCTCACACTCCAAATCCCCTGGCCCAAGACCAGAGCCTGTGCCCCAAACCTCTGCCGCTGCCTGGTGCAAGGGAAGGAGGATGGAGTGAGCAGGGGCAGGGCCTTGGAGAAGGGGCACAAAAGAGGTGGAGCCAGGGTATTTGGGTTAGAGGTAGATCTTGGATTGCACTTAAATTCAAAAAGTGATCTTGTGCTTAAAAAGGTTGGAGACCCTTGATCTAGTCTGACCTCCTATGTGACAGACCAAAGGCTGCCCTGAATGAATTCCTGGCTGAACTACAGCAGATCTCTTGGGAAAAAACCCATCAGGTCTTGATTTAAAGATTACCAGTGATGGATAGAGCCCTGCATGGATACAAAAATGAGCTGCGAATATCCGCATCCATATCTGTGGCTGCAGCTACCCATGGATACAAAGCAGATATCCACGGATTTGTGGGACTCTAGTGATAGAGACTTCACCGCAACTCAGGTAAATTGTTTCAGTGGTAAAAATGTGGGCCTTATTTCTAGTCTGAGTTTGTCCAGCTTCTATTTCCAGCTCTGGGCTATAGTTAGACCTTTGTCTATGAGATCTAAGCACCCGTTATCAAATTTCTACTCCCACTGCAGGTACTTACAGACTGTGATCAAGTCACCCCTTAGTTTTGCTTTGTTAAGCTTAATAGACTGAGCTCCTTGAGTCTCTTGCTATAAATTTTCAAATCCTTTAACCATTCTCTTGGCTTTTCTCTGAACCCATGCACACTCCTCTCCAATTTATCAGCCTCCTTTCTGATCTGTGGACATCAGCTCTAGACACAAGGCCCCAGTAATGTTCACAACGGTACCACATGTGGGGATGATAGAATTCTCCTTCTGCTACTGGAGATTTTCCTGTTTATACAGCCGAGGATCCCATTAGTCCTTTTGGCCACAATATCACACTGGCAGCTCATTCTGCTAATTAGTTTCCATGATCCCCACATCTTTTCCAGAGTCACTGTCCCAGGAACAGAGGCCCGCAGCCTATCAGGATGGCCTACATTCTGGATGCCTAGATGGATAACTTTTCATGTGGCCATATTAAACTGTATTTTTGCTGTGCCCACTGTGTGAATGTATGCACTGTATTTGTGTGTGTGATCTATGTAGTGTGTGTTCCTGTTCATTGGTAGAGTGTGTACAGATCATAAAGAGGGACAGGTGGGTGGGGCTGTGTGTGTCAGTGGTGTAGTTTGGTAGCCAGTTTCTTCCACAACACAGCCCCCCCCCCTTCCTATGTCAATCCCACTAACCCCCGCTCCTCCTGTGGCTTCCTGTCTTTTCCTTCCTACCCCTGTATCCCTATCCCCTCAGGAACCATCTCTCAATTCTCCAACTCTCTCTCCCCCTCAGGGATCCCCTCCTCTATTCCTGCTCCTCCTGGGAACCCAAAGCAATTGATGAAATAATGGAGAGGCTCCTGCTGGTTTATGATGGGCCACACCCCAGCAGCATTGACATAGGAGACAGGGACTACTCCCACAAGCCAGCACAGACAGTCTGTAAGTGCTCCCCCCATGTTACACAGTCCCCTAGCACAGGTATCCCCTCACCCACTACCTGCCCCCATAGAGTGGCTGGAGGCCCAATGGATGTGTGTGAATGGGTCTGGAACTAGGTAACTAAAATGCGCTGTCCCCTGGATATGGTTTTCTAAAGCACAGCCCCCGCCCCCACCCATCTCTGTTTCCTGTCACACTCATTCCTCTCCCTGAGCCTCTCCTGAACACACCCATGTCTCTCACACAAACGCTCTGTCACACACTCCACTCTCTCCCCAACACACCCATCCCTCTCGTACACCCTCTGATACACACTCCTCTCCCCACCAGCGCTTTCACACGGGCTCAAACACCCCCCACCCCTCCTTTGCCTCTGTGTTTCTCACACACACACCTACCCCCTCTCACCCACCATTTGTCCCACACACCCCTCTCTGTCTTGTGCACACTCACATCCTCGTTGAGTCTCTCACTCCCCCCCACAACACCCACTGTTGTCTCTCAGACAACCCCTTTGTCTCTCACTCTGGCATGCTGCTGCCATCTCCTTGCCCCCCACACACTCACAGCTTCCCCATCCCTCTTTATCTCATACACGCCTCTATTCACACACCATTGTAATCATCTCTGCATCACACCTTCTATGTCACACTCACAGACCCCGTCTCACACCCTGCACCTCCATGTCTCACCCATGCCCACCATCCATTGTCTCTGGCTCACACTCCTACCCCCCTCTACTCACACCCCTCCGTCTCACACCCCTCCCTGTCTCTCACACCCTACACCTCCGTGTCTCACCCCTGCCCACCAGCGTCTCTGGCTCACGCCCTCCCTGTCTCACACTCGTAGTCCCTCACACTCCCCCCACCCCCGCCCGGCTCACACTCACACCCCTCTCTGCCACACTCACACGCGGTTGCGCTTGCGCCCCGGCTCCTCCTCCCGGCTCGTTGCGAGCGGGGCCGGGGCTGCCAGTCGCGGCGGAGCCGGTCGAGGACCGGAGCTGGGAGCTGAGCGGAACTGAGGCGGGTCCCGGAGCGATGGGGGCCTGGGCTCCGCTGCGCTCCTAGGCGGGCGGGTGCCCCCGATTCCCCGCGGCGGCGCCCTGGGCTCATGGGCGGCCGCACGGGCTGAGACCCCCCGCCGGACGGGCTCGGAGGGACCCAGGCGTCCTGGCACCATGGCGTTCACCTTCGCCGCCTTCTGCTACATGCTCACCCTGGTGCTGTGCGCCTCGCTCATCTTCTTCGTCATCTGGCATGTGAGTGGCGGGTCGGGATGGGGGGAGCCGCGCTCGGGGATGGGGGGACCGGGCTAGGGAATAGGGGTCCGCGCTCGGGGAGGGGGGGGGTCCGGGGTGCGGGATGGGGGGGCGGTCCGGGCTGCGGAAGGGAGATCGGGAGGGGGGATCCGCGCTGCGGGATGGGGGGATCCGGACTGCGGGAGGGGCGTGCTGGGAGGTAAACGTGTCCCTGCCAGGCCGCCTCCTCTCCCAACCATTCCCCCCCCGGAGACAGGCCGAGGGGGGCATTCACCCCATTCACTCTGCCCCGTTTCTGGAGCTCGGGCTTGGCTCGCTACTTGCTCCCCCCACCCCCGCGTCTCTCGGACCCCGACTGACAGTCTGGACCCGCTATCATTCCGCAAGGAAAGAGACAGACAATTCCCCTCTGCCCCCCTCAGCTCCCTGCCCCGGCGTGCCCACCCCCGCCCCGTCCCAGCCCCACTTCCATCGCTCCGCGTCTCCGGCCTCCATCCTGAGACCCCTGGCCCCGTACCCTGCTGTCCGGTGCCGGCGAGGGCTTGCTCCCGACACCGGGCTAGTGGGAGGCGCTGGGCCGGACCGGGGCTCCCGCCAGTCCCTGGGTGCGGTGCTGTGGTGATGATTTGGAGCCGACGTAGCTAAGAAACTCAGGGGTGGGGGGAGGGACTTTGCCTGCGCTGCCCCCAGATCCCCCAACCCCCTTCAGTCGGGGCTCCCCATTGCGTCCCAGCTCCCCCGGGTCTCCCCAACGGCCTCCCATCCCCCTCCTGGCCGGGGCTTCCCCAAGCTGCCCCCCAGTTGGGCCCCTCTTTTACCAGCCCCCTGCTATGTAGGATCCCCTCCCTACCCCAGCCAGATCCCCCGTCGATCCCCCAAATTCCCCTCCGCTGGATCACCCCCCCCCCCCGCTTTGTTCCACGGCTGCTGCGTCTCCCGGGCTTCCCGCGATGTAGCCCCCCTTCTCTCTCAGCCGTAGCTAGGGAACCTGGCGCTGGTTGCCATGGGAACTACATCTGTTTACAAGATGGGCTCTGGGTATCACTAGCTGGGTGGTGGGGCTGGGAGGGAGGGCTCCTCATGGCTCCTCTTCCTGGCCTTGCACCCCCAGCTCCACCAGTGCCCTCTCAGCTCCCCTCCTACCCTAGCCTCTGTGCCCCTCAGTCCCCACCCGCAGCTCTCTGCTGTCTCAGCCTGGGCTCCCCTCACATGGACACTGTGACCCTGTCTGTCCTGTGTCCCAGATCACTGCCACCTCACCCCTGCCCCCAGCATAGCTGTGCCATTCCCCTCCCTCCCCCCAGAGCCCTGGGCACCTGCCACTGCTGTGGGAGGGCTCCAGCCACAGGAGTCTGGGGCAAGACTCTGCAATGGACAAGGATGAAAATGTGGTTATGGGTGTTGGGAGTGAGAGGCAAGGGCAGGGCTGTGGGAAGCTTAGGGCTGGGATAGCAGGGGGCTACGGGGCAGGAAGGAGGGGATCCAGCAATGTTTGCCGCATAAGATGTATTTGAACCCGGAACCATTCTTGACCCCTGGCCAGAAGGGTCTGTACCTGGCAGCAACGATCCAGGTGGGCCTGGGGGCTGCCAGCTGTTTGAACAGAGATTCCTTCTCTGGCACTGAGATGCAGCCCCTGGGGGGCCGCGGGTGTGTAATAACAGGACAGTGTCAGTCACACAATAGCTTAGGACAGGAAGTGCAGCAGGATCCAGTCTGTCTGAAGAGTGCTGTAGGCTAGAAGGGCACAGAAAAGCTGGGAGTGAGCTACATTTCCCCTTTCATAGCAAATTCCATATTTCTTCTGGAACAGAAGCAAACTATTTTGAAATCTCCCACAAAAGAAAAAAGCTTCACCCCGGCACCCCAAAGGCATTTGGGGTTCACGGACGCGTCTGGTTCTCATTTCGCTCTTTACCAACTTTTAATGTTTTTCTACACAAAATCCAATGGGGTTTCGTTCTGAAAAGTCATTGTGAATCCAAATGCCAAACCATTTAATTCCAAACCCGTGCAAACAGGACAGTCGGGTTTGGACAGAAATTACATTTTATCAAGAACCAGTCTGATGAAAAATTTCAGCTCCATTCGGAAGGAAAAGGGAATGTACCAAACAGAAAGTGACCAGAGCCCCTGACACGCAATGGTTTTGCCCTTTCCCACGCCCTGCAGCACAGCGCCCCCTATTGAGCCCCAATGTTCCTTGTAGCACAGCGCCCCCTGCTGAGCATCCTGTTCTGCCCGGCTCCCAGTGCCACACCAGTGGGGTGGGTAATGACTGCAAGGAGGCAGTGTCCCATACTCAGCTCTGCTTCCTGCAGCACATTGCCCCCTATTGAGGTGTTTAGGGAGGGATGTGACCGGGACTGAGCTCAGGATGTGGCTACTCCAGAGGGCTGTGGGGACGAGGTATAGGTTGCTCTGGGACTTGCTGGCCCTTCCATCTAGCCCCCAGGAGTCGTGACAATGAAATTGTGTCACTGCCACTGCTTCTGGGCTGGGTAATTCATAGCCCCAGGACCTTTGGGCTGGACAGTTCAGAGCCCGGCACTGCTGAGCTGGGCAATTTAGAGGCTGGCACCTGTGTACTTGCTGTATCAGTTATGAATGTAAAGTAATTGCGTGAGCCTCAGCATCAAATGACTTGAGACCGGGCACCTCTTCCATTACAAATTAAACACTGTTCACTGCCCTGGCATTTCCCTCCACCCTCCCGCTGGTCCATTAACACCCTTCTCTGTGCTGCCCCAGAGCCACACAATGACTCGTCCAGACTAGCAGTCCCAGGGTGGGCTCACTGTGGTACCCTCCCTTTCATCCTCTGTTGGGGGACTCGGGTTTGCACTGAGTGCCAGCACCCCACAGGTAAGTGATCTTTCCTCCTGAAACTGGCACATCCTATAATACTTCATGTGATGCCGGGGAGAGAAGGGGCTGCCCCATTCGCTTGCTACCCCACTTGCAAATCCTAGATCCCCAGCTCTAGAAAATAAACTGAGAAAAAGGGGGCAAAGGGCTTGCACAGCAGCACTATGCAGAGGAGCCAGGAACAGAGCCCAGGTATCCTAAGCACCAGCCCAGGACATCCGCTTCCCTGACAGGACCTTGGCCCCAGGGGCAAGCCCGGGTGTTTGCACATTGCTTTGCTGGGTCTCAACCAAACTCCAAACCAGCCAAGCCTCCAGTGGTAAGCAGCCCTCTTGCTAGCAGGTAGCTCAGGGGCTGAAGAGTTCCCTTAGACTAAGTCCATGGGAGCTCCCAGCCAGGGCCCTGCTCTCAGTAGGAGTGAATTGCTCCGGCTATCTGCCAGCCACAGAATTCAGGCCATTGGGGAAGGCGGGTGCCTGGGGATTAGGGTGAACTCTGGGAGCAGTAGGGGAAAGTTCCTTCCGCGCACTCCCCCCTCCCACTGGAAACCATCCCGTTGCCCCGGCGACCAGCTCCCAGGCAGCCAATAGCAAGGGGTCGCATGCTGGTTTCTCTCCCTCCCATTCTGGGCAGGTGCTGGGTGTGGAGGCGTTGGGGGGGGGGGGCACACCCTCACTGGCAGCCAGATCCAGGTTCTGGGGCACAGAGGGGCCTGGCAGGGGCATGTTCAGCCCGACACCAATTAGGCCCCGCTAAGCGCTGTCACCCGTGTGGAGAAATGGTGATGGAGTTTGTAATTGTGCAAAGCAGGTGCCCCTCAGTCCTTGCCCACAGCCCCCCAGCTCTGCCAGTGCCCTAAGTCCCATTCTGCAGCCCCCAGCTCTGCTGGTGCCCCCCAGTCCCAATCCACAGCCCCCCAGCTCTGCCAGTGCCCTAGGTCCCAATCCACAGCTCTCCAACTCTGTCAATGCCCCTCAGTCCTTGCCCACAGCCCCAAGCTCTGGCGGTGCCCTAGGTCCCAATCTATAGCCCGCCAGCTCTGCCGGTGCCCCTCAGTCCGTGCCCACAGCCCCAAGCTCTACCAGTGCCCTAGGTCCCAATCTACAGCCTGCCAGTTCCAATGGTGCCCCTTAGTCCTTGCCCACAGCCTCAAACTCTGGCGGTGCCCTAGGTCCCAATCTACAGCCCTCCAGCTCTGCTGGTGCCCCTCAGTCCCAACCCACAACTCTCAATTCTGCCAGTGCCCCTCAATTCTTCAGCCCTGAGCTCCCCTGCCCCACTTCCACACAGCTCTACTGGAGCCCCTCAATTCTAACCTGTAGCCCCTGCTAATTCAGCCCTGAGCTCCCCCCACCTTCACAGCTTTGTTGGTGCCCCTCAATCCTGGCTCACAGTCCTATGATATCCCAGTCCTAGGCTCCCCTTGCCCCACAGCTCTGCCAGTGCCCCTCAATCCCAATCCCCTGTTATCGCAGTGCTGGGCTTCCCTTCCCTGCCTCCCTGCTGACACACACTGACCCCTAATCTCCCACACTGTGTCTGTCACCAATTTATATTTGGCCCAGCTCAAGCCGGAGTGTTGGACCCTTTCTAGGTGCTGGTGAGTGAGGTGAATTTGTAGGGTCTCAACTTCATTCCATGTGGGGCAGGTCCCACGCCACAGAGCACTGCACTAACTGCTCCAGCCAGTCACCTCGTTACCCCAGTCCTTGCACCCTGCTCCCCTTAGCTGGCCTGGCAGGCTGTTCCCAGGCTCAGGTTGTGGGGGGAGGGTGCTGGAGCGGCATCCCTCCCCTGCTAGGCAGAAGAGCCACGTGTGAGGGTTGCTAAGCAACCCCCACAGGCGCCTGTAGCCTTCATTGTTGCTTTGACAGGTACCAAGTGCAGCTCAGATCTGATTGTGACTGGAGAGGAGCCCAGAGCTGGGCTAGCAGGGGGCTGTGGGTCAGGATTGAGGGGTACCAGCAGAGCTGTATGTCTCTGCTCATTTCCTTTGTGAGTCTGCTCTGAGAGCCCAGAAACTGGTGATGGGAGTAGCTGGAACTGGGGCCAGTGCTAGGAAGCCAGGGGGCTCTGGGTGCTGATAATTGGGCCTGGGTCTGATGGACCTGCATATGCTTCCTGAGGGGTGAGCCAAGCTCAGGAGGTGGTTCTGCGGGGAAGGGAATCCCCCCCAGACAGACAGACATGCTGGAGACCACAGTAGCCCGACTGGGCTCAGGCTCCTGACAGAGGTATCTTAATTTGGGGAAGCTGGGAATGGACACAGGCTCTTCCTTTCTGGGGGGCATCTGCTCAGAGCCAGACGGGGGGCTCACAACAGGGACCGTCCCCCACTGTCTGACACTGGATCTGTCCCAGCCCCCGGAGCATGGGGAGGCGGTGGCTGAGTCACCCCATTTGGCTGGGGCTGGGTGTTCCGGAGCCGGCTGTGCTGGCAGGAGCCCAGGAAAAGCCATGTGGAGTCGGGGGAGGGAGCTGGACCCCAAGGGAAGCAGGGTCCCTCCACATCCTGCTGGGAGTTAACTTCCTTGGCAACGCTTGGGGGAGGATGGATCCGGGCTCCTCAAAGGGCAGATGCAGGTTAATGGGGAGCTGGGAGCCAGAACTCCTGGGGTCTATCCCCAGCTGTCAGGGGAGCGGGATCTAGTGGTTAGAGCAAGGGGGCTGGGAGCTAGACTCCTGCTCTGATCAGTGGTATTTTTATTTTTGAAGTGGAAATGCAAAGTGGCTGAGACTAGTCGGCTTTGCTTCCAAATGGGGTTTATCAAGCAGGACTCTTAGCAATGAAAGGCCTGTCTGTGCCTCCCCACATCTATCCAGCCTGCCCCTGGGGCTGAATTGGAGCCAGAGCCCCATAGACGGGAAGGACCCATGTCTCATTCTTGGCCTTGGGGCTAGAAAGGAAGATGACAGAATGGGAAATAGAGAAGAGGTCTGACTGGGTGCACCAGTGGGTGGGTTTGGTACATGCTCCTCTGTGGCTTCATCAACCTGAGTTGGGGTCTCCCTTCCAAACTGGCAGAATGGGCTCTGATTTGCATATGTAAATAAGTTTGTGTGGGATGAAGCCAGACATTGCTGAGGCCATATCATGTACTTAGGCAGCCCCACCGTGGGCCTGTGTGACTCTGTAACTTTGCTTCCCACATGGCCCTTCCTGGGAACTCCCTGCCCTTCCCCCAAGGATTGGGGAGCCCCATGGGCCAGGTGGAGAAAGGCTCATTCTAAAAACAGCCGCTGTGCCCCACCCCTGAGACAGCTACCTCTCAGCACTGGGTGAGGGATTCCTGGATACACGGCCCCCATGTCCCACCCCAAACTCAGCTGTGTCCAGGGCTGGGCAGGGAGGTTCTGTCTCTGACCCTGCTGTCCCCCACCCCACAGATCATCGCCTTTGACGAGCTGCGCACAGACTTCAAGAGTCCCATTGACCAGGGGAACCCGGCGAGGGCAGTAAGTCAATAGATGTGGTGGGAGAGGTGTGTCTGTCTCTGTGTCTGTCTGCGTCCAACCCTTCCCCCCCCCCGGATGTCACCCATGTCATTCCTATTTTTCTGAAAGGTGGTGTCTCCTCACTCGCTCTGTGCTGTGAAGGAGCGACAGTGGAACATGAGGGGTGAGCTCCTGGACTTCTGGGTTTTATCCCAGCTCAGGGAGGGGAGTGGAGGCTAGTGAGTTAGATCAGAGGGCTGAGAGCCAGGACTCTTGGGTTCTCTCCCACTGGTTGTGCTGCTCTGAGGTTTTTCTGAAGGCCCCAAAATTCCCATCAGCTTCCATAGCTCTGCACCACCCCCACTGGGAAATTCCCCTCTCAACCCCCCTTCCTTTCGCTCCCCAGTGCCCACTCCCCGCTTCCCTCTTTCACACACCCCGGCCTAGCCCCGCTGCCTGATGCCGTTTAGTCTCTGCTTGGTTAATTCAATCCAGCTGCATTGGAGAGTCAGAAACAACTCTCAGTGCTGGGGCCTCTTCAGTCCCAACCCGCATCCCCCCATGAGCCCAGCCCTGGGCGCCCCCATCTGTGCCAATGCCCCTCAACCCTGACCCACAGCCCTGAGCCGTGTGCCCTCCAAGCTCAGATGATATTTTTTAGTCCCAGCCCACAACTGCAGCCCCAATGAGTTGGGGCCCAAGGAGGGGGTTGGGCTCTGGGGGCTGGTGGTGCTCAGTGAGTGGGTTGAGGAGAAGCTGTAATTCAAGGTGCTTCTGATAGTCACTAGCACCCCCCCCCCCAGGGGATAGCACTCTGGGGCCTCAAGAGGGGAAAGGCCTTGCCATGGGTCACAGGGAGTCAATGGCAGACCTGAGGCTAGAACCCCACTCCCCTCCCAGAGCCAGGGATAGAATCCAGAAGTCCTGGCTTCCCCTCCCCTCTTCTGCTCACACCCCCTAGCCCAGGGTTTCTCAGCCAGGGGTGGGGTGTGACCCAGAATGTTTCAAAGGGTAGCATGGCAGCTCCGGTGGGTCTGTCCCATGGGGCTGGCTGGGCTCTCCCAGCTGCAGGCACTTCCGCCTCTGGGGTCCCAGCCCCGATGTGCTTTGGCCCAGCGGCCATGATGCTGGGAGTCCGGGTAGGCCACCTCTGAGTGAGTGGCCCGGTAACCAGACATTGCTCCCTCCACACACATTTGGTCCACTCAGGTGGGCAGAGCCAAGCTGGGCAGCGCTACAACAAGAGAGGGTGCAATGCCCAGCCCGGGGAGCCATGCCCAGCCAGCCCCGCAGCTATAGGGTGAGAGCTGGGCAGTGCCCAACCCCCTGGGAGTAGGATCCCACTAAAACCACCCCATGGGCTCCATCCCCAGACTATTTACTGGGTCACAACAGGCCATAAACATGTACAAATGAGTCCTGCTGAGCCCCAAAAGGTTAAGAGCCCTGCACTAGACCCCCTCCCTGCCCTGAGCAGGGCTAGAACCCAGAGGTCCTGAGGGATGGCTGGCAAGCCCCGGGCACTGCCTGCATGGCAGTTGCAGTAACAGAGCTGCTGGCGGAGGAATTCAGGTCACACTGAGCTGTTCATTCTTGGGGAAATGGAGTGGGAGTGACTCCTGACTTGGGGCCCCCTTAGGCTGCTGGGAATGACTTGGCCTGGCCCAGGCTCATTGGAAGGGACAGCTGGGCCAGATGATGGAATAACTCCTCGCAAGGCCGGGTGCACCCTGTCTGCACAGTCCAGAACCCAGGAGGAGTGCTGGAGTCAAACCCGCCCCCCCTCGCCCACAGCATCTGCCTCACTGATGTGAAACTGAGGCACAGATGGGAGAGGGAGTGGGTCAGGGTCATGCAATGAGTAGGGATGACAAAGAGAAATAGAACCCAGGAGTCCTGCCTCCCAGACCCCCTGTTCTACTTCTAGACCCCCTCTCACCCCAGAACTGGGGATAATCGTGATTCCCAGCCTCCTTTTTCCCATTAGATCCCATTCTCAACCAAATTCTATTCGTCAGCATTTGCGTATGGGAATAACCTCATTTCACACTTGAGATCAGAATCTGGCCGCAACCTCAGTGCAGTCAGAGGTGACTCTGGATATATCCTTTGGGCACAGACACCAGAATATGGCCCTGGTCCCAGTGGGTTCAAGGGTGACTCCAGATATATCCTGTGGGATCTGACATCAAAATCTAGCTATGATCCTAGTGCAGTCAGGGGTGACTCTGGATATAACCTTTGGGCACAGACCCCAGAATCTGGCTCTGATCCCAGTGCCATCAGGGGTAATTTCAGATACACCCTCTGAGCACTCCAGATATACCCAGGTGAATCTGGCCCTGACCGCCACACAGTCAGGGGTGGCTCCAGATATACCCCGTTGGTGCTGACACCAGAATCTGACCCCGATTTCAGTGCAGTCGGGCTGACTCCAGATTTATCCTAGATAACCATTGTCAGAGACTGTCTCTCATTCCATCCCAGCGACATGGCGATTTTGGATTTACTCAGGATCTCAGCTAACTTGGTGACTCTGGTATCAGTACTTAGGTTGTGCCAGGGCAGAGCCCAGCACCTCTGGGCTTGCTGCATGAGTTTATGAATGTAAAACAATTGCTTGAGCCCCAGCACCTCTTTGGTTACAAGAATACACTGCTCTAATTGACCAGATGTGGTTGCTTCATCTCAGAAAAGACATATTGGCATTAGAAAAGGTTCAGAAAAGGGCAACAAAAATGATTAGGGGTTTGGAACGGGTCCCATCTGAAGAGAGATTAAAAAGACATGGACTTTTCAGTTTAGGAAAGAGGAGACTAAGAGGGAATATAATAGAGGTCTATAAAATCATGACTGGTGTGAAAAAAGTGAATAAGGAAAAGTTATTTATTTATTCCCACAATATAAGAATTAGGGGTCACCAAATGAAATTAATAGGCAGCAGGTTTAAAACAAACAAAAGGAAGTTTTTCTTCACTCAGGGTCCGTCTAAACTACATGGCTCCATCGACAGAGCCATGTAGATTTGTTGTTTTGGCAAAGGTAAATGAAGCCGTGATTTAAATGATCGCGGCTTCATTTACATTTACATGGCTGCCGCGCTGAGCCGACAAACAGCTGATCAGCTGTTTGTCCGCTCAGCGCGCTAGTCTGGACGCTCCCCTGCCAACATCAAAGCCCTTTGTCGGCAGCCCCGGTAAACCTCATCCCACGAGGAATAACGGGGCTGCCGACAAAGGGCTTTGATGTCGGCAGGGGAGCGTCCAGACTAGCGCGCTGAGCGGACAAACAGCTGATCAGCTGTTTGTCGGCTCAGCGCGGCAGCCATGTAAATGTAAATGAAGCCGCGATCATTTAAATTGCAGCTTCATTTACCTTTGCCTATGTGTCTAATCTACATGCCTCTGATGACAGAGGCATGTAGTCTAGACACAGCCTCAGTGCACAGTTAACCTGTGGAACTCCTTGTCAGAGGATGCGGTGAAGGCTAGGACTTTAACAGAGTTCAAAAAAGAGCTAGACAGATTCATTGAGGTTAGGTCCATCAAAGGCTATTAGCCAGGATGGGTAGGAATGGTGTCCCTAGCCTTTGTTTATCTGGAAATGAGTGACAGGGGAGGGATCACGTGAGGATTACCTGTTAGGTTCCCTCCCTCTGGAGCATCTGGTATTGGCCACTGTCAGCAGCCAGGATACTGGGCTAGATGGACCATTGGTCTGACTCAGTGTGGCCATTCATATGTTCTTATGCACCAGGGCAGCTGGCCCAGAGTCCAGCCCTCATCTCATTGCTGTTGCTGGGTGATTGGATTTACTACAGGGGAACTGAGATCTGGGAACCTTTGGGGGATGGGGGAGAAGAAATGTGGTTGAAGGAAGAGGGGAGAGAAGGAGCTGGTGAAATTGATGGGGGTGTCTGTGCTCAGGTTGGGGGGTCACAGGTTGGGGGGCTAGTTGAGCTCAAGAGGGGGTGGGGGAGTCGATCAGGTGGAGGGTACTTGCAGTGGGAATCTTGCCTGTAAGTTTGCCTTTCCTGTAACTGATCCAGCCAGGGTTTGGGGTTCACTGGGTGGCAAAAGGGCACTGAGGTTTCAGTCCCCCAGAATGAAGTTCGAATTGCTTCCTGTTCTCTGCAGGCTCAGTGGCAATGTGGGGAACCCAGGACCGGATAGCAAAGGGTCTGAGTTTGAGGGGCTCTCACAGAGCTGTGTGGGGAGCCCAGGGCTGGGCTGGCAGGGGCTGTGGGATGGCACAGGGACACTCGGGTGTCCAGGGCTCCAGAGCTGGAATCCTCTCAGGCTGAGTCTCTGTTGGAAAAAGCTGCCGTTTGAACTCCCTGTTGCCTGGTCGCAGGATTTGATCATGATGTTTGGCGTCTTGGGTTATGTCTACCTGCAACAAAACCTCCAGGCTGGTTCCTGTCATCTGACTTGGGCACATGCATCTCCCTCCCTGCATGTGGGATGCCACAGCCCAGACTCCCATCCCAGCCTAGCTGTGTGTGCTTTATTGCAGGATAGACATATCCTTAAATCCCTACCTCCCACAGTCCTGGGATCTTCTGAAAATCAGGGCTTTGATATGTAAACATATCAAACAGCAAGTTTCTCTTGTGGGGAGAAGCTGGGTTTTGGAGTCACTCCGCAGGCACCAAGCCAATAAACACAAGCCCAAAGGCACATGATTTCAAAGCCAGTTTCATTGGTTTTTGAGACCTCTACCCTTGGAGTCCATGCTGCAGACACTGGAAATGTAAAGGTTTCCTTTCCCTTCACATGAGCACAAACGGAGTCACTTCTCTTAAGATTTCTGTCTATGTTGGGTCACGTTTTTGTGTTTCTCTGGTGTTTATGTTTGTGTAGGGTTTAATGTCTGGTGTTCATGTAGGGTCTTGTCTATGTTAGTGAGGGTTTACTCTCACTGTTTATGTAGGGTCTTACAAGAGTCTTGACTTGTGTACTGTACGAACTCTAACTAAGGCGGACAGAGTATCAGAAAATGATACGTCCTGAATCCTCTCTATGGCAGGGGTCAGCAACCTTTTCAAACCAAAGAGCCAAACTACATCAAAATTCAGAACAAGCGGTCAACAAAGAGCTGTATAAGAATGCGCATTTGTGTGACAGAAAATATCCAACTTAATATGACATGATGATTAATGACAGCATAAATGAAACGTTGTATTCACAGACTTTATTTAATGAGCCTTCTGCTGCAGCATCTTTTTGCACATTTCTTTGAAGTTTACATCATATCTGGTCAAATCCAGCTTCATGCAGGCATTCAGGTGGTCTTCTGTCAATCTTATGGCAGGGGGCTGGGGATATGGAGGTGCAGGAGTCTGGGTTGGGATGTATGAGGGGCTCAGGGCAGGGGCCTCAGGTGTGTGATGGACTCAGGGCACAGGGGTGGGGTGAAGATGGAGAGGATAAGAGAGCAGCTGAAGGCAAGGTAGAAGGGTGGGACCTCCAGTGGCGCAATGACCAAGGCCCTAGGGCTGTAGGTTTGAGTCTACCTACCCAGGATGGGCACCCCACCCTGGAGCCACTGTGAGCACAATAGAGCAGCCACCCCATAGGTCACCGTGTGCCAGAGTCAGTATTTTTCATTTTAATTCAAAAAGGTGCATGTGTTTTGGGAATGACAAAAGAGCCATATTTGGTTCCGTATTGAGCCATATTTGGCTTGAGAGCCATAGGTTGCTGACCCCTGCTTGGTGGCTTTGAGGGAAAGAAGATGTGCCCCAGAGTCCCTGGGATTTGTGCTCCATCTTCCTTTTGGGGCCTCTATATAAGGGCAATGAGGTGTCTTTGTGGCTTCTTGCACCCCAACCCTGACCCCACCTCCAGACAGACCCCAACACTTACTCTGCCTGTACAACCTGTTCCAGTGACCAATGACAGTTCGTAAAGCACTGGAATCCCCATCAACAGAGGTTTTTAAGAACAGGTCAGACAAGCCCCTGGCAGGGACAAGTCAGATTTACTTGGCCCTGCCTCAGTGCAGGTGGCTGGCCTAGATGAGCTTACTAGGGCCAATCCATCCCTATATCACTATGATTAGATAAGACAGGCCACAGACTTCTATGAATTAATTCCTGGCTGCACTAGACTGGAGCAGATCTGTTAGAAAACCATCCACATTGCCAGTGATGGAGACTGCCCCAGTCCTGCATCAATTGTTCTAATGGTTAATTGCCTGCATGGTTAAACATGTAGGTATATTAGCCCTAGTCTGAATTTGTCCAGCGTCGACTTCCAGCCCTTGGCTCTTGTTAGATCTTCGGCTTCTGTATTGAAGCTCCATTTTACAATTTCTGTTCCCCACGAAGGAACTTCTACCCTGCAATTGTCACCCCTTAACTTTCTTTTTGTTAAACTAAACACATTGAGCTACTGGAGTCTCTCACTGTGAGGCACATTCTCTAAGTTTTTAATCATTCTTGGGGCTTTTCTCTGAACCCTGCAATTTATCAGCCTCCCTCTTGCATCATGGGCACCAGAGCTGGAGGCAGGATTCCAGCAGCAGCTGCACCAGTGCTGCATAAGGAGGTACCAGAACCTCCCGACTCCCCGTCGAGGTCCCCTGTTGATGCCTCCAAGGACTGTATTACCCCTTTTAGTCACAGATTCACACTTGGGAGCTTGTGTTCTGCTGATCATCCTGCATGAGCTCCAAGTCTTTGTCAGAGTTCCCCGTCCTGAAAGTACGGCTCTTTGTTCCTAGATGTGTACGTTTATACTTGGCCATATTGCAGCTCACATTGTCTGCTTGTGCCCAGCTTACCAAGCGAACCAAGTCGCTCTCTACCAGCAACCTAACTTCATTATTTATCACTCTCCCAATCTTGTGCCATCCGCAAACCACCTTTGATTATTTTCTTCAAGGTCACTGATACAAATATTAATGAGTGTAGGGCCCAGGGCTGATCCTATGGGACCCAAATAGAAACACCCACTCAAAGAGGGTTCCCTGTGTCCAATTACATTTTGAGACCTCGCACTTAAGCAGTTTTAAGCCATTTTGTGTGTGCTTTGTTAGGTTTGTACTCTTCAGGTTTTTTAATCACAATATCAGGCAGCATAAGTCAAATACCTTCCAGAAGTTTAAATATACAGGCAGTCCCCGAGTTACGCGGATCCGACTTATGTCGGATCCGCAGTTACAAACGGGGATTTTCTCGCCCCGGAGGACTGGAGCGGCGGGACGCCTGGTCCCGCTGCCCGCCTCCTCCGGGGCGAGAAAAGCTGCTCCCCGTCTCCCTGGTCTGCTGGGGGAGCCAGCAGACCAGGGAGATGTGGAGCAAAGCGGCGGAGGACCCGGGCCGGACCCGCGGCGCTGAACTGGAAGCGCCGTGGGTCCGGCCCGGGTCCTCCGCCACTTTGCTCCGCGTCTCCCTGGTCTGCTGGGGGGGGACGCAGCTAGTGCCCCCCCCAGTAGACCAGGGAGACGTGGAGCAAAGCCCGGGGCCTGTGGTAGAGCAGGAGGGGCGCTGCCGGTTGGTCCCGCAGCACCGCTTCTTGGCGCTACTGGACCAACCCGGCAGCACCGCAGCTGCTCTCCCCCAGGAGTCCTGATTCAGCCGCTGCTGATCAGTTTCAGCAGCGGCTGAATCTGGATGCCAGTTCCGACTTACATACAGATTCAACTTAAGAACAAACCTACAGTCCCTATCTTGTACGTAACCTGGGGACTGCCTGTAGTACCTCAAGTGTATTACCTTTATCAACCAAACTTGAAATTTCATCAAAAATATAGCAAATTAGTTTGACAGACTCTATTTTCCATAAACCCATGTTGATTGGCATTCCTTATATCACACACCTATAATTCATTATTAATTGGGTCCCATCATATCTGCTACCCTGCATCTTGCCTGAGATTAATGTCAGGCTTACAAGCCTGTAATTACTCAGTCCACCCTGTTTAATTTAGTGTTCTCCCACTCTGGACCTTCCCCAGTGCTCCAAAACATTGAAAAAAATCAACCCTCATGGTCCAGAAAACTCCTTGGCCAGTTCTTTTAATACATTTGGGTGCAAGTTGTGGAGCCTTGCTAATTAAGAAATGTCTAAATTCAGTAGATGCTATTTAACATCCTCTAAATTACTATTGGAATAGGAAGTGTTTCATCGCCATCATTATCATAATTTGATACAAACACATTCTCAAATACAAAATAGAAATAGTTACTGTCTACATTTGCCTTTTCTGCATTATTATTGACAATTTTGCCATGTCCACTTAGTAATGGACCAATGTCATTGTTGTTTTGTTCTTAATATTATTGAAAATAATTCTTATTGTCATTAACTGCTGGCCAAACATCACTCCTTATGTCCTTTTGCTTCCCTTATTAATTTTTTACAGTTCCTAGCTTCTGATTTATATTCATTGCTATTGACTTCCTTTCTCTCCCATTTGTATCACTCTCTCCCTCTCTCTTTCTCTTGCATCTAACAAAGCGGGGTTTGCCCATGAAAGCGTATGTCAAAATAAATTAGATAGTTAAGTAGATGTATCTGACAAAGTGGATTTTTGCTCACAAAAGTTTATGCTCAAATATATGTTAGTCTTTATGGAGCCAGAGGACTCCTTGTTTTCGCGGATACAGACTAACATGGCTACCCCTCTGATAATCTATCTATCTATCTATCTATCTATCTATCTATCTATCTATCTATCTATCTATCTATCTATCTATCTATCTATCTATCTATCTATCTATCTATCTATCTATCTATCTATCTATCTATCTAATTAATTTATTGTACAGATGTCCTCCCTTCATCTCTAAGATCGGTGGATTCTTTCTTGATTGTGGCTTTTTGGACTTCTAGTAAAATACTCTTAAACAATTCCTAATTAGTATTCACATTTTGCTCATTAAATTCTTCCCCCCAGCTGATTTGGTTCCTTTTAGCTTTCAGCCTTGTGAAACTAGACCTTTTAAAGCATAAGTTAATATATTGCTAGTTTGGACTTAATTCTGTTTATACATAACAAATATGATCAAGTCATGATTGCTTGCACCTAAGCAACAACAAATTTTTAGTTCTGTGTCAATTCCTCTTTATCTATCCCAATGAGGTCTCATATAGAATTCCCTCATGTTGAATGCAACATGCTGAGTTAGTAAATTGCCCTTTATATTCCAATCTATAATATATAGACATGCCAAGGATGTTTTAGCACTGACAGCATGAGATCTCCAGCATATGTCACTCAGACTGAAGCCCTCATGATCATACTGTTTATTCCCCCGGCCTCTAGGCATTAAAAATAGGTGTGAAAGGAGTGGATTTGGGGACACACAGAAAACACCGTCTAGTACCCAATCAATTGCTGTATCCATTAGGACATCGATTCATAATTATGGTAGTTCATTTCCTTTGGAACTGTCAGTGACTCAGACACATGTAAAGAGATTTGACACACCCCTTGCCTTTTTGTTGCTTGATCCTTCCTAAATAGGTTATAGCTGTTGATTTTTAACATTCCCACCCCACTCCTGTCACAGAGCCAGGTGTAAAACCCAGGAGTCCTGACTCCCGGCACCTCCCCCCCCACACTTGAACATCCCTCTCTGTTCCTGCCTCACTCCCTTCTCTCAGCCCTCCCCTCTGCCGACTCTGAATCTAATTCCCTGTTTTTTCCTCCCTGCAGCGAGAGAGATTGAAAAACATTGAGCGGATTTGCTGCCTCCTGAGAAAGGTGCGTCCATGTTTCGCTGTCCCTGCCTCATGTGTCTGTGTCCCTCCTGTCCCGTCCATGGTCCCCATAATCCCTGTCTCTTATGTCTTAGCCATTCCACTCTCCAAAACAGTGACCGAGCAGTTCTTAATGCCCAACTGGCAGTGCCCCCTCAACTCCTGCACCTCTCCCAGTCTCTCTGGACACCTGCATGTGCTCCCTATAGCTTCTCACTGCATCTGGAACCTAAAACTCCATCCCTTCTTGGGCCCCTGCACTTCCTTCCCACAGCCCCCCTTCCTTCTCGCCTGCTTGTGCCTCCCTCCATCCTTGGATCCTTGGACCTCCTCCCCACAGCTCCTCACAGGCCTCACTTGCTCATGTTCCCTCCCCACCTAGACTCCCTCCCCTCCTCTCCACAACCTCCCACTCCTTTCCCCATGGCTTCCTCAGGCTCCCCCCACCCTTCCCCTCTTAGGCTTCTGTGTCGTCTCCCCACAGCCCTTACACCTCTTCCTATAGCCCCTCCTCAAAAAAATCTCTCTCTTCCCCCAGCCAGCCAGTCCCTGCCTTAGGGCCAAATCAGAGCCCCCTCCCCTCCCCAGCCAAAGCCCCCTTATCCTAGTCCCTGCTACCCTGAGCCAAACAGTTCCCCAGATGGGAGCTGTTGCCTCTGGGGCGCTGCTGTGTTGTTTGTGTCAGTTTCCCTGGTGTAAGTTGCCCCCTCTCCACCACCGCCACGTGTTTTATTTATGCCTGGCTGCTGGCAGGACAGGACCCAGACACATCACAGCTGCAGGCTGCAGACTATTAATGGGGTGTCTGTGGGAGCTGGGAGCTGAGGCAGCACCCACTGCCACAGGAGCAGGCACCAGGTTAGGGTTGCCAGTTTTGGTTGGATGGATTCCTGGAGGGTTTCTCACACGATATTAATTACAGATTAATTTTAAATTCCTGGAGACTCCAGGACAATGGCAACCCTAGAGCCAAGACTCCTGGCTTCTGTTTCCCCATTGACAGGGCCTGCTTTCCCTTCCAGCTCGTGGTCCCTGAATACTCCATCCATGGACTCTTCTGCCTCATGTTCCTGTGTGCAGCCGAGTGGGTCACCCTGGGCCTCAACATCCCTTTGCTCTTTTACCACCTCTGGAGGTGAGCAGCGTCTGTGCCAATGTTTCCTCTAATTTTTTGCCATCCATGTGTGGAATAATTTTTGTGATGTGCACTGAGGCATGTGTGGATGTGCACCACTAGTATAAACACATGCTGCCAGCTGTGGGTGCTCTGCTAATCAGCTGGGCAGCATTTTAATCTCTCCTAGGTGGTCACACAAGCATGTGCCTGGGAGTTTGCCCTCCTCGAGGTGGCAGCTTATGGGGGCAGCATCTGGGGGCAGTGAGCAGGGATTAAGGAACATGAACAGAGCTGGGGCAGAGGTGCTCACTGCCCAAGACTGGGCTGGCAAGGGGGACTGGCAGAGCCGTGGATGTGGCTGGGCTAGCAGCAGGTTTTTTTTCCCTAAGCATGTTCTACAGCAGTGGTCTCCAACCTTTTTAAGCACAAAATCACTTTTTAAATTTAAGTGCAACCCAGGATCTACCTCAAACCCAAATACCCTGGCCCCACCTCCTTCGTGCCTCTTCTCCGAGGCCCTGCCCCTGCTCACTCCATCCTTCTTCCTTTCATCAGGCCAGGGGCAGAGGGTTGGGGCATAGGCTCTGGTTTGGGGCTAAGGGATTTGTAGTGTGAGGGGGGCTCTGAGCTAACCCTGGGGCAGGGAGTTGGGGTGCAGCTGGGGGGCAGGGTGCAGGCACTGTGCGTTTGGATCCAGGTGGCTCATGACTAGGACGGGGGCTGGGGTGCAGAAGGAGGTTCATGACTGGGACTGGGGTTCGGAGCTGGCTCCAGCTGGGCACTGCTTACCTCAGGTGGCTCCTGGGTGGTGGTGCAGTGGGGCTGAGGCAGGCTCGCCCCTGCCCTGGCCCTGCACCACTCTCAAAAGTGGCCAGCAAATTCCCTCCATCTCAAACCCTGTTGTGCCCCCCCTCCCCCGCATTCTGTGACGATAGTAAATAGGGTGGGAGAGGGACAACCTGATATCAGCACCCCCTCCTCTCCCTTCCCTGCTCTGAACAGCAAGCAGGAGGCTCTCCGAGATGGGGGGAGACAGCTCCAAGGCAAAGGGGAGCTGCACAGCAGTGTGGGGAGAGGCAACTGAAGTGCCAGCACCTGATAGTCCCTTAGCCAGTCAGGATCACCTGTCAGAGGCTCCAAGATCTACCAGTAGATCCCGATCTACTGGTTGGTGACCACTGGTCTACAGGAAGCCCCCTTGCAGGTGAGGTTTGGGAGGACAAAGACGCCGTGTGAGCCCTGCCCTTTGTTCTCCAGGTATTTCCACCGCCCAGCAGACGGGTCTGAAGTGATGTATGACGCTGTCTCCATCATGAACGCTGACATCCTCAACTACTGCCAGAAGGAGTCATGGTGCAAACTGGCCTTCTATCTGCTGTCCTTCTTCTACTACTTGTACAGGTAGCGCCTTGGCACGGTCTCTGGGGAATCCTCAGGGGCTGAGATGCAGCCTCCTCTGACATGGGCCATGGGGAGGTTGGACAGGGATCTCTCCCAATACAGCTGTCTCTGGGGCAGGCGCAGCATTTCAGGGTGTCTCTTTCTTTTTCTCTTTCTCTTTCTCTCCCCAGTATGGTTTATACTTTGGTGAGTTTCTAAGAGGACTGAGTGGGGGACCCCACAATTATCTCAGTGGCTGCTCCCGGACTCCTGGGTTCACCCCCGACCGGCTGTTTCTAGGAAAGTGCCAGAGATGCTGGGAACACGGGGGGAGGCCCTGAAAACCCAGTCCCCCCATGGGCCTGATGCTCTCCCCCCATGGATTTGCGACTCTGCCCCATCGCTGGACGACTCGCAGGATCAGACCTTGGGCCTCCCCATATTAGGGCTGCCCTGCATTTTGAATGACTTGGTGAACCCTGCTGCAGCGCCTGTGAGGAGAGGAGTATCGCCTCCCAGACATACCCTCCCCACTTCTGTGATGGGGGCCAGGGCAGGCGTGACCCCCCACTGCTGCTAGAACCCTCCCCATTGCCACACCTCATTGTGAGCCCATCTGTTGGGGGCCAGCAAGGGGATGGGCACCCTACCCCACAGTGAATCCCTTTTCAGGGGGTGGGGAGAACTGAGTACTGGGCACCCCTCCCCTGCAGTGTCATAACGCAGGGGTAGGAGCCCAGCACAGGGCCAGGGCGATTATTCTGTTGGGATGTTTACATCTAATCCAGGGGGTGGAACCCACCTAGGATCTTCCCACAACCTACAGGGCACAGCCCCTGGCCCCCACCCCAGGGTGGGCTCAAACCCCACACACCCCAGGGCATGGCAGGGTATTTCTGTGTGTTTATAGTGTTGAATTTGTTACCTGGAGTTATTGTCTGGTGTGGGGCTGGTGGCCCAGGGGGTACCTTATCTAGAGCCCAGGGAGAAGGGGATAAAGCTGAAAAATGACACCCCCACACCAGGTCACCCCTCCGAGGTCAGGCACCCCCCATCCCTACGTCCTTATTACCAAGTTGGGGGGGGGTACTCAAATTTGGGCCTTGGGCCCAGAAAAATTGGGGTGGGGTGCTGGTGTGTGCAGGTGCCCTGTTAGCCTGAATAGGGGTGTGTGTGCCCTGTGTAGAGCTCCCCGTTAGCCCACTTGGGAAGCTATTCTGAGCTGGGTGCTGGGAAGGGGAGCTATGGCTCAGAGGGAGGAGATTCCTCCCTCCCCCAACCTGGGGTAAGACCCACAGAGAAAGGGACCTGGATGCCAGAGACATCTATAGGTGTTGGGGGGCATTGCCCCCCCGGTCCTCCTATCCCCCACAGGGCATTTGTGTATAAATGAAACATTGGATAAAATATCCTTAACTTTGTGGCTAAATAAAAACTTGCAAAAAACCCAAGCGCCATCGCCCTCCTGTGTCTGTAAGTGGGACGTGGGGCCAGCAGGAGCTCTGGTGCCAATCTGGCCCCAGGCAAACTGAGAGGGAGGCTTTTCGTACTAAGGGGGCTCCAGCACCAAGCCAGTCCCCTGCTCCAGGGCTTCACTCCCCACCCCACCCGAAGCCACAGGAGAGGGGCTGCACAAGCCCCAACTGGCTGCCTCCCAAGGGCATGCAGCACATTGCTGAGGGACAGTGTGATGCTGGGCAGCCAGTTCCCCAGCAATCCTGGCCTCCTGGGGTCATGGCTATGGGCACTGGGGAGCTGTGTTGCACTGCAACCGTGTAGGAGCCTTCAAGAGGTGCCACCACTGTGTTTCCAAAGGAAGGGCCTGTTTTCCTAGCCCTCCCGCCCAATAGCCTTATTACTGGTGTTCTCAGCAGGTGGCAATAAGAAGCTGCATTCACTCCCCTGTGTGTGCCGGGGCATCGCTTGCAGCTTTTTGCAGCACTCAGCAGCTCCCGCGTTTGTTGTACAGAGATGAAAAATAAAGGTCTTGTAATAAGGAACTGCTGGCAACCCCTCGGCTATGTGGCCCTTCTAAACCCTCTAACCACAGGTCCCCTCCCCCATACTGCCAGGATGGGATGTGTGCCCTCAGCCCAAGGCTGGGTACTGCTGGTGGCTGTGCATAGCCCTGGAGCACCACGCACACACGTCTCAGATTGGCAGCCCTTCTGGCCAGGCCAAACCCCTGCACCCACAAGTCCCCCCGTGCACTAGCCTCACACAAAGCCTGCATCACTCTCTCTCACACTCACCCCCCCCCCCCCCCACCGCTCCATCCAGGGTATGGGCTAGCCCCATTATTGGAATCTGGCCTGGGGTGCTTTCCGCAGCAGGACAAAGGGGCATGAGGGAGGTTGGGGTTGGGGTCGAGTCAGGGCAGGGCAGAGGGGGAAACTTGTGAGGACTCAGTCATGTCACTGAGAGCAGAGTGGGATCAGAGATGCCGTGAGTGGGGGGGAGGAAAGGGGGGGTGTTAGGCAGGCTTTCCTGGGTCCGCTCTGCTTCGCTAACGTTTCCCCTCTGTTTTGAGATCAGTAAAATGCTCTCCTGGGGCAGCTGTATGGCTGCAAAGTGCTTTGAAGCGCTAGAGAATAATCAGCAGCTGCTGTTTTCTGGGCCATTTCTCCAACATTTTTCATCAGGGAAATTCCTGTCTCAGATCAAATTTGTCACTATGCTGCTAGGGAGCGAATGTGAACACGCGTGAGAACCCTCCCCTGGCCAAGTGCTACCTCCCCCAGGCTTTGATCTGCTGGGAACGCGATCCAGCACAGCCGTGAATGTAGGGATCCCGTGCCTGGCGCTGAGTGGCAGCTGGCTCTGGGGTGGGGCATGGAGGCTGTTTATACAGGGATTCCTGTGCCTAGCAGGGCACGGCAGCTGTCTCTGGAGTGGAGTGCCAGGACTGTTTATATGGATTTCCCCCTGACTGGCGCTGTGACATGCCCAATCAGCCTTTTGGGGTGTAGCTGCAGTGGTAGGAGCCCAGCCTCCGCAGGTTGGGAGCTGTTATGTAAAGGCCATTGCGCACTACCCTCCATTTGCTTCAGCACATTATCCATGAGTTGTGGTACTGACAGATTTAATCTGCTTAGGTGAGTTGCCACCTGACACCCCCCTCAATCCACAGCTGGCCCCATCTCCAGCCACAGAACCCCAGCTGCCTGCCCTGGGGCTGCTGTCAGGCCCCCATGCCCACTGGAGCCCTCCCCCAATGCTAGTGAGTTTGTCCTCAATTCGCTCCATTTCCCCATTAAACAAAGGACAGTTAATGTATGCATGCCTAGACTGGGCTGGAGGAGCAAGAGTGTGTGGTTGTGTCCTACCCATTGGGGGGCAGCATAGCCAATCCTGCCCCAGGGCAGGGGAAACAGACCAACAAGTGGGGGGGGGGGGGAGACAGGGCATGGCACATAGGGTCATATCCCTGCCAGAGGAGGTGGGGCTGGCTTCTGGGCACAGGCGTGAATGACGGTGCTTGTGCTAGGTATGGCGGGGAGCAGGAAGCCAGGCCTGTGAGGAGTCTGTTCCCAGCTGGGGAGGGAGTGTCCCGTGGTGGGAGGTGGGGCCTGGTTGGGTGTCAGGCATTCTGGGTTTTAGTCCTTGCTGCGGGAGGAGCAGTGGCATTGAGGGGGGTCAGACCGGTGGGGTCAGTCTCACCTCCCTGAAGATGAGAAGCTCACACCACATTCATCCCCACTCCCAAGATCTTGGCTTAATTGGAAGAATCAGTGCCCTCCAAATCTTCCAGAAGTGGGGTGAGTGGAGGGTGGGAGTTGGTCAGAGCTGGAGGAGGGGGGAATAGTTCTGGAGGAGGAGGAGCACTTATTTGTCTCATTTACCTTCACCCAGCCATGCTGAGGTGCTAGATTCATTGTGAAAGGGTATGATGGGGAAAGGAGGAACAGCAGAAGTCAAATTACAGCATTAATTGCTCTGGGGGGCATGGTTGCAGGGTGATGATGCACTTGTCTAACAGAAACTGAGAAGGAAAGGGGAGCCCAAGGCTAGGCTAGTAGGGAGCTGTGGATCAAGACTGAGGGCCACTGGCAGAGATGGAGGGCGACCTGTAGCTGCTCTGGGCCACATGAAGGTCCCTGGCTCACAACTGGGTGCCATCTTAAAGTGGTCCATCATATTTAGGGGTTACAGTTTGGCTCAATGGCTCTCGGCCACACCCCCTCTTACAAATTGTTCCTCAACCCTTTTAACTGGGGGCAGCTGCAGAGAAAGATTGTGGGGATCCAATAGCATCTGCCTCCATTTGCTCCCCCCGAGCAAAGGGCCCTGTGTGCTTGGGTCTTGCACTGACACCTGGTGGCAAGAGGCAGAATGACAAGGTCAGCCACCTGGAAGGCAGGATGAGCCAGACCTGCACTGCCATGGAGACAAGGGTTAAGGTGCTGGGCAAAAGGGCACAGACCCTGCAGCAAATACAACTTCTGCCACTCTCACTGGTAGCTTGAGCCCAGCCCTCTGATTGGCTGCTTATACCCCAAGAGGTGATGCAAGCAACCAATCTGAACTGCTGCAGAGCTTGTTCCCAAAGCAGCAGTGGGAAGTGGGGGAGGAGGGCAGAGGTAGAGTTAATAAGGGAATGAGTGGAGGGGCAGGCAGCTATGAAGTCACTTTAATAGCTGTGAAAAATTATAGATGAAATCTCTCCTCCCGCACTCCTTTCTCAGGCTACTTTAAACGCTGCAGAGAGCGGGGCTTGCCTGTACTTGCCCCCCCACTTGGGTTCAAATCCCCATGCAGCCACACATTCAGCCCTGCACCAAATCCTAATGAACCTCCCACCTCCATCACTCCAGAGCACAATAATGGAATGACTGACACAATACATTCAATTAATAAAAGAATGAAAGCAGTTTGATAGAATTAAAGCCAAACAACATGGGCTTATGGAAAATAGAGCCTGTCAAACTAACTTGGTATTTTTGTTGTTGTCAAAGATTAGTACTGATATTGTACACTTAGATTTTTGTAAGGCACTTGCCTTGGTGTGCCAGGACATCTTAAGAAATCAGATCAATATTAAATCACCACAGCACACATGATTAACTGGATTAAAAATTGGCTTACTGATCTCACACTGTACTTGTAAACAGAAAATCATCACTGGGTACATATATTTCTACTAGGAGCCTATAGTTCTTGGCCCTATCCTGTGTAATATTTTTAATGACACGGAAGAAATCTGACACAAAGATGGGAGGAACAGTGAATAATCTGGAGGACAGGTCAGTGATACGCAACAACCTGGTAAACTGGGTTGAAACAATATGTAATTTAATATGGCAAAATGCAAATCTAGGATGTATAAACAGGAAGCTTGAATAGAAGAAGGCACATTCTGTTACCTCTGTACATGGCACTTATGCGAATGCTGCTGGAATCCTGTGTTCAGTTCTGGTGGCCACAATGCAAGAGGGATGCTGATAAATTGGAGGGCTCAGAAAGAAAAGGCACGGGAATAATTAAAGGCTTAGAGGACCTCATAGTGAGAGACTCCAGAGGCCTGATCTATTTAGTTTAACAAAGAGAACGCATGACTTGGTCGCACTCTAGAAGTACCTACATGGGGAACAGCACTTGGATAACAGAGGGCTCATCAGACAAAGATCTAACTCCAGCTAATGGCAGGAAGTTAAACAAATTCAGACACATTTTTAACAATTTAATAATTAACTATGGAACAATGTCCTAAGGATTGTGGCAGATTCTTCATCACTGGCAATTTTAAAATCAAGATTGGATTTGTTCCAAAGTATCTGCTCTAGCTGACACAGGAATTAATTCAGGGCAGTCCTATGGCCTGTGTCATACAGGAGGTCAGAGCAGATATCCCAATGATCCCTGGTGTGTTCAGTCCTGCCTCAAATCAGCAGGCTGGTCTAGGTGTCTCTTCTGGCCCTACATGTCTTTGCTTCTGTGATGTATAATCTATGGTTCTACAAATGAGACTAACTGCATAGTGGCTTCAGGTTGGGATTGAGGGAAACTGCTAGTACCATGTGTAAGGGTGTCAACAATGCTTGCAAGGGTTTCCCTGCGCCCTCATCCTGCTTCTTGCTGCACAGCCTGCTCTAGTACCATGCCTGGGCACTGGGATCAGGGCTGCAAGGGCAAAGTGCCCCCTACTCCCACTCCCTGCTGTACAGCTCCCCCTAGCACAGTGGGTCCAGCACTGACACACACACCGTGGGCTAGTCAGGATTGTTTATTCCCTGCTCCCCCAGAGCTGGGTTTCAATAAGAGTTTTCCAGGAAAACACTGATCTGTGGGAAACACTGATTTTTGAGGGGACCAGATACCCAACAGTACAAGGGAGCGGGGAGGGGAGGGCACTGCGCCTGAGGTGATGTGGCTGGGTAAGTCCCAGAGAGCTGGTTAGTGTTATCATATTTCCTTCACAGTGAGGGTGAAACTAAGGCATAGGGGGAAGGGATGCACCTCAGGTTACCCAGCCAGCTGGGGACAGAACCCTGGAGTTTTGGATGCCAACCCCCAAGTTGTCCAGGCTTCAGAGATGTGTGTGGTCCCAGGTGGCCGTGCATTGGAGGATAGAGTCCTGGGTGCCTGTATGTCTGGGGAGGTCCCAGGAGTCCATGAGTCCAGGACGGACTGCCCCCCGGGCACCGCACTGCCCCCCATCTCAACGGACCAGGTGGAAGGTGAGCCAGTAGACGATGAGTGGCTGGCAGGCAGCAGCCCCCAGGGTGACATAGGTCTGACCACGCCCACTGCCCCTGGGATGCCCCATCCCATCTGGTGCCAGTGATGGGTGCAGCTTCATTCGCAGGGAGCGTGCCTGGGGGAAGACAACATTAGATTTAGGGGGAAGTCTGATCTGGTAACCTACCTGCCCTGTCTCCTCTCCCTGTCCCCACCTCACCTGTGGGAAGACACCATTAGACCAGGGGGATGAATTGATAGCCACCAATCCCTACTCCCTCGCCTCATGCAGCCCCATGCCCAGCCCCCACCTCCAGGATTGTGGGGACTGCACTGCCTGCATGGGGTCAGTTCTACATTGCAGCGACAGTCGCTGAAGGAGCCATTATCAAGTCTTACGATACCCTCAGACTGATGCCCCACTTTCAAAGACCTACTGTCCCCACTACCCTGCAGCTAGGATTGGCAGATCCCACCTCCTTGGGACTGGGAGATGAGCCCATGGGATGGCCTTGAAGGGACCAGAGCCTCACTCACTTCTGAGACTCTTCCTCTAGTTGCATTCCCAAGCACCTCCCCTCTGTGATCTTACAGAGGCTATAGCTAGTGTAGAGGGGTGACTCCCATTCCTCGGTGTCAGGGCTCTATCTATATAGGGGCTGTTCCTAGGGCTTACGAAAATTATAGGTGCCCCTTTAGGGCCCTGCACTCACCAGGAAGTACATGAGGGCACAGGATGTCCAGGCAAAGGCCACGTAATACCCATCACTGCCAAAGAGCAGTCCCCCCAGAACAGCCAGGATCATCCTGGAGGAGACAGAAATTAGGGGAAGGCAATGAGGAGGGCTCCCCAGATTTTCCCTCCCCCTCCAGCACGCCATCCAGCCCTCCACGCCATCCAGCCCTGCGTGCAGACTCACCCCACGTATTTGTATCCACTGTAGGCCAGAATGTCGAAGGGCGTGAGGTCGCTCTGCACCGTCACTAGGTACAGACTGAGCAGCAGGGCGAGGACTTCAATAACAACCCACACAAAGGCAGTACTGGCACACATGCCCAGCACCTCCGGAGAGAACCTGCCAGGGAACCATGATAGCAAACCAGCCTTAACTTCTGCCTCTGGGATGAGATACAGGTGCTATTTATACAGGGATCCCTTGCCTGGTGGCTGAGATACAGCCATCTCTGGAATGGGGCACGGGGGCTGTTTACCAGCACATAGCAAAGATATCCCCAAGTTGGAGAGAGGAAGTGAGGGAGACTCCTGCAACTGACAGAAGCAGTAGCAGGGAATTAGAGAGAGGTGGGAATCACCCAACCTGGAACTTGGCCAGGAGGACACCGGGTTCACACTTCAGCTTTTGGCAAAAACACCAGAGGACACTCCACACCTGGGAATCACTGGGAGAAAGGACCCACCGTGCTAGGGCATTGGGGTGAGTGCTGCCTGCGAGGGCAGAGCATCTCTGACAAAGCCTAAGGGGGAAAGGTGGCCTCAGAGGTTGGGGGTACAGGGAAGCAGGACTCACCTTTGCTGCAGACCAAGGGCCATGCCGGCCAAGAGAATGTAGGTGATAAAAGCCATGCCTGAAACACACACATAGTTGACGTGTGAGCTAGAGCTTCTGCTGAGGGAGAGACATGGCCCATAGACAGGGCAGAGAACATGAGGGGCGGGGATCAACCTCCTGGGAGCAGGGCTAGCCATGTCTGCCTGCCTGCCTAAATCAGGGGTTCACACACTTTTGCACTAATGACCCTTTTCACACTGCAGATCCCAGAGTGTGTCCCAGTCAGACATTAAAAACACTTTTTTATATTTAACGCTATTGTAAATGCTGGAGATGAAGCATGGTTGAGGTAGAAGCTGACAGCTTGTGACACCCAGTTTGAGAACCCCTGGCTTAACTGACCGAGCAGTCTGTCCATCCACCAACACCCGTACATTCCCATTCACTCACCCCTGCATCCATTCTTCCCCAACACATCCTCTCTGTCTGTCTCACACCAACTGCTCTCGCCGACACCAGATACAGACAGAAAGAGGGGGTCCTTAGACTCTAGCTACCAGTCCTAAGAGAAGGGTCATTGGCTCTGGCCTCTGGAGCTATGAGTGGGTGGGTTGTCAGGGTGGAGGGCATCAGACTTGACTAACCTGGATTAGGAGACAAGGCCCCTCCCCATCACTATTTGCAGACCCCTCTGCTTGATCATACTCACTGGGAATATACAGGTCGGGTGCGTTGATGTCCTGCCGGGGGGTGAGGGGTGTGTCCCTGCTATACCGAACCTCCCAGTTCTAAAGAGAAGGGAGAGTGATTGGATACTGCAAAAAAACAACAAGAAGTCCTGTGGCACCTTAAAGACTATGCCCTAATAAATCTGTTAGTGCTTAAGGTTCCACCGGACTCCTCAGTGTTTTTGCAGATACAGACTAATATAGCTACCCCTGACATTGGATACTGAGACCAAGCCTGGCAGATTCTTATCTGTGAAACAGGTGAAATTGAAGCACAGACAAGAGCGTCATCATGGAGCTATGCCAATGGCAGAAGCCAGAGCTCTGGCTGCCCTGGCACCCCCTTCCCACCTCCACCCTGCACTAGCCCACTAAACCATAATTGCCTCCCAGAACAGCAAACAGAGTCCACAAGTCCTGGCTCTCACACCCCTCCCCTATATCCCATTAGATCCCACGCCACTCTCAGAACTCAGAGGTCATGACTCTCAACCCCACAGCCAGCTCCAAGACCCCATAGCTTGTGCATCTAGGTGTGCAGCAAGGACTCTCTGTACCTGGTGTGCATAGGGGAAGAGTAGCAGTGCCAGCTTCTTGGTCACATAGGCAGTGTCCACAGCGAAGAAATACTTGAGTTTGTTCACAGACATGAACCTGTGGATCTGTGCAGGCAGAATGATGAGGTTATAACACTGGAAAGAGGTCACGGGAGCTATTGCATCAGGAAGAGCAGGTGGTTGCACTGTAGAGGGCTATCATACTGGTTAATGGCAGGGCTATCACAGCAGGCTGCAATAGGGGGTTACTGCACTGGGTAAAATGGGATGTGTGTGACAGAGGGTTACTGAATTGAGGGGTGCATACTGACAGGACAACGCCTATCACTAGTCAATCAGTGACCTCCCCATTCTCCTGTGGGGGCCAGATCCAATTATAGAGAAGAAACTGAGACAAAGAGACAGGGAGGGAAACAAGGAGTCCTGGCACCCAGTGTCCCCTTCCCTTCTACAGCCCAGCAGTCCTGACTCGCAGACTGCCCACTGTAACTAGCTGACTGTGCTTCCCTTTTGAGGGAGTCATGAAGACTCAAGTTTCCTCTACCCTGCAGCGGCGTACTGCCAGAGAAGGTTTTCCCCACTATTAGGGCACAGGGTATGGAGACTCCAGGAGCTGTAGAGCATTCATCACCCCCAATCTGCCTCCCCTCCCCAATTCTAACCCAGTGGAGTACAGAGGTCCTAATCCTCCCCACCTCCTTGTGGACAATGTCCTTTCCCTGGCTGGCGATGGAGGACCCATAGGCCACGGCCACATTGGCCACTGGGTCAGTCAGAAGGGTATTGAAGCCCATATCGATTCCTGAGGCAGGGGCCCCTTGTGAATGCGGGAAGCCAGCACTGGTGTCGTCGAAGAGCTGGTGGGGGTCTGGGGCAGGAGGAACCAGGGGGCCCCGGCCTCGGTGCTTGGAGCCTGCAATACATTTGAAATCAACATTGATTAAATGTGCAGATGACATGCAGGTTGGTAAGCAATGGCTGGGGCAGGGCTGTCGTAGAAAGCGATCTGAATTGGGGGGGGGGGGGCAAAGCCCATTCAGACACAATATATTTTAATACAGCCAAATGTTCAGTCACCAATCTAGGAACGCTGGCTGGGGTCAGGCCCTGAGTTGAGACTATCCCTGGAGAGCAGGATCCAGGGGTCATAGTGGACAAGCAACTAACCACAACCTCCCAGTGCAATGCTGTGACAAAAAGGACTAAGGTGACCCCTGGAGTCACCCAATCCAGTGGTTCCCAATCGCTGGTCTGCAGACCAGTGCCAGGCTGTGAATCATTGGTTGCTGGGCTGCGGCATAGTGCCAGGACACGCCCTTGGCTTGACAGGCCTGTACCATTGCTGGTTCCTGTGCTGGTCTCTCCCGCAGCCTGACAGGGGTGCCAAGCCCTTTGCCCAGCTCAGCAAGGGGTAGGGGCTGCCAGGGGGAGTGAGGGGGTCAGCTTGCAGTGCCTCACCTGCCCTGCAGAGCACTAGCTGCCCTGGCTCTGCCCCTGCGGCCGATTGTTTATTCTGGCTCCTCTGCGTGGGATGGACTCAACTGTTGCTGGGGGAGCCACGGAGGGACTGTCAAGGGACCCTGGCTGCTGACAGAGGCCCCCAGCGGAAATGCGAGACCTTTCCGCCTGCCCCATGTGCGTTCCGGTCATGGAGGCGGGTTGGAACATTCTGGCTTCTCATACTGCAGCTGCTCCTGACTTCCCGAGGGATGCCAGGTAGACTGGAGCTGCTCTGCTCAGTTCATGTGTGGGGCGTGCAGGCTGGGGGGGAGCTAGATGTTCACCTTTCCCTCTCTCCAGGGATGAGGACTAGTGCAGTTAGGTGGGGACAGAGAGGAGTTTGGGTTGTCTAACTCAGTGTTTCTGAAAGTGTACTGTGGAAACACTTTCAGAAACACATTAACTGGCTGCCCTGGTTTGTTTATGTCACGGCCCCCATTGGCTCCGTTTCGTCCTTTGCAGCCGTGACTGCGGTACATAAACAAACCAGGGCGGTCAGTTAATGTGTTTCTGAAAGTGTTTCCACAGTACACTTTCAGAAACACTGGTCTAACTTGTTTCCCTCTGGCTTGCAGGCAGAACAAAAGCCCTAGCTCACGACATTTACATGATTAAATTTCAGACAAAGTTTACATAGGAGTTAATGGCTCAAGAGAAGAAAGGACAGGATTCTTGTAACAGAATTTTTTTAGCGTTGTAGATCTCTGCAAACTTTGATCTATTTCAACATCATGTATTGTGTGGGTACAGATGCGATGTAAAAGAACACATGACCTCTTAACATTAATTACCATGATGAAAATGCAAGTAACCAAAACAAATGCTACCAGTCCACCAAAGGTTTGTGAATGGGTTTGCCAGTCTGTGGTATAAGAAAGGTTGGGAACCACTGACCCAATCCATAACAAGGAGGATGTAAGTAGGAGCATGAAGCACTGGGTAGATCTTTACTGGAACAGTGCATGCAGTTCTGGGGCAACAGGTTGAAAAAAAAGTGGATGTGGAAAGGAGGAGCCATCAAAGTGACTTGAGGGCTGGAGAATAAGGTTGTGTCTACTTTTATGATTAAAACTTATCAGGGTGCGAGAAAATACCCTCCTGACTGACAACAAAAATGTAATGACAGAACACACCGGTATGGACACCACTTTGTTGCTGGGAGGGCATCTCCTGCTGACAAAGCTCCTGCCCCTTGCTGGGGGTGGCTTTAGGCTAGGTACCTTATCCCGGCAAGGCCTTAGCCACACGCTGTGCTGCTCAGTGTAGACAGCCTCCGCGCTCCCTCCAGGGCTGTGTCTAGACTGGCAAGTTTTTCTGCAAAATCATCTGCTTTTGCGGAAAAACTTGCCAGCTGTCTACACTGGCCACTTTAATTTCCACAAAAGCACTGACGATCTCATGTAAGATTGTCAGTGCTTTTGCAGAAAAACTATGCAGCTCCCGTTCGGGCAAAAGTCTTTTTCCGAAAGACTTTTGCGCAAAAGGGCCAGTGTAGACAGCAGAGATTTCTTTTTCGCAAAAAAGCCCCGATCGCAAAAATGGTGAGCAGGGCTTTTTTGTGGAAAAACGTGTCTAGATTGGCCACGGACGCTTTTCCACAAAAAGTGCTTTTGCAGAAAAGCGTCCTGCCAATCTAGACGCTCTTTTCCGAAAATGCTTTTAATGGAAAACTTTTCAGTTAAAAGCATTTGCGGAAAATCATGCCAGTGTAGACACAGCCCTGCTGTTTAACTTACCCAAGAGCACGGCAAGAGGCGACTCACTCACCGGCGCTCTGGAGAGGAGCAACTAGGAGAATGGGGAGCAAGTGGGAATTGAGGCGGCTCTTTTCTTCCCGGCTTGGGGCGGGGGCGCCTTACAGTAACTCCTGCCGGGCCCCGCGCTCCCTTCCCCAGCTCGTGCCAGGATGGTGCGGGGGGTGGGGGCGAGCCCCGCTACGACGGGCGCTGCCCCACAACCACGCCGAGCCCCCCGAGAGCAGGGGGGGCGGGACGAGCAGGGACAAGCCAGGCCGGCGGGGGGGGGGGGTGCAGCCCCCTGCCAAGCTGCGGGAGCCCGAGGCCGGGGCCAGCGCGGGACGTGGGGCGAACGGGCCCCGCACTCACCTTGGCCCCCGTAGCCCTGGGGATAGGCCATGGCGGGCGCAGCGCGCGCCCGGCCCCGCGCGCCTCGCTGCCTAGGAACGACAATGAGCCGCGGGCGCGTTCACTGGCCCCTCGATCGCGGCGGGCGCCCAGGCGCGGACCCCGGGGCACCCGGCAGCGGCCACGTCTCCAGCCACACGCCCTCCCCAGCTCCGATTGGCCGCCTGCTCACGTGGTTGGCCAACACGTCACGCTGATTGGGCCAGGGGAGATCGATCCAGACGCAATTGGTCCAATGGAAAGTCGGAAGGCGGGATGAGCGGCAGTCGTGAGGAGCGCATGCGTATTTCTTGCCGATGAAGTTCTCCAGGCCAGGAGGAAGGGAGCGGGCAGGTGCGAAGGAGCAAGTGGCGTGGGCGGGGGAGGCGCTCCGCCGGGGAGCTGCATACTAGAGTCGTGCTCCGTACCGCGGTTAGCGGCTCCCAGCAGCTACATGTCAGAGCAGAGCTTCTCAGACCTCATTGCATCCTAACCCGCTTCCCACAGCAAAACCACAGCAAAAATCCCAGCACGACCCCAGAGTCTATCCAATCCCCGCCGGCGGGGGGGGAAGCAAAGTCAAAGCTGCTAACCTGAGCCTACTCAGGGCTGATGCTGATTCCTGAGCTTGACTGCCCTGGACTGAATCTCTGGGGCTTCCACTTTGGCCCCAGGCCGTGGGTCCCAGATTCCAGCATGTCTGATGTCAGCTCTGGTGACCCCATTAAAAGAAGTAACAACCCACTTTAGAGTCCTGACCAATGTTCTCTGTAATTTTGTCCATCCATATGTGGAATAAAGTTTGTTATGTGCACTGAGGCATGTGTGGATGTGCACCACCAGTAGAAAGTGGTTGCAAATGATAAGAGACTGATCAAAGTAAGTTACTAAACAAAACATGACAGCTTAACAATAGTTCTAATTATCTTTTTCACAAGCCAGGCATCCTCCTAGCTTGGGCCTGATCCTTCTCCCTATTCAGTCTCAGATGTTTCCAGCAAGTATCTTGGGTGGCAAGAGAGATCTGATAACTGCCTCTATTGTTTGTTTTCCTACCTTAATATCCCTTTTGCCCAAGCAGCAATTCTTTGTGTTCAGTTCAAACTTTTCTCCCATGAGTGGAAAAGTACCAGATCCAAAACAGGTTCCAGCATCACTGGCCAAACTGTATGTCCTGGCATGACCAATCACAATCCAGGCTAACAGGAAATACAAGACTATTCACAGGTCATTGGTTTGAGTACTGAGTTATGTTTCTGGATTCAGGGAAGTAGTCATGTTGGCCTGTTTCAGCAAAAACAACAAGGAGTCTGGTGGTACTTTAAATAGTAATATATTTACTAGGGCATTGATTAGAGCATAAACTTATTGAGCTACAACTCACTTCCTCAGATGCTCAAGAGAAAAAGAAAGGGGGGGGGGAGGGGAGGAAGGCTAGAGATGGGAGTGCAACATGAGTGCTAATAAACCAGAATGGATGTGACTCATCTCCAACAGCAGTGGGAAGGCAAGAGTACCTGAATGGGAAATTACCTATTGTAATGCGAGAACCACTCCATGAGTTTATGTAGACCTTGGCTCAGGGAGTCAAAGTTTGCATATGAATTCCAGCTCAGCAATTTCTCTCTGCAGTCTATTTTTGAAGTTTTTCTGTTTAACCGCAGCTTGCTAGTCCAAAACTGTGTGCCCAGGGTAGGTTAAAGTGCTCCCCCAGAGCACGTCTAGACTACCCTTGGCTTCCAAAAGTAGATATGCAAATTCGGTGCAAATTTGCATGTCTTCTTTGGATCCCTTTTTGAGAAGAGGTTTTTTTGAAAAAAAAAAAAAAAGCAGTCTAGATGGGTTTTTTCATGCAACCCCCCCCTTTTTCGAAAGAACCCTATAAACCTCATTTTGGAGGAATAAAGGTTATTTAAAAAAAGGGGGGGGTGCGTGAAAACCCCCTTTCTAGCCTGCTTTTCCTGAAAAACCTCTTCCGAAAAAGGAATTGGAAGACGATATGCAAATTCACACCAAATTTGAGGGTAGTCTAGACATGCCCCCACTGGCTTTTGGATGTTGCCATTTGTAATCTGATTTGTATCCATTTATTCTTTTGCGTAGAGACGGTCTGGTTTGTCCGATGTACATGGGAGAGGGGCATTATTGGCACGATGGCCTATCCTAGTGATGCTATCAATATCATGGACCTAACCACAGCGGTGATACCATCAAAGGATTGTTCACGTGCATATCTACTAATGTAATATATGTTCCACATTTCCATCAGGTGCACCTACACCACCAGAAAAATATCAGGAATATGAGTGCACACCTCCTTTACAAAATACTCTGAGGAAGGTGCACTCATCAGCTAGTGTAAGGATCCTGATTTAATTGTGCTGTTCCAGCCAGGGGAAAAGGAAAAATAAATACACAGAGAAGAGGAGGGGCCCAAGGCAGCCACCTATGGGGCTTTTGCTGGGGAAGAGTTTGTGTCTGAATAATAATCAGATACATTTTTTTAAACAGAGCCTGCAGGAACTAGCCAAATCTCAGCTCTCACTGGGAGACTGAGCCCATTGGGCCCCATCTGGATTCCACAGCACACACACCCTCCATACACACATTTTGTGTCAGTAGCTCCTACCTTCCCTGAGAGAGACCAAGACTGGATCCTGCATCCACATCCAGGTTCCACACTTCCAAAAGCTGGTGACAAATCTAGAGGAGCTCAGAGAAGAGCCACAAGAAGGATCTGAGACTGGAGAACCTGCCTTCCAGAGAGAGGCAGAAGGAGCTCAATTTAGTTTATCCCAGAGAGGGGCAAGATCCCAGTCTCACAGCATCTCCATGGGGATGAGATTTCTTGGAGCAGAGGGTTCTCAATGTCACAGTAAAAAGATGAGCTAGAGCCAAGGGCTGGGAACCAACACCAGACACAGCATGGAACTGAGGGTCACATGTTCAATGGGGAGAGAGGACTTACATTTGGAGCACCTGCTCTAGGGATAGGGGAAGGGGTTCTCCATCATGTGGGGTCTTTCTAAAAGCTCAGGGCCTGCATTACCAGCAGCTGTGGGTGGGGTGCAGGAAGCCCTGTTGGGAAATACCCAGTGTGGATGATACAGGAGTCAGAATGGAGAATCAGAAGGCCCTTTGGCCTTTTGAGTCACCCCCCTCCACCCCCGGTAAATCCTGAGGCAAGGGAGTTCTGCTGCTCACCCACTGAGGCTAGGTCTAGACTACACTCTTTTATGGGAAAAAGCCATGCAAATTGTGCTCCCCAGTTTGCGTATCTTTTTCCGATTGCTTTTCTGGAAGAGGCTTTTCTATCATTTGACGCCATCTAGACCGCAGAAGACATGAGGGAGCAGAGGTTTGGGGGATCACAGGAGCAGGTTGTGGGGGGGGGCACAAGTTTCCCAGGGCAGGGTGCCTTTGAGGTGGGTGTGGGTGGAGCACCACGCTTCTGGGGCACAGGGAAGGGCCAGGAGACTCCAGAGGTGCAGGGGACCTGAGGCCCTGGGTTGGGTGGCAGGGAGGGGGGACACTTGGGGGCAGTATAGGGTGGGTGGGGGCAGGGACGGGGCGCCTGGGGGCCCAGGCGTAGGGGCGCGGAAGAGGGCGCAGCGCGGGCAGGGCAAGCGGGCACTGGGGCAGGAAAGAGGCTCCGGGAGGCGGCCCCGGCGCCGCGGGCAGGGCCCCGCCGGGGGAGGCGGAGCAGGCGCACGGAGCACTCGGAGCGGGGCTCGCAAGATGCACCAGGCGGGGAGGCGGCTCCGCGCTCCGGCCGGGGGTCGCTGACCCCGCCATGGTGCCCGCGATCCCGGCCGCCGCAGCCCCCAGAAGCAGCCATGCTCGGCGGGGGGGCGCTGCCCAGCCCGCCCCCCGCGGGGGACCTGCACCGGGAGGAGGTGAGCGCTGGGCCCGATCCTGGACTCCCCCCCGGGATGGGGGTGGCAGGCGGGGGCCGCGCTGCGCTCTCCTGTCGCCTTCGGCCCCCGGGCAGTCGGTCAGGGCGCGGGGCATGTTTGCGGCGGGTGGGCGTGAGGCGGGGCGCATAGGCCGGGCTGGGGCGTGTGGGGCGCCCAGGATCCCCTGCCCCGCCCCCCGGCACTGCGGTAACTGGCTACAGTGCGGGGCGCGATGCGCCAGAATCTCCGCGGCTGAGGCGGGACCGGGGGCCCCGTTGGGCGGGGGGTGGGTGGTAGCGGGCTGCTGTCGGGCCCGTCGCTGGAGGGCGGGTCCGGTGCCGAGCTCTGCATTGCAGCAGAGCGGCGGGGGCTGGTGGCGGCGTCGCTCAGTGGGGCTGGGTGTGTGTGTGTGAGGGGCGCGATCGGGACAAGGGCAGGGATGGCAGCGGGGGGGACCTTGCTGGGGCTGGGATCCCCCCGGGACAGGGGTGAGGAGGGGTAGAGAGCGATTGTTTTGCTCGCCCTCCCCCCCCCATCTCCCAGCGCTGCCCGCTGGACTGGAGAGATGGGCCCACGGATCCGGTGGGGGGAGGCCTGCGGGTCAGTCCTGGCTTGGCTGGTTCTGTGCTGTGCCCATCCCAGCCCTTCCCCCCCACCGGATCCGTGGGCCCCTCTCTCCAGTCCGGGGCTGGAGGTTGTGGGGGTCCAGTGGTTAGAGAATGGGGCGAGAGGGGAGGGGGGCTGGCAGCCCAGATTCCTGGGCCCTGTTCTCCACTCCTGGGGAGGCCTGGAGGCTAGAGCAGCAGGAGGAGGTAGGAGCCAGGACTCTTGGGTTCTGCTGTGGGTCTGGGAAAGTGGGCTCTAGGGAGATGGAGGTTAGCTGGGGTCCAGCACCACTGGGCTCTATTTCCCTTTCAAGGTGGGATCTAATGGGTCAAAGTGGTGGGGCCAGGACTCCTGGGTTGTCTATCCAGCTCTGTGAAGGGGGGCAGGGTTTGCTGGGTACTTTGTTCCTGAGCCTTCTCATCCCCCAGTGAGCTCATTGGTGTTGATGCATCTGCATCCTTAGCCCTGCCCAGCGCCCGGGAGTCCATTTGGTTTTGGCGCTTTGCCGGGTGCCCATGAGAAGCTGGTGAGGTGTTTGTGTGTGTGTGGGGGGGGAGGTTAGATACTCCCTGCAGCAGAGCTGGGAACTGTGCTGGAGAGGGGTCTTGCTGTCCATGCAGCCCCGTGCCTGGTGGATCCGCTCTGGAGCTGGCTGGGAATCCCCTTCCTGGGGGATGCTGGATTCTGTGTCACACTGAGGCTGTTGTTGCCCTTAGCCAGCCTGGCTTGCTGCAGCCAAGGTTGTCCATGTGGCCCAGGCCTGGCACAGGTGGGATTCCAGGCTGGGATCTTGGTGCTGAGCCACAGCGGGGTTGTTCTGTGACTTCATCCAGCAGCAGGGCAGCCAATTGACTACTCACGGACTTACTGCTGTCTGGCTGGGGCAGCCGGTTGGATGTTTGGCGTTTGGACGGTCGGGACCTTTCCCTTGGATGGGGCAGCAGCTCTGACCTGGCCTCTGGGAGACTGGCTGGCTTGGGAGGATGGAAAATGGGACATGGGGCCTTTCCCCTTTGTGGAGCATCAGCTCTGATCCAGCCACAGGGGTAGGGGACAGGCTGGCTGGCATGGGGCAGGGAATGGGACCCTGGACCTTTCCCCACTAACTGTGTTTCTCTCTCTCCGGAGCAGCAGCGCCCCCTCAAGCAGTCCCTGAGCAGTTCCCTGTGGCGTGAGTCACACTGGCGGTGCCTATTGCTCACCTTGTTGATGTATGGTTGCTTTGGTGCCGTGGCCTGGTGCCACCTCTCCACTGTCACCCGCTTGGCCTTTGACGGGGCCTCCCATGGAACCTCCACTGTCTACCACGCCAGCCCCTGCTCAGATGGCTATCTGTACATCCCACTGGCCTTCCTGGCCATGCTCTACTTGCTCTACCTGGTAGAGTGCTGGCACCGCTTCGCCCAGGCCCAGCGCCAGCCCCGGGCCAGCACTGCCAGCGTGCACCAACTGGTGCAGCACATGCAGCAGGCAGCACCTTGCGTCTGGTGGAAGGCGGTGAGTTACCACTACATCCGCCGGACGCGCCAGGTGACCCGCTATCGCAATGGCGACGCCTACACCACCACGCAGGTGTACCATGAGCGTGTCAACACCCATGTGGCCGAGAGCCACTTTGACTACACGGCCCACGGCGTGCGCGACGTCTCCAAGGAGCTGCTGGGCCTGGCGGAGCATCCGGCCACCCGCTTGCGCTTCACCAAGTGCTTCAGCTTTGCCAGTGCTCGGGCCGAGGCTGCCTACCTGGCACAGCGGGCACGTTTCTTCAGCCAGAATGAGGGGCTGGACGACTACTTGGAGGCACGTGAGGGCATGCGGCTGGAGGATGTCAACTTCCAGGAGCAGCTGATGGTCTTCCCTGAGCCAGGGCGTCCTCCCTGGTTCACCCGGCACTGGTCCTTCTGGGCAGCCTCGCTGGCGCTTCTGTCCTGGCCGCTGCGGGTGCTGGTGGGGTACCGCACAGCCAACGTGCACTACCATGTGGAGAAGCTCTTCGGTACTGAGGATGGGCCCGGCCCCCTGGAGCCCCCTGGCTATGGGCGCCCTATCCCACGTGTGGCCACGGTGGACATGACGGAGCTGGAGTGGCACATCTGCTCCAACCGCCAGCTGGTGCCCAGCTACTCGGAGGCCATGCTGATGGACCCTGTCGTGGCAGGCGGTGCCTACCTGCGGGGCTGGCAGCGCTGCCGTCGCACGCTGAGCAGCAACTCCCTCCCCTCTTGCAGCACCCGGGCCCTCTATGCCCGCCTGCCCTTCAGCCGCAGCCGCTTCTCACTGGGCCGAAGCATCTTCCGCAGCCTGAGTGGGGGAGGGGCAGAGAGAAGGCCCCTGGGGAGCCCACCGTGCTACCATGATGCCCTCTACTTTCCGGTGTTCATCATGCACCGGGGGGAGGGGTGCTCGTCACAGAGCACGCCGGGCATAGCGGGTGGGACGCCTCTATGAACTCATTGCACATCCAGGAGCCTGAATGAACCATGGGTGCCCGGAGAGAGGAGAAAAGCAACTAAGCTGCCCCCAGGGAGCAAAGGTGCCCCCTTCCCGGGGAACCCCAGTGCTCATGGCACGCAGGCTCTGGTTGAGTCAGAACAAGCAAAATCAGCATGTGATCTCAGCTGCCGAGCGGTCGATCCGGTCACCCACTGAGGGCTATGGGGTCAGGACTGGATTCTGATCTCAGCTGCTGTGGGTGGAATGAAGCTTGGTGAGGTTAGACTGAGCCCAGAGCTGGGGTGGGGGCGTTGCCAGACCTGTGCACAGGTGGTACAGGGGCTGAGGGCAGGGGGCAGTCATCCCCAGGTGTGGCAGATGTGCAGGAGGGTGTGGGGCTTCCCTTGGATGTGACTGGGACTTTCCTAAGTCCCTGATGCGCTGGGACCCCCCCAGGGAAGAGTGCGGTTGTGAGATGGTTTAATTTCCTCTCAAACTTCCCCCTCAAATATCTATTTTGCCCTGGAAACACCCTTCTCCCCCACGACTTGGGGCCTGAGGCTGTGCCAAGGGGCTGGTGGTTAAATTGTGCATGCCCGGGCAGGCCTGGCTGGCGTGAGAGAAAATAAAGTGACACAAACCCACAGCAGAATCTGTGTGTGTGGCTGTGCTGCCTGCGTCCAGAGGGGATGAGCTGGGCTCTGTGTCCCCGCTGCTGGAGGGCACAGCTCTGCTGTGTTTGTCTATGACCTTGCTGAGGAGGGGGGATGAGCCCTGCTGGGCATTGGTATCTGCTGCCCCCTGGTGGAGACGTTGAGGCTGGCTGTGAGGGGGTGCAGGCCCTGCTGGAGGAGATAAACCCAGACGGGGGTGGAGGGTGTGCAGCTCTGCTGATCTATGTGTGCACCTGGGTAGCTCCCTACTGCATCTCAGCACCGGGTGAGGGCGTCCTGCATCAACTCTTCCCAGGCCCCACCCAGCAGCAGCTGGTCCTCAGCTCTGTGCAGGAGCTTCAGAGACTATTGCTGACCCACCTGGGGTAGGCCCATCCGGGGTCTTAAAGCTGGTGGCATCTCCCAGGCCTGGGGGTAGCAGGAGCCACTCTAGCAGGAGCAGATGGGATCAGTTGCTTGGAAACCAAGTGCCTTGCCGGAGGGTGCTGGAGCCATGAGCTGATCCATGCTGGTGGAGGCGTGGACCAAGCAGTACAATGCAGCCAGGGAGATGGAGCCAACTGATAGGGCAGGGCAGGGCAGGGCAGCCCTGTGGATGCCCCTTACAGCCAGCCTGCAGCCCCCTGCTAACCCAGCCCTGAGCTGGCCTGCACATTACAAGTGACCCAACAGCAGCTGCTGGAAGCATTAGTGTTTATTGAGCCACTGAAGGACACAGGTGCATCTGGAACGTCCATGCTGGCGTGGTGGGGCCCAGGACCTGCTTTCCTGGAGTGCAGGCTGCGCAGTGTGTGTGTGTGTGGGGGGGCAGAACAAGCAGGTTAGGGCCCTGAGTCAAGCCCCAGCTGAGCCCTGTCAAAGCCCAGGGCTTCTCCATTCCTGCTCAGACACTGCATGGTCCTAAACAGTCCAGGTCCTTATCCTGCTGGCTTCAGCCGCTCTGGGAATATGAACAAAATCAGCTGAGCCTCTGTTGAAGGGGCCTAATCCTCAGTCCCTGCTGTTCTAACCCACTGGATCCTATGCCCCTCTGGGCACTCCTAAGGCCCGGCTCTCAGCTACTGGAGGGAAATGGCCCAGTGTTCTCGGCTGGATGAAGAGCCCCTCGACATCCCCTCCCTGCCGCTGCACCGCTTACGCCCCCCCAAGGGGGCCAGGTCAGCCGACCAGCCTGAGTGCTGGGGCTGTCAGCAAGGGGGCAGACTAATGCCTACAGGCAGGGCTGTGTGTTGAACTGGGCAGAGGCCTTACACAGGGTGACTGCAGACTAGAACTAGCACCCCCTGGAGGGGAAGAGCCCTCTGTCCCATTCCCTATGCACTGGTCTGGCACCACTTGGGAACTGGTGCTCCCTAAAGAGGAAAGGTCCCACACCTCAGTCCTAGACCACCCTGCCCTGGAATGGGGTGGAGCCAGCACCCCCTGGTCTTTCAAAGCTCCTTGTTAAATCTCTTGACTGTCCTGTTGCCCAGATGCCTGCCCTGGGCTTGTGTGCTGAGGCTGCAGCTCTAGCTGCTTCTTGCACTGGGGTGGGGGCAGATTTACCTGGTGTATGGTGTTGGGACATGGGACTTTGAGTGGATCTCAGCCCCCTGAGCTGTCCCTCTTACCCCAACTATCTGTTGGCCTTGGCCTTTGCTGCAAACCTGGCATCCACCAGGGCCCTGGCCTGTTGCCTCAGGGGCAGTGCCCATGGCCTGGCAGCTCTAGGAGCACTATCCCATTCTTGGAAGCCCTAGAGCCAAAGGAGGCAGGGCTTAAGGAGGTAGGGCTTGGTGGGGAGACTGTGCTGCACTCCTGTGCAGGCTGGGGCAGGGCTATGCAGGGTCCATGGGCTCCACCACGATGCACTCCATTGCTGTCTGTACCCACCCAGCTCCCACATGCAGGTGGGAATCACATCTCCCTGCTCAGGGACCCGTCTGGATCACATTCTTCCGCTCAGGGGAGATCCCAGACTCCTGCCTGCCCCCAGCCAGTTCCTGGTGTCTACTGTTCATTAGCTTCTGGCACCATCTCTGATGGCAGGAGTAGGATCCTTTGGCAGGCTGGGAGGGCTGCACAGATGAAATGGCCTCTGGAGGGAAGGGACAGCACTCAGGCCCATGCTGGCCTGGCCTGTGGCCACATTGGCTGGGATGAGGGATACTTCTAGAGCCCAGGAGGGCAAATCGTAAGAGAGCCAGAGAAATTGAAGCCCCATTAATGGCAGAGGCTGGACTAGAACCTAGGCATCCTGAGCCTCAGCCCAGCGATTGAGCTGCCAGACACCAGGCGCCCCCGGCTCAGAGCCAGATACCAGTTGGCAGCCTTTATTCCTAGAAATGAAAGGGTCCTACTGCCCAGCACTGAACTCAAGTCAGCTCATTGCCAACCCTCAGCTGTGCATGGGCAGAACAAGGAAACCAGTGAAACTGCACGGCTGGTTTCAATGCAGCTTTCAGCCCCACCTGGGGCTTCTCCCTGCAGCCTAGTGCCCCCCACCAAGACCTGCCATGCTCCCTGTAGCCTAGCACCGCCAATAAGCCCCCTGCTCTCCTCCTTGTGGCCTAGCGCCCCCTACCGAGCCCCTGCTCTGCTCCCTCAGTCCGGTGCTCTCTACCGAGACTGGTGTGCATCTCATGGACATCTCCCATCCAGGGCAGGAGCCTATGCTAGTCCCCTCACTTGTTCTTGGTTGAGGCTGCCCACTCCTGCTGCTGGTAGTTCCTGAACCAGTTTCCTCACATGGGTGGGGATGACACCATTGGCGGTTTGGGGGTCCTGCAGCAGGTTCTGGGTCAGCTCCTGGGGACAGAGATGGGGATGGGTGTCAGTGCAGAGATGAGGTTGGTGGGGCATTCCCAGAGCTCTACCTTTATGGACAACTCCAGGCAAGACATGGCCCCCTACAGTGTATTCCCTATCCTGGGTGGGGATCATCACCTGCAGCCTGCCCTCTCTTGGGGGAAGGAATGGGGAGGGAAGTTTCATCCCCTAGTGTGATGGCCAAAGCACAGGTAAGTGCTTTTAGCACAGACTTGCACTAGCAGGGCACTTGTAGTTTTACTGTTAATCAGACAAGCCCCATTTGAACTGGGCAAGGATAGTCAAGACTAATCTAATTCATAATTAACTTGATTCATAGTGCACTTTTCCTCTATCAGTCGCAAATAGCTCTAAGAAAGAGGAGATGATGCCTACGCCAATGCCCCAAAGAGGAATTGGCTGTCAGGGATGAGCCCACAGGATAAACATGCACATTTTCCAGATTGGGTCTTAATGGTCAGATGTAAGTAATCTGCCCATGGTTACATAGTGAGTCAGTGGCAGAGTTGAGACTCACACTCAGGTTTCCTGACTGATGCCCTGTGTGTTTAGGACAAAATGTCATTGGGAAGAGTGAAAATATGAATTAGGACTGACCTCTCCTAATAAAGCCAATTAGGCCATGCATATGGGCAGTAACAATGGGGCTTTCCCCGTTCCTCTTCTGGCTGGTCCTCAGAGATTTAAGTCAGCTATGATGCTTGAACTTATTGTATTTAGACCGAGCAGCAGAGGTTCATACTTCTAGAGCCAGTTCACTTGCTTCGCTGCTGGGTGTCATATTACATGTGCATTGAACAGCAGGGCAATGAACACATAGTGCAAGACAAATGCCGACTTCTGCCAATGCTTCCTACTTTGGGCCAGGTGCTCACAAACAATTAAAAGGAGCAGCCCCCTAGTCAGTGGGTGCTGTGCAAAGGTGGCTTGAAATGCTCATGTAGACTCACTCCTGAGACTGCTTTGCACATGCTTTTGAATCCAGGTGATAGGAGACTGTTTACCCGTTCGAGTCACATATGGCATTTCTACATGATTTTGACCCTACATCGTAAATATTTCACAGCTAGGCCACTTCCAGATGGATTCATATTACATCTTTCCTCATCAATTGCAAAAAAGCTCTAGGGAGGAGAGGATAACTCCACACCAACACCCCATAAGAGGAATTGGCTGTAGGGGATGATCCTATAGGATAAACATGCCCATTTTACAGTTTGGGACTCAATGAACAGATGTAAGTGATTTGCCCAAGGTCACATAGTGAGTCAGTGGCAGAGTTGAGACTAGCACCCAGGTTTTCTTCCCTCCAAAGGGTCAGTAAAATGCTGAGTTTCCAGTCTCTCCCAAGCTTTCCTCCTCCCAATGCAAAAACCTAATCTAATGGCACATGCATACTAATGAGGTCTCCTGCACCACAATGTTAAGTAGGGCCTTACATGCCCAGTTTCCTAGGCAGCATTGTGAGAATGATTCTAATAAGGAAAGGTGGCTTCTTTCTACAGTAAGGGCCCAACTGGTCTAGGGTGTATCTCTGGTAAGAACTGGGGTTGCTTGGGGCCCTAGTACTGTACATGAAACCACTAGGGTGCCCACAGCATGCCAAATGTAGTGCCATGCTGAAGCATGCAGTGTAGGTGTACAGCTTGGGCAGGTAGGTGCTAGCTCTGCTGGATCCCAATAATCCCTGAGCCCCATGGGTGAGTGAAAGTATTTTACTGGGGCTGGCAGAAAAGGGGACAGAGTCCACACTCCTTTAGCAAGGAGGCTTACCCAGTTAGGCTATGTCTACACTGCACACTTATTTCAAAATAACAGAGTTTCAAATAACGGCATCTTACTCTGACTTATGGTAACCCGCATTTCACGAGGAGTAAGGGAAGTCAGAGTGCTCTTCCTTTGACTTCCTGCTGTGTAGACAGTGCCAAAAGCCAAGTTAATTACATAGCTGAAGTCAAAGTACCTTAACATTGCTGAAGTTGAGTGAGTATCTTAACTCGACGTTAGCCCGCAGTGTAGACGTACCCTTACATTTCAAAATGAAAAACAGTGGGTGGTCTTTGGGCCCGAGGGGCAGTCCAATCCAGTCAGGACCTGGGGTGTCCTCTCCAGTCACATCTCTCATTGGGCTTTTCTGCACTGGCTCCCTGCCCTCTGCTGCTGCCCCGTGCAGAACGACACCCAGCTGTAAAGCTGGCAGCCACAGCCTGTTTGATGAGATTCCACTCTGCACCCAGATTCTCTCCAGCTCCTTGCTTTCCATATGGCCCATGGTCCTGCCTCCCAGCAAAGCCCATCCACTTGCTAGTTCAGGTTTTTTCCCCTAACTTGTCCAGGAGACAGAGAAGTTCAGTGGGGAAGGATTGAGGAGAGTTATGGTTCCCTACTTACCAGCTCCATCAGATCTTCTTTCAAGGCAAGCTCCTTTGCTATTTAACTTCTGAAAGCAAAGGGAACTTTTCTCACAAATGAGTGATGTCTCTCCCCATCACTGAGGAAACAGTCATAACAAATCAGCTGGCATGTGCTACATTTTTAGATTGTTGTGCTGGAGGCTGGGGGAAAGCTTGTGGAAGCTGGTGGGTGTGACAGCTGCCTTTCATACAGGATAAACACAAGAAGCAAGCGAGCTCCTTTTGGAGAAAGATAGCTGAAACAATAGGAGTCACTCCCCAAAACACAGGACTTTGCATGCATTCTTTGTACATACTCAGGATTGACCCAAAGAGATACCTTTATCCATCATCCATTTATCCTCTTCATAGAAACAACCCACAAGACCCTGCATGTTGGCTAAGCACTTGGGCCAAAAGGGTAACACTATAGTAAATTCTTGTTACTAAGGACTGACATGATTTTTTAAAACATAAAAATGGCTCCAGTCTACTGGGTCAGAGCAATGGTTGATCTAGCCCAGCAACTAGGGAAAACTACATCCTTGGATCTGAGCTGCTCTTCTTTCACCTCTGCAGAACAAGGGGTGATACTTGTTAGATAGTCTAGATACTTACAACAATTAGCACAAACATCTAAGGATTAATTTGCTCTCCTTGATGCTTTAAAACTGATTTGACAGCCCAATTTCATTTGTGTGCGCGGACACCAACAACCCACGTAGCAATTCTGAAACATCTAACTTTCTTTATAGCCTCCCTCAGAATCCAAACCTTACTCCAGCAAATTCACCCCTTTCCCCAGGACATTTCTTTTTCTGAGATTGCTAGAGTGCCTGGCATCAGTCTTGGGAAGAATGGAGCACAGAAACAGCATTTGGGACAATCCATTTTGGCACAATAGTGCTGATTCAGCAAAATACTTAAGCACCTGCTTAACTCTCATCACAGTACAACTCCAGAAAGGATTTGAAGTCTTTTTTCCCCTAAGGTTTGGGTATGTTTTCTCTTTAAGTGAACATATTTACCCCCTTGTTCAAGTACTTTGCTAAACCAGTGGCTTGCTTGTGTGTATTAAAATTTTAAAATAGTATCTCCTCTTAACTGCCACCAAAAATCCATTTGCTCTCAAATTAATGCATTGGTCCTTCCCAATCCACTGCTCTCCTTCCTCTCTGGTATTACACACAGTACTTCTATGTCCGGTTCAGCATTGAAACCCCCCCTCCCCACAATTCCAAAAGGATGAGCAGGAAAAGTCTTTTAAATAACAGGGCACCATTTTGAAAGATGAGGATGAATACAGAACGGTCTATAAGAGTTTATGTCCGATAGACCCCCTACACATTCCCTGTTTTCCTTCCATTGAATCCAACGATCATCCTTCCACCTGAGAGCTCCCCATGAAACACATCAGCAGTTGTATCTTTTCTCCTGTTAGTCAGGACAGCAATATTCTTGAGCCATATGCTTATGTTAAACTCTAAAATGTCCACACTTGCCTGCGTTTGTGAGACTCAGGCTATGTCTAGGGTTTTTTGGTATCCTGGAATTGTGCAGAGCGTAATTTGCGTACCTTTTTCCAATAAAGCCCTGTACTATAGACATAGCCTCAGAGCGTGCGAAGTAGGAATGAACAGTCTCATCCGAACATTGGGCTGTATCCAGGGAAAGACCTCAAGCCCTGGGAATTACTATCAGGACTGGCAGAAGCAATCCAGAAACCATATGCTCCATCCAGACTTGATGGGGAACTATCCAATAACTATTTGTGTAAATGCCTCATGAGGCTGGTGGTATGTGGGGAGCTTTTCAAAGAGCCCCACTTTTGAGGCCAGTTATGGGGCAAAGCATTTTAACAGTGGGCTGCCAGCCAAAGGAGTTTGCTGGAGTCCAACTTGGGCAGCAGGAAAGGTTCTAGGAGGAATTCGAACCCAGGTACATCAGCTCCATGGCAAACATGAGGGGAACATTGTTCTGTACAAGGCAGAGAAACTAAGAATACTGGTGTGACACCCACCATGCTTTATGAAAATTGGCTTATGAATATAAATATGCCTAACTTTGAGATGCTTTAGACAAAATACCTCATGTAACCTATCAATTTTAAATGTTACAAGCTGCTGGATCTGTTCTGGAGCATATATCATTTTTGTATGTGAAATTAGAAATAGGAAATATGAGACTGTTTGTAGTTTTACATGTGCTAATGAGAGCCATAACTGGTGCCCCTCCTCTCCAGCCTTGGTGATCAGTTCAACCACTTGTAAACAGCTTTGTTTATCCTTTAAGTCCAGAAGGTGGTTGGTCCTAGGAAAACATGTGACTAGAACACATGGTATTGGGATTCCATTTTGACCTGGTATTTTTTCACAGACAGGCGGGGGTAGGGGGGGAATGTAAAACAAAAGATTCTCACCCTTGGGGAAGAGTCTATTTAAGTAATGGGAAGCTATCAGCCCTTGGTCTATGGTTAGCCTGGGGAAGGGCCCAGCACACAAGGATGCAAAGAGGGCTGGGTCCCCAAGTCAGAGTAAAAGAGTTTGTCTCTGACTTGAAGATTATGCCTGAAATAAGAACAGCTCTAGGGTAAGAATTTGTATGCAATAAAGTTTTGTAGTGATTTAGAACTAGCTATGCGTTTTCTATTCATTTTCACTTAGTAACTTACTTTGATCTGTCTGTTTTCACTTGCAACCACTTAAATCCCCACTGTTTTATTGAGTACAAACACTTTTGCTTACTATCAGGTCGTGGAAATAATTCCAACCTTGGGGAACAACTGTTGTGCATATCCCTTTCATTGATAAAGGGGGTTTGCCAAATGAGCTTTTACTGTGTAAAACAAAGGAAGATGAATTTATCTGGGGTTTTTTGGTCCCATTTGGGGGTTGGTTTTCTGGGTGCTGTGATCTAGAACTGCATCCTCCCAGAGCTAATGTGGTTCAGTGTCTGCATTGTTCTGCAGGGGGGATGGTTACCCCAAATCTGTGCTTTGTCTGGGGGAGACCAGAGGATCTGTCCCAGCTGGACAGGGTGGTAGGGAGCCCCAATGAGCAAAAGGGCAGGTGTCAGTGGCATGATCAGCACCCCAAGGAACAATTACAAGGGGACTTTTGTGATTGGGTCACGTGTCACAACTGGGTCATGTGGCACCACTCAGGAAACTCATTTTTTCACAGGGACTCCAACATAGTGAATCAGATGGCATGAGCTTGGCTATTCATTTCCATCTGGTGGCACTTTTTACAATGCCTCATTTCCTACTGTAATAAAAGCGACAAATCCATGAGCCATTCTGTAAAGCTCCTTGATACAGCAGTGCCCTGTATAGCAAGCAAATGGTAGGAGGACACCAGCATTCCCAGCCAGCCCTGCTACAGGAGTATTAAGGAGCCGGTAGTAGGGAGCTGCTGCTCTCCCAAAGAGGCAGGGGCTGGTAGGCCAGGGTTTCCTCCATGAAAGTTCTGAGAATCCCTGCTCAGCTCAGTGGAGTCTAGAAGGAATGTGAGGGCAAAAGAAGGTCCTATCACAGGGACACTGCTGCAGGGAGCACAAGAGGGAGGGGGTTAAGCAAGGGCTCCTGGGCATTTGTGCAGTGTGGAGGCTCAGCCCCTGGAACGTTGCAGTTGCCAGATGGCCAAGCCATTGGGGACAGCACCCGTTAAAACTGTAAAGGGTGAAAACACCCAGCAAGATTATTGTTCAGTGACATGTTGCCATGGAAAGCTGAGTCATGACGGAAAGGGCAGGCCTGTGATAGACACACTCATCTTGTGTGGAGCAGGCCGGCTACTCCCACAGCTACTCCACGGACTTGCATGGGAAGGTGTTTCTTATTTTCACTGCTTGATGGAAATGAAGAGGAAAACTGCTGGAGGCCCAAAATCAGAAGTGAGCCATAAGAATGTGTAAATCAGACCACTTGGTTTTCAATGAGACTTTCACAGATATTTACACCACCCACCCGGGCAAGGGAGTCAAAGCTGACTGATGTCCACACAGACAAGCTAGAAGCAAGTAAGAACAGGTAATTTAGAAGCAGCCCCCACCCTCTTACAGCTTCCTGGTGTGAGCCTCAGATCAGCTTTGATTCCCTCACACCCACGCAGAATGGGCATATCAGCCAAGTATTAGGATCTTCCCTTTTCAACTGCAGTGGTTATTTGTGACCCTGATTTTGCTGAGACTTATTATTTACAACATGGTGGTGTTTGGCTTTAATGGTTTCTTGAGCCGGTGTATCTAAGTTCAGGTTGATTTAAAGGAACTCCTTGTACCTGCCGTATCCCCATAGCAGGACTGTCCCCAGTCTGCAGAGATTCATTTGCCTCCTACAGATGAGATACCTTACAGAGCTTGGACTGGAGGGATGTAATGGCTTGGAGAATGATGGCATCAAAATAAGGTTTTATTGTTGAGAACTGAAGTTTGGAAAGGACAGACATAGCAGGCGACCACCACTTCCTACACACCAGCCCGCCTGCAGCCTTATGAGGGGAGATGACAGTGAGGGCAAGGTGTGTGGAAAATCGGGACTGCATCCTTCCATGGTATCAGAGGAAAGGAGGGGAGAGGTCAGGGAGTGTATTTAGAATACAGACAGCTGGAGGGTGGAAGAGTTTGGGGCCCTGAGATAGCAGCTATACCAGCATTTGAGGGGCCTAGCAGAAGTGCCAGGCCGTTGGACAAGATGGAGGGACCTCATGTGGAGATGGGACTAGCCCATCCCGCCCCCGTCAGCCCTTCAGAGCTGGCCAAACCACGCTGCCCGGTGCCAATTTAAGGGGTCGAAGGCTCCGGCTGCCACTGCTGCTACACTAGTGGGTGTCGGGGAGCCCTGGATCTCCCCTTTTCTCTCCACCCCCTAGGTGAGAGGGCCTGCCAGCATTCTTTAGCTTTCCCCATGAGAGCAATAGAAAGACACCCAGTTCCTAAGCACTTCAGTGGGAACCCGCAATCTCATGAGATAATTGCAACAAACTCATTTCTACATCAACTTCACCCAGGGGACAGTAAGAAGCTGTCTTCTGCAATTCAGGAAAGAGAAATCACCCACTGCATAATTTCAGCACGTCTTCTGGTGAAGGCACTTTTAAAGTATTTTATAAATTGCTCCAGTTACTGGTTCTCTTTCAGAACATTTTTAGACTTAAAGTAGAAGAGACATGACAACTGTATTTAACTCTGTCAAGAAAACGTGGCTAGTCTAACTTAAAAAAAAAAAAAAAAAAAAAAGCAGCCAGGTAACAAGCTTATTCTCCAGCAAAGTTGCCTGTAAATTTCTCTGGCTGGATTACACCAGCTTTAAAAAAAGATTAAAACATTTCTCTTTATGACGGGGAGAAATAGAAATGGTTCTCATGCTAGTAGAATTTGAATAAATATGCTTATTTTTGTGCCTTTTGGAAACTAATTGAATTATGATGAACTGTAGGAAGCAAAAAGAAAGTGAAAGACAGACCTACGTGCCTCCATGGGGCATGCCAGGCATTTGTGGCTCTCCTGCTGGAGCTGTGCCCCTTTGCCCATCCTATCCCACTCAAAGGGGGCCTTTTTGGCAACAAAAAGCAGTGATCTTAGGTCTCCTAGAGTTGCCCAGGGAGGTCACCCAGGATCAGCTGTGGCAGAACTCAGAGAATTGGTTCTCCAGCAGTTAGAAGGGCTGGGAGGAAACAGAAACCTATTAGGGCCTAACCAAGCAAGGTAAAAAAATCCCAGAGGTGTAGCCGTGTTAGTCTGTAACTTGAAAAACAACAAGCGTCCTGTGGCACATTAGAGACTAACCAAAGTATATAGAATCATGAGCTTTTGTGGGCAAAATCCACTTCATCAGATGAATTGGAGTGGAAATAACAGAAACCAAGAGATAAGGCCTGGCAGCTTCTTCCAAGTCCCTTGGACTAAGTGGGCAGTTCTGGGTGCATCAGGAAAAGGTTGGCAATCCAAACGCCCAACCTGGGCAGGGCTTAGCCCCGCGAGCTCTTTTCTGAGTCAGCGAAAGGTTGGCTGTTCACACTGTGGAATGCAAAGCCCAGGTGGCCTCTGAGTTAAATACCAATCTGAGTGCTGTCATGTGATACAAGAGATGCTCGGCTGGTGCAGGCCTATGCAGGGCCTCACCCCTTCTCCTCGCCAGCTGCTCCTAAGATCTCAGATCAGAAGTCACAAGAGAAGGGAACAATCTCAGAACAGAATTCTTTTCCCCCAAAATATTTTCCATTTATTTTTGTAGAACATTTGTGTTTCCACTTACAAATAAAAAAATGCTTAGAAAGACGTTACAAAATTGTGCAGAACAGACCAGAGCGGTACAGCACTTCTCCTGCTGTATCATTTTGCGTCGTTCTCTTCCTCCTCCTTAGCTGACGTAGGCCCTTGTGCTTGGTACTGCAGCTCAGCTGGTTCTGCATCAGCTGGTGGCACTCTCATGTTCAGAATCTAAAAAACAAAACCGCCACATCAGATTACAGACCCAGAATATTAGGAATAAAGCTTCATTAGAAGGTGCCTGTCTGCTGTGGGCACTTGAGGTGCCTTGTGGAAGCAGAAGTCAATCACCCCCCAGAGGAGCGACAATGTCCATTTGTGGCCTGCAAAAAGTTCTCTCCAATACCAGGATATTTTAAAGCTCTTATATAGGGGCCATCTGAGCACGTCTAAGCCACTCAGTTGGGACCCAAGGTTCGGGGTGCAAGCTTTCCCCTGACTTCTCACACTGACAGGGGGAGTTCCAGTCCCTCAGGAGATGGTGATGGGGGAAACCAGAGAATGGATCCAGAACTGGTGTCAATGGATGGCAGGAGAACACTGGATGGAGATTTCTTATTGTATTAGGGAAGCAAGGGGGAATCTAGCCTGGGCCCTGGTTGATATTCTGAGTCTTGAGTTACGCCACAGAGATCTCAGTCAGCTCAAAGCTGCATGAACCCGGCCCAATATCTTGCTGCAGCACAACCCAGAAACGGAGCTTTTGCATTGGTGGGGCTACCCATGAGCAAAGGGGCTCTGCAGGTTTGGCCGGATTGTCCAAACTGGCCCTGCTTGTTTAAAAGAAAAAAGGCCAAGTCCATGGCCCACTGAGGACCTGGACAGCAGAGACACACAAGCCAGGACATCAGAATGCCAGGTGTGAACAGCATCCTGCAGCCCCTCCTGCCTGCATGCCGTACAGTGCAAGAGGCTGGGTAGGATATAATACGTTTTGTAGGGACCTCGAACCAAGTTCACTGAGCTTTAAAATGTCCGCATCAAAAGCTCAAGTCATGCACCTCCAGGCAAGCACAGAGCAACACACAAGCAGGGACATCTTTTCCCACGCCCTCCTCATGCTTCCACAGAGTCTGCGTTAGCTGCAGTCACAGATTAGCTTGTTTCGGTAGCCCCCAGCAAGGTGCACTGAAGTCCTCCCATCCACATCACAGAGGCATGCACAATGGTGATCGGAGCTGCAAGCACATTGGGTTTATACAAGGCAAGGCACAAAGTTTGCTAGGCTCCTACAGTATAAAATAAAATGAATTGCTCTCTTTGAGCCCATAGGCTCTTCAGAGCAAAGCATGGATAAAGGAGAAGGATGTTGATGTTTGGTACAGATGTGGTGTTTGATATTAAATCCAATCCATCTTTTCTCCCTCCCATCACTTCAGCTGCACTGCCCTGCCCTGCCTGCACGTGTCACTAACCCACTTGGAAAGGTAGTAGAAGTTGCCTTGACTGACTTCTACTGTCATTCTTCCACTTGCTTTTGATCAAAAAGTCTAGTCCTGCACAGGCTTGGCTCCTCCACAACACTCAAACAACTTCCCATTAACAGTAATGAAGGCCACTTAGTCCTTCTATGCCACTTTTCAGCCACAGAGCTTAGAGTGCTTTAACAAAAGGTGGGTGAGCATTATGTCCATTTTACAGATGGAAAATAAATCCAAGCTCCTCTCAATCCCCAAGCATTGACATCGACAAGATGAACTCTCAGGGGTTTCAGTTACAGACAATATTAACTTAATGCTGCTAGAAGCTTCCCAGGCATGCCAAATGTTTGTGCTTTGCACAGAGATGATCCAAACACTTCAGATACTCGGGGCTGGAGCCTGGAAGTCACTCTAGAAGAAAAGTTCCTCAGCCCCGGCCAGACCTAAGAGCGGACAATCACTGCACCTTCACTGCATTGCAACTGGCGCTCTGAAAAAAGCAAGAGGGCCCAGCAAGGTCACAAAATAGGGCCACGTCATTATCCCAGCCAGGTTTTGTATGCTATACATGCTAGAGCAGAAGAACTGTCCAAGGTTAATCCCAGGCTCCTCTACCGGAGCTCAGTCCAAAGGGAGAGCCATACCACCCTGGCTTCATAATTGCAAGCCAGAGTCTAGGGCAGGATTGGCAACCATCGGCAGGGAGCCCCTCGGGGTGATCCGCTGGAGGGCTGCGAAACATGTTGTTTACATTCCCATTTGCAGGCATGGCCCCCCGCAGCTCCCATTGGCCAGGAATGGCGACCTGTGGCCACTGGAAGCTACAGGGGGCTCCTTCCTGCAAACTGCCACATAAACAAAATGTCTCATGGTCTTTGCAAGCCAAAAGTTACTGACTCCATGTCTAGGTTAAAAATAAAACATACAAAAATCTAAGACTAGAAATAGAAGAAAACAAAAAACAAAAAGAAGAAAACAATAGTAATAAAACAATATTGCAGGTTGAACCTCCTTGGTCCGGCACTCTTAGGACCTGACTGGATTTTGCCAGACCAAGGGAGGTCATTTCTGGCTCCCCTGCTGCCAGACCCTCCCCCCCCCCATCCTGTCCCCTCCCCCACAGGCTTCCTGGCTCCCGCCACAGCCCAGCAGAGTTGCATGCCAGCTCCAAGCCTTCCTGCAGCCCAGATAAGCCGTGCACTGGCTCTCCACCCCCTCAGGCTCCTTCCTGGCTCTCGTCCCACCACGCAGCCCATCTGGGCTATGTGTCGCTCCTCCCCTACCCATGGCATCACGCCAGGCTGCCAGCCCCCTGCAGCGCACCAGGATTCTCTGATCCTGGAACATTCTTGGTCCTTCCAGACCACAGTTGTGGCCAGAACAGAGAGTTCCGGTTTATAGAGATGCATCCTGTTGTATCAAACACCTTTGTCCCTTTGCTAGCTCCCCAATCACATAGCAAGATACACATCCCCCAAGGACAATGGAAACATTTCTGTGTATACACCTATGCACACAGCCCTGCTACCCAATCCATTGCTCACAAACTACTGCAGCTGTCAGCATCTTCTACAAAACAGAGTGACGAAGTCTAGAGTTGAAAAGGGAAGACGGATGCAGAACCTTCCCAGTTAGTATTTAGGGCTCTGCCTTGAACTATTTAGTTTGTGACCCCTCCCTCAAGGCCAACTGCTTCAATAAGAAATGTCTGCCTGACCTCAGCGGGCTGGCAAGGATTCAGGAGCTCTGCAGGTTTTTGCTATATACTTTACCATACAAAAGGCACCTAAACCCTGCTGGATAGGACCTAGAACCTGTGCTTATTTTGAGAAAGAAAAATCTCCTTGACTCAACACATATAAAAACTGAGAAATCAGATTAAAATTGTCAATGGGCAAATTGCAAAGATGCTGGCAGGATGGTCGCTAGTCTATGCAAACCCCACCTACATACACATGCTATTGGGGGGTTTCATTCCAAGTCTGTGGGGTTTATTTTGTGGGTTTAACACATCCCACTGGTTTCTGCAGTGAGAATACTGCACAGGACATTCTTTATCTTGCTGAGATCAGGACATTTAAATCTCCAGTCTGAAAAGAATCAGCAAGTCCACAAATCTGACCTCACAGGTTTGCTGGTGGGCACCAGAAAATGAGCACACAGCTGTGAAGTCACTTAAACCTATCAAGTTTGATTTAAGGATCTTTCTGGCAGAGGCACAATCCAGTTCTCCAAGGCAAGCTTCAGATACCTGAGTCACAAAAGACCGTCCTCTCTTTTCCTACAACTCCCTGCTTCGTTCACTAAATAACTAACAACTCTGACCTCATTCCTGTGCCGGTTTTCTCTTTCGCTGTCCCTAGTACTCAGTTGTGACCTAGGCTTAGTGGTTCCTCCCCTTAGCTGAGGGGATAAATTTTTAGTCTCGGGCAGGCCTGGGCTTGCCTGTCCCACTCCTGCCAATAGTACACAACAAATTTCTGCTACCAGTGATGCAAAGGTCGTACAGATGGCAGCATGGTTCACTACACAACCCTGACGCATTCCTAGAACAGGGCCGTCACGTGCCCTTAATGAGGCAGGCGTCTTGTGGACCAAAATAGTATGTGATCCTGTAAGGAAAGCCTGTCATAATGCAAACACACAAAGGAACTGGGTTAAGGTTGCCCTGGCAACTTAACAGTGGTGTTTGCTAACTGGTGAGTGCCTGAATGCTTTTAACTTTAAAAAAAATATGATCTCCTAAGCTTGCCAAAGGTTAAACATAGGAGAAAAAAAGAATTAGAGACAAAAATGCCATCATGGGGAACCATGCTGGCTCCTCACATGAGACCTCAGTACGGCTGGGCTCTTTAGTCTCATGGCACAGTCTCTACCATAGGAGCCAGCAGAGAAATAGATAGTAGAAGGCGGCTCTTATCTTCTCTGTTGGCCTGGCATGGAAGGGGGATAAGACACATTATGCCAGGGGGGTTTAAAGATACTTGCCAGACAGAGGTGGAATGGTGAGCCAGAGGGATAATGGGTTCCCTCCCAGGTTCTGCAAGGGGGTGTTCTCTCGTGGGCACAGACACTTCTACTTCTATCCACCACCACAGTTCGTGTCCCTGCCACTTTCCCTACTGCCATCTCTCGCAGCTACTGCCCTGGGCCTCCCAAGGACTCCTGGCCCCCTCCCTCCTACACTCACCTAATCCTGCCTCTCTCCACCCCATCTTTTGTCCACTCTGCTCCAGCCTGAACTTCCAAGTTCCTGTCCTCACTCCCTTGCTTCTCACCCTTCTGCATTGGGGTCAGTTGGCTTCCCCTTTCTCCTTGCTGTCTGAGCCCTGGCAAGCAGGAGTACTAATGGGAGAACGTCTCCCCACTCTCCGTCAGGTGCCTAGCACCACAATGCAGGGAAAGTCTTGCTCAGCCCCTAGTGCCCTGGATGGAGCATGCTCTGTCACTTTCCAGGGATGACACATGCAGAGTCTAATCTTCAGAGAGGAGCTGTGCAAGGCTGGAGCATTGTCAATGCAGACGCCATCTTACAAGAATTTAGCTGCTAAATTCCAACACATCTCTATGGAGCACGTGCAAGCGGATTTTTCAGGTTTATAATCTGGGCAGATTTTCATAGGAATGACAAATGGCACATTCCTGACCTCAGGAGCAAGCGCCCCGCAAAATGCAGAGTCTCTGCTCAAAAGGAGGGAGACACTGGAGTTTCTCAAAGCATTGAAAGAATCCTCCCTTACCTCAACATGAGGGAAATATTCCCCTCCTAACCTTATTCTCTGGTGAGCTGAGCTGCTTTATCTGCAACACTGTAGAAAGTTCAGTCTTAGGCGAACACACAGTATGGAAAATTTCAGCCTGATCAATTTAAGTTTGGCAAAATTATAATCAGCTGATATCAGGGTTTTATAATGGAAAATGCCAGGTAACTAATGATAGGCAGCAGATAATGACAGTTACAATATAGATAGATACAGATACACACAGTTTCCTTTCCAAAGACTTAACATGAACACATGCAGCTAGCTAGAAACATTTAAGAGAATATAGGCCTCATGTCTTGATTCCTCCCACTATTTATATTGAAATGTTGGGAGAGCATTGTCTAACAGAGACAAACAACAACTTTGAGTACAGGTTGAACCTCTCTAGTCTGGCATCATAGGGACCTGAATGGTACCGAACCCCAAAATTTTCCAAACCCTGGAAGGTCACCATTTTGTCTTGCAACATTATCAACACTTCCACTGCTTACTGGGCTCTTAGAAGAGATTTAGGGGTAAAATAGGTAAATAACAGCACAGAACACTGAGAGCGGGGACTGAAGGGCATAAACAAACTTTATGGGACCACAGAAAACTTGGCCACACCCATGGTAAGTGGACATGTGTCTAACTAAAATCATGCCTGACTATGGATGTTGCTGGACCAGAGTGTGCCAGACTAGAGAGGTTCAACCTGTAACTGCAAGTCACATGTACAAAGAGTATAATTCAGCGGTTGGTGCACACAAAGGATTTTTTTTGGAAGTCCTTACATCCTCTAAAAGCTGTGAACACACTAATATGGGCCAGACTTGGATCCCCTTGCTGACAATCAGGAGTGCCTGGCTTGACAAGAAGGATCACTGATTTCACTGGAAAGAATCAGGACAAGGCATTACTCGCCATGAGGAGCAGCAGCAGAATTTAGCCCTAAGTTAGTAGCGTGAGAGATTTCCACCCTAGTGACGATTTGGATATTAAAAAAAGATTTAAAAGGGAATATCTATAAAAAGATATTTTCAGTAAACTGTTAACTTCTATCTCCACTACTCTCCACCCCTCTCTCTAGTTTGTACATCACAAATCATTTTAAAAGCACCATTGTACAGAGAATGTTCAGGAATAGTACTACTATATATGCCTCTCACTCAACATTTACTTCTGATGGCAACATTAAGTTATCTGGGCCAGTACTATTTGTGTAAACACTATTATTGACTCTTCTTGGACATGCAATAGATGACTGTATACCTGTATTAATGCAGTTACAATGCTGACAGATCCTGGTCGTCTGCAGGCAGAATTGAACCTGGGACCTTTGGAGTTTAGTCCATCAGGCTGGTACCTAAGGCTGTATAATGGACTCATTCTCTCTGTGAATGATCTCAGTGCCACTAGTGAGGACAGGGCACCACACCCAGAAGGTGCGTGGGTTACACAGCAACTACTCATTTTAGAACTTTAAGAAAAGCTGAATTCAGGAGAGTCTTGGATCTAATGGCTGCCCACCTCATATACACCAGGAAGCTGAAAAATGGAAATAGGTGCATCAAATGTCTGAACTACAGTTACTCTCCTTCTGTCGTCTCTGCAATGTAGTCTGAGTGAAAGTCTTGCACGAGCGTGTATGGTGCACACATAAGAACATAAGAATGGCCGTACTGGGTCAGACCAAAGATCCATCTAGCCCAGTAGCCTGTCTGCCGACAGTGGCCAGTACCAGGTGCCCCAGAGAAGGTGGACCGAAGACAATGATCAAGCGATTTGTCTCCTGTCATCCTTTTCCAGCCTCTGACAAACAGAGGCCAGGGTCACCATTTCTATCCCCTGGCTAATAGCCTTTTATGGACCTAACCTCCAAGAAATTATCTAGCTTCTCTTTAAACTCTGTTATAGTCCTAGCCTTCACAGCCTCCTCTGGCAAGGAGTTCCATCTACTACTTCAGGGCTGATCTCCATGTGATTGTCACATTTAAATTCTAATAGGCTGAGTTACAAGGGGAGTCTTGGTACTTCATCAAAGGAGAGTCACTCAAATTCAAGTGTCTCTTCCCATCACCGGTCTAGCTCTGGTGGCTTAATGGCTCTATGTAGTGTTGCTGATGCTACAATTCACTCAAGATAAGCATTGGAATTTCCAGTTGGGTTTGAATCCCAGTCGAGATTCAATGTAGCATCAGAAAAACTGAGGCAAGAGATGCAAGGAACACAACTGAAGAGGCATATGCTGTGCTGACGGCTGCATGCCCTGGGACAGTGGCAGTTACAGGCAGCTGCCAAAATTGGGAAAGGCGGCATTAGCCTCTTAAAAGCAAGAAAAGGAGAGATGGCTTGGGCGGGCAGGTGGAGGAGAGTTGTCTAGTGCCAATAGAGAACAACACGTTTCAAGGTTTCAGGAAAACACTAAGTTTTCACGCAGTTTTCAAGCACAAAATGTTTATTTTTTGTAATATATACAATCTCTTGGGGTTTTTAGTGCCACTGACTTTGTCAGTATACAAGGGGTGGACTATACATCAGGCAATAGCAACAAACTGTAAGATCCAGTGCAAGCTGAAGGAGAAATGATGTGAGAACATATTTTCCATATTTGCTCAGGAAGCATACAGACATGAATCTAAAGAAATAAATTAAGGATACATGTTACAGAGAACAGAAATCTCTTACTACAGTAAGTATTTTGCCCAGGCAGAAGACTCTGCATAATTGTCTATAAAATTCAATTCTAACTGAATTGATGGAATAATATATTTAAAGGGTACCAATCAAATAATGTAGACAGTTATAATGTTCAAAGTACAACAGAACTATACAATTCACAGCTTGGCAGCACAAGACATCTCCACCCTTCAGCAGGTAGAATAAAATGTCATTGCAGTAAAGAAATCTAGAGCAGTGTGCCTTCAAGTTTGACCATGTAATGCTTTGTTACCGGTGCCCATAATGATTTCCCTTAGTGCATTCTATTAAAATGAAACTTACCATCCACAAAAGTCAGTTTTAGTGGGTTACCGTGTGCCTTTTGACTGAAAGGTGAAGATGCAGATTCTATGCACAGTAAAATGGATAAAAAGCAACTGTCAGAAAGGAAAGGGGTGTCCTTGCACCTACAGTGCAAACTTAATTAAAATTGAAAAAAAAATCAAACCACAATCAAACACCAAAACCGAAGGATTCATTGCTCCCATAAGAAAAAAATAAAAAAGAGCTTTGCACTTAGTTCCATGTCAGGGGGAGTACTATTAGCACTTCAGTGACAAAAAATACCATTCTTAACCAATACTGCTGGTCGAATTAAAGGGAGAGTACATGCAAGTACTATACTTACATAGTTCTTATAGTAACCGGGAGATGGGTTGTCCTATAATCAAGATTTCAGTTAGATTGTTCGGCTATGAAACATGCATCGATTCATAATTGAATTGAATTACACAAGCCCGTTGGGGGGGGGGAATAAAATATAATCAATTTGCTGCTGAACTAAAAGAAAGCAGTATTTGCCTGCCTGCTCCCTGTAACAAAAATAAGTTGTCGTCTGCAACAAATTTACCAACGACTGCATAACGGAATGAATTGCACTGCCCAAAAGGTATTCCCTGTACTTATATACAATGTACTTCCGCTGATCCTGTAAATGCTTCTATTTTAAAATGCATCTTTCACTACTCATTGTAGAAATGCAAATATATTTAGATCAGTTTCTCAAACAAATCTCACCTTGCAAACTTACAAATTTAAATTCAATCCACTACTTATAATAAAAGCATTTACAGTAGAAAATGGAATGAAACTAATCAAGAGCTTCAACTGTAAACCTTCAGTATATTTGCAAATTGAAACAAAATTTAAACTCAGAAGCCGATTGTAAATAAAATACACCTTTCAAATATTTTTACATTTCTTTCCAGCGGGGGCTGAAAAGCTTAAATTCAAGGCACTGTACTCCTGCAAGGGTTAATACAATTTTGTAACCTTCAAGTACATTAACTTTAAAGATTGCAAGTGTGGAACACCGGAACACAAGAGAATAAAGTGTCTTTAGCAATGAAATTTAAGCAAATATTGCCATAACAAACCACCTATCTTTCGTGAAAACATTTCACAGTGATTGCTTGATGCAGTGTATGGCTGTGTATGCTATTAGGCCTGTACTGGGTGCCAGCAGTAGAACCATACCTCTTCAAACACATGTGGCATCTATAGGCTCAAACACTCAGCATTCCAATTTTGAAATCATCCTCCTCTATCAAAAGGCGACAAAGCTATGTTTTGTTCATGTTAGGGCCAGGTGGATGGACAGCAGGCTGCTGCAGTGACACTGGAAACATCTGCAAGGCAGTTTTGCCAAGAGCTGGAAACTGTGCAATACTCTGAGTTCCTACAATCCCAGGTTGTGCTGCTGTGCCCGACCACTGCACTCCATAAACTGGTGTAGGGAAAACTCCTCCATATTGACAAAGAGGCATCACATAAGGCGTTACTGTGCCAGAAAGGGTAGTACCTGGCATAGGCACTGGCATGGATGGCGAAATTCCAGAAGTTAACGTGGCTGACATAGGACAAGACACTGGAACAATGCACTTTTTCCCCACTCCTGTTCTGACTGAATTAACCTATAGAAAGACAAATAAAAAAGCAAAGCTATTAAGCTGATCCTCTCCTCACTGACCAATGCAGTACTGTATTTTCTGAACTATGAAAGTGGTGTAAAATTGGTCATTTTCACCCTAATGACGGTAAGTGATCCAGCTCTTATGAGAGTCTCACGCTGTCAAGTGGCAAAGATTTTGACTGACAGGGGGAGTAATACCCCACTCTCGCCTTCCAAACAGAAAGCACCTCTGCGAGAGACAGAGATGGGAAAGGATGCAAAGAATAATCTTGCCCCAAGTTCTTTGGCCTCGTCATTATTAAACAGCTACCAACAGAGACTTCCTGTAGCCTCCAAGTCAGAGAACATTACTTACTCCTCCTCAGTCCGTGCAAGAACGGGAGAGATACTATTTATCCTCCAACTCTCTAAGGACTGGGCCAGATTAGATCATTACAAATACATTTTGATGCAGGAAAAAACGCAGATGCCTGTATTTAGCTGCGTCAACTACTTAGCCAAAAAAGGGCAGGGCATGCCACTGAACAAGGGAGAGAACTCAACAGAGAAAGCCACATAGCAATGGTTTCTTTAAGTAATCTTTATGGGTATGTCTACACTACCCTCCTAGTTCGAACTAGGAGGGTAATGTAGGCATACCGCACTTGCAAATGAAGCCCAGGATTTGAATTTCCCGGGCTTCATTTGCATAAGCGGGGAGCCGCCATTTTTAAAACCCCGCTGGTTCGAACCCCGTGCAGCGCGGCTACACGGGGCACGAACTAGGTAGTTCGAACTAGGAAGCCTAATTCGAACTACCTAGTTCGTGCCCCGTGTAGCCGCGCTGCACGGGGTTCGAACCAGCGGGGTTTTAAAAATGGCGGCTCCCCGCTTATGCAAATGAAGCCCGGGAAATTCAAATCCCGGGCTTCATTTGCAAGTGCGGTATGCCTACATTACCCCACTAGTTTGAACTAGCGGGGTAGTGTAGACATACCCTATGATCCTCCAACTCCAACTGGCCTTTATGCCTGCCCAGGACAAACAAAATCTTAGCTGAGTCTCCCATTGAACTTCCCCAGGTCTTTAGAATCCCAGCAAAGGGGCAGGACTGGGGGTTAGCCTCAGTAGTTCAACCTCATTGCTCACTGAAACAATAGTATCTGGAGTTTCCATGGTGGTGTGACAGAAAGGGCTTTTTCTTTTCTTTGTTTGGCTTCATGGGAATGATAAGATTAATAAGAGAACAAACACCACAGGAATGATTATAATACAAGGCATAATCTGGTCTCCCTGTGGACTGGTTTAGTTTTTAAATGGATACATAATTTACAACTTCCAGAAATGTTTGCCCCACATCAGCACCTGTTCCTGAAACAAAGATACCAGTGTTTCTTTGAGTTTGGAAATCTCAATATGGAACAGGTCAAATGGATAAGATTGGTTCAAGTGGGATTTTTGAAGGACAAAAGCAAATATGAGTAAGAAGGGGTGTGTGGTGATGGTGGGGTTACTTTTAAAATATAATATAAAAAAAACCCCCATCAGTGATGTCACTGAGGGACTTTTGGCTGTGGGGATGGAACATCTAGTTGCAAAACAAAACCCTAATTTTTAACCACTGCAGAAATATTTAATGGCTTTTTGTTTGCTTAACTTTATCTCAAGTGATGTTTGAGTCTGCCTGTGTGTATCTATATGGTGGTTTTAAAATCAGTGATGCAGCAACACCCCGCCTCCCCCGCTAAAAATAATGGCATAAACCAAGGTTCTTTTAATTTTTTGATTCTTTTATATTATTAATTTTGTCAAAACTATTGGTATATTTTATAGCAGTCAGAATATAGCTAATTGAAAAGTAACATGAACCAAGGATATATCTATAGGACAATGATTTTTCAAAACTGCTATTTAAGACCATGTTTTAAGATTCTAAAATGGTGTTTTCAAGAAAATTAGATTGTTTTAAGTAACAGACAACAGACTTATGGTGCACATGCTTCATTCCAATTTACAATTATGCTGCCCCCCAAAGCAACAGAGTATACAATATTACTGGAAGTCATTAAATGGCACTATTGCAGATAGTTTTGTTAGCTCTGTTTTTCTGAATGTGTAAGAATCAGACCTTGGAGAAATGCTTATTGTCAGCTGTGATACAGCCCCTTTTAGATGCTGAGAAGTATGATTCTACCTTGGTGTGTACATCTCTTGCACTCTCAACTCACTCACTCTTGGGCACAGTTGCTTCTGCCAGAAAATGACCAGTTATTGCCTCTTTCCCCATATATAGGAGGTTGACAAACTAGTTTTCAGCAACTTTTTTTGTGATCCTCCAGCTGTACCTTAAGACATCATTTCAACTTATATATTCAGAGATAATCCTCAAATATTTTCAGCACATGATGAGAACTCTTGCATCTCTCAGCATCTTCTGAGTGTGACCTCACAGCCAACACCCACGCCACGGCCTTCAGAACGGTGCTGAGAAGTGGAGAAAGTGATTCTGGATTTCCACATTTCAGTGATGCCACAGACTTTCATTCTCTCTGCTCGCTTAGTGCATAAAGTTCAAGGCGAAACCTGGACAAATCTGAAAGGCTTGTCCAAATACTGAGCAACAGCTTGAATATCTCTGTGTTGTGAGGAAAGGTAGGGCTGCAAAGTCAGCTGGATATATCATGCAATCAAGATCATCTCTACTTTCTGTCTGAGCTCCTGGCAGGTATTCCCACTGAAGCACACTTGAGGAGTTTTGCCAGGCTCAAGACAGCAAGGCACTGCTGCAATTTTATCAGATAAGGCACGCAGGCTTATCTGTAAACATATGCCAATTGTTCCCATTTCTTATCATTCCAGTGCCAATTTCAGAATTAATTCAACCTCAGCTGTCAATCTGTGTCATCATTTCCCCCCTCACGTCAAGAGATGGCCAACTCCATGCTGACAGAATGAGCCATTTTCAATCACTAGATATAGACTGGATCTCCCTGGTCCAGCACCCTTGGGACCTAACCGGTCTTGAATGAGGGAATTTGCTGGATTAGGGGAAGTCCCCTGCCACCGGTTGGACACTGCCCCTCCCCTCCTGCTGGCTCCGCTCCAGTGCTGCTGCTACAGAGCATGGGGCTTTCCTGGGATGGCACTCCCCAGCCTCCCGGCCCTGCTTGTTCCCGCTGGCTGGTGCTTCCCGTGGTTGGGGCCCTGTAGCTGCCCTGCTGGTCGGAACTCCATGGCTTCCTGGCTGCTGCCTCACCCGGTCAGGGTTCTGTGGCTGCCCTGCTGTTCCATGCCGGGTCGGGGCTCTGCAGTTACCTCACTGAGCAACACCCAGCTAGGGCTCTTGGGGCAGGGCTTGCCCATCCCAATGGCAAGGCTCTGTCATTGGACTCTTCACCAGCTTGCACTCTCGGGCTCTCTGGTCCAGTAACATCTGTGATCTTGCTGGACCACAGATGTTGCCAGACCAGAGAGTTCCTGGATTGAGGAGGTTCAACCTGTACTTGCTGAATCAGATGTCCTATTCTTTTGGCTAATTTCTTGTCAGCAAGGCTGGCAACCACATCCGTTCATGCCAGTTACTCATTTGGAAAGAAGTTCCAGTGAAGGCTCATTTTTCCACATATCATGACGACTCTTCGATACACATTGCTTATCAGTGATAAGTGTGTGATACACAGTGCCTTCTGTCTTAGCAATTATAGGCAGTCTTTTCATTTGCAATAACATTTCCTGATACCAGCATCTGCAAGGTACCTTGAAATACTTGTGGATGGCCTGGATCATCTATTTTACACTGATGTTGTCTTAGGAGATGTAGGAATAGCAGAGGCTGGTGTTCTGGCACAGGTACCAGACTCTTATGTTGCCATCGGGGGGAGGGAGGAGGGAGCAGAGGGAAGGGGAAGGGAGAAAGAGAGAGAGAGAGAGTGTGAGTGAGTGAGTGAGTGTGTGTGAGAGAGAGAGAGAGAGAGAGAGAGAGAGAGAACACCATAATAGTCTTTGCAGAATTGTTTACAGTTGTGTCTTCTAGCTCATTGACAATGCTTCTGAAAAGCTAGATTCTCTGGGATGAGAGAGAAGACATTTCTACTTCTTTACTTCCTAGCTGATTCTTAAACACTGTACAAGGAGAGGCGAGTGGTACTGAATCACTTGGCTAATCATATGCTGAATAGACTTGACATAATTTACAGTGTTGCCCTATTGGTTTCCTTTTATGTTTCTTTCTACTATAGGTTCTAGACATTTTGTTTGTTAAACGAGCCTGGGCTTAACCATGTTGGGTAAACAAACACACAATTCTCATCATGAATGGATCCACCAGATGTGTTGTAAAATTGCATCTGAAGTCGCACACGGTACAAATATCTTCCTAGGTACAGAAATTTAGAAAGAAGTGAATTATGCTAAACTGAATTAAGGCCACTTAAATTCTGAACAAGAATGTCCCCAGAGGGATTTACTGCAGTTTAATGAATCCTCTTTAAATTTACACCTTTAGTTAGCTCAGATTAATTTTCCTGAGTGGTCCTTGTAGACAAGCCCTTAATAAACTTTTAAAATATGCTAAAAAGCATTTCAAAAATAAAATATTTGCGTGGGAAGGAGGTGAGCAAGTTATTTTTTTTCTTCCTCCTTTGATAATCCTTCCCCAACACATACCCTATACTTATCTTACTTTAACCACATTCATAACTATACAAACAAGGAAAATTACACACTAGGAAACTGAATCCGAATAGATGATGTGTCCATGTGATATATAAAGCTACGTGGCCAGCAGTAGGGCAGACCTTAACTATGATGGCCAATGCAACCAAGCTATAGAGAACAGAGTGAAAAAACCGATCATAGAATCATAGAATACTAGGACTGGAAGGGACCTCGAGAGGTCATCAAGTCCTGTCCCCTGCCCTCACGGCAGGACCAAGTACTATCTAGACCATCCCTGATAGGCATTTATCTAACTTACTCTTAAATATCTCCACAGATGGAGATTCCACAACTTCCCTGGGCAATTTATTCCAGTGTTTAACCACCCTGACAGGAACTTTTTCCTAATGTCCAACCTAAACCTCCCGTGCTGCAGTTTAAGCCCATTGTTTCTTGTTCTATCCCCAGATGAACAAGTTTTCTCCCTCCTCCTTTCAACACCCTTTTAGATTCCTGAAAACTGCTATCATGTCCCCCCTCAATCTTCTCTTTTCCAAACTAAACAAACCCAATGCTCTCTAGACCATTAATCATTCTTGTTGCTCTTCTCTGGACCCGCTTCAATTTCTCCACATCTTTCTTGAAATGCGGTGCCCATCCAAAACCCACTTCCTCTGCCAGAAAACATCATGCCCTGGTTCTCTCCTATGGAGTAGTGGAAGCACGGTGTCTCTCCACTGCCCCCACCGACAACTCAAACCCACTCAAAATGCTTCTGGTGAGTAGATCTCCCTTCCCGGGTGTCAACTCTGCCAGCGCCCCTCTACTCTAATCCCTCCGAATTACTATTTAGCAGCTACACCTCAAGGTTATGGGCAGCTCCACTCCTGTCCACATCTTAACTCTTCCTTCCACATACCTTCCCTTTGCCTGCTACACCTTACAAACTCCTCTGACCTCAATACACCTGGGGTCTCTCCCATGGTGCTGGAATTACAGGTGGCTAGTGGTGCTGCTGCATCCCACAGCTTGATGTAGTAATAACAAACACCACATACATGGCTTCCATCAGCAGCACCCCCAAAGTAAAAACTGTCCCAGAACCTCTAGGTCTCTCCTGTGGCTTCTTCATACTTTCCCTTATACCTAGAACAATAGCCATACTCCTGAGCACCCGATCACTTCCCTCCCCTTCAGATCCTTCCTTCAAACACTACTCTTCTGGCTAGACCTTTACTGCCCTCCCTCTTTCTCAACAGCTATCCTCTCCTCTACCTGGTGTACTCCTATGCTAGGTCTATACTACAGCTATTCCCATTTTTTTTGGAAGAGGCTTTTCCGAAATTTGGCCTGTCTACACTGGGCCAAATTTCGGAAAATCCCCCTCTTTTGAAAGATCCCTTCTTCCTCATGGAATGAGGAAGACAGGGCTTCTGAAAGAGCACGTTTGCACTTCCTTTTTTTGTGGAAGAGCAAACGCGTTCCCTGGATGTGGCGCAGTGTAGACATACCCCTAGACATTAGCCTGCCAAAGCCATCAACACCCAGACAACCAACACAATGGACAAGCTGCATGAAAGTAGGCAACAGTTGTCTTTTTCCTGCTCCACCTCTTGTTTCTATTCTTGCCAGGTTAGGCCTAATGTGCCAGTCATACCGAGTAGAAGTCGCTACATCGGTGTGTGTATATATCCTATTTTCGAGAGGCTAAGTCTGGTCAGTTCTCACAGTGAAGCCCAAGAAGAGTTTGAATTCAACCAAACTTGATGGGGTGAGTATGATCACTGTCCTGTCTACAATACTCCAACAGTAATAATCTAGCAGTATAACCAACACCAAACAGGATATGATCAGTGCTGGTGGCTAGGATGCACAGAAGTGGTCACTCAGGCTACGTCTAGACAGCAGTGCTTTTCCGGGATACTAGAGGTATCCCAGAAAAGCAATGCTGCATCCAAGGAACAAATTTCAGAAAAATTTCAGAAAAGCGGATGCATTCTTTCGCCATCCCTATAAACCTCATTTTATGAGGAAGAAGGGATGGCTTAAAAAAGCAAGTTTTTCTGAAGTTTGGCACCACGTAGATGCACCAAATTTTAGAAAAGCCTCTTTTGAAAGAAAAGTGAAAAAAGATATGGAAATTGTGGTTTGCAATTTGTGTATCTTTTTCCAACTTTTCTTTGTAGTGTAGACGTAGCCTCAGACTCCACTTTCCTCCAGTCACTGGACAAAGAGATTGAAACACCAAGGGGTATGAAACAATTGTGAATTGGTACCAGAAGGTCTTGCCAATGCAGCATCTATACAAGTGAGATGTAGGGAAAGCCAGTCTGACAGATGGAGGAAGATCATGAGAACTGGAATCTGTTCAAACACAAGTTTCATCACAGTTCTATTATTCTTCCAACCCAACCAACATGGAACACAGCAAAACAAGTGCTGACAATCCTCTTTCCCTGTCCTTGTCCCTACACCAACTTCAGAATTTTTGCTCTGAGACAGTCAATTAGCTAAACCAAGTATCGGAGGGGTAGCCATGTTAGTCCTTTCACAGGTCGATCACATCAGACTCAAACATTTTTTTCTGCTCAGTTATCCATTGTGGCTGTTTCTCTAATAAGCAGTTAGAGCTCATGTAGTGACAAGACAACAAGAAAGGCCCTAGTTAGTGAATTCCTTGGTCCCCTGACATTTTCAGGTAATTCATTTATCCAAAGAACATTCAATGCACTTGATACATAAGGAAGTTTATGTTACTTGCTGCATTCCTGTGTTTTTGTGGTGCTCACAACTACCTACCTGAATTGGTTATTTTAGTATTTGTCCAAAATACACTAGCATCGGTGAACATTCTCTTATTAGGTGGTTTGACATCAATACCTACTAGTTATCTCCTTTTACATTTCTATATGTGCTGTTGGATGGTCAGATTTCATGCATATTCCCTGTCTGGAGGTGAAGAAGTCACCTGAAAGCTCATATGAAAATGCCCTGCCAGTATCTGGGTGTTCCATAACACCACTGAAAAATGGAAGGCACTCTTTAAAAAAAAGATAAAGGATAGTGACTATTGCATACTCAAAATGACAGGCAACATGACATGGGTTTACTGTAGGAATTGTCATTTCAATAGGAACACCATCGAAGTTGTTCCTTTTCCCCCTTGGAAAGGAAAGTTAAAATCCTCCTATGCTAGCCCAGTCCCATATACTGCCTACTATGCTTCCAACTATGGAGAGGGAAAAGAAGAGAAAAATGCTATACATCTGTATGCAACTGGTCAAGCACCTCCACCACCATTTTGAAGAGCTGTTAATTGACATCCCCTTAAAGAGGAGCTTTCACTCGTAAAATAGTTACCTGTAATACCTTGTACTCGCAAAGCAAATAATTTGCTCAGGGCAATAAAAGGACTGGAAGGGCAACACATACGTTCTTTCAGAAAAAATACACAAAGTTTGCTGACAGTATCATAGGCTGAGGGAGAAGTGGATCGCGAGCTTTAGGATCGTGTGTGCTACTCCTATTAATGTTAATGGCAGTTCTGGGCAGAGAACTGGCAATGCAAGTTTCTCCCAAAGTTACACCAGGATTGCTCTGCCCAGTTTAAAAAAATCTCAGATAACTAGACTGACTCAGCTGCCACTACTTTCTTTAGAATTAAGACAAAATACAGGACTATGTAGCACTTTAAAGACTAACAAGATGGTTTATTAGATGATGAGCTTTCATGGGCCAGACCCACTTCCTCAGATCAAATAGTGGAAGAAAATAGTCACAACCATATATACCAAAGGTTACAATTAAAAAAAAGAACACATATGAAAAGGACAAATCAAATTTCAGAACAGAAGGGGGTTGCGGGGGGGGGGGGGGGGAGGGAGGTAAATATCTGTGAGCTAATGGTATTAGAGGTGGGGAAAGGTAAATGTCTGTGGGCTAATGCTATTAGAGGTGATAATTGGGGAAGCTATCTTTGTAATGGGTAAGATAACTGGGGTCTTTGTTGAGACCCATGCGTAGAGTGTCGAATTTTAGCATGAATGACAGTTCAGAGGATTCCCTTTCAAGTGCAGATTTAAAAGGCTACACCAGACTAACACGGCTACATTTCTATCACTATTATTTAGAATTAAGAACAGCCATGCTGGGTGAGACCAATGGTTCATCTCACCTGGTATCCTATCTGACAGTGGCTAATGCCAAATGCTTCAGTAGGAATGCACAGGACAGGGCAATAATTTAGAGCTCCACCCTTTGTTATCCAGTTCCAGCATCTGAGAGAGAGGGCTGGCTGATGTGATTACAGAGTCATTGGCTATTATCATTGAAAACTTGTGGCAATCGGGAGAGAACACAGGTGATTGGAAAAAGGCAAATATAGTGCCCATCTATAAAAAAAGGGAAGAAGGATAATCCAGGGAACTACAGACCAGTAAGCTTCACCTCAGTCCCTGGAAAAATCATGGAGCAGGTCCTCATGGAATCCATTATGAAACACTTGGAAGAGAGGAAGGTGATCAGAACAGTCAACACGGATTCATCAAGGGAAAGTCATGCCTGACCAACCTGATTGTCTTCTAGGATGAGATAACTGGCTCTGTGGACATGGGGAAAGTGGTGAATGTGATGTACCTTGACTTTAGAGGATGCGATGAATTGCACCCTCAACAAGTTTGTAGATGAAACTAAATTGGGGGGGAGAGGTAGACATCCTTGAGGCTAGTGATAGGGCTCAGAGTGACTTATACAAATGGGAGGATTGGGCCACAAAAAAGTCTGATGAGGTTCCACAAGGACAAGTGCTTGCACTTAGGACGGAAGAACCCAAGCACTGCTACAGGCTGGGGACCAACTGGCTCAGCAGCAGTTCTTCATAAAAGGCCCTGGGGTTTACATTGGATGAGAAGCTGGATACAAATCAGTGTACTCTTGTTGCCAACAAGGCTAACAGCATATTGGGCTGATTAGTAGGAGCACTGCCAGTAGATCGATGGAAGTGATTATTTCCCTCTATTTGGCAACGGTGAGGCCACATCTGGAGAACTGTGTCCAGTTTTGGGCCTCCCACTACACAAAGGATGAGGACAAACCGGAGAGTGTCTGGGGAGGGCAATGAAATGATTAGGGGGCTGGGACATATGACTTGTGAGGAGAGACTGAGGGAACTGGGCTTATTTAGTCTGCATAAGAGAAGAACGAGCAGTGATTTGATAGCAGCCTTCAATTACCAAAAGGGAGATTCCAAAGAGGATGGAACTAGTGGTTGCGGTAAGAAGCAATGGCCTCACGTTGCACTGGGGATGGTCTAGGTTGGATATAAGTTAACACTACTTCACTAGGAGGGTGGTGAAGCACTGGAATGGGTTACCTAGGGAGGCGATGGAATCTCCATCCTTAGAGGTTTTTAAGGCCAGGCTTGACAAAGCCCTGGCTGGGATGATTTAGTTTGGTTTAGTCCTCCTTTGAGCAGGGGGTTGGACTAGATGACCTCCTGAGGTATCTTCTAACCTTAATCTTCTATCATCTGGCAGTCAGGGGTTTACAGACTCTCCTGTAATAGTTGCATCTCTGACACCCGTTCCCCCCTCAGTTCTTGTGCTATGGGAAAGGTCAAACCAGCATTTCCTAATTCACTTTAACCACACCACTCATGATTTTATAGACCTTTATCTTATCCCCCCTTAGTTCTCTCTTTTCCAAGCAGAACAGTTCCAGATTTTTTAATCTCTTCTCACATGGAAGTTATTTCATATCCTTAATTTTTGTTGTAGTTCTGTCCTTTTTCCATTTCTAATATATCTTTTTTAAGATAACAGGGCAACAGGGCTAGAACTGCATACAGTATTCAAGGTGCAGGCGTACCACGGATTTATATTGTAGCATTATGTTATTTTCTGTCTTATCTGTTTCCTAACGTTCTATTAGCTTTTTAACTGCTACTGCCCATGAGCACATTTTCAAACAACTATCCACAATGACTCCAAAATCTTTTTCTAATTTAGAGCCTATCATTTTGTATGTATAGTTGGGATTATGTTTTCCAATATGTATTACAGTAAAACCTGTGTTATCTGGCATGCTCGGGGATTAGGGCATTCCAGTTATCTAAAAATTCCGGTTATTTGAGGGTCCATCTTTCTGTCTCCTAAAAAGAGCCTCCTTTCCTCCCCAGCTCTGACTGCCAGACCACATCCCCTCCAGAGCCATCCATGGAACCCAGGGGTCCTGGACTCCAGACCGCCACATTAATTATGAAGCCTCCAAAAGGCAAGGCTTCCTTTCAGTACCACAAATAGAATACTGGGGTCTGACTGCCAATTCCCTACTCCTCGAAGCCTGAAATAGAACCCAGCTATCAAAATGCCGCGTGGCCACGCCCAGCCTCTGGCCGGCTGGATCAAAGCGCCACACCGCATGGCCACACCAAGCCCCTAAGAAATTTGCCGGTTTCTAAAGTTTTCTGGATAGTTAAGTGCCGGATAGCGCAGGTTTTACCGTACTTTGCATTTATCTGCCATAAATTTCATCTGCTATTTTGTTGCCCAGTCACCCAGTTTTGTGAGATTACTGTGTTGCTCTTTACAGTCTGCTTTGGACTTAACTATACTCAGTAATTTTATGTCATTGGCAAACTTTGCCACCTCACTGTGTACGTCTTTTTGCAGATTATTTATGAATATGTTTAACAGTGCTGGTCCAGTACTGGGGATGTTAAAAAGCAGTTAATTAGGTAACCGTGTAACCGCTGAAAATCTTAGTGATTACACGCAGCAGTATAAAGCTTATACTGTGGAGCAGTTGGTTCCCTGGGTGTGGAGTCGTCAGCCAGCGTCAACAGGAGCCAGCTCCCACCTGCCGGTCCTCCTCATGGAGAGCTGGCTGCTACCCCATGCTTCTGGCAGGATTTCATCAGTTACTGTAACAGTTATATGCAAGCTTCTGGCCCCACTCCCAGGGATCCAATTGCTGCCTTGCACTGCAGGCTCCAATACATCCCTACCCAACACAGATCTTCTCTTCAATTTGAAAACTTACCACTTATTCCTACTCTTTGTTTCCTGTCTAACCAGTTATGGATCCATGAGAGGACCTTTCCCCTTATCCTGTAACTGCTTAGTTTGCTTAAAAGCCTTTGATGTAGAACTTTGACAAAGGTTTTTTGAAAGTCCAAGTACACTATATCCACTAGATCCCCCTTGTCCACGCATTTGTTGACCCAATAAACAAATGCTATGTTGAGTCTTCCCTAACAAACTGTGTTCATCTATACGTCTTATAATTCTGTTCATTATAGCTACAATCAATTTGCCTGGTAACGGAGTTACACTTACTGGCCTAGAAACTTTTTAAATAAATGGGCGTCACATCAACTATCCTCCCGCCATCTGGTGAAGAGGTTGGTTTAAGTGATAGGTTACATACCTCTCTCAGTAGTTCTGCAATTTCACATTTGAGTTGCTCCAGAACTCTTGGGTGATACCGTCTGGCCCTGATGACATGTTACTGTTTAATAATATAGGACCATTCCTCAGTCTTCTCACCTACAAAGAATGGCTCAGGTGTAGGAATCCCTCATATCCTTTGCAGTGAAGACTGACACAGAATTCATCTAGATTTTCCGCAATGGCTGGGTCTTCCTTGAGTGCTCCTGTAGTATCTCAATCGTCCAGGGTCCCCATTGGTGGTTTGGCAGGCTCCCTGCTGGTTCTTACAATTTTGCAGTTAGTTTTTGAGTGTTTTTGCTAGTTGCTTTTCAAATTCTTTTTTGGTCTGTCCAATTGTATCTTTACACTTCATTTGACAAAGCTTATATTCCTTTCTATTCTCCTCTGTTGGATTTAACTTCCAATGCTTAAAGGATGCTTCTAACAGCCTCTCTTACTCTGTTTAGCCATTGCAACTCTTTTTGGATCCTTTCCCCCTCCTTTAAGAGATTTGATACAGAGCCCTATATACCTTAGAAAGGCAGAAGGGCTATTGGTTCATCTGGTCTGATATCCTGAACATCACAGGCCAGGGAATTTTACCCATTTATCCTTGCATTAAGCCAAATAACTGATGTTTGACTAAAGCACGAAAGGAATTAGCCGTGAACTGAGGATGTCAAGAGAAGTTGAACCCACACCCTTCCCGTGGGAATTTGTTTCAATGATTAATAACTCATTCTTCAAAATGTGAAGCTCATTCTGATTTGAATTAATTGAGATTGAAGTTCCAGCCCTGGGTTCTTGTAATACTTTTCTCCACTAGGTTGAAGATCCACTTAGCACTTTATATTTTCTCCCTGGGAAAGTATTTAGTCACTATAATCGAGTCAACTCTCAATCTACGATTTGGTAAGAGCAACAGATAATAGCTTTTAAACCCTCATGTAATTTTGTGGCTCTTTCCTGCATTCTTTCCAATTGCCCAGCCTTGTATTGGACTCCCCAATGCCATATGTAGAAGTCCCTGCTCCCAATGGCTTCTGTGACAACAGTGGGCCTTTTCTCCTGTTGTCCAGATTAAGTGTCTCTTGGCTCAGTTTCATCCCTCTTCTTCTGGCTATTCCTCTTCGAGTATCACAAATCATCCTGGTCTCCTTTAATTTCAAATCCACCCAAACATTTGTAGATTCAGGGAAAATTTTAACACCCAATGCTACTTGTACCATTGGAGACCTCCCCCTTAAATCACATCTGTTGCCCTGGTTTTGTCAGCAACAACTAGAATTCTGTGTTGTGTCTCTGGTGCCACAGGCCAGAATCAAGGACAATTGCAGGTAAGGTGGCCGTGAACCACCTCTGCACCTGCAGGATTCAAGGCTGCTCTAGAAGCCAGTGTGGACTCCAGGAGAATCAGCGTGATCAAAGGATGCTCCAGTTAATGGCAGTTGTCCCAGGGCTGCATGTGACCTGCTCTGCAGGTGCAACATTCAAAAATCCCTGGAGTGCTGTAGGGACTCACCACCTGCCCTGGCCTTGCCTCTGGTGTGATCCCTGTCTTAGGGCACATAGGACAGCTTGCACTGGGGAAAGCTCTCTGGTCAAGCACAGCAGGGCTTCACAGCTCCTGTGTATCTGTCCAGTGACATACGGGGTCCTGGGTATCTGGATTTTAACTTTGCCTTCATTTCTTCTAAAATCTCAGTCAATTCTCTAACTTCCATGGACAATAACCTTGCTGTAGGAGGACACCTATCCCCACACATTTTGCAGACTGTATGTAGAATATCTTCCTCCTCATCCCCCACAAGAACTCTACTACACTAGAGGTGGAATATGGGAGCTCTCAAGCTGTGCACATCACTGAACAGTCTTGGATAGGAAACAAAGACAACTGCTCAATGGCTGTTATCAAGAGAGTTAGGAAAAACACTCTGTCATCCCCTAAACTGGAGCTTGAGCAGGACACCAGGACTAACAACTCTAACATGCCAACGTCTCATCAAGGACAGTTTTCCAATTGCAAAGCCCCTGTCGTGGTGTGGGGGTTAGGATCTGGTGAAATGACAGCTACTATATCCCCCAAAACACTTCCTGAAGCATCTTTAGGGATCTCCCATCCAAGAACTGACCAACCAAAAGTATGGTTAGCTTGCAATAATGGACAGGATCTACAGACAGATATGGGTAGTGTTGTAAAACAAATTGCTCATTTATTACATATCTGGGCAACAAAACTGCATCATCACTATGTAGACAAAAGTTATGACTCTTCCCCTTCTTGTTACAAAAAGTTCTGTTTTAAACAGCTTCACTGTACTGTAGGCTTGTTTTCCCCATTAAACCTGCCTGCATGCTGCAGTGCCACAGATTTTCACTTTGTCCCATGAAAGAGATCAGCAAGCTCCTAAGCACTTACGTTTGTACAGCACAGTTCAACAGGGATGAATCTCCTGCCACTACTGCAGTGCGTCTTTTTTTTAAAAAATAGGGTTTTTCTAGGTTTTTGTAATTGTTTGCTTGGAGTTTTGTTTATTTTAAAAAAGGCAATGATTCCCTGTCACTGTTTAGTTATTCTGATCGGAAAAGACCACTGTACAATTTTCACAGTGTTCCCCACCCCTCATCATCTTTATTGATATTTTATTTCTTCTAGACTCAATTCTGAAAAACAAAACAAGGCAAAAATTACTGGGCAAGGAGTCATGGAGTCCATAAGAGGACACTATAGGCCAGGAAGAATTGTGGGGCTTATGTGAGGTGTGACTGGGCTTCATGGTTTGTCTCTCACCTTCATTTTTGTGTCTGCAGGGATTTAGTGTAAGTTCTTCACCTCAGCCATGAAGTGTGAATGTGTGCACATAGGTGCACACCCATCTCACTCACCGGAGAGGAGCAGTGGGTAGGACATGCTAGTACTGCCACACCTCAGTGTATTCAGGGTCACGTTAGTGACATTTTAGAAGTGCCTCTAAGGTAGATGTGATTAGTACGGTACAGTTCAACCAGCATGGGCCAGCTAAACGCCCAGTTCACAGGCATCTTCTCTTCCAGCCAGAGAATTCACAAAGCATCTGGCAGAAAGAGACCCTGCAGCATAAGACACCAAGCTTCTAGTGCAGCCACCATTCGATAGGAGGAAAATTAACATTAGAAAGGAGAGGGATTTTAGCAAAAGTAAAACCGTGTTTAAGCCAAGCAGTGTATGGATCACCAGTCAGCGTGTTGCTGTTTATCAACGGTTAATTAACAGTTCTTAATTTAAAAAAAAAAAAAAAGAAGATATATTGGCCCATAGGTTGCTAAAATTATCGCCAAAAGACCAAAAACCATCAGCTATTTTAGTACTTAGAGAAGTGAGATGGACATTGCAGTGTGTTTTAGTTTATGTCCTCCTCCTCCTATGAGTTCTGCCATGGCTGTCAGACATTCAGCAAAATGTATGTTCTTCAAGGAGCGCCACTTACTCCACATGTCTCATTCTGTGTCTGCGTGGAATTAGCCTTTGGCTCCATGTCTTGCCTTTTTTGGTTCTGCTTCAGTTGGTTCAAAGAAGGTTTTGACTGTGCTGCACCAACAGTTTTGCTTGTCCACTGATCCACCAGTTTGTGAAGATCGTCTGTGAATGTTCCTTTCTTGTTGTTACTGTTGTTAGCTTGCACCTGGACCTGCAGAGTTGGCGGCGGTAGAGGCTCAGGACACGTTACAAGACTGTTTGTGGAGGATCCTAGAAAGTCACACACAAAGAAGGGTCAGTTCTGTCACCATTAGTGCACCACTTTGCTGCTTGGTTTATGTTTCTCACACACTATCATTCAAAAGTTGATTTTGTCCTTTCAGGGCCTCATTGCTTTCTAAAGAACATCTTTGCTTCGAGAAATGGTCTATGTGCCCACATTTATAGTTCTGTAATGGTGCAGGACTTAATTTAGTAGTGTTGATGTAACACCACTTACGAAACCATCTCCATACTAACACTAGACTAGAATTTGATGCAGCTATTAGCTTTTGCGAATTAGGATTTTACTAGATCAAAAAGAAATGCACAAATGATGTGCATTTTTGTTAACCTTTATGAGTTTACACAAGAAAAATAAGCTTAGCAAGTATAATGCAGATTTCTAGTGTAAAGAGAGGACACTGTCAAGTTGATGAGGCTTCAAAGACTACAAAAGCGCTCTAATACAGTTATAGAAATAACTGTCCCATGTACGTGATGGAATGCCACTTCCTGGGAATCTAGTACTATGTCAAAAACAGCACTGAATGGGAAGTGACAAAGGTGCAGATATTTTAATGCCCAGGGAAAAATTCAGTGAAACCATTTTAACAGGATATATTTAAAATACAATTTTAAGCAAAGACCATCTCTCCAAGCAAAAAGTTCAGATAACTGGCGTGAAATGATTCATTTACAAACACCAACACAGTCTTTTTTTTCTAACAACATGAATTTTCCAGCCAATAAAGTGCATTGTGAGTAGCCCTACTAATGTTCCTCTAATCACATAAAATACCTGCATCCTCCTTTAAATGATCATGCATTAAACTTCTGTTCTGGCTTCTATGACTCCTGCTCTGATTCTTTCAGGACAGGGACCAGGGAGAAGGTGTGTATTTTGAGGATAAAACTGTTCAAATAGTGTTCAATATTTCATGCATCTCAACAGGAATGAGGTAGCATCAAGCTATAGGGTCAGCCAGCAGCAAAATGGCAATTTTATAAAAACTGTACACAGAAGATTTGACACAAGCACTGTACTGTTCTCTCTCACATAACACACACACACAAAAAAATCACAATCATCTTGCAGCATGCATGCTTCCCAAAGCATCACAGGACATGCACTGTAACTAAAGAGATACCTGCTCACAAGTCATATGCAGCCTAATTTAATGTCAGCAAAGGTACAACAGCTGCTATTAAGTAAACAACTAGATTTTAGTCAAAAATAAATTTTAAAAAATCCCATGCTATGAAGGAAATACTGAGAAACAAAAATGGGATAGTTACTACTACTGTGATCTTTGCCTAGACATAGTCGTTTCAGGGTGGACCCTACAAGGTAGAACAATACAAAGACACACAGAGTTAGGCAAGACTAAACACAACAGATCTGATGGACTAGCTTCTGTACTTTTAGGCAATTAAAAAGTAGTAATTATGCAAGGAGGAGCAGACAGAAAGTCAGCAGTTCAGGCGAGTAAAGGAAATCTAAATAACTGGGCAGCCCAAACCTACATTAATGTGCAACCATACAAAAGCTTTAGAGGATATAACTGTGTGCCAAGAACAAAATTCAGTAAAGTTTAAAGTTTTTTTTAAAAATCACCTTGGCTTCCAAATAGGGCTTTTTTGATTCCTACTCTATTTATGCAGGAAATGATCTTAATTCAGGTCATGATAGGATGCCAAAAAATGATTTCACTAACAAGTAAAGCTAGTCTGGCTGCAAAGACTAACTGTAAAATAACTACAAAAGTCTTGTTTTACCAGTCCAAAAAGATACATTGTTCTGCAGGTCTGAGGCCAATTTTTTTATCCGCTTTAATAATAAGAATGTGTCAAATTGCAAAATTCTGAACTAAAAAAAGCCACACACGAGTTTTCCTTTCACATCATTTCAAGGTGCACAAAGTTCAGCACTATAGAAGAGGTCTCATTTTTAACCAGACTGTGTCTTTTCAGTATTGCCTTATTGCTACATTCTCCATCATTATTTTACAAGCTCAGCAGCACATGTACTATTACAGATCACGTTGTTGGAGCGTAAGGACTTGCCAGGCAGCACTAGCATTCCTTATCAGAGTATCACATTTTCTGAAAGATATTTTGGATTTTGGGGAGAAGAAAATCTGATGCTGATGTGCCAGGCAGGGGTTAGGAGGGGTAAGGGCATAGCTGGGAAGGTTTAACCTGCTATGTAGCTGCCACTTCAACCTATAAGCAAATCAGAGGGCACAGCAGAACTCCAGACAGTGCAGCTCCCCTGCTTGGCAGCATGACACCAACACACCATGAGACTCTGGAGCTCAAGGTTCTTAGTTCCAGTTCTGAATGAGTCTTAGAAAGAGAAAGAGGAGAGACACTCCAGAGTTAGAATGAGAGGAAAGAGACAAGTTGTGTGTTGGCATGGGTGGCACAAGGGAAAAAAAGGATCTGGAAGAGAATATTTTTATGCTGTCCCCCCTGTAAACAGAAGGACCTCACTAAAGTGTCATGCTTGATTTGTACGTGAACAAATCCCAGTATTTCAGTATTCAGCTCTTTACATTTAAAAGGCAGATAGAGGCACACACAATAATAACCGGAACTGAGTTTGGGTTACCTTAGACTTTTTTTTGGTCCTTTTTCTCTCCCATACCTCCTACATGTGCCTTACCCTGTCTTTCCCCACCCGACAGTCATGCCTCTTTTTACAAATCTCTGGGTTGACTAAAATTAGATGGTGGTTTTGCTATCTATCTTGCAAAATACTGAAAAATGTAAATAGAAGTGTTTGGCTCCATCAGCAAATGTACACAGTGAAAAGAACTTTTGCCCAGAAAACATAAAAGCATGCAGCAGATTACTGCACACACTCAGATCACTAAGTTTAACCCCCCCCCCCACACAAAACACACACAAAATTGTGCATATCATTTTGTGTCCTGTGTCAACTAGGACCCCAAAGCTATATATAAGCATTTCAGCATGAGTGGTTAGCCATTTGAGTAGACTCACTGAGTATAATGGTACCACTAGTTAGTAAAGTTACTCAGCCACCAATGTGTCTATAAGAAAGGATCCTATTAAACAAAAACATTAGGAAAGTGAACCACCAAACCAGGGCTTACTTTTTCAAACAATATCTTTGTAGAATATTGCTTGGAAGACAAAAAAACATTACCTTGATTGAGATAACTTCTGAAGTTGAGCACTGAATCAGTCTGAGAAGTTATTTTTTTAAAAAAGCCTTCAGGTAATATTTACAGCAGTTGAACTTAAAAATTGAGGCACTTTTTTATAAAGGTAAATCCAATTTGTATTTTTGTTATCACTTCTGAAACAAAAGGAGTGTAGGAGATGGAAAGCTATAAACAGAATGTAAGTAATTAATATTTGAAATCTGACTTCCTGACGGTACTAATAGTAAAGGGGAAGAGTGTTCCTCAGATTTCAGTTATCCTCATTGAGAAATTAGGCAGCGTCCATATTTTCCAGGACCCACAAAGTCTACTATTATCCTACTTATTCATCAACAATTACCAAGTAGATTGTAAGCTAAAAATCAAACTTTATAAATTTCTATAAACTGTTGGACCATTTTCCATCAGATGCTCTGATATTTTAAGTCACTGATACATAGACACTTGAGATAAAAACATTTTGGGAAGAATTCATAAAAGCATCAAATTTAGCAGCACATGTTCTAATGGTACTTTATAAAACCCTTCCCAAAGATCTATGCAAGATCTTTCATTGAATGTCTGATTCTCATTGCACCTAATCAGGCTTGGCAGAATTGGGTTATTTTTAATAGTTTGACAAATAATGTCAATGGTAATTTTAAAACATTTAAAATATTTTCATCAATATAAATTTTTCTGTGGGAAATTATGGAGGGTCAGAAATTCAGGGGAGGCATGGTCAAACAACTATTTCATGACAGTAGATGTTGAGATTCAAAAAGTTAAAGCTTTATAACTATTAAAACATAAGTGATCAACATCATTTGCCCAAAACAAAACTAACAGCCTTAAACCTAAGTCTAGTAAGTTTAAAAGAAGCATTTTTCTTCCTTTGCCCATCTGTAAATTTTGATAAAAATTGATGGAAATATTTTCTCATTGGTTTGTATATGTACAGTGAAAATCAACATGAACTGACATTTTCAGATAACTGAATCCTTCCAAGCCTCTATGTAACCAGCAGAGGGAGTATAAGTTAACAACATTTCTGGAACTATTCCAACATTGATTATGCTAAAACCATTCCATCCTATTAGAAATGCAAAGAAAGATGCAACACTGAACAAAATTACTCGGCTACCCTGCTGAGACTTTATATCAAAGAGCAGTTTGGGAAGTGTTCAAGCTTTGGGGTCATGTAAACAGCAGAAGAGAGGGAAAATATGGGGGAAATAATAACCCAACATTTTCAAAAGCAGCCCTTGATTTCTCGTAGCCCAGTGGAGATATTTGCTATGCCTGATTTTCAGATCTTCTGGCCTCAATTGCAATTATGGATTCTCAGCACTTCTGAAAATTTGGCCCAAGTTTTCCCAGCAGTTTCGGATTAAAAAAATGAAGGTACCCAAAATAAGTGGCTTACAATTAAATAGGAAGGATAGGGAGTTAGTCTAATTGGCTTTGATCCAGCAATTTACATTACAGAAGCTGATTGCTGGGCATGCAAAGAGCCACATTAACTTCAATAGGGCTCTGTGTGAGTGCACACCACCATCTATACATAATTTGCAGGATTGGGAGCTAAATTTGTAGATCTAAAGCATAAGTAGCAACAACTCTTAGCATGGACATAGCAGTGAAGCACTGACGAATGCTCAGCTAACTGAAACCACAGAACAAGCCCAGGCAGAAGGGCTTGTTGATAGAAGCAAGTTGCACTGAGGGAAGGGGGTTACTTTAAACCAGTGTAATCAAATCTCTTCAAACCCCTGGCTGGAAATGTCAGTAAAAAGTGCCCTTTTCTGCTCTTATCTTAAATTGACTCGGGAAAAGATATAAGCTAAGTTGAAATAAATCACTCAAACGGAAATTAAACAGTTCCCACATGGGTTCCTACAGTGAGTAAAAAACAAATGTAAGTGTGCCTTTCCTTGGTAGGTGAGGCCTGAACTCCTACATCCTTGAGGAAAGTTTGTCAATTTTGTGGGAGGTTCATAAAAAATGTGTTGAAGTATCATCTGAAGAGACATCATAATTCATCATATTATATTGTATCTGATGCTACTTGGTATTTTAATGTGGCTACACATTAATTTCAGATGAGAAATGTTAATATTCACTTCACTGATCTCCCAACCTGCCTAATATTTTTATTATAAATACACTCAGCTGATGTGACCTTGCAAAGTGTTCAGCGCACCTCACTCTTAAGACAGTGGAAGGGCAGGCTTGTGAGTGTTCAGTACTGTGCACAAGCACTCAGGGACTTGTAGAAGAGGACTTTCAATTAACTGTGCTGGTGAAATGAGATGGAAATTCCTTTTAACCTTCTGTGGTTACTTTATTTTGGCCCACTCCAGCAGACAATTTTAAGAGTTTTGATTATGACAAGATTTTAAATAATGCTATTTTTAGTATAAACAATTTGGTGCCTTGTGATTAAGGAATGCTATATACTGGCAATGACAGAGAAATGGTTTAATAAACCACAAAGCATGAACTCATTTAACATTAGTCTTTTTATGAAGTACACATTAGCTAAGCAGAATCCTTTCTAATCCTTAACTGAACTGCTTTCACCACCTGAAATACATCTTTTCTTATGCATAGATCACCCATGTTACCTAATTATTTAGCAATTATGAATGATGAGTGGGAATATTACAACTGTTTCATACTTCAGTACTAGCAGGCAATGTGCCAATTTCTAATCTGGAGAAAAAATGTTTAAGAGTTAAATATGTCAGAGTACTCTCAGTAGTTTCCTGACATATATGTCTATTCTTGACAGTAAGCGCTAAAACCAAAAGGTATACTAGGAAATTGATTAAAGGGATTATAGATTTCCACTGAAGATTGCTTCTGCTTATCAATGGAATTCTGGCTTGAGGTGATATTGTTTAAAAGATGAAGTTTGAAATTTAAGACTTCCAATAAAAGCTTCCAACTGCTTCCACTCAAAGGACCAGATTCTGATCTCTTATCCAATGTGCATTCACTGTGTATCTCAAAACCTTGGTTCCTACAAATGCTACATACACCTATGGTCATGGGCATAAGGACTAGATACTACTCCAGTTAGATGGATCCAGTAGCAAAATGTCCATTCCTCTCCTGGATTGAGTGCACAACAATCTCTCCTGCTGCTGGCCTTAGGGGCAGTTCAGGACTAGATCCAAATTGTTCTCACACTATGGCTAGTCTACACTATAGCCTTTTATTCGGAAAAAGCTACACAATTGCGCCCCACAATTTGCGTAGCTTTTTCCGATTGCTTTTCCAGAAGAGGTTTTTCTGCCATTTGGCCCCATCTAGAGTGCCCTTTATCCCACCAAATGGGGCCAAATGACAGAAAAGCCTCCTCTTTTGGAGGAACCTTTATTCCTCGTAGAAAGAGGTATACAGGGTTTACGTTTGCTCTTCTGCAAAAAAAAAAAGCAGAAGAGCAAAAGCATTCCTTGGATGCGGTGGAGTTTTTCTGGAATACCTCTAGTATCCCAGAAAACCCCTGCAGTCTAGACGTACCCATTACAACAACATGGTTTTCTGCTATTGACCTGCTAGACCCAGCAGGAGAACAGCTCAAAAGAAAAGAAACTGAAACATTCAGGGCAGCAGAAAGTCCGACAGCTTCAATTGTGGGAGTCCATGGAGCAGCTCAAGCGATAGGTAATTTCTAAAATTTAAAAATGAAAGGTCTGGTTTCTGAACTGGCATGGTTCTGGATGGATGTGTTTGTGCTAAGGTGTTTAGAACTTAGCTCTCACAGATGGGGCAGTACAATTGTTGTCTCAAAACACTTCACTCAAAAGACACACAGAGAAGACCATGTGGGCTGAGTGACAGAAAGTTCATCCACCATACAATTCATTTATTTAAGCACTGGGAAACTTAAAGTAACTAAGTACTGACGTGTTCTATTAAGCCATGACTGCCACAGACCAAAATGTTTTTTGTTTTAGACAAAAATTCTCCCCTCTATTTTTGCAGCATTGAATAGTAAACCTGTGATAGAGGAATTAAACCCTTTCTGGGAATTACTTGTGCAGATAAGGCTATAGCTATGACCATAATGCTACTGACTGATGGAAAAATTGGGTTAATAAGAATTCCTCAGGTTCTTTGGATAAGTTCCTATATGCAGAGTCTCTTGAAACTTGAATGACTGTTAAAACCTTGCATACCACAGGCTGAGAGTTAAACATCACTTTTAACCAATTTAGATGAGTGGAGTTCTGGGGATCTTAAAATAAATGAAAAAAAAATCAGTATTTTTTTTTAAAAAATACTGTTTATTTAGAAAACTGGAAAAACATATTGGAGTGGTCTTGTGCCTTTGATCTGCATCACCTGGATAATGATGAGCAATGTATAACTACAATGGGGAAAGTTCGGTATCAATGCAAATGAACACTGAGTTGACTGAATAGTTCTTCAACGTTAGCCTTATGAACATTATATGTTAAGTGGCCTATAGTACCTGATCAGTACAACATATCTTTATTGTACAAGCAAAATCTGTCTGTCCAAAAAGCAGCATATTTGTTTGGTGGAAAAAATTGTATTTTACAATTAAAAAGTATTATTAAGTTTTGCTGAACTGCCAATTACTTTAGAGACCATGCAAATAAGATACGTGGTTCATTTGAGCTGGTGCACAGTTATTTGAAATAAAAAAAGTGCTGGATCTTGATAATCCATTTCAAAGTATCATAAGGAAGTCTGATAATGCTTTTTACTTATTGGTGCTTTGATGAACTGCTAATTGACTTCATCTCTGGGATCATATAAGGTCAGAAGAAAATAAACTGAGTAAAGTGCTCCAGCCAGGTTAGCTTATTCGAAAAGGTAAATGAAGGGAACTCTTCTTTGAAGTAATCAGATCTTTACACTACTAATAATTATAACAACAAGAGCTCACTTACACTAATTAAAAGCTCTTACTGTGGAAGAACACACCACCTAGAAAACAGACTTCGAAAGAACTAGCTGGAGCACTGTCATCTCAGCATTTCCACATGCAAGGAGCAGGAGAAAAAAAGTGGATATAAACAGTACTGTATGTTGTTTTAATACAGCCCTTGTATGGAAGTTATACCCTTCAGTGACCTTCTAGTATTGTATCAGCTTGCTACATGCATGTCTTCGTAGTCCAAACATGTGTGAAAGAGACCATTCGTCTACAGAAGGTTGGATTTCTTTTTGTTGTCGCTGGAACTGGGACAGCAGACGTGTATATTTGCCACATTGCAAATAAAAATATTACTTCAACATAAATCACATAAAGGACAAAAGCTTTGATATGCCCAGGGTAAAATTTACCATAAGGCTATATAAGAAATGATGAGATCTTCCACACATGCTCTTGGTACCCAGGCATGAGCCAAAAGCAGTGCACAAAAGCCTTCATGTGAAAAATGAAAATAAACTAAGGAGTGCCAATGATGATTACTTAAATGAAAGAAAGAAAAGATGGTGTAGAAGGAAGGGCACCCTGCCAAACATATTAGAGATATAAAGGATGAGTTTGGAAAAAGGGGGACAAAAGAAAGATGGGTTGTGATAAAATACAAAAGAACAAATACAAACAGATGGACAAAGACACAGGTCCACTGAGGAATCTGGTACGAGGTTTGCTACTAGATTTATAGGTCACTCTCTCAGACGTTTGGTGGAAAACCGTCCAGCCTGCAAATGAATATAAAGGGAAGAAAACAAAGACACTTATAAAGTACAAATAACTGTGATCAGATGTCCTATACCATCAGTCAAATCAGCTTTGTTAGTTAATCATCCATATCTCCATTTTAGCCTTGTCCAGGAGGAGTAAGTTATATGACCATATACCAAAGGATGCAATAACAGCAGAAGAGAACAGATATTCTGTTGATTAGTTTGGCAGGATTTGCAATGTTGAGCAAGGTATTTTAATCATCATTATAATTTTCAATACATATGGCAACAAGTTCAGTCAAAGTCTAGGGAGCTGTGCACTGCTAAAGAGCTGTCGGAACTCAGGATTGGACTATGCAGACTCGAATTACACCTCTATACCTTAGACATGATGTTAAAATCATGCAGGAATTAACTCCTCTAATGCTGGTGGCTTAGCTTTCCCCACTTAATTATTTTTTTTGTTGACCCAGATGAATTCGTACTTTATAATGGGGAGCTTTAGGGCCACCAGTATAAAGGGGTTAAAAGAAAATAGTATGAACTGGGGAAACAGAGTTAATCTTCTACCTACTATGGCATTTTTTTCAGATTTCACAAAAGGTTAAATCTGTGTAAGTCACTGTTTATAAAAGGCATATTCTTCCCTAAGGACAAGGGACGCTCTTGTAGTTGAATTCATTTTATGCTTTGGATTATTTTTGCTCACCTAACTTTATGCTATGCCTACTTTTTTAACGGTAAGTCAGGAACTTGCATTTATAAGCCTTGCATGCCTACATTGTTAGTAAAGCTCCTCCTAAATCATTTAAGTTTTAAGTGATATGTACTAATTTTGGCATCTGCTGAAAGACATGCTGAACTGTAGGTACATAAAATCACCTTGGCCAGAACTTCCATGCGCATTGCCTCCTTCGGTGGCTAAGCCGGAGCAGATGTCAGAAGACAAAGAGGCTTTGACTGAGCAGGGTTGCTGTGTCTGAACTGACTTTCCAAATGTGGCTGAAGTGGAGGAAGTTACTGCTGCTGCTTCAGTTGAACCAGCAAGAACGTTAGTTGTTTGACTGGGGGAAGATTCTTTGCAGTCTGACAGATTACCTAAAAAACAAACAAAATTGCAAATGCCACAATTAAAGAAACTACTACAGAAAAATCAACCTCAGCATAACTGGTAGTTCTTCTTCAAGTGGTTGCTCGTGTCCATTCGAATTAGGTGTGCGCACTGCATGCACCATGTCTTCCGGAGCGTTTTCCCTGGCGGTACGCTGGCAGGGCGCCCCCTGGAGTGGCGCCGCCATGGCGGGGCATAAGTACCCCTGTCAGCGCTGCCCTACCTCAGATCCTTCTTACCGCCCCTGACGGTCGTTGGAGCGTGTCTCTCTCTCAGCTTAGTTAATGGTTCCAGTTCCTCTTAGCATTGTAAATAGTTCAATTAGTTAGGCAGTTAGTGTCTACTTCATTCTTTGTTCTTCCTCCCCCTTCAGGGGTGAGGAATGCCAGGGCCGCAAGGCTTCAAGGCGTGCGCTGTCTGTGCAAAGTTCATGCCCAAAGGAGACCCACACAACAGCTGTCTGAAGTGTCTGAGTGAGAGCCACCTCACAGACGCCTGTAAGATCTGTAAGTCTTTCAAGCCATGCACTAAAAGGGAGAGAGTCTCTCGCCTAAAACTTCTCCTCATGGAGACGGCTTTACAGCCGGCACCGACTGGCCACCCTGCGGTGCACAGTGCACCGGCATCCACACGGGATGCCCTGCCTTGGGCCCGGGCCTCGGCGTCGAGAACCCGGCACCGGTCTCACTCTCTGGCATCGAAGAGGGTGAGAAAGTCTCGCGGGAGGTCCCCGTCTCAGAAGATCATGCCGGCCCTGCACCGTGGTGCCGACTCACTGGTGCACACATCCTCTGTGGTACGGCGTAAGCGAGCAGAACACCCCTCTAACCCAGGGCAATTGCCCCCGCACCGCCCATCCACGCCGGACACCTTTGAGGCGGTGCACGTCCTCATCAGTCTCACCACCTCCCCTCCATCATCGGTTGAGGCGGAAGGGTCGAGGTCGCCTACGCCAGAGGCCGTGTTGACTCCGGCTTCGTCTCCGCACTGGCATGACCGGCAGGCTCAGGCTCCTTATGTGTCGGGACTGTCCCCGGTGGGACCAGTACCGCTTGCCTCGGCATCGATGCAGTTCTTGACGCTGGCTCCTAAGCCTCACTCGGCACCCGACTGGGCTCGACACCCATTGTTGTTGGGCTCTCTCCCGGCCCCTTGTTTGGCTGCACCGGTGCCGTACCACCCTAGCCTTGTGGCAACGTCTGCGGCACCGGCACCTTTGACGCCGGCTCAGAGTACCTTTCTGGGACTGTGCCTCCAATCGTCGGCACCAGGCTCTTCAGCGCCGACGCACGTCTTGGCACCATCGCAAGCACCGGCACCAACCATGTGGACCTTGCCGGTGCCCCAGCTGACGGTGATGTCGTCCTCCTTAGGGTTTGTCTTGGCACCGTCATGCTTTGTGCCGGAGATGCAACCGACACCGTGACTGGGCCTCCCGGCACCTCTTTCGGCACCAACACCACTTCGGGCACTGGGCCTGGGTCCCCCAGTGCCACAACAGCCATCGGTTCCCCTGGTACCGCTGCATGATTCGGCTCCCTCGGTGCTGCAACAGCCTACTGTTCTCCCGGTGCCGCAACAGCCACCGGCACCGGCACGTCCCTGCCATGTACATGCTGGCAAGCCCGAGTCCATGGCCAGGTTTGCCACTCTGTCGGTTACAGGTCACTCCTCCTTGGCGCCTCCCTGGCCAGAGTCCGATTATTCGTCGGATTCCAATGCAACATCCCTCAGGTCGGGATCTTTGGGAGCCTCTTTGGCCCATAGATCCTGTTCCCGGCATCGACGTGATCGTTCACAGGTGCAGCAGCCTTGGCCGCCTCATCCACAGTGGCCTTTCTGGACACCGTGGGCTTACCACTAGTGGCAAGTGCCCGTGCCCCCCTCTGTGGTGTCGGATGCTTCGGGTCGCCGAACGCAACCATCGGCGTCGTTGTCGCGACCTCCTCCTTCCCCCTAGAGGCTGCCTAGGTCGGACCTTGCAGCACAAGCACAGGCCTCGGTGCCGGAAACGTGCCCACAGGCGGTGCCCTATGTCCAACCGGTACCGCACGCGGCTCCTGCGGTAGATCCGGCACCGATACAGGAGTCGTTGTCATCATCATCTGCTGACGAAGCCCTGGCGGATCCTGCACCAGCCCTGCCTACTATAGATGCCTGAGTGCATCAGGAGCTGCTCCGGCATCTGGCTTCCAATCTGGGTGTCCCAGTGGAGCCCGTAGTGCAGGACACAGACCCGATGATTGATATTCTTTCAGATGACGCGCCCACCCATTTGGCTTTGCCACTTAATAAAACGGTGGCAAAAATTACCAATGCCCTGTGGCAAACACTGGCGACCCTGACCCCTTCCTTAAAGGGTGTTGAGAGGTGCTACTATGTTCCCCAGTTGAGGCACGAGCACTTGTACTCCCAGCCTGTCCCTGGGTCCTTGGTCATCCAGGCAGCAGCCCAGAGGGAAAAGCTCCCCCAGCCAGGGCCATCCCCAAAAGCTAGGGAACCCAAACGCTTTGACTTAATGGGCCGGAAAGTTTACGCCACTGGTGGGGTGCAACTCCGCATAGCTAATCAGCAAGTGGTGCTAAGTCGTTATGCTTTTAATACCTGGCAGGCCATGGATAAGTTCAAGGATAAGCTCCCTGCCGAGTCCCGTCAGGAGTTTGCGGCCATGACCTCTGAGGGTACGGCCATCGCCCGTACAGCCCTCCAGGCTTCCCTGGACACGGTCGACTCTGCAGCCCGCACCATGGCGTCAGGTGTGGTCATGTGCCGTGGTGCCTGGCTGCAAGTCTCTGGAATACCTCCTGATGTCCAGTCTACTATCCAAGATCTGCCTTTCGACGGCAAGGCGTTATTCTCGGAGCATAAGGACTTGAAGCTCCATACGCTCAAGGACACGAGGTCTACCCTTCGGTCCTTGGGGATCCACACACCGGCTCCTCAGCATCGCCAGCTGCCCTACAGACAGCAGGGGAGACTGCAGTCCCAGATCCCCCGTGGGGAATACTGGAGACGCCGTCCTCGTGCTTCCGGTGGGGTTGGTCAAGGTCCCTCCCAACAGCACAAACAACAATTTTGACAGGCTCCCAGAGAATCACGCACCAGCCTCCCACCCTGGCCCCCCGTTTGGGGCCAGGTTATCCCAGTTTGCTCAAGCCTGGGCAAAAATCACAAACGACGCCTGGGTCTTAAACATAGTCAAGAGTGGCTATACCATCCCCTTTCTGGGCTCGCCCCCTTCCAACTCTCCTTCTCCGTCCCTTTTCAGGGACATTTCTCACAAGGCGGTCATGAAATCCAAATTCAGAATGGTAACCCTGGCTTCTGTCATTCCAGTTCTACAGTTAGGAGACTGGTACGCCACTCTTGATCTCAGGGATGCTTACTTCCATGTGGCGATAAGACCCAGCCACAGGAGGTTTCTCCGTTTTATTGTGTCCCGGTACCACTTTCATTTTACTGTGCTCCCATTTGGCCTTTCTACAGCACCCAGGGTTTTTACAAAATGCATGGCAGTCGTGGCGGTGTTCCTCCGCAGATCAGGGGTACATGTGTTCTCGTACCTGGACGATTGGCTAATTCGTGGTCGTTCCTTCGAACAAGTAGAGGCCCATGTGTCCCTCACAAGGGCCCTCTTCGTAAGGCTGGGACTCATGCTGAACGAGGAAAAGTCATCGTTGACCCCCTCTCAGCACCTCGAATTCGTGGGTGCCCTCCTGGACGCCAGATTGGCGAAGCGCTTCTCCCCAGGGCCAGATTCCTGGCCATAGTGGAGCTGGTCTCCAAATTAACTCGGTCCCCATCACGACCGCCAGGGTCTGCTCGAGGTTGCTGGGGAACATGGCGGCGTGTACGTACATGGTCCGCCATGCTCGGATGAGGCTCAGACCTCTACAGGCTTGGCTGGCAATGGCATTCAACCAATCCAGGGGCCTCTGGGACACGGTTCTTACGGTGCCCCCAGAGGTAATAGTTTTGCTGCAATGGTGGACTCAGGAGTCTGTGGTGTGCAGCGGGGTCCCCTTCTCTGTACCTCCCCCCTCGCTCACTCTGGTCACAGATGCCTTGGACCTGGGTTGGGGTGCACACCTGGGGTGCCGCAGGACCCAGGGTCTGTGGTCCCCTGTGGAGCGCACTCTGCACATAAATGTACGGGAGCTCAGGGCGGTCAGGACAGCGTGCGAGACCTTCCTGTTGAAGCTCTCTCACCGCTCTGTTCTAGTCTGCCTGAACAACACGGCAGCTGTATTTTACATCAACAGGCAGGGGGGTGCCCGGTTGCCTCCCCTCTGCCGCGAGGCCCTGAGCCTCTGAGAGCTGTGCGTTCAGCACAACATAGCTTTGCAGGCAGACTACCTGCCGGGGTGCAAAAATTTGCTAGCCGATGCTCTGAGCAGGTCCTTCGGAGCCCACGAGTGGTCTCTCAAGGACTTGGCCCTTAGTCAGATCTTCCGCAGGTGGGGCTATCCCCTACTAGACCTGTTTGCCTTGGCACACAATACCAAGTGTCAGAGTTACTGCTCCCTGTTGGGGCTGGGGGAACACTCCTGGGGGGATGCCATGACGTTTATGTGGCCGGCGGGCATCCTTTCCCCCCATTCCTCCTAATTCCCAGGGTTCTGACCAGGGTCAAAACCTGATAGCCCCCAGGTGGCCCAGACAATTCTGGTTCCCCATACGGGTGGACATGTCCACCAAGGAGCCTATAACGCTCCCACCAGCCCGGGATCTCCTGACCTAACCGTGGGACAGGGTGATCATGGTTCACCCAAATCTCAAGGCTCTACACCTAATGGCCTGGTTTATCCATGGTTGAACCAACCAGAAAGGGAATGTTCCCAAGAGGTACAGATGATGCTCCTAAGTAGTAGGAAACCTTCTACCAGACGGTCGTACGCTGCCAAGTGGCGGCGCTTCTTGTCTTGGGCGTCCCGAAGGGGAGTGCACCTGTCCCGTCCATTCTGGAATATCTTTTTGAACTTAGATCTAGTGGCCTCTCTATCTCCTCTATCAAAGTCCATGTGGCATCTCTCTCTGCCTTCCATGTTGGTTCGGCAAGAGTTTCTCTGTTCTCTGACCCTGTGGTCAAAAGGTTCCTTACGGGTTTGGATAAATTGAATCCCTCGGTTAGACCCCCTCTCCCCGCTTGGGACCTCAACCTCGTGTTGTTTAGACTTATGTCACCCCCCTTTGAGCCGCTGGCTACGTGTTCTTTGAAGCACCTCTCCTGGAAGGTTGCATTCATTGTGGCCATTACGTCGGCTCGCAGAGTTTCCGAATTGAGGGCTTTAACTATAAATCCGCCCTACCTGGTGTTTTCTGACAACAACATGAGGCTCCGCCCCCATCCGGCTTTTCTCCCCAAGGTGTTGTCACCGTTCCATTTGTCTCAAGAAATCTACCTCCCGGTTTTCTTTCCATAACCCCACTCATCCCCCAAGGAGCAGGTGCTCCATTCCCTGGATGCTAGGCATGCACTAGCCTTTTATATTGATAGGACCAAACCCTTTCGCAGGTCTCAGCAGCTGTTTATTGCTGTTGTGGATAGGGTGAAAGGGCTCCCCATTTCAACCCAGGGGTTGTCCAACTGGGTCGCAGGGTGCATCAGGGAGTGTTACGCCCTGGCCAGGAAGGTCCCGCCCCGGGTTACAGCACACTCCACCAGGGCACAGGAGTCCTCTGTAGCTTTTGGGGCACAGGTTCCAATCACTGAAATTTGCAGGGCGGCCACAAGGTCGTCACTCCATACCTTTACGGCGCACTATGTGCTAGCGCAACAGGTCAGGGAGGACGCAGGGGTGGGCTCTGCAGTCCTCGGCTCTGTATTGTAAATATGTTTGGTTTATCAGTGTCACATTGCACTTTATACAATTTTTTCTGTGTTTGCTTGGTTGAATAAATTTGTTTGGGTTGTTCAAATTTTTTGTGGACTTCTGACTGCTCCGACCCCTCCTCCTTGAAGTGGGGTTAGCTTGGAAGTCACCTAATTCGAATGCACATGAGCAACCACTCGAAGAAGAAAAGAACAGTAACTTACCTGTAACTGTTGTTCTTCGAGATGTGTTGCTCATGTCCATTCGACTCCCACCGTACCTCACCTTCATCGGAGTGTCTGGCAAGAAGGAACTGAGGTGGGGCAGCGCCGGCAGGGGTACTTATGCCCCACCATGGCGGCGCCACTCCAGGGGGCGCCCTGCCAGCGCTATGGGTACCGCTAGGGAAAACGCTCCGGAAGAGACGGTGCACACGCTTAATTCGAATGGCCATGAGCAACACATCTCGAAGAACAACAGTTACAGGTAAGTAACCATTCTTTTTGCTACTGAGAGCAGCAGCAATGAAACATTCCAAAGAACTAGTAGAAACATATGCACTTTCATGGGTAAAACTGCATCTGAAAAGAATTTACATGTCCCCCCTACATGCCCAGAATCTGCAAGATGAAAAGCCATCCCATTCAATATACGTAATTTTGATGCAATGTCCTTAGTGCACTTTTCAGAGACCAAGATGTGAACTCAAGAAAAGGATTGTTTTAAAAGGTCAGATTTGCAAAATGGCCTTGATAGAAGATGGAAGACGACAGAAAAAAAATGGAGCAGGATTTGAGAGACCCTATACTCATGTGAAAGGGAGTGGACAAAACTGGAGAATGCGTGAGTGTGAAGCAAAGGGAGATGGACAGAAAGTCAGAACTGGGTAAAATACCAGGTTTAAAAGTAGAAGGACTTTTAAATTCACTTGGGAGATGGAATGGAAACTAGCAGAAGTGCCTGAGGCTGGGAAGAGATACAATGAGAGTATGTCAGTAATAACGGTAGAGACCTCCTGAAGCTGCAAAAGGATTTAAGAAGGCCAAAGCTAAAGCAATTTCAATAGTCATGAGAGAGAGAGAGAGAGAGAGAGAGATTAAGGCAGGAATAAAAGATTTGTTGAAAGACGGGACCTACAGGTTAGCAGGGAAAGGGAAAATGTCCACAGATAAAGAAGATGCATGAGGGAAAAAGACAAACAACTTAAAGATGAGCAACAGTGGAGTCAGAATTCTAGTCAGGAACAAGCTCTGACTTTCTGAAACATTCAGGGAGAGAGTGAGGTGTTATGCTGATGTGAGCCAAGTCAAAGAGAGAGGTCAGAGTGGTCTAAGATAGAGAGGGGTGTTGTTGGCACAGAAGGGAAGGAAAGGGTAGAACGCACCCAGCCGCTGCCCACACGCTAAAAACAGATGGACACGAGGGTTAGATATCATCACAGGGAACTCCGTATCAGAAGAGTGGCGGAGGTAAGGCATCCAGCAGAAATAAGCAAAAAGTTGCTAGAATGGGAAGGTTTAAAACAAAAGAGGAATTTGCCAGAGACACTGACTGACACAAAGTGGATCATGGCATGTCAGTCTTAACTCCAAATGTCCTTGTTTCTGCTATCTTTTCTTTTTTCCTTTTACAAAAAACCTCCAGAGTAATTAAAACTGACAATGTGATTCACACTGGTACAGAACTGCAGTCAATGGAAAGAAGACATAGAATCTGAAGTAATCCCCAAGAGAGGTAGAACTAGTCTGCCGTCACGGACTTCACATTAGCTAAATTCAGCAGGAATTACTCACTTGCTGTAGCAGAATTGGGTAATGACTATCTAAGCTTCCTTACTCAGTTACTATTTCATTACTTTTCCAAACAGATAATGTCAAACACCTACTACTGTTGGTCTTGCAGTCCTGACCACAGATTTCACATTCATATTAGCAAGTATTGGAAAACCTCTCAATGCCTTTCTGAAGTAGAAGGCATCAATCACTGCTTTACATTGTTCTTTGGCAAGTCCAATCCAATCTTATAGAGCATCTTTTAGAAAAGAAAGATCACGAGATGCCATACACTTAATGCAGAATAACAGTATCTTCAGTGAATACAAACATGAATAAATTACCTTAGGGAGAAAGATGGGAAAGCTTAAATGGATGGAAATTCTATTCTAAACTAAACTAAATTGTGACATTTTATTTGTCAAGCACTGACAGTGTGCTTGATACCTACACACAGAATACTAACTGCTTCCAAACATGAAATCTCCACTAGGTGGTATGGAACAGCTGATGAATAGGGAAACCCATTTTTTCCCAAACCTTAGTCAGAGGTTAGCTTATGCCCAGAAGCATGAGGGCTGGTATCCCCTCTAAACCTCTTGCATATTTTTTTTGTTTGTTTTCAACCTTTCCAACTTTAATGCTGGGTGGGATTTTTATCCATATAAATGTACAATGCTTTTTTTGGAATCCTTCTGAGAGTATCACCCATTATAGTTATTTTGTTTTCATCTTATCTTATTGTTGGCGGAATATTATCTTTTCATGTAACTACATACTACAACTAATGCTGGGAAGCCATGACATCAGTACTGGGCAGCTTCAATAGGAGGAGATCATGGAAAGATCTCTTAAAAGTCGTCTACAGTATGAAAGTTTCAGTTACAGTAATAAAATTATTATTTAACCTTTCACTGTCTTCACTTGAATTCTGTATACCTACCTAGAAAGTCAGGGGCAGAAAATAAAAAATAAGGGCACTCTTTATATTTACATGAATCTGACGAAGTCGGTCTTTGCCCACGAAAGCTTATGCTCCAACACTTCAGTTAGTCTATAGGGTGCCACAGGACTCCTCGCCGCTTTTGCAGATTCAGACTAACACGGCTACCCCTCTGATACTTTATATTTAATTTTTTATTAAAATCAGTGGGACCTACTTGTGTTAGAAGGTCCCGTTTTGAGCTGGTGAACCAGAGGATTCAATAGTTTCCCAGTTTTTAATTTATTTTTGCTGGTTCTCCGCCGTCGGCCACTTGGTGGGGCAGAGTGAAGAAAACCCACGTTGGGAGGCAGTGGTTTGCCCAGACGGATGTACAAAGCCTCTATTTCATTCTTCTGTTGACTCTGCAGTTCAGCAATTTCTTTCATGTGCCTAAATAAAAAAAAAAATCATGTTAGCAATTATCTGAGAAAATGCCAGACTCATATGGCACTTACAGTTACCAACAAATCTCACATTACACAGCAAGCTGTTCTTCATACAAGAGTGTGTACATGTGTAATAGGGATGTACAAATCCCATTTCATTGGTTAACAGGTTAAAGGAGTAGCCAATGGGCCGTCATGGCCAGGCTGGAACAGCCTCCCTGCTGCAGCCTGGCCAGAGCAGCTCCTATCTGACCAGGCCCTGCGGAGCTGGAACAGCCCCCTGCCCATACACAGCATGTGGGGAGCTGCTTCAGCACCCACTGGTTAACCAGAGCCAGTAAGCATCACCAGTTAAGGGTGATACTTACCTGTTAACTGGTTAAGTTTTCACATCCCTAATGTGTAAACGTTCTACATAGAAAAGACATCTGATCTTAGATGCACAAACATGAAGAACATGAGTTCCAAAGCTCTGTTGTACATTTATTTAAGAAGTAGGTTATATAGACTCGTGTAAAAAGAGGATTTTCAGAATTCCCCAAAAGTGAATGTGATTGGTTTGGACACAAGAGCTGAATTTAACCTAAATGGTTTCTAGAACTTCTGTCCCTTCAAACCAGTGACAAAAAAAGTTGCCTCTAAAAGTACAGTTAAGTTACCAGGAAAAAGTGCTGCATGAATAAAAGCAAAAGTGAGTGTTTAAAACAACCCAATGACATTAACTAGAATATAGAACTATTTCTTAAAATGCAAGATGGATTGTATCTAAATTGTCTCTGAACACACACTGAATTGTTTTCTATAATACCCTTACATCCCCTGTTAAATTCTAGCATTATAGTAAGATTCAGAACCAGTGCTTCCATTTTCCTCCCATCACAGGCTTTGAGAAGAAGAAACATGAATAAATGGGCAGGTCTAGGGACTAGTAATTTGACCATATCATTTCAGGCACAATCCAAGTCAGTAGTTGGGCAGTTTAGCATTTGACTGTTCAGATGAGCTAGATGTCTTCATCTAGTTTCAACTGTGCAGGCATCTCTATAAAAATGGGAGTCCAAAAAGGCAAAGGTACAATCAAAATAAGCCTGAACTAGCATGTAGGGAAAAGAGCTACACTACTGCTACCTATCCCATACTAGGAGAATTCATTCTTTGGGGTTTGCAATCCAGCACCTTTCAGGGTTACTATATTTACTTTTGAAGGAGAACACTTACACTGAGAGGGAAATGGCACACATTTTGCACAGCACAGACTACTGTATATCTGGTAGGCTCATGACACCACAAGAGACTGAAGTCTTAGTATATGATTGCAGGAATTCTTTTTTTGCTGGTTACACTTGTTTAAAATTTGGTTGTTTTGTTCATATATTTTATTTAAAAAGCTTTTGGTTAAAAAATTCAGGTCTTAAATATTTCATAAAACAGCAAAAAAGGATACAAAAGCATTCCTCCCAGGCCTATTTTGCAGGTGACATTCAAAGCTAAATAGAAAAGACAATGAGCAAAAATAATTAAGAAAAACTAAAAAAAAAAAAAAAAAAAAAAAGAGAATCCCATTACTGGTGATTCTTATTCTTACCTGACCTTCTCCCCCCACCCCCCAAAAAAGTTTTGCTTAGGGAGTGACCTAGATGGAACCCTGGTTACAGACATCGCCAAACTTTAGATAAAATTGAATCCAGATCCAAACTCTCCAGTTCAAAACATTGCCCCCTCCTATGTGACTATTTCTCCCAATTAAATCACAAATTATAATTATTATAAAAAAATAGTAAATGGGCTTTAGCAACAAGGAATCTGCTTTTGGGATGGGGAAAATCTCATAAGGTCCAGCTAAGTGACAAGACTATTTCTGATTATCTTTGGTTTACACTGGAAGTAACATTCAGAGTGCTCTCGGACCAGGGCCTCATTGTCCTGGGTGCGGAAGTACCATAGGGACATTTTCTGTTGTAAAGTTAACTGAATATTTTTGGTTAGGAACTTGGGGCTGGCTCTCTCAGTGAATTGGTTCTGTGCCTCACAACACACACATATAGGCTTTTGAGACAGTCTAGTATTTCTATTTCTATGTGGAGTTAAGGCTATGTCTGTGTGCTGAAGCTCTGATGCTACAGTGTAGACATTACCTAATCAGGGTGGGCAAGAGGCAGCAAGTGGACCACATCCGGCCCACCTACCCACCAGATGTGGCCTGTGGCTGCTTTGCCAACACCCTTACAACATGGCAGGGGCAGCTGCTTTAAACAGCAGGCTGCTAATTGCTCAGCAAGCTGGGCAAGGAGGAGAAAGCTTCACATGCTGTCCCCACCTCCTAGCTAAATCCCCAACCTCCTATTGGCCTGCTTCCGGCCTAGGAACTGAGAAATTTTGCTGAAGGCAGGGGCAGTGAATGAAGCCTCCTCCCTCCCTTGTGCTGGAACAGAGCCAGGTGGAGCAGCCCACAGGCAGGGAGTCTGCAGAGCTGCTGGCTGGGCGCCCTAGGTAAGCGCCTCCCAGCCAGAGCCTGCCTCTGGCACCCCACTCCCTCTCTTCCACCAACTACCTGCCCTGGGCCACCCCAAACCCTCTGTATTCTCCCCACCTTCTCCAGGTCCCAACTCCCTCCCAGACCAGGAGTGCCGTTTATGGGGGGTTCAAATCTGAACCCCTGGATTTCATTCTTGAGGTCTGCTTAAAGATGCATGCCCTGACTGCAGAGGCACTTCTTAAATGTAAATAGTCTGGGCTGCTTCCAGCTTTGCCTTTGGGGCAGGGAGTTTGTTATAAAAAGAGGGAGGGCAGGGTGATTAAGAATAACAAAAGGTTGGGCATTCAGGCAATTAAAGGATCATCAGATCATCATGAAAACATTGCCCAGTACTCCACTTAAAAATAGGGGGGGAAGTGTAGGAATGACTGTTGTGCTGCAGGGATTTGCATTTGGATCACTGCTGATAAAACTTCTCATAAATGTTCTTGAAAAAGGGGTAAACAATGACTAATCCAAAGCGGACTGCAAAGAATTACAAAGGGATCACACAAAACTGAGTGACTGGGCAACTCAAGGGCAGATGGAATTCAGTGTTGACAAGAGCAAAGTAATGCACATGGGAAAATATAATCTTAACTATAGATAGAAAAATGACAGGGTCTAAAATAGCTGTTACCATGCAAGAAAGAGATCTTGGAATCCTTGTGGATAGTTCCCTGAAAGCATCTGCTCAATGTGCAGTGGCAGTCTAAAAACCAAAAAGCGAACAGAATACTGGGAATCCTTTGGAAAGGAACAGATAAGATAAAATACCATACTGCCCATATATAAAGTCATTTTATGTCCATATCTTGAATATTGGTCACCCCATCTAAAAAGATGTATTGGATTTGGAAAAGGTACAACAAGACTGGAACTTTTCACCTTGGAAAAGAAATAACTAAAGGGCTAGGAGCTATGTTACAGGTCTAGAAAACCATGAATGCTGTGGAAAAATAGAATAAGGAAACGTTATTTATTCCTTCACTAACATAACACAAGAAACTGACCCAATTAAATTTATAGGCAGCAGATTTAAAACAAACAAAATAAATTATTTTTTCACAATCAACTGGTGAAACTTTTTGCCAGGAGATGGTGGAAATGCCCAAACTGTAACAGAGTTCCAATAAGAGCATAGTAAGTTCAAGGGGGATAGGTCCATCAATGGCTACTAGCCACAATGGGCAGGGATGGTGTCCCTAGCATCCGTTCTGGTGTCCCAGAAGCTAGGAATGGGCGACAGGGGATGGATCATGATTACCACCTCTTCTCTTTATTCCTTCTGAAGCATGTGGCATTGGCCACTGTTGGAAGACAGGATACAGGGCTAGAAGGACCTTTGGTCTGACCCAAGATGGCCGTTCTGATTTTCTTATATAGAGCTGAAATATATTTACCCCTTTGATATAACCCACTAAACCCCACTCTTTTTCCAGAGCTGAAAGAGAGTTCAGGAGTCCTGACAGGATCTCTCTCTCCCCCCAGAATTAGTAACAAAGTAAGAATATAAATTAAAATTTTAATGCTAACTAATGTCCCTTAAGTGACTTGTCACAAGACGTCAGAATATGTTAGTGTTAGAGCTGAGTGGATCTAATATTTATTTAATTTTATTTATTCTATATAGGAGTTAGCTGACAGAAGCACTGTGTCTATCTGCTAAATTATCTGCCAAAAAAGCAGTTTTCCAGTGCCTTCGTAGCCCTGGGATACAGATGATGATGATGATGTGTGTGTATGGCAGGGGGGAGAGGGTGGAAGGAACTGGTTCCCCCGATTTGGTGCTTGGCTTGAAGCTGCTGTCTTTAGTCTTCCTCCAATGCTCTCACTCTTTCCCCCGCATCACGGCATGCACAGGTCACCGCCCCCCAATCTGAAATGGCGCCCCAGTCCCAGACCCTGCAACCCCTCTTGCACTCTTCCCCAGGCCTTTCCTTCACCCATACCCCTCCCTGACCCTGCACCCCATTCCCCTGCCCCACGTCACCACCCAAATCCTCTCCACCCCTTTCCCCCCCTTTTTCCAGGTCACAATTCCCTCCCAGACTCTACACCCCCTCCAACACCTCTCCCTCAGGCCCAAATCCTCTGCTGCACTCATAACCCCTCTTGGATCCTGCACCCCAAGCCCCTGCCACAGATTATAACCCCCTCCTTCACCTAAATTCCCTCTCAGACCCTAGTCCTCTAGCCCAAGCTCCCTTGTACACCCTACCTGCTGTCCCAAACACCCCCCCCTTCGCAGAACACTTGAACACTCACCAAAATTTTGGAGTGGCCCCCCCATTAAAAATTATTGCACACTCCTGTCCTATATCAACAGAAGGGATTTTTCCATCAATGTAGTTAACTCACCTCTCTGAGAGGCAATCACTAGGTCAACAGAATTCTTCAGTCAACCTAGCCATGTCTCTACCGGGCTTATGTTAATCTAACTACATTACTCAGGGCACAAAAATTTCCATAGCCCTGAGATGTGCAGCAAGGCCAGTCTACTCTGGAAGTGCAGGCCAGGCCTAAGAAATGCAAAGGTGTGTGAAAAGAAATATGAATGAAAAGTTTGGATTTTGTAACTGCCACCATTATGGCTTGGGGTCAGTATGGATTTTGCAGGAAAGAATGGTGTTTTCTTTGAATGAGTTTACTCATTGGTGCTACACTCTTCGTTTACTCTGTATGGAGATACTTTCCGGGTATTCTAAACATATGTCAAATATCCAGATTGTTTTAACATACTTCTCTCTCAGGTTCTGCAGTTCTTTCTTCATATCTGCATCTTCAAATTCTGAGTCATTATCACTGCTCATGTAGGACGACTGCGAGTGGAAGGATGTTATATTGATAGTGGGAATTTTTGTTCCCTGACCATTAGGTGAGTCAGGGCCTGGGGAACTAGTCTTTCCTGATCTTTGCAGAAGATAAGTGGCCTTTTTTGCGATGTCTGCACTGCTGCTCTGCGGGGATGGCTGAACAGCCACACACTTCCTTCGGAGAGACTCGTCACCAGAGTCACTGGAACCATGGTCAGAAAGGGCATCAAGAAAAGATGTTGTTTGCACTCGCCGTACCGATGTCTTCAGGTCCGGGCTTGAGGGAAGCTCATCCAAATATACATCGGGTGGTGCAGAGTACCTTATGCAATGTGGAGATGTTAAAGTTAATTCATCATGGGTACTGATCACTGAAAACCTGCCAATAGTTTTGGCTGGTGTACTATTATCCTGCACTTCAGGCTGTTTTCCATAGGAACTAGTATCTACAAAGTTGTTCCTTTGAAGGTCATTTATCTCCCTATCTGTTGTAGAAGTTTGTATTAAGTTCTCTTTAGGTGCAGATGAAATTTTGATCTTTGCCTCCTCAGTCCTTTTAGAAGTTTCCATTTGCTTAGCAATGGTTGATGTTGCAGGAGCAACCTGACAAAAGATAAGGAAGATTAATTTAAAGTGTAAGTGAAGCTGACAGGCATAAAACTGTTTATAGTTTCACATTACCTGAAAAAGACCTTTTGTTGTAACAGCAGAAGTTGAAGAAATGTTTGCAGCTGAACCTATTTCATAAATTGGAAAATAAAAAAAATTAATGGAATACATGTCTGGATGGAAATGTTTTAGCCTAAAAAAGGGAAAAGCAACACTAGAGCCAATATCTATAAATTTGCATTGGAACAACATGGGATTCAAAAGCAAATCTACATAATTTAGACTAAAATTAGGATATCAAATGCAAGATTTATTTAAATATTTTAAAATCCATTATGCAGGTACTATTAACATATCCCTTAACTCGGGTTCAGTGCAATAATTTGGGCAGACCAGAGAAAGATGAGCCTGATAAAGTTCTGAAGACGAATATCAGAGGGAGATTTAATTGTGCATCGTGTGAAGAGCTCAAATTACAAATGTATTTTTGAAGTATCCAGGAATTGGAGCCAAAGGGAGCCACGGGGTGGTGCCTGCAGACAAGCACAGGGCAGTGTGAAGTCACTTGTCCCCCTACTCCTTCCCAAACAAGAGCTGCCCCGGGTAAGAACCCTAAAGCCCAACCACCATCCTTGAGCCCCGTCCTGCACCTTAACTCCCTCACAGACCCTGTACCCCAATCCCCTGCCACATCCTAAATCCCTAACTTCCTCCCAAACCCTGCACCCCAATTCAGAGTCCTCTCTCCTGTACCCTAACTTCTGCCCAAATCCTGTACCCCCACCAAACCTCCTGACCTGAGCCCCCTCCCACACTTCAAACTCCTTAGTTCTAGCCTGGAGCCCCATCTAGCATCCCAAAAGTCTCATCTCCAGCCCTACCCTCTCTTGCATTCATCTTCTTGCCTCAACTTGCATCCCCCTCCTCATTTTTGGCCCCACTGCTGAGCCTAGGAGACCCAACAATATCTAATAGCCCTGGACCCCCAGAAGAGTTAATCTGGCCCTGCACACAATAGAGAAATAAATGTCATTGAGCAGTGTACATAAGACAAGCAGGACTCCACCATAACTAGAGAGTCTTTTTTCATATCTTTCACCTGGATCCATTTTAAACAACATATTGCTGAAGGGGGTAACAACAAACTCAAATAATGGCAATTTGGACCACAAAAGTGGTACCCGAGAAGCAAAATGTTTTCCTGGTGATGTACAAGATAGAATTTAACCTTGGGGCCAGTATGCTTTTTCAAATTTAAACCACTGAATGGAAATCTTTCCAGAATGCAGAGTAAATATAAGGTAAACCTAGGGAAGTTACATTTTGATTAGCCAGCTAGTCGAATAGTTGATGGAATTTCAACTACTTGATTAGTTGATAGGAAGGGAGAGGGGGCACTCGCTATCCCCGCTGTGGCTCTGCCTTTGAAATGTAGTAAGAGTCACTTGCGGCTCTTACTACATTTCAAAGGCAGAGGCACAGCAGGGAACCCAGCATGAACGGGGACTAAAGCACTCTCCGCTCGTGCCAGGTCCCAATTGCTGCACCTCTGCCTTTGAATGTAGCAAGAAATGAAGCTGCTGCGCCTTTGCCTCTCCTGTACGCCCCTGCCCCCCCCCCCACTGTGGAAACTGTGTTGGGGGGAACCAGCTTTTAAGCCAACTCCTACTCTCTCCAACCCCTTGCTGCCTCTTCAGTCCCCACTTGCGCTGGGTTCCCTATTGCACCTCTGATATAGAGGCAGTGGGGGGGGGGGAGAATGCGAGTAGTCGACTCGATAGCCGATCAGCCTAGGCTTATTGGGTAGTCGACATTTGACTACTCTTTTACATCCCCAGGTAAACTTAGGACAAAATTCTCTTCTCTTCCTGGTTTCAGACTGGTGCAACTGAAATTTCTGATGATTTACAGCATTCTACAAACAGCATCAGGCCTCCTTAGTATTTAAGTTAGGAAGGAATTCTCTATTGTGATGGGGTTCTTTGAGATGCAGTCATCAGGGTAAATCCACTGCAGGTGCACACACGCCTCTCGCACATTTTTTTAAATGCAGTGCATCAGGGCCATGCATGTGTCTTGTGTCTCCTTGAGTGAGGACCTAGATGGTGGAGCAGCCCCAACCCTTCCTCAGCTCCCTCACAATTCAAGGCCTGCGATGAAGAACACACTGTGGGATTCACAGATCCACACTGATGACGTCTCCAAGAGGAGGAGGTTACTCACCTTCCTGTAATTGACGTTCTTTGATATAAGCTTCCCTAGGGGTGCTCCACAGTAGGTGTAGGTGCAGGTGCAGGTGCATCCCAGTGCCTCAGAGCAGATTTTTGATAGCAGGGCTTTGGGGCTGTGCAGTGCATATGGTCCCCAGTACCACTGTGCATGCACAGCCACCCTCCCTTCAGTTCCTTCTCTATCTGGAACCCGGCGTAGGAGAACAGCTTCTTTTCCCCCCCAAAGTAGAGGGGAGGAAGGGAGGTTAGTGGAGCACCCCCAGGGACGCTCATCTCAAAGTATGTCAGTTATAGGAAGGTGAGTAACCTCCTCTTCTCCTTCTTCTTCAAGAGATGTCCCTGGGGGTGCTCCACAGTAGGTGACTGAAAAGCAATTTGTGTTAAGGAGGCAGGGACTTCGGATCAGGTAGGTAAGCTGTTTGCAGTATGGCTCTTGCTTTTCTTGTATAGTGGAGAGGTCCAGAGGAAAGTGCATAGTGCTTCGCGAAGGTATGTTCTGATGCCCATGTGGCAACAGCACATATGTTATCGATGGGAACCTTCCTGAGGTAAGCGACTGAGGTGGTGACCGCTCTAGTTGAATGTGCCCATATTGATATAGGTGGTGGTAAATGGTTGGGCGAGTAGCATAGAGCAATGCAGTTGGAGGTCCAATGAGATAATCTGTGTGTGATGATATCTGGCTTCCCTTGTTGCGATCAGCAATGGAAATGAAGAATCGTGGAGATAATCTCAAGGAGTTTGTTCTGTGGATATAGAAGGAGAGCGCCCTTCTAACATCAAGGGTATGCATCTGTGCCTCGAAGGTGTTGGCGTGAGGCTTTGGGAAGAATACAGGTAAGTGTATAGTTTGGTTTAAATGAAAGGGGGAGCGCACCTTTGGTAAGAACTTAGGGTGTGGATGCAGCGAGACTTTATCCTTAAAAAAGATGGTAAACAGTGGGTCAGTCATTAGGGCGGCCATCGCACCCACTCTATGTGCTGAAGTTATTGCAACTAGGAATGCTGTTTTTAGGATTAGGTGGAGTAGAGAGCACATGGCCATTGGTTCAAATGGAGGTTTCGTGAGTATTGCCAGTACCAGGTGTAGATTCCATGGTTCCCAAGGAACGTTAATGTCAGGGTATAGGGCCTGTAGGCCTTTTAGGAAGCGCTTAGTTACTGGATATGCAAACACTGTGGTGTCGTCAACTAGCATGTGGAAGGTTGTTATTGCTGCCAGATGGACTCTGATTGAGCTCAGGGAAAGTTGTGAATGCTTGAGATGCAGTAGGTAATCTAAGATTGCAGGGAGTGGGGCATACTGCGGTGATATATTGTGGGAGGCTGCCCAATGTGTAAAGCAAACCCTGTGAAACTCTGGCAGGACTGGTTCTATGGCTCCTAGCTGTAGCAAGTGATCCACCTCTTGCTGAAGTATGATCTCATGAGAGGGGTCCATGAAGAGGGATGGGGTAGGTGGAGAGAGAGGAAAGGGATAGTGTATCCAAAAGAGATTGTCTGTATCACCCACTTGTCAGATGTGATGGTGTGCCATTTGTTAAGAAATGGCAGCAAGCGATAATTGAAGGGTTTGGTTGTATTTGGGAACTCTGGAGGAGGTAGTATGGTTTTCAGTCTCTTGACAAATGGCTCAAATTTGCTTATTTGGTTGGGATGGGTGGTTGGACATATTAGTTTGGGTTGATGACGTTATTGTCTACTACAGCCACATTGCTGGTATGGTGGGTGGTCTTGCCTTTGGTAGTGGTATGTAGGTTGTGGTTATCTTGGCCTTTGGTATGGCTGATATCTGTACTGTCTTCTCCTTATTATAGGTGTCTGGATTCCCAGGGAGCAAGTCTCCCTGGAGTTTTTCACTGAGTGGAAGACCTCACTGGTTTTTGATGAGAAGAGCTGCTCTCCCTCAAATGGCAGGTCTTCTACTGATGGTTGGATTTCTCAAGGGAAGGCAGATGAATTGAACCATAAGGATCATTGCATGACAATTGCAGTGACTGTTGTTCTTGTAGCCGTATCAGCTGCGTCCAAGGCAGCCTGAAGGGCTGTATGTAATATTGCCTGGCCCTTTGAGACAATCACTCTGAATTGTACCTTCTTATTGTCTGGTATATCATCAATAAAGGTGCTGAACTCTGCATAATTATTGAAATCGTACTTGCTGAGAAGTATGGTATAGTTAGCTACTCTCATTTGTAGCGTAGCTGATGCATACACTTTCTTCCTGAGTGAGTCAAGTCTCTTATTGTCCTTGTCGGATGGCGTGGAATGGTTTTGTTGCTTATTCCTCTGCTGAGCCGCATGCACTACCAGTGAGTTTGGTAGTGAGTGAGGGAACAGAAATTCTGAACCCTTAGGTGGAACATAATACTTGCCTTTTTACAGGTAGGTGGGATTGAGGCAGATGTTTGCCACAAAGTCCTGCACTTCCTCCATGGAAACGTTTAAATCGGTTGCAACTCTTTGAAAGAGATCCTGAAAAGAGGAGAAGTCCTTGGTGGTTGTGGAGGAAGGTGGCATGATGGCCTTGTCTGTACCGGACAGTGAGTTTGTGTCTAGTAATACCCCTGGACCCGAATTCAGGGAGTGATGTTTGTCAGTTTAATTTCACCCTCCCTTCCCGTTTGAGGTTATTGGGTTAGGGGAGAGAGAGCTTTTGCCGTGTTTTTGATTTTGCGTGGTCTCTTCTTGTGTTGTTGAGGCCATGGGGGTGGGGAGTAGGGCATTGGTGGTGGTGTCCATAGATATGGTGCCCAGGGAGCCATGGCTGCTCTGGTGAAGTCAGGCTGGCCAGAATTAAATGACAGTCCTGATGCCTCTGTACGCGGTGAGAAAACCACTAAGTCGTCATCCCCATCAGTTGATGAGAGGAGGGTGATGCTGTGTAATTAGATAGTGGTGAATGAGGTTGTTTGTCATCACTCAAAAATGGAGAATTTAGGGTAGAAGTGATCGCTAGGTCTCTGTGCTCCCCATAGCTAATGGTAGGAGCGTGAGGTGCTGAAAGTTTTGTTGTTATGGAAGATGATAGTGCCTGTGGCACCAGAGGAGCAGAGCACGCAGCGTAGGGAGTTGATATGGGCAGCAAGGAGGGAAGGATGGTACCGTGCAGCTGCCCTGTCAGCTGCTGCGGTGTCATGGTAACCGCTTGGCACGCCATTGAACTTGGCACAGTGGTAGTTGGCGTCGTGCTCGGTACCAGGCTTTGAGAGGCAGGCACGGTGCAGCCTGTCGCCTCTGCTTGGGCGCTCTCTGTGGCGCTTTTATGATGGCGGCACAGTGTGCCTGAAGTACCCGGTCTATCGTAGGGGCTGAGGCGCGGCTTGTCAGAATTAACTGACTACCTTTCAATCGATGGCCATTTAGGCAAGTGCGAGTGATGCGGTAGTGAGGTAGCCCATTTCTTTGAGGACTTCGGAGGTTTATCCCCTATGGCTTTGGGGGTCTGCCCGGAGCCAGGATCTGAGGAAGGATGTTTGCCCTTCTCTGTTAAAATCATTTTCAAGCGGAGTTCTCTGTGGGCACAGTGCGGGCAGTCCTGTTGGGAGTGTGAGTGCTGGAGGCACTTAACACACTTGCCATGGCCATCTGAGGCCAGCATAGCATCGTTGCAGTCTGCACAGCATTTGAAGCTGGGTGAGCCCATCTCACGGCAATGTTATCCCTTGTCCAAGGAAGCCTGAGGCGGACGGCATGGATTATTTCTTTTTTAAACATTAACAACTACAAGGGAGAAGAACTTGGAATGAACTAATCTATCTAATTATCTTCAGAACAGCTGAGGAACGAGGAGCACTGTGGAGGTCCGTCTGAAGCCGGGGGTGGTAAAAAGGAACTGAAGGGAGGGTGACCGCACATGCGGGATGGTACCGGGGGGGAGGTGGTGGGAAGGGCCCGCGCGCACTGCGCATGCATAGCCCCAATGCACTGCTATCAAAAATCTGCTCTGACATGCTGGAACGCACCTACACCTACTGTGGAGCACCCCCAGGAACATCTCTTGAAGAAAAAGAACCATGGCTACTGTAGGGTAAGTAATTGTCCTTTTTTTTGCATGTGGTCAGTGTGGGTTCCTCCATAGGCCACTGATGAGCAGAATTGCCCGGGCAGAGGGAGTAAGGAGTTGTAGCTGTATCAGTCAAATGTCAATTGAAGAACTGGCCTCTCACCCAACTGTCAAGTCATGGGGAAATGTTTCATGGGAGTCAGTGGGTTGTTCCATGCTGAATGATTTCAGAGGCTGGAAGATGTTGCTTATACACTGATGATTGGATGGAAAGGGTCATCAGCCATTTGAAGGCATTTGGAGATTCTCTCTGGTGAGAGGGCTTGGTATTTCAACGGACTGGATATAGTCACAATGAGACGGTGTGACTGCCTCAAGGGCTTAGTCTCGTTAAAGTAACAGAAAAATGCTCAGGACGTGTCCTTTCTCCTGGCATTGAGTGAAATTTGGAAAGAAGACTAGCAAGGTAATTCATTGATTCAGGAGGAATTTGGAAACCACCTGAGAGTAGAACATGGGGTATAGTTTCAACACCATCTTGTTCCTGTGGAAATAGGAATAAGAGCTACAAAGGCTTAGAGCCATAATGACAGGAACCAGAAAATCCATCTTGATGGTAAGTGTACCAAGCAGGCCTGCCAATGGGGGTGGAGAGTTGGACAAAAGGGGGCAACTGCCTCAGGGCCTGGTGATTCAAAAGCGCCTGGAGCTCCTGCTGCTAATTCTGAGGCAGTGGCAGCAGCTGGACCCTCAGGCTGCGTGCTCTGGGCAGCGCTAAGGGTTGGATTGGGAGGGGTGTGGCACAGTCCAAGTCCTGCCCCTTCAATCTCAGGCCCTACACCCTCCAGGAGCATGGATCCACCCCCTTCCTTGCCCAGAAATATTTTTGGTCTCTAGTACCGAGTGTTCCGACAGTGGTTCAGAAGGAGGTTCCATGAGTTTTAGGAGGACAGTGTTGAGTTCTCCATATGGAAGTTAGGTCTCTAACCAAAGAGCAACTATGCAGGAGGCCTTTAAGAAATTCTGATATTGTTGGATGAGAGAAGATGTTTAATTCTGTCCATGAGACAGTCTTTTTCTTGCAGGCCCACCAGCAGAAGATTAAAGGAGGCAACAGCCTCAGGGGCCCGGCCATTTAAAAGGGCCCGGGACTTCCAGCTGCTGCGGCTGCTACTGCAGCAATAGTGATGGCTGGAGCCCCAGAACCTTTAAATCACCACTGGAGCCCCACGTGGTACCCTCCAGGCAGCATGAAGGGCTTCCTGGGAAAAACTAGCCCCAGTCCTGCCCCTTCTTCCCAAGGCCCCGCCCCTTCCCGGGGTTCAGAGTTGCCCCACCTTTGCCTTGCCCAGGGGCCCGGCCAGGCTGTCGGCCCCATTGGTTTCTTGTGAGCTTTGACAAAAGCAGCGGGAATATGTGGTGTCAGATTTGTTATTTGTTTTCTGATTGCACCTAGCTGCCCAAATCAGGGTCAGGCCTCCATTGGGCTGGGTGCTGTTGGGAAAGTTTCCCAAATAGAGTTGGTAACAAAGGGTGTGCGAGCAAAGAGGCCACCGGACAGGACAGAAAACACATTGACGTTGGCCCTTCCAACTAGCGGTCGTAGGTAACTACCTTTTCTGTTCACTGACCTACCTCTTGCCTCTGACGAGCTGACACTGACGCTGGTCGTTTCGGACTTTTCCAACTTGAAGTAAAAGGAAACAAAATATAGAAGTTAATTTCAGTGTAGCACCCCCCCAAACAGGGGAGCCAATAGACAGTCTCTGTCTCTGCAACGTGCTTCAGATTTATAGCATCTCTTAGCACAGTTATTTCACAGAGCAAGGGCTCTCAAAGTTCATTGCACCGCCACCCCCTTCTGACCACAAAAATTACTTTGTGATCTCAGGAGGGAAACTGAAGCCCAAGCCCATCCAAGCCCCCACTGTCCTCAGTGTGTGTGAGGGCAAAGCCCAAACCCCACCACTCCAGACAAGGGGCCAAAGCTGAAGCTGAAGGGCTGCAGCCCCTACTGAGCCCCACCACCAAGAGCTGAAGTTCTCAGGCTTTGGCTTCATCCCTGGGCAGTGGATGAGCTTCCGCAAGTCTAAGCCAGCCCTGGTGACCCCATTCAAAGAGGATCAAGACTCACTATGGAGTCTTGGCCCAGTCTGAAAACTGCTGTCGTATAGGAATAACTATTTTACATTCCTAGCAAAATTTGCCTCCCATCTTTTTCAGCCATTTTTTTCCCTGGGAGGGTGAAAGAGGAGTAAGACTTGATAATATGGAACACTTTAAAATATTCACCAAGTTTAGCTATTCAAGTGCACACTTCTCGTGAGACTTGTGCTTTTGCAACCAGATTACATCCTAATATATATATATATAATTTCTATGAAAAATATGTTGCAATACCAAGATGTTAATGTATCTGTTCTATTCCATGGCACATAATCTAATTGGGACTTCTCAATATTACAATGTTATTTATAATCCCCTCTACAGAGAAACTGCTTTAATAATATACCAGCACTCTCGATTGAAGCATGGCATGTTTTTAATGTGTTGTACAGTGAATTCAATTGAAACTATATGAAGTGGGGAGCTTTATTTTTGGTTGAGGAATATAACTAACTCCAGAATGCTGCTTTAAATAGGTTAAACATCTCTGATCTAGGAGAAAGAGCTATGGAATTTACTATGATCCTAGAGCAGTGGGTTTCAACCTTTTTCATTTGTGGACCTTTAAAAAAAATTAAACAAGAGTTGTGGAACCCCTTTAGAAATCTTAAGTCATATTCTATGGGCCTGTCACATGATTGGATTTTAATGTGAGCAGGCAGATCATTGTTGCACACACTGGTGTGTGTTTGCACCAAATTCTGTGTAAGATGGGCCATGTGAGGTATCAAATAAAAGCTTATTGTATGTTGACTGTCTATACATGTGTCTATACAATCTGTGTGTGTAAAGTTATGAATATGGACTTTCTATTTGTGTTTTAAATGTTTTCTACTGTGAGGGATGGTTGCTTGATGCTGTATGGACAATGACTTTTAAGGGTTGCCAATTGACACCTGAGGAACACACAATGGCTCCTGGCCTGAGAAAGGCACACCCGGGAACTACAGGACTCCTTGCCTAAGAAGGACAGAAACTGGTTTGTGGGTCATGTGATCAAGCTCATTTTGGGAAGCACCAGCCCCCAGAAGAGGAATGGGGTTTCCCTCCGCATGGGCAAGATTATAAAAGTATCATGAGGGTGCCTCCATCTTGTCTTCACTACTGCCCTCCGCTCCAGAAGCACAAGTGGTAAGGACAGAGGGCCCAGAAGCATATATTGATGCATTCTGACATAGGATGCACTCTAGAGACTTTTACGCTGGCAGTTTGTTACATCTGTGCTAAGAGCTGGCATCAAGAGCTTGGCCATGTATTCTCTTTATGTATGTCACTCTCAATCTTTTCTTTCTTTTATTAATAAACCTTTAGATTTTAGATTCTAAAGGATTGGCACAGCATGCTCTTTTGTGTAAGATCTGAGGTGTAAACTGACCAGGGACTGTGGTTGGTCCTTCGGGACTGGGATAACCTGTTTGGAGTTGGTGAGATTGGTTTTTATAACCTCTCACCTGTGTAAAGTGTGGCGCTGGTTGTGGCACAGGGAACACTGGGGCGTCTAAGGGGTTTTTCTTGTGAGACTTCTTGCTGGCTAGGGTGGCAGTTGAAGTGCTCTATGTGACTGGTTTGGTGTCTTAGAGGAGAACCCCAGTCTGGGTCTGTAAGTAACCCTGGTTTTAAGCAATTTGCCCTGAATAGACCCTCTTAGTGGTGCCCCACAGGTCCAGGTTTCATGGCCTCAGCGTCTCATCTGAATAAATGGACCTTTTCCTGCACAGGGTCCTTTGCTGGGACACTGAAGCATTAATGATTTAAATAGCCTACAAGGTCACGGGCACCTTGCAGCCTTTGGGCTTTTCCACAGTAGTCTGCCAATCAAGTGGTGACATGGCCTTCTCCTGCCGAGCTCATTAAAAGAGGCAAGATCACATCTAAAATTGGGACAAGCTTTATGCTACAGAGCACTAGCAAAGTGAATGCCCACTATATGGTTAAAGATGGTTTTAAATGAAAACAAATTTAAGAAGGTAGTTATGATGCTCTGTACAAATGTCACCACTTCAAATGAAAACTACAGAACTGGCAGGCAAGCCAGTTCTGTGGCCTGTGCACTTTTAAAGCGATGGCACCATAGGCCATGTTCAGGACCCAAAGTATGTTAGCAGTCTGCTAGATATCATAGAATTAGTCACAGGGACACAATGAAAGGAAAGGAAAGATATTTATCAGTTTTAGTAGCAGGATAATGAATATGGTACTAAGCACATTTATATTTATGGGGCACAATGACACACCTGATTCTAGTTAAGTTATACATAGCTTCTCAGTTCCAGTTCACCTATAAATCTGGCGTTTCTGTTACAACCCTATTGCTAGTAACTACATTCACTGAAAAAGAAGTGGGCAGAAGTGTTGGAGGGCAGGCAGTCCATTTAAAAGAACAGATGCAAAATGATCTCGAAAAATTGGAGTACTGGTCTGAATTAAGGATGTTAAGGACTAGTCGACTAGTTCACTATCCGATAAGCAAATGCTTATCAGATAGTTGAGTCAACTAGTCGATCCCCTCCCCTTGCTGCTTCAATCAGATAGAGGCAGCAAAGAGGGGAGGGGTATTGGGGTACTTCAAAGCGGCAGTGCCACACGAAAACCGTACATGCGGTGCTGCAGCTTCGAAATGCCGAGGCAGCATTTCAAAGGGCCAGCACCGCATGGAGCCTAGGGTTAAATATCGAATAATTTACTAGTCGAGTGGTCGATGGAATTTCCATCGACTAGTCAATAGGCACTTCCACATTCCCACCCCGCTGGGCTCCCCAGCTGATCCCCGGTTCCAGCATGGCATTTCAAACCCTACTGGGGTTTCCCCAGCTGACCCAGGGTTCTGGGAAAATGCTGCACAGAACCTAAGATCAGCTGGGGAGCCCAGCGAGGTGGGAATGTGGAAGTGCCTATCGACTAGTCGAGTAGTCGATGGAAATTCCATCAACCACTTGACTAGTAAATTACTCGATATTTAACGTCCTTATTCTGAATTCAACATGATGAAATTCAATACAGACCATCGCAAAGCACTGCACTGCAGAAGGAAAAAAAAATCAAATTCACAACTACAAAATAGAGAAGAACTGTCAAGATGGTAGTAAAGGATCTGGGGCTCATTGTGGACCACAAATGGAAAATGAGTCATCAATATGATGCAGCTTCTAAAAGGGCTGATATGATTTTGTATTACCAGGATTTGTATTTCCCATTGTGTGAAAAACATGGGAAATAACGGTCCCTCTCTACTCGCCACTGGTGAGGTCCCACCAGGGGCACTGTGTCCAACGCTGAGTACCCCAATTTAGGAAGGATGTGGACAAAAGGAGTTCAGAGGAGATCTACAAAAACAACAAAGGATTTAGAAAACCTGGCTTCCGAGGAAAGGTTGAAAAAACTGGGCAAGTTAGTCTTGAGAAAAGAAGATTAAGGGGCGACCTACTAGTCTTCCAATTCACGAAGGGATGTTATAAGGAGATTGGTGACCAATTGTTTGCCATGCCCCCTTAGAGTAGGACAAGGAGTAATGGGTTTCATCTGCAGCAAGGAGATTTAGGTTAGATATTAGGAAAAGCTTGTTAACTACAAGGTAGTTAAGCTCTGCAATAGGCTTTTAGGGGAGGTCCTGGCATCGCCCTCCTCAGAAGCTTTAAAAGCAAATTGAACAAACACCTGTCAGGGATGGTCTAGGTTTATTTGGTCCTGTCACAGGGCTGGAGGTAATGACTTATGGTGGTCCCTTCCAGCCTTACATTTCTAGGGTCAGGTCTACTCTAGGAGGCAAAGTCAAACTAAGGTAAGCAACTCCAGCTAGGTGAATAGCATAGCTGGAGTGGACATATCTTAGTTCAACTTACTGTGATGTCCCCACTGCAGGGACTTGAAGGAGAAATTCTCCCATCGACTCCCCTTACACCTCGCAACTTGGTGGAGTACCAGAGTTGACAGTAGTGCCATCAATGGTCAATTTAATGCATCCTTATTAGACCCGCTAAATCGACCCCCAGGAGATCGATCTCCATAGCATTGGTAAGTGAAGGCATATCATTCTATGCATGAGCAAAGAACAGAGAATAAGGTACAGATCCCAGGCAGACATCACCCTCTTGCTCCTATCAAGGCTTAGCTAAATGCTCAAAAAGCAGTAAGCTCAGTTATCACCATTATGAATATATTTAACATTCTCAAACCACCCGACTTATCTTTTACAGAGCGCTTCCTTTAGAAACAGGATTTAAATAAAAAGCAGAAGACTGAATTAAAGGATTATACTAATTTTTGAACCCAAGAGCAAAGTTTCGTTTTCACTAATGAATGGCTACTGAAATACTTGTATTCTGATTCCTGCGACATGTGACAAATTGAAAATAAAAACCAGTGCTGCCCTATGGAAAGCACTAGACAGAGAACAGAGACAGAAAGCAAGCGAATAGGACAACAAGCAATACAGAAGTGCTTATAGCATCTGCATATCCTACCATTGGCTCTCTGAGGCTAGACTCTGTTCTGCTGTGGCCAGCGGCTGTAGCATTATTCAGCATGGCAGAAGCGTCTGTGGCTGCTGGCTTTAGGGATGGAAGAGGCACAGTCATAGTCTGACTAACCAATACATATGGTGGCATTTCAGAAGGGACATGTGACACAAACTGATCCTGAGCAGCATTAACTTCCTGACAGACATCTGGAACATTAAGGCCCGGTTCTCTTACATCCAATACAAGCGTGGGAATTGGTTCTTCATTAAAAGGAGGTAAGCTAGCAACCTCACTGTCACCCTGCTCTAAAGGTACGAAGCTGTCTGGAGTCCCTGCTGATGCAGAAGATGTAGGAACACACTCTTGGTACAGTAAATTGCGCAGTTTCTCATCAAGGCTTTTTATTGTGTTGTCAGCAAAATCCACTCTGGGTGGCCCTTCTCCATCTGACTCGACCGCACAAGGCTGCTGCAGCAGACCAATGCCAAGGCCAGTGCAGGTGACCGGCTGAGACTGGGTCAGCATTATATGTTGCTGGGACCCAGCAACTGAGAGCTGGGGAGGACTTTGAAGCTGAGAGCCTGTCAGAGTTAGGGAATCAGACACAACAGTTAGAGGAAGCAGCTGGGTCCCCAAAGAATGCTGCGTGACACCAGCCAGACTGGCCTCTGACACATGGGGGATTTGTGGTGCAGGCTGGAGCTCCAAAACCATATCGGAGGGAGCAGGAACGGGACAGAATTCTGCTTCTTGTGCAGGAACGGTCAGAATCGAGCTGGCTGGCATGACAGTATAGCATGAGATTTCCACGTCGGGAACACCAGCACCTTCATCCACCTGCTGTAGCGTTCGCAGGGAGGGTTTTGGAACAAGCTGAGCATCAGAAGGCTCCTCTAGTGAAGCTGCATTGTGGGCACAAGTGTCAGGCTGACTGGGTATGACCAGCTGTAGTGGAGGATATTCCGGTTGACCTACATTAGCAACAAACTGTTCTGGGACATATGGAGCTGATCCCGGTAGTGTTGCAGCTAAAATTTCTGGTTTAGTTTGCAAAACAGCTGAAGACGCTGCGGTAGGAGCTTGTGCCAAAGGACCTGGCGTTCCACAGGGGCTGTCGTATATGCTTGCTTGACTAGGAAGCTGGTGACAAAACAAGACACTAGGTGTGTCTGTCATTGCAGAGCTCATTTGCTGATCTTCCGACTGTTCCGGCTCTATAAGAGGTAAAGACACTAATTTCATCTGTCACAGACTATACAGAATGAACCATTATAAAGTAACCACAAGATTTCTTAGCAGTTTCAACTTGATTAAATGTTTTCTATTAGAAAGCTACTACCCAATATTTAAATAAGAACCTCAAATTGCAGTATTTCTTTAAAAGGATTCAGCCTAATACAGGCAGCTTTGAGTAGAACTTAAATTCATACCTAACTCTTAGCAGAGTTGAAAAACACCGGGACTTTTCTCTAAATAATCAAAAGACTGTCCATAGTTTATTTAAAACTATATGATCACATGCGTGATCTTATGGAAAAGCTTCCCATGCTGGATCTGATATATCCATTTTGAATAGGAAGCATATTGCACTCCATTGGCCATTAAGAGTAATAATATACTTATGAACGTGTTTCAGAAGTCTGATAAATCGAGATTAATAAATAAAATCCTGTAAATTATATGGCCAGTACTTCAGGCTTTATTCCCCCACCTGTACAAAGTTCTTAAAAGTTCAAAAACCCTTTGGGGCAAGGCTCCTATGCTATTCTGTATTGCAGTGGTTCTCCCTAACTTGCTATCCCAAAATCCATAGTTGATGAACAACTAAGGTAAATGCTGCCCTAAGCCAAGGCAGACATACACTTGAACAATTCCCTCCTTGGCTGTGGCCTCCAAGCGACTGGTGATGAAGAGGAAAACCAGAAAAGTAAGCATCATTTTTTCTGATAATTAAGATGCCATGTATGATTTATGAATAGCTTTTAGAAGAAGAAACTTATTACAGGCATTTGTTTGGCCACACAGCTTTGCTAACAACTAAAATCAAGCCATTGTACTTCCTTTGCAAGATTAGCCCATCTGGTTACCCACACACAGGCATTGTGGACTACACCAGTTTGAGGAGCAGGGAAGTAATTAAAAGGGAATTAACAGTGCCAGTGTTAATATCTTTGGGTATGTCTACACTACCCAAAACTAGTGAGGTAATGTAGTCATCCGCAATTGCAAATGAAGCCCGGGATTTGAATTTCCCGGGCTTCATTTGCATAAAGCCGGCCGGCGCCATTTTTAAATGCCGGCTAGTTCGGACCCCGTGCCGTGTGTAGTTCGAACTAGCGGGGTAGTGTAGACATACCCTTTGGTAGTCACTGGTCAGCTCATGAAGCAACAACTAACACAATGCTTTTCACCCTCTGCCTTCCACCATGTTGCAGCTGAAAGAAAATAATCTTGATGAAAGCATGGGTGAGTAAAGAGCTGACACAGATGCCTCTAAGTAGACACAGCTGATGATCCACCCCCCTGCTCCCTTAGATAAATGAAAGCTTTAAAGTTCACAAGTACCTGGACCTTCAGCTTGTTTACTCTGAGGAACTGCTGGGGGGAATTCTGGTGCTTCCTCAGTCTCGTTTTCCACAACAGGGCATATAATAAACCATCGTTTTCCAGTGTGTAAAACTAATTGTGAAGAGCAAAATAAAGGGTTAACAGTTTGTTTTTGAGCTTCTATGCAGTTTTTTAAGAACCCGATATGATCTAAATCAAACTAAGTTTTGATGTAATCTGAAACTGCCCCATTTTAGGAAGAGACACGAGTCTCAATGGTATTAATGGAGTTTAATAATAATGGCTCCTACTGGATTCTCACAGCAAAAAGTGATCTTCCTGGGATGGAAAAAGTTCCCTGACTTTCAAGTGACTGTATTGGAGTGGGATCCGAACCCAGATCCAAAGCTCACTAAAGTTACTGGAACAACTCCCTTAGATTGAAATGATGTTTGTCTTAGGCTACAAATGAACTAACTCTGTTGTATAGAAGGTTTCTGTAATAGAAAAATTAGTTTTGGTAATATTTTATGGAACTTACATTGTCTACAATTCCTATATAGGTAGTGTTGTTTTACTACTGCCCTCCTACATTCATCTTGAACTTGTACTCCCTTCATTTGCGTGTATCAAATTACACAGTTTCCAAAATTCTGCCTACAAACCAACAAATGCAAACGGTATACTCTCAGAATGGCAAGCAAGTGTGAACTGTCTAAGAAGAGCCAGGCAGACTGTGTACAAAGCCTAGTTTTGGAGGGAGACCATTGTTTTTAGTCACCGAAGCATGCTGTGCAACTCCCAGAGAGATTTTCCACACACAAACTCGGTGAAGTGTTTGGGCAAATAGAGCCGTGTGCAACACATGAAGAGATACAGTCGGGAAAAGAGGCTTCCCCATCATGTGGTTTTATTCCTTTCTCCAGTTTATAAAGGGAGTGAAAGCCAACAATGATGCCATCGTTTCCTCTGGGAAAGAAATAACACACACACACACACATCTAAAAGAGTAAGACTTCTCACTGTTAAGATACAGGTGGCTGAAACACCCTGGTTATCAAATTCAATTGTATCTGCAAATATTAAGGCTGGAAGAGCCAATCTCAGTTAACTTCCTCTTGCAAACTTAGTTATTGTTGAGAACAAAAAAATACATTTATGAAAGACTTGTCTCTTCCTGCTCAACCCCACATCCAGTTTGGAGGCAGTGTGGAATCACCGCCATTTTCTAAAATTCATATATTTCCTAGGCACCCAAATGCTTGTTTCATCTGTTTTAACCATGGCATTTCAAAATTGCTAATGGCAACTGTGGCTTTTATCAGGACTATATTTTCAGAACAACTTCACCAGTCACAGGAGACTGGAATATATCTTGAGACTGCTAAACTTTCTGAACAGTCTAATACTACCTATTTGCTGAATGAGGGTTCAAGATTAAATTTGTATTCAAAACCACTTTTACCATTCTGTTGATACATGGGGGTTTTCACTTGAGATTGCCGATTCTCCTGTTGAAAACAAACAAAAACATCTTTCTTTAGACAAGCAGAAGTGCAGGGACATATTTCTAAGGAATACTTAGGTGGCAAAACTTTGTTTTACAGCCTCTGCTCCACTGACTTAAAATAAAGTAACCAAATTACGAAAAAAAAATCAGATTTGATATAAAGAAACCCCCATTTATTAATTTAAAACCAATACTGGACACACAAGATTCTTACTTCATTCATATCTAGTCTATAGGCATCTTGCTGGGGACTTGTTCCCTGATCAGAACTTCGTTCTCCTTCAGTATCTTCACTGAGCATATCTTCTGCTTTATCTATAATATCCTTCATTTGTTCAATGAATGTCTCTTTCTCAGTCTGCAATATGAATTCATTGTCTACCTGTAAAGAGCACATTAAGATTAACCATTGTAATGATTGTTGGTCAGTACTCATTGCATGGTCTTAACTAGCTGAAAGTTTGCATAAGTGTACAGACAGCATGTGTACCATTCCTTCATGGGAACTAGAATCTAAAGAGACTGTATTCTTATTTGGCCTCTAGCCAAACTGAATTACTGCTCACATAAAAAAATTAGTCTTTCTCTGGGACTGGCAGGTTTGATGCAAAGTAATCACCTTGTACCTGTAGGGCACATCACCTGGTTTCTTAACTCCCAAAAGAAAGACCTAAACAGACATAAAATAGCTCCCCAGAGCTCCACACCTCCAAAATACTTGCAACATGGCTTGTAGGGAAGCTTACTGCCCTGCAGTCCGATGGATTTCATTTGGGACTGTGGAAGCTCAGCCCCTACCTGAAAAATCAGGCTCACTGCATCTATGATCCAGGCAGATCAAAGCCAGAGCACATTACAGGAACAGGTCTTCCAAATCATGCCACCTCAGCCGTGAGGAGGGTTAGTTGGGGCAAGCATAAGAGAGGAAAATCTTGGCCTTTTTAAGGACAGCATCTCCACCAGCTGTTTTTAGGGGCTTGAAGAGCAAGGCACTGGGGCTGAAGGGTTTCACAGGGTGTGGCATAAGCCTCTAGGGGCTCATACATTTAAGGGAGGGCTTATAAGTTCTTCTCACTTCTGGGGCACCATCCTTCCCATATGCCCCCTCTGGGATTTGAGCAGCACTGGATTTAGGGTCTTTTTGGGGGCATCTTGCTAGTTGCCTTTTTGCAGCTGGGGAAGAAATTCTTCCTTGTTGCCCGACTGGCCTTGTGGGCCTCCCTCTCAGTGGCGTAGGAGGTTTGGTTGTAAAATATTTTGCAAGCTGTTAGGAAGCCAGTGCAGTTAACTGTTCAACAGGGGTCTGACCCCCTGATAAGCCAGAACTGGAAGAGGATTAAGAGAAAGCATTTCCTAAAGAAGCCAGGGTCCCAAATCTTTGGTAGAGCAAGGTGATACCCCCTCTTCTGCACCCTCTTATTCCTCCAGCCATGAGACAGTGCTGGGGTCCCAGCCAGATGAACAATGGGAGGGGCTGATTAAAGTAGGAAGGAGTGCCTATGCTTGCTTGATATTCTCCAAATTTGTTACTAAGGAAAGCTGTGATCTGGATGAGACACATTTTTGGGGTCTTTTCTTCTTCCTGTAGTGTCCAGGACAATCAGGTGGGGCTTTACTTTTCAGATAACAAGCAGGACAGGTGGCACCGGCTGTTAAGGTTGCCTGACACTTCCTATTAAAAAGTTCCTGCTTTTAGTGTTGATACCTTTCCCAAACTGCCTGAATTGGGCTGAATTTTCCAAGCTATCTCTCTTTTGGAAAAATTTAGCCAAAACGGTCAGTTTTTCTAAACAAGGAGACTGGGACTTGGATGAAAAGTCAGGGTTGGGGAATAGCCAGGATTGGGGAAAGGACAGAGTGGAGAGGACTCGTGGCTAAAAAGTCTGTGTCCATTAGAGCACGCTATGTCTAGAGTTTGGGCTGGAACCCAAGATTCCTGAGTCCCAGCATTCTCCTGCTGCTAGCAAATATTGGGGAAAACCACTGGCAAAATGTGTCCCTCATACTCATCTAGTGCTGAGATAAAGGAAGATGACAGCCTACTACTGCTACCAGTTATTCTAATAGCCCAAGTGGCAAAGATCTGTGTTGTCAATCTAAAGGTGACCATGCAGGTTTTAACATGATGTCACATGATGGAATTCATTTTTCAGTTTGCTGTTTTTAAAATCTAGGAAATAACTATATTAAAAGAACATTATTAAGGTTGCCAAGTCAAGCACTCAGTAGTTCAGAAATGCCAGAATTAAGGTTGCCCATGCAACATGCATAATGCATTATGATACAGGCTTTAATTGCATCATCTCATGCTATTTTAACTAGCAATCTTAATTTTGGCATTCTCTTGCTTTTGAATGCTTGATTCTAACCTCAGTAATGGTCTTTTAACACACTGTGTGCATGTAACACAGTTTATGCAACTAAAAATTGTGAGTGTCTTTTGAAAGTTCCTTCACAAATAAGGTCTTACCATGTAACTAGCAATTTCTTCCGGCGCATCACCATCTAAATCAAATTTAAAAGTCACCATTTTGTGATTGTGTGTTTCCAGCTGACATTCCACCATCTTATCCCCTGTGTTACATACCTATAAGAAAAGAATAACATAGTTCATTATTTCTGGTGTATCCCAGAACAGAAGTTCAGCTTACAACAAAGAGGTTGTACTTGCATTTAGAATGGTCAGCTTTGGTCTGCTTGACTTCTCCTGGCGTGATCGAATGCGTGTAGATTTCTTATGTTTCTTTGAAGGCTTCCCTTCTTGCTTTCCACTACCAATCGCTCCTTCAAAGCTGTCGCTCATGTCTTTGCCTGAAGCTATGTCGGGACTCATGTAACTTTGTAACAGAGAAGGAAAAAACAACCATATGGGAGGAAGATGTGGAAAGAGAAGAAGAAAAACAGTGACTACAGGAAAACAGGGGATTTGCTTTGTAGTAAAAATTTTGAGAGGAGTATGGCTGGACCTAATTCAGCAAGGCCCTTGAGCATAAGCAAGTACATGATGTCCCTTGCACAATGAAATCAAGGCCTTAATTGCTACTGAGAATAGCCCCTTTTCTTCAGGGCCTTCATAGGCTGTCTTTGAACTGCAAGGGCCCTCTACTCCCCAAACTTATTTTATTATGCTTCTTCAGGGCAGGGGACTGGACTCAAAGGACCTCTCATAGAACCTTTCAGTTCTATGATTCAGGTTCTACTCTCCAGTGGGGAAGGTGCATACGCAGCCTTCTGTAGAAATAATCACTAAGTCAGAGATGCAGAGGAAGGGTCTCATAAGAGTGACATGAGATAAAGAACACAAGTTATGCAGCTGAGGGTCATTGTACTTGTTTTTTAGTCTTTGAAGGTGTAGCAAAACTGTAATGTTAATGGGAGTTATATGTGCACCCTATGGAGAGAGTGACTCAGGGTATATTGCCTTGGGATGCGTTCTGATGCAAGCAGTTCCGAATGTTGCCATGGCTAGGAAAATTAGCTTTTCAAATACCATAGCTAATGAGGCAAATACAAATTTGAGAAAAATTAATCACTAAATATTTGATGTCCTTTCCTAGAAGAGACTAGAATAGCATGTTCACTAGGCATGAGTGAACTCACTTTGCCTAATTCAATCATACTCAAGAATTATAAGTACGAAAAGTTACTAGAGCCAGAAAAAGGTAAATTCTACTTTCCACGAAACAGAAAAAAGAATGGAGAGCACCAAAAAAACCCAACAGACACAGCGCTAGTGCCCCGAAGCCTTAAAAATGCTACTTTTCTGCATGAAGGGAAAAGTGGGTTTACTTTCCCTTCCCTAGGGCCTTCACGGTTTCTCCAATGGCATTCAGCCTGTAAAGCAGAAAACTCCTTGCAAGTCAGGTGCAGTTCTAAGGCTCTGGGACTCTATCCTCTTGTGTCACCTGGCTTTTTTTGTGGGGTAGAAATACTCAGGGCAGGCATCCCCAGATCTAGAAAATATGTTCTTTTGGAAATCAATTCAGTTTTGAGGTGAAGCAGAGCCACACATACATACAGAACAAAAATACATCTACAAGATTGCATTTGGCAAATCCTAAAAGAACAGTAGTTTGAAGGGGAACATGAGCTTCAGCCCCAGGAGTCTGGTTCCTCCCTCAGGCCAATGGACATAAAGTCTGGATATTAAAACATTAATTAAGGCAGTCAGTCATCAAACAGCAGTATGATGATGGTAGTACCTCAAGGCACCAGCCTGGATTGTGCTAAGCATGCTAAAAGACAGAGTATACACATACACATTAAATTGACACAATTTTTGCTATATTGCTATACTTAAAGCAAGAGAGTCCATCCCTAGCACGGATGCACTTATATATCAGTACAGAGGTGCCTGACACTGGTATTAGCTATGGCTGGGCAGAAAAGGGAATAACCCCTACTGGTATAGGGCACACTTCTGCTGATATAACTGTACCCACATTAGGACAGTGTCACTTTACCTACTTAGGTAGAAAAAAAAATTATACACCCAACCAAAATAGTAACAGCAGCACCATAGTTATATGTAGACCAAGCTTAAGACACAGTCTCTGCCCCAAGGAACTTAGGCAACATCTACACTGCAGTGTTATTTCAGAATAATTGACGTTATTCCGAAATAACATAGTCCTACATGCAGTTATTTTGACCTAGGGTCAAAATACTGTCAAGCTGGAGGACTTCTTACTCCGACTCCTGTAACCGTCATTGTATGAGGAATAAGCATAGTTGGAAGAAGAGTGCTCTCTCCCAGACTTCCTCCTGCGTAGACAGCACCAAAAGCCGAAATAAGCTATTTTGATTTAAGCTATGCAATTGACATAGCTCAAGTTGCGTAGCTTATTTTGGCATTAGCCCTGCTGTGTAGACATGCCCTTAAAGTCTATACAGATAAGACAGACCAACTCAAATACCTAAACTTCACATAGGCAACTTGTTACTTCCCCCAAACCTATCACTTACTGCCTCCAATCTGTCCATGCACTACCACCCTATACCCTGTCCCCTCAATACATCCCCCAACAGAGCTTCAACTTCCAGAAATAACACATTTTCACATGCTAGAGAGATTGTAAGGATACCTTTCAGAGCTCAGTGTTAGTGTCTGCTGTTTTTCCTGTATTGCATGCTCCTAAAATACAAAAAGAAATAATTTAAATAGTGATATTTGGCAAAATTTAATATATTGTATTTGCATATGAAGAAAGTTGACACTTTGTACAGTTTTTAGAAGAGCAGTTCTGGGGCATTTAGAAGGATATATTTTTAAAACAAGATTTTAATCCCACACCATTTTGCTTAATTTATTCTCAGAACTTGGACTGTCACTAAATTATTATTTTCTATCTAAAATTGCTTTTGTCGCTAACATTTCTTTTATAGCACAAGCAAACATGGGTGGTGTTTGTGCACAAGTACTGATACTAATGCCCATTTTTGGAATAATGTTTGTTAATAATTTAGTTTTCCCATTGCTCACTTGGCAGAAGAAAAGCAGAAAACAGAGAAGGTCTTACATAAATCAGCAGTTTAAAAAGGAGCTCGTGGCAACAGAACAGTTTTAGTATATTTAGAATCCAGATGTCATTACCTACCTGATTTTATTTAAATGGATTAAAAATTTGGCCTAACTTTATTTTTATGCAGTATCCTACAGTAAAGAAATACATACTGCAGCAGCATTTCCAGTATATTTTACTTTAGGGATGTTAAATTGCAAGTAATTGACTAATCGAATAGTCAATGCATTTTGCATCCATTATTCGATTAGTCGACAGGGCGCTTCCACCTTCGAAGTGTAGCAACAGCCCTAAAGCTGTTGCTACACTTCAAAGGTGAAAGCACCGCTTGGAACCTGGGGTCAGCTGGGGATTCTCCCACTGACCCTGCGCTCCATGCAGTGCTGCTGCTTTGAAGTGCCGTGGGGAGCCCAGCGTCGAGCTCCACGAGGAATTTCAAAGCAGCAGTGCCACATGGAGCCCAGGGTCTGGCTCTGGGCTCTACATGGTGCTGCCGCTTTGAAGTATCCCCTCTCCCCCCCCCCCCTTTGCTGCTTCTTTCTGATAGAGGCAGCAGGAGGAGGGGGTGGAGGGACTAGTTGACGAGTCATTCACATTCCTATTTTGCTTAATCTTAAAAGGGCATTATGTATTTGGCATAAAGGAGAAAAGCAACGCTGACACACTGGGCTGCACACCACCCTCTTCTGCCTTTTGCAAAAAAACCCTATTTTCCTTTAAAAGCCATTCCTCACTGTTGCTATCACTAGTTCAGCTGCACAGACGCCATGCCAGGTTTCATCAGGGTTCTAAGCATGTTGTGGTGCAGACCAATTCTGAACAGTTAGATGAGACGATGCTTAAAGCATCAATGGTTGCTGGAGCCCTCTGGCACTCCAACTGATGGTAGCTACAGCAAGATGTTTTGTCAAATAGGCACATATTCAAGAACAGGGTAAAACCAGATGGTACGATTGTCCCTTTTGGGCTTAAACTCTGTTACTCTAAGGTTACATCTAAACTACAGCCTGCATTGACATTCTTGAGAGTAAGGTTGCCAGATGATTTAACCAAAAATACCAAACACCTCCCCCCCCAAAAAAAAACACTGGGGGGGAAGCGGGGGAGAAATCTGTTGAGAAGAAAAAAAGGGGCGAGGAAAAAAAAAGACCCCAAGAAGTGTTAAGAAAATAAATAAATAAATAAATAAATAAAAACAGCATTAAAACAGCATGGCCCCCTTAAGTGCGTGCAGTCAGAATGGCTGTGTCTACATTGGCGCGATCTTGCGCCAAAGCGGCCGCTTTTGCGCAAAAACATGCTGCCTGTCTATACTGGTGAGGAGTTCTTGCGCAAGAACATTGACGTTCTAATGTGTGAAATCAGTGCTTCTTGTGCAAGAACTATGATGCTCCCGCTCAGGAATAAGCCCTCTTGCACAACTGTTCTTGCGCAAGAGGCCAGTGTAGACAGGCAACATGAATTTCTTGTGCAAGAAAGCCCGATGTTTAAAATGGCCACCGGAGCTTTCTTGAGCAAGAGAATGTCTACACTGGCACAGATGCTCTTGCTCAAAAGCACATCTCTTGCGCAAAGGCACCTGCCAGTGTAGACGCTCTCTTGTTTAAAGACTTTAACGCAAGAACTCTTGCGTTAAAGTATATTTGCGCAAGATCATGCCAATGTAGACGTAGCCAATAGGTATAGGAAGAGGAAAGGTTGAGCACTAAGACCCAGGAAGGCATTGCTTCCCATTGCTCAGGTCTTTAGGCTTTTTGTCGGCGGCCATCTTGTTTTCTTGGTTGAGCCAGAAGGGAGCTTCTTTGTGGAGCCGCAGGGACCCAGAGGGGGCCAGTTGCTGAGTGTGTCGTAGGGTTGGCAGGTGTCTGGTATTTTCGCCTCCTGGCAGGGAAAAACCCCCCAGAAAATACCAGACATTTTAGGTGTCTGGTATTTTCTGAATTTTTAACTGGACAGAAGGCAAAAATACTGGACTGTCTGGGTCAATATTGGACACATGGAAACCCTACTTGAGACTGATCTACCGGTGGTTGATTTATTGGGTCTAATGAAGAGTCAAACTGACCACAGATCACTCTTCGATTGACCCTGTTACCCTAACCCAGATGAGAAGATTAAGGGAAGCTGACAGGAGAGTTTCTCCCATAGACTGTACATCGTGGGGCGAGGGAGATCAATGTTAACTCGACCTAAGGAAAATCAGCTCCAGCTACATTATTCACATAGCTGGAGATGTGTAACTTTAGTTGACTTTCTGTTGTAGTATAGATGAAGCCTAAGGGTACATCTAAACTACATGCCTCCGTCGACGGAGGCATGTAGATTACCCAGATCGGCAGAGGGAAATGAAGCCGCGATTAAAATAATCGCGGCTTCATTTAAATTTAAATGGCTGCCCCGCTCTGCCGATCAGCTGTTTGTCGGCAGATCGGGGCAGTCTGGACGCGCCGCGCCGACAAAGAAGCCTTTCTTGATCGGCACAGGTAAACCTGGTTTCATGAGGCATACCTGTGCCGATCAAGAAAGGATTCTTTGTCGGCGCGTCACGTCCAGACTGCCCTGATCTGCCGACAAACAGCTGATCGGCAGAGCGGGACAGCCATTTAAATTTAAATGAAGCCGCGATTATTTTAATCGCGGCTTCATTTCCCTCTGCCGATCTGGCTAATCTACATGCCTCCGTCGACGGAGGCATGTAGTCTAGACACACTCCAACTGTATATCTGCACCACAGAATAAGCCTGGACTAGTGGATCTCAGGCTTGCAGACTTAAGTGTTTCCAAGCCAGCGTTGAACATCCACACTCCACTGTAAACCTGGTTTACAGTTGCTGGGTCTGGGCCTTAATGATTCGGGTCATGACTGCTCACTGACCTGAGTCAGATTGATGTGTGTGTGTGGACAGAAAGAGACTAGGGCTCAATGCAGACAAATCCAGAGCTCTCTGAATCCTCTATGACTGTTCACTATCTGCCCAGTGAAGTTACAAATCTGTAAGCTCATGGTGGTTACTGCTCATGGGTCTATAAAGCAATTGTGCCAAACCCCACTGCTTCCTCAACAGAATTACAAAGTGAATGAACAATGAGATCACAGACAACATATTCATACTGCAGTAATGCACTCAATCAAGTGTTTTACACAATCTTACTTGCCTGAACAAATCAAAATTGCCAGGTGTATGAGCGCTGTCATGTGGATTTAAATAAAAGGTAATGCCAGATGGCAATATTATGGCAAAATGGTAATGAAACACATTGTTTCAATTTACAATATGGGACTCTGACATGAAACTCTCCTTAAAAAGGGTTATACCTAAGAAAACCTTAGCAAAAATATTTCACAGTATGTGTTATCAGCACAGTCATCAAGGGATATGTAGATCAATTTTACCCTTATGTGGATGGGGACTCACAGGCAGTCTAGCTCCAGTGGACAATGATTATGTTCAACCAAAATGAGGAGCTTCTTTGTCTTGCATAGCAGATGGACAATCTGAGCTAACACATGGGCTCACCTGTGTCCTGCATGTAGAAAAGTGGAGCCACGTGATAAGGGCAAGTGTGGCTTTAGGATGGGGATTTTCCAGGTGAGAGCACATTGCAGGGAGTGTTCAAGGACATCTGCGGGTGTTTACAATCACTCAACTGGGCTTCCAAGCCTAAGCTTCAAGAATCAATGGGCAAATTTTCCCTCCAAACCATTCTTCTCCATCATATGGCGTGTGGAGGACCAAGAGAGCTGATCTCATGAAGTGAGAATGAAGGCGGCAGTTATCCAGAGCTGCTGTGTGTGGATGAGTGGGAGAAATCGTGGCTGAGTTTTTCAAGGACATAATAAAAAAGCAGAGCTATCCTTATGCCTCAGGAGTCTCTAGTGCCATTTCAGCACTCTCAAGAAGCTTGTACTCCACATCTTTACACTACAGCAGTACCCATTACACGTATTTCAAACCTCACAGAGTGGTGTTGGGACTGCAGGTTTAGTAGCATCATCTGACCTGGTTCGGATGCCAGGACCCAAAGTGGGTAGGAGCAGCAATACCCAGAATCTGGGTGGTGCTGGATACATTTGGGATTTTAGAGAATTTTTTTGCAGTTGGAATTTCACAGTTTTGCTGATTCTGCTGCCCACAGTTGAGATCCAGGACTTGTGTGAATGCACTGAGCCAGAGGAAACGCTGCAAGTCTCCAAACTGCTCATTTCTCTAACAAGAAACACATGTGCTTCAAATCCTTAAGGTCTTCCACTGCTTGATGGAGCAATGGACATTTATGGACATTGGAGGTGGTCTCTAGGAAGGCACTGTGACATTCCGCTGTGCATTCATTCTTAGTTAACATTTGTGCTGATGATCTGGAAAAGGGCATAATTGTATCTTACTGAAATTCTCAAGACTGTGCAGTGCCAAACTGGGAAGAAGCTGCAAATATCAGTGAGGACAGAAACACAAATTGGCAGCTGGAGAGAGACTGAGCCTGGAAAGATGAAAGCTGTTGCTTCAAGGGAGGAGGCTCTGAAAGAGTTGCTTGAGGCAGGAGAGAAATCTGGAAAGCAATAGTGCTCAGGGAGTTTTCAGGTTGGGAGGGGACACTGGTTTGCAATCTGATAACAGCCAAAATGCCAACGAACTTTGCTTTGCATATAGCATGCATTCCAGCACTAAAGGGAAGGCAATATACATCTATAAAACATTGTCATGCCTGGAAGCGGGTGAGTGAGATCATGCAAAGAAAATCCAAAACCATGAGTAGCAAGCAGGAAAACGTAATTGTATTACAAAGAAAGATGACAAGAGCAAAATATACTCAGCCACATGACTGCTAAGAAGGGACATAATACTGACAAAATTTTGAAGACTCTTATCCATCAGGAATAGAGTGAAATTCAGGGCAGTGCAAAAAATATTTTGCTAAGAAGTACTTAAGCTAAACATTATGAAGCTCTTTTAGACAGAGTATGGAATAGTTTCTCAAGGCAAGAGGTGGAAGCCCCATTTACGAGACATTTTTAAACAAGACTGGACAACACCTTGAATGGAGCTGTATGGAACGCTTCTGCACTAACCCACGTGAGATGACCTCATAATCCACAAGTATAATTTTTTTTACCAGTTTCTACACTTGCATACCCATTCAACTGAGGATGAAGAGAGGGCTTGCCCAGGTGGCTGCTTATTCCCATGAATGACTCTAAGGACACATTTCAGAGGTTTCCAACTATAATATGTAATTTTCCAGTTGCTAAGGTGACGGCTCTTCCAATAATATATAATCTAAGCTAAATGTTGCCGTAGAGTGTGCTAGGATCATGTCTCTTGTGAAACAATTTTTCTTTTGTGAAACAATCATATATCTATAAAAGAGATAGGCAGCAAGATTGGAAAATCGTTTAGGAAAAAAATGTTCTACCTCTTGAGTTGATTCTGTAACCGACTGGATAGCAGAATATGGAGCCTGCTGCCCCAGAGGCTGGGACAGATCTGGTTGAAGCTGTAGAAGACCAATAGGCTGAAGAGGCAGGCCATAATCTATGGGCATTGTGGCACTCGCTGCAGCAAGGTTGCCATGAAGTTGTGAAAGATTTTCTGGCCCGAGGCAGGGAGGCAATATTTCAGGCTGCAACTGCAAAGGTGGTGGCATAACAATTGAAGGCTGCACTGGTATTACAGGCACCTGGGGTCCAATTTCCAAACCATATGAAGGATGTCCAATGATCTGTTGCAATACAATAGAAACCTATTAAAAACCCTCTGTGCAGCATGTTCATGACTCATTCAAGTCTAATGTCATATTTGTTTTTATAACCTTACAGCGAGAACATATTTGTATGGGCTTTTTTCTTTTGTTTATGGGGCATGGAAAGAGGGAAGCCATAAAGAGTTGTTTTCAAAATAATCAGAGTTAAAATAAAATCAGAAGCTTCTGCTTATAGAATTTTTGAAGGTAGAACAAAGAGCATGCATGCCTGAAGATCTACATACAGGTTGAACCTCTCTAATATGGTACTCTCTGGTCCGGCAACATCCATGGTCTGGGGTGATTTTAGTTGGCTGGATGTCCACTTATCATGGGTATGGCCAAGTTTACCATGGTCCCATAAAGTTTGTTTACAGCCACCAGTCCTGACTCTCAGTCTTCTATGCTGTTATTTAGCTCTAACTTGCCCCTAAACATCTCTAAGAGCCCAATAAGCAGTGAAAGTGTTCATAATGCTACTAGACAATATTGACCTCTTATGGTTCGGCACATTCTCTGGTTCAGCACCAGTCAGGACCCGAGGGTGCTGGACTAGAGAGGTTCAACTTGTACCACATGAGTGATTATAACTCTCCTAATGATATTTGTAGGAATCATCCAATCATGCAATGGATCCTATTTAGAATTTCAAAAGTCTGCTTAAATACCATTTCCTTCAAGATGTGGCTCTATTTTCATAAGCTGTGGGTATGTATGTGGGGCAAAATATGACAATATTTAGAGCAAACAATATTAAGTTGGTAGAACGAGAACGTTCATCTGAGGGTAATTAAGCAACTACCTGAAAAAAAAAAACCCTCAGAATTGTGAGCAATGATCTCTGAGAACACATGGAAGATGGAGGATGTTCCCAAAGACTGGAGAAGGACAAACACAGTATCAGTTAAAGGGGAAACAAAGAGGACCTGAGAAATTATACACCTGTCAGCCTAAATTTGACACCTGGAAAGATACTGGAACAATTACTAAATCAATTTGAAAGCATGTGGAGAATAATGGAATTATAAGGACTAGTCAGGTTGGATGTGTCAAACAAATCACGCTAAAGAACCTAATTTCCTTCTTTATAGGGTTACTGGCCCAGTGGATGGAGGAAGGTGGAGAGATGAACATATCATATTTCTTGATTTTAGAAAAGATTCTTTCACAGTCCCACATGACATTCTCAGAAGCAAACTAAGGGTATGTGGTCTAGATGAAATTACTAGAAGGTGGCTGCTTGGCTAGCTGTAAGACCACACTTAGAGTAGTAATCAATGATTCGTTGTCAAACTTGGAGAACAGATCTAGTGGGGTTCTGCAGGGATCAGTTCTGGGTCTAATGCTATTCGATATTTTCACTAATGCCTTGGATCACTGGATAATTTGCCCTGTTCTGTTCATTAACTATTGCTCCTCTTTTTGGTCAGGTTCTGGGCATGCAGCAAGAAGAGCTGAAAATGTTGGGGCTACTGTGGGCAGAACTGTTTGCTTTTTGCTGCTGTATAAATCCCCCAAGATTTAAGGGTCATCCTTGAATCTTTTATCTCATTTGTCTTCTCTGAAAAGCATGAAGGGCCTTCCAATGGAAGGTCTCAAATAGTTTTTAGCACCTCTGGGGAACACCTGATGACTGCAGCCAAGATGAAGACCATGTATAGATAGGCAGATGCAGAGCGTGCCACATCCAGGCTTAGTTGCAATGCTGTTTTGGCAAGTGATTTGCTCTCCCCAGGTCAAAGCAGGAGTTCACTGCTATGACCATCAGGAAACTTGTCTTTGCATTTCAGAGTATTATCCCATAGGCTGCAACCACAGTGACCCAGCAGAGTTTCTGATTCATGACCTCCAGGTGTGATCCTACTGTGAAACAAGAATTCCCCTCCAACGAATTAACTTTTTTGCTTCTTTTCCTTTTGGGATGAAGCTGGGTGTCCATGTCTGTCTCTCTAATCAGCAGCAGTGCTGATTACAAAGCCTGGAGGAAGATGGTTATAGAAGTGTTCAAATCCCTGTGATGGGAGATCATATCTTCTGTTGCCCCCTTCAACAGAGAGGCAGAAAAGAAGAGATTTGCTATAAAATCTTGACAAGTTCCAGGATAGCCTCATTAATAGGAAGAACTACCCTAGAGAGCCCTGCAGAGACTAAAGTGTCCACCAGCCAGTACAACTTTTCCTGCACCTCTTCTGGTTGGATAACCAGAGCTGCAGCCAGTTTCCTCAAATCTTGATAAGTTCTGAAATCATCGGGGGAAGGAAAGAAGGGTGGGGAAAGCGGAAAAAGATTTAGACTCAGAGGGTATGTCTAGACTGAATCCCTCTGTTGGCAGAGGGATGCAGACTAGGCAGGTCGACATTGCAAACGAGGCAGGGATTTAAATATCTGGCACCTAATTTGCATTAAAATGGTTGCAGCGTTTTGCTGATTCGGCACTTTGTCGGAAAAAAGCGGCAGTCTAGAGGGGGATCTGTCGAGAAAGAAAGCCTTTTTCGACAGATCCCTTATGCCTCCTGCAAGCAGGTTTACAGGATCTGTCGAAAAAGGCTTTCTTTCTCGACAGATCCCCCTCTAGACTGCCGCTTTTTCCCAACAAAGTGCTGAGTCAGCAAAACGCTGCAGCCATTTTTATGTAAATTAGGTGCCGGATATTTAAATCCCTGCCTCGTTTGCAATGTCGATCTGTCTAATCTGCATCCCTCTGCCAACAGAGGGATGCAGTCTAGACATACCCCCACACTACCACATCACCAGGCAGTGAAGAGGTGGCTATGGGTTGTTAAGAAAGTCCCGCCTCTAATTCCTACACAGGAGAAGTCTGCCATGTGCTTCTCTCTGCATGATAGTAGCCCCAGTCCTGGGGAAGGGATACAGTGACTTTGCGGCAGACGCTACCAGCACCTATCCAATGTAGTGGGGTGAGAAAAAAAAAGAGGCTCTAGAACATGCAGTCCAAAAGGACCACTGATATGGAAGCTGCACCCAGAGATGTGCAGGCCATTAGGTATTAGAGGACTGCGACTGCATCTGGTACCCCAGTGGCCAGGCGTTCCATCTCTGAGTCTGCTTCCTCAGACCATGCTTACTTATTCAGACTTTTCATGGCAGGGTGCAGGGATGAAAGAAGGGAGAGAAGGAAGCAAAAGGAAACAGAAGATAAAAGGTTTTATTTTTTACTTAATCACATGTCCTGGATTACTACATTCTCAGAAGCCATTTTTAGAAATCTTGTGATTCTGCATCTCATCATTGAGATATATTACAAAAGGATGTAAGAACAGTCACTCGGGGTCGGGCCAACATCCTGATTTCTGGCAGTGACTGGTGTCAGAAGACTTCAGAGTGAATGAACAGAATCCAGCAATTATCAAGTGATCCATTCCATGTCATCCAGTCTCACCTTCCAATAGGTGGTGACTGAGGGATACTTGGGAGCATGAAGTCGCACCCCTGACCACATTGGTTAATAACTATTGACAAACCTACACTCCATGAATGCATCTAATTCTTTTTTGAGCCCATTTTTGCTTTTGAACTTCACATCAAATGGCAGTGAACACCACAGGCTGACTATGCAATATTTGAAGAACCAACTTTTTCTTGTTTTACATCTGCTGCCTATAGTTCTCAGCAGGTGATGCCTAGTTCTTGCAGAGTAAATAACACTTCTCACAAGGTGTGAGCATATTATGGATTTATATAGTGGCATCATGATATTTGTTTTATTACCTTCCCTTAGTTAATGGTTCCTAGTATTGTGTTGGCTTTTTGGATTGCCACTGTACACTGAACAGCCTTTTGCAGCGAAATATACACGATGACTACGCAATTTCTTAGCTGAGTGGTAACAGTTAATTTAATTTGCAGACAGAAATGAAGGCACAGCATCTTTACACTAGATGTTAGATATCGATTAACATCAATTTTTAGTGGTTACCTGATTATTTGATAGTCCCCGAGGGCAGGGCCAGCAGCCAATGAGCTCCCAGCCTCACTCCTGGAGAGCCCCCTGCCACCCTGCGCTGTGGCCTCTGTATCAGAGGCAGCAGTGTGGGGTGGCAGCAGTCTCTGTCTTTGGGGGCTGTGCTTCCCGCAGACAGAGGCTGCACCAGCATCCCACAGAGCAGCCTCTGACTGTGGAGATCCTGGGCCTGCCATGGACAGGAGCTGATCCATGACAGCCTCCTGTGGTGTCAGGGGGAGGAGACGGCTCTGTGGAGCCAGTGCTCGTGGGGAGCTAGCTTTTAAGTCTGCTCCCCTGAGCACCGGCTCCTGCCTGCCCTGGCCTGCCCTGGGGGTGGTGGGAAGCTCCATGGAGCCTGCACACATAGACAGCTGGGTTAAAAGCCAGGTCCTCATGTGTAGACTCCTGCCTGCACCCACCCTGCGTTGTTGCCTATCAGAGGCAACAGCCTGGGGCAGGGCAGATGGCTCTGTGGGATCTGCTGCTTGTGGGGAGCCAGCTTAAAAGCCAGCTCTGCACAGGCACTGTCTCCCACCTCCTCCATCCCCCTGCTGCCTCAGACAAAGAGACAGCAAGGCGGGGGGGGGGGGGGGGGGGGGGGGGAGGGGTAGTGCATGTAGTCAACAGGATTAATTGATAAGCCCAGGCTTATTGGTTCATCATGTAGTCAACTACATGTTGACAGCCCTACTTTACACCATGGAACATGGTCACAGAGGAGCCTTTGATACAGGTTATCTAGATAACAGTTTGGTGCGTGTTGCAGGAAGGGAGTATAATATTGCAAAGGCCGTTACTTAAAAATGTACAGTTAAACCACAGCACAATAATTTTCCAATTGTACTTTTGACCAAGGAAAAATGAGCAAACGAATAGCAGCCATTGCTATTAGTGAGGCAGTGACCATACTAGACTCTTAGTCATTCCCTTCTCCCTTAAAAGCACTTTAAAGACATAACAATGCGTTTCTGAATATTCTCCGGCCTAGGTTTCCTCTTCCATTTTGTTTCAATTAGCTACTGTTTCAGGACTTTACCACAGATGTGTCGGTTAAATGATGCCTTTGTGTCCCACGTGGGAATATCAGTTCATGGTGTTTGCCATGAATACTATGCATAAAGGGTCAGAGTCAACCCTCTTTAAAGCCAGTGAATATGTTGCCATTTCTCAGTTCAACTGAAGTTGTACCAGGCCTGAAATGAGCTAGAATTCTTCACAAACAATATTTATGTACCAAATATATGGCTGAAGACAGAAATTTAGATAAGATACAGCAAAATTTCGGACGCTATGGCGTGGTAGATTGAATTATGGGTACGTCTACACTAGCCCCCTAGATCGATCTAGGGAGGCTAATGAGGGTGACTGAAATTGCAAATCAAGCCCAGGATTTAAATAACTGCAATGAGGTGTACCAGCTAATTCAATTTAGGGGCTTTAAATCGGAATCCCGTTTCACTGCTGCATGTAGAAGCGGGCAGTTATTTCGGGCTAGTCAATTTCTAAAATAGCGACCGGCCGGGAACATGCAAATCAAGCGCGGGATATTTAAATCCCAGGCTTAATTTGCAATTTCGGTCGCCCTCATTAGCCTCCCTATGATATTAAGAATTTCAGTCCACATGCAAACAGATGTATTAGAACACTTTCTTGTCCAACCCTCATTTGTGAAGCAAGCCATTCTTAACAGACTTGCCCCTTCCTATTATTTCCTGCTTGTGTCAGTCACGCTGTGTTATACTTTATGTTGTCATATTATAAATGTGAAAATGGCATTATTTGAAAACTCAGTCACTCATGAACCACTGAGCTTATAAATAGTGCTAATATTAGAAGCCCTCCTTTATGCTTCATTGATTTTAACAAACAGGATCTGCAGCTGGTATTTATTTCTTTTTTTGTGGATATCCTCCAAGCAGTCTTCTGAAAGCATTCTCCAGCTGCCATTTCCCTTCAATTTAGAAACACACTATTTATAAACAGTTTTACATCAACAGTCCTGGTATAGTACATCCATATTCCGACATACAGACAGACTGTTCACACAGGATCATGTATGTACTGTACTACGGACATTAAAAATCAGTGGCATAGCATCCATTTATAGCTGACTGCTATGGACTACTTTTCTCCCTTCTGACTGAAATGAAAATGATCATTCTTTTTGTGTAGCCATTTTTCTTTCTTGCTGGGAGAAGGAGAGAAGAAACAAGAGTGTTCAAAAAGCGCTCCTGATCCCTCCTTCTCCAAAGCCATTAGACCTTTATAAATTTACTCCATAATGGGAGAAGACTTTGAGCAACAAGTTCAACTGCTTAATCCATGTCCAGTCAATAGCTACCTCATACTGCATTCCTGGGCCAGCATCAATATGGACGAGTAAAACATCTAAAGTGCAAGTAACAAAAACCTGCCTGTTTACAAAGGAACAAGGTACAAGATCTGCTACCGTTAGTACCGATACAGTCCAATGACAAAAGGATTACCTCGTTACCAACCCCAGATGCAGACATAGTCTGTTCTGAAGGATGCATTATGCTTGCCTGCAGTGATTGAGATAGAGGAGGCAGCCGCTGCTGCGAAATTGCTTGCATGGTCTGAGTGTGGTGGGGAGAGGGAGCATCGCTCTGAATTATCTGCTGGAAGGCAGGCTGGTACATCTGTTGCTGGGAGAGCTGGGATATTGCATGATGTGTTGGCAAGGCTGACACTCCCGGTGGAGCCACAGTAAGTAATGGTATTGTAGCAGCCGACATATTTGGCACTATTGTTTGGCAGGGCAAAACCAAAGAAGCCACGGTAGTATGAGGAAGGTTGACTGTCTGCATGGGTAGGACAGGGGGATTGGATGCCAGAGGCAGAGCAGGGTTCATGGAAAGGCTTGGTATAATCACAGCTGGAGTGAAATACTGAGAAGGAGCAGGTATGGGGGGTGCATTTGCAGCAGGTAAATCAGAGAGGCCTGGAGGAAGGTTGTCAAGTCCTGCCAGAGGAGTAACTGCAGGAATGACAGGAAGCTGAGGAATCTGAAAAAAATATAATATCACATAAATTGCAAATGTTTTAACTGATGGTACAAATTAGTTTAATCTGCCATCTAACCATTAATTCATTGGTGCCATGCTAATTATATCTATTTATTAGTCATTTCCTTCCATTTCCAGGGGTTTATCAATAGCAGCCCTTTGATAAATTGATTTAATTGAATACACAAGGAGAATTTTAAAGGTATTGGCCATTTTTAACCCAGAAGAATTCACAACCGTTTCAGAAATTATTTAGCAGCCACCAAGCACCCAATAATAAATCACCATTCCTATGATTTTGAAACAAATTAAAAATCACACTAGATAGTGCCTTCAAAAGGTGCATGGAAAATGAGTTGAGACAATTTTAATAATTCATATGGCAAATAAGCAGGATAGAAACGTGTTGGAATAGCTTGTATGCACATAAATTCCCAATGACAATAGAGCATAACTACTCTAGGTTTGCCAGTCCGCAGTTGAACATTTTCCTAGAATGCAGTGAACAGAACATGTCTTGAGGACTTCTGACTTCCCAATAGTGATCTCATGCACTATGGCCCTACTCCTGAAAATACTGAAATTTGTGACTATTCCCCCCCACTCACAGGCATTTGCAGGCTTAGCATCTACATTTTAAACTGCTATAATCTCACTATTTCCTTTTTAATGCACACACAAAGGAATTGTGGGTTAAGTTCTCATGAACGTTCTTTTGCGTTGACAACAAAAGTGGATTATAACACAAAAATCTCGAAAAAAAAAGTGTAAATGCTGGATATGCCAGTAATTTTATAGGTAGTCATAGTAAAATAATGTATCAGGTTAAGAAGTAGCAATATGCTGCATTTAAGTCAGTAGAAATTCTTTATAGTAAATGCACGTTTAATCTTCAGAAGAAATTTAGGCAGATACTTGGCTTTTGGAAGTGCAGGGATTTTATTTTGCAGCTGCACAATTTTTTAAGAGCAGAGAGTGAGAATTTTCTTCACTAACTCCCACTATCTGCTTTGGTACAGAGATCAGAAGAATACATCACTGACGCAGCTTGCTCTTCCCCCTCTTATTCCCTTCTATTAAACTGCTTCCTATCTGAAAAACCCTCACCAGCCAATCTACGAAATGGTGCTACAAAGAACTTTACCACTGCAGGCCAAAGAAAAGGTTCCATCGCAGCTACTGCTAATGGAAAGGGGCCAGAAATCTAGAAAGGGAAAGCCATAGGGAGAAGACAGTGGGGTGAATGGTGAAGAAAAGAGCTCAATAACATAAAATAGGCAATTGCTCATGCTCTTAAGCAAGGATGGGGATGAGGGTCCACCACGAAGGGAAAAAACGCAGAATTATAGTTATTGCAATTCAAGGAAGAGCATTAATAGGGTTAACTAGGCAAGACCCAGGATAACTGAAACAGGATGACTTTCTTTTGGCTCACCAAAACGAAAAATTTCCCATAGCCAGGTGAAAACATGAGGGAGAGTGACATTCACTGATCACTGCCTAGAAAATTTCACTGGAATGGACATGCCTTTACATTTTTAAACACACCCCTGAATGCTCAGGACACTTTACCTGGGAGGATGGGACATGAGGAAGCTGCTGCACAGTGGAAATCTGTAATGGTGTGAGCGGTGTACTGGTAGCTGCCACCTGAGAAGGCTGGGTTTGATACTGGGGCAGCACATGGGCGGCAGGCTGTACTGCACAAACTGGCTGGCTGGCTAGAACCTGCGGTAGAGGAGCTTGCTGTGGCATAGACTGCTGCTAGAGAATAAAAAAATTGCACATTAAGAAAGATTTACTTCACTGGTATTACATTTCCAATTAAAGCTTCATGTCACTCCTATTGAGAAGCACTGGTTTAACAAAAAAAAAAAAAAGGGGGGGGGGAAACTGACACTCGCAGCTCAAACATTGCACAAGGGCCTAGATTTAAATCCCATGTAAATAAAACCTACATTACCACAAAAGACATATTCTAGCTGTTTGTATTTTTAATGAATCGTGGAGGCTCTTTAAAGCTTGTCTAAGACAAAATAATCTCTATTTTCCAGCCAGCGCTGTAAAATCTCCCAACTGTGGACCCCACGTATTCCTATATGTAGAGCAAACCAGGGCAATATTTATGTAATAAAGCCAGAATCTCAGAAAGTATTTCCTCCCCCCAGGCAGATCTGAAAGTATGCAAAGGCTAGGGAACTGACAGTATTAGCAACTCATGTCTTACATGGACCAGCTCATAGCCCTTTAATAACTTAAAGTGAACTACAAGACAAAGAGCCCTCTGCACGATAATGCTTTTTGTGATTGATGTATAAAGACACTTCAAAACTATTGAAAAAAGTTTATTTTTTAAAAATTTGGGTTCAAAAAAAGAATAGTTTATTGATCCAATCTTCCCAGAAATGAACAGTGATGTCAAATGAATGTGTGACCAGAACTGGCTCTTTCACTGCCTCCAAATGAAGTGATGGCATTCCAATTCATTACAAGTCAATATTCAGCATCACTTCTCTGTTGGGTCAGGAGGTGAGATAGGAAAAATTCAAATCACAAACTCAGATAACATCACATACTGCATTTTCTAGTAACCTTGCCAAGAGGGGAAAGTAAAGACCTTACTTCTCATATAAAAGCAGCACTTTAAAAGATCATTGGAGAATGTTTTAAATAATCATTCAAGGGCAAAACAGGTTTTTCTGTTTTACAATCCTGCTTTAAACATTCAGATAAACTTTTAACAAGTGACAACTCATCTTTATGAGAGCCCTCAACTCTTGCCTGCAGGGACTACACTCTATAGTTGAAAGTTTAGTTATTGTCACAACAGTTTTAGAACTTTTCTTTGGATAGAGAACGTAGACAATGCCATATGAAACACCTCTACCCTTCTTCCCCCATAGTTAGCTTACCCTGCAGCAAATACAAAATAAATCAGAACCTAATTTTGTAACTCTTCACAGACAATAATTTAACAGCAAATGCAACTCAGTGTTCAGCCTCTTGCAGTTCAGCTGAACTCTGCTCAGCTCCTTTAATTAAATTTTACACAAGTACTCTTGTTCAATTGGAGAGCAAAGCAGCAGGTGAGCAAAGAAACTGGCATAAATCTAACATTTCGGCACCTCTCCTAGGAAGTCTCTAGATCTCTCAAGGGGGTCTCTAGTGACACCCCTGGAAACCAAGTTCAGGGTTCACAGATGTTAGGATATTGCTATTTGGGCTTGCCTGTAAAGACCAATATGTTCAGCATTTTGGTATTTTTTTATCACTTAGCTCGTTATAAAGGTGTAAAAACAAAGAATCAAAATCACAGTCTATCCGTATGTGATAGTCTGAGGCTTTTGGCTAAGCTGCAGTGGTATCCATCCATAAACTGGGAAACCTACAATCACAGTCCTGACACATTCCAAATCAGTCATATTGAAATAAGGCAATTCCAGGCTGTTAGAAAGGTGATTGCTTCTAGATAAAGGGAAGACTCAGGCTGATAGCTTTGTCTGGCAAGGGCCCACTTACCAATAGGTGGGGATGTGAAATCTATTGCTTTGTTATTATGCTCTCCACCTCTCTATTGTTTATCTGTATTGTCTCTTCTTTGTTTGTCAGCTGCATAATCAATTTTGTTGGATGTAAGCCAATTAAGGTGGTGGGATATAATTGGTTAGGTAAACACGTTAGGATGGTTAGTTAAGTTTCAGTAAAACGACTGGTTAAGAATAAGGTATACCTCAAAATATTACTGCATACATTGGGGATAAATAAGAAGTAAATGGGGAAAAACAAGCGAACAAGGGAAAAAAGGAAAGGAAACTGGATTCATGCTAGCTGGAAGCTAACTCCAATAAACATCAAATTGTTTGCATCTCTGGCCTCATTCTCTGTTCAGTGAGAAGGACCAGGTGAAATGGGAGGGTGAAGGAATAAGCCCTCCAACAGGGAAGCACTGCTTCGTTGGCCTGCCATACAACTGACCATTTGATTAGAATGATGGTTACCGTTCTATGGCGGACTTAATCACGTTTTCACCTCTAACCATCTGGTCTGGATGTAATTTAAGAGATAATACGCCGAGTGTTAAAACCTTAAAGAAAAAAAATGAATAGGAACCGTAATGGTTGCTTTTCATCTTTGTTGCTCTTGAGGAATGACAGCTCCAGAGCGCTGGATCTTTTTGTGCATTTTCAGTGACAGAATGCTTCAACAAGAGCCCTCACTTCCCTTTTTAAAATATATAAACACAGGAACAGGGATGAACCTGATTAAGATATCAGGTCGGCTTGCCCTTTTTGAAGCAGTTAAGACTGATGCAACTTGATGGCTCCCAAAACACGGGGTGACCAGATGTGTGTTTGGCTACTTGCATCTGGTAGCACAGGTTACAGGGCAAGTTTCAAAGCAACAGGATGATACGTTGAGGCACGAAAGATTCCTTTCACAAGACTTGAGTTAACCTCCTAAAGCTTCCATAACCCATCTCATTTATTTTGAACTATTTACTATAGTTCAAAATGCCCACAGCCTGAGTGCAATGTGAGGAGAACCAAACTCAACTGCACGATAATAATCATAGTATAAAGTCACCTTCTAAATACCTAGAAAGCCACAACATGACTGAATCATCTTCTCACCTGCTCACACAGCGTCTCAGGCCTAGCCTAACCTTCTTTTGTACTCTCACATACCAGCAAGTTTGCTTTCCAAGCAGAGACATGCACACATGGCCTGTATTTTTTGCATATGAAGGTGCATTATTCTGCGCACTAGTTTCTAGGGCACGGGGATGTGAGTGTACATAAAGAAAAGCCACTCTGAAGATGAGAGAGAGAACTATGGGCGGCGGGGGGCTGGGGAGGGGGTATTGACTGTGCAGTTCATCTTCTAAATCCTCTGAAACGTAAAGCTAATTTGATTTGGATAAATGATGGTTTCTCTCCGCAATTTTACATACTTCTGCTTATGTACCTCTGTAGCAGTGTTGTCTTCAAGTTGTCATTGTCAAGTCCAAGTCAAGTCTCAAGTCACTACAGTTCAAGTCTCAAGTCGAGTCTTGAGTCCCTAAAGTCACTTTCGAGTCAAGTCCCACGTCGAGTCTCAAGTCTTAATTAAAAAAAAATGTCAAGTCACTTTTGTACAAGCCATCAATATTGGCATTTTCGGATAATTTTTTCACCAAGTCAATTTAACAAAATTAGCAAGTCTCAAGTCACAAACAATGAACCTGAGTCGAGTCTCAAGTCGAGTCACCTAGGAGACTTAAGTCAGACTTGAGTTCAAGTCGTAGGACTTGAGTCAACAACTCTGCTCTTTAGCATTTGCTTTGACATGGATGAGTGATTTTCAACCTGGTCTAAATGACTGAGGCACAAATCCCACCGACTTTCGATGAGACTTACTCTCTCAAGTAACTTTAATGTTTTTGAAATTTTCATCCAAACAACTTTTAACATTCTAACCCTATGCACAACAATACACCTTGTATCTCATGTGGCCTGCATCTTGCTCACAATTTAGGTCCTGATTCAGCAAAGAACTTATGCACATGTAAAACATTAATTGCTTTACTGATGTTCAGGCTTAAAGAGCAAGCCTTGGGTCTACTCTATCATACTCTGTGCAACCATTATTCCCATAATGTATGTAATTCACATTATGAACTTAGAGAAGGAAATTTCATGCTTTGATTCATCACAAAAAACAAAGATTGACTATATTTTAGTGCCATGCCCCCATCTGTGATGCTAGTATTTGAAATAATAGCTGTATCTCCATGAAAGGAGAAGGAAAAGGAGCTAGAAAATGAAAAAAGACCCTAATCCTGAAGCACCATTTGACACATGGAAACATTTGCAAATTTGGAAGTGTCAGCAGAAAGCTCATGAGGCTAATACAAAGATATCTGCAATTGGAGTTTATCCTAATTCTGTCCAAGAAGCAACAGTATTTTTGGCTAAATGAGAGAACATCTGAAAATTCTGCCCATTAGAAAAAAGGGATATGAAACAATAGTCAAGATATCCTAGTTTTAAACAGGCAGATCAAATAATTATGATGTTTCTTTCAGACTGTTTTCAGAAAGAAGAGAACATTTAATCCAATAAGAAAACTTGAGCTATTCCAGTACTGAATATTACTAAGACTAAAGATATTTTTAGATATGAGAAAAGTAAGGACCAGCTACACCAACTTGTTAGTGTTAGACGTATGGCATATTTTGACAGTCTAAATCAGTGGTCTCCAACCTTTTTATACCCACGATCACTTTTTAAATGTCAGAACAAGCCAAGATCTACCGCCCCATACTTTCCTCAAGACCCCACCCCTTTCTTGAAGCCCCACCCTCTCTATTCTCCTCCTCTCCATCACTTGATATCTCCAGCCCTTATATACTGCTGCTTTTTTCCCCTGATCCTTCTGTAGGAAGAGGTTTATCCAACATTTGGCCTGTCTAGACTGGAACAAATGTCACAGAAACCTCTTCTTTCGGAAGCCCCCTTATTCCTCGTGGAACAAGGGATACAGGGGTTACCGGAAGAGCATGTTTGCTCTTCCACTAAAAAAAGCAGAAGAACAAACGCATCCCTGGATGCGGAAGAGTTTTTTTGGGATATCTCTGGAATCCTGGAAAAACTCCTGCAGTCCAGCCATACCCTCACTGGATTGAGACAGGATATGTGCGCTCTGGGGTGAGAAGGAGGGATATGGGTGTGGGAAGGGGTGAGAGATGAAAGCTCTGGGAGGAAATCTGGATGCAGGAGGAGGTGAAGAAGGGGACGCTGGCTCGGGGAGGGGACTTCAGGCTGGGGATTGTTGGGATCAGATGGAGGGTTGGGGTACTAAGCAGGCCACAGGCTTGTGGATGTGAGGGTGCAGGAATTTGGGTTGGGGTATGTGCGGGGCTCAGGGCAGGGGGGTCCAGTGTATGATAGGTTCAGTTTTAGGATCAGTGGGGAGTGGTGGTGGTGCAGGAGTGTTATGATGCTGTGGCCAGATGGGGGCTTGGCCCCAATTGGGGGTTTGTTGGCCAGGCTTCATTTTTAAATAAAATACTATATCAAACACAAAAGTTTCTGCAGTGTCTGTATTAATGAGAAGGGCAGGGAACCTGTTTTGAGTCAGAGGTCACTGACCCACAGAAAAGTTAGTTGGGGGCCAAACAAGTGAGATGCAAAAAAATAACTCCTCCAAAAACTCTTCATGCCTCACTAATATGGCCCCAACCGTGCTGGTGGGAGCAGGGATCATGGTACTGGGAAAGGGTGCTAGTGGGTGCTGGGGTAGGGGACAGAGTTCTGCGGCAGAGGACAGGGTGCCAGTGGGGGCAGGGACAGGGTGTGGCTGGGGGCAGGGAGTCCCTCCACACTTGCCTCCTTCCGGGACTCCTCCCCTCTCCCCCACGCAGAAGAGGGAAGCCCTGGCGTGCGCCTCCTCCAGGGATGACTCCTCCCTCCTGCAGAGCAGGGAAGCCCCGGTGCGTGCCTCCTCTGGGGCCTTCTTCCTCCCCCCCCCCCCCCCAGTTCCCAGCACGTCACAGATCTGGGGGAGGGGAGCAGCCAGCGCACTTCCGGAACCCCCAGAAGTGGCACGCAGCTGCAGGACTTCCATTCACCCCGCAGGAAGCCAGCACTACCTCCACTGTTGCTGGAAGTAGATAGTGGGGCTTCTTGGGGGTGAGGGAGGGGGCCAGAACACCTTGTGATTGACTGGTCGAGCCCACAGTTGACGGGTTGGTGACCACGGGTCTAAATGGTGAGTTGGAACTGGTGAGACACAAAGACATGTGTTAATAAGGCAATAAGTTCTGCTGCCCTGTGTGCACAGAGAATGGAAGGACACTCCTCCACCCATTCACAGATGCTGCATTTTTGGTAGAATCACAGAAACAGAACAGGTCTTTATTTGTGTTGGCCTGAGATACACTGTCAAAGTTCTGCCTACTGTGCTAAGTGTCCACCCACTAAAGTCACTGATGAGCCAGGGCAAAAAAGTGCAAACACCGATGTAATCATGAATTTTAACATCTTTCTGGATATTAACACTTGTGCTTAGAAGCAAGATTTCAAAACTAACTATGGCCTTGAAATGGTGGTTTAACAGGTTCTCAGTACAGTAGTTCCACTCATTAAGCAGACCTGATCTCTCAGCCATCTTCAAACAGACCTCAGTCAGTAGTTTTGCTAACAAAAAAGATCATTTATAAGAACTGAAATGGAAGAGATGGGATCAGATAGTTTTAGCTTCTCACCTGCTGGCTGGCTAACACAGGCTGAGATGGCCCCATCTGCAATGAAGCACCTGTGATTGGCTGTATTACTGGGAATGTCATTGCTGGCTCTTGGTAATGTTGTGGTCGCTGAGAGACAACAGTAGGTGGAGCCTGAACCACTGGTAGTCCAGGCTGGAAGGAAGGAAAATAAATTTCTTTAAAAGAAGCATCAAAAAAATTGTCTACAGCTGATTTTTAAGAACATGCTTGCCACAAAATATTTAATTCAAAACAAGGAAAGAGAAATGAAAAACACAAGCAAAGGAAGGTAAATTTTACTGTAATCCTTTAAAAAAACAAGGAAAAGAGTGCTTTTCAAGGGGAGAATGAGAAATGCCATAGTTTGGTTTTCTTATTATTGGAAATAGACCTACAAACTAGAGACACATCTACTTGCCCACCAACCCACCCACCCAAAAACTTCAGGTAGGTGAGTAAACTCCAGTTTGTATCTTAAAAACAAACAACAACTTTTATTGCCATGTACTGGAGGCAATGAGATTGTTATAGTATTTTAAGAAAAAAACCTATGTATGATAAATAAAATAAGGTTCTTAATATGCAGTCTCTCAAACTCCAGTTCAAGAAAAAGGATAGGTATGTATATTAAAGAAAGGGCCAATAGACTAACCCTATTTACTAAAAAGGAACACCTCTTGCTGCATGATACTACATTACCACATCAATGTATTTAGTAATTTCCTACTTAAATCTGTGAGGAAGAATCCACTGTTTAAAAGTCAAGTAAAATCTTAAAAAACAACAAATAGTCTAGTAGCACCTTAAAGACTAACAAAACATGTACAGGCAGTCCCCGACTTACGTCGGATCTGCAGTTATGAAAGGGGTTTGCTGCCCATCTCCCTGGTCTGCTGGAGACCAGCAGACCAGGGAGATGCGGAGTAAAGCCGCGGAGCATGCGGGCAGCAGGACAGCCCAGACACGCCACAGCTGTCCCGCTGCTGGCGTCCTCAGAGGCTTTGCTCCCCGTCTCCCTGGTTTCCTGGTCTCCAGCAGACCAGGGAGATGCGGAGCAAAGCCACAGAGGACCTGGGCGGCAGGACCGTGGTGCGTCTCGGTCCCCCGCCCGCGTCTCCCTGGTCTGCTGTGGGGGGGAAGGGGGGAGGGGGCAGCTAGTATCCCCCCCCCCCCCCCCGTCCTCCCAGCAGTCCAGGCTTTTCTCCGGACGCCTGGGGCAGAGCAGCTGGGGTGCTGCTGGGTTGCTCCAGTAGCGCCGAGGAGCGGCGCTACTGGAGCAACCCAGCAGCACCCCAGCTGCTCTGCTCCAGGCGTCCCCAAGTCAGCCGCTGCTTAAACTGACCAGCGCTGACTACAGGAAGCCCGAGGCAGAGGTGCTCTGCCCCGGGCTTCCTGGAATCAGCCGCTGATCAGTTTCAGCAGCAGCTGACTTGGGGACGCCTGGGGTTCTTAAGTTGAATCTGTATGTAAGTCGGAACTGGCGTCCAGATTCAGCCTGTTAAAACTGATCAGAGGCTGATTCCAGGAAGCCCGGGGCAGAGCAACTCTGCCTCGGGCTTCCTGTAGTCAGCCGCTGGTCAGTTTCAGCAGCAGCTGACTTGGGGACGCCTGGGGTTCTTAAGTTGAATCTGTATGTAAGTCGGAACTGGCGTCCAGATTCAGCCTGTTTAAACTGATCAGAGGCTGATTCCAGGAAGCCCGGGGCAGAGCAACTCTGCCTCGGGCTTCCTGTAGTCAGCCGCTGGTCAGTTTCAGCAGCAGCTGAATCTGGACGCCAGTTCTGATTTACATACAGATTCAACTTAAGAACAAACCTACAGTCCCTATATCTTGTACGTAACCTGGGGACTGCCTGTAGATGGTATCATGAGCTTTTGTGGGAAAAACCCACTTCTTCAGATGACTGGAGTGGTTCTTTTAAATCAAGTGTTCTTTTAAAGCTTGCAACAGTTTATACCTATGTTAGATGAAAATGCAGTCACAACTAAGTAGATGTGAAAGATCTAGGAAAAACAATAATTGTGACAAAATAAGTGAAATACTTTCTGCTGTTTTACCCTTTGCAACCCCTTACTGAGACTGTACCAATGAAATCAATACACAGAATGTCTGCTCTAAGGCACTTTATTGCATTGCTCAGTTTTTTAAATCTTCTGTAGTGTACTACTACACTCAATGAAAGCTGTTGTTTCTTCATGTGAAAAATATATGAGAAAGATGCAACCAACACAACTACATTCACAGGATAGGTGGTTTCATAGTGGAAGGAGCTTGTTACAGAGGTCCAAGTCGAACAGGATGGTGATTCAAGCCATTCATAGGATCATTCAAAAAATACACTTCACTTTCTGTTGCAAGCATTTTGGAAAACAAGAGGGAGAAGAGGGTAAGTGTGACAATTCTGAATCATCTGGGGAAATTCTGGACCAAATAGGAGACACTTGTCATTCTTGGATTTGGTTTTTCTAATTCCATACCAACTAGGAATGAAATGATTCAACCTACCATATCATTGGTGGTATTTTTACTAGCTAGGTTGTTTCCACTGCTCTGCACAGCTGGAGTCACAGGCTTGTTCTCTGTTAGTGACGCTTTGCCAGCGCAAACTTTATGGAAGGGCAGAGGTAGTCCAGGCATGTTGGCTTCACCATAACCGAAGGGCTCAGAATGCAGAACTTTTTCTGTGACTCTTGCAATTCTCATGGGTGTAGAACTGGTCTTTTGGCTAATTATGTGCTGCAGAGATTCACGTAATAAAGGCAGGTCTAAACTGCCGCAAGGCCTGCTTGCTTGAGGAAGAGGCAGAGACACTGATTTTTTTTCTAGTTTGTTACACAGGCAGTGAGGAGTATTTGTAGCACATTTAAGGGGCACTGACTTTTTTGGATCTTCTCCAGAATGAAGCAGATGGGCTAAGCATGCCTGACAACTGTGTTTAATGATCATTAACTCCGTGGTATTTGTAGAGATCTCTAAAGCCGCTAGCTGTGACTTACTTGTTTCCTCTTCTCTATTAGGTGAGATTTTTATGTTTTTCTCTATTCGTTCTGTTGGAAGAGAGGATGTCACATTTGGAGTCAAAGCCACTACTGAATCACTATGGCGACGATAATTGCTCTGAATGCTGTGAATCATGGGTAACGAATATTGGCTAACACAAGGGCAGCGTGCCACTGGAATTTCTGAAGGACACACTAGGCCTATATTGATTCTTTCATTGGAGAGAGCAGAAGGTTTATGTTCGATTGCACACAGTTGTTCTTGCAGTGACAAGTCCATTAATTCTTTCTGGCCAAGGTCATTGTAACATGAACACATGAGTAAGTGTGAGTATCTGTCTGGGTTACCAGTGTTGGGTTTTGGAGCCTCAATAACAGAAGTGCTTCTTCGCCTCTGTGCAACATTATATTTAAGCCAAGGGCTAGAAAGGCATTCAATGGACGCTTCACTTTTAGCACAACAGGAAGAAATATCACACCCAAGAGGCTCTTGAACAGATGAAGGAAAAGTAACAGGTGGCTACATTTACAGCAAACAAAAAACAAAAACGAAAAATAATTCTCAAACGAAAATGCTCATGAGGTTAAGACTAACCATGGAAAAACTATTAAAAACAACTCAGTGACATGAAAGAAAGATGGAGGCTCACTTAACAATGTTTAAATTAAAGTAAAGCAGGAAAGCATTTCCTTGAGCACAGGAAGTACAATTATGAATGAAAGATCTCTAAAGCTGCTAAGCTAAAGCTGGTAGCCAGCACACATTTTTAGGCAAAACTATGAAAACGTCTATTAAATAAATCAGCATTGGTAGAAACAGAGAGAAGAAAAAAGGGTGAAGACACAATATAAGGCTGGTCATTAAACACGGTCTAGTACAGTGGTCTCCAACCTTTCATGGCGGCCGGGTGCCCAGGGGCGGGGCCGCTCACGCGCCCTGGGCCGGCACCACGCATGTGCCGCACGCCCGGAGCAGGAGCCGCCCACGCGCCCTGAGCCCAGTGCCAGCACCATGCATGCGCTGCGTGCCCAGGGCAGGGGCTGCCCATGCGCCATGCGCCCGGGGCGGGGCCAGCCTAGATGTTTCGGCGGACACACATAAATGCCCCGGTGGGCGCCATGGCACCCGTGGGCACCACGTTGGGGACCAATGGTCTAGTACATTCAACAATGTGGAAATAAAATGAGACTTACTCCTGAAGGCTGCTGGTAGTGACCCAGCTGCTGAAGGCTTTGAGGCAAAGCCTGGCTCTCGCTTAGAGGTGGACTGTAAACCCGTTGAATAGCAGGAGGTATGGAATCAGGCAGAGATGAGTAGATGACACTTTGCTGGCTGCTCTGGGAGTCTGAATAAACTGTGGACCCCTGACCGCTGTCAAATGTGCTGTCAGCTGCAAAAACAATCTTTTTTATTAAGAGCTTAACAAATCAAACAAAACGCTCAAGTAGTGACTTAACGGGGAGGCCTATGTGGGGTTTATGCAAATAGTATTTACACTGCCCTAGCTATTTCCACCATATAAATAACTCATGACACAAATGCTGTTTTCTAGGAAGGGTTCATCTCTCCTCCCAGAAGCCAGAAGTAAATAGAGTTTCCTATGGATTTTGCATAGAGAAAGGCACATTGAAATACCCTTCAGAGGTCACAACAATGATGAGAAGAACTGCAGACCTTCTATGGGTTCTATAGCCCATAGTTCAGTGGGAGAACACAAATCTCAGCCCCCTGTAGGATGAATTCCTTTGGAGACAAAGCAGTTTTAATGATTATTTTAATTCCCTTTTGATTAGTGGGGTTGCAAATTTCAAATTCAAATAAGTTACAAATTATTGTTTACTGTGTGTTAGCCAATATAACATTTGTAATCAGCTGCACAGTTTCGTGCCACTGGGGTTGAGGGAATACTGACGAAAAAAGAAAAATTAGGGGAAAATGAACAACAGACAAACTGTCAGAAAACAAATGCTGGCTTTTGACCACTATATATTAATTGTTGCAAGGCAGTGAGACATTCTTTAAAAACCACTCAAAATTATTAACTTGGTTTTGACTTGCCCTGCAATTTCAGACATTGCTTGCTATTGAAGCACAGCAAAGCTACATAAGAACAGACCCTTTGAAATTACAACTGAATTTGAAACAATTTTAATACATCCTGCTCTTTCCTGGTGGTGGTATTACAAACAGAAAGCACGATAAATAAATAAAACGAAATAATACAGCTTTGTATAAGCAGTCATCTTGATCCAAGTTTTTAATGATTAGGAGCACAATTCACCATTTTGTCAGTGCTAATAATGCTGACAGTTAGCTCAACTAATGTGAAAAATTGCACAACTCTGGGAACTGGGCAAAAACGACATCTTCGCCAAATAGAAATAAGGCTTATAATAGCTTTGCTCAATATTAAAGGCTTGAAAAAAGGCCTTTTCAAATGTACTGAAGCCTGTAAAATATATCTGCACTGTTAACTAGTTTCTTTTTCTATAGCTATTGTGTTTACCCTTGAACTAACCTAGGCAGTAGCCACTCATATATGAAGTTAAATATCCTGAGAAAGTTCCCTCTAAGCTGCGTGCCTGGGGAAAAGGTGTGCTCCTCTGGCTCCAGCAGGGAGCTGCAGCAGCCAGGACAGAGGCCTGCCGCTCTGCTGCTGGGCTGGATTAAGAAAGGGTTTTCAGGGGCTATAGTCCAAGGCCACCTTAGCTCAGGGTCCTGGGCTGCAGGCCGTGAAGCCCCAGTTTTCTCTGGCAGCCCTTCCTGGCAAGGGAGAGGTAGCTCCACCTGCTGCAGTTCCTCCTCCTCACCAGGCTGTGCGAGCGCCAGGGAGTGGTGCCTGCAGGTTAGTGTGGGGTAACACGGAGCCACCTGTTCCCTATCACCATCAAACAAGCGCTGCCCCAGGTAAGATCCCTGCACCCCCAGTCCCTAGCCCAAGCCCCTTCCCACAACCCTGGTTCCCTACTATACCCCACACTTCAACTCTGAGCCCCTCCTCCGCACCCCCCACACCCAAACTCCTGCCCAGACCCACCCCAACCACCTGCCCAGAGCCCACTCCCATACTTCATATCCATTGGTCCCAGCCTGGAGCCCCTTCCTGCACACCAAACATCACATCCCCAGTCCCACCCCAGAGCCCGCTCCTCCAGCCAGGACCCTTTCCCCCTGCAACCTTGAGCCCCCTCCCACACTCCAAACCCCTCAGCCCCACCCTCAGCACAGAATGTCCATGTGTAGAATGAATTTTTTTATGCGCACCAATATAGTGGAGATGTATCTCACATCATCCCTATATTGGTGCACAGAAAAAAAAATTAATTCTGCACATGGACATACAAAATTACACAGTCTCAGGGAAGAGTTAAAAATCTGGAACAACAGTAGACTGTGCCAGACTTGACCTGTAATTGTTTAAAGGATTTTAAATTAAAGGAGAAAGATATGGTAAAATAATCTAAAATCTCTCATGCTCCCCATCCCTCCAACTCCTTCATAGGGCTTGAAATATACATGGGTTTGAATAAAATGGGTGAACTCCATTCAAGTTTTCAGAAACTAACCTCGATTCTGTTTTGAAACAACTAAAACCTACCTTGAATTTTCATCATGACCCCTTTAAAAATCACATGCTGCCTATGGCAACAATGTATGTTTTTATAGAATGCAGAGTTTCGTCTCATTAAACAATCATTCAAGACCGCAAAGGAAGACAAAGTGTAAGTGAACAGAGCTAAAGCAGAAGCTGAGAGTCAGAACTAGATTTTCTTGGCACACCATGTTGTACACAGATATTAAATTATTAATGTCATCTTAGCCTCCCTTTTCTGAATACAACATGAACAGATAGGAAAGTGATTTATAGAGCTTTTAGACTCATTAGCAGTAAGCACGTATCCACCAACATGGGATACAGAATTGCCCCCCCCCCCCCACACACACACAGAGGGTGTGTCTAGACTACATGCCTCCTTCGACGGAGGCATGTAGATTAGCCAGATCGGAAGAGGGAAATGAAGCCGCGATTAAAATAATCGCGGCTTCATTTAAATTTAAATGGCTGCCCCGATCTGCCGATCAGCTGTTTGTCGGCAGATCGGGGGAGTCTGGACGCGATGCCCCGACAAAGAAGCCTTTCTTCATCGACACAGGTAAACCTGGTTTCACGAGGCTTACCTGTGTCGATGAAGAAAGGCTTCTTTGTCGGGGCATCGCGTCCAGACTCCCCCGATCTGCCGACAAACAGCTGATCGGCAGATCGGGGCAGCCATTTAAATTTAAATGAAGCCGCGATTATTTTAATCGCGGCTTCATTTCCCTCTTCCGATCTGGCTAATCTACATGCCTCCGTCGAAGGAGGCATGTAGTCTAGACACACCCAGAGAGAGAGAGAAAGGAACAATTAAACTCATTTAGCTATTATGTTTAAATAACTTAGTATCTTTTATAAAAAATTCCTCAAAGGAGTCAGCTTATAAGAGTTAAGTACATGGTCAGAAAAAAAATATCAGATCAAATCATCATCTTCTAAAAGTTTTGAAAGTATTATAAATATTCTGTAAAGTTTTGAAAATACTGTAACAGTAAAACAATTGTATACCTTCCAAAGGCTTGCTGTTTTGTGCTGAGCTTGTTGAACTACTATGTTCAAACTCAAAAGCTAACTTACACACAATGCATTAACTATACAATGGGGAGGATTTTGTGTATGTATTTATAAAATACCTGAATGAAGGAATAAGCAAGCAGTCTCTGAGTGCCTAATAATCTTAATTTAAATAAAAAAAATGTTTATAATAAAATTCCAGAGCAACAAAAAAGTAGTGTTGGCTGAACTGTTTTGTAGAAGGACCTATAAATCAGTTTATTCTTTGGGCTATGCCCTTGTCTAAACCATGGGATAATGCACCCTATGGTGGTGTGATTTCTAAAGCACACTAAAGTCTCATGCATTAATTGGTCTGTATTAATACTGCTGGTGCCCACTAAAGGTTTTGAAAATTGCTACATTAACATGTGCTTTGAAACTATCAGTGTGCACCAAGAGGGTCTACCTGTACCAATTAATTTCTATTCATGAGTGTACTTGCGGAATCACTCCCCACCCCCATATAGGACATCACTATTTGATGTAGACAAATCCTTAGTAGAACAAGCAAGAACAGGGTTGCCCCAAACATTTTAGACTGGAAGCTCTAAATTTTCCAATATCGACTAAGTATTGGCGGTCTTCAAGTACACCAACAAAAGTTACAAATCCACTCACAATTCAGAGTGATAAGGGGAGCCTGTCTTATTGACACAATGTGTTCTGAAGGTTGATCTGAGGTGGAGAAAGGGAGACATGGTCTTAAGTTATTTTTGATCACCACGAGACTGAAATTTTTTCCCTAAACCACTGAAGAGAAACCTGAGGCTCAGAAATAGAAAAATGAAAATGGGATAAAGAACTGCCTAGCGGGGTATCTCTTCATCCAGAAACAGCAAAAACAATGGAATTTCTATTTAGAGAAAATCCATGGAAATAAAAACTCCATGGCAGGGGCTTTAAACAGATGTCTTACACTTTTGCCTGGCAATGGACCAGTGAGTGTTGAGAGCCAACACCATCTTGGTTGAAAAAGGGTTATTGGTCCACCTTTTCTCCCTATATCCAGGGCCAGCAAGTAAAACAGCAACATAGCCCTGCCTGAAGCTTCTCCAAATGCTGACATTACAAGCTTCTGAGAGATCTCAACTGGCTCCTCAGGTTCTAAAATCTAAAACCAAGGGAAGGGAGCATCTCCTTTTTATGCTCAGGAAGACCACTTGCCGAGTTTTCTGATGAGTGCTTCCACACTGGTCGCACTATTCATCTTCCACCCTTTGGGAAGAGTTCAGATTATCTTAGTGCCCAAAAGTCACCCAGGAAGGCTCAGTGGGCCTCCTGAGACAGGTTATTAAGAGAGTCAGCAAGGGAGATTGCAGATCATTCAGAAAATCTTGCACTTCTGTTCTTTGTTAAAAGACTTGAGTTAGTATCTCACTATGTGAGAGGCACTTTTAACTCAGCATGAAGGAAGGCTGCTGGTGAAGCAAACCTATGTCATCCCAGAGCAATGCAAGAAGTCAAGAATTCTTTGAATGGCCTTGAAATGAACTTCACAACTTAATAGCATCATGAAGAATCAGGCATTTTCTTAATGGCAACAAATTGTCAGTATCAAGTAGGGGGCCAGGAGATTTTAGATGTGATCCATTTGACCAAATCACCACTTTTAGCTGCCATTTCCTGTTTCCCTGGCAACCGTAATGCACTACTCCCACTGACTGGGGAAATCTTTGATTGCTTCTTTAGGTTTGCAGTATCAGCTCAGCTATCTTCTGTTATGCATCCAGGCACCAGCTTTACAATAGAACAAGCTTTCAGCAGTCATAAGACACATCACTCACCAACTGTGAGAAACAGCCACACCTTTGCTTTCAGAGCAGTTGCTCTTGAATAAACTCTTCTGTGTCACTAACAGAGTGAGAAGCAGAGACAACTGACAAGCTACCCTGGTCACTTTGGTAACTGAATCAAGCCCTGCAACTTTTGAAATTCCTTCAATTGCACAGTGAAGGAAACAACTTTCCTTGATGTTACACGATTTTCACAGCTGTGCCATTCTTGTCAACACCACATCAGAGACCTGAAGAACATTTGTGTTAACACTGCCAGTTTGAGTAGTCAAGTCTCATTGCTTTTTCAAGACATGACATTTACTCCAGAAATAAAAGCCTCAGGTTTAGACATTTGGCATCTAAAAATGTTCTGACAACAGCCAGGACATACTCCCTCCCATGCTGTCAAGTCACATGATGTACCACCATACATTATATATTTGCTAAACTTAAAAAACAACAAATGGTCTGGTAGCACTTTATAGACTAACAAAACATGGTATCATGAGCTTTCGTGGCACAACCCACTTCATCTCAAGAAGTTTATCCTGTACAGACTAATTCGGCTACCCCTTGAAGCTTCCATATATTTGCTATTATTCTGTACTTTTCTTTTTCCTACCGAGTCATCATTTGGACAAACTTAACACTTCACTTTCTACAACACAATCAAACTTTCTGAATCATCCCAAGGCAAACATGAACTGCAAACCCTGAAAGATGTGGGTAATAATGTCATGAGAGGCTCAAGCAGAGGCTTCGAGACATAGTAAATACAGCAACAGCTAAATACCTTGAGTGTTCAAATTCAATGGGTTTTTCTCATTACATTTTGCATGGATATTTTCATTTCATGTGGTACAGAATTTTAAAAGTAGGTGTGCGCTAGTTTGTAAGACCTTAAATTCAAGAGCACAGATTCAATGCTAGTTTGTTAAGATAGTGATAGAAATGTAGCCGTGTTAGTCTGGTGTAGCTGAAACAAAATACAGGACTATGTAGCACTTTAAAGACTAACAAGATGGTTTATTAGATGATGAGCTTTCGTAGGCCAGACCCACTTCCTCAGATCAAATAGTAGAAGAAAATAGTCACAACCATATATACCAAAGGATACAATTAAAAAAAATGAACACACATGAAAAGGACAAATCACATTTCAGAACAGAAGGAGGATGCGGGAAGGAAGGCATTGATTCTTTGGCGAAGTATCTGCTCCCAACTTAAACCTGTCCAACACATTATCAATAAATTACAGCCTATACTGGAACAGGACACTAAACTCGAAGAAGCTCTGGGAGACAGACCCATAGTCTCCTATAGACAACCACCTAACCTCAAGATGATTCTTACCAACAACCACAGGACATACCACACTAATACCAACCCTGGTACTTTCCCTTGCAACAAACCCCGCTGCCAGCTTTGTCCACATATTCACTCTGCTGACACCATTATTGGGCCTAACCAAGTGAGTTATAAGATCAAGAATACATATTCCTGTGCCTCCAGAAATATAATCTATGCTATCATGTGCCGAAAGTGTCCGTCTGCTATGTACATTGGACAAACGTCTCAGACACTTCGCCAAAGAATCAATGCCCACAAAACAGACATTAGACAGGATCACAAAGAAAAAACAGTTGCTTGCCATTTCAACCAGAAAGGACACTGTCTCAATGACCTACTCACCTGCATCCTACTTCAGAAGACATTCAAATCTGCACTTGAAAGGGAATCCTCTGAACTAGCATTCATGCTAAAATTCGACACTCTCCGCGGGGGGCTGAACAAAGACTCCAGCTACCTTACCCATTACAAAGATAGCTTCCCCAATTATTACCTCTAATACTATTAACTCACAGACATCTACCCTTCCCCACCTCTAATATCATTAACTCACAGGCATTCACCTCCTCCCCCACCCCCGCATCCTCCTTCTGTTCTGAAATGTGATTTGTCCTTTTCATGTGTGTTCATTTTTTTTAATTGTATCCTTTGGTATATATGGCTGTGACTATTTTCTTCCACTATTTGATCTGAGGAAGTGGGTCTGGCCCACGAAAGCTCATCATCTAATAAACCATCTTGTTAAGTCTTTAAAGTGCTACATAGTCCTGTATTTTATTTTGTTAAGAGTGTCTCTAGCAGCCTGAATCACAGTCTCTCATGTTCTGCAGTGGTCTATATAGTAAGCTGCTGTCTGGGCTGCTGAGGCTACAACACCACGGTGGCCATAAAGCAATGGTTTTCAAACTAGACGTCACGACCCAGTACCGGGTCGTGGAATATTAGGCACTGGATCTCGTTGCTGCAGGGTGATCAATGATGGTGGTAAGGTAGCTACCTCCCTATCCTGGCACTACAGACTGCGCTATGCCCCAGAAGCAGCCAGCAGTGAGCCTGGTTCCTGAGTGGGGAAGAGTACATAGGGCTTATCACCTTTTTATCTTCCAGATGTTTGCAGATGAGTTCCTTAATTACTTGCTCCATTATATTCCTTGGCACAGAAGTTAAACAGACAGGTCTGTAGTTTCCTGGGTAGTTTTAATTTAACTTTTTACAGATGGGCACTATATTTGCCCTTTTCCTGTCTTCTGAAATCTCTCCCAACTTCCATGACTTTTCAAAGACGATTGCTAAAGGCTCAGATACCTCCTCTATCAGCTCCTGGAGTATTCTGGGATGCATTTCATCAGGTCCTGGTGACTTGAAGACATCTAGCTTTTCTAAGTAATTTTTAACTTGTTCTTTTTTTATTTTAACTTCTAATCCTACGGCAGTGCCACTAGCATTCACTATGTTAAGCATTCCTTCATCATCAGACTTCTTGGTGAAACCAAAACAAAGACGTCATTAAGCACCTTTACAAGTTTCCTGTTATTGTTTCTCCCTCTTCATTGAGCAATGGGCCTGCCCTGTCCTTGTTCCTTTACTGAATGATCTTCTGCAAAACCCTGGATATACTATGCAATCCAAGAGTCTGTGAAGCCCTGAATTGGAAAAATGTAGAAGTGATGTAGAAAATTACTACATCTCTGGTAAAGCTAAAGCATACCAAAGAAGAGGGCTCAACAAGACTACAGAATCCTCAAATTACCCTATAAAAGTGATTTGACATTAATGCAGATATACTGTAGTAGGCTCTTCCTAAAATTATTCCAAGTATTACATCTTCCTAGTTTTACGTTTTCCCTTAATGTAAGCAGACTGTTAGCCCCTTACTAAAACTCAGTGGGAGTTTTTGGTTGGCCAGCTCCTAGTATCAAAGGGGAAGGGTCCATGAGAAATCAGGGCCCTGAGACTGACAGACCCCAGGGTCAATGGTAAGAGGCCAACACTCCAGCTCAGCCTGATTGACAGGTTGGACAGATCAATGAGAGAATTAGAAGGCCAGGTCCTGTCCTCCATTGTAAGCTGGGATTTTCTGGGTCTCTGTGAGAAAAGGGGAGAGAGCTGAGAAGAGCAGCAGTAAAAGCAAGCTGTGTGGAGAGAAAGACCTGCAGTGTCAGAGCCAGGCACACACAGCCCAAGGAGTGCAAGCTGCGCTGAGGGGCAGACCTGCAGCGACAGAGCCACACACACAGCCCAAGGAGAGCAGACCCTGTGCTGAACAGCAGACCTGCAGTGACCAGAGAGCCAAAGGGGTCAGAGAAGCAACACAAGGAGCTGGAGTCTGGCAAAGCAGCACAGTCTGCAGCTGGGTGTAGTGAGCAGCTGGGACCAACAAAATGGGGAAAAGAGGCTCTGGGCAGGGACACGCCACCAGCCAAGAGGCCCTGCAGGCCAGACTTGGAGAGGGATTGTAACTCCAACTGGGAGAGGGGTCCTTCCACCTAGAGCCTGAGGTCATGTGGTCATTGGCAGAGCAAACGTGTCCAACCTGCAGCCTCCCTGCAGCACAGCCAGGGCCTGAGAAAGAGCCCTGGGACCCATAAGGAACAGACTGTGAACTGTCCTTACACTCTGCAGACTGCTGTTTGTGATGTCCCCATGCTGCAGAGCAGGGCTATGTGTTCTCATTTAACTTTTCTTGTTTTTCCTTATTCTTTTCTTTTTCATCGGTTGTTGTTTAATACATTGTATTTGCTTTGAACTGTATGAAATGATCACTGGGTCAAGAAAGCATCCAGTGTGAAGAGAGCACCCCGGAGTGGGGACACCCTAGCCCCTGCCCCAAGTGACTACAAGGTTGGGGATTAAGCCCCAGAAAACCTGGGCCCAGCCTTGTTGGGATTTTGAGGACTCTGCTACTCAGGAGTGTGGAAGGGGAGCCCTCAGGATCAGGGAGGCCTTTGGGTAAAAGAAGTGGGAGCAGGGACTCAGATCCGTTCGCTGGTCCATTTCACCGGGGTAATATAGAAGCCAGGAAAGTTCCCCACAATAGCAGGACCATTCCCCTGCTTACATTAAGGATAACCATGAAAATAGTTACTAGACTATATAAAAATTTCATTATCATGAGAAAAATGCAGTGACTAAAATTTTTTATATTATGTGTAAAACTAGACATTATTATAAACTATATATTATATGTATATATGTTTTGAACTAGTGTGGCCAGGTGTCTAGTTTTTGACCAGAACGCCTAGTCAAAAAGGAATGGATGTGTTAGTACTGCTGACCAGGCTGCCAAAAGTGCAGCTGGAAGGGCAGTGGGGCTAAAGCAGGCTCCCTGCAGTGGCTGGCACATCCAGCTTCTCGGTATATCTAAGCTTCTATGCTGCTCCCACCCCAAGTGACAGCCCCGCAGCTCCTATTGTTCAGGAACCACGGCCAATGGGAGGTGTAGGGGCAGCACCTGCATTTGAGGGCTGATTTATTAATATACCTTAATCCTTCATATGTTTATTCACCATACATCTGTAATGTTAGTCATTAGGTAAAGGAGGTTCTGTAGACGTTCTCTTTCAAACTTAGAGTACTTCTAGTATTCAGAATTTAAACTTTATTTCTGGTGTTCTAGAATTTAGACATTTTTCTCCAGTGAGCAAAAATGTGTGCAATACTCCAAATGTTTAATTCAAAGCACTGATGGGTTGTGGATTTAATCATTTTATACCAGGAGCATCATACCTGCTCACACAAGAAGTAATGCAAACATGAGACTTACATGCAACAGATGTGACGCTGGTGGGGAGGTTATGCTGAAATAAATGCTGGTCAGCTTCTGGCTCCTCTATCTCTGACAAAGTTTGTTGACCAGTGTGGGAAAGGTACGTTACTTGAACCTGTTGTGCTTGTGGTACTTTCAGTTTCTCCAAGCATTCAGAAACTTGACGGTCCTCTGATTGTATTATAGGCCAAATTCTCTCTCTTCTCCACTGTATTAATGCTACTCTGTCGCGTATTGACTTTGCAACTATCTTGACATCATTTTCATGAAAAAATCCAGATTCAACCTGCAGAGAAGGCATATAAATTTACTGAGTGCACATACATGTATATTTTAATCTGCAGCTCTTCATAGCAAAGAAAGGATACATTTGAAATAACATGAATTATTTGTTCCTCTCAGAATCTAGAATTCAATACAGTTTTGAGTTAAATGTTTGGCACTGAAGCATTTAAGAATAATGACTGCTCTCCCTGTCCTTCTAGGAAGGACCTAGGCCACATCTCCACTTGCTGCACCAGATATCTATCTTCTGGCATTTGATTTAGTGGTCTAGTAAAGATGCGGATGCCCCGATTGGCGCTGGTACTCCTTGATTCGTGAGGAGTAAGGGAAGCCAACAGGAGCATTTGCTCCCAATCAATCACCTGTTGGAAACAGTGCCAACTCGGCTATGTAGCTGGAGTTGTGTACCTTTAGCTGACCTGCTGGGTCTAGTATAGACCCAGCCCCAGTAGCATTGCAAGAACTTTCAAGTGTTCTTCACAGGAGCAGAGGCATGTAACCTCAGAAAGGCACACTGGACGTATTCCTTTTCCCGCCCACCCAACCACAAAACCACTAGAGATTTACTTTTTTGCTGCTTGTTTGAAAAAAAGGCACAAAGCATGCAGGATAGCTGCAGACAGGCTCTGTGCAGTTAGGCAGTTGCAGACATTCTGACGGTTTCCCAGCCCATACTGGATTAGGGAAGTAGAAAGAGCTACTTGTAAAAACCTTATGGTGAAAATAGAAGCTTTGGGGGAGCTAATTAAAAAACCCCTCAGGTGATGAATCACAGGCTCACAGAGCCTTCTATAGCAAAAATTGAAAGTCGATTCTTTTATTCAAGACCAGACGGGAAAAGAACTGAAAATCTGTCATGTTAACAAGTTCTAAAATTATATTCATTCGTACTTCACACTTCCGTCCAAAGAATGCTAAACTTATAATAAAGACAGGATTTCTTTCAAAGCCACCACTTGTAAAATGTAACCACAGGCTGTCAGTCCACCTTGTGAATGTACCTTATTTCAGTTCTTTCCTTCTTTGTCTACACAGATACTTTAAATGGGTTTGTTACTTCATGAGTTTTGAAGATTTAACTATTATCAGGGGAGCTGACAGCTATACCAGATCCCTGGACTAGGTGGGCAGTTCCATATTCCCAGAGGAGGCAGGACCAAGGGCGGAAGGGGAAAGGCTGAGGTCAGCTGCAGTGGCAGCCAGATCCCCAGGTCCCTTTGAATCACTGGGTCCGAGGACAAATGCCCCCTTTGACTCCCCCCACCCTCCCCATTGGTGAGCCCAACTATCAAATTTCATGAGCCTAACACTATCTTCTCCACAAGCATCTACTGCTATAGCGAACTAGCCACACTCAGCCGGCCAAATAGCCACATGTGACTAGTGTGTTGGACACCATGAATCTACAGCAGGGCTGGGCAAAAGGGCCTCCGCAGGCTGGATCTGGCCTGCCAAGCGGGTTGATCCAGCCCACAGAGGCCCTGCCACTCCCCTGCCCTCAGGCAAATTAGGGTCTGGGGGGCAGGGGAGTGCACGGAACTTCCTTCCGCCCTGCGAGGAGCATGTGGCACTTCAAAGTGCTACGCGCTCCTCGCAGGGCAGGAGGAGACGTCACGCACTCCCCCACCCCCAAGGCCTGATTGCCTTGGGAGCGGGAGGAGCGTGGGAAGCCTCTTCCCACCTTGCCAGGGGCATGGGTGCCTAGTGGGGGCAAAGGGGCTCCCCCACCCCTAGACCAATCATGGTCTAGGAGTGGGGTAGCCCAGAAGCATCCTGGCCCCACCCCTTCTGGCCAGCCCAGCCCAGCTCAAAATTATTGCCAACCCCAGATCTTCAGCAACACACATTGGGAAAGCATAGGGTTTCTGCATTTACCAACAAGTCAGAATTGTCAAAAAGTCACTTACTTCAGGAATACATGTTGCTTTTTTAAATAGCTTAGGAGAAGATAAACGCCCCTTCCCTCTTCAAAGAAATTTAGCATAGATAATATAAGCAAATTGCAGAACTTGAAATCTCAACAATTTTCTCATGGCAACTACCATAGGGCAAATTTTAATAAGGTAAGTTGTGTCACAATATACACATGAACCTCTTTTATCCGGCAACCCTGGGCAATACAGTATGCTGGATTAAGGAATTTTTGGACCAGGGAGGGCACTGGGGTGGGGACTAAGAGAGGAGGAGGGTGAGTGAGGAGGTTCAGGTGGGGCATTTACCCAGGAGCACAGATAGCTCTGTGCCCTAACCCCCCAGCATCACATGGGAGCAGTGAGGGGAAAACCTCCAGACCAGCATTGTGCTGCTATTCCTCTAGCTAGGGGAGAAGGGGGTGGCAGCATGCAGAGCTGCTTCCCTTCCCCTCTCCCCACCACGGTCTGAACCATGGGTGTTCCTGGATCAGGGACACCCAGAATGTGGAGGTTCAGGTAACATTTCAAGCAATACACCTATCAATTTCATGTCAGAGTTAGAAAGCTAGAACAAGCCAACCTTCTTCCTTCAATGTATAGTGGAATGCTAAGTTATGGATAGAAGGGAAAGCTATTTTACATTATGAAAATGGTTGCCTTCTCAGAAGAACAGGAGTGATGGTAATACTGTCACTAAATAAATTCCCCTGGGAAAAAAGTAAAGCAATTCAGAGTCCAGATGAGATTTTTTTGCTCATCCTTTTTTTATGAATCATTACACAAATGTGTTTTATCATCTGGTCCGCTGACCCAGTTACAAAATGAGAAAGAGCTCATACTTTAATTATTTCCATGTTTTTCTCTAAGAAAAAAGTTGCTTTAGCTTTAAGATACTATTATGATATATATTTATTATTAATTTAAGATTGTTTTCCCCTTTGCAGCTTTACACCATATCTTGGCCAACAGACAACCACGTAATACTTGGTTTTTCCTCATGAGTGTCTAATTAACTGGTATAACTTCACACCACACTTGTTAGTGACTTTCTTGGTCTCATCAATCTAATCTAAAAATAAACTTTTTTCCATCAAACTCAATTGCATTGAAGTACAGCCCAGAATACCTAAAATATTACTCTAAGAATTACATTGAGATATTAGAAGATAATTTTTTCTAAAACACAAACACCAGAACAGGTTACAAAGGAAAATATAAAAAACTCATTAAGTTAGATATATTATTAAAATTCTCCTCTACCATCGCTCTTTGTACTATATCAGCTACCTGCTTAATTTTATAAGCTCAATGCCTCTTTATAGACTTTTTCTTATCTTCCTTATTTTTCAATACCAGAAGAGCTTTTTGAAAGTATGGAACAAGTGTTTGTGAAAAATGTAATGGAAAATGTTTTTCAATTTTTGGTTAGAATTTTTATCTCTTCCAACTCAGTTGCAGTCTGAAATCATCCTTGATTTAAGCAAGTCCCCAATCATTTCTGAAGACATATAATTGACAGAACTGGGTTACATAGTTTGTTGTTGTTTTGGCCTGTTCCTGGGATTAAACAACACACTTTCCAGAGTATTAGTTTTCCTCTTTACAACTTTAGTTATTTTTCCACCATTCATTCATAAACAAGAGTCATCCTATTTAAACTAGACAGCCTGATCCTTTTGAGTAGAATTTACTTTACCAGATTTGCTCCTGCTGTCCTTTGAGATTTAGGTACTACTTATATACATATTTTTGTCAGGAGAAGTTTATTTTACCATTTCTTGTGCAACATCATCAGGAGTTTCCTTCTCCAGATCAAAAGTAAACTCAATGGCTCCATTATCTTTGGGTTTTCCTTTCAGTTTCTTAGGATCTTCTACCCAGAGTCTTAAGGCAATAGAAGATTTCCTACCATGGTCTTCTTCTGCAAGTTCCACTCTTACCCCAGTATCTTCAGCAAAAAAGGCATGGCTTAATAAGTCTTTAATTTCATATCTGGAACAGATGATGTCCAAAAAGAATATCAAATACTGCATAATTTAAACACTTTCAATTAAGTATTTATTAACATAAATAGAAAAGCCCTCTAAAGGCCAAGTTAACAACAAAAACAACACTGTCAACATGAATCCATAAGATATTTGTATTCTTAGTAGGCAGAAGCTGTATGTCTAGTATTTTTAGGAATCCTTGGGAATTGGACATTTGCTATTTGGCAGAGTTTCAGCATTATTCATTTATGTACCAAGTGCTCCAAAGTGCAGAGGGAAACAGAAATGCAGTCCCTTCCCCAGACTACTTACAAGTCTGGAGTTCAATATGACGCAGGTGAGAGGAGGCCCCTTATCAGGGACACAATTCTGGTCTACAGCAGGAATTCCCATGCTACAAAGGCCCCCAGAAGTTAATTTGTCTCGACTTTGGCTTCAGTCCCAGGGGGAAGGACTCAGGGCTCTGGGCTTCTGTCCCAAGCAGTGTGGCTTCAGTTGTCTGTCCTGGGCCCCAGTGAGTCTAACACTGACCCAGTTTGGTGGGCCCTCTGAAACCTGCTTGTGTTCTCCCTGGAGTCATGGTGGAGAGCAAGGCCAGAAGGGACCACTATGAGCACCTATTCTGACCAGAGACTGGAACCTGAAGCTAGACAAATTCAAAGAAGTTGTCATTTGTTTGGTTGATTTTTAAACAGTGAGTCAATCACTGGAATAACTTATCAAGGTGTATGGTGGATTCACCATCACAAAAAGCATTTAAAGCAAGACGATCCTTTAGTTCCACCCTGAATGACTGTGCTCATAGCAGGAACTGTGGAATGACTTCTAAGACTTCTTCTTAGATGGTCAGAAGAAATCAGAATGGTCATTTCTGACCTTTATCTATAAAGGGGAGGGAAGGTCTGGCCAATTTTATTATCATGATCTTTGTTGCTTGTGATAGAAGCAGTCTTGTATCCTTCATATGGTGTACAGGTTTGTGTGCTTTCTTTTATATAATGGCCACCCAGAGATATATTTAATACATCTAAATATAAAAATGAATTTTCAGACAAAACTTTGAAACAAACCTTTCTTCTTTATTTTTGCAAATGCACTCCCCAATTATCTCCTTAATTTCAGGATCTGTAACTTTCTCAAAACTTGCTGGCTTGACACCCTAAAAAGAAAGGGAAAGTCATTAGTTTGATCAAGAATTGCAATAAGTCTGCAGGAATGTTAACCGTGGAAAAATTGTACTAAAACCCAAGATAATACTTTAAACCTAAAGAAGTGGTTAATTTGGAATGGAAATAAGAAATTAGACAACTTCCAAAACTAAATATATCTGTGTTTTGAAAGAAGCGGATTAATTTGTGTGTGCCAGTCTGCAATTCATCATAAAAATCTCCCTTGTCGTTATTACCAATACTTGGCAGACTTGCTTTATAACCCTGATCGGACTCTGTGGCCAATATAAGAGGGGAAGTGCCAATGTAATCCCTGCCTCTAAAGTAGGCAGCAGAAGCTGAGGTACAGGCTGCTACTCACAGAAAGCTCTAAAAGCTGGAGAGAGATAACAGAGAGGGTATGAGTTGTGGCAGGAAGAGAACACAGTGAAAAAATACCATGGCAGTCAAAGATAATCTCCCCGTGCTTGCTGATAACACGGGACCCGTCGCCAGCCAAACAACACTCTTTATAGGATGAACATATCCCAAGACTCTTACCTGAACAGAAAGACTGTGTGTGTACACGAGAAAATTCTAAGTCTCAATCTACAGTACAGTTTGCATGCTCTTTTGTCTTTTCTTGATGTCCCATGTGGAAACAAAATAATTAAAAGAAAACTGCACAGGTGATATGTAACACACAGCAGTATATTCCCAATACCTACTGTGCTAGACAAGGACACCAGTACATTGGACTTCAGGCTGTGACCAAGGCTATATTGCCTTGGAGATTAGCCGTACAACTCTTCAGAAAAGTTCTGCTCTTAGACGCTGATACTGCAAAGCAAGCAAGCACCCACAACTTCAATAGGACTTCAGCATGTTTAAGTATGCTGCTGAACTAGGACCAGGGCTACCAAACGTGGGGAAAAGGGGAGGGGAGAGCAGCTGCTCTGGGGTCTGGGGCTCCTAGCCACTGCTGCCATCGCCTTGACAGCAGCAGCAGCCAGAGCTCTAGGCCCTTTAAATCATTGCCAGCATCATGAAGCTCAGAAGAACAGGCTAGGGAAGGCTAGCCCGCCACCTCACCCCTTCTGACTGAAGCCCCACTCTTTCTGAGGGGCCCAGAGCCGACTCCCCCCACAGCGTCTGGCGAAGACTCTAGTCAGCCCTGAATGGAACCTTCAGTAAATGTCCTGATAGAATTTCAGTGGAAGCTGGGCATCTAGCTCCCTGGAACACCTATGAAAATCCTACCCTCAGCCTTCACTTTGAAACAACGTTCAAGGTCTGAGGGCTCTTTAGCCTTAAATTTGGATTGTGTCTGGTCTTTGTTTTCAGCCTGCCCACCTCACTTTCACCTTCTACTCAAAAGCTTCAGACATGTAATCTATGCTTTTTGAGAAATCATGGAGTGGTCATACAAAGAGATGGAGCCTTCCAGAGTTTTCCTCTGACAGCAAGGAGAAAGAATTGGTAAAAGGAAAATATTCTACAGGCAACAGGCTGTGGTGATCCATAAAACAAAAATACAAAAAAAGGACAAACTGAGTGTATGTAGCTCTGATTAATCACATCTGAATGTTAATGATTAGACTAGGGAACTTTTGGGTATAATAAAAGGGGGTGCCAAATGATATGCAATATTGGATCTGATCAAGGGTCTAAGTTCATTTTATTTAAACTACTGTGTCTCTCCCAGACTTTCCCTGGAAGGACCTCCAACTGGGCAATAAAATAAAATTTAAATTAACAGATTTTTAAGTATTAACCCTCTATGACCTAAAATGCTTATATTAAGCAATCATAAGCGCTTACGTTAAGGACAGGTCAGTATCTAGACTTCCTAGTGAGGATAACCTTGACAACCAGTGTAAAATGACCAACAGCTTGTCAACTTTTGCATTGACATTATGTGTGAAATATTTGTGGTCCTGCCAAGGGCTGGCCTTTGAGAACCCCGAGCAATTTGGAGCTCAGAGGTGGTTATAGCACCTATGATGGGCAGCTATAAACTTCTTTCTAGATAGCTGTCTACAACTATGCCTACTCACCCTGGGAACTATCATTAGCTACAGGAGTAGCTTCTTAACAACATGAGACACAGCTTATTAGAGTATATACAGCACAGAGGGAAGATACTTGTCTACAGTAGGATAATCACGGAAAGGGAAGGAGGAAGGAAGAAGCTTAACAGTCTAGAATGTAGCTTAAAATGGGCCAATACAAAAAATAGGAATTATTTAATGTGCTGCAAGAGAACAAAGATTAGGTTCAAGAACTGAAGTTTCTGAAAGTCAGTTAACAACTGTTGCAATTTTATTGTAAGCCTCATGACATTTGTTGTTCTTAAAGCTCAAGCTCCTGTTTTATGAAAAAAATCTCAGCTTCTAGTTAAAAAAAAGTTTGTAAGACTTCATGGTTATAGGCCAAATTCTTGGAAGTGTTTCCCTAGTGTGTCTGAAAGGTTCAAAAACCAGAAAAAAATAAAATGAATCCAGTAGTATATATTTGTATACAATAATTAATTTCATTAATTTGGGGGACCCGACTCAAAGTTTTTGAACGCTTTGGGTTGGCAATATTGTAATGGGCTGTTCAACAGGCTTCCAAATGAACTAGAAGAATTATTGAAACAATAAAAACTAGATTGAGCAATACTAGAAAGTTCATGGGAGGAAACAATTTTGCATTTGGAAGATGATGAGCTGGAACAAAGATATAATATTTACCTTTTATTTCTACATCTCTGACAATTGGTCTGAGACTAATGGTTAATTGGAACCAATGACCTGGAGAATAAGAGACATTGCTCAATATGATGTCATGTTAGTTTTTAAAATAAATTAGTTTAAAAGCATTGCTTTACTGCATCAACATCTGAATCCTCCTGCCAATTTTGTGGTTTTACCATAATTTTAGGACTGTTTCTTTTTCCCTCTACAGGGGTGGAGAAGACTCAAACAGGGGGAAACAGCTGACTATACAATGGAAGAGAAAAACCGGAGGAAGGAAAAGTGCTGCCAAATACATCAAATGCTTTTAAAAAAAAGCATTTTTAATCTTTTAGTTATGGTAATGTACTATATGAAGTTTTTTAAGTTGACTATGTTTCTTTAAAATGTCTCTTGACTCTCTAGTCAAATATGCCAGATATTTTTAACTGTCTTGGTTTCTGAATGGTCTTAACTATCTAAGAAATTCTTTTTCAGATAGAATAGTGTCTCATTACAGTATGCTGCTACACATTGGACCTCCCTGGTCCGGCACCTTTGGGACCAGACTGGTCCTGGACTAGGGAGTTTGCTGGAACAAGGGAGGTCTGGGGAGGGTTGCCAGCCTCCCCGCTGGACTCCCCTCCCTAGCCATCTGGCACCACTGTCCCCAGATCCCAGGTGTGGCATCCCTGCCAGCCTTGCAAGCTCCTGCCAGATCATGTATGTTGCCAGATCAGAGAGTCCCAGACGGCAGAGGTTCAACCTGTATCTGACTTTGATGGCATTCAACTAGTCTACTATATATCTTAGAGAGTTTGTCTGTTTGTTCAAGAACTGCTCCTGAACAGTAAGAGCTAAGGCTAGGACCATCAGATTTGGTATACAGCTGTCTCTTATGATAGCTTAAAGCAACATCAGGGTTTGGTTGTGCCAGGAAATTAGGATGCGCCTAGAAAGGCATTGCTTCTCATAAAACCAAACAGAAAAGAGATACAACCACCAAATCAAGTACAGTCCTGAAAATTGACATAACTCAGCGAATGTTGAAGAGACTGAACCAAGATGAGCCAGAAAAATAGGATGAACCTGGAATAGAATTGCTTCTCAATAAACCTTACCAAAAAAAAAAAAAAAAAAAAGAGATAAAATGGAAAAATTTGGAGTAAGAATGTGAAGGTGTAACTGTATACACGGTTAACTGATTAGTTAATGGTCACGGTTACACACAGGCTCCCGGTATACATGGGGATCCCGTCTGAAAGCTGACCACCCTGGCTCCCGAGAAGTCAGCTGATCCCCACTGCTGTCATCTCTACCCCTCCCTGGTGTGTAACCACTGAAATTTAATTAGGCACATTTTAACATCTCTAATTTGTAGTAGTGCTCTATTTTGGCACAGCTAAATCAATGCTTAAGATTTGAGAACCACAAGAAAATGTTATTGGAAACCAAATTGACTACAGCCCGGGTTTGTTAAAACAGTGAATGACAACTGTTCATAAGGATGAAGAAAAATATGCTTAATAGAATTCCCATTTAAAAATAAATGGAAAAATGTTAATCCTTTTTTTAAAGAAATCCCAAATAAAAGTTAACTTTATAAAAAAAACAAGCCCCAGAATCAAAGCTTTTGTTACAGAAAACTTCATTCTCCAACTCTTAAGATTGTGAAGGAATCCTTCCGTTCATGTACAAACTCAGTATTTGCGGATAGCCTGACAACTCTCAACTGCATTGCCATATATCTCAACAGGATATAAATGACAATACCCGCTATGGGTGTGTGCTGACCAGGGGCAGATGAGAGTGCCGCGGGGCCAAGGGCAGCGCCGCAGGACCCCAGGCAGCGAAATTTCATGGGGCCCCCCCCTCTGACAGGGCGCATGCACCGTGGCGCCACAGCGCATGAGCGGGGCTTTGGGAAGCACGGGGCCTGGGGTAGCCGCCCCGCTCGCCCTACCCTAAATCCACCGCTGGTGCTGACCAAAGTGCAGAAAGGGAGATTACGAAGATCAATTTGCAAGTGGCATCTCATTGTTTTTTGGGTGGGATGGCTACCATTTCTTCTTCCTCCCACCACAATCATACCCCTGGCCAGAAAGAAATATCACTGACTAATCTATCTACCACACCAAAAGTTTGGACCCTCAAATGGTAGAACTGACCAAAACCAGAGGATGAGAACTGTGATTTAGTAAGGGAGCTGGTGTTTAGATAAATCTTTTCATTGCAATTTCATGGTGGAAAGCTATGTGACACAGATCGTTACACATTTTCAGCTACTGTAGTTTGCTAAAAGCCGTTAGCTATTTCTATCTTGATTATACTTGTCAGAAAGAATGGGTAATCAAAACCATAACATGTTACAGCTTACTGCTTTCTGGAGAACTCATGCGCACATATCAATATAATGAAAAGAAACTGACAATGGAGATAACTTTGGACATATTACCAAAGAACCTTTAATTAATTGGTATAGCTTCCCCAAGAGAAATACTTTGCTTACATATCTAGTTGGGCTTCCTGAGATTATTCCAGCTTCTTTAAGTCCCAGATTATCCCATAAGTATCATGACATGAATTAACCATGTGGGAAATGTAAGCCACTCCACAGCACAGCTCAGTTTAGTTCGGTTTTCCAGTCAGCATGAGCTTTTTACATTTATGCAATTTGTCTTGCATTTGGACATCCCGATGGAGTCAGTCATCTAGAGCAATGCTTCTCAAACAAGGCCTTCGGGACCCACTGATCAACTCCTTCCTTTTTTGCCCAACCCCAAAATTTTTAAAATCAAAATAGGGGTCCTCAATTTGTTAAAGTTTGAGAATTGCTGATCTAGAGAATAAATCTGCGGCTTTACAGAAAGTCTCATTTGACAGACAGCTCCATCGGACCGATAGCTGTGAGCATAGGACAAAATGAACAACATTGAACAGCAGCTGACTGAGTTAAATACTGCTTTGGAACCAACATTTCAAAAAGGCAGTGTCAACTTCCTAAATGCTGTGACACATTAATGCCTCTCATGCATGAAGATCCCCATGCACGTCTACAAAGCCACCCCCTTCGCTCCTTAAAACTCTTTGTCATGATGCCTACAACAGTCTCGACAAGCAGATAGGCAGCTGGCTGGATGAGATCACTGCCCATCAAGTGCTGTTTCATGGTTTCTTTCTGCTCCCATCTGTCTCCACATGTTGTCTCTTGTTTCGACGTTCTTTGGGACAGAGGTCTGTTTGTACAGCAGCTAGCACAAGGGAGTCTCAGTCCATGTTTAAATAAAACAGCATGTCTCCTTTAAGTGCAGGGATAGGAACAGGGGAGATGTTGAGTACTAAGACCCAGGGAAAGCATGGTTTCCGCTAGGTCTTTTGGCCGGCAGCCTTTTTGTGCCAGCAGCCTTGGGGAACCAGGTAAGCATGGGAGCTGGGGATGTTGGGGGCCAGAGTGGGAAGGGGAGGGAGGCCGGGAGCTGAGTGTTTGTAGGGTTGCCAGGTGCCCAGCATTTTCGCCTCCTTGCCAGGGAAAAAAAAATCAGAAAATACCAGACATTTTGAGTGTCCGTTATTTTCTGAATTTTTTTTACCGGACGGGAGCCGAAAATACCGGACTGTCCAGGTGAATACTGGACACCTGGCAACCCTATCAAAAGGTCTCCAACTGGTTTTAAAACACTCCCTTCTCCACACAAGAGTGTATCCCATTTATAAGCAAATGTATGCTGACTTAGTACAATGATTTGTTCAAAAGCTCACAGTAAAATATACGTGGAGCCAGAAAAGGCAGCCATTAGATACTGGGTTTTCATGTCATTGTCACTTAGGGCAGGTCTCTGGTACAGGGTAATGTTGACCTCACTTATGCAACCCCAGCTACGTGAATAACGTAGCTGGTTGCTGCAGAGTCTACACTGTAATGAATGAAAAAGATAAACTCTCCTGTTGACTTCTCCCTTACATTTCTCATCCCATCTGAGGAAGTGGGTTTTGCCCACGAAAGCTCGTGATATATATATATATATATATATATATATTTTGTAGTTGCTAAGGTGCTACAGGACTACTCTTTTTTGTTTTTTAAGTTACAGACTAACATGGCTACCCCTCAGACTATTTCTCATCCCAGTGGAGTACTATAGTCGATGAGAGAGCGATCAGAGGTCAATTTAGTGGGTCCAGATGAGGGATGGTAGAGTATAACCGAAAACCGTTTAACCAACAAGCTGATGCTTATCAGTTAATAGTGACGGTTACACTCAGCTGGCTGCAGGGGAGGTGGCTTTGCTGTGGCAGGGCAGCAAAGCCTCCACCCTGGGAGCCGGGTGGGAAAGAGCTACCTGCTCTGCTCCTGCAGAGGAGGTTTCAGTGCCTTAGTGAAGCCTCCTCCCTGGAAGCCAGGCTGGCAGGGACTGGCAGCCCTGCTCACAGGGAGGCTTTGCTGTGGGCTCTGCAGTATAAAGCTAAGCTAAGCTTTATACTGCAGAGCACACAGCACGTGTAACCACTAGGCTTTTTAGTGGTTACACGGTTACCCTATTACACAATTTTTAACATCTCTAGTCTAGACCCACTAATTCAGCTCCCGGGGAGAATCAATCGCCATGCGGCGATGCCCCAGTACGTGTAGATAAGCCGGTAGGTGGCATCTCAAAAAGAAGTTTGGATACTGAGTAAAGGTACAGTACATGGTTGTGGTTTCATCAAGTGAGCAAACAGGTTGGCTCCCAAGACAGGGAAATTGCTCTAAATGGTCTGTCTGGAGACTTGCTGATAAGCAAATATAGAAAAAGCTAAGACCATTTTCCCATACTGAAAAAGTAAATTAAGGGCATGAACACAACAGCTGGGGTGTGTTCCAGTGGTTCTTCCCCTACCAGGTCGCTCTTACCAAAATTTCACTTTTGCTTCTCTCTTCTTAACAGGGAAACATTCTTAAATTCCCACATTGGTGAGAAGCTCATTGGAGAAAACTAATCTACCCTCCTATGCCCAAACAAAAAGCTGTGTGCTGTGGACTGAGAACCACTAATTCTCTTTGGTCCAAAATAATTGAACTTAGGGTACGTCTACACAGCAGGGCTAATGTCAAATCAAGCTATCCAACTTCAGCTACGTCAATTGCGGAGCTCAAGTTGAAATAGCTTAATTTGGCTTTTGGCACTGTCTACACAGCAAGAAGTCTAAGGAAGAACACTTTTCCTTTGACTTCCCTTATTCCTTGTGAAATGAGAGTTACAGGAATCAGAATAAGTCGTCCTCCAGCTCAACATTATTTCAAAATAAAGGCTTGTAGTGTAGACACACACTATTCTGAAATAACGCTGCTGTGTAGACATACCCTTAGTTTTTTTTTGACACTTTGCAAAAGCCATTTACATTGCAGAAGGGAGGGGGTGGAGGGGTTGGAAAAGGATGAGGGAATCCACCTGGCTAGGACTGAAGGATGGACTGGGTGGAGAGAAACAGAAATAAGGGGCTTCTTCATATAGTCACCGGCTGAGGTAAATTATCTCCATTTCATTATGTAATGCCGATTGCAGAGTTTATTTATAGTTAGTATGGTGATTGTTAAGTTTGGCTCTTATTAGAGTGCACTCAGAGCTTTTTAAAATTGTTAAATCTAAAAAGTAATTAGAAATAATTAAAAATATTACCTTATAACATAGGTGGATTGCAGCACAATGCAATATCCGGTTAAAGAAAAAGTGTTTTTTTTTTAAATTTTGAGTTCTACTATTTTATTGTTTTATTTTGCTCCACCCACCCATGTCTTCTAGTAGGCAGTTACAGGCAGTCCCCGGGTTACGTACAAGATAGGGACTGTAGGTTTAGTCTTAAGTTGAATCTGTATGGGTACGTCTACACTACAGCGCTAGTTCGAACTAACTTAGTTCGAATTAGTTAATTCGAACTAAGCTAATTCGAACTAACGCGTCTAGAACTAAAAACTAGTTCGAATTAGCGTTTTGCTAAATCGAACTAGCAAGTCCACATTGAGTGGACTCTGAACAGGGCTTAAGGATGGCCGGAAGCAGTGCCGGCAGGGCATCAGAGGAGGACGTAGAGCGTGGAGATGCTGTCTCAGGCTAGTCGAGGGCGGCGCTTAAAGGGTCCTGACCCCCACCCCGGACAGACAGTTCTAAGGGGTGCCCCGCTTACAAACCAGTCCTGGCTTGGAGTGCCCGAAGTACCCACACTGGGCACATCACAGCACTCGGCCATCAGCCCGGCTGCACTTGCCGCAGGCTGCCATCTGGGGAGAGGGGGCAATCGGGGGGGCTGCAGGAGAGCTTCCACCCCCAGAAGCCCGCAGAGCCAGCCCAGTCCTCCCCATCGGGGGCTCGTACCCCATTCCTCCCTCACCTCCTTCCACTTACCCTTCCCTAGCCCCCCTTCTTATTGATGTACAAAATAAAGGACACGTGTGTTCAAAAATAGAAACTCTGTTTATTTAACAAAACTCGGGGAAACTGGGAAAAGGAGGTGAGAGAGGGGAAGAGAGAGGCTGGGAGAGGGGAGGGGGAAAACTGGGAGGAGGGAGCTGAAAGGGGGAAGCAAGGGAAAGGAGGGGGTGGGGAAACTGAAGGATCAGGGGTGGGGGTCTCGCCGGGCCGACCGCCTCCCAGTACGGCGAGGGAGGGGGCCTCAGCGTCCCCGGAGGGATGGGGTGGAGGGTGCGGAGGTTGAGGTGGGGGGTGTGGACATTGAGGAAGAGGTTGTGGGGGTTGAGGAGGGAGAGGTGGGAGGGGGAGCAGGAGTAGGAGGAGGGACAGCAGTTGGGGGACAGCTGGTGCAGGATCAGCACGGGGCACCATGCTCTGCAGCAGGAGCTGCAGGTTGGTGCTCAGCCCTCGGAGCTCAGCCAGCAGCTCGTGGCGGACCTGCAGGTCTTCCCGCATCCACGACCGTAGTGTGCGGTGCACGGCTTGCAGGGCCCCAAGGTGCTGGTCCCAGTATTCCTGCTCCATGCTGGCGGTCCGGAGCAGGCCGCGGGTGCGGGAGCATGTCCCGGGCGGGGTGGTGCGCCCTGCACGAGCAGCTGGTGCAGCTGTAGAGAAAGAAGAGAAGTGGTCAGTTCTCCCTGGGGACGCAGAGGATGATGCCCAGCCCCCTCCCCAACTCCGCAACGTGAGGGTGACCATGTCCTGCACCGTCACAGCCACTGTGCTTGTACAGAGGCCATGGTCAGGATGTCTGGCTCTCCCTGGGACTGGGAGCTGCCCCAAGACCGCACCCATGTCCCTGTGCCATGTATAGTGTGGCCGGGGCGGCGGAAGGGGAGATGTCCCCTGCCTCCGTGTAGAGGGGACATGTGAAGGGAAATCATCCTGCTGGGTCCTGCCCCGGGGTCGGGAGCATGTCACGTCTCTTTGCACAAGCATGTGCCTATTGGGCAATGGCCCCTGGGTGTCACGCAGCTGGAGCCACCTGCCCAAGGGTGGCATGGCACGTGCTCGCACGTGCACAGGTGTCTGCGTGATCCGTGGAAGGCATGGCCCAGGTGCGCGGTCCCTGGTCTCCCTCCCACCTCCCCCCCGAACTACTTAATTCAAACTACTTACCTGGTACGGTCTCCCTGGATGACACTGCTGGCGGTGACCCTTCTGGTGTGCCCAGGTCAGGGCCCTCGGGTCCCGGCTCGATGTCCCCCGGGCTGGCACGGACCGCCCTGCCCCCAATAGTTGGTGGAGGGCAGTGAAGTAGGGGCAGGTGGCAGCCCCTGCAGCAGCGCCGCCTCTTGTGGCCCTGGCGTACGCCTGGCGCAGCTTTTTAATTTTAATGCGCACCTGCTCCTGGGTGCGCCTGTGTCCCCTGCTGGCCATGGCGGCTGCTATGCGCCCATAGACGGCCGCATTCCTCCTCCTAGTGCGGAGATCATGGACGTTGGGGGCCTGCCCCCAAACCTCAATGAGGTCCATGACCTCCGCACTAGACCAGGAGGCCGCGCGCCGTCTACGGCCCCTGGCTGGCTCCTGGGTGCTGGGGGACTGGGCAGGGGACGTGTCACTGGCACTGGCCGCCTGGCTCATCCTGCAGCCACTGGTTCGGGGCAGAGACTCCGGGCAGGGCTGGCTGACTCTAGTGCCGTCTGGCCAGAGTCTACCCCTTTAAGGGCCCGGGGCTGGGGGAGAGGAGAAGAGTTTTCCTGGTTGTAGCCAGAGAGGCCACCAGGGAAAGCTGAGGAGGGCTAGCCTCCCACTAGTTCGAACTAAAGGGCTACACAGCCCTTAGTTCGAACTAGCTAGTTCGAACTAGGCGTTAGTCCTCGTAAAATGAGGTTTACCTAGTTCGAACTAAGCGCTCCGTTAGTTCGAATTAAGTTCGAACTAACGGAGCGCTAGTGTAGCGCCTAGGAAAGTTAGTTCGAACTAACGTCCGTTAGTTCGAATTAACTTTGTAGTGTAGACATACCCTGAGTAAGTCGGAACTGGCGTCCAGATTCAGCCGCTGCTGAAACTGATCAGTTTCAACTGCGGCTGAATCTGGATGCCAGTTATGATTTACATACAGATTCAACTTAAGAACCCCAGGCGTCCCCAAGTCAGCTGCTGCTGAAACTGATCATCGGCTGATTCCAGGAAGCCGGGGGCAGAGCAACTCTGCCTCGGGCTTACTGTAGTCAGCCTCTGGTCAGTTTCAGCAGCGGCTGACTTGGGGATGCCTTGGGCAGAGCAGCTGGGGTGCTCCAGTAGCGCCAAGCTGCTCTGCCCCAGGCATCCTGATTCAGCCGCTGCTGGTCAGTTTCAGCAGGACCAACCCAGCAGCGCCCCAGCTGCTCTACCCCAGGCGTCATGGGCAGAAAAGCCTGGTCTGCTGGGGGGGAGGGAGCACTAGCTGCCCCCCCTCCCCCCAGCAGACCAGGGAGACGGGGAGCAAAGCCTCGGAGGACACCCGCAGCGGGACAGCCCAGGCGCGCCGCGGCTGTCCTGCTGCAGGCGTCCTCCGAGGCTTTGCTCCCCGTCTCCCTGGTCTGACCAGCAGACCAGGGAGACGGGGAGCAGCTTTTCTCGCCCCGGAGAACGCGGGCGGCGGGACCGCGGCTCATCTGGGCCTCCCGCTGCTCCCGTCCTCCGGGGCGAGAAAAGCCCCGTTCGTAAGTCGGATCTGCGTAACTCGGGGACTGCCTGTATAGTCAAACTGGTAGGGTTTTTTTTAAAGTAGATTTTTATCTTATTTAAGAAAATCTTATTATGTACCCATTTTCATGTTCTTTTTCTGGGCTGAAGTGTACCTGGTTTTCCCTTTGAAGAGTTAAATTTTTATTTAGCAAAATAGTTAGAGTGTAAAAAGAACCTAGAATTTACACCCATATTTAACATTCTTTGATTTTGGGGTGTGTGTGTGTGTGTGTGTGTGTGTTTTTTAAACGAGATCAATGGATTTCTGTAGGCCTACAAAACATTTGAGGAAATAAATAATCACATTTCATAACAAGGCTACATATAATATACGTTAAACAAATAATGCTCACATCTAATTCTGTTGTTATTCTTGCTTCTTTTACTATAGGATTCACTTGAAACACTGCTGTTCATGTTCTTATTTGACATCAAAAGATCCCTCTCATCACTATATAAAAGCCATCTGTCTTTTCTCTCTTCTTCCCAAGGAAACCCTGCAGCAAAATTCTAAAGTATACCAACTAGAGCCCTCCTCATTAGACAGCAGTATGAACAGCTGTCTTTGTCAACAAAAAGCACACCCAGCTCCTCCACCTCTGAGAGAGTTACCTCTTTTCACCTCCTGGATAGGGATATTTCCTAATGATGATCTTAGCTGCTGAACTTCACAAGGCCTTAGAACTACACACAGGAAAAGTGAAAAACTTTTAAAGAGCCTCCTCACACTCTTCAAACATAGGTCAGGTTTGAAGAAGAAAACATGCTGGACTCTGGCATAAAGTCTTTGAACCTGCAAAGCCAAGCATGTTTTGGGTATTAAAGATTAAATCTCCAAGCCTGATTCTAAAGAAGTCATTTTTAGGTTTCCGTCTCTAAAAAAGAGATACAAGAACTTTTACACTAGGGAAATCACTCTATTGAAACAATAATAGTATATTTTCAGAGATGTATAGCAGATGCCAGACAAGTCACAATTAAACCTAAACCATATTAGGGTGAAAGATGGTATCTTTTCTATAATCCTTTCCTTGCTTTAGAAGGCAGCTTTAAGTGGGTCAGTGGTGGCATAATTCAGAGTTTGGGGAAAATAAAATTTAAAAAAAAATCATACTCTGCAGAGCAGTGGAAGTGATATGCCAATAGAGGGTATGTTCTGCAATATTAATAATCTCGTGTTGGCACATGACATGTGGCAAGCAAAGGCTGTCTTGCACAAGGTGACTTGCTTTGTCTCACAACAGAAAGAAAGGAGGTGGTTTCAGTTTGATATGAGAAAAAAAAAAAAGATGTCCTTACATAGGATACTGTCTGAGAATCATACCCAGGGTGAATTGAAGCCTGTAGTTTATTTTACTTTTCCCCTAGAAAATAAAAAAAACAAGTGGGGAATATAGTACTCAGGCAACAGAAAACTCAGGTTCCTAGCATAGTGAATTGCATGGGGTTCCAGAGCTGCTGCAAAGGAAATACTCTCTTCATGCAAAACGGATGAAGTGTCAAGACTGTGGGGTTGAAACCGTGCCTCCTCCCCACATTGAATAGAATGGCAAAATTCCCCAATCAGGACAAATTTCATCCCAGGACTTACAGCAGTGAAGACCTATGCAATCACAACTCTACTTTGTTTCAAAGCACAAAAGTAGACAATTCAGCTAATCTGCAAGTCTAAGGTGGTCTCGGATATATATGAAAAATCTATGTAATGGGATTTATAACACCACTTGTCTGCTTCAGCAGTCTCTTACAGAAGATGGGTTACTTCAATTTGTGTAAGCCAAATGCAAATGCAGGAAAAACATTAAACCCATTAAGACTCATAAAAGGGAAAGGATGCAAACAAAGCGACTTCCACAGAGGAATGTTTTAAAATTATAGGTTATGTTCTTCAGACTCTTGCTTCTAAAGCCAACAAAGCATCTATTAAATCCCAATGAAATCAGGAACTGGAGTTTGTCTGCTGTAAATTCTGTAGTGCACCAATAAAATAAATATTTTGATTGGATCTGCAAGGGAAGATCACCAAGTTAGATTTTTTAACACAAAATATGCTCCATTGTCTTCATCAAAATTACTTGGCAGAATGATTAATCACAAAGTAAATCTGACTATGGGAAAAAAAATCCAACAAGCTATGCATGAAAAATGAGATTACAGCATCAGAACTAAGGTTATTGAGAATATGCTGACCACAACATCATTTTAATGTTAGCTGCAATAATGCATGTTTTATATTTCCCCCTCTTCCTTTTTGCATCGTGCATCATTCAACAGGACAAAGTCCAGAATTCACTTTACTATTTTCATTAGCCTTCCCCTCTTTGTTTATACTTTGATTGCAAGCATTATGGGACTTTGGATCCCCAATGCAAAATCTGAGATCTTAATTTTGTTGCTACAGATAGGATCATAGGCATGTTTATAGTCTTTCAGTTCTTTGGGTTGTGGTGAGAAGCCCTCATGAAAGTCCTTGGGGAGAAAGTGATAAATGAAAGTGTGCCATTTTATTCTCTAGATTTACTCAGATGCTAAATCTGTACATGTACAGGCATGGGTTCATAGTAGTCTAATCTCACAAAGAATCTTTACCCTACTAAGTAAAACATAGAAAAAAGAAAGTAACTGAAGAAATGTGGTATCACTCTGGACAACTCACTCACATCTCCGCACATAAAGGATAAACAATGGAAAATTAAAGAAAGTTGAATCGCACTGTGGGTCAGGTGGGTGAAGATGTTTAAACGGGGGAAAGGGCTTAAATTGTACAATATTGTACTCTAGGGCTGAAGAATCCTCTGAACTAGAAAGAGAAAAGAGGAAAGTTTCAGAAAATAAGTTTTGCATGCCCAGAGTTTCTATCACTATGAGCAATAGTAAAATACATTATTTCAGCAGCATCTTACACATTCTTAACAGAGAAGAAGAGCTCACTAGATTTGTGACGGGGCAGCCCCTCCCCGCCCAGAGCCACGCCGAACAGGCGCTGCTCGGCGTTCGGGGGGGGGGGTCGGCATGGGATTGCGCGGCTTGTACGCAAGCCGCGCCGAGGTTTAAAGGGCCGGCAGCCGCACTGGCGTGCGGCCACGGCGCAGCAGGAGAGGAGGGGTTAGGGCGGGAGGAGTTCCCCCGCCTTGACAGGCCCTGACGGCCGCCAATCGGCGGCAAAGGCGGACGGACACTTCCCCGCCCCGACCTGGGACGTCAGGGGGGACGGCTACGGCGGGACATTTAAAAGCGCCGCCGCCATGACCAAAGGGGGAAGGAGAGAGCAGAGGGGCTGAGCACGGAGCCGTGGGAGGGGGAGATCGGGGCGGCAGCCCCAATCACGGACCACGAGCACACAACCCCAGCTAGGCGAGGGTCGCGGTAGGGCCGGCAGCCTGTCGGCCAGGTATAAGGTAAATACCCCGAGCGGGGAACGCCGGGGGTGGGGAAAGGAAGCAGCCCAGGGCAGAGCCCATTAGGGCTGGTGGGCTGACGAGTTACGGCAGGAGCCCCGTCAGCCGGACTGGAGCGAGGTAGTTCCGTGTCCTTAGGGCCCTGGGCTGGGGCCCGTGAGTGAGGGCAGGCCCGGGCCCCCCTTTTCCCCACCCCGCGGTTGGGGGGACCACAACCGTGCCAAAGAAAAAAGGTGAATCACCTAAAAGTCCGGCGGAGAACCGGAGTTACCGGCCAGAGACTAGGTTACAGCGGGGTACACCGGGGCACGCCGGGGTACAATATTGTTTTGCTGTTAGGAGTTGAACATCTGGTTGAAGAGGAGAGAAATATGAATAAGGAATTGAGAATAGCATGACCAACGTGTTACTCTCATAGGCACTGTGTTACACTAAGGCTAGATCATTATTGGCATACTCTTCTAATTTAAAGGACACAGAAAAGCAGTTCTATCTCTGGTGCATTGATTTTCTTATTATTCTTTATTTGTATGAGCATAGTGTCATAGACTAGGGTCTGACCATGCAAGGTACTGCACAAACACAGAACACAAAAAGCGATCCCTGCCCTGCAAGCCAATGTTTCGTACAAATCCAATGTAAATATCTGTATTCAGCATTGTTGAACCCATGTCAGTTCTAAGCTGAAATATTTAGTAGTGTTCAGGAACAAACCACATTTACACCATTTATTCTTCATCAAAGAAGTTTACAGACACATTGGGCTCGTCTACACTGGCCCCTTTTCCGAAAGGGGCATGTTAATTTCACAGGTCGTAATAGGGAAATCCGCGGGGGATTTAAATATCCTACTTTGAAGTAGGAATAAGATCCTCCGGAAAAGGGCTTTTTTTCCCGGAGGATCGGGGCCAGTGTAGACGCTCTTTTCCGGCTTTTCTAAAAGCCGGGAAAAAGCGGCGGACATTTTTATTTAAATGCCGCGGGGGATATTTTAATCCCCCGCAGATTTCCCTATTACGACCTGTGAAATTAACATGACCCTTTCGGAAAAGGGGCCAGTGTAGACGTAGCCATTCTGTCCCAGTGAGGCCACTTCAAGGAGCAAAATTCATCTTATATTGTCCCGTAACAGAGCACCCGTCACTAACTATTCCCTTGCCATTGCTGTCAGAGCGGCAGGCAAAGAGCCAGGTAGACCTGCTTGGTTTTTTACACTAAGTTATAAATGGCAACTTGCAATAAGGGTTACTGTTCACACAGGAGCAAGAACTACTTCATTATTCAGTTGTGGCCTTGTCCAGTGAGCATAGTGTCACACACAGCTCCAAACTCCTTTTGCTTACTTTGACAACAGTGCCTCCTTTTCAACTAGGGAATTCTGGCTCCTCCATTCTTCTCCTGGGGTTACCATCAAGCCCAGCAGAGCAGAAACTGGTCTATAAAAACAAGCAGGACTACCTGGCTCTTTGCCTGCCACTCTGACAGCAATGGCAGGAGAATAGCTCTATGTTACTGGACAATATTATATTAAATTGTGAAGGTCTATACAAACACTATAGTTTCATCAAGCAAGAGTACATAGCTGGGTACCAGATGAAGGCTTCCTTTGCTCTGGCAGGGATTAAGAGAAGTGGAGCAATTTGGGTTTTAGCATCTCCTGATTTGCCATTTCGGTGTTCAGCTTTCTTGGCAGTGGCCATCACATTCAAGGGACTGTACCGAAACCCATGTCATCCACCGCCTCTTGGATGAGGCTGCTGACCCCAAATGCGTAACCAAGACTTGGCCAAATGGATGAACTGCCACAATACTGATTCAGCTCTGACCGGCAGCATATAGCGTTCATCAGAAGAAAGTGGAAAGAGACTAGCTTGTGCTTTTGGGACCTTGCTTTCAGACTGTAGAAGCAATCGGTTCAGTCCACATACCATGTAGCATTAGATATTCACCACCTTACTTGGAGACAGCTTTAGAAATAAAAAGCAACACTGTCCATGGCTCAGTTCGAGCCTTCTCTCTCAGCATAGCTGCTTTTTCCTCCCAGCCCATTCTTGAGAGAAGGTATGCAACCATTCTCACCTTCCTTAAACCCAGGTGAACCACCTGTCTCAGGGAGAGAGACCCCAACTCATCTTTTCCCAGGGGGAGTAATCTGGCCAGAAAGGCTGGGTGTATTTCACTGCCAATGTGTTCCATTATGGAAAAAGTCACGGAGAGTGAAGTGATCTCTTTTATTGGACCAGTTTCTGTGGGTGAAAGAGACAAGCTTTGGAGTTTATACAGACTGCTCCAGAGGAACTATGTACTTGAAAGCTTCTCTCCTCCCATCAGAAACAGGTCCAATAACAGATTTGACTTCACCCACCTTGTGTCTCTAATATTTTGGCGTCAATTCAGCTACAACAGTGCAACCAACAATCTGTAGAAACCACCATGTTAGTGGTTTCCTCTAACGGTAACATGCCAGGATAGAACTGGTACAAGTGGCAACTTCCATTTCCACATAGGTTTGATTTTCCACTAATTAGAGATCTAGAGGTCTCCGTTAAAGTCACAGAGCTTTTCTAGGTACTTTCCAGGTCAACTCACATAGACAAGGACACATGGGATTTGATCTCCAGTACAGGATCATATACAGTGGTATAAGCGATCGCTCCTGGCTCCCTTTCAGATCTCTTCTCCTCTAATCAAGTCAGTTGAGACAGTCCCCAGTGATATGCCTGGAGACTCACTATAGAGTCCCAGAGACACTTATAACACTATTAATCACGGACTCCTTCCTCTAAGTGACCTTCAGACACTGTTACACAGACGAGCAGTGACAGAGGCTGTTATAAGGCAAGAGGCTGAACCAGATTATATTCTTTGCCACAATGTAGGAAGATTAAGAGAGTATTTAGAGGCTGCAATGTGGGAATTACCGTGTTCTTCCAACCTAGAATGTGGAACAATTCTGGAACTGTGGGAAGTCCGGTTAAACTGGGTGGTCCCCATTTGGAAATACAGCACTCCCCCATTCTCATCTACTCTGACTGCTGTAGGCAAAAATCAATAAGAGTCACCCAAGAGCACAGAGAGATTATTAAAATTCATCTTATGCAGCCATATTAAAATCAAATGCTAGGTAACAATAATGCAATTTTAGACATTCCAAATAATCCTGAAAGTATCTTCTGCCTCCCCAAAGAAGAGATGTGTAATTTTACCCTGTCAGTATTCCGCCACAACACGATGAGTCCAAAACAGCATAGTGTTTAAAAGATTAGGAGAGTACTTTAACTGGCTTCAGATTGAAAGATCCAGTCTTTAAAAAACTCAGAATAAAAATGTACATGCACCTAGTAAAGCTCACTTACACAGGTCACTTTCCGGTAAATCTGAGCAGCATTCTGGCATTCTGAGTAGGGGTATTCTGAGGTAGCCATTTCCAACATGCACATTCCAAAAGCATATACGTCAACTGATTCATCATAGTGTTCTTCATACATTTCTGGGGCCATAAATTCTGGAGTGCCTAGATACAAAAAGAAGAATTTAAGTTAGACACAAACACTAAACATGTTTCAGTAAAGTTTCTTCTTGGTCTATAAAAACATACCTGTTTCAGCTGTGGCAAGGTAAATGCATGGTTATTTTAAAACAACAAAGTTAACTAAAACTCCTCCCTGCAACAAAAAATACCCCTAACATAACTGACTCTGCCCTCACCACTAATGATGTGAGAAATGCAGAGAATTCCAGAAGTAAATAGCAAATCCTGAAGTGAAACACAGTGTGTAGAGCTTGGACATAAATTGAAAGTTACATAATGATTGATTATGGGGACCGAGGGAGAGACAAGGGAAAGACATAAGAAATTTTACATCTGGTTTAAACTGTTCACAGTTCGTTTCCAGCAAAACAAACAGTAATTACTTAGCAAGTTGAACTTTTGGTGAGATGTGCAGTAGTCCAAGTTCTTATATGAAGAACGTGCAAGAAGAACACTAGCATTATGCCTGATGTTACCACCACTGCAGTGAAACCAACAGAACTAGAGGAAGGTCATTCTCAGTGGAGATTAGGATGGCAGAAACTTGATCTACTGTGATCAACCAAATATAAAGCTCTTCTTACTCTTTCATAACTGAAACTAGCAGCTTTATTACAAACTGCTCATTAGAATCCCTTCAAAAGTTCCCTTTTCTATACAGCAGATCAAGAACAAAGAGAGGTAGTAATGACATCAGTGCTAGCTGAGTAACTCCCAGGCTTAGCATCAAGACTTGGAAATAGTCACAGCAGTTGTCTAACTCTTGTCAAAGAGCCCCCAAATAACAATTATTTTGAACAGTGAAGTCAACAGAGCTGAACTGATTGATACCTTTAGCACTGAGGCTTGCTTCAAACAACTTATTCAAGGAACTGCATCTAGTCATGGAATAATTTATACTTGGGCTGTAGGAGTCTATAATACAGTATCATTTTCTTAACAAATAAATGCCAGAGAAGATGCAAGAGGAGTGAATAAGGCAGTGCTTAAGATGAAAAATACCTAGATAGGCTCAAAGATCTTAAAAAAAAAAGAAAGAGTAATATCTACCAGCTAGGATACCAATGAAACAATAAGGAATCTTTGTTTTCTCTAGATACCTTAACCTATGAGCAAAAGAGAAGTACTGGTAATTATTGTGGTTTCTGAAGGACTCCTAATGGCCCATGTCATTCTCTAGTCTTCATCAAGACAAGAACTCTGGGGTACTAGTCAAACTCACTTCTTTTCTGGGATTTGGCGTTATTGGCGTCTCAGGCCAGACCTACATTAAAAACATTTGCCAGCATAGCTATGGGTTTGTTTTTTTTAAAATAACTGTTTTATACCTGTAGAAAGCTCAAGGTAGACATGATCATCCCACCATAAAAGTGCTTTTGCTGGAAAAAAGGTACCAACTATATCAGTAAAAGCCCTTTCATGTTGGAGTAAGTAGAGCCCGACACAGATACAAAATTGGTGCCTGTATCTGTGGATGCAGATACGCACTGAGTAGACTGGATGGAGTAGGTGGGAAAATAGGAGGGGAGGAGGGTGCTGGCGTTGGCGAGGTGGGGGTAAGGAATGAGTTTGTGGTGTGTCCTCCTGACTCTCAGCAGGGTTGCAGATGCTGCTGCCTGCAACTCAAGAGGCAGGATTCTACCCAAGCCCAAGGCTGGGCTAGGCTTGGGGAGAGCAGACTGCACAGGGTAGGTGAGGAAAGATGGGGGTGGGAAGGTGCTGGGGAGGTGGGGAGTTTGTTTGGGACGTCCTGACTCCCATCTGAGCTGCAAGAGTCAGACCCTCTGTCTCAGCACAGCAGCTCTACCTGGGCTGCAGCTGCCTGTGCAGGGGAGGAACACAGGACTCTCTCTTGGACTGAGGGTCGGGGGAAGCAGGCTGCATGGGGGGAGGGTGCCAAAATTTCAGGTGGGTGATGCTGGTATGCTGGGCATGGGGGGGCATGTGGCTAAAGGGAAATGAGGTGCTGCTGAAGAAACTCCGTTGTCTCATTAATGCATCACAGGGAGCTTAGTCCAAAAGATCTTCCCTTCTCTTGTTGAGGCTGGAGTGAGGAGTTGGCATTAGTTACAAGATCTAAAATATGCCAGGAAAGTTATGATGCAGGGGAAAGAATAATGTAGTACCCTGCTACATGTTTAAATTTCAAACAAAATTTACATGGGTTCTTTTTTAACACCTTTTTCTTTTTGGCCGTAAGCCACTGACAGAATTTTTGGAATCTTGTAGATTTCTGAAAACTCTGATCTTAATGACTTTTTAAAAATCCTGTGTTACTAACTAATACATGGTAAATTGTTAAAATTGGAAGAACTTTACCATGGATCCTGCTTATGTATTTGGCCTTTCAATTAAAGATGGATTCTAGACAAGTGATTTCCACTAAGTTTTAGAATACGTTTGGGGAAGGGTACTGGCATTAAGACCAGATCTTTGCTATCTGGTATAGTTCTGGCTCTTACGAGTCAATGGGCATACTCAGAAGTAACAAGCACTAGGTATTTTGTAGGATGAAGACCTGATTTGCAAGGTCTTTGAAGCATGCATATATCTGAAGTCATGTGTTTATGTGCTCTAGGCGTTCTACTCTTTTGAGCCGGTGACACACATATAGTGTGAAAGTTTCAAACCAAGAGAACTTACTGTTTTTACAGATCTCTGTTTCACTTGTGACCTGGGGGAGAGAGGGTGCACAGGATTTGGGTGATGACCTGGAAAAAGAGGGGGTGGTAGCAAAAGAGGTAGGCTCTAGCCGGGAGGCACTTACCTTAATGGCTCCCAAACAGCAGCCCTACAGGACCCCAGAGGCACAGTCCCAGGCTGCTCACAATGGCTGGCTGAGGCTCTCTTCTCCAGGCGTGGAAGGAGAGGGGCAGGAAGAGAGGCTTCACATACTGTCCCCTCCCCAGCAAAATTTCTTAACTCCCATTGACCAGTTTCTAACCAGCAGGAGCTGATAGATTTTGCTGGGGGGATAGCATGCAAAGCCTCCTCCTCAAAGTGGTAGGAGCTGCTCTGTGCCTGAGGCCAGATTCAGTCTGTAGGTCATATCTTGTCCACCCCTGGTATGAATGTCATGTTGATGGGTGGAACCAAACCTGGGACCTCTGGAGCTTTGCCCATAAGCCCCTACAGCTTGAGCTATAAAGCCAGCTGGCTCTCAACTAAGGCTGTAGAGGAGACTTATTTTCTCTCTCGCCCTCTGTAAGTGGTCTAAGTGCTACTGCTTAGGAGAGTGAACCATGCCCAGAAGATATGTGGGTTACATAAACTAAAATCATACAAACAAACAGTGCAAATAAGAACACACCACCACCAAATCAGGACAAGAAGGGCAGAAATGCAGAACAGAACTTACCTATTACACTTTTGGCAAATGAAGCTCTTTTGAGGGTTGCCAGACCTAAGTCTCCTATTTTCACAGACCCAGTCGGTCCCGTAATAAAAATATTGTCGCATTTTAGGTCTCTGTGAATGATTGGTGGTGTTCTTGTGTGCAAGAAAAGTAGACCTTTCAGGATTTGTCGGCACCAGCTACGAAGAACTTTTGGTTTCATCACTTTGAATCTTTTCAGATACCTGCAGCAAAAACACACACACAGCAGTAGGTATAAAGAAAAAGAAAGCATTCTCTAAAACTCTAAAGGTTTTACAATGGACAAAATTGTGCACTTGTTTTGAATAAAAATTCACCTCAGATACCAACAGCAGTTCAAAACCAGCACCGTGGTAAAAGGAAATTGTGCTCTCTAAAGGAGGAACCAAGACATTTAATTTTTTGGAAATAAGTTAATTATTGTATTAAGCTTCCCAGGTACAAATACCACCAAAATTTAGGTGTATGAAAGTATAATAGTAAAGCAATTTATTTTATGCAGAGTTCTATGCTAGAACGTGTTTTAAGTATGCAGATCAGTACAATATGGAAATCTCCTTTGTACCGCAGACCTGCATTTTTAGCATTCGTTTGAAACACAGGTCTTTACTTTAGATATGGAAGGTAAGTTCAGGTGGAACGTAAAACCTACTTGTGCTTGCAGAGTGGCACGTTGGAGATGTGCAGTGATGTGTATTACTCCCATCAGGGATGAAAATCTGTTCTGAAGTTTGTGCCAACTGCTTTATAGCCAACTGAACAAGTGTCAGTACCATAAGCTATTAATTAGTGCTGTTTATGAGATAACCTGGAGCAGCTCTTGCTTCAAAAAATGAAATTCCAGCTAAAGAGCTCTTTTATTGCAGTTTCATAATACAAACCACAAATACCAACCCCCACCCCCCAAAAAATCAAACCAAAACAAACTGCAACCTGACATATTCAAGCAGAGCTTCATGTGCATATTGGAAAACAAAGGCGAGAACTGCTGATAGTTACATAACTGAAACAGCAGATCAGGAGGGAAAAAACAAAAAGGTGCTGAAATTCTGTTTTCAAATCAACAGAGTGCAAACACAGGGACAAATGACTGAAGGGAGAGAACCAATCAGCTTTTGGTCTTCAAATGCCTTTTCTTCTAACTACCTATAGCTGTGTTTCCCCAAGAATGTTGGCAACTATTCTTAGATATGTCACCAGGAGTATAGTACTCACGTTTTTAGCGTTCCAGAGGTCATCAATTCAGTAACCAATACAATACATTTTTTTCCTTTTACACAGGATTCCCAAAAGTCGTAAAATCTAACAATATTTGGATGCTGAAGACCTTTCAACATTTCTGCTTCCTCCTTAAATCTTTGTCTTTCTATTTTTGTCAATTTTCTGTCCTACAATCCAAAACAAGCATTATTAGAATGGATTAACACTTTTTTTTCTTTTTTAAATCTCTGTAAGTCATTTACTATAGTTTTGATTATGCTAGGTTTATTTTAAGATCAGGTCAACCATGATTATTATAAAAATTATAACAACTTCAAATCTAGTGCTTGTCATCATTAAATTGTATCTCAGAGCTGAGCTGAAAGACAAGTAGCCCTGTCTCCAAGAAGTGTCTGTGCTGTGCAACATAAGTGCCTTTGATTTCCATTTTCACTTTCTAAGGCCCCCCCTAAAATCCCACAACTGAACCAAGTAAGTACAGTTAACTTGAAAGACTGGAGTCAGAAATGCAAGGCCTGATTTTCAGATGTGTGGAGTACCCCACAACTCCCGTGGATATCTTTTACAATTGAGAATGCTCAAGACTTTAAAGAGATCAGGCCTGTAATCTGCATATCAGTGAATAAAAAGGGTAAATTCCTCCTTAAGAATGTCTTTTCCATTGCTATGGAAACAATCTAGACAATGCCACCTCAAAAAAGAATGTGTCAAATTTTCTGCTAATCACAATTATGCATCTTCTTCCAAGCTATTTTTCACTAAATTTGATCCCCCCCCCCTCCAGCCCTTCCAAAAAAACCCAAACATTTAAAATGACTTTATGCCTTTATCTTTTGTGATGTAAAAAGGCACCTGAAAATGTTTGCCTGTTTTTAAGATCAGAAATATCAGGAACAACAAACTCAATCTTCCTGGAGAATCTGAGATGTCTCTAGGATGTTTAAAATCTGGCATCTTAATTGAAAAGACAAAGATATTTAATGGTTAGCAAATGTTTAGACCTTGAAGATAAACAGGTGCAAGAGTTTAAAGGAACGCCTTAATCTTAAAACAGTCACTATCTAGGCTCTTGGGGTGCTGTTAATTTACTAGTTCTTCAGTTCAACCTTCCAGCTTTTATGAAGTGTAAGTAGAAAGAAAAAAGGTAAAAAAGAAAAAATCTGTTGGGGAAAAAGGTACTCCTGTAGTCATAAAGGCAGACGAGCTTTTGTTAGATTAGCAGGGGAAGAGGACTGCGGCTCCTTCAGGGATACCTAAACCAACCCACTTCCCATTGTAGGATTTCAACACCCTCATGTTTTTAGGATATAGATAAATTGAGACAGGGAGAAGAAGCATTATCCTATATGACAGGCCAGTTGGTGGAGGGAACCCACTGGCTCCAATGTACCCAAGGGGCAAGTCAGAGAAACCCTGAAAAAAAATCTTTAGCGTCTCCTTCATAAGTCATAAAAAAGCCTAAACATTTACTCTAGCTGGGAGCACCCCTTTGGTACTATATGATAACCTGTGGCCAGTTTCTCTCCCATGGACTGTAAAGCAGATTAAGATCACTCCAGTTTACTGCCCTAGAAATAAAACTCCTTAGCTCTTTAAAAGGCAGAGCTGTCTCTTACTGACCAAACTCAGGGCTAACAAACCACTGCATTTATCAGGCCCAAAATTAGTTCATTTTTCAAACTCAGACATTTTACTTTCCTCAGCAACCTTAGAGGCATGTAGATAATAATATGCACTTAGTGAATTAAATTGCCACTCGGCTTATTTTTAACTGAGACTCTAAAGGAGATAATGCCATTGACGTGTTGATACCGTCTCCCTGCATCTGCAGTGAAAACGATTCCACGCGGTAATAAGAATTCTCATGGCTAGAGACAAACTGGCTTTATCCTGGCAGAGATTTTTCAGAAAATCCTGGCCAAGACTTGCTTCATGTTTTAACTCATCTTATTGCCTTAGACAGAGAGAAGAAAGTCTACTTTCCAAGAGATGGAGAGGGGGAGGAAACACTTAAATTTTCCTAGGATTGCTAGATGTGCCAATTCAGCTGCTCAGCAGATTTTAATTCTCTAAATTTTACTGGGCAGCATCAATGTTACTACTCCTACTAATGTTGCCCAGGGCAACCAATCTTCTTCATGGGGGAGGGGAGAGATCCTTATTACAAGCTATGCTGCAGCCTCACACTCACGGCCCTTCTACCAGTGACAGCCGGACATCCACCACATTAACTACAATTGGCAGTAACGAGGCGCCCCTGCTGCTATTCCGTATCAAACCACTTTGAAAGAAAGCTAAAAAATGGGGCTCAGCAAGCCTGCGCTGAAGAGTCTGACAATTGCTTTCAACCTCACTGGTCCTTCCCCTACCGCTGAGTTTCCTTTTAATTTAAGCCCTGTAGAATAAATCAGCCACACTCCAATTAAAGAGGAAAGGGAGAAATTCCCTGAGAGTCAGGAAAGGCATATAAGGGAAGGAAGGTTCAAGCCGGGAGCAGAGAAGAGGACAGTAACAAAGCTGGCAATTTTACAAAACATTTCTACATTTTTAAAAACAAATCAGTGTTTGAGTCTAACTTTTAGGTTTCTGAGAATCCTGGGGAATCTTCCACCCTTACATAGGTTGTGACTAAATTTAAGTGTTACCCAAACACGTGTCCAAGTGCATTGGAACAGAAGACTCAGTTAAAAGTATTCAGCAATGAACACTTAACAAAGAACCACACGCATTTTGAATTGGACAAAAGAGCCTGACCCGCCTTTCTCCCTTCAAACCATCTCCATATTTCATGCTCTTTACAGAACATATTTTTAAATCAAAAGAAAACATAAGTTCTAATAAGCAGCAACACAATTTCTGATGCTTCCTGGATCTGCCTCAGCCTCAGAAGGGAGCCAGTGCCAATTTGCCAGCACTTGAACGGCAAGCGCAGTGATAAGTCAAGAACGCTCCGGGTCTGGGTCAACCAGTCCCACTGTGCGTACTTCAAACCGATATTGTGTACAGTCTTTGTAAGAGCTGCTCAAATTCCATCAGGCTCAAGTTGACCCACAAGTTGTTGGCAAAAGCACAGGATCTTTTTAAGAGGGCTTAAAAATTAATCTGTTTTCTACTTCAAGGCAGGAAAGAACCTACCCTAGTTGTTTTAACAATAACACTCACTCAAACTTCATTGGGAAGCCAAAAAAATCTTTACTGAGGTTGTAAGCACATATTCTCAGACTGTACAATCCACACAAGACAAAGTTTTAATTAAGGTGAAACTACAGTTTTAGGCTTGGTGTTTCAAGCTTTCAGAAAAGTCACATGATCAGAGGGAGGAGATCCTATGCTGAGGTGACGCTCGAGCTAACTAATTCTACAAAAGTGTTTGGAAACTACCAAAGCAAACAGAACCCTGGAATATCAGATATTAGGTCTCAAGTTGGGAGTCCAAAATCAGGGAGCATTTGTGACAAATTCGGATGTGAACTGAATAAACTAGGGTTAGGCAAGGAGTTCATTACAGGCAATTTACTCCTATCTAGGAGCCTCACATTGAGTGACTATGCAGCACTTCCCCTCAGACTGCAATCCTGTTTTCAGAGGAACTCTCTGCTCAGCGCACAGCCCAAGTTGGTGGGAAGAAGGCTAAGCAGACAGCCTCCTCAAACCTCCGTAGGCCCTTACAAAGTGCCCCTTAACCTCACTTTGAGGCTCAGTCTCACCTTCCCCTGCCCCGAACACCACTGTACAGAGAGTGCATGACCCTCTTATACTGCCAGCCACTTATTGCCTCAGTTCATCCTCTGCAGCCATGAGAGATGCAACTCGATTTTCCCTTTGCCTCATTTTATTCCAATCCCTCCTCCTTTCTTTAGCATCAGCTGCTACAAAAATGGGTACTGACAAGGTATAGTGATGCAAACAGACAAAACAGTCTGACAGCCCTCTTCGTACCCAACAAAATAGAAGAGTAATCCTGAGTTAAATACAAGCGCACTACTTCCTCTATTTTCACTTTATTGATTTTATCCTAGAGATTTGTACTATGAGTTTCCAAAAAATCACGAGACTCTAAAATACTTGGACAATGTGTTTTCAGTGTGAATTGGGAGACACAGATATGATTTTACACACAACTATACTCTTCATCTCCTTATAAGGTGTCTGAGTTTCTTGGCTCCTTCCTCCTTTGAATCTCACTATACTGGGACAGAAAATCTTGGCTCTGCAGGACAGAAGTTTAAAATAATTGAAAGCCTCTCAACACTCCTGCATAGCACCAATGTTTCTAAAATAACTTTAACCTTCAAAAGTTCAAAGCTATTACATACAGTAATCCTTGGTTCAACATTTCTAGATAAAATTTTAAATGAATCAATAAAGCAAAATAACGTAAGAGTTCCTCCCTTCAGACTTGTTTTAAAAAGCTAAATTAGAGACTTGGCTAGATTCTTCTCTTTCATAGACTCTAAAGTATGCATTAAAGAGAGGCATTTCATACATATTTATCAGGAGATTATTCTAAATGATAAACTTACAATGATTCAAAGTAGAGATGTTAAATTTAATCAACTAATCGACTAGTCAATGGAATTTCCGTTGATTAGTCGATAAGCGGGGGAGCCCCGGGAGCTAACCATGCTGCAGGTCTGCCTTTTAAATGTATTAAGAGCCAACAAGCTCTTAATACATTTAAAAGGCTGAAGCACACCAGGGAGGACCTTCCCGGCTCACATTGGGTCCCCCTCACTGAGACCAGCCTTTTAAACGTATTAAGAGCTGACATGCTCCTAATACATTTAAAAAGCAGAGTCACAGAGTCCGCTGATTCCCAGCTCGCACTGGGTCCTCACTACCCCCCTGCTTCCTCTGCCCGCCTGCAGAGACGGTGCTGGGGGGAAAACCAGCTTTTAAGCTGGCTCCCCCAAGCACTAGCTCCTGCTCCAGCACTTCGCTGCATCTCTCTGATAGAGGCTGCAAGGGGGAGGGGAAGCAACTAGTAGACTATTTGATAAGCTTATGCTTATCGGCGGGGCTCGACAAGTTATACAATCTACTCGCCCGTGGCAAGTAGATTGTAACCCAGAAGAGCCAGGTTCCGGCGATCTGCACATGTGCAGAACGATCTGTGCATGCGCAGATCGCCAGACAGCGTGGCTGGCGAGCGGGGCTCGCCATAGTTTGGCGAGCCCTGCTTATCGGATAGTTGACTAGTCGCTTACATCCCTAATTCAGAGCAGAATTTGTTCCATAATCAGAGCTCCAGTACCATAGCAAGAGTAGTTACAGGCAGTCCCCGGGTTACATGGATCCGACTTACATCGGATCCCTACTTACAAACGGGGTGAGGCAACCCCGCACTAGCTGCTTTTCCCCCATCAGACCAGGGAGACACAAAGCTAGCGCCCCACCCAGCAGACCAGGGAGACGCGGAGCAGCTTTTCTCAGCAGACACCTCAGCTTGAGAATAAAGGACTGAGGGAAGTGAGGTGTGGGAGAATAAAACTGAGCTCTGGAGAAATGTTTGGCTAGAGTTTCCCCTACAATATGTACCAGTTCCGACTTACATACAAATTCAACTTAAGAACAAACCTACAGTCCCTATCTTGTACGTAACCCGGGGACTGCCTGTATAACACAAGTTATCTGTTTTCTGTAGAACAGTAAATTTTCTTGCACATACAATGTAAGACACCTCTGTTTTAAAATAAACTCTGAATGCACAATCTTGAAACAAGTTTGCTGTTTAAACAAGCTTGTTTAACTGGTAATAATAGCACTGAAGATACTAAGCCTTATAAAACACAAGGCAAAAGCAAATTCCTACTCTTAGCAGAGATGTCCACGGAAACCAACACAAAACGGTATTGTACAGAATGATTTAAGACATCTTTGCAGGTGTCGTCTCAATAATCCATGCCTATCTACCTTACCCCAAGTTCACGATTTGTATTAGTTTTTAAGTATCAGAGGGGTAGCCGTGTTAGTTTGGATCTGCAAAAGCGACGAGGAGTTCTTTGGCACCTTATAGACTAACAGATTTATTGGAAGCATAAACTTTCATGGGCAAAGACCCACTTCATCAGATGCATGTAGTGGAAATACCAGGGGCAGCTATAAAAATACAGACATAAGAAAAGAGTACCAATCAAGAGTAAGGCTGGAGATAACAAGGTCAGTTCAGTTAGGGAGGATGAGGCCCACTTCTAGCAGCTGATGTGGAAGTGTGAACACCAAGAGAGGAGAAACTGCTTTTGTATTTGGCTAGCCATTCACAGTCTTTGTTTAAGCCTAAACTGATGGTGTCCAATTTGCAGATGAACTGTAGCTCAGCAGTTTCTCCTTGAAGTCTGTTCTTGAAGTTTTTTGTTGCAGTATGACTACCTTTAAATCTGTGGTGTGGTGTATAGACAACAGAAACTCTAACTCTAGAACCAATCCATGCAACAAACCTCGGTGCCAACTCTGCCCACATATCTACACCAGCAACACCATCACAGGACCAGGGAGGTTGTGGAATCCCCATCTCTGGAGATATTTAAGAGTAGGTTAGATAAATGTCTATCAGGGATGGTCTAGACAGTATTTGGTCCTGCCATGGGGGCAGGGGACTGGACTTGATGACCTCTCGAGTCCCTTCCAGTCCTAGTATTCTATGATATACATCAGCCAAACTGGACAGTCCTTACATAAAAGAATAAATGGACACAAATCAGATACTAGGAATGGTAATATACAAAAACCGGTAAGAGAACACTTCAATCTCCCTGGACACACAGTAGCAGATTTAAAGGTAGCCATCCTGCAACAAAAAAACATCCTCCCTGACTGAATTGACCTTGTTATCTCCAGCCTTACTCTTGATTGGTACTCTTTTCTTATGACTGTATATTTATAGCTGCCCCTGGTATTTCCACTACATACATCTGACGAAGTGGGTCTTTGCCCACGAAAGCTTATGATCCAATAAATCTGTTAATCTATAAGGTGCCACAGGACTCCTCGTTGCTTTTATTAATTTTTAATTATACATTTTTATTCTTCTCCTATTTTGCTGCTGCTAAATATTTATGGAGTGCCACTGCAGCAGTAAGCCACGACACAGTGTGCATAAATAGGCTGTTAGACTCTCTCAGGTGCAGTACCTACAATCACTTAATTATGATACAAGAGCCTATACAACACAGTGTAGTTTATTGTTTTTAAGAGTATGCTTCTAACTGTTAACTTCAAACTACTTAAAAGGAATGTATGTAATGTATCCTTCCACTATGAAACAAGAAAAAAAAAGCTAATAGTGAAAAGTTACAAATACCCTTTTCTATATTTATTTTCTCATTCTCTTTTTCCCCTTTAATTCTGAACATAACAAATGCACTTACATTGGCAAGATATGTCACTGAACAAGTGATCGCCATTTACCTTTCAGACAGAATACCCAAATTATTATTTTATTTATCACGTAGCACTTGTCAGAGTAGGCTCTGTTTCAGAGTAAGTTATCGGGGATTTAGACAAAATGCTGTTTTGAGTCATGGAACAAATTGCATTTGCTATTTGTAAATTGGATTTGTGAAAGTCAGTCAACCATTTGTAACACGTGTTACTCTCTCCTCCCAGACAATCATACTGGGCTTTCATGCCAACCAGGATTTCTTTTTGCCAACTTAACATTCACCATTATTAAATTTCCAAGTGCTGCACATTGGCTATGGTTGGAATTAGTACCAAACCCCATTAATAAAATTAAAGGACAGACTGAGTCTTACATATTAGATTTCTGAGAATGACACCCCAATTAACAGTAGGAAACCTTGTTTTGCTAGTATCTCCACCATCTGGAACACATAAGCTCTGACTAAAGTCCTCATATGTCATACAGGAAGAGGAGAAGGCTTTATTTTTCCAGTGGTGAAACTGAGTTCCTATCTGTCACTGTCTAATACTCATCCTAGAAAATGAATACGATAATAAATTGGTATATCTCAAAACACATTTATAAATAAGAGAGCATATTATCCGTGTTTTACAGATGGGGAAACTGCCAGAGAAAGTTTAAGTGACTTGCCCATGATTATTAAGAGTAATTGAAATATTTGGGAATAAATGACAAATCTCCAATTTATACTCCGCTGCCCCGTGCTCCAGCTGATCGGGCGGCTTCTCCTCTGTGCCTGCCCATGTGGAGCGTGGGGCATCCTGCCTGAGCGTCATGGCCAGCTGGCCGGGCAGACACTTCTCTTCGCTCTGGCCCGGCTGCCCTACGCTCAGCCCAGGAAGCTTCCTCCAGCACAGCTGGAGCTAGGCGCAGCCTCCCTGGACTGAGTGCAGGGCAGCCAGGCTGGAGCGAAGAGAAGCCACTTCTCTTCGCTCCAGCCCGGCTGCCCTGCGCTCAGTCCGGGGGAAGCACGGGTCAGAGGTTTCCCTCTGTGGCTGGTGTAGGGAACTCCCTGCCCCCAACCTTGTTCCCTCTCCCCTGCCCCAAACCTGTCCCCCGCCCTCCTGTTCCCTCTCCCTTGCCCCCCCACCCCACTGCAGAAACCTGCCCCCCCCCCCCCGCAGAAACCTGCCCCCCGGCATCCTGCCCCCCCTGCAGAAACCAGTTCCCTCTGGCACCATATCTCCTACTGCAGAAACCTGTCCCCCTGCCTTCCCCAGTACAGAAACCTGTCCTCCTCTTCCCCCCTGCAGAAACCTGTCCCCCCCAGCACCCTGTCCCCTGCTGCAGAAACCTGTCCTTCTGGCACCCTGCCCCTTTTCTCCTTCCCCCACTGGCACCCTGTTCCCTGCCCCAGAACCCACTAGCACCCCTCCCTAATACTGTGTCCCCTGCTCCTGAATGACTTTTCTATGGGTCAGTGACCCCTGACTCAAGGCAGGTTTCCTGCCATTCTCATAAATAAAGGCAATGCAGAAACTTTTTGTTTTAGTATTTTATTTAAAAATGAAGCCTGGCCAACAAACCCCCAGTTGGGGCCAAGCCCCGATCTGGCCACAACCACTCCTACATTCCCCCTTCCCCAGACCCTAGATCTGAGCCTATCAAACACTGGAACCCCCTGCTCGAGCCCCTCACATACCCCAACCCAAATTCCTGCACCCTCACATCCACAAGCCTGTGGCTTGCTTAGTATCCTAACTCTACATCTGACCCCAACAATGCCCGGCCTGGAGCCCCCTCCCCGAGCCAGCGTCCCCTTCTCCACCTCCTCCTGCATCCAGATTCCTTCCCAGAGCTTGCACTGCTAACCCCTTCCCACACCCAAATCCCTCATTCCCACCCTAGAGACTACACATCCTGTCTCAACCCAGTGAGGGTCCGGCTAGACTGCTGGAGTTTTTCAGGATTCTGGAGATATCCCAGAAAAACTTTTCTGCATCCAGGGTTGCGTTTGCTCTTCTGCTTTTTTAGTGGAAGAGCAAACAGGCTCTTTCGGTCACCCCTATACTCTTCTTTCCACAAGGAATAAGGGGGCTTCCAAAAGAAGGTTTTTTTTTCTGACATTTGGTCTAGTCTAAACAGGCCACATGTTGGAAAAACCTCTTCCTACAGACGAATTTTTTTTTAAAGCAGCAGTATAAGGATTGGGGATAGCAAGTGATGGAGAGGAGGAGAATTGAGAGGGCAGGGCTTCAAGGAAAGGGCGGGGCTTCAAGGAAGGGAAGGGGCAGTAGATCTTGGCTTGGTCTGTCATTTAAAACGTGATCTTGGTGTAAAAAGGCTGGAGACCACTGAACTACACCATTATATCCCTAGTTCAGGCCAGCTCTCAGTGGGCAAGGGCTCAAGTGGACAGCTGCCAGCCCCGCAGTATGACCCATTTTTTTTCCTTTGGAAAATATGGTCACCCTACTTCTTCCCTCACATCTAACGCACTCTGCAAGAGTGGCAGCAGATCAGCAGCCCCCTACCATGGCTCTTTCTGCCTTAGATTAGAGCAGTGTTTCTCAAAATCTTGCTAGTGACTGAAGCAGTGATGCAGAGGCTGTTATTTAAATAACTATAAAGTTCTATTCAGAAGCAGAAGAAAGATCCACCACGATCAGGGATCAACGTTTTAGCAATTGATTCACTGGCCATCAATTTATCATGCCTGTTTAGACTAGGGATGTTAAATTGCGATTAATCTGCTAATCAAGTAGTCGATGGAATTTTCATCGATCACTTGAGTAGTCGATAACGGGCGGGAGGGGAGGAGTTTGCTACCCCCGCTGCAGCTCTGCAGTTTAAATGTACAGCAGTCCGGCTCCTACTACATTTAAACTGGAGAGCCACAGCAGGGTTAGCCAGGACTGAGCTCGCACCAGCCCCGCCTTTGAAATGTAGGAAGAACCCAGCACTGCGCTTCTGCCTTTTAAATGTAGCTTCTGATATAGAGGCAGCAAGGGAGAGAGAAATGCAGGTAATTGACTATTCGACTATTCTTTTACATTCCTATTTAGACATAAGTCAATCTCCGAGCACGCTCCTCTCGACAACAATCTCTACCAGGATAAGAATAGTAGCTGGCATCAACAGGAGAGCAGGTTCTGCCAACCTTACCACACATAAGATAACACTGTAAGTATGTCAACTGCAGCAATGCTATTTGCATAGCTGAAGTCACGTAGATTAGATTGACGGCAGGGGATATTGTAGAGCAAGCCCATGTTTAAAAAGAGCGTTCGTAATATTCTTCTTAGCCTTGAGATAAAATGGTCTTTTAACACTGATTGTATCACCTGCTAAGCATCATCGACTGGTATGACATCTAAGAATTTGCCATCTCATGCCTGCCAACATATTAGGAAAGATTCTTTGTTAGCTACTCTTAGACCAAAAGAATAGTGCACTGACTTGAAAGCCACATGTTCTGGTCTCCTCTGAAACGGAGTGTTAATATTTCTATATAATTCACAACCCTTATTAGCCAAGGCTTCATACCCTTACCTTTACCCATTTTCCAAATAAGATAACAAAGGTTGCATAAAATCACATCAGGCAAGACAGAGACAAGAAGCCAGAATCTAATATGACAGAATAAGTATCAGTCACACTGACTTTTAGAATGAATGTGCCAACCACTATGTAACCACGGCTCTAACCAGTGAACCACACACTCTGCTCCTCAGAGCCATTAAAGAGAACCCAGGAAATCCAATTCCTACTGTTCCCCCGCTATCTCTCAAACAGTTGCATAAACCATTGGGAAAATGTCTGTCACATGCTCTAAGGCAGTAATTTTTTATGAGGGGCCACTTCAAAAATTTGGTAAGAGGTCAAGGGCTGTATTCTTCCATGATATTAATGGAAGAGGTGCAGAGTCTGAGATAGAGGTTGGGTGCAGAAGGGAGCTTGGGGTACAGGAAGGGGGGGATCTAGGAGGGAGTTTGGGTAAAGGAGGGGGTTGTGACTTGGGGCAGGGAAGGGGGGTTGTGACTTGGGGCAGAGTCCAGGAGGAGGTATGGGTGCAGGAGAGGATTTTGACCTGGGGCAGGAGCACAGCAGGGGATGCAAGGCCTGGGAAGGTGTTGAGATCTGGGGCAAGTGTGCCAGGATTTGGGTTGTGACTGGGGCAGATGATTGGAGTACAGGGTCTTCAAGGGGATATGGTGCAGGAGTGCAGAAGGTTTGGATTATATGGGGTAAAAGTTCAGGAGAGGAACAGAGGGTGGAGGGAGGGAGTGGCTGGGGTGTCAGAGGCAGGCTTTGGTTGAGAGGCGCTTACCTAGGGAGCTCCTAGCCAGCAGCCCAGCAGCTACTTCAGGCAGGCTCCCTGACTTCCATACCCTCACATAATCTCACATAATGCTCAGAGCAGCCAGCCGTGGGGCCATGTTCTTCTTTGAACCCTGTGAGCCCGGGGGGTGGGGGGAGTTGTTCTGCAAATAGACAGCTCCCATTAGCTGGAAAGTGGCCAATGGGAGTTGTGAGACTGTGCTGGGGGTGGGAGTAGTATGCGAAGCGTTCAGGCTTGCAGCGTTCAGAGAGGCACGTGACCCCAACAGCCAACTTCTCTGAGTCATGTGGGGGGCAAGGCAGGCAGGGAGCCAGGCCAAGGCTCCCGCTGGGCCCATCCACCCCTGCTCTAAGGACTAGTTTAGCACAACCTACTTCTGCTACTGGTTAATTCTTAGAGTGGGTGAAAATCAAAATTTCCATCTCACAGGAAATTCTGATATTTTGACATTTGGGTCCAAAATACCTAAATTTGGTACAGAACAAAGTTTGGAGATGTTGAACATTTTGTTTCAAAACATTAAACTTTATTGAGCTAAGAGACTGCAATGGCTTATGGGAAATGTAATTCAGATGCCTGCCTCTTGTTCTCATTCTCTGGTCAGACTGTGATGAACTGCCATCATATGTAGGGTTGCCAGGTGTCTGGTATTCACCCGGACAGTCCGGTATTTTCAGCTCATGTCCAGTAAAAAAAATTCAGAGAATACCGGACACCTGAAACGTCTGGTATTTTCTGAAATTTTCCCTGAGTGGGAGGCAAAAATACCGGGCACCTGGCAACCCTACAAACACTCAGCACCTGGCCTCTTCTCTCCCCCCCACAGTCCCCAACACTCCCAGCCCCCCTGCTTACCTGGTTCCCCAAAGCTGCCAGCACAAAATGGCTGCCAGCCAAAAGACCTAGGGCAGTGTTTCCCAATTGGTGCTCCGTGGAACCCCAGGGGTCTGCAAAGCGAAAGTAAGGGTTCCGCGAGAATGCGGCATTGCCCCGCCCCCTCTTAAAGAGACAGAGTATTTTGCAGGTCTTTTTGCTCAACCAATTCTGGAGGGGCTTTCCCCTGGGTCTTAGTGCTCAACTGCTCTCCTGTTCCTATCCGAGCACTTAAAGGGGACATGCTGTTTTATTTAAATTTTATTTTTTTGGCTTAATAAGTCCTTTTCTTTTTTTTTTTTGCTCAACAACTTTGGTTCCCCCCCCTTTTTTCCCCTCTTCAACAGAATTCTTTCCCAGTTGGGTTTTTTTTGGGGGTGGGGTGGGAGGGTGTTCGGTATTTTTGTTTCAACAACATCTGGCAACCCTAGTCATATGTGACTTCTATGAAGCCCGTGCAGATAGATCAGAGGGGAGATTGTCGTGCATCAGGGGAGATGTAAACCAGTCAAAGAATCAAACCCACAGGAGAGAACTGGAGCATAAAGCACACAACTGGCAATCTAGCTGAATCCTAGCTAGATACAGTTTAATGCTGACCTATTCCAAAACAAAATGCAGGACAATGTAGCACTTTAAATGTAGCACCTATTCCAAAACAAACTGCTTCAGTTCAGTTCAACAAGCCAAAGTATTTTAACCTGAAACTAAATATTTTGTTTTGATTTTCCTGACAAAAGTAAAAAGAAATTCGGGGGGGGGGGGGGGGGGGGGGGAGAAATCAAACTTTTTGATTTTGTAGAATTTCCATCTCAGACTTCCTCACCAGCCCCATCATCACTGCACTCAAGCGGAAGAGATCTGTGCTATGGAACTGCAGAACTTAGGTTCCAAGACTGCCACATATCTATGCAGGGGGAAAACCCAACCCTAATTAAAGGTGGGGTAAAGTTCTCAAAAGTCCCTAAGTGACGTAGGGACTAAAATAAGTTACCCTTAGATCTTTACACGTGGAAATGCAAAGTACTTAATTTTGCAACTTTTTTGCTGTAATTTTTTATACGATTCCCCTGCTTTAGTGAAAGGACCCTGCAATTATAAATATTTAAATGATTTTATACTGAAAAATATTTGCGTGTTGTTAAATAGTATTCTTGTTTTCACGGTGGTTAATGGGAGCTGTCCCTTTAACAGGGCAAGGCACTTGATTGCAACGTGTGGGAAATTTTACCTGTTTGTCCAGACTGAGTAAAAACCTGGCTATGTAAACTTTAACAATGTGAGACAACCGGCCTCCTCCTTGAAGGTAGAGAAACATTACCATTTGGGAGACTGGGAGCTTTAGGGTGTTGCTGGTGAACTATGAAGCTTTTCATCTAGAATATGTTTTAATTCAGCTTAGTTCAGTAGCTATTAAAAGTTGCTCCATTTCCATGGATGTTTAGTAGGCCCCTTCAAAGCTCCTACATTACAAACACACCACCAGGCTTTGTAGGGTTACCAGATGGCGTAACCCCCCCCCCAAAAAACCAGACACTTGATCTCAGATGGGGGGAGGGAACCGGCTGGGAGGGGAGCAGGGCTGCCAGGAGGAGGTGGCCGGGGAGGGGGGAGAACCAGCCGGCGGGAAGCAGGGCTAGTCGGGAGAGGGTCGGGGGGAGCGGGGCTGGCCAGGGGAGATCAGGGGGAGAACTGGCCAGTGGGGAGTGGGGCTGGCCCGGGCACACGTAGATCCTGAGGTGCTGCCCGTCCCACGCATGGTCCCGATGAAACACGAGCGAGTCCAGCCCCAGGGATTCCATCCCTCCCTGGCCCCGCCCCCACCTCTCAACTGTGTAGTTGCGTACTACCTGGCTGGTAGACACGCTCACACAGTGTGAGCGTGTCTACCAGCCAGGCACTACACAACTACGTACTGATACTCATAATAATAAAACTTAATTAGAAAATACTGGACATTTATATATCCAGTATTTTCTCAATTTATTTCCTCGACAGAAACCTCAAATACCGGACTATCCAGTTCAAAACCGGACACCTGGTAACCTTAAGACTTTGCAGTAATTGACAGTGTCAGCAGAGGCCAAGAACTGCATGAACCTCAATACTGAAGCATTCCTTACACTCCTAAAGGAAGCCTCCCACCTCAAGCTGGTCACAATAGAAGCATCATAGCAAGGCAATGTAGGTGGGAATTTTGCCACTCCTCTGCAGAACAGAGGCTTTGTTCACCAGGACCGTCAGGTGAACCAAAGTAAAAGCTACCTGCTATAACACTGGACTATCATAGGGTATGTCTACACTACCCTCCTAGTTCGAACTAGGAGGGTAATGTAGGCATACCGCACTTGCAAATGAAGCCCGGGATTTGAATTTCCCGGGCTTCATTTGCATAAGCGGGGAGCCGCCATTTTTAAAACCCTGCTGGTTCGAACCCCGTGCAGCGCGGCTACACGGGGCACGAACTAGGTAGTTCGAACTAGGCTTCCTAGTTCGAACTACCGTTACTCCTCATTTCACGAGGTTCGAACCAGCGGGGTTTTAAAAATGGCGGCTCCCCGCTTATGCAAATGAAGCCCGGGAAATTCAAATCCCGGGCTTCATTTGCAAGTGTGGTATGCCTACATTACCCCGCTAGTTCGAACTAGCGGGGTAGTGTAGACATACCCATACTGATGAGTCACTTTCTCCTTTCCAATAAATACTAGTTTCAGAAAGGCTTTCGAAATAATTAACGAATGGGAAAGCTCTATTACAAATCAAGTGCACACCTGTTATGGAGCAGCTGTGATGGTTATGTAACAGTGCAGAAGATGGTTACTTTGGACAGCAATTCTGGGTTCCAAATGTCAGTCTGAAGGGAGAGCTGCCAGTGGCAGCTAGGAACTGGCTTTGATTTGCGTGCTTAAGCTTTGTCTACACTTAATGCTGCAAGTGCTGCCCTGGCAGTGCGTTAAGACAGTGTGGTCGCAGTGTTTTAAGGAAAATCACGTTCACAAGGGGAGGTGGCAAGTTACTGCACTGAAAGCTGCTGTGCTCGGAGGAAGGAGGGGTGGTTTTTCACACCCTTGAGGGAGAAAATTTCAGCACAGTGTCTTTCCAGTGTAGACGAGCCTTACGTGCATATAAAGTTACAAGTAAAGGAACTTGTTTAGCAGAAGTTCCCTTTGTGTTACGATGGAGAACACCCCTATATTGACCCTGCCAATAAGACCCATTCCCTGTGTTCTCTAGTGTTCTATTCATCATAGTTTTAAATGTTTCTAGGAAAAAGGTCCTCCCATTTTCTCCCAGCTTTTTAACCTTTCATCAAACATCAGGAAAAAAAGGTTCCTTATAGTTAAGCCTGCCTTCTACTTTTCAAAGTTTATGAATCAAGAGACACCACTATGAAAGAGAAACACCAATAATACACTACCAGTTTCTCACATTTCATACCGACTTGAAAAACATTTTGTTCACTATGAGCCCCCTTCCTCCTCCATTTGGAAACCCTAAGACTTTTTCCTCCGATAACATCACTGGGGGCAAGAGAAAGAGCAGACTCAGTGTTATGGCATCTAGGACTGAAGTGCCAGAGACATTTTGTACGTAGAGATGTTTTCAGGATGTGAATGTTAATCTAAACACAACTATACTGCCTCCCTAGCAAAAACTGTGCTGTTTAACACAAACATCTTTAAACGAGCTGCAAGCAGCATCTAGATTACTTGCTGAAATTACTTGCTAAACTGGCAGTAGAGTAAGTTCACACAAAGTAGTAAATGTAGATGGAATTCCAATAATAATTCACTTTAGAACCCTCTCGTCATCTGGCATACAGATCTTTCAAAGAAAACTCCCCATTAACAGGGATGTAAGAGTTTAACTGGTTAACCAATAAGCTAATGCTTATCGGTTCCAGTTAACAGTTAAATGCCCATGGAGCCAGCAGTGTTTAACTGTGTAACCGATCAAATTGCAGTCAGTTACACGGTTAGTTTAACCGTTTTTTGCATCCCTAGTCTGCAATAGCCAGGACTCGACAAATAATGTAATCTACTTGCCCGTGGCGAGTAGATTACAACCTGGAAGAGCCGGGACAGAGCGATCTGCGCATGCGCAGAACGAAGAACGGCCCGAAACCGCGTGGCTGGCGAGCGGGGCTCGCCCCCGCTTGGCAAGCCCTGGCAATAGCTAATACTCCTTGCAACAACATATCACCAATCTTCAAGCATTTGCATCTCAATGAAGGTAAAAAAATTACAATATTTAAGTCAGAAATATTTTGGGGGTTGACATGCAGATGGTATTTTCTGTCATCTACCTTGAAATGCAGTGTTTGTTAAAGTTTATGGAAACAGTTATTCCACTTTTTCAGGTTAGTGGTTACTTATCAGTTTGGTAAAATATTGAAAACATTTCTGCATCTAATTACAAAAGGCATCTTTATGGCACTCATTACCACCACATCTGGGCACAAGCCATAACATCTCCATAACAAATACCCATTATTCCTAGAGGTACTAAGGAACCCCAGCCCAGAGTAATGGCCAATTCTAACTCTACTTCCAGCTTCAAGCATCTTTATAGCAACAGATGCAGATTTTAAGACATAATGTGTCATACCTAAAGACTCCAAAGCACCTAGCAGGTTACCTTCCAATTATCATCAGTGTAGCTATAATGAATTCTTAATTTGATGCTATGCTAAATTACATGTCACACTCACCATGGAATGATCAGTGGGAGCGATTAGTAACTGTGAGCAAGGGAGTGGGACAGAATGCCCCTAGAGGCCGGATGTTAAACTGCAGCTGGTTCCCCCTCACATTCTCATAGCAGGAATGAGAAAAGAGGAGAGTTGTGAGCACTACTGCTCTTCAAAGAAGATTTGGGGTTGATGACAGATATGGTGGTCCCCAACTAGTCTGGGAGGCTTTTTGTGGGGCAGAGAGAATCATAGAGAGGTGTCCCTTTGTTTATGATATCAAAGGCAGCATTGTTTGTACCACTACACATCTCCAATGAAGCCGGTTATGGAAAGTTAATTTGCTTTTTCCTTCTCACATCCAGGAAACTCTAAACTGACTTATCTTAAAGTTGCAGAGCCCCTAGCATGTCCGCCCTGCCTCTGTGTAAATGGTTTTGTTTACTGAACAAGTTATGGAGAATAAAGTATTTCCCCCAAATAAGATCCTGTCCTACTTCACTGCAGCCCGTACACCACAGACTCAGAAGCACTGCTTCATAGTATTTGAACATGAAGTAAACATTCTGCTTCTCAACCTCATATTAAACAGAACATTTATAACATTTATTTATACAATGAGGTTCACCAGCTGAAACACACTTCTCAAAGAATGAGCAAAATAAATTAAGTTTCTTAATTTAGATTTGTCCCTGGACAAATTTAGTTTGGCATTGCCTCCTGTATAATATAATCCAGACTCTCTATCACAGTCAGAGTTAGATAATAGTCTCACATTTGCACAATTTTAAACTTCCAGTGAAAACATTACACCAATGAACAAACATTCCACTGCTGTATTTAAAGCCCAAATAGTGCAGCACTATAAACATGAAAAATGTTGTTGAGAAATCCAGGTTGAGAAAAATGCAAAAGTAAAAAACAAAGAGTGACCAGTAAATTGGATTTTAAAAGTTTGCACTTGTAATTATTTAAATAATATTGTTATTAGTAATTTAGGGTAATCAGAGTATAACACATTATTTTGAGAGCAACCTCTCAACCAAAAAATAACTGGAAGTTGATATGGCTGAAATGTCCCTGTTAGGTTTTCAAATTTAACCTTTTTTGCCATTCTGTTTAGCTGGAGGACTTTGCAAAGCTAGGCTATTCCAGGGGTTTTCAAAGCTGGGTCATAAGCCCGGCTGGTCATGTTCCCTCTAAGATGCAATGCAGCACAGCTTCACAGATGATTAATCAGCCCTGCCCAGTCAGCATGGAGCCCTGAGCCTCTGACTGGGCAGGGCTGATTAACCACGTATGAAGCTGTGCTGTTGCACAGCCTAGAGGGAACATTACCGTTGGGTAAGCTGCTTGTGGCTGTGAGATGCTTTGTGTATTAAGTGCCCAGAGCCTCGCAGCTCCCATTGGCTGTGGTTCGCTGTTTCAAGCCAAGAGGAGCAGTGAGAAGCAGAGGTTCCCACAGCTGGAAGCTCATTCCGCTTTTTGCAGCTCCTCTTGGCTGGAAACAGCGAACCACAGCCAATGGGAGCTGCAAGGCTCCATGCCCACGGGCACTTAAATAAACAAAGCATCTCGTGGCCTGCCAGTGGCTTACTTGGACGGGCCCGTGATCCAACTTAACTGGTCAGCAGAATGCAGAACGTACTTTTAAGTGCGTTTAAGTTATAAAGTTCTGCAGAGACTTTAAAATGTCTCTGCAGACCTTTATAACTTAGGGGACTCCTCAGTTGGAAGTCACACAGGAGAGCAGCCTCAGTGTGCTGATAGATCACAGGATGACAGTGAGCTATTAATGTGATGGGGCTGAAAAAGAGGAAATGCTTGGATGTATCATAGGAGGATTTCCGAAAGGGAGTTTAATCCTGGAACACTGGGTATAATTCTGGTCACCCATGTTCAAGAATGATGAATTCAGAATAGAACCCGTAAAGGGAAGGAATACATGGATGGTGAGGGGAATGGAGAGCCTATTTTATGAAAATAGGCTGAAAGAGTTTGGCTCATTCAGCATAGCATGTTGAAAGCTGTGAAGGCATATGACGGCTCTCTATAAATAGACTGGGAGCATGGGGAAGGGTAAATACCAGGGAAGTGAAGAGCTATTTAAACTAAAGGACAATGCTGGCACAAGAACAAATGGGTAAACTGGTGAGGGACAAATTCAGGCTAGAAATCAAAAGGTTTCTTACCGTGCGAAATGAGGCTCTGGAACAGCCTCTCAGTAAGAAATGTGGGGTCAAACAACTTGATTAGTCTTAAGAGACCCCTGCACCAATTCAGGAGTGGGATGATAGAATAGGGTTACTTCTGATGGCAAGTGCATAGGTCGATAGCCCTGGGGGCACTTTCTGATTCATGTCTCATGTTCCTATAATCTCATGCATCAGATTTTCAGCAGGTCACCTTCAGGGATCATGAAGGGATTATTTCCTCCATTGTATTCTAGGGCTTTTTATTGGACGGGGAGGGGCATTGTCTCTATTGTTTGAATCATCAGAGATGGCCAGCGCTTCAGATGAAACACTGAATGGGATGGCAGTAGGAATGCATTCTCTCTCAGCCTGGCCGGTTCATGCTCTCAGGTGCAGTGTCTGACTGATCACTGTAGGCAAGTTTGGGTAGGAATTTCCCACCAGGTCAGATCAGTAGCGATTGGGAGTTTGTTTGCTTTTCTCTGAGGTTATAGATATGGGTCACTTACTGAGATTATCTGGGTATTTCTCACTTAATATTTCTCTGCCCCTAGAGGGGCCTCAGTCTCTGGTGCATTACAGTCCCTCCTACTGTCTGTCTGAAGCACACAAATAGTTACTTTTTCTGTGGGCTGTAATACTTTGGTCTAATTTTGGCCAATGTATTTAGTGTGATAGTGCTGAGTCCTGATTTTATGGTTCCTTCTGACATTGAACTTGTGCCTCTGTGATGTGATGCATTATATTTTGTATCAGAATTTTCCCAGGAACTAAGAGGTTTCTATCTTGCTTCGGATTTGGGGGGGCCTGGGCAGGGGGAGGGAAGAGAATGAGGACTTTTGTTTGTAGGTATACATACCCTCTGCTAAATATGCCAAGATCAGACAGCTTAATCCTTGTTCTAAGCTTCTTGGTGTGCCTATGTACAGATAATGTGCAGTGTGGAATTTAGTTGGGGGTCTCTCTCTCTATATGTGCTTGCCTACTGAATGTACAGAGACACAATGTTTCAACTGCATATTATTTTTAAACATGTTCCCCCAAACCCAGCAAGCTCTGATCCTTCTTCCTTATTGAGAAAAGATAAAAATATTCAACTTGGCCTCCATTTTAATGCCAATATCATGCACTTAATGAATTTTAGCTTCCAGAAGTCAAATGGTTTCAGAAAATAGACAGGAAACAAAGGGTAGGAATAAATTATAAGTTTTCAGACTGTAGAGAGGTAACTAGTGGTCTGTCCTGGGACCCATCCTATTCAACTTATTTATAAATGATCTGGAGAAAGAGGTAAACAGTGAGGTGGCAAAATTTGCAGATGATACCAAACTGCTCAAGATAATTAAGACCAAAGCAGACTGTGAAGAGCTTCAAAAAGATCTCACCAAACTAAGTGATTGGGCAACAAAATGGCAAATGAAATTTAATGTTGATAAATGTAAAGTAATGCACATTGGAAAAAATAATCCCAACTATACATACAATATGATGGAGACTAATTTAGCTACAACTACTCAAGAGAGATCTTGAAGTCATTGTGGGTAGTTCTCTGAAAACATCCACTCAGTGTGCAGCGGCAGTCAAAAAAGTAGAATGTTAGGAATCATTAAAAAAGGGATAGAGAATAAGACAGAGAATATCTTATTGCATCTATATAAAACCATAGTATTCCCACATCTTGAATACTGCATACAGATGTGGTCGCCTCATCTCCAAAAAGATATACAGTATTGGTATTGGAAAAGGTTCAGAAAAGGGCAATGAAAATAAACAGGGGTTTGGAACGAGTCCCATATGAAGAGAGATTCAAAAGACTTGAACTTTCAGTTTAGAAAAGAGGAGACTAAGGGGGGATATGATAGCGGTCTATAAAATCATGACTGGTATGGAAAAAGTGAATAAGGAAAACTTATCTACTTATTCCCACAATATAAGAACTAGGGGTCACCAAATGAAATTAATAGGCAGCAGGTTTAAAACAAACAAAAGGAAGCTTTTCTTCACTCAGCACAGAGTCAACTTGTGGAACTCCTTGCCAGAGGATGTGGTGAAGAATAGGGCTTTATCAGGGTTCAAAAAAGAGCTAGATAGATTTATGGAGGCTAGGTCCTTCAAAGGCTATTAGCCAGGATGGGTGGGAATGGTGTCACTAGCTTCTGTTTGTCTGGCAATGGGTGACAGGAGAGGGATCACATGAGGATTACCTTTTGTGTTCCCTCCCTCTGGGGCATCTGGCATTGGCCACTGTTGGCAGCCAGGATACTGGACTAGATGGACCGTTGGTCTGACCGAGTATGGCCATTCTTTGTTCTAATAATAATTGTGGAAAAGGGATTATGATGGAAAATGTTTAGAACCTTCTGTAATCAAGAACCAACAATTTTGCAGAGCACTTGGAAGATGTTTTTTCTTATATTATAAAAAGCATTGCATTTTACATTCATTCCGCTACTTCCCCACATGAGGTGTCTCAAACATGTCATGTAAACTGAAAGCTAAAAGCCATCTCTTACTAGGTTTTGTTTATAAAATGTAGTACAAAGCTAAAAACTTTAAAATACCCAAATCACAGTAGGGATTAACTCAGGGCAGTGGACAGCAGATCAGGACAGGAGCTGGACAAATAATGGATTTTTGAGGCTCACTAGCAATTTTTAAAAGTAAAATAAATTCATTTTGGATCAAACAAAATGATTCATTTAGATTTTGCCCAATTTCCAATGTGTTTGAAATTTGTGTTTTTAAAAAAATTGAGGAAATTTGGAATAAAAAATTGTTTCAAACAAACAAACAAAAAAAAAAAACCAAAAGCCAGAAAAACAAAATCAGAGTCTTATTTTAAAACTACCCAAACAAAATATTTTGACTTTCTGAATTATTTATTTCTCTCACCCCCTCATGCCCTTCTTAAACAAACGATTGAGGAAAACCAAGATTAATTTTCAAAAACTTTTCAGGTATTGCCAAATTTGCATTTTTTTTTTTGGCCAGAAAAACTTGGAAAATTTCATCCAGCTACTGTCAGAAGTTCTAGTACTGTAATTACAGAAGGAGCTGGTTGTGACCCCAACATTTAGTGATACTATACATATACTTGTGTTATTCTCTGAGGTGCCACAGGACTACTTGTTTTTTAAAAAGTTGTTTTTAAAGTTACAGTCTATCATGGCTACCTCTCCGAGACATTTAAATTTAAAGTTATCCACAATAAAATATCTTTGTAATGTGTCTTAGAGAAACTAACTCTTCTGCTGTTTGTGGTAGGCTTTTGAAAACTCAGCAGCAGAAAGCCCAGGGGCCAGAGAAGTATCTTTTCTTTGTCTCCAGGAAATTCTGCTCAGATTTGAGGGTTATCAACTCTCACATACACTTGTCAGGAAAAAAAGTTAGCAACATGCCAAAAGGGTGGGGATGGGGAATAGGATTTACAATCAGACACAGGAACATTGAACATATTTGTCAAAAAAGACTAATACAGTATGTTGATTTGCATTTAAAATATTCCCTGCACTTTTTGCAACCTAAAAATACCGCAGCCACTGCTTGAGACTGAACAATGAGAATCAGAACATAGAAGTGACTAATTATACTCATTCTCCACCTGTACTGAAATGCAAAACAATTAAGTACAATACATGACAAAAGCAATGGTAAAATAGATAATTTTAAAAGAAGTTTTAAAAATCGAAAAGACTCGCAATAGAACAGATAAGGCACTTTGTCCAATTAAAATGAGTGCCTCTTAACAAGTTTCTTCTCCTTAAAATGGACAGCATTTTAAGTCCCGAGTAATTTTTTAAACTGATGTTCAATGCAAAGTATGCACATCCTGTAAATAAGTTTTCCCTGTATTCTAAGATTAGTGACAGGTGAGTACAATAAAACATTGTAAGGACTCTAGAGGCCAAAGAATCATATTGTTGTACGGGGAAAAGTTATTTGCGTAGAAAAGTTAAACAACAAACCTCTACGCTACAGAGAAGATTAAAAGGACTGAAGAGAGAATATACAGTGTTTCTGTAAGACAGTCTGTTTTTATTTCCAGTAATTGTTGTGGCCCTGGAACATCTAAGTATCTCTTTGGGGTTACCCATGCAAAAGTCCTTAGGGAATAATTGTTCAAATTAAATGGAAGAGCCAGATCCAATTGTCCCTTCATCCCACCCAGTCGCCACATTTGTCATTTCAATTTCCATCCCCAGAGGGTAGCTGTCTCAGAATGATCTCCCTTCCAAGGTGCCCAGCTACTCAAAATTCACTTGGGGCTTATCTAGGGTTTGCTGTGGGGCTGTAGCACTTAAGAGATGAGGTTATCTATGCGGACAGGGTAGCTTCTCACATTGGCTATGTCTCTGTGTTTGCACCCTGTAGTAGATGTTTTTTTTGGTCTTTGTTCAGCAACAGACCCTGCCCTACAATTTTGCTGAACAATATCTATCCTAAAACATCTCATATCACACAATGTTAAACTCTATACTCCAGAGTGTCCCTGTGGAAAATGTGAGAAGCTCTCCTGTCGGCATAGGTAACAGCTGTTCCAAAGGGTAGTTCTTTCCTGCACCGTGCCCAGGGGCTCAACAAGGCTGTTTCTCTCCCCCCCCCCCCCCCCCAGGTTACAGGACATTTTTGGTAGAAAAATCATTGGAGATAGAACTAAATCCACACATCTCTTCACTTTTTAGACAAGTTGCATCCAATCGGGGCACACACTCCCAGCCACTCCCAGCTTTTGCATGGGACCAGAGGCTCCCTGCGCCAATCATGGCCCACCTCTCAGCTGGGAGCCTCTGGTTGCAGGCAGAAGGCGGGCAGGGGGAGTGGCTCTCAGCCCCGCCCCCGCCCCGCTTCTGCTGGCAAGTAAAGGGAGCGCCTGCCAGGGGCACAGTGGCTCCCTCCCCCCCGGCCAGGTCAGCTTCCCGCCCCCTCTTCCTACCAGCCAGTCCTGCAGCCCCCGCCCCCTCCCCAACAAGCGAGTCCGTTTTTTTAGCGGGGTCTACCTGGCAACCCTAACCTCAAACCCAAATATCCTTGCCCCCCTTCCTTTGTGCTCCTTGCCCTGCCTCTCTCTCTGAGGCCCTGCCCCTGCTCACTCCCTCCTCCTCCCTCCCAACACTCACTTTCACCAGGCAGGGCAGCAGATTGGGGTGCAGGCTTGGTCTTGGATTAAGGGATTTGGAGTGTGAGAGGGGCTCTGAGCTGACTTTGGGGCAGGCAGTTGGGGTGCCAGAGGGAGTTCTAAATGTAGGCTCTGGGAAGGTATTTGGATGCAGAGGGGTCAGGGCTAGGGCAGGAAAGGGGTTCATGACTTGAGTAGGGGTTCAGGCTGTGGACTCCAGCTGGGCACTGCTTACCTCAGGTGGCTCCTGGATGATGGTGCAATGGGGCTAAGGCAGGCTCATCCCTGCGCTGGCCCTGCACCACTCCCAGAAGCAGCCAGCAAACTTGCTCTATCCCAAGTCCTGTTGTGCCCCCTCTCTGCTCTGTGGAAATACAATACAGGATGGGAGAAGGGGGCACCTTGACATCAGCACCCTTTCTCTCCCTTCCCTGCCCTGCACAGCAAACAGGAGGCTCCTGGGAGAACAGCTCCAAGGCAAAGGGCAGGAGATGTGCAGAAGTAGGAGAAGAGGCAGCTGAAGTGCTGGCACTTGATAGCCTCGTGGCCAAACCAGTCAGGATCACCTGTCAGACGCTCCAAGTTCTACCAGTAGATCCCGGTCTACTGGTTGGTGACCACTGGACTACACCCTTTTCTAAAGCAGCATTGGCCCACACTGTAGAAGTCACATATATCAATAGTCCTTCTAAAAGGGCTAACACTTGGTCATGCCATCCAGTTACTATTCTTCAGCTCATTCCAGCGCATGTTGGAGAGTTACAATAAATAAACAAGATCAATAGTAATATTGCCATTGTATTAAAAAGGGAAGAGAGAAAATTCCTAAAATTTTCATTCAATTAAATATTTACTCTGTTTCTACTAGGATCCTGGCATGGATTTAAATCTTAAGTTTGAGCCAATGCAGACCTTTCTATGAGAAGACTTTAATACGAACACTCTGTGGTGCAGTAGTGACTTTTCAAAGCCGCCTTTCACTCAAGGATCACAAAGTGCTTCAAAGACAATAATTATGCCTTAGCTCTCAGGGAAGGGGGATGACCCCATTTTGCAGATAGGGAATGTAATCCAGTGAAATCTTAGTGGTGTTCTAGAAGTCACAATGAGCCTGGACCAATACTAGATATAGGACCCAGGAGCTCAGAACCGCATCTCTGGCTGTAACAAGACAATGCTTATGACCCTATGACTCAGTATTTTGCTAGTATGCCAAGTAGCACCTCCTCTGATATATCCGTATTTGGGTTGTTTAATGACACTTGCCCTCATGCCTGATGGGATGAAGTTGATACTGAATTACTCTCCAGAAAAGCATCGGTGGAAATGATTCATGCATTTCCTAAATACTGCTCTCCTACAATATGAGAAACATAAAACCCTAATTTTCAGGAAACACTGTAAGGATCAATGGTCTAAATTTGTACGACTTTGACAAGGAAGCATACTGAAAATCATGCCTTGGGAATTGGTGATATTTTCCTGAACAGATGTTTTTGGCATAGGAAACACTCAAGAGGAAAGCAGGTGTACAAAGACAGTCCACATGTGCTAGAGCACATATTCCCTCTTTACCATCGCAGGAGCATAATTTCTAAACCATAATTTCGTAAATCATCTTCTTGATTCCAGAACAGCGAGAGGTCTTGCTTTCAAAATGCACCAAATGTGAATCCTCATTAGCCAAAATATATTTTTATAACCAATACTAAAATAGACAAGTATGATGCAAAATGATTTGATGTATAATAATTTGCTTGTAAGTTCTGTATGTTTCTATTTCACCCTGTTTCTTGTGATTAGACAATGTCTGCATTGCAAACTAAGTTATATCTTTTAGTAACCACGTAATCCTTTGAAGTACTCTGTACATTGTTTCAAGTGAGTGAAGAATGTGTGAAAAAGGCATCAGGAAGGTCCAGATGATCAAGAAGACTTGAGGCATTTGGAGATGATGAGAGAATATCCATGATGCCTGAGGGTTGATGAAGAAAGGCTGAAGAAATTTGCAGAATAGCTAAGCCCTTGGGACAGGCAGACACTCCCAAAGGTGAGACCACAAACAAAAGATAAGAAGCTTAACAATAACCATCAAAGAATAACCAAAAACCTAAGATTAACACCTTTTATGGATAAATGATTGCAGCATGACACTACAATACCCATAGACTCAAATGGGAATTTCCTTGTATAAGAAGGTAAGCTTTTGCCAGTAAGACTCTGGGTTTAGTCCTGCAAGCCAAGTCTTCAGAGCAACCCGGATTCCTCCCTCAGTCAGCCTTGCCTGGACAGCAAGATGGACTTGAGCTAAGACAGACTGGTAACTATGCGCCATCTGCAGGACCAGGGGGGGGGGGGGCACGGTTGTCTTTATGAAGCATATGCTAATTGCCTTTCTATTGTATTCTCAATAAACACCGTGTATTGCTTGTTCTCCTAAAAAAGATCTCATGTGCTTCTTATACGTATAACACTCATGGAAGTGAGACAGCTTCAAAAGAAGCAACCCTCCTACAAAAATTAGCCAGCTCCTAACAACAGTCTAAACTGTGAAAGCACTGGGCAAAGTCAATGGTATTGATTGGCATTTCTGGTACTTCAATACACCATTCACTGCAATTATTTTGTTGGTTACTATCCACTATGTGGAAAAGGCAGCTGGTGGGTAGAAGCTAGCATGCTTTACTAACAGCACTTTGCAGTCTGCTTCCCAGCTCCAAAGATTAAAATCATTTCATTTTCATTTTATAAAAAAGTTTGTTTTAAAAAAATCACTGCTAGTGTAGCATACAACACCAAGTTTCAGCTCCATTTCTGTAACCCCTCCTCTGTAATACAAACAGCAGCACTATAAATATTAAATGACAAAATACCAGCTTTATATCCCAGTCAACAGTAAACACAACATGGACACATGAGCATATATAGATACAGGTCTCTGCCAAGCCCCACTTAACAGTTCTCAAAAATATTTCTATAAATTCACATTAGGAGTTCATGAACTACTGTCATTGAACAGCGTTGTTTCCTGGAGGCATGGAAACTAATATCCCACATGCCAGAGACTCCATTCATTATTTTGACTCTGTAGCAATTTTTTCTTTTTCTGAAGATCAGATTCGTATCTGTGATTGCTTTAATTATTAAATTGTATTATGTTTATATTGAATGGAAAAAATAGACTTCCAAGCTTTTCATATACTCTCTGGAGCTGTAGTCTATGAAAGAGCTCATGCAGCACAGTTTAGCTATTCACTACAAAAACACAAGTGGTTGCATTGTGAGTGCATCCTTGTTCTGATTGCTTATCAGGCTTAGAGTTGTGCAACAGCTAATTTGGAAACACTTTCTATAAATCATTTTAGAGTTAAAAGTTTTCCCCTGGGAGATAGGTTAACATTTTTCTAGCATCATATTCTAAGCCACAATAAAGTCAATGATCTGTCAAAATAGGGCACGTACAGGAGCCCTGACAAACCTGCAGGAACCGAAGAGCTGCCTACAACCATAGCTGATTGGAGTCCTGCCCAGCAACTCAGGACATTGATCAACATGAAACAAGTACAGGTTGAACCTCTCTAATCCAGCACCTTGGGACCTGAACAGTGCCATACCAGAGAATTTGCAGACCCACGGGATGTCAATATTATCTAGCAGCATTGTCAACACTTCCACTGCTTACTAGGACTAGTGATTGTAAATAAAGCCAAGACTGGTGGTTGTAAATAAGCGTTATGCAACTGTGGGAAACTTAGCCACACCCATGAGAAGTGGTCATCCAGCTAACTAAAATCATGCTGGACCTGAGTGCCAGACTAGAGAGGTTCAAATTGTAGGAAAGGAATAACAGATAGTGATAAAGATTATCAAAACAGAAGGCCAGTAAATTGTGGAACAATATAAAAACACACACATGCACATCTTGGTTCCCTGACCCCTACAGAAAAGAAATATGGAAGAGCACCACATAACTGCTTCCTCTGAGTAAAGCTAGAACAATATAGGCCAATCCTATGTAGGGTTGCCAGGTGTCCGGTTTTCGCCCAGACAGTCTGGTAATTGCATCTTCTGTCCAGTACAAAAAACCCAGAAAATACTGGAAGGTCCGGCAGGGACATTTTTCCCCTGCCACATCTGGCGGGCGGGAGAAGGGAATTTAAAGGCGCAGTGACTATTTTTTTTTTCTCAACCAATTTTTTTCCCCTGACATGTTCGGGATTTTTTGTCTGGCAACCCTAATCCTATGCAATAATCCCACATAGCCACTCCAAAACCTCTAATTTCTGGTCTATAGTATTCCCTGGTTTTGCTGATCCTGGCTATTAAAAACCAAGGTGACAGGCTCTTTCAGGATACTGTACACCTGAAAGGAAGTTTTTAAAAAGGCTAACTTCTGTGGTGACAGCGAACTAAACCAGGAAGTCCAAAAGCTGCATTCTAACAGCTTTCCTAAGATTCTCTGGCTTTAAAAGTTCAGGCAGTTAGAATATATTCTCTTCCCAACAGAAAATTAAAGCTTTCCCCACGGAGGGTAGACTGCAGTCTGTCTGGATGGTGCCATGGCAGCAACAAGTGAGAAAAGGCCAAGTCATGCAGATCCAAACACACCACGTCAATGGCACTGGGGCTTTGCTGCTTTAGGAGTCTTAAGAAAGTGACTGGAATTCTTTACTGGGTCCTTCAAGAATCTTTTAAAGTAATGGATTTTAAGAAACCATCCAATAAAGTGTTGTCTTTTTGCATTGTTCTATGCTTACATAGGTGCCTCTTCATCTGCAATCCCTCTCTTATGTGAGTCAAAGTGGATCCGAACTTAAGAGATATAGCACAGGTTTCCCTGACTGATCCACAATCCCTTCTCACTAAGAGCATGTCTACACAGCAGGGCTAAAGCCAAAATAAGCTGCACAACTTCACCTATGTCAATTGCGTAGCTTAAGTCGAAATAGCTTATTTTATCTTTTGGCACTGTCTACGCAGCAGGAAGTCTGAGGAAGAGCACTCTTCCTCCAACTTCCCTTACTCCTCGTGAAATGAGGGTTACAGGAGTCAGAGTAAGAAGTCCTCCAGCTCGACATTATTTTCACATTATGCTGAAATAACTGCTTGTAGGGTAGACATGGACTATGTTATTTCGGAATAATGAAATAATACTGCTGTGTAGACGTACCCTAACTTGTACCCCATATTGCTACATATTTGGATACAGAGCATGAATGCATTTAGCACAAAACATGGACATTTCCAATTCCTACTGTGAACTCTACATGATTTCCATTCCCCCCCCCCCCCTTCTCCTTCCCTCCCCATCCTCTCTCTTTCTCTGCTATTTATTTGTACCCTGGACCCTCTTAACTCAATTCATCTGAAGAAGTGGGTTGTGCCCATGAAACCATCTACATTTTTTGTTAGTCTCTAAGCTGCTGCAGGACTATTCATTTTTTTTTTAATTTTTTCAGTTACAGACTAACACAGCTACCCCTCTGAAACTTATTAGCTAATGTGTTATTGTAAGCACTTTATCTCATTTATTATAGTGAAACTTTGCTCTGAGATTTCATAATGAGTCTTTCCTGGGTTGACTAAAATCATAAAGCTGGTACCACACACAATTAGGGTGAAAGGTCTTTGTGAAAACATTTTAATGCCAACGCGTTCGCCAGCTCTGCAGATGTGGGAAACCTTGCTATTTAGCATATCAGGAACCTACTTAACAGAATATCAAACCCATGCCGACAAATGCAGAAGTATACATTAATTAGCTAAAACAGAACCAGAAGAAAACAAGAGACTTTTGTACTGCCAATCAAGACCCATTTTGGAGAACATACAGTTTAAAGATAAACAGATGTTGACTCAGTACAGTAAACTAATTCAGTCTCAAACTATATGCACATGAAACCCCCAAAATGTCCTACTTTAGCTTCCAAGGCTGAGATAGAGCTACTACACAAATTGAATCCATGTTTCAGGACAACAGAAATGGGCTATCCATTCAGTGAATTCAGCATTCTATGGAATACATCAGTCAACAACAATTTGTCCCAAAATCCTGACAAGAACTTTGGCACAGGAAAGCAAGGCAAGAAAGCAGCTTTTGCATATGGCTGCTAAGGACTAATGACCATACCATACTCTGTCATTAGCTTAAAACAGTTTGAAATATGAGCAGGCATTGCATTAATAAGTGGCAGGATTTCATCAATCCTTTAATCACTAAGAGATCTGTAGATCATAGCAATTATTGTTTGAATCCCAAGAAATGCATATCTTGTTGTTCTCCACCAAAAGAGAGACACTACATTTCAGAAACCCACTACTTTTTATCGAAAGGGTCACAGGTTAATTTAAAAGATATTGTATTAGATAAAAGAAAAAAGGATGCAGCTAATAATTTGCTGCTTATTATGGCTTTTATGTGTTGGCCACCGTTCAAAAGAAATATGGATTAAAGACTACCTCCGTTTGGTCTCCAAAATTAAAAGCTTTACAAAAACATTTCATTCCCTACAGGTTTTTTAGGTTTATTAATTATATTAGGCAAGAATTGGACATCCTGAACAATACCCTGAAGAAAGATGATTTCAAATATGACCCAAGTAGGATGTGCACACTTCAGAATTAAGATCTATGCACTATAAATTTGGGGTTTAATTGTATCTGTGCTATAGGTTTCCATATTGTTTATATAGATCTAAGAACTAGTTTTCAAGGAGCTTTGAACATGTATGAGCCACCTGTGCTCCTGACATGCAAACCACAGAAGGTTATTCTTTGATATTTGTAGTGTGGCAGAAGCTCCAGGCCTCAGGCAGGTCAGGGCCCCATTGTGCTAGGCACAAACATAAATTACCACTCTGTGCCTCGAAGAGCTTACACTGCAAAAAGACAAGATAGCAGACGGATGAAAACAAGCAAGCAGAAAGTCAGGGTAATAAAATATTAGGTTGTGTTCGCATACAGGCAACATTTACCTTGATGTTTAACCCTCATAATTGGAAGCTCTTTGAAAGTCTCCTGGGATCAGGCTTTCGTGGGATTTTTTTTTCACAAGTACCTTCTGGTTTTGACCAAGCATGCCATGAGAACAGATGGCACATTCTGATACATTTGAATGACAGCGGAAAGGGCAGAGGTAAGAAAATGAAATGAAAATGAAATAAAAAGAGAGTATTTAATTCAGAAGAATGGACTAGTGTCAATTCTTCTTTCATTTCAAATGCATTTAGTCATTGTAGGAGTTAGAGAAACCCTAGCTGTTCCTAACATTGGAATTTAAAGAGAGCAAAAACACTGCCATCCACCTACATAACATGGGCAAGCTTTGCTAGAGATCAAGCCACTTTCACCATAAATTCTGCAAGGGGGAAGAGCAAATTCCCATCCCAATAATACACACATTAGAGTGGCATTAGGACTGCATTTAAACTTCTGTTGGTCTATATAAATAGCAGACAGCAGGCTGACTGTAGCTACTGCTATAGCAGATACATGGTCTATTGAGAAAAAAAACCAGCACAATGAACCACTTCTAACATTTCCATTTCCACACACAACCCATTTGATTTGAGAAAAAAATTTTCATCCCCTCCAGCTCTTCTCCTTCACCTTCTACTTCAGAAATGTGGCCAGTTAGTAGCAGGTTTGTTTATGCATCCCACAAATATCTAAACTAATGATTCTGCATGCACCTGATTTCAAATTTGGTTCCTTTCTTAAGAATCCTAAAGAATATTGTGAAGAGTGACACTCAAACTTGACAATACTGTGTGACAGCAAGGACATAAGAATGACCATTCTGGGTCAAACAAATGGTCCATCTAGTCTTTCAATAGTGGCCAATACCAGCTGCTTCAGATGAACAGAACAGGCAATTACTGAGTGACCCATCCTGGCATCTACACATAATTTCTGGCAGTCAGAAGTGAGGGACAGACAATGGATTTGCCTCTCTTGGCTAAAAGCCACTGGTGAACCTATTCAGAGCTCCCTGTAAGGTGAACGCTTGGGCAGCCACTTAAGAGGGATTCCAAATGCCACTCAGCTGATTAGCAGAGCACCCACTGCTAGTTTTTTTGTTTCTAGTAGTATTGAACATTCGCACATGTCTTAGTGCACATAAAACTTATTCTGCACGTGGCTGGAAAAGGGAAAATTGGACCCGTCCTCCAGGAACTTATCTAATTCTTCTTTGAACCCTGTTACAATCTTGAACTTTACACGTCCCCTGGCAACAAGTGCCACAGGTTGACTGTGCATTGTGTGAAGTACTTCCTTTTGTTTGTTTTAAACATGCTGCCTATTAATGTCGTTGTGTGACCCTTGGTTCCTGTGTTATGGGAACAAACACATTCTTATTCACTTTTTCCACACCATTTATGGTTTTAAGACCTTCATCATATCCCCTCTTAATTGTGTCTTTTCCAAGCTGAGAAGTTCCTATCTTTTTAATATCTTATCATATGGAAGCTGTTCCATACCGTTAATCATTTTTGTTGCCCTTCTCTGTACTTTATCCCAGTCTATCCTTTTTGAGATGGGGTGACAAGAACTGCATGTAGTATTCAAAGTGTGAGCATACCCTGGGATTATATTTTGTGTCTTATTATCTACCCCTTTTCTAATGGTTCCTAACATGCCATTAGCTTTTTTGTCTTCAAGGGACAAAAATAAGCAAATAAAAAATAAAAGAAAACCACACACAATCTACTAGCATTGATATTGATACAGTACTTTCTTTTTTGCAAGCAATGGAGAAGAAAGTGCTGTACCCTTGTATATCACCAGTTCTGTTAAGTGTGCTGCATTTCAGACATATAATTAGCAATATATCACTCTTCTATTCACTTCCCTCCCCAAAGTAGAAAGTTTTATTGCTACACCACTGAATAAAATAACGATGAACAATCTCTTGGAGGATACATGTTGAACATCTTATATATAAACTTAAAAAAACTAATAGTCTATAAAGTGCTACCAAACTAACAAAACATAGATGGTATCATGAGCTTTTGTGGGCACAGCCCACTTCTTCAGATGACCGATCATCTGAAGAAGTGAGCTGTGACCACGAAAGCTCATGATACCATCTACACGTTTTGTTAGTCTATAAAGTGCTACCAGACTGTTTGTATTTTTAAGTTTACCCTGTACAGACTATCTTGGCTACCCCCTGAAGCATCTCACATATAGTAAGCATTAGTGTCAGATACAAGGTTTTGTTCTAACCAGGCTTTTGCATGGAAAGATTTCAAATTCTTCTATTGTTATTCCATCTAGGGATGTTAGCACGTAGTCGACTACTCGTAAGCTTATAGGTTAGTTGAGCGGAGTACTTGACTACTTGCTCCCCCCCACCCCTGCTGCCTGTGTATGAGAGGCAGCAAGGTGGGGAGGGGAAACAGGAGTGGGAGATGGTGGGAGCCGGCTTAAAAGCAGATTCTCTCCAGCACGTCTCTCTGGTGCGGTCTGCCCCCCATCCCCATTGCCTCTATTAGAGGCAGCAGGAATGGATAGGGGAGGCTGCTGTGAAGCAGCCCTTATCCACAAGGGTCCCAGCCAGGAGCTACCCCCCTCAGACAGGGGCTGCTGCCATCAAGCAGCCCATTCACAGCAGCTGGGGCTGGCCACATACAGGGGCTGCTTCAGCAGAAGCCTCTGGCCTGGGCGAGCCCTGACCATTGTGTACAGCGGCTGCTGGACTCGATATGAGCCAGGACGGAGCAGTCTTGGCTTGTGCTGGTCTGGGATGCTGTGCCTCTGCATAGCTCTTACTACATTTAAAATGCAGAACCACAGTGCAGGGGGTGTGGCTCTGCAGAGCAGCTCCTTTGTAATTAATCAATTAGCTGATAAACAATTTAACATCCTTAATTCCATCACCAGTTTTCCTTTGTGATCAACCATGAACATGATGAATACCTGCATAATTCTCAAATTAATATCAAAGTCATACTGGAATTCTGGACATCTAGCAAGAATTTACTGAACAATGCTTTAGCTCTGCACTTACTCCTGCAAAAGTGTAGGTTGAGCAATTCTCATCACTGGGCCAATCCAACCCTTAAATGAAGTAATGGAAAGACTTTTATTGATTTCAGATAGCACTGGATCAGCTCCCCAACTGTATTTTCCATGCCTCAGACTGAAGCAGCAGGACAGTTAAGATTGAAGAGCATTTTGGCATTTTTTTTAAAATCAGGTTCAAAGTGATTTTTTTTTTCCTTGCACCATTTTTCAACACATACTCTTAGAAAAACTGATGCTAGTAAAAATTGCTTTTGAAAATACAACATAATATTAGAGGTGAAATCCTGACTTCAGTTAAGTCAGTAAGAGTTTTGACACAGTCTTTAGTGGAACCTGGTTTCAGTGCAGATACCCATAAATGACAAGAATGGCCATGATGCAATATCCGAGCATCACCACTTTTTTTAATATACAACCAATGCAAAAAGAAGAAATTAACTGCCAAGTGGACACTCATGGAAGAAATAGGTTTCGAAAAGTGGCTTTTGCTCCATAAGTGAGTGTTCCTTTGCAAAAGTCACATTAAGATTTTATATCTTTTCTTTGAGTCTTGTTTATAGTCATCCTTTCTCCTCACACCCTTACAAGGGGGCCCTCTGAGAATTTGCAACTAAAACTGGAAAACTCTTTGTATTAACTATGCTGTGTTGCCTAGTGAGAAGTTACATATTCTGATCAGCTTTCATTATATGAATGTCATGTATTCAGTTTAATTTTGCAGATCTATAAACTTAATACAGCTTTTAAAGAAACACTCATATTGCGATAAACGTATTAACATTTGCTAGAATTGAAACTGCTTCCAGCAATTTAATTGGCTGAATTGTACTTTGCCCGCACAGATGTTTTGTCCTTTCTATTTTAATTTAGTTACCTCATGCATTACGAAAAGTTTCTAATAGATGCTAACATCTGAGATGTATTTACCTACAAATAAGCAGCAGATTTCTTGTGATAGCAAGAGATGCTATGACAATGAAAATGAGACAGAAAAAACAAAAGGTGAGAAAACTAACATTTTTAAATTGTACATGCTGACCAGCCTATAATGCAGGGCTGGGAAAAATACGGCCCGGGGGCCAGATCTGGCCCAACAAGCTACAGGATCCAGCCTGCAGACGTAGTGGGGAGCCTCAGGCAGACTCCCTGCTTGACTCACAACCCTCTCACCACACCACTCAGAAAAGTGGCTGCTGCAGCTGTTTTTACTCTCTCAGCTGTAAGTCCAATGAGGGGGGAGTGGTGCTTCTTCACAGGCTGCTCCCGCCCCCTGCACAATCTCATTGGTAGATTTCTGGAGAATGGGAGCTGCCTGTTTGAAGAACAGACAGCATGGGAAGCACCCTCCCCATCTTCCCTCAGGCTCTTATTCACCAATGCACTTGGCCCATGCAGCTTGTGCTGGGCAGGCGAGGAAGCTACCTGAGAACTCTGTTGGGCTGTTTTCTGGGAATCACCCAGTCAGAGCCTGCCTCTAGCACTCCAGTCTTTCTCTTCCCCCAACCCTCTGCCCTCGCCCACTCCTGCCCCCCTACCTCACATAAGCCAAACCCTTTGTCCCCCTCCCAGGCCCAGCACCTCAATCCCCTGTCCAAAGTCAAAATCCAAACCCCTGACCCCCTGTAGCCCAATCCCCTAGGGCACAGAAGGGGGCAGGTCACAGACCACAACCCCCTCCTGCTCTAGGTCACTTTCCAAACCCCTGCCCAAGGTCACAACAACCTCCTTCACCCACTCTCCCTCCCAGGCCCCACTCTCCCTCCTGCACCCTAATCCCTTATCTCAAGCTCCCTTCTGCACCCAACCTCCATCGCAGACCCCTTACTTATAGAATCATAGAATCATAGAATAATAGGACTGGAGAGGACCTCGAGAGGTCATTGAGTCCAGCCCCCCGCCCTCAAGGCAGGACCAAGCTCCGTCTACACCATCCCTGACAGATGTCTATCTAACCTGTTCTTAAATATCTCCAGAGAGGGAGATTCCACCACCTCCCTTGGCAATTTATTCCAATATTTGACCACCTTGACAGTTAGGAATTTTTTCCTAATGTCCAATCTAAACCTCCCCTGCTGCACTTTAAGCCCATTACTCCTTGTCCTGTCCTCAGTAACCAAGAGGAACAAATTTTCTCCTTCCTCTTTGTGACACCCTTTTAGATATTTGAAAACCGCTATCATGTCCCCCCTTAATCTTCTTTTTTCCAAACTATACAAGCCCAGTTCATGAAGCCTGGCTTCATAGGTCATGTTCTCTAAACTTTTAATCATTCTTGTCGCTCTTCTCTGTACCCTTTCCAATTTCTCCTCATCTTTCTTGAAATGTGGCGCCCAGAACTGGACACAGTACTCCAGCTGAGGCCTAACTAGTGCTGAGTAGAGCAGCAGAATGACTTCATGAGTTTTGCTTACAACACACCTGTTGATACAACCTAGAATCATATTTGCTTTTTTTGCAACAGCATCACACTGTTGACTCATATTCAACTTATGGTCCACTATGTCCCCTAGATCCCTTTCCGCCATGCTCCTTCCTAGACAGTCGCTTCCCATCTTGTATGTATGGAACTGATTGTTCCTTCCTAAGTGGAGCACTTTGCATTTCTCTTTATTAAACCTCATCCTGTTTACCTCTGACCATTTCTCTAACTTGCTAAGGTCATTTTGAATTATGTCCTCCATTAATATCATGGAAGAGTGCGGTCCCTGATTACTTTCCAAAATCTTGGAATAGCCTCCCATCAAAAATTATTGCCCACCTCTGCTATAGTGTCATGTGCAAAATGTCAATCATCTGCAAGATTTAATGGTGTATATTTGACAGAACTGCATCTCTGGTCATTTTCACCATCTTCCCTTTATAACCAGTCAGTTTTCCCTCTTGTTTGTTTGGGGGCTTTATACAGCACAGTGGAGGGAAAAATAAAATACAATAAAATAATCTTTAAAGGCACCAGATTGTCCCATGATTCTTGACAGGCCTAGTACTGGAAGGAGCATTTTAGTCATTTTGGAAAAGTGACCATTTAAAATTGACCGAGTCCCTTTCAAATAATACAAGTATTAGAAGAAGAAATAAAAAACACACCCAGTATAGCCTTCAACAGATGCATAACTCTAGCAACCACTGAAATTGATGGATCTTGCAATATCATACTAACTATATGATCTGCTCATGTGGGTAAGATCTGTATAATGCAGGTAGGGTTTGAGGCACAAATATAGGTCGACGTGGAAAGGTGGCTTTGTGATTCAGGCCCCGGTCTAATATGAAGGAGATATGGGCTCAGTGATTGTCTGTACTCATGACTGCCTGTGTCATGACTCATGACTCGCTGTTCCTCAGTCCCTCATCTGTCAGAAGAGGGAGTTTGATCACCTCTTCTCCCAGCCTTTGTCTGTTCTGTCTAATAAGCTTATAAGCTCTACAGGGCAGGCCCTCTCTGTGCTTTTACAGTCTCCAGCATAATGGCCGTAAGCTTGGATTGTAGGCAACACTCTCTTACAAGTAATGGACAGAAGTAAGGATATTAAAAGGATCCGTCATTACAGAGGAATGTAACCGGTTACTATTTATACCAGATAGACTTTGTACCAGTGCTTCTGTTTCACACTTTGTACAGCCATTCTATAGTATCAAGCAAAATATGCCCCAATTTCTCTCACATAGGTTATATCTATTTCTGAGCTTGGCCTTAGAAATTACCTAAACATAGATCAAAGATAATGATAAACTGGGATTATTTCTATTTAGTTCATCCAAGTAAGGTAGCCAGATAGCTGAAACCATTTCCATTTCTGCTCAACCTAAAACACACAATTATACACAGACACACTACATTTTTACAATGGAAGATCTGGTTCTCAATAGATTAGCAGTGGGCCATACAACCCTATGGTTTCAGCCCTAGATAACTGATTCAGTAGCTTTCTGGCCCATGTAAGGTGAATTGGTGGGCTACTTATTAAATGCACCTATGTCCATGCTACTTTGAACTTTAGTGTGACCACTCCAAGTCATGGAGGTGGCCTATTTGGGGGAGTTATTGAGAGAGACATGCCCCCAGTGTGTGTGGAGCCCAGCAAGCAGGGAGGGCCCCAATGGGTAGTTGGGCAGGAGACACCTACTCGGTTAAGACCTCCCAGTCAAAACCAGCAACTGGCACCCTCTCCTCCTACCGTCCTTTCTTTCCCCACCCCCTCAACTCCCTGACCCAGGTCACAATCCAAACACTCTGCACCCCCTCACCCTGCCCCAAGTCACAACCCAGAGACTGGGAATCCCTCCTGTACCCCTGCCCCGGTCAAAACTCTCTTCCAGATCCTGCACCTCACATCAGAAACCTATCCTACACCCATACCCACTCCCAGACTGCACACCCTATCCCTTGTCCCCCGTCACAATCCCCTCACAATCTTACTGTGCACCCCAGCCCTTGTCCCTCATCACAATCCCACTATAACTACAAAGTAGCATCATCAAATTTGTTAAGTGAAGCCAATTAAGTGGTGAATGTTTTAGCTGAAAGGTAGTGGAGTAGTGATGTGAGTTTAATTGGTTTACTGATAAACTGATGCTTATTGGCTCCAGTTAATGATTGAACTCCGGTGGGCAGGCAGCACCTGGAGCGCAAGGGGCTGGTAGCATTTAACCGTGTAATCAACTGAATTGTAATCGGTTACATGATTAGCATTTTTAACCATTTTTATATCCAACTTACCTTTAGGACAGAGAACAAGGTCAATTCAAGGCTGTTCTTATGAGATTTCAGTCCCCAAAACCTCAGTAATTCTATGACATCTCCTAAAGAAGAACGCAGCCCTTTCAATTTGGGCTAAGACCTGGACCCAAACCCACAGAAGCGGATTTGGACCTAGAAATCCAAATCTTAACTTTCTCCCCCCTCCCACTCTCAAACTTAAAAGAATCTTGGATTGAAGAGGCTGCTTCATCCCTAGCATGGGTTTCCAGTGGCTTAGCGGGGGAAGGGTCTGCCTTCCCAAACTGCCAGCCTGGCCCCGCCCACGGTGTTGCTGCCCCTGGAGCACCTGCCCTCCCCGTGCTCTGGGTAGGTTGGAGCCAGATGGCCTTCTCCCTTCCCACTGCCCCCGAGGGCAGGGAGGCTCAAGCCTTGCAGCCTCTTCCCTCTCCGCTGCTCCACGGATGTTGGGGGGCACACGTGCTCTTCCCCTCCCCATGGGGGTGGAACTCATGCAATGCTCCTCCTCCCCTCTCCATAGTGGGGAGGGGAGGGCCTCGCCTCAGCATAGGGGGCAGGGCTGTAGGTGGGGTTGGGGGCCTTCCTCTCCCAGCCCCCGCTGCATCGACCACCCATGATCCCTAGTCCTGCCCTTCAGAGTGCTGTAGACACTTGACAATGATTTCCTTGAGTCAGTGAAAACTAAGTCAGCAGCCTCTAGAATAAGAGCCTTGTTTGTCAAGCTGACCAGCTAATGGAGAATTACTTTAATTGGCTCTGTTGTATCTAGTTCAGAATCTGAGGTCAGCTTTGAATTAGAGCTGTTGGCACAGAGGTGAAGTGTTCTTGGCTTCATACTTTTCCACCTATTCAATATCTTTATACACAGGAAACAAGAAGCCAAGTTTTTTTTTATTTATTCTGTTTTAACTGGTCCTGGACTGATGCAAATCAGACCTAATCATCAGGCAGCCTGCACAGGCTCCTGTATGTTCTCCATGCACATCCTGTACTAAGTTGACCCTGGAGGAGCAAAGAAACAGGACTTATGTTTGCAACATGAGTTCTCTCAGCTATGTAAGGAAGGGACTCTCTTTTTATTATATTTCTACAGTGCTTAGGACAATAGGGTTCTGATTCCTGATTGGAGCTTCTAAGCAAGGATGGCTGGTGGGAAGGAGTTTGCATGGGGTCCTCAAGCCTGCCCTATGCAGTGTCCCACTTCCCCTGAGGGAAAAGTGTGTCACCCTACAGTTACATAAAGCAATATCTTGCTGGATTAGTTTATGAAATTATAGGAAGAATTTTATCAAAGGAAATTTAAAAAAAAAAAATCTAAACACAGGCAAATGGCAAACATGAGACTTTTAGGGAAGTAATGATGTTGCAGTCCATGCTGTTCTTGTAGAAATTCTTCAATATTATTCAAATGTACTTATTTTTGTGCTTGCTGTTACATAGCAAGGTGTGTATCTGTGCTGTTTGAAATTAAAGAAATAGTTTTAAGTCCATTAAAGACTGCAGAGGGTGCATTTTTTTTCCTAACGAAGATTCCCAGATAATGCATTATTCTGTTCCTGCACTCTATATACAAACATTCCTGAGTTAGTAGCAAGCCCGACTGTGGACCACAAACTCACTCCTCTCCCAGCCCGTGTGCACCGGTATTTGTGCTCCACCATTCAGTTCACAGGGATTTCATGTCTGGATTTGCAAATTGTGTATTTGCTGTGGGACTCTCTGGATGTGGCACTAACTCTCCTTACTCAAAATTTCTGATCTGGTCGTATTGCTTTTATTAGCATCCCCCCATACCAAGAGACTACGTCTACACTGCGGGTTTTGTTGGAGGAGGCAATGCAAATGAAGCACTGATTAGCATTTTGTCATGATTTGTTTGCATAATCTAGTCCAAGCCATTTTTGCAGAAGGGGTTTTTGCGCAAAAACAAGCAGTGTGGACGTGTCCATTTTGCGCAAAAAACCCTTTTTGTGCAAGATCCTTATGACCACGGCCACACTGCTTGTTTCTGCACAAAAATGGCTCAGAATAGATTATGCAAATGAAGCGTGACAAAATGCTAATCAGCACTTCATTTGCATTGCCTCTTCCAACAAAACCCATAGGGTAGACATACCCAGAAGGTTTTCCCCCTCTTGACCAGCTTTCCTTGTGGAAGTGCCTCCTGCCTATAAGTTACCCTTTAACGTGAAGGATGGTATTTTTATAAAGTGAACTGCTCAGCAGCAACTTAACCAGCTTGGTGGAGGGGAATGTGGGTGGTCTGCTGAGTTGAGCAGAAATGAATGCACGGTCCCAGTCTTGCAACAGACAGGGATGTGGATGCTCATGCACATGTGTAATCTCATGGATGTCAATGGATTACTCACACGTGCAAAGGGAAGCACTTGCAGGACCAGGGACAGAGACATTTAGAAGAAATAGTCTTAAATCAGCTGAAGAAAGTTATGGATGTGAATAGAAACTGGACTCTACATCAGAATAGATTCTCCTTCCTGTCCTCAGTACCGCTCTGTGAAAGAGATGACTGAGAAAACTGAAGGGCACATTAGACAGTGAGTCCTTGCAACTTTCCACTGTGTGGGCCATGCACTGGCAGATCAACCCAACTGTAATTTATGTTTAAAAAAAAAAACAAAAAAAACCACAAAACAAATCACAGGTTTTTGTTTTAAAAGCGAAAATGTAGACCTCATTTAGGAAAGCAGACAGCCAACATATGGCCACTCATGGTGTTTTTTATTTTAGTATTTTTAAACAGTTTGACCCTCTCAGGCCAAATATCACCATTATTGTGAAATATTGCACTCCCTTGCCTCTTTCTGTGCTCTGATTGTGTCCAGTTTTCTCTTCTTCATAGGTGGGCTACACAGACCAATGCTCAGTAGGGATGTTAATGGGTAACGGGGACTGGATGAAACCTTTGGCTTGCCTGGATCTGGCCCCTCAGGCTCAGCCCCCCCCCCCAGCATTGAGGAGCCTGCGCTGGTGCTACAGCCCCCCCTTGCTGCCACCTGGGGGGCTGGAGCACACAAAATCTTCTAGGCTGCCCCTCCAAGCTCTGGTGTGTAAGAGAAATAAATGTGGGTAGCGTCTTTATCCTTCTCAGTCAGGAGCCACTTGTGTGTGGCCTGACTGATTTTTTTGTGAGTCAGTGGTCCCCACGCAAAAAAGGTTTCCCACCCCAAGTTAAACAGTTACATGGTAAGCATTACCCAGTTAACCAGTACCCGGGAGCAGCCAATGGTGGGTGGAGGGCTGCTCTAGCACCACCGGGTCCATCCGTCCCCGGGCTGCCAGCTCCCAGCCTGTGAGGGGGCAGGAGCCGCAGCGGCAGCCCCTACACCGGGGCTGGGAGCAGCTGAGCTGCAGCAGCCTGTACCTGCAGTGGGGACCACTCTAGCCAGACCCTTTTAATCAGTTAAACATCATTACCACTAAGTTTAACCAATTAAACGGCATTTTCTATCCCTACTGCTCAGTATGGCTTTGTAGTCTATTTGCTCACAAAAGGGGTGTGAAAGGTTAACCAGTTAAACGGTAACTTCAGCTCCATTGCAAGTGCAGCTTACTGTTAACCAGTGGGAGCTGGAGCAACACCAGCCCCGTGGGGAGCCCCCCAGTGGACAGGAGCAGCCCTTTTCCTCGGTGGGCCCAGGCACCCTATAGGCAAGGACTGCTCCGGAATCCAATTAAATGAGATTTTATATTCCTAGCTCACAGTACAGGGTGATGGAGCAGCCAGAGAACTGAAGACTAAGGGACTGGTCAGCAATGTTCCCTCATCCTTCCCATCCATGTATGGAACACATTTATGTGCACTGAGGCCTATGAGAACGTGCATCGCCAGTAGAAACCAAAACCTAGCTATGGGTGCTCTGCATGTGAATCTCTGCAGGTTAGTGAAAGGCTTCTATGGGCACTATGTCTGTTAAATTCACCCAAGTCTTAGAAGAGACAATGGAAAGCAACGCAACTGCTAGATACATATAACATTCCAGTTTGGGAGTTTCGTATAACTCAGCATCTCTTCAACCTCAGGGCCAGTTCCAGCTCAGAAGCTCACTAACTTTGAAATTTCATATTATTGAGAAGTTTGGTGTGGCCTGGGAGCTTAGTCCAGTGCTTAACATTTAAATACCAATTTCACAGGTATCTGTCAATTTAATGTACTTTCCAGGGGATCTTAGATTAAACACCTTAAAAATGGATTGTTCTGCTTTTCACTTTCCCTTTACTGCTTTAGTTTCTAACTTCCAGCTCTTGTGCTACAATTAGCCATGAGTGCAATTTGCTAGGAAGATTTTTAACATCTCACTATATCCATGAAAGATGGTGCATAAAGTTACTGTGCATGTTACAAACTGGAAGGGAATGGGATGAAAAGAGTTTGCATATCAAATGGGATGTAAAGAAGCCAGAACCACAGAGTGAAGATCTAAGTCAACTAATAGGCTACAAATATGCACTCCAGCTAAGCTTTTGCCAGCTCATTTTATTCCTCTCCACACACTCTGGTTTATATCATACCTAGTTTATACTGAGACAAACGATCACATCCATAAAAGCAAAGGAATAGTGATTGGTATGTTTAATGCATTTTTTTAAATATATAACCTTAACATTTTCCAAAAGAATATGGAAAAACATTAATGTATAGGATTGTTTTGTTTGCTAAAAAGCTTCATGTTCTTGTCTTCTATTAGAAGTCAAGAGCAGTATAGGCTTGTGTAGCAATTGACAGAGAAAAGCAAGTCTGTTTTACTGATGCAACACTTGCTTTATTATCTGCAATGCAATTTCCAAGACAAAAGGAAGCATTGTTATGAAATGGAAGAAAATCAAGTTCATATTCATGCAAAATGGCAATTTTCCTTAACTCAGTAATGAAGAGCAAAAACAATGCAAACACACACTTGGAATCAACACACTTTCACAAGATGTAAACATTGCCAAATATTTCAACAAGGAATAAACTAGTACAGTTCTGCAGCACAATACAGCATGTCAACTCTTTCGCATTCTTCTCCTACACAGTTCTATTTTAAAAGACAAAATTGACCCAGCTTAGCACTCAGTTCAGCTGTACTAATACCACTAAGTGCAGGGGTCAAGTCTAAATGCTGCTTTGATTGAACGATTTAAACAAATTGGAAAAGCCTTGCTAAAAGGTGGTTCATATGTCAAAATATCATAATTATAAGCCCCAAAGCATATGCCAGAAGAACAAAGAATACGTTAATTTCAAGGACACACTACATTACAGTAACACTCATTTCAAATTTTTTATGGCAATAAAAATTAGTTCTCTGCATTTCTGAATTGGCATTTGCTCCTTTTATCAAAGCTCTTTGTTCCATAAAGTGTAAGTAATCTGTTGCTTTTGACCAAAGAAAAAATGCCTTCAACTGTCCTTGCATTATTACTACATGATGCATTCTAATGTATTGTAGATGTACAAGAAACTGTGCTCAGCAGTCACCGATAGAAACTGCCTACAGTAAGTAATCATATCATGTCAAGGCCATCAATATACGAAGAGGTAAAAGGCAAAATGCATAAAAAAGCAATGATATTTTTTGTTTGCTGTGTACAACATATTTTTAGTACAACAGATTAAAATGTACTGGTCTATGTCTGAAAATCCACAAAGGTTAAAATTATTCCAAGTAAAATAAGAACTAGTTTTAGCTAACTTTCCCCCCAGAATTCAAAGTCAAGCTAGCAGAAATTGTATCAACTGTACATCAACCAATTTAAGGTGTTGCAAGAAGAATAGTTTAAGCAGAGGGATGCCTCATTTCCTTTTGATATCTTATTGAACCACTTTCTTAGAGTAAAATGCTCAGAGCTAGATGTGCTAAGGAACAGATTTATCTTACTCAAAATAAAAGTAAATTAACTCTGGTACCCTGTTTTTAAAAAGTCAAAAGAGACTACAGATCAAATACCTTTTCAAAGATGTATAATTTTCCATTTAGAAACAAATTTGGACATGGATCAAACTAAGTTTACCGAAAGTAGACAAAAAGATATTATTCAAGTCCCTCTCTCTCTTATCTATCTTCCTCAAGTTCCTGAGTAAGTGTTTTGTATCCCTCTCTAGCACAAAGAACTGATGGACAGATGCATTAGGATTTAAGTTACTCTTGGCTTGGTAGCTTAACCCATAGCACGTGTATCCCCACAACCATGGCTGTCAAAGGAGTCCTCCATTATTCCTTACAATAACCAGAATGCAAAAGGTACGTTAAGCTGAACAGCTCAGCAAGTAATCATTTATTGTACGTCACCTCACCTTGTATACACCATTTGCATTTTAATAGTGAACATACCTACGCACAGACTATTTTTACATGGAAAGCAGAGTTTCAGAGAAGAAGGGCACAATTCCATTGATTTCAGAGCTGCTCTGATTTGGAGCAAGTCAAGTGACTGCTACAGACCTAAATACTAGTTTTAAAAAGTCTGTAGTCCAAGTTCTTGATGAGTGAGAACTTAGGCCAATCATTATGAAGGCTTGTAAGTGGCTGTTTTTCTACATAAAACAGACACCAGAACAGGGTAGGAAGCAACAAAGTTTCCATGGCTTCTCGCAAGTGGAAGCAACAAGATTCCTGGAGAATGGTATGGGAGACTCCCTCCCATCCCCGAAGCCCTTCTGTGATGCTTCCTGGGGTATACAAGGTAGTGAAGCTCCATGTTACCATCTGCCCTTAGTGTGAGGAAACCTCATCTGTGCCTATCCAGGGTCAGCTCTCCAACATGCCACAGACAACACAAGCACACCTCTCAAGGCCTCCCCAGGCCCCACTTTCCCTACAGCAGTGGTTCTCAAACTTTTTGCACTTTTATGCCCTTTACATGCATAAAAATTTATGCGGAGCCTCAGCAGTCCACTGATTGTATGTGTTGTACCTATCAATGTTTCCAGTTTGTCAACCTCGCGGAGCCCATGGAGAGGGCTCCGCGGAGCACAGTTTGAGAAACACTGCCCTACAGGTTATGGAGAGGCATATTCCAGTCCTCCAGGTCTCTGAGTATCTCCTTTCAATGCTTGGCCCCCATTTCACTGACCACTGGCAATACTCACACACCCACTGCTCCCAAAGAAGGAATACACCCCAGCTTACCAGTTCCACCTCAGATCACCACTTTGCTTCACACAGCACTTACTTACATGTTTAGTGCAAAAAAACAAGTGAAAGTTTACGTAACAAAAATAGAGATTCAAGTGATGGCAAGAGCAAGTACTGAAAGCAAATGGTTACACAGAAAGTAAAAATCATAACACATTCTAGAACCTAGGCTTACTTGGCTAGACACTTTCCTGTCTTATAGAGCAATGCTCCCCCCAGGGTCCTTCCAGCTAGGCTTGGCTGTGATCTTCCATTCAGGAGAAAAGTCATGCCTCCCATAAGAAAAATCCCCTCTGAAATATCTAATTCCTTGATCTTAGAAGCAGGACACACAAACATACCCCTGCTAGTTGTTGTTTTTTTCCTGGCTGCTTCCTTTTTTGTAGATCAGCCATAGGCACAGGAACTTGGGAGTGCAGGGGAGGAGGGATGCTGCAGCACCCCCAAGCTCCTGGCTACTGCCCCATGGATCAAATTGGCTCTGCTGCCAGCCCCACACAAATGGGGGTTGGGAGGGAGGGTGGACAGGAGTTGGTGAGGTTGATTTCAATCTCACACCTCTTTGAATGTTCCCGTGCCACTGAGGCTCAGTACACCAACAGGCACAGTGAGAGAAAGACAATGCACATCATATGCACAACTAATTAAAAGAGAGAAGCTTCTGCTACCTGCAGTCTAAAAGGAATCTGTCCAAGCAGCATCACCTCCTGGTTAGGGATGTAAGCAAGCAATCATCTAACAGATAAGCCTAGGCTTATTGGTTAGTCAAGTCAACGACTTGCATTCCCCCCTCCCCCCCCCCCCCCCGACTTGCTGCCTCAGGCAGCCTGGCTCTTCCTACATTTAAACTGCAGAGCCACAGCGGGGGTAGCTCCCAGACCTGGCATGAGCCAGAACTGAGCACCTTCCCTTATCAACTAATCGTGTAGTCAATAAAAATTCTATCAAACTACAGGATTAGTAAAATACCCACTTCTTAACATCCCTGCTTCTAGTGACCTGCCTCACCTTCACAACCTTAAGAAGGTAATTTTCCGTACAAATTTGCAACTCCTCAGTATTTCCTGCATATGCATGTGCAGTGATGACTACCACCAATGGGCTACTGGCTCTCAGAGAACTTATGGGTCATCCTTCAGTGAATGTTATCATAAAATATCATAGTACTGGAAGGGACCTCAAGAGTTCAGATAGACTCACAGCAGGACCAAGTATTTTCTAACCATTCCTAATAGGTATTTGTCTTACCTGCTCTTAAAAACCTCCAATGATAGAGATTCCACAACCTCCCTAAGCAATTTTTCTGTGCTTAACAGTTAGGAAGTTTTTCCCAATCCAACCTAAACCTCCTTTGCTACAACATAAGCCCATTGTTTTTATTCCTATCCCCAGAGGTTATAGGAGAATTTTTCTCCCTCTTTCTTGTAACTGTCACATCCCCTTTCAGTCTTCTCTTTTGCAGACTAAACAAACCCAATATTTTCCTTGACTCACAGATCACATTTTCTAGACCTTTAATCATTTGTGTTGCTCTTCTCTAGACCTTCTCCAATTTGTCCACATCTTTCTGGAAATGAAGTGCCCAGAGCTGGACACAATATTGCTAGTTTTGTGCATTTTTAATTTATTTTGAATTTCTGTTCAATAGGGCTTGACACTAATTTTTTTACTTGTGATTTATCTACTGAACAAGAAATGCATCATTCGCCATTTTCTACCATAATGAAACCATAAACATTAAGAATCTGAATAAAATGCAATAATGTAGATAAAGTGCATCCTCCTGGCTAGCAAAAAGAAGCATCACTCTAGGGAAGAGCTAAGTTTAGTTGTAAATTACATTTTAATGGTTGCCAACCAATGAGAATCAGCCTCTTTCCAAAAATAAAGTACAAATGCAAAACAAGTAAAACTGATTTTTTTAAACCAAGTTTTGTTGCTTGCTCCTTTAAATTGTGATGTAAATGGCTTTGAAATCAAGAGGTTCATTTCTCCCCATAACTCTCTTGGAGAACTGGATGGAAGCAAGAGATGGATGGGATGCTCAACCTCTAGCTCTGATGGCCTCCAAGTCATGTTGTAGCCACATTTCATACATATTTCAGGGGCACCCCAGACAGAAGGAAGTTGACAGGAAGAAGCCAGCCATCCTTGTGCTTATTAAACCCTACCATTCTTACAGGACTACATAGAATCAGAGCAGCGAAGAGCCAAAATTCCAGCTTCACTTTTACCTCTACAGTGAGTTATTAAATGAAAGACACCAACTCTGCATGCGTCGATGGCTACTTCTAGTGCTTTCCATACACCAACTAACCGAACCACTCACATTTCAGAGCACTGAAGGTCTCCTTCTTCAACAAGGCTGCCAAGCATCACATCCCGCCTGACAGTCAAGCATTTGGCAGCTATAGCCATACTCCCACGGCCCAGCTCAAATGTCACTCAGCCACATGTCCCGGCAGATCTCCCTTTCTGGATGATAGTGGGTGCACCTGGTGACAGCCTTTCCTCAATCCCAGCCACAACTGGGTGAGTAGTCAGCTGCACCCCAGCATTTCTATCATTTTCTCTAGTAGCTGTCCCAACACTGACAACCTTTTCACCTACACCCAACCAACCAGGAGTCCCTGCATTTACTACCTCCTTGCAGCAACTCCAACTAGTCTCACAGCCCCCTGACCTCGAGTAGTCATAGTAACTGCCTGTCCAGTGACTCTCTACCCTGACCCTCTCGTCCCTTTAAGTACAGGCAGTCCCCAGGTTACGTACAAGATAGGGACTGTAGGTTTGTTCTTAAGTTGAATCTGTATGTAAGTCGGAACTGGCGTCCAGATTCAGCCGCTGCTGAAACTGACCGCCAGTTCTGACTTACATACAGATTCAACTTAAGAACCCCAAGTCAGCTGCTGCTGAAACTGATCAGCCGCTGATTCCAGGAAGCCCGGGGCAGAGCAACTCTGCCTCGGGCTTCCTGTAGTCAGAGCTGGTCAGTTTCAGCAGCGGCTGACTTAGGGACGCCTGGGGCAGAGCAGCTGGGGTGCTGCTGGGTTGCTCCAGTAGCGCGGCTCCTTGGCGCTACTGGACCAACCCAGCAGCACCCCAGCTGCTCTGCCCCAGGCGTCCTGATTCAGCCGCTGCTGAAACTGACCAGCAGCGGCTGAATCAGGACGCCTGGGGCAGAGGGCTGGGGTGCTGCTGGGTTGGTCCAGTAGTGCCCAGAGCGGTGCTGCGGGACCAACTGGCAGCGCCCCAGCTGCTCTGCCCCAGGGTCCACAACAAAAGCCTGGTCTGCTGGGGGGGGGGGGCACACTAGCTGCGCCCCGCCCCCCCAGCAGACCAGGGACACGGGGAGCAAAGCCGGAGCGGCGGGTGCCTCGCCTCTGAGGCTTTGCTCTCGCGCGGGACCCGCTTTGCTCGCGGTGCCCCTGGTCTGCTGGAGATGGTCTCCAGCAGACCAGGGGCACTGCGAGCAAATCCGCCGGGGCTGCTGCTTTGCTCCCGATGCCCCTGGTCTGCTGGAGACGGTCCCCAGCAGACCAGGGGCACCGGGAGCAGCTTTTCTCGCCCTGGAGGTCAAGGTGGCTGACCGCTGCCTGTGAGCTCCGGGGCGAGAAAGCCCCGTTCGTAAGTGCGGATCCGATATAAGTCGGATCCGCGTAAGTCGGGGACTGCCTGTACCTATCTTAACCCTCAACACTGCTCAAGACAGAGCATATTGACCATAAGCTTTAGGTCATTTGCAGATTTGTAAATACACAAATTAGCACATTAAAAATTTGCATACAAGGTCAGATGCAACAGAACAAGCCTTGGCAGCTATGCTTTATCCTTAATAAAGTTTTTTCTTCCAACTATGAATAAGACATGAGCAAAGGGGGCAGAGTTCACTGCAGACAGAATTGCAGTAATTTCCCTCTTTTTCTCCCTTATCCATATTTCACCAGGCCAAATCTTAGGTACGTCCACAATATTTTTACTAGAAAAATACATAGCTGTATGTGGTGGTGTTTTAGCCATGTCAACCCCACAATGTTACAGAGAAAAAGCAGATGAAGCAATATCTTTTATTGGAACCAACTTCTGTTGGTTTGACAGACAAGCTTTCAAACTACACAGAGATGTTTCAGGTCTGTGAAAGTTACTTTGTGTCACAGCTAAATACAAGGTTGAACAGCTAGAATATGAACAGATAGCTTATGCTAAACTAAGGGACCATATTATAAAGTGAAGTGGCCTATTTATACCATTGTAGTCGTAGGACCAAAAGGAGGGTTAGTATGTTTCAGAGTATTTTAATAAACCATAAATCCAGTGTCTGTTAAGACCATGATTTTTGGGTCTAGCAAAGTTATGAATTTAAGCTTCCAACCCACTCACTATATATAATCTATTAAAATATGTTTCAAGTGCAAAAGAAGTCAAATTTAATTAAATTCTAAGTAAGTATCAGAGATCTGGCTCAGCTCTACTTGCCATGGGTTCCAATTTTCTGGATTTGAGAAGCATTTAAAGTCAATCCAGTATATTGGTATTTTATTCCTACACTTCTACCTAGCTGTCCAGTGGCAAACAGCTATATCAGCATGTGAACACTTTATGCTATGCAGCAGGGCTGGACGGAGGCATGGGCGAGCCAGGCAGCTGCCCAGGGCGCCTACGCACAGGGGGCACCTGATGGCAGCTGTAAGGGACGCACGGCATCCCTTGAAGCTGCCATCAGGAGCCTCACGCCTGGCTCCCGCAGCGCCAGCCCCGTGGCGCCGGACAGCAGCGCCCTTGCCCCTACAGCTGCAGGGCCAGGCACGGCCCGGCATGTGTGCTAGCAGCGCTGGCTGGGCCAGGCAGCGCGTGTGCCATGTGCCCTGGGGGCGGGACCCAGGCTGCACGCCAGCGGCCATGGCCAGTGTGCACATACGCCATATGCCCCGGGGGTGGGCCCATGCACCCTGCGGGGGGTGGGCCCGCACCCCACAGGCGGGCCTGCGTGCGCCCTGTGCCCGGGGGCGGCACCGCATGCCCAGGCCCAGGGCGCCAAAAGGGCTCAGGCCGGCTCTGCTGTGCAGATGAGTTTTTTTTATTAGCATAGTAAATAAAAAATTTAGACAGTTCTTTCAAAAATAAAGTTCCACTAAATTAATTAACAATCAAAATTAAATAGAAATCACCCTTTTAAGAATTACTGTGAGGTTCAGATAAAGCTAATCTGGGTGAACACTATGTAATGTTATTAAGAAAGTCTTAACGCAGATTTAGAACTCCAAGATATGGGTTTCCCTACCTTTCACTAAGACCATGAAGAAGTCATTTTAATTGATATTACATTAGCCTATTAAATGTCTACAGCCTTTTTCTTCTGTCAGTAAACTAAACAATTCTCAGCCTTTATGAGCTGTATGAACATCATGCTAATGCAACAATGAAAACCTGAAGTCTATTTGTTATAACCTCTATCCAGAATAGAGAAATGCACTTCAACTTCAATTGCACTTTCAAATAATGTAACAGTTTGTTGAGTTACATCTGTGGTTGCTTGTTAATTGGGGACATTAGAAACACTTGTGATTCTTATTCACATGTCACTGAACAAGAATCATCTTACAACTATTAAAGTTGCCCATTCAACGAGCTCCTCCTTTGAACGAACAGGGCTTAACACAAACATAAGGTTCCACCTACATGATCAGTTTGTAGGATCCAGTCCTTGGTTAGCAACTGGAAGCCTAATTGGAACATTTACACTCAGCTCAGTATGTGCAGTGTTTTTCCTTTTGCATTTTAATAATTCAAGAGTGGCCCCATTTAGCATCATGCTGAATATTTTCTACTACACAGCACCAAATGTTTAAGTAAATGAAAGATAAACCTTAGGTCTTCCTTTCATTAAAAAGTAAGAAGCTGGCATTAATACATGATAGTGCTTGTGGGAGATTTGTTCCACTTAAGTAATTTTCAGTTTCCAAATTGTAAATTGAGCTTTAAAGACAAATATCACCCTTGGAAACACAGATTAGCAAATGCATATGGATCCAGAGTTAATGGTCTGAATTAAAATCTTAAACCTAATCTTGTAACAGTAGAATATTGCAAAACACATTAAAATGAATTTGCCTTCAGCTAATATGGCACAAGCTTCTTATGCAAAGAATATGCCAAAAGGGGTACAAATTTAAAAATTAAAAATCAACACTGTTGGTTCTCAAAATACTGTAACTTGGGCTTATAGTTCTTTAATTCAGTCTAATACCCTAAAAGGCAAGTCATGGTACTGTGAATCACCTCAGTTATTTTTCTAATCAAGTCAATTATTTTAGTAAGGCATGTATCTCCCTTCAGAATACAAGCAATGCAATCCAGATACAGTAGGGAGAAGAGGCTGGGCTTTTGACCAGTATCAAGATATAACTGATGAAATATTTTAAAGCACTACTTTATTAGAACAGTGACATAAACTAAAGACTTTAGGCCCACCAAAAGCCTTTGATAGACCCTAATGCCTAATTACAGAAAGCAATTTACTTGTCTGAAATATTTAAGCTCAGAAAATGCAGGAACACAATTAAATGAAGTTTTTTTTTAAAAAGAAAAATAGTACTTTTACAATGAGTTATTCCAGACTGAAGACTTACAGCAGAAAAGAAAAATGAAGTTAAACAAATGCATAGCAACTACAAAGGAAGAGTCATTTTTAAATGGATTTCTGATAAGCAGACCAATTCTTCAACCAGCTTAATGGATATGAATCTCTTCTATTTTGGAGGGGGTGGAGGTTTAATAATTGAACCCTTTTCTCCCTCCCCTACTCCTTTTTGAATTCTCTCTCTCTCACTCTCTCACACACACAGACACACACAATTTGTGCATCTGTCTATCTGTAAGTCTCTTTGTTCAAGAGCTCCTAAATGGTAAGAGCTAGAACCATCACATTTCGTATGCAGCTTCCTTGTATCCTACCTTAAAGCAAAGTCAGGGTCAGGTTGTGTCAGGAAAATGGGATGTGCCTAGAATTCCATTGTTTTCCATAACATAAAAAGGAAGGGGCTGAACGCAGAGATACCACATTCACAGTCACCACTGGGGGCAACAAGAGCAAGGAACTGATATACTGCAAAGTGACCACTGGGGGCAGCCATCTTGCCTACCACTAGCCCAGGTAAGTAGCCCCCTCACCCAAAACCCCTACCCCACCCCCAGCACCAGACTGGATGGGTAAGGGGCAGGGAAGGCTCCCCCCCACCCCGGAAACACCGCTGGAGCAAGGCAGCTCAGCCCTGGTCCTCACTGCAAGAGCCACAGCCCACCTCCCCCAGCACAGCCAAGCCATCCAGTTTGGCCCTGGCTGGCCCGTGCACACCTCTCCCCTCCTCCCCCACACCTCAGCCCCGTACCCCCAGCCCAGGCCTGGGGAGCACTGGGTGACGGAAGGGAGGGAGAGGCCAGCGTGGCCCCACCTCCACCCTTGGGCCAGAACCAGGAAACATCATGTAAGTCTCCTAATTTCTGTATATTTGTCTAATCAGTTTAGCTTGTAAACTCTCGGGCTGGTACATTCTTCTCTCTTGTTTAATATGCTTTGTCAACAGCCATGTATATTGTACACTAGGCCACCAAATACATGCAATGTTCATTCTAGAAAATTACAACCAATCAAGACGCTCAACTTTCAATTAATTTACTTTTCCGCATCCCCCAACAAATGGCAATAGCATGCCGTAAAATGAGTGATCACAGACATTTAAGTAGGCTTGCTACAGATGGCATCTTGTTGCAGCCAAAATGAAAGGTTATTGACACCTACATCACAGCATTCTTGCTGGAATATCTGACCATATTTGACTGTGGTCAAATATTAGATGGTCAATTGATATTATCTGACCAGATAGCCAAGCCTATCAGTGGATTTTTTGAGGTTTACAAAATGTAATTAAAAGGGGGAGACACCCATGATTTTGAACTGGGACAACAATTTTAAGTGGGAGAGGGCACTTGAATAATTTCACTGGTGGTAAGTAGAAACTGCTCTGATCCTTACATCTTTGAAAGAAGGACAAGCAAAGGATGCCCTCTTTCCCTTCTAATTTTGCAACAGCAGTGCTAATAATAAGAGCTCTAAATAGAAACCTCAGTAACCAGAATCATAATAGGAATTGAAGAGCATTAACAAGTATTAGGGATATAAAAATCCTGTTTAACTGACTAACCGGTTAAACATATTGTTTAACAGGTTAGCCGATTAAAGGGGGAGGCAAGCGAGGGAGGGCTGAAGTGTCTTTCCCCACCAATGGCCAGAGACAGGGGCTGCACCAGTCGGGCTGGGGCAGGCTCTGCCTGCAGCAGGCCAGGGCACCCCACAGGCAGGGGTTGCTCGGGCATCCCGGTTGGAGCAGCTGCGATCTACAGGGCACCTGGGTCCACCACAGATCCTCTGTCCGTGGTGCCCCCCCCCGCACCGGTTAATTTTAACTGGTAAGCCTCATCCATTAAGGGTGAGACTTACTGGTTAAACTTTCACATCCTGAGTGAGGACTACTCAGTTATGTAGTTTTGTACGTAGCCTCCCGCGGAATTTTTCTACTAGTCCCAAAAAGGGATTTTATTTTCAAGCTCTTCATCTTCCTAGCAGGCATCTATCGAAAAATAATGTTTAACCTGTCTACTGGCAGATCTTAACATCCCTTGCTCAGGAACGGAGATTACAGTAAGAAGGCATATTCTGAAATATGGCTGGTCTGAAATCTTGGAATACAGCTGCGATGTGTCACCAGTTAAATGGAGGAAAGCAAAAACAAGACCCTGGACCCTTTCAAATTTCAGCAAGCATACAAATACCATCACCAAGGTATTAAAAGTTCCAGACCAGATTCAACATAGTAAAGATGTCCTTTTTCTAGTTCAGACTTGAACAATGCCTTAATATCTTGGCTCAGGCAAATCTAAAACCTAATTTCATTGCAACTTTTAACCTGAACCTAACCATTATTTTAATTCTACATCTTAGTTCATCTCTTCATAGTTGCACGACGAAATAAATAATTCTGTGAAGTTAAGTTTCGTTAAAATCAGCTTCTTGAATAAAAAAAAAAAATCCAGTGGTGGAGCATTCAGAGTGGAGAGATCTCAAAACAGTTCACAAAGCTTTCAACTATTCTAGATTTAAAAAAACAAAACATGACTAGACTGAAAAAAAAAGCTGAGCAAAGACAAAATAGTGATGGCTGCTTGGACACTCAATCTATGAGAAGATAAACTGAAATGTATTAGGGCCTTCAGGGGTATATTCTTATGGGTCACAGACTCAGAAAAATCAAGTTAAACATAAAGGCTACGTCTACACTGGCCCCTCTTCCGGAAGGGGCATGTAAATTTCACGAGTCGTCGTAGGGAAATCCGCGGGGGATTTAAATATCCCCCGCGGCATTTAAATAAAAATGTCCGCCGCTTTTTTCCGGCTTTTAAAAAAGCCGGAAAAGAGCGTCTAGACTGGCCCCGATCCTCCGGAAAAAGTGCCCTTTTCCGGAGGCTCTTATTCTTACTTTGAAGTAAGAATAGGAGCCTCCGGAAAAGGGCACTTTTTCCGGAGGATCGGGGCCAGTCTAGACGCTCTTTTCCGGCTTTTTTAAAAGCCGGAAAAAAGCGGCGGACATTTTTATTTAAATGCCGCGGGGGATATTTAAATCCCCCGCGGATTTCCCTACGACGACTCGTGAAATTTACATGCCCCTTCCGGAAGAGGGGCCAGTGTAGACGTAGCCAAAGAATGTTATTTACTGCATCACTTTAACAAGGCACAACTTTTTCCTTTCCTACTTATCTTCATTGAAAGCTTATCAAGTTACATGTAGCAAAGGTGTTTCATTGGCTCTTATTCTCTAAGCTTCATGTGTACTTGTGATAGAATCATGCCTTTAAAAGTCTTGTGCTATTATTTATAATTTTGGGGTGTGTATTGTAATCAGGAGTGAAGGATGCAACTGATCAGCATGGAAATGTAGGAATCTCACTAGAAAAAAAAAAAGAGACAAGTGCACGTATACAGCTTTCCTAAAAGATTAATGTAACATTAAAATTCATCAGTGTAAAAAATTGCTTTCTGTGGTATGAAAATATCAGGAAATATCAGGATACACATTTTATGTTTTCATCTGTAGGTTAATTACAGGTTTGTAGGAGTCCTTTGCCACTTGCAACTGACCACATTTCTAAGAGAAGTAAAACAGAACCAAGTATAATTGACTTGCATGTTGAAATATTTCAAAATGTTGTAAATAAGCATGGTTTCTTTGAAATGTCAACCTTAGATATAAACTGCATGCAACTCAGGATTTAAAAAGTAATACATAATTCCATCAATGTATAATGCTGACTATTCGCTTCTCTTGCAAATAAAGGTTGAGAATGTAGTACTGACAATAAAAAACCCCACCAAAACCCTGCAGTCATCACTTAGTACCCTTCATTAATCCAAAACAAGTTTCAACAGCAACTTGAAAATTTGACATACCATCTCCTGGAATCTGACCTTTCTCCAACATTACTTTCAAATCTATACAACTAATTGACACAGATTTGTCAGAAGTGACAGTCAGAAATACTGTCGTGGAACGAGGTGTACAGCTAGTTCGGATTAGAAGCCTAATCCGAACTAGCTAGTCCGTGCCGCGTGGAGCCGCGCGGTACGGGGCCCGAACTAGCCGGCATTTAAAAATGGCGCCGGCCGGCTTCATGCAAATGAAGCCCGGGAAATTCAAATCCCGGGCTTCATTTGCAACTGCGGATGACTACATTACCCCCACTAGTTCGAACTAGCGGGGTAGTGTAGACTTACCCTTATAGATTTAATTATTACTCTTCACCAGTAAAGGAGAATCAAAGTGAAGTTGACAGTAAAATGAATTACAAACTGCTGTGACAGTGTTGTTCGGACAGTATTTGCGCAACACAGGCCAAAGTAAGATTGTCTGATGAGACTGGATGTAATGAAAGGCCAAACACTCACTCAAGAGAGAACATCTGGAAAATATTTAAATAAACTTTAAGTTATTACAATTTTTAAAAAGCTTACACATGCTAATACTTTTCATCCTCCAGCCTAACCCAACAGGAATAGCAAAGCAAGCTTGGGATGATGATGCTTTCTCCAGTCCTCCCCAACAGCTTGCAGCTTGACCCTGGTGCAAGTTTATCTTGAGTGTTACAGCCCCTCTTTCTGCTCCTCCTTGTTGAGATTCTAGCTGCACTTCTCCCCTCACCTATTACAGTTTAGCGAATATAACCTGCACCCATGTATAACATGCACCCATGTATAACCTGTGGTTTTTCTTTTTCGTGTAAAAGAACCCTTAGATTACCCACGGACATGTATAGCCCGCGGGTCCTGCATTCATCCACTCATGCCCAGGCCCCGGGCAACCACAGCCAGGCACAACCCACCCTCCTCCAGGCAGGGGAGCAGAGAGCACAGCCCAGGCATGCTGGCCGGCCTACAGGAGGGGAACCGCACTCACCCCCAGACCCCGTGCAACTGCAGCAAGGCACAACCCACTCTCCTCCAGGCGGGGGACTGGAGAGCCCCCAGGCCCCAAGAGTAAAAATAAATGTGTATACCCCGTGGACATGTATACCCCACCAGGGGAGGGGAAGGTTGTAAAAACGTGTATAACCCACGGGTTATATATGCTAATTTACGGGTAATTTATGTACACCCTATCCATGGCCCCACAAAGTCACAGGACCTCCTCATCAACCTCCTCCTGGCTATAGCCAAGATGGCAATTTATAAGACCAGGGAGCAGAGGTTAGCTGAGGGAGGGGCCTGCGACTGTGGCGTCTATTTCGGCTCCTGTATCCATTCACACATACAGGCAGAGTTCCACTGGGCGGCAGAGTTTAACTGGCTCTCCTGAGGCCTTTGAGGGGCAGTGGGCGCTGTCTGGGGCTCTCTACTCTGTGTGTCCATCCAGTTCCCTAGTTTTAGCCCTTTGACCTTAACACCCATCCCTGTTTTCTCTTTATTTGTCCCCTGGAATCAGCTGGAGTCTAAGGCTTTTTAGATCCTCCCTGTACCACCTCCCAGACCCAATAGGAACATGCATCTTAACCTATTCTCCAATTACACAACTTTCTACCTTGTTTCTCTCTATATATAGTCTCCCCCATGTTACTGAGACCTTTTCTATCTTGCCTTTGCTCCTACTTCTCGTGCTGCAATATACCATGATTTTGATTCTTGCAGCCCCTTCAAAAACCCAGTAATACAAGTAAAGCAAGTTGCTTTTATTTCACTGGCTCTTTGACTGAGGTAAGTATTCCCTACACTTTTAATTAAGACAATATGGGGTTGCAATGGATTACAAGATACCATATACTAGAATCAACCAAAGTAACAAGACATACTGTACGTCTACTCATCTGCCTATCACAGGAAACAAAGCATTTTGCATAGATTTTCAGATTCAAGGCTTCCATTCCATCCTTTACTAACTGTACTTCAGCACTACTACAGCAGGAGGGTCAATCCTGTATTCAGTGGCAGTTTCTCAAGCACAAGAAATCTAAGATTAGTGCCATGGCTCATTTTGAGGTAAAGATGTCAGTGCTCCAGCAAAATCTGTACACCACAACTAAGAGGTAGTCTAATAAAAAAGGTCTTACTAAAAGATAGAAACCTAAGGATTGGAGAAGTCACAACAGCTTAGGTCTCTTGTCAATTTATGTTAAGAACTTAGGTGGAGTCAAGAAACTGACACCAAAAACGTAAGGTACATCATGTTGCAATTTAAATGCATCACGTGCAGTATGGGTTATACAAATTTGTATGAAAAATATAAAGAATTACAAGAATTATTAAAAGAGAAGTACCCATGCCCAGAAACAGAAGTTTCTTCAATTAGAGTTGTATTAATATACTGCATCACCCTACAGAGATTTAAAAAAAAAAGAGAGAGATAAGAGAGTAGGGAAAAAACTTAAGTTATATTTCCTCAAAAAGACCTCTGAAGTCAGATATTTTTTACTTTGTTGAAAGACTAACTCAGATATGGCCAAAAATATGTAAGCCACGTTTGATTAGAAAGTTCTCCCTAAATTTCCATTCAGGAGTTTATGACGTTTTAATAACCCTTTCAAAATAGGGAGTTCCGGGAAGAAGAGACCCTTGACCTCCAACCCCCATTTGTAAAGGAAGCAAATCCATTTTCTGCAATTGTATTTTAAGATCTTGTATATGTGTAGGGGGTTTAAGTTACAGGCTGCTAGGCTCCTGCTAAATCAAGTTACAAATGTCTCAAGTGTCAGTTTGAGTAACTGATAACTACCCCCTGAAGGCTCTTCAAGCAATCTCTGGGCAGTTAAGTGAAGAACTCCTGACCTTTTCATCAGGCTCTCATCCTTAGCCCATTGCATTGCCAGAAATATCATAACCAAGGCCAGTGCCGAGGGGGTTAAGGCAGACAGCAGCCTACATAAGGTGGCCGATTCTGAACCAATGAAAATCTCGTGCTATAGTTAGACGCAGGAGAATCAGCAATGGGGACTCTGAAGGCTGCATTTGCTGAGGTCTGTAGATGGCACAGTCTGTCTCCTGGCCAGGGGCTCGGAGCAGGGCCGTGGCCACGAACAGCCCGGCTTACCTGAAGTTCACACCAGGCGACCTCCACCCAGGTCTCCGTGTCCAGCCCCTTGTAGACCGTTTTGAAGGACCCCCTGCCCAGCTCGATGTCAAACTTTAGGAAGCGGCCGTCGGGCGAGGTGGAGACGGCTTTCATGTCGGCCTCCTCCTCCTCCGGTTCCTCCTTCTTGGGCTTGCTTTGATCCTTGTCCGACGGCTCTTTCCTCTCCCCATCCCTGCCCGGCTCCTTCTGTTCCTCGGCCGCGGCCGGCTCCTCCGGGGCTGCCTGCTTGGGCTCGGGCGCGGGCTCAGCAGCCCCCTGCCGCTCCTTGGCCAGCTCCGCAATGAGCCGCCTGTTTTTGGGGAGCAGGACGATCCTGCGCGGCTCGGCCTCGGAGAGCTCCAGAGGCGGCTCCTCCTGGTCCGAGTCCACCACGCTGCGCCGCAGGAACCGCAGGTGGCCGGCTCGGGGCTCCCTGGCTCCGCGCCCGCGAGGAGGTGGGGTAGGGGCAGGCTCCGGGCCCCTCTCCGGCCCCGCAGCGGTCTCCATGCCTGTCCCGCTCCGGCTGCCGAGCCCACCGACAGCCGCGCTCCCGTCCGCGGGCGGGGGCCGGGCAGCAGCCGGAGACGCGCCGCCTCCCCCCCGCGGAGGTGCGGAGCTGGCAGCGCCCCCAGTTTCCATTAGCGCCGAGGTTCCGGCTCCTGCCGCCGCCGCTGTCCGCGGAGCGTGGAAGTCACCATGGTCCGTCCGCTTGCGGGGCCCCGGCCCGGTCACCTGCGGGGCAGAGCGCAGCGCACTGACGCACCCGCGGCCCTGGGAGAACCTGCGCGGAGCCCGGCCCACCCGGCCCCCTCCCCAGCCACGCGGCCCCCTCCCCTGCCCGGGATCCACGCTCACGCCAGCCCCTCCCCCGCGCAGCTCCCTTCGTGCACCCCCAGCAGGTGCCCCTCCCCCACGCCTGGGGTTCGCAAATCCCCCACCCGCCCCTGTTGCCCACTCCAGGGCTGCTGCAGGCAGAGCGCTCCTCGCCGCAAAGCCATATTGGGATTCTACAAAATGGGGGGGGGGGGGGGGGGGATTAAGGCCAATGCCGCCGATCCAGCCCCTGGCAGCCTCGCCAGACCTGCCCATAGAGCCCGCCACGGCCACAGCGGTTGGGGCGAGGGTCTTCGTGCCTCTAAGCCTGCGTCCCGGCCGGGAAAAGCAGCGGCCCCGCATCTGCACCGCAGCCGGGGGGCGGGGGCGTCCTCTAGCAGGAGCAGGCAGCTGCCTGCAAGCTGGGTCCGCACGTTCCCACCGTGCCAAAGGCGCCAGCCAGGGCCGGGTGCCCCCGGCCGCACAATGGAGCCACCTCACCTGCGGGGCGCGGCCCCCCGCCTCCCCGCGCGGCACGGCCGGCTACTCACCTTCCAAGGGGGGACCGCCCCTCCTCGTAGCCATGGAAAGGGACGGGGGGCGCCCGGCCGCAACCCAGAACCGCCACCCGCTCCGCGCAGCCTGGAGCCGGTTCCGCGCCACACGCACTGGGGTTACACAAGCGTGGACCCGCCCCAGCAGCCTGCGCCCCCTCCCCGCCTGAGCGGCTGCAGCGGCGGTAGCCCTCGGCCCGGCCGCCCGGCGCTTTTGTCAATGGAACTCACGCTCCACTGAGCAGCCTGGCCCGAGCCCCGGGCGCCTCCGCCAGCCAATGAGGAGGGCCGGGGGCGTGGGTCGCCGGCTAGACCCGCCTTGGGGAACAATGGGCGGGTGGGCGCGCGCCTGCCCGCCCCCGCCAGGGCTCCCCTGAGCAGCACGTGGGCGTGCCCGTGGAGAACGGCAGCGCTGCCCGGGGCCCTTATCCCGAGTGGCCCGGGAGCAAGGGGGAGGCGGAAGAGCGGACGTGGGCGTTCAGCGACAGGGGGAACCCGAGCGGGGTGTGGCGGCAGAGGATGTAGGGGAGCAGGTGCGGGGCATAATGGAGTAGGCCGGAGGTGAGGGCGGGAGTATCCGCTTCAGGGCTGCCGGAGCAGGTTGGGATGCCCGAGGGGGGAGGGAGCAGACTGGAAAACGCAAATGGAGAAGCATCCTCCTTCTAAAGGGAATTGGGACCTGCTGCCAGGTTCCACAGTATGATGCTCCCAGCCACCAACTCTCTGCCTCTAGGGACGGGGGCAGAGATATCTTCCCCTCTGGGCCGAGCCTGGTAGATATAGTCTCCAAGCACTTCCTCCCGCCTCCCTTAAAATCCCAACCAGCCCCTAAAGAATCTGCGGGTGACCTGCTGTGGGGGCCGGTATGAAATAATTAGCATAATGGAAATAATAAAAGAGACTACAGTGCAAGGGAGAGGGTGGGAAATAGATGAGCACTTTTGTTACAGTGCACTGCAGTATGTGGATGACTGTAGAATTACAAACGCACCTGCAGCCAGAGAGGTGGCTTCCCCCTCCCTGCTGGAAGAGTATTTTTATGTAGCTGGAGCAGGGATGAGGACTCCCCTCACTAGCCTGTGCCTTCATAGTGGCAGGCTTGTGTAAACACAGAGAAACAGGCCCTATATCCAAAACTGTTTACAATCTGATGTATAATTGAGACACATAAGAGAGCTGGAGGAGTGCTATATCATCTATTTCCCATTATTTGAGCTACATCACATATTTAAAAAATGGAACCTACTGGAGTTAGTTTATAAGAATTCATGGTGTAGACAGACAGTGGGATAGAGAGGCCTTTCTGCTCAAAGCTGCTGGTTTGAATTCACCACATGTCAAAAATGACTGAAATCTCTACTTGCTGTTGGCAAGTCAGGAGTGACCAAAATAATTTGGTGTTCTCAGTCTTTGTGAATGTCATCACATCACGTAAATAGGTCACTACTACTGACAGAGGTATTGGCAGGAGAGATACAAAGCCCTGAACAGAGCTGAAGATTAAACTCCTCTCCCCTCTGGCAGAGGTCCTTTTAAAAAAGTTTTGAGACAAGCACAGCCCTTTAGAAATGCTCACTCTAAGACTACATCTACACGGCAAGCTTCTTGCACAAGAATGACCATTCTTGCACAAAAGCTTGCAGAGCATCTACACTGCACATGCGTTCTTGTACAAGTAAATTTACAGTAAAGCGTCGGAACAGAGGGCTTCTTGCACAAGAGTTATTCCTCTCCTCACGAGGAATAAGCCCTCTTGCGCAAGAGCTCTTGTGCAAGAAGGCAGTGTGGACAGGCAAGAGGGGTTTCTTGCGCAAGAAACCCTTATGGCTAAAATGGCCATCATTTCTTTCTTGCACAAAAGTGTCCACACTGCCATGGACACTTTTGCACAAAAGCACATGGTAGTGTGGACGCACTCTTGTGCAAGAACTTTTGCATAAGAACTTTTGTGCAAAACATATCTTATGCAAGAACCCTGCAGTGTAGACGTAGGCTAGCAGTAGCTGGTGTGGTACTGTTGTGTACATAAATAAAAGTGGTTTCGGGCTCCACCATTGTCAAGCTTTGAGATCATAAGTAACACACACAGCAATTAAGTTAAAAACTTTAAAAAGAAAGAAGGTCTAGCAATAACTCAGAGTGTCCTGAGGATGTTATTTCTGAATGTAAAGAAGCTGGTTACCGAGGAAATCACAGATAATTAAAATACAAAGATTATAAAAATATTTTAAAAATTACAAGAAAACAGATGGTATTTAAATTATGTAAGAACGGTGGTGCTTTCATTTTAAGAAATATGCTTAATGCCTTTGATAATTATAATTTCAGTGTTAATTGGTGTGTTGTAATTTTTTACTGAATTGCTTAAATGTATTACTTATAATTAATTATATTTGAATGACTTAAACCTGTACAACTGTACATTTGCAAGTGTATAAAATAAAAGGAAAAATTACTTACAGCTAGAGAAATATAGAAAGAATCAGCTCACAAGAAAGAAAGAAAGAAAGAAAGAAAGAAAGAAAGAAAGAAAGAAAGAAAGAAAGAAAGAAAGAAAGAAAGAAAGAAAGAAAGAAAGAAAGAAAGAAAGAAGCAGCAGCACACCATCCAACAGGGAGGGATGGTAGGATGAAAGAAGTCTGCCCCAAAGGCTCAAGTTTGGGATATATCAGTAACTGGAAGAGAAGATCAAGTCCTGCTGAGGGATTGCTCAATGAATCACTCTCTTTGAAACCCTTCTTGAATGGAGATATAAAGAAATGCAAAACATGGTAGGGGAGAGAACAAGGTAGGACAGTAGTACCTCTCTGGTGCCACACTAGACCAGTAAAATCTTCCAAATTTGAGAGTATATGTAAGGTGTGGAAAGACCTGCTCTGCTCTCCAGACAGTCTGGAACTTCAGTAGAGAAACCCTTGCTAAAGGAACTGTTCTCTTCAACCTTGCAGGAGCCAAGCTGTTAAGAAGCTGGTTGGAGAGCACGTAGGTGGCTTTTGGGAGATAACACAATTTATTTTTTCCCCCTTAATAAAAGAAGGAAGCTGTATTCAAGCCCCACTGAAGAAGAGCATAGTTGAATTAACAGGTGTGTTGTATTAACAGGTGTGTTGTAAGCAAAACTCGTGAAGTCATTCTGCCGCTCTACTCTGCACTAGTTAGGCCTCAGCTGGAGTACTGTGTCCAGTTCTGGGCGCCACATTTCAAGAAAGATGTGGAGAAATTGGAAAGGGTACAGAGAAGAGCGACAAGAATGATTAAAGGTTTAGAGAACATGACCTATGAAGCCAGGCTTCATGAACTGGGCTTGTTTAGTTTGGAAAAAAGAAGATTAAGGGGGGACATGATAGCGGCTTTCAAATATCTAAAAGGGTGTCACAAGGAGGAAGGAGAAAATTTGTTCCTCTTGGTTTCTGAGGACAGGACAAGGAGTAATGGGCTTAAAGTGCAGCAGGGGAGGTTTAGATTGGACATTAGGAAAAAATTCCTAACTGTCAGGGTGGTCAAATATTGGAATAAATTGCCAAGGGAGGTGGTGGAATCTCCCTCTCTGGAGATATTTAAGAACAGGTTAGATAGACATCTGTCAGGGATGGTGTAGACGGAGCTTGATCCTGCCTTGAGGGCAGGGGGCTGGACTCGATGACCTCTCGAGGTCCCTTCCAGTCCTATGATTCTATGATTCTATGAAGGAGCCCTGTGGAAGCAAACAATGAATATGATCACCTATTGAATATCTGCACATTCTACAATGAGTGAATTCTCACATTTTAATATTGCCAGCTCCTATGCTCAGAGTTCACCTTGTAGGCAGAGCTTGGAAGGGCACCATCACCTTGCTTTCCCCCAAATCTTCTCCTTCATAAAGTTGTCGTATAATTTACAGGTAGATTTAAAGTTTGTATTTAGTTATTTATCTGCCTTGATTTCCATTTGAAAGACTTTTTGGTCCTTGCAATTGAACACAAATGGGCAAACAACAGAATGTGTGGACATAAGAATCTTCTGGTTCCAGCTGCAGGAGCAATGCCTCTCTTACTACTAGAGTACAGAAATAAGTATAATTTGCACACACACTTTGGTATCTACAGTGTTGTTGTAGCTGTGTTGGCCCCAGGATATGACAGAGACAAAAAGGGTGAGGGTTTCTTACCAACTCCTATCTAGTAAGCTCAAAACTTATTTCTCCTCCCAACAGAATTATTGGACCAAAAAGATACTACCTCTGCCACCTGGCCTCACATATCACTTTGGTACAGGATAAAATAGTTTGAAAGAATACCTCCCATTTCAGTCCCCCATGCAACTATTACCATTTATCATCATGAAAAATTATCCATGTCTTTAAAAGCCTTATCGTTTCCTTTTGCAGCTTGTATTATAGCCCTACACAGTTATGATAAACAATACAATTGAAATCAATAGCAAAATTCATATTCGGCTATGGAATTGTACTCATCAGCAAACCCATGTGCCTTAAAGAATTGAGGTCCACTGTGGAACAAAGTTGACAGGTTTGTCCAAGAGTATAGTAGCAATTTCTACCATTCCTTATTGTCAACTCTAGGTGTAGAAAATTAGGCATAATTTCTACTATAATTAAAAACTAGCAATACAATACAATATTGCTTATAGAAATTAGCCTACTGATACTATATTTTTTTAGGGTCCACAGAAGAGATGAGACTATAAACTTGTTCCACAAAAACATTCCATTTCCAATGTAAATGATTAGAGTATGATATTTCTATGAGTAAATGGCACTGCTTTAGGAAGATAAAAAGGAACCCCCAGCTGTGCTATACAGACAACAGAGTATCTATTAGGGAAAAGTGACTGATCTAAATTTCAGGCATTTCCACAACAACATTTGGTTCACTAAACTAAACATACTTTCACAGACAAACAATTAAGTAAAAACATATTGTGGCACAAACTAAAAAACAAATGAAAGGTAAGCACTACACTGTTTGAAGCTCTAGACTCATAATTCTAACTCTTCAGTTCCTGCTGAGGAATTGCAACATGCAGGATACACAAAGTAGCATCACTTCCTGTCACAGAGACCTCACATCCCAGAAACCCATTGAGAGATTGAGCCAAGTTAAGCATTCAGAAACAAAGTAAAAGTGGAGTTCCAGCTTCATGATGACTGAAGTACATGGACTTTGGCCTTTCAATGCTGAATGCAGCTGTGGCATGGTAAAATCCCAGTTTATCACAGTGTCACATTATCTTATCTCAATAGATTCCTCCTGCCATGCAGTTTTACCACCGTGAATCTGAATTTGTGGAATACAAAAATGAACGTGAGAGAAACTTGAATTATATAAAACAGTTGATGTACATGTGCCAATATTTATATACAGTGTATATATTTCTACAAACCATATGATCATGTGCATGTCTCTTAATGACACTCAAGTCAGAAGAAGAGAGTATCAAATGCCATATTAATGCTCCTGTACCAGCGATAACTGCTTTGTTTTTTTCTTGTAATAATTTTCAGTACAAAAAGACTGGGAATTGGAGCCAATGTGCTGCAGATACCTGTAGCAGGCTCTGAATATTCTTTAAATTATGTAACATCCATTCTTAGCATCAGTGGTGGAAAAAGTACCCCAAAAAGTTACATGAGTAAAAGTACTGGTACTTTGAAAAAAATGTAATTAAGTAAAAGTCAAAGTATCCTTCTGGAAACTACTTGAGTAAAAGTATCGCATTTTAATTGTACTCAAGTATCCAGACATAAAAAATAGCCATCCTATGGAAATCTATGATTAACCACCTGAATTATTGTAAGGCATCCAAATTATCTTTTGGGTCGGAGCCACTAATCTACAGAAAAATCAGTCGGGGGGTCACACAAATGGGAAGCAACACCCCTCTCTCCTGTAACCCCCCCCCCAAAAAACCTTCACTGTTGTGGCTTCCAACTGAGATGTCTCGCTCCCCTGGCACTCCAGCCCCAAGGCGGAGAAAAGGTACAGGGAGAAGAGGAGGCAGGGAGGACAAAGCTTCAGGGCTTCCCATAGGCTAGATTAAGTCTTTTGAGGTCCCAGGCTCCCAGTAGATTTTGTGAGCCCCTCAGGCTCTGGGGTGAGGCCAAAATGAGGGGTTCAATGTGTGGGAAGGGGTTTCCAGGGAGTGGGATACAGATGAGAGTGAAGATGGGAGTCTGGGTGGGAGGAAGGGTGCTGGAGCATGCTGGGAGTGGAGATGTGGCTGGAAGGGAAGTGCAGGAGCGGGCTAAGGGTGGGGTCTCTGGAAGGAGAAGGTGCAGGAGTGGACCAGTGCTGGGACAGCTGGGCGGGAAGGGGGGGCACAGGGGACAGATGAAGATGTGGGGACTGTCCATAAAGGAAGTGGGGGGGGGGGGTGCTTACCTAGCTCCATGCTCTCCACTGCTCCCATTGGCCAAAATCTGACCAATGAGAGCAGCAGGGAAACCCTCCAATGAGTGGTTTCCAGCACCACATTTCCCCAGTGAGGGATGGTGAGCAGCAGCACTTCTCCCCAACATGCTGGATCCAGCCCGCAAGTCTTGAGCTCCTCACGCCTGCATATATACTGTTTTTTAATGAAAAGCTGTTGATGTACCTATTAAAAGGCTTCTTCGATGGCAGGGTCGTTGTGCTTGTTGATTGTTTTTTTTTAATGGTCACTGCATGACGATTGGATGTTTTGCGCATGCGGCTATGCTTTAGCAAATCAGAATGCCGACATGCGCAACTGTCAATGGGGTGCTGAAAGGAGTGAGTAACTAAGCACTTCCGGAAATAGTAGTGGTGTAAAACGTACAATATTTTCTAAAAAAAAAAAATACTTGAGTAAAAGTCAAAGTATCACTGTCAGCCGACGGTCAGGGCAGTGAGTCCCTTATGACCGGCTGAAGTTCTTTTAAATTGTGCTTGGTTCTGTTACAGCAACTGAAGGAGTCAGGTTAAAGCTTAAACAGTTACTATTTTATTGTTACAGGGTAAACTTAGTTGTTAAATGCTACTGCTGTGTTATAGATAACACAGCCACTACAAAGGACAGGACAGAAATTACACTAATAAGTCACTTACAGGTACCATGCAACCCTTTTGGTTCTCTGAGCTCTTATTAAATGCATGCAAAATAGACTCACAGCAGGTATATTCTCACCCCTGCATTCCAGACTTGGCGTGGCCAGTGTCTTTCTCTCAATCCCTCGGGAAGAAGTAGGGTGAGGTTGGGCGTCCCACAGACCTCGGGAGACAATCAATACCTGCCAGCAAGTATAGATGATTGGAGCTCAAATGGGGTGGGCTACTATACCCCTCTTATACCCCTTGGGTCATGTAGGCTTCTTCCTGGTCTCAAGTGGCCAATTAGGAAAAATGGCTTTGAATGCCAAGTTTCCCAGGAAGGGTGCAAAGCATAATTCACACCTGGGAAAATGCAGACAATGGGCACCTCTGGTATGTGATGGGCAAAGATTCCTCTCCTGGGACAGTGCAGGCATGTCAATTACTGGTACTAGCCATCAGGACGGCGGGAGGCCCCGGGTCGTCAGCTAGCCCATTTACTGTCTGGTTTCTGTTTATGGTAGAGTCAGGGACAGGCAGCACACCTACATTCCCAGGGCATCAAAGGCTGACTGCCTTTCTCTTGCTCTCTGGGGGTGGGGGTGGGGGTGGGGGGGCAGAAACCAAGATGGGGTTCGTGTCTGGCTACAATCACAAAAATAAATTACTTGTGTAAAGTACAAAAACCAAAAAAAGTACTTGAGTAGTGTAATGAAGTATTTCTACTTAGTTACTTTCCACCTCTGCTTAGCATGTGGCAAAATCAAATGATCATGTAAAAGCATCTCATTTACTTCTAGTATCTGATAAGTCCCATGGTAGGAACTGATTAAATATTAATTGAGAAACATTTAACTGAAAAAGTGCTGCAAAGTTTCTGCTTCCATTTTCTGAGAAGCAGCCGGAAAAGGCTTTGATCTGGCCATAAGCTCTATGTGGGCAGACACCTATGCCCACTAAGGATGTAAATGGTTAACCAGTTAACGGGTGAGGATTACTGGTTCCTGTTAATTGCTAGGGGCTGGAGCAGCTCCCCACGTGCCCCTGGCAGGTTACACGCTGGCTCCTTGGCAGCTGGGCCAGGAGGGGCTGCCTGCCCCAATTTCAGAGAGGCCTTACTGGAAGCTCTGCAGTATAACTTAACCCTAGGAGCAGGGCTGGCAGCTTTATACAGCAGAGGCCACAGTGTGTGTAACCGCTAGGGTTTTTAGCAGCGTCATGGTTACATTTGTACAAGACTTTTTACATCCCTATTGCCCACATAAAACTGCTTTCTGGATGTTTTCCAGTTTATTTTCCCTCCACCTCCATTTGACCTTTGAGAAAGAGAGCTGCACATAGAAACTACTGTTTCTCTGTGAATGGGCTGAGAAGACATAGGTGCAGCAGATGGTGTACTGAATCCGGAATGAGTTTAGAGGATGATCGCCACTGGCCACTGACGATCAACACACGATATTAACACATTACAATGGACCTGCAGGTTGGTAGTGGGGACAAATTTCACCTTTGGGGGTCAAGTCTTTCTAGATCAGTTAGAACTTAGCTGATGTTAATTTTGTTTATTGATTGAGCTCAGATAAAATGTTAGGTAGGGATTAGAAACCAGGAATTAATAAGAGCTGTAAATCTCAGGAGTTAATGAGCTCTGTAGAGTGTATAATCTGTATTACACAACAAGGTGTAGAGAGGGTACCAGAATAAGAAGAGTAATCAAGGCTTGATCTTAGAAAAAGGCTCTAAGTTTAAGTTTCCCAGATGAAAATGTAACTAGCCTAGGACCAGACTCACCTGTCCTTTGAAGTGACTTGCTATTGATTTCAGTGGAAGCAGGATCAGGATTTGATTGTCAATTAAATGAGGGGGTTGAGTCTAGCTGTTCATTATTTAATTTTTTGGTTTGATGGGTGAGAAAGCTTTACTTAGCTTAGAGAAAAAACAGCATTAAAAAACCCTCACAAATTTGGAGTAATATAGAGCAAACTCTATTATACAAGATTCAAGAAAAGAAAAAAGTTCTTCTTTGCTAAAATCAATTCCAACCCACAAGATGAACTGTACAGGTTGATCCTCTCTAGTCCAGCACTCTCAGGACCTGACTGGTGCCAAACCACAGGATGTAAATATTGTCTAGAACAGTGTTTCTTGGTGTCCCTCAAACAAAAAAATTGTGTGGCATTCCTCGGTCTTAAAAAGTTTAAGAAACACTGGTCTAGCAGCATTACCACCACTTCCACTGCTTACTGGACTCTTAGGAGACATTTAAGGGTAAATTAGAGCCAATCAACAGCATATAACATTGAGAGCCAGGACTGGTGTTTGTAAACAAACTTTATGGGGCCACAGGAAACTTGGTCACACCCACAGTAAGTGCACACCCGGCTAACTACGATCATGCCAGACCACGGATGTTGCTGGATCAGAAAGTGCCAGACTAGAGCGGTTCAACCTGTAATACTTTAGCCTACTATAACACTTCCCATCTGATGATCTGACAAACATTAGTATATTAATCGACAAACATCACTTATACACATACAGTTTATTTCTTTACTTTTCACAGGAAGGAATTATATTAACATTTGGGATTTGACACCTTCATCAGGCCTAGTTTAAAGTAAATTCTTGTTTTTGAATCTTTGACGAGTCTTTTTCCTTAGTTCTCCTGTTATAGCAACATGCCAGCTGTGTTTCTTTGTTCTCAGATTACAGGGACAATCTATCATTTTACAAGTAGCATCCACAGCCCTGGTTTGGAAAAGAAGGTTCATTGTGGCCTAAATCCCTAAACTCCACCAAGTGGCAGTACAGAGAACCTATAACTTGGAGAAACAAGAAAATGGTGCCTTCTAATGACTTCATGAGTGGCTCTTTGTGCTCTTTGCAGTAGGCTAAAACAATAAACTATTTGTGTGCCCTTGGTTTCTTAACCAAATGATTCCCCACCCCATATCCCTTGAGTATAGAGGGGATGAATAATAACAGCTGAGTAATGTCAGGAAACAAGGGACAAAAGACCTGCAATAAAATTTGAGTATGCAATGTGTCAGGCCCTGGTCTTGCAAACATGAATAATTTTACTCATGTCCTTTGACTAGGACACTAACTGTGTGGGTGAACTTATTCACATACATTGTTTCCAGTTTAATTTCCAGTTTAGAGCCTTAGTCTATGCATGTCATCCATAAATGGCAATCAAGACCATCTTATTTTATTTGTGTTGTGGTAGCATCTAGGAGCTACCACAGAACCCTTTGTGCTAGGCTTTGTGTACACACCGAATAAGAAGATGGTCTCTGCCCCAAAAATGTTACAGCCAAAGGCTATATCTACACTAGACGCTGGGAGTGTAGTTCCCCTGCTCACCAGTTCTCAGTGAGCTAGCCCAAGTATAAATAGTCATCTTGGAAGCACAGGGAGTGACAGCAGAGGAATAGCTGAGCCATGAAGAGTACAAACCTGCCTGAGACTGGTAGGTATGTACTCTGCATGGCTTAGCCTTATCTCCCTCCTGCCATTATCTGTGACACCAGCGGAGCCAACAGCCTTGTCAGGCCCCTGAGCAAAGTAGATGGGGACCAGCCCCATGATCCCAGAAGGGATGGGGCATTGGGTGGAAGGGCCGGGGCTGGGGGGAGCCAGCCCTCAGCATCGCTCAGAGTGTGCTGTGCCACCTCTTTCCCCACCTCTGGCAGGCCTCAGAGCTGCCCAGAGTGCACCGTGCAGTGCTCCCATAGCGATTTAAAGGGCCCGGGATGTGGCAGTGGCTGGGAACTTCAGGTCCTTTAGAATTGTTGTGTGCCAGGGTAGCTGCCTCTTTTGCCTCCTCCTGTTGGTGGGCCTGTGTGCTACTGCAGTTACAGTGATATTTATGCTTGCACTAACTTAATGAGTGTGAAAGGTGCCTCTTTAGCCTCTTTACTTGCCCCCATCTGGGGAGAAGGGGATGTGAAATCTGTGACTGCACCTCTGAACACTGGGTCTGCAGGAACTGTGAGTAGGATGAAGAGACGGTTTGGGCATGTGAGGGGAATGTTTAGGTTGTTGGACATAAGAACCTGAGGGGAAAAGGACAACCTACGTAGGGTAGGACTTTGATTCGTGCTTTAGCTTTATGAACCTTGTTTTCAGTGTTTTCCCAAATTAATGCTGTTACTTTCCTCCTTTTATTAAACTTTTCTTTTCTACACACAGAGTCTGTGCCTGCGAGTGACCCCTGGATATTGAATCCAGCCCTGGCTCCATCTAGCAGAAGCGTTTATGATCTTGCTCAGTGTTCCTGCACATTCTGTTCCCACCTTGTTGTTAGTTTGGCTTTTCAAAGATCCTACTGAGGTTGTCTGGCAAAAACAAAGAATTGAAGACATGGGGGCTGATTTTTAGCAGGTATAAATTATCTTTCCCCACTTCAGTGGAGCAGAGAACCTGCCTTCTGGTTTTTTAAATGTCTTAAGAAGCAAAGAGAACCCTCCCTCCACTACAGTTGAAAAGTCTGAAGTGTTCTTCGTGTGGTTTTGTTTCACAGATCGCTTTTAAGTTGGTGTAATCAGTTACCATTGATCCTTGAGTAGCAGATGTTTAACACTCTGGAGCAAAATTTCTTGGCAGGGTCTTTGCTCTCTTCCTGAGCAAAATTTTGAAACTTTTGACAGAGACAATTCCTGGAAAAATCTATCCCAAGGTCTAATATGGAACTAGAAGTAGTTAAATACTATTTATTACACATTGTACCATATTGATTCTTTTAATAAACTATTAATAATATTGACATTTATCAGATGATAACTTGTTTTGAGAACACTAGGACTATGCTGAATCATAGAACAAAAAATTTTTGAAGTTGTGATTATTTATAGATAGACCCACTGAACGGCAACATCTAGTCAATATAGCTTCAACTTCTTTAATACATTAGAGTAAAGTTGACAGTAACTTGAGACACACGTAGCTTAACAATTTTTAAAAATCAATTATTTGTTAGAAATGACTGGGCAGCAAAATGGGAGATGAAATGCAATATTGATCAATGCAAATGCAAGAATATTGCACATTGGAAAACAATCCCAACCACACATACAAAATGATGAGGTCTAAGTTACTTGTGATAACTCAAGAAAAATCTTAGAGTCATTGCAGATAGTTCTCTGAAAACATCCATTCAATGTTCATCAGCAGTCAAAAAAGTTAGCAGAAATGTTAGGAACCATTACTATGTACCAAAGGGTAGCTAATAAGATAAAAATATCTTAACACCAACACATAAATCTATGTCATGCCCACACTTTGAATATTACATGCATGTGAAAATGCAAACGTTAAAGGCAGGGGAAACTGGCTTTGTAATATGATAACCAGTTAATAGCTTTATTCAAGCCCAGGGTTACTTGAACAATGATTAAGAGTATGGAACAGCTTCCATATGAGGAAAGATTAAAAGGACTGGGACTTTTCAGCCTGGAAAAGAGATAAGAGGAGATATGATAGAGGCTTACACAACCATAAAATGTGTGGAGAAAGTGATTAAGGAGGTGTTATTTATTCCTTTCCATCACACAGGAACCAAGAAATACACACACACACACACACACACACACGGCTCTTCTGGGTTGTAATCTACTCGCCATGGGAGAGTAGATTACATAGTTTGTTGAGCCCTATATATATATATATATAATTTTGTTTTTTTAAAGTTACAGACTAGTACGGCTACCCCTCTGATACTTTTGATACAGGAACCAAATGTCATGCTATGACATTAATGAGCAGCAAGTTTAAAACAAACAAAAGGAAGTACTTCACACAGTGCAGTCAACGTGTGGCACTTGTTGCCAGGGGATGTTGTAAAGGCCAAGTTTATAGCAAAGTTCAAAAAAGAATTATATAAGTTCCTATAGGAGAGGTCCACCAATGGCAATTAGTGAAGATAGTCAGGGAGGCAACCCCGTTTTCTGTTCCTAGCCTCTGAATGCCAGAAGCTAGGAGTGGATGATGGATGGGTCACTTGGTAATTGCCTGTTCTATTTATTCCATCTGGAGCACCTGGTATTGGCCACTGTTGAAAGGCAAGATATTGAACTAGATGGACCAATGGTCTGAAGAAAGTACTTCCTCACACAATGCATACCCGAGGAACTCATTGCCAGGGGATGTTATGAAAGCCAAAACTATAATGGGGTCAAAAAAAGAATTAGATTCATTCATGGAGGATAGGCCCATCAATCGCTCTTAGCCCAGATGGTCAGGGACACAGCTCCATGACTTGGGTGTCCCCAGACTCTGATTGCCAGAAGCTGGAAGTGGATAACAGGGGATGTATCACTTGAAAATTGCCTATTCTGCTCATTCATTCCGAAGCATCTGATATAGGCCATGGTTGGAAGACAGTATACTGGGCCAGATATAACATAGGTTTGAACTAGTATAGCTGTTCTTATGCTCTTGTCAATATATACAAGAAATACTATTACATGCCACATAATAGGTTTTGAATTTTTTTCAGTAAATGGAAGCCAGATCCATTTTACTATGAGCAGGCCTTTTGTATAGGCTATGTAATGCTCCTCAATCATTGTGACATAGCTCAGGAATTCCACATTAGACAACAGCGTCTTAATTTTATAACATTCATAGATGCATAAAGTTTAAGGCCAGAAAGGACCATTCAATCATGTAGTCTGATCTCCTGTATAAAACTAGAACATTACGTTTCACTCTGTTACCACTGAACTGAACAAAATAACTTGTGTATAACTAATGCATCTTCTGGAAAGCATGGAATGCAATTCCCATCTGAAGACATCAAGAAAAGAAGAATCCTCCACTTCCCATGTTAGTTTATGTCAATGGTCAACTAGCCTCACTGAATTATCCATTATTTTTAATTTGAAAATGTCTGGCTAACTAGTCTCATCTATTTGTAGGTCCTCCCACTGCAGAAAGTTTCCGTAAGTGCATTGTGAAATACCAAGCCACTTCCCCCAACTAAGGGCTAACTTACTACTCCACAAAACCCTGTTTACTGGGCCCATGAGAATTTCTACCTTCCACTTCCAGCTAATGGCATGTCATATGGCAGTCCCCAGAATGTGTTTCAAAATGAAAGAAGCTCACCCTTATTGGTTTGTTCTTCTTAACCCTAGGGGACAGGACAAAAAGGCTTAATCCCAGCAGAGGAGGTTTAGACCAGACATGAGGGAAAAAACGTCCTAACTGTAGGGTAGTTAAGCACTGGAACAAGTTTTCTAGGGATGTTTTTGAATCTCCATCGTTGGAAGTTTTTCAGAGAAGGTTAGACAAACACTTTTTGGCATGGTTTAGATAAGACATAGGGAGCGTGCCTGGGCCCACATCAGCACCTCTGGGTTTGGCACTGATGGAGATAGAGACCTCACATGCAGGCTCTACCAAAGAGTGTTCCTTGCCAGAATTGGCCTAATTTCTCATCTTCACACTCACCAATTATAGGTGTCCAAGGGAAAATCTTACTCGATTAGAGGGATCCCAGAGAGAGGGAGTCTGGCCTCAATGCAGGGAATTGGACTAGATGACCTGTTGAGGTCTCTTCCAATTCTGTGATTTATAGGTTGATAAACTACATCAAAATTGCGATGAAAGAAATTTAAACTCATAACAGAAGTGGAAGTGTTATATTCAGATTTTCATCTTTGCACAGAATAATCAAAGTTTTTCTCTCTCTGCTATATTGTCTAAACACAGGTATCAGAAATAACATTAAAATGACTTCCTCAACACAGAAAAAACAAACCCCACTACTGCAATGTTTCCAAGAGGTTCAAAGATGAATGTCTTGTAATACAAAAGTTTCCTAGCAACGTGTGTTCCTTAGCTAGAATTGATTCCAAAAATGGTGATGCTCTCAGAATTGTAACTGTAACCCTGTGTTTAAACCCCAGTGACTACGCTGTATTACTTTTTATTTGCCTTCACATCACACAGTATGACAAAGCATCTGTCTCCTTTCCCTGTCTCAGCTTTTTATTCTCTCTCATTTTAGTCCTACGCATGGAGCCTACAGTCCTTATCTACCAAGTGTATTTTCCGTCTTCCTTCAAAACCCTGTAGACACCGGTTCCTCTTTCTCATTAATAATACCTAGTAGCAGCCTTCTCCTGAATGTGTTGTCCTGTGGCTTGTTTTAGATTATAAATTCGGCAGAGCACAGGCCATGTTTTATCTCATGAAGTGATGTGCCAATTAACAGTGCTACAATAGTAACACAGTAATCAGAGTCTGCAGGATCGTTGTATCCAATGCGCTTTATGCTCAACAGTGAGAGCACACAGGGGTTTCTTATGCAACAGGAACAAGATCTTGCACTCAGAGGAATAAGAGCAGCAAAAGCTTTGTCAAGCCATTTTCCTCATGGCCTCAGGGTAGAACAAAAGGAAACAGAAGGATTGGCAATGTTTCTTGAAGCACAAATACTTCTTGCATAACAACAATGAAGCATTAGAGGAATTGGTTGCAATATCAACGGCACCCCAGAGGGCAAACACAGCATAGAAGTGACAACCACACACCCAGTTCCCCTTCCCGTCTCCCCCAGTTGGAGCAAACATATGTAGTCCAGGCACCCTGTTTTATAACAATGTGCAGCTAAATCTACACTTACCCCCTAATCCTCTTGAAAGCAGAGAGGAATAGACAAGCCAACTTCAGGAGTTCTTAAACATTTTTGGGCTTTGATCTTAATAGCCTCTCTCTCATGAACCACCTTCTCTTATATTCATGAGAAGTAAAAAGTGGTCGTAGGAAACAACACAATGTATTTTTTAAAGCTTCTTTTAATACCATTTAGCAATTGGAAGTAAGGAGGAAAGCCTGAAACCACACCACCAGCCAGGTCTTTACAGACCTCCAGCAAATGCTCCAGAGACCACAGCCTGCGAGCTGTTGTGATATTTTATTTTATTACACCAGCAATACAATAAAAGGGCAATTGCATGCAATGGTTAAAGATGTGGAGTCCATGGGTCACAGTAATCAAAATTATGCCTCACACAGCAAATGCTGTCTGGCGGTAGGGCCTGCAGCTGACCTTGGGACTTGCTTGTTCAGTCTCCTGGCAGACTAATAAGTCTAGATGGGGCTACAGCCGAACTGTCTGGTTGAAAGGAGTCAGCGGGCATACTCGTAAGCCCTGCAGCACTAGTATGTTGCTGGTTGCTCAATGCTTATGTCTGCAGCTGTAATTGCTCTGTGCCTGCCTTGTTCCAATTCTGCCCTGATCACTAGGCATGACTGCCCACACTCCAGTCCTGATAACCAAAATCTGACTGACTGTGCACATTAGATAGTAATGCTGTAATATGCATGTGCTTTAAGAGATTGTGCAGAGTGTGGTGGTGTATGGCTGAATAATAATTACTCTATCGAACATCATCTTGGTTTCTTAACTTTTTGGCTTTATGAACTCAGCCACAGCATAAGAACGGCCATACTGGGTCAGACCAAAGGTCCATCTAGCCCGTCTGCTGACAGTGGCCAGCACCAGGTGCCCTAGAGAGGGTGGTCCGAAGACAATGATCAAGCGATTTGTTTCCTGCCATCCTTCTCCAGCCTCTGACAAATAGAGGCCAGGGACACCATTTCTATCCCCTGGCTAATAGCCTTTTATGGACCTAACCTCCATGAAATTATCTAGCTTCTCTTTAAACTCTGTTATAGTCTTAGCCTTCACAGCCTCCTCTGGCAAGGAGTTCCACAGGTTGACTACACGCTGTGTAAAGAAGAACTTTCTTTTATTAGTTTTAAACCTGCTACCCATTAACTTCATTTGGTGTCCTCTAGTTCTTCTATTATGGGAACGAATGAATAACTTTTCTTTATTCGCCCTCTCCACACCACTCATGATTTTATATACTTCTATCACAGCAACGTATTGGTTGTACCTCCCTGGTCCAGCACCTTCAGGACTTGGCTGGTCCTAAACCAGTGAATTTGCTGGACCAGGGGAAGTCAATGCCGGCCCCTCCACTGTCTCCAGTTGTGGGGCTGCGCTCCGGTGGCAGCAGAGGGGCCGGCATTGACTGGCCAGGAATGGGAGGTGGGTGTGGGCTGGGGGATGCTTGGAGGAAGAGGCAGGGTGGATGCACAGTCCTGTGGCCAGGGGCCAGGAATGCAATCCTGTGAGAGTGCACTGAGCCCCACAGCTGCCAGGCTGCACTCCCAGCCCTCACCACTGGCTGTGTGGCTCCACAATTACCCTGTCTCAAGTGTCACCCTGTCCCTGCTCCTCCCACTCCCTTCCTGAGCTTGAGAGCCCCGAATGAGCTATTTGTGGTTCTCCGAAAGCTCTGGGAGGGCGGGGAAGGTGTTTCTGAGTGGGAAGGGGGGAGGTAAGAGAAGGGGCCTTTTTGCCTTGAGTACTCCAGCTCAGGAGCACCCAAGAGGATGCCAGACCACAGATGTTGCTGGATGACAGGAGTCCGAATTATACAGAAGTCCAACCTGTACTTTCCCTCGCACATCTTTAATTTCTTTATTTAAATAAAGTGTGCGCGTGCACGCGCACACACACACACACACACACAGCTACCTACCCCAGAGTTCACTACCCCCTGCAGAAAATGTAAAATTGGAAGTCACAGAAGCTTAGGGCTCAGTGCAAAGGCCACCAAAGTAACCTGGGCACCATCTACCATCTCGGAGGGTATGTCTACACTACAACGTTAATTCGAACTAAGTTAGTTCGAATTAGTTAGTTCAAACTAAGCTAATTCGAACTAACGGATCCAGACTAAAAAACTAGTTCGAATTAGCATTTTGCTAATTCGAACTAGCATGTCCACATTAAGTGGACCCTGAACCGGGCTTAAGGATGGCCGGAAGCAGTGCCGGCAGGGCATCAGAGGAGGACTTAGAGCGTGGAGATGCTGTCTCAGGCTAGCCGAGGGCTGTGCATAAAGGGTCCCGACCCCCACCCCGGACAGACAGTTCTCAGGGGTGCCCCGCTTGCAAAGCAGTCCTGGCTTGGATTGCCCGGACTACCCACACTGGGCACATCACAGCACTCGGCCATCAGCCCGGCTGCACTTGCCGCAGGCTGCCATCTGGGGACAGGGAGCAATTGGGGGGCTGTAGGAGGGCTTCCACCTCCAGAAGCCCGCAGAGCCAGCCCAGTCCTCCCCATCGGGGGCTCGTGCCCCATTCCTCCCTCACCTCCTTCCACTTACCCTTCCCTAACCCCTCTTCTTGATGTACAAAATAAAGATAACATGTCTTCCAAAATGGAATCTGTCTTTATTGAACCATACTGAGGGAGACTGGGAAAAGGAGGTGGGAGAGGGGAAGAGAGAGGCTGGGAGAGGGGAGGGCAACTAAAATGATCAGGGGTTGGGAACAGGTCCCATATGAAGAGAGGCTAAAGAGACTGGGACTTTTCAGCTTAGAAAAGAGGAGACGGAGGGGGGACAGGATAGAGGTCTCTAAAAGCATGAGTGGGGTGGAGAAGATGCATACAGAAAAGTTCTTCATTAGTTCCCATAAAGAAGGACTAGAGGACACCAAAGGAAAGGAATGGGTAGCAGGCTTCAAAGTAGTAACAGAAAGTTGTTCTTCACAAAGCAAAGAGTCAACCTGTGGAACTCCTTGCTGCAGGAGGCTGTGAAGGCTAGAACTAGAACAGAGTTTAAAGGGAAGTGAGATCAAGTCATGGAGGTTGGGTCCATGGAGTGGTATTAGCCAGGGGGTAGGAGTGGTGTCCCTGCCCAAGATTTGTGGAAGGCTGGAGAGGGACGGCACGAGACACATGGCTTGGTCACTGTCTTCGGTCCATCCCCTCCAGGGTCCCTAGGATTGGCCACTGTCGGCAGACAGGCTACTGTGCTAGATGGACCTTTGGTGTGACCGAGGACGGCCATTGTAAGCTCAGGGCTCAGGGTCGGGGGTCTCAGTGGACCCCCTTAATTCTCTTGCACACCTGCTCCTGGGTGGCCAGGCTGGCAGCTCTCCTGCCCTAGACGGCCACTTTCCTGTGCCTAGTGCGGAGATCGTGGACAAGGTCCACGGTGTCTGCACTAGCCCAGGCGGGTGCCCGCCTCTTGCGGTCCCAGGCAAGCTCCCAAGAGCCGCCAGCCTGGTTCCGGGAAGAGGGGGAGGGCTGGGGGGCATCGGGTGGGTGGTTCGAGCCGTGCCAGGTGCAGGGTCTGCTGGCTGGGTGCTGGCAGGCTTGCACCTGGCACGGGCACCGTAGCCGGCCCGTGCCCCTTTATGGGGTCCGGGGCCGGGAGGGGGGCAGACGAGTTTCCCTGGTGGTGGCCAGAGTGGCCACCAGGGAAACCTGGGGAGGGCTAGCCTCCCACTAGTTCGAATTAAGGGGCTACACACCCCTTAATTCGAACTAGCTAGTTCGAACTAGGCTTAATCCTCGTAAAATGAGGTTTTCCTAGTTTGAACTAAGCGCTCCGCTAGTTCGATTTAAATTTGAACTAGCGGAGCGCTAGTGTAGCGCCTATTAAAGTTAATTCGAACTAACGTCTGTTAGTTCAAATTAACTTTGTAGTGTAGACATACCCAGAGGAAGGAGAACTTACCAGGGACTGACTACTAATTGGGAAATGTTGATATAAAATGAATGAAAGATGCAGCCTTTACTAGAGATTACCACAAAGCTTCAGCCTGCTTTCATGATTAGGGGCTCTATTACTTAGTAATACTGTTCTTACTTGCAGCATAGGAAACGGCTCGATTTTGTGCAGTGAAAGATGTCACATGGAAAAGTCAAAATTGCTCAAGAAAACCTCCCAAAGCTTTGAGAAGATACATAAACCCACTCGAACGATTTTGAGAATGAGAACTCAAAGTCCTAAGTGACAGAGGCAATTTGTTCAGTTTGCTATATAACAGCACTGCAATACCTTTATCTCTGATTGCAAGATGTACAAAGTACTAATAACTTTGGGAAGGGGCTTCCTTCCTCTTTGCAGCCAGGGAGGAAGAGATATATATCACTTGCCCCTACCCCCAATTAACAGAATCACCTATTGGGAAAGATTTCTAGATGCTTGCCAGCTCCAGTACAGATTCTCATTATTGATTGCCAAAATACTAAAAGAGCTCTCCCAGGAATACTTGGAAGATTATGGATTTTGTCAGCTTGTGGTGTACATAGCTACGATTCCATGGTTGTCTACCCTTAAATGTAGGAAACAGGTTCATTGGCTAGGGAGCTGGGAGGTGAAGAGTCATTGAGATTTTATATTTGTCCTTTTTCTTATTTCCTTTAATCTAAGTGTCATCTGAAATGAGAGTGGATGCTTTGCTATGTATGAAAAGTAAGATTTGCAGAGAAAAAAAAATCACAAGTAACCTATTGCAAGGAGAACAGTAGCATAGAGGATTATAGTTTAACCATGCCATGTATTTATCTGCTCTAGGGTATGTCTAGACTGCAGGATTGTTGTTGTTTTTTCAGAAAAATGGCCGTTTTTCCAAAAAACTTCACTTACATCCACACTGCTATTGCGTTCTTTCAAAAGAAAATCGAAAAAATGCATGTTTTTTTCCGACATTGGTAAACCTCATTCTACAAGGAAGAACACCTTTTCAGAACAAGGCATGTATGGACATAGAAGAGGGAGTTCATTCGAAAGAAGAGGCCTCTAGGAAAAAGCACAGGTGCCCTGGTGGCCACTCCATCCATAGTAAGCACAGCTTACATGCGAGAGAGTGTCCAATGAGTGTGGACACTCTCTTTTGAAAAAGCAGATCACTTTTTTGATGTGCTTTTGCTGTGTGGACGCTCTCTTTCGGAAAAAGTTTTCTTTGGAAGCCTGTAGTCTAGATGTACCCTTACAGAGCATCCTGTTCATATAGTCCACACCCTTTATACATACTGTTTCCACACAGCCCATGCTCCTTAGCGAGGCTCCTTAGCTGCCTCACTAAGCCACATACAGAACTGTCCTTACTCATATGCAGAATATGTAGCTGCGTAGGGCACCTGAACATTTGGAGCACCACTGGTTCTTAATGTCCACCCACCTACCTTTTCCTATTTCTGTTCTGTGGCTCTGCTTCCTCCAGAGAAGATCTAGTTAACCTAAAAGCAAAAACACCTGCCAGACATGTTAGTAGAACGCTGAAACCCTGAAAGAGCCATTCAGGTTTTAGTGAAGCCAGTTAACAGGCATTTGCCAACCCCAGGTATATACTGTCAGTTTCTGAATTTACTATGTTAGTCCACAGGATCTTAGTTTAATGAAATATTTTAAAAGCAAATTTTAGTGTATTGATGAAGATTATAAAATCACATTAAAAATGCTATCTCCTCCCCCAGGGTTGCCATTAGGCATAGGGGAACCAGTTTAATAGTACTGCATAGGGCTCCCTAAATCCTAAGGATGGTCCTGGCCACATGCCTGCAGCAGCTTTAACTCTGGCCTCCCGTCTGCACTGCAGGAACATTTGCCCTTTTATCTGACACCTCTGTGGGCCCGCTGCCCTTCAGCTAGAAAGTGAATGATAGCAATTACATCATTCTGTTTTGAAAACCAGCTTTATCCAAGAATTCATCCCAGGCCTGTAGCTATGCTAGAGGGATGAAGCTGTGTAGCGTTTTACAGGCTGTGAAGTAGTCTTGAACAAACTAGTTGAGATGACATTCTGAATTAGAGAAGAGGATCTCTGTGTGTTACAGTCCAGTCCAGTTAACATATATTTGATGAGTATCAGAGAGGTAGCTGTGTTAGTCTGAATCTGCATAAACAACGAGAAGTCCTGTGGCACCTTATAGACTAACAGATTTATTGCAGCATAAACTTTTGTGGGCAAAACCCACTTCGTCAGCTGCAACATGGAAGCATGGGATGTGTGGAAGGAGTATGTATACATCTGACGAAGTGGGTTTTTACCCATGAAAGTTTATGCTCCAATAAATCTGTTAGTCTATAAGGTGCTACAGGACTTCTCATGATATATTTGATGTTTATAATATTTAATAATCTGACTGCCTGACTGTGACAGGATGGATCACAGAAATCCCCTTGAGGTTGTCCCCCAGTGTGCTGATCAAGCCACTGATGCCCACCTTCATTCCTGCTCAGGCTCCCCACACCCAGTCCTTTTGGGCCAGAAGCCCTAGTCTCCCCCAACCAAGGCACAGAATTGGGGTTATTGCCCGCTGCAGAGCATCTCAGATACTGAACCAGTTTAGATCTGGGAGGGCTCAACTATAAGGGATCTAGGGAAACTAACCCTCAAAAGAGAGCAAAAACACCAAATAAATCCATCTTACTTTTTGAAAAATTTTTACACAGAGAAAGCTTGTAAGGTCAGCTTATCAGTGGAAGAGAGATATGCACAGTGTTTGTTCCCCTCCAGATTCCTTCTTGTGTATCCTCCTAGGATGGCTGAGGCAGTTTCAAAGGCCAGATGAAAACTAAGATATGATAGCTCTCCATTCCTTAAATAGCCTTTCCTCCTGGGTGGAAACCCTTTGTTTAGCACATCATATCCCCATGGAAAAGTATCACATCCAAGATGGATTCCAGCACCAGGTGGCATGGTCACATGTCTTTCTAGGACCAACCACAGTTTGGGCTTACAAGACAAACAAGACTAATCACAGATTATTGGTTTGAGTACTGAGCCATTATGTTCCCAGAGTATCCCTAATGTCCCTCATTAGCACATTCAGAATTAAAACCATATTCATGCTTCATATTTCTAACTCACATATAAGAATGATACATGCACAAAAATAGGGTATACACATTCCGTAGATTGTAACCTTAAAAATGCTATGCCACAAGATGCATTTTTCAAAAAGCAGGGGTGGGCAATCATTTTTTGCTGGGGCCACTTCAAAAATTTTTGAAGTGGCCCCAGGCTGCACTGGAAGGGGTAAGGCCAGGATGCTTCCAGGCTTCCCAACCCCCAGACCATGATTGGTCTGGGGGTGAGGGAGGCCCTTTGCCCCCCCTTTCCCACTAAGCACCTATGCTCCTGGTGGTGGAGGAGACTTCCTATGCTCCCCTGCTCCCAGGCCAATCAGGGTCTGAGGGTGGAGGAAGTGTGCGAAGCCTCCTCCCATGCTGCCAGGAGCGCACGATGCTTCTAAGTGCCATGCACTCCTTGCAGGGCAGAGGTAGGGTGGAGGAAACTTTGCGCACTCCTCCCGCCCCCAGGCCAATCCGGGCTTGGAAGCGTGCAAAATCTCCTCCCACTCAGCCAGGAGTGCACAGCAGCTCCTGGCAGGGTGGAGGAAACTTTGTGTGCTTCCGCCTGCCCCCAGGCCGTAATTGGCCTGGGGGCGGGGTAGCAACAGGGCCTCTGAGGGCTGGATCAATCCGCTCAGGAGGCCGGATCCGGCCTGTGGAGTCCCTTTTGCCCACCACTGTCATAAAGCGTCTTCAATTTATACATGTTCATAAGCTGATTTTCGTAAAGCATGGACGGGGCTCAGTGACACTGACTAGGGATGTTAAAAAGCATAGGGGTTTTTTTTCGGTAAAAGTGTAACCACTGAAAATTTCTAGTTAAGACCTTCAAAATCAACTGTAGATCACTCTCCAGTCAACCCCGTTAATCTATCCTGGATGAGAAGGGTAACAGAAGCTGACAGGAGGGTTTCTCCTGTCAACCCTCTGTGGTATAGACCCCACGGTATCTTGATTTATGGTGCTTCGCGTAAGTGGTCTTTCTGTTGCAGTGAAGATGTAGCCTTATTTTCACATTGGATAGTAAAAATTTAGGTTTAGATAATTTGGTCCCTGTATAAATTTTAAAAATACTTAGAAACTTTCTTCCATAGGGTGCTTTAATTGAGTGCTAGCAGATCATCAGATCAGTCAAAAAGTAGAGCAATCCAGCCAGAAGGCCTGAAATCAATTATTTCCATTTACTCTACAAACTGCAGTTATACATGTGATGCAGTCTTGGAAGAGCTGATTCAGTAAGTACATGGATATATAGTTTTGTGGGATGGAGACTGCTAGAGAATGAAAGATTTGATGAGATTTTGAACCACCATTGCCTTTCTGGACATAATGATATGGTTTCTAAAGCATGGTTGACTTTCCTAGAGTTCAGTGATGAGATACATTGTGTGTTTCCTGTTGCTTGTAAAAACCCAAAACAAAAAAACACAGTCCTTTCCACTTAACCCATCCCCCCATTTTTAGTTTATGAACTCAGATACTCTTGGGCACTGAGACAAAAAACATCTTTATTTCCATTTGCAATTTTCACCCTGCATTAACTTGCTTTATACTTTAGATCAAACAAGCCTACAATTAGAAATAGAGAAGGTGCTAAATCATTTTCTATCTGAATGCCATTAAGTTCCTATTACAAATTTAGAAATTACTTTCAACACCATCTTCAATGTTGTCTAAATATACAACATTAAAAAGCTGGCCAAAATTGAATCCTACATGTTCTCTGTCTAGCTTTAGCTGCTGTTTCCTGCTCTGTACCCAGACTCCAAGCTATAGAGTCTACTTACAGTGGTGTCTTCCTGGTGGGAAGTCAATAGCTGATGCTCTTCATCAACTCTGCTTACTCTTCTCATTATGGTGGAATAGCAGAGCCACTATGGGAGTGCTCAGCATTTGATTTATCATGCCTATAAAAGACATAATAAATCAACTCCTCCACCCCTGCTGGATTGATCACTGTTCCTCAATCTAGGGAGAATATGTCCAGAGACAAGTATTTGAATCACACAGAGCTTTTTCAGAAGAGCATCACAATTAAATGCAAGGAGAGACAGATTGTTTAGCATAAGTAGTTAACATATATAGTATTCTAAGGGAGCATTCAAGGCAGAGTCGCTGATTAACACTTACCACTCTATGCTTGGAGTATCTTTCCCACACCTGAAGAAAAGCTCTGTGTGACTCAAAAGCTTGTCTCTTTCACCAACAGAAGTAGGTCTAATAAAAGAGATTATCTTACCCACTGTGTATCATTAATATCCAGGGTCCAACACAGCAACACTGCATATCCAACTTGGTAGTTACACTTGGAATAAATCAGTAATGGAGAATATTTTATTAAACAATGGCCACTGTTTTTCAGATGTTTCTTCATATGGGTGATAGTCCAAAATCTATTGAAGTTTAATGGGAGTCATTCTGTTATAAGAACAGCCATACTGGGTAAGACCAAAGGTCCAGCTAGCCCAGGGTGTCCTGGTGGCTACTCTGGCCTCAACCAAAAACACTGCTCTCCCTCCCCGGAGCCCTTAAAGGGGTAGACTGTGGCCACAGTGCCTGTGCCAGCTCCAAGCCTGCCAGCCCAGAGCCAGCAGTCACTGCACCTTACCCAGTGGCCCCAAAACATGAGCCAGCAAGCCACTGGCAGCCAGCCCTCCACCACTCCCCAGGAGCAGTCTGCTAGCTCCCAGGAACCTGCTAGGTGCTTCCTGGTTCAGGGCGGAGATCATAGACCATATTCAGGTTTGGAGGGATGCTCCCAACATCCATTATCTCCGCACTAGATGGGGGAATGCCTCCATCTATGGCAGGATAGCTGCCAGCTTGGCCACCAAAGGCCACATGCGAACCCAGGAGCAGGTTCGCATGAAAATCAAGTTGGTCCGGCAAGATCCCCAACCCTGAGCCCTGAGCTTCCCTTCCCCCTTCTTCCCCTTGCTTCCCCCTTCCAGCTCTCTCCTCCCAGGTTTCCCCCTCCCCTCTCCCACCCTCTCTTCTCCCTTCTCCCGCCTCCTTTCCCCAGTCTTACCAGAGTTTCATTCCCCACCCCCCCTGCTGTCTGGGGGAGGTGGGGTGATGTCCCTTTAAGCACAGGCTTCAGATAGCCTCAGGCAGCAGCCACACAAAGTAACTCCTGACCTGATGCCCTGCCGGACCTGGTTCCAGCCGGCCTTAAATGCGATTCAGCGTCCACTCAGTGTGGACACGCTATTTCGAAATAGCCAAATGCTAGTTCAAAATGCATTTTGTGTGTAGACATGTTATTTTGAAATATCTTATTTCGAAATTAGATATTTCGAAATAACGCTGTAGTGTTGACGTACCCTTAGAGAGGAGATGAAAAGGTCACATTATAAAATTATGTAACAAAGGATGGACTAGAGAAGGTGAACTAGGAATGTCCATTCTCTCTGCTTAGGCTAAGTCTAGACTACAGAGTTTTATTGGAAAAAGGTACGCAAATTGCGCTCCACAATTTGCATACCTTTTTCTGATTATTTTTTCGGAAGAGGGTTTTCTGAAATTTGGCCCATTTACACTGGAAAAGTCACCTCTTTCAGAAGAGCCCTTCTTCCTTGTGAAACGAGGGAGACAGGGCTTCCCAAAGAGCTTGTCTGCTCTTCTACAGAAAATGTTGGAAGAGCAGACACATTCCCTGGATACCTTTGGTATCCTGGAAAAACTCCATAGTCTAGACGTAGCCTTAGTAACAGCAGACCAAGGGAACAGTCAATGAAATTAAAAGGTAGGAAAAATTTAAAAAATGGTAAGGAATGCTTATTCACAGAATAAGAAATGAGACCATGGAACTCATTTCATAAGAAATTAGACCACGGGATGTTACTGAAGCCAAGAATATAGCAAGATTCAAAAAGGTATTAAACATTTATATGGGTAATGAACATCTAGTTCTAATTAACAACTTTTTGAAAGGGATGTTAAATCTCCTGCCTTGCAGCTTAAGCCAGTCTGTAACTACTGGAGATCAGGATGAGAGCTAATGGAGGAGGCAGATTCTCCTACATTTGCTGCTGTGGGGTTGCTTATACTACCTCTGAAGCCTCTGGTGCTGTCACTGCCATAGACAGGATACTGGACTAGTTCAGTTTTGGGTCTGGTCCAGTCTAGCAGTTCCTATGTTGTTACCCACATTTCTAAATCCGAGTAAGGTGTGTTAAGCAATGTGCATTGAATGTACTTAATGGAAGAGAAAAAAAAAGAATGCCAAACCATGAAGATGTATAATATGTAAATAAAGAGCGAACAAACAAGGTCTTTTCAACTCTCTCTGATCTGGAGCTGAGCCCAGACCCATATTCCTCACTCAGCTCTTACAAAGATAGAACTATAACTGCAATTGATTTCCAACAGTTTTCACTGAATTATGACTTTAGGATGTAACTCTCGGAGTATATTCCTCCCCCACTGCCTGCCATCTTCATCTTGCCTTTTCCCCTTTAAAAATAGGGTGCAATTGCTTTCAAGCTATTTATATTCCACCTTTGATCCATTATTCTGATTATGGTAGTACATCATGTCCCCAACCAGAATCAGGACCCCATGTCCCCAACCAGAATCAGGACCCCAACGTGCCAGATACTGCACAAGGCCAGTTAAAAATGCAGCCCCAAGAAGATTACAGTTTAACTAGATGGAGACTGCTGGTGAATTATAAAAAAAACATTTGCATGTTTTACTATCATCATCCAATGCACAAGTTCTCTCTCATATTAGGTTACACCAGATATAGTGTCCACATTTGTCAGCTACAAGTTTCAGGTGTGCCATGTGAAGGAAAAACGTCATTTCCCTTGTTCTATTCAAAGCTCCAGGGAAGTTTGGTAGCAAAACTGAATTCTGTTCTATTCAGTTTCTTATAATGCCCTCTTCACTTAGGTGTCTGAGTACATGCACTTATTTCATACAAGCTAAGAAATCAGAACCCCCTCTCTGGTTTCATTCGTGCTATTAAAGTTCTACTCTGCCTACATAACCTGGCCCTCAGCTGTGCTTTGAATTATTACCCAACTGCCTCTACCATTTTGCCTTTAAGTAATCACCACAAAGTCCAGAACTTTCAGCAGCACATAGCAGACAAATTTGGCTTGAATGGTCAGCTGAGGATTCTCCTTGCATAGGGGAACCTTTCAGTGCTATAGAGCCATGTAGCTGGTCCTCTACCACTCTCTCCTCTGTGTTGCCATGATCTCTGGCAGATGTGGATAGCTTATAGCAGCCTTGATGTTACTCTAAATTGAAAAACAATGAGTAGTCCTGTGGCAAATATATATATACTAGCCAGTTAGCCCATCATAAGACGGGATTTTCAGGTCTCTCCTCCACGTCGGTTTTCTCTCCTCAGCCGTCTCTCTCTCTCTTGCTCTCCTTTGTCTCCGTTAGGGATGCACGCTCGTCCAGGCCCCGCCCCCTGGGCATGTATGTCACTGCCCTGCCCCCCTTTGCCTCCCACTGTGGCGCTCAGCTGACTTCTGCGCTGCTCAGCCGGACCACCGCACGGGAGCAAACGGCGCAAATGGCCTCTCTCTCTCTTCTCCTCCTACTGCCTCATCCTCTCTTTCTCTCAGCTCTGGTCTGCCTCCTGCCTCTCTCTCTTTCTCTTCTCCTCCTCTCGCCTCTCACTCTGTGTTTCTCTCCTCCTCCTCCTCCTGCTGTGTCTCTCTCACTCTCTCTCTTGCTGTCCTCCGCCTCCTCTGTTCTCCTCTCTGTCTCCTCCACATCCTCTGTGTCTGCTCCGCTTTCCTCTTTTTGAATCCGGTGCCCTTTGCTGACGTCAGAGACACATGCTCGTCCAGGCCCCGCCCCCTGGCTCTTCTCTCTGGGCGGTGCTGTTGCCTTCCTCCATGGCGCTAAGCTGAGTTCTGCACCGCTCAGTCAGGCCGCCACGCAGGAGACATTAAAATGGAGGCCAGACAGGAACATGCAAATAAAGCCCGGGATATTTAAATCCTGGGCTTCATTTGCAACTCCGGTTGCCTGATTTGCCTACCTAGCTCAAATTAACAAGCTAGTGTAGACATACCCTTACAGACTAACTCCTCTGAAGCTCTAAATTGCAGTGTGGGCTGAACAAACTACTGACCAACCCCAGCATTAGGAGGGGCATAAAGCACCTTTTCCTTCACCCCACTAGGTCCTGGAGCAAATACAGTTCAGACAAATCCAAGGACTAGGCCCAAGATGTCATAGTTTGTACCTTTCGGGGTTCAGCTTCACTGATCAGGGAGATAAACTCAGATTTAGACCCCTTAAATCGATCCTTCTGTAATATAAAAAGAGTTCATGAGCTTAAATGTCTTGTACTTCTTTCTTCTCCCATTATGCATTCCAGAAACTTAAAAAATCATATGTTTGAAATCAAAGGAGTTTGATTGTATAAAGAACATAATTGTTGCTTCTTATAAAGCTTTATAGTTTGAACCCTATGGCTTTGGTATCTTTTCCTTATTAATCATACCCTGTAAGAACTTGTCTAAGATGTGGTGAATCTGAGCCTAAGACAATGTAACTTGCATCCTTAATTTCCCATTCTAATTACAGGTTTTGCCATAAAACCCCTGCTGTATCATTTTCTGCTCTCATTACAAATTAATAGGACAATGGCAAAACTCTCATTGACTTAAATGTGAATAGGACGGAACCCCATCTTTGCAGCAAGGCTGCCATATCAAAATTGTAGAGTTTAATGAATTCACTGCATTGCAGCTGCTTAAGAAATTGTTCTGATCATTTCAGTGTCTGTATTTTCATCAGTTGTCCATGGGGCTATTCCTTCCCTAGAAAGCAAAAACCTCTGGCTACGTCTACACTGGCACGTTCTTGTGCAAAAACTCTTTTGCGGAAGAGTTCTTGTGCAAAAACTCTTCCAGAAGAGAGCGTCTACACTGGCACGTGCTTTTGTGCAAGAGATGTGCTTTTGCACAAGAGCATCCATACCAGTGTAGACGCTCTCTTGCGCAAGAAAGCTCTGATGGCCATTTTAACCATAGGGCTTTCTTGTGCAAGAAATTCATGTTGCCTGTCTACACTGGCCTCTTGTGCAAGAAGAGTTGCGCAAAAGGGCTTATTCCTGAGTGGGAGCGTCAGAGTTCTGGCGCAAGAAGTCCTGATTTCATACATTAGAACATCAGTGTACTTGCGCAAGAACATGCGGCCATTGTAGACAGGCAGCAAGTTTTTGCACAAGAGCGGGTAGGCAGGACTCAAGCTAACAGCAACCCCAGTCTTACATAGGAAGGGGGCTTTGGGTGAGTGGAGAGGGCCAGGCCCATGAGTGGGCCCCCAGGCCAGCCCTGCATGGTCTCCATTTTCCCTTTGGGAAAGAGGATTACCCTATGCATATAATATATTTGTATTGCTCTTTGGGTGTCTTAATGATCCTTCATGACATAAAGAATTAGATTTAAAAACAACACCAGTGTTCAGAATCTGACCCTGCTGTGTCAGACGATCTGATCACAATGGTCCCTCATGGCCTTAGAATCTATGAGTGTCTCTAATGCTCCTTTCTTCCACTGAAGACTGAAAAAGTCCAGAGTCTAGAAAGCCAAAATAACTGGACACAATTGAAAATGAAAACATGCCAAGAGGCCAAGCTCCAAGTTGGTGTAAAAAAATAAAAATCAATAGATATTAATCCCGAGTGGAACCCCAGGGAAAAAGGGAGACATCTGATTGTGTATTGGATGATAGATCAATGACTTGTGAGTTCATCATCTAGGATAAGCCAAGCTGCTGAGTCACTGATTATTTCACATTATTTCATCAGTCACCTAATAGAAGAGTGACTGCCTTCCCAAATGAGTCAGACTCAGAGCTCTCTCCCACCCCAGCCCCAACCCCCACACTCCCAGGCAAAGGAACAGGAGTCATGTAGCTTACCTTTGACAAAGTGCCATACAAATAACTTGAACAGAATGCCTGATAAGGTTCTGATCCTACAAACACTTACGCATCCAGCTGTCCCTACTCACAAGATTAAACTAAACATGGGCATGTTGGCAGGATCAGGATCTAAGACTGTAATCCCCTTCAGTGCTGCTGTAATTGAAATACAATGACACACAGAGGCAACATGTGGGAGCACGAGGGGGCACATGCACTGTGGCAAGGGCCCCTCTTACCCTGGCCACCTCTGGGCTGGTCTCTCACTCCTAATCCCAGAGTTTGGGGGTCACAGCAGGTCTCTTTGGTAGGGAGCCCAGCCACGCCTCCTCAGACTCCCTCCCTCCCTAGCTAGCTAGCTACCTCCACTTAATGCTGTTGTGGTTTTGTTCTCTTTCCCACCACCGCCCTTCCATCCTCTCCCTCCACCTTCCAACTGCTGATGCTTTAAAGACCCTCAGTCAGCCAGCAGCGGAGTCATCTGGACCCAATCAGCCTGAGCCAGTTCCCTCCCAGCTGCATCTAATTGGCCTGCAGCTCTCTGCTTCTACTTACAGGGTTTTTTATCCTTTGGGGCTGCCTTTTCCCTTCTCTGCAGCAGCTCCCTGGCCTGACCCTGTCACAGCACCTACACGAGATGGGTGGGAGAGACAAGGGGCCAGCCAATAGCTGGTGGAACCACTGTCACTGGATGTCTGAGGGGGCTACTGGGGATACTCACTGGCAGTGGCGGGGGAAGCGGAGTAACACGGCCCCAGCTCATTCTGCTCTCCTGGCTGCACAACTCAGTGGAGGAGTGGTCCCCCAGGTGGAACTGTTTGGGATGGAGCAGAGGTGGAACAAGGGTGGGGAAGAAGAGGGGAGGGAGCATTGAGGGGGCTGTTCTGGCCCTTCCCCAAGCTGTGTTGCGGGGTTTCTTGTGGCTAGTGGCTTCTGTAACCCCTCTCACCAAGATGCCCCTGATTACACAGGTCAATAGGGGTATGTCTACACTACCCCTCTAGTTCGAACTAGGGGGGGTAATGTAGTCATACGGAGTTGCAAATGAAGCCTGGGATTTGAATTTCCCAGGCTTCATTTGAATAAAGCCGGCTGGCGCCATTTTTAAATGCCGGCTAGGTCGGACCCCATGCCGCGCGGCTACATGCGGCATAGACTAGCTAGTTCGGATTAGGCTTCCTATCCGAACTAGCTGTACAGCAGCATGGTCCAGGCAGTGCTGGGGGCTGACTGCCCCTGCCCCACCTCTTCCATCCAAGGCCCTGCCCCCTCAGGGAGCACAGAGCCACCCCCCACATTGCCCAGTGGCCAGGAAATCCTGTCAGCCCTGCCCTCCCCCGATTGCAGTAGTGCCTAAGATCAAGGCCTTATTGTGTTCAGTGTTGTACAATTAAATCACGGATAATCCATGTCCCAGAGATCTTAAGCTCTTAATAGACAAGAGAGAGAGATGAAGTGACTGGTTCAAGGCCACACATGGATCCTGACAGCTTGTGGCAAAGCGAGGGGTTCAACCCACACCACCTAGGTCACAGCCTCATCACAGGACTCTCTTGTCAGACTCAGCACCTAGTCAAAGATACTGAAATGTAGAGAAGACATCAGTCTAGGACTCATGATTATTCAAAACACTTAAGGGAACACTGATGGCTCTGAGTATTTTTAGTCACACAAGTAGTGGCACTGAAGACAACAAACTCACTGCATCAGTCCAATTACTCCTATGACTAAGGATGCGTTAGACCCTAGGCCTGCGTTCTTTGGAAATAGGGAGATTCAGTCCTGATCCTGAAAACACCAGATATACGTTACATGCACATAATGCTTTTTACCAGTAGATGCGGAAGACAGGGCTTCCAAAAGAGCGCATTGCTCTTCCGCAAAAAAAAGCAGAAGAGCAAACGTGATTCCTAGACGCAGCAGAGTTTTTCCAGGATACCTCTGGTATTCAGACGTACCCTAAGAGTGGACCTTTCTGAGGCATAGACCATTTTACAGAGAACAGTTGGCACAATGGGGTTTGAGCTAGTGTCAGATCCAAGAACATGGGGATACAAAATGAAGTGAGGGGAGGCCTTTATACTATTCACCTGTGAAGAAATTCTCCTCCATTCTTTAAGCAGTTCCCTTAAGGCAAAATGGATCAAACCAAAGGATAGTTCCCAAGGATTAGTAAGAAGCTGAAGATGTGAAAGCCAGAAAACACTGGTCTGCAAATTGAAACAAAGTTTCAGTTGTTTTGATAAAAATTGGTGACTTAACATAATTTTGCTATGCTAATTTCAAAAATGGCATCCATTTTGCTGTATCACGTAAGGCTTTTTCACAAATCAAAAAGAAAAAATGAACATTTTTCATGCTTTTTATTCCACCTTATGCATTAAATACTTGGTAAATAGTAAGTTATAGTTCTGTTAGAAGGTCTGCTGTAAGTCCTTCTTTAAAGAACAAAGGAGCAAAGTGTGAAATTTAACTACTGAGTAATTTTAAATGATTAGATACGACTGAATCGATGCTTTTACAACTTTTTATGCATTTCACCATCGGTCTCTCTTTTCAGGGACCAGCAGTAATCAGACATCATATTGACATCCCAGCATCTTTGATATCTCTTTTCCATCATCTTGATATCCCAATGAAATCTTCCCCCTTGCTCTTCACTGACACTTCTAAGTTTTTTCAGGAAAATAATCCAGATGGGAGTGCAAAAAATGAACTTTCAAGCTCATGTTGCATCCAAGTCTTTCAAATTTGTTTAGCATGTTGCCAACAATGTTTTTATAATCAGGATCTTTGTTATTCCCTAAGAAGTTTCGTACGACAGTTCTGAAGGCCACCCAAGCATCTTTCCCTGAGTCATTCCTGGTTTCTTCAAAGTTAGTGTCAAGAATCAGTTTCCTGATCTGAGGAGCCACAAAGCCTCCTTAACTTTTTCGTAACTCAAAGCTGGGAACTTGTCGCAAATGTACTTGAAACAGTCACCATTCTTGTTTAATGCTTTCACAGATTGTTTCATCAAACCTAGCTTGATGTGGAGTGGAGGTAGCAGTACCTTGTTGGGCTCAATCAGTTTTTCATGAATCATATTCTTGGAGCCAGGAGTCAGACTCTCCCTTGGTGGCCACTGTTTCCTCACCCAATGAAGAGCTCTTGCTCTGCTATCCTATTTGCATAAAAAGCACGGCATTTTTGTGTAACCAGCCTCCTGACCAAGCAGCATACACAACAGCTTTACATCTCCACATACAGTCCATTCATGCGCTGGATAACGCACCTTTTCAAGGAGAAGCTCAAGATTTTCATAGGTTTCTCTTAAGTGAGCAGAATGGGCAATAGGCACAGAGGCATATTGATTGCCATTATGAAGTAGAACACCTTTTAGGCTGGTCTTTGGCAAGTTAATAAACAGTCTCCAATCACCTGGTTGGTAAGCTGTCCCCAAGCTTTCTATTAATCTGTCAATGTTATTGCAGCATACCAACAGACCAGACATAGAGAAATATGGAACAAACTCTCTCACGGTTCTTGTACCAAGCAAAACTTGTTCCAGGGGAAAGCAAATTCTTTGCTTGAAGTCTAGATCCCAAAACCTCAGCAGAATCTTTGGGCAGATTCAGGTCTCTCACTAAGTCATTCAATTCACGTTGGGTGAAAAGCTATGGCTCGTTACTGGCATGTTCTGGTCGATACTCAGTATCGCCTCCAACATTATCAGCATCGGTGTAAATTAAATGAAGCCAGATGGCATTCATTTTGACAAATTCAATCAATTTGAGATATTTTTGCATGCAAGTTCTTGAAAATAAGTCGCGGCATATAGTTTTAAGTTCTTGAAAATAAGTCACAGCATATAACGTATAACACATTATAATAGCATTTTTTTAAAAAGTAGACTCCAGTTTTCAAAAAATCTGTATGTCATGGGAAAAAATAGATATAACTGTTTAACTCAGCACCCCAAAATTAGTTCAGAACAGGTATTTGTTCTCAAACAATGGAACCCATGCATAAGGATGAAAGCAACTGTGTCACCAAGAGCCACTCACCTCAACTGGCCATCAGTCCCCAGAAATTGATTATCACTGTGGCCAATGCTGATATTAGAAGCTGAGCATTAAAACAAACAAACCCTCCCTGACTTTCCCAATGGGTGATGCAATTTCAACAGTTGTCCCCAGGGAATTTCAGAGTGCAGCACAATCCTCTGAGGCGCTGAGTTCCTTTTGTGAGGAAACAGGAGCTCAGCAGCTCAGAACTGGGCCCCTATTGTCCCACATATTAGCCAGTCTGTTTAAATCATACCATTTGAAGAACTTTATCATATACTGTACAAACTATCAAATGCACCAGTATAAGCTGTAGGTATAAATACATAACTGTCATCTATTTGACCAGAATAAGATCTTGTGGGAAACAATTGTTAATTTAAAGGACAGGCTGGATTTAAATGAGATTTCTGACTTCCTCCTGACCTTCAATTTTCTCTCTTAACAGATGGGCTATTTATGAAGCTTTATAGTTTGATATCTCCAGGAAGCAGATTAATTAATGCTTCTCCTATTCCAATTTCTGGATAGGTTTAAATCAACTTATTTTGCACTTTATAAATGATCCACTTTGTTTTCTTGAAATGGAACTTTTTTCCTTGAATACTTAGTAAACATGGCCATTCTGCAGCAAAACTAAAACTCTCATTATATACTTGGGAAGGCAGTGAAGGCCTGGAGCTATGAGGCCAAAAGTCAATACAGTTTTTCAGAATGGAGAGAACTGAAGGGCTTTTACAATTAAAATGTTTGATCACAGGGGACAACTCTTTAATTAGCCCATTTCCGTAGGTGGTTGCACAAACTTAAAAAAAAATTTTTTTTTGTACAAGAATTTCACCCAATATTACTGTCTGAAACTCAAACAGGTCTTCATCACAGGGCCTCACATAATATGTTGGTTAAGAATTTAACTCAAGAACTAAGGGTATGTCTACACTGCCACCCTAGTTCGAACTAGGGTGGCTATTGTAGGCATTCGAACTTGCAAATGAAGCCTGGGATTTAAATATCCCAGGCTTTATTTGCATGTACCCGGGCGCCGCTATTTTTAAATGCCTCGTAGTTCGAACTACCTGCCCGTGGTTACATGCGGCACGGACTAGGTAGTTCGAATTAAAGCTCCTAATTCGAACTACCGTTATTTCTCCTTCAAAGAGGTTTAACGGTAGTTTGAATTAGGCGCTTTAATTCGAACTACCTAGTCTGTGCCGCGTGTAGCCGCGGGCAGGTAGTCCGAACTACAGAGCATTTAAAAATGGCGGCGCCCGGGAACATGCAAATTAAGCCCGGGATATTTAAATCCCGGGCTTCATTTGCAAGTTCGAATGCCTACAATAGCCACCCTAGTTTGAACTAGTGTGGCAGTGTAGACATACCCTGTGTTAATTGTATTTTATATTTTAAAAAATCCTATTTGGGTGGTATCAGCTACCACATGGTCTTTCATTGCCGTAATTTTCAGTGCATTACTGCACTATATAGGACAGTAATTTAAACATCATAGAAATGACTTCTGCAAGCTTTGTTTTAAGCACTGATTTTCTTCAATGAAGACTTGTTATACTAGTTCTAATAATGAAGATCAGCTTACATGAGGTACTTAAATTGTTGTGTTAGACTGGATGTTCACCAGATTGAACACACTTGGTACAAACCATAAGGGAACACAAATGTATCTTTATGTACTTCAGTGGACTTATCTGGTAACTTTTATCTCTTTGGCTACTAAAGGCAGCTCTTCCTGATGATCTCAGTTGTGAGAGCATGGCTCAAACTCTGCAATCCAGTACAGAGATACATTCAGACTCACACAACTGCAATGAAAATAAAATATCATTAACCAAAAATATTGGCTATTTAAATCTCTGGACATATACATGACAGGCCTGTACTCAGGAGGGGTGCAAAGGGTACAAAAGCGCCCCCCATGTTTCCCCAAGTATCCATGGTCCGGCTGGCCAGGGAAAGGCCTGAGCCTCCCTCCCCCATGCTCTGGGCAGCCGGAGGAAGGCTGGGACTGATTTCCCCACTTATTTGAGGGACCATGGGGGGGGGGGGGGGATGAATTCACATCCTTGCAGTCCACATTTATAAAAAAAGCACCACCCCCGTAGAAACTCCTGTGTACGGGCCTGCATGAGGCTAGAGACTTTGTGTTAGAGAGAATTCATCATTTACTCTAGTTCGAGCCAGAAAATGACCCATATTGCAGAGGAAGGCAAAACACTAAAACCTTTCACTATCTCTGCTAATTTGACCTGGAGGAAAATTATTTCCAGACCCCAAACATGGTGATCAGTCAGACACTGAGCGTGTGGGTGAAACTTACCAGCCTGACATCAGACAGAATTCTATGTAGTAGCTTGGAGCCCTCCCTGTCTAGTATCCCACCCAGAGCTGGGTCTAGGCATAAGTAGACTAAGCAATTGCTTAGTGCCCCAAGCAGCTCCAGAAGCCCCTAATTAATTTTAGTATGTGTTGTGGGGTCCGCCAAAATATTGCTGCTTAGACATCCAATAGGTTAGTCTCACTGTCTCTGGGATTTAATGATATACCAGAGACAAAACAGTATCCATTGAATATGGGGTCATGTGAGTCAATCCTTCCAGGTGTTTATTCCCTTCCATGCTTTGGGATTGCTATAGCATAGGGGTGGGCAAAAGGGCTGTTTATCAAGCAGGTTGATCTGGCTTGCAGAGGCCCTGCCACTCACCTGTCCCTGTTCACAAGGGATGAAACCTTGTCCCAAGCTATTACTTGAAGTGGAAGAGGTCTTTTAAGTTTGTCTACTGTGTTCTGTGTCATAGAATCAACTATCCCCTTGTTTTCTTATTGTGAAAGAGTGAATAGGAGGCAAGGTATGCCTTCTCTAGACGGTTCCTTATTTTCAATACCTCTATCATGTCTCCTCTTATTTATCTCCTCTACCAACCAAACTGACAGAAGCTTTTCAGAGTTTCTTCATATGCAATTCTTTCCATGGCTCATCTTTGAGCCCTTCCTCTCACCCCTATTTCTACAGTGTCTCAGTATTATTTCCCCTCCCAGTCCTTATGAGGCTGAACATTTTGTTTGCTTTTCTGACAGCTGTGCACTGAGCAGAGGGTTTCGCTGAAATGATCACAAGGACTCTCACGTCTTTTCCCATTATAGTTACAGTTGATTTAGAAGTAATAGTTTATAGGTAGGTCAGGTTATTCTTTCCACTGAGCATTATTTTGCAGTTGTCATCACTGAACTTCATCTGCCATCATGCACGCAGCTCATTCAGTGTTAGGTTAGCCAAAACTACAGAAGGCTGAAAGACTTCAGAGGAACTCAGGTAACTTTATGTCATCTTCACGTTTTGCTACCTCACTGTTCGCCTTTCTTTTGTAGATCATTAACGCATGTTAAACATTGGTCCTGGCATGGAACATTAGAGCACTCGACTATTAAACTTTTGCCATATTGGCACTTTTTCCTGTTCATTGTTTTCTGGCCAATCCATAACACTCTCTAGCTGTCACCCTCTGACTACTTAGTACCTTTAACAGCTTCCTCTGAGGCCCTTTGAGCAAGGCTTTATCAGCTGATGAACTGCAGAATATTCTTACAGATACGCGCTCTCTCTCTCTGGCAATGCATTTTCAAACTAAGTATGTTTATCTCCAGACCCAAGCTTCCTTTTCAGCACCACAAGATAAATAAAGTAGCACCTTCTACAGAAATATCCAAATGAGGAACAGAGTTTCTTTTGTTCCATTCATGAAGTTAATTAGTAACTAGTTTCACAGGGAAGCTTATAGCTTTAGAATATACTGTCTTTTCTATGAAGAGTGTTCACATTCTCATGAAGGCATTTAAAGCCAGCTGTAGAGGAGAGAACAAACTGAAACAAAAATCCCAAACTGCCACAGCAAAAACTGTACATTTTTAACCAATGAGAGGCTAGGACTCACTGGAAAATGTAGCAAGAGCTTGTTTTCAGGACGTTTCTACCCGATTTCTGGATCAAGGATTTTTGTAGAAGGAACCAAGCGTTTGATGTTTAGCTGTCACTAACTGTGACCTAAGGAGAAATAAATGAGGTTGCAGTAAAATGGGTCAGAATAAAGCAAGCCAGAGCTGATCTACAATACAGTAGGAGTAGAGTAGCCTTCCAAAGCCAATGAATGTTTTGCTGAAAATTAACTGGGCATATTTAGAAGCACAACATATTTGAAAGACAGCGATCTTAGGCAGCTAGATGAAGATGTAACACTCTGAGTCTTAAAATAGCATCCTAGCACCATTTTGATAGGATTAGGACACGTTCTGTACAAAACATGTCTTGAGATATAAAGCAGACCTTCTTAGGAGCCACAATGGGTTGTGCCCACAGAAGTTCATGATACCATCTACATGTTTTGCTAGTCTCTAAGATGCTTCAAGACTATTCATGGTTTTAAAATTTTTCCATTTACAAACTAACTCGGCTACCCCTCTGAAGCGTCTTAGGGTTCCTGGTAGCTGTGTTTCCTGTTATCAGTATGTGTTTCAAAGGGTAGAAGAAAGTTGCACACCCATTAAATAATACATTGGGGCAAGTTACAGGAAGGTAAATGGTGTTCTCTGCTTATACTCCAGGGCTTTATTTTCCGAAAGATCCCGTCTAGACTGGCGCTTTTCTCCGACAAAGCCCCGAGCCGGAAAAAAGCAGCAGCCATGTTTATACAAATGAAGTGGGGGATATTTAAATCCCCCGCTTCATTTGCAATTCCAACTTGTCTAATCTGCATCCCTTTTCCGGAAAAGGGGTGCAGTGTAGACACAGCCCAGGAGTAAAATGACATTAGTGACACATTGATCCCAGGAGCAGCCTGAGGCCAGCTGTGGCAGCTGGCGCCCCAGGTGGAACGCACGATCAAAATCCCCGCCTGCAGGGCCATCAATGCACTGACATCATTGGTGGGCACCCCAGGTGCCCCTGTGATGTCATCATCGGGTGCCTCGAGCGGCTGTGCCCTAGGCAGCGGCCGAGTCCTCCTATAGCCACAGGCCGCCCCTGGTTGATCCCATAGCCCTTCATGATTGCTGGGCTGCTTACTATGGTTCTGAATTCAACCACAAACACTTCATTCACAAAATGAGAGAGTCTGACTTGCCAATTACTAAAACTTGAGGATAAAACAAGTGTAACAAAGCTGTGTACCCCCTAGACCAGCATTTCCTAAACTATGGGCCGCGGCCCAATACCGGGCCACGGGAAAAAAATACCGGGCCTCAGTGTGGCTGCCGGGAGGGGAGCAGAGGGCGGGAAACCAGCCACCGGGAAGCAGGGCTGGGGGCAGCAGGGCTGTCCTGCAGAGATGGGCGGAGGCGGGCGGCCAGCAGAAGCATGGTTCGGGACAGCAGGGCTGTCCCGTGAAGATCAGGGCCGGCAGACTGGTGGCTGGCGGAAGCAGGTTTGGAGGTAGCAGAACTGTCCCACGGAGATCTGGGCAGGCGGCAGAAGCAGGGTTGGAGGTAGCGGGGCTGTCCTGAGGAGATCCAGGCGGGCAGCGGAAGCAGGGTTGGGGGCAGCGGGGCAGTCCGGCGGAGATTGGGGATGGCAGGTGGCGGAACCAGGGCTGGCCGGGGGGCAGGGGAGCTGTCTGGGGGAGATCAGGAGGAGGAGGACGGGAGAACCAGCTGCTGGAAGCAGACAGTCTGGATGCTCTCTTTCGAAAAAGCCCTGTTTGCATTCAAGAACACCTTTTTTCAAAAGAGCACTTTTCAAAAAAAGGCGTTCTTCCTTGTAAAATGAGGTTTACCATGCCGCATTCTTTTGCTTTAATTTCGAAAGAACGTGGTGGCAGTCTAGACACAGGGAAATTTTTTTTTCAAAAAAAGGCCACTTTTTTCGAAAAAACCCTGCAGTCTAGACACACACAGTCAAACAGGATGATCCATTGTAGTAGAGGTGTGCTATTGAGACCAGTAATGCTGTGCCAAGTATTGTGCCACTATCCAACTATCACTATCTTGATTAAGAAGCAAGTGAGGGTTTTTTTATTACATTGATAAAAGGCTGGCAGAGAGAGTCTGCTTATTTTTGTTTCATTATTTTCCACTGAAGCCTTTTTAAAAAAACCAAAAATGGGACACCCTGTAGAGGATATTAAGAATTGCCTGAAGCCTCTTTTGGATGATGTGACATTTACCTGGTACTGCTATTGATTCATGTGATGACTTCTGGACAGAAGCTCTACTGCAAGTGGTACCTTTATTAACTAAAGCTACACTGGCAAAACAAAAATCATTGAGCTAAATTCACTCCAGTAGTCATGGAAGGGGAATAAACTGTATATCATCCTGTTTGACTTCCTTTGAGTTCCCATTGGGGGAAGAGCATCTGTGAGCTCCACCCAGGACTCCATAGGGACCTCTCCAGAAGAGCTGTGACTCAGGACATGTTGGATGAGTAGTGGCCAACATAAGTACATGGCAAAGCTGGCGAACTGGTGCTAGATGTGTCTAAACTCCTCAAGGGGGAGGTACGAAGGGAGCTGTGGTAACCTTCCTTCTTGTAGCTTCAGCTCCTATGAGCTCTCCCCTACAGCTAAGCAGGCAGAAGCTGGAAAAGGAAGAATTAGTTAAGGTCTATGCATTTTTCAGCAGACTGATAAATAAAAACCATCTCTGGCATCAGCCATACTATTCTGCTGTTTTTAAGTCTAGCTGCAAAGAAGCAAAAGAAGAAGCTCCTGTCAATGTTCTAATACAGCATGTTAGTCTCATGCTTCTCAGGTGAGCCTGGTTCTCCCCAAATAAGGAAAGTGTAACGCTAACATATATAGGTCTGAACCGAAGCCAAATTGCTAGTTTGGTATTCTGCGCGAAATGGTCTCAGTTCAATTCCTCTCAGTCACAAGAGCCATCACCGCCTTCGGCACTAATTAGAATCTTTGTTTGAATAGCCTGTACTCTCTTCCCCCAACCCAGACAGAGTCTAGTTGAGCACACAGGCTGGGCGGCATGGGGAAGTTTATACACTAGTTGCCCTTCTGATGCACACTGGAGAAAGTGTTGTCAATCTGCTATCTCTCATGGAGTATTAACTTGAAAGAAAAATAGATAAAATAGATGAACTGGCTCTAAACCGACCCCATAAAGGACCCAACATTGTCTGATTTTGCTCCAGATAGTCCTTAGTTAGATGATTAGACCTTAACTGGAAATTCGTGTTTTCATAAGTTGGGGGGCTCCTATTATGCTAATTCTCTGACAAGCCATAACAGTCTGGCACTTCATGTGTAGTGCATTCCTTTGCATTAGCATCAATTAATTCATTTAGCTACTGACAGATTCTTGCATCATGAACAAACAGAGCAGTATAAACTAAGAGGGTTTTGGTGGATAGACTTGTTCTGATTCCAGTTAACAAGGCAAAAAGAAAGAAAAGCTTTCTTTCACCTCCCATGAGGCATCATAACTAAACATGGTTCACCCATGTCAGAATGTATTTGAACAAGAAACTACAGCTCAATAGACACTTCACAGGTTATATTTTCCTTGCAAAACAAGAAAATCAGCATGTTCCTTTGAACATTAAAACAATCTTCCCAAAAGGGTTTTATTCAGTTTGGGAGCAAATTTAGCTTAGTATAACTTTTTTTAAATTGAATAACGTGCCTGTTTTTGTCTTAAACACCCAACTAATTCTACTGGGAACTGTTGCAATTAAAGGTACACAATGTTAAAAGTCAGTTTTCAAATTCATGTAAACTGATTCAGTATAATGTTTATGTAAATTTACTTAAGTCATCAATACAAAATCAGATTTAGGTAGACATACAAATATCTACACAAAATTTAACTAGATATATTTAAAACTAATTTAACTTAAACTGGTTCAACTTCCATGTGTTGACCAGTCAATGTCAAACCAGTTGTGGAATCATGGTACTCTACAATGGGTTATCATTAGGCACTTCCAAAAAAAATCCATTTTATTTTCACTTGTTTGAGGGATGTACTTACATGGCTTGCTGTATTTTTGTTTTGTTTTAATTTAAGGTCACCCACCACAGATATAAAAATCCAGCTTTACCTTTAAGTCACTGGAACTTTCTTGAGTTTCATCTCCAGCCACCACAATCTTTGCATGAACACAGTCAGTAGATACATAAGACACAGAACTGAGCAAATAAGGGATTAGTGTTTCCATTACAATTCATTGGGATTTCAATATGAATTTCCTTCACCCACATTATTTGCTGTCACTACTCATATGGCTGAGTTACAATTGCTCTTTAAGTGTGAATCTAACCTCATACATGCACAAATAATTCTAGAAAGTGAATTTAAAATCGCTCTCCTTGCTCATTCACACCAGTATTTGGATTATAAAAAGAAGAAGAGCAACTATGATATCAAGACCATTATAGGTTGTCATCTGTCCCGACAATATAGCAGATCAAATTCTGAACAGGCACAAAGCTCATGTGAATTATGTATTTGGCTCTTCGTACATCTATGCCACCTATCTGGGCACTGCATTCACATGCATACATCCTTGCTGCTCCCGTATTATTAAAAGCATTCATCTGTGGAGGGGCCTGACACCATGTAGCCCAACAAAACCTACTGGCAGCCCTTGGCAAGAAGCCCATTTCTTCTTACTTCACGCCAGCAGACACCAGAGCCATTTTGATCTTTTTAGTTGGGAACAATTCAGGCAACACCTGCTGTACTTTGTGCACAGAGAGAACAGAAGGCTCATTCCTTTCCCCTTCTATTTTCAGGTTAGAATGTCTTTTCATTGCAGAAAATAATGCATATTATGCGTATTTTATTATTATTAAAACTAACTTTATTCCAGGAGACAGTCTCTTTGGCTCTGGCAGGAAGCCATGTTTCTCAGCTGCACCTGGGATTTTGGTGTGTTTGCTTGTCATTTCAATTGCCTGCAGAAACAAAGGCAGCAATGCTTGCCAGTGATAAGAGGTTAAACTTAGAGGATAAGAGCCTCACTCCAATAATGGCACATTTTTAGGCAAATACAAGAGGGCACAAGCAACACCCGCAGCATCAGCTGCTTTCTTTCGGCCTCACTTTGAAGATGCCCCATAATTTCTATCCTAGGAAAACACAATAAGATAGTCTCTGATGAATGCATTGAAAGAGACAATACAGTAATGATTTTTAAAATTGCTTCTCTTAGTCATGGGCTTAAAAAAATTAAAAAGAGGTGGGTGAAATAGTATGAGAACAGCGTGAAAGCCAAAGGAGAACCTGATTATAGACCATCTTTCACAGAAATGTGAGTCACCAAAAGAGAGTTTTTTTAAATAAATTTTTATTTGTTTAGATGCTCAGCTGGTAAAGAGAGGAAGATAGCTAATGTGACACCAATTTTTAAAAAGGGGGCTGTAGAAGTGATCCTGGCAATTACAGACCAGTAAGTTTAACTTCAGTTCCAGACAAATTGGTTGAAACTATAATAAAGAACAGAATTATCAGACACATAGATTAACATAATTTGTTGGGGAAAGTCAGCATGGTTTCTGTAAAGGGAAATCATGCCTTATTAATTTGCTAGAAAGCTTCAGAGGAGTAGCCGAGTTAGTCTGTAACTGGAAAAACTTAAACAGCAAATAGTATTGAAGCACCTTAGGGTACGTCTACACTACAACGTTAATTCGAACTAACAGATCTAGACTAAAAAACTAGTTCGAATTAGCGTTTTGCTAATTCGAACTAGCATGTCCACATTAAGTGGACCCTGAACCGGGCTTAAGGATGGCCGGAAGCAGTGCCGGCAGGGCATCAGAGGAGGACTTAGAGCGTGGAGATGCTGTCTCAGGCTAGCCGAGGGCTGTGCTTAAAGGGTCCCAACCCCCACCCCGGATAGACAGTTCTCAGGGGTGCCCCGCTTGCAAAGCAGTCCTGGCTTGGAGTGCCCGGAGTACCTACACTGGGCACATCACAGCACTCGGCCATCAGCCCGGCTGCACTTGCTGCAGGCTGCCATCTGGGGAGAGGAGGCAATTGGGGGGCTGCAGGAGAGGTTCCACCCCAAAAGTCCGCAGAGCCAGCCCAGTCCTCCCCATCGGGGGCGTGTACCCCATTCCTCCCTCACCTCCTTCCACTTACCCTTCCCTAGCCCCTTTTCTTGATGTACAAAATAAAGGACAATTGTGTTCAAAAATGGAATCTGTCTTTATTGAACAAAACTGGGGGAGACTGGGAAAAGGAGGTGGGAGAGGGGAAGAGAGAGGCTGGGAGAAGGGAGGGCAACTAAAATGATCAGGGGTTGGGAACAGGTCCCATATGAAGAGAGGCTAAAGAGACTGGGACTTCTCAGCTTAGAAAAGAGGAGACGGAGGGCAGACAGGATAGAGGTCTCTAAAAGCAGGAGTTGGGTGGAGAGGGTGCATACAGAAAAGTTCTTCATTAGTTCCCATAAAGAAGGACTAGAGGACACCAAAGGAATGGAATGGGTAACAGGCTTCAAACTAGTAACAGAAAGTTGTTCTTCACAAAGCACAGAGTCAACCTGTGGAACCCCTTGCTGCAGGAGGCTGTGAAGGCTACAACTAGAACAGAGTTTAAAGGGAAGTGAGATCAAGTCATGGAGGTTGGGTCCATGGAGTGGTATTAGCCAGGGGGTAGGAGTGGTGTCCCTGCCCAAGGTTTGTGGAAGGCTGGAGAGGGATGGCACGAGACAAATGGCTTGGTCACTGTCTTCGGTCCATCCCCTCCAGGGTCCCTAGTGTTGGCTGCTGTCGGCAGACAGGCTACTGGGCTAGATGGACCTTTGGTCTGACCCAGGACGGCCATTGTAAGCTCAGGGCTCAGGGTCGGGGGTCTTAGTGGACCACCTTGATTTTCATGCAAATCTGCTTCTGGGTGGCCAGGCTGGCAGCTCTCCTGCCCTAGCCGGCCACGTTCCTGTGTCTAGTGCGGAGATCGTGGACAAGGTCCACGATGTCTGCACTAGCCCAGGCGGGTGCCCGCCTCTTGCGGTCCCCGGCAAGCTCCCGGGAGCCGCCAGCCTGGTCCCGGGAAGAGGGGGAGGGCTGGGGGGCATCGGGTGGGTGGCTCGATCCGTGCCAGGTGCAGGGTCTGCTGGCTGGGTGCTGGCAGGCTTGCACCTGGCACGGGCACCGTAGCCAGCCCATGCCCCTTTAAGGGGTCCGCGGCCGGGAGGGGGGCAGACGAGTTTCCCTGGTGTTGGCCAGAGTGGCCACCAGGGAAAGCTGGGGAGGGCTAGCCTCCCACTAGTTCAAATTAAGGGGCTACACAGCCCTTAATTTGAACTAGTAAGTTCGAACTAGGCTTAGTCCTCGTGGAATGAGGATTACCTAGTTCGAACTAAGCGCTCCGTTAGTTCGAATTAAATTCGAACTAATGGAGCGCTAGTGTAGCGCCTATGAAAGTTAGTTTGAACTAACGTCCGTTAGTTCAAACTAACTTTGTAGTGTAGACATACCCTTAGAGAGTAACAAAACATTGTAGATGGTATCATGAGCACAACCCACTTTAACCCCGAAAGCTCATGATACCATCTACAATGTTTTGTTACTCTCTAAGGTGCTGCAAGACTATTTGTTGTTTAAGTTTTTCTAATTTGCTAGAGTTCTTAGGAGGGGGCCAACAAGCACATGGATATAGTGTACTCAGATTTCCAGAAAGACTTTGACAAGGTCTTTCACCGAAGACTTTTAAGAAAAGTAAGTTGTCATGGGATAAGAGGGAAGGTTCTCTCATGGACTGATAAATGGTTAAAAGATAGAAAACAAAGGGTAGGTACAAATAGTCAGTTGTCAGAATGGGGAGAGGTAACTAGTAGTGTCCAGCAGAGGTCTGTACCGGAGCCAATCCCATTCAACATATTCATAAATGAACTGGAGAAAGGGGTAAACAGTGAGGTGGCAAAAATTGCAGATGATACTAAACTGTTCAAGATAGTTAAGTCCAAAGCAGACTGTGAAGAGCTTCAAAAGGATCTCACAAAACTAGGTGACTGAGCAACAAAATTGCAAATGGATTTTAATGTTGATAAATACAAAGTAATGCATATTGTAAAACATAATCTCAGCTCCATGTACAAAATGATGGGGACCAAATTAGATCTCAAGAGAGATCTTGGAGTCATTGTGGATAGTTCCCTGAAAACATCTCAATGTGCAGCAGCAGTCAAAAAGCAAACAACATTAGGAATAATTTAAAATGGAATTGAGACTAAGACAGAGAATATCATATTGCCTCTGTATAAATCCATGGTATGACCACATCTTGAATACTGTGTGTAGATGTGGTCACCTCATTTGAAAAAAAAGATAATTTTGCATTGGAAAAAGTTCAGAAAAGGGCAACAAAAATTATTAGGGGTTTGGAACAGTTGCCATAAGAAGAGACATTAATAAAACTGGGATTTTCAATTTAAGAAAGAGGAGACTAAGAGGGGATATGATAGGGGCCTATAAAATCAAAACTGATTTGGAGAAAGTAAACAAGGAAAAGTTATTTACCTGTTCCCATAACAAAAGAACTAGGGGGTCACCAAATTAAATTAATAGGTAGCCAGTTTAAAACAAACAAAAGGAAGTATTTCTTCACACAATGCACAGTCAATCTGTGGAACTCCTTGTCAGAGGACATTGTGAAGACCAGGACTTTAACAGGGTTCAGAAAAGAACTAGATAAGTTCAGGGAGGATAAGTCCATCTGCTATTAGCCAGAATGGGTAGGAATGGTGTCCCTAGCCTCTGTCTGTCAGAAGCTGGGAATAGGAGACAGGAGAAGGATCACTTTAAGGATCACTGATCTGTTCATTCTTTCTGGGGTACCTGACATTGGCCACTGTTGGAAGACAGGATACTAGGCTACATGGAACTTTGGTCTGATCCAGTATGGCTGATCTTATATTCTTATGAAAGGATCATAGATTTGTGGCTAACCAAGGAAAGAAGTGGTACCACTAAGCACTGAGAAAAGGGTGGAGATCAGTGTGTCTAGGCATGGCCCACCACCTAAATGAACACTTGATCTCAGTTTTTAATAAAGGCAACGAGGTGCTTAGAGGAAGGCTAATGGAAAGGAAGCTCTGGAAGCTGAACTGGCAGAAGTCAAAATCATCAGCTTAATGGAACCAAATTGGGGGCAGGATAGGATAACCTCTATCCAAAAATATTAAAGGAATGGGCACATGAAATTGCAAGCCCAATAGCAAGGATTTTTAATGAGCCAGTAAACTTGGAGGTCACACTCAATGACAGAATTGCTAATACAGTACCTACTTTTAAGAAAGGGAAAAGAAGTAATCCAGGAAACTGCATTTGCATGCAACGTCTTGGAACAAATTTCAATAGTATAATACATGGAGATATACTTATCTCATAGAACTGGAAGGGACCTTGAGAGGTCATTGAGTTGAGTCCAGTCCCTGCCCTTAGGGCAGGACCACCCAGACAGATTTGTTCCTAATTCCTAAATGGTCCTCTAGAGGATTGAATTTACAATCCTGGGCTTAGCAGGCCAATGCTCAAACCATTGAGCTAGCCCTCTACCACCATTTTTTGGGGGGGGAGGGAGCGAGGGGGAGAAATCAGTTACCGTCACAGAGGTAAATGGCAATTGAAATAAAATAAACATGATCTTTCTTTGAGAAGATAACTGATTTTTTAGACAAAGGAAATGCAGTCAGTTTAAATCTACCTGAATTTCAGTAAGGCATTTGAATTCAGTTCCACAAGAAAAGTTATTAAACTGGAGAAGCTATGGATTAATGCAAGAATTGAAAGGTGCATAAGGAACTAGTTAAAGTAGCAACTACAATGGGTCATGCTGAAAGATGAGCTCTCAGGCTGGAGGGAAATTAGTAGCAGAGTTTCTCAGGGATCAATCATTTTCATTCATTACTTTGGCACTAAAAGTGGGAGTGTGCTAATGAAATCTGTGGCTGACACAAAGTTGGGAGGTATTGCCAATATGGAGGATGACTGAAATCTCCTACAAGATCTGGAGGACCTTGAAAACTGGAGTAATAGAAATGGGATGAAATTTAATAATGCAAAGTGCAACATCATGCAGTTAGGGATTAACAACAAGAACTTTTGCTATAAGCTGGAGACATCAGTTAAAAGCAATAGAGGAAGAAAAAGACCTGGATGTGCTGATACAGGCAGTCCCCGGGTTACGTACAAGATAGGGACTGTAGGTTTGTTCTTAAGTTGAATCTGTATGTGTCGGAACTGGCGTCCAGATTCAGACACTGCTGAAACTGACCGCCAGTTCTGACTTACATACAGAATCAACTTAAGAACCCCAGGCGTCCCCAAGTCAGCTGCTGCTGAAACTGATCAGCAGCTGATTCCAGGAAGCCCGGGGCAGAGCAACTCTGCCTGGGGCTTCCTGTAGTCAGCGCTGGTCAGTTTCAGCAGAAGCTGACTTGGGGACGCCTGGGGCAGAGCAGCTGGGGTGCTGCTGGGTTGCTCCAGTAGCGCCGCTCCTGGGTGCTACTGGACCAACCTAGCAGCACCCCATCTGCTCTGCCCCAGGCGTCCTGATTCAGCCGCTGCTGAAACTGACCAGCAGCGGCTGAATCAGGACCTGGGGCAGAGCAGCTGGGGTGCTGCCAGGTTGGTCCAGTAGTGCCCAGAGCGGGCGCTGCAGGACCAATCGGCAGCGCCCCAGCTGCTCTGCCCCAGAGTCCAAAACAAAAGTCTGGTCTGCTGGGGGGGGGGGGGGGGGGAGCACACTAGCTGCGCCCCCCCCTCCTCAGCAGACCAGGGACACGGGGAGCAGAGCCTCTGAGGCTTTGCTCTGGCAAAGCCTCAGAGGGAGGGACCCCGCCGCGGCTGCGGCTTCAGTCCGGGAGCCTGTGGTCTGCTGGGGACCGTCCCCAGCAGACCACAGGCACCCAGATTGAAGCGGCAGCAGCGGCAGTTCCCCGCGCCTCTGAGGCTTTGCTCTGGCAAAGCCTCAGAAGCGCGGGAACCCGCCCAGTGCCCCTGGTCTGCTGGAGACGGTCTCCAGCAGACCAGGGGCACCAGAGCAGCTTACGAACGGGGCTTTTCTCGCGTAAGTCGGGGACTGCCTGTAGTGTGGATAACTATGAGCCACTGTGAATAAAAGACTAAGGGTCGCCATTTTTAAATTCCACTAGTCCAAAGTAAATGCCCGTGGTTACTTAGTTCGAATTACCGTTTCACTGCCGCGTGTAGCCACGGGCAGTTACTTCGGACTAGTGGAATTTAAAAATGGTGACTGGACGGGAAGATACAAATAAAGCCCGTGATATTTAAATCCCGGGCTTCATTTGCAACTTCGAATGCCTACATTATCCTCCCTAGTTCGAACTAGGGGGCTAGTGTAGACATACCCCCTAGGTATGCTATGATTAGATGGGCCACATGCAAGTGTAGGCAATCTGTGTCTGCCTGTAGCAAATATGTCCAATGGCCAGTGATGGAACAGTAGAAGGGTAGGGATAAGTTATTAGTATTCTTTCCCAGGTGTGTGGCTCGTGGTCTTGCCCACATGCTTAGGGTCCAACTGATCACCATATTTGGGGTCCGGAGAGAATTTCCCCCCGGTTAGATTGACAGAGACACTGGGGTTATTTTTGCCTTCCTCTGCAGCATGGGACATGGGTCACTTTATGATTTAAAGTGGAGTAAATGGTGGAGTCTCTGTAACTTGAAGTCTTAAAGTCATGATTTGAGGACTTCACCACCTCACCTATAGATTATGGGTCTGTTGCCCAAGTGGGTGGGTAAAGTTCCATGGCCTGTGACGTGTAAGGAGTCAGACTAGATTATCATGATCACTCCTCTGGCCTTAAACTCTACAAGTCTAGGAGGTGGCCCAAAGTACTGTAATACTCACTTATGGGATCACAGAGATTTATTGGAACACCTCAAGTGTCAACAGCAGTACTCAGAAGCAGGACTGAATTTATGGCCAACCCTCCAGATCAGATCAACTACTTACCATTAAGATAAGGACAAAGCACCATCTACTGGTGGAGGTTCTGTCTACACTAAACATTACAGTATACAGGGCCCTCAAACTATTGGGAGGGGGAGAGAGGTGACAACTCCTTGAGGGGTTGTGAGGTTATTACCTAAAGGTCAGATGCTGTCAGTCCTGTGCATGTCATGGCTTCAGCTGTTACTACCAGACTTGGGGCTGATAGCCCCACTTAAACTAAATTAAAATTTAATTTTTAAAAATTAAATTGCCCCACTTTGAATGCATAAGGAAAGGGTGGTACTCAGAGGCTTGCTGTGTGAAAGGGGGTGCTGACACAAAATGTTTGAGGACCACTGGTGTCTAGTATTATAACAAAAGGCCATCTATGAACCTAACAGATGGTATGGTTTCCGGCCAACGGGAGCTTCCTGGGCTGTGCGAACCCTAACCCTAACCCCTCTCCCTCACAGTAACTTTTTCTTTGTCGTCAATTGTGAAACCCAGCAATCTCCCCAATTATACATAAATGTAGATGTAGAGACAGACAGATAGACAGACTGACCTGCATTTTCCTAGCATCCTCTTCTCATATGTGCTATTCCTGATGCTTATTGCAGCAAAATTGTGATAAAATACCCTGTCCCGAATTTCATTTAGGTCATTAAAAATGTATATCATGGCATATAGACATGTAGCAAGTATGACTGGCAAGTATCAGATATTTGCTTCAGCAGTAATATTGTATTCAAAATTACATTTGATACCATTGAACAAAGTACATACACAAAGCTATGTATAAGCCAAATGGCTCTAGAAAATACTCCTTGAAATTTGAAAAAACAAATATATAGTCTCTTATACATGCCCTTGTGAATACATCCCCCCATCCTGCAAAATAAGCAGATAGTGCTGTTCTCCCAGTTATACCTTCATTTTGTTGAAGAATCTACAATCTATTTCCTGCTTAGCTGCATCACTGAACAGGTTGAATCTCCATACATCTAAATGATCTAAATGTTTAAGCAATTCCATAAAGATATCTTTGAGATGTCAGAATTAATCTCTCTCCTATGCCCATTTCAGGATATTTTACTGTCAGCATTTTCTATGTTAAGTTAAAATAGCGATTTCTTCAATATTGCTGTTCATTCTGTATGTAATTGAACCGTCTACCTGACCAGGGGTGTGTCTAGACTACATGCCTCCTTCGACGGAGGCATGTAGATTAGCCAGATCGGAAGAGGGAAATGAAGCCGCGATTAAAATAATCGCGGCTTCATTTAAATTTAAATGGCTGCCCCGATCTGCCGATCAGCTGTTTGTCGGCAGATCGGGGCAGTCTGGACGCGATGCGCCGACAAAGAAGCCTTTCTTCATCGGCACAGGTAAACCTGGTTTCACGAGGCTTACCTGTGCCGATGAAGAAAGGCTTCTTTGTCAGCGCGTCGCGTCCAGACTGCCCCGATCTGCCGACAAACAGCTGATCGGCAGATCGGGGCAGCCATTTAAATTTAAATGAAGCCGCGATTATTTTAATCGCGGCTTCATTTCCCTCTTCCGATCTGGCTAATCTACATGCCTCCGTCGAAGGAGGCATGTAGTCTAGACACACCCCAGGAGAAAATATTGTCTCTGTGTAGAAATAGACACATTAGAGCAAGTCCTGGAGTGGTCATTGCCCATTCTAGCAAGAGAGAATATATGCAGCTTGGTTTCCAGCTACATTTTGACTTTTCTGGTAAAGCAAGGAAGAATCTCACATAAAGGCTGTCCAATACTGGATGATAAAATTGATACAAATCAGCTGGAATCACTGTGAATTGACCCCCTTAAACCTCCATTTTTGTTCTGTTCTCCCCTTGACAGTGGCTGGAGGGCCAAAATGATGAAATCCTAGACCACTAAAGTTAATTACAAGTGATTTCAATGCACTCACAGGTTTATTCTGCATCTTTTTCATTGAATAGATTTAAAGACTAAAATTCTGCATTCATGTCAAAGCAGTAGGCAGGCATGTGTGGTGCGCACACTCACACATATGCTGTGGGTACGCACATATCTAGATAGAGATTATCAACAGAGTAAACCATTTCAGTGTACCACAGATGGGCACTTTCAGCTATCAGCAACAGTCAAATTACTTAAGCTTAAAACAGCAAGCCAGTTAAATTTGTACAGTAGCTACTTTACATTGCGTGTTTTCCTTTAACAATAATTTTAGTCCAGCATTCACTAGAACAGAAATTACTGCAATTTCATGACTGAATCCAAACAAGTTTAGACAAAAGATCACATTATTGTGCCGTGTGGAATACAGCCTGATGCCAAATTGTAGAGATTCCTAGTTTACTGCAAAGTGCTGTCATTCCGTGGAGATGATGTTTTCATACCACAATATTATTACAACTCTGAAAAAAGATTATGGCATATTAATGTCCATGGTAAACTTACTATGAAAATGTAATATAAATGGAAGCCAGAAAACCAGACTGTTATTTTAGTGGAAAGGATTTTAATGCAAGTCTTTGGAGACAGCGCTACAATAAACAAAAACTAATAGCAGGATTAACATGAGTTAAAATTGTTGGTTTTTAATTCATTCTAAATATCAGTTTTTAAATGAAGTAAACATTCAAGCACGCCTAGAATTCAGCCGCTTGCTTAAACTCAGACCTTCAGACTCATCCATAGAGCAATGTGACAAAGCTAATTTGTGCCTTTGCCTAGCAACAAGCCTTCTGGTGCTTGATACCCTGAAGAGCGACAGTCTCATTAACAACAAGGATCATGAAAGTGCTTCCTTTAGGTTTCCTGTTTCAGGATTTGTTCTCCAGTGCTGCTAACAGTGGGAGGAGGTGAAAGGAAGCAGCCAACTCTACTGGGGCTATTTGAGCCTGGCAAAGAGTTGTAATTGCAAAGTAGACTGAAATACCATAACCTAATACTGTGCTAAGTGATCGGCCATTTCCATTTATATTCACTACCCAGTTGTTTCATTTCTGTTATCCAGCCAACATAATTTTCTATAATACAAAACTGACAGTGGAAGATATTTTTTAAACAAGAGTTTTAATTTACCCACTGTTACCACACAGTGGTACTCAAGATGCCAACTTGTAGTATAGAAAATGCCTGTCTGCAAAAAAGATTACTTTTTAGGTTGTGACCCTGACATGTGATGGCTTTCATTAACTATAGTATTGAACTAAAACCTTAGATCCAAGCCTTGCCCTTGAATTGCAAAAGGTGGCATTTTAATCCACAATCCAAGTCGGCCCTAATAGTTTTTCTTCAAGTCAGATCCAGACCTACAAGAACCTTGTTTTCTGGATATGGTTTGCATTGCCCCAAAACTCAACATTGCTTGATGGCAGTTCATGAGATTTTGGCCTAGCTGAATTGGAACCCCAGAGCTAGCTGGGAAGGATGAATGCCAAACCTCACTCTAATCCCACACCGAATCAAAGCCGTTCATTCACATATTTACCAAATGTGAGAGAAATGATGGGGGAGGAGGTTCCTCTTCCCAGTGCATATGACTCCCAACAACAATCAGGCCCATTGATGGGGGTGGAGGAGAAAGGGGTAATTGCCCCAGGGCCTGATGATTCTAAAGGGCCTAGGGTTCCTGGTTGTCACTGCTACAGCACCCAGAGCCCTGGGCCCTTTAAATTGCCATGGGAGCTCTGCACGCTGCACTCCTGGACCCTGCTCCACATGCTCCTGGTGGCTCAGAGGGCTGGGGCCTAGGTAGTAATGAGGGCTGGCTGTCCCAATCCCATCCCTTCTGAGAGCGCACAGGGCTCCCCTCCCACATTGCCCATGGGCTCGGCAATCTTGTTGGCTCCTCTGTCAACAATAATTACATTTTAATCCACAATCCACATCTGCTAGACAGCACTGTCAGCAGATCTTCATTCCCTTTTGCCAAAACCCAGAGGGAGAGATGCTATCCGGAACCCCTCTCACTGCTTTAGTAGGGTGGGAAAAGAGGGCTGAAAGGAAGGAGGAACAGGGCTTCTTGACTCCTCTTCAGCCTGGGGAAAGAGACAGGCACCACTTGAACTTAACTCCCTAGGAAGTGAGGAAAAGTACTGGGTGCAGGGGACAGAAAATGCCATGATGCTGCAGGCACTCACTGTGAACTGCCAACTTAAATCTTTCTGCACAAGTGCTGTCTCTTCCCTGCTTCTTGATGTCACTTCATGGAGCTAAGATCATGTGAGACTGGGATGCCAATTAAGGCCATGCCCTTCCATGACTCTTCTGTTTGTCCCCATTGCTTGTCTATCCCCATTGCTTGTCTATAATCAGAGCCTGGCAGTCAAAAACAAAAGCACACCTGGCAGTATTGACCATTGCAGCTTTAAATTCTATCAGCACAGACTGTATCATGCCCATTATTTAGCTGGAAGCCTTAGATGTGCTTTTACCTCCTCCACCCCTTGAGAGCCTCATTGGTTCAGAATCGGATAGTCAACAGCATGCTCATTTACCCTTAGTTACTTCTCTTCTGATTTTTCTATGCCTCTCTCCTATTTTGTCTTCCCCCATTTCAGGCTACGTGTGAGGGGTGAGGGGTGCGATCACCCCCTCCCAGCCAGAGGGGGGGGGGTCTGCAGACCCTCTTGTCCTCTTTTGGTCCTTCGTTGTACCCCGGGTCCCTGCTCTGGGGCCCGAGTCCTTGGGTGTGATCACCCCCTCCTGGATGGAAGGAGGGGTCAGCGAACCCTAAATAGTTACCCGTCCTTGCGGGATGGGGCCGCGCCAGCCACTGCCCGGGGCCCCTCCCCTTCCGGCAGCGTGCTGGCCTCCGCCCCCGCTGCACGCCTGCCTCGCTCCGCCCCGCCCCTGCCCTGCGGGGCCTCGAGGGAGGGGCCAACGCTCCCCTGCCGGCGCAGGCGCAGGCGCGGCGGCAAGTGGTCCTGCCGGCTCCTCCGGCTTACGCCGGGGTAACGCTGGGGGGCTCGGGACTGGCCGCCAGTTCCCGGTGGGGGGTGGCTCTGGCCAGCCTCCCCCCTGGTCCATGACGGCCCGTCACACCACGGTTCTTAAAATTTCAGTTGTATCAATGCTGGTGTAGAAAATTATGTCAATTCTGTACCTTGCATGTCATACAGAAAACAAAGATGAATGCTTTTGGCACTGAGCTACAAATACTACTTCTTGCTGTGTTAGGATACGACAATGGTGCTATTTCGGGATACAGGAAATATTCCGAAGTAGCAATTCTGCATCTTTAAATGCGCCCATTATTTCAAAATATATTTTAAAATAACGGGCACACTATTCCAGTGTCTCTGTAACCCTCATTCCACAAGGGTTAAGGGACTTGTTGGCATAGTGCTTTATTTCTAAATTACCTCGAAATAACCTTGCATAGCTTATGTTGAAGTACAGGTGCAATGTAGATACACCCTTATATGACTGTTTCCCAGTGAAGAAGATCAGCTGTACTTCAATTTGGCATTTCAATATTAAAGTTAGCCTACTGTGACCAATAGGTATATCATATTTACTCTGCAGTGTCTAATATGTTTGCCCTTTCTTTTCACAGAGACAGCCTTTGTTCTCTATTTCAGTACAATGAATCCTTTTTCATAGGCCTGTTTACTCATGTACTCACTGATGCACCTATAAAAGAACAGGTGATCTGTTGCTTGCCATAAAATCATGAAATAAACACTCCAGAATACAAACAGACAAATGCAAGCAAGGCTCCATGGAGAGCTATAGAACTGCTAGCACAAATCACATACCAGCAAGGTCGCCTTCTCATGTTAGTTGATGGGTCATTAACCTCAAGATGATGAGCACTTTGTAAGGGATAAAGGAATCTGTCTTCCACTCAGTCAGGACAAAGTGTGCATGTGCACGCACACACACAATGGAAATATTTGCATACAGCCCTACAAAAGGGAAGGTTCACTCTACACTCGTTTAATATGTGCTAAAGGATTTGAGAGTAGTGAGTGCACTGAGGACAGAAAGGAGCAGATCACAGGAAGGCAGAACAGAGAGAAGAATGAGATGTGGGACGAGAGATGCAACAGTACATAAGTGTTGTCATCCTGCGACAAATGGAAGCCCTGAAATACAAAATTGAGATCCCTTCCCTTTCTAATTAATGAAAGAAATGCAACACAGCACGGGACCTATGGCTTATATAATATTTTTTCTTTTGGCAAGGTCATAAGACTGCCAAGAGGGAGAATCAGTAGCAACATCCAGGGAGTGGCATTTTAAAAACATTATACAGTAGCACCTACAGATCCCAAACAGGAAACGGACCCTATGGGGCAAGGCAATATGGCTCTGATTCCCAAAGATAGTTAGGTTTTTCCTTGAGTTGATTTCCAGAGTAATCGGGAGACATACTTTGCCCTAAGCATGTGCAGGTACTTCTTTCATAGACGTAACACCTAGGTAGGATTTGATTGTTGTGGGTTATTGCACGATCTAGATCCACTTTCTCTATACTTCTTATCTCACAGAGATAAAGGAGGCCAAGAGTAAGCACAGTTGTCTGGTTGTTTTGTTATATCTTTGATTAACTAGCATGATGCTGACAGACTCCAGTTGTCTGCAGGCAGAACCAAGCCTGGGATCTCTGAGGGTATGTCTATACTACCACCCTAGTTCGAACTATGGTGGTAATGTAGGCAACCGGAGTTGCAAATGAAGCCCGGGATTTGAATGTGCCGGGCTTCATTTGCATGTTGCCGGGTGCTGCCATTTTTAAATGTCCGCTAGTTTGGACTCCGTGCCCGCGGCTACACGCGGCACGAAGTAGGTAGTTTGGATTAGGCTTCCTATTCCAAACTACCTGTACTCCTCATGGAACGAGGTGTACCAGTAGTTCGGAATAGGAAGCCTAATCCAAACTACCTAGTTTGTGCCGCATGTAGCCGCGGGCACGGAGTCCGCACTAGCGGACATTTAAAAATGGCGGCGCCCGGCAACATGCAAATGAAGCCTGGGAAATTCAAATCCCGGTCTTCATTTGCAACTCCGGTTGCCTACATTACCACCCTAGTTCGAACTAGGGTGGTAGAAAAGACATACCCTGAAAGAGTCTCTACTGCATGAGTGAAAAGCCCGCTGGCTGGTAACTAAGGCTGTAGAGCAGACTCATTATTCTCTTTGTAAGTGGTCTTGATGCCCCGGATAGTGGTTCCCAACCTTTTTTATAACAGGGACTGGCAAACCCATTGGCTGTGTCTAGATTGGCAAGTTTTTCCGCAAAATCATTTGATTTTGCAGAAAAACTTGCCAGCTGTCTACACTGGCCGCTTGAATTTCCGGAAAAGCACTGACGATCTCATGTAAAATCATCAGTGCTTTTCCAGAAATACTATGCTGCTCCCGTTCGGGCAAAAGTCTTTTTCCGAAAGACTTTTGTGCAAAAGGGCCAGTGTAGACTGCATAGTACTGTTTTCCGCAAAAAAGCCCCGATCGCGAAAATGGTGATCGGGGCTTTTTTGCAGAAAACAGCGTCTAGATTGGCCACGGACGCTTTTCCACAAAAAGTGCTTTTGTGGAAAAGCATCCTGCCAATCTAGACGTGCTTTTCTGAAAATGCTTTTAACGGAAAGGTTTTCCATTAAAAGCATTTTCGGAAAATCATGCCAGTGTAGACATAGCCATTGTGACAGGGCAAGTTAAAGGGTTTGATGGAAGGGGAGAGAGGCAGCTCAAAAAACAGACAAACAAACAAAACCAACCCAGCAACAGCCCTGGCTAATCACGGGCAGCTGAGACAGGGCTGCCATAAATCAACTAAGGGCCAGGTGAGCTGGTTTCAGGGCATTCTTTAAAAACCTTCCCTGGGAGAGCAGGTAGGAGAGAGTAGAGAAGGAGAGGAATGAACAACTATGAGGAGCTGATCAGAACAACATCAGTACAACTAAAGGCTGCAGGGGGTGGTGAGGGGCTCCAACAGGGAGTGTTTGGAGGCTCCCTTCCCCCCAACTAGCCAGACACTTCAGCCGGTGGCTGAGGAGGACTGTTTGCTCAGTCCTGCCTGGCCAGGGGCATCAGCCTCAATGCTCCTTTGTTTTGCCAAGGGACAGAAGGCCAAACACAGAGAAAAGGCAAGGGGGACTTCTACTGTGGCCCCTAAACTGTGGGATAGTTGGCAGAACAGGGGTCTGGGACCCAGGAGTGGGACTGACTTTGCCGCACCGTTTACAAATTTTTGGTGGACTGGTAACATTTGCATAATTAATATGCAAATGTTCAAATACAATGTTCTACCAAAAGTCCTGGCTTCCAGGGTCTGCTAGTGCCAGCCCTAACTCCTAGAGTTCCTCCCCTATTCCCCAGTGCCAGCCACTAACCCAGAGTCCCCTGTACTCATGCCCCCCCAATCCCAGCCTCCTGCCCTCAGAGCCCCCCACTGCAAACTCCCAACCCCTTGGAGCCCCACCACCAGACCCCCCAGTGCCAGCCTCCTGTTTCCCGAGCCCCACTGCACCCAACCCCCCTGAGCCTCCCACCAGTGCCAGCCCCCAATATTAGTCATATCTCCAGAGCCCCCCAGTACTAGCTCTGACCCCAGTGCCCCCCCTCCAGTGCCAGCCCCCTGTCTTAGAGCCCCCCATGACTCCTGAGCCCTCCAGTGTTAGCCCCACCCCCCTCACCTAGTCCTGTGCTGCCTCCCAGCTGCCAGATGAGTGCTGCTGCTCTAAGGCTCTGCATGGCCCTTCTGCTGTGCAGCAAAGAGCTCTTCCATGGCTTGGAAGACACCGCTGCCCTGCATTGCCACGGGATGGGCGGTGTCTGTGGTGGGCGCACGTTTCTGGTGGCTTGAGAGTTCGTCCCCAGGCCGTTAACAGTCAGGCCTAGAGGCACAGGGTCACTCAGCCCGTGTGTGTTTCAGGCTCGTAGCACCCACCTGACAGCCGGGTGGTACTAGCCTCCCTGACACCTGCTGCTTTGAGTCAGGGAGTCCGGCTCCCCCTGCACAACAACGAGCAGTGCTGCAGGCTGGGGCGCCCCAGGCTGTTGGGAAGCGGCCAGACACGTGGTGCAGGCCAGAAACGGCAGGGGAGACCCCGTAGGGGAAGCCTCCTACCCTGCTGGAGGAGGGGTGGAAATCACAGACACCCAGCACGGCTCCCCGGGCCCTCTAACCTGATCCTTCTTGGGATGCTTACGGCTGCAAAGGCTCCGCTTGCTGGTCCTGAACATGCTGCCTGCAACGGAAAGGAGACGGAGCAGCTGACCACCACCCAGCCCTGTCGGCTGGGCCGCGTAGCTGCCACCAGAGCTGGAATTGAGGCTGTGGTGAGGCTGCCCCGCACTAGGGCAGCCCACAGTGCCACTCACCATGGGAGGAGAATTTTCAGTGCACGCAAGTGCGCACCTTATAGGGAACAGAGCTCCCTAGTGGGCGGAGCTCATTAGCAGCTGGGAGCATGGCCTGGCAGGGTGCTGCAGGCGGGCAGGCTTCGCAGCTTGTGCACTGGTGGTTGGGAACCGCTGCCCTAGACGAGACAGTGCACAACACCCAGAAGGTTAAACAAGCACTAGGAGGCTATGTGAAGCAGGGAACAATTGATGGCAAAGGTAGGAATTCCTAATTACTCAGACTTCCCTTCTTCATTTCCTGTGTCATGTAGCTGAGAGCTTGTCTGAGTACGAGTTGTCTATAGATCCCTGGGTTCGAGTGGGGAAAGAGGTTGTATTCATCGACATGGGTGCGTGGGTCCACATGGATGCATGAAGAATAGAAGTACTTTTATCCTCTGCGTTTTTTAATTAAACAGCTGACACTGCAATAAATACAAGGAAACTATACAAGATAGACCCTATGAAAAGAAACCTCATGCCTTACGAGGTTACTCTGAAATATTCCCAAACTTATTGACTGCAGTTATGATCCATCTTCAGTAGAAGGCCGCTTCCACTAAGCAGCTGATTTTTATCTCTTGAGTTATGGCTGAAGGCAGATTTCAATGTACTCTTGATTTCAGGCTTCTCACTTACACAGGAAAGACGGAGAGTGGCTTTTAGTTTCAGTGCAGTTGAAGGCTCTTCAACAGGGACAGTTGTGTCAGAGTGTATCAGATGATCCCTGCATAAAAGCAGTTTATTGTGCTTGTTATCTATAAATCATCTGAAGCTGATGGTACAAAAGCTCTTGCAGAATGGAAAGCTTGGTACAGGATGCTGCACCTCTGGTTTGTTTTTTTTTCCTTCCACAAAGCAGAATAGCACTTTATTGTGGAACTGGGCCCTGCTCTGCAAAAGTAACAGCACTTAAGCAGATGAGAGAGAGAGAGAGAAAACACAACCCACCAGCTTGCAGAAAAAGCCTACTCAAACAGCCTCCTTGGACTGGCGAATCCCTTGAACAATAACGGTCTCAGTGGCTGAGGTACCCAACTATTAACACAGCTTAGAGAAAACAATGAGGAGGACCCGAAGTGAGTCTTTGCCCATGAAAGCTTATGTCCAAACAAATCTTTTAGGGTGCATCTACACAACAGGGCTTAACTCGAAATTAGCTACGCAAATTAGATTGGACTTTAGGAAAAAATTCCTAACTGTCAGGGTGGTCAAATATTGGAATAAATTGCCAAGGGAGGTTGTGGAATCTCCCTCTCTGGAGATATTTAAGAACAGGTTAGATAGACATCTGTCAGGGATGGTGTAGACGGAGCTTGATCCTGCCTTGAGGGCGGGGGGCTGGACTCGATGACCTCTCGAGGTCCCTTCCAGTCCTATTATTCTATGATTCTATGATTCTAACTGTGTAGCTTATTTCGAAATAGGGAGCGTCTACACAGCACTTATTTTGAAATAGAGCCCTCTTCCTCCGACTTCCCTTGCTCCTCGTACAATGAGGCTATGTCTAGACTGGCATGATTTTCTCCTCTTGTCCTGTCTTGAAGTAGTTCATGTCTGGGTACTCTTCTGGCTCTGTCAATCTGTTTTTTCACTTCTCCTGGTGGGTATTTTAGTTTTAAGAATGCTTGATATAGATCCTGTAGGTGTTTGTGGGATTGAAGAAAATCCGGTTGTGTCTTAAGGCCTGGCTATAAACAATTGATTGGGAAATGTGTCTTGGATGGAAGCTAGAGGCATGTAGGTAAGTGTAACAGGCAGTGGGTTTCCGGTATAAGGTGGTGGAAGTGTGGCTGTCGTGCAATTGTACTGTAGCATCAAGGAAGTGGAAGTTTCCTGAGCAGATTGCTTAGGTTTTTGTTTTGGTTTGGTTTTGTATTCTTTAGTGGGATCAGAGGAGAGAAGCCTGTAGAATCTGGTGTTGGTGAGTTGTCTGGCAGCCTCCTGTTCGTAATCTGTTCTGTTCATGATCACTACAGTGCCCCCTTTGTCAACCTCTTTGATTATAAGGTTAGAATTGTTTTTCATGCTGTATATAGCATTGTGTTCTGCATAACAGAGGTTATGTTACATGTTGTTTGCTGACTATGTCAATCTGTGCACATTTCAGCTTTAAATAGATGCATGCAGTGTGGATGTAGCCATGTTGATTCCAAGCTATTGGAGACACAAGGTGGGTGAGGTAATATCTTTAATATTAAATGTATTGAATATTATTTTATTAATATATTTTATTACAGAACTTGGTTCAATAAAAGATTACCTAACTCACCTTAACTCTTTAAATAGAGGACTGTCTCAGTAACTAATAAGTACTCTGGAGCAATTTAACTTCACACATTATGCATGCATCCTAGCTTTATATGAAACCATATAATCAAGTGAACAGAACATTTCTCCTCCCCTTGTGTACAGTCAGCTACATGGCAGAAGTGCCTGCAGGGAATACCTGGAACATTGCTCAATAATGAAGTGATTAATGTTTATCTCCAACACACTGAACATCTAGAACACTTTCTAAAGGAAAGTCGCAAATCACATTATGTAAATATAAATGAATTATTCATCACAACACTTATGTAAAAGAAGCTATTGTTACCATCCCCAATCTGAAACTTGGCTTTTGGTTAATTTCTCATTTAGCCATATGGAATAATGTTACACAAGTTAGTGTTAAACTGGGCTATCAAACCTAGGATTAAGGAGTCCACATTGCAATCTTCTTTCTCTATCCTTCTTGATAGGCTACTAATTCCATGCTGAAACACTGAAGCAGTATTTCCAGTTCGGGTTGAGATTATAAGTTTCTTGCTCCTAAAAGTTAAAACCTGATTATCACATCTTTTTCATAATAACTCCCAGAGCCCTTATTTCGAAATAACAAGTGGAGCATCCACACTACCGTTATTTCAAAATAAGGGGCTGGTTATTTCAAAATAATAATTCCTGCTTTCCACGAGGAATGATGCTAATTTCAGAATAGGTATTTCAAAACAGCAGTAGAGTGGACACTTCACTGCTGCTATTTTGAAATAACTACTCTCCAGAGTCATTCAAAGTAATTACACCCCAGTGGTTTCTGGGGCTCTAAGTTGGGGTAGCATGTCCACATTAAGGGAGCCTGCCTCAGACTAATTTTGAGGCTTCCCTGTAGTGTGGACATGGTATTTTGCAATAGTTATTTCAGGAATTATTATTTAGAAAGAAGTTATTTTGACATGTGTAGACATGATGAGAGTGCTCTAGCTCTTTTCTCATCTTTCTAGAAGGTCAAGTTTCTAGAAGGTCATGTTTCCATTCAGCACCCCAAGTCTCTTCAAGAAGTCTCTTTAAAATAGCACACACTCACCGCAGCAACTTGGGACCAGGTGAGACATGCCTCTCCATGGCACCTGCAGCTCCAGAGGCCACATCTTGGGAAGGGAGACATATCGCCCAGCTGGGGCAGATCCAAGTTCATCTGCCCCCTGCACTCCCCACCCAGAGTGAGGAATGCAGAATACTGCACTTTCCCCTCTCTTCCTGACGGAGGGGAACAAAGATCCCGTACGAATGTTCCTATACAAATTTGGGGGAGAAATCAGTCTTCCCTGACTTTCTAAAGGGTGCCTGGAGGTGGGAGTGTCCCTGCTGATCAGCTCCTCCTCCTCCTCTCTCCCAGCGCCTCCCGCCCACCACAATGAGCTGTTTCACAGCATGTAGGAGGCTTTGGGAGCTCAGGGAAAGAGGAGGGAGAAGGGACGCTCAGGGAAAAGGCAACACTGGAAGAGGAGGAGTGGGAGCAGGAACTTGGGGGAAGGGACCAGGGAGGGGCAGGACAGAGGACTAAGCACTCTACAGGCCCAGAGGAAGCTGGTGCCTATGTAAGTAATATCACTCTGCAGTAGGTAGTAAGAGAGCCCAGCCCTACCCTCTACATGGGGTTCCAGTTCAGAGCCCTGTAGCAACCATTAAGGTATAGGACTTCACCAACCTTACTGCTCTGTTCCCTGGACTGCTTCCTGTCATGATTCTTTACGTTCCTCCTTCATCAATCTTCCTGTTACAGACTTCCTCACAAAACTAGGTGTGAGGGAGTGGAGAAAGGAAGGCCCAACATTCCAGGGGTTAAAGCCAGTCCCACCTGCTTTACTAGCAGCCAATGCCAGGCCTGGAGGAAGAAGAAAAGGAAGGAGACTGGCTCAGTTTGTGGCTGACTAACAAGGAGGCAGGAGCGTAGTTCAGTGGTCTGAGGACACACACAAGAGCCTGTCTGTTTGGCAGCCATGGGAGTACGTAAGCCCCCACTCATACCCCTCTGGGAAAAGGGTGGAACCCTATTGAAAAGCCCCAACTAAAGGGCTTTTGGGGCATCTGGTATAGGCCACTGTCGGAAGACAGGATACCGGGCTAGATGGGCCTTTGATCTGACTCAATATGTCCGTTCATATGTTCTCCCTTTACACACAGAACCCAAACCCAGCTTGGCTGGGTGGTTGGGGGCTGGCAAAGAGTCAGGTGAGAAATGGGTTCAATCACATAGACAAGCACCAGTTTGATAGCACACCAGCAAAACAGTGCTATACAGCAATTTCTCCCCCAACAAGGCTACAGCAGGTTAGCAGTGCATCTACCCAAAGAAGCAGATCGGGGGCCAAGAGAAGCTGCAGTCCAGTAAAAAAATTCAGAAAATACCAGACATCTAAAATGTCCAGTATTTTCTGATTTTTTCCCCCTGCCAGAAGGTGAAAATACTGGACACCTGTCAACCCTACACACACTTAGCAACCAGGCCCAACCCCCATCATCCCCCAGGTCCCCGGATATCCTGCTTACCTGGTTCCACAGGGGAGCTGCCTTCTGGCTCGGATCAGGAAAACAAGATGGCCACCGGCAAAAAGCCTAAAGGCTTTTCTTAAAGGGGCCATGCTGGTTTGTGTGGGTTTTTTTGCTTAATAACTCTCTGGGTCCTTTTTTTTCTCTCTCAACAACTTTGGTCCCGTCCCCCCCCCCTCCCCATTTTTTTTCAATAGCATTTTTCCCTGGTGGTTTTTTGTGGGGGCGGGGAGGGGGGAGGTGTTCAGTATTTTTGGTTAAGCTATCTGGCAACCCTGATGGCAGGAGTGAGGTAAGCAGAATGATATATTCATCAACATAGCACTGTCTGAGGGGGGCTAGATTGGGGTGACTACATGGCAATGGGGTGTGCATTTGTCATATCCCTAAGCAATGGAGTTGGATTAGGCCTGCTGACAGGGGGTGAGGGTAAAGGAGGCAATTGTCTTGGGGCCCAATGATTCAAAGGGGCCCGGGGCTCTGGTTGCTGCTGCAGAAGCAGTGGAACCTTGAGCCCTTTAAATCACCACAGGAGTGCTGCACAGTCCGAACTGGGTGGTTTTTAGGGCTGCCTGGGGAGGTGGGATTGTGCCACAGTCTGGGTGGCACCAAGGACTAGCCTTCCCCTTCTTCCTGAGGCCCCGCACCTTCCAGAAACATGGAGCTACCCCCCACCTTGCCCAGGGGACTGGCGTGGCTGTTAGCTCTCCTGAGCTGGATCAACATTACTATTAAGTGTGGAGCTGGCTGGGGTGGGAAGCACTGGTTCATCTGCAAGCAAACAGCATTTGTCTCTTATAGCCGGTCACTGCATGTCATTATTCTTTGATTGTTTGGTACGATGATTATGGCTTGACATATTCAAATGCAATAATAGGGTTTCAATGGTAGGGTTATAGATGGATCAGACTGAACTCCAGTATAGAGGACAGAATAGTAAGTACTAGGTATCCAAGCAGGACTGAAAGGCAAGGCCTACAGGCTGAGGCCTGTAAGATTTCAGCTTAACCATACTGGGCCATAGCTTTAAGACATGATTGACATAAGTAAGTGACCAAAGAATGACTCATTTCCCATTTGCAGGCTAGGCAGCATGTAAAGCGCCTCTCCTTCCCCCCCTCCCCAGCTTACAATGTTTGCAGCAGCAAAAATGGCCTCTGTAGCTGTTGTGAGCAGTACAGGGGCGTGGAAGGCAGAGACCCTAGTTAAGAAACCTGCTGGGCTGCCGGCTGGGAGCCACCCAGGTAAGGTCTCCCAGCCAGAGCCTGTATCTGGCACCCCAACCCCTCCCTCTCCCAACCCTCTGCCCCCCTCATGCACCCCTACCCCATGTAACCCAAACCTTCTGCAGCCCTGTTCCAGCCCCCTTACATCTTTCCCTTCTATATCCCTCCTCAGGTCACAATCCCCTCCCAGACTTTGCACCCCAATCCACTATCCCTGGTCATAACCCAATCCCTGCATCCCCTCCTGCACTCCTTCCCCAGCTTACAACCCCCTCCCAGACCCTACAGTCCCTCCTCCTACATCCCTCCCCCAGGCCAGAATCTTCCCAGACTCTTCACCCCAGTCCTCTGTCTCAGGTCACAACTCAAACCCCTGCACCCCTACCCCAGTCACATTCCTCTCCCAGACCCTGCACCCTCTCCTGTACCCCAGTTCACTGTCCCAGGTCACAATCCCTTCCTTCACCCAAACTCCCTCCCAGATCCTACACCCCAGTCCCTTACCCCATGCTCCCTTCTACACCCAACCTCCATCCCAGAACCCCGCACCTCCTTCATTAATATAACGGACGAGTGTGGCACTTGACCACTTACCAAATTCTTGGAGTGGCCCCCTAGCAAAAATTCTTGCCCGCCCCTGCAATACGCTCTGTCACTGCAGGGTGCACTTTGGATATAAATGCTAATGAGACTCTAACAACCTATAGAAAACAGGGCACCCCAATGTCCTTGGGGGACAATACAAATAAGGACAAAGAGGGTTGACAATGCCAGGCACATGCACAGGGTGTTAGGTGGAGTCAGAATCACCAGAGGAAAGAGGTTCCCAGATTGGGTCCAGTGATGCTGATGAGGAAACACCAGCAGGAACTGGCCCTCTTTCATGATCAGTTGGCCATGGCAGCCTTGAGGCCTTAAGAATATCCTAGGGATGTGAGTATGACTATATTCGTAACTTTTGCAGAGCGCTTGGTAGGGTTTCTATGTGTGGGTCATCACAACCGTCATTGTAATTGTAATAAAACTGATAAACCAGTCTAGACTTTGTACTTGTCAATGTCTGAGCGGTCCCTCCCCTTGGTTTCCATGCCTTCCTAGGGGCTCTATATCCGAAGGAAGCAGGTAGCGGAGGCGACTTTCATTCTGTAGGGCTTGAAGCTGCGGCCACCAGAGCTGAGCCCACAGTCATGTAACACATCACCAGATTCATTGTGAATCAAAGAAAAGGACGGAATTGCTCAGGGCTTTAGTCTCTCTCATTCTCCTGGGTTCAGTAGGACCCAGCTGGGAAAGGGACAGACATCTGCCTAATGGGAATTAGCATCCCGTTTTCCTCCCTCTCACAGCCACACAATTAGATCTACTTGACGTACAGCTGGCTGGAGTTTTGTCAGTTCTCTGGGTGTTTCCACATCCCTGAGCCTGGAGCACCACCCCCTGGCCACTGCACAGAGAAAAATAGTTTCTTTGCAGAGACACAGGAATAGGAAAAATACTAATTCCACCTTTCTTCTTAGTTGTGTTACTACTGGTAATAAGTAGAGAAGCATGTTATGAAATCTGATGTATAATGAAGAATCTTATGTTTGGTCATAGATGCGATTGTTATGAATGAGGCAGAGGAGAGTGGTGTTAACAGAACATGGAGTGTCATTTTGGGTATCAAAGAGTATATATAGAGTTAAATCTTTGCCTTTGCTTATGTACCACCTTAGTCTCCATATAATCAGGCAAACTCAGTGGCTGGACAAACCTCACTGATCATGGGGGGACAGGGGGAGAGATGCTCTGTCGCAAGGTTGAAATATGCCTGCTCCTTTGATCTGAGCTCTGGAGTTTGAGGTTTTTGCTCCAGGCTGTCTGGTTTTCTATGTGTGTAAGGTAACCTGGGAGCCTGGTGGGAAGAGATTTGGACCCCACACAAATCAGAGGAGTGGTAGCTGCTAGGGTGTAGATAGGGCAAGTGGATGGACATACGCCAGCTAGCCACATCCCATACTGAGATCCCCCTTTGCTCCCCACGCCACCTGCCTTCCCTCTGAGCAGAAACTTTGTGTTTTGCCAGATCAGGAACTGAATCCAAGTGAAAACCAGGAACCCCAACCACTAGGTCCAACTGCACTGCTACCAGCACCACCCTGGGCCTGGGGGAGCAGTACATAGGGGAGCTGCAGCCCCACCCAGGGAGGGAAGGGAAAACTGTACCATGCATCCTTTCGGGGCTGAGGTTTGCACTGATACCAGTGACACTCAGCAAGACCCCAAAGGAGACTCCAGCTGAGCTCAGGCCCCCAGCAAGGATACCAAGGACACATTCTGCAGGGGTCCCAGCAAAGGGAACTGCCCAGGGCCACCTCTGGCTCTGTGCTCATTGGAGTTTCCTCTCCAAGGGGAAGAGCCACTTCTGGGCATCTTGCCAGCCCATGAATGTGGGGGAGATTGGGCATTGCTCTCTTGTATGCATTGTTCCCCAGGCCTCGCCTGCCCACCACTCCATGGGGTTACCATCAACCAACACCAGCACTGCCAGGGCCTCATGCCCTTGTGGCTCTGGGGTTTGACGGTCACGTGGGGTGAGATGCCCAGTCCCTTCATACTGGAGTGGCAGCTATTATGCCTTTCTCGGGCTTGTGTCCATGGGGCCTGAGAAGGGCAGCTTGTGTCATAGAATCATAGAATCATAGGACTGGAAGGGACCTCGAGAGGTCATCGAGTCCAGCCCCCTGCCCTCAAGGCAGGATCAAGCTCCGTCTACACCATCCCTGACAGATGTCTATCTAACCTGTTCTTAAATATCTCCAGAGAGGGAGATTCCACCACCTCCCTTGGCAATTTATTCCAATATTTGACCACCCTGACAGTTAGGAATTTTTTCCTAATGTCCAATCTAAACCTCCCCTGCTGCACTTTAAGCCCATTACTCCTTGTCCTGTCCTCAGAAACCAAGAGGAACAAATTTTCTCCTTCCTCCTTGTGACACCCTTTTAGATATTTGAAAGCCGCTATCATGTCCCCCCTTAATCTTCTTTTTTCCAAACTAAACAAGCCCAGTTCATGAAGCCTGGCTTCATAGGTCATGTTCTCTAAACCTTTAATCATTCTTGTCGCTCTTCTCTGTACCCTTTCCAATTTCTCCACATCTTTCTTGAAATGTGGCGCCCAGAACTGGACACAGTACTCCAGCTGAGGCCTAACTAGTGCAGAGTAGAGCGGCAGAATGACTTCACGAGTTTTGCTTACAACACACCTGTTAATACAACCTAGAATCATATTTGCTTTTTTTGCAACAGCATCACACTGTTGACTCATATTCAACTTGTGGTCCACTATGACCCCTAGATCCCTTTCCGCCATGCTCCTTCCTAGACAGTCGCTTCCCATCTTGTATGTATGGAACTGATTGTTCCTTCCTAAGTGGAGCACTTTGCATTTCTCTCTATTAAACCTCATCCTGTTTACCTCCGACCATTTCTCTAACTTGCTAAGGTCATTCTGAATTATGTCCCTATCCTCCAAAGAAGTCGCAACCCCACCCAGTTTGGTATCATCTGCAAACTTAATAAGCGTACTCTCTATCCCAATATCTACATCATTGATGAAGATATTGAACAGTACGGGTCCCAAAACAGACCCTTGAGGAACTCCACTTGTTATCCCTTTCCAGCAGGATTTAGAACCGTTAACAACCACTCTCTGACTACGGTTATCTAGCCAATTATGCACCCACCTTATCGTGGCCCTATCTAAGTTATATTTGCCTAGTTTATCAATAAGAATATCATGCGAGACCGTATCAAATGCCTTACTAAAGTCTAGGTATATGACATCCACCGCTTCTCCCTTATCCACAAGGCTCGTTATCTTATCAAAGAAAGCTATCAGATTAGTTTGGCATGACTTGTTCTTCACAAACCCATGCTGGCTATTCCCTATCACTTTATTACCTTCCAAGTGTTTGCATATGATTTCCTTAATTACCTGCTCCATTATCTTCCCTGGGACAGACGTTAAACTGACCGGTCTATAGTTTCCTGGGTTGTTCTTATTCCCCTTTTTATAGATGGGCACAATATTTGCCCTTTTCCAGTCTTCTGGAATCTCCCCTGTCTGCCATGATTTTTCAAAGATCATAGCTAAAGGCTCAGATACCTCCTCTATCAGCTCCTTGAGTATCCTGGGATGCATTTCATCAGGACCTGGTGACTTGCTGACATCTAACTTTCCTAAGTGATTTTTAACTTGTTCTTTGTGTATCCTATCTTCTAAACTTACCCTCTCTCTGCTTGTATTCACTACGTTAGGCACACCTCCAGACTTCTCGGTGAAGACCGAAACAAAGAAGTCATTGAGCATCTCCGCCATTTCCAAGTTTCCTGTTACTGCTTCTCCCTCCTCACTAAGCAGTGGGCCTACCCTGTCCTTGGTCTTCCTCTTGCTTTTAATGTATTTATAAAAGGTCTTCTTGTTTCCCTTTATGCCTGTAGCTAATTTGATCTCATTTTGTGCCTTTGCCTTTCTAATCTTGCCCCTGCATTCCCGTGTTGCTTGCCTATATTCATCCTTTGTTATTTGTCCTAATTTCCATTTTTTATGAGACTCCTTTTTTATTTTGAGATCATGCAAGATCTCCTTGTTAAGCCAAGCTGGTCTTTTGCCATATTTTCTATCTTTCCTACACAGCGGAATTGTTTGCTTTTGGGCCCTTAACAACGTCCCTTTGAAATACTTCCAACTCTCCTCAGTTGTTTTTCCCTTCAGTCTTGCTTCCCATGGGACCTTACCTACAAGTTCTCTGAGCTTATCAAAATCTGCCTTCCTGAAATCCATTACCTCAATTGTGCTGGTCTCCCTTCTACCTTTCCTTAAGATCATGAACTCTATTATTTCGTGATCACTGTCCCCTATACTGTCTTCCACTTTCAAGTTCTCAACTTGTTCCTCCCTATTTGTTAAAACCAAATCCAGAACAGCTTCTCCTCTGGTAGCTTTTTCAACCTTCTGAAACAGAAAGTTGTCTCCAATGCAGTCCAGAAACTTATTGGATAGCCTGTGCCTCGCTGTGTTAGTTTCCCAACATGTGTCTGGATAGTTGAAGTCCCCCATCACCACCAAATCTTGGGCTTTGGATAGTTTTGTTAATTGTTTAAAAAAGGCCTCATCCACCTCTTCCACCTGGCTAGGTGGCCTGTAGTAGACTCCTAGCATGATATCACCCTCGTTTTTTACCCCTTTTAGCTTAACCCAGAGACTCTCTACACAGCTATCTCCTACATTCATCTCCACTTCAGTCCAAGTGTGTACATTTTTAATATACAAGGCAACCCCTCCTCCCTTTTTTCCCTGTCTGTCCTTCCTGAGCAAGACGTACCCTTCCATACCAACATTCCAATCATGCGTCCCATCCCACCAGGTTTCTGTCTGGAGTCTGCGCATCAGAGGAGCCAGGAAGCAGCAGGCTCTGTGATAAGGTTTGTTCTGTTGGAAAGATTAACACATTTGTCATAAAAAATAATAACAAAGCGTTATGTACATTCTTTATTCTGTGTTGCAATTCAAGACAATCTATTTGACACTCTGTGAAACAGCCCAAAATATTTCAATAAATGGGATTCTGTTACAGTTCCAGAGTGCGATTAAAACTGCGATTAATTGAGATTATATTTTTTAATCTTGTGATTAAGCAATAGTAATTTTTTTGTCATTTCACAGCCCTACTTTTTATAAAACTTTTCTTGTGCTATTGGGAAAGACTAAGCGAAAGAAACAAAAGGCCCAAATCTTTCTTGGGCTGTGTCTAGACTGGCAAGTTTTTCCGCAAAATCAGCCGCTTTTCCGGAAAAACTTGCCAGCTGTCTACACTGGCCACTTGAATTTCCGGAAAAGCACTGACGATCTCATGTAAAATCATCAGTGCTTTTCTGGAAATACTATGCTGCTCCCGTTCGGGCAAAAGTCTTTTTCCAAAAGACTTTTGTGCAAAAGGGCCAGTGTAGACAGCACAGTACTGTTTTCTGCAAAAAAGCCCAGATCGTGAAAATGGCGATTGGGGCTTTTTGGCAGAAAAGCGCATCTAGATTGGCCACGAACGCTTTTCCGCAAAAAGTGTTTTTGCGGAAAAGCATCCTGCTAATCTAGACGCACTTTTCCGAAAATGCTTTTAACGGAAAACTTTTCCGTTAAAAGCATTTCCGGAAAATCATGCCAGTGTAGACGTAGCCTTGGTGTTGGGAGCCAGGTGTGCTGCTCATCCTCTGAACTTCACCAATTTCCAAAGTCTGGGCATACCTGTTGTATCATGCAAGCAAGGTAGTAACAAACTTCAACAGGCCTTTATTTACCAAATGTGAAACCTCTTTACAAAGCTGCTGCTGCTCCCGTCTGTAGCTCTAACTCAGCCTGGCCCATCTCCTCTCCCCTCCTTCCTGTTTCCTATGCTTCCAGATTCCCAACAGCCAGTGCTCCCAGTTCTAATAATTACAAGCAGCATCTAAAACACCACAATACCCAAGACAACCATTTCCAATGGGAAGGTGGCTGCAGGGCAGGCATGCTGGAAATTTGAAGACATCATCTGGGCATTCATAGGAAAATGAATAATACTATGTGGATCAGCTGGGAAATTTATCTGTAGAGGCAAGGTTTGTCTCATTTTTGTTTCATGCTATAGGGTTATTTGGAGGAATCAGCAATTAATTTTCATGTAAATAACTAACCTCTAAATTTTAAGAATTCGTCACAAAATAGCATTGCCTTTATTTTCCCGTTCTTTGCGAGAATGAAGTGAAGTTTGTACCTTTCTGGGAAGGGCCCTGAGATTACATTTGAAGAATTCAGTCACTGGATTTATGAGTCAATGTTTAGCTTTACTTTCAGAACACAACTTAGTATTTCAAGAGAGACCTAAGGTCTGGTCTCCACTGGGAACTTACACTGGCAATTCTTTGACTCTCAGGGTGTGAAAAATCCCACCCCAGCCAGCCCCTGAGTGGCATAGGTTAGCTGTAGTATTTGAATTACAGACAATCTAAGAGTCAGATTGCACCTGGCCCTGGCTGGCACCAAAGATGCTCAGGCACTAAAACCTCTGCCATGACGGCACAAGACTCCAGCTCTTCCATAACTGGGAGGATTCAAACCTCCATGGGAAGACCCCAATGGATTCTAATCCATCCCTCAGCCAGTCAGTCACAACTCCTATGGTCTGGGCTTGTATGGCCCTGTTCTCACTGACTGAGCCTTTCCAATTGTTTGCTCAGCCTGCCTTCCCCAGCACACTCACTGCGGTGTGGGTGTGTGCGGTTATAGACGTGACTACAGATTGTTGTTCATTCCACAGCTTGACAATTCAGACAGTCTCTTTCCCAGCCATATCACAGAAGGTGGGAGGGAAAAAAACATGCCAGAGGGAGGCGTCCCCCCCTCCATACAGTCCCTAGTGTCATCCAGAAGGGGCAATTCTTCCTTGAAATAATCTACAGGATTGTCAGAGGTCCCAACCCCTGCACTGGCTGCAATTGGAGTTGGGGGTGCCCAGTGCCTGGGAGATCATCCCAGATTAGCCCTGGCAGCTGTTTGCCAGGCGGTTCCTTTGCACAGGGGAGAGTTTAAATTATTATTTTTTTCTACAATTCCTGAGTCTGTTGACAGCAAATTGCTTTTCTCTGTGCAATAGTGAGGAGGTGGCCCCATGGGCGCAGGGATGGGACAAGTTGCACGGAGAATGGATTGAAATGGGATTGTGCTGCAAATAGAGCTATTACTATTGTGAGCAGGGTAATGATCCTGTTATTGTGAGGAACTTTTCTGGCTTCTACACTGCCCCAGTGTTATGTGATACAGGACGTTTCTGGGGGCACTGCTGAAAGGGTCAAATAAAGGTGAACTGCTCAGAGACAGGGTTACTTACCAGAGACACTGGAACTCATAGACTCATAGACGTTAAGGTCAGAAGGGACCATTATGATCATCTAGTCTGACCCCCTGCACAGTGCAGGCCACAAAATCTCACCCACCCCTCCTAATGCGTGTGGGGGTGCTACGGCGCCTTCTCGCTTGAAGTGGTTTCCAGTATGTGCCGGGTTTACAGTTTGGTTCAATGGCTCTCAGCACCTCCACTATCAAAATTGTTCCAGCACCTCCTACTTACGGCCCAAAAACTGAGGGTCTACAAATCAGTTACAAAGAGCACTTCTGATTGCCACACTGGCTAACAAGATGTCATACAAGAAATCCAGCATTGTGGAGCTTGTGCTGGTGCTCCAGCCGCTCTGCCATCCTCCCATGGGCCTGGCGCACACAAAATCTACTACCCCCCCCCCCCCCCCCCGGTTCTGGTGTGTGAGGGGAATATGGGGAGTGTCTTTCTCCTCAGTTCTCAGTTGGGGGCCACATCAATGAGAGTTTGGTTTCGGTTTGTTTTTGCTTCTTACTTGTCTGTGGCCGCCAACTGATTTTTCTCTGGGTTAGTGGCCCCCAACCCAAAAAAGGTTCCCCACCTCTGCTTTAGCAGATGGTGCTACAGCACTCCTAAAATGAATCCATCTCCTGTACACTTTACAAATGGCATGGCAGCCCTTTCTATCCTTGAATGACTTTAGCATACTCTCCACCATGCAATTAAGGTAGTCACGTGTGCACAAACACAGCTTTTTTTAGCTGGCCACTCTATGAGCTTAGATGTGAAATGTACTATGCTTGCCCAATAACATTTCAAATTAGCATATGTTCATGAAGTCAATACTAAATTTCACTGGCACACTCAGTAAGGGCCTATACTCATGTTGAACCTCAAATTTCTATCCTCCCAGGATTCAGCTGGTACAGTTTTTCCACAAGAAAAGGCAACATTCTTCTCAAATGGAGAGAGTGTATAAATATACACTAAGTTATATATTCATATTGCATGTAGTCATAGTACTTAGAGACACACTCAGCTGGTATGATTTTGTTGAAACTTAAAAAAAATGAATTTTCAGGAGCACAGACCATGCATAGAAAATGTCAACCTGAAAATGTGAAAGTTATGAGTGTCTAAAAATGAGGAAAGTATGGAAAATGTTATGCTTCCTTCACAACTGCAGTCAGTGACAATGTTCCCTCTAATTTTTTCCAACTATGTGCAGAATAAATTTTGGTATGTGCACTGAGGCATATGCTAATCAGCTAAATTTCATTTGAATTTTTTTGGGGTGGCCGCCCAAGCACTCAGCTTACAGGGAATACTGTTGACCTACCCTTCTAATTCAATCAGCATTAAAAAGTTACTAATTGCCAGAAGGTTCTCAAACCACTAGCAAAATTATTTCCTATTTTAAGTAAAGGATTAAGAATTGAGGTAACACGTGCAAATTCAATACTATCAATTTAGGCTTGAATAATGATCTTAACTGGTTAACACACTACAAAGACAATTGTCCCTCTTTTGATATCCACATTTCCATATCAACTGCTGTAAATGAGCCACTTCCATCCTGACTTGGTTATAGTTATTTACATAAGCACTCTCTTTCTTTTCCTTATATATACCCCTGCCTTTGTAAACTCCACTCCAATTCATCTGACAAAGTGGATATTACCTATGAAAACTTGTACTCTAATAAATCTGTTTGTCTCTAAGGTGTCATATAGGACTCCTCCTTGTTTTTGCAGACACGGACTAACACAGCTGCCCTTCTACAGCTTTTCACCTAGAAAATGGTGAATGCTGTTATTTTATGAAAAACAGGGGATGTGATGGGGAGAATAGACCTCGCACAATAATTTTCCAGGACAGAGTTAACAGAAAGCCCTGCTGTACACCCCTAAGAAATCTGTCCCAGGAATAAAGTGGAATCACTTGACAGCCTGTAATCAGCTAACAGAAGGTGGAGGAGCAACAAGCTCTCTGGAGAGGAATGTAAATAATCTCTATAAAACAGAACTTTAGTTTGGATTAAGGCTGGTTGTTTGCTTCTGTCTAGTGTTTATAACTAAACAGCACATTGTTGTGTGAAGTTTGCCGCTGTTGCACAGATTCCTTTGTCTGGCTTCCAGCACTATTGCTTAGGCCGGGTGAGGTTTTGTTTTAGAATCTCTTTTACTGATGTGGACTGGAAAGACAGCTAGCAAGATTCTGAGTTCTGTTTTGAGACTAACTCGGTCCCTCCCCTCTTCTTTCATGGTGTGGGAGAGAGGAGTAACCTCAGTTGACACCAGGTCCAGCTAATATCTGAAATCCTGTCTCTGAAACACGGAGTAGTCCTGTGGCACCTTAAAGACTAAGGGTACGTCTACACTACAGCGCTAGTTCGAACTAACTTAGTTCGAATTAGTTAATTCGAACTAAGCTAGTTCGAACTAGCGCATCTAGAACTAAAAACTAGTTCGAACTAGCGTTTTGCTAGTTCGAACTAGCGCGTCCACACTGATTGGACGCAGGGGGGCATTTAAGGGCAGCTGAAACCGGTTCTGGCAGGGCATCAGGTCAGCAGTTGCTTTGTGTGGCTGCTGTCTGAGGCTATCTGAGGCTCGTGCTTAAAGGGACCCCCCCTGGACAGCCGGTTCTCAGCTTTTCCTGCTTGCTTGCCAACCTCGCCGAGGGACAGCAAAGCGTCGGTCTCTGTGCCCGTCTGTGTCGGTGCTTCCCTTCGGGGGGGCCGCCGCAGGTGGCAACATGGAGCCACGGCTCGCCCTGCACCTTCTGGTGCACGTTCTGGACTTGCTGCTGCAAGCCTGCCAGCAATGGCTCGAGGCTGCCTGGCACCACCTGGGGAACGTCAGCCCCCTGCCTCTCCGCCTGGCCGCCCTGGGGGCCGTGGAGGAGCCGCGGCGGCGCCCCGGCACCGGCGTGCCCCGCCGCATCTGGCGTCTGGACACCAGCAGCGACTGGTGGGACCGCATCGTCCTGGAGCACTGGGACGACCGACAGTGGACCCAGAACTTTAGGATGAGGAGGGACACCTTCCTGGAGCTCTGCGAGTGGCTCGCCCCTGCCCTGCAAAGAAGGGACACTCGCATGAGGCCCGCCATCCCCCTCCAGAAGCGGGTGGCCATCGCCCTCTGGAAGCTCTCCACGCCGGACAGCTACCGATCCGTCGGGAACCAGTTCGGCGTGGGGAGATCCACTGTCGGAGCAGTGCTCATGCAGGTACGGCGCTCGTCGGCCACCGAGCCGGGGGGGAGGGGGGCTGCGAGGAGGGGATGGGCCGCCCCAGGGACAAAGGGGGGGGCGGGAGGAGGCGAAAGCGCCCCGCACCGGAGGGGTCGGGCTGTCCCGGCCGTACTACACGCCGCCAGGGGGGTTGCTTCCGGGAGTGGGGCGCGGGGCACTGCCAGGGCACGCACGCTCCCAGCCACCCGGGCGCCCCACTGATTGACGCTTTGCTGTGTCTCTCTCCGCAGGTGGTCAAGGCCATCAACCGGGTGCTGCTCCGCAGGGTGGTCCGCCTCGCCAACCCGGATGCCGTCATCCGGGGATTCGGCGCCCTCGGCTTCCCCAACTGCGGGGGGGCCATCGACGGGACGCACATCCCCATCCGTGCCCCGGAACACCAGGCGTCCCGGTACGTGAACCGCAAGGGGTACTTCTCCGTCATCCTGCAGGCCGTATGTGACCACCGGGGACAGTTGACGGACATAAATGTGGGCTGGTCCGGCAAAGCACACGACGCCCGGGTGTACCGGAACTCCTCCGTGTGCCAGCGGCTGCAGGACGGGACCTTCTTCCCCGACCGCCACATCAGGGTCGGGGACGTGGACATGCCCGTCTGCCTGGTGGGGGATGCCGCCTACCCACTGCAGCCCTGGCTCATGAAGCCCTACACGGGACACCTCAATCCCTCCCGCCAGGCCTTCAATAACAGGCTGAGCAGGGCCCGCATCGTGGTGGAGGGGGCCTTCGGGCGACTGAAAGCCCGCTTTCGATGCCTCCTCACCCGTCTGGACCTGGCCGAGCACAACATCCCTCCCGTGGTGGCGGCATGTTGTGTGCTCCACAATTTGTGTGAGCGGAAGGGGGAGGCTTTCTTGCCAGCCTGGATGGCTGAGGCTGACCGCATGGCTGGACACTACGGTCAGCCCCGCACCGCCGCCGTCCGGGAAGCCCAGCGGGGGGCCATCCGGATCCGGGAAGCCCTGCGGGAGAGCTTCCAGGTGGAGGAGGAGGAGGACTGACCTCTCCCTGCATGCCCCACCGGGGCCTTCTTCCACCCTACCCCCCCCTTCCCCTTTCCCCTCCCTACCTACTGTCAAATAAAGACACCTGTTTTTCCAACAAAAACGTCTGTTTATTTCACAGAACTGGGGTGGGGGAGGGAGGAATGAAGGTGGGAGAAGGGAGGGGGAAACCTGGGACGAGGGAGCTGGAAGGGGAGGGGAGGGAAGGGAGGAAGGGAAAGGAAAGCTCAGGGGTGGGAGTCTGGGTGCCTCTCCCGTCTCGCCACACTGCGGGTCCGGGGGCGTCGGTGGGGAATGGTTGTGGAGGGGGGGGCAGAGAGGACAGGGGGTGTGGAGGAAGCAGGAGCGGAAGCAGGAGGAGCAGGAGGAGCAGGGGGAGCAAGAGGGGGAGCAAGAGGGGGAGCAAGAGGGGGAGCAGGGGGAGCAGGGGGAGCAAGAGGGGGAGCAAGAGGGGGAGCAGGGGGAGCAAGAGGGGGAGCAAGAGGGGGAGCAGGGGGAGGAGGAAATGGGAAGCGGTCTAGCAGGCTCTGGAGGTGGCCTCGCAGGGCACGGCCCTGCTCCTCCAGGGCCTCCAGACTCCTCTGGCGCAGCCTGAGGTCCTCCTGGACCCAGTGGTCCTGGAGACGGAGCTGTCGGTCCAGGAACCGGAGATGCCGCCTCTGGTAGTCCTCCTGGTTCCTGGCTGTCCTGCTTGCCCGGGCGCGGGCGGCTGCTGCAGGCGGGGTGGTGCGCCCTGCAGTCCCCGGTGCTGCAGCTGTGGTGCAAGAAGACCAGCGGTCAATTACCCCAGGGGCCCAGGTGTGTGAAACCCAGCTCCCCTCTGCAAGGCCAGGGCCCCTGCAGGATCCCCAGCTGCTGCTCCGTAGTGGGCAAGGCCCAGGCGCACGGTCCCGGGGCTCCCTCTCGCCCCAGCCCCCCGTACACATAAGGGGAACACGAGGGTACTCACAGGTGGACGCCTCCCCGGCCTCTGATGATGCAGGCGAGCGGCTCTGTGGGGTGCCTCGGGGGTCCCGGGTCCTGGGAAGGCTGGCGGCAGGCTCCTGGCTCTCAGAGCCCTCTTCCTCCTCCTCGGTGTCCAGGAGCGGTCCCTCTGCCCCGGGGTCAATCACGTCCCGGGGGGCAGGGACGGCATGAGGCCCCAGGATGCGGTCCAGGGCATGGAAGTGGGGGCAGGCCTCCGGGTCAGCCCCTGGCAGGCAGGCCCGGGAGTAGGACTGCCGCAAGTCTTTAATCTTGCAGCGCACCTGCTCCCGGCTGCGCTGGTGGCCCCTGGCGGCCAGGCTGGCAGCCATGCGTCCATAGACGGCCGCGTTCCGGTGGCTAGTGCGGAGATCGTGGACATTTGAGGCTTCCCCCCAAACCTCGATGAGGTCCACGATCTCCGCACTTGACCAGGCGGGCGCCCGCCTTTTGCGCCCCCGGGCAGGCTCCCGGGAGCCGCCAGGCTGGTCGTGGGGAGCAGTGGAGGGCTGGGAGCCCTCGGATGGCTGGCTCATCCTGTGGCAGGTGCAGGCTGTGCAGGCACGGGTGCTGGCAGCCTTGCAACTGGCACAAAGTGAGTAGCCAGCCCGTGGCCCTTTAAGGGCTCCGGGGCCGGGAGGGGGGCAATAGAGTTTCCCTGGTGTTGGCCAGAGTGGCCACCAGGGAAACCTGGGAAGCCTTAGCCTCCCACTAGTTCGAACTAAAGGGCTACACAGCCCTTAGTTCGAACTAGCTAGTTCGAACTAGGCGTTAGTCCTCGTGAAATGAGGTTTACCTAGTTCGAACTAAGCGCTCCGTTAGTTCGAATTAAGTTCGAACTAACGGAGCGCTAGTGTAGCGCATAGGAAAGTTAGTTCGAACTAACGTCCGTTAGTTCGAACTAACTTTCTAGTGTAGACATACCCTAACAGATTTATTTGGGCATAATCTTCCATCTTCATTTGCAAGTTCGAATGCCTACATTAGCCACCCTAGTTCGAAGTAGGGTGGCAGTGTGGACATACCCTGACTTTCATTGTTAAGCTGTTGCTTCTCTCTCTTTCTTTCTCTTTCGCTCACTTTTCCTCAAGGGGTGTTGTTTTGGCTTCCCCATTTGCTCTGCAACAACGCTTCCTGTACCCAAGCTAAAGATCCCTGTAGTGCCCAAAATCCTGTGGGGTTTGCTCATTGTGTGGTTAACCAGTGAATGACTGTGGTGTGAAAGTGGGGATGGGGGGTGCTGAACCTGGGGTCTTATGAGGATGGCAGCTTAAAGTGCTGTTTAATCCAGCCCACCGAGTCCAAAGGTTCATGAGGGTGCAGTGTGGCATTGCTGTTAAACCTAGCCTGCTGAATCCAGAGACATATGAGGGGTCAGCTTGTGAGGGCTGATTACCCAGTCCTCTCAGGCGTGCTCTATTAGGGTATGTCTACACTACAAAGTTAATTCGAACTAACAGCTAGCGGAGCGCTTAGTTCGAACTAGGTAAACCTCATTTTACGAGGACTAACGCCTAGTTCGAACTTACTAGTTCGAACTAAGGGCTGTGTAGCCCTTTAGTTCAAACTAGTGGAAGGCTAGCCCTCCCCAGCTTTCCCTGGTGGCCTCTCTGGGCACAACCAGGAAAACTCCTCTCCTCTCCCCCAGCCCCGGGTCCTTAAAGGGGTAGACTCTGGCCAGACGGCACTTTGCAGAAACAGCCCTGCCAGCAGTCTCTGCCCCTGACCCAGTGGCCGCAGGATGAGCCAGGCAGCCAGTGGCAGTGACGTGTCCCCCGCCCAGTCCCCCAGCACCCAGGAGCCAGCCAGGGGACGTAGACGGAGCGCGGCCTTCTGGACTAGTGCGGAGGTCATGGACCACATTGAGGTTTGGGGGCAGGCTAGGAGGAGGAACGCGGCTGTCTATGGCCGCATAGCAGCCGCCATGGCCCAAAAGGGCCACAGGCGCACCCAGGAGCAGGTGCGCCTGAAAGTCAAGCAGCTGCGTCAGGCGTACGCCAGGGCCACCAGGGGTGGCACCACAGCAGGGGCTTCCACCTGCCCCTACTTCCCTGCCCTCAACCGACTCTTGGGGGGTGGGGCGGTCCGTGCCAGCCCAGGGGACAGCGAGCCGGGACCGGAGGGCCCTGACCTGGGTGCACCGGAGGGGCCACCGCCAGCTGTTCCAGCAGGGTCATCCAGGGAGACCGTACCGGGTAAGTAGTTTGAATTAAGTAGTTTGGGGGGGGGGAGGCGGAAGGGAGACCAGAGACCGCGCGCGTGGGCCATGCCTTCCACGGATCACGCAGACACCTGTGCACATGCGAGCACGTGCCATGCCACCCTTGGGCAGGTGGCTCCAGCTGCGTGACACCCAGGGGCCATTGCCCAATAGGCACATGCTTGTGCGAAGAGACCTGACATGCTCCCGACCCTGGGGCGGGACCCAGCAGGATGCTTTCCCTTCACATGTCGCCTCTACATGGAGGCAGGGGACATCTCCCACTCCCCCCCCGCTGCCCCGGCCACACTATACATGGCACAGGGACATGGGTGCGGTCTTGGGGCAGCTCCCAGTCCCGGGGAGAGCCAGACATCCTGACCATGGCCTCCTTACAAGCACAGCGGCTCTGACGGTGCAGGACACGGTCACCCTCACATTGCGGGGTGGGGGAGAGGTCTGGGCATCGTCCTCTGCGTCCCCAGAGAGAACTGACCACTTCTCTTCTTTCTATACAGCTGCACCATCTGCTCGTGCAGGGCGCACCACCCCACCCGGGACATGCTCCTGCACCCGCGGCCTGCTCCGGACCGCCAGCACAGAGCAGGAGTACTGGGACCAGCACCTGGGGTCCTTGTGAGCCCTGCACCGCACACTGGAGGCCTGGATGCGGGCAGACCTGCAGCTCTGCCAGGAGCAGCTAGCTGAGGTCCGATGGCTGAGCACAAACCTGCAGGTCCTGCTGCAGAGCATGGTTCCCCGTGCCAGTCCTGCGCCTGCTGCCCCCCCAACTGCTGTCCCTCCTCCCACTCCTGCCCCCCCTCCCACCTCTTCCTCCTCAACCCCCACACCCTCTTCCTCAATGTCCACACCCCCCACCTCAACCTCCGCACCCTCCACCCCATCTCCCCAGGGACGCCGAGGCCCCCTCCCTCGCCGTGCTGGGAGGCGCTTGGCCCGGCGAGACCCCCACCCTGATCCCAGAGTTTCCCCATCCCCTCCTTTCCCTTGCTTCCCCCTTCCAGCTCCCTCCTCCCAGTTTTACCCCTCCCCTCTCCCACTCTCTCTCTTCCCCTCTCCCACCTCCTTTTCCCAGTCTCCCCAAGTTTTGTGGAATAAAGACAGTTTCTATTTTTGAACACGTGTCCTTTATTTTGTACATCAGGAAGGGGGGCTAGGGAGGGGTAAGTGGAAGGAGGTGATGGAGGAATGGGGTACGAGCCCCCAATGGGGAGGACTGGGGTGGCTCTGCGGGCTCCTTGGGGTGGAAGCTCTCCTGCAGCCCCTCAATTGACCCCCCCCCCCAGATGGCAGCCTGCGGCGAGTGCAGCCGGGCTGATGGCCGAGTGCTGTGATGTGCCGAGTGTGGGCACTCAGGGCACTCCAAGCCAGGACTGCTTTGCAAGCGGGGCACCCCTGAGAACTGTCTGTCCGGGGTGGGGGTCGGGTCCCTTTAAGCACAGCCCTCGGCTAGCCTGAGACAGCAGCTCCACGCTCTAAGTCCTCATCTGATGCCCTGCTGGCACTGCTTCCGGCCATCCTTAACCTCAGTTCAGGGTCCACTCAGTGTGGACATGCTAGTTCGAATTAGCAAAATGCTAATTCAAACTAGTTTTTAAGTCTAGATGCGCTAATTCGAATTAGCTTAGTTTGAATTAACTAATTCGACCTAAATTAGTTCGAATTAGTGCTGTAGTGTAGACATACCCTCAGTGGGTATGAGTGTCTGTGTGTGTTTCTAAGGTGGGAAGAGCCCCATCCTGAGGAACCTAGTTCCTGCAGGAGAGCTCCAGTGGGAGGGGGAATTGGCAGCAGGGAGAATTCAGCTCCATATGAGAGCACAAGTAAGCACAAGCAGCACACCGATAGAATTGTTAACCTCCTCCCAGTCCCATAAGAGTAACCCTAATAAATTAGCATACCCCAGAGTATTGGGCAAATGTGGTAACAGTATGGCTGTTTTGATGTGTACTGTGAACACGATGCATTATAGAGAAAAGTGTTACTGTTTAAAGGTCAGCAAGCCCAGGGGAAAGGAATGAGCCATGCAAGTGCTACGGTCTGGAAAAGCAGTTTATGTAAGGACAACTTCCTAGGGTAATGCCAGCTACTCGCTGGGCAAACAAACTGCATTATAGTGCCTTGTTAAATAAATCAAATCAAATATACTTCCGTTGCAATTGTTAGGCCAGCTGACTGTCAGGAGCTCCAGACATCCATGTTTCAGTATTAGAGAATTCATCTGATCTAGGTCTAAGAATATGCAACACTGTTTGTTTCCCGTCAGCTTGTGTGATAGATAAGTCTGGCACAGGCTCTAGGCTGCCTGAAAAGCTAGTCTTGGTAGGTATTGAAGAAGGAAAGCTCAGAGAGGAAGCCAAGAGCTTTCCCCTCCCCTTTTTTTTATTTTAAAGACTTTAGTGGCAGATTTTCTGCTTTGAGTAGGAGAACAATATTTTTTCCTAAATAAAACACTACTGATTTTTAGCCTTTGTAAATTTTCATAGATCTTAAAGCCATAAGGGACCATTGTGATTGTCTAGACTGCCCTCTTGATCAACATGGGCCATTAAATTTCACTAGTGTTTCCTGCATCAGTCCTGTAGCTACTTTTAGATTAGTCTCTGAAAATGCAAAATATTTTAATTCTTTTCAGAATGTACTGACAGCAAAGGTAGGACAAACTAAGGCTTTGTCTACCCTGGCAAGTTTTGGTGAGGAAAAGTGCCTTTTAGTGACAAAACTGTGTGAGAATCCACACTGCAATGTGATGTTTGTCGGGAAAACAGCCATTTCCGTCAACAAAAAAAGTCCAGCTCCACAAGCAGAGCCTTTCCGTCCATAGGATGGCTCAGGGGAGGGGGCGATGTTTCTCTCGGTCCTGCGCTTATTTCCTGAACCTGTGTACAGGCTAATGCTAGGGACTCATTTATGTGTATTGATCCCATAGTTCCTGCTAACAGTAACAAATCCTTTCCCCCTGCTGTCAGCCGACGGTCAGGGCAGTGAGTCCCTTATTACCGGCTGAAGTTCTTTTAAATTGTGCTTGGTTCTGTTACAGCAACTGAAGGAGTCAGGTTAAAGCTTAAACAGTTACTATTTTATTGTTACAGGGTAAACTTAGTTGTTAAATGCTACTACTGTGTTACAGATAACACAGCCACTACAAAGGACAGGACAGAAATTACACTAATAAGTCACTTACAGGTACCATGAAACCCTATTGGTTCTCTGAGCTCTTATTACCGTATATTCCGGCATATAGGGCGACTGGGTGTATAAGACGACCCCCTATCTTTTTAATTAAAAGATAGGGTTTCATCTTATACCCCAGCGCCCTTCCGCCTCCTTTGCTCCCGGTGTCCCTGGTCTGCTGGAGATGGTCCCCAGCAGACCAGAGGCACCGGGAGCAAAGCCGCCAGGAGCGCCTGGGCTCCCCCCGCCGGAGCCCCTCCGCGGCTTTGAAAGCCTCGGGGGAAGCCGGCGGGGGGGCATCCCAGGCGCGCATGGGCTGCCCGCCCGCCGGAGCCCCTCCGCGGCTTTGAAAGCCTCGGGGGAAGCCGGCGGGGGGGCATCCCAGGCGCGCATGGGCTGCCCGCCCGCTGGAGCCCCTCCGCGGCTTTGAAAGCCTCGGGGGAAGCCGGCGGGGGGGCATCCCAGGCGCGCATGGGCTGCCCCCCCTCCGGAGCCCCGCGGAGGGGCTCCGGAGGGGGGGCAGCCCATGCGCGCCTGGGATGCCCCCCCGCCGGCTTCCCCCGAGGCTTTCAAAGCCGCGGAGGGGCTCCGGCGGGCGGGCAGCCCATGCGCGCCTGGGATGCCCAGCCGCCGGCTTCCCCCGAGGCTTTCAAAGCCGCGGAGGGGCTCTGGCGGGCGGGCAGCCCATGCGCGCCTGGGATGCCCCCCCGCCGGCTTCCCCCGAGGCTTTCAAAGCCGCGGAGGGGCTCCGGAGGGGGGGCAGCCCATGCGCGCCTGGGATGCCCCCCCGCCGGCTTCCCCCGAGGCTTTCAAAGCCGCGGAGGGGCTCCGGCGGCGGGGCATCCGGCGTACAAGACGACCCCCGATTTTTGGGGGATGTTTTTTAACTTCAGAGGTCGTCTTGTACGCCGGAATATACGGTAAATGCATGCAAAATACACATAGCAGAAGCGACGAGGAGTCCTGTGGCACCTTATAGACTAACTGAAGTGTAGGAGCATAAGCTTTCGTGGGCAAAGACCCACTTCGTCAGATGCATGTGACGAAGCAGTTTATGTAAGGACAACTTCCTAGGGTAATGCCAGCTACTCGCTGGGCAAACAAACTGCATTATAGTGCCTTGTTAAATACATAGCAGGTATATATTCTCACCCCTGCGTTCCAGACTTGGCGTGGCCAGCGTCTTTCTCTCAATCCCTCGGGAAGAAGTAGGGCGAGGTTGGGCATCCCACAGACCTCGGGAGACAATCAATACCTGCCAGCAGGTATAGATGATTGGAGCTCAAATGGGGTGGGCTGCTGAACCTCTTTTATACCCCTTGGGTCATGTAGGCTTCTTCCTGGTTTCAAGTGGCCAATTAGGAAAAATGGCTTTGAACACCAAGTTTCCCACGAAGGGTGCAAAGCATAATTTACACCTGGGAAAAATGCAGACAATGGGCACCTCTGATATGTGATGGGCGAAGATTCCTCTCCTGGGACAGTGCAGGCGTGTCAATTACTGGTACTAGCCATCAGGGCGACGGGAGGCCCCGGGTCGTCAGCTAGCCCATTTACTGTCTGGTTTTTGTTTATGGTAGAGTCAGGGACAGGCAGCACACCTGTGTTCCCAGGGCATCAAAGGCTGACTGCCTTTCTCTTGCTCTCTGGGGGAGGGGGGGGAGGAAACAAGATGGGGTTTGTGTCTGGCTACACCTGCTGTTGCCATACTGACAATATTCTAGAAAATAACTGTTGTCCGAATCCTAATTTTGATAAAGATGCACTGACAGGCTTTCCAAACTCTTGTATTTCAGCTGTAACATAATTTAGGCTATGTATTGACTGCAGGCATCTTTCAGAAAAAGCTTTTCCAGAAGAGATCTTCCGAAAAAACTTCTTCCGGAAGAGAGCGTCTACACAGCAAAAGCGCATCGAAACAGCAATCTGCTTTTTTGAAAGATAGTGTTCACACCGAATGGACGCTCTCTTGCATTTAAGCTGTGATTACTATGGACAGAGTGGCCACCAGGGCACCTGTGCTTTTTCCTCTTTCCTCTTCTTTCAGAAGAACTCCCCCTTCCCTATCTCCACACACTTTTTTCTGAAACAGCTCTTTTGGAAAAAGGCTTCTTCCACATAGAAAGAGGTTTCCCAGTGTTGGAAAAACCCCTCTGTTCTTTCGATTTTCCCCCAAAAGATCGCAATTGCAGTGTGGACATAACTGGAGGGTTGTTTTTTTTTTTAAACGGCTGTTTTTCTGAAAAACTCTGCAGTGTAGACATACCCTTAATAAAGTTGTTTGCCAATCTCTGTTAGTAGCATCCAGTACTCCAATTCCTAATCCAGTTCCACCCAAAACAGTTTCCAATACACCCCTTGGGGTTCTTTTTCTTATGGGTTTGTCAATATACCATAATTTTAGCCATGCTGCCCACTCCTTATGGAATGTTTGTACATATGGGGGTGCATTGACGTATGCCCTTGAACAAATTTAACCCAGTAAGAGCCAGCTCAATTGGATTTAGAGAGCATATTGATGATATAATGACTTGTTCTCTGTGATCCAGTTTTACCATGTGGTCCATTAATGGGTGTTATCTTGATTTTTGTAAGGGCTTCCCCCCAGAGCCGGATTAACTCCTCTGGGAAGCCGGGGCTCATAGATAGAGTGGGGCCCCTAGGCTCTGGGGTAGGGACAACAATAAAGGATTCAATATATGGGAGGGGGCTCTATGGGAATGCACTGAGGTGAGGGTGCAAGGTTTAGGCAGGATGCAGAGAACAGGCTGGGGATGTGAGGTCTGGGAGGACAGTAAGTGTAGGAGAGAGATGGGGAGTCTGGGTGGGAGCTGGGGTGCAGGAGCAGGCTGGGGATGGGGTGCAGGATGTGGTTCTTGCCTCGGACTTTATGTTCTCCATTCTGTATACTAATGGAGTGATGCACATGAAGCTAGGGAAGCTTTCAGAGGGGTTTAAGTTAGGGACGTAAGCGACTAGTTGACTATCCAGTAAGCCTAAGCTTATTGGGTAGTTGAGTTTGCTATTCGCATCCCCTCCTCCCATCCCTGTATCAGAGGCAGGAAAAGAGCAGGGGGGAAGCAGTAGCCGGTGGTCATGGGAGCCAGCTTAAAAGCTAGTTCCCCTCAACACCATCTCCGTAGTGCACCTGCCCCCCCATCAGAGGCAGCAGCGCAGGGGAAGGGAGAGAGGCAGGAGAGGCCATCAGGAAGCAGTTTAAGCAGAGACGGGGGTGGAGGGATGTCATTCATGAGTCAGATAGGCTAGACACTGTACTTTCATTCCCCAAAAACACAGAGCTGGAAGCAATAGACCCAATAGAATAAAACTTGTGTTATAAAAAGAAAAAAAAGTAAAATGAACTCCAAGGTACAAATCAAAGTACAAAGACCACAGCAAGTGCTATAATAGAAACACAGATGGAATTACTAAAACCAGTAACTACTAGTTATGTAAATGATTTTGAGTATAAGAACAAAAAAGCGGCCATGCTGGGTCAGACTAAAGGTCCATCCAGCCCAGTATTCTGTCTGCTGACAGTGGCTAATGCCAGATGCCCCAGAGGGAGTGAACCGAACAGGTAATGATCAAGTGATCTCTCTCCTCCCATTCATCTCCACCCTCTGACAAACAGAGGCTAAGGACAGCATTCCTTACCCATACTGGCTAATAGCCATTAATAAACTTAACCTCCATGAATTTATCTAGCTCTTTTTAAAACCCTGTTATAGTCCTAGCTTTCACAACCTCCTCAGGCAAGGAGTTCCACAGGTTGACTGTGCTGTGTAAAGAACTTCCTTTTATTTGTTTTAAACCTGCTGCCCATTGATTTTATTTGGTGACCCCAAGTTCTTATGTTATGAGAAGAAGTAAATAACTTTTCCTTATTCACTTTCTCCACACCACTCATGATTTTATAGACTTCGATCATATCCCTCCTTAGTCTCCTCTTTTCTAAGATGAAAAGTCCTAGTCTCTTTAAACCCTCTTCACATTGGACCCGTTCCAAACCCCTAATCATTTTAGTTGTCCTTTTCTGAACTTTTTCTAATGCCAGTATATCTTTTTTTAGATGAGGAGACCACATCTGTACGCAGTATTCCAGATGTGGGTGTACCATGGATTCATATAAGGGCAATAAAATATTCTCCGTCTTATTCTCTATCCTTTTTTTAATGATTCCTAACATCCTGTTTGCTTTTTTGACTGCTGCAGCTACCCTGCACTCCGGTGCTCTACAGCAGTGTTTCTCAACCATTTTTGTATAACGTACCCTTTTTTCAAAAAAAAAAAAAAAAAAATATATATATATATAAGTACCCCCCCAGTACCTACAGTTTTCAGACACACACATTTTTTTTCTACCATTGCAACACATTTTTTTAAACAACTTAATCGTAGCAGGGTTGGTGATGAAATTTTTGGGTGTAAAAAGTACAAAAATAATAAAGCGCTGTAAACCTTAAAACAAAAATCCATTTTTTCCAAATTTCAGTTGTGTTGTTGTACCCACCAGACTTCTCTCAAGTACCCTTAGGGTACTCGTACCACTGGTTGAGAAACACTGCTCTAAAGTTTCGCCCTGAGAGGGGAAATAATCCCCCTCTGCCCTCCCCACCCCTGCCGTTGCACACTTGGCAGATGGCTTTGCCCCTTCCTGTATGGGGGCAAAACCCTGGCACAAGGGCTGGCAGTGTCTTCCTCCTCCCCCCGCCAAACTCCAGCTCCTACCCTCCCCCTGCCTGATTCTTCCCTTCCAGCCCCACTTCTGCCTCACCCTAAAGTTGCTTAACTCCTGAGCCAGTTAATTTCTGCTCCCTGCTCTCCCTCTGCCCATCCCCCGCTGCAATTTTCCCTGAACCTCTTTTTAATGCAAGCCAGGTACAGTGTGTGAATCCACCTGGATGTAGCAGCCCTAGCAGCTCTTACTGAGCTTGCTCCATTCCAGTGAGCATGCTCAGTACACTCTAAGCGCATTTGAGAGAGGCTGATTCTCTGCCTCACGTTTGGGGGATCTGGGAGACATTGGGGTGTATGTTTGCGCCCCTCGCACACACACCCCGGCTACGTCTACACTGGCCCCTTTTCCGGAAGGGGCATGTAAATTTCAGCAGTCGTCGTAGGGAAATCCGCGGGGGATTTAAATATCCCCCGCGGCATTTAAATAAAAATGTCCGCCGCTTTTTTCCGGCTTTTAAAAAAGCCGGAAAAGAGCGTCTAGACTGGCCCCGATCCTCCGGAAAAAGTGCCCTTTTCCGGAGGCTCTTATTCTTACTTCAATGGAACATGGTACGTTGGATCTAAATTATGCATCATGACCTCAAACACACAGTGAGCTGCTCTGAATTAATTGGCAGTGTCACAGTTAGAAAATCATTGGACTGCTTGTGTTGAAATTAATTCTGTAAATGCACCATTCCATTCTAGCTGAATTCCTCCATTTCCAAAGGCTTTTTAAACGGAATGCTCATCTGGGCATGAGGCATGCAGCAGCTTCTGGAGTTTGAGTGAGCAAGGGGAAAGATGTAGGAAGTGGTGGTGGCTCTGTGCCAAAGCACTTTGGCTTGTCTTAGGAGGCCCTGCTACCAATATCACCTGCTACCACCTGCACTGTGTTTTTTTGGGATTGGGTTTTTTTGGGGGGGGGGGTAGAGGGCAAGGGAGAAAGCTTCCATTCTTCCGTTAGCTCACTGCCTACTTTTAAAAGAAGGTAAAACGAGACACGTTATTTGTCCTTAATCATAAGGATTTCCCTCTTCTGCCTCCTGTTCTGTGCTTTTAAGGGCAGTTGCATAGATTACAATTAAAACATGCCTTGTGAGGAAGTCCAAAACAGACCAGGAGAATAAAGATCAGGCTGGCAAGCTACAACGGAAGATGGCAGGAAAACTATGGATGACTATTTGGTATATTTTAATGCCACATTTTGGCAAAAATGGCAAGTTATGCAGCAATTTGTGAGATTACATACCTGTATTATACTGTGACAAGGCAGCTGGTCTCATCCCGCTGCACTGCACTGTCAGGAGCGGCGGGGGAGCCGTGGGGGAGCCCGAGACTGCTCCGCCCGCTGCGGATACGGCCGTGGCGGTGGGGCCGCAGCCCAGGCCGGCGCACTTAGATGACGTCACCCATGACGTCACCCCGGGACTCGGGTGACGCAGCCGGGGGCGGAGCCTAGAGGGGACGCGGAATGGCGGCCCTTTCAAAAGGGCCAGGAGGGACAGGAGTTGGGGGGAGAACCGGAGGAGCCGAAAACCCCTGTGGAGGCTCAGAGGCGGCAGCGTGTGGTGAGTCTCTCGCCGCGATGGGGGGTTGACTGACCCGAACTGGGGAGAGAAGGTCCAGGGCAGGGCCGCGGACCCCGTGAATGGAGGGTTAAGGGGTCTCAACCCCCTCCATTGGCAAGGGAGAGCTTCCCCTGCCTTAGGGCCCTGGGCTGGGACTCGGAGAGAGGGAGGGCCCGAGTCACCTCCCTGGTCCCTCCCGTGCGACCCACCTTGCGACTGGCCCCTGCCGCTATACTAAAAGGCGGGTCAGTGGTCCCTCGGTACGAGGGGACTTTATTGCCCCCCCCCCGAACTTGGGCGGGGTGCAAGAGACCAGTCCATTACATGTGGTGGAGAATGTGGGCACGACCCCGCCCCTGAGGTAAGGGGCGTAGGGTGCCTCAGTAGGAGGCTGGAAAAAAAAATGGGCTGGGCCCGATCACATTAACAAATCACTAATTCCCTGAGCAGAAACATGGAGGTGAACAAAATCCTCGAATGGCTGGTGGAAAACCAGAAGCAAATGCGGCAACAGCAAACGCAGGCGTTGCAGCAAATTCTGGACAAATTTCAGGAGCAGCAGGGACGAATGGTCCAAGGGCTGCGAGAGGCCCCGACCGGTACGGGTGCCATGGGCAGTGGACCCCCCGGGATGGAGAGCGCAGAAGGTATGGTGGGCATGCAGCTGCCAATTTGACTGGCCAAATTGGGGCCGGAGGACAACCCCGAGGCCTTCCTTGTGACATTTGAATGGGTGGCCACAGCCGCCAAGTGGCCGCAGGAGTACTGGGCGACCCTCCTAGCCCCCTATCTGTCCGGGCCGGTGCAACTAGCCTACCAGGGAATGGCAGCCCGGGAGGCCTTGTGTTACTACAAAGTGAAGGAGGCCATCCTGGACCAGCTCAGAGTCTCGCCCGAGATGTATCGCCAAAGATTCCGGGAGGCTCACTACGAGCCACGGGAACACCCCAGGGTGGTGGCCCAGTGGGTTAGAGAGGCGGGGATGAGATGGCTCGAGCCTGAAAATAAATCCGGGGTACAAGTGGCCGAGACGGTGATACTGGAACAATATGTAAAGATTCTCCCGGCAGAAGGCCAGCGGTGGGTGCGGCGGCACCTCCCCGAGACGCTGGAAGAAGCCATACCCTGATGGAGCATTTCCTCACCGCGGAAGGGTCCGAAGGGGCCCGGCCCAAGGCTGCAGCGCGAGACACCCAGGGGGGGTCTCCACCGCCACGGGCGGGAGCGAAATCCCAACCCGTCTCCGGCCGCAGGACCTCCTTAAGCCTTGGCCCGGAAAGGAGACGAGCCCCTCGGTGGAGCCACCCGGAGGGGCCGATGCCCAGTACAGAAAGATCTCACCCCGAGCCGGAGCGGAACCCAAGGCCCGAAACCGGAACCCGCGGGGCGTGTTTCCAGTGTGGCCAGGAAGGGCATTACAAAATGGACTGCCCACTCATGGACTGCACATTCGGACAAGGACCCGCAGGGAAGGTAAAGGGGGGTACCTGGGATAGAGCACAAATAACACATGGGATATGGGTGGACGGACGGTGGCTGAAAGCAGTGCTAGACTCAGGATGCGGCCAAACGATAATAAGGGCCGACGTCCTTAAGCCCCATAAACCTCGGGGCCCCCGAGTATACATGCGGTGTGTCCACGGGGACATCCACTCTTACCCCACAACACAGGCGGTGATCGACGATGGTCAGGTGAAAGGCACTTGTGAGGTGGCAATCGCGCCCAAACTAGCCTACCCCGCATTACTAGGAAGAGACTGGCCAGGGTTAGCCAGCTTACTGAGTGACTGGGGGTGAACGCTGGGGAACCCGAAGGGGAAAATACAAGATGGGCAGGTCCTAGTGGCCCACGGAGAGGAGGTGGCAGGACCATCGGCCGGGACCGGACCCCAGCCAGACACGCAGGCGACGACACCCCACCTAGGATTAGATGAAGGGGACTTCGTGTCTCTACAACGGGAAGACCCGACCCTCCGGAACGCGTGGGCACAGATAGGGGCGGCGGAGGGAAGGGAAGGGCAGAAGATCCCAGGGCCCCGCTTTGAGGTACACCAGGACCGCCTGTTCCGCGTCACCCCCAGGGAAGCAGGAGGGGAGGAAAGGTGGCAGCTGATCGTACCCCAACCATACAGGTGGAAAGTAATGGAGTTAGCCCATGACCACGCCTGGGTTGGCCACTTGGGAATTGAAAAATCGCAGCAACGAATCCTCCAGCGATTTTATTGGCCGGGGGTCTACCAAGACGTTAAAGACTTCTGTGCCTCTTGTCCACAGTGCCAGCAAACTTCCACATCCAAGGTACCTCCCACCCCCCTCGATCCTCTCCCCATCGTGGGGACCCCATTTGAGCGCATCGCGTTGGATTTGGTGGGACCGCTAGAGAAGTCGAGCAGGGGGCATGCATATATTTTAGTCATCATTGATTACGCAACCAGGTACCCCGAAGCGGTCCCCCTGAGGAAGGCTATGGCCACCGCGATAGCAGAGGAACTGGTAAGGGTATTCTCCCAAGTGGGGTTGCCAAAGGAGTTGTTGACTGACCAGGGGACTAACCTAACATCCAAAGTAATGACGGAACTATGTAGACTCCTCCAGGTGCGGAAGCTCCGAACATCCGTTTACCATCCTCAGACGGACGGGCTCGTGGAACGTTTCAACCGGACACTAAAAGGGATGTTATGTAAGTTCGTCGCAGACGATCCCCGGGACTGGGATAAGCTGTTTCCCGCTCTAATGTTCGCGGTCCGAGAGGTACCCCAAGCGTCACTCAGGTTTTCCCCCTTTGAGCTACTGTATGGGCGATGCCTGCGGGGGATCCTCAACCTGGTAAGAGAGGGGTGGGAAGAACAAGTAACCCCGGCCCTTGGGGTAGCGCAGTATATAGAGAAATTACGAAGGAGCCTTCGAGGTCTGGCCGAAGGGGCACGCGAAAATCTCCTGAAAGCCCAGGAGGGGCAGCGGGCCCATTACAACCGTAAAGCCCAGGCCCGGACATTCGCACCAGGGGACCCCGTGTTACTATTACTTCCAAAGGGGGAGTCCAAATTACTGGCCCGGTGGCAGGGACCTTTCAAAATAGTGTGGCAAGTAGGCCCCGCCGACTATGAAGTCTTAATCAATAGCAACCAGAAGGAAACACAGGTGTATCACGTAAATCTGCTAAAAAAGTGGAACCCCCGGGAAGCCCTCCTGATCGACCCTCGGCCCACAGACATCGAATTCGGGCCCTGGGGAGAGCCTGAAATAGCCAGCGATCAGGCCAGGATTGAGGAGACGCTTTCGGAGACCCAGCAGGAACAGGTGAAACACACGCTGCAACAATTCCAGGGGGTATTGACCAACCGGCCGGGACGAGCCCAGGGGATATGCCACGACATCATAACCGAACCAGGTAAAGTGGTGCGCGACCACCTGCGACCGTTATCGCGTAAGCTATGGGGTGTGGTGAAGGAGGAGCTCCAAGCGATGTTGAAGTGGGGGGTGATCCAGGAGTCGCGAAGCGAATGGCGAAGCCCAATAGTGTTGGTACTGAAGGCAGACGGATCCACCCGATTCTGCATTGACTTTCGCAAGGTAAACGCGATCTCCAGGTTCGACACGTACCCCATGCCCCGCATAGATGAGTTGCTAGACCGATTGGGAAGGGCCCGCTACCTTTCAACCATAGACCTTACGAAGGGATACTGGCAGATCCCCCTGTCCCCCAGGGCCCAAGCCAAGACGGCTTTCGCCACTCCGTTCAGGCTGTATCAGTTCGTGAATATGCCCTTCGGCTTACATGGGGCCACGGCCACCTTTCAAAGGCTGATGGACCATATCCTGAGGGACCACCAAGAGTATGCTGCGGCTTACATAGATGACATTATTATCTTTAGCGGATCCTGGGAGCAGCACTTGGGCCACATAACAGCCGTACTGGGGGCGCTCCAACAAGCGAACTTGACAGCCAACCCAAAAAAGTGCCACTTCGGGAAAACAGAAGTATCCTATCTGGGATATATGGTGGGACGAGGGCAGCTTAAGCCCCTACTGGGTAAAGTCCAAGCAGTACAGGAATACCCCGTCCCGACCACAAAAAAGCAAGTACGCCAATTCTTAGGGTTGGCCGGCTACTATCGGCGGTTTGTGGACAATTTTGCTTCAATAGCCGCCCCCCTGACCGATCTGACAGCCAAGGGGCAACCATAACGTGTAAGGTGGACAGAGCACTGTGACGCGGCCTTTAAAAAGCTGAAATACGCACTAACTCACGCCCCGGTACTAATCCAACCTGACTTTAACAAACCGTTTATTCTGCAAACAGACGCATCCGACCTCGGGGTGGGAGCAGTGCTAGCCCAAGAGGAGGAAGGGGAGGAACACCCAATATTATACTTGAGCCGTAAGCTATTCCCCCGAGAAAGGGGATACGCAACAATAGAAAAAGAGGCCCTAGCCCTTAAATGGGCCATTGACTCGTTACGCTATTTCCTTCTAGGCGGCGAATTCACCTTGGTAACAGACCACGCGCCCCTGCAATGGATCTGAAGTATGAAGGATACGAACCCTCGGATATTAAGAGGGTATCTAAGTCTGCAACCATACCAATTCACAGTAAAACACCGATCTGGCACCGCTAATGCGAATGCAGACTGTTTATCGTGGGTACCGGAACGGGCAAAGGAGGGGGCGGCAGGGCTAGGAAAGGATTTAAGGGGGGAGGTGTGTGACGAGGCAGCCGGTCTCATACCGCTGCCCCGCACTGTCAGGAGTGGCGGGGGAGCCATGGGGGAGCCCGAGACCACTCCGCCCACTGCGGATACGGCCGTGGCGGTGGGGCCGCAGCCCTGGCTGGCGCACTTAGATGACGTCACCCGTGACATCACCCTGGGACTCCCGGGGAGCCGGGTGACGCAGCCGGGGGCGGAGACTAGAGGGGATGCGGAATGGCGGCCCTTTCAAAAGGGCCAGGAGGGACAGGAGTCGGGGGGAGAACCGGAGGAGCCGAAAACCACTGTGGAGGCTCGGAGGCGGCAGCGTGCGGTGAGTCTCTCGCCGCGATGGGGGGTTGACTGACCCGAACCGGGGAGAGAAGGTCCAGGGCAGGGCCGTGGACCCCGTGAATGGAGGGTTAAGGGGTCTCAACCCCCTCCATTGGCAAGGGAGAGCTTCCCCTGCCTTAGGGCCCTGGGCTGGGACTCGGAGAGAGGGAGGGCCCGAGTCCCCTCCCCGGTCCTCCTCGTGCGACCCACCTTGCGACTGGCCCCTGCCGCTATACCAAAAGGCGGGTCAGTGGTCCCTCGGTACGAGGGGACTTTATTGCCCCCCCCAAACTTGGGCGGGGTGCAAGAGACCAGTCCATTACATATACATAAACTTTTATCAATCCAGGTTCAAAGATAGCACCGATGTGTATCTTCTGCACCCACCAGGACTTATCGGCTACAAAGACAACAGGTGTTCTACAGTGAATAACTACAATGTTTATATACTATTTTCAATCCAGAGAAGATAGATAGGTATTTGGTGCAAACGGTCAAGCACGTCTGAGTTTCTCATTTAAGCTGAATATGAAAATACACTTAAAATACACTTGTTGGAAGGTACAATGCATGGCAGAGAGAAGAAGCATGAAACCCAAGAAGAAAGGCAAAGAGCGTGGAACAACGTGGTTTGAACTTTTTAAAAGGAGGTTTAGTGGTAAGTTGTAAACTCTGGAACAAAAAAGAAACAAGTGAACAAAGGGCGCACACACTGCCCTTGCCATTGAGGTGATGAAAAAAAAATTGTCCAAAGTATAGCTGCCTTCCAAAGGCATCTTTTAAATAAATGCAGGAGCAAGAACAACAAAAAAGTATGTGCTGCAGGGAGAGGAGATTGTAAACAGAATTACAGCTATTACTGACACCAAGTGTTGGTTTTGGAATTGCAGCCTCTATTGCCCGTAACCCTTTTTCAAAAAAGAAAAAGTACCCCCAGGTTCCCTGTTCTAACCCAATGTCCTCCCCCTCCCACAGAGCCAGGCATCCCAAGCCCCCTCCTGCTTTAACCCAATGCCCCTCCCCTCCCCCAGAAGTGCCCGCTCCCGCCACCTAGCCCTGCCTTGGTGGCTTGTCTGCAGGGAGCAAGTGGCCTGTCAGCGCTGTGCTCGCTACGTGGGGCTGTGTGCTTCCACCTCAGTTTGGTGCCCCCCCAGAGTGGCGCCTGGAGCCAACTGCCCCCCCCTCGCTGATGCAGGAGGGGGCCTTTAGAGCAAAGCTTATTGTTCTGCTTCACCGCCTTTTAGCTCCTCTCTGCAGCACCACAGGGGAGGGGCGATGGGGATGCATTGTACTGAGCTGCTGGGGGGGGGTGGGGATAATGCGCGTCTCCAGGTTCAGCTGCCCTCCCTCCTAGAGCATCCTGGGGAGGATGCCGTAGAGGAAACAAACTAGGGGTATGTCTACACTACAGCACTAATTGGAACTAACTTAATTCGAATTAGTTAATTCGAACTAAGCTAATTCGAACTAGTGCATCTAGACCTAAAAACTAGTTTGAATTAGCATTTTGCTAATTCGCGCTAGCATGTCCACATTAGGTGGACCCTGAACCGAGGTTAAGGATGGCCGGAAGCAGTGCCGGCAGGGCATCAGGTTAGGACTTAGAGCGTGGAGCTGCTGTCTCAGGCTAGCCGAGGGCTGTGCTTAAACGGACCCTACCCCCACCCCGGATAGACAGTTCTCAGGGGTTCCCCGCATGCTTGTCTAACTCAATGAGGGACAGCAATGTAGTCCTGGCTTGCAGTGCCCTGAATGCCCACACTCAGCACATCATAGCACTCGGCCATCAGCCCGGCTGCACTCTTCGCAGGCTGCCACCCGGGGAGGGTCAATTGGGTGACTGCAGGAGAGCTTCCAACCCAAGGAGCCTGCAGAGCCACCCCAGTCCTCCCCATCGGGGGCTCGTACCCCATTCCTCCCTCACCTCCTTCCACTTACCCCTCTCTAGCCCCCCTTCCTGATGTACAAAATAAAGGACACGTGTGTTCAAAAATAGAAACTCTCTTTATTGGACAAAACTCGGGGAGACTGGGAAAAGGAGGTGGGAGAGGGGAAGAGAGAGGCTGGGAGAGGGGAAGGCAATTAAAATGATCAGGGGTTTGGAACAGGTCCCTTATGAAGCGAGGCTAAAGAGACTGGGACTTTTCAGCTTAGAAAAGAGGAGACGGAGGGGGGATATGATAGAGGTTTATAAAAGCACGAGTGGTGTGGAGAGGGTGCATAAAGAAAAGTTCTTCATTAGTTCCCATAATAGAAGGACTAGAGGACATCAAATGAAATGAATGGGTAGCAGGCTTCAAACTAATAACAGAAAGTTCTTCTTCACAAAGCAAATAGTCAACCTGTGGAACTCCTTGCTGCAGGAGGCTGTGAAGGCTACAACTAGAACAGAGTTTAAAGAGAAGTGAGATAAATTCATGGAGGTTGGGTCCATGGAGTGGTATTAGCCAGGGGGTAGAAATGGTGTCCCTGGCCTCTGTTTGTGGAAGACTGGAGATGGATGGCACGAGACAAATGGCTTGGTTATTGTCTTCGGTCCATCCCCTCCAGGGTCCCTAGTGTTGGCCGCTGTCGGCAGACAGGCTACTGGGCTAGATGGACCTTTGGTCTGACCCAGTACGACTGTTCTAAGCTCAGGGCTCAGGGTTGGGGGTCTCACTGGACCACCTTGATTTTCATGCAAATCTGCTCCTGGATGGCCAGGCTGGCAGGTATCCTGCCTAGACGGCCACTTTCCTGTGCCTAGTGCGGAGGTTGTGGATGAGGTCCACGATGTCTGCATTAGACCAGGCGGGCGCCCGCCTCTTGCAGCCCCGGGCAGGCTCCTGGGAGCCGCCAGCCTGGTCCCGGGAAGAGGCGGAGGGCTGGGTGGCAGCGGGTGGCTGGCTCATGCTGTAGAGACCTGGAAATTTTGTGAAACAAAAGACAGGACTATGCAGCACTTTAAAGACTAACAAGATGGTTTATTAGGTGATGAGCTTTCGTGGGTCAGACCCACTTCCTCAGGTCAAATTGTGGAAGAAAATTGGCAGGACCATGTATACCAAAGGGATACAATCAAAAAAAGTGAACACATATAAAATTGACAAATCAGATTTTAGAACTGAGAGGGGTGGGGGGGGGGGAGGTTAGTGTCTATGAGATAATGATATTAGGGGTGATAATTGGGGAAGCTATCTTTGTCAATTTTATATGTGTTCACTTTTTTTGATTGTATCCCTTTGGTATATATGGTCCTGCCAATTTTCTTCCACAGTTTCATTACAAGTTTTCTTACTGATCATGTCTAGATATCCAGTACTTTGGTTTTGCCTCAGGGCTGGGGGTTAGACTAGCTTATCACTTCAGATCCCTTTGATCCCTATATTTCTATGATTCTATGTCACTACTTTATACATTCTCCTCCCATTATGGCCAGTCATGACTAACCGTTTGTAAATATTATATTGGAGCATTGGGTCTTTTCTTTATGGTTAGAAATGAAGCAGCCAACTAGAAAAAAAATTATTTTTAGTTTACTCAGAATAACTCTCAATTCAGATGCTCCTTTTTTGGTTAAAAAGTGAGTTCTGCTTTTACAGGCTGTAACACTTGGACTGACGGAAGCTTGAGAAGGGAATGTGCTTCGCCCCAGGTCACACGCTGCATTGAGTGTTTCAGACTGCATTTGAATCCTGGCTCCCAGCTCTTTTCTGTCAAACACCAGACCAAAGTGCATCTTAATATGTATACTCTTTTCCCTTACGTCTACAAAAAAGGGCTACATCCCACAAATCTGTTTGTATGGTAGCTCCAGGTAAACATCACAGGCAGCATAAAGTCAGAACCAAACCATCTAGAACTGCAGTACCTCACACACACAGAACTGAATTTCACCTCCTCAAATCCAATAGACGTACAACCAGAATGCTGGACATCATTAATGCTCGTTTACTCCCCCTATGTTTTCAACAATTCTATCAAAATGTGTGTGTAGGGAGAGGGAGAAAGGAGGAAATCAAAACCAGAATTTTTTAATAAAAGTTATTGCAGAAAACTTTAAATTCAGATAATTTTGGCTAGTTCTACTCGCTGGTGATACTCCTCAAGACTGCTCTAGCTATTACAGGCCAAGCAGATTGAGGTTTTAATTAGGCATTACCGTGATGACTGATAAAACAGTTGATAGAATGGTAGACTACATGCTCAGCTAGGCTGGCTTCTACCAGCAGTGGCCTCTAGTCTAGCACACAGCCCAAGGTTGTGTCTTAGGCAAGAAGCAATGTCCCTTCCCCAACCTGGAGCTGGTTCAGCCTGTGATGTAGTTTGCAGCTAACTGCTACAGTGGCCCCTGTTGATCATTGCAATGCTATAGGCAGAATGGCCAGGCCCACCTCTGACAAACTGCCACAGTATCTCCTGCACAATTCCTTCCCATTGTCCCGGTAAATAGTTCAGTCATGTTCCTCTGTCATCTTGTATTGGGGATCCAAAGCAGTAGCAGTATGTATGGACAGTTTTTTTTAAGCTCTTTTACTCTCTTCTCTTCTTGTATATTTCCTCTACATAACAAGGGGAGTTGTGGATATACCTTTGTTTCCAAGATGTTTCCAAGATGTTATTCCAAATATTATTTTATGGTGTTTTCTATCTTTTTTTATGAGTCCATAATGCTGTCAAAAATGCTCTAAAAAAGTCTTTCCATCCAGCTATGTTTTTTAAAGTTCACAATGAATTAATATAGATTTGTAAATTATAGGAATTTTCTTTAAGTGGTCCAAGATAGTCCACTAAAAATGCCTACTGCTTTTTATCATGGGGAGCTGTACAATATTTTTTTCTTTGTGCAGATGTACATTACACTTTTTATAAACAGTAAGCTAATGATAAATTAGATTGGACTAATCTGAATTTCCCCCCTTCCCTCCAATCACCTTTTATTAGTACTGTGCTTCTTTGCATTCAGACTTGTTGACAGTCCACACACTTTTATCTGGAATATACAAAGACTAAAAGTTTACAGTGACTTGCTGAAAGTTGCTTGATTAATTGGTTTCGTATAAGATAGTGTAAAGTCCAATAGAAAAATCATTAGCAGCAGTGAGGATACAGAAGAAAGAGTTTAGTTTTGTGATTACTACTGTTACATAGTCAGCACTTTAAAAGCCCAGTTCTCCATTCTGCCCGTCTCTTAGGTACGTCTACACTGCGGCGCTATTTTGGGACACCGGAAGTATCCCGAAAGAGCAATTCTGCGCCTATTAAAGCCACCCATTATTTTGAAATGAAATAATGGGCAGCTTATTCTGATGTCCTGGTAACCCTCATTCCATGAGGATTAAGGGGCATTTCAGAATAGCAAATTATTTCGAAATACACTCAAAATAAGCTATGCAATTTGGGTAGTGCAAATTGCATAGCTTATTTTGAGCTAAGGGTCCTGTGTAGACGCACCCTTAGAGATTGTCTGTGTTGATGCAAAGAAGCCATAAAGCTGCTGGAGTGGTTAGGTGAGGAAGGAATTCCTTAGTGATGTAGCAGTTTCCTCCTATATCCTTTCCTACTTCTCTGCATAAGGAGCAAAGCCCAAAAGGTGAAAGTTGCAGTGTATCTATGCTATGGATAACCTCAGTTGCTCTAACTTAAACTGGATGATGAATGAGCCCTAACTAGCCAGAACCAACATTTTAATGGAAATTTATAGGATTATTTGCTATGTTTAAATACAATTACTCAGATATAAACAGCATAAGAATAGAGCTACTGAGCAACTTGTAACTGTGTACAGCCCTTTTGGAAAGCAATTTTAGTGGTAGCTATGCAGCTGCTTGAAAGGAGATTACATGTGTGTGTTAAAGAGTCTACTTAATTTTTTAATCTATACTCTTTCAATCTTTGGAAATCACAGGCATTACTTATAATAGCATACATTTTTAAAAAATCAGGAAAAATTATTAAATTTTTTCCTCTTACTTTTCACTGTTTCTACCCATCTTGCGGATCTGTGCTGATGTCCTTTACCATAAAATGAGTACACTGTGCAGTCATTCTTTTTTATGTGGATCACTCACACACTAAGGCTGTGTCTACACTGGCATGAATTTCCGGAACTGCTTAAAACGGAATACTATTCCGTTTTCAGTTTTTCCAGAAAAGGAGCGTCTGCATTGGCAGGCTGCTTTTCCAGAAAAGCCCTTTTTCCGGAAAAGTGTCTGTGGCCAATGTAGACGTGCTTTTCCAGAAAAGAGCCCCGATCGCCATTTTCGCGATCAGGGCTTTTTTCTGGAAAAGACTACTAGGCTGTCTACACTGGCCCTTTTCCGGAACAGTGTTCCAGAATAAGGACTTATGCCCGAGTGGGAGCAGAATAGTTTTTCCGGAATAGCGGCTGATTTTGTACAGTAGAGCATTGTTGCTTTTCCGGAAATTCAAGGGCCAGTGTAGACAGCTCGCAGCTTATTCCGAAAAAGCGGCTGATTTTCCGGAATAAGTGGCCCAGTGTAGACACAGCCCATCAGACAAGTGAAATGTTTCTAGAAAAATAGGACAAGGAGATTGAAAACCCACAAATATTGGAAGGAGGACACTGCTTATTTAATTTTTTTAATAGACTAGATTTCAAATTGGTGACCTTTTAATATACCCAGTGTTATTGGTTCAAGTTTTTTCTGTAATGCAATATTTCTGATGTTTATCAGAAGGTCTTTGTAGGCAGTGAATAAAACAGGCATTTGCAACCTAAGTAACTATTTTACAGTTGAAATACACAAAGTCTAAAGTCAAGTGCCTTCATCCACCCAAAAAGCACAAATTTCTGAAGAGCCCTATTTCCTGATGAATATTAGCGTAAGTCACACTTGGCTGTATTTGACCTATTGAATTATAACAGCTAATTTCTACACAGCCCAACCTGGACGGAATTGCTTATCGGCCAAAGTCCTCCATTAATCAGTAGAATCAACAAAACTTCCTAATAAGGAATATAAATTGGATTTACTTATTGTGTAAGGCACTGGTTCCCAAACTTTTCGGCATCATGCCCCCTTTTGATTTTTGAGAAACCCTCACGCCCCCTACCTCTTCTTTACCATCATTCTACCCCCCTTTTAACAAAAAATAAAACTTGTAATTTAAAATTAAAAACAAACACAAAAACTTGGTATAAAAATTATTTAAAATGAAAAATACGCACAAGTAATTTTTCTTGGCACAAAAATTTAATAAAAATGTAATTTAACATAATAGCAGAAACAAACTGAATTTAGTGTGAAGGATGCTGCTGCATTTTCTTCATCAGTTGGGAAATCCTAGATTTGAAAGATGAAAGTGTGCAACATAAATCATTTTCAACATCCAGTTGATTTCTTCATTTTGTTTTTAATGTGACTAAGCTTGAAAAGCTTTTTTTTCACAGAGGTAAGTTGACAAAAATGGAAGAATAATACGTAGCGCTTCTTCTCCAACTTTTGACTACATTGGGAAATATTTTATCCAAAATTCCTCCAAGCTTGTGTTTTCAAAATTATGTTTCGCTCTTGAATCATGTTTTATTTTGAGTGCTTATTCTTGTAATACTTCTGGCAATGAATCGATATCAACATTGAATCGATTTCATACTAATTTATGAATAGGGGTTTCCAGAAACATTGGCAGTCCAGATGAAACACAGTTTTGTTCTTCACATCGTCTTTACAAACTTCTTGGAAACATTCATTTTCAGTGAGTGATGAAAATGTCCAAAAAGATGAAAAGTTAGGTATCTGAGCTTGTGTTCGACATTTCCAAAGTTGGATATTTTTTGTATATGCTTTGATGGCATTGTGGTGCACTATAATGCTTGCAGCTTCAAATTGAGGTTGTTCAAAGGTTCAAAAAATGTCCACAAAGTATGCCAGTGAAAGTTGAAATGTTTGGTCTGTAAATACATGATATAACTCTTCTTTCTTCTGTTGCTTGAGGAAAATTTCCACTTCGTCTTTCAGTTTGAATAATCTCTAAAGCATATTACTTTTGGAAAGCCATCGTACCTCCATGTGAAACAAAGGAGTTTTATGATCTGCTCCCAAATCCATGCAAAGAGCATCAAAAAGTCTCATATTTAAAGCACTGTTCTTCACAAAATTGACAATTTTGATGGCCAAATTCAATGAGTCACGTAGGTCATCTGGAAGGGTTTTAGCAGCCAATGCTTGTCTATGTATGACACAGTGAGTTGTGGTTACAGCTGGATTTTTGTCTTTCACCAATGTCACAAATCCAGAGCGAAAGCCAAGCATTGCTAGAGCACTGTCTATGCATACACCAACAAGTTTTCCCCATGAAAGTCTATTTTCTTCAAAAAAATCGGAAATAGTTTTCATAATATCAGAAGCCTTTGATGTGGTCATCAATTCCTTTGAAAAAAGCAGTTCTTCTTTCACAGTTCTATTGTTAATGAATTGAAAGTAGACAAGCAACTGACAGCACTGTGCTACATCAGTGGTATTGTCACACTGAATTGCAAAAAAAGAAGCCAAAAGTGCCTCCACAACTTGAAGTTTAAGATGTTTCGCCAACTCATAGATGGGACATTTCACGGAATTGTCTGAAAGTGAAATTTCTGATAGTGCTTGGTGTGAAAAGCAAGAAAAAACTATCAGCTGCTTTTAACAGGCAAGGCTGCACAAGAGTTTCTCCAATTACGTGTGCTTTCTTGGCTTTAGTGATGAACAATAACAGCTCATAAGCTGCTTCTTCCACTTTGGCCGATATTTGATGAAAAACTCCAGTAGTGTCCAGCTTCATGTGTTACAAATTTTGAAGTTTAGCAGCAAAAAGCTCCCTTTTGGTTTCTCGGTCAAAGCACTGTAGTTCTTTGTCATGTGTCACTCAAGACGAGTAGGTCTCAAGGCATCATTGCTAAGAACTGTGTGGTATACTATGCACTGAGGATGATTGAGCCCGTTTTTTTCTATGACAGTGAGCCATACCTAATGTAGTCTTCCTTTTCTTAATCACAGACATAATATATTAATTAAAAAAATCTATAAAACTAATTTTCCCAATTAGAATAAATTTAATGGACACAAGTTACTTTGATAAGTTATTGCAAACATTTATGTACTGCTACTATTACGTACGGACGCGTGCTGCCTTATATATACCCCAGCACCAGTAACCGTGCAAGACTGGTTACCTACTCCCATGATAGAACAGTCCCAAACACTCCCACAAGCATGCTAGAAAGTTCGAAAAAAGTTTCATTGCCTTCTACATCGTTCTTTGGTCTCCCCACCAACTGAACTGGTACCCCTACACGTCAAAAGGCAAATATTTTCCTGGTATAAAATTTAAAAATAAAAAATTGTTTACCTTACTGTCTCCAATCTTTTTATACCCAAGATCACTTTCTAAATTTCAGGGCAAGCCTCAAGATCCCACGCCTTTCTAGAGGCCCTGCCCCCTCCATTTCCCTCCTCTCCATCATTTGCTGCCACCAGCCCTTACTAACTCTCAATGGGTTGAGACAGGATGTGCGGACTCTGGAGTGGGAATGAGGGAGTGGGAAGAGGTGGAAAAGAGGGGGCTCCAGGCTGGACAGTGTTGGGGTCAGGTGGAGTGTTGGGGAGCTGAGCAAACCACAGGCTTGTAGCTCCAAATTAGCACCTTTTCAAAGTGGCTTTGGGGCTTGTCTGTAGCTCTAGGAGGAGGGAGGGAGACAGACCTTGGGAAACAATAGTGCAAAACAAACAGTTAAAGATTAACTTTGGGTGAGCTAACGCCAGCGCGGACTCTTTCTTGGGGGGAGAGAGGGCTGGGTCACCTTGTGCCCCCCCTGGAATTTCTTCACACCTCCCCAGTTTGGAAACCTATGGTGTAAGGGGTTAAATATCTTAAACAGAGTTTAAACAGAGCTCTTATCTGCTCTGCATAGACATTAAAAATTCCTTGGTGGTTTTGGTCAGAGTAGGGGCTTCCTGTCATCTCCTTGGTGAAAATGTCCCATCCCTGATTATTCTACACTATGTGCTGGCTGCTATCTCTCCGCGTGCCAGTGATAGGTGTAATTTCTGTCCTGACATAAGACCCAACCTGCATATATTTATGTCTGTGGATACTCCAACTGAGATGCTTCACTTATGTGCAGTTCCTCACCTCTGCACTAAGGATGTTAAATATCAGTTAATTGACTAGTCGATAAGTACTTCCACATTTCTCCTTTGAAATATACAGGAGCCCCTGATGGATGTCCCCGAGGTGGAGTTTCAAAGGGGCGCTGTGGAGCCTGGAGTCAGCTGGGTTCCGCGGAAATGCTGTGGAGCTTGGGATCAGCTGGGGAATCCTCAGCTGACTCCGGGCTCCATCCACAGTGCCCTTTTGAAATGCTAAGGCAGCTTTCAAAGGGCAGTGCCGCACAGCTGACCCACTGGGGATCAGCTGTGTGGTGCTGCCCTTTGAATGTTTCAAAGGGGCAGCCCTGCACAGCTGAGCCCAGGCTCAGCTGTGCAGCACTGCTCCTTTGAAGTACCTACTTCCCCCTCCTTTGCTGCCTGTATCTCATAGAGGTAGCAAGGCAGGGGGGCGGGGGAATCGACTAGTTGACTAATCAACTGACTATCCAATAAGCTTTTGCTTATCAGATAGTTGACTAGTCCTTAACATCCTTAAGCTGCACATCTTTGACCTATTTTGTAAAATGTTTTTGATTAAATGTTTTCATTTTGTAAAATGTTTTCTTATTAAAAATAATCATACAGTGAACTGCAGGGAAGTGCATGGTCCTTGTACTAAAAGGCTGCTAAGATTTAGTATATTACAGTGCTCACTTATCTAAAAGATGTTTGGAATATATGTAACCCACACACCTACAAGGTGTGGTTTGCTGTCCCATTTAGTGGCACTTAGACCATTTACAGAGAGAAAGAATGAGTGTACTCTATAGCTTTAGCTGAGAGACTGCTGGGTTTTAACTCAAACAATAGAGGCTCATGCACTAAGCTGTAGAGGTCACAGGTTTGGTTCCACCTGTTGGTGTTTGTGATGGATGGGAGGGGGTGCTACCTTTATCTAAGGTTTTCTCCTGGACTGGCCATTATTCGGGTCCCCCATCCAGTAAAAAAAACAGAAAATACTTGGTATGTGAAATGTCCGGTATTTCCTGTTCCCCTCGGACACAAGCCCAGCAGGGACAATTTTCCCCTGCCACATCTGGTGGGGGTGGGGGAGTAAGGAGCGTGGAAAGCCTGGTGGGCACAATTTTCCCCGATGCATCTGGCCGGGCGGGGGAGAGGAAGGAGCACAGGAATCCTGGCAGGCACAATTTTCCCCTGCTGCCTCTGGAGGGGGCGGGGAAGTGAGGAGCCCCGGAAGCCTGGCGGGCACAATTTTCCCCTGCTGCATCTACAGAGCCATTTAAAGGTGTAGTGCCCCCTTTTTTTTTGCTTTACAACTTTGGTCTCCCCCTTTTTTTCTCTCAACAGAATTTTTCCTGCTTTTTTTTGTTTTGTTTTGGGGGGGGGGGGGGATGTTTGGTATTTTTTGTTAAACCATCTGGTAACCCTATCAGCTATTAGAAATTACACTTTGTTTTCAAGCTCTCTCCTGAGGGAGAATGAAAGAGCATGGGGTACCCCGCAGGAAGAAATTCCCAAGTGAGTTTTCCTGGGTTCAGAAAAGGGGTTTTGCATGTGGGTGGTGGCAACATGTCACCCAAGGTCAGGGAACCTGTGATCTTAGGGAGATTTTAAGCAGAAGCCTATAGAAGCAAGGTATTTTTAAAGTCTCTTGTTGGCCCCTACCTTCTGCATCTGAAGTGCTAGAGTGGAGAACAGTCTTCACAGCATTACATGTGCACCCGTGGTTAGTGCAGTGGGCTAGGAATCAAGAGGTGTGGGTTTCATTACCTCTAACATGGGGTGTGACCAACTTTTGTTATTTTATTGAGAGCCTTACATTTGGTGTTTTTTCTTGATGTACCAGGTCCTGGAGTCATAATATAATATGAGAATGTCAGCTTTCTTTTTAAATTATTTTTTTAGCCCTCACTGTTCTAGAGAAAAGCTTGAAAACCTGTCCTGAGTGTGTCCTAAAGGTTTGTAAACTAGGAAGCAAGAATTACAAATATATTTTTTAAAACTCTCATTTTAAAAACCAGCCTCAGAATTTTCAAATGCTTGGGATTAGGAATATTACATTTACTTTGTGATCTTGAATAAATGTCTCCTTAACAATCTGTAAAATAGAGGTAACTCTTAACTACTATCTCCCAGGAGTGTTGAAAAGACTCAGACCTGGTTTACACTAGAAAAGATTTGCTGGTACTGCTATACTGGCAAACCCTCCTAGTGCAGACATATTTTATACACATAATTTATGTGTTTAAATTAGGAGAGTAAGAACAAATAATTATACAAACAATTTTTCTTGAGAAGAAAATAAAAGCCACATAATAGTTTGTGCTTCAGTGATATAACTTTCAGTGCACGTTGGCATTCTGGTGCATTGGAAAAGACTTTGCAAGGGTTAGCAGGACACAAAGAAAAGGAAGCAGATCCATGTTAGAGAAAAGAAACTGCTCCCCCAGTAAAAAAGTTTGGCCAGGCCGCTCTTGCAATAGTGGGCTGCAGTACTCCTTGAGAGAAACCGGCCGCACCCTTCCTGCATACCATTGCCTTTAGAAAAAGGGAAGGTGTGAAAAGGGGAAAATAGCCTCAGACTCTCCCACCCGCCACCTTGGCGAGAGAACTGCGGGGCTTACCTGGTCGCATGAAACCTGCACAGTTTCGGCCCTACCCCTGGGACACAGACCCCCCCCACTTGGTGACCATTGGGCCATATATGGTAATATGCAAGCGCAGGAAAGCGATGTGCAGATTTGGGGATAAATACCCATCGCACAGTTCGCTCTAGGAGGTCTTCGCAACACACGTACCACCGTGCGTGTGCCTTCTCGTATACTTCAAAGCGCTGCCGGCCTGATCAACCGACCAGCCACCTCCCCTGACTCTCGGGTGTAACCAAGGCCTTTGCAACCGAACCGATATCTGTGAAATGTTCCGTGTGCTGTGTAAGTTGGTATGTATGATTTGATTTTTTCTTGTTGTATAAGCTTAGTGTTGTAGTTGTTTTTGGGTAGTACATAGAGTTTGTAGTTATCACTGTTATTTAATTAGTGTAGCTGGATATTTTAAGATTAGAGACTATTTCCCTTGCCGTTCCCATCCTTATATCTCTGACATGTTTAACTAGAAATCATAGAATATAATAAATACTGTAAATTCATTATTAACACGGTCTATTAAAAATCTTAGAATAAATACTATAAATTCACCACTGTCATAAATAAATATTTTTTATTTGATAAAACTGTCCACCTGGTTCTGTCCCTTGGGTATTTATCATCGGACCTGTGATTCTCGCGACAATCCACATTGTAATTTATGCACCGTACCTATTGTGAGTTTGAGATATTCAGTTTTATGAATTTCCTGATTTTATAAAGTCCTCAATCTCCCATTAGTTTGTCAGACAGGGGATCTACTAGTAAGCTTTTGCCTATAAAACTGTATCTAGACTAGGGCTTTGGGGTCGTTTCATTGTTTTTAATTCTTTGCCTAACCACTGCTATTGGACAAAAGTTTCTAGAGTAGCCCTGGCCATGGTTTATTATTCTCCCCATCTTCCAGGAAGGCTGGTAAGAATGGCCCTGTTGAGTCAGGCCAGTGATCTCTTCAGCCCACTGTGTTGTCTTCCAACTGTGTCTGGTGCCAGATGCTTCAGAAGGAATAACAGAATAGGGCAATTTTGTGGAGTGATCCATTCCCTGCGCCGTCCCTGGTTCTTACAGTCTGTGGATCACAGACTTGCCTGGCCCCGAGGAAGGTGTGTGTGGGGGGAGAGCGGGGGTGTTCTGTTTTCAGAAGGGACGGGGCCTTGGGTAGAAGGGGTGGGCTGGGGCTAACCAGCCCTCAGACCTGCCTGGAGTGCGCCACACCAACCCCTCTCAGGAAGTCCTCAGTGCTACTGGGAGGGCGCCATGTGGCTCTGGTGGCAATTGAAAGAGCCCTCGACTCCAGCCACACCGTGGCGGCCCGGAGCCCCCTTTTGAATCGCTGGGTCCTGGGACAGTGTCCCTTTGGCCCGCCTGTCGGCAGCCCTGCTCACCATAAGAGAGTTAGGGAGAGCCAGAGGCCCCTGAGCATCTTGGCCAGTAGCCACTGGTGGCCCCGCCCTCTCCTCCCTGGCCTTTGGCGTCCAGGGCGACTGTCCGCCTGCCCATCGTTCCCAGCAAGGGGGCCCCGGGCTGAGGGGCGCGGGCAGCGTGTCACGGTCTTGCGTTTGCTTCCGAGCAGCGGCCTCCCGAGTTCCTCCGGGCCGCCTGGCTCTCGGCTCTGCTCTCGCCCCCTGGAGCCGCCTCTGCCAGCGCTCCCAGCCCGGGACCAAGGGGAATCCCGGGCGGAACGGGAAGCAGCCGCAGCGCAGCCGCCTGGGTGCGCGTAGCGGGCCGGCCGGCAGGGCAGAGCGCTGGACCCGCGGCCGAGCGCGCTGCAGCACCATGACCTCGGCCGTAGAGAGCCACGAGCTGAACGGGCTGACCCGCGGCGGCGGCGAACCAGCGCCTGTCGATGCGGTGAGGGGCAGCGCTGGGCCGGGCCGGGGCTGCGGCCTGCCCGCTGTGGGAGCCTGGGGCTGTAGCGGGGCGGGCTGGCGCGGGCAAGATGCTGGAAGCGCGGCAAGATGCTTGGCGCTGCCAAGCCGGAGGGCAGGAGCCCTGCCGTTCACCCAGCCGCGGGCAGGGGGGCTGAGCGAGCCCCGGCCGCCGCTGCCCCTTGGGGCTTCAGGCTGAGCGAGCAAACCCATCACCTGCGTGCAGTGCGAAAGGGGGAGAGGGGAAGCAACCCCGGCCTGCCAAAAGCGGCCTTGGCATGGAAGGGCACGTTGGGGATTGGGTGCACTTTTGGAACAACATTTTAGATCCACAAGATTTAAGATCCGCACCTCCCCCATGCTCCCTGTGCTTCTGTCAGTCCCATTCTGGAATGGCTACTGTAACTTTGAATTTAGCTCACCAAAGCACAGTGCAGGGGCCTGCAAAACTTCCTTTTGTATTTCTTCTTTGCTGTTAATGTATCCAGAAGCAGGATCACACATGTGATTTCCTTTCATATATATGAAATAAATTACTGACAAACAAGCTGCTTTCTGTTAGAACATATACTGCATGGCGAGTATCAGACTTCCAGGTTTGCCTGTGGAAGGCTAGTAGAGAATTGTTCTTCCTGGCTCTGTATACTGTAGCTGCTACAGTCCCTTGTGCACTGCTATTCTAGCACATTTGTTTATCCCTTGACATTGTCATTAAATTAGAATATAAGCTTTTGGGGACTTACATTCTAAGATCTGTCTACACATTTGTACAGTACTGGGGCCACTAGGGCTACAAACAGAACGTAGCCTTTAGGTATTAAAAATACCTTAAAGTATTACAAATAGTAAATGATGTAGTTCTGTTAAGTTCAAGGGGAGTTTTTAGGAAATGTGTGTGCTATTGCTTGGTATCAATTCCAACCAGTGACTGTTCACCACAGAGTTGCTCAATACGATGTACATAGGGAGGATGATGTTTGATTTCTACTACATTATTTAAGGAATATAGGAATTCCAGTAGCTAGAGGTATTTGAGTAAAGACAGTTGATCTGAACCAAAGCCAAAGCTCAAATATTTAATGGATATTGGGCTTACTACTAGTGTCAGTTGTTCATATCCCTTTTGTAAATCAGATTCTGACCCCATCTGGAAAGCCTTGAATCTCGTATATACTATAGTTGACCAGAATTTTTTTAATCTGTTCCTTAAAAGAGTGTGGAATTGGCAGAACTTTTTTCAATTCGAGTTTTTCTGTCTTTCTTGCTTGAGTGCACAGCTTTTAAAACATCCCCTATTTTCTAATTTTCTTACAGTCAGACTTGTATAAGGTATTTTTGAAGCCACTGCTCCGGCCATCCAGAGCTGTGGAGAGCCTGGGTGTGTTGCAGCCAGGGGCTGCTCCCGCCCATCTCCCTTTAATGATTTTTACATCCCTAGGTTAAGCTAACCTGGAAAATACCACTCCTATGCCTGAATAAGAGTCTTCATATAGAACAACATAGCACTATAACCGTAGCTGCATAATTGGTAAAACTTTCCCATGTAGTCCAGGCACAGGCACACATCTGTGTTAGATTTCAGTTCCCACCCCGATGAGCCCTCTGTGTGATGTCACATAAGCATTGCTGGCTTTCCCTCTAAAGCAGATTGTCAAATACTGGGAAAACTCTGCAGTTAAAAAAAAGAAGAAAAGGGTTGACTTTGGCATTATTCATGTCTGCCCTCAATCAAGCTTGACATACTTGAGTCAGAATGGAGAACTGAACATTTCTTATTAGAACTGCCAATTGCTCATCCATCTCATTTTAACCAAAAGGAGTAGCTTTGATTAGGTCATGTTAACTCAAGGTGGGGATATTTTTTCCTTTCAGTTTCTGTTGTTGGAATCTTTCTATATACTTTAATGCAGTGGTCCCTAACCTTTTGGGGCTGCCGGGTGCCTGGGGGTGGGGCCGCACATGCACCGGGGCCCGGGGTGCAAAAATGGCTCGGGCCGGCCCTGGTCACTAGGCGGGCACACATAAATGACCCAGCAGGCGCCATGGTGCCCGCAGGCACCACGTTGGGGACCACTGCTTTAGTGCGTTTGCTACTCTTGCCTTATATTCTGCCATCTGTAGTTACTATACCATTTGTAGCAAACCTTCCCCAAAGAAACTGAGATGCAGTCAATTAAGATATCACAGGAAAAATAAACAGCTATAGATTAGCTGCCAACAATATTTCAAACCAAATAATTCTATAAAGTAATATTGTAGAGGTATTTACAAACTTTAACCCTCCCATTAGACTTGAAATAGGCAAGTGTCAATTTTATTTTGGTATGTGGGGGAGGAGGGAAAATGAGGTGGAAGTGAAGGGTCAGATTTTCTGAAAGAGCTCAGATCCCTTGTCTACACAGTGAAGAAAAACTCACGGCTTGCCCATGTCAGCAAACTCAGACTTGCTCGGGCGGTTGGGCTGTTCATTGTTGTGTAGACTTCTGGACCCACATTGCAACCAAGGTGCTAAGACCCACCCCACCCTAAGCAACCCAAAGCTTAGACTCCAGCCTGAACCTGGAAGTCTATACAGCAATGAAATAGCCCCAGTCTGAGTCAGCTGACACAGGTCAGCCATGTGCTTTTCTTTGCTGTGTAGACATATCTTTATATACTTAAAAATGGGGAAGCACTCAACACCCAGCAGATTCCACTGTGATATCTTTGACCAGATTTTAAGAAGAGCTCAGCATGGTGGATAACTGGGAGCAAAGTGCTTCTGAAAAAATGAAGGCACAACATTATTGAAAATCTGTCCCCTGTTAATTTGCCCAAGGCCTCAAAGATTCTATATGAGAGAGAGAGATCTTAAGAACCAGAAATTCCTAGCTTCTACTGTTAGACTGCTAGAGGTCGGCAATCTTTTCAAACCAAAGAGACAAACTACATCAAAATTCAGAACAATTGGTCAACAAAGAGCTGTATAAGAATGCCCATTTGCATGACTGAAAATATACAACTTAACATTGTTGATAATTGAATAGTAGTATAAACAAAACGTTGTATTCACAGACTTTATTTAATAGGACTTCTGCCGCTGCATCTTTTCGCACATTTCTTTGAAGTTTACATCATAACTGGTCAAATCCAGCTTCATATAGGCATTCAGGCTGTCTTCTGTCAATCTTTGGCTGGCGCTGGGAATGTGGGGGTGCAGGAGTCTAGGTTGGGGTACATGAGGGGCTCAGGGCAGGGGGATCAGACGTATGATGCACTCAGGGCAGAGTGTTGGGTGTGGAGGTGCAGGAGTGTTATGGCGGGGGGCTGGGTATGTGGGGGTGCAGGAGTCTGGGTTGAGGAATATGAGGGACTCAGGGCAGGGGGTTAGGGTATGTGGAACGTGCATGAGGCAGAGCATGGTGCTGGAGGTGAGAAGTAGAGTATGTGGGGGTGCTCTGGGCTGGATTTAATTACCTGACCAGAGCTGGGATCCTGCATCCAGGCCTGGGATTGTGAGTTTGAGTCCAATTCCTGCTCTTGGGCTGTTGCAGCAAATGCAAGTCTGCTGTGGTGGGCTGTGGGGGTTGCCCCAAGAGCATGACAAACTGCTGTAGTCAGATAGGGGCTGGAGCTGGGATGCTGCAGCCAGATAGAGGCATCTGCTGCTGCCAGCCCCTCTCACTATCCCAGCTTGGAGCATGCAAAAGTCCTGTACAGCAGGCCCTCAACCAGTCTTAAACAAGCAGAGTGCCCCAGCCAGCTTTGCTACAGCTCAGGCAGTTCTTACCTGGATGCACTGCCTTATTTTCACCTGTGGTTAAAGGTGAAATAGACAAAAAAAAGACCATGAGTAATTGTGTGTTTTTTAAATTTTGAACTAATGTTTCATTGTAATTTAAAAACTTGTGTGTATTTTGGGAATGACAAAAGAGCCATATGTGGTTCTGTACTGAGCCATAGGTTGCTGACCCCAGGATTAGATTGTCATGTCTTTACTCACACTGAGTAGTTCCTTTTTCACTTTTAGTAGCGCCTATTCTTCATTATTCTGATTAAACTCATTGATGTTGCCTGTGAAATTTCTGATACATCGTAAGAGGGTTTGTCATGCAACTGCTGCTAGGAATCGCTAGTGAAGACAGGAAATAGAAAAATAGGAAAGCTGTCTCAAAATTTTTCTTATAGCTGGTTTGCTATCTCACTGTATCAATACAGGTTGAACCTCTCTAGTGGGATACCCTTGAGACCTGATGGGTGCCAAACCAGAGAATTTGCGGAACCATGGGAGGTCAATACTGTCTCGCGGCATTACTAACACTTCCATTGCTTACTGGGCTCTTAGAAGACATTTAGCAGTAAATTAGAGCTAATCAACAGCACAGAACACTGAGTGCCGGGACTAGTGGCTGTAAAAAAATGTTATGGGACTGCAGGAAACTTGGTCACACCCATGATAAGTGGACATCCAGCTAACTAAAAATAATGCTGGACCACAGATGTTTCCGGACTGGAGAATGCCAAACAAGGGGGTTTCAACCAGTATACACAATAGGACTTTCACAATTACCCTTTTTCAATCTAGGCTGTGCTGTTGGTTGAATAAACTACCAAAGAAAGGAAAAGTAAACCCAAAAGTTGTACAGCAAAGCAAATAAGTATTTGCTACATTATAGCCATTCATACATTTATAGTTTTTTTACTTGCTAGAAACATATGCAAAGCAGGCAGTATATTTTTATTATTAGCATCCATAAATAAACATTAATAAAGGACATTGAAGTGGCCTGGAAGTATAAAACTATAATGAACAAATGTTAAAACATGTGGGAACTTGACATAATTGTTCTGTTCTTCACTAGAATGAAATATGTCCTGAAGCATTACATATTTCAAATGGAAACTTCATCTCATCCAGGGACAAGTAATAATTATTTATAGCAATTGGAACATGTCAACAGAATTTTACAAACACAACATGACAAACAGTCAGCTTACAATGAAATTCTGACAAATGCTGTAACACTGGAGAGCAGCAATGGAAGGCAAAAGCCAACAGTTTAAACATGCTCTCAGGGTAAAAATCATTTTAAAAATAAGTTCTCATTAGCTTAAATTATTAAACCTGCTTTTATTATTAAAGTTGGCTTTTTCATCATTTTTGTTGGTTTACTTTTTGCACAGTTGGTCACTTTGGGTATTAAAATTGTTCCAAATGGTGATTTGAGAAAAGAAAGGTGACTTGGTGTATGGGAGAGATTAAGCTGTTCTAAATACAGGGAACAGAAGGAAGGGAGCAGAGTCGAAAGCAGGATGATGAGCCAAGGAAATATTTAAACCTGGAACCTCTGGGCAAGAGAGTCTGCCCAGACTCTCAGGCTATGTCTAGACAGCGGGGCTATTTCGGGATACCACAAGGGTTAAGGGATTGTCGGAATAGCACTCTATTTCGAAATTACCTCGAAATAAGCTACGCAATTTGTGCTATGCAAATTGCGTAGCTTATTTCAAGGTAAGGTTGCTGTATAAACACACCCTCAGTTCCCAGACTTAGATATCTATCTTGGTGGTCAGGCAAGTTTGTGATAACTACTAATTTAGGGCCCAATCCTAGTGTATACCCCAAACTCATTAATTTTACAATATTAAAATATCCATGTGTAGTGGGGCAGAGTGGCCGCCCACTGACCTCGAGGGGGAGGAGCCCCCTTGGAGTCTTGGTGGGCAGCACCTAGCCCTAGCAACCCACCTGACTGGCAGTAAGGAGGCGGGGCCAGGGATATAAAAGGCCTGCCAGTCAAGACCCAGTGACCAGAGAAGCCAGAAGCCTCCCCCATGCATGCAAGTGAGGAGCTGGATCCTGGAGAAGCCGAGGACTGTCCTGGGCCGCTGGGCCCATTACTGAATGACTGCCTTGAGGGTCTGCTTACCTGGCTAGAGGTTTCAGAACGATGGTGCCCCAAGAACCTGCACTGGATCCAGGTATAGCCCTAGGGGGAGAAAGGAGAGAGCCCAGGAGTAGTCGACCTCCTTTTGGCAGAGCTAGAACCAGGTCAGCGTGTTGCGGTACGGATCCCCACTGACCCAGCAGACTGCTCTGCTGCTTCTAGAGCCCTGGGCTGGGACGCAGTAGAGTAGGTGGGCCTGTGTCCCCCTGCCACTCCACTCTTGGGTGTCAGTCTCCCCCATCAGCACCTGCCGGACTCCCACCTGAGCAAGGGGATGCGGCTGGGGGTAGTTGTGAAAGGGACTTAAACTATTTGTTTGTTTGCCTGCTGCCTCGCCCTGAACCAGGGACGGACCTGAGGATTGTTTGGGGGCTTATTGTTGCCCTGCCCTGAATGAGGGCCAGTGTGCAAAGACTTCTATTACAGACTGAATGTGGGGGTGTGGATTACCTTAGGGCTGGCAGCCACGGTTGATTCCTCACAAGAATTGAGTAGAGTGTAGTGGGGAAGAATGGCCGCTCACTGACCCCCCAGAGAGATGATCCCCTCCATAAGCCCCACAGCACTACACCATGGAACAAAGATGCACAAGTCAATGATACTTATTGGCAAGGAAATAGTTACACTGAGGACTGTTAAAAAAATAAATGGACCAGAACAATGAAGATTTGAATCTGGAGAGAATCTGATAATGCTCCACACAAACCAAAGCCCATTTGAGAACATGTGATGTGCCATATGATTTCATGAATTAGACCCCTAGTTTTCTGCATTTATTATCTGGATAAAGTTTCATTCTCAGTTGCACTCCTACTTGTCTGCAAGCCACAGCAGGGCTCTGTGAAAACCTGCCACATTAGTCATCTTGTCTTCCAGAAGGCTATTCCTGATTTCTATGAGCTTTGTAGTTAGAACTCTCATGGGAGATTATAAAGTGTCATTAATAATCATATTGGCTCCGAATATTCATTTTCTTCTATAGAATTTGTATTATGCAGAGAAAATATTAGTTTGTGTTAAAGGAGACCCCTCTGCTGTTTCACTGCATATAGTGGTAATTACACTGCTTCTGGGCCTAATCTTGTTCTGAGAATTCATTGACAAGACTCCCAGGTAGGGCCAGATTAAGACATGCTGAGGCCCTAAAATATGTAGCATTACCAAAAAATGTGTATTATTCTAACAGACAGGACAATGAAAATAGAAATAATATATAATAATATATGTGGAATAGGCAAGGATTAGGGATATCAAATATTGATTATTTGGCTAATCAAATAGTTGATGCAATATGCATCAACTATTCGATTAGTTGATAGGGCACTTTTGCCTTTGAAATGTAGCAACACCCCCCAGGGCTCACACAGTCCCACGTTGGTCCCGTGCTCCCCGCAGCATTTCAAAGCAGTAGCGCGCATGGAGCCCGGGATCATTGGGAGAGTCCCCAGCTGACCCCGGGCTCCATGTGGCACTGCCACTTTGAAACGCCATGGGGAGCCCAGCGTCAGGCTCCCTATGGTGTTTCAAAGCAGCAGCTTTGAAGCGCCACCGCCTTTCCCCCTCTCTTGCTGCCTCTTTCTGATAGAGGCAGCAAGGGGGGGGGGAGGGAGGGAAATGATTAGTCGACTAGACATTCACATCCCTAGCAAGGATGCAACTAAAAACTAGATTTTTTTTGTATTTAGAGGCCCCTCATAATCTGAGGCCCTAAGATATGTTTTACTTAGCTTGTGCATAAATCCAGCTCTGCTATTGATTTAAAATAGAGCAGGATCAGTCCTTCCCTTCCCTTTGAATTAAGTTTAGCTTTCAGCTAAATGCAGTCAGGGCTTGTATTTCTGTGGATTTGCTCTACCTTACTATGGATTTGAATTTAGTTCACTGTCTTTTGTTAGAGACAATACTATATAGTAATATATAGTAATTCTTAGGATCAAGTCCTATGCAAGTATTTTCATAGGGAAATACATTAACGTCCAGGGACTCTGTTCTTGTCTAATCTGGCAATGATGGCAGATGCTTTCCTGAATCTGGGCCTATTTAAACATATTCTTATGTACCGCCCTCTGTGTGGTCCTGAATAAGGATGGAGGTACATTCAGACTTATGCATTTTCCTGAAACAAAATCTTAATGCAGAAATGAAAGGAAAACGTGATGTGGGAAGAAAAAAATCTCGTGTGAATGCTTTTTGTCTTGATTAAATAGGTTGTATTTGTTTTCCCTTTAAAACACTTTACCACCTTACTTGCCTTGTCTTCTTGATTGCTTTCTAGGGAATTCTGTATCATCTTTTTTATCTGAATATTCTATTAATCCTTTCTCATTCTCTTTGTTTAATAATGTTGCAATAATAATAATGCTCTTGATCAGAAGTGGGCAAATACTGGCCTGTGGGCTGGATCTGGTCTGTCAGGATTAACTATATTTACCTGTATGGCCACAGGTACCAGTGATCGCAGTGCCTGTAGGCCATGAATCACCATTCCCAGTCAATGGGAGCTGCTGGAAACTGTTTCCTGGTCCACACCACTTCCCCTGCTCCCATTGGCAGGAAGCGGCGATCTGCGGCCAACAGGAGCTTTGATCGTCAGTGCCCACGGCTCTGCAGGTAACTACAGTGGGCTAACCCTGGCGAATAGCTGCTGTGTTATTAACCACCCCTGCTCTTGATTTTAGACATGAAAAAAATCTCCCTTTATAGATGGTCCCTGCTTTGTAGTAATTATCTAATGAACCACAGCCAAGCCATCTCAAGATGTGATCTCACCAGCTCTCACAAGCGAAGCATTGTTGAGCTGGATTAGCACTTGAATGCCAGACCTCTAGGCAAAATGGAGACACTGGAGGAAGGAGTGCTGATATTCAGTTCTGTGTGTGGTAGTCAGTATTTAACTAGTGCTTGAGTGTGGTTGTTGGGAGGGTTTATCTTTGAGGAGATAGAAGAGCAAGAAGGACCTAACCATCTCTTGCATAGCTGCCACCATTCCGAAGATTTTCCTAGGAGTAATACTGAAAAGCAGCCAGGAATCTGGGGCCTTCTCAGGTATTTCTGATTGCTAAGTGACAGCATAGTTACCCATCATATTTCTGATTTGTGAATGACAGAGAGGTGGGGAAGTTGCAATTATATCAGACAATTATATCATCAGCTTAATGGTGTAGTTACAAGAATAACATTTCCACATAGACCCTGGGAAACGAATAATTAGGTTTCTGTTAAAAAATTCCAGAAGTTGTTCCCCTTCCTCTACTGGTATTTTGTGCTTTGCAGGCAATGGGTAGTTTTGAGAAGTCGCCGGGGCTTTTGCATGCTTTCATTTTTGGAAGCCTAACTTGAAACATGGGGCTTGCTATTCAGAAGCCCTGAGCACTCACAGTACCAGTTGAAACCCACAGGTGCTACAGGTGCTCAACAATTCTGAATCAGAGTCAAAGCATCTCCGATTGGATGCCTTGTTCCCAAATTTGTATTGTGTGCACACAAATCACAAGATTGCCGTACATACAGAGAACCTGGAAATGGAAAGTTTAGTATAATAGCTCTGACCTGTGGTTTTCCAGTGGAATCAGTTATAGATGGAGTGAAAGTTTTAGAGCTTGATCTCGCAATCCCTGATTCATCTATGTGGGAATGTCATTCATGTTAACAGCCCTATTGGCTAGGGATGTTAGATATAGTGTAATGGAATAGACGTGTAACCACACAAAATATTATCGGTTACATGACAATTCGATAATCCCCAGGGGGCAACTAAAAAACAGCTCCCCTTGCAGACCAGCTGCCAGCCGCCCAGTGTGGCAGCCTCTTCTGCTCTCCCCCGCCCCACTGCTGCTTCTGATAGAGGTAGCAGCGAGGGTAGAGAGAGGCGGCACTGAGGAAGAGGTGCTGGGGGGAACCAGCTTTTAAGCCGGCTCCTCCCAGCACTGTAGGAGGCAGGAGGCAGGAGGCAGGGGCAGACAGGTCTGTGGAGCCGATATGCGCGGGGAGCTGGTTTGAAAGTTGGCTTTCCATACATATCGGCTCCAGCCTGTCAGAGGCAGCAGCGTTTGGGGGGGCGGGGCATAAGGATCTGGTGTTCATGGGGAGCCTCCCGGGCACTGGCTCCCCCCGCTGGATCTGATACAGAGGCAGCGGGGGGGACAGCAGGGAGACCAGGGGGGAGATTAACCAACAATCCTAGGCTTATCCGTTAATTGTATAGTTGACTACATGTTGACACCCCTACTATTGATTTCAGTGTGCACAAGCATTTGCAAGACCTGACTCATAACTTTTAAGTTTCAGGTTTCTTTTGATTTAGGGCATGTTATAAAACAAATAGAATTTAATTCTGTCCTTTTACAAGGCTTGTGTATGATGGGAGAAATGTAAGAGACTAACCAGAACAATGTAAACCAGAAGCAAAAGGGCATGCTTTGACATTTTCAGTGCATGAAGTCAAGTGCATTTTTTTCATACATGCAGTGGCACAAAGAAGTTACAGAAGTACATTTTAACATAATTATGGAGATTAATGAAATAAATGAGCGCTCAATGCTGCTGGTTTTTGCACTCTAATTTCCAGCATGGAGAGGTGTCCACACCAAAAACCACCATGTGAATTGGTACAGGTTGTAGCTTCCTTAACCAGGACTCCCTGGTTCGGCAACGTCTGTGGTTCAGCAGGACCACAGATGTTCCTGAACCACAGAACCCAGCTATAGGGGAGTATGGCCGTGGGGCAGGAGTGAGTATGGGAGGAGAGGGGTGGATGACTCAGCCAGGAGACTTGTGATGGGTGGGGGGGGGGGGGGCACAACAGTATGGAGACCTGGCCCCAGCAGCTGGGTAGTAGCAGGAGGCCAGCAGCAGCTATGGAGCTATAGACCTGGCAGCAGCCAGGAAGCCCAAGTCCTGGCAGCAGTGGGGCCAGCGGGAGCTGGTGAGCTCTGGCCCAGGGAGCAATGGCTGGCCAGGGAGCAGCGGGATAGGCTGGAGCCCTTGCTGGGGATGGGGGCGGGGCAGTGGTTTAGCATGGGCAAGGAGGGGAGGGACCTCCCTTGGTCCAGCAAATCCCCTCCCAGTCCTGAGGGTGCTGGACCAGGTAGCTCCAACCTATAGCTATACTTTTACCTCTCCTAACTGTGTAATTGGTACCTTTTGGAGATTCTCAGGAGACCAAAGTTTGAATAGAGAGTCTCTCTCTTGTAGGCCATTCCTCTTTGTCAGACTTTAGGCATGTAAGGGCATGTATATGTCTAGACTATACCTCTCTGTCGACAGAGAGATGTAGATTATTCACATCGAAATTGCTAATGAAACAGGGATTTAAATATCTCGTGCCTCATTAGCATAAACATGGCTGCCGCTTTTTTTCAAAACCGAGGTTTTTTTTAAAAAAAAATGGCAGTCTAGACGTGGATCTGTCGAAAATAAAGCCTTTTTCGACAGATCCCGTAAATCTCATTTTTGAGGAATACAGGATCTGTCGAAAAAGGCTTTATTTTCGACAGATCCGCGTCTAGACTGCCGTTTTTTAAAAAAAAACTCGGTTTCGAAAAAAGCAGCAGCAGTGTTTATGCTAATGAGGCATGGGATATTTAAATCCCTGCTCATTGGCAATTTTGATGTGCCTAATCTAATCTCTCTGTCAACAGTGAGGTGTAGTCTACACACACCCAAAGTGTGATAGCATTGTTTAGAGCAGGGGTTTTCAAACTTTTTTTTCTCATGAGTCAGTTGAAGAAAATTGTTGATGCCACGACCCAACATAATTTGACTAGAGTGTGGGCTCTGGGGATGAGAGCTTTGGGGTGTAGGAGGGGGCTGCAGCTTTGGGGGAGGGTTGTCAGGGCTGGGGCAGGAGGGACTTACCTTGAGCGGCTCCCAGTCAGTGGTGCAGCAGGGATTCTAAGGAATGCTTCTTGTCTCTCCTGACACCGCCGACCAGTCTGCGTGCCACAGAAGCAGCCAGCGGGAATGCAGAGTTAGTACTGAGGGCAGGGGCAGTGTGCAGGGGCAGTGCGCTCTCCCTCTTCCCCAACACCTCCCCCCCACCTCCTGTGCGCGTGAACTGAGCCTGCTGTGAAGTCTGAGGTGCAGGGCAGGCAGGTAGCCAGCCTTAGTAGTTAGGGATGTAAAAGAGTAGTCCATTAGTGACTACCTGATAAGCCTAGGCTTATTGAGTAGTCGAGTTGAGTACTTGCATTCCCCTCCCCTTGCTGCCTCTTTATCAGAGGCAGCAAGGGTCGGGGAAGCAAGAGTTGGTGCTGTGGGGAGCTGGCTTAAAAGTCAGTTCCCCCCAGCACCGTCTCCACAGTGCAGCTTGCCCTACCTTGCTTTGTCCCACCGCTCAGAGGCAGCTGTGCCAGGGGGGGCAGGGGCAGGGAAGGCTGCTCCAGCAGCAGCCTCTGTCCATGTCCCGCCCCAGCTGCTGCCCCCTGTCCTTGGGGGAGTCCCAGCTTTCCACTGGGACCCCCTCACGGACAGGGGCTGCTGGACCTGCCGTGAGCCGTGATTGAGCACGCCTGACTCAGTCCCAGCTCATGCTGGGTCCAGGATCTACCCCCACTGCGGCTCTGCAGTTTAAATGTAATAGGAGCTGGGCTGCCAGCGTCCCCGGCTCTTACTACATTTAAACTGCAGAGCCGCAGTGGGGGTAGCTCCTTCTGAGCACCTTCTCTTATCGACTAATTGTGTAGTCGATACAAATTGTATGAACTACACAATTACACAGTTGTATGGACTACACAGTTACCCACCTCTTAACATCCTATTACCAATCTCACTGGTCACCTGATCCCCTGCAGTAATGAGACCCGGTGCCTTACATTCCAGTACTGGGTTGCGACCCATAGTTTGAAAACCACTGATTTAGTGAATGAACGGGGAACTTAGGTCTTCAGGGTTGTCCTAGGTAACTTTCACCTCTGAGTCAACACACAGCAAATAAAAGCTAGAGCCTAGCTGTAAGGCACACTAGACCTGTATGTTTAGCAAACTGCTTTAATATTTGTTTTCAAACTTTACCTGAAATGGATATTGTCCCTGAATTGTAAATAAAAGCCAGAGAACAGTTGTTGAGTAATTGGGTGTAAGAAATAAGTATCTTTTTACAAAGGAAATCCCCATGAACTGGAAGGCGCAGAGTCATAATTGTCTGTAAAAACAAGTAGTTGCAAAATTATTATCTTCTACCCATACAGTTGCCAGTAAAATATTACTAAAATAAGTCATCCGGCGGGGGAAGTAAACATTGGCTTAACCCTTTTAATTTTTCAGAAAAGATTTAGAGAAGGAAAACAATGCAACTGTTCTGTATTGTCTGAATTAGTTGGCTCCCCACAGACGGGATTAAATGCTGCAGGTGCAGGTAGCCGTCCCACAAACCTTGAAGAGGGGCTGCAAGATGCTGGCCAGGTGGGAAAGTTCTGTTAATGAAAACCTAAGAGCTATTCAGCCAACCACTCTCCCTGTTCTGAGAGGCACCGAGACTGGAGCTGGGAAAGCTTTTCACAGCTCTCCTTTTCGGAGCAAGCTGAAGAACACACTGGACAGACAGGCACGGTCTGTGCCCAGAACGAGGGTGACCAGATGTCCCAATTTTATATGGACAAACCTGGAATTCAGGACTTTTCTTATATGGGCACCTATTGCCACCCACCATCTGTCCCAATTTTTCACACTTACTATCTAGTCACCCTACCCAAGTACTCAGAGCTCAGATGCCAGCTCTGCTGTGGCAGACCCAGGTGCATGCTGGTTAGTATCATGGAAGTGAATGCACTAAGATCTTGTTCAGATGAGGCCTTCTTTGAATCCATTCTCAGACAGCTGTAATTTTTCCCTGCACCCCCCAAAATAGTAACTTGTGGTAATCAGGGTAATCAGTTAACCTGTTAAACGTCATGTTAAACCAGTTAACTGTGATCCCGCAGTGGGGGGCTGCTCCAGCCTGGCCAAGCCCATCGCATTGCAATGCAGGGGATGGGCTGCTCCAGGCCGACTGGGCTGAAGTGCCCCGTGGCATTGGCTCAGCCAGACTGGAGTGTTCCCACCTGCGGTGCAGTTGGCCTGGCCCAGCAGGTGCACCCCCCACCGGTTAATCAGTTACCCTGGTAAGCATGTCAGTAAGGAGCATGCTCACTGGTTAATCAGTTAACCCTTTACATCTCTAGTCTGTACTAGATAATTCTGGTGGTAGAGGTCTAGTACAGGATTGCATCACACCTCTCTGACCAAAGTCGCAAAATGGTGCAGAAACATGCCTTCACTATTGCTGGTTTAGTGGCTTGGACCAGAAGTCACCGTCCTCATCAGGAGCCAGTACTGGCTCAGTGCAGTGCGCAGTAAACCAAGACCACATCCACATTAGGCAGATCACCTGCTGTAGCTCCACAAGTGGTAGGAACAGTGCTAGCACTAGTGTAGTGCTGAGAGCTGCTTACATTTTTTATTGCATTTGGCAGGAATGCAATTCTCTGGTGCATGCAAGACTATTAAGGTGCAGCACTGATGGAGAGGTGGACAAACAGCTTTATCCCAACCGCATTTATGTAGCGAGCCCCAGGAAACAAGGATAGGGAATATATTTCTTCATGGAATTGTCCTCTCTCTGCACTGGATCTACACCTTGCAATGTTACAGCACCGCCACAGCAAGCACTGGCTGGCATCTTACACCCACATAGCTGCAAGCACTTTGGAGCATTATTGCAAGGCCAGTTCAGGCTTTAACACAGGACTTGCATTAGGAATTTGAAGGACTAGTCGACAGGCTAGTCAAATAGTGGCTTACCCCTTTCCCCCCCTTGCTGTCTCTATCAGAGGCAGCAAGGGGAGGGAAGAAAACGAGGTACTTCAAAGCGGCAGCACCACGTGCAGCCTGGGGCCAGCTGGGGTGTCCCCAGGCTGCTCACAGCCTTTCAGAGAGGCAGCTGCGTGGAGCCCAGGTGTCCCCAGCTGATCCCAGGCTCCGTGCAGCGCTGCTGCTTTGAAACGCTGTGAGGAGCCTGGTGTCAGCCTGCATGCGGCTTTTCAAAGCTACTGCGTTGCATGGAGCTCAGAGTCAGCGAGGGAGTCCCCAGCTGACCCCAGGCTCCATGCAGTGCTTTCGCCTTTGAAGTGTAGCAACAGCCACTTCCTTAAGGCTGTTGCTACACTTCAAAGGCGAAGGCACCCTATCGACTAATTGAACATTGATGCAAAATTCATCAACTATTCAATCAATCAGTCGATATTTAGCATCCCTAACATGCATCTGCATCTAACTTTGCTTCAGGCTTAAATCTTCTAAAACTAAGAAGCTGCAGCACAAAGATAATTTCTGGTACCTGCCAACTACTTGTTCTCTTAACCACAATATGAAATCGTTTCCTGCTCTCCCTCCCCCCGGCATTGTATTTAAACATATGTAGATATTGCTGCGTAACTTTTTTTTCCTTATTCTAATTCCCGTAGACCTCAAAGCCTCTGCAGTAGCACTGGCTAAATCAGTGTTTTCAGCAGTTGCTTTAACCCAGTGGTCCCCAATACGGTACTTGCGGGCGCCCGTCGGGGCATTTATGTGCGCCTGCCTAGTGACCAGGGCTGGCCCGAGCCATTCTTGCTCCCCGGGCATGCGGCGCATGCGTGGCCCCGCCCCCGGGCGCCCGGCGCATGCACAGCCCCACCCCCGGATGCCCGGTAGCCCCAAAAGTTTGGGGACCACTGCTTTAACCTGGTCTTTCAGCAGGTCTTCAGTGCTGACATACTTATGAATGCACTGTTCCCTTCTCTTGCCAGATGGCAAGTACCACTGCCTAGTTAGAGAGTGGAACACAGTTGTTCCTGGAACTTTTTTGGTTACATTTCCTCTCCCTCCTCTCCCCCCAAATAAAAAGTAATCAGCACCACTATCAGCTAACTGGTGTTTGGAAATACTATGCAGGCAGTAGAGGGCAGCCATTTTCAGTGGCAAATTTATTAATATGTTAGAACAGCTGAATCTGAGTTTCTGAGGTGTGTTAGTGTCACCATGTAAAATGTTGATAGTAAACTTAAAAAATGGGACATTAATTCAGTGGAGTGGGTGCTGGAATATTAAGTGTGGGTATTCTCTCTGTGCCTGGCTAGAAGTCTTACTTTCCCTGCAGTTTAAAGTTGTATGCTATTTTATGGATGGATGCTAGCTATGTCCATTAGTAATTGTTGAAAAGGAGCTGAAACCCAAACTATTGTACCTACACGCTCTATGACCCACAAAAGTCCAAAGCACAGTGCTAACAGAGGCTCTTGGCAGTAGCTCAGAGCAGAAGGTCAGTGAGTACTATTGACCATAATCCTTACATTGGGTTGGAATCCAGTGGCCATTACAATAGACGGTTTAATGAATAAGGGTATTAACCCTCCATGTCTCCTCCTTCCCCTTCCATTTTTTTAAATACAAAGGACTAAATTACCTACAGGTTGAACCTTTCTAGTCTGGCATCTCTTGTTTGGCAATATCTGTGGTCCGGTATGATTTTTAGTTGGCTGGATGTCCACTTATCATGGGTGTGGCCAAGTTTTCCATGGTCCCATAAAGTTTGTTTACAGCCACCAGTCCTGGCTCTCAGGATTCTGTGCTGTTATTTAGCTCTAACACCTAAATGTCTTCCAAGAACCCAGTAAGCAGTGGAAGTGTTGGTAATGCTGCTAGACAATATTGACCTCCCGTGTTTCGGCAAATTCTGTAATTCAGTACTGGTCAGGTCCCGAGTGTGCTGGACTAGAGAGGTTCAACCTGTACTCAGCTAATATGGTATGACTCTATTTATGAGTTACTCCAGTGCAATCAACAGCCAGCGCACTATTCCACTGGATCTGCACAACCAAGAAGGCCTTACTGAATGGCAAGATGTTAAAAATGTAGCAGTGCTTTCCCTGGTACAAGGAAAAGGCCAAGTTTCACCCTGACATATGAGCACTCCATGGCCTCCGCAGATGGAAATCAAAGCAGAATGAATCCCAGGCTATTTGCATGGATTTAAAAAGACTTGTGTATGAAAGTAAATTATTCAAGGCCATGTTCCCACTCCCATTGACGCAAAAGGCAAAAAACAGGGAAAGCCCGATGATTGAGCCCTAAAGTTTTCATTGCAATATGGATAGAGGAGCAATATTTTTTTTATTTAAAAGTGGACCCTGGCTCAAAGCAATCTACTATTTACCTATATATCAAATATTGCACTCTAAGTCCGTTTCTTTGGCAGGAAGATGGAAACAGCTAGCCAGCTGAACAGATATTTCTGTGCATCCTCATTTATGAACTTACAGCAAAACCCCACAAATGGTGTCAGTTTTATAGTCTGTAATTTTTTTAAAGCAGTTTATTTTCAATAAAAACACTGGCCAAATTTTACTGTTACCCTGGCGCAACTTTTTGATGTTGTTGGCATTACATGGTTGCAGCCACAGGCAGACTATGGCTTGTACTATTAATATTATTCTAAGTCTTTTTCCTCAATAGCACCAACATTCATTTTGTGCCACTTTTCCTTGAAGGTAATGGAAACACAGCCACAGCAGTTTTCACTGCTGGTAGGGAGATGCTATCATCCCAGGAACTGCAGTGTTTATAAAGTTGAAGTAATATAGTGGCTTGTGTCCATGTCCTCTTTTCCCTCCTCCGGAGACTGAGGCAAATAGGGTTGGGTTGTTTTTAATATCTTAGGAGCTAAACAAGCTAAATAAATAATTAGTTCTTCATGACTGAAGTTTGGATCTGGAAAATTTGCACTTCCTCTTTTCACAAAGTCTCAGTGATCAAGCCTTCTGGGTGAGGCTGCGATTACACAGCTTCATTCCCATTGCTGCTGCTGCCTCGTGACATTTTTTTCCTCGGTACATTATTTAAATTGTGTCCAGAGAAATGAGGTGATCTGTTGCAGTTTGTTCTCTTGGAAGCAATGGGGAAGTTCTGTGGTGTAACATAAAACATTCTATGCACTGAAGATTTTCTAGCTTCAAAATGACAAGCATAGGATGGAAGTGGCTGAACTGGCATTGAAACTGGAAGTTTGGCTGCTTTGATCATAGCCACTGACTGGTTTGATTAGAGTGTCTTCTGCAATTTAGGCAATCTTTAAATAGAGACTTTCCCCTCACCGTGGTTGACCTTTCCAAAGGCAACATTTATACGGTAAAAATATCCCTAACAAATAGAAGTTAAAAACCCAAAACAAAACAAAAAGCCATAATCGTTTTAAAAGTTTTCAAAATAAATTCTACTGAGGGAGTTAGAAACCAAAGATATGAAAAAGGAAGTTGCTTGCATAATTAAACATTCAGTGAGAAAGAAGAATCCCTAATTCAAGTACTGTGTTAAAGAGGTCTATATTCTGCTCCCTTTTATGCCTATGCAATTCCATGGAAACTGGTGAAGGTGCCTGAATATATAGTTGTGCTACATGGATGTAAGAGAAGGAATAATTTGGCTCTTCTAAAGAGTCCAAAGGGAGGTAGGTTGCTAACCTGCTTTGAGAGAGACAAGGTGGGTGAGTGAATATCTTTTATTTGACACACGTCTGTTGGTGAGAGAGACAAGCTCTCAAGCTTCTGAAGAGGAGTTCTTTGTAAGCTCAGCCACTTGAAAATGCATGACCTCACCCACCTTGTCTCTCTAATAGCCTGTGACCAACATAAGCTGCAACATAAGCTGCTTTTAGGCAGTTTGGAAAATCTCATCAGGTGCCTAATACCTTTTAAAAATCTGGTGACAGTTTTACTGGTATCCTAAAGAATGAGGAAAGAAAAGAAGCAAGTTTCCAAACAAAAAGTCCATTGCTTTTGTAGCTGAGGGTGGGAGAGATGTCTCATTTCTCATCACATGAGATCAGAAGTGGAATATCCATATTTGTGTGAATGGGTAGGGGCAGCATGAGACGATCCACCAGTGTGTGGATGGCAAAAAGGCTTATTCAGCAGTTTAAGCCAACAAATCCTCAAATAGGATTTATGAATGACTCAGCCATTGTGCGTAGGCCTTCTGTGGGATGTGGGCAGGGAGGAGTTTCATCTGGTGAAGTGTGTGTTTTGCAAGCTGTGGCACTCAACCATTCCAGACTTCTGTACGCTTTTAGGAATCTTGCATACCCCTCATGTTTCAGCTCATTTAAAATCTACTTGTGTAAAATCTACCAAATTAGACCAAAAACAAACAAAAATAAAAGTGTTATTGGTACACAATTATGGAAAAGTTGTAAACTGTCTCATTTTTACCATATAATTTTAAATGAATTAAAATATATGAACATAATATTTACATTTCAGTGTACAGTACATAGAAAAGTATAATCAAGTATCCATATGAAATTTTGGTTTGTACCAACTTTGCTAGTGTTTTTTATGTAGCCTTTTATAAAACTAGGTAAATAGCTAGATGAATTGATATTCCACCTAAAAGACCTATGTCTTCCCCCAGACATACCCCTGTTTGAGAACCCCTGGTTTAAAGCATGCCCCGGTATTACAAATATTTAAAAGCAATCCAATTTCTACACTTCTCTGCCTTTAGATTCCCCAGATTCCACAAGTGTCTTGTGAGATGGAAATTCTGGTGCACATGTTTTAACAGTTAGTACATTTGTATATGTATCGGAGGGGTAGCAGTGTTAGTCTGGATCTGCAACAGCGACAAGGAGTCCTGTGGCACCTTTATAGACTAGCAGATGTATTGGAGCATAAGCTTTTGTGGGCAAAGACCCACTTCGTCATGTATCTGACGAAGTGGGTCTTTGCCCACGAAAGCTTATGCTCCAATACATATATTAGTCTATAAGGTGCCACGGGAATCCTTGTTGCTTTTACGTTTGTATATATCTGCCTTGATGTCCAGGCACAGTTTATTGCTCCTTGATTAGAGGATCTTGGTAAGTGTGAGCACACAGAGACAGATATGAGCAACACAGCGTAGGCATGTTAAAAGAGTTAACCCTTTTAACTCTGGGCCTGCTGCCGGCCCCGGGGTCCGGCCACTTACAGATTAACCATTTTACATCCCTATACAGAGCATTATTTGGGAGATCAGTCGCTGGACCGAAGTCTCTTCTGTAGCTCGCTAACCCGTTAAATTTGATGTATCCATAATTGGAATCTTTTCACTTTCAGGCTCAATCACGCCGCTGGCTGCAGAGCAATGGACCTATTAACATGAACCACTACGCTAATAAGAAGAGTGCTGCAGAGAGCATGTTGGACATTGCTCTTCTGATGGCCAATGCATCCCAATTGAAAGCAGTAATGGAGCAAGGACCTTCCTTCTCATTCTACATCCCACTGATTATTCTCATCAGCATATCCCTCATACTTCAGATTGGAGTGGGTGTGCTGCTGATATTCCTTGGTACGTATTAAGGATATTGTCATTTGTTTCTCCAGTAGGATTCATCCTATTTTTGCATTTTTTCCTTTGGGAAAGAAAACTATTTGAATGGCCTTGTTTTAGAAGAGGTTACAGTTCAGCTACAGAATCCAGGGAACATTTTCACTGGGGAAAGTGGGTTGCTGATAAGTGTCCTCATTTTCAATTGCTGACTGCCAGAAAATGGACTTCCCAATGTGGTTGGAGGAACAATGAATTTAGTTAAATGCAATGCACATAAAAAATCTATATAGGGCAGGCTTTATATGCACAGTAGCCTCATGCAGTTAGAAGCAACAGATTGTTAAGGAATGACCAAGAAGTTATCCTGCTGTTACAGAATAAGAGTATATTACTCCTCTTCCCCTCCATTACCACCAAGGACACTATCATACTCCACACCCAATTACCAATGTTACAGGTTTGATTACTTATAAAAGACAGTGGTATCCTAGATGTTTTCTTTAATTTATTAGTGTATACACGCCCCCAGCACCAAATTTCTTTTACATTGTTGCTGACAGCCAAAGACATTATCAGCTTTTACTCTGATGTTACGTGTCCTGTTGGCCAAAAAGACAAGATGAAGTGATGGTGGCTTGATGATGGATTAGATGTCTCTGGTGTGAAGACATTCTGCTTCAGCTGTTTGTTAGTTAGACCATTCCACAAATAGAATCCAGGGTCTTGTCTTTAAACAATTCTCTAATAGCTCATGGCTGTCAATTCATTTCTTTCAAGGAATTATATACCTATAAGAGATGTTAGAAAGGGTGAATCTCTTCTTGGGTTTAAGTCCAATAAATACTTCAAATATTCACTAGTGTCAAAACCTTTAACAACTTTGGCATCCTTGAGTGTATCTCTTTATTGTTCTTTGTACTACGTGTGGTAACCAGAATGTAAGAATTCTAAAATACTCCTTAATGCCATTTGTTGTACTACATGCAGTAATATCAGTTACTCTATTTACCCCATAAGGCTGAGAGTTTTCAAATAAGTTGATGATCTATGCTGATGTCTAGTACTCAGGAGGACCAAATTCTGCTATTAGAGAATTGTTTAAAGGCAAGATCCTGGATTCTGTATTCCAATCCCATGGTTGTGTTAGTGATCTAGCCCCCATTTTGGCAGAAAATTCCAAATCAATGGTGCTCAAGAACTATAGCCCAGAGTTTGCTAACATGCATCTATGGGATAAGATGGGAGAACGGCAAGAGATATGCAGGCTTCTTCCAAAACATTTTTGAAAGTAGAATCATTTGAATTATCACTGTCAGAATTCTTGATAGTCGTTGCATATACTTTACCATCACAGGAGTGAGATAGGTAGTAAGATTCCAACGTCACTCTACTAAGCTTTTCTAAAAAGGCTTGTATCTGGGGCTAGAGCATTCACAAGAATCACTGAGTCAAAAGGAAAAATATTTGCAGCAAAATATTTATATCCAAAATATTTGCAGCACAAGTTTAAAGAGTTGATCTGAGATGCTTATGCAGATTACCAGAGGAGAAGCTTAGGTTTTCACCAACCTCCTCTCAATAAGGAGCTGCGCCAACCCTCCGGAATGCTTCCTTTCTCAAGGCCTCTCTTACTCCCAGGGTCTTCTTCTCTAGGGCTATGTCTACACTGCAGAGTTTTTGTGCAAAAACTTGTGGAGCGTCCACACTACGAGCCCATTCTTGTGCAAGAAAAAGTACAGTAAAGTGTAAGAACACAAGGCTTTTTGCACAAGAGCTTGGTCCTGCCTTGAGGGCGGGGGGCTGGACTCGATGACCTCTTGAGGTCCCTTCCAGTCCTATGATTCTATGATTCTATGAAGAGTTATTCTTCTCCCCATGAGAAATAAGCCTTTTTGCACAAGAGCTCTTTTCTTGTGCAAGAAACCCCTATGGCTAAAATGGCCATCAGTGCTTTCTTCCACAAAAGAGTGTCCACACTGCCATGGATGTTCTTGTACAAAAGCACATCTCTTGCGCAAAAGCACATGGCAGTGTGGACGCGCTCTTGTGCAAGAACTTTATGCGCAAGAACTCTTGCACAAAAAGTTCTTGCATAAGAAGCCGGTAGTGTAGACGTAGCCTACGGTTCTAGTCTAAGCAGTTGCTGCAGCCCATTAGAATAAGTGGGAGTCCTACTGACTTCAGAAGGCAGTGGTGTCAGCCCTTAGCTGCTGACAACCATATACATATTAACATCACTCATGTAGATTTTAGGGGCTTTTTTTTAAAATTAAGTCTGCAAGATGTGTTTTTTCTAAAAAAAACAAGAAGTCTGGTGGGACTTAAAAGATTAACACATTTATTAGGGTATAAGTTTTTGTAAGATACAACTTACTTCCTCAAATGCTGAAGAGAAAAGAGAAAAAAAGAGATACAGGGAAAAGAAAAAAGGAAGGGAAACAGAGAAAGCAGAAGTTTGGAAAAGTTCACACTGGGCACACTGGGCACTTAAAAAAAACCCAGATTTCTCATCGATTGTTACTTTGGTTAATTAGCTTTCCATGCAGTATCTTTGAGGTGGCCATCTCCTGTTGCAAAGGGGAAATTCCCAGTTAGCAAGGATGCTTGAACTGTGGTGACTTTGATGTGCTGGTGGCAGCTTTATTTCTCTCTTCTCATCCAGCCAGGGGAATTGAATGTCTTTTCCAGTAACTGGAGGAGAGGGACTTCTAAGGCCAGGTCTACACGAGAGGCAAAGTCAAACTAAGGAACGCAACGCCAACTACATTAATAGCTTAGCTGGAGTCAACGTACCTTAGTTTGAATTTCCATGGCGTCCCCACTGTGGGGAGGTACTCTACTTCCCTTACTCCTCATGACCCAGTGGAGTACTAGAATTGAGGAGAGAGTGACCAGCGATTAATTTAGCAGGCTCTTATTGACCCCTGAAAGATCGATCTCCACAGCATTGATCTTCCAGTAAGTGGAGACAAGGTGTACTGACTGCAATTCAAGTCAGATAAGAAAGAGGAATGATGATGGGTTACAGAAAGTAGCCTGAATGCAAGGCAAAAATTATCTTTGTCATCAATTGAAGGGGTCTTCATTGTAAACATGAGCACCAGTCGCCCTAAGAGACTGGTTAGAGCTCAGCTGTTGTTGAATAATATATCTCAGCAGCAGCAGAGGCTGCTTTTTAACATTTACATCTGTCTGGGAGACTGAAATTTTCTGTCAGATGTGGACCTTGCCCCTCTGACACATACCGTTTGTCACCTTGAGAGTGGGCTGCTGTAATGAGCTCTGTTTGGGGCCTACACCCAAGCTCTGTTCAGAAGCTAGAGATAAGGCAGCATGCTGCAGTCCACTTGGTAAACAGAGTGGTGTGCAGTCAGCATGTGCAGCTGATGCACCAAGGTCAGTACTGGCTGTCTGTGAGTTTCCAAATGTTTCAAGTTTTGGCATGGCAGATAAAGCCTTGAATTCCTTGGGGCATTCCTATCTGAGAGGCTTTCCCCCAGTGGCACTGTCGAGATCAAAAGTGGTCAAGCTGGACTGCCCCTTGGTCTAAAGGAGGGAGTGAAGGCATGAGGCAATGTTATGGCTGCTTGCCTTTCACAGTGAAGATCTGGCTGTTGCTTCAGTGTGTGCTTGCTGGACAGGTAGGTTAGCTCTCTGGCTAAACAAACCCTCCGCTCCTTGCCACGTAGTGCTCAGTCCAACACTCCCCCTCCCCCAAATGCTTCCTTTCTCAAGGCCTCTCTTGCTCCCAGGGTTCTCTTCTCTAGGGTTCCAAGCAGCTTCCCCCAGTTGCTCAGGTGAGGCCCAGAGTGCTCTCACTGAGCTCTGCAACGAAGCCATGGCATACCTCCTGGCAACTCCTTCCCATCTTTCCTTGCTATGAATCTCTAACTCTCCTCAGACATGGGAACACGAACTCCCAGAATTCCCCTGCTCTGGACTGAACCAGCAACTTGGCCATGAGCCTGCTGTAAAGGACCATTGGTTCCCTGCCACAAACACAAAACCAGTTCAGAATATTTTAGCTTTCTGGTTCTAGGCTGCAGGCAAGAGCATAAATGGCCTGTCCTTTGGAGACCCTGGTTTTCTGCATACTTTCCCCTGAAGATGCCATGGCAGTGCTAACGGCATTCAGAATGGAATGGGAAAAGAGTTTTTTGCAATAGTTTAGGTTGCCTGAAGTGATAATGGGATTGGATTACTGTGAGACAAGGCTTACGAATACCTGTACTAAAGAATGGCTGATGTTAGCTGCATGGATAGTACTATAATAATGAAATAGGGTTCCTATAATTCCATCTGAAATCTCAGAATTCTGCTTTAAATAGATGGAGCTGTATTTTACCTACTTCCTTGCCTCCAATTTTGACAAATCAGAATGACAGCCCTCCGCAATCTGATGTCTAACACATGAGATCCTCTAGCTATATATTTATCGCTGTCCCCTTTTCTACCAGCAGCCAACCCTAAAAATCATTTTTCTTCAATACTACAAGAAAGGAATTCCAGTTAATTGTCTGGAACTGTTACCCGGGGTTCTTTCAACCCAAGCCTCTCGATAACTTTTACTCTCTGCGAGGTGGTGTCAGGAAACAACTCAGGGGAGACACGGTCGTCTGACCGATAGATGGATGGTACAAATGGGACAACACAAGAGTGCTTTCACTTAAAGCTAAACTTTACGTAGTCTCAAGCACTTACACACGTCCGCAACAGGTTAGTAAAACAACCCCACCCTCGATAATTACCGAAGTTGAGTGTGGCTCTCAAGTGTCACCGAGCAAGCTTCTGATGGCCAGTCTTCCGTCTGCCAGTGGAGACAAAGATGCGTCCAGAAGTGAAGAGTCCTCGAGGTGTCCCTCCAAGTGTTCCCAAAATTGTCCCCCCAACCCAAACTTTCCTTCCTTATTTATCCATTAGTATTACAATAACATGTCACTCAAAAACTTGTTAGGCGAGCACTTTTTAAAGGTTAGGCAACAGGTTTTCTTCTGATCATCACTTTCACCAGATGCGGCTTTTTTCTTTTTCAGAGACTTCATGCTCGGGTTCCCTGATAGATATATGTCTTAGGACATTTAGACAAACTTCCTGTTTTTCTTAATGTATAGCTCAGTGATTTCACTAGAGATTTGGGCCTCAGGAAGGACGAGGGGTCAAGCTGCCCTCTCTGTGGCACGCAAACTCCCCTTCTTCCCCCTCCCTGACTTGGGGTACGTCTAGACTACCGCGTTTTGTCGACGGAAGTTTTGTCGACAGATACTGTCGACAAAACTTCCGTCGACAAAGAGCGTCCAGACACATTGAGTTCTGTCGACAAAGCAAGTTGCTTTGTCGACAGAACTCCGTAGTCTGGACGCAACGTTACAGGCAATAACACCTTCTGTCGACAGAGTTCTGTCGACAGAAGGTGTTATGCCTCGTAAAATGAGGTATACCAGCGTCGACAAAACTGCTGAGTTCTGTCGACGTTATGTCGACAGAACTCAGCGGTAGTGTAGACGCTGGTATAGTTTTGTCGACAAAAGTCCACTTTTGTCGACAAAACTAGGTAGTCTAGACACACCCTTGGTCATGCTGTTTAGGCCTATTTTGGGCCTGTTAGCTTGGTTGCTAAAGTTCAAGCAGTAAGCAATAGTGGTTCAGGTACATTACTGGATTTGCTGAAATCTCCCCGTACAGAACTGCCAAGCCATCATAGTGCTTCCAGGAGAAGTCAGAAGACCTCTTTCCTCCCCGCCCCCACCCTCCCCCTCCCCGTGTTTTCAGGGTTGTATATGCAGTTAGCTCCCAACAGTTCTGGTGTCAATGTAACTGCAGAATAACTGAAATGGTCAAACAGACCCCCCCACCCTTTCCCAGCTGCCGCCACCCCACAGTGCTCTGGCTGGCCTGGAAAGTCTTTCACAACACTCTGCTTCTGGGAGCAGAGCTGAGAACTGGGGGACAGACCCCAGAAGCCATTGAAATCAAGACCGTTTAGGACAGCACTAGTGTGGACACAGGGCAAACCTGCAATAAGTCTAGGGTTGCCAACCCTCCAGGATTGTCTTAGAGTTTCCAGGAATTAAAGATTACTCTTTAATTAAAGATTGTCATGTGATGAAATCTCCAGGAATTCATTGAATCAAAGTCAGCAATCCAGAATGTTTCAAACTAATTTAGCATGGCTAACCTGGATTCGCTGAACTATTTATACTTTCGCTCAGTTACAAATGGCTCAGTACTAGGTAGTTCTTGAATGTTTATAAGGTCCAGATGCTAAACTAAAAAAAAATCCAATTTGATTTGCATAGCAGATTTCACTAACTAAATGGAATTTTACATCCTTACTAGAAGGACATGTGATCATGCCACCTGGTACTGGAATCCATTTTTAACTTGGTGTTTTTCCATGGGAAGGGGCATGCAATACAAAAGATTGTTGTCATAGGAGAAAGGCTATTTAAGCAATGGAAAGCTATGAGCCTTTGTCTTCAGTGGCTTTTGGAACTGACTGACACACCCTGAGAGGATAAAAAGAACTTTATAGAGCTGGAGACTGAAGTGAGAGTAAAAGATTTTGACTCCAATTTGAAACTTTTACTTGAAATAAGAATAGCTGTTTAGAGTAAGCATTTATATGTAACCGTTTTCTTAGTGAATTATAACTAGTTATGCATTTTCTATTCATTTTAGCGTAGTAACTTTGATCTCTCTTTTTTCACTTGCAACGACTTAAATCCTACTTTTTTGTATTTAATAAAAACATTTTTGTTTATTATCAAGCCCAGTGTAAATAATTGTTACCTGGGGGAAGCAACCACTGTGCATTTTTTTTTATTGATAAGGGGAATTTACCTTATGAGCTTTCCCTGTTTAAAAATTTTACAACAAGAAAGAGATTTATTTGGGGGGCTTTGGTCCCACTTAGGAGTTGGTTTCTTGGGTACTGAGCCCTTCAATCTGCATCTTCCCAGAGCTGAACCAGTTCAATGTCTGTTACTCTGCAGGAGGGTGGTAACCCCAACTCTGTGCCTTTTCTGGGGTGGATCAGAGGATCTGGCCCAGCAGGACAGGGTGGTAGGGAGCCCCAGAGAGCAAGAAGGGGGTATCAGTGGCAAGCAGGGGCGGATATAGGGCAGGGTGGGCGGGGCAGCCGCCCCGGGCCCCGCGCTTCAAGAAGCCCTGCACGTGGCGTCACTGCGCATGCGCCATGGCAAAGGGGGGCCCCGCGAAATTGTGCTGCTCTGGGCCCCGCAAAATGGTCATCTGCCCCTAGTGGCAAGATCAGCATACTGGAGAACAGTCTCAAGGAGTCTAATGTGATTGCACCCCATCACAGAGGCCTTCACCAGTCTAATTGTATATTCCTTTATTTGTCCTTCCCTCAGGAGTTCATGTAAGGAAAAGTGCAAGCAAACAAAAGGAAAGAATGTTTAACCAGCTGATGATCAAAATAACACTGACTGCAAACTGTGATGGTTTGAAATTACATCTATTCAACAAAGAGTGATCTGTTTCTGTTTTCTAAAAATAAAAACCAGAAGCAGTAGGAATAGCCATCAGTGGGTGGGGATAGGGAAGGCAGGAATCTCACACTGGAAAAGATGTGGGAGAGAGAGAGATGATTGGGCTATCAGGAAAGGCTAGACTGCCCCTTCTGGCATAGGAGCCTAGACTTTATTGGCTCTCATTGGTAGATCTTCTAAATGAGTGGAGCCAAGTTTTCAAAAGGTAAAATAATTTTAAAAAATTAAAATTTGCATTATGACAGTTTTCTTTTGGAAGGAAAGATTAAATGTACCAGAGGGATTATTACTGTTCCAGGCATTACGGATATCTTTTCTGTAGGCCACATTCTGCAGCAAGCTACACACAGCAAGTGAGAAGAAGCTGCACAAATGTGTCTCTGATCAGAACTTGGCTGTTACCATATTAAAGGATATTACACATTCTTCAGAAATGAAAGTAGCCCCCTTAGATTTTGTAACATTGGCTGCAATGCTAACTTCCCCTTTTGCAGGACGCATGCATCAGGCAGGTAGTGTGAGGGGAAAAAAACTGTATAAGAAATAATAAAAAGCTTTTTACTTTTGCGTAAATATGTTTTGATAGTAAAACACTGGTTTTCTCATTTTCTTTGCAGTAAAATACGATCTTAATAACCCTGCAAAACATGCCAAGCTGGATTTCCTCAATAACCTTGCAACTGGACTGGTATTCATTATAGTAGTTGTGAATATTTTTATCACTGCCTTTGGAGTGCAGAAACCAGTGGCTGGAACAGCCTCAAGACAATAGGGAACAAGAAGGTGAGTTATGAACCTTTCAGATTTTTTCCTATTGCCATCCACCCAACAGTGCACCTTCATACAGCCTCCCCACTCCTGAAAATCATGTTGTATTAAAAAAGTGACCATTTCCCCATTAAAGACTATCTATATGATCTCTGTAGAGAGCAAGTGTATTCTTCACAGTGTTCTTTAATCAGATTATAAATACAAGGGATTATTGATTAATATGATTCTGGATTTTTGGATGCAAAGTACAAAAAAAAAAGACTCAGACACACAGAAGAGTCTTGCACCTCAAAAGGGGTCCTTTATATTTTCCCTCTGTGAACTCATAGGGAGCAAGCATTTCTCAGGAGAAGCCTCTCCCTCCTCTCAGTGCTGATGAAGCCAATCAAGGGACTAAAAACTGTACTTTTACCTTTCTCCTACAAAAGTCTTTTTACTAGGCAGGATTGCATTTGCAGTGTTTTGCTATCCCAGTCAGTTATTAACACATGAAAGAATTTATCCAAGTTACTGGTGTGGTTTATTGTTAACCCAATGTAGTGTTGTTAGCCAACAGCAGAGACGTTTGACTTCATTTAATGTGCCCTATGGTTTTCCTGGGATGCACTTCTTTCCATTTGTAGGAAGCCCAGCCCAGGAAATTCTGCACCACAGGTTGTTTTGATAAATGTGTTAGAACATTATTATTCTCCCACTTGAGCAATCTGAAGCTCTTCAATGTGGAAGATATTTACAATCAGAGCCTCTTATTTTCATCCTCCTGCATAAGTGTAGAAGAGTTGGCATAAGATCAAAACATGTCATGCACTTCATAACCCTAACACCAGTCAGTAAGAGCTGAGACCAGAATGAGTGAATTCTTCCTCTCGGTCCAGCACACCTTCCCCTTTGCAGCGTACCATGAAATGCTTAGTAGAGTCTTGAAGCATGCTCAGAGCAATTGCTTTTGTGAGAGAGCTATGTGTAGCCAGAACATATTGGCTACGTCTACACTGGCCCCTTTTCCGGAAGGGGCATGTAAATTTCACGAGTCGTCGTAGGGAAATCCGCGGGGGATTTAAATATCCCCCGCGGCATTTAAATAAAAATGTCCGCCGCTTTTTTCCGGCTTTTAAAAAAGCCGGAAAAGAGCGTCTAGACTGGCCCCGATCCTCCGGAAAAAGTGCCCTTTTCCGGAGGCTCTTATTCTTACTTCAAAGTATAAGAGCCTCCGGAAAAGGGCACTTTTTCCGGAGGATCGGGGCCAGTCTAGACGCTCTTTTCCGGCTTTTTTAAAAGCCGGAAAAAAGCGGCGGACATTTTTATTTAAATGCCGCGGGGGATATTTAAATCCCCCGCGGATTTCCCTACGACGACTCGTGAAATTTACATGCCCCTTCCGGAAAAGGGGCCAGTGTAGACGTAGCCAGTATGTGTACAAGAAATAGTTTGAGATTTTCCAGCTGGCTTCTAATCAGCTGTCCAGAGTGTGTAGATAATTTACAGGGGGCATCAAATCTAGATGGGTTTTCCCAGAGACAGGAAAAGGCACTTCATGCTCCAGGACCATTTCTTTGCCCAACCTCAAATACCTCTGTCAGGACGGAGGCACTAAAAGACAAAAATGTAACTAGAAACATTTAAAATTCAATCCTACCTATTTGTCCCTAACCCTAGTCTCAGGAATGGCTTTGTGGTTGACGTCGAAGTTTAAAAAAGCCACAGCATGGGACAACTATCTGGCATAGAAAACTTTAGCTGATGTGGATAGGATATCTCTTGGCAAAGCTAAAAGGAACAGAAAATAGAGGTTGATAAGATGACGTACTAACCAAACCTAACAACAGGTATTTCTTCCAGCTCTACCTGTAACAACAGACTGATATTCTAATACAATGGTTGACTCACCACTGGTATGGCCCTCTCATGGGACAGGCAGTCTCACAAATAGGCTGGTCCCAAATGAAACTAGATTATAATAGATAATAACCAACATCGTAGACTCTGTGCAGAAGCCAGCCAGTAGCCAATCCCAGAGCACAGGTGTCCTCTGTTCTCTGTGAAGAGCCATTCATTTACTAAGCAGCGACTGTCTCCTGCACCAAATTTTAGACTTATCTGGTTTCATAGCCTCTCTCCAACAGTGTTGCGAGGTCCTTCACAGCTACAGGATTCAGCAGGTGAGCATTTTAATGAGTCTTGCAGCTGTTACATAGCTGTTACATAGGCCATATGTTTCCAGGCTTCACAAGCCACTTCTGCTTTGTGCAGCATTAACGTGCCAGGCTGATTTCTGAGTCAGTTATTGTACATCACCCCTCTTAACCTGAACAAGTGCTTCCTCCTGCAGATTTCTAACACCTGCCCATTGAAGGTGCGTCTACATTGCATGGTAGGTTGAAATAAGATACACAGATTGCATATCTTATTTCAATGTTATTTCAAAATAGGCAGCGTCTACACAGCACTTATTTTGAAATAGAGCAAATAGAGCAATAGAGCACTTACTCCTCGTACAATGAGGGTTACAGGAGTTGGAGTAAGAAGTCCTCCAGCTTGACAGTATTTTGACATTATTTTGAAATAACACATGGGGAGCTGCTGTAATAATAATTTCTTTAATCTGGCTTGGAAAAATCTAACATGATCTAAAGGCTGGAAAGGTGAATTTGGAGTGTTTTTTAAATTGTGGGAGTAATTAACCACTGCAACAATTTAGCAAAGGTTATGGGCTCAGTACTTCAGTGACCATTTTACAATCAAGATCAGATGATTTACTAAAAGATCTGCTGTAGGAATTATTTGGGGGAAATTCTGTGTCCTGCAGTATCAGGAAGTCAGACTGGTTAATCACAGTGGCTCCTACTGGCCTCAGAATCTACGATTTTTTTGCCCGCTGGCACATGCAGTCTTTGCTAAAATTAAAAAAAAAAATCCGCCCATTCACTTACATACAGTTTTTACAGGTCACTGAAAGTAAATCTCTCCTCACTGAGATTTTGGAAAAAATACAGCCCCTGGTAGTCAAAGGAGAGTGTCCACTGGAAGCAAGGCCTTATTTGGAGAGCTCCCTGAGTCTGTAACAGGCACAGGCATTGGTCTGCTCATGAAGGACTATGTTGGGATGTAACTTGTGAAGGACTGTGCTGGGTGGAGTTGGGAACCTTCCAGCTTTGCCTTACGTAAGGCCCACATGGCAGAAGATTTTGATTCCATCACAGAGGGAACTTGTGAGTCACTGTAATTCTTACATAACTGAGCTTAATTTTTTTGCTTTTCGTTTAGTTTCAGAGATCTGAACCATTGACCTCTCCTTTAAGTACTTCTGCACTTGAGCCAGTTAAACTTGGACACAGAAGGAAAACCTGGAGAATCTGAAGTTATTCAAACCAGCATTTTTGTTTCCTTCAAATGGCTTGTTTTCTGTGCCTGGAATTTTCATCCTGTTACACATGTAATATACTCAGTTTATAGTGGAAAGTCTGAGAGTTTTAACTGCTAGTTCATTGATACTATCTTCGAAGAGTCTGGCATCTCAATTTCTATACAAACTGGAGTTCTTCAGAGAGATGTGCAATGCGAATGAATTAACAGGGAACACAAAGCAATGGCATTAGCTCCAAAGGCATCTTGGACATCTCACTTTTTCTGCCTTCTGTTTTCTTGATGGCTGAGAAGTTATTCAACAAAATGTGCTCTAATTTCTACTGTGGAAACCAAGGGTCTGAAGGTCTGGCAGTTACACTGTCCTAACCTCTCTGCAATGTAACTAAGTGTTTGTATTTCCGTATTGCTGTACAGGTTGCACCTTTCTAAACCAGGACTCTCTGGTCTAGCAACATCCATGGTCCGGCATGACCTTGGATGTTCCTTGATGAGAAGTCTGGGAGCAGGAGGGCCAGCAGCTGAGAGCTCGGCGCAGCGAGTCTGGTGGTGGCGAGTTCACAGCAGCCTAGGCAGCAGCAAGGCTGGAACAGCCCGGGCAGCAGCAGAACATGATCAGGGCTGCCTGGCACCTGGCAGGGGAGCTGGGCCTGCGGCAGCCCAGACGGAGAAGCCTGGGAGGGGCCATAGCAGCCCAACAGAGGCAGACCGACTAGGGCCTTGTGCTGCCTGGCAGCAGGACTGAGATCGTGACAGTCTGATCAGTAAGGCTGGCAGCGAAGCCTAGGATGGGACTGGCCAGTAGGTAGCTTGGCTGGGCTGAGGGAGCTGGCAGCGGGGAGGGGCAGTGATCTGAAGGGCTGGTATCAGGGGACCTCCTTTGGTCCGGCAAATTCCCTCATTCGGGACTAGTCAGGTCCCGAGGGTGCCGGACCGGGGTAGTTCATCCTATAGTGGAATGCCTTTGATATGTGAAGGTGGCCATGGCTAATTTTCCCCCTCTTCCTAGGGAGCAATTAGTCTCTTCAGTTAAACCAAAACTTCACCTCTTCTAAGGTAACAGGAGAGGAACAAAAGTTAACCTTTTTTCTAGCTAGTTTCTCTCTCACCAGAACTCATTGACCCAGATTCTGTGTCACTAGATCACAGGGGCCTGCATAAACCTGCTCTCCCACTGGGGCAGGGTCCTATAAGTGGTCCCTTTGCCTATTTCTCACTCAGTCACTGCTCTCCTCCAATCCATGCAGGCTGATTATTTTCCACACCTCTGTGTAAAAAAGCTGCCATAGCTTAGCACCACTAGGCAATTTAAGGGCAGAGGGTGACCTTTATCCTTGCACTGAGGACAGGGCGAGACCTCTCAGTTCTTAAGTCACACATAACCTATCCAATCAGGGTATAGAAAAGCAAATTTCCCTCTGAGAAAAAACCTGATCTTGGCACTTATTTGCTTTTGCGAGATTGTAACTGATCTTTAACATTTTTGTAAAGTAATAAATGTAAAGACCAAGAAAAAGATCATAGAGAGCTCATATTCCCTGCTGGCACAAGAAGCACAATTTTTTCCAAGGGCATACTATTGCTGGCAATGGTGTATATTGTAAGTTCTGCCACGGATAGCCTTTTAATCCTTTTTCTTCTAATTTATTATGTTTGCAAATAGAAAGATTTTAGTGTCCTTGCATTTTAACTTTATTGTAGATATATACATTTATACTAATATATTTCTTGTGTTGTCACTTTATTTTGTACATTTGTAGCCCAATAGGTTAGTTTTTTAATATCAGTACTCATTTATACTTTTAGATTGATAATCCTCTCTTCTATGAATACATGACTAACTGGTCTTAGAGATTTATCTTGCTTACTGTAGATTACTTAAGAATTATCCTTTAACTCCAGAAACAAAGTAATCAGGTTAATATTTTTCTGTATTGCTAGTACAGGTTGGACCTCTCTAGTCCAGTAGACTAGAGATCTGATTGGTGCCGAATTATCCAAACCAAGGGAGGTCAATATTGTCTGGCAGTATTACCAACACTTCCACTGCTTATTGGGCTCTTAGAAGACATTTAGGGCTAAATTAGAGCTAAATAATAACACAGATCAAGAGAGCCAGGACTGGTGGCTCTAAAAAAACTTTATGGGATTGCCAGAAATTTGGTCACACCCGTGATAAATGGACATCCAGCTAACTAAAATCAAGCCAGAGCACTGATGTTGCTGGACCAGAGTGCCATTCTAGAGAGGTTCAACATGTAGCAAAATAGAGAAATTCAAGCAACATAGAAGCATATTATACTTTTCTTGCTTTGTGCTTGGTCAGTTTTTCTGCAGTGTTTTGGAAAATGCTGCTTCTAATGATGAGTTATATATATTTAAATGTAGCTGAGAGTGACCAGGGGATGAGCACTTAGCATGAATTTGTCCAACAGTTAATTTATCTTCTGTTAAAATGTATGAAGGAATATCAGAGGGTGTGTCTAGACTACATGGGTCTGTCGACAGAGCCATGTAAAGTAGTTTACTCGACATAGTCAATGAAGCGGGGATTTAAATAAGCCTTGTGAAACGAGCTTTACAGGAGTGGTTGACAAAGGCTTCCCTTGTCGACTGCGCTGCGTCTAGACTGCCGTGCTGTGCCGGATCAGCTGATTGTTGGCACAGCGTGGCGGCCATTTTTATTTTAATGAAGCGGGGATTATTTAAATCCCCGCTTCATTGACTATGTTGAGTAAACTACTTTACATGGCTCCATCGAAACGGAGCCATGTAGTCTAGACACACCCAGAATGTACCTGTATTGTATAATAATCTCAATAATATATTGCAGTGTATTGACTCGTAAAAAAAATCATTGCTTGACTGCTTAAAATAAAGACGCTTCCATTAAAAAAAAAACTGTAAAACTGTAGGGGGAACCCTACTGAACATGTAGTTACCATAAATAACTATCAGCGAGTGGCTTTGATATACACAACTGGGGTGTATTGCGTGTACAAAAGGTAGCAAAATATAGTACTATGCTACATAACATGTAAGCAGCCATTGTGGGCAAATGATTCTGACCCTTCAACTCCAGTTGAGATCCTAATTATTTCTGAATGCCAGAGTAGCATGAATTTTTTTAGGTGCAACTTTCCTCTTTTTATTGGTAAATAAATCATTTTTCTTACTTTTGTTTCTGGTTCTCATTTACTCTTCAATTTTAGACTTTTTATTGCCTTGCCTGATGTAAACCCCTTCATTGACTTCATTCGTACTTCACTGACCCCACTGGAGTTTCTGCTGCTTGTGCCAGGTTGGAATTTGGCCCAGGCTATGATAGAGAAGCACAAGGGATACGATTTCCTCTACAGAATCATGCTGCTGCCTCAGCTACATTCAACAGCCTCTGGGGATCTAGGTTTTTTACTCACATCACACTTATCTCTAGAACAATCATTGGGGCTTGTATATGACTTGACCAGGTCAATTTCCCTGCTTTTAATTTTCTCTAAATTCTCTCCATGTTTTCTAGATTTTTGTGTTTGATTCATTTGTCTTCTACATGCTGTCTGTTTCTCTTGACTTTCCGCTATCTGCCAATTTGTGTACATCTGCCCTTGGTACCTTTTCAGTTTCTCCTTGCTGTTTAACTTTAATTCTCATTGCATGCAAGGGAACAAGCTGTTTCCATGGTTTTTCCATGCAAACATCATAGGAACAGCTGTTTTCATAGTATTTTCCGCCAGGAACATATCCTGCCCTCCAGCTGCTGATGTTATATTGGGGGAATATAATCTACTGGATCCAAAACAAGAAGTGGTGAAGTTATGGCTGGATACCATCTGTTTCCAAAGGATTTTGGGGGTTGAGGAATCTAATTGTACACATGTGAGGGAGGGTAAAATGTACCATAGCTTAGAACAACAACAAAAACACGTCTTGGGTATCAAGAGCAAGGCATATATCTAGAAATTAAGAGCCAGATTTTCAAGACAGATGACCTACCATAGCAGCCAGATTTTCTAGAGAGCACAGCTTCCCATTTACCCAGCCTGCTGAGCTCTCAAAAAATCTGAACCATCAAATGTCATAATGAGAGCTGCGACTTGTCCTCAACTATGAGTTCTGAGCATATGGAAATCAGACCCTGAGTAAGTAGCCTGATTTTCAAGGTTCCCGGGCCATTGTCTTTAGATCTGAATAACTTTTTTCAGATGAAAGGGGTGATCGTTTATTGCCATGTTTTTTTCTGCAATTAAATGAGAATTGAAGACATTTTGCAATCATGCAACCTATAGTTTTTAAGACACCGAGGCCTTTAAAGAGCATTTATTTTTTATCAGGCAAAAGCTTCTCCAAGTTGGTTTCACCTATAAATAATTTAGTCTTGCTGAAAAATTCTTATCAGACACCTATTCATAACCCTAGAAGAGCATCTCTTAACAGTATCAGACAAATGGGTCTTTTTCTACCCATTCAAGCTTCTTGGTCTACTAAGCTTTCCCCAATATGCCATCAGTGTAAAAAATGGCTTGTTTCTAGGCAAAAATTTCAGTTAAAAACAAATAATCAATAATGAAGCAAGATGAGCTTTCAGTGGCCATCTTGGTTCATATCAGTTCATCCTGCTCTGTATTCAGCAGAATGGAAATAGAGGAAGAGACACAAGTTGTTTTGGTTGTTTTTATCAGTACCTCCAGATCTAGGGCTGGTTTATGTTGCAGTTCTCTTTAGTTGATTTTAATTCACTTCAAGTTACAATGACCACATTTACTGGTGTGCAATGTTATTCTAGGGTGTATACTCTAAAGCTCATGAGCTGGAAGCTGTTCTCTAGCAAAATGAACTGAAGTGGTAAATGTGTCTCTGGTTAATTTCATTCTCCACTCAGAAAGGAGTAATTAATAATAAAAAAACACACTAAAACTGTAGTTCTAAGCATGCTGCTAAAAGCGGCATAGCTTAGTATATGCCATACCTGTACTTGCTTGTTTCAATAGGTCTGTATGTGTAGGTTTGTTTTTGAACTCAGCTCTGGCACTGGACCCCAGAAGAATTCTCCATGCATGGCTTTTTCTTGTAAAAAACGAGGAGTCCTGTGGCTATGTATTAAATCTGTTAGTCTAATGTGCCACTGGACTCCGCGTTGTTTTTGCAGATGCAGACTAACACAGCTGCCCCTTTGAGAACTTTGTGTGAGTTTATTGCCATGTGATGGTTGTGTCACAGGGTGGCTGGACCTGTAAATGAGGGAGCCACCGTGCCAGAACAGATGCTCTGAATTTGGCCAAATAGTAGAGTTGGGCAGCACCTACGCCTAAGGGATCATGGACAAATCAGACAGGAGACAAGCTGATGAATCAGAGCTGGTTGAATGGGAGTCAGGGGTGGGGTGAGAGCTACCAAAAGACGGTGGAAGGTGTTACCTGGGGAAGGCTGAAGGCAAAGAGAGCAGCAAGAGGGGTTTGCTGGCTGACCTCCCCAACCTCGAGTCAGAGGGATAAACAAGACTGAAGCCAATGGAGCAGCAGGGCAGCATAAACACTGATCTCCACACTGGAAAGCTGCATCCAGCAGAGTAGTGGGAGGAGGAAGGGGAGAGAGGCTGGTCTATGGGCAAGGAACATCTCCCAGTAGAGAATCTGTGGGCGTTCCCACTGGGAAGCGCAGGGTTGCAAGCTATCAGGAAGGTCAGGATGGCTGTCCTGGCTGAGGGAGAGAAGAGGGTAATAGGAGCCTACGTGTGACAGAAGACACTGGAGTATGGTGTAGCTACGCTCCAGCAAGGAGTCTGGGAAGAGCAGTGGTTTAGAACTAGATGCACAGGAGGTGGGGGGGGGGGGGAGGGGATATGGACTGTGTTTGGGGACTGTTGTTACAGGCTAGTTAAAATTATGTCTTGTAATAAACTTGCCCCAAGGAGGGGGTGTTATTTCATCAAGAGCCTGGTGCAGTCCTTAGGTTATCTCAGGGGAAACTGAGGCAGGCACACACATTGTGCTGCAGCCTATCATGGGAGGGCACTTCAGGTGGCGTTGCCCTATGACAGATTGTCAAGCTCAGAAAACTAAGCGATTTCATACCATTTGTAATATGCAGTACTGTAATACAAACGATCATGGAGATATTTGGGAAACAACCATCAGGTGAAATGGCACGTTCCAGGCAGTTTGTCTGATTCACTTCACCAGGAAATTGTGTGGAAAGTCTGGTCTGAATTTCATCCATGACCGCTGCTGTTGCAAGTTACTTCTAGTGCAGAAGTATTCTATTTGTAACTGCTGTCATGTGGCTGTGGCAATTGAGCCAAATAACCCACCATCTGTGCAGACCCCTTCCTACTACCAATGAAATGGTTGCATGTAAATTACGAGTAGGGCAAGGCAGGTGATTGGTTGCGTTACCTTTGATATCACAGTGGTGTAGGACTCGTTGCAGGGCAGAGACACAGCCGTGCAACAGGAAGGCAGTAACTCATAAAGTCAAAATGGCAGAGAATTTACAAGGGAGATGATAGCAGATGACAAATCCCAGGGATGATTGCTCTGGTGATAGTCTGAACCAAAAGAGCTCTCAGTCATGCTTGCAGCTGCTTCACACTGACTCCACAGACGTTCTAGGCTTCAGACTAGGTCTACAATGCAGCCTTTTGTTGGCAGAGACAATGCAAATGAAGCGCTCATTCACATTTATCATGTTGTCATTGGCATATTTTCTGTGGATGCTTTTTGCGGAAGAGGTTTTTGCATAAAAACAAGCAGTGTAGATGGTGCCGTTTGTGTAAAATCCCCCTGTTGCACAAGATCCTGTATACCTCCTTTTTTTGAGGCATAAGGGAGTTTGCACAAAAGGGGAGGGATAGCTCAGTGGTTTGAGCATTGGCCTGTTAAACCCAGTTGTGAGTTCAATCCTTAAGGGTGCCATTTAGGGATCTAGGGCAAAAATCTGTCAGAGATAATACTTGGTCTTGTTGTGAAAGCAGGGGACTGGACCTGATGCCCTTTCAAGGTCCCTTCCAGCTCTATGAGATAGGTATATCTCCATGTTATAACCTTATTATACAGCTACTACACCGGTTGTTGCACCATTTTATAGCATGTTTCTCTGTAAAATAAAGGCATATCAAGCAAGTAATTCTGCAATGTTATCATTCAAACCACCGGTGTGACAAGCCTGACAGAATAGGCTAGTTTATTACAGGCCATAGGAGCAGTCACTAGTGAACAACTAATACTATTATTCAGTGACTTGTGTTATTGGGATCAGGATTGTTTGGTAATTCCGGATTCCCTATATTATATCTGGCTTCAATGAAAATTTATATGAATAATCCATTTGTTGGTTTATGATCCTTTTAATTCCTCATGTGATGTTCCTGAAATGCTACAGTTTTGCTGCGACTTCTCACGTGCACTGCAGTAGGGAGACTGCAGGGTATGTCTGGATGGCATTGTAAGATCAGGGTTGGAACTCACATTCAAGCCTAACCCCAACTCAATTTCCATCTGCACACAAATCAGGCTGACCATGGCTTGGATCCCACAAGGTGGGGAAGTCAGAGCCTGGGTCAAGCCAGGACCCAGAGGCAAAGTACTAGTGCTTTGCAGTATAGATACAGCCCCAGTGGATTTGTGCTCTGGGAGTCCACCAAAAGTATACACAATCCCACAGGTTATGGGTGGGTTCTAGGAAGTCTAGGCTAGGGTGGCTGGACTCAGGCCTGCATAATGCAGTAGAGATGCTGGATCTCCAAGTTGGGAGGCAACATTCAACCACTCCAGACTTGGAGTCACAAATGAGTACAGACACTCAAACTGTAGGTTAACAACCCAAGGTCTGCTAACTTGAGTGCTCTTGATTCTGGGCTTTGACTGCAGTGTAGCCATACCTTCAGCAACTCCTCAGGCAAAAAGGTTTTTGTGCATTGATTTTTCAAGAATCTGTATGAACCACATTGCATTCATGACAAACTCATGTTGCAGGAGTGTCAAATGGAGGTGAGGGGGTTGTTTTGATTTTTTTGGAAGGATAGAGGCTATAACAGTGAGGAAGTTAACGATGTGAAACAGCCACACAACCAGAACTGCAATGTTGTAACGTGGCTTTCACCACAGGTCATCTGAGTATCAGAGATTGAGTTAGAAAAATAAAAAAGTGAGACAAGAATTACAGGCGAGCTCTCCCTGGCCTAGTGATCATGCTTTCTATTGCCAACCAAAGGAATCAGGTTTCTTTTCCATCCTAGTCTTTTGCTTCCTGCAGCTGAGAGTGGGATATCGATTAGGGACCCTCATTGCTCTGCAAATAACATAAACAGCTGGACAGCAAGACGGTTGCTGCAGTTTGGCATTAGCTGCTTCCAGAGTGGATCCTGCTTAATAGAGAATAACTTGATGCCTCCGTGTGCTCAGCTGACTCTGGAGATCTAAATGTCAAATGAGTTAATTATCCCCGTGGCATAATGCAAGGTAGAGTTGGCTTATAAAAAAGGGCCTGTAGAATTTAATTCATATATTCATTTTTTGTAGAACTGTCAAGTCCTCCTATATAATTATGCTACTATAATAAGGAATATCCCTGTTCATTCCATAGACTGCTTTAATACATCTATAGAAATAGTGGAGTATGAGCAGTTTGAAGACTACTTTCTATGTACGTTCATGCCTAGCCTAGAAGGTTTTTGATAGGCCTACAATCCTGTTCAACCACACAACAGATATTTCATAGCCAGTAACAATACTGTCTTCTGTGTACTGCCCCACCAACATGCCTCAGTCCTGACTAGCGAGGACACTACACAGGCTGAGAGAATAATCCAGTGTTTCTATACCCATTCGGCTCTTAGCAGCATTTATGAGGCAAATACAAGTGTGTTCAAAGCCATGAGACAGAGATGGAGAGCTCCATGCTCCATAACCAAAGCTAAGGGCTCCCTATTCTTCCTAGAAGGGATGATTACAGAAAGCAGTATGATAGATTGTGACTGTTCTTACACTACTTTGCTACTGTGTTTGCCACTCAACAGGCAGGAAATGTGTTTACCCGGTCAAAATATAACTTTGTTTGAATGCTCCATCTACTCTGTAAGAACCACAGTTATCACCATTAAACCAATAGCCATGAACAGTTACCACAGCGATATCTGAGCCACCATATTTCTCTGCTAGAGCAGGAAATAACTAATATCTGAGATACATCCACATGGTAATTATATACGGAAGAATTTATAACAGAAGCCATTGTAGTTTAGATCACTTTTTAGGACATACATATGAGTTCAACTTGCTCCCCTGCTGGTTTTTTCCTATTAAACAGCTTCATGTCCTCTATCCCCTCTCCCCCACCCTCTGCCTTACAAATGCAACACTTTGCTTTGCATTGGTGTTGGAGTAGAAGCTGTGCAGGGTTCTGGACACTGAAATGTTGTCAAGGAGTCCACACAAATGTATGTATGGATTTGTATGTGACTGGCCACTCAGATCTTATCTAACTAACCTTCATTATGGACCTGGTTCCAAGAGAAGCTGAACAACCACAGTTTGCCACCTTGATGTGAAGTACGTCTTTGGTTTCAGGCCCTATCTGTACTCATTACATATCCAGGGATTTAAATATGTATTTTAATGCTTCCCGTGCAAACTAGAATTTCCACAACCTTGTCTCTGGAATAACAAACAGCTTTTTGGCCGGCAATGCATTTGTTATTAGTTTCAGAAGCTATTTTCTGACCTTCTTTCTTCCATGGGAAGATTATGCAGCTCTGGGTAACTAGCAATACAATGTCAATATGTTAAGAGCCAAATTCTGCCCATGCATGCATTGAGCAGTGAGCACCCTAATTTGAGGGCACAATTTGACCTTAGGTTTTGCCTGTCACTAGGAGACTTGCAGGTTGTACCTCCCTTGTCTGTCACCCTTGGGACCTGACTGTTCCCAAACCAGGGAATTTTCCATACCACGGGAGGTCAATGACAGTCTCTCTGCTTCTTCCCGCTGTGCGGCTCCACTCTAACAGCAGCAGAAGGGCTAGCATTGATAGAGCAGGGACAGGGGAGCACTTAGCGAAAGAGGCAGAGCAGCCAGGAGTGCTCTCATCCCCCCATCCAACCGTGGGGCTGTGCTCGTGGCCCCCAGCTGCAAGGGTATGCTCCTGGTCCCCGCTGCCAACAGCAGGGCTCCACACCAGCTGCAGTGCTGTGCTCCTAGCCCCTAGCCACAGGGATCTGCAGTCCTCTTCCCGCCAGTACCGCACCAGTCTCCACTCCTCCCCTTCCCTCCACAAGCTTGAAGGTGGTAACTGAGCTATCTGCAGCGCTCCAGAGGCTCTGGGAGTCCAGGGGAGGCGTTACTGAGTGCAGGGCCCCCAGCTTTTCCCCTTCAGTGCTCCAGCCCCAGAGTCCGCAGAGATGTGGGACAGGGAAGCTTGGTTTATAGAGGTACAGCCTGTACAAAACTCCCTTCTGAAGTGCAACATTTCATGTAGCTAAATTCATAATTAAAGATATAAATGCTCAGTTTCTGGCAATGTAACTGGCAAAAGCCAGTTAATCGAGAATGAAACAGAGCTCCAAAATGGGCATTGTACATGTCTGATAATGAACCATAGCTAACTATCTCTTCTGGGTTGTCACTGACTCAGGAACAATTATTGGCAGTCCAGTCTGTTTTCAGACAGGTTCCCTATGTGCATGCTGGGAACTTGCTTCAGTAAATCAGAAGTTAGTAAAGCGCCATTACCCTAAATAGTGCACTAACTGGTGAGTTGTTTTTGGCTTGTTCCCTCCCATCTTCTAGACAGTGCCTTCCTAATCTCACCTTCCCATCTTTTCCATCATAAATCTACAGTTGCAACTTGGACCAAGAGTTTCTTTCATTAAAATTCTTGCTTTTTTGGAACCTACATCATCCCTTATAAACCTCCTTTTAAAGGATTTGATGTCTTTATCACCACAACTTTAATTTAAAGGTATTTATATGAGTATATGTTTGGTAAATTGTCTTCAGTCTTTACAAATAAAAGGATTCTTGTCTAGAGATTATACAGACTATTTTCTGCTATTTATTGCATCTGGGCAAATTTATTTTGGCTAATAGCATGTTTGCTAAAAATGCAGTTTTGATCAATATTTGCACATTTTTATCAAGTTTGCCAAAACATTTCAACCAAATTGAACAATCAAAATGTTTTGATAATGTCCAGGCACAGTGCCAACACACTGTAGGCCAGTGGTCTCCAACCTTTTTACACCCAAGATCACTTTTTAAGTCTCAGAACAGGCGAAGATCTACTGCCCCGCCCCTTCCTTGAGCCCCGCCTACATTACCTGAGGAAATCTAATGTAAATGTACTGCGCAGGTGCGCAGTTCAGAGAGGGCTCAAGAGCTACTCTTAGAGCCCCTGAGATCTACCGGTAGCTCGCGATCTACTGGTTGGTGACCACGGCTGTAGGCTATGCCTACACTGCCCCCGTTTTGCGCAAAAAATACAACCGCGCCCCAAGTTACGAACAAGTTACGGACCAACACTTGAAGTAACTCGAAGTGTTCGTAACTTGGATCCCATACAGTTACATGGCAACCGCGCTGTTCGTAAGCGCGGATCGCCGTTCGTAACTTGGATCCACATTTACGACCGCTTTCGTTGTAAGTGCAGATGGTCGTAAGTGGAAGTGGTCGTAACTCGGGGAGCAGCTGTATGCAAATGAGGTGAAGCATGGAATAGTACCACGTCTCATTTGCATGCTCCAAAACGAAACTAAATATTTGCATCAGATCAAATACAACATTTTGTTCAACCTGAAAAAAATCCACTAGTTGCCCAGCTCTGCTTTCACTGCATGGATTTACTTATATACAATAACCCGAACTTGCCCCCTCTTCTGTATCCTCCTTTTGTCTGAGCCAGTGGTTGCAAGGGCCGGATAGCAGCCAACCTCCGACCCAGGACCCCTGCGCCCTGCCACACAGCTGTCCTGGACAGGGTCCATGTGACTGCCCCAGATCCTTGCCACACAGGGAAAGCCAGCTACCTACCCTGGATCCCCACTACAAGGCACCCTCAGGCCCCCAGACCTCACGGGGCAGGCCAGCAGCCCCAACTCTGACCCCACTGTGCATCAGCCAATATCGTTCCACATTGGGCAGTTGGAAGCCAGCAGATAACAGCACGCTGCTGGCTTTTAGCACACAGCTGGGCTGGGCTGCAGCTGTGTGCTAATTGGGTCATGTGGCTTTGAGAACCACTGGTCTAAGCAGTGAGAAGAGCAGACTTTCAGCTCTGGATTATTCTCAAAACAGAAACGATGTAATGATCTCTGCCTAATAATGATCATGTATCCACCTCATGGCACTGCAGCACAAATGGGCACCATTCCAGGTCTCTTCCCCAGGCATAGGGCCACGGTGCTGTTGAGATCTGCCGTGTATTTCCAGAGATCAAGTCAGCAGTGTGAACCCCTCCTGGGTGAGCTTTGTCTGGCTTTGGTCAGCACTTCTCACAAGAAGGAAAATTCAGTGACAGAACCAAGATTATAAAAGAAGATCGATTAGACAAGTGCAAGGAACCGTTTTCCAGGATGATCTGTTATAGGCGAGGCAAACGGCAGCATTTTGTGTATTCCCCACCATTAGCGTGCGAGGCAAAAAGTTACTTTTAAGTTTCCGCTCATCTGGCAAAAAAGCCCGGTCAGGAAATATGAGTCATCCGAGATGTCAGAGAATGTCCCAGCCTGCCAAGGAACTGAACGCCTCCCGTGAGTGAGCCTCCCCCTAGACAGCTGCAAGTTCCGGTCTGAACTAGCTTCACCTACTGCCAAGAGACTCGGGCCACAGAATAATGCGATATTCAACCAAAGCGCTTGGCAGGCGAGTGTGGAACAGCTCAGGTAGCTGCCTCAAAAACCACTCTTCCGTTCCTGCCCCGTAAGCAAGTACAGGCCTGCACACTCAGAGGCAATGCAAGAATGGCTCCTTTGCCACATACACTAAGTCCCTTGAAGGCTCTTACCCCACCAAAGCCTAGCTGCCTTGGATGATCAGAGGTAGAGCATGAGGCAGCGTGGGAAGGCCACGGGACTGGGAATTTAAGGGCCTTGTTTGATATCAGCATGAACATTCCTTAAAAACCACTTCACCCTTGAAAGTGGTTACAGCATATCTGTGCATAAGGCGTGCAGTGTTACACCCTCTCCCCCCATGGCTAATGCCAATGCCTGGGAGGGTTCTCAGTGGGGTCTGTTTTGCAGTCAGCTAGTTTCTGGCTTTCTTACATTTGAGCCAAAGATGATGGTGACATGGAATACACGTCTGAGTCTAACCACGGGAGAACAGACCAGTCTTTGTACAGGCATCACTACACCCTGCAACAGTGCCATGGAGCCACAGGGCTGGTGCTCTCACATGGCTCTGGAACAGTTCCTGGGATGGACCCTTAAGAGTGCCAACCACCTTAGGGTCACATTCTCTCACTGGGGAAAGCCCCTTTGGCTTCACCGCCTCCTGGGGCTGAACCTCGATGGCTTCAGCCTCTCTGCCTCACTCCATGAGCTCCCCTCAATGAGTCCTCTTGAACTGGACCCCTGGGGATGGCTTGCACACCCAAAGGGAGGCATGCACCTGTAAAAGCAGAAGGGTTTATTATGACATGGAAAGTTCTTAGAAAGTTTCAGCAAAGTCCATCTGGGTCAGTCCGGAGCCAAAGTGGGCTCAGACACCTCTGTTGAATGGTCCCATTTGCCCCCAGACCAGGAACACGTGTCTTACTTCCAGTGGCTCATACTCGAACCAGAGTGTGGCTCAGAGGCAACGTGTATGGAAGACGGGGGGGAGGTGCGTCAAGTGTCCCCCAGATTGGCCTGGCAGGGACAGGGAGGGAGAGGGGCTCACTCATCTCTCCCTGCCTGGGAGAGACTACATGGACTCTCACTGCCTCCCAGGCAAAAATGACTCTGTCCCATGCTCTGCTGTGATGCCAGGTACAGCAGCTGAGCCTGTTGTGGGGGAGGCACTGGAAGAGGGCAGAATCCACCGCCCCCCCATGGTAGTGTAGGGTAGGGAGAACACTGTAGCCCTGGGCTGGGTGCAGAGAGGGAGGGATGACTGGGCAAGAGAGGCACATGGGGTGGTCATGTAATCCCCCCACCTCCATTATAGGGAGGTTCCAGTCATCTACGCTCTGACCCCTCAGTTCTTTGTTAGTTTTCCCAGGCAAGACTGTCCACTTCAGTTCTTTGTTCTCAAGCTGGTCACTGATTTCTGGCTTCTTGCAGGGGGTGAGCCCGTCATGTCATCAGTTGATCTAGTTAAACATGTAGCACACAGGGGAAACTGAGGCACAGACACTAGGCATACAAAATAGTAAGACAAATGCCCACTTTGTCACAAACATTCTTTGTTTTCGTTCCACATTTGAACACAAAGGAAAACTTCTGAACACTTTTGTGAAACTGAATTGTGGAGAAACAGACTTTTCAGAGCAAACAGTGTAGATTTTTGGTTCTTTCACTGGAAATGACTGAAGTCAGCCACCTTCCCACTGAACATGTCAAAAAGCATTACGTCACTGTGATGCATTTTTGCTTCAATGAAGGCAGCATATTTTGATGAAAGAACATTTAGCTCTGACCAGCTCTGAGAGTGAGGGGTGAGGCTGTAGGTTTGCCCAGTTGAGTTGTAAATGCAGAAAGATGCTCATTTCAGCTGGAGCCAGGGCAGTGTAGTCCAATGTGAGCATAAGGAATTGGTTGACCGAGATGTAGCCGCCACTTCTGGGAGTTGATCTGATAGTGGAAAGAAAAGGGCAGAGGAGAGAACAGCAGCTGTGGTAGAAGAACTGGGATAATGGAATGCAATTTAGCAGTGTTTGTCAGTAACTCCAGGAAGGAGGTTGATATAGGAATATGGGTATATAGCAACAGCTGGAAGGATGGCTAGCCAGGAACTTGCGATATATGTGGGTGTTTGCTATAAAAGCTCTTTTCCTTGCAAGGCCAGCTTTGGAAACAAGCAGTGCTGATGTTAACTTTCCTCCCAAAGATTGCAGGTTATTTATGATGTTGTAGGGGGGGCAGCTACCCCACTCCAGAAGGGAAGGGGTTAAAGCAGGCTCTGGCCATTCAGAGCCCTGGCCATTCAGAGAGAGGCTTATAAGGAGCCAATGAGAAGGTGGCTTGTGGGAGTGGCCCTGCTATAAGGAGCTGCTCAGCAGAGCAGAGGGCAGTTGGGCCCTGAGCAGAGAAGATGCAGGACAGGTTCCCTGAGAAGCACTGTGGATAGAGCAGTGCTGGGCAGGCTTGGGGAGCAGAGCAAGAGAGGCTAGTCTGATTGACACAAGGGCCAAGAAGGCGCAAGGGGTCATGGGGAAATGGCCGAGGGAACAGGAGGCAGTAAAGAGGAACGAAGGAAGGCAGGACAAAGCTGCCACTTGAGAGCCCTGGGTTGGGACCCAGAATAGTGGGAGGGCCTGGGTCCCCACCCCCTTTCCTGCTTGCACTGCATCCTGCCACACCTAAGAGTGGCCTCTCTAGACTCTGACTTGTTCCTGCGTTGAGGGGCTAGACTGGAGCTGCAGTTTGCTGTGGTGGCAGGTGGGAAACAGAGGACGGCTGTTACCCCCGGAAGGGGCTGAGAAACCAGAGCAGTGGGCACTGCTGGAGGGCAGTGCCCTGAAGGGGATGCTGTGGTCCTGGGAGCAACACAGGTCCAGAGCACAAAGGGGTAAGAGCGCAGAGCAACCATGGGTGAGACAGAGGGCAACCTGTTCAGAGTAAGAGCTACTTCTCGGTGTGACCAGCAGGAGCTGCAGTGACAGTGAGTCTTGATCTGTATAGAGATGTGTAAGGGGCTGCCCATGGGAGTCCATGATAAAAACGAGCACAGGTCCCAAAGTTTTCAGTCAGATGCTGTTTTAGTTTGTGGCAGTGGGAGGCATTGCCAGAGGGCCACTCCTTGCATCAGGGCTATGGACTCCCTTCCATTCTGCTGCCTAAACCAGAACCCACACCTCTCTTGAACAGCCAGCATGACCACTAGGAGGAGAGGTTGAGAGGCAAGGTAGTCTAGTGCAGTGGCTCTCAGCCTTTCCAGACTATGGATCCCTTTCAGGAGTCTGATTTGTCTTGTATACCCAAGTTTCACCTCACTTAAAAACTACTTGCGTACAAAATCCGCCATAAAAACACAAGTGTCACAACACACTAGTACTGACAGATTGCTGACTGTCTCATGTCTACAGTGTAATTATAAAATAAAGCAATTGGAATGTAAATATTGTACTTACATTTCAGTGTACACTGCATATAGAACAATATAAACAAGGCTTTCTATGAAATTCTAGTTTGTACTGACTTCACTTGTGCTTTTTTATGTAGCCTGTTGTAGAATTAGTCAAATATCTAGATGAGCTGATGCATTCCCTAGAGGACCTCTGCAGACCCTAGGGCTGTGTCTACACTGCACCCCTTTTCCGGAAAAGGAATGCAAATTAGACAAGTCAGAATTGCAAATGCAGCGGGGGATTTAAATATCCCCCGCTGCATTTGCATGAACATGGCTGCCCCTTTTTTCCAGCTCAGGGCTTTGCCGGAGAAAAGCGCCAGTCTAGACGGGATCTTTCGGAAAATAAAGCCTTTTCCGAAAAGTCCCTTATTCCTCTTAAAATCAGAAATAAGGGACCTTTCAGAAAAGGCTTTATTTTCCAAAAGATCCCCGTCTAGACTGGCGCTTTTTTCTGGCAAAGCCCCGAGCCGGAAAAAAGCGGCAGCCATGTTCATGCAAATGCAGCGGGGGATATTTAAATCCCCCGCTGTATTTGCAATTCCGACTTGTCTAATCTGCATCCCTTTTCCAGAAAAGGGGTGCAGTGTAGACACAGCCTAGAAGTATGCATATCCCTGATTGAAAACTGCTGGCCTAGTAAAGTAGGCAAAGAATAAAGCATTCCTACAATTCATTCTAATCTCTGACACTGATTCCTTGCCCTTGGTCAACTCACACAACCTTTTCCCTTAGCTTCCTCATTGAATGAAGGGGATAATATTAACCCATCTGAAGAAGTGCTGTGACCATTAAATACTTTGTATTCTGAGTGCTCTACATGCTTAAATTCCCTCCAAAAGAAATACAGAATCTCCCAGTGAGAGGGAGCAGCTGGGGGGGTCCAAAAATCCCCTTCCAAGATGGTTTTTTTAATGTTATGTGTTTGCAGCTACATGGAGGACCCGTGCCAGCCCACTTCCTTGAGCAGCCTCACTTGACTCCTGCAGATAGAGGAGAGGGTGGAGGAAAGCTAAAAATCCCATTCATTACAATACACGTAAAACAGTCGGTTAAATTTGGGGGCTAGTCCAAATATCATCTTACTAGACCTCCCAAAAATTCTCCTGGCTGGCTGCATACTCAGTGATGTGAGCATGCAGGGCAGGATTTGGTTATGTTGGTACAGCCCTCCTCTCCCTTTGATTTTCAAATGAAAAGGTCATTGCACCAAAAAATAACGGGGCTGGGGTGGGGAGGATGTGAACAAAGCTAGCACAATCTTTTTCTAGAGAAAAAAGAAAAGGTTGAGATTTTTTCCAAGCAGTCTTCTACCAATTTCAATGGGAACTGTGTGCCTAAATCTCCTATGCTGGAATTTGACAGCTATTCTTTCTTCACCTCTTAAGGACAGGAGGAAAATCCAGATATTTGGAATGATCAGTGAAGAGGAATAATAATTCAAAGGCCTAGACTCCCTTCTCATAACTTTTTCTAGCTCTGCTACTATGTGCTAGACTAGATGATCCCAAAGCAGCTTGAGAGACGACACACAAGTCGGTCTCTTTTCACTAATTATGAAAATTGCTCCATTTATCAGTTTAGAAATAATGTATAGTCTCTGTTGTGGAAAACAAGGGAATCCCAGGAACAAGGTATTATTTTATTGTAAGGTTCATTGATCAGATCAGAAGAAACTATATACTGTATTAATGATGGATGTATACAAAACATCCACTAGGTGTCACTGATCAACTTTGAAAACACAGTGAGCTAGGGTTTGTGCAGCCCAATATGATTATGTAGAGCCCCAGGTATTGACACAGCTGTTCTAACACAAGAGGGTGTGTTTTCCGGGATGATTATCAGAATGTGACCCCACAGCTAGCCTCTCTTGAGTCTCCCGCCCCACAAATCTGAGCAGCGCAGGGTACTGTAGTATATTTTAAGGACATTTGCAGCAATCTCTGAATATTCTTTTCAGAGCAGTGGCTGTGTTAGTCTGTTTCAGCAAAAACAACAAGGAGTCCAGTGGCACTTTCAAGACTAATACATTTATTAAGGTTTTAGGGCATAAGCTTTCTTTTTTTTTGTGAGAAACAACTCACTTTCTCAGATGCTCGAAGAGAAAAGAAAAAAGTAATGGATACAGAGATGGGAGTGTGATAGCTGTTCTAATTAAATCAGGGTGGATGTGGCTCTTCTCCAAGGTCAGAGTACCTGAAGAGAAATTACCTACTGTAATATGAGAACCACTCCATGTTTCTATTTCAGCTTCTTTTCAGAGTGTCAGGTTTGCATGTGAATTCCAGCTTAGCAGTTTCTCATTGTGGTCTGAGAAATAAATACAAAATACACACTTACCGACTGAGCTGAAGGACTTGTAGCCTCTGCTATCGCTTCATTAGCTTCAGGCCTGGCCCAGGCACATGCCCCACATGGCAGAGGACACAATTTCTTTTCTGGGCAGAGCAGACATTACCCACCTCCTCTACTGCTCTTGGCCCATCTCCCCCTGATCCTTAATGATAAGCATAGGGCTTGTCTCCACTACACCTACTGCAGTGATCGATCCACCGACCATCGATTTATTGCGTCTGCTTAGACACAATAAATCTATCTCCGCGTGCTCTCCTGTCAGCACTGGTGCTCCACCAGGACCAGAAGACTAACAGTGATGGAAAAGCAGCCCACGCAGGCTGCACCTCATGCAAGACACCATGGTAAGTACTAAGGATGTTAAGAGGTGGGTAATTGGTTAATTGTGTAGTCAATTTGTATCGACTACACGATTAGTTGATCAGGGAAGGCACTCAGTCCAGGAGTGAGGCAACCCAGTACCTATTACATTTAAACTGCAAAGCTGCAGCAGGGGTAGGTCCTGGACCTAGCGCGAGCTGGGACTGAGCAAGCCTGGCTTAGTCCTGGCTTGTGCCGAATCCAGTAGCCCTTGTCCGTGGCGGCCGGGGCTAGCCACAAAGAGAGGCTGCTGCTTATTGCTTTGTAGCAGCCTCCCCTGTGCCTCTCTTCTGCTGCTTTAGGCAGCACTATAGAGACTGTGCGGGGGAGGAGGGGGAAACCGGCTTTTAAGCTGGCTCCCTCCAGCACCAGCTCCTGCTCCCCCCTCTTGCTGCCTCTGATTCAGAGGCAGCAAGGGGGACAGGAAATTCAAGTTGTTGACGTGGCTATTCACTTACATCCCTAGTAAGAACATCGACTTCAGCTACACTATTTGCATAGGTGAAGCGAGTAGATTAGGTGTGGATTAGTATAGACAAGGCCTAAGTATGTTTTCCCCAGCTCAGTGAGAATTGGATGGGGTCATAAATCCCAGTTCTTTCTATATATGGTGGGGCTGCATTGTACACAGGGAATACCTAGAGGGGCTGATTATCTCTCCTGAGTTAGTGCTGATGCTCAGAAACTCAAACTGCTAAACTAATTTAAAAGGTTATAAAGCCAGAAGGGACCAATTGCTCGTTCATCTAGGCTGATCTCCTGTATAACACAGGCCATAGGCCTGCTCTGACTTGAGTCCTGTTTGCATACAGCAGATCTTTTAGAAAAACATCCTAAACTTGATTAAAAATGTGGGTGCAAACAATTTACAATGGACTCTTCAATCTAGCAGAGAAAAGTCTATCGAGATCTAATGACTGGCTATTGAAGCCAGATACATCCAGACAGGAAATATGGTGCTACTTTTTAACCATAAGGGTAGTTAGTTATTGAAACAACTTCCCAAGGCTCTGGTAGCTTTTCCATCACTGACAAAGCTACTCCTAAGTTACGTCTACACCATGAGCGTGGGATGTGACTGTGGTAGTATGAGTAGCAGCAGCACAAGCTTGGATTAACTGTGCCTGCACTGCCCATGCTACTGAGGCTGTGTTACTATTTATACTCTCACTAGCTCTCATCCAGCTAGTGTGAGTCTGTGTACCTGATCTGGGAGTCACTCTCCTAGCTCATAGTGTAGCTGTAACCATGGACTGTGATCAAATCGCCCCTGAATCTGGGGTCTCAACCTCCTGGCTGGAGCAATTGCACTTTGGCCCAGGAGTTCTGGTAGGCCAGGGAGGCAGTGCCTGTTCATTCTCATTCCCTAAACCCCACCACTTCCTCCCCCCTATCGCCCATTCCCTGAGGACACAGCTTTGGGGATAGATGGTGGGGAAGGGCCTGGCCGGGGGTGGCAGCCATGGTTGGGGCCACCCTTCACTCCCTGCGGCAGCAATGAGTTATACCAGATACACCATCTGCAAAAAATTGTAGTCTGCCCAATATGATAATGTCATTTAGATGTTTGTATCATTTTTGGTTTGGGGATCTGTCTGTATTACAAAGCTTGTGCCATGCTCCTCGGTGACACCCACGGGCAGTTTGGTGATGCACCGCCTAGCTTGCTTGATGGCCCATCAGTTGTCCCAGTGAGAGAAGGCACTGTCTGTGCTTTATGACTCTCAGCAAGGTCTGTAGGAATATGTCTATGGGAAGAACTCTAAGGTTTCCAGGCAACTTGGGTTTGGGACAAAGGAAGTAGAAACCACATGGCAAAAGGAATATAAAAGGCAGCTTTGTTTTCTCCAAATTGTCTTCATTCCCACTTCTTACCTCTGGAGTAACCTTTCTACAGATGAAGCTCTGAACAGGGACTGAATGACCCATCAAATCTATGGATGTATTCCAGCTGGACTTTCAAGCCTGCAGACTCACCAGTACTGCTAGGAACTTGATGAACTTTGAAGTTGTTGTATATATGTGGCTGCTTTATCATTTAACTTCTCTTCTTGTTTTTCTTGTTTCATTATAATAATCCTTTAGTTTTAGACACTAAAGGATTGGCTGGCAGCATGGAATTTTGGGTGAGATGCAAACCTATACTGACCTAGTAATGAAGCTGACCCATTGGGGACAGAAGAACATTTTCTATATGTGAGTGGAGTTTTAAAATAACTTCTCACTGTACCGGACCGAAGTGTGACTGGGAGCTTGAGACTAGAATGAAATAAAAAGGGTTTTGGGATTTCCTTCTTGGCTTCCAGATAACCAGTGTGTGGATCAGAAGCACAGCTGGTGACTGGTTTGGGAGTCTTGCGTCAGTGTTACCCATCAGTGTTGGGAATGTGCGCTCTCCCTTTTGGAGCCTGCCTTGACCTTGGCATTTTCAATGAGGGCTGTTACAGGCACTCCCAGTCACAGTGGCATCACAAAGTTATAAGTGGTGAGGGGTGTTGTGGGAATGTGTCTCTTATTTCTACACTGCTGCAGGTGGTGGCACTCCCTTGGGAACTAGGCAGCTGGAGAACAGTGGCTGCTGGCCAGGATTCCAGCTCTGAGGGCAGAGCCACCGCCTGCAGAAGTGCAGACATAAGGATGGCCTGGTATGGTATTGCTATCCTTACTTCTGCACCGCTGCCTGCAAAGCTGGAGCCTCAGTCAGCAACCACATTCCTCTGGCTGCCCATCTCTGAAGACAGCAGCCCAAATGTAAGGATGGCATAGTATGGTGTTGCTAACCTTCTGCGCTGCTGCTGCCTTCAGAGCTGGGGTTTATGCACTCCCTGGCTGCCCAGCTCTGAAGGCCACATAAACACAAGTGTGACATTACCACAATTCCCTCTAAAATAACCTTGTGACCACCTGAAAATCTCTTTGGGGACAGGACCCCAATTTGAGAAACACTGGTGTCTCCCCTGTGAAATTGGCATAGTATAGGCAAAAAGCACACCGAAGACCAGATTTCATTGGGGAGGACTAGATTTCATGGTCCTTAATGTGTTTTTCATGGCCCTGAATTCAGCAGGGCTCTAAGCCATGGTTTACATAGAGGCTGTGTCTAGACTGGCAAGTTTTTCCGCAAAATCATCTGCTTTTGCGGAAAAACTTGCCAGCTGTCTACACTGTCCGCTTGAATTTCCACAAAAGCACTGACGATCTCATGTAAGATTGTCAGTGCTTTTGCGGAAATACTACGCTGCTTCCGTTCGGGCAAAAGTCTTTTGCGCAAAAAGGCCAGTGTAGACAGCAGAGATTTCTTTTCCACAAAAAAGCCCCGATCGCAAAAATGACGATCGGGGCTTTTTTGCGGAAAAGCGCGTCTAGATTGGCCACAGACGCTTTTCCGCAAAAAGTGCTTTTGCGGAAAAGCGTCCTGCCAACCTAGATGCTCTTTTCCAAAAATGCTTTTAACGGAAAACTTTTCCGTTAAAAGCATTTCCGGAAAATCATGCCAGTGTAGATGTAGTCAGAGAGTTATTTCAAAATAACTCCCATTATTTCAAAATAACAAGCAGAGCATCCAGACTACCAAGCCTGTTGTTTCAAAATAAGTGGCTGGTTATTTCAAAATAATAACTCCGGGTTTTCACTAGGAATAATGCTAATTTCGAAATAGTTATTTCGAAATAGCAGTTGTGTAGACATTCCACTGCAGCTATTTTGCAATAACAACTACTCCCCAGTGGGGCTCTAAGTTGAGGTAGCATGTTCACATTAAGAGAACCTGCCTCGGACTAATTTCAAGGCTTCCCCATAGTGTGGACACACTATTTCGAAATAAGTTATTTTTAAATAATTCCCTAGTGTAGACATGCCCTAAGTGGTAATATAGCCCTGTATGCAGCAACCATTAGGAGGCAATGTAACCCATTGTAGGGCACTTCTTGACTTAAATGCAAAGCACAAAATACATGAAAAAACACAGCAGTATATTCGCCCCAGCCCATATTCTTTATTAAAATGTAAGTTGAATTTACAGCTTTGTTTAACATTTTTACTTCATAACTTTCCTTTAGCTCACACGACTATTACATTTTAAATTTTCTCACCAGAAGACATGAACAAGGCTATTTGACTATAAAATACTGAACCCATACAGTATGCTAGCTAGCTAGCTTGCATTTCTTAGGGTAACATTAACACTGGCCAGACTTTTCAAGAATTCAGAGAATTTCCTGGACTAATGGGTGTATATATAATTCTCTAATAAAAAAAGCTCAGATTGAAAGATTGTATATTAATATATTTTTATGATTATTTTGCTATTATTACTGTATACAATGTTCCAAAACAAAGCCACAAGTGATAGTTACATACAGTACTACAAACAGGACACAAACGCTGAAATAGTCAAAGTTGCTAAGTCCCATTGAAAGCAGTGGGAATTGAGGAGCCAACTTTCCTGTGGGGCTTGGAGAAGCCCAACTAAAGCTGAAGTACCCAGCATGTTCCTAAGTGATTTAACACTTTAATACAGCAGCCAATAAAGCAGACAAGTCATGCTTTAAACAGTGCAAATGGAGTTGTACAAACCTATTGTGTGATGTGTCATTTTGTTTCCCTTTCCCTTTGGATACAGATGGCCCACTCAGCCTGGTTTAAGTATTTACAGGCAGTCAGCCTGCTTGCTTTATTGGCAAGGACTAAAGATCAGAATATTGCCCACCTCTTCTCTTTGAATCAGATGAGGTTTGACATCATGATTGTGGTGACTAGAGGCAGCTCTGTTTTGATCTAAATCAAACGGCCCATTCATGACAGAAACCAGAGGGGAAAAAAGTTCAGTAGAATGTCAGCAATCATTTAAATTGGACTGCATGCACTTTGGAGGGAGGGGAGGAGAGGACCTGTCGCACTTCCCTGCCGTGCCCCCGCACGACTCTGAAAGCAAAAGAAGTGTTGTTTCGCAGAGGCTAAAGGCTGGCAATCCGAGACAGTCTCCATACACTGCAAAGGTTTGGACCAGGACAATGCAGAGGGCTGGTTTGTTTTGGGTGGGTGGGAGGTATTGTGCAGCCAGTAAATCAGTGATTTAACAGATGTGCTGGACAACGCCCTCCCCACCCCCGTTCCACAATGCTACTGTAACGTGAGGCTATGGTTTCAGGCATGGAGGAACAGCAGATTTCTTCCCTCTCTACACAGCTCTGTCTGTGCATAGTCAGTTAACTTTGAGTAGGTTGGAGGATGCTGAAAATATGGCTGAGCTATATTAAATCCTTAGCAGACACACAGGAACAATTGTTCAATGTAGTAACCTCCCCCCCCCCCATAATCTAGAAAATAACTTTGATCCAGTGGGCTCTTAACTGCTACTTAAATATACACAGGCGGGATTACTTCCATATGCGTGAAGTTAAGTAAATGTGTAAATCCTTGCAGGAATAGGGTCTAAACATTATGGTGTGAATACTTTAATGGCAGGCTTTTATTTTAGTTTTGCAGGGAGATTTGACTCTATCCCAATAGATGGAGTGATCCAAAAGAGAACTTTATTTATGTCAAGTAAAATAAATAATAAAAGAATTATAGGAATGGAAGGCGGAAAGGGAGCTCAAGAGGCCATAGGTGTGGAGGGTCTCAACTGAAGGATGCAGGCCCCCTGGGGGTACAGAACATATTCAAAGGAGGGGAGGGGATGTCAAGCTTCAGGGGAAAACCCTCACTGTGCACAGAGTTCTAACAGCAGCGCTGCCGCCAGCCACAGCGCAGACGTCCGGGTGGCAACACCATGCCATGCCATCCTTACTTTGCTGCTGCTGCTGGTGGCAGCACCACCTTCAGAGCTGGGTGTCCAGCCAACAGCTGCAGGGATGCTAACAGACTTGCCAGGCCCCTGGACAAAGTGTGGGGGGGCCTGGCGTCATGCCCCCAGAAGGGGTAGGGACTCAGGCCTAAGGGCAGAGCTGGGGGCAACCAGCCCTCAGTACTGCCTGAAGCATGCCGCACTGGCTCCTCCCCACACTGCTGCCAGCCAGTCCTGAAAGCCACCTGGAGTGCACTGTGCAGTGCTCTGGCAGCGATTTAAAGGGCTCAGGGCTCCAGTCACTGCCGCAGCTGGAATAACAGCGGCTGGGAGCCCCAGGCCTTTTTAAATTGCTGGGCCCTGGGGCAACTTTGAGGTGCTTTGGGGTGCTGTGTGCTTTCCCATGTCAGGAGCACATTCTGGCATCCTTACGTTGAGTAGGATCCCAATCCCTGGGTATTGCGGTGGAATTGCTGGTAGAGGCTATTACCAGTCAGTGAGATAGTGTGGCAGAATTGGCCTTCAAAGCATACAAAATACCGATTCTTTCTGTAGGATTTCGACAGTCACTCACAACAAATCACACTTTAAAGTCTTTTTGTCCAGGGAACACTAGAGTGGCTAATCTAGACCCAGAGAAGCTGCTTAGTAGTAACAAGGCTGCTGTATTTGCATCAAAATGAGATGTGGCTGTCTGAGATGACTCTGTTTCATTCAGTGCTTTTGCTATAAACAGAAATCATCTCACTCTAATGAGGTTTCCCATACAGCTTGGCACAAAGATTTAAAACACTTTTACATATTAGGAGTGTTGTATTTCATTTCCCTGAGAGAAGCTCCCCTGTGGGATTTAAGTAGCACAGGGAGACTCACATTTGGGTTTAGATGTTATAAATTAGATATGGGGTGCTAGGAAGACAATTGCTCTGGCTCTAACTACACGGCCAAGACATAGGAAGAACAGAATATAATTAAAGCACTTTCCAACTTGGAGGTAGGCACGATGCTGGATCAGTGTGCAGCTCTGCAGCAGAGCTGTGGGTAGTGCTCATGGCAATTTTATAGGAAATGCTGCAAGGACTGTCACAGTTTTTCCTATAATAAGTTTCCCTGATCCTGTGGGTAATAGATCAAAATAAACATGAGAGATGATGGTGCAGATGGAGGAAAATGCATCTACACATACTGCTCTGCTGGGTAAGGGAAAATGATATTTCTTTTGCACAGAATCTTTATTCATGTCCATTTTATTTTACATATTCAAATAGTCCCATGATCCACTCCTGACCTTGCTGTATGTGTACGAAAATGAGGAGCTCCTCTGATGAACGTAACTTAGGGTACATCTACACTGCACGGCTATTTCAAAATAAGCTAGTTCAGAGTAGTTATTCCAAAATAGCTTATTTCGAAATAGCACGTCTACACTGCAGGGAAGCTTCAAAATTAGTTCCCTAATGTGGACATGCTATCTCGATTTTGAGCCCCAGGAGGCACTGGGGAGGAATAACTTAGAATGGCCCTGCAGTGGGGCTATTTCAAAATAGCAGCAGTGGAGCATCCTTATTTTGAAATAGCTATTTTGGAAGAGGCGTTATTCCTCATAGAATGAGGTTTACAGATTTTGGAATAAGCTGTCAGTTATTTTAAAATTATTTTGAAATAACAGAATGGCTGTGTAGATGCTTGCATTGTTATTTTGAAATAACGCTAGTTATCTCGAAATAACGGTGCAGTGTAGATGCACCCTGAGTTACACCACTTAAAGCACAGATTTAGAAATGTCATCAGGCAAACCATGCAGTCTAGTTATGCCTGCCTTCTGCCTCCAATGGCCAAACTCCTACTGACATTTCCTCTTTCAGCTCTTCCTCAATTGGTCACATATTCCTGAAAATATTCTGAGGGGTCTGTTATTCAGAAAACTGGTCCTGTCTCCTTCACCCCCTCTGCTCTCCAGAGTTGCTATTGCTTCTTGTGAAATTTGCCTCAGAAGGAAGAATGTATAACAAGATCAGTTGTTTTAAGAGGATAATGTGGGTTCTCTTTGGAGCAAGAAGGCATTTATGTGAAGATATACAAGAGTTTAAAGCTGGAAAATAACTTAATTTGCAACCTGAATACTGTGCCCTTGATTTTGATCTTACAATCAGCCTACAGTCAGATGAATTCTTAGGTGCAAACTATCCAGTCCTTGTAACCTTTTTTGTGGTGCTCAGAAATTTGGAAAAAAAAATCCCAGATATTCTAGTGAAAGCCCTAATTCAGGGAGGCACTTAAAACACATGAGTAATCCCACTGACATCAATGGAACTACTCACATGTTTGACATTAGATATATGCTTCCATCCCTTGCTGGATCAGAGCCATTGCCATTCATTTATGGGCATGCAGGTCCCATGAATGATGACAGGTGTATGTCATAGAACCGTTAATCACCTGAAGAGGCTACCATGTTTCTGTTGGGTGGTCCCCACCTCCTCTTCAGGTTTTAGTTTGGGAGATTATAACCCAGGAAATCAGCTATTGTTTACTGGATCACACTACAGACTGTACCAGATTAGCCCCTTGAAACCTCAGGAAATTGTATAAATGTTAGGAACAGATCAGTAAGGAGGTGTGTGAGGATGGGGGAGGGGAGACTAGCCAATAGGTGCTGCCTGAAATCTGCCTAATCAAACTGTTAATGCTGACAACTCTTGGGGTGTGTTTTGACTGGTTAGTTAGTTGATTATTGCTATGCCAGCCCTTTTTCTGTCCCAAGCTGGGGCAGGGCAGCATCAATAAAGGACCTTTTGTCTTTACCTGACTGACTGGTGCACTGGTGTTATATATAAGCCAAACCATTCATCCAGGCCCTTTGCCACAAGGGAGTGTTGCTTAGGTTCTAAGTGGAAAAAAGTCCACTTTAGATTAGAATGAGGAGAAAGTGTAAATCAAAATATCGGAGGTTACAGTCCAAAACTAAACAGCCCAGGGAAAAGACCTATGGACAACTTTTTACTACTCTTTGGATGGTGATGGGGACATCTACCTATCAAGATGCCTGAAGAGACACTTGCTGACAGTGCCAGAGGCGCTATAACAAGGACCCTGTCTATCAGGACTTATATACTTCATTCCATTCTGTAACCTCTGGTCTGTATCTGAGGATTGAGTCCTTTAGGGGCAGTTGCTAAATCTGATCAGATTCCAGTGTGGAAAGGCCCTGAGATGCCAGGAGACAATACAAAACATATTTCCACATTGGGAAGACTGGGTCCCTTTATAGGGTGGCCATAAGGGCAAGGGGTTCTCAGACTTATCCTATTTTTCAGAAAGATGGGTCTTGGGGAAAACTATGCTATAAATGTGGTGAAACAAGATGTGCAAACAGGTTTTGCCCTAAGATGAAGCAATACCAGGAGTAGTCCTAGAAACCTATTCTCCACGGGAGGGAGATTTCATAGACTGGGACCTATCTACATGAGACCTTTTACCTGTTATATTGGTATACTTATACCAGTAGAGGTTGTTATTTTTTAAATTTGTTTTAGCTTCAACCGTTTCCAATGTGATAATATCCCATAAATCCCTCTCTTATTCCACAACTGCAGTGATTTACATCCACACCGTAGTTTACATTGGTATAACTTTCCTACATAGACATGCCCCAGACTGGGGTACTTGAGAGTCAACCATGAAAGACTTGAAAATCTGCAACACATGAAGCTAGTACCTGTTACTGGCTATGTCTAGACTGCCAGCTTCTTTTGGAAAATGCTTTTGCAGAAGAGATCTTCCGGAAAAACTTCTTTCAAAAGAGAGCATCTACACAGCAAAAGCTATCTTGCATTTAAGCTTTTAGCAATCTCACATTTCTAGCCTTTCAATGGATGCTATCTCACATTTAAGTTGTGATTACTATGGACGGAGTGGTCACTGAGGCACCTATGCTTTTTCCTGGAGGCCTCTTCTTTCGAAAAAAAATAAAAAAAACCCTCTTCTCCGTCCACACTTGCCTTTTTCTGAAACAGCTCTTTTGGGAAAAGGCTTCTTCCTCGTAGAAAGAGGTTTACTGCTGTTGGAAAAACCCCTGCGTTCTTTCAACTTTCTGTCAAAAGAAGGCAACTATAGTGTGGACATAAGTGTAGTTTTTCCGGAAAAACATCCATTTTTCCAGAAAAACACTGCAGTGTATCACCCACTGTGATTAACTGCGTCCATGGGGATATGAAGGAAAATCAAGGCATAGCCATTCAATTAAAAACAGATGGGCAAAACATTCCTCATGAAGATGGGATTAGAGAAGAGATTGCTTTACCAAACAATTTGAGGAAGGTTCTCTCCAGCTTCTTTTATACATTGGAGTAGGTCATGAGAGAACCCACCCGTTGTGAATATCACTACCTGTAACCAAGAAAACCATATGCGGGGAGAATGAATAAGAGGAAAGAAAACTTGTACTGACATCAGTGAGAGCAGGATTGGGACCAAAAAGCAAAACAAACAATCAAACAACCCCCAATCTTATTTTCAGTCCTGGCTCCCTGTACTTCCTGTACACATGCTTTAGCCTTACACCAACTCTTTGTTGTTTCAGGATTTTACCCACAGAAGAAACAATCTAATGTGTGATCAAGCTGCCTTAGAAAATCTTACAGCGCTTCATGTTAAAATACATCTTTTCAGCCATAAACAAAACCCATCAAGTGGCTTTGATTAGTTCCCAAGTGACTGTCAAATATTCTGGACAACTTCAATTTTCTGGCCATACCAAAACTAAATCAGCTTCCCTGGAAAGGAAAGAAGTTACTATGTATATCTGAAAAACCTACAGTATCAAAAGCTTTATATTTCTGCCATCCCACAGAGACAATGGGCCATTGTGTGAAGCTTACCCAACATCACTATATTATCACAATGCTAAGAGTTTCCAGCAATGGCAGTCAGGAAGCCTTGCAAGGGTTTGAATACACTCAGGGTGCATCTGAGCTACACAAATTGCATATTTTAATTCAATCTAAATTTTTATGGAACGAGGGTTACAGGTATGTCGGAATAGCGAGCCCATTATTTCGAAATCTATTTTGAAATAACAGGCTGGTTCAAAAGATGCGGAATAGCTATTTTGGGATAACACTAGTATCCCAAAATAGCACTGCAGTCTAGACGTACCTTCACTGCTGAGCCTTGTAGGACAGTGACCAGTGTTCCCTGGAAGCTGTACACTTGTGTGGTCAGTTAGGAAACATTCCCATGCCACCCAGCTGATTAGCAGAGCACCCACAGCCAGGTTTGTGTTTCTGTTTGTGGTGCACATTTGCACATGCCTCATTGCACATAAAATGTATTCTGCACCTGAATGGAAAATATCCACATATGAATGGAAAAGATTAGAGGGAACATTGATAGTGCCTCTAACTCTGAACTCATGTAGCATAAGTAATACAGATAGGAATGAACAATCCTGACACAAAAGATTAGGTCCATCTCTTAGTAAGGCTTTGGGTTGCTCTAGTTTTTTTAAGTGTCATTCTTAAATGAACCAGTAAAAAATAGAATTACATCCTTTAAAATGCTGTTCCTCTACACCAGTATAAAACACAAATACACAAACATGGCTTATGAGCTATAATTGCTTAGGATATGCATTTAAGGTATTAAAAATAGTCACCCCAAATGATAAATATTTTAAAAGAAGCATTTACAAAAATAAATGATCCATTTCCCCAAGTTCATATATAGTTGACCCTTAGGAAGCACCTTGAAGCAGCATATTTACTGCTAAAGCCAGTTAATGATATCTTTGGTATAATATATAGTGTGTGTATATATATATATTTGTTTTTCCATTGGCAGGTATACTGCATAGAAGACTGAAGAAGTAGTTTTTCCTTAATTTTTCCTTGATGTGTCTTCTATATATACCATACAAATATTTCTAACATGTCTTCCTATGATAATAGGAGAAAATCCCAATACTTTCTTGGCTCCTCCTATTACTTTTGGATCTAAAACAAAAACATAGGAGAGAAAAAAGAATGTAAACTAGTCAATTAACAAGTACAGTTTTAATAAACAGTGTTTTGCAAAGATTCTTTACATACACGCTTCTGGGGAGAACTTTTTCCTGTGAGTACTTTGTAAACTAACTGAACAGAAAAGCCCAGCCAAGGGACCTCTGATTTCAAAAAATTCAGAATCTAGAGTGAAAAAAAAAATCTATGGGTCTTTTGACACACCTTCAATATTTATTAACATTATCTCTTTTCCTTAAGTTTTCCTTGGGCTGTGCTTGTCAGCTAGCACTAGAGCTCTGGGGAAGTAATAAAGAACGCTGCGTACAACTGAAGCTAGGATGGGAGGGTATGTCTACACTACCACCCTAGTTCGAACTAGGGTGGTAATGTAGTCAACTGGAGTTGCAAATGAAGTCCGGGATTTGAATTTCCCGGGCTTCATTTGCATGTTGCCGGGTGCCGCCATTTTTAAATGTCCGCTACTTCGGACTCCGTGCCCCGCGGCTACACGCGGCACGAACTAGGTAGTTCGGACTAGGCTTCCTATTCCGAACTACCTGTACTCCTCGTGGAGTTGTACAGGTAGTTTGGAATAGGAAGCCTAGTCCAAACTACCTAGTTCGTGCCACGTGTAGACGCGGGGCACGGAGTCCGAAGTAGCGGGCATTTAAAAATGGCGGCGCCCGGCAACATGTAAATGAAGCCCGGGAAATTCAAATCCTGGGCTTCATTTGCAACTCCGGTTGACTATATTACCTCCCTAGTTCGAACTAGGGTGGTAGTGTAGACATACCCGGAGAGATTCAAGGAGGCAGAATCATAGAAACTTAGGGCTGGAAAGGACTATGAGATGTATTCAGATCCAATCCCTGTATGGAAGCAGGACCAAGTAAACCTTCGCTACCCCTGACAGCTGTTTGTCCAACCAGTTCTTAAAAAAAATTCTCCAATGGGGATTCCATAAACTCCTTCAAAAGACTGTTCCAGAGCTGAATGACCCTTATAGTTAGCAAGTTTTTTCCTAATATCTGACCTCAATCTCCGTTGCTTCTGGCTAAGCCCATTACTTCTTATCCTATCTTCGGTGGACATTGAGTAGGGATGTAAAATACAGTTTAATTGGTTAACTGGTTAAATATTATGGTTAAAGGGGAGGAGAGAGACCCTCTTAACCTTGTCGCTGACAGCGTTGCCTGTGGTGAAACCCATGGGGCTGAGGCAACCCCTACCGGTTAACCAGAACAGGAAGCCTCATCCATTAACCATTCACATCCCTAACATGGAGAAGAACTGGTCACAGCCCTCAGACTCCCCCTTTCTCTTGAGAAAAATATGCCCAGTTTTTTTAACCTGTCCTCCTAGATCAGAGTTGCTCCACCTGGTCTTATTTTTGTTGCTCTCCTGTAGATTCTTACCAATTTGTCCACATCTTTCCTACTGTAGCACCCAGAATTAGACACAATACTTCAGTTGAGGCCTCCCCAGGGATGAGCAGAGCAGAGCACAGCAGAATAATTATTTCCTATGTCTTTAATCTGACACACTTCTGAATGCATCCCAGAATGATAGCAGGCTTTTTTGCAGCTGCTTCACACTGTTAACTCTTATTTGAATTGTTATATGTAAACTCTGGCGCTGTGGCAGGTGAGCAGCATTTGCCCACTGTAATGAGCGGCATTAAGCAAAACAAAATAAAACAAAACAAACAAAATCAATCCCCTCCCCCAAAACAGCAAATCTCCTACAAAAGAAAAAGACTAGCACCCTGGTGGTAATACACAAAGCTCAAGTTATGACATAATTTGCCAAGGTAATTAGGGCCCAGGCAGTATCTTTCTCAGGAGAAGCAAATAAAGTTGAAATACTCTGAAGGGTGGGATTCACAAAGCCACAATACGGCTCATTAGCCTCACTCAGGCAGCAGAAAGAGGCCATAATAAAGTCTCAGTCAGATTCCCATCACTGAATTCCTCAGCTATCGGGGAACTCCCTAGTCTTGCATCAATACCGTTGCCAGATGCTGTGCCTTTTGCTTGTAAGGGGTAAGTGTGGGGAGAGGAGGGAGAGTCAGGGCACAGGTCTGTTCCATTACACCAATCCTCCATTGACAGAGAGTCCATTAAGGCAACAACATTGATGAAGGCTCTTTTACACCGTGTGTGTGTCTAGACTACAGGGTTTTTTCGGAAAAAAGTGGCCTTTTTTTGAAAAAACTTCCCCTGCATCTAGACTGCTGCTGTGTTCTTTCGAAAGTAAATCGAAAGAACACAGCAGTTTTTTTGACTGCGAAAAAACTCGTTTTACGAGGAAGAATGCCTTTTTTTGAAAGTGGTCTTTCGAAAACAGGCACTATGTAATTCAAACTGTGCTTTTTCGAAAGAGAGCATCCAAACTGCTTGGGTGCTCTCTTTTGAAAAAGCGGCTTGCTTTTTCAAAAGTACTGGTTGTAGTCTAGACACTCTTTTTCAAAAGAGGCTTTTTAGAAAGTATCTTTCAAAAAAGCCTCTTTTGAAAGAGGCTTGCAGTCTAGACATAGCCGATGTGGGAAGATCGATCTAAATTATGCAACTTCAGCTGCATGAAGAGCATAGCTATGGTCGATGTACTTAGAGCTATTTATTGTGGTGCCTTCACAGAGTAGTGACAACGAAGGTCAATTTATCCTTCTTCAGATGAGATGATTTTGAGTGGATTAAAAAAGGGGACCTTTCAGAATCTGCAGGGAGAGGGAGGGTTTCTACACTCAAGATTATCGCATCTGAGGAAGTGGGTTTTGCCCACGAAAGCTCATGATGCTATAGACATATATTTATGTTAGTCTCTAAGGGTATGTCTACACTACAAAGTTAATTCGAACTAACAGCCATTAGTTCGAATTAACTTTGATAGGCGCTACACAGGCAAACCGCTAGTTTGAACTTAATTCGAACTAGCGGAGCACTTAATTCGAACTAGGTAAACCTCATTCTACGAGGACTAACACCTAGTTCAAATTAACTAGTTCGAATTAAGGGCTGTGTAGCCACTTAATTCGAACTAGTGGGAGGCTAGGCTAGCCCTCCCCAGCTTTCCCTGGTGGCCACTCTGGGCACCACCAGGGAAACTCTTCTGCCCCCCTCCCGGCCCCGGAGCCCTTAAAGGGTCACGGGCTGGCTACGGTGCCCGTGCCAGGTGCAGGCCTGCCAGCACCCAGCTAGCAGACCCTGCACCTGTCACGGCTCGAGCCAGCCACCCGATGCCCCCCAGCCCTCCCCCTCTTCCCGGGACCAGGCTGGCGGCTCCCAGGAGCCTGCCTAGGTCCGCAAGAGGCGGGCACCCGCCTGGTCTAGTGCAGACATCGTGGACCCCATCCACGACCTCCGCACTAGGCACAGGAAAGTGGCCGTCTAGGGCAGGATGGCTGCCAGCCTGGCCACCCAGGAGCAGGTTGGCATGAAAATCAAGGTGGTCCACTGAGACCCCCGACCCTGAGCCCTCAGCTTACAATGGCCGTACTGGGTCAGACCAAAGGTCCATCTAGCCCGGTAGCCTGTCTGCCGACAGCGGCCAACCCTAGGGACCCTGGAGGGGATGGACCGAAGACAGTGACCAAGCCATTTGTCTCGTGCCATCCATCTCCAGCTTCCACAAACAGAGGCCAGGGACACCATTTCTACCCCCTGGCTAATACCACTCCATGGACCCAACCTCCATGAATTTATCTAACTTCTCTTTAAACTCTGTTCTAGTTCTAGCCTTCACAGCCTCCTGCAGCAAGGAGTTCCACAGGTTGACTATTTGCTTTGTGAAGAAGAACTTTCTGTTGTTAGTTTGAAGCCTGCTACCCATTCATTTCATTTGGTGTCCTTTAGTCCTTCTATTATGGGAACTAATGAATAACTTTTCTTTATGCACCCTCTCCATACCACTCATGCTTTTATAGACCTCTATCATATCCCCCCTCAGTCTCCTCTTTTCTAAGCTGAAAAGTCCCAGTCTCTTTAGCCTCTCTTCATATGGGACCTGTTCCAAACCCCTGATCATTTTAGTTGCCCTCCCCTCTCCCAGCCTCTGTCTTCCCCTCTCCCACCTTCTTTTCCCAGTCTCCCCAAGCTTTGTTCAATAAAGAGAGTTTCTATTTTTGAACACACATGTCCTTTATTTTGTACATCAGGAAGGGGGGCTAGGGAGGGGTAAGTGGAAGGAGGTGAGGGAAGAATGGGGTACAAGCCCCCGATGGGGAGGACTGGGCTGGCTCTGCGGGCTCCTCGGGGTGGAAACTCTCTTGAAGCCCCTTGATTGACCCCCCCTCCGGATGGCAGCCTGCGGCAAGTACAGCCGGGCTGATGGCTGAGTACTGTGATGTGCCCAGTGTGGGCACTCAGGGCACTCCAAACCAGGACTTCTTTGCAAGCGGGGAACCCCTGAGAACTGTCTGTCCGGGGTGGGGGTCGGGTCCCTTTAAGCACAGCCCTCGGCTAGCCTGAGGCAGCAGCTCCACACTCTTAAGTCCTAATCTGATGCCCTGCCGGCACTGCTTCCGGCCAGCCTTAACCTCAGTTCAGGGTCCACTCAGTGTGGACATGCTAGTTCGAACTAGTTTTTAAGTCTAGATGTGCTAATTCGAATTAGCTAAGTTAGTTCGAATTAGTGCTGTAGTGTAGACATACCCCTAAGGCAGCGTTTCCCAATTGGTGCTCCGGGGAACCCTGGGGATCCGTGAAGCGAAAGCAAGGGTTCCGCAAAGAGCCGGCACTCCTCCTGCCCCCTGTTAAAGAGACAGAGCCATGGCCAAGGGCTTTTTTTTTTGGCTCAACAAAACGCGGCAGGGGCCTTTTTTTCTTTTTTTTAAGGCAACTCTAGGGGTTCCGTGACCAAATAAAATTGGGAAATACTGCTCTAAGGTGCCACGGGACTACTTGTTGTTTTTAAAGTTATGGACTAACACGGCTACTCCTCTGAGACTCCTTGTGATAAGGTAACCGAGAGTGCAGGCACTGATTAGATTTCGATTTGCTACTTAAATAAGTTTTCTAATTTGGAAGCATGAATCCCCTCTGTCTGCTGTAGCAATGGGGGTTCCCCACACTATGGTTTAGATCTTTTAAAAGTGACTCTTCTTGTTTCTTGGCTTTTTATTAAGTACCCCCAGTGCACAGGTTGCAGTCTAACCTCCTTAATGAACAATGAACATCTTCCATTAGCTCTAGTGTAAAACCAGCTTTTATTCAAGACACAGTGAATCCGTCAAACAGGCCTGCTGATGGGGGAGGCAAAGAGGGCAATTGTCTAGGGGCCTGAGCCATTTAATGGGCCTCTGGGCCCTCTGGCGACTGCCAGACCTGGACCTTTTTACAAGGCCCAGGTGGGCTGCAGGGCTCCTAGGCACTCTCCTGAGTCGCAGAGCCTGCCACGGACTGCAAAGCAGCTCTGCCGGGCCGGCGGTATATCCCACCAGACAGTGCCGGGGCAGGAACGGCCCATAGTTGGCCAGAGGGTGAGTAAGGACAACAAACCCCAGCTGTGCTGGGAAGGCAGAACTAGGGTGAGAAGCTGGCTGGGCTGTGGCAGAAATGGCTGCAACTTTGTAGCCGGTGAGTGAGTAGGGAGGGGAGAGCCAGGCTGGAAAGGAAGGAGCCGAGTTCTGGGGTAAGAGCTGGGCATGGAACTGTGGGGAGTGAGGACCAAGTTGGGCAGAGGAACTGGGCTGGGATGGCTGGGGGGTGCTGGGCTGGAAGGGGAAAAGAGCAGAGGGGTGGAGACAGAGGTAGGCAGGGGCTGGGAGAAAGGAACTGAGGGGCAGAGCTAGCTGGGGGTGGCTGGATAGGGGAGGGAGCTGGGCTGGGAGGTCTTGGGGGGCAATGAGGGGAAGGAGCCGAGCTGGGCACAGAACTAGTGGGGGGCAGAGTTGGGTGGAGAGACAAAGAGGAAAAGGGAATGAGCAGGGCACAGAAATGGTGGGAGGCAGAGCTTGGGGGGCGGGGCAGAGAGGGGAAGGCAAGTGGGAGGGGCACCTCTGGGCAGGTGGGGGTTGGGGCTGCAACCCATCACGGGGTCCTCTGACTGAGGGGTATCACTTTGGGTTTCTCCAGGTATGTGTAGGGGTGGCTTGTGGCTTTGTCTGAGAGAGGAGGATGGGGGGTGGGGCGGCGAGAGGGGGGAGCATTGATTGTGCTGTCCTGGGGTCTGAAATTCCTGTTGGCAGGCCTATCTTCACATGTATTTTATGGTAAGGTGACCGAGAATAAACAGTTTCCTTCAAAACAATTCCAGAGTCGATTACCTGGGGTACAGCAGTACATGAACAATGCGAGTCCTGCAGCCACACTAAAGCAAGCAAGGAAGAACATGGGACCTAAGGACAATAAAAGAAACGTGAATTTTAGTAAAAGAGCACAGAAAAGTGAAAGCTTAGTTTAATCTAATGATTCACTATCTTCAGTTATTATCATGGCAAATATTATTCAAAAGAAGTTTGCACAATCATTTATATTTTGTATCTACTGCACTATACAATATAATCACTTTATTGCAAGTATATTATTACATTGTAACGAGTCTAACACTGTTAGCCTCTCTTGTTCTATTAAGAACTCAGAATGGGAGGCCTAATTACACTGCACATGAAAAAGTTCCTAGTCTGTGTTAAAACACACCTCTTTTTCTTTAAAAAATGGCAAAATAGGGGCCACATTTTATACCCTCACTCACACTGAGGAGTACCTGACTCCCCATGTAGTCGCGTGGATGTCAATGAACTGCTTGTAGCGTACGGTACTATTCGCTGAGAGTGACAATATTGAAATTTGGCTCCGAATAAGTCATTTTCCACATTTTTTCATGTTTTGCATTCTTCATCCCTCTCTTCTCCTGGCTCTCTGCCAGGAAGAATCACTGTTCTTTATGGCTATGTCTACACAGCAGCCAGTTATTACGAAATAACATAGTCTGCGTCTAGCAGTTATTGTGACACAATGTTGAGCTGGAGGACTGCTTACTCCGACTCCTGTAACCCTCATTGTATGAGGAGTAAGGGAAGTCGGGGAAGAGTGCTCTATCATGAAATAACTGCTGTGTAGACTGTGCCCAAATAAGCTATTTCGACGTAAGCTACACAATTAGCGTAGCTCAGGTTGTGTAGTTTATTTCAAGTTTAGCCCTGCTGTGTAGACGTGCCCAAAGGCTCCAGTCCTTTAGTCCAGGCTCAAAACCCCAGACTTCAGTTCCCTGGACTTTTCTGAGAATTTTCTTTGAGTGAGGACTGCAGGCTCAGACCTCATTAAATTATCTAGGGCCAGAAAGTAAAAGAAAAAGGCCAGTCATCAACCATTCTATATATAATTAGAACCAAAGATTTTCACATTGTTGAGTGGGTCTACATCTCTTTTATTTAACTGACAGCTATTGCTATAGAGCTGTGTATCCTTACTTGTAGCAAAAAAAAAAAAAAATTGGGAAGAGCATTGTGTGTGAATGCATTTAGATGCACGCTGCAAAGTAATGAATATTACACTGAAAATATTCTCTGTTGCTGTTCATGGTTCTGAATGCAATTGAACTGCAAAGGTCTTTGTATATTTAATTCTAATCCCATTTAAGCACATCCAGCTGAAATGAAACATGGTGCTGATATTGCCATACAGCCTTGCTAAGCCACATTTCATTCAGCAGAAAAAATTGGCCATTGTTTAATAGCTGAGTGCTATGGGGGAGGCTCAGACTATCACGATTTCTTACCTATTCAGGCGGAGTAGTAATAAGTTTCTTACAGGTACTGTTTTATTGTACACTCACTGGGGGCTAGGGAAGGCCTCAGGGCAGTGGTTGGAGAGCAGGGATGTTAAATTGTGGGTAATCATCTAATTGAATAGGAGCTATACCCGCTGCTGCTCTGCTAGGCTCTTAATATATTTAAAAAGCAGAGATGCAGCGGTGAAGGGGACTGGGAGCAAGCTGGAACAACTGATTACCTTTTGGCTCTTAATATGTTTAAAATGCAGAGGTGCAGCATCTGGGTCCAGGCACAAGCTGGGAATCAGCTGATTACTGGCTTGCACTTGGTCCCCTGCTATGCTTCTGCCTCCCCTGCCCGCCATCCCGGAGACAGTGCTGGGGGAACTGGCTTTTAAGCCAGCTCCCTCCCAGCACTGGCTCCTGCTCCCCCCTTGCTGCCTCTCTCTGATAGAGACAGCAAGGTGGGGGAGCAACTAGTTGAGTCACTACTCGACTACCCACTCTCAGGTAGTTGTCTAGTCAACTAGTTGCTTACATCCCTACTGGAGAGGTGTAGTGACAGGAGAGTACCTGTAAGAAATGTAAATGTGGGATGGAATGCAGGGGGCTCATGACATTAGGTTAGGGAGGGCAGGGCAGGGAGTTGTGGAGACTCAGGGCAGTGGGTCAGGGGGTGAGGCATGGGTGTCATTGGGGGGGCTGCAGCCACCCCTCGATTTCCTACTGTAGCAGGATACTATCTCATGGCTCCCCTCTCTAGCTGGGCATGAGAGGAACACAGGTAGTTTTCTTTGTTCACTCCTCTTCCCTCTTCCACTGAAGTGAAAGAAATGCAGGCTTATCAAGGTGCATCAAGCAGAGCAAAAGGACCCTCTCATGCAAACTGCTGCTTGGCTGCCTATGTTCCCTCTAAGGTGCGCGCCTGCATGGACATGCAAAAAGAATTGTAATCCTGCCCACCCCCTCAGCAGAGCCATGCTGCAGCACTCGCCTTCCTTGATGTGGAAGGTAAGTTGGTGTGGTGGGCTTGGCGGTGGTGGGAGAGTGGGGGGGGGGGGGGGGGTGGGCAGGGCCATGTGGTGGCAGCAGGAGCTGGGGCCAGAGCTGGGGCTGCATGGCATTGGCAGCAGCTGGGGCTGGGGCTGGAGCTGGCGTACACATGTAGCTGCCCCCCCACCAAAATCTAAAATGGCGCCCCTGCTGTGAGGGCTGCAGGAGTTAAGGAAGGAAGCTGGGAGGTGTGCAGGGACTCAGGGCAGAGGTTGAGAGATACAGGAGTTAGGGTAGGAGGTTGGGAGGTCTGGGGGGTTCAGGGCAGGAAGCTGGGAAGTAACAGGAAAGTTCTGGGCTAGGAGTACAGCCACTGTGCTGCCCAGCTGCTGGATTCCCCGGACTGGCCATGACAATGCTACTCAGCTAGCTGAACACCAGGGTTAGCACTCAGGGTGTAGTGACAAGCCCTGCCCCCAGCCAGCTGGTCTCTTACTGGTGCGCTGTGTGTGGCTTATTTTCCCCTTTATCCCTAGCCCATAACAGGCCACAACAATCTTTTTATTTACTTATTGTCATCATTATTGTTATTTTGTATTGTTATTTTCTTTGAAGTCTGGACTGTGACTATACATTGACCAAGAAACTGGGACCGTGACAAAAAATGGCTGACTACCCCCTGGACTATAGATATAGGGACAGCAGGGAGTACAAATTTTCCAGGAATTGAGTCATTTTCCAGGGGAGCTGTCAGCCAGGCTGGGCCCTGGGGCAAGGTGGTGGTGGTGGGCTTGTTCTGTGCCCCCAGAAGGGGCAGGGGCGGGGCCAAGTCCAGGGCCAGGGCCAGTAAGTGTGTCACCTCCCTCCACAGCTCTCATCACTGCCCAGAGTGTGGCACACCCCCCAGCCCTCAGAATCACTGTGGTGGTGATTTAAAGGGCCCAGGACCCCAGACACAGACACTGCTGGCCCGCAGGCGCTTTAGAATCGCCGGGCCTGTGTTCTGCAGTTCTAATTCAGGCTCACCACTGCAATCACTTGATGTGACTTGCTGGGGGAAGTGGCTGGTGGATATGAGCTGTGTCACCCCGACAGAGCACAAAGGGGTATTGACCTTTTGCATAGCTTCCTAGTCTTACCCTCTTATCCCTGTGCTGGTTATGCTGCAGTAAGGACCCCACCATAACACTGCCTTGGGCAAGGGAAGAGACACAATTCATCCTTAATGGACAAAGTATATTAGTTCACCATTATTCTTGGGGAGTTTTTGTTTTGCAGTTGGTTTCCTCTTATGTGTTTGGCTGTTTTCTGTTTACTCACTAATCAGCAACATTCAGCAAGGTGGAATGGGATTGCTGGTGATTTAGCAAGGTTTTTCTATAAAAGCACAGAAGTCATTGTAAAGCCCTTTATTGCTAAAGTATTGGAAGGGCATGGGAAATTAGAGACTAGTTAAAATATTCCCAATTTTAAAATAATACCAATGTAAATGTTGCCTAAAGTTCTGTTATCTCTTGAATTCTATGACACCAAGTTTCTCAGCAGCAGGCTGAATAAGTTTTCTTCTAACACAAGTTAAACCCATTTACACAGCTACTATAAAGACATACAAGAACAAATGATTTGCTCCATAAATGTAAATTAAGTTGTAAAATAAACTGCATCTTCATCTGAGAGTATCAGTCTGTCCATTTGTACTGTATGCATTTTATTTACCCCTGTCAGTTAGAATATATTTCTCCTTGTCTGTGTCTATCCCTGTGGAAGCTGAGGTTTCTAGAAATAAAAGCAACACACCAAGAGTTAGTATTGAGCTCAAGCCAACCCACATCTGTACCAATTCATGCAAAACGGAGGGAAAGTCTATATTACCATTTTTCAGAGAAATAGCACATTTTTAAATGATATTCACCCTTCCTGAAGACATGTCACCACTGCAGTTAAATCAGGGCCTGTGTTTATTAAAGAAATAGCGAATTCATGAGTTCAACACAGGTGGAAGGCATTGAGGTTTTACAGTCTCAATCCAGCAAAGCACTTAAGCACATGTGTAATTCTGTTGAAACTACTCACATGTGTAAAATCACCTCTGTGACCAAGTGCCTTGGTAGACAGAGGCTTAAAATAGTCAGATTGTCTGTACATTTCTCCTGTCAGATATACAAATGCCCGGAGAGTCAAAGAATGTTGGTAACAGATTACATCAGAGAGCGGTTTTCATACTGGGACAAAGTCTAAAGCACTAATACCTATGAAATGCAAAAAATACCAGGCTGTAAACAAGGGTTTACTCCCACAGCCATCAATGTTCTTCTTGTTACCCTGGCTATGTCTAGACTGCAAAGAAAAATTGGAAAAAGATACGCAAATTGCAAATCGCAATTTGCATATATTTTTCTGCTTTTCTTTCAGAAGAGACGTTTCCAAAATTTGGCCCGTCTACATGGGGCCAAATTTTGGAAAAACCTCCTCTTTAGACACAGCCCTTCTTCCTCATACAATGATAATTACAGGGATGGCGAAAGAACACATCTTCTTTTTTGGAAATTGTTCTGAAAAAGTGGATGTGTTTCTTGGACACAGCATAGCTTTTCTGAGATACCTCCAGTATCCCAGAAAAGCTCTGAAGTGTAGACATAGCTCCTATGACCAACAATCTTCATGGCAATGGATTCTGCCAATAGCAGAGCCCAAATTCAGCTTCCAGAGCCACATGTATGCAACGCTCACTGACATCTGCGGCTTCTGCGGGCTCAGATCTGGCACATGGGATGTGACCCTGAGACTGGTACTTTTCTGCAAAAATCAAACAGAAGGGCAATCCAGCCAATCCACATGGTTTTCTACCATTAGCAACCGCAGCTGGAGAAGTCATTTATTTAATTTGACTAAGCTTCTCAGTTTGCCAGAGTCTGAAAGCAACCCTCCGTCTCCATCTAGGTAGAGAATGCTGACATTTAACGTGCATGTCTCAGAGAACGTATGTCTAGTATTGCTCGCCCAGACAAGTGTTAATCTCAGGTTATTGTTCTGCCTGTCCACTGGCTAAGATGATGGTTGACCACATCCATTTTCCAGAAGGCTTCCGAGTGACCATGCAGTTGGGCCCAACACAGAATTTAAACAATTCAAGTTTACTTGAGAGAGAGACAAAAATAATAGGGTTCCTTTCTGCTGCTTGAGTTTAGAAAGGGGGTGTGTCTTTAAGAAGGTTACCTTTCATGTTCTGTTAATTCATATGTTAGTAATCATAGAATACTAGAACTGAAAGGGACCTCGAGAGGTCATCAAGTCCAGTCCCCTGCCCACATGGCAGGACCCAGTACTGTAAAAAGGAATAGCAGTTGTGTAGCCCTTTGTATTTTCAAAAATATTAGCTAATTAATTCAGACTGAGGCTCAACTAGTTTAACTATCTAACCTCTAATATGCAAATCCTTACATATCAGAATACATGATTTTTTTCCTTATTACATGGACTAAGGAGCCTGCAGTCTATGATGATGTAGATTACAGTAGTATATGTTTTAAGCACAGAGATCTTAAAGGTACTTCTCATGTGTATGATATAAAAGAGAGTCTGCTAAGGAAGAGACAATATACTGTTCTTTTGTTGTTGTACCACATAAGTTTTGGGTCTGCTTTGAATATTATTCAACGTGCAAAGTACTGTCTCATTTATCCACAGATGCAGTAACACCTCTATGCTTTATTTCCCTCTACACGCCTCGCAGCCCAACTTGCTATTCTCACATGTCATGGGTGAGGTCCCAATCCTGACACATCTCCCATAAGTAGGTTCTGGGTACAATTTTCAAAAGTGCTTGAGTCCCATTTTGAAAGAGATTTAGGCTCTTCAAAACCTAGTATCTGATTAAAAAAAATCAATGGGAATCAGGCTCCTAAGTCATTAAGGGTATGTCTACACTACCCCGCTAGTTCGAACTAGCGGGGTAATGTAGGCATACCGCACTTGCAAATGAAGCCCGGGATTTGAATTTCCCGGGCTTCATTTGCATAAGCGGGGAGCCGCCATTTTTAAAACCCCGCTGGTTCGAACCCCGTGCAGCGCGGCTACACGGGGCTCGAACTAGGTAGTTCGGACTAGGCTTCCTATTCCGAACTACCGGTACACCTTGGTGCACGGGGTTCGAACCAGCGGGGTTTTAAAAATGGCGGCTCCCCGCTTATGCAAATGAAGCCCGGGAAATTCAAATCCCGGGCTTCATTTGCAAGTGCGGTATGCCTACATTACCCTCCTAGTTCGAACTAGGAGGGTAGTGTAGACATACTCTAAGATGCTTTTGAAAATTTGACTCTCTGTGATTTCAACCAGAGTATTAAGGTCAGCAAGGCCCTTACTAAGTAATGACTATTGGCCTCTTCCACTGAACCTGGAAGGGAAATTCTGAGCTTCCAGCCTTGCTGACTTCTTCAGCTACAGTGACAGATTTCTTTGAGATACTAACCTGTTTGATCGAAGTTTCCATACTGCCTCAGCAGGGATGGCTTCTGTGAGGCAAACATCTAATCAAAGGGCCAGACTTAATGCTGCTGTGAGGATTACTAATGTGGACTTCTGATGCAGAGATGAGCTCAAATCAAAGCCCTCCTGGAAACACCCTCCAAATGTGAGGGAAGTTTGGGCTAACGTTGGAGTCTGTATATTATCTGGGGATGGCATGTGTTAAGATTATGCTATTTCCAAATCAGTAGGGGCTTGTAGTTCAGTGTGCACAAAAGCTTTACTGCATAGTAAGATGCTAGATGAAGGCAGGAGTTTCCGTGTTTTGAAATATTCCAACTATTTTCCAGATCAATTGTTCTGCAAAAAATTATTTGTGATATATTAATTAAAGACAAATGTTTGGATTTTTGGCCTTGCATGTTTTTGACTTTACGCTGTTAGTCTTAGGGGTTTGGCCACATGACCAGAAATTCTGCAGTACTGGAATGCTATTCAAAACTACAAGAGGTTAGACTGGTGCAACATCAGTGTAATTAGACAGTTTGCAGGGACTTGTAGCATGTGGCCCCTTTGCAGCATCATTAAACTAATTGCAACATCCATTCTTCAAGCTATTAAAATTGTTTCAATGTGCTGAATGTTTACTGGAAAGGGCGAGTCATATGTGGCAACGTTATTTTCCCAGCATGGTAAGAGGGACTGCATCTCTCTCCTTTTAGAAAAAGATCTACTTTATACTATAAAAAATGAAAATAGCAAAGATCTCAATCCTGCAAACACATATGGGTGTGATAATGCCCATAAGCTCAATGTGACTACTCATGCTTATGTATTTGCAGGATCAGGTTCCAGGTAATTAACACTGTGGTTTGCCATGCAAGTGTTTATAAAAAAAATAGCATAATCTACCACACAATGTGTGTGGCGTTAATGAGGCACAGCTGGGTGATTTAAGAATTGAATGAAAGCCAAGTCTCTGAGCAGCCTTGATTTTGTTACTTTGTGTCACACACTTGTTATTTTAAAACATAGCTTTTATTTACTACAAGTCAGAATAAATTCTTGACAAAAACAAAATGCATAACAGGAAAAGGGGCAGTTATGAAAAGAAAGAAATGTTGAATTGGATTATTTTTCTGCATTTTAGATATTGGACATACATTATATCTTAAATACAGGGGCTGAGATTTCAAAGCTGGTAACGAGATTTGGACATCCAATTACAGTCAAATTAATTGTGTATCCAAATCCACTAGGTGGCTTCTAAAGTCTCCAGTCTGCAGAAACTAACACATGGAAAAAGAGCATTTAATTCCAAGGAAAATGTTGTGATATATTGCCTCCAGGAAGCCACAAGTCTCCCAACTTACTCAGGGTTTTCCTGCTTGGCAAGTCATTATACAGTTGTTCAGCATTGATCTGTAAAGCCCTGTAAAATTCTTGACAGTGTTTGTCTCCTTTCTTTTGTAGGTGACTTATAAGATCTGACAGCCGAATATGAAGCAATGCCTTTGGATTTCTGAACTGTAAGAGAAAAAGCACCCGTTAGAACAAACACTACAGAAGTAATGATACAGTGCTGAATTAGTTCCTACCCTATATTTACATAAGAGCTGTGTCTAGAGATCTTCCGGAAAAGCTTCTTTTGAAAGAGAGTGTCTACATAGCAAAAAGCACAACAAAAAAAGCGATCTGCTTTTTCGAAAGATAGCGTCCACATTCATTGGATGCTATCTCACATTTAAGTTCTAATTGCTGTGGATGGAGTGGCCATATGGGCACCTGTGCTTTTTACTGGAGACCTCTTCTTTCGAAAAACTCCCTCTTCCCCATCCACACGTGCCTTTTTCCAAAAGAGCAGTTTCAGAAAAAGGCTTCTTCCTCATAGAAAGAAGTTTACCAGTTTCGGAAAACCCCCTACGTTCTTTCGACTTTCTGTTTAAAGAACACGATTGCAGTGTGGATGTAAGTACATTTTTTCCAGAAAAACTCTGTACTGTAGACATACCCTACGAAAGAGTGAAAATATAGAGTTATGTTTATTTTGCTAAAAGCATCTGTCAGTACAGGAGCATTCTAGGATAGGAAAACAAAATAATGATTCAGACCCAAATCAAGCTGATCAAGCATTGTTTTAGCATCTGATCAACTTCAGTATGGCTAGAGCCCTGCAAAGCTGTGGATATCTGCTCCATATCTGCAGATATGTGCATCCACAATTCATTTTTGCAGATCTGGGAGTGGATGTGGATACTACAAAAAGGGTTGTACATGTGTGCCTGTCAGGCTCTGCCCTGCTCGGCACTTACCAGAAGTGGGGTCAGAGAGCTCATGAGGAGGACCATGATCGGGGCAGGATGCTTGTCCCACATCCTAGCAATGTTCCCTCTAATTTTTCCCATCCATATGCAGAATACATTTTCTTATGTGCACCAAGGCATGTGCAAATGTGCACCACTAGTAGAAACATATGCTGGCTGTGGGTGTTCTGCTAATTAGGTGGACAGCATTTGACTCTCTCCTGGGTGGCTGTCCAAGTGCTCATCTAATAAAGAACTCTGCTCTCCAAAAGGAGTGCCAGGCGGGGCACAGTGGGTCAAGGGAGGGAGCGGATTGCAGATCATATGCACATTGTTTCCAGTGGATCTGGATTCCACATTTTTACATCTGTTCAGAGCTCTAAGTATAGCCCAAACAATAGGAAAGATCACTGATGCTTATCATTTCGAAAGAGTCTGAGTTCACAAGCAACCAATATATTGTCAATAGGGTACTAACCAGAAATACTTCTGATGCCACTGGTTGCTGAAAAAGTCTTTACTTCTAATTTAGTCTTATTAAAAATGCAGTTCTCAGAACTGGGACAAACATGTAAAGAATTTTGCCCTAGTTTTCTGGAATTTGGCCATGGCATGTTCTAGCCATCATGTCAGTCCTCATGTATCACACTTTGTGTTCATCCTGTCTTCCTATCCTCGTTGCTCCAGAGGAAGAGATAACTTTCCCCATGACCTGACAAGTGCTGAGCCATAATAAACTCTACAGTGAGAGTGAAAACTTAACCTAACCTTAGCTGAGATCCTTTAGACGTATGTGCATTTAGAAAGCGTCCTAAATTTTCCCTGCAAATCAATATAAAAGCATTACACTGAGGACCATTAGAGTAGACAGAGATAACATTACACTTAGGATCAATTTCTTATCTTGCGGGAGTGGAATGCTTTCGTATGCTCTATACTCAGGCAAAATTCCCACTGAAGCCCTGAGATGACAGCAGTATCAGATGTAAGAACACAAGAACAGCCATACTGGGTCAGAGCAAAGGGCTCTAGTCCAGTATCCTGTCTTCCAGTAGTGGCCAATGCCAGAGGGAATGAAAAGAAGAGATAATCATCAAGTGACCCATTCCTAGCTTCTGACAAACAGAGGTTAGGAACACCATCCTCACACATCTTGGCTAACAGCCATTGATGGACCGAACCTCCATGAATTTATCTATTTTTTGTTTGAACCCTGTTAAAGTCCTGGCCTTCACCACATCCTCTGGAAGGGAGTTCCACAGGTTGACTGTGTTGTATGAATAAATATTTCCTTTTGTTTGTTTTAAATCTCTTGCCTATTCATTTCATTTGGTGACCTCTAGTTCTTGTGTTATGGGAAGTAGTAAATAAATTTTCCTTATTTACTTTCTCCATACCAGCCATGATTTTATAGACCTCTATATCCCCCATTAGCTGTTGCTTTTCCAAGTTGAAAAATCACAGTGTTATTAATCTCTCCTCATATGGCAGCCATTCTCCATACCCCTATCCATTTCTGCTGGAAAAGCACTATTCTAAGCCTTTTCCAATTCCAATATGTCTGTTTTTGAGATGTGGCGACCACATCTGCACGCAGTATTCAAGATGAGGGTGTACCATGGATTCATGCAATATGATAGCTCTCCGTCTTATTCTATATCTCATTCTATATCTCATTCTGTTGGCTTTTTTTGATTGCTGCTGCACATTGAGTGGATGTTTTCAGAGAAATTGAGTGTGCAAGATGAGGCCTAATATATATAATGGGAATGACAAGTTTTGTAAATGAAAAAAAGAGAGAACAAATCTGCACAGGCTCCAGGGAACATGTTCTGTTTCGGGATGAGTGTAAAAATTAAATCCAGCTTTCATAACATCAGGCCTTATATTTACTCTGAAGCTCCTAAATGAATGAGCTTTTCTTTAATTTTACATTTCACATCATCTAAGTCTCTTCATCTTTTCCCCGGCTCTCTCCCCCAGCCACTGGGAGGGCAGGGCCAGGACAGCCCCAAGCCTGGCTCTGTCCCCGCAGCTGCTGGTGGATCAGGCAGGGCTGAAGCCGCAGCACAGCCAGGCCCAGCTCTCTGCCGCCAGCTGCCAGGGAGTTGGGCTGTACCTCCCAAGCACAGAGGGGTGGGGCTGCGTGGCTGAGGGCAGAGGGAGGGGCTGCAGGACACAGAGTGATGCATGATGTCAGTCTGTCATCCTGCAGGAAAAGTTTTATATATATATACAGAGAGAGAGAGAGAGAGAGAGAGAGAGAGAGAGAGAGAGAGAAGATAACCTAGTTTATGTAATTTCTAATTGAGGGGAGTTGAGGGGCTGGGCCTAGCTTCCTTCACATTAAAGGAAGCAAACATCATATAACTCTGGGTTTGTACCTCAAGGGTGATCATCAGGGTGCTGTAGTAAGTCCCTTAAGCGGAGTCCTCCCAGACCTGATCTCAGTGTCTGTATCAGCAGCTGGTTGTGGCCCTGCCTGTGTACTTTGCTAGAGGAGGCTTGAGAGGCTCAAACAGGCCAGGTAAAAGGGGGCCCAGGCTGAGTGAGAAGGCAGGCTCAGTAGCATCTTAAGCATCTCAGTTGGCAGCCCAGGGGTCCCAAACCACCTCCCAGGCTAACCAGAAAATAAAGCTATGTCCGGAAACACTACAGGCATCTCCAGTCAATTACCTTTTCTGCTTCTTTATTGGTGAGAATCTGAGGATAAACTCTGTTTAGCTGAAGAATAACTTTATCAACCAGATGTTCACTCAGTCTGCCATTGCTCGTGAGAAAATACATGTCCTGCCGCAGTCGATCACAATAAGACTGATCTGGGAACCAAAGAGCACATGCAAAGAACAACTATTATTCAATGGCAAAACTATCCCTAAGTTCTGTACATTGCCTCTAAAGGTGACACATGTCAACCAGCTTCCTTTCACAGTCAGAAAGCTAGAAGGGACCCCCCCCCCCCCCCCGGTCCAGGCCCGCCAATGTGGGAGGAGGGCAAAGAGGGCAATTGCCTGGGGACTGGTGATTCTAAAAGGCCCGAGGCTCCCGACTGCTACCACTACTCCAACAGCAGCCAGAGCCTCTTGGAATTACTGTGCACATCACAAGCCTCAAATCCACCCTGCATCTGCACATGAAACCTAGCAGCTGAAAGTAGCTGAAAATATCACAGACCCCCGGAGACTAGACTATTTATGCGTTACAGGCAGAGAATAGCAGGGACCTAGGTGCAACAGTGTTCAAAGCTCCACCAAGGCAGGGACATTATGAACAGTATAACTAATTAACAGAAGTGCTTCCCAAACATTTGCAAGCTAAGCCGGCTTTCAAGAAAATACAGTCAATTGTTGCCTCCCTCCCACCTCACCATATGCTCCATATGTGGATAAGGGACCAACCATCTGCAACTATCCTCTCTCTGCCTCTCCCCCACTCCTTTCCCCTCAACAACTCTTTTGCACTGCCCCTCCCCCTCACAGGGAATGCACTCCATACTTTGGGAAATGCTGACCTAAAATATGTATATACTGCCAAGGCAGTAATGGATGTCTCAAATATCCCCATGGCATCCACTTGCCTGAAAGTCAGAAAATTGCTGAAGGGAGAGGGATGGAAAAGACATTTCCTACCTTTCATACATATTACATCAAGGTATAATGTTTAAAACTGTCTTAAAAACTCACTATTTAATACACAATCTTCAGTATCTCACAGTAATACCCACTATTGTTTGGAATGGTTAATGGGCACATCGCTGAAATATCGCACATACCTTATTCCCTTCTCCCACCACTGGAAATCAGTCATCCCACTGATAGCAACTGTGCACTGTAGTTTAGGACAGGAAAGGAAGACATCTACTACAGCCCATCAGAACTGCTGGGGGAATTTAGTTCAACTGAATGAGAGAATTCTGACTTTGTGCTGACAACCAGGCAAAGTTCCCATTGAGTTACTGCCAGTTTTGTCTGGCCAAGACTTGGCACAAGGTATATTCCCAAAACTGAAATGCAGCCAGGGCATTAGGAACAGCTCTGCGAAAGTGCCAGGGAGATTTTTTTATAGTTTTTATGTGACATGCCAGAGCACAATCCAGAGCAATGAGCAATGGCATCACCCCCTGCCCTGCACCCTGGGGTGCCTTACTATGCCTTGTTGTAGTATCTTCCAATGGGTCACTCACAGGCAGCCTTCCAGCATGCAAGCCACGCCCTGAATGTTTCTGTGTTAGTCACATTTGGGTTACACTCTGACTCTTGCCAGCCTTGGTTATACTGCAAGGTTACCCCAACCAGGGCCAGCTTTAGAAAGTGCAGGGCCCAATTCAAACAGTTTTGGCAGGGCCCCCCACCACCCAGGATTTTTTGTTGAGCAAAAAAAACCACACACTTCGGTACATCGCTCCATATATTATAAATATCAAGTTGGTTAAGCTATTACCCGAGAGACTTAGGTAAGCAATTGCTGTCGAGCCTAAGCAATTAATCAAAGCCTATCCCCCCACAGAAGTCAAATTCAGCCTGGTGTTACGTATCTACCACCGCTGGACTGACAATCACAAATCAGGCCAGACAAGATTTAGGGCCAAACCATGTATTTGAAAGTTAGAGGCACACAACAACAAACAACTGCAATGAACTCACCCTATCCCAGAAGACATAAAGATAGAAAGGTCCCATACACAAAAGGGGTATACTTTACAGAATAGGAGACAGCGGTGGGTGTCTGCGACCTACAATCCCTTGGCTAATTGAAAGCCTTAGGAGAGGATCAGCAGGGAGATCCCTCCAAGCAATGATCTGGTGATTGATGCCTGTCACCTACAGAGACGTGTCTACATCTGCTGCAGGGAGACACTTCTGCCTGCCTCCATCCCTCTCCCCCAGAGTCTTCACCCCCATTGCAAAGCGAAGGAGTGGAAGGAAAGAGACTGAGGTCCATCAACGGGACTGAAGCAGTCATGAGCAAGCCATGCCTGGGAGACATTCTCCTGTCCATTGCTGGTGCAGTGTTGCTTTAGGCATGCAGAAATGCAGTCACCTCTAGGGTGGGTTGGACAGCTGTTTAACACCTGCACAAGGTTTCAGGCAGGGGACAGTGCGGGCTGCCTTCCTGCAGAGTCCCCACCAGAATTACCGTGCCCTCCTGGCTTGGGAAAAGAATAAACAGGAGGACTGGAAATTAACCCGCCAAGTCTCACGTCCCCTAGGCAGGGAATGAGCCATCTACATTGGGCCCCAGCTGGAGTACCATGTCCAGTTCTGGGCGCCACATTTCAGGAAACGTGGAGAAACGAGAAAGTCCAGAGAAGATCAACACAAATGATGAAAGGTCTAGAGAACATGAGATATGAGGCAAGGCTGAAGGAATTGGCCTTGTTTACCTTGGAACAGAGAAGACTGAAAAGGGACATGAGAGCAACTTTCAAGTATCTAAAAGAGTATCATAAGGAGGAGGAAGAAAAATTGTTCTGCTTGGCCTTTGAGGTTAAGATGAGAAGCAACGGGCTTACATTGCAGCAAGGGAGGTTTAGGTTGGACATTAGGAAAAACTTCCTGCCTGTCAGGGTGGTTAAACACTGGAATAAATTGCCTACGAAGATTGCAGAATCTCCATCACTGGAGATATTTAAGACCAGGTTAGACAGACACCTGTCAGGGATGAGCTAGGGCAACTCAACTTTGGAAGCCCCAGGGGCCACACTGATACTTACAGAGCATGCTGAGGACCTCAACTTAAGTGTGGTTGCATATGCAAGCAAATATACACAAATAGCTTCTCTCACACTGACAGGCATGAATACAAAGATTAAGGCAAGACTAAAAAACACACAGGCCCCCCATTTAAGTCAGTTCTGCTGATAGTAATAAAATGCAATATTTACCCGATTTCTACCCATGTGACAGCACTTTTCATGAGCGATGACAATCCAAGAATTTAGCTACTAAAACACATATCAACAGAAGATCATTACACTGACTACTTTTGTTTTGGCTCCCACTCACCGACCACGTGTTGATCCCCACATAAACCCAAACTGCACCACGGGGCACAAACAAAGTGACAGTGGGCAGCATACCAAGTTATTAATAAATATTTTATAAACCTTTACCTTTTCTCTCTGCTGCCATGTCTCCTCTCCTTGCTCCATCATCTCCCCTGGTGCCTGCTGCCTCCCAACTCCTCACTCTCCTTTGCTGTCGTGACTCCTGCCCTTCTCACTACCCTCAGCCCTCCTGTGACCTGCCCCCCTCCACCAGCCGTTCTCTCTCCCCTGTGCCCACTCCTCCAGTAGCCCCACTCTGATCATGTGAACTACCCCTCTTCTAACACCTCCCTCGCCTCTCTCCTCTGGTGCTGGTCCCTCCCCTGCAGGTGTCTGCCCTTCTGCTTCACCCCAGAATCCCCTGGCACCTGCACTTTTCCTTAGCCCTGCACCCTCCTGGTGCCTCCCCCTTCCCTTACTGCCCCTGTCCCTTTTTCTCTCTTTTTCCCTGATGCCCACCCCCTCACCACTCTCTGCCCTGTTCCCCTCCTGCCCCTCTGTGCCCTCACACGACTTGCTCCATCCCCACATTTCTCATGCCCTCCCCTTCTTTCAAGCCTTCTCCCAGCACCTCCCCTCCCCCTATAGCTCCCAATGCCCTTCCCCTCTCCTCTCCTCTCCCAGCATCACCCTGTCCCCCCTCCCACTGACACCTCCCCTTCTGCCCTTTCCCTCATTGTCTGCACTTGGCCCCCTACCATTTGTCTCTCCTCCACCCTGTCTCTTGATGTCTTCCCCTTTCTTCCCCCTCCCCCCAAACCCTTCCCCTCCACCCCTGCCCCTTCCCTACCTTCTGCCTTCCACACTGTGGGGCCGGAGTCTGCACTGAGGCTCCGGAGGCTGAACCCGGAGGCAGCCCCACAACGTGTCTCTGAGGAGTTTTAAAATCCCAGGCCATGATGTCACATCACACCCAGGCATCCTCCCAGCCCACCTGCAATGCGCATGGAAGCAGCAGCAGTAGCAGCTGGCGAGGGGGAGCCGCGCTGAGCCGCGCATGGCAGGGACAGTCCAGGGCCGAGAGGGACGCTCTGGGGGTGGGGTGGGAGGATGCGCGGGGGGTCCGGGGCCCGCTCAAGGCAGAGCTGAGGGAGAGACCCAGCTCCACATATTGGTGGAGCAGGGCCCCTGGCTCTGTAACTCGCCGGCACTTCTGGGTTCAGGAGTGCGGGGCCCCCTTCGGCGCGGGGCCCGATTCGGACGAATCAGCTTAAGGCCAGTCCTGACCCCAACACATCCCCCCTCTTAGAATTTCCTCCAGAAGTGTCCTTTACTGCCCAGCACTCTCCTGAGAAGTACAAAATAAAATAGTTTTTTGGTTCTGGACATCCAACACTCCTGTTATTTAAAGAAGTGGGCTGTACTCACGAAAGCTCATGATACCATCTACATGTTTTATTAGTCTTTAAAGTGCTACCAGACTGTTTGTTGTTGTTTAAGTTTTTCCTGTTACAGACTAACTCGGCTACCCCGCTGAAGCTTTTAAAATAATTTAAGTCTGTTATTCCTTAAAGCAGTGGTCCCCAATGCGGTGCCCGCGAGCGCCATGGTACCTGCCGGGGCATTTATGTGCGCCCACCTAGTCGGGGTTGTGACACGGGATGGCCAGGGGAGGATGGGCCGCACATGCTGCGGGGCCAAACTCGTGTTATGACAGGGTGTGGGGAAGTGCCAGCGGCGGGAGAACCTGCCTGGGAGCATGGAAGGGAAGCTGCAGGAGCAGGGCAGCTGGTCCGGAGCGGCGAAACGGCCGTGGTAGGAGGTCTGGCGCTGGCGCAGGTGCACTTGGCATGGGGCCGGCCGGCCGGGCGACGCAGCAGGATGACGTCACCCACTGGTGCGGTGCCCGCCACACAAAAAGGTTGTTGATCACTGCCTTAAAGGGTATAATATGCCACTTTACACTCCATTTGGGAAGAGAGGAACCTTTAGCAGCAATACATTCCTTCAATGAAAGTGCATAAAATATATGTAGAAAATAAATAGAATGTCAAAGCAAAAATGTCATTGAAATTAAGTCCTCTGTAATCCTCAGCAAATTTAAGTTTCCTGGTTTCCTGCATTGTTTTAGGCATTACAGTACTTCCAATTTTCCAGCAACTGCTTTTCCAGGAGGTTTCTCTTTCAAGCACAGCATTCAGCTAAAAATATTTTTGATTGTTGTATCACTATGTGTGTCCCAACTTTTCAAATACAGTACAGATCCATGCAGATTTCACAAATGATTGTTTCTTAACCAGGCTTTGAAAGAGGTGTTTACTTAGAACCATCTTTGAAGTAGGTGTTAAAAATTCATGTTTCATTCCAGACAGCAGAGGTACTGCAAATAGATCTGACCAGTGTAGGAAAAGAAACATGTAGGCTATCAGGGTACATAGGAACAATTAAACTAGATTAATAGGTTTTATTGATATTCGGGCTACTAGACAGTATTTAATCCTGCCTACCCTCCATGCTTCACTAGCTAGACATGGTGAACTGAATGATGAAAGGACAGCCTGAACACAATCTCAACATTCTGCTCTCAGTATAAACACAGCCTGACATTTGCGTATCACAGGTTTAGTATTACATTTCCTTTTTTACAACTGGGCGGTATTGAAAATGAACAGGAAAGGCTTCATGAAAACCTCCTACAGTAACCATAATACAGTAAGAGGGCCAACCACTCCCATTAAAATAAATATTGATCTTGGAGAGGACTTGCAATTCCATAGACACAACTGGGTTTTACTTAGACTGTCACTATGTATCCAGTGTAGTAAATACTTTTACAAACCCTGTATCTTTTCCATGTATTTCTAATTCCTACTTTCCAAATTGTGCTCTAAGCAATTTGTATTGAGCTGTTAGGACCAACAGCTACCCTGACTCAAATGCCATGCAACTCCCTTTGCTTTCAAAGCAGCTTCATGGTACATGTGTCAGACCAGAAATTGGACTTTCCCCTCTTCATGCCTTCTGAGCAATTCAGCAGGATGCATGCCAGGCTCAGTCAGAAGCAGAGAGCTGTTGGTGGGCTGAGTGCAGAGATGCCAACTCTCAAGAAAATACTCCAGCCTTGCATAGATGTCTCAGAATCTAAGGGATTTCATCACAGTATGCAGGACTCCTTTGAGCTGAGACAGCCGTATTCACTGCTCTGTCTGGGTGGACAAAAAGCTCTGTCCCACTCTTGTCCCACGCTGTGTCTACACTACGGAGTTTTTTCCGGGAAATCTGAGGTATCCTGGAAAACTCCACCGCATCCAGGGAACGCGTCTGCTCTTCTGACATTTTTTGTAGAAGTGCAGATGCACTCTTTCCGAAGCTCTGTAAACCTCATTTCACAAGGAAGAAGGACTCTTCCAAAAGAGGAGGTTTTTCTGAAATTTGGCCCACTGTAGACGGGCCAAATTTCAGGAAAGCCTCTTCTGAAAAAACAATTGGAAAAAGGAACGCAAATTGCAAAGCACAATTTGCATACCTTTTTCTGAAAAAGAAGTGTAGTGTAGACATAGCGTGATTGGAAGCCAGAGTGTCACATCTATTTCAGCATCTCCCATTGGTTCTTCCACAGGCAAGCATAATACAGGAAGAAAAACAGGGGAGATACAAACACCTGAACAAACAGGGCACCTCAAGATTCAGGTACATTTAAATGAATGCAAGTGCTAAAGCAACACCAGCAACTGCTAGAACAAATGTGCAAATCAAATTCTACTATATATTTGAGGGAGTTTGTCTGTCTGTCCAAGAACTCCTCCTAAATGGTAAGAGCTAGGACCACCAATTCGGTATACAGCTTCCTCTTTTCATAACTTACCTTAAACCAAGTTAAGGGTTTGGTTGTATTAGAACAATGGGATGTGCCTAGAATGAGATTGCTTCTTAGAAAACCATACAGCAAAGAGACTGCGCCAGCCTCAAGCCTCCCATCCCTCAGGCGTCTGTTAGGCAGGGATGTAGGCTGAGGCTTGCCCCCCACCACCTTCCGATTCATACGCGAACATTGCTGGCTATACCCCTTTGTCAGAGAGCAAGGCAACAGTGCACAGTCTGCTGCATTCCTCACTCTGGCTGGGGAGCACAGGGGGCAGATGAACCCGGACCTGCCTTAACTGGGGGACATGTACCCCTCCCCTGGTGTGCCTCCATGGAAAGGCACTTCTCATCTGGCTCCAAGCTGCTGCAGTAAGAAAGAGCTGGAGTAGTCCTCTCTCTCCAAGGCAGTCTGCATACTGAACCCCTCATCCCCAACCCCACCCCACAGCAATGATTCAAAAGAAGCATGTACATTTCCATTTTATTTTCCAAAAAACAAAAATTGAGTTAAGGACCCAAGTAATCATCTAGTAAAAAATAAGAGGTGAAAACACCAGTGGACTTTCCTCTCATTTTTTCTGCCCTCTAGTTTTTCCTATCTGCTACACACACAAGATGCCACAGTGTATTAACAGCAATTATACTGGTCACAGGGAGGTTACATCAATTGAAGTTTACATTTAAGTTAAGAACACACTCTGCTCAGTCTGGAATATGCCCTGAAATCACAGCCTTGGACAATTATATGGTCACTAAGCAATCGCCACACTTATCTAGAGCTCTGCGCTGACCTTTGAAAATCCTGTAGGAATCCTGCACCAAAAATTTTAAAATTCTGAAACAAAAAAAATTAATAACAAAATTATAAAAAAAATTATTGTGCAAATTTTTTCAAATTCTGTATATTTTGTCAAAATAACACACTATAAACACACTAGTTTCAATTATTTTAGTTATTTATTTCAAAATACCTGTGAGCAACTATGTCTGCGACAGTACAAACAACAAAAAGAATTCAGAAAATGTGTGTGTGTGGTGGTGGCGGGTGGGGGGGTTGACAAATAGAGTCCTTGCTAGGAATATTAATACAGAACTCTGGGTAATAATTAATTTAAACCACAATACAGAGGCAGAGGCAGTAAAAGGCTGGGGGAGTCAGGGGTCACAGAAGAGCTGAGGGAGAAGGAACTAATTGCTGGGAAGGAACCTGTATGTGACCTTGTAGAGTTATTGTATGTGGGTGGAAAAAGTATGGAATAGGGGTTTTGGGGGGTCATAGAGGACTATTAGGGCATGTCTAGACTGCTTCTGAAAAAGATATACAAATTAGGTGCAAATTTGCATATCTTCTTCTGATCCCTTTTTCAGAAGAGTATTTAAAAAAAAGTCTAGACGGGGTTTTTCACGTGAAAACACCTTATTCCTCAAAACATTAGGTTTACAGGGTTCTTTCAAAAAAGGGGGTTTGCGTGCGAAAAAGCCTGTCTAGACTGCTTTTTTTCCCAAAAAAACTCTGCCAAAAAAGGGATCAGAAGAAGATATGCAAAGTCACACGTAATTTGCATATCTTTTTTCAGAAGCCACAGGTAGTCTAGACATAGCCTTAGGGAGGTTACCCCATGCAGATGCTAGCCTCTCTGGTCAATCAGGAACACCTGCCTTTGCACCCCCCAGTGCACGTGTCCCTTCACTCCCACTCAGACACCCACCCATTCTCCTGTGGCCCTGTACCCCCTCCCTTATCCCCATGTGTCTGTGTCCCCACTGAGCGTCCACCCTTTACCATATGGCTTTGAACTTCCTACCCCCATCCTCATGTGGCTTTCTGCTCCCACTCAGCCCTCCCCGTTCTCCTGTAGCTGTGCATCCCATTCTTCTCTGATCATGTGGCCCTGTTCTCCCTTCCCCCTTGCCTGTGCCTACACTCCCATTCAACTCCTGCACCAGTTTGTCTTTCCCCACAAGCCATTATGAGCCCTTGTCTGGACCCCGCCCCCAGCAGCCCAATGCTGTCTGTCTGCTCATAGTTCTAGAAATGTAGCCGTGTTAGTCTAGGGTAGCTGAAACAAAATACAGGACTATGTAGCACTTTAAAGACTAACAAGATGGTTTATTAGATGATGAGCTTTCGTGGGCCAGACCCACTTCCTCGTTGCCAGCTTTGTCCACATATTCACTCTGCTGATACCATTATTGGACCTAACCAAGTGAGTTATAAGATCAAGAACACATATTCCTGCGCATCCAGAAATATAATCTATGCTATCATGTGCCGAAAGTGTCCGTCTGCTATGTACATTGGACAAATGTCTCAGACACTTCGCCAAAGGATCAATGCCCACAAAACAGATATTAGACCGGATCACAAAGAAAAAACAGTTTCTTGCCATTTCAACCAGAAAGGACATTGTCTCAACGACTTAATTACCTGCATCCTGCTTCAAACGCCTTTTAAAACTGCACTTGAAAGGGAATCCTCTGAACTGTTATTCATGCTAAAATTTGACACTTTACGCCAGGGTCTTAACAAAGACTCTAGTTATCTTACCCATTACAAAGATAGCTTCCCCAATTATCACCTCTAATATCATTAGCTCACAGACATTTACCTTCCCCCCCTCCCCGCATCCTCCTTCTGTTCTGAAATTTAATTTGTCCTTTTCATATGTGTTCATTTTTTTAATTGTATCCTTTAGTATATATGGTTGTGACTATTTTCTTCCACTATTTGATCTGAGGAAGTGGGTCTGGCCCATGAAAGCTCATCATCTAATAAACCATCTTGTTAGTCTTTAAAGTGCTACATAGTCCTGTTTTTTGTTCCTCATAGTTCCTGTCTGCTGACCTGGCCCAAGCACCATGAAGAAGGCAGGCTCTTTCTCTTTCCTAGCTGGCTGAAAATGACTGTTGTGTTCAATTGCCACAGCAGCCTCGGGTGGGCAAAAGGCAGAACTGCAGCAACTTTTGAGCAGAAGCTTTTTTCTGCACCAAAAAAATTGTGCAGCTCATTAATTATGCACACCCTCAGTAGCACAGAATTCCTCCAGGGCTACGTCTACACTGGCCCCTTTTCCGGAAGGGGCATGTTAATTTCAGAGATCGTAATAGGGAAATCCGCGGGGGATTTAAATATCCCCCGCGGCATTTAAATAAAAATGTCCGCCGCTTTTTTCTGGCTATACCAAAGCAAGCAGGAGAGAAGATTTTAGACAGTGGTTCTAGTTTCCCTGGCCTTAGAGTTCAGGCCTCTCCCTGGATATTGCTGAACTGTCCCTCCCACAGATACATTTATCCCTGGCTCAAAGTCAGTTATTTATGAAGATTAATTATTTTGCTTTTGCCTGTGGAATGTACCCAATAACTTCAGAATTAGGGTAAATAGTCAAAATATCTTCAAGGGGTTACTGCCAACTAATAGGGTTACCTGATACTTTCACAAAAAATACTGAACATGGCAGGGAAAAAATTGGCTGAGGAGAAAAATTAAAAAAAAAAAAAACCACCCTGCACACACACAAAAAAGAGTTGCTGTGCCTTTAAATCTCCCCTCTCCCCCAACCGGCCTTCCATCCAAGAGAAAAACAGAAAATATTGGACATTTTACATGAAAACATATTTTCTGTTTTTTTTTTACCAGACAGAGGCCTCAAATATCGGACTGTCCAGGTCAATACCGGACACCTGACAACCCTATCAACTAATAGAGATAGCACTGAGGAAATATCAGATAGCACACCAGAGGCCTCCATGTGTTCTTCTCTCCCTTGTTGCTGTGAGAAAGCACCACACAAAGCACAGAAGGAAATGTCTCCCCTCAGGCTCCAAATTATCCAGCACCACAATACCCACTCACTCTGTGAAAGAGCATTAAGTGCAAATCTGGAGAGTATACATGCACTTGTTAAGGTGTCTTTCAGCCACATTGTGTACACTGCTTCTGGGGCTGCCCTGCAAATCTCTGATTCTGCAGTCTCCTCTAATCTCACCAATAGCCCCAGTGTGTTCTGGAAAGTCTGCCCCCTTTTCTTTAAAGCAATGGTTGTGAACCTTTTCCGACTCCTGTATCCCTTTCAGGAGTCTGATTTGTCTTGCATTCCCCAAAGTGGCTTACACAATCAGCCATAAAAATTCAAATGTCAGAACACACTTCCGTATTTTTAAAAAGAAAGATTATTAGTATGTTCTCAAGCCCTAGAAATTGGGATCGGTTCTGCATTTCTAACTTGCATGACATTACCTCAAAGAAACAGCAACCACCATGAGAGCCTTCTAACCACTATGTTATATTACAGTAAAACGCAGGACTATGTAGCACTTTAAGGATACAATTAAAAAAATGAACACAAATGAAAAGGACAAATCAAATTTCAGAACAGAATGGGGATGGGGGGGGGAGGTAAATGTCTGTGAGCTAATGATATTAAAGGAGATAATTGGGGAAGCTATCTTTGTAATTCGACACTTTACGCTTGGGTCTGAATAAGGAATCTAATTACCTTACCCATTACAAATTTGGCTCCAAGCTGCTGCAGTAAGAAAGAGCTGGAGTAGTCCTCTCTCTGTAAGGCAGTCTGCATACTGTACTCCTCATCCCCAGCCCCACCCCACAGCAATGATTCAAATGAAGCATGATTTGTCCTTTTCATATGTGTTCATTTTTTTAATTGTATCCTTTGGTATATATGGTTGTGACAATTTTCTTCCACTATTTGATCTGAGGAAGTGGGTCTGGCCCACAAAAGCTCATTACCTAATAAACCATCTTGTTAGTCTTTAAAGTGCTACATAGTCCTGTATTTTGTTTCAGCTACACCAGACTAACACGGCTACATTTCTATCATTATATTACAGTAGTGTCTCAAGAATCCAATCAGGACGAGTACCCTACTGCGCCAGGTGCTGAATCATGTGGGGGTATAGAAAATTGCTGCAATTCCACGCCTCCATATCCGAAAGTCATTCAGCAGACCAGAGAAAGATAATATTTTATTTTGAAATAATAGTTTCCTGTCAAAGCAGTTAAACAACTGTATTTTCTTCAGGGTGCCAGGGTGGCTTGCCCTTGGGCTGGAGACCCTGGGGCCATGCTAACCGGGAACACAGAATAAGCCTCACCTGAGAGGAATCAATTTCCTGTAAAGAATAGACAATGGCTGCAGCGAAACTACAGAGAATGAGGGAGGCTCCTGTAGGGATGCCTCTGAGACCAGAGGAATTGCTCTTGCTAGGAAGGGCCAAGTTTAGGAGGAGTCCGCTAAGGCAGGGGGATAGACTTGTGTGTTTAGGGCTTGTTTACACTTACCAGGGGATAGGTGCTGCAGCAATCGATTCCCCTAGTGAAGATCTGCTAAATCAACTGTTGATCGTACTGTTGTCAACTCCGATACTCCACTGGAACAAGAAGCATAAGGGAAGTCAACAGGAGAATTTCTCCTGCCAACCCTCCTGCAGCGGAGACCTTGTGGTAACTCGACCTTAGGTATGTCAATTCCAGCTACAGTATTCACATAGCTGGAGTTGTGTAAATTAGGTTGACTTTTCCCTCTAGTGTAGACCTGCCACAGACATGGGAACTAGTGGTGGTAAGGGGGTGCTGTTACTGGCCTACCCCTCAGGGTCCTGGCTTCCTTGCAGTGTACCACTGGCTCCGCTGCCAGCCCCATGCTCAGGGACCCAGCTGCTGCCCTGCACAATGAAGGCTCTGCTGCTGGCTCCGCACCCAGGTTCCGGGGCTGCTGGCTCTGCACGTGTGGGGCTCTGCTGCCAGCCCTGTGTGCTAGGGGCTCTCCTGCTTGCTCTGCAACTCAGGGTCCTGGCCCTATGTGTGGAGGTCCCGCATGCTGGGGGCTCTGCCACCAACCCTGTATCCCGATTCCCGCATGCCAGGGCTTTGCTCCCAAACTCAGCTGGGGGAGGGAGAGAACAAGGTAAGGGGGTAAATGTTCCCACACCACTGAGAGCTGTCCTACATTCCCTTTAGGTTATTTAAAAAAAAAAAACCACCCAGACTCCAAGAAGGGCTGTGACTGGAACAGAGACTATGGATTTTGTTTAATGAGCCCCGGAGAATTGTGGGGAGAAGTACGGGGGGAGGCAGCATGGCCCTGCAGAGTCAGCCCTGATCACACAGAGGCTCTGTGAAGCAGCTACTCATCGGATTGCACACCTGCTATCTCTCTACCAACTTTTGCCTAACTGATGTTTAATCCAGCCCTAGCTATTCCATCATGGAACTGCTGAAAGGAGAATGTAATCATGGAACCGATAGCGGATCTCACCACTGTACTGGGCTCTGAAGACAAATCTAGAGATGGCTCTTTAGATTAACTGCAGTTTCAGTGACTGAGGGTAAGTTCACAAAGATCAATAATTTTCTTATTTATAGGAAATGGAAACATATAAAAAGGAGTTGGAAGGGAGAATCAGGAACTCCTGTTAGTAGTGAGAAGCAACAGAGATGTAAAGAAATTCTAATAATTACATGTTGACTCATACCTAGTGCATATTCAGTCCACTTCAGATGTGCACTGACACCTTCCCCCTTCTACCTAAAACCTGAAAGCTCACAGCAGAACATACTGGATGCACATCACGTTCACATTTCTAGCTGGCATGTGGCCTCGAATGGAGAATAAAAAGTTATAAATTCTCCAAGAAGCAAGCAATAGTAACAAAGCAATATGCTCATCATTTTTAGCCTTCAGGCAGAACATAATTTCCATTATAACCTTTCATAAAATGACACATATCTCTTCTTCTTACAAAACAGACAATTATGTTTTTGACAATAGCTGTTAAATGACTAGGTCATTATAATAACTACTGGGCTACGTCTAGACTGGCCCCTAATTCCGGAAAAGTCATGCAAAGCAGGTAAGTCAGAATAGGGAAATCCGCGGGGGATTTAAATATCCCACGCGGGATTTAAATAAACATGTCCGCCGCTTTTTTTCTGGCTTGGGGAAAAGCCTTGGGGAAAAGCCGGAAAAAAGTGTCTAGACTGGCGCGATCCTCCGGAATAAAGCCCTTTTCCGGAGGATCTCTTATTCCTACTTGAAAGTTGTCAACAGTTCCCCAAGCCGGAAAAAAAGCGGCGGACATGTTTATTTAAATCCCGCGGGGGATATTTAAATCCCCCGCAGATTTCCCTATTCTGACTTACCTGCTTTGCATGACTTTTCCAGAATTAGGGGCCAGTCTAGACGTAGCCCTGGTGTTGGAAAACTGCTATGCTAAATTCAGTCCCTGGAGACAAGGCATAGTCAGACCTTGGTCATACTCTGCTAACACTACAGGCCACTAGATTGTCCTCTCCCATAAAGCCTGCAGGAATGGGGCCCCAACAAGGGAAGATCCCCTCCCAAATATCTCACCCAAATTGTTCTATTAGGACAACGGGGTTTGCTCACCTCATGACAAACAGGAAGTTTTGGACCCAGAACATGAAGATCGGAGGGGAATAGCAGGGAAGTCCCCTTACCCTTCCATACTTCAAGGTATTGAGAACCTCCTTTGAGATGCCAGCACCTCCAAATCACACTGAAGTCAATGGCATCTGAGAAGCTAAGGAGGATGTGCCCACATCATTCTTCCTGCAGGATTGGGGCCTTAAAATATAAGCTCTCTGGGGTAGGCCACTATATTTCTGTTACTTGTTTGTACAGTGCTTAGTTGAATAGCATCCAGACCCGTGATAGGTATCATTAGACCTGCAAAATACGAATAGTAATAAGAATAGGACTAGGACTAAATACTAAACGATAGAGGTAACCATAAACACCTTTATAATATTTCTTTTGCCTAATTAATTTTACTGTGATAGTCCCCATACAGATAATCGAGAATATACTGGCGTAAGGCAGGTATGGAATAGCATAGTACTGTAGCAGGATAGGGAATGCCATCTGTCACAGTGACAGGGTGAGCTGTGCAGAACCCATTCCTCCCTTTTTAGAACGCCCCACTGGGGATTAGTTTTGTCATCTTCACTCCTCTCTGGAGGGAGCCACACAGTTCTACCCCTCTTGGACCGGGTCTCTGTGCAATAACATCCCTGTTTACTGGCCTCATTAAGAAGACAGGACCAGCTGTGTTTGGCACCTCTTAAGCCCCTTTCCTTTAGCAGCCTCTGACCAGCAGCAGATTAAAGTGACTCAAAAACAGCTTCTTTAAAACAAATGATTATTTAATCACCCAAAGGCACATAGGAAGAAGTGGAAAAGGATAAATTTCATTTTTTCCTTGCAAGATTTAGGTAAGTTCCATCTGTGAAAGTAGAAAGAATTATACTGTAAGAGAAAGATGAATTGTGCTGTAATAATTGAATAAGCTGAAGGAATACTGTTTGTCTCCGAACAGGAAGAAGAAAAGTATGTTAATGTTGTTTGTAGCTGAAACTAACACGGCTACATTTCTATCAATGTTGTTTGTAGGTATGCCTCTTATAAGCATGCATTCTGAAGGCAATACAAGGAGAAACCCTAAACCGCCTTCTTCCGTGACCACTTGAAGGTGAAGTTGTATGAACTAGATTGAGCCTTAAGGCTCAGTCCTGGATACAAGGCCGATGCTCAGCTATGGAAGAAGCACATGACCTCCCTGGCTCTTCCCTCCCTCTTGCTTCACAGTGTAAGAGAAAGATGAATTATGCTGTAATAATTGAATAAGTTGAAGGAATACTGTTTGTCTCTGAACAGGAAGGAGAAAAGTATGTTAATGTTGTTTGTAGGTATGCAGATCAGAGTGCTAGCCAGGTGGGCCTGAGTTAATAGGAAAAGGAACATTAGGTGTTAGGGAGAAAGCAATTGAGATAACCAGGGAGACATGGACAGGAGATTGCTGTGTGCTTGATGTGGAAATGAAGATACTTGACTAGCCTCACACTAATCATGTGAAGTTTTGCTCCCCTTTTAATCCTGTTAACTTGGCTTTCTTTTGACTGTATAAATCAAGGAGTTTGAACCTTGTGGGGTACTCACATTTTTCTGGGTGAATTAGCAGAGCGGCTTTGCTAATAAACAGAGCGGTCTGACAAATCTGAGTGAGTCCTGTCTGACTTTGACACATCCAGCCAAGACCTCCTACTCCTGACCTGGGAGAGACAAACAAGACCTGCAGCATTTGCTGTGTCTCTGTCACCTGTTACCCTCTCCACCTGCTGCTACCGGCTTCCTCTCCAGGCCAGAGCTTTTAACCGTTTAGTCACCCATTTGATCCTAGCCTCAGGCCTGAGAAGAATAAACCTGAATAATCTGGTTGGAGCCAGGCAAATAGTTTCCTAATTAATAGTTCTCCCATTGTTTCCTTAAGGACCCTTGGTATTCACTCTGGTATATGGCAATATCTTATACTTGTCACGGTTTCATTTCTTGCTTTTCCCCCCTGACAGGCTCCGTTGATATACATTAGGCAGGCAAGTAAGCAAGCAGGTACACTGTATGTGCTATCCATATAAAAAAATTCAGCAGTCTCCCTTATTCTTCACGCCATTACAACATTCATAATATGCAGATACCAATTCTACAGATTGCACTGGTGGTCACTGTACCTAAGAATTCCCCAGAACACGTGTTGCAAGTCTCCTCCAATTATTACTCTAACAAGGTGCTGGGTACTTTTCACAAGCCTGGTAGAGTGAAACTGACAGAGTTAGGAATTGAAGGCACATGACAGGTACATGGTAATGCAAGCTCCCCACAGGTCTAAGCTGGAGGAACTCTCTTTCGGGGTGAAAGGTTAGTTTCTCTGCTCCTTCAGTTCTTGGTCTCTCTGCTCAGATTTTCCAAAAAAAAGGCTGCTGCTTATTTCCCTTTCTTTTCTTAAACAGACCCACGGCCACAGAGAACTGGTCTGAGACTATCAAATCACATCCAGCACTGACCAGTTGGCAGATGATGATGATGATTTTTGGCCTCCACTGATCTGAATTGGATTTGAAGTGATGACCTAGATGTGAAAGGCCCTATACTGCATTGTCAGTCCCCTGAGAAATGCAGTGCCTAGTGCTCATACAAAGTTCCTAGTGCTAATGCACACTATAGGCCAATGACTGAAGTCAGAAAAAATGTCCTCGAGCCAAATTAGTAGCTCATCTTTATTTTAAACTGCAGTTACTTTATTAAATTCATCTGGGAAAGGACAAAAAATTACAAAGCACTTGATCATTAAATGTGATGTCAATTATCTCACACTTCTTATCAGTTCTCTAACCTTGCCATGAAAGTCACAATAAATATTTTCCTTCTACAATTTAACCAGAAAGTGTTTGTGCTGTATGTACAGCAGTAAAATCTTGATGCACAGAGGATTCTGATTTGATATAAACAGCACAGTTGTTTTTGCAAGGTTTGTATACACATTGGGAATCTACCCAATAAAATGTTACAGATCACAATATTGTGCTCCCAGTATACTATGAAACTGAACACCAAGCAGCAAGAGACTTATTGGCGTCTTCTGTCCACATATATTACACTTCCCAATTCTGTAAATGAACAAAGACACAGAAACAAAAGGCCTCTCCCTTAGAATCTTATGCAGACCCCGAATACACTTAGTCATACCCCTAAGGGTAAACACATACAGGCAGTCCCCGGGTTACGTACAAGATAGGGACTGTAGGTTTGTTCTTAAGTTGAATCTGTATGTAAGTCGGAACTGGTGTCCAGATTCAGCCGCTGCTGAAACTGATCAGTTTCAACAGCGGCTGAATCTGGACGCCAGTTCTGACTTACATACAGATTCAACTTAAGAACCCCAGGCACCCCCAAGTCAGCTGCTGCTGAAACTGATCAGCGGCTGATTCCAGGAAGCCCGGGGCAGGGGCTTCCTGTAGTCAGCCACTGGTCAGTTTCAGCGCTCCTCGGCGCTACTGGACCAACCCAGCAGCACCCAAACTGCTCTGCCCCAGGCATCCTGATTCAGCCGCTGCTGAATCTGACCAGCAGTGGCTGAATCAGGACGCCTGGGGCAGAACAGCTGGGGTGCTGCCCGGTTGGTCCAGTAGCGCCCAGAGCGGCGCTACGGGACCAACCGGCAGCGCCCCAGATGCTGTACCACAGGTGTCCGGAGCAAAGCCACGGAGCACGGGGGCAGCGGGACAGCCCAGACGCGCCGTGGCTGTCCTGCTGCCCTCGGGCTCCGTGGCTTTGCTCTGCTTTGCTCCCCGTTCCCCTGGTCTGCAGACGCGTCTGGGCTGTCAGCTGGCCGGGCGCTCTGCGGCTTGGCTCTGCTTTGCCCCCCCCCCTTCCCCTGGTCTGCAGACCAGGGGGACGGGGGGGGGGGGGGCAAAGCAGAGCCAAGCCTCGGAGCGCGTGGGCAGCGGACAGCCCTGTCCGCTGCCCACGTGTTCCGCTGCTTTGCTTCCTCTCCCTGGTCTGCTGGAGACCAGGGAGAGGAACGGCCCCGTTCGTAACTGCGGATCCGACATAAGTCGGATCCGCGTAACTCGGGGACTGCCTGTATACCCTTTCCAAATATTGTGAGTGATACAGGACTACTTCTTACAAACTCCACATAAATATTGGCTCTACATATAAAAAATGTATGACTCAATGGGAGAGGCATGACTCATATTATAATTAGTCCCATCTTTACAACTTCAGCACTTTTGGTGGCCTGGCTGTTTTGAAAATGCAGTTGCTAAGAGCTTCAAAGTTGTTATGATATCAGATCAGAAGTGAATAGCTCTAGTAAATGAATGAAAACCTTCTACTGACCCGTGAAATTAAAATATCAGACTTGTAAACCAAGTAACTCTGCTGTGCACAAATGGTTGCCAATTACTCTCACCATAATTATCTTGAAGTTAAAAATCTCTCATTAGGCAGAGCTGTTAAGAAATCAGTCCTGTTGTTGTTTTGCATGCAAAATTTCTGTCATCACTAGTCGGGATTACTCATGTGGAAGTAATGCAGGATTAAGTTCTAAATTAACTTTACGATTTAAAACATGAAACAAAATAAAAACAATCCAGCAGCACAGTGTCTTAAATTGGTTTTTTTTCTTCTTGATATTATCATAGCTCCAAGTCCTGGATCACTCTGAAAGTCATCAGCACTTTGAAATTTGATTCTGTACCTCACAACCTTATTAGATGTACCATCCAAGGTTAAATGCTAAATAAGAAAGTAAGAATTAAGTGTCCCCTCTCTGGAACTCCCATTGCCTTCAATGGAAGACTCATTCATGGTGAGCCTAGAGGATTAGTTCAACATGCAACTGTGGAGGAGAGATCATATCTCAGACGTACACACATCATATGCCTCAGGCTATTTAAATAGATGCTTTTTCTGTTTGTTTAGAAATAAACAAACAACTAATTATTTCCAAATTAAAGCCATGAGCCAGCAGTTCATATTCACCTGGCAATTGTAATAGACCTGATTATTATGTTCGGGTATGTGTACACTTGCACCCTAGTTTGAATTAGGGATGCAAATGTAGGTGACTGAAATTGCTAATGAAGCAGGGATTTAAATATCCTGTGCTTCATTAGCATGATCTCGCTGGCACGGTACTCCGCTCAACAACTGTTTCGAAAGTGAGTACCACGCTGGCGAGATCATGCTAATGAAGCGCAGGATATTTAAATCCCTGCTTCATTAGCAATTTCGGTCACCTACATTTGCATCCTTAGTTTGAACTAGGGTGCAAGTGTAAACATACCCTTAGTAATCTATAAGGGTAAATTTATAAAGGTAAATTCCTTCCTTGCACGAGGAATAACGGTAGTTCGAATTAGGAGCTTTAATTCAAACTACCTAGCCCGTGCCGCATGTAGCCACAGGCAGGTAGTTCGAACTATGGGGCATTTAAAAATGGCGGCACCCAGGAACATGCAAATGAAGCCCAGGATATTTAAATCCCGGGCTTCATTTGCAAGTTCGAATGCCAACATTTGCCACCCTAGTTCGAATTAGGGTGGCAGTGTAGACATACCTTAAGGTACCACAGGACTGCTTGTTGTTTTTAAAGACTAACAGGGCTACCTCTTGAGACTTTTTTCAACATTAGTGTTTGTCAGGAAAAAAGAAAACAAAAATTAAACACAACTTCAAACCACAATCAGTACATCTTGCCCCACAGCTCTTAAAACCAGCCAGCTACTCCATTTTATGAACTCTCTGCATTTGCATTAGAGCTGCTTGCTTGCTTGTGAACTAGAGAACCGTTGTGTGGCAATGTGAGTTTAGGAACCATCCTTTTGTTCTGCACCAAATGCAATGGGCCTTGCTCCATGACTGGGATTCCTAAATGGAGCCCAGAACTTCCATGATGAGGATACATGGACAGTCACTACCAGATGTGTATTACTGACCCCACACTCAATTCCTCCACAATCTAGGGCCCGTGGTATTTACTACTTTAAGTCAGGTGAGTACATATAACCCAAGAGCAATGATGCACCAAAGGAATTAAGGTTTGTTGCAGAAAGTTATTGCCCTGCAAGTTAACAGCACGATTGGGTTTTCGTCATAGAGGCAAGTACATGGACACAGCTCTAGGTTACTACACAATGTGCTGTAGTCTCCTGATTGTGACCTCAGGCTGGACTGCTTAGCCAGTCATTGCACTGCTGGGATACACAAGCTGAAGGTTCCCTAGGACAGCAGTTCCCAGTTGCTGGGCCGCAGACCAGTGCAGGCCGTGAACCGCCGGCTGCCAGGCCATGGCAGCTGCCGGAACTGAAGCTGGCTGTTTGTGGTTGCTCGCCACCACATAGCAGCTGGCTTCAGCTCTGGCAGCCGTGGCTGCTGATTTTGCCCAGAGGCAGCACTGGGCTAAGGTGGTGGCAGGAGAAGGCAGAGCAGGAGGCGCCTCCCTCCCTCCTCCCTGAGGTAAGATGGCCCCAAGTACGGGGCCCAGGATGGTTTCCCCGAAATATCCAAAGGTTCTGTTTTGGCTGCTGGCCCCTTCTCCCTCTCTACGACTGCATTTGGGGGGGGGACACGTGACTCTTCATGCGCCCCATGTGTCACCCCATAAGGCAGTTATAGGCAATCTGTAGACCACAGAATGCATGCATCCCATCAGGGTTCTGTATGACCCACAAGGCATTTTGTTCACTGTTGGCCACACCCAGGGATGCCAGCTTCCACTGGTTTCCATCCGCATCGTTTTTTTTCCCCTACTGGTATTACTAAAGTGACACACATGGAAAGTAAAGGCACATGAAGTGAGGTGCCTGCTGATTGCACACAACACTGACTGTAAGAGCTGTGCATTCCCTCTGCATCCAGTCAAAGTGCTGCTACAGTTCAGTTGGCCCACCCTGCAAATTCCGCGTAGGCAAATGCAGTTAGTAAAACTATCCTCTCCTGGGAGACTGTCTTGGTTGCCACGAGCTTGCAGCCCAGTGAGATGAAGGAAGGTCACACATCTGGCCCCTTCAGCCTAGGTTGCTCATCACTGCCATAAGAGCTTCCTCAAGTGAGAACTACAGGTTGGACCTCTCTGGTCCTGCACCCTCAGGACCTGACCAGCTCCAGATGAGGAATTTTTCCAGAACCAGGGAGGTCATTTCTGGCCCCTGTGCCACTGCCCTCCCTCCCCCTCCCCCCGATCTGGTTTGGCCACCAGCCAGCGCCTGCCGCGTGCCTCGTTGGCTCCATTGGGTTCCCAGCGTCCTGGGGGAGCCCTGCTGGGGTGCACCAGGCTCCTGCTCGCTGCAGGCAGCTTGCTGCCCTGCCGGTCAAAGGGCTCCTAGCCACTAGCGCTCCACCTGGTCCAGGAACATCCGTGGTCCAGATGTTGCTGGAGCAGAGTCTCGGCTTAGAGAGGTGCCAACCACTGGCTGTCTCGCCCTTGCTGAGACCAGACAATCTCATTGCAGAGAACGCTCCGAAATGCCTCCAGTCACGGCTCTCCCCCGTCGTGCGCCCTCTCCAGCCCGCCCGAGCTCGGCGCGCCGCCTGCAGCCAGAGTCACCCACAGCCAGTGCACAGGCTCCGCGCGCCCTCGCCAGCCCGCCCCAGCTCCGCGCGCTCCCTGCAGCCGGAGAGCCTGTCCCCTCCCAGCCCGTGCAGCAGCTGCCCCTCTGGCGGCGCAGGGCGCTCTCTGACCTGGCATGATGGCGGCAGTGGGGGATCCCGGCCGGAGCCGTGCGTGGACACTTCCTTGGTGTGTAGCCGCAGCTGCCAGTCCCTCCCCTCCGTGCGCTGGCAGGCCCGGCCCCCTCCGACTGGCAGGCGGCTGCTGCGGGGAGCTCCAGCTGCTGGAGCTCGGGTTACACCCTGATGACTCCCTCCACCAGCCTCGCTAACATCCACCCGCCCAGCTGCACGTCAAAAGAAGCCGCCGCCTGCCCAGCTCTGAGCAGCAACGGGGGCCTGGGCTTCCTTCTCCTCCCCCTTCCCCGGGACTGGCAGATGCCAGCTGCAGGCTGCGTGTCAGACACTAGGGCCTGGCTGGTAACTCCTGGAACAAGGCTCTGATGCTCCATGGACTCTGGGAGGGTCTGAGCCTTGGCTGCCAGCAACAGGGGCTCAGCAGCTTCCGTGCCGCAGAACTGGCCTTCGTTGGTCATTGCCTTTCTTGGGGCTTAACCCCCAGTCTGTAGTATGGAAATGGAACAGGAGGGACAAGGCAAGTGGGCTGTTATTTCGGTACAAATCAAGCACCTTCCAAAGACAGCCTGGAAAGCGGAGCTCAGGGCCCAAGAAAGGGAGAAAGTGGGTGTGTTTATGGGGGGGCCCTGGCAGGATATGTGAAGGTCACATATGTGGGCAATCCCCTCAGGTGCATGGGAGTGAAACCAGTCCTTTGTGCACATTATTTACTAGACATGGGCCCCAGCCATACCATTCCATCCAGATTTCCAAAGCCCCCACATTGAGGGATTTTCTCTTTAGTTTGTGCACAGAATACATAGCTGCAGAGGCTCAAAGCTGCCCTGAGATGGGAGAGTGTATGCAGTGGGACCAGTCACACACACTTGCACTCACTTGAGGAGTCCTGCTGAAGTCAGTAGAACTACTGGCGTGATTAAATGCCAGTGTAAATAAGGCTTACAGAGTAAGGTCCCAGATCAGAGTTTATTAAACAGACCAGGTAAATGATAGAGTGTGCCAGATGCAGAGATGCTGGAACACATATTTCTCTAGTCAGGAGAGATGTGATTATGGAATCTTATATAATCACAGGGGAGGAGGTAAAACTCCTAGTTGTGGGGCAGTTTGAAACTATAGTATATTTAGTCTGCACTGAGTTTAAGGGGTACTTTGAGAATTTACCAGCTGATACGTTGGTTTGAAGTGACATAGGCCAAGTCTACACTGGCACTTTACAGCGCTGTAACTTTCTGGCTCTGGGGTGTGAAAAATCACATACACACACTCACACCTCCCAAGCACAGCAAGTTACAGTGCTGTAAAGCACCAGTGTAAATCAGACTACAGTGCTGTTAGCTACGCCCTTCGCAGAGGTGGCCTACGTCGTCGTGGCCCCACTTTCAGTTTAGAGCACTGCTGTAGCTGTGCTTTAAACTGTTAAATGTAGACAAAGTCATAGTACCACAGCCCACAGCTGTTAGCATTGTGACTTGTAGCCAAAGGAAGGTTGTCTCTGAGTTCCCACAGGTAAAAGCTGAGGAGGGAGAGGCAACAAGGGCATGGAGGAAGAAACCTCTGTGTTTTTATCAGCAGAAAATAGTAAGGTGGCTGTAGGACAAGGAGGAGGGGAAGTCATCCTCGTTAGCAGAGGCATCCCTCAATGCAAGTAAAAGCCAAAAAGAGTGTGTTGCAGAGCAAAGTGCAGCTCTCTCTTTGGAAAGCATAAAGAGGCCTTCCCATGGCAATGTCCCAGAGTGTGAGCTCAAGGGGAAGATTCTTTACAGATGTAGAAAGGATGTACCAGGCAGGCCTACTGGACAAAAGTCGAAGTTGGAAGATTAAATGGATTCTGCTGACTCAGAGAGGCAGATGGCTTATTCACAGAAAGTCACTTAGATCAGTGGTTTTCAACCTGTGGTCCACATGGACCAATGTTTCCTTTAATCTTTTCCATCCATGTGTGGATTTTTTCTATTCATGTGTGGAATAATTTTTTACATGCACTGAGGCATGTGTGAATGTACACCAGCGGTATAAACAAAAAATATAGCTTGGGTGCTCTGCTAATCTGCTGGGCAGCACTGGAATCTCTCCTAAGAGGCCGCACAAGCGCACTGCTTACAGGGAACACTGTCTTGAACCCTGGAGGGTTTTCAGAGGGGTCCAACACCTGCATTTTAAAATGTTTAGGGTTCTGCGAAGGAAAAAAAGGTTGAAAACCACTGACCTAGACCAAATTCAAGATCTAAGTCATTGGATCTGCAAACATGGAGGGCCAGATTTTTGAGAGCACAGAGCGCTCAACAACTCCCATTGTGAAACTCATAGGACAAAAGAGCTCAGTATGCTACATGCTCAGCCAGGCCCACCAATGGGGGGGAGGGACCGACAATACAAAAGGCCCTTGAAATTGCTGCCAGAATGTTGCGCGGAGCACTCTGGGCAGCACTGGGGGCTGCCTGGGGCTGGCACGACGCTCCGTGGTGGGATGGAGGTCTGCCTAGCCCCAACCCTGTCTCTGCCACCTGAGGCCCCTTGCCTTCCAGGGTGAGTGCTTAGCAGCTCCCTCCTCCCCTGCCTTGCAGAGAGGCTGTTGGCCCTGCTGAGCTCAGCTCTTTTGAACATCTGTCCCTTTCATGCATGATATAAGATTCAAGAGATTGCTGGCCTGCCTGGAAATCTGTTAATTGAGAAGACAATGGTTTTGCAACCTCTTTCTAGCAGTATAGTATGGCTCTTTTTTGTTTTGCACTTCAGTAGTATTTTTCTTTACCCCCAGGCTATATCTACACTGCCTCCCGCCCCGCCTTTTCCTGAAAAAAATATGGAAGAACGGCTCTTGCGCAAGAGGGAGGTTTTGCGTAAAAACGGAGCCTAATTAATTATGCAAACAAGGCGTGGCAATGTTCCACGCTTCACCTCATTTGCATATTTTTTGTGCAAAACGGGGGCAGTATAGACATAGCCCAAGAATCTTGAATGACAATTTCTGTGCCATATTTACTGTAGTTTACTGCAGTTTAGCATATTGTAAGTATAAAGGTTAACACATTCCTCTAGTATATTACTTCAGCAGAAGCAAAAGTGACTTTCTGTGGAAGTTAATCTACAATTCTTATCATTTGTGCACTGTATAGCTGGCACAGAAAGACAAACTATTTCTGCTGTTTCACCTTAAGGAATACTGAGGTTTGTTTTGTTGCTAGCCACAACCAAAGCCATTCTTGAAGCAGATTTGCTTATGAATTTTTAATCTTTCAAACTCAAAACAAAAATCCATTTCTTTGGTGAGTGCATATGGCAGATACAAAACATCCATTGTCTTCACAAATGATGGGCAGAACTGCTGTTGGTTTTAGCTAAGAGGAGAAGAAGCTAGAAATAGCCAGAATAAGTGGTTATAAAAGACTTGGCATTAGTTGTCATGGCCTTGTTCCTGTACTCCAGGATGCAGCCCCTGGCTTGCCTGGTTCTGACCCCTGAGGGTCAGGGGCCCCCCAGCATTGGGGAGCTCACACAGGCTCTCCAGCCCCCCAGCTGCCCCTCTGTGGGGCTGGAGAGCACACAATCTACTAGCCTGCCCCCCCTCGGCTCTCGTGCATGAGGGGAATATGGGGAATGACTTTCTCCTTCTCAGTCAGGGGCCACATCAATGAGGCTTTGCTTGTTTGTTTTGCTTCTCACTTGTGTGTGCCCCCGACTGATTTTTCTGTGGGTCAGCGGCCCCCGACCCAAAAAAGGTTCCCTCCCCCGCTGTAGTCTATGACATCAACGACAGTTTGGTTTTAGTGAGGACCGCAAGATTGTCTTCTAGTATTTATCATGGATGCATATGTGCTGATTGCTTTCTTGAGTCCTCCCCGCCCCCACCTCACTCACCTAATCCCCACCCTCTGCTGTACCATTTGTATTGTCATAATATATCATTTTACTCTGGTGTATCAATCTCACTATTAGAAGAGGAAAGGAAATACAACTATTGAATTAGCTAATATATATGTTACACTCCTACTGTGTGGAAAACTCCAGCCCTCCTAAAATACATGTTATATTTTTAACATGGCTGTCATTAAAGGTGTTTCTTTTTTATTTCCAATCATTAAGGCCTGAGCTTCAGGAGCAAGAAGATCGGAATTCCACCTATCCTTAAAAACGTGGAAGTCCTATCTGGCTGTAGAACCATTTGCTACATCACACTATGGTGTATTTCTGATATCACTGTTCTACCTGTCTGTGAGTGTTGGGGGCTACTAGCCAGTATTGCATAGTGTTTCAAAGCTGCACAGAGCATGGCAAAAAAATAAAAAATAAATTCTACAACCTGCTCTTCCTCAGAGAGAACGGGCAAGCCTTTGGAGATACGGAATAGATCAGGAGGCTTGACACATAAAAAGGTTAATTTACAAAGTAATTAATTATTCATGAGATTTAGGTAGGCTCTTTTCTCTGCATCAGATTCAGTTCTGATGCCCCTTTTCAATTCTTATCATCAAACTAAAAGGTAAAATATATAAACTGATACATCATGAATATATTTCAATGACCAATTTCATGTGCTTGCTGTTTGAACTGGGAATATAAATTTAGGTTTGCAGAATTAACTGCTAATTTTTGAAGCAATTCATTAATTGTATAATTTGTAACAATGAACTTATATATCAGCATAGAATGTAAGTTTCCCACAAATAATGTTTGCATTTTTTCTAATTTGCACATGCAGTTTCCATGTTTCCTTGCACAATTTATCTTAATTGGATATTTAGAAAAGTGGATTCACTCACTTATGGTTAACTAGGAAAGGTAAACCAAAGTTGACAGCTAGATTTTCAAACCTAAGAAAAAAGGATTAACTCCCCTAAATGGAAGAAAGAGCTTCAAATGAAGCTTCTAATTAAATATGGATCTATTAGCTTTATGAGGCAGAAAACATGAAGAGATCGGTGTCATTCAAAAACTCCCCCAAAATTGCCTGAGCATTAAGTTACTCAACCAGGTTCAGACAAAAGGCCGATACCTTTACTGACAAGCTTTGTTAGAGGAGCAAAGCTGAGCCTTGAGTCTGTGTGCTGTGATCAATGAAGAATTAGATAAATTATTTATTACTGTGGATTTCTGATAACGGCACAGGCTAGGCAAAGGAAAGGCTTTCATTAAATTAAAGCACTTTGGAAGAGCTGTATTTCTAAGCTGTTATACAAAGGCGAAGGAAGACATTTTGTAATTATGACAGGCATCAAAAAGACAAAAGGCAATATTTATACTGAAGAGAAACAATAGCTCTTCCAACCTTCATACAGGGGATAAAACCATTGCAAGCAGAATCAGCCACTGTGTTCTCCCCTGGACACTTCCTTGTCAATGAGAGACCATTCTAGGCAGCCCAAAGATCTGAAGACCACCCTCTGAGGCACATAAGCGATATTGTTCCCTAGCATCTCATGGTGAGCTCCGTTTTTCATGTACTTTACTGTCTTTTCAGATAATGGTCCAATAGCTTCTAGCTCTGGAATGGATGGCTTTCTTACATGCCATGCCGCCAAGATGTACTATAACAAGACAGCCTTCAATAGGTGTAAAGAGACTTTTAGCATATATTAACACTGTTTTTAAGGCAGAAATCCTACAGGAGCTGAAAGGTGACATGCAAGTGGATCTTTTGACTCCAAATGAATATGCTATCAGATAAAACTATACATATAAAATATGTACTCACATACTCTGAGGGTACGTCTACTCCACAGGATAAAGTCGAATTAAGATACGCAACTTCAGCTATGTTAATTGTGTAGCTGGAGTCGAAGTACCTTAACTCGGCTTTTGGCACTATCCACGCAGAAGAAAGTCAAAGGGAGAAAGAACACTCTCCCTTTGACTTCCCTCACTCCTTGTGAAAGCAAAACTTAACCGGCATCATTTGGAGCACCCCTCTCAGTTCGAATTAACTGTCTTAAGTAGACCCACTAATTCAAACCCTGGAAGATCGACAATAGCAGCTTTGATCTTCCTCTGTAGTGTAGATGAGATGTATGCTGAGAGATTCTGACCTGACAGCTATACTGGGACCTAATCATGCTTGACTTTCCCTTTGAGAGAGACCTGAAAAGGTATTTTTCCTTTGGCCTTCTAGCCATATTATCTCCCTACCCTTTCCTCTCTCTGCAGAAATTAAAGGTTGGTTGGCTAGTATGGCCATCCCAGCTGATTCATTTAAGAACACATCACCCTCTTTATACATGTGTGGTTATATGGCCATCAGAAACTGACTACAAACTACCATCAGCAGGCCTCCCATTTGCCAATTGGGAATTTAAAGCTCTCTGGGCCATGAGCCAAAACCTGTTGGAGTAAGTGGATAGAATCCATTGCTGGGCCCAATGTTTACAATATTTGCACTCCAAGATGCTGTTTTAACACTGCGTCTATATAGCACCCGAAACTCGAAATAGGCCATTTTGTAATTTGGCACTGTCTAGACAGTGCCAAATTTCGAAATAAAGCACTATTTTGAGCCATCCCTTACTTCTCGTAGAATGAGGTTTACAGGGATGGCAAAATAGCGCATCTGCTGTATTTCGAAATAGCGGACACATTCAAAAGACGCAGGGTAGCTATTTCGGGATACTTTTGGTATCCCAAAATAGCATTGCAGTGTAGACATACCCTGAGTGATCCACAGCAGAATGCAGCATTGAGTGCTCAACAGCACTTCATGCCCACTGAAGTCTAAACTGCTCATATGAGTCACCAAAGAGCCTTTTGACTATGGGCAGCTCAGAGCAGCAATGTTTGTACATGGCACCAACAGTCCGCCTTGTTTGGGATGTTTAGATCTGAGGATACATTTGAGACCCATCTTCAGAGGAGGTATGCATCTCCAGGGTGCTACAGAACCCAGGTCCCACTATGCAGGCATATGTAAGCTGGGTGGGGCTATTGGCTTTGCCATTCTGTGGATCCCCCAGTTTTTCCCTTTATGAAGTGGAGTGCAGCCACCAGAAAGTCTGCTCCTGGCTGAAAATGGAGAACTAGCTGCAGAATGGCTTGTCTGTCACTCTGTGGTCTTATGGAGGACGAATTACTTCCCATTACCCCCACCCAGTTGTTAGAGAGCTCCCCAATGCACAAGCCCAACTCTTTTGTGTTGTGTGCTAAGGCAAGATTTCAGCCAAGGGAGATGGATTGGGCTCTGAATTGAGAGCTGTCTTCAGGATCAGTTTAATTCCCTGATTCTTGTTTTCAGTGCTCTAGCTTGTTTTAATATCCTTCAATATACTTTCATATCCTATCCTTTAACAGGTTTCAGACAAAGGAGTTCCAACCCTATTTCTGCATATATGGGATGGGGGGGGGGGGGAGGGAATGACTTTTGTAAGTCTAATCACACAACTATGTTACTATTGGCAAAGAGAACTCTTCTGGGATCCAATCTGGATTGGATAGTCAGAATGAGTCATACAGTTGACACAAAAACACTCAGGTATGGACAACCAGACAGATGCATCGTGTTAACACAATGACAATATGTGCAGGTGCTACAGGCAACCAAACATAACCATAGGCATAACTATGATGTGGCATGTACTGGACAGGAGTATGACAATGGAAAACCCACTGAGAGCCAGAACCATGATAATCTAAGAGCAGTATTGGGTATGGTGTGTGCATTTACAATATTAATGTAAGTATCATGCTGAATGCTTAATACCACTTCAAAACCATTACAGTCTAGAAGTAGAATAATGCTCATTTAAAAGCTGCTCTATCTAAGAGCTGTAATTCCCAGCTCCCTTGCTCCCTGCTGATGGCAGACATAGTATGTCAGTGGAGGCCAATTATTTTCAAAAGCAGAGATTCGTCTTTGGTTTTTATCTCCTAATTCAGCAAACAATCTATATGACCTGCCAACTACCCTGTTTTATTTTCCACAGTAACAGTTTAAAGGACAAACATTCCTACTTCCTGATTAGCTAATCTCAAACTAGAATACTGATTGTTTCTTCTGCTAAACAGGAATATTTTGTTTAATTTAATTATTTTGTTTCTTAAATGTTGCCATTGTCACCTGGCATCACAATTAGAAAATACATTGGTTATGCATAATTTCTCAATAAGATTCCTTTTTTCCCCAGCTGGATAGAGCAGTGCAGGCCGCGTATCTAGTGAAATCTCTGTCTGTGATAAGAAAATAGAATGAGCGCTGACAATTCTTCCAAGGATCAGGTTACGCACTAAAGTCCCAGCAATAAGCACTAGTTGATAATTTGCAAAACAGAATCCTAAAAGGAAAAATCTCAGTATTCATCAAACTACCAGCCACTCCTCTGCCCAATCCCTCACCCTTCCTCTTTCTCTCTCTCTCTCCTTTATGAGCTGTTGTTTTGCTTCATCTGACTTTGAAAGTCAAATGATTCATACTACTGAAAACATTCTATATAGAAATGTTGGTCACTTACATGTCCTGTAGGGCATTGTCCATGGGATACACGCCTTCCAGGCTATGTCCGAAAAAAGGTAAAACGGGGGCTACGGAAAAAGTTGTCTCCCTGCTTCCATGAACAGGGGAGGTCACTGACAAATAAATAAAGTGAAAGTAAAGTCACTGAGAGCCACGTACGGCTTTGTGCGACCAGCAGAGGCCTCCCTTGTGTGCTTCAGAAGAGAAGAAAATGCCAGCAAGGCAAACTACTGCAAAGGGAGTGATGTTCAAATGTGGGCCAGATCCCACTCTCACTAACATCAGTGGGAGTTTTGCCACTGATTTTAATGGCTGCATGAGGAAGCCTAGAACGGAAGAAATCCGGGTTTTACAGAAAATTGCAGGATTCTTGACTATTATGAATAGTTAGGATGGGTTTGCATATGGAATAGACTAAGTGCTCATCGTCATTAGCCCTTATTGTTCATTTATTAGCTAGAGGTCAGCCAAAGTAAACCCCTGAATCTAAACACCTGTGGATTTTGGGAGAAGTGCTGTGCCAGATCCAAACTTTTGAGTCTTGGCCCTTTATCTATTAAAGGCCAAACTAAATTTCTAGAGATGAAGACCTCAAATGCTGGGCACTCTTGAAAGCAGACCTGAAGACTGGCCCACTCAGGCGCACCCCCATGTATCTGTTACATACATCAAAGGATCAAAACTCTGCTAAATGACGTTTTCCCTTGACGTTCCAATGCCAATGCTAAAACAAAAGGATGGCAGGACATCAACAATGGAAAACTGGAGTATGTCCTGTTCTGGGTGTACTGGAAAAGTCAACATATGTAAGCCTTAGGGGTGGGTCATCAGGCCGCTGGATAGCTATTATTACAAGCATCAATGTGTTTGTTCAGTGGAGAATGCCTGGAGAAAGAACTCCTGGATGCACATATGTATATATGTACATGCATATGTTTATAGTTTGAAAATACACTTGTGATAATGTCTTAGCCCATGTCAAATTCTAATAAGGCACAATTATGCAAAATGAACTAATTGACTCTGTGTTGATTTAAAGACTAGAAATCCCTCCACCACAAAACAACTAACCTTCCTCTCCCCCCACAAGCTCCAAATGTCCTAATTAGGGATGTAAAAGAGTAGTTGAATAGTCTACTACTCGCATTCCCCCCCGCCCACTTGTTGGCTCAATATCAGAGGCAACAAGAGTGGGGGGAAGCAGGAGATGGTGCTGAGGGGAGCTGGCTTAAAAGCTGGTTCCCCCCAGCACCGTGTCTGCGGTGGGGGGGAGGGGCAGAAAAGGCAGAGCCGCAACGGGGTTAGCTCCCAGGGGCAGTGTGAGCTGGGACTGCTTAGTCTCAGCTTGTGCCACCCCAGGTAATTAACCCCACTGCGGCTCTGCAGTTTAAATGTAGTAGGAGCCAGGCTGCTGCCCAGCTCCTACTATATTCTCCCCCTTATGGACTAATTGATGGAAATGCCACTGATTACTCAATTAGTGGCTTATCCTCAATTTAACATCCCTAGCCCTAACGTGTAAAGAAATGAGACTTGGAGGGGAAAAATCCCACATTTGAAAGGTTTTCCTTCCCAGACTCCTTATATGGAAATATTTGGACTGTTCATTTAAGTGCCTCAGCTGTTCTCCATTGTCAGGGAACAATAATGGGGCCCTTACTCCAACCACAAAGGACTTTTAAATTAAACCCAGAACATGGAAAGGGATTGGAAGCCACTGCAGATTCTGAAGCATTGAGGCAAAATGCTTTCTGTGGGCGACACTAAGCAAGGCCCCAGTCCTGCAAACACTTCCATTTATCCTTAACCTGAAATCCATGAGCAGTCCCTGAATACGCATCTTTTTGCAGGATCAGGACTTCAGTGAACAGCTGGATTCTGGAGTAGATGTACTTTCAGAGTGCGATTCTGCAGTGATTCACGACTGTGATGCTGGTGCAATTCCATTGTTACATTAGTATAAACTGGGATAAGGCAGGGCAGAGAATACAAATGGTTTGCAAGCAGGCAGCAGTGTGGGAATTGCACAATTAGGTTCCCACCTGTTCAGATACAAACATACCAGTTAGCAAACAACTTTGGAAGCGACCAACGCCGTGAAATCATGACACAAAGAGCTTCTGTGAATCATTGCTCTTCATAAGAAGGCTCACTTTTGTGTAAAGTACACAAAACAACCTCTTTATGGGAGTTCAACAAGAAGCAAATGAATCAATTTCAATAACAAAAGGAGCTAGGATTTGGTCAAAAGAATTTGCATAAAACCTTTGAAGTTGCACAGGGTATAAAAATTCAGGCAGAATCTGACACTAAATATAGAAGGTGTATTTCTGCCTCATAGTAACAAAAAACTATATTGTTCCTAGAGTTTTTACTTCCCCCCCCCTCCACCATTCTGGAGATTTCTGCTTCAGCTCTCACCCTCAGGCCAAGTCTACACTGACAAGTTACTGCACAATAAATCAGCTCCCAGCACTGTAACGCCTGAGGTATCCATACTAACAAGGCACTTAGTGCGCACTAACTCCACAGTGGCTGCCCTCTAGGTCAGTGTTTCTTAAACTTTTTAAGACCGAGGAACACCAAGCAATATTTTTTTATGAGGAACATCAAGGATTTTTTGTTGAGAAAAAAAAAAGGGAGGTCGGGGGAAAGTTATTGAGCAAAAAAAAACCTAAAACAAAAAAAGGTTGCCTGCCTCTTTAAGGGCAGCCATTTTGAAGTCTGTTGTTCTCCACGGCACACCTCCGACATCAATGTGCCATGAACACAGTTTAAGACACACTGCTCTAGGTAAACAACCTCAATGAGAAGTGTAAAGCTTGCTGTGCTCTGGATACAGCACTGGGGCGGGGGCAGTGTGGACACTTGAATTGTTTGTTGCATTCTGAGTGGCTTCTGGAAGTAGCCCAGTCTGCTCTTTGTAGCCCAGTCTGCTGCTGTCTGAACTTACAAGACAGCATGCTGACATCCCCCATCAAACTCTCCCCACTTCCCCTGGACTTCTATTGAAAAGCAGTTGTCAATGTGTAGGATGACAACCATAGAGCAATGAGATTGGGAAACCTGCATCATTTGATGCTAACTGCCCCATGCAGCATTTCAAACCCTTCCCAAAGCGCCCTGCAGCCAGTTGCACTGTGGGACAGCTACCACAATGCACTGCTCTCTGTGACTTGCAAGAGCTGCTAATGAGACATGCTTCACCATCACAAGGAGCACAGTGTGAACACAGAACACCAGTTTACAAAGCAGTACTGTAACTGCCAGCGCTTTACATCTGCCAGTGTAGACATAGCCTTCGTATCTCTGCCTTCCAACCTTACCTACTCACCTTTAGATCCTTTCTCTGGTCTTGCTTCTTCCCTGCCTGAGTTTCATGGTCACTGCATTGTGGAGGAAGGAGAGCAAGATCAGAATAAAAACATTAATTTATCTCCAAAACTAGATTTCTGCTAAGTGCACTTTTTAAAAGGAGGAAACAAGAGGTTACATTTTCAAAAAAAAAAGACTTTGAAATACTAAATTTAACAAAATAAACTTTTCAGAGACACACAATTCTTGTCCTTGTCAATCACTGTCTCTTGGGTCTCATCTGTGGAGGAACTTGCTTGCAGTCTTCTGGTCCATCTGTTCTCTTGGGTATTTTTGTGCCTTGCACTACTCAGTCAGATGAGTAACTGAGACCAAGGCGAGATGAAACGGGATATTGCAGAGACAATGTAGTTCTCTCTGGGTCTCTGCTTAGCTGGAATTTCCTGTTCTCATCTCCCCAGGATATGGAGGCTCAGAATCCCTCTAGCATCTCACATCTGTGAAATAGTGGTAGAAATGTAGCCGTGTTAGTCTGGTGTAGCTGAAACAAAATACAGGTCTATGTAGCACTTTAAAGACTAACAAGATGGTTTATTAGATGATGAGCTTTCGTGGGTCAGACCCACTTCCTCAGATCAAATAATGGAAGAAAATAGTCACAACCATATATACCAAAGGATACAATTTAAAAAAAATGAACATACATGAAAAGGACAAATCACATTACAGAACAGAAGGGGGATGTAGGGGGGAGGGGGAAGGAGGTAAATGCCAGTGAGTTAATGATATTAGAGGTGGGGAAGGGGAGATGTCTGTGAGTTAATAGAATTAGAGGTGATAATGGGGGAAGCTATCTTTGTAATGGGTAAGATAGCTGGGGTCTTTGTTAAGTCCCGTGCGGAGAGTGTCGAATTTTAGCATGAATGCCAGTTCAGAGGATTCCCTTTCAAGTGCAGATTTGAATGTCTTCTGAAGTAGGATGCAGGTTAGCAGGTCATTCAGACAGTGTCCTTTCTGGTTGAAATGACAAGCAACTGTTTTTTCTTTGTGATCCTGTCTAAACAGGACACTAAACTCCAAGAAGCTCTGGGAGACAGACCCATAGTCTCCTATAGACAACCACCTAACCTCAAGATGATTCTTACCAACAACCACAGGACATACCACACTAATACCAACCCTGGTACTTTCCCTTGCAACAAACCCCGCTGCCAGCTTTGTCCACATATTCACTCTGCTGACACCATTATTGGGCCTAACCAAGTGAGTTATAAGATCAAGAATACATATTCCTGCGCCTCCAGAAATATAATCTATGCTATCATGTGCCGAAAGTGTCCGTCTGCTATGTACATTGGACAAACATCTCAGACACTTCGCCAAAGAATCAATGCCCACAAAACAGACATTAGACAGGATCACAAAGAAAAAACAGTTGCTTGTCATTTCAACCAGAAAGGACACTGTCTGAATGACCTGCTAACCTGCATCCTACTTCAGAAGACATTCAAATCTGCACTTGAAAGGGAATCCTCTGAACTGGCATTCATGCTAAAATTCGACACTCTCCGCACGGGACTTAACAAAGACCCCAGCTATCTTACCCATTACAAAGATAGCTTCCCCCATTATCACCTCTAATTCTATTAACTCACAGACATCTCCCCTTCCCCACCTCTAATATCATTAACTCACTGGCATTCACCTCCTTCCCATCCCCCTTCTGTTCTGTAATGTGATTTGTCCTTTTCATGTGTGTTCATTTTTTAAAAATTGTATCCTTTGGTATATATGGTTGTGACTATTTTCTTCCATTATTTGATCTGAGGAAGTGGGTCTGGCCCACGAAAGCTCATCATCTAATAAACCATCTTGTTAGTCTTTAAAGTGCTACACAGACCTGTATTTTGTTACATCTGTGAAAGACACTGTGAACAATGGTGAGACTTGCATTGTCCTCTAAACAGTTTTCATTGAGCACTGGATTACAACGAATGAGGGCAGTTCAGGTCTTTCTTACAGCTATTACCTCAGACCCCACTGTCTGCTGCAGATTCTCATCACAGCTTTGGGTTGTGTTCTGCTCACACTCAGAAGAGTTTCTTTGTGGGGCTAGGAATTCCCCATCACTAGGCGCCGACTTCTCCTCTAAGCTGGAGGATTCTCGACCACCTCTCTGTTCCAGGCCCTGCCCCAAACTCCACCCCTTTCCTGTCCCCATTCCAGCCCTTCCCCCAAAACTCTGCCCCTGCCCCACCTCTTCCTTACCTCCTCCCCTGAGCAGGTCCCCTCCCCCACACTCCTGGAGCTTCCTGAATGCCACAAATCTGCTGTTCAAGGTGCTCCAGAAGCACTGGGGGTGGGGTGAGGGGCATGGTCAGTGGTGCCAGCAGCAGGCAAGAGGCACAGATGAGATGGAGGGAAAGAGGGAGCTTGGATGCAGGTGGGTGAAAGAGCTCGGTGCGGTGTCTTTCCGGTATGGTGTAATGGCTATAAATAGCTTGCTGGTTCAGTGTGCCGGATCAGACCAGCTCATTTGCACAGCTTTGCCCACTTACCAGTTTGCCAAACTGGCCCATTTTCACCTCTGCTCATGACAGGAGATGCCACTAGATGAAGGCGCACTAGTGAGCCAGAGCTAATTCCCATGATGACCAGCAGGAGGTGGCACAGGGGTGAGTGACACCTCATTAGAGTGGGGGTAATTAAAGGCCATATCATAGTGCATACAAGAGGGCTGAATTAAGGTTTTATAGGCAATGTTCATTCTTGCATTCCCTAATTTGGGAGTGTTTGGCTTTGCAGCTTTTTAACCCTTAACTTCACATTTCTTAATTGTTTGTTTAATTTATTGACAAGGGAAACCGTAACTAACCTTTAATACAATTTTTGTTTGAGAAAACACTAGAGTGTATGTCAAACTATGTATACAACAATAGTGCTACCTCTTGTAACTTCGTTATTTAAATTGCAGGATTGTTCATAGAATGTCCACATATTGAACAAGTCAGCACTGCATGAATTCAATATCTCCCTGTATTTTAAAGGAAAATGTTAATATCATTAAAAGTTTAAAAAATGATTTGAAAGGTACAGATTTCTCAGTGTGGGAAAATAGATAATTTAGAAATTATCATAAAACTTATGTTTTTTAAAATTGTGTAAGAAAACTGAGAATTATCTGTAATTTCCCACTTTTTAAAAAGGTAGATATCCAGAAGGCGATAGCTCCCACTTCATTAAGAAGCAACCATTTATTTGAAATGGAGTTGGGATTTTACTGTTGCCCTTTGAAAGGAACATAACAAACAATTACCCTTTGAAAACAAACAGTGTAACTTACCCCAATACAAATCCAAAGGGCCATGGTGACTACAAGAGGTTATACAATGGCTATGGGCTTTCCTTACAGCTCTTCCTGGACCTAGGGCATTTTTTGTAATGCTCTGGTAATCTGAGCCATCCAAGCAGTGGTGTTGGAACAATTTATTTAGTGTGGCTGCTGAGAGCCATTGAACAAAATTATATGTCTAGTATATGCTGGAAACCACTTCAAGCCAGCCACTCCATCACCCCTGTTTCCAAGGCAGTCATTGCCAGGATATTTGTGGCAACTGTGCCACTTCTCCTCCATGTATGCAAATGAATTGGAGAGAGTCAGTGATGAGCGGTTGATTATCTCTGATGTCCGCTCAGGCCGCAGCATGGGGCAGCAAATGTGATCAAGAGGTTTTCCAATGTTCCAGTTTTCCCAACTTAAAAAACAACAACAAAAATCCAACAACATACAACCCCAAAATACACAGTGGAAATCATTCCATTCACATGTTAATTAGTGGCTGAAAATTGGTTCAAACTCTCCATGGCATGTTTACAAACCACAGTTCAGAACAAAGATAAAACACTGAGGTCCCGACCCTGTAAAACAGAAAATTCAGATATAGCTTCTCCCTGCTGCAAGATCACATATTCATTCATTCATTCATTCATTCATTCATTCATTCATTCATTCATTCATTCATTCTCTCTCTCTATGTCTACAATGCACTGGCTATGTTTACACAGTCTACACTGCAATTTGCATAGCTTTTTCGGCTTCTTTTTTCAGAAGAGGCTTTTCTGACATTTGACCCATCTACTCTGGGCCAAATGTCGGAAAAAAACACTTTTTTGGAACATCCCTTCTCCTCATAAAAGTGTGTCTGCTCATCTGAAATTTTTTTGGAAGAGCAGATGCATTCCCTGGACACAAAAGAGTTTCCAACATAGCCTCTCTCTCTCAAATTAAAGTTGGAGTTCTGCAGATATTGCTGAATCTTATAGGGCAGGGCTGGGCAAGATGTGGCCTCGAGGCTGAATCTGGCCCACCTAACACTTTGATCCGGCCCACAGACTGCATCTGGCTGCTTTTGATTTATATCCTGCTGCCCATGCCACCAAACTTCCAGGTAGTAGGATTGTGACGGACCCGGTGGGGTCTGCACTGGCCACGTGGAGAGACCCCCCCGGCCCTCTGGAAAGCGGCTGCCGCGAGCGCCGACAGCCAGCCGAACGGCGCGGCGCCAGCACGGACCCGCCGGAGAGGGCGGGCGGGCACGCGCCGCGGGGTAAGGACGGGGGCTCAAGTCACGGGGACACGCTTGGCCAGGGCGCCGTGATGCGCCTCGCGGGGCGGGGCCGCGGACGCACGGTGGGAGGAGGGGTGCGGGCAGAACGCCGAGGAGGCAGGGCTTACCCCCCAGACGTCATCCACCCGTGACCATAAAGGCGGCGGCGAGCCGCCCAGCAAGAGGAAGGTCAGGGAGCAGCCACCCTGGCTTCCAGGGGCGTCAGAACCCCGGCACCCCGGGCGATGAGGAAGGACGGCGCAAGCAGCTGGCGACTTGCCTTGGGGCGGACTCGGCATCTTCAGCGGGGTAAGTGATCTGACACCGGTCTGGCCGCTGGGGCCGGCTGGCGGGGAGTGGAAGGGGCCTGAGGCGGGGCCTTTCTGGCGCCCGTGGGCAGGCGAGGGGCAAGTAGCAGCCCCGCCGGCCGTGGAGAGCTGTGCGTGAGCACCGACTCCACTTAGGACCTTGGGCTGGGACCCGGAGGAGAGGGCGGGCCCAGGTCCCCCACTCCCCACACCCCCTGCCCTGAAGCAATTCCCCTAAGCGACAACCCGGGCAGCAGGGGCTGGGGAGAACAGTAGCCACATCCCAGCCCCACGAATGTACTGCCCCCCCCCCCCCGAGGCTCCGAGGGGGAAAGGACCAAGGACCGAGGAGAAGGTCAAGCACCCAGGCTGAACCCCGTTGGGGGTACCGCCCAGAGAGACAAGGGGAAGGGTCCGCCAAACCCCCTCAGCCGTCAAAGGCGAGGGGTGATCGCACCCTACCCAGGCCCCTCAAACCGATTCCTGCGGGGGCTGAACAAACAGAGTAAGGCAGTGGGTCCGCGGAGCCCCCCCCCTTCCCCTGCTTGGGGGAGCGGGAGTGCGGGGCTCGCACCCAGTAAACCCGCTACAAGGATCCTATGTCAATGGCTCATGACTCATGGTCGTGGCAGGGGCTGGAGCCATGAGCCCTTTAAATAGACACAGCTACCCCGGGTAGGTGCCAGACAATGTGGTAGTGGCAGAGTCACAAGCCCTTTACTGTGTTTTTAATTCAAACCATCTGGTCCCAGATAACTCTGGGAAGAGGTTAGTTCCCAGCCCCACCTCTTCTTGGGGTGGAACTGGCCCATAGCCATGTACCAAAATTCATTAAGTGCCCCCCTGCAAAAATTATTGCCCACCTGTTATAGGGCATGGAAGCGAATTCCTAGATCCGCCACTGAACAGAACATAACCTTATGCCATGCGACAGGCAAGTCCAACTCAGAGTGTTCAGGTGGCATGATGCCAGGACTACTTCACTTTCTTCAAGTAGAGAGTCAATTAAGTCTACCTCTGAATCAAAGTTATTACAAACACGTACTGCACATCCATGTACAAAGAAAAGCTGGGCAAGTTGAGTGTAACTAAATAAAGCAGCTCATTGTGCTCCCTACAAATCAGTGATGCTTGTAAAGCAAAAACACTCAAGCGTCCCGTGAAAACAAAAAACCTGGTGCACAGCAGCATTCTCTCCTCTTCCTGTTCAGATATTCAGTGTTTTCTGTAAACGCATGGGTGCACTGATCTTGCTCTATCTGCTCTTACTTACATTTTAACCATGCCTTGTAGCTTTCCACTCTTGGTTTTGCTGCCCTTTCTCTTTTCTGTGTCCTGACAAGGACTCTCTCTCTCTGATACACCATGTCCTAAATAAATTTTTAATTATTATAGTGCATAACAGGGAACATTCTTGATTGTTTCAGAGTGGCGATGCACACAGTGGAAACCCGTAACTTTGAATTCCTCCTAAGGAGAGCACAACCACAGCTCATTCAGCAGGCTCCCAAATATTCATTTATAAAGCTCTATAGAGGGAGTACCAGCACTCTCGTTAATATTCACATATTTATTTAAGCACTTCACTTCTTCAACTGAGTGAAGGCTCCCTTGAGAAAAATGGTCTCCTCTCATCCCCAAGTATGTTCTTCAAACACACACGTAGAATTGGCAATCCCAAGAGTACAAAAGTGTCAGTTAACCCCACCCCCCATCCCCATCACAAAATTTAAAAATATACATTTGGGGTTCTTTCTATTTGCCTCCTAGAATTAGACTCCTTATGGGGTTTTTTCTCTGCAACTATGAGGGTTCAAAATACATTTCATTTTTCTATGAAAGCTGAGATTCGCTTGGTTTCACTTGACTCCACCAACAGAAACCACCCATCAAATATTGTGAGATTTACAATCAGATCACAAGAGTTGGCAACACTGTAGTAGCTACAAAACCTAACCTAGGCAGTCCCTTTGGCAACAGGCTAGTACTCAATTGGGGCATGATCAAGTGACCCTCACTTTGTGGGTTCAGATCCTTCATGTTTCTTGGCAAATTATTTCTCTCCCATCAGAGAACCAATGTTCTCTTAATCTCAGTGTCATATTCTTTGATTCCCATGGCAAGGATTATATCAGCTGGCTTAGCCAACACCACCTATTGGAAGATGTTAAACCATCCATTTTGGCTCTCTGTAAGCAGCCTAAGCAAAGCAATCAGAGTGACATGGGCTGTCCCAGTACATGTGCTTGCATTAGGAAAGCAGTTTTAACCCATTCTCAGCAAAAGAACACAAGTAAGAGAGTGCACTGGTATTCACGTGCCATTTAGAATGATCCTATCTTATTGTCACGTATAGCATTTAAACAATTCGTAAGTATACCTCCATGGGGATTCTTTCATGTTAGTAGCATTCAGCTTTTTTTTTTCCAGCATAAGCTGCGAGTTCATTAAAAATATACAAGTCAATGTGAAACACCCTTTGGGAATTATTCTATAGCACACAGATGAGAGTATGAATCTATTTAAACTCGTTAGCTTGTAAAAATTCTAAGGAGTTAATTTAATAAACCTGATTTTTTAAATGTCTGCTTAATATTCTCAACCGCTTTCATCTTCTTCCTGCAGAGCACTCGTTTCCCTTCTGAGGATAAATAATTTTTACATGAGCAATAAAGCCAACTCCAGGGGGCATCATTATCATAAACTAAACACAATCCCAGGGGTAACAACCACAAGCCTCATAAAACGCTATGGGTGTTGTTCCTTTATCTTGTTATAATTTTGCTGCCTATTGTGTTCGATTGCTTAAACAAATGATAGTAATCAAATGTTCCAGCACTGAGATAGTAAATCTACCTGGCTTCTGTCTCCCGTAGCTATCAATGGCCTTAACCTCCAGGGTTTTTAGTTTGTCAGACCTAGTGATTGATTGAGCTCCTTTCTTGGGCTGTGCATTGGTGTCACAAATAAGTGAATGTGCCTTTCCCCTTGTTGGCTTTAAATCATATTAAAGCATTGGAAAGTCACATGATACAGTTAAAACTACAGTGAGCTAAATCCCTATTCTGTGCCGATTCCCCATGAAAATGAACAGGAAATTGTATTTCATGAGGATGGTGGGAGTCTGCCCATAAATGTTATAGCCCAGAGAAACGACCACTACTCGGCTAGGCCAGTCATAGAATTGCCGGATGGGTGGGCAATAATTTTTGATGGGGGGCCACTCCAAGAATTTGGGAAGTGGTCTTTTATGATATTAATAGAGGAGGTGCAGGATCTGGAATAGGGGTTGGGTGCAGAAGGGAGCTTGTGGTAAAGGATTGGGGTGCAGGAGAGAGTGTGGGATCTGGGAAGGAGTTTGGGTGAAGGAGGAGGTTGGGATCAGGGGCAGGAGACTAGGGTGCAGAAGGGAGTGCAGGGTCCAGAAAGGGGTATGAATAGGATTCTGACCTGGAGGAGGAGGTGTAAAAGGAGGTGCCAGGTCAGGGAGGGGATTGTGACCTGGGGCGGGAGTGCAGGAGGGAGTTCGATGATTTGGGTTGTGATCTGGGTAGAGGATTGGGGTGCAAGGTCTGAGAGGGAGCTGTGACCTGGAGGAGTGGTGTAGGAGGGGGTGCAGGGTCTGAGAAGAGGTATGTGTGCAGCGGGTTTGGGTTACATAGGGTAGAGGTGTTGGAGGGGTCAGAGGAGCAGTTGGGGTGCCAGAGGCAGGCTCCCAGCCAGCAGCCCTGCCCAACAGGTTCCTCAGACAGGTGGAGGACATGTGTGCTGCTCTGAAGGCTGCAAGCCCAGGAGGAGGGGGACGGGTACTTCATGCACCACTGTTCCTGCAATAGGCAGAAACTGACCAATGGGAGCTGTGAGATTGTGCTGGGGGCTGGGGCAGTGTAAAAAGCCTCTTCCCTCTGCCCCCTCTTTGTTTGCAGCTATCACAGAAGTAGATGGACATTGTAGACAGCTTCTCCGAGCAGCATGTGAGGGGAGGGCAGGGCAGGGCAGGGCAGGGATCTGACTGAGGCTCCTGCTACGCCCGTGGGCCAGATCCAACAGCTTGGTGAGTTGCATCCAGCCCGTGGGCTGTATTTTGTCCACCCTGATTTAGACCATTCCTGACAGGTGTTTGTCTAATCTGCTCTTAAAAATCTTCACCGATAGAAATTCCACACCCTCTCCAGGCAATTTATTCCAGTGCTTAAGCACCCTAAGGCTATGTCTAGACTACATCCCTCTTTCGAAAGAGGGATGTAAATTAGACATATCGAAATTGCAAATGAAGCCGGGATTTGAATTTCCTGTGCTTCATTTGCATAATCGCATCACGGCGTGTTTTTGAAAAATGCTATTTCGAAAGTGAAACTGCGGTCTAGACATGGTTCTTTCTAAAAGAAAAGCCTTTTTCGAAAGATCCTGTAAACCTCATTTGAGGAAGTTTTTCCTAATGTCCAACCTAAACTGCACTTGCTGCAATTTAAGCCCATTGCTTCTTGTCCTGTTTTCCAGTGGTGCAAGTAAATAAACGCTTTTGATAGTTCAGGATGGGGAGGGCACTCCAGGTGAGGGAGGAGCATGTGACCGCCTCATGTGACCCCCCATGTGACTCTGCTCTGTCCTTAGCCTAGGATCCCCAAGTTCTTCTGCTCTTCTTTCCTCCCCATCCCACATTAGCTGGGGAAGGGGAACTTGTGGCAGTAAGACAGACAAGAGGGGAGAGGTGCAAGGAGCTGATGCACCTGTGTACCGGGCTGGAGGCAGATTTCTGCCCTTTTCTCCGCTGGGTGGGGCAATGGGAAAAGGAGCAGAACTCCCACCCCTACCCCAGTCTCCCCATGGATCATGACAAAGAATAAACTGCCTTTTTCCCAACACCTAGTTAACGGTGCACAGGGGAAACTGAGACACACACTGTATTCATACAAAACATTAAGACAATTCCCACTTTGTCCCAGGAACTTTCAGGCCTTTTGCTCACTAGCACTATAACAAGACAACTGAGAGCTGGAGGAGCATTATCGGTGAAGTCACAAGGGCCAGATCCCACGAGACCTTCCTGAAGAAGAATGAGTGTTTGTCTCTCCAAGTAAAGTCAATGGAAACTGAGTGCTCAGCAATACTCCGAGAGCACTGATCAGACCACAACCAGCAAGCCACACGTCCACTCAGCTGCAGAATTCCAATAGTCACCATGGCCACCGAACGGCTCAATGCAACAAAGCACAGAAGCACATGTTTAACATCATTTCAGTGGGACTTAAGCACGAGCTTAACTTTAACACACACTAAAGGGCTTTTCTGAATTGGGGCCAAAATGAAGTGGGACTTTAAAAGACTCCTCGGTAAACTCCAACAATCTGAGCTGGTGAAAATAACTAAAAGTCTTTCAAAATTTAGTGGGTGAAGGTGGGGAGAGACATAGTGAAACATCTGAATTCATCATAACAAGGTCACACAATTAAGTCTATTGTCAGGGTTCAACTCACAATCATATTTTATAAGGGCTGGAAAGTGGGAACAAAGTGGCAACAAAGTGGCTTTTTCATTAAAAAGAAATCTTTATTGTAATTCTGATACTAGTGTGCAAAAATATGTTTTTTTTCCTGGAATGTTTACAAAAAGAACACAGGTTAAAAGAAGTTTGCAGTCATATGAATGTGTAGTTGTTATCAGTGACTTTACATGAAGCAAATATACAAATAGTTACTATTTCTCTTTATAGTATTTACAGGAGAATATTATATTCTTGCCGTGATTTTTAGCACTTTGTAGAGAATGGCTACTTATTGTAAGCATCAACATTCATTATTTTATTTAAATTACATCTGGAAGCATTTTTAAATAATCTTATGTATAAAATTTTCAGATTCATAAGAATAATTAAGTAGTTTTCTACTCAGTCTCTTAAGGCACATATTTCTAACCATGTTTCATTCTGGTCCAACACAGCAAATTCTTTGTTTCTGACATTGACTATCCAGGTATACGAGAGATGGGTTTCTTATAAATATCCTTATGTCCATAGACCTCGGCAACATTTATTGTACTCACTGTATGTATGGGAATGATTTGATCTGACGATATTTGTTTATCAGGTGCGCTACTGCTTGTGTTTAACTTGGGCTGATAGTCATTTTCTCTGCAGCGTGCAGAAGCTACGATAGCCCCAGTCTGTTCTTGGTGGAATCTGCAAGTAAGAAGGCAAAAGTTATTTGGGTTTCACTTGCTTTAGCAGGGTCAGACCTTTCAATTCCATTTTATTTGCACATCAGGCATTTACCAAACAGTCTAGGCTGTAATTTATGGACTACTTTCTCTAGCATTAACACAGCGGGCAGTAGTCACCGAGGGAGCAAATAATTATATCTCAGCTGAAGCTATGAGAGCTGCATAATTGTGAAGGATGCACAGCTTGAAGACAACTGGTACCTGCCAATGTAATGGGAGGAGGGGGATGGCTCTTTCAATTTGGTTACAGTTTTGTTAGCTGCCCTACTGGCAACTCATGCGAGTTGCCTACCCTATGTTATTGATTCTCACATATGCTCACGTCCCTTTGCACTATTCTGGGAAGCATGAAGAAGCAGCCTTAAAGAGGCATAAATTACAGCTACACTCACTCATCAGCTTTTTACTCTTCCAGAGCAACATAAAGGGACCTTAGGGTAAATGAGAATGAGGGCTGGTCTCTACACCAGGAAGTTGTACTAGTCTCACTAGTTCAGTTGGGAATGTCTGTGTGACTTTTTTTACCGATATAGTTGAGGATAAGCCCCAGCAAGGATGCAGTTATACAAAGATGCCTTGCACTGGGGTAGCTTACTCCCCCCTTCCCATACAGTATAGTGTGCAGACAAGCTGTAACACCTTCTTTCTGCTTGCACACAAATACATACACTGGAACAGGGCTGGCGACAAGATGCGGGGACTTGGACCGCATCACACAGGACACTGGGGGCAATTTAAAGAGCCCGAGGCTCTGGCTACTGCAGCTGCCGCAATAGCAGTGGACAGCCCTGGAACCTTTTAAATCATCAGTCCCTAGGGAAATAGCCCCCTTTTCTCCCCTCCTTCCGCAGCCCAGCATTGGAAGCCCTTGTGGCTGTAAGTAGCAGTCATGCACTGCAAGGGAATCTGCAGGGGTTAGTGCTGCCGGTATCGGTTCCTGCTAGGACACCTGCTTGGCTGCTCATGGGCTGAGACTGCCATAGGACAGAGGAGCTCCACCAACCTCTAGCTCTCACCCTGTCTCTAAGACATCAGCGGCCCCCTTCCAGAGGGCGCTAATTCAGAAGGGCTTTTATGAAGCTTGTGGCTAGGAAAGGTGCCAAGGAGAGAGCATCCCCTCCTCCCCCTTCTAGGCAGGCAGGAGTAATCGTGGGATTCCCTCAGCACATGACCAGACCAAACTCTCTTGCCCCACATCCACATGGATTCCTTTGGGCCAGCGAGCTAACTACCCATCGTTAATGCCACCGTGCTTTTCCTTCGCCACTGGTAACCCACGGGCAGCACTTCATAAAAACCTCGCTGAAGCACATCAGAGACCGAGCTGTTGCTCTGAAAGCACCTCCACCCTTCCGCTGAGTTAAATGTGCATAGCAGGAGAGGAAATAAGCATTCCTCTTGCAGGAAACACCGCGGGGGCGTGGAGATCACATACCCATGCAAGACCGAGGTGCTACAAAAACACCAAAGTCAAGAGCTGGCGCTGCATGCTGATGCAGAACATACAATTGTAAAGAATTTCTAATCAAGTGCTAGAAATGCCCATGAAGTAAAAGGAAGCAGTTACCGGCACCATTTGTTGCTAAGGGCATCTGCTTTTTTTCTTAGTGCCAGAAACTGAACTCAGTGCTCTTTGGATGATAGGCAGTAGTTACAGGGGAAAACAATCACAGCAAAACAGCAAATACAGAGAAGGCAGAGACAGGCCAGAGGTGAAGGAAGAGAGTAAATCTGGGATGGGAGAAGTGAAGAGGAACTCCGTAAAATGCACCTTTCTCTACAAGTAGTTGCATGGAGCGCAGAGTGCCTGCATTTGCAAGACTTCTCAACAAACAACGTTAATACCACAGCAAAGGCTTTCAAAACAAACCATTTTGGGCATCTGTGTATTTAATGTAGAGCTTGCTTTTGCAGCTGATCCCATAGTGAGGCTATTCTGTAAGGGTCTGTCTACACAGCAGGACAAAAGTCAAATTAAGCTATGCCACTTCAGCCACCTCAATTTTAGTTTGTAGTCTGATTTACTGATGTGTCCTCCATTGCATGGAAGCAGTGTAACACAGGTGATCCCCTTTTGTAATTTAATAGTGCTTCACTCCAGTTTCCAGCTGGAATATCCAAAGCTGCTTAGGGTATGCCTACCTGGCAATCAGACAGTTAGTTTGTGTTAGCTGACTCCAGCTCATAGGGCTCAGCCTACGGGATTGCTTAATTGTGGTGTGGAAATTCTGGTTCAGCCCAAGGTCTGGGACCCTCCCACCTCACAGGGTCCTAGAGCCTGAGCATATATGTCTACACCAAAATTTAACAGCCCCTTAGCCTGAGCCTGGCAAGTACAAGTCAGCTGGCTGGCACAGCTGCAGGTTTTTAGTTGTAGCATAGTGAGTGACTTTGGGCCCATAACACCTGCTCATCTTAGCACGTACTTGAGAATAACTCAAACCTTGTTAACCCTGGTGATGCTGCTGTTCTCACATGGCTATGTTTGACTTTAAATTTGGAAAGGACAGATGCAGGGGGGGGGGGTGATCTGCTTGGATTTGTATGTGTGTGGGTTTTTTGCATTCTTTTCTCAAATCTATCTCTATTACAATATAAAATAGAAAGGCAGCACACCCCCACAGCTCTTGAACAATATTAGAAAACAGTTAATGGGGCTGGTGTAATGGAGGGGGGATGAAGAAATACAGATACAGCCATTACAAGGAGAAAAAAGGAACCGTGCCTCGATGGCTTTTAGATGAATTGAACGATTTCTCCCTTGTGAGCGCTGAGAATTGTTCCTACCTGGAGGAGATGAGAATGCTAATAGGTCCTCCTTGTTATGAGAGAATTCTAGCACAGTGGGACATTAGAAGCACATTTTGTATTTCCCATCTCTTGTTGGCAATGTCTTTGAAAAGTGATTTCTAATGGGAGTGGGAGGAACTTTTCTCTTGTTTTATGTCAGGTGACTTTGCATTGTTAATAATGAAGTCATTATGAAAACAATCATGGAACCTTTTCTGAAAAATACACACACACACACACACACACACACACTGGAGTAGTTGCAACGATTTCCAGCCAAAGGAAAAAAATAATATAATTGAGCAAATATATATCTAGGGAATATTATCATCTCTCTTTTACCACTGGAAAACTGAGGGAGGAAGAGTAAATGAGTTGCTCACAATCACAGAGCTCTGGAGACCCTGATTCCTAGGTGCATGTTCAAACCCTGACTAGCCCATGTCTCTCTCTGAAGGCCATATTAGTGAGTGGAAGTGGAGAGGGAAAAAGAATACTACGTTTTGGAGCATTCCCCGATTTGAGCTAAAAATCACACTGTGACAGGGTGCAGTCACAGATGACCCCTCAGGGGTGCCTCCGGGGGTGCTGACACGGCCACTGTCACTCGCCTTCCTGCTCTCTGGGGCTCCTCACTGCCCGGTCCTGCTGGGCCAGCTCTGCTGGTCTCCTCCAACCAAGGCCCCAAGCTGAGGTCCCTGCCCCCACAGAGAAGCAGTACAGACACTGAACCACTTCAGGTCCAAGGAGAGTGCAGTTTAGGGCCCAGCCTCCTAGGAGAGAGCACTTCCCAGATGGGATCCAACCCCAAAGGATTACTAAGCCCCCTTTAGCAATGAAAGCGGGAATGTGCACACTGGTTGCCCCCCCCAGGTAACAATCACTTATACTGGGTTTGATAGAAAATAAAAATGGTTTTATTAAGTTGAAGCAGTAGGATTTAAGTAGTAATAAGAGAAAGTAGGCAGAGCAAAGTAGGTTACAAATAATCAAAAGAAACAAAACCGCTGGGCTAATTCTCCACTGAAACCTCAGTGCAAACTTAAACTCACCCTAAACTCTAAACACCCACTCTAAACCAGGGCTTTCTTCCCTACCCTAGGGTCTCCGGCTCCTCCTTCCAGGTGTAGCCCAGCCAAAAAGACCAAGGCCTCTCCTCTCCTATCCCTTTTGTTAAGGAGTTGCGGCCCCTCCCTACCAACCACTGCTCAGAGTAAGGACAAAAGATTGCTTAAAAGAGGCTCATCTAGAAGTTGCAGGTAACACCCTTCATGTCTCCCATTCATACATTTGAAACTCACCAAGTATTTCCCATTCCATGTGTCTAATTTTCCACACACAAATGATACATACGAGTAAGATAAACAGAACCAGCAGATTATTACATGAAGATGGATGGGTTACATGAAATATTAGCTCAAACCACCTTTGAGTTATGTATATTCATGACCATGAGTAAATTTCCAAAAGCTTGCCGTGGGGGGTTGGGGGGGGGACACACCGGAGTCCGTCACACACACATCCCTTTGCCCAGTCGTCCCAAGATTGGTGACTGGACTGGGTAAGATTGATGTGACAGACTGCATTTGGGGCCCTGCTGTGGGATTTAGATACTGATCCGCATTGGGAGTGGTGCAGAACACCATTTCCTCCCGGGGAGAGCAGTGGCTAGGATTCTGCAGCGTGCTTCCCCTGGGCTACGTCTACATTGCAGGCTTCTTGTGCAAGAGTTTCTGCACAAAAATTCTTGAGCAAGAGCATGTCCACACTGCCATGTGCATTTGCACAAGAGCGTCCATGGCGTCTCTTGTGCAAGAAAGCTCTGATGGCCATTTTAACCATAGGGGTTTCTTGTACAAGAAACCCCTGTTGCCCATCCATACTGCCTTCTTGCGCAAGCAAGCTTATTCTTTGTGGGGAGAGGAATAACTCTTGCACAAGAAGCTCTCTTTTCCAACACTTCACTGTGAATTTACTTGCACAAGAACACACATGCAGCAGACACACTCTGCATGTTCTTGCACAAGAAGCCAGCAGTGTAGACATAGCCCTGGTGTTCCTGGCCAAATCTATAGCATGATAATGGAGCGAAGAGGGGACATAGTTCTACCTCCTCCTCTTCTTCCAGATAATTTGTGCCAAGAAAGCCACCCCTGCGCTGCCCAGACTGCTATTATCTGTTGTGGCAAGGTCCTCACTCAGGCCCCTTGCCCTGGGACACATTCTGGTCCATAAACCAGCCAAAGACCCCTTCTGGTGCAGTCACCATGGCTTTTATTGTCAGTTTCCCACCACCTTCTATTTACAAAGCTTTTGGACTACAGCAACCTCAGCCAGCCTCTCTTTTTAGCTTTAGCCTTAGCCACAGCCACAGCCACACCCTACCCTAGGCTGCTCCGCTCTGCTCTGGCTGCCTTATATAGACCTCTAGCTAATGACACCCACAGCTGATTCCATTAGCCCTTCAGGCCTGGGCTTGTTCAGCTGGTTCTAATTGACCTTTTCAGCCAGGCTGTAGTGGCAGAGCTCTGGCTTAGTCAGCCGTCTGTCACACTGGCAGCTGCGTCTAGACTGGCATGATTTTCCGCAAATTCTTTTAACGGAAAACTTTTCCGTTAAAAGCATTTGCGGAAAAGAGCGTCTAGATTGGCACGGACGCTTTTCCACAAAAGCACTTTTTGCAGAAAAGCGTCCGTGGCCAATCTAGACGCGCTTTTGCGCAAAAAAGCCCCGATTGCCATTTTCGCGATTGGGGCTTTTTTGCACAAAACAAATCTGAGCTGTCTACACTGGCCCTTTTGTTTGTGCAAAAGGACTTTTGCCCAAACGGGAGCAGCATAGTATTTCCACAAGAAGCACTGATTTCAGACAGTAGGAAGTCAGTGTTCTTGTGGAAATTCAAGTGGCCAGTGTAGACAGCTGGCAAGTTTTTCCGGAAAAGCAGCTGCTTTTGCGGAAAAACTTGCCAGTCTAGATACAGCCACTGTGTGTTCAGCTGACCCCTCACCCTTGCTCCGTCCTGCAACCAAGCTGATTCCAGGATTCACCTGCCAGCAGTGCAGAGCCAGGGGTGGTGCGGAGAGGGAAGAGCTGCAGTCAGGTGCTCCCCTTCTTCCATATCCCATCTCTGAAGAGCAGGGGTCCTAGATGGACACAGTCAGCACAGCTGCTCCAGCCTGAGGCCTGTGACTCAGAGGAGTGCAGAACAGGGTGGCAGTGTGTGAAAGGAGAGACACATGGTATTGTTTTGCACAATAAAGCCCCGATCGCGAAAATGGCGATCGGAGCTTTCTTGTGCAAAACCGCGTCTACATTAGCACAGACACTTTTCTGCAAAAAGTGCTTTTGCGGAAAAGCATCTGTGCCAATCTAGATGCTCTTTTCCGCAAATGCTTTTAACGGAAAAACTTTTCCGTTAAAAGCATTTGCCAAAAATCATGCCAGTCTAGACGTAGCCTCCCAGTCTCTGTGCCACACACACTCAATCTGTGTCACATAGTCTGTCTCTCACACACAAAGTGTCTCTTTCACACTCACACACTCTCTCTTTCTCTATATCCCCACCCCCACCACTCAAGGCACTGCCCCTTCTAGGGGGCAGGGGGAAATGGCAGACCTGGCCTGTGACACGTGACACCAAAATTTGTGAAGTGGCTCCCCTATGAAAATTATTGCCCACCCCTGTGCTAAGGGCTGACTGCCCTTGGCCCCGCCCCTTCTGGGGGCGCAGAGCTATCCCTCCCACACGTGGCCTGGGGGCCCGTGGTGGTTGTCAGCCCCATTGGGTTAAGACAGTTTGAGCCTCTTTACTTTCTCCTTACAAGGCATGTTCTCTAGCCCTTTACTCCATCTCATGGGTCTTCTCTGAACCCTCTCCAGCAGTTTCTCAGCACTGTTCTTGAATCGTGAGGATGAGAACAGAACACACGATTCCAGCAGCAGTGACACCAGTGCCAAATACAGAGGTAAAATAACCTCTCCATTCCTACTTGAGATTCCCAGTTATGTGTCTCTTTGGTCACAGTGACATGCTAGGAACTCATGTTCAGCTGATTATACACCATGGCTGTGTCTAGACTGGCAAGTTTTTCCGCAAAAGCACTTGCTTTTGCGGAAAAACTTGCCAGCTGTCCACACTGGCCACTTGAATTTGCATAAGAACACGGACGATCTAATGTATGATCGTCAGTGTTCTTGCGCAAATATAATGACGCTCCCGCTAGGGAAAAAGCCATCTTGCACAAATGCTTTTGCGCAAGAGGGCCAGTGTAGACAACTGAGAACCGTTTTGAGCAAAAAAGCCCCAATCCCGAAAATGGCAATTGGGGCTTTCTTGCACAAAACCGCGTCTAGATTGGCACGGGTGCTTTTCCGCAAAAAGTGCTATTGCGGAAAAGCGTCCGTGCCAATCTAGATGCTCTTTTCCGCAAATTCTTTTAACTGAAAAACTTTTCCGTTAAAAGCATTTGCGGAAAATCATGCCAGTCTAGACGCAGCTCATGACCCCCAAATCTTTTTCAGGATCACTGTTTCCCAGGGCACAGTCCCTCATCCTGTAAGTATGGCCTAGAGTCTTGGTTCCCAGATCTATGTTTACATTTAACCAGTTATTACACCCAGTTTCCTTGTACCCAATTTTGCCAGGCAATCCATCTCTCTGACACAGGGACCTGCCCCATTCATTATTTATTACTCCCCCAATTTGTGTGCCATTTTCACAGTTTATCTGTGATGATTTTATGTTTTCTACCAGGTCATCAATAAAAATGTTAAATAGCATAGGCCTAAGAACTGATCCCTGTAGGGACCCATGAGAAATGGATTGCTTGATGGCGATTCCCAGTTTACAGTTACATTATGGGAAGTTTGTTTTCCATTTAATATGTGCCATGTTAACTTTATGTTTTTCTAGGGTTTGTTTTTTTTAAATCAAAATGTTGTGCAGTACAGGATGAACCTCTCTTGTCCAGCACCCTTGGGACCTGACCGTTGCCGAACCAGAGAATTTTCCAAACCACAGGAGGCCACTATTATCGAGCAGCATTACCAACACTTCCACTGCTTCCTACGCCCTTAGAAGACATCGAGGAGTAAATTAGAGCCAACCACAGCACAGAACACTGAAAGTCAGGACTGGTAGCTGTAAACAAAATTTATGGGACTACAGGAAAGTCGGCCACACTCATGATAAATGGACATGTAGTTAGCTAACCTCATGCTGGACCAAAGATGTTGCTGGACTAGAGAGGTCCAACCTGTACCAAAACAAATTCTTTAAAGACGTCTGAGTATCGGATCTCAACATTATTACCTTTATCAAGCAAACCTGCAATCTTAACACATACACACACAATCAGGTTAGTTTGAAGGGATTTGTTTTTCATATGCTTATCTTGATTTGCATTAATTACATTATCCTTCTTTAATCCTTTATTAAACAAGTCCCGTATCAGCTGTTTCATTATCTTGCCTAGGATCAATGTCAGGCTAGCGGGTCTATAAATAGTTAGGTCATCCCATTTATCCTTTTAAAAAATTGGCACATTAGCTATCTTCCAGAACTTCTCCAGTGGTCCACAACTTACTGAAAGTCAGCACTGACAGTCTAGCAAGCTCTTCAGGCACTTCTTTAAAAAACACTCAGATGCAATTTATCTGGATCTGCTGATTTAAAAAACGCCTTACTTTAGTAGCTTCTGTTTAATGTCCTTCAGAGATACTAATGTAATGTTATCACAATAGGATGAGATTATATCATTTTCCCCAAATACAGAGCAGAAATACTTACTGAATACTTCTGCCTTTTCTGCATTATTGATTCTGCCCTTTTCACCTAGTAATAGACCAATTTCATTATCAGAATTCTTTTTATTCTTTATATATAGAGAGTAAAATCACCTCCTTATTGCCCTGAACTCTGTTGGCAATAGACTTCTGCTGTCCCTTGTCTTCCTTTATCACATTTTTACAGTTCCTATTATTGATTTATATTCATTTGTACCAAATTCCTTTTTTCTATTTCTTATATTTTTATAGTTGCCTTCACTTCCCCTATAAACTAGTTCTGGTTTTTAACACATATTGTCTTCCTCAATTGTTGGACTACGGCTTTCAGGAAGTCTAGTAAGGAATTCTTAAATGATTCCCAATTATCATTCACATTTTTTCTGTTTAAATTCTCCCACCTCCCCAGCTGATTTGGCTTATAATTTTTTTCAGCATTTGTAGGTGTAAAATTGCTGGAGTAGAACAGCAGCTGAACAAGCCTGGGAAAACATTGGAGGTGTGTGTGTTAGGGACATCATAGTGTAGTCGATTAACCAATAAGCAAAAGCTTATAGGTTAATGCTATAGACTACATGCATTTCCCGCCCCACCCCCCTCCGGTACATTTTTTTAGCAGGCTGGCCAGCAGCCCAGCTCAGTCCTGGCTCATGCCGACTCTGGGACCTACCCCTACTGTAGCTTTGCATTTAACATGTTTTAGGAGCCAGGCGGGAAGGCAGCTCAGCTCAGTTCCGGCTCACGCCAGGTCCGGGAGCTCAGACCCCCTCCCTCCACACCCGGGGGCTGCTGCCACCCCGCACTGTTGCCTCTTATCAGAGACAGCAGCATGGGGCAACAGGCAGCTAGTCTGTGAGGGGGGCTGGTTTTTACAGAGGCAGCAGTGTGGGCTGGCAGGGGGCTCCCCGGGAGTGGGGCTGGAGCACACTGGCTACTGGCCCCACCCCCAGGGACAATCGAATAGTCGAGTAATCAATAAGAATTCATGAGGTTAACCGACTATTCAATTAACTGATACTTAACATCCCGTGTGTGCATGCGTGTGTGTGTGTGTGTGCGCACGCACGCACGTATGTGTGCATGGGTGTGTTTTCAGATAATGGAGGGAAAGGATCGGACTCCTTCAGACAGGTGACCTGTGGTTGGGTAGGGCAGAGGTGACAGCAGGACTCCTTTCTGCTCACCCAAGCTTGGGGCAACAGGAGGTCAATTCAGGCTCTAGCAGAACATGGATCAGCAGCATTCAGACCATGCCCAATATAGCACTTCTATGGAGGGTGCAGGACAAGAGTGATGCTAAGCCAGACAGGCTGGCTTTACACCACCAGAAGCTTCCCAGCTGTCCCTTTAGAGCAACATAAAGGAGATTTAGCGAGGGGCAAGGGTCTGGCTCTGCTTCTATGAGAACAGGATGAGACCCTTAGGCAACTGCCCATTCAGCCATACCTATGGCAGCCCTAGGTTGTTCTGTAAGCCAGGGCACGTAATAATGAAAACACAGACAGTGTTAACTCCAGCAGCACTTCCTGGCATTGCTGGAATCCCCTCCGGGAAGACTGGTCTTCAGGGATCTCTTGCAGTTTGGCAGTAAATTGCTACTAACTACAATAATTTACCCCATTTGATTTTTCCAGCAATATACCTTCCATTTTGCTGGCCTTACTAGCAGTTGAATTTATAGTCACATCTTTGTGATTTTCATTCTGCTCTACTTATTTTTTTTTCTTTCTATCTATCAAAACTTTAGATCAGCTTATCTCCTTGCAAAGGAAAAAACACCTTCTTTTCTCACGCTGGTGTAAATCCACACCCTCCTTTCCTGCTTCTGTAAAGATCTCTCAGCCATGCTGTCCTTTACATTAACATTCTGCCCTCTGGCTTTCCAATTTCCTGGCCTAAATATGTGCCATTCCTCCAGCTCTTTATACAAGGCACAAAGCAATAAAGAATCTGGCCCTTTACAAACTCTGTGTGTAAGAGGAAGAGAGAACATAGCTGGGATTTCTGCATTTGCAAATGTTGGGAGCTCATTTCGCTGATTTTGCTTCATCACTTATTACACAATTGCTTTAAATGCCAAAGCACATTTGTTTTGCTGCAGTCACTTTTCTTGGACATCTTCTTATTGGATATTGCTTATCTGCTTTTTGCTTACCATACTGACAATGTGCAGTGACTGCCATCCTGTAGTTGGACAGGATCCAGGACAGAATGTAATGATCTAACGGTGTTACATACTCCAGGAAGTTATTCCAGAGTAAGGTAGGGTATGAATTTAAAATGGAATAGCTATTCCAGAGTAACTCCACTTTGGAAGAGCTATCCTGGTCAATTTCGCTGTGCAGCGAAGTCCTAACTACCTCTGCTACTGCCCTTGCATCACTGTTGCACACACCATCTGTTGTTTGTACAGGCATCTTTCTCTTCTTGAACTGGACTCCTCCTGTACTAGTGACCTTTTACTCCTCACTGCAGGTGCTGAGATTCATTCACATTGCTTTGGGCTGCATGCATAGCCCAGGGCCACATTCCTTCCTCCATGCCTTCATCCAAGGTAAAGTATCCCAGATCCCTTTTCATGGTGCTCCCTGTTATACACCATAAACTCTCTCTCTGTCCTTCGTCTGTACCCTCAACTTGGCACTCCTTGGCATCAAATACCAAGAAAACAAACGTTTCAGTCCCTTCTTATCTGGCCCGTCCTCCCTGTAAGTGGCTGTAAGTTATTCAGTCATTAGTTACTAATCACTGGACTATTACAAGAGACTGGTCTTGTTGCCATTATATGGAGCGTAGAGGCATGTGGCTTTATTGAAATATGTGTTAGTAAGTACCACACTGTTGCTTTCTTCCAAATAGCAGCTGGATGGCACAAATGGTAATCGCTAGCATGCACCTCACACTGAATCGGATGTTGACTTGCATATGTGTGTGCATCTCTCCCATCCCTTTTGTGTGATTTGCTCACATGTATCCAAAGTCAGAATGTGGTTCTTTGCTTCCGTGCACAGAGGTCACCATTGAAATCAGCAGCTGCCAACCCACAGCACACAGTGACCATGCTGATTTCCTGTTCTAAGCACAGTAGAAAATTGTGGGAGCTTGATACTGCTTGATAAGCTTGATACTGGCCCGCTCGGAGTTATTTTATGCACTCTCAGAAATGTCTGTTCTGCAATACATTGATGTGGGGTTTTCTTTTTTTCCTTGAACTATTTTTGGTCCCTGAAATGGACGGCTCTAAATATAGAAAAAAACAATTGATCAAAGAAACTTCGACAGAAATAAACTGCACACTGCACCCTTTACCAAGAAGGATGCATTTAACAGTCAGAAATAGGCTAAAGATTCACAAGAAGAGGGGGAGGTGTTTTCAAGAAGGTGCTTTCTATCTCCCACATCCTTCATGTTTACAGTGTATCTGTAACCATGTTGGTCCCGCTGTTCTAGAGAGACAAGGTGGACAAGGTAACATGTTCCATTTGTCCAATGTCTGGGGTGAAAGACACAAGCTTTTGAGCTTACACAGAGCTCCAGGAAAGACCTGAAGAAGAGCTTTGTGGAAGTTCAAAAGCTAGTCTTTAACCCATAGAACATAGGACCTCGCTCGCCATTGTCCCTCAAAGGGTGTGTCTACACTGAAATAAAGCTCCAGGTCCAAGCTGACTCAGGCTGAAGGGCTAAAAATGGCCGTGTAGATATTTGGGCATGGTGAGAAGCACAGGCTCTGGAACATTCACTGAAGTCCGGACATCTACCAGCAATATTGCAGCACTGCAGCCTGAGCCCTGCAAGCCTGAGTCAGCTGACCTGGGCCATCCAGATAGGGGGTGTTTAACAGCTGTGCTGAGTAGATGTACCTCATGATATGTTAAGTATCGTGCAAAGGAGCAGCTGCTGTGAAAGGAATTCTTTTCTCCAATGAAAGTCAATTCTATCAGAAAACTTGTGTAAGTCTCCAAAGCTACAATACGCTTCCCTCAGACATACACATGATTCACCTCTCAACTTTTCTGGTTAAGTTACCAGAGGGAACCACTTCCCTTTGTTATTTCACATAAAAAAAACAACCCACACACAAGTGATCTGGCAAGAGGTGGGGGGCGGGGAATTCAAGCAACTTGTGATCCACTGAGTGAGAGTGCATTGAGTGTTTTTTCTCGTTAACAATAGCAGGGAAAACCCAAGCAATATTCTTTGTAAGAATAATTCCACACTGGAAACAATGGGGAATTCTGATTTACAACCTGATGTTGCCAGCAAGACGACATTTCGAATAATATCAATTACTCCAATGATCCCAAATAGGTAATAGTGACTTCGATTAGACTTGCTTTCACTTTGTTCCTGGACTTAGCAATTTCCTACACTTTAGGCTTGAATGCCCATCGCAACCACGCACTGTCAGCAAATACCCCAAAGGGTATTTACACTACACTACAGAGTTTTGTAAAACTTGAGGAACGTCCACAGTACAATTGCGTTCTTCTGCAAGAAAATCAAATGATCAGAGGGGTTTTTCTGGCATTGGTAATCCTCATTCTATGAGGAAGAAGCTTTTTTGTGAAAGAGCTCTTTCGCAAAAAGGCGTGTGTGGACGGGGAAGAGGGAGTTCTTTCAGAAGAAGAGTGTGACGGGGTGTGACGTGGTGGAGCAACCCCGTCACTCGCCGACACCGCAGGATGTGGCCGGTGAAGGGGGAGCTAGCGACACGGGCCGAGCGGCCCCGGGAACGCCCAGAGACGGGGAGGGAGTGCGTTATCACCAAGCGCCTGGGCGCGCTGATGACGTCACGGGCGTGACGGAGAGCGTTGGGGCAGGAACCCGGAAGTGCGGGGGTGAGTGTAACCACTGCCAGGGAGGCAGTATAAAGGGCACGGGAGCACCAAGGGAAGGGGGAGGAACGCGGAAGAGGAAAGACGGCGCGAACCCAGAGGTGGCCGCGAGGAAAGCGAGTGGAGGGGGGGCATGGAAGGTGAAGGGACGGCAGGAGCGGAGGGTAACTACGCCGGGCGGTAACCGGCGGTGGAGTGGACCAGCCCCAGGGCGGGCCGTGAACCCCGAGAGCAGGCGTGTTTGGGGTCTACACCCCCCTGCTACCACTGAGAGTCACACTCTTGGTGTTAGGGCCCTGGGTCGGGGTTCGGAGAGAGGGTGGGCCCAGACCCCCCACTCCGCCCAGGAGGCCCAGAACTGAGTGGTATCCCGCATTGCCCAGAGGGGCCTGCGAAAGCGGGGCGCGCGGACCAGATACCCCGTGACACGTGGTGGAGAATGTGGGCAGCGATTGGGGGCCCTGTGACATAGGGCACGTAAAGCAGGGTAGCTTTATTCTTGTTTTCTGCCTCTTCACTAGATACAGGCGCCATGGACGCGGACAAGATCGTGGAGTGGCTGGTGGATAGCCAACGCCAGTTGCAGAGACAACAAACGGAGGCGTTACCGCAACTAACCTCCGAATTTCGGGAGCAGCAAAGACAGCTGGTACGGGAGTTGAAGGATGGAACGAGGGTAGCCGGGCCCATCGCCGAAGGGGACGATGATATGACGACACACTCGCGACTCCCCATTAGGCTTGCCAAGTTGGGGCCGGAGGACGACGCGGAAGCGTTTCGGTAACTTTCGAGCGGGTGGCAACGGCAGCCCGCTGGCCCCAGGAACACTGGGCCACTATACTCGCCCCCTATCTCTCCGGCCCGGCACAGCTCGCCTATAGGGACCTGTCCAACCGGGACTCCCTGTGTTACTACAAGGTCAAGGAGGCAATACTTGACCAGTTAGGTATTTCACCGGAGACCTATAGGCAAAGGTTCCGGGCAGCCAAGTACATAGTGGGGGAACGACCCCGGGCGGTGGCCCAACGGATTAGGGAAGCGGGGTTGCGATGGCTGGAACCCGCCGCCAAAACCACGGCTCAGGTGGCCGACCTGGTAGTATTGGAGCAGTATTTGCAGGTGCTCCCCTCAGAAGGTCAACGGTGGATTTGCCGACACTTGCCAGGGACCCTGGAAGAGGCAGTAACCCTAATGGAGCATTTCCTGGCGGTGGAAGGACTAGAAGACCGTGGCAAGGTAGGAACGGGAACCAACCCGGTGGGACGTGGAGGCCCTAGCCCACGAGGGAAAGAGGGGCGCGACAGCGAGGGGACGAGCATGAGAAACCCCCCGGGACGAGGCCTAGATGGACGGCTGGCCCCCGTATGGCGTAGCCCCAAGAGTCACGAAAGGAGGGAGACCCGGAACCACGACGAGAGGAGCCCGGAAGGCAAGACGGGCCCGCCACCGAGGCCAACATGCTTTCAGTGCGGTCAGGCAGGTCACTTTCGCAGGTAGTGCCCCATGATGGACTGCACGTACTGACAGCCTACCCCCAGGAGGGGCCCGTGGCAAGAGGTAAGCCGAGCCCGCATAACGAGGTGAGTGCGCTTGAATGGGGAAATGGTAGAGGCCGTATTGGATTCAGGGTGCGGACAGACATTGGTGAGAAGGGATGCCCTAGGAGCGGTAGTGCCCACACTGTCCCAGGTATGGATCAAGTGTGTACACGGCGACACCCGGCCGTACCCGACAAGCCAAGTCAGGTTGCATGACAGACAACAGGGTGGAGAGCTACGGGTAGCGGTAACGCCGCGGCTGCCCTGCCCCGTTTTGCTGGGCTGGGACTGGCCCGGGCTGCGGCGACTCCTAGGGGAGAGAGACCCCGACGGCCGGGGGGACGTAAGGGAAGTATGGGTAACCCAGGAAGAGGACAAGACGCGGCCACCCCAGCAAGGGGCGGGCAGGGAGGAACCTCAGAGGCTGGTGATGGACCTGGAGGTCGATACAGGAGACTTCCTGGTCCTGCAACGGGAAGACCCACGTGGGAAAACACGCTAGTACCCAGGGAAGGTGGCGAAGGGGTAGGCAAGCGGCACGGACAAGGCCCTTACTTCGAGATCCAGGGGGATAGATTATATCGGGTCACGGGGGCGGAGAGCGGAGAAACCCAGCTGATCGTGCCTAAGGCGTATAGGTGGCGAGTGATGGAGTTGGCCCACAATAACCACTGGGCCGGGCACCTGGGAACGGAGAAAACCCAGCAGCGGGTGCTCCAGCGGTTTTATTGGTCCGGGTTGTATCAAGACATTAAGAATTTTTGTATGTCTTGCCCGCAATGTCAGTGGACCGCCGGAGCCTGGGTGCTCCGAGCAGCCCTGGTGCCCATGCCACTGGTGACGGAGCCCTTCACGAGGGTGGGCATGGACCTTATAGGACCCCTCGAACGCACTCGAAGAGGGCACCAGTATATATTGGTGGTAGTTGATTATGCGACCTGTTACCCAGAGGCGGTCCCCTTGCGTAAGACCAATGCCGCCACCATAGCGGATGAGTTAGTAAAGATGTTCGCATGGGTCAGACTTCCTAAAGAGATCTTCACCGACCAGGGCACAAACCTGGTGTCCCGCCTAATGAAGGAGTTATGTAAGTGGCTACAGGTGAAGAAGATTTGCACAGCGGCCTACCACCCCAAAACGGATGGATTAGTTGAGCGTTTCAACCAGACCCTAAAGGTGAAGCTGGTACAGGACGATCCACGGGACTGGGATAAGTTATTACCACCCCTACTCTTCGCGGTACAAGAGGTACCACAGGCCTCGGTGGGGTTTTCCCCGTTTGAACTGTTGTATGGTCGGCGGCCTTGGGGAATACTAGACCTGGTACGAGAAGGGTGGGAAGAGCAAGCTTCGACCGCATTAGGGGCGGTCCAATATGTAATTAAATTGCGGGACAGAATGCAAATGATAGGGAGGTGGGCCCACGAGAATTTGAAAAAGGCACAGGAAGCACAAGCCTGCCATTACAATGTGGGAACGCGAATGAGGACCTTTAGTCCAGGCGACCCAGTGTTAGTGTTATTGCCAACAGGAGAGTCTAAACTATTGGCCAAATGGCAAGGGCCATTCCGGGTAACCAAAAGGATTGGGGAGGTGGACTACGAAGTCCAAGTGGGGGGTAAACGACGGCAGAGCCAGGTTTACCACGTCAACCTGTTAAAACGATGGATACCCCGGGAGGCCCCCCTGGCAGAGGCCCTCAATACAGAGATTGAGTTTGGGCCATGGGGAGAGGAAGAGGTCACCTGGGCGGCTAGCCCCATGGGTACGGAGCTAAATTGTGACCAACAGGAACAACTCCAAGCAGTGCTGCGACGATCGGCAGCCAGCCTGACGAGCCGACCCGAGAAGACGACTCTAGTATGCCACGAGATCAATACGGACCCTGGGCAGAAGATAAGAGACCCGGTATGCCCCGTCCCTAGGAAGCTATGGGACACCGTTCAACAAGAGATGCAAAATATGATACGGTGGGGAGTAGTGGAAAAATTGTGAAGCAAGTGGCGGAGCCCGATCGTATTAGTCCCAAAGAAGGACGGAGCCATACGATTTTGCATCGACTTTCGCAAAGTGAACGCGGTGTCCAAATTCGACACGTACTCCATGCCCAGGGTGGACAAACTTTTAGAGAGCTTAGGACGGGCCAAGTATTTGTCAACAATCGACCTTACAAAGGGCTATTGGCAGATACCCCTGTCACCGGCGTCAAAAGAAAAGACGGCGTTCGCCACCCCGTTCGGCCTATTCCATTTCGTCACCATGCCGTTCGGATTGCACGGCGCGGCCGCCACATTCCAAAGACTGATGGACGAAGTCTTGGAGGACCACCGGGACTACGCAACTGCATATACAGACGACATTGTCATCTTCAGCAACTCCTGGAAAAACCACCTACAGCAGCTGGAAGCCATCTTGCGAGCGCTCCAGCGGGCAGGGCTCACGGCAAACCCGAAGAAATGCCAGTTCGGGAAACGGGAAGTATCTTATTTAGGGTACACAGTGGGGAATGGACGGCTAAAACCGCTGTTAGATAAAGTACAGGCTATTAGGGACTACCCTCGCCCCCACACCAAGAGGCAAGTCCGCCAATTTCTAGGCCTCGCCGGCTACTATCGGCAGTTCATAAACCATTTTGCCTCACTAGCTGCCCCTTTAATGGATCTCACAAAGAAAGATCAACCCCAGCAGGTATTATGGACACCCCAAGGGGTACAGGCATTCGAAACACTTCGCCAATGCCTGATGTCGGGGCCGGTATTACGACCGCCTGATTTTGAAAAACCGTTCCTGGTACAGACAGACGTCTCTGACGTGGGGTTCGGGGCGGTACTCGCACAGGAGGAAGGGGGAGTGGAATACCCAGTGGCGTACTTGAGTAGGAAATTGTTTCCATGAGAGAAAAGCTATGCCGTAATAGAGAAGGAAGCGTTAGCCATTAAGTGGGCAGTAGACTCTCTGCGCTATTTTCTTATAGGTAACACCCCTTCACGTTGGTGACCGACCACACGCCCTTGAAGTGGATGCAGACTATGAAGGACACTAATGCGCGAATCCTCCGATGGTATCTAAGCATGCAGCCATTTTGTTTTGAAGTAAAACATAAACCAGGTAAAGACAACCTGAACGCAGACTGCCTCTCACGGATGCCGGGTAACAAGCAAACGGGGAGTGTAAGAACTGGGGAAAGGGGAGAGATGTGTGACGGGGTGGAGCAACCCCGTCACTCGCCGACGCCGCAGGATGTGGCCGGTGAAGGGGGAGCTAGCGACACGGGCTGAGCAGCCCCGGGAACTCCCAGAGACGGGGAGGGAGTGCGTCATCACCAAGCACCTGGGCGCGCTGATGATGTCACGGGAGCGACGGAGAGCGTCGGGGCAGGAACCCGGAAGCGCGGGGGTGAGGGTAACCACCACCGGGGAGGCAGTATAAAGGGCACGGGGGCACCAAGGGAAGGGCGGGGGGAACGCGGAAGAGGAAAGACGGCGCAAACCCAGAGGGGGCCGCGAGGAAAGCGAGTGGAGGGGGGGCACGGAAGGCGAAGGGGCGGCAGGAGCGGAGGGTAACTACGCCGGGCGGTAACCGGCGGCGGAGTGGACCAGCCCCAGGGCGGGCCGTGAACCCCGAGAGCAGGCGTGTTTGGGGTCTACACCCCCCTGCTACCACTGAGAGTCACACTCTTGGTGTTAGGGTCCTGAGTCGGGGTTCGGAGAGAGGGTGGGCCCGGACCCTCCACTCCGCCCAGGAGGCCCAGAACTGAGTGGTACCCCGCATTGCCCAGAGGGGCCTGCGAAAGCGGGGCACGCGGACCAGACACCCCGTGACAAAGAGGAAAGAGGAAAAAACACAAGCTCCCTGGTGGCCATTCCATCTATAGCAATCACAGCTTACATGTAAGAGGGCATCCATTCATTCTGGACGCTCTCTTTCGAAAAAGCAGATTGCTTTTTCGATGCACTTTTGTAATGTGGGCGCTCTCTTTCGGAAGAAGTTTTTTCTGAAGATCTCTTCCAAAAAATGCTTCTTCCGAAAGAAGCCTTTAGTTCCGATGTAGCCAAAATGAAAGTTGCCTGAGTGTGTATCTGCATTATATATAGAAATGAAAAAAATGGGAAAAGCTATCAGCTCATTTGGGGTCATTTATGTTCGCCCACTGTATAAATACATCAGACAGCTTACCTAGCCATCCTTCAATACTGTCTGGCTGCTCACAGCAAGCTGTGTATAGGATGAAGAATAAGATGTGACTCTAATTCATTATACAACAAATAAACCTTCAAAGTGACACATAAAGCTGGCATATCATCTGTCATCTTCAAGGTTCATTTGCCACATAATACATTAGACAATTCCCACATTTCATCCAATACGAACAGAGCCACTTATTAACATTAAACTGTAGCAATATATAGCTTTAATAATGTTTTATGGAATGGAGACTATAAATGCACATGCACAACTGACCGTACTTATACCAAAGATTGTTTGGTTTGCATTGTTAAAAGGCCTTGCTCTTCCTTGCAGTAACAGGATGGCTTTTTAGGCAATGTTAAGAATTGTCCAAATTCAGTGAAATCCTTTCCAGTTCTTAGTAGAAGAAACAGCTTTTCTTAACATGAATGGCCATTTACAATAACCGGGCTTTTAACTCATATGCAGAGATTTTGATATCACTGCTGAAGTCAGGACCATCCTTAGGCAGACAGAATACAGCTGCATAGAGCTTCACTAAATTTGGGATGCCACTGGGCCCTAAATTAAGTAGAGCCCTATGGTGCATTCCCTACCTTTGGATGGCAGCGTGCTGGTTAATCAGGAATCAGACAATCAAGTTTCTACTGTATTTCACGGAAGCAGAGACACTGCAGCCAATGTGTGCACTCATAATTCAGATACAACAAAAAATCAACTAGACTTCAGCATGTTAACTACACAGAAAGGCTGAAAAGTTCATAAGCTCTCCCAGCTCTTTGTTTACTGAAGAGAGTGGAGAATTTAGAATGAACTAACAAACTCGTTTTCAGACCTTATAAAAGCTATTTATCTGAATCTTGCTTGTCCAGTTGACAGCTGTGTCTAGACTGGCAAGTTTTTCCACAAAAGCAGCTGCTTTTGAGCAAAAACTTGCCAGTTGTCTACACTGGCCGCTTGATTTTGCGCAAAAGCACTGACGTTCTACTGTCCGAAATCAGTTCTTCTTGAACAAATGCTTTGATGTTCCCGTTTGGGCAAAAGCCCTTTTCCGGAAATGCTTTTGCGCAAAAGGGCCAGTGTAGACAGCTAAAAACTGTTTTGCACAAAAAAGCCCCGATGGCGAAAATGGTGATCGGAGCTTTCTTGTGCAAAACCGCGTCTAGATTGGAATGGACGCTTTTCCGCAAAAAGTGCTTTTGTGGAAAAGCGTCTGTACCAATCTAGACGCTCTTTTCCGCAAATGCGTTTAACGGAAAAACTTTTCCGTTAAAAGCATTTGCGGAAAATCATGCCAGTCTAGACGTAGCTGACATATATATTTCTTGTTCCATTCAGTTAAGGAAGGAGGTGCCGTATTTGGTAAACAAAATGAAAGAGTTTCTTCACCACACAATGGCGTGGGTAAGAATTTCTAAAGTGCTGGAAGCTCCCGGAGCAATAATAGTTATATTTAGTAACTGCTGGTTTATATATTTTATTTTAAAATATTTTAAAAGCTGATTGTGCTCTAACCCAGTGTTAATACTCGGGCATGCATAGCTGTTCAGAATTACAAATTAGTCCTTAATCCTTTTGAAGATCTTGTTTAAAGTACAGTCAGCATTATAATTAGCTTTAGAAGTCTTTCTGAATCCCTCCAAATCTAAAACAGCCACCAGACTTTTGTTTACATGCATCAGTTAAATATAATTTCTAGCTGCACTGTGGAACAGAAAATGTTTTATAAGCTGGTATAAAATTGCTTTTTACAGGTAACTAGTATAAATCATAGATATTACTGTGAGCAAAATCTAAGTAAGCAGCGAATTAATAATAAACAGGAACTGCAATATACATCAATACATATTAGTGCTAAGCGATAGCAAAAGGATAGTTCAGTGAAACAAGACAGAGAATTATGTGAGTGGCACAAGAGAAATTGAGATTAGACTGACCCACAGTATTATCATTTACCTTCACATATCTCTGGTCTGATCATTCAAAATTGGTGTAACTCATCTGCACCAATTCAGAGATGAGTGTAAGCTGCTGTAACTTACACCCCCTCTGTATGGTCCCTTTGATGTATTGGGTGAAATCTTTGCCCCACTGAAAGCATCAGCAAAACATCCATTGACCTCAATATGGACAGGATTTCCCACACAATTGTTGCTAGCATTTGTACATCACTAGCCCACAGAGGATCATGGCTCCCTGCTTTGCTAAGCACGTGTAAAACAAAAAGATCTTCCCTACCCCAAAGAGTGTACACCATTATTTTGGGACAGACTGTGACACTGCTGACACTCGCTGAGTGGTACCTTACTCCCCAAAAGGCTCTGTTGGCTTGTAGTCCTGCACAGTGTGGCCCTCAGAACAGCCACTAAACAACACGTAGCTTTGATACCTCCATTGTCCTGCCTGGTACCATTTAATGCTGCCCAGAGAAGCACTGTCTTCCACACTCCTCGGCTGGGAAAGCTGACAGGTTGGGAAGGGAGCACACCATGTACAATGATGGGCTGCATCTCCTCTAGTCCTAAGTCCAGGAAACCATAAGTCACACAATTTACCCTGGTTAAACTAAAGGTGTGTTTTTAAACCCATGTCACCGAACTAGTGCCAAGCCCTGTATGGACAGACTCAGACCAATATCTAGCTGGTTATATCGACTTCCTGTAAAGGTCCTGACGCAGGATCAAGCCAGGTTTAAACCTATAAGTGCATTCACACTGGGCTCAGTGCCACTTTCACTAAACGGGTTTATATGCACACCTTTAATTAACCTGGTGCAATGTTGCATGTAGACCAGGCTTTGAGGACAGGACAGAGAACGGCTATGGGGGAGCTGGGGGTAAAGTCAGGCTGGTTTTCAAGCTGTCTCAAAATCCTGGTTTTGGAATATCATGAATTCCCACCGAAAAACAGCCAGCACCATGAAACCTTTAGGGCCTGACTCTGCAAGATGCCAAGCACCCTCAGGACTAACTGATTGTAATGCCAGGGGTGGGCCTGCAGCGCCCTGCCAGCATGAATGGTGCCTTGGAGGACTGCCCAGCACCTTGCAGGATGGAGCACACTAAGCTTGGAATACAAACTGCAAACCCCATGACCACAGACCATCAGCTTGTCATGTTTGGCTGCAGGTCGGCGTTGCCCAGAACCGGACAATACACTTATTTTATTTTTTCCCGAGGCAACTTTTCACTGATCCTCCTCCTCAAATCTATTCAGGCAAACACATTCCCTCGCCGCCCGCTCCCCCCAGCACACTGTCTTTTAAACATCTCACCTGCAGAAGCCTTCATTGTCATATGCCAGGTGAGTCCCATTGTCAAATCCTGTTTTATTCCTGATGTGTTTATTGTTGTTGTTATTTCTGCCTTTAAAACCAAAATAAGCAGCTTGCATGCTTTCCAGTTCTTCAGTTCTGAGCTGGTACCACAGCTGCATATCCCTGTAAACACAGCCTGATTAAAACTTACAGCCAGGGCAGACGTTTGTACAGTAGTTTGGCACAGATGATTCAGGAACACATGTGCTTGAAAGCATTCCCCCTGAGGAAAGCTCTTAAGCACATGCTTAAGGTTTATACTTAAGTATGTACCAATCTGAAAGGGGATATTTTCTTCAATTGGGGCCTCAGACAGGATAAAACTTATGCTTGAAAATTGAACCCAAAGTTTTGTACTGACTGTAAAAAAAAAAAATCCAATTCTGGGCAGTCCCTTATGGAACACTTAGAATCGTTCAAAGAAATATGTAGGAAGGCTATTTTTATTCAGCTCTATAGATTTTTAGAATAAATTTCAGAGTCCTATTGCTTTAGTAACTTTAGTCCCAATTAAATTCCAGACAACTTTCCCATGAGGAACGCGGGGCTTCTGTCAACTTCATGAATTCAATACATTAGACCTAAATATCATGACTTTTAAAGCTGATGAGACTAAAACACACTTGGTCTGGATTTATTTACTCTCTGGTGCCTGACCCTTTAGGATACCACTCAGGTCATATTATCTCCACTGCTATCAGGGTTAGAAATGGACTTTTCTTGGTTTTATAGGGAACCTGAGATTCTTACAACCTCACATGACTCCAGAAGCTGGGGCATTAAGGAAAGCACCACACATCCCAAATCCTGTGCTAGAGTTGAAAGAGTATTGCTTATCCCTTGTTCTTTCAGGATACAACCCTGCTCCTAGTGAAGAAAATGGAGGTTCTCTCAGGGTACGTCTACACTACAACGTTAATTCGAACTAACTTAGTTCGAATTACTTAATTCGAACTAAGCTAATTCGAACTAACGCGTCTAGAACTAAAAACTAGTTCGAATTAGTGTTTTGCTAATTCGAACTAGCAAGTCCACATTGAGTGGACCCTGAACAGGGCTTAAGGATGGCCGGAAGCAGTGTCGGCAGGGCATCAGAGGAGGACTTAGAGCGTGGAGATGCTGTCTCAGGCTAGCCGAGAGCTGCGCTTAAAGGGTCCCAACCCCCACCCCGGACAGACAGTTCTAAGGGGTGCCCCGCTTGCAAAGCAGTCCTGGCTTGGATTGCCCGGAGTACCCACACTGGGCACATCACACCACTCGGCCATCAGCCCGGCTGCACTTGCCGCAGGCTGCAATCTGGGGAGAGGGGGCAATCAGGGGGCTGCAGGAGAGCTTCCACCCCCAGAAGCCTGCAGAGCCAGCCCAGTCCTCCCCATCGGGGGCTCGTACCCCATTCCTCCCTCACCTCCTTCCACTTACCCTTCACTAGCCCCCCTTCTTATTGATGTACAAAATAAAGATAACGTTTCTTCCAACATTGACTCTGTCTTTATTGAACAAAACTGGGGGAGACTGGGAAAAGGAGGTGGGAGAGGGGAAGAGAAAGGCTGGGAGAGGGGAGGGCAACTAAAATGATCAGGGGTTGGGAACAGGTCCCAGATGAAGAGAGGCTACAGAGACTGGGACTGTTCAGCTTAGAAAAGAGGAGATGGAGCGGGGACAGGACAGAGGTCTCTAAAAGCAGGGGTTGGGTGGAGAGGGTGCATTCAGAAAAGTTCTTCATGCGTTCCCATCAAGAAGGACTAGAGGACACCAAAGGAAAGGAATGGGTAGCAGGCTTCAAACTAGTAAGAGAAAGTTGTTGTTCACAAAGCAAATAGTTAACCTGTGGAACTCCTTGCTGCAGGAGGCTGTGAAGGCTACAACTGGAACAGAGTTTAAAGGGAAGTGAGATCAAGTCATGGAGGTTGGGTCCATGAAGTAGTCTTAGCCAGGGGATAGGAGTGGTGTCCCTGCCCGAAGTTTGTGGAAGGCTGGAGAGGGATGGCATGAAACAAATGGCTTGGTCACTGTCTTCCGTCCATCCCCTCCAGGGTCCCTAGGGTTGGCCGCTGTCGGCAGACAGGCTACTGGGCTAGATGGACCTTTGGTCTGACCCAGGACGGCCATTGTAAGCTCAGGGCTCAGGGTCGGGGGTCTCAGTGGACCCCCTTGATTTTCATGCACACCTGCTCCTGGGTGGCCAGGCTGGCAGCTCTCCTGCCCTAGACAGCCACTTTCCTGTGCCTAGTGCGGAGATCGTGGACGAGGTCCACGATGTCCGCACTAGCCCAGGTGGGTGCCCGCCTCTTGCGGTCCAGGGCAAGCTCCCGGGAGCCGCCAGCCTGGTCCCGGGAAGAGGGGGTGGGCTGGGGGACATCGGGTGGGTGGCTCTGTGCCGTGCCAGGTGCAGGGTCTGCTGGCTGGGTGCTGGCAGGCTTGCACCTGGCACGGGCACCGTAGCCAGCCCGTGCCCCTTTAAGGGGTCCGGGGCCGGGAGGGGGGCATAGAGTTTCCCTGGTGTTGGCCAGAATGGCCACCAGGGAAACCTGAGGAGGGCTAGCCTCCCACTAGTTCGAATTAAGGGGCTATACACCCCTTAATTCGAACTAGTAAGTTCGAACTAGGCTTAATCCTCGTAAAATGAGGTTTTCCTAGTTCGAACTAAGCGCTCCGCTAGTTCGATTCAAATTCGAACTAGCAGAGCGCTAGTGTAGCGGCTATGAATGTTAGTTCGAACTAACGTCCGTTAGTTCGAACTAACATTGTAGTGTAGACATACCCTCATTGAGGATAGGATCCAGAGGGAGCTATATTATCACTGAGGATGCTAGGATTATCTGGGATCTCCCCCCTTCATTTCCTCTCTCTCTCAGCCACCAATCTCACTGAACTAAGTTGCCTTCCCTCGGAGGAACCTAGCAGCCACTCTCTCCAGGATGTGCCATCATATGCCACCAGCTGCTCTCCCGCCTATAGGGCAGAGCCACACAATGTTCTCAGCTCCCTATAGCCACTGGGGCAGAAGATGAGCTGTCACCTTGTGGCAGCACAGCAGAATGGCACTGGCTCAGCCTGAATTCAGTATGGGGCAGATTTGGCCAGCAAAGGGCAAGGTGATGGTATCAGCTTTGGCTCCAGGCTTCTTCTACTACAGCTACATCTAGAGCTGTGCAGGAACCGGAGTTTCCATTCCGTGGAAAGTTCAACAATGTTGAAGTTTGGTTTTGTTTGAAATCAGAACAAAAGCAAAACATTTTGAAAATTCCCACTAAATACAATTTTTGAAAATCATTTGGGGTCTGTCGAGGTATTTTGTTTTGATCTTGATTTTTTTCATTCTCTCATCATTTATACTATAATATCAAAATGAAACAAAGTTCTAACCCCCAAATCCTTTTGCAATGAAATACCAAACCTTTTTTGTTCTGAGCAGCCTGGTGTTTTCACCATGCTTGCTTTCAGTGTTTTTCCAAACACATTTTTTACTTCATTGGCATGTTCCCATGGCATGTTTCATTTTCAACTAACTGGCATTTTTTGATGGGAAAAATGTTCCACTAGAAAATTATCAACCAACTCCAGTTACATCATCATCATATTAGACGATTCCTTCTCCTTAAATCCTCGGTTTGTTGCCACCGCCTCCCTATCCATTGCTTAGCTACTCGCTCTGTAAACACACCTTTCCCCCAACCAGATGTCTAGCTACTATCCTGCAGTTTACTGTTTTCAACCCGTTCCACTAAAAATGTGTATCCATTGACTCTAGCCAGGGTGCAGCAGGGATGGAGGTGGAGACAGTGCAGAGCAAGCACCATAGTGGGGATTGGTGAAGAGGAAGCTGGCTTAGGGCAGGCGTGAAGGAGTCAGGAGGCATCAGGCCTGAGTATCACTCCAGATGAAGGAGGTCTGGGAATGGAATATAGCAGAGAAAAGCAAAGGGGACAGCCTACACTTGGGAAGTAGGAGTGCAAGAGGGTGCTGCAGCATCCCCAGACTTTGCACCCAGCTCCCCCACACCCACAGCCCGCTGCCAACACACCGCCAGCTTCACCAGGTCCCAGGCTCCGAGTGCCTCCCACCCAGGTCTCCAGGGCCCCGCTGACCCCACTGGCTTTACCACTGCCTGCTGTGAGTTCTGCCAGCCCTTAAAGTCTTATCACCCACTGGCTCTGCCGGCCCCAGGATCCAGGCCACCGGTCCTTGGAGGCTCTGCTGCCAGCTCAGGGCTCAGCTCCTGGCTCGGCAGTTGCTCCCGCTGTGGTTCTTCGGTGGGTGGCAAGGGGCTAGGGTTGCCCACTCTCCCAGACCGTATGGACTGGCTGACATTGCCACAAATGGCATCCAGGCTGGGAAAGCTGGCAACCGTTGGAGGGTCACGAAAGAGGTGAAGAAGGGGGTGTAACTCAGCCACCCCAGCCTACGAATTGTAACAGCGCCACTGGGGGGGGGGGCATCATCACGTCAGCAGTGGCCCAGATGCCATCGCACTCACTGTTGGGGGAGGAAGGGGGTATGTGCATGTAAATCTTTGCAGCTGGCAGATGGTGAGATATGTAGTGAGCTAGAGTGGTATCCTCTCAAGAGCAATAGGAAATCAGATGGCACCTGAAGCTCTAGTTGATCATTCAGGCACTTTTCGTGCCCTACAAGGTAGGAGAAGTGGATTCAAATCTTTGCCTGATTCAGAGGAGGCATATGAGCAGCGAGTGCCTTAATCCCAGGTGAGCGCCTTAATTCCCAGGCAGAGTCATTCTGTCTACATAAATCCTTAAATATTCTCCAGGCTGAAGTGGAGCAGTTTCAACAAGGAAGACTGAGACTAGAATAGCCTGTAGACTGAGAGTTAGGCTGCTCATCTGACAGAAGTCAAGATCCAAAACTGGATCTCCTGCATCTCAGGTGAGAGCCCCAACCCCTGGGATGAGGCTATAAAGACACGCACAGAGATTGCTGGCTTGAAACCGGCTTTTCTGATTTGTCCACAAATTCCTAACAGTTTCAGAGCCAAGCCAAGTTTTTTTTCCAATGTTTCAGTCTGCTGGCCAAGATGGAAAAGTCCATTATTTTCCCATCTCGAGCCAGGAAACAAAGTCCACACACTCCTGTATGACCATGTTGGGTTAACTTTACATATGGAGGGCACTTTGGTGGCTGACCCACTGGGAGGTTAATCTTCCCAGCAGACTGCTCTAAGCAGTAAAGTTGGAGCAGAGGGAAACAGGTAGACGAAAGGTCAGGGAATAATACAGTCCCATCCCATCAGAATCCAAGGCGAGGAAGTACAGCCCTGTGGCTGGGACTTGGGTTCAGCTCAGGTCTGACTCTAAGCATACATGAAATACGCAGCTGTTTAGGGCACCTGAAAATGTGGGACATCCCTACACAGCTGTGTGTGCTTGTATGCCTAAGTATGCCTCTACTGCAGCCTGCCTGGTTCCTCTCCATGCCCATCCCCAGGGGCTCTCTCCTGCTGGCAGCAGTAGAACTGCCTTCTTCCTGCCCCCCATGCTCCTCTCAGCTAGCAGCCAGCCGCTAGTGAGGGCTTCTTCCTGCAGGGAAACCCCGCCCCCTCCTCCCCCGAGCCCTGGTAGAAGCTGCACGGAGTTGGGGGGAGAAGCCCTGAGCCCCTGGCCCTGGCAGAAGCTGTGCTGGGAGGGTAGAGTGGGGAGAGGAAGGCAAGCCCTGATCTCTAGCAGAAGCATGATGGGGAGGAGGGGGAAGAGGGGGGTTCATTTGTGTGGGGCCCCATAAGGTGTAAGAATGTCCATGGTTCAACTCATTCCTCCATCACGACTTACTGTGTGACCCTGAGCAAGTCTCTGTTCCTTAGTTCCCTGTCTATAAAATAAGGGCACTATTACTTGGCAGGGGTGCCATTTGGATGAATATGTTTAAGAGATGATGAGGTTCTCAAATATGACAGCTATGGGGGCCATAAGAGTAAAATACGTGGCTCTTCTTCTGTGATCTGTATCTTTGTCAGTTTCACAAGGCCTTTGTTTATGGAATGAGACGTACCTTTCGGTTCTCCTCCTTTCATTTTTCTTAACACACTTGATGAGACAACAGGTCAAAAAAGCCATAGACATCAGGAGGATGATGGCACAGCTCACGATGGAGGCAATCACTGCTACTTTAAATCCAAAAGCCTCGTATTTCGATATGGCTGCAGCAAAGCAAATACAGAAATAGGTTTCCAAAATGAACACCTGATTAAATGTAGCGCTCTCATTTCCATGAAATTGTGCTGACGTTTCCCTGCTTCACACTCTTGCTAAGAATAATGCAATGAAAACTTTCACGTTAGTATGCCCTAAGACACTCTGAGACATTTGGCTGCATTTCAAGCTAAGGATGTCTCAAAGGTGAACTATTAAAAAGTCTCCTATTTATAAGTGATTAATGAATTGTTCACAAGTAACTTTGCCAGAGCAATTAATCAAACATGATGCTGCCAGCATTGCAATGACAAAACAGCACAATTCTGTCAGTACCTGAAATGCAAATAATGTACCAGAGGTTTTCTGAAATTAAATGTTAACAAATAGAGCCCTGCGTGGATACAAAATTTATATCCACGTCTGCATCTGTATCCGCAAAAATGAATCATAGATATCTGATTCCACATCTGTGGGTGTGGATACTTGTGGATATAACACAGGTATCCAAACATTTTCAGGGTTCTAGATACAAAATTTGCATCCACATCTGCCATGGGTGTGGATATCCATGCACTGAAAGCAGATATCAGCAGATTTGCAGGGCTAAGGGCTGTAAAAACAAGGACTAGAGCTGAAAAAACAAACACTGGAAAGGAAAGGAAATATTTAAATTAGCTCCTGCTTAGGGGAACGATAGGTCTGTACGATGATTTCTTAGGACTGACCATTGGACAGACTGTGGAAGCAGGGCTGGTCATCAGGGATCTCTATGGATGTTGTAGGGGAGAGAAATAAATTATCCAAAAAATGAAGCAGCAGAGGTAGGGTGTAATCATCTATGCCAGACCAGTTCAAGCATTGTAGTGTCTTCTTAAAGCTAGTCCTACTTCTTACACTACCCTGCATGCAAGGATTAGAAATTATTTCTGTTGCATTCCATAGATAACTTTACACTTTCTCGGTCTTTAAAACTCAGTGTTCTAATTTACTTACTATAATGGAAGCCTCCTAAATCAGACGTAAGTATGGCTCGATTGGAGCAAGAATTCCCAGGGCACGGCAAAGTTATTCATCTACCTACCATGCTAATGTGAGACAAGTTCCCAAGCTTCAAACTTGAGGTCTATTCTGAATTTCAAACCCTCAGAAGTTCATGGACATTGAGACCCAGAGTTTTGCTTCGGGCCCATTTCTAGTTTAATTATTATCGTGTGAGTAATAAATAAGGAACAGCACTGAGTGAAAGGCTGCTAATATTGGTGCCATTGAAGCCCTATTTTTCAATATGATAGCTGCTGTGCTTTCTACCCACAGGCAAAAGAGTAATTGAACATTACAAATATCTCCATGTTCTTTGCCGCATGATCCCTCCTGAAAACACTGGAATTAAATAATGCAATATACAGGTGCATTCTCATTGATCATGTCTGTACATTGTCCTGACAAAGAACAGCACATTTTACAGCTAGCGAGCCAAATTCATCCCTGGTGTAACTCTACTGAAATCACTGACATTAGATGCTGCACAAATCTGACTAAAAGTCTTTCCAGCGTAGTAAATCATGATGTCTGGATGTGCGTGGAGTGCCACAATAGGCAATGGCAACAGCTCTGAATGAAATTCAGCATGCCCTCTTATTTCCACAGCCCTCTGGGATTAATCCCAATGTTATGCCACAGCAAAGCTTGAGAGGTTACCCAGGCAAACAGCTAGGGGCTAACCCAGGAGAGGCGTCGAGCAGTTCCAGAAGAAGAATCCTTACGTTTGCATGAGGGAACTCCGGCAGTCCACTGTGTACTGTCCCCCTTCCATACGCAGGTTACAGCTCCTTGTCCCACAAGCAGGTGCTCAGCGGAGCACTGGAATGTTATCACTGTTCCAATGGCGGTGCCATCACCATGAATTATCTGGAGTGTGCCAAGTTGAGGGGGAAAGATTTGGCTACACTGTCCTGCAAATTTAAAAGAACAGAACAAGACAATGCAACGTTAGGGCCAATTCTCTTGTCTACTGACGTTGAGGGGAATTTTAATTTTTACTTTAAGAGGATTGTATTTTAACTCTGCATGAGGAAATGGCCAAAAAGCAAACAAACTCTCAGCTGAGTGCCCACCTATGGAATAAGCATCACTTAACTCCAACGTTGGTAGCCCAAGCAGAATGTAGGTGGTGCATCGACTATGCTGGCACCCCTGGCACCCCGCACAAAGGTGATTTTATCTTTTGTGAGGTTCTTTATTAAGGATGCTACATTCAGAAAAATCTGCTTTGTGCCATATTATGCAGCAATATCAATTTGCTTGCATCCAAATTTTCTTTTGAGGCCTTACTAGTGTCAATTTTGTTTTATTTGTATGTCAAGAAAGATCTTAGTACCTCAGGGTATGTCTACACTAGCTCGTTAATTCGAGCTAGGTAGGCAAATCAGGCAACCGGAGTTGCAAATGAAGCCCGGGATTTAAATATCCCGGGCTTTATTTTCATGTTCCCGTCCGGCCGCCATTTTTAAATTCCCCGTAGTCCAAACTAACTGCCCACAGCTACACGCAGCAGTTTAAAGTTAATCCGAACTATGTCCTTAGGAGGAGTAACAGTTAATCCGAACTCAGGATTTAGTCGGGATTAACTTTAAATTGCCGCATGTAGCCGCGGGCAGTTAGTTCGGACTAAGGGGGATTTTAAAATGGCGGCCGGATGGGAACATGCAGATAAAGCCCGGGATATTTAAATCCTGGGCTTCATTTGCAACTCCGGTTGCCTGTTTTGCCTTCCTAGCTTGAATTAACAAGCTAGTGTAGACATACCCTCAGAGTTTAATGCTAGAGTTGCTTATCTCTGTTTTTTAAAACATTTCTTTTTAATTCTGTAGTAACCTCTCTCTTCCCCCTCACTTTTCTCCTTGTACTAATATCTTTAGTTCAATGTTGTTCTCCCCGGTATAACTGAATATTAGGTGCTTTGGTGGCCTATTTTGGCAGTTATCTCTATATACTGATTGTTACTGCCATGAAATGTCTCACTCATTTTTATATTATTTAATTGCTCCGTCATTAAGGAAATATACAGCATTCTGATATAGCTAAAAGACAACAATATGAGATTTTTCTATTCCCATATGTATGGACTGACATAAACCTGACATCATCCTATGCATCCTTTCATACATGTTTAGCAAACACCTATGTTTCTCTTTATCTGAGATTCTGAACCTTCCATTCATTCTCCCAAACATTTCAGTGGGCATCCATGCACACTCAGCAGCAGCTGCACAATTGATTGCAACACTGGAGTTTTAACCATGATAATAAAAATTATAAAGAAGAAGTGGAGTTGTTCTTGAACTGATTATAGCAGAGCAGAGGTTTACCATTACTAACAACATTTTTTGTTTTTATAACTATTTATTTAGGAACTTTAAATAGGTTTACATGTTTATATAAAATCTGTTTTATTTTTATTTTTAAAATCCCACTTCCATTTCCTATTTATATATTTACACAGCAAAATCCTGGTTGTCTTATACTCATGAGAGTTTTGCCATTGATTTCAAGGGGATTAAGATAGGGCCTGTTGGGCCTGATTCTTTTTTGGTTTACTTTCCAGCATTCATCAATGGATATAATTAAATAGTAGGTGCAAAATCTTGAATTCCATGGAAGTGGCACACGCTTCCATCTATGCAGAACTTGACCCTATGTTTAATTAATACTGAGCTTCCGATACAGAGAAACAAAAGACAGGTTGTTCAAAGTTTGATATAACTATCTGCCTTTGATTTATGCCCTTAAAAACAAACAAAAAAAACCCTAACAAAAACCACAGTGACAATTACTGATTCAATCTATTCTATTACATCTACATATTATATTATATCTACACACATGCAAATATGTATAAAGGACTAGATTTTAAAAATATGACATTGGAAATCTGTGCAGTTTCTTTCTGTTTGCTATGTTTCTTTCAACGTTATCCCTTGTTGCAATAATTAGTACCAACTAGAGCAAATATTTTCTAGAGAGATTTCCCCTTGATCCTACCCTCCTCTGCCCCAAATACCTGATCATTGGTGCCTGCCTGATGTGCAAGTGGCACACCCTCTTTTTATTTAAAAGGACTATCGTGATTTTTCTTGAAAATGTGTTCAGTCTTGGCCTGAAAAGCAGTTCTCACACATTGCTTCTGATAATTTTAAGTTTCATGCTTTTCTTTTTTATAATGCCAGAACACTGAGTATGTACTAGCCGATAAAGTGATCAGAGTTGACATCAGGTTACACCGTTATCAGTGGAAAGTGCACAGTGCAACTTTGAGCAAAATTTGGTACACAGTATCTCTCTTTAGCGGCATAAAGTAGCCTTCATTAGAATCCCTCAGTAAATTTGTCTATTGGCCTGAAAGCTCTGACATCTTCATCCAACAACCATTCTCCAAAGAACTGATAATTTGCCATTTGAGTCTTTCCTTCAAGATAAATTTAAATTATTGGGTTGTTGACCTTCTTTGACTCATTTAGACTTCTGGGTCTAGTGAAATTACTCCTTGCTCATAATTGCATTATCTTGTCCAGTGTTTAATTTGTAATGAAAGAGATCATAGAATCCTAGGACTGGAAGAGACCCCAGGAGCTCATCGAGTCCAACCTCCTGCTCAAAGCAGGACCAAATCTAAAATGCTGGGACTCACACAATTTTTTTACATACATAATTGATGCAGCAAGCCCAGGTGTGCCAGGGCTATGATCTGCCAAACCGATAGGTGCTGGCACAAATTAAGCACAGATTCCTGTCCCATAATCAGGGGAGCCAGCACCCCTGAACAAGGGGGGGGCAGCTCCATACTGCTGGAAGGGGGGAGCCTCAGGTGGAAGGGGCAGGGCGGAGGGAAGCCAGTTCTCAGTGCTGCCCAGACCGTGGCACCCCCCCATGAGTGCTGCCTGAAGCGTACTGCGTGGCAATCCCGCCTCCTCCAGCAGCCCTAAGAGCCACTTGTAGTGTGTTGCACTGTGCTCTTGTAGCAATTTGAAGGGCTCTGGGCCCCTTTGAATCACTAGGGCCCGGGACTGTTGCCTCCCCCCCCCATGGGTGGGCCTGCCCATAATGATATATGTAAAGTGATTAAAATTTCTGAGCTCCAATTGCCTTGCTGCCATTCCTTCTTGAGCTGCTTATTTTCAAACATTCACTTGAGCCGTTCAGAATGTCTAAGTCTTTCTCACCAGCTGATGTGCCACTAAGCTGTGCGTATTTCCCTGGTGTGCCTGGGGTTGTGGTGGCATTACACTATCTCCTCAGGGAGCATTCCTAGCCTGAGGGTTCTTGTGAAAATGGCTTCTCTGGACAGTGGCTAGTAAAGGGCAAAGCTTAAAAGGTTGAGTTTAAACAATCATACTAAAGTTCAGATGCTAATCTGAAACTTCAACTACTCAAGTGTCTGTGGTCTGAAAACTCGGCTAGAAATCATGTCAGATCAGCTCTTGGACAAACAAAACATGCCTTTATTTTGACCAGGCACTCTCTGAATTTCCTCCCCTGGCCAGATCAGATTCTCTGCATGGCAGTGTCGATTTGTCAGAGTTACTGCATTGTTTCATTGTCATGCTTAATTCAGGAAGTGCAGAGCTAGACTAGGTTTGTGTTTCGTTGTTTCTTTTTGGTTTTGGTTGGGGGTTTTTTCAGAGCATTATACCAATGTCCAGATGAATCTGAGTTTATTCCAATTTGAATTTGGGGATAACGTTCAGGTCAGTCCTATTTTATCTAGAAATGGGCCAAAATCAAAAGTCTGTCTCAGAACATCCTTGAACAGTGAGGAAGTGCAGGTCCAGAGCAGAGCTCTGTGACTCAGATTCACCTCCAATTTCACGTGCATTATTCCACTCATCCTTATTTTCTCCTCCTCTCCTTTATGTTTTCCTCTGCCCTATGTGGATCAAATACCCACTGATACCTATGACAGGCAATCTTTTTATAGTCATTTCTTGCAGTAACTTTCCTGACATTTTAACCTTACTTGTCTTCTGTTTCTAGAAAGATGATCATTGCTGTAAGTTTCCTGCCTCTCTATTTAGATAAGCAGATGTTCTGTAGCATTATCCTTTGTATACTCCTCAGGCATGTTCATCTGACTCGATCCATTATAACAAGGAAATTAGTTTTACATGTAGAAATATTTGCTGTTGAAATGCCTCCTGAAGTAAAATGTAATAGCTGGATAAACATTGGTGATTGCAAAGTTTGCACCTGGACCTAAAATTTCAGAACATGTGAGTGTTCAGATCTAGGGTTTTAGTATATGTTTTTATCTAGAAAATATGAGTTAAAACAGAATAAACTTCGCCTCTCCCAGCTATGCAGCTCCTTGTCAACTAGGGCTCAGTCCTGTGAAGAATTTGAGATTGTTTTGTAGTCTGTATCATTTGTAGTTAGGTTACTGTGAGAACTTAACATTCATGGTATCTTGGTTAGTTTTTATTGGTCAAAAGGTTTTATCTCTTAGTTGATGATTGCAACTTTTAGAATCCGATTACCATTCCAAATACGAGTTCAAAATTCACTTTCTATTCACATTTTCAAATATTATGTTACTACAAATATTTGCACAGACGCAAGCAGAGTGGACACATGTTCTTTTTAAAAATTTAGATGGAGTTTCATTTGTTTGATTTCGCAAAGCGGGTTAACCAAACTGCTTGACTAGTCCTACATAATACCTGTCTATACTGTGAATGGTTCTAGAAAATGATATCAGTTCTTATCTTTCAAAAATTGTAGCAAAAATCACTCAATTTTAGAAGAAGACTCAAGCCACAAAGTTTAGATTCAGTTCGAATGTTGAATGTCCTAACATTCACAACATTTTTGTTAGTCTCTAAGGTGGCACGGGACTATTTGTTGTTTTAAAAGTTACAGACTAACACTGCTATCCCTCTGAGATTTTTATTCACAACTTTTGGAATTGAGTGTCAGTTCCTTGGGGAAATGAGAGCTAGACAGCTAGCTAGCTAGCTAGATATAATTTACAAGCATTCATTTCCCAGTTTGAATTTACAATTAGAGCATTCGCAGGATGTTCAGATCTTGCATGTTAATTTCAGTACGGGTCCACTGAAAGTATCACTTCGCATAATGAACAGATCAACAGCCCAAAATAAAAAGTATTATTCAAACCATTTTTTTTCCAGAAGTAGACAAGCATATAATTTCCAGATACTGAAAATAAATAATATGAAGTAGTTAAAAAAAAGAAAAACAAAACAAAAAAACCTCTAAGATAAAATAATACTGAAATCTCCTCCCATAGCCAAGTCAGATTATCTGCATGGCAGTATCAATTTGTCAGGAAGAATTACCACATCATTTCATTGTCAGAAAGCTTTGGATTTATATTTTGCTGATAAGAGAACAAAAATGAAATGGCTCTCCAAGCACATTTGCCTAGAGGACATTACCTTCTCCCTGTATTATACAGAAAACCAGAAGAAACAGCCGGCAAACAGCTCACCCTGTGAAAAGGGACAAGTGGATCACTGTTCGTCACCAGTTCAGAAGTAGGAAGACCCTTGGCTTTCTCTCTCGATCCCCATTACTCGTGGAAACCTAGCTGTGCTACTTCTTATAGCTTGACTCTTAGGCTAGGTCTACACTGCAAAATAAATTGGAAAAAGAAACGCAATTTGCTTTACTGTCGAATTTGGCACCAAATTTCGGAAAAAAGTCCTCTTTTGACACATACTTTCTTCCTCGTAAAATGAGGTTTACAGGGATGGCGAAAGAGCGCGTCCACACCAGGATACCTCTGGTATCCCGGCAAAGCACTGCCGTCTAGACGTAGCCTTAGTGAAAAAAACCCCATAATGCAACAGCCTGATGCCAGTAAGGAAGAGAACCCTTCTCTCTCTCTCTCTGAACCATTAAGCCAGTAAATAAGCTGATGATTTTATTCCTGCAGGCAAATGTTTCACCACAATACATTCTAAAAACTTATGTCCCTAAGTCACAAACACATACCACCCCTCCATCAGGATGTCACAGAAGACGGAAGCTGTGATATCCCCCATGTAGGTCATATTCATGACGACATTATTTTCCCTTACATCATGATAGCCACCAAATACCCCCATGAGGACTGGGGTCCCAACTGTACTGGGCACTACACCCACACGTGGGAACTCAGTCCCTTCTTGCCAAAGCTTACACTCGAATCCAGGTACTTATACAACATGACACCTACCAACCAATATAACTGACAGGAAAGTCCAGGCCAATCAGGACTTGTACCACTGGAGAGCATTTTCACAGCTTTTGAGCTGTGCTATATCCATCTAGAAGTGTGTTGCCTGTCAAGGCTTGTTATGGTTTAATTATATAATAATGACTTGCTTCAACAGTTTCTAATAAAAGCGCGTCAGCAGTCTTAGACAGCTGACTGGCCTGGTATTTCTTGTCTGTTATACTGCTTTGTTCATGTCATGTTTAAGGCTAAGTACCTGAAAAGCAATAAAAAGTATTGGCGTTTTCAGTACAGTGGGCAAAGGTGGATAATGGCTCAATGCCAACAATACTGCACGAGTATTTGTGAAATCATTTCCTTAGCTTATAAATCTTCTTGAGCTCTACATTCAGTGACACGGACACATTCTCACTTACAACAAGTGCTAGAATATGCACAGTTTATATGACAAAGAAGCAGAGCAGTCCAGGGAATGGGGCACTGAAAGGATCATTAGGACTCCTGGGTCCCATGCCTGGCCTTGACACTGACCAGCTGTGTGACCTTGGGCAAGTCATTTCATCCCTCTGTAGCTGCATTTCTACTGCCCTTTGTCTTGTCTATATTAGCCCTGATCCTGCAACATGTAAGTTGTAGATTATATAGGCCTGGTTCCTCAGAATACATCACTCATGGTGCACTATGGTCAGGCCTCTCCTCTCCTCACCCGGGGAGACTGTGGTGCATCATAAGAAATGTAGTCCAATCAGGGAGCCCAGCCTATAGAGGAGAACAGAAGTATGATGCACCAGAACTACAATACCCATTACGCACCATGGCAATAATTCCAAAACAAAATGTTTCAGGTTTTGGACTAATTATTTTAGTTTTCAACTTTTCTCTGAAAAATTGTCCATGAGGGGAAAAGGTCCATTTTCCAACTAGCTCTGTACGTTAAGCCAAAACCTCAAAGAAGTAAATGTATGACTCAATTAGCCAGCACAGAAAGGCTTCATCAACTTAGAAGGATGAATTTACTTACCTTTTCACTGCTAGTTCTCTGTTAAAAAATAATCAGCTAAGGAATTCACCAGAATTATGTCTTTAAGCAAACCATTCATAAATAAAATTGCTCATGGAAGTGAAGTCAACTGGTTTTTGTGTGACTAATTTATTTAGCAAATGGATCTATTATTTCTGTAGTGACTCTCTCCCTCTTTTGCCTCTGGGTATTATTTAATCCTGTTATTGATTTCTGATCACTTCATTCCATTAGGGTATGTCTACACTACAGAGTTTTGTTGGAAAAATGGCCGTTTTTCCAACAAAACCTGCATTACGTCCACACTGCAATTGCATTCTTCTGAAGGTAAATTGAAAGAACAGAGGTTTTTTTCTGGCATTGGTAATCCTCTTTCTATGAGAAAGAAGCCTTTTCCCAAAAGAGCTCTTTTGGAAAAAGGTGTGTGTGGATGGGGAGGAGGGGTTTTTTTTGGAAGAAGAGGCCTCCAGGAAATAACATAGGTGCCCTGGTGGCCACTCTGTCCAAAGTAATCAGGACTGTATAGTTCCTGTTTCCTGCCAGCTCTTAAAGCTGCAGGCACCCTGGACAAGCCTTGTGGCAGGAAGCCGACCTAAGAGCAGCACCTCACCACGCAGTTCTTTCTGCCACGGGCCTTCTTCCGAAAGAAGCCTGCAGTCTAGGTGTAGCCTTAGAAGAGAGAGAAGGAAAGAAATAAAGTACATGCACTAATAAAATAAACAACCTCTGTCTTAGTCTCCAAAATGGAGAGCCTAAACAGGATAAAATTAAGAGCATATTTTAAAAATGGCATAGTAGTAGCTCTTTCATCAGTACTTCAATAAAAGAACTCAATCCATCCAATACTGCAAAGCACACACAAAGACCAGGCAGGCAGGCATGCCACCTAAAAGAACAAAATCATCACACAATAAATAAACCATTCTGGGCTGATAAAGCCCAGTCCTGCAGTTTTTTTGTAGGCAATGAAGGATCAAACTATTAGAAGGCCAATTAGGATTGATTTTTATAACAAGAGTATTGTCAATATTTACAAAACATGAATATTCATATTACTGTTTTTAAAATACCATATGTTGCCAGAACAGGGCCTGAACCAAATCCCTAGTTCTAAACACCTTTGCTAGCTGGCATCTCTCTTTATAAAAGGCTGAAACAAAACCACCCATGCAAACACAGTGAAACTCTGGGTCGATATCAGAGCACCAACAAATCTACTTTGGATCTGAGATTTGCAGCTCTGGTACATTGTTCAACACAACTTCCTTTCTCCAAAAAGAGCTAGATAAATTCATAGATCCGTCAATGGCTATTAGCCAGGATTGGCAGGAATGGTGTCCCTAGCCTCTGTTTGTCAGAAAATAGGTGACAAGTGCAATTACTTGTTCTGGTTATTCCTTCTGGGCCACCTGGCATTGGCCACTGTCGGCAGACAGGATACTGGGCTAGATGGATCTTTGGTCTGACCCAGTTTGGCTATTCTTATATCCTCACCAAGGAATAACAAAAATGGGAGAGATTTAAAAAAGGGTAATTCCTTTTGCTGGGCCAACTTCCCTTTGTCCTTTTTTTGATGGTCTCCTAGTTCATCATTTCATCTTTTCCACCGAATAAAGGTACAGAGATCTTAACAAACAGACCATAAAAGGTAAACAAATGTAATTAAATCACTCACTGCTGTCTTATGTTCTACACCGTATACTTTCCTCTGTAACTGATCTTGACACTTGCATCATCCACTCTGACACTAACAGCACTGTGTCACTCTCTCATAGCATCAGAATCACCAGGTCTCTTCTTAACCAAATTTGTGAGGCCTGAAAATAGCCTTTCTGGTGGGAATTTCATTTACTAGTCAGAAGGCAGGTGAAGTCTGTAGTTTTATACCTAAAATACGTTTAGCTTCCATCATTATTCTTCCCAGTGCTCATGAATAACATTTAATTAACTAAACATGTGCAGCCAAATGTAGGATTTCTGCAGATAGTCCAAAATGGTGTGTTAACCAGAAGCCATATTTTATCACTGAAGCAATGATGACTGGAAATATTAAAGTTTTCTGTTATCCATAAGAAAGTTAATCTTTTATTTTGGGATAATGTTTAAACCAATTTGAGTCTCATACAAGAGTGACATGAAAACTGTCACCAAAAGCAGTTACCTCTACAATATATTTGTGACTGTTTCATTACAATTTAGATTTTGGTCTCCAGTTTAACACCTTGCTGACATATAGATCTAATCTCCATAGTGAAAAAAACAACTTTTCAGAGTGGGAGTCTTTGGTGAGTTTCTCATAATTCCTATACAAGAGCCTCAGGTATAATAGAACCAGTAGTCTTTTATGAGGCCAAAACCATTAAATCACATTGCTGTGTCTATAAAGGAGAAGACTATGAATAGCATGGGCCTGAACACTCTTTGGATTATTTGTTAAATATCAACTATTTGCTTGGTGCTTTATCAGCCCCCAAAATTAAGGCAGCACCTGCCCCCAAAATGATGACCAAATGAAACAAAAAGTCAAGAATTCAAAATGGAGAGGGGAGCTATTGTTGGAAGACATCGAACAGAAAACTGCATACACACAGCTGACTAGCAAAAGGCTTTGGGGAGCCAGTCCACATCACGTTGAAGAACACAACTCTTGCAGCTGGTCAAAGCATTTTTGCAAAAGTGTTTTTCACTGAAAGAGGCTGCTTTGCTGAAGCTAAAACATTTTGTGGAGGTGTATCAAATGTGATGACTTTGCAACAGAAAGGGTTCCGGAGTCCCTCTGGATACAAAGGGTAAGTCTACGCTACAGATTTTTGTCAGAAAAATGGCCGTTTTTCTGACAAAACTTGAGTTACAGCCACACTGCAATCACGTTCTTTCAAAAGTAAATTGAAAGAACAGAGGGGCTTTTCTGATAGTGGTAAACCTCTTTCTCCGAGAACGATCGCCTTTTTTGAAAGAGCTCTTTCGGAAAAAGGCGGGTGTGGACAGGGAGGCGGGTTTTCTTTCGAAAGAAGAGGCCTCCAGGAAATAACACAGGTGCCCTGGTGGACACTCCGTCCGTACTTAACACAGTTCTATAGTTCCTGTCCCCTGCCAGCTCTTAAAGCTGCAGGCACCTGGGACAAGCTTTGTGGCAGGAAGCCGGCTGTGGAGCAGCACCCTGATCGCGCAGCCACACAACTCAGAGGTATGGCTGAGCAACAAGCCCCCCGAGTCCCCTCTGGCCCACCCAGAGGCAGCAAACGCCATGCACCCTCCTGGTCCAGGGCAGAGATCCTGTTCCTCCTGCAGCTGCAGGGGAGGAGGCCACTCTGCCGGATCCTCACTCCTAGGCTGTGTCCAGACTCAGGGGTTTTTTCGAAAAAACCTCACCTGCGTCTAGACTGCAGCCGCGTTCTTTCGAAATTAAATCGAAAGAACGCGGCTTTTCTTTCGATGGCGGTAAACCTCATTTCACGAGGAAGAACGCCTTCTTTCGAAAGTTCTTCTTTCGAAAGAAGGCGTTCTTCAATGTAAATAGGGCTTCTTCGAAAGAGAGCATCCAGACTCACTGGATGCTTTCTTTCGAAAAAGCAAGCCGCTTTTTCGAAAGTTCAACGTGCAGTCTAGACGCTCTCTTTCGAAAGAGGCTCTTTCGAAAGTATCTTTCGAAAGAGCCTCTTTCGAAAGAGGCTTGCAGTCTAGACATAGCCCTAGAGGCACAGTGCTGACATTTATGGCTGGATGGCCGAGGCTCTGGCCAAGTGGGGACACCACTCCCGCACCTTGGACCAAGTCAGGAGCAAGGTCAAGGACCTGCGCCAAGGATACGCCAGGGCCAGGGAACACAGCTCTCACTCCAGGGCAGGACCACACTCATGCCCATATTGTAAGGAGCTGCACAGAATCCTGGGGGGGGGGGGCGTGAAGTTATTTCCCCACCTGTAACTGTGGACTCGGGGCTCAGTCGCCTGGCCGGAGCTTCTTGACAAGGAGGAAGAGGAGAAGGACAAACAGCAGCTGCAGGAGGAGGAAGACATGGCCACTACAGTCTCCCGCACCCTGGAACCAGTACCCCAGGCCCTGGACATCTCCCAGGCATCCTCTGATGCCAGGGAGGGATCATCAGGTGAGTGCTGTCAGTTCTCCACACACACACACAGGGCGGGGGAGGCGGGTGCAGAGGAGATGGGGAGCGATCGTCACTCGGCCTGGGCAGCGTGCTGCGCTCCGTGCATGTGCAGGAGCAGTGTGCACCACGCAGCCTCAGGAGCTAGCCCTGGAGCACCCACAGGCTCATGGTCACAGGCTGTGTGGAGGCCCCACATACATCTGACCCCGGGGGGGGGGAACCCTCCCACCCACCACCAGACACCACTGGAAGCAGTCTGTGCACAAGGGCGCACGCACGACCCCGCGCACAGCACATGGCCATGCCTGCATGCTCAAGGAACCATCCGCTCTTGTGGACAGTGCTGCCAGGAGCAGGTGGGGTGTGGACCCCATGGAAGGCCAGGCTGCTCCAGGCCCCTCTCCCGCTCATGGCATCGCACTGTGGCTGGACACTTCCCTTGCCTACTTGTCCGTGGGATGGGGGGGGGTAGCGGGAAGTGTGGGCAGCTTGGGGCCTCTGTGAGTCAGGTCCTTCAGTGCAGGCCACACATGGCCTGGCCCACGAGATATCGCCGTCCTCTGGGCCGAGGACTGTTGATCGCTGCTCACACAGGAGGGTATGGTCTCATGCACAGTGTTTGCAATGGGGGTATGTCTACACTACAAAGTTAGTTCGAACTAACAGAAGTTAGTTCGAACTAACTTTGATAGGCGCTACACTAGCGCTCCGTTAGTTCGAATTTAATTCGAACTAACGGAGCGCTTAGTTCGAACTAGGTAATCCTCATTCCATGAGGATTAAGCCTAGTTCGAACTAGCTAGTTCGAATTAAGGGGTGTGTAGCCCCTTAATTCGAACTAGTGGGAGGCTAGCCCTCCCCAGGTTTCCCTGGTGGCCACTCTGGCCAACACCAGGGAAACTCTACGGCCCCCCTCCCAGCCCCGGACCCCTTAGCACCCAGCCAGCAGACCCTGCACCTGGCACGGATCGAGCCACCCACCCGATGCCCCCCAGCCCTCCTCCTCTTCCCGGGACCAGGCTGGCAGCTCCCGGGAGCTTGCCCGGGACCGCAAGAGGCGGGCACCCACCTGGGCTAGTGCGGATATCGTGGACCTCGTTCACAATCTCCGCACTAGGCACAGGAAAGTGGCCGGCTTGGGCAGGATAGCTGCCAGCCTGGCCACCCAGGAGCAGGTGTGCATGAAAATCAAGGGGGTCCACTGAGACCCCCGACCCTGAGCCCTGAGCTTACAATGGCCGTCCTGGGTCAGACCAAAGGTCCATCTAGCCCAGTAGCCTGTCTGCCGACAGCGGCCAACCCTAGGGACCCTGGACAGGATGGACCGAAGACAGTGACCAAGCCATTTGTCTTGTGCCATCTCTCTCCAGCCTTCCACAAACCTTGGGCAGGGACACCACTCCTACCCCATGGCTATTTGCACTCCATGGACCCAACCTCCATGACTTGATCTCACTTCCCTTTAAACTCTGTTCCAGTTCTAGCCTTCACAGCCTCCTGCAGGAAGGAGTTCCACAGGTTGACTCTTTGCTTTGTGAAGAACAACTTTCTGTTACTAGTTTGAAGCCTGCTACCCATTCCTTTCCTTTATGGTTCCTTTCTTTATGGGAACTAATGAAGAACTTTTCTGTATGCACCCTCTCCACCCCACTCCTGCTTTTAGAGACCTCTATCCTGTCCCTCCTCCGTCTCCTCTTTTCTAAGCTGAAAAGTCCTAGTCTCTTTAGCCTCTCTTCATATGGGACCTGTTCCCAACCCCTGATCATTTTAGTTGCCTTCCCCTCTCCCAGCCTCTCTCTTCCCCTCTCCCACCTCCTTTTCCCAGTCTCCCCCAGTTTTGTTCAATAAAGACAGATTCCATTTTGGAAGACACGTTATCTTTATTTTGTACATCAAGAAGAGGGGCTAGGGAAGGGTAAGTGGAAGGAGGTGAGGGAGGAATGGGGCACGAGCCCCCGATGGGGAGGACTGGGCTGGCTCTGCAGGCTTCTGGGGGTGGAAGCTCTCCTGCAGCCCCCCAATTGCCCCCTCTCCCCAGATGGCAGCCTGCGGCAAGTGCAGCCGGGCTGATGGCCGAGTGCTGTGATGTGCCCAGTGTGGGCACTCAGGGCACTCCAAGCCAGGACTGCTTTGCAAGCGGGGCACCCCTGAGAACTGTCTGTCCAGGGTGGGGGTCGGGACCCTTTAAGCACAGCCCTCGGCTAGCCTGAGACAGCATCTCTACGCTCTAAGTCCTCCTCTGATGCCCTGCCGGCACTGCTTCCGGCCATCCTTAAGCCCGGTTCAGGGTCCACTTAATGTGGACGCGCTAGTTCGAATCAGCAAAACGCTAATTCGAATTAGTTTTTAGTTCTAGATGCGTTAGTTCGAATTAGCTTAGTTCGAATTAACTAATTCGAACTAAGTTAGTTCGAATTAGTGCTGTAGTGTAGATATACCCTGGATGACTTGCTGCCTCTCCTTCTTTTCCTCCCCAGCTGGACCAGCCATCTCGGAGGGGCGATCCACGCCATCAGAGGCACCTGCCCGAGCCCGGGGGAGTTGCAAGCGCAGGAGGGTCCACGAGGACCTCATGAAGGAGCACATGGCCGTCCTGCATGACTTGCAACAAACTCTCACCCAAAAGGTCCAGGATGACGCCAAGTGGCGCAACCGAATGTGGGACCAGTTTGTGCAGCAGGGCGAAAATTCTGTGCCACCATCCGGGCAGTGATGGCACACCCGGCTCCTGTTCCCATTCTAGCCTTCCCCACTCCAGCTCCTATCCCCACTCCAGCTCCCCCTGCCATGCCTATATCCCTTCCCCCAGCTATCCCTGACCCTGCTCCAGCTTCATATCCTGCCCACCCCCCTGTGGTCCCAGACCCCAGCCACCCCTGAGTTCATCAAGGTCCCTGGACCCAAGGTGGCTCCACCAGCTGCCCCACACGCCACTCCCGGCCCCGAACCCCGTTCCTCCCTTCCCCCCTCCAGGTTCTTTGCCCCCCTCCTTCCCAGTTACTGTTCTTTGAAGAAAAAAAAAAGCAAAGTTCTTGTGGTTCCACTCAAAACTGGGGGCTGTCTCTACACTGGCACCTTTTTCCGGAAATGATTAAAACGGAACAGTTTTCCGTTATAAGTATTTCCGGAAAAAGAGCGTCTACATTGGCAGGATGCTTTTCCGGAAAAGCCCTTTTTCCGGAAAAGCATCTGTGACCAATGTAGACGCGCTTTTCCGGAAAAAAGCCCCGATCGTCATTTTCGCGATCGGGGCTTTTTTACGGAAAAGACTACTGGGCTGTCTACACTGGCCCTTTACCGGAACAGTTTTCCGGAAAAAGGACTTTTGCCCGAGCGGGAGCAGCATAGTTTTTCCGGAAAAGCAGCTGATTTCTTACAGTAGGTCATCAGTGCTTTTCCGGAAATTCAAGGGGCCAGTGTAGACAGCTCGCAGCTTATTCCGGAAAAGCGGCTGCTTTTCCGGAATAAGTGGCCCAGTTTATACACAGCCAATGTGTTTATTGGGAGTACAGGAAAGGGGAGAAGGGAGGGATTGTGGCTGGAAAGGTATGGGGGGCAAGGCAGAGGCCCTGGGGAGAGTATGATTGGGGTCCTTCAGAGAGGCTCTCCCTCAGGGCCTCCCAGATGCACACCCTGGCTTGATATACCTAGCGGATGGCCACTGTCCACGGCTACTTGAAGGCCCTCCCTTCACAGTTGGCCTCTGCCCCCTACCCCAGGAGGAAGGCCTCTCCCTTGCTCTCCACAATGTTGTGGAGAACACAACACACCGCGACCGCCTCGGGGATGTTGTGCTCTCCCACGTCGAGGCGGGTCAGGACGCACCTAAGCTCATTCAACCTGCATGCAGGCCCGGTTGAGGTGCACATTGAATTGTTCCCTGCTGGGGTGTAGGTGGTGGGACTAGGGCTTCATGAGCCATGGCATGAGTGGGTATGCCGCGTCCCTGACAATGCACAGTGGCATCTGGACATCCCCCACGCTGGGGGAAGAATGTGCCAGACTCCAGCTTGCGGTACAGGCTGGAGTTTCTGAATATGCGGGCATCATGTGCCCTGCCAGACCACCTGACGAAAATGTCTGTGAAGAGTCCACGGCGGTTGACCAGGGCCTGCAGCACCAAGAAATAGCTCTTACAATTGATGTATTGGGCTGCTCGATGATGTGGTGCATGGATTGGGATGTGGGTTCCATCAATTGCTCCCCCACAGTTGGGGAACCCCATGGTGGTGAATCCTGTGATGATGGGGTCCAGTTCTCTGTGGCTGATGACCCTGCGCTGCATGATGGAGTTAATGGCCCTCACAACCTGTGGGAGGAGATAAAGAAACAAACAAAACAGAGAATGGGAGGGAGTGCCTGAGCCCTTGGGAGGTGCCCGCTCCCCTTCCTTCCCCCCTTCAAACACTCCAGAAGCCACCTCCCATGAGGCTGCACCCCCCAGCTGCAGGGCTGTGTGAGGGCAGGACAGCACAACCCCCCAGGAATGGGGCTTGCCCCCCACCCCCAGGCCATCCCCGCACTCCCCACCCTCCTTTTCCCTAGGGTCTCCCCTTTCTAGTACTTCCCCCGTCCTCAGGGACTGCAGCCCAAGAGTGCCTTACCTCCATGAGGAGGGCCCCGATGGTGGACTTCTCCACACCAAACTGATTAGTTACCAACCGGTAGCTGTCTGGGGTGGAGAGATTCCAGATGGCAGTGGTGACCCGCTTCTCCAGGGGGATGGCGGTCGCAGGTGGGTGTCGCGTCGTCAGAGGACAGGGGCGAACCAGGCACACAGCTCCATAAACGTGGCCTTCCACATGCAGAAGTTGTTGAGCCACTGCTGGTCATCCCTCCACCCCATCGCCTGCCGGTCCCACCGGTCGGAACTGGTGTCCAGCCTCCAGAATCGTCTCTCTACCGTGGGATGCGGGTGCAAGGGCATTGCTCCCACATCCAGGCAGAGGGACTCACAGAGGAGCTCAGAGTCAAGCTGGGGCAGGACCTTCAAAACGATCTACACAAACTGTTGCAGAACTTGCAGCAGGGTAGTGTGGGGCCATCGCATGCCCAGGGGCAGTTCCGGCTCCATAGCAAAAAGAATGCTGTAGTGTCCAAAAGCTGGGCAACCAACTGCACAAGATTTGCTGTCCCTCAGAGAGGTAAGCAAACATGTAGCAGAATCTGAGAAACGGCTGTCCGGGGGGGTCGCTTTAATCATGCGTCTCGGATAGCCTTAGGCAACAGCACCTGGAAGCAATTGCTGATCTAATGCCCTGCATGACGTGGTTCCTGGTGGCCTTTTATGCGCGAGGGCATCCAATCAGTCTGGATGCTCTCTTTTGAAAAAGCAGATCTCTTTTTCGATGCACTTTTGGGTATGGACGCTCTCTTTCGAAAGAAGTTTTCTTGGAAGATCTCTTCTGAAAAAAATTTCTTCCAAAAGAAGCCTGAAGTCTAGATGTAGCCAAAGAGAGAAGAGACACAGACTGGAATTCTGACGGTTCAAATCTGAAAACAGGATGTTTCAAGACAATTCTGTTTTATGGAAATGTTTAAAAGGTTTTAGTTTTCTTCCAAAGTGGAATGAAAACAAACTCCAAAACCTCGAAAACTGTTGTGAAGTGGAATTGTTCTCCAGCCAGCTCTAATAATAATACAGTATCAGCAATGGGCCACGACCAATTTGCTGTGAAAGGTATCTGGCTTTGCTTTTCAGTGCAAAGCTACTCCAAACCTCTAAGGAGCATCACAAAATGTTTGTGTGGTTGGAAGGGTAGAGGAGGGGAGGAAGGTTGAGGATTTTTTTGCAAAACAGGAAAAAACGCAATCTCCTTCCCTACTATTCCCTATTCTTGGAAGCAGGGGTAAGAATTTTTCACACAGCTCTGATAATGAAGATGTATTAACACTTGATCATGAGGGCAATTTACAGAGCAGGATGACAGTGGGGATGGTAACAGCATATGTGCTGCAGATAGTTCATATATTAAACATATATTAAAACCTGTAACATAGGGGCAGATTTTTATTTTCTTCTACTTCTGTGAATTGTCACTCACATTACAACAGCTTATGACATTCTGTAAAATTGGCAAACCTTTCCAGGATCCCTGTGAACATTCTGCAAAGACAAAACTATGATTTTTGTCCTTACGTAGCTATCCCTCTAAATCAGGGGTGGGCAAAAGGGCCTCCGTGGGCCAGATTCAGCCCGCCAAGCGGGTGGATCTGGCCTGTGGAGGCCCTACTGCTTCCCTGCACCTAGGCCAATTAGGACCTGGGGCGGGGGAACACCCGAAGCCTTCTCTGCTCTTTGTCTGCCCTGCGAGCAGTGCGCGGCAGGGGCAGAGCAGAGAAGGCTTCGTGTGCTCCCCCGCCCCGAGGCCTTCGCGCGAAGACTCCTCCCGCCCCGCCAGGAGCACATGGCGCTTTGAAGCACCACGTGCTGCTCGCAGGGTGGGAGGGAGAGCAGAGGAGGCTTTGCGTGCTCTCCTGCCCCCAGATCCTGATGGGCCTGCGGGTGGGGGAGTGTGCCAAGCTTCTTCCAGGGCATTGGTACCTTGTGGGAAGGGGGGCAAAGGCACCTCCCCTTCCCATTTAGGCCCCACCCCTTCTGGGTGGCCCAGGGCTACTTCCAAAATTTTTGAAATGGTCCCCGGGCAAAAATTATTGCCCACCCCTGCTATAAATGCTTCAATAAATTAATCTTTGATCAGTTTACTCTTTCTTTGAAAACAAATCAGCAATATAAAAATGTAAACAATGTACTACTGAAAAAAAATTTATACCAGTACTTAAACATTCCAGTATCTCCAAAGGACAGAAAATATGTCATTTTCTATTTTTGCTTCAGATTACCATCATAAATTACCTAGGGTTTCAAACCAAGAATGGCTTACTAAAATAAACTACTAAATATGCACAGGTGGTCCCACAAATATCGGATCAGAAAATACTGTTATATTAAGCTATTATATACATCAATCAGCCTTATATTGTACTACATCATGCTGTTTTAGCCCAAAACATATTAATGCAGTCCCTAAACTAGACCTGGCTTGCAGGAAGGATCAGGTTGACAGAAGAAAAAGGCTAAATTATAAACTGAGCACAATATTATCCATAATACTCTTATGTATATTACACACACACACACACACACACACACACTCTCTCTCTCTCTCTCTCTCTCTCTCTCTCTCTCTCAAAACTGATGAGCCCTACTAAACCTCTGGGGATAAAACAGGGGGAGCTGTGAGCTGACTAGGTATGAGGGGCTGAGGATTTAAGGCATGAAATAGCCCTGGGAGAGAGGCAGACAACCAGAAAACAGAGATCTGAGCATGCATGATAGAGAAATGAATAAAAATATGGTTCTATAACAATATCAGCATGTCTGACATTTTTTCATTGGTTTCAATGATTCATTTCATTTGCAATGTGAGTGGTGGGATTCAAATGCTCCCAGCAAAAGCTCTCAGATGCAGAAGAAAAGAAGGCCTGACCGGAAACTAAGAGCAGATGGGATTCACTGGGATTCTTTGGACTCTATATATACCAGGGCCAGATTCACTTACTGCTCTGTGCCCTTTATACATGGAGATCCTAGCTAGCACAGAGCCAGAAGAGCTGCCTCTGAGACCTCACACACAGCAGGCTCAATTGCAGGATCCTGCTGGGGGCAGGGCAGGGAAGTCCCCTTCCTTACACCTGAACTGAACAGGGGAGAAAACCTGGCTCCAGAAGAACTTTAATCCCATTCGACATATTAAGGGTCAGATCCTCAGGTGATATCAGCTGGGGTAGCAGGATGCAGGCTAGATATGGCCCATGGGCCGGATCCAGTGGCTTGGTGGGCCAGACCTGGTGGGACGAATCTTGCCCACAAAGCCGCTGGATCTGGCCTGCAGGTCACCTGATCTAGCCTCCGGGCTACCCCCTCCTCACCAGGACCCTCAGGCACACAGCAGCCATCTGCTTCAGAGCAGCCTTGTGCCGCTTTAAGAAGGTGACTGCCCCCTGTGGCTGTCTGCTTTGGGCACCAGCCAATGGAAACCAGCCAATGGGAACAGAGAGATTTTGCTGGAGGCAGGGGCAGCACATGAAGCCTCCCTTTGCCCCCAGCACCCAAAGCAGACAGCCACAGGGAGCAGCCAGCCATTTTGAACAGCCTGGGAGCCTGCCTCAGGGTAACTGCAAGGCTGCTGGCTGGGAGCCACCTAAATAAACACCTCCCAGATACAGTCTGCCACTGGCAACCCAGCCCCTCCCTCCCTCCAACTCCCTGCCTCAGGTCAACAACCAAATCCTCTGTACCCACCCTCCCCTCCGCCCACAGGTCACAAGTCCCTCCCAGACTCTCCACCCCCTCCTACACCCGTCTCCCAGGCCAGAAGCCCCTCCTACAGCCACACCCCCCTCCCAGACACTGTACCCCATCCCCTGCTCCAGATCACAACCCCTTTCTTCACCCAAACTCCCTCTCAGACCCTCCACTCTCTCCTGCACCCCTGTCTCCTACCCTAAGCTCCCTTCTGCACTCAACCTCCATCCCAGACCCCGCAAACCCTGCATAGAAAAGTGCGGCCCTTGACCACTTACCAAATCTTAGCGTGGCCCCCATCAAAAATGATTGCCCACCCCTGGCCTAGAGGCTGTAACAATACACACCCACAGGCTCCCCAGCTAAGAATCAGTAGGGTTAGTGCTGGCAGTCTATACCTTGCCCCCAACATGCTCACTGCAATCCACTACACTGGGAGGAGGAGCAGCTAGTGTGTGAGCTGGTCAGACCACTTCATAGTAAGGATGGGTACTTGGCTAACCGTGTAGTCGATACAATTTGTATCGACTACACAATTAGTCGACAAGGGGAGGCATTCTTCAGAGCCACAGCAGGGGTAGCTCCCATTGCAGGCATGAACCGGGATCAAATAGTCCCAGCTCACACTGGCTCCAGGACCACTGCGGATCTGCCTTTTAAATATAGGAAGAGCTACCTGGCTCTTACTACATTTAAAAGGCAGAGGTGCAGTGGTCCCGGACTAGAGTGAGACAGGACTGCTTGAGTCCAGCAGCCCCTGTTTGTAATGGCCCAGGCTGGCCACAGGCAGAAGCTGCTCCAGCTGCAACCCCTGTCCATGGCCAGCCCAGGCCACCACAAATAGGGACTTCTGACAGAGTAGCCTCTGCTTGAGGCCGGCCCAGGCTGCCGTGAACAGAGGCTGCTGCTAGAGCAGCTTCCCCTAACCCCCACCCTCTCTGCTGCCTCTGTGGGCAGGCGGCACCGTGAAGACGGTGCTGGGGGAGACGGCACCAGCTCCTGTTCCCCCCTTCTTTGCTGCCTCAGAGGCTACGTCTACACTACGAGGTTTTTCTGGGATTCCAGGGAACATGTCTGCTCTTCCACTTTTTTTTGCGAAAGAACAGACGTGTTTTCAGAAGCCCTGTCTTCTTCCTCCCACGAGGAAGAAGGGCTCTTCTGAAAGAGGAGGCTTTTCCAAAATTTGGCCAGTGTAGACAGGCCAAATTTCGGAAAAGCCTCTTCTGAAAAAACTATCGGAAAAAGGTATGCAAATTGCAAAGTGCAATTTGTGTACCTTTTTTCCGATAGATCATTGTAGTGATACAGAGGCAATGGAGCGAGGGAGTGAGTAGCTGTGTACTCGACTTGACTACTTGCTTACATCCCTACTTCATACCATCTGATACGCCCGTAAACTGGGGTTATGCTCAGTTGTCCAGTTTGGGCCACGTAAGTCCACTTTAAGCCACCTGAGTAGTGTGAAGAGGCAGGCTCAAGGGATGAGAACCCCCTGCCTGAATCTTCTCTTCCATACTGGATACTGGCCTGGGCATGGTTGATTTTGCTTTTGAACAATGAGGGTTGGTTCTTTATCTGGTTTTCTCTTTCAGGCTGCTAGCGGTTTACTAAAAAACTGTGACCTAGCATTCGCAACTGTCAGCAAAAATGTCAGTGAATAATTGATTTTTGTAGAAACCAGTGTTAGTTAGCAATAACATGTAATTTATTATGGGGACAGAAATCACTCATGTATTGAGAACCTAACCAAACAGACAATCTCTGCAGTTAAGACTATGCACATTTTTTCACTGCTGAAGTCGGGACTTGAGGATTCCAGATCTTTTTCATGGTGGGGTGTTTGTGTGTGTATAGATAGATATGAATATAGTGAGATCATACACACATGTATGTGTGAGAGAGAGAGAGAGAGAGAGAGCGCGAAGGAAAATAATACTATTAACTAGAACAGAATTAACCCTATCCAAGGATTTAAAAGCAAACAGCAGCTTGAGCTAAAAGCCACAGAGATCTGCTTATGGACTTGATGTTGCAAGGTGCTGAGCACCTTTAATTTTAGCAGGACTTACACGTGCTAAGCTACGCATCTTGGAGAACTGGATCCTGTAATAGGAATTAATAGATCCCAAGAGATACCTCTCCTAATCTGAGAAGAAAAGCCCCAAATGTATCACAATACAATGCAATAAATGCACATTTTGGCTTCCCTGATCCTGAGGATTAGTGAAAGATGACAGGGGCTGAAAGCGGCTTACTGTTGTTTACCACTGTAATGAAAAGGAAAAGCAAAGTGAACTGTTGTAGATTAGTTGTAACAGCGCTGCTACTGTCCTGAACTACTGTACCAAAGCATTGCTGTTCCTTGTCCTGTCTTGCAGAATGTGTATTTGAGACACTGAAGACCTGCATCCCTCTCAGCTGCTCTTCCCTTTAGCATTTTGGCTTGAGTCTCGACTTGACAAAGCTCTGGCTGAGTTGATTTAGTTAGTCCAGCTTTGGATATGGGGCTGGGCTCGATGACCTCCTGAGGTCTCTTCTAGCCCTAGGATTCTACGATTCTACGATTCGTTTCATTAATTTATTGTTGACTTCAAGAGCGGCATACGATGGCTTGCTAGTCTGTGCGTTTGGACAGAAGAATACCAAGCGGGTATTCTACCATTCATTTTTAAAATGGCAGTCAAATCATAGTCCGTATCCAGGAAAGGAAAATAAAAAGCCAAGCGCTACAGTTCTTACTCACATAGGCCCTGATTTTTAAAGGTGGTTAGTAGGAATGTTAAAAATCGTGTATTTGGGTAACTATGTAATAGCTGAAAATCTCAGTGGAGACCCAGCTATCAGTGCTGCAGGCTTTGAAGAATAAAGCTTAGCTTAGCTTTACACTGCAGAGCCCACAGCGAAATCTTCCTGGGAGTGGAGCCCTCAGTCTCTGCCAGCCCGGCTTTGCTCCAGGGAAAGACACTTCGCTGAACTGATAAGCATCTGCTTATTGCTTAAACGGTTAGTCATTTGCACTCAAACATCTCTAGTATTTACGCATTGCCACACTCAGCATTACAAACACTGAAAATGCTGATTTAGGAGCCTAAATTGCATTGATAGCCAATGGGATTTTTGCTAAATGCCTACATTGCTTTTAGCAATTAAATTTAAGCTCCTAAATCAGTTAGGCATTGCAATGCTGGACTCAGCAACACCGAGTCTTTGCAAAACCACCTCTGACTTGTATGGGAGATTTGTCAGCACACTAGGAGTTTTGTTTATTCACCCCAACAGCTTCAGAGATTGTGCTTTGCTTTCTTTTCGTGACTGGTTCTGCATTTTGTAGCTTATGTACAGTATTTAAAAATATCTGTGTCAACTAAAGCAAAAACAAGCAAACAAAAAAAAAGAGAAGCATGAAAACTTAGACAGATTTCAGCAATGCTGCAAATCATTTCAGCATTATTCTTATCTGTTGATACAGTCAATAGTGATCTGTAAAATAATTGTTGCTTATCTATTACTGTAATTGCAGGGGGGGGGACGACATGTCAGAGTCTCCAAGCTAAAAGTGGCATAGGAGTGAACAGGTTCTACTGAAATAATGTATTCCAAATATGAAGAGCTGAATCCTGTACTCTTTAGTCTATGTGGAAAATAATGGGAGTCTTGCCTGAGGAGGGAGAACAGACATAAATACTAGATATACTCAACCAAAAGCTTCCAATCCTCTCTTAATTCAGCTTGTAGGCTAGAAATCTTATGTCACGGTCTCTCTTGGGATTTCAGAGATCTCCTGGTTCTGACATGATGGGAACACCCAAGCCAGTGTTCCTTCTAATTTTTCCACCCCTGAGTAGAATGAATTTTCTTATGTGCACCAACGTGGAGGTGAATTGCAACACTTTAGTTCTGGTGCACATAAAAAAGTTCATGTGGTGGGAGTGGGGCCAAGAGGTTCTGAGTGTGGGAGGGGGCTCAGGGCTGGGGCAGAGGGTTGGGGTGCAGGAATGTGAGAGCTCCAGCTGGGGATGCTGACTCCCAGGTGGGACTGGGGTTGAGGGGCTCAGGACCAGCACAGAGGTTTGGTGTGGAAGAGCTCTGGCTGAGGCTGCAGGCTCTGGGGTGGGCTTGGGGATAAGAGGATTAGGATGCAGCTCTGGGCTGGGGGTGGTGTGCATAAGGGGGTCCAGGCTCTGGGGTGTAGAAAGGAGTACGGCTCTGGGCTGGGGGTGTGGGCTTTGGGGTAAAACCGGAGATGAGGGCTTTGGGGTGCAGAAGGGTACTCAGGGATGGGGGGAGGACTCAAGGTGGGGCAGGAGCTTGGCCTTGGGCTTACCTGGACAGCTCCCTGCTGGGAACAGTGAGGAGGCGCCACTTTCCCCTACTGCGGCAGCTCCATGCTGGGCCAGCTTCAGGGTTTGGAGAGAAATTTCTCTCCCTGCCATAACACCGAGTCCCTGCGTGGGGCTTAATAGGACATGCACAGCCACTTAGGGGGAACTGAGACCCAAACCAATAGTTTTCTGGCATTGCACCTTCCTGGTGACCACCAAAACCAGGAATTACAGAGCTATGTGACTTTTTATAAGGGGACTTCAGATTTTTAAAACCTCAAAGTTTCAGGTCCAAACCAATTGGCTCCATCTCTGGCTCAGAGGTTGAGATGTAGTTCACCTGAATAATCAGAGGGATTTAAAACTGAGCCAAAGTACTGGCTAATATACTGCAGGGAACAATCTTGCACTGGCAGTGACAGGACTGCAGGAGCTAATAAATCTTGTCCACCTCTGTCTTATGCTATCTAGGATTTTATGACCTGTACAAAAATTGTTCCCTCCAAGCAACAATAACATTTGGTCTGAATGTCTAGGTGCTGATATTACCCGTCACATAGACAATAAATGCACAAACCTATCAGCTGGAATACTGTAACCTTTGCTTCTTTATCTCATATAATCAAAGATTTTACTTTGAGCTCAAAGGGGGGGAAATGGGAGAAACCACCAGCCATGCATTTCAAATTTTCTCACATTTTGCCCAGTGGAAATAGAAGTTAAGTAGAAACCTGGAATCTTTTTCACTCTAAACTCAAATGGATCATGGGATCACAAGAAAATAGCAAGCGGCCTGGTCTCAATCTTTGCACAGAGCAAAGTTGTTCATAGCTTTGAAGAAGGACAAGCTTGGCCTTGGTCTTCCTGGACAAAGGAAGAGCAAACATAAAACCTCTGTATGCATGTTCTCTAGGTTTCTTCACTGCTAAGGGTACCAACATCCTTCAAAACCGGCCTGCATTTCTATCAACAAGCTCAGAAGTTGCTTTTTTGTGGTGCTGCCTCACTAACCTCCAACATAGACTCATTGGCTACGTCTAGACTGGCATGATTTTCCAAAAATGCTTTTAACGGAAAAGTTTTCCGTTAAAAACATTTTCGGAAAAGCACGTCTAGATTGGCAGGATGCTTTTCCGCAAAAGCACTTTTTGCGGAAAAGCGTCCATGGCCAATCTAGACGAGATTTTCCGCAAAAAAGCCCCGATCGCCATTTTCGCGATCGGGGCTTTTTTGCGGAAAACACTACTGTGCTGTTTACACTGGCCCTTTTGGGCAAAAGTCTTTCGGAAATAGACTTTTGCCCAAACAGGAGCAGCATAGTATTTCCGGAAAAGCACTGACGATCTTACATGAGATCCTCAGTGCTTTTCCGGAAATTCAAGCGGCCAGTGTAGACAGCTGGCAAGACACAGCCATAGACTTTAAGGTCAGAAGGGACCATTATGATCATCTAGTTAGAGAAATGGTCAGAGGTAAACAGGATGAGGTTTAATAAAGAGAAATGCAAAGTGCTCCACTTAGGAAGGAACAATCAGTTCCATACATACAAGATGGGAAGCGACTGTCTAGGAAGGAGCATGGCGGAAAGGGATCTAGAGGTCATAGTGGACCGGAAGTTGAATATGAGTCAACAGTGTGATGCTGTTGCAAAAAAAGCAAATATGATTCTAGGTTGTATCAACAGGTGTGTTGTAAGCAAAACTCGTGAAGTCATTCTGCCACTCTACTCTGCACTAGTTAGGCCTCAGCTGGAGTACTGTGTCCAGTTCTGGGCGCCACATTTCAAGAAAGATGTGGAGAAATTGGAAAGGGTACAGAGAAGAGCGACAAGAATGATTAAAGGTTTAGAGAACATGACCTATGAAGCCAGGCTTCATGAACTGGGCTTATTTAGTTTGGAAAAAAGAAGATTAAGGGGGGACATGATAGCGGTTTTCAAATATCTAAAAGGGTGTCACAAGGACGAAGGAGAAAATTTTTTCCTCTTGGTTTCTGAGGACAGGACAAGGAGTAATGGGCTTAAAGTGCAGCAGGGGAGGTTTAGATTGGACATTAAGAAAAAATTCCTGTCAGGGTGGTCAAATATTGGAATAAATTGCCAAGGGAGGTGGTGGAATCTCCCTCTCTGGAGATATTTAAGAACAGGTTAGATAGACATCTGTCCGGGATGGTGTAGACGGAGCTTGGTCCTGCCTTGAGGGCGGGGGGCTGGACTCGATGACCCCTCGAGGTCCCTTCCAGTCCTATTATTCTATGATTCTATGATTCTAGTCTGACCCCCTGCACAATGCAGGCCACAGAATCTGACCCGCCCACTGCTAGAATAATCCTCTCACCTGTGTTTCAGATATTGAAGTCCTTGAAATAATGATTCAAAGACCTCAAGATGCAGAGAATCCTCCCGCAAGTGACCCGTGCCCCATGCTACCGAGGAAGGCAAAAAACCTCCAGGGCTTGAAATGTTTCCATGTGGAAGATCCACAAAAGATCTACAAATTCCAAATCAGGGTATGATCTGACTCAGCATGTGAGGAGTCTGGGCAAAACCAAAGTACAGATGTGCATACCCCACAATGAAAAAACAAAGGACCAAACCGCAGCTGCACAAGTGCTGTGCGTGGCACAGTTGGGGTGGTAAGACATCACCAGTACATGTTCCTGCTTCCCGCACCTATTCAATTAATCAAGATGTAACTTACAGCAGCCTCGGGGCTGTTCTCATTTGTGTTAGGCTGCAAAAGACCTCCTGGGGTCACTCTAGCACAGGCTTGGGCAAAATACGGTCCGCGGGCCAGATCCAGCCTGCCAAGCCACCAGATCCAGCCCACAGAGGCAGCAGGGAGCCCTAGGCAGGCTCCCCAGCTTACCCCGTGCTCAGTGCAGAAATGGGGCTGCAGGGCTCCATTTCTGTTTTAAACCTGGAGGGGAGGGGGGATGTTTTAGGAGCCGCCCCGCTCCCAGCACATTCCCATTGGCCATTTTCTGGCAGAAACCAGCCAAGGGGAGCTGCTTGTTAGAATAACAGGCAGCTAAGAAGAATCACGCCCTCTCTCCTGGGCTCAGTTATTCATGGAGCACATGGCTAGGCAAGCAGGCTGGCTGGCTAGGAAACATTTTAAGATAGGCAGGCAGGCAGGCAGGCTAGTTTGGCACCTCGCAAGTAAGTCTCTCGGACACAGCCTGCTTTTGGCACCCCAGCTCTTCCCTGCCCCAATTCTCCCCCCCCCACACTCAACATAACCAAACCCTCTGTCCCCCTATTACACCCATACCCCCTCCCAGATCTGGCACCCCAATCTCCTGCCCCAGTTCACATCCCAAACCCCTGCACTCCAGTCCCCTGCCCTAGGTCACAACCGACTGCTTCATCCCAACTCCTTCCCAGACTCCAGTCTCCCTCCTGCACCCCAGTCCCTTACCCCAAGCTCCCTTCTGCACCCAACCTCCATTCCAGATCCCACATCTCCATTAATATCATGAAAGAGTGCAGCCCTTGACCACTTTACAAAATCTTGGAGTGCCCCCCCCCCCATAAAAAATTATGCTCTAGCAGCTGAGGGGCAACAGAACAGAAGGGCACTCTGACCATGCTTCCTAATGCCACTTGCATTAGGGACCACACACTGGAGAAGGGCAGATATACTGACTCCTTCCACTAGAAGCCTCCCAAGGTAGCCACTTACATCAGTGTTCCAGACACTTTTTCAGAGACGTGCAAAGGAAATGGGATGGTATCGGAGGGGTGGACAGTGAATATCTGCCCACCAGTATAAATACTAACAATACATTTGTGCTGCTCTGGGGAGCATCAGCTTGTTCCTGGCAAAAATCTACAGAGTGATATGGAACAGGTTTGTGGATGTTTAATCACACGAGCAATGGGGTCAGGGAAAAATGTCATCTCAGCTTCAGCAAAGGAACCTGGCACTGCTTATCTCTCCTTTCTGTACACCATGCCCCCTTTACTGCAGACTCTTCCGCCCAACATGTCCAGTAATGCAATGCTTTGCATATTTTCCAGCACAGTTTCTGACTTGCAGTAATACTTCGATCTCTTAAGTGTGTGCCTCTACTTCTACCAGAGGGTAGCCGTGTTATATCATGAGCTTTTGTGGGCAAAACCCACTTCTTCAGATAAATGGAGAAAAAAGAAAAAAATCTCCCAATTTAAAGCAGAAAAAGAAGGGAAAGGGGGAACAGGAACCCCCCTGTCAGTTACAGTGCAGGTGCTAAATGAGACAAATTGAGTGGGCAGTAAGCGTTCCATACTTAGCTTTTGATGTCATTTGCATGTTGAATATAACGGCCCTTCCTGTTCTGTCTTTGTTCAGTCCCTGAGAGAGAGTTTCAAATTTGCATATAAAGTCCAGTTTCGCAGCCTCTCTCTGTAGCTGGTTCCTGAAATTCCTTTGTAGAAGAATGGCTGCTTTTCAATCCATTAATTTTGTTACTCTCTAAGGGTACATCTACACTAGCCTCCTAATTCGAACTAGGGAGGCTAATGAGGACGACCAAAATTGCAAATGAAGCACAGGTTTTAAATATCTCGCGCTTCATTAGCATGTTCCCTGGCAGTCGCCATTTTGGAAACTGACAAGCCTGGAATAACTGCCCGTGTCTACACGCAGCAGTGAGACGGGAGTTCAAAATAAACCCCTAACTCGAATTAGCTGTTAAACCTCATTCCATGAGGAGTAACAGCTAATTCGAGTTAAGGGGTTTACTTCGAATTCCCGTCTCACTGCTGCATGTAGACGCGGGCAGTTATTCCGGGCTAGTCAGTTTCCAAAATGGCGACCTCCCCAGAACATGCTAATGAAGCGCGGGATATTTAAATCCCGTGCTTCATTTGCAATTTTGGTCACCCTCATTAGCCTCCCTAGTTCAAACTAGGGGGCTAGTGTAGACGTACCCTAAGGTGCTACAGGACTACTCATTATTTTTGTTTTTCTTGTGACTGAATAGTATAAATGGAGTAATATACACAGCTCAGGTTTAAAGTACCTTTTTGAGGATCTTAGCCCACTGTCCAACTTTTCATTACAAAGGAGAAAGCAGCAACCTCTGTTGGAGTTTATTTTAGGTCAAGATGAGACAAATGTACCAGACAAAACAACACTTAGAAATGTGGGGAGGTAGCATCATAGAAAGCGGAGCATGTTTGAACTTCACCGCTGGGAATTTTGAGGAGCTATAACTCCCTTTGAGTTAAAAATGTTTGTAAAGAAGTTAGACTGTGCAGATGAACATCTCTTAACTTTTCTTTAGTCTTTTCTCATTAACATATTAACAGACACAGACATGTTCCATCATTTTTCCCATGGACTGCAAAAGTGAAGCCTGAGGAAGTTTGTCTATATAGATCATTATCACCAGCTTCTCATTGTGGTCTGTAAGTTTACAATGAAGACACTTCACTTGTGCAATATGAAAAATGATCACCAGGAGTATGAAACAGGAAAAAATACCCTGAACAGTACAACAGTTTGCCTGGGGGAAACTCAGTTTGTCATTAGCACTCTGCATATATCATGTCTCCTACAAATATTCTTACATAAATAATGTGGTCTCATTTTAAATTAAGTGTTTCAAATAAAGATATAATTTAGGGGTATATGACAACTAGTCCATGATAATTAATTCTGGTTGACTCTCCAAACCACTAGTGCAGATTTAAGACTGTGTCAGAGCCAGCTAATTGAACGAACACTTTTATGACAATGAATTGGGATTTAACTAAGATGAAATTGATGCAGATGGAGAGGATCAGGGCAAGGCTCCCAGCATTAGAAAAGCCCTGCATAGAGATCCCAGGGGAACCTGGTGGCACATCTGTGCACTGCCAGTCTCTGTGCCAGTCAGGGCCAGATTAGTCTTTGTAGGCCCTAGGCAGTCTCATAATCATAGGCCTTTAAATTAGATTACTGTATATATAAATATATAAGGGAGAAATGCCTTATCACCTATACACCTATTATCACCCACTTTAATTTTTGCTCTTGAAAATGGCACACTGTGTGAGCAATTCATGATACTTCATTCTAAAATAAGAAGGTGAGACTGATGACAAAGAAAGGCACATTTCCTTGCAAGGTGAACAAAACCATCAGGAGAGCAAGTAGAGACAGGGGATCACTTAACAAACTTAACAAGGATGGAGACTGCACTAGGAAGCCTTCCTGCCTCTTGAGACAGGGTAGCTGAATTTTGGGAAGACAGCAAGGCATCTCCACCCCAGCAAGAGAGAGGCTTTGTTTGGGCTCACTTCTCAAAGAATACATTGAAAGACTTACTGGAGTATAAAAAGGAAGGGAAGAGAAGCCAAATCGTATCTGGCTGTTGAGGGACCAAAGAAACCAGCACTTTGATTCTGTAAGAGTGGATCCTGTCTGGAACAGCCAGTCATGTTGGAGAAGCTGCTGTAAGTAAGTAAATCATCTTGAACAAGAACTTTAGCTGATCAAGTTGAATTTTAGTCTTAGAAGCATTTTTTTTTTACTTTTGTTGGTTTGTAACCATTTTTATCTCCCTTCTTTCTATTTGATATCAATTAAACCTATGTCCTTTTGTTAAAAAACTTGCTTTACTTCTATCATAAGCCAACACAGTGCTTTGACCAAAGTGGAGCAGTTATGTTAATAAACTGCAGGGTACTCTCCCTTTAAAGGAGCAGTGAAATTAACTTCTGCAAGTGTTCAACGAGAGAGCTGGACACTATGAAGCTGACAGCTCTGAAGAAATTTGGGACTGGGAGGATGTTGTGGTCATCCTGCAAAAAGTAAATAGCCAGGGAAAGACAGAGTATGATCTGCATGCTTGTCTACCGGCTGTTGGTGTCAGCCTGTGAGCCACAGTAGCATAGCATTTAAGAAACCCAGAGTTTTGTTGCAGGCAGTGATATCCTTTTGGGGATAGGATGAACCCCAAAACATCACAGTGGGTAACCCAAAGCATTGCACATACAGCGAAGGTGCTTAAGATCATCAGGTATAACCTGTATGTTGTTTGTTGACTAAAGCCAGCAAATTATTAAGTTTGATTTAGCAGTTTTATTTTCTTATTTTCGAGTCAATTATGAATTTTTTTGAGGCCCTAAACTTTTTGTAGGTCCTAGGCACTGTGCCTACAGGTTGTACCTCCCTAAACTTGGACTCTCTGGTCCGGCAACATCCATGGTCCACAGAGCCCAGGTATTTGATGGCAGGGCAGGAACATTGCAGGGAGGAGGTGGGCGGGTGGCACAGTGGGGAGTTCTGGCCCCAGCAGCTGGGTGGTAGTAGGGCCACAAAGCAGCTGTGGAGCTCTGACCCCAGCCACGGAGCTCCAGTCCTGGCAGGAGCAGGACAGGTGGCAGCTAGATAGCTCAGGGAGCCACGGCCGGGCCAGCAGCAGCAGGGCCAAGCTGGAGCTATAGCTCAAGGGCAGCATGGGCCATGAGGGGAGGAACCTCCCCTGGTCCAGCAAATCCCCTCATTTGGGACCGGAGAGGTCCCAAGGGTGCCAGACCAGAGAAGTCCAACCTGTATTGTGCCTAATGGATAATCTGGCCTGGTGCCAGTCCCACATAAATTGGCAGGGAAGGTCACATCAGAAGTGGAACAAGAGAGGAGCAGCAGATACACATTTAGGCCCCAACTCTGCAAATACTTTCATATGCTCTCAACTTTACCTCATCCTATTGACTTCATTGTAGGGCCTTAGTCAAATTCTCAGGTGCCTGCATTAGTGTAGCTGGTTTGGAAGATCAGTGGTTTCCACTCAGTTGACCATTGGTGGGGAAGGGAAGAAGGAGAGGTAAGGGAACTGACCAGAAGCCCCAGACTTGACCCTGAGCTGGGAGGTTGATTTCACATTCTCTTTCTCTCACACTTTCCCCTCCCCCTCTTCAATAGTCAGACTCAGGGTGGGTGGAGTGGATTTCAACATTGATTTTACAGCAACAAAATGTATTACTGTCAACATATTATTCTACATTAATACACATAAATTGGTTTTTTATAACATTTACTGAGGCCTGCCATAAGTGCAATAAGATGGGCTGGTTTGATAGCCCATGAAAGTGCAATATGCTACCAAGAAATTCATTAATTCAAGACCAGATCACCCCAGTGAAACCAGACTTCTGGCTCAAGGACGTCAATGGGAGTTTTGCCATTGTTTGCAGGGGGTTCAGGATTTCACCCATAGGCCGCAGCCGTACAAGGTCAGAGCAGGTTCACAGTGAGACAAGCCAGCTACAAGCCCTGTTTCAATTGTGGGCTCAAAACAAAGAAACACAGCTTCAAAACGGACCTTACAGTCCAGGGAAAGTGAGCTGAGCTCTACAGTGTTACAGACGTCAATGATGAATGCTATTAGGATAAAATCAGAGCAATAAAATCTGTGTTTATACACAGCTCTTAATACATGTTTTCTAGAACATTGTTATTTTTAAAACGAACTGTTTTAATAAATCAAATGGAGGGTTAAACATGTATAGTGGATGTAATATAAAGCATTACCAAAAATGCTGGACTTAACACGTTTGATCACTTCTACCTGTACGCTAAAATCAGATCATCAATATAGGCTGTTAGAAGCATGCAAACAAATTAAATCAGTGCAGGAGCTTCAGGGGGTAGCCGAGTTAGTCTGTTACAGAAAAAAACAGCAAGCAAATGGTCTGGTAGCACTTTATAAACTAACAAAACATGTAGATGGTATCATGAGCTTTCGTCGGCACAGCCAAGACATGCTGAATTGTGAACATAAAGGCTGGGATTTTCAAGAGCATTTAGCCGTTGGCTACCTCTCTCCCACTAAAGTCAATGGTAAATCTCCCTAAATATTTTAGGGACAGATCCTGCATCGGGATCCACTAACATCAAGCCTCACTGAAGCTAAAGAGAATCTGCACAGGTGCCAGGATCCATGCTATCATATTAGATTACAGAACTGGCACTTTAATTTGTGCCTTATATCTTTTTTCAGCATGTATGTATTCTATTCCACTAAATCACTGTATCAGGAAAAATGAGATGTTTTCATTTTCTGCCAGGTCAATCCATGGTTGTCAGGACATTATTTCATTTTAATAACATAGAGTTTAGAATTTGATATTACTATCAAGATGTATTTCTTTCCCTTTCAAAGTGATACTCTCATTTTACATGGGTCCTGTGATGGTCAATTAATAGATATATCGTCCCCTACTTACACACACAAATAAATGGACTTCAAATTTTTTGTACCATGATTTAATTCCATTCCATTATATTTAAAGTTCAATAAAATTATTTCTGGAGCAGCCTATTCAGTAAAGTTAGCTAAAGCGGCCAGTTTGTCCTACATGTGTTGACTAAAAAATATAGTGCATTCCTGTTGTTTGTTTCTTCAAAATACTTGCACAGTTCAAACACACCAGTATTGCATAATCACAAGTGCATAACATAATGAATAAAGTGAACTCACCAGGCCTTGCCTGAGTAAGGACCATACAATCAGGTCCTAACTAGTACTTCAGTGCAACAGGACAGATTTCGTTACACTTATTCTAGTATGACTGGTGTCCCAATAATGGAAACAATGGTCTAGTGCATGCAGGCTGTTAAAAACATAATACAAATCAAGACAATGGTTGTTGATACCAAATATTTGATCAAAAGTATCATAACAAGTGGAGAGATTTAGGAATAGAATTTTTCCTCTAATGGCAGCATTATTTATTACTATGATTATTGCAAATGGAATCACAGCTCTGTAAAAACATCTTGCTAGTGAATATGTTTTACAAGTCCCAAAGCAGCTCACATTTTTCTAAGTATATTATGTCGACATTGCACCTTATCTTTTTCAAAGCTTTTAATCTGAATAGAGTCTTGACAGCTTTTCAATATTATTACCCCAACATACAAGAACCTTTCCAGCCATTGCAACCACTAAAAGGCTATTATGAAATGATTACCATGGAACTGCAGCTGTATTAGGGCCAAGTCATTTGCAGATACTTAATTTTAAAAACTCTTTCATTTTTATCTGAAAAACTTGAGATGGTGGCGGCTGGTTAAAAGGGATGGGGTCAATTCTTACAGGAATGAATCCTCTGCCCACTGAAGTCAGTGGCAAAATTCCCGCTGAGTACTGTACAGTGGTGCAAACACAGCATAATTACCTGCATAGAAAGGATTTCTGTGTATGAGGGGATACCAACAGAAACAGACATGCACCTTCATGTCCCTCAAAATGAGTGCTGGGCCTCTCAGCTTGCCCCAAACAGTAACTCATCTTTGGGTTTGATTGGAAAAGTGCAGGAAGCAAAGCTGATTACTGCAAACTCTTCTTATAAGTCTGCACCATGGTGTGAACCTCACTGGAGACTAAAGGAATTAGTTATCCCAGTGCCTTACAGCTTGGTCGCTTATTGCCCTCAATATCTTGTATTCTGTTATTTCCACTCTGATTCATCTGATGAAGTGGGTCTTACCCAGAAAAGCTCATGATACTATATACATCTTTGATTAGTCTCTACGGTGCCACAGGACTATTCGTTTTTATTATTGCCCTGTGTATTGTAACAGTGTGTTCTGCCCGTCGTGACATTCATGAGAACCTTCAGGGCACTTGCCAGCACATCCTCCCCCTGCATGAAGCCTGCGTGTGCAATAACCTTCCTTGACACCACTTGCCTCCATGAAGCCAAGAGCCCCAAATCCAACGAAGTGCAGCGAGAGGCAGGAATTCGGTGCCAATTAAGGCCGGCTAAAGGGATCCTGACCCCTCGACAGTGTTTGCCCGTCCAAAAGCTGCTCCCCTCCGGCCTGGCGCCACCGCGCAGCGCAGAGTGCGAGTTCGGGGCTAATTTCCACTCCCCGCTGGAGAGAACCGCGACCTGACCCGGCTGTAACCCCCTTGGCCAAAGGTGACCTCAAAAGCGAGGCGGGCGGCTGCTCCCTGGTGCTGCGAGCGGAGCGGATCCCCAGCAGAGGGACTAGCCCGGCGCACGACTCGGACCCCACCGCTTGCCTGGAGCGCGGCGCCGGCCACACGGAGGGAAGGAAACGGGTCTCTCCGGCAGCATCCCCCACGCAAATCGCAGCGGCGGGCAGAGCCGCCCAGGGGCACCCGGCGCAGCGAGCTGCCCGCCAGCGGGGACACCAGTCGCAAAGCCCCAGCAGGGCCGAGGGGCGCCGGGATGGGGCTCGCACCAGTCGCCCCGGCCCCCAGGGAGCAGCGCCGCCCCGGCCGCCTTACCTGTGTAGTTGCTCGGGACGCCGCGCCCGTCCCCGCGGAGCACCACGGTCCGGGCCACGTCCAGCCCCGAGGCGGTGGCCGCTGGCATGGCTGGCGCCCGGCTGCCCTGCACGCCGCTGGCGCGGAGACCGGCGCGCTCTGCCCGGCTTCGCCGCCGCCCTTCGCCTCCCGCGCCGGCCCCCCGAGGCGGAGCGACCCCCCCCCTCCCGCGCAGCAGCGCTGTCCCGGGCGCGGGGAGAGGTTGCAGCCGGGCCGGCCCGTGCAGGTCCCCCCCACCCCGCAGCCGCGCTCACTTCTCCTTCCCCCGCTCTCACTTCCCCGCGCCGCCGCGGGCAGCGGCACCTGGCGACGCCCCCTGCCCGCGCCGCAGACCCAGGGACTCGCCTCCGCCTCTCAGCCCGTCCCCTTGCGCCGCGGGATCCCCGACAGCCCTGGCGGCGCGCCACGGAGCTGCCCTGCCGGGCCAGGGGCGAGACCCCGGCGCCGAGGCAGCAGGCGCCCCCGGGCTCAAAGGGCGGGAGGGTCGGATACAGCCCGGGAACCCAGCGCAGCGCCACCTGTCCCCGCGGTGGCTTGGCTGTCGGCTCCTTTCTCGCAGGGCGGGCGGAACTTTCCCCGGGGCTGGGACTGCAGGAGGGGGCTGGGCAGCAGCGGGCGAGCTGGCAAAGGAGTGGGGGGGTTGCTGAATGCCACCCCGAGCCCTGTCCTTAGCACTGGACACATAACCCGCTGGCTGCAGGAAGCTAAACTGAGCTGGGCTGAGGCTTCCACAAGCACCGTCTTCTGCCCTTCAGGTACCCCGTGATGGGAGGGGGGCCCAGACAGCGCGGGCAGACGGTGGCCACCAGACAACTCTGCCTCAGGAGGGTGATTGTTTCTCACACCCGCCCCTATGCATGGGGGAAGGTGCAGAAAAGGAAGAATCAAGGAGTGGAGCTGTGTCTACCCAGGGGGCAAAGGTTACTGGGTACCAGCGTCTAACTTCAGCAAGTGTCCCCTTGAGTGGCTCCATTCATGGGTAAAAAATGCCCACTATTGCATTACTTGAGAGCAGTGGGTTTTATGGAGCATGGGAGAGTTTCAAAGGGCTTGTCTAGGCTACAGAGAAAATCAAAGCTGCCACAGTCCATCTTCCAGGGTTTGAATTAGCCTGTCCAGTGAAGACATGCTAATTCAAACTGAGAGGGCGCTCCTGTCTCATGAGGCGTAAGGGATGTCGACAGGACAGGCGTGTGTGTGCTCCGGTTGACCTCCCATTGTGTGGATAGCCCCAAAACATGATTTTAGATACTTTGACTCCAGCTGCACAAGGAACGTTGCTGAAGTTGCATATCTTTTAGTCAACTTTTTTGGTGTACACCAGGCCAAAAAGTCCCACTGACCAGGAGAACTTGGATCTAACCAGATTAGGTGGAGAAAGGGTAGGCGCGAGGAAGCACTATGAACATTTTACACATGGGGAACTGAGTTGCAAAGATTAAGTAGCTTGTCCCACATTTCTCAATGAGACCCTCGTCTTCTGAGTTCCAGTCAGAGCCTTAATCACAAGATCAACTTTCCTGCCTTAATGGGCCACTCAGTACCTCTTACAACAGTGTGGGAGCCGCTGCTGGAGAGCACTGGAGAGTTTTTAGGATGACGCTTGGCTCATTATTTCAAAGACCTCTTCAGAAGGAACCAAGATTTTCCGTCTGTTCCATATCACAATGGCAAGAACCTCTTTTTGTGCTGCTTCTATAGACTGTGGCATTGTTTCCACTAGCTCTGTTTTCCTAGTGATGATAGCTCAGACTCTTCACTCCCTAAAGATGCTCTCAAATATAAGTCTCCACCTGAGAACAATGCATGGATTTGCCATGTATATATTTAATGTAAGATTTAAAACTAACTACCTACAGAAGCTGTCAGTGAAGGAAGGGCGAGAGGCCTCAAGTTATTCTGAGTATAAAGCACCACCCAATAAGACAAAATTGGCCTAGATTCTCAGCCATGCTGTGGCTACTTTGTTTCTATCTGCAAGCACAACGTGGTTATAAATTCAGCAGCTCCAGCAGCTGGAAATTTTCCCCATTGCAAAGGGAACCTCATGTGGCGCAGAGCAATCTAATTTGTCTGGCATAGTTTGTTCACTGTAAACCATTCTGCTTCTTGCTCATCATGCCAGTGTAGTCTAGGATTCAGATCTGCTGCCATATGTGTCACCATATGGTCACAGAAGTTTGTTCTATTATGTTAAATTAGGGCACAAAGTTAAAGATATTGGATACACAGTGCCCTGATCACTTTTCTTTTCTGCTTCGCAGCAGCATGGGACTTACTACTGTGCATATCCTGTTTCACAGAGCAGCAACCCATTAGGTTCACTGCTTTCACAGAACCCCTACAACTTTCAATTTGGTGATATATTAACAAAAGATCACCAGTGGTTCTTTACTTACTCACGTTCCAGCCAGTGGACGAGCATGGATTTGGTGATCTCTCTGGTTTGCTGAAGTTGGACCCACTGCTGATTTGGAAACAATGTACTTCAGCAGGTTGCGTTTGGCGAGGCAGATGGAACAGCAGGGACCGAAGAGAGAGTCAGTCGATACTGCTGAGCATATGGAGCTGGGCCCAGACTAATTGCCGCGGCCATTAACATTCACTCTGGTGATTTACCGTCTTGTTATTTTTCAGCCAGAGCTTTGTTCCAGAACCATAGTCCATAGCAATGGACTGGAGAGATGAGATTCTGCAAAACAGCAAATACACAAACAGTATAACAAATTCCATTGACAGGATTGTTTTGGCAGCATATACTGGGGTGAAGTAAAATCCACAGGTATGATATGCTACTGAATATGGGCATTCTTCACTGTGAGTTCACACACTTAGTCCACAAAGAATACTGCAGAGAGATATGCCTGGGATTTCTACACCAACAACTAAATTACACCTACACCAAAAGATTCATGTGGGTTAGAATAACAGATCAGACTTCAGGGAAATGCTATAGCTTGTGATGCACTGCACTGAAACTCCCTTCTTCTCTCTATGCCTATACAACAGACGCAGGGTTATGGCACATGCCACAGAAAGGCTGGTTGCCTTTTAAGATTCTACACTGAATAAAAACATTTTTAATGATCATAATTAGCACTTACTGTACATAGTAACTTCCATCCAGGATCTCAAAGCAGCACAACCATTACTTGCTAAACCCTTAGGCTGTGTCTAGACTGGCCAGTTTTTCCGGAAAATCAGCCGCTTTTCCGGAAAAACTTGCCAGCTGTCTACACTGGCCGCTTGAATTTCCGCAAAAGCACTGACTTTCTACTGTAAGAAATCAGTGCTTTCTGCGGAAATATTATGCTGCTCCTATTCGGGCAAAAGTCCCTTTTGCGCAAAACTTTTCCGTTAAAAGCATTTCCAGAAAATCATGCCAGTCTAGACGTAGCCTTAGGGTATGTCTACACTACAAAGTTAATTCGAACTAACAGTAGTTAGTTTGAATTAACTTTCATAGGCGCTACACATACAAACCGCTAGTTCGAACTTAATTCAAACTAGCGGAGCGCTTAATTCAAACTAGGTAAACCTCATTCTACGAGGACTAACGCCTAGTTTGAATTAAGTAGTTCGAATTAAGGGCTGTGTAGCCACTTAATTCAAACTAGTTGGAGGATAGCCCTTCCCAGCTTGCCCTGGTGGTCACTCTGGGCCAAGCCAGGGAAACTCTTCTGCCCCCCTCCCGGCCCCGGAGCCCTTAAAGGGCCACAGTGTGGCTACGGTGCCCGTGCCAGGTGCGAGCCTGTCAGCACCCAGCCAGCAGACCCTGCACCTGGCACGGCATGAGCCAGCCACCCGCTGCCACCCAGCCCTCTGCCTCTTCCCAGGACCAGGCTGGCAGCTCCCAGGAGCCTGCCCAGGACTGCAAGAGGCAGGTGCCCGCCTGATCTAGTGCAGAGATCGTGGACCTCATCCAGGTTTGGGGGGAGCCTCCAACGTCCACAATCTCCGCACTAGGCACAGGAAAGTGGCCATCTAGGGCAGGATAGCTGCCAGCCTGGCCACCAAAGGCCACATGGAAACCCAGGAGCAGGTTTCCATGAAAATCAAGTTGGTCCAAGGAGACCCCCGACCCTGAGCTTAGAATATAAGAACATAAGAACGGCCATACTGGGTCAGACCAAAGGTCCATCTAGCCGAGTAGCCTGTCTGCTGACAGCAGCCAACACCAGCTACCCCGGAGGGGATGGACCGAAGACAATGACCAAGGCATTTGTCTCGTGCCATCCATCTCCAGCCTTCCACAAACAGAGGCCAGGGACACCATTTCTACCCCCTAGCTAATACCACTCCATGGACCCAACCTCCATGACTTTATCTCACTTCTCTTTAAACTCTGTTCTAGTTGTAGCCTTCACAGCCTCCTGCAGCAAGGAGTTCCACAGGTTGACTATTTGCTTTGTGAAGAACAACTTTCTTTTATTAGGCTGAAGCCTGCTACCCGTTCATTTCATCTGGTGTCCTCTAGTCCTTATATTATGGGAACTAATGAAGAACTTTTCTTTATGCACCCTCTCCATACCACTCATGATTTTATAGACCTCTATCATATCCCCCCTCAGTCTCCTCTTTTCTAAGCTGAAACGTCCCAGTCTCTTTAGCCTCTCTTCATATGGGACCTGTTCCAAACCCCTAATCATTTTAGTAGCCCTTTCGGAACCCTTTCCAAGGCCAAAACATCTTTTTTGAGGTGAGACCACATTTGTACACAGTACTGAAGATATGGCGTACCATAGTTTGATACTTCCCCTCCTCCTTCTTCCCCTGGCTTCCCCCTTCCAGCTCCCTCCTTCCAGGTTTCCCCCTCCCCTCTTCCACCCTCTCTCTTCCCCTCTCCCACCTCCTTTTCCCAGTCTCCCCAGAGGCTCATCCCCTCCCACCCCCAGTTTTGTTAAATAAAGAGAGTTTCTATTTTTGAACACACGAGCCCTTTATTTTTTACATCAGGAAGAGGGGCTAGGGAGGGGTAAGTGGAAGGAGGTGAGGGAGGAATGGAATGAAGCATACACACACACACTGCCCTGACCGTCGGCTGACAGGGTCCCTTTAAGCACAGCCCTCAGGCTAGCCTGAGGCTGCAGCTCCATACTCTAAGTCCTAACCTGATGCCCTGCCGGCACTGGATTTCGGCCAGCCTTAACTTCGGTTCAGGGTCCACTCAATGTGGACATGCTAGTTCGAATTAGCAAAACACTAATTCGAATTAGTTTTTAGGTCTAGATGCACTAGTTCGAATTAGCTTAGTTCGAATTAAGGTGCATGAGGTAAATTAGCCACATTTACAGATGGGTAAACAGGGCTCAGGGAGGTTAAATTTTTTACTCAACTTCAAAGAGGTGACTGGTTAAACTAGGATCTAGAGACAATTTTTTTAAAAAAATTGGGCAAACCATTGACTTCTCTGGGAGATGCCAATGCTTAGAAATTCTTGGGATTGGGTCTATAGAGAAACCCACTGTATCTGGAATAGGCTACTCTCTGGACAGAAAACTCAAGGGATAATTATTACCTTTGGGATCAGTTGTCAGAGTGATTTAGTGAGGTATCGAGGTGCTTGTTTGCTAATCTTATACAAAATTAAGACTCTGTCAGCTACCCGGAGAAATGCATTTCAAACCCACGAACAAGCACCTGTAAGAGGACCGTTGGGGCAATGCACATGTAGTGGGTAAGAAGATTCTTGTGTGACACGTTCAGAAAGTGACTAAGAGTAGTGTGTGTAGCAGGCCTGAAGACAATGGCGGAGTAGCGGGGGGAAAGAGGGCAGCTGCCTGGGGCCCAGCAATTTAAAAGGGCCTGTGGCTCCCAGTTGTATTCACTGCTGCAGCAGCAATGGCAGTGGTCAAAGCCCCAAGTATTTTAAATCAGGCTGCACTCCGGGCTTTGAGGGCGGGGGGGGGGGGGAGGAGGAGGGACACACTGCACTCCAGGCAGTGTGGCAGGCTGACTGTCCCCTGCCCCACCCCTTCCAGGAGTGCAGAACTGGCCCCTCCCTTGCCCAGGGGTCGTTGGAGGCTCTCGGCGCCCTGGTTGTAGCTGTATTGATCCCAACATGTGAGAGAGACACAGGGAGTGAGATGTCTTTTATTGGATCAGCTTCTAAAGAACTCTGTGGCGCTCGAGAGACTGTCCCTTTAACCAGCAGAAGTTGGATGAATAAAAGATATTACCACACCCTTGTCTCTCTAATAAAACAGTACACATTTGAGTCAAGCTTCAGGATAGTGACTGCTTTTTAATGGGTGTCTGTAAAGCCTCTAGCATAGCAGAGTCCCAGTCTTGGTGAAGTCCTCTGGGTGCTGTGGTAATATCAATAAATAATCTTATGAGCTGGGTGAAGTCTCATTAAGGATTGAGTTAAGACTTCATTGACATTGATGGGGGCAAACATATCCTTCAATTAAGATACATGAGTGGGTAAATTCATTACAATCCCCCACCTAAAACAAAAAGGATTATGTGAAGCCACGCTGGCATTTTGGATTGCACTGGGGTGGGATTGTATGTGTATGAGGGTATGTCTACACTACCACCCTAGTTCAAACTAGGGTGGTTAAGGTAGACAACCGAAGTTGCAAATGAAGCCCGGGATTTGAATTTCCCGGGCTTCATTTGCATGTTGCCGGGCGCCGCCATTTTTAAATGTCCGCTAGTTCGGACTCCGTGCCCGCGGCTACACGCGGCACGGACTAGGTAGTTCGGATTAGGCTTTCTATTCTGAACTACCGGTACACCTCGTAGGAGGCACGAAAAATCCACATCCTGACTGCTGTAGTTATGTTAACCTGACCCTCAGTGCAAATGCTGCTCTGTCATCAGAAGAATGATTCTGTCAAGCCAGCTACCATCACTTGGGCAGTTAGTATCCTACAGCAATGGGGAATAAAACATTCTGTCATTGTAGGCTATGTCTATGCTACAGGATTATGCCAGCATAGCTTGGGAGCCATACTTAGCCCCCTTGTAGCATAGACATGGCCTACTCCTTTGGTTCTGCCTGAATTCAGGGGAGCAGGGCTTTTGTACATTCCTTGTACAGAAAGAGGATTGCATGAAAGATAACTCCAGATTTTTCATCCATTTCCACTCCTATACAGAATAGCCTCAGGCTCTGAACTTTGATTAGCCGCTCAGGTCAAAGAGGAATAACGACAACAACAGGCTGAGTGAAATTTAGAGCTGAGTGAAATTTTTAAGCCAGAACTATATTTGGTGGGGGAAAAAATACATTGAGATGTTTTGCAAATTAGTGTTGGTTTCAATGACTGTTTCAGATTTTAAAAAATCTGAAAAAACACTCGGGGGTGTGGGAGATTGAAACATTTCCTTTTGATATTTTCAAAACAAAATAATTGATTTTTCAGCTCATCACTTTCATGTTGAAATTTCCTTCAGTTTTATTAAACACAATTAAAATGTTTTTAAATGCTCATAATGATGCATTTAATTTCAAATAAAACATTTTGTTCAAACCAAAATTATTTTCCCCACTTTGTGTTTTTCTGAACATTTTGAATTTTTTTTTCAGAATAGCCAGTGAACTGAAAAATCTGTTGTTTCATTACAGCTGGATCACCACCTTCATAGCTATTGTGCAATTTTACAGCAGAGTGAAAGAGAAAACACGTGACAATCAAGAGCCATAACGAGATGATTCACTGATAAAAAAGAAAAACAAAGGCTCTGCCACACTGAGGAACCTAAACACCACATGCCTGATGTGTCCACTCACCACTCCATGCCAAAATGCAGTGACTTGAATAGATCAGAAGTTACTCAATCAGTTTTCTTACTTCCAGTAAAGTTTATCCTATGTTTCACCAGACTATGATGTATGAAAATAAACTGCTCTAACATTCTTTCAATATATTTAAAAATGACTATTCCTTTCAAAGCACAAGTCCCTAAGAGTTGACACCTTTTACTGTTAAAACAAAAACAGGTATATTTCAAGAAAAGACAACTCTTAGGCCTCCTCCTACCTTGTGCTCATGGGAAGAGCTGCATGTAAAAACACATGGGGAAAAGGGATGAACAGGGAGCTTGGAGTCCTCTGATCCTGCATTTTTGAACGCTCTGATGGTGACCACGCTGTGACTTCTATCAGTTGCAGGAATAAGACCAAACATGGCAATCTACCCCACACTGGAATGCCCACGGGCTTTAACTGGAGCTAAACCAGGTATTAAAAGGGAAGCACGTACCCTAATTGGTATGAGATGGGCCATGCTTAACCCCCATTTTTAGACTCATATCCCACTCTGATCTCAAGGGCACATGGGTACTGGAACTAGGGGTGCTCATTGGGGTGCTGCCACACCTCCAGGCTTGAAGTGGTGTCCATCATATCCGGGCTTTACAGTTCAGTTCAATGGCTCTCAGCACCCCCACTATACACATTGTTCCAGCTCCCTGCAATGGTAAAGAAGAGGGCACACAAGCGGCTTGATATTTATTTCTATATGGAGAGGTGTGTGCTGTGGGCTTCCCCTGATTTACAACCCACTTGCTGCCCCTTTCCTTCCTACCCATCCACAGTGGGGCAAAAGCACAGTCTTGAACTCTGTGCTGTACACAGGCAATAACCCAGGAAACACCCACTGAGCTGTATAGCAAAAATGGGGTTTTCTTATTACCTAAACCCTCTACACTTTCTTTACAGGGCAAAATCCAATATTATTAAGGGCTTGGGTACAGGATGTAGACATAGATCAATGCATTTCTTGTAAATGCTGCTATAAAAAGCACTGGTGGTGACTTATTGTACTAGAGCTACGGCAATATGTGCCCATGGATCTCCAATCAAAACAGAATATGAGAACAGTACATTAATTTAAGGAGAGATCTAATTCATCCCTTTGGAACAGCAATGAACAATACAGCGCAAGAGGACAACGGCTACCAATATCTGTGCATTTTTGCTTGAGAAAAAACAATAACCATTTCTGTCTCCAGTACAATACAGCTTTATTTTCATGCACAGTCTTTCATGCAAACTTATAGAGAGAGAGTGCAGTTACAGTACTGCAGAGATAGACTGGCCAAATGGAGTTTGGTTTTGGATTCGGTGCCCATGGTAATCTGCACTTTCTAAGTTTTCACAGTTCACTTGTGAAAATTTTAATAACAAATAATTTGTTTTCCCCTTGTGTTGCTCCATTTTTAGGAATAGGAGGGAGACAAAGGTTTCAAAAGCATGCAAATCCCTGTTTTACAAACATGCATACTGCATAGCCTCATGAAGTTAGACAGGGAATCTATTGCAAACCCGCCCCAGGTTGCTTATATTAACATAGACAGATACAGCAAAACCAGTCCAGAGCAGACTCCTTCCTCACTGCCACCCAGACCAATCCATTTCCCTCTTTCCTGCATAGACTCAGCACCAAAGCTGGTGCTCTCACTCCCATCACCCTCTTTTACATCCAGGACCCTGTAACACTTCCTGGTATCTTTGGGGTGGAGGCTCTGGAGACTTCCTCTTTGCTGCTCCATCAGGCTGGGAGGAGACCACTAGTTAGTCCTTCCCCACTGAATTATGGTGAGGACTTGTCAGACAAGGGCCACCCCCTTCTCATTCAAGAGCCTTTAAAAAAGACACTAAGGGCACTTATAAAGTCTGCGGATGACACCAAGTTGGGAGGGGTTGCAACTGCTTTGGAGGCTAGAGTTATAATTAAAAATGATCTAGACAAACTGGAGAAATGGTCTGAGGTAAATAGGCTGAAATTCAAAAAGGACAAATGCAAAGTGCTCCACTTAGGAAGGAACAATCTGCTGCACAATTACAAAATGGGAAATGACTGTGTAGGAAGGAGTTCTGCAGAGAGGGATCTAGGGGTCATAGTGGACCACAAGCTAAATGTGAGTTAATGGTGTAACCCTTGCAAAAAAAGTAAATATGATTCTGGGATGTATTAGCAAGACATGTTGTAAGAAAGACATGGGAAATAATTCTTCCGCTCTCCTCTGCACTGATGAGGCCTTAACTAAGCATTGTGTCCTGTTCTGGGTGCCACATTTCAGGCAAGATGTGGACAAATTGGAGAAAATCCAGAGAAGAGCAAAAAAATTGATTAAAGCCCTAGAAAATTATCTATGAAGGAAGATTGCAAGTATCGGTTTTATTTAGTCTAGACAAGAGAAGACAAAGGGGATATGATAATAGCTTTGCAGATGTTAAAAGGAGGAGGGAGAAAAATTATTCTTCTTAACCTCTGAGGATAGGACAAGAGGCAATGGGCTTAAATTGCAGCAACAGAGGTTTAGGCAGGATATTAGGAAAAACTTAACTATCAAGTTGCTTAAGCGGTAAAATAAAATAGATAACCTGTCGGAGTGATCTACATCAGTGTTTCTCAACCAGTGGTACTAGAACCCTTAGGGGTACTTGAGAGAAGTCTGGGGGGCACATCAACTCAGCTGAAATTTGGAGAAAACTGGATTTTTGTTTTAAGTTTTACAGCGCTGTATTATTTTTGTATTTTTTACACCCAAAAATTTCATCGCCCACCTGGCTACAATTAAGCTGTTTAAACAAATGCATTGCAATGGTAGAAAAAAATTGTGTGTCTGAAAACTGTAGGTACTGGGGGTACTTATAATTTTTTTAAAGGGGTACTTCATAAAAAAAAGGTTGAGAAACACTGATTTAGAGTGTGGGCGGTCCTGCCATGAGAGCAGAGGACCTTTGAGAAGACTTACTAACCTTTCGAGGTTCCTTCCAGTTCTATGATTCTATGATTCCGGTGAAAGATAGGCACTCACTAGTCAGCTGGAAGTGGGGCAGTCAGCCATTGCATAACTACATAATCCACATACCCAGAGACTGGGTTGTTGCATTTCTACTGCCCCACATCTGGGATGGGGAGAGAGCCTTCAGAAGAGGCAGTAAGACAGAGCAGCAAATGGTGGTTTAAAGAGGCATAGGTTGGGAGTGAGTGGGGGCAGGCCTGCTGACAGAGGAGCAAAGGGGGCAGTGGCCCTGGGGCCTGGTGACTCAAAAGGACCCAGCACTCCCAGCCACTGCCACCGCAGTAGTAGTGGTGACCGGAGCCCCTGCGTGGCACACTCCAGGCAGCACTAAGGGCAACCTGGAGTAAGTGTGGCACATTCTGGGCTGTGCTGAAGCTGCTTGGGGGAAGCTAACCCCAGCCCCTCTTTCTGCTCAAGGCCCTGCCCCTTCTGGAGACATGGAGCTGAAGTCAGTTTGAGAGAGCAAGTCCAGCAGAGAAGATGTCCCCAGTGGATAGAGTGATTATGTAGATGACAAACAGGAAAATGGTGCTAGAAATGGGAGCAAGTGGGCGTGCAAGAGATTCCTCTCAGCTAAGAATAGTGCTAGGCTCCGCAATATCACTGAAGACCTAATAGCTCCTGGAAACAAGATCTGTAGTAAGTACTGAGAACTGTTGCCTTTAAACATGAAAAGAACTTCTTTAAAAACACACGATCCTCAGAATCCTAGTGTTATCAACAAGTTAGCAGATTTCGCCATGAAAGAAGGCAAGAGGATTTGCTTCTCACAGAGGATGACAGCCTGTCCTTCCCTCCCCCCACCCAGTGGGAAAAAATAGATGAGAGAAAATCAGAATGACCTTGAGCTAGGGCACCTCTTAATCAGTAGCTGGCACAAGCTGACGGTTCTCTGTTTTAAATCTTGCAGCATTAAAGAACTTCTAATGGAGGGCTTAAATTGGTGGGTGCACAGTCTAAGAAAGAGTGAGCACATGTGGAGAGCTTAGCATGGAACAATTTTAAAGACACAAAGTTCGTCCAAATAGGTTTCCCATCCTATACCATACACTGACCACAAACCCCTTATTTGTCTATATAACAACTCATATCCATTTCTTTTTAAAGCCCTGTGTTTGTTTAAAACAAAACAAAGGCCATAGTGAAAGAGGCTTCTGAGATGCCTATTAATAAATTCAAGACTCAGTTGCTCACTTTTTAAAAAACAGACTTTCTCAAAGTCTCTTTAAGTGAGTTATTTTCCCCAATGGGACATGTCAATGTGATCTAATACACCTAAAGAATGAACCAGATTTCGTCCTCATGTACATTGGTGAAACTTCCTTTGTCGGTGGGAGCTGTTGCTTCAGATGGCAGGGTTGCACTTAGATCTATGTATCTTACCCTTTCAGAATGTTTTTCAAGTTAGATTCTAAGCAAAGGACAACAAAATACATACCTGAATTTACTTACTTTGCTTTTTGTTAAATGTCACTTATGTCCTTCTGTTGTACCCTTTGTGTGATGGTGTGAACCAACCCTGCACTGGGATTGTGAGGGTTAAATCTGGTTACCTGCCTGAGGCTATGTCTACACTGCAGAGTCCAGGGAATACATCTGCTCTTCTGACATTTTTTTCAGAAGAGCAGACACACTTTTTCAGCATCCCTGTAAACCTCATTTTACGAGGAAGAAGGGATGTTCTGAAAAAGGGTTTTTTCCCAACATTTAGCCCAGTGTAGATGGGCCAAATGTCAGGAAAGCCTCTTCCGAAAAGAGAAGCGGAAAAACCTACGCAAATTGTGGTTCGCAATTTGCATAGCTTTTTCCAGAAGAGCAGTGCAGTGTAGACATAGCCTGAGAAGGCCACATCCCCACAGCCCTACTGAGCATGCTCTAGCTGGAGACCAGATATAAAGGCCTGTGGAGCAGTTCACTCTTCTGATGGGGAAGGAGGAGCTGCAGCTGGACCAAGATGAGGCCAGTCCGTGGAGAATGGCAGAAGAAACCACCAATCTGGAGGGAAGAGCTGAAGAGGACTGCACCACAAATACTGGTAGGAAATTGCCCAGGAGCTTGGTTTCAGTTGGGTTCTCTGCTGAGCTAGTGGTGGACCATTCCACCACCGACAGGGCCCTGGGTTGGGACCTGGTGGAGAGGTGTGGGCCCAGGTCTGCCTACCTCATCAACCTCATGTGGGGATCTACACCCATTGCTAGTGACTCTGGCTACTAGGCCACGCTGCCCTAGGGAAGGAGGGTGTTGCTATTGACTCTGGCTGCTAGGCCTGACGGCCCCACAGAGCGGGAGAATTGATATTAACTCTGTGACTGTGGCCACTAGGTCCCACTGCCCTTCGAGAAGAGGGTGTTATTAGTGACTCTGGCTGCTAAGCCATGCTGCCCTGTGGGATGGGAGTCTTGCTATTGATTCTGGTAGGTAGGCCACTCTGTCCTGCATGAAGAAGGCAAGGTTATTGACTCTGGTCATTGGACTACACTGCCCTACAGAAGAAGAGCATTGTTACTCACTCTGGCCATTGGGCCACACTGCCCTGCAGAAGGAGGGTATTGTTATTGACTAAAGCCACAGAGCCTGGGATGAGTGGGAAGGAAGGCACAGCACCCCCTGAGGGGCCTCAGAGGGCTGGCATGCTTGCCCCACGACACTCAATATCTATAAAATACCTGAAAACGATAAGCCGTGCCCTTGAAAGTTCAAATTCATAACAGCAAGAACAAACGCAGTGGCGATCACTTTCTCAGAGTCTCTTTAAGTGAGTTATTTTCCCCGACGGGACATGTCAATGTGATCTAATACACAAGAAAAGTAATTATTAGAATATTTATGCTAATTTTATTTTCCCACTGCAAGTGAAACACTAGCATTGGAAACATTCAAAACACACTGTGTGACTTGGCAGCACTCCAAAACCTGCCAAGCGACTTCCATAATTAGTATCTTTTGGTTTCTTTGTATCCACGCAGTTTAGGCACCTTGATAGTCTGAAAATTCAGGAGTGTTTTCTTCATGAGTGCAGGCAAAGAAAGAAACATATTCCTGACCAAATTGTGAGGCAGTCCATCAGCAACTTCAGTAAGTGCAAGCTATACATCTGCTAGTGGCTCAAATGAGTCAATAGGAGCTATTTGTTCTCTGTTTATTATTCTGTATAAAATATAGTTATGCTTTCTTCAAGCCACTCTCTGCAATAACCATTTATCAGGCTTTCTACATGTTAATGTGAACAGAAAAACTATAACTTAAATATTTGGCCTGAAGTGAAAACCTGCTCTCTTACCAATGTTCAGTGTTGCTAGGATTGTGTATTAAATCCTATTAACAAGGGCTGTTAAGAAAGAGCATCTCATGTCCATTTGATTTAATCATGAAATGCTGCACCTCCTTAGATAAAAATGAAACAGAAGAGCAATCTTCCTGGTGCAAATCTGCCAGCTGTGTACTGTACAAACCGTATTTAATTCTACAAGCTGAATCCTCTTAATAGCCGACTTTGGGCTTATTCAAAGGAATCACTTGTACATTGACTACAACTCACCAAGGGCTCTGTTCTCAAATAAATAGCTTCTGAGGCAGGCACAGATGTTAGACATTAGGTGCAATTTCAAGGCCAAAAATAAAACAAGTTTCCCTCTGCAGCAGGCACAGAATCCACAGTGCGCATACTGCAGCCCCAGCCCTCAGCATGAAACATGGAGATTTGTCTGGATTGTCAGGGCACTTTGGTGAGTATACTCAGTGCAATCCTGCAAACCCTGCCATGGGGCCGATTTCATCTTTGACCAACAATTTTTTCCTTCAGTGAGTTGAATAGAACATTGTGCCCTTGTGCCAGAGTAGAAAATTCAGAGGCACTTCTTTTTGTGATATGAGCAATTTGTCGAAAAAAGCTCAGTCTTGCATTAGCAGTTCAGGGAGGCACCCTGACTACAGTCAGTGAACTCCACTAGCTCTTGGCCTTAGAGTTGCCCAACCTGCACCTCATATCCCACCAGAAATGAAGATAAGTGATGGGCCAGAACAATCCAAGCAAAGGGTCTGCATGTTACAGGTGCTATTTTTAAAAAAGCTTGCAGGTATTACGGCATGAGAGAAAGAAGAAAGGCCATATCCAGCAGGAAGCTTTCTGAAAGACACATGTTTTTCCAGGCAGGATTTTCTTATTTTAGACTTTTTAGGGGATGCACAATTTTGAAGATTCAACTCTCAGAATTTTATCTTCCCAGCTTCAGTCACACAAGAAATGTGCTCTAGCCGTTAGCTTCAAATACCTCCCAAACCTAAAAAATCAGCGGATAGCCGTGAATGAGAGAGAAAATATTCCACAAAACCAGATTCCATTTAGAAGTAGATTAGACAAAACAAAAGGTTTTGGCAGACCTACTGATTTTTCTTTTGCAGAAGACAGGAACAAATGTATAAATATTTTAGCTGACAAGATCACTGACTCAGGTGGGCATCTCTCAAGACTCAGCACTGTAAGGAAATTCATGAGGTCTCATACAACCACCGGGATTCACAATGGCTATCTGTGAATCCCAAAAATTCACACATTGTAGCATGAAGATTTATTCATTCCAAAGCAGTTCCCCGAATTTGTAGAATTCATGGTTTGTGATTCTAGTGTCTAAAGTGCTTCAGTCATCCAGTCATGGCATAGAATCTACACCATGTGACAAGACTGACCAACCACGCAGCACAAATAAATAGCTGAAGGTTGAAACAAAAAGCCAGAAAGGGTAAGTTGAAAATTATTTTTCCAATCTGTTTACAGAATATCACAAAGAAAACATCAGACAATCCAGATCAGGTCATGAATAGTTCAATGACTGAAAGAGACTATATTTGTAACAGCCATTATTAGTAACTAATAATTTGATCACATATCTTGCTTACTTTTCGAAAGGTGGGAGAAAAGCATGAGAGAGATGCCTCCAAGTACTACTTTTGATCTGTGGGGCAAATGATCAGTATAAATATAAAATGGATTGCACAATGGTCTCACTAAGTAGGAAATACAAATGTTTCCAAAGTAGTTTTTCTAAATGTGGCCACACTTGCAGGTCCCTACTAAACTGCACGGGCACATAAGGTGTCTATTTATTTTGTTCTCTGTTCAGTTAATATTTATCCAGTACTAAGTGAAAAAAACAATAATACAACAGCTGTCTCTCTAATAAGGATTTAAAATTGTAACCGTGTAAACAGTTAGCTTAAACTGATAAGCACTGGTTTCCATTACGGTTGTGTGTCAGCTCCCCAGGGGCAGTTGCTGGCCCTGTTCCTGGGGAGCTGGCTTTGTTGCAGGTTCTGCAATATAAAAGTTAAATTGCAGAGCCCTCAGCATGTGTAACCACTAGGATTTTTAGCTGTTACCCAATTACATTTTTACACAGTTTTTAATATCCCAAGTCCCTGGTTCTGTCTTTTTGGTACTGTATGTTTATAGCTGAGTAATCAATGAAAATGCCTGAAAAATACTGTGCAATCCAGTCACAATGATATGCTTTCCACTTCCACATACTGAAGAGTCTAGACTGCAGAGTTTTTCCGGGATCCTGGAAAAGCTCTGCTGCGTCCAAGGAACACGTCTGCTTTTCTGAAAAAAATTTTTGGAAAAGCAGACACATTTTTTCAGCATCCTGTAAATCTCGTTCTACAAGGAAGACGGGATGTTCCAAAAGAGGCTTTTTTTCTGACATTTGGCCCAGTGTAGACGGGCCAATTGTCGGAAAAGCCTCTTTCGGAAGAAAAGGGGGAAAAGATACGCAAATTGCGGTTCACAATTTGCATATCTTTTTCCAATAGAACTTTGTAGTCTAGACACAGTGGTATAGTTGAAAAAGCAGCACTGTAATGGGCTTAACTCACTGCCACGGTGCCTCCTGCTGGTCACTGCAGGAATTAGCTCTTCTCCAGATTCAGAGTTCCTTCTCCTAGCTGTGTCTTACCCACTGTTACCTGCTTCCTGTCAGTCTCCACCCTGACTGGCAAGGGGGGGTTAGATCTGTTACCTTTTCCTTCTCTTGGCTCCCCCTGTGCAGCCCTAATACCTTCTCAGGTCCCCATATCAAGCACTTAGCTTGGGGTTTGGCCAGGCCAGTGCTCTGCTGGCTCGCCCAGACCTTCCTCAGTGCTGCTCTGTCCAAGATACTTCCCCCTCTAGTAGACAGCCAGTCCTTTCTCCAAAGCTTCCTGTCTCCATTGCTCTACAGCCCTTTTTATAGGGCCTAGCCCAGCCCTGACTGGCTCCTAGGATTAGCCCTCTCCCAGGCTTGTTTTTAGCCCCTTACACTCCAGTGCACAGCAAACGCCCCATCACAAGCACATTCACATGTACTTGTTTGCCTTCTGTGGATGGGTGGATGACAAAGCTGAAAAAGAAGCTCAAGTCTCAGTGAAGTCAGTGGCAAAACTCCCATTGAATTCAATGTGGCCAGGTTTTTTTTTTCCACCCTACAGCTCCAAGTGCATGTCTATTTACAGCAGGACTACTCAACTTTGGAAGCTACGGGGGCCACAACAATACAGCATACACCGAGGGCCACAACTTATGTGTGGTTGCATATACATGCAAATATATGCAAATAGCTTCTTTCACACTGATGGGCATGAATACAAAGTTTAAGGCAAGACTACTGAACACACAGACCACATTTAAGTCAGTTCTGCTGATATTAATAAAATGCAATATTTACCCGATTTCCACCCATATGACAGCACTTTTAATGAGCAATGACAGTCCAGGAATTTAACTTCTAAAACACATATCAACAGAAGACCATTATATTGACAACTTTTGTTTTGGCTCCCACCCACACACCGTGTGTTGAGCCCTGCATAAACCCAATCCACACAATGGACCGCAAATAAATGAGCATGGGCCACGTGTAGAGTAGCCCTGATTTATAGCCTAAGCCTTTATGCCTAAAGAGCACAAGGGAGCACCCCATATGACCAGGTGTGCCTGCAGACAGACAATTTGAGTGCACATGTGGATTCACACACACAAATCAGGTATTATGCATAACTACATTAATCTGGCACAGGGCAACAAATTAGTGAGTAATAATAAATATTGCCAAGATAAACAGGATGGACTTCAAATCAGCAGGCAATGAAAACTCAAATCCCAAACAGAAGATGCAGCTGTATCGGAGCAATGATATCATGGCAACAAAACCTTAGATGCCCACAGCATTTTTAGCATTTCTTCTTTTTTACCTTCTTCCAAAACCAATAGAGTAGGTCAAATTCTGCTTTCAGCTATATCATGCAGTTTTCAGTACTAATGCTGTGTGCTCAACAGTCCACCATGTCAAAATGGTAGAATGCCTGATTAGTGTGAAGACCCTGTGGTATTCTCTGGCTTGCTCACCAACACAGTGTGTGCTATCTAATGCTACCACATGGTTCCTCCACAGGTCACCACCCAGATCAGTCACGAAAGAGATTGCTGAGTGCACAACCAGCACAATGTTCTCAGCCCTAAATGAATTAAGATCACAGAGGTCCCTGTTCCCTAAATTAACAAATCTAAAATAATTGTTAAAAAATAATAAACAAATAATAAACAAAGGAAGTTGTCAGTACTAGCTGCTGCCATTCAATCTAAAGAAAATAAACAGAGCCAAATACAATCATTTCCTCTTTATCCAAACAGCCCTGTACCAGAATTCTAGGTGCCATGGTATTTAACAGTTCTTCATTCTCTTAAATTAGATTTCAGATTTCGCCAAAGAAAAGTGTGGCATCCGCAGCAAAGAAAACAATCTGAAACTATGCGAGGTTACATTGGACTTGATCGAAAATTCAGGGAAAGCAGCATTGCATCAAACGGGAAGCTCCAGAGATAAGTTCAAATTCATCTTTCCCTCCTGTGTTGTGAATGAGCTCAAGGAAACTTTTGTATGTTTATCCCCGGGGGGAATATTTCCTTTCCTGTTGCTTTCCCATAATCTGAAAGATCTTTCAGTTCCCGCATAGGTAAGATTCAGCCATCTCGGTTTACCCAACTCTAACAGTTGTGTTATTTCTTGAACTGGTACTGAAGTGTCAGTGTGCACAGGTGTGTAATGGAATCTATTGTAGTATAGACATACTGAGTATAAGACCCCTGGCAGTGAGTCCCAGAATCCGAGTCAATTGACTTGGGCTGGTAGGATTTCGGGTGTGGGGCTAAAACTAGTGAAGGTGTTCTGGCCCAAGCTGGAGTCAGGCTCAGAATCACAGGTCTTCCCCCTATGTGCCTTATTTATCAGCTGTAATTAGCTGTTAAGGAACCAGCATTAATCCCAAGAAAATACATGCACACATCAATTTACATATACTTGTGCATATGTATTTATCACCCATTGCAAGTCCTCCTCCCCCAAGGATCTTATCATCAGATGGATTGTTATAAAGACAAATCAGTGTGTGTAAATATACTTTGGAAATGAGAGTATTTTATTGGCTGTTGAAGCATTTAACCTTCAAGATAACAGCCTCCCCACTACTGTGTAAACACTTGAGTGCTGAGTGCAAGAGGGAAATCGACTTTGTACACATCTAACAAAACCAGGCTGCCTAAAGGCAGAAAAGAGACTGTTAGAAATGTACCCAGCCAGCAGCTTGTCTATCTGCTGGCCTTTGATGGCACATTGTTTGTGAGGTAACCAAAGGGACACGCCAGTGATGCTTCTGCTGCAGTCATTTTAACCTCAGTGAAACAATGTTCAGCAGTTAGCATGCAATTTCATGTGGTAAAAAGTGTTCCAAAGGTGAAGTTTATGGCTCTCCTTACTCGATGCTTCTTTCCTTTTTGTAAGATTCCTTGTTCATTAAATTAACCTGTCACCCAATGCCTGGAATCAAATTTCTCACCTGCAGGGCTGCCAGGGACAGCCTTGGCAAGTGATCTCACTAGTACTTGAGGATGAATTTAGATCTCCAACCCAGCAGAGAGAGTTTCTTTTTGTGGTTTATTATTTACAGCAATAGCATCAACATTCCCCACTAAAATATGGGGTATGGGAACTGAGAAAATGGAATCATATTTTGTCTAGATTATTAAATGTCAAATGTAGATATTACAGCAGTTTGTGCTCAATGGGTTTTTAAAACATATGGCAAATGTGCCCGTTGTGTAAGATGCTGTGCTACATCTATAATAAACAATAAGCTACAAAGGGAAAAAATAGATGGAATTCATTTTTCATTTGAAAAGCAGATAGAATACAAAGAGAATGTTCCCTCCAGAAGAGCTCTCTTGCTTTTGGTTAATAGGATACAATAAAAGAGGCAAAAGAGAAAAGTACTAAAATAAGTTCTGCCAGAGTCTTTCATATTCACCACAGTTTGGGTCTGGTCCCACGAGTCATAGTTCAGGGCAACTGCACCTGCATTCTGCCTCCATGGTTCACCAATGGCACCTACTTTAGGCTCCAGCTTTTTAGTTGTCATCTCTCTTGGTCAGAGACCCACTTCTCTCTCCCTCCTCACCAGTGGTTATTCCATCCTGCGCGCTTCCCCACCTACTCTGTGTTATTTCCAGCAAGTCAGACTGCCTAAGCAGGCCAGCATCTGTGCTTTGCTCCCTCTTTCTGGATCCTACTCACAGTTCTTTCTAAACACACACATTCAGTCGTATGGTAAAAGCCTTACAGAGAAAAATATATATTAAAGCCATAAATGAATCTACACATATGCTAATAAGTGTACCAGAGGCTACCTGTCAATTTTAGAAAACTTCAATAGGCCAAATTTCTTCCAGCCCTTCCCAGAAAGGGTTGGGTTCCTTTAGGCAGAAGGTCCTGTCTGATCTTGGGATCAGAGAGCAGGCAGGCTCTGGATCAGTGCACACCCACGGTATTTATCCAAAAGTTCTTTCTTTGTCTGCTGGTCTCTGAAGAATCCAGCCTGACTCCAATATAAGAGAGTCTCTCCAAAGGGTGATTTCTCCCACTGCTCATAGTTCCTGGGAGGTTGTGGGCACTCTCCACTATGGAATTACATACAATCCCTAGCCCTTAATGATGCATGGCTTAATCCCATAAAATCTCCTGAAGATATTGTGGGATGTAGCCACATTTGTCATATCTTACCACACTAAAGAAGTGGATATAATAGGATGCTTGACCAGCATCCTAGGGGAACTCATTTCTGCAGTTACTTTTCATAATATCACGTCAACTATTCAGATACGGACTAACACGGCTACCCCTCAGACCAGTCTGCAAGCAAGCCATCATACACCTCTCAAAAGTCTGCACAGTCATTTTACAACCAAATTTATCTCTCTAGAACTTATGGGTGGAGCTCTCACATGATCTATACCTGTCTCACTGGGCAGTCCACTATGGCACATCTGGAGCATGAAAGAAAAAGCTGATATTAGAAGAGAAAAAAACCAAGCAATGACTCATCTGTCTTGCTTAACAGGTGGTAGAGGCAACAAAATTGAAGAGATCACTGTGGTGCACCAAAGTAGGTTCCACAAGGTGTTTATATTTCCACCATTTAGATAAAAAACCAAGGATTTATTCAATATGATTTTGCTTTGGAAAGCTTTTTTGGTGAAGAATTCTTGGGGGCATTTCCATAGAACACTATATGCTAAAAGGATGGGTCAATTCCTGCAAAAAATATTTCCTGCAAAACCCTGTTGGCCACATCTTCACTACGCAGAAGATCGACACTGCTGCAGTTGATCTTCCAGGGTTTGATTTAGCGGGTCCAATAAAGACCTGTTAAAGTGAAATCAGAGGGTGCCCCCAGTTGGTTCCAGTACTTCTGCTCCTCACGAGGAATAAGGGAAGCCAATGGCAACGTTTGGTCCCGTCGACCTCTTGCTGTGTGGTCGGCGTGAAAATTCGATTTAAGATACGTTGACTCCAGCTGCATAATTAACATAGTTGGAGTTGGCGTATCTTAATTTGATCTTGCGCTGTACCGTAGACCAGGCTTGTATGTTTCAGAGAGTATGTCTACACTAGCTCGTTAGTTCGAGCTAGGTAGGCAAATGAGGGCAACCGGAGTTGCAAATGAAGCCCGGGATTTAAATATCCCGGGCTTCATTTGCATGTTCCCGGGTGCCGCCATTTTTAAATCCCCCTTAGTCCGAACTCCGTGCCCGCAGCTACACGCGGCATGGAGTAGGTAGTTCAAATTAAAGATCCTAATTCGAACTACTGTTACTCCTTGTGGAACGTGGAACGAGGAGTAACGGTAGTTCGAATTAGGATCTCTAATTCGAACTACCTACTCCGTGCCACGTGTAACCACGGGCACGGAGTTCGGACTAAGGGGGATTTAAAAATGGCGACACCCAGGAACATGCAAATGAAGCCCGGGATATTTAAATCCCGGGCTTCATTTGCAACTCCGGTTGCCCTCATTTGCCTACCTAGCTCGAACTAACAAGCTAATGTAGACATACCCAGATAGTGTTGGAATAATCCTATGTACTCATTGTTATAATCTCCATGTATCAATTTCTCTGCAAGAAGCTGTCTGCCAGAATCATGATATCCAGTCTGATTTCTCCCCTAGGTCTCAAAGCAAATCCTTGCATTTAGCCTGGGCCAGAATTAAGTTTGCATGCATAAAAGCACCATTTAATGATTAAAGTTGCTCAATGGACATCAGAAGAGAAGTACATTCTGGTCTCCGAGATACTCAGATGACAGGTCCTGAAGTATTATTGTGCCATCTGTTTCACTCCCTCAAATGCAGACTTCTTGCCATCACCTTCAAAAGGCCTTTGCAACCTTTCCCCTTGCTAGTGTCCGCTCCATGTCACTTCCTCCATTTCCTTTGCTCCACTGACAATGCCAGTCTCATCCATTTGTTTGCTAGACTCTCGTACAAACCTCTGTATGCTTTAATCCAACTAGCCCCTTATGCATGGCTCCCCCTTTCTGAAGGGATCCCTCTCCTCCAAATCTTTCCTTGAAACCCATCTCTACCATGACATTTGTAAGATGAGCAAAAGGAAAAGGCTGGCACTTATTTAGTAAAAAAAAACTGTGCAAATGTTTATTTACATATAAATATTGCATATGATGCTGATCCTGACTGGCATGTACCTCTTATAAACAGTAAGTAGCATACAAAATGCCTGACTTCTACCTTCAGTTTCCCCAATTACTTTAGAAACTGTGACTGAGCAATGGGAATCACTGTCAAAAACTTTTGTTAATTCTCTCTCAGCAATCTGAGCAGAAAGACTGGGGCATTTCCATTGGCCTCAGTTAACCTAACCACAGACCTGCTAAGTATCATGTCTCAAAGAAGACCTTGAGATCCCTTCCAGTCCTACAATTCTATAATAAACAATGGAATGGATTTAGTGCTGACTAAACACACAGAAAAGCCAGCTCTCTCAATGGTTGATAACGGTTTCATGAGTTTAAATACATGATAAATGCTAACTTGAAGGTATCTATTAGTAGGATAAAGCCTGATCTACAGTAATAAGAAAAAATATTGCTTTTATCAAGTAGGAGAAAATGTCCTCATTTGCTTATTCTTCCCACCTTAATTTACTCTGTTGCAAATTGAAATTCCAGTCTTGGTACTATAGGTAAGTTTCCAGCTAACTGTCTAAGTGATAGTAGGGGAATAGAGATGAATTTAAAGGAACTATTAACAGCTGATAAAATTCTGAGAAAGAAACTGTGTCATCAGTTTGTTCATCCCAGGTAACTGGAATTAGTTCTTTGAGGGGATTTTTCTCCTTGATTAGTTGTAAAATGAATGCCTTAACCTTCAGAATTTCTATTATTCTTTCTCATGAATCAACTCATGCATATAAGCACCTCTCAATTGTCTGTGTTTTCAAATTCACTAACTAAAATAACAACAAGGATGCCTGGCATTGGAATCTACTCTGTCTAACTCCCTCAGGTGTAGTTTCCCTTTTTCTGCAGTTTCCCTTTTCTGCAGTTTTGTGGCCAAATTTCCTGTACTCCATAAAGTTTGTTTACAGCCACCAGTCCTAGCGGACAGTGTTCTGTGCTCTTATTTAGCTCAAATTTAAGAGCCCAGTAAGCAGGGGAAGTGTTGGCAATGCTGCTAGACAATATTGACCTCCCATGGTTTGGAAAATTCTGTGGTTCAGTACCGGTCAGGTCTCAAGGGTTCTGGACTAGAGAGGTTGAACCTTTATCATAATACATTGCTGTAATAATTTGTCTCATCTTTGCTGTAAAATGAGGAATCAGGTTAACATCTAAAAGTCTGAAATATTAAAGAACTTGTTTCCAAATCACTGCAATAAAAATGTGTGTGAGGGAGAGATGAAATACATGGTGGAGGGCTTTAGGCAAATATATCCACTTCAGAGTGCTGAAGGAGAGTATGCAAGGGGCTATCAGTGTTCTTCATGGAAGGACTGGAAAAGGGTATTCTTTCACCCTCTTTCACAATTCAGTGCCTCCCAATTTCTGCAGTTTCCCTTTTTTCACCCCCAGCAAGTTTTCTTACTGCTCTAACCTCCCCATGTAACAATAAAAAATGCACCCCCACCAACCTTCTCCTTCTCCAAACCTTCTCTCAGATCCACTGACTCCCCCCACCCCTGACCTCTCTGCTCTTTCTCTGGCTAGCTCCACGTTTCAACCTGTTGATTCCTGGCCTCTGTCGGGGCTGGGGTCAGGAAAAAGAAATAAGGGGAAGCGTGCCAAATCAGGAGGGAGGCTTAGGGTGAAAAAGGAAGTTCTCAAACAAGTGGTGCATGGAAAGGTTGGACTCTCTCCAAGAACCCTGAGATGCGTCATCTTCTATGTCAGAAACCACCTCTCCCCCTTTTCCCCTCTGGCACAGCAGATATACTGGAATTTAGATACTGTTCATAATTATTCACTTTCAATATCAGCTTGCAGGCATATCCAGTCTTCTCTCCTAGGCTATGTCTAGACTGCAAGCCTCTTTCGAAAGAGAGCGTCTAGACTGCACATTGAACTTTCGAAAAAGCAGCTTGCTTTTTCGAAAGAAAGCATCCAGTGAGTCTGGATGCTCTCTTTCGAAGAAGCCCTATTTACATTGAAGAACGCCTTCTTTCGAAAGAGGAACTTTCGAAAGAAGGCGTTCTTCCTCGTGAAATGAGGTTTACCGCCATCGAAAGAAAAGCCGCGTTCTTTTGATTTAATTTCAAAAGAACGCGGCTGCAGTCTAGACTACTTTTTTCGAAAAAACCCCTGAGTCTGGACACAGCCCTAGAAGGATACTTATTAGGCAAGGAGGAATGTGGTGCGTATTATTTGTATAACACCTAGGGTGACCAGATGTCCTGATTTTAAAGGGGCAATCCTGGTATTTGGGGCTTTGTCCTATAGAGGTGCCTATTATCCTCCACTCCCAGGCCTGATTTTTCACACTTGCAATCTGGTCACCCTAATTAGAACCTAGAGTGTGCAAGGGACTTTTCATACCCATACAGACCCTACCTCAAGGCATGCACAGTCTCAGTATACCACATACAAATGCAAATGAAACTTGATAGAAATTTAAAAAAAGCACTTTCTGTCTGCATGCTTGAGGGTGGTTTGGATTTTCACATGCTTATGAAACATCAAAGTTTGTCTGGGACTGAGAACAAAAATACCGAGATACTTCCTTGTTCTGGTTTTTCTTGCAATAGCAAAAGTCTTGCTATATTTCCTTCCCAACTCGTAGGGCCAAGAAGCATCCTGACTGAAGCTACAAAAAGCAGAAACATTTCAGTACAGGACCAAACAACTAGACCTGGATATACAGGAAGTCCCCAACTTACAACCAGGTTGTGTTCCAAAGGTTTGTAAATAAGTCATGTGGAACTCAGAATGCATTTCCCCACAGAAACAATGTTATAAATGGTAGTTAGGTTCCCAGGCTAGCCCACAAGAGCCTTTTAAACCCATAATGTAGCTGATATACTGCATATTTGCATTGAAAAATAGTAAAAATAGTGTTTTATTGAACCTTGATTGCTGGTGCTTGAGGAAAGGCAGGTTTAGCTAAAGGAGGATGACAGGTAGGTGGAGATTCATAAGGAAACTTCTGGGCACCCCGCCCCTCCAGCTGCCATCCCACTGTGGGTTCTGCACCAGTTCCTGTGGCCAGCCCCGAGTCACCCTCCTCACAGGCTGCACCCAGCCCCTGCTCACCAGGAGGCAGTGAGCAGCATGAACACAGACCAGCAGACTGCGGAGGAGCAGAGGGCAGACATGCAGCTGGCGGCTGGAAAGAAGCAGCAGTTTCCTCTTCAAAGCATCACTTCTCTCTAGCCCAGGGTCCCCAATGCGGTGCCCGCAGGTGCCATGATGCCCGCCGGGGCCTTTATGTGCATCCGTGCCGACTATTGGAGGGAGTGCATGCCACCACGCAACAGCTGAGAGGGGAGACGCTGGTTCGCGAACACACCGCGCATGTGGTCCCTCAGAAGTCTTGCAAACTGGGCGTCTCAGCTGTTGCACGGTGAGTTCGCTGTGCATGCGCTCCCTCGGATGTCTTATGAACCAGCATCTTCCCTCTCAGCTGTTGCGCGGTGGCATGCATTCCCTCTGATCGTCTCGCGCACCCCCTCCGCAGCTGAGAGGGGAGATTCCAGGTTTGCAAGACATCCGAGGGCGCTTATGCATGGCATGTTCAAATGCCCATGCAACAGCTGCTGAGAGGGGAAATGCCCAGCGTGCCGTGATGTCACAGCCCGGGACTTTACATTTTAAAACTGCACAGCCCAGCTCCAGGCCCGGTACGTGGTCTGGGGTCACAGAGGCAGCTGAGGCCGGGCCCAATCCCAGACTCAAACTGGAAGACAGAAGGTGGGGGTGCGGGAAAAATAGGGGGAAGCGGTGGGAGAGGAAGGGGCTTGTGCTGAGGGGAATGGGCAGGTCAGGAGAAGAAAGGGGAAGGCACCAAGGGACAGTGTGGAGGAGAGACAAATGCCAGGGGGCCAAGTAGAGACAATGAGGAAAAGGGCAGGAAGGGAGGTGTCAGTGGGAGGGGTACAGGGTGATGCTGGGAGAGGCGAGGGTAAGGGCATTGGAGGCTAGAGGGGGAAGGTAATGGGAAAAGGCTTGAAAGAAGGGGTGGGCATGAGGAAGGGATGGAGCAAATCATATGTGAGGGCACAGAGGCATGAGGGGAACTGGGGTAGAGGGTGATGAAGGGGTGGGCATCAGGGAAAAAGAGGGCAAAGGGGGAAGGGGCAGAGAGGGAAGCGGGAGGCACCAGGAGAGTGCAGGGCTAAGGGAAGGTGCAGGTGCCAGGGGATTCTGGGTGTGAAGCAGAAGGGCAGATACCTGCAGGGGAGGGACAAGCACCAGAGGTGAGAGGCAGGGCAGGTGTGTAGAAGGAGATGTTACGAGAGGGGATGAGGAGGGGTAGTTGACGTGATCAGAGTGGGGCTATTGGAGGAGTGGGCACAGGGGGGAGAGAAGGGCTGGTGGATGGGGGCAGGTCTCAGGAGGGCTGAGGGCAGTGAGAAGGGCAGGAGACAGGACAGCAGAGGAGGGTGAGAGGTTGGGGGGGCAGCAGGCACCAGGGGAGCTGATGGAGCAAGGGGAGGAGACATGGCAGCAGATGGTTGGGACATGGTGGGGATGGGGAGTGTGAGATTTAAAGGTGCTATGATTTTTTGGGGGGGGGCTCAATATTTGGACATCCCCCCTTTTTATTAATGCAGAATTTTGTTTAAAAATGAATTACAATATAATTAAAATAAAAATTATCCAACTAAATTAAGTTTCTATCAAATTTACCCAATTCATATGAAATGTGCGCATTTGACACTTTCAATTTGCGCATTTGACACCTTTTTTCTATTTTTTCTCCAAAGGGGGGGGGAGCGAATAATTGCAGAATAATTAAATTAATTACTTTTACATGTAAAATTACCTTTTTATCTTCTGGATTCACATATTATGTAATATTAAATATGATTTTTTTGTATTATTTAATGTACAAATACAAAATAAGCCTTGAAAAATTATTGGCGCCCGCAACACTCATCTGAAAACATGAATGTGCTATTGGCCACAAAAAAGTTGGGGACTACTGCTCTAGCCACTGGCTGCATGACTGCCCCTTTCTCTTCCAGATTCCTCCACCATGCACTCAGCCTGCTCACCATCCTCTGTGCCTCTTGCCTTGTCCTCCTGAGGCAGCCGGTGAGCTTTTGTTAGTGTGTGCAAATGTTGGTAAGGCAGATGTTTGTAGCTCGGGGAGCGCCTGTACAGCTATTTCACATGCCACCACCGCATGACAAACCACAGCAATAGTAAGCAACCAGGCAGAGGGACGGGACAAAGAGAAATGTACATCGTTTTGTCTAGCTCTCCATCCACCCCTTTGGCTATCATGTCCATTGAAGACTTCTGGGCACAGTCTGTAAATTTACTACTGCAATACACAAAATAAAATCGACTAATGGTAAAACTTCTAGGCTTTTCTGTATGTTTATTTTTTAAAATGTAGCTTCTAGGACTAAATAAAACAGCCAAGGTAAGCCAGTGGGACTGTCTCAAGGTGAGAGGGACCCATACAATATTTTAAACATATTTTCTAACTCAAGGAAGCTCACGTTCACAAGGGCACCAAGGTGAAGAGGGAAGGGCTAAAGGAATTAGTTCAGTTAAGAATCAGAATCTTTTCAGGGTTCCTTCACTCCCAGGAGAAGCTGAACAATTTCACTCTCTTCCTTTGATAGATGGCTGAGCATGCTCAGCTTGGTGTTGATTTATATTGGACATTAGAAGACTGTGCTCCGGCGCTTGCTAATCTTTCAAAAGCGCTTCAGTGCATCAGCTTTGTCCAGGATATTTTTTTCCTTGTGAGAAGGCAGTACTTTTGACAGGTAGAAAGGCTGTACAGTTATTCAAATTAATGTGCACAAATGAGTGTCATTGACCACGACAATAATATTCCAATATTTTGCTATTTTTGGAGCTAGATCATGAGACTCAATGCAGGGATCCAGGGGGAGAACTCAGACAGTAGAAACAGAAGGTTTGATTTGCAGACAACTGAAGTAGAAGAAAAAAATACTTAAGAAATCAAGGAAGCGTCTCACACTAAAATTTAGTATTCCAGGACAGAGAATGGAGCAGCTCCTACATTCCTTCTGAGTCAGTACTCACATATAATGCTTCCTGTGTCTTGACATAATATAAAATCCATAGAAGGTGCCAAAAATAGAGGAAGGGTGCAAACCTCGCACAGTTATCCTTTGCTCTTTTTAATTTGGTCTTGAATAAGATTAAAAGAGTGTTTTAAACCAAGTATTCCTTCTGATAGACAGACTTAGAAAGTTTATTCCATGGGTAACAAAAAAAAATCTCCAGAGCTAATATTGCTAGCCACTGTGATGGTGTCTTATACCCTTGAGTTCCCTGGCTCTTAGATGCCCACAGTGCAGGTCTAGTGGTTTATAGAGTCATAATTCCCAGGCCAAAAGGAACCACTGGATCATCTATTTGAGCATCCAGTATAACACAGGCCAAAGAGCTCCCCCAAAATAATTCCTAGCTCAGGTCTTTTAGAAAAGCATACAATCTGGATTTAAAAATGGTCAGTGACAGAGAATCTGCCAGAACCTTTGGTAAATTGTTCTAACAATTAATCCCCCTCCTGTCAAAAATGTACATCTTATTTTGAGTCTAAATTTGTCTAGTTTCAACTTCCAGCCATTAGATCATATTATACCTTTCTCAGCTGGACTGAAGAGCCCATTGTTAAATATTTGTTTCTACCCATGCTGGATACTTACAGACTAATCAAGTCATCCCTCAGCCTTTTCTTTAAACTGAAGAGATTGAGCTCTTGCAGTGCATCACTATGAGTACATCATCCTTTAATTGCTCCTGTGGCTCTTTTCTGGCAAGGATGCTAGCTTGGGATTTACAAAGACTCAAGTTCAATTCCTTGCTCATTCATAGGCTTCCTGTTTCACCTTGGGCAAGTCGCTATGTCTCTCTCTGCCACAGGTCTTTGTGGATACAAAGGGGTAATAGCATTTCACAGGCCCACAAATGGGCGGGACACAAAGGAGGCAGTTGCCCTGGGGCTGGGTGAGTCAAAAGGGCCCGGTGCTCCCAGCTTCCACTGCCACAGGTGTAGTGGCCAGAGCCCCAGGCCCTTCAAATCACTGCTGGAGCACTGGGTGGCATGCTCTGGGCAGCTCTCAGGGCTCATATGGGTGAGGGGATGGGCAGCCTGGTGCTGAGGACTGGCTGCCCCCAGCCCGGACCAGTCCCTTTCAGGAAGGTGGATCTGCCACCCCATCTTGCCCAAGGGCCTGGCAAGTCTGTCACCCCCCCCGGCATTGCCCTACCTCACAGAGATATTGTGAGGATAGGAACAGTGAAGATTATGAACTTTTCAGATACTACAGTAAAGGGTCATGGGAATGTAGGTAGTTATGATCTGCTGCGGAATTGCTTTGGACAACAACCACAATCCTCCAAAGTATCATTTATTTTGTCCCCTCAAGACGGGTTTTATATACATTTATTGGGGAGTGTAACTAAAGCCTCGGGGTAAAGCTCTGAGAGCTCAGTTCAACCCTAGCCCAATAGAAGAACTTATTTACCTTTTATAGTAGGAAGGGACTTCTTTTACTGGCATGTTTGTAGGTGGTTCTTTTATTGTTTTGACATTTTAGCGGTCATGCTTTCACCTTAAGAATAAATGTGCTTGCTTAGAAAGAGCTGTGTGGTAACTTAACTGGGCAATGCTATGGTTTATAGCCTCTCAGCAGGAAGCAAAGTGTAACCCACACACCTAGGCTATGTCTACACTCGCGGCTTCTTGCGCAAGTAATATGCAAATGAGGCTAAGCGTGGAATATCGCCAACCCTCATTTGCATACCTAATGAGCCACCATTTTTTTCAGAAGAGGCTCTTGCGGAAGAAGGAGCATCTACACTGCCCTTTCTTGTGCAAGAAAAACCCTCTTGCGCAATGCCATTACACCTATTACTTTTCAGGAAGAACGGCATTGCGCAAGAGGGTTTTTCTTGCGCAAGAAGAGGCAGTGTAGATGCTCCTTCTTGCGCAAGAGCCTCTTCTGAAAAAAATGGAGGCTCATTAGGTATTCAAATGAGGCTCAGCAATATTCCACGCTTAGCCTCATTTGCATATTACTCGCCCAAGAAGCCGCCAGTGTAGACATAGCCCTAGTGTGGTTACTGAGTACCGCGAGTGGCACCTAGAGCATTGCAACAGTTAAGATCAAGAGACCTCTACAGCATGAGCTGGGAGCCAGCTGGCTTTTAGCTCAGAGGGTAGAAGCTCCTAGAGTAAGGTCCCAAGTTCAAATCCGCCTTGGTGGTGGTTACAGAAGCAGGCTTGTTCAGGCAATCTGACTTGGTAGCAACTCACAGTGTAAGCAGGAAACTATGCAGACTAGAAAATAATCTTGGCCAGAGGGGTGAGAGATACAGGTCTCTCCACCCGTGAAGGGTGAGGGGCCAGGACCATAGAGGGGAAAATACAGGTGCAATTGCCCTGAACTGGGGCAAGTGTCAAAAGCATCCGGTGTTCAGAATTAGTGCCCTTTTGTTTTAGTACAAATTAAAATAATCTAAAAGTGAAGTATACTGCTTACCTAGCTTAGATTGGAGACTGTTTCCTGATGTAGGTGTGTTTAACACTTTCCCATCAATACCAAGGATAATTGTGTTGACATGTTCTGATTAGATGAAAATAGACTTCTCAACGGAAAAGAGAAAGTTGCACTTCAGGTTTTAGAAACACTTCATAAAAAGGGAGTTGGTATTATTGCAGCTGAGGGAATTTTTTGGCTGAAACAATTTACTGGGGGCTGAGGAGGATAGTCTGCCATACCAAGTACTTTGCAAACTTGCATTGGCTGCAAAAATTAAAAAAAAATACTGTTAACCAAGTGTTGTGTCTTCAGACCTTTTATGAAACTGCATTTTACTATTTAAGGCTGATTATTCTTCCCTTGAAGTCGATGGCAAAACTCACAGCGATTTTACTGATTTCAGGATTCAACGCATACTTAGTATTAAAAGAGTGGAGTTATATAATAAAATGTGCCTTTTATTTGGTGCAGACAAGGGCTACGTCTAGACTGCAAGCCTCTTTCGAAAGAGGCTTTTTCAAAAGATACTTTCAAAAAAGCCTCTTTTGAAAAAGAGCGTCTAGACTACAACCAGTACTTTTGAAAAAGCAAGCTTCTTTTTCGAAAGAGAGCACCCAGGCAGTCTGGATGCTCTCTTTCAAAAAATCACAGTTTGCATTACATAACACCTTTTTTCGGAAGGGCACTTTCGAAAAAAGGCATTCGTCCTCATAAAATGAGGTTTTCCATGGTCAAAAAAACTGCTGTGTTCTTTCAATTTACTTTCGAAAGAACGTGGCAGCAGTCTAGACGCAGGGGAAGTTTTTTCAAAAAAAGGCCACTTTTTTCGAAAAAAACATGTAGTCTAGACACACCCAAGGACTACCACGCCTTCAAAATTTCTTTACTTTAGATATAAAATTTGGGGGTTCCCTTCTCCGCTATCCTGAGTTCCAATAATTCCAGTGTTGCAGGCTCTTCCTTCCCTGTCAAGAGGGTGATTAGTTATCCAACAATATGCTTCTTCAGTGTTTGCAAACAGTTTGGCCCATAGTCCTTATTGACTGTTAACTTGCTTTATTGAATTCAGCTGTATGCCAACACACATATTCCAGTTTGCTCTGTTTACTTTCTATACATTCTTCACAGTATTGTTGTAGCCATATTGGTCCCAAGATAGTAGAAAGATGGTGGGTGAGGTTTATTGGACCAACTTTTGTTCCTGAAGAAGACAAGAATTAAATATAGCAATTGTTCTGGGATCACCACAACATCGTAAAAGCTGGTTATATGATGTATATTATAATATAGGACGAGGAAACTGAGAGCCAAGGAACATACTACTCAGAAAAAGAGCTTGTGTAGCTTGAAAAACTTGTATTTTTCACCAACACAAATTGGTTCAGAAGAAATATACTACTTCACCCACCTTGTCTCTCCAATGCCTTCTAGAAGCACAAGCTAGGAAAATCCCTGCTCAGGTAGTCACATCAGTGTTTTGGTTTTACCAGTGCATTTGTTCTCTAAAAATCTCTCTCCCAACTTGGGTTGGCAGCAACCTAGCTAGTCTGTGGTACACTGTTCATATCTTTCCTGAGATATTTAGGATGAGTCTCTTAACAATACCCAAACAGAACCAGGGTTGCTTGAAACAATTCTCTTGACACTGGCTATATTGTTGCCACTGCTGTTAAATCTTATTATTAAAAATTTATTTTCATAGATTCCAGTTACTATAGCCTTATTTAAGTAACAGTTTTGAAGTTTTATGGACAGCTTTTGTATGTTATTAAAATTGAAAATTCCCTTCCTAATGGCCTTAAGAATTAATTGAAGACACCATGAACATGTAGCAATGAGGAGTCAATATTCTGCATTACTGTATTTCTTTCTATTAATGCAGGTACCCTTTAAAAATGCCACTACATTTCTAAAGCACAACCTCACAAGCTCTTCTACTCAAATTCAGCTGTAGAGCATTACAATATGGGAAAGCTGTCATCTTGTCATCCTAGGAGCCATGTTGTTTCATAGAATGGTGTATCACACTATAAGCCTCTCTGACATTATGTGACAAGTAATGTGCAGATTTTTAAAGAACAGATTGGATAGTCACTATCTTCATTCAATATGCTTAACTTTGTAGCTGATCTGAATTTCTGGGGGTAATAATTTGATTGATTGCCCGTAAGAAAAAAGCAAAATAAAAAATTCATGACTTATTGCTTTCATACTTCCAGTTCTGTTAAAATAGACTTGTTCTCAGATTTAATACACCAGTCAACGGAGTACTGCCAGGATCAGCACAGAATATGCTTACCTGTGGAAAAGACTTCAGGGCATCATAGTTTTATCAGGAGGTGTCAGAAAGTACGCTGGAGCCATGATATTTATAAGATATGCAGAAAGATTGTAAAAGTATTATAGGCAAAGGCTGATACCTTTTGTTAAGCTTGCCCAACACTTCCTATTCTAAGACCCTGTTTTCAATTGCCTATAGCTATGCCAGACATTAATTGTTTGGGCTGATATTTGCTATGTCACACGTGGCTGATTGTTCTTGGAAAGTTTTAGTGGAAACATTTTGGCTGTTTCCCAGAACACGACTAGTGAAAAAAAAAATTTCCGAAGACCTTCTGCTGCATAAACTCATGTTCTGTTCCTCATTACAAATCACGAATACAAGAGGGTTATTAAAGAAGAGCCTTCTGTAAGCCATTCATGGTAGGACAAATTTTACTTCCTTTGTCCTGCCATAAAAAGACAGTGTGCTAGATGCTGGTCTTAATTACACAGTCCTAGAGTAAGTCTCTGTGGATTTAGACCTATGTAACTGAGAGCAGAATCTGGCTCAATTAATAGAGATGCCTGCTCCAAAAAGCTCAAGTGAGAGGAGCGGTGCATTTTTCTTATGCAGTGAAAGAAGCAATCAGGGGAAAACCTGTCTGATTAACACTACAGTGCTATTTTGCTACAAGTCTAATGTTGATCTCAGAGCTCAAGAGAGAAATGCTAAATTTGTGGTAAATGTGATTCTTAAGAAGAGACCATAGCTATAAAAATGCTTGCTAGATACTCTGCTGATGTAAATTGATCTAAGCAGTATTAAGCAATCACGAACAGTGGAAAGATTACACAGAACTAGTACAGTCAAATTAAGAATACCAGTCATTGTAACACAGGATCAAAGAAGTTAGGTAGCTAATTGCAGAAGACCATGATAGCCTGTTGTGGATACAACTATGGACATTCTTGCATTCTTATTACTTAGCCATGGCAGCAAGGGCAGAGATCCAGTGACTTTTCCTTTCACCTCAACATTAACCTGCTTTTAAACGTGATTCCCAGCGAGAGACAAAAAAAAGGGAAAAAAACGCACTGAAATAGAACTACGGCTGTAAAGTCACAGCACACACGTATGCTAACGCCACATGTAAGGATACTTTCCTATTAGAAATAAGCACAGAATGTACACCAAGAGCATTGTCCAAGCTCATCCCACACCTGAGCTTTGTCTTTATTCTGAGAATAAGAAAACCCTTAAGAGGGGACAGAACTTGCAAATATTGGGCTAGAGTGTTACAAGCCTTAATGCCCAGTCCCTGCCCCACTGAGTTTCCCTCTTGAGAGCCAGTGAGGGGAAAGTGGAGTGGACAGAGCTAACTTTGCCCATCCAGCACTCCTGCCTACTGCATTGCTCAGGCCCAGGATGGAAGTACATTGTTTCCTTCTCAAGGCTGCAGTAAGTTAGCTCCCTGTTGTCCAAGTCAGACAGGACTCACAGATTTGTCAGACCGCTCTGTTTATTAGCAAAGCCACTCTGCTAATTCACCCAGAAAATGTAAGTATCATACAAGGGTCAAACTCCTTGATTTATACAGTCAAAAGAAAGCCAAGTTAACAAGATTAAAAGAGAGGCAAAACTTCACGGTATTAGCATGAGGCTAGTCAAGTATCTTCATTTCCACATCAAGCACACAGCAATCTCCTGTCCATATCTCCCTGGTTATCTCAATTGCTTTCTGCCTAACACCTAATGTTCCGTTTCCTATTATCCCAGGCCCACCTGGCTAGCACTCTGATCTGCATACCTACAAACAACATTAACATACTTTTCTCCTTCCTATTCAGAGACAAACAGTATTCCTTCAACTTATTCAATTATTACAGCATAATTCATCTTTCTCTTACACTGTGAAGCAGGAGGGAGGGAAGAGCCAGGGAGGTCATGTGCTTCTTCCATAGCTGAGCATCGGCCTTGTATCCAGGACTGAGCCTTAAGGCTCAATCTAGCTCATACGACTTCACCTTCAAGTGGTCATGGAAGGAGGCTGATTAGGGTTTCTCCTTGTATTGCCTTCAGAACGCATGCTTATAAGAGGCACTTACCCATACTGGCCTCACACTTTGCTGCTGCCTCAGTTTTCCCGTTCTTCAGACTCTCAAACCACCCTCAGGATCTTGTGCACATTGAATAATCAACCAGGCCTCAAGCAGGGGAGTGAACAATGCAGGTCACCCAAGGGTCAGCGTAAACCAAAGCATGACTCCACAGGGTTTTTTTTTTTCCAACTTTGCTGGGCTCAACAGTTCTTTCCCAAAGCCCAGGTCTTGCTACCTGTCATTTCGCCAGGCTTCTATTCTTCCCCCTCCTCACTGCACCGAGCTCTGGACAGCCTTTCACACTTCGCTGGTGTCAAGATTCATCGCTAACCCAGCCCTCCCCCCAGCCGCTTTCCTAGGCTTCTTAAAGCAATCCCACCTCCATGCTATTGTTAAGTGATCTGAGTCACCTCACCCAACCCCATGAAACCAGACAGGAATGATTGAGCCCAATCCCCATAAGGAGCCAGTCCAAACCGTGACAATGTCCTTCTAGCTCTCGCAGGCCTTCAGAGGGAGGCTCAGCTGTTTGTTTCCCTGAGCAGGACTGACCAGACCCACGTGGGTGAGTCAACAGAAACATTATATAGCAAAATACAGAGTTGTAGGACCCAAAACCTGACTTCATGCAGATTCTAACAATCCAGAATGGCCAACTTCCACCAGAGGAAAGCAGGCAAAGGCTGGAGAGGTTGCAATTCAGGCCTGGGGAATGTGTTAAACAGGGAGAATCGAATACCAAACAGCCTTTTGTAAACTGAGCAGCATACCCTAAAGTTAGAGGTGCCAACCTTGCAGACTTTGAGATCCCAACTTGGCAGTTGGAGTTCACATTCTGCCAGCTCATTCACAGTGTGTGCAAGTGTTTTTCAGAAGTGTTGAGAAGGCAGGTTGTACACAATTAGTACAAATAACCATTAAGTTATACGTCTCTACACTGGATATCTGGAGCCAAATTGACCTGAAGTGTAAATGGACACAATTCCATTTGTTTATTGGTTTTGAGCACATACATGTGCAACATACCATTTACACTCACATTCTTGTCAAGATGCAGAGTAGCTAGACCCATTCCACCGTTAGCTGCACCTAGTGATATCACAGCTAGAGGGTGTAATCCAGGGCTATTCAACTTTGGAAGACCCAGGGCCACAGTGATACTCACAGCACATGTCGAGGGCCACAACTTAAATGTGTTTGCATGTACATGCAAATATATATGCGAATAGCATCTTTCACACTGACGGGCATGAATACAAAGATTAAGGCAAGACTACACAACGCGTAGGCCCCATTTAAGTCAGTTCTGCTGATATTAATAAAATGCAACAGTTACCCGATTTCCCCCCACATGGCAGCACTTTTAATGTGCAATGACAGTCCAGGAATTTAACTTCTAAAACACATATCAACAGAAGACCCTTATATTGACTCACTGTTGTGGAGCATGTTCCTAGGGGAGGCCATGTTCAAAGGATCCCGCCTGCAGGCCGTGTGTTGAGCCCTGTGTAAACCCAAACCGCACTGTGGGCCACAAACAAACAGGCCGGGTGTGGCATGTGACCCGCGGGCCGTGTGTTGAGTAGCCCTGGTTTAATTCAGCTTTTACTTCCCAGGTAATGTGCTTTAATCTCTTTCAATTATATCCTCCCTCCCTCATGGGTATAAGTCTACCCGAACATCCATATTTACTGTGTTTAATGAACTAATAATTATTTTTGCAAATATTTTATCATCCATAGCCAGATGTAGAATAAATTTGTCGTTTCAACAGAGAGCAGTCCTGGATTCCTTGGGTACAGTTTGGAAGGAGAGCAAAAGGTGACCTGTAGCCATACTTCATCACGACACAATTTTTTACTCATTATAATAGTTTGAGGACAACATTATAAAAACTCAAAAAGATTAAATTATGCAAGTCATCTGTTGCATCAGTTACCTCTTTGTGATTAATAAAAAAAAGAAAAGGAAATTCTCCATTGTCTAGGGTGTAGGGTTGCCAGATGGTTTAACAAAAAATACCGAACCGCCCCTCCCCCCCAAAAATAACACCGGGAAAAAATTCTGTTGAGAAAAAAAAAAAGGGCGCTGCAGCTTTAAATGGTGCTGTGCTCCTCACTCCCCTGCTCCTGCCAAATGCTGCAGGGGAAAATTGTCCCCAATGGTCTTCCTTCTGAGGGAAACAGGAAATACCAGACATTTCACATGTCCATTATTTTCTGGTTTTTTTTACCAGACGGGGGACCCAAATAAAACAGACAGTCTGGGCGAAAACCAGACACCTGACAACCCTAGATTGGTGTCAGTTGGACAGTCTGTTTTGAAGAAATACTCTGGCCTAGTCTACACTAAACAGGAAGTCGACTTAAGATACACAACTCCAGCTATGTTAATGACGTAACTGGAGTCGATGTATCTTAAATAGTGTTTTTGCACTGTCCACACACTAACCTAGGCTGCTCATCACCGATCTAGGGACAATTACATCCCTGATGTAGCTTCCTGAACTTCAGTAGTCTCACATGATTCACAAATATCACCCATTGAACTGTTTCAGAATCAATTCAAAAAGTGGATCCTTACACCAGCTGAAGATCCTAGCCCATTGTTCATTTTTATAAATGAATGCTTTGCTGAGCAAATTTGCAGTGAATGTATTTAATAATGCTATTCTTCCTTTCCACAGTTTTAGTGTCTATCATGTTAAATCATTTTTATTTAACCTTTTTATCCCTTTTATAGATTTATCACAGTCACTATTGGTCTAGTCAATAATTGGTTGCCCCCTCGACGCTCTGCAGTAACATCAATTTTCTTTACAAATGGAAACTCTTGAAGAATCTAATTCAAGCACGAAATTAGCTTCATGAGCACTCGGTGTTTATTGGTCAGTATTTCTTCCTTCAACTTGTTAAAGGAACTGAACAAAAGAAAATAAGGCGGAGCAGCAAAACACTGCTGCATTACAACTGCTCAGGGTCAAATTACACCAGACGAAAAGTAAGGCAGAAAGAAAAAACTTGGCCCCAAAGTGCAGCGGGATGGTGGTAGAAATGTGAAAATAGAATATTACAAAGGCTGCATCCACACTTGGAAGTGTTAAAGGCCTACTAAGGACATTCTAGCTCTGAAATAATGCAAACAAAGGAAAGGAGCTGTTTGTAACTCCTCTTTGAGGCTTTACTCTTTCATTCTGCATCTCGTTATTGCTTTTGGGTCCCTTTACACAGCACGATGTGTGCACAGGCTGCATATGTTCCAACTGTGCACCTGTGTCCTTTTCCAATGGAGGAGCTGAGAGCAGGCTGGACATGTGGATACAATAATTTTCTTGTGGCCTATCAGGCCACATCTGAAAGCAGACTACGTGCGGGCTGGACATGTCCTCTAGGCACTGTCTTGTGGGCACTGTGGGTCAGGTATACCTGTGCCTCCTAGATCTCCCTGGCACGCAGCAGGAACACAGCCACTAGGCCACTGTGTAATGTGGTATGGCAGTAGGGAGGGGATGGTAAAATGAGGAAAGGGCATGACCCTCTTCTTCCCTGCCCAGTTTGGGGTAACTAGTCCTTGCACCTGGCTGAGCCCAAACAGTGGGATTGTGCGGAGGCCTTGCTGCACCCTGCACACTCCTGCAGAAGTTGAGCTTCCTTTAATAACCACTCTCTGCAAAGAAGCAAAGGTCAGCAGTGAAGTGGCACAGTGAGAAACGACTGACACTCCAGTACCTGCTGCAATGCAGACTCCAACAGCCTCTCTTGATACCACCTTTCCTCAGGCTTTCAAAGCTGCTGCCTCCAGAAATGCTGCAGCTAGGGGTGCCAGAGGGACTGCTGCACCCCTTGGCTGAAAGTGGTTTCCATCGTATACAGAGTTTACAGTTTGGTTCAATGGCTCAATACCCACCCCTCCAGAAATTGTTCCTGTGCCCCTGGCTGCCTCCACAAATTGTGCTATTGCTTTGGATTCCCCTCCACTCATTTGGGCAGATTAAACAAGGTCCACACTCTGGCTCTTCCCTTGACGATCCCCATCACTGACGATCCCCATCACCCCAAAGCAGATCTGTTGCTGAAGAAGAAAGTGATCACACCCAGTTGCTAGGCTGTGTTGTTGCATTGAATGAGACTTTCCTAAGCAGTGGTGTTTGCCCAGAATAAGATCCTTTAGTGTATCACACCCAATGTTCTGCATTATGCACAGTGGGGAACACAACCACTAATGGAGGAAAGGTGCATTCAGGCAATGACCATTATCTATCAAAAGGCTGAAGAAAGAAAATATTTAGGTGGGGGAAAGGAGGGAGGAGGGGGAGAGACTATGTACGTTTGCATTTAGTACATACCTTTGTGACACAAGGTAAGGAGAATCCATTTGTTCAACCTTATCTATCCTTAGGGCAACCCCCAGTGGTGCTAAACACTAGTCTGCCTCGGCTGCAGTGTATCATATCAGAGTGTTGGCTGTGATGACTGAGGTGAATAACAGAATTCAAAAAAGGATCGGACATTTGTATGGAAAACAAGAACATCTACAGCTGCATTAGCTAGGATTGTAAGGGCTAGTCTATGCTGTAAGTGTTGCATCAACACAGCTGTAGTGTGTCTGATGAAGAGTCTATGGAGACAGGAGAGAGCTCTCCTGTTGGTAGAATAAATCCACTTCTTATTCACACTCCCGTGAGACTTAAATTATACCGATATAAGGGGCAGCATAGAACTGGCCCAACTTTTCGAAGACATTTAGACTGGATGCAAACTCTCATGTTTCAGGGAGTGAGCCTACCACTGACGTAGTTTATTTTATGGTAAGATTTTTCCTTAATTAATTGTCCACTTTGGAATACTTGTGCCTTTCTCTGAAGTATTTGTTACGGCCACAGAAAGAAAACGGAGCACTGGTCTGGTCTGGCAATTACTGTGTTATTTGGAAAGCTGTCTGTAATGTACAATACATGAGTACACATTCCTCAATTCCACTAGTCTTCAATATTTTCTCTCTCAGTTACTCTAATGCAAAACATGAAATCCCCAACTTTGTCTCCTTCCCATAAGAACAGCCAGTAGCAAGTCAATCGATGAGCAAAAAAAGATTGGAGACTCACCGGGTTTTTTTTCTTGCTGTTAGAAACTGAATTACCCTGCACAGGTTACAGTTCTCTGACCCTGTTAAACTCCTGGGTGTCTTATGTTCGGATTTGGCAGAAAGCCCCACTGCCCACAGCAGGATTCTGCAATGATACAGCTAGAGAACTAATTCTGTAGAAACCTTCCCTTCCCCCCATCCCTTCTGGAGCAGAGAGGAAGAAACAGATTTCCAATTATTGAGACTTACTGTGCTTCCTAGAAAGCAAAATGCAGAAGGTAGAGTTAACGAGTCAAACAAACAAATAAGCAAACAAACAAACAAAAATGGAACTTAGAAAAAAGAAAAAAATAAGCAGGATGTGAGATAGACAAGTGCTTTGAAGATTAATTGTATTTCCATTCAACTCTATCAAAGATACCCTGGCTCAGATTATCTTCTCGAACCCCATTTTCACTGGGCACAGCAGAGTGGGGACCGATTCACCAAGTAGCTGACTGCAGCTCTCTCTCATCATAGATTTGAGCCCGATTCCTATTGGAGCTCAGAGCAGTACTTTATAATCACATTACTCCAAATTGGTTGGACATTTTCCTATAACTCAGGACCACAGGGTAGCATGGGGCAAAAGTATTTTGAGGGCCCTCCCCCAAACTAACACCCCAATTTCTGTGTGTTTCATGTTTCTCATGATGAACATCTTTGGGCTGCACTGATTTAAGAAAAATCCCCCTTTTCCCATAGACAGGCTGATTTTCCTGTCATCTGCACCTTGTATAGTCATTTAGAAGGTGCAAAATGAATGTGAAGTGGATTAAAAAACTATCATTCTAACTGAATCATGTTTCACATCCACTTTGTGTGAATGACTGCACAAGGTGCAAGGCAGCATGCAGAGGAAAAATCACACGCATGAGATTCAGAATAGAGGATAACAGTTCCTGGAGTTCCACCACTTTTTAAATCATTAATGCAGGTTATTTTTCCTTCATCATCATATTTCATACTATCTGGTGAATTGGACAGCTGTCAAGTTCCATCACCTTCCTATGAATGGGAATAAATAATTGGATACTATCCATGTGTCTGTATTGTCACTTTTTCTCTTTCCCTTGGCAGCAACTCACTTAGTTTTGCTTCTGTCAGCCTCCTGCTACTGCCAGCACAATGCTACATTTTAGTTAGATTGAAAAACCACTGGCACTGAACATGGCATTGTAACAATATTAAGGACAACTAATTGATTTGTTAATTAATGCCACCAGAAATTAAAATGTTTTTGTTCCAGACTCTTAATTTGCAACTCTAGATAATTAAACTGCTAAAAGTGTCATTTTTCTCTCTCTTTCTTTTTTTTAAAGTGCAAGGTACAAGTGACAGGCAATAACAAAACTAAGCCGCTATTACAATAAAAATGGTGCCAAACAAGTATCACAAAGTACTGTAAGATTACCTCCAAACCCAAGGAATTTGGTAATATGATACTCTGGTAATGCAGAACTCTCTGCTGCCTCAGTTCTCTGCAGACACTATACACTTTTATTCCATTCTTGGAAGTGCTGCTCTCAGAAATGGTACTCCTAGAAATCACTTTGAAGCAGAGGAAGACTCTTACAGGTGTGATGTTCCCCCATCTGTCAGTTTGTTGTCTTGTCTTACATATAGATCATAAGCTCTTTGAGGTAGGGACTATCTTTTTGTTCTGGGCTTGTGCTGCTCCTAACACAATGGGTCCATGACTGGGGCTCCTGGAGGCTACCCCAATACAAACAACAAATAATAAAAATAGTTAACGACTCCTTCTGCGGCATTATCTCCTGGCCCTACAAGGAATGATTTCAGACCCCATATTCCTCAAATGTAAATCAGTAGTGGATGAATATTTTGAAAGCACAGTATCAGCTATTTTCATCACATCTCACTAATGACACATCAAGTACATTTCACCCAAAGATTCCCCCAAATGCAACACGCACAAGGAATGCATCACTGAAGAGTTATCCTGAGGAAACCTTGCAGTTATGTAACAGTGTGTAGCCACACTCACAGCACTTCAGAGCAAAAGGACCACTTTCAGCTAGACCAGCAGACGAGCATGGAGGAAGGTAAGAGAAGTGCCAGAAAGGAACTGTGCAAGGATATTGAAACAACAAAGGAGCTTTTATACACCACATTTCTATACCATAGGTGACTCTTCCAGAAGCACATTGCCCCCTAGTGCTATGATGGGCCAACATTTCAGAAGGGATTCGGAAAAAAGTAATTGCCTATTGAAGGCTATGAACCACTTCCTGCAGCACTCTGGTTTTCCATGGAGATGTTACAGACCAGTACTGACCATGCTGAATGCTGCTTACCTTCTGAGAAGATTGGATAAGAGTGCAGCCCAAGGAAACTGCTGGCATCGATAGTTTAAATGCACATCTCATTTTGATCATGGGAGGTTACAGCTAAATTCAAACTCCCTGTAACCAGATTGTAAATCACCTTGTAGTTCTTTTGGATTTTGTAACAGGAAGATCCCAAGCAGCTGCGGATGGCTATTCAGCCCTCTCCACTAGGTCCTAAAACAAAAGGAAAAACTATGTAGTAGTTTAAAGACTAACAAGATGGTTTAATAGGTTATGAGCTTTCATGGGCCAGTGCTACATAGTTTTTCCTTTTGTTTTAGCAAGATCAGACTAGGTCCTAACACCTTCTTAAATGCCGCTTAATTAAAATGCATCAGCTAATACATAGCTTACAAATATCTCCCCCTGTCTCCACAAGATAGACATGCCCTGTGGGTACCTCAGAGGGGTAGCTGTGTTAGTCTGTATCTGCAAAAACAATGAGGAGTCCAATGGCACCTTAGAGACTAACAGATTTATTAGGGCATAAGCACTTCCGCCCTGACTTGATTAGCCTCATTACACAAGTACCCCCTTTCTTTTATTGTGCTTATATATATATATATATACACACCCAAGACTCTGTAAACTCTCCTCCAATTCAGCTAATGAAGTGGGTTTTACCCATGAAAGCTTATGGCCTAAAAAATCTCTCAGGCCATGTCTACACTAGGAAACTATTTCAAAATTAGTAAATTTGAATGAATAAGTCCTGATTTGAACTAGCATGTCCACAATATGAGGAAGCCTCGAAATTAGTTGGAGGCAGGTTCTGTTAATGTGGACGCGCTACCTCAGACTTAGAGCACCAGGAAGCACTGGGGAATAATTACTTTGAATTAGTCTGGAGAGTAATTATTTCAAATTAGCAGCATCACCATTATTTTAAAATAAATATTTTAAAATAAAATGATAATTTAACTAATTTAAAATAAAATGACCATTATATTAAAATAACTGATGAAAAGCAGGAGCACAGATTTTGAATTCCACAACCCATTATTTCAAAATAACGGGCTTGGTAGTTTGGACACTCTGATTATAAATGTGACCTGGAGGGATTATTTCAAAATAAAGTCCTAGCGTAGACCAGGGCTAAGGTGCCACAGGACTTCTTGTTGTTTATGTCCCATGGGTGCAATTCAAGCTCTGTGCAGAGAGCCAGAAAATGATTATCCACAACTTATGCCCTAATGTGAAGGTTTAAGTAGGAGTTATGGGATGCACAGGCCACATGCTGCTCTCTGCACAAGGGTGAATTGCACTCAGAAAGAACAGCTTCCAGGATTAGATAAATCCTTTCTTTAAACAAAGCTTTTTAGACCAGCAGGAGACCTCTGTTGTAGGACCTTGCAGGCTCCTGCTTCCCACTAGCAGAGGGAGTGGTGACAAAAGAATGTCATTAAGGTCCTCATTCTGCATTTGTTACCAGGCAGGAAGAGGACCATACTGTCATCACTTCCAGGTTTTCAGAGAGGAGAGAGCCATGATATTCAGGGGAAACATTCTGGGCTCTGTGTGCTGGGGCGCTAGTACAGCAAAGGAACTGGACGTGATAGAGCAGTCTGCCGCAACAGCTTTTTGATATGGACCTTTCTGCCCACACTGCTTTGCTCATATATTCTTTTTGATTAAATAGATTTCCCAGTATTTGTTTCGCATGCACATCTCTGAGAGATTTTTATTAATAAAGTCATGGTAAATGAGATTCAGGCCTCCTGCTGCATTTCCTGGCACATTCAACACATTTCGACTGACACGGTTCCAAGATTACAAAGTTTGCGTACAAAAACATTGCAGAGAGGAAATAGGTTTTGTCAGTAGCAAGTGACTGTAGCGGTTAACAATCCTGGCATTAAACGGGGAGGGGGGGGGGGGATCACAGAGGTTTTTAAAAACAACAGCCAAAAGGGGTATTGTTCTGCAGCTGAGAATGTGGCATACATGAACATAATCAGATCACTTCCAGTCGATCAGCATATGCAGTACGCGCAGATCAAAGCTTCCGGTTTAGCCTTGAAACAAGCTGTCACCTTCAACAATAAGAAACTAAGCAGGTCACACCTCTGCTCCCTGGGGGCCAGGTCTGAAATGGGTTGCTAAATGTGAACTAACCTATTGTTGTATTACAGGAGTAGTGTCACCAGAGGCCACCTCCAGTCTCAGTAGGGGAGGGGTATTATTCCTAAAACAAAGATTAATATGGTCTTAAGTCAATGTCTGGCCCTCATGCTTCAGGGTCACCCTTTTCCAGCGGTCTCTGACACTTCAGCTCCTGGCAGCTTACTGTAGGCTTGTCTACAGTAGATGGTGGATCAACTCAGTGATGATCAATACACCAGCAGTTGATTTATTGTGGCTGTTCAGATGCGATGAATCGACCTCCGAGTGCTCTCCTGTCCACTCCAGTACTCCACCTGGATGAGAAGAGTAGCCATCTGCCGACCGATGGTGAGTCCATAAGTCCTATTCGCGTAGCTGAAGTTACATAGGTTAGATCAACAGGGGTGGGAGCCTAGTGTCGTTAGTCTTGGAGTTGCAGTCACAAAGTTGCTTCCTTTGGTCTCTTCCCCACTTGCTCCAGGACCCACTACAGGAGTTGCCTTTATTGGCCACAACTCAGCCTGTCCCAGTCCTTCCCTTCTCCAGCTGCCCACTTGCAGCTTTTTATAGGGCCAGGTGTAGCTCTGCCCTCTTTAATTAGCCGGATTAGGCTCACTTGATGCTCCAGCCTGGGAAGCTGGGCGTATAGGCACAAAGACCAGCTGCCCTGTGACAAGCACAGGGCATGTTCACAAAGCCTCTGGTCACCAGCCTGAGTCTATAGATGTGGGCCTGTGGGGCTCACACTAGCACTCTAACAACAACTGTGTAGACAGTGCTTTGAAGTTCCAACTCCGGCTGGAGCTCAAGCTTTGAAACCTAGGAATAGGGATGGGCAAAGCACTGCTATTTTTAGATCACGAGTGCAAGCCCAAGTCCCTCGATCCAGCTTGGGAGGTTCGCTGCCAGGGGCTGTGTAGACATGCTTCTAGAGTCCCTAACTGGGATCAGAGGCAAGTTATGCTAGGGGCTGTACAAATGCATAGTAAGAGACAGTCCCTTCTCCTGCCTCGGAAAGTTTACAAACTCAATGCAATAGTCAAAGGGAGGAAGAAGGAGTAGGTGACGGGACTTGCCCAAGGTCACACTTCAGGTAGAGGGAGGTCTAGGAACTGAATCCCTGTTAAAGTCCCAGTCGACTGGCCTAATCACTAGACAAGGCTGCTTTTCATCTTGTCAAAGCTCATTTAATACACAAATGATGGACACACTCATAAAGTCCTCTGAGTTGTCTGGACTATTCGTTCTTTTTCTGAGGAAAAAAAAAAGCAGTGCAGCCAAAAGCGGGAAAGCATACAAACAAAAATCCCTAAAAGCCCAAGGATAGCCCATAAGCATTATTTCCTCTTCAGCTGAATGTGCTTTTCAACTGCTGAGATAAATGGAGACCCACTTACCATGAAACGTCTTCATCTAGCTTCCAATTATGCACCGCATGGCTTTTCTATCTCAGTGAAAATATCTGCATCATACACTCCAGTCTGGTTTTCCTTAGAAAAACTACTGAGACCGCATTGCCTTGCTTAGTGCAACGGTCTGGCAATTCATCATTTATTCTTATGATAATACCTGGCAAAGTAGTAGCCTGTTAAGAAACGTAAGAAAAAAAGACCCACCATCTGTGCTGCTTGGCTTGGCTCATGTTGATACAAGGTATATGAAGTTAACTCATCAGGAGCATTTCTTCTGAGAACACATAAGAAGAGTCATTAGAAATAGCAGTGATGATAACTAATGGAAGAGAAAACAAAGCACTTACCTAAGAAAATTTCCAATGAGTTCAGAATATTCAGCAATTATTTTAAATGTGGAAGTGTTGGTTCAAAGTTTATCCTGAAGAGAAATAAGTCACTTTAAGATGGGGGCTATCTTAAAAAAATAGACTGTTGCTGGGATTAGAGATCAAATTGCGAAAAATGACCAAGTCTGGGATGTGCATATATGTGCAGAACACATTGGTAACACTTTCTGTCAAACTCCCTTCCCGGCATCACCAATTGTGAATAATGTGAGCAATGTTGAGTTCCTTGGCTAGTCTCTCTGTGCACATAAATATAACAGACACTGTTAGGAGGAAACTGCCTCTGTTTGATCAGATTTGGAAGAACAAGAATGGGCCACCTTTCGCATACAAACGGTGGTGAAGCAAAATTTTAAAAAATTAACAACGGAATGGGGTTGATGCAGGGGAATTATTTTTTAACATTTATCACTTACTAGATTTACCTGGTGTTGGTTGAGTCCTTAACTCAAATCAATTTTGTTTTTCTTATTTAAACAATTGTTCTGGAGTGGGGCTGGGGACAAATATGCAGGTTGCCTCAGAGAGAGAGGACAATCCCAGCCCTCTCTCACTGCAGCAGGTTGGGGCCAGGTGAGAAGCACCTGTCCATGGGCGCTGCAGCGAGCACAGCCAGGGGAGGGGTGCATGTCTCCCAGCAGGGAGACAGACGCACAAACAGGCATTCAAACAGATAAACTCTGAATTATATAATAGATGTCTGTCTCTTTCTCCACTCCACCCTCTGCTGATGCAATGGGCTTATATAGCTGTCCCAGTCTGCATCTCTGGCCCCTTGCTGCCCCTCTGTGGTCATTCTACATTATTACTGTCCCTTCTACCAGACCTCCTCCTTTTCCATTTTATGAGAAACAATAGGTCTCCAGGCACAGCCTATTGTCCTGGCACAACCAAATCCTTACCTTGTTTTAAATTATAAGAGGAAGCTGGTGGTTCTAGCTCTTACTGTTTAGTTTTTGAACAAATGGACTAATAGATGGACAGACAGGTGCACATTTCTAAAGGAGGGTATGTCTACACTACCACCCTAGTTCGAACTAGGGTGGTAATGTAGGCAACCGGAGTTGCAAATGAAGCCTGGGATTTGAATTTCCTGGGCTTCATTTGCATCTCGCTGGGCGCCGCCATTTTTAAATGTCCGCTAGTGCGGACTCCGTGCCGCGCGGCTACACGCGGCACAGACTAGGTAGTTTGGACTACCTAGTCACGAGGAGTAACGGTAGTTCGGAATAGGAAGCCTAGTCCAAACTACCTAGTCCGTGCCGCGTGTAGCCGCGGAGTCTGCACTAGCAGACATTTAAAAATGGCAGCGCCCGGCGAAATGCAAATGAAGCCCGGGAAATTCAAATCCCAGGCTTCATTTGCAACTCCGGTTGCCTACATTACCACCCTAGTTCGAACTAGGGTGGTAGTGTAGACATACCCATATATAGTAAGACTGAGCAATCAAGAAAGATACCTGGTAGCATGGTAGCATGCACTGACAAGGGACTAATAATAGCATTGCAGATTTACATAACTGATAGTCATAAGAACATAAGAGCGGCCATACTGGGTCAGACCAAAGCCCCATCTAACCCAGGATCCTGTCTTCCACCAATGGCCAGTGCCAGATGTCCCTGGGGTACGTCTACACTACAGAGTTTTGTTAGAAAAATGGCCATTTTTCTGGCAAAACCTGAGTTACATCCAGACTGCAATCACGTTTGTCCTAAAGTAAATCGAAAGAACAAAGGTTTTTTTCCAGCGTTGGTAATCCTCTTTCTATGAGAAAGACGCCTTTTTCCAAAAGAGCTCTTTCAGAAAAAGGCATGTGTGGATGGGAAAGAGGGAGTTCTTCAGAAAGAAGAGGAAAGAGGCAAAAGCACAGGTGCCCTAGTGGCCACTCCATCCATAGTAATCACAGCTTAAATGTGAGATAGCATCCATTCAGTGTGGATGCTATCTTCAAAAAAGCAGATTGCTTTTTTGATGCGCTTTTGTGTGTGGATGCTCTCTTTTGGAAGAAGTTTTTCAGATCTCTTCCTAAAAAAGGTTCTTCTGAAAGAAGCCTGCAGTCTAGACATAACCAGAGGGTGTGAACAGAACAGGTAATCATCAAGTGATCCCTCTCCTGTCATCCATTTCCAGCCTCTGACAAACAGAGGCTAAGGACACCATCCCTGCCCATCCTGGCTAATAGCCATTGATGAACTTAACCTCCATGAATGTATCTAGTTCTTTTTTTGCACTCTGTTAAAGTCCTGGTCCTCACAACATCCTCTGGCAAGGAGTTCCACAGGTTGCCTGTGCACTGCATGAAGAAAAACTTTCTTTTGTTTGTTTTAAACCCACTACCTCTTACTGTAATTTCATTTGATGACCCCTAGTTCTTTTATTATAAGAACAAGTAAATAATTTTTCTTATTCACTTTTTCCACACCAGTTGTGATTTTATAGACTTCTATCATATACTCCCTTAGTCTCCTCTTTTCTAAACTGAAAAATCCCAGTCTTTTTCATCTCTCTTTATATGGGACCCATTCCAATCCCCAATCATTTTTATTGCTCTTTTCAGAATCTTTTTCAATACCAATATATCTTTTTTGAGATGAGGCGACCACATCAGTACACAGCATTCAAGATGTGGGCATACCATGGTTTTATTTAGAGGCAATAAGGTATTCTCTCTCTCTCATTCTCTATCCCTTTTTAAATGATTCCTAATATTCTGCTTGCTTTTTTGACTTCCACTGCACATTGAATGGATGTTTTCAGAGAACTATCCACAATGACTCCAAGATCTCTCTCTGGAGTAGTTAAAACGAAATTAGTCCCCATCATGATGTATGTATAGTTGGGATTATTGTTTCCAATGTGCATTGATTTACATTTATCAACATTAAATTTCATTTGCCATTTTGTTGCCCAATCACTTAGTTTTGTGAGATCTTTTTGAAGCTCTTCACAGTCTGATTTGGTCTTAACTATCTTGGGCAGTTTAGTATCATCTGCAAATTTTGCCACCTGACTGTTTACTCCTTTCTCCAGATCATTTATAAATAGGTTGAATGAATTGGTCACAGTACAGACCCTTGGGGGGCACCACTAGTTACCTCTCTCCATTCTGAAGACTTACCATTTATTCCTACCCTTTATTTCCTGTCTTTTAAACAGTTATCAGTCCATGAGAGGACCTTCCCGCTTATCCCATGACAACTAACATTTCTTAAGAGCCTTTCGTGAGGGATTTTGTCAAAGGCTTTCTGGAATCTAAGTATACTATATCCACTGGATCGTCCTTGTCCACACGTTTGTTGACCCCCCCCCTCAAAGAACTCTAGTAGATTAGCAAGGTATGATTTTCTTTTACAGAAACCATATGGAATTTTCCCCAACAAATTATGTTCATCTATGTGTCTGACAATTTTATTCTTTACTATAGGAAGGAGTACTGCAGAAAGGGATCTAAGGGTCATAGTGGACTATAAGCTAAATATGAGTCAACAATGTGACACTATTGCAAAAAAAAAGCAAACATCATTCTGGGATGCATTAACAGGAGTGTTGTAAGCAAGACACGAGAAGTCATTCTTCCACTCTACTCTGCACTAATTAGGCCTCAACTGGAGCATTGTGTCCAGTTCTGGGCACCACATTTCCAGAAAGATGTGAAGAAATTGGAAAGGGTCCAGAGAAGAGCAACAAAAATGAGTAAAGGTCTAGAAAACATGGCCTACAAGAGAAGACTGAAAGAACTGTGTTGTTTAGTTTGGAAAAAAAAGACTGAGAGGGGACATAACAACAGCTTTCAAGTACCTAAAAGAGTGTTACAAGGAAAAGGGAGAAAAATTACTCTCCTTAACAGCTGAAGACAGGACAAGAAGCAATGGGCTTAAATTGCAGCATAGAAGGTCTAGATTGGACATTAGGAAAATCTTCCTATCAGGGTGGTTAAGCCCTGGAATAAATTGCCTACAGAGATTGTGGAATCTCCATCATTGAAGATGTTTAAGAGCAGGTTAGATAAACACATGTCAGGGATGATCTAGATCAGGGGTGGGCAATCATTTTTGGTGGGACTCCACATTTTTGGTGGGGTGCTAGAGGCAGACTCTGGCTGCCACACACTTACCTAAGTGTCTCCTGGACGGCACCCCCAAGGCAGGCTGGACTTCCTGCCTCCTGCAGCCCCAGACCACTTGAAACTGCAGGCTGTTCCCTCCACGTGGCTCTCAGCTCTGGGAGGAGGAAGAGGGCTGTGTTGGCCCCCTTGCCCCCAGGCCAATCTCTCAGAGATTGGCTGGGATCAGTTCCTATTGGCTGGTTGTTTCCAGCCAATCAGAGCTGAGGATTGAGCTGTGGGTGGGGAGATCACACAATGCCTCCCCCTGCCTGCACAGCAGAAAACGGTGTGGACTGTGCTTTAAACCACAGCAGATGCGTGCCTGAGGGTCCCAGCGGGGTGGTCCCCGGGCCAGATCCAGTGGCTTGGTGGGCCAGATCTGGCCCCCAGGCCGTATTTTGACCAGCCCTGATCTAGATGGTGCTAGATCCTGCCATGAGGGCAGGGGACTAGACTTGATGACCTTGAAGTCCCTTCCAGTTCTAGTATTCTGTGATTCTATGATAATTTTCACTGAGTTCTATAACAAATGTGCTCAGTTTACAGCTAAAGATGTTTTTTTCTAACTGCCAGCCTCACTAACTCAATGCTAGGCTGAGGGAGTCAAGTGGAAATTTAGCTTTTCATACATCTATCCAGAAATAAAGATTCCATGGGCTAAATTGGACCCCAGACTGCACCCATTGCCTTCAAAGACACCTGTCTGATCGTTCTGCTTTTGAGGCGTTTGCACAGATTGGAGCCAGTAAGCAGTTCTTCTGCTGATTTAGAAGGAGTAAAATCCAATTCATTTTCTCCCCAGCAATGATGGCTCTGTAGTGCTAAGAGGAAACTGGAGCAAAAGCTGTAAAATCTTATTTTAGTTACTAAATCTGAGAGACACGGCTCTGAGCACAGACTGAAAGTAGATCTGTCAAGAAAGAAGGTGAAATTATTACACCATCTTTTTTCAGAGAAGAGTTCCACTCTAAGGAAAAGGGGGAAATGGGAAAGAACCAGGAGTTCTACTGGTTTCCCTGAGATGTGTCCATAACAATTTCAGCTCAGTCCCTGAAAGGCATCAGATGGGAAATGGGTTAATTCAATGGTCCATCAAGTTCAGTTTGTCATACATTCTGGATATGAAAGTACCATTTCCACTTCAGTTCAATCCTAAAATAGGATGGGTGGTTAATTTACCTGGTCCCATGTTTTCTTGTGTAATTTGGGATCTTGGATATGAATGGACATGAAGGATCATATAGCATCTCTAGCTTAGTACAAGCACTTCCTTTTCCCTGCTCACAGACCCGGCCAGACATGGACTCATTGCTAGACTCTACTTTCCTTGGATTTGCAGAGGATGCCTGCCCCAGACATTGGGTTAGAAGCTCTAGCTTCTCCTGGCATCCAGTTACAATACTTCGCACTGTAGCTTGAGTGGCAAAGGCTTGGCTACTCAGGGCTCAATCCTGCAAACTTTTAACTCACACAAGTAGTGCCTTACTCACCCCGGTAATACCTGGAACATCAGAGGAAGTACTTACATGAGTAAGGGGGTATGGGACTGGGACTGGGACCAGTGTTCCCTGTAAGCTATATGCTTGTGCAGCCACTCAGGAGAGATTCACATGCCACCCAGCTGATTAGCAGAGTGTCCACAGCTGGGTTTGTTTCTACACATTCACACATGCATCAGTACACAAAAAAATTATTCTGCACATGGATGGAAAAGATTAGAGAGAACATTGACTGGGACCAGTTACAAATGAAGGCCAGCTTCTACCTGACAATACTCAATATGCAAATACACTACAGGAGATGGAAACAAGTGCCAAGGGGAGTGATAGCTATAGACGTACACTCTAGCCTTTGTGAATAACTGGACAGTCTACCTTGGCTATACCTTTATTATAAAGACACAGGAGAAGCAAACTGCTCTCTCCAGAAGGTGATGTTTACTCGCCCGCCTGGATGAAAATATTCAGCTCATTTCTCTTGATGGAAGTGTATAATACCTGTGGAGAGAGGCCCATTGATATGAGCCTGCAATTCTGCCTTCACTTTGCACTGTACTGAGTTATGCTGGGAGGGGGGGGAAGCTTGCAGGGTGGAATATGAAGATTTGACAAGGCATTTTATGCCATAATTGTTCAGTATGGAAAAAAAAATCTCTTTTTTCAGCTAGTAAAGCGGGTTCCGGACAAGCAGAGGAAAGCTTAGTGACTGTTAGGTAAGTCACTTCCTTGTTGCTATAGAGCAGAGCTACAGAAATGTGCATCTAGCTGGGGCTATGTCCACACTACACTATGTCTACCTCTGGTATTCCGGAAAAACTCTGCCGCATTCAGGGAACGCATCTGTTCTTCCGCTTTTTTTTTTTTTGTGGAAGAGTAGACACATTCTTTCAGAAGCCATGTCTTCTTTCTCCCACGAGGAAGAAGGGCTCTTCCGAAAGAGGAAGCACTTCTGACATTCAGGCCAGTGTAGATGGGCTAAATTTCGGAAAAGCCTCTTCTGAAAAATCATAAAAAGGTATGCAAATTGTGGAGCGATAGCTCATTGTAGTGTAAACATAGCCTGGAGGAAGGCCCAGGTGTCCCATACTATCAGCTTTTGCTAGAAGAAAATAAAGATGATTTGGAGCATTGAAGGGTAGAGGGGATCTTCAGTTTTGTTCTCACCTGCCTCAGCCCTCCAATATTGAGCCCTTCATTCCTCTCTCTTACTTACATGTAAAATATCTAGCATCAAAGCACCTACAAAATAGACATAAGACTCAAAATGCTCCCCTCCCAGCTTTGTAGATACACTTGAAAACAAGTAAGAACTTTAACTCCCCAGCAACTCCTCAGCTAAATGCCCCCAGCGAGGGCGACTTGTGAGGAAAAATCGGGAGCAGGCAGACACTGGACATGTGACCAACTCAGCCCCAGCCTAGGGAAGGGCAGGGACAACTCCCACTGCCCCAGGCCCTGTCCTGCCAGTCCTCGCCCCTTACCCACCTCATCCTGCCTTTCATCCATCCCTCTCCCTCCCAGTGCTGCATCCCAGGTGACTGGCAGAGCTGGCATTCCAGCCCCCCTCCCTGCACTCACCAGCATCAGCTGGGAAAGTGAAGCAACATGGCCACAGCTCACTCTGCTCTCCCAGCCCTGTCGCTCCGCTTCCCACCACTGAGATTGGCAGAGGTTCTGCCCCTCCCCCGAGCAATGCGGCTGAAGGAGCAGAGCGAGCTGAGGCCTCGTTGCTTCGCTTCCCCAGCTGCTGCGGGTGAAGGGGAGGATCTCTGCTGTGGGTGCCAGGCCCCAGCCCACTAGTTCCCCAGCTGCTGGCTGGCCCCTTACCCTCCTGCCCCTGGTGGTTGAGGGGGCACGTTTCCTCTTGGGCCCCACACATCGCCCCTGCCACTAGCGCCTACTTGCTGCAGTCCCCTCAGAGTGGGAACGACTGAGCAGGAGAGATGAGGTGGGGAAGGAGCCTATAGCTATGAATAAGCAATTTTCACTTTTTCCTTTTCTGGGTAGCCAGTGGGGGATGGTTTTTCCCATCTCTCTCTTTCAGGGCCACTTGACTCCCTCAGACTAGGGTTGAGTTAGTGAGGCTGTCAGTTCGAAAAATGTCTTTAGCTGTGAACTGAGCGGGAAGCATCCCTTGCCTCTCCTGCCAACCTGGAAGGAAGAAGTGCAGCCACAGGAAGCTTCACTCATCTCTTCCTCCTAACCAGCCCCTAAAGGTAAGGTGGTGGGGTGGGTTCTGGCGTAGCCTAGGGGATAGGGCTTTCACCCCACCACAGAGGCGAGAAGAGAGCAGACAGGAGGGGCAAAATGCCTCTCTCCTCTCTTTCCTGGAGGCCACAGGGAGGAGAGATTCTGCTCTGCAGTATGCTTGTGAGAGAAGTGGACCGGTGTTATCTTAGGGACTGTTTCAGCCAGGTGTGACCTTCCATAGCATTAGAGCCGCCGCCATGGCTCTGCAGGGTCAGGTTTCCACAGGGCGGCTCTAGGAGCAGACACCCACCTTGTGAACAGGTGGGTGGATAGACACAGCCCATGTGTCTGGGTGGGTGATTAGGCCTGGACCATAGCATGTATGTTTCCTCCTTTGCCATTTCTCATGAAGAGGTGACTAAGTAGATTCTCCTCACACATTTCAAAAGAAAGGCCCTAGATCGGACAAAGCTGACTCCCTCATGCCATTGTGGGCACTGAGGTCACAGGAGAGGAATGCCTTGAGATCCTAAAGCAAGAGCTACTCTTGGCCCCTAGAGTAGATTGGCCTCGAGGCTGGTACACTTGGGAAGCTAGAAGCATGAGCATGACACCTTCAGTGTTCTGGTTTATGCTCTTTGAATGAACCATTGTCTAGAGAAATAATATTTAGTTGTAATGGGGGTGACTCCAATTCCACGTTGGGAACAATGCTACACAACAGGTGCCTTAAGTCGCACTTTCAAGTACAACAAAGAGGCAGAGATTTGACAAGAATCATTTCCCTGCGTGCTCCTAGGTTTGGCTGACCCACTTCCATTTCTGAAAGAACTGTCATTATCATTCAAACATATCCTTGAAAACAAGCAGCTAATCTGAGAGCTGACAATGAGGTGCTGAAATATTTATTTTAGTGCTGCAGAGAATTAAAATTAGATAGCAACACAATCAATACAAATATGCTGAAGAACTATATGGAAAGGTGACAGATTTATTGGGCACGTCACAGGTGTTTTTGGACATTATAGTCTCAGACTAGAGGCAGTGAGCTACATTATTTATGTCTTTGGCAAAGGCAATATTAATTCATAGGCTAGTACAATTTTTCATTTCTAATCTCATACTGTACCTGTGTTTAATTCACCGCAGAAGACAGTCCTTCAAAGACATGTTATAAAATATGAGAGTGTTCTCTAAAGGATTCCACATGAGTTGTCCCAGTGTCGGGTCCTTGAACCCTGCACACAGCTGCAGGGTAGTTGTTACGATTTCATAGCAGCCAGTGCATTTTTTTTATCCCTAACCAAGATGAGACGAGGTTGATGGTAGGGATGTTAACTGTCGTGTATTGGTGTAAACATGTAACCGCTAGATATTTTCAGCAGTTACAGGTTTAAATGCGGGGGTGGGGGAGGAGGAGGCAGGAGCTGGCTCCCCATGAGCAGTGGCTCCTGCCTGATGCCCCCACCCCCGCTGCCTCAAGAGGCAGCAGCGCAGGGGGCAAGCAGTTCTGCAGGAGACAATATGCATAGGGAGCCAGCTTGAAAGCTGCTTCCTGTGGGTACTAGCTCCTGCCTGCCACCCCTCCCCCAATCCACTGCACTGCTGCCTCTCTATCAGAGACAGCGAGGGGGAGAGGGATAGGAAGGCAGCTCCACGGGAGTCGGTGCTCATGGGGAGCCGGCTTTTAAGCTGACTCCCCACCAAGCACTAGCTGCTGCCTGCCCCCCATGCTGCTGCTAGCATGTGCCAGCCCAGGCTTATCGGTTAATTGTGTAACCAACTACACACTAACACCCCTAGTTGATGGGTCATTCAGAAGAGGCACGGGTGATAAGGGGCTGAGCCAAGAACAGCCAAGTGTTTTGTTCTTTTGTTTGAATTACCAATAAATCCAAACTCCAGAAGCAGGGTATAGCTATACAATTTACAGTGTTCAGAGCAGTGTGGAAACTCCAGCTGCTTACACAGAACAGAAAATTCAGTGGTGAAAATTACATGTGGAGCTTAGATGCAGGGTAAAACAGCTCATTTCAGTATAGAGCATACAGAATTCATCAGGAACATTTGCAGGATTCTTATTACATACACAGATCTTCCACGCATGGAGCTGTGCTCACCCGCTACCATTGGCTAGGGGCTCTAAATGGCTGGAAAAATGGGGCACAGTTAGGGAAACTGGGAAAAAAACCTCTTTCTTCCTTCTTAAAAACTTTTCTTCCAATAAACTGGTTTTTTCCCAGTTGGGGATTTTTTAAATTTAAAATGGAATTTTGCCCATTGGAACAAAATGAATGAAAAAAATGTTCATAAAATATTTTAATACAAATACTCCTACATTAAGTAAAGCGGGTTTTAGAGATTTTACATTTTCCATATAACATACTTCTCTTTTATTCAACCATTTTAATAATAAATCAGCAAACTCCTCCTAACCTGCCCTTCTCAAACACAGAAAGTTCACACAAAGTCCATAATGAGCCCCCAATAAACACATTTGATACTGGGATGTAATCAAATATACTGCAAGACTTACATGGAGTCTTTGTAACTTTGGGTTGTTGTAGGGCTTCATGCTACAAACTACTGAGTGCCCTGATCCAGCAAAACTCGAAAGCATGTGCTTTACTTTAAATATGTGAAGAGTACTGTTGACTTTAGGAAGCACTTTTCATCTTTAAATGATTTACTGAACTGGGCTATTCAAGTACCAGAAGCTACACTGAACAAATCAGCTTATAAATTTTGCGGTAAAATATTCCACGGCACTACCCACAGTAAAGAAACATATAATCAACAGAGGACAAATGAAGTCAATGGGAGTTTTAACACTGGACTTTGATGTGGTCAGGCTTGGCCCCAGATCATGACACCAGACCTAAGAGAAACATGTCTTCATTTTCTTCTAGTCCAGAAAAGTAGAACATTATTTTAATCTGAACCACAAGCTTCATCATGATTGCAGTAGCACTTCAGAGTTACGAACACCGGAGTTAAGAACTGACCAGTTAACTGCCCACCTCCTTGGAACTGGAAGTACACAAAAGTCAGGCAGCTGCAGAGGCAGAAAAAGAAAAAAAATTAAAAGAAACTACAGTATAGCACTGTGTTAAACACACTCACATTACTAAAAAACAAAGGAAAACCACCATTTTCCTTCTTCTTTAATAAAGTTTCAAAGTTGTATTAAATCAATTGCAACTGCAAACTTTTCAGAAGAACAACCATACCAGTTACAAACACTTCAGAGTTATGAACAACCTCCATTCCTGAGGTCCTGCTGTGTTTTGCTGTGTAGTTTGGTCTGCTTGCAATGTGTGCAGACTATACACTTAATTGCGTTCCATATTAATCAACTCCAGTACTATATTGCTGTGCTCATTGGGAACATATAATTGGGTCTATTAAAAATACTATATTATTAAACAGGTTGCCTGAAGCATTCTCAGGAGGGATACATATGCTAGCAGATTGTTTGTGATTGCAAAAGGGTTTTATAGATCTTATTCTAATTTTATTGGAGCTGTGCAACATCCTGCGTAAACTGAAAAACTTATTGCGACAACCTTGAAGCACAAAGAGGTGTTTGAAACAGATCCTTGACTATAGAATTCAAGGACTCAGTATCGGTAGAATTAGCATGTTCCTTGCATAAATTCAGAAGCTTCATACAACTGGTGAGCCTAAAGTGCTAACGTAGCTTAGCTCTATTTATAAGATATGTTTCATTCTAGCCCACCGGAAATATACTGAAAATAAATTGTATTTGAAATTAGCGTTTCAGTATGCACAGTGAGTTCAGAAAACTCCCTCAGAAAGAAAATGCAAAACAAAGCCAAACGCTTTTTTAATTCGTTATTTTCTTTGCTAGTGTCAGCACCTCTTTTTGTTGGTCATTTAGTAGATGATTTACCCAGCATTACCTGAGGCAGAGATGGGGCTGCACACCCTGGTTGCTGGCTTCTTCCTGATACCAGCTGGGAGGGGGGTGTATGCCAGCCTCCAGCTTCGCTCCAAGGGTGGCAGTGGGGCCAACTCAGGGTTGGGTGAGGCTGCAGAGACCACCCGCCGTTGCTCTATGGGGCCTGCGCAGGGGCAGGGTAAATGTGCAGGCCTCCCACTAGTGCTCTGTGGGCCTGGCCCAAGAGTGGGGCGTATGCATGCAGGCCACCTGCCTATGCTGCCCTAGGCGGACCCAGGGACAAAAGGGTGCAGCCCTCCCACAGAAGCTCCCTGAGCCCAGCCCAGGAGCAGGGGGCTGTGCAGGACACCTACTGATGCTCCCCATGACTAACTTGTGGGTGGGCAGGAGCCATGCAATGGCTGGCAGCTGCTCCTCGGGGCAGGTTGGGATGGTAGCTGCTGCCAGCCACTGTCTTCTGGCTGGGGCACTTGCTGCCCCCATGTGGTCATTCCTCAGTATAACTTCCCTCCTACCACATACCTCCCTTTCCATTTTATGAGAAACAATGGAATTCCAGGCACATTCTATTGTTCTGACACAACAAAATCCTTACCTTGTTTTAAGTTATGATAAAGAGGAAGCTGAATACCAAATGAAGTGGTACTAGCTCTTATTTAGGAGGAGTTCTTGAACAAACGGACTCAGAGACGGAGAGACAGACGCACATTTCTAAAATATATAGATGGTTCATGTGCAGCTTTCTGGTGCTTATGAAGAGCTCTTTATTAAACCCGCCATTAAGGGAAGTGTTAATGAAGATCATTAAACCTAAGGACTGTTGGCAGTTACTAGAAATTGCCATTTGGATTATTGGGTACTTCTAGTTCCTTGGTGTAGTTTTTATTATGTATTTTGCTGCCTCATGAACACAAGAACACAGCCATGCATTCTACAGGAAACATACCAGTACCTAAAGCAACCTTACAACTAATTTATGAGCAATGGGGCAGAAATCTTACACTTTCCATGTGCTACAGTATCTCCTTTTATGAAGATTTCCTCCCCCTCTCTCCGCTCCCCAAAGCAGCCCTGGGAAAAGAGGTGTGTGTGAAGATCCCAAGTGGAATGGTGAAGTTGCTCCAGGAGCCTCTCCAACATCACTGTAGAATGAAAAGACAACAGCAGTGTGTACTTGCAGCTCACTCATTCTAGGTCCATCCCCATCCACACTCAGGGTCAAATTCTGCTCCAGCATTAAAGGGAAAAAGTCTTTTTGAGTTCACTGGGCCCTGGTCTACACCAGGGCTTTATCTCAAAATAACCCCCTTTAGGGCGAATTTATAAGCAGAGCGTCCACGCTACTAAGCCCGTTATTTCGAAACAATGGGCCACTTATTTTGAAATCTGTACTCCTGCTCTTCTTGAGGAGTAATGCTAATTTTGAAATAGTGGTAGTGTAGACACTCCGGTGCCACTATTTCGAAATAACTATTCCCCAGAGTAATTTGAACTAATTACTCCCCGGTGCTTCCTTGGGCTCTAAGTCGAAGTAGTGAGTCCACATTAATGGAGCCTGCCTCAGGCTAATTTCGAGGCTTCCCCGTAGTGGGGACACGCTAGCTGGATTTTGTGAAATGGGGAATTATTAAATTAATTTAAGTTATTTCAGAATAGTTTCCTAGTGTAGACACGCCCTGGGAATTGTGCAAATTGAGGCCAGCTCTGAATTTGGTCCCCATATATTACCATCAATTAAACCACACTGGGGTTCACCTGGGTGTGCAAATCAAATTCCAGTTAAATTACTTCGCTGCTTTCTCCCAGCATATCACTAACGTCAGGGGTGGGCAATAATTTTTGGCTGGGGGTCACTTGAAACATTTTTGAAGTAGTCCCAGGCCGGGCCAGAAAGGGCGGAGACAGAATACTTCTGGGCTTCCCAACCTCCAGACCATAATAGGTCTGAGGGTGGGGTGGCCCCTTTGCCCCACCCTTCCCACTAGGCATCCATGCCCCTGGCAGGTTGTGAAGAGGCTTCACACACACCCCTGCTCCCCAGGCTCTGATTGGCCTGGGGAGCGAGGGAAGCACGGGAAGCCTCCTCCCGCCCTGTGAGCAGAGCATGGCACTTTGAAGTGCTGCGCACTTCTTGCAGGGCCGGGACAGGGTGAAGGAAACTTCACGCAGCTCCCCCGATCCCCAGGCCCTCATTGGCCTGGGGGCAGGGGGAGCATGCAAAGCTTCCTCCCACCCTACCTCCACCCTGCAAGGAGCATGCGGCACTTCAAAGTGCCACGCACTGCTCACAGGGCGGGAGGAAACGCCACGCGCTCCCCCGCCCCCCAGTCCTGATTGTCCTGGGGGAAGGAGGCGTATGAGAAGCTTCCCTCGCCTTGCCTGAGCATACGGCACTTTGAAGCGCTGTGCGCTACTTGCAGGGCGGTGGGGAGGGCGCAGGAAACTTAGCACACTCCTTCTGCCCCCAAGCCAATCAGGGTTTGGGGGCGGGGGAGCATGTGACGTCTCCTCCCACTCTGCGAGCAGTGCGTGGTGCATCAAAGTGCTGCGTGCTGCTCACAGGCCAGAAGGAAGCATCGTGTGTTTCCCCACCCCCCCAGACCCTAATTGGCTTGGCGGCGGGGGAGCAGCAGGGCCTCCACGGGCTGGATCAACCCATTTGGCGGGCCAAATCTGGCCTGTGAAGGCTCTTTTGCCCACCCCTGAGTAAGGTGGAGAGCACACCAGCTCGAGCTCAAAGAGCAGCTCCTGTACTCAGAACTGTAGTAAGCTCACATCCCCTAGGGCACAGAATAAGAGCGGGGAACACACGTGACCAGTGGGTTACATTAATACCACCATATATTCTGCCACAGAATTTGTCCTTGATTTTAGTGACATTGGCCTGAAACTCATGTAATAGCCAGATTCCAGGAAGGCATTTGTGGGTCCCAGAGACATGCAGATGCTTTCAATGTTACTACTCAAATGGACACTGCTATTTTTATAGACACTGCTGATTGAAACATAAAAATAAGAGAGACGGAGCCTAAACTATCCGTCATAATTTATTGCATGAGACAGTTTAATACACAAGTACCATGTTGTTCACTTTACTAGATCAGACCAGGGCAAATCCATGCATTTGAATAAGTCTGTTTATTAGCATGGTAACCCCATCCTCTCCACTCCATGCTCAACAAGTACTCACTTCTCTGGAATAATAGACAAGTCCAGATGCTACTGAATACCTTGGTTAATTATGGGCAACTGATGGAAGTTCTCTGGGCACGGGGTAAGTTATTTCAGAACAATTACTCTGTTCTGCCCTATCGTTTATACCTGTGTAGACAAGCGCTAAACAATGGATTTTGTCCGATATGAAGGCTCAGTGCTTAATTTGTGATGGAAGAGGTGCTTAAGCCAGGAGCTGGGCTTCAGACAATTTGTTTACATTCATAACTAACACAGCAAGCCCAGAATTGCTGGGGCTATGAACTGCCAAGCCTAGAGTTACTGGGGCTACAAACTTGCCAAGCCCAGAGGAGCTGGGGCTGTGAACTTACCAAGCTTAGAGGTGCTGGGGCTCAGCCATAGATTAAGCACAGTGAAGGACAGGATGCTGCATGCTTTGCCCACAGCTACGTCTAGACTGGCATGATTTTCCACAAATGCTTTTAACGGAAAAGTTTTTCCGTTAAAAGCATTTGCGGAAAAGAGCATCTAGATTGGCATGGATGCTTTTGCGCAAAAGCACTTTTTGCGGAAAAGCGTCTGTGCCAATCTAGACACGGTTTTGCGCAAGAAAACCCTGATCGCCATCCAGGCTTTTTTGTGCAAAACAGTTCTCAGTTGTCTACACTGGCCCTCTTGCGCAAATGCTTTTGCACAAGAGGGCTTTTTCCCGAACGGGAGAGTCATTGTATTTGCGCAAGAACACTGATGATCATACATTAGATCGTCAGTGTTGTGGAAATTCAAGTGGCCAGTGTAGACAGCTGGCAAGTTTTTCCACAAAAGCAGCTGCTTTTGAGGAAAAACTTGCCAGTCTAGACGCAGCCACAATGTTTTAGTTACTATCCAAGAATCTAAAAAGAGTAGCATGTTGGCTATAGTCACTGAAACCAGTAAGAGTGGATCACATTACTGCAAAAGGGACCTTTCGAGGCCATATGTGAAGCTGCTAATGTGACAGCAAGATCAGAAGAGAGCAATCATGTAAGTTGTAAGAGAGGTTGAAAGACACAGAGGAGATATAAACTGTAGATGTCTAAGTTGCTCTCTTCTCTTGACTTTTAGGAAGTACTCTGGACCTAATGTTCCTTCTAATCTTTTCCATCCACGTGTGGATTTTTTCCCATCCATGTGCAGAATACGTGTTCATGTGCACTGAAGCATGTGCAAAGGTGCATCACCAGTAGAAACACAAAACCTAGCTGTCGGTGCTCTGCTAATCAGCTGGGTGGCATTTGAATCTCTCCTGAGTGGCCACACAAACACACAGTTTAAGGAAACATGGTCCAGACACCTTCCTCTCCCTGCAGAAATTGAACTGGTGGAACCAAACCAGGGTTCTTGTCCCTTTCTCATATCAACGGCAACTGAAAGGCAAATACCTGACCATTTCTTGTTTTTTCTGGAACAGACTAACTTGGCTACCCCCTGAAACTCTCTAGTACAGTAACAAGGGCCTGGGAGTCAAAAGAAGGGGGTTCCACTGGTGAGAGATAAAGCATGGGGATTTCTTTGGGAGCAGATGCTTGGCCGTGGGTGCTGGGCAATACACAGGTGAGAGTGATGATTGAGAAGTTGCAGGGTCATCCTCCTGGTGCTGGTGCCCTATTCAGCCCAACACCAGCACTTCCCCACCCCCCAGGAGCCACTCTGCATGGGGCCAAAGCTGTGGGTAAAGAGGGTGCCAGCTCTCCCAGACTGGACACCATTTACTGCAATGGTGCCCGGTCCATCCTGACCGAGAGAGTTGGCAATGCAGAAGCAGGGCAGGGAGGGAGGCACAAGGCAATGGAGAAGCAGGCAGTCATGCCGCTGGCCAGAGAGAAGAGGTGTTTTGAAGGGGAAAGTGCAGCTTCTCTCCAGCTGCCTGCTGTGCGGCTGAGCCCTCCGGCCCTGCAAGTGCCACTCACCACTGCTTGGTGAGCAGGGACTGGGCGCTGAGGGAGCAGCCACAGGATGGGGTTGAGGGCCGTTGGAGCCCCTGGTGGGGGGGCAGGGGGAGGAGAGGGAAAGCCAGAGTCCCAGCACTGAACCTTCCGGTGGGGATTAGGAATGGAGCTGCTGGAGCCCACAGGCAGCATGCAACTCATAGGACACCATGAAATTTCAGGCAATGTGGTGCCCCAAAGTTTGTGGTGCCCTACATGGCTGCATGTTTTCTGTATGGATAGGGACAGCCCTGAGAAGATGGTTAAAAAAACCAAGATGGGAATCGAGGCCAAGTCTACAAATAAACACTCCGGTGGCAGCACTGCAGCTGCATTGCTTCAGTGTGGACCCTCCCCCTACACCTACAGCAACAGGAGGGCTTCTCCCATCGGTGTTGTTAATCCACCTCCCCAGGCGGGGGTAGCTCAGTGAAGAATTCCTCTGTGGAGCTACCTCTGTCACTCTCTGGGACTGGGCTGACTAAACTACATTGCCACTGAACAACATATGTTGTTACTGTTCAGTGTAGACCCACCCCTCATGGTGAGTGACAGGTTTGGGAGCAGCAGAGGGAAGGAATGAAGATGGCAGCATAGAAGGGATGGAATGTTTGCCTATTTTTGTACGCTTGCATTCCTTCTGATTTTTTTTTATTCCACTAACACAACATTTTCTTTCCTGCTCGGCTGTCCAGCAAGGGTGTGCAGCCATTGCAGAGACCATGGATGCATCTTGTTCATAAGCAGATTTGTCTCGTCAGCAATTTCTCCTCATTTACATTTGCTCCAGTTACTGTGAGCGGCTGCTCTTAGGTATTTTTAAAGGCAGTATGAGAGAGGACAGTGGAGGCAATGCACATGGATTCTTCTGTGACACATTCAGAAAGTGACTAAGAGTAATGTGTGCAGCAGGCCTGAAGACAATGGGGGAGGAGGGCAGCTGCCCTGGGGCCCAGCGATTTAAAGGGGCCTGTGCCTTCCAGATGTATTCACTGCTACAGCAGCAATGGCAGTGGCCAAAACCCCCAGCATTTTAAATCAGGCTGCACTCTGGGCTTTGAGGGCTGGGGGGGAAGGCACATTGCACTCCACGAAGTGTGGCAGGCTGACTGCCCCTGCACAAGGTCTCCGCTGGTCTTACCCCTTTCCTCTTCTCTTAATTTTTTCAATGTGAGAGAGAGCTCACCTTACTTTTGCTGCCACGGCCCCCAAGCCCAGGGCTTTGCCCAGTGACTGAGGGCAAAGAGCAATGCAAAAAGGGGGCAGGGGGAAAATAAGAAAAATTTGGAGTGCCATTTGGAAGCCTACTTTGAAGAAAGATGTAACTGCACCATGTTGGCTTCTACGTGGTATCAGATCAGTGTAAATCACACCTGTGCACTGGCTGCATGCCAGATGGTTGCCAGTTATATTATTTTGCTGCTTGACAGAAAGGGTTGTGTAGGGTTTTAATGCACTTTGCGTCTGGAGGCCTGAATTCAACTCTAGTTTATTTCCACCAGCGATTTTCATACAAACAACCCTTCCAAGAAGCCACCCAGCTGGTTGCACAGGACCCAGTGGGTCTGTTAAAGATGAAGCGTTTTGAAACTGGAATTATAGAGGGGAGGGGGGTTGCCTGGTATGGGGCAGGGGGAGGGACTGTGGAGAAGAGGAAGGGAGTGGAGTAGCGGGACTGACATGGAAAAGAATGCAGAGTCAGAGAAAGGATCAACGGTGGAAATGTGAAGGTAAAGTTGCAGGCAAGATGGCAACCCCCAGGCTCCAAATAGAACCCTCCATCTATCCACCCATTTCTAAGATTGGTGCCCATCCCCACGACATCCCAGCAGAGGACAGTGAAATGCCAGGTAAAATATTGTTGCAAACAGACACGTTCAGGGCCTGATCTGTCAAGGTACAAAGCTTTGGCAGCCGCATCCACAGAATGTTTGCTGAAGCAGCTCCCATCAGCTCTTATCTTTGCAGCGTCTGCAGTTTTTATTAGACAGTGAAGGGAGAGGGAACAATCTTCTTGGTTAAATATACCTACTTTTTTTTTTTTAAATATGCTCTGGTCTTCAGGTTTTCTGTTTCCATTAAAGTTGGTTCCAATCTCTGCTAACCATTTATATCCATGTGCATTACTTATTTACATTCCTTTTGCATCCCTTTAGGCTTCCTTGTTTAAAGTCGTGCATGCTTTTAGTAATTGCGGATGATTTCCAGACTGCAGAAAACACCATATTCATGTTGTGGTTTCTTAACCTGTAATTCATCACCTCCTGTACTTCTATAGTATGTCTGTGGATTTGAAACCATTTGTTATGACCAGCTCTGAAATTCTCCTTCATAAGTGCTCCCTCACCTCCTGGCCAAGGAAGCAACAGATCCATCATACCTCTTTGTATCAGATTCCCAGATTAGTGAAACAGCTATTGGCACAGCATGACACGACAGGTGAAATTAAGTAATGAAATACATCAGGGTGGTATGCTATAAGACATTTAACTTAGGCCAGGTCTACGCCGGTGGAGAAAATCAATGCAAGATCACATAGCTGGAGTTGTGTATCTTGCATTGATTTTCTGGGGTGGCCCCACAGCGGGAGGTTGACGGGAGAAACACTCCCCTCAATTTCCCTTTCTCCTTGTGACAGCAACAAGTATCAGCACTGACAGAGGTGCCCTCAGCATTTGATTTAGCAGGTCTGGCAAATGGAGACAAGGCTTTAGCAACCCTACCTCTGCTTCTTGCCCATGTGACCTGGCTGTGGCCCAGTACCAGTGTTAGGTTGATATTAATGCTCTGTTTTCAACAAACTATTTTGGCAATCACGCTATCAGTACAAGTTCCTAGGGTGCTCTGTGCATAGGGACATTCTCCTAAGGTGTCACCAGCATGCCCAGTGCCAGGAAAAAGCCTTTGCAGCTCTAATAAAGAAAGGAAGTAGAGAAACTGCCACTGTACTTTTTCCATTGCTGCTTCCAGCACGTTCCTGTATCTTGGCACCTGCCCACTTATCTGAAGCAGCTGGAAGGGAAGGTCTACAGTACATGGGAAAGTCGAGCTAAGCTACTCAATTTGAGTTTTGTTACTGGTCACGACCCAGACTGGGTCATGGAATGCAGGGCACTGGGTCTCATTGCTGTAAGGTGATCAGGTGACTAGTGCAGGTGCTACCTGCCTGTCCTGCACCACAGACTGCGCTGTACCCCAGAAGCATCCTGCAGCAGGGTCAGTTCCTAGGTGTGGGGTGAGAGTGCACAGGGCTCCATGCTCTGCTCCTGCCCCAAGAACTAGCTCTGTACTCTCCTTGGCTGGGAACCTGCTGTTGGCTGCTTCTGGGGCAAAGCATGGTCTGTGGTGCCAGGAGGGGCAGGAAGCCTCCCTTAGCACCCCCATTGCACCATTGACCAGGAGCCGCTCAAAGTAAGCCCCTTCTGCCCCAGCCCCGACCCCACCCCCCAAGACGGAGTCCCCTCCTACATGCTAAAGCTCTCATCCACAGCCCTACCACAGAGCCCACACTCTAGTCAAATTATGCTGGATCATGGGCATCAACAATTTTCTTCAACTGGATCATGAAAAATCACTGGCTTAGATCTACCTACTGTGGGGTACACACTATGCTGGGATAATGCGAGAAATTCTCCCATCAACTCCCCATACTCGTCTCATTCCAATGGATACTGGAGTCAACAGGAGAGTGATCGGCGGTTGATTTAGTGGGTCTTCACTGGACCCACTTAATCAACCCCTGGTGGACTGATCACCATAAAGTCAATCCAGCTGGTAGAAGAGGTGAGCCCTCAGAGCAAAGAGCAGTGACTATCACCTGTGAACTCCCTTCTCGCATAACCAGAAAAGAAATGCTAGGAAGCAAGCATGCCACGTGCATTGGGGATGCTTTGTCAGTGATACAGTGGCCTTGACTTCCACTCCCAAATTTCTGAAACTTGAAATGGAGAGTACAGCTAAAGGGACAAGGTTACTTTCCATGCCCTCAGGTAAGAATTAGCCCTTTGCTTACCCTCTCCCCCAGAGATCCAGAATCCACTCATTGCTTGCTCTCTCCCTGCAGTCCTATATGTATTACAGGGTGCAGGACAATGAAAAAGGATGGGGGGATTGGCTAGCCCTCAGAGAGACTCCAATATCAATGAGAATACAAGAACAGCCACAAGGGATCAGACCAATGGTTTATCTAGCCTAGTGCTCTGTTTTCTGACACAGCTAGTGCCAGATACTTTGGAGGGAATTAACGCAACAGGACATTATTGATCCATCTGAAAACATCCACGCAGGGTGCAGCGGCAGTCAAAAAAGCAAATAGGATGTTAGGAATCATTAAAAAAGGGATAGAAAATAAGACCCAGAATATCTTACTGCCCCTATATAAAACTATAGTATGCCCACCTCTTGAATATTGTGTACAGATGCGGTCTCATCTCAAAAAGATATTTTAGCATTAGAAAAGGTTCAGAAAAGGGCAACTAAAATGATTAGAGGTTTGGAACGGGTCCCATATGAGGAAAGGCTAAAGAGACTGGGACTTTTCAGTTTAGAAAAGGAGACTGAGGGGGGAATATGATAGAGGTATATAAAATCATGAGTGACGTGGAGAGAGTGAATAAAGAAAAGTTATTAACTTTTTCCCATAATATAAGAACTAGAGGACACCAAATGAAATTAATGGGTAGCTGGTTTATAACTAATAAAAGAAAGTTCTTCTTCACACAGCAACCTGTGGAACTCCTTGCCAGAGGAGGCTGTGAAAGCTAGGACTATAACAGAGTTCAAAAAAGAGCTAAACACATTCATGGAGGTTAGGTTCATAAAAGGCTATTAGCCAGGGGGTAAGGAATGGTGCCCCTGTTTGTCAAAGGCTGGAGATGGATGACAGGTGACAAATTGCTTGATCATTGTCTTCGGTCCACCCCCTCTGGGGAACTTGGCACTGGCCACTGTTGGCAGACAGGATACTGGGCTAAATGGACCTTTGGTCTGACGTAGTATGGCTGTGTCAGGGTGCAAGCCCCCACTGTGCCTCAGTGACCCCTGTCTGTCCTCATATAGCCCCTCTCAGGGTAAGTTACAGTCTGTATGGGTTGCTCATTATTGGCATTGGGATTATCTCCACAGCCCCGCTTACCTAAGCCACGCTGTGATCCGCCTCCAAACCCAGGGCCTTGCCTTCGGCCCCTAGCTAGGGGAACCTTAGCTGGCCTTCTCCCAGCCCTTGCTGGCTATCCCCAGCGGGTCTCTTTCCTGGGAGCTCCTGCTTCCTCTGCAGTCAGCCCCTCACTAGCCTCCTCTCCTAAGCACTGTGCGTCTCTATATATAGCTCTCAGCTGGGCTCTCCCTCACCCTAATGGCTTCAGCTGGGCTCTCCAAGCCAACCGGGCTTCTCTGTATAGCTGCCAGCTGGGCTCTCACTAGCCTAACAACTTCAGCTGGGCTCTCTGTTCCCAGCCCCGGCTCAGGACCTGAGTCCTGGTCTTAAAGGGCCAGTGCAGGGCAGGCGCCCTGTCACAGGCTGTTCTTATGTTTTTATCCAGTCTCAGCTTCTTTGACTCTTCAGAGTGACCCCTTCCCATCTCTGGTTCCTAGAGAGAAACATGAGACAAGGAAGCTGCGAGTTCAGCAACAAAACAAAGCAAAAAACTACCACCACTAACTATAAGGTTATTTATAAAACCATAAACAGCTCACGCCACATCGCCTCAGGCACAGACTCTACCAAGCAGTGAAGATGAGGGCAGCTTTTGGCCATCCAGCATGGCATATGCATGCATTTGTATAAGATGTGGCCCCTACCCTTCCAGGTGTACAAGCACATCCATGGGCAGGACAGAACCATTGGAGAAAAACAGTGGAACAAGCATAACAGCAGCATAATCAGGACCCATTCTAAATTCACAGCCATGAAAAACACGAGACAGACTGTGAAATCGGGTCTTACCTTATGAGATCTGGTCTTTTGTGTGCATGCACCCTATTCTATGCAGATTTCTGGGGGGAGCTCAGCGTTGCTCCAATCGGGGTCTTAACCCAAAAGGGAATTGTGGGGGGGGGGTGTCACAAGGTTATTTTGGAGGGGGTTGCATTATTGCTACCCTTGCTTTTACGCTGCCTTCAGAGCTGGGTGGCTGGCGAGTGGCAGCTGTTGTCCCAGTCCCCAGCTCTGAAAGCAATGCCCTGCCAGCAGCAGCACAGAAAGGTGGCAATCCTATACCAGGTCTCCCTTAATTCTGTAATGCTGCCAGAGCTGGGCAGCTGGAGAGTGGCAGCTGCTGACTTAGGACCATTGCTCTCCATCTGCCCAGCTCTGAAGGCAGGGCTGCCGCCAGGTACAATAACCTCACAACTCCTCCCCCACAACTCCTGTTTGGGTCAGGACTCCTACAACTGCAGTATTGTGAAATCTCAGATTTAAAGACCTGAAATCACTCAATTTACAATTTTACAACCAAAATGGGCTGTGAATTTGCTAGTGCCTAAGCATAATGCAAAGTAGTCATCATTTACACAGGAGCTTCAGGGGGTAGCCAAGTTAGTCTGTTACAGAAAAAAAACAACAAATGGTCTGGTAGCACTTTATAGACTAACAAAACATGTAGAACAGCTACATATTTTGTTAGTCTATAAAGTGCTACCAGACCATTTGTTATTATTTACTCACACACTCTTTACATGATACAATACTATAGGAAGAGCTGGCAGCACAGCTTTACAGTTATGGTTACATGCGTATATTCATTACAAGTCTCTGTTTTCAGAACTAAAATATTTCAGTGTTATATACTCCAGCTGTTTGTTCCCAAAATGCTCCTGCGTATTTTCATTAACCAGCCTGCTTCTCTCATTTCAGCAGGTCTTCACATAACATCCTTCCAGCTTCGGCTGTTCCTGTGCATTGTGGCACCTACCTCATAAATCCAGTCGAATCTCCCACGCCCGTGTATGTATTAAGGATGTCAGATGTCGATTAATTGAACAATTGCATCACCACATCACATTTCAGCTGTTACACAACTATTCGATAGTCCCAAGGGTTGAGGCTGGCAGCCAGGACACTCCCAGCCACACTCCCAGGAAGCCCCCCTGCCACCCAGCGCTGCTGACAGAGACTGCACCGGCATCTCATGGAGCAGCCTCTATCCACTGTGATAGAGACAGCAGCATGGTGTAGGGGGAAGCAGGTGGCTCCGTGGCTGCGCCCTCTGAGCACTGGCTCCTGCCCCCCTTTCTGTGGGAGACAGCAAGGAGGGGAGCATTGCAGAGCTGGCACATGCTCACAGCTGGCTTAAAATCGGACTTCCCATGCATATCGGGTCCCATCGGTCTCCCCTCCACCCCCCACTGGTGCCTCTGATAGAGAGGCAGCAGCATGGAGGGGGAGTGGCTGCATGGGAGCTGATACACATAGTCAGTTGGTCTGAAAGCCAGCTTCCTGCGCTTATCGGCTTCCACCTGGCCACCCTCACCCTTCACGCTGCTGCCTCTCTATCAGGCACCAGCTCCCACCTCCCTCTTCCTTGCTGCCTCTGTACCAGAGGCAGCAGGGGGGAGGAGAGTGCACATTGTCGATAGGATTAACCGATAAGTCCAGGCTTATTGGTTAATCATTTAGTCAACTACACTTTGACATCCCTAATATGTATGAAAACAAAGCAATGGAACTCCTCAGTCCTATTGTCTAGATGGATAACGAGCAGGTCGATCTTCAAGGAGGAACATACAGTGTGGAGACACTGCTTTCCAGAAACGCAAATGCTAGACCAGAGAGTCAATCACAGAGAGACACTTCCTACCAAGTTAGGGTGTATGGCAGCTGGAGAGGTCAGTGTTCTGGAACTGGGTGATATGGGACCTATAAGCTGTGGAGTGTTGGTCCAGGAATCTGTCATGCAGATTGAAAAACTCCTGAGTGAAGCAGAGTGAATTTTTTTCAGTGCATAAACAGTTTGCCCAAAAATGCACTATTGTCGTACTATGACAGTTCACAAATCTGGGGCCAATTGCAGGAATAGTTTCAGCTCTCTCCCACCCCCTAAATGACCCTCCCCCAAACAAAAAAAGAGCCTCTGAAACAAGTATTTCACACTGCAAATACTAAAATGCTTTGCTTAGACAAGTTCAGAAAAAGCTGTTTCACCATTTTGTTGCAAAACAATTTTTCATTAAGACATTTAGCTATTTTTAAAAGTGAAAAACAAACAAGTGGGTCAAAACAAAATGTTTTGATTGACTTGAAAATAATTTCTCTTTTAATATTTTGTTTTGGGGAGAAAAACCAAAAAAGTTCCATTTTGGTTTTGTCCGAACTAGGGATGTTAGTGTGTAGCCAATTACATGATTAACTGATAATCCTGGGCTTATTGGTTTATCTTAAAGACTACATGCACCCTCCCTTGCTGCCGCTGCATAAGAGGCAGCAAAGGGGGGGGGGGGAGGCAGGAGCCGCAAGCCACCTCCCACAGAGGCAGCAGTGTGGGGAGCAACTGGGAGCCAGCACATGTGGGAAGCCAGCTTTTAAGGCAGATGTCCATGTGTGCTGGGTTCTGTGGAGCTACCTCTTCTCCTCTGCTTCCCACAGAGGCAGCAGTGTGGGAGGCGGGTGGGCAGAGGGAGCCAATGCTGGGGGGAGAAGGGGGAACCAGCCTAAAGGCCAATTCCCCATGAGCATCAGCTCCTGTGAAGCTGCCTCTATTCCCCTCCCCCCAGCCAGAGTGCTGCTGCCTCTGATAGAGAGGCAGTAGTGTAGGGGGCGAAGGAGGCAGGCTGGAACTGGTACATGCAAGAAGCTTGGGACCTTTCCCCACACTTCTTTATTCTTCATCAAGGCTTCAGAACACAGTCAGCCCAATCCACACTGGAAGAGGACAGACTGGGGGATACACAAGCCTATGCTCAGAACAGTCTCCGATCTATCACCTCTATCCAGACTGCAATGAGAGATGTAAAGCGGATACATGCTCAGGGCTCCTGGGTGGCTTTGTAGAACCTGTGCTGAAACTGAAGCTGTTGGTATCTTCAGGTCTATTTTTTTGCCATGCCCACTACAATGGACATAAGAACGGCCAGACTAGGTCAGACCAAAGGTCCATCTAGCCCAGTGCCGACAGTGATCAGTGCCAGGTACCCTGGAGGGAGTGAACAGAAACAGGGAATCATCACATGATCCCCGTGCTATCATCCATTTCCAGCCTCTGACAAACACAGGCTCGCGACACCATCCCTGCCCATCTTAGCTAATAGCCATTGATGGACCTAACCTCCATGAATTTATCTAGTTCTTTTTTGAACCCTGTTATAGTCTTGGACGTCAGAAAATCCTTTGGCAGGAGTTCCACGGGAGTGTGGCTAGGGGTGATTATACCCACGCTAGCTTTAATCACATCTCTGACCACAGTGTACACATATATAGAGCTGCTCCCAAAGTCCTACACTCCTCCATGAACTTAGCATCAAGGATCTTTTGGGGGCTGGACTCAATGACCTCCTGAGGTCTCTTCCAGCCGTAGGAGTCTATTAGTACACAAATCAGACAATTCTAGAACAATACATCCAGCAAGAGTAATGTGGTGAGCTTTAAAGCTAAAGAAATTAAAGTCAAAGCTGAAACGTCTGACTGGAACCCAGTTTGCGTAATCACCACTCCACTGAGGTCAGCGGAGTTATGCCAGCTACCACCATCTGAAGATCTGGCCTTTTACCATTTACTTATGAGTGTATAAGACTATCACACTCAGCACTGAACAGTAGGTCACCTTGCACAGCAAAGCTTTTTAAAAGCCCTGGAACAAGGGGTTTATTTAAGGACAAAACTTAAGTCTTCTTAGTTATTTAGCTCCCCTCCACCTTTTGTGCCTTGTTATTTAATTACATTTAATGCACCATTTTTAGGTGAGAATCCTCCCCCTTTCAATAGCAGCTTAGTTTTTTGGTTTCAGTTCTTCCTTTAAAAAACAAATAAACAAGGAGAATCCAGACTGATTTATTGCTCTTCCCTGAAGGAGTTATTTGCAATTCCACTGCCTCTAAACTTTTGCTGATAAGGACAGCTACTGTTCACCCTCCTTTGAATTTTGTCTTTATAGAACATCCCATTGCAGATTTCAGCTCAGCCTCCACAGAAAACATAATGCAGCATCCTGTAATGAGCCAGGCTAAGCCTCATTACAGGTGGAATTGAAATTGGACTGAAAAAATATGCGGCGCTGTGCCCTTATTTTAAGATAGTTGGAAGAGAGGGTTAAAGAGACACAATTCAAACAAGAAACTAACACCATGTGGGCAGAGGGCTCCACTAGGAATTGTTCTTACGATGTGTGGGAGTGCGTGTGGCAAGGCCGAACACGCCAAAACTGAAAACAGACAGAACAGAGAGGCAGAGGCAAAAAGTGAGAAAGCCAAGCAGCAGCCTGTGGGCACCTTGTGACTCTGGGGGTGTTAACTTAGGTCTAAGCTGATGCAATAAATCTACTGCTGGTGGATTGATTGCTGCAGCATCGATCCACCATGTAGTGAACACAAGTTTTAAACATGATTTTTGCTTACATTTAGCACAGTAACACATAACATAGCTCAAAAGAAGCCACTTTCCCCCTTACACTCCAAGAGCTCTGGTTTTGCACCACTCTGATTAGCAGTAGAGATGTAAAATGTTCTTCTTTCTCAACTCCAATGAGTCCAGACCACTGTCACAACCCAGCCATGTCCCTCTTTGGATGCGTACCAGTCTCATGAGCGGACTCAATTGCTGCACCCCACATGCAAGCCGGTCTGGTTAGTCTGGTCACTGTTCTTAGTTAAGTTTTGTCTAAAAGCACATTTCCAGGTGTAGGTCTCATGTCTGCACTCCTTCCACGAGATATGAGGATCCACAGCGCAGCCGTCTTAATTAATGGTACTGGTGCATCGGCTCCCCCGAGCCTTCAGTTGTTTATACATGTTCCCTCACAGCCCTAACTTTCTATGGGCATGCTGAGTTTCTTGATTTTAGGACCAAGTAACCAGAAAGCGCGGACACATAGGTAGAGAAGGATTTTCTTAACCACAGGAACTTTACTTTTAAGAAAGCACTGAAGCCACAGATTTTTTGCAAAATAACAAATAGCCCCGAGACGGTCTTCCTTTCCACCTGATCTTCTGCTTTCTGCAAATCTGAAGTCTGTCCTAGATTTCAGGGTAGACCAGAGCTCCACCTATCCTTTTTCTATCTTCAGCCCAGACTTCTGGCATGTGGACAAAACTCTTGGTCAGAGAAATCCCTCACTTACGCATATAGTCTTTCCTCCCCCTCCCCATTTTTTCTGACTAGAAAATTCCAGCTTCTTCCCCCATTAGGTATATTTATAGGTGGTCCACTGTCTCATGGCACTGGATCGGTAATTGAGAGGCAGTCAGAGCTGGTGACCTTATATTGCTCTTTGACAGCTTCTCAGATAATCATTGAACTAGGCACCAAACCTCTCTTCCAAATTGGACATTCCATTCCAATATGAAGGTTACATTATGAAATAAAAGTCCGAATGAAGGTGCAATACAAAACCGAGTTCACAATTTGGTCCTGCCACGGAAGCATCCTGGCAGAACAGACATGGAAACTGAAGATGATGACAGGAAGCATTAGCTTGTTCCAAATGTAGATTGGAGTAACATTTTCTCCCACCTCTGCAAGCCAGGAACCTGATTTTTCTCTCACATACGCCAGTGTTGTCCCATTGGTCTCCATGGATTTATGTTACTCTGACTTTTGTCAGCCACAAACATTTTTAATTTAAAAAGCAATTTTTTGACTTTTTTTCCATAATGAGCAGCTGTTTTTGCATCATTTTCGCCCTTCCCAACAACGCCCCCCCCCAACACTACAAAGCTTTTCTGCTGAAAACCTAGAGGATTGGAAAAATATACCTGAGAAACTCAAAGTTGATACTTGTACAGTTTCCAAGGAACCCCCTAATCAGAGCATGGTTTGGATTTTTGCTCTACCATGCAAACAGGGCACATGGTCCTCCAAACTTGCAGATTTCTTATGTCTCGCTTCTAAGCGTACCTTGTGAAGCTGAGATATTTGTGCACAGAACTGGCTTATGGTATTCATTCGGCTCCCATGTATTCCTTGACACCATTTGCCTACAACCTGCCGCATGCCTGGTGCCTACTCCCATAAGGATAGGTTGTTAATGCAGAGTAGGAACTTGCAAGAATGAAGGTAGACAGAGCCAGCATTCTTTGCTGTGGATATTTTCCTGCAGGTTTGCAGAGGGATGATGCTGTGCAGAAATCTTGGAGACTAAAATTCAGCTACTTAACACAGAATCTGCAGATTAACACCACACATAGAACTAACTCAGGGAGTTGAATGTAATGGCACTTTTCTCTAATTAGTAAGGGTAATCAGCACTGTCCACACATCAGGAGACTATTCTTTTATTATACATTTTTAGTATTGAGTTCCAAGTTGTTTCTTCTGCTCCTTTTAATTAAATCTCCAATTTAGCTGCTTTCTATACACAAAGGATTCACCTGGCTTTTACTTTCTTTCACTAGAAAAAGAATGTCACAAGTCCAGCATACTTTTTTCCCGACTGGACAAATTAAATCCTCTGTTAAATTTGCTGAAGTGAATGAAGTGTGAGCTGGGAGCTCCTGGAATGAGGACAGATGCCCACGGACTCGTAGGCAGGTGCCAATACTTCAGAACAGATGTGCTGAGAACAGAATCTCACGTGTCAGTACAAATGGCAACTAAGAAATGCAGATCAACATTTAATTAGATGAACTCTTAACCCCCGTGTTGTGCGAATCGATGGTAGGCTTTTTACCAAAGGAAAAGTAGGTTAAAGTGACATGCACATGAGATTAATAATGAGGGACTAAAGTCATCACAGAGATAAGGTGAATGAGGTAATATCTTTTACTGGATCAATTTCTGTTGGTGGAAAAAAGCAAGCGTTTGGGATACTGTACAGAGAGCTCTTCTTCCTGTTGTGTAAGCTCAAAAGCTTGTCTCTTTCACCAACAGATGTTGGTATAATAAAAGATATCGCCTCACCCGCCTTGTCTCTCTGGGTATGTCTACACTACCCTCCTAGTTCGAAGTAGGAGGGTAATGTAGGCATACCGCACTTGCAAATGAAGCCCGGGATTTGAATTTCCCGGGCTTCATTTGCATAAGCGGGGAGCCGCCATTTTTAAAACCCCGCTGGTTCGAACCCCGTGCAGCGGGGCTACACGGGGCTCGAACTAGGTAGTTCAAACTAGGATTCCTAATCCGAACTACCGGTACACCTCGTTCCACGTTCCACGAGGTGTACCGGTAGTTCGGATTAGGAATCCTAGTTCGAGCTACCTAGTTCGAGCCCCGTGTAGCCGCGCTGCACGGGGTTCGAACCAGCGGGGTTTTAAAAATGGCGGCTCCCCGCTTATGCAAATGAAGCCCGGGAAATTCAAATCCCGGGCTTCATTTGCAAGTGCGGTATGCCTACATTACCCTCCTACTTCGAACTAGGAGGGTAGTGTAGACATACCCTCAAATATTCTGGGACCAAGAGGGCTACAACATTACAAACCTATCATGCAACGTTGCATTATCCTTAGCCAACTCAGGACTGACAGTCAAGTGGCATTTATCATGCATGACTTGTCTTGTACCCAAATGCACCACCTCAGACCTAGATTTTCCATATATCTCTTCCAGTAACAGAAATGAATACAGCACAGTGTGCATTCTAGTCTGAAGTCACTTTAGGTCTTAGAGATACAAAATACCACAGAGAAACCGACTTATTTCAGAAATGGGTGGTTTTTCATAATGTAAAAGCATTATCAGTTTTACTAGACCTTCCTGGTCTAGGTGGGATTATTTAAGAACAGGAAAAGCTGTTGCAAAGGAGGGTGGAATGGGGAAAGTTATGCCCTCTTCTACTCCAGATGGCTAGGCCTCACATGGTTATTATCCAGAAGTCTGAGTGAGTTGTACTGCTTGCAAGCTGTGTTTTTGGAAGTAATGGGCAAGCCCTAAGGAATAGGATGTTAGAAATTTTGATTTTTTCCTTCCCTAGCCTGTGAATCTGCACACTAGTTTAAGATCATATACATAGAATACTAGGACTGGAAGGAACCTCGAGAGGTCATCGAGTCCAGTCCTCTGCCCCCATCGCAGGACCAAATACTGTCTAGACCATCCCTGACAGACATTTGTCTAACCTACTCTTAAATATCTCCAGAGATGGAGATTCCACTACTACCCTGGGCTATTTATTCCAGTGTTTAACCACCCTGACAGTTAGGAACTTTTTCCTAATGTCCAACCTAAACCTCCCTTGCTGCATTTTAAACCCATTGCTTCTTGTTCTATCCTCAGAGGCCAAGATGAACAAGACAAACATCCTATTTATCTCAGACCATTTCTCCAATTTGTCCAGATCATTTTGAATTATGACTCTATCCTCCAGAGCAGTCGCAACGCCTCCCAGCTTGGCATCATCTGCAAACTTAATAAGCGTACTTTCTATGCCAATATCTAAATCGTTGATGAAGATATTGAACAGAGCCGGTCCCAAAACAGACCCCTGTGGAACCCCAGTTGTTATACCTTTCCAGCAGGATTGTAAGCCATTAATAACATATATTTGTCATCTAAAGAAGTGGGTTGTGCCCACGAAAGCTCATATATTTATGTATTTTGGATAGTCTCTAAGGAGCTATTGTTTTTAAAGCTTTTTAGTTTAAGAACAGTTACTTTGGACTGCAGTGAAATCCTCTCCAATTGGTAGGGTTACCAGATGATTTAAAAAAAATACCGGACACACTTGATCTCAGATGGGGAGAGGAGTGGGGTTGGCCGGGGGAGATCGGGGATGGGGGGGAATGGCAAACGGGAACCAGGGCTGTCCGGGAGGGGATTGGGGGGAGCGGGCCTAGCTGGAAAGGGGGAGGGGAGGGGAACTGGCTGGTGGGGAGTGGGGTTGGCTGGAAGGATGTTGAGGGGAGCAAGGCTGGCTGGTGGAGATTGGGGGAAGGAACCGGATGGCGGGAAGCAGGGCTGGAGGGGGTTGGGAAGAGCGGGGCTGGCTGGGGGGAACCAGCTAGCGGGGAGCAGGGCTGGAGGGGGTTGGGAAGAGCGGGGCTGGCTGGGGGGAACCAGCTAGCGGGGAGCAGGGCTGGCCAGGAGCAGGTTGGGGGGAGTGGGGCATACTGCCTGGCTGGTAAACACGATCACACAGTATGAGCGTGTCTACCAGCCAGGCACTACACAACTACGTACTGATACTCATACGTCTGGTATTTTCTCAATTTGTTTCCCGGTCAGAAAGCTCCAATACAAGACTGTCCAGTTCAAAACTGGACACCTGGCAACCCTACCAACTGGATATGGAACTAAGGAAAAATACAGAGGAATGACTGGACTTCCATAAGGAACTCATCCCCTTCCCATACAGAGATGCTATTTAAACCTGGATTAGAACTCAGAACTTCCTGATCTAGTGCTTTCCACCATGATGCTTCTTACTGGAATGTCAGAAGAGGCATGGACTTTCTGCTCAGATGTGTTTCTGAATTACTGTTTGGCCAATATAACATTCCTACCCCTCTCCTATTTTTAACTAAGTCACTTTGCTAAGCTACAGTTTACTGTGGTACAACAGCAGGGAATGTATTATAATACTGTAAAACTCCAATTGTCCGGCATCCAGTGGTCCAGCACTCCCGATAGTCCAGGACCAACTGGAACCCGGAAGCGCTCTGGCCAGCCGGACAATTGGAGCTGCTCTGCACTGCTTCCCCAAGTCCGCTGCTGCCGCTGCTGAAACTGACCAGCTGCGGACTTGGGGAAGTGGCGCAGAGCAGAGTAGCTGGGGTGCTGTCGGGTTGGTCCCACAGTGCCTCCCCTCATCTCCCTGCTTGGCGCCCGGCAGCACCCCAACTGCTCTGCTCCATGCCACTTTGCCAAGTCCACCACTGCTGCTGCTGAAACTGATGAGCGGCGGACTTGGGGAAGCTGCAGAGCAGAGCAGCTGGGGTGCTGCCAGGCACTGAGCAGGGGGGTGAGGGGCAGCGCTGCGGGATCAACTGGGCAGCACCCCAGCTGCTCTTCCCCAAGGCTTCCCCAAGTCCGCTGCTACTGAAACTGACCAGCGGTGGACTTAGGGAAGCCGTGGGACAGAGCAGCTGGGGTGCTGCCGGGTTGGCCCCACGCCACGCTGTTCCCTGCCCTCACCCCCTCTCCTCCCAGACCCGTCACAGCCCCCCTGCTGGAGTACCTCCTGATAATCCGGCACCCCCTGGGTCTCAAAGGTGCCGGATTATCGGAAGTCTGCTGTATATTAAATATTAGTGAGATAGGTGCACTTTCTGGTATTTTATTCTCAATAAAAATAAAAATAAATAATATTCCTACAATTTATCTTAGTACTCTCAGCATATAATAGGGAGAAACTTATTTAGCTTCATTCTCTTTTGACAAGAGAGTAGAAGACGTCTGTGTGACACCAAAAAAATTCACATAATTCTTCCTATTTTAATCTTCTGTGATCACAGATCTTACAGCACCTATGGACAGACAGTGACTGTTTTCTGAAGCGTTTCTGACCCTTACATTTTACAGTAAAATGTAATCAATCAACTCACTCAAGCTTACTTAGGCCTGAAGACTGTCCAGCCGAGTGAAACAGACAACAGCACAGGGCAAACAAAAAGTGACATATGGATTGAAGAACAGAAAAGAGAAACCTTAGATAAGATGAGGTTTTTTTAAGGAATATACTAGTGTAAGTAGGTTTACAGGATACACATCCAATTATATTTAGCAGTTAACATTCAGTATTACAAGTGAAAGACAACACAGGAAGTGAAATATGCATCACATAGCTTAACCACAAACTTTAAACTTCATTTTCAGTACCTGCTCTGCAACTGTTTCTGGGAACCTCTGGTAGGATACAGATATGGACGAGACTACAAGAAACAGACACAGGAAACAAATGTTTTGGTATCACAATCTTAGATTTGAATAAAGGCAAAGGTGATATCTTTGCACATTGGTGCAGATGTGGAGTGCTGATAACTGCCTGCTCATTTTTTATTTTCGTTTGTCTTACTTTGAACAACCATATCAATAAAGGAAAGGTCTGAATGACTAAGAGTATGTAATTCAGACTGTTTCCTACTTGTATCATATTCATAACACAATGTAAAAAAAAACTCTTGCAAAAAAATTATAATTCCTAGTTTATTATTGATCATTAAAAAATATTCTCACCTTATTACCATTGTACCTAGCAAGTCTTAGCACACCGTTGACATATGTCATATACTCAAATAGATTCTGAGAATTAGTGAACTCTGACTTAGCTGATTGCAATCTTAGGATAGTTATCATGCAAAACTAGATAGTAATTTGTTTTTAATAAAATCCTCATTTGCATAAGTATATAAGATGGAAGGCAATGGTTTCCTGACACAGCAGGGCATGTGAATTAACCCAGCTGAAAGGAAATATGGAGTAATATGCATCTACAAATCTAAATGAAGTACACATTATTAGAGTCAAACCTTTCCCAGGCTCGGCCTTTTTAATCACTGGACCACTCACTTCCCATAAGCAGCCAGCCTATAGCTCAGTTATGACCCAAGAAGAAAGGACCCAATGCCTTGCATAACATTGGACTTAGAATGAAGCTAACTCTCCAAACATGTATCTTCACTGCAATGTAAGCCCACGGTGAGTGACTCATGTTAGGGAACCCTGGGCTCAGGGGCGGATATAGGGCACAGCAAACGGGGCAGCTGCCCCGGGCTTCAGAAAGCCCCACGTATGTGCCGTGGCGCCACCGCGCATGCGCATGACATCATTCCGCATTTCCCCCGCGGAATTATGCTGCCCGGGGCCCCGCAAAATGGTCATCTGTCCCTTCCTGGGCTTGAGCATCTCTACTGAATTTTAATCCCAATCTAGTGCTCAGTGTGCAGACCTGAGTCAAAGTAACCATGTTCCAGAGTCCCTCGCCCCTTCAATCTTCCGAAATGTGGCCATTCTAGCTCTAGGACTGTGGTGCACTGTGCCTGCCCTGCAGCTCACTTTGCAAAAGCCTTGCTGGGTTTGCTCCGTTTCACACCCAGGAGGCTCATTGGCAGCGGGCCTGCTGAGGGTTGACCAGAACAAAAGGCGTTAATGCTGACTTGAGCTGCTGCTGTTTGCCTAGGGGGCCAGGGCCTTCCATTTCCAACAAAGTGCACTGCGGGTTGCTGGGCTAGAGAGGAATAAAACAGTTGTTCCTCAGAATTGTGGGAAATCTCCAAATGATTCCTGGGACTTGAGTTAAGTGGGGCTGCAACTACACTGCAGAATAATAGGGCTTTGACCCTGGATCCCAGCTTGACTCCAACCATGCAGAGTCCTGTGACCCTTGGTCTGAGCCACGCGTTAGTGCAATTGCAGTGTAGACACAAGGGATTTAACCCTTGAGCACAGACTTACATTTCAGTGTAGACATACCCTAAGGGTCTTCTGCAATCTCCCTTCCCCGTGGCCAGCAGAGAGAGTCCCGCTGACTGCAATGGGAGTGTAATCAGAAAAATATTCAGCCCAGACAAGAGAAGTGATATTGTAGAGCAAGGAAAGGAACTGTAGGTACAGCTACATGGCGATGGGGGTGTGGGATAAACCCCTGGCAACAAGTCTCAGACCTTGGCTCAGCTGCCTTTGCCTTGTGCTACAGAGCTACAAACAGCAATTCAGACACTGCCATTTGGACTACAGCCCAAATTCTGAGACACTTCCCCCTTGCTGAGTTCAGAACCCAGACTCCAGCCTAAGTCAGAACGCCTCCATGGCTATTTTTAGCCTCACAGAATGAGCTAGTTGACCCTGGAAGACTTATCACAAGCTATCCTGAGAGCCCTGACTGATGGAGAGAGGTCCCAGCTTAACACGGGTCTGCAATTTCAAGGTCTTGGTAGATGCTAGGATATTTTTGGACAAAAAGTATTTTTAGACTGAGGTAAAAAAATGCCAGAGCTTTGAAATCTGGAATCTGCATAGGCCACTTGTTGATTTTCAGGTGGAATTTTAAGATTTTGCCTTCAATCTACAAAGCCAAAGCCCACTGTTTGGGTCCTACTTATGAGACACCACCTCTCTCTGCTGGGAGTCATGATCAGCCGCAAACACCTGCTCAATCCCATCTTAACTGGGAATAGTGGCTAATAGAGCATTCTCTCAGGAGATTTTTCATTCTGGGCCACATTTCCCCTCTTGGCCAGCAAGCACCCTCATATTCTGATCTTCTAAATATGCTAGAACAGGCTTTTTACGTATTTGAGAAGGGTGCTGAGCTGAGGAATTTACGATGACTAGATGTGGATTTTGTCATACTTGACCAGCTCATTCCACCCCCCTCCCCCTAAGGGCAGGGGTAGTTTTTGTTTCTATTTTGGAAATTGTTTTCTTAATAAAACTGAGGAGGAGGGCGGGGGGAGAATAACCTTTTCTCTTTTTTGGATTATCATCTGTTTTTCCTCCTCCCCCTCCCCTTTTCAATGGCATACAGAAGGATGAGAGTAATGACAAACTGCAAAACAAAACAAAAAAATCGTTAAAATTAAAAAAAATAAAAATAATTTCTTTTCAAAACCTACAGAACAAAACTAACTTTGAGAACATTTGCAAAACAAGACTTTCCATTTTCTGACTGTCTCTAATCATAGCCCACTGCTCATTGTGGTGGGCTCAACTACATGAAGTTGTATTGGCAGCTCATTACATGCATGGATTTTATTTTTACAACTATAGAGCTATGGATCGGGACTCATTAATTCAAAATAAACAAACAACGGAATCCTTTATCAGCACAGTGGCTTCTTTAATAAGGGAAATACTCACTGGTGCAGAACCTTAATTTTTGACACTGCTAACAAAACTCTGGCTGTCTGGATCAGCTTTCTCCTTTTTATAAATGTCAGCTAGAAAATGTAGAAGGCTGAAGAGGAAACAAAAGTTAAATGAAACCATTTAAAAGTACAATAATGTAATACTTTATTTTATTTTTCCCTTTGCATATCAGCACTACACGATTGCTATCACTAGAAATAGACATTACTCTCATTCTGTACCTATGTTAAATGTTGATCTAAAGCTTGCAGTATCTTGGAGATTTGGCTCAGGAGTTAACTGCATGGATTTTATTTAAATAGATAAGCACTTAAGTGTGAAAATCAGACAAATACAGATAAACAGGAAAATTAAATTACAAATTGATTTCATACAAATCTCTTATTCTATTGACTAAATCTGATTATTAGCACAAAACTTTTAAAATGTTTTAAAATACTCATGTAACATTATTTACAAATTATATAAATAAATCCCAGATTACTTTAAAGTTAACCAATACAACAACAATAAAAAGTCACTTTTTTGTACTGTGTGTACTAAAAATGTTCTTGTTTATTGGTCATGACCCAGTTTTCAGTATAAAATGTTTGTTCACTTACATTAAAACAGGTTCAGAAAGGAAATCAGGAAGGTGTTTTCAAAAGAGAAAATATATATAACAGATTAATATTAATCAGACTTCTCAACGTTCTTTTCTGCATAATCTGCAGCAATTAGAAGTCTCTTCTACAGTATGTCTTGTGAACACGTCATCTCAAAATAGTAGAGACAAACACTTTTAGCAAAAAAAAAAAAAAAATTCAATACATTGCTTACATTTCACAAAGACCATTTTATCAGAAGGGAAAGGACAGAGAACGGAATGTCAGTGGCCAGCCACAAGCCTTTACAACATTTACCTTAAAGGTAGCATTTATATAACTAATCACAGACTATACACATCTTGCACTGAACAGCAATCAAAAGGACTGAAAAAAATATACATATAGGAAAACAAGAGACTGATGGTTTTCTGATACCTTTGATCAAATTAATGCTTTTCCCTTGCCTCTTTATGTAAAACCAGCATAAACACTGTCAACAACTACAACTACTCTTTTCTTTAACATAATATGTTCCAGACAGCTAGCACTGTACGTGATAAATGTACAATGAAAGCAGAAAAAACACTGAAATTCCTATGCGGACTCATGAAATTATAAAGCCATACAGATTCCAAAGTGCCATGAATACTGAATTCAAGTGATGGTTTATAGCATGTACTAAAGAAACTAAATGGAGCTTGCTCTACAGTTGACCGATTCCTTCAGCTAGATCTTCAATCTCTCCTTTAGCTGCTTTGGTGAGGATTTCCATCCATTTTGTTTGCAGTTCTTCATCCTCTGCACTGAAATATGTAGTTTGCTGGGACTGGCAAAGCTTAAAGACGTGTTTCACTTCAAACTTCTCACCAGAACTTGGTAGACTGACTGCATATCCAGGCAGTGGTATGGCACGTGGAGCTTGGCCATCCTAAGACACGGGGGAAAAGCAAAGATGAAACCCCACACAGTTTTATAAGTGTGTTAGAGTCTGTTTGCACTACAAGCTGGGGGTGTGATTCTCAGTTCCAGAAGACATGTTTGCCCCAGCTCTCATTACCTGGTGTGCTAAAAACAGAATGCAGCTACAGAGGTGGAAGGGGCTAGCCACCCAACTACAGAGCCAGGGTCCCAATGCTGCTGCTTCATTCTAGCACTCAGAGCTGGCATGGGCCTGTCTCCTCCAGCAGGAATTACACCTGCACTCAAAGTGAAGCCATACATTTATTGGATCTAGTTAGGTGACAATGTTTTTTTGTATTAGGCTTTATAACAAATAATTAAAAGTATTAATATACACACTCGTGCTCACTGTATGTCACCTCAGGCCACATTTTCCAAGGTACAAGCTGACACAGAATTTGACCTGTACAGCAAAAACGGTTTGAAATCTAGATTTCTATTTTTTAAATGATTCAATGGATTCTTATTTTCATTTAATAGACTCCCGGTTCAGGCAGGAACCTTACCACAGCAGTAGCATGGCTAGAGATTTCTGTAACATTTCGGCTACGTCTAGACTGGCCCCTTCTCCGGAAGAGGCATGCAAAGCAGGCAAGTCAGAATAGGGAAATCCGCGGGGGACTTAAATATCCCCCGCGGGATTTAAATAAACATGGCCGCCGCTTTTTTTCCGGCTTGGGGAAAAGCCGGAAAAGAGCGTCTAGACTGGCGCGATCCTCCGGAATAAAGCCCTTTTCCGGAGGATCTCTTATTCCTACTTGCAAGTAGTAATAAGAGATCCTCCGGAAAAGGGCTTTATTCCGGAGGATCGCGCCAGTCTGGACGCTCTTTTCCGTCTTTTCCCCAAGCCGGAAAAAAAGTGGCGGCCATGTTTATTTAAATCCCCCGCGGATTTCCCTATTCTGACTTGCCTTCTTTGCATGCCTCTTCCGGAGAAGGGGCCAGTCTAGACGTAGCCTCAAAGTATGACTTACACCCCTTTGGAAACCTAGTATTTTATGCCTTTAGTTCAGGGGTGGGGAACCTAAGGCCTGGGGCTCAAGACTCCCTCCCGGCATTGGGGAGCCCTCACTGATGCTTCAGCCGCCCCTCACCTCTCCCCCATGGGGCTGGAGTACATAAAATCTACTAGCCTGGGCCCCCCAGGTTCTTATGGATGAGGGAAATACGGGGAGTATATTCTGCTTCCCAGTTGGGGACCACGTCAGTGAGAGTTTGTTTGTTTGTTTTGCGTCTCATTTGTGTGCGGCCCTTGAATGATTTTTCTGTGGGTCAGCAGCCCCCCGACCCAAAAAAGGTTCCCACAAATACTGTAGTCCCTCTTCAAATGTTTTATTAGCTCAATCCATGCTTCCAATTAAAGATGACCATATGCATTTATCTTAGTGTACATCTACACTGCAACACTATTTCAAAATAACTATCCCTATTCTGAAATAACTTAGTCCGCATCTATACAGCAGGCAGTTATTTCGAAATAGTGTCAAAATACTGTCAAGCTGGAGGACTTCCTACTCCAACTCCTGTAATCCCCATTGTACGAAGAATAAGGGAAGTCAGAGGAAGAGCGCTCTATTTCAAAATAAGTGCTATGTAGACACTCCCAATTTCGAATAAGCTATTTGGAAATAAGCTACGCAATTGACGTAGCTCAATTTGCATAGCTTATTTCAAGTTAAGCCCTGCTGTGTAGATGCACCCTTAGATCCCAACGAGATATCCCTATGGCTGGTTGGTGGAGGTCATGCAAGCAGAGCCGACTTTTGCAAGCAACAAAGACAAACTGCAATTCCCCTCTACTTTGTGGGGAAGCTGTAGAAGTACCCAGAAGAATCCCAGCTTTCATTCACCAGTCACTAAGGTTGAAAGCTTGCCACTTTGTTAAGTTCCCAAGTTGTTCACATTCCCCTCACAGTCATCCACAGCAGGGCTTTAGAGTCCATACAAATCAGACCCACAGATCCTTTGAGAAGGCCCCGAGATGAGTTCAGAGGTTAAGGGAATAGCACTAATGCTATCAAAGCTGTCATAAGCTCACTACCAGCCACATACTTGATGAACCACCTCCTCTGCTGAGCCACGAGGGGAAGTACCTCAATAGCATGAGAGGCACCACGAGTTAATGGACTAAGCAAAAGTCTAGTCTCAGCTGACCCTGACCTCATTTGTGGCCTTTGTCAAGTAACATAAGCCAGGATTTTCAGAAGTGGATTTCTAAAGCCAGATGACTTGATCCACAGACACTGAGTAGCCCCAGGAAGTCAATCCCTCAGGGGTTCAGTGGGAGCTGCAGATACTCAGCACCCCTGAAAATCAGGACATTTAACTTAGCAGCCTGATGTTACACACCAAAGTTAGGGCTTGAGCTCTCTTTGTGCCGTAGCTTCCCCATCTGTGAAATGGGGAGAACACTAGAGCATGTTTATATGGGAATCCCAGTGTACCAAGAGATGTTCATACTGTTTGGGGTAACCTTAAAAATGTAACACCTATTCCTTCAGACTGAAGGAATTCAAATTCCTGTAGCATCTCATGCAATCAGCGTATGTGAGCATACACCGTTATGGAGATAAACACAGAGCACAACTCATTTTATTAAATTAGCCTGAGAAGCCTGATTTGCATACCAATAGTGTCACTCTAGCAAGATTTCCTTGAGCTCTACTTTGGCTTTGCAAAGTTGAAGTTAACTTCTTCATTGAAAATGCTGGCTGCATCCTCTAGGCCAGCTACACGGGGGTGGAGAGAAGGACAAAATGGCTTTTTAGCTTCCAATTCTCAGATGGCTCAGCACAAGGCTCGCCCTCTAAAGCCAATTTGAAAATTGTGAATGCTCCTGTAAACTGCACCAACACAAATGGCCCCAAGGGACTATTCAAGTATCAGGGATACCCCAGCCGTTTGGTTAGAACTGGGGAGTGGCAAGAAAAGATCTGATACAATGGCTCTGTGCTACCTAAGGACTGATCTACATAGGGAATATCCTCCAAAGGGCAGGTCCATGTGCATTCAGGTAGCCCTGCAATGCGAAACAGCTGTGGAATGGCCTTAAAGATCCAAGTATTTGGTTCAGATTTTAGATACAGTGTTACTGTGAAATATCAATCAAGGGAAATTTCTAGAGATTGACACTTCAGCTGTACTTATAAAACAGTGCACCCTTTCCATGTGCATGCAGAAACGGAGCATATATTTTGGTATGTACACGCCTGATGGCAGCAAGCAAATGCAAGATTTGTGGGTATAATATAAGCACATTCATTACTGCGGCAACAAAGAGATGCCAAAGTCCAACCTCAGCTCTGCTTCACTGCTCTTGTAGTTAACATTTAAGAAAATAAGGTTTAAATATTTATCATGATTAAACTGAAGGTCACTGACAGTGCTGGAAAATCATCTCTTTTGCAGTCCCAAGTACAGCATAAGAACAAATGGAGGTTTGGGCTGCATCTGCTATTTCTGGACAACACTATGAGAGACATTTACAATTAAGAGTGCATATATATTTGAAACAGATGGCATGCAGCACCTTGTAGAATCAAGCCCTTACATGAGGACACATACCTACAATTCTCTTTAAGGATTCAGGAGCTTTTTCGGAATTTATGCACTTGGTATTATCCCATCATTCCTAGGTGTGCACCACTTGCATCCTTCCTGTTTAGGTTCTCAGTTGAGTGGTAAGGGGAGCCTAGGCCTCCCCATGCTGCCCCTCTGCACATATTTCACAGTCTGTTTGCAAACATCTATTGGATTTTGCCTACTGTGTATTGTGACACTTATGTGATGAATGCTCAAGGATTACATGGGAGCAATAAATAATCAAATCAAACTACCCACATGCAAAGGAAAATTCTCTCTCAGGGGTTTACCCCAGGTAAATGATAGCTAGAACTGTGTTAAACTAAAACCAAATGGGTATTGAGCGTTGTCACTAATCACATGCAGCATTGCCCTCTTTTGGTTTTACTGTCGATCATCTGAAGGGTTCTGACCATTTGAACATGAACCAAAGGTTTATTTGCTGTTTTTAACATTATGGCATTGGTGATTACCACATGCAGGTCCTAGGATTTCAAGCAAAAACCTCAAGTCCACTTCCTAGTGGGGCTCCTTCAGTGAGTGAACACCATTTCAGCTCCTTTGCATACAAGAGGATAGCTCCCAATAATGCTAATAGGCATTGCATATAAACAGAGGGAAAATAAGCCACTGGCTGCAATAATGAACAATAATTAAGATTATTAGTAATAATTAATTATTAATATTGGGTTTTCTCTATTTCTCCCCCAGGCACATTTTTGTGAAGTTTTAGAGCCTTGAATTCCCTACCTTTCTCCTACTAGCTACCTAGGGACCGATCCCAAACCCACTGGCCTCAGAGGGTTTTGGACCAGACCCCCTTACTTAGACCACATCTCCACTTACCAGAGGATCTATGCTCTGGCAATCGACCTTTCAGGATTTGATTTAGCGGGTCTAGTAAAGACCTGTTGAATCAAATGCTGAGGGTGTTCCCATTGGCACCAGTACTCACAAGGAGTAAGAGCAGTCAACAGAAGTGTTTCTCTTGTCGACCTCCCACTGTGGAGAAGGTGCCAAGAAGCTTAAGGTACATCAACTCCAGCTATGTTATTTACATAGGTGGAGTTGCATACCTTAAGCCGACCTTCTGGGTGTAATATACATCTGGCCTAAGAGCCTTGCACTGTGGCAACCAGGAACAAGCATTCGACGTAATTCTAGCTAGGTAATGCTGCTCCCAACATGATCCAGAAAGATCACTGATGAGCAGCAAATAGTGTTCCTCCCTGAGGACAAAGTGTCACCTTACCACCTTATCCTGCAAACATGTAACTAAGTTAGAATGCCTCATACTTTGGAACCGTTCTGTTAACCACAATCCAACAGAGCCTGCCCCAAGCTCATTTAGCATCTCTCCAGAAGCTTAGATAGAAGATTCTCACTCATAAAACTTGTTTTAGTTCTTTGAAGCTTGAAGTGGTATCATTGCTTAAAAGGCTCCCCTAAGCTACCCTACTCCCCTTCCAAACCTTACCGACTTCCACTGAGATAAAAATGGCTTATACTAACTGGACTTCAATGCCAGAACAGATACACATGGCCTGATGTTCATGCAAACAAACAGGCAATGTGAAACTCACCCCTTGCAGAGAGCCCTACACCTGACACCTTAGAAGTGGGATTTAAATGGTGCACAGGAACAGCTTTGGCCCTGGACAAGGGTTTGAATTACACTCTCATTGGACAAACAACTGAAGCAAAGGAGCAGTTTTCCTGAATTTCTCATTATTCCAGAGACTGAAATTTTTGTTTTTATTTGCATCTGGATTTTCTTCTCAGGTGAACAAGGTGAAGGCCACATGATAAAAACACGTAGGCCAGGTCTACATGTAGCTGGAGTTGATGTACCTTAAGCCTAGCTTGGTGCCATCTCCAAGTGGGAGGTCAATGGAAGAAACGTTCCTGTCAACTTCCCTTATTCCTTGCAACTGGAAAGTTTGGGGTATTACACAGTGCCCCTGTGGCTCTTCCTCTGTCTAGGAGCAGCAGGGTCATGTTGCTGCCTCCAGGGAGCCATACAGAGCTGGGTAGGGAGCATGCCAGCTCTGTGCAAACTGGGCTATAAATTGGCTTTCCAAGAAGATCAGAAATGCTGGTTTATAAAGGTTTCTGGTTGATGAAGTGCCAGATAAAAACAGCTTTGACTGTATCAGGAATTTGAGGAGGTGCCTCCTGCAGCCCTAAATATTTAAAAGGCCCGTATAAAGTGTGAAGTCATTTAATTTGTGGGGTACAAATGCTAATTACATGTCTTGTTAATTCTGTATACCATATGCAGCAATAACGCAAAGGAGATTTATAAGGGATGTGAAGAGAGTGTTGTACAAAACTGACATCTGAAACACTGTTGATACCCAGGAAAAAAACATTTCAGAATGGATGTGGACTCTATTAATCTGAATTGGAGAACTTTTAGTTTACTATTATTAGTGTGTAATAATGTGGATAATGTGCCAATTGGAATTATATTGAACATCTGGATTATAGGAGGGAATGTGGAGTAGACTGCTCTGTAATTGTTTCCCTTTATTTTGCTGTATATGGTGGGAAGCACAGGGGCAGGGTGTGGGAAAACCATCTTGAAAAAAGGTCTCGCTTTCATTGTTATGGTTCCAGCCAACAACTGAATGTCAGTTGGATTAACAATGCCTTTTATGTGATTTTTTGGAGGGTGGGGGTTGTTTACTCTATATTTGGAACAGTCGGAAGTACTAACCTTTGGATTTAACGTATGTCCTCTACCAGGCAGATGCAGTTTGCCAGGGTTAGCCCCTAGCCTGCCACCAGATCTTTATTTACCTGCGCGTCCACAGATACAGCTACTTGCAGTTCCCGTTGGCCATACCTGCGGAAGCTAAGGCAAATAAAGCATCTGGTGGCCCCCCCAAGGGTAACCCTGGGAAACTGCTTCTGGCCTGTGGGCTGCTTATTGTCCACTCCTGTTCCATATGGTCATCAAACAAATGCTTAGTGTCAAAGGTATCCCCTTCCCCAGCACAGACCCATGATCAAGTATGGCAAAATAAGGAGGAAAGAATGTAAGATTTTGGATTGTGTGGAAATTCCCCCAGGCTCCAGGCATTGGTTTAGTTTTCCAGACCACGAACACTGTAACATTTTGTATGTTACAGCTGTTTCTCTTCTGCTGTACATCCAATGGAACTGGTTTTGTCTGAGGTGAGTGTTATTAGCACTGTGCTGAGACACGGGATTGTGTGATCAGAGTCAGAGAGGAATCTTCTCACCAAGTCACACTGTAGGAGTGGATCTGCAGCAAATATTGCAACCTCTGGGGTGCAAGAATTCTCTGCCTCTGAGCAGAAAAGGCTAACGGATCTGCAGCTCTTCCCCCCAGCCCCTCTGTGCGCTGGGGCACATACAGATGTCAAAGACAACAGTGTTATGTGACACACAGAGATTTCTTGTGGGAGGTCCCTGCATCCCACTTAGCTTCCATTCTGCTGCAGTCTATGCTTGCAAAGGGAAGGGAGTAATATCTGTCCCAAAGAGAGAATTTAATTCATATTGAACCCTATAGCATATGATGGTCACTGAGGGAGAAATTCACTCTGTGAAGAGAAGTTGATCACATAAGACCTATGTTCCACTTTAACAGTTTAAATGGGGTTCAACTGGTGCATAGGAATTGTGCTGGTCCTCTGCACTGGATGAAAGTCACCTCAATAGTCTTTCAGTACTATGGCTATGTGCCTGACTGCAGGCTTCTTTTGGAAGAAGCTTTTCTGGAAGAGATTTTCCAGAAAAACTTCTTTCAAAAGAGAGCGTCCACACAGCAAAAGCCATCTGCTTTTTCACATTTAAGTTGTGATTACTATGGGCACCAGGGCACCTGTGCTTTTTCCTGGAGGCCTCTTCTTTCGAAAAAAATCTCTCCCCCCCATCCACACACGCCTTTTTCCGAAAGAGCTCTTTCAGAAAAAGGCTTCTTCCTTGTAGAAAGAGGGTTACCACTGTCGGAAAACCCCCTGCGTTCTTTTGACTGAAAGAGCAAATGCAGTGTGGACATCAGAGTAGTTTTTCCAGAAAAATGGCCTATATTAAGAACATCTTCCACCAAAACAGATTCCAGGTGAGATCTAAAGATAAGGTTTTTACTGTATTAGTTTCAGTCTCATGTCCATGGTGTTTTTCTTTTTTTTAAACTAATAATTTTAGCCACACAGGTGCTGGTGCTAGAATGGAAATATGACAGCTGTGTGCCTGTAGAATGGTTTGGAAGGTTACCCTGTTCCATAGTTTTCCAGCTGAAGCAAAGCCCAGAGCCATGAACATATCCTTCAATTCAAGCTTCCAGTTTCCTAAATATTTGTACATATAAACACTTCAAAAAGTGAGCTTAAAAATCTAGTCTAATAGGACATAAATACAATTAATGTCCTTCAGGATCGGGAGACATATTTAATCTTGTTATATTGAAAACTTTTTTTTCCTGTAGTTCCTACAACATGTGGATAATACACAGTCACAATAACTAAGGAAAGCACTTGCGGTACATCACCCATAAGAGCTATGTCCTCATTTACTGTCAGATAAATTGGTGCCAATTAAAAGTAAATCCACTGACATCTTTGGATTTGCCCTGAGGCCAGACAAGGGCCATAGAGAAGTCCTCCCAGCAGGCTAGAATGGCTGTGGAGGAACCAGCCAATCAGGAGCCAGGAGAGACTACAAAAGGCACTGCAGCTTTAGAGACAGTTGAGTTGCAGCCCAGACCTGGAAGGGAGAAGGTCAGGGGTGGCTGTCTAGCAGAACCAGGGACAGCTCCCAGTGAAGAGCTGTTGAGAGAGTGATAGACTTGAAAGTGAAGCCCTGAACTAAGAGCAATGGAGTTGTCTCCAGGAGGGGAAGCTTTGGAGGCCCCACTTTCATTCAGAGTGAGCCAACAAACCCAGAGAACAGCTTCAAACTGAGAGACACTCTACAGAGGGCACTGGGATGGTCTCTGTTAGAGAAGTACCCCAAAAGGGGTTTATGATTGCACAAGAGTGTGACTTGGCCAGAGGGCTGAGTAGCTGCAAGGCCTTTAAAACTGAGGCAGTGCAGGAACCCACACTCAGTCAAAGAGGGGCGCTTATGGGAAGTGAGCATCTACTCTGTTACAGTAACAAAAAGCTGAATTTGGCTCATATTCTTCCCCCCAACACAGATTAAAACAAGACCACTGGTTATAGCAATAAATGAGACGTGGAGCAAGGGCACTACACCCAAACGAAAAGACCTCTTCTTTCAGAAGTCATTCTGCTTTTCCAGCAATGAAGGAGGCTGTGATTTCATCGTTGCATTTAGTTCCTTTGCAAACAAACTTGAACTTTTGTTTTAAAATATGTACACGATATAAGTAAGAACCTAACTTAGCACAGTGTATTCTCCCAATCATTTTCAAATAAACAATTTTGGCTTTCATTTCACACAATCCATTTCACCTACGCTTCAGAGCATCTGCATTTGTATAAATCCATCTAACTTCAAGTTAGATGGAACTAACTGGAATAGAATTAATAAACAAGGATTAAAGAAACACTGTCCTATGTATTTTCTAGGGTCAATGTATTTTCCAGACCACAGGTCCATTAACCCTTTGAGTATTTATTTTGAAAATATGCCTCTGAAATCCTAGGGAAATAATTCTGAACTGAAATAATGATTGATTTATCCTTCTTTTGTGCTACCTGTTTTTAGAAAGAGATGTGAGCCTCCTTTTGCTTGCAATCTTGTAAGCTCCATCTCCAGATCAGAAGGAAATTTGAAATCTCGGAGGCTTTGTGCTAAATTCAGACAACCAAGTTAATTTCTGTTGTTGAAAGTAAGCCAAATCCTTTGACCTATTTCTCATACTGACACACTTAAACTTATGCTTCTAGCTATGGGTATCATTCAGCAATAATGTCACTTTTACCTGACTTCCCCCGTGCAGATACAAGACAAGAGGTTCGGTCTTGGGGATGGTGACACACACTTTGCACCAAGTCTTCCCTTTGTCTAGGAACAGGAGGCGGCTGCTGAAAAGGCTGTTTTCAGCTGCCAAAAAGTTTGGTTTCTGTAAAAAGAAAGTAGGATCTTCTTATAAGGTCAGGGTACTTACAATTATACACTAAGTACAATATTTAGTCATACACAGCCAAATGATTCAGATGGGTAAATGCTGAGTAGTTCATACCTGTACAAGAGTTTAATTATCATAATGTATCATCAAGACATAATATGCTCTGAAGTACTTAGAGGTAGATGCTGGGGAGTTAAAATTCCACCTCCACAGTGTAATTTGAGAAAGGCAATTTAGATGACACAGCTTGTTTCTTGCTTAGCACAAATAGGCTGGGAGGAGATTTAAAATTAATGGAAAAGGTGTCTTAGCATCATTGAACAGGCACAGAGATGCTGTAAGACTGTGTAAGAGCTCCAGGTTCACCACCAAGTAATTCCTTGATTAGAGTGGAAAAAATATCAATCAGCAAAAACCTTCCGAAAGATAAGTTAAGAAAATGCAGTACTTTTATTGCTGCTCTTTCATATTATAGCCTGTGTTTAGATCCCCAGTTTTTCCATCTTTATAATTAGCAGAGACTCTAGTACGTGAATGGGAGGAAGTATGGTGAACCACACTCTGAGGCTATGTGAACAAAAGAAGAACCCCCCCTCCTCCCCCGACTGAAAAAGTAGCTACCGTATTTTCCGGCGTATAGGGCGACTGGGCGTATAAGACGACCCCCTATCTTTTTAATTAAAAGATAGGGTTTCATCTTATACCCCAGCGCCCCTCCGCCTCCTTTGCTCCCGGTGTCCCTGGTCTGCTGGAGATGGTCCCCAGCAGACCAGAGGCACCGGGAGCAAAGCCGCCAGGAGCGCCTGGGCTGCCCTCCCCCCCCCCGCCGGAGCCCCTCCGCGGCTTTGAAAGCCTCGGGGGAAGCCGGCGGCGGGGCATCCCATGCGCGCCTGGGATGTCCCGCCGCCGGCTTCCCCCGAGGCTTTCAAAGCCGCGGAGGGGCTCCGGCGGCGGGGCATCCGGCGTACAAGACGACCCCCGATTTTTGGGGGATGTTTTTTAACTTCAGAGGTCGTCTTGTACGCCGGAATATACGGTATACTATATTGGCCTTTCCAGTGGAAAAATCTCTAGAGGATTTTAGGCATCTGCTAACAGCATTTGTGAAGTGGCAAGCTCTCAAGTTGTTGTTAATCTCGTGAACAAAGTATTATGTAAAAAAGGAAGGGAAGAAACAGACTTGCTCAAATATTTCCCTTTTGTGCACTTACCATCTTTCTTGCATTTTATCTAATCCTTTGCAGAGGCAGCGTAGGGCTAAAAGTCTGAGGATATGAATGAAAACGACTTCATTTCTTGGATTTTTAGAGTAAGTAATTTTGTTCTCAGAAGGAAAGCCTTGGGTCACATTTCACTGGCTTTCAAATAACTTCCTGATTTTAGGATTAGCCTGCTGTTTAGGTGCAGGCTTTAACTTTCTTGGCAGATAGTTCTGCTGAAATGGAGTTGATAGCTTATGGTGAGACACCACATGCACTGCAGGGGCACACTCCGTTTTCTTCTTGGGCTGTAATCACAGGTGCATAGAAACATAACAGAGACTATGCAGCTCCAAGATATCAAACCCCATACTTTGTTGTGCCTTGCAGAAGATGCACATAGGCAGTGTGCACTAATGTTCCTGCTAATCTTTTCCACTCACATGTGGATTTTTTCCATCTGTGTGCAAAATAAATGTTGTTATGTGCACCAAAGCAGGTGAGACTATGCACCATGAGTAGAAACGCACACCTAGTTGGGGGTGCTCTTCTAATTAGCTGGGTAGTGTCTAAATCTCTCCTGAGCAGCTGCACAAGTGCACAGTTTACAGGGAACACTGGTTTTACCCCACCGAGGATTTTGGACTAAGATGGGGTACAAAGCTGAGGTAGATCACCTAGGCACGAGAGAATTCCACTAATCAGAAAAGCCAAGAAACTGCTCTTATTTATGGCAGCTGCCCACAGTCATCAGAGGGCAGCTTTGCAGCCCAGAACAGTCAAAGTTCAAAGCACTGTGCTCACGTCTCTTCGCATCTAAGCACAGTTCTCTGCCAAAACATACAGTAATTTACACCTGCTCCAGGTTACCCAATGCAGTCAGTATGAGGTCAGTTAAACACATAGCCCCCAAGCTTTAAGCACAAAATCATCCTCATGTTTTGGTGGAGCATGAAGCAAAGCACAGCTCTTGGTGGGTGCCTCTGTGCACAGTGGGCGCTCTTCTCCCTCAGTCTGCCCCAAAAGGAAATGCTGCAGACAGTGACCATCCCACTCTACTACTGCTTGATGTTTCACACTCAGGATTTGTCATTCAAAAATGGTGTGGCATGCCCTTGCATGAATCACTGAGAAAAACAATCAACTGCCCTGGCATTTTGTGGAGAAGTGAAATGTCAAGAACACAACATTTCCCAGAATGGGAACAAGAGAATTTTGCTGTGAGAAGTTACATGGAAACAGATCTGACGTCTGAAAAGTTACACCGAAGGCAAGCTGGGTAAGGTGCCTCTTGTTTGAGCTGGCTAATTATTGAAAACCTGGGGGCTGCAAAACCTGTGTCCTTGCATGAAAAATACAAAACTCATGTTTTAAAACAGGATTTACAATAGGCATCACAGGGGTAGCTATGTTAGTCTGTTTCAAAACAAGCTACAAGGAGTCCAATAGCACCTTAAAGGGTACCAAACTGATTAGGGCCTAAGTGTTCGTGAGATACAACTCACTTCCTCAGACGCATGAAGTGAAAGGAAGGAAGGGTTCAGAGAGGGGAGTGTAACATCAGAGCTAACTAAATCAGAGTGGATTCACAATGTATGTCCATACAGTTCTATAAGTGCCAGTTTGTCAGGTAAAGGTTCTGAGTGACAGCCTACTAAAAGGCTGTGGGATCATGAAGAAAAGCACTCACCAAGCGATTTAATAATAAATAAAATAACCAGCCTTTTCAGGCATCTAGCATGTTAAAAGCTTATTAGCAGGATAACTGTACCTCAATGGCAGTTTTTTTCTTTTGTTCTCCTGTAGATTCAGCTCCTGGGTTGCACAGGACTGCTGGTGACAGCAGAAAACAGTCTTTACACACTCTATTGTGACGGCTGTTATCTGCAAGTGGCTTAAATTCAGAGCATTTCCCACAGATAACCTGTATCAGAAAGATAATACTTCATTCTTCAGCCATTATTAAAACAAAAATCCTGGTTATTACAGCCATTTTGCTGAGGATACATTGCTGAAATAAAATCCTGCAAACTAATGAAAGGATGTGACAGATTGACAGATACCCTATATCTTGCACAGGTCTAGATCTGAGACAGGACAACCTCTTTCCTGCAATCAGAAATAAAGGACTTTTTGTCCTGTTTTGTGTTTCTAGCCATTCAAAAAGTGACAGACAGATACTGGCCTTTCTGTTCCCATATAAAAGGTCCGAGTTAAATTTTCCAGTGCCTAATGATCGAAGGTGCCCAGTTGAAAAAAGCTTTAAGGGCCTGATTACCACAGCGGATGGAAGATGGGTGCTTGGTGCTTAGCACTGTCTGAAAAAGTGAGGCCCCTTTGCGGCGTCTGAAGTGCAGCTTCCAAAAATTGAGCCACTTCTGAGAATTTAGGCCAATAAACTGTCCACTACACCAGTGGTTTTCAAACTACAGGTCATGACCCAGTACTGGGTCGTGGCATGTCAGGGACTGGGTCTTCTTGCTGCAGGGAGATCAGGTGACCAGTGGGGGTGCTAAGGCAGCTACCTGCCTGTCCTGGCACCAGGGACTGTGCTGTGCCCCAGAAGAATGTGGGGGAGAGCCCACCCTGCCCTGAGCACTAGCTCTGCACTCCCATTGGCTGGGAACCTGCTGCTGGCTGCTTCTGTGGCACAGCCTGGTCTGCAGTCTGAGAGAGGCAGGAAGCTGCCTTAGCACCCCTGCTGCACCATTAACCGGGAACTGCTCAAGGTAAGCTCCTCCTGCCCCAGCCATAACACCCCCAAAGCCAGACATCCCTTCTACATCTCAAAACTCTCATCCTCAGCTCCACCCAACATAATCTAGTCAAATTATGTTGGTTTGTGAACATCAACAATTTTCTTCTACTGAGTCATGAGAAAAAAAGTTTGAAAATCACTGCAGTACATATCCTGATGTGCCTGCTGCCACACTGGGTTGAGAGGCAGCGATATTATGGTTTTCAATTATTTTTTCTGGTTTGGCAAATAAGCAATTACATTTAATGTGAAATCAGCACTTGCGAGAAGAGCTGGATTTACAGTTCTGGAGACTCCACTTGTCTACCTGCACAGCTTCCCTGTACAACCCCAACCAACTTAACCACTCAGCTGGAGGTAATGTCTTCCTCAGAGGAAGAGTGTAGTTCAGTCTATGGCAGGAGTCTCAAATTCCTGTCCTGCAGGCCACCTAGGCTGTGTCTAGACTACATGCCTCTGTCGGCAGAGGCATGTAGATTAGACAGATCAGCAAAGGCAAATGAAGCCGCGATTTAAATGATCGCGGCTTCATTTACATTTACATGGCTGCCGCGCTGAGCCGACAAACAGCTGATCAGCTGTTTGTCGGCTCGCCGCTAGTCTGGACGTTCCCCCTGTCGACATCAAAGCCCTTTGTCGGCAGCCCCATTATTCCTCGTGGAATGAGGTTTACCGGGGCTGCCGACAAAGGGCTTTGATGTTGACAGGGGGAACGTCCAGACTAGCGCGCGAGCCGACAAACAGCTGATCAGCTGTTTGTCGGCTCAGCGCGGCAGCCATGTAAATGTAAATGAAGCCGCGATCATTTAAATCACGGCTTCATTTGCCTTTGCTGAACAAACAAATCTACATGCCTCTGCCGACAGAGGCATGTAGTGTAGACGGACCCCTACAGGTCAGAGAATATTCACAATCTGGCCTAGGAGACCAGTGGCCAGAGAGACGTGTCCCAAACCATCCCTCACGCTGGCCTCAGGGATTACTGGGGGGCCTGGCAAAAGTGGCAGCTGTCAGGACCCCCACTATGGGGAAGTGGAACACACTCGACGTGTGAACTCACTCCACTCCGTGGTGGCATAGGGGTCTGACTGCTGCTGCTGCCCTGTACCAAGTCCCCCCACAGTGATCCCCGACGCAGGTCTCTGGGGGGATGGGGTGTCATTAGAGGAGAGGGCAGGGCAATGATGGGAAGGGGTGGCATATGGGGGCTGGGTTCAGACACTGACCCCCCTCCCCCAGGCTGCCAGGTCTCGAGCCAGAATGCATGTATGCTTCGGCCTGTAGATGGTCCATGGGCTGGGCATTTGAAACCTCTGGTCTATGGGGATGACACCCAAGAATGCAGTTAGCACAGCTGTGCGTATGTGCCCCTCATTCCAGAAGGAGCACAGCGCGCTGATTTCACACAGGCCATTGGACAGCCACCAACATGACAGCAACTGCCATTCACTACTACTCTTGGCTTGGTGTGAATTCATGGGCTGGGACCTCCCCTGTGCCCAGGCTCCCAAAGAGGTTCTCAGTTGCTTGGCCATAGGGTCTGAATACCAATGGGGGAATGGAGAATAATAGATCTTACTCTATCATACCGCCTCACCTTCTCTTTCCTCCTAACACAGCTTCTTCCCTCGCCTCCCCTAATATGGTCCTTCTCATTGCACTGGGCCCTGAAATTTCCAGGTGGGCAACAGGGCTGGTAAAAGAGGTGGCTCAGGCAGCTTTGTGCCGGCAGAGATGCTCCCCAAAGAGGGAGGATACTTGTACAAATCTCCAGCTGCTAAAAGTTCTGGTGCAAGGTGAACCTGGGAAAGGGGAGAATATGGCCCCTTGTCTCCATATCCCACTTCGGAAAGGTGAAGCCTGTTTTCAGATTTAAAGTATTAACTGCAGAAGCAGCGCCACTATGGGAAGGAGATTTCCCCTTTGGGTATGTCTACACTACAAAGTTAGTTCGAATTAACGGATGTTAGTTCGAACTAACTTTCATAGGCGCTACACTAGCAATCCGTTAGTTCGAACTTAATTCGAACTAACGGAGCGCTTAGTTCGAACTAGGTAATCCTCATTTTACGAGGATTAAGCCTAGTTCGAATTTACTAGTTCGAATTAAGGGCTGTGTAGCCCCTTAATTCGAACTAGTGGGAGGCTAGCCCTCCCCAGGTTTCCCTGGTGGCCACTCTGGCCAACACCAGGGAAACTCTATTGCCCCCCTCCCAGCCCCGGACCCCTTAAAGGGGCACGGGCTGGCTACGGTGCCCGTGCCAGGTGCAAGCCTGCCAGCACCCAGCCAGCAGACCCTGCACCTGGCATGGATCGAGCCACCCACCCGATGCCCCCCAGCCCTCCCCCTCTTCCCGGGACCAGGCTGGCAGCTCCCGGGAGCTTGCCCGGGACCGCAAGAGGCGGACACCCGCCTGGGCTAGTGCGGACATCGTGGACCTCGTCCATGATCTCTGCACTAGGCACAGGAAAGTGGCCAGCTAGGGCAGGAGAGCCGCCAGCCTGGCCACCCGGGAGCAGGTGTGCATGAAAATCAAGGGGGTCCACTGAGACCCCCGACCCTGAGCCCTGAGCTTAGAATGTCCGTACTGGGTCAGACCAAAGGTCCATCTAGCCCAGTAGCCTGTCTGCTGACAGCGGCCAACACTAGGGACCATGGAGGGGATGGACCGAAGACAGTGACCAAGCCATTTGTCTCATGCCATCCCTCTCCAGCCTTCCACAAACCTTGGGCAGGGACACCACTCCTACTCCCTGGCTAATAGCACTCCATGGACCCAACCTCCATGACTTTATCTCACTTCCCTTTAAACTCTGTTCTAGTTCTAGCCTTCACAGCCTCCTGCAGCAAGGAGTTCCACAGGTTGACTCTTTGCTTTGTGAAGAACAACTTTCTGTTACTAGTTTGAAGCCCGCTACCCATTCCTTTCCTTTGGTGTCCTCTAGTCCTTCTTTATGGGAACTAATGAAGAACTTTTCTGTATGCACCCTCTCCACCCAACTCCTGCTTTTAGAGACCTCTATCCTGTCCCCCCTCAATCTCCTCTTTTCTAAACTGAAAAGTCCCAGTCTCTTTAGCCTCTCTTCATATGGGACCTGTTCCAAACCCCTGATCATTTTAGTTGCCCTCCCCTCTCCCAGCCTCTGTCTTCCCCTCTCCCACCTCCTTTTCCCAGTCTCCCCCAGTTTTGTTCAATAAAGACAGATTCCATTTTGGAACACAATTGTCCTTTATTTTGTACATCAAGAAGAGGGGCTAGGGAAGGGTAAGTGGAAGGAGGTGAGGGAGGAATGGGGTACACGCCCCCGATGGGGAGGACTGGGCTGGCTCTGCGGGCTTCTGGGTGTGGAAGCTCTCCTGCAGCCCCCCAATTGCCCCCTCTCCCCAGATGGCAGCCTGCGGCAAGTGCAGCCGGGCTGATGGCCGAGTGGTGTGGTGTTCCCAGTGTGGGTACTCCGGGCACTCCAAGCCAGGACTGGTTTGCAAGCGGGGCACCCCTGAGAACTGTCTGTCCGGGGTGGGGGTCGGGACCCTTTAAGCACAGCCCTCGGCTAGCCTGAGACAGCATCTCCACGCTCTAAGTCCTCCTCTGATGCCCTGCCGGCACTGCTTCCGGCCATCCTTAAGCCCGGTTCAGGGTCCACTTAATGTGGACATGCTAGTTCGAATTAGCAAAACGCTAATTCGAACTGGTTTTTAGTTCTAGACGCGTTAGTTCGAATTAGCTTAGTTCGAATTAACTAATTCGAACTAAGTTAGTTCGAATTAGCGCTGTAGTGTAGACATACCCTTTGTGTGCAGTACAAGAGTAGTCAGCAGGATTTGACTTCAAATCCCATTGTATTACCCAGCAATAGAGTCTGAATTCTCTTCGCTTAGTATCGTATGGTCTCATATGTGTGGGGCCTACAGGATATGTATTTCCGCACCCAACATTGTACTACTTCAATTCATTGCACTGTATGCAGTTTTTGCATGCCACATCATTCTGCCAAAATGCACAAACAAAAGCAAACTAACATTTTTTAACAGACTGTCCTGGTTAGAGGCAAATTAACTCCTTTCATTTGCATTTTACTGCCTACATCAGAAATCACTGCACAACCAACATTTGTTTATTTAACTTTAAATTATTAATAACTTAATTCTCATTATCTTTTTGTCCATGGGGAGGCTTTTGTTTGATTTTTTAAAGACTGAGCTTTGAAGTAGGAGCTTAAATACCAAAGGAATTGTATATATTTTAATAATTATTTTAAAAACTCAAGATTCAGGACTGCTGACTCCAGAATAATAGCATCTCTTCCACTGTAACTTTATTTGGATTCATGAGATGAATGATTTAGAATGGGTGGATTTTAATATTAACTACACATTTTACCAGATTGTTGGTGCAGATTTAAATTTATCTCCATTCCACAAAACTTTGATATACTTTCATTGATTATTCTAAACTAGTTACATCAGGAACATGGAAGGATGAAACTGATGTCACAAAAAGTAAATTTCAAGCCAGAATAAGATGGTCAATCTCAAGTAATTTTGGGATGAGATTTTCAGAAGAGCCCCCAAAAATCTGGCATCTAAAATCCATTGAGATTCAATTGAACATGGTCATCTAATTCTCTTCAGCTCCATTAAAATTAAGGCCTTAGGTTTCTAGCACCTGGATTTTCCATGTGCTGAATTCTTCAAGCCCTACAAGCATAGAAGGACATCCTCTTTGGCCAAAAGCATCCTGATTCAGTTTTGCCATGGGGGAAATGCAACCTCCATCACTTTAGCACTGTAGATTCAATGCTCCTGTAGCATTCTGGTTGATCAAGTCAATCAGAACAACTGGAACTTGTTACATTAGTTACAAAATGGCTGGTTTCCTCTCAGAAAGGGAGAAGGAAAAAGACGCCTGGAATCTTGCAGGAAGAGGCTGTTGACAAAGATCTAGAAGAGCTATATTCCAGATTATTCATTCTGCTGGCGGTGAGTGGCTTAGGGGCGCTAGTCACATGAAGGAAACATTGGTCAATAAGTTAGTTTGTGGGACACTGGATACAAAAGAAACCCAGACACAAAGGCAGCTTTCCTTTCAGCCACAGCAGTGTGACATCTGTCTCCTCCAGGACTCACTCATGGCCTTCTATGTTACCTTACATTTGCTTTTGGTTTTTTTTGCCTCACCAATGGACAGGTCTTTTCTACCACAGCTCTGCTGCAGACACCTTGGCCTATCTTACTGGAAACTGAAAAGCTCCCTTAAAATGGAACAATTTCGAATCTGATTAAAGACTTCACCTGTTACAAACAAACAAAATTAAACAGACAGAAAATGAAACAGTGCCACCATTTCCTTCAGATACTCACTGCTCCGCATTGTTTACAATGGTGCCGCCTTTTGGTGATGGAGTTAAAGCTTTCACTGCAGCTTTTGCACGCTTGCTTCTCCTTGTCTCGCTTGGCTTTAGAAGATGATTTTCTGCAGGAATCAATCTGAAATGAAACATACAGTTAGGTGACATTATGCAACTTTGTTATTGCAAAACATTGCTCTGCCACTCAGTTTCTACCATTGCTTATGAAGCGCCTCCCAGATATATTCCCCATAGAGACTAATTGTAGGGAACATTTTCTCTTATGAAGTCTGTTGGGTTTGAGGTTATGGGATGTGCACGCTGATACTTAATTATAAGGCTCTCAGCTGTCTGGGCCCTATCGCTCAGAATCCACTTTGCCCAGAGCCAGAGAGTCGTTCCATTTAACAGCCTATTTGTTTAAAGAAAGATGGTTCAAAAGAAGGCTCTCCACAAAAGTTTATAATCAAATTATTCTGGCACAGTCCCTGGGGTGAATTTTACTCACGTCTAGGGCTCTATCAAATTCACTGTCCATTTTGGTCCATTTCATAGTCATGGGATTTTCAAAATCATGAATTTCATGATATCAGCTCTTTATATCTAAAATGTCACATTGTTGAAATTGTAAGGGTCTTGACCCAAAAAGGAGCTGTGGGGTGGGTTTACTGCACTGTTACCCATAGCCCTGTGCTCCTGTGAGTGGCAGCCCTGCCTTCAGTGGCTGGTGGCTGGGAACCCAGCTCTGAAAGCACAGCCACTGGCAGCAGCAGCGCAGAAGTAAGGATGGCAAGGTAATGGTATTGCTATCCTTACTTCTGCGCTGCTGCTTTCAGAGCTGGGCCCTCAGTCAGCAGCAGCCACTCTCCAGCTGTTCAGCTCTGAAAACAGAAGCATAGAAATAAGGGTGGGATGGGATGATGTTGCCATCCTTACTTCTGTACTGATGCTGGTGGAGTGCTGCCTTCAGAGCTAGGCACCTGGCTAACAGCTGCTGCTCTCCAGCCACTCAGCTCTGAAGGGAGCGTAGAAGTAAGGGTGGCAATACTGCAACCTTCTAAAATAACCTTGAAACTTCCTTGCAATTCCCTTTTGAGTCAGGACCCCCAATTTCAGAAACACTAGTCACACCTGTGAAAGTACAGCATAAGGTAAAAGCACACAAAAGGCTAGATTTCACAGGGAGAGACCAGACTTCACGGCCTGTGATTGTTTTTTGTAGCCATGAATTTAGTAGGGCCCTCGTTATGTCTATACAGAGGAACTGTGTCACACTATGGTAAGATGCCTGTATGAAAATGTTGAACTGCACAGGGCTGTTAGTGAGTAGTCAACTGGAGTAATGACTACTTGTTCCCCCCATCCCCGATTTCTCTATGGGTATGTCTACACTACCCTCCTAATTCGAAATAGGAGGGTAATGTAGGCATACCGAAATTGCAAATGAAGCCCGGGATTTGAATTTCACGAGGATTAACGGTAGTTCGAACTAGGCTTCCTAGTTCGAACTAGCGGGGATTTAAAAATGGCGGCTCCCCGCTTATGCAAATGAAGCCCGGGAAATTCAAATCCCGGGCTTCATTTGCAATTTCGGTATGCCTACATTACCCTCCTATTTCGAATTAGGAGGGTAGTGTAGACATACCCTATGAGAGGCAGCAAGTGGTGGGGAAACAGGAGCTGGTGCTGGGGGGAGCTGGCTTAAAAGCACCATCCCCGTGGTGCTGTCTGCCCCCCATCTCAGCTGCCTCTATCAGACACAGCAGCAGGGGGATAGGGAGGCTGCTGTTAAGCAGCCTCTGCCTGTGGCAGGCCTAGGCTTACCATGGGCAGAGTCTGCTCCAGCAGCAGCCCCTGTCTGCAGCCAGCCCTGTCCACTATGAACAGGGGCTGGTGCTGGAGCAGCTTCTAATCGTGGCAGACAGTGCTGGCCTCTGTGAACAGGGATTGTTGGACTCAGCATGAGCTGGGACCAAGCAGTCTTGGCTCGCTCTGGTCTGGGACGCTGCACTTCTGAATTTTAAATGTAGTAAGAGCCCAGCAGTTCTTACTACATTTAAATGTAGAGCTGAAGCCTGGGTGGCTCCCAGAGCGAGCATGAGCTGGGACTGCTCAGTCCCAGTTCAAACTGGCTCCTGGAACTACCTCTGCCATGGCTCTGCAGAGAGGTTCTTATTGACTAATCTTGTAGTCGATACAAATTGTATCAACTACACAATTAGCCAGATAACCACAATTTAACATCCTTAGAAACTGCAACTTGGAAGACAAAATCCTGAATAACTCACCCCCTATTTCTCTGCTTCACACAATTCATTCACAATCTATAGAGAAAAATCTTTCCCTAGTAAATTTTAACCATATGCCCATAAAGCAGAAGCAGAGATACTCTATTTTCGTTATGGAGTTGATATTGGCATTCCAGACATCAATTTAGGGGGAAGATGCAAGCAGTAATGTCACAATAATGCAGCTGTGTTTTCATCTTTTCATCTTTTGTTATGCCCACAGCAGTCTGAATGAGCCAACAGTACCAGACACAGAATGAACACCACACACACACACACACACACACACACACACACACACACACACACACACACACACACTGTTCTTCCTCAAAGAGCTGGGCACCATTAGAAGAGGTAAGTTCACAAGGCCTGCATGAGTGAGCCACCTGCCCAAATGATTACATCTTCAGAAAGCTGAAGTCTTTCAGAAGAGGAGAAGGATTCCAGAGGTTTGGGAATTCAGAGAGGGGAGCAAGTACATAAAAACAGAGGTTTCCAGTTTGGGGTCTCTTCTAGTTCTAGTATTCTATGATTCTATACCCTATAGAGAAAACTGACTTAAGGTACGAAACTCCAGCTATGTGAACAACGTAGCTGGAATCAATGTACCTTAAGTTAAATTATTGCACAGTCTACACAAGTGGGGATCGATGGAGGAAATTCTCCTGCTGACTTTCCTTACTCATCTTATCCAGGGTAGGGTAACAGAGTCAACTGGAGAGCAATCTGCAGTCCATTTAGCAGGTCTTCACTAGACCCACTAAATGGACCACTAGTGAATCGATCTCAAAACATCAATACCTGCAATAGTGTAGATGTACCCTTAATTCCACTCACTTTGTTCTCCCTTGCCCTAAGTCCTCATCCCACTCCTCCCAAGACCTACTCCTCTTCTTGAGCAGGACATTGCTGACTTGTAAGTCTTCTGATGCCTCTAACTGACCCTCTGTTCTGATATTCTTTGGGGGCAGTGGAAAGCAGAATACCAGTCAACAGTGCTACATGAACTACCCTGACTGCAAGGATATTAAATTATCTGACTGACAGTGAGCTGTAGTTCAGTCCAAAACTAGTAAAAGCTACCCCCTCATTTTAAATGCGTTTGTCTTTTCAGTTTTGTTTGTCTCCTTCCTGCTTCAAGGGCAAACCTTTACAGAGGTACAGATGATGATTTGCAATTAAATTTTATGGAGCGCAATGATACAGATTTGCTCATTTAAGGAAAATGTCTTGAGCTCTCTTTAAACACACATTTACAGCTGCCCAGAACAGAAAGCATGTCTTCTCTAACACAGCTCAAATGTGGTGCTGCACTTCACAGGTAGCTAACCTGACACTGTCACAACTAAAACATGTACAGATGACTTCAATGACTATTACTTGAGTTTCATTTCAGACTATATCAGACCTTCTCAAAGTAAGGCATACAATTAAGGAGACATGGCATATTTTCCCTAATCAGCATGAGTTTAAATAGCATCTTTTTTTCCCCAGCATTTCTACCCCATTCATTTCTGATGGGTTTCTTTTACAGCTTTACTCCTGGAGTTAATGCTAATTAAATGTTTAGGAGACTGAATTTCCTTTCATCTGCTGGAGAATTAACTTTCCTTAGCACTTCATCATTGGCTAACTACATTTTGAAAAGTTTTATATTGTTACAATTTGCACTAAAAGATTGTGGTGCTCATACATGCCCTTGCGGCTTCATTGCTGTAAATGGGGTTGCATGGGGTGTAACTGAGGGAAAAACTTGGCCTTGTGAGTTAAATTACTGGAAAGTAATTTTAAAGAATAGTGTAAGATCAACACTATGTCTACCTGATAGTATGCATCAACAGGAATAGATATCATGTAATAACTGCAGTTCGGAGAAACAACTGCTTAAAATTCCTCACTATACATTACCTTACTTCAGCGGGAAGTCAGCTGATTGATTTGGAATGCACTGGGTAGCTCCCTAATAAATGAGATGATAATAATGTGCATTTCCATAGTATAAAAAAGAGGAAGCTGCCAGGAAGGTATTTTCCATTAAATGCCTCAACTTTGAAACCTAGTTCCCTCTTCATCTAAAATAGTCAGAATCGGTTGACCTTCATGACTAGGTTTTGGGTGAGATTAATTTTTTTTATGATTGTATTTAATGTATGGCAAAGGGGCCTAAAGCCCATGACAAGAACCTAAAACCTTAAAAATAATTTAAAAGCCTTCCATTCAAAGATCTAAACACTTAATAAATATTAATTAAGCTCCAGAATGCCCCTCTGAGGTCCACATTTAAAAGGAGCAAACTGAGGTACAGAAATGTCAAGTGACTTAATGTCATGCAGTTGTTCAGCATCAGTAATGGGGACAGAGCCAAAGAGACTTCGCTTTCAGGTCTGTTTTAAGTACTGAATTACATTGAGTAAGACTGTCTATCCATTCCACAGAGCAGAGGTCACACAGTAAGCAGCGCCATCTACTGCTAATTACACACTGCCTGAAGAGAGTTCCTCACAAGTCAAGAGTGTTTTGAATAATGCATGTGTTCTAGTTGCCAGATCCTAATTGTCATAGCTCCATTTACCAGCTGAGTCTCTTTTGTTTGGGCAAATGAAATAATTATGTTTGTTCAGAAAGGACCTAGCCAAAGGGGGGCCTGACCCTGGTGGGACCTTTTGATGTCACTATGTATATAGAACAACAATAATGTTCAACTTTCCTCATGCAAACAATCCTCCTGATGTCAGTGAGACTGCTTACAAAGTTAATCGCATGTGGAATTTTTTGGAGGATCAAGGCCTAAGAATTGCTTTCTCAAACAGGGATGTTTTGACCACTAACCTGCTTTGATTCTACAGCTCTCTCACATTTTCAAAATTTTGCTCTCCAGTTAAAATTTTCATTGCAGTTTTGAATTTTCATTAAAAAATGGAAGACCCTTTCAATGATTACACTTTGGGACAACTCATGCTTTAAAGCTAAGCATATGCATAAGTGTGTGCAGGATCAGTGGGGGGGAAATGAAAAAAAAAGACATTGTTAGTGAACTTTTGTAGTCTCCTTCACTTCAGAAGGAGGGAGAAAAGCCAAGAGAGTTCACCATAGCATTGAGGAATGAAAAGGGGTTAGGGGATTCTCTCTTTCTGTAATTTCATTATTTTCTTGTTATTTTTTCCTCTTTTTTATCTAGCCTAGTATTTAAAATATAAGCACCTAGACTGTCCACGCAAGTTATATGCAGGAGTTTAAATTGATAATCAGGTGTTCATAGAGACAGATGCATGAACAACAGAGGGATTTCCAAGGTCATTTCCCATTTTTAATGGGGTACATATTTTCCATGTGAAAACTACCTGTTCATACACATGGGCGCACTCACCCCTTCATCATGAGTTGTTGAAAATGTGTTGAGTAAAGTGAAATGGAGTTACCTCACATTAAATAGTATGCTTTAGACTTTGTAATGCTGCAGGGATTTTTTTGAGATATAATTTAGATATAAATTAGATTTAGCCAATTTCTGTATGTGTGTAGGATTGCTTGTAAGACATTTATACGGATTATTAAGAATTGTAGGTTAGATATGAAATCACGTATATAAAAGTGTAATTAGCACTGTATGTTTCTTATAAGCAATTACCATAATGTACGCTTGTTGCATTTCTTCCACTATTTCTTTATTGTCTGGTTATGCTAATACATAATACATTTCAAATAAATCTAATTTTTCTTCATATTTCTTCATTAAGTTGAGCCAAACATAAAAGGGAGATATTAGTTTGCTGACCACCACTACCACCAAGTGGTTTACTTGCATAAGCTTAAAGTAGTACAAACGTACTTCCTCTTACACAAATACTGGGCTGATTCTTACCAGGTGGGACAATTAAAATCAAATATTACCTAAGGCTGTGACATGCAGCACAGTTCATGAAGATGTTACTCTTCAGTCACATGACTGTACTAAAATACAGCAAAATGTGAAACATTTAGATAAGAGAGGAACATTAGCCTTATAAGGCTGAGAAAAAATGGATTTTTTTCATCATCTCAAATATGTTATTTAAATTCAGGGGGTTTTTAAGTGTTATTTTTCTTTAATATATAATTTTGGAAGATTATTAAGTAAATCAAGATATACAATTCAAATCTGTTGTTACACAAATCTGTATTAAAATTAATTAGATTCAAATATGTATTGAGACTTTTCACTAACTATAAATTTTGTGCAAACATTTTGTTATGAAACATGAAAACAAGAGAAATGTTTACATTTTTTAAAACTGAAATTGAAACAAACAAATATTTTTCAATAATATTTGCAACCCAAACATTGTACCTCCGAATGTGTGATTAAGTATAAAGAAAAACAGAAGTATCCTGCGACTTTCACTGTTTATCAGGGAAAGGCAGAATATGACTAAATATAAACACTGAGAAGACTATGAGCTTCCAAAAAGTCTTTCATTTGTAATAGATTATGTGCTGATAGTGGTACAGTACGGAATTATGCACTTAAATAATGACTTTAAATTGAATGATAATTATCTGTATCAGTTCCCCTTATCTGGTGTTGCATCAACACTGACCTATACAAAATGGTTAACCCTTTGCTTACTGATTTCTGAAAGTAGGATGTGTTTCCTGGGCAGAACTCTTAACAACGCACCAATCACAACAAAGAATCTTGAAGAATCATCCTATTAAGTGTGTTCCTGGTCTGATTCTGTACATATGTAGGAGCTGGACCACAGAAGGCCTGCTAGTGATAGGGAGTAAATGGGGGGAAGGAGGACAGATGCCATGCAGCATCTCACATCAGCTTCCAGAAAGGGACAACAAGGACTGTTTAGGTTCCACTTCTAAAACCTATCTTCTACTACACAAATGGATGGAAGGAGACAGGGGCACAATGTGAGGCTGCCTTGAGACTACCTTATACGCACTGGATAAATAATTACAGCCCTGTGCGGATATAAAATTTTGTATCTGTATCCGGAAAAATGAGGAACAGATATCTGCATCCACATCCATGGATTAAAGACCACTCCTGACCATTCCACAAGAAACTGGGATAAATTTTGGCAAGGCCCCATGCTATTGACGGTAGTCATGCAGTATCTAAGATCCTTCCCAAAGATGTAAGATTCCGGCAGGCTGTCTTAGAGGGGAGGGAAGAGAGTACTAAAGAGAGAACATAATAAGCACACCAACCCTAGAGTAGGAGTGCTGAAATGATTCAGCAGCCTACATCAAAAGGCTCTGAGGCCTGTGTTGAAAGTGTTATAAAAAATATTTGGCTTGCACTGTACCCAATCTTCCAGGGTATTAAAGAACCAACCTTTTCACCACCCCACACCGTCAACAGAAATAAATTAGAAACATACTATGGGTTAATTATTTCTCAATTTCAACTTCTGAGCTCACATTCAATTATACAGTTGCAAACACATATACTGTACTTGAAATTTGTCAATGACTGTATAACAATAACAACACTAAATGGGGAAAATAACCAGAGTTCTAAAAACAACCCTGAGAAAAATCATGTCATCCAGTCTATGTTCACACAGTATATGGTGAGTTTAGCCTGAACTAAATGGTCAAATTTAGAGCTGATATAAATGTTGGTGTAAGCTCAACTTCAGCAAATGAGTGCTTGTGGGTATAACTTACACACACATGGTGAAGGAGGGGCAGGATTGGGGGAAGAAAACAACGAGCAGCAGAGTTTGAGAAGGTGCAGTACTCTCTCCTGTTTGTTTTTAAAATCTGCCTAAACAAGAACGTTAATCACACAAGTACTTACCCCTCCAGATGCACTGAAGCCATCTGCTCCTGGCATAGATTCTACAGAACTTGTGCTTACTATCTGAAGGAAAAGAAAACAACAAAGAACATTTCAATATGTAAATTACACTTAAATTATTTTAATTATTAAAATAAAAAAACATGAAATAATGTACTTGCAACCCCTTATTTGTTCTGGCTATGAATATGTGTTAATTGCATGTGTATTCAACTACTCTGGAATATTCAGCTGGCAATAAAGTGGGTGACTTTGCAGATGGCAATGAATTACAGAGGCCTGTTTCCACATTCGGAAACATGCATGTATGCTATAAACACCTAAGACAGAACACCTCAAACAGAAAAGAAGTTTTGGGTTACAAAAAGGGGCAGATTTTCAAATTTCACTGCTACATTGATTCTTGTAACACAAACCAATAGCAAAGCAGTTTGTGCAGTCATCAGAGTTCTAAGATGGCAGTGTAACTCTTTGGTACAGATTTCACCCATTTAAGTGTTTACATAACTGATTCCTTTAAAGACATTCCAGGAAAAATGTGAGCATATGTACATGGTTAATTTAATTAAGCTAAAAATTTCAAGTAAAAAACACTCTGGACATAATACTCCAGTCTGTAACAAAGGAGATTTAGGTTAGATAGTAGGTGACAAAAGACAAACACAAAGCAAAAAACCTAACCATAAGGATAGTGAAACTCTGGAATCGGCTTCCAAGGGAGGCTCTGGAATCCCTATCACTGAAGGTTTAAGAACAGAGTAGACAAATACCCGCCAAGGATCGTCTAGGGCAAGGGTAGGCAATATGCAGCCCATGGGCCGGAAGTAGCTCACCCAGGTTAGCAACTGGTGGCTGTCAAATGCTTTACACCTGCAAGTCTGCAGGCATAGGCACCTGCAGCTCCTGTTGGCCATAGATCACCATTCCCAGCCAATGGGAACTGAGGGAAGTGGTGATCCAGTCTGCACTACTTCCCGCAGCCCCTCCCCCCCGGCCAAAAAAAGGGCAATTTGCGGGCACTGGGAGCTGAGAGAGGCTACACCTGCAGACTTGCAGGTAAGTAAAACATTTGGCAGATATGCAGGTAAATAAAGTGTCCAGGGGCCCACCGGGTCTAGCCCTGGTGAACTGCATCTGGCCCACCGGCCACTTATTGCTGACCCCTGGTCTAGATATACCTACTACTTCTTCAGGATGGATAGATTGACTTGAGACGACCTATTGGCATCGCTTTCTAGCCCTACTTTTCTATAAACACAAGCCTGATGCTGAGAGATTCAGAGTACCCATATCTGTCGCTACCATAGTGGAAAATGCTCTGCATCTCAGAAGATTAGGCCCTATTTATCATTAAGTCCCTATTATACCCATATGCCATTCATATCACCGACTTCAACATATATAATAGAATGCATGGCTCTACTGATCGTGGATCACAGCTATAGGTCCAGAGTAGGGATGTTAAATAGCAGTTAGGAAGCTAATTGAGTAGTTGATGGAATTTTCATCGACTACTCAATTAGTTGACAAGGGGGGGTCTGCTGTGCCTCTGCTTTTTAAATATAGTTAGAGCCACCATGCTCTCACTGCATTTAAAAAGCAGAGCTACAGCGGTCTGGGACTGGGTGCAAGCTGAGACAGCTAAGTCCCAGCTCCCACCTGGTTCCAGACACTGCGCCTGACGGCTCTTACCACATTTAAAAATCAGAGGCGCAGTGTCTGGGACCCAGTGCGAGCTAGGACTCCTCAGTCCTGGCTCACACTGTTTCCCCCATTGCACCTCTGCCTCCCCTGCCCCCTTGGCAGAGTTGGTGCTGGGAGGAACCGGCTCCTGCACGCCCACCTTGCTGTTTCTGATACAGAGGTTCAATTCTCTCTGTGGGGCATTACAGGTTCAGTTCCCTCCGTAGGCAATACACTAGCACTGAAAGAGCTGCTAAATTTGAAGTCTAGTTGTAACCCTTTTTATGCTAACACAACTGAACAACTGCTGAGAACAAACATTGTAAGGCAAATAGCAGCCAACAGAGTATCCATGTGTTTTAGATCAATGTAAACCTAGAATGGTAGATTTGCATTACTCCAGAAGAAGCTGAAAGAGGGATTATACCTACTTAGGAGGATGCAACATATGCTGACCTCTCCATACACAACCAGCTACATTGTATTCTGCAGAGAGGGGCAACACTACTGTCTTTGAAGACAACACACTCACTTAGTACTGTAAGAAGTGAAAGCAGAAAAAAAGCGTATTATAGGAACTCTATCAAATCGGCTAAGAAGCAACACTGGTGAGTCCCAAGGGAAGGAGGATGAAGCCTGTGACACAAGGCCTCGAGAGAGTATGTATAGCAGGGAGAGGGGATAAAGGTGGGAGGGATGTGAGCTTTGACAGAGATGTGGTGAATGCCATCCAGGTGGGGAAAATCCTGTGGGGGAGGTAGATACAGGATCCATGCAGTTTCCAGTACAATGTCATTTGGCAGCTGATATGTGCTGGTCACATAGGTTCCCCATCAGTATTTTAACTGCAACTTACAACATTCTATCTAGATGTCTCCATTCCAACACACCTCTCCCATGTTCTCTGGTGAGAAGGACGCTATGGAAAAAATGTTACCTTCCCAGAAATAAATATTTGTATCATCCTTCCTACTGGAAAATGTACATGTGCTCCTGCCAATTTGGAGTCCCTAGTTATGTCCCTTAAGTTACTTTTAAAATGCTACATTCAACATTTGTAAAATCTGTCCTATGAGGATGATCATTTTTCATCCGTCTACATGACTCCACCAGAGAATCATTATGTTAACATGATCCAGAAGGGCTTAACTAATTGCAGGACAGGACTAATGCTGGAATTCAGCTTCTGGACCCTGGGAGTTCCCTGCTTGTACTGAAATTAGCTTCTCAGTATAACAGGAAGCAAGGCTCTTCCTTAGCTTACTTCAACCATTGCATTCTTCCCACCCCTTGAGGGTCACTAGGCTTTTATGAATCTATAGGGAAAAGTCATTTTGTTTGGGAATGCATTTATATTATTTAACAAGAAGAGACATTTATGTAGCCTTGCAGATGGGGACTGAAACCGGCCCCTCACCCCACTACCACCATGTATGTTCTCTTATCAAAAGAAGATTCTGCAAAGGAATCTCAAGTAACTCCTTTGAAACACTGATGTTGCTCTTATATTGGGACTGGAGAGGAGAAATAACTGGTCAATAACCAGGCTGAATCTTCACTCACTCAGCAAATCTTTTCTAAAGTGTGAATTCAGGGGAGGTGACAGGATCTCATGACTGCCAATTCAGCACAAATAGTGGCTGCCCAGATCCTAGTGTGGGGAATCTCAACATACTTTAGATCTTCCCCTGAGCTTGCTGGATTCAAAACTCATTTTACCCTGACAGATAAGCAAACGAGCTACTCCAATGTACTGCACTGAACAATGGATCACAACAGAAGTCACACCACTTGGGAGCCGATATAAATATAAATTATAGCCAGTCAGAATGTAGCCATTCTTATCATATGAAGTGAGGATAATATTTCATCTATTTTTCACTTTAATGCATTCTGATCTGTCTAATATCTCATGATGATGGCAAACTTACTTAATATACCTACACTGGGATGAAATTGCTGTTCTGAGATTGCTCTCGGCATTTATCCAGTTTTATGAATTTATAGTATCAATTTCAGCTCTTTTTAACTGACAACAATTTATTGGGCATTCAGCTTGACATCAAAGTTGATCATCTGATCTTCCAAAAATACTGGTGAGCGAGCTGGTATGGAGGAAATTAATGGGCATATTGCATTCACCTCTCAGGTGAGAAATGAATCACATTTCTTTCCTGTTTGTCTTTTTAAGAACTGCTAGTGTATGAGCACGTGGCTACCTCGTGTTCAAAATTTCAAAGTAAACTGGAGTTTAAGAAACAGATATAATTATGAAGAAAACAATTATTCTTAAGTGGACATGTAAAGTCAGCTGGTTAATTTGGCCATTAACAAGAAGATGCTCTATCTGAACTCTTGTGATTTGAAGGCAGCACTGTGGAACCTAAATGTTAGCTTACGGAGTTCGGGTTTCCCTCCCTTTCCTCCCCCCCAATTTTTTCTGAGTTTAAATGGTACACTACTAAATGATTAATAATTTGGAGCTACTTTGTGTCTCTCGACTGGTGCGTGAAAAGAACTCTCTCCTCCCTGTTCAGCATGGAAGGGAGGGCACATCCATTCCCACTGCACCACTGATTCACCTCTGGGACTTGTGGAGACCTCTCTATGTGGTTCAGGGGCCATGCTGGGATCAGAGGTCTACATTACATTCCTCAGGCCCTGGGGAAGTTACTTCCCAGAAGTAACGCTGCTGCATGGAACTGTGCTGCTTCTTCTGCAGAATGTCCCTCAGGGGCACCCAGGCAGCCTATGAAAGGTGAGTCCCTGAAAAAGGAGGCTGCAGTGGATCGGCACTTCAAGGAAATTGGGTGGGACAGACCTGGACTTCCTGCTCTGAGATCTGCCTGTCCCGAGGGCAGGCCCCATGACCCCAAGTGTCAGTTCTGCTTGCAATACTCATAAACATTTTCCATTTCAGAGGCTCTTTCTATTTTTTTTAACTGACCCAGGCCTTGGTCTTTATCATCGTCCATTTCAAGTGACTGCCTGCAACCAATTCTCAGAATGACCACCCCCCTTATGGGAAAGTCCTACAGAATTTAAAAGGGAATAACCCTTATAAAAATAAAGACAGACACTGTTCTTAAAATGTGCAGCATTTGAGAGGGGTGATTTTATAGATATTTCTGAACAATCATAGAAAATTCTATGGCTAGGATCTACATAACATTTTTATTAATGTTTTTAAGATGGTGTCATTAAGAACTGCTACAAAAGTTATTTTTCTGTTAAATTCTGTATTACTTCTTTGTATACAGCTTGGAAGAAACTCCCAATAAAATGTCTCGCTCCAAAAAAGGGAATGTGCAAAACCACCCAGCTGCACAAACTTCATTCCAAACAGCCAACCACTCAGAATATTGAAGAATTACACCTGTTATGCCAAATGAGCTACTAGTCTGGAAAACGTGACTGATAGGTCCCTGCATTGAATTACCCTGGGTAATTTTATTTTGTTCTTGCATGGCTGGATAACCATGACTGATATAAATTTGAGGGTCAGAAAAATGGGTGTGAACTGCATAACAATGTAATATAGAACTATAATGTTTAAAAAAGTTAAATATATAGGAGTTCGGGGCAAAGTTGGTGAAAATACTGACAAAAATGAAGACAGGTAGAATTATCATTTATACTTACTGAAGAATCTGGAAGATGCTCATCTTCTTGAGAAAAAGAACTATTGAAAGCTCTAAATGTTTCACTGTTCTGTTTGTGTTTTTCAATTGTTGCTTCAATGACCTAAAAAAATGCCAGGGAAAGACAAAAGCATGGCTCACAAATGGTGTCCTGGAAATCTGCTGGTTTAGGAAAACTAGCAGAATCTTTGCTAACTAAACTAGCTGTCACAATCCTTTGTTTTTACAAGATTTTTAGTCTTCTATCAGTCTTCCACTTGCAAGGTACATACTAACTAATCTCAGAAACCAGGGTCTTCTCTTGTGGCTGGTGGAGCTGACTTCTCCTAACTGTATTTAGGGATTGCTGTCCTCATTTTAGAGATAACAAATGGTCTGTTAGCACTTTATAGACTAACAAAACCTGCAGATGGGATCATGAAGAAGTGGGCTGTGTCCAATAAAGCTCATGATCCCATCTACACATTTTGTTAGTCTATAAAGTGCTAACAGACCATTTCTTGTTTTTTAAGTTTATCCTGTACAGACTAATTCGGCTACCCCCTGAAGCTCATTTTAGAGATCGGAGACTGTGGCAGAGAGACAAAGTGGGATCACACAAAGCCAGACAGCAAAGTCAGTGGCAAAGCCAGGATCAGAATGCAGGACTTCCTTCACCATACTAAGCCCTCCAGGTCACTCTGCCTTATTTCTTACATGCAACTTCCATTTGTTCATAAACCAAATGTGATAATGTAAACTAAATCGGGTTCATGGGGCTATCTGAAGTATAGCAACGTTTTTATATTAACCTGAATCCATTCTCTCTTCTCCTCTTCTGTCCTATAAAAATAAAAGACAAGACATATTTGCTGTATAAATTTAGTATTTTACAAAATTAGTATTTTCAGTATGTCAGAATATTGATATTCTCATGGTTTTGCTTCCAGCAACAATTTTAACTTTTACACCAGCTATCTTATGAACATTCATAACGCCAGTCTTAAATAATAATTTCCAAACGGCATGACATGGTGCTGGAATTTGATCTACCAGCCCATTATAAGTTGTTTGTTTAATAATGAATGCAAATCAATGTTGCACTTTAATATACTATGACTGAACAGCAAAATATTACCTGTAGTGTAATTAATCATGCTTGTTATTGATTTTGTGGTCTAAAAGTAGGCCATTCTAGCATAGATCTGTCCCTAGCTCAGAAATAAAGCATGCCTTCGCCCAGAGGATGGAAGGCAGAAGAAAAACCATACCTAGCTTGGAGTTCCAAGGATCTCTTTTTTCCTGTTATCGAAAATGTATGAGATACATTTTGCTTGACAATTTCCTGGACCTGGAAAAAGCAGTTGATAGTTTATATTCTTCATTATAACTATTCCCAAACACCACATTCAACCCTCTAAATATCTAAGCTGGGGTGACTACCAAAAGTAATAAGGCAGAAAGCTTCAAATGACTGAGGAATTCTTTTCCTTCTTATTACATATTGTTTGTATTGAGGGGGTGCCTGGAGGAGCCCCAATCATGGAACCAGACTCCAATGTGTGAGGTGTTATACAAATGCAGGGCAAGATCTGATTTCATCCCCCAAAAAGTTTACATTCTAAGTTGGGTGCGGTTAAGATTTTGCCAATTCCTTGCTCCTTCCCATCATCCCACACCCATTTATGCAGGAGGGGCAGGAGCAGCTATGGGCATTACTTGCTTCATGGTGCTCAAAGTCCCACATGATCGGGTTTTGTCTACACCACCCGCTGGACTGATGGGCAGTGATCGATCCAGCGGGCTTTGATTTATTCCATCTGGTATAGATGCAATAAATCTACTGCTGAGTGCTCTCCCACTGACTTCGGTACTCCACCAGAACATGAAGCACAGACAAAGTCAACAGCAGAGCATCAGCCACACCACAGTAAGTAGATCCACGTACATTGACTTCAGCTGCATTATTCAAATAGCTGAAGTTGCATAACTTAGATTGATGGCCCCTGGCTGTGTAGACTAGGCCTAAGTAAGAGCTTACAATTTAGACATTTGTAATGAGCTACTATATCTTCTCTCAGGTTTGAATGGCAATATGGTAAAGGAGTGATATCCTGTATTTTACAATAATGTACAGGATGCCCCGTTCCCACTTAATACTAGCCATGGTTATTGGCAAGTCTATGGTATGTACGTTTTCTCACACTCTGAACTTTTGACCACACGATGAAATATATCAAGAGGTTAGCACAGAAAATATGCAGTACAATATTTGTATTTATGAGGTAACAGAGGAAATAAATCTGAATGTTAAATTCTGTCATACTTCTGCCAAGAGTGTAGGAAAATAGTGCACCAGCTCACAGATGGCTGAGCTAATCCACAGACACCAGCATTTACTGGTATATCTTTTGAGGATACTAAATTAGTTTTGATTCCCTGGCAACATAGCCCTTACGTCTTGAAGTTTGAGTTCACTTCCAAACCAAACCCCAAGTTGAAGAATGCAAAAGCTGACTGCTCTGACACCGTCAACTTAATCAGAGTGACACTGTCACTGAAATCCTAGCTCCCCAGGGTGACCGAATTAGCTAATGGACTGGCACAGGCAGATAATTCTGTGAGGAAGTCTAGCTGCCTTACAGTCAGATGTCTTCAAAACTTCCAGCCATGACTGGCATCAGGCACAATGCCAATGCACCACTGCCCTTTGGACTAGAGAGATGAACTGTGATTAAGCGCAAAAAGTAGTTACCAACCTGCAAGCCTGCAATGTCCATCTTTTCTCGAACACTGAACTTCTGGCCTATCAGTCTCAATTTTGGCACACAGTATAACACCATGCTGTTAAACTGCAATGAAGAAAAGGTATATAACTAGATAATCTATAAAAGAAAGGATCCACATTTTGATTGCAAAGTGTCATGACTCGGGGCTCTGATTCTCATAATAAAATGCTGCTAACACCCAGTAAAGCCTGTTTTTACACTGGATGCTTCAGAGCAGTGGTTGGCGAGCTGTGGCCCATGGACCCCCTGGCTACCCCCTCCCCCATGTGCCTCACACACACAGGGGAACTGGAGCCCCAAACTTCCTGTTCCTCCCCCTCCCTCTCAGCACTTTCACAGCACCATGAATCCGCTGATTCGTGCTCTGTTTCTGCTCTTCCCCATCCCTCCCAGAGCTGGAACAGATGTGAACAGCTGATTTGCAGCGTTCCAGCTCTGGGAGGGAGGGGCAGGAGCAGGAATGGAGCATGAATCAGGTGATTCACACGCTCTGAAAGTGCTGGGAGGGAGGGAGGAAAGGAGGGAGGGAGAAGGAGGAGCAGGTAAGTGCAGGGTTCCGGTGCCCCAGTTTGCAAGAGGCACATGGAGGAGGAGGGGCTGCTGTGGCCCACTGAGGTGAAGGAGGGCCACTCATGCAGCCCACCCACTATTTGTGGTTGCCTATCCCTGCTTTAGAGAGTTAGTCACACATCAACTGAAGAAAGAAAATTCTAAGGAGATACCCATAGTGGAGAAGGGCACGTGGGGAAGGGCTGGCCTTTGCGTTTTGGACCGTGATCAGAGACAGGGAAGGAGAGAATGTTTCACAGCAATAACACTGAATACATGAGTGTGACAAATCAGCAAGAAACTCACCAGAAACAAGTACCTATCCTGAGCTGTGCCGTTCTTAGCGGACAGTTTCTGTATTTGGCCTTCTTTAATGAGTTCATTGGCTGGGTTAACAATATCCTCTTCGCCCCCAAGTCGCTCATACACTTCTAACAGCTTGTGCATCTTTTCCTGTAAGTGCAGAAGGTAATGTCTACCTAAGCAGCAATTTTTTAAAGAAATTATTTTACTTGTCTGTTACTCAAAATATTTGTGTTGGTACTATCCAAATGAGAATGGAAACAAATACAGTATGGAGGAGGATGAAAAGATCTGCCTTCAAAAATAGACTGCTGTTCCATACCCTTCAATGGTTTCACTTCTCTACTTTGTTTATTTCATCTCACTCTTTGCTAGAAATATAACAACTGCATATTCCAGTTATTTGAAAATATCTGGATGTTTTTGGATCTTTCCTATACAATATTAAATACATATCAGGGAAAGCAACAATGTGAATCCAGTATAGTCAATAATGAGTGAACCAGTAGCATGCTGTGAGCAGCTGGAGTTCCTGCCTTGCTCCTACTTTCAAATCATCTTTATACAAAAGGATTTCAAAACCTGGTTACAAAGGGAGACAGCTGAACTGGAAATGATTTGCAATTTCAATACTATCAATTTAGGATTGAATAAGGATCTCAATTAGTTAACGCATGACAAAGACAATTTCCTCTGTCTGGATAATCACATCTCCACACAAAATGCTGTGAATATCCACTGCCATCCTCACTTGATCAGCTTCATTAATACAAGCAATGTCTTCCTTAGATCATTCCTGCTTCTGTAACCTCCACTCCAACTGATGAAGTGGGTTTTACCCACAAAAGCTTATGCTCTAATAAATATGTTAGACTCTAAGGCTACATCTACACTGCTAGTTTTTGTGGCAGAAAATATGCTAATGAGGGATTCATTAGCATAAGTCGTGATCTCATTAGCATATTTTCTGCTGTTTCTTTTTGCGCAAGGGGTGTTTGCGCAAAAAGAAGCAGTGTAGCCGCTTCCGTTTTGCACAAAAACCACGTTTTGAGCAAGATCCTTATGCCTCTCCAGGATCTTGTGCAAAATGGGGTTTTTGCGCAAAACGGAAGTGGCTACACTGCTTATTTTTGTGCAAACACCATTGTGCAAAAAGAAACAGCAGAAAATATGCTAATGATATCACAACTTATGCTAATGAATCCCTCATTAGCATATTTTTTGCCACAAAAACTCGCAGTATAGATGAAGCCTAAGGTGCAACAGGACTCTTCTTTCTTGAGTTTGGCTTTAATGGTAACCCACAATAATACAATATAAATTTCAGTCTAAGTTTTCCTCCCAAAACTTGGCTATGCTTGTGTTTCCATGCATGAGTTCTTCTAGTCCAGCCCTCAGTTTCCTCTGTCTCAGATCAGTACTCTAGCCTCTTGTATTCTCATTAGCGCCAACAAGATGCACCTGACAGCACTATGCACATAATTTTATTCTGCATTGTTTGCAAGGCTGTAGACAGAGGTAGGCAACCTGAGACCCGAGGGCCACATACAGCCCACTGGGGTTCTATGTGTGACCCATGAGACATCTTCTTGACTGCTGCCTCTGCACAAAGTTGTCAGATTCTGCTGGTTTTCATCTGCATAGTTTTCCAAACTTAAAGCAAGCGCACATGGCAGTGCGGACCCTCTATTGTGCAAGAAAGCTCTGATGGCCATTTTAGCCATAGGGGTTTCTTGTGCAAGAAATCCCTGCTGAACATCCAAACTGCCCTCTTACACAAGAGAGCTTACACTGGTTAGAAAAGAGCGTAGCTCGTGTGCAAGACGCCCTCTCTTCCCATGCCGTACTCTAAATTTTCTTGTGCAAGAGCAGGCGGGCAGTGTGGATGCTCTGTGGGTTCTTGCGCAAGAACGGCTGTACTTGCTCAAGAAGCCGTGAATGTAGACGTAGCCTTAGAGGGGACACTTCCCCCAGCCTCTCTGCCCCCGAGTTAATGTCACACACATTGGGTTAATTCAATTGTAGGATAGTTGCATGAGGGGGGTTTGGTGGGGGCCAAACTAATCCCTGTTGGTAGGAGAATGGTGGGAAAAGTCCTTCGAGAGGGGTGACATGACACCTTTTACTTCTGGTCATGTGTCCATCTTGCCCTGAACGTGTTACCTCTATAGGCCTGGTTAACGGGGGTCAGAGGGCATGGTTAATGGGGGTTGGGGGCGTGATTAACAGGGGTCAGGGGGTGTGGCTAATGGGGTACCACCAAAAATTACACAAACCTGCCTCCCCTGAAGATGCTGTAGTAACTTGAACTAAGATATGTCCACTCCAGCTACACTATTCACATAGCTGGAATTGTGTACCTTAGTTTGATATTGCCCCCTAGCATAGACCTGGCCTTGGTGTTAGCTCAGGCAAATCCTGTTAACTGCAGAGAAACTCACTGCCTAAAATGGGAATTTGCAGGATAAAAATTGATTAAAACTGAGTAAGGACCTCAGGGTCAGTCCAGCTACAATAGGGTGGAATAAAAGAAAAGACCCTGCCCCAGATCTCATTGCAGACCACTTGGAGTTGAGAAGAGCATCTCCCTGATAGTTGCATTATTCCTTTAGATTTCTATATAGTACCCACTGCTGTGGAAATGGGGTGGTTGCTCCATATACAGGATGTAATGAAGGTCTATAAAATATGCTTCTCCAGTATGAGCAGCAAGTACTTGGTGTTTGTGGCCCTGGAGTAGAGTGAGACAAACAACAGCATGCAGGTCACATATGGCCTGTGAGATCCTTCTGCCCAATCCCCGAGTTCCTAACTGGAGAGGCTAAGCCCCTGACCCTCCCTTTACCTTTACCCACAGCCTCAGCTTACCACACTACCTCCAGGCAGCACAGTCAGAGGGAGGGAAGCAGGGGGGCTGAATAAAGGACTGGGGCACAGTCCTCCATACTACTGCAGAACCCTGATGTGACCCTCAGGCCAAAACATTTGCCCATCCCTGCCCTAGAACCTAGTGACATAGTTGCAAAATCTGTTAAACATCAGTGTTTGGGGGGTTTCAGCAGTGAACTAGTCACAGTTGCAAAGTTGATAACATTTTTACCAAAACCGAAGAAAGAACAGAATTCCAACAGAAATAGATGGGTCCTAAACCAATTGTTATCTACACATGTGAAACAGCAGCTGTTTACTTCCAAGAAGAAAAAAGATCTGATGGTGTCTGAGGGATGGAGGAAGTGGGGGTCTGATAATGTGTCTGTCAGCCACGCTCACAAGAGGAAGCTACAACTAATTCCTCTAGTTTGCACGGAATGTGGTACAAATGTGTTATTCAACACACTGTCTTTGAGAATTATTTTACTCAAAGCAACAAGAGCGTGGGGAAAATTTAGAGAATGCCCAATATATAGATGGGAAAAATAGAAACCGTATTGTAAGGCAACCTGAAATGAAAAATGTATTACAAATTATGCAGGGTGAAAATTTATTCAGTAATTCTGAGTGTTTCTCCAAACATTTCTGTGTAAAAACAACCTATAAAAGAGAGGATAATATGCCTTTTATAAAATAAAAGACGGTTTCTAGAGATCATCTTACTGTTTCGTGGAATACTACGGGCCTGATTTTGAAAGCAACAATGAGGCTACATCCACAAACAATCCATAGGCACAAACAGCAACATTTATTATTTTAGATCTATTATATATCCATGTGTGAATACACAAAAGCATGCACAATCTCCCCAAACTTATTTTTATCATGTGCAGAATTGTTAGTGCACAAACAAGTCTGTGAGGCCTCCCTGAGGTCCCAATGAAATATAATCCTATGTTTTAAAAGGTAGATTTTATAAAATCTTCTCTAGTTGTGGCTTCCCAACTTGAGATACACAGGACTACATTTTCAAAAGTGATGTCTGCAACTTTGAATGTGCATGCTAGATATTGTTATGCACATGAAGACCAGACACGAATAACGAGTCTTTGAACACCCCAAAAATTACACGTGAGAAATTGCAGACACACTTTATGTAGAACTGGTCAAAAAGATTTCTAGTTTCAACATTTTTCAATGAAACACAAAGACCTTTTTTCCAATTATTTCTTCCTCATCTTCCCCACATTCCTTAGTCACTTCTGTTTGGAGACTAGTATGAGATATTTCTAACTGTCCATGTGGTTAACCAGTGGCATAAATTGCTTAAGGAGATGGTGGAAATCTCCATTATTGAAGTTTTTAAGAGTAGCCTAGACCATGTCTTCACTAAACGGAAAATCAATGCTGCTGTGATCAATCTTTTGGAGCTCAATTTATCAGGACTAGTTAAGACTCACTAAATCAAACTCAGAGAGTGCCCCCGTCAGAGGCTGGTACTCCTGCTTCTGCAAGGAATAAGGGAAGCCAACAGAAGCATTTGTTCCCATCAGCCTCCTGCTGTGGGAACAGCGGGGAAAACTTGAAACAAGGTATGTTGACTCCAGCTATGTAATGAATGTAGCTGGAGTTGCATATCTTGAGTCAACCTTCCCTTTTAGTATAGGCCTGGCCTCAGACAAACACCTGTCAGGAATGGTCTAGATAAAAAAAAATTCCTGCCATGAGTGCAGGTACTAGACTAGTTGATCTCTCAAGGTCCTTTCCAGTCCTATGATTCTATTATTTGAAAACTTGGCACACAAAAATTTCAGTGTGCGGTAACAATGGGCAAAAGCATTTTTGGGAAATAGGTACAAGGCTCCCCAATTTCTATTTAAGTCTGCTCTAACTTATTTGAAATATTTCCCCAGAACTAAAGCCTTTCTTTAATGGAGGATGTGGCAAGGAGATAATAATTTACTAAATCAAGGACCTGAGTTAATGGATCACATCATGATTCCATTACACAATTTCTACTTACCATCTTTCGGATGGCTGCATTTGAATGGTTTGCTGCTGTAGAAATGAGCTCCAGCGATTCTGCAATAAAGGTGGCAGCAGTTATACATTATATCAGTTAATAGCACAATTTTTATTTTCCTGAAATGTACATAAGATTTCCTGAGACTGTCCCTCCATCTGCTGTTCACATCACTGAGCCTGCCTACTGCCCTCTGGGGCACCCACCATTCTGTCCTACTGGGCCAGGAACTCTGGTCTCCCTCAGCCAAGGTACAAAGTTAGGACAACAGACCCTCAGCAGAGCAACACACATGCAAACCAGCCCAGCTCTTGGAGGCTTAGTTACAATACTGTTGACAACACACAGGAACACAACCCCAAAAGGAACCCAACCCCCCCAAAAATCTGTCTTACTCTGTATAAAAGTTTTATACAGAGAAACCTTATGAGCTCACCCTCTTTATTAATGAGAGAGATTCACAATGGTTGCTTCCCTGTTTCCCTCAGGTAACAATTATTTATGCTGGGCTTGATAATAAACAAGTGTTTCTATTAAGTATAAAAATAGGATTTAAATGATTGCAAGTAAAAACAAACAGATCAAAATAAGTTATTAAGCTGAAATAAATAAATACACCAGCTAATCCTAATACACTAAGAAACAGGTTACATACGAATTCTTATCCTAACAGTCATTCTAATTATTTCTTTCACAAGCTAGGCAACCACCTAGCTTGGGCCCAATCCTTCCCCCCTGTTCAGTCTTAGATGATTCCAACAGGCATCTTGGGTGGCAAGAAGGGGTCTCTTGGTGTCTGGCCACTCTGCTTTGGTTTGGTTCCCCCCTTCTTTTATATCTCTTTTGCCCAGGGCGAGAATTCTTTGTGTTCAGTTCAAGTAATTCTCACCTTGAGAGGAAAAGTACCAGCACCAAAATGGGTTCTAGCATCAGGTGGCATGGTTACATGTCTTTGTAGGACTAACCACAATCTGGACTTATAGGAAAAATAAAGCCATTCACAAGTCACTGACCTCGTTACTCAACCATTAAGTTCTTAAAGTATCACTAATGGTTTTTATTATAACATCTGAACTAATAAAACAGGTTCCCCCTTAATATTTCTAACTTCACATATAAGAACAATATGTGTACACAAATAGGATATACAGATTCAGCGGATTAAAGCTTTTTAAATGACATACATCACATAAAGCATCTTTGAGCCATGCATATTAATAATCATAAAGCATGAGGGGAGGGGCAGACAGTTCACTTCCACTGCAAAAGACCTGCTGAATACTGCATGTCCCTGAATTAAATGAAGCTTTGTAAGCATTGATACAGAGGATCACATTCGCATGTTTAGCAGGTATGTAAATGAAATTTCATCTTATCCTGCTCTACTTACAAGTCCAGACAAGAAACAAAACAGCACGTAAGGGGCAACAATGACAATTTTAGGAACAATTTACAGTTCACACCATACTCTAGGCATTTCTTGAGATGATTCCAAGCTGTTACAAAATCAGCAAAATTCTTCTTCCCTCCCAATCTTGATATCATATGGCATGAATCCCTAGAAAATACTTACATTTCAGACAAATTGTTTTACTCCATCAAGCCACCACAAATACAATTGAAAGAAGGAATGTTAAAATGCAGGTTATTGGCTAACTGTATAACCACTGAAAAAATTCAGCGGTTACACAGTTACACGCACACTCAGCACGGGGCAGCAGCCATATCCCTAGGAACCAATGTGTGCCAGGAGCCAGCCGCCCCACTCACCACCTCCATCCTGCTCTGCTGTCTCTGATACAAAGGCAGCTGTGCAGGGCATCAGCTGGCTCCCCAGGAATTGAGCCAGGAGCTGCGTCTAGCAGTTTGGATAACTGATAAGCTCATACTACACTCTTACATCCCTAACTGAAAGTCCTGTGTCTCTGGTATAGACTACAGTATTCTGTCATTGCTTATTTGGTGAAGTTGTCCTGATTTCCAGACCAGTGATTTGCATCTAGCACAGCTTCTCTGCAACTTTCCAACAGATAATTCAGTTCAATATGTCTACAAGGGCCTCATGTACTGTCAACAATATTTGAACTTTGAAGTCAAGCCTACACAAAAACATGATTCTTTCCAACAACATGGTCCACATTCACGATGCAGGTCATAGAAGGTACACTTACTTTCAGCATCTTTCCTGTCTGGAGATTCTTCTGGAAGTTTCTTTAGATAATCCTTTAGAAGAAGCTCATAGCGAGGAATTCTCTGCACGGGTTCAAGCATATGATGCTGCAATGTCAAATTCCCACACACATCCTGTTTCTGTAACCCAGAGAAAACAATTATGCAAGGATTATAGTATTTCTTTGTATGTTTGTTTTTAAATTGAAACTGCAATTAAAAAAATCACAATTTCTACCCACGTAAATAAAGGGACATTGTCAATCTAAAAATTAAGTGTTTAATGCAGATAGTTGGCCCTAGCATCTCTACCATAAATTTACATAATTTTACATTCTCCCATTTTTTATAAAAAATTTCTCCTCTCTTGCTGTGTGCAAGACTTTTTGAAAGTCCCTTATTAGAACTTGGTCCTAAATGGAATAAGAAACCATATGGTTAATGCAATAAATACAGGACTACACAAATACCTCTTTTTTTAAATTAGCATTTACTGTTCAAACAGCACAGAGACGGAAAATAAAAGTCAAAATATAAGTCACATATAAGCTTTGAAAGCATAACATAGCAGTCACTGTTTTACTTGACCATGTCTGTGATTGGTTTAAAGACTGAGCATGTAAGCTTCCGATAATCTGGCACCTTTAGGACCCAGGGGGTGCCGGATTATCAAATATGCTGGACCATCGGAAGGGGGGGCTATGAGGGGTCTCGGGTGGAGTGGGGGGGATGCGCCCCTCAGTGCTGCAGGACCAACCCGGCAGCACCCCAGCTGCTCTGCCCCAGACTTCCCCAAGTCAGCCGCTGCTGAAACTGACCAGCAGTTTCACCAGCGGCTGAATCGGGGAAGCCGGGGGCAGAACAGCTCCAATTGTCCGGCTGCCCGGAGCACTTCCAGGTTCCAGATGGTGCTGGACCATCAGGAATGCCGGACCACTGAATGCCGGACCACTGGTGTTTTACTGTACTTTATTAAATGTCCATGTTAGTCTGCATCTGCAAAAACAACAAGGAGTCTTGTGGCACCTTAAAGACAAACAGATTTATTTGGGCATAAGATTTTGTGGGCAAAGACCTGCTTTATCAGATGCATTGGAGTGGAAATTACAGAGATAGGGATATATATCTAGCACGTGAAAAGGGAGTTACCTTATCAAGTGACGAACCAGTATTAACTAGGCCAGGGGCGGCCAACCCATTTAACAAAGAGAGCCAAAACAGCGGCGGAAAAAATGTGAAGGGGGGGCAAGCCCCCCGAGAACAGAATTGTGGAACAAAAACAAAAAAATTGTTAAAAAAAATTTTTTTTAAAAAGGAGGCTGCCCTCCAGGGTGCCATTTTGAAAACTCTGCAACTCTGACTCGGTAAGCACAGGGGAGCTGGGGGCTGGGGACGATTGGGGGGGAGGGACGCGGGAGTGGTTTTGCGAGCCTCTCTTTTGGGGGGCAAGAGCTGCATGCGACTCGCGAGCCGCGGGTTGGCCACGGCTGAACTAGGTCAATTCAGTCAGGGTGGATGTGGCTCACTCCCAACAGCAGATGAGGATATGTGAATACCAAGAAAGGGAAAGTTGCTTTTGCAGAGGGCCTGCCATTCCCAGTGCCTATTCAAACCCAGATTAATCGAGTCAAGTCTGCAAATGAATTGCAGCTCAGTAGTTTCTCTTTGTAGTCTGTTTTTGAAGTGTTTTTGTTGAAGAATGGCCACTTGTAAATCTGTTTCTTAGTGTCCAGGGAGACTGAAGTGTGCTCCTACTGGTTTTCATGTTATATTTCTTGATGTCTGATTTGTGTCCACTTATTCTTTTGCGTAGAGATAGTCAGGTTTGTCCAATGTACATGGCAGAGTACAAGGCATGTACTTTATTAAATGGGTACCTCTAGAGGCACTCATCAGGCCCCAATCATCATGGTATTTATCCCATACCAAGTATTTATATTCATAATATTCATGGTGAGGAAGTATTATGCCTCTTTTATAGTTGGGGAAAATGAGGCATAGAAAGTTTAAGTTAATTGTTCCATGGCACATGGGAAGTTTCTGGAAGAGCCACAAACTTAACCCACAACTACTCAATCCCAGTTCAGTGTCAAAAACATCCTTCCTCTATGGAATTAATACTTCAGCCTAGCTAGTAAAATACATCATTTGCACCAAATTTTGGTCCAGTCACATGTTTTTGTACAAATAATAGCATTGCTTCTATTACCACAATAATTTCTGCACTCTATTCCGCCCCAAAAAAGCACTTGTGTAAAATAGTTCCAACATTTCTCATATATATTACAACTGAAGACATAATGCTGACTTGTCTGATTTTGGGAGATAGTGAAACAAACGTCTGACAGGAAAACATTAGCCATTTTTCCAGTAATTCAAAGATGTAAAAATAATTTGTCACCACGTTCTGAACACTATTGCTGTTTATAGTGGCTGAGGTGAATGTATTATATTTCAGAGTTTTACAGTATAGCACTTCTCAGATGCCACAATTGGGAAGGAAAGAATTAAAGATTCCAGTAAGGATGTGAATGAGCAGTCGACTAGATGATTAACGAATAAGCCTATGCTTATTAGTTAATCTTCTTGACTACTCACATTCCCCCTTCCCCGCTGCCTTTGTATTAGAGAAAGCAATGAGGGGGGAGCAGGAGCTGGGGAGAACCAAGCAGCCTCTATTCATGGGGGTGTGGGCGAGCTCCCTGTGGACAGAGTCTGCTCTGCATCCCGTGGAGCAGCCTCTGTCCACAGCTGGCCCAGCAACCTCTGTCTGTGGGAGCTCAGACCTTCCACAGACAGGGGCTACTGCCACCCTGCACTGCTGCCTTTGTATCAGAGGCAGCACAAGGTGGCAGACAGCCAGTCCACGAGGGGAGCTAGTTTTTACACTGGCTCCCCCCGCAGACCGGCTCCTGCCTGGCACCCCACACTGCTGCCTCTGATACAGAGGCAGCAACATAGGATGGCAGGGGTCTCCCCGGAAGTGGGGCCAGACTGCACTAGCTGCTGGCATCACCCCCAGAGACTAAGTGGGAGCCAGGCTACAGAATGGCAGGGAACCTGTAAATACTATGGGCATGAAAAGCAAACGCTCTATCAGTTAAGACAGCAGAACATACACATTTTCTATGATTTTAGAAAAATCAATGGGCCACTTTGGTCTGCAATGTCAAGTTGGATGCACTTAGTAGGACTGAGCTGCAGAAATTAGCCATAATGGTAACATAGGAATGTATTTACCTTCCAGGCTGCCAAAGTAATCAATCAAGTCTGGTTTTTTGTATGAAAAGAATGTCATGTGTTTATGAGCTCAACTTAATTATTGCTAATGCCTCGACCTGAATAACTATGCCACTCAACAATCTCTAGAGTGTTATTAACAACCTACGTGGGATTTCATAATTAAGCAATAAAACATGAGTGACAGAGCACTTCTGCAGGATTACAGCATATTTCAAGTGATGTTTTGCAAAGCAGGATCAAAGGTCATAGGAATAACCAACAGAACTCACATTAAACCACTGGACATTATCTATAATTGAGGTCCCCCTATGATCTCCATGGAAAGGTAGAGCTAACCTCTGTAGCAAGGATCCTGGGTTCTTTGATATGCTTGCATCAGAGACAGAAATCCTATGGCAGCTTTGTTTAAAATGAAAATGTTGGGTTTCAAATTCATTAAATACGAAAATAAATGCCATCAGTACAGCAGCCCAAATGCTGACATTAAGTCCAAAGTAGTTTATGCTGTGTCGCATGTTCCATTTTTGATAGGCTAATGGCTTTTGCATTGACCATGACAATGAACATCATAAGAGCTAATGGGACAAAGATAAAGGACAAGCTAAAGCTAAAGGTAAAAGGGGGGCAAAGAGGTAGCCGAGATTCATCGAAGACATACTTTGGGCAAATCCTCATGCAACAGACCAGTGCCTACTGACACACCAGTTGGATATCAATCCAGCAAGCTGAACTTCTCTGCTAGAATAATCAGCAGTGAAACAGTTAACAAGAGTTGCCATTTTAGATTACTGACACGGGGCTTCAGAACCGAAGCTCCAGATATAACCCTTGTCTTAAATTTACTTGTCATAAACTCTTCATGGGGCAGCAGAGGATATTCATGATTGCAGATAGCTGCAGGCATGTTTTGTGGGCTCTGATAGCTAATGTGAGCCATTTTTGTGGTTAAACTTGTTTAGTGATGTGACAGAGGAGACATAGAAGAATGTTAGGGAAATACACAACATAAGAACGGCTATATTGGGTTAGACCAAAGGGCTATCTAGTCCAATATCCTGTCTTCCAACAGTGACCAATGCCAGATGCCCCAAAGGAAATGAAGAGAACAGGTAATCATCAACTGATCTATCCCTTGCTGCCCATTCCCAGCTTCTGGTAGAGGCTAGGGACACATTCCTACCCATCCTGGCTAATTATAATTGATGGACCTATCCTCCATGAATGTATTTAGTTCTTTTTTTGAATCCTGTTGTATTCTTGGCCCTCACAATATTCTCTGTCAGGGAGTTCCACAAGTTGACTAATAATTAAGGATATAAAATCCCATTTCATCAGTTAACCGATTAAACATTATGTTTAACTGGTTAAGCACTTTAACAGGGGTGAGTGGGAGGCCAACTAGACTGAAGCTGCCTCTTGCCACAAGTGGGGGCTTTTCTGGCCAGGTGGCACTGCCCTCTGTGAACGACACGGTAGATAGTTCCAGCCAGGCCAGGCCTGCCAAATCGTGGGTGGGGGTTGCTCCAAGATGGCTGAACCGTCCATCACTCACAACGTGCTGCTCTGGCCAGGCTCCAGCCATCCAGAATCACCCCCTGCCCATGGCACCAGGCCCACCACACATCCCTACTGACTATGTACTATGTGAAAAAATATTTCCTTTTGTTTGTTTTAAACTAGCTACCTATTAATTTCATTTGGTGATCCCTGGTTCTTGTATTATGAGAAGGAGTAAATAACACTTGCTTATTTGCTTTCAATATACCATTTTATCTCCTGGCTGCAGGAAATAAGATAAATAACGAGTTACAGTGGGACTTCCATATTCTTGAGAAAGGAATTTTTGGCCTGATGCAAACTGAACTGTCTTGGACAAAAGTGAATTATAATAACACTGTTCTCTTTTAAAGGGAAAACGGATTTTAGATCAAAATGCAAAGACCAGTTGTGCATTTTTCTGAAGAACTGAATTGAGAAGGTTTGGAGAGTTGGGGCAAAGTGGAAGGTGATCTAAGAGAGTCTTCTGGCACATGCAGAAAGACTCAGGGAACCCTGCAAGGATGACATAGTAGAGCTCTTGGGATTTGTCTCCACTCCTGAATGGACTGATGTGGCAGTGATCAATCCACCATGGGTCAATTTAGAAAGTCTATTGAAGACCCACTAAATCAACTTCTAATCGCTCGCTAGTAAACAAGAAGAATAAAGGGAGGTGAGGGAGAGTTTCTCCCGTTGACCCTGTGTGGTAGAGACCACGCAGTAAGAAGATGTAAGCTACGTCAATTTGAGTCACGCTACTAACATAACTCAAATTGCACAGCTTAGATCGATTTTTCCCTGTAGCATAGACATACCCTGAGATAAATCGTATAAGCAATGCTCCATTTGGGGCGCATGAATCAATATCTCAAATTTCAGCCAAAAGGAGCACGTAGCTCAGACCCCAGTCAGAATTCTCTCTGCCTTTCTTACTCTCCAGTGGCTCCAGGAAGGAGCTTCTGACTGACACTGGTAGCCAGCTTTGGGTCTTAAGAGCACTTTTCTTGCAGTGCACTGAGAGAATTACGGATTCATGGTGGCTGGCCCAACCCTACCACAAGGACAATCCCTGTATTTCAGGCATGCCTGCTGTGGCCTTTCCTCTGTGTGCAAAGATGAGGCATTAACCTTCTTCTTGCTAATCACTGTTCTTTGCAAAAAACAGTGGATACTCTCCCTGCACCTGCAAACATGCTGGGTTTTCAGCTACATTTCTAAATTGTCTGATTCTGGCCTCAAGCAAAGAGAGGGAGAAGAAGAAAAAGGAAAAAGAATCACAAAGCACACTGATGTGAGCAGAAAGGCTTCCACTGTTTATTTTCATTACAAAATGAAAGTTGTAGGTAAGTCATTTTCCTGAAAAATTGTTAGCCCAAACAAGAGCACTGTGCTACAACATAAGCACCAGAAAATTAAAGGACTAGAAATACAAATGAAACTAAATGCTCTATTTTCATCTTCCAAGGAGAATGAGGTGTCCATTCCAAACAAGCAAAGGAAAGTGAAATATGTATTAGGCTATTAATTTTTCACTTTAAAATTAGTGTTTTATTAATAAGAAGATAAAGGAATTCTTAAAAGATTATATAATGTGTGTAGTGACAGTATTTCCTCCCATCCTATTCCTTTTTTGCGTCAGGACAAACTCACTGTTATGCTTTTACAATAATCAAGGAGATACGTTCAGTGGTTTTAGAATCTCTGTAAACAAAAGGAATAAAAGTGAGCAACTTGGCATTACTGCCATGGCTTAACGAGTATCCCCAAATTCTGTTCAAGAAATATTTCACCTGTATAATGATATATGTCGTGCAGAAGAAGAAAGAATTGTTATTATATTTCAGCACTACATGAAATTTACCCAGAAACCCATCCACTGTGGAATGCTAGAGCTGGGGAAAAAAATATGAAGTCCTATCAAGCTGGAGATGTACTCAAAGGAAGGACTTTATACCTGCACGTTTTGAACAACATCTTTAAATGGAGATGATCGCTGCATCCATGTGTTTACCATGTCCATTGCTCTGTCAAAGTTCTTCACATATTCTCCATACATCTTCAGAAACGGAGCCAGTTTTTGAAGGATGTCTCCCAATCGTGGATTGGTATTCCTATTGCAAAGAAGGCAGGTAAACATGTCTTCAAATTCACACTTTTACAGGAGCTTGCTCACTCACTCAACTCCCTCCTTCCCTCCCCTAACGCCTCTTCAAACCAATTTTAGCTCTGGGGTAAAAAGGGACTATTCCTTTTTGACCTACAGGCACCACATTCACACTTAGATTAAGGCTGAATTTAGATCTATAAAACTTTGTTAAGAGAAAAATCTATACCTAGGTCCAATAAGAAAAGTAATTTGTCAAAAATAGCCTACACTTTTTTCACAGTGATTTTTTTTCCACACAGCAAAAGATTTGAAGAGCAAAGAGTCATGTAGTTAAATCTAGGCACTCCACCTAAGTTACTTTAGGATGTAGGAAGGTCATAGAAGCTCAGTAATAAATGAAGAACTTCCTTTATAAGTACAAACAACAAAGGAAACAGACTATCCTGAATTAATACTCCCTTTGTGTTTCAGTCTTCTCAGAAGGCAGAGCCTAGGAAGTGAGGCCTGGGAGCAAAAGTGGATCTGCATCTCAGTATGTACTTAGGTCTCATTAAAAAAAGATTCTATTTAGGAGCAAGAAGATGGTGTTATCCCTTATCTGTGCATTTCCATTCCTATTTCTGACTGCAAAAGGGAAGGCATAATTACAATAATTGTTAACTGTCTCAAACATTACAATGTTGGAAAAGGGCTGGGTTGGAAGCCAGCAGATTTGGCTTCTATTTAGGGTGGCCATTTGTCTTCTTTTATAGAGGACAATCCTGCATTTTGCTACTCTATTTTCTGTCTTCTATTGATCCAAAATAGGATGCCTCTATGTCCTCTGTTTTTCTCTTGAGACCAGAGGTGAAAGTAAGCTGATGTACCTCAGTGCAGCATTCTGGCAAGAAACCACCAGTTGGCTGTGGTGCTTGGTTGCAGCTGCTCCCAGACAGGCTGGCCTCCCAGGACTCTCCAAGTAGGCTGCCTTGCTAAGCAACAGGTAGCCAAGGATATGGAAGGGGCTGGCTGGGGCTGCTCTGGTCCCACCCAGTGCCCTTTTGGGCATGCAGGAAAGGGGCTGCAGCTACACAAACCAGGTCTTCTTCCTCCTCCTCTGACTATCAGAGTGTGAGGGGAAAGAGCTCAGTTTGTAGCTTCTTCTCACTCCTGGCTGCCGAGGGGAGATCAGAGGAGGAATGCAACAGACTGTCAACTTTCCCCTTGCTTCCTGAGAGTCAGACAAAGAAGAGCAGCAGAAACCTGGTATGTGTGGCTGCAGCTCACCCCCACGCTCCCAAAATGGTGCTCTTGCTCCTTTGCACTCCCTCAACATCCCCAGACCTGGGCTTCACCACCTGAACTCCCATATCCTCCTGCCTTGGGCGCCCTACACACTAAATGCAACTGTCCTTTATTCTTGAGGTACCTTGGTGGCCACACTAGTTCTATTTCAGTCCTTTGTGACCAGGTGTGACAGGATGGCCCAAGCCCTGAGACCTCCTGCTGGAGGCTTTGTGGTCCTGCCATACCTCACCCCAAAAGACAATAGAGAAGTCCTCCAGGCAGTCAAGAGTGGCAACAGAAGAAGCAGCCAGTCAGGGGCCAGGAAGTCCCTATAAAAGGAGCTGCAGCATCTGACAGCAGTCAGTGTCTCTGGAGATCTGAAGGTGTGCAGACCGGGAGACTGGCTGCCTAAGAGAGTGGCAGCGCTACAGACAGCCCCATGTGAAGAGTACTGGAGGCTGCTGGTCTGTGATGGGACTTTGAGATAAAGGCCTAAAGTAAAGGTGAGGATGCTATTTCAAAGATAGGACACCGTGGGGACACCACTCTTTCTCAGAGCAAGGAACAGACTTGAAGAGACATGACAGAGGACACCGAGAGGTATCCCTGTGAAATGTGTACCCCAGAAGGGATTGGTCAGATCCACATGGGGTGACTCAGTCGGGGGACTAAGGTTATGAACAGAAGAGAGTGCAGGCACATGCACTCAACCAGAAAGGGCGCTCACGAGACGTGAGTGCCATCCTATTATACCACAGCAAGTCACATACTCTAAGCTTTAGTTTTCCTGTCTATAACAACCCTTACCAACCTCATATGGGTCTTATATGGCATAAGCATGGTGACATCTTTAGCTAAGTGTAAATATTAGCAATCCTAAGTGGAAAGCCTAGAACTGAGAAATTTAGGCTGGGATTTTCAAAGGAGTCCAAGGGAGCAGAATGCACAAACTTCCATGAAGATGGGTGTCTAACCATCTTAGACGTCTTTCCAAATGTCAGCTCTAACTTAGTTTCTATTCACTTTCAAAGCTTGTCTAGATGCTTACGCATTGTGGAATGATTTTTTATTAAAATTAGATTTATAGTTAAGTTTAATATAGTCAACTTAGTTTTTAAAGAAATGACCTGATCAAATCAAACCTTAGCTATAGTACACAAAATGCTATTCCATTATAGGAGTGTGCTAGCATTCCAGTGTAGATATATATGTTGATATTTTCTACTGCCTGTCTCAATGCCTTACAGAATAACTTCTGGGCCAAAATAATTAAAAATAGTAAGTGACTTAGCTCTTACGGTATAGTGGAAATGCTATCAAGGAGAACATCTCTTGCAATGTTTTGGACCAATAAAGCACTCTGATACAAAGGCAAACCTAAATAAAAAAAATATTGTATTCTGGCATGTTTTCAGAAAAGGCATGATGACCTACTGTATTATTAAGGAAACAGTAAATTATTGTGTAATTAAAACTTGTTGTAAAACTAGGCTGATTACCTAAATGCCTACAAACTGAATACTTATTTGTAAACAAAAAAATTGGTTTACCTACCACTCTTGTGTAATTCTTGTTTGGAGTTCAGGCAGGAGAAATTGTCCATGGAAGCGATAGATAGAGGAAATATTTGAAAAGATGCCAGTTATCACTTCACCTGGAACACCTGCTTCTGACAATTTAGTGCAAAAAACCTGCATGGAGGAAAAAAGGCATTACCAGTTACTGAACATAAATCTAATACCTGGCATTTTGTTACGAACAGGATTATATAAAAAATGACTAATGTGCTTTAGTATAGGAACTCTCATTCTGTATTTTGGAGTGTTCTTTTTTTCTGAGAAGCTACATTGTAAGTCATACATTTAGATGAATAATATGCTAAACAAGACCATTCTCATTCAGATGAGGAGGTTCCATACATTTAGACTTAAAACTAGTTTTGTTATTTCTGTAATGGGAAAGCAAATTGAAAAAAAGCAGATTTTTTTTCCCTCCTCATCTTCATCAGGTCCAGGACAAAAGTACATGAAAAATAAAAGGCACTCCCTAGATTTTCCTAAAGTCTGGAAATAGATCTCCTCATCCAAAGCAAACCACTCAAATTTCCATAGAGATCTTTAGTCTGGGAGACAGAATGGAAAGTGCTCTATACAAATAATTGCTTCCCTATCTGCACTCATAACAAGAAGACAGTTTTCATTTTTAAGAAATGCAGCACACCTTGCTTGCCACCGTGACTCACCATTTTTATTCTTTCTTCCACATTCATATATTGCACAACTGCTTTTGTGACAACCATGATCCAGATACCCCAGTGAAAGAAGAAAAGACTCAAACCTCCAAAAGGGAGCAGTCAAACCAGCTTACTGCATACTGTATGATTGTGGTATTAAAAAAAATTGAGCATGTTCTTTCACGAAAGCCTGTGGTAGAACATGCAGGCCTTTACAAGACATGTATAAAGACTGTGGTTATGAATTCACGTATTTGTGTATATAGGAAACTGTGCTCATAATCTATGGTGTAGCGTCTCTTCTACTTCATAATGAGGTAGTCGGGAGCAGCCAGATAGGGATGGGCTGCTTCCCCAATCAGATAATACTAGCTCCTTGCATCTAGCATTGTTCAACCCAGGAAAAAAACATCAAGGAAAAATCAAAGTAAAAAGAAAACAACTTGAAACTGAAAAGAAAACCCCAGGCTTTGAAAACTAGGAAAAGAGGGAAATTTCCCTCACTCTGAATATCTATAGAGACTAAAGAAAAACAAAACCCATAAACACAAACCTGCAAGTCTTTCTCAAATGGAAGGGGTCTAAAGTAAAGTCTATTCAGAAACCTCGGGACAGCTTCTAAGTGAAAAGCTGTTGTGAAATGTTGGCTCCCCTCCCCCCAGAGAAGAAGTCATGCTGGGAGATATGCTGAGAAACTGTTCCAAGGCAATATAACTCATATTCAGAAAGGGACTTTATCTGAATATAGTTTTTTGTCTGATTTGTTGCCCTTTATATTTAACTTCTGTCTAACTTGCGTGTATGGACTCCCTTGTTATTTCATCTCTGAGTCTGTGGTTTTCTACTAAACAAACCTTTTGTTTATTTTTACCCCATGCAGGTCTCTGTTGTGCAAACTGCATGGAAGGGTATGTGCCAAAGTGAGCTAATAACATGGGGCTGGTTTCACACAGGAAGAGACGTCAGAGTGTCTGGTAGTGAAGAACTCGTGAAGGATGGGGAGACTCAGAGGACTGCTGAAATCAGCATGCAAGGAGTAACTTGGGAAGTGGAAGCCAGGATAAGACATTAGGTGGGTTACTAGTATCAGGGCTATGAGCCATAGCAGCACAACATTAAGGCACACTAGGGATACAAGGCTTGAGGTGACAGAACCTCTTACTGATCTGGGCAGTCCCCAAAACATTACAGTACTACAGACAGTAGGATCAACTTTCCTAAACAATTCTATCTTCTGACCCTTTTCAACACACAAAGGCACATAAGATCTGCAGTATCATTGTTCCAGTTTTACCTTTACTCCCCAAAGGAAGGTAAATTAAAGAGAGTGCTGAGGTGAAAAATCTGGAGACATAAAAGGGCTGATTCTGCTGAAATGATACAGGCCCAACTTCTACTGACAAAGCTCACTGGAGCCACAAAGCAGTCACAGGTTGCCTTGATTTCCTTTCAGTGTCTGTTCATGAAAGTAACTGCTTCCTCCTTGTGGTCCCTACAGGGTGGGTAGCTGAGTTGATTCTTCCACATTCCATAAGGCCTGCTCTGCTTGTAAAATGATGTAGTTGCTGCTTAGAATCATAGAATACCAGAACTGGAAGGGACCTCGAGAGGTCATCAAATCTACTCCCCTGCCCTCATGGTAAGACCAAGCACCACAGATCATCCCCAATAGATGTCTATCTAACCTTCTCTTAAATATCTTCAGTGATGGAGATTCTACAACCTCCCTCTGCAATTTATTCCAGTGTTTAACCACCCTGACAGGAAGCTTTTCCCAATGTTCAACCTAAGCTTCTCTTTTCTGCATTTTAAGCCCAATTCTTCTTGTCCTATCATCAGAGGTTAAGGAGAATAGTTTTTCTCCCTCCTCTTGCAACAAACTTTTAGGTACTTGAAAGCTATTATCATGTCCCCTCTCAATCGTCTCTTTTCCAAACTAAACAAGCCCAGTTCTTTCAGTCTTCTCTCATAGGTCAAGCTTTCTAGACCTTTAATCATTTTGTTGCTCTTCTCTGGGCTCTTTTCAATTTCTCCACATCTTGCCTGAAATGTAGTGCCCAAAATTGGACACAATACTCCAGTTGAGGCCTAATCAGCACAGAGTAGAGTGGAAGAATGACTTCTCATGTCTTCTTCACGCCACTCCTGCTAATGCATCCCAGAACCAGGTTTGCTTTTTTTGCAACTGTGTCACACTGTTGACTCATATTTAGCTTGTGGTCCACTATGACCCCTTTCTGAAGTATTCCTTCCTAGACAGTCACTTCCCATTTTGTAAATGTTAAACCAATTGTTCCTTCCTAAGTGGAGTACTTTGCATTTGTCCTTATTGAACTTCATACTGTTTACCTCAGGCCATTTCTCCAATTTGTCCAGATCATTTTGAATTATGACCCTATTCTCCAAAGTGTTGGGAAATGTAAAAATTAATAGGGGTCTGGAACGGCTATACATTAGTGCTAAGGGGTCCAGCCAGAGCAGGCATTGCACTTTAAGCATGTTTTTTTCCCCTTCGTCCTTGCAGCCTAGAAAGATAGTTGCACTGAACAGTGTCTTTGTTTTGTCTTCTCACTTGCTCTGTAAAAATACTTTCAGAGTCAGAGCTCTTTTCCCCATCCCTGTAAGCTGCTGATTGAGACTGTATGTAATGCCAATTCAACTAAAAACCAGTAAACAACAAACAGGGGCAGGTATAATTGTATTAATCACCTGCTTATTAATATTCATTGCGTGGAAGTTAACTTTGCTAAATAAGGGTTCATGGAAAGTAGTGACATAGACATGTGAATTAACATACTAAAGCAGTGACATGTGAATTAACATACTAAAATGAATAAAGGAGTATAACTCATGCCAAATCATTTCCACTTGGAATGCTGTGTTGGGGTCCGAGGTAAACATGCATTGGCAATAAAGTGGTTCGCTTACCCCATTCGCTCCTAGGACACCTGTTTCTTCTTCAAAGCAACCACTCCCAGTTTGGTACCATCTGCAAGCTTTACCAGTTTACTCTCTATGCCATTATCTAAATAATTGATGAAGATATTGACCAGAACCAGTCCTAAAGCTGATCCCTGTGCAACCTCGCTTGTTACACCCTTTCAGCATACCTGTGAACCAATGGTAACTACTCTCTGGCTACATTTACACTACATGCTTCTTACGCAAGAAGCCTTTTGCGCAAGAGTTTTTGCGCAAAAACTTTTTGTGCAAGAGCATGTCCACACATCAAAGCACATCACAAACGCAATGTGCTTTTGCACAAGAGTGTCCACACTGCATGGACACTTTTATGCAAGAAAGCTCTGATGGCCATTCACAGAATGGCCATCAGAGCACCTGTGCTTTTTCTGGAGCATTCACACTTGCCGCCACACACTGAAGCATCCACACTTGCCTTTTTGTGCAAGAACTCTTGCGCAAAAGGGAGTTATGCCTCAAAAAAGGAGGTTTATCTACGGTGGAAAAAGCCCTCTGTTCTGCCATTTAACTCTTGATTTCCTTGTGCAAAAGCACATTTGAGGTGTGGACGCTCCACGGGTTTTTGCGCAAAAACCTTGCAGTATAGACATAGCCTCTGAGAACAGTTATCCATCCTGTTATGTGCTCACCTTATAATAGCTTCATTTACATTGTATTTCCATGGTTTACTGTTAAGGTCATGCGAGACTGTATCAAATGCTTTACTCAACTCTAGGCATACAACATCTACTGCTTCCCCATTAGCCACAAGGCTTGTTATCCTATCAAAGAGAGCTATCGTGTTGCTTTGACATGATCTGTTATTTACAAATCTATGCTGACTATTACTTATCACCTTCCAGATGTTTGCAGATTAGATCTCTTCTCCACCACCATTTTCTTCTTCTTCAACTAACATCTGCTGACTTGTCTCCAATAAGCTGACCGCCTCTTTCCATCAGCAAAACCAGTTTTGATTCTTGGCAACCAGCTTCTCTACCATGTGCACTTACCAGGCTTTGTGCACAGCCACTCAACTGGAGACCAACATGCATGCAATACCTGGTGGCTGAGTTGCACATGATATAGAAGCTGTCCATCTGGAACCCTGTGTTGGAAATACCAGCCAATGTAATAATACTGAAAGCCAAGGGAAAAGGAAATGGGAATGGGACTGATGGCTGGAGAGGAAGAAAAGTCTTATAGTAAGCAACCTGTTAAGAAATGGCAATATGATAACTGCGTTTTAGCAACACTTTCCATGACTTGGCCATGATTTTATACGCAAGGTACTAAGCCAACTCTCAACCCTACTTATAATTTTGACCTACATTTTATTTGCCTTACTAAAATAATCTGAAATGTAGGACTTTTTCAGTAACAGAAGTACAAAGCAATCACCTCCCCATTTATCTGAAGAAATCTGTTTTGTGTATTGAAAATGAAGCATAACTTGATCGAAGCATAACTTGATCAAAGCAGAATTACCTGGTCCAGCAGATGCAGTCTTTTAACATAAGCCTCTTCTGTATGGAGCAGTTCGTTTGCAATGTTGAACAGTTTTTGCGGCTCTGTACACTAAAAAAGAATTACAAACTGAGTGATCCAAGAATTAGTATAAACCCTGTTTTCAAACATTTTATTTCCCAAGACTTGCTACCCTTAATTCATCCATGGTGTCACTTCTGAAATGAATTAAATCATCCCATGCGTTTCTAATCAAAGGATCTGTATGCTGCTAGTGCATTTTCAAGGTGATTTTCTAAAACCTAATTAATGTGCAATGTCTGCCTGCGATAGTACTTCAGCTCTCTAGAATTCGCTAGAAATGATAAATACCCAAAAATAGAAAAAGAAAATCCTCAAATTTAGTTTTCAACCCTTTATGATACTAGTACATTAATCTGGTGACTAATATGCTAGACTCAGCTAGACATCACTTTACTTTATATGCATTTTTAAATGCAAGAGCTATGACTACAGAGCACAGAAGCTAGAATTAGAAAATGCTAGAAGTCTAAAAAATGCTAGAAGTAAAAAAAATAAGATGGATGAACTAGAGTGCCTCATGTTAAAGGAGGATACTGATATAATAGGCATCACAGAAACCTGGTAGAGTGAGGACAATCAATGGGACACAGTCATTCCGGGGTACAAAATATATCGGAAGGACAGAACTGGTCGTGCGGGTGGGGGAGTGGCACTATATGTGAAAGAAAATTTAGAATCAAATGAAGTCAAAATCTTAAATGAATCAACGTGTTCCATAAAATCGCTATGGATAGTAATTCCCTGTTCTAATAAGAATATAGCAGTAGGGATCTATTATCGACCACATGACCAGGACGGTAATAGTGACTATGAAATGCTAAGGGAGATTAGAGAGGCTATCAAAATAAAGAACTCAATAATAGTGGGGAATTTCAACTATCCCCATATTGACTGGGTACATGTTACCTCAGGACAAGATGCAGATACAAAATTTCTTGATACCTTAAACGAATGCTTCTTGGAGCAGCTGGTACAGGAACCCACAAGGGGAGAGGAAATTCTCGATTTAGTCCTGAGTGGTGCGCAGGATCTGGTCCAAGAAGTAACTATAACAGGACCACTTGGAAATAGTGACCATAATATAATAACATTTAACATTCCTGTGGTGGGAAGAACACCTCAGCAGCCCAACACTGTGGCATTTAATTTCAAAAAGGGGAACTATGCAAAAATGAGGAAGTTAGTTAAACAGAAATTAAAAGGTACAGTGACTAAAGTAAAATCCCTGAAAGCTGCATGGACACTTTCAAAGACACCACAGTAGAAGCCCAACTTAAATTAAAAAACATAGAAGAACTAAAAAAGAGCCGCCGTGGCTTAACTACCAAGTAAAAGAAGCAGTGAGAGATTAAAAAAAATCTTTTAAAAAGTGGAAGTCAAATCCTAGTGAGATAAATAGTAAGGAGCATAAACAATGCCAAATTAAGTGTAAAAAGAAAGTGTAATAAGAAAAGCTAAAAAGGAGTTTGAAGAACAGCTAGCCAAAAACTCCAAAGGTAATAACAAAATGTTTTTTAAGTACATCAAAAGCAGGAAGCCTGCTAAGCAACCAGCGGGGCCCCTGGACAATCGAGATACAAAAGGAGCATTTAAAGATGATAAAGTCATTGAGGAGAAACTAAATGAATTATTTGTTTCAGTCTTCACGGCTGAGGATGTTAGGGAGATTCCCAAACCTGACCTGTCCTTTGTAGGTGACAAATCTGAGGACTTGTCTCACATTGAAGTGTCATTAGAAGAGGTTTTGGAATTAATTGATAAACAAGTCACTGGGACTGGATGACATTCACCCAAGATAAACTAGGCAAATGTAACTTAGATAGGGCCACGATACGGTGGGTGCATAATTGGCTGGATAACCGTAGTCAGAGAGTTGTTGTTAACGGTGCTAAATCCTGCTGGAAAGGGATAACAAGTGGAGTTCCGCAAGGGTCTGTTTTGGGACCCGTACTGTTCAATATCTTCATCAATGATGTAGATATTGGGATAGAGAGTACGCTTATTAAGTTTGCAGATGATACCAAACTGGGTGGGATTGCAACTTCTTTGGAGGATAGGGACATAATTCAAAATGACCTTAGCAAGTTAGAGAAATGGTCAGAGGTAAACAGGATGAGGTTTAATAAAGAGAAATGCAAAGTGCTCCACTTAGGAAGGAACAATCAGTTCGATACATACAAGATGGGAAGCGACTGTCTAGGAAGGAGCATGGCAGAAAGGGATCTAGGGGTTATAGTGGACCACAAGTTGAATATGAGTCAACAGTGTGATGCTGTTGCAAAAAAAGCAAATATGATTCTAGGTTGTATCAACAGGTGTGTTGTAAGCAAAACTCGTGAAGTCATTCTGCCGCTCTACTCTGCACTGGTTAGGCCTCAGCTGGAGTACTGTGTCCAGTTCTGGGTGCCACATTTCAAGAAAGATGTGGAGAAATTGGAAAGGGTACAGAGAAGAGCGACAAGAATGATTAAAGGTTTAGAGAACATGACCTATGAAGCCAGGCTTCATGAACTGGGCTTGTTTAGTTTGGAAAAAAGAAGATTAAGGGGGGACATGATAGCGGTTTTCAAATATCTAAAAGGGTGTCACAAGGAGGAAGGAGAAAATTTGTTCTTCTTGGTTTCTGAGGACAGGACAAGGAGTAATGGGCTTAAAGTGCAGCAGGGGAGGTTTAGATTGAACATTAGGAAAAAATTCCTAACTGTCAGGGTGGTCAAATATTGGAATAAATTGCCAAGGGAGGTGGTGGAATCTCCCTCTCTGGAGATATTTAAGAACAGGTTAGATAGGCATCTGTCAGGGATGGTGTAGACGGAGCTTGGTCCTGCCTTGAGGGCGGGGGGCTGGACTCGATAACCTCTTGAGGTCCCTTCCAGTCCTATTATTCTATGATTCTAAGAGTTCTGAAAGAACTCAAATGTGAAATTGCAGAACTATTAACTATAGTTTGTAACCTATCCTTTAAATCGGCTTCTGTACCCAATGAATGGAAGATAGCTAATGTAATGCCAATATTTAAAAAGGGCTCTAGAGGCAATCCCGGCTATTACAGACCAGTAAGTCTAACATCAGTACCAGGCAAATTAGTTGAAACAATGGTAAAGAATAAAATTGTCAGACACACAGAAGAACATAATTTGTTGGGCAAAAGTCAACATGGTTTTTGTAAAGGGAAATCATGTCTTACTAATCTATTAGAGTTCTTTTAAGGGGTCAACAAACACGTGGACAAGGGGGGATCCAGTACATATAGTGTACTTAGATTTCCAGAAAGCCTTTGACAAGGTCCTTCACCAACGGCTCTTACGTAAATTAAGTTGTCATGGGATAGAGGGAAGATCCTTTCATGGACAGAAAACTGGTTAAAAGACAGGAAACAAAGAGAAAGGAATAAATGGTAAATTTTCAGAATGGAGAGGGGTAACTAATGGTGTTCCCCAAGGGTCAATCCTAGGACCAATCCTATTCAACATATTCATAAATGATCTGGAAAAAGGGGTAAACAGTGAGGTGGCAAAGTTTGCAGACGATACTAAACTGCTCAAGGCAGTTAAGACCAAAGCAGACTGTAAAGAACTTCAAAAAGATCTCACCAAACTAAGTGACTGAGCAACAAAATGGCAAATGAAATTTAACGTGGATAAATGTAAAGTAATGCACATTGGCAGGGCTCAACAAATTATGCAAAATCCTACTTGCCAGACAAAAAAGGGACTCGCCAACCCCCCCCCCCCCACCCATCGTGCAGGCACGCACCACCAGAGAACGGGACGACCAGGATGGCATGTTTGTTTCGTCAGTTATCATGGCCGCGGTTATCGTGGTTTGTCATTCTTTGACGTTTTGATGAGGTCTCAAAAACTTCAGTGAAAGATACAACAGTATTTTCATAGGCATGCACAGCACATTTCATTAGGGTGTGCACACAAAGAATTTTTTTTAAATGTACTCTTTGACCCCCCATTAGCCACACCCCTGACCCCTGTAAACCATGCCACTGACCCCCATTAGCCACATCCCCTGACTTCCATTAGTCACGCCTCTGGAGGTAACACTCTCGGGGCAAGATGGACACATGACCAGAAGTAAAAGGTGTCATGTGACCCCCCCCCCCCAAGGACTTTTCCCGCCGTCCTCCTACCAATAGGGATTAGTTTGGCCCCCACCAAACCCCCCTCATGCAACTCTCCTGCAATTGCATTAACCCACTGTGTGTGATGTTAACTCGGGGGTGGAGAGGCTGGGAGAAGTGTTCCTCTAAGGGTATGTCTACACTGCCACCCTAGTTCAAACTAGGGTGGCTAATGTAGGCATTCGAACTTGCAAATGAAGCCCGGGATTTAAATATCTTGGGCTTCATTTGTATGGTCCCGGGCGGGCACCATTTTTAAATGCCCGTAGTTCGAACTACCTGCCCGCAGCTACATGCAGCACAGATTAGGTAGTTCGAATTAAAGCTCCTAATTTGAACTACCGTTAAATCTCCTTGCAGGAGGAATAACGGTAGTTCGAATTAGGAGCATTAATTCGAACTACCTTGTCCGTGCTGTGTGTAGCCGCAGGCAGGTAGTTCACACCATGGGCATTTAAAAATGGCGCCCACCCGGGAACATGCAAATGAAGCCCGGGATATTTAAATCCCAGGTTTCATTTGCAAGCTCGAATGCCTACATTAGCTACCCTAGTTCGAACTACGGTGGCAGTGTAGACATACCCTAAGAGTTTCCTCCCATGAGCAAAATAAATTTTGTGTTGTGCACCAGTACTGAGTTCATGTGGCTTGTTTGGATGTGCCAAGTTATTAATAAATATCTTTTAAACCTCTTCCTTTTCCCTCTGCTGCCATGTCTCCTCCCCTTGCTCCATCAGCTCCCCTAATGCCTGCTGCCCCCGCAACCCCTCACCCTCCTCTGCTGTCCTGACTCCTGCCCTTCTCACTGCCCTCTGCCTTCCTGAGACCTGCCCCCCTCCACCAGTCCTTCTCTCGCCCCCCGTGTCCACACCTCCAGTAGCCACACTCTGGTCATGTGAGCTACCCCTCCTCATCCCCTCTCCTAACACCTCCCTCTACATGCCTGCCCTTCCTCTCTCCTTTGGTCCCTCCCCTGCAGGTGTCTGCCCTTCTGCTTCACCCCCATAATCCGTTGGCACTTGCACTCTCCTGGTGCCTCGTCCTTCCCTCACTGCCCCTACCCCCTTTGCCCTTTTTTCCCCTGATGCCCACCCCCTCACCACCCTCTGCCCCCATTCCCCTCATGCACCTTTGTCCTCACATATGCCTTGCTCCATCCCTGCCTTCTTCATGCCCACCCCTTCTTTCAAGCCTTCTCCCAGCACCTCCTCCTTCCCCCCCCAGCACCCAATGCCCTTACCCTCTCCTCTCCCAGCATCACCCTGTCCCCCTCCCACTGTCACCTCCCCTCCTGCCCTTTTCCTCATTATCTCCATTTGTCCCCCTGGCATTTGTCTCTCCTGCACCCTGTCCCTTGGTGCCTTCCCCTTTCTTCTCCTGACCTGCCCACCTCCCCGCCCCTCCCCTCAGCACAAGCCTCTTCCCCCTATTTTTCCCCCTTCCTTTCCCCTTCCCTACCTGGCTTCTGCCTTCTAATTTGCGGGGCGGCTGGAGCCTTTTTGAATCCGGTGGTCACGGCCATGACATCACAATGCTACATCACGCCAGCGTCCTGGCGTCTACCGGCTTCCCGCCCTCTGGCTCGTGCCCCGCCTCCTCGTGCTGGAGCTGCATGCAGGCAGCCTGGCGCTGAGAATCGCCACATTTCCCCCCCCAGTGTTCCACTCCTCCGCCCGGCCGGCTGATCAGATGGGGTCGCGCCACCCGTAGTGCGGGCTTCGGCCAGCCTGTCACAACGGCCCACTGGGCCCGTCTGCCTCTGCACTCGCCAGCTGGTAAAATCCACTTGCCACAGGCGAGCAGGCGAGCCTATCTGTCAAGTCCTGAACATTGGGAAAAATAATCCCAACTATACATAAAATATGATGGGGGCTAATTTAGCTACAACTAATCAGGAAAGATCTTGAAATCATTGTGGATAGTTCTCTGAAGATGTCCAGTGTGCAGCGGCAGTCAAAAAAGCAAACAGGATGTTCGGAATCATTAAAAAAGGGATAGAAAATGAGACGGATAATATTATATAAATCCATGGTATGCCCACATCTAGAATACTGAATACAGATGTGGCCTCCTCATCTCAAAAAAGATATACTGGCATTAGAAAAGGTTCAGAGAAGGGCAACTAAAATGATTAGGGGTTTGGAATGGGTCCCATATGAGGCGAGATTAAAGAGACTGGGAATTTTCAGCTTTGAAAAGAAGAGACTAAGGGGGGGATATGATAGAGGTCTATAAAATCATGAGTGGTGTGGAGAAAGTGAATAAGGAAAGGTTATTTACGTGTTCCCATAATATAAGAACTAGGGGCCACCAAATGAAATTAATAGGCAGCAGGTTTAAAACAAATAAAAGTAAGTTCTTCTTCACACAGCGCTAAGTCAATCTGTTGAACTCCTTGCCTGAGGAGGCTGTGAAAGCAAGGACTATAACAGAGTTTAAAAGAGAACTAGATAAATTCATAGAGGTTAAGTTTATTAATGACTATTAGCCAGGATGGGTAAGGAATGGTGTCCTCAGCCTCTGTTTGTCAGAGGGTGGAGATGGATGACAGGAGAAAGATCGCTTGCTCATTACCTGTTTGATTCACTCCCTCTGGGGCACCTGGCATTGGCCACTGTTGGCTGGATGGACCTTTTGTCTGACGCAGTATGGCCGTTCTTATGTTGTAAAAGATTCCTTGAGTCATCTAGTCCACTCCCTTCCCAGTACAGTATGTTTCTAATGCATAGTTTTAAATGAATAAAGATGCTGCTACTATTTCTACTACTTCTCTTGAGAGGTTCTTACACTTGCTGTTAGTAAATTCTCCCTGATATTCAGACTAAATCTTTTCTTATTCTCATCCCATTATTCCTAGTCCTATTCTACCAAAGTATTTCTCTACCTTGCTTTGTTTTTTCATCATTCAAGTACTTGACATTGATTATAACATTCTGATATCAGCCTTAGTTTAGGCTTAGACTATAGCAGTTCAATCATTTTAGTGCTTAAAGTTCATTGAATCAGCATGCTGCAAACTAAAATTTATCCTACTGACAAATCTGTTAATGTCCATCAACAATTAGTAAAAATTTTAAATGTAAAATGTTTGCTTATAAAAAAATATTTTCCCTTTCCCTCTAACGGTCCCTTTAGAAAATATACAAGGTCTTTAATTTAGCAAGTTGCCTTGTAAATATAGATAAACTTGAAGTTTTGGTACTAGCTTCTGTGTTTAGTATTAAAATTATTAAACTATTAATGATCTAGGAAATGGATGAGCAAAAAGGGGGCAAAATATGCACAAATAAATTATGTAGGTTAGTCAAGGCTAGATGACAGAGGAACTCCAGAAAGACCTCTATGATTGAGCAATGGCACGGAGATGAGAAATTCAAGATGATGCAATATTTTGAAGGAATAATCTAAACTATGCATCTAGAGTGTTGGATTCTAAAGTAACTGAAAGGAAAAACGTGGGTTTCACTGGGGCAACTTAATGAAAACATCTGCTCAGTTTGGAGTGGTGATTTTAAAAAAAGCCAAACAATGGAGTGATTACAGTGAGAGGAAAAATACTGAATATCTTAGAAAGTCTTTATATAACTGAATGGTGCAGCATTTCATCCATTTTTTATCATCATATTCAAAATACATAAAAAAGAAGTGACCAGAGACAAGTGTCAAAAATAATTAGAAGCATGAAAAGATTTCTGTTAAGGAGATACCAAAATGACTGGACTATGGAGAGAGGAAATAAATAAGAGGGGACATGACAGGGGGTACTTACACAGTGTAGAAAAGGTAAATAAATTTTTCCTATGTACTATGCATTGCAATGTGTTGTGAGCAATGGAATAATTTATGGTATAGTTGCTCTGTGAAGTAAGCTTTTATTCCAACCCTCCTAATATTAAAATCATAGGATATGTCTAGACTACATGCCTCTGCTAACAAAATTAGATTACCCGACATAGTCAATGAATTGGGGATTTAAATATCATTAAATCATAACATAAAAATGGCCACCGTGCTGTGCCGGCTCAGCTGATCGTCGGCACACCGCAGCAGTCCAGACGCGGATCAGTCGACAGAGAATGCCTTTGTTGACCACTCCTGTAAACCACATCTTGACTGATCCACATCTTGACTGCTGCACTGTGTGACAATCAGCTGAGCGGCCATTTTTATTTTAATGAAGTGGGGGATATTTAAATCCCTGCTTCATTGACTATGTCGGGTAGTCTAATTTACATGCCTCTGTTGGCAGAGGCATGTAGTCTAGACATCCCCATAGAGTGTGAAGCAAACTGAAATAATGAATTGTTTAAAAACTTCTTGCACCCTGTGCACTTCTACACAGAATAGATACTGATCTTTGTACCTAATGTTTACAGCAGAGATGGGGATCCTCAGGCCCAGGGAACTGGATACAGTCCCGGTTTGCCTGGATCTGGTTCCCAAGGCTCAGCCCCCCACCCCCAGCATTGGGGAGTCAGTGCTGGCTCTCCAGCCCCTCCCCCTGCTGCCTCACTGCAGGACTGGAGCACACAAAATATATTAGCCTGGACCCCTCCCCCCCCCAGGCTCTGGTGTGCCAGGGGAATGTGGGGAGTGTCTTTCTCCTCAGCTGGGGGCAGGGGCAGCCCATCCATATAGGTGAACTAGGCGGTCGCCTAGGGTGCCAAGTTAAATGGGGGCACTAGATGGTGGCGCAATATCATTGAAGGGTTTGGAGGTGGGGGCTCCAATTGCATGGTTTGCCTAGGGCGCCAGTTGCTGGCACCTGGTCTAGGGCCGCCCCTGACTAGGGGCCAGGTCAGTAAGAGTTGATTGTGGGTTTTGTTTTGGGGTTTTTTGCCTCTCACTGGTGTGTGGCCCCCAATTGATTTTTCTCTGGGGTCAGCGGTTCCAAACCCAAAAAAGCTTCTCCCCCCTGTTTTATATCAATAAGACACCAATGTTCTCATAACCTTTGAATTTGCAATGGAGAAATTAAAAAACACATTACTTTATACCAAAGTATCTCTGTGGTCATTCAAGTTGCAAAGAATGGATAGATCTCTTGATGGGGAGGAAGTTAGTTATATGAGTGTTTCTAAAGGCATGGAGTTTAACCTGCTTTAACTTGATCACCAAGCCAGCCATTAAATCTTTTCATTTGTTTGAAATATGAAAAGAATTAGTTTCAACTAAATATATTACTTCTCAAAAGTAAAGCTTTATATAGCGGAGTTGCTTTTAACCTTCTGGGCCTCACCATCTGTAACGTAGTTTACATTTCCAAAAACATGCTGACATTTATTTAAATACCAAACAATTCTACAGCAGCAATTCCTGGTGGTGGCAGAAATATGTGCATTTAAGTGGATGTATTTTTCAACCATTTCTCTTTATGGCCACCCTGTAAATTTTAAATGAATGTTTGGTTGGTAATTTTTTAACTAGCATAACCTTTGACAAATTCCAGTCCTACTGTTGCAGCCTTCTGCAGTTTGAATAATCAAAGATCTGAATGTCTGATTCTACCAAGATTGAGCCATATTTAACTCTATGATTAATGTTCTTGGAGTAAAGTATTGATCAATGTGGGTATAGTTACAGAATCTGGCAAAAAACAACAACCATAAAGCATCTATGCTTTACATTTTATAAAGGTAAAATTTTAAAAAAGCAAACTGCCGTATGGATGAAGACATTACAGACTGAATCTTGCTCAGTTTACTCATGTAAATAAATCGTCCTCCTGAAGTCAATAAGCCTCCTTACTTGAGTAAAGGACGCAGTCTTTAGACCAATAGGGGTGGGCAACAAATGTTGGTGAAAAAGAGTGAGCTAGAAAACACATGTTTGGGACAAACTGGGAGGCAACATGCAGAATGGTGGATGAGGAGGTTCTCTTCCAAACCATACCACTGATTTCTTCTACATCCATAGTCGGCTCACTTAATCTCTCATTGCCTACCTACAAAATGGAGAAAGTGATGTTGGACCATTTCTAGAAAGTGCTTTGAGATCGTCTGGATGAAAAAGCTGTGTAAGTGCCAAGAATCATTATACTGATCTCTGGCTGATTATCATATTGTTTTTTAGGCATATCTTTGAGTTCTGCATTATGTCAAAAAGATTAAAGCTCTGAGGCTTCACCAAGCAAAAATTTAGCATTGAAACAAACTTTTATTTGTTGGAGAACTGGCCAGATTATTTTATTTATTCAGTATAAATGACAAAAGATACCTCTAAACCAGACTAGATATAAATAAATTCTTGATATTATACAATGGGCACCACTGACACAGCTTTACTAAAATGCACATATTATACAGGCAACACAAGTATAATATTCAGGAAGTTTGTAAAAATGTTTCCCCTAGTGAGTATTAGGGATGTAAAATCCCATTTAATTGGTTAACTGGTAAAACATGATGCTTAACTGGTTAACAAATCAAAAGGGAGTTGGCAGAAGTGTGTCTGTGTGTGTGTGTGTGCGCGCGCGCATGTATGCATGCTCCATCTTGGCTGGGCCAGAATGGCTGTCCTACCCACCACATTTGGGCCAAGTGGCTCCCCTGCTGCAGGCAGGGGCTGCTCAGCCCAATCAGAGAAGGCCGTGCCTGCAGTGTGCCTGGGCCCACCATGGACAGGGGCTGCTTTCACATCCCTAGTGAGTACACATGTGTATTATAAATATAATTTCTTTTCTTCCTAATTTCTTGCTGGATGATTTGTCAGTATGACCATGATTGTGCTGTTGTATATTACAGTTGTTAAAAATATTCTGAAGGTTGAATGAGCAGAAGGATGAAAAAAGGGAAGCGGTTTGCATTTATTTTGCAAAGACAGGAAGTTTATTATAGTTTGTTGAAAGTAATGACTGCGCTATGCTCATTCGTTTCTTTGCAGGCAGTCCAATTACTTGCCAAGCATGAGGCCATAGTTGTTCTTCAACTGGGGGGATCTACTTTTGCAGAAACAGTGAATCAAATGTTCCCAAAGTAAGAGCCCAGTTTCATGCATATGCAGAAGCATGTGCAGTAATCACAGAGGCAAACGGATAATTACACATGCAAAGTTTAGCCTGCTGCGAGTATGCACTGCATTTATGCAGAACTCAATCACCTGCTCTGCTCTGCACTGGAGACCAAAGAACTTTCTTGTTCCCCTGAATAAGCTAGTCATATTGATCACCCCCAGACATTAAGAAGAACAGTCACTGCTGGGATTGCTACTCCTACAGAAGTGTTTGGGGGAGGGGCAAAAGGAAACAGGCGAAGGTTAGTGGCTGTAGCCAAGGATCTGCAAACCTTCCCTGCACCTCTGAATGCAATCAACAGTGCAGCTGAGCCAGAGCCGAAAGGAAGTAAGCTGTACCAATCACTGGGACAGGGCAGGTTGCTTCCTTTGGGACCAGGCTGTGACTGTGAGTGGAGAGCAATTCTGTGCTTCTGAAATGGAGCCAAAAGAAGCTAGACATGGCTCCCACTCTTGGTTAAATCCTGGGAGCTGAGATTACTAGCCAATCAGCAACCCTCCCCTCCTACTTACCAACGGTCCCAGAGACTCCTGGAGGGGGCTGGTGGTTGGAAAGAGATACTATTCAGTGTCCTTCACCAAGGGTACATCTACACTACAGAAGAAAGTCAATTAAGCTACACAACTCCAGCTGTGAGTAACGTAGCTGGAATCGATGCACCTTAAAAGTTGAGTTACTGTGAGCTCTACACCATTGGGGAGGAGGTTGATAAGAGAAGCTCACTCATCAACTTCCCCTGCTCTTCTCATCTGGGGTGTAGTAACAGGATCGACCAGTGGAACAATCTGCAATCAATTTGGAAGGTCTTCACTAGACCAACTAAACTGACCACCCGGAGGACCGATCTCCAAGCACTGATCCAGGCTATAGTGTAGATGTAGCGTAAGTGTCCCCTTCTTCACTGCTGGGACTATCCCCTTTCGCAGTTGGCCCCCTCAAAGCTTCCCCAACCATAGAGGCAAATGGGGGAGGGGTATTCTGTGTCTCATGCATACTGAACAGAAGTGGAAGTGGGGCACTATAGAGTCATGCAGTAACCTACATGGAAGAGGGATTGGGTCAGACGAACAATCACCCATAATTTCACATGGGTCCTCTCACATACAAAGCACACACATGAAGAGAGGTGCTCATTAGACCTGTGACTATGTTGTAAGCATACATCACAGCGGAACAACAAGTCAAATCCAAGCCTTGACTTCAAATCTGGTAAATGTTAACTGTTCAAATGGTACATGGTACTAACTCCTCACAGAATGTGTAGAGCTCCAGGTTATGTCAACAGGTGTGTGTAGCTAGTATCTCCACTTCATAATAAGATAGGTGTGAATCTTGACAGACAAACTTGGCAAAGTATATCGGATGCGAAAAGCAATCCAAAGTCAAATATGACCGTGCTCTTTTTAAACTTCTTTAACACAGAAGTTTCTGGTAAATGATTGTTATAGGAAAACTTAAAAAAAAAAATGCTGAAAACAGTAAATAGTGAAAGGTTATCTATTTTCTCAGCTATCAAATCCAGTTCCCAGTAGCCCAGGTTCCTCACTGTCCCAAGGGTTACTTGATTGTGATCAGATAGCAAATCCATTGTTTCTGTACCACCACTAAGACAAAAAGTCTGACAGAGCAGCTGTGCACTTTAGGGAAAATGAGGTGGACAGAACTGTGGCCTTTAAATGTCACTGACTTAGGAATCCAGGAGGCAACACTCCATTGCACAGAAACCACTAAAGAAATAAATTAAAAAACTGTTTCAACCTTTAAAAAGGGGTGACTTTAAAGGTTGAAGCAGGAAGCAGACATAATGATTTCACATCCATTTTAAAGCAAATAAAGTTATTTGAAGCACATGCAGAGATAATTTGACCAACAGTTTGACCCAGAAATCCAGGTCAAGTTTCCCAACAGATAAATTATGCCACACATTTGGAACTCAAACTCCACTTACATGTAGACTGTGTGTAGGCTGAGAACATGCAGGGTATGTCTACACTACAGTATTTTGTCAGAAAAAACAGCCATTTTTCTGACAAAACTTGAGGAACGTCCACACTGCAATTGTGTTCTTCCGCAAGAAAATCGAAAGAACAGAGGCGTTTTTCCGGCATTGGTAATCCTCATTCTACAAGGAAGAAGCCTTTTTTTTGCAAAAAAGCTCTTTTGCAAAAAGGCATGTGTGGACGGGGAAGAAGGAGTTCTTTTGGCAGAAGAGGAAAGAGGGAAAAGCACAGGTGCCCTAGTGGCCATTCTGTTCATAGCAATCACAGCTTACATGCGAGAGAGCATCTACTCAGGCTGGATGCTCTCTTTCGAAAAAGCAAATAGCTTTTTTGATGCACTTTGCAGTGTGGACACTCTCTTTCGGAAGAAGTTTTTTTGGAAGATCTCTTCCAAAAAAAGCTTCTTCTGAAAGAAGCCTGCAGTCTAGATGAGGAACTCAGTTTGATAACTGTCACAATTCCTTCAAAAACACAGGTACAACAGAATTTAATTATTACACCAAGAGAAGATGGGCACGTCTGTGACTGTAAATATTTGTTCACCAAACTGCCCCCAACCCCTTCAGCAGGCCTGGTCACAGCTAGCAGCAGAATTCTGGATATGATGGAGCAACAAGATCCAATATGGCAAATTCCCTTCAATAAACCCTAACTCAGGCTGATATAGGAGCCAACTTCCACACACAGTTACAGCCTACATTTCTGCATCTTTCCTCCCCAGGAGGTATTGTTAGCCCTGTGTGGTGGTGGGAATAGAAAATAGCTAGGGACTACAGGTTGGACCTTGCTGGTCTGGGTCCTGGGGAGCTGACTGGTCTTGAACGAGGGGATTTGCTGGACCAGGGGAGGTCCCTCCCCTCTTAGCCCGTGCTGCCACCAGGTTAAGGTTCCAGCCTGCCCCCACTGCTGCTCCAGCCCTCCCAGGGCTCTCGAGATGCCGCCGGCCCCGCTGCTGCTGGGACTGAAGTGCCACAGCCAGAGCGTCACAGCAGGAGCTGCACAGCCAGGGCAGAGCTCTGCAGCTGCCTGGCTCCGTGGCTGGAGCTGCACAGCCCGCACTGGGGCAGAGGGCGGGGCCAGAGTTACCTGGCTGCCGCTGAGGCTGGAGCTCCCTGACCTCAGGAGCCAGAATGGGCAGGGGCTGGAGGTCCCCGCCTTGCCACCCGTTCCTGCCCCCTCCCCGTCTGCACTGGGCTCCCTGCTGAGTTGCCGGTGCCTCCCATGGCGCTCCTGCCCCGCCCCTAGACCTCCCTGTTTCTGGGCTCTGTGGTCCAGTAACATCCGGGCCAGACCACAGATGTTGCTGGAATAGGGAGTCCAAGTCAAGGGAGCTACAACCTGTAGGAACATTTTTCTTTAAGACTGAAGCATGGGGGGAAGGGGGGTTAGCCTCTTTATAAGAAATAATTTGTTGTATTATTACCACATCAGTGCCCAATTCCAGGTGCTCGGGAGGGAATGAATAGAACAGATAATCATCAAGCGAGCCATCCCCAGTCACCCAATTCCAGTCTCTGGCAAACACAGGTTGGGGCACCATCATTTCTCACCCTGGCTAATAGCCATTGATGGACCTAGCCTCCATTAATGCATGTAGTTTTTGGTTGAACCTTGTTAAAGTCTTGGTCTTCACAACATCCTCTGGCAAGGAGTTCCACAGGGTGACTGACTGTGTGTTGTGTGAAGATATGCTTTCTTTGGTTTTAAACCTTCTGCCTACTAATTTCACTTGGTGACCCCCTTAGTTCTTGTGTTATGGAAAGGAGTAAATAACCTTTCCTTATTTATTTTCTCCACACCAGTCAGGATTTTACAGAACTCTATCATATCCCCCCTTAGCTATTTCTTTTCCAAGCTGAAAGGTCCCAGTATTATTAATTTCTCCTCATATGGCAGCCATTCCCTACCCCTAATCATTTCTGTTGCCTTTTCCCTGAATCTTTTCCAATCCAAACGTATCTTTTTTGAGATGAGGCAACCACATCTGCACACCGTATTTAAGATGCAGGCACGTCACAGATTTATATAGACACATTATATTTTCTGTCTTATTATCTATTTCTTTCTTAATGATTCCCAACATTTTGTTTGCCTTTCTGTCATTACACACTGAGCAAATGTTTTCAAAGAACTGTCCACAATGATTCCAAGATGTGTTTCGAGTGGTAAGACCTAATTTAGACACTATCATTTTATATGTATATTTGGGTTTATGTTTTCTAATATGCATTGCTTCACGTTCATCAACACTGAATTTCATCCGCCATTTTGTTGCCCACTCACCCAGTTTTGTGAGATCCTTTTGAAGCTTTTTGCAGTCTGCTGTAGACTTAACTATCTTGAGCAATTTTGTATCATCTGCAAATTTTGACACCTCACTGATTACCTCTTTCTCTAGTTCGGGGTGGAGAACCTCAGGCCAGGGGGCCAGTTGCAGCCCCCGGCTTGCCTGGATCCTGTGCCTGAGGCTAATGGTTCCTTGCAGTATTAGGGAGCCCATGCTGACGCTCCAGCCTCCCACTCCCACCGCAGTGCTGGAGCACCCAAAATTTACTAAGCTGGGGCCCCTTAGGCTCTGGTGTGGAAGGAAATTATGGGGAGTGTCTTTCTCCTCAGTCTGTGGCCACATCAGTGAGGGTGGGGCTTTTTCCCTCTTCTCACCTCTGTGCGACCCCTGATTCTTCTGTGGGTCAGCCCCCAACCCAAAAAAGGGTCCCTACCTCTGCTCTAGGTCATTTATGAATATGATGAATAGGAATGGTCCCAACACAGACTCCCCCTACCCCCATCACCCAGGGGATACCACTCTTCATTCTGAACACTGACCATTTATTCCTACCCTTTGTTTTCTATTTTTAACCAGTTATCAATCCATGAGAGGATCTTCCCTCTTTAGGAAACATTGTGAAACCTTCCTATTTGACAATGTGTTTCCACCACAGTAATGACAAAGTGGGTGGGATCATATCTTTTATCGGACCCAACTTCTGTTGGTAAAAGAGACAAGTGTGTCTCATTTTCTGGGAACACAACAACCACAACACTGCAAATGCAATCACAATAACATAATATCTACACCCCTATCTATCTAAAGACACCCTCCAAAAAAACAAATAAAAAAGTTCCAAACAACCCCCCCAACACACAAATCCCTACACCCAATAGAGTTTTCACACACACACACCCAAAGGAGATGAGCCAGAGCTTCATTAAGTCCCCTATAGGCTTTACTACTGCTAAAGGTTTTACTCAGAGGCTGTGTCTAGACTGGCAAGTTTTTCCGCAAAAGCACTTGCTTTTGTGGAAAAACTTGCCAGCTGTCTACACTGGCCGCTTGAATTTCCGCAAGAACACTGACGATCTCATGTAAGAAATCAGTGCTTCTTGCGAAAATACTATGCTGCTCCCGTTCGGGCAAAAGTCCTTTTGCGCAAAAGCTTTTGCGCAAAAGGGCCAGTGTAGACGGCTCAGATTTGTTTTGCGTAAAAAAGCCCCGATCGCGAAAATGGTGGTCAGGGCTTTTTTGTGCAAAGGCGCGTCTAGATTGGCACGGACGCTTTTCTGCAAAAAGTGCTTTTGCGGAAAAGCATCCGTGCCAATCTAGACGCTCTTTTCTGCAAATGCTTTTAACAGAAAACTTTTCCGTTAAAAGCATTTGCGGAAAATCATGCCAGTCTAGACGTAGCCCGATAGTATAGTGACTGACAGTAGGGGAAGGAGAGAATTTGTGAACTCATTTTCTCTTTTACTGCAAATATTTAAATAAAAAGACATGGAACCATGTTCTCACTTACAAAAGTATTTCTCAGTCCATGCCAAACAGTGATTCCACCAAAAATCCTGACATGAACAGTATACGAACATGATAGTGGCTCCAAGACCATTTTCATTTTATTCCCTCTCTTGTAAGTATCAAGACTAATATGTCTCAGTTTCTGTGCTGCTGACTTTTTATGAGATGCTATCAAACTGATAAGCTCCCCTTGTCCATTTTCATTTTGACAAAAGACAGATAAAAATCTCAATTACTTAAAAAATGTAATCAATAATTGTGTGCTGACAGTGAGATGTGTTAGACCGCAAAGGGAAGCTACATGACATAGGACATTTAAAACTAGACGAAAGAGAATACAAGCTTCACAAGAGGGAATAGTACTTTATCAGCAAAGGTTTATTGATTCATAGGGGTTTTTCTGGTAGGGGAAGGCAAGAGGGTTGAAAAGTACAGTGGAAAAAGAAAACAAGAAGCGATTATTCATGAGCTCCATTTAACGTGGTGGACTGGGAATCATCAAGTCATTATTACGCTACCCTACAGGTATAATTACTGCACACCCTGTTCTAACTAGAAGATACAAAGCTTTCCAGGGACATGGATGTTATTACAAAATACAGGACTATGTAGCACTTTAAAGACTAACAAGATGGTTTATTTTGTTTCAGCTACACCAGACTAACACGGATAAATTTCTATCACTATTCTTCATGGATGTTATTAGATACCGCTGCTGAGTGGCGGCAAAGACCTGTGTGTGTCCGTGCGCATGCACGCAAAGAAGCAGGAAGAAACGGGTCCAACCCCTGGCATGGTTTATTTTTTTCTAAAAATTCCTTTCCAGACAAAAGGGATGCTCTCTCTCTGCCCCCAGTCTCAAGAGCTGCTGATGACTGATGTTTTCTTACTCTTATAACTGTGGAAGAACCATCCCTTCCACACTGGTTTTGAAGAGAGAAATAAACTGTAAGCCTGACTGGGTCCTACCTTTCTCTAGCCGACAGTCTCAGGATGAGCAGTAACAGAAATACCAATAGGGACAGGGCAGCCTAAGAAACTCCTCCAGCTCTCCTCCCCACAAGTGTCAGAGGATGGCCCACTCTGGGCCATCCACCAGTTCATTCCATAGCACCTAGCAGCCATAAGAGTCAGAGCGAGCAGAATCAAGGGGGAGGAAGGGAGGCCAACATGACAATGTAAAACAGAAATCGGCTTTACACTCTCAGTAGAGATAGCAACCTGCATGGCTAAAGAATCAATGAATTCCATGAGGCATCCACCTCCTGCACAGCTACGGAGACAAGTTTACTTTGAACAGGGACTAGGACTATACAAAAGAAAACCCTAGCTTGTAAAGGAATGCAAGACCAAAATCAGTTTTCAAATACAATACAGAACACTGCTGCACATACCACACAATATAGTTCACTCCTCAATTAAATACTCATTTAGATAAGGTGGCTTGGTGGAGAATTAACAAAAGGAGTGTAACCAAGAACAAAAGTCTCATTTAAATTGCAAAGTCTTTATTTACAGATTCCCTAACCTACTCAAAGCACCCAGCAAAGTAACAATTAGCTTTACTTCAAATACATGATTTCCGTTATTTAGAACCCACAATGAAAACTTTACTTATATATTTAATTACATAAATGATCTAAGAGGAGCAAAGTGTATTATTATCAATGCTGCACTCTGGCATGTAAATATCTTACTAAATATTGGTGTGACAGTAAAGCACATCTTTGCAATGAGCCAAATCCACCCCATTGCAATTACAGGATGGATAAATCTGGCTTGAGCCTGCATTCCTTACAAAAACAAACCCATTCCTTACAAAAACAAACCCTAGGAGTCCAGTTTGACTTGAATGCATACGTCAGGGCTGAGACTGGGTCCATTATTAGCTTTGTAACATTTTGCATCAAGTAAGCCATCAATCCACAACAGAAACAGCAAATGCATAGATCTCCCTTTTCTGTTTGGCAACCTGAGGTTCAACTAACTATGTTTAGTTTTCAAAGAAACTTGAAATTGGAAAACAAAATATGTTTGGAGGACTGCTGGGCTAGGGAGCAAGGCATCTGATTAACAACTCCTGGTGTTTTGGGGATTTTGCAACAGTGACTCACGTCCAGTGTGAGCATCTGTCAGTTCACAAAAAGCATTGAACAGCCCTCAGATTGTAACAATTTTCTGTTACGGCCAATTTGATATGAGCCAGGGGCCTGCAGGTGCAAGGCACCAATTCCCAAGCCACCCAAACCCTTTGACAATCAGTCTACAGAACAGAAGACTGAGAGGGGACATGATAGCTGCTTTCAAGGACCTAAAAAGGTTGCTACAAGGAGGAGGGCTCCTTAGTGTTGAATGGTAGGACAAGAAGCAATAGGCTTGAATTGCAGCAAGGGAGGTTTAGGTTGGGCATTAGGGAAAACTTCCCAGATGTTAGGGTGGTTAAACACTGGAATAAACTGTCTAGGGAGGTTGTGGAATTTCTGTCGTTGAAGATTTTTAAGAGTAGGTTAAATAGAGAACTATCACTATGGTCTATATCAGGTCTACTCAACTTTGGAAGCCCAGGGGACCACAATGATACTCACAGCACCTGCCAAGGGCCGCAACTTAAGTGTGGTTGCATATACATGCAAATATATATGCAAATAGCTTCTTTCACACTGATGAGCATGAATACAGGAAATCCCCGAGATGCAACCTCCTGAGTTGCGACCCCCCGCATTTATAACCATTTTTGTAAGTGCGGAAGGGGCAAAAAAACCCCGACTTATGTCATTGGCCCACACTTACGACGGTGCACAACGCCTATCATAAATGAGGGTTCAAGTTGCGACGTTCCCGACTTGCGATGCTTCCCCAGGAACTGATCGTGTCACAAGTCGGGGACCATCTGTACAAAGATTAAGCCTTAAACCACAGCGCCGGACCCAAATATGGCCAGCGTGAGCTAACCAGCTCTGCTGACAAGGCTAAGCAGCCAGCACTTCCCATAATGCCCCGGGGTTCCCAGCGCCTCCTTCCTGGGGGCTAGAAATGCTGACACCCTGTACCCGTCTGTTCCAGCCAGCCCATCCGCTTGCATCTTTCAATGCTCACCCCACCTGGGAGACACCTTGCCATTGTGGATCATGTTCCCAGTGGAGGCCATGTTGAAAGGATCCCACCGGTGGCCCGCATGTTGAGCCCCACGTAAACCCAAACCGCACCGTGGGCCGCAAACAAATGGGCTGCGGGCTGCGGGCTGCATGTGGCCCGCGGGCTGCGTGTTGAGTAGCCCTGGTCTAGATGGTGCTGGGTCCTGCTATGACTTCAGGGGACTGGACCAGATCAGTGGTTCCCAACCTTTTTTATTCCACAACCAGCAAACCCCTCACAAACTTTTGCTGCAAATAATGAATATTCAGATACGCAAACAGAATGTTACAGGTCCACCAAGAGCTTATGAATAGGTTTGCTGGTCCACGGTATAAAAAGTACTGGCTCCTAGAGCCCCCCGCACCCTTCCACTACCTCCCAGCGCCAGCAACTCACCCCAGAATCCCTTGCACCCAAGCCCCCCACTGCCAGCCTCCTGCCCTCAGAGCTCCCCAGTGCCAGGCCTCCATCTCAAATGCCTCAGTGCCAGCCCCCCACCCCTTAAAGCCAGCTTCCTGTTTCCAGATCCCCACTGAGGTAGAAGGTTTATCACAGGAGACCAAAGAAATACAGTATTTCCAAAATTAAGTCTTAAAGAATCTCCTGTGTGAAAACCAAAAACAAAAACATATCACTTGCACAGTGGTATGGCTACTATAAAAGTATCCTCTCTAGAGATTTTTATACTACCCACATCACTGCAGTGTCCATCCACCTGCTGCTGCTCTCACCAGTAGATATGACTGCAAGTTGCTTGGGATAAGGGCTGTCTTTTTGTTCTGTGCTTGCACAGCACCTACCGCAAAGGAGACACGGGGGAGAGGGCAATGCTGATAAGGGGGTGGCCAGTGGGTGCTTGTCAGCATCCATTGCTTTTTCCCAAGTGTTCCAGCCTCATAGCACCCATGGAGTCAGCACCTATGGGCCTATCCTTAGTTCAAACCACAGAATTCCACCAGAGCTTCCTGAAGCCCCCATTAGGTCTCCCACTTCTCAGCTGGCTTTCCCATGGTATTTCCCCTCAATGCCCAGCCTTCCCATACTTCCTCAGGCTCTGTACCTTGCATCTTGTTCCTCCTCCCAGCTTTGCCTGCAGCACAGCTCTTCTGAAGTCTCCAAGACTTGCTGTAAATCCTGGTAGGAACCGTGGGCCTAATGATTTTATGGGGTCTGCATAGACTAGCATGAATGTTTTATAAAGAGATCAGAAACCCACAGTACTGGCAGACTTGAATGTGGACTTGACAAACAAATGGTTCCTGAAGACCTACTAAAAACTGCAGCCAGTTTTATGAGGCTTAGAAGGCCTGCTTAGAATCAAGCTTGGAAAATGAATAGAAAGTGTAGCTTGGGGCAGAGAGAGAGGAAAGAGGAGCCCACTTCTCTAGATCAAGGGACTCACACACCTGAAGAGCTCCACTGTGTCCCTTTCCCTGAATCCTTCCCCAGCAGTTTCTGATGAATCTTGCAGCAGCACTGTGTTCCAAGGGGCTTTTTCTCTAGCCCTCACTCAGAGTCCATGCAGAGCTCCCCTAAGTTATGCAGATTTCCTTTGGCCTTAGTAGATCCTGCAGCCCTCCTGGGTGCCCAGACAGCCCCCAGATTCTCAAGCCTCCATATCCTGATTCTTGCGCATCTCCATTTTTACCTCCCCACAAATGTTTAGGTCCAAAGCATCTACGCCAGTCCACAGCTGGTCCACAGTAGCTCCGGACCTTTATTAAGTCCTCATTGTCCGGTGCCAGTGGTGTAAAATCTGTCAGGATCATGGTTCTCAGAGCCTTTGCAGTTCTTGTAAACTAGTAGGGGCTCTCAACCTTTTTCTTTCTGAGCTATCTTCTCTCCCCCCCCAACAAGCTATAGAGGCTATAGGCCCAGTAGGAGAGGAAGAGCTTTAGGGCAGCAGTTCAAGCACAGCTGTAGTTTGACTCCTATATTGGGTGGACAAGGGCCACTGGGCCTCAAGCCAGCTTCACACAGCCAGGTCCAGGGAGAGAGCCCCAGCTCCTCCCCCGACTCACTTCAGTAGGACACCCACTCAAAGTAGTGTTTGGAGGGGAAGGTACCACCAAAAATTGCAGCTGAAAGGTGGACGCTCAGCTCAGAAAGTTTAAAATCATTCAGGGTGCAGGTGGCTAGGAGCTGTGCACAGGCCTGGGGGCGGGGAGATAGCTGAGGGTGCAGACAGGAGTGTAGCGAGGGGCTGTGTGTGTGGGCACAGGGTAGCTTAGGATACAGGGAGAGGGTAGCTCAGTGTAGCTAAGGGCTGTGTGCTGGGAGCGCTCCCCTGCAGTCACTGCTCCCCAAGGGCTCTGCCAGGTACAGAGTTGGGTCCCCCTGCCCAAGCAGCTCTTAGTGGCTGCTTCTGTGGGCACAAAGGGGGTTGGGAGCTGAGCAGCAGCTTCAACCCAGGGCACCAGCAGGAGATGTGGGAACGTGACAGCTCCCTGCTCCATGGTACCAGCCAGAGCAGCAGTTGTCATGCGCTGTCCAGCTCCAGCTTCCCACCTCCGACCTTGGCCAGGGGATGGGGAGAGAAAGAGGTGGGGGATGTAGAGCTGCCTGGGACTTCCCTGCTTTCGCGCTGTAGTTTGGGTGAAGAAGGCAATACCCCTGTGTCCAACCAACTCTGCTCAGGATTTTTTCCCTTCAAGGCGCAAATTCAGCCCTGCTGCTCCCAACTTCAGTCCCGAGCGGGCTTCAATGCTGTGGAGGGTGCTGTGGCTCGGGCTCTGGGTTTTAGGTGCAGGGCCCCGCAGCCTCCCTGAAAGGATTCACAGACCTCCTGTTGAGAGTGACTGAGCTACAGAAAACGTATTTGGATTTGCTTCCTTGTGCATCTCCTCTGTTGATCTTGTACAGGGTTCCACTAAATCTGCCAGACAATGGTTCTTTTCTCTCAGTATTTGTTCTGAAATCGGATGGCTGCTGTTGTCCAGCTCTGGGTTGGTGGACTCATACAGCTGGTGAAACTCTCTTTTAGGGCTTGTCTACACTGCCACTTTCCTGCACTGTAACTTTCTCATTCAAAGTGTGAAAAAACACACGCACACCCCAAGCTCAGCAAGTTACAGGGCTATAAATCACCAGTGTCAACAGGCTCCCGCGCTATTGGCTACTCCCATCGTGGAAGTGATTTACCTACAATGCTGGGAGAGCTCTCCCAGCACTGGGTGCTGTGATCACATTGCCGTGGTAAAGCACTGTCGTAGGTGTGCTTAACCTCAGCAGGGTAGGCAAAGCCCTAAACTATTACATCTGAGCATCACTGGTGAAGCCTGTAATGCTCTTTGGGGTCCCCCAGATGAAAAATCCTAGCTATATAAACTATGAGAATTTCACTGGCAAGTTTTTTTTGTGGACTATGTATTCATTCATCATGCTCCTTGGAAATGTAAACAACCTCCACTTTGAGTCGTAGCATTTGCCAGAATAAACTTTCAAGTTTTGCCTTAATGCCAGCAATTGCTCTGAAGTAAATGGTCTCAGCATATCAATGTTTTTGTCCTTCCGTCTGACTTGACTCGTATTAGATGGTGCCACAGGAAGAATACACTGCTCAATGCACTTGGAGTTACAAACATTCTTATCACATTCTGAGCCCACCACTACAAGAGTCACTTGGGTTGTCACTAGGGTTGCTATATTTGCCTTTGGAAGTGAAGGGTAGTAAACGTTCCTGGATCCAGGGACACAATTCTCTTCTCTCTCAGACCAATATTACTGCTTTGTCTTCAAATAAATTGCTCCCAATTTATACCAGGGTACTTTAGAGGAAAGTCAGGCCTTATATTCTTGCTGTATAACAGTAACTTAGTATTAAGTCTACACAATGGGCAAGACCCTGCTAAGTTTGTCAAGGAAATAGGCACAACAACATTTTATCTTTTGCTGGAAAAATTTTCCAACCAATTTTACTACGTCTACTACTGTGTTTGGTAAATGCAGTTAATTACATATTCCTTTAATATAAAATTAAAGGCTGCTAGGGTCTACTACTGAGTTTGGTAAATGCAGTTAATTATATATTTCTTTAATATAAAATTAAAGGCTGCTAGGTACATTATGCAGCTGTGAGCTGCAGTACTCTGTATTCCAGGATGCTCTCTTCTAGCTGCAAAGAACTGCTTGAACAGCAGAGACCCGAACCAGTATTGCTCCTAATAGGACCCCTTCACACATTATATTCAAATGTATTACTGACTTGAAACAATATAATTTACAGAGAATCCAGCCTAAATAAGCAACTTTTCCACACAAATTATATAAAAAAGAAAGAGGCATGAGCACCTTTATAATAAATACAACCAAGGCCTCATATGACATGCAAGTACTTCTCCAGAAGGCTATGACTTCAAATATGAACACGTGAGGCCCCGATCCTGCCAGAAGCTCCACACAGGTAGACTAATAAAACAGCAGCAGCATGGGGTGGCAGCAGCCCCTGTCTAGGGGAGGTCTGAGCTTCCAGACAAAGCATAAGCCAGGACAGAACTGGGCTGCCTGTCTGCCCAGCTCCTAATACATTTCAAATGTAGAGCCACTGTGGGGATAGGTCCCAGACCCATCGCAAGCCAGGAGTGAGCCAGGCTGCTGGCCAGCCTGCTAAAAAATTTACTTGTGGGGGAAGGAAATGCATGTAGTCTATAGCATTAACGTATAAGCTTTTGCTTATTGGTTAATCGGTTAGACAGCTACACTATTACATCTTACCTTGTTTACATCTAAATATTCCAACTTTGGCACATCTGCTGTCTCTTGTTCCTCACTACTTCCTTCATCTAGATCACTGTCTTCATCCTGGGTTGAGTCTCTCTTCTGCTCTACAGGTGAGGACTTGCTACCCTTTCTGTCAGTTTCCATGTCTGCTGGATTCCCAGCGGCAGTAGATTTCTTCTGGTCTGTGCCTTCCTCATTTGGGAAAGTCTCTCCTGCCACACTACAAGAAGGGCTGTCTATTCCACTGTCCCTGTTGGGAATTTTACCATTACCATTCAACTCTGAGGTTGAGTCCTTGCTCTCCAGCTCTCCAGAGGGCTCTTTGCTCTCATTCACAGCAGAACTGTCTTCATAGCTCTTGTTTTCCCCAATGCTGAGCTCTTTAATTTTCATTATGTCTGCATTAGACAGCTCTGCACTGCACAGGACGTCTGGATCATTTTCTTCTGGCTCACTTTTTTCATTTGTAGAACTACTACAGGAAGCTACCAATTCACAGTCACTTGAGCTCGGCTGTTTGGGAGAGTCCAATCCAGGTTCCATCTTAAAAGTTAAATTGAGTTGGTTTCTTTGAAGAATGTGGGTAGGTTGCCTACAAAAGAAGAGGAAGCACTTTGCATCATCTGAATTGGCAGTTGGGATTTTCACAGGTGTTTAAGGGAATTACAAGCCCAATTTTCACTCAGTTACAATGGCAGCAAGGCCCTACCTGCGTTAAACACTTTTGAAAATTCCAGTCAGAATGACTGAAACAAATTCTCATTCAAGAGTTGCACACAAAGCCATGTCACTTCTAGGAATAGGCTTTAAGGATGCAAAACCACTGAAAGGAACAATGATATGCTTTTAAAATTCCTCCTGTCCTGCAAGGAGAAAGTATATTTTTCCTTGTAAAGACAGGAACTCACTGCTCTTCAATGGAATTATCCCTTCAGGGCAGGGGATCACCTACAACAGAGAAGAAATTTTAAAGCAGGGGTAGGGAACCTATGGGCCAGGGTCTGGATCCGGCCCCAAATTGCCGGGGCCTGTCCCCCGAGGCTCAGGGCTCCTCCTCTCCAGCACTGGGAAGCTGGCATTTGAGCCCTGTTGGCCCCCTACCATCCAGACCCCAACTCTGCTTCTGCATCCTATCTCCCACCCAGCCCTCCCACCCCCAGACTGTTCCTGCAGTTTGTCACCCTCCCAGACCCACCAACCCACAACCCACTCCTGCACCCTTCTTCCCACCCAAACCCCATGCCCCAGCCTGCTTCTCAGCAGCTCCTTCCCACACACTGAACTCCTCATTTTTGTCCCCCCCAAACTCCCCTCTCCCGGCTCTGATGTGTGAGGGGAATGTGAGCGATTGGGGCTTTGCTTCTCACTTTCGTGTGACCCCTGACTGTTTTTCTGTGGCCCCTGACCCCAAAAAGGTTTCCCAACCTTTTTTTAAAGGGACAGTGATATGCTATTTTCCTGTATCAAAGCAGAGCTTTCAAAATTCATTAAATATCATAACTAGTGGAAAGAACTTTTTTTTAAATCCCACACCCTATCCTGCACACCTAGCTTTCAATGGGAATTTCCTTTGAATAGGGTTTGCGAGATCAGCTGATTTTATATGAAAACTGACCAACCAAATTCAACAAATGAAATTTCTGTAGAAACTACCTTGTACATTAGTCTGATCTATAATATGCTGCGATTTGTTTTCCCTCCCCATAAACTTAACAGTTTGCCTGACATTTATTAAATATTATAGAGTTTTAATCGATAAAATCTGAAGCCTCATTTACTTTAGAGTAATCAAGATCTTGAAAGAGTAAAACAATTCGCACCCAAAGTTTGCCTACTAAAAATAGACACTAGGTTATTTTTAAACATAACTCTTCACTGATTTCAGTGGAGACTCCTATTTGGAGACTGATGGCATGATATAGACCAGTAAGATTTTAGGCAACCTTGTTTTTTGTATCAAGTCCCCATATGTACTCAGTTAAGTTTAGGGTTTATGATTAGACAAACTATTCTCTATGAATTAGTACACAATAGTTATAATAAATATTCCTGGATTTTACACATTAGTATTTTCCTTTCATTGAGATGAAGTTTCAAAATGAATGCATAGAATGATACAAGTAGATATAGATAAACACAAATATTTACCTAATATTTTCAAACTTTTCAATGAGGATATTGACTCCTGCTGATGTCTGTGTTTCTTCCTCTTCAGGCACTAAGCTTCTTGATGACTTGGGATCAGCTGGCAAGGGCCGAGAAGGTGCTGGAGGAATTCTTTCCTGCCCAGGTTTCAGATGGACAGGCTTAGGAGGTACTAATAAAAGTAAGGGTTAAAAGAGAGAATAAAGTTTTGACTTCTTTATACCAACAAAGACAACAGATCCTCATTGTGAAGAAAGAGCAAGACGCACTCATTGTTTTACTGCTGTTGAATAATTACATCTAAACCACTGAAGTCCCAATATTATTTTTCACACAAAAGCACTTTGATATGTTCTAAAGAAATAGATTAGCTTCTCTTTTGCATTTCTACTGTTTTGTTAGATCTGTCAAAGCACTAAGTAGCGGACAGACTGAACACCACTGCTTCCTTGTTGCCAAACAGGATGCACAGCGCTCATACCAAGACTTGGTTGTGCAAGCACTCTCTTCATCTCCACCATAGTGCTCCGTTTCCCTTATGGTGACTTGCCAAAATTTAGAATTTTTTTTACTCTAATATATTTAACTAGATTCTGTAAGCAAAATATGAGTTTGCACAGCTCACTCATTCATTGTACTGGAAACATTGCAAGAAAACGTAAAAAACTTTTATTTCCTTCTCCCTCCCCCAATTTCTCTGTGGTATATCCTTCACAAATTTCCTTCCTCTTTTAATATCACACTGTAAATGTCTGTGTTAAACATGTCTTCATTCTGTTAAAAAGACAGCGAACATTGTACTTTAACCTATTAATTAGACCTTCCTAGTCCCTTCTACTAAAGGTAATTTAGCAAAACTTATGCAATCAATTTGTCATTTTTTGCAGAGTGAAAGGTTTTATAAATATGTAACCATAGTGACCCATGGCAACAGGTTTGCACGCTTTTACTGTTTTATGCAGTGAAAGCAACTTCATATAAGTGAACCCAACTAAAAGCTAAAAAAAAAAACGACAATGAAATTAATCCAGAAGTGTGCATTTCTTTCAGGAGTGCTGACAAATAGTCACTCATCCCTAATTTGTCTAATAGGAAATATTCTAAAAGTTCAATACGCAAGTTATAAAATGTTTTCCTAAGTAACTTTTGAGAACAGCAGTTACATTAAATTTTTTCATGTTAGATAGAGCAGCTATGTTAAAAAGATCTATACGGAACATGTCTGCATAACAGGCTCTGTGTAGTAAAATCTTTTTAATTATCAACAGTTCTGAATGAGTAATTTTAGGGTTTGGTTTGTTTTTTAAAATTATTTGGTAACAAATTTAATGCACCAATTCCTGAAGTATTTACTCAGACAAACCTCTGGGGGAGGGTTTCAGGGATGTGAGCAAGCCTAAATATCCTTTCTTCTTGGAGCAGATCTCCAGCTGCTGTCAGTTGTCACAGCACCACTGAAGCTGATGACTAAGGAGGATGTAATGTGTTTGAGTACAATAGGCAGGAGGATGTATAACCATTTAAACTGCACAGCTTGTTTGAGCAATACTAGCTAAACATAAAGTGCATCTTTTGAGGATTCAGGTCTTTCCTATATGTTTATAACAGAGGGATTAAACTCCTGGACTGATCACCTTGAATTCCCATAAAAAATAAGAGGGTTCCTATTAGGGATGTGAATGATTTACTGGATCTGGTTAACCAGGAGGGGGAGAAAAGGAGAGAGGAATGTAGCAACTCCCAGCCTGCAATGGACAGGAGGTTGGTCCCTAACGCAGCACCTGCCGCAGGCATGGGCCAATCCATCCTGGTTGGATATGCCATAGGCGGGGGTGCGCCAACCCTGCCCTCACCCTCTTTAATCAGTTAACCAATTAAACATGTTTAACCGGTTAACCAATTAAACGGGATTTTACATCTCTAGTTGCTATAGGGTTTGTTTTTCTTTAAGAAAACCATAAGTGCACAGGAAGAATGGAGAGATGGTAAAAGAAATATTCTTGCACATAATGCTAGGAGACCAGATGCTAGCTCTGGCCAAGGCTGCTGGCCTCAGCTCACCGCTAACAAATTCATAATTGGAAGCCAGACCAGCTCATCTACAGATTAGAATCACTCAAGATAGGTGTTAAGACTTGTCTGATCGTGTTTAGACGCTACAAAATGATTGCATATTGCAGCACAAATGCAGGGGGAGAGAAGCCTTCCTTTTACTCTGTGGCAGAGAGAACAGAGGAGTGTGAAACTACGTCTTCGGTTCAGCCAATTGTGAGCAAACAGAGTGGGAGAGGGCATCTTGATATCAGCGCCCCTCCTCCTCCTCCCTTCCCCTGCACAGAAAGCAGTAGGCTCCCCAGCAAGAGGGGCAGCTCCAAGGGAAAGGGCAGGATATAAGCAGCAGTGGGGGGGAGGGCCAGCTGAAGTGCAGGCACTTGAGAGCCTCTTGGCCAAACCAGTCAGGATCCCCTGTCAGAGGCTCCAAGATCTACCAGTAGATCCCGATCTACTGGTTAGTGACCACTGCTGTAGTCCTTGATGAGTAACCTTCAAAGAGAACGTTTTATACAATGAGGAAGTGTGGACAGATGCACATTTTCCATAGAAACCAAACTTGCAATGGAAATTTGGAATAATCAAGAGGCTTAATTTGGTTTTAAGAGGAATAAGGGATCTTTCGGAAAAGGCTTTATTTTCCAAAAGATCCCCGTCTAGACTGGCGCTTTTTGCCGGCAAAGCCCCGAGCCGGAAAAAAGTGGCAGCCATGTTTATGCAAATGAAGCGGGGAAGATTTAAACCCCCGCTTCATTTGCAATTGCACTGTGTCTACTTTGCATCCCTTTTACAGAAAAGGGGTGCAATCTAGACACAGCCATATTGTAATAGGGCTAGAAAACTAGATCTCTACAATTTAAGCTAAAGGACAACCAGAATTAGGTGTAGTACATGTAAGAACGACATGTACCGGGGGAGGGATAGCTCAGTGGTTTGAGCATTGGCCTGCTAAACCTAGGGTTATGAGTTTAATCCTTGCGGAGACCATTTAGGGATTTGGGGCAAAAATTTGTCAGGCATGGTACTTGGTCCTGCTGTGAAGGCAGGAGACTGGACTCAATGACCTTTCAAGGTCCCTTCCAGCTCTAGGAGATAGGTAATCTCCATTAATTTAAGAAACATTGAAAGAATTATGAGATTAACAAGTTAACCTCTCCTGAGATTCCACTGGGTGGACCCTCAGGACTGGCGGGGCTGCTAAGATATGGAGAATGATTTGCAGAGGATGGCAACAGCTACTTTTGAAAATCTTGGGCTTACATTCTTATTTTTCTTATTTGAATATATTTAATCTATTTCTTGGGACTAGTGTCAAATTGAGTTGCATCCAGGATGTAAGGAGTGCTACAGCTTGAACCTCTCTAGTCCGGCATTGTCTGGTGTGGCAACATCTGTTGTCCAGCATGATTTTAGTTAGCCAGATGTCCACTTATCATGAGTGTGAGCAAGTTTCCTGTGGTCCCATGAAATTTGTTTACAGCCACCAGTCCTGGCTCTCTGTGTTCTGAGCTTGTTATTTAGCTTTAATATACCCTAAGGCTGAGTCTCGACTGGCAAGTTTTTCCGCGAAAGCAGCTGCTTTCGCGGAAAAACTTGCCAGCTGTCTACACTGGCCACTTGAATTTCCGCAAGAACACGGACTTCTTACTGTCTGAAATCAGTGCTTCTTGCGGAAATGCTATGCTGCTCCCATTCGGGCAAAAGTCCTCTTGCGCAAATGCTTTTGCGCTAAAGGACCAGTGTAGACAACGCGGTATTGTTTTGTGCAAAAGAGCCCTGATTGCGAAAATGACGATAGGGGCTTTCTTGCGCAAAACCGCATCTAGATTGGCACGGACGCTTTTCCGCGAAAAGTGTTTTTGCGGAAAAGCGTCCGTGCCAATCTAGACGCTCTTTTCCACAAATGCTTTTAACGGAAAACTTTTCTGTTAAAAGCATTTGCGGAAAATCATGCCAGTCTAGACATAGCCAAAACGTCTAGTAAGTAGTGGAAGTGTTGGTAAGGTTGCTAGACAATATTGATCTCCTGTGGTTTGGCAAAGTCTCTGGTTCAGCACTGGTCAGGTCCTGAGGGTGCCAGACTAGAGAGGTTCAACCTGTGGCAAGATAAACAATTCAAAATTATGCCTTCTTTTATGTGTTTGTCTATTATATCTCAATTTTCTTTTTACTCAGGTGTTAAACCGAATCTCAGCAAGATAGAAAAAGAATTACTCCGTTTCTTCTAAATTCCTTGCTCTATGGGAAGAAGAGAGGGAAGGCCTGGATATACCATTTCAGGAATATTGATTTTTGAGCAATGGCGATAAGGCTCACCAAAGTTAATGCAATTTCAGGCACTTTTAAACATTATGGCTATGTCTAGACTGGCATGATTTTCTGGAAATGCTTTTAACGGAAAAGTTTTCCGTTAAAAGCATTTTCGGAACAGAGCGTCTGGATTGGCACAGACGCTTTTCCACAAAAGCACTTTTTGCGGAAAAGCGTCCGTGCCAATCTAGACGCGCTTTTCCGCAAAAAAGCCCCGATCGCCATTTTGGCGATCGGGACTTTTTTGCGCAAAACAAATCTGAGCTGTCTACACTGGCCCTTTTGCGCAAAAGTTCTGTGCAAAAGGACTTTTGCCTGAATGGGAACAGCATAGTATTTCCGCAAGAAGCACTGATTTCTTACAGTAGGAAGTCAGTGCTTTTGCAGAAATTCAAACGGCCAGTGTAGACAGCTGGCAAGTTTTTCCAGAAAAGCGGCTGATTTTGCGGAAAAACTGGGCAGTGTAGACACAGCCTCTCTGAATAAATCAAGCAAGCTGATGCAGATACAGATAATGGCCCAGATCTGCTATTATAAATGCCTACAGTTCCACTAATTCCAGAGCAGTTTCATTGAGAGATACCGGCTGATGATCTGGCCAATGACTTGAATTCACTCAGTATTTAACCAAATTCTGTATGGTTTTGGCTATTCCTATTTATCAGAATAGTTTATAGTACTGTTAATAATGAACTGTTCAATAATGAAATCTGAAAGAGAAAGAGTTCAAGATTAAAACTAGCACACACTAGCAGATTTACCCAGTGTTGCTCAGGTGGTTAACTCAATTAAAAAAAATAAAAGGAAAATGTACATGAAATAATTGTATTTTTCAATAATACTATATTTTATCGAGTTAACTTTTATTTCTGACTTCTTAAAAAAGGGATTGTTAAAAATTTGTCAATTGAATTTTTTTAGTAAGTTTTTTAATGGGAATTCCAACAGGTAAATTTTTAATTTCATCCCTATAAACTATTAATTGCTATATTTTAACAAAAAAAACGGCTACTGTCAATTTGGTTTCCAATAACATTTTCTTCTAGTTTTCAAACCTTAAGCCAGGGGTTCTCAAACTTTGTGATACTGTGACCCCCCTCTAAGTTGCTCGTGACCCTTTGAGGAGTCAGGACCCACAGTTTGAGAAACACGGCCTTAAGCATTCATTTTAGCTGTGCCAAAACTGAGCACTACTCCAACATTTCTCAATTTTATCTCTTTCTATAAGGTTTATTGAGAAGCAATCCTACTGCATGTTCATCCTATTTTTCTCAGTCATCTTGGTTCAGTCTCTTTCAACATTCACTCCGTTATGTCAATTTTGAGGATGTACTTGCTTTGGTAATTCTGTCTCTTTTCTGTTTTCTTGGCACAACCAAACCCTGATGTTGCCTTAAGTTATGATAAGTGGAAGCGGTATGCTGACTGTGGTGGTCCTAGCTCTTACCATTTAGGAGAGAATAACTATCACCAATAGGGAGCAAAGAATTGACTAATATACCAATATTACACTTTAAGACTAGTCTTTGAGTCTCAGAAATGTCTCCCCCACACATGGGGTAGGGCTGGAGTGGAATCCTGCTTAATCAGTTAACCGGTTAAACCTGAGGTTTAACTGATTAAACCGGATTTTACATCCCTAATTAACAACAAGGCAGAAAGTTGTTTTCACGATAAAATTGGAATTTCATGTTGTACAATACAGTTAAATATTTTTGACAGTTATTTCCTATTGGAACATAATAATACCTACTTACTTACGTGACTACTTTTTGTAAACTTCATTTAAATCAAGATCTTGCCTGTACTTACAGGAAACCCCCGAATTCTGACTGCCCAAGTTGTGACCCCCCCACACTTACAACTATATTTTAAAGTGTGGAAGGGGCTAAAAAACCCCAACTTATATCCTCGGCCCGCATTTATGACAGCGCACAGCACCTATTGTAAATGTGGATTCGAGTTACGACACCCCCGACTTCCGACGCTTCCCCGGGAACCAATCGCATCGCATGTCAGGGGTTGCCTGTATTATGAAAAGGCCTATCAAATTTCCTTCCGATAAATGAAGCATGTATCTTAGCTGAGAAACATCTAGTACACACAGAATACTAAGCAATTTCTAAATTCGCAGTTAATTTTCATCAATTTCACAATCAGAGGATTTTAAAAATAGTAAACTTCATGATTTCAGATATTTAAATCTGAAATTTCATTGCGTTGTAGGGATCCTGACCCAAAAAGGAGTTGTGTGTGGGTCATAAGGTTATTGTATGGGGGTTGTGGTATCCTTACTTCTAAATAGCTGCATTGCCTTCAGAGCTGAGCAGCCGGAGAGTGGCAGCTGCGGACCAGGATTTGAGCTCTGAAGGCAGAGCTACCACCAGCAGCAATGCAGGAGAATTAAGGGTGTCATGCTATGGTGTAGCTACCCTTACTTTTGCACTGCCACCTGCAGAGCTGGGCCCTCAGCCAGTAGCTGCCACTCTCTCACCACGCGACTCTGAAACCAACAGTACAGAAGTAAGGGTGGTAAAAGTATGCCATTACCATCCTTGCTGCTGGCAGGATGCTGCCTTCAGATCTGGGTACACAGCCAGTATTACAACCACTGCCCTTCAGTTGCACAGCTCTGAAGGCAGCAATACAGAAATAAGGGCAGCAATACTGTGACCCTCTTAAAATAACCTTGTGATTTGCCTGCAAATCCCTTTGGGTCAGGGCCCCCAATTTGAGAAATGCTTGTCTCCCCCATGAAATCTGTACGCTCTAGGGTAAAAGCACACAAAAGGCCAGATTTCATGGTCCATGACATGTTTTGCATGGCTGTGAATGTGGTAGAGCCCTATAAATGAGAGAAGAGCTGTAATTTTCAAATTAAAACAATATTTTTAAAAAACATTACACTTCCAGCACAATAGAAAATTGTATGACTACTGGAGGAGCAATAACACTTGCCTTGGGGTTTCTGCAGAAGATGTGTTTTGGCCAATGGAGGTTTGGTTTTGGGCTTCCTTCCAGTTTGATGGATACATTGTACAGGGCCAATGTGCTGTAGCTCGCCACATGCTTCCAATGTTGGATTTGAGTCAATATGACATTTGATTTGAAAAGGAGCACAAGGGCAACCTGGAAAAATAAATGAGTTGATGTTTATTTCCTCCATTTTTCCCATGAAAAGCAGCTGGTCCTAGCTCTGGTAGCTTAGCTAATATCAGTTATTTGAAGGAAAGGAAAGTCATTGACGAAGAAGTTATCACTCCAGGAACACCCATCTTGATAATCAGTTTAATCTGGATGGCTGAAAGAGGTCATGAATCTTGATGGATGGTAGGTAGGTAGGTAGGTAGGTAGGTAGGTAGGTAGATAATAGCATTCTATTTGGCAAATTGGCACCTACATTCAAGGATGGAGGAATAACAAATGCTTGTGATAGACCAGATAGAGGATCAACATGTCTCAGTCCTTTGCAAGAATTAGATTAATCATTTAAATTACACAATAGTGCTATTTCTTCTTTGTTAAATGCCTATACATTTGAGACAACATACAAATAGGGTCTTTCCCAGAGAATGACAGTCTGAAAGATAGATTAGACATGATGCATCAAGAAGGCCAGAGAAGGGACTAAGATGTTTTGTTTCCTTTAAAAAATCATTATTGACTCATTTCCTACAGGTTTTGGAGAAATAAAACAACCCATCCAATTTCATATATTGGGAATAGGTTTCTGTTTGAAACATCTTTTGTTTCGACTTTCACTGATACAGTCTCAACAGGGATGAAAGAAAGTTGATATATAGTTGTTAGGTCATCAAAAATGCCCAGCCATCCAATCAGAATGTGCTTTTGGACAATCAGTGTCCAATGACCCAGTCCAATACTGATTCTGATTAAAACTGCTGCAGACTTGATGCATATGCACATATCAGACTTGATGCATATGCACATATCAGACTTGATGCATATGCACTGACGTTAACTGAGTTGCAACAAGTCTTAATTTGGTCATTAGTATCACATGGTCATTGTCAATTTAAGTAACAATTTCTGAAATTTTGCAGCCTGCCATTGACCCTGATTTAGGAAAGCATCCCTCTTCAGGAAACGAAATGAATTATGAATTTAAGTTCATGATGAAATCCTGGCCCCACTGATGTCAATATTGATTATGCCATTAATGTCAAAGAGATCGCAACTAAAGACATGAAACATGTTCAAGTGCCCTTCCTGAAAAAGGGATGCTTTCCTGAATCAACACCACTGTTTCAAGTAACATCTCTAACTAGCATAAATGACAGATTAGAAACCAAAAATAGTATCTTTTTTCACTTTGTTTTGGAATTCAACAGTATTTGTTGTTAATACTTCTCTCTTGTCTGTCAGTGTGGGTGTTGACATGATAGCAGGACATTTTTTCTTGGAGTGAAATACTGTAATGTGAATGTAAATGCACAAAAGTTGGCTGGGACTCTGGAGCAGAGGGAGTACCTGAAACAACTATAAATTTCATGCTTTAAAAAGGACTAGTTTAAATGGGCACTATCCCTTTAAAAGGATAAACTGATCTCAAATACTTGAGAAGGAGAATCTGTCTAAACATTCAAGTAATCTTCAGCTTTTATTATGAATTCAGGAACATGAGCTGAGTGTCACAAATGCAACCTACTCTGGATTCACACATGTAACTGACCTTCAGAACATTGCCCTTTGGATCAGGAGTGAGTCTGCGTGCTGTGTGTAGCCGCGGGCACAGAGTCCGCACTAACGAGGATTTAAAAATGGCGGCGCCTGGCAAGATGCAAATGAAGCCCGGGATATTTAAATCCCGGGCTTCATTTGCAACTTCGAATGAGTACATTAACCACCCTAGTTCGAACTAGCGTGGTAGTGTAGACATACCCAGAATTCTTCACTTCTGCTTCCTGTTATTGTTGTTTAAAAGGCCCCTCGCTTTGGGGGCTCCCATGGATTGGCCACAGGGAATTACTGGACTTGGGGCCTGGCATGGGGCAGCAGCAGGAGGACCCCTGCCTCCGCCCCAATCACCGCGGTGGCAGGAGTTCGAGTGACCTGGCAGCCTGATCCACTCCACCCTGCTACCTTCTCCCTGCCCACTGTGCTCTGTTTCACCATGGTAGAAGAAAGCAGAGCGCTCCAGCCCCTGGGTGCTCCGCTTCCTGCTGTTGTGGAGAAGCAGAGTGGAGCAGGCTGGGAGTGGGAGGAGTGGAGAAGGCTGCTAGGTCACTATGGATCCAGGTGCCATGGCGAGTACACGGGGGAGAAGGCTGACCCCTGCTGCCACTCTGCACCAGGTCCCCCATTAATCTCCCGAGCCACATTGCTCGGGGGGAGGGTGTGGGAAGAGGGTGGAGTAGGGATGTAAAATCCTGTTTAACTGGTTAACCAATTAAACGGAGTGCAGGTGGGGAGGCTTGCTGCAGACTGCTCCAGTTAACCTTTCACATGCCCAATGGTAGGGCAGGGCAGGGCAGGGCAGGGTTTGGGTAAGGGGTGACACAGGAATGGAGTAGGGCAGTTGCCCTGGAACCTGCATCTAGGGCACGGGGGGGGGGGGGGGGGCATTGCCCCAAACCTGGGGCCCCTAAGGGATGGCCCTGAGTGCATCTGCTACCAAATCAACTTTACAGAGGATTTATTTGAACTCGGCTATCAAAAAGTGCTTCAGGCTTAAACTCAGGACTTTATAAGTACTCAGTTTTAATAACTTGACGGTAAAAAGGGGTCTCACATCAGTGTGTGACTGGGCAACAAACAACAAAATTCAGTGTTGATAAATGCAAAGTAATGCACACAGGAAAACATACTCCCAACTATACATGTAAAATGGGTCTAAATTAGCTGTCACCACTCAGAGAACTCTTGGAGTCATTGTGGATAGTTCCCTAAAAATATCCACTCAATGTGCAGCAGCAGTGAAAAAAGCTAACAGAACATAAGCAATCCATAGGAAAATGACAGAAAATATTATATTGCCTCCATATAAATCCATGGTACTCCCACATCTTGAATACTGCATGCAGGTGCGGTCGCCTTATCTCAAAAAAGATATATATTGGAATTGGAAAAAGTACAGAAAAGAGCAACACAAACGATAAGGGGATGGAACAGCTTCCATATGGTGAGCGATAAATAAAATGGGGACTTCTCAGATTGGAAAGAGACAACTAAGGGGGGGGATATGACAGATGTCTATAAAATCATGACTGGTGAGAAAAGGCCACTAAGGAAGTGTTATTTAATCTTTCTCATAAAAACAACTGGGGATCACCCAATCATTGTTTCCTTTAAGCTAAGCGCTTGGGCGGCCACACAGGAAAGATTCAAAAGCCACTCAGCTGATTGGCAGAGCAGCTGGCTGTATGTGTTTCTACTATATAACAAAAGATTTACCCGGCATTGCTCAAATAATTTTAGGGGTTTGGGAAATTAAAAGGAAAACGTCCAGGCTTCATCTGAATCGTTTCTCTGGGGTGGGTCTGGGGATGAGGGATTCAGTATCCAGGCTGCCCTGGGAAGAGAAGACTACCCCCGCCCTCTCTTACGACAGGAGCTTAGGGCCAAGTGAGAAGTGTGTCTCCATGGGCACGGCAGCTCCAGGGGCACAGCCAGGGGAGTGGTGCATGTCGTCTGGCTGGGGCAGGTCCAGGTTCATCTGCCCCTTGCACTCTCTAGCCACAGTGGAGAATGCAGCAAATTGTGTATTTTCCCCTTGGCCTCTGATGAAGGGGAATAGCCAGCAATGTTCCTGTATGAATGGTGGGGGCGGGAAGCTTCAGACCCCTGCCCTTCCTAAAGGATGTCGGGGGGGGGGGGGCGGGGAGAGGCTCAGGGCTGGAGCAATCCTGGCTGGGGAGTACGCCCCCAGCCAACCCCTGTCACCTACTGGTAATTCTTTCTCTTTTTTTATGGTTTTACAAGAAGCAATCCCAGTCCAGGTACATCCCATTTTCCTGGCACAGCCAAACACTTACATTGTTTCAAGTTATGATATGAGGAAGCTATATACCAAATTCAGTGGTCCTAGCTCCTACTGTTTAGGAGGAGTTCCTGAACAGACACACAGACAAATGCTCTCAAATATACAGTAGATATAAATGAAAGTGAAAGGGAAAAGCCTACATTTTCCCCACATTCAAAACACCCAGAACACACAGAGGACAACAGCACAAACTGCTCATCTTTAAAACGTTGCACTGCCCTGGTCCTCAGTTAGGATGGAATTCCTGTCTGAGCTCCTTGGCATGCCAGGGAAGCTGTCACACACCTTCAATGGGTAAAGCCATATCCTACCACAGTCCCATTCCACTGGTTGATGCCACAGATTACACCTCTTCCCATTAGGGTTCTGCATCGCTGGAGAAGTCGAGAGGAGCCAGTACCTGTGCTCTCCTGTCACCCTTCCACAAGTGCAGGGACTACAGTTATACTCCTCTCATACACAAACTATTTAAGGTTGGGGTGGAGAAATTCAATGAATGCCCCCTGTTCCTGTGCACCCACCTCCATGAAAGAGGCCTGCTATTATCTTATGCATCGTCATGAGCAACCCAAATACTTCATTCTTGTTTGCTTGGCATTCTCTTAGCTGAGTACAACTGATTTACTGCTCCCACAACTCTCTCCTTTTTAAACTCACTAGGGGGCTGTGTCCCTGCTCACTATGCTTGACAATCCCTCTCTCTGGGGGTACGCAGCTCTGGCTCTCCCCCATGCCAGGCTGAGTCATATCAGCCCTTGCCTGCCCCAGCAATCTTCCCCCCAGCTGCCCCACCCCCAGACCAGGCCAGCCCCAACTCCCCCCCACTCCGGTTGCTGGGGGGCCTGGCTAGGCTGTGGCAGTAGATTTAACTAAAAATACCGAACTCCCCTTTCCCTCCAAACAAAAAAAACACTGGGGAAAAAAATCTGTTGAGGAAAAAAAAAGGGGGAAGAGCAAAGTTGTTGAGAAACAACAACAACAAAAGGACCCCTTTAAGACCCCTGCGGGACCAGATAAATGGCAGATCCAGGAGGGGAGGAGGGAATAGGATTCGGGGAAGGGGGGACACACAGTTGCTGAGTGTGTGTAGAATTGCCAGGTGTCTGGTATTTTCGCCTCCTGGCAGGGAAAAAAAAAAAAATCAGAAAATAAGGGACATTTCAGGTGTCCAGTATTTTCTGATTTTTTTTTTACCAGACAAGAGGCAAAAATACCGGATTGTCCGGGTCAATACCAGACACCTGGCAACCCTTTGTAGCAGGCCCAGCTCTCTCCCTCCAGCCACTGGGGAGTTGGTCTATGGTCCGTCTCTCTCCGTCCGGCCACTGGGGGATTGGGCCAGGCCGAAGCTGGCCCAGCTATCTTCCTCCAGCTATCAGGTGGGTTGGGCTGCGTGAAAGCCACAGCTGGGCCAGCTCTCTCCCTTGAGCCACTGGGGGCGGGCCACACTGAGGCTGGCCTAGCCTTCAGAGGCTGGGGAACTGGGCCAAGCCAAGCCAATCTCCCCAGCTGTCAGGAGAGGCCTAGCAGAGGTTCTTTTCCCCCACCCCCTGCTGCCAGGGCAGGTCAGAGGCCACTCCAGCCCTGGCTCTTTCCTCCTGCCTCTCCTCCCTCCCCAGCTTCTGGACTTTCCCACAGGAAAAGTTTTTTTATATAGAGAGAGAGATAAAAATGAAATCTACTGATATCTTGTATGTAAAATACAGTGCATTGCCAACATGTACTTGAAAGTTCTTAAGATGTCTAGTTAAATTCCTGTAAAGATAACCTAGCTTAAGTGATTTAACCTTATTTTATAAACACGCAGAATTTTTATTTCTCAACCTTACAGTTGTCATAAACAGCCAAAGGACAAGAGACTTAGCTGGCAAAGTGAAAATAGATTAATTGAAGTCCATTGCGCTATGTTAAACAGCACAAACTGAAAATTTGGACAAAGCATCTACTGACATGTTCCCTGATGTGTCTGTGCACCAAAACACCTAGTTAAGTCTTAACCACTTCCTTTTAAAAGCCGCTGCCTAGCTCAAAGGAACAAACAAAAAATTCACTGACTTAGAATAAAATTTGACATCTTGTGCCTTGCACACTTTATACCTGTTAATGTTAAAAATATTAATCACCAATTCTGCACTTAATATGCAAACATTTATTAACACTGTATCAAACGAACAAGCAGGCCAAGGAAGGAACTGATATGCAATTAAAACCAATGTTCATCTCCAAAATCTACAAGAGCTTTACACAGCAATGCAGACTCTTGGCCACATAATAAGAAAAACGGGCTTATGTGAAAGCCCATTTTTCACATACGTGGTGGAGTTATAATTTTTTTTTAATTAAAGCCATTCTCCGTGCATTTGTGAATGTGACCCTAAAAGTGACTTCTCACATAGTGTAACTACAACTTGATTTATTTTACTTTCTTACTTATTTTGTCCAACACCATAAAATGCTTGATAAAAAAAGTTACTGATTGTTAGCTTATAATATGCTGAATTCTTCTGACAAGAAGACACTTGTGAGCTGCTATGAGCGCTAGCCTGTGCTTCTACAGACAGAACAGAAATAGAGGAGGTGTAAACTGCACCACCCAGAAGGTTGTCCCGGTAAAGGATTGCTCCTTTGAGACACACCCACCCAAATACAGTTCCCTGGCCAAAGCTCCTCCTACTCCAAGCCCTGCCTCATCCCACTATTCCAGAAAAGGAGCGGACTTCTGCTTACTCCTCTGTGTAGGGTCATCACCCTAGGCACAAGCTAATCCAGAATGGAACGGCCATAACAATATCTAGTAATTGGAAGTCAGTAAAATGGAGAAAGCAAAGTTGTTTTATAGTAACTACATGCAAACATTTCTAACAACATACTGTCACTTCCAGAGCCTGGTTGTCTCTCACTATGTATGTTACACTAATCACATACAATAACTAGAAGAATATAATGATGTGAATAAGCACTGAACAGCAGGCAACTCCAACAAGGAAATATGAGACAAGCCCTTCTGTTTCAGACTCAGATTAATTTTCATGAGACCCGGCTCTATTTGCAAAGACCAATTCCATTCAAATTTTTAAAAATAATCTGCAAAAAAGGGTCAGTGTGTTCTGCTCGCCAAGCTTGAATGTCACATACATGTTTAGAAACACGAGTCAAAGCAAAACTCCACATATCTGAAGCTCAGTTTCACTGTGTCCAAACGGGCAGTTATAGGCCATGCATATGAGTAAAATTACTCACCAGAGTAGTTTCAGTGACTTCCCTGAAACTATTTGTAAATAAGTCTCAAGGAAGCTGCAAGACCATTAATTGTTTTTTAAGTCTCGGGGGATAGCCATGCTAGTCTGTATCTGCAAAAACCATGAGAAGACCTGTGGCACCTTAAAAAACTAACTGCTTTATTTAAGCATAAGCTTTTGTGGGCAAAGACCCACTTCATCAGCATCTGACAAAGTGGATCTTTGCCCACAAAAGCTTATGCTGAAATAAATCTGTTAGTCTTTAAGGTACCACAGGACTCATCATTGTTTTCACATGAGTAAAGTTATTCAAGCATAAATGTTTTCATGACCAGCCGACAGTGAGCACAGGACACTGTTGTCCATAACTTTTCACATATGAAATACATAGTACAATTGCTATTTAAATGTTCCTTTAATGGAATAGAGGATAAACTAGATTCTTAAAAAAGCCTAAAACCTGCAACAACTTTTGAGAAAATAGCCACTTTAATCTTTCCTGAAGACTTCAGAACTTTATCAGGAAGACTAGTTTTCACAGAACAGAGCAATTTCTCAGGAGCATCAGTCTTCCTCTGAATCATACCCATGTCAGACAGTTTCCGCACTGAGCTGGCTAAACTTAAGATAAAACCAACATTTTTGTAGAAGCTGTTTCAGGTTTATAGGCTTCAAGAATCTCAATATATTTCTACATTAAGATAAATGGAATATAAAGGGCCAAAAATTACAGCTATTGTAAATCACAGTAGCACCAACTTCCAAGACGACGTTTAAACTTACATCAGCAAAGGATGTAGCCCAGTAACTTAGTTCTGTCACTGAGCCACATTAAATTCCCAAACCCCATCTCTCACTTATACAGCTACCACTGTCTGGAAACACTGTTGGGCTGACTTGCTGTGAACCTCGGAAGAGTCTCTTGCGCCACACCAGAATACAGCTTGGGCCTCCCTAATCCAGCATCATTGGGGCCTGACCCGTCTTGAATGAGGGGATTTGCCGGATCTGGAGAGGTCTCCTGCCACTGGCCTCCCAGGACACTGCCCCTCCCTCCAGCTGGCTCCACTCCAGCCCTGCTGCTACAGGGCTTAGGCTTGGTTCTGGCTCATTTCTGCCAGCTGGCTGGGATTCTCCAGGGGTAGAACCTCTCAGCCACTGCGGTCCTGCTTCTGTCCCACCTGGCCAGGGCTCCGGGGCTGCCCTGCTGGGTCTGGGCTCCATGGCTACACTGCTATGTGGCACCCAGCTGGGGCTTCCTGGGACAGGGCTTGCCAGTCCCAACGGTGGGGCTCCCCACCGCTGGACTCCCAACCAACTCATACTCAGGTGCCAGGGCTCTCTGGTCCAGCCACATCCATGGTTCTGCTGGACCAGAGAATTCCAGATTTAGGAGGTTCAACCTGTACCAGGAATATTAGAAACAATTGATTTCCCCAAGTTTTTGATTTTGTACGCCCGTATTTGCAAACCCCTTCATTTGTGCCACCACAAAACGGGAGAGGGGTGAATTACACCTGTTTTGCATGCATAAGCCACCACTTGTCCACACAGATTGGACAGTTGGGCTCCTAGACCTGCATGTTCAAATGTGGATGTGTAACTATTTTTAATGAGAACCATCAGTCATACATGCAAAAGTGGATATACTCCCCACACTCCAAAAATCAGAAGCTGGCTAAAAACACACTCCTAATATATAGGCATTGATTGCGCCGAAGGATTTTCATTCAGCCCTCTTGACTAGAAGGATGGTGGTGTTTATGATGTGTGTCCTGAAAGCTGGGATGGGGAAAAGTGAATGAAAATGAAGATAGCCTCAGGACTGGCAGCAGTGATAAGGTGGATACACATGGTTTTTAAAGGGGTAAAAAGGGGGGATCTGTACACAAAATCTGTGTGCTGGGAGCCCCTGTAGAAGTGGAATTCATGGTACAAAGGTGCAATTCCCTTCCACAATTCCTACATTGAATCACTCTCAGTGCTTGTCATGTTACTGGATTTTAAGGGGATCAGACAGGTCACTGCTGCATCCGTAGGGGGGTGTATGCCCCAAACGTTGGTACAAAGGGGGCCATGTGAGGTGTCAAATGAGAGCTTATGTTCTACTGATTCTGTATATGCTATTCATGTATTTGTATGATATCTGTGTGTGGAGTAATAAATATGTGCTCTGTGTTGATGCTGGAAAATTCTCTTTCTGAGGCAGAGCAATGGGCAAAGAATGTTCAGACAGTGACTGTGCTAATTAGCACGGCTCCAGGGACAATGAATCTCTAAGGGCCAATACACACCTCAGGAATGCGTCTGGAAATCTGGGGACCTGCAAACCAGCCAGGGCATAATGGCTGCCAGCATGTAAAAAAAGGATAGATCCCTGAACCATGTGACCTACTCTGGCCAGGAGGATGCCAGGAGAGGTATATAAGTGCTATGTGGCATTTTCCATCTTGTCTTGAGTTCGGCCCCTGATCCCAGATGCAGCCTTGCGGGGAACAACGAGTAAGGAAGAACTGTGGACCCATCCTGACATAGGATGTACACCAGAGACTTTTAAGATAGCAGTTTATAACATCTCTGCTAAGAGCCTGCATTGAGAACTTGGTGATTCGATGCATGTAATGTATTCTCCTTAACACCTTACTCTCATGCTTTTCTTTCTTTTAGTTATAAACCTTCAGATTTTAGATTCTAAAGGATCCAGAATGTAAAATGATTGGTACCTGTGGCTGGTTTCTTGGGACCGGAAGAACCCATTCGGGGTAGGTGAGCTTGGGTTCTAAAATCCCTCACCTGTGTGTTAGGCCCAGGGCTGATTGCGGCACAGGAAGAGCTGGGTGTCAGAGGGGTTTTGCTTGCGAGGCTTCAGGCTAGCCAGATTGGCAGCTGGAGTGTTCAGTGTGACTGGTTTGTGGCCTATTTGGGAAGGTCCCCGGTCTGGGGCTGTAAGGAGCCCCAAGTTTTGAGCAATTCGCCCTGAGCGGACGCCCTCAGCGGTGCCCTGACCCGACTCAGTACGACACAGTGCTCTCCAAGCACCGTGACCTTAGCAGAAGAGCTGGATTCAGTACCTTCTAAGCACATGACTGTAGAAAAGGTGGGAGAAGACATTTCCACTATGAATAAAGAAAAACAAGGATGCCAAGTGGAGAAATGGTTCTTAAGTTTTTAGGGAGTACACTCCTCTGTTTTTAGTGAGTAGCCCCATATACCTTGCCTGAAGATAAGACTTGCAAGGTTGGTGTTTTGAGTTTAATCACTGGCCCGATTTTGTGCTGATTTACACTCAATGCAACCTCACTGTGATCAATGGGGCTGAACAGCATGTCCATTTGCACGGAACAGGTCACCATGAATGTCTGCAAGGACGGAGAGAGAGCACAATTCTCACTCCTCGCATTAATCTTTTAAAAAATAAAATAGCCTAACACAGCCGGCTTTAAACATCGAAAGATGGACCTTGTGGCTTCTCTATTTCTAGTCTCATTTTATAACAACTTACTGCATGTGCCCTGTTCCCTAAATACAGGCAATACATGAAAGCATAAGCAGAGGAAAACACTCCCTGTTTCTGATCAGCAGACAAAAGATAACAACACAGCAAAATACTTTTAATGTGGTTGCTTGACTGTGCCTCTTGATTTCTATTGTGCGCTGAAAGTGGATACCCAGCAACCAATACATGTTTTGTGCACTTTTCAGTGTTTAGGTCCCATCCCCAGATAACATAAGATGCTTGATTGAAACCTATAAACAGATTTGTGTTGCTTCATATGTTATTTTTTAAAAGTTGTTTGTGGGCAGGCAACAATGGCAGCTGCTGAGCCTGACGTTTTGTAGCTAACCAGAGCTCAGGAAATACAATATAAGGCAGCTCTCTGCATGCACACGGGGTAGCTTTTCTAAAGAGTTCAGACAGCCTCTCACATGTTAAGCTATTTTGAAAAGCTGGTCCCTATTTTAGGTTCCTGAATGAAAGCTGAGCTCTTGAAAAATCTAGCTTTAGGCTTTTGGATGATGCGCTTCCAATAGGTTAATACTGTTGTAAGGAGTAACTGACTGTACATTTTCAGCTAAATCATCCATTTGATGCATTGTGTAATGGTACTGGCCAATAAATATCATATAGCCAAGAACTACGGACTAGTCCTTCATTGAGATATACATAGCAACTTTACTCAGCCCTTGGTTACAACCTCCATGTCACTCAGGTCTGCAGGTCCCCATAGAGAGGAAATCATCCAGGAAGAGTGAATTGTGCTAGCATAACCTTCAAACACTAGTCCACCAGGTGCCCACAGCTGAACAGTAAGGAAGGTCAGAGCTGGGTGAGGGAAAGGACATAGCCAGGGTATTTGAAGATGTACCAATTTAGTATGTCCCCACACAAACACTCTTGTGAAAGACCCAGTCACAAAGTAAAGGTGCTGTGCTTAGGTATTCCCTCCTTTCCGACTCCTGAGAGCAATTCACAGCCCTTTACTGGCAGGGGTGAAACAAGTGCACAATGTGGTATAGTATTGTGAGAAATACCTGTTCTCTACACAACTGTACCAAAACCTCCATGTGTCACTAAAAGCATCCAGCGGGCAGAAAATCCCAAGTGTCACAAGGCTTAAGAAGCAAGCACCATGCATTCTGATAAAATTAATCCTAATGCCTTTAATTTGCTTGCAGATCCTATCGCCGCATATCACACTCCAGCTACAGTACAACCCAAAACTAGCCTCACATGGTTCATGGGCCTGTGATTTCCCAAATCTTATTTTTTTTCCTGTTCTCTCCCATTTCAGGTGCTCTTCCCTCACCCAGTTTTTTTCCCTTCCCTTTCTTCTCTAGCCAGAGTGAGCAATAGATCACCAGTGTCATTTGGAACCTCCTTCTCCCTCTATTTCTGGTACCTAATTGACTCTATACATGTTTTAAAAGACCATTTAAAACTCACCTCTTTCTGATCTATGACCCCTCAACATCTGTAATATAATAATCAAATCCTACTTTCTACGTTTCCCTGTACTCAAATCATTCCCCCTAAAACTTGACCCCAGTGCTTCTCTTACTCTGCTTTAACATAGCAGCAGGTGCTGCTGGTACGTAGCATGTGATAGCTTTTTTGTGAGTGCCTTTTTACTAAATGGAATTACATTAGTAACATACTTAAAACTGCACCTTCTCTTTTGGTATTGCTGCAATTACAAAAGACAAGTTCAGTAACAATAGCATTCTGTTTATAAAGTAAACAAGATTCCAGCACTGATTATATTTACAGTTTTATGTTAAACATATTACTTACTTGTGTTCTGGCTCACAGACCCACATTTTTCTTATTTGTTCTAACTTTTAAAAGATCCAAAAGCAAAAAAGCCCAAGTTCCGGCTTCAGACTTCTCTGAGCAATCGTACTAAAATGACAGTGCATTTACATTTCTGGTTTAGTACGTGTAAAGCCTCGCATTCACAGCAGGAACTGAATTTTTTTTTTTTTGGTACAGCATATGCAGTGTGGCTGTTTAAGCAGATGATAAAACCTACCAAACTTAATCTCTGAAGAATGTTGCTAGATAGCAGTTAGTGGATGTTGCTTTAATTTAGCAAAAAAGGCTGTCTGGTTTTACAAAAATCAATTTTAATGGTCCTTTGAGATGTGCTAAATAGGAAGGAGAAGTTCCTGTAAGGTAATTACTGCAAGTTTCAACAGTAGCAAGAGGGTGATAAAACCACATCTCGGTCTCTAAAAACTCAGTCTCTTTTGCACACACTTCCCTCGTGCAGGACAAAGGCTTTCCCATAATGATGGTGCACAGCTGAGAAAGGGCCACTGCCAGCAGAGCCTCAAATCTGACCATTTCTATTTTTCTACCTTGAAACTTCATGGGGATACCACTTCACCACAGGAGCAGGCAGTGGTATCAGGTCTCAGCTCATGTGCTAATGTGAATACCACGATTCCCAGCTGCATGGGGAGATCTTTTCTGATCTCAGCAGAAGGAAAAGGAGTGAGGAGTCTGTCCAGTGAGTCAGAATAAAGACCCAGTAATGCTGCTATGATACACTCTCTCAGGAGGGGTTATTAGGGAAATTAAGTCACTTTGTGGCACAACTTGACACAAAAAATTTTCAACAAGGCAAAATTTCTACCAAAGAACAGAAAGGGATAGTTCAGATCCAGTTTCCCCCCATTTAACAGCCAGTCTGGTCAGTCATGAATTAGGAACTGGTAAAAGGGTACAATTAAATAAAGAATTTTCAACATAAGATTTGAATTGGGGGGGGTGTCCCCCAGGTCGCATAACAGAACCATTATTTTCCATAGTGTGGGGGTTGCACAGAACTCTGTCTTTGGTCCCCTTCTGTTCTCCCTCTGCATTTTATACCTAGTTACGCTCACCAGCAACCACAAATTCAACTACCCTCTCTATGCTGATGACTCTGAGATACCTCTCAGCTCCAGACCAGCCTTCTCCTGTCCATACTAAAATCTTGCCCTGTACATCTTTCTGCAGATGTCTAGCCACCAGCTCAACTATGCCTGGCCAAAACAAAGCTTTTTCTCTTCCTTCCTCACCCCTCCACATCCTTCCCAAAAATCTCCCTTCTCAGTCACCATGGGCAGCACCATTCTGTTACTATCCATTCTGTCATTCAGGCACCATCTTTAGCTTGGACCACCCTAGGTCCTCACATTTAGACTACGTCTAAATCCCGTAAATTCCATCGGCATAACATCTCTAACATGCAGCCTTTCGGTCTCATCCACACAGCTAACGTGCTCGTCCGGACCCCATCACCTCTTCTCTGGATTACTGCAGTAACCTTCTGTGACCCTTGGAACTCCTCAAACCCAGCTAGTGAAGGGTTCACTGCTCTGGAACAGCAACTCCTGACAAACTCACTACACCTAACAAACCACTTTCATGGTATCTATCCACAAACTTTGTTGTGTAAAGTATCGTAGGGTTGCCAGATGGGGTTTCCACAAAAATACCGGACACACTTGACATTACATCACAATCTACATTACATATTATTTAGAAAATACCTGACATTGATATTTTTCAATTTGTTTCCCGAACAGAAAGCTAAAATACTGGACTGTCCGGTTTAAAACCAGACACCTGGCAACCCTAAGTATCAGATGAAAGATGGTAATACACTGGTCATCTTAAGCACTGAAAGATTTATGTGCAGATGGCATGAGAGGGGCTATGTGTGCCCACTAAAAATATATTTGAAACTATGTGACCAAGCAAAGTTGACAAACGGGTTTTCTGCCAGATGAAGCACATCTAATCTGAAAGCATCCCCTACAGTGCTGAGCCCTTGTCCAAGGCTTGCTGTCCCCAAAGGGCACAGTATACACATGTGCCTGTTTGATTTGATGGGAGAAAATAACACAAATCACTGAAATGTATTTATAACACAAATGAGAATAAGCTAGTTAGAGATTCAATGATTCAAATGAGAAGCAAATAATACAGGTTGAACTTCTGTAGCCTGGAACTCTCTGGTCTAGCAACATCTGTGTTGCAGAGTCCCAGCGACAGGTGGCAGAGCTGGTTGGCAGGGCCAACAGGGCAGCACAGCCCACATGGCTGCATAGTCCACAAAGCCCGTGGGGCACCAGAGCCTGAAACCAGCAGAGCCATGGATCCAGTGGGGCTGAAAGAGCCCATGGGGCAGCACAGTCCACAGGGCTGGCAGGGCAAGAGAGCCTGCAAAGTTGGAGGGGCCATGTAGCTGGTGGGGCCACCAGAGCCGTGCGGCCAGAGGCAGTGGAGCCCGGTGGCTGGGGAGAGGAGCCCAACGGAGAGGCTGGTGCCCACCACCCCCACCTTCCTTGGTCTAGCAAATTCCCTTGTCCGGGACCAGTCAGATACTGAGGGTGCCAGACCAGAGAGGTCCAGCCTGTATTGGAAACAAAGTGGTTACATATTAAACAAAAGTAGAACACACTTGAGAATCTAAACTTAACCTTAAACAGGCTATCATCGTCTAAAATTTACAGTGGTTCTCAGCCTTTCCAGACGACCATCCCCCTTCAGGAGTTTGATTTATCTTGTGCACCTCCAGGTTTCACCTCACTTTAACACTGCTTGCTTACGGAATCAGACATACAAATACAAAAGTGGCACAGCACATTATGGGCACATTATGGACAAATTGCTGACCTCGTTTCGTCCATGTGAAATTTTAGTTTGTACTGACCTTGTGCTTTTTATGTAGTCTGCTGTAAAGCTAAGCAAAACCAGATGAGCTGATATGCCCCGAAAGACGTCTGCTTACCCCTATGGGTACACAGAGCCCTAGCTGAGAACCACCTGAAGCAATCTCCCAGCATCACCAGCCAGCACAGCTGAGATCCACCCTTCCTGCATGTGAGAAACACAGTCCTACTTGTCCCCTCAGTGAGGGACACACATTCGTGCTGGAAGCAGGGGGCAACAGGGTGACTCTCCATTCTTGGCACCCTGAAGGAGCATCACACTGGGTCAAACGAATCTTGACCTGCTAATCCATTCAGAACACTGCTGCAAGCTCATTTTTGGCCTAACCCATCACTTCAATAAAGTCACCCCTCTGTTTGCATCCTCCCACTGGCTCCCCCGTATCGAATGCATCAGACAGAAGTAGTTTTTCTTAGCTTCCAAAGCCCTTCTTGGACCAGCCTGACCCTATCTGCCATCCCTTATTCAGCATCAAGAGATCAAATCCTGCATCCTATCAGTCCACAATGCCAGCCTACACTGCCACTTGCTGCATTTTCAAAACAAGCACTTTTGTGGTTTTTCCCATATTGCTCTTCACACTCGGAAGGAACTTCCTGTAAACACTGGGAAAGCCATTTCATTGTTCTCCTTCACACCCCTCTATAAAAACCACCAAAACGCTCCTCTGCTGTGACAACAGCTAAGCTATTGACGTGCACAGACCACAGGCTATCAAGCTGACCAATATGCTCGTCATTTCCTTATATTCCTGTCTGTCTGCATCGACCAGTTTTCTCTTGTCTTACGTTTCGATAGGCTGCTCTTTGGGGATCAGGGCCATCTTTTCCTTCTGTGTTCTATCACCACACTGTAAACATCAATATTAACCATCCCGAGAAGAGGTGCATGGTGAGGGGACACACTGATTTAAGGATAACTGTGATGAGCTTGCAAAGTTTGGTGTAACATTTAAAATTGTAGGGGGACACAACCAAAATGAATATAATCTGCATAGTGAGTGTCAGACATCATTCTCCTTAATACAAAAGGGGAAAGCTGGACTCTCAGCATTTGATATCAGCAAAGCTAACAATAGCAGATATCTAATTTATCCAGGCCAGTGCAGGACTGCTCCCTACTTTGCATTTTCTAGTGTTCTGTCCAGATCAGCGATACATACAATAAGTGCTAGGTCTAGGGATACTGAAAGCTACCAGATAAGCAAGGAAATATGTACAATATATTTGCAGCTATTGAACTGATGACACATTTTGGGGAAAATGACAATTACTAATTTGTTACATGCTGCCTTTAAAATGTTCAATAGTGTAGTTGCAACCTGGCTACATATGGCTAATTTTTCTCTGTAGAACAGAGCAAGCAAAACCAGCTATAAGGATTTCAGTGTTTGTGACTGACCCAAATGATTATATGGATGATTTAGAGATTCTTTGTATTCAAAGCTTATAGATTTGATGAAGGTGCGATAAATAACACAGCAGAGAATGAATGATAACTAGGGATGTAAGCGAATACTTGACTACTCACCTACCCAGTAGGCCTAAGCTTATCAGGTACTTGAGTGGAATACTCGACTACTCGCTTCCCCCACTCCTTGCTGCCTCTGTATGAGAGGCAGGAAGAGGCAGGGGGACAGGAGCCAATGCTGGGAGGAGCTGGCTTAAAAGATGGTTCCCCCCAGCACTGTCTCCATGGTGCCACCACCACCACCCTGCTGCTGTCTCTGATATCAGAGGCAGCAGTGGGGGATGGGATAGAGGAGGCGGCTCTGGCAGCAGCCCCTGATGTAGGGCTCCCAGCAGGGGGCAGAGGCTGCTCCGTCAGCAGTCCTTATCCATGGCCATCTCTGGCCACTGCAAACAGAGGCTGTTGCCAGACTCTTACTACATTTAAAATGCAGAGGCGCAATGGTACCAGAGCCAGCGCAAGCCAGGACTGCTCAGTCCCCGCTCACGCTGGCTGCTGCAGCTCTGCAGAGCGCCTCCCCTTATCGACTAATTGTGTAGTTGATACAAATAGTATTGACTACATGATTAGCAAAATACTGGTTCCTTAACATCCTTAACGATAACTATGGGGATGGTTCATCATTATTCATTGGGTTTTGATTTAAAAACCAACATTGTCTCCTTTGGCACTTTTTCTCCAGAGTGGTACAATTCTTTCTTCATAGTCCTACATAGGCAGATTATTGTAGCATTATTTGGCACCCTGCAGAGTGAAATACAGCACACACAGTGTTCTGCACTAGGATTTTGGATCCACAATTCTAAAACATCATGACCACTATCTAGGCTCAGAAAATTAATGCAGTCAAGTATTGATCGCTCAGCGTTTTGGGTACGTAGTCAGCCCACATGCTCCTTTTGCTGCGGTACTGGCTGGCTGCAGCAGCATGACTGAAAAGAAGATAAATGAGTTAGCAGTATCATTAGCAGCACACAGGACATAAAGCTCCTTTGGGACAGTTTGGTAGACTTGTATATCTTACCACAGAGCAGGGGTAGTCAATTACTATTTTTCAAGGTCCAAATTTCTTGGCCAAGATACAGTGAAGGTTGAGACTCCAGAGAAAATAATAAAATACTGATAATTAAATAAAAAGATTTGGGGCTCTGTACAAAAGCATCTGGCAATCTGAATTTAGCCCACAGTCCCCCTAGGGTACGTCTAAACTACATGCCTCCGTCGACGGAGGCATGTAGATTAGCCAGATCGGCAGAGGGAAATGAAGCCGCGATTAAAATAAACGCGGCTTCATTTAAATTTAAATGGCTGCCCCGCTCTGCCGATCAGCTGTTTGTCGGCAGATCGGGGCAGTCTGGACGCGACGCGCCGACAAAGAAGCCTTTCTTGATCGGCACAGGTAAACCTGGTTTCACGAGGCATACCTGTGCCGATCAAGAAAGGCTTCTTTATTATTTTAATCGCGGCTTCATTTCCCTCTGCCGATCTGGCTAATCTACATGCCTCCGTCGACGGAGGCATGTAGTTTAGACGTACCCCTACTGACTGCTCCTGGCCTATATCATGAGAAACAAAAAGCCTGGGGCTGCACAGATGGGGGAGTATTATCTTCATGATTTCTCATCTGCCAACAGAGTCCCTCCTGCAGCTCAGGAGGGATCTATGGCCTGTTCTATCCTAAGTAATTGTACCCTATGTAAGAGGCTCTACATCCAGCGTCTAGTCCGAGTGTCGACACTTGTGTCTGATGTGTAAACGCATCTTCAGTCAGGGACTAGAGAAGCACCATGTACAGAAAATGAACAAGTATCTGCTGCCACAAGGGGATTGTGTGAGATACTGTGGCCTGTAGCAAGGACAGGGAGGATGAAGCATCTTTACTCAGGTCACTGCCCATGGTGCTCCCCAAGTTGTACACAAGGCCCTTACTGTACACTGCCCATGTGTGTTCTTTGCTCGTGATTGCAATGATCATCAAGTTGAAGGCTACAAAGAAAGAAGACTAACTTACGTCTTCAGCTGGCAGCACATTTACTAGTTGTAGTGCAAATGACCACACCAGGTTTTTCTGTCTAAAAGATCTGTTTTCTTACCTACAGATACTTGCAACACTGAGTTGTGCAGCTGGGCACAGGGCACTTGGGAAGGCTTTTGGGGTACGTCTAGACTACAGGCTTTTGTCGACAGAAGCTTTGTCGACAGATACTGTCGACAAAGCTTCTGTCGACAAAGAGCGTCTAGACTACATTCAGTTCTGTCGACAAAGCAAGCTGCTTTGTTGACATGGCAGTGTAGACACAAAGGACAGTTTAGATGCAATAACGCCTTCTGTCGACAGAACTCTGTCAACACAAGGCATTATTCCTCGTAGAATGAGGTTTACCAGCGTCGACAAAACTGCTGAGTTCTGTCGACGTTATGTCGACAGAACTCAGCAGTAGTGTAGACACAGGTTTAGTTTTGTCGACAAAAGTCCACTTTGGTAACTTGGTACATTGGTAACTTCAGAAAGTATTTGAAACATTTTTGATGGCATTTAATTTGCGGAGCTCTTAATCATGTTAATTAGTAGCTGGTAACTTTTTAACCTTAATTTTAAACTTTTAAATAACTGGATAGTGGTCAACATGATGCTCACATTAACAAAGGAAGAAGGATAATCCTGGGAATTACAGATCTGTGAGTCTTGTTTCAATTCCAAGAACAGCAGCTCAGCGTGCAATAAATCATCCAGATGGATATAATCTGATGGGGCAATTCAGAATAGGGTTGATAAACTTTGTGTGCTTCTAACCTGTATGTAATTTTGTGATGTGGTCCTAATGGACTGCTCTGGTATTGCAGTTAAAACAGTACACACAGTGTTGAGGGAATTGTTAACTTGAAATAGGTTATTTGATTAGCATAATCAGTGTAATATAAATCAGGAACAATTCATCTTAATAAAACCCTGCTACCTGTCAAGTAAATATATTCATGTTCAGCTGTGAAAGGACTTACAAGAGTGCTCTGTGAATATTCTACCATCAGCCTTTGTCCTGAAGTTCAGTCAGTTACTATCTATCTATGAAAGGAAGGGTCCATGTTTTAGATCAGAGGTCGGCAATCCCCAGCATGCATGTCATGAGGCGATTTTTACTGGCACGCAAGGCGGGAGCTCAGGCCCGCCCATCCCCCCCATGCAACAGGAATCCAGTGCTGCAGCACAAGCCTCAGCCGCACAGTTGCAGGCTGGAGCATCAGCTTTGGCTTCCTGCATGCATGCACATGTGTCCCTGGCTCTGCTTCAGGAAGGGGTGGGGCTGGGCCTGCTCCACAGAGCTGGGGCTGGGCAGCCAGCACACAAGATTGCCATAACCAAGACGGTCTCCTGGGATAGGGTAGTTTTATCAACTGTGCTTGTGTATCGAGAATTTGCAGGGTATGCAGATTGAACTGTCCTTGCTTTGTGTGCACGTCACTTTAGTAATACTCGCTGGGGGGGAAAAAACCCTATGGCAGATGGAAACCAGTTGAATCTGGCAACCTTGTGCATGAGCAACCCTCAACAAAATGTTTTGCGGGCCACACACAGAACCCTGCCTCAGATTGCTCACCAGTAGGTTATATTACAGTTTTAAATTAAACACAAATCTCAGGAATTCTCCCATTGAAAGGAGTTGGCAGATATAAATGCACATGCTACCATTTGTGGAGGGTCAGCTGACAGAGAGAGTTGTGGTCATGAAATCAGGGCATCTGAGGTGGCAGAAAAAGACCTTAGGTTGCCCTGTGAAAGATAGTGTTAATGGGGCTACGTCTGACTGTCGACAGAGGGATGCAAATCAAGCATGTCGAAATTGCTAATGAAGCCAGGATTTAAATATTCCGCGCTTCATTAGCATAAACATGGCCACTGCTTTTTTCCATAACGGAGCTTTTTCGAAAAAACAGCAGTCTAGACACAGATCTGTTGAAAATATACTCTTTTTCGACAGATCCTGTAAACCTCATTTTTTGAGGAATACAGGATCTGTCGAAAAAGGGTTTTGACAGATCCGCATCTAGACTACCTTTTTTCTTCAAAGAAGCTCTGTTTCGAAAAAAAAGTGGCGGCCATGTTTATGCTAATGAAGCACGGGATATTTAAATCCCTGCTTCATTAGCAATTTCGATGTGCCTAATCTACATCTCTCTGTCAACAGAGACGTGTAGTCTAGACATACCCTGGGAGGCTATCAAAAGAAATGGAGTCCATTAGCTTCTGAGGAAACCACTATAGAAGAGGAGGAATAGGAGGAAGCTAAAGATCCTGGTGAAAGACAACAAAGCAGCTCTAATATTCTGAGGGAAGATAACCCTATGAAAAACCTCTACTGCTGTGACTGGCAATAAGGTTAATGACTGGAAAAAGGCTACATCCTAATACTACTAGAGGAGACCATGGGACAGTTAACATACAGAATTCTAGACTACAGCAACTAGAGAAATGTGACTCTAATTTATCATCATTTTAAAAAGTTTCAGATAGTAAAACTGCAAACCAAAACTTCCCACTTATAGACAGTAAGACATCCACCAAAGAACTAACGCTGTTCAATACCATGGCCTAATGTATATGGAAGAATGGGAATGAGGAAGAGCTTTAAAGAAGTTGGAATCTTTTATTTTTCATTTGTAAAGCCACCAAAAATAAATGCACAATATAAACAAAATGCCAAAAACTCCTACCCGCAAACACACTGGAAATGACTGATTTTATTTATTCATTTGAGCAGCATAAAACAGTATTGCCAAAAAGTCAATTATTTTCTCTCAAGTTGAGCACAGTTTATAATACTTGAGTTAGTTTGTTACTATCTGGGGTAATGGCCCCTTCTGCCTATCTGGAACTGAAGTAGAGCTTATTGCTTTGCACTTCAGCAGGTGATAAATAAACATTGGTGACTACAGAGAGGATGCTGGCTGATACTATATTCCCGTCTATCTTTCTTTTGTAGCAGAATGTTATTACAGTTTCTTGTTCAGTTGCTTTTTATGATGAACATTTTCAGCAGCATTGCTAGTTTTGCTGCTGGACTTCTGTCACATATAATGTTAATCTATCTGACATATACCCCTTGCACTCGATCCCCCCTTTATCTCTCGGTCTTTTTATTGTTTATCATACTTCACTCGATACATGGCAAAATATGTGTTTTTTCCTCTGTCTTTTGTCATGAAAAATTTGCATGGGGTTTAAAAAAAAAATCTAGAGAAACACAACATTTTGCCAGGGAAAATGTCAACCATGTTTTGAACAGAAGGATGAATTTGTCTTGCTCTATCTGCCTCTTTTTCCTTCAGTAAATCTAAAATTACTGTTGCTTTCCAGTTATGGGAAATGAATATGCAATGCCCAACAGTGTTACTTCAAACACAGTTTGTAGAGGAAGAAATCCAACTGTCTGGATGTACATTTTGAAAAACCTGAGAACCACAGTTGTTAAGAAAAACCTCTGATAGCTGGCTAATTATACCTCTTGATAGACTTCCATACCATGTTGCAGAAATTTTAAATAATTTTATTATAAACCGATCTTCCATGTTTCCCTCTGTATATTTCACTCTAGCCTTGAAGACTGCTTAATACTGTGTAATTTTTAATTCTATAGTCAAAATAGCAGGTGCATGTATGAATGTTTAAAAAGAGATTACTAAGGGGTACAGTTTGGCCATTTAACAACAGTGTAGGGATATATGTCTCAATAGTTTCAGATTGGCATGTGGGAAATAAACATCAGTTATATTAATTTTGGCATCAGTCTGAGGTCATTGGCTGTGTAGATCTAGTTCCAGTTGCTATTAGAGATATAGACATTTAAAGATAAAAACTCCAATATCTGAACTAAGTAGAAACAGGGTGAATACATGGACATTCTTAGAATTTAAAAATAAAAAGCAGCTAAGTTTAATTTAAAGACATCTAAGAGCTTATTACCCAAGAGATAATGTTTGTAACATGAATGCTGTTGCAGGATCTACATTATACAAACTTGGGTAATTATTTGGATATCAATGGTGTCTCAGAGTAAAGGAGTGGTTAGTAGTGGTTTTAACCCTGGTGATTCTTATTCAATTAGCTAGCTTGACATCAGGAAGGAATGTCTCCCTGTGGAATATGGACAAAGAAGCCCTTGGAAAAAATAGTTTGCTTTCCTTTGGAGACTGGAGCCTTCTGAAAGAATAAACACATGGGCCTCACATTTGAGATAGTAGTGATGTTGTCATTAGTGGAACAAGGCCACTTTTGTCTTGACTTTCTATGCTTCAGTTAATACAGGTCATAGAATCATAGAATAATAGGACTGGAAGGGACCTCAAGAGGTCATCGAGTCCAGCCCCCCGCCCTCAAGGCAGGACCAAGCTCCGTCTACACCATCCCGGACAGATGTCTATCTAACCTGTTCTTAAATATCTCCAGAGAGGGAGATTCCACCACCTCCCTTGGCAATTTATTCCAATATTTGACCACCCTGACAGTTAGGAATTTTTTCCTAATGTCCAATCTAAACCTCCCCTGCTGCACTTTAAGCCCATTACTCCTTGTCCTGTCCTCAGAAACCAAGAGGAACAAATTTTCTCCTTCCTCCTTGTGACACCCTTTTAGATATTTGAAAACCGCTATCATGTCCCCCCTTAATCTTCTTTTTTCCAAACTAAACAAGCCCAGTTCATGAAGCCTGGCTTCATAGGTCATGTTCTCTAGACCTTTAATCATTCTTGTCGCTCTTCTCTGTACCCTTTCCAATTTCTCCACATCTTTCTTGAAATGTGGCGCCCAGAACTGGACACAGTACTCCAGCTGAGGCCTAACTAGTGCAGAGTAGAGCGGCAGAATGACTTCACGAGTTTTGCTTACAACACACCTGTTGATACAACCTAGAATCATATTTGCTTTTTTTGCAACAGCATCACACTGTTGACTCATATTCAACTGGTGGTCCACTATGACCCCTAGATCCCTTTCTGCCATGCTCCTTCCTAGACAGTCGCTTCCCATCTTGTATGTATGGGACTGATTGTTCCTTCCTAAGTGGAGCACTTTGCATTTCTCTTTATTAAACCTCATCCTGTTTACCTCTGACCATTTCTCTAACTTGCTAAGGTCATTTTGAATTATGTCCCTATCCTCCAAAGAAGTCGCAACTCCACCCAGTTTGGTATCATCTGCAAACTTACTAAGCGTACTCTCTATCCCAATATCTACATCATTGATGAAGATATTGAACAGTACGGGTCCCAAAACAGACCCTTGAGGAACTCCACTTGTTATCCCTTTCCAGCAGGATTTAGAACCGTTAACAACAACTCTCTGACTACGGTTATCCAGCCAATTATGCACCCACCTTATCGTGGCCCTATCTAAGTTATATTTGCCTAGTTTATCAATAAGAATATCATGCGAGACCGTATCAAATGCCTTACTAAAATCTAGGTATATGACATCCACCGCTTCTCCCTTATCCACAAGGCTCGTTATCTTATCAAAGAAAGCTATCAGATTAGTTTGGCATGACTTGTTCTTCACAAACCCATGCTGGCTATTCCCTATCACTTTATTACCTTCCAAGTGTTTGCATATGATTTCCTTAATTACCTGCTCCATTATCTTCCCTGGGACAGACGTTAAACTGACCGGTCTATAGTTTCCTGAGAAACCGGTCTATAGTTTCCTGAGAGGTCGAACCTCTCTTGTCCAGGACTCTGTGGTCCGGCAACATCTGTGGTCCAGCAGGACCACGAGGGTAGAGAGCCTTGGGAGAGACTGCCACCTCACAGGAGATGGGGTCTGGGAGCCCCAGGAGCAGCTACAGCCCAGAATGGGGCCGGGCAGAAGAGGCAGAGAGCTCCAAGAGCAGCTGCTGCCTTGCACGGGGCTGGGCAGTCTAGGGATGTTAAATATCTGTTAACTGAATAGTCAATTAACCACATGAATTCTTATTACTTACTTAACTATTTTATAGCCCCCAGGGGTGGGGCCCACTGTATAAGAGGCAGCAGTGTGGAGTGCCTGCCAGGCAGTAGCTAGTCTGTGAGGGGAAGCAGTTTAAAAACCAGCTCCCTTCGCAGATCAGCTGCCTGTTGCCCCACGCTGCAGCCTCAGATAAGGGGCAGCAGTGTGGGGTGGCAGCAGCTCCTGTCCAGGGGCAGGTCTGAGCTCCCGGACCTCACGCAATCTGGAACTGAGCCGGGCTGCCTGCCCACCTGGCTCCTAATACACTTTAAATGCAGAGCTGCAGCAGGGGTAGGTCCTGAACCTGGTATAAGCCAGGAGTGAGCTGGGCTGCTGGCCACCTTGCTAAAAAAATTTACAGGTGGAGGCGGGGGAGAAATGCATGTAGTCTATAGCATTAACTATGCTTATCAGCTAATCGGTTAATCGACTATACTATTACATCCCTAAGGCAGCCGGGGGCAAGGAAGCCCAGGAGCAGCTGCCATTGCGTGTAGAGCCAGGGAATCCCTAGGGTTGCCAGGTGTCCAGTACCAACCTGGACAGTCCAGTATTTTTGCCTTCTGTCCAGTAAAAAAATTCAGAAAATACCGGACACCTAAAATGTCTGGTATTTTCTGATTTTTTTTTCCCTGCCAGCAGGCGAAAATACTGGACTGTCCTGGCAACCCTACACACACTCAGCAACCGGGCCCAGTTCCCTCCCATCCCTTACCTGGTTCTGTCTGGCCCGGAGCCGATAGACAAGATGGCCACCAGCCGCCTGTTAGGTCCAAAAAGAGTCAAAGGCATGCTGGTTTTTTTTTTTTTTTAATTTTTTTGTTTTTGTTCAACAACTTTGATCTCCCCCTTTTTTTCCCCTCAACAGAATTTTTTCCCAGTGGTTTTTTTTGGGGGGGTAGGGGATTCAGTATTTTTGGTTAAACCATCTGGAAACCCTAGGAATCCCAGGAGCAGCTGCTGCCTGTTTGGGGATAGGGACAGGAAGAAGAGCCCCGCGAGAAGGCTGAGGGCAGCAGAACAAGGCAGCTGAGCTGGAGGAAGTCAGGCCTCCGGGTTCTCTAGGGGCAGCAGACAGGAGGAGAGCCCGGATGCCTGATCTCCCCTAGTCCAGCAAATTCTCTTCTTTGGGACCACGCAGGTCCTGAGGATGCCAGAGCAGTGAGGTTCAACCCGCACTATAATTCTGTAATGTTTGCTCAGGCATCGCAATGGCTTTGTGTGTTATCACTTACCTCTTTTCAACAGAACTGTACATTGTCGCCTCTTGATCAAGGAAAAAATAGCTAGCGACTGGCTGTGATACCACATCCTGATTTATAAATGAAGTGAAAGTATTTCTGCTTTCAGGCCTTGTATAAGTCTGTCCCTTGTTTGACACGAGAACATTAACTTTTTTTTTTCCCCATTTTAACTCTCCTCTTTCCTTCTAAGTAAGGCAGGGGTGTCCAAACTTTTTTCAAAGAGGGCCAGATTTGATGAAGTGAACATGCGTGAGGTCCGACCATTTTGCCTGACATTCTTTGAACCATTAAAATTAAATGCAAATTAACTATTTTATGCAAAGTTTATTGCAAACGGCATACTTTTCATTTCGTCACATGGATGACAAATCTAAACAGGTGTTAAATCACTCTGCCTTTCATATCTGAAGGCCAGATGAAAAAAAAATCCAGGAAGCTGAAATATATGTCAGGAACATTGTAAAGTACATTACATATTATTGGTAATAAAGGTTGTCTGTCAACTTTTAAGTTAAAAAAATATGAGCAGGAACATAACACCAAGTATACATGTTGTGTCCAAATATATTTATAACTGATTTAGACCAACTGACATTAACTGAGATTTTACAATGTATTCATCTCAATACATATGGCTTCGTTGGGGGCCATAAAAGATAGATATTGCCAAATTACCTGGGGGGCCGTATTAAACCGGAACACGGGCCGCAATTGGCCCGCGGGCCGGACTTTGGACATGCCTGAAGTAAGGCCTCTTTGTTTGATGTAGACCTCATCCATGTTGCATGTGGCACTGTACACAGTTGAACATGCCTACAGCATGTATCTAATCACCTTGGCTGTGTCTACATTGGCACCCCTTTCCGGAAAAGGGATGCTAATGTAGACTTTGGAATAGACAAATCCGCGGGGGTTTTAAATATCCCCCGCGGCATTTGCATTAACATGGCTGCCGCTTTTTTCCGGCTTGGAGATAAGCCGGAGAAAAGCGCCAGTCTAGACGTGATTCTCCGGAAAATAAAGCCTTTTCCAGAGGATCTCTTATTCCTCAAGTAGGAATAAGAGATCCTCCGGAAAAGGCTTTATTTTCCGGAGAATCACGTCTAGACTGGCGCTTTTCTCCGGAGAATCACGTTTAATAATGTTTAATAATAGCTTGTTGAGCAAATCAGTGCAACATATTTCTTAAATCATTTCTCTATTTAGTTTCTGCATATATACAGAGCATTAAATAGCATGTATTTATGCAGCCTATATCTTGCTAGACAAGTGTGGTTTGTGGTGTTTGGCTTTTTGTTAGTGATGGAATTTTTACAAACGGGGTAATGCTACTTCATTCCATAAAAGAACAACACAGGGAACACAGTACAAATGTTTTTGTGAGTATTTCATAGACGATGTCAAGAAATGTGTGTTGAAAAGTTAATTCCTGTTGATTTGCATTAGAAAAACTTGTCATGGGTATAGAAACTGGCTGAAAGACTATAAAGGAATAAACTATGTGTGAAAGGAAAGGGTGTTTAGGAGAGTTCTGGTGGTGGTTTACAGCTGTCTGTCAGAATCAAAGATTACTAGAACTGGAAGGGACCTCGATAGGTCATCAAGTCTAGTCCTCTGCCCTCATGGCAGGACCAAGCACCATCTAGATCACCCCAGATAGAGAGATGTCTATCTAGACTGCTCTTAAATATCTCCTGTGATGGAGATTCCACAAACTCCCTAGGCAACTTAACAAGCCTGACAGTTAGGAAGTGTTTCCTAATATCTAACTTAAATCTCTCTTGCTGCAATTTAGGTCTGATCTGTTTAATATTTTGGTTAATAATTGGTAAGTAAATGATACTGAAATGAAAGAAGCTGCAAATAATTGTGCAAAGAAAGAAAAGAATCAAAAAAGATTAGAGGTAAAATCTTGGCTTCATTGAAGTCAATGGCAAAACTCCTATTGACATCAGTGCGACAAGGATTTCACCCTAGATACACAAGCAGAGAATAATAAAAAGAGATTCATCTAGGAAAAATGCAAATGAATACGTCTGGAGTAAAAATAATACAAAACACAAGGTAAATGGGAGGGAGACTCCTTGGAAAACAGAGATACACCAAAGGAGACCAAGATGTGATGGTGAAATGAGTGAGACAGTTGGCTGATGCAAAATATATGTAGAGCCCTACATGGATACAAAATTTGTATTGGCATCCAATCTGCAAACATGGTCCGTAAATATAAAGCAGATATCCACACAGCTCCAAGTGTATGTACAGATAATATTTCTAAGAAATATTGGAACACTTGCATTTAAACATATATTGAATAAATCTCATTTGATGTACAGTCCACACAGCTACACTAATAACTCATTTTCACCTCATCGTTCTATTATTGTCCATTTATTGATGGAAGATATTTACTATGTAACATGTTGTGCCTATCGGCAAAGCTGTGTTATAAAGGAGAAAGGCCAAGTGGAAATATCAAAGGGAGATAAGAATAAAAGTGATTATAACAAATTTAGAGGTTATTAAGAAAAATACAAAGCACATTCATTGCAAAAGAAAAAAAGTTATTTCTGATTCTGAATAGCTCTTATAATTAATTCAGATTTTTGGATCTTTTAAATTCATCTAAAGTTGAAGTTAAAACATTATTTCTACTAGCACAACTGTAGCTATGATAAAAGAAAATGGTAAAAATCAAATAAATTACATTTGAATTATAAAAGAATTTAATGATGAAGTTTAATTTTTATGAAAGCCAGTCTCTCAAAATGTTTAAAGGGTGTTTAAATTTAATTTAACCATACATTGAAGTCAGTTAGCGCTGACTGATATCTTTCCACCGATTTTAAAAAAATCCAGAACAATAATGAACGCTCTTTAGAACTGAAAAATCATACAAATGAGTGAATATTAATCAAGAAGCATTATAAAAATAACTAATAAATCTCTCTCTTTCTTAGGCTACATCTAGACTACGGAGTTTTTCTGGGATACCTGGAAAAACTCCGCCAGGTCCAGGGAACACGTCTGCTCTTCCGACATTTTTTTGCAGAAGAGCAGACGTGCTCTTTCGGAAGCCCTGTATCATCATTTTATGAGGAATAAGGGCTCTTCTGAAAGAGGAGGTTTTTCCAAAATTTGGCCCACTGTAGTCGGGCCAAATTCTGGAAAAGCCTCTTCCGAAAAAACAATCGGAAAAAGGTACGCAAATTGCAGAGCGCAATTTGCTTACCTTTTTCCAAAAAAAGCAGCAGTCTAGACATAGCATAGAATAATGTTAAATCACAGGGTCTTCATATGTCTATGGCAATGCAACAGAAGCCTTTCACAAAACAAAAAAAACCCAAAGACTGCACTGAATTCTGATTACTTTGCACTGTAAGCCATATCCGGTTTTCAGATTGAAACAATGTAATAAAAAAGGCTTCACCTGCAGCGATTCTATAATGTCCATTCATGAACAATTGCCTGCATACCTTCTTATACTTTACAAAAGCCATTATAACACAAGAACGGTAACAGTCTTTCACATTGGGCAAGCCAGTCCCTCACTTTTTCTCCTCACCTCTCAAAACACAGAGAGGAATACAGGTGACTTGCACACATCTATCTTGCTCACCAAACACTTTTCAGGTGATTGACATGCATAAAATGTAGGCTAGTGGCAGCTTCCCAGGACTGCACTGAAATACTGGAGGGTTTTCTGATCTTTAAACCTTTATGATTATCAAACAAGCAGGGATTCAGAACAGCTTTAGTCTAAATCTGTGATGGGTAACCTAGGCTAGCGAGTGGGCCACATGAGATGGATGTAACCAAGACAGTCTCTCAGAATAGGATAGTTTTGCTAACTGTGCTGGCATACCTAGAATTTGTGGGGTGTGCCTATTAACTGAGAGTCACCCGCTCCCTCTGCATCCAATCAAAGCACTGCTATGGTTCAATGTTGCGTGCAATTAGCAAGCAACTCACTTCTTCATGTGCTCTTGTTTTACATGTGTGTGTCTGTAGTAATACAGCAATCAGCAGAATCTGGCAACCCTGCGCATAGGCAAAGGTAAACCAAAAGTCTCGTGGGCCACACATAGAACTCTGATGGGATGCAGGTTTCCCACCATTGGTCTAAATTATCTAGCTTATAAATGAACTGAAGCAAATTAGGAAAAATCCAGATCTCAGCCCTGGGTCCAAACTTGACATCCATAAATAAATTCAAAGTATATATCTGAGTTATGCCATTGTGCCTCCCCCATTAGGAAGACCAACAGATCCTGGCAACTTTTACTGATGAAGGTCTGATGCTCTGTATGGTCAATTTCCTTTCTTTCTCCAGCTACGCATCCACCAAGACATCAGAATAATAGTGCCCACCACCTATTAGTATTTTTTCTGCAATAATGTGTAAGCCTAAGCAAGCCAGCTGTCACAGAGTAACTGATAGGGACTAACAATGATCTCTAGGTTCACTGAACTGAAACTAAAGTCTCAAAAAGGGACAACTTTGCTGCTGCTCTTCAGCTATTGTGGTGGCCAGCTACAGAGCAGGAACTAACCACATAAAAGGAAAATGTTGTGGTGTAGTTTTAATTTTAACAAAAATGTATCATTTGCCCAACACTTATGGATGTTGTCATTGAATGTCTTAGTTGCCCACCTCCTGATATTCGGTTCAGCAGGAGATGTGAAGCCAGTGATAAAGCAACTAAAGTGATACTAAAAATTACAAAAGTCAGTGTATTCAAATGCCTTTCAGTCACCGATGAGGAATAATTTATTGTCCCCCTATGAATGCACATAGCCATAAAGAACGATAGGTAAGCACAAGTACTGCCCCCATATATGTAACACATCAACCAACTATCTTATTTCACACATTTCTACTGCCAAATGCCTGTAAGTGGTTTTTTCATCCTGTGTTTATTTATTGAGGATATTTAACAAAAAAGTCTCCAGCTATAGCTACGGGGCAGATGTTCAAACTGCTTCCCACTCCAACTCTGAGGGTTTTTAAATTTAATCTAAAATGGTGACAACTTAGGCTGTAATTTCTATGCCTCTCAGTTCCTAACCCACAGAATGGTGATATCACTTAAATTCATTCATGTTTGTGAAGCATTCAAATGTTATGGTGGGAGCATCACCAAATTGCTCCGGAAGAAATTAATAATTTTGCATTCAGTGAAGTATATACATGGCATGCACTAAACAAGATCTGGGAACATACACTGAATGTGGAGTATAAAAAGAAATATTCAGTAACTACTCATTCACTGAATGAGACATGAGACCCAAGGAAAGAATTATTACATGATCATGTAAGTAAACATTATCTTAATGCATAGGCAACCTCAATTTTGAAATTCTTAATGCTTAATTGTGCAAGGTTAGCATTTTTTCATGGCACTTTTTAAATAAAACTGTACATACTTAAGTCCAGAATAAAAAATAAGAGTATAGCTGTGTAAAGCATAACTCAACCAGGAATATTCCAAAACTGTATATGTACAACTATAGGACATGTTAATGGAATCGTTATGTAGATTTGATTAGGTTTAAATGGTACAATTCATTCTAGCTATGAAAACGATATGAAATAATTTCAGCATTAACTTCAAGCATCAATTCAGGGCACCAAATAATATCTTACACTACACTATAATAAGGGCTTCTTACTTTTATAGAGCAGTGGAAGAAAAACATGTTTTATTTCATGGATTTTCAGAGTTACAACTATGAAAAGACTATTAGCTATAACAATGCATTGCTCTCTATGAACAGAGATTTAAAAAACATAACTACACTTCTATTTAATGTAACAACATAACATTCTGTGCACCGAAGTGAAGCATCTCAGAAATGTAAAGACTGATATTTACTTGTTGCAAAGTTTCCACAAAACGCACACCCAAAAAGGTATTAGGTTTGCAACTTTGCAGTATTTGAAAGACTCACTTCCCCAAAGAAAATGATTTTTTTTAATTTACAGTATACCGTAGGACAAGAACCTGATGCTCTTATTCATGCTAAATAGCATCTTCGTCCTCCAAGTAACGGTATCAGAATCCAGCCCTTAATGTGTCTCACACAGTGTACCATTGACTGTGGTTCTTTAGTAAGGACATTAGTCACACTATTAAAGTCACTGCAGGATAGAGACCTAGCACAGACTGCTTTTCTAATGCCAAGGTATCACTTATCCTTGATCTGCACTGACCGCACAATGATAGTTTTTCCTTGCTCTGTCCCCCTATTCTCTATGGAAAAGGAACCATAAAGGTGGACAAAAAGATAAAGGAAAGGTGATTCTAATGTTCAGTCATACACAGTAATGACAGAAAATGTAGCTTTATGACCAGTAAAACAATAAGGACTTGAGAGGAATAAATGAGAATCCCATCCTACTTTTGGAAGAACAAGGTTATTTCTATATTTGCTAAGCTATTATCTTGTTGGATAGTAATGAACTAAGCTTTTACAGTCTGCTATAAAAATCAGATATGAACATCATTTACTTGGACAGCAGGAAAATGCTCTGCAGGAGGCCTTCATTTCAGTGGTTTATAAGTGTCCATATGAGCTGCCTAGGGCTGCAAGAGCAAGTGACTATGGTATTCAAAGAGGAGGAAAACAAGTCTATTAAGAGTCTCCACCGCCTGGGTATCAGGAACCAGAAGAGTGAAGGAAGGAATCTCTGCTCTCGGGAAAACTAATGCATCATGAGAGCATCACTGTCTTTAACACAGCAACATAGATGTTTACAGCATTCCATGGATAGTTAAAAGACAGCATTACTACTCTGAGGGTTTACAGTCTACTAAGATCAGACAAGGAATACTGCATGGTAGACCCACAAAACAAAGTGTAACTGACCCCTGTAAGCTGTGGTTTAACACGAGGCCTGTGGCTAATGTAAGGACATGAGAACAATCTCTCCAAATCTGACTCCTTTTGTAGTACATAAGAAGTGTGCACTGTGGGGAAGAGGAGGAATTCTGACCCACACTCTGCATTCTGCAGCAGATGTGGAGCCCAGCCACATGCTCCCTTCAACTCTAGCAATCTGGGCACCTCAGAAAGGTTTTTGTTCACAAGGAAGAGAATCACGGAAAACAAATATTAAGTTTCTTGCAAAGCCATAGTTTACATTTGTAGCTATCCCCACATCTGTTTAGGGAAGAAAGGGGTCTGCAGCTGGGAGCTCTGTGGGACAAAATAAGTAATAACTACGCCGCACTGACTGATTAAGAGTATGAGTTCATGTTCCCCGCTCCAAAATCAGCAGCCATCCAACACTGCATCACAACTTGGACATTGACAATAGTCAGAAGGACAGACAGAGGGAGAGCAGGTGCAGGGAGCTATGGTGATCCATCATAACCACATACATTTCTCTGTGACAAACTAGGGATTTGATTCACTGGATTATTTTGCGAGTTCTACTGTCCTATTGAAACGCCGTGTGTTGCAATTAACCAATAAACCTGGACTTATTGGTTAATCTTGTCAACTACACACACTCCCCCTCCTTCTGTATCTGTATCAGAGGCAGTAAGGGGAGGGGGAGATGGGAGCTGATGCCTCCCCATCCCTGCACTGCTGCCACTGATAGAAAGGCAGCAGCGCACAGGATGAGGGGGGTAGACGGGAGACGATATGCATGCGGAACCAGCTTTTAAGCAGCTCTCCATGTGTGCCAGTTCTGCGGACCTGCCTCTTCCCCCCACACCCCGCTGCCTTCACTGCCTCCTACAGAGCTTTAACAGAGGCAGCAGATGGGTGGGGGGGGGAGGCAAGCAGGAGTTGGTGCTGCGGCGGGGGGAGCTGGCTTAAAAGCTGGGGGAGGGGAGAGAAGATGGCAGGGAAGGCTGCCATGAAGCGGCCTCTGTCCGCGGCAGGCTCCTCAGCAGCAGTTCCTGTCTGCAGAGGGCCTGAGGTCCCCATGGACAGAGGCTGCTCTGGCATCCCACAGCAGCACAGGGTGACAGGGTGCTCCCTGGGAGCAGGGCCAGAGCACATTGGCTGTAGGCTCCACCTCTGGGGACTGTCGAATAGTCATGTACCTGCTAAATTTTGATGTGGTTACACAACTATTCAATTACATGCTATCTAGCATCCCTAGTCTATACTGCAATCATGGGATGTGATTGCAGCTTGAGTAGACATACCCAAGAGAGCTTTAATCTATTTATCTTGGGCACTAGACCAATAACACTGTGGCAGTGCATGCCCTTCAGTGCAGGCTGTACAAGGTCGCACAACCCTGGGTAACTACTCAGCGACCAGTGCACACTAGCATGACTTCACTGCCCCAGAACTCAGGTTAGCTAGGTTAAAACTAGTTCAAAGATGTTTGCGCAGGCTGAAATCACATCCCGTGATTCCAGACATACCTAAGATAGGAATTCTATTGAGTCAGAGTTAAAACACTCATACAGAAAGATACCACATCTAGCTGCACTGAAGCATTCTGTTTCCTTTCCACCGACTGCTGCTTGACTCTGAAATAATTAAAATTAGATTTAAATGAGAAAATCCCAATTTTCAGAACAAATTTTCCTCTTTACATTAAAAAGGAAAACTAAAAAAGAACTATGCCAAAAACAAAGAAAAAATACAACTTCAATACAAATTGAGTTTTTATACCCAAGAAAGAGAAGAGTGCCAGAATCCCCATGAAGTCTAGTAGAGACTAATGTTAAATTTAGATGAATCAACTAATCCAAGCCTGGGGCAGATTCCACCCGCCAAGCCAGCAGATCTGACCTACAGAGGCAGTGGGGAGCACCCTGCAGGCTCCTCCGCAGTCCCGCATGCTGTGCAGAAACGCGGCTGCTGAGCTCTGTTTTCTGTTTTGAAACTGGAGGGGATGGGAGGAAGTTTTAGGAGCTGCCCCACCTCCAGCACATTCCCATTAGTTGGTTTCTGGCAAAAAACAGCCAATGGGAGCTGCTTGTTAGAATAACAGGCAGCTAAGAAGAATCACACCCCTTCTCCTGGGCTCAGATATTCATGAAGCACATAACCAGGCAAGCAGGCTGGCTGGCTGGGAACATTTAAGTCTGCAGGCAGGCAAGTTTGGCAGCTGACAAGTAAGTCTCTTGGCCACAGCCTCCTCTGGCACCCCAGCCCTTTCCTGCCCCAACTCTCTGCCCCCCCAACTCAACATTCCCAAACCCTCTGTCCCCCTCTTACACCCATACACCCTCCCAGATCTGGGACCCCAATCTCCTGCCCCAGATCATAATCCCCTCCTACTCTAGGTCACATCCCAAACCCCTGCACTCCAGTCCCCTGCCCTAGGTCACAACCGCCTGCTTCATCCCAACTCCCTCCCAGACTCCAGTCTGCTTCCTGCATCCCAATCCCTTACCCCAAGCTCCTTTCCGCACCCAACTTCCATCCCAGACCCCGCATCTCCTCCATTAATATCATGGAAGAGTGCGGCCCTCGACCACTTTCCAAAATCTTCGAGTGCCCCCCCCCCATCAAAAATTATTGTCCACCCCTGAGCTAATCGAATAGTTGATTCAATTTGCATTGACTATTCGATTAGTTGATAAGGGCATCTCTGCCTTTGAAATGTAGCAATAGCCCTGCCGATGAAAGATTGATAATTCCAGTACAAAAAGGTTGATGGAAAAAAAAATTTAAATTATTGGGGCCCAGATCTTTTATAGCCAGCCAAGCTGTGATTACTAAGTTATCTAAGTTACTAAGCTGTGATTACTAAGTTAGAGAGAGTTTGTCTGTCTGTCTGTTCAAGAACTCCTGCTAAACTGTAAGAGCTGGGACCACCAAATTCGGTAGACTGATTTCTCTTATAACTTAAAGCAATGTAAGGGTTTGGTTCTTCCAGGAAAATGGGAAGTGTTTGGAATGGGACTGCTTCTCATAAAACCATACAGAATCACCAGGCAAATGAACGGGGCTGATTGGGGGCACAATTCCACCATCCAGGACTTTCCCCACCTTGAGCCACCCCCCCAGCCAGGTACCCTACAAGGGAGCTGAAGCTCTTCCCCTCCGATTTGTATGGGAGCATTGTTGGCTGCTCCCCTTCATCGGGGACCAAGGGGAAAATGCACAGTTGGCTACATGCCTCATTCTGACTGGAAAGCGCAAGGAAGAAACTGGTCTGCCCCAGCTGGGGACATGCACCCCTCCCCTGGCTGTGCCCATTGGAGCTGCAGCAGCCATGGAGAGGTGCTTCTCACTTGGCCCTAAGCTGCTGCAGAGAGAGAGAGGCCTGGCATAGTCCTCTCTCCCCAGGGCAGTCTGTATACTGAACCCCTCATCTCCAGTTCCACCCCAGAGCAATGATTCAAATGACGCATGGACATTTTCATTTTACTTTCCACAAAACACAAATTAATTGAGTTAAGGAATGTCTAGTTAACTATATAAAAGATTTAGAATGGATTTTTAAAACCCTAACATATCAATACTGTTTCACATTTATTTCTTAGACAAGCTTCAAGTCCTATCATGTTAAGGAGAAGTCTTGAACAAGAACATGGGCACTGAATCTCCTCATTTTCTAGAAAGCTGAACTATCTGGATACTGGAACATTAAAACATTTATTTATTCTCCCACTCAGAACTCATTTTCCAGTGGAGGATGAATTTATACTTTTCATGAAGCTGCCTTTTATCATTGCAGTGCAAATACGTTAGAGATAGGATAGAGTAAATGGTTAACCGATGAGCTTGGGTGGTGCTGGATTATCAGATATGCCGGACTATCAGGAGGTACTATAAACTGGTTATATATATACTGTAAACATTATATACTGTATATAAAGTGTTCTTAACCCTTTTTATTGTACATACTGTATACAGTATACTGTAATGTTTTAGTTTTTTAAAGCCTTTTTTACCCTTTTTGCCCAGTTCAGCTGCTGCCGCTGTTGCCTTGTGACTCATTTTTTGCTGAAACTCACTCACTAGGCTCTTGCCATTTTGATGCCGGACTATCAGGAGTGTCGGACTATTGGAGTTTTACTGTACACACAGGCCCACCCCCACTGCTGCCTCTGTAACAGACGCAGCAGCAAGGGGGGCGGTGGGCAGGAAGGAACCAGTGCTCAAAGAGAGCTGGCTTTTAAGCTGGTTCTCCGTGCATACCAGCACTGAAAATTTCAGAAGTTACATGCTTACCAAAATAAACACATTTTAACATGCCTAAAATGCATCATGACAAAAGATATAACTATGTGACGAAAAATCAACTTCCAAATGTGTTTTAACATCCTGATTACTTGCATGCCGTTCCAAAAAAATGACACTGCATCAAACACTTAACAGGTATAACTTTATGCATGTGAGTAAAGAAATCAATTGGACTATTCAAGCACAAAGCTGTCTGCAGGATTGGGGTCCAATATCAATTGATTTGCTCTTCTTCTCCTCCCCCTGGCAATTCTGAGGAGTAATTTTCTTTTGCCTTTTAATTTCCAGGAAGAAATAAGTTAGTATCCACTGTAGATGGTTATCTCAAAGAGCTGAGTTCATTTTGTGCATAAAGCTTTCAAATGGCAGACAAATTACAGTAGATAAATATTAAGAGCAACTTCCACAATATCAGGTTTTGTACAACCTATTTATTTTCTTTAACAACACTTTAAACCATTTGCTGATGTGTAGGATAATTAACATCCAAAATCAAATTCTTCACAGATGAACTGAAGCTAGTTGGAATAGTTCAGAATGCAGCTATTCATCAACAGGCAGTCCTCCTCCCTGGACAGCCATTTAAATTTTACTGCATATTGAAGGCTGTAATTACAAAACCTGAAAAGAATGTAATCCATACCACCAAAGAAAGTGTTAGTTGTTTTAGGGAAGGACAAACAAGGAAGTCATATTTTATCACAGACAGGAAAGAACAGCAAACTTCAAAACTAAGTGCAAAATAGGGATGTAAAAATTTGATGAATTGACTAATCAAATAGTCAATGCAATTTTCATCTACTATAAACTTAGTCGATAAGGGCACCTCCACCTTAGAAGTGTAGCAAGAGCCCCACTGTTTCTATACTTCAAAGGAGAAAGCGCTTCAAGAAGCATGGGATTAATGGGGGACTCAAGCAGTCCCCAGCTGGCCCTATGCTCTTGCGGCGTTTCAAAGAGGCAGCGCCATGTGGAGCCCGGGCTCTGATCCCAGGCTTCACATGGTGCTGCCGCTTTGAAGCACTCCCCTCCTCTTCCCCACCCCTTGCTGCCTCTTTCTGATAGAGGCAGCTGGGGGGGGAGTGATTAGTGGTTCACATCCCCAGTGAAAAAACATACGATCATCATATTTTCACATGCAAAAGTTATGCACAGTTATACTGAGAAACAATACATAAATTAAGAGAAAAAGTGATTTTAAGACAAAGAAAGAGAGTATATATCTAACGCTTGGAGAAGAGACTGGGATGCAGAACTCTATCAGGGTATGTCTACACTAGCCACCCTAGTTCGAACTAAGGTGGCTAATGTAGTCATTCGAACTTGCAAATGAAGCCCAGGATTAAAATATCCCAGGCTTTATTTGCATGTTCCAGGGTGCCGCCATTTTTAAATGCTCGGTAGTTCGGACTCCCTGCCCGCGGCTACACGCTGCACGGGCTAGGTAGTTCAAACTAAAGCCCCTAATTCAGACTACTGTTACTCCTCATTGCAGGAGGAGTAAAGGTAGTCCGAATTAGGGGTTTTAGTTTGAACTACCAAGCCCGTGCCGTGTGTAGCCGCAGGCAGGGAGTCCGAACTATCGGGCATTTAAAAATGGCGGCGCCCGGGAACATGCAAATAAAGCCTGGGATATTTTAATCCCGGGCTTCATTTGCAAGTTCAAATGACTACATTAGCCACCCTAGTTCGAACTAGGGTGGCTAGTGTAGACATACCCTCACTAACTCAAAATGTTACCTTTAATTCTCAGTACTTCTCATTTAATATGCCACAGATTGAACCTTTTTAGTCCAGAACACTTTGGTCTGGAAACAGCCTTCTTCCAAAAAGATTTTACTTAGTTGGATGTTCACTTTTCATGAGTGTGGCCAAGTTTCCTGTGGTCCCATAAAGTTTGTTTACAGCCACCAGTCCTAGCTCTCAGTTTTCTGTGCTGTTCATTAGCTCTAATTTCCCCCTAAATGTCCTCTAACACCCCAGCATGAAGTGGAAGTGCTGGTAATGCTTCTAGACAATATTAACCTCCTGTGTTCTGGAAAATTCTCGCGTTCAGAATCAGTCAGGTCCCCAGGGTGCCAGACTAGAGAGGTTCAACCTGTACTACTACTTCCCAAGCTTAAAAAAATATTTGTCACACTTAATTTAAATGTTTTCCAATGCATTAGGAGATCCTTGGATGAAAATTCTCATTCTCCATACCAAGCCTGAGTAAACGAGCTTTGCATGTGGGATCAATGTGAGGGCTAGAAGGATGAAATATCATTTCTTTAACCAGCACCCAGGAATGAAAGACCCATGTAAATGACCTACAGCCAGTATTACAGCCCTTGAAAAATCAAAAGGTGTCTGGAATGAAGAGGAAGAAGTCCCTTAAAAGTCTGGACCAGATTATGGTAGAGGACAGATATTGAGAGTTCACTTTACACAATACAAAGTAGATTACAGGAAAATTTTCAAAAACACCTAAGTCTCACTTCAACAAGTGATCTTCCAACGTATTCAAGAACTTAAAACACTTAGGTGCCTAGTAGGATTTTCGAAAGCATCTAAGGACTTGTCTACACTATGAGATAAGGTCAAATTTATTAAGTCAATTTTTATCAACTGATTTTGAAAAGTCAAAGATGCATGTCTCCTCTCTGCAATAATTCAATACAGTTCAAAGTAGCGTTTCCCTAGTCGGGTGGCTACCGTTGACTCAGAGCAATGCAGTGTGGGTAACTATTCCACAGTTCAAGCACCATTCTGGGTTTTTCTCCCAGTGAATGCTGGAACCAAAACTGTGCAACAGATGGTTTTGGGTTCACGTCATCAATGTCCCATAATGCACTCATCTCCTCTCTCCCTTCCTGCTTGAAAGCAATGGCAAACCATTTTTTCATGCCCTTTCCTGGTTATCCATGCAGATACCATAGCAGCATAAGCATGGAACCCATTCAGCATCAGAGCAATATGGCAACCATATTAACCAAGGTGATCTTTATGCTAGAGAATATCCAGAGTGGATCCAAGTTCCACCAGAATGAGGAAGACTCTCGGGAGGCTAAGAACATACTCTTCTGTGAAATACTTGAGCCTGAGCAACCGGCAAATGCTGTCAGCATTTGATCCTCTGGGCACAGTGGAACGCCAGTTCTGGTTCCATCAGACAATTACAAACTGGTGGGACTGCAAAGTGACGCAGTTCTGGGATGATCAGCAGTGGCTCCAAAACTTTTGCATATGTAAGACCACATTTATGAAAGTTTGCAAACTGCTTTCCCTCACTTTAAAGTGCAAAAATACAGAATGAGACCTGCTCTAACAGTGGAGAAGCGAGTGGCAATTGCCCTGGAAGTTTGGAATGCCAGACAGCTACCAGTCAACTGGGTATCAATTTGGAGTGGGGGCTGTTGTGATTAGGGATGTTACCTATCGGTTAATTGAATAGTAAACTAACCACATGAATTCTTAGAGGTTAGTTAATTATTCTATAATTCCTAGAGGTGGGGCCAGCAGCCAGTGCACTCCAGCCTTATTCCTGGGGAGCCCCCTGCCTCTCTATCAGAGGAAGTAGCGGAGGGTGGCAGGCAGGAGTTGGTCCACGAGGGAAGCCAGTTTAAAACACAGCTTCCCTCACAGACTGGCTGCCTGCTGGCCTATGCTGCTGCCTCTGATACAGAGGCAGTGATGCAGGGTGGCAGCAACCCCTGTCCACCGGGGTCTGAGCTCCCCAGACAAAGAGGCTGCTGGGGGGATGAAGGTGCAGGGCAGACTACCCCGAAACAGCCTCTGTTCGCAGTGGTGCTGGTGCTGGCTGTTCACCATAGGACCCCCCCCCCCCCGTCCACGGGGGTGTCTGGGCTTGCCATGGGCAGAGGCTGCTTTGCAGCAGCCTCCCCTGCCTCCTCACACTGCTGCCTCTGCTTTTAAGCCAGCTCCTCCCAGCACCGGCGCCTACTTCCCCCCTCTGTTACAGAGGCAGCAAGGGAAAGGGGGGGGGAATGCGAGTAGTCAACTAGATTAACCAATAAGCCTAGGCTTATCGGTTAATCGACTACACATTTACATCCCTAATTGTGATCCAAGTAGCCAGTGCAATCAATTCCCTTCTGCTACATAGGGTAATGACTCTGGGAAACATGGAGATCAGAGTGGAGGGCTTTGCTATGAGGGGGTTCCCTAATTGTGGTGGGGCGAGAGACAAAACACAAATTCCTATCTTGGCACTGGCCCACCTTGCTAAAAAGTACATAAACCGTAAGAGACACTTCTCGATGGTGCTGTCAGGACTGGTGGATCACAAGGTCCATTTCTCCTATATCAACGTGGGATGATCAGGAAAGGTGCACGACACGCATCTTTAGGAACTCCTGCCTCTTTGGAAAGCTGCAAGCTGGAACTTTCTTCACAGATCAGAAAATTACTATTGGAGGCATTAAAATGCCAATAGCTATCCTTGGAGACCCAGCCTACCCCTTGCTCCCGTGGTTCATGAAGCTGTACACAGGTAGCCTGCACTTCAGTAAGGAACAGTTCAACTGTAGTCTGAGCAAGTGCAGAATGGTGATTGAATGTGCTTTTGAGGGTCAAAAGGGAAGGTTCCCCAGGCTACTGAAAAGGGTAGACCTCAGCGAAAGCAACATTCCCATTGTTGTGGCAGCCTGAAATGTGCTCCACAATATTTGTGAGAGCAACGGGGATGTTGGTGGCGGTGGGAGAGTCGAGGTATAGCGCCTAGCCAGTAATTATGAGGAGCCACAAACCAGGACAATAAGGAGAGCACAGCCAGGAGCACTGCAAATCACAGAAGCTTTGAAAGGCAGCTATATGAACGGCCAAGAAGCAATTTGAGAATCATGTATGTTGCCCTTAATGAAATGCCCCTGCATGCAGTGTGTTTGCCTGAAACTCCCTCACCCACTTCCACACAAGCAATGAAGAGACTGTTTCAAAATTATGCATTTTTATGTAGGGAACACAGCAGGGACAGCAAATGAGTTCAGGACAGGAGCTGATCACTTAGGGCAGGGAGTGATCACAGGTGTGAGGAGGAAAGCCTTTTGTTTCGCGACACATCCCTGATGGTTAGGTGTGAGGCTGCCCTTGACTCCCCTTCCTCGCATTTCAGGGCCCCTGAGAGAGGTAGCTATGGAACTCAGTGAGGTGGGAATGTGGTTCCGCAAGGGCTGGAGGAGGTGCCTGTGCATGAAGCTGTGCTAGAAGGCTGCCATGCAATTCATCACAACTGCCATGGTCCTAAAGACTCTCTCCTGGTTCTTCACTTCCAGCTCCCTGCACACTCTCCATCCTCATGCTTCGCTCTCATCTCCTGCAGCAACGTATTCCTCCACTCGCTCAAGCACTCCCTGTCCAAGTGGGCAGATTGCATTTGCTCCTTGAACAAGTCATCCCTAGTCCATTTTCACCTGTGGATTTGTGTTAGCCGGACCGCTGGCAGAACTGGGGGAGTGTGGAGCATGCTCGCTGCTGTACCCGCTATAATGAAAAGTGAAGGGCAGACTTTACAGGAGATACACTATCCAGCGTAAAACCTAATCTGTTAGCATAAAAGGCAGGTCTGTCTAAAAACAATAGGGATATGTTAAGCAGTCACTATGCAGCAGGTACACCCTGAAGTTCTGAGGGAAGCAACTGGACTCGGTTTTGTAGCAGGCATGGTAAGGACAAGCCAGTGCTCAAGCCTGCAGGAGGGAGGGGGTCCAGATATGGTGGCAGGGCAGGGACTCAAACCATGCATCACTGGGGATGAGCAAATAGAGATTTTCTGCAAGGCATCAGCTAATAGCTTCTCTTGCCTCACCCAGGTTGCCACCTGCGATATCAGTATTCTTCGAATCACACAGAGAGATAGGGAGCAGATGCTCATTGAATGTGGCCAGAAACCCAGGCCTTATGCTGAAATGATGCCAGAGCACTGACAACTAGTCGATCCCCCTCCCACCCCCCGCCTTGCTGCCTCTATCAGATAGAAGTAGCAAAGGGAAGGAAGGCAAGGAGTACTTCAAAGCACCAGCACTGCACAGCTGAGCCAGGAATCAGCTGTGCGGCACTGCAGCTTTGAAACCACAAGGTGGTGTTTCGAAGGGGCAGCTGCCACACAGCTGATCTGTGGCTCAGCTGTGCAGCGGCACTGCCCCTTTTAAATGCCAAAGTGCCATGGAGCCCAGGGTCAGCTGAGGACTCTCCAGCTGACCCTGGATTCTGGGGAAATGCCGCGCAGAACTCGGGGTCAGCTAGGGAGTCCCCAGCTGCCCTGGGCTCCACGGCGCTGCTCTTCTGAAACGCCGAGGTAGCATTTCAAACGGACAGCCACCGCACAGCTGAACTCGGATCAGCTGTGGCGCTGCCTCTTTGCAACACCCAAGCGGTGTTCAAAGAGGCAACACCACATAGCTGATACCCAGTTCAGTTGTGTAATGGCTGCCCCTTTGAAACGTCGCCTCAGCATTTCAAAGGAGCAGCACCATGGAGCCCGGCGGCCGCTAGGGAGTCTCCAACTGACCCCAGGTTCTGGGGAAGTGCCGCGCTGATCCCGAGTTCTGCTGAAATGCTGACCTCGGGCTCCATGGCTTTGAAATGCACAAGAACCCCCGTTAGGGATTCTTGTATATTTCAAAGCAGGCACGCCTGCGTGCAGCCCAGTCAGCAGGACTTCCCACTGGCCCCAGGCTCCATGCAGAGTTCCGCATTCTTCCTTTGAAATGTACAAGAGCCCCAGCAGGAAATTCCATCGACTACTCGACTAGTCAATTAACTGCAATTGAACATCCTTACTTGTGGCACGATAAAAAATATGAACTCACCAGAAGTGCCCTCTCCGGATCAGTGCCTGACTGAGAGACGTCTTGGGAGAAGGGGACTGTCTCCAAAGTTATAAAAATACCTTGTCTGTCAGTGACATCAGTTATCCCATTCACTTGCTGAACTCTCTTCATCCTCATCCAAGCTGTCCGCCACTCTGCTGCCTCAGCCTGCCAAAGGACTGTCTTGGGATAATCCATGAAGGAGGCTAGGGAAGCTGGTTGAATCCCCCATGGGATCACGTTCAGTTGACTATAGAAGCAGCATGTTGATGGCGATGATCCAGACCATCCATTTACCTCCTTTGCCTGATGGTGTGACTGCCTCATCTCCATTATTTTCATGTGGCATTCCTGGACATCCCTGGTGTACCCTTTCTCCTCCAGACCCTTTGCGATTTTGGCATAGATCCTTTTGCTGGTTCGTAGTTCTGCAAGAACAGATTCCTCTCTCCTCACTGCAATGAGGTCCAGGTTCTCCTGCATGCTCCATGCTGATGCTCGTCTGCAGCCCTGGGAACTCATGGTCAGGCGTGCTGCTGAGGCGTGCTGCCTGCTCTGAGGTCTGCTTGCCATGCTGGCCACACAGGAAATAAAATTCAAATGTTCCTGTTTTTTATTTTTTTCTGTTCATCTGAAGAGCAGTAATGTTGAAAGTCCTGGCCAGAGCAGGGCACTGTGGGACACCTCCCGGAGGTCAAAAACATCGACTTTCACAGCACTGCATCTGCACTACTGTAATGTCAACCATGTAAGGTCGAATTTAGCATTACTCCTCATGAAAAGCTGAAGTACCAAAAATGACTAGACACTTTTTAAACATTTCTCCCATGTTTTGCAGCTGTACAATAATTAGCATAATCACTCTCAGTGAAAAACATTACTACTACTACGTTTCTTATCTGCTAAGAAAAAACAATCTTTCTATGAAGTATTTGAAATATTAAAGCAACAGTTGGCTAATATTTGCATAAAGTACTACACAGATGTTTGCATCAGTCCTGGAAAAGTAAGCGTCAGACACTAGGCAGTTTATAAAAACTTGCTTTTAATATGTGCATTATCTAAAAAATATATATTTATATAAATAGTAGACAATAGATCCTTTTCTAGTCATTTATGGTTCATATCCCATTCATTCACACTTACTAAGTTACATAGTGAATTTTCAGATAGTCTTCTTGGCAAAATGTAAATGAAAACCAAAACAGTTTACTATGTATTTTGCTAAGAAATCTACCACTTTCAGGCAACTCAATCAATGTTTCTGATTAAAACCTTCAGAGACATTAATCTATTCAAGATGGATTTAAAAAGAAAGTTGGTCTATTTTGCAAGGCAATTCCATATTCAATATTTCACTTTCATTCGTAAATGTGCTCAGCTGAATTTATACTCATGCTAGAAGATTTGCCTGGTTTTGCTTGGTCCTTAGCTCAATTAATGTTTGCATTTTGGAAAATAAAATGAAAATGTACATGCCTGGATTAATTCATTGCTCTAAGGTGAGACTGGGGACAAGGAGTCCAGTATGTAGGATGCCCTGGGGAAAGAGAACTAACCAGTCCTCTCTCACTGCAGTAGCTTTGGGCCATGTGAGAAGCACCTCTCCATGACTGCTGCAGCTCCAGCAGGCACAGCCAGAGGAAGGATGCATGTTCCTGGGGAGGAAAGCTTCAGCTCTCCCTCACTCTGCACTCCCTAAAATAATGTGTGGGGGGAACTTGGGGCTGTGGCAGTCCTGGACATGGGGGAGAAGGGGGATGCACACACCCAACCAGCCACTTTCATTTGCCTGGTGATTCTGTCTGTTTTCTGTATGGTTTCATGAGAAGTAATCCTATTCCAGGCACATCCCATTTTCCTGGTACGATTGAACCCTTACCTAGCTTTATGATTAAGAGGAAGCTGTATACCTAATTTGGTGGGTCCTAGCTCTTACCGTTTAAGAGGAGTTCTTGAACAAATAGACAGGCAAACGCTCTCAAATAGATAGTCAATAACCATTCTTAATTTTTCTTAATACAGATAGTTAATTAGAAAAAAAAACCGAATAAACAAGCCACCACCCATAGCAAAAAACCATTCAGTGATGGACCTAAAGACATCATAACTGAGAAAAAAACTCAAATATCTGGACATACATAAGAGAGATCCACTGTATGTTGAGAACTGCAGTACCTCTTATTGTGATGCAAAAATCAGGATGATTGCCTCCCTCCAAATTATCACTATGTTATAGTTAAAATGGCCACAAAGCAAATCCTACATATTTTTATGAAATAAATACAACAACATAATCATCAACTACATTTACAAGAGAAACAAGAATAGAAAACCAGTTGCACTTCTTGACTTTTTGATTTTTAACTGTGGAGCTAGCAATACAGGGGTTAGTTCTCATTCACTACAAAATACCAGTAAAAGCTACACAGATGGAACGATTTAAATATAACCAACTGAAAAGAATCATTCATGGTTAAGTTTTTAGTGATGGATAATCCTTCCTCTTGATATAGATAAGAAGTTAAACAGAAACATGAAGTCCAGTCAAGAGGAAATAACCTAATTTATTGTCAAAGGATTATTTTCACTGAATAATAAATGTACCGTTTTTGACACAAGCAATAAAAGATGTGGAAATAAATTTACTTTAAGGTGAATCTTACCAGTTCAGAACCACTGCCACCTGGGATTATCTCACTAGTGTACCATTTGTTTAATACTGTCCTGATTACCATTTTGAAATAGATTCTTCTCTCCCACCCTGTTAATCATAAGCTCTTATTTAAAACAAAAGAAGGCCTATTAACATAGGATTCTAAATAATTCTATTCAGAGGATTCTGCTGGTTCTCCCTCCTGAAACAGTGTAATATGTTATTATATGTATTACAAGTGCCCAGAGGCTGCAATTATGATCAGCTTTACCATGATGCCAAGCTTTGTACAGACTGAAAGTCTGTGCCCTGGATGTTGTGGGAAAGTAAATAACACAATTTTAGGTACTCATCTGATGAAGTGGGTGTTAACCACGGAGGCTCATGATATAATCTATGTCTTAGTCTCAAAGGTGCCACAGGACTGCTTCTTGTTTTTAAAATTACAGACTAGCATGGCTACCCCTCTGAGACAATTTTAGGTCTGAGCCCTGCAATGGTTACACATGAGTAATCTCATAGATTTCAATAGGACTATTCAAATGCAAAAGTATGTGTGCAACTGTTTGCAGGATCATTGTAGGTATTTTGGGGAAAGGACTACAGGCAGGATTTTCTTAAGTGACTTAGCAGCCATATAGCCATAAAAAGTCAATGGGACGCTAGCTCCTAAATCGCTTTGGAACTTTAAAAGGTTGTATTCTATACTTTTGTATTTATAGCACCTAGCACAATGGCACCCTGAGCAAGCGACTAGTCAACTACCCAATAAGCATAGACACACGGGGTAGTCAAGTGACTACTAGACTACTCCTCGCCCCCCTGCCTCTGTATCAGAGGCAGCAAGGGGAGGGGGCTAGGAAAGCAGGAGCTGGTGCTGGGGGAGCCAGCTTAAAAGCTGATTCCTGTCAGCACTGTCCCCCAGTGTAAGGGGGGCAGGGGAGTGAGAGCCGCAGGGGTCCCAGAGCCAGTGTGAGCCAGGAGTGTTTGGTCCTGGCTTGTGCCACCCCTGGAACTACCCCCCGCTGCAGCCCTGCACTTTGAATATAGGAAGAGCCCAGCGGCTCTTACTACATTTAAAATGCAGAGCCACCGCAGTGGTAGCGAGCGCCCCTCTTTACTGACTAATTGAGCAGTCAATGGAAATTCCATTGATTACTCAACTAGCTAATTAATTGTTACTTAACTTCCCTAGGCCATTGGACATCACACTGAACAATTATTTTAGGAAACTCACATTTAGACTAGGGATGTGAAAGTGTAACTGTGTACATGGATAACCGATGAGCCTGGGCTCATCAGTTAACCTTCACGGTTACACGCAGGCTCCTGGTACACATGGAGGGCCAGCTTAAAAGCTGGCTCCCAGTACACACCAGCTCCCAGGGAGCCACCTGCTCCCCCATGCTGCTGCATCTGTATGAGAGGCAGCAGGACACACCAGCTCCTGGGCAGCTGCCTGCCTTCCACTGTCTCCCTATGTGTAACTGCTGATTTTTTTTCAGCAGTTACAAGGTTAATTAAATTACACGCATTTTAACATCCCTAATTTAGACATTTAGCTCACCTATTGTAAATTAATGGTTGGATACTGAATATCAGAAATAAATATCCATTCTGGTGATGTGACTGCAGGACTCAGGTTTCACTCTGCAAGCAGTGCCATTGACACATTATTTTCATATATGCACATGTAAGAACCTGTCCCAGAAAGACCAGTGCATGTGAGTACACAGTAACAAAACCTAAACCTAAAGCATGACTTGATGCATGAAAGTGCACAATGCTTTCAAACGCTATACTGTCCCAGTAAAAGCCACATACTTGTCAGTGCTGTTCAGTCACTTTCCAGTCTCAGCATTACATGACCTAAATATTCACTGACTAGCAGTCTTACCCAGGTTAACTCTTCAAAGGCCCGTTCCTATAAGGTGATGAACACCTCTTCATGCAAATTGCTGAGCCCCCTTCACTCAAGATGCTTAAAAGGGAGCAGAAAGGGTACAGCTTCTTGCTGAGAGCCACTCACCAACTCGTAAGATCTGAAAAACTTTCGTCCTGTAACATATAATCATTTGAGATAAAGGAAAGGCTATATTTAATGGCAAACACAGATCCCTTTTTAAATTAGCATGTTTGATAAAAGTGTCTCTAGAATATTAGATGGTAAAAGTAATCAGGCTAGACTGTGCTCCCTAAAACAGCTGCACAGCGAGCTACGGGAAGGGTTATGAAGGTTCTTGCTCTTGCACAGCTGACATAGATATGGATCCAAATAGTGGCCTTGGCAGTCTGCAGAGTACAGGGACTAATAAGGAGTTCCTCAAAACAGGTAAGAGAGAAATGAGAAGTAGGAACAGTCACAGTAGTGGAGATGGCTATTCACAGAGGGAATTACTAACAGACCAGACCAGAAAATTCCACTATTTCCAACACTGGTTTTCAACTGAATTTGCACTAGCCATCCATATTCTTTTTTTTCCTCCCACAAAATGAAAATTTCTTTAAAATATCTAGTTGGAAATTTAGTTTCGTGCTAAACTGTATCCATCTGAGCTGCCATGGAGCAGCATGGGAGCTGTAGTCTGAGTGCTTTATGCCCTCATTCTCCACCAAGGATGAGGTAGATGGATTACATCATGCATGATGCACAGAAGTCCTGGGACTGCCATGCTGGACAATAGTAGTTCAATCAGAGCTGAGACCACAATGTATTATGAGAGATGTAGTCCAGCCAAGGAGCACACTAGGGAGAATGGAGGCATGAAGCAAACCAACTACAATTCCCATGTGGCAGCACGACAGTTCAGGTAGGCAGATGAAGATTGAAGATATCTAATACAAAAGAAGTTTGGATTCAACTCAAGACAATGAAGTGTTTAGATTCAGGCTGCGTCCAGCCAAAATGAAATAGCTTGTTTTGTTTGACCTGGGGAAATATCTAAAAATTGTACCAAAATTGAAATGTTCCCTTGTCGACAAGAAAAAGACATAACAAGATTGAATGGTTGGAAGGTAGATAAATTCAGACTAGACATATTTATTTATTTATTTTAGAGTGTGTCTATCTGTGACTCCCTTTGTTCAAGAACTCCTCCTAAATGGTAAGAGCTGGGACCACCCAATATGGTATATGTAGCTTCCTCTTATCCTAATTTAAAGCAAGGTTGTGCCAGGAAAATGAGAAGTGCCTGGAATAGGACTGTTTTCCATAACATGGAAAAGAACGTGGTTGATCGGAGGGGCTCCACATGGCCAGCCACTGGACCAGGTATGTGGCCTCCTTTCCTCAGTGCCAGACAGGGAGGGGGGAGCCTCCCACCCACCAGCTTCACCACCACGGTCCCACCCAGGACCAACCCTGGAGGCTGGTAGCACAGCCCATCTCTCCCCTCCCCCCACAAGAAGCCCTCCCACAGAGAAGCCAGGGCCGGGAACCACAGTCCAGCCCCTGTCCCAGAGAAGAGGCTGAAAACTGCAGCCTGGCCTCCCCTAGGAAAGGCCTCCCACAATGAGCTGCACACCAGGGCTGGCAACTGAAGGCCAGGGCCAGCCCCCAGAGCCCTGCCACCCCAAACAGCTGCAGGGTGGGATGTGAGCAGGTGAACCTGGGGCTGGCCCCCAGCTACCTCCCCCTGACAGGCTGGAGGCCTGGAGGGAAGCTGGAGGCTGAGACAGGCCCACGGATCCCTGGCTTCCCTTCTTTCCCAGAGAAGCAGGAGAATGGGGGGAAGGTGGGCAGCTGAAGGCAAGGGCCGTCTCCCAGATCTCCCCCATACCAGCTGGAGGCTGGTACTCAGATTTCCACACACACACACCTGGAAATACAGCAGGTTGCGGGGACAGTCCTGGAGACCTGCATCTCCTAACCAGCTGGCTAGGAGGCAGCTTCACAGCCCCACCCCCCCAAGAGGAGCTGCTGGCCTGGGAGTGAAGCCTCGGCCCCCTGAGAGGAGCTGCCACCAGAGCAGAGCCACCCTTGGTCCTTGTAAGCTCCCCTCCTGACCTTCCTGCCCTGAGTCCTGAACTTCCTACCTAGCGCTTGAGCCTCCCCTTCCTCTTCCTGCCCTGAGCCCCCAACCCCTGCCCTCACTCCAGCACCCTCCACTCTCTGTCCTGAGCCCCCCACATCCGAACCCCTGCCCTCACTCCTTCACCCCAACCCCTACCATGAGCCCCCACATCCCTCTCCTGAGCTCCCCATGCCCTGAGCCTCCACACACCCAACCCCCTTCCCTAAGCCCCCAACCCAGAGTATTCCCACGCCTCCCAGTCCCCTGCCCTGAGACCTCTCCCCCCATTCCCAATCTTCTCCCTGATACAATAGACACACAATGTACATTTTCCTTTTCATTTAAAAAAAACATTACTACAGTTAAGGACCCAAGTGCTAGGTAAATCTTCTATTAAGTCTAAATTTTGGCTGTGTGGCCAGCTACCATTAAGACAGTTTATGAAGGGATATGATGGATTCTCCATCACTTGAAACCTTTAAATCAAGACTGAATATCTTTCTGAAGGATGTGCTATACCCCATGCATAAGTTACAGGCTTGATACAGAGATCATTAGGCAAGGGTTTTGAATGCTCAGTGCAGAAAGTCAGTGTAAATCATCCTAATGGTTCCTCCTGGAATCTATTTGGTAGTAATCTAAATTTCATGAAAAACCACCCAAAATTCTCACCAGTCTACGTTTTTGGTTTATACGTTGCCTTGCTTTTCTTTTCAATACATCCTAGAACGTCAAAACTAAATGGGGGGGGATAAAGCTGGCAGGGGAGGAGCCCCTCCATAAAAAACCTGAGGCCAGATCCTCATAAGGCATAAATCATTCCATTGATTTAACAGACAAGCATGCAGGGACCTGGAGAAAGAGTAACGGGTAAAGAGTAAAGTAACGAGTAATGGAAGAAGTCAGTGAAGCTACATTGATCTAAACCAGATGATGATCTGTCCCCTTATGAATCTTAGCAAAGTCGGGTTCCCCTCAGCCAAATGTTAGCACATCCTAAGAAGTGTGTGGTGGGAATTTTATTTGCATGAGATATGGGGAAAGCAGATGGTGGAGGCAAATGGAGGAAGAGAAAGGACAGTTTTTATTCCTCATGGAAATCTGCTTATATTTTGTCCAATCCTATTTTCTCCACATGTTCCTTGCACTCTACTCCTCTTCCATTCCATGTTCTTTCCCCCCTGAGATCTGTGTCCCTCTCCTCTATGCTTCTGAAGTAACTTGAGTCACCCATATGAATCCATTCATCCTTTGTCTGTACCCCACAAGTGTCCTGCCTCTGCCTTCAATGTGTCACTTTCTCCTGCCTCACTCAGAGCTGCCCCATTCCAAGAAAAGAAAGAATAGGATCATTTCCCCCTCACCCCCCATATGCCCAGCAGAACCCTCCAACAAGGCAATACTCATTCCAGATTACTTGGTTCTCTCCCACATATGCATACACTAATGCCAACATCTCCAGATGAAGTCAGAAGAAGGGAAGTTTACACTAATAATGTTCCTTATATGCTTAAAAACAGTTCCTTACACTTTATTATACTACGTTACCTTGCTCCCGCTCCCAATTCCACCCTAGAGAACACTAAGGGCAAGCCTACACTGCTATTAGACACTTGCCGATGGCTGGTGCCAGCTGACTCCTGCTTACAGCGCTTGGGGTAAGAGGTTATTTCACTGAGATGCAGATATTTGAGTTTGAGCTCTGGGAACCTCCTACCTTGTAGTATCTTAGACCCTAGAATCCAGCCCAAACCCAAAGATCTGTACAATTAAACAGCCCTTTAGCCAAAATCAGCTGCCACAGGCCAGCCCTGGGTGTCTGTCTCATTGGAGCGTATGCTACCCTGCAAGGCTAATGAAATAATATTTGAGCTTATAGGCACAGATGCTTTGGAGGTTATTCTCCCCCCCATATAAGCAAAAACATTCTAAAGTCAAATCACAGATACCTTTTCAAAAACACCATAACTCTTTGCCTGAGTTTGATCAACTTTCCCACGAAAGAGCTTTGAAATGAGATGTATAATGTCATATTTTTAAAAGATTGGTTTCTTTCTGCATGGGAGAGATTGAAACATCAGGATTACACTGGGGAACTAGCAACACCCTGAGCAGTGGAGTAAATATTTGTGCTCCATAATAAAAATACTGCCAAGGAAAATTAAAGCACAAAATACAGAAAGCAAGCTGCACTTAGCTTACGCCTCCCCCAGACCCAATCCCTCAGAAAAACCTCAAAGGGAAAGAAGACAAATCCTTTTTACATCTGACTTACAGTCTACAAAATGGGCTCTCACCACAGCATCACAACCAAACCATGGTAGCCAAGTGTCTTGCATGATATTCATGCATTTAAAGAGCCCAGATACACCTGCTCCAGCCCAAGTGGATCCCTATGTGTTCACCAAGGATTCCCTCTACAGTGACTCCTTCCGCCACCTGTGGTGATACCTGCTGTGATACTTCTTCTGCTACCAGCTCACCATGGAACAGCAGTAATGGACAACTGGGAGGTGGTAGCAGGACTTCTTCCAAGTATCTCAAACACACTCTCTTCCCCTCTCACGCACTTCCTGTTACCTCAGACACCTCACCATTAACCTCCCACTCACTAATCTGCCCAGTTGGGACCTCCTATCGGTTAATACTTATTAGCGGAGCATGGACATAGATTCCTCCTGACCATGCTGTTCATGGTGTGAGGGGATTGGTTTGTGCTCCCCTACACTAACCACACTGGTTCCACTCCTGGGGACGGCAGTCAGTAGCCAGTTCCCATATGCCATGGATCCCCTCATATGAATTCTGGCATTTCCAAGTCCAGGAAGTGGATTGACCACCCTCTGGGGCTCTTACAGGCATTGGCAACCACTAGTCTCAGAAGGAGGAAGGGACCTAACTTTTGGTCTTTCAATTCCTGGCTTGCAGAGCAGCCACTTAAACAAACTTTTTAAGAGGTCTGTAACCTGACAGAGCATCCCCTGAAGTTGGAATGCATTCACCCAATATAATCAACATCCATATAACTCTAGCAGACCCTAATTCTTAGAAATAAGTCAACCACCAGAGCTATAACTAAGTCTTTTGCCTTGGGCTCATATTCACACTGTCCCCAGGTCCGTAGGACTTCCTCCCAAAAATCTTAGCTTTCCAGCCAGGCCATGGACAGGGCAGCAGGTGCAATAGTTGCCACAATCAGGAAGACGACAGTGAATAAGATGATCATGTAGAGGTAAGCATGTCATAGTTACTTGGATTCATTTAAGAATGTTAAGGGTCCAATCCTACAAAACATATGGAGAGCTCTTGTTAAAGTCAGTGGGAATTGTCCTTGAGTGTTGATGGGGTGTAAGCGCCACCAGGTGTATTTGAACCTAGGACCTCAGTGTAGGACCCTCAACAGCTTGAACTATAAAGCCATCTGGTTCTCAGTTTAGTCTGTAGAGCTCCCTTCTTCTTATCTCTCACTGTATGTAGTCTAAGTGACACAACACAGGACAGTGAATTACACTAGGTGGATGGGGTACAGGAGCACTATATATTGTTTTCCTGATTTAGAAATAATTTTTAAAACTAATATACTGATATCAGGTTTTTTTCCCCAGAAAGCAGGTTGAACAACTAAGAGGAAAACCTCAAGTCTTCATTTTCTCATGTCAAACAGGTATAGTAATAACTCAGGGTACGTCTAGACTACATGCCTCTGTCGCCAGAGGCATGTAGATTAGGCTACCCGACACAGTAAAATGAAGCGTCGATTTAAATAATTGCTGCTTCATTTAAATTTACATGGTATGCCTCCTAGGATGAGGTTTACCTGGGTGGTCGACAAATACCTTTGATGTCGGCAGGGGAGCGTCCAGACTATTGCGCTGAGCCGACAAACAGCTGATCAGCTGTTTGTCGGCTCAGCACAGCAGCCATGTAAATTTAAATGAAGTGCCGATTATTTAAATCGCCGCTTCATTTTACTGTGTCAGGTAGCCTAATCTACATGCCTCTGGCGACAGAGGCATGTAGTATAGACGTACCCTCAGAGACAAACCTGTCTTGCCTTGTAAATTATCTTACTTCAGCCTGATAAATGGACTTGCAGCTATATTTCTTTGGTGCACAATGACTTCCAGTTAAAGCCCACACTTTTGTTTTTGAAAGATATCACAGAAGCAGAATTCTTTTACTCACATTTTTTATTGTAAAAGTGACAGTTGCAAGAATTTGGGGATCAGTTAGTTCATCCTGTATTATGTTCTTTACAAATACCAGAAACATATGGTGAACCAGAAAAATGTATGCTGGCATTTTAAAGTTTATTGATACAACTTCCATTCCCTGCTGGAAAGGTTTCATACACAGTCCATATACATACATTATACACATTACACACCTGGTTTTCACTGTAAAGTATACAAACATGTATAATCACTATCCCTTCCAGAAGCTATGCCAACCCGGAGACCTTCAAGAAAACAGAGCAGAGATACAAGGCCTCAAGGTCAATGGCCATATGCCTACAGGGGATTTCCCAAGATGCAGGTGGATTTGGGAGAGCCTAAGGGGGTGGAACCAGTCCTCTTGGTTCTTTAGAATGGAACCCCTGCCCCTCAACCACCAACAAATTTGGAGGAAATTCTGCAAGGGAATACTGGAGAGTGTCTCTCATAATTCACTCCCTCAAGTGGCATTTCTTCCACTGGGGTAAGATCTGTCCCAATAAAATTTCCGAGCAATATTTTGCCTTTTCATAAGACAGCACCTTGGCTAGTGAATCGCTATAAAAGCTCAGTAAGAGATACAAAAGAAAATCCATACACAATTTAGGTGTCCTCCTCAAATAATAAAACCTATGGCTACTCCAGATTAGAAAGACACTGCACTGTAGAAAAATTAAGAAGCTGTGTTCTCTTTTAAGAAAACACACTGAGTCTATACAGAATCATTTTTTAATCAATGAACCCTAAAGAACAGAATTCAAGTCATAACTGCTGCACCTAACTATTTCTTTGTCCCTAAGAAGAAATGTATTCATGAATGATTTAGTGTCACTGTAACAAAACAAATAAAAAATGTGGAAAAATTTTGAAAGAGGGTCCATGTTGTCATGGTGACTTCATAGCCATTATGTACTTCAGACCACATTTTAAGGAAAACTATATCTTTACCCCCTTTAAAACAACAAAAACAAAATCTGTCTAGTTTGTCACAACCCCATTAAAATATCAACAGATGTATTTGATCCTTCATCATCGTTATTACAAATATTTAAATCAATAATATTATACTGTCTGATTCAGGTGTTTAACAAATGTAACAGATACAGAGTTTAAAAAAAATCTTAATTGTCAAATCAGTTTACCATGTATGAAGGCAGCAAATTTGTATAACTCCTCTGACAAGGATTATATGATGACTGTGTTTAGGCTTTCACCAGATTTTATAAATGATGAGTTACAAGAACGTTTTTATTCTTCCAGTTTTACAGATACTGTTCGCAAGCCATTTGTTTTCTTTGCAAAATACGATCTCACATACTGCTTGAGTCACATATAGTAAACAAATACCCTTGACCTGCTAAAATACAATAAAAACCTCTCAGTAACTACATGTGAATCTTCCAGAAAAGCAGGTTTTCAAAGCATGCACTGTAAAGACAGTAAAATCAATTTTGGTCATTAAAGCAGACAATACAGCAAAAAGGAATACTACCGAAATTGTAAATTGCTCACACCCATTGGTAAGTCATGCTAAAAACACCTTCTCCTATACCAATAAAAGACAAATGTAAAACAAATGCCCAAAGATCTGGCATCTGTTAAGACACCATTTTCTATACGATACCTGGAAAGGCACTAAAGAATCCACGAGAAAGCGAGATTTGTAACAGATCACAGCATGAGAGCTTACCAGCAGTTCAGCAGCAGAGCCCGGCCGGCCATCTGCCCATTTTTCTTCCTGGAAGCTGTTTTTAGGGAGTCGCCACGTTCACTTCACAGAATGATAATTCTCATAAACCCCACCCCTTAAGTTAATCAATTAATGAAACAAGATTGTTTTCCTGAACTGAGCAATGTGTAGACAGTAGGTCATTTGAAGGTTGCCCGTTCCTTCCTGCTTTAGGGTCCCCCTTCCAAATAACAAGTGTCCATCCAAATTCTGCTTTTTTTATTATTTATTCAAAAGCTGTAGGAATACACTGAGCCCCCAACAATACCAGCTTGCTTGATGAAAGAGCAAAAGTAGTTTTCAGCCTGCAGAATGCCTTAGAAGGGTTACCATGGAAATGAATGTGGAAAGGGGAGGGGGCTTGTCTGATGACAAGTGCTGCTACTAAATGGAGCAGGGCTTTAAAAAAAGGAAGGCTGAGTGGGGGCTGTGCAAAAGAGACTGGGGGAGAGACTGGGCCTTCCTACAACTACTACCAAAATGACACCTGTGCTTGCTTTCATTTTTTTTGAGCGTGTGCAAACTGATGCAAGGGTGCTCCAAGAAATAAAGTTCTCTGTGATGCAAGGGGCAATGTTAGAACCACCTGCTGGAAGAAGAGCTTTCCCAGAGACTTTAGCAAGCAATGATGGCCTAAAAAGAGTTTTTTTGCATATCTGCATTTCCACAATGAGGAATTGGTGTTTAATTTTAACAGAACAGGTTGGAGGGTATGAACCTGTTGCAGAGTCAAGGCAACTGTAATGGTGACAGGAGTGCTTGGAAATGGGCATCTGCTCGCCATTAAAATGCAGAGTAGCATTTCTGTCACCGACAATTGTCATGCATATTTTGAGACCACTCTGTAAACAGATTAGATTAATGATTACAATTCTATTAATAGGCTCTAGAACGAGCAAAAATGCAAAGGCCAGAGCTGCAGGAGTCAACACTGTGTCACACGCCCACCCTGCCTGTTAATACTGGATGACATTCCTACTTGAATATTACAGCAGCCCTCACCGGTGCTAGGTCCTGTCAGAAATCCCATTCAAAATCAACGGGAATAATTCATGATAGACTGAAACCTGGCTTAAAACTCTCAGCACAGGGGGCTAATACAATTTCAATTTTCTGGCTTTCAGGCACTGTCTGCACTCCAAAAATTACTCAGACATTATTTTTGAGTCAATTAATCCAGACTGCTTTGGATCAAACCATGCCTTCAGATACATGCATGCAATCTCCACTAACTTCAGTTTTAAGTACCCTAATGATATTATGAAAATGCCTCAAATAATAAGGATAGAGAAAAGAATAATTATAGGATATATTGTACAGAGAGCATTTTAAAAAACGCTTCTATTTCCAGTGTCTGCCAGCAGGTGCCAGCAACTTTAAGGCATCTATTCCACCATTAACTACTATTTTTAAAATTCATTTTCTTTCAGTTTAGCACAATTAAAAGCGCCCACACACTAGCTCCAAGCATCCTGACAACTATTTAAAATTAGAAAAATAAATAAAAATGTCATTCAGCTCACCCCATTTCTAAAGATACTACCATCATTGCCTTTGCCTTTCAAGAACTTTTACTGCCATAATTATGGCAATGGATCACAGGAAGAGCAGCAACCTCTCTGATTATTAAGGTACCTTGATGCTGTAATACCATCAGGGCACGATAGGTCCTGAGCACCAAGCTCCACAATACATATGAACAAGGACTGGTGGCAAATGCCTGAAGTTCTATGGCATTTCTGAGAGGCAGCCCACTTGTGACACGAAATGAATGTGCACGTCACATCTTCCATTCTTCATTCCAATCAGATTTACACATAAATCATTTAGAGTCACTGATTCCAAGGTCAGAAGGGCCCATTGTGATCATCTAGCCTGGCCTAGGGTTGTCAGTTGTCTGGTTTTCAACCCCAGTGCTCAGTCGAAAAAGTACCCTGCTGGCTCCCATCAGCACTGCCGACTGGACCTAAGGTTGCCAGATGGTTTAACCAAAAACACCCCCTCCCCTTGCCAAAAAAAACACCAGGGAAAAAATTCTGTTGAGAAAAAAAAAGAAAAAAAAAAAGGACCCTGAGAGGTGTTAAGCAAAAACAAAATTTAAAATTATTTTAAAAAACAGCATGGTCCCTTTAAGAAACACTTTTGAGGTTTTTTTGGCCTTAACAGGTTGCCGGCAGCGATCCGCCATCTTGTCTCTCTGCTCTGGGCCGGACCGCTCCCCTGCGGAACCAGGTAAGCACCCAGGATTTTTGCCTCCTGGCCGGGAAAAAATCAGAAAATACAGGACATTTTAGGTGTATGGTATTTTCTTAATTTTTTTACTGGGACAGGAGGCGAAAATATCGGACTGTCTGGGTCAATACCGGACACCTGGCAACCCTAACTGGACCGTTAAAAGTCTAGTCAACAGTGCAACTAAGGCAGGTTCCATACCTGCTCTGACTCCTGGAAGTAGCCCTAGGCGTAGGGATGCTCCCCGTGCTGCCCCTGGCCTGAGAATCAGCTCCACAGCTTCCACTGGCCAGGAACTGCGACCAATAGGAGATGCAGGGGAGATACCTGTGGGCACAAGAACAGCATGCAGTGCCTTTCTGTGTCTAGGGTTCAGAAGGTTCTGGTAGCAGCTTCCTAGGAGCCACAGTTAGCATTGCTAGGACCCACACCTCAAATCCTCCTCCCACCCCCAGCCTGGAGTCTCCTCCTGCACCTAAACTACCTCTTGGTACCCTCTGATGTAACCAGGATGAGAAACTTGGGTGGGTGGGCAATGATGGAGGAGAGAGGTTGGGGACATCTTTCCCTTCCCCCTCCAGCCAGCCTTGCAATGGACGCTCTGGCCAGAGCCCTCCCAGAGTCCCAGGTGACACCCAGTTCCAGGAAAGACACTGCTCTCCAGCAGTAATAGCTCTATCCCATCACCCCTGCTCCCTGGCTGGCTGGCCGGATGGAACATGGCAAGGCCCCACATCCCAACCCCCAGCAGGAGCACCAGAGGTGTAGCAAGGGAGGGTAGGGGGAATTATTTGCCCCTGAGCGCCATGCTAGGGGGGCGCTGAGCTGGAGTGGGAGAGGAGCGCACAGCCCCACATGTCGCAGTGAGCCCAGCGCTGGCGAGTCACATACCTCCAAGGCAGGGTTGGGCAGCGGGAGCAGCCACTTCAAAGGTAGGATTACCCGTACCTCCGGTGCCTGGCTCTGGGGGAGGGGTGGGTGCATTGGGTTAGAGCGGGAGGCTAGGGGTGCCTGGCTCTGGGGAGAGGTAGGTGCATTAGGTTAGAGCAAGGGGGGCTGGGGGTGCCTGGCTCTGGGGGAGGGGCGGGGCATTGGGTTAGAGTGGTAGGCTGGGGTGCCTGGCTCTGGGGAGGGGTGGGTGCATTGGGGGGTACTTATTTATTTTTAAAGGGGTACTTTATAAAAAAAGGTTGAGAAACACTGCTCTAAACCATTTCTTTTGGCCTCCCTGTTTCCTTTCTCCTTTGGCAAGTTGGGCAGGTAGCAATTTGGATAAAAATATATCAGACATGTGCACGTAGTGCCTGCTCTACCTCAGCTGGTGCTGGATAATCAGGGCCTCGATTCTAAAGAAGTTGGCATTACTGAGGTGATTGATATCCCCACGTTTTGTTGCAGATTTTCCAAAGAAAATGCTGGTGTTTTCTATAGGTCACCCACATCTCCCAGTCATAGCAGAGACTTGGGATTAACATGGCTTTCTCAACTAAAAGTCCTATTCGTGTTCAGATCTTGTGATTGTGAACACCTGGCAAGGCAGTCTGCCAAAGGCAAGGCTGGCCTTGAATCTTGACGTCTATGGATACTGTTGAATGGCTTGTGTTAAATTTGGAAGAGCTGCTCAGAGAGACCTTTCTCCTTTAATTAAGGATAGAATCTCACAGCAGCCTGAAGGAAAAAGTCCTCGTGGCAGACAAAAAGCCACAACTGCAGTGTAACCTCAGCCTTAGACTACTTATTTGCTTCAAGGGCCTTCAAGAAAGTGAGGGAGATTCTCATGTTGTGTGTTAGTTTTATTTAAAAGTTTTTCTGAGTGTCATTTTAACAGGTAAATTAATCTCTTACATTCATAACTATGATGTAGTTTATTGCTGTGCAATAGTATGAAAAACAACTAGGTTAACTAGGTAAGTAACTAGGCAGTTAGGAAGCATTACAGATTGCTTACAATAAATTTGATATGCTCAAAATCTTTTTACCTTTTATTCATTAAAGCAATGAGTTACTCGATTATTATAACAGTGGTTTTAAATGCTTGACTGAAATACAGTGATGATATTCATATGTAGGTTGTATAACATTTATTTCTCGTGTTTTATAAAACTTACATATTTTAAGCATTTGACATTTTTATGTAAAAGACATTAATCTAATGAGAACAGGATACGAACAAATTAAAGACAAAAAATTATTTAATAGAATGTAAGCCACAAAAACTATAATTTATATTTGTCTGTAATTACAGTCCACTAACTGATCCCAGTATCAGTGGATATTAGTACCTGCTCTTTTTTAATTTACATTCTTAATTTTTTGCTGACTTAGAAATAAATAACAGATACATAGTAACAAATGATTGGAGGGGGTGCAAATTTTGCTTTTGCCCCCCGGGCGCATAACACTCTTGCTACGCCTCTGAGGAGCACTGGGCAGAGTGGGACAAGTGCTAGGGCCAGAGGAGGGAGGGAGGGAGGGAGGGCCTGGATGCTAAGTGAGTGGGCTATGGCCCATTCTTGGCTATGCCCCATCTCATGCCCTTCCTGCATACCAACTTAATGTCCCAGCCAGGTAAAAGTGAGTGTAGGTGGGGAATTGTGAGCAACACAGGGAGGGAGATGGAGCAAGCAGGGGGCAAAGCTCAGAGAAGGGGGAAAGAGTACCCTAACAAGCCTGGGTTCTTCTCCAAAATAAATGTAGCTACTATTTGCACTTGTAAACATTTTATTTGTAGTAGCTACACACACATTTCTGCATGTTGGACTTGGGCCTCCAGTTGAAAAAGAACAGGGTCCTTACACGTCTGAGATTTTTATGGGCTGAAGTAAATTCTTTGCAGTAATGTTTTCAAGCCATACAGCTCGGAGTGATGTTCATTGGCACCTCAAAGCTAGTATCCTGTGTTGCCATTTCTGTTACTTTAGTGTAGCTTATGTAAATTGATTCTGTATATAAAGGGTCCTTTGAAGGGGGCCGGCAGGAAAACATTTCAGCCAAGAGAGAAAAACTAATCATTTGGAGTCAAATTCTATCTGGAGCACCAGAAAGCATACTACTGTTCTGGTCACGTAGAAAAGCCATAGAGAGAGTGCTCTATGTCCCTGTGCTACAGGAACTCTAGATACACATCTAGCCCATGGCAACAGAGAGACTAATCTATGTCGGAGGTGGGGAACCTATGGCCTGCAGGCTGAATCTGGTCCCCAGCTTATTTTGATCCGGCCTGCGGCAAGCCCTAAGCCTCAGACCCTCCGAGGTCTGGAGTATGAACAGAGTCCCAGTGCCCCAAATTGAGTGTGAGTAAGGTGGTTTTTTTCCTTCTCTCTTGTGTGTGGCCCCTGCCTGACTTTTCTGGGGGTCAGTGGCCCCCGACCAAAAAAAGGTTCCCCATCCCTGAGCTACGTCATTTGCACATATACCTTCCCTCAGCCATTCATGGCTGCAACACACACACACACATCTGGTCAGATTCTTTCCTCTCTACCCTATAGTGATATACAAAGATAAAGCAGGTGAAAAAATTGGGAGAGAAGAGCTGGTGGGGTTAGATGGCAGTGCAGGGACTGGTTCTGGCCAGAAGACAGCACACTAAACACTACTCTTATAATAAGTCCATCCATTGGGAGAAGATGAGGTCTCTAACAACCTTCCATTTAGCCTTCAGAGTACAGCATTTCATCCACTGTACTGAGCGCATGCAAATCAACAAGGTTAGGAATAAGGACTTCCTTTTGGTATGTATTACAATTAGCATAGAAATAATTGTTTAAATAGACCTGCTAGATTAATTGTACTGTACCTGGATCACACAGAGCATGGTTCCCAATGCTCCTATATCTCCCAGCTCCTTTCATCTTTATATTATTAAACTGCCACTCCCTGAGCAAATTCAATGAAGATTCCACAGCAGAACCAGAACCTATATAAATGCAAACCTGATGAATTGCTAATAGTAATACACATATATGCATTCATTCTAATACTGCCTAATGACTTAAGTGGGTAATGCAATCCTTCTCTAGGAAAGTATTACAGAAATCACATTGTTTCCTAGTAACAATGCAAGGTAGTAGCTCAAAGCAGTTTTCACACCTTTTCTTTCTTTCTTCTAAGAATGAAATGTAACCAAATATTGCAAATTGCTATTTATCACTAAATGAGCTTTTGGTAAGCCTTCTGGGGCTTCCTAGTGGAAATGGTCACAGAAATGAAGAATTAATCTCTCAGCTGCTAATAGCTGACAGATTGATAGCCTCTCGCTGGAAATTTTTTTTAAAACGGTTCAAAACTAGAAGAGTTATTTTAAAAATATGGTAAAAGCTGCTCTTATGGAAAATTAATACATCTATTACATATACTGCAAAACTGTCATTTATTCAATATTCAGGGTACATTCCCCTGTCCAGTTTTTTTAATGTTAACATTTGATAGATAACTAGATGGATAAATATGAGTAGAGTCAGTAGTGTTTCACTCAATTTAATACAATCGCCAGAAAGAACATGCTCTGGATGGTATCAAAAGTGGGGTGGGGGGCAGGGGTTTGAGCATTGGCCTGCTAAACCCAGGGTTGTGAGCTCAATCCTTGAGAATGCCATTCAGGGATCTGGGGCAAAAATTTGTCAGGGATGGTACTTGGTCCTGCTGTGAAGGCAGGGGACTGGACTTGATGACCTTTCAAGGTCCTTTTCAGTTCTAGGAGATCGGCAATCTCCATTAATTTTGTCATAAGAAGGAGGGAGAAAACTTGTTCATCTTGGCCTCTGGGGATAGAACAAGAAGCAATGGGCTTAAACTGCAGCAAGGGAGGTTTAGGTTGGACATTAGGAAAAAGTTCCTAACTGTCAGAGGGGTCAAACACTGGAATAAATTGCCCAAGGAGGTTGTGGAATTTCCATCTCTGGAGATATTTAAGAATAGGTTAGATAAATGTCTATCAGGGATGGTCTAGACAGTATTTGGTCCTGCCACAAGGGGAGGGGACTGGACTCAATGACCTCTCGAGGTCCCTTCCAGTCCTAGTATTCTATGATTCTATGATCACTCTGTAAAATGGTAATCCCTTGTTAAATAGGGAGCTGATGACGGTATTACTACATAAAGTATCTCTAAACAAACAAAAGCTTACCATTGCAATGTGATCTTTTTGTTTCTATAATTTATATGGCAATGATTTGTAAACCTGTTAAAGTTCCCAAATAAATGGTGAGAGAAGACTTGATGCACCAGGTTGTGAAAAACAGGAAGGCGATTAACCAATACTTTGAAGCTTTTTTGTTTTTCTATAATTACAATTAAAGCATGCTCTGAAGGCAGCTCAAGACATTTATTAATGAGCTTATGCAGCTTTCCCCCTCTGTGCCACATATTTTACTCCAGGCCAGGTGATAGCACTGACTGGAATTTAAAAACAAAACTAAAGTTTCTCACGCACAAAAAATTGCCCAAAAAATTTCCAGCATTTTTTGTCACCTTTGCTACTGGTCAGCAGTCCCCATTTGATGCAGTGAAATGCCTGATGGGAAAATAATGGCAAGGTCTCAGACCAGATCCTAGATACTCCACCTGATGTCTTGTTTTAAATTTGAAGGGGAAAAAAGGATGGGGAAAAATTTCCATGAAATACTTGTCCTGTTCTTTCCAGTCGCTCTACTAGGGGTCTACAAGGCCTAAAATGAAGTGGGTCCAATCAAAACAATTTTGATGGTAGTAACTTGGAAGCAGGTACTAGTGATGGGACAGCATCACGATGCCATCTCAAGAAGCACTTTCTGATTGGGAAATGGAACACAGATTGGGCCAGCCCTGCTTCCAGGGTCCATTTCTGCGAATGGCTTGCTTTTTGCAGGTTATATTGCTAGTTTTAGGTGTATTTCAAGATGAACACTAAATATTGGTTCTCTTCTAATTCTGGAGTTCTAGAGTTTGGCAGGGTAGCTATTTGTATGGCTACCCTGCTTCTGGGGCCATTACAGCAAGCCTCCCAGTGAACTACTATGCTGCTTCCTGACTGGCACAGTGAACCAATGCTCTCTAACTGGAAAATTCAAATCACGGGGGTGTAGTGGCATAAGACCAGCCACAGCTCAGACAGAGTATGCTTAGAATTAAGATGCTAGAACGCCATGTTGTCAGAGCCCTCACCGCCTGCACCCAACCTCCAATTTTGTGAGCATTCATGGCCTGCCGTACAATTTCCATACCAAGATGTAGTCCTTAGGCCAAAAAGGTTGCCCATCCCAATGCCAGTATAATTGCTTGCCACACTGGGATCAGGAAGGAATTTTCCCCTATGTCAGCTTGGCAGAGACCCTGTAGGATTTTTAACTTCCTTTGCAGCATGGGTCACTTGCTGGAAGGAACTAGAAGAAATGGCAGATTCTCTGTAATTTGAAGTCTTTCAATCATGATTTGGAGAGTTCAGTCACTCAGCCAGAGGTTTTAGGTCTATTACAGGAGTGGGTGGGTGAGGTTTAGATTATCATGATGGTTCCTTCTGGCCTTAAAGTCTATGTTCAGTATATTAGGCAGACTTCACTATCTGGACAAGTTACAAAAGGGTAATCATGGATTAAGTTTACATAAGATATCAGTGGCATTGTACAGTAAATGCATTTCTTGTAGCTAGAACTTCAAAAGGCCCACATAGCTGCTTCCTGCCGTAATGATCCAGCGAGAACAAAGGTAACAAGGAAATTGATGAGAAATAAGATGTAGGAAAAAAAACAAAAAATTAACCAACTGGATATTATGAGAGGAATGAGAGAGGGGAAAAGAAAGTTTATGGCCGTGGAGCTCCAATTCACTGGAACTCAACAGAAATCAGCAGAAGAGGTCTGGTGTGTCAGGCTGGTATTTATCTTATATACACAGCAAGCATAAACTTTGAAAATAAATATTACGAACTTCCTCAAGATTACCAGGGCTCGTACGAATTGACTGACATGAAAACAATTCTACAATTGCTTCTAGAATATTAGGGGAGGGGAAGAACAATGGAAAAGACAAGACTAGTCTCTTATGCAGCACAACATGAACAAGTACTTACATTTGGCTTGGCAACTTCTATTTTGGTTTAATCTGTACAGAAAAGTAAGGAGTCATTTCCTCTGGTTTTCAAAAAAGTACATAGTAGTAAACACCAACTTTTTAACTGAGTGACCAGCAACCTATCTTTTTATACAGAAAACAAATATTTCCTTTGTACCATGGGAAGCCAGCTATGTATTTTAAAAGGTTCATAACAATGAAAAGCTTTAACAAGAGTACCAGCAGGATGATTTTTAAAAAATGGATCTATTGCAATAATTATCCCCTCTGCTATATGTGTGAGCTTAACGCAGGGGTGGGCAAAAGGGCCTCCACGGGCTGGATGAGGCCGGCCAAGCAGGCTCATCCGGCCCGCAGAGGCTGCCCCCCCCCCCCCCCCCCCCAGGCCAATTGGGACACTTCAAAGTGCCATACGCTTGCGCAGGAGAGGGCGAGCAGGGCAAAGAAAGCTTCACGCAGCTCCCCCGCCCCCAGGCCCTGATTGGCAGGGTGAGCGCACGAAGCCTCCTCCCGCTCTGCGAGGAGTGCATAGCACTTTGAAGTGCCGTGTGCTCCTCACAGGGTGGGGGTAGGGCGGGAGGAGGCTTCAGGTGCTCCCCCCACCCCCAGGCCCATCAGGGACTGGGGGCGGGGGAGCTGCGCAAAACTTCCTTCGCCCTGCCCTGACCCTGCGAGGAGTGTGCGGCACTTCAAAGTGCCACGTGTTCTTTACAGGGCAGGAGGAGGCTTCGAGCACTCCCCCGCCCCCAGGCCCTGATTGGCCTGGGGGTAGGGGGAGTGGCAGAAGCCCCCTCCCGCCCTGCCCCTGCCCTGCGAGGAGCTCGCAGCAGGGCGCAGTGGGTGTCTAGTGGGAAGGGGAGGGTAAAGGGGCTTCCCCACCCTCAGACCAATCACGGTCTGTGGGTGGGGTAGCCCAAAAGCATCCTGGTCCACCCCTTCTGGTTTAGGCTCCACCCTTTCCAGGCAGCCCGGAGGCACTTCAAAAAAATTTTAAGTGGCCCCCAGCCAAAAATTACTGCTTATCCTTGGCTTAACAGAATACTTCGCTGTTAAACTAACAGTTCCCGTGACATTTTACATTTAATTCCTGCTCATTTTTGGAGAAGTATTTAGTTATGAAGTAACTACTCAATCAACCATTCCCCTCACCTAGCATCTGTCACTCACTATCCAGTGAACACTGCAAGAAAGCACTTTGCTCCGTAATTCAAATGTGTAAAATTCCCAATCCTCAAGCCTATTAAAAACAAGTGCTGGAATACAGCCCACAGGTTGCACTGCCCTAAACTGGGACTTTCTTGTGTGGCAACATCCATGTACCCAGGCCAAAGAGCCCTGGGGGCCAGGAATCAGGCAGCAGGAAGGCCGTCAACTGGGAGCCTGGCAGGGCTAGCAGTAGCCCAGAAGGAGGGGGGGGGGGGGGTCGGGGCCAGGTCTGCAGCAGTCCACCAAGCCATGGCCAACTTGATAGGGTGACCGGCCACAGCCAGGCAATAGGGTGACCTGCTGAGGCCAGAAGTGGAGCTGGCAAGTCTAGAGAGCTGATGGTAGAGGACCTTCCCTGGTCTAGCAAATTCCCGCATTCGGGACCAATCAGGTCCCAAGAGTGCAGGACCAGGGAGGTCCAACCTGTACCGAAAAAGCTTTGACATTTATTCTATCACATTTTTGCATATTTTCACAATACATGAGCACTTTACATCTAGGGGGCTGTTCAAAAGCAGCTGGATGGGGAACAGAGATAGAAAACTACTACTGCACTACAGGCTGTGAAAGTACTTTCCCATTGGTTCGTCAAAGACACAGTGACATGCTGGAGAGTCTTTCCAGGGACCTTTGTTACAATTCCACCTTCCCCTCTCCCCCGCTATATGGCTGAGTTTGTAACAAATGACAAATAAGATCTTCTACCCCTTCCTTCTTCAGCCATATTCAAATTACACAGTGCAAGCTGAGCAGTGTGGCAAGCTAGCCGTATACTTTTCAAAAGATAAACATTTCCAGTCTGCTTTGTTTATTTAGATTTTAAGCTCCTTGGGGCAGGGACTGTAGAGCATCTAGCACAATAGAGACCTGCTCTTAGTGGGTATCTCTGGGTGCTGTTGTGACACACAAATAATTGCAGTTTGAGACACGTTGGTTGATTTGCTTGGTGGTTATTTTATATTTGTAGTACAGTAGTGCTTACAGAGTCCCTGTTGTGCTAGGTGCTATACAAACACATCTATACAAAGACAGGCCATATCCTACTTTACAGTCTAAGTAGGTGAAGGGGGAAACAAAAGCCAGAGAAATAGAGGGACCTGCCAAAGGTCACACAGCAAGTCAGTGGCAGAGCCAGGAATGGAACCAGCTCTCTTGTGTCCCAGTCTTGTACCCTAGTCACTGGAAAGCAAATAGCAGTGGTGCCTCTTCCTTAGAATATGGTTACTGAGAAAGCACTTTGGTTTCACAAATGAAATGAAGAGGACTCAGACCTTCCTCCCTTTCTACAAAAATACACTGGCATCCAGGACTCATCATAGGCCAAGTGGGGAAATTTTTGTAGGGCTCTTTGATAAAATATTGGCAGCACATCACTAGCACTGTAAGTTCACTTTCTACATCAGTCATGGTCTGATGAAAATGTAATATGCAATTTTGCAGAAAGGACCAAGTATTATGCATACAGTTGACTTTACGCAAACCACTTAGTAACTACAATGGCATTTCATGCAAGAAGAATAAAAGGAAAACAACATTCAGCCATACAGATTCATTTGTACTAAACTACATATACATTTGCAAAGAAACTGTTCCATTCAAAGGATTAAATTACCATGTTTCCAGGCAAAAACTTCAGGTCTTTCATAGAATTTATTTGCTCTTTACGCAACAGTGGAGAAGAGATTAACTTGTAATGCTAGCTTTGGAGTTTAACAATAAGGGGAAATTTTAAAAGCAAAGGCCTTATCCTATTCCAGTTGAGAAGCATTTGAGTTGCATTCTCCCCTCTTATTATGAAAACAGTTAAAAGTTTTACCCAGTGATGCACCGACACAAAGTTGCCAGGCTTACGTGACTTAAGATACTCACACAGACATATTTACTTTTTAAAAGCTTTATATATTAGTATTCTAAATTTATATACATTACCACCGCATTCCAAAAATTGCAAAGCATGTAAGCCTCTAAACAGAGCTTGATTCTGACATTTGTCCAAGTGGACCAGATTCTGACATTCTTACGCAGTGTAATAATTTACTACTCAGATAGTCCCATGGGAATTAACAGAAGTTCTTAGGAAGCAGATACAACTTTGCATAAGTAAGTATGGCAGATTCAGACCCAGTAATAAGAAAATCTTGCAGCTTCTGAAAGGTTGGGATTGGGTGCAAATATGTGTAAGGTTAGAAGGAAAAATAGAACTTACTTGGTGTTTTAATGAGTTACCTGACTCGAGCGGCCTATAAAAAAAGGTCTTCTCGTCTCTGTCTTGTTGCAGTTCTAGATACCATTCTGTTTTAAACCAACATATCAGTGTACCCAAGAGGTAAAAAGTTATATAGTAACAGCTATTCAGTTTTAAATTAATGTTAGCTGGACTATTCTAATATTTTTGCATGAAAAATAGCTTGCATTCAAACTGTTGTACAACAGCCTTTTTCAATTACCTCAATACAGGTATGACCTCATGTAAATTTCAAAGTTCTTTTGATCTACTTTTAAGAGAAAGGTTACACTTCACTGAACTGATCATTTCTTTTTCCAATGGCAAAGACAGAATTTCCTTTCCACAAACAAGTAACAATGGACTTCCTTGGCACAGGAAACCAGAATAACTGACTACAACAAGGGGGTAAGAGTTATAACTATCACTACAAAGAAAAATTGTAGTAGGGACCAATTCATCAGCCAGTGAAACATGGTCAACTGCAATGAAATTTGAAATAATTTAAGTGAAGAAAACACTACAATGAAGTTTAAGTTTTGATTCTGCTGGACATGTTCTTGAACTGTACTCCAATAGCATAATGAGTGTCATTATTATTTGTGCTATGATAGAGCCTGGGATCCTAACAAAGATTGAGGCTCTATTGTGCTTCTACAGGGCCTGGTACATGGAAAGAGTCTCCTGCCTTATCACATGTAAAAGTCAAGGAAGCACTATTCTACTTAGAAAGTGTTCCAAGGCCCCATTCTTGTTTAGTACACTGATGAAAGAAGAAATATCTCGGCCACAAATATACCTTTCTTCTGTGATCAAGAACAGATCCTGAAAGCAGCCAGATCCTTGTAGGACTTGACTTAACCAAGGGAACAACAATATATGGTTCTACCCAAACATATGTTGCTTAGAAGATATATGGACTAATAGTGGACAGGCTTCATTTTGCAGCATGTATAGCAGTGTGATAGGGTGGCAGTTGCTGGGACACTTCATGGAGCTGTAGGTTACCATGAGAAATTTGTTTTTTCTTTATCATGCTGTTTCACTTTTCTTTCTCCCCCATGCCCTATTCCATCTCATAATGCAACTTATATATTTGCACCTTTAAATAATGATTACACTGCAATTATTGGTATTAACATGATACTAAGTTTGAGAAGAACTGCTCCAGGCTGTACCCACCCTTTTCTATAGTGGGAGTAAGCATAAAATGTGATGGCCAGAGAAATTACTCCAGAAACCAGGGGAAGTTTCGTGGCTATTTGAAAAAACAGTGAACAGAAGTAAATCCATCACCAACAAATACAGAACACAGAGAATCCAAATGGTGGGTCTCTAGTTTAGAGGCTGCCACTCACATAAACAAAAGGCTTCCATCAACTCAGTATTATGTGCATCACCCAGACCCATACAAACATCAACACCTCAAGCAGTTTTATGTAATTTGTTGTGATGAGCTTCAGCAGATGTTCAATCCAGGTCAAGGTTTTACCAACAGATTTGTTATGCCTGGGTAGTTTAGCTTCAAATTAGAATGGATGAACTCACTATGCTCAATTTCAAACCTCACTTGGCCACTGAGTTTGAAAGCTTGGCATGAACTTTAACGTGACTGATTTGGTATTCTGATGAAGAAATAAAAGAAAAGAACAAAGAAACAAGATACAGTTAAAAATGGGGGGGGGACTGAAAAAAGAGTGAAAGTGGAAGAAAATATCAGGAGCAGGGGAGGGGAAGAGAGACATCAGATGAAAAATTGACGACTACATAAATACACATACAGCATATACAAAAAGTAGTGCTAGATTAGTTTTTTTCATAGAGATCGACTCCTTCCATTCTGACAGACATCCTTTGATCACTGGGGAAAGTCATCCTTTGTTTCCAACTGTTGGAGGTATGGAGGGAGAATAAAATTACCAAAGGTGAATTTGTAAACTCAGACTAGTTTTACAAACCCAAAAAATCATTTAAATAGTTTGCACAAATTCAAACCCATGAATTTTCATCCAGACCTAATCAAATCCATCCAGACATTGCATGGACCTGTTCTTCTTCCATTTAATTCATCTGTTTTGGCAGTCAACCCTTCCAACTTCTCAGGCAGAGTAGGGATGTTAAATATTGATTAATTGAATAGTCAAGTAACCTCATGAATTCTTATTGGTTAGTCGACTATTCTATAGTTTCCAGGGACGGGGCTGGCAGCCGCTGTATCAGAGGCAGCAGTGCAGGGTATCAGGCAGCAGCTGGTCCATGAGAGGAGCCAGTTTAAAAACCAGCTCCCTTTGTGGACCGGCTGCTTGTAGCCCTGTGCTGCTGCCTCTAATAAAGCCTGGGATCCTAATATACTTTACTTGCAGAGCCGCAGTAGGAATAGATTCTGGACCCGGTGCAAGCCAGAAATGTGCTGGGCTGCTGGCCAGCCTGCTAAAAGATTTACTGGCAAGGGTGAGGGAAGGGAAACGTGTGCAGTCTATAGTATCAACCTATAAGCTTTTGCTTATTGGTTAATTGACTACACTATTAGATCCCTAATACAGAGACATCACAGAGCTTTACAAGTGATCCCAGTTTTTAATCCTGGCCCATCAGGCATTTCCAAATTGATCCCAAGCTAAAAATTTGGCTAAAGCAAGCTCACATGTAGCCAGAAAAATATAGACCTCTCTAGTCTCCTGTCTTTTGCGGGTATTGTAAATTGAGGCTCAAATCCTTCCATCATCAATGCAGGTAAGTAACATTAAGCAAGTGAGCAAACTCCTGGGGCTCAAGTGCTTGCAAAATCAGAGCTTCACCTACTATTGCTTTTAGACTGTTAAAAAAAGAGCTTTTACTGACTTTTTTTTCTTGGTGCTTAAAGAGCTCTGTATTTTGGCTTTGCACAGGACATCTGCTTTGCAGCTCAGGTATGTTCCCCTTTGCATTAATGAAGTTTGGAGTGGGAAGCTCAAGAATGCTTACAGAGCAGCTTCATGCCTCCAACCCTGAAACAGCTATTTTAAATACTATCTACAGAGCCTCATTAAATATTGGTTGTCTATCAGCTGCTAAAATTGTCCAAAATTGTTTTGAAGTTATTACTGCAACCACTGAAAAGGCACCCATCACCACAGTATCCGATTGCACTTAAGAGTAAGATCAAAAACATATTTCAAGAAAAGAGAAAAATCCATCATTAGCTCTTTCTCCACCCCCCTATAACTTTAAAAGGCAGATTAAAAGGCTAGTTCACATAGGTCTGCAAAGTATGACGTTAACTGAAAAATTGAACACAGAGATAAGGAATACAATGGTTTCTATGGCTATGTCTGTACTACAGCCTATGTTGGCATAACTTATGTCATTCAGGCTATGCCTACACTGCGTTTTTCTTTTCTTTTTTTGTGGAAGAGGATATGCAAATGTGTGCTCATTTGCATATCTTCTTTCAATTCTTTTTGCAGAAGAGGTTTTGCCGCTAAAAAGCCCTATGTAGACAGGGCCATTTGTCCGGAAAATAACCTTTTTTGCAAGATTCCTTATTCCTCAAAAATCGAGATTTACAGGATCTTGCGAAAAAGGTTGTTTTTTTTTCAAACAAATGGCCACATCTATACAGGGCTTTATAGCAGCAAAACCTCTTCCGAAAAAAGAACTGGAAGTTGAGTGCGCCATTTGCATATCCTCTTCCGCAAAAAAAAAAAAAAAAAAAAAAAAAACGCAGTTTAAACATAGCCTCAGTGGCATGAATAAACCAGTCCATGAGTGACATAAGTTACATTAACAAACACACTTGTGTGAACAGCGCTGTCGGAGGGAGAACTTAGGCCAGGTCTACACTAAAGAGGAAGATCAAATCAGGATACACAACTCCTCAACGTACCTTGATTCAAGTTTCCTCGCCATCCCCCCAGTGGGAGACCAACAGGAGCAAACACTTCCGTTGGCTTCCCTTACCCCTCACAGAAGCAGGAGTACTGACTACCAAGAGGGGTGCTCTCTGATTTCAATTTAGTGGCCTTAACTAGACCTGCTAAATCAAACTCTCGAAGAATGATCACAGCAGCATCAGTCTTCCCTGGAGAGAAAATATGGGCTTAGCTTCTGCCATTCGTAGAAGGTGATTTATTATGCTAATAGCAGTGTGCTCTCTCATTAGCACAAATGCCTTCACCAGATACACTGCAGCAGTACAGCAGCACCACTGCAGTGGCAGCATGTAGACCTCCTTATGTAGTCAAGCTTTATGTGTTTCTGGGAGGAGGGAACTCCATAGTTGAGAGGCCATTACCAAGAATGCCTTGATTCTAGCTCCCCAGAGCTTTATATTGAGACAGATATCCAACAAATACAGGGGGACCTGCCAGTCAACACACTGCAATACACTAAATTGATAATGTACCTAGCCCAAAGAATTCCAGTAGTACTGCAAAAATGTGCATGCTCAGATAAAAGTAATGGAAAATGACATCATGGACATCAGATGTAACATACATGTTAGGTGAGCAGAATCCTAATATTTTAGGTATAAGAACTCAAGAGTCCACAAGAGTCACTGGTGGCAACTTTTATATTCTCTTTGTATCAACCAGTAGAGGGTAACATGTTTATAACCGTAACCAGTTCGTTGTTATACCAAATATTGTTCGCATAGTGAGTGAGCACTGTTAAATACATGGCAGGTAATCAGAACCTGAAAAAATGCAACTGTTCTGTTTTTCCATACACAGAGCCAACACATTCTTTGAGTCTTACAGAACTATGTTAGGTGAAAGAAAACTAGAATGTAAAGTCTCCATGGCTTAAGTCTAAACTGCAGGGATTTTGCGCAAAAGCCTTTTGCGAAAGAGTTCTTGCACAAAAACTTCTTGCGCAAAAGTCCGTCCCGACCTCAAAGCGCATTGCAAAAGCAATGTGCTTTTGCGCAAGAGAGCATCCACACTGCATGGATGCTATTGTGAAAGAAAGCTCTGATGGCCATTCACAGAATGGCTATCAGAGCACCTGTGCTTTTTCTGCAAAAACCCTTCCGAAGCATCCACACCTGCCTTTTTGCACAAGAGCAGTAGCGCAGAAAGGAGGTATTCCTTGTGGAGAGAGGAATAACTCTACTGGCAAAAGCCCTCTGTTCTGTTGATGTTCTTGTGCAAAAATACGCTTGAGGTGTGGACGCTCCGCCTGTTTTGGCGCAAAAATAGTGTAGATATAGCCATCATGAGAAAGAAGTGTGCATCTCTGCAATACGTTACAGCCATATCAAGTGACAGTGCCTTCAAAACAGAGGGCCTCAAAACAGATAGGTTCTTTACTTAGAAACATAAATCATTATATTAAAAAAACATAAATACAATGTCAGCAGAATAAATTAGTTACATCCAGAAATTTGTGCTTACCACAAGAGATGCTGCTGGTTAGGATGAATTATTTGAAATGTAATAGCCTCACTAAAATACCAGATTATTCTGAGCGTTTTTGATAAAGAACCTAGCTATGCATACTACTTCTGTTAACTACTTAACCGGAACACAACATTTCAATTGATCAAAAAGCACAGTAATTTAATAACATATTCAATGGTGAGTAAAGAAAACACACGGGGAGAAAATGTGTGAAGCAGTGGTAAGAGAGGAATAAGTGATCATTTTACCTGTAAGCCTGGGAAAGGGCTAAAAGATGGTTAGTACACAGTTATTTCTCTATAGTGTACTTCAAGAGTCAAATTCTGGCTTTGTTTACCTCTCTGCATTCCTGTCAATTCAATACAGGGAGAGGTCTGACAGACAATCTAAATAGCCTTTTCTATTTAGGATTCTCGCTTTAGGAAAAATGGAGGCAAAAGGCTCTGCTAGCCCTAGGGAAACAGTTAATAAAATAAATACATTTGTAATACTGACGTCAAAGGTTTGCATGATTAGCAGGGAGCTGTAGTGTACAGGAATTGGGCAGTATACCTTTAAATTGGTGTGAGCCTCCTAGTGGCAGTCAGTGTCTTCTATGCCTGAGAAACCAACTAGAGCACTAGCACTTGCATACATAGCTCAGCTCTGCATGTTCGTATATTCTTATTGGACCCCCACTGTGCCCCGTGGTCTCTACTTATTACTTTACTGTGTAAAAAAAGAAAAAAAAGACAAGAGACAGAATCTGGTTCACTGCAAAAAATGCATAAGTACACAAAAAAGAAAGCCAATGATCTTGATTTTAATTGCCATCTTAATCATGTAGAATTGCAGCATGATAAAATATCAGCAGCACAACTCTGTTCTCATATATACAGTGTTGCCCTCCTTTGCCTTCACATGAAACCCACCTCGTAATCTAGCTCTCTTGGAAGTCTGTTTAGGAGATGTCCTTGACAGGGATAATAATTCCAGACTAGGTTTTATTGGTAGAGCTGTGAACAAAACTTTTTTCAGTTGTGTGTCTTGTGACAGCACCTGTCGGCCCCAACCGCAACCCTGGATCAGGCTCCCACTGGGCTAAGTGCTAAACAAACAAAGCAAAAAGACGGTCTCTGCCCCAGAGAGCTCTCCAAGTTAAGAACACAATCTCTAGTGTCTGTCCTAGTCAATACTGTTAAGTCTCACTTTCAGTACGTACTCGCCATCATTTCACCATGAAAACAGAAGGGTGTTTAACTTGTGCAATTGAATATTCCTATTAAATAGCTTTATCAAGACAAATCCATCTTGTTTTCTTACCGATGTGGAAAAATATAAGGGTTATGCAGAACATCCATATTTTTATGCACACATCTAAATACAGTGACACAAGTAATACAAAAAACACTTCAGGACAACTGTCAAATCAAAATAACAATTAGAGAAATACATCATTTTTCAGAGGAAGAAATAAATTAGTTTGCTTTTCATCCATAAGCATCAAGTGTCATCTGGTGGATTGACAGAGAATTGCACTGAAAGCAACATGTTACAGCAGGATGCAGATTATAGTCAGACAGTCTCTGCTTTTTTATGTACTTCCATCAATATGCAAATAATCAAATAATTAATCTACAACAATGGAATTATTTATAATGAGCTCTGTACTGGGGTTCTCTAGTCATAATACAGGCAGTCCCCAGGTTACGTCAGTCCGACTTAAGTCGGATCCCTAGTTACGAACTGGGGGGGACCACGCTAGTGCGGGGTGCCTCCCCCACTGTCGCCGCCTCCGGTGGCATGGGGGGAGCTTCCCCCCAGCAGACCAGGGAGACGCGGAGCTAGCGCCGCCGCTCCCCAGCAGACCAGGGAGACGTGGAGCGGCTTTTCTCGCCGCGGAGGACACGGGTGGCGGGACCGCCGAGACGCGCCGCGGTCCCGCCGCCCGCATCCTCCTCATCGAGAAAAGCCACTCCACGTCTCCCTGGTCTGCTGGGGGGGGGACAGACTAGCTGCGCCCTCCCCCCCCCAGCAGACCAGGCTTTTCTCGCCGATGCCTAAGGTAGAGCAGCTGGGGGGCTGCCGGGTTGGTCCAGTAGCGCCGAGGAGCGGCACTGCGGGACCAACCCAGCAGCACCCCAGCTGCTCTGCCCCAGGCGTGTCCGATTCAGCCGCTGCTGGTCAGTTTCAACAGCGGCTGAATCTGGACGCCAGTTCCGACTTATATACAAATTCAACTTAAGAACAAACCTACGGTCCCTATCTTGTACGTAACCCGGGAACTGCCTGTACTTCTATTACTTATTGCCTTGTTTAATTGTAGCTTCTAATTTAAACGGTATTTGAAAGGGCATTTTCCCAGAATTGTCTAGCCTCATCAAATCATTAAATCAGTTTTAGAACCCTGAGATTTTTTTTTTCAACTAACCAATTCGGGAAAGGGGTTTTCTTTCTGCTTTCTCAGCTTGTAGGATACACTCTGGTCTTCTTATTTTGCCACACTGAGGGCTAGAAACTTTATTTTTTTAATGAAATCTCACGTATTTACTTGTCTCCAGTAGCTTTAAGGACACCACCAAATATCCTAATACTCAGAATAAAATTGAAAAAGGAGTTCATAGTCTCCACTCCCACCTTCCCACCCACATCTTGAGCATAAGCCTTCAGGGCCTAAGGATGCTCTGCCACTCCCCTGACTCCAGGCCAATTAGGGCCTGGGGACAGGGGAGTATGCAAAGTCTCCTCCCACACCAGCTAGGGATGTAAGGCAAAGGGATGCAGATTAGGCAGGTCGACATTGCAAATGAGGCAGGGATTTAAATATCCCGTGCCTAATTTGCATAAAAATGGCCACCGTGTTTTGCCAACTCAGCACCTTGTCAGTAAGAAGTGTCAGTGGAGAGGGGGATCTGTCGAGAAAGCAAGCCTTTTTCAACAGATCCTGTAAACCTCCTTGCAGGAGGCATAAGGGCTCTGACAAAAAAGGCTTTCTTTCTCGACAGATCCCCCTCTCGAATGCCACTTTTTGCCGACAAAGTGCTGAGTTGGCAAAACACGGTGGCCATTTTTATGCAAATTAGGCACAGGATATTTAAATCCCTGCCTAATCTTCATCCCTCTGCCAACAGAGGGATGCAGTCTAGACATACCCTAAGAGACTAGTCAACTATCCAATAAGCAGAGCCCCACCGGGGCTCTTATACATTTCAAAGGCTCAGGCACTGCAGGGAGCGCGGGGCCAGTGGGAGCCAGCAGGGCTTCTGCTTTTGAACTGTAGAAAAAGCCCCAGAGGGCTCTAAGTGAGGTGCCCTCTTGCAGGGAGTGAGAGACTGAGAGACTTCCCGTGCTTCTCCCACCCGCAGGCCCCGGTTGACCAGGGGGTGGGGGAAGTGTGCAAGTCTCTTCCTGCCGCCGGAGGTGCAGGCACCTAGAGGGAACCACCAGCTGTTCAGAATAGCTGGCGGTTCTCTCTGGGAGGGATGGGGGCAAAAACTTCATGTGCTCCCTCCAGCCAAAGACCAATCAGGGTCTGCGGGTGGGGAAGCACGGAAGTGTCCTGGCCCCACCCCTTCTGCCCAAGGCCCCGCCCCTTCTAGGGCAGCCTGGGGCCACTTCAAAAATTTCTGAAGTGCCCCCCAGATAAAATGTATTGCCCAGTCCTCTTTTAAACGTATGAACATTAAGGCTAAACCAAACATGGCCCTTCTCTCTGCTTCTTTTTAGCTTTTTAACATGGATTTGGGGTTCTGGTCTCTATACCTCTTGTCCAACAGACCCTTGCCAATATATCTGCCAAGAGCACACAAAAAGGACTCAGCTGTAACTGTCCGATGCTAAGAGAGACAGCATTTAGGTCAGTTACACTTAACTAGATTGTTAAGTCACTGCCCAAAAGTGCAATCACAAGGTGAAAATGTGTTTTGAATATGAATAACTCAACTATGCAAAATGTAGCATATAACGGCTAATTGATAAGCTTGTAATTCACTGAATGACTATGTGTGTATTTTATTTGGGTGTGTATATCATTCTTTCATGTGAAGCTAGTAATAAGAAGTGTAAACCTGCTTATTAATCTAGGTCTTATAGTGAAAGCCATTAGTGGTACTTAAGGAACTTAATGTCCAAGTGCTCAAGACAATGGGCTATAAATAGGGTTACCAGGTGGCTTCAACAAAATACCGGACACACTTGATCTCAGATGGGTGGGGGACACCAGCCAGGAGGGGAGTGTAACTGGCCCGGAGGATGTGTGGGAGGGAGGGATGAAACTGGCTGGCAGGAAGCAGGGCTGGCTGGGGGGAAGGGGAGACGGCTAGCTGGAGGAGATCAGGGGAGGGGGGAGTTGGGGGCAGCAGGGCTGGCCGGGGGGTGGAACCAGCCGGTGGGAAGCAGGTCTGACCGGGAGGGGGTCGGGGGCAGCAGAGCTGGCCAGGGGAGATCGGGAGGAGGACAGGGGGAGAACCAGCCGGCAGCAAGCAGGGCTGGTCGGGGTGCGCGGGACTGGCCGGGGGAGATCGGGGGGGGGGGACCGGCCGATGGGAAGCGGGGCTGGCCGGGAAGGGATGGGGGGAGCGGGGTTGGCCGGGGGGAGGGAGTGGGGGAGAGAATTGGCTGGCGTGGAGCAGGACTGACCCGGGCGCATGCAGGTCCCAGGGCACTACCCGTCCCATGCACGGTCCCGGCGAAGCACGAGCAGTCCAGCCCCAGGGATTCCCTCCCGCTCCTCCCTACCCCTCCCCCCCGCACACAGTTGCATACTGCCTGGCTGGTAGACACACTCACGCAACGTGAGTGTGTCTACCAGCCAGGCATTTTGCAACTAGGTACTGATACTCCTAATAATAATAAAACTTACCTAATTAGAAAATACTGGACATTTTATATGTCCGGTATTTTCTTAATTTTTTCTTCGGACACAACCCTCAAATACCAGAGTGTCCGGTTCAAAACCAAACACCTGGCAACCCTAGCTATAAATAGTGTTTTTCCCATAAGCCTAAACTGTGGCTGGTCCTATAAAGCAGGTAACCATGCCACCTGGTGCTGGAATCCATCTTTAATTTTTTATTCTTTGGGGGGTGGGGAGAGGAGAATGGAACAAAGGAATCCTGCCCTGCAGAAATTCTATTTAAGGGAGGGGGAAGTAAACAATGGCTACATCTGGACTGCAGGCTTCTTTCGGAAGAAGCTTTTCTGGAAGAGATCTTCCAAAAAAACTTCTTCCAAAAGAGAGTGTCTACACTGAATGGACGCTATCTCGCATGTAAACTGTAATTACTATGGGCGGAATGGCCACTAGGGCACCTGTGCTTTTTCCTCTTTCCTCTTCTAGCGAAAAACTCCCTTGTACTCATCCACACGCCTTTTTCTGAAAGAGCTCTGTCGGAAAAAGACTTCTTCCTTGTAGAAAGAGGTTTACCAGTGTGGGAAAGACCTCTCAGTTCTTTCGATTTTTTTTTTCAAAAAGAACGCAACTGCAGTGTGGGCATAATTGAAGTTTTTTTTGGAAAAAACGCCGTTTTTCCAAAAAAACCTCTAGTGTAGACCTAACCAATGATGGTCTTCAGCTGGCTTTCGAAACTGCCTTCCCACCCTAAGAGGATACACAAGGACACCTGGAAAAAGATCTGTAGCAAGAGAGGTGGAGGAGCATATCTGGGCCCAGGTCAGAGAAAAAGATCAGCTTTGGCTTGGGAAGAACTGCAGCTGAAATAAGAACTAGGGTGAGAAATATGATTTGTAACAACTTCTCTTAGTCTATTAGGCTGAGCTGGCGTGTGTTGTTTTATTTTTGCTTAGTAACTTACTTGGATCTGCCTGTTTTCACTTGCAAATCACTTAACTCCTACTTTTTTATACTTAATAAAAACATTTTTGTTATTAAACCCAATGTAAATCATTATTACCAGGGGAGGGGAAGACATAACAGCTGAGCATATCTTTCTTTCTTTGATAAAGAGAGTGAACTCATGAGCTTTCTCTGCATAGAACTTTGCTACAGAATAAGGCTGATTTATTTGGGGGTTTGGTCCTATTCGGGGCTGTACTTCTGGATGCTGTCAAGTCCCTGCAGCTGAGCTCGCCCAGAGCTGGGCTTTTATCAGTGTCCATGTTATTTAACTGAGGGGGCTGTTACCCCAACTCTGTTGCTTTGCTGTGGTAGACCAGAGTTTTAGGCCTAGCAGGACAAGGTGGGGGGGCGCCCCAGAGGGCAAGTAGGTGGGCTCAGTAATATGATCAGCACATCGGGTGACAGTTTCAAAGGGATCTCTGTGATCCAGTCCATCACATTGGGTTTTACCCATGAAAGCTTATGCCCCAATAAATCTGTTAGTCTCAAGGTGCTATAGAACTCTTCAATGATTTTGCAGATACAGACAAACCCAGCTACGCCCTGAGACTTTCCAAAAACTTAAATTAAAATATTCATTAACAAAAGACATAATGCACTATGGGACTAAAGTTAACCCACATCAACTGACTGTCATTTATCCCTAAACCAAACTGACAGTCCATCTAGCTTGTAAAAACTTAAACAACAAATAGTCCTCCAGCACCTTAGAGACTAACAAAACATGTAGATGGTAGCATGAGCTTTCGTGGGCACAACAAAGAAGTGAGTTTCATCTGAAGAAGTGAGTTGTGCCCACGAAAGCTCATGATACCATCCACATTTTTTGTTAGTCTCCATGGTGCTGCAGGATTATTAATTATTTTTAAAGATTTTTCAGTTACAGACCAACAGCTATCCCTCTGAAACATATAGCTTGTGTTATTCCTTAAACCAGTGGTCCCCAACATGGTGCCCACGGGTGCCATGGCGCCTGCCGGGGCATTTATGTATGCCCACCATACGATCTGGGCCGGCCCCGCCCCGCCCCTGGGCGCGTAGCACATACACGGCCCCTGCCCCGGGCGCACAGCACATGCCAGTGTTGGCCCCTGGTGCGAGGCGCTTGGGCGGCCCCTTCCCTGGGCACACGGCACATGTGCATGCGTGGCCCCGCCCCCGGGCGCCCGGCAGCCCCAAAACGTTGGGGACCACTGCCTTAAACCATTCAGAAAATTGTTGTTTTTTTCTGAACAGGCAGACATGTTCCAGACAGTATCAGTTCACGCCCTTCATCTCCATTCCTCTAAAGTCAAATCCAATATCTGCTTCAAGAATACCAGGTAAGACACTGTCAAGTTGAGCTTTGCCCAATAAGACCCTCTGAGCCAGCTGTCATTAAATCCTATTGTGCAAAACTTCTGTAGGTGCTCACTGTGGGTACATCTAAACTACAAGCCTCTTTCGAAAGAGATCGTCTAAACAGTCACAAGACTTTTGAAAAAGCAATCCGCTTTTCCAAAAGAGAGCACCCAGACAATCTGGATACTCTCTTTCAAAAAAGCCCTGTTTGTGTTCAAGAACGTCTTTTTTTGAAAGAGCTCTTTCAAACAAAAAGCGTTCTTCCTCGTAAAAGTAGGTTTACCAATATCGAAAAAACCACCACATTCTTTCGATTTAATTTTGAAAGAATGTGACGGCAATCTAGACGCAGGTGAATTTTTTTTTTTAAGTCCACTTTTTTCAAAAAAAACTCCATAGTCTAGACACTATGTGCAATGCTTTTCTTTGTTGGGTATTTTCTATCTTAAACAGATATTAAAAGGTAACAATCAGGGATAAATTATCCTTCCAACAAATAGACTTTACTGACCAGAGCTGCTTCCAAATATATCAGTAAGATAAATATTTGAGGCGCTCTTCATTAATATTAAAACCAACATTCCCCAATCAGCCAGGCTAATCACTCTCCTGGAAAACTAAAAAAGATGAGCCAAGCCCTGAAAAATCAAAATATTCATGTTATTTTGGATGAAGGTGGAAAGCACATGCAGGAACGAGGAACTCCCCCAGAGAGCATATTGCTAGAAGTGTAATCACTGGGGCCTACCAATGAAAGCACCCCTCAGTCCTGCATACACAGAGCTGATTATCAAGTTAAACTCTACCCAAAAACTAACTGGCAGCCTGTACAGAATTGCAGTCACTGGCAGTATAATTTGCTCTCCATGCAAAGTGTTGCTCTGAAGGTCAACACATAGGGTATGTCTAGACTACATGGCTCCATCAACCTGGCTCCAAACAACTGCCTAGTTTGCCTAGGCTCACGGGCCGTCCCTGACTACATGACAATGCCTCAGGCCCCAGCTCCTGGAGTCACAGGATAAGGGCAGAAACTTAGCTAATATATTTTAAAAAATTATTTTGTAATCAATGCAATAATGTCTGCCTAAGTCTGCAGACAGCCTGAGTCAACAGCAAGGGGCGGTGTGAACTGACTTATGCATCTCAATGGAGTGTTGACACTGAGCTCAAGCCAAACACATCTCAGCAGAGGACTCTATCTTGCAAGAGGAGAGCACAGTGGAGAAGAAATATTTTGACTGCTAGCATAAGTACTGACGTGGTTCCCTTTAGCTCCCAATAGGATGAGAAGCCCAGATCCTAGTAAGATAACAAGGACCAAGCCATTCACTAGCTCTGCCTCTGAAATGTGGGGTGCCCCCTTGCCATTTCAAATGTGGAGTAAGGTCACAGCATGGGGTGTAGCTACAGGGTGTTGTCACGGTTTGCTCTTCCTACCCTGCCAGCCCACACCTTTTCTCTCCACCCCCCACGACCGCATCCACTCCGGCCCTTCCCCCCTTCCCAGCCTAACCCTAACCCCTGCTTCCCACTGCCCAGCTGAGGCCACATCAGGCACGGCTCTGCTCCCAGCATTCAGGGAGGGCCGAGGCCATGGCACCCCAGCCCCAGCTCTCCATGTGGCCACCGGAGAAGGCTGGCGGGGATGGGGCTTGGCTCCTGGGATGAAAGGGCGGAGATGGGCTTTACCCACCCGTGCCTACACCTCTCCCCCCCCCCCCCCCCGCAAGCCTGTGGACACAGAGCAACGTAATGACGTCACTTTATCATCCCACAGGGAAAAAAAGTTCTCTCTCTCTCTCTCTCTCTCTCTCTATATATATATATACACAGAGAGAGAGAGAGAGAGAGAGAGAGAGAAATAAATAAATAGCAGATGTGCCCAGCATTGCTCAGGTCCATAATTCAGGAATTTCATCAAGTGTATTTTGTTTCTTCATCGCAATAAACTCTTATCATTCAATATGTTTTAAAAAAAATAGGGTCAATTTGGTTTCCAATAACATTTTCTTCGAGTTTTCAAAACCATAAGCATTGATTTAGCTGTGGCAGAACAGAGCAGTAGTCCAAATTTCTCCATTTTATCTCTTTTTTGAAAGGTTTATTCAGAAGCAATCCTACGCAGGGTCATCCTATTTTTCTGGCTCATCTTGGTTCAGTCTCTTTCAGCATTCACTCAGCTGTGTCAGTTTGGAGGACTCTACTTGCTTTGGTGAATTTGTCTTGTTTCTGTTTTGTTTTGTTTTGTTTTGTGGGAAGCAATCCAGTTCCTGCCTCACCCCATATCCTTGGCACAACCAAACTCAGATGTTGCTTTAAGTTATGACAAGAGGCAGCAGTATACCAAATTGGGTGGTCCTACCTTTTACTATTTAGGAAGACTTCTTGATCAAACAAACGCTCTAAAATATACAGCAGACAAGTAAGTAGAGCTCTGAGCATGTAAGCCAATGCCACAGCTTCCGGAAGAAAAACTTTCTGTTTCTGCATGAATCTTTAGGGATTCCTTAAATCTACATCCCTTTGGGGTTGCCTTTTTGGTCTGTGCCAAGCATGCAGTCTGCCAGTACAGTAGTAACACAGGCTGGCAGTGAAGAAAAAAACTCAATCCTAACAAAATTAAATATTAGGAATTTCCAGCAGAGAACTGGCAGGCAGCAGCCAAAATGTGATGCTATCAAGAATGACATAAATGTTTTTTCTTCTAGCAGGCTTGTCTGAGCATTACAAGAGCATGCTGGAATGATTTGCACACTGGAAGTGCTGAGAGCCATTGAACCAAACTTTAAACCTGGGGTCAGCAACCTTTTCAAACCAAAGAGCCAAAATACATCAACATTCAGAACAAACGGTCAACAAAGAGTCATATAAGAACACCCATTTGCATGACTGAAAATATACAATTTTAATATTATTAATAATTGACATGATGATAATAATAATAATAGCATAAATGAAACGTATTCACAGACTTTATTTAATGGGACTTCTGCTGCTGCATCTTTTCACACATTTCTTTGACGTTTACATCGTTAACTGGTCAAATCCAGTTTCGTGCAAGCATTCAGGTGGTCTTCTGTCATTCTTATGGCAGAGGGCTGGAGAAATGGGGGTGCAGGAGTCTGGGTTGGGGTTTATGAGGGGCTCAGGGCAGGGGCTTTTGGTGTATGATGGACTCAGGGCACAAGACTGGGGTGTAGGAGGGATATGGCAGGGAACTGCAGATGAGGGGGTACAGGAGCCTGGGGATGTGGGGATATGATGGGCTCAGGGCAGGGGATTCAGGTGTATGATAGGCTCAGGGTTGGGGGGGGTGCAGGAGTGTTATGATGCTGCAGCCAGATGGGGGCTGGGTCCCAAGCGGGGGCTTGTTGGTCAGGCTTAATTTTTAAAGTAAAATATCATGTCCAACGCAAAAGTTTCAACGTTGTCTTTATTTATGGCAGGAGTGGAGAATCTTTTCTGGTTTGGGGGCCACTGACCCAAAGAAAAATCAGTCAGGTGAGACGCTCCCAAGTGAGACGCTCCAGCCCCATGGGGGCAGGGATTCCAGATGAACTCTTCTGGGGTTCCAAGGTTGGAGGATTTTGTGGGCCCCCCCAGGCACTGGAGTAGGGACAAAAATGAGGGGTTAAGTGTGCAGGACAGGGCTGCCAGTGAGTGGGATAGGGATGGGGGTGCAGGATCTGGGTGGGAGGTGAGGTATGGGGGGGAGGGTGCGAGGTATGAGTGGAAGGGAGGTGGGCAGGAGTGGGCTGGAAGCAGGCTGTCTGGCCGGGGGAGGGGCTGTCTCGCCAGGGGGCAGGAGCAGGTTGTGTGACAAGATGAGGGTGCAGGGTCTATACATGAAGGAGCGAGGGGCACTTACTTGTTTTCATGCCATGTCGCAGGCACTGTGTAACACCATCTCCCATTGCTCCCATTTGCCAGAAAGAAGCCTCAGGAAAGGGTTTGCAGAGGAAGCCTCCACGAAGTATCTCCCAGGGGAAAGAAAATGGCAGCATGCATGGAGCCATTTTTGGCTGCTTGTTCCCTGCACACTGAGGGAAGGAAAAGGGCAGTGCACAGAGCCAAAAATGGCAGAGCTTGTTCCCCGCGCACCGGATCCAGTGAGGAGTCTTGGGGCTTTCTCCCCCCATTCCTGCTGGCGCTGGCGTTCCAATCTTGCAGGGGGCCGTAAGGCTGTAGCACCAGCGCCAGCTCCCTGCTGTGGAGGGAACAAGGGGGGCTGAGTTGGGGCTCCAGAAGAGCCATATCTGGCTCCCTAATGAGCCATATTTGGCTCACGAGCCATAGGTTGCTGACCCCTGCTATAAACCATATATATTATGGAAACCACTTCAAGCATCCCTAAGCCACTACAGGGGCCAAAGCAAACTTTACTACCATCTTCGCTCTCTGCAAGACTACAAACATGGAGTGCAGAGAAGTCCTATAATGTTTAAAAATGCTACAACACTGAATAAGCTAATTAGCAAGCTTACTCCTACAAAAGAACAGGAATTTTCCTATTCTTTCTGCTTGATGTTCACTCCCACTATTCCCAGCTTTACAGGCTCAGTTCTTCTAATCATTAGAGAAACACACACACACACATCCACCCACCCACCCACCCACCCACACACACCACAAGTTGACCTGATACCTGATACAGTTGTAGTCCACCCTCAAGAGTGTTCCCGACCTGGAGGAGGGGGGGGGAATCCTTGCAATGGTCACTGAAAAGTGATCCTTCCAGATCCAACTGTGTCGTTAGCTGAAGTGCAAAGAAGTCTTTTCTACAAACCCACATTAACTCGCTTCTGTGGAAATAAAATCCCATCCACCTCACAATCAAAGAATGAATTCAAAAAAATAAACTTAGTTCTTATCTATATTTTTTTCCAAGTGGAACACTGGGGTGGAGGCAGACAAAAAAAGTTTTTCTCTTTATCATTTCCTGCTTTTTCTGACCAAAGCCCATTATGCCACCTAACAGTGAAGTCCATATCAAGCCTATAATGTAAAAAAAGAATGGAAAAGAGAAGAGAAAAACAGCTTGTAATAGCCTGTTTTTCCCAGGGGGGTTGATATGCTGTTGAGGAAAATCATTAACTATTAAGCACTCCTGGTTTTAAACATATGGTGCTTTGTAGTCTATTCTGCATGCAAAAGCCCCAGCAATTTTTTTTAAGTTATCCTAATTAGAGCATGGTCTTTGATGAACGTTAACTAACATGATGCTAACCATTATTTTGCATTCGCAGTGAGACTAGACGGGGACAGGCAATGTTCGACTGCAAAGTCATATTTAACATCATGTCTGTTAACCTGACTCCACAAGGCCACGTTTTAACACGAGTTAGCTTCTAGTGAAAACAAGGCTGAGTGCTTGGCAATGCACAACACAGAAAGTAAAAAGTGCTAGCAGATTTAGTTGTAGGACTGAGATATGTATTTAATAGCCTGTGGGGGTGGGGACTGTACTCAACAGCATCAGTTTGAAGTATGGGGTTAATAACAAGACAACAAACAAAAATGGACTGGTCGCATGCAGGGGCTGCTCCAGCAGGAGCCCCTGTTCATGGTGGACAGAGTTGGCCACTGTGAGCAGGGGCTGCAAGACTCCACTAGACTCCACACAAGCCAGGACCGAGCAGTCCTAGCTCACGCTAGTCCAGGACGCTGCACCTCTGCATTTTAAATGCAGCAAGAGCCCCGCTTGATTCCCCCGCTCACCTTCTCCTCTTGCTACATTTCAAATGCTGAAGCATCACAGTTCCCCACTGCTTTTCTGCCTTTTAAATTCAGTAAGAGCTGTGGGTGGCTCTTACTACATTTTAAAGGCTGAGGCACGGCTCCCCATTATCGACTAATCAATTAGTCGATGGAAACTCCATCAACTACTCGATTAGCTGATTAATTGAAATTTAACATCCCTAGCATGGACTACATGATTAGTTAGATAGCCACAATTTAACATCCTTATCTGAAATCAGCCATTTTCTGTACATTACTAATATAAAAATAAAATGTATTAAAGGTTGAACCTTTCTAGTCCAGCACCCCTGGGACCTATCCGGTGCCAAATCAGAGAATTTGCTGAACCATGGGAGGTCAATATCATCTAGCAGCATCACCAACACTTTCACTGCTTAATGGGCTCTTGGAAGACATTCAGGGGTAAATTCCAGCCAAACAACAGCATAGAACACTGAGAGCCAGGCCTGATGGCTGTACACAATATTTATAGGGCCATGGGAAACTTAGCCACCCCCATGATAAGTGCACATCCAGCTAACTAAAACCATGCTGGACCACGGATATTGCCAGACCTGAGAGTGTCAGACTAGACTAGGGATGTTAACGTGTAGACAACTATATGATTAACCGATAATTAGCCTTGGCTTATTGGTTAATCCTGTCAACTACATGCACTACCCACCCCTTGCTGCCTCTGTATGGGTATGTCTACACTACCCCGCTAGTTCGAACTAGCGGGGTAATGTATGCATACCGCACTTGCTAATGAAGCCCGGGATTTGAATTTCCCGGGCTTCATTAGCATAAGCGGGGAGCCGCCATTTTTAAATCCCCGCTGCTTCGAACCCCGTGTAGCGCGGCTACACGGGGCTCGAACTAGGTAGTTCGGACTAGGGTCCTATTCCGAACTACCGGTACTCCTCGTGAAACGAGGTGTACCGGTAGTTCGGAATAGGCACCCTAGTCCGAACTACCTAGTTCGAGCCCCGTGTAGCCGCGCTACACGGGGTTCGAAGCAGCGGGGATTTAAAAATGGCGGCTCCCCGCTTATGCTAATGAAGCCCGGGAAATTCAAATCCCGGGCTTCATTAGCAAGTGCGGTATGCATACATTACCCCGCTAGTTCGAACTAGCGGGGTAGTGTAGACATACCCTATCAGAGGCAGCAAAGGGGGGGGGCAGGAGCCAGTGCTTGTGAGGAACTGGCTTAAAGCAGGCTCGCCATGAGCACTGTATCCACCTGACAAAGAAACAGCAGCACAGAGGGTGAAAGGAGCAGGCGAGACCTGATACATGTGGGGAGCCAGCTTTTAAGCCGGCTCTCCATGTGTGCTGGCTCCACATACCTGCCTGCCCCGCCTTGTTCTCCCCTCCAAAGGCAGTGGGGGAGCAGGCAGGAAAAGCCAGCTTCCCCCAGCACTGGCTCCCCAGTGCCACCTGCACCACCACCCCCGCAGAGTAGGGCCCCCCCCATGGACAAGGGCTGCTGCTGCGGAGCAGCCTCTGTACGCAGGGAGCTCGGAGCAGCCTCCCTGACCCTACCCCCCACTGCACTGGCAGCAGATGGGAGCCGCTCTATAAGGGAACCTGGTTTTTAAACCGACTCCCCTTGTAGACCATCTCATGCCTGTCATCCTGAGCTGCTGCTTCTGATAAAGAGGCAGCAGCACAGGATAACAAGGGGCTCCCTGGGAGTGGAGCTGGGAGCACATTGGCTGCTGGTCCTGCCTCTGGGGATGATCAAATAGTCGTGTAACTGCAAAAATGTGATGCGGTTACATGACTATTCAAATACACACTAACATCCCTAGACTAGATGGGTTCAACCTGTAAGAAAACTCTTCAACAACAATTTTTTCTCATTTACACAAGTTAGCAAATTATAGATGCACAAACAATTAATATTTAAAACTGCATAACTAAGATATCTTAGAATAAATTTCAAACCCAAAAGCAAGATTAAAAAATTGAGTTCTACACATAAACCATCCTGTATCAAACAGTGCTACAGTTCCCATTAAAACATTTCCCTTTTTATACATATTTGTAAAACAAATGTGTTTTCACTATAGGCACATAATATGAGTAGACAGTCTCAGTCTACTATATTGGCATTAAAATAGTCCAAAAATTATCAATCCCCACCATATCAGCCTTAATGACATTCCTCCCCTATTCTCTGATTGACACATTAAGAGCATCATGGAAAGTACTGTCTACCCTGCTTGTTAAGACAAGGGTTTATCTCACTCTGTCCTCTGCTAATCTCTTTAAGTGTGACTCCCCTTGATATCTGGCACCAGAGTAGTCAGCAGGGAAGACAGAAGGAAAGGGTTATTCCTTTAGGCAATATCTTTTAATACTCAATGTACTGAACACACTGAAGGTGGGATTTCCAGAAGCCTTGCAAAAATAAGTTTCAGAACTGTCTTCCAATGGGACTGTTGCCCGAGTCACTTAAAATCCCACTCCACATTCAAATCAAACTATTTTAAAAGGTACTTGTTCTAAAATTAATGCCTCACAAAATTAATCTATTTTTAAAATCTCATTGTAAATAATTTGCTTAGCCATTATCCTCAGTTTGAGAAATTTAATTTGAAGGATAATTTGAAATTTTAAAACAAAGTCTACTAATGCACTTTTAAAAGTAAACTACAAACTCAATCACTAGTAATTTATTTTATTTATCTGTTTAAATATTTTTACCTCACCTCTCTATTAAAATATTCGAGGTGGCTTACAAAATTTTTTAAACACAATACAAACATACAGGCAGTCCCCGGGTTACATGGATCCGACTTACATCGGATCCCTACTTACAAACGAGGTGAGGCAACCCCGCACTAGCTGCTTCCCCCCAGCAGACCAGGGAGACGCGAAGCTAGCGCTCCCCTCCCCAGCAGACCAGGGAGAGACAGAGCGGCTTTTCTCAGCAGACACCTCAGCTTGAGAATAAAGGACTGAGGGAAGTGAGGTGTGGGAGAATAAAACTGAGCTCTGGAGAAATGTTTGGCTAGAGTTTCCCCTACAATATGTACCAGTTCCGACTTACATACAAATTCAACTTAAGAACAAACCTACAGTCCCTATCTTGTACGTAACCCGGGGACTGCCTGTATATAAAAATTTAAAATACGAGACCCCAGAGGGACATAAAACCTGCTAAAAATATTGAGAAGAGGAACATACACATATATATGTTGACTTAGTTATGCAGGATCAGAAATAAATATATCTGTTCATGTGTAATGGACTAGATTCTATGGTTCCTATATCAGTTGATGAAATCAAAATTATTTTTGCCTGAAGGCAGACTCTGAAACAAAGCCTCTGAAGTTATTAACCATGATGAGCAAGTAGTGCTATGTAATCACAGCAATAGTTGGTTTTGTTATTTTGCCACACCCCCAATTGCCATTACACCCTGTCTCAAAGAGCTTTGAGTCTGATTTAATACATAGTGTAATAAAAAGGACACAAAATACAGAAGTAAGGATTCACGAAGAAAAGACAGTGACCACAGCAATAAGATTATGTTGTTACTCAACAAAACAACTTGCACATGTACAGGTTTATGGATCCAGAAGCATAAGGCCAGGTCTCCACTAAAAAGTTGCAGTTAACCCAGCTGCATCACTCGGGATAAAAAATTAACACACCTGAGCAATGTTGTTAAGCCAAACTAACCCCAGGTCTATATAGCACTAGATCACTAACAGAAAAATTCTTCCATCACTAGCTACTCCCACTTGTGGAACTGGATTAACTACAGCAACAGGAGAACCTGCAGTGAGTGGCTGCAGTGAGAACCTCAGCCATACTGCTATAGGGGTTGAAATGTAAACATAGTCTAAGCCTCAAATACCTGACCCTCAGGGTCAAGTCCATTAACTGAGAGGGAGTAGACATTCCTAAACCTCTATAAAAGAGATCTAGCCATTACAAAGCTACGAAGCCTCACTGGCTATGTCTAGATTACGTCCCTCCTGTCGACAGAGGAATATAAATGAGGCACTTTGAAAGTGCAAATGAAGCAGGGATTTACATATCCCATGCTTCATTTGCATAATTGCATTATGGCGGTCTTTTGAAAAAGCGCCATTTCGAAAGTAAAACCATGGTCTATATGCGGTTCTTTTGAAAACGGCAAGCTTTTTCGAAAGATCCTGTAAACCTCATTTTTTGAGGTTTACAGGATCTTTTGAAAAAGCCTGCTGTTTTCGAAAGAACCACGTCTAGACTGCAGTTTTACTTTCACAATGGCGCTTGTTCGAAAGAGCGCCATGACGCAATTATGAAAATGAAGTGCGGGATATTTAAATCCCCGCTTCATTTGCACTTTCAAAGTGCTTCATTTACATCCTTCTATCGACAGAGGGATGTAGTCTAGACACAGCATAAGTTACTACAGGTTACACAAGCGTAAGGCCAGGTATATCACTATAAGGCCAGGTATATCACACAGACCTATACTGGAGTAATCCATCACTCAGGGGTGTGAAAAATCCACGTAGTTATACCAACCTAACCCCCTGGATAGACATCTTCTTCTGATAACACAACTGCTGCCTCTCCGGGCAGGGGAGAGAGGGATATTAACTACACCAATGGGAGACACTCTCCTGTCAGTGTACGAATATCTTCAATTGAGCATCACAGCTGTACAGGAAGACAAGCCTTTAGTCATTCTATGTGTCATAATACAATGGGTCTTAAGGAAGGATTTGAAGTTTTGAACAAGAGACCTGGTACACCCATTCATAAAGGCTATTTCACGTTAAAGCAACGTAATGAGAAGAGGGGTGATGGAAGTGGACCAGCATGATCTAAAGGCAAATGGTAAGAGATGTGTCTGGATGCAATTTAGTGGCGTGTGCAATGCCAAAGGTCAGGACACATCATGAATACTGTGTGCAGGTCTGGTCACTACATCTGAAAAAAAGAAAGCTCAGAACTAGATACCTCAGAGTAACAAAAATGATTAGCTACTGTATGAGGAGAAACCAGGAATCGCCCAATTAAATGAACAGGTATCTGATTTCAAACAAACAAAAGGGAGTACTTCTTCACACAAAGTACAGTCAGCCTGTAGCACTCATTGCCAGGGATGATGTGAAAGCTAAAAGCCAGAAGTTGGGAGTGGAATACAGGGGATGATGGATCACTTGTTGATTACCTGTTCTGTTCATTCCTTATGAAGTATCTGGCATAGGCCACTGTTGGAAGACAGGATACTGGGCTAGATGGACCATTGGTCTGGGGTGAGGAATCTTTTTTGGGTTGGGGGCCACACACAAATGAGAAGCCAGAAAAAACCTCCCCACTGACGCAGCCCCCAACTGAGCAGGAGAAAGACATTCTCCGCAATCCCCTTGCACACCAGATCCTTGGCTAGTAGTTTTTGTGTGCTCTATGGGAGGACAGCAGGGGGGCTGGAGCACTAGCAGAGTGTGTGTGGGGGGGGGGGGGGGGGAAGAACACTGAGTCTCAGGCGATGGATCCAGGCAAGCAGTGGACTGCATCCAATCCCCGGGCCATAGGTTCCCTACCCCTGTGGTAGGTGATCTGGTCCTTTCTGGCCTTCAACTCTATGAGTTTGAATTCTGCTTCTGCCAAGTTGAGGGACTTCAAGAAGTCCCCCACCTGATATGGTAGAGAAATTCAAAAAGAGGACGACAGTCAATTCTGCAGATTAGGAGAGTGATTTTAGCAGCTGCTTTGCCTATGGATGGCAGAGAAGTAATATAGATGCTGGAGAGGCCGCAGAGGGAACAGTTTCAATAGTCAAGATAAGAGATGATCCATGCCTGGAAAAGTCTCTTCACCATCTGGTCAGAGAGAAAAGGTTGGATCTAGAAGATGTTGTGGAGAAAAAAACAGCAGAGTTTACACACAGTCTTGATGTGATGGGTGAACGAAGAGACAGATTTTTAGGGTGGCTTCTTCATCCTACTCCCTAATTACAGGTACCACCTTAAGATACCTTTTCTCATAGATTCTTAAGACACAAAAAAAGTCACCTCTCCAGCCAGTGGGCTGCTGCAAATGAGTGTAATTTCTTAACGACCAACACCTGAGTTCAATTTAAGGATGTTAAGGACTAGTCTCTTCCCCTCCTCCCCCTTGCTCCCTCTATCAGATAGAGACAGCAAAGGGGGGGAAAAGAGAGGCTATGGGCTCCATGTGGCACTGCCACTTTGAAACGCCATGGCAGCATTTCAAAGGGGCAGCACCGCACAGAAACCCGGGATCTGTGCAGCGCTGCCCCTTTGAAACATACCACAGTGCTTCAAAGTGGCAGTGCTGCATGGAGCCCAGGGTCAGCTGGGGACTCTCTAGCTGACCCCGGGCTCCATGAGGCATTTCCGTGGAAACCAGAGTCCCCAGCTGATCTTGGGTTCCATGCGGCATTGCTGCTTTGAAATGCCAGGCAGAGCCTGGGATCAGCTAGGAACTCCCCAGCTGACTCTGGGTTCCACGGAAATGCCGCATGGAGCCTGGAGTCAGCCGGGGAGTCCCCAGCTGATACCAGGTTCCATGGAAATGCTACACAGGGCCCAGAATCAGCTGGGTCTGTGCGGCATTTCAAAGCAGCAGTGCTGTATGGAGCCCAGAGTCAGCGGGGGACTCAAAGTCCCCCGCTGACCCCAGGCTCCATGCGGGTGCTTCCACTTTGAAATGCACAAGAGACCCCGCTGGGGACTCTTGTACATCTCAAAGGAGGAATGCAGAAGTGCCTATCAACTAGTCGAGTAGTCGATGGAAATTCCATCAACTACTCAACTAGTAAATTAATCAATATTTAACATCCTTAGTTCAGTTACCAGCAGTTGACGGGAGGCTTTGTGTTGAACTCCATTTTTCTCCCCAGCATGTAAGTACAGGTTGAACCTCTCTCATCCGGGACTCTCTGGACCACGGATGTTACTAGACCTGAGAGCCCCTACCCCAGAGGCTGAGAGTGGCTGGGAACAGAGCGAATCGGGGGCCAGTGACCTGGGGGTGGATAGCTCTGGGAACAACTGCCACTGCGCAGGGGACATGGCCAGGGATCAACTGCCAGCACATGCACATGGGGTCAGGGAACACCCCAGGAGCAGCTGCCACTCCACACAGGGCTTGAGGCAGGGAGCAGAGCCCCAGGAGGGAGCTGAGCTAGGCAGGTTAGCCAGAGGAGGTCAAGCCTCCGGGTTCTCCCAGGACAGCAGCCAGGAGGGGAGCCCTGGGAGATCCCAGACACCTGACCTCCCCTGATCCAGAAAATTCTCTTGTTTGGGACCACTCAGGTCCCCAGAGTGTCAGACCAGGGAGGCTCAACCTGTACCCCTGCCTTGTGTGCACTTCCAACAGAAATATCTTCTCTTCATAGCAATAAAACCTAAGTACAGCTGTTGTCCATCGTCCTGAGCAAAGTCACCTCCATATCCTGCCAATTTAGCTAATAGCAGCTGTTAGTTAAGGCCCAGGTCCTGCAAACATTTGCTTCCCTTTAAGCATGCAAGTAGTACCATTCCCTTGAAAGTTAAGGATATGCGGGTTCACAGAATCAGGGCTAAAGTGAGAAAACACAGAATTCTAGACAAACTTACAACACTGCTGTACACAAAAGAATAAATTACTATCTTGAAATGTATCACAAATCCATTGATTGGCAGAGAAGTAAACGGTACTCTCAAAGGCCCTTTTGGATGCCAATAAAACAGGTTATAATTCAACAGGTGTTTGAGAAATGAGCCTGGATAGGATTATTCAGCATGTCACAAACCATGTAGAGAAAAAAAGTCACTAACAATGCCCCCTATAATACAGTCAGAAGCAATCTGCTGTGGGTTTCCCTTAATGAACTCAAGTTCAACATGCGAGAATTCTGCAAAGCTGTAGGAAGGCCGGAGGGCACAAGTTCAATGTCAAAACCAAGAGATCAAATTTTAGTGTGCCCAAAGAACTGAAATAGTGATCTTTAATCTATTCGTTTTTACGCAGCTAAATCAGCAGGACTGTAACAAGGAAAGAAGGGTTTCTTTTACCGTTCCTCACCCCCTTTTCCAAACTCTCACACACAGCACACATTTAGCTGGGGAAGTAATTGCCAAAAGATATTACTGAGGTTAAGAAATTTGCAGGACTGGACGTTTATATGGATGACAGGAATCTCCAGAATTACAATAGGAAAGTTTTTAAAACTTTGGGGGAAATCCTGGCTTCACTAAGTCAATAATAAAACTCCAATTGACTTTAGTGAAACCAGAATTTGAACATAAGAATTTTGGACATAAATACTCATGTGTCAGGATATAAGCCAGGGGTCTCAAACTTACAGCCCGTGGGCCATCTGCAGCGCAAGCAGTTCCATGGCTGCTGGGCTACGTCTACACTGGCCCCTTTTCCGGAAGGGGCATGTTAATTTCAGCGATCGTAGTAGGGAAATCCGCGGGGGATTTAAATATCCCCCGCGGCATTTAAATAAAAATGTCCGCCGCTTTTTTCCGGCTTTTAGAAAAGCCGGAAAAGAGCGTCTACACTGGCCCCGATCCTCCGGAAAAAGCGCCCTTTCCCGGAGGCTCTTATTCCTACTTCAAAGTAGGAATAAGAGCCTCCGGAAAAGGGCGCTTTTTCCGGAGGATCGGGGCCAGTGTAGACGCTCTTTTCCGGCTTTTCTAAAAGCCGGAAAAAAGCGGCGGACATTTTTATTTAAATGCCGCGGGGGATATTTAAATCCCCCGCGGATTTCCCTACTACGATCGCTGAAATTAACATGCCCCTTCCGGAAAAGGGGCCAGTGTAGACGAGCCCCCGGTATGCAAATCCCTGTGGCCCCGGGGTGGGGGGTATCTGTACCCTTCCTCAAAATCCAGCCCCGGCTCAGCTCCCACCCTACGCCTCTTCCTGCCCTTGCTCCATCCTCCCCCTGCTGCATTGCACCTCTTCCCTCAAGCACGCTCCCCGGAAAGACGTAGCCACAGGAATTACAGGGCACCCAGCGGGGGTACCAGCTGAGGTCATGCCCCCTCGTACTCACCACAGTAGCGGGAGCTGCAGGGAAATGGAGCAATGCAGCAGCATCTGCTCTGCTGCATCTCCCAGCCTCAGCTGCCTGGGAAAATGGCAGGGGAGCAGAGCAGATTGCTGAGTAGCTCTACTTCTCCAAGGCTCCCGCTACCGTGGTGAGTGTGTGTGGCAGGTGAGGGAGAAAGCCCTGCTGCTGTCCCCAGGCCACCCAGGGCCCTAACTTGAGTATAGGGCACTACCCTATCCATAGGACGGATGGGGCAGCCACGCCAATCCATCCTGTGGACGGGATGGCTCTGCACACACTTCTCCCCAGGCCAAAAGAATGAGCCAGCAATGGTGCAAACCTAGCAACCCAGAAGCTGCTCCAGTCCCACTCTGCTACCAGTGATGGCACCGAGTACTCCTGCGGAAGGGAAATTAAATCGTCCAGGGATATCAGGCAGGGCTGAGGGAGACACAGGTTGGCAGGCAGGGCCAGGAGATGCGTGGGGGGGGAGGGAATGAAAAGAGATCCCTGCCCCGACCACCAAAGCCCTGCCAGAGGGGGTGCCTGTTGACTCACTAAGAGGATTAGAGGACTGACACTGGCCCTAACCGAAAGTAACCTAAGTTTGAGACCCCTGATATAAGCCAATCTAGAATGTGAGTTAGGAAGAAATTTCCATGAATTTGTCCCATAACTGCCTAACCCTATTTCCTGAACCTTCCTCTGAAGTAGTTGGCATTGGCCACTGTCAGAAACAAGACACTAGAACAGACCTATCACTAGGGATGTTAAGGTGTAAACAACTAACTGTTTAACCAATAAAGCAGATGCTTATGAGTTATTGGTGTCAGTTACACTCAGCCTCCTCCTCAGGAGCTGGGCTGGCAACTCCACTCCTGTGGAGGCTTCACTGAGGGCTCAGCAGTAGAAAGCTAAGCTTTATAGGTTACGCTATTAAACAATTTTTAACGTCTCTACCTATCACCAGTATGAGAGTGTCCATGATACTTGCAAACTCATATGCACTAGTTCTTTGGTACCTTTAATTGGATGTATAGAAGAAAAAATAAAAATCAGTATTAAAAATATTTAGCTTGTGCAAGTGCTACCCCATTATAACCTAAGTGGATTCTGCTTACAAATGCAGAAGAAATATCTTGTGGTAGGTACTCTCCATGCTCTGCAACACTGCGAAAGCAGCTGCTTTGGCCGCTCACTCATCATTACTATCCAACTGCAAAAGCTGGAGCTTGCTGATTCAAGCAACAGCAGACACCAGGGAGTGTGGATTTTTCTGTATATTGTTACTATCCATCTGCTGTTCAGTTGGTGAACCTTTGTGATATTGCATGTACTTGCCAGGTAGGAAACTCCTGGATTCTAAACTGGTCTTGCTACTTCTCATGCAGACATAGGCCTCCTGTGGTAAAGAATCAAAGCCAAGGTCCTGATCCTGAAAAGACCTGCACGTGGCCTTAACTCTGTAATCTTGGTGATTTCGATGCAATGACCCACATGCATAAAGTTAAGCATACATAGAATTTTTCAAAGACCAGGATCTTCTATTTTCTGTAGTACTTCAAAGTTTAGTCAACAGTACTTCAAGTTTAAACAACTAGACATTTGCTGAATGAGTATGCCCTTTATTTATTAATGTTAGAAACAAAAAGAATAAAAAAATTCTACCTTTATTTCTTTGATGCATCCAGCCCTTGGAATCATTTTATTTTCCACAGTTGGCTCTGTGCCTTTCTGCTGCTCAGAAACAGACAGAGAATTTCAATAGCAATTAGAAATGCAGAGCTACAGAATGGCTCAGCAAGTGGCTCCATTAATTACTCCTCGGAAAGCCTCAGTTCAAGTCATCAATTACTTGAATCAGGTGGGAGTGCCCCGTGAAGGTGGCATACCTGCCTACAACAGGAAACTGGAAAGGCTAAGCTTTTCCTACCTGCAAACCAATCTATCCCATAACTCTGGTTTCTCTGACATCTGGAAGAATGGGAATGGGAAATATCCAATGCAATTCTTTTTTAATTAGGAAAACATGTTCCCTACTTTAATGCAAACAATAATGGAGCTCAGTAATTCAAATACTTTTTTTTTCAGCCTGTCTCAGTTTAGTGGGCCAGATCTTCAGACATTATAAATCAGTGCTGCTCCATTGACTTCACTCTCACACACATGGCGTGAAATCCTGGCCCTACTGAAGTCAATGGCAAAACTCCAATTGACTTACTAAGGCCAGGATTTCATCCGTTGGCTCCAATTCAAGTATTCTGATTTACACCAGCTGAGGATATCGTCCTCCATCCGACTCTATTAGTCATTTTCCTGGTTGCTGTGCCCTGGCGCCTGAGCCCAATGGCATCATCAATTTGGCTGAGCTCCTGAAGCTGCTCCAGGGCAAGGTGCTGCTCGATGCACTGTTCTCTGACCAGCTGTAACTGGCCACGGCAGAGGAGTCTCAAAGAACAAAGAATTCCAACCTGTTAACTTTTCCCAAAAGGCTCTGGATCTTGGATGCTGCTGTTCATTCTAAACATCCAAAGCCAGGTACAAAGTTAGCCATTTCTTTCCAAATCTGAACCCTGGCCCGCATCCCAGGAAACTGCCAAACCTCCACTGAAGATGCTATAATAAAGCAGAATTTCAGTGAAAAAGGCCTGTTTTAATTGTTTTTCCATTTATTTCTCTTTTCTCTTCCTGTTCTCCATTTTTCTTTCTATGTCCAAAGTATCTTTTTTCCTGTGTTTTACAATGTCCATGGTTTAGCTCAGATTATTTGTTCTATAATTTAAAAAAAGTTAAAAATCAACAAATGGTCCGGCAGCACTTTAGAGCAGGGGTGGGCAATAATTTTTAACAGGGGAGTGGGGGGGGGGGGGGACATACCAATATTTTTGGGAAGCGGTCAAGGGCTGCACTCTTCCATGATATTAATGGAGATGCAGGGTCTGGGATGGAGGCTGGGTGCAGAAGGCAGTTGTAACATAGGGCAGGGAACTGGAGTGCAGGATTTTGGGATGTGACCTAGGGTAGAAGAGGATTATGATCTGGTGCAGGAGATGGGGTGCCAGATCTGGGAGGGGGTATGGGTGCAAGAGACGGGCAGAGGGTTTGGGTATGTTGTGGGGGGGGCAGAGGGTTGGGGAAGGGAGGGGTTGGGGTGCCAGAGGCAGGTTCTGGCCTGGAGATTTACCAGCCAGCAACCAAACCAGCCTGTCTGCCTGCAGAGCTGTCTTGGTGGGCCAGATCTAGTGGCTTGGCGGGCCAGATTTGGCCCAAGAAACCTCACGATACTATCTATATTTTTTTTGTTATTCTCTAAGGTGTTGCAGGACCATTCATTGTTTTTTAAGTTTTTTTTAGTTACAGACTAACACGGCTACCCCTGTGTTCTAGAATTGTTAATTCTTTTAAAAATGTTTCACATTTATTGGTTCACCTTTCATCTAAAACCTTCTTTTTTCAAAACGTTTCTCTCTTCTCATTTATCTTTCTCCTCCTTTTGATGATACACATTGTACCTCTATAAACTGAGACTCTCTGGTCCAGCAACATCCATGGTCCTGTTCCAGGATCAGAGAGTCCTTGTGCATTGTGGCAGGTTTGCAGGGAGCCCAGCCTGATGCAGGGGGGAGAGAGAAGGCCGGGAGCCAGGAAGACTGGTGTGCGGCACCACAGACAGGTTGCTAAAAGTCATGCAGCGTAGCCATTGTTTGTTGGCTCTTTTGCTGACAGAAAACTTCCATCCCAACGAGTAGCGGTAGCTTTGTCAGCGGGAGAACGTGCTAACAAAGTGCCATTCACACCAGTGCTGGTCTTGGGCAAAACTTTGTCTTTCAGGGAGAGTGGGGATGTCACTTTAATACTACAAGACAAAAGTTTTGTAGTTCCACTGCCCGTGTAGACGTAGCCTAGAGGTACCACATTCATATATGGAAACTTCTATAGGAATTTCCTTCTGTGAGAATGCCGCAGCACATTTTGTACACGTGTGATGGAACTGGACTGCCAGCAACTAATGAAGTCCATCCCCCTTTTAGCCTCAACGCTTCAAATCCTTGTTGGAATCACCATAACCTGACGAATGTAAATATTTGTTCAGGGTTAAGTTACCAAGAAAGCATTTGTGCTCACGCCCTGCAAGCATAAGAAAAAGGAAGGCCTAGATTTTCAAAATTAGGAGCCTGAAATCAAGTTTATACTTCCATATTTAGAAACCTGCTCGAGCACTTGGCCACTAGGCCAAATGCTTAAGTTTTTGGAAGTTACAAATATCAGCAGCTCCCACTGGCCTAACATTCATACTTAGGTACCTGCCCGATTTTCAAAAACTTGAGCACCCAGTGGGAGCTGCTGTGTGCACAGCACTTTTGAAAATCAGGTAGGCCCTCAACACAGAGTTTAGCGGCCTTCAAAAATGTTGGGGTTGGTTTCAATAGGACTTGTAAAGGTCTGTGCACACTGTTCCTAAAAACTTTTGTCTCCAGGATGCAGGTTAGATTTATGATTGAGAGTGAATTCTTTAGGTCTCAGCCTCTGAAATCAGTAGATTTTTCACCTGCTCCATAAACCAGCTTACATGTACTGTCTATCATAAAATGGTAGTGGCAGAAGTGATTATTCTTCTGTGATGGCACTGCACATCAGTTCAGCTATGGACTTTTTATCAAGTGACAAGAGAGAGGAAAAATGCAAGTGCTCTATAAATGTTACATTCATTCAGCAGTTATACATGAAACAACTCTGAAAACTAAATATTCATCCATCCAAGAGATTTCTAAGAGGATGCATCAAAGCAATCTGTGAAGGAATCCCTGAACTTAATTATTTAAAAAGAGAAAATGAAATATGTCTTGACTTATATAGAATCTGATTATTCATATTCATGTTCATGATGCCCTAAGATGTTTAATAGTTCCTTGTCTCTTACAATAGAGTTTCCTGTAATCTGTTCCCAGCCCATCTGTTAACTCCTTAAAGATACTGTCATTAAAGGAATGCCTTTGCCTACTAGTAGCCAATTTGAAGAGTATGAATTGTACATTATTCCATTCACTGGTAGATGCCAGCTTCTTATTCAATAAAGAGCTTGCTTCAAAACAGCAACTGATGCTCCTACCACTTTAAAGCATACTGTAGAAGTCTTTTAAGTTTTTTATAACATAGTTCCAATTCTTCCCTATTAAGAACACCCTACTCTCTAAAATCTCTCTACTGCTTGCGGAAGAGGGAACCAATGTTTGACACTAGTTTTCCTAAACACTGACAACTATCTTCCTCATGCTATTACAGCCTAATAAGGCTACCACAGAATAGACCCCAATGAGTCACAGCTGTTAAGCTTTTCACAACCACTGATTCGGGGATTTCATTATAGCCTCAGCACAGCTCTGGCAGTGGACAAGACTTTAAAGGAGGGGTAGATGACCTTATAAGTAACCCCTTTCAGGCCCCTTTACACTGCCAGAATGGTGTAAAGGGGGGCTTAGTGTAAATGAATATGGTTGTAATAAAGTTGGGATTTTTGTCACAAGTTGTACCGACAATTTGTTGAAATTCCAGTTCTGGTGCAGTCAGTTCAAGTATCACGACAAACCATCTTCCCCCTCACTTGAAAGAGTGGCATTGTCATCTGGCATACAGGTCTGCAATGCTACTCAAGTGTGGCCCAGCCACCCTCCATCAAGATGGGCAGGTGCATGAAGCGGTGATGTCAAGGTAGAGGTATGGTGGAGTTACAGAGCATGGGAGCCTCCTGGACGGCGGTGTGGGGATTGCAAGTGTGTGGGCGGCTCCAGAGATGCAGAATTTAAACCTTTTGTTTTCTAATTTCTTAGCTGTCAAGCTGGCAGCATAGACCTTCTGCTCCCACTCATCCAGTACTTGGGGGGAGGGAGGGGGGAAGAGAATCTCTATAACCTAGAGCTGGCCTTAGCTCATAGACCGTAGTGGTCCTGTAGGAGACTGGCACCACTGGGTTTCCCCATCCCAGCTTTGTGCCCTGAGAGAGACAAGCCCCAGCCTTCACCCTGTCCCGCTCACCTGGGCTTCCCCATGCCCATCCCTTGGTTTGGGCAGGCAGTGGCACATGACCAAGTCCTTGTGATTAAGGAAAAGCTTCTTTTGTCAATGAGTCCAGCCTACCCCACCTGGCAAAGGCAGAAAAGTGTGAGGCCAGTGCCAGCAAGGCTGAGTGCAGGTAGCGAGTGGGACAAGTATCCCAGGGGAGCCTAGACATGATCTGCACAGGTCCCCCGCAGTGTTCACCTCCTCCTCCTGCATTTCCGTCAGTGCCCCCACTGAGTTATGACAGGGAGCAGTCCAGGACAAAACTGAGTGAGTGTCTTAACAACATGAGGGATGGGGTCATGAAACCACTCCAGTCTGCGTCAACTATAATAAGTTCTGGTGAGTGCTGAAAATTGCAGTTTCCACATCAAAACCATCATAGCCTGCAATTTTCTTACCACCTCTAAATGGAAATCTGGCTGGCAGCTTGTAACAAAAAGCAAAAATCATAGCAGAAAGCCTTGTGTTGTCAGATAGATACTAAATTCATACTGTACTTACACGCTGTTTAATTACAGATAGCTGAGTCACTACTTCATCCCTGTTGCTGAATTCTAGATTGCTTTTTCACTCTCCGGGTGAACACAGACCAAATTAGATTAAATCTCCCTTGATAATAAATGACAATGAAAAGCCACTTATGAAAAAGAAGAGAGGTGCACAGCAAACACAGGTGAGTGGAAGGACACACATTAAGTACCCCTTCCCGCCCCATTAAGTCATTGGGAGTTTTGCCACGAATTTCTTTCACAGCAGGGCCAGAGTCTAGGTGTGGACAGAAAATGAAGAGACTGCATGAAGGTGGATAGCATGGATAACTTCCATTGAAGTATGTTTTTTACTTACAAAAGGACCAAACAGCAGCAGAAGTCAGTGATGTCAAAATAAAGAGGCAGAAGAAAGGTAATTTGAAGCACTAGCGGACTGAGGCCACACCAGCAATGCACTTTATAGTGCTATTATTGGGAAACTATGTCATTAACAACCATCATGGAGATCTCAAAATACTGTACTTAGTAGAGTCAGAGTAGTGTGTACAGTTAAGGAGTGTTTGCAGAAACACAAGTCTTCCATTCAATTTAAGTATTTGTTTACACTGGTCTTCATCCCCTAATCATGCACAATCAAGGAGAAATAAAAGGAGACTTTGACTTTGACTCCACTTAATGCCTCAGACAGGTGCACCAGGTAGTCACATTTCTGTACCCTCCCTACTAGCCAGTTTTCTAGTCCTTTAAAGTAGGACGCAGCGTAAGAGGAACTTGCTTATAATGAATTTGGATACAGAGATGGTCCATTAGATGAAAAGGGTGTTTTTGTTTGTTTGTTTTTGTTTTAAACAAATACTCAGAAGGTTTTGGGACACTACAGTACAAATTACAATTCTAGTTATACTGACTCTCTCAATCTACTGCCAGCTTTGCCATGGACTGAATGTGTAAAAACTGGGTGAGTCACTTACCATCATTGTGCCTCTTGAAAATGGGGCTCAGGATCCTCACCAACCACTGATACTTATCATGAAAAGTGATAGTCACCAAATGTGCTAACTATTAGCAATAACAGAAAAGAGTGCAGGCTAGTGGATAGCAGGGATGTGAAAATGTAACCGTGTACACATAGGTCACTGTTGAGTGTGGGCTGATATGTGCAGGGAGCCAATGTAAAATCCAGCTCCTGGCACACACCAGCTCCCGGGGAGCCACCTGTCTCTCTCCCCAGCTGTGCTGCTACCAAAGTATCAGAGGCAGCAGCACGCGGGTGGGGGGGAGGGAGGGGAGTAGGAGAGGAGGCAGGCAGGAGCCAGTGCATGTGGAGAGCCAGCTTTTAGGGAAGCTGCCTCCCCTCCTGCATGTAACCGTGTAACTGAAAATTTTAGCAGACGTTACACTTTTACTTGATTAGACACATTTTAACATCCCTAGTGGAAAGCACAGTATATTGGAAGCTAAGAGATCTCAACACAACTCTTAATGCTGACTCTTCATCTAACCTAAGGAAAAGTATCTTGAACATTTATGTCTCAGTTTCTACATCTGTAAAATAGACAACACTCCCGAATTTTTGGCTTTGCAACACTATTATGATTTCAGATTATCTGAAAAATGAAAACCTTTTGAAAGTGTGTCATTGTTAATCGCTTTGCAATAGTTGCAAACAAATAAAAAAGAGAAAGTTAAATGAACCAAGAGTTTCAAGCTTCTTACAGTTTTTCAAAAAGAAAATGCAGCAATAGTTACTACCGCTTTTTCTCAACCAGTTTAGTCCACTCCATAAAAAAAGTAATGTTCTTTTAGCGGGAACACAGTCCTGCAAACTGCAAATACACTGAGCACTGAATAAATGTTAACACTTTAAAAAGAACTGTAACAACTCCTTTTTTAAACAAACATTTTGTCGGAACATAATATCTGTTCTATCTTGGTTATACCATATATAGAGAGCATTTACTGCAGACATAACACTGTCTTACACGTGACATATATGTAACTCACTCTTTGTTCAAGAGTCCATCTATTTTAAGCATCTTAAAACCTGCTTATTTTTCACACTAGAAACCACTATTAAGATTCAGTTTTTGATGACAGGCTATTGCAAATAGCTTCAGATGTTTTTACTGAATTTTCAGTATATGGTGAATCATGAATAATAGTTTAAGGGTCATTTACAAACTAGGCTGGAAGACTAAATTCATCTTAAAGTTTATAGTTGCTTCAGTAGGATAAAATGTATGGTCAGATGAGAAACAGAACATTAGTGTTCGCATTTTGACATTTACATTCCCCTGTCCTTTTAATCCTCAAATGGACTAACTCAGATCAAGCCACAGTGGCAGACAAATTAGTGGGGCAACATTTGCATCCCTATTGCATAGGGTCTGTTAATAGTGCTATTATAAAACTTTATCTTAGGGGTTTGTAAATGGGCTATGAAAAACACATTCCAAGTGCAAACTTGACATAGAAAGTCTCTGCCCCAGAGAAAGCTTTCCTGCCAATTTATAAACGTAAAAATACACGTGTAAGCTGCAAACACTTTTAATAAAAAAGTACACGTACTATTTTTATTAAAGATGGATTTGGCCAGTAGCACCAGAGGCGTCAGTCAGGAACAAGAAAGCCTGTATAGTGCCCATTGTTCTGGACACTATATAAACACAATGGAAGGGATTAAAGAGTATGGTGCTCAAATCCTATTGAAATTCAATGGGAATTAGGATTCTAAATACCTTAGGGTCCTTTGAAAATCCTAGCCCCAGTGCCTGCCCTGAAGAGCTTACAATGCAAATAAACAAGACCAACAACATACACCCAGACTGATAATGACAATGAAATTCTTATTGTGGATTTTGATTTCCAGTGCCATTTCTCCCTCTGTCCAAGTGGCACAGGCAGCCCTGCTTCCCCAACCTGTCCTCCTTCCACCCTGATCACTCAGATGTTTGTATTTCACATTAACCCTTGTTGTCCTGTTTTATTACCACCATTCTTTTATTTAAATGCCTGCTGTCTCGATGCATTTCTGAGGCATCTCAAGCCCTAATCAACACCAAAACTCTGGTCTCCTTGCCACTGTTCCCTGTCAGCTGAGTGCACGGAGGGCCACCCAGGGAAGAGTAAAATACCCCTCAGCTGATTAGCAGAGCCACCACAGCACCCTCAGATAACAGCATGTGTTTCTACTGGTGATACACATCTGCACATGCCTGAGTCCACATAACAAAATGTATTCTGCACGTCAATGGGAAACATTGCTCTGTGCAAATAGTCAATTCAGTTAGCAGATCCGCAACAAGCACGGAAATTCCCCAACGGCTTCAAGTTTCTGAAAGAGCATTCCCTTGCCGCGGCTGTTCCAATGTGTGCCTACTCAAGCAGGGGCCTTCGAGCTATGGCGTAGGGAAGAAAGCCAATGGACTCCTGCCTGCATGTTCAGAGAGACAAAAGGAGAGGCCTCAGGAAGCAGAGTGTCCCAGACCCAGTTTGAGCAATATGCTTAAGTATGTGCCTGATTTCAAATATGAACAGCTGAATGGAAGTCAAATGGGACAAATCCTGGTATTGCCAACCCAAGCATTAAGAAATAACGAGTCAGGTCCCTAGCAGTTATGAGGTGGTTTTAAAAATTCAGAAATGTTTAAAATAATGAATTGCTGAGCCTTTCTATAACTTCTCTGCAACTATAAGAGCTAGAAATGTAAATTCCATTAAAAAGAGTGAGATTCTCTGGTAAATACCTGGCTCTAGAAATTGGGGATTTAAGGAAAAAACCAAATAACTCATAATAAAATGTGTGAGATGACAGAACTGTTTAAATACTGGAGCCTGATTTTAAGCAAATGCGTAAGTACCTGGCTGAGTCAGGGCTCCAGTGTCTAAAGCAGAAGAGGAGCTTTGCCGGCCTGCTTACCTTGCAAATGCTCCCATGCTGACTAAACCTGCATCTCCTCCCAGGAAGGAGAGTCCTTGGGACTTTGAATGTATAAAATGAAAACTCTGAATTAGGGATGCTAAAAAGCAGTTAGTTAGTTCACCATGTAACAGCTGAAAATCTTAGCCGTAACTCAGTTGCATGTTGTGGCCTGTGTCGTAGAATACCGCAGAGCCCTCAGCACAGCTGGCTCCGAGGAGTGGGGCCATCAGCCAGTATGAACCAAGAGCTGGCTCCCAGCTGCCTGTCCCACTCCCAGGGAGCCAGTATAAGCTTTATACTGTAGTCTGCAGCGCGGGACAGCACCCGGCTCCCTAGGAGCAGATGTACACCAGGAGACAGCTTTTAAGCCATCTCCCAGCATGCACAGACTCCTGCTTGCAGTGCAGGGCGGCAGTTAGCTCACTCCTGGGAAGCGGGGCCAGGAGTGGCCATGTAACCGTCATGCTTACCAGTTAACCATTTAAATGGTTATGCTATTACATCCCTGCTCTGAATCCATGACACCATTGCTAGTGGCACTCCATTTAATTCAGTCCAATTTGTAACATGCTTTTTTCCACCTTTATTAATCTAAAGATTAAGTAACATAGGTGAAAAAACTTAACAGAGTTACACCAAGAATGAATTTGCCCCACTTTACTTTGAGTGGCAATTTATAAAAGCAGTTGTGCTAATTTGAGGTATGTTCAGAATACATCATTACCTATGTTATTCATAACACTCAAAATTAATTAAGGTGAAAGAGTGGTTTGTGTTGATGTTAGTACTGATTTTTTATGTTGACAGAATATTTTTAACTTCCAATATGTTGTCACTATGTTCCATTTACATTTTGCATTTCTCCGTTTGGACAGAGAAAGTCAATAGGGTCACTATCGCTTTTGTTTATAGTGACTTTCCAATGCATTTGTACTGCAGTGTTTGGGTTTCAGATGCTACTGGGAATGTCTGAAAAAAGTAAATGCTTTAATTGAAATGTTTTTAATTGTACAAACGTTTCTATTGTTTTAGACTATAAAAAAGTCTGCTTTCACAAATCTTCAAAGTTGGGGAGGATTTTGAATAGAGTGTGTCTCTTTAACATAGTTTAACTACTCAGTTTTCAAATGGAAAATGTGACTTAAGTATTGAGGTTTAAAAAGCAGCTACAATGTATGCAGCCAATTTTCTAAACATGAATCTCATAAGGGATTTTTTTGGTTTGTGTGCTGTTTTTTTTTTTTTGTATGAGAATGTATGGTTTTCAAAAGGCAGTCAGCTAGCTGCAATAGACCATAATGGCCCAGAGGTTTTCAATTTGCAGACTGAAAGTGGTTTATGTTAAGCAGTAACAGCTCCAATAGGTATTTCAAAAAAAAAAAATAGAAAAAAAAGAGCAACGCTTTTCAAAAGTGCCTAAATGTGGATTTTCTTGGTAGGTCGTAACTGTGCTGAGGAAATAAATAGCCATTCCAAAATAAGCGTTTAACTAGATAGGCTTTATGTGGTTTTCGAAGGATCTAAAAATATATTTACACAGCTCAGTACTGTATTTACAGACATGACTAATCTCTCAGTTGATACTATAGAACATCAAGGGCTAGATTCTGATAGCTGCCACACAAGGTGAGTCAAGCTTGTAAAGACTAAAGGCCGATGCTCCATCTGTAATTCATCCTCTTGTCATTTCACCCTAACAGGGATGCTAGACCACAGCATTAAACGTGTACTTGGAGTTAATGGTGTGGGCCTTTTGAAAGGGAGCTGCTCTCTCGCCTTTGTGCAAATGAATGTTACAAACTGCCAAGCGAGCTCACAAAGGCAAAACTTATCAGCCCAGACTTAAGTGCTGAACTTGAACCTCCGATAAGGAGTCTGATAAGGCCTTTGTCTGCTCAGACACAACTGTCGCCCCGCTGACTTCCCCCAAAACCAGGAGAAGGTCTCGGCAGGGCCAGTCTCTTCAGAGCTGGCTCCTGCCCGGAGGCCCCAAGCACTCCTAGGATTCTCTGGAGCCAAAGGTGCAAGCCGCATGCAGAGCTGCCTGCACAATAATTGAACACAGCAGCTGGGCCGGGCTGCCAAACGTGCCGAGACCACGCAACGGAGTTGGCAGGGCTCCGCCGAGACCAGGGGTCGGCTGGTGCCGAGGAGCCCTGGTTAAGAAGTAACTAGTCCGAGTTAGGACGCCTGACGGGGCTGGCGCTAGCTGCCTGTTTCCGGGCAGGCCACAAGGGTTGGTCTCTCCCTGCCCCGGTCTCCTTCCAGCCCAAGGCAGAGTCAATGAATGGGGCTGCGGAGGCGCCGGGGGGAGAGCGGAGCTCAGTAAATCTCGCTCCCGGGCACGCCGAGCCAAGCACGGCGCAGCTCCCCCGCCCCAGGCGCCCCCGCCGCCGGGTCCGTGTTCCGAAGGGGGCTGCCCCCTCTGCCTCCCAGGCCTCAGTCCGACGGGCCGGGAGGGGCTCAGGCGAGCAGCCGCGCTCGGTCCCGACTTCCCCAGCTGGGCGCTCGCCGAGCCCGGACGCTGCCCGCGTCCCCCCAGTGCCGAGTCCGCTCCCGGGCGGGAACGGAGCCGGCTGGGAAACTTCTCCCGGGACAACTCCCCGGCCGGCCCGGCCCCGACTCACCCTCCGGCAGCTCCATCGGCTCCAGCGCTGCCTGCCGCTCCCCGGCGCGGCTCCGGCTCGGGCAGGGCGGCGCGTCACGGCCGAGCCCTCACAAAGGAGGCTGCCTGGCGAGGGGGGTGGGTTTCCTCTCCCTCCCACCCGGCCGCCGCATCGCGCCCGCCCGCCAAGGCTGCGAGAGGGACACGGCGCCCCCAAAGGCTGCGGCCGGCCGGCGCCTCCCGCAGGGGAGGGGGGGGTCCGGGCTGCAGCGCCCCCGCGGCGGAGCACCAGGGACGTCAGGCCAGCGGGGGCTTCCACTCCCTGGCAGCCTGGGCAGGGGCGGCTGGAAGTTCCTCTAGGCTGTCCCAGGCCACTGAAGTCACTAGCAACCCCCCTCCTTCAGGGGAGGGGGGTAAGAACTAGATCCTCCCACATCCTCCCTTCCTCTTCTCCCCCCCTCCACTGTCTGGACAGAGAATATGGGGGGGGGGGGGGGAAGACGCCAAAAAATCCATCCCCATGGAGCAGAGCTACCTGGGCTAGTATCTGACACTGGCACTACCCTCTTTTTGGCACAGCTGCCCCCAAAGACCAACATCACCCTGCCTGCTCCATGTGAAAATCTGATGGCCTTGCCCCCCTGCAACAGCTGCTGCGGCGTCCTACAAGGCTGCTTCCTCCACACACTTCTCCCCAAGCTGTGCAGCTCAGCTGTTGTACTGGCAGCTCAGAACATGGAATAAGACAGCAGGTATGGGTTGGGGCAGCAGGCACTTAACCTAGGGTAGAAAATCCCCCTGGAACTTAATAAGGAGGTACAAAGATATCCCATGGAGAGCAGAACCAAGATTCCAAAGGCCTGCTTTACAGGATACAGAAGATTTACACACAACAAAATGTCAAGAATTTCAAAAGTAGCTTCCAACTGTACATACCAAAGTTGTCCAGAATTGTACACAAAACATCTCAAAACCTAGACATGAAACATGTCTACAGAGCTGACAAAACCCAAAATGCTTCTTGGTACTATTCCAAGGACCAAAGTCAGAGACTCACAGTTTGACCCATGCAAGGTTAGAGATGGATGTGAAAGAACTGCTTTGAAAAAATTAAGTTCAGAGTCCCTCACTTGGTCCCCTCCACCACCTCTCCACCCACAACTTACAGGCTTTACAAACATTTTACACCTTTAGAAATCCCACCACAGTTAAGGGCTACAATCAATTCGCTACAATCTTGTAATTCTTTATTACTCCTTGTCTCCCTTCAGATTTATGCTATCTACTCTGCCTCAACTTGCATCCTTTGATTTGTTCTGCCACAGAAATATGCTGTTGGATAGGTGTACTGTGTTAGAGAATAGATGGATATTTTAACTAACGGAAATAGAAAGATTGATCTGTTTGATATTATGAGATGGACTGTAAGTAGTTCATATGTTTGTGTAAAATATATGTAGAAAATATGTATTTTAACTATACTATCTGGGAACTATTTTTGTAGTAAGTAACAATGTGGCTGTGTCTAGACTGGCAACTGCTTTTGCGGAAAAACTTGCCAGCTGTCTACACTGGCCGCTTGAATTTCCACAAGTACAGTGACTTCCTGCTGTCTAAAATCAGTGTTTCTTGCAGAAATACTATGCTGCTCCTGTTCAGGCAAAAGTCCCTTTTGCACAAAGCTTTTGTGCAGAAGGACCAGCATGGACAGCTCAGATCGCGAAAATGGCGATCGGGGCTATTTTGCGGAAAAGTGCTTCTAGATTGGCACGGACGCTTTTCCACAAAAAGTGCTTTTGCGGAAAAGCGTCCGTGCCAATCTAGACGCACTTTTCCGCAAATGCTTTTAACGGAAAACTTTTCCGTTAAAAGCATTTGCGGAAAGTTATGCCAGTCTAGATGTAGCCCAGATGTTTGCTTTACAATGTTTAGTATTAATGTTCCTTAAATAGGAAGTAAGATTTTTGTAATAATTCAATTCATTTTTGCCTCCCTTAAACTCCACTTCGTAGCAGCCAATTCATTCTTGATCAGGAAAGGCTGAAAAAGAACTCTTTGTAACAAGGATTCATCTCAGGTAATTCCCTGATGTCCAGACATGGCCCTTCTGCCATCACCTACCTCTTCTGTGTTTTTTTTTTTAAACCTCGTTCCCAGATAAGAGATCTTTAAGATTCCCCCCCATTAGTGGGGTTTCATATATGAAGTATCATATAGCAAATCAAACTTCTTCACCCCTTACATCCAGCTCTTGCTTCCCATGACTCAGGAGTTCCACAACCCTTTTTCTTGGCTCTGTACTGCTAACTCACTTGCATTTTCCCTTCTTAGGTCTGGAGTCCCACAGGCCTCCTTCTGGGTCCTGTGCAGTTAATTAAGGCCAGCTGCAGCCTCACTCAAATTCTCCAACTTGGTACCTTTCAATTCCCCCCACCCACTTTAAGAGATCAGTAGGCAGGCCTGCAAACAGCCATTCCCATCCTAAGAGCACTAAACAGATTTCTTTCAAGCCATCTGCTCTCCCTCTCCCCCCACTTTGGTTCCCTGGAGGCTTCTCTTTTATCGCTAGTCCTGGGACTCATTTAGCTGCGTGAGCTACCTATCATGTGACTACAATAATTTCCCCATCTGGGGAGCAGAGCTAAGCAAGACACAGGTGGAACTGGACCCATTACCTCTTAAAGGGCTAGTCACCCTGTGACACACATCTGTGCCACTTTTGGCCTGGTCACAGTCTCACTAAGCAAATTCAGCTTTCATCATACACAACTGATGAGCACTAATCAGTTGGTGCCCAATTTTGCCATTTTTATTCACTAGGTCTATTGACTCTTTTTTACACACAAACACTCTCAGGGCCAGAGTCCCATTGCAGGGTACAAAACTCCCTTTGCTTTATTAGTATGTATTAAAACATTCTGTATAAATAAAGAATTAGGCATCAAAGGTGAGAATTTCAAGAGCACCTATGGGACTTAAGGGTTCAGCTCCCATTGAAATTCAATGAGACTGGGGACACCTACTAATTTAGACTCCTTTGAAACTCCCAGCTTCAAGTATTGTCCTGCAGATGTATATTCCTAACATGCATTTAATATATAAATAGCTATGTAAGAGAATAAGGCATTTAATTCTTTACAAGACAGTCATAATATCCTGCACACACAAAAAAACCCAACCCCCCCCAAAAAACCTTAAATAACGAATGCTCCTGTAGCACCTTAGAGACTAACCAAAAATATAGTATCCTGCAATTTGTGCTGCCACATAGGACAATGAGGCAAATTAGCTCTTGAGCTTAGTGATGTTTTATAGCACTAGTTAATCTGTTATCATTAGGTGTCTACCAGATATAATGCCTGTTCAGAAGCAGAAACAAACAAACAAAAAATAAATAGATGCAAAAAAAAGGGGGGAGGGAGGGAGAAGAGTTGCAACATGTAAAGTGGGTCTCTGTCCAATGCTGAACAAAGTAGCTGTGTCATCCTAACTTTTCAATGTAGACCAGGCCTAAACAATGCCAATAAGTGTCTCTAAAATAGGCTACTTTCAAACAAGATAACTAATGTAGGATGTCTCAGAGGAGTAGCCATGTTAGTCTATAAAAACAAGTAGTCCTGTGGCACCTTAGAGACTAATAAATATAATGTATCATGACCTTTCATGGGTAAAACCCACTTCATCAGATGAGTTGGAATAGGAAGCATTTGCAGTAGATAAAACAGTAATGAGTAGGAAAAGAAATAAACATAAAGTGTCTTCCCCCCCTCAACACTGTTAGGGAACTTAAGGAGTTGGAGTTGTAAATATCTGACAGTAATTGAGAGGACAGGTGACACTGCCAGTATAAAGCTGGATAGCAGGATAGCCATATAAACGGAGTTGTAATAGGGTTTGCCAGGAGTGCCAAAAGGACGCCACGTTTCTTTTGACAAATCACAAACACTTTTCTGAGTTGAGAGAGGTCTGAAAGTTTTTAAAGCAAAACCTAGGATTGTGCTTTGTGAGCAGTGTTCCGTCTAATATTTTCCATCCATGAGCGGAGTGAGTTTTGTCTTGTGCACCAACAATGAGGCCATGTGTGCTTGTTCAGATGGGTGTCAGCGTGACACCTACCCATGGGAGAATTCCCCTGCTGAAGGAGCAGCTCTGTGCTTCCCCTTTCTTGCAGCTCTGGGCAAGGAGCGTAAGAGCAGGAAGCTGAGGGCAGGGGTGGCATGAGGGCATCAAACTGAGAGAGGGGTGGTGTGGATATACATTTGGTGCTTTGACGATGGGGAGGAAGCCCATGGCTTGACCTACTAAGATGAAATTAGGCACTCAGTGTTTCCTCTTTGTGCTGACAGTCTCATGCAACTTTGCCCACGTTAAATGACCAAGGCATCCCAAACCTTTTGTGATGCTTTTGAGACATAATGTCCCTATGTTATAGACAGGAAAGCTGAGGTATAGAGTAGTCAATAAATTGCTTGAAATCACACAGGAAGTCATCAACAGAGCTAGGCACAGATAAAAGCAAACTGCAATAGTCCTACCTTCTCTCCTTCAGCTCACTAGCCCCAATACCTCCTACACTTCAAGGCTGCAATAGAAGACTCAATACAGCTCTTAGCTAGACTTGCTTATGTCGTGGAATCTTGGGCAGTGATCCATTCATCCATCATATACAGCATGGCTGTGTCTAGACTGCATCCCTTTTTCATAAAAGGGATGCAAATTAGACATATCACAATTGCAAATGAAGCGGGGATTTAAATCTCCCCCACTTCATTAGCATAAAAATGGCTGCCACTTTTTTTCGGCACGGAAAAAAGTGCCAGTCTAGACGCGGATCTTTCGGAAAATAAAGCCTTTTCTGAAAGATCCCTTATTCCTCTTAAAATAAGGGATAAGGGATCTTTCGGAAAAGGCTTTATTTTCCGAAAGATCCGCATCTAGACTGGCGCTTTTTTCCGGCAAAGCTCCGTGCCGAAAAAAAGTGGCAGCCATTTTTATGCTAATGAAGCGGGGGAGATTTAAATCCCCACTTCATTAGCAATTGCGATATGTCTAATTTGCATCCCTTTTACGAAAAAGGGATGCAATCTAGACATAGCCCATGAGGGCTTCACATCCAAGATCTGTTCTCAACTCTGAGCATTTCTTTTTTGGTTTGTTTTTCTTTTTTGGCATCTTTCCCTTCTCTGTTTTAATAGTAGGAATGAAGAATCCCTTCAACCCCATCCCCAGTAGCAGCAACCCTCCCGCCCACCACACAGCTCCTCAGGCCCTGACGACTGGAGCAGCCGCCTACCTGCCCCCCCGAGCAGCCACCTGCCTCCCACCACTCTGCTGTGTTGCTCTGCTTAGGAGATGGGCGGGGTAGAAGTGTTTTCTGTATACACACACGGCTTAGAGGGAACTATATTTAATTATGAGGCATAATTAAGAAAGCAAAATCAAACTTTTAACAATACATAGACTGCAGAATTGTCTATGAATTCACTGTAGTGAGAGCAGTTTCCTCTCAGTTATGGCCTCATCTCCTACCCACCAGCCACTCTCTTGCAGTCGGCCACAAAGGAAGTAATAGAAGGAACAAGTCCAGAGGGTCATCATTTTTTTCACTTCTATAGCACAGCGTGGCTTGCTCTGACCAAGACCAAAGCTAGAGTATTGACTAGAATAGAAACTGACCTGCACTCTCACCCAATTAGTTCCCACGCTGTCAAAATGCAGTTTGTATAGCAAATAAAAGCAACTTTTTTTTTTAAGTTTTATTTTCAAATATACGTTACAGTTTGCACATGTACAAAAAAATTACATACGTACCTTATGAGATTTGGAGCACCTGCTCTACACAAAGTAAATGTGTCCTTACTCGGGACAATTTCTTATAATTACAAAGACCTCCCCTGACCCTCCCCTCCCCAATAACTCTCACATACACAAGAGTAGGAGAGAGGGGCTTCTAAATGCAATATTAGCAGTTCCCCAAGTTCACACAATTATTCATTCTTCTCCCAAAAAAATAAAAAAAGCCTGTCATAATTCGTTAAAATTCTTTCAGCAGAAGAGAATTTTCCATGTGATTTAATTCTCCCCAGTGCTATGCTTTGCAGTAAGGATTGCCACTGAGTGTCCAGGAAAGGTAAATCTAAGAAAGGAAAAATAACCTCTAATACATTTTATGAGACATTAGAGACCAAAAAGCCTAGGATTTGCAAATGTACATTTTTGCCTGACATGCCTTTCATACAAGAGATGCATGTTGTATTCCTTTCTGGATGATGTAATATTTAGGAGGACCCACATGTGCTTTTGCCATCATATGATACTCTCCTGAATATACAAAGTTCCTTTGTGTGCTGCTTCCTTATTTATAATTCTCAGAATTAGATCAATGAATTTTTTTAAAGCCTTCTCATTTGAAGATGAATTCAGAGTTGTCTTTTGGCCATTTATGCCACTTAGTTTGATGTATTTTGGATTGAGCTCTTTCAACTGCAGGAAAAGAAATACTGCCTTATTTCTCAGTCACAAAGAAATTAAACCAATGATCATGACAACAAGAGAAATATAACTGTGCCAATGCTGAGTCTGTTAGTTTTATTTGGACTCACAAAGAAAAGTAAAATAAAACAGATATATCTAAGTGGCTTTATATAGGCTCATAACTCAAGCAAAAGCAAATTTATGCCACATCATCCAACTATAGTTATCAAAGCAATCAATAATATAAATAAAAGACAAAGCTGCAACAAAACAATGAAGAGACATAGCCACACACAGGGGATACATCTGCACTACAGGCTAAAGTCAAGTTAAGATACTTTGACTTCAACTACACAACATAGCTGAAGTTACTTACCTTAACTCAACTTGTGGTGCTGTCTGCATAGCAGGAAGTCAAAGGAAGAACACTCTTCCTTCAACATCCCTTACTCCTCGTGAAATGACAGTTACAGAAGTAAGAAGCCTGTTATTTCAAAGTGATTTTGAAATAACAGGCTTGCTGTGTAGACGCACACACTGTTATTTTGAAATATCATGACTTATTTTGAAATAAGTATGCAGTATAGACATAGCCTAAGATACTATGACTAAAAAAAACGTGATTCTCCTTTCAGGACAACAGTGTTTCCATAGTTACTCTGGGGTAAAGTTTATGTAACATAGTGAAGCAGGCCCAATATCTGAGGCATGACATTTTAACCTCACTCTAAAAGAATTTGAAATATATACAGACACTGTAAGTTGAACCAGTTAATTCCTTATAATATTAAGGCAGCTCAAATCCAAGACTTTATAGTAGAGGTGGGTTCCTTTGAACATTCACTTAATATGATTTTTCATATTAGTTTGCTTCACATTTTTAAGGCAATATGCATCAGTTTAGTTACTCCACCTCTGTGGAAGCAACTGGAACATATCTGAGTATTACACATAACTCAAAAAATATTGTGTACAGTGTAGCCCAAGTCCTGTTCCCAGAGCCCAGGATCCATAACTGGGGATCTGCACAGCAAGGAATGACCCCCTTGCCAGAGTCCACAGAGTGGCAACAGAGCTATTCTTCAGACAGCAGTTACAATCTAGGTTCGAGTAAGAGGCATTGCCCTAGTACCTTTACCCTATGGGGTAGGGGGCAACAGCTGAGGGATACATGCAATGGCAGATACATTTGTATTGTCCCCATCTTCCTGCCCCACACTTACATAATTCCCTGGGGTGAAAGGGGGAGAAGAGGCAAAACTACTTTAAGTGTGGAAGGTCATGCACCCTCGAGGGGGGCCCTCTAATAGCTTGCACAGTTGAACTTCACCAGTTCTGGGACCATCCCATGGTTCACCCTCACTCTGTTTGAGTTTAGCTCAGACTTGTGTTTTGATGTGCATCAATATCTATGGAAATCAGTTCACCCTCTTCCTTTCTTAACAAATATATGTGTAATATATATGGACTAGTTATAGCCAGCCAGATTTACCAAAAGTAAACTCTTTTGAACAGGGAATGCAATAATGTTGCTATAGCCTGTGTTTGTAGGTTGCATTCCATTTATTACAGATTTTGCATATATAATATAGTTTTAATTTGTTTTAAATGATGCATGTTACTTAGCAAGAGCAAGCATATAATGAAAAGTTAGCACCATTTTTCAAAACGATGCTTCCAAATAACATTGGTTGTAGCGAACCCTTTGAAACCAACATGTACATTCTGAACTGACAAGTGTTGTATTTAAATAGATTTAAGATAAAACATTCAGAAGCACTTAAGTGATTTTGAAGCCTAGATCTCATTTACAAAAGTGACAAGCACATAGGCATCTAAGTCCCATTCACTTTCAGTGAGTGGCACAGGTTCTTAAGTCCCCAAGTCTTTTGAAAATGGGACTTGGGCACTTTGGAAAATTTTATTCAAGAGCTACAAATTGCTAAATGACCTATAATCTGTCTTCCTGGGAGCCTGTCTCTCGTACTGTAATTAAGATCAGTGGAAGTGCTTCAGCTGGAATCCTGGCAGCACAATTTCCACAAAAGGCCTCCAAGCTTGGGAATTCATTTCCACACAGGACTGAAATAACCATATTTTGTTGCAGTTCAGGGCATGCAACAAGGCCTATTTACTCAGGCTTTTCAGGAGGGAAAAATACAATGGGGTCTTTTACACAGAGAGGGAAGAATTGCTAAGACTGATTTTTGCTGTCCTGATTATTGCTGGGGTGGGTGCAAAATAATTTATTTGCATTTTAAAGTTTTGTAAAGGTGTTTTGGTGACATTTTTCCTGTGTTGTTTTGAACCTAAACAAATCAAATAATATATGGCAGTATCAGTATTAAATATAGTTAGCCCCACAAACTAGCCTGTGCTTTTACTGGTGGTGCGCTCTGCACATTCCTTGGTGCACATAAAATTATTCTGCTCAGGGAGGGAAAAAATTAGAGGAAACACTAGATGTCATGCAGTAATAGTCAGCACACATTCACATACAAACTACAGAGACATCTCCTTTAAAATAGAGCTTAAAAACAACAAATGGTCCTGTAGCACTTTAGGGTGCGTCTATACTGCACCATTATTTCAGAATAGCTAACATTATTCCAAAATAATAATGTGAGCATCTACACAGCAATTCTGTTATTTCAAAATAGTATCAAAATAACAGGCAGCTTATTCTGACTTCTGTAAACTTCATTCCATGTGGAATAACTTATTTTCCAAAATAGCTATTTCAAGAAAACTGCAGTGTGGACACTCCACTGCTGCTATTTCAAAATAGCTCCTCACCAGGGCCATTCTAAGTAATTTCTCCCCAGTGCTTCCAGGAGCTCTAAATCAAGATAGCACGTCCACATTAGGGAAGCCTGCCTCGGATGAATTTTGAGGCTTCCCTGTAGTGTGGACACTCTATTTCGAAATAAACTATTTCAGAATAATTATTCTGGAATAGCTTATTTTGAAATAAGCATGCAGTGTAGACATACCCTTAAGCTTTGTCTATACTGCAGGGTTTTTGTACAAGAAGCTTTTTGTAGAAGAGATCTTCAGCAAAAACTTCTTGCGCAAAAGCGCGTCCACACCTCAAAAGCACATCACAAAAGTGATGTGCTTTTGTGCAAGAGAGCGTCCACACTGCATGGACACTCTTGTGCAAGAAAGTTCTGATTGCTATTCACAGAATGGCCATCAGAGCATCTGTGCTTTTTGTGATAGGCTCTTTTTGCGCAAAAAACCCCTGTTGAGCACCCCCACACACCTTTTTGTGCAAGAACTCTTGGGCTAAAAGGAGTTATTCCTCATAGAAGGAGGTATACCTACACCACAAAAAGCCCTCTGTTCTGTCGATTGACTGTAGATTTTCTTGCACAAAAACGTGCTTGAGGTATGGATGCTCCACAGGGTTTTTGCGCAAAAATCCTGTAGTGTAGACATAGCCTTAGAGACTAACCAAAAAAATCTCTAACTTTTCCCAGGGCTACCAAAAAGTTAACAAACAACAGAATTCCTAAGTCATTTGCAAAAGGTTCAAATAAGCTCACTTAACTTGGGGGGTCAAGGGAACCAGGTATCAAAGTCTCCCTAACCAAAAAACTTTTATCACCCAACTTTCTCCTGAAGTCCCCCAAAAGGGCTTTTGTGACTTATGGAAGGACAGTCCTAAGCCCCCCGCAGGCAGAGTCAGCTCTCTAGCTCCGTGCTGAAGAGAAACTAGAGAATACTTGCAACCCTCTGAACTCCCACACTGGAATTCCGCAGTCATTCATCTGTTCTTCACTCACACAAGAACTCTGCCAGGGCCTTTTTCCAGGATGGCAGGTAAACAAGGCAGTATTATCAAAACTCAGCCTATCGGAATCACCTGAAAATACCATTTATCCCCATGAGGTCAGGCTGTTTCAATCTCCTTAGGGTTCACAGATTTAAGGATTAGAACAGGCTATTATGACAATTTAGTCTGATCTGCATAACCAGAGATTTTTTTTACACTCAGTAATTTTTGCACTGAGCCCAAAACTTCTTGGGAGAACTAGGACAGCGGCTTTCAACATTTCCTGGCCCTTTGGGGGATTCTGATTTGTCCTGTGCACCCCACTTTCCATCTCACTTCATCAAAAAAGAACAGCCATACTGGGTCAGACCAAAGGTCCACCTAGCCCAGTATCTGTCTGACCATGGCCAGGTACCCCAAAAGGGAATTAATAGAACAGATCACTCCCTGTTACTCATTCCCAGCTTCAGGCAAGCAGAGGCTAGGGACACCATCTCTGCCCATCCTGACTAATAGCAATTGATGGACCTACTCCATGAGTTTTTCTAATTCTTTTTTGAACCCTATTATGGCCAATGGCCTTCACAACATCCTCTGGCAAAATGTTCTGCATAGTGTGAAGAAATACTTCCTTTTGTTATTAATGTTATTGGGTATCCCCCTATTTCTTGTGTTATGCGGAGAAACACTTCCTTATTTGCTTTCTCCATACCATGCATGATTTTATAGACGTCAACCATATTCCCTGTCGTCTCTTTTCCAAGCTGAGAAGTCCTAGTCTTATTCATCTCTTCTTATATGGAAGCCATTCCTACCCCTAATCATTTTTGTTACCCTTTTTTAAACCTTTTCCAATGCCAATAAATCTTTGAACACAGTGTTCAAGACGTGGGCAGGCCATAGATTTATAGAGGCAATATTGTTAAGCAGGGATAGATAAGACAAAATCATTCCCAACATTCTGTTCACTTTGACTGCTGACGCATATTGAGTGGATGTTTTCAGAGAACTATTCACAATGCTTCCAAGATCTCTTTTTTGAGTAGTAACAGCTAATTTACAGCTCATCATTTTATATGTAGAGTTGAAATTATCTAATGTGCATTAAAAGCTTAAAAGCTACTTGCTTATAAAAATACAAAAGCATCAAAACCTACTATTACTGATGTTTACTTTCTTATTTTTACCGTATTACAAAATCAATTAATTAGAATATAAATATTATACTTACGGACAATGAGTTCTTTATGCTGCTCTACATACGATATACCAACATGTAAGAAATTTTAGTTTGGAATGATTTTGCTGGTGCTTTTTATGTAGCCTGTTGTGAAACCAGGTAAATATCTGGATGTGATGATGTACCCCGGGAATATGCATACTGTTGGTTGAGGACCACTCAAGCAAGGTCTTTCCTTTTTCAAGCCTGAGGCTGCTGAATTACTATAGCCTTGGACAAACCATATAGTGCACTTTAATCACTACTTTAGGCAGCTCTTTGATTACTGCTTAACTAGGGTTGTACAATCCCATGTAACCAGTTAACCTGTTAAATGTTACATTTAACCAGTTAACCAATTAAGAGGGCAGGCCTGGGCATGGGGCTGCTCCCCGGCACCCATTCACATCCCTACTGCTTACTAGATCTGACATGTTGTTATGACAGAATAGTTTTTTTCCTTTGTATCTAGGTTCTAATACTCATCAGTATGGCATCTCACATTTTGTTTTTTACTTGTCACACGACTCTGTCCTCTATTCAGGAATCAGTGGTGTGAGTTATAATAGATGTTCTAGCACATGACTTGAGTTGCAAAATGTTGTTTTTCCCTGGTCTCTACATCCAAACTAGAATCTGAAACAAAACAGAACTTCCAAGTATTTTCTTTTCATTCTTGGTAAGAAAAGAATCATTCCTGGATAGCTATGAACCGTCTGTTGCTGATTAAACAGCAGAACACAACTTTGTGCTGACCTCAGTCCACGTGCGTAAGCATAACTCCTGTTGATATATGACCCTAATTCTAGGTGTTTGCCATCAAAACAAATGACTGTGCTTTCCACTTTAGACACTAGGTGCTGATGTTTCAGAAAACATGAAACAGGCCTTTGACTACACGTCGCAGAAATACCTCACCTAAAAATGCTGGTACTTTGATTTACTGACATTAAAAAACCACCTCAGATTATTTTTCAATGATTTTTCAATAAAGACAAGTATGAACAAAACATAAGTCTTATAAATTAATTATAAAGTCAATTTCTCTAACTCAGTGATAACTGAACCATTACAACTATATCACAAAGGGAAAGGCAGAGGCATTTCAAGCCACTGACTTTATAACATAGCCTTCCTAAATATTAATCTGTCTTTGAAAAATACCGTGGGCCAACTTTTGTCCACAAACTTATGCGCAAATCTCCCATTACCTTATCTGTGTCTCCTAAATCAATGCAGCCCCCAGGAATGTCTGTCTATCCCAGTCTATTTTTCCTTCATTCTCATCTCAGTGCTTTTGTTTGTTTTGATGGGACATCTGTCTGATTGCTTTCTCCCATATGCAAAAGTAAGAGTAATATCAGGTCCAGTGGAGAAGACAGTAGTCAGTGTCTACAGCAGAGCTATCAGGATCCAGGAGAAAATCTGGAGGGAGACCATCTTTCTTGACACTGTTCCAACCTGGAGATCACACTGTGACCAGACATCGGACTTCCCTGTAGTCGTTGAGAGGAGGGAAAAGTCAGTGACTAAAAAGATGTAAGTGATGAAATAAAAGGAATAAGGGAGTAAGAAGGTGAGACCAAAGCCAAAGCAGCAGGACATATGACAAGAAATAAGCAAAGCAGCATCCTAGCTCTAAATAGCCCATTGTATAGGATACCCCTGAGTCTATATCTTCCCCAAAATACATGCCACCATGAAAGCAATGTGCAACAGAAGGAGTTTAAAGCCAGAGACACAGACATTCTCCATTATTTCCAGCTGGGAAGTAGCCAAGTATGGCTGGAGGCCCAATGTTCCTTCTCCCGTCAGTCTTAGGCAGCCTCTTTGCCCTGTGTCCTGTTGCACAGGACTGACTCCTGGGAAGACCATCAGATTCCAAAAAGTGATGGCATTACAGGCTACACAGCTAAAACATAATAGTGTCTACAGAACTCTGCAACAGCCAAAAAGTCAATGTGCCTATCTGTCACTGGAAAGCTAAGAAGAATATATCATCCTGTGCCGTGTTCCTTCACGGGCTGAGGTCTGGAGAGTATTTTAACAGTACTGTCAAGGTGAGAGTCAGTCTCCCCTAGCAGCTCCCCAACCAAGGAAGGAGAATGCTTTTGACATGCAATCCCTCTGGATAGGACTAAGTCCTGGAAGGAGGAGCAACCACCATTTGCAGCAGGTGCGCTGAATTCATGGCACCACCCAAGACACGGTTTACCCAAGCTTGGGCAGAAAACATGGAATGGCTCGCTGAGCTAAATGACCCACTCTCTGCCCTAGGGGCCTCAGCCACCAAACCTCTTACTTTTCCCAAAAACCCACACGCACTGCCATCATAGGTCTCTGCTAAGCTGACAAGGCCTCGGAGTCTCCCTTTAGTCATCTCGACACACGAACACCCTGTCAGGGTCTGCTCCTCTCTACTTACCTGTCCATACCATGCTTTTACCAGCCTCTCTTCACATTGGCTTCCATAGATGAAGAAGCTGCCATTGAAGCAATGCTCTCAAAGCACAGGCAACATCTGAGCCAACACAGGAGAGGTGGGGTTAGCCTCTGTGGGGTTGCCAGCAGCGACCTGTGTCAAGGCTGCTGGACTAGGATAGATCTTGAAACTGTGAGAGCAGCGAATAGGTAAAGTCCATTCAGCCCAGGCACTTCCATAAGTAACTGGGGTAGATCCCCAGTCACCACATGTCCACAATCAGCTCAGGACAGCTGATTATATGCCATAATGGAGACGAAATGGGCGCCACTCAGGCACCAAGGTGAATTACCTGAGACTCAGAAATGTAATCAAGGATTCTCCCCTGCACCAGTGGTGTCATTTAATGACTGGCATGTGACCCTTGAGGCATTCAATCACAGACTTGCTAATTGGCCATAGGATCCATTTCACAGAAAGCTTTATGCTATAAGCCTTCCAAGCTAGTAACTTCCCAAGCAACAGAAGTTATTTAGGATTAAGCATGGAAGGCTAAAGGAAACCCTGATAGGGCAAAATGGATTGAAATGTAAATCCACAGCAAGACAGGATTCAGGGTGGGATGGGGAGAAATCAAATCCTTTAACGTGAAACTAAATAAGCTGATAATCTAACCTTGTTTTCAGCATCATATGCATTTTTCAGTAGCTTGCCAAGGCTATTGTATGCAGCAAGACATCTCTAACTGCATTGGCTCCACTTTGTACTGTACTGCCATCTAGTGGCTGCTTTAAATAATCTCTCCAGGCCATCGTCCAACAGGAAACGGACATTTATTGAAACATTCAGTGAATTGCAAGCAATGGTGTTGCACAGCACAGCAAGCTTCTCCCTCTAGCCCTTTCATACTGTATGTCATTTATTTACAAATGGAAGGAGGCCACATAGTTCCCAACTGTGAACACACCAATGAATTTGCTAACATGAATTGCAAAAGTTAAAAGTTAACTAACATTTCTGCTGCAATCCTTAAAGTATCCTCTGGAAGCTGGGGAAGGCATTAGAAATGAGAACATTATTAGGGCATCTAGTTGGTTCCTATCCAGGTTTACAGGTGTTTTAATGAGTTGCCTTTTAAAATAGTGCTGTGTTCAATACCTGTAGTCCCAAACACGGTAGTAACACGACTTTTAACCTTTGGTGTTTGCAGTCCTATCATGCAAAATTCTGTGGAATGTTATTTCAGGAAGGGATAGAGAAAATAGTTTACCTCCCTTTTCTAGATTTCCCCCCCCCCCTTTTTCAGATCCACGCAAAGCTAATATCAATGGCCTGCCATGAGGTTGCAGCGATCTGTTTCCAGCAAGTAGGAATGTTGGAAGTGGCGGAGCATAGAATCATAGAACATTAGAACTGGAAGGGACCTCGAGAGGTTCATCGAGTCCAGTCTCCTGCCCTCACAGCAAGACCCATTATCGTTTAGACCATCCCCAATAGATTTCTATCTAACCTGCTCTTAAATATCTTCAGAAGTGGAGATTCCACAACCTCCCTAGGCAACTTATTCCAGTGTTTAACCACCCTGACAGTTAGGAAGTTTTCCTAAGCATGTGAGTGAATTAGAAGTACTGGATTCATCACATAGATGCTGTGCATAATAGGAGAGAGAGATCCTCAGCTTTGGCTAGTGGCCCCTGGGCAGGCCCTCAGGTGGAAGGGGGAAGGCTTAGAGCTACGTAGGCAAGAGAGCGCCACACCTCCCCCAGGCTGCCCTGAGCATGTCTCATTGGGTATGTCTAGATTACATGCCTCTGCTAAGAGACATCTAAAATAGGCTACCCGACAGTCAGTGAAGCCGGGATTTAAATAACCCCAGCTTCATTAAAATAAAAATGGCCGCCACGCTGTGCCGGCTCAGCAGATCATCGGCATAGCACGAGTCAAGACGTGGATCGGTTGACAAGGGAAGCCTTTGTTGACCGCTCCCTTATGCCTTGTGAAACTCTTCAGATATTTGGATTTGGGCCAGATAAAAATGCACAGGCCTAGAAAACCAAATCCAATCATATACTTTCTTCAGCAGTGTACAGGCTTTACAATAACACGGGTATCTACAGGGAACATCCTAACCACCTTAATGTTAGAAATCTGTGTTTCAGGTCAAGGAACTGGATGTGTGTATTGTATTGGATCGGATGGGGGAATTTCCAGTGAGTTTGTTATAGACATTTGGAAAGTGAGCATCCACTGGCAATTCTGGCATGCAGACCATGGCTGGTGTGTTTGCATATACAGCTGTGGTTGCTCAAAAAGTCTCGGAGGGGTAGCCATGTTAGTCTGTAACTGTAAAAACTAGGAAGAGACTAGCAAATTTATTAGGTCACGGCTTTCAATTGTGGGACCAGTGTTAATTAAGTTAAGCTAATTAAGTTGGTGTGGACATGTCTCATTCACAGCATTTGATGTGGAGATGCAAATATCAAAAATAGGAAAATTGACTTTGTAGAGCATTAGCCAGAGCCGCAGGGCTCCTCATTGTTTCTATGGTTGCTCGAGTACTTTACCTATCAGTTCATTACATTTGTCTTTGTGGGATTTGTCTAAACTAAGTTGAGGAACCTGACTCCAAACTGTCTGTTTCCCCTTCCACTAATGGTGACTCTGGGACAATTCAAGAACCTGGACACACGAAAGTTCACCTGTACCTGAGCTGATATTAATGCTGATTAAAAGCAAGGCAAGTGCTTTGAGAGACCATGGTAGAAAGCCATTGGTGAACAACCTGTGGCTCGAAAGCCTCATGCGGCTCAGTGCGGTTCTGAGTGTGGCCCAAGAGACATTTTGTTTAGCATTCACCATGTTGCCGGATTCAGGGTTGCCGGATTCAACTGGTTTCCATCCATGTAGTTTTCTCCTACCTCTTCTCCAGCCACAAAGCCCATCCTCCTTTCTTTCATTTATCTTATTGATAAACTAGGCAAATATAACTTAGATAGGGCCACGATAAGGTGGGTGCATAATTGGCTGGATAACCGTAGTCAGAGAGTTGTTGTTAACGGTTCTAAATCCTGCTGGAAAGGGATAACAAGTGGAGTTCCTCAAGGGTCTGTTTTGGGACCCATACTGTTCAATATCTTCATCAATGATGTAGATATTGGGATAGAGAGTACGCTTATTAAGTTTGCAGATGATACCAAACTGGGTGGGGTTGCAACTTCTTTGGAGGATAGGGACATAATTCAAAATGACCTTAGCAAGTTAGAGAAATGGTCAGAGGTAAACAGGATGAGGTTTAATAAAGAGAAATGCAAAGTGCTCCACTTAGGAAGGAACAATCAGTTCCATACATACAAGATGGGAAGCGACTGTCTAGGAAGGAGCATGGCGGAAAGGGATCTAGGGGTCATAGTGGACCACAAGTTGAATATGAGTCAACAGTGTGATGCTGTTGCAAAAAAAGCAAATATGATTCTAGGTTGTATCAACAGGTGTGTTGTAAGCAAAACTCGTGAAGTCATTCTGCCGCTCTACTCTGCACTAGTTAGGCCTCAGCTGGAGTACTGTGTCCAGTTCTGGGAGCCACATTTCAAGAAAGATGTGGAGAAATTGGAAAGGGTACAGAGAAGAGCGACAAGAATGATTAAAGGTTTAGAGAACATGACCTATGAAGCCAGGCTTCATGAACTGGGCTTGTTTAGTTTGGAAAAAAGAAGATTAAGGGGGGACATGATAGCGGTTTTCAAATATCTAAAAGGGTGTCACAAGGAGGAAGGCGAAAATTTGTTCCTCTTGGTTTCTGAGGACAGGACAAGGAGTAATGGGCTTAAAGTGCAGCAGGGGAGGTTTAGATTGGACATTAGGAAAAAATTCCTAACTGTCACGGTGGTCAAATATTGGAATAAACTGCCAAGGGAGGTGGTGGAATCTCCCTCTCTGGAGATATTTAAGAACAGGTTAGATAGACATCTGTCAGGGATGGTGTAGACGGAGCTTGATCCTGCCTTGAGGGTGGGGGGCTGGACTCGATGACCTCTCGAGGTCCCTTCCAGTCCTATTATTCTATGATTCTATGATTTCTCTTCTATCATGCTAGCCTTTTCCTAGCCTCTCTTATGGCTGCCAAGAGAGTCTCCCATCCCTGCAGATGGGGAAACATTCACTCATCACCAGCCTGCACAAGACAGCTGGCTGTCTTGTCTGCAAGGAATGGTCTTTCATAGGCTTTATGCCAAAAAGCCACCTCCCAGAGCAGCTGCAGCTGCTCAGAGTTGCTCAAACTGTTCTTCCTAACCCATGTTCTCTCTTTTCCCCAGGTGACTCCTCCATATCCTTACCCCTGCTTGCACTCCCGTTTCACCTTGTCAACCCCATGTTCAGACCTCTCCTTCCTCCCTTCCCATGGGTCTAGGCACTATTGCAGCTCACACTCTTGTTGACGTGTTGAGGCCTCTATGAATGGAAGGCCTTCCCTTCTGATTCAGTGCTGTGCTTGGAGGCAGCCAGAGGAGAAATGGGAGAAGCCAGTGGAGTCGTAGCACCACTTGCAGGCAGCAGGAGAGGTAGCTGCCATTGCCAGGAATAGCAGCTGATTCTGCAGGGTCTCCCTGAGCCCTGGGCTGCTCCAATCAGAAGCGACAGTCACACCCCTGCACCTCAGGAGGAAGCCAAAGGGATTGGCGTTTGGCAAAAAAATGTGGCATGAGAAGCTTGGTTGCTGAAAAATACAGTTTTGGTTGAGCTGAAACTATTTGTGAATTTAACTCACTTCATTTTGGCTGGGGAAATGTCTTTCCGGGCTAGCTTCAGGAAAGCAAGAACATGTGCCCTTATAAACTTCAGCCTGCTGGTCAGGGCTCTTGCCTGTGATGTGGAAGATCTAGGTTTGAATCCCTATTCTGGAGCACTTGACCTTTCTGTCAACAGAGCTTCTGAACCACCAGCTACTCACTCTTCTGCTGTCTCTCCTGTTGTGAAGCTCTGACACTTTGATTAAATAATTAATTTGGTCAGGCTGCAGGTATGGGAGGCAATGCCTTCCCTGGGTCTTAGTGCTCATCCTATCCCTGTTCCGACAGTTCCTGAAGGCTTTTTTCCTGAAGTGGATCTATTAACTTAAAAGTGAAAAGCATTCCAGCTTGCCAGACCCAATAGCATAAACATTGAAAGAACCATTAAGTGGTAATGAATCCATTTAACAGGCACGTGTCAACCCTGAATATACTGACAAAAGCAGTTGTACATTACTATGTCTACAGGACCTTAATTTAAATTTTGCTTTAAATGTTTCATTAGATTGTCACTGAAGATTATATACTCACATCTCTAAAAAAAATCCTTGCATAGTTTTTAGATGCACAGTTGAGTATTCAGCATTAGCCTTAAATGCTTGGATCTTCAGACATATAGTTTTTAAAATAAATTCTTCAAAAGAACACCCTAATCTAAAATACACATTTTCATTTTAATTACTATAGCAAAACAACTTGCTTGCGAGTGTACCTGTCCTTTCTATCCAACCCTATTCTCCTTTCACCCCTGTTGAAGAAAGTCCTTAAAGTGACAATGTTCCTTTTCTTCCAGATAGCTGGACAAATGATTTTCCCTTTCTTTACTTCTGACTATTTGATCAACTGATTTTAAGAGAATCCTCCATCAAAATCAGTACCTTACTGAGAGATAAAAACTTTGTTATGCCTAAAATCTTAGGAAACATATTTTAACATGAACATGTAGTGAAATTTCATAAGCATATCTACTTTTCTGAAGATCACACAAAATTAATTAGTGATCTGTTTTTCTAAAAGCAATGAACATATTAAGCTGCTTTGATTAATTTAAAATAAGATCTGTTTCGATGCATTAAATATGTAGTTATCTGGAATGATTATTTTATGAAGGCTTAACTACATTTACTACATAAAATCAGCTTAGAAATACTGATTAAGAAAATGTGAAAACAGAAGAGCTGCATCATGTATTCCATAATATTTAATGTTATATTCAGCTGACTGGCCCGGACTACAAAGATTTTACACAAATTTCTGACAAACTTCAAGTGTATCAAAAACCCTGTGACTGACGTTTTCTATTCCCAAATATAGTGCTTATAATTAGGTAACTTTTACATGTCCAGTCTTCATAATCTGACATGCAGGGAGAAAAATGCTCCATTTCCTTTAGAAAGAAATTTTAGAAGGTTGGTTTTTTTTTCCCAATGTAATTTGCTACATTTTGATTTAGAGATTTGGCTCAAAGAGGTGAGCAAAGAGGGGGAAGGGAAGAGGAGACAGTAAGGAAGGGAAGGGGCCTGAGTTGAGCAGAGGTGGAGCCTGTGGGCAACAGGGATAGAGTAGGGGCATGGCCTCCGGCTGGGGAGCTTACTTCCCTAAGCAGCACCTTCACCCACTGCCCATGAATCTGTTCCAAAGAAAGTGTGAGAATTAATCTGTAGCTTAGTGGTTCAGGCACTCACAGGAAAGGTAAGTGATGCAGATTCAACACTCACCTTGGATTCCAGCGGAGATCCAAAGCTACCTCTCAGCTGAATGCCTTAATTACCAGGCATTACGTCAGTCTCTCTTTGGCACAATTAATATTTAAGGATGTATTCCAAGCATAATAGCATCAACAGGAAAAATCAAGAGCAACCTACCACAGAAGAGCAATTCAGGATACTCACTTGGGAGGGGCGACACCTGAGTTCAAGGCCCTGCTCTAAAGCAGGAGTTCAACCTGGATCTTTGACATTCCAGGTAAGTGCACTAACCACGGGGTGAAAAGTTACCAGCACAGATGGACACACACCTGGCTCTTTACAGATGACTGGAATGAAACTTTCCATGCAACCCAAACCAGACTTTTCTGATTAGCTGACAAATTCAGAGCATTTTTGAAACCAAACAAAAAAAATGTTTTGGTTTGGGTTTTTTTGGTTTGCTGGCCAACCTGAAATAAATGAATTAGTCACCCAGCCCCAGTGAAGATGCTATTCAAACAGGAAATAGCTGCATGATGAGGGGATGGGATGCTATCATTAGGGGGAAGGAGAGGAGACAATGGCAGGAAGGGGTGGGACATGAGAAGGAGGCCAACAAAGTGTCACATTCCCTGTGACAGATCCACCATGGTATCAAGCAGCACGGTCAAACAGCCCAGAGTTATTTACACCTTCCCATAACACAAGAAACTAGGGATCAGTAAATGAAATGAATAGGTAGCCGGTTTAAAAGAAACACAGGAAGTATTTCTTCAGACAACACATAGACAAGATGTGGAGCTCCTTGCCAGAAGATGTTGTGAAGGCCAGGACTTTAACAGGATTTTTAAAAGACCTCAATAAATTCATGGAGGATAGGTCCATCAATAGCTAGGATGGGCAGGGATGGTGTCCTTAAGCCCCTGTTTGTCAGAAGCTGGGAATGGGTGAAAAGGGAGGGACCACTTGATGATTACCTGTTCTATTCATTCCCTCTGGGGTACCTGGTATTATCCACTGTCAGAAGACAGGATAGTGGGTTAAATGGACCTTTGGTCTTATGGAACAGACAATAAATTGTACAATATGAGAGACTTGCTTCTGCATCTAACAGGAATAAACTGCTTATATTGGTGGTGCCTCAGTGCTAGACTCACTCAAGTTCCATCTGGTTCATAGGGTAATATAAACAGATACCAGATATTAGGCCACCAAAGAGACTCTGGCTAGGATGTGTTTGAAATCCCCTTCTCAGGTATCCATGTGATAGAGGTACACACCACTAGTGTTTGCAATGTGCACATGACAACTGCTACCAGAGGGATTGAATTAGAGGCTCTCCAGAACTAAGAGCATAAGCTGCCTCAGCTTGAACTCAAGAGCTAACTCCTCATGTCCCCAGTGGATTGATAGAGGGGGATCCATAACACCCATTCACCAGTGAGAAGGGATCCTGGGCCCTTCTCCCTCCTTTCCTGCCCTAAGCCCCTTCTCTCCTCCTAACCCAGAATGACTAATCCACCCATTCACCAGTGGTTTACATGTTGCTGGGAAGTCACAGCACAGAGGCCAAGGAGTGAATAGGCATGAAGGATGAACTATCTATCCCCTCCGTCTAATGGTCAGGAATCAGGATCAAGACTTCTAGAGCGAAGTAGCGGGACCTGCACATCTTAATCCACTCTGACTTTCAGTAAGAGACCTTATTTATCTTCTCTCAAGGAAGTCTGAGCCTCTTGCTGTGTGACTCAAGTATCTGCACTGACTAAATAAGCAAAACATCCTCCCACGCAGCGCTATGTAAGCACAGATTGTAGATAGATACTTTTTGGAAATCTTACATCTATGGAGGACACACATCTTCAGCAACGATAAGAAAACTCACTTCTTTAAGGGACAAGAAAATCATCAGGTAGAGAAGTTACCCAGTAACCACCTAACTGCTGCCAGAAAAAAATCACCTTTTTGCACAGTAAAGGAGAATATGTTCTGTTCTCCATCCCAATACAGCATGGCTCAAAAGCTGTTCTCTGAGCCTATGTTGACTCATACTTTAAAGCAGTGGTCTCCAACCTTTTTGACCATGAGACACTTTTGGAATTTTAGTGCAATCCAAGGTCTACCTCAAATATAAATACCCTTACCCCACCTCCAGGGGCGGATATATGGCAGGGCAAACGGGGCGGCCGCCCCAGGCCCCGCGCTTCAGAAAGCCCCGCGCATGCGCCATGGCAAAGGGGGGCCCCGCGGAATTATGCTGCCCGGGGCCCCTCAAAATGGTCATCTGCCCCTGCCCACCTCCTTCCCACCCTATCCTCCCTCTCTTGCCATCCTCACTCTCTTTCATCAGGCTGGGGCAGAGGGTTGGGGTGCAGGTTCTAGTCTTGAATTAAGGGATCTGGAGTGTGAGGGGCTCTGAGCTGCTCTTGGGGGAAGTGGTTGGGGTGCTGGAGGGGGTTCTAGGTGCAGGCTCTGGGCCGGCGTTTGGATGCAGGGGTGGTTGGGGTAGGGGCTTGGAGTGCAGGAGGGGGTTCATGACTGTGGTAGGAGTTTGGGATGTGGGCTCCAGCTGGGCACTGCTGGTGGCTCCTGGTTGATGGTGATGTGGGGCTAAGGCAGGCTCACCCCTGCCCTGGCTCTGGACCACTCCCTAAAGCAGCCAGCAAACTCCATCCCAAGTCCTGTTATGTCCCCTCTCTGCTTTGTGGAGAAAGGATACAGAGTAGGAGGGGCACCTTGACATGAGCACCCCTCTTCTCCCTCCCCTGCCATGCACAGAAAGCAGGAGGCTCTCACAGGGAGGGGCAGCTCCAAGGCAAAGGGCAGGAGATGAGCAGCAGGGGAGGGAGGGGGCAGCTGAAGTGTTAGCACTTGATAACCTCTTGGCCATCATGGAGCGTTGGGGAGTCCCCGACCCTGCACCACCATCCGCAGCCAGATGTGACTCTCAGCCCGCAGGTAGAACAGAAGGTTTTATTCGTTCACAGGGATACAGTGTAGCTTAGGATCAATGGTAACACAGGAGCCAAGGCAGGCAGCATTATTCCTCTTGGGGAGAAGGGGTCCAGGACCCTTCTCCCCCCTTTCCTGCCCTGAGCCCCTTCTTTCCTCCTAGCCCAGACAAGACTGACTCATCCCCCAGGGCCTACTGCCCAGCCTGGACTCAGCCTTGCCTCTCCTTTTTCTCCCTTCTGGAGCAGGAGTTGTGATCTCTTAAGTCTGGCCCTCAGTTGTCTGGGTCCAATACACATCGGGAGTGAGTCACCAGGAATCACACAACACAATACAGCAAAGAGCAAACACAGGATTATAGAAGTAGATAGCCCCCTCTACATCACACACCTGTTAGAGGCTCCAAGACCTACCAGTAGATACCAATCTACTGGTTAGTGACCACTGCTTTAAAGATTGCTACTATCACTGGAGAACTGACAATCTGGTTTGGCTTGTTCTTCCAAAAACCCAGATTTCTTTACCTGTTTTTGCAGGAGAAGTACTAAAGCAAATATTTTTTTAATTGGTTTAATGAAGACTCATTGTTAATTTGGCGGTAACAAGAAGCTGGTGATCCACTGTTGGATCAAATACTTTGCTTTTAGCCCACGGAGCTGTATTAAGGTAAAATTCAAAGTATAAGACATGCTATGTATGACAATATACTGAAGATTATTATAAATAGCTTTGTGTGCCTCATTCTGAAACTGGGTGCAGGTCAGAATCTCACTGCGAACTAGCCTAATTAGAAACAAATTCTCATGACTGGAGATCAGGTGGTTTGTGATTCTAAAATTCCTGGTCTGTATTTTTCTTTTGCTTGAGTAAAAGGTCTGCTTTAAAAACAATCAATAACTAAACATACTGCAATAACTGTGCAATGGATTAAAAAAAAAAGTCCTCAGAACTGCTGGAAGAAAACAGATTCAGCCTTTTATATAGAAAATGAGAGATAATTTACTTTAATTATAATTTTATGGTCAGGTAATAGGCATCTGGTTTAACACAAGCAGCATCTGATAAACTGCTCACTAAGAATACCATTATACTAGGATATTAAAATCAAGTGTGTGTATTGAAGAACATCCAAAGCTGTTTTAAGGCCATGGGGCTCTTTATCTCTATTTCTCTTAGGAGATGGAATAATGGAATCAGAATTAAATTTGAACCATTTTTGCCCTTTAGAACAGAAAGGAAATCAGTTTGGCAAGGAAGTAATGGCTATTTTATAGGAGCAGGAATGTGAACAGGAGCTGCTAGAGGAAAAGAGAAATCTGAAAATTCAGAGACAACAACCAAGGCAATTATTGGAAATATCCGTAGGTGCTCGTGCTACATTACTAATATACACACTACAACTCTCCAGAGAGCACAGCGAAATCCAAAGTTTATCATTGAATGAGTGTGTTTTTAGTGGGGTTCCACAGGGATTGGTTCTTGAGCCTGTGTGAATTTAACATTTTTATTAATGGCCTGGAAGATAAAATTTGCAGATGACACACCGATTAGGAGAGGAGTAAATAATGAAGAGGACCAATGATTGATTCAGAACACTGTGGATTGTTTGGTAAGCTGGACTGAAGCAAACAATGGGGTTTAATATGACTGAATGTGTACATCTTTCAACAAAAAGTGTAGACCACATTTACAGGGTAAGGGACTCTATCTTGGGAAGCTGTGGCTCTGAAAAAGATTTGAGGGATATGTATAATTAGCTGAACATAAGCAGAAGTAGAGAAGTTGTTTTACTCCTGTAAATTGTATTTGGCACTGGTGTGGCTGCTGCTGGAATTCAGTGTCCATTCCTGGTGTCTATAATTCAAGGAGGGTGTTGATGAAGTGGTGGAGAGGGTTCAGAGAAGAGCTACAAGAACGATGAAAGGATTAGGAAACATGCCTGGTAGTGATAGAGGAGCTCATTCTATTTAGCTTAACAAAGAGAAGATTAAGACGTGATGCCATTAGTCTAGAAGTATCCATATGGCGAACAAATACTTAATCGTGGGCTCTTCACTCTAGCAGAGAAAGGTATAAAACAATCCAATGTCTTGAAGTTGAAGTCAGACAAATTCAGACTGGAAATAAACTGTACTGTTTAATAGCAAAGATAATTAATCATTGGAACTACTTAGCAATCATTGTGATGAAAGCTCCATCTTTGACCATTTTTAAATCAAGTGTTAATGTTTTTCTTAAAAGATCTGCTCTAGGAATTATTTTGAGGAAGTTCCATGGGCAGTGTAATACGGGAGGTCAGACTAGATCAGGAGTTCTCAAATTGGGGGTTGTGACCCCCTCAGTGGGTTGTGAGGTTATTATGTAATGGGTTACAAGCTGTCAGCCTCCCTGTACATCCCACTTTGCTGCCCACATTTCTCATAGTGTTAAATATTTTTTAAAGCGTTTGGGGGTGGAGGGATTGCACTGAATGACTTGCTGTGTGAAAGGGGTCACCAATACAAAAATATGAGAACCACTGGACTAGACAATCACAATGGTCTTTTCTGGCTTTGGGATCTCTCAAAGTGAGCTCCTTGTACAAATTCCTTGCCTATTTGGAGTCCTCTAGGGACGGTGGTTAAGTGCTCAGAGCAGGGGACACCTGAATTATATTCTTACGTCTTTCACAGTCATGGTGTTTTACTTGAGCAAGTTAAGATTTTAGTTCCACACGTTGCCCTTTTTGAAAAATACTATACTGTATAAAAGGAAAAAGGGAAGATACATTTTGGTTGAAAGGGTAAAGATACGAGCATCCAATGTTTGCAAAATCAAAAAGCCCTGTTATATGCAGGCTTTGTCTACACCAGGGGTAGGCAAGAGCTGGCTAGCAGGCTGCATCTGGCCCACCAAGCCACTGGATCCAGCCCACAGCTGCCTTGCTGGCACCCTTAATATGGAGCAGGGGCAGCCATTTTAAAAAGCAAGCTGCTAATTGCTCTGCAAGCTGGACGGGGAGGAGAAAGCTTCATGTGCTATCCCTGCCCCTAGCAAAGTCTCCAAGATCCCATTGTCCAGTTTCCAGCCAACAGGAGCTGAGAAATTTTGCTGAAGGTAGGGGCAGCGAATAAAGACTCCTAATCCCCCGCCAGAGCAGAGCCATGTGGAGCAACCCACAGGCAAAGAGCCTACAGAGTTGTTGGCTGGGAGCTGCCTAGGTAATCGCTCCCCAGTCAGAGTCTGCCTCTGGCATGCCACCTCCTCTCTCCCCCCAACTACCTGCCCCAGGCCACCACCCAAACCCTCTGCACCCCTTTTCTCCCCCTTTTCCCAGGTCACAACTCCCTCCCAGACCCTGCACTCCCTCCTATTCACCTTCCCCAGGCCAGAAGCCTCTCCTTCACCCATAACCCCTCCTGGATCCTGCATCCCATTCCTCTGTCCCAGACTATGACCCCCTCCTTCACCCAAACTCCCTCTCAAACTCCACACTCCCTCCTGCATCCCAATCCTCTATCCCAAACTCTCTTCTACACGCAACCCTGCTGTCTTAGACCCCTCGCCCTTGCCACAGAAGTGTAGCCCTTGACCACTTACCAAAATCTTGGAATGCCCCACCCCCCATTAAAAATTATTGCCCATCCCTGATCTACACATACAAAGTTGCATCATTTGAACTACATTTGTTTTTTAAAATCCATGCAGTTACACTGGTGAAATTGGTTGGATGCATTTCTTCATTTGTCAGTCTGGCATTTCAGCTCTGGGACTAAGTCACTGGAGTCAGTGTGTGCCACAAGCCAGCAGAGGTGCCCAATTTTCAAACCACGAAGACTGGCATAGGAAATTAACATTGCATTAAAACAATCTACTGTATAGTTGAGTTTGTCTGTCTGTTTTTTCAAGAACTCCTCCTAAATGGTAATAGCTAGGACCTCCACATTCAGTTTATAGCTTCCTCTTATCATAACTTAAAGCAGGGTCAGGGTTTGGTTGTTCCAGGACAATGGGATGTGCCTGGAATGGGACTACTTCTCAGAAAATAGTCAAAATCACTCAGCAAGTGAAAGGTGCTGGAAAGGGAGTGAGGGAAAACCGCACAGTTTGCTGCATTCCTCACTCTGGCTGAGGAGCACAGAGGGCAGATGAACCTGGACCTGCCCCAGATGGGGGAGAAGGGGGATCATGCACTCCTCCCCTGGCTGTGCACACTGGAGCTGCAGTGGCCATGGAAAGGTGCTTCTCAGCTGGCCCCAAGCTGCTGTGGTGAGAGGGGGCTGGGGTTGTCCTCTCTCCCCAGGGCAGCCGCATACTGAACCCCTCATCCCCAGTCCCACTCCAGAGCATTGATTTTAAATGAATTAAAACAAAAATTGAGTTAAGGACCCAAGTATTGCCAGGTCAATCTTCCAGTAGACAAATGAAGCTAAATGCCTTCCTTGTATTATTTTGCTATTTTTCCCAGTACACAGATTTTTATTTAAGCTCTTATGGTTTGAGCTGCTCTGTTCTGTGTGAGAGCTCAATTTGCATATATATTATGTATAATCTGTTCCCCAGGCATAGCAATCTTGCAGGGAAAATGTCAATTAAAGCTAAGGGAAGTTTTGGAATGAATAAGCACTAAAGGATCAGACCAAGAGCCTTGTCAGACATGAGTTCTGAGTATGTAGCAGGTAGAACACCACACTTTTTATGAACACTTGCTAAATAAAGAAACGGTCCATTGTCTTGCTCAAGGTCCAATGCATATGAGGTTGATTAGCTTTTCCTAATAGAATTGAATATCAGGTAACATAAGCTACAACGAGTTAGGTTAGGACAACCCCAATTTTGGGGGAGGATGGTATTATAAACCTTAAAAATCCCCTCAAACCTATATTTCATGTCCCTAGAGGTCAAGATCAACTATAGTAACCTAGAGCCTAGCTTTGTGTTTTGTTTGGACTGATAAAAAGTTGTCTAGTTACAGCTGACTTTGTGCCTATATTTAAGCTGGTTTTAGGTCAGCTGTATATACAACTTCCTTCCCAGTTCTGAAGGGTCCATCAGACATTACTGTTAAAACATATGATCAAAAGTTAATAAATGTATTATTTCCTTTTTCTAGTCAAACTATACACAAATGTAAATAATGATCTTTTAGGTTTTTCTGAGGTAAAACCTATGACAAAAATACAAATATCCATTTAACCTTGTGCTACAGTTCTAATGACCCAGGAATATTTAAACAAATTAAAATGTCAGAGACTGCAAAAAACAAACAAACCCAAAACAATAAACAGATCTCCTTTTCTCTTTTATTGGTACTGCCAATGAGACTACCTTTACACAGGCAGATTGCTTTCCTACATTACACATTTTTAAATATTAATTTGGAAGTAACATTTGCCCCTCTATGCCTTCTAAAGTTATCAAATTAACACATAGTTATACCTTCCATAAGAATCAGTTTTCCACATTTTTCTTTTAAGCAATGACATTTACTTTTTCAGTTCTGTGTAAAGGTTACTTGGCAAGAGTACATGCATATGACATTAAATGGAGACCAATCCACCACTAAAAGGGTAATGCACATAAAACATAATACAGTACTTTGACATCATTTCAAATAAATACCCACATACAAATGTAGTAAATTTTAAATGTAACAATATTTCTTATGAATCAATACTGAAACAGAAGATGAAAATAGAAGTCCCCACATCTAGGAATAATAATGCTTCTTCCAGCAAACAGAAATCTTTTCCCCGCTGACAATATTATTACAATTTGTACTTTTTTTGCAGGGAGGAAAGTCCCCCCTGCTCCCAGAAGTACCAATTTAATCATTCATGCTAGCCTCAACAAACTGCACCAAGGCAGGTAGGCACAGCTTGTTGATGCACTTTTCACTTTCTGTTTCCTGAAATTACAATGATTAGATACAACATGCAAGAAAAGATATTAATGTCTTGTCTTTCACATTTCCAAACAATACTATGGTTAAACTGTTATCCACCACCATACACAGCTAACAGAACAGCAACGCTCCCAATACATCCTTTGTACTGCAGCCACAAATGTGTTAATACATCTTGCTCGTTTGTTCAATAAAAGTCCATTTGGTTCCCAAAGTGTATTCGGGTTCATTTTTTATTTTATTTTTTCTATTCCCCTGAATTTGCAAAGATCTGCACGGTGAAGTATCATTGACTAACAGTATTTTTTACAATTTCTTGTGTGTATATATAATCTCTGTCTTAAGACTACCCATTAAAAATGTGCGAAAGGGGAGTTCACTTTGCACTTATTGCTCCACATCTTTACTAAGTTCCAAAACAACTGTCCATTTCTTCTTGTATAGACTACGCTATTCTAGGAGTCTTACTTAAATTATTAAAGGCACTACTGGCAATAATTAATGACAAAAAGGCTCTGACATAGAACACCCTATCCATTGACAACTTTAGAATTTATCTTTCTAAATGTACCATAATTTGGCACAATAAAATGAAGACGTAACAAAACAATTCCAATTTGGAATTTAAGCCATACAGTTGTATAAAATTCTGTTAATCAATTATACTTCACACCTTCCTAAAACCCAGAAATTCTGGAATTTATAGGTAATACTATTTAATATTTTTCAAGTGCCTATTACTGTTTTAACTAGAGCAAAGTCAAGTTTTCTTCTTGTTACATTGAACTATTCCTAAGAATAATAATACAATATGAAAAAAACCCCAGAATTTGAATACCCTGGATTTCTTAATGAACATGGCAGTTTAAAAAATCAGTAATTTTAACACATAAAGCTTAACATTTTATAATAATAAAAAAGCTGCTGAAGCACAGCACATATATCGTTTAGCAGAGCTCCTGGTTTTTGTGCCGAAACTCTTTTTCTAAACACTGTCTAGAGCAAAATCAAAAATAGTCCAAATCTCTGCCACATGCTGATGTAGAAAATCAACAACACAAGCCCAAAATGGGGAGAGAGACTATAAGCACTAACCACTGCATTTTAGATAAACTCTTCTACATAAGGAATTAAAAGAAGGTAAAGTAAAATATCAAAATATCAAAAGTGCACAGGTTTAACAATCAGATAAAAAGGAATATCTGCAATGAAATAAGAAAAATTCCCCCATCTGAACATTTCTAGTAGATCATAAACTAATAAGGTGATCATTAGGTTCAAAGTAGGTTTCTTCAGCACTTGTAAGTTTTCTTCCTGCAGCAGCACTTATTAGGTAAAGCTTGTTTGTTTTATGACTTGCAACATAAAAATAAAGTTGTAGGTAATATATTGGAAAAGGTGTTTAAAAAACCCCCAACAATCTAGAATCAGGTCAGTGGTTTCCATTCTTTGTGCAACAGGCTACCACTGTTAACCATAACGAGACAGGTTAAGAAATACTGTTGCCCTGATGAAAAGGCCTTCTCCAGGAACTACTCTAAAGCTGAAAAATGGAAAACAGAATAACATTAGAAAAACGGGAACTCATTCATCAGGTAAAGAACTGGCTACTTAACACAGAGTGCACTGCAAGATCGCCATAGCAGGTTAGTCGGCTGCGGGACATCTGTTAGTTTCCCAAGATAAAAGCAGTCATTTTAGTTGGCGTGTGCTTTCCCAGCTAATGAACAACGCTTTACATAAGTAGTGCTCGGAAGCAACAGCTTTGCAGGAAGGTTTCTTACAAGTACTGAATAAAGCTATGCTGTTGAGCAGAGGATACAGCAGTGAGTATGCAAAAGACATTATCAATGAAGATTTAGGTTCTCCCAAAAACATGCAGGTCAGTAGAGAACAGTAATCATTCAAAAGAAGAGCCTGCTTGCAGAGGTAGGTGATGGCTTAATCAATTTTCCAAGCAAAATCCCAACCCGTTGAAAGGGAAATGAAAGACTTAACATAGCATAGGTAAGTTTCAAGAGATTTGTTTAACAAAAGTACAACCCTCCCATAATCTTAAATATATTTAGCTAAACATACACACAACAGGAACAAGTCACTTTTATGTACTGTTACTCATTGCTCTTTAGATGAGGTTTTAAAAAAAATGTACTTGACAAGCTTAAATACTCAGGTTGTTTTTTATCTTAAGAGTCACAGAGATGAATAAAAATGGAAAGGGTTACTAAGATGACTGCGATGTAGCAAAGCTACTCTTAATTTGTACTGGCAACGTGAGCCAATATTGATAGTAATAGTCACCTGCTAATAACACTGAAATCTTCCTATAAAGTTTCATTTAACTTTAAAACTTATCAATGCACGTAGTTTCTTAAATTTACCTTTTTTGTCATTAGTATTTTGTGACAACAGTACCACTAGGGACAGGGAAGCAATAAGAATGGCATTAACAGCTCCCTACCAAAGTGGAAACAAAACAATAGCTGCTTCTAATGGAGCAAAATGTAATCTAAATGCCTACTTTTACAAGGCATTCTTTATCATTGCCCACAATGCAAAAATGAAAAGAATAAAGGCCTTTTGGAGGATTGTGCAGCAAAGAAGAAGAAAGCAGGATTGAAAACTGGTAAAAGGTATTTTGCTTCTAAAATATCAAACCTGCTACATAGCAATATTAAAGCTCAAATTCAGGAGAACACAGTGGTTACTAAAAATCAGGTAAGCGATGCACAGAAGCCTGCTTTTAGGGCCACAATTAGTGTCTTTTTAAACATCTCATGTACACAAGTAATTGGGCAATATACTAGGCTTGGAAAATCCACTCTTTTTAAAAAAAAAAAAAAATTGGCAAATGTGATTCGAGCACCAAATTTAAGGATGCCACACTGATTTTTTTTTAAGACAATAATTTTCATAATCCCGATTCCAGATTTCTTCACTGGTGTGGACTTTAGAAGCATTTTTAAAAACCTCTCAGAAGCCAAAGGTTATGTTTTCCCTCCATTGGGAAAGCGGGCTGTGCTCCTTATTACTTGACATTTAGATTGTGATATCTCCTGACTACTTATAGGCAGAGCGGCAATACACAGCAAGCAAGCTGCTGACCATCTACAAGGAATGATAGTGAAATGAGGCAGAACTACACCAGGAATATTAGAATGGCTTTAGAAAACATCACTATCAGCAGACACAACTGTGCAGTCTTGGATTACTTTCAGTTAATACTATAAGCATACAAAATTATTTGAAAAAGTACAAAATGAACAGGGCTTTACATTAAAATAAAGTTTGAGGCGAGGCACTTTAAAAACTTTTGTTTTAAAAAAATGTGCCTTATTGTGCTCCACAAATTTTCCACAATTTTAAAAGCAACGTTTTTCAATCTTGTATATTTATCACTTGTATAGGCACCAATTATGAAGTACACTTTTTTTATGTTATCAAACATATTGAAATTAAGTGGCTAAAAAGGCCCCTTAAAAGTCCAATAGGAGACAAAGTAATTTTTTTTTAAGGTTTAATACATATGCTAACCTACTTCATAAATATTTATTAACAAGATGAATGGGTCAAATTTCCTGTGCCTATAATGTAGAGCCCTGTGAAAGGTGTGCTTGCATAAGGAATGCAATTTTTTTTGTATATTAAAAAACCCACAAACAAAACAGAGCTCTGAAACACTATTCCATTAAGATTAATACTGAGAAGCACTGTAATTGTGGCTTAAAAATAGTAGAACACAGTAATATTAATTCTGTACAGATATGGTGTGGATATAGTAATATGTAAAACACCTTATTTCCAAACTGTTATGCTGCAAAAAGCAACACGAGACCACAGCCATCCTTTCCATATGTGATACTTTTTCGACAGCATAACTTTAACGTGAAACTGCATATCAGTTAGGATCCTAATATTTTTAATTTTCAATTTTATTCCAGATGGGGTAATATTGCATAATTTTAAATATAATATAAATGTGCAAGTTTCTTTAGGGTAACCCTCTGAAGTAGACAAGAAAGCAGTTTAAGAATGTATCCTATGTTTCTCCAACTTTTATAGCTTATAAAAGCTTTTGGGACATTGGTCAGTGGTGATATGGCAGAAAATTTCTGATGACTGCCACAAAGAACAAATCTAGTTTTGGTACTAATTTTGAAATGGTCTGCATTTCCATGTTACACATCTAATTTCAAGTGTTGCATTTCACCACTTTTCAAAACACACTAACAAGGAGATTTTAGGTTTGCTTTTTCCTGCTCTTAAGCATCTTTTTTATTTTAAGTATGCTGTAACCCTGGGGAAAGGATCACATTTGTGCTAATCAAACTACAGTTAGTAACGCCAGATGTAGTACATCAGGTATACACTTTTAACACTTACCCATAAACAGCAAAAGCAGACATGTTAACTGTGGAAACTAAAATTCCTTTCCACTATTAACTTGTTAATAAGATCTCCATACGTATGAATTAGTTACAGTTAAGACCAGCATAATACCATTTGTATTACATGGTTTAACAACATACTAATACAAGTCAACTCACTGCAACATTAGATAGTGGGGATTTATGCTGACAATTACAGCATAAAAATTAGATGCATAATATGATTTCCTACATGCCTTCTCTAGTCACAATAGATCTTATACTTCTCACAAAACACCTGGTTGTTAAGGGCAGACCCATCAGATCTGTCTCCACAGGAGCGGATATGACTTACACTGGGGTTACTGGTCTTGGCTTTGGAAGCAGATTTAGTGCGCACCCTTTTGGACTGCTCGTGGTCAAGCTCCAGATGCTCCAGGCGCTGGGTCAGTGCCAGTTTTTGCTGGATAGCCATACGAAGCAAGGAGTTCAGAGTCTTCTTCTCATCTTCCGCTGCTGCGAGCTGGCGTTGCATTTCGTCCAGCTGTGTGACGTATTCGTCACATCTGCAATGAAAATATATCAAGAAACTTTAGCAACCCTATTTCCCATTACAAAGCAGGAATCCCATGTGCTCAGCAGGCATGGCCACAAGCTGATAGGAAGGAGTTTGGTCATCTGTTCTGTGCATATTTATATAGGAACTTTCATCAAAACCACTGTGCAGCCCAATTATTTCCATCTGTCAATCTCCAAATCCCTTTAGTGCTCACGTTCTCCCACTCCAGATTCTTACGTACTCATTATAGCCTCCTTGATGACTCAAGTATGGTACCTGAATGCTCTGTGATGGGGCTTTGTCTGAAAATTGAGCACCTCACACTAGCATGAAAGTGCAATATATTTGACCTGATAATGAGGAGTTACATCTCATTACTCATTCTTCAAAGAACTGCAGCATTCTATTACAGAAAGTTAGGACTTTCGTTCCAAAGTTTAGGTTAGGATGAAGGAGTCCTATAACTTTTAATGAAATGGCCATTAATGCTATTTTACCATTGACTCAAATGAATTCATTTCCCTATTTTCCATGAGAGAGAAGGATGAAAGATGTTTAATAAATTCCCTTTGTTTGTATGTTCTAGGGATGTAATAGTGTAGCTGATTAACTGATAAGCAAAAGCTTACAGGTTAATGCTACAGACTACACTCATTTCCTCCTCCCCCCCCACCCCCCGCCAATACATTTTTTAGCAGACTGGTCAGCAGTGCAGTTCAGTCCTGGCTCATGCTGGGTCCAGGACCTGCCCCTGCTGTGGCTCTGCATTTAAAGTGTATTAGGAGCCAGGCCGGCGGGCAGCCTCCCTCAGTTCCAGCAGCTCAGGCCTCGCCCCTCCCCAAACAAGGGCTGCTGCCACCCTGCCAGTCTGTGAGGGGAGCTGGGTTTTAAACTGTCTCCCCTCGCGGACCAGCTCCCACCTGGCACCCCACGCAGCAGCAGCAGGGGGCTCCTCGGGAGTGGGGTGGGATCTCACTGGCTGCCAACCCCAACCCCAGGGACTACAGAATAGTCAACTAACCGATAAGAATTCATGAGGTTAATCAACTATTCAATTAACCGATATTTAACATCCCTAGTATATTCCAATCACATCCAACCTCCCTGCTGCCGGGCACAGGCTGTAGGTCAGATTCACCCCGTGGTTTGCTATGATCAGGCTCACAAGGCTCAGAGCTCCCACCCTTCCCCACAGCGGGAGCCAGTGTTCCAGCCATTGTACCAGCTCCCACTACTGGAGGGTGGGAGGAGGCAGGCTCGAGCCTCATGGGCCAGATCAGGGTAAGCCACCAGCCAGATCTGACCCATGGGCTGTACGTTTTTCCACCCCTGCTCTAAATCCACAATATGTCTACATCTTGCTCACTGCACGCAGTTCTGGTCACCCTATCTCAAAAAAAGGATTATTTAGAAAAGGTACAGAAATGGAAGAGTGTCCATCTGAGGAGAAATTAACAAGACTGGACTTTTCAGATTGGAAGAGAGACAGCTAGAAGGGGATATGATAGAGGCCTAAACAATGAAAAAACTAGTGTAAAGAATATGAAAAAAGAAGGGTCTTTTATGCCTTTCCATAACACAAGAACCAGGGGGTCACCCAATGAAATTAATAGGTAGCAGATGTAAAACAAACAAAAGGAAATACTACTTCACACAGCACACAGTCAACCTGTGCATCTTGTTGCCAGGGGATACTGTGAAGGCATAAAGCATAACTGAGTTTCAAAGAGAACTAGATAAGTTTATGGAGGACAGATCCATCAATGGCTATTAGCTAAGGTGCTCACGTATGCAATCCCCTGGGCGACCCCAGCCTCCTGACTGCCCGAAGCTAAGAGTGATCGGCAAGGAATGGATCACTCAATGATTGCCTGTTCTATTCATTCCCCCAAAGCACCTGGTGTCATCCAGTGTTGAAAGACAGGATACTGGGCTAGATGGACCATGAGTTTGACCCAGCATGGCTATTCTTAATCTGATTTGGAAAAAGAATGTATGGGGAAGTATGGGAGAGACATTCAGAGAAATGAAAAGAAGAAGCCAGAATGCCAGGGCAGCAGAGAACAGAGTGCAGGAATGCAATGGGACCTATCATTAAGTAACATAGCAAAAGAAAAACCGTACACTTCATGTGTTTGTCCCTGCATGCTCCTTGGTTTGGAAAAGATGTTGAGTCTCAAAATGGCAGAAAAGATGATACATCCAGGTAACTGTAGAAAATAACATACTGAGACAAATGGCAGGCAAGTGGAGGACTAACAGAGTGGGCCTGGAATTCATTAAAGGGGAAGATAAATTTGGGTGTCTCAGTAATAGGCGGGAGCGAATGTGTTTGAGGCGGTCTGGACTTGTGAAAAGGAAGAGAAGAGGAGTGCAAGAAAAGATATGGAAGACCAAGGATATGATGGAAAGACTGTCAAAAGCAGCTTGAAGAGAAAGGGACTGTAATGGCAAGACCTACAAATCCATGCCAAGGACAGGAAGGAGTGGTGAAGAATTATGGGTACCTTGGACCCCATGTAAACAGGAAAAGGAGGTTAACACAACAGATATATTTCCAAGATACAATTGAAAAAAAAACCACCCCAAAGCTAAAGGAACCAGACTTTATACTTCCCTAACTATAGACCAAGTCATCCCCTCTAATTTGTCACTGGTATTGAGGAAAGAAGAAAGCAACAGGAAACAAGCTTAAGTGTTCCTAAATGGGCTGGAGGAAGGAACAATGAACCTTTAAGGCCATCACCTTCCTTCTTCTCCCATAATTTTCCCTGCAGTCCCATGTAAGCTTCGCTGCCGAAATCCCCCAGCTATGGAATAAGTATAGAGGGTGGCTGTGAATGGGGATAGTTGCTCTGTGCAACATCACATCCCAGCAATCCTGCAGAGAAATGTTCACAGGAATAAATTGCTTGGCCCTCATCGGCAGTATCGCTGCTCCATTCCATCTACACTGGGAGAGGAAGATGTATTTTGTTCCCAGAAGGCAAAGTGGGAGGCTGAAAGGACAAGTAATAGCCCAAAAGGACTGAAGTTCTCAGGATGGCCAGAGATCTGTCCCAGTTTGCACTGCAGGCATTCATAGTGCAGGGCTACCGAAAAACGATGCTGCACAGGGCAGCTATCCTCAGCCACACCCAGCCCTCGGTTCTCACTGAGGTAACATCATTCAGAGAGAACATCAGGGAAGAATTTCTCTGCTTTTCCAACCGTTTTCTGACAATCAAAACTATCCATTTCTTTTCCATCTGAACTGCACTGTTCAGCCCCCAACCTCACTACGGCAAAGCTGGTTTAGAATTGCTACAGCCATTTATTTGATTTCCAGGATTAAAACCTGTATTAAAAACTTTGAGGAGGGTGAGAAGTGTGGATTTCACTTTCAGCCCTCTTGCAAGCAAGAGGCTGGCTAGGAACAAGAACACCATGGCGACGCAGAATACAGCCTCTCACACAGATTTACTAATGTACCTTCATAGCAGAAACATTGCATGTTAAGGATTATCAAGGCGTCTCCTGATCAAAGATGTTCGTTTGTGCCAGCTGGGTGGTAGTTTGGTAACATGGACAAATGCCTGTAAGGGACTAGAATGAGGCCAGTAAACTCAGTCCATGTGTGATTGAAGCTGTAATTAAATCCAAGATTTCACCTCTGAAAGGCTACTGCACTAAACCACTGCACCATCAAACTTTTTGCTAACGCAATGTTTAAACATCCAATGAATGCCGATTATAAAACTGACCACATATAATGATTAACTCAGTTTAAAAAAAATGGATTTCAATTTTTTTAACCCATTCTATTCTCACACTTTTCCATTAATCTAAGTAGTGGTTTCTTGCTAGCAGCAACAGCAGAATGGTAGTTGGGGGATCTTACCATCCTGAATGATTGCAAGTGGGTGAGAATGTCTTGGAGTTTTACTCATGTATATGATGCCCTGTGTCTCTCTTTCCTGAATCCATTCTGTTGAATGGTTCTTTAGCCTAAATTATTCTGTAAGTGAAATAAATCAGTATCTTAACCTGTTTTGTGCCTGAGACTGTGCAGGATTTCTTTGCAGAGTCACAAAAGTAATGCTTTGCATACCAGAGTAGTGGTCCATTTAAACAGAACAAATTGGGTTCAAAAAGATCCAAGTTTTACTAGATGTGGATGCATATTTTACACAATTACTATACTTGTACCACTGACTTGCTTTCCTTCCCCTAGCTGTTCATTGAATCAGAAGATTAGGGTTGGAAGAGATCTCAGGAGTTCATCCAGTCCAACTCCCTGCTCAAAGCAGGACCAATCCCAATTAAATTATTAACAACATTTTAATTTTCTAAAACAGTGTAGTCCTTTCCTAAGTAAACTTAGAAACCATAGTTGCTGGCACTATCTTATATCAATGCAGTATAACAATTCACACTAACATCATGGCTTTGTTTTTACATGAACTGACATTGACTGGTAGCTTTGCGGATATAAGAGAAAAACATCTTCCCTCTTTATAAATTCACATGCTTTGTACAAAGCAATATTTTATGCAACGTATTCAATGTAGCATGGTTAGATGGGCGGAACTGAAGATTCCTTTGTTCTGAACACACTTTTGAAACTAAAATAATTGAGCTTTCATGCTTACAAAGGAAAATAAGATTAGCATAATTCAAGTCTGTGGTGCATGTACTTCTATAGGCGTATGAGGCAGACCTTGAACATAAGGCTTTGATGTTGTTTTCCTGGTCAATTATCAGCGATAAAATAAGCAAGACTTTAAGGAAGCCATCAACTTGTATTGCTTATTTCAGATCTTACTCTATAAAAACCTCAATCACTGATGATACAGAGAGAGGAAAATCCCTGAAGGGCTCCATAAAACTAAAACTTATACATTTAAAAAGCCCATGTCTAAAGCTAAATTATTCCTTAAAAATCAAAATCAAAAGCATGCTGAATATCAATGTCTCGAGGGTTAAAGACCTCATTTTCCAAAGCAAAGCCATTTAACATTAGCATTACTTCCTGCACATGCCAATCTCACCTTATTTCTGCATAAATTTTGAGCAGCTTGAACCTCAGTGTGTTCCAAATGGTTAATTAATCCGGATATATTTTAATCATGTTCTTCTACTGTAAGATCCGTGTTTGAAAATGCAACCCAGTATTGGCGCCTGCACTCAATTACATCCATTTATGTTTTCCTGTTTTCACTTGTGATCAGTACAATGCCAACTGATAAGAAAGCAGTAAAGCACAACAAGAATTGTAACTGAAGAGGCCTCTTTGGAAATGGCATCAGCTACTTTAGCCTTTACCGCATTAGATTAAACTGTCACTTACATTAGAAATTAGAGCAGGGAAGATTAGTGTCACCCATTTTTTCCTCTTCATTAAAAGATGAAAAATATATCAACACACTGGCTAAAATGACATTTAATGAACAGGGACCCTAACAGAGACAGAGCACAGCATGACTATAAGAGGTATTAGCTACTACCTGCCGAATTAAACTATTTCTTTACATTTGAAGTAAAGTTGATGAGAAAAATCCTAACATTCCACCATCAGCAGCAGGGATGAAGAGCAATGGTCCCGCTAATACTTTTCCATCCTTGTGTGAAATAATTTTTTGTTATGTGCACTGAGGCATGTGCAGATGTGCACCATGAGTAGAAACACATGCTGCCGGCTGTGGGCGCTCTGCTAATTCGCTGGGCGGCATTTGAATCTCTCCTCGGTGGCCACCCAAGTACTCAGCTTACTGGGAACACAGATGAAGAGGCCCTTCTCTGCAGAAGAAACACTGTATCTATGCTGCTAGATGGGTGGGCCTGTGGAGAAGGAGGTGGGTCAGGGAAAAGAAGGTGAAACGTCATTATGTTACTCTATTATCCTTCCACTTAAGGCTACAGTAGAAAATGGACACCAGTTCTGTTGCTGCTTTGTAAGTTAGAGGGCAGAAGGCAAAAGTCTTCCTTTTCCTCTGCCACCTAATCAATCCCTAGTCTGGACTGAGCACTGAAGGCAAGATATAGCTAAATACTATTTGAATTTATTTAATTAGAACACCAAGTTTTAAATGGCTAATGTTTTGCATCAGCTCACCATGCAATGCAGAGAGAAAAAACACAAGTGACTGGCTCATTTTAGACCAGGGATGGGCAATAAATTTTGCAGGGGGGGGGCCTCGAGTAGAAGAGGCAGGGCCATGGGTGGAAGGGGGCTGTTCCTTCTAGGAGCAGATGCCCCTGGTGGGAGGAGACTTTGCATGCTCCCCTGTTCCTAGGCCCTGATTGGCCAAGGGGTAGGGGGGGGGAGGGCTGCAAAGTGTTTGCTCCCCACCCCTGCCCTACTAGTGCAGGCAGCGCCTAGAGAGAACCACCAGCCATTTTGAACAGTTCCTTCTAAGCCAGGAGAGAGCAATAATTTTTAATGGGGGGAGGTGGTCTATGGAGGGGGCGCAGGATCTGGGATGGAGGTTGGGTGCAGATGGGACCTTGGGACAGGGGACTGGGGTACAGTAGGGGATGTGGGGATTTGACAGGGAGTTTGGGTGGAGGGGGTTGTGATCTGGGACAGAGGCTTGGGGTCCAGGGTCCAGGAAGGAGTGTGGGTGCAGGAGAGGATTTTGGCCTGGGGAGGGCTATAGGAGGATGTGCAGGGTCTTGGAGGGAGTTGTGACCTGGGAGAAGGGGGGAAAGGAGTGCAGAGTTTGGGAGGTGGCCTGGGGCAGGTAGTTGGAGGAGAGACAGGGGGTGGGGTGATAGAGGCAGGCTCTGGCTGGGAGACACTTACCTAGGCCCTACAGGAACCTGAGGCAGGCTGGCTGCTGCAGTCCTAGGCTCCTGGGCTGGCTGCATCATGTGGCTTTGCTCTGGGCATGGGAGAGGGGGGAAAGGAAGGGAGGCTTCACACACCACTCCTACCCCCTAGAAAAATTTCTCAGCTCCTATTGGCCATAAACTGGCCAATAAAAGCGGAGAGATTTTGCTGGGAGGTGGGGCACCACACAAAGGCTCCCTCCTCCCTTCCAGCCTCCAGAGCACAGTGTGAGCTGCTTTTTACCTACAGATTCTGGGGAGGTGGCCGCGGGCTGGATCCGGTGGCATGGCGGGCCAAATCTGGCCTGCTGACTGCCTCTTGCCCACCCCTATTTTAGACACACCAACTCTAATTTACAAATTTTCTTTCACATAAGGCCAAATTTTGTGATCTTTTCTCACACCAAACTCCCACTGGACTTGATGGAATTTCTCTCTATGATGGGCTATAGAAGTTAGCCTTCATTTGCAGTGCTGAAAGGTGCTGGACTCTCAACTCACTTCATTTAGATTAACACATACACAAAGATCCATATCCCAATGCCCTATGCCGCCTTGACATACAAGTGCATAGCAAAGAAAACAAATAGAAAAAGAAAGGAAAAACCCAATCTAATTGAACTGCAGCTGTCTCATCCACTCTGATGTCAGTGAAGGGGCTCACTGGTCTCTAAATTAGCAATGAGTTATGCACCTTAGTTAAAGGTAATAAACAAGGTGAAGCCCAGTCATGACCTGTGTCAGTAAGCCTCTGCACATGAGTTTGTATGGATCCAACAGCAGGGTCACAGCCTTCATCCCAATCCAAGGTCTGAAATATTTTATCAAGTTGCTTCATAACCTTGAGTGGTCTGCCCATGTTGCACCACACATCAGTAGCACATATGCTTGGCAGATCCATGTAAGTGAGGCATTCTTTCCAATGAATTTTAAAAAAAAATACATGAATAAAAAAAAGTCAGGTAAAAAAGGAAAAAGATCCCAGATTTATACATCTTGGGAGTAGAGATCAAACCAATTCAAATACCTACTGGAAAGCTTGACTCTGATTTTTCTTTTCCTCCCTGTAATCTCCTGGACATCTTACATTGAAAATTCATCCTAACTGCATATTTATGGAAAGTTACTTATGGGCTTATAGCTTTCTAGATCACTTATCTCAATCATATGTAATAAATGCTTCTCAAATAGGAAGGGCCTTCATTGGTTAAAATCAAAATCCTAAGTGTCACCTAGTAACTAACAGGTAGCTAGTGGCAGAGAGCAGCTACAGAGGTCTTCTGTTCTGCATACATGATTTAGATGGAAATTAAATGGTTCATCAGGGTTAATTTCGCCCCTGATACAGAAGTGGGGTTTCCTGTGTATTTTGTTAATGGCAAATTCAATTTTTTCCAAGATTGGTCATGACCCTTCAATAGGATGGAAGTAGGAAGACCCGGGTGGCAGAGTCCAATTGAATTCCTTGGAAGTGAGGAAGGATTGAAGGATCCAGCTGTGTGAATCTGATTTTGGCCTTTGTATTATGGAGATAATTGTCCTGGAAGATATCAAGCAGCGATTCTCCAGATGATTATTTTTAAATAGTTATTACATTTAATTTACAAATGCTGCTGTTTTGATGAGCTGTTGGCAGGGCACTCTCCAGGAAAGGGGCTTTAGAATCCCCTCGCCCCCACTTAAGTTCTAAAGAGCTCCAAGAGCATGGACAAAAGGCTGGTATTTCCTCTATTCTATGTGTACTCTGATGCCCTCATGACCACATAATATGATCATCTGCCAAGTATTTTCAACACTCCTGTGAGGTGAGGAAGTCTCGTCATCCTAGTTCTGCAAATGAGGAACTAGGATGCACAGTCATTATGCAACTTGCCAAGAATCCCATGGGAAAGCGAAGGTCTTTGAACTCGGCTCTCCCTGGACCCAGTCATGAACCTAGTCATAAAGCTACCCTCAAGGGGAATATCTGAACATTATTGAGTATCTAGCTCTGGTCATATTCTAGTTTGAGGGAACCTGTTGGCCATTGTTATTGTATTTTTCAGTCTTATATCTGAAGTGCCTAGACTAGGCCTGCTGATGGAAGGGGGCAAAGAGGGCAATTACCCAGGGTCACGGCCATTCAAAAGGGCCTAAGGCTCTGGCTGCCGCCGCTGCTACTACAGTGGTCAGGGCCCTTTAAATCGCCGCTGGAGCCCTATGCAGCATTGCTCTGGGCAGCATTGAGGGCTGCCTTAGGGAGGCTCGCCACAGGCCTGCCCCTTTCATCCAAGGTCCCATCTCTTCTGGGGGTGTGGAGCTGACCCCCCAATGCACACACCTTGCCCAGGGGCTTGGCAAGTCTGTTAATATAAAACCTAGGATAAATGCACGGATATAAATACACAAATCAGTACAAGAAGCCACTAGTGTCATTTTACACCATTTCTATCAAATACATTGTGAATTCTTTTTTCTGCCACTGTGTCTTGTTACTTGCACAAAGGACATTGGCAGTGCACAGTAGCAGACCTGGAAAAGGTCTCTCACACAGAATCATTCACTGTCTCTGAGCTGTACGATAGCATTGGCTGGGGAAAGTGGAGAGAAAGGCTTGTTAAGGCTATGTCTACACTACGCTGATGTATTGGAAAAAGGTACACAAAGTGTGCCCCACAATTTGTGTGACCTTTTCCGATAGTTTTTCAGGAAGAGGCTTTTTGGAAATTTGGTCTGTCTACACTGGGCCAAATTTAGGAAAAGCTTCTTCTTTCAGAAGAGCCCTTCTTACTCATAAGAGCCAAAAAAAGCAGACGAGCAGACGTATTCCCTGGATGTGGCAGTGTTTTTCCGGGATACCTTTGGTATCTCAGAAAAACATCAGTGTAGACATAGCCTTAGTCAGGCTTCATGAGACTCTACTCTAGCCTAGTTTTCACCATCAGTTTCTCCCTCTGGCTTCTCCAAATGAGCATTTATCCAATGTAGAAATAGTCTACATCTTGTTCCACAACAGTTGTATCCAGTATGAAGCCCATTTCGTTATGTATTTTTCTTGCATGTACATTTCATTGTGCTCTGGTTCAGTTTACAGCTTCCATCATTAAGCTCTTTCATTTTCTATCAGCCCCATGGGCATCCTCCAAATTAGCTTAGTTATTGTAACCACTCTGCCAGTGTTTAAATTTACTGCATTTCATTGTCACATGGACTGTCGGATATTTTCTCTGTGATGGTGAACAATCATTCTTCATAAATTACTGTTTAGGTGGTAGAAGTCACAGCCTGGTTCCCTTATTCTGATGGTATTCTAGGACTATTCTTCCTCAATTCTCCTGCTGTGCACTGTCCTTTTTTAACATGGCATCTTTCCTCCTATTGACTAGCTGCAGTTTGTCTTCCCTCTCACCTGCTACTTATAAAGCTCTGGAGCGTTAGGGTGTGTGTTAATTACATCTAGATGCACTTGTACACTGCATGTCAAAGTCATCTATCCTCTACAGGATGCCATTTCTTAATTACTGTTCCATCTCTATTCTGGAGGGAAAACAATTTATTCTCATCTCATTCTCACTTGTCCTTAGATTCTGGGAAGAAAGTTTCCCTATAGACTAGAGGTTCACTGTAAGATTTTATTTGCTGATATTCTATATTAACCATTTTCTTCAGGCTCTTGCTCAGCTCTGTGGATTCAGCAATCTTCGCTCTGAATCAGAGAATTTGCAATGGCATGTTCTTTTTTCTGTTACTGTTCACTTTGTCCTCCTTGCAGAACTGAAGTCAGTTTTCTTCTGCTAGAAAAAGAGGCAGAATATTTCTGTGTTCGTTTGAATGTGTTCGTTTGATCTGAGGTTTCAGCTTCTTCCATAAAACACACAAACACCACATTAGAAAATGTTTTGTCTTTGGAACTGATAAGTCTCTCATTTTGCTTTTAGGTCTCCAGTTGAATTTGCACCCCTCTACAGGAATATTTGTTCCCCATCCTCAAATAATATCTTGCTTATTATTTCCTTAGCTGCTTTGATCTTCGCATGCATTATACCCTTACATAGTAAACCTTAATGCTGCGGTCTTTTTGCTGAATCTTGGCATTTTCTTCTTATTCTTAGTGTTATAGTGTGACTAAGGGTCAGACGTCAGGCTCCTGTGGGGGCAGTGCAGACTGTTTTACTGTGTCATCTTGGGTCACAGATCAGGTTGGTCTCTTTGGCCCAGATTTTCAAAGGTTTCTGGGTGCAGATGCTTTCACTCAGTGCTGCAATGCCAAATGGATTTAGATACCTAAGTCTCACTGTCAAAAAGGGTTTCCAGAGTCTAAATTCCATGCATGGGATTGAAGCACTTAAATCCCTTTTAAAAGTGAGATTCGACTCATCACCAAGATATGCATTAAAACACTGAAATTTTAAAACAAGTTATTAAGTTAGCTACCAATTTACAACATGCTAAGTAGTAACTACTAGGTAGTTTGTAAATAAATAAGAGTAGTTTGTGGAGCATTTTTTCTTTTACATTTGCAATGAAATACTTGTTTTCAAAAATAAACAATTTATATCAATGTGTGCAACTATACTTCCATATTATGAGTATATTTTAAAAGAACAATTTCTCTATTAGAGTGAATCTCTTCACAGCACACACATTTTCTTGATCTGCTTTTGCAGAATTCTAAGTGCAGATGTTCCCCAAGATATACACCAGATTCCAAAATGTAAACTTGGGCTGTGTATTTCTATATAAAAAACTCTTCAGAGATTCATGACTTTTAAATATACACTTTCAACAGCTGCTTCAGGGAACTGCTAATCTATAAGATTGGCTAGATCCAAACAAGCCAGGGGCTGCATCCAGCCCCCGGGCCTGAGGTTCCCCACCTCTGATTTAGAACCACCAAAGGTTCCTATTAGAAACTGTAAACCTGAAAGAAAACTCCGTTGACTTCTCTCTTGGCATTTTCAATGGAAAACCTATTGCATCTTTCGCCTACCGGAGAGTTTGCTAATTAACAACAAAATATTTAATAGTTATGAACTGATTCATGAACAAATATTAAAGCCCTAATTAAGTGTGTTCTCAGATCCTTATGGAAGATTTTGACTATCCCTCAATATTTTTATCCTCATTTGCATGGATGGCAATTGCGTGCACATTTTTGTGTACACGATTATTAAATAGATTAATCCGCTTGCACTTTTATGTCCTGTTATTCAACTATTATGAGGCCACTTGACAAAATGAGTATGTCCATATATTTATTTATGTGCGGGGAGATATTCCAGCATTCATATGAGTCTACTACCCTAAAATTAAGCTACTGAAGGTGTATCTAATGGAAAAGGCTATTCTTTAAACTATGTTTTGCATGGCTTCCCCTGCTGTCCACATCTCAAGTTCTGTTTTGTTTTCATTATTTATTGAAAATAGTTGATAGTAAGGTCAAATTAGTAGAATTAACCTATTGTGAAGCAAAACGAGGCCTCTGTTTTCACCCCCAGATCATTAACACGTTTTTATTATTTCAGCTTCCCTCATAAGCTACAAAATGTCCAGTTCCCTGTTGATAATTCCGATTCATACTAATCTCATCCACTGTAGCATCCAATAGGAATACAGGTCCTCACTATTGGAAGCTAGCACAGTAGATGAGATGAAGCTTTGAACCTGGATATCTAACCCAGTCATTAAACTCTTCACTAAGTTGTTGTTCTCCTCCCCCTTTCTCTGCCCAGTGTCTTTAACTCTTCACAGTGTGTGTGAATTTGATAGTCAGGGAAGTAAGCAGGGATGTAAAATCCCATTAACATTTTACATACAGTTTACCAGTTAATGGCTTAAACTACATGTTTAACCAGCTGCTGCGATATGTCACGAGTGGGGGGCTGCATCAGCCAGGCCAGTCACTGGCTAACCGGTTACTCTGGTAAGTGCTTACTGGGTAACCATTTAACCCTTTACAACAGTGGTCTCCAACCTTTTAACCACAAGAGCGCTTTTTCAATTTAAGTGCAATGTAAGATCTACCTCAAACCCAAATACCCTTGCCCGGCTTCGTTCCCGCCCCTTCTTTGAGGCCTTGCCCCTGCTCCACCCCTTCGCCGAGGCCTCACTCTGCTCACTCCATTTCCCTTCCTCCCCAAATCTCATTCACTTTCACCAGGCTGGGGTAGGGAGTTGGGGTGCAGGCTCTGGTCCTGGGCCAAGGGGTTTGGCGTGTGGGAGGGGACTCCCTTAAGGAAAGGAGAGAGAAGGGATGGGTTCTGGAGTGCCCTAGGGGATAGGGTATGTGCCTGGGGAGCGCAGGGTTGGGAACTTGAGTCCCTCCACCCCTTCCTCCACCACTCCCCCGAGAGCGGCTAGACAGCCAACACCAGCTGCCCCAGGGATGCACCTGGCTCCCGCATTAGGAAGGCGAGACAAGGGACCCGCTGATGGAAGGGAGGTGGGGTGGGTTCTGGAGTGGCCCAGGGGGTAGGGCATTCCCGCGGGGATGGCAGGTTCAAGCTCCACCAACCATGGGAGCAGTGGGACAGCCAGCAGCAGAGTCAAGGCAGGCCCCCTCCCGCCCTGACCCCCTACCACCTCCAAAAGCACCTGGCATGAATAGCAGTGGCTCCATCCACTACCCCTCACCCACAAGAGGGACCAACCCCACAGCCTTCAATGGGAGCCACAGGAGCAGCATCTGCAGGCAAGGACAGCACATGGAGACGCTGCATGCTGACCCTCCCAGGGGCTGCAGGGACATGCCAGAAAACTCTAGGACCACAACCACCATCCGGACATGACAGGTTAGGCATTTTAGAACTCACTTCTCAAAGAATTAAATGTAAGCATAAGAGAAATGCAAGTTATGAAATGCACACACCAGTCAACAGCTAAAAACAACCCACTTTACAAGCAGTACTAATTCCCCATGTACATGTTGGGTCAGGAGAGTGTGTGTTTGTGAGAATGACAGAGAGACACACACACTGTGAGAATATGACAACGATTTGCATTGCCAAGCTCCCTCCATGTCTCTCTGTATGGAGACAGGGTACAGGAGTGGAGGGAGGAAGGACACCCTGACATCAGCACCTCCCCTCTTCTCCCATCCCACACCCTGCACAGCAAGCAGGAGGTTGCCAAGGGGCAGCTCCATGCAGAGAGCAGGACAATGGGTGGAAGAGCAACTGAAGTGCCAGCACTTGATAGCTTCCCGGCCAGACCAGTCAGGATCACCCATCAGAGGCCCCAAGATCTACTGGTAGATCCCGATCTACTGGTTGGTGACCACTGCTTTACAGACCTAGTTAAGGGGCATAATCAGGCCAAGAGAGGAATTTTGCAAGTTCTGTACAACTTTGCCACTTAGCCTCAGTTTAGACATAAAATAATCTGTGTGCAATTCTCTGAATTTCTCAGATGGGTGGATTATTGCAGTCTTATGAGTGACTTAAGATACCATATGAATTCAGGTGTTCAAAGGTAAAGGACTAGCACGCTGATTCATGCAGTCCTCTACTTTCTATGGGTCACTCTATGCTCCTATGCTCTATGGGTCACTCCTGACTGCTCCCTCCTCTTTCATTATAAGGCCTCGGTTAAATGGGATCTCAGAAATGTTGATATTCAACTGCACAAGCACATCTTCAGGGTGTTAAGAAACCAGAGCCATTGCTGAGTTCTTTGTTCATCCAGAACTCTCATTGACTTCACTGAGCATTAGGGCTGCAGGCTCCAGCTCATCCCTCCGCTGGGAGATATAGAGTAGGGATGTGAACAGTTAACTGGTTACCCAGCAAGTACCTCCCTTACCACTAACCAGCTAACCAGCACCCAGGAGCAGCTCCCCTCCCCCCCGCCCATGGCACGCCGCAGGTGGAGGGCTGCTTCAGCCCAACCAGGCCCACCGCCAGGAGCCATCAGCCCTGCAGGGCCTGAAGCTGGCAGCCCTGTGGGCTGAGGGGCTCCTCTAGCTGGCTCAGGCTCCCTGTCCGTGGAATCTTGCTTAATCGGTTAATTGATTAAATGGGATTTTACATCCCTACTATAGACTCTCTCTCTACCTCCTTACATAAGCATCTTCTCATGTTACATACATTTTGCTTCACCTGTGAAAGACTAGGGTTGAGCTCCCAATGACAGTACACTGGGAAGAAGGAAAACTCCCCCCTGCAGCATTTCATTGTATGACACAGAGAGAGGAAAAATCCTTTGGGGCGACTGAAAGAGGGTTTTCAAAAGTGGGAGAGAGAAATTCCTGTTGAAGGGAAAATCCATTGTGGTGACACACAAATCTTAATAAAAAAACCTCAGCACCAACTACCTTTACCTAACAACATTTTTGTAGGAAAGTTAAAAAGGAATAGGCTGTTTGTTTCCCTTCTTACCCCCCTGCACTTACTGCTTCCAGCCATTTTCTCGGTGATCTATTACTAGCCATGGGAAGATCTGTCTGTATTCATTCCAGGTCTGTATAAGGATAAACAAGAACAATACAAGAAAAAAAAAACTGTATTGGCCATTACATTGTGTAAGGATAACAATTGGCCAAATAGTCATCCTCAAAGCTTCTCCATATCCAGTTTCTCTTTGTGCCAAGCCAAAATGCAAGGATACTCCAGGGAAATACAGCATTGCTATCTATCCAACACTGCACTTTTCCCCAACACTGTCATCGCTTGAGCGATGTATCCCTGTGACTGCTGCTCTGGAGCCATCTTCTCAAGTGCCCTGAAGCTGCAGAGTCCTCACAAATGTTCCCATTATTCCTCACAGTGTTGCTATCTGACAGACGGCACCGAAAATCCTTTCAGCGTAAAAATGGCTCACAGCAGCCAAGAAAAAGGTAGAAGCAGTACCTAGCATAAGGATGCACAGTAAGACCTGTCTTCCCCTATGGTTTGGTTTAAATGAATAGAGCAAAACACCCTCACTATCAGGTTACATTAAATGGTGGTTTTTACAACATCTGCCATGCCCCTTTTGTATTGTTCATACAATTCTGCATGATTTTTTAAAAACTCTACCAACTTGGAACTGCCTACGTTAGATAAAGCTTCTTTCAAGCTAATTTCGGTCAGCGGCTCACTGACCTTCTAGCTTTGAAGGAGACCTGGATGTAGAAACAAAATGTGTATTTTCCCCAGTACTCCCCCGATCCCGAGTTTTGTAGGCTTGAGAGAGGAAATCAGAGACAGGCAGCTGCAAGCAACATGCAGACCAACAATGGCGTGCTAACACCTTTTACAGCGTGTGATGTATCAGCAGGTTCTCCAGGAACACCACAGAGCACAGTTAAGCAAGGCAAAAACAAATTCCACATTCAAGAAGTGATGCAACCCTGATACAGTTAGCTTTGTAAATGGCATGAGAGACAGGTGCCAAATGCAGCCTATATAGCTCTAAGATAATTTTTTCTTTAGTTTATTTATATATAGATGCATAGTCTTCAGTGCTTGCCTGCACTTTCCTTATTACTCTGTATACCAGCAGGATTCAATTATAGCTGCATTTTCATTCTGTAATAAATGCTCGTTTTTATGTTCTTACACACAATCCCCTCTCAACTTGAATTTAAGTCACTGAAGCTAGTTACTCTCGTCCCAATTTTCACATTATAAAAGACCCCCACTCCAGAGTCAGTATAATTTGTTACAGCAGCATGCTACATCCCTGTCATTCTCCTAAGCAACAGAAAAAGGTAATTGCTAGTCACTTTAATTAAACATTTCAAACAGTAGAAACACAAAGGCCTTTGTTTTTCCTCTCTAATACGATGGCATCCTTGTATGGTCAATACTGCTGCGTGTAACTAACACATTCTATTTATTCCACATACAAACAAGGAGTGTTTAGGGGTCTCAAAGAGAATTTACGTGTTCATTACCTTGTAGCAAACATTGCTCTCAGAGAAGAGAAGGTAGCAGCATCTTCTTTTAAAGCCTTCAGTTCATTACGCAGCTTCATCATAGTCTCCGTAACCATAGCTTTCTCATTTTCATACTTGCTTTTTAAGTTGGCAAGCGCTACCTCTGCAGTCTATTGTTTACCAAGAAGAACAAAAATGTACCAGTTAATTAAACTCTTCATAAAGTGGTTAGCTAAGAGGTTTTTAATCTCCATTCATACAATGAAACATTTACTTAGAACTGAAATGTTAAACTTCGTCATCTTTTCCTGGATAGATTAAATAAATTGCCTATTGGAGACAGAGCACAAAAAGAATGTTTCAAACCATGCTGCACCCTCTCAAGGAGGTCAGCTTGAGGATATTTAGTTAGTTGTGTATATATTCCCAACACTTCTTTGTTGAGTCAAATGCTACTGTAAACCGTATCAACACCAACAAAGACACAATAAGTTAAACAGGATAAATTGAGGACCTAATCTTGATTTGCAAGTTGTTGGGACTGTAACTTCATATAGCTTCTAAACGGCACCTATTTTCAGGATGGATTATATTTCTCAAACAGTAACATTACAAACATGATGAATACAAGTCTTATTTATGAGTTCAAATCTTAACCTACGCTTTGAAGTAAATTTGAATTTGCATCACCTTAATTTTAGATTAAATAAAATTAAAACATTTGTCATTCGATGCACTAGAAACAGCTGGTCACAAGTATTCTAATCCAGCTGTGCTATTAATGGTTATCAAAATGACACAATCCAGTCTCCAAAATTTAAAACTCCATTTCTGCTTGTTTTTTGCTCTTACCAGTCTCATTACCATGGAATGTTTGAATTTTGTGTGAAATCTAAGAAGAGAGATACTTTTTACAATCCCTTTGAAAGGCCCAGCAAAAATAAGTCTCCAATAAGAAAATATTTTTTTACCTTTTATTGTCAGTGAATGCAATGATTATTGATTTGTTGCACTAAGATAGCCTACTATGTTTTAGGCGGTCACTACTGAATCTTGCCCAGAAAGCTGTCAGTGTACTTATTCCTGAACATCAAGCACCCCATTATTCCAGTTCTGAAAAGATGCCAATAGCATTATTATTTTTCATGGGGTGGTGGCACTCCAAGAATTTGGAAAGTGGTTGAGGGGAACACTTTTCCATGCTATTAATGGAGGAGGTGTGGGATCTGGGGTGGAGGTTGGGTGCAGAAGGGAGCTTGCTGTGAGGGACTGAGGTGCAGGAGAGGGTGTGAGGTCTGGGAAGGAGTTTGGGTGAAGGAGGCAGTTGTGTCCTGGGGCAGGGGATTGGGATGCAGGATCTGGGAGGGGATATGGTGGCAGGAGGATGAGCAAAGGTTTTGGGTTATGTGGGGTATGGGGGAAGAGGGTTGGGGTGCCAGGGGCAGGCTCTGTCTGGAAGACTTACCTGTTGACTCCTGGCCAGCAACCTTCTCAGGCAGACTCCCTGCCTGTCCCACCCCCGCACTGGTATTTGAATATCTATAGTCTGAGGGGGGTGGGAAGGGTGCTTCGCAAGCTGCCTGATTGCACTGGGGGCAGAGGAAGCATGTGAAGCCTCTCTCCCATTCCCCAGGGCTCTCAGCTGTTCAAACAGAGCACCGCAGCAACCGCTTTTCTCAGCTGCATGGGGGAGGGAGGGGGAAACATGCATTTACAGGCTGGATCCAGCCCATGGGCTATATTTTGCCCAGGCCTGATGTCAGAATATATTCATATACTCCCTGTGCACTACACTGAAGCCATGTTCCATTTCTCATCATGTCAGCTAAACTGGAACTAATGAAATGCAGAACCATACCAAAGTTTTGACTCCCTGGACTGCACGACACCACAAAACTTCTGTCCTCCTTACACTATTCACATTGAGTGAAATTCAGGCCTCACCCATGACTGCAGAGTCTAATGATGTTGGCAATGAGGGTCGTTACTGACAAATCTTCTTTAATGTTTTTATTTATGATGTAAGCACGCATCAACTACTGATGTAGCTCTAAACCATGGGGTTTCATCTTTGCAAAGCCTACTCACCTGTTTGTTGGCCTTAAGTACAGTTCTCAGGGTTGCTATCTGTTCTCTCTTGGTGCTGAGCAGGGATTTCAGCTTCAGGATTTCCTCCATGAGAACTTCCTTGTCCTTGTCCACTACCGGCCCAAGTTCTTGGGTGGCAACACGCTGCCTGGACAGCTCGGTTGTTCTGTCCACTGCCGCTTGCAGGTGTTTGATCTGATCGCGAATTATAGCAATCAAGTTGTAAATGTTCATGGGCTCCTTCCGCGGATCTGACACTGGAGATGGGAGGGATGACACTGGAGATGGGCTGCTGTCACCACTTCCACTCTCGGCCTTTCCTAGGTCTATCGATAGCAGTCCTTTAGAGAGCAGGATCGGTGACCTTCGACCTTTGCCCTCTGGGCTGCTGCGTCCTCCTTTACCTTCTTTGTAATAATCCAGCATCACCCTGTTTGGAGTTTCATTGTTGCACATGCAGACGTGGTGATACAAATTGGCCAGTTCTTCACTGAACGTGACTAGCTCGTCTTGAGCTACACTGAGACTTCCCTGTGTTTCTCCAGCAACGTCGCTTACTTTCTTCAACTCCTTCTCCAGCCTGGCTACCTGTTCTCTATCCTGCCTATTTGATTTTTCTAACCAGGTGATCTTTTCAGTAAGAGCTTGGCTTTCAGTCTCATACCTGCTCTTCTCCTCCTCGTATTTGGACGCACACTCTTCATATTTGACCTTAAGGACTTTGAGCTCATCTTTTAGGTCCCCAATCTCTGCCACAGCCACTTTGTACTTGCATTCTAGGATCTCTGGCCCGTTGATGTCAACTTCGTAATAATCTCCATCTTCGTGGCTATCCCGCTCCTTCTCATTGTCAAGAGCAGACTGACGTTCCTTGCTGACTTGGAGTTTTTTCATTGCATTTATGTTTTCTGTGAGCCTGCCAACTTTCTCATGCTGCTCTGAAAGGGCTCCCCTGGTATTCTCTAGTTGTTTCTGAGACTCTTGAAGTGTAGATAACAAATTAACTTTTTCTCTTTCCATCTGAAATACATAAAGTCAGACATTTATTTTCTGGAAGTAAATATTGGTGCAGCTTGATTCTGTACAATCATATGAGAAAAAGGCAACTCCACTTACATTCAGCTCAGTCTCAAAACCTATTGGCATTACTAATTTGCATCATACGGTGGTTCTTGCATTATTTAGGATTCCCAAACAAACACACTCTTTCCTGTTTTGCCTTCCCCTTCCACAGTTTGGGAAGTTAGTAAAACCATTGTCCGTTCAGCCAAAGCTGGGCTGAAACCAGTGTTGTCTTGTAAAATACCTAGGATACTATTAGGCAATGTAAAAATAATATACAATCAAAATGCAAAGCCAGTCAATAGTGGCAGTTTGGCATAGCACTGTCAATCCAGATTAACCCTTTAGCAACAGAAAAAGATAAAAGACATCAAACTATTGTCACCACACATTGCAACACAGGGCACTAAATCTTCAGGAAACTTGTGAACTGGTTGAAACTAGTCTTGTGTTTATTTTGCTATAAAAAAAATTAACTTTATTTTGGTGGGGCAGGGAGGGTAAAAACATGACGTTCACTTTATAAACTTCTCCCCTTTTTCCACTGTGGTGGGGGGCGGACTGTGGGAGGGGAAGTAGAATGAGACACAGTGATGAACCACCTCACCTCTTTCCTCACCTCCCCCCCATCTCACTTAATCTTGTTTTCCTGTGAGGAAGGTACAAAAGTGCTACTTTCTTCCATTTCAGTGAAAATTTAACTTGCCCACTTAAACAGTAATACCCCAAAGAGAAAGAATATACATACAAATTTGAGGGTATTTTCTCACACTTCTGAAGAATTCAGGGATTTCCCCAGATATTTCTCAGTTTGGAAAAATGAAACATTTTGTCAAAAGCAACATCCCCCTTGGCTTTACCCTCCAGTTTTTATTAAGTCCCATTTTTTTTTTACATCAGAAAATTATTTGGCTAACTCATGTATGCCTTCTTTTATATTCTTCAACTCTGGGCGGCTTGCTTATAATATAGGAAATGCAAATAATTCATGGCATAGATCTAAAGAAATTATAATGGACTTAATTTTCATCAGATTATGAATTGCATTAGACAGGAATTAAAGTATTTGAGAGAGAGAGACTGACCATGTCAAAGTCAAAACAGAGCATGTGAGAAAGGGTCTATCTTCTGGGGAGAGATCACGTCTTTGGAACAGAGTCTAACAGAAAAGGAGCCTTAATCCTGAAAAAGGTCTTTCAGGGCTAGTAAAATACAAATATTAACGTATTTGTACATGTTTCATGTTTTTTCAGTTTCAGACAACAGAAGTGACAAGATCAACTGGCAATATTTAAGCAAAGTGTTTTCTGCTTTAAATTGCAACACTTTTGAAATGGACCAAAAAAACCCTGCCAATGCACAACAGATTCAATTTACCATAGGTGCACTGGAGAGACCATCCATTCCAGTTTGTATCAGCCTGACCCCAATAAGTGACACGGTGGTGCTTTGGAATGGCTGAACTGTTCATTTTAATATAAAATCTACACTGGCCATAGGCTCCTATGGATCGTAAGACCCCAAAGGAACAGTTATATCCTTAAATTCCGGGGAGCAGGAGATATTACATGTTCAGTTTGCCACATAATGACAGATGAAAAGGCTCCACTTCTAGTATTTTACAGGGGTCCCATCAGTGTTCCCGCTAAACTGCGTGGCAGCACAGCTTCACAGGTGATTAATCTTGACAGAGGGAGGCTGATTAATCACCTATGAAGCTGTGCTGCTGCCAGCTTTAGAGGGAACGCTGAGTCCCTTTTATGAATGTATCCTTAATATGTGCTTGAAGCTGAATGAAAAAGATCTTTTGAGAATACTGGGTCACCCCAAGTAATCCTAGACTGTTAGGCTATGTCTGCACTGCAGGCTTTTTGCGCAAGAATGGCTGTTCTTGAGCAGAAATGTGCGGAGTGTCTACACTGGACGTGTGTTCTTGCACAAGTAAATTTACAGTACAGCGTCGGAAAACAGGGCTTCTTCCGGAAGAGTTATTCCTCTCCCAACAAGTAATAAGCCCTTTTGCACAAGAGCTCTTCCACAAGAAAGCAGTGTAGACAGGCAACATTAATTTCTTGAGCAAGAAACCCCTATGGCTAATATGGCCATTAGAGCTTTCTTGCAGGAGAGAGCATCCACACTGCCATGGATGCTCTTGCACAAAAGCGCATCTCTTGCACAAAGACACGTGGCAGTGTGGGCGCGCTCTTGTGGAAGACCTTTTGCACAAGAACTCTTGCGCAAAACAGTTCTTGCACAAGAAGCCTGCAGTATAAACCTAGCCTGAGTGTAACAGAGATTCATTATCTAGAATCTTGACATTTACCTGCACAAGCTGTTGTTTCAACTTCTGGATTTCTGATATATTTAGCTCACTCAGAAGATCCGAAACCAGGCTTGGACCCGGAGGGAAGCTGTCATTTTTCTTGGGTGTGGATGTATTTTTGCCATTGCTAATTTTGCTGAGGCAGTTCTGTTCAAAGCCATTCATGATTTCATCGTTATTGGGTTCTGTGGTTTCATCACTGAACTTCAGTCCATCCAAAGAGATGTTCAGGTGGCTGGTGTACATGGAGTCATTGATGTTCATGTAATGGGAGAGCTCCTTACGAAGGTTGTTCTTCTGCTCACGCTCTGTCTTCAGGGTCTCTAAGGCCTCCTCGAGTTGGCGTTCTGATATCTCTTTCAACCGAATGGCATCCTCCAGTTGGCTATTGAGAAATTCTGTTTCCTCTTCAAGCCTTTTGATTTCGTGTTTTAGGCCTTCAAATTCCACCTAGAGAACATATGATAAAAACACTATCATACCTGATTGTAAGAGCACCCAAAGCAATGTCAGCACACTTCACTGATGTGTATTTTATTTAGGCAATTATGGTGCACGGGCAGTAGTTTTTAGATTTAGGTTTCTAGTTCCTGGACCATGACTCTAGACATCATTTGTTTAATCTATCTTTGAGAGTGCATGCAATAAATATTTTCTGAGCAAATTGTGAAATACTGTTGATCTACTCCAAATTAATTAGAATGGTTCTGAGCAGTGTCCCCTGTAAGCTTGTGCATGTTCAGCCACCTAAGAGAGATTCAAATACCACACAACTGATTAGCACAATATGCCTCCAGCTAGGTTTTGTGTTTCTGTTGGTGGTGCACATTCGCACGTGCCTCAGTGCAAAAATGTATTTTGCATGTGGATGGAAAAGTTTAGAGGGAACATTGGTTATGAGATGCACCATATTGTAAAGAGGCAGCACCCAACAGTTTTCCCTAGCAGCATATTATGCCCACTGTTTGATCAGTAAATCTGCGTGCCAAGCTTCACAAAAACTAATCCTCACCATATTTAAAACCAAAGATTTGAAATCTGCAAGCCTGATTCTCTGCTGCATAATTCCATTGAAACGGTCCTTTAAAACTGTTATGACACAGTGATGAAGAGCCTTATATATTATAAATGTACACAAAATGCTTTATTACTAAGCACAGACTAGGATGCATTTAAATCAAACCTAGATTGACAATACGATATGAAATCTGACCGCATTACTATCATTTTCTTATCTGTACAATGATGAGCAAACTATCCGTTATGCGTTGATGTTGCAAAAGTTTAATTACTGGTAATTAATGTTTGTACAGCTTTTTGGATTCTTTGGGGGGGGGGGGGAGAGTAGCAGAAGTGCGAAGTATTGTATTTATTTTTGTCTGTGAGGGAAAAAATATTTTTAAATATTAATATTTTCCCAGTGTGTAATAGCTGAACCAGAATTTACTCAAGATATGTGCCCTCTGTGTTATTTCCGCTCTGTAAATGAAGGTCTGGAAAGACTTGAGGGTTTCTTTTGGTTGTCTCAATGGATTAATTAAAAACTAATAAAATTCAGTGGGTGGGATTATGGGATGGAGAAAAGGAAAAAAATCCAAATGTCATGAACAGAAATTACTCACTCTAGTTCTAAATATACCCACTAAACCAGTATACTTAGGATATAATTTACATTATCAAAGGATCCAAGCCACACAATGAAACCAGCAATTGCTGGAAACAGCAGTCATCTACCAAACACTGCATGACTTAAAGTTGGCTGAGGCTCCAAGTCAGCATTAATGATTATAATTGGTTTTGAGTACAAAGAGTTAATTACAGGTCAAACCTCTCTAGTCTGGCATCCTCAAGACTTGACTGGTGTCAACCCATAGAATTTTCTGGACCACGGGAAGTCAATATTATCTAGCAGCATTACCAACACTTCTACTGCTTGCTGGGGTCTTAGAAGACATTTAGGGGTAAATTAGAGCTAAACAACAGCTCAGAACACTGAGAGCCAGGACTGGTGGCTGCAAACAAACTTTATGGGACTGCAAGAGACTTGGCCACACCCATGATAAGCAGACATCTGGCTAATTAAAATCACGCTGGACCACAGATGTTGCTAGTCCAGAGTGTGCCAGACTAGAGAGGTCCGATCTGTATCTAGCCCATTCACTTGCTTCCCTATGGGCCAAAGTGAAATCCTGCTGGCAAAAGAGGATTTTTTTTTTTTTAAATAAAAAGCACAACACTGTTTGTACTATTTCCCAGTTATTTTCTTGAGGACCAACTTTAGCTGTAAATGCAGTGAGTACAAATATGCCAGTTCCTCAGAAGAAGATCTGGATTAATATATTCAGTGAGGGGGAGCCTCATAAGTAACAGTGCTTTGTATTAATTGGAATTAATTTGCCTCAATCAAAACACGTACCCTCAATGTGTGATGTTAGGATGACCAGATCCACCTAGCCCTGGCTCACCTTCAGCTTCCCTTATATGCTGGCCTACTCATGGCTTATGTGGAGCCCTCTTCTGAACATACAGGCAGTAGGGAGGCCCAGCTGTGCAGTCAGTCCACACCAAAGAGCTTGTGCAGAACTCTGCACTCCAGGAAGAATTTTACCTTCATAGGGTTAGAAGTGCACATACTATATTTGAACACCTCAACACCTAGTTGAAAGAATGCCTTCTGCTGAACAATCCCTTTAATTCTTGGGGGAGGCAGGGAGAGTGGATGAAAGTTAAAACAAATCCCGGTAAGTTTCAATCTCATGTTTTCTATGTACCGACTAAGGCAGGCACAGCTACATTTTCTTCCCAAGTGCTTCTTAACTCAGTAACATTGCAGTATTTTCTGGAGCCTCCCAAACTGTGATGCTGTATGTGTGTTTATAAAATTAAATGGACAGGATCTTGGCAGACGGGAAAGAATGACTAGACATCAGTAGATAACTATTTCTCTGTATACAGCCGAGACTGAATACAAACAATTCTGATCTAATTATTGTAGGAAGCAGTAACATAAGAAAATTCTAAACTCATTGCAAATATGTAATCACCCTTCCTGAAAATCTGCAGATGATTAGAACTGTACAATAAAATAATATTTAGTTTTCCAGCATGTGTACCACACTAGTATCTAACAATGCAGAGCAATTACAGCAGTGTTCAAAATATCACAATAGGAGGTTAGGAGACGACTGAACATTAGGAAAACAATAGAAATAGCGAGCACCAACCTGAAGAACTATCCAAAATATATATTACGGTAATTATAGGAGAGACTGGCTGATATATTTTGAAAAGGGGATGAAGAATCAGAGCAGCAAGATGACAATTTCTAATAACCGATGTAGCAGGGGATCAGCCTCCAACAGAGAAAAAGAGGGAGTGGTAGGATGTAGATGAGGCCAATAAAGAACTAATAGAGGGGAATGAGCAAGAGGCACTATTGGCAGAGAAGAAATGAAGGAACTTTCAGGAAGAACTTTCACAATACAAGAGGACTGATTTTTCTAGCGGAAAGCTAGGAGCAGCCTTTTGAGGGTGGGGAGATGTGGCTGCACATGCACTAATGGCAGGGGTGGGCAAGATAACCTCTCTGGGCCACCATGACAGGACACTCAGGCACACATCAGCCACTGTTTCAAATGCAAGACTGTTCCATGTAACTCTCTACTCTGGAGGGAGAGGGAGGCTTCATGTGATCTCCCCACCCCTAGCCCAATCCTTAGCCCCTCTTGGCTGGAAACAACCAGCCAATAGGAGCGGAGAGACTGGCCTGGGAAACGGGGGCAGTGCAAGCGTCTCTCCCCTCCCGGAGCTGAGAGCCAAATGGAGGGAGCATCCTGCAGTTTTAAGCAGTCTGGGGCTGCAGCAGGCAGGGAGCTCAGCCTGCCTTGGGGGTGCTGCAGGGCTGCTGGTCAGGAGACACTTAGGTAAGCACCTTCCAGCCAGATCCTGCCTTTGGCACCCCAACTCTCTCCCCCAGCTCACCGTCCAAGGCATCTGCATCCCCTGCCCCAGGTCACAACTCCTTCCCAGTCCCTTTACCCCCTCTTACATCCCTCCCCCAGGCCAGAATCTTCTCCTGCACCCATACTCCCTTCCTGACCCTGCATCCCAATCCCCTGACCCAGATCACAATCCCCTCCTTTGCCCAAACTCCCTCTCAAACGTCATACCATCTCCTGCACCCCAGTCCCTTACCCTGTGCGCCCTTCTGCACCCAACCTCCATCCTAGAACCTGCACTTCCTCCACAGAAAAGTACGGCCCTTGACCACTTTTCAAAATCACCAAAACACATTGCCCACTCCTGGCTAATGGGCACAGAGGCATGTCCTAGTATGGTAACTTCTGCGCACACAGGAGCAGCCTGAGTCAGGCTGATTATTTCAGGACTTGCCTGGTTTTGCTTGAGGACGGACACTTGTTTCTGAAGGCAGATGTTCTCCTCCTCCAGCTCAGTGTAGTCTTGCAGCAAACGAGCTTCTCTGAATTTGTATTCCTTGATGTCATCTCGCAAACGGGCTCTCTGGGTCTCCACATTCTGATTGATCTGTGAAAGAAGTACCAACAAGATAAGTGTCTATATTAAACTATCTGAAGTGATTGCTATATGAACAATACTTCAAATTTTAAATCATACATGCCTCCCCATTATTTAATGAGAAAAACCAGCACCTTTTCCCCCACTACCATTTTGAGGTATAGCTTCAGGGAAGCAAGTACTTTACACATTAATTAATGATGGTCTACTTGCTTATCTTACAGGTGAGTACCCCACCTAGGACCTCCCTCCTGTGAAGTATCAGAACAAAGAAGGCAACACTAATAGAAAAATTCACTCACAAGCTGTAAGAATCAAGACAAAAATCTTCCCCACTTGGGAGTCTGAAATTACTCACTTCAATCCCTCCTCAGGCATTTAAATAAAAAAGCTTTTTAGGAGTAAATACAGTTTAGCTTTAGGCAACCCACATTTGAACACTCAGCCTCATTGCTTATCCTCCTCACCAGAATGTTAGCCCATCCTCAGTGCTAACAATACAGCACAATAATTTGGTTAGAATTAGGAAAGGTGCATCCTGGCAACTTGGCTAATATTCCTTCACTTAGTAACAGCCCAAGATTTGTACAAGACAATGCCGAGCAAATCGTGTGTCTCCGTACATAGTCATCTCACAACCATCCAACTCCTTCCTGGCAAGCACTTACGGCTACATGAGTACGAAAACCAATATAATGAACCAAATAATAATTGCATGACATGTATGTGGAGACATTCAAATAAATGGTGACCTAGCACAGATTCCATTTGTTTGGATGTCTCACTATACTTTGGCCAGTATTTTTTTCCACACAATATTTTTGCTTCAAGCTACAATGAACAGCAACAGTGAAAATTATACTTTAATTGTTAACAAAACTATTTTCAGAGGAAAAAAGTTTACAAATTATGCAGCCATGAAAGAGCAGTCAAATATTTTGCAGCTGTACCCTTGATAGCACAAAGATAATAGCCATTCAAACCATTACAATACAGCTAAAAATAAATGGAGAGGGGCTGTCTATTATTAATTCAGCATTTTAGGCTCTCTCATCTTGTCTCTGCTATCTTCGACCCAGCAGTCTAGCCAATACACAACAAAAATATCTCATTCTTCCCCAGTGCTGGTATGCAAACTAGTAGAGAGAGATTACTTTGGATTCTCTTATACTATTGGTTAGAAACCAGAACGACTGCTTGCAAATCCATCAAAACTGTGTGCAAATCAGCAGCCTCTTCAACCAAGATACAGTACATAGCACAGATCTCAAACAGGCATTTACCAAGACACAACACACACAAAAATAGATTTATTAAAGTAGGGATGCCAAGAGAAGAGTCTCTTGTGTTTTAAGGATATATGTGGAGTTGAATCACCTGGAACTACAAATCCAATAAAGTTAACTTTATTAAGTTAGCTCCCTCCAACTTCAAGTAGAGATTCAACTGTGTAAATTAGTCTATTTACTTTTAGCAAGCAAGAAATAGACTCCACTGAAATCAACAGTACCCTTCATGTGAGTTAACAACTCTCCCCACACCATCAAGATATTCTCACTGTAGTGTGCTCTCTAAATCCTTCATCGTTTTGTTTGAAAAACAAGGTTGCACTACTCCTCAGTGCTCTACTTACCCCACTTCTCACATAAGTTTAAACCAAGTTGTGTGTATGGAGTAGAGGTGGACTTCAGATTCACAATGAATATTTGGACACGTTTAATTTCTTTTCTATTTGTGAGTTGATCTGTGAAAAGTTATGATTTTTCAACTCACATTCTACCTACAATAGTCCGGTGAATCATCTGCATGAACAAAATTTCAGCAAACTGTATGGATTTATTTACAAGGCCCACTAATGGCACTCAGTGATTGAGTGGTCACCTCAGTCACCAACATACTTCTGTTCTAAGGTTGGATGACCTAAATGGTGCGAACAGGAGGGCCTGGAGAAAACATCGGGGTGGTTATTTAAGAATTGGGGCAGAGAGCATTTTAAGGCGATTCAGATAGAGCAGCAGATGTAAGCAAGCCTAAGAAATAATTTTAAAATCTTTTCCTGTCCCGTTCTTCACAAGGAGGAGCATAGTCTATGGATATGTACAAGCCCAGATTTTAAAATAGCAAGCTTCCTTCCTGAGCAAGGAAGATACACATACCACCCTGATTTATTGGCTGTCTAGCAGACTGTACATTCCGTTTGCCCCTATCACATTTACTCCAAGCAAGTGTATATGTTGCTAGTTGCAGAGATTATAGATAGGTGTCTGGCTGTCTCATAGTTCTCCAGCTGCCAAGACTTGGAACTCTGGGGTCTGCTGTTTACTTCCCCCACTCCCTATGTAAAACACAATATATATATCCACCAAGAACATGGACTGAATCTACTGGTCTCCAGACCAAAGGAAATTACACTGCACTCATTTCATACCATTAATGACTAAGACAAATGATTGTTGGCAGTACAGAAGAAAGCTCAGTGCTAGTGGCTATCAGCATGCCAAAGCTCCCTCTCCTACTAAATTGAGGAATATTCTTTGCTACACAAAAATTCTCTCTCACTCTGCACAACTTAGGATATTCATCCAATTGAATAGATCCTGAAACGGTTCTGCTCATTCCTTTTCTCTGAACTGTGCATCAATTCTCCTGATAAATATTCTATCAGTGGAATTTCCTCCTCTTAATTTCCCCCAGGATGAGTTGTTGAAGGGATCCCCATTGTACAGCACAGATATTAGTCACGGCTATTAGAAACAGTAGACATTTGCTTGACAATAAACTAGGCAGGCCAATTCCACATTATCCCTTGTATGCTAGGGTACAATTGTTTTTCCTGGTGAATCTAGAGACCGAGTTCCCATCACTGACACCAACTTCTCTATCTGCATACAAGATGAACTGGGAAAATATCAAATTCAAATAGACATTTACTTTTTATTTTTCTCCAGGCAGGAGACAAATGGCACTAAACACTTGGCAATAACCCCTTTAATTAAAAGGAAAACAGCCACACAGAGGGTGAAAGTGTGGCTCAGCTGAAATTGATGGGATTAGTTATCTGACCAATCATGTAGTCAACATGATTCATTGATAAGGGCTGCTCTGCAGAGCCACAGCAAGGGTAGCTCCAGGAGCCAGCTTGACCAGGGACTGAGCAGTCTCTGCTGGTGCTGGGAGCTACCCATGCTGCAGCTTTGCATTTTAAATGTAGTAAGAGCCGTTCAGCTCTTACAACATTTAAATTACAGAGATGCAGCGTCCCGGACCAGTGCAAGCCGAGTCCAGTAGCCCCTGTTCATGGCAGCCAGCCCTGTCCACCGCAAACAAGGCCTGGTGCTGGAGCAGCCTCTGTTTGCAGCGGACAGGGCTAGCCAGGGGTAGGGACTGCTGCCAGAGCAGCCCCTGTGCACAGCCAGCCTGGGCTCCCCCGAGCACCAGCTCCTGTCTCCCCTGCCTCTCATAGAGGCAGTGGGGGAAGGAAGAGAGAAGAGTAATCGATACTCCAGTCAACTACTTGCCAACATCCCTAGTCAGAAGTAGCAAGTAGTAGGTGTCACACTTGTTTTGTAGGATGAAACCTTATTTGCAAGCTCTTTGAAACATGCATCTGACTACAAACCCTGAAGCCAGGTGTTAATTTGTTCTGGGGCTTCTGTGCTTCCTTGAATGGAAGAAGGCTAATTCCCTACCTTTGTACAGCACCTTTGTAGTCACTAAGGTTACCTCACAGCAACTAGACAAAGGTCTTGTTTTAATATATTTTCTTCCACTCATATGGACTGCTTAAAATGTGTGTGTGTGTTTGTGTTTTGTTTGTGGTCCACATCCACACACTACCTCAATACTGATGTTGCACATAAGAAAATTCAACCAGCCCAAGGACAGGAAATGTTAGAGGGAACACTGGGAGAGCATGCCATGGAAGGGGACAGGATATTTATATAAAAATGTAGAGGCCTTAAATTATGATTTTGCTGAAACAATGTTACAGCAGACACCGATTACTGATAAGGGAATACAATTACATTAGCCTCTCTTTTGATCTCTACTAACTGAAGTGTGAATTAGTTAGAATATTTAATACACTTAACACTTCTTTGATAATCAGAGACAAGTGAATTGGCCTATGGCTCTGGCCTGAGCTAGCCTGTTAGTATCACAGCCTGTTACATTTGATTACTGAAAAGAAAGCTTTGTTTTTCCATTGTCTTCATACAGTCTTAGCTTTGTGTCACTCTGCAAACCCTGCATTTAAATCTGCTTGGAAAAAATCCTTCTCTCTCTCTCTGTCTGATAAATTGCATCACAAGCCGTGCCACCATGATGTAACACACACTCTCAGTCTGGCTCAGTCCTCTAATCACGATTGGCATTACTTTCACTTTCGGTTGATGAAAGTGCAAAAAGAGGTAAAGTCACCTATACCTATAAAGTAAATATCAGCTTTTTGTCACTCCCAAGGATATCACTACATAACTAATTCAGGCTCTCTAGCAGGCAAGTTTATAAATACAAGCACTGTGTAGCTGCCTGAGAAGTCTCATTAGCAATAACATCACTACCCTAAAGGCAGTTGTCTTTGAAATGCAACACGCTAATGCACTTAAACTAGTTCCATCTGCCCATACATATACATTAAAAAATATAAGATGCCTAGGATTGAAAGTCTGGGCAGCAGATCTTAGAACGGACATATTCCAGAAGCATTGTCCAATTAAATATGAAAGTCATTTATTCGTACAGTATAAATTCAATCTTCGTTCTTCATGTTCACTGAGTCATCTTGACCATGGTTAGATATGGGCTGGTATTGCAAATGAAGCCCACATGAATACATGTTCTTTTGTATCAACATTGTAGGTTCTGGAGGGCAGAATCTGCCTCCCCCATTTTTGGGTCAGATTCAGTTCTTCCACTGTGATTAACTGGCTCCGAGCAAACCTTACATATTGTTCTTATAAGTCTGCTCTTTTGCTTTCAGACATCCATCTGCTATGGCAACTGGTACTTTGAAAAAAAATATTCCAGTTGTATATTTGGTATTTCATATAAGAAAAATGTTTTGGGGCCATAGCCAGTAAATATTAACACTCTCAAATCCTCAGCCTTTCCCCATTACACAGCATCGCTGTGGAAAGATGCATAAAGAGATTGCAAGGGATTGTGATTTCCTTTATCATTGTACAGCAGCTATTATATAGAGGTCTCAACTGGAAATAAACCATTGAACTAAAAAATCAGCATAAAAACTGGGAAGGCCATTCTACCCGACCTAGGACAGCAGGCCTTGTCATTAGTTTCAAGAAAGCTGACGAGGTGGTGAATACAGATTAATATTTCTCTGAATGTTTCTGTCTGTCTCAGCAACTAGCATCCCACAGCAATTTCTCTGCAATCTCAAACTAAAACTCACTTGTGGCTCAGACTACAGTGATTACCCATTTGATTCTGAGAGCAATTCCAGGGGTTAATTTTGAGCCACACAGTTCTTTCACATCCCCAAAAACCTGATAACTGAACACCTAGACTAAAAGCCAATGTTAGGAGAGGCCAAATTTACAACAACCTGTGTTCAATTCTGTCTCCTTGTACATCTGTCCTGGCCACAAAATAGGGTAGAGGCTCCGTGGCAAAACAGCACCGCAGCTCATAAGGCGTGAGGGACAGAAATAGCTACATTAGCTACCAGCAGAAGGCTTTTATCGCAAAAGTAGGAGCTGGGTCGCTAAGACCATCGGCGGTGTCCACAAGTGGTTATGGGGATCCTGGTCATCTCTCCAGAGGCTAAAGCAGCCTCGGCATCACATTTCTGAATTTTTCCATTGCTTTTTGGTTTTGCTTTTTCCCATTTGCCATCACAAAGTGTCCAAAATGACTTTCAGCTGTAGTAGGTATTGAAATGCTACACTTGCATATTGGGAACGCACAAGAGGAGTCTCATTTGCCCCATCCTTTCCCTACTCACCTGCGCAAATCTTATCTCAGACCAAGGTGCGCGCGCGCGCGCACGCGCACACACACACACACACACACACACACACACACAGAGGCAAAGGAGCAAATGACACACGGCAGCAATGCCCTGTGCTACCCCAGGTCCAGAACAGACAGGACAGCCATTTAGATTTTATATCAACTGCACGGTACAGGTTGTACCACCCTAAACTTGGACTTACTGATGCAGCAACATCCGTCCTGGACCAGAGAGCCCAGGGGCAGGGAGGCCAGTGGTGAGCAGGAAGCTGAGGCAATGTGGGGAGCACAGCACCAGAAGGAATCCCGCGATATAGCTGGGAGCTCTGGCGACGTAAGGAGCCTCGCGGCAGGGGGTTCCACCAGTGTAGGGAGCTCCAGTGGTGCAGCCAGGAATCACACGACAAGGGCTCAGGTGGTACAGGGAGCCCTGCGGCACAGCTAGGAGCCCTGCAGCAGGGAGCTCAGACAGCATGGAGAGCTCTGGTGGGTTGTACAGAGCTGCTCCCTGTAGTGATGTGCTACTTAGGGAGAACTTAGGGTTCTACTGGTAGCTCGTTACTACAGGCAGAAGCTCTGTACGAGCCACCGGCGATGCAACTGAGAGCATGACAGGGGCTCAGGCAGTGCAGGGAGCCCTGCGGCACAGGTAGGAGCCCTGTGGCAGGGGGTTCAGGTGGCGTAGGAGCGCCGCAGCAAGAGGACCCAGCAGCACAGCTGGGAGTCCCAGGGCTGAGGGGGTCCATCCAGGGCCAGCAGCACAGCTGGCTGAAGGCAATGGGAGCCAGCCGGGGCCAGAAGAGGAACTGTCAGGTGACTGGAAGGCCGGTGACAGGGGACTGCCCCTGCTCCGACAACTTCCCTCGTTCAGGACCAGTCAGGTCCCAGGATGCCAGACCATGGAGGTCCAGCCTGTACTTGATTTATCCATACTTCAGGGTGATCATCCCCGTTATAAATGTACTATTATGGATATTTCTAGCTATAACTCACAGATCCCTTGCTAATCCCATTTAGCAATTCAGGCTACCATATCTGTGATGCATACTATTTGTGCTCTCCTGGGTTTTGTTTACATTCTGTTTATTGTGTCCATTTCTTGTACTATAGGATTCAGACAAATACATTGTTTTCCTTTGCAGGTTTTGCCCCTGTTTTCTTACCACATTCCATCTGTAGACACTCCACATAAACAGAAATTAATACAGAAACAAAATCTGTGTGCACAAACTTTTACCACTTATCTAAGAATTTTGATTAATTATTTTCCTCAACATTTTGCAGGGAGCATTATTCATAAATGTTTAGTAAAACAGCAAATATTTATTCATGTGTCTTTATTTACAAGCACCCATCAGTCTATCTTGCATCGCAAAAAGTGAGGTCATGAAATAATTGAAACAGACATGCAAGGGGAACAGGATGGTCACTTACTGTAATTGCACAAAGTAAAAATCTCCAGGGAACCTACCATTTGTAGATTACAGCAGATATAAACAAAAATTATTTAAAAACTAGTTTGGTTGAACCACATACATATTAGCACAAACACTCTAAAAATTATAATATTTTAACCTGATTTAACTTAAGAGGGAAATAACTTGAGTAAAAAAAAAAAGGTACATTATATTCAAGTCAAAAAGACTCATTTCCAAGCCATCTCATTAAAACATCATCTCTTTACAAAAGTATTATCTGTTTCTTCAACAACTAAATAGGTGCATTGTGCCTGGCTCAGCAGTACAGCATTTCGCATGACAGGTTACCTTCCAAGCAGGAGTCTGAACTAGGTGCAGATTCCACCAGAGATGTCTCAGTCAGCTTTTGCAGAAGGGAGTTGTACAAAATGTTTCCCTTCTTCCCTGACCCCAGATTCTAACAGAAATAGTGACATCTGTGGATATTCTGATAAAAGAAGACCCTAGTGAAAGCTTCCTGATGCAACTCCAATCTTACCCATCTTTAGGTTTTACTACTAACCCTAAAGTCATGTCAGATTTGCTGAGGTCCATGAAACTGGAGCCAACTCCTAAGTGACCAAGGGTCAATTTCTGGTTTGTAAGGGAAACCACTCCAAAAACTTTGCACAATACCTCTGCAAACCAAAGAGCTCAAGCAAATGAAGTATGCCAGTCTTCCTGGGACAGACAAGAGGAGTTCTAAAACACAAGAACTCTACAAGAGGGAAATAAAAGGTGGGAAGGGGGAGGAAGAGATGGAACATCCTCGGAGCTCCAAGAGGGCTAGTGTGCATTACCTTTCTTCCCCCGCCTGAAGCCAGAGGGGGACAGACTTAGGGATAACCATTCCTTGTACATTCTACCATATCTAATACATAGCTCCTGCTACCTTTTAAAATACTTTAACAGAGTCATGCAGCTAAATTCCATGCAGGTAATTGGAAACATTAGGGGTAAACATGAATGACTGGTTTCTTCCCTGTCCTCCTTCTGTCCAAACATCTATTCTATGGAAAATAGCAAATGCCTTCATCATCATAGCTACTAATCTCTCAAATTTTTAAACATTTTTATTTCCAAGGTGATGTGTCTGGTTTACCTGGATAGCTCCAAATTTTAGTCACACCTTACAAACCCTTTAAATAAATAGCTTTTTTGAGGCTATAACATTAAAGAAAGGCTTAGTGCAACAGTAGATCACCCCTCCCCCTCAAAAAAAACCCCTAACACATCATTATGGATTCCTGTTCTGTGCAATATTAAAGCTTTGCTTAATTAAAAAAGTGCCCAGAGCAATAAACCCGCAGGCATTTAAATCTTCTATAATGTCTTAATCAGCACAAAGCCTTGCTATAATACAGAGATTTGATTAGCAACCATTGCTTAATACACAATTTGCTAATTAACACTTCAGATTTTTGAACCACTCAAAGAGCCAAGTGTCAAAGTACAATCCCAAATACGTTCTTTGTCAGGGCTAATAGGAGAGTTGACATCTGTGCACATTCAGCTGGGACTACAGACACATCACTGTCTATTTTCTGTCAGTTTGTATTTGTTTGTACTCCTTATTTGAGGATCTCACCTTGATCAAATAATCTATGCTGTTGTCCATAGGTGGTAGCGTTCTGAAGGTTCACTGCTTCTTTATGCCCCCACCAAAATTTTAATTGCTAAATAGGGTGTTCCTCATGCCCCCCCGTCCATCTTGGTGGCCCTCCCTGCACCCCATTTCCCCACAGGCACCAGTCACCCCTATTGTCTTAAATCTCAAACCTAACCCCAAAGTATCTGCTGTGGCTTTCCTCCCACCTCACTAGTCACTACTGCCCACTAGATTCCATCCTGGGCCAGTAATCTGCAGGTTTGTTTATTCTGGGGGGGGGGGGGGGGGGGCCTATACTAATGCAGCTGCAACAGTGCAAACCCCTATTATAATTGCAGTACACAGGTATAAAAGTGACTCGCACCAGTGCAGTTCTATTGGTATAACAATCCTGGTACAAAGAAGTCCATCCTGCAGATAAGTCTTAGAAGCAAAAGATTCCACATATCTGAGGAAATCCAAGCACCAGGGATTTGCAGTCGACATGGGCTTGTCACCTGCAAAACAGCGTGCTATAAATGCAAAGCACAAAATTGCATCCAGTCACAATGATTATTTGTGTACACACTTTTATTTAAAAGAAACGAGCATATTATTTTGCAGCTTTGTGTGTGCATACATGTGTCCAAATTCTATATTGCCCCCCTCCTCTCAGTGGGACTTTGCAAGGAAAATGCTGACCCAAGCATAACAATAGTGGTGGGAATGGCACAATGTGGCACTATTATAATAATCTCACCCTCCCCCTACACTGAACTGCTTGCTAAGAACAGTTAAAACTCCAGATGCTTTTCAAATCTGACAATTAAATGACGGGCAGCTTTCCATGTCCTTCATTTTAGTCAGGAAGAGATTTAACCCTTCTTAGGTGTACTAAGGGGAAATCAATCTATTTGAACACTAGGTGTCAAATCAAGGGATTTCTTTGAAGGTCTTGCTTTGAAAGAGATTTTCTTTTCTCGCTAACTTGGCCATGAGGGAAGGAATGAACGTGCTGTGGAGGCGGCATAAGGCAGGCACACCTGCTTTAAAACATGTCTTTGGAAGATCTTTATGTGCCAAAAGACAGGCATCAGCGGCTTCTCAGTTTTTTGGTAATTATCAAGAGAAATCCAAGTTAGTCAATGCCAGAAGCAACACACAATAGCATGGCAAGGGAACCAAAACGAAGTCCAGAGCCAGAAAGATATCCTTAACTAACTACATGCATGTCAGTCCAATTTGCCTCACAGCAGTATTATCTTCTGCACTTCTTGAAAGAAATTAATGCCTTATTATACAACCAACACCAGCATGACTTCACTTGTACATATGTTAAAAAAAAAAATCTTTGCCTGGGTCTAACTACATACCAACAGAGTTCGCATGAGAATCAATGACACTCTACGCTCCATCAGAACTTGATTATGGGCCAGATCTTTAAAATTACTTTGGCACGCCCCTCCCATCAGTGCAAAGTAAGCACCAATACAGCATTAAAAATCGGACCCTTTGATTTTAAAAGATGCTGCATAAAGAAAGAAGTTTGGCCAATGAAGAACTTTGTGTCCAACCACCAAAACAAAACCCCAATACAGCTGTGAACAGAAACGGAAATGTACGATTACAAGGTCTCTGGTCATTTGGACCCCATCTTAAGATCCCACTAACCCAGGCATCCCTCTCCCTTGCCTTTAAAAGGGCTTCCATGTGTCCTGCTGTCACCCTTTCCCTCTCCTCTTACATGTCTACTAGTCAGCAGCACATTCACTCCTCTCCTCCCAGGATATTCAAGCAGTGCCAGAGGGCCACTATCATTACCATCAGTCATGGGTTCTCTAGCCTCAGCACAATGGGACTGTGGGGTGTCTTCCTTCCCAGGCTCCTTCATCCGGCAGAATTGGTACTATTTCTTCTGCCACTGCTGCTTCATGAGTGTACTGCAAGGACCAAGCCAGACACTGGAGGATTCAGGGATGTACTAGGAAGAGGCCACTAGTTTTCTTACTAAAGAATTCATTCTAGTTATTCCAGAAATCTCCTAAATGGTAGGTGGTCTGAGCCCAGAAAATCCCAGGAGAGGAGAAACAAGTTGTCTAGGTTGAAGAAAATGAAGAAACTGCAATGTTCCTATTCACCCCTACTTCTCCTTGCAGTGGAGCGAGGTTATTAGGGGCAGATAAATTAATCACAGCAGTCAACCATACTGTTAGAAATTGTTCTAGCTTGCAAGTCCACGTGCTGTCACTTGATTATGGGCCAGATCTTTAAAGTTACTTTGGCACGCCCCTCCCATCAGTGCAAAGTAAGCACCTATACAGCATTAAAAATGGGACCCATTTTAAAAGATACTGCATAAAGAAAGAAGCATCCTGGTGGGCCTGATGTATGTGGGCAGCAAACAGCAGAGGCTGTTTATAAAACAGGCTTCTGAGGCTTATTTTGGAAACCTGCTACGCCATTTCCCCCATTACGCTTAATAGGGAGAGGGTTTTTAGGGATCACTCAGAGGAGTCTCTTTTAGGCTTTGCATATATACACGTGAAGGTGATCTAAGGCTCTGCAGGACTCAGCACCATTCATCAGTTTCTCAAATTTTCAGCGAACATAAGAGCTTTCAAGCACAAAAACCACACAGTATGATTCACAGCTGATCAGAGGTGAAATTCTGGCCTGACTTCAGCTGGATCCAGGACTGCACCCCAAGTGTCTATAGTGAACATTACATAACAAAGCAGACTGCTGAGCTACTCTCATGCCTAGAATTTCCCGGATGACCTAAATTCAGGGACATAATCCATATAATTCTCAAGAAGCCTGACACTTCATATTACATCCAGAGAGAAACCTTTGCTTTTAGATTACATGATGAGAAGTCCCATTTCCACTCCAGAATAGAGATCTTTAAAAAAAAAAAAAAAAAGTTACTTGAATGTAGTTTTGAAGCTCCGAGGTTCACGTATTTTAGATGTTACATTCCCAGCTTAAACAGTTCATTGTTTAGACAAAAGTGCTGAAGAGAGATCAAGAAGGGAAACTGATAACTGGGCAACCAATCTGTAAGAACTCTCAGCATTCAGACGACTTGCCTGCCATTCTCCAAGACACACTTTAGTTCCCAGTATAAATGGTTAGCTGAGAGATCAGGGCAAAATCATGCCCTAGGAAAGTATTCAGAGATGATCTGAATGCACCTTTTTATAGTCAAAGAGTAGCAGTCAACAAATTGATGTTTTGTAGAAGGTCAAAGACATTGTTTTTAGTAGACAGGAAACAGAGAGAAGACTAAGCACACATACAGAAACACAAAATGTGCAATAAACAAAACAAAGGGAGTTGACAGCCAGACAGATATAAAGGGGTGCATAGAATCTGGCAATGCAACATCTGAACATTCAAATCTAGCTTCCCATTCTACCCCCACAAAGGGGGAGGAGGGGAGAAGAGAGAGAGAGTATAAAAGCGACAGTTACAAGTTGTATGTTAACTACACAACTTCAAGTAATATTTTAACTCAACATCTGACCCTATTATAAAAGATAGTTTCCTTGTTTTAGTTCCAGGACATTCTCTGCTCTGTGCTCCTCCCCCATTTGAAAATGGTAGTAAAAAGCCTAGGAATGTGGCATTGTTTTGCCTGGAAGAAAAAAAAATATCTGGTGACTTTCAAAACACAAAGGGTATCAAGGAAATGTTAAAGTAACACTGGCCGGGGTGCTGAAATAAGAGCCATAAGACTGAAACCACTAAAGTTCCAATTTCCTGTCTAAACCATAAAGTCTAGAATGACCTCAGACAACTGTACCTCTTTCAGGAGTCTGATCTGTCTTGTGCAATCCCAAATTACATCTCACTTAAACCTGCTTGCTTACAAAATCAGACCTAAAATACCAAAGTACCACAGCACAACAGTACAGAAAAATGTGCTTATTGTCTTCTTTTTACCATATAATTATAAAATAAGTGCAATATTTATATTCCAGTAGACATTTCAGTGTATACATACAGATGTAAGTCATTGTGTGAAATTCTGCTTTGTAGTGACTTTGCCAGTGCTGTTTATGTAAAATCTAGATGAGCTGATGTAACTCTTAGTAAGACTTCTGTGTATCCTCAGGGGTACATGTACCCCTGGTTGAGAACCACTGACCTATTTTTATTGCATTGTGTTCCCTAACAACAAAATACATGTAATCTGATGTGATGGTTTGAATAATAAACTAAAGAAAGGCAGTTTTCTTCTTTCCAGAAATTGATCTACAGCCTTATATTTAGGAACTGTCTCTCTTTTGTTATTGCCAGACTGCTGCAAACATCATGGCCCTATTCGGATACTCAAATCAACTGGCAGATTATGAACAGATCAAGGATTATTTTTCTGATTCTGTACATGATGGCTCTGCCAGCAAATCACAATCAACATGACTGTCAGCGATCTCCAAACTGTTCACTGGAATTGGAGTGAAGATGCTTTGTTGTTATTTAGACTAATAAAACACTTGGAATATTAGATTGCATTGCTCAGTCCATCTCCCTGCCCAAGCAGGATCCTTCCCTACAGTGTTTTGTCCAGTCTAGTGTCAAATGTTCCAGGCATCACCACCTCTCTAAAAAAAAAAAGACTGTTCTTCAGGGTAACAAGTCTCACATCAAAAGGTTCTTCCCAATATTCAGGAAGAATTTTCCCTGTCTTAATTTGAACCCACCTTATTAGCAACATACATGGGCGAGTGTAGCAACACATATCTATTTGCAGGGTGACTGCTCAAGCCCAAAATATGCTAATGGGTGCTGATCACATAAATTAGCTCTACAGTGAAAATATACGGTTAGAAAATATACGGTTAGAAAAAGGTTACTGGATTAAATCCTTCTCTATCCTTTTTATAGAAACCAAAATAGTGGCATTCAATTAAAGCTTAATTCTCCAGCCTTGCTTTATGTTACACAGCCCGATGATAGCTGGACTCCTCACCGTAGCTCAGCTACAGCTGAAATGGCAGTCCCTACATTTGGAAGTTTATAGCTGAGGCTCTGCTCCATGCTCTAATCAAACTAATGATTCCAAGATGGATTCACGTAACAGGAGTCACCTAGAATTCCAATTTCAATAGCCCGGACTCCGTTATCTGGCTTCACGCATACTGCAAATTTCCTTGTGATGAAACATCCAACTCTGAAGACTGCGCATAGTCACTTTTTGGATAGCAAAAGCAAGAGTGAGTTAGAAGGCGAGGGATAAGATCTGGAAAAGTAAAGCAATTAGCTTAGGAACAAATCTGAGCATCCTGAAAACGTGTGTATTTAGCAGCCTGTTGTGTGGATGTGAGACATGGATGATAATGAAAGATTTGAAGAGAAGGATATTGGCGTTCGAGAGGAGTTATAGAAAAATCCTGGGAATAGGATGGATGCAGAAGGTCACCAACGAGGAATTATATAGGAAGATACAGCCAAAAGAGAACCTACTGCAGAAGGTTATACAACAACAGAAGTTACAGCTATTTGGGCATATCTGCAAAATGAACAATGAGCGAAAAGTTAAGACCCCGGTATTCGGCATAATGGATGGTCCGAATAGAAGAGGCAGACTCCACAGAGAATGGGTAGATGATATAGTAGATTGCTGCAGAGCTACTTTACAGAAACTAAGCCACTCTGGACAGGGAAAGATGGAAGGAAATAGTGAGGAGGTATTGGACACCCACGGTGTTGAGCCCATGGTTGTTGATGATGATGAATGAATAAAAAGGAAATGATTAACAGTTTTTTTGTCTCTCTGGCCATTTCTATTTACTCTTCAGCAGGAAAGACAGACCTTAAAAACATGCTGATGATTCAGTAAAATAACTGTGGTTTTAATATAATCAAGCTGCAGATTAAATCTGCTGGGCTCTTCTCTCAGTTGAGCTCCAAAGAATGTCTCTCAAGTCTTTGTAATTTACAGAAACAGATGTGGAGATGTAGCAATTTGGCCATTTGTCAAGTATTGGCTAAATTTTGTTTCCTGATCCTTCCTTTGCCGTCCTCTCCTTTTTGATGGTCTTCCCATTACAAAGACCTCACAAAGAATCACTGATGCCCAAGCATGATTTGTCTATTCAAATCAGTGGACTTTCCTTTCACTGGATAGGGGATTAATGTAATGCATTCCAAGGGCTTGTCTACACACAAGAGTTATACTACAGCCTTTCCCAATATCTAGTTCTAAAAAGCGTTAAGTATTTTAGTAGCACAACAGTATGGACTCTTATACCGGTCTAGATGTTCTTATGCTGGTTCAGTTGATTCCCATATGGAAATGAACTGAGCTAGTACATGGCACCTTTAAACTCATTCAACTGTATGCACACTAGAGGTTGTACTGAGGTAACTATTTTGGGTAAAAAACAAACAAAATCACACCCCTAACTGAAATAGCTGCAATGGGATAAAAATGGGATAAAGATTAGGTATATGCAATATGCTGGCAACACAGAAACTGCTCTTCAGCTCATCCAAATCCACCTTCAAGAGTTGGACGATAGTGAAAAAAAGCAGTTTTTGTTCAAATAGCACCAAAGTCAGGAGCCTGGCTGGAAACAATAGAGAAAGGCATGGAATTAAAGAAGCTCAGTTATAGTGGCTATCAAAATACAAGGAACCAAGCTAAAGGCACTGAAGATGGATCCTCAATCTGCTTCACTAGATCGCCTCAGTTCTTTTGTGAGGGAAGAATGCAGCATCTAAACAAATGGTCCCCAACCTTTTGGGGCTGCCGGGCACCCGGGGGCGGGGCTGCACATGCGCTGTGTGCCCGGGGCCGCGCATGCATTGGGTGCCTGGGGCGCAAGAATGGCTCGGGCCAGCCCTGGTCAGTAGGCGGACGCACATAAATGCCCCGGTGAGTGCCAGGGTGCCCGTGAGCACCACGTTGGGGACCACTGATCTAAACCCTGGCTTCAGTGACTGGCCGCTCTGCTGAAACCATCAGCTACACTGCCAGTTATTCTCAGATGAGCAGATGCTTTTTATGTTGTAGACAATTGTTTATTAGGATCAAGACTGAGACCACCAACTCTTTTCACAGAGGTCATTAAGTTACTTGTCACATGATGGCAACTTTCACCCACATTTTAAAATGTTCAACCAAGGATCAGAAAGAGTTATTTTTCCCATTGCCATTCCCCGGACCTGGTCTCTAATGCAAAGAGGGAAGCAGGAAAATCAAAACAAACATACACAGCAGGAAGCAGCCATTTGATTAACTTGCCTTATCACTTGCTTTCCCCTTCAGCCATGCCTATTTTTACAACGGGTGATAAATTAAAGAGATATCAGCTTCTGACACATGAAAGGATGTGACTTTGTGCAGTGCAAACTATCCCAAACTTCATGAAATCCTTCAGTCTGGATCAACAACAGTTGTTGGAAGAGCAACAGACCTCTCTAACAAGCAACAAAACATGGTGGGATTTCATGAGTGAGCCCCATATTCACTAGTGACTAAAGGAGAAGATAAAAATTGTGAACTATATAGATTTCAATCCCTTTCATCTAGGGCAGTGGTCACCAACCAGTAGATCAGGATCTACCGGTAGATCTTGGAGCCTCTGACAGATGATCCTGACTGGTTTGGCAGGTGGGCTATCAAGTGCTAGCACTTCAGCTGCCTCTCCCCTCACTGTGTTGCTGCTCCTACCCCCTACCTGGGAGCTGCCCCCCAGGGAGCCTCCTGGTTGCTGTGCAGGACAAGGGAGGGAGAGATGGCGGTGCTGATGTCAGGGTGACCCCCTTTCCTCTATCCCATCTCCACAATGTGGGGTGAGGGGGTACACAACAGGGTGTGGGAGGGATGGAGGGAGCTTGCTGGCAGTTGCTCACACAGAGTCTTCCACAAAATACAGGACTATGTAGCACTTTAAAGACTAACAAGATGGTTTATTAGGTGATGAGCTTTTGTAGGCCAGACCCACTTCCTCAGATCAAATAGTGGAAGAAAATTGTCACAATTGTATCCTTTGGTATATATGGTTGTGACAATTTTCTTCCACTATTTGATCTGAGGAAGTGGGTCTGGCCCACGAAAGCTCATCATCTAATAAACCATCTTGTTAATCTTTAAAGTGCTACATAGTCCTGTTTTTTGTTTCAGCTACACCAGACTAACATGGCTACATTTCTATCAGAGTCTTTCACGTTCACCTCTTGACTCAACACATACTTGTGGTGGTGTTGGTGTTGCTACCTTTACTTCTTTTAATGTGTGTTATTTCAGGCTTTTCCCTGGTCTGTGCATTTCATCATTTTTATTTCTTTTGTATGCTTAAATTTAGTTCTTTGAGTAGTGAGCTCTAAAATGCCTAGCCTGTCATGGCTGGAGTAATTATCCCTAAAAGGTCATTTACGAATAGATTTTACATTTCTAAGTTTTTGGTTTCTCCTGGTGGTACACATCAGCACATTACAGCGATATGGTGCACATAACAAAATTCATTCTCAATATGAATGAAAAAAAATTAGAGGGAACATTGGCAGGAAATCCCCTGGAATCAGGTTTGATTTCCTGGGGGCTCCTGCAGCCAAACTTGGAGATTGGCTACTAACAGTCTAGCAGGGCTAAGGCAGGCTCCTCCCTGCCCTTGCTTTGCACCACTTCTGGGAGCAGCCACCACATTGCTGGGACCCCTGAAGGAGGCGGTGCAGGGAGTATTTATGTGCTACCCTGGCCTGCAGACACCACCCTCCTGCAGGAGCCACTGCTGAACACAGCTGCTTTTAAGAGTGGCGCAGGGCCTGGGTGGGGGGTGAGCCTGTCCTCAGCCACCTTGCCGGACAGAAGTTCTCTGAGGTAAGTGGTATCTGACCTAAGCCCACATCCTGAACTCCAGCCTTAGTCCTGAACCCCATCCTGCACCTCTGCTCCAGCCCTGAGCGTCTCCCCCATCCCCACAAACTCCCTCCCAGAATCTACGCCTTGAATCTCCCAGGCACAACCCAGAACTCCCCCCCACTCTCCATACCCCTTGGCCCAAGACCAGAGCCTGTCTCTCCCCTCTGCACTCCAACTCTTTGCCCCAGCCTGGTGAAAGTGAGTGAGAAAGGAAGGAGGGATGGAAAGAGAAAGGGTGGTGCAGGGGCAGGGCCTCATAGAAGGGGCTGGGAAGGAAGTGGGATAAGAGCGTTTGGATTTGAGGTAGATCCTGGATTGCCCACACACATATAGATCCCCCCCACACACACACATATACACAAATATCACATCAGAAGTAGATCTGATCAAAATGTTTACCGATGTAGTTGAACATTTAAAAAAAATGCCATCCCTTATTATGCAAAATTTTACACAAAATTAAATCAGTTGCCCTAAGTGTAGGTCAAATATTTTCAATTGCAAACTATCCAATTTTTTCAATAAAGTTTAATTTTTAAAAAGTTACCAGAGAGCGTTGCAGTTTTCTGTTACATTGATTTACTTTTTAAATAGCAAAAATGGAGTCTTTGTTACGAAAGTGTCAGTTCTGTGGTCAAGTTCCAGTCCTTAGTGATTTCAGCACCAAGGATTTCACTAGGTAATATGGTACCACACCACTGCCTCCTTTGCACTGCTCTTCAACACATTGCCTTCATGTTGAGTCCAAGGTCAGTCTACCCAAGATTTTATCAATGATTTTTGCTCAAGCGATCACTGAGACAAGACAAGGACTCTCAATTGATTCTAGTCAGCTCTGCCTTTAAACACTGGGGCTGTGTCTACACTGCACCCCTTTCCGGAAAAGGGATGCAGATTAGACACATCGGAATAACAAAATCCGCAGGGGATTTCAATATCCCCCGCGGCATTTGCATTTACATGGCTGCCGCTTTTTTCCGGCTTGGGGATAAGCCGGAGAAAAGCGCCAGTCTAGACGTGATTCTCCGGAAAATAAGCCCTTTTCCGGAGGATTTCTTATTCCTACTTTCAAGTAGGAATAAGAAATCCTCCGGAAAAGGGCTTATTTTCCGGAGAATCACGTCTAGACTGGCGCTTTTCTCCGGCTTATCCCCAAGCCGGAAAAAAGCGGCAGCCATGTAAATGCAAATGCCGCGGGGGATATTGAAATCCCCCGCGGAATTTGCAATTCTGAAGTCTACATTAGCATCCCTTTTCCGGAAAGGGGTGCCAATGTAGACACAGCCTGGATGTAAAGGGTCAGATATAATTGAGGATTCCCAAATAGACTCTACACCATCAGAAATAAAACCAGTTTCCATTTTCTGTGACTTTCAGTTAGATGTGACAGTTGACTAACAGATGGCAGTAGATAGCTCATTCAGACCACTGGCTGATAATAGTAAGTCACCCTGACCAGTCATTAACCAGAGTCATGGACTCACCCTACTCTCCATTGTCTCTATGATTCTCTGATGACCTGTGACAAAAAAGGAGGGTGGAAAGGGAAACTGAAGGAGGGACCTCTCTAAATTCACCAATCAAAGAGCAGTATTTCCAACCCAAAAAAAATCACAAGGAATGCCTACACCAAGTTATGAAACTGGTCTACAAATCATAAGATTTTTTTTAAAAATGAAACGTTGGATTTTTATTGGCCATTTGTTTGAGTATTTAGGGTTCATGTTTTAAAGCTTTCCTCCTTAGCTGTAAGGCCCAGAAGTATAGAGAACTTTTTTTTAAATGAAAGCTCAGATTCCTACATAATCAATTGACTCCAGGTCTTTAGAAAAACAACCAAATGTTTTGAGACTCATGGTGAAACAATGGAGGAATTCTTGTGAGCCCATACTTTGCCCACAGTATGTATGTATCAATCAATCAATCAATCAATCAATCACACACAATCTTCTCCACTAAACATCCTAATGAGATACTGCAAATGAGGAACTGAATTCAAATGAGGAAATGAGCTCCTGATATGAACAGGTATCAACCTAGTTTTTCATATTTGAGATGAGTTACCAGGAATCATACATGACAATATGAAATCTTTCCACTCTCAAGTCAGCATAGTCACAAAACACCTATAATTCTGATCCATGCATTTATTGAATAGTGAAAGAGAAAGGAGGGGAATTAGTGTAGATAAATGTTCAAATTAAAACAAACAAAAAAAAAGCCTGAAGCAATTAGGACTGGGCTCCTACATCTCACATTCAGAACTGACTAGGACATTTATGACCAGATTTTCAAAGGTGTGTAAAGACCAGATAGATATCTTTGAAGATCCGAGTGGACAACTTTCTCTTTAGGAGCTCAATTACCTTTGAAAATCTGAGCTTAGATTTCCAAGTCCAATTTTCAAAAATGACTTTAGTCACTCAAGTGCTTTTGAAAATTTTAACTGGGGGCCTAAAGAGACAAAAATAGACAATAGGCAGGAGATATGGTATTCCTTTTAAAAACGTGTGACGTCTATTTTTGACTAAATTTTATATTATTTTTCTCCCAGGGCAACTGACCCCCTCACTACGCCACCCCACCCCACACCTTCCTGCAGATCTATTATCTTATGCATGTGCAAGATCTGTGAGAGCCATCCCATGACTCTGCAGTTAGTGTCTGTGGTGCCGGCTTCTGGGTGGTGTCTCAATGCTGCCACATTCACCTCCAAAGAGGGGGCTTCCCAAAGCAGGCCCTTGCTGCTGACCCCCAAGGGATCCACAGGTCCAGTCTCCTTCCAATGGGCCCACTACCCAGGGCTCATTGATCTTGGATCTGGCTTCCATCCGCTCTCCAACCTTTGCATCTGCCCAGAGGTGCTCACCTTCTGCCTTATCCAGTCCCACCTCATTCACCCCACAGGGACAGTCTCTGCCTCACTTGTCCTAGGGACTATTCTACCGAGACGCAATACAAAGTTTCCATGTAAAATGACTCAATACAAAGCTAAAAACTTCAATGAGAGAATGATTAATACAGAGATGTGTCTACATCTGCTGCAGGGAGACACCTCTGCCTGCCTCCACTCCTGTCCCCCAGAGTCTGCAGCCCCATTGCAAAGCAGGGGAGTAGAAGGAAAGAGGCTGAGGCCCATCCAATGGACTGAAGCAGTCATGAGCAAGCCATGCCGGGGAGCCATTCTCCTGTCCATTGCTGGTGCAGTGTTGCTTCAGGCATGCTGAAATGCAATCTCCTCTAGGGTGGGCTGGACAGCTGTTTAACACCTGCACAAGGTTTCAGGAAGGGGACATTGCGGGCTGCCTTTCTGCAGAGCCCCCCCCCCCCCCCCCCATCAGAACTACACTGCCCTCCTGGCTTGGGAAAAGAATAAACACGAGGATTGGAAATTAACCCACCCAGTCTCACGTCCCCTAGGCAGGTAATGAGCCATCTACATTAGGCCCCAGCTGGATTATCATGTCCAGTTCTGGGCACCACATTTCAGGAAACATGGAGAAACTGGAGAAAGTCCAGAGAAGATCAACACAAATGATGAAAGGTCCCCTCCTGCCCTTTCCCTCATTGTCTGCACTTGGCCCCCTAGCATTTGTCTCTCCTGCACCCTGTCCCTTGGTGCCTTTCCCTTCCCCCACCCAAGCCCCTTCTCTTTGCACCCCTCCCCCTCTGCCTCCTCTCCTCCACCCAAGCCCCTTCCCTTCCCCCACCACCACCACCACCTCCTTGCACTAGCCCGTTCCCTACCTTCTGCCTTCCCCGTTCCAGGGACGGAGTCCGCGCTCAGGCCTCGGAGGCTGAACTTGGGACCAGCGAGGCCCCACAATGTGCTTCCCAGGAGTTTCAAAATCCCGGGCCGTGATGTCACATCAGGCCTGGGCGTCCTCCCTGCCCACGTGCAGTGCCACATAATGGACAGCGGCAGGCGGCGAGGAGGAGCCACGCGCGGAAGGGACATTTCGAGGCCTAGGGGGACGCTCTGGGGGCAGGGTAGGAGGACACGCCCGAGGGCTGGCGGGGGAGGCGGGGGCCGGGGCCCACTCCGGGCAGAGCCAGGGGAGAGACCCAGCTCTGCATAGTGGTGGAGCAGGGCCCCGGCTCTGTAACTCGCTGGCACTTCCGAGTTCAGGGGCGTGGGGCCCCCTTAGGCGTGGGGCCCGATTCAGCCAAATGGGTCGAATCAGCCTAAGGCTGGCCCAGTTGGTCTGGTAGCACTTTATATAGACTAACAAAACACGTAGATGGTATCATGAGCTTTCGTGGGCATAGCCTAGTTCTTCAGATGACCGGAATTATACTGGTTAGACTATTCTCAGTCACACTCTATCTACATTGTGCATGCAGTTTTCAGATCAGATCTCAGATTCTCTCAGGCTGTGTCTAGACTGGCAAGTTTTTCCGCAAAATCATCTGCTTTTGCGGAAAAACTTGCCAGCTGTCTACACTGGCCGCTTGAATTTCCGCAAGAACACTGATGATCTCATGTACGATCATCAGTGTTCTTGCAGAAATATTGTGCTGCTCCTGTTTGGGCAAAAGCCCTCTTGCGAAAATCATTTGCGCAAGAGGGCCAGTGTAGACAGTACAGTACTGTTTTGCGCAAAAAAGCCCCGATGGCTAAAATGGCGATGGGGTTTTTTTGCGCAAAAGCACGTCTAGATTGGCACGGATGCTTTTCCGCAAAAAGTGCTTTTGCGGAAAAGTGTCCATGCCAATCTAGATGCTCTTTTCCAAAAATGCTTTTAACGGAAAACTTTTCCGTTAAAAGCATTTCCGGAAAATTATGCCAGTGTAGACGTAGCCTCATAGGGGAGTGTTTTACTTTTCCAGAGCTTATGCTGCTTAGAAAACTCCAAGCAGAAAAAGGCCAAAATGAAGGTCAGAAGAAACAGCCATTTTTAAAAAGGGGCTATGTTCTTTCCAGTGCAGCACCTATGGTCACATACCAGCTTAATTAAAAGGGGCGCAATGAGAAAAATTCTCAGTCATGAATGCTACAAAGGTCAATTCCCAAACAATAGAGTATCTTGGCATCTTGCTACTAACTGAACCTTTGAGATTCTTAACACAAAAATAATAGATTAATAAATAATGCGGCGAATCCTCTGCATTGATGCATTACCCTACAGCCAGAATTTGAAAATATGCACTACAGTTAAAGAGCGACACATGCTTCTCTTTGAATTTCCAGCATTAATTTATTTTTCAAAATTCTGACTCTCTAGGAAGCAGCCATTACAGGAAGAGAAATGCTGTTGTTAACATCTTTCCTCTGAATATATCAGTGCACAACAACAATGGAGAAATCAGGAGCAGATGCCTCCTGGAATACATGCAAAGCAAATCAAGTCAATTTCCATGACAATTCATCTTCTTTGAAAGGGATTTTATATTATTTCTCAACGGGCTACAAATGATATATGCTACTTCCCCATTGTAAAAATACAAATTTCTCATCATTATCAAAAAAAGGGGGAAGTTGTCAGTGCAAAATCAACGCCAATGAAGATGAAAGGTGGGAAGAAAACAGCTGCCATCTGTAGCCATCTGCAATATGCTGAGACAGCACCCAGCAGCGTGCCTGTATCATACTGTTATTGCCACATTTGAACTTCCTGTAATGAACAAAAGGCAGGCAATTACTCTGCCCATTTACCCAGTCATCCCTTCCAGTGCTCTAGAGTCAAAGAGCGAGGCAGAGAAGGGAGAGAAGAAAAAATTCACACTGTGACCCTTCTAATTCTTTCAATATGTTGGAGTGATAAGGAATCCAATCTTGCCGATCAAATTTGATAGGCTTGGTTCCTTCGAGACATTAACCGGTTTCTGGCATGCTTTTAGGAAAGAGCTTTGTCAGTCCGCAAACAAAAGGTTGCAACCAAATATAACTCTGAACATCCGGATTCAAACTCCATTAATGATTTTGGTGTAAAGAGTGTTGTTGTTTTTTAAACTGCATCCTCTGATAGCATTGTTTATTTATTTATGTATAGATGAAAGCCTTTCTTCAATAAACTGAAAAAAATATTTTGGATTAAAATACTATGGTGTGCACTAGCTAGACTATTTTGTTTGAATATTTAGGCCCTCTCTAGTCCCACGGGTATGAATTCCAGAGGGGTAATAAGTCTATAGTGTGAAAGTATTAAGGACCTAAATGTGTTTTTCCTAAACACATTGGTGTTTGCTTTAGTATCCTCTCTACCTTCCCAAACTGTTGTGCAAAAGTGCTGTACACCAGATGTCTGCTGCCCTTCCCCCTCTGAGGCCACATTTCACAGTGGTGAAATAGAAAGCATGCATGTAACATGCGTTGGAACTTTCAGAATGAAAGGCAATATATAAAAATTTAACTTGTTTGAAGGATTTTTCCCCCTAGGATGCATGAAAATGGAAATGAGTGATGTGAGATATCAAATCATCCCCACAAGGAAAAAAGAGCCAAAACTGAATTCAAACCTGAGAAAGAATCAAAACAGCAGGGCTGAGAGAACTGAGGAACTAACTTTGTGCGTTCACATGCAATATACAGCCTGTGACAGCAATCTAAAGACATCTGCCAATTCCGCCACACACATTTTTCAGCCCAGTATTGGGAAGAGGGCTGAGATTTTTTGTTTGTTTTCAAGAAAAAGTGTCTGAGCACCACAAAACATACAAAATGATTAAATAAAAAAGTTGTCACGTGTTTTACTGTATTTTTTACGAGCTCTATAATATATGGGTCTACTCTCTCCTTCATTTCCCCCCATTATTGCTTCTGGTAACCTTTACTGTCCCATGGTTCACCTCTTTCGCTCTCTCTCTGTCTGGACTACCTATTTTTGAGCCCTGGTATAAGCGTTATTGTAGACAAGGCTCAGGTACTTGCATAAAAGATGGAGAATATAAAGAAAATGAAGGTGTAAAAAACACGTGAACTCTGCTTATGCCAACACACTCAAAAAACAACCAGCCACCACACTAAATTTGGAAGTGAAGATAGCCTCTGACTGCTCCTTTAATGCCTCTGAAATGGTCCTTATTCCCTCCCTCCCTTTTGGCATTCCTCACGTTTCCTCTCTTCATCCCCTCCTCTTATTCCTTAGGTGGCACCTCTGCTTCCACAGCATCAGCTTCTGTGCCTATGATAAATTTAACTAAGCACACACCCATTTACCTCCTGTACCTTCAACTGTTGCCTGTCTTCCTAAAATCTTAAACTTACTTTCTCCAAAACTATCTGCTGCTTGATCCATCTGCTTCATGTGCGTATCAAACTTTACTATGGAGGTCAGTGCTGTTTTTCCATAACCAACACTGACAACTCCACTGTCCTTCACCTCTCACAGTCTTAAGATCTCTTCCTACCCATGTTTCTCCAAAAACGATGTCTTTGTTTCTCAGTGCTATGACTAAGTCATCTTCCTTCGTGGAAATCCTTCCCTGACCTCCTCTAGATAGAATCATAGAGCTGGAAGAGACCTCAGGAGGTCATCAAATCCAGCCCCCTGCCCAAGGCAGGACCAATCCCAACTAAATCAACCCAGCCAGGGCTTTGTCAAGCAAAGACTTAAAAAGCTGTAGGGATGGAGATTCCACCACCTCCCTAGGTAACCCATTCCAGTGCTTCACCACTCTCCTAGTGAAATAGTTTTTCCTAATATCCAACCTAGACCTCTCCCACTGTAACTTGAGATCATTGCTCCTTGTTCTGCCATCTGTCACTACTGAGAACAGCCTCTCTCCATCCTCTTTGGAACCTCCCTTCAAGAAGCTGAAGGCTGCTATCAAATCCCCCCTCACTCTTCCCTTCTGCAGACTAAACAAACCCAAATCCCTCAGTCTCTTCTCATAGGTCATGTGCTCCAGACCCCTAATCATTTTGGTCACCCTCCGCTGGACCCTCTCCAATGCATCCACATCCTTTCTGTAGTGGGAGGCCCAGAACTGGACACAGGTGGTCAGACACAGGCACCTCAGCCTCACTCCATTTACATCTCTGATACAAACTCCCTCTTTTGCTCTTAATGCACCTATTTACTTTCTCCTTTTGCTTCTTTCATCCCTTCCCTAAACTCAGGCCATGTCTACAATATAATGACCCACATACAGTGCTGCAGCTATGCTGATGCTACCTACATCGATGACAAAGGTTCTTCCATCAATGCTCCAAGATGTGGTAGCAGGAGTGAAAGTAATTTAAAATTTCTTACAGGTGCTGTCCTATTGCAACCTGGTCCACGCCAGCTCCTTAAATAGCTCCCTGCTGGCTTTTGTGCACTTCAACCAGCTCTTGCCAGAGTTGCACATCAGGGCGCACCTGCTTGCTTTCGCCTCTGCTTGGTAGCTAGTGGTACCTAAACTGGGCATTAGGTCGACCTAACTATGTTGCACAAGGCAGCAAATTTTTCACTGTATTTTGCCAAGTTGATCTGGTTTTTTTTTAGGTATAGATCAAGCTCAAGCTTTACACCTACTCTCCTGTTATTCCATATTCTATTTATCATTAAGCAACTCCTCTTTCCTCCTTTAAGTCTCTTCCACAACTTCCTATTCTCATAAATTTCTTCCTCTCTCCTTACTTCAACTGTTTTTCCACATCCTGTCTTATACAATTATTCAATTATACAATTTTCAGGCAAGGGAATGGGTCTGAGTCCATCTGCCTGAACACAGTGTGGGAGTGTGCGTGAGCATGCACATTTTTGATGTTATAGGATTAATGTCTCCATCATTACCTCATCTCATCATGTGGTAAATTGAGACCTTTACTTTCAGTTTCCTAGCAAGTGAGTCAGAATACAAGTACTATTTCAACTTCTTGTCTATTGTTTTAAAAAGAAAATTCAAACAGTACTAAAACAAAGAGGTAAACAGTTTACCAGTTTATTTGAAAGAGGAAAAAGAGGGTAATAACACACAAAAGACTAATCAGCATTTATCAGATTTTCAGCTGTAAATCCTACTGGGAAAGAGAAGTGCACCAATGACTGGGGAATACTCTTCTCATTACTTATGATACTAAGGCAAGTGCTTATGGGAACTTGGAGGACTTGAACAATTGCCCTACTGTGTACTTCAAAAAGAGCACCAGACAGTGCTGCTGTAGGCAGACGGGTGCTTTGAGTCTAATAGCCAGCTTAATGGACTACCATGGTAACAGTGTTGGCACCTAAAAATACACACTTGCTAGAAATCAAAACGCCCTTCCCACAGACAAATGGCTATGAATAGAGCAGGCTCTGTGCTTTTCAGCAATATCTTTCCCATCTCCAGTCCTATATTTTTATGCCAAGTCTCAAACCCCCGGAAAGTTGATCCGAAATTGGTGACATTGCCGCCACTAGGGTCGAAGTAACTAAAGGATCCAAGACCACTGGCAGGCACCTATGTGAACTTGACCTACTGGGAGCTTTATAGGGAGAGCAGGACCAGGATCTGGAACTTCTCTGAGGGCCCAGGGCACACCTGAAGCTTTTGACCCTGACTTAGTCAGGAGTATCAGGGCCAGGAGAGAGAGTCAGTGCTGCCCCCGAGAAGCAAACCCTTGGGTGATCCCTTAGGGCAGAGTGATCAAGAGAGGCAATATTCTGAGAGCCCCAAACATAGGAGCTTTTGCCCTCCCTGATGAGAGTTTTTGCCTCAGCAGGTGCTTGGGAGGGTTCCCCAACCTTGGGCATTCCCTTTCCTCTCTGACTGCCCCCAGGCCTTTGTTCCTGAAGCTGTGCACCAGCTCAAATCATGAAAGGAATTTTTAAACCCAGATACTGAATACCTTCTTCATGACATTTTCTAGCACTGCTGCTGGCTGAGTGAGACACTGCCGAACTTGTGTGTCTAAAGAGAAGATCCAAGCATTGGACCACACCCCAAAATGCTGATGGCACTGAGCACACACTGCTCCTGCCCTAGGCTACTGCTCTCTCCCTGTTGGAAATACTGCTTAGAAAGAGGGAAAGAAAAAATCAAAAATACTGCCTGGTAAGCAGGCCCAGAGAGAAAGGCAGCCTAGGCTGCAGGCAGTACACAACTACTGTCAATAGGGAGAGCTAGTGTGCAGCCTAGTTGGGTGTGGCAGAAGTCCCAAAAAGGAATTGCTGTCTACAGCATGAGCTAAAGTCAGAAAGCTTGCCTGTCTGGACAGGGCTGATGTAACGCAGGATACTTATGTGTAAGAGAAAAAGGGCACTAAGTACAGTGACTGGGCTAATTCCTTAATACAACATTAACCTGCTACCCTACATCGCCTCCACAGTTTCTTTGTCCCCAAAGGCGAAAGGGCTGGTTTTGGAAATAAACAGTCATGTACAAAATATTGCCTTTCTGCAAATTCAGAATTTTGTGAAAATGTATCCTCCCATAGCATCATATTTTGGGAGGGGAAAAAATGATTGTCAGCATTAACCATGCTGAATAATAAATAAGTAAACAAAGCATGGTGCGGGAGGGAAAGCAAAAAGGAGAAATCCCTGCAGGCAGCAGGATCAGAAAACTGCATTTTGTAGATTGCCTTGCAGTTTGCTTTATATAATGCAGCCAAGCAAAGAGAACGGATAATACAGAACAAAGCAACACAAAAAGCTTTCTTCAGAAGGAGCCTTAGGAAAACAGCTGCCATTTTACGGTTTTAGAGGAATGAAACTTGTTCATACCTTCGTGGTCACTCTTGAATAATAGAATTTTGCATTTCAAGCATAATTCACTGCAGATGAAATAAAGCCATGTCATTTTCCTAGCCTAATACTTAAAATTTGTTTGATTTTTTTTAAAGCCCAAATACTGAAACAATACAATTGTTTTGAGGGACATTTTCTTCAGTTTTATATAAACGGCGGCATCTTTCCACTTTCCATGCTCTCCTGGGAAAGCACTGCGCAATTATTTTTGGCTCCTATCTACTGTACGTGGCTTTTGTGAGGTTTCAATAATCTGCTTTGCAATCCTACTGCTAAAATGCAGAAGAGAAGAGAAAAAAAAGGAGTGGTAATTACCAATTGTTCAGGTTTCCCACCAAGGACTCCTCCGGGGCACAAGAGTTGCTGAGCTAGCTAATGCCAGCACTTGAATTCACATCTGGTAACCACCCTGTCAATCTGTCTCAACAGGATTGAACTAGAAAATTCAATGGAAAACTGACGTCAAGTGGATCTCAACAGGACGGAACTAGCAAGTTCAATGGACATAACCATCAAAAACATTTGGATCTACTGCAGCATCTTTAGGTGTACCCGAGTTCATTACCTCCTTAGCAAAACACTCACCAACTCCACACAAATGCTTATGAGAAGACCGTTTTATTGCACATGTCCTCTCGGACATAGCCTCTGCTGGTTTCCAAATAGAAAACAGTGGTAACAGCACTAGATATTTCAGAACTTTAAAATGAAAACAAGGTGTACATTTTTAACAATGAGAGTAATTAACCATTGAAATAAATTTACCACAGTTGTGGAAGATTCTCCATGGCTGGCAATTTGTAAATCAATACTAGATGTTTTTCTTACTGGTATGTTTTACGAATTATTTGGAGGAAGTTCTATGGCTTGTGCTACACAGAAGTTCAGACTAGTTGATCACAATGGTCTCTTCTTCCGCTGGAATCTATTAATTATTGTAGGCATTCAGTGTCAAACACACCCTGCTACATTACATGAACACTAATGTTGTGCTGTATAACTCAAGAGTTTGCTGCTAATCAATCTTAGCACAACTCCTCAGGTCTGTTATTGAGGATGAATTAATCTTCTTTTTTAATGTTGTAATGAGAAAGGCTGTCCACACAACAGGTTACTGCACGGGCAGTGCTAGCTTCTCCACCGACATCACTAAATATAGCTGAGATTCAGGTCTCCCCTATCCACTAAATTCTTGATTTTTTTTTTTATAGTTTTCCTATGAGGGCACCTCTGCTAGGAAATGAACTGAGACCATTTCAGATCCCATTGACAAACCACTCTCCTTCCTGAGGTAACTAGTCACTACCAGCCTGGACCAGACCTGAAGGGAATCAAGGAGGCGGCAAACAATGTCGTATTCCACTAGAGATCTCAGGTCCCCATCTGCCACAGGTAGGGGGCTTGCTCCAGCCCTGTGGGGATCCCACCTCAGACAGAAGCTACTCCAGCCAGGCCAATGCAGTCCCTGCCTGAGGTGGGGAGAGGGTGTGCTATCTGGAGCAGCCCTCTGCTCGCCCTCTCTTTAATCAGTTAACTGGTTAAACAATACGTTTAATCAGTTAACCAGTTAAACGGGGATTTTACATCCCTAGTTGAGAGGGAAGCTGCACTACTCTGCATACATCACATGGAATGGAGTCTCCTTGGACTGCAGTTTGGTGTCTGTCTCTATGTAAATCTGAGGCTGCCTGCCTGCATACTGGATGGAGCAGAGATACCTCCCTCACCACTACAACTGTTACAGCATAATTTCCTCCAATTGTCCCCTGTGATGGCTTTGAATAAATACGTTTGTATGTGCTGTACGCACAACTCTTCCTTGAAGGAGAAACTCACATGGCTTTTTGCAGTTTCACTCAACTCAGTAACAAAATGATTCTGCTTTTTCAATACACTGAAGAAAATGGGGGGGAAATAGCCATTGTTTGAAGTTCTGCTACTTCTTCACGCATTGCTTTAGAAAAAGGCGAGTCTGTCAGGTTAGAAATTTGCTGCATTTTAACTTGGCTCCCAACAGACCCGAGAACTTGTGACAACTAATACAACATAACAATCACATGTACTGCTTCCCCATTACAGCTCACAATGGTAATTATGGGATGGTTTAAATTTAAATGTTATACAGAAGTAAGCACCTTCACAGGAGGGGAATTCTAAAATATATAAGCCAGCTGGCCCAGATGTTTTCATTTTAGCATTAAAGGCCTTGTGTTATTTTTTTCTTAGACACAGACACAGCTGGGACTGAAATGGGGGAAAAGAGAAAAACAAATGAGAAGACAGAGGAAGTAACACTCAACCACTCTTTTTCAAGCAGCATTATTCTTAAGTACTCAAATTCATCAGCAGAGATCTAAATACTAGAATACACATGGACTATAGCAAAAAATACACAGTTCTGCAAACATCAAACAATATTTGTGATGCATGATTACTCTACGTTAATTTATCTATTTAAAATTTACACTGAATCAATCATTAAATTAAATTCTCTAAATTATTCTCACAGCTGATTTCTTGTCAGACAAGAAGGTGAAGCTATTCAGCAGATTTTCCCACCCCAAACAAGGAAAACTCCAAACTTCCTTTTTTAAACAACGGAAGAATCTCCTTGAGTTCTCAGGAGAGATCTGATGTCACTGCTGCTTCCCTCTTTAGAACTGCTCAGTTCTCTCTAGCACAAATCTCCCCCCACCACCAAAAAAAAAGTTTCCATCTCATACAAACAGCGTGCGTGTGAGTGAGAAAGAGTGTGTACAGACCTGAACAGCTTGTCCTAGTGCAAACCTGACAACATTCTATTAATCAACATAATGCTTCTAAGAAAATCAGGTAGAGATGTCTCAGCAAGACAGTACAAAAACCACTGCTGCTGACTCACTGATTTTTGGAATCAAATCTGCCTATCAGCACTTTTCAAGGAACATTTGAAATTTCATTAAGTACACAACACGTTGGATATTGGACGGGAGGAAGAGAAGGGAAAGGATTTAAATAGGTCTTAATGGAAGGAAATAAATACATGATAGCTTTGCATGTGCCTGCAGAGACTGGTTCATATGCTCATATTGCCTGGGCATAGCAGCATGGCTTGACTCCAGATTTATAGTCCTGCAACCATGGCACATAATCAGCAATAACAGAGAGTTAGATTATTCCTGGTCAATAACTTGTAGTAATTCATGCTGCAAATCCCCATGCTGTTATACTAAAAAGGCAAGGTATTGACTGATTTTATTCTACTGTGCTGAAAAAACTGTGTTTTCCAGAAGGACTCAGTTTAAGATTTCCCACTTCTGCATAATTTCTTCTGCCACATATTTTCCATGAATATAGCGTTCAATTACAGAGAAGAAAAAGAAAACTAAACCAGGTGCCTCTGTATGTCATTCAGCAATGTGAAATGTATACCAGAGGTATCAGATAACTAACCTATATAAGAACTACTCACCAGTCAGTATCCAAGGATTCAGAGGCAGGTGCAACAAGTCTCATAATAAACAATTATGAAATAAATTGCAAGGAAGTTAGCACGTTTAAACTTTTTTTTTTAATCTTATTTCAATTCAAGGAATTATTTGAAATCCGTAAACATTAAACTCAAAATGTTGCTGGTTTCAGCTCCCTCCACGCTTGGAATGCAAATGGTTAACTGGTTATGGTTAAGGGGCCAGGGCTCCCAGCCAAAGCAGCCCCATCCCTGTTTAAGCAGTTAACCAGTTAAACATACTGTTTAACCAATTAACTTGTCAAACGGGATTTTACATCCCTACTCTACACCTGCAGGATTTTGTTTTTATTTGAGCTATAAGCATCGGAGGGTTAGGAGCAGCTCCCTGAGCCACATGCTTTGGGGAGTTCTGAGGGATCATGGGGATCTAGCACCAGCAGTGGGGGTCGGGGCTGCTCCTGCACTCACCAGAGGTGGCAGAAGCCACGGGAAGAGGAGCAGCCTAGTCCCAGCCTGCTCTCCACCTTCTCCCAGCTGGGTCACTCTGCTTCACGGGCGGTGGGAAGTGGAGTGACACGTCTGGCAGTCGGGCTTGGGGGAGCACAGCAGGCTGGAACTGGCTCACTTCACTTCCTGCTGCTGCAGTGAGTGCAGGGAGGGGTGACCCCTGCTGCCAGCACCAGGCCCCACAGTAATTCCCCGGGTTGGGTCATTCAGGTCATTCTGTATTTCTCCCCGCAGCTGGGACGGGGGAGGGAGGAGGGGAAAAAGAGAGCCACAAGTGCTTGGGGCTCAAGCAGCTGAAGCTCCAAGTACCGGTGGCTCCCCTCCCCTCCCTGCATGCTGTGAGGCTGAATTTCATCCTTGCAGGGAGAGGTGGGGGGAGCCACTGGCACTCGGGGCTTCACCTGCTGAAGCCCCAAGCGTAGGCAGCTCCTCTCTCCCGGCCCCCCAACGTGCACCGGCAGCCCCCCCAGCTGGTGTCCCATATTCAGCGTAAGGAAATATAGTCTCCCCAGCCATAAATAATATCCATAAATAATGGAATTGATTGTTTAATCAGTTAAACTTCTCTATTTCTTGCCTCCAGACAGCCCAGCACTATAAGAATATTATGATCAGGATTGAAATCCAAATGTCAGATCTTTTGCGACAGCTGTTCAAGTGACCTATGAACAGCAGAGCACTACTATGAAATACAAACTACAACACAAATAAATCATAATAGGACCTTGACAGTAACCAAGTGCAAGGTTTTAATCTTATACAAGTTAGAACATCCTGCAGCCTAAATTAACCAAAAACAAGGGCTAAATTCTGTCCCATCTCACACTGATCCAACCCCACTGATCTCACTGTAGAAATTGCTGCCAGGGTGCAAGCCAAGACAGAACTGAGTCAGGAGATTATGCCTGAGCTAAGCAAGTTTCTTGTTTCTTAGCTGGATACCGTGCTTTGTTGCATCCCAAGAGAGACACCCTGTCCTACTGGCTGCAGGGTGAATGCACTGAATATGGATCCAGGATGGCTTCATAGGTATGAAGCAGAATGCTGGGATTTCACAATGGGAGACACAAAGTGTTCTCACGACTGACGCCATGATGCATAGCATCCATTCACATACCTCTTTCAGCTCCTGTGCGACAGAGTTTAGGCGTTCGTTTTCAGACTGGGTGTTGGCAAGGACATTCCTCAGCTGCTTTAGCTCAGTCTGCAGCTCCATGACTTTTTTCATATAATACTCTTCTTTGGTAGCAGACTCCTGAATCAAGGTCTCCTCCCTGCTCTCTCCATCTGCTGCTACCTTCTTGTGGTTGGTATGAGCCTGTCCAAAAGCCTGGAATGGTAAGAAAAAAAGAATCAGTATCTTTAATTAATGCACACATCAAACTTTGCGAGCGCGCACACACACACACACACACACACACACACAAAACCCCCCGCTACTTCCATTTTAGTTCATGAATGTTTCCACATTTCTGTATTGCAAGATAAATAATTAAATAACCTTTCCTTGCATTCCAATCACTTGCTACATCACAGGATGGATTGTTAGCCGGTGCATTGACTTCAAGGGAGCTACCCTAATACATACCAGCTGAGGCTCTCGCTGTATGCGGATAAAGACCTGACCCTGTAACTGGAAACCGTTTTGCCCAAACAGGGCCCCTGAACATAGCAAAAGCGAGCCCCCATGGTGTTCCCAGTGACTTAGCTGTGATGTATGAACAAATAGACATATAGAACCTTAGATACCCAAGCTATCTACTACATTTCACACTGCTTGAAATTTCAAGGTTGACTGCACACTCATCATTTTTGTGGCTGCCATTTTAATTTAAATGCTGTGCTAATAAATACATTTTGTACACAAGAAAAACCACCAGTTTAGAGGATTCCCCTAAAGTCTGGACTGAAAAAAAACCTGTAATATCAAACAGTGGCTCACTATACTAATGAAGGACCTCCTTTTGAATGCCAACAGCATTCAAACAGCATGAACACAGATGCTCAGACAGAGAGGCAATGAACCCACTCTTCATTTGATGTTGCCAGGAGTCATTTTATTCCCTGGTTCAACTTCTTGCTCTGAAGAGAAGACACATCTTCAAAACAAATGTTGCAGTATATGCAGGTTTTATGTCAATCCCTCTTGCCAGTATTACCTATATTTGTGGTGTTGATCAGGATTCAGGGTCCCAAGTCAGCAAAATTCTTGATGAGATTATGCACATGCTTAAAATTAAGCACATGCTTACATCTCATTGCTTAATGACACTTAAGCATGTTTTCAAGTGCTGTGCTGAATCAAGGCCTTAGTCACCAACTGGACGAATTACCTGTGTGATGATCAGGTACACTGTACACCATGCTGAGGGAGAAAGTGTATGTGTTGGGGGGGGGGGGGGGGGACAAAAATAAAAATATTGTAAGTGGTCAGGTCTGCTGCTGTGAAGACTGAACTGTGGAAAACAGATTTTACATCAACAGGCATCAGAAAAGCCTGTTTCCTGATTTTCATTTGTGATGGGAAAAGCATTCTCACAGCAAAATTCTCCCTTGAGCTGCAAGCATGCAGGTCTTATTGACTCAGTGAGTCGTGGATGGCAGAACCTGTTTTTAGAGTCCAGTCAACTGCTTTCACTAAAAGACATTATAAAGCAAAGGGTTTCTTAATTTAAGTAGGTATATACTGATAACAATCTGTCTGACAGATGGACTGGAGTCAATGAGATTACTGAATGCTATCTTTAAACTACTGTACGTATTCCTGCCCCAGTCCACCCCAAGATGTATTCAGGGCTTCCAGGTGCTAGCACAATTTTCAGGATGCCTGTCTCAATAATGCAGGCATTTTACAGTTAACGTTAACATTATGCTTGAAGCCAAATCAAGGACAAACCAGCATTTCCTCCTCCGAAAGGAAACTCCTTGTTTAGATAACTGTACATTTTTTCCCGTTAATCATTTTTGTCCGCTCTTCAAATGTATCCTTCCACCACAACAGGAAATTTGCTTCCAATGTATAAGTAGGTTTCAGCATTTCATTCTTCTGCATATTAGACAAGCATTTAGTGATACAGTAATTATTGACCACACCAGGGCCGAAAGAGGTGATTGATAATGTCTCCCCTGCCTAGTGTTAAAGGCACCCACTTATTGCTCTTATCAGAGTGAATTCGATTTCAGATAAGCAAATCAGAGACGAGCTGATATATGCCCATTGAGAAAATTCTTGCCAGAGTCACTCAGCCAACCCAAGGGAAATTAAAAAGCGTCACATTTCAGACCGAAAGTAAAGCACCATCTGTGCAAGTCCTTGTCAAATGAGTTTCAACTGTACAAAGCAGCTTAAAAGCCTAATACCTCAGATCTCCATAAGTGTCAAAGGGATAGCAAAAAAAAAAAAAAAAAAAAAAAATCCACTATATAAGCTGCTTCACCTCAACACACTGACAATTTTCCCTCCACCCCCCAGAATGAAAATCAGCCTGTTTGGACCTGCATTTTAAAAGTGTACCACATTGAGGAGGCGGCTTCGATGTCTATTTACACAGTAAAATCAACTGTTTTCAATATGGGCAGCTTTTCTTACCAGCAGGCTGCTAACACAGAGCAGGTTACAACAACTTAACCCCATTTCTGATCACTCGTTTTTTAGAAAAAAAGTCTAAGCAAAACTAAAACCAATTTAGTAAGTTACCTACAGAGCAGTTCTTGAGAGCGATTACTAGTTTACATGTAATCCTTTGGACGCAGGTGTCACGCTTACGATTTCTTACAGGAGTTAATGCCCCTCAGACACCAGCAATAAAGCAGTATTTCATCACCACATCACCAGTGCAAATACAACCTATGGCCAAGGTAATAGGAACATAGGAATTGCCATACTGGATCAAACTAGTGAAGGGATCAGACAGCCTCGCTGGGCCCTGTGGCAATGTGCGTGCGTAAGGTTCCATACTACTGGAAGGGGCAGGGCCAGAGCAGCCAGCCCTCAGTGCCTCTCGAACCATGGCACCCACTCCACAGCCCTCAGAGATGCCCCTTTGATGCAGCACGGAACTGCAGCTGCAATGTCAAGGGCCTTCGGTGCCACCGCAGATGCAGTGGTGGCAGTGGCTACCGGGAGCCCCGGGCTCCTTGGAATTGCCAGGCCTCAAGGCAGTTTCCCCACCCCTGCCATGGGCCTGAGACCAGTGGTTTTTTTAGTCCAGTAGTCTGACTCTAGCCGTTACCAATGCCAAAGTAACTGCTAAAAATAAAGTAAATGCAAAAAACCTCCTAAGACTGAATATACACGAAGAAAAAAAATTCAAGCGTTCTCCCATTTTTAATCATGGTCTCGCTGTGCTTCTCTTCTACTTAATAATGAAGATCCCATATGTTCATGTTCTAACTAACTATTTACATAACTGTAATAAGCTATGTGGAATGGAAAATTTTATTTCCAGCTGTCCATAATTATAATGAAAATGTAATTACTATCCATGGCTACAGTCCAGGTCGGTCTTTAAAATCAAATGTTAGCAGAAAAACAAGTTTTAGTAACATGCATGAAACCCATGAACATTAAAGCACCATTAAAACCAGGGGTGTGCACAGTCTCCTTTTATTTTCTTTGCTATGTAGACAGAACCATCGGCGGGACGGGAAGAATTCAGAATGAAGTAATGTTTCTCTTACTCCTCAACTGAATGCTCATGTTGCTCTCCCCTACTAAACTGCCCAGTTATTGTACTGTGATTAACAAGCTTCAAACACCAGCATGTGTCCAAGGTCTTTTTTTAAAAAGTGGAGGTAAACATCTAAGTTCACACATCGCCGCACAGCTTATGTTGGCATAATTTATGTTGTTCAGGGAGTTGAATAAAATAATACGCTTCCCAACATACATAAGTTACATTGACGTAAGTGCTGGTGTGGACAGTGCTATGGAGAGGGACAGCTTTTCCCACCAACATAACTACCACAGCTCCTGGGAGGCCCAGTAGTTAAAACTGATGAGAGCTCTCTTTCCTCTTGGCTTAGAGCGGCTACATTAAACAGAGCTTGCAGCAGCACTGCTGCACTGTTGTAAATTCTCTAGTGTAGTAATCATCTAGAAGAGGAAGGAGGCCACTTATAAAGGGATCCTTGCAGAAAGGTGTTTTTACCCATCACAAAAATGCAACCCTGACTAGAGAATTCAAAATGGAAGGGATGCGAATACTATGTAATTAAAGATGATATCATAATGCTTGCACACAAGGGGGCACAGTTAAGCTTGCCCAGCCAACTCTAATTTTGCCGTTTCCTAACTTTTGAGAGCTAGAGTTTGCAACCTTAACTGTTCTTTTCACATAGTTTGTGTGCACATGTGTATAATGTATACATACACAGGGAGGGAGACACTTTCTACTGAAGATGAACATAGCAAGCTACCGAAATCTAGGTAAAGTTTTGGTGGATGGTGACTACAAATTCTAGGAGATACAAACATTAAAAGGACTACCAGATCTCTCTCTGGCCTGTCCTCCCAATGTGCTGTTCATCATACTGTTTCCCGCCCCCCATGGTGAAGTCAGTAGTCAGAGTCAAAAATCTTTGTTACTTAATTAACTAGAGGTAGGTGTTGCCAGCTACATTAGCAAAGAGCTTCCATATATCAATGCTGTGCTACTGTTTGTTGCCATCTGTATGTCTCTGAACAGTTCTTCATTATGGAAGAATGTTTTATTAGACCCACATATATTTCTGTCCCACACAGATCTGTTGATTTCCTCAAGGCTTACATTACAAATAAGGAACATTTTACTCGAACTGAGGTTGTGGATAATATTATATGATTACAAACTTCCTGAATTATTCACAGTTCTGCACCAGTTCTGCATCTGTGAATGCTTATTTTAACTCCAGAAAGTTGAAGGCTATGGACAATTGTCCTGTAGGCTCAAGGAGAAAACCAATGGCAATCTGGGACAGCAGGACACCAGTTTTACCTTCCTTTTTTCTAATAATTGAAAGTAGGGATGTTAAAGTACATTTATTCAAATAAGCATGTAACCACTGAAAATGTCAGCAGTTACATGCAGGGAGAGAGTGCTCCCCATGGGCACCAGCTCCCGCCCTGCCCCCCAGTCCCCTGCGTGCATTGGCTCCCACCTGCATCCCCGTGCTGCTCTCTGATACTGAGGCAGTGGGGGAGGGAAGGAGAACTGTAGACGTTAACCAGTGAGCCCTAAATGAAAGCATAATATTAAAAAATTAAGCTAAACTCATTTTGAAAGATTAACAATAACCATTTTACTGCCCCCGGTAATAGTCAAGTTCATAAGGGAAAGAGGACTTTGATATTTTAATTTACTCAATAAAAGCAGAGGTTTGATCCGACTGCTGATGGCAGCTACTTTGCTGAAATGAGTGATGCAAGATTTATTATAAGGTTAGTCTAGGCCAGTATCATGTGTGGCACTAGTATTATGGAAGGCAGCACACCAGAGACACAGTAAAAATGACTTTTCGTTTTAGCACTGAGCAACTGGGGGCGGGGAGGGGAAATGCTCCTCCAATTGCCAAGCCCCAGGCTTTGGGTAGCCATTTCTTTACACCCACATCAGGAATATAAAATGCTACCAGAGTCAGAATTCTCCAGGCAGTCCAGTGGTAGCATTTTATATTCACATTCTGCTGGTGAAAAATGACTATGCAAGATGCCTAGCAGTGGGGAAACAGGTATCCAATGCTTTCAAAATATCGCGTGTTACTTAAATATGAGCAAAGTAGGCTTCAAAGCGACCCACACAGCCAGCCAGAATCACATGATGCCTCTGTTCAACAAGATTATTTATTAGCATCTGTTGCTACCAACAAAAAGATGTTACATGCATATGGCTTCTCCTTCCCAAATCCTTCAGTCTTAAAACACCAACCCTCAATCTTGGGTTTTGTTTTAAGATGGATTCAAGTCATAAAATGCAGCTTCACACCTCCCACAAGTGCAAGCTGTTTAGAATCTTTTCATGGTTTCATCTTAATAGTAATGGACTGTAAAGATGGAAAAACATCAATACAACACAGATCAATGGAGTACAATAGATCTGACCATAACAACAGTTGGCAATAGTGCAGCCACTGAAAGAAAACCCTACCATCTGCAGTCTAACCCTGCATCATAACAAACAAACACTTTTACTGAAAACACAGATAGTGCATCCTAGAATCTCAAGTACTTTAACGCCATTAATCAAGTCAGGCTCACAACACCCAGTTGTCTCAAAGGGAAGGCCATGTTAGTCTGCATCTGCAGAAATAACCAGGAGTCCTGCAGCACCTTAGAGACTAACGGATATATACCCATGCCTCTGTAAACTAAGGATGTTAAGAGGCGGTTAATCCACTAATCGTGTAGGTGATAAAATTTTAATCGACTACATGATTAGTCGATAAGGGAAGACTGATGCAGCTCTGCAGTTTAAATGTAGTAAGAGCCAGACATGCAGGCAGCCCGGCTCCTACCCCTGCTGTGCATCTGCAGTTTAAATGTAGTAGATCTCAGACTTGCTCACGCCCAGCTTGCACTGGATCCAGCAGCCCCTGTCAGTGGGGGGTCCCAGAAGGAAGCTGGCACCTCTCTCCCGTGGACAGGGGCTGCTGCCGTGGGCACAGGCTGATCCTGCCGCAGCCCCCTGTTCGCAGCCAGCCCCAGGCTAAGGTTGCTTTGTGGCAGCAGCCTCTGTCTATGGGGAGTCCTGGCTCCTTGCTGTTACCCTCTGCAGAGAGAGGCTGCTGATGGAGCAGCCTCTGCCTGTGGCAAGCCTGGACCCACTGCTGGCGGAGGTTGCTTCGCAGCAGCCTTCCCTGCCTGCACCCCACCCCCCGTGCTGCTGCTTCTGATAGGGATAGCAGCGTGGGGGGGGGGCGGGGGGGCGGAGCCAGTGGCCCCTCGGGGACAGTGCTGAGGGGAACTGGCTTTTAAGCCGACTCCCCACAGCACCGTCTCCTGATTTCCCCCACTTGCTGCCACTGATACAGATGCAGTGGGGTGGGCAGGGGAAGCAAGCAGTTAACTCAACTACCTGACTCGCTTACATCCCTACTGTAAACTCCAATTTATCTGATGAAGGGGGTTTTACCCATGAAAGCTTATGCCCTAATAAATCTGTCAAGCCAATTCTACACTACACCTGGCAGGTTGGCTTCAGGTACGTAGAATACTTAGCTGGAGTTGCCTTACCTTAAACCAAGGTTGGTGCCATCCCCACTGTGAGAGGCCAATGGAAGCAAATGCTCCCCTTGGTTTCCCTTATTCCTCACAACTGTGAGGAATACAGATGCCAACTTGAGCTGCCCTCATCTTTTGATGTATGGGTCTATACTAGACCCAATAAATTTAATACCAGAACATCAATCTCTGACTTGGCTGCTAAAGACGTGACCTTCATCTTTAAGGTACCACAGGGTTCCTTGTTGTTTAACACCCAGTAACAGTGGTGTGAATAATACTGCTATCCTTATTTTGCAGATAAGGAAGCAGAGGATAAGGCTACACAAAGTCTGTAGCAGTCAGGAACAAAGAATGATCTTTCCCCTCTTTCTCCTTCCTGACTCCCTCGTTTCCCATTTGAGAGAAAGACTGCAAAAGAGGGAAAGTTCCCACCAATGACATGACTGTTATCTTTCTCTAATATATTTCATAATTTGCTCACGGTAATAAGAACTTCCTATCTTCTGAAATTTCAGGTGACTCAGCAGAGCCACATGAAAGCAGAGCTGTTCTTCAAAGAAAGATTTTCATGTGGATTGAACTTATTAAACGTATTGCTTGAACCTATTTATCTAGATGTTAGATCCACCAACAGTAATCAGTCAGACACGACCCCCCTTCCTCCTTTCCACTGGAGTCTAGCTAACTGGACATACTACCCTGCTTTTCCCTTCTTCCCTGACCTTGACTTCCTTAGTTATAATTTATGTTAAGCTTTTTATTGTGCCTGTGGTATGTTATCTTTAGTACAATGCAATTTCTTGCACTCGAGGTCATCATGAGGCCCAACTTTACCTAGAAACCATATTGCTTATGAATATGTATATAACCTGTGGAATGTGTGTGAGATATGAATAAGAAATATGCAACCAAAAAGGCAGTTTACAATCTGTGACCTTTTAAGGCAGAAAAAGACCCTGCAAGTACAGTTCAACTCCCGCTGTAAGCCACATCAGTTGTTTCATGCACTTCCATAAGAATAAGATACAATTCTAAATAAAAAGAGCTCTTCTCCAAATCTAAGTATCTGAAACAACAGCAAACAACACAGAAGAAAGTGACTGATCGGTTGAAGTAACTTCTATAAAATGGGCTCTCTTTTGCTCATGGCAATGCTGTTCTTCCAAACAAAAAGATATACATATTTCCCACCTCCACCCCTATATATATATATATATGGTTAATCCAATTTGCATTAGTGTGTTCCTGTTATAAGGTCCCATTATGGTCCCACTGAAGTCAAGAGAAGTTTTGCCATGGGCGGCAAATGGAGCAGGTTCAAAGCAAATACCTTTTATAGTATCATCTTTAATTTAAGATGATTTGAGGAGGAGAAGAAGTAGACAACATGGTGTGGGAGGATTAAAAACTCTCAGATAAACAAAATTTCACTTTGGCTACATTACTTATATTGGTCGATTTAAAAAAAATTGTTTTTAAATCACTACTCTATTTTAAAGTGCCCCAGAAATTTAACTGGTGAAAACAAACTACTAGACATCTCTTCTTAAAACTTTAAAGATAAAATGCAACAATATTATCCAGATTTATGTTGTCACTGGGCTAAGTCAAAGCTCTCCACAGTTGATTAGAACTGGAAAAAGGAATTAGGACAGTAATGGGATGAAGTGGAGCAATGCCAAGAATCACATGTTATACAAATCACACCCAATTTCTGAATTACAAACTCTTACAAAGCAAAGTTTTGTTGGTATTTTAATCAACCAAGATCTAAAATCATGTGTGTGTTTATAGGAAAGGATCAAAGCTTAAGTCTCTTAGTAGAAGTGAATGGATTTTTCTGTACCTGATGGGCATGGTATAAAAAGGTAACACACACACACACACACACACACACACACAAGCAAAGGATCGGGTAACTGGTTTTTAACAAAGTGATTTCTGCATGTTGGTGACATCTCCATTCAGTATAAACTTACATCATGAAGAGTCATTAAAACTCAAATCATCATGCTCATCAGTTTCATGTGCAGAATCTCACCTCTATTAAAATAGCCAGTGAGATATAATAGAACTGACTCCAAAGTCAGGACCATTCTTACCCATACACTGAATACCCAATTGTGTAGGGCACCCGAAAATGTGGGGCACCAGTGGGTCTTAACGTCCACCTACCCACCCACCTCTTCCTATCTCTGTTCTGTGGCTTTGATCCCTCTGAACAGGATCTTCTTAACATAAAAGTGAAATAGCCCACCAGACCTATTAGCAGAGCACTGAACCTGTGAAAGAGCCATTCAACAAGCATTTGCCAACCCTATGCATATACAGGCAGTCCCTGGTTACGCGGATCTGACTTTTGTCGGATCCGTACTTACGAACGGGGCTTTTCTCGCCCCGGAGGACGCGGGCGGCGGTACCGCCCAGACACGACGCGGTCCCGCCGCCCGGGTCCGCCGCGTCTTTGCTCCACATCTCCCTGATCTGCTGGGGGGTGGAGGGAGCAGCTAGTGCCTCTCATGGACGCCTGGGGCAGAGCAGCTGGGGCGCTGCCGGTTGGCCCCGCAGCGCCGCTCCTTGGAGCTACTGGACCAACCCGGCAGCACCCCAGCTGCTCTGCCCCAGGCGTCCTGATTCAGCCGCTGGTGTTGCTCTGCCCCGGGCTTCCTGGAATCAGCCGCTGATCAGTTTCAGCAGCAGCTGACTTGGGGACACCTGGGATAGAGCAGCTGGGGTGCTGCCGGGTTGGTCTCCGCAGCGCCGAGGTGCGGCACTGCAGGGACCTACCCGGCAGCGCCCCAGCTGCTCTGTCCCAGGCATCCAGATTCAGCCGCTGCTGAAACTGATCAGCGGCTGATTCCAGGAAGCCCGGGGCAGAGAAACTCTGCCTCGGGCTTCCTGTAGTCAGCTGCTGGTCAGTTTCAGCAGCGGCTGAATCTGGACGCCAGTTCCGACTTACGTACAAATTCAACTTAAGAACAAACCTACAGTCCCTATCTTGTACGTAACCTGGGGACTGCCTGTACTGTCAGTTTCTGAATTAGGGGGCCCAGAGCAGAGCCCATACACAAACATATTGACCAGGGCCTGGTGAAATTTGACACCAGCTTGGTGTGGGGCTGTTAACAGCCAAGCTAAGCTAACTTGGGTGCTGATCATTCAAACTAGCTCTATGATGAAGGCATCCCCTTCGTTTACAGGATGGAAAGCAAAAGACATAGATTGGACAGGCCTACTTAAAACTATGGATACTTAAAAAAAACCCACAGAAATCTGAAAATGCTACAAGAGCCAATAATTCATTTTATTGGCAACAGAAATAAGAAGAAATCATGGGTGTTCCCTGCAGAATAAGCAGATCTGTTAGGAAAAAAAACCAAACTGTTTTTAATGAAATGTTTTAATGAAAATTACTAGGAAATTCACTTGCCATAGCTGCACTCATTGTTAAACTGAAGGGTGTCACTGTAAAGAACTGAAGGAAAAAGGGAGAAAAGCAAACTGCTTATGAAAAATGTATGATTATGAGGATTAAAAGAAAGGTGTGGAAATATATAAAATGATATCTTGAAGATTAAAAAGCAGCAGGTGCCAAAGTACAAAGCAACCTCAAGACAGCATGTATCAACGTTAGAACAAACAAAGCTAGGCACCTTCAGATAAAAGAAACAGTTGAAGTTCTTTATCAACCTCAGATCCTCAAAAATATGAACTCAACTGAAAAATAAAAAAGTGAATCAACCCAATAGGGACACTCTGTATAAAATACTTTGCTAGGCTCTGTGATTATCTGAGATTTCTCAGCCTGAACACATCAAAGTGGCAAAGAATGTTTTCATGTCCTATAATCTGTCTTTGGGCCGTATGTACTAAGCCTTTTACATTTTAGATTACGAGGTTAGGATCAGCCTTTTTTAATTAAAAAACCTTTTAAAAAAATCAAACATGAGCAATCACATTAAGGGCCATAGTTTCTAAGGCATGAGTGCACACAAAAATGTACATGCAATTGCATGCTTAGTTTATAGATTTATGTAGCTAGGTATTATTAATTTGTGCATAAGATAGCACAACTGTGCATATAGATATATGCATATAATAAAAGGCCAGTTGGGCATCTGGTCATTTGTGTGCAACAGCCAATGTATAACAATTAAAGTAATTGTTCACCCAAAGTAGACATGCACAAGTTGGACCTCTCTGGTTGGGCAACATCCGTGGACTGGCATTGTCAGGGAGTTGGAGCACTCATCAGGAAAAAGCAGTACAGCGAGATCACAGATGTGGCCAGACCAGAGAGCTGGGAATGGAGTCTAAGGGCTGGGTGCAAGCAGCTGGGAGTAGAGTGCCACAGCTGGGGGCAGCAGGGACTAAACAGGAGGCCGAGGGCTGGCAGCCTAGCCTAGATGGGGGCTGGTGCCTGGTAGCAGAGCCCTGGACAGGTGCCAGCAGCAGGAAGCCAAGCTAGGCAGCCAGGAGGGGCTGGCATTGACCTCCCCTGATCCAGCAAATTCCCTCATTTGGGACCGAGGGTGCCAGACTAGGGAGATCCAACCTGTAGGTTTTAAACAAAACGAACCAGAACCTCTACATTTGTCTGCTGTCTCAGTCCTGAATGATTTATTATATACTTAGCTTATCACCAATAAAAAATAAAATCTATTTATGATTTAGGCTTCGATCCTGCAATTGCTCAAGCACATTGTTATGGTTATTCTTGGAAGTAAAAGTTATGCAGATTTTCTGTATGGCTCTTTGCTTGTGAAGAATCCACAACAGCATGGAGGAAACAAACAACGTTAGGGTAGTTTTAATATTTTTTGAAGCAATGCTATGAGAGCATATGCTTGGCTTTTAGTCATTTTCAACTGTGCTTGCCGCCTACTAATTTATTCAAATAAGATCTCTAACAGGAAAATTAGAGCCAAATTATGAATGTATTATAGATCCTAGTATAAGTCTTGCACACTAACAAACATGTTTTTTGACAGGTGTCTCGTGCATAGGTAGAGCTTGAGATATGCAAGTACTTTCTTACTCTCTTCATGTCACCGCATGTCTTTTTTCCCCCTCTCTGCCCCAAAACCACCACTTACTTATTCAGGATGTTCTGAATTTAATTGGTTATGAGGATCTCCAGAATTTTTCCCACCTCAGTTTAACATTTGAGACAGGCAGAAAGTGGGGGAGGGGCTTGGGAGGAGGATAGATGCACAGGAGAAAGATGCTTTGAAGGAGAATGACAGAAAGCAAACTCCTGAATTAAAAACTCTCTGCTTATGCCATCAAGGGGTTTTGTTTTATTTTTTGGAGGGGGAGGGGGTGTTGTGTGTGCTTTTATTTTTGTTTGTGTTTTGTTGATTTGGGTTTTTTTTTTTTTAATTTACTCTCCTTTCACTCTGTGCATTTGTTTTTCCTCTGTAAATGAAAACAGCTGGGGAATTTTTAATTCAGCGGAAGTGCAAATGCTCAGCTCCGGAGAGTAGAAGCTGCCAGAACTCAGTTCCTCCTTTCTTTGACCACTTGGATGTACAGCTTTATAAAACCAATAATAGGGCTCTTCTGCCAGCCAGAGCAGGGAAGTTATGCATTATTATCGGTATCAGAGCACTGCCTGCAAAAGGTACTAGGTGCTGTACTCAGACACAACTCGGGAGAGTATAGGATTGTTATTGAGGAAAACAGCACTCCTCTTGCAATACTAGAGACATATAGCCCATTTTAGACAACAGTAAAACAAAACAAACCTACGCTTTCTCCTCTTGTCACTCCCCAGAGCTAAATTTTGCTGTTGGGCCAAGCGCCAAGTCCGTAGCCAGGAGCCCAGAGCAGCTCAGTGCTGAAGGATGAAGCAAAACTGGACAATTCTGAAACTTAATGAAGTCATTTGCTCAACCAGGTGTTTGAACAGTGAGCAGAGAGGGAAGTTACTGAGTTTGTAGACACCACAACTGAGGTTCCTTAGATTCCAAACATGAATGTTTGCGGTGACCAAGTTCAAGTTTTTGAGCCATAGGCAGATTAATTAAGGTTTCCTGTGATGCAGGGCCAGAGCAAGTGGAGAGCCTCTCTCCACCCACAAACCCACCCTTTCTGCTCCTTCCTGGGGCCCACGCTGTTCCATCCAGGATCCCCCTAGTGCAGCTCCATAACCTATTTGCTCCTTTTCCTCCCCATGCCCAGGAGCAGGGTTGGGGTTGCTGAAAAAGTATTCCCTACCCCACCTGCCCAGACTCTTCTATCACCCAGTGGCTGATTTTTCCTGCCTCTGCCGCCAGCCCGGCCCCCCCCCCCCGGACTTGGTGGATCTGTCACTGTTCTCAGCTATAGCCAGTTGCAAAGTGCTAACAAGCAACAATAGAAAAAGCATAAAGGTGGGACTGGGTCTTCTAGAAATGCTATTGGTCTATTATTTTACATTAATGTAACATTAAGTTATATAACCTGACATTTATGCAAAGTCATGCAAAGAATTTCACTCTATTTTACAAACATGGGCTTCAGTAGGGTTCTGTGGGGAAGCGGGGAATTGGACTGCACAGTTCTGATCGCTGTCTTGTTTACTAGAGATGGTCTAGCACAGTGTCTCTCAACCAGTGGTACGAGTAGCCTTATGGGTACTCGAAAGAAGTCTTGGGGGTATGTCAACACAACTGAAATTTGGAGAAAACTTAATTTTTGTTTTAAGTTTAATAGCGCTTTATTATTTTTGTACTTTTAACACCCAAAAATGTCATTGCCTGCCCAGCTACAATGAAGTTGGTTAACACAAATATGTTGCAATGGTAGAAAAAAATTGTGTGTGTCTGAAAACTGTAGGTACTGGGGGTACTTTTTTTTTTTTTTTTAAAGAGGTACTTTATTAAAAAAAAGGTTGAGAAACACTGGTCTAGCACACAGCATTCAAGACATGGAGCAGTTTTAGCCTACAGTTGGGGACAAGTTACTGTTACATTTCAGGATGTCGGACAGTAAATATCTAAAGACCCAAAGGCATTTGAAGTCATGCAAGGTAGTCATGATATTTCTGCTACCTAAAGGCATAACAGAACCAGCAGCTGATCAACTGCAAAAGCTCCTTTCTGTTTGGAGACCACCACCCCACCCAAGTTGTAGCGGTTGGGTTCAGTTCTGGGGTTTAAATTATACAAAAATATGTTCAAACTCAAGAGAAGTAAGAGTTTAAAAGTACATTTTTTAAAAAACTATAAAGGGTAGCGAAATACATGTAAAAGTGAAATGGCAGGGGCTAAAAATAGAAAACAGTAAAAAAAAAGGAGAAGAGACTAGGGTAGGAGTCAAATAAGATATATAAGCAAGAGTCAAAGAAGTGTTAAACATAAAAAAAACCCCTCAAAAACACATGCGAGGCATCTGACTTCACCCTGGCCACTTCAGAAGGCAGGGAAACCAAAACACAGCAGCCTTGTGACCATCTACATCAAGGTTAGTCCACATGCGGCCTATTTGTTTGCGGCCCACAGTGCAGTCTGGGTTTACGTAGGGCTCTCACAGCCCATGGGTGCAATCCTTTGAACATGGCCTCTATTGGGGACGTGCTCCATAATGGCGAGTCAATATAATGGTCTCCTGTTGATATGCGTTTCAGTCATTAAATTCCTGGACTATCATTGCTCATTAAAAGTGCTGTCTTATGGGTGGAAATCAGGGAAATATTTCATTTTATTAATATCAGCAGAACTGACTTAAATGGGGCCCGTGTGTTGTGTAGTCTTGCCTTAATCTCTGTATTCATGCCCATCAGTGTGAAAGAAGCTATCTGCATATATATTTGCATGTACATGCAATCACACTTAAGTTGCAGCCGTCGGCATGTGCTGTGAGTATCACTGTGGCCCCAGGGACTTCCAAAGTTGAGTAGCCCTGACCTACATTATTCATGTCGTTATTTTAACTTAAAAAGAAGAAAAAACAGTTCCCGACCCAAAGATCTTACAATGGGTTTCTACAACTTTCACCACTATGGAGTCCTGATCCATATAGGGGTCTTCACAATAACTCAACTGAAGTATAAGGGACTGTCTAAAAGGGGAGTTATTCTGAAATAAGTCAATCCTGATTAATTCCCTCTGTGTATGCATTTACTGTACAGTAAGTGTGCCTTATTCTATATTAGTTTAATCCACTTCCAAAATGGCTTACGCTAATTCAGAATAAGGCACTCTCATTCTAGCATAAGAGGGACACTCATGAATTTAATCACAAATATATAAGCATTTTAAATTAATATCCTACCTTATTACAGATACATTTTAAGACCTGATAAAATTATGTGTTAGACACCCACATCTCTATTTCCCTCCCACACACAATTATTGCGTCCACCACTAAGACACAGCCACTTCTGTGTGATGATGCAACAGGACAGGAAATGAGTGAGGAATACTACAGTATCAAATAGAAACTGTGAGAGGAGTGATGAAGGGAGTTAAATAACAGCAAAGTCCCAGTAGGGCCCATATGATTATGCAAAATGGAATCTGGTCAAGATGCCATGGCTACCTCACTCCAATATCTTTGATAAAATCTTTAACAAGAACGAGTGAATACAGCTTAAGTTTCATCTCACATCTGAAGCACAAGGTCATAGATATACAAAGACCACACCTACATGGCAGAAAGTGCAGTTGTTCCCAAATCAGCTGAATAGTTGAATTCTATGTCTTACTGCAGTGGTCACCAACCAGTAGATCGGGATCCATTGGTGGATCTTGGAGCCTCTGACAGGGGATCCTGACTGGTTTGGCCAAGAGGCTATCAAGTGCAGGCACTTCAGCTGCCCCTTCCCCCCACTGCTGCTCATCTCCTGCCCTTTGCCTTGGAGCTGCCCCTCTCTCTGGGGAGCCTCCTACTTTCTGGGCAGGGCAGTGGAGGGACAGGAGGGGTGCTGATGTCAAGGTGCCCCCTCTCCCACTCTATCCTTTCTCCACAGAGCAGAGAGGGGCACAACAAGACTTGGGATGGAGGGAGTTTGCCCTGAGCCTGCACCCCAACCCTCTGCCCCAGGCTGGTGAAACTGAGTGAGGATGGGCAAGGGGGAGCAGGATGGAGTGAGCAGGGGTGGGGCTTCAGAGAAAGAGTGGGAAGGAGGCAGAGCAAGGGTATTTGGGTTTGAGGTAGATCTTGGATTGCCCTTAAATTCAAAAAGTGATCGTGTGCTTAAAAAGGTTGGAGACCCCTGTCTTACTGATATCGTAGAGAGTTTAAATCTTTCAGATCCTTTAGAGTTGATCATGTTGTAACCCAGGTGGGAATTCAGGACTTTGTGTAAGCAAACACACCTTTTAATCCTATCAACACTTCAGTGTAGATATGTCAATTCATATTTGCTGAGGATCTAATCATGTGAATGCTCTTCACAGCAAGAGTGTGGTGGCAACCTACCTGACTTTTTCAAGCAAGCAGACAACTTAAGTCAACCTCCTTCTGTGATGACAAAATTCTCCCCAAAGGCTAGAATTGCATTTTTTTCCAGTTACAGGCTACTAGGAAGGCAAAGATTTACTTCTTTGTTTTCTCGCTCACACTATAGGATGACATTCACAGATTCACAGCTGCTCTTTGTTCTCCAAACCACTCTATACCATAGATAAATGATATTGACTTCCTAAGATGGGAAACCGATCCAGGGAAGAGAGCCTGACTTCTGTTTACCCCTCACTCCCACCTGCCATTGTATTTCTTTTGTCAGCTAAATGCTTAGGGCCATCACACGTTCTTTACATATCAGAGATTTCCAAGCAATTTCAATGCTCTACTATTTGGCGTTTGGTTACATGACTTAAAATCTTTACTCTGCAGAATCATGTGTACCCTACCAACATTTCCAGGTATTAATACTGAAATTCATAGCTTCCATCACCAACAAGAGGAGAAAGGACCTTTATAATGCCAACCCAAGCAGAGTCTTTCATCTTGATATCTTGCCCGTTACAACTGCCTGAAACTGGGATTATGGAGAGATTCAAGAGCTGTCACTGAAAAATTAAAAATTGGGAATCCCAACTGTTTACCTGTTAGCCACAAAAATGAAGAAGACCATTCCATAATGCAAGCACATTTAATAGCAGATTTGTAGGGGAGAAATAAGTTCGCTAAATGCAATTTGGGATGCTAGATTGTGCCTGTTCAGATCTGTTATCTTCTTTCAACAGATATTGATTAAAGGAAATACCTTTTCACACAGTGGGCAATTCCACTGCGGAACTTACTGCCAGTGGATATCATTGAAGCCAAAAATTTAGCAAGATCCAAAAAGGATTAGACATTTTAATGGCAATACTTTTTAATTGACTATCAGAAGGAGACTTTATGTTGGGAGCAGATTATCCCACATCTGCCAAATGCAAGGATTCATACGTAAACCACTGTTGGAGTCAAGATACAGATCTAAATGGACCACACTGAATGGACCATGTCTGATTCAGTATGGCAATTTCTTTGTCCTTAACTGGATAAAATTCAGGAGACAATTCTTTGTTATGAGCATTGGTACCCTTCCTCACAATCAAATTTACAGAATGGTACAGTGGTAGGAGCATCTTACAGGATACAATGCACCAGCACAGGCCTGCTTCTCACACAGGAATGAAAAAGATCCCATGCCACACTGCAGTAGCAACCTGGAACGCACTGTAAAGCTTCCCAGTGCTGTTGATGTTTCAATATGCCATGAAGCACATTTTTCTCCTCATTACACATTAGAATCTTCAAGAACAGGAGGAGAACACTTGTCTAGTTACATTTGAGGAACCCATTTCTGGTAAGGTCCAATAAAGATGTGCAAGGCTAAAAACAGCCAGCAAAAACCTGCAGAGGTTTCGCTGCAGTCCCATGATGATAGAAGTCACAGAGGGTTTTGTTTGTAAACCTCCTGCTCAATAATGATCTCTGTTCTGTGTCTCACACATGCAGCTTTAAGCAGGCATAGCCTGTGCAGGGCAGCTTTTCCTTGACAAAATATGGATGTTTTTTATTTGAAAACCATGAAGGTTTTTTAATTTGAAAACCATGAAGGTTAAATGAAGGTTTTTATTTGAAATCCAAGTGTAAACCTGCGTGCACTTTGAGCATGGATGTGGGCTCCCAATTTTGTTTGGAGAACCATTCTTTATTGCTAACCCAGATGCAGATGTAAAAGCGAGACAACATTTTGCTTGGAAGCAGAGTCTGAATGATGCAGCATTCTACCCTCAATGGCAAGAAAGATTGCAATTTAAACAGCACTAGTTTGCTCACAGCAACTTTGCTGCACTTGAGTTCTCAGTATATCTCATCAACATTATACTAATCGGGATGTGTTAATACACTTCAAGATGATTAATTAGCACTAAAAGCCACAAGGATTTTTGTTCACGCTTTCACATTTCAGCCTCTGAACTTAATTACAAAATGTTATCACCGTATCAGCTCTTAAATTTTTCTGGTTATCAGATTCAAACTAAAAATAAAGACGGTTATTTTCTATAGTTTCCCTGAGTGCTGCACACTAACACATTCATTATGTCTATAATGAACTGAGTAGTGAAACAAATGTAAGAAACATAGATCCCCTGGGAGTCAAGTCACTTGCCAGCATGGAGCATTAACAACAACAAACTTTGCATTCCTCTTGCATCGCATTCATCTGTATTCTTTTCCTTGAACCTTCATGTAAAATGTGTGTGTCCTTGTTTCCTCAGTTAAGAGGCTCAACATTTTGGGTAGACTTCCTAATAAAGTTCTTTAAATTATACGTTAAACATGTGTCAGAACATAAAGTCCCTCATAGAAATATGATCCATATGTGATCCTGCTGGATTTGTTCTTCATATTTTTAGAACTTTTAAACTTGTTCAGATTAGCAAGTATTACCACCATTGTTTACCTCAATACAGCTGTTTACAGTAAAAATTAGAATGATGTTTGCATATTTTACAAGGAAAATTAATCTCAGAAAGAAAGAAAAGGTTAAGATTTTGACACACAAACTTTTAAACTTTAAAATTACTGTGCTACATCAAAAACTGACAGTGGACCCCTGTGTTCCCTGACAGGGCTCGTTGTCACGTAGGTATCTGCTCATTCTCCTGTCTCAGGCCATAGTTGCAAAGCCCATTCCAATGCCAAAAGAATAATCAAGGGTGTACAGCCTTCCCTACCTGAAACTACAAAATCCTCTGTCATTTGTGCAGCTCACTCTGGAGCTAACAGAGCACTCAGCTCTGGAATTCATGACCCTCCTTAGATCCAGTAAAGCCAGAATTTGATGGCAGGCTCACGGCAAGTTACAAGACTCACTAGATTTCCTATCCAGTAGAAAAAAATGCAATTGGCTTATAAGATCATAATTTTTTTCTGCTCAGACTATCACAGAGGGACATACTGCAAAGTGACCATCCAGAAAGGCTATTACCAATATTTGTGTTACAGGAGCACTAAAACCCTGCATTCAGCACAGGCTGTTGCAGTGCATTTAGTTTAGGGTGGGGAGATTGTCTCAAGTGTTATTTAAACCTGTTTGTTTTTATCCTAACAGTTTACAAAAAGAGAAAAGAAAAATACGAACCCACAAAAAAACGGGATGGAAAGTGTGTGGAAGAGTCTGACAAGCAAATCTTAATCTCCTTGAAGAATGTAGCAAAAGTTGCACCAAGTCTGGAGGTAACATGATTTCACCTTTATGAAGTAGGGGACTGTTTTGCAGACTGGCTGCTGGCTGTGTGTCTCATTGACTTTTGTGAGTCTGTATCTATTATTGAGAGAAGTATTATTATAGTTCATGAGCCAAACAGTCTAGTGCCGTGTATCCAACATGCTAGCCACTAGCTATGCATGGCTATTTGTCTGGTTCAGTGTGGCTAGTTGGCTTGAGCAATGTGACTATTTGGCTAGTTAAGTGTGGCTATTTCACTATAGCAGTAGTCACTATTGTGGCTAGTATCAGAGGGGTAGCTGTGTTAGTCTGAATCTGCATAAACAACGAGAAGTCCTGTGGCACCATGACATGCATCTGACGAAGGGGGTCTTTGCCCACAAATGCTTATGCTCCAATAAATCTCTGTTAGTCTATAAGGTGCCACAGGATGACTTCTTGTTATTGTGGCTACTGCTTCAGAATTGGTTGGACACCACAGGTCTAGTGCCTCCAAAGGGGTTCTGACCACAGAGAATTTGACACTAGGTGTAGAAACTGCCGAGCCAGCCAAAATAGAATTCAGCCACACACACACACACACACACACACACACACACACACACACACACACACACACACACACACACAGCCCCCAACTAACCTGCAGAAATCACCTTTGAGAATGGGGGAGGGGGTGAGAGGAAATCTGGCTCCTGTCCCTTTTACTACATGGTTTCTCTATCAGTGCAGCCATCAGTGCTATTGGTTAATTGCTTTGATGTCACTCACAGGCCCAGCACCAGTTCTCAGACAAATTTTACAGAGCAGTACTAGAATCAGGAGGACCACTTTTCTTTTTTAAAAGTGAAATAAAAAGCAGATCTAGCCAAGTAGTATGATTGCAAAGTCCAGAGGCATACACACAGATTGAGGTTACATGTACACATGGTGCATGGGCACTTTTCAGTGTTTCATGCATGTCAGTTGGCCACTGAGTGAGCACAGACTCCCCCCCCCCCCCCTCACCTCCCAAGTGTGGGTCTAAATGTTTCATATCATACTTTTTTTCAGATGCATCAAACTCTCATTTCCAAGCCCTCTTCCAAAAATCATACCACAGTTAAAACATCAATGATGTTGATCATGGAGTCCAAATATTTGAAAACTTGCAAAGGCTAGAAGGAAATGCTTTAGGATTGGAAAAAAATGGGATTCCCAGACCTTTCACTTGAACAGAGGACCTTAAAATATCATTAAGTCGCTCTGGCTGGCTGTTTTTTTTGGTGCCAGGCTGAATACAGGAAGTCTCTGACATTTAAATTGGTGTTATTGTTAATACCTTCTCTTTCTGATGTAGACATCTGTCCACTGGAGACCATTGATTTGTTTCTCACAGACCACTAAGCAGCCATCAGCTAGTAATCACTTCTGGTCACTACTAATCTAATGGTGAAAGATTCTGTAGCATTAGCAATTCCTTGCTATCTAGCCCACCATTAGTAATAATATAATTTGAAGCATTTCCCTTCCATTAGTGGTATATTGATAAACATGTTGATCTGAAGGAACCCTTTGTGGCTGAAAGGCAGGTGTCTCCGACCAACAGAAGTTGGTCCAACACAAGATCACCCATCTTATCTCTCCAACACATTGCCAACAGCCTAAACAAAATGAAAGAATTGCTCTCTGCCAATTTGTAACATTCATTTGAGAGATTACACAATAGGCTCATCAGTATTATAGCAGAGAACAAACTGCCTAGCGTTTTAGTCACGGAGCTAAAATTAGCACTAGGTAATTACAACCACTATTGGACTAATGGAATCCCCCGCGCACAAGCAGTACACTCAAACCAACGGAGATTTCTAGATGTGGATATTTCCAAAACCTCTCCATTGTTTCCTAAACACCTGAACAATAGACAAACTGTTACGGTGAATCATATGAGACCACCACTGTGAGCACTTCTGCAGTTAGGAACCTTAATCACAAATGCAATCACACAGACAGCACATGACCAGTCTTACACCACAAACAGATTTGCCTGCAAATGGGTCAGGCTGCCATATATAATTCATAGGATCTTCCACATGATTTGTTAAAATTAAATCAGACACTGCTGTCACAGCTGCACCCTGCTAGAAAAAAAAAGCATAAGATCAAAAACTGATGGTTACTGTAACCATATGTAGTGTAATCCAAGGCAGTCAGCAGATAAAGTTAGGCCGAAGTGAATGGTAATGGACAATGGTAGGTGCTAAAGTGCATTTTTATCAAGGGTTTCTGGTTTTCATATAAGCCACAAAAGGCATTAGGAATTCAGATCTAACATCAAATTAAAGCAATAAAAATGCCTTTCAGGGGGTTAAACAATATTACAGATTTTTAGTATATCATTTCACCTTCTGTCACAAGGTACTGTGTCATTATTGGGAAGCTTCAGGGGGTAGCCGAGTTAGTCTATAAAGTGCTACCAGACCATTTGTTGTTTTTTAAGTTTATCCTGTACAGATTAACAAAACATGTAGATGGTATCATGTGCTTTTGCAGGAACATCCCACTTCTTCAGATGACCGGAGTTGAAGAAGTGGGCTGTGCCCATGAAAGCTCATACCACCATCTACTGTTTTGTTAGTCTTTAAAAGTGCTACCAGGGCATTTGTGGTTTTTTAAGTTTGTGTCTTTATTGTTCATATCAAGCCCTTCGAGTTGTCTGTGACACACATGGTAACTATTTAAGGCTTTCCATGTACATCGGAAACACAAAAAAGTGACAGGTACTTAAGTGATTTACAATGCTCCACACTTAACAGTTATATTCCACTTTTCATCCCAGAAATCTCTCCACTCTCACAAAGGCGGGTAAGCATTATAATCCCAATTCTGCTCATGGAGAAGTCATTGGCACAAAGCAGGTTTAAATCATGGGTCCAAGGTTACACACTGAATCAATGTAAGAGCAGGAATAAGACTCATACTCATGTCTTCAGACTCTGACCTTCACTGTACTATGCTGCCTCCTTATTAACCTAGGTTCTCTGAGAATCAATAGTTCTCTTATTCTCAGTTCTTTCACTGTTGTTATTAATCATTTATTATCACAGCAGTAGCCAATACAATTCAAGTGCCAGTAGGCTGAGCATTGTGTAAACACAAACAATGACATTCTATGCTCCAGACAACTTAGGTTTCAGTGTCCTTAAAAGACATGATTTTTTTTTTTCAATTTTAAATTTAAAGCTCATGAATTTCTTAGAAACTCAGAAAGGAAAAAAATATTGGAAAAAAAATCACACAAGGTAAAATAATGAAGTGTTTTTGTTGTGTTTTTTTTTTTTTAAGTGTCCAGTTTGATCTCAGGACAGTTAAACCATGGAATGATGAAATGGCATCAGAAGAAAAAAAATCATGTTAATTAAGGCACTGCTTTGGGTTAACAAGACTGTTTGCTCACATGTAAAAAGTTGAAATGTGTATAAAAATAGGGGCTGACTTCCCCTTCAGTCAGTGCTTACACCCTCTCCCCCACTCCAGGTCTCATCCCTGCCCCAAGCCCTGCCCTTGCCCCGCCTTCTCCCCTGAGCAGGCCCGCACCGCCGGGCTCCAGGGACCCCTCAGCTGTTTGTTGTATTCCAGATCCTCTCCCACCCTCACAGCGCTTCTGGCGAGTGGGTCCAGCAGCGGTCAAGGAGCATGGAGGGGAGAGGAAGGGAGCCTGGCACCACTGAGTCCTCCACACCCACAAATTCTTCCCTGTGCATGCTCCAGCACTCGAGTACCCACAGAGTCAGCAGCCCTATGTGTATAAGTGTTCGTAGGATCAAGATCTGTGTGCACACAGCAGGCAGACAGACACAGACATAGACACACACAGAATAAGATTAGAAATCAACCTGAGCCACTGATGTCTAATCCAAGTCTTAAATTGTCTAAAATTAAATAGTGTTCTTATCCAGGCATTTGATTCAGGTTCTCTTCTCTTCAAATGCAACACACCACAATTCAAATTTGAAAACAATCCTATAATTAGGAATCCTGGTTTTCATATTAGAATAATATTCAACAACAGAACCACTGGAAAAATTATTTTCCCTCTCAAACAGCGCACGAATTTATCACTGCCTGGCCTAGTTTATTACTATATTTTAAATTGTTTTTTGGTTTTCTTAATCTTGCTTGACCATAAAATCTTGTTACAACATGCTAAAGAGTACAGAGGGAATTAGGCTCATACACAGAGAGGATGATATAGCTACAGAGGTCAAAGACTGGACAACAGTATGACAACACGCATCTGCAGAAAATGAAATCTCCAACATTACTCTAATCCAAGGCTGTCACCAATACAAAAACATGAAATTTGGGGGAGGAGACCAAAAATCCTTCCATGCTGTTATATCTGGCTTTATGCACTCCCTGTGTATTTTCAAGCTGCTCAGTCCTTCAAGATAAAGGCGATCTACCCATTTCCATTAACCCATAAAATATACTTTTCCTCCCTCTATTGCCCTGTGCCCAAACAAAATTTGAAGGATAAAAGCTCCCCCTAAAACACAGAACTCACCTTGGGTTAATATTAAATGCAGTAAAGTTTTTATTTTGAATAAAAACAAATAGAACCATTTAAACAGGGCACGTAAGAACAAAGCTGAGCATTTAAAATGTAAATTATTGGGTCTCAGGAGATCTTGATTTAATACCTGGCTCTGCCTCAGATACCTCATGTGATTTTGGGCAAGTCACTTATACACAGATGCTAAAAGGCTTTAGGTGCAGCTCAAGTGATTTTAGAGATTAACACATTGCTCAGTGTTGCAAGGCCTATGGGACTTAGCTATCCAAGTCCCATTTTCAAAAGTGAATTAGGCACTTATATCACTTTTGGAAAATTCAATGCATTATACCTTTAGAAACCTGGGCGTCAGTCCCACCATGTTTCTGAATTTCCATCTTCAAAGAGGTGATAGTAACTATTCTGTGCCACAAGCAGGTATTGAAAATTATAAGCACCAGAATAATCAGATAACCTCTCTTCCCCCCAAAAAATGTTTGGTAAGTTTTAGTTTTATCTTTTCCCAATTCAGCTCTTCTGTCATATAAAGAAAAAAAGATGAGACCAATTCTGAGGCGCAAGCACAATAACTAAACCAGACCATTAACAACAAAAACAAAACAAGAGACAGATAGTGGAACAAATAAATGAATAGAATTAACTTCAGTCTAAAGCAGAATGAAGGAACTTGTATATATCAGAGTGGCTGTCAAAGAGTTCTCTTATCTAGCCTTTTTTCTGAATTCAATTATATAGTTATAGAAAGTACTTCTGTTTGTGGTTTAATGATGTTTAAAAAAACCTACATAACATAGTTAAACTTGGCAGGGACCAATCTAAAATATACATTATAGCATCTCTGGTTCAATTTTTCATATAGAAAAAGATTCCTCTGTAATTACTAACAAAACCCTTCTCTGACATCAATTTCAGAAAACACTACTCAAAAGAATAAGCAGAAACACTTCTCATGCACCACAGGTCCTACATCTGCTCTTAGATGTTCATTCTTCTCTTCTGACATTCAACTTATACTGGGGACCAAAAAAAACCACCCCCCCCCCACACACACACATTGTTATCATTTGATTTACTTTGTCATTGCAAATGGGAAGCAGTGAGATGCTTACACAGCTGGATACCTAATGCATCACTGATATTTGTCAGCTGCCCACTCACTCTTCCACAATGAAATTATTTCACTAACCAATTTCCAGAGGTAAAAAAAAAAAATGTGTAAAAATAGGAGTGATTTGAAAAGAAATACAATAGAAACAGGATCAATCTGCTGCCATAAACTAAGCTAATAGCAAATTATGTGACCTTTGTCCTTCTGCAAACACCCTGGAGTCAGAACGCCTTGCACAGCAGGCAGCAATTAAACCCTGTGTGTTGGAAGGATATATGGGGCGTCACTAACAGCCCAAGGACTGTGTGCCTAAGTGTGTCTGTGTGCCAATTTGAGCTTCAACATGTCCCTGGGCTCCAGTCTTTACCTAAAATGATGGAATAATCATATTTGTCATGCTGGTCTCTTCAGCGCAACCTTACTTTTGTTTCTGCATCTCCAGTGACTGCATTGATCCATCCAAGTTCTTTTCTCCCCCTCCTCAAATTTCATCTGGCTGAGCATCTAGTGACATGTGGTCTTGAAATGTCAAGCAACACTGGGCAGGCCTTAATAAATGCCACACTGCCCTTTCCTCTGAAGTGAAAGGCTGATACATGAATCTAATCGTACTCACCAGATGAACCAACATGAGGAGGCATTAATTGTTGCTTTTGCTCATTCACAGAGATGTTGAGCATTGGGTTCTCAGATTACATTTACATTACCATGCACAGCATCTCCTCACAATAAGGCAATGTTTGGAAGCAAAGGAATGTGCATGTGTTCCAGGATGACACATGTCTAAAAAGGACCCTAACTACGTCTTTCAACAGAAATGCACAAACAAGGTCTTCGTCTATGCTAAAAGCACTGTAACGGTGCAGCTGTACCGCTGTAGTGCTTCGTGAAGATGCTACACTATGCTGGTGGGAGAAGCTCTCCTGTCACCATCGGTTATTCCATCTCCATGACATGCAGTAGCTCCATTGACAGGAGAAGCTGGGAGAAAGCCAGTATGACTATGTCACTCAGGCGTGTGGATTCCCCATGCCTGTGATTGACACAGTTTTACCGACATAAGTTCCTAGGCCAAGCTTGAGTGTGAACAAAGAAAAGTGGTGTACGAATGATAGACTTGCTGAGAATAATCCGCTGCCCGGTTCACTGTGCTAAAAGAACTTCTGTTTGGGGAACAACTAGCAGGTGAATACTATGATCCATTCCTTATACTTCAAACAGTAGAGGTTTGCTTTGCATGTGATTCAGGAGCATTAGTGCATGTAACTTTCCCCTGCTGTGTCTTGGCTTCATTTTTGCCTGCTGCAAAAATCCATGAAAAATGTGTACAAATCCCCCCTTTGGATTTGGTACCGTAGTTGTTCTTTCATCAAAAGAAAAAGTTTGTGGATAAATAACTAAACAAACCGAAGATAAGAGCACTGTTAATCAAAAACTCCCAAGAGGAGTATCATGCACTCTGCTTTTTTACCCTCAGTTAAGGAAACCAGAGCCAACCTAACAAGCTGTTTCTCCCTCAAACTGCTTTACTGAAAGAGATTCAAGCCTTTGCTTCTTTCAGTCGATAGCATACTAAATAATATATGGCACAAATAGGAGCAGACACCCATTCCACCCTCCCTTTCACAAAAAGCACTGCGGGGTATTCAGAGTATACTCCTTTTTGGGTATTTAAATACATAAGTCAGAACTGCTAAGTAAGCAGTAAGTAAGCATTTCCTTCACGGGGCTAGTCATGAGCAACTATGTAGTTGGATTAAGTGAACTTCAGAGCCAAGCAACATTAGTCATAAGATAATTAATTAATTCGCATTTCTCCATTTGGCTGCATCAAAGATATATCGTTCTGTTATGAAGCTGGTGCAAAAATGGCTGTCAGGATAAAATCTTACGCCCACAACTGCCCACACCTAAATACAGTTCATTACACATTCCCTCAAATCTTCTTCAGTGGGTTTCCCTTCTGGCGTTCTGACTGTGAGACACTCAGCATAGCAGTGCTCCAGCAACCAGAACACTACATGGAACAGTTTCCCTGGCTTTGACATAGCTTGGGAGGAAATGGCAAACCAGCAGCTGCTTTAGTTGTTCTAAGTGGCTGAATTGGGGCATCCATTCAAGATTTCCAAAGAAAATTACAGAGTAACTGCAGTGGAGCAGAAAATTAGAAGCTCCAAGTGAATTTTGCTGAGTTTAAAAATTCGATTACAGTTTTAGATTCATTCAAACAAAAAAAGTATGCACATTCTCCTATACAGGAGAATCTAAAAAGACTCCATCAAGCAGGAATTTCAAGGTCTGATAGACGTGGGACAAAGATTTTCCTTTCTAGTACATCATAACAGATCAATGAACTAACACTCTTGACTGCTAGTCACAGGCATCTGCTTTTACAGACCACAATTCAACCACGCATCTCAAGTATGGAGGAGGTGGTGCAACCTCTTCCAGACTCCAAAGTAGACTGTGCCACAGATAATACTTTACAGCTAATGCTTCTACTTAACACTAGGGATGTAAAAGAGTAGTCAAATAGTCAACTACTTGCATTCCCCCCCACCACCACCACCACACACCAATATCAGAGGCAGCAAGGTGGGAGGAGGAAGAAGCAGGAGCCAGTGCTGGAGGGAGCCATCTCTCTGGTATAGGGAGGACCAGGGAGGCAAAGGTCCTGGGCTTACTCCCGCTGCAGTTTAAATGTTGTAGAAGCCAGGCTGTCTGCGGCTCCCACTACATTTAAACTACAGAGCTGCAGTGGCCCCTTATCAACTAATCATTTACTCGACACAAATTGCATAGAGTACACAATTAGTCATTTACTCGATACTTAACATCCTAACATCCTTACTTAACACCGGCACTATTCACTAATTTGAGGAGAGAATAGTGATAGAAATGTAGCTGTGTTAGTCTGGTGTAGCTGAAACAAAATACAGGACTATGTAGCACTTTAAAGACTAACAAGATGGTTTATTAGGTGATGAGCTTTCGTGGGCCAGACCCACTTCCTCAGATCAAATAGTGGAAGAAAATTGTCACAACCATATATACCAAAGGATACAATCGTGACAATTTTCTTCCACTATTTGATCTGAGGAAGTGGGTCTGGCCCACGAAAGCTCATCACCTAATAAACCATCTTGTTAGTCTTTAAAGTGTTACATAGTCCTGTATTTTGAGGAGAGAAGTTCATCTACATAAGAACGGCCATATTGGGTCAGACCAAAGATCCATCTAGTCCACTGTCCTGTCTTCTGACAGTAGCCAATGCCAGGTGCCCAAGAGGAACAGGGAATCATCAAGCGATCCATGCGCTTCTGACAAAAGAGAGGGTAGGGACACCACTCCTGCCCATCCTGGCTAATAGCCACTGATGAACCTATCCTCTATTAATTTATCTAGCTCTTTTTGAACCCTGTCAACCTGTGGAACTCCTTGACAGAAGTTATTGTGAAGTCAAAGACTGTAGTACTGTGTACCGTGTGAAGTACTTCCTTTTGTTTGTTTTAAACCTGCTATGTATTAATTTCATCTGGTGACCCCTAGTTCTTGCTTTATGGGAAAGAGTAAATAACTTCTTTACCTACTTTCTACATCTCCACCATATCCTCCCTTAGTTGTCTCTCTTTCCAAGATGAAGAGTCCCAGTTTTATCAATGATTCCTCATATGGCAAACGTTCCGTACCCCTAATCATTTTTGTTGCCCTTTTCTGAACTTTTTCCAATGCCAACATATCTTTTTTGAGATGTGGATACCACATCTGCATGCAGTATTCAAGATGTGGGCATACCATGGATTTATAGAGAGGCATTACGATATTCTCCATCTTATTATGAAATTCTATCCACTAGTACTGTGGGGGGCCTTTACAGTCCACAGGAGGCATTGTGGAAGGTGGTCTCATGGCTTATGTCTACACAAGCCACCATCCACAGAACTCCACACACATGCCTGCCCTGTGTGATAGGATGAGGCTCATTTTTGTCTGTTGAGGGGGAAAATAAAGAAAAGTAACTTTTTTTGGTGGGGAGGGCAGTTGGGATGAGAGAAATGACACTCCCTCCAAAAAAACCAGCTGAAAAACTAGACATTTTTATATAAAAATTCTAAAATCAGGTTTTTTTAAAAAAAAATACATTCATGAGTTCATTTAAAGACATTTAAAATGGTTGGCTTTTTTTTTTTTTAAATCTTTCACAAAATTAAATGGATGCACTGACTGCTTTGATGCAGTAGGGTCAGAACCACATTCTGCAGTGTCTGTGGGCCAGATTCCCAGCTGACAAACTGACAGTGTTTCATTGAAATCATTAGATCAAAGCAGATTTGCACCAGCTGAAATACTGTCCCTGCACGTCATTTTTACATAGCAAACATCTACCCAACTATGCCACTTTGTAAACCAAAAGCGTCAGGATAATGGATTAGCATGCTGCTCATATTGTGCTATTAAAAATCTCTTTCAGAGATGAACATTTAAGGCCTAGATAATGTACAGTGTCCCCACCACATAGTATTAGTCACTATTATTCCTGTATTAAACTACAGGCAGGGTAGCTTTAGGCTGGAAATCCTTTTAAAGACCTGGCTTATTTTCGGTTCTCTGAATCCTACATCTGCAGCTAGCAAAGACGTGCTCAGATTCCTAACGCATCATCTCCTCCAATAGCTATCCCCACTCCCACCAGACTGGCCTGGATCCACTCACTGACCGGCACAGCGCCGGCTCTGCAGGGCGCTGCAGGTGTGACAAGTCAGGTGGGCAATGTGACAACAGCAGAAACAGTGAAGAGGATAAAAACTGCCTATCAAGGCATTTATTTAAAGACCCTGGGTTCAACAAAGGTGGTAAGAGCAAGTGAAAACAGCCAGATTCCTACAGACTCCTGGGGAGGGTAGTCACTTGCATTTAGACAAGGCCAACTTAGGCCTGGGCTTATAGCACAGCCTGCACAAGGGCAACCATCTCCCATTCAACAGCCCATTTCTTTAGGAACAGGCTTAACTCATCCCCCATTTTACATCAGTTTCCAGTGGCATGAGAGCCATTCTAGGCACAGAGCCAGCAGTAGAGGCTCAAGGCCAGACTACAGCAGCTGTGAGCAACCGGCTCACTGGGATTCCACTTGCAGCCCATACACCCCATCTGCTCCCCTCCTCATACACATCTTGGGCACTGGAACCCTTCACTTCCTGCTCTTCCACTTCCCTCCCAGCACTTTTGGGGTGCCACAAACCCTCTGATTTGCGCTCTGTCCCTGCTCTTCTCTCTCCCTCCCAGAGCTTGAATGCCACGAATTTGTACAGGAATAGGTCCCTGAACCATCGTATCCAGGGTTACACCTCTCATATAGAATGGCTCAGGGACAACATTTTCTGGCCTATTCTAAATAGGGCTCAGCAAACAGATGGTGCCCAGCAAATAAATATATATCATGACAATAAATGTCAACTTTATGGACTCTGTGGGTGCAATTTCTGATCGTTTATCTGGAATTGGCCTGAATACAGCTGAAACACTAAGGATGTAAGGAATAAACACATCTGAGACTCATTGGATACTCTCTTACTCCTTCCTTTTCTCAAATTCAGACAAAAAAATGACGGTTTTCAATTAGAAGTGTAAAACTGCACAACAGCCATTGCTCTACAACCCAGCGTGGGGCAGAATCTGCCATCCCTTTGTCTCCTCTCATCTGACTCCCATTCTCTCTTGCTTCTGACTTCCTCACTTTTGCACTGCTTTTCACGGTGTCAATCATGACATCCTCTCTGATCACCCCCTGAGACCATTTCCTGGAATCTGAGTACTGGTTTTCTGGGGTTTCCTCGGGTTTCCTCCCATATATCAGAATCTTTCTTTGTTTTTTGCAACATGTCACAGAGAGATAGGCTAGGCTAGTAGATAGGTAGCCATCCCTCGGCGCTCTGGGTTCTACTTCCCCCATGACCTCAACACAGTGCCTTAGGGATAGAGCTTCAAAGGTTTTTAGGCACCCAAAGATGCAGCTAAGTATCTAGTGGGGTTTGCAAAGCACCTAGCTCTCTATGCACTTTCCAAAATCTCATGAGGTGCCTAAATACCTCTGAAAACCTGGCCTTTAATCTGCATCCCCCTCATTGTCATCTGTACAATGGAGATAACCGCACTGCTCTACCTCAGTGAGGGGCTGTGAAGAGAAATAGGTTAGACACTGAGGTGCCCATATACTACGATGATGGGACCACACATAAGTACCACAAGTAGAGAGGGAGTTTCTTTATACCAATGCTATTACTTTCCTCATTTTTAGCCCTTCTTTTCACATACGCCTGTCAAATCTCCCTCTTTTCTGAATGTAACTGTGGCTCAGAGGGCTTGGTTGTGTTTCTTCTGAGTCTCTCGCCTGCTCTCTTCAACATCTCCCACCCCCTGCACGGGATTCCTGCTTTTCAGGCTCATCTAACGACTCCCAGATCTGTTTATAAACAAAATACTGACTCCCAGCCACAGGGGCACAATCTGGGAGCACCATTCCTCTGCAAAACTCACAGTCCACACGCATGCTCTAGAGCAGGTAAGAGCTCCACTGGGGAGCACACCTCTGTTGGAAACTCAGGTAGGGGGAGCCCCTTTATACACCCTCGTATACACCCTAAACTGGAAATAATGTAAAGTTATCTATGTAAACCTTTGGATCTCAGTAGACACTCTTACTAACTCATAGAATACTAGTTAGAGTGTGTGGGGCCTTGTTTGAACTAGGTTTGGTCTGAACACTGGTATGGCAGCCTGCAAATTCACAAATTAAAAATTCAACTCAAAACACGGACTTTGTCTGTGGACTTAGGCTAGTTATTTAAGGCCAGATTGTGGCCAGCCATTGAACAAGTGCTGGTGGGGAGCCAAGGGACCGAGGTTCTCTCTAAGCTGCATGGCAGCATAGCTCTGCAGCTGCTTAATCAGCCCAGTCCAGTCAGGCAGCTCCATGCCCAGAGCCCTGAGCCCCTTACAGCCCCTTACAGCGTGAGGCTGATTAAGCCGCTGTGGGTCTGTGCAGCTTAGAGGGAACCTTGCAAGGGACCACAAGTTCCCAACCTCCATGGTAGGGAGTTCACACCTACAGATCTACAGAGAGCTGATCCACAATTTATTGAAGTCAGTGGGAGTTGGTCCACTAACTCCAACAAAATTTTGATCAGGCCCCCTCAAGAAACAAGCAAGAAGTGGGGCCACACAACACCCCATTCCTTTCCCTTCGAGCCAGCCCCAGGAGGAAAGCTCATGTCACCTTCCTATGGGGCCCTGCAGTAGCTGTGCTCCCCAGGAGCTCTGGAAAGTGTTGAGTTCAGCTCCTGGAACTGCCCCTGGAGCAAGGTGTCTCAACACTGGCCCATACGCAAGACTGTGTCTTAGTGACCCAGCCTGACCCTTGACTTTCTGTTAAATAGACAGAGGAATACAGAAGTAACAATACTTACACAGCTGTGTTGGGAGGATAACCGTTTGTGAAGCATTATATTAATTATACAGTGTTAGATCCTATTTCAAACTTTCAGTAGTAAAGCAAGCTTTGTAGATTTTCCATTTAAAAACATCCCTTTGGAACGCAAAGCACAACAGAAAGGCCAGGAAAGACTCACAACCTACCATGCATCTCAATGAAATAATTTTGAAACACCGTTTTAATAAAATGAAAGAAAGTCAAAAACCTCTGAGAACCATTCACTTTCCCCAAGCATACAGCCACCTCTCACTGAACTTGCTTCCAGTAATATATGCTGTATAGAAAAGAAACACTGTCAAGCAACAGAATGGTGTAGTATTGTAAACAGAAGATGCTATGCCAGAAACTCAAGTGCACTACAAAAAACATTCACACACCTCATGTGTCCCTTTCTTAACATTTGTCACCGTATGACCCAGTGATGGGTTACTCACGTAAGAGCACTAACAATTAGAGATGGGAAAGTGTAACCATGTACATGGTTAACTGATAAGCCTAGGCTCATCGGTTAACCTTCACAGTTATGCCGAGGCTCCCCATACACATGGGAAGTAGGGGGCAAGTGCCATCAATTTAAAATGGGGACAACTTTTGATGCTTAAAAGGAGGGGTCACAAATTTTGCTCACTCCTTAATTACGCACTAATTGATGACTACCAAGATACGTATAATTATTTAAGAGCCCTATCCAGTGCTTCTTAGTGTCAAGGCTCAATACATTAGTGAATGTTTTATACAGATAAATGGCCTTTTATCTATTAGGCCAGCAAGGTTATACTCATGAAATCTGCACTTACATATCCAAACCACACTTTTTTCCTACTTATTCAACAAGTCAGTTTAGTATTTCTCTCACCACCCCCTTTGCAATACTAAGTTGACACTGATGTTTTCTACATGTTGCTATTTTTGGAATTCTGCACCAAATAGGTAAGCATGTAGCTTTGGGTATTTTCATTGTTCTTCGTGTTAAGATTCCTCTCTCCTGCTCCTCCTTCTGTGATGTATCAGAAGCATCAAAGGAAGTGGAGGTGGGAGCTTATGTCCATGGAGAGCTAGCTCCCACTGAGCCGACTTCCCCCTCTCCCACTGCCTCCCAGAGGCAGCAGTGCAGGGGGGCAGGCAGGAGCCAACACATGTGGGAAGCCATCGTAAGTCGGATCTTCACATGTGTTGGCTCCACAGAGCTGCCTCCCGCCTATCCTCCCGCCTCACACACAGGCAGCAGCACAGGGTAGGGGGTCTACTTGTAACCATGATGAGCCCAGGCTACATGTTCACACCCCTAATTTTACCATTCCTAGCAGAAACTTATACCTAAGGGCTACGTCTAGACTGGCCCCTTCTCCGGAAGAGGCATGCAAAGCAGGCAAGTCAGAATAGGGAAATCCACGGGGGATTTAAATATCCCCCGCGGGATTTAAATAAACATGGCCGCCGCTTTTTTCCCAGCTTGGGGAAAAGCCGGAAAAGAGCGTCCAGACTGGCGCGATCCTCCGGAATAAAGCCCTTTTCCAGAGGATCTCTTATTCCTACTTGCAAGTATCAAAAATTACTTTGTGACAAACTATTACTATACTGCAAAAGCAATTTCTGATTCATGTTCCCCTTTTTATCCTCCTCTGTACTGAAAAGCTATAATAATGGCTAAACTGGAAATTGATTTTTAAGCTGAGCAAGGGCCATATTGTTCACCCCAACAATACCCAATTACAAGCTCATAAATGTTTCCATCAAGTGTGTACTTTACTTACAACTGTCTAAAAATCTTTTTATTTTCTTCCTTTTTAATTGGAGCTCATGCTGAAAGTGCACACTCTGCAGCAAACCAAGGTACTTCAGTTTGCTATTGCCTCTCATGTTAGCATCTATCATTTTTTAAAAATATGCTCTAGAAAGGAGAGAGAGAGAGAGAGAGAGAGAGAGAGAGAAGCTGTACTTCAAGAAAAGGGTTATGACCAAACAGGGCAATCTAGAGGGACTGCAGTACTCAGCCAGAAAAAAAAAAGGCAGCTAAATCACTGGTGTGCACCATTTAATCTAAAGCACAGAGCTGAATCAATGCAAGATAAAGTGACAGTGCTACTGCTGGGGGGTGATTGCAATTGTGTTATATACTCTAGCTCTTGGTAATCTCATGGTCACAAGTGATTCAAGGAGAAGCTGCAAAAAGACAAAGAACTGAACAATTCTGCTTAACATAGAAGCCTTAAAGAAAGATTTTTTGGGTTTGAAATCTTTAAGGAATATGCAGTTCCAGTGATTTACTTACACACTGAGAAAACAGGAAGCACAGGTTTCCTTTATATTCATGTGGCCCCATGTGAATTTTCAAACAGAATTCATGCAAGTGAGGAAGAAACAGCAGGGTCATGTGTCATTACGAAATAGCTGGTAGCTATTTTTACATCTCCTGGTCAAGAATACTTTTCCAGCTCTCCACTTACAGCAGTCATCTCCTATTTAATAACTTGAAGACTGGAAAAAATATAACCCAATAGAACACATGCTTTCACAGGCGGTGAGTTATATGGGCCTGTGGTGCCCAGCACCAAGAATATTCCTGGTTCGGGGCCAGGCCACCCCCAGGCTCTCTGCCCCCTGCATTCCCTGGTCCTCCTACCCCCCTCCTAACCTCAGGAGCACACGTGCCAGCAGCCGTGGGAGTGAGTATCTGGAAGCCGCTCTAACTCCATTGTGCAACCAGTGGTGGCGGGTCTCCCCAGGGTGTTTTAAATCATTCAGGGGTGGCAGGCAGGAGATGCACAGAGCCACTGGAGGGGAGCTCATGGCAGCGGCAACACCCAGAGATCCCTGCATCCCAGGAGCCACTGCCAGAAGTGGGTGTCCCCAGATAAGTGTAGCACCTCCCACACCTCTTTATACATCCCACTCCCTCCCAGAACCTACACCCAGGATTGCCACTCCTTACCCCAGGCCAGAGCCACCACCCATACTCCACTCACCTTCCTGCACTCAGACACCCTCCAAGACCCCGCACCCTCTTTTGTCTCCAATTCCCTGCTTCAGCCCAGAGCCTGCACCCAGCACCCGAACTCCCTCCCACAGCCCACACCGCTACTCCACCCAAAGGCAAGCGGCGGCAGTGGTGGGGAGAGTTGAAGCGTGGGAGGAGTGCAAGTTTGGGGCATTCTGGGCATGATTTTTGCAAATCTGGCACCCCTGGTTGTTTCCACTAAAAAGAGCTTTTGCTGGATTTGATTCAATCAATCAATCAATCAATCTCATTATATATATATATATATATCTCCCTCTCTCCCTCCCTCCCTCCCTCCCTCCAGGTGTTGCTGTTCTAGCATCAAAGCAGTGTAAAAGGCACCTCAGGATATAGTGCTAAGAGGGGACACTTCTGTTCAATTGTCCAGATTGTATCCTGTGGAATGTCACAAAAGTATCCACTAAAGAAACTGTAAATAGGACCTGTACATTCAGACTTACTGTAAACATTGCACAATAGCCAAAAGAACCTCACTTTAGATTGCTTATCGCCTCTTCTCTAAAGGGTTTCAAGTGCTATGTAATTTTAATAATTAGAGATTAATTCCCACCAATAATAATGGAGACACCCAGTTGCCTTCAATGAAAGCAGATAAGTTACATGACTGCCTCCGCACATAAACTAAGCATAGGAATTTTACAGTCCTACAGTTTCATATTCTTTTCATTGTCTCAGTTTTATAACTAAATGGTTACGTCGTTTCAAACTGGCAAAATAACTATCCAAGAAGGAATGTTAACATAATGCCCACTCACTTTGTATGCGGATATGCTGGACTTGATCATCCTTTGCCTAAAGTCAACAACGAAACTCCATCTTAGACTAGACTTGGCACCATGTTAAAATGTTGCATTATTCTTGTTGTCAAAAGTAAATAAGAAAAATCTGTAATTATGAAAATAACTAAGTTGTTACATCACAAAACTCCACACAATGATCTAGGAAAGCCAAGAGAGACTTTTTTTTAAAATGCTCATCGTTACCCTCAAGCCATTCTGCTGCTTTATTTGTGTGATACCAGTACTGCAGCCCCTTGACATGCAACTCACAAAAACATATGCCTGGTTTCAGAGTCAGGAAACCCCTCATGAAATGAGAATAAAATGCTTATTAAAAGTACTAGCAATCTTAAATTTAAAATCTTTAGATTTTGCTCATGAAAACTAAAGCATGAATGTGCTTTACTTTTTGCATAATATTTAATGGCTGTCAAAAGGCACATGTTAACTGTGTCCCTGTAGGTGGGAATCATTTAAGCTCTTCACAACTCAGCTATTAACAAAACAAACACCATTCCCGCCAACTGCAGCCATAATCTTGCCCTAGACCAGGAGTGGGCAAGAGGCAGCTAGTGGGCCAGGTCCAGCCCACCAAGCTGCTGGATCCGGCTCGTGGCCACCTTGCCAGCACCCTTACTACACAGCAGCTCACGCCACTGGCTGCTAATTGCTGTGGATGCTGGGGAAGGAAAGGAAGCTCCATGAGCTGTCCATACCTCCAGCAAAATCCCTCATCTCCCATTGGCCAGTTTCCAGCCAATAGAAGCTGAGAAATTTTGCTGGCAACAGGGGCAGCGAACAAAGCCTCCTCCCTCCATCTCTCCCTCCATCCGTTCTCTCTGTGCTGGAGCAGAGCCATGTGGAGCAACCAGCCCAGGACACAAGCATGAAGCCTGTCTCAGGTTCCTGCAGGGCTGCTGGCTGGGAGCCACATTGTTAAGTGCTTCCCAGCACAGCCTGCCTCTGGCACCCCACCTCCTGTCTTCCCCCTCCAACTTCCCCAGGCTGCCCCAGGTCACCACCCAAACCCTCTGTATCCCTTCTCCTCCAGGTCATAACTCTTTCCCAGACCCTACATCCCCTACTACCCCTCTCCCCAGGCCAGAATCCTTTCGTACACGCATATCCCTCCCTGACACTGCACTCCATTCCCCTGCCCCAGGTCACCACCCAAACCTGCACCCCCTTCTCCCAGGTCACAACTGCCTTCTAGACCCCCTTCTACATCCCTCCCCTAGAACAGAATCCTCTCCTGCACCCATACGTCCTCCTGGACCCTGCACGCTGAGCTCCTGCCCCAGGTCATAACCTCCTCCTTCACCCAAACTCCCTCTCAGACACCACACCCTCTCTTGCACCCCAGTCCTCTATCCCAAACTCCCTTCTACACCCCACCCGGCATCTCAGACCCCACGCCTCCTCCACAGAAGTGTAGCTCTTGACCACTTAAAGTCTTGGAGTGGCCCTCCCATTAAAAATTATTGCCTATCCCTACCTTAGATATGGCAACTGGTGAGAGCGGATTCAAAAGCACAATTAATCATATTAAATTTTACATACCGAGGACTAAATTTTGGGCCAAGTCTACACTGGCACTTTAGAGTGCTGTAACTTTCTGGCTCAGGGGTGTGAAAACCAGACACACACCCCCTCTCCCGAGAGCAACAAGTTACAGTGCTGTAAAGCACCAGTGTAAACCAAGTTACGCTCCCAGCTACTCCTCTTGTGGAGGGGGTTTACAGAGAGCACTGGGAGAGCATTCTCCAGCACTTTAAACTGTTAAGTGTCGACAAAGCCGTACCCTTAGTTTCACTAGTGTAAAGAGCGGGAATTGAGAGGGATTTAGAACAGAAGTTGTTCCACAACAGATGAACAGGGAAGGAACCCAATCCACGAAGCTGCCAAGCCCTGCAGCTCCCATTGACTTGTCTTCAGATGGAAGTTAGGGACGTTCAGGACTTTTGAAAATTAAGCTCCAGGTTTGCAGATGTTCCACTTTGGTGTTACAAAGCAGCAAGAATATAAACACTGTTGAGCAAGATATTCTGTGCCACATGGCTCAGTTGCACCCACAAAGACTAACAGGTGCCCAGCCCAGACAAGACTCACATACTCTTAAGATATAGCATTACAAACTCTCTATAGATTATTCACATGCTGTGGGGGCAGAGATCCTGCTGTTATTAAAATACTAATTTGTTCTGATCTGCAGTTCAATATTAAAAGCATTACTGACACTTCACAATGTTTTTTTAAAATATGCAGGTCAGCAGGACTTAAACAGCCGTTACTTTAAACTGAGACTCTCGGTTACTCAAATCATCTTGTTTCCTGTAATGCTGCAGAACAGGTTTTCCCCTAGCCAGCTGTGCATTTAAGAAATAAAATCTATACTTTTCCTAGGAGCTCCCCATATACTAATTATCCCTGAAACATGGAGCTTCTCTCTCAAGGCCTTAATTTGATGCAATCTATTTTGTTACTGTAAACACAAAGGAGCCATTGCTGGGACAATACTGGTTGTAAAAGCAAAGCTGATGCAATGTGAGGTCATCTGCCACAGATAATGTCCAGACTGTGCTCTCTGCACACAGGAAGCCTGTAATAGGAGTCTAGATTGTCTGCAGTGAGCTCAATATCCCGATTTAGCCTGGAGGCAGCCTCTCTGCTGTTCCATATCCTCCTCCTGACAATACAGTGAAATGGCAGGGATCCAAATGGATTACATCAAGGCATTAAAGCTTATTGTTGTCTTACATAGCCTACCTTCACTATAAGGGAACAAGGTTACCAGCAATGAAAATAGGTTAGAGTAGGAAGGAAAATAAATTAAGAGTTAGTAGGTGAGGACTGGGGAGAACTGCCAAGATAAGTGGCCCAAAAAAAACCAACACAAAAAACCAACAACCCACATTTTAAAAGTGTAAATGGGGAGAGGCAGCAAAGGACCAAGTAAGAGGGAACTTGTTAACAAGTACTGAACTTCTGGTTGGAAGAATACTAGAGAAGAGTACCACAGTCGTAGGCAACAAGTAGCAATAACCAAAACGTTAGAATATAATGATCATCATATCAGCATGGCTATCTTAAGTCCCAATGGCTGAGCTAGTAAGGGATGACAGACACCAACTGGAGCCAAAAGAAAGAGATGATTTCAAATACCTATCACTGAAACATGGCAATTCCTTGCTAGAAACTACAAGGTCAGATGAGTGAAGGAAATGCCTTACCCAAGCATGCCACACTTACTACTCAAAGGTCACTCTAGGGTGGAAGAACTTAAGAATGGAATCTAGTTAGCCACGCCTAAAGCCACTTGTTTTGACAACTATAAGGGAAGAGGTGACTATAAAACAAAAAATAGCTGAGCTAATGGAAGAGCAGCACTCTCTTTGGCCTGGTCTTCACTATTAAAAAGAAAGATGAATTTTTTACTTTGGAATAACACATGAATGGGAGCTTTGCCCAAGATAAACAACACTGTGAAGACAAGGCACTTCACTTAGTGCCAAGTACAAACTCGGCAAGTTTACCGCACAATAAAGACATGTTCTTCGTACTCATCTTGACAGCAGAGGAAAATGGGGAAATTGTTATTTCAATGGCGGGGGAGGGGGTGGAGAGTTTGCTTATCTTAGTCTTACACAGATTGCAGCTCCACTGATTTCACTGGAGTCCCTCAGGATTGAAACGAAAGCAGAATCAGGCACTATCAGTCTGTATACACTACCGAGATGACCTGTTGCTGACAAGAGTTTCCAGCAGCAATTCCAATGGGACTTAGCTCAGGAGTGGGCATGCTATGGCCTGCGGGCTGCATTCAGCCTGTCAGACATTTTACTCCGGCTCTTGAGCACCTGCCGGGGAGCAGTTAGGGGGCTTGTCCCCTTCTGGCACCCAGCTGCGGAGTGTGGTTGGGGGCCTGCTCTGCGCATGCTGTGGTTCCACGTGGCTGCTGAAAACTGGCAGCCACGGCTCCACATGCTGCTGCACCCTAAGTGCTGGCTCTGCAGCTCCCATTGGTCAGAAACTACGGCCTGTGGGGGCAATACCTATGGATGGTACATTGCACAGAGCCACTTGACTGTGCTACCGTATAGGAAGGGGGGAGAGAAGCGTGCATGATGCTGCTTCCAGGAGCTGCTATAGGAGTCCGCATCCTTGAGCTCTACATCCCATGTCCCAAACCCAATCCCCTTCCCCATTGCCAAACCCCTAGGTCCCAGCCTGGAGCACAGTCCTGCACTTCAAACCCCTCATCTTTGGCCCTCACCCTAGACCCCCGTCCACCTTCCATACCCAGCCAGAAGCTTTCACCCCCTCCCACAGCCTTCACGAGCATTCAAGACCTGCTGTGCAATTTTCACACTGAGAGGTGGCCCTCAGGCCACATAGTTTTGCCATACGTGGCATAGCCGCCTGCTCTTCCTAGCACAACTGCTGGTAGCGAGAGCTGGAAAACTAGCTCACAGGCACAGGAACTGTGGTTGCGGGAAGTGTTGCTGCACTCCCAGGTTTAACCAGGTCCTGGCTGCCAGCCTGTGCCCCAGTCGGCCCCTCCCCCCTCCTCCCACACCACTGCTCTGGCTCCTCACTCACTTAGAGATGCCCAGAATCACGATGTAGCTGGTAGTCAGCAGAGCAATCTGAAAGAATGAAGGTGTGACACAGCAAATAAGCCTTACCCAAGCACAGTAAATAAGCAAATAAGTAAATAGCAAAACACAATAAAATAAAAGGAAAGGAAGACACCAGAGGTTTCAGATTGGAGAACCGCTTCTTCAGCTCCTATCTAGGCTAGTACCTGGGTGAACCCGGGGTGTGCTGCTGGCACATTATTTATTTGCGTGTCTGCAGGCTGCTTGCAGCTCCCATGGACTACAGATCGCTAGGCAGATCGGGACACTGCTTCCCACAGCTCCCATTGGCTGGGAACAGCAATCCGAAGCCAACAGGAGTGACAAGTGACCACCTCCTGTAGCTGCAAAGATAGATAATAGTGCCAGCGGCCCACCAGGATAACCGTGTCTAGCCCACAGGTCACTTACTGCCCACCCCTTGGCTAATACACCACCTAGAGTCAAATCTGCAAGGCTTCTAAGAGAAAAAATACAGATAGCCTACTGAACATAGTTTAACTGAATTTTCAAACAGCTCTAGATAAAGTCCCAGTTAAAAAAAAAAAAAACTCTTTAGGAAGATAAACCACAAGAGTGAGGAGCAAATTCTTATCACAAATTTCATACTGGTTGAGCAACAGGAAACGGATTCAGTGCATAGCTGCTCTTCAGAGTAGATATAACTTAATTGTAGGATATCCCAGGGGCCGAACAAGGAACAGAGTTATTAAAATGAATTATTTAGAGCATGACCAGGATGACAATTTACTGCTGATGATGCTAAGTTGGTTTGATTAATAAAAATACATTGGGAAATAAGAGAAATTCCAGATGGAAAAAAAGACTTTGGATTCTGTGCAAATAATCCCAAGAGGAGTGATGTTCAGAATACAGTCGCTGTTATTAGAAGCTAATGTGATGTTTGCATTTAAAAATGGATGGAAATAAAGAATATCATGATATTTTATGCAAAAAAATATTTTTTTGAAACTCTCCTACTGCACCCAATTCTGGCTTCACCTTGAAATTATAGCATAGACTAAATGGATTCAGAGTCATTCAGGAAATTCAAATAAAATGAAAGCAAAAATTAGGTTCATACAAAAATGAGTGAACTGAACATGAGTTAGGGGTTTCAGAATTCTGAAAGGCATAATAAAACCATATTGGTCCCATCAGGACTTTGTTCCATAACAAAGTAACACTGAACAAAACTAAAAGGGATGTGAATGTAGACCATAAAAAGTCAACATAGCTTTATTGCAACTTATAGTCAAAATGGAATCTACAACTGTCGTGGGTCATCAAGTCAAATACCATGGATAGGTCTTTTAAAAGGCTGGATAACGTCAGTACTAACAATTGGAGCTATGTAAGCCAAGATAATAAAGATAATCAAATCTCAAACAGATTCCACCTATAGGGAGTCAATGGAATAAGAGAATAAACAGATTCTATGGAATTTCTACCTATAAGGAATCAAACACACACACTAGAATACAGCCTTTCACAATTCACAAGGTATGTCATGTAGTTTTTGATTTAGCTTGTAAGATCACATATATTCCTTCGAGAGGCAAGAGGACAGATTTTCTGTTGCCCAGGCAGCATGTTTAGTCCCTTGCCTCTTGTGCTAAGTGTCAGTAAAATGCTATTTTCTGGATCTAATTCTATTTTACACCCACTAAGCACAGGTAAAAATGACTCCACAGGTTACAAAGCAGCACACAATCAAGTCTAAGGCCACATCTCTGCTTGTGGGAAGATCAATGATGCAGCAATCAATCTTACAACATTCAATTTAGCGGGTCTAGTCAAGACCCACTAAAGCAAACAATTAGGAGCTGGCACTGGCAGGAGGGTATCTCGCATCATCACCCCACTGTGAGGATGGTGCCAAAGCTCGTAATGGAATTATGTAGCTGGAATTGTGTATTTAAGTTGACCTTCTCCGTAGCATAGACTAGGGATGTAAGTTGCTAGTTGACTATCCATTAAGTCCCTCAACTACTTGTTCCCCCCCTCTTATTGCCTCTATCAAAGGCAGCAAGGTGGGGGGAGCAAGAGCCAATGCTTATAGGATAGTCAACTATTTGCTTCCTCTCCCCTCCTCCCCAGATAGACTACTGTCATTGGGCTCCTCCTGGGATTGGGCTCCTCATGTCATTTCAAAGCAGCAGCGCCACGCGGAGCCCAGGGTCAGCGGGGGAGTCCCCAGCTGACCCTGGGCTTTGGCGCTTTTGCCTTTAAAGTGTAGCAACAGACTTTTTGATTAGACAATTACGTAATACTTAACATCCTTCCCCCCCAGCACTGTCTCTGCGGAGGAGCAGGGGAGTAGCTGTCCCAACTCACACAGGGTCCCCCCTGCTGCAGCTCTGCCTTTTAAGAACCTTCTGGGGTAGGAAAAGTCCAGGGGCAGGAGAAATCACGCAGCAGGCCAGATCCAGCTTGCTTAGTTAGGGCTTTGATCTAGCCCACGCTGCCGTTCCAGGCCCCGCCCCCAGCGTGTTGCCTGGCAGCTGCAGGGAAGGCACAAGCCCTTAAAATGGAAGCAGTTGAAAGGGTTTGTGTGTCTCCAGCTCCCAGGCAATGCGCTAGTGGCGCCAGAGCTGCGAGCCCTTTTAACGGTTTCTATTTAAAGGGCTCACGCCTTCCCTGTGGCTGTCAGACAACAGCCCCAGGGAAGGCACAAAGCACTTTAAAAAGAAGCAGTGGAAAGAGCTTACACATCTCTGGCTCCTAGGCAACGCAGGCTGGGAGCAGCAAGCACTTTGAATAGCAGGAATTGAAAGGGCTTGCAGCTCCCGTCTTTGGCTAACATGATGCCAAAGAGCCACAGGAGATGAGTGAGCCCTTTCAATTTCTGCCATTTAAAGGTTCTGTCCCTTCTGGGGTAGCCCACGGCCACTTCAAAAATTTTTGAAGTGGGCCCTGCTCAAAAAGTATTGCAACCTGGACTAACTGACTAGTCAACGGAAAATCCATCAACTAGTCAATTAGTTAACGAAATTTAACATCCCTCATGTATACCTGGCCTACAGCAGGCTGTAAATTGTTCTGGTAAAGAAACGGACACTGTTGATTGAGATTAAATCAAACTAATCCCTAACACTTAAAACCAGTGTTTCTTAAACTGTGTTCCGTGGCAGACCAGTGTGCCAGAAAGAACAACAGAATTTTAAATGGCTCCCCTTAAAGGGGGAGGCGACTTCCCCCCCTCCCCCCAATAACTTTCCCCGGGCCCATTTTTTCCCCTCAATTACTTTTCCCTGACCCTTTCCCCCCCACCCTTTTTTTTTTTTTTGTGCTCAACAAAAAATCCTTGGTGTTCCTTATAAAAAAAAAATATTGTTTGGTGTTCCTCGGTCTTAAAAAGTTTAAGGAACACTGCTTTAAACAGTACTAATTAAAGTGACATCGCCAGATTGTAAGCATCTTAAAAATATACTGAACATTTTTCATACTGGTATAAATACTACAAGGAAGTACTAAAGAATCAAATTTACTTTTCAGTATTGATGACTTGTTTTACTTTCTGAATTTTACCCAGTTTGACAATAAAAAAAAAAAAACAGATTGGCCAGTTTCCTTTTGGTTTCTGATCAGCTTCAGTATAGCCTAAATGGAGCTACGAGAAGGTTAGTGCACAACTAATTGGAAAACCATTCCCAGAGAGTAGTTATCAGTGGTTTATGGTCAAGCTGCAAGGGAATATTAAGTGAGGTCCCACAGAGATCTGGCCTGGGTCCAGTTCTGTTCAATATCTTCATAAATATTAGGTAGTGGCATACAGACTGGACTATACTTGATACCAAACTAGGAGGGGGTTTCAAGTGCTTTAGAGGATTGTATTAAAATTCAAAATGATCTGGACAAACTGGAGAAACAGTGTGAAGTAAACTGGATGAAATTTATTAAGGACAAATGCAAAGTATTCTGCTCAGGAAGGAACACTCAGTTGCACACATACAAAATGGGAAATGATCGTCCAGGAAGAAGTACTGAGGAATGGGAAATAGGGGGTCACGGTGGACTACAAGCTAAATATGGAGTCAATGGTGTAACAGTTTCCAAAAAAGGAAACATCATTCTGGGATATATCAGCAGGAGTGTTGTAAGCAAAGCATGAGAAGTAATTCTGCTCTACATTGTGCTGATAGGGCCTGTGAGGGAAGATTAAACACACACACACGACCTATGAGGGAAGATTAAACACACACACACACACACACACACACACACACACGTTTTGTTTAGTCTGGAGGATAAGACTGAGAAGTGACTGACAACAGTTTTCAAGTACCTAAAAAGTTGTTACAAGGTGGGGAGAAAAATTATTCTCCCTAATCTCTGATGATAAAACAAGAAGCAATTCATCTTAAATCGCAGCAAGGAAGGTTTAGGTTGGATATCAGAAAAGCTTCAACTGTCAGGGATAATTAAGCACTGGAATAAATTGTCCAGGGAGGTTGTGAGATCTCTGTCATTGTACATTTTAAGGACAGGTTAGACAAACACCTGGCAGGAACCATCTCATTATTACTGAATTCTGCTTTGAGTGCAGGGGACTGGATTGGATGACCTACTGAGGTTCTTCAGTCCTACTCTTCTATGATTCATTTCCCTTCCTATTTTGATTTTAGAGCATTAGCCCAAGGCAGCAGCATTTTATTTGCAAGCAGTTCAAGAGAAGGTTTAAACTCTAGTACAGTGTTCTCACCAAATTTCACATCTAACAACTTTAAGAGAAGCGCCATTATCAACATTTTAAAATAAAATTCAAACTTTCAACCAAGCTCCTTTTAATGTATGTGGGGCTGCAGGGTTTCCTAAATTGCTACAGTGACCTGATTTCAATGTCTACTTTTCAGAAGAACAGTTTTTAGTCAGCTGTTCTGAGTTGGGTTTTTTTAATCTAAGGATATTTGTTGGAGATAGTTACTGTATTATCTCATACTACAGGCTGTTCACTCAGGCACTGACTGCTTTCTGAACACTTGCCACAGATGGCAGCTGCTAATTGAAAACTTCTTATAATTAAATTCACCCATGACTTCAGAATTCTACTAAGGATGTGTTTGTTTGCTGAATTACAAGTTTAATAAGAACTGAATGCAGATTTTAGAGCCATTAATTATGTTCCTAGGGTCTCTCTAAGGCTCAACACCCTAAAGGTCACAGGTTCAAGACCATCTGTCATCATCCCAGCATGCACCAAGCAGTTTATATACCATAGTGGGGTCCATTCATCTGATCAGGCATATGATCTTAGAGACTAGATATACATTTAAGAAAAATGCAATTCCGCTCTCTACATGGCAGCATTCGAGAAGTATAGAACCGCCACATAATAATGATGATTCAAATAATGTACATGTATTCTGGAGCAGAAAGCAACACAGAACTTAAAACACTCTTCCTAGGACCATACCTCTTTTCACTTAACGATTTTCCTGAGATACTTCCAAAATAATGAAGGAAAGATAACTGTATTAAAAACCCTGAATAATAAAGCAAGTGGACATATTTGTTTTACAATAGCATGCAGGTGGACATATTTGGTACAGCCAATGCCTGTAAATCAGTGAGATCTTCTCCGCTACTGGCACAGGTTGGTTGGTGGGCCTGTTAAGAATAAGCTGTATGGAATCCTATTTCTTGCTGTTTGCACCACAGAAACTATAATTCTCTCAAGAAAACCATAAACAAAGAAGCTCTCTGTTAGGCAAGGCCAGTGATCAATCCAAAAGAAAAAAGGCAAATCTCATTCAGTAAATTAAAATGTGTTGCTTCCACGTCATTTATTAGCACAAGTTACCAACCACTATTGAGAGCAGTAAGAATTGGAGGCTATTGTCATTTACACTACAGTAATTTTATTGGGGGGTAGGGGAGCAGGGGAAACCAACAGTTGTTGGCCTCTAATCCTAAATTTGAGAGGAGGGGTTTTCTTAATTACAAACCTTAGCACCAGGTCTATTCTCCCAAAAATAAACTTGTGATGGCTGCTGAAGTGTCATGGCATATGCACACCAATTATCCCCCTAATGTTCACTTGAACATTAACACAGGAAAAGTTTAGATACATGTTACAATGAAACCGGCCTACTTAATGAAGCAAAGTACTTCAGACTAGCAGCCTGAGCCAATGTTATCCAAGAAAACAAGATAATGGGCTTCAGACATGATATGATTTTTCCCAAGTTCCAAACCAAAATGGAAAGCAATTAAAGGAGACCGTAAAAGATTTCCTCTGTTTGGCTTCCCTTTCTCTGGCGTTTCATGGGCTGCCTATATATTTTCAACTAAATAAAAAAAGTTTAGAGTTCCATCACCAGTCAGTTTATCCGGACCATTGTTGTACTACTAGATTGGACAGTGTCCCAAACAATAAGCTGTTTTTAGAAAACCAGGGATTCATCCTCTTATGTGGCATGAAGGAGGGATTTAGACTTAATTTAGCACCATTTAGAAAAGATTACCCCTTAATTGCAACAGGAACTGGCAGACATGGGCAGCAATGAAAAGCTTTTATCCAGTAAATCTTCCAATGGCTAGAGACAACTACGGAGTCAGAAGCAAAGAGGCACTAAACTGAACTTGTCTGTTCATTGAATCTGGACTCCTAGTTCAGGCCTAGTGGGGAGGCCTCCTTATGTGCAAGAAAAGGTGGGGGCCAGGGAGGGAGCGGGGGGGGGGGGGGAGAAACACAATTCTTTAGGAGCAGCTGCTAGCTCTTTTGCATATTCAACATAACCCCTAGGAAAGACACAAACCCTTCATTCATCACCATGCAAATCCGAGGGGCGGCTGAGGGCCAAGAGAAGCTGCCACCATGCATAAGGAAAGTCCACTCTTAGTTTTTTTTTATTGAAAATCAACAGAGATCCCTTAATGGTCTCCAGAAATGATAGATCAAGAGAAATGGTCATTATTCAGTTTTAATATCAATAGGCTAGGTAATTAGTTTGCAGGCTAACTAATTCGTTTATAGCCTGGCATAAAACCAGAGTTTTGATCATTCATCTTTATGATACAACAGCCTTTACACATTATACTAGAAGGGAAGGCTTCTGGGTTGCTACCCAGAATTCTTTCCCAGGTATCCAGCTGGTAGGTTTTGCCCACATGCTCAGGGTCTAACAACTGGTTGCCATATTTGTAGTCAGGAAGGAATTTTCACCTGGGTCAAATTAGCCAATTTCATAGGGGATTCCTCTGTGTCATGGGTCACTTGCAGTTTTAACCTGCAGGTTGAACCTCTCTGGTCAGGCAACATCCATGGTCCAGCAAGACCTCAGATTGTTGCTGGACCTAAGAGCCTCTCAACCAGAGAGCCCCAGCTGCTGTCCTCTAGGAGCTTGGCCACCATTGGGTGGCCAGGAGTGTAGTCCAGCCGGCCCAACAGCTGCTCTGGTCACAAGGGTGCTGAACCAAGGAAGTTCAAATCGTTGTGTAAAACGGTTGAGTCTCTGTAACTTGAAGTCTTTAGATCATGATTTAAGAACTTCAGTAAATCAGCCAGAGGGAGTGGGGTGATATTACAGGAGTGGATGCGGAGATTCTGTGGCCAAGACAGTGCAAAACGTCTGAACAGATGATCACGATGGTCCATTCCAGAGCTGTCCCATCCCTAGGATGGTTCAAGCAGCTGCCCCAGGTCCCACACTTTGGGGGAGAGAGGCCCTGCAGTGGCCACCCCAGGTCTTTATATAGATGTTAGCTGTGGGGCCCAGGGCAGCCTGGTGAATTACCTGAGTGGCCCAGCACACACACTTACCCCAGTGGTGGGAAGCAGACTGCATTGGCCCTAGCCCCAGCCTGATGCACTTTGCTTCCCTGAATGATGCAGGACTCAGGGGACTGGGAAACAGCATCCTGGCCCCAGCCCACTGCCCCAGTGAGTGCAGGGGATGCTGATCCCTGCTGCTGCCCTGCACCAAGCCCTCCCTCCAGTAATTCTCTGAGTTGCACCTCATGGGGAACGGGGCAGGAAGAGGTGGAGTGGAGCAAGAGTGAGAAGAGGTGGGGCAGGATGGAGCAGGGGCAGGATGGAGCAGGGGCAGGACGTGGGGGAAGGGATGGAGTGGGGGTGAGAAGAGGCATGGCAGGGCCTGGGGAGGGGTTGCTCAGGCCCTGTTCCTGGGGTGGGGTGCAGTTGCCCCAGGTCCCTTCCTCACCTCCCCCCACGAATGGCCCTGGTCCCTTTTGGTCTTAAAAGAGTTGATAAGTCTAATCTGCAAAGACCTGAACTCAGTGAGTCTCTTTGGCAGAACAGATGACTTGCACCACGAATTCTATGGCGCTACCTGCACTAGTCTGGATGACATGCAAAGGCTGAACTGCAAATTGTTTTTTTTTAAAACATATTTGATTAAGCCAGAGTAAACACCTGTGTGGTTTAACCTGTGCCCATGCAACAAGCTAAAGTCAAAATAAGCCCAATCTAAACTGAATTTAGCATGCCCCTCAGACTGCTGAACTGGTCTAATTAATCAAACACTTAAAGCAGTTTAACATCTCTGCTTAGACAAAGCCTTACATCAGGGGCTGACCTGCCTTCTCTTCTGCTCCCACCCTGCTGCCAGATTTAGGGGTTGGGGGGAGTGCAAAGCTGAGGAGACTTAAGTGTGTGTCTAAACTACACCGCTCTGCCAACAGAGGGATGTAGATTAGGCACATCACTATTGCAAATGAAGCAGGGTTTTAAATATCCCGTGCTTCTTTTGAATAGAAATGGCCGCTGCTTTTTGCTGCCGTGGCACTTAGATGGGAAAAAGCGACAGTCTAGATGGGGATCGGTCGACAAGGAAAGCCTTTTCGGACTGATCTCTTATGCCTTGTGCAGAGGGGTGTAGTTTAGACACACCCTGGGTGTGGAGAGGACAAGATGGGTACTGGTCTGGCAAGGAAACGGGAACAAGAGGAGAGGAGAGACAGACACACGCAGAGATGGGATAAGGAGGCTGGGTGGAAGAGGAAAGACAGGAAGCCACTGAGATGGGGAATGCAGAAAGTGGATGATTGGGGGAGATACGGATCAGAAAACAAACTGGGAAAGGGTGACTGGGAATGGCTGAGAAAGAATGGGACAGGGAATGGAAGCACAAGAAGAAGAGAGACTAGGATGAGGCAGGTAAGAAGAAAGACATCGGAGTGAGGAAACATGGGTGGGGAAAAGAGAAAGGACTAAAACAGGACAGGTTGGAGGGGGTGAAGCAGAAGACTCTGTGCCCACTAAAGCCCAGTCCCCTCCAGAGCCTGGAGTGAAACCCAACATTCCTGAGTCTCTCAATTCCTCTGCTGTCAGCAAATACCTGTACAACTTCCTGGCACTGTATATCTCTTCTGCCCCCATAGTGCTGTTCTACATACAATCCGAAAACAGAAGGCTGCTATTTGCCCCTAGGATGATCCTTAGGGTAAACAAACATTTATAGCCTGGCCCAAACCTGCAATTAGCAATCAGCTCAAGGTACAAAAGTCTACTGAAGACATACCTTCAACACTTCTCACTAGGGAAAAGAAAAAGTTAAAATCCTTGTGTAGACAAGGCAAGTTCTTTTAACAAATATTCAACAAGCAGACTCTCCTCAAAGTCTTACCTTAACAAGCTAAAGTGTTTAAAAACAAAAACAAAAAACTTGTCTTACCTACACTAGGATTTTTAAACCCTAGTTTAGACAGACAGACGCTGTGTCTACACTCCACTGGTGCTGGTTGCATCAGCGATAAAAGAAGAAAATGGAATCATGAACTCAGGTCTTAGCAGGTAAGAATAAAGAAATTGTGTTTAGAAATATTGTATGTTATATGAAAGTAGCAACTGAATTATTTCAGTTTTTAAACCATTTTCCTCATTAACTTTTCCTAAGTGTTTCAGTTCATCTTTACTATTGGAAGCATGTAACAACTGGTCCTTACAAAGAGTTCACAAAATGCATTATTTGACTAAGACATATGTGTTTTATTTTGAATAGGGATAATATTACTTTGTGCATTTACATATTCAGACTGCTTTATAAAAAAAATAAATGCACAATATACTCATTGTGGGTATATCAATGCAAAGAGGTTCTCTTTTTGCTCTTCCCGCATGCTGGAGTATGATGGAATTACTTGCAAGCAAGCAGTAAGGCAACCAAATTGTGCCGATACACGTTATGGTGCCATCACGACTAGCTAATGCTGGATGAAAGGTCTAGACCAGTGGTCCCCAACACAGTGTCTGTGGGCGCCATGGTGCCCGCCGGGCCATTTCTGTGCACCCGCCGAGTGACCAGGGATGGCCCCGCCTCCGGGCGCGCGACGCATGGGCAGCGCCAGCCCCGGGTGCGCAGCACATGGTCGGTGCTGGCCCCGGGCACGCGGTGGTTAGGCGGCCCTACCCCTGGGTGCACAGTGCAAGGTCTGTGCCGGCCCCGGGCATGCAGCACATGGGCGGCCCTGCCACTGGGTGAGTGGTACAAGGGCTGTGCCGGCCCAGGGCTTGCAGCGTATAGGCGGCGCCAACCTGGGCGCACGGCATAGGGGCGGCACCGGCCTCGGGCCGTGTGGCACAGGCGCCAGCTCCGAGCACGCGGTGCACGGGCAGTGGTGGCTCCGCCCCCGGGAGCACAGGACATGGGCTGTTCCGGCCCTGGGCACGCAGCGTATGGGCGGCCCCACCCCTGGGCATGCAGCACAGTTGTGGTGCCAGCCCTGGAAATGCAGCACATGGGTGGCGCCAGCTCTGGGCATGCAGCATATGGGTGGCCCTGCCCCCAGGCATGTGCACAGCCCCGCCCCCGGGCACATGTGTGGCCCTGCCCCGGGTGCCCAGCAGCCCCAAAAGGTCGAGGACCACTGGTCTAGATTAATTCAGAGGTTGTGTGTAAGATGGTAAAAGTTCTGTGTCCACAATCCGACACCAGAGTTCGAGATTCAAAGGAGTCTAACATCCTGTCCATGCTAAGGAGAGCTATCAGATCTCTTCACCCAGCCACACTGCAATGGCACAGTCACAGTGGGTGCTATTTACTTTGGCAAGATGGTGGATTAAAATGTATTCCTGCAAAATTTGCCTTAAATGGGTGCTGTGCATCTACATTAGGATTTCATCAACTACTTGATTAGCTGATTAAATGCAATTTAACATCCCTAGACTACATCAACGTAATTACAACAATGCAAAATTTCCTTAACGTTGACAGCGTGTTGGCTGGTGTAACTCACACTGAGGGGCCAGAAGAACATGCAATCAGGTACACAGACTAAGTGGGTGTCCGTTTAAAAAAAACCTCCTTCAGCCAGTTGCTTTTCTTTTGACACCTCTCCCTTCCAGCCCCATACAGTCAAACGGACATTCACTGATATGCAACTTACACTGTGTATCACCTCTGATTTTGTGCCCGTTCCCGCTACGTCCGGTATCATTGCTACTATCCACATACATTCTTCATCATTTTTACATGAGTGCAAGTGAAAATAACCCAGCTCAGCCACTATGGAGCTACTTCTGGAGAAGAGCAATGAAGCTTTATTAATTTTTCTATAGCTCTGGAGTTAGGAAGGGAAATGTATCCCTACGGTTTGTACAGGAGTAAGATGAATAACTCCACTCCTGTCATTAAACCACAAAAAATGAGAAGTACTATAACCAAGAGCAAAATAGAGCCCTAAATGAAGTCGATGAACACACACGAGCAGATACATTTAAAAAAGGGATGAGGAAGCAATACTTTTTGCCTATATAAGGGCTGGTCTTATTTTCAGAGCTGAGGAAAACTGTAGTCACTGCTACATCTATTACACTGTTAGAGGATGCCATTTTCATACCCTTCTTAGCATAGTGTGAGGTTCCGTGGTGCTGTAAAGACAGACTTGGGGAAGGGAGGGCCGGGGGGGGGGGGGGGGGATTTCTAACTATCCCTAGCTCGTGTGCTCCTTAGCTGTAACACTTGAATCTGTTTTTCAGCCTATCTTTTGTAAGAAATAAAAATCCATGAGATTTAGCTTCAGTCCTGAAATGTCACAAACCTAAAGTAAAATTCAACATTACAGCACAATAAGAAGCATGCAATATCATCATGCCATACTCCAGTGCCTCAGATACCAGAATCAAGATCTATGCTATTTTTAAAGCAGTATGTTAAAGGATAATGGGGAGAGCCCCACAAATCCATGGGTATTCACCTTATATCCATGGGTATTCGCACTCATGGATATGGATGAGGATACCCATGGCTCATTTTTGCAGATACAAAATTTGTATCTAGAACCCTGCAAATTTGTGGATATCCACTTTATCTCTGTGGAATCCCACAGATGTGAATGCAGATATCCACGGCTCATTTTTGTGAATATGGTTGCGAATGCAGATACACATTTTTTGTCTGCGCCAGGCTCTAACAATAGGAAGTGTTAGACAATTTGATACAGCAAACTGAAAGGCTTTCATGACCAAACAATAAACTTTGGCCTCTTTCGATGAGCTTTGGCAATCTTTTACAAGTAAATTGATTTAAAGTCTCTTTAAAAAAAAAAAAAAAAAAAAAAAAAAAAAAAAAAAAAGACAGACATGATGGAACAAAATCCAAAAGCTGGATTGTCTTCTGGAGACAGTATTCAAGTGCCTATTGAAGCACAAGGCTACATATTCTTCATACAAAGCCTAACATTATGTACAGTGCCACAAAGCTAATACACAACTAATACAGCATACCACTGTGCAGCAAGTGTAGAAACTTAGGGCAAGCAAAATAAACCAGTCACAATTGTCACATTCTATGTAAATGACCTTGCTACAGAAACAAATAATGGAAATAAAATTAGAAAAAAAGAGATTCTTTATGAAGCGTACTTAAAACACAATATCAACCTTAACAGTATGCTGTGCCCACTGTGAGAAAATACAGGATGGGGCTAGTTTGAAAAAAGAGGCATAATGGACTATACTGAAGTAGAATAGGCACAGTAGACCACAGGGTCAATAAAATGTTCTTTGCAACTGGTTCTCACAATTCCAGCAACTAAGAACCTTAAAATCTATTAAAGTATTGTCACAGCTTTGCCAGGGAGAAAGCCAAACTGGATCCGTGAAATTCCAAGACACATTCTCCAGCTGCAGTCCAACACACTGACGGGAACTAAAGGAATGAATGCCTTACTATGTTCCCTGCAAACCACCACAATAGGAAGGTCAGAGGGAACATCAGACCAATTTTTATGTTAACAGGCTTTGTGTCACAGCTAAAAAGTCCATTTGCTTGAGTCCCCAATAACTCATTTATATTTTAGAGCATCTGGCCTCTCAGGCTAAGTGAGAACAACAAACGACCTCAAAAGGCACACAATTTATAATGTAAATCCACAGCCACTCATAAGGAAGCTATATGTACTTTCATTATACAGTGGCTTGGCCCCCTAGAAACCTATTCTTTAAAGGCATTATACTTCACGTTCTACTCCCACACGTTTGTCTTGGGACAAATATACAAGTCAAACAAGGTCAGGATTTTGGTTTAGCAGGAAAGGCCAGGAAGTTTTAAAGAGATATTGCCCATTTCCCTTTCCCATAAATAATAGATCAATTGACTTTCTCTTGAGAGGAGGGAGGTGTCCCTGATACAGCTGCTATCTGGATAGTGCTACCTTTTCAAATTCATGTCAATTCTACCCTGTGCCCCAGCAGGTACGTTGGGAATATTAACCCACAGAATAGTGGAGAATTTCAACAACAGAAAACCTTCGCTCATTGCTGGCAAATCCCAGAGCATAATACAGCTTCCCTCTCCCCACCAGCCAGCATGCCACGGCTCAGCCTGAAGTAAAGAGCAGAACCTAGCAGTGAGGGCCAAGGGGGCAGGAGATGTGGGTACAGCCAGTTCAGGCTCACTGCAGTCCCAGTAAAGCCCTGACTCACAGATGTCCATACATCTTCTTAGCCACTGCAGCACCTTCTAGTGTCGTCTTTATCCCTGGCAGAGGTAACCAGCACCCAGGCAACAAGCAGTATCCTCTCTAAGGAAAAGCATGAACAGCACTGGGTTTTATTGACTTGCAGCTCTTCTGAGGTCCTTTTCAGGATCGCTGTTGTCACCGCCAATAAATCATGCTTGTGGAGAAGGAAGTACAAAAATATACAGGAGGGATTTCAAAACTGATAAGAATGCAACAAAGCACTAGAGGCCTTTAAATGAAACACAAGAGACATAGCTGAGAGTCAGAGCAGGCATTCCTGATCACTGGAGACCCTTTCCCAGATTCCATTCATGACAAGCGCCACTAAAAGTATCCCAGCAGTCAGCATACATGAAGTCCACATGCCACTGCTCACAGTGAAGTCATGCTGAAAAGCTACATAACTTGCCTTTTTTTTTTTTTTTGTTTAAATCTGGCACCTAGACACTTCATCCTTCAGCAAATATTCATTCTGCCAGACAAATCAATCCATGAAAAGCCTTACCACTATATCCAACAGCTGTGGAGCACAATATGAAGCATATTTTACGTGCATCTAATGACTGTACTCAAATAAGAGGATGACTGGAAATCAGTTACCATTAGGGATGTTAGCTATGGTATAACTGAATAGTCATGTAACGGCATAAAATATTATCTGTTGCATGACTGTTCAATCAGACCCAGAGTTGGGGCTGGCAGCAAGTGAGCTCCAGCCCCATTGCTGGGGAGCTCCCTGACGCCCCACGCTGCTGCCTCTGATACAAGTGGGAGCTGGTCTAGGAGGGGAGCCAGTTTAAAAACCAAGTCCCCTCATGGACCCACTGCCTGTTGCCGCCTCTGATCAGGTGCAGCAGAGCAGTGTGGCAGCAGCCCCTTTCTGTGGGGGATCCAAGCAGAGGCTGCTCCTTTTAAGCTGCCTCTCCATCATCCCTACTTCCCACATGCCAGATTCAGGAAGTGTGCCAGGGCATATTGTGTCGCATTCTCTCCTGTGGCCAGCCAAAGTGGCACGACATCATGGGCCATATCCTCCTAGGTCATGAAGTCCAGCCTGAGAGACTGCGTACACCGCTGAGGCAATCCTGGAGGCAGAGTTTGGGACAGGCAGCATTTCTACTGCCTTTTTCTAATTCACTGTACAGTTCTCTAATACACCATACGTTATGACATGGCCAACCCAGGCCATTTTCCACTGCATCAGCAGCGTTTCCACACTCAGCATGGCTGCCAACCATGGTACTTCATTGATGGTGATTTTGTCAGATCATATGCTTACTATGTTAATCATGTAATACAAAAGAGAACAAGTTGAACTCAGCATGCTGGTTTGGGGGTGAAGTGTTCGTGCACACCTTGGTTCAATCTTTGTTATTATGGAATATAGCACATGAATACAAATACAGGTTGAAGCTCTCTAGTCCAGCAACATCCTTCGATCGGCATGATTTTAGTTAGCTGGGTGGCCACTTATAGTGGGTGTGGCAAAGTTTCCTGAAGTCCCTTAAAGTTTGTTTACAGCCACCAGTCCTGGCTCTTAGTGTTCTGTGCTGTTATTTAGCTCTGATTTACTCCTCAATATCTTCCAAGAGCCCAGAAAGTAGTGGAAGCATTGGTAATACTGCTAAAAAATATTGACCTCCCATGGTCTGGCAAATTCTCAGTTCCAGCACTACTCAAGTCCTCAGGATGCCAGACTAGAGAAGTTCAACCTGCATAGTCATTTTAAGAGTGGAGGGGCTGAAAAAGCTAAACTTCCCACCTTAACTTAAATATTTCCTTATCAAATAGCTAGGGTCAGTTCTTGGGTCCCCACTACTGGGGGGAGAGATACAGGTGAGGTATTTGGGAGGGACGCTAGACATCATTTAAAAAACAATATCCTTCTAGGAGTCACAGGGCTAATTACACCTCTGGAAAATCTTGGAATTCAAGAGTTTAAAAAAGTAAAACATGGATGTATCAGTATTTTGCTGCACCTTATAGACTAACAGATTTATTGGCGCATAAGCTTTCATGGGCAAAGACCCACTTCGTCAGACGCATGTCTACCTTATCTCTAATACAAGTGGGTTTTTTTTCCCTAAAAAGTGGGTCTTTGCAAAAGCTACGAGGAGTCCTGTGGCACCTTATAGACTAACAGATTTATTGGAGTATAAGCTCTCGTGGGAAAAACCCACTTTTTAGGGAAAAAAAAAAAACACTTGTATGCGCCAATAAATCTGTTAGTCTATAAGGTGCCACAGGACTCCTCGTAGCTTTTGCAGATTCAGACTACACAGCTACCCCTCTGATACTTGACAGTATTTTGCTATGATTTATCATTTATCTAAGGGAGGAAGACTCTTCATAGTATATGTATTTTGGCCTTTCCGACAATAATTTGAGTGCCCTTAAAGATCATCTGTCTGGATAATAACTAGCAGTTGAAAGTCAGTGCTGTCACACAGGTCTGGTAGCTGCTCCAAGAAAGCCACTATTTGTACAGTCTCCTTCGTACACCCAATTAAATTACAGCATGCCAGTTAGCTGTAGAGCAGTGGTGGGAAACCTTTTTAGGGTCAGGAGCCACTAACCCGCAGGAAAAAAGAAAATCAATCATGGGCTGCACACGTGAGAAGCAAAAAATAACCTTAACTGCGGCCCCCAACTGAGAAGGAGAAAGACACTCTCCACATTTCCCTCATACACCAGACCCTGGAGGGCCCAGGCTAGTAGATTTTGTGTGCTCCAGCCCCGCAATGGAGCAGCGGGGATGGGGGTCTGAAGCACCAGCGCAGGCTCCCCAATGCTGGGGGAACTTTGGGGGGGGGGGCCAGATCCAGGCAAGCCAGCTGCCGCATCCAGCCCCCAGGCCTGAGGTTCCCCACCCCCGCTGAGTAAGAACAATAATAACTACAAATTACCTTTGTTATCACAATGGACTAGGTGGGACTCTTGTTTTGGCATGGCAAAGATACATGCCATACTGCCGTGCTACACCAAACAGTGTCATTCAGAAAGTCAAAAGGGCTGAGAAACTAAAAATCGGATACTAACAGACAACCAATCCCACTGTGATTGAACCTGGTGATGTTCTAAGCAAAGAGTTCCCAGCCATACTAGCAGTGGTTTCCATCACTTCACTCTGACTTATCACTAAGGATATTGGTACAAGACTTCAGAGTAATTTTTATATTCACTTACTCCAGCCAGGTAGTTAAGCATGTACCTAATTTTAAGTACATGAAGTGTCTCATTTCACTGGGACTACATAGATGCTTAAAGATAGGTATGAGATAAAGCATCAGGTCCATAATGAAGAACAGAGGTCATGCTGGTTAATAAAGCAAAGCAACAACTGTCCCTTAAAAGATAATGCACGAAACTATGGACGTAGTTGCTCTCCCCAAGTGCACTCTGTAAGAAAGCTTAAAATGTCTTCACTGAGGCTAATTAAAAATTCACTAACAAGAAACTTAAATGGGCAGTTACCATGGCTTCCAGAACTTCCAAGTTCAAGACCCCAAACAGGAGATAACCAGGAGATGCCCCTTTAAGGTAATTTCCACAGTACACACAAACAGAATTAACTCTGCCCCTTCACTGTCAGATGGCTCAGTATCCCCACCTTTCCAAGCTGTCCTCTCATGGAAATTGATGGAAGGGTCACACAATCAAAAAGCTATCTAAATGAAGTTAATGTAACTCTCCCCCAGGAATGCAAGAGCAACTTACCGTTATAGTATCTAAAGTACCTTGTGGCAACTAAACCTCACCACTTAATCAAGCAGAGGGTACACCAATAACCTCAAGGGATCAACACTTGAGACTGCTGCAGTATTTCCACCAATGAAATCTATGCTCTACTGGGGATGTTAAATGACATTTAATCAGCTAATAGACTAGTCGACAGAATTTCCATTGTCGATTAGGTGATGGGGGCGACGGGGAACTGCAGAGCCACAGCAGGGTCGGGGAGCTAACCCTGCTGTGGCTCTGCCTTTTAAGTGTATTAAGAGCTGCCAGGGTACAGCACAGCAGGGTGGGAGACCAAGCACGAGCAGGGAGTCCCTGGCTCATGCCCAGTCCCCCTCTATACTTCTGCCTCCCCTTCCTTCCCGCCCCAATGTGGAGATGGTGCTAGGGGGGAACCAGCTCTTAAACCTGCTCCCTCCTCACTTTCTGCCGGTCTCTGATAGATGCAGGGGGAGGGGGAATGACTAGTTGAGTCACTAGTCAACTAACCAATAAGTTTATGCTCTACTACTGACAAATGTATCTCTGCTCTTAACTTATACCCAAATCAAATGCATTGATTAGTTGTCCTTTGAACTCTTGCCAAATACTGTTTTTGTCTCACACACTGATAAATAATGTCTAGAAGCCGCTTGAACCGAAGCACTCTGAAGCTGGTTTTCCATTTCATTTTTTTTCTACTGAAGTGCCTCATACAGCTGCATTGCTTTAATATAATGGATCCAACATTTAACAGCTCTAGATATAATCATAAATGTAAGATACAGATTAATTTTTGCACAGCCAAATGTAATACATGGAAGCTACCGAAACTATCAGATAAACCTGATGAAGTTCAGAGATAAGCATTCAGTGATGCCAAATGTCATATTTTTATTAAAAATCTCACAATACTGGATATTTTTACTTCAAGCCCCAGCTCTTGGAGAACATTTTTAAGAGGTTTCTAAGCTAACATGGTTGAGGAATTAAAAAACCCTTTGAAAACATAATCAAAGGGCACCCTAAAGATTCAAAAACTAGAAGGCAAACCATTTTTTTTAAATCCTAAATTAAGGGCCTGCCTCATGCTTTTTGAATACAGGCAGTCCCCGGGTTACGTACAAGATAGGGACTATAGGTTTGTTCTTAAGTTGAATTTGTATGTAAGTCGGAACTGGCTCCAGATTCAGCTGCTGCCACTGAAACTGACCAGGGGCTGACTACAGGAAGCCGGAGGCAGAGTTGCTCTGCCCCCAGCTTCCTGGAATCAGCCTGATCCGTTTCAACAGCTGCTGAATCTGGAGCCTGGGACAGAGCAGCTGGGGCGCTGCCCAGTAGGTTCCCACAGGACCAACCCGGCAGCACCCCAGCTGCTCTACCCGAGGCGTCCCGCAACAAAAGCCTGGTCTGGAACCCCGCCAGCAGACCAGGGGGACAGGAGCAAAGCCACCCAGGCGGCGGGGGTCCCGCTGCCTGGGCGGCTTTGCTCCCGGGCAAACGGGGCGAGAAAAGCCCCGGGGCGAGAAAAGCCCCGTTCGTAAGTGCGGATCCGACATAAAGTCGGGGACTGCCTGTATTTTGAGCTGCCAGTAATAAGTATTGCTGATAATAGTAAACACAGTGGCTGTGTCTAGACTGGCAAGTTTTTCCGCAAAATCAAATGATTTTGCGGAAAAACTTGCCAGTTGTCTACACTGGCCGCTTGAATTTCCGCAAGAACACTGACGATCTCATGTAAGATCGTCAGTGTTCTTGCAGAAATACTGTGCTGCTCCCGTTCAGGCAAAAGCCCTCTTGCGCAAATCATTTGCACAAGAGGGCCAATGTAAACAGCACAGTACTGTTTTCCGCAAAAAGCCCCGATCACGAAAATGGCAATCGGGGCTTTTTTGCAGAAAACCGCGTCTAGATTTGCCACAGACGCTTTTCTGCAAAAAGTGCTTTTGCAGAAAAGCATCCTGCCAATCTAGACGTGCGATGCAAAATCGCATCTAGACAGGCCATGGATGCTTTTGCGCAAAAGCACTTTTTGTGCAAAAGCATCCGTGCTAATCTAGATGCTCTTTTGCGGAAATACTTTTCCGTTAAAAGTATTTCTGCAAAATCATGCCAGTCTAGACGCAGCCAGTGTGAAGAAGAGATACAAAGAAACAGTATTCTAGTTCATCAAATAAGGAAAAAATTCCCCAAACTCCCCTTGGTATCACTTTGCTGATATTACTAAAAGAAAAAGATCCACCCAGGCTATAAAATGTTCAATTTCCCAACTCCTGTGTTATCTTAAAACAATGAAAACAAACAAGAAAAGCTGTAGGATTTAAAACAAAGTGTTTTGACAGAAGTCAATTACATGTTTTAACAGGTGTGAAATAAAAATCTCAATGTTTGTAATTCCATTAGAACATAAACTCACACTAGATACAGAGCAGTAAGTATAAATGCTTCCAGGAACCTTCTATTGTCACAGATGGAGACTTCAAAAAGACAGTTTCCAGATGTGTTCATCGAAACTACACAAGGGCAAATAGCTCAACATCTTCCCAAATGGCCACAGGAAGGAGCACCATGACCCAAAACCTATGTGTATCTAGGTCAGGGGTGGGGAATAATTTTAGATGAGGGGCCACCCCAAGAATTTGGGAAGTGGTCAAGGGCTGCCCTCTTCCATATTAATGGAGGAGGTGCAGGGTCCAGGATGGAGGTTGGGTGCAGAAGAGAGTTTGCAGTAAGGGATTGGGGTGCAGGAAAGGGTGTGGGGTCTGGGAGGGATTTTGGATGAAGGAGGCAGTTGTGATCTGGATTAGGGTGCAGGAGGGTATGGAGGGGTTTGGACTGTGACCTTGGGCAGGAAATGGTTGAGACGTGGGGCAGGAGACTGGGGTGCAGGATCTGGGAGAGGATACGGCGTAGAAGGGGGACAGGATTTGGGTTATATGGGGTAGGGGGCAAAGGGTTGGGGTGTCAGAGGCAGGCTCTGGCTGGGAAACTTACCTGCTTGACTCCCAGCAAGCAGCCTTCTCAAGCAGACCCTGCCTGCCCCAACCCTGCACTGGCTGTAGTTTTTCAACAGTTATGAGCCTGACAAGGGGGAAGAGGGAGAGCGCTTCTCAATCAACAAGCAACCAACCGATGGGATTCTGCTGGGAACAGAAGCAGCGTGAGAAGGCTCGCAACTGTTCAAACAAAGCCCAGCAGCAGTTTCTCTCAGCAGCATGCAGGGGGCAAGTAAGGAATCTGCTTGAGACTCCCCACTGCGTCTGAGGGCCGGATCTAGCAGCGTGGTGGGCCAGATCCGGCCCATGGAGGGTATTTTGCCTAGGCCTGTGTACAAATAACTAGAACCAGGAGATCAACCGGCAACAAGTCACCTTGCAGAAGTTGCTCCTCAAAGTTGGATCATGCAACAAGTCACCTTGCAGAAGTTGCTCCTCAAAGTGCAAGACATGCTACATCCAATCCTTGAGCTACTGCTTTAGAGCAAGGTTTACTAAGTGACAAAAATAGTCTTCAAAACATAGCTAATGCCCATCTTGTGAACAGACCAGTGCTAGGGATTTCACACCACCGCTGGGCAAAGCTCAATCTCAGACATGGTGCATTCACAACTCCCCCTTTTGCTATTGTGCCATTTGAAGACGTAGATCAGATACTTGTGGTTATATCCCTTGGCAATGCCCTTTCCACGGCTACTGAACAGGTAAGACATTTAGAGTCACGCTCTTGACTTGAAGGTCTACATAATAACAATTGCCTTTCCCTGCAAAGGAAAAGAGGTGCTCTTATTTAGCTGCTAGCACTCAAGAAAACCCTCATGTAGCCAAGATAGTTGTAGTTTTCACACTTCTTAGAAGGTGAGATAAAACCTAAGCTCCCCCAGATGCCACACACAATACATACATCTCCAACTAAGTCCTCTTCTCAGCCCTCCAGGGATGCAAGAGTTCAACCGTTTAAACAGTTAACCGATAACCGTCAGCTTACCGGTTTCTGTTTCAGTTTGACTCTTTCCTCCTGTCATGCACCAGCTTATACTACACCGCCTGCATCACAACCAGCTCCCTGGAGCAGGACCGGCAGCCAGGAGCTGGTGCACACCAGGAGCCAGCTTATACTATAACCGGCCTGCCACACGGGGCAGGCTGATGCAACCCCAGTCCCAGCTACGCAGGCTAGCTTAGTGAGACTTCATCCCCGGACATGCAACTGCAGGCAGTTGGGGGCCCCAGCTTTGTCGAACTTCATCCAGGCAGGCTGGCAGGAACCCCCCACCCAGTTGTGCATAAGCAACCCAGGCCAGACAGCCAGCCAGTCAACTGGGTAAATGTAGAATGTAGCTATTTTAATCGTTTAACTAGTTAACTAATTAAATGATTATTTACATCCCTACAGCCCACCTTAGCTAAGATCCCTACAGAAAACTGCTTTCTTCCTTGGAGTTAGTAGAGATAGGAGTGTTTTGGGTAGGCAGGTCTGAAAACACACATGACTCTCCATAAAGTACTAGACATCTCTTTTTTAATGCTTCCTCATACATTTTACACCAAGAAAACAAAAAATTCAGTTGATCTAGGAAATGGAAGTGTCTTCAATGTAGAAACTAAAATCTGCCATTACAATGTGGAATTTTTCTACTTAAAAGGTCAAAATCTTCACACAACCTTCACTATGGACTCAATGGGACACCTTTATAACCTTCAATAGAAAATCATGACAAGACTCCAGAATTATATTAATTTCTCACAGGAAAAATGCGCTGAAAAACATAGAACTCTCAGGAAGAATTTTCATTTAGAAGCCAGGAAATAGGTTTAAAATTAAATAGCTGTTTAAAATCTCCAAGAGATAAGCTATAAAGTGGTAACTAACTCTGGGTTTTGTCTAACTACCACCCACTATTACAACTCCAGCAGAGAGCCCTAGAACAGGCCAAGTATACAACTCCACTAATGCTCTAGATTTGGCCCAATCTGTGCTTGCAGTGATGAGAGACGATGCTATAATGCTTAATGTAGACAAGTATTTACAATGAAAAGGGTCAGTGTAGACATTTATTTACTTGTACAGTAGTGATAAGATCTGTCTGTAGTCAGTATTTCATCCTTCCTCTATTCCCCCAACTGGGAGCAGTAAACCTCTGCATAAGGAGACAGTAAATCAAATTATTAAAAATCAACTTTAAAAAAGCATAGAACAGAACTTTCAAAAACTACATTCTTAAAGCATGCACTGTATTAATGAAAGGTTTTTTATTCCTGTTTATAAACAATAGCTATAGAAAATATAAACAGGACAAAGTAGGTTCTCTCACAATGCGGGGCATACTGCCAAAAATACATACACCAAATACATAAACATCTAAAAGCAAACAGCCATGTCCATCTGAGAAATATTATGTGTTTTTTTAAACGTATGTGTGCGCCCTAATAGCAGCATTCAATACATTTTTAAATTATGTATTACGTTAGATGTGTGTTACAGTGAGATCTGCATTTAAAATGATTAGGTTTGATGTGTTCAAAGAGATTTTGTAATGCAGTTCACCAAGGTCACATTAAATTAGCTAAAGCCAACCACTCAGGGCTTAATTGCCTGCACTGTTTCACAAATGTGAAAAACAACAGAGCTGATCTAATGGATTCTATTTCAGGAGGTAGTCTGCTATTTCTGCAATTCTAGATTGCAATTTTTCTTGGGCTGCGGACTTCTTACAATTGCCAAGTGCACTGCTCTTCCTTTGAATTCACAATTCTGAATTCACAATCTCAAAACAGAGCTGAATGAATGAGTTTTAATCAAGGATTAAACTCCAATAGGAAATCATACACGCTATTTCCCTCAATTTACACTCTTACAAATGTAATGAGGGAAACAGCCTTAAGATGACTCCTGAAATAACACTTCAGCTGTTATAATGCGATATAATACAGAACATCTTGGGAAATTAGATGTTGAGGGATTCATCTTTTGTTCTGTCTTTTTAAATCATCATATGATTCACCACAGTCCTGCAGTTATCTGATCTTGACTGAGATCTGTTGGCCCTGGACAAAATAAGGGAGTTCCACATACCCACCCTGGTTTAAATTTTATTTAAACCAGCTGTGTTCATAAACCAGCCATCCCCATTTCCTGCACATAAAATGTCCCTAACTAATTTGAAAGGGGGGGGGGGGAGAGAGGAGAGAACAGCTAAAAGAAACAAAGAAACCTAAATAAATTGTTGCTGCAACTACAAAATAAAACCCAAACATCAGTAACAGCACCTCACTAACCAGCCAAACAACTTGTTTTCTCGCCCAGGCGCTATTCCAAGGAAATGCTAGTGCAGAATCTTGCATTGCCAAGGGGAAAACAGACACTACCATCCAAGTCATCAGATTCAGGGTCTGTGTTGCCATTAAATCTCCCACTTTGTAAGTAATTAGTACACAATGTAGACTGCATTGCATTTATTTATTGCTGTTTTTAGAAAAGTGGTAACAAAGGGATCTTTGAAAAACTTGGCCCTCAACTCACCTTGAGCACAAAAGGCCTCATGATCAAGGGCATGATTTTGTAAATATACTTGTTTATATGCAGGCTTTAGGAGAACAAACTGCACCTTTACACAGCTTAGGTGTTCATCTATTTCGTTTGAGTGAGACCAATTCATTGTTTTAATTGCAAGTCTCATCAGGTTTTCCAAAAAAAATATGCAGCTCCTGGAGTCATGGAATTACAGGAAAATCATGGGATTCATTCTTTTTTTAATTATTATTTCTAGTAGGGATGTAAACAAGGTGAAAGAGGTTGCCCGGAGCTCCCAGCCCCACAAACTGCGGCAACCCAACTACAACTACCGGTTGCCCCGCTGGCTATTCAGCAACCCTGCCGGAACTCCTGGCAGCCCTGCCAGCTGTAAGCTCTGGTGCCCTGCGAGCTCCACTGGCCCCACCGGCCTGCTCCGCTCTGAGCTTCAGGCAACCTCTGCTGCTGGGGCTCCCTAGTCCTGCGACAGCCATGGTTCTTCCTGACCACAGATATTGCTGGACCAGAGTGCTCCGCACTGCAGAGGTTCAACCTGTAGAGCAGAGTTCCCAGACCTGACTATTCCACAGAGTTCTGGGAGGGGAGGAAATTGAATCAAGAGCAATCTACAAAGGAATAATTCAATTACACTAGCTGGATCAGTGACAAATGGATAGTTTAAGAAAGAAAATTCTGGGAGAATAACCACCCCTCTTCTTCACGTGTTATGTAATGAAATTGGTGAACCCAACAGTTTTTTCTGCCGGCTGTCTCTTGAGAGTAGTAGCAATCAGCTTAGAGGAGCAGCATTTCTGCTAATGAATGCAGAACTCTCTCATCAAACTAAATCACAAAGAGCCACAAAATAATCATATAGCAGTATCTTGGTACTGCACTGTGCTGTTTTCTTCTACACATCAGACTTCAGTGTGATCATATCCACACTCAGTACCATGATGCAAATTTGGAACTCCACATAGGACACACCACTTGGGACACACCCATCAACAGTCAGTTTTCTACAGCTGGCCCCCATCAGCTGCTTGGAGGAATCTAAAAAACCTAACATATGTCCCCAGAGAGCACATGTGACCCCAGAGCCACATGTCCAATACCAGTGTTCTTGAGTTATGCTAACAAGGAACCACACCTCCAACAACTCCTCCATTTTTCCTACTCAGACTTTCCTCATTGCAAGCTTTCACCAAGTTCTAAGACTCATTATGGGAGCCTGGATAGAACATTCAATGAGATTGTTAAACATGAAATAATATAAACTAATTCTGTACTTACACCACACTCATTACTGAGAGATTTTTCTAGTCCCTATATAAACCAAAACCTCCACGGCAGCTCAAGAGAGTCTAGATGCTAAATCCATTCACTCTTTTTTTACAAAACAGTACTGAGCAAGGAACAGAATGCATAAATTACTTGTCCAGGGTCACAAATCAAGTCATCGGTGGAGCTGAGATGAAAATCTCGGCGCTTGACTCAGTTCCTGTTAGACATGAGGCCTGCTGTGTTCCTCATCTGGGCAAAGGAAAAACGGTGAGGGGAAAAAAAAGGGGGGGGGTCCTTCCTTTTGTCCAAACATAGGCCAAGAACTTATGTTTGGCCTCAGGAGTGCTGACAGCCTCCATGGGCCCCTGGGCAAGATGTGAGGGAGGCTAGGCTCCAAAAAGGGGAGGGGCCTTGGGCAGAAGGGGCAGATCTGGGGCAGCCAGCCCTCAGCACTGCCTGCCCCCCCAGCCCTTCATGCTGCCCGGTTCACCAGGCAATCCAGCTGTGATTTAAAGGGCTGGGACTACAGCCACCGCCGCTGCCACAGTAGCAGTGGTGGCATCCAGGAGCCCTGAACCACTGTGAATTGCCAGGTCCTGGGGCAACTACCATCCTCCCCTCCACCAATTGGCAGGCCTGCTTGGCCTATACTGAAAAGTTGTATCTGCATAGCTACATAGGTATGGGGCATGAAGACAAAAGCCACTCCTAATCGTGTAGCTATGCAGACAAAGTGCTCAGTGTAGACACAGCTATGTTGACAAAAAAGAACTTCCATCAAACGCAAAACTTCATCCTGGAAGACTGCATCCCTACACTGACAGAATAACACCTTCTGTTGGGTAGATCAGGGCTACTCAACTTTGGAAGACGTGGGGGCCACAATGATACTCACAGCACATGCCAAGGGCCACAACTTAAGTGTGGTTGCATATACAAGAAAATATATATGCAAACAGCTTCCTTCACACTGACGAGCATGATTAAGGCAAGACCACACAACACACAGGCCCCATTTAAGTCAGTTCTGCTGATATTAATAAAATGCGTATTTCCCCGATTTCCACCCATATGACAGCACTTTTATTGACAGTCCAGGAATTTAACTCCTAAAACGCATGTCAACAGAAGACCATTATATTGACGTGCCATAGTACAGCGTGTTCCCAGTGGAGGCCATGTTCAAAGGATCCCACACCGTAAACAAACGGACCGCATGTTGAGTAGCCCTGGCGTAGACTGTATCTACACTACAGTGCTATTGATACACCAACAATGTAGCATACATTTAGTCTACAGGAGACCAGCAAATGGGAGCTGCCTGGGCCATGTTTGAAGGTACATGCAGATGCTCCACCCCCCACAGCGTAGTATCCAGAGATGCAGCAGCTGGCCACTTTGAGTGGCGTATTAGGGCACAGCAGGCACAGACCCTACCCAACGGTTCTACTGGGTTGCTGGCTGAGAGCCACCTACTATGCCAAGCACCTCCCACCTAGAGTCTGCACCCCAACTCTCTGCCACAGGTCACAACCCAACTAGGGATGTTAAATTGCGAGTAACTGACTAATCAAATAGTCAATGCATTTTGCATCCACTAGTCAATAGGACACCTCCATCTTTGAAGTGTAACAACAGCCCTGGGGGCTATTGCTACACTTCAAATGCAGAAGCGCCATGTGGAGCCTGGGCTCCATGCAGCACTGCTACTTTGAAATGCCTTAGGTAGCCCAGCATCAGGCTCCTCATGGCATTTCAAAGTGGAAGCACCCTGTGGAGCCCAGGATCAGCGGGGACACCCCCCACACACTTACCCCAGGCTCCATGCAGCACTGCCGCTTCGAAATGCCATGGGGAGCCTGGGGACACGCCAACTGGCCCTGGGCTGCATGTGGCATTTCAAAGCAGCAGCACCATGTAGAGTCCAAGGTGGCCCCAGACTCCATGCGGTGCTGCTGCTTTGAAATACCTCCTCCTCTTCCCCCCTCCTCTCTTTGCTGCCTCTTTCTGATAGAGGATTAGTGGGGGGAAGTGATTAGTCCTTCACGTCCCTAAACCCAACCCCACTCCTGCACCGCAGCTCCAGGTCACGACCCCCTTCCTGCATCTCCTTCAGGTCAGAATCCACTCATGTACCCAAAACTCCTCCTGGATCCTGCACTCCAATCCTCTGCCCCAGGTTACAAACCTCTTGGTCATAATCCAAACCCTGCGTACTCCATTCCCGCACCTCTGCCCCTGGTCCTAACTCCTTCCTAGACTCTGCACCCTCTCCTACATCCCTCCCCAGGCGAGAATCCTCTCCTGCCCCCAGCCTCCGTCCCAGACCTCACATCTCCTCTATTAACATAGGAGTGTGGTCGTTGACCACTTAGCAAATTTTTGCAGTGTCTCACCATCAAAAATGACTGCCCACCCTTTTGTAACAACAACGTAACCTATTTTATAAACAAAGCGTGTGTTTGTTTTAATAGGAGAACATGTCGGTAGGAGTGGTTAAGATGTTCAAAGCTGATTTGACAATTTCATCACAGGACACCCACTAATTTCAGTGGTGTTTGTGAGGCTAAATTTCCTAGTCCATTTTAGAAATCTCAGCCTGGATATTCACACTGTACCAAGAATAAGGATTTTGATCTTGAACATGGACTATCAACTGTAACAAACTCCTCACATACCTAGGAAGCAATAATAATTTGGTGCTCGCAGATTACGGGGCAGTATAAACATATCTGCCTGATTTGTGAGATTACTGGAGAAAAACTTTCCATCCTCTAAGTGGATAGACTCTTTGCTTAAGAAAACTCTGCAGAATCAGCATGGGTGCAGGGCTGCAGCAAGGAGAGATGCCTCTCTCCAAACCCCAAAACTGCCACAGCCAGCAGGGAGGCGCTCCTGTCCACTGGCTCTAGCATGGGGCTGTGGCAACAGCTCCAGCTCCTAGGCACGGAAACTAGCCTTATGCCCCCCTCAGGAGCCAGAGCTGCTGGCCGCTTGCGGGGCGCGCAGGATGGTGGCCCAGGACTGACAGGCTCCAGTCAGCCGGCTCTAGCACTGCTGACCAGAAGACCCCTATGTAAGCCTGAGCCCCAACCCCGCACCCCATCCCGAGCCCCCTGCAGCCCGGAGCCAACTCCTGCACCCCTCATCCCTGGACCCACCATAGATGGGACCCCAACCCCATCTCAATCTGCAGCACTCTCCTGTATTCCAAATCCCTCATCCCCAGTCCCCCAGCCCGGAACCCCTCATTCCCAGAGATCTTGCACCCAACCCTGTCCCAGCCCATAACCCCTCATCCCCAGCTCCACCCCAGATCCCACACCCCTAGCCAGAGCCCTCACACCCCTGCACTCCATCTAGGGATGGGAACAGGTAACCAGTTAACCAGTTACCTGGTAAGCATCACTCTTAATGGCACGGGAACCGCTCCAGCCCGGTCATGGTGGGCAGGCCAGCCACTACAGCCCAGCCAGCTGGAACGCCCTCCTCCCCCCGCTTACTCCCATTTAATTAGTTATCCCGTTAAACATTATGTTTAACTGGTTAACTATATAAACAGGATTTTACATCCCTAACTCCCACCCTCTGCTCCAGGCCTGAGCCCCCTCCCACACTCAGAACTCCTTGGTCCCCCTCAAACCATATGAATTTTGTTACATGTGTCAATATGAAGGTGCTGCATCACAAATCACCTCCACATTGGTGCATGTAAGAAAATTCATTCCGCTCAGGAGTGGGAAAAATTAGTGTGAACGCTGCTTCAAACCTCGATTTCTAACCACAGGTCAGCCCATTTCTACTAAGGATGTATATAATCTGCAGCCTATTATACATTGCGGCCTGAGAGGGAAAAGAAAAGTATCCATGTAGGCGGGAAAGGCAGGGTAAGTGGAAGGAGAAAGAGGCAGGAAGATATCAATCAAAGCAGTTATGCATTTCCCAGCTCTTACTTTTGAAACGGACTTTTCCTGCCTGGATCATCGGAGGTTCTGACATTCATTTGGATGGCAAAGTTTATTGATTTATGTCACTTCCCTCTGTTAAGGCTTTATGGATCATATTTCAAATACATGTTATATTCCACGGTTGCTTGGTTACCAGCTCTGAACAAACAATTCTCACATACTGAGAAAAGAAAAAACAAATGAAATGCCTGGAGGATGAATCACCCACTGGAAGTTTTCTTGTGGGCCCACAGTGCAGCAGATTAGTCATAACCTCACATACAGTAAAGTGGAAAAGGAAATGGTGAACCTATTAACTCCAATGCCTCGAACAGCTCCCCCGCCTTCACCCACTCACCACTGTTCTTGAAAAAGGGATGCTTTCCAAATCACTCAAATTTACTTATGGATTAAAGGCTTGTGTTTTCACAGGGGCAAATTTAACCTGGTGCAATAGCCCTGAAATCTATGGAGTCACACAAGCAGGGCATTTGGCCCAGCAGCTCTTTGAACAGTAATTAAAAGCTGTGACTCAGAGGCTCACTTATCCTCCCCCTAGAAAATCCACACAAGGATCATGAGTGACATCCCAGCATTAGGGCAGGCCAGGGTTTGACTGGTCACAGAAGGAGTGCAAGCCACATAATACGTGGCTATCTACAGAAAAATCTTGTACATCAGGGAGGCATTCACCAGCTTCTATTGTTTCCCCCGGTTCATCCAGCCCCTTCTCCCTGCCCCCCAGTGGAGCTACTTGTACAAGAACACCCCTATGTACATCAAGGGTTCCCAACAACCCTCCCTCACCAAGGAAGCCAAGAGAGGAGCACTTACTCCTGACAATATTCATTCCCTTTGGCCCTCCCTCTGGATCCTATAATGTTATATGGCGAGCCTTTGCCCTCTCCTATCTCCCCACCTCCCATGCACAATCAGCCATGAGACGGCCCCGTGTGGAGCGTGAGGAGAAAAGGCTGCCCCATGAGCTGCCCTAAGGGGAGAGGGAATCTATTTGGGGCTCAGATTTGCACCATTTTGATACCTCTTGGCCTGAAGAGAAGGGGACAGTTTGACCCTTTGTAGATCTCACACTCTTTGGGGGCAGGGACTGGGAGTTCCCACAGCACCTAACAGAAGGGAAAGCCAGCCCTGCTCGGAGTTTCTGGCTGCTTTTGTAATGTGACAGTTACCTTGAGAATCAGGAGCGACTGGTGAAGGGGGGGCAGGACAAACCCCCGCTCCACCCCAGCCCCAGCCCTACCCCTGCTCCGCCTCTGCCCTGAGCACTGTGGTTCGGGGGTCTGATGGGACTAGGGCAGGTACAGCAGCAGTTCACTTTTTCCTCTGCCTGCACAGTCACTGGTGGCAGTGGGGTAAGCAGAGCAACATGGCCCCAGATCACTCTGCTCCCCCGGCTGCATCATTCCACTCCCGGATGGCGAGTGCAGGGGTGGTCCCACCTTTCCCCCGAGCAACATGGCTGGAGGAGCACAGAGAGCTGGGGCTGTTGCTCTACTTGCCCCACTGCTGACAGTGAGCGTGGGGACACCAGACACCCCCACCCCCGCTACTCCCTCTGCCAGCTGCTGGCTGGCCCCTCCAGCCCACGGTGTTGGAGGCATGTGCCCTCTCATGTCCTCATGTGATGCCTATGTTGAGAAGAATCAGTTATGGCTCATATGTTAAGCCAAAGCAAGCAACACATCCACCTGGACAATGGTCCCACCAGAAGATTCAACAATTCAGGTGAACCCTTTCATGAAGTGGGTAGAATTTTTCCTACTCTCTTACATATACCAATGGTCCCACTGAAGTAAAGGTGGGCAGGGTTTGGAGCAGCACTGCACACATTAACCCTGGCATAGCACCGAGGTACCAAGCTCAATATTGCTGTGCTGACCAGTGTTGTTTTGGTTTGGAGTGTGGGTAAATTTCACTACACTGAATACCGCATCATGATGTGGAAAGTTAAACCATTCAGATGGGACTTCCAGGATCCCTTTTCAACTGGGTATTACAGTAAAAAAACAACGGAAACTGGTCATCCTCGTGAGTGAATTATATTTTGGATAAACTGCTGTGAAAGAGGAAAATGATACTTCATATAAAAAGAGAGACAAGGCAGGTGAGGATCTTTCTGGAGATAGCTCTTCTTAGAGAAGCTTTTGAATTACTGGCACACCGACCTCTCTCACCAATAGATGATGATCCGTTATAAATTACCACCTCATCTGCCTTGTGTGTCTAACATCCTGGGGCCCAGTGAGCTATAACAACACTGCAAACAAGAATGCATTCAAGTGTATCTGAAGGATCTTCCTGTTTACCACAGAGGGAAGAGAACTGTTTCTGACTTTGCAATGTTAATCTAGAGAATGTGAGTGATGTATTGAAACCCAGGACCGCTGCAATAGGCAGCCTAACTGGTTACCACCTGCAGCACAGCAAGAATTGGCATGCATAACTTTCAGGGACTTTTTTTTCCTGGGTGTCTCCTTAAATAAAGACATGCAACAGAATTATTTTTTTCAAAACTATCAAGACAATAGCAGGTGTCCCTTCAGCTGAACTGTGTCATGTCAAAAATCAGAGAAGTAGGCAATTTCCTTTGAGTCAACTGGTCTTAGTCTTATGAGTAAGAGAGAAGATTTTAGTTTCCTCAAAATGAATTTTCAAATCTCACACTTACTATTCCTGCCTTCTGTCCCAAACATACCAATCATTAGCCTGTAAGTAGCTTACTACATCTATGAAGAGAATATGTACAAAAATATAAACTTTTACTTGTACTGCCAGACTCTGACTTAGCTACATAGCGTACATCTGAATTGATTCTGGATTTACCACAGTATAACCAAGGTCTGAATCTGGCCCACACTGAGTTTTCATTTCAAACAAAAGGTCAATTATTTAAGTAATCAGTAGAAAGAATTCTGTCTACACAAAATTCCTAAATTTTATACAGCAGAATGTAATCCGATGAGTGGATTTTTTCCTTTAATCTCAAAGCAAAAGTTCCCTCTTCATCTTTTTGTCACCAATCAGTGCTAGTTTACGCATTTTGTCAGAGGAAGAGGGGAAGAAGTCACCAGGTACCCTAAAGCTAAACTGTAGAATATGCTTGTAATTCTATCGAAGTGTGGCTTAACTGGCTAGAGAACTGGGCTTGGACTGCAGAGACCAAGGTTCTACTCCTGATTTTGCCGCTGACCTTGGGCAAGTCACTTCACTTCCTTGTACCTCCGTTTTCCCCATGTACAAAAAAAGTGAGATAATGATGCTGATAGCCTGTCAAGTATTTTAAGATATCCTGATGATCCAGCAGCCATCAGTAATCACACTGAGACATGGCAATGTGTGTTTTCAGGGGTACATTAATACCTACACCTTGACTGTGTTTTGCAGAATGAAGCCTATAGCCTGATCTTCAGATACTTAAGACAGGGGTGGGGAACCTCAGGCCTAAGGGCCAGTTGCAGCCCCTGGCTTGCCTGGATCTGGCCTCCAAGGCTCAGGGTCCCCCCACCCAGCACTGGGGAGCCTACACTGCTGTTGCCCTCCACCGGGCTGGAACACAAAAAAAATTTTTTACTATGCTGGGCTCCCCCAGGCTCTGGTGTGTGAGGGGAATGTGGGGAGTGTCTTTCTCCTTTTCAGTCAGGGGCCACAGTGATGGTTTTTTACTTGTGTGTGGTCCCTAAGTGATTGTTCTGTGGGTCCGTGGCCCCTGACCCAAAAAAGGTTCCCTGACTTAAGGAATGTATTAACTAAGTACTTACTACCTGCCCTGCATTATCTTGATGGCAATATATTATGCCTGCTTAGGTTTGTATTTGATTTAAACAAGAAAGTTTCTAAATATATCAGAGCACACTGTTGGATTATGTACCTTCACTGAGCCAGGTAGTTCATAACAGAGAGAAAGAGAGAACACAGAATGCAAAAGCAAGAGTTCACAAAAGAATGAACTCCCTGGTTATTTTCAAACAGATCTTTATATTAAAGAACAGAGATTTATTTTTCCATTTTCACTAGTTGCCTGCCTCCCCTGCACAGCAAGCCTATTAAAAATTAGATAGGACATTCTTGTAGAAACCTTATCCTATCTACTTCCTTGGTGCCCGTGCGTATTGACTATAAACCCATCGCTACTTCCAACAGAGATGAATCCCTTTCACATTATGCTTGAATTGTATCAGCTAAACTGAAATCATTCCAAGTGCATCTGATGCACTATTGAGAAGGCAATTGCAAGTTGCTAGATAAAGGGGAAAAAAGTCTTAGTGAAAACCAATGCAGGCTTTGTATTTCTATGAAGCAACTAGCATGAGCTAAAAATATTAAATAGGAAAGAAGAGACCATTCTGGTTTTTCTCCCCTCCCCATCTAGGGTTACCAGGTAGGCTTAAAAAAGAAAAATACCGGACAAACTTGACTGGGGGGAGGGGAGGGAGAGAAGGGCTGGCCGGGGAAAAGCGGGGGGACAGGAGTAAGGGGAGGGACGGGAAGCAGAGCTGGCGGCAGGGGGTGTGTGTGTGTCAGGGGCAGTGGGGTTGGCCGGGGGAGGGGCAGCCGGCAGGAAGCAGAGCTGGCGGGGGCGGGGAGGTCGGGGGCAGCAGGGCTGTCTGGGGGAGATTGGAGGAGGGGCGGCCAGCAGGAAGCAGAGCTGGCCAGGGGACGGGAGCAGGCGGAGAGGGGCTGGCGGGGGAGGGGGGAGCAAATCAGCCGGTGGGGATCAGGACTGACCCGGGCACGTGCAGATTCCAGGGCGCTGCCCCTCCCACGCACAGTCCCGGTGAAGTGAGTCTGGCTGCGGCTCCACCACGCACTTGACCAGCGCTCAGGAGCAGGGACAGGTCTCACTGCCCCCCCCCCCCGCCAAGCAACCAGAGGCTCCCAGCACCGGTTGCGCCCCGCTTCCGAGCCACTCCCCCATCCCCACCAGGCTTCCATCCGGCGCCCCGCCGGAAAACCAGAAAATATCGGACCTTGCACGTGTCCAGTATTTTCTACAATTTTTTTACTGGACAGAGGCCCCAAAAACCGGACTGTCCGGTAGAATACCGGAAACCTGGCAACCGTTTCCCCACCTAACACTTTCTTTCCCCTTGAAAGCACCTCATATACTTTAGGTGCAAATAACTGTGCTGTATCTGCACATGTTTTTATACTGCTAGGTTTTTGAAACAGGAACACTGTTCATATGGTTTTTTGCTACTGTATATTTACATTTAGTATGAATTTTTTTGTTTCTATAATCATGCCCATGTTTGCTGGGGGATTTACACATGAATCTAACTGCCCTGAAGTAGCCTTGTGAGCCAATCAAAAAGCAGCTTTGGGCAGAATCCAGTTTCATATATGAATTTACAGCTAGCTATAAATCTTAATGACATCTCAAAACACAACTCAAAGTACCATACAGAGCAGCTATCTGCTTTTCCAGTCAATATTCCAAACCACATTCTCCCATAAATCATCTAAATTGCCAATAATCCGACTCTCCAGATAGCCCCTTTTGCATCCAGGGGTGATTGTGCAAACCTTGAGTTTTACAAGCAGTCCTCGCTCAGGCAGGACACCCTCTGTTACCCACACAACTAGTTTTGTTTCAGACAAAGGTTTGTAGGATCACACCCCAATGTAATAAAGTCTATGAAAGTGTCCTTATATTACTTCACTTTGTGTTGCATCCTATTTTAATGCAACATGTAACTGCAAGAGAACCAGCTACTTTTTTTTATCATCATCATCCAGTCCCCAAGGAAATAAACCACCCACTGTAGTGTAACTGCCTAGTGAACACGTGAAATGGATTCTGCTTTACAGAACCTAGGCCATAGGTCACTACCTCCTCACTAATTACATTCCTCACTGGAGATTATCTGTACTCAAGTCTCTAGTTCCCTTCAGTGACAATAAATGAAAAATGAAACAACGAATTAATGGGAAATGCAGCACAAATCCACACAGACCTGTGAGATAAGATAGCTTTCACCACACTCATGAGTTGGCATACAGGAGGGGAATTCCAGTCTTCACCAAGGGCCCTGAACACAAAACAGTTGCTCTACATGGGTAGAAGAGATGAGGGAAGATTTAAGGTCCAAATGCTGGAGGTCACTCCTTACATCATCTGGAGCACAGATCTGTGGGTGTAACTAGTACGCTGCTGGAAAGGAGCTGGAGGATAGAACTGATGGAGAAGTGACTATGACAGCAGAGCATACTGGTCCACCAGTGCTACTTACTGAAGCTCTGATGCTACAGGAGTGGCAATCGAGTAGCTTGGGCAGGGCCAGTAAAGAACCCCTTCCTCCCCCAGATCCCCTGCACACAGCCAGTTTACGAGGATAATGCTGTCTCCTTAAACCAGGGGTGGGGAACCTAAGGGCTGGGAGCCAGCTGTTGCCCCCAGCTTGCCTCGATCTGGCCTTGGAGGCTCAGGACTCTGCCCTCCCTGCCCAGCATTGGGGAAACTTATGCTGGTGCTGCAGCCTTCCACCGCCAGGTTGGAGCACGCAGACTCTGTTAGCCTGGGCCCCTCTAGGCTGTGCGGGGCAAGTGGAATGTGAGGCGTGTCTTTCCCCTTCTGAACTGGGGGCCACATGAGTGAGGTTTTTTTCCCCCCCTCTTCTCACTTGTGTGTAGCCCCTGATTTTTCTGTGGACCAGTGCCTTGCTTCCCCCCTCCCCGACCCAAAAAACGTTCCCCACCCTGCCTTAAACCACTCTCTGGAGGGCGGGGATCTTTTGCCTTATGTGTTTGCACAGCACTTTGCACAGTGGGGCCCAGATCTCTCAGCACAGGAGACTCAGATGCACGTCAGTTCATCAAATGACTATTGACAGATCACTTCCATTCTGGGCAAACCCTGACACTAAAGCCCCTGCTTTACTCTAGCAAAAGCTTACATAACCCAGGCTGGCATCTCAGAGCTTGATACAGGGCAGATCTCCTGTGAGACTGTGAACATTTCTTAGCGAAGTCTGGAAAAACAATTTTTTAAAATAAAAGTTACATAAACACTAAGGGGGAAAAAATGTCCCTTCTGAGAATGCCCAGTGTGCATCTGCTAAGGTTTAGTGGATCCTAATGAAGTCCAGATTCCTTTGTAAAATCATGGGAGCTAGAGGAGCTATGTATGGTCCCTGCCTGGGCTGACTAGGGGATTCAGAAGGGTACTTGAGCAGCTCTTAGGACTGCTGACATGGAAGGGTAGGAGATAGTTACAAGACAAACAGAATATAAAAGGCAGGAGAAAATCATGGGGGTTAACAACTGCTGACCTGTGATTTTAAGGTGTCTTCATTTCTGAAACATTTTACAACATTCATCAATTCTCTATCTTCAGTGGGAGAAAAAGGTTCTTTTCCTATCTTTCCCTATTTTGAAGACATAGCATCCCATAATCATGGGCAATGGGCCTACTGGCTAGCACACTGCACTGGGATACAGGAGACAAGGGTTGTATTCCTAGTTCAGCCACTGGCTTGCTGGGTGGCCTAAGGCAAGTAACATTACTTATCTATGCCTCAGTTTCCCTCTCCCTCATCTGTAAAAAAGAGATAATGATACTTGTGAAGTGCTTTGATATCTACTAATGAATGAAGAAGAGCTAGGGATTATTATTCCATGAGGCTGAAGGAGGCCGGAAGGATGAAAAGGAAGTGTTTGTTCTACGCATGACTTCATATAGGTCACCATCCTCTTCACAAGGCCTCACAGTAGCATCTTTTCCTCTACCTACAATGTATATTTTGGAAGCTGAGCAATACCAGAAAACTTGCACCAGTGTAAGTAAATCAATTTAAACCGACTTGGTCACAGGCATACAAACCAAACCCCCCAATGTAGACACATTTACATCAGTTTAAACTGCACTTCCTTAATATCTATGTAGCTTAAACTGGTTTCTAATCAACAAAAATTAGGCTTTGTCTGTGTAATAGGAAAAGCTGCACCAGTTCAAATTAAATAGTTTTTCAAGTTATTTAGTCAGATTAGTGCAAACACCTGTGTGGGCATGTTTTCAGTGTAGGAACAGCTTGCTTGGGTTTCATTTTTCAACCTGCTTCCAGCTAACATAAGCTTTTTTAAAGATTCAAACCCAAATAAAAGTGGCCACACAGAAGCTTGCATTGGTTTCATTAAATCAGTTTCCCTTCACACTGTAGGTTAAATCTTTGCAACTTTCTTGGGAAAGCAAAGTCTAAATCAGCTTTAAACCAACATTGAGATTCTATATTGAAAGTGTCACCAAGATCATTAAACAAGTTTTAGTACACATGTGTGTGTAACCACTCTTACTTTGAATTCAGAGCACCCACTTTTACTTCAGCTTACAGTATTATTATCCGTATTAGCATAGTGCCTAGGAGACCTAGTCATTGACCAGGACCCCACAGCGCAAGGCACCACACAAAACCAGAAAAGGCAGTCCTCTGCCAGGGATATAAAATCCCAGTTGATCAGTTAACCAGTCAGGCTAGCCTAATGTTTAACCCATTAACTGACTAACGTAGGATCTGGGCTGGGGTCTGTTCCAGCATGGCTGCAGTAGCAGCTTAGCCCATGGGGCTCTCAGCCCCCTCCAGAGCAGTTACTGTCTTCAGGGCGCCTGAGCCTGCCACAGACAGAAGCTGCTCCAGACGCCTGTGGCAGACAGTGGAGCTGCTCCAGCCCAAAATCAGTAATCATTACGAATAATGTTTGGTAGTTAACTGGATAACCAGTTAACCTGTCAGGTAACGCCGCAAACAACTTACAGTCTCCGGGTCTGTCTGCAATACAATGCTATGGCAACACCATGGCTGGCTGTGTCGGAATTTTTCCAGCAACACAGGTAATGGCAACCCACCTTTCCAAGCTGGGTGACAGCTAGATTACCAGAAGAATCCTTCCATCACTCCTAGCTATGTCTAAATGGGGGGCTAGGTGATCCTGACTAAAGCACTCAGCATGTGAAATTTTTCACAGCCCTGAACAATATCACTAGGTTTTCCTAAGTTCTAGGTAAACTCCAGATTCAAGTACAAGGCAAGCAATAACAGACGAATGAAGAGAGACTGATGGGAGCACAAGGAAATAAGCCATCTGGTCATGGGATTGTCAGAGACTGAGCAGCAGGAAAGAGGGAAGCAGATGTTGAAGGTGAGCCAGGGCCAGGGGTTGCAAGGACAGACCTTACAATGGGAGAGAGGGACAAAAGAGCCAAGGGTGGAGGAGACTGAGATATGAAGAGACTGAACAATCCTATTGATGGGAAAAAGCTTAAGTTGGGGTTTGCTTTAAACAAGCTCAGACCTGCACAGAAACAAATTTGGGTATGGCTACACTGCAATGACAAACCCTTAGCTGGCCTATGCCAGCTGACTCAGGCTCATGGGGCTCAGGCTGACAGGCATTTCATTGCTTAGCAGACTTCCAGGCTGGGGCCTGGGCTCTGGCTCTAGGACCCTGTGAGAGAGAGATAGCCCAATACAGTCTGGCCACAGACAAGAGCATCTGTATGCTCTTCCTCACTGCCCTGCATTGCATCATATGCCCTTCCACCTCATTCCCTCTACATCCCCAGGAACTCCATACTTTCAAATGAGCACTGAGAAATCCTTTCTGCAGGAGCTCGATCCCTACTCTCCTAGGTACCTGGTCCCCCCTCAACAGGAGTTCTGGTCGCTCAAGCCCTGTTTTTCCACTCTTGGATCTCCAGCCTCTTACAGTTCCTCCGCTTCTCCATGTGATCTGAGCCTATGCCACTTCAGCCTAGGCCCGCCCTCCCATAGCTCTCTGGTTCTCTTCCACTCCTCTGCTCTTCCATTTTCACCCTGTGGAGGATTAGATCTTTGGTGCTGAGCGGGCCAGAGGAATAGGTGAACACAGCTGCTCTCTGCCCTCACGGGCATCCTGTAACATGGACAGATGAAGAGCAACACTCCTGGACTCATGGAAAGAAGTGCTTTGTCTCTTCACTGCTGGCTGAAGATTAAGGGACTCCCCAGCCTTTGTTTACAGAGCCTGGGGGGTTGAGGAGCATATTTACCTGTCCCCACCCCTAGTTGAGTGATAGGGGAGAAGAAGTAAACCTCACTGTAATTACCCTATAATCACCATGCCAAGTGAAGTTTTCCCTTCAGTCTACTGTTGCAGAAGATGATCTCCAGGGCCTGGAACAATTAGCAGTAGGAAAAGTGAGAGCTCCCCCTGACCCATTCACTTGTGAGGTGAGGAACTTCAAAGCTAGGGGCCTGCACTTGGCCCTAAGGCAATCCAGCAACAACGAGGAATTTCCAAGTTAATGCTGACACGCCTCTGCTTTACACTTTAATGCTCAAAAGGCCAATTATTTTATTTCTGCACTTTTGGCTCTGTTGCCAGGAAGCTCCATGTCCCATTAAAGCTCTAACATGGATGGCTGACACAGTGTGTCAAACGGCTCAGCAGTAGGTGGATCTTTGGCACCGAGTATGGCATTTCTACACATGCAGAGCCATTCATTCCTTTGCTGGTCTTTACAGACTGTTTCTTATAAGGATAACTTATTAGAGACCCCTCAGCACTGTGCAGAAAGGATCCTCGGAATGCTCAGTAGCCAATATTTCAATATCAATTATTCAACCTATTATAAGAAGGCCTGCTCCTAACAGTTATCTCTCAACAAATTTTCTGCTTTAAAATAAAATACTATTTTAAAGCTTTGTACTTAGGTGGGGAAATCTATTTAATGTAACTCATAGTTCACTCCCCATATTTATCCCGTTTATAAACAACCAGATTGAAATAATGCAATTCACAAAACAGTGTATATCTGGGGGATGGGAAAGTTGAGAGAAAAAATTGATTCCAATATCAAATTGCACCTCACAGTCAGGGAACTGGGTTCATGTAAGAGGTGCTTTGTGGGAGCCCTGGGCTGTGTACCATTATGCAGCAAAGAACAGAATTACGGTCACTTCCATTATTCCTTTCCCCCTGCACGGAGCACACTCAGTCCCAGACTGGCACTTGATCTCCAGCGCATTAGCCTCAAGTATCCGCTTTCCTGTGCCTGGCGCCCAGCTGAGCGAAGACACAGCAGATGTCATGGGAAGGGCAGAGGGTCTTAGAGGAATTGCCGAGCTGTCCCTTTAAAGGGCTGCCCAGCATTACGCCAGCAGTGATGAGCGTGATGATGCCGGATCTGGCCGTGACACCGCACTGGGCAGGATGCTGCGCTCCAGCCCAGTTGGAAGATGCAGCCCGCAGCTGCTGCCCAGCGAGAGCTGAAGCCAAACTTCGCGGGGAGGGGGAATCACATCCACCCGCGCGCCCAGACCGGCCAGAGCAGCTCCCAGGAGCGATGCATCCCCTACGCCCCCGCCATATCTCCACCGCTGCGTGGCAGGCAGCGATCAGCCAGTCCTTGCCGCAGCCCTGCGGGTGCATCATCGGTCCTGCGTGCCTTTGGGGGGGGGGAGGACCACGCCCCAGGAGCCACTCCAGGCTCCGCAGCGGCTTTACCTTGAGGGGACCCCCAAGGCGGAGGGGACCCCCCCCAAAGTCACACAGTGCTGCGGCCGCTGCGCCGCGCTCCCTGCCTTGCCCACTCCCGGCGTGTCACCCCGGGCCACCACCCCGCGGCTCACCTCCTTCAGCTGCTCCATCTCCGAGCGGATGGTCTCGTACTCCGCCTCCAGCTCCTCGTACTGCTGCTTGAGCTGCTGCTTCTCCTCCAGCACGGCCAGCCCGTACTCCGCCGCCTGGATCTTCTCCCGGGTGGTCTCGCCCAGCTCCTGCGAGAGCCGCTTGAGCTCGCTCCGCAGCCACTCGGGCTCCGACTCCATCACCAGCTTGGCGTACTCCTCCTCCTCCGTGGCCAGAGCCATCTCGGCCGGCCGGGCGCGGCGCCTCCCAGCCCCGTCCGACGGGGCAGCGCAGCGAGGGGGGCTGCGGGGCGAGCCGGGCAGTGAGGGGACGGACGCAGCGCCCTTACCAGCCCCGCAGCCGCTGGGCTGCCATGGGCCGCCCTGCGCCAGCACAACTTGGCCCCGCTGCGGCGCTGCCAGCTCCCCCGGCTGCCATGAACCGGGCTGGGCGCTAGGCTGGCGGCTCTCGTCCCCGGCGGCAGCCCCCTCCCCGCCCGGCCCTTACACCATGCTCCCTGCCTCCTCCGGCAGGCTGCTGCGAAACGCGCTGGGCAGGCACAGCGCAGTGAAATCATTCAAAAGGAACGGCCAGCGCCAGCTGCCCCGCGGGCCTTGTAGGACTTGTAGTCCCGCCTCCCCCTAGCGCCAAGCAAGCCTGCGCCGGAGAGGACTACGAGTCCCACAATGCACAGGGCGGGCAGACCAGCTGGAAGGCAGCCCAGCCTCTTGGAGGAATTCTGGCTGGGGGAAGAAGCTGGCAGCGGGGGCTGGGTTAGGATCCTCTTCGGCATCAGGGCAACTTTCACTTGTGACAGTGACCCCTACAGGCTGCGTTACACATAGGTGGCTGCATTCTTGCGGCGGGGGGCAGAAGGTCATACAGTAGGTTGCTGTTCATTGCAAACAGGGGCCACTCAAGTGAAATCAGCAGAAGTTGGGCAGTTAAATAGCTTTGGGAATCGGACTCATTGTCTGTGATTGGAAGTGAACTTAGTATATAACTCGCAGCCCTCTGGCTTTTAAACAGAACAGGACAAAACCTCTCTCCCCCCGCCCCTCCCCCAAAAATATTTTCATCACCATCGGTCATATTCATCTGTTTGACTTCTTTGTTGTAGTTCTGTGTTGATTTATTCATTGATTGGTGTATACAGTGCTGTTGTTGTGTATGGCACTTTACAAATAAAACCCAGTATTGTCTCAGCCAAAAGACAATACATCTTTTGGGGACCTGGGACATGGATTTAGGCATGTGCTAGTACATACTGAAGTCGATGCAACTTGTAATATGTATAGGTCTTTCCAGGATCAAGGTCTTGCATAAGCCTGTAAAGTTAGAGGTGGGGGACTTTTTTGGGTTTGGGGGTCACTGACCCACACAAAAATCAGTCAGGGGCAGCACACAAGTGAGAAACAAAAACAAAACCCTCACTGACAGTGGCTGCCAACTCAGAAGGAGAAAGACATTCCCCTTGCACACCAGAATCTTGGGAGGCCAAGCTTAGTAGATTTTGTGTGCTCCAGCCCTGAGGGGAGCAGGATCCAGGCAAGTGGGGGGGGGGGAGCATCTGGCTACAAGGCCTGAGGTTCTCCACCCCTGAAACCGTTCACTCCTTAGTCCCAGTGAAGTAAAAGGTAATGTTTGCCTGAATGAATACTATGTACTTAAGAAAGGGTTTAAAGAGCCTACTAACTAGAAGATAAGAAGTAACAAAGAGAGAAGGCTACAAAGAATGGGGGGAGGAGAGAGAACAAAGGTTGCAACAATGGAAGCATGTGTTTGCTCTTGCATACTATGCATGCTTCTTCAGGGTGCTGGCTTTGTTTCTTTCATTGTTAAAAAAACTAAAAGTGATCTATAGCATTCTGATAGCATTAACTAGTTACAAGGAATAGTTTCAACAGTTGTACTGTAAGGCTTTCACTCAAGTAGGAGTACCTTTAATCATAGAATACTAGAACTGGAAGGGACCTCAAAAGGTCAAGTCCAGTTCCCTGCCCTCATGGCAGGACCTACCTCTATCTAGATTAGGGGTGTGGAATCTGAGGCCTGGGGTTTGGATGTAGCCCCTGGCTTGCCTGGATTTGGACCTATTTTTTTCTCCCTCCTCCTTATAGCACCTTTTTAAATATTTGAAAGCTGCTATCATGTCATCTCTCAGTATTCTCTTTTCCAAACTAAACAAATCCAATTCTTTTTGACTTTCCTCAGATATAGGTCATATTTTCTCTAGACCTCTAATTGTTTTTGTTGATCTTCTAATGTTGCTATAGATTCCTCCCTATATTTATAACTGAACTGTCATGCTTGCTGATGTTGTCATTTGAAATTAAAAAGTAAAGGTATTTATTATTGACTTGGGGGGCACTTGTTTATAGGGTTGCCAGGTGTCTGGTATTTGTGGACTCTGTCCAGTAAAAAAAAAAAAACAGAACATACTGGTCCCCCAGTTTTTTTTGTTTGTTTTTTGTTTGTTTGGGGGTTTCTTTTTCTTTTTCTTTTTTTTCCTCAACCAATTTTTTTCAGTATTTTTTTGTGAAAATATCTGGCAACCCTACTTGTTTATGAGGTAGTCATGGCAATTACATTGCTACCTTTGGGGTCTTTGTATAATTCTTCTTTCACTCAGCTTGTTTATTTCTTTATGTAGAGTCACTGATGAGCATGGTGCTGGGCAGATAAATAAGAAAGCAGGTTCTGGCTTCCAGGCATTTACAGTCTAAATAGATAAGCACAAAAGGGGAAATGACAACAGACAGTGGAATGGAGTAGAGCTGGAAAGGAAACACCAGAAAACAAGGGGAAAGGTAAGCAGCTTGCAGGGAGCACAATATTTTTTTAGATGTTTGTGTTAACATCTTTATTATTTTACTATCGTTATTTACAGATTTTCAGAAGGACATACGGGAGTTAAGATGAATGAGGGAAGGTGAACACATGACCAAACTTTATGTTGTCTCAAAGATACAGATCCAGCAAAGCACCTGAGCACATGCATAACTTTAATCACGAGTCAGTCCATAGAATTTAATAGAACTCCTCACATTTAAAGCTATGCACATGCTTAAATTATTTGCTGGAGTGGGGCCTAAATCAACTTGCTATGTAAGTGACATAAGATGTATTATTGAGACCAGGCTTGCAACTGACTAGAATGCAGAGGAAAGGAATTTTATAAGCAATGCACATTTGCAGAAGTTACAAGATCTTACTTGCTCGGTATAATTTTGTTAAATACTTTGTACAGTTATTAGTTCATGATTAGTATTTCACCATAGCAGTAGCATATTTAGACCTATGAAGCTGTGAATATGGCTCAGGATTTTCACTGGCCACTCACCACATTTGCACACCTAACTGCCAGCCAGAGTTTCAGCCTCAATGGCCCAACATCATCTAACATTAGCATCAGCTAGTGATGGCAGAGAATGAATTCCTTAGCATTCTTCCCTAGCTATCAGCTATCTCCTGGCTTCTTGATCTTTTTTGGATGGAGCACCAGAAACCAGAGAACATCACAGCCAGCTGCATGGAGGAAGAAACAGCAGTAACAGCTGATGAGGACAGTGTCATGGCTACACAGGACTGAGTACCATTCGCCACTTGGCAGAGTACTGAGGGGAGGGGACCTCTTACCATTTTGCACAGGGGTGGCCATAAGAATGAGGTAGCAAGTAAATTACAAGATGAAAGCAAACATCTTGCCATAATTTTCCCCACCTAGAGTAATGTGGGGTATGTCTACACTACCACCCTAGTTTGAACTAGGGTGGTTAATGTAGGCAACCGGAGTTGCAAATGAAACCCGGGATTTGAATTTCCCGGGCTTCATTTGCATATTGCCGGGTGCCGCCATTTTTAAATGTCCGCTAGTTTGGACTCCGTGCCCGCGGCTACACGCGGCACGAACTAGGTAGTTCAGATTAGGCTTCCTATTCCGAACTACCGTTACTCCTCGTGGAACAAGGTGTACCAGTAGTTCAGAATAGGAAACCTAATCCGAGCTACCTAGTTCGTGCCGCGTGTAGCCGCGGGTACGGAGTCCGAACTAGTGGACATTTTGGCGGCGCCCAGCAATATGCAAATGAAGCCCGGGAAATTCAAATCCCGGGCTTCATTTGCAACTCCAGTTGCCTACATTAACCACCCTAGTTCAAACTAGGGTGGTAGTGTAGACATACCCATGATGATTGTGCCCAGTAAATCCTCCATGTGCCTAAGGAAGATTGGAGATCTCTTCCTTTTCCATTGTTTCATCTCTCCCAAGTCAGTGGCTCCATCTAACAGTTCCCCATCCCCCAACTGGGAATAATGGCTTATGACAGGATTAATATTAGGATAAATGCATTGAAGAGTGTAGAGTGCTCAGGCACTACAGGAATGTGGAGAGCTATATAAGTATCTAAGGGCTTGTCTCTACTATGCTGGGGATTGATGCTACAATGGTTGATCCATTGGTTATTGATTTATCACATCTGCTCAGATGCAATACATCAATCTCCAGGTGCTCGCCCATCGATGCCAGTACCCCACAAAGGCAAGAAGAGTAGCTGGCAACAATGGAAGGACAGTCCTCACTGACCTTACCCCACAGAAGATGCCGCAATAAGTACATGAATAAAAGTATGATGGTTACCAAAAAGAGTAAACAGGACACAGTGAATGCCGTAATTACTTTTCCACAATAAGTAGAATTAATTTATAAGCCGTGATGTAGGGCTAACTGTCCTGACCACATTCTGCTCATAGGCCTGGCCTACAACAAAAACGTATATTGACCTAGATACATCATCCGAGCTGTGAAAAATGTTATGCCCTGTGCATAACTGAGAGCACTATTTTGCCCTCTGCATGTCAGCTTCAGATCTTGCCTGACGTTCCTTTACTGCAGCAGGCCCAGCTCAGATTTTATTGGTATTGAATTGGCAGGTAAATGCCAAACATAATGAAAAACAATTACCTGTCTGAGCACACATGAGGATTAGAACATAGTACATTACATGGGCAGTGCCTACAGCTCTAGGGCTTTTTCAGGCTGCTTTAATCTTCTAAGTACCTACGTTCATCCAAATCCACCTTGGTACATATAAAAACATGCCTCTTTAATAAAGTATTTTAATGTCTGAAGTTAGCTTGGTGGCTTCATGACTACAAGGCTAATGTGTTGTTGAGGAGCTTGTGCCAATCCAAACTCTGCACGGCTCATCTAGAGAGGCTGAATTTGACATGTGAATACAGTGAGGTAATGCCTAAATTCTCTTCCCTGTAACAAATTTGCCTGAAGATGACAAACAAAAGTTTCATGTAAACAGTCTGCTGCAGTTAACGAATATTCCTTTAGTTTTCAAGTTTCAAAATGCCTTGAGTTCTGTGTTAACAGCAAACCTGTATGTATCTGACTTAATTTAGAAAACCTCACACACCCTTAACAGCCAAAACCTATCCTTTTATACACTCCGTTATTTTTCCTCTAAATTCATGTCAATTCTTCATATGCGATGCTCCTTTAAACCCCCCATTGCATGCACTACATGCAACCAAACTGCTGCTGATCTTACACCAGTGTTATAAGCTGATGTTACTAACTCCTTTGATTTTATTAGACATGCTCCATATCTATACCACTGTGAGATCAAAATTTGGCCCAGGGAACATGAAAGTCCCGGAGTAGAACTGCTACACATGACTTGCCGCTGTTTTCATACCCTGCCACCCTTGTTATTTGACACATTCACCCAAGGATTGAGCAAAGACTTGTCTTGGGTGGGCCATTATATTCCACACCCAAATGACATCCCAAGTTAAGTATCGGGCACTCACAGCCCACTCTGTTAGACTTATTTAGCATAGACACTTTAATTGACAGGTTTTTCCTCTCCTCCTCTTCTCTCTTTTTCTGCTATATATTTGTACTCCTTGCTCCATATTTGTCATCTGAAAAAGTGGGTTGTACTCACCAAAGCTCATAATATCACCTATATTTTTTGGTTAGTCTGTAACTAAAAATACTTAACAAACATTGAATGGTCCTATAGCGCCTTCGAGACTAACATGGCTACTCCTCTGAGACATCTAAAACTCAGACTGACCTAGCTACTTCGTTCAGGGCAGTGAAAAATGTCACATTCTTTGGAGCCTAATTAGATCAACCTAACCCATGGCAGACACAGCTTGGTCAATGGAAACAAGGAGATGGATTTACTACAGTAATGAAAAACCCTTTTTATCACTGTGTAAGTGTCTCTACAATGCAATGCTACAGTCACTGCAGCTTTGCCTTTGTAGCGCTTGTTGTGTAGACATACCTTCAATGTAAGTGTTGCACATTCCCTCTAAATTTTACCCAAAGAGTTATAAACAAAACCAAAGACTGTTACAAAACAATTTCCTTCCTTTATTGGACCTAGTCAGCCTCCAAAACTATATCCCAAGCATACATTTCTCAAGAGCTGGCAATCTTCAAAAGGGATAGCAGTTAGCAAAAGCTGTTACCAGCTCCCAGAAAGGAAATAAATAGAAAAACAAATGGCTTATCATTTCCAGGCCCATATGCAGGATTTCTGTGCTTTTTTTTTTTTTTTAAATGTCGACCTTAAGGGTGTGAATGCACTTCCCATAGTTGCCCAAGTCAGCGGGGAAATCAGCCCCAGCCTTCCCAGGCTGGTCAGAGAATGGGGGAGGGAGGCTCAGGCAGCACGCTGCTCCTGCCTTTCCCTGGCTGGCCAAAGCATACTCACTTGGGGGACCGTAGGGGGTGTGTGCTTTTGTGCCCCCTCCTCTCCCCAGCATGTATGGGCCTGATTTCTGTGATAAATTGGGAACCTAATTTCAATGAGAAAGGGAGAGACACGCAGGGGCAGCAGGTTTGCAGAAATGTTGGTAGCATCCAGCAGAGGCGTAGCGAGGCTGTTATGCACTTGGGGGCAAAGGCAAAATTTGCACCCCTCTCCCCCCAATCATTTGTAACTACCTGTGAGACTTTACACTTTCCAATCTGCGCTGGGAGGGGAGCATGTGAACAGGGTTTGGCTTGAACTCTCTGTGCTGCCCCTGTCTGGCCAAAGTGAAGAATTTGCTGCATGGGAAGCGGGAGTTCGCAGCCCACAAGGCGAGCGGGTCCCGGCAGTTTGGGGTGACAATGAATTGCACCCACGTGGGCGACCAAAGCCAGAGAATTGCTTGAGCTCCGTGCAGGGGCAGCGCACTGTGTGCATCCGGTGTATCTGCGGCAAGCCTGGCAGCAAGACAGTGGCTTGTGGGAAGTTCAGGACCCAGGGCTGCAGAAGGAGGCTGACGAGGCCGGGCTGCAAAGGGACCAGGGTTAAAACTGCTGTGCGGGTCCCGGGTGGCATTGGGTTGCAAGCAGCCACTGCAATGTAGCTGGAGTGGGATCCGGTCTTTGTAGAGCGCCAAGCAATGTCCCCGGCTTTGCTCATGTTCTTAAGCAGAGGGATGGGACATGTGCGGGGGCTCAGGGCAGGGGGTTACGGTGTCAGGAGGTGAGTTTGGGACAGAGGGTTGGTGTTTGGAGGGGTGCGGGGGAAGTTAAGGAGTCATGCAGGGGGTTGGTTTTGGGGCAGGCTCAGGGTTGGGAGTGAGGGTGCAGGAGTCCAGGATAGTGGTGGGAGGTGAAGGGCTTACGGAAGGGTGCTGGAAGGCAGGGGTACCTTACCGGGGCTGGCCAGTGGTGAGTGTGATGCAGTTCTTGTGGTGGCTCCTCATGGGGGCAAGGGACTCCAGGAGCTGGCCCTGGTTTCCATCTACTCCCCTCCAGCAAGTGGAGAGGCCTAGCTCTAGGGGTCAGCCCTTGCCTGCAACTGCCCCTGCAGCTCTTGTGGATTTCGTAGCTCTGGGGTCTGCCCGGCCTGCAGCTGCAGCCCAGCCTCCAGCCAGACCAGGAGAGGGCGGAAGTCAGAGTCAGCCCTGAACTCCAGCTGTCACGCCTCCATCCCCCCAATTCAGGGTCACCATGATGGGGATGCTCCAATCTCGCACAGAGTCGGTCAGCATAAAAAGAAGCCAGGTCTTATTGTCTTGCCCAGACTGCGCTGAAGGGGTTTTCACAGACAGCTAAATTGGCGTCCCTCTAGTGTGGTGCCTGAGGGCAACTGCCTCTCCCCGCCCTCTCCTTGCTATGCTTCTGGCATCCAGAGCCCACACTCCTCCCTCACTGAAACTCTCTCCCCTGCACTTGCCTATGGCTGTCGGTGGGGATTTGGGTGGGGTTGGGTATGGGGGAGGGGTGCAGGCTCTGGAAGGGAGTCTGTGTTCTGGGTGCAGGCTGTGGGCTAGAGCAGGGGATTGGGGTGCAGGCTCTGGGAAGGATGGGGACTGGATGGGGTGAGGGGTGCAGGCTCTGAGAGGGTGTTTGGGAACTGGAGGGTGTGCAGGAGTTTGGGGACAAAGGGGGATGGCGGCAGAGGGTGTAGGCTCTGGGAGGGGTAGGGTACTTGAGGGGGTGCAGGAGAGATGGGCTGGGGGTGGTGCTGCACTGACCTAAGGCACCCCCCTCTGACAGCAGCTCCACAGAGGAAGAGGAGTCTCTGTGAGCTGCTCCTAGGACTTGGGAGCATTGCACAGAGATCTTCTTCCTGCAGGTCCACAGGGCCACATGTGCTGGCAGCTGCAAGCTGCTCTAGCCTCTCTGTGCAGCTGGTTGTGGCAGCAGGGATACACAGGGTGTTTTAAATCACTGGGGAGCTGCAGGTGGGGCTGAGGGATGAACAGAGAGGGGAGCATGCAGGGAGTGCCCTGGTCCCTGTCTTTGATGGAGCAGGTTCCCTGGGCCAGGAATATCCCTGGTGCCCAGGCCCATATAATTCACCACCTATGGACACAGGACCTGATTCTCCACTCTGGTAGACTGGTTGCTTGTACCACCAGTAAAGTCAATGGAGCAACTAGAACTGGCCAAACTTGATGAAATTTTAAAATCTTGAAAGCCAAAATAAAATGGGGAATTTTAAAAAATATTTTTGTTGATTTCTCCTCCTTTTTCTTGACCAGTTGTACTGCCAACCCTAAGTGTTCAAAAAGCATGAGTCTGAGTCAGATGCCAAAAAAAAAAAAAAAAAGGCTGACAAAAAATCCTGAGGTTTTGGAAAAATAACAAATTTGGGGTTCTTTTTTATTTGCCTTGGTTGCTGAGCTTTTACAGTGCACTCAGGTCATATATTCGTGTTTTTTTCTTCAACCACAGGACTAGGAACTTAGTTTCCCTTTTTAAGTGAAAGCTGAGATTTTTACATAATCACTTGCCTATGCAAGCTAGGATTTTAAGAAATCACTGAATATTGAAAGATACATTATAAACTCATGAAAGCATGCAATGCTGGACTGGTTTTAGGTGTAAGGGGTGCTAATTGGTCTGTCATAGATCAGATTTGAGTAACTGACTATTTGTGTTCTGGGTGGCTCATAAAAATACTGAAGTCTCATTACCACATCCCATTTTGCAATGTTTTGCTAAATAGTCTTCTTCAAAATGCAAAGAGAAATGTTCAGCAGCAATTCTTAACTTAGGAACTACTATTTCAGAGGCATTGGAGGGCATTTTTGGAAAAGAACAGATTGCCAAAGATAGAACTTTGAGACGACTTATAATGACTGCAATGTGTATGTACGTGCTACACATGTCTGCAACCCCCTCATCTGCTTCAAGAAGTTTCTGTGAAGATCTTGATTATAGTTAGCCACAAGGTAACCAGTCATTTCGACCACCTCTCTTCTGCTGTCTCCAACCATACAAACCCCTGGCTGTTACCCAACTGATTCAAGGTGTAACTCTATGTATAGTAGAACATGTGTAATAAACCCAGTGTCTGAGAAAACAGACACTCTCACTCCCTATTGTTCAGAAGATTTCAATTTTAACCCTCCTTATTGTACCCCAGTGGAACCTCCCAGGCACTGTAATGTGAGGCCTCGAACCATTCAAGGGGCTAACAGTAAAGATCAGCTCCAACCAAGCTTGAATTACCACAGTGTTTCCTGGTGTGTGAACATGGACAGCCAGCCCAAGAAGTAAGGTATAGGATGAAGACATCAGAGCGATGCAAGCTAAGATTTTCATATCTCATTTTAGACCAGTTCAACTGTACTAAAATATGGCAAGGATATACAGTTGTCAGTTTGAGATGAATCTGTGTAAAGTTCAGCTACTACAAATGATGAGACAAAAAACATCCTTCTCGAAATTGGGTCTGTAAGTCAGTGCCTATTGTATCTATACACACACCCTGCAAGAAGTAACACTCCTGCAAATCTGCACTCTGGCAGGCAGCCAGAACTCTGCACCACTCCCAGACCCTTTGGGCAGATTGTTCCCGGAAAGGAATTAATTATCTGAACACAGGCGGGTGCGCTGGGCTCATTGCAAGACCAGACATATGGCTATAGGTATAAAAAGGCAGATCATGCTGCTTCACCCCCAGAATGCCCCTTTGTGTCACCTGTCATGGGCTTACTATGAAGATATAAGGGAAGGAATACATGTAAGGCCAATGTCCACCCCATGTTCCCACTGCTGCCAAAGCTTTTTCTAGTAGATGCCTGTGTGCAAGATCTGTCAGAATTTGGCCCACTGTCTTTGGGCTTGTACATGTCATGCATACCTATGTTACGGTTCCCTGAGCTTCACTTTCTACTTCACTCTTCAATTGGAAGGGCTGAAAATACATTCCACTACAGAATATCATGCTGGACACTGCATTTGCATGAATAACTCATCTGTGTTGATGACTGGTCTTTACACAAAATGGAAACTAATAATCTTAGGGGCCTTTGAAGTGTTTATTTCAATGATAGAATACTCTGGCTGTGCATCATTTACTAGTATATACAGGAAATTTTGGGGAGTTTCCAGGTTTACTGACTGAAATCTGCCAGTTTACGTCTCATACTGGTACATTTATGTAGGGAATACAGATTTTTGTTACAAAATTTAATTCTTTAAAGTGCCCATGCACAGGCAAAGAATGTGACTCATTCCTAAGACTAGTAAGGAAGTTTTGGCTGATCTTTGGGCATGTACATTGAACATAGAGATACTCACTGAGTGGATATCCAGCCTAATAATTGTTTGGCTTATTGCCAAAGGTAGAGAACTGGAAACGAATGATAGTATGTCTGGCATGCCATCTGCCAGGCATATCAACCAGCAGATGCTCAGCATGAATACTTGCTCTCTATTCTGCCAGGATGAAATGAGGGGGGGAGTAAGCGGGCATTTTTATTAAATATTTTCTTGCTTGTATCTGTTGTCTTTGTATTACAAACAGCCTTGCACATAAAGCCACTTCTTACTGCTAATGACTGCTTATGCTTTCTCAGTTTTGTCTACATGAGAGAGTTGCACTGGTTTAACTCAAGTTGTAACTTTGAAACTGATTTGGTTAAATTAGTACCAAAGGCTGTGTGGACACACCCTTAGTTTGGTTTAAACCAGGCTTATTTCACTGGTTTAAGCTAAATCAAAGTAAGCATCTCTTGAAATAAAATGAGTGGCCACACAAAAGTGTGTACCACTTTCAGAAAATGGGTTGAAAACCATTCTAAGGCCAACTGGCACAATGTTTTCATTGTGAATTTAGATTTGATGGAATTTAGATTTGATGGAATTCCTTTTCCTTACCCTATCCTAGCCCATCTTTTTAGGTGGGGCTGACCAGTTGCCTTTTCTTATTGTTTTAAATATTATGAAATAATCAATATCGGAAACATAAAAAGTTTTCAAGTTGCAAGTTATAGCTTTGCTTTCTATATTTATGGCTAATCAAAAGTGAGTTACTAAATACACATGCAATTCAAACGTGGATAATTATTTAAGCTAATATAAATGTCAGCAATTTATGGATCTAGGCCTCCTGTCCAACTTTTTCACAGGACTTTAGCCTTTCATGCACACAGGAGCCCAGATCAGGCCCCACACAAACACAGGATTAGGAGGCATCAAAGGTAGCTTCAAGCTATCTTTGTCGCACCCTGCCAATTTGAGTTGAACATAGCTGGGACACAGCCCAGGTTCTGGGCCAGAATCTGGTCCATTTAAAGGAAGTTAATGTCACTCAGTAGATAAGACACACTCTTCAGCCTGGTAGATAATAAGTGATATCATCTTTGCTATGTATGTCAGAGGTCTGAAACCATCACACCCCTAAACAATGTGGCTATTCTGACATAACCCCCTCCCCCACAGCGTAGACACAGTTATATTCACAGAAGAGAGTTCTCATCGACATAGCTATCTTGGTGAACGTGGAGTTCCTATAACAACAAATATTAGTTCAAGCAGCATCTGTACTACAGGACTATGCTGGCAGCCTGGCATAATTATTCCAACATATCGATACTAGTATAATTTCCATAATGTGTACAGTAAAACCTCACCATTTGCGATGGATGCATTCCTGACACCACTGCAAATAGTGAAATCCGCAAATACTGGGAGCAAGGAGAAACGAATGAGTATTCTGTTTCCCCATGGCTCCCAAACCCCTCATAGCAAGCTCCCCACAGCTTCTGGCTACTGCAATGAGTGTAACTCCCCTCCCCCCCAATTGCTCCGACACCCCGCAACAGATCCTCCCTCCAGGCCACGTTCCCCCCAGACCAGGGGATGGGGTGCAATGGAAAGGACAGAGCAGTGGCAGGAAGGGGCAGGGTTTGGGGATGGGAGTATCCCGCGAATACATGAAATCACAAATTGGGAGAGTCTCCTGTACGTGAAGAGCATTTGTCCCACTTTACAGAAATTGCATTGTGAATTGTCTCTGGCTCAAGTCCATTCTGTAGTTAGGCAGTTTGATGAGGTGTGAAATGGCTGCTCTCCCTTCTCTATTGTTTTTGTTATGTCTTGAGCACAATGTTTCTCATTGCCAGCTTTTTTTTTTTTTAATAGAAGAATTAGTGGAATGAATTAAAAGGCTGTTTCACTAAACACCACACAGCAGGTCTGATTTCCGTTTTATTTTCCTCAAACTATGTCAATACAAAATATAAGGAAACTTAATTACTACAGCCTCAGGTTTAAGAAAAGGAAAATGGAAAGAAGAGTGCAGGACTGTGGACTAATGAAACAACCTGATTATTTTTCAGATCATTATGGGAAGAGAAAATGAAGCAAACATTGGTGTTTCATACTTCAAGACCTTCTTTTGGGAGTGATCTGTAATAAAGAAAGATCCTCCACATTTTTTCTCTATATGTTATATTTTAGTAAAGATGTATGGGTCTGGCTGAGACTGAAATGCAGTTGTATTTGTCTCTCTCAGATATCCAGTTCACTGCTAGCAGAAATCTGAAAAGCAAATTGAGACCATTAAAGTGGATGAAAGTCTCTCTCTTTATTTTAGTGGGCTTTGGATCACTGTCCAACTACATATTTCAGGAATGTATGGATTTTTATGTCATACTCCATTTCTCTGTGCAATATATAATAATGATTTGCATTTGTACAGAAGCTTTGATTGGAGGATTTCAAAGTGCCTTACAGAAGTAGGGTTTTGTCAACTCAACTTTTACTGTTGGGGAAACTGAAACATAGTACTGGGAAATAACCCCTCAGCAATCATGTCAGTAGATCGGTGTCAGAATTTGCAGTAGAACGTCTAATCAAGATTTTAAAATATGGTTGCCTAAAGTTAGACTTCTGAATCCATGTCCAGGCTCCTAAATAAATGGCTGTATTTTTAAAATCTGTGGGAGCTGCTGAGTATTTAATATTTAGGGAGGAGCCCATATTTTGGTTTTGGAGTCTAGCTTCAGGCTCCCTTAAAAAACTTCTTTGGGCCCATGTTTTATGAAGCCTGTTTCTCTGCTCCAGCTCCCAGGTAGTGCTGCTTTCATACAACTGATCAAGAACACCTGACATGCAAAACCCCAAAGCTAATTAACCAAAAAAAGGGCAGGGAGGGGGAATCAGCTTTCTATAAAAAGGATTCACCATTAAAATGCTTGTGTTGCAAAGGCCACAATTAATGGCATCCCCCATGGCAGCATTTAGACAGCCTAGAAAGCAGGGTAGACAGTTAATTGTATATGGCTAAAGCTGACCATTTAAACAACTACGTGTCTAATAGGGCATTTTGGCAGCTACCAGTTTTGTGTCTGAATATTATTCATATTGGCTTTATATATTTGGGTCAGATTATACCATGGGACTGATTCTGATCTCACTAAGGGCATAACTTCAATGTAAAATCAAAGTGGTTTTTTTTTTACACTTCGCTAACTTGGGTTAAAATAGCAATGGAGACATGGCAACTGGATTTTCACTCAGGTTAGCAGCTTGAGTTAAAGTCTATAGGGGATCCATAAATCATGTTTTATGAAAATTGGCTTATGGATATGAATATGCAGAACTCAAAGATGTTTTATGCAAAACTGTTAGTGTAATGTATCAATTTTAAAGTTACATTCTGATAAAACTGTGTATCCTATTTTTGTACATGTATCATTCTGGTATGTGACATTAGAAATATCATAGAATACTAGAACTGGAAGGGACCTAAAGAGGTCATCAAGTCCAGTCTCCTGCCCTCACAGAAGGACCAAGCACCATCTAGATCATCCCTGACAGGTGTCTGTCTAACCTGCTCTTAAATATCTTCAGTGCTGGAGATTCCACAACCTCCCTAGGCATTTGGAGTGTGGATCTATTTCTAGTTGTAAAGGTGCTAATGAGGGTTGTTACTGATGCTCTGGATCTTAATGACTTGGTACTCAAACCAACAATCTGTGAATGGTCTTGTTTGTAAACTCACACTGTGGTTGGTCTTTGAAAGACATGTGACCATGCCAACCTGGAAAAAAGAGGTTACTCACCTTGTGCAGTAACTGGTGTTCTTTGAGATGGGTGTCCCTGTGGGCACTCCACTGTAGGGGTCTTGGCATCCCTGTGCTTATAATAGGAACTTTCTAGCAGCAGTATCCCTGGTGCCAATGCACATATGTGGTGCCGCTTGCACCGTAGCAAGCGTGCCAATGCACTTGTGTTATCAACCGTCCCTCAGTTCCTTCTACCGCAGAGAGATGTTATGACTCCTAAGCAGAGGGGAGGAAGGAGGGTCATAAAGAGCCCACAGGGACACCCATCTCAAAGAACACCAGTTACTGCACAAGGTGAGTAACCTCTTTTTTCTTCTTCAAGAAGTGTCCCTATGGACTGTCCCCTGTGACCATGGAGCAGTACCCTGAGAATTTGGAAGGAGGGGCTTTAGAGCTGCAGACTGAGCAGTGGACAAAATTGCCACTCCAAATTTAGTGTGTCGAGAGGCATACCTATCTACAGTGTAATCTGTTGTGAAGGTATGTACTAAAGCCCATGTTGTAGCCCTACAAATGTCAGTGATGGGGACATTGTGTAGGACGGCTGTAGAGGTAGCTACTGCTCTGGTGGCATGCACTCGTACTTGATCGGGGAATGGTACTTAGTTGAGCAAGAAACACATCTTGATGCAATTAACTATCCATTTAGAGAGTTGTTGTTTGGAAATGGCTTGACCTTTGGAGTGATCTGCTATGGACAGAAATAATCTAGGAGAACTTCTAAATTACTTTGTTCTTTCAGGGTAGAAAGCAAGGGTGCAACAGACATCTAAGGCATGGAGACGAGGGGCGTTGGTGTCTGGAGGAGATTTTGGCAGAAGACAGGTAAGTATAATGGCTTGTTGATGTGAAACTGCGAAACCACCTTGGGAAGAAATTTCCAGTGAGGTCTGAGCACCATTTTGTCCTTATAAAATACTGTAAAAAGAGGAGGGCCAGCCATGAGTGTGGTGAGCTCACTAATTCTTCTTGCTGGGGTGATGGCCATGAGGAAAGCGACTTTCATTGAGAGATGCAAAAGCAAACAAGTCGCCATTAGTCCAAAGGCACAATCAGTCAAGGTTGTAAGAATGAAGTTTAGATCCCAGGATGGTGTGATTTGCCTCAATGTAGGGAGCACATTGTTGAGTCCCTTCAAGAACCTTTTCCTAGTCAGATGAGCGACAGCTGTGTGCCCCTCTATTTGGGAATGCTCGCTTGAGATTGCCACCAGGTGAACTTTTACTGATGAATTTGAGAGGCTCTCTTCTTCAAGGAAAGCAGGTAGTCTAGCACTCTTGGTAGAGGTGCTGAGCGAAGTGATCGTGAGATGCGAGTGGCCCAAAGAATGAATTGTTGACATTTTTTAGTATAGGTTTTCCCGGTGCTCGCAACTGTTAGTGATTAAGTGACGGATCTCTTCCGAATAGATAGTGTTAGATGTGCTCAGCCTTGAAGGAGCCAGGCTTTGAGGTGTAACCTCTGAATGTGTTGGGCCCTGTCCTGCTTTATTTTCTGAATGACTTTGTTGAATAGAGGTGATACGGAAAAGCATACGCTAGTTTGTCCGCCCACTTAAACAACAGGGCATTGCCTGGGCAGTTCTTGCTCAGGCCTGCCCTGGAACAGTATTTGGGGCATTTGGCATTGTGAAACATGGCAAGCAAGTCTATGTCCAGAAACCCTCATTTCTGGAATATGGTATGCAAGACTTGTGGGTGTATCTCCCATTTGTACTTCTGAAGACAGTTTCGGCTCAGATGGTCTGCAGTCACATTTTGCTTCCCTGGGAGGTAGACTGCCAAAGTGCACACGTGGTTCTCAATGCACCAGTGCCACAGAGCCATGGCCTCTTTGCAAAGATGGTAAGACTTGGCCTCTCATTGCCAGTTTATATAGAACATGCAAACAGTGTTGTCTGTCAATATTCTTACTCATTCATTGCAAATCAGAGAGAGGTCACACACTCATTTGACTGCTTGGAACTCCAAAATATTGATGTGGAGTGTTAACTCTGGTGGAGACCATCTTCCCTGAATGTTGTGTTCGTCTAGGTGTGCACCCCATCCCTCTAGAGAAGTGTCCATGGTTACTGTGATAGAAGAGGGTTTTCACTGGAATGGCACTCCCTTGCAAAGGCTGTTGGGCTGCAACCACCCTGTAGGGATTCTTTTACCCTTTTTGGAGGGCTCAGGATCTCGTGACGATGGTGCTTGTGTGGCCGGAACAGAGCCATGCCTAAAGGCAATGCATGTGTAACTGGGCATATGGGACATTGTCCTGACATGCGGCTGAGCAACTGAAGGCACTGTCTGGTGAACACCGTGCAGCTGTTGATCATTGTTTGAGCCAATAGAGCTAGGAACTAGAAAAGTTGAAGTGGAAGTCTGGCTTGTGCTCAGATGCAATCCAGTATTGCACCTGTGAATTCCAGCTCCTGAGTAGGAGTCAGGTGAGACTTGTGTGTATTTATTTGCAGGCCCAGAGTGTTGAACGAGCTGATAGTTCTTGCTGTGGACTGCATTGCTAGCTGGGCGGTGGGAGTTACTATAAGGCAGTCATCTAGATATGGGTAGATTATCACTCCTGATCTTTGTAAGTGAGCTATAGCTACCACAAGGACCTTTGAAATGCCCTTGGGGCTGAGGGGAGTCTGAAAGGAAGGACATGGTATTGTCAGTGACAGTCTTTTAGGGTGAATCTGAGACACTTCCTGTGTGGTAGGCGAATTGAATGTGAAAAAAGGCAGCTGGTAGGTCAAGGAACAACATCCAGTTTCCTTTTTCCAAAGACAGGATTATCTTTGCCAGCATTACCATAGTGAAGTGTTGTTTCTTTAGGTATTTGTTCAGTCTGTGTGGGTCCAAGATGAGTGTCCAGCCTCCTGATTTTTTTTTTTGGAGTCAGGAAGTATTGGGAATGAAATGCCTTTCCCCTGTGTGGAGGTGGCAGTGGTTCTATTGCCCTCATTGTGAGAAGCTTGTCTATCTGTGCTTGTAGGAGAGTCTCATGAGAGGGGTTCCTGAAGAGGGATGCGGAAGGGGGTTATACTGAAGGGAAGAAGAGGAAAGGGATAGTATAACCCCTGGAGATTATGTCCAATGCCCATCTGTCTGAAATTATATGAGACCGGGCTTGATGGAAAAGGTGCAGACTATATTGATGATGACTCCCAATAGGAGTTGATATTTAACCCTTTACCAATTTCTCAAAATGCCTATCTAGAGTTTGCAGGCTGGGATGCAATAGACTGGTCCTGAGGCTGTCTCCTCTTCTGCTGTCTCTGACACCACCTTAAGTTGTAGCCTCTCTGTTGGGAGGTGTACAAAGACAATCTATCATGAAGCGTATAGAGGTGGTTCTGCTGCTTTTTAGGCTGAGGGACATACATGCCCAAGGTCTGTAGTGTAGCCTTAGAATCTATGAGTGTGTGAAGAGATGCATCCATCAATGTAGAAAATTGTTTTTGATCCTCAAAGGGAAGATCCTCAACTGTATTTTGCATCTTCCTAGGAAACCCTGAGAGGTGCAACCAAGAGGCCCTATGCATGACAATGGATGATGCCAAGGAATGGGATACTGTGCCAGCCAAATCCAGGGAGGCTTGCAACACTGTCTTGGCTATGAGTGGTCCTTTCTCCAGATTGGACTTAAATGGTGCCATGTGTTCCTCTGGGAGGCGTTCAATAAAAATGTTCATTTTGTCAAAGAGGTATAAGTGTACTTTGATAAGAGGGCCGAATCATTAGTATTCCTAAATTGCAGGAATACAGATGAATAAGCTTTGCATCCCAAAATATCCAACCTCTTTCAGTCCTTGTCGTAGGGTGTCAACTTGAAGTGGGTCTGTTTGCCACTGGTGCAAACCACTTTGACCACAAGGGAGTTAGGAGCTGGATGAGTAAACAGGAACTCTACTCCTCTGGCTAGTACGTAATAGTTCTTGTCAGCCCTTTTGGATGTTGGAGAAATGGAGGCTGGAGTCTGCGAGATGATTTTGGCTGGGTCCAGGATGGCCTTGTTTATTGGGAGGGGTATCTTAGATGAGGCCGAGGCATGAAGAATGTCAGTAAGTTTATGCTGGAATTCAGGAACTTCCATTAGGAAGATATCCAGCGAATCTGCAACCCCTTTCTATAGGTTCTGGAAGGACCTGAAGTCATTCCCAGATGTCGGTGGCAAGGGCATTATTGACTCATCGGGCGAAGAGGAGGACAAATGGCAGGTGGGGAGAATGTCCTCCTCTTGAGTCTCCTCCAGATATCCTATATCCTCCTGGGTGGTGTCAGACCTCATCAATACCGGAGATTTTGGAGCCACTGGTTGTGGTTTGTGCTGTGGAGCAGCCTGAGATGTTGCCATTTGGGCTCTGAAAGGGGCCCAAGAATCCCATCCTTGACACAACTGGGGAAAATGTAGGGGTGGAAACCAGGGAACAGGCTGCCACATCTGCTCTTGGCTCTGTTGCTGCTGCTGTTGCTGTTCCGAGGCAGGTTGGGGTAAAGAGTGGCAAAGAGAGAAAGAGATTTCCTTGTTGTCTTCATCCTCACTAGAAAAGGGTGGGGCTGAGCTGGAAGGGGTCACAAGCCTGCTGGGTCCCTCAAGGATAGGAGTGGCATCGGTGCTGAAGAAGAGGGCACTTGGTACCGACGTGACCAGAAGCTCTTCTTATGTGGTCAATGGGAGTGATGGCAGAAATAAGGGTACCAATAGAGCAGTTATCTGGGTATGCTGTGGCATTGGTACAGACACATCATCTGGTCTAGTCATGGTTGCCGTGAAAAGTCTTGGTACACAGCCCCGGTACCATCTTAGATGGGGTCTGCACCGATGGATCTGAGTGGCCTTGCACCGATAGACCCGGTGTGCTGTGCCAGTTTCAGTGCTGATTGTTTTGGTGCGATGATATCGGTATCGATGGTGTAGAGGCGGTCTTTTTTGGTTTTGATACTGAGACCTCAGGGCATGTTTCCTAGGTTGGCACCACTCCTCGGGACTTATCCAGACTGGATGAGCCCGGAACCTGCTTATCCCCTGAAGCCTGTGTCGTCAATGCCAAGGATGGCTTCTGTTGAGGGAATACCTTTTGTGTAGGCCTTTATGTGGTGTAAGAAGATGTATGCTTCCTCTCTGAAGTCTTCTTAGCTATAGGCTCCTGTGGTACCATTGTCTCCTGGTCCAAAACTGCTGGGGGAAGACGTTAGGGGCGGAAAGGCTTGTGATATCGGTTCTGATGTTGGTATTACTGTCTTCTCCATCATTAGGAGCTTGAGTTGCAGATTCCTGGCCTTTAGGGGCCTGAAGGAAAGCTTTTCACAATGATGGCATTTCTGTGGGGAGTGATCCTGCCCCAGACAATGAATACATTGGGCATGTCCATCTGATATGGGGAGAGACAGTCTGCAAGTAAGGCATATCTTGAACTCTCGGAAGCCTGGCTTTACTACCCAACTAACTGAGAAGGGGGAATAAGGAAAGGAAAGAAAAGAAAAATTGATTTTTTGTGTCTGTTTTGTCTCATTTTTAAAAAAAGGAAGGGAAGGAAGGAAAGGCACCTGAATTAACTAAAGGAAAAACTCTAACTAGAAGAACTACACTAATACAAATTTTATCTGCAATGAAGAACCAGAGCACTAATGGGTTCCAACCAAACCTAAGGCGGTTGAAAAGGAACTGAGGGACAATTGATGATGCCAACTTGTCAGCACACTCACTAGGACACAAGTGGCACCATGCACGCATGTCAGCATCCAGGGTACTGCTGCTACAAAGTTCTAATTATAAGCGCAGGGGCGCCAAGAGACCTACAGTGGAGCACCCACAGGGAGAGTGGCGCATCCACAGGGAGATTCCTTGAAAAAGAACCTGGAGAGATAGGGTGCTGAACAAAGGATTCCCACCCTGGGTGAAAGTCTATCTAAGCAATGGGAAGCCATCAATCCTTTGTCTCCGGCTGGTCTTTGAAACTACCAGGCCCACTCTAACAGCATACTTGATAAGAAAGAACTTGGAAGAAGCTGTAGACACAGGCCAGAGTAAAGATAAACTTTGACTTGAAGCTTTTTACCTGTGACAAGAACAGCTGTTTAGGGTAAGAATTTACATGTAGCAAGTTTTAGTGGATTAGAACTAGCTAAGTGTTTTTTGTTCATTTTAATTTAGTAACTTACTTTGGTCTGACTGTTTTTACTTGCAACTACTTAAATCCTACTTTTTATACTGAATAAAAACACTTTTGTTTATTATCAAGCCCAGTGTTACCTGTGGGGAGAGACCCCTGTGCATCTCTCTTTTTCATTGATAAAGTGGGTAGACCGTACAAACTTTCTCTGTGTAAAACGTTTACACAGCAGGATGGATTTATTTGGGATTTTGGTCCCTTTTGGAGTGGTGGTTTCCTGGGGGCTGAACCCTTACAGCCGAGCCCTAGAGCTGAACCAGTTCAGTGTCTGTGTAACTCTGCAGGGTGGTGGTAATGCCACTCTGTGTCTTGTCTTGGGGGAGACCAGAGGATCTGCCTCAGCAGGACAAGGTGGTGGGAAGCCTTAGAAAGCAGTTGCCTTAGAGAGCAGTCACACCTGGAATTAAGCTCAAATTACTAAGAGTTAAAAGTCAAGTTGCCATGTGACCACTGTGGTTTCAAACTGAAGCTAAGTCTAGACTGCAGGCTTCTTTTGGAAGATTTTTTGGAAGAGATCTTCCGAAAAAACTTCTTCTGAAAGAGCGCATCCACACTGCCAAAGCGCATAAAAAAAGCGATCTGCTTTTTCGAAAGATAGCATCCATTCAGCGTGGATACTATCTCATATTTAAACTATGATTACTATGAATGGAGTGGCCAGCAGGGCACCTGTGCTTTTTCTTCTTCTTGCGTAAGAACTCCCTCTTCCCTGTCCACACACGCCTTTTTTCCGAAAGAGCTCTTTCAGAAAAAGGTTTCTTCCTGGTAGAAAGAGGATTACCAATGCCAGAAAAACCCCTCAGTTCTTTCGATTTTATTTCGAAAGAACGTGATTGCAGTGTGGACATAATTGAAATTTTTTTTAAAAAATGGCCATTTTTCTGAAAAAACTTTGTAGTGTAGACATACCCTGAGCTAGATACCCCACTTTAAGAACACACTCTGTTTTTACAGGGAAGACACAAACTTACGTGGGTGGATATCTAGTTGAATACTATTGCTTTTGCTGGAGTTATTCCTGATTTACACAAGTGTGCATGCAATGAGAATCAGGCCCTGTGTTCATGTATTTTGTTAGAAAAATGGTGAGAACCTATATGCATAATGGCAGAGAAAATATAGAGCAACTGAATTAAAAGCATAGCCTTAAAAAGACAAACATATAGAATGAAATCCTGATCCCATCAAAGTCAATGGGAATTTTACCATTGACATCAATGGAGCCCCGATGTCACGCCCACATCCATACATCATAATCTGACACATGTACACTTTTGAAATCAATGGAAGACTTCTTGGAACAAGCCCATTGTATACTGTACCTCAAAGTCACTGGTGGAAACACAGCTATTGTTTTAAAATGTGGAGTTTTAAACTATCTATCAGAGAGTTCCTCTTTTATTCCCTAAAGCACAGCAAATACACAATGAGAATTACAAGTACAAATTGAATTACAAATGACATGAAGGTCTACAGCATTCATACAGTTTATTCCTTATCAGAAACTACAAATCTATGTACATGCAAAATTTAAAATCTGATGTATTCTACTGTGTTTTTGCTACTTCATTCTTAAAAGAGTTTAAATGCACAAGATCTGGGAGATAATAATTATACAGGGATTTGTCTGACACTGAGAAAATAAATGATGAATAAAGTCTAAGAAAATGAAATTCTACCCCTTAGGATCTTACTAATGGGCATATTAAACTAAAATCCTCCCTGGCATAACTAGTGATTTCAATAGAGTTGTAGCAAAGAGGAATTTAGACTCTCAGTTTCTGCTAAAAAGCAAGGATTTTCATTAGAAGTCATTGGAGAGGGGGGACAGGTTCATTTAACAATCTGGGCAGTGTATGAAATCTACAGCGAAAAGGTCGCAGCTTCTCAGTCAGATCACTGGAATATTTCAAGAGAGGAGGTGCCCATTTTTATTTGCAAGTTGCATTCCTCCCAACAGCTGATTTGTGGGCTGCCTGGCTGCCAATGGGATATAAAAGATGCACCTGTTGAAAGTCCATTTGTTCTATTTGGAGTGTTTCATTTCTAGTGAAGGGTGTAGTTCTAGGGCTGCCATCTTGGAAAAAAACAGGAAAGTGGGTGAGGGGAAGAGGTAAGGAATGTAAAGAAAAAAGGGAAAACAGGGAATGCAAAGTTAGAGCAGGAGAGTCTAGTCCAGGGTTTCTGGTACCCAGGAGGCAGCAAGTGGGAGGGGACAGACAGGTCCATGGAGCCAATACGTACAGGTAGTGGGCTCGAAAGCTGGCTCCCTGCACATGTTGGCTCCAGCCTACCTCCCTCATCCTCTGCACTGTTGCCTCTCTATCAGAGGTAGCAGCACGAGGGGGAGGAGGAGGCAGGCGGATTCGGTGCTCTTGTGGAGCTGGATGTTAAGCTAGCTCCTCCCAGGCACTGGCTCCCACTCCCCACTCTTGCTGCTTCTGATTCAGAGGCAGCAAGCGGGGGTAGAATTGTGTATAGTTGACAAGATTAACCAATAAGCCTGGGCTTATTAGTTAACTGTGTAGTCATCTGCACTATGACATCCCTAATATCTTTACAAGCGACACCACCACAGAACCTAACCATATAAGCCTCAACATCAGGGCTTCACTAACCAATTACAGTATGTCTACACAGCAAAGTTATTTCGAAATAACAGCCGTTATTTCGAAATAACTTTACCAGCATCTACACAGCCAAACTGCTATTTTTAAATTAAATCGAAATAGCGGAGCATTTATTTCAAATTTGGTAAACATCATTCCATGAGGAATAATGCCAAATTCAAAATAGCTAAATCAAAATAAGCACTGTGTAGACACTTATTTTGAAATAGGGGGCCTCCAGCCCTTCTCAGGGTGCCCTAGTGGCCACACTGGGCCAAACCAGGAAAACTCTTCTGCTCCCCCCGCAGCCCCAGAGCCCTTAAAGGGGTAGACTCTGGCTACAGTGTCTGTGCCAGCTGCAAGCCTGCCATCACAGAGCCAGCAGGTAGTTGCCAGGTGGTTCCCCCAAAAATACCGAACACGTGGTATTTTGGTTGAGTTAAAAAAAAAAAAAAAAAGAAGTGCAGGATAATAAGTACTGCCTTTCCCAGCCAGTCCCCCCACCCCTTCTGATGGGCCCAGACCAGCAATCGTGGCCCCGCCTCCCAGCTGGGATTGCACATGTCCGGTATTCTCTGATTTTTTTTACCAGACAAAGAGTGCAAATACTGGACTGTCCAGTAGAATACCTGACACCTGGCAACCCTAGCCCCTGGCCCAGCATGAGCCAGCAACCCACTGGCACCCAGACCTCCACTGCTCCCCAGGAGCAGGCTCGCAGCTCCCAGGAGCCTGTCAGGGGCCACAAAAGGCGGGCGCCTTCCTGGTCCAGTGCGGAGATCATGGACCTGATTGAGGTTTGGGGGGAGGCCTCCAATGTCCATGATCTTCACACTAGATGCAGAAACGCAGCTGTCTGCAGGCGGATGGCTGACAGCCTGGCCACCAAAGGCCACATGTGCATCCAGGAGCAGCTGTGCATGAAGATAAAGGAGCTGCGGCAGGCCTATGCCAGGGCCACGGGGCAGCTCCCAAACGGGCTGTCCCAGACCCCTGCCCCATTATGATGCCCTGAACCGCATTCTGGGGGGAGGTAGAATGTCCGTGCCCCCCAGGTGGTCATCCACCCTGGGGCAGAGGGCCATGACCAGGGCATGGAGGAGGAGGAGGACGACAGCCAGGAGTCGCAGGAGCCCAGAGGGAGCATGGCACTCACCCAGGACCCCCATGTCACCAGTGTCGTCCGAGGCTGGGAAGGCCTCAACATGCGAATGCCATCACTGTCCCCTTATGCGGGGCATGGGAGGGGGAAGAGGGAGACCAGGGACCGCGCGTGTGGGCCTTGCTGATCACGGAGCACACAGCAACCTGTGCGTGTGCCATACCACCCTGGGCATGTGGCCCCGGCTCACTACCACACAGGGGCCCTAGCCTTGTTACCCAAACGCATGTATGCATGAAGGCAAATGACATGCTCCTGACCCTGGGGAGGGACACTGCACCATGCTTTCCCTCCACAAGCCCCCTTTATGCAGAGGCAGGGCACATCTCCCCTCCCTCCACACTATATACAGCACAGGGGCATGGGTGCAGTCCCGGGTGCTAGGGGTCTGGGCTGGATTACCCAATAGGCAGACTAAGCACGTGCTTAGGGCACCAGCAAAGCAGGGACGCCAAAAAAAAGAAAAAAAAAGAGATTTGACAGTATAGTGTTGTTTTTATTTTGAATTACATATGGAAGGGCACCATAATCTTTTCAGTGCTTAGTGCCTCTAAAGGTCTTAATCCGGCTCTGTGGGAGACAGGTGGACCAGCAAGACCCCCAACCCTGAGCTTCTCCTCTCCCTTCCTCCCACTTCTATCTCCCTCCTCACAGGTTTACCCCTCCCCTCTCCCAGCCTCTCGCCTCCACTCTCCCACCTTCATCCCACCCCCCCCACCCCAGTTATGTTCAATAAAAAGAGAGTTTGTTTTTGGCAACACACATGTTTTTATTTTACATCAGGAAGGGGGGTTAGGAAGGGGAAAGTGGAAGGATGTGAGAGTGGAATAAGGATCAAGGCCCCAGTGGGGCACGCCAGTGAGACTTCACTCCTCCTCCATCTGGAAGTTCTCCCGCAGGGCCTCCCAGATACCGACAGCCCCCGATGGGCCTCCCAGCTGGCAGCCATGCGAGGCTGTGCGTATAGGCCAGCGAAGTGGTCGGCCTCTGCCATCCAGCCTGGCAGGAAAGCCTCCCCCTTCCTTTCGCACAAAATTGTGCAGCACACAGCACGCCGCCGCCATGTGCGGAATATTCCTCTCGGAGAGGTCCAGGTGGATGAGGAGGCATCTAAATCAGGCCTTCAGCCAGCCGAAGGCACCATGATGCAGGCCCTGCTGAGCCTGGCAGTAAAGGCCTGCCAGGAGGGGTTGAGGTGTCCCGTGTAGGGCTTCACGAGCCCGGGCTGTAGTGGGTAGGCCGCATCCCCCCACCAGGTACAAAGGCATGTCCACATCCTCGATCCCGATGTGGTGGTCGGGAAAGAAAGTCCCGGCATGCAGCCTCTGGCACACAGAGGAGTTGCGGTACACCCGCATGTCGTGTGCTTTGCCGGACCAGCCCATGTTAATATCCAGGAAGCGGCCCCGGTGGTCAGACACAGCCTACGGGATAACCAAGAAGTATCCCTTCCGGTTTACGTACCGGGAGGCCTGGTGCTCTGGGGCACGGATGGGGATGTGTCCCATCGATTGCCCCCCCGCAGTTGGGGAAGCCCAGGGTGCCAAAGCCCTCGATGACCACGTCCACATCAGTGAGGCAGATGACTCTGCGGAGCAGCTCTCTATTGATGGCCTTGACCACTTGCAGAGGGACACACAAAACCGAGAGTCACTGGGGTGCCAGGGTGGCTGACAGTGCTCTCTCCCTGCCACTGCCCCACACCTCCTCTCCAGGAGCAACCCCCCTGCAATCCTGGCCACCACGGGTAGTCTATAGTGTGGCTGGGACAGAACAAACCCTCCCGGGGAGGGGACTTGCACCACCTTTCCCTGGGTCAACCCATCCCCTCCCCCCACCCCGCAGGCACAGTGGCTGGAGACTGCCATACCTGCATGAGCACTGCTTCAACGGTGGATTTCCCCACGCCAAACTTGTTCCCCATGGATCAGTAGCTATCTGGTGTGGAGAGCTTCCAGAGGGCGATGGCCACACGCCTCATGTACGTGTCCAATCGCTGTAGACCAGGGGCGAGCCACTCACAGAGCTTGCAGAAGGTGTCCTTCTTCATTCTGAAGTTCTGGGTCCATTGTTGGTCTCCCCAGTGCTCCAGGACGATATGGTTCCACCAGTCGCTGCTGGTGTCCAGAAACCAGATGCGGCGGGACATGCTGGCGTCCAGGCACTGCTGCTGCGCCTCGTCTTCCCCCAGGAGGGTCTAGAAGAGGGCCTAGAGGTTGGGCTGCAGCAGATGCTGTGAGGCAGACTCCAGCAATTGCTGCCAGGCTTGCGGCAAGACATCCAAAATGAGCACCAGGGGCAGCTCTGGCTCTATGGTGCCGAGTGCTGTGGTGTCCCGAGTCAGGGCAACCAAAGCAGAGACAAAAATGCTTTGCTGTCCCTCAGCAAGGTAGGCAATGAAGCAGGGAAAGCTGAGAACCGGCTGTCCAGGGGGAGTCCCTTTAAGCACAAGCCTCAGATAGCTTCAGGCAACAGCCACACAAAGTAACTACTAATCTGATGCCCTGCTGGAATCAGTTTCAGCTGGCCTTCAATGCGATTCAACGTCCAATCAGTGTGGACGCGCTATTTCAATATTGCAAAACGCTATTTTGAAATGCATTTGTGTGTAGATGCGTTATTTTGAAATATCTTATTTCAAATTAACTATTTCAAAATAAGATATTTCAAACTAAGGCTGTAGTGTAGACATACCCTGATGGAGTGTGCTACTGCTATAGAACAGCAGCACCGACTGTAGGTACTACAGAACTGAAATTCATCTACAGATTTGATACCATTACCCTGGACTTGAACGAAGCCATTAACTGATCAGCACATTACACAACCAATTTATCCTACCTTTAACATCACCATTTCCATATCAAATGCTATGTATGGGACACATCCAGCCCACTTAATTAGCCTCATTAACATGGGTCCTACAACTGACAGGTACCTCTCCTGCTGTTGTATATTATATCTTAGTTTCTATTGTTTCCACTCCAATTTATCTGATGAAGTGGGTTTTACCTACAGAAGCTCACGATTCTATATATTTTTGTTAGTCTCTAAGATACCACAAGCCCACTCATTTTTAAATTCCTCCTCTATTCATGATGCAACATTGGCAAGTCTTAATGTGGCAACAGCATAAAAGCAGCAGTGAATCTCCTGTATTAGAGCTTCACTGAGCCAAGTCATGAACCCTTTGGGCTGGGCTGGATTATAGAAGATACACCACAGGGGGAGTTTAGTTGGCCTAATTGGTTGTTGTATTATCCCCAGCATAATAAAAGTTTGTCTAATCAATTCGTCAACATTGGCCTTAAAAATGGAAGAGAATGTTTTAAAACCTTCTGTAATAGTCATATAAAGTGATAGGGTCTTGGAAATATGTTCTGTATCAACTGAGAAGGGACTGGTGCACCATTAAGGCTGTATTCCCAGCACAGTGTGGAATACAACTGACACTGTATATGAGTTCAATTTAACAAGCAATCAGGCTAAAATGTGAATTATTTATAAGAAAAATAATTGCCATGGGATGCAAAGCCAAGAGAAAACATGGAGGGCAAAGCTTCACTCGAGTGTAAGGAATTGAAATATTACAAAGTATACTCATTGTTCAGTCTGAGCACAATGAATGTCTTTAGTGATATTGAAACAGAACAAATCACAGGGTAAGAGGTACGAGTGGAGTGAGGTTTTTCTTGTCTTTCAGTGACAGAACAAGTAACGGGCTGGGAACATGACCAGTAACACCCAATATTTTATCTGAAGGGGAATGTTTTTCGGTTTTGCAGTGGATGGGCTGTAAGGCAGCAACTGGCTAGTCATGCTACTACATATATGAAAGAGTTTGTGCATCTGTCTGTCCATGAGCCAATTTGTTCAAGAACGCCTCCTAAACGGTAAGAGCTAGGACCATCAAATTTGGTATGTAGCTTCCTCTTAAAGGAACTTAAAGCAAGGTCTGGGTGTGGTTGTGCCATGACAATGGGATGTGTATGCAATGTGATTGTTTCTTATCGAATGGAAAGGGAGGGCTGTGACAGCAGGTACAATTATACTGCAGAATGATCACAGGGGACAGCAAACATGCCCCCACCACCCAGACAGCCCTAGAGAGTCACAGAGCACATGCTGGCCAAGCAGCACGACCCCAACTGGCCTGGCCTGGCCCAGGGCAACAGTCGGCAACCGGACAGTATGGCTGGGGCTGGCCCCAGGGAGCAGCTGCCAGCCATGCAGCATAGCCTTCACTACTGTTGGCTGACCCGTGGAGAAGCCAGCAGCCACCCCCACCTCCTGCCCTGACTCCTGCACCCCCATGCCCTGCCCTGAGCTCCCCCACACTGCCTAACCCCCTGCCTTGACTCTTGCACCCCCACCCCTTCTCCTGAGCTCCCCACACCTCCCAATCCTCTGCCCTGACTCCTACTCCTCACCCTCTGCCCTGAGCCTCCCCACCATCCCCTGCCCCGAGTCCTCCACACCTTCAAGCCCCTGCCCTGAGCCCCCCACATCCCCAGCCCCTGCCCTGACTCCTACCCCCAGCCTTAAAATCTTCTATAACTATCATGGATATCTGCACCATCATAAGTCCGACACACCACATCACCCTAGCCAGCATGTCATGAGACATGCATTATTATATGGCTCCTGTCATTCCATACATGACACATGCAAAAAAAAAAAATGTTAAAAGGTTCCTCTCCTGGCTTGCCTAATGTACTTACAGCAGCTAATGACTGCAAATTATATGGAAATTATAGCCCATTACTACAATAGAGACCCACAGACAAAGAGCAATACCATAAGTGAGAGCCTGCACGTCATATATGATGCCAAGAACATAATCATCAGCATACTCCCTAATTATTTCCAAATACACCTACGATACAAATATTCTAGACATGTCCCAGCTCAGCCAGATAATTACATTTGACAGAGATACGGGATGCTTGTTAGTTCATTGCATCTAATTTTGTTGTTGCCTTCCCTCAAAGCCGTTATGAGTGTTAATTTTTTTAGGGAAAAGCATGTACATTTATTAATGCTTCCCTAAAAGCAATGGGCTTTTCTGTTCCAAGTTTCATTTCTTCCCAGTCTCCATAAGATCTTTTCAATACTGTGTCTTCTCTTGCAGAGTGCTACAATTCAGCAATACAATGCAACACATCAGTGCTATAGCTGTCACACTGTAAGCTCCTGAGGGTCTTTTCATTTTGTGTTTGTACAGCATCTAGCACCCAAGGATGCTCATCCATGGTTTGGGCTCCGTTGGTACTGCAGTAATACAAATAATAATACTAGCTCACGTGTACCACAGAGGAATGCAGCTTCTATTACAATTCCACAGTGACAGTCAAAACACAAACATAAGCTATAAGGAAAGAGGATGATTGTTCTAAATAATCTCGAGTGACTCTGCTTTCTCTTTTCTGACATATACTAAGTACCCAGCACAGTGGTAGCTAAGCACTAACATCAGCAAGTTAATCGCTCCAAAGACTCTATGGGCAGATTTTTTAAAATAACTTGTGATTTTGGGTGCCTAACTTACTTGGCTCTTAGCTGTTTGGTTGGGCATCCAAAAAGTTATTAGTCACTTTGAAATACTGTCTTTGGTCTCTATTTTCTCTTTGGACTGATGCACTGTTCAATCTACAGTCATGTTCTTTCCTTCTGCTTCCTATAAATGACCCCTCCCTCTCTTTATCAAGTCCAGGAGCATTAAAATGCCCATGCTCGTGTAAAACTGAGCATAACAACAGTCAATATTCATGTTCCATCTTGTGGGACAGTGCCTAAAGACAGTTCTTTCTGTTCACACCCCAACTCACATGTTCATGACTCATGGCAAAGGTTCATGCAGGATTTTTATCTGGTTCTGAAAGTGCTACTGCTATAGAACAGCTGTCAATTTGCAAGAAATTGCAGACTGATGTCTGAAGAGAAGCAGCTGTGACCCTTGTGCATGCTGTTTGAAGACATAGCCTCAGGTAACCTTGGTGTTAATCAGAACATTGGAGTCTCTTTATCATGGTCACATATGTGCCACATTAGCATAATAGTCCTGGTCATTAGTTATTTGTCCCAGTGGGACAAAGTCAGTTTGTCCATTACTATAAGGACAGATGAGCTTTACTGAATAGACATGTTTTATTTATCTATCTGATCAATCAGCTCCTTTATAAAAGCCACAAGAATGCAGTGGATTTGTATTAATAGATGTAATTATAGCTCAGGAGAAATCAATGTATAAAAAAGAAATAAACCAGTTTCTAACAATTTGGGTGGGCAAATCACTTATTTAAAATTGGGTCCCAACCTTAGCAGCAAACCAGTAAATAGTTGGAACCAGGAAGAATATAATTTAGACTAGAAGCAACCACCTAAAACTGCTGAGCTGTACCCACACTGGCTTGCCAAACCATGGGCAACCACTTATGTACATGAATAAAATTACATGAGGAAAATTATTCCTCTGAGAGTTTGCGGCCTCAAGCTTCATATTGTAATCTGGATTAGCTGGAATTGTTTACAGAGGATTCCTTAATGTTTCTCCTGGTCCAGTGAAAATGTTTTCCACTCTGACCCTTGTAAAAAAAACCCCTTCATTTTCCAGCTGCCTTGGCATGTAATTTAAAGACACACTATCTACTTAAAAATCACAGTCTGGCTGAAAATGTACCGTGTAGTATTTAGGGACACCTAAAATTAAAATAAGTGAAAGATTAGAGAAGTCTTCTTTTCAGTATAGTTACTTTGTGTAGTAACAACATTTGATGTATATTTTGCATCACTATGGTCCATTTTGCCTGCCAACACAGGACTTTCTCTATTAAAAAGTGTGGTGGATTCTTTTTCCATGCTAGGAGGAATCTATTTTTGTGAACTGCCATTACGCATATTTTGTAATGCTGCCTACTTTGGAAAAGATGAGTCAGAATTTTGCAGAGCTGCTTTCTGCAGAGCTGGTGCCTGACTCCAGGAATGCTGATCGTTGGAGGAAAAATTCTTTGAAAAGAAATGTCTTAAGAAGAAAGCTTTGCATGTATGTAACATCTTTTAGCTAAAGATCTCAAAGCCACACAACACTCATTTGAGACCAAGCTTTATTGCACCCATTTTGCCTATATATAGGAAGTTTTCAGCAATGAATTGGCCATTGAATTTTAGGTGCCTCGATTTTTTGGGGTGCCTGATTTTTTCAGAGGTGCTGAAGCCAACAGGTCCTGAGCAGCCCTGTATCTAGAAAATGGAAAGATGGGCACCCATAAATTAAGGCACTCAAAAGTAAAGACTTTTTTTTTTTTTTAAATAAAAAATCTTGCTGTTAATGACTTACCCAAGATCATACTGCATCAATAGCAGAGCTGGGGAAAGAACCCAAAAGCTTTAATTACTAGTTCCCTTTTTTAATCACTGGACAATATTCTTCGCAACAGTGAATTCATAATCAAATAATGGTTCAACAATTTCAGAAACTAGGATAGAAGTTGGTTTCATAGCACCTCTCAAATAATATAACCCCAAACACTTGACATTAGCTAGGTACCCACTACCTGTAAGCTCTTTGGAGCAGAGACCTTCTCTGCCCTCCTTTCTGTTCAGGACAAGGCACTTCTTGGAGGCAAGATTTTATATCTAGCACTTGATTCTATACAAAATAATTTCGCTGTCACTCTAAGGCAGTGGTCTCCAACTTTTGTTATGCACAAGATCGCTTTTTGAATTTAAGTGCAATCCAAGATCTACCTCAACTATAAATATCTTTGCCCCACCTCCCTCCCACCCCATCCTCCCTCTCTTGCCCATCCTTGTTCACTTTCACCAGGCTAGGGTAGATGGTTGGGGTGCTGGCTCTGATCTTGGATTAAGGGATTTGAAGTGAGGGGGACTTTGAGCTAAACCTGGGGCAGGCATTTGGGGTGCTCAAGGAGGCTCTAGGTGCAGGCTCTGGGAGGGTGTTCGGATGTAGGGGTGCTCAAGGCTAGGGCAAGGGCTTGGGGTGTAGGAGGGGGTTCATGACTGGGGTAGGGTTTCGGGATGTTAGCCACTGCTTACCTCAGGTGGCTCCTGGGTGGTGGTGCAGTGCGGCTAAGGCAGGATCACCCCTGCCCTGGCCCTGCACCACTCCTTACAGCAGCCAGCAAACACCTTCCATCCCAAGTCCTGTTGTGCCCCCTCTCTGCACAAGAGGCTCCCCAGGGAGAGGGGCAGCTGACGTGCCGGCTCTTGAGAGCCTCTTGGCTACACCAGTCAGGATCATCTGTGAGAGGCGCCAAGATCAGGGCTGGCCATACCATGAGACAAACGGAGGCGGCCACCTCAGGTGCCAGACTGTGGGGGGGCACCACTAGGACCCAGAGTGTAGAAAATTGTGTCTGCTGCTAGTGCAGCGAGGGGACATGGGGGTGTCATTTGAGCTCCTCACCTCAGGTGCTAAAATTTTCTGGACTGGTCCTGTCCAAGATCTACCAGTAGATCCTGATCTACTGGTTGGTGACCACTGCTCTAAGGGAAGTGGTTGTTATCTGCTCCCTCACAAACATTAGGCCCTACTCAACTCAGAGGAATGTTGATAATAACAGGTGGTAAGTACAGTGCCTTTATTTATATTGTGATGGTGCCTAGCGACCCCAGTCAGAAATCAGAGCCCTCTGTGTTAACCACTGTAAACACATTTCAGAAAACTACTATGACAAAGTGGGGATTTTATTCACCTTTGTGAGGATTTCATCCACCTCATTATGTTGCATGTGATTTGTACTATGCTATAATAACCTTGTGTGTGTGCCTGAGTTTCCCAGGGCACTGCACCAATACCTATGTGGTGACAGGAATACTGGATGGGATAGCCTCCCACTCATACTCAATAGCTGGTGCCCTTCATAACCTGAGCCTGGGAGGGGGTGCAACCAGGTGACACCTTTTGCCTGGGAAGCCAGAAAAGGGGCCCAGCTTCGGGGCTGAAACCAGGCTGGCTTGGGAGGCAGAAGGAGGGCCAGAGCCAGGGCCATGGCTCTGGGCCCTTGTGTCCCTGGTGACTAATAAACCATCTGGTCGATCTGCTACCTGAGAGTAAGTCTGAGGGTAGATGGGAGCGCAGGGCCAGGTTACTCCCCCACACTTGGGTGACAACTACCATGGGATCTTTAATTTCAATAGCCAGGGCTAGGATTTAAATCTCTCATCTGAAAAACTACAGCCGTAAGGTCACCTCCACAATGGGGGTGAGGAGGGAGGAATCCATGCCAGTGCTAGTATACACCTCCTGCCATTTCTGTACAGTACAGGGTGCAAGTCCCTTTTCCTAGGATACGAGCCCAAGTCCTCATAAGAAAAGGTACATATGGCCAAATTCTCAGCGGTCATGAATCAACATAGCACCACTGAAGAGAGCTCGGGGCAGATTTGCAAAGGTACAAAGAGAGATATGGTGCCTCATCTCCTGCTAAAGGCACAACTAAAAAAAAAAAAAGCCATTAATGGGGTTGAGAGTTTTCATTCTTTGAAGTGTGTTTATTCTGTGATTCTCCCCCTGGAGGAAAATAGCACCCAACTGTGAAATAGGAGGAAGTTAATGGACTGAAGCAGCAGCAAAATATGCTGCTTTCTGGACAGTAAGTACAAAAGCTAGAAGAAAGTTACTAGCACAGTCTTTTCCTAGGTGGGTTAACTCCTTGGATCCAGGGAACACACTGATCAGTTTTATAGGCTATGTCTACACCACAGCATTATTTTGAATCATCTTATTTCAAAATAATGCGTCTACACACAAAATGCATTTCAAAATAGTGTTTTGCTATTTCGAAATAGCATGTCCACACTGAGTGGACGTTGCATCACATTTAAGGCTGGTTGGAACCAGTTCCAGCAGGGCATCAAGTCAGGAGTTACTTTGTGTGGCCACTGCCTGAGGCTGAGACCTGTGCTTAAAGGGACCCACCCCAGACAGCCAGTTCTCAGGTTTCCCTGCTTGCTTGCCTACCTCGATGAGGAACAGCAAAGCATTTTTGTCTGTGTGCGCTCTGGTTGCCCTCACTCAGGACACCACAGTACTCTGCAACATGGAGCCAGAGCTGCCCCTGGGCACTCTGGTGCCTCTCTCGGACATGTTGCCGCAAGCCTAGCTGCACTTTCTGCAGGCTGCCATCCAGGAGGTACAGCGGGGGGCTGTCAGTATCCAGGAGGCCTTGCGGAACAGCTTCCGCCCTGAGGAGCACTTAGCCTCCCTGGTCTGCCACACTGGGGGCTTGTGCCTCATTCCTCCCTCACATCCTTCAACTTACCCCTCCCTAATGTAAAATAAAACACACAGATTTTCATGAACACACACTCTCTTTATTTAACAAAACTGGGAGGTGGGGGGAACAGAATGAAACTCTGGTGAGACTGGGGAAAGGAGGAGAGAGGGTGGGAGAAGGGAGGGGAAAACCTGGGAGGAGGGAGCTGGAAGGGGGAAGAAGGGGTGGGAAAGCTAAGGGCCTCGTCGGGCCAACTGTCTCCCAGCACCGCAGGTGCGGGGACCTCAGCATCCTCAGGGGTAGAGGGGTGGGGAGGGAATGGAGGGAGAAGCGGGAGGGGGAGATGGAGTCAGAGGAGGAGGAGTAGCTGGGGAGGCAGGAGGCGCTGGAGTGGCAGGAGGCAGCACGCTCTGCACGAGGGTCTCCAGGTGCTGGCAGATGGCATGGCCCTGAGCAAGTTGCTCCCGCTGGAGCTGCAGGTCTTCTTGCACCCGGTTCTAGAGGGTGTGGTGCAGGGCTCGCAGTTCCCTAGATGCTGCTGTTGGTACCCCTCCACTGCACAGGTGGGCCTGCGGAGCCCTCAGGTGCAGGAGGATGTCCTGGGTGGGGTGGTGCGCCCTGCACACGCAGCTGGAGAAATGAGAAGTGGTCAGTTATCCCTGGGGACACAGTGTTTGAGGCCCAGCCCCGCCTCTGTAAGGTGAGGATGACCATTACCTGCACCATCAGAGCCGATGTGCTTGCACACAGGCCATGTTCGGAATGTCCTGCTATCCCCGGGAGTGGGAGCTGCCTCGAGACCACACCCATGCCCCTGTGGTGTATATAGCGTGTGGGGGGGGGGGGGGCGGGGGAGCATGTTCCCTGCCTCTGTGTAAAGTGGCCTTGTGGAGGGAGGGCGTCCTGCTGCATCCCACCCCGAAGTCAGGAGAATGTCATGCCTCCTCTCAGACGCGTGTGGCTAACAGGGTAAGGCCCCTGTGTGGCAGCCAGCTGGGGCCACATGCCCAGGGTGGCATGGCACATGCTCGTACATGCATGGGTTGCTGCACGATCCGTGGACAGCAAGGCCCACACACGCAGTCCCTGGTTTCCATCCTCCCTCCTCCCCCGCATAAGGGGACAGTGATGGCACTCACATGTTGTTGCCTCCCTGGCCTGAGAGGACACCAGCAACAGGTCTGCTGGGGCAGCTCAGTGGTCCTGGCTCATCTGGGTGGTGATGATAGCTTCCTCTGGCTCCTGGCTCTCCTCCTTGGGGCCCTGACCAGGGCCCTCTGCCCCAGGGTTGACGGCCACCTGGGGGGCACGGACCATCCCGCCCCCCAGGATGCAGTCCAGTACATCGAAATAGGGGCAGGTGTGTGGGTCTGCCCCTGGTTGGGAGCTGCGCCCTGTGGCCCTGGCATATGCCTGCCGAAGCTCCTTTTTTTTTTTTTTTTCATCCACACCTGCTCCTGGGTGCAGATGTGGCCTTTCCTGGCAGCTATCCTGCCATAGACAGCCACATTCCTCTGTCTAGTGTGGAGATCATGGACATTGGGGGCATCCCCCCAAACCTGAATAAGGTCCATGATCTGCCCCCTGGTCCAGAAGGTGCCCACCTTTTCGGCCCCTGGCAGGCTCCTGGGAGGTGGGGGACTGGTCCTGGAGAGCAGTGGAGGGCTGGCTGCCAGTGGCTTGCTGGCTCATGTTTTGGTGCCAGTGGGTCAGGGGCAGTGACTGCTGGCAGGCCTGGAGCTGGCACAGGCACTGTGGCCAGAGTCTACCCCTTTAAGGGCTCCAGGCGGGAGGGGAGGGAGAGGAGTTTTCCTGGCTGTGCCCAGAGTGGCCAGCAGGGCACCCTGGGAAGGGCTGGAGGCCCCCTATTTCGAAATAAGCGTCTACACAGTGCTTATTTCGTAATAGCAATTTTGAAATTGGCGCTATTCCTCGTGGAATGAGGTTTACCAATTTTGAAATAAGCCCTCCGCTATTTCGAAATAGCGATTTGGCTGTGTAGACACTAGGAAAATTTTGAAATAACAGCTGTCTACACAGCAAATATATATGCGCACACACACAGTAGACATACCCAGGGCTCGACAATTAATGTAATCTACTCGCCTGTGGGGAGTAGATTTTAGCCCAGCGTGGCTGAACAGGTCATGTGCAGCATGCAGTTCCTCACGGCTGGCCGCCGCTTGGCAAGCCCTGGACATACACTGACAGATTTTTTTGGTTTAACAAATACAGATGCCCCAGGACTGAGAGGTGGTCCATATTCATTCTCCATGGAGTGGCATTGGGGCATGCAAGCCAGGGCACGAGGAATGACAGGGGAAAGGTGGCGGCGGTCCCTACATTGAGGGATTCAGGGCAGCGCCTATGTGCAGTCTCAAGGAGGATTTGCAACTGTGGCCACCCGCTGAATAAAAGGACTCGGAACATCTCTTTCCAAACAAATGCATTACCCATTTACCAAAAGGCCCAAAGCAAGCTGGGGGAAAGAGTTAACCAGACAGTAGGCCCCCCACCCTGGAGCTTGCATGTTGCTCATCACTTCTTCTGATGCTGAGGCAAACCCAGCTGTACCAGGTACATCTGGAAGATCCCCTGCCTGTATTCTGTGGCCTTGCTGCTGCAGGCTCTGCCCAGGTTATACCTGAGTAGTGAGTAAGAGTAGAGTCTCTCTCTCAGTTTCTCTCCCCCTTCCCAGTACCCTGTGCCTCTCCCAGAGTGAAACTGCTGCCAGCTCATGCCCTTGTGTCTTTCTTGGCCAGGGTTTAACAGCAGTGTTTTTTAAATCTTAGGCTTTCTCTGGCCTTAGAAAAACAGTCTTGTTAACCCGGCTGGCAATAGACAGGTAGTATTCCCCTAGCAGACTACCTTGCTCAAGAATCCTACCTGTCACCACCATCTCTCTACCTTGGTTTCATTTTCTGCTTGTTCCTGCCTTACGCCCTCCTTTGAGTTAACTCCATACAACCAGCCAGAACAATAGCAAGCAGGTGAATTGAAGCACATACAGTTTTTGTTTAAAACAAACATCTCTCCATCTCCACAGTGTCCTTCGACACACTGCCAGAGGGAGGTACAAGAGCCCCTGGACACCAATTAAATCATATACATTGTGGCAGAATTTTCCTTCCGGGTACGTCTACACTACAGCGCTAGTTCGAACTAACTTAGTTCGAATTAGTTAATTCGAACTAAGCTAGTTCGAACTAGCGCATCTAGAACTAAAAACTAGTTCGAACTAGCGTTTTGCTAGTTCGAACTAGCGCGTCCACACTGATTGGACGCAGGGGGGCATTTAAGGGCAGCTGAAACCGGTTCTGGCAGGGCATCAGGTCAGCAGTTGCTTTGTGTGGCTGCTGTCTGAGGCTATCTGAGGCTCGTGCTTAAAGGGACCCCCCCTGGACAGCCGGTTCTCAGCTTTTCCTGCTTGCTTGCCAACCTCGCCGAGGGACAGCAAAGCGTCGGTCTCTGTGCCCGTCTGTGTCGGTGCTTCCCTTCGGGGGGGCCGCCGCAGGTGGCAACATGGAGCCACGGCTCGCCCTGCACCTTCTGGTGCACGTTCTGGACTTGCTGCTGCAAGCCTGCCAGCAATGGCTCGAGGCTGCCTGGCACCACCTGGGGAACGTCAGCCCCCTGCCTCTCCGCCTGGCCGCCCTGGGGGCCGTGGAGGAGCCGCGGCGGCGCCCCGGCACCGGCGTGCCCCGCCGCATCTGGCGTCTGGACACCAGCAGCGACTGGTGGGACCGCATCGTCCTGGAGCGCTGGGACGACCGACAGTGGACCCAGAACTTTAGGATGAGGAGGGACACCTTCCTGGAGCTCTGCGAGTGGCTCGCCCCTGCCCTGCAAAGAAGGGACACTCGCATGAGGCCCGCCATCCCCCTCCAGAAGCGGGTGGCCATCGCCCTCTGGAAGCTCTCCACGCCGGACAGCTACCGATCCGTCGGGAACCAGTTCGGCGTGGGGAGATCCACTGTCGGAGCAGTGCTCATGCAGGTACGGCGCTCGTCGGCCACCGAGCCGGGGGGGAGGGGGGCTGCGAGGAGGGGATGGGCCGCCCCAGGGACAAAGGGGGGGGCGGGAGGAGGCGAAAGCGCCCCGCACCGGAGGGGTCGGGCTGTCCCGGCCGTACTACACGCCGCCAGGGGGGTTGCTTCCGGGAGTGGGGCGCGGGGCACTGCCAGGGCACGCACGCTCCCAGCCACCCGGGCGCCCCACTGATTGACGCTTTGCTGTGTCTCTCTCCGCAGGTGGTCAAGGCCATCAACCGGGTGCTGCTCCGCAGGGTGGTCCGCCTCGCCAACCCGGATGCCGTCATCCGGGGATTCGGCGCCCTCGGCTTCCCCAACTGCGGGGGGGCCATCGACGGGACGCACATCCCCATCCGTGCCCCGGAACACCAGGCGTCCCGGTACGTGAACCGCAAGGGGTACTTCTCCGTCATCCTGCAGGCCGTATGTGACCACCGGGGACAGTTGACGGACATAAATGTGGGCTGGTCCGGCAAAGCACACGACGCCCGGGTGTACCGGAACTCCTCCGTGTGCCAGCGGCTGCAGGACGGGACCTTCTTCCCCGACCGCCACATCAGGGTCGGGGACGTGGACATGCCCGTCTGCCTGGTGGGGGATGCCGCCTACCCACTGCAGCCCTGGCTCATGAAGCCCTACACGGGACACCTCAATCCCTCCCGCCAGGCCTTCAATAACAGGCTGAGCAGGGCCCGCATCGTGGTGGAGGGGGCCTTCGGGCGACTGAAAGCCCGCTTTCGATGCCTCCTCACCCGTCTGGACCTGGCCGAGCACAACATCCCTCCCGTGGTGGCGGCATGTTGTGTGCTCCACAATTTGTGTGAGCGGAAGGGGGAGGCTTTCTTGCCAGCCTGGATGGCTGAGGCTGACCGCATGGCTGGACACTACGGTCAGCCCCGCACCGCCGCCGTCCGGGAAGCCCAGCGGGGGGCCATCCGGATCCGGGAAGCCCTGCGGGAGAGCTTCCAGGTGGAGGAGGAGGAGGACTGACCTCTCCCTGCATGCCCCACCGGGGCCTTCTTCCACCCTACCCCCCCCTTCCCCTTTCCCCTCCCTACCTACTGTCAAATAAAGACACCTGTTTTTCCAACAAAAACGTCTGTTTATTTCAGAGAACTGGGGTGGGGGAGGGAGGAATGAAGGTGGGAGAAGGGAGGGGGAAACCTGGGACGAGGGAGCTGGAAGGGGAGGGGAGGGAAGGGAGGAAGGGAAAGGAAAGCTCAGGGGTGGGAGTCTGGGTGCCTCTCCCGTCTCGCCACACTGCGGGTCCGGGGGCGTCGGTGGGGAATGGTTGTGGAGGGGGGGGCAGAGAGGACAGGGGGTGTGGAGGAAGCAGGAGCGGGAGCAGGAGGAGCAGGGGGAGCAAGAGGGGGAGCAAGAGGGGGAGCAAGAGGGGGAGCAAGAGGGGGAGCAAGAGGGGGAGCAGGGGGAGGAGGAAATGGAAAGCGGTCTAGCAGGCTCTGGAGGTGGCCTCGCAGGGCACGGCCCTGCTCCTCCAGGGCCTCCAGACTCCTCTGGCGCAGCCTGAGGTCCTCCTGGACCCAGTGGTCCTGGAGACGGAGCTGTCGGTCCAGGAACCGGAGATGCCGCCTCTGGTAGTCCTCCTGGTTCCTGGCTGTCCTGCTTGCCCGGGCGCGGGCGGCTGCTGCAGGCGGGGTGGTGCGCCCTGCAGTCCCCGGTGCTGCAGCTGTGGTGCAAGAAGACCAGCGGTCAATTACCCCAGGGGCCCAGGTGTGTGAAACCCAGCTCCCCTCTGCAAGGCCAGGGCCCCTGCAGGATCCCCAGCTGCTGCTCCGTAGTGGGCAAGGCCCAGGCGCACGGTCCCGGGGCTCCCTCTCGCCCCAGCCCCCCGTACACATAAGGGGAACACGAGGGTACTCACAGGTGGATGCCTCCCCGGCCTCTGATGATGCAGGCGAGCGGCTCTGTGGGGTGCCTCGGGGGTCCCGGGTCCTGGGAAGGCTGGCAGCAGGCTCCTGGCTCTCAGAGCCCTCTTCCTCCTCCTCGGTGTCCAGGAGCGGTCCCTCTGCCCCGGGGTCAATCACGTCCCGGGGGGCAGGGACGGCATGAGGCCCCAGGATGCGGTCCAGGGCATGGAAGTGGGGGCAGGCCTCCGGGTCAGCCCCTGGCAGGCAGGCCCGGGAGTAGGACTGCCGCAAGTCTTTAATCTTGCAGCGCACCTGCTCCCGGCTGCGCTGGTGGCCCCTGGCGGCCAGGCTGGCAGCCATGCGTCCATAGACGGCCGCGTTCCGGTGGCTAGTGCGGAGATCGTGGACATTGGAGGCTTCCCCCCAAACCTCGATGAGGTCCACGATCTCCGCACTTGACCAGGCGGGCGCCCGCCTTTTGCGCCCCCGGGCAGGCTCCCGGGAGCCGCCAGGCTGGTCGTGGGGAGCAGTGGAGGGCTGGGAGCCCTCGGATGGCTGGCTCATAGTGTGGCAGGTGCAGGCTGTGCAGGCACGGGTGCTTGCAGCCTTGCAACTGGCACAAAGTGAGTAGCCAGCCCGTGGCCCTTTAAGGGCTCCGGGGCCGGGAGGGGGGCAATAGAGTTTCCCTGGTGTTGGCCAGAGTGGCCACCAGGGAAACCTGGGAAGCCTTAGCCTCCCACTAGTTCGAACTAAAGGGCTACACAGCCCTTAGTTCGAACTAGCTAGTTCGAAATAGGCGTTAGTCCTCGTAAAATGAGGTTTACCTAGTTCGAACTAAGCGCTCCGTTAGTTCGAATTAAGTTCGAACTAACGGAGCGCTAGTGTAGCGCATAGGAAAGTTAGTTCGAACTAACGTCCGTTAGTTCGAACTAACTTTCTAGTGTAGACATACCCTCCCTCTCCCGCATCACCCACAGTGCATTAAAGAGGAAACTTTAAAGCTATTGGAATGGAAATGTGTGGGAGGGGGCTACACATGTCATCAATCACTGACAGGGTTTCTATACCAGTGATCGATCAGTTTGCACTTTGAGTAGGACTGGCTGATATTTTTTAATTTTCCAAAATTTTGATGGAAAAAGCCAGCAACATTTTGCACAATTTTGTTTTTATTGTTTCTGGCATTCATGCTCTGATTTAAAGTGAAAAGAAGAGGACTGGGGGGAGGGAGCGCAAGAGAACTGAGATTGTAAGGTATCCCCTGAAGAAATCTTAATGAACAATTATATCTCTGCCTCACAATCCCTGCTGCTTCAAGAGCCTATGCTCTAACAAGTTATTTACAGTCCAGGTGAACCAACAATAAGTGACAAAATATTCTTAAGTCTCAGAGTGAGGTAGTCGTGTTAGTCTGTGTCTGCAAACAGTGAGGAATCCTGTGGCACCTTCAAGACCAAAAGATTTATTTGGGTATAAGTTTTCCTGGGTAAAACCCACTTCATCTGATGCACCTGACAAAATGTTTTTCCCCCACGAAAGCTTATGCCCCAATACATTTGTTAGTCTTTAAGGTGCCACAGGACTCTGTTGTTTCTGAAAATATTCTTCGCAGACCAGGTGTGGCGGTGGTGGGAGGGGAGGGGCAAATGCTGATCAAATATTGCATTCTTTTCTGACACATTGTGCTCATAATGTAATGGTAGCAAAACTCAGTGCATAACAAAGTCCAACCCCAATAATTCTATTTCCTTTATTCTGTTCCATTACGCCACTCACCCTTCCCTCCTAACAGTCCCCCAAACTTCTTTTCTGAAGACTCTATGCTAGCCCGAGGTTAAGTAGCTGTATCTAGGGTCTGTCTCCCTCATTGCAGCTTTGTCAACAAAACTTGCCTTGATTAGATTCCTGTTTTTATACCTCATCTTACATGTTTACATTCCTTATATCTCACTTAAAATATTTCACTGCATGTTAATTGTAACTCACTGGGTACGGTTCACTGCTCTTTGTAGTGGCACTTCTACCACTTAGCTAAGGCTGAAGAGGAGACTCATTCTTTCTCTCTAAAAGCCAGCTAGCTTTATAGCTTAAGCTGTACAGGCTTCCCAGGTTTGGTTCCACCTGTTGGTGTTACATTATGTCCTTCTCCTCCTTCTCCTCCATAACATTTTCAGCTTATTACTGGAGTCTCCTCGGGTATGTCTACACTACCACCCTAGTTCAAACTAGGGTGGTTAATGTAGGCAACCGAAGTTGCAAATGAAGCCCAGGATTTAAATATCCCGGGCTTCATTTGCATCTTGCCGGGCGCCGCCATTTTTAAATCTCCGGTAGTTCGGACTCCATGCCCACGGCTACATGCGGCACGGAGTAGGTAGTTCGAATTAGGCTAATTCTAACTACCTACTCCGTGCCGCGTGTAGCCGCGGGCACGGAGTCCGAACTACTGGGGATTTAAAAATGGCGGCGCCCGGCAAGATGCAAATAAAGCCCGGGATATTTAAATCCCCGGCTTCATTTGCAACTTCGGTTGCCTACATTAGCCACCCTAGTTTGAACTTGGGTGGTAGTGTAGACATACCCCTCTATAGTAAGCTCAGGCTCTCCAAACATGTAACTGCTCTGACTCCAATTACAAAAAAAGTTAGCAAAAGCAAGGTTTCCTTTGATAGCCAGCAATGTCAGTCAGAAGCAATAGAGGTCTTGAGCTAGCTATTCACTTCCAGTGTCACTTGGATTTTACTTTCTTCACACTATAGCAGCAGAGCAAATTCTTTTATGGTCATGAACCTGATGCAGCATCTTACCTGCACAATCAGTTTACTTTTCTAGAATAAATTGAGCCCTAAATGTCACAGTTTGTTGGGGGACAAGGAGGCTTATTTTCATTGCAGGTTTTGAACAAAAATAATTGTTATGTACTAAAGGTAACATTGTCAAATAATTCTTTCCTTTGGATCTTGCATCTTTAATTCAACAGTCTTTTGGCTGCCTTATCAAAGATGTGATTAACCACCATTTATAAAGAGCAGTGTTAATTTAATTATCTCGCATACATAAAATAAGACATTCCCTGGCATGAAAGCACCTAGGATTGAAGTTAGACAAGATCAGACAAGAAACAACAGTTGAGAGAAGAGAGGCATATGTGCAGATATTACTAAGGAAGAGAAAAAGGGAAGAGAGGTTGTTCAAAGAAGTGTGGGTGGGTTAGAATCGATAATAAGGACAGGGAAAGGAATGGAAGCACAGGAACACAGATTGTTTGGGTGAGGTCAAGGAAGCATGACAGGTCTAATTCTAAGTTGGAGGCAGAGATGATTGAAGCCACTGAGTATCAACCTATTTACCATTGCAGGCCACATACACATCTCTCTGTTATGTGGGCTGCAGCTATGCTTAATACACATACACACAAACACACACACCCACCCACCCACCCAGTATGGCCCTATAGATGTCACATGGGCTGAAGCTGTGCACTGATTGGGTCACAAGAAGTCCGTGGGCTGAGAACCACTGGTTGAAGCATTAAAGTCAAAGGATAGGAAAGAGACGGGGAAATGGGGGCAGAGAACTATGGTGGGAGAAAGATTATTCAGGGCCTTGTGAGCCATTTGCATGTTTCTGTTTTCAGAATCTACATGGTGCTAATCTACGGACCTGCAATGTAAACACTGAAATGTTGTGAAACATAAGTGTGAACAATCATGCTATCTTTTTTCTTACATTTTCTTACTGCTCGTAGATGCTGCCACAATGTTGCTGGAGCTCTGCTGCGTCTGAAAAGCAGCCTCTCCTATCCTTCACTGAAGAGGACTGCCTCACTGACTCAGCTGAATGGGAACCAAGGGCCCAGGAGCAAGAGCCAGAAGAAGAAAATGAAAGTAAACATTGTGTAGACAATCTGGAGAGAGCAGAAGAATGGAATAAAGAGGAGATGATTAGACACAGGAGGAGACAATGGAAAGGTATCCAGTGCTCAGATATTTTAGTGATGGGTGTAGCATAAGAACCTGAATAGAATACTAAAAGTGAAGTCCTGATAATCTTCTATTTGGTTCCATTGATCTCTCTCCCGCCTTGTCTTTCCCCTTCCAAACTTTCATGTGTATGACCTCTCTTCTGTCTTGAAGTAGATGGTTTCTAGGTATAGATGGTTTCTAGGTATTCGTCTGGCTCTCCATCTACTTCAAGACAGACCCAAGAAAACCAACAATAGAACACCACTTGTCATCACCTACAACCCCCAACTTAAGCCTGTCCAACACATTATCAATAAACTACAGCCTATACTGGAACAGGATACCATACTCAAAGAGGCTCTGGGAGACAGACCCATAGTCTCCTATAGACAACCACCTAACCTCAAGATGATTCTTACCAACCACCACAGGACATACCACACTAATACCAACCCTGGTACCTTCCCTTGCAACAAACCCCGTTGCCAGCTTTGTCCACATATTCATTCTGCTGATACCATTATTGGACCTAACCAAGTGAGTTTTAAGATCAAGAACACATATTCCTGCGCATCCAGAAATATAATCTATGCTATCGTGCCGAAAGTGTCCGTCTGCTATGTACATTGGACAAACGTCTCAGACACTTCGCCAAAGGATTAATGCCCACAAAACAGATATCAGACAAGATCACAAAGAAAAAACAGTTTCTTGCCATTTTAACCAGAAAGGACACTCTCTCAATGACTTAACCACCTGCATTCTGCTACAAAGACCTTTTACATCTGCACTTGAAAGGGAATCCTCTGAACTGTCATTCATGTTAAAATTCGACACTTGCCAACAAGGACTCAACACTTGAACTATCTCACCCATTACCAAGATAGTTTCCCCAATTATCACCTCTAATACCATTAACTCACAAACATCCCACTCTCCCTACCTCTAATATCATCAATTCACAGACACTTACCTTCCTTCCTCCCCCCCCCCCCCCGCATCCCCCTCCTGTTCTGCAATGTGATTTGTCCTTTTCATATTTGTTCATTTTTTTTAATTGTATCCTTTGGTATATATGGTTGTGACTACTTTCTTCCACTATTTGATCTGAGGAAGTGGGTCTGGCCCACGAAAGCTCATCATCTAATAAACCATCTTGTTAGTCTTTAAAGTGCTACATTGTCCTGCATTTTGCTTCAGCTACCCCAGACTAACACGGCTACATTTCTATCACTATTCTACAGTGTAACTATTGACTTCCATGGAGACATTCCACTTTGCAGTGGAAGTGTGGAGGGGAATTAAATTGGATCTGGAGTTGTGAATTGTTTCTAGAGATTCTGTGTTGGGAGTTGGAGGAGCTCCACATCTCCAAAACACAGGCCACTGAATCCTCCAGTTGGGCCCATAGGCACACAAAGAATAAACACTTTTGAAAATAGCAGCCTCGACTAATATACTACTACAGTTTTTTCTCCCACACAAATACCTGCACAAAGAACTCGGAATGGTGCTTTAGGCATAGAGCTAAAATTAACATGTTTTAAACTACCTCCTATTGATTGAAAAAAAAATCCAATCTAGTTTAAACTTAAGGTAAAGCACTAAATTTAAGCAAATTAGTCACTTATACACCAATAAAAATGTGCATTTAAAACAATTGTTTTTAAACTGCTTCCCATTTTAAGCCTGGAGCCTAAAGACAATGTTCTTTGAAAAAAGCAGCATCTTTCAGAACATTTAAGATCTCTTGATAAGCAAAACTTACAATTTAGAATGATTTTGCACAAGGCTAAGTTTTCAGGGGGAAATGGAAGTTTTTCCTAGCTCTCTGCCAGCACTAAGCAAAAAGGACTCAGTTTCATTATCCTTATGGGAGTTTGCAAGAGCAGAACAGATTGGTACAGCTGGGGATGTTCTTGATGTAGGGCTTTGTATAGGGTTGCAACTAATCAGACTTTCTTTATCCCTCTACCAGATAGAACTGGAAGGGACCTCAAGAGGTCAAGTCCAGTCCCCTTCGCCTTTCTAATCTTGCCCCTACATACTTATATTCATTCTTTGTAATTTGACCTAGTTTCTACATTTTATATGACTCCTTTCTGATTTTTAGGTAATTTGAGATCTCCTGGTTAAGCCAAGATGGTCTTCTGCCATACTTCCTAGCTTTCCTACACAGTGCAATAGTTTGCTCTTGGGTTCTTAATATCCCTTTGAAAAACTTCCAGCGGTCTTCAACTGTTCCCCCTCCCCCTTAGTCTTGCTTCCCCTTTACTACCAGTTCTCTGAGCTTAAAGAAGTCTGCCTCCTGCAATCCATTGTCTTTCTTTTGCTGTTCTCCCCTCTACAATTCCTTAGAATCATGGACTCCATGATTTCAAGATCACTTTCACCCAACCCACCTTCAAATTCTCAACTAGTTCCTCCCTATTTGTTAAAAATCAAATCTAGAACAGTTTCCCCCCCCAGTAGCTCTCTCAACCTTCTGAAATAAAGAGTTGTCTCCAATGCATTCCAAGAATTTGCTGGATAATCAGTGCCCTGTGTAAGTATCCCAACAGATCTCTGGATAGTTGAAGTCCCGCATCAGCGCCAAACCCATTGCTTTGGATGATTTTGTTAGTTTTTAAAATAGCCTCATCCACCTCTTCTGCCCGGGCAGGTGGTCTTACTAGGATATCATCTCTGTTTTTACCCCTTTTAACCTAACCTGGAGACTCTCAACAAGCCTGTCTTCTATGTCCACCTCAACTTCAGTCCAAGTGTATACTTTACTATACAAGGCAACACCCCTCTCTTTTTCCTCCCTGTTTGTCCTTCCCAGGCAAGCTTTCCCCTTCTATACCAATATTCCAAATATGTATTATCCCACCATGTCTCTGTGGTACCAACTGTGTCATAGTTGTGTTTATTTACTCACACTTCAAGTTCTTCCTGCTTATTCCCTATACTTCTTGCATTTGTATACAGACAACTAAGATACGGATTTGATTCCCCCCCCCCCCCAGTTCTCCCTTGTCTCTCCTTTACCTCTATTATATCCCATGCTCCCTCCATTTCTGACTCATCTCCCAGGTCCCCATGTTTTTCATTTACCTGTGGGCTTTGGTCACCTGCCCCCATCAAACCTACTTTAAAGCCCTCCTCAGTAGGTTAGACAGTCTGCATCTAAATACTCTCTTCTCCTTCCTGGATAGGTGAACCCCATCTCTGCTTAGCAGCCCTTCTTCCAGGAAGAGCATCCCATGATCAAGGAAGCAAAAGCCCTCCTAGTGACACCATCTTCACAGCTAGGCATTCACCTCCCGGTTGCACCTGTGTCTGCCTGGGCCCCAACCTTTGACCAGAAGGACTGAAGAGACCACCACCTGTGCTCCGAACTCCTTCACCGTATTCCCAGGGCCATGTAGTCACTACTGATCAATTCAAGGTCTCACCTTGCAATGTCGTTTGTGTCCTCAACCTTGCTGGCTCCCCTGATCTTAGGCCAGACAACAATCACAATTCTTTACCCTCCTCCTTTGTGTCAATCTTTTAGCCTTACTCTCTTATGTAATCCATAGAAAAGGGACTTTAAGGCGACACCACTCTAATTTGCAGGGGGAACAACAGAGTAAGCAACTGCACAGCCATCTTGAGACACTACAGAGGATTTCAAATTATTGCACAGATTCGGACAGCACAAGGGGATAGCCCAGCTGATCCAGACACAGGATAGCCATTTTCGGCTAGACTTATTCCTGAAGGCATCAATCACATGACAATATTTATTAAAGATTAATCTTTAATTACTGGAGACTCCAGGACAAACCTGGTGGGTTGGCAACCTTACACGTGGTGTAAATACATTAATATGTTGCATGGGACTGGGCTGAGTGACAATGAAAGACTCCAGCTACCAGACTGCATTTCCTAAAGAGCACTGTGTAAACTCAAAAGTGTGTGTCACACACCAACAGAAATTTGGTCCAATAAAAGATACTACTTCATCTACCTGTACTTTACTCAGTCTGTAGTATGTTAACATTCTCTCAGTGCTGGGACTGGCCCCGGAGCCAGAGAAAAAGAGGGACACATCTGAATGAAATGTTAAATGGCAAATCATACTTATGTAGTTTATTTTCAGTTGCCTTTGGGGGGGGGGGGGGAAGAAGGGGTCTGTGTAATGTTCAAAAATGAGCTGAATGATTGGTGGTTGGTTTAGATAGGGGGTTTTTGGGGGGGCAGAAGGAAGAAAAGAGGGGAGCTAAAGATTTTCTTCTCTTTTTTTAATATTTACCTTAACAGTATCGGGAATGTCTTGGAATAGCAGGAGTCATTTTGTTCTTGGCTTCACTTGGATGTCTCAGTGCCTGACTATTGGGAGTTGTACCTCAACAAATTGGAGGAACGGGAACATTTATGCTCAGTCTTCAGTAGAGCCTCCCTTTCTCCGAAATGTTAATTGCTCACTGAAAGTAAATAGATGTCAAAAGAATATAATGTTCTCCACATAAACTAATTGTAATGGGCCTCATAAATGCTCACTGCAGTTGGAAATGTAACTTCCTTTGTGCTACAATAGCTCAAATGGTTAGGGATGCCCCTGGATCAAAAATTTCTGGCACATGGAGGTCAATTTGATATTGGATGCTAAATTGGAGCCCTTCTCCTTAAATTATACCCTTGAATGTATTCCTGATACCTGGATGTTACCCATTAATAAAGCATTATGGTTCCACTGTGAAACTCTGGTATCTAAAAAACTAATCTTGCAAAAATGGATAAGTCAATCCACTGCAAACATTGATGCCTGGTCTACTGAAATGGCTGACCTTGGAGCTAACTACAGGCATTCTGCAGGTGAAAATAATGCCTGAAAAATTAAAAGCAATTTGGCCTGACTTAGAGGTCTATGATTAACAAGATACGGCACTCCCTCTTCCTCTATCCCAACTCTCTTTATTTACTTTGGGTATTATGAAGACTTGAGCAGTTTGCAATGTTTATTGTATTTTGAAAAAAATTATATATAAAAATAAGAATTAAAAAAACAAACTAAAAGCAAGTAGTTTTAAATCTGGCTACAAATCCTCCACCCCTCCTAATATCTCATTTCTTTGTTTTTCACTCTTTTGCGACCTGAACTTTCAACACCATGGAGTTGCAGGGATCTGCCTGGAGGGAACTCCTTTCTGAAGGAGAGCTTTGGCTCCTGTCAGGTCATTTATCTGGTTCCCCAGTTTTGCAGGCTTAGATGGGACCTGACTTTTAATGTTACATTCAAAGATTTAAAATAAAATACATTTCAGGCCTTCCTCCATAGGTCTCATACAAAAGAAACATAGGATCTTAGTACCTGATCCCAGCAATTGATCTGTATTGGCCTCAGAATCCACCTACCTGAATTAGCATCAAAAACTGCAACCTGGATTTCAAATTGACTGTATTCCTATACTTTTCAGAGTAGGGGAGAAACCAAGATAGTCCCTCCACTTCCTTGAAGTATGTTCCCTGGCTCTTTCAGCCAAAATGGTTCTGCAACTTTTGAGATCAAAGCTAACAGGAAATATTGTTTTGCGTGTGTTAAAAAATGTTGGCAACCTTTTATTGAAAAGCTCTGGATTCCCCATGTTTGGGAGAAGAGACTTGAGATTTGGTAGTTGGTGACTTATGTCAGGGATAAGCATTTTCTTGTTCCTGTGAACATGCACCCAAATCTGATCAAGTTATAAGCAGTTCACATATGCTTAGTAGACCCTGGCAGCTAAAGTCTCCAAAAGCTTCATCTATAGTGGGCATGCTCCAGCCCTGTGCTAAGCAGTACTTTCCTAGCAATTACAGATTCAGTCAACTACAGGCTCAGAACCTGTGCCACCTTTATTTGATCCCCTCGTGCATATGAAATACACCATGATCACTTACTTTTTTGTCCACAAGCCTGCTGCGTCATACATTGCACTAGCTGGTCCTGCTCTGGAGATGAATCAGACTTGTATACTACAAGAAGCTGTTGTCTGTAGGACTACAGGCTCGTTTGGTGCAGAAATTGGAAAAAGTATGTTGCTTAATGCATCCATAATTCCCAGGTGGCCTACCACATAAGTACTCACCAGCCCTCAGACTTTTTAACCTTGTAATATCAGATGCATTCAGTCCAGTGGAAAGCTTGGAAGATGTATGCTATGAGCCTGGGATAAACCTGTCCACCTTTGCCCAACACTAAAAGGCCACACCCTCAACTAAAGGGCAGGAACCACTAAGCACAGGCTGCAGGGAAGTGGGTAATTGGAAGTGTGGTGAATGAGATGGCATTTCAGGGAGAGAAAGGATGTTCTCATGGATAAGGCAGTTGAATGCTGTCCTGTAGTCTAGCCCTTTCTCTACCACAGAGTTCTCTGTGATACTAGTCTAAAATTATAAATCAGGCTGTTCATAGTGTGGTTCTGATTTTCTGGATGTGTTGCCTTGAGACCCTGCTAAGTACTCACCATTGCAATGGAAGTCAATAGGAGCTGTGCTTTGGTTATATGGAGTACTATATAATACTAAGTACTCTGAAAAATCAGGTCTCAGGTGTCTCAGATTGGGCACCTAACATCAGTGGATACTATTGACTTTAATCTCTCTGTGGCTCATTAAGTGATATCCATCCATCCTGTACACTGAATGAGGCATGTGGAAAAAGGAGTATGAGCATCTCATAAAGACTATCATAGTGCATCAACACAAGAGGGCCAAATTAAGGTTGAATCAATTTAACTGTGACATTTCCTAATTTTTGAGTGCTTGACTGTGCAATCTTAACATATATCTGTATGTAACATATAATTTCAGCAGTTTGCATTTTCACTTGCTGTGTGACATGCTATTTCCTTCCCTTTGCATCTGCAGATGCTTCCCTTCACTCACAAGAGGGTTCAGAAAAAAAATTGATCCAAACTTTCCTTTGTTTGCAATGTCTATCTGAGGATAGCTGAGATCCACAAAATCTCAATCTGGTGGGCACATGAAGGTAAAATATTTTCAAACATGCAGCAAACCAGGACTAGCACCCTAAGGGAAAAAATGTGAAAGCTGGTAATTTCTAAATATTATAATGGATTCCTAGGGAGGTGTTTTTGTTTTTTGTTTTTTAAGAAACTGGAGTGCACACACAAATCAGGGCTCAGTCATTTTAAAAATGGCTACTGCACTACCCTCAGTTGTATGGAATTTCATTTTACATATTTATGCTACACTCATCTCTTATTTCCAGTGTGATGTAATTGGTAGCATATAATCTGCTGCACATCTTCAAAAAAGAGCCCTGTTTACAGCATCAAACTGTTTATACTGGAGCTAACACTGGGTAAGACATAAAACCCGTAGCTATAACAGGTGTAGCCAGTATAGGATTAATTAAGCAGTAACAACTGAGGTGCAATATGCTTCTGGGGATTAATGACCATCTGGGAGGAATCAGTGGCCCAAGAAAGCCTGCTGGGTGTTAGTGTATAGGAGATACCTTGTACCATGGTCATTACTGCTGTTATAGCCTATAGACGAACCAGAATAAAACCGCAATCCAAACATGCACCACTACTACTCCCAACTCTAGGGAAGTTCACAGCTGGCTCTGAAGTGGTTCCAACCACTCTGTTATAAACTGATACTGATGAGAGGAGACACAGAAGCCCATCAATTTTAATGGGTGATTCAGTCTCCCTTGGTGTTTACAGAGATTTTGTAGAGAATTTATCCTTTATTTCAACAATTGGACAGATCCGACACATATCTCAACAGTCTGTTCAATAGTTGTCAGTGTTAGTTACTATAATAAATACAAGTTCTCTGTTTAATCCCATAGCTCAGGCATCTGTAGATTTCATTTCCCATAAAATACCAGAAGGCCACTGTGGTCTACCTAATCCAGTCTCCTACACTTTCCTCTGAAGTGTAACAATTATGGAAGAACCTGCCTGTAGCAAAAGACTTTAGCAAAGCTTTTGATGTGGTCTCCCACAGTATTTTTGCCAGCAAGTTAAGGAAGTACTGATTAAATGAATGGACTGCAAGGTGGCTAGAAAACTGGCTAAACTATTGGGCTCAACAGGTAGTGATCAACGGTTGGATGTCTGGTTGGTATCAAGCAATGTGCCCCAAGAGTTGGTTCTGGGGCCAATTTTGTTCAACATCTTTATTAATGACCTTGATGAGGGGATGGATTGCATGTTCACAGATGACACTAAGCTACGGGGAGAGGTAGATATGCTGGAAGATAGGGGTAGGGTCCAGAGTGACCTAAACAAATTGGAGGATTGGGCCAAAAGAAATCTGATAAGGTTCAACAAGGACAAGTGCAGGAATCTGATGAGGTTCAACAAGGACAAGTGCAGATTCCTGCACTTGGGATGGAAGAATTCTAAGCCCTGCTACAGGCTGGGGACTGACTGGCTAAGCAGCAGTTTGGCAGAAAAAGACCTGGGGAAGTGGATAAGAAGCTAGATATGAGTCAATAGTGTACCTTTGTAGCCAAGAATGCTAACAGCATATTGGGGAGCATTAGTAGGAACATATCCAGCAGATCTAGGGAAGTGATTATTCCCCTTCATTCAGCACTGGTGAAGCCACATCTGGAGTATTGCATCCAATTCTGGGGCCCCCATTACAGAAAGGACGTGGACGTATTGGAGAAAGTCCAGCCGAAGGTAACAAAAATGATTAGGAGGCTGGAGCACATGACTTACAAGAGGCTGAGGGTTTTGATCTTATTTAATCTACAGGAGAGAAGGGGGATTTGATAGCCGCTTTTAGTTATCTGAAGGGGGATCCAAAGAGGATGGAGAGACACTGTTCTCAGTGGTGACAGATAACAGAACAAGGAGCAATGATCTCAAGTTATAATGAAGGAGATCTAGGTTGGATAATAGGAAACACTACTTCACTAGGAGGGTGGTGAAGCACTGGAATGGGTTACCTAAGGAAGTGGTGGAATCTCCATCCCTAGAGGTTTTTAAGTCCTGGTTTGACAAAGCCCTGGCTGGGATGATTTAGTTGGGATTGGTCCTGCTTTTAGCAGGGGGTGGCACTCGATGACCTCCTGAGGTCTCTTCCACCCCTAGGATTCTTATGATTTTCCTGCCTGCCTTGCTGGGATGCATACATCCTGAAGCATGAAGGTTTGTATCTCTGATATAGTTTGAGTATAGTTAGTTAATGCAAATGTAGATAAAATTTCATTATCTACATAACTATCATGATTTTGAATCTTGCTAAGTGCTTAGGGAATGTCATCTAAACTGCAATAAAAGACCTGCTGCTTGGTGAAGGTAAGGCTGGGAGAGGCCCTGCCCCACCTTCAGCCCCGCCCTTTCTGCTGAGGCTCCGCCCTCCCCCCCCAGGCCATCATGGGGAGGTAGGGCAGTGCACTGTGCGTGCATTCCCCCCAACCACAAGGAGGGGAGATGAGCGGGCGGGCGTGTGCTTGCCCCAGCCTCCATAACCCCAGGACACTGGGGGAGGGAGGAGGGCGTGTTGTGCAACCCAACAGGAGGGCGGGCACTTGGGGCAGCAACACTCCACCCCCAGAATGCCTCCAGATGCCCATGACCTGCAGCACGGCTGTGACTGTCCCAGGTCAGCTGACTTAGACTTGTGGGGCTATATAATTGTACTCTAGATGTTTGTGCTTAAGCAGTAGCCCAGCCTCAAAGACTCCCAGGAGCAGGAAAGGTGTCGGATTTTTACACTGCAATTTTTAGCCCCACAGCCTAAGCCCTACAAGCCTGAGTCAGCTGATCCAGACTCTTGAGACTCCATATTGTCAGGTTTTTATCATTGTGTAGTTTTTTATCATACACTTGGGCCAAGTCTACACTGGCACTTTACAGCGCTGTAACTTTCTGACTTAAGGCCATGAAAAAAACACACCCCCCCCAAAAGCACAGCAAGTTACAGCATTGTAAAGTGCTAATGTGAACAAGGCTGTCGTGCTGGGAGTCTTGGTCCCAGCACTGTTAGCTACTCCCTCGCAGAGGTAGTTTACATAGACCTCTCTCCCAGTGCTCATGGCATGGTCATACTATCTGTTTGGATCTCTTCTATTTTTGCTATATTTTTCTTTTGGGTGGGAGGGGCAGTGACTGGAACATAGTATTACAGGTTAGAGCATATCGGCCAAGTAATATAATGGCATTACAGTACATTCAGTACTATTTTATATTCAATTTTTATACATATCAAAGCCTTGTTTGCTGTTTTGACTGCTGTGGAACACTGAATGAAGATTTTCGCTGAGCTGAAAATAATGTATCCCAGTGTTTTCCTGAGTGGTTGCCGCTAATTTATAACCTAGCAACATGTGCAAGTAGTTCATATTGTTCCTTCCAATATGAATTACTGTACATTTATCAGCACTTAAATTCATTTGCATCATTTCATGTATCTTTGGTAAGTCCCTTTAAAATTCCTCTCAGTCTTCTCAAATCTTGACTCATCTAAATTTAGTGTCATCTTCCAATTTTGCCACTTTGCTGTGTGCTCTCTTTTTTAGTTCATGACCTGGGCACCATTTCAGATTTTGGTAGGGGAAAACTGACCTGTGCATGCCATGATGGGGGGGGGGGGGGGGGGAGAGGAGAAGGAAGAGAGTCAGAGCATGAGGGGAACGGACTGAGGACAGAGGCTTCAGCAGTGTTACTGAGCATCCTCAGTACAAGTCAAGCATCAAATGGGGGGGAACCAACCCCATCCACCACCACTCCCCCCACATACATACACATCAGCTCTATCCAGGGGTTACTAAGGCACTGGAAAACTCTATTTTTTGGCAGACAACTTAGCAGTTAGCTGACAGGAGCACTGTATCTAATTCTTATATACAAGAAAGAAAAATTAAATAAATATTAGACCCACTTAGCTCTAACACGAGCATATTCTGACATCCTGGGGCAAGTCACTTAAGGGACACACATTAGCCTTAACATTTTAATATATATTCTTACTTTGTTACTAACTCTGTGGAGAGAGAGCGAGAGAGAGAGAGAGAGAGAGAGAGAGGCCCCATCAGGACTCCTGAGACTCTATTTCAGCTCTGGAAGAGGAGAGGGGCGTAGTGGGTTACAGCAGGGGGAGATAAATTTCAGCTCTATATAAGAACATCAGAATGGCCATACTGGGTCAGACCTTCTAGCGTTATTTCCCAACAGTGGCCAACACCAGGTGCTTCAGAAGGAATAAACAGAAAAGGCAATCATCATGCTCCATCGCCTGTTGCCTATTTTGTTTGTTTTACATCTGCTGCCTGTAAATTTAATTGGGTCAGCTTCTTGCGTTATGTTAGTGAAGGAATGAATAACATTTCCTTATTCTATTTCTCCACAGCATTCATGATTTTCGACACCTCTAACATAGCTCATTTCTTTTCCAAGAAATGTCCCAGACTTGTTAATCTCTCCTCATATGGAAGCTGTTCCTTGACCCCAATCATTTCTGTTGCCCTTTCTGTACCTTTTCCCAATCCAATACATCTTTTTTTAGATGGGGGGAGGGTGACCACATCTGTGTACAGTAATTAAGATGTGGGCATACCATGGCATTATATGGAGGCAATATGGTATTTTGTCTTTTTATCTAGTCTTTTCCTAATGATTCCCAGTATTCTGTTTGCTTTTTAAGACTGTCACTGCACATGGAGCAGATGTTTTCAGAGAACTCTCCACGAGTATTCCAAGATCGCCTTCTTGTGTGGAAACAGCTATTTTAGAGCTCTGGGGATGCTGGTGACCTATCTCCCTAAATTCAGCTGGTACAAGCTCCAGTCCTAGGGAAGCTGGTGGTGCTAGCTGCCCTGCTGCACCTGGGAGCAGGCTTTGAACCTGCAAGCCCAGGCTGCAGAAGTGGATGCCATATCCACTGGGGGACCCACCACACTGCCTTACCTTCAGCTGATGCCAGCTCCAGCCCTGGGGAAGCTGATGACCTACCTCCCGCTGGTGCCAGCTGCAACCCAGGAGAAGGTGGTGCTGGCTGCCCTGCTGTGCCATGGGCAGGCTTCGAATCCTCAACCCCAGGCTCTACAGGCAGAGACCTTATCCATTAGGCCCTTCCTACCCCACCCTCACCCCCCTGTCTTCAAAGGCTGTCTTAGCCTCCCTACCCTCAGCTGGTGCCACCTGCAATCTTGGGAAAGCTGGTGACCCAGCTCCTTACCTTTTGCTGGTGTCACCTCTAAACCTGGAGAAGGTGGGAACCCACCTCCCTACCTTCAGCTGGTGCTGCACCTGGGGAGGCTGGGTCAGCGGCACTAAAATCCACAACCCCAGGCTCCAGAGTCAGATGCCTAAGAACAGCCCCAGATCAAGTCACCTGGCTTGCCAGCTCCAACTCTGGGGAAGCTGGTGACCCACCTTCCTACCTTCAGCTGGTGCTAGCTCCAGAGTTGGAGAAGGTGGGGCTGGATGCCCTGCTGCACCCACAGGCGGGCTTCAAGCCCAGGCTCTGGAGGTGGATGTCATATCCATTAGGCCACTGGATGACCCACTCCACCTCCTTATCGTCAGAGGCTGTGTTATCCTTCCTACCTTCAACACGGCCCCAGATCAAGTCCCCCGGCTTGCAAGCTTACATCTTGGGGAAGCTGGTGACCCACCTTCCTACTTTCATCTGGTGCCAGCTCCAGCCCTGGGGAACTTTTTGGTGGCTACCCAGCTGTTCCACTGCTCCTGCACCCTCCCCATTAGCCCCATACCCTACTCCCAGCCTGCTCCTGCACTCTCCCTTGCTCCTGCACCCTCCTCCTTGGTCCCACAACTTATTCCCAACCTGCTCCTGCACCCTACCTCCCACCCAGACTTCGCACCTTCATCCCTACCTCCTGCCCAGATCCTGCACCCCCGTCCCTAGCTCACTTACTGGCAGCCCTGTCCTGCACACCAAACCCCGCATTTTTGGCCCCACCCCAGAGCCTGTTGCTCACAAAATCTACTAACCCTGAATCCCCAGAAGAGTTAATCTGGCCTGAGGGCTTGAACCTCAGTCCTCCCTGCCCCTCCTCCCCATCAATGGGACTGGAGCACCAGGGGAGTGAGGTATTTTAGATGGGGGCCACATCAGTGAGGATGGGGGGGGGGGTTTGGCGGTGTTTTGGGGGGTTCTCACCTGTGTATTCCCCAACTGATTTTTCTGTGGGTCAGTGGCTCCCGTCCCAAAGAAGGTTCCCCACCCGCGCCACAAATAAAGACAATGTTGAAACCTTTTGTGTTGGACATAATATTTCACTTTATTTAAAATGGCTGCAGCATCCCGTCTCTGGCTCCAATTCTGGGGCAGGCCTCACAGCCCAGCCCCCATCTGGCCACTGGAAGGGCTGGTGGTGGCCCCACTCCTGCTTTGGCATGGGTGAGAGGGGAGGCCACAACCCAGCTGCAGTGATCCTAACCTGGCCCCTCATCCAGTCACTGCTGCCTGGGTGCAGTAGCCCAGCCCTGGCTACACAGTGTAATCTGACCCCAGCCCCTTCCCCCACATACTTTACTTCCCACCCACAGCGCCCTGCCCTGCCTCCTGCACCTCCCACACACCTGAACCCCCTCGCCCCTCCCTCATACACCTCAACCCTGACACCTGCACCCCCACATCCACAAACTGCACCTCTGAGAGCCCAATGTTTCCTTTATGCTGTTATTAATCATCATGTCAATTATCAATAATATTAAGTTGCGTATTTTCAGTCATGCAAAGGGGCATTCTTAGTTATACGGCTCTTTGTTGACCCTTTGTTCTGAATTTTGATGTAGTTTGGCTCTTTGGTTTGAAAAGGCTGTTGTAAATGGTCAGACCATGGGAAATTTTGAAATACTACCGAGGAAAAGTGAATGGTTCCTTGAAATTGCCCATATTGACAGACCATACTGACAAGGAATCATCTTCTAAGCAAAGCTGCCTTAAAGCAAAAGCAGAGTTCCAAGCTGCCCCCAATGTTGAGAGTCTGTACCTGTTCATGATCTGATTCATGCCTTGGCTTGGGTCAAACCAGTAACTGTATCTTGTCTCCTAACACAGAGTGTGACAATTTCTACTCTTACACTAGTGCAAATTTAGGCTAATTCCATTGCATGATGAATCAGAGCACAGTTTGACCCACTGTCAGATGAGCCTACCACAACACCGCGTACTTATTCCCTCCATGACTGCAATTTAAAGGCAGCAAGATTCTAATTATCAGGGAGCAGCAAGTTCCACTACTCCAGACTGCCCTGCCTGTAAGCCCTCCCTGGCAGCTGGGAGTTGCCTATGCTTCCCTCAGCAAAACGACACTTCATCCTTTTCCTAAACTCCTTCCTTCTGTTCAGATCCTCTCTCCCTCTAATCCGTTTTCTGTTCAGCCTCTACCCCCCTTCCCCCCACCCTTCACTTCCCTTTTCTGCTGCACACTGGGAATTGACAGTCACTCAGTGGCTGGCAGATGGGAAAAGAAAGACACCTCTAACCAATGCAGAGCCCCTGCCATCTCTCAGTGCATTCCCAGGAGGGAAATGTTTGGGTATCCTCATTCCTATACGGATTCTCTCTCTGCAGGCCCCAGCACTCAGGTACCCTCCAGCCCCTACATCAGGTCCACAGCTGGGTGCACTGACTTGTCTCTTGCCTTCTGCGCCACACTGTCCCCATTCTGCTAGCTTGTAGAGTAGACAGGATTCAGTTGTGTTTAATGCCCTATTGTTTAACTCTGCTCAGAGTTAAAAACATTGAGCCTATGTAAACCCTGCTTCCACGGGTGGAGCTGCACATATCATGAATTACAGGCCCCATTTTTGTCATTACAGATACAGTCTAATTCTCAGAATAAGTTTAGAAGTGAGTAAAAACTTTGTGCTCTCAGGCTAAAATAAGAGAGATTTGTGCTTTTCTATTGCCAGCTCCCTTGAATAAGAGTCCGGCTTATCTTCATATTTAAAATAAATGTTTTAAACCACTGCTAAGAATTCCCCTCCCCCTAGTTGCTCTACTTTCCAAGGAAATCCCAGGAGCTATGCTCTTCAAGTTTTTGTTGATGGATAATCCGGGTGTTTGGCATATGTCCATAGGGCCATTTAAGTATTGTCTTCTTGGACACACAGTGTATGCCCTAAAACCCTTAAGGGCTTACACAAAACCCTTTGTACTTGTGCTTTGTCTCCATGAGAGGTCATTGAACACAATAGTGTCTATGTCCATTGTCATCATGTACCATGACTCGCCGATCATGGCAAATTTCTTGTTAATATGGCAACAACTTCTCTCCTTGCCATCAACTGTATACAGTTAATTGAATCAGATCTGGAAAATTCTGCATCAGGTTCATGAAAATCTTTGTGATTTAAATCCTTTGATCACTTCAAGTCTAATATAGGTAACGCAACACAAAGAAAAGCAGGAAAGATACTGAACGAGAATATATACATGTAAACAATAAATAAGATAAAGTTGGAGAAAAATGGAGGCAGGCAAGGAACTGGAGGGGGAATTTTTCTAGACGCACCTCAGTGACTTAGGAGAACAAATTATCCTGATTTCCATTGGGACTCAAGCTCCTTAGTCACTTAGGAACCTCTGAAAAATTCTATTCTGTGTCTCGGCCTTATTTGGCTCTTTCTTGTGGCCTGCAATATCCATTTTAGCTATGGCATATTTCATGTTATCACAACATGCTTGCCTTCTTAAGTTATTATGCATATATCTGTAATAAACTATTAATATTTGCATATGTAAAGCTTTCCATGACTTTTTTTGGTTAAATATCTTGAGGAGGGGGGAACACAAGAATGAAATGAAAGCAATACAGCACATATGGAGAGAAGTCCTAGGTCCATTGAAGTTAGGCCCATATGCAGGAATTTTGGTAGGGTGTGGGTGTGCTTTTTTCCCCCTCCCCCCAGTCTCCCAAGTAAGCATGCTCTGGCTGGCCAAGGGAAGGCAGGAGCGGCACGCTGCTTGAGTCTCCCTCCCCCATGCTTTGGCTGGTGCTTATTTACCTTCTTCTCCCCCAGGAACGAGGCCCAGCCCCACTCACGGACTCACTCTTGGTGGAGGGGGGAAATCAGCCCCAACCTTCCCCCAGCCAGTGGGAGCATGAAGGAGGCAAGCTCAGGCACTACACCGCTCCTGCCTTCCCCCGGCCAACTGCAGCATGCTTACTTAGGAACCATGAGGGGTGCGTTTGCACCCACCCAGCATACAGGCTTGGACGTCAATGACAAAACTCCCATTGACTTGCTTTTTCACCTAGGCTATGTCTACACTATAGCGTCTTGCGCAAAAACATATGCAAATGAGGTGAAGTGTGGAATATTGCCACGCCTCATAATTAATTAATTATGCTATGCATAATTAATTAGGCTATGTTTTTGTGCAAGAGGCTTTTGCGCAAAATCCCCCTGTTACGCAAGAGCCGTTCTTCCACATTTTTTCAGGAAGAACAGCTCTTGCGCAAGATGGTTTTTTTTGCAAAAAGGAGACATATAGATGTCTCCTTTTTGCGCAAAAGCTTCTTGTGCAAAAACAGCCCCTAATTAATTATGCAAATGAGGTGCTGCAATTGTCCATGTTTTGCCTCATTTGCATATTTTTTGCACAAAACTGGCACAATCTAGACATAGCCCCCCAGTTTGTAAGGGGTGGGTCAAATCCTAAAGCTGAACATTAAGTCTTTGTGTATATCACCAGGTTATTTCGAAATAAGTTATCTCAAAATAGTAGCTCCCAAAATAACTATTTTGAAATAAACTTATTCCTCTTCAGAAGCAGGAGTTATTACTTCAAAACAACAGGATTGGCAGTGTGGATGCCTGCCTTGTTATTTCAAACAGACATGCCCAAAGGTAGTCAAAGCTGCTGATTGAACATAGGAGACTATAAAAAAGTCTTAAACGATTGATGCATTTTCTCATATTGGCCCCATCAGAGCTAAGGAAATAAGGTCTTGTTTAAAACATATTAGCTAACCCACTCTAGCATGATTTAAATGCTAGTGTAGACCAGGGATGTAAAAGTATGTCAATTAACCGATTAGCAAAAGCTTATAGGTTAATGCTATAGACCAGGGGTTCCCAAACTTTTTGACACAGGGACCAGTAAATCCATTCACGAACTTTTGGAGAACTGGTAACATTCATCTTCATATTTGCATATTCATTAATCAAATGATGAATATTCAAATAAGTTGTTTCTGGTCCTCCCAAAGCCCCCAGTGCCAGCTTTAGCAAAGCTTTTGATATGGTCACCCACAATATTCTTGCCATCAAGTTAAAGAATATGGATTGGATAAATGGAGTGTAAGACACACAGAAATCTGGTTAGACTAGGGTTTCCCAAACTTTTTACTTTAGTTGGAACCCTTTTTTTTTTTCAGTACTGCTTTTTGCAGCCCAAAAATATAAACACATAAAAAACAAACTGAGAAAATACCAGACATACAACATGTCTGGTATTTTCTCATTAGGTAAGTTGTATTATTACTAGATGTATCAGTTTGTAGTTTCAAACTGCCTGGCTGCTAAATGTGCTCAGGCTGCGTGAGTGTGTCTACCAGCCAGACAGTTCGCTACGACTTGAGGGGGTGGGGATGAGGGGCACACTAGAATTCCCAGGCCAGACTCACTCGTGCTTTGCCGGGGGGGGGGGACAGCACCTCGAGATCTACATATGGCCGGGTCAGCCCCGCTCCCCCCACTGCGCTTCCCCCAACCCCCTCCCGGACAACCAGTTCTCCCCCGCTTCTCCTCCCAATCTCCCTTGGCCAGCCCCGTTGCCCACGTCCAGCCCTGCTTCCAGCTGCCGCTTCTCTCTCCCCGACCCACATCTTCCCCTGCCTGCTCCCTACCCCCAACCTCGTGCCCCCTGGCAGCCCTGCTTCTGCCAGCCCCCCAATCTCTCCTGGCCAGCTCCGATGCCTGAGGCAAGCCCTGCTTCCGGCAGCTGCTTCTCCCCTTCTCCTCCTCCCAATCTCCTGGCCAGCCCCCTGCCCAGCTCTGCTTCCACCAGCTGCCCCCTGCCCCAAATCTCCAAAGCCCGCCCCGATTCCCCTGTCCAGTGCTGCTTCAGGTAGCCAGCTCTCCCCTCTTCCTCCCCCTGCTCCCGACCTTCCCTAGCTACGCGTCTGCCAGGAGCCGGAACATCGGGCTGCAGGTTATGCCCAGGCCAGCCAAGGACTTGGGGGACCCGGTGCCATACGAGAACTCCGGGAGCCTGGAACACCCCAGCAACCACACTGAGGCCCGTTATTTTGTTTCCTGCAGCCCGGTATCGGGCCAATAGTTTGGGAAACACTGCTATAGACAGCACGCATTTCCCTCTCCTCCCTCCCAGTGAATTTTTTTGCAGGCTGGCCAGCAGCCTGGCTCAGTCCTGGCTTGTGATGGGTCTGGGACCAAACCCCATTTCAGCTCTGCATTAAATGCAGGTCTGTATTTAAAGTGTATTGGGAGCTGGGTGGGCAGACAGACCAACTTAGTCCTGGCTCATGCTGGGTCTGAGACCTACTCCCACTTCAGCTCTGCATTTCAAGTGTTCTGGCATGCACCAGGTCCAAGAGCTAACCCCCCCAGACAAGGATAGCTGCCACCCCACACTGCTGCCTCTCTCAGAAGCAGCAGCACAGGGCGATAGGCAGCTGGTCTGCGAGGGGAGCTGGTTTTTAAACTGGCTCCCACCTGGCACCCTACACTGCTGCCTCTGATCCAGTGGCTGCCGGCCCTGCTCCCGGGGACTATAGAATAGTCAATTAATCAATAAAATGTCATGAGGTTACTTGACTATTCAATTAACCGATATTTAACATCCCTAGTGTAGACAGGGTTTAACAATTTTGAGATCATTTCAGCAGGACATGACCATCCTCAGGGTCAACCACATCTAGCCAGCATGCTTTTCAACATGACTGTATTTGTCTATCCCAGGTGCTAAACTGTGCCTAAAACAAAATCAACTTCACATGTTTACAAACACTTCATTTCCCCAGTATAGTCAAACCCATTGTGACAAATGTGGATGCTGCCTGTGAAAGGGATTTGAGTGGCAAAAGCTTTTTCAACCCCTCCCCTCTCCTTTGTAGATTGATGACACTGAGTAAATAGTAAACACTTAGGAACTATTGTCATGTAAATTCATCTTTTCTTCCCCTCTCACGCCTCAGTCCCTTGTAGGTTACACCTCTGTGAGGGAACAGATATGTAGTATGTATAACACACTGGACCTGATCCTGCTGTCACTAATTAATGAGCATTTTGCCATTAACTGCAATGGGAGAGGAACAGGGCCAATCATTACATTGCTATACATAGATCAGGCACATTATTATGTAAGTACAGGTCAGCTGTTACCATGTAACAGCCTATCACAGTGTTTCTTAAGCTGTGTTCCATGGCACACCAGTGTGCCATGAGGCAGTCGGAGGTGTGCCGCGGAGAACAACAGAATTCAAAATGGTCACCTTTAAAGGGGCAGACAGCCATTTTATTCTCTAACTCCCCCCCAACCTTTTTTTTTTTTTTTTTTTTGTTCCATCAAAAATCCTTGGTGTTCCTCATAAAAAAAGTTATTGTTTGGTGTTCCTTGGTCTTAAAAAGTTTAAGAAACACTGGTCTATCATGTGGCTTTGTCCACTGGGCTGTTTATTCTGAAAATGTACATGACATTAATAATAAAAGATCCCTTCAGAACACAACTTTATGCGTGTGGAGGAAGCCTGGATTCCCAATGCTCATGCAGTATCTGTTCTGTGGATAAACAGGACTTCGGTCTCCAGCCTTGTCAGGCCCACACCTTTCACAACTCTTATATTTATTTCTATTCTAACGTGGTGGGGTTGGGTGGGGTAGTGGGGTTAGATCTTATCAATAAGGAGTAACTAAACACAAAGGAGCCAAAGAGGCCTGTACACTTGTATGCAGCCTTTCTGAACAGGAGGATTGACTCTGTGTATTCTGTAGACTAGTTGTAGAATGGCTCAATTGTTAACATGGCCGTTAGCGTGCGTTAGGTACACCCTGAGCATTCAAGTTGTGGGAGGACCGGTTGCTCCATCAAAAGGAAGCACCCAAATTACATTCTTTCCCTCTGTCTTAAGCATCTTTAGACCTTTACTCTGCAGCACACATGAAGAAAAAAAGAGGAATATTCAAAACGGGCCCCTCCTCTACACATCTGCTTTGGGGAGCTATGCAAGCTGAATCCAGCATCTGCTCTGTTTTAATTTATTCTTTTAATTAAAGAAGGGGATTAAAGATGGGGAGATCTGCTTTCCGTCTCGGGCTGTCAAGAGAAGTTCCTGTGGTTTTACACCAATGCAAGGGAGCCCAAGTCCTGTAGATGTGTCACTTTATCTGCACAGACTGAAAGTAGGGCTACTTGCATACAAGGTAAAGAAAATGGAGTCAGGGCTCTGAAATCCTGTATGCAAGTGCATCATTTAATTATGTAACAGCTTGGAACTACACATTTTTCAGCTCAGCTCTTTTAAAGGCCAGACTTCTGTTGGCTCGTCAGCTGAAATTTGATCAAGTGATCATTGACCTTTTTAGCCTTTAAAATGCATTGGTACACAAAAACGTAACATAAAACCACACAGGCTTAGAAAATAAAACAAGGGGATGGATTGTTTGAGCATGCAGAACTTCCCTGTGGAATCTGTGGCAACTTCCAGTCCCACTGATGTTCAGATCTTCATTACAGCAATAAAAACTAAAATAAAATGGAAGCCTGTGTTGATGCAAAGAGAGCGTTCCAGAATGCCTGTTTGATTTATTGTTTTAATACATAATCTGGCTGCTGCATAAGACTCTACAGCTGTGTTCAATGCTTTGAAAGACCGGTGACCCTGAGCTCTGTTCTGAGAGTTAACTTCTGCTTTCTGGTAACGTAACTGAATCAGAAACAGCATCATGATTTTATGGTACAGTGCTCACTTGTACGATGGCTGACTGTTGACAGAAATTCTGGACCTCAGGGCAGAACTGTCAATATGTCCCCATGGATGCACAAACTGTGCCCACATGGACACAGTCTGCGTGACTTTCAGGCGATGCTGCGCCTGCACGGGTGGGTGCCCAGAGGGCTGCTGTCTGCACTTAGGGTTGCCAGATGGTTTAACAAAAAATACCGAACACCTCCCTCCCCCCAAAAAAAACACTGGGGAAAAAAATTCTGTTGAGTAAAAAAAAGGGGGAGACCAAAGTTGTTGAGAGAGAGAGAGAGAGAGAGAGAGAGAAAGGACCCTGACAGTAGTTATTAAGCAAAAATAAAAAAAAAAAACCAGCATGGCCCTTTTAAGAAGAGGCTTTTTGCCAGTGGCCATCTTGTTTTTCTGCTCCAGCCACAAGACAGCTCCCCTGCGGAACCAGATAAGCAGGACGCTGTGTGTGTGGGAGGGGCAGGATGCCTGGTGAGAGGTCCATGGAGAGACCGGGGGGCTGGGCCCAGTTGCTGTGTGTGTCATAGGGTTGCCAGGTGTCCAGTATTTTTGCCTCCTGGCAAGGAAAAAAAAATCCGAAAATACCAAACATTTCAGGTGTCCGGTATTTTCTGGGTTTTTTTTAATCGGACAGGAGGCGAAAATACCAGACTGCCCAGGTCAATACCAGCCCTATCTGCACTGTTGGGCATGCTCTTTCAGCATGGCCAAGGCTTCCACATGCCCACCCAAATGCCTTCGTCACCACTGGTATCACCACACATGTACCTAGGAGACCTGCGGCCCACCTGGGTGATTTCAGTGGGCTCAGGGCTCCTGACTGCTGCTACCACAGCAGCGGATGGGGGCTAGTGCTCCCTCTAATTTTTTCCATGTGCAGAATAAATGTTGTATGCACCCAGGCATGTGAGGATGTGCACCACCGGTAGAAACACATGTTGCCTGCAGTGGACACTCTGCTAATCAGCTGGGTGGCATTTAATTTCTCCTGGATGGCTGCTCAAGTGTTCAATTTACAGGGAACACTGCTGGGGGCCCACAGACCTTTTTAAATCACCCAGGACCCTGGGCAACTGCCCCTCCCTCTTGTCAGGCCTGTGGCTGCCACAGTAGTTACCACCAGTGACCTCTAGTTCTCAAAGCATGAATCTATACAGCTTAAATTAGAGACAGTAAGATAGGACAGAAGGTGGAAAAAACTCTAGCAGATGTACCCATCTCACAACCTCTGTGCTTGTTTACACTTAAAATGCTACAGCGGTATAGCTGCGGTTAGCATTGCCAATTTTGGTTGGACATATTCCCGGAGGCTTCATCGCATGGCATAATCTTACACTAAAGATAAATCTTTAATTTCTAGAGCAGCAGTTCCCAACCTTTTCCAGATGGGGACCCATTTTGACAATTCAGGGAGACTTGGTGACCCAAGACAATTCAAAAACAGGGGGAAGAAGGCAGAGGCGCCTGGGGAGTCACTTGGCGACACTTTAGAAATGTAATGGTGACCCATATTTGGGTCATGACCAATAGTTTGGGAAACCCTGTTCTAGAGACTCCAGGGCAATTCTGGAGGACTGGCAACCCTAGCGGCACTCCTGTAATGCTAGGGTTGCTAGGTGTCCAGTATTGGCCCGGACAGTCCATGATTTATGGCCTCTGTCCAGTAAAAAAAACATTTTTCCGGATGGAAGGCCACTTGGGACATTCTTCCCCTGCTGCGTCTGGTGGGAGGAGCATGGGGATTTAAGGGTGCAGCAACTGGGTTTTTTTTCCCTCAATAACTTTGATCGGTTTTTGTGCTCAACTATTTTTTCCCCACCATGTTTGGTATTTTTTGTGAAAGTATCTGACAACCCTAAGTAATACTCAGTGTAGACATACCCAAACTGATAGGAGAACCCTGATGTTGGTGTAGGTTAGGAATGGGAACCTATGGCCTGTGGGTCGAATCTGGCCCCTCAACTTGCCTGGATCCAGCCCCTGAATCTTGGGACTCCCCTCCCAGCATCGGGAAGCCAGTGCTGGCACTCCAGCCTTGCACCCCCTCTTGCCAAGAGCCCACACCTCTCTCTGCTCCTGCACCCTCCATCCCACACAGTCTCCACACCCCAAGCCTACTTCCCAGCAGCTCCCTCCCACACACTGAACTCATTATTGGTCCCACCCCAGAGTGTAGAGGGGCCCTTAAAATCTACTAGCCTGCCCCTACTCAGGCTCTGATCTGTGAGGGAGATGTGTGGTGTCTTTCTGCTTCTCAGTCAGGGTTTTTCGGTGGGGTGGTTTTTTATTTGCTTCTCACTTCTATATGGCCCGTGTGGCACGGACCTCTCTTACCCAGGCCACCTCTGGGCTGGTCTCGCTCCTAACCCCAGAGTATGGGGTTCGCAGCAGGTCTCTGTGGTAGGGAGGCTAGACATGCATCCTCAGGCTCCCTCCCTAGCTGCCTTCACTTAATGCTTTTGAGGATTGTTCTCTCAAACCTCTTTCTCTGTACAACTTCCCTTCAGTCTTCTCACCCCCTCAGCTTCCAACTGCTGAGGCTTTTAAAGGCCCTCAGTCAGCCAGCAGAGGAGTCAGCTGGACCCAATTTCCCTGAGCCTGCTCCCTCCCAGCTGCATCTAGTTGGCCTGCAGCTCTCTGCTTCTACTTACAGGGTTTTTTATCCTTTTGGGCTGCCTTTTCCCCTTTTTTGCAGCAGCTCCCTGGCCTGACCCTGTCACATATCCCTCCCCCTCCTCTGCTCAACACCATGGGATTGGGCTACTTGGATCGGACAACAATGCACCCTTGATAACCCGTCTGCGTTCCCATGCTGGATTCCTGATCCATGTTGCACGCAGAAGTGAAAGGGCTGCAGGGACAGGAACCGCCGGGTCATCCTTGCATTCTTGTCCTTGTTTTGGTGCATCCATTGCAGGGGTGCATGATCAGTGACCAAGGTAAACGTCCGCCCAAGGAGGTAGTAACGTAGGCTTTCCATGGCCCATTTTACCACAAGACATTCCCCCTCAACTACCGCATAGTTTTGTTCCCTCGGCAGAAGTCTCCTGCTGAGGTATAGGACTGGGTGCTCCTCTTCCCCAAACATTTGTGACAATACGGCCCCTAGCCCTACTTCTGAGGCATCAGTCTGCAGGATAAACTCCTTCTTAACATCAGGGGCTATGAGAACTGGATCACCGCAGAGCGCCTTAAAAGCTTCTTCTGTGTCAGTAGTCCATTTTATAATGTTGGGACCGTGAGCTCTAGTCAGGTCGGTCAAAGGGCAGGCCCTGGAAGCGAAGTTGGGGATGAATCTACGGTAGTATCCAATCAATCCCAGGAATGACCTGACCTATTTCTTTTGGGTTGGTCGGGGCCACTTTTGTATCATGTCCACTTTGTTGAGTTGGGGCCTCACTACACCCTTTTCCACGACATACCTGAGATACTTGGCCTCAGCCAGCCCAATTATACACTTCACAGGGTTTTCAGTAAGGGTTTTCTCTCCTTAGGGTCTCCAACACCGCCTCTACTTTCTCGAGGTGTGTCCCCCAGTCAGGATTGTGGACAATTAGTTCCCTAGCAATTGTCTTGGACAGGGTATTGCATAGGCGCACTGCCTCTGGATCCCAAGTGACACAGTCCACTACAACTAGGATACTCTGATGACCCCGTGCAGACTTCTCTAGTGGGCCTATTATGTCCATAGCAATTCGCTCAAAGGGGACTTCAGTGATGGGTAGGGGTACTAGTGGGGCCCTCAGTTGTGTAATTGTGTAACAGTGTAATTGACACTCAGGGCAGGAAGCACAATATCTGCGAACTTCTGCATAGATCCCTGGCCAAAAGAACCTCCGGAGAATGCGGTCCAGGGTCTTATCCACCCCCAGATGTCCTCCAAATAAATGATTGTGCACTAATTCCAGTACTGCCCTCCAATGCTTTTGAGGTACCAAGAGTTGCTCCACCTCTTGGTCCTGTATACGAGCTATCCCCTTTAATTATATAGTAGGGCCCAGTGCCTTTGTTCCTTCCCTCCACTGGGACCCCATTAATTTCAACCACATCCTTATGGACATTTTGATATATTGGGTCATTAGCTTGATCCTGCCCAAAAGTCTCGCTTGGGGATCCAACCTGTCCAAGCTCCAGGGAGCCTACTCCAGTTTCCTCTCCTGATGAGCTGGGTCCTGCCTCAAGCTCATTGCGTCCTGGGGTTTCTGCCCTAGTAGCTGGGTAGGCTTCTCCCCCTGCCAGTGCCTGATTTTGGGCCAAAATCTTCATCCCCAACTTTTTAGTTGCCCTCCTCTCCCGCCGGGTCTTCCGGGGTTCCCCAGGCACCAAGAACAGATTGTGGGAAAATTCATGTAAGGCTGGGAGGGAGCTATTCTCTTCCTCCCAGTCCCGTGGCAGCACATCATTAAACTTGGGGAAGTCTTGACCACCGGGTAGGGAAGCTTTGGGACCACCCCCACAGTCCAAACTGTGACCTGCCCTTGTACTTCCAGTTTCACGGGGATGGTGGGGTAATAATTAATGTCTCCATGTACACACGATATTCCAGTGCGTTTGGCTCGGGTCAGCTGGTCCTATCCTACTAGCTTCCCTAAGACCAATGTAACTGCGCTCCCAAAATCTACTAGTGCAGTGGTTTCCACCCCATTCATTTTCACGGACTGGGTATACTGATGGGGGCCCATTGTTACACCTACAAGGTTGACCAGGGCACATTGCATAGGCTCTTCTAAGTTGGGGCACTGAGCCACTATATGCCCGATCTCCCCACAGGCGTAACACCTATAACCTGGGCGTGATGCCCCCCCATCTCTTTGGGCTATTGGGACTTGCCCCCTGGCCCTCTCCAGTGTAGCCCTCAAGTTCCTTTGCAAGCTCCGGTTGCTCTTCTGCCCCCTTTCTCTCTGCCCGCACTCGGCCTGAACCTTCAGGGGCACAGGTTCTTGGGGTGATGGTGGACCTCCTATTCCGACACACCTTGACCCCGGGACTTCAGGAAAGTTCCTTAGCAGCCAGCCATCCTTCCACGAGAGCCACCAGCTCAAACATTGTGGGGTCATTCTAGCCAACCCTCTCATATACCTGTCGAGGATGATCACCTCGATAATCTTCTCGGGGCTGTGGATGTCGGGCTGCAGCCACTTCCTTGCCAGATGGACCAGATCAAACAATTGAGTTCTCGGTGCTTGGTCCTCTTGATATTTCCACTTGGAGAATCTCTGGGCTCTCACCGCGACTGTGACTCCCGCCTGTGCCAGGATTTCAGCTTTCAATTGGGGGTAGTTGGATGTGGCTTCCTCTGCCATATCAAGGTACGCCTTCTGGGCCTCTCCACTCAGAAAAGGGGCTAAACTACTGGCCCACTGGGCTTGAGACCAGGCTTCCCACAAAGCTGTCCTTCAAAGGCCAACAGATAGGCCTCAACATCATCATCTCCTGTCATTTTTTCTAAGTAGTAATTGGCCCATAACGGTTGGGCCCCACCTTGACCTCATACCTGGACCACCAGGGCTTTCAGCTGATTCACTACCTTCTGCAGGGTGGCTCAGTCCTGGGCTACCTGGCTCATCAACAACTGGTTGGTTTCTTGTTGGAACTGCACCAACTCCTGCTGGGCGGCCGCTTGCATCTGGGTAGCTTCCTGTTGGGTGGCCATGGCCTGCACCAATGCCTTCACCAGGTCCTCCATATGTACTTCTCCTTTTGAGGGGTCACCTTGGCTGGATTTAGCATCGCTATGAGGCCTCACAGCTGATGATCCCACTCCTAACACATGGCCACGACCCAGGCCACTACTGGGCTGGTCTCTCGCTCTTAACCCCAGAATTTGGGGTTTGCAGCAGGTCTCTGTGGTAGGGAGCCCAGCCACGTCTCCTCAGACTGCCTCCACCTAGTGCTTTTCCGGATTGTTCTCTCAAAACTCTTTCTCTGTCTCTCTACCACCTCCCTTCCGTCCTCTCACACCCCCAGCTTCCAACTGCTGAGGCTTTTAAAGGCCCTCAGTCAGCCAGCAGAGGAGTCAGTTGGCCCCAATCTGTCTGAGACAGCTCCCTCCCAGCCAGGGCCGGCTTTAGGAAGTGAGGGGCCCAATTCGAACCGTTTTGGCGGGCCCCCCCCCAGGATTTTTTGTTGAGGAAAAAAAAAAAAAAACAACCACACACAAATATCACATCAAGTAGATCTGATCAAAATGTATATCTATATAATTGAACATTAAAAAAATGCCATCCTTTATTATGCAAAATTTTACACAAAATTAAATCAGTTGCCTTAAGTGTAGGTCAAATATTTTCAATTGCAAACTATCCAATTTTTTCAATAAAGTTTAAAGTTTGATTTTTAAAAAGTTACCAGAGAGCGTTGCAGTTTTCTGTTACATTGATTTACTTTTTAAATAGCAAAAATGGAGTCTTTGTTAAGTGTCAGTTCTGTGGTCAAATTCCAGTCCTTAGTGATTTCAGCACCAATGATTTCACTAGGTAATATGGTACCGCACCACCACTGCCTCCTTTGCACTGCCCTTCTCCACTAAACATCCTAATGAGATACTGCAAATGGTGAACTGAATTCAACAGCTCCTGATATGTACAGGTATCAACCTAGTTTTTCATATTTGAGATGGGTTACCAAGAATCATACATGACAATATGAAATCTTTCCACTCTCAAGTCAGCATATTCACAAAGCACCTATAATTTTGATCTATGTATTTATTGGATAGTGAAAGATAAAGGAGGGGGAATTAGTGTAGATAAATGTTCAAATTAAAAAAAAGCCTGAAGCAATTAGGACTGGGCTCCTACATCTCACATTCAGAACTGACTAGGACACTTATGACCAGATTTTCAAAGGTGTGTAAAGATCAGATAGATATCTTTGAAGATCCGAGTTGGCAACTGTCTCTTTAGGAGCTTAATTACCTTTGAAAATCTGAGCTTAGATTTCCAAGTCCAATTTTCAAAAATGACTTTAGTCACTCAAGTGCTTTTGAAAATTTTAACTGGGGGCCTAAAGAGACAAAAATAGACAAAAGGCGGGAGATATGGTATTCCTTTTAAAAACGTGTGACGTCTATTTTTGACTAAATTTTATATTATTTTTCTCCCAGGGGCAACTGACCCCTCCGGCCCCCTCATTGCACCACTGCCCCCCCTCCTGCAGATCTATCATCTTATGCATGTGCAAGATCTGTGAGAGCCATCCCATGACTCTGCAGTTAGTGTCTGAGGCGCCTGCTTTTGGGTGGTGTCTCAATGCTGCCACATTCACCTCCAAAGAGGGGGCTTCCCAAAGCAGGCCCTTGTTGCAGACCCCCAAGGCATCCACTGGTCCAGTCTCCTTTCAATGGGCCCACTTCCCAGGGCTCATTGATCTTGGATCTGGCTTCCATCCCCCCTCCAACCCCCACCAGAACTACCGCGCCCTCCTAACTTAGGAAAAGAATAAACAGGAGGATTGGAAATTAACCCACCTAGTCTCACGTCCCCTAGGCAGGGAATGAGCCATCTACATTATGCCCCAGCTGGAGTATCATGTCCAGTTCTGGGCACCACATTTCAGGAAATGTGGAGAAACTGGAGAAAGTCCAGAGAAGATCAACACAAATGATGAAAGGTCTAGAGAACATGAGATATGAGGCAAGGCTGAAGAAACTGGCCTTGTTTACCTTGGAAAAGAGAAGACCAAAAAGGGACATCAGAGCAGCTTTCAAGTATCTAAGGGTATGTCTACACTACCCTCCTAGTTCGAACTAGGAGGGTAATGTATGCATACCGCACTTGCTTATGAAGCCCGGGATTTGAATTTCCCGGGCTTCATTAGCATAAGCGGGGAGCCGCCATTTTTAAATCCCCGCTGCTTCGAACCCCGAGGAGTAACGGTAGTTCGGAATAGGACCCTAGTCCGAACTACCTAGTTCGAGCCCCGTGTAGCCGCGCTACACGGGGTTCGAAGCAGCGGGGATTTAAAAATGGCGGCTCCCCGCTTATGCTAATGAAGCCCGGGAAATTCAAATCCCGGGCTTCATTAGCAAGTGCGGTATGCATACATTACCTCGCTAGTTCGAACTAGGAGGGTAGTGTAGACATACCCTAAAACAGTATCATAAGAAGGAGGAAGAAAAATTGTTCTGCTTGGCCTCTGAGGTTAGGATGAGAAGCAACGGGCTTAAATTGCAGATATTTAAGACCAGGTTAGACAGACACTTGTCAGGGATGAGCTAGGGCAACTCAACTTTGGAAGCCCCAGGAGCCACACTGATACTTATAGAACATGCTGAGGGCTTCAACTTAAGTGTGGTTGCATATGCACGCAAATATACACAAATAGCTTCTCTCACGCTGACAGGCATGAATACAAAGATTAAGGCAAGACTACACAACACACAGGCCCCATTTAAGTGAGTTCTGCTGATATTAATAACATGCAATATTTACCCGATTTCTACTCATGTGACAGCACTTTTCATGAGCAATGACAGTCCAAGAATTTAGCTACTAAAACACATATCAACAGAAGATCATTACACTGACTACTTTTGTTTTGGCTCCCACTCGCTGGCCACGTGTTGATCCCCACATAAACCCAAACTGCAGCGTGGGGCGCAAACAAACTGGCCGTGGGCAGCATACCATGTTATTAATAAATATTTTATAAACCTTTACCTTTTCTCTCTGCTGCCATGTCTCCTCTCCTTGCTCCATCATCTCCCCTGGTGTCTGCTGCTCCCCAACTCCTCACCCTCCTCTGCTGTCCTGACTCCTACCCTTCTCACTGCCCTCAGCCCTCCTATGACCTGCCCCCCTCCACCAGCCCTTCTCTCCCCACTGTGACTACTCCTTCAGTAGCACCACTCTGATCAGGTGAGTTACCCCTCCTTATCCCCTCTTCTAACACCTCCCTCTAAACACCTGCCGTGCCTCTCTCCTCTGGTGCTGGTCCCTCCCCAGCAGGTGTCTGCCCTTCTGCTTCACACCCAGAATCCCCTAGCTCCTGCACCTTACCTTAGCCCTGCACCCTCCTGGTGCCTCCCCCTTCCCTCACTGCCCCTGCCCCCTTTGCACTTTTTTTCCCTGATGCCCACCCCCTCACCACTATCTTCCTCGTTCCCCCCCTACCCCTTCATCCTCACCTTTCTCCAAATGTCACTTGCGGGGTAGATTTTTCACAACTCTGATAGGCAATTAACTCACCTAAGGCTACGTCTACATTGGCCCCTTTTCCGGAAGGGGCATGGTAATTTTTGAAATCGCAATAGGGAAATGCCCGGGGGATTTAAATATCCCCCGCGGCATTTAAATAAAAATGTCCGCCGCTTTTTTCCGGCTTTTAGAAAAGCCGGAAAAGAGCGTCTACACTGGCCCCGATCCTCCGGAAAAAGCGCCCTTTTCTGGAGGATCTTATTCCTACTTCAAAGTGTGACGCCCTTCAAAGTAGGAATAAGATCCTCCGGAAAAGGGCGCTTTTTCCGGAGGATCGGGGCCAGTGTAGACGCTCTTTTCCGGCTTTTCTAAAAGCCGGAAAAAAGCGGTGGACATTTTTATTTAAATGCTGCGGGGGATATTTAAATCCCCCGGGCATTTCCCTATTGCGATTTCAAAAATTACCATGCCCCTTCCGGAAAAGGGGCCAATGTAGACGAGCCCCTAATGTCATCAGTTCATAGAAGCCTGGTCTATATTAGGACTTGTAACAACAATGATGTGGGTTACATCAAAACTACATGCACGCTTTTTACTTTGGGGATATCAAAGTTTCTTATTCACTAGTTCTTAACACACAGCTGCTAAGCGCAGGTTGAACTTCTCTGGTTTGGCAACATCCGTGGTCCACCAGGACCACGAATATTGCCGGACCAGAGAACCCTGGACCAGAGAGCCTCTGCAGCTGTCAGCTGAGAGTCCAATGTCAAAGTGGCCAGCAGTGGGTTGGCAGCCCCAGTCAGCCTGGCAGCTGCTGGGGGCTGGGAGTGCAAATCCTGAGGACTGGGAGTGCATCTTTGCCATCCCTGCAGCCCCTGCGCTAGGAGCACAGCCTGGCTGGCAGCCACTGGGGGCAAGAGCAAGGTGACAGCCAGGAGGGGAGCCAGCCGGGAGGCCAGTGCTCCTGGGAGAACCCCGACATCCCCTGGTCCAGCAAACTCCCTTGTCCAGGATTCATCAGCTACCAAGGGTTCCAGACCAGGGAGGTCCAACCTATATTACTATTTTACAAATAAGTAAACTGAGGCACAACGGATGATGCAGAAAGTCAGTGGTGGACCAGCTTTAAAATCTTGAATCCTGACTATAGCTCTCCTCCTCTAATGCACTAGATCGCACTGCCCCTCTCTCACATACAGAAACACATATGGATAAGATCAACCACTCGTGCAAATAAGGGTTGTTTGTTCCCAATGTAAGGTCTCAACAGGAATTCCAAAGGATTCTCACCAAAGCTGGTTAAACCCAGATACTCCACACAGAGAACTGATCATGACACAGCATTGCCAGGGGAAAAAATAAAACAACTGATAACATCAGCTACTCTTGTTTGGCTTCCACAGAATAGGTAATTAGAGTGCTTGCTGTGTTTTACCCTAACACAGACTAATGAAAGCAACTGGAACTTCAAGATGGTTGGATGGATGGTCATGAATACATAGCACTTTGCAAGTGATTCTGTTGCTTTTTCTGCTACATGTTGATTTTTATCAGCCCAGATAGCTGCCTGCAGCTAGATATTACCAAGGACCAAAACATTAAAAAAGCTATAACTGATTAGATGAAGCTTTGAAAAATGAGCTGAGATATATATATAGTGAAACTGAAGACACATGAATTTTAAAACCCCCCAAAACTCAAGGATCCAGTTACCTTGTTCTTTTACTTCAGTGCACTGGGGTACCCATTCAATTGGTTCAGGGAAAACTTGGCAAGTTACGATCTTTAAATCATTTTAACATGTCTTCTATGATACATACAGAGCAGGAATGCAGCAGAGAGACCTCCTGCAAGAGGTTGTATGAAAGGTTTGAATATCTTGCTAATGAATTCCTCGTGAGGAAGGAAATTGCCCAGAAGGAGCTTGTTTTATCAAGACTTCTTTGCAGCAAACTTTATCTCAACACAGAAATTAGATTCCAGATCTCAGGATGGTGCAGGCCCAGGATATCCCATTTCCTACTCAAGGATACCCAGTGTTCCCAGTAAACTGAGTGGTTAGGCAGCCAGGAGAGATTCAGGTGCCGCACAGGTGATTGGCAGAGCGCCCACTGCTGCCAACAGCATGAGTTTCTACTGGTAGTGCACATGCGCACATGCCTCAATGAACCCAACAAAATTTATGCCACACTTAGATGGAAACAAATAGAGAGAACATTGATAACTACTCATTTCTATGGCACAAAGATTAACCATTACAAGATAAGCTTGTGTCACTGACTGCAAGTATCGGTTTCAAAAGGTAAGGAAATTAAGAGAAATTACTGACAACTTACGGGACCAGCTAAAAACAGTAATGGAGGTTATTGGAGCATCACATTGATTATGATGACTCTGAGAAGACAGATTCACTGAGCTGAAGAAAATACCCTGCACATTTCATGCCAAATCCTTTGTAATGCCTCTTCCCCTTTTCCAATTTAATATTTATGTATATGGCTAAGTTATCTGTAAATAGCTGAAATGAAAATAAACCATAAAGCAATCTCCCTGTTGTAGATTCAATCTACATAGACATGTATGATTCATTATAATTTTTTTTCTACTAAAATGTCTCGAGGAATGATTAACACTCATGTGGCTTGTTGAAAATGCTGTTGGAAATCAATAAAATAACGTGTGTATCCAGCCTGAGAATTGGGAAGAGAGAAAAGTTGTTCAGAAGCCATTTTACAAAGGTTTAAAAATTCTGCATTTGGCTGCACAGTCCTGACTCCTCCTGGTTTCAATGAGAGACAGAGCCAGACAGCTAATAACTAAGCTCGGCCTTCATTTCTTGGAAAAAGAGACACTTTTGTGGGAGGGAATGGTAACAACTAAGTCCCCACTACTGCTGTTACTTCTCTAAACTGGAGGATTTTGCCCAGGTGCCAAATCAGAAAACTGCCAGCCAGTCCCATTCCTGGATTGAAATAGCATTTCAGGAAACAGCACTTATTGGCCTTTTCTGAACTTTGCAGAACCAGAATGGCTGCACTGGTATGCAGATACACCAGAGCTCTAGTAGAGACCAGCTGCTGGCATTTTAATTAACATGCTGGCTATATCTCCGCTAGATACCATGGGGGTAAATACTACACTTCTAGCTCTGGTGGAGTTCTAAGAGAACAAGGACTTAGGGATGTAAAGGACTAGTCGACTATCCGATAAGCAAATGCTTATCAGATAGTCAACAGGATAATTGACTAGTTGCTTCCCCCCTTGCTGTCTCTATCAAATAGAGGCAGTAAGAGGGGAGGAAAAAAAGTGGGGTACTTAAAAGTGGCAGCACTGCATAGATCCTGGGGTCAGTTGCTCTGTGCGGTGCTGCCGTTTTGAATGCCACAGGAAACCTGGCATCAGGCTTCTCGTGGAATTTCAAAGTGGCAGCACCATGTGGAGACCAGGATCAGCTGGGGACTCCCCGGCTGACCCCAGGCTCCATGGGGCATGCCAGCTTTGAAACATACAAGATTCCCCAGATGAGACTCCTGTGCATTTCAAAGAGGAAGCACATCATGGAGTCTGAGGTCAGCGGGGGGACTCCCCTGCTATCTCCAGACTACATGTGGCATGGTGGCTTTGAAATGAACCCCGGCAGGGGTTCCTGTGTATTTCAAAGCCAGAACATGGAAGTGCCTATCGACTAGTCGAGTAGTCAATGGAAATTCCATTGACTACTTGATTAGCAAATTAATCACTACTTAACATCCCTACAAGGCTCGAGAGATTTTTTCAGAGAAAGCTCGGTGGAGGTGTAGATCTTGCAAGAGGAAAAGGAAGTTTTTGCTTCAGGTTGCTCTAGTTCAGTACTGTGAATGACAGGCTGGTAATGGAGGAGGGAGCTTTGTAGTGCTGTACTGGTGTTCTGAGTAGATGGCTTCATTTTCCTGTGCTGTCAATCTTACAAGCACTGCAATTACTTATAATGTCATTTAGCGTCCATTTATGACCTACTGTGGGGCTTTTTCATTGCTGCTTTTTGATACATTTTATCACTTGTCTATTCCAAGCAATAGAAAAAAATGTGAAAGAGGCATTTCAGCAACCATAGGAAAGAACAAATTGGCTCCAAATGCAATCACAGAAGGGGCTCACAATTCTATTTATTTCCTTATTTCTTTTATTGCCGGCAACAGTGTCTCTCTCTGAGACAGTGATGTCAAATGAGTACAACAGGAAATTAAGCAGCCAGAGCTTTCTTTTTAGATTTCCCCTTGACTCAGTGTAAGCACAGCCATAACTGGGCCTTTCTGACCACAAGTTAGGCAATTAATAATTGGAAAGTACTTTGTGATCAGATAAACACACACAACAATCTCCACTGACTTAACTGCAAGTCAGGGATGCGACACAGAACTGAACTAACGAATACACTGGCAAATCTCAGAGATTCTGAATGCCATAAATCTAGTCTTTGATGTGTTTCTCACGTGAAAAGGCAAAAAACATCTCTCTGAAATTAACATCTTATTAGTGGCAGGTCTAGAGATCAAGGCTCTTTTGATACGACTGTAGTCTATTAGTAGATACTGATACAGATACACTCCCTCTCAGGTGTGTCCTCTTTTTTGAAAGTTCAAATACGGTAACGTGGCAACATTGTAATGTGGTAGGTCATCGGCTCACTACTTGGTAGCATGTATCAGGTTTCCTTTTCTTCCTCTGTTGTGTTTATTAAATTATTTTGAAATCAACTTCAAAACCTATGATAGCAAGAAGAAAAGATGCAAAAAAAAATAAATCACAAGAGTCTGCCAGATATTTTATAACTGACCCAGAAAAGAATTGTCAGTACCAATTCTATATTTAACAATGACTATAGCAAACATCCTCATTTTTTGTGGCATGCAACAGTGTAATCTCAATTCCGTTCAGTTTTAAGAAAAAGATCCAAGATGTAGATCATACCACCACACTGTTGCTCAATGCACCATAATTAACTATGAATCCACTGTATTTGGGTTTGATTGGGGATTCCTGAACCTGCCTCAGAAGCATTTGGTCCTGGCCACTGTGACAGATTTGGCAATAGATTAAGTGGATCAGGGGTCTGATCTGTTATGGCAATTTCTATATCCCTATATAACCAGGAGTAAGTACAGCCATAAAAAGAACAGGTGAAGACCAGATACCAATCCAAACAACCAAACCCACAAATGCACATCTCATTCACTAATATGTTTGGAGTCACCCACAATTTATATTTAATAGTTAAAAACATGGGCTGAGACCATAAGATTTTGATTTTGCAAATCCAGAATCAGATTCAACTAAAGTTGCCTTTTATCCAAACCAATAAAGCGCATGGATGTGGAAGAAGGGTTGAAGTTATGAGAAAATGTAATTCCTTGAATAGGCGGAGATGGGCCCAAATAAAAATTCCACAGCCTCTCTATCTAGGACCACACTGTCTAGCCTGGCCGACCTGCATGTACTGTTGGACTGCAGCACTGAGTAGGAGTACAAAGATGATATCATATTCCCTGCTTCTCGGGCAAGTAGATATCAGCCTTTTGGTTGTCACAACTTACAGCTGGAGCTAGCAGAGAATTCCCAAAGGTTTGAAATGGGCCCTCTCTGCTTTCTCCATTAAACATTTTAATGTTCTAATAGAAAAATTTCATTTCCCGAAAACAGATGACCAAGGCCGTCATTTTACAATACGTAGGGTAATAGAAACAAGCCACTCTGAAAACTCTAAATTCAATTCAATCAGTTCATGCATTCAGGTGCTTTCAAGGACATTAGTATCCTGATGGGACATTACAGTTTCTGACCCTCCCAATAACTGTATTTTATACAACACAGAGTGACAGGCACTGCAAATCTAGAGACAATCTTCCCTTCTTTCCAAACACTACACTTAAACGTTTGTCATCTAGAAGATATAATCTAATACCAGAAATTATCATATGTAACAACAATACTGTATCTATTATATATAATTTTGCCATAAAACCAACTTGAATTAATCTGGACCCATTTTGGGATAATGGAAGCCAAGCAGCTCTAAAATACGTAATGCAGGACTATGTAGCACTTTAAAGACTAACAAGATGGTTTATTAGATGATGAGCTTTCGTGGGCCAGACCCACTTCCTTTTACATCTGCACTTGAAAGGGAATCCTCTGAACTGTCATTCACGTTAAAATTCAACACTCTCCGGTGGGATTGAACAAAGACCCCAACTACCTTACCCATTACCAAGATAGCTTCCCCAGTTATCACCTCTAATACCATTAGCTCACAGACATCTAACTTTCCCCACCTCTAATATCATTAACTCACAGACACTTACCTTCCTTCCTTCCCCCCCCCCCCCCCCCGCATTCCCCTTCTGTTCTGAAATGTGATTTGTCCTTTTCATATGTGTTCATTTTTTTAATTGTATCTTTTGGTATATATGGTTGTGACTATTTTCTTCCACTATTTGATCTGAGGAAGTGGGTCTGGCCCACGAAAGCTCATCATCTAATAAACCATCTTGTTAGTCTTTAAAGTGCTACACAGTCCTGCATTTTGCTTCAGCTACACCAGACTAACACGGCTACATTTCTATTACTAAAATACGTAAGGTTTTCATTGGTACCATGTTCTGCATATTCACAGCCATGGATTCAGGAAGTAAATAAAATACTGAGCCACAAGATGGCAGTAATTCTTCATAAATGATGATGCTATGCATTCTCACAAGGCAGAAATAGAGTATAAAACACTGTCAGGATACATCTTACCAATTGCCTCACCTTGTGCATCTAGAAGTGGCCTTACACTCTTCTACAGAAACATGAACAAACATTAAAACCCTTCTACTAAGGAGACTTGTATGTAGGCATCCTCTAGCATTTGCCTAACAAAGAGCTCAGAGAGAGAGAAGCATATTGCTTTGCTCTGTAGCAGAGGTGGATAGTAACTAAAAAATACTTTGTTATACTACTCAAGTACATTTTTTCAGTATTTGTACTTTACTCAAGTAATTTATTTTTGTGATACTTCGACTTACTCAAGTAGCCTTTTGAGAAGATATTGTACTTGTTTACTCTATTACCATTTCCAGAAGTGCTTAGTTACTCACTACTTTCAGCACCCCATTGACAGTTGCGCATACCGGCATTCTGATTTGCGAAAGCATAGCCGCATGCACAAAGCATCCAATCATCATGCAGCAACAATTAAAAAAAAAAACCAATCAACAAGCACAGTGACCCTGCCAAAGAAAAAGCCTTTTAATAGCTGCATCAACACCTTTTCATTCAAAAACAGGGGTGGAACACCCCAAGCCTTGCAGGCCATATGTGGCGTGTGGGGGAAAATAAGCATGGCACCACATGCTGCTGCTCACCTCCCCCCGGCTGGGGGCATTCAGTGCTGGAACCTGCTCATGGGAGGGTTTCCCTGCTGCTCCCATTGGCCACATTTTAGCCAATAGGAGCATCAGGGCGCGGCATGGAGTTCAGAGCTAGATAAGCGCCTCCCGACTCCCCTTATGGCCAGCCCCCACACCCTCCTCTCCCAGGCCCCCCCTCCTGCCCAGCTCTCCCAGCCCTGGTCAGCTCCTACACCCCCCCTCGCCCAACTCACCCACTCTTCCAGACATTCCACCCTCAGCCCACTCCTGCATCTTTCTCTCGGCCAGACCTCCACTCCCAGCCTGCTCCAGCATCCTGTCTCCTCCGCAGACCCCCACCCTCACCCCCATCCCTATCCTACTCTCTGGCAGCCCCCTCCTACATAATGTACCCCTCTTTTTGGCCTCCCCCCCCAGAGCCTCGGGGGGGCTCACAAAATCTACTAAACCTGGAAACCCAAAAGTGTTAATCTGGCATGTGGGAAGCCATGAAGCTTGGTCCTCTCTGCCTCCCCTCCTCTCCCTCCCCCACCATGTGACTGGAGCATCTGGGGAGTGGTATCTCAGTTGAGAGCAACATCAGTGATGGTTTTTTTGGGGGGGTTGCCTTTCTCTTGTGTGGCCCCCCCAACTGATTTTTCTGCAGATCAGTGGCCCCCAATCCAAAAAAGTTCGCATCCCGACCTACAATTTTTCACAAGGAGCATCTTCTTCCACAATAGCTGTTGTTTTATACTTAAGATGGTGGACAACAGTATGGTTCACCCCCGGCCGTACCTTAAGGATCTTTTTAAACTGAAAGATGTTACAGGATCTTCAGTACGCCTTCAGTGTCTTCTTTGTTCACCAAAGACAGTGGAAGTGGCAGAGTACATCAACTTGCCCTCAAATTTAAAGAAGTACGTGGAAGTATTTAAAATTCTCTTTTCTTTAGCTGTCCAATTTAGTTTATGATGATAGCTTTATGTGGACTGTATAATGTACTTTGCTGGATCAAGTTTACTTAACTACGTATGTAATGCTTCTTAGTTGTGGTGTCTCAACAGACTGCTAATTCAGACTTGGTTGGTGCTTCGTGTTTTTTACAGGTCTTGACTACATCACACAACAGATGGAGCCCCTACTGGACCCACTTGAGCAGCAGAATGGTTCCTCTGATGAAGAGGACTTCTTTGCTTCAATGAAGTCCTCTTGCACACATGAAACTGCAAGGCAGCTTGATGGGTATTTAGCCTGCTCAGCAAACACCATGGATCTGCTGCGGTCCTTTCCTACAATCAGGGAGGTGTTCATCTGGGCCAACACACCTCTACCTGCCTCAGCTGCCTGTGAGAAACTCTTTAGCGTTGCTGGACTCATATGTCCGATGAAAGCAAGGCTTGACTCTGATAATTTTGAAAATCAGCTGCTTCTAAGGTTGAACAAACATTTGGTAATTAATCATTACAATGCTAAAATGCTAAAAATGCACGCTTATGGATGTGGACAAAATAAATACATTTCTGTAATTTGACTCCTGTATTTAGTTTGGTCACTTTAGCTTTATAAATGAAGGCTGCAACTATATTTAAACTCCAGATTTAAAATATAAATGTATAGTATGTGTGTGTATATAGTATATATCAGTGTTTCTTAAATTGTATTCCGTGGTGTGCTGCAAGGCAGTCAAGATGTGCCGCGGAGAACAACAAAGTTCAAAATGGCCACCCTTAAAGGGACAGGTGACATTTTTTTCCCCCTCAATAACTTTCCCCCCAAGCCTATTTTTTCTTTTTTTGCTCAATAACTTCTCTTTATCCTCTTCCTCTCCCCCCCTCAACAAAAAGTCCTTGGTGTTCCTCATAAAAAAAATTGTTTGGTGTTCCTCCATCTTAAAAAGTTTAAGAAAAGCTGGTATATAATATGCACATACACCCACATACACTGGGTTCTGGTGATTCATGGTTGTTGAATGCCCCTTTATGGGCTGCTGCATAACTTTCAGCATCTTGACAGCCTTTCTAATCCCTAGCTGCCCCAGAACTGTGGAGCTGCAAAAATGGTAAAAATGCCACCTTTGCCATCCTTCTTCCTTGAGTGGCACCAGGCACAGCTGAGGATCAGTCCTCATAGGTCTGTATGGTACCTACCATGATGCTAGGTGATGAAGCAGTAACAATACTTAATAGATATCACATAATTTACTGATCACAGAGTTGAAACACCGAGATGCTGCAAATTTGTCTGTGTACTTTCAGGGAGACCTGTCATGGGGTATTAAATTATTTTTTATCGAGGTCTAAATTTCTTGGTCCATGTATATTCAAGGTCCAAACTCCAGCAAAAATAATAATAAAAAAAGAGAATAATAGGTAAATAAAAAGGTTTTGGGGTCCATTCAAAAGCATCTGGAAGTCAAGATTTGACCCATGGTCTGTCAATTGATTACGCCTGTTAAAGCCATTTACTGAGTTCCATAGGCATAAGAGAACTATTTAGCATCGCTGTGACACATGCCCAAAAGGATGGAAAGTGTGAGACATGACAGCCAACACTGTAGCTTGTTATAGCTCCAGCACTAATAGTGCTATTGACAATGAGGAACAGAATGGGTAGAAGAGAGTGGACACTTTGGGGTCTGCCCTTAGGAGAAATCAAATAATTACAACCGACACTGTAGATTTTGTGATCCCCAAGATGAGCATTTCCTATTATCGTAGAATTATAGAACTGGAAGGGACCTGGAGAGGTCATTAATTCAACTCAAAAGGCAGGTCCCAGCTACAGATATAATAAACACATATTTTAACTCATTATAATTAATTAGCTCATGTTCACTCAGGGTTTTGAAGATGCACAGCACCACATAATATAAGTGATAGTGTTATAACTAGGTTTGGTTGAATTCAATTTTGATTTTTTAATATATTTTATCAATTTACATTTTCACAGTTGTGCAAAATTATGGGTTTTCAATATTGTTTTTTATTTTTATCCATTTCAGTTTTCAAAGCTGTGGGAAATTTTGAGGTGGTCAGGCACTCACTATTTAATCTCACTAATCTCAGTAGATGTTGAGATTCAAAAAGTTAAAGCTATAAAACATGTTAAAATACAAACTGACATCATATACAAAGTAAATATTCCTAAATCAATGTCTAATAATTTCTCAAGCAGTACGTCTTTCTTGGGATCTGTAAATTTCAGTTATCACCAACAGAAATTTTTTGTGGGTTTATGCATGTACAGTAAAAGTCAATGTTTATTGACATTTACTGATAAAAATAGAATCCACACAGCCTAATTATAATTAATTAAAATGTGTCATGCTTGGTAAAATAAAGGATGGGGAGTACAAAAGGAGTAGCTAATGCTGTCATCAGTTTAACCCAGCCTCTCTGTACATGTAACATATTCATGGAGAAGTGGGTTCACTATCTTTTAAATATAAATCTAGTATTCAGATCTATTCTGCTTGCATTCAAGTCAATGGGAAAGCCCTCATTGACATCAATGGATGAAAGATAGTGTCCTACATACTAGCCTTGCCATTTATCCAACATGTCTTGCTCGCTATAGTGAGACTCAGTCTAATCATATCCAGAATAGTGCTGGCCAGAAAAAAAGATCGGTTTCATAAGGTTTCACATTTGCTTTTGTGCCTCCTTTGGAATGAAACCGAAACCTTTAGAATTCTTCAAGAAATTGAGAGAGAACCACCCACTCCAGAATAGCCAACAGAGTGGTGGGCAGGCCAGTTTTCTACAATAGGAGAAACTCAGGTTTGAATCTCCATTCTGAATCCTTCACGGGACCTGGAACTGCAACCTTCCTGAGGAAATTTTCATCAAAATCAATTTGTTTCTGCAAAACATTTCAGTGGAAAGAAGTTTTTGGTCGAGACTAATCCTGAACAAAAATACGCCAAGCAACTACACAAATTTTGGCTTGAGACTGGCTTGTTAGGGAGAGGTTGATGTGCACATTCTCAGTGCCCAGTAAAATCTTTGCTTCCACATGGATCTGAATTTCCATGGATCCATGGGCAAAACACACACAAAATGCTTAGGCCTGCAGAGGATGCACATAAGCAGTTCACGGATGCCAGGACTATCCTTTCAGCCTCTCACACCTCAGCTGCTAACAGCTGGACATGGGGAAGTAGCACCAACTTGTGTAAATACAAGCTGCTTGTGAGACCCAGAGTACAGGCAGGAAATGGTTATTTTTCTTGCTTGTATCAGAGACATGTTTCAAGATCTGAGTCACATTTGAATTAGCTGTAATGATCTGCATATAGTACTTGCAATCAGAGATTTATCCTAGTAATAATCTAGACCTGACAAAATTGCTAGCAGCAAGCAGCATCTGGCTAAACAAACGAGAAGTTCTTGTTTCTAAGAGTGTCTGCAAAGCATTATCTCCATTCATTTCAAATTCCCATAAGATACGTTTTCACCAAGATGTTTGGTGTACTGAGGATATGATTTTCATCAGACATTTGATCTGAAAATTGAAGTGCTGATAGATACTTTGTTTAGGGTTATACTTAATTAAAATTGTAAATGTCTGAAAACTCCACTTTTCTTTGCAGTTGCAGCCTTTGATTCCTTTGTTAATGCTAGTTGCTTTTGTCTTTGGACTGTGTTTTATTGTGGATTTTGTGAAGTTCAGAAGAAATTTCAGTATGAGAAAGGCTTTCAGTTCAGTTTATACCACTTCCCAGTCTTTTATTTTCAACAACCTGTAGAATTTTATACTGACAACACAGAACTGCATTACAGAAATTGTCAGATGAGGAAATACATTTTTTGTTGTGATTTCCCCATAGACACTGGTATTTCCACATGCCTCCTGCAGAACATGTAACCCTTGCAATTCCACTCTAAGTGAACATCTAATCTACATGTTTCATTGCACACCGGCATGTTGTCTTGCAAAGGGTATCAGTGTTCTAATCTCTTTTGTACATAGCATGGACCAGACAATTTAGTTCTCTAATGGTTTTAGGGGAACAAGTTATAGCTTCAGTCTTGTGCACAAACAGCATGTATTATTTCCTCAAGTATAAAAGTAATGAGTGCACAGGACATTTCAACACACTCTGCCAAGAGAATAAGAAAATAAGGCTGGTGACTAGTGAATTTAGGTATCTCTGAAACACCTCGGAAGGATCCAGTTTTCAGACAGTGATGAGCACCTGTCCTGTAAACATCAGGGCCCATTCAGGTGTTTCACTTTGGGTAGCTAAAATCTGATGCCTTTAAATTTAAGCCTCCTTTTGTAGATGGCTTGTAATCCATAACCAGCTCCTCAACAGTGGCTCAGGACACAGTGCATGAAGACAACAGATCGAAAAAAGCATGTCCCGGTTTTATTTTGGGGGCAGCCTGCCCAAACTGTTGAAGCACATGGAGCTCCCCTTCTCTCCTCTGCCCCCGGACTTTCTCTGTTCTAGATCAGAAGGTAGAACTGCCATCTCTCCTGGTGCCCTACCCTGCCCTGAGGTGAGAAATGTACCTATTGATGACCTAGGGAATGGCAGGCACAAGCCTGCCCACATCTAAAGGCCTCTCCACAGCCCAAAGTGAGGAGCCACAGGATCCAGATCTCAACTGAAGCTGAGGAACAAAGAATGAAAAACAGGAAGGGGAGTGAGGGCTACTGGATCAAAATCAGGTCTGCCTGAGCAGCCACAGCAAAGGGTATATCTGCAGTTCACACCTTCTCCTTGAGCACTTATGGCAGGAGATAAACTAACAAGTTCTAATTCTGAATGAACAGCTAAGCACTGCCAGGCCGCATTTATCAGACAGAAATATAGCATCTATTCCATGGCTCTTTGCTTAACTCGGTTCAATGCACAACTGTTTATTCAGGACAAGCTGTACCCTCTCGGGTGCTTCTACACGTCACCGTTATTTCGAGATAACTAGCGTTATTTCCAAATAACAATGTGTCTACACAGTCATTCTATTGTTTCGAAATAACCAACGGCTTATTCTGAAATCTGTAAACTTCATTCTACGAGGAATAACGCCTATTCTGAAATAGCTATTTCGAAATAAGGTGTGTGTAGACGCTCCACTGCTGCTATTTCGAAATAGCCCCTCACCAAGGCAATTCTAAGTTGTTCCTCCCCAGTGCCTTCTGGGGTTCTAAATGGAGATAGCATGTCTACATTAGGGAAGCCTCAAAATTAGCCTGAGGCAGGCTTCCCTGCAGTGTAGATGTGCTATTTCAAAATAAGATATTTTGGAATAACTATTCCAGAATAGTTTATTTTGAAGTAAGCATGCAGTGTTGATGTATTCTCTACGGCCAGTCTCCCAGTCCTCTGCTGACAGAAACCTATTGATTTTAGGGGAAAAAATCAGAAAAAAGGGGCCTGGCTCAAGTAGGCATAAGAGGTCCTACTCAGGAGGGCAGGCTGGAATGTGAAGGAGAACTGGCCAGATAAGAGTGCAGGGCCCACTCGCTCTAATCCTGAGATCACTACCTTAACCTCTCTTCCTCACACCAGTCTCTGTGCAGTTCCTGCCTCACCCCTATATCCTAAATGACCAAATGGGGATTTTCATGGAAATCAGGGATTTGGGGTTTTCACCAGAATCAACCACAAGTGTCAAGAATATTCGTTGGAATTGGTCAGATGAGGTTTTCAAGTGAACACATTAGACAGCCAAACATAAAAAATGCCATTTGAGTGGAGTGCAAGGCCTCACTGGAGTAGGCCAAAAACAGGACATGCATCTGGAAAGAGCAGATTCCCAAACCAGGCTCATAAGGACATTCCCACTGAAGCAGAGCTGTTCGTCACAGGATTGCACTTTAGTCCAGTAACAAAAGGGTTAATTACCTCGGCTCAGGACCATGAATGAAGATGGAGCTAGTGGACTATTCTCTGCTTCTATTGGCTAGAAGTGCCTGGGTAGGGACAAAGGCCTGTTGGAATTAATGTTCCAGCTTGCAGCTGTGCTTAAATAACTCTACTGGGAACAGCTGCAGTGGGAAAATCAGAGCCAGAAGCTCCTGGAAACTGGTGATGGGTGATAATTTTCCTCTGTCCCTATTTCGTAGCTTTTGCATTGAGCCAAATCTAGTCCCTGCCTCTGCAGTTGTGGAACCAGTCAGTGCAGGGACTGGTTGCCAAGCAGCTAGAGAAGCGCAGTGAACACCTTTTGTGGTGCAGAATGCTGCTCACTGGCACTTCCTCTGTTCCCTGCATATTACTATACAGGGAGTCCTGGCAAGCCAGGAGATGGATGCAAAGGGATGAGGGATGTATAGGCTTGTGGATGGAGGTGGGAAGAGACAAAAAAAGCAGTTGCCTCAGGGCCAGGTAATTCAAAGTGGTCTGGGGCTCCTTGTGGCTGCTGCTGTTACTGCAGCTGTGGTAGCAGCTGAATCCCTGAGCTCTTTAAATCACCGCTGGAGCACTGTGTGCTCTGGGCAGCTCTGAGGACTGGAGGTGAGCACTATGGTCTGGGTGTTCCAGCCCCGCCCCTTCTGCCCAATGCCCCACCTGCTGTACCTTGCCCTGGGGCCTATAGAGGCTGTTGGCTCTGCTGGGGATGTAAAAAAGCCTGCCAAAGCTATTTCAGCCATGAAGTTAGAGAAGCTCTACAGCTACCCTCTCCACAGCCTTGCAGGGAGGCAGAAGTGAATAAGAAAGAATCTGAGTGGACCTCCTGTGATCCTACTGCAAATACAGGGGAAATAAACAGAGGACCATTAATTCAAGCTATAGTCTTCAGAAGGACTGGATGGGATTTCAAGGAGACATTTTTTATTCCTTGTCTCCTGCTAACACAGAGATGAGTAAAAACATACAATATAGATAAATAAATCCTCACTAGTAAATAAAATACTGAGGTATATCTCAAATTGAAAGGATATTGAGAAAGAATGATAAAGAAAGTGAATTAACAACAGACAGAGAAACATAGAAACAATAGGACAAGGGACAGATGGTGTCAGTCTTCCCCTACAGCAGGCTGGACAGCCAAGTAACATTGTCCATTTCCTTCACAGTCACTACCTTACAGCAGATACCTGCCAGCAAGCCAATGTTGGCATCAGAATCTTTTACTACTAACAATAATTGTGTGGGGGGTTTTTTTTTGTTTGTTTTGGGTTTTTTTACACCTCAGGGTAACTAATGTATTGGGGGAGGGACAGCTCAGTGGTATGAGCATTGGCCTGCTAAACCCAGGATTGTGAGTTCAATCCTTGCAGAGGCCATTTAGGGATTGGGGGCAAAAATTTGTCAGGGATGGTACTTGGTCCTGCTGTGAAGACAGGGGACTAGGACTCAATGACCTTTCAAGGTCCCTTCCAGTTCTAGGAGATAGGCAATCTCCATTAATTTTATTTTTTTTTAAATTTAATTTTCTTGAGGTGAAAACAGCAAAGGAAAATAACTTTGGTTTTACTATGAGGTAAGCTTGAGGTAGTTAGCCCTATACCCCTTTAGGGAGTTGACCTCTGCAAGTTTACTTCATAGTAAAACTTGTTTTCACCTCAGAATACTTCATGCATATTACTGTAGTTACTCTGGGTTAAAAGATGCATCCTTTTTAGCAAGAAAGACCAGGCCTGAGTGTATGATGCCAAGGTGGGAGCAAAGCAGATTTTCCATCTGTAAGTCTCAGAGGGGATAACCGTGTTAGTCTGTATCTGCAAAAATGAGAAGTCCTGTGGCACTTTAAAGACTAGCAGATTAATTTGCAATGAAATAGGTGCTGGGGCTGAAGCCATTATTTTACTTTGATAACTGACGCAGCAAGCCTAGAGGTGCTATGGCAACAAACTGCCAAGCTCAGAAGTGCCAGGGCTCAGCCTTGACACAGATTAAGCACAGTCTATAGCTGAGTATGACTTAACTTGGTCAGTTAGTGAGAGGCAGCGAGCATCCTATTAGATGAGTATTGAGGGAGCACTGTTTGAATTCCAGGAGTACAAGGACCTTTTAATTTCTGGAGAGTCCATTGTGAATCCTGACATTGCTGATGACCAGAACTTGAGGGGAAAGAGGAAGGTGCCAGTTACAAGGCTTACTGATTAAGGACTGAATTGAAGCAAAGGGGAGAAGAGGAACCGAGAGAAATGCGCTCTCAAGCTGCTTGCCACACAGCCCTAATGGCTTAACAAAAGACCACAAGCCAGTTTCACGGTTCGCTGTGGCTGCCTTTGCTGCTCCAATAATACAAAGCAGCTGGAGTGTGTCAGCACATTGGACACAATCTTAAAACACACTGAAGATTTGCACCCCCACTCTTAAATTATACAACTCACGGAGAAAACTAACATAATTTAACAAAATCTAGTCCCAGCTAAAAAACCCAGAAAGCTTGTACCATGAGTGAAAATGCAGTTTGAAATCTAAGGTACATTCTGAGAGAGTTGATGTCACAGTTATAATTGATAAAATAGCTGCTAGACTGTTCAGGTAAAAGTGAATTTATATTAAAATGCTTGCTAAGTCTAAATGGAGTTTGATGCCCTAATGCTTTGCTGAGGCTGAGATCTTCTTGGTGCAGCAGAGATGGAGGCTGGCAGGGAGCAGATATTATTCCCATATTCTCTACCTGGCCGCAGCACAGATTAGATTAGCCGGGGGAGGAGCTAGCAATAGCCCCAAGGGACTATGTGCTAGCCATGAAAAACCAATGTCCTTAGCACAGCCTTTGTACCCTTTGCTGTGAGGTTAGGGTGGTGTAGGAAGTGGCTCTCAGCTCTACTCCTGCTGGGGACTCTCCCACGCTGGGGCAATCCACAGCACAGGAGATCAGCCTAGTACAGGGGAGAGAATCTCCCTGAAAAAGCCCTGAATAGCTTTTTGACTCATAGTTAGGTTTGCTATTATACAACCTCGCTGGTGCATCACACTGTGCTGACAGATCCCTGTCTTCTTGCTTTCTAATCAGCAAAACCTGATTTACTTGATATGCTAAACTTCTCTCCGGAAAGAGCACACATTTTTTTAGGCATTTAGGAACAGACTATAACTTACATGCTGTCCCACATCGGGTTTTGGGGGTGTGGAGCTGTCTTGCTCCAGTGGCAGCTCTGGGAGCGATTTTACCCCCCAAAATATGAGAACTCTATTAGCTATTTGGACATGCAGGGCAAATGCACAGCTCATTCTACCCAGCACATCTGGCCAGCTGCATGGAATGACGCAGTAAAGCAACGGCTCGTCTATTCAGTATCTCCATTGGAATGACTTCTGCCCATGAGAAAATTGTCTCTGGGTATGTCAAAGGGGTGACGGAAGCTGCAGCAGCATGTAGCTTCCTCCTCCTCTCCTGTCTCCTCCCACAAAAACAATCCCCTTGTAACTGAACTTGCAAAACAAAACTGGAAAGTATTGAGATGTCATTTCCTCTCTGCTCTTTATGAGGCAACCAGAAAATAGAAGCTGCTGCTGCTGCTGCTGCAACCATCACCCAGACTCATCAGGTGAGGTGGGCTGCATTTATGCCTGACTGATTCATGGGCCCGAGGCCCCACCACCTCCTTTCATCGAAATCAGGAGACTCCCGGAGTTGGTGGAAGTTCCACATTCACTCCCCGGTGTTTGGGGTAAAACTTATGTAAGGCGCTCACAGCCTGGAGGAGGAAATGAAACCATTCCTGCGTTGGTGAGTCAGGCAACCTAAGGGAGCAGCACCGTATGTCATCCCCATCAGGACTGTGATTTCACAGCCCCTTCATGCAACAACCAACCCAAGACACGTGACTAACTCACTCAGACATCTAGTCACTATCTCTCTGCCAGGCCCAGGCTCCTGTCACAAACACCCCTCTCTGCCTTTCAGACGGGACGGTTCACCTTTGAAGCAGCAGTGCCGGCAGAAGAGCAGGTAAATGCCAAGCACATAGAGAATAAAGTTACATCTGAGGATTTTTGATTTGGTTCTTTTTTGATATTGTTGTAGGCTGCTGCTTCTAACTGTGATATAGAAACAATGTGTTTATTTATTTTCCTCTGGGAACTGAATTGACATGGTAGCAATCTTTGTGATTTAAAGGACAATATTAAATGGATTGGGTCTAAAAATCAATCACCTAAAAAGTTGGTTATTATCTGACTCCCTCTGATGACACTCCTGTCATCTGAAGTGGGCTATGCCCACAAAAGCTCATGATACCATCTACATGTTTTGTTAATCTTTAAGGTACTACCAGTCTATTTGTTGTTTTTTTAAGTTTTTCCTGTTATAGACTAACTCAGCTACCCCTCTGAATCCCTCTGATGTGTCATTTTAAAATAATTATCACTGTAGTGAAGAGATAGACAATAGCTTAAATAAGTGAGAAGTTTTTTGCTTTAATTTTTCTCCAGTTATAAATGTGAGTTCTATGGGGCTGCATTAAGTCCTCTAAAGTTTTTTTTTTTTTTTTAAAAAGCCACCTTAGTCTTTAGCTTTTTGAAAACAACAATGTAGACACACACAACACAAGAATATGGCTACATAAACAGAGACTGTTAAAGGACTGCTGTACACCAGAGGCACCCAGCCTTTCTGAACTACTCTATCCCTTTCAGGGGGCTGATTTGTATTGCATACTCCACGTTTTAACTAGTTTAAAAAACTACTTACTTACAAAATCAGACATAAAATACAAAAATGTCATAGCACATTTTTACTGAAAAATTGCAGTGTTTCATGTTGACCATATAATTGCAAAATAAAACAATTGGTATATAAATATTGTACCTGCATTTCAGTGGATAATATATAGAGTCATAGAAAGAAGTCCCCTGTATCTGTAAAGTTTTGGTCTGTAATGACTTCACTAGTGCTTTTTATGTAGCCTGTTCTAAAACTGGGCAAATACCTAGATGAGCTGATGAACCCCCTGGAAAATCTCAGTTGTACACGTATGCTCTGGTTGAGAATCACTGCTGTATGTCTTTGCATGTGTAAATGGACATTTAATAGAGACAGTGCCCATAGATGGCACTCAAGATCAGAAAGCATAGTTCTTGGGTTTTGTGGGATCAATTAAACTTGTGAGCTGCAAATGGCTTCCCCAGGCAGCTGTTTACATGGTTTCTTAACTCCAAACAAAAAGGCCTCATCAGAGGCCTGACTCTAATCTCATACAAATTTTACTCTAGTGTAATTCTAAACAGACTTCAGAGACATTACGTTCTGATTTACATCACGAGATCAGAACTATTATGCATGTCCCAACATTCCCCCTCAACAAATATCACACCTGAAATGCCAATATAATCTTGTCATTCCTGTGTCTAATCTACTAATACAGGTCTCAGAAATTTACAGTTACAGGGGATGGACTTTTCCATGGAAGAAGAATAAAATAATAATAATTAACAACAAATAAGTAATTATTTGTGTGTTTAGACCAAGGGTGGGCAATAAGCAGTCCATGGATTGGACATGGTTGGCTGACAGATGCTTTATTTACTTGTGCGCCTGCAGGTATGGCCACTTGTAGCTCCCATTGGCTGTGGTTTGCCATTCCCAGTCAGTGGGAGCTACAGGAAGCAGTGGCCCAGCCTGTGAACTTCCCACAGCTCCCATTGGCCAGGAAGGGTGAACCGCGGCCAATGGTAGCTGTGAGTGGCCGGATCTGTGGATGTGTAAGTAAATAAAGTATAAATAAAGGCTGCTTAATGCCTGTCCCGATTTAGACTTACTATCAAAGAACACAAGGGGACTGCTCACATCCTATTGAAATTAAATGGAAGTTAAGTGCCTGATTCCTTTCCACTCCTTTGAAAATCCCTGCACTAAAGGGCAAGGATTGATTAGGCCTTATCAGGGCACAGCTCAGGAATCCGCAGCATATTTATTCTTCTTTCCAGTCCTTTGCAGAAGGACACAGTCAATGGGGTGAAGCAATGTTCTTTTCAATCTCATGTATGCTAATAATCTTAAGGAGTGTTGTAATATACAGGCAGCCCCCGACTTACGCGGATCCGACTTATGTCGGATCCGCACTTACGAATGGGGCTTTCTCGCCCCGGAGGTCGAGATAGCGGATTGCTACCTGCGAGCTCCGGGGCGAGAAAGCCCCGTTCATAAGCTGCTCTTGTGCCCCTGGTCTGCTGGAGACCGTCTCCAGCAGACCAGGGGCACCAGGCGGGTTCCCCGCGCTTCTGAGGCTTTGCTCTGGCAAAGCCTCAGAAGCGCAGGAACCCGCCCGCTGCTGCCGCTTCAGTCCAGGTGCCTGTGGTCTGCTGGGGACCGTCCCCAGCAGACCACAGGCACCCGGACTGAAGCCACAGCCGCGGGGGGTCCCGCGCATCTGAGACTTTGCCAGAGCAAAGCCTCAGAGGCGCGGCACCCCGCTGCCGCTGCGGCTCTGCTCCCGGTGTCCCTGGTCTGCTGGGGGGGAGGGGGCGCAGCTAGTGTGCCCCCCCCCCCAGCAGACCAGGCTTTTGTTTTGGACCCTGGAGCAGAGCAGCTCGGGCGCTGCCGATTGGTCCTGCAGCGCCGCTCTGGGCACTACTGGACCAACCCAGCAGCACCCCAGCTGCTCTGCCCCAGGCGTCCCCAAGTCAGCCGCTGCTGAAACTGACCAGTGCTGACTACAGGAAGCCCGAGGCAGAGTTGCTCTGCCCCAGGCTTCCTGGAATCAGCGCTGATCAGTTTCAGCAGCAGCTGACTTGGGGAAGCTTGGGGTTCTTAAGTTGAATCTGTATGTAAGTCAGAAGTGGTGGTCAGTTTCAGCAGCGGCTGAATCTGGACGCCAGTTCCGACTTACATACAGATTCAACTTAAGAACAAACCTACAGTCCCTATCTTGTACGTAACCCGGGGACTGCCTGTACCTGGAATAGGGAGTGGCACCAAAAGTGTATTTTGTCTAATGTACCAAATATATTAGACACAATAAAGGCATTAGCCCATTAAAGCATATACTGGCTAAACTCCCATCCCTGTGACCCAAGTTTCACTTCAGGCTGAAAATTGCAGGAAAGATCCCTGCCTGTAATGTTTTTTGCAGACTATAAACATTCACTGAATTAACAGTGTGTGTTATTAAATATCCAAATCCCCAGACTCACAAGAAGGGAGATAAAACTTATTTTAAATAATTTCCCCCCTTTTCTCCCCTAGTATTTCCATAGGTGCTGGAATTAGAGCTACAGTATCCCCTGACTTTGTGTCCATTATATACAGAGTTTACACAGCTTGGCTACGTCTACACTGGCCCCTTTTCCGGAAGGGGCATGTAAATTTCATGAGTCGTAGTAGGGAAATGCGCGGGGGATTTAAATATCCCCCGCGGCATTTAAATAAAAATGTCCGCCGCTTTTTTCCGGCTTTTAAAAAAGCCGGAAAAGAGCATCTACACTGGCCCCGATCCTCCGGAAAAAGCGCCCTTTTCCGGAGGCTCTTATTCCTACCTGAATAGTCTAGCAGCTATTTTATCAATTATAACTGTGACTTCAAAGTAGGAATAAGAGCCTCCGGAAAAGGGCGCTTTTTCCGGAGGATCGGGGCCAGTGTAGACGCTCTTTTCCGGCTTTTTTAAAAGCCGGAAAAAAGCGGCGGACATTTTTATTTAAATGCCGCGGGGGATATTTAAATCCCCCGCGCATTTCCCTACTACGACTCATGAAATTTACATGCCCCTTCCGGAAAAGGGGCCAGTGTAGACGTAGCCTTTAGGTCAGTGGCTCTCAGCACCACCACTATACAAATTGTTCCAGCACCCATAAGTATTTCAATTCAATTTGACAAAATTAAATACTCTGAATTATACATCAGCATAAAAATGCCATTATTTAAAGTGAAAAATATTCCACCTTGATTAAAAGCAGTGTTTCTGCAAAATATCAGTTCTGCCTCTCACTAGTCCATTCACTCCTGCTTGATACTACTGTGAATTGAAATCACGCCCATTGTAGTAAAAAACAATAATTAATTATTTAATGTGTAAGTATTTACTTCTTTTCTAATCTGAGAGACTGTTGCACACAAAGAACTATATTAAAGTAATACTACCTTGCAAGGTTAAGTGCTCAGATGTTAGGAAATACCAAAATGAAGGTTACCTGTGCAAACTTAATGCTTCCCCATATATAAAAAATGACTTGATCACATATTCTTTTTCCCACAAAACCTTGCCTCAGGTCCTTCCCTCCCTCCAGCTTCCAGGTGCAGAGTCCTTTCCCAGCCAGGCCCAGTTTCTTTCCTCTCTCCCTTCCCAGTCTCACCAGACTCCTTGCTGCAAGTCCATTCCTCTCCCTTCCTGGATCCCCTCTGCATTCTACTCATACTGCTTCCTCCTCCATGCTACCTGGTTGCCTTCAGGGGAATTCACTGAGCACACTGAAGAGACTGACTTCCTGCTCTCAGTTCCCATGCACAGCCCCATCTTGGCCCACAACAGCCCATTACAGCTTCACCAGTGTAGCCTTGGGCTGGAGCATGCTCAGTCACTGTGTGGGCATCTGGTCACTACTGAAACCTGTGAGAGGTTTGAGCACACTCAGAGTGGATGGACTCATCAGAGATTTTATTTGCTACATTCTGATGTCTCTACTGAGCAGGTGCAAACTATAATTTTTCAAAGGCATCTAACTTGGCCAAATCCATGTAGCAATTTTTAGGACAATAAAAGGCACATTTCTGCCGAGTTTCAAGTCTCTGTCCCAAAGAAATGGTTGCCAGAATTTTTTAATATGGGCAAAATTATGTATTTCTCCTACCATTGTTCTAAGAAAGGGCTAAACTGTTATGGCTGCAATTTTCAAAAAAACTTCAACTGGGGACAGACACTTGGTATGGAAAATTTCAGTTTGGTAAAGTTATAAGCAACTGAAAACTGGGTCTTGTCTAGGTAGTGTCAGGCTAACAGGCCTATCTATTGTGAACAGGGAATAAAAATCAGTTGGGTACTCTGATTAAAAATTGATGTTACATGTGACCTAAAGCAAACTGAAACCTGTGCAGCCAGAGTTCAGGGCTCTATATTTTCACTGAGCCAGTTTCTACTGTTAAACAGAGCACAGCTGCATTTCTCGAAATCTCTGTTCTTCTCTGGAAACTCATAGTATCATTAGCTGGAATAATAACTTGAAAGCACTTCACAAATCGTTAACTAATTAGTTTGTGCAGACACTTGAGAGGTAAGTATTATTTTAGGGTTAGTCTTAAAGTGGGTTAGGCTAAGTCTAGACTACACTCTTTTCTCAGAAAAAGCTATTCAAATTGCGTAAACGGGGCCAAATGGAGGAAAAGCCTCCTCTTTCGGCAGAGCCTTTATTCCTTGTAGAACAAGGTATACAGGGCTTCCCAAAAGAGTGCGTTGGCTCTTCTGCAAAAAAAGCGGAAGAGCAAACGCATTCCCTGGATGTATCCTGGAAAAACCCGCCAGTCTAGACATACTGACATGCTGAAGGCCACATGGTAAATATATGGCTAAGCAAGGATTCAACCTGAGGCTTTTCCAACACATAGTTTCTTGTTCATTAATACAGGAAAATACATAGAACTCTTAATCTGGGGGTGGGGGTAAATCTGGCAAATTAAATAAATGTTTTATTTCACGACTTAAATAATTTCAGTTCACCTCCATGACATTAACCTCCTGAAAATATTAACAGAGTTTCCCATATCCCCCCGATCTGCCCTATTTCCAGTTTAAGGAATGAGGACTCTCAAATGAAGATTTAATGAGTGAGCAATTATCATTAAGTTACACACACTTATGACAAATAATTAAATATTTTTACAATAGCAACAAAAACTTCTATGATTCAGAATTCTTTTATTTTTACTCAGGATAATACACTAGTTCTTTCATAATGCCCATGGCATAATCCAGCTGTGCTCACTCATGTGAACGCCCATTGATTCAAAGGGAGTTTTGCCTAAGTGAGGGCTGCAGGAATGTAATGTATGAGTGATGTCAGAATTCCAAGTGCTGTAACGACATGCTCTGTGTCCCCATCGATGCCCATTGGGGAGAGCACAGAGAAGCTTAAGCTTATTTTAAAACTCTGTTTTTACAGACACAGCAATGGAAAACTTCAGCTTCTCCCTTCCAGTTCTCACCAAAAAGCAACAAGGTAAGGGAAGGGAAACATGGAGGCCAAGGTCTGATCACTGTCACATCACAACCTATCTCCCAGCTTTTGTTGTGCTGCAGAACTTGGTCCCTCTGAAAATATGCTTTGATCCATCACCATTTGGAAAACACTGTAACACACGGAAGGTTCATGTGTCAGGCAGCAGATGGGCACCACTTCAGGCTGAGCTGCTTGCATTTATTCTAGTTTCTCTTCTGATTTTTTTAACTTCTATTTTGGCATTAACACCAATATCCCCGGCTTCATTAAAATAAAAATGGCCGCCATGCTGTGCCAGGTCAGCTGATCATCGGCACAGCGTGGCAGTCAAGACATGGATTGGTCGACGGGGGAATCCTTTATCAACCGCTCCTGTAAACCTCGTTCTACGAGGCATACGGGAATGGTCGACAAAGGCTTCCCCTCTCGACTGATCTGCATCTTGACTTCCGTGCTGTGCTGACGATCAGTTGAGCCGGCACAGTGTGGCGGCCATTTTTATTTTAATGAAGCCAGGGATATTTAAATCCCCGCTTCATTGACTATGTCGGGTAGCCTATTTTACATGCCTCTGTCGACGAGGCATGTACTCTAGACATACCCTTCTAGTGAAAAGGTTTTTCCTAATATCCAACCTAGACCTCCCCCATTGCAACTTGAGACCATTGCACCTCATTCTGTCATCTGTCACCACTGAGAACAGACTCTCTCCATCCTCTTTGGAACCCCCTTCAACTCGTTGAATTCTGCTATCAAATCCCCCCTTACTCTTCTCTTCTGTAGACTAAATAAGCCCAAATCCCTCAGCCTCTCCTTGTAAGTCATGCGCTCCAGCCCTCTCATCCTTTTTGTTGCCCTCCACTGGACTCTCTCCAGTGCCTCCACATCCTCTCTGTAATGGGGGAGGGGAGTAGTATTGGACATAATACTCCAGATGTGGCTTCACCAGTGCCAAATAAAGGGGAATAATCACTTCCCTAGATCTGCTGGCAGTGCTCCTACTAATGCACCCCAATATGCTGTTGGCATATTTGGCTACAAGGGCACACTGTTGACTCATATCCAGCCTCTCATTCACTGTAATCCCCAGGTCCTTTTCTGCACAGTCCCCGGAACTCAGAGACAACTGACGGTCACCTCTGCCCTCCATTTTTGGGGCATGTTGCACTGCTAAGACACAAAGTCCATGAAGTCACCCATTGTGTTACATCGCCAAACTACAAAGAGATTAAGAACAAGAACAGACAATGAACGAATAAACATTAAATCCCCATGAGCGAAATCAAGAGTGTGTTGTGTCATCTGGACAAATCATCCATCCCGGATCCTTTAGCTGCCATTCCCTTACAGATAGGCAGGAACATGGTTATATTGAGGGTAGAGTTGCCAGGTGTCCAGTACTGAACCGGCTAGTTCGGTATTTTCGCCTCCTATCTGGTAAAAAAAAATTAGAAAATACCAGACATCTAAAATGTCCAGTACTTTCTGATTTTTTTCCAGCCAGGAGGCAAAAATCCCAGGCTGTCTGGCTCAATATGGAGGCAGCCTGGCAACCCTAATGCTTACCAGGGAGCTGTCCAGCCGGGTGCAGGGAGGCAAGGTGGCCGTTGGTAGCCTGTTAGGGCCAAAAAGCCTCACCACACAGTTTTTAAAGGGGCCACATTGGTGGTGATGGTGCGGGGGCAGGGGCAGGGGCGGGGGCGGGGGAGGGGGGTTCCTCAACAAACTTTTTCCTGGCTTTTTTTTTCCGGTATTTTTTTCTGAAACCATCTGGCAACCCTAACTGAGGGTTCAGTGCCCAGAAATCAGAATCACTCCTACTGCATATGCCACAAATGCAGCTCAACAGTCAGGGGCTTGCTTTAATCTGACTTTGCTCCCTTACTATTCTGAGCTCAACCCTTCCTACCCACCGGGGATGTTTCCACTGCCATTAGAATCCTGTGGCTTGCACATGCGAGCTGAATCAGGCTCCTGAACCTCAGGCTCTGGGGCTGTTTCACTGAAGTGTCCATGTTTAGACTCAAGCTGGAGCTTGGTTTCTAGGACCCTGTGAGGTAAGAGGATGCCAGAGCTTGGACTGCAGTTCTGTCAGCCCCTGGGCCTGGTGGGGGGCAGCTCTGTGCTCCTGGAAGTGGTGGGGCCTCAGACGGAAGGGGCAGGGCTGGGGCTAGCTACGCCATCCGCCAGCCCTTCAGTGCTCCAGTGATGATTTAAAAGGCCCAGAGCTCTGGCTGCCACCATTGCTGCAGTGGTGGCAGTGGCGTCCAGGAGCCCCAGGCCCTTTTCAAGCACCAGGCCCTGGGGTAGTTGCCCCATCTCTCCCCATTTGTGGGTCTGACTGCAGCCGAAGCCAGAATGCCTCCATCACAAGGAAACAGCCCTGCAGCCTGTCTCAGCTGACAGGACAGTCGTGGGTGTCTAATTGCAGTCTAGATGTACCCTCAGGCTATATCTACGTTGCAACCTTTTTGCGCAAAAACCTGCAGAGTGTCCCCACCTCAAATGTGCTTTTGCGCAAGTAAATCAGCAGTAAAACGGCAGAATAGAAGGCTTTTGCCGGTGTAGGTAAACCTCCTTCTACAAGACATTCTTCTACAGCTATTGCGCGAAAAGGCAAGTGTGGATGCTCCAGAGGGGTTTCTTGCACAAGAAACCCATATGGGAAAACCCATAGAGTGTCCAGGCAGTGTGGACGCTCTCTTGCGCAAAAGCACGTCACCTTTGCGATGCGCTTTGAGGCGTGGACGTGCTCTTGCGCAAGAATCCTGTAGTGTAGACATAGCCTAAGTGGGTTGATGCGTTCAGACAGTACTGCCTGATTAGCAGATTCACACCAGTACCTTTTGATACCCACTCTGTCCCTGTCACAGCCTGTAGCTTAAAAAAGGTATTTCCTCTTCTTCCTCCAAGGGAACAATGGCATTACAAAGGTGCTAAGACTGTGTTAGCAACTTATGAGATTCTCTTGTTGAGTTTGGGCAAACCAGGCATTTTTTTAGGTCACGTTGGAGAGACTCCAGTGGAGGACTTATGAGGAGAGGCTGAGGAAAAGACATAAAGAAATGCCTTCCATGTTACTCCTTTCCCTAGAAGCCAAGCACACTACAGGGACCTGTCCATTACCAAAGCTATGTAAGAGCATGACGGTAAAACCTCATCACAAGACTGCCCTGTGTGCACTCTTCTTAATTGTACAAATATCTTTCCTCCAGACATTTTTCAGAAAGCTTTTACAGCTGATGCTGATTACCTGGAAACATCTGAGGCAATGAACCAGTCCTTCTGGGAGTTGTTAATAAAATGTTTAGCCACCGTTAACCCAGCCTGTCTGACCATTGAAGAATCCCACAATGTAAGTTACTAAGGAAACCTCATTTTCTTTTGTTCTTTGTAAAATATTATTTCCTTATTGGCTGCATGGATTTGCTTGTCCACCCTTCTTTGGGAGGATAAAATATAGAGCCTGATCTTCATTTATGCACAGTTGCAAAAAAGGGCCTTTGTGTTAAAGTCAGAATCAAGCCCAAAGTGTGGATTTACTTTCATTGCTACAACTGAGACAAAATTAACCTTCAGAAATGTTAGCTCCCCAGTGTAGTTCTCGGTATCTATTCACCTGTTTTCTTTAAAGCAAGAGCACTAATGGTGACCTTATAAGGTAGCCTGGAAAGCTATTCAAATGGTCACATGTCCATTCCAGAAACTTGCTCAATACTTTTCCAGTCCAGTGACTCAGCCACCGAGTAGGATGACAAGTTTAATGCTATTGTGCCATGCAGGGGTGGCCAGTGGGAGGGTCATAAAGGGGGTACCAGCTGTGGGAGGGAAACATGACCTTTCCACATGCCCCCCAGTGACTTTTTCTTGTCCCCAGTTTGGGCACCTCACATTCTCTCCATCCCCTCCCCATGGCACATTACCTGTTGGGAGAGGGGGCTGTTCACTGTGCAGTCTCCCAGGCAGTCTCTGACCACACTGCCTGCCTGGGCCAGTGCCCAGTGCAGCATAGCAGCTGTGTGAGAGAGTGCAGCCACTGCCCTGCCCTGCCCTGCATTGGGCAGCATCCCAGGCAGGCAGCATGGTCAGAACCAGAAGAGAAAAGACTCTGGTAGCCCCGCCTCTTCCCTTCCAGCTTTGCTGCTGAGCCCTGGCCCCCCTTGGCATTTTAAGGAGGGGCATATGACCATGTATGCCCCTCCCATGCATCACTTCTGGCACCATGCCACATTGAGTGCTTGTTCGGTAGCCTGGCAAAAGCAGTATGGTCTGAACACTGGACTGGAAGCCAAGCTCCTCTGAGTGCTAATCCCAGGTTTGGTCTTGGACACACCACGTTTCCTCTGCTGTAAATAAGGGTATTCCTGTGTTTTCTCAAGGTGTGTTGGCTGATGCTTATAAAGCACTTTAACAGTAAGTGCTTGGTTTTATTACTAGGCCTGTTGGAAGAGTAACTTACATTTCTTTCAGCTCCTTAACAGAGGCATAAACACAGCTGATGAACGTGCAGCCTCCTTGAAGACCGTAGGGGAAAAAGGAGAGAATGCAATGGTTGTGCTTTACCTGCTGCTAAAGATGAAAGATCGATCCGCCTACAGTCAGTTGCCCAGCTCCAAGAAAAATGGTGAGTATTAATTGTCTGCACATCCTTCCAGACCAAGTCTAGTGTGTAGGCAAGGCGTAATCGCTCTGTTTTGTTAAAAATGGCTACAGCCAGACCAGGACTTTGGTTTTATTTCAAAACACTGACATGTGCTGGGAAGGGAACAGAAGTGGATTACAGTAAAGTGAATAGAGAAAGTGCCAGATAGAAGCTATTTAGAGAGATGGCGACTGTACTTACTCTACTTTGCAGGGTTTCTGTGGAAAAAGGTATTAACCACTTTGGGTCAAGAGCCTCACCTAGTGGCAAAGTCAAAGCAGCTATGCCAAATTGACATCAGAGTCATCCCGTGTCCCCCATTCCCTCCCCCACCACACACACACATACTGATTAGATTAATCAGAGCAAAAAACAACTCTCACAAAAACTGCAGCTGGCCAACTGATCAAATCTGCAGTGCACTGAGCTGCTGCATTGGGCTGACAGCTGGCCTAACTTGTGGAAACGTTGTAGCAAAATTTCACATACATGTGTTTTTACCATTGTCTATATGGTCAGTCTGTCTGCCTTGTCTCATTTGATAACATGGCTAATTTTGAATAGGAAATGTACAGAATCTGGAGTGTTGATCTCTGAATCTGAAAGCCTGGCTTTGTTTGGGACAGGTTTCTTTGAATGGCAAAAGGGTCTATTTTTGAGCCAAAAGCTTACAAAACATGGCAAAACATGTGAGACATAAGCCCACATTCAAATCTGTAATGAGTTATGAAAGAACACAAATTGCCAGTAGTTTTGGCTTTTGCTGAACCTATTTCACTCCCCTCTGTTAGGAACATATAGGAGGGACTGATCCAGTGTAGTTACACTTAGAAATGTACCAAAATAGCTGTTCCAGAATAATTATGTCCTGATTATTAAACATTCAAAAAGGGTGAAATTGATGGTATTTCCCACACTCCCCGAAAACCCACATCACAACAGAAGGAGGCTCGTGCGGCTGGGGCTGTCTTTTTGTTTTGTGTTTATATAGTGCCTAGCGCAATGGCATCCTGATCCTTGGCTTTACACTAATACAAATAAATAATGGTAATCGGATACATGGGGCCTTGTTCAGGATCTCTGTGCAACATTACCTTTAAACCCATGAAGAATTACCAAAAATGCACCAGTGACTGCCAATTTCTTTGGAAAATTTTCTCTGGAAACATTTTTCATATGCCTACAACCCAATTCTCAGAACCCAGTATGGTTTAGCAAGCACAACATTTAGCTCTCTGTCTTATGGCTACAAGAAGTGGTGATGATACAGCACAATTAGATCAAAATTATAATGGGAAAATAGCAGCCCAGAAGTTGGTGAACAATTAAGCCTTTCAGCAAAACCACCCCTCTTGTTCTACTTGTGTTTGCGTCTGACAGTGTGAATTTTCATGGGAATTTAAAGCATGGACATGGTAAAGTCCATGATAAGATGTCTTGGGCTTCTACCAAAACAGCATTTTAAACATTTTTTTTTAATTGTCAAGATAGCATTTGAACACTTGTTTAGGTCATGCTTTCCCTTATGTAGTGATGTATGTATACTAGAAAGGAAAAAAAGTTAAGATTTGATTTTCCTGGAGGAGCTCCATTATTAATAATGCATGGCTGTAAAGTAGGAAGACCTTAAATATTAGTTTCCAATGTGTCCATATTTTAACAGATGAAAAACTGAAACTACTTAATGAATTGGAAAAAATCTTCAGATTCTCACAGGAAGAAAGTGAGGCTGAAAGGACATCGTGGGAGCCCACAGAAACACAACCACGAGGTACAAGGAAATATTGTCTTGCTTTTGCTTTGAATTTAGTGGTTAAAAAAAATCAGTTGGTAGTCTGACTAAAGGCTCAGATTTATACAACAGAATCCTGTGCGATTTCTGCAGGGATTCAACAGGCTCTGAAATAAGAAACTATGCAAAATGGAGATGTAAAAAAATCAACATCTTTAGATTCATCAGGTGCAAAATAGTAGCTGTCAGTGGAGAGGTGGTATGTGAATATTGCTAGTCACTATGGGCACAACGAACAGCTCAACAACTCTGGGACTTAGGGTGGAAGGATGAAAGGTCAGCAAGTGGAAGGGAAGAGATAAGAAGCTGGCACTATGGTTGTGGAAGGAAGTAGAGGCAAGCTGCTGAGGAAGAGAATATTCCTCTAATTCCTTCCACAGAGAAAACAAACCTGCCTCTATTATTCAGTCCTCTCTAAAGATTTCTCTCATGAGGGGCGTGATGGGGCCCACTCACTGCAGCAGCTCTTCCTACTAACCGTCATGGGGATTAGCTCTGCCACCCAGCGCACCCAGGTGGTGCCTCTCTTGTCATCCTCTCCATCTACAGACCTACCTCAGTCCAAGTCCCGCAGCATCCACTTCATAACACGGCCATGGCTCTGGTCACATCACCATCTGTGATGGGTACCACTTGGCCACCTCCACAATGGTGAATGGGGGTCCCTGTCCACTGCTGTGAGTCTCAACACAGGGACCCTGCAGACAGCCACCTCCTGCTGCATCTCCTTAATTTCCTTCTATGCTGCCTCAGTTCTCTGGGCCACTTCCCTATAACTCCAGTAACTTCTTCACCCTCTTTTCAGGACATTCAGACAGCAAATCTCAGCAGCTAGCTAGGAACTGCCCCTTGATCCCCCACCTCCCCCAGCACCTGCCAACAACTACTCTCTCTAAGGTGCTACCTCTGCTGCAACCTGCTGGGAGTACAATCCTCATTTCTTGGGCTCCCACAACAACTGCCCTGCCCCTCTTTCTGTATTAGCCTGCTGGGCCCTGACTGGCTGCTTCATGCAGCTTCCTTCCAAGTGGCTGCTTCCTGCAGAGTTTCCCTAGGCTGCTAGAAGGATTTTCCTCCTCTGCTTCTTTCTGGGATAAGGTGTGGTAGGTTCACCAGGCCTCCAATTAACCTCTTCCAATCTGGTGTGGGTGAGCATCCCATCACAAATAAGTAAGAGGTTTTAGCAGCTTAAAAAGGTATTGTGAGGAAAGTGATTTATTGGTGTATCAATGCACATTCCTTCCAGAAAGATACATTTCAGTGCATAACAATAGTGACTTTTCTCAGATTTCTCACCAAGTGAATGTTTATTTGCCTGCACTCTGAACGGTGTTCATGGTGTGTTCTGAAACCTGTGCAAAGGCACCTCATAAAGTAGTTTAAGGGACATACAGAAGAAGCTGCTAACGCTGTGTAGTACTTCACTATAATTTTTTTCCTTATTAGCAACCAGTGCTGGCAAGAAAAAAGTCTCTGTGGCAACAGTTAAGCCAATTTCTCATAAGCAAAGTCAGGAAGACCAAGACCATGAAAATCAAGATGGAAGTGGTATGCAAATAAGTTTTTCTTTCCCATAGGGACCTCTATTATAATTAACTTTCTAACAGCTCGAGCCAAGTGAATTGTATTTTAGAAGTAGTTCTTTATACAGTGGTGTGAAAAAACACAGACCCTATTACTGCAACTTTCTGCTGTATTCAGACAGATATTGCTGATCTTTCTATGCCATGCCAGCATCTCTAAAGACAGCGCAGAAACAAGGTGTTTACACGGGCCAGGACTTCCAAACCATATCCGAATGGTTTTTATGACAGTATGGCCAAAACAAAATGTTTGTGCCAGTTGTTCTGGTGTTGCTAAAATATTTTTCATTAAGCCTGATGAGAATATAGGTTGAACTTCTCTAGTCTGGCAGTCTCTGGTCTGGCAACATCCATGGTCCAACATGATTTTAGTTACCTGGATATCCACTTATCATGGGTGTGGCCAACTTTCCCACATTCCCATAGCGTTTGTGTACAGCCACCAGTCCTGGCTCTCAGGGTTCTGTGCTGTTAGTTAGCTCTGTGGTAGTTGACGGATGTCAAAGGTCGATGCTGATTTTTATGACATCTTTCAGCTGCCTTTTGTAGAGCTGACAAGGGGATAGTGACTCGTGTGTTAGACCAGCCAGGAGCAGATGGACTCCATATACAATAGTTCTGTTCATTCCTTTTAAGGAGGGATCTAGTGATTATGAAGGACAATTCATTCTGCCCCAGGACACTCGCATGTGGCATTTCCCTTAGCTCCATCCTGTTGTTTGACTCCCTTGGTCAATGTGGCCACGAGGCTGAGAGCTGCTTGGAGCTTGTTTTCAGTAAGGTGATGATACTCAGTGCCGTTTCCTCCTCCCCTCCCCAGACCCTGCTGCATCCATACACTGAAAAACTTGGCTGAAATAGGATCCTGGACAAAAGCCAATGAAAATCCAGGTAGAGGCGTTGCTAGCCTAGCCTAATTCCATTCACCATGGTTTGAAATGCGGCAGCAAGAGCATTAACCTTACTAAAGGCCTGTGTGCCCCCTGCTGTCGCACTAGGGATACTGCAGTGGCAGAGTTGATTGCCCTCATGCATTCTCCACTTCATCCTTCCTGCTCCTTGGGCAGATTTGTCACTTGAGTCACTTAGCAACCAGGTTCTGTGCGCTGGAGAGGCGGCTTGGCCATTTTGGGAAAATGCCTGCTCAGCCACTCACTTTTATTGAAATATTTGGAAGGGGCTTGAGGACAGAAGATGCTGCTGCCTTTTGAGGCAAGGAAAAAGTGGTTCTAGGAGGGAGTCCTTCGAGAGCGATTCATTGTTAGCAGGACTGGGTAAGATACCTGGCTGGTCTAGAAAGTAAAGAGGGAATAAGCACATCTGACCACTCCCCCTGAACCTTATCCACAGTATCTTTGGTGGGGCTGGAGATGCAGCCTTTTTTCCTCAGATGTGGACAGTCAACCTGTGGAACTCCTTGCCAGAGGATGCATTGAAGGCTAGAGCCTTAACAGAAAAAGAGCTAGATAGATTCATAGAGATTTGGTCCATCAATGGCTATTAGTCAGGATAGGTAGGAATGGTGTCCCTAGCCTCTGTTTCTCTGGAAGTGGGAGACAGGGGAGGGATCATGTGAGGATTACCTGTTGAGATCCCTCTCTCTGGGGCATCTGGTATTGGCCACTATCAGCAAACAGGATACTGGACTAGATGGACCTTTGGTCTGACCCAGTACGGCCATTCTTATGTTTATGTTGACATCACCAGTTACTCACACTTTGGTAATTTCCAGGCTAGACAACTTGTGTGCAGGACTAGCCCGGGGGTCATGGGAAATATTTGATTGATACTGAACACTGCTGCCAACCTTATATGCTAGTTAGGTCGATACATACACGTAACACCTGTACTCCATGCTGAGCTGCACTGACTTCCAGTGACAATTATGAGAGTGGGGATGAATTATAAATCTCTAAATTGATTGGGACTCAGCCACCTTAAAGACAGCAGTAGTCAGAGCAATTGTGAATAGCCAAAATGATCTTGCTACCTGTTCCTAGTGTTGAATTCCTGGGGTGCTGGAGGGACCTGGTCTCTCACTTGCTCCATCATCTGATGTGGACAGCCCAATGAGATGCCCTTTTCAGCGACTTTTTTCTGTTTTGAGTCACTATTGCTGTTTGTCCCTGGGATAATGGTGGGGAATAGTCTCTTGTACAACCAGCTGTTGACAAAAGGCCCATTGTTTCTAAATGTTGTAAATAGGCACGTGAGTTTTCTCGAAGGGTATGACATTAATTGATTATTGTTTTATGCTACAAGGGTCTAAGTCCTAATGTTTTGTTGCTTTTCAGAGATTGCAAGAAGAGAAAATGCACCTGCTGTGGGTAAATATATAAAAAAAGCAACAAAGAAGCTCTGTTTTCCCTAGCCTAGAATATGTGTGCTTTCTCTTTCATGCATATTGTACTAGAAGATTTACCAGGTCCTTAACTCAATGTTTGATTTTCTTCATTTGAATCATTGCTCTGAGGTGGTGCTGGGGAGGAGGGGTTCAGTTTGCAAGCTGCCCTGTGGGAAGAGGGCCACCCCAGCCTTTTCTCACTACAGTAGCTTGGGGCCAGATGAGAAGCACCTCTCCATGGCCACTGCAGCTTCAGGAGGCACAGCCGGGGGAGGACTGCATGTGTCCCCTCTGAGACAGGTCCCACTTCGTGTGCCCCCTGCACTCCCCAGCCAGAGTGGGGAATGCAGCAAACTGTGCACTTTCCCCTGGCTCCCTGACAAAGGGGAATAATCCTGCATGAATTGGGTGGGAGAGATATAAAAAGCACCTGGGTGGTGGGAGGCCCAGGACTGGGGCAATCCCAGACAAGAAGTGGGGGGGGGTGACCCCAATCCAACCCAGTGATTCTCTTTTCTGTATGGTTTTACTAGAACAATACCATTCTAGGCACATCCCATTTTCCCGGCACAAGCAAACTCTTACATTTTTATAAGTTATGATAAGCGGAAGCTGTATACTGAATTTGGTGGTTTTAACTCTTACCTTTTAAGAGGAGTTCTTGAACAGAAAAACAGACACATAGATAGATGCACAGACAAATTGTCTCAAATATACAGTAGATTTCAGTAATGAACCTTTGGGTATTGGAGAACTATCTGATCTCCAAACCCACAGTGAAAACCCATATGAACCAAAATTACTGTTTTATACAATTGTTCTGTTATCAGTAATTTGTATAACTATGAGTAAAATTAACAAATGATCAATAAATAGGAAAAGAAAAAAAACTCTTCAAAACTTGATTTCAAAGTTTGGCTAGAAATATGGTAAAATGTCCATCCCTTTCTGATTTCTTTCAGTCCCGGCCTAACACAAGAACAGTATCTCTCAGTGAATTTTGGTAATCCTTGCCAAATTTCTATATAGAAAAGGTTTTTTGCTGCCAGATGGCTACCTTTAAATCTGCTACTGTGTGTCCAGGGAGATTGAAGTGTTCTCCTACAGGTTTTTGTATATTGCCATTCCTGATATGTGATTTGTGTCCATGTATTCTTTTACGTAGGGACTGCACCTGTATTGACCTACATGATCCAGGCTGAGCACCCCCTTTTAAGACTAGCTCCGCAGCGGTTACCTCTTACTGGAGGAGAACCAGGGTATTTTTAGGCTGTAAAGTTCCCTGTTTCCATTGTGAATTCCCCAGCAAGTCAGACTGCTCCAGCAGGCCAATTTTGTTTTCCTTCCCCAGAGGTTATAAACAGCATTTTTTTTCTGAGCAAGCACATTTATTCTTAAGGTGGAAGAATTGCAGAGAAAACCATATTAAAACAATAAAAGAATCTACACAAATGCTAATAAGCTTACTAGAGATCACCCCAACTTGAACTAGAGTTCTAGCAGATCTTTCAGATCCCTCCCCTGGGTTTACCTATGGTTTCAAGTTTATAACCACCTTACCGGAGAACAAGCACACTCCCCCAACCCACCATGAGTCAGAGAAGTAGTTCTTTATACAATTCCGTCTCTGATTGTGTCCTCGTGTAAAAGGTGATCAGCAGCCAAAAGGGCCCTTTTGCAAAGCTTCAAAAGGCTGGGAAGTTGCAAAACTAGGATTATATTTTAAGATACTTCCCCCAGGGATTTCCTGGGAAACCCACTTCACTTTAAAGGTTCACATGGGTCCAAACAGTTCTTTGAAGTGCACAGCACTATTCTTCCTAGAGGCGTTACTTACAGTCCCACACTAATGCATACACATTTTGCAGTTTTCATACAAGCAACTCCTGAGATATTTAAACTTAAGTCAGATTTCACAATTCAATAGGGTTTGTCCAGGTTATTGTAGGAAGATGCCATACTGTAAAATCTCGAGTATAATGCGCCCTTTTTTTCTGACTTTTTTTGGGTCAAAGTCGGGATGCGCATTATATATAGGTGTTATTTTTTAAAGTTTTATTTTGGCAGCGCCCTGGCTCACTGCCTGCGCAGTGCTCCTTCAGGCTGCACCTGGAAGCTTTCCCGCTGCAGTGAGGAGCTGGTGGCACCACCACTGCCTCCCTGGTGCTCCTTCAGGTTGCGCCCAGGGGTCCCTGTGGCAGGTGTGAGCTCAGCGAGCACCAGGAAGGGAACAGACGGTGCAGTCCAAACCTCTCGGGCGAGCCTGCAGGTGGGAGCGACGTGTCCTTCCCTCCCACTCTCCTGCAGCCCAGGGCCGCCTCCAGGAAGCGGGCTTGGTGCTGGCGGCTCGGCTCCTGGCTGCGGGACAGCCACCTGTTGGCAGAAGTTGTGGGGTTGCTAGGCTCACTGGCTTCAAACCCTGGGGCGCGTTATACATAGGAGTTCAGATTTTTTCATTATGCTAAGATTCCAAAGTCAGGGTGTGCATTATACATCAGTGCTCATTAAGCTCGAGATTTTATGGTATTTGTCACACCCTTAATCATTGGACTTCAACAGCTTCTATTCACATCTTTATAATGCGTATTTTTTGTTTATTCCACTATAGTATCTGTGGCCCTAGAAAACAGACTAAAGTCCTTCAAGCTCAATTTGAAATGCCTTATTAGCCAAAATTCTGGTTTACCTGGATCTCAGCAGAGACCTGAGACACATCATCAGTGTCCAGCTTGATAAGCTGGAGTGTTGAGGGCCAGAGGAATGTCTGCTTCTTAAAGCTATGGCTACACTGCCTTGAGGAATAGGATATGCAAATTGTGCTCGCTTTTGCATATCTTCTTCTGATTCTTTTTGCGGAAGAGGTTTTTCCAATAAAAAGTCCCATGTAGACAGGGATATTTATCAGAAAAAAAACCTCTTTTGCAAGACCCCTTAATTCTCTTAAATCAAGGTTTACAGGGTCTTGTGAAAGAGGGTTTTTCCCCCCGACAAATGGCCCCTTCTACACAGGGCTTTTTATTGGAAAAACCTCTGCTGCAAAAAGAATCAGAAGATTTGCAAATGCGAGCGTGATTTACATATCCTCTTCTGCAAAAAAACAGCAGTGTAGCTGTAGCCGAGAACTATTGTTTTCCTAATTCATGTGGCATGATAATATAGCTCCTTCTAAATCCTCACAGTTAAAAGTTCTATTTTGCTTTGGGGTTTTGATACATCTTTATATAATCACTAATTTTTTTTGAAAAGCAGTTGTTTGTCTTTCCTGGGACCAATATTACAATACTTTTCAAAACAAAATTCAATTCAGAAAACAACCCCTCAAAACATCTTTTTTAGACTTACAGTTGTACTAACAGTGGTGTCACTTTCCTCTAGCTTGTGAAAAGGCTACTTACCTTCAGAAATGTCAAAGACAGTGGATAAGAATACGGAAAAATGGTAAGAATCTTCTTTTATTTAGCTGATCCCAAGCCTAGAGAATCTTGGGCCAAAGAAAAAACTGACCAGAGGGCTTTGGCTTCAGTTCAACAAGGGGCTTAAGCAGGTGTGTAACTTTAAGCATATGACTAATCATTTTGAAGTTATTTCAGGCTACTTATGCTTCAAGTTATGCACAATGCTTCTCACTTGAGTCTGGTAGAACTACAAAATGTGGCTGAGATGGGAAAAGAACTGATTTACTGTAACTGCTATTGCTGTAAATGTATGACGATTTTAGTGATATGTTCTTTTTTATTTCAGATCTATTCTTTCATTTTGTCATTCTTTGTTTTGCCATTGGAGCCGTACTAATTAGCTTTTACAACTACAAAGGTAAAACAGGACTTAAGTATAAGGATCAATTATTGTATTTTGGAAGACAAGAGCAAAACCAAATACGTACATTTATTTTATTCTCTTTAGATTGGATCGTTTCCCTTGGTCTTGGTTTTGTCATCTTTGCTTCTCTAGAAATTACTGGAATATATTTTGGCTTTGGTAAGTGTATTTTATGGTTCCTCAGAAAACAACTAGCTTTCTATCAGTACCTGAGAAGTGCAGTTTAAATGATCATGTAAAAACTAGATATAGAAAAATGTGAATGACTGAGATTATGTAAAATATCATATAATCCTCCCCCACATCCAGAATTCCATGCCATATTTGGCAATGAATTGGTCTCTGACATCTGGAATGAGATACTGACTCATTTTCCCTGCTTACCATTCACAAGGTCCCTGAAGATACAGACACATCTCCAGCATGGGTTAAATAATACTATCCTCACAACATAGAGCAAGGTGGAAGTAACTCAGTGTCTGATTCTGATGCTGGACAACATCAACTCCTACTGAGATAAAGGACAGTTAAAGATGTTCAGCACACCTGCAGGAATGGCTCTCTAGTTAACAGACTCTCAAATGTTGCTATTTAAAATAATAATTAAAAGAAAACCAAAAAGGGAGAAAAAGGGAGATCCTCAAATTATTTCTTTGTGGGAAAGTAGTTAATAGAAACTTAACAGTTCCTGTTACATCACAGAGTACTAGAAGCTTCTTTACTTACTTAATATGAAGACACATAATGTGTGGAACTGTTTTGTTAGCAAGCAACTTTATTTACAGCATTTGATTAGGAATTGAATTGCACAATGACCTAGTTTAAATAGTCAAACTGAAACGGTTTATATATTTCAATCATCTCTTGTCCTTTTCTATTTCACTTCTTCTATGTTGAGGTTTAGCTGGTCCTGAACAACTCTTGTATTTTTGTTTTTAAATAGTGCATCGAATTCACAGTGTCCTTGAGGGTTTCATTCCTCTGATTCAGAGATTCAGAATACCAGGTAACACCACATTGTTGCTCAGTCTTATTCTCTAGAGACACATTTCCTAGCTAGCTTAGAGCACCCCATTTCTATTGGAGCCAAAGAACTAGATCTATGACTTGCAATGTCTGTTTTTTAAAAGATTGTACTGTGAACTGTCATTCATTCCTTGAACCAGATTTATTTAGAAATTCATTTCTCCCAACTGTAAGTGGCAGAGTATTTTCACATTCTTAACTTAGAGGACTTTAGTTAGTCAAACATGGTCAAGAAGTAAGAAATGTGATTGAGCTGGGATAACTCTCTACTTTTTGGTCTTTGTACAAGTTCCAGCTAGTGTCTAAATATGAAAATCCAGACATGTGGCATTGGGGAGGTTAATAGTCAGCCCAGTAGAGTTAATTTGAATGGAATACTCCTGACAATCCTTTGTTGTTGCTTTTTGTATCATCATGTAGGTATTAGAAAAGTTGACTGAACAGAAGATTGAGAGTTCAACACGTCCTTGGTTTCTGGATTGATTGTACTAAAGTTAATAAAGCTGTTTCATGGTAGGGTCATAAAAATCTAATGGCTATCCTAAAATATTGAAGCATGAATCATAAAATTAGTTATTCTCTACTCAGGAATAAAAACTGTGGTACAGGATGTCCATTCTTTCCTTTGACATGATTTGTGGCTCAATACAAGCAAAATAGAGTGGGGCTAAGTTTATAAATGCATTTTAAGCTATAAGGGTTACTACACACACCATGTTATTTCCCCCCCCCAATATAATGATGTCAGTCCAACTTGAGAGGTGTAATCCAAAGCTTATGGAAATTAAGGAACAGCTTGCATAGATTTCATTGAGCTCTGGATCAGGCCCTTGATGTTTTAAAACGTCTCTGGAAACCTTTGTGGGGTTCTTTCTCTCCCCCAATGGTGCACGGTAGGATTACTTTTCATGTTGCACCTACTTACACATCCCCACTAGCACCAGTACTGATTGGAGTGATTTCCCTTTGGCTAGAGTCTTGCATTTGAAGAGCGCTATCTGAGCAAGTGGACTAGTCAAGGCTGTTTTCAAATAACTTTGTTTGCAACTTTCCTCAAAGAGTCAGCCTTGGCACACAGAAATTCTGCTTTCTCCCCATCTTGTGAAACCATGAAGCAGCCAAACCTCTCGGCTGCTTGCTTGCACAGCTGAGCACCAACAGTACAATTACTTTGGATTTAGATGACTGTATTGTAGCAGACCTTGATAAACTATGCTTGGAATATGACTACATGCAATGAAAGCCAGATGAGATGTTACACACAGTATTTAGGTAAAATGTAGAAAATTATTATTAGTGACAGCAAATTTAATTTCTCTTCTTGTGACAGTAGTTAGAGGAAATACAAAATGACTGATGAAAAAAGAATAAAAAACCCCCTGCAGATTGGGAACACTTGTCATTTTATAGTTTCCCCCCCAAAAAAAATTTGTTGGCCTATAAACACTGGGAAGCACTAAAGACAGCAGAAAAAGGTGGTTAAAATGTTATACATCAGTGTTTCTCAACTTTTTTTTATAAAGTACGCCCCCCCCTTTTTTTTGGTTGAAGAACACACCACACACACAACTACCCCCAGTCCCTAGTTTTCAGACATACTTTTTTTCCTATGATTCAGCACATTTGTTTAAACAACTTAATCGTAGCCGGGCGGGTGATTAAATTTTGGGGTATAAAAAGTACAAAAATAATAACACTAACACTTAAAAACAAAAATTCAGTTTTCTCCAAATTTCAGTTGTGTTGACGTACCCCCCAGACTTCTCTTGAGTACCCCTAAGGGAACTACCCCCAAGGGTACTACTGGTTGAGAAACACTGTATGTGACAGTATATGAAGGCATCAAAAATGCATGGGGAGGTACAAGTAAAAGAACGAAATGGAAAAAAGGCATATCTTAAGATATTAACCCAATGCAGCCTATTTTAAGTACAAAAGATCTATATTTTCAATTTTGCTCAGGAGACTAGAGAGAAAAGAAATTATGTATTTATTTTTAATCCTATTTACCTTTTTTGCTTAATTTAGTTTTTTATTCAGGAATCACATTAATTGTGAGGCAGGGTGTTTGCATTTTTTCTATTAGAATATTATGAACATTTTCATCCTGCTCTCATAACAAAGGCTAAGGAACATCTTCCTTTCCTTCTGCTGCAGAAGTGCCTTGTTCTGGAAGGCCATGATGCAGCTCGTGTAAGCTGTCTTTAATAGCGACAGAGAAGAGGAACATTACATCCTCCCTCTGTTGTATATATACTGAAAATAATGTTCTGCCAGAATTGTAATCTACTGTACTGTGCTTAATCAAACTCAGGGCCAACGGGCGAGGTGAATTGGAATTCATAAAGCAGGAGCTGTGATCATTTGTCCATGGGCAGCATCTCCTATGTGGGTCTTTGAACACTGCATATAGATAATCAAGCTTTTCAGTAACATGTTTTCCAAAGAACAAGAGTGAGATCCTCTCCTCTACTCTCACTCCTTTATGCTCGGTAAAACGGATGGAGTGATGAAAAGGAGCCTTAAAGCTCTGATTCTGTCTGGAAGAGAATATCCTCCCCACAGGCAGACAGCAGGCTCACTTACAAGGACACCCTATAAACCCTGTCACAGGGGACATGCCAAGGGTAGCAGGGTACATTAGGGGCAGGGCCACAGCATCACTGCAGAGATCCTGGAAGTGCTGTGGTCCATAGTATATGCCCAGGAGGTTGCCGTACCTTAGATCCCCATGGCTGTCGAAATTATACTGGAGGCCTCTCTTGTTCCTCGAAAAGCTCAGAATCAGGAGGTTGCAATGGTCACTGAAAGCACTTTAGCCCACCACTGTGCCAGGCTACTAATTCTGTGTTGCACCTCTTCAAAGCTAAAGCACAGAATCTCATCCCAAAGCTTTTTAATGGATGTAACCCAAAGACTTCCTAATGCCAACTGGCACAAAACACTGGAGCATACAAGCGTTACAGGATCTGGTATCTACACGTTAGTCTGCCAAAGTACATGATGTAAGGTCTCTAGTGAAAACCTGTGTCACATTGGCCATCACAACCACTATAAGATATATGTATGAAAAATGTGAGGAGTTCTGTATATATACTAAAAGTTGTATTTCCTGGGTCTGTGAGTAATCCACATATACTTAGGAAGAGATGCTTCTCATGTGAAAATTGAATGCTGTATGGTTCGCAATGGACACTCATTTTGTCTGAGCAAAACAGACAGATTGCAGGGGCTGCAGGAAAAAACAAGAACAAGGGTTACCCTATTTAGGGGCCAGACAATGAACTTTTGAAACTATGCCTAGGGTACAGATGATCCCCAATTATTCTTCAATTGGTGAGGAGTTATGAAAGGGGTAGGGGAAGACTGAGCCACCCTAGCTGAAAATGCCAGGTAAAACTAGCATTTGGAGTAAACTAACTAGTAGCTGCTAGAGAAGTATCTTGGGAGTTAAGTTTAGGCTCAGGAAAGCATGTGGTGATTTTGGTTTATATGTAATAATTTATTTCCAATGCTTGTATTTTCTATAATTTTAAGCTTTGTTCTTGAATAATAAATGTACCCTTGTTTTCATTATCTGCATATCTAAGTGCTTAAGTGATCCTGAGTTGGGCCTTGCTAACCGCTGTGTACTGCAGTGAAACCCGAGTTCTGCGAGTGTCTAGTGATATGGAACTGAACATTCCAGAGGGACGCTTGGAGCAGTCAACACTCAGTGTGAGGCTGTCACTGTACAGAGACTGAGCCCTGGGACAGTCTGGATGGCAATGCTTGTGGTGCCAGAGACTGATGGATTGAGGGAGCTTATTCACAACAGGCACAGTCAAGACCCACCCCCATATTGAGGGCAGACGGTAGCAGGGTGCCTCACAAAAAGAGGCAGATAAGAAAGCTGTTCCAGCCCCACTGATTAATCTTAACTGGTGAGGCTTAAACCTTCTCATCCCTATCGGGTACTGCTGGGAAGTACCACACTGGTGAAAATACAAAGACCTGTGAGAAGAGGGAGGGAGGGAAATTATACAGTGTATACACCTGTTTCAGGGCTGTCTTTGCATTCACAATTTAATCCAGCCTTGCCTCCTACTTGGTACATTCCTGCATTTGAGACTTAGCTGCTTCTTTCAACAGATATTGACACAAAGTCACAAATTCAGCACTCGGACCCAATTACAGGGTTGAGCAGAGAGAGCTGCTGGCCTGGGAGGAAAATAAACCCTGACAAAACACAGTAACTCAGAAACATGGCAATTAAAGTGATAAAAACGCGGTGAGAGATAAATGGAGGCATGTTCCACCTCCCAAAAGACTGACATTCCAAAACAGTTATGAAGTGACCAGAAAGGCACTACACTGTTTATAGTGAGACACCAACACACTGTACAAAATCCATTATAAGTAAATGATTTAACACTCTATTTTGTTTAAATCTTGTTTTATTAGATTTTCTTGGTGAATATTTTAAGAACCTTATCGTCCAAGTTACAGAATAGGTTTGAACATTGGTCTTATGTAATACAATGTGTGATGCTCCAAACTACTCTGCATTACTTGATTTAGAAACTGCTGCTTTAACAGCCTGCATGATAGAATCTCTATCAATGCCAAACATTTTAAGGAGCTCAGCTGGTTTCCCACTTCTTGGCACATGGGATACAGCCAAGCGAGTGACTGTGATACCAGGCTCTCCAACTAGAGCACCTGACACTGCTTCTCCAATCCCACCTAGGAAAAAGACAGTAACATGCATGAAATTCACAGTGTTTAGTCTATTTCTGCATAAGCAATTTTCTGCAGGAATTAAAATAAAGACAATTGGGAACATATCAAGTTTACAAATTTGTTTTGTTCCCATGGTAAAGCTGAAGTTTCAGCACCGCTAGATGGGTGTTTTGAGGGCATTTAGGGAGGGAAGCTAGATGGTGCACTGGCTAGGTGCTAGCCAGCATTTAGGCAAACTAGGTTCAATCCCCCACTTCACCACAGACTTTCTATATGACCTGGGCAAGTCACTTAGGGTGTGTTTAGACTACATCGCTTTTTCGAGAATGGGATATAAATTAGGCATGTCAAATGAAGCCAGGATTTGAATTTCCCATACTTCATTTGCATAATGGTGGCCGCCGCTTTTTTTCAAATGGGGCTTTTTCAGGAGGAAAAAAAAAAGGCAGTTTAGACAGGGATCTTTCGAAAGGAAAACCCTTTTTTGAAAGATCCCTTTCTACACTACCGGGTTTTCCCCCGAAAAAAGCAGCGTCTGCCATTATGCAAATTCAAATCTCAGCTTCATTTGCAATATCCACGTGACTAATTTACATCCCTTTCTCAAAAAAGGAACGTAGTCTAGACACACCCTTAGGGTAAAACTTTCAAAAGAGATTAAGTGACTTAAGAGCTTAAGTCTTAATGAAAGTCAAATGGGACTGAGGCACCTAATTCATATAAAGCGCGCGCGCGTGCGTGTATGTATTAGGGATGTTAGATTGCAATTGATCAGCTAATCGAATAGCCAATGGAATTTCTATTGACTATTCAATTAGTTGATGGGTGGGCACTCGCTACCCTCTCTGTGGCTCTGCAGTTTAAATGTAATAGGAGCTGGGTGCACAGCAGCCCAGCTCCTACTACAATTAAACTGCAAAACCCCACCGTGGCTATGCCTTTTAAATGCAGTAAGAGCTCAGTGGCTTTTACTACATTTAAAAGGCAAAGCTGGCAGCGCCTCTGCCTCTCCTGTACCCCCACCACACCATGGAGACAGCGCTCGGGGAAACTGGCTTTAAAGCCAGCTCCCCCCAGCATCAGCTCCTGCTCCCCCACTCACACCAGATTCAGCATACAGCTTCCTCTTATCCTAACTTAAAGCAAGGTCAGGGTTTGGTTGTGCTGCGGAAATGGAAAGTGTCTGGAATAGGATTGTTTTCCATAACACAGACAGGTAGCGGGCTGAAAGCAGGGACAGTTATGCTCCACAATGACTACTGGGGACAGAGCGTGCAGGGGACAGATATACTGCAGAATGACCACGGTGGGGGGGGAGGGGAGAATGGCCAGCTGGAGCCAGAACACTTTATACTGCCAGCTACCAGTAAGAGGCCCCACCCACCCAAATCTCTCACCCCATACTACAGCACCAGATTGGGGGGGGGAGGGGGAGAGAGACACCAGTGGCCCCAGCAACACCGCTGAGCTAGCCACTGCAGGACCCTGCCTCCTGAGGACACACAAACTTGGGGGGGGGGGGGGGGGGAGGGGAGAGGGGCAGGCTCTTCCCAACAACACGACCCACCCCACGCCCAAGAGGAGCCACCAAGCAACAGGGAGCCAGAATGTTTGAATATCAAAGTCAATAAGAGACTGTAGGCTTCACAGGCCAGCTTGGCGGATTATCTCCAGATGAACTCAGTTTACCTTCAGGATAATGGTCTTCTACAGTGATAATTCTGCCATTGGTTGCTCTTGCATTTTCAAGTATGGTCATCTTATCCAGGGGTTTTATGGTGAATGGATCAATCACTCTCACATAGATTTTTTCTGTAGAGGTGGAATTGTATAGTTATTGTACTATATGGTATGTGGCTTTGGAGAATGTGAGTTAAAAACTGTGAGAAATGCACAAAGGACCCTTGAGAGGCTCTTGCATAATTACTGAAAAACTGGCTCTAATCATTTCCTGAGAATCATTTTTTTTATTCTGAACTCATGAGTCATGCATGGTCCCTTCCCATTTCCTCAGTCCCTGAAGATGGCTCCAGCTCCCAGCACAGAGGCCTTTACCTCACAATAAGCACAGTATGCTAGCTAGACCCAGAATCAAGGCTTTTCACATAAAGTCTTTATTGTCAGTCATCTGCTCCTTGCATCGTTTGAATTCCGCTACCCACAATGACCACTCTTCCTCTGGTCGGCGAAGCAATCTGTGTTTACCCCGCCATCAACTCAGAGTCTGAGGCCCACAATGTCTGCTAAGGGAGGGGTTCTCAATCTTTTCCTTTCCAAGGGCCTCCAACCCCATATGCTCCACAGCCCAATTGTGCCACAACACCTGGTTTCCTCAACATAAAAGCCAGGGTCAGCATTAAGAGGCAGCAAAGAGAGCAACTGCCTGAGGAGTCCATGCCACGGAGTCCCTTGCAAACCTTTGTCATTCAGGCTTCAGGTTGGCTAGAGTGAAGGTTGAGTACCACTGTGCTAAGCATAATTCAATGGCATGTACAAAATGGCTTCAAACTCCCTTTTGCTTCCCTCTGTTCTGGGGCTGGCTGCATGCTGACCCAGCTCTCTCATACATCAGTGCAGCCTGAGGCCTGATCTAACTTGTACCAGCTACCAACCCCCACAAGAGGCCGATACAGCAGTCAAGGATTCCTGCGGCACAAGGAAACCTCTGCTACATTATGCTAAGGGATGGGGGATGTGTGACAGGGTGTACCATCCTCGCACTCACCTGCGAGGGGTTAACCAGGCCTGCTGGGCTGAGCAGGCCCCACCCCCACTCACATGAACAGGATTAGTCACAAGAGTGAAGATTTACAGGATGGGAGACATATCGTGTATTTCATTTAAGAGGACACAAGATGTTCTAAAACATCTTTTTATATTTTAATGAGTTTCAGATTAGCAGAATTTATATATATATATATATATATCTCATTACAGAAGGCTCAGCTATCCAGGAATTAGGTTGGCTGGTACTCATTTCTTTAGGTCCAGTTACAGCTAAGTCATGTCCATTCACCTTTCTTCAGCTGTTCTGCTGCAGCTAATGCCTCATGCAGAGTCACTCCTGCACCAACAACTGTGACCTGGTCATCCTTACTCTTGACTACCACCTGAAAGGAAAAAACAATAAGAATTTGATGATAAATACTGTTGATGGTTTATTTGACTAAGATTCCACTAGTTTTAGTTACATACTGACTCAGTGGAGTCAGAATACCCTACGGAAGAAGGGGCTTTTGAGAAGGAACCTGGTATGCTATTTCAGATGACACGGTTCACTAGACAATACTCACCTTAGCCTGTCCAATATGAAACTCCTCATTGTTGTTGTAGATAACTTCGTTTTCAGGACGACTGGTCCTTATGAAACAAATGCCCTGTTTCCAAAAGGAACACAGTTTAAGTTATACAAACAGCTGTAACTAAGGCATTCTAATTTTTATACCCAAAACAAGACTGATTGTTATTCATTCCACTTGGCTATGGTTTCATTCTTTCTATATTATCAGTGGTTTTACTGAGTGAACTTTCCCTGCCCAACAGTTCTTGCTAAATATATCTCAAGTGCTTTTCAATTACTACTACTATCAGTCACTGCTGCATAGTTAACCTCTTTTTCATGGTGCACAAGCAATTTAATACCTTACTTTTGTTCCAATTGTCATCCAGTCTTCACTTCTGGAAATGAAAATCCTGCCTGGCCTAATTAGGATTTAAAAATCTTAAAATCTCTGCTCAGTCTAGCAGCCTGAGGATCAAAATGAACTAAGCAAAAGAGGAAAGCCTGAACTAAAAGCAAAGAAGCTCATGTCTTTCAGTTTATGTTCATATGGTCTTGTAATGGAAAGTGCCAATTCTTTTAACAATCCCTACCTGTATTCCATCCCTCTTTTTCCTTGTTCTATTTTTTGCATCTTTCTTTGTACAGGGCATATTTCACACACCAACATCTCAACACTGCTTTAGGTAAGGCAGCATTAGGAGAGGCACAGGATCAGTGGCTCAGATTAGCCAATCTTTCTTTTAAATCAATAGAAATTTCACACAAGAAAGGACTGCAGAATCTGACCTTTTATGCCAGCAATCTTTAGAGACAGACCAAATTCAGTCAAAGGCAGCCTGGAGTAAGCATGAATGTTAATGGATTTATCCTCAAATCCCCAATGGTGAGATTGGCAATGGAATCCCAGAGAAGTTAAGGGACTAACTCAAGGTGACACAGGAAGTCTGTGGCAGCAGCTACAACAGAATTTAGCTCTCTTGAGTCACAGCTCAATCACTCAATCACAAATGCATCCTCACTAACAGGAGAGTGGAAGAAAAAGGCCAGAGCCACAGCTGGGTAAGTCAGCATAGGTCTATCCTCTCTGAAATCCTAGGCATGTACTCGGGATGGCTAATCTATCATGCTGCTTGAGCCCATGGCCACATTTCTATTTTTAGTATGTTAACTCCATCAGCTATGTCTGTGATGCTGGCAGACCAGATGCCAGCTCGTGCCAAGGCTCCATGCCTCAGTGAACACTTACAAATGCACAGCATTAATTACGGTGACAGACTCATCCTGCGTACAAGATGGCCCACTGAAGGCAAATGGGGGCATTGTGTAGCATCAAAAGAGAGAGGCCCTGTCAATTGCTTTCCTAATTCCCTCCAGGAAGGGGAGACATATGTGTGAACTCATCCCATCAATCTGGAGTACGGGTGAAAAGAATAAAAATCCATGATGAGGAAAAACGGAATCTATTTTATGTTGTCTGGCTCTGAGGAGTAAAAATTCCTTAACACACGTAGAGATTCCCAAGCTGTTTGGCATGGATTAGCTTTGAAAAACATTTTGAACTGACTGATTCCTACAACTCTGTCACCTTTTGACTCAGAATTGAAACTCCTTGATATACACAGACTTGCTTGCTTTAATCTGTAAACAACTCTCTCATTTCTTTTTCCAAGTTAATAATCTTTAGCTGATTTTGGTTACCGGCCTTGTCTGTGGTGCCATATTTAAGGTACAAGTTGATCTGGGGCCAATGAGTGGTCTTTTGGGACTGGAAGAACCAGAATATTGTGTGATTTTTGGTGTTTTTAATCATTAAGTCCAGCTTGCCTGGGTGGCAAGATAGACTGGAGTGCCCAAGGAGACTATCTGTAACTCCATGGTAGGAATATAACTGTGATGCAGGAGTTTAACATTTGTTACTGAGTTGATGAAATCTAATTACAGAATACAGCACCAGTTTGGGGCATCTGCCCTGCCTTTTGATAGTCTGCCCTGAGGTTGGCAATCGCAATCATGCATGACAATGTATATCCAAGCTGGAAATCACACCTGAAACTTCAATATAGACTTATAAAAAATAATTTAAAACAAACAGAAATACTATAGCATAAACCTTAGTGTTAGCAGCTATTTCTACTGCTTTTTCAGTAGATACAGCATCACTAGGATAAAAGACAGTTGAATTGGGAACAGCACGAAACATGCACAGATCTTCCAGCCCCATCTGAGAAGGTCCATCTTCACCTAAAAGAAGAAGAAAAAAAAAAACAGGCATAAAATGGAATGAGTATCTGCTCTGGTGAGACATTACAGAAGAGAAGGGCAAATAAAAAAATATATTTATATATCAGGCACACACACACATGCAAGTCTACCTGCTTCTGAAAAGAATCATCTTCTTTTTCTATTGGAACCATCTAAATAGTAAAGAAGACAGAAGGAAACTAAAAAGAAAGAAACTAGGGTTATAAAGAAAACAAGAGAAAAATAAAATGTAACACTAAAACAATAGGAAAAAAAGAAGCAACTAAAGCAGGAAGTGTACAGAAATAAGAGGGGCTACAAGACAAAGCACCTTCAGAACTGCAGTTCAACAGTTAAGTTTTGTGAGCTAAAGTTATGTCCCAGTATATGGTATTCCTCTGGATTTAGACAGCTAGAAATGTGCAAGGAAAATCGCTCCTATTTCCTCAACAGTTAATAGCCCATTTATATGATTATTTCCAGATCTTTATGTTTGTTTAAAAGACTAAATGAAGATCCATTTATTGTAGTAAATAGTCTCATGAAAGAGCAATGAAAAATGCACATATTAGTCATTTAACTTTTCAAGTATCTTATGGCAATACATTGCAGGTCTGAAAAAGACTTGACACAGAAAAGTGTTCTGTATGCCATGAGTTGTCAGTTAAGAAGAAAACAACAGAATGTCCTTATGTAATGGGGCTCTGGAGGTGGCATTATTTCAGCCTAACTCTGCAAAGATTCCTGAATCCAATCATGTCAGTGCCTGCAGTGTTAAAGGACAAGCAATATCAAATGCCATCAGTACAAGCCCACTACCAGTTACAAAAGAGGTTTCAAAAGAGTTGACAAGAAAGGAGAATAGCGTATTTTCGTAAGAGAAGCCCAAAAACCCGAGGAACTTTCAACACTACTAAAAAAAAAAGTACCAAACCCTGGGTGTTGTGCAAGTTCCATGAAAATAACATCTGAACCAGGGCAAAAGTGAACAAGGAGTCTTAGCCCACAATCAAGACACAGGAAAAAATCTCCCACTGACATCCATGTACTTACAAGCACTTGTACAAATGAGACTTCAATAGGCCTTTTCCCTCCATTAGATACGTAAGATAGTTATGTTTCCTATTGAAACTGGCTGAGTCAACAACTAATGGATACAGCAAAAAACCCTCAAATTCAACAATATTAATGGGCAATTGAATCAAAATCCAAGATAAAGATTCTAGTGCTGGTTCCACTTCCACTCTTATTTCAGGCTTTTACAATCCATCTTCAATATTATCTGTTATTTGCCTTGCACAAACAATGTTCAAGGTGCTTTACAGTAAGTATTAAAGCACAGTTCTACCCAATAATTACTATTTCAGTAAAAATCTGGTAAAAGCAGACATTTGAGATAAAGTGCAAATAAGAATAGAGAATGATTTGAGTTTTGATACACACTAAAAGCTGTGTTATCTGGCATCAAAGCCCTGGCTGGGGGCAATGCCAGTTAACAAAGTTTGAATTTAACAGAGTGCTGAATGGGCTGCTGGCTCCACTTCTGGGGAGAAGACTTCCTCCTTCCCCAAGCACACCCAGCAAGGCTGCTTTGTTATCCAGCACATTCAGTTAACCAGTAACTGCCATACCTCATAAGTGCTGGATAACTAATAATGGCGTTTTGTGAAAGCTCTGTCACATGTTCTAATCACTAACATTGTACATTTAAAAACAATTGTTAAGATGGCAGAGATATTTAGCACGGTCTCTACACACTGTAACTTCTGTTCATACACATTTATATCGTCCACTTGCTGGCTTCTATAGCACACTGTAATGGCTCAAACCATTATTATTTAATCAGGTGACTAGCTATTTTGCTGTTCTTTTATTATATATATTATTTACAAATCAGGTAGGATGGTGTAGCACTAGAATAGGCTGCCTAGGGAGGAGGTGGAATCTCCATCCTTAAAAACATCTAAAGCCAGCCTGGACAAAGCCCTGGCATGATGTAGTTGGTGTTGGTCCTGCTTTGAGCAGGGAGGTGGACTAGATGATCTCTTGAAAACTCCTCCAACTGTATATATTCTAGGATTCTAAAACTGACTTAGACATGTCATGTATTTTATTGGCTCAATTTTCAAAACCACGGAAGACCAGGACCATATTCTGTGCCTAATTTTCATCATTTCCACTACTGGCTAGTTCAGATTCTGAACTCAGTGCTAGATGTAAAAACTTTGAATGGGACACATCTAGCCCACTTAATTAGCCTCATTAACACAAGTCCTACAATTGACAAGTACTACTTTTGCTGTATATCTCTGGGTTTCTGTTATTTCCACTCCCACTCATCTGATGAATACTATATATTTTTATTGATCACTAAGATGCCACAGGACTACTAGTTTTTACAGATGGAAGCAGTCATCACTGAAGCCTCTAAAATTTCTGGTAAATAACTCCAAGTTGCACTTACCAATAGAAACACCACAGTGAGAGCCACAGAGATTGATGTTACTCTCAGAAATGGCAGCCATACGGATCTGATCAAAAGCCCTGGTGAAAAAGGTGGCAAAGGCACTCGCAAAAGCAACAGTCCTGTCACGAGTGGCACAGCCAACTGCAATGCTCACCTGGGAAAAGAGAAGGGAGATCACAATTAGCAGGGAAAGCACACAGAAGGGTACACAATGGTCTGTGGGAATTTTAACAGTGAAACCTCTTTATTCAAGCACCTCCAAAAATTACTACTTAAAATCTCTCTTTCACAAACTTCAAAACTTGTCCATATTCATCTAACTTCACTTAAGGAAAGCAAAGGGATTTTTTCCCACTCAATCATTCTGCTCTGGAAACCTGAGTAGCATCTATTCTATTTCTTAATTGACATTGTTTGTGTAGCATCAAAGTATTTTCTTTACTTTCAATCTGGTGATTTTACTACCTCCAACTTGTGGATAGTGATGATAACAGTTATGAATGGATTTGTTCAACTTTGCTTGTGATTGATGTCTACCACAAAGAAGCACATGAGAGTAGAACATAGCCCTGTGTCAGATTATCACTAAAATCCCTTGACACATTTACCCAGTACCTTTTATTTTATTACCACTGAGATAGTATTCTGATCTTGGGGCTGTTTTTCTCTCACTCATACTAATGTAAATCAGGACTAGCTTGATGGAAGTCACTAGAAGTATACTGACATGAAACATGAGAGAAGAGAACCCATGGTTGTTGAGCTACAAGTTAATGAAAACAATGGCCAAATTCTGCTCTTATTTACACCCAGGCAGTTTAATTTGATTCAAGGAAGTTGCACAGGTGTCAGAATTTGGCTGCAAGAATGTAGAATAATCCAAGAATATAACAGATTTTTTTAAACCTGCCATTATAAAAACCACGAGGACAATACAACCTAATTTTCTCCTTTTGTCCTCAAATGTTTACAGCTACTCTTATGTTGCAGATTATAACGGCACAGCAGGACACCTGCAGTCAGAAGAGAGAATTAAGTCTCTTTTAACTGACTTTCCACAAATTACGTTGCAGGATATGTTACATACAATCAGCAAATTTACAAGTTCTGCTAAGAAGCCAAAGTTGTGATATTTTAAAAGATGTTAAAGCAGCATTTCCATTGTGTTTATTCCTGCCATGCAGGTTTTTTTCTTAACAGAAGGCAAATCAAATTACAGTACCTGGATAAACACCTAAAATCAAGTGCTAAAACATTTATAATCAGGACAAAATTATCTACAGTCTCATCTTCTGCTGCAGGGCGCAGAGTATTTAATAGAGTAAAGGAAATAATTACCATGTTCTGTTCAGCAATATAGCATTCAATGTAGCGGTTGGGATGTTCTTTCTTAAACAGGTCAGCGAAAGTGGAATTCTTTGTGTCTCCATCCAAAGCAATTACTCGGTTATTGGCATGGCCCAATTTTGTAAGTGCAAGTCCATAAGCTTTGCGGGTAGCCATCTTTGAAGAGGAAAATAAAGCAGTGCTACTATTAGTTTCAGAATGGGTTTGTTTGTTTGTTTGCTTTAGATATGTTAAAATATTTTATTAAGCATAGACCCTATCACGATTTTAAAATGTAAACTATCTAAATACATACAAGAAATATAATTAACCCAAAACACAAATCAGAACACAATAGGAAAAATATAATGCAATACAGCCTAAGGTCTATTTAGTCTTAACAAAACATACATTATCCTCCAGCACCAGGCATATCACATGGCAGAGGTGTGGGAGCAGAGTTAAAAGAAGAAATGAATGGGGAACAGGTGAAAGACACCACACAAAAAAGCTTTTATTTGTACAGAATCTAGAGAGCAGCAATGGGCAACCTAGGCTAGTGAGTGGGCCACATGAGTGGCCCTCCATCTCAGTGGGCCGCAAGAATGCCATAACTAAGACAGTCTCCCAGGATAGGGCAATTTTCTTAACTGCATTTGCTTAGCTAGAATTTGAAGTGTGTGCCAGTTGAACCATAGCAGCGCTTTGATTGCATGTAGAGAAAGCGCATGGCTCTCACAATCAATGTTGTGTGCAATCAGCATGCACCTGATTTCATGTTTCCTTGCTCTTAGTGTATGTCACTTTAATAATACCAGCAGGAAAAAAAACTATGTAGATAGAAACCAGTGGAATCTGGCAACCTGAGTGTGGACAAAGGTCAACAAAATGTCTTGTCAGCCACACACAGAGCCCCAATGGACCAAAGGTTACCCTAGACCCGTGGTCACCAACCAGTAGATCGTGAGCTACCAGTAGATCTCAGGGGCTCTAACAGTAGCTCGAGCCCTCTCTCAACTGCGCACCTGCGCAGTACATTTACATTAGATTTCCTCATTTGAGGAGCAGCTACTCACTGAGCAACAACACAGGTGAGTAGCTGCAAGGAATGGTGGGAGCTGGGAGGTAGGGAGGGCTGAAACACCCCAGACAGCTGACTGGGGCTTTCACAGCTGGAGCTAGGCGCAGCCTCCCTGGGCTGAGCGCAGGGCAACCGGGCTGGAGGGAAGAGAAGAAGCTGCCTGGCCAGCTGGCCATGGCGCTCAGCCAGGGTGCACCACGCTCCACGTGGGCTGGCGCAGAGGAGAAGCTGCCTGGCCTGCTGGCTGAGGCGTTCAGCCCAGAGGAGGCTGAACCATGCTCCAGCTGACTGGGTGGCTTCCCCTCTGCGCCTGCCCATGTGGAGCTTGATGGCACCCTGGCTGAGCACCGTGGCCAGCTGGCCGGGCAGCTGCTTTTCTTCGCTCGAGCCCGGCTGCCCTGCGGTCAGTCCGGAGGGAGCGCGGGTCGGAGGCTTCCCTCCGTGGCTGGTGTAGGGAACTCCCCGCCCCCAACCTTGTTCCCTCTCCTCTGCCCCAAACTTGTCCCCTGCCCTCCTGGCCCCCTGTTCCCTCTCCCTTGCCCCCCTGACCCCGCTGCAGAAATCTGCCCCCCCCCCCCCCCCGCAGAAACTTGTCCCCTGGCACCCTGCAGAAACCAGTTCCTTCTGGCACCCTGTCTCCTACTACAGAAACCTGTCCCCCTGCTCCCCTCTGCAGAAACCTGTCCCTCCCCAGCACACTGTCCTCTGCTGCAGAAACCTGTCCTGGCACCCTGCCCCCTCCCCCGTCCCCACTGGCACCCTGTTCCCTGCTCCAGAACGCACTAGCACTCCTCCCCAGTACTGTGTCCCCTGCTCCCAAATGACTTTTCTATGGGTCAGTGACCCCTGACTCAAGGCAGGTTCCCTGCCATTCTCATAAAGACAATGCAGAAACTTTTTGTGTTTAACATAGTATTCTATTTAAATATGAAGCCTGGCCAACAAACCCCCAATTGGGGCCAAGCCCCCATCGGGCCACAACCACTCTGGCACTCCCTCTTCCCCAGACCCTAGATCTGAGCCTATCAAACACTGGAACCTCATGCCCTCAGCCCCTCACATATCCCAACTCAAATTCCTGCACCCTCACATCCGCAAGCCTGTGGCTTGCTTAGTATCCCAACACTGCCCAGCCTGGAGCCCCTTCCCCGAGCCAATGTCCCCTTCTCCACCTCCTCCTGCATCCAGATTTCCTCCCAGAGCTTGCACCTCTCACCCCTTCCCACACCCAAATCCCTCATTCCCACCCCAGAGCCCACACATCCTGTCTCAACACAGCAAGGGTCCAGCTAGACTGCAGGAGTTTTTCAGGATTCTGGAGATATCCCAGAAACGCTTCTGCATCCAGGGTTGCGTTTGTTCTTCCGCTTTTTTAGTGGAAGAGCAAACAGGCTCTTTTGGTCACCCCTATATTCCTCTTTCCACAAGGAATAAGGTGGCTTCCAAAAGAAGGGGTTTTTTTCTGACATTTGGTCCAGTGCAGACAGGCCAAATGTTGGAAAAACCTCTTCCTACAGAATAATAATAATAATAATAATAATAATAAAAAAAAGCAGCAGTATAAGGATTGGGGATAGCAAGTGATGGAGAGGAGGAGAATAGAGAGGGCGGGGCTTCAAGGAAGGGGCGGGGTGGTAGATCTTGGCTTGGTCTGTCATTTAAAAAGTGATCTTGGGTGTAAAAAGGTTGGAGATTACTGCCCTAGACCAATGGTGGGTAAGACACAGAATTCACTCTTATTCATTAGGTAAGTAATTCATACAACAGAATGGTAAAAGTACAAGGAAGCGCTTTCCTGGATAGCATTTTTCCCTCCCTCTTATCCCCAAAACAGGTAAATGTTAGTAGGCAGTGTGGTACCTTTTCTCCTAGCTTGTAATTTGGTGGAGAAGGCATCTTAATGTTTCTAATATTTACTTCTGGTGCATCCTCTTCTGGGAGGGTTGGGGAAAGCTTTTTCTTGGTCTGGATTTTTTCATCAATTTCCTGAATGATTTGGTCAGCCATGTTTTTTGGAAGGGGCTTACCGTGCCAGTTTTCCTTATCTTCAATACCTGCATTTAAAATACATTTGAATATATGATAAAAGGAATTAAAGCCCTTAGTTTCACAGTCCTTACCAAGGTGAAAGTGCATCAATGGGTGCTCTAAGTAAGGACTTCACTTGCCATTGTGGACTATCATCCATCTGTATTAAGCAAATTTTAAAAAATGTAAATGCATAAGAGGATAGAAATGATCATATCCTAGATATTCAACATCTATGGTTCTGGACCAGCAGCCATTCTATGCATGGAACACCCATTGGTACACAAGACTTTGCCCCATAACAACAACAGAACTGAATACTGAACACATATACAAAATTCACATGAAGTCTAGGTCTTCACTGCAATTAGAAGTGACTGCAGCTCAGGTTGGCATATTTAAATTAGCTGCAATCTAGCACGGCTAAAATAGCAATGAAAACAATGCACAGAATTGAGTGAAGGCTAGCAATGTAAATATACACCTGTGGTCCCCAGAAGCCTTCTACATCCCATGCTGCCACGTCTTCACTGATATTTTTAGTCATGCTAGCTAGATTGAAGCTAGTGCAGATATGCCTATCCATGCTGCAAATGTACCTCTGACTGCAATGTAGACATACCCACTCTGTCAGCAAATACCAGTTCTATATGTCAAACAGCAATCACTCCTCAAAAACTACACTAACATCCTACTGTTTAGGTACTAATTTAGTCTAAAGATGACCTAAACTTTTACAATATGAATTAAATAGAGTTTCATACAGTTTTAACCTTGTGTGCCTAACAGTACATGGAGGTGAGCATAAGCCTTGGCAAAACTTCACTATTCCTGCTTGCTTACGTAATGAAAAGATAAGCATTATGCATTCCAACTTCTACTGATCCCTTAGGTGATTAGAAAGAGGAATTCACATCCTCCCACTTAAAATCTGGGTTCAAATTCAACAATGGCAAAATCCTTAGTGCATGCCAGAGTATAGCTGGCACTTCTATAGGCATAGTGTCATGTAGCAGCATAAATTTCTTGCTATGCAAGAATCAGTATAAAGCTCTCTCAGGTATTACTGGCTGGCAGACAGTTTGAACAGGGGTGGTTTTTTTTTTTTTTTTTTTTTTGTAATTTACAAGTATTGAGCAGACATGAGAGGGAGGATTAATCTCCTCTACGCTGGCATGCATCAGATATGTTTGTAGTTTTCAGTATCTCAGTGGGAAAAATACTTTTCAAGACTACTGAAGTATTAAAATAGTCTTCAGTACCAAGATAAATTCCAAATGTATTCAATATAGACTCAAGTGGCTTCTATCCTAATACAGTAGCTTCCTAGTGTAATGTACCTTAGAGAAAATTGCAGATTATGTAAAATAACATATGGTATATAATCAAATGCTGGGGCAACTGCACATCTAAGATGGATTTAGTGTCATATTTGCCCATACACTATAGGGACTTATAGCCACTGGCTGGGACAGACTGTGCATATTATCCCCCATTCTGAAACACAGGAGATCAGCTGCCTCTGCAGCAATGCTACCCCCTTCCTCCACTAACATGGAGAAATCTCTGTGGATAAGTGTGAGGGCACGGTAGGCCAGAAAGAGAGGTAAATGACCTTAGGAAGATGTGTATTTTCCCCATGAAAATTTTAAAGACAGAGTAATGTTGCCTGAGGCTGATTTTCCATTGCCTTCTTCCACACAAGGGAAGAGAGGGTTACTCACCCTCTGCCGCAACTGAAATTCTTCAAGATAGGTGTCCCTGTGGATGTTCCACCTTAGGTGTTTGGGTGCTCCAGCGCGCCCGGCAGATTTCTATAGTAGTGCTTTAGGTAGGCAGTTCGCACATGTGCAGCAATCCCCTTGCACCAGGCAGCTAATGTGCATGCGCGAACCCTGATCCCCTCAGTTCCTTCTCTGTCCTGGTAGGCGAGTGAGAGGATGCCCCGAAACAGAGGGGAGGGAGGGAGGGTGGGTGGGTGGTGGAGCACCCCAAAGGGACACCCATCTAGAACTTCAGTTGCAGCAGAAGGCAAGTAACCCTCCCTTAAAGGCTGTCCCTGTGGGTGCTCCACCTTTGGTGACTATGAAGCAGTGTGTCCACTGGAGACGGGTGCTTTGGTCAGCATAGTGTCTCTATGGACAGCCGTCAGGGATGGAGTGGCTGAAAAGAGTTCCCCTAGAAGGGTATGTGTCGAGCGCATAGTGGATCGTAAAAGTATGGGTGGAGGACCAGGTAGCTGATTTGCATATATCTTAACAGGGGACACCTTGGATATCTGCAGTTGATGCAGCCGTGGCTCTGGAGGAGTGCGCATGGAATTGTGCAGGTGGATCTTTGCCAAAGGCTCAGTAAGCCAGTCTTATACATTCCACTATCCATTTGGAAAGTTTCTGAGAGGAGACAAGAAGTCCCAGAGATGGTTCTGTAGCTGAAATGAACAATCTGTTAAAACCACACGAATCCACAGAACTATTTATGTAGAACGCGATGGCCCTGCAGAGATCGAGGGTATGAAGCGTAGCATGCATCTCATTGTCGTGAGATTTGGCAAAGACGACGGGTAAGTTGATAGGCTCATTGCAGTGGAACGTGGAGGAGACCTTTGGCAAGGATTTTGGGTGAGTCCTGAGTACCACCTTGTCTTTATAGAAGACTGTAAAAGGCGGGTCTGTCATGAGGGCTGCAATTTCTCCCACCCGTCTGGCTGATGTTATGGCCACAAGAAAGGCCACCTTCATGGAGAGATGGAGTAGCGAGCATGTTGCCATTGGTTCGAAGGGCTTTCTTGTTAGGGCCCTAAGAATGAGATTGACGTCCCAGGCGGGGTGAGGTGGTTTGACGGGAGGGAAGGTGTTTCGCAGGCCTTTGAGAAATCTTTTAGTTATGGGGTGTGTGAACACCAATGTATTGTCTATTGTTTGGCGTAGAGCTGTGATTGCAACGAGATGGTCTTTAAGGGAGCTCAGGGAGAGGCCCAAGTTCTTAAGTTCCATGATACATTGCAGGGTCGCAGGTAGTGGTAGGCTGCATCGAGGTTGTTTCTTTGGGACCAAGCAGAGAAGCGTCGCCATTTCTAAAGGTAAGATTTTTGAGTAGCTGTTCTTGTCTGAACCTCTTTTGGAAAACCAGATATATGGAGCCAAGATACTCTCCTCATCACTACCGCGGCTGCCAGGGAACGAGCGGCGGTGTCCGCAGAGTCGAAAGAGGCCAGTATGGCTGTCCTGGCTATTAGGGAACCCTCATTTGTATTGGCTTTAAGCTGCTCCTTTTTGTGTTCTGGCACGTACTTAATAAAGGTGGATATCTGTTCAAAAATGTGATGTGTGTATTTTGCCAGCATAGCTGTATAATTTGAGATGCATAGCTGGAGGGAGGCAGACGAATAGGCTTTTCTCCCCATGAGGTCAAGCCTTCTCCACTCCTTATTGGGGAAGTGGATTTAGGTAAAGTATGTTTGACCCTCTGGTTGGCAGCATCAACTACAAGAGAGTTGGCAGGAGAATGTGAGAAGAGAAACTCTGCACCCTCAGAGGAGACATATTTTCTGTCTGCCTTTTTGCCCACTGGCGATATGGTGGCTGGTGTTTGCCACAGGTGTTTAGGGGGATCAATGAGGACAGGGGCCATGGGCAGCACTAATTCTCCTGATGGGGAAGCCTGCAGGATGGTGTTAAGTTTATGTTGGGTGTCTGGCTGTCTCGTTAATGAAATATCTAACACACCAGCCACCCTTCTAAAAAGGTCCTGAAAAGCCCTAGGAACATCGCCTACCGAGGGAGGTGGTGACATGAGGGCATCTTCCAAAGGAGAGGAGGAGAACTGGGTTGGCTGGTGTGAGGAATCATTTGAGTCATCATCACTAAAGGGATGATCGGAGACATTTTGGTCCCCAGACACATCTAGGAAGGTCACCAAAGTGTCTCTTGGGTGGGTCTGACCAGCATGCTGTTATTGTTGCTGCTGCTGATGCATTCAAAGAGGCGGCCAGGGGTCCCAGTAGGGGCAAGCAGGAGGCATGGTCATGAGAGATGGTGGCCACTGTCCAGGGTGCCACTGAGGCATCATTGGTTGTGGCCGAGATGTCCTCCTACTAGGGGAGGAGTGCTTGGGTGAGACAGGATTTGAAAGACACAGCTTCCTCCTCGCTATATGAAGGAGGTGCAGGATCTGTCACATTTGCTGGAGAGAACCTGGCAAGTGTGGGAGAGGCGTCAGTACCGAAAAGCGGAGTAGTGGGTGCTGACGTAATCTTTAGCTGGTCCACGGATGTAGAAAAATAGGTTTGAGGCGTAGGCATCAGAGGGTACTGGGGCTGTGAGCCTTTTGCCTTGTCAGGCTGCAGGGCAGGCTTACATGTTGACGGAGCCGAGTGTGGGGCTTTAGTTAACCCACTATTTTTATCAGTAGTAACACCCGAGGTCTGCGTAGGCAGTGCCATGGCTGTCTTTGAGTTATTGTGCCGCAAGGGGCTTAGGCTTGCTAGCCTGTTTCGGCACTGAAGCCAAGTCCTGAGGTGGAGAACCCATAGGGACAGCCTCAAAGAAGAAACCCTTTAAGGAGCATCTTACGGGCAGTTATTAGTGGGCAAAGTTTTGATGTGGGTGCTTTAAGCACCCGGACTTACCACAGAGGCATGAAGTTTCTGCAGATGACCTGGTGTCACTTACAGACTTCAACTAACTACTGGGTAAGTAGCCTAGATTCTCTCCTTCCTCTGTAGAGTGAAAAATACTTCCAAAGGGAAGAATGCAAGAGGAATTCAACAGCAGAAAAATATCATGGATTCTCCTGCCTCCTTCCCCAAATTTCATCATTTATAAGCCTGATCAAACACACAGTCCATATCAAATTCCCCTTTAGCCCAACAAGAAAAGTCTTCATTGGCCAAGGACATCATCCTCTGTTTTAACTTAAATAAATATCTAAGGTTTAGCTAATAATGGTTTTGTAAACTTATGTTTTACTCAGAAATTTAAAAACCACTTCAGATTAAAAAAAACCCCACAACAGTTTGTACATTTTATGAAACTGTTACCTAAGTACTGGATTTCATATACAGATGTAAAATTTTGATTGTTTGGCTAATCGAATAGTCGATGCAAATTGCATCGACTATTCAATTGGTCAATAAGGACACTTCTGCTACATTTCAAAGGCTGTTGCTACACTTCAAAGGCAAAAGCGCTGCAGGAAGCACTGGGCCAGCGGGGGACTCAAGCAGTCACCTGCTGGCCCCGTGCTCCCGCAGCATTTTAAAGTAGCAGCACTGCATGGAGCCTGAGGTCGATCCCCCGTTGATCCCAGGCTCCATGTGGCGCTGCTGCTTTGAAATGCCCCGTCCTCTTCCCCACCTCTTGCTGTCTCTGATAGAGGCAGCAAAGGGGGGGGGGGAGGGCAGGAAAGCGATTAGTCATTCACATCCCTAGTTTCATATAATAATTGTAGCAAAAGAGTAAAGAGAGGTTTCATATCTAGATCGGTCTTAGACCAGGATTCAGTGCAAGACCAAATTATGTCTAAGGTGCACATTAAATAGCACTGAAATCTCATCAGCTGTTCTCATGAAATGTTCCATCCCGAGTGATAAAAACACTAAAGAGAACTGGGCAGATTTCAGCCATCAAGTAATTCAGATCTTATGCAACACAGAATTGAGAAAAAAAATAATCTATTTTGATTCCAATGAAGAGCCAAAAAATTTGAGAGATGGTTTCAGATTCAAGAAATTGTCTGCAAGACAAAAGGTTACAAATTTGAGGGCCTGATTTTGGCCTATTTCTAACCAATCTAATGTTAACTTTTCTTACATTGTATGCTCTAAAATGATCGTATCGTTAAGAATGGGGTTTGAAATATTTCTCATATGTAAATCATGCAGATGTGAAACATTAAATTGCCACTTATTACCTGATATTCCTTTGCCTTTAAAAGTCTTTGCGATAATAGCAGTTGGTTGATTTTTGGTCTGGCCAAAGGCTTTGCAAAGCTCCTCTACACTGTGCCCATCCACTATGACAGCATGCCAGCTAGGAATGAAAACAAACAAATTGTTTCTAAATGGTTTATACAAATGAATCTCTGCAAGAGTTAGTAATAATAATTAATAATACTTCATTATGATATAAGAGTCTCTCCGAACATTTAAAAAAACATTAACACTCATAGAATCAACAAAATATCACAATTTTTTCACATGAATAAAATAAAGGGTGTGTGTGTGTGATACTTGCCCATGTTCACTCAGCACAACAGCAACAGAGTAGGGAATAGGGATTTTAACTAACATGCATTCATGTAAACATATAACTGCTGGATTTTTAAAAAGCAGTTACATGTTTATACACAGGGAGAACATGGGGGGGAGGGAGGAAGAGGCGGGAGCCAGTGATCCCACTTTCCCCCACCACCCACTGCCTCTGAAAGAGGCAGCAGGGAGGGGGGCAGGTGGCTCCAGCATGAGCGGGAAGGCAGCAAGGAGAGTGGATGCATGTAGTCGTTAGGATTAACTGCTAAACCCAGACTTATCGGTTAATAGTGTAAACAACTACACAATAACACCCCTAATAGGGAATAAAACCTAAAACTTTCATCTCTTAGTCCCCTATTCTAATCCACTGTGCATGCTTTTTCCCCATATACAGCTGTCTTTCATTACAAGAGCAAGTGATCCAAATTTTATAAAAAAAATTAAAACTCACATTGAAAACAGATAAAATTGCAGAATAGCGTAATACCTCTAATTTGCCCGTGTAGCTTCTATTAGGGTTTGAAACACTTGTGTGCACAAATGTTAAATGTATTATAAATGTTTAAACTAGCTGATGATCTTCCAGGAAGCAGTAAAATATTAACATATTTGTTTTAAAAATGTTTCATACGCATAAGAGGAAAAGGACATTTTATCCCTTCTTCCTTCCCCCATATACCTGACATGCCCAATATTCTTCAGGAGATTGAGCTCTCATAGCCAGATACATTATTTTTGCATATGTTCTTAAAACAATGTAACGTCCTTTAAGTAGTTGATATGCTCTTTAATAAATCTATATGAATAAAGAGTTTCATTAAAAAAAAACAAAAAGTTGCAGCTGTATATTGTTTTTGCAATACAGAAACACAAAACTAATCATAACTAGTGGTAAGATTATCCTGCATGGTGCTGTGAGCTACTATCTCAGTTAAATACACTATAAATATGCCTATTTATACCTGAAAAACAGACACAACACATGGTTTTGAGAAGACAGGAAATTGAACTTCTTCCAATCACATACCCAAAGGCTTCACAGCGTTTTTGGTAGATCTCAACACGATGCTGCAGAGGTGTAGGGTCACTTTGTCCAAGACGGTTAACATCAAGTATTGCAACCAGATTGTCTAGCTTGTAGAATCCAGCAAAGGACATAGCTTCCCAAACAGAGCCTTCAGATAGCTCCCCATCCCCAAGCAGACAGTAGACTCGAAAGCTAGAAGAGATTGTTTTTTATAAAAAATAGTCAATAAATAAAGTTACATTAAAAGAAGACACAATATTAAATTAAGATTATACGAAGCTTGTGTGACTCTCAAAGAGAATTGACTAAAACGATTATAGGCTTTCTCTGTATAAGTGTATTATCTTATTCCCTGGTTAATAAAATTTGTGTCTCATTTAAGTTTCCCAATCGGTAAAACGTTGTACACTTGCAAAAACGATTGACGCACTTATCAGTATGTATGAAGGGGGAGGAGAGTGGGTTGGTTGGCTGGTACCCAGCTGAGGTGACCTAATTAAGTCAAAATTTGGTTTTACGAAAAAAAATGACAAAACCAAGACCAGACACATTTACAAAAATGGCCAATGGCCAATTATTAAGCTAAGTGTGGCATTCTGTTCATGTGTGAGAATCTCAAAGTGAGTGAAAATCAAAATGTAACATGCAATACAATCAGTGAAAGAGTTTCATTTATAATGTTCTTTCTGCTTTAATAATCTAAAGTGATTTAAACTTAAAATATGTACAGGCAGTCCCCGAGTTACGCGGATCCGACTTACGTCGGATCCGCAGTTACGAACGGGGCCGTTCCTCTCCCTGGTCTCCAGCAGACCAGGGAGAGGAAGCAAAGCGGCGGAACACGTGGGCAGCGGACAGGGCTGTCCGCTGCCCACGCGCTCCGCGGCTTGGCTCTGCTTTGCCCCCCCGTCCCCCTGGTCTGCAGACCAGGGGGAGGGGGGGGCAAAGCAGAGCAAAGCAGAGCCAAGCCGCGGAGCGCGCGATCAGCTGACAGCCCAGATGCGTCTGGGCTGTCAGCTGGCCGGGCGCTCCGCGGCTTGGCTCTGCTTTGCCACTCCCCCCTCCCCCTGGTCTGCAGACCAGGGAGACCGGGGGGGGGGGGGGGGGGGGGAAGCAGAGCAAAGCCGTGAAGCACGCGGTCAGCTGACAGCCCAGACGCGTCTGGGCTGTCCCGCTGCCCCCGTGCTCCGTGGCTTTGCTCTGGACACCTGTGGTACAGCAGCTGGGGCGATGCCAGTTGGTCCCGTAGCGCAGCTCTGGGCGCTACTGGACCAACGGGGCAGCACCCCAGCTGTTCTGCCCCAGGCGTCCTGATTCAGCCACTGCTGGTCAGATTCAGCAGTGGCTGAATCAGGACGCCTGGGGCAGAGCAGCTGGGGTGCTGCTGGGTTGGTCCAGTAGCGCCGAGGAGCGGCGGCGCTACTGGACCAACCCAGCAGCACCTCAGCTGCTCTGCCCCAGGCGTCCCCAAGTCAGCCGCTGCTGAAACTGACCAGTGGCTGACTACAGGAAGCCCCTGCCCCGGGCTTCCTGGAATCAGCCGCTGATCAGTTTCAGCAGCAGCTGACTTGGGGATGCCTGGGGTTCTTAAGTTGAATCTGTATGTAAGTCAGAACTGGCGTCCAGATTCAGCCGCTGTTGAAACTGATCAGTTTCAGCAGCGGCTGAATCTGGACGCCAGTTCCGACTTACATACAGATTCAACTTAAGAACAAACCTACAGTCCCTATCTTGTACGTAACCCGGGGACTGCCTGTACAACAATTTTAAATTTAATAGCATAACTTTAAAACATGGAAACCAAGACAAATCTAGAAAGCAGATCTTTCTCTTTTTCTTGTGCAGAGAGGAATGAGAGAACTACAGGATAATGAACTGACTAGAACATTTATTTTTTGAAATTACTGATCCTTGTTGAATCAAATAATGTTAGTTACTCTGCAATGAATTTCTAAAATTGCAACCAAGAAGACAGGTAACTACTCTATTTTTGTATTTTATTATGTAAAATAGGTAAAAAATTGTGATAGGGAACAAATCATAGTAAAATAATATTTAAATATATTTAAAGACAGGTTTCTCATATGTGGAGAAAACTATTTGTAATAAATCTAATTTTTTCCCAGAAAATAAATTTATGATATTTCAACATCTTGATTCTTTGAATTTGTTGGTTTACATTAAATAAGTTTATTTTTAGCATAGAGCTTTGCTCAGTTTTATATAGTTTTTCCATTGATTTCAATGGGAGCAAGACTATGCCCAAATAGTATCCAGTTATTTAAAATAAAATTCAAAACCTCTTTAACAGTTCAGGTGATCTGCCACTATTTTAATCCAAATGCCACTCCGGTTCTAAATGTGCAATTATCTCAGGTAAAAATACTTGGTAATGTGTGTTCTGGTGTAAAAATGCTGTGAGTATGAATAAAAAAAATGTTGTGAGTGCTAAATAGGATGTAATATACGCTGTATTCTCTTTACACCCATTGTCTTCTCAATCAAACCTATTGTGTGATAGATCTCCATTAATGGCAATTATAATAGCGATACAAGTTGAACCTCCCTGGTCCAGCACCCTCAGGAACCAAGTGGTCCCAAACAAAGGAATATGCCGGACCAGAGAAAGTCAGGCATCTGGGATCTCCTGGAGCTCCTCTCCTAGCTGCTGCCCCAGGAGAACCCAGAAGCCTAACCTTTTCCAACTCACCTGCCTGGCTCTGCTGCCCCCTGGGGCTCTGCTCTCTGCCCCCACATCCCAATAGCAGCTGCTCCCAGCATTCCCTGACCCCATAACCTATGGGGCAGCAACTGCTCCCAGGGCTATCTACTCCCAGATTATGGGGCCCTGAAGATCAGACCGGCTCTGCTCCCAGTCACTCTCAACCACTGGGGCCGGGGCAATCTGGTCTAGCAACATCTGTGGTCCTGCCACACCTCAGATGTTGCCAGACCAGAGAGTCACAAACAAGAGAGGTTCACCTATAGAATGTAGCTACAAACTAAAATATAGGTAGTCTTGGGAAAGGAGTTGTAACAATGAGTCTTCTTACAATTAAAGCTGTAATGAACATGCCTGTTAAATGCTGTCACTGTGACTCAGCCAGATTATTGACAATGCCGTAAACTATTTAAGGATTGCTTTTTACTTCCTCATTTAAGCAGTTTCATTTAGTATACTCATTGTAAAGGACACCTACATTTTCATTTAAGAGAAACCATAAATCAAGACTGGGCTATATAGTAAAAATAAGCATGATCATGCATAAGAAATATAAAATCATTATATAGTTTTGCAGACTATTTCCAAAATATTGAACCCTTTCTCAGGCTTCAGAGGGCTACCCATGTTAGTCTATAACTGAAAAAAATTAAACAACTAATGGTCCTGCAGCACCTTAGAGTCTTAAAAAAAAAAAGTAGATGGTATCATGAGCTTTCATGGGCACAACCCATTTTTTCAAATGAAAGAAATTTTTGCCTTTTCTTAGGCAAAGCTCACAGTGACAACAGTAATACCTGAGCACGGACTGCTAGACTCAGCCCTTAGGTTTATCTTTTGTCACAATTTTTTGGATTGCCATGTAGATCTCCATGTAAAATGAATATTGCCTGTTGACTATCTGTAGCCAGACACAAAACCCCATCTTGTTTCCCCCCCCCCCCCCAGAGAGCAAGAGAAAGGCAGTCTTTGATGCCCTGGGAACACAGGTTTGCTGCCTGTCCCTGACTCTACCATAAACAGAAACCAGACAGTAAATGGGCTAGCTGACGACCCGGGGCCTCCCGTCGCCCTGATGGCTAGTACCAGTAATTGACACGCCTGCACTGTCCCAGGAGAGGAATCTTCGCCCATCACATACCAGAGGTGCCCATTGTCTGCATTTTCCCAGGTGTAAATTATGCTTTGCACCCTTCGTGGGAAACTTGGCATTCAAAGCCATTTTTCCTAATTGGCCACTTGAGCCCAGGAAGAAGCCTACATGACCCAAGGGGTATAAAAGAGGTTCAGCAGCCCGCCCAATTTGAGCTCCAATCATCTATACCTGCTGGCAGGTATTGATTGTCTCCCGAGGTCTGTGGGACGCCCAACCTCGCCCTACTTCTTCCCGAGGGATTGAGAGAAAGACGCTGGCCACGCCAAGTCTGGAACGCAGGGGTGAGAATATATACCTGCTATGTGTCTATTTTGCATGCATTTAATAAGAGCTCAGAGAACCAAAAGGGTTTCATGGTACCTGTAAGTGACTTATTAGTGTAATTTCTGTCCTGTCCTTTGTAGTGTCTGTGTTATCTGTAACACAGCAGTAGCATTTAACAACTAAGTTTACCCTGTAACAATAAAATAGTAACTGTTTAAGCTTTAACCTGACTCCTTCAGTTGCTGTAACAGAACCAAGCACAATTTAAAAGAACTTCAGCCGGTCATAAAGGACTCACTGCCCTGACCGTCGGCTGACACTATCACAATAGCAATGTATTTGTTTTAAAACAAAACTGAGCAGAAGCCTTATAAGATTAAATATTATAAGAGCTACTGAACTATAGTATCCCATATTACCACAGTCACCTACGAATGCACACATCACAAGATTCTTGTCTGCACTTGATAATTCACTCGGGCGAATTACAATTCCACACATACTGGCTGCTTTCCAATGCTACATTCAGTACCACTATTTGTGCCAGTAATCACCGTGTAAATTATTCCTACAACTACCACCTGTTCAACTGTATTAAAATCAGCAAATCGTCTTTCATAGAAATGATTTCAAGCTAATGAAGCGTAGGATTTAATAATATATTAACTAAGCAAGCTGTATTTGAATGTGCTAAAAATGTCAAATAATACACATCAACCTTATTAGATCGCTTTCTTTCTCATACAGATATGTCTCTACTTTCCTTGTCCGCCAGCCTGAGAAACAGCAGAAAAGTCATTCCTGCTCTGGAGTTGTATGGATTCCAGTTAACATTCTGGACTGCTATTTATGGCCCAGCAGTGCTCCCATTAATTTTAATGGGAGCACAACCAGGTCCTTCTTCATATTTTCTTTATTACCTGTCTTTACTCTGTAACAACAGCGGCAGCTATATTCAGCTCGATTCTTCTCTGAGTAAGAGGGCATAACAGCTTTGAATGAACAGTGTTTTTCCATATGCTGAAGGCTAGTGGCTGCTCCATACAACATGCCACCTTCCCTGTGCAGAAATAGTAACATCACCCTGGCACCACTGTCAGGTTACGCAGGAACAGTGTGCATCCATTTTTGTTAATCCTTGGAGCTGCATTATTTTGTTAACAGGGCTTCTCAGGTACCACTTTAATTTCCAAACTGAATTTGGAGTTGGGTAAGGAGTAGAAAATAATGGAGTAAATAATTTTTGAACAGGATAAGAATGCAATCTGTTTGCTCAGCAATTTTTTCTCCCCTACACAGCAAAAAATACTAAACATGAAAAAAAATTACCTGGCTTTATCAAAGTATTTGCCAGTATAGGCCATACCACAGGCAGCACCAAGTCCCTGACCAAGGGATCCAGTAGCTACATCAGTGAATGGTTGTTTCTGAAAATAAAAAGGCAACAATTACTTTGCAATTAAGAATTTCAAACACTAAATTCACAGGATGAGAAAGTTAATTCCCACTTCAATGGATTCTCACAACAGCAGGACAGAATTCCAACCTCGTACTAAGGCCACGTCTATACTTAGCATGCCAAAGATCGATCTTCTGGAGTTTGATTTAGTGGGTCTAGTTAAGACCCACCAAACTGAATGATGAGGGCATTTCCGTCCAGCAGATGCGAGGAGTAAGGGAAGCTGACGAAAGTGTTTGCTACTGTCTGTCTCCCTCTGTGAAGACAGCACCAAGTTCAGCTTAAGATGGGGTGGGCAAAAGGGCCTCTGCGAGCTGGATCCGGCCAGCCAAATGGGTTGATCTGCCTGTGGAGGCCCTGCCACTCCCCCAGCACCAGACAAATTGGGGCCTGGGATGCGAGCAAAGACTTCACACGCTCCTCCACCCCCAGACCAATCATGATCTGTGGGTGGAGAAGCAGGGAAGTCTCCTGGCCCCGCCCTTACTGCTTGAGGCCCCACCCCTTACAGTGTGGCCCGGAACCACTTGAAAAATTTCTGAAGTGGCCCCCGGCAAAAAAATTATTGCCCACCCCTGGCTTAAGGTATGTTTACTTCAGCTATGTATTTTATGTATCTGGAGTTCTGTACCTTAACTTAGCCTTCCAAGTATAGTATAGACCTGGCCTAAGAAGAGGTTAATGAGATGGGCCCAGACCATGATTCATTCAACTTCAAGCCCGTGGATTTCAGTACATTTGAATGGATTCAAAGTCCCTATGAATACTGCCCTGTCCCACTTCTCCACTGGCAGCGCAGGTGGCTTAATAGCCACAGTACCACTGGCTAACAGCCCTGCAACTATGCATCGATCCTGTCAGAGATGGCATGGAAAGGGGTAGATCAAGAGTAGAAACTGAAAAGAAAAGCATTAGATCCAACAAATAACTTGAGGTGCCTTGCTTGAAAATCTTTTCTTACTCTTTTCCTTGGGATGGTGGGAGTGGCAGCAAAAAGGTAATGGCTCCAGCAGGAGTGAGGGTGAAAAACTAGTAAGGCAATTAGATAGGTTTCCTTTGAAACGAGAGATGCTACCTCAGTTTCCCCATAGGGAAAGATGATGAGCCATGCAGTAACTCCACAAAAAGTGGTTAGTATGGGATCAACATTTTAATAAAGTCATGATAAGTCATATTCTTGGGCATCCACTTCTACTGGGACAAGCAGTTCTCTCATGAATGGTGGGTGAACCTAGGTCTGGGGGAAGAAAGCCCTCCAGCCCTGCTCCTTTTGCCTGAGACCCTGTGCCTGCTACTTATGGCCCCCATGGGAGCTATGTCCCCCCACCTGTTTAAGTGGAGCCCTCCCCCCAGCTCTGATCATGGGTGGCCTGTACTTCCACCCCCAATCAAGCACAGACCACCTGTAGCCTGATTCCTCCAGAGCACGGGCAGTCTCTCCCACCCTCCCCAACCACTTGTGGCCTGAGCACTTGCAAACTGTGGTCCAGCCACAGGTCTCCCTCCCCACAAGTACTTGTGGTCTGCAGCCCAGCCTCTCCAGAGGATGAGTAGCAGCCCACAGACCCCCTGTCCCCGACCATGGAGAAGGTGGGCACCACTCTCTCCCACTCCAGCCTCCTCAGTTCCAGACCAGGAGGAGAACTGGCAGTGCAGGACTGAAGCCCAGGCGCTGAACAGGGAGAACAGAGTGTGGGCGGAGCCAGATAGTGCCTTCTCAAAATGCCTATCTTCCCCTGCCTCTTCTACCTGCTGACGATAAGTTCTCTATTTTTCTAGCCACAGACACTACCAACTTCTTTAAAAAAATCTTTATCTTTACTGTGCAATAGTTAGCAACCAGAACTTGTTGCATAAGATGCATGTATTTCTTGATTCACATGAAGTTCCTATTTTAATAATGATTACGCTTATTCCTCAAATACTCACTGGTACAGGGTGTCCTTCCAAAATGGAATCTATTTTCCTCAAGTTTAATAATTCTGCTTCTTGTAGGAAGCCTGCCTCAGCCCAGACAGCATACAGAATTGGTGCCGCGTGGCCCTAGGAGGGAAAAAAAATCAATTGTAAATGAAGAGCAAATTTTCACAGTATTCGATATTGAGACAAAATAATAATGTATAAACGTGACAAATTCAGCTCCATGGATCCTTTATGTCCACTAAAAGTTTCTTTACAATGTAAGGGACCAAGATCTAAAATGCCTGCAAATAAATCGCTGCTTCATATTGGCTCTAATCCCTTTGCGTTTTTTTGGAGACCTGGGACTTCCACAGATTCCTGCTTTTACTCTATCCATGGTCAAGGACTGCACTAATCAGACTTCCAGCCAAGAAAGAAAGCTTGTGTACCTATTTTAAAGCTCTTAAAGGAGGTCATACTTGAGGAGGGATAGATTCTGTCTTAGGAAGAGCTAATCCAATGGAAGACTTCAAATATTATGAGAGACTTGGGGTACGTCTAGACTACATGCCTCTGTCGCCAGAGGCATGTAGATTAGGCTACCAGACATAGTAAAATGAAGCGGCAATTTAAATAATCGCCGCTTCATTTAAATTTACATGGCTGCCGCGCTGAGCCGACAAACAGCTGATCAGCTGATTGTCGGCTCAGCGCGATAGTCTGGACGCGCGGGTGTCGACATCAAAGGTATTTGTCGACCACCCAGGTATGCCTCCTGGGATGAGGTTTACCTGGGTGGTCGTCAAATACCTTTGATGTCAACACCCACGCGTCCAGACTATCGCGCTGAGCCGACAAACAGCTGATTAGCTGTTTGTCGGCTCAGCGCGGCAGCCATGTAAATTTAAATGAAGCGGCGATTATTTAAATCGCCGCTTCATTTTACTATGTCTGGTAGCCTAATCTACATGCCTCTGGCGACAGAGGCATGTAGTCTAGACGTACCCTATAACTTGGACTCTACATTTAATGGGAGGAGACTGAACTACTGGGTAACACAACCAGGAGAACCAGTGTTTCTGAATAATGAGATGCTGAGTTTTGTCCCAGTTGGAGCTTTTTAAGTATGTACGGATTTAAGATTAAATTCAGTGAGTAGTAACTATCGCAATTAGAGAACTTGAATCCACAAGTCACTGTGCCCAAGTTTGAATCTAATGTGGAGCCCAAAGCGGTGGAAGGACAGAAGTCTTCATCTCAAGGACAGAAGTCTTCATCACTGGGGTGGGGTGGAATCTAAAGCAGAATCAAGTTCTTTGAAGTGATTCCCTCTTCCTATCAGCATCATCTCAAAAATTGTCTGGTTTCTTTAGCTAGCTAGTTGCTCCTCCTCCAGGTACTGAATTCATATAAGCTCCAAGAAAGCTGAGAGGAATTGCTATAAACATTTCCCCTCTAGAGGGTGACTATCTATGTTCCAAATTTCAGCCTGATCATGCCAAAATTCAGATTCCCTATTTGCAGTCCATTCTGCAGTCTGCTGGGATGCTCCCTAGTTTCAGACTGTATAACACCACCTGGTACAGTAATTTTGCCACTTTTTCTTAACAATATTTGATGTCTGAAATGCCACTTACCATAAAGTATTTCAAAGCACTTTGTAAACTCAAATGTATACTTAGGGTATCTGCCACAGAAGATGATAGCAATATGTTTAACACCACAGAACAGTTTAGAACAGAAAATAGAGGACTTCATACAGACTTTAAACAACAAGGATGTAATTACCTGAGCTGAAATTTATTCAGAATTCCAAGCTAACATCCCACTCTGACTAAAAGTGCCATGGAAACTTTGATGTCCTCAGAACATTTGTTTTATTTCTTAGCTGAATAAACTACACCTTCAGAAGCACTGTTCTCTTTAGTATCTTATTAGTGAATAGGGAAAGAATGTCACCCGCTGAACTGCAATTGCTACTTCCCATCATGCTCCTAAGAACGCTCCCAACACTGTACTAAGATAGCATGACAAACATCAGAGCTCTGGAAAGGATCACAGTAAAGGCAAGATGGCCACAGACAGAAGGGACATCACAAAAAGCTTAACCATAACTTATGGGTTAAAATACACATAATGGCATATTTTTTGGCTTTGCCTTTAAATTACATTGCTTCTGGATAGATTTCTCATATAGTACCAGGAAAGAATATAAAACATTTGTAATTCAACAACTCAACTGCTTAAGTATTTTGAATGTTACAGCAACACACTGACACACAGAAATCCGGAAGTTCCTTTCAGGCTTATCCTTTCCCATGTTCGGCAAGATTTTATTTGGCATTTTCCTCTTTTCTCACATAAGATAATCTTAAAATTCTTTTCAAAAGATTTTTATTGCCATTACTAGAGTTGCATACTGATAAGACCAAATATTAGTCAAGAAAACAAATATGTTTATTTAGCAAACAACTAATCTATGAATTAGATTGAGAAAGTATATTCCAACTAGTTCTGGTTCTTACCTTTGAGAGTACAAACCGGTCATTGCTGGGGTTTCGGGGATCTTTTGCTTTGTACTTCATGGTATGAAAAAAGAGCACAGACATGATCTCTGCTGCACTGCAACATGATGTCGGGTGGCTACAAGTCAAAGCAGATACAAGATTATCATTACTACTGTCAACTTGCATCCATATAATTAGAATACCAGCTTGCTAGTCCTCTATTCCTCATTGTTAACATACGTAATTCTAAGTGCTTTTGATTGCCCAAACCATCTACTGTTATCCTACTACCAATTAGCTGTACTTTAAGAGCATACAATGTCTTGTTATCTAAACCAAAGTGGATGTTAAAATGCAGGCCTTACAGATAGGTCACTGGCTTATCTGTTTGGGCACTCTATTCCTCTCCACACCAAGGAATGTCATCACAATCAGCAATTCTAAGGTGTAAGAGAGAATATGCAATACGTGCTTGAAATTATTCTGTTCATTTATCAGTAGGAGTAAAATTAATCCTAAAGCAGAGGGCAAGAGCAGCGGCCTTCAGGCACTTAGAACTCACATTAAATGAGCAGGGGTAAGTGTGATTCAGTATCTTGTGCAGGCCCTTTGCATAGGGGAGAATGTCACCCTCAAAATGCTGTGTGTTTTAGAGAGCTCTGAGACTTTTAAAAACGTATTACATAAACCCCAACTACATTCTATCTTGTATCATAAGAGCAACTATCATAAAGAGACTTTGAAAGAATGTGTCTTATAAGATAGTATTAAATAATAGAAACGTTTCTCTCATTTTATTTCCATGTCAATAAAACAAATTTTTAGGTAGCGAAAACTGGAAGGATCATTTTATGATAATTAGTTTATTTGTGGTAATTTTAATTAAGGGTGTTAAATTTCTATTAATCACTTAATCGAGCGGTCAATGGAAATTCCATCAACTACTCGATTAATCAGTGGTGGGGCGCCTGCTATCCCTGATGCACCTCTGCCTTTTAAATGTAGTAAGAGCTGGCTGCAGCTTTTACATTTAAAAGGCAGAGACACAGTGAGGAACCTGGGATGAGTGGGGACTCAAGCAGTCCCCACTCATGCCAGGTCCTACCTGCTGCACCCCCACAAGGCTCTTACTATCTTTAAAAGGCAGAGGTGCAGCAGTTGGGACCCAGCACAAGCCGGAACTTCTTTAATCCCCACTTGCGCCATTTCCCCTGCTGCACCTCTGCTTCCCCTGACCCCCCTCCCCACAGAGATGGTGCTGGGAGACAACTTGCTTTTAAGCTGGCTCCCACCAGCACTGGCTCCTGCTTCCCTACCCCCCCCCCCCCATGCTGCCTCTGATACAGAGGTAACAATGGGAGGGGGTGACTAGTAAAGTAGTGACTCAACTACTTAGGCTTATCAGGGTAGTCAACTTACATCCCTAATTTTAACAACATGATCAAGTTCTGCAACTGAAAAATGATGATTTGTTTCATTTATGACTAATGGAAAGCTGAGTATTTTCTAACATTTAGAGTGTGAAATATTGAGCAAGTTGATACATTTCAGTATCTTGGTTCCATTGATGTTGGGGCACTTTTTCCACAGTCTTTAATGGGCTCACAAAGGATTATTTCAACCATATATTGCTATAAAAGCTCAGAAGTGTGCACCCCAATTTCAGAAATAATCATGCCAGACAGCATATTAACCAGGGATGTAAAATCCCATTTAATTGTCTAACCAATTAAATATATTGTTTAACCAGTAAACTAAAAGGGAGGCAAGTGTGGGGATAGAGAGAGTGCTCCAGCACAGCAGTAGCAGCCTCCTCACCCCAAAGGCAGAGGTTGCTCCATCCTCCTAGTCAGAGCAGCTCCTGTCCACAGTGGGCCCCATGGGGCTGGAGCAACCCCATGCCCACAGCAGGCAGGGAGCTATTTCAGCCCCACTGGTTAATCAAAACCGGTAAGCTTCACCCGTTAAGAGTGAGGCTTACTAGTTAAATCTTCACCATCCACAATATTAACTAGAAGAGGGTGAAAACATGAAAGGTGGTGTTTCCAGCTGTGGATGGCAAATTATTGGGCAGTAGTGTTTCAAATGTCACAGAAAGGTATTCTTACACTGTTACTAGTATTCCCTAGCATTACAAACAATTACCATTTGAAGTTACTATCCACCCTTATACATTCTATGGGCATCACTGCCCAAAAAATGAACACACAGAATTGTATACCTGGCTGTGATTTATAAATACAGGCAGTCCCCGGGTTACATGGATCCGACTTACATCGGATCCCTACTTACAAACGGGGTGAGGCAACCCCGCACTAGCTGCTTCCCCCCAGCAGACCAGGGAGACACGAAGCTAGGGCCCCCCCGCCCCAGCATACCAGGGAGCAGCTTTTCTCAGCAGACACCTCAGCTTGAGAATAAAGGACTGAGTGAAGTGAGGTGTGGGAGAATAAAACTGAGCTCTGGAGAAATGTTTGGCTAGAGTTTCCCCTACAATATGTACCAGTTCCGACTTACATACAAATTCAACTTAAGAACAAACCTACAGTCCCATTCTTGTACGTAACCCGGGGACTGCCTGTATCTCTGAATATATAGATTTTCATGTGCAGTCTTGACATTAAATGCATTCCTAATAGAAGGCATTTTAGCCTCCTTGAAAACACGGCCTCTGTTTTTCACCGTTTATTTGCCAATTACCTCACAAGTAATTTTAGGATTTTGATTAGACCCCAAAGTAGCAATTTTCAGGCATTAATTAATATGAAAGAGGAATATTCTTGATCTCAGCAGTCACTATGTGATGAACTAATGGCTAAACACATCAGTACTGGGCTTGGAAGGAAACTCCAGTGTTCAAATTAGAAGGTGGTTTTCTTGTCTACAAATATTTACCAGTAAGCTTTTAATATAATATTCATTTAAAACCTGAAGCCCTATTTATAAAGCAAGAACACTTTAGTTAAGAATATCACCCAGATAAACTTTTATTTTCCATGTCTACAATTCCATGCATGTTAGGATTAATAAACAGTTTACAGTACAACTTAAATCGGAATACAAATATTTTTGCTAGTGGCACTTCTCCCCCTCCCGGCTAATACTCTCTTATTTCAGTATGAAGTTAGACACATGCAAACACTCTTGCAAAATGCAAAGTAAAGATTAGTGTCCATCCCCTAGTAGGCACTCAAACACTAGGAACCAAAATAATTAGGTTTAAACCATGATTCAAACATAGATTAGTAAATACTTATACATGTGAGTTAATCCTTACATGCTTGTTCAAACTTTTCATTATACTTAACCATATTGCTATGAACTCTTGGTCTTGGGAAAAAAGGTTTTAAGCAACCTAGAATGGTGAGCATATGAAAAAAATAAAAATAAAAAAATGTATAAAACATAAGAAGTTGACTCAAAAAAAAAAGATTGCAGAACTACTGGTTAATTAAATGCTTTTTTATTTTAGAAAAATAACTCAAGGTGAGACTGTACATCAGATACTACAAATCAATCTCAAAACAATGTACAGAATTCCGTTTGATCAGGTAGAAAGATCTACCTGTGCTAAGATACAATAAAACCCAAGGCACAGTTTATTAGGTCTAAATCGATAGCAAAAAGTTATTTATTAGAAAGAGAAAAATATGACAAACAATATCTTTGCACTACCCATACATAATCTTCTATGTTCCATTCAGAATTGACATCCAATTTTGAATTTTAAGAAGGTGGTATGGTTTGTAAAATTCATTGTCAGCTGGCTTTTATAGAAACATCACCATACTTTTGAATTTGTTTCCAATAAACAAGAGAATACAAGGAATTAGGTTCTGCATCTCCAGCTCTTGAAGGAAATCCTGGCTCAGTTAATGTAGCCAAGTTTATAGTCTTGATTAGGGATGTTACTCATTGTTTAAAATGTTAACCGGTTGAACACTAGGTTTAACTGGTTAACCTTAAAGCAGACTCCCTTCTGAGACACAGAGGGTTGATCCAGCCCAGCTGAGCCATGGGTTAACAGATTATCTGTTTAAAATGTTAACCGGTTGAACACTAGGTTTAACTGGTTAACCTTAAAGCGGACTCCCTTCTGAGACACAGAGGGTTGATCCAGCCCAGCTGAGCCATGGGTTAACAGATTATCTGTAAACATCACCCAGCAAGGGAGATGCTTAGCAGGTAACCAGTTCATCGGTTAAACCTTTATATCCCTAGTCCTGCTATATATTTAAATAGCTACAAATGCAGCTAGAAGGGGCTTAATTAAAAAGAACAATATTGGGGAAAAAAACCTGCCAAAACTAAAAAATAATCATTCTAAGGTAACAATATCTGTTTATACCCCAAATTGTGAAACTTAACTGCTTCTAAAGAAATTCTTGCAGCTTCCACTTTTCAGAATCTTATCAAATCTTACAAGTAAACCATTGTTTCAAGAACTGCAGAAGTTCACCCTTTAATTTTTTTTCAAACTCCGTATCTCCTAACAGTCAAGACTATCAACTATGGCCAAAATGCCACTGGCATTAATAAAAGATCATCTTTTCCTCTACACAAACCCAGTGAAGATGCAGCACAAAAAGTGACAGTTCAATTTTACAATTAGCTAATTTAAATGCACCAGCTGGAAAAAAAAATAATGGAAGAGCTTGTCTGTCCACAAGGAAAAGAAAATAAACAATAATAGTCACGTTTATTAATCACACTGTCATGACTACAGTTGTGCAAAACTGTTTATTAAGAGAAGGACTAAAAACACCTAATCTCACATATCTGTAACTATGGACACTCTCAGGTGAATGAAGATGATAATCAATCTTCATTGTGAATTACCTAAATGTAGTTTTGTTAATGGACATATTGATTTTATATTTATTCATCTACTTTGATTTCCAAATACAATTGCAGTGGATTAACAGGAGAGTTTAAACATTTATTTGCCCATAAAACTGCATGTTTTAGTGGAACTGGAATAGCCCTAGCATCTCTAAATTTCACACATTATCTTGCAGGATCAAGATCCCAGATCCTTCCATCCTCATTCAGGCAAGCTCCCATGGTCTTCAATGAGAGTTTAATATGAGTAAAACTGCAGTAACTAGCTAATGTATCCTCATCTCACAATACTTATTGCAACACAGGTCATAATTCACAAAGTCACTTCCTTCAAGGAAGTCCACAAGTTCTCTTTTGTTCTTAAATGCTTTAATTTCAAGCATTTCCTGTATCTTTTCTTAATACTTCTGCACACAAACCATATTTAAAAACAAATTAACTTCCTTAAAACAGTTAATGTACAATGTGACTCAGATATAGTCTTTCTTTGCAATGAGCCTGTAATCAAATGTATTTGTATGCAGTGTTGTAGTCTTGTGGATCCCAAGATAGAGAGACAAGATGGGTGAGGTTATATCTTTTATTGGACCAACTTTTGTGGGTGAGAGAGAAAACTTGTGTCTCTCTCCAACAGAAGTTGCTCTAATAATTATCTTATCCACCTTGTCCTTCAAACGTAACTGAAAATCATGACCATTCTGTTCTATTTACTTTCTCACCCTGAGCGTCAAATTCTTATACTTGCCTTGTTCAGGTAATAAATATTTGGACAGAAGTATGCAGATATATGGCTGTGTGAGCTTGATTTGATTCCCTAGTGCTAATCAGACTGCTCTTGAAACTTTGCTCTTTCCTCCTATTAAATGCACTGCTGTGTCACCATCCTGGTTGATCAAGTCTCATTTATCAAGAAAACATCACTTGTCATGACAATATTCCCTGTGCTTTCCATATTTCATAACCAAGTTATTTCAGACTTTTCCCATTATTACGATGTAGTAAACAAATTAATGTGATTTTATTTTTGTGTTGCAAGTATTGAGTATTTTTATACATATACAAATAAAATATCAAGGAAACCTTTTTACCATTTTTCATATATTTTAAAATAAGTCAACTATAGCAAATCATTCCATTCCTACACTAAGGATTATAATCAGATATTGTTTCAAAACTGTTGAGGGGTTTTAATCCTGCTGCAAGTGAAGTCAATGGGAGTGTTACTACTGAACTGAAGGGGAGCAGAAGAGGGAACTACAGGTAAGTCTAGACTACATCCCTCTATCGGCAGAGGGATGTAAATGAGGCACTTTGAAAGTGCAAATGAAGCAGGGATTTAAATATCCCACGCTTCATTTGCATAATCGCATGATGGTGCTCTTTCGAACAAGTGCCAGTTTGAAAGTAAAACCGAAAGTAAAGACTGCCATTTTCGAAAGAACCACATCTAGACCGGTTTTACTTTCGAAATGGCACTTGTTCAAAAGAGCATAATGATGCGATTATGCAAATGAAGCACAGGATATTTAAATCACCGCTTCATTTGTGCTTTTAAAGTGCCTCATTTACATTACTCTGCAGAGAGGGATGTAGTCTAGACACAGCATAAGTCTATGCCGAGTTCCTTGACAAATGCTGTAAATATAAAAAATGAATAAAGAGGAACTGGTGAACACTCTGAATTTCAAAGTACCATCCAGACTAGACCAAATGAAACCAAGCATCTAAAATTAAGCCTGCAACAGGCTGAACATCCTCAACTTCCATTGACTTGGTAGCTTACAGGAATAAGCCAAAAAGTATCTTCTCAGTGGCTGTGTCTACACTGGTGCCTTCTTGCGCGAAAACGGCCGCTCTTGTGCAAAAACACGCCGCCTGTCTACAATGGCTGTGCATTCTTGCACAAGTAAACTGCTGTTGTACTGTAGAAAATTTGGGCTCCTTGCACGAGAACTCTGACGCTCCCTTTCAGGAAGAAGCCCTCTTGCGCAAGAGCTCTTCCAGAAGAGGCCGGTGTAGACAGGCAACATGCATTTCTTGCACAAGAAGCCCCTATGGTTAAAATGGCCATCAGAGCTTTCTTGCACAAGAGAGCGTCTACATTGGCATGGATGCTCTTGCGCAAAAGCACATGCCAGTGTAGATGCTCTCTTGTGGAAGAGTTTTTACACAGGAACTCTTCCGCAAAAGAGTTCTTGGGCAAGAAGCTGCCAGTGTAGACGTAGCCACAGTGTATATGGAGCGACAAAAAGCAAAAGAGAACTATCAACTTTCAATACAACACACAGAAACAAAATGTAAAAAATTTCTTATGCCAGAAACACAATTAAGATGTTAGTAAATTGGACAGATTTAAAATATTTTGTTGTAGACTAGTCTTTCCTATTAAGGCCTTAGTATCCACGGGACTACTTGTCCAATTCTTCTGTTTGAAAAGATGCATTTACAAACCATCTTTCAAAGGAGTAAATAAAATATAAATTGCAAAAAAGAATTCAGAGTCAGCATTCTACAATGAAAAGCTGAAGTGTGATGTTCAGCCAAAACTCTGGCTTTAATTTTGTATAAACAAACATGGATACTATTTTTCCATACATACAACATTATCAAAGCAAGGCTAACTCTGGAATTGGTACTAAACCCCATCCAGAGGCCTTAATAAACTGCCCATTTGAGATGCAGGCATTTTGCAGATAATCCCATTTGGGCTAACTTGAAATTCTGTAGAGAATTAGTTCCAACTGAGAGGCACAAAATGAAAAGGTTTGGCCCTAGGCATAAATTCTTTAGTTCTGAGATTAATTCAGCATTCCTGCTTTCTTTCTTTCTTTCTTTCCAGTCATAGTATATTTACTAGTACAGTGAACCTATACACACTTTGTTAACAATCAAATTTCCCCAAAAGGGTCATAATTAAGCTGTCAAAATGTTAAGTGCACGCTTTCTCAACCTGAATCCTGTCCAATCTTGCATCATCAAAGCTAATAAATACATGAGTAAAAGAAGCAATGTTCCAGAAAGACAAAATGCAAATCACTGTCTGCTCCGCCCCTCCCCTGCACACAAAGGAATCCATCCCCCCTTTCATGAACATATACCCAAAGTCACACAGGTAGGACACTGAGAAGGAAGGTTCAGCCCTGATGTTTAACAGTTATCTATCTTATCTTTAAACTGACTAGTTTTTAAACAAACTCTCCAACATGAAGGATTTTTATCACTGCTCTTATCTCACACATACACTCCATATATACCCCTTTTATAAACATCCATTCCCCCACATAGCTTGCCTCTAAACCATACCCCATATATAAGCATCCATTCCCCCACATAGCTTGCTTCTAAACCTTTGCATACACCCCAATACAGTACACAACCCTCCATGCAAAAATGGACTCCACTGAACTTTACTCAAACAGCAGTCCTGAGGTACTAGGGCTATGAACTGCAAAGTGTGTTGACAGTGCCAAATTAAACACTGTCTAAACATATATTCCCACCCATATATACATACATACTACCCCAAATTGTTTAGTAGCTGTATCTTTTTATTTGTGCAAAAAATGGTTCCACATCAAATTCTCTACAGAAGGGCTTCACTGAACTGCACCAAGGAGTTCACATTAAAAGGGACAGTGATTCAACCTTTGCTCATTTCAAGTTTTGGGAAATGCAACTACTGTACTTCTTCAAAACTCCAGATTTCCTAATACTGAAAATTCTCTCAAATCAGCCCATCCCATACTGTGCATTTGCTCCCAGAAACACCGTGCAGCACTGCAGACAAACTCCCTACATATGGTTCAGCAGTCACCTGCTGCAGATTTTAAAACTCAGTAAAAATGAAATCTAGGGGCAAATTCTGCTTTCAGTTACTCCAGTAAGACCCCATTGAACTCAAAACCAGTAACTGTATTGGACAGTGTAGCCACAGCCGAGGGCAGTATCTGGGCCACTTCATTTCACTAGCCAAGTGACCTGCAAATTGGGAAAGTGGGAGGACAGAGGAAAAAGCGAGGTTGTAGGACTAACACAAGGGGCAGGTGGAGGCCACTGGACTGGGCAGAAGGAAGGGGGGTCTGGGAAGAATTACACGGAAGGCCTAAGATTGGAGGTAGTGATAGAGGATAAGCAGGGGACAGGCTGCACGAGGAGGCAGTGAGAGGGGGACTGCAGAAGGGCAGCCTGCACGGAGGGGTTGATGGGGGGAGGCTGCAAAGAAAGCAGAGCTAGGAGCAGGCCACACAAAGGGGGTGCGGGAGGCGGGCGTGCAGCGTGAGAATCTGTGGGGCTGGTGCCCGGCCGCAGGAGGGGGGCACAAGAGAAAAGTAAGCAGCGTGGGGGGGGCGGCTGCCAGGCCTCATGGGGGAGGAGTAGAGATGCGAGAATCTGTGGGGCGGATGCCCGGCCGCACGAGGGGGGCGCTGGAGGCGGCCGAGAATCGCGGGGATCTGTGGGGCGGGTGCCCGGCCACACGAGGGGGGGCGCAGGAGGCGGCCGAGGAGCACAGGGCTCTGTGGGGCGGGTGCCCGGCCGCACGAGGGGGGCGCAGGAGGCGGCCGAGGAGCACGGGGCTCTGTGGGGGGGGTGCCCGGCCGCACGAGGGGGGGCGCAGGAGGCGGCCGAGGAGCACGGGGCTCTGTGGGGGGGGTGCCAGGCCGCACGAGGGGGGGCGCGGGAGGCAGGCGAGGAGCGCGGGGCTCTGTGGGGCGGGTGCCGGCGCCAGGCCGGAGCCCCGGACTCACCCGGAGCCGGCGGCGGTGGTGGCCCGGATGGAGCTGATGCGCAGCCGGTTGGCCGCGTCCTTCAGGGCCTGCAGAGCCTGCTGGTCGGGTTTGTGATAAGCCTCCATGGTGCGGCGGGAGAGCGCGGGGCCTGGCCTAGGAGCAGAGTGAGGGACCGTCCGCGCCGCCTGCCGGCTCCAGCGAGACACACCCAGGCCGCCGTGGGGCCACCCACAGGCGGGGCCAGCCCGAGCTGCCGCTGGGATTAGCGGGTCGGCGGCCGGGCACGGGGTGGGATTGCCATGGGGATTAGGGCCTGGCGCTCGGGATTAAGGGGTTGGGTGAGGGGTGTAGCGGCGGGAATTAGGCGGCAGCGCCGCAGGAAGTCCCAGGCTACGAGCAAAGGATCTCCCCCCAGTTAGACCCCCCCCCCCCGGGAACAGAAGCTGCTTTCCACTGACTGTGGCTGCGTTTCAATGCGCTGTGCCAAGGCTGTAAACCAAGCACGTGCGAGACACGGCTCGTTACGGCACGTGCAGCGCAACAAGGCAGGGATGGCGCAGCAGATCTGCAGCCTTTCCCCAGCCAAGGAGCCCTACAGGGGTAGGATTGCAGAACCGGCATCCTCTTACCGTTAGATAAAGCTGATCTTTCATCATTCTACTCTATGGCCGTGTCTAGACTGGCTAGTTTTTCCGGAAAATCAGCCTCACCAAAGCCAAATAAAGGGGAATGATGACATCTCTGGATCTGCTGGCAATGCTCCTCTTAATGCAACCTAATATGCCATTAGCCTTCTTGGCTACAAGGGCCCCCTGTTGACTCATATCGAGCTTCTCATCCACTGTAACCCCCAGGTCCTTTTCTGCAGAACTACTACTTAACCGGTTGGTCCCCAGGGACAGAGAGTGTTGGGGTCACTGGCACAAGGGATGTAGGGGTGCAGGAATCAGGATTGATGTGTATGAGGGGCTCAGGGCAGGGGACTGGGATGTGTGGGAGTTGCAGGAGGCAGGGCTAGGGGGTGGGAAGGAGAGTATGTGCAGAGAACCCTGGGATTGGATTACCTTGCCTGGATGGGGCTGGGCTGCTGCACCCAGGCAGCAATGGCTAGATGAGGGGCTGGGCCAGGATTGACACAGCTGGATCATGGCCTCCCCTCCTATCCATGCCACGGAAGAAGATGGGGGACCACCATCAGCCCTTCCTGAGGCCACATGGGGGCTGCTCCTCAGGGCCTGCCTCATCATCCTAGCCAGGGAAAGGATACTGTCCAATTAGGGCCTTGTTGGCCCCAGCTCTGGCACATGGTGCAAGCTGCCTGCCACAGCTCCAGCCCGGGGGGGCTTTTAAACTGGCTCCCCCCAGCAGTGGCTCCTGCCTGCCTCCCCCCACCTCTGTAGGAGGGAGTGGGCAGGGGAGGGGAAGAGAGAAGGTGGGTCTGCAGAGCTGATACATGTAGAGATCCTACTTGAAATCTGGCTTCCTGCATATATCAGCTCCAGCCTACCGCCTCACCCTCTGCCTCTCTATCAGAGACAGCAGCGTGAGGGTCAGGGGGGCAGGTGGATCTGGCACTGGGGGGAGCCAGCTTTTAAACCGGTTGCTCACAGGCACTGGCTCCTGCTCGCCCCTTGCTGCCTAGGCTTATTGGTTAATCATGTACAGGCGGTCCCCGGGTTACGCGGATCTGACTTATGTCGGATCCGTACTTACGAACAGGGCTTTTCTTGCCCCGGAGGACGCGGGCGGCAGGACCGCCCAGACGTGCCGCGGTCCCGCCGCTCGCGTCCTCCGGGGCGAGAAAAGCTGCTCCGCGTCTTCCTGGTCTGCTTGGGGGGGCCCCCAGCAGACCAGGGAGATGCGGAGCAAAGCCGCGGCGGGACCGCCCAGACGCGCCGCAGTCCCGCCGCCCGGGTCCTCCGCGGCTTTGCTATAGTCAGCCGCTGGTCAGTTTCAGCAGCGGCTGAATCTGGATGCCAGTTCCGACTTACGTACAAATTCAACTTAAGAACAAACCTACAGTCCCTATCTTGTACGTAACCCGGGGACTGCCTGTAGTCGACTACATGGTGGCTCCCCTAGTCACAATTCATGTTTCTCTCCCTCATTACTGAGAGGTTTTTTTTTTTTTTTACAAGGCTGCAGAGTTCCCCAAAGACACTGAATTTCCCGGAAAGTCAGACTGCCTCTTGAGGCCTGCTTTGTTTCCCCCTCAGAGACTATGAACAAGATAAGTATTCACAGTTATAGGGTACTATACAGCATTTCTAAAATAGACAAAATACAGGACAATGTAGCACTTTAAAGACTAACAAGATGGTTTATTAGATGATGAGCTTTCATGGGCCAGACCCACTTCCTCACATCACATTTCAGAACAGAAGGGGGATGCAGGCGGGGGGGGGGGGGGAAGGAAGGTAAATGTCTGTGAGCTAATGGTATTAGAGGTGATAATTGGGGAAGCTATCTTTGTAATGGGTAAGGTAGTTGGTGTCTTTGTTGAGCCCAACACGTAGAGTGTCGAATCTTAGCATGAATGACAGTTCAGAGGATTCCCTTTCAAGTGCAGATTTGAAAGGCTTCTGGAGTAGGATGCAGGTAATTAAGTCATTGAGACAATGTCCTTTCTGCACTTGAAAGGGAATCCTCTGAACTGTCATTCATGCTAAGATTCGACACTCTACGTGTTGGGCTCAACAAAGACACCAACTACCTTAACCATTACAAAGATAGCTTCCCCAATTATCACCTCTAATACCATTAGCACACAGACATTTACCTTCCTCCCCCCCTCCCTGTACCCTTTCTGAAATGTGATTTGTCCTTTTCATATGTGTTCACTTTTTTTTTAATTGTATCCTTTAGTATATATGGTTGTGACTATTTTCTTCCACTATTTGATCTGAGGAAGTGGGTCTGGCCCACGAAAGCTCATCATCTAATAAACCATCTTGTTAGTCTTTAAAGTGCTACATAGTCCTGGATTTTGTTTCAGCTACACCAGACTAACATGGCTACATTTCTATCACTAAAATAGACAGGTTCATTTGTAAGGTGAAAACGTTGCACAAAAAAATAAGAAAGGGACCAACGTACAGACTAATAAGTTTATCAGAGATCATCCCACCTCCCAAAAGAGCTGTGGTAGGAGTCAGTCCTTCAGACCCGATGGCTATGTCTAGACTGGCATGATTTTCTGGAAATGCTTTTAACGGAAAAGTTTTCCATTAAAAGCATTTTCGGAACAGAGTGTCTAGATTGGCACAGACACTTTTCCACAAAAGCACTTTTTGCGGAAAAGTGTCCGTGCCAATCTACACGCGCTTTTCTGCAAAAAAGCCCCAATCGCCATTTTCACGATCGGGGCTTTTTTGCAGAAAACACATCTGGGCTGTCTACACTGGCCCTTTTGCGCAAAAGGACTTTTGCCCGAACAGGAGCAGCATAGTATTTCCGCAAGAACACTGACAATCTTACATGAGATCATCAGTGCTTTTGCAGAAATTCAAGTGGCCAGTGTAGACAGCTGGCAAGTTTTTCCGGAAAAACTGTCCAGTCTAGACAGAGTCCATATGGTTACAAGTGTATTACACCTTTTGCTTAAAACAATAGCACCTTTGCATAGAACGTCTCACAGGGCTAGTCGTGTTAGTCTGTAACTTTAAAAACAACGAGTAGTTCTATGGCACCTAAGAGACTAAACAAAAATAACAGAAAAAAGGTATCTGTTAATTGTAGGACCGCTGCTAATGAGGCTAATTAAGTGGGCTAGGTGTGTCCCATATTTAGCCTTTGATGTAACAATGAGGTGTTAAAAGCAGAGGCGACTTAGTTAATGCTAGGTTAGTTTGAGCTAAGGATGTTAAATTTCGATTAATTAGCTACTTGAGTAATCAATTTAGTTTCCATCAACAACTCGATTAGTTGCGCTTGCTATTCCAACAGTGCCCTACCTTTTCAATGTAGTAAGAGCTGCTCGTGGCTCTTACTACATTTAAAAGGCAGAAGAGCAACAGGAAACACAGGAGGAGTGGGGATTGCTTGAGTCCCCGCTCATGCTATTTCCTCACTGTGCCTCTGCGTCCCGTGTCCCTCCCATCCCCCACAGAGACGGAGCTGGAGGGGAACTGGATTTTAAGCCGGCTCCCCACATTGCCTGTCTCTGATAGGCTTATCGGGTAGTTGACTAATCTACTACCCACTTACATCCCTAGTTCAAGCCCAGTGAATCAGTGTCAAATTTGCAGATTAATACCAATTCTGCACTCTCCCTCTGTAATGGTGTGGTGAAATTCCTTTGTAAAAGAATGGCTACTTTTAAATCCATGATTGGGTGCTCAGGAAAGTTAAAATGTTCCGTTATAAGTTTTTGAGTTATCATTTTTTATGTCTGATTTGTGTCAGATAGGTAGCCTTTCCTTGACACAATCTGGGTGTTTGCTCTGTAGAGATTGTGAATAGGCAATGAACCAGATAATGGGCTCTCTCTTCAGGACATAGCTTCTGCTCCCAAGGTGGGAGTTTGCATTTCTTCTCCCCTTTAAGTATTTCCTAGTAAACTCACTTAACTTTGGAGGAGTAGCAGAGTTAGCCTATGTCTAGACTGCAGGCTTCTTTTGGAAGAAGCTTTTCTGGAAGAGATCTTCCGGAAAAACTTCTCCTGAAAGAAAGCATTCACACTGCAAAAGCGCATCAAAAAAGCAATCTGCTTTTTTGAAAGATAGCATCCATTCAGTGTGGACGCTATCTCGCATTTCAGCTGTGATTACTATGGATAGAGTGGCCACCAGGGCACCTGTGCTTTTTCCTCTTCTTTCCAAAGAACTCCCTCTTCCCCATCCACACATGCCTTTTTCCAAAAGAGCTCTTTTGGAAAAAAGCTTCTTCCTCGTAGAATGAGGATTACCAATGTCGGAAAAACCCCTCTGTTCTTTTGATTTTTTTTTTGGAAGAACGTGTTTGCAGAGTGGATGTAATTGAAGTTTTTCGGAAAAACCCTCTGTAGTGTAGACATACCCTGAGTCTGTAACTGGAAAGCCTTAGAAAACAATGAATAGTCTATCAGCACCTTAAAGACTAACAAAACATGTAGATAGTATCATGAGCTTTCGTGGGCACAACCTACTTCTTCAGATGAATGCAGTTATTAAAAGTCCAGTTACAAAATAAATAGGGGATTGGGGGGTGAAAGGGAGAGAAGAAAAAAATAAGGGAAATAGGAAAAAAGGCCATTTAGAGTGTTCATGCTAGGTGAAGATGATAGAGAAGGTGCAAATCCTGTGGGTAAGAGACCCTTGAAGAATTTCACAGGGATTTCAACAACTTCCACCGCACCGCATCAACCTTCATGCTTCTAGCTTCCATCCAAGACACATTTCTCAATCTATTGTTTACAGTCAAGCCCTAAGATACAACCAGATTTGCTCCAATCCCATGTTTTGTTAGTCTTTAAGGTGCTGCTCAACTATTTGTTGTCACTTAACTTTGTTAGTCCTGAAAGTGCCTTCTTGTCTGGCATGTTGGAAGCTCATAACACTTCCCAGGATTTACATTGGCCACAAATTCCCTTTACCTCCACCAGAGACTTTACATACTGTCTTCCAAAAAAGCTTTGCGCAAAAGGGACTTTTGCCTGAATGGGAGCAGAATAGTATTTCTGCAAGAAGCACTGATTTCTTACAGTAGGAAGTCAGTGCTTTTGTGGAAATTCAAGCAGCCAGTGTAGACAGCTGGCAAGTTTTTCCGGAAAAGTGGCTGATTTTCCGGAAAAACTGGCCAGTCTAGACACAGCCGTAGTGTGGATGTTTCCTTTTTGCGCAAAACCTCCTTTTTGCGCAAGATCCTTATGCCTCCCACGGGCATAAGATCTTGCGAAAAAAAGGGTTTTTGCGCAAAAAGGAAACGTCCACACTGCATGTTTTTGTAGAAAAACTCCTTGTGCAAAAACAGATTGGAAGAGATTATGCAAATGAAGTGTGAGAAAATGCTAATCCATCCTTCATTTGCATTGCCTCTTCCAGCAAAATGTGTAGTGTAGACATAGCCCTTGGGATTCCTTCTGATTTCTCCCACAACCTCCCTGTGAGCTCTCTGTGCTGAGGAATGTCAAAGCAGCACAGCAAACTGTCTCCCTCCCCCTGCAGCAGTGTCTGCCTACGGCTGTGTTCCTAGTTCAGGACAGAAAAGGAGCATTCCAATCATTTTCTCTTCGTTTCTTCCCCAAATGGAGCAGCAAGCTCAGAGGTCAGATATTTCAAGGCAGGCATTGTAGGATTCCGGCAGAAGCCAGTCCTGTCAACAAAACAAAACAGCAATGTCCACATTGGCTGGGCTCTGTAGACAATAAAGGGAGGGAGGACAGAAAAAAAGTCTCTGGTAGGCATGGAAGTTTGTCACTGAAACTGGGCATTTTTACTGAAAAAAAATTTGCATTGCAGTATGTACACTCTCACTGTTGTGTCACCAAAAGGCAGTTTTTGTCAACAAAAGTTGGCAATGTAGTCATACACTCAGACTCGAAAAAAAGACACAAATATTAAGGGTAATTTACCAAAGGTTGTGGTGGATTCTTCAACACTAGAATTTTTTATATTGAGATGTTATGTTTTTCTAAAGAACATGCTGGTAGTTCAAACAGGAATTAATTCAGGGAAGCCCTATCTATGCCTTGCCTTATAGAGGTAAGATTAAATGATTCACAGTGATCCTAACTGGCCTTGTATTACCTGCAACTCACCAAGGGATAATATCAGAAGGAAAAAGCAACTTTTGACTTAATCAAATATTTCTGAGTTTAATATTATAGTATCATAGAACACTAGAACTGACAGGGACTTTAAGAGGCCATCGAGTCCAATCCCCTGCCCTCACGGCAGGACCCGGTACCGTCTACTCTAGAGCATCCCTGATAGATGTTTATCTAAGCTGCTCTTAAATATCTCCAGAGATGGAGATTCCATAACCACCTAGGCAATTTATTCCAGTGTTTAACCACCCTGACAGTTAGGAAGTCTTTCCTAATGTCCAACCTAAACCTCCCATGCTGCAGTTTAAGCCCATTGATGCTTGTCCTAACAGAGGCCAAGGAGAACAATTTTTCTCCCTTCTCCTTATGACACCCGTTTAGATACTCGAAAACCACTATCATGTCCCCTCTCAGTCTTTTCCTTTCCAAACTAAACTAGCCTAATTCTTTCAGTTTCCCTTCATAAGTCATGTTTTCTAGACCTTTAATCACTCTTGTTGCTCTTCTCTGGACCTTCTCCAATTTCTCCACATCCTTCTTGAAATGTGGTGCCCAGAACTGTCCTACTATTACCCACCCTTTTCTGGCATCTCAATTTCCTACTCCATCTGTTCTTATAACCCTGTGAATCATGTAATAGGACTGTAATTAACACCACATTCACGTATTTGAAAAAATATTTTAAAGGAGAAGTTACATGAAATGATGTTGTATCATTGATCTCATGCCATGTCAGAGGCTGACACTGGTGTGTACCAGTGACATTTATTCAAAACTGGGCTCTAATCTTTAAGGCTCTCAACAAGTTAAGTTTCAACCAGAAATTGCCTCTCCCTCCATAACTGAGCTGTGCTTTAAGGGGGCCATTGCAGCAGGAAATGTTCACAATGAAACTAATGAGCAGTAGTGATAAAACATGTTTGGTCTTTTTTTTTTTTGGTTCCGTTTGTACAGAGCCTAGCACCCATGGGGTCATAGTCCATGACCAGGCTCCCAAGTGCTACAGTAATATAAATAATGAGCAATAGGGTTAATGGGAAGAGATAAACATACACACCCTTCCTCTCTTTGCTTTAATCATTTTCAGGCCATGTTGCAAGATGCATCTTTTTGCAAAAGACTTCACACAACAATGTAAGATAAGGAACAACCAGCTGAATCCAACATCACAACCAGGAAAAGGGAGCAAAGCTGCCAAATTTAGGAATAGCAAAGGTCAGAAACCTTATGCAAATATTCATTTCTGAATTTGGCACTCAAGACACTGCATTCATCTGTATGTTGAGTCAGTAACCTAACTCTCTTTATGATCAAAGAATATGCTGTAAAAATTAAACAAATGGGGGAAGAGTAGAATCTGGTGGGAGTTAAAATTTAGTTTTTAATTCAACAATTTTGAAGAAAGAGTCCATAATACCAGGAGCTCCAAATCAGACAGCAAGGCTCCATAACAGCAACTGCCAGCACTTAAAAGCCATTAATGCCTGTGAGATAGAGCAAGGATGATAAGCAAACCTACATGGTCTCACAGAGGGCATCAAATTTTAGCCCTGTAATAAGCCCTGTCTATACTGAGTGGAAATGACATTCAGTATTGTCTCAAGCACCCTCAGCAAAGGAAGCTAACCCTCCCACTCCCCCCCCCCCCCAAAAAAAACCCAAACAAAACAAAAGCAAAAACAAACCACCAGATTTCAGCTATGGGAGAAGCGAACACAGAAAGGAGAGCGGTTAGTTTCACGGTCTGCTAGAACCACCACTGATACTTGTGGATTTCCTTTCTGATCCAGCTTGTTCTGCCAAAGGCATAGTGCCAAAATACATTGGTGCCCACAGAATGGCTGCACAAAGGCACTGGACTTGCATTAGTCCTCTCATGTTCATTTTGGAAGTGACTGTGTTCCAAGGAGATCAGTCCCATCACCTACTGCACCCACCATCTATTGCAGCCAATCCACAGCTGACAGCTCAGCCAGCTGGTCCTAAGCCAGGTGTACAGGCTCCTAAAAGAAGCAGCATCTCCAGTGATGTGGAACAGCCTATCTGGCTGGGAACATTGTTCCATTGCCAATAGTTTTGAGACTGTCCTTCATCTGACTGCAGTCTGCATCTGCTCCTGCCCCATGGGCCACCTGGGGATTCTGACTACTATTGTAGCCATGAGCTAGAAACTCCAAATCAAAACTCATGACGCTGCCTGCTTCCTGCATAAGAAAAATTGTTTGGCTCCTATTAGCACCTTTTAGAGGCTCCCAGCCTGAATACTGTTCTTGTTGTAATTGTTGCAAGCAGTACAGCAGTGAACACGGCTCTTTGTGACATAAAAAGAGGCAACTCCACTGACTTGAATGGGAGCTCAGGTGCTCAACACCACTGAAAATGAGGCTGCTCATTTAGATATGTAAATACTGAGCTAGTTGCTTATTTTTTTCCCCCAAAGCTTTAACATTTTGGCCTTAAATCAAAATTCCAAAACTAATAAGGTTGCTGTCTGGTCATTATGTCCTTACCTACCACACCAGCTACAAAACCTAAGCACTTAAGACCAAGGAAATAAATAATTAAGGATGTTACACTTACACACCTGGTCTATAAACAGATAACTCATATCAACTATAAAGTAAAGTAGTAAAACTCTGGTTGAGTGCCTCACCTCCACTTCAGCCCCTTTACACCAAGCAAGAGGGCCAGAGTGGTGTAAAAGGGCCCTAGAAGTCCAGTGTCAGGCCATGGGAGGGATTCACTCATCCGAAGTACTGTAGAGAATGAATGGCTTTAAGGCTCTTCTCCAACAAGGACCCCCTTGCAAACCAAGCTGTCAGGAGGCAAGGCCAGGGCAGGAAGGGAGTGCTGGGGTGAGGCTATAGGTTGGAACGCTAGAGATTCTGATCTGTGCTGTGGTTCATAGGGCAGCTGTAATTTAGCAAGGCCTGGGAAGCCTGTGTAAATTATGCTGGAGGAGTGGGGAGCAGGGGAGTTCTCCCAAGCCAGGAATAGTCCAGGATCAAGAGGGCACAAAGAGTTTAAACCCACCACAGCCACACTCCTCCCTGCCGAGGCTGTATTGCATTTTCTTACACTGCCTGAGAATGAAAACTGTTTTTTCACCAGTAGATCTCAAAATACAAAACAAAACCCTTTAACACAGGTAAATGTTTGTTCAAATAGATGACACATTCTAGAAGAGGAAACTCCAAGATCTAACAAAATGACAGTTACTCCTGCCTCTCTTGATTTATGAAGAAGATGCACACATATTTTCAGATCAGGAGAATGCAGTTTAAGTGACTTGCTAAAGGTTACATAGAAAATTTGCCACGGAGTTGAAAAAAAGAGACTTATCTCTGAAATAGCAGGCCTACACCTTAGGGGCCTGGACTCTTTGGCTGAAACACACACTGGACTTTTAGTGCATGAAGTGAAGTAATGAGTCTGTTCCCTGTTATCTACATATATATGCTATGCTCTTTTTAAAGATGCAACCAACAGTCCATAGAATATAACGTGCTTCTGCAGTGCCTGAACCTATTGTTGCAGGGATCAAACCACATTGCCAACTCAGTCCACATATCTGTACAAGTGATACCATCACAGGACCTAACCACATAGGCCACACCCTAAGGGGCTCATCCACCTGCACATGTGCTAATGTGATATATGCCAACAAGTGCCAGCAATGCCTTTCTGCAATGTATATTGGCCAAACTGGACAGTCTCCGCAACAAACAATAAAGGGACACATATCAGACATCAGGAAAGGTAATCTATATCTATTCTATTATAAAAGGAGAAGTGTTCATCACTCTGTCTCAGAGAACATTTGAGAAGACTTCTGGCGTTTTCTAGAAAATGCCAGAAGGAGTGAGAAGTGTGGCTGAAGCCCCTCCCTTAGAGTTGCCATTGGCGGGGACTTGGGGCAGGGCCTGGCGCTTTCCTAGCAAGTGGCCGGTAGGTGTGGCAGGGAGCTGACGGCGGTGATAGTACCATGTAGACCTATGCCTGCTCGGGAGAGCAGCTTGCAGCCCAGGGCCCTGCGCTGCTCCTGTGCCCAGGGGGCAGGCTATCTGGCAGGTGGGGGCAGCAGAGCATGGATGGGGGGTAGGAGGGCAGAACCTCGCGGTCCATTGAGCAGCTGCTGCCGTGGCATGATGACTTCTCTTTGTGCCTGGGCCCGATGTGCCGCTAAGAGAAGTGTGAGATGCTGCGAGCGGTGGGGCTGGCGGTAAGTCCCTTATCTGCCCTCCCCTGTGCTTGCAGCTCATGCTGCCCACTTGCCCGCCCCACCTTGCTGCCGCATCCTCCTGTCTCTGCGGCCCCTCAGCCTATTGCACTGCAGCCATGAGGCAGGGCTTGGCTAGTATACATAAACTTGTAGGAGAACACTTTAACCTCCCTAAACATTCAGTAATGGATTTAAAAGCAGCCATCCTTCTACAAAAAAACCCTTCAAAATCACATTAAAAGGAAATAGCTGATCTGCAATTCATTTGCAAATTCAATACATTCAAACTGAATAAAAATCTAAACTGGTTACTGCACTACAGAGGCTATTTCCCCTCTCTTGATATTCACATCTCCCCATCAACTGCTGTGAATGACCCACATCCACCATGACTTGATTAGCCTCATTAATCACTGATCCTACACTTGATAAGTAACTTCTTTCTTCTATTGTACTTTTTATGTACCTCAGGCTCTGTAATTTCCACTCCATCTGATGATGTGGGTTTTACCCATTAAAGTTATGCCCAAATAAATCTGTTAGCCTCTAAGGTGCCATGAAACTCCTTGTTGTTTTTGCAGATACAGACGAACACGGCTACCACTGAGACTCTCAACTATAATTAGCTTAGGAGTTTAAGGAGATTTATTTCTTGAGAAAGCTTGGAGGATGACTAACCAGCTGTTTTTGAGCTAGGGGTACTCAAAACATGTGTTAGGCAAAAACCAAAATTTCATATAATGGTACATTTTAAGTGGCCTCTTACTCAAATTGTGATGATTTAAATAAAAAAAACTTTGTAGAAAACAAGTCAACAGGAATAATTTTTTACTTTCAGGTAAATTTGGCAATTTCCAGACCAGGCCTATTTTCTAAGCCAAAATAATAAGAAGTAAAACAGCTTTATCTTTGATGCTTGTAGCAGCCTTTTCCCAGGGAGACCATCACCCTACTGAATGGATAGTCCATTGAAAACTCCTGTGCATGTGTGTGCACAAACACATTCTCTCTCTTGCATCTCACATAGTGTTGCAGGAATCACTTTAATTAGTTACTTTGGATAACAGATGAAATGCAATGCCTAAGGACAAAGCAAGTACTTTATAAAAGAGTGTTTCAGCTAGAGATTGTTCTAACTTACAAAATTTAGAACCAGTTCTTCATTTCAAATGCTACAAACTTTGGGGCTGTTTGGATCTAGGGTTTTGATTCAGCCACTCTGATTTCAGCTTTACTTACAATGATCTTTGCTTGTGCTTGTTTAAGCCAAGCCTTTAACTCTAATCTGATTCCAGTTTTAGTTAGATAAATGTTCTTTAGCAAATCTCTACAGCACATACACTTTTAAAAATAACTTCATTATATCTACAGTGTAACTGTCAGACATTTGAGTCATGATAAGTAAACAAACTAATTCCCCTACCATCCCCCTTCAGATAGACTAGGAATTTGCTTTGTCATTACAGGTTGGCTATGTCTAATCAGGACTCACTGTTTAAAGGAACATCTACCTTCAAAGTGCTGAACTGAAGAGTTAAAGACCTTATTACCAAAAATGGACTAACTCACTTTGTGTAAATAAGGAGACATTTATATTATTTTAAAAACCAACCCATGCACTGTTTTCTTTTTGTACTGTAAACAGGTAAGAGAACAGGCAAGACATCTACAGCAATCAAATAAATTAAGACTTTTTTGTTCAATGTTTGTACAGCACCTAGCACAAGAGTGTCCTGGTTTATGACTAAGGCCCATAAGCAAAACCTACTATACCACCACTAAATAGTAAAAGAGACTTCCCATTTACATTATGTCATAGTCTATAAAACTACAATGGGGGAAATCCTAGTCCCGTTGAACTGAATAGGAGTTTGGCATTGATTTCAGTCAAGATTTCACACAATGGGCTTCTCTGGAAGAGGGATTGCAGTTTATTTTTAACAACATAACAGACTTTGGGGTTATTATTCCTTTTGGAAAGATCAGCAGGAGAGGAGAGCTTTTGGGAGTTGGACTAGCTAAAACCCAAATTCTTGCCCCAATTATGCAAGCTGTTGTGCACTGCCAAACTACTTGCACAAGTGCATAGATCCATTGATTTCAGCTTTGGATGCAACAGCCAGCAAAAATAGGGCTTAAGCGGGTTAGCTAAGTAACAAATAAATGGGCAATTGGGGAAGTGAAAATTGTCTACAAATATTGAACAGTGCAAGTGTAACCCACACATCTACGGGGTGTGGTTCTCTGTCCCATGTAGTGGCATTTAGATTACTTATAGAGAGAGAAAGAAGCTTTAGCTGAGAGCAAGCTGGCTTTGTATCTCAGGCTGTAGTGTAGAGGCTCATGCACTGTTTCTGAGATCCCAGGTTTGGTTCCACCTGTCAGCAGTACATAGGCATCAACAATGAAGGAAAAAATTAGATGCAAGGGATCACAAACACACTAATCAGATGAAGGTATGGAAAGAAAAGCTTTGGGTATTAGAAAAAAAAATTCCTTAATGTCAATTCTGTCATATTGGAGATTCGTCTCCCCAAAGGAGAGGTCTTGTTTATTTTTAAAATGGTAAACTGGACAATACACTAGAAAAATACACTGGTGATCCCAGTCCCACATTGGCAAGGGCTGAAACAGAAAATCTTGTAGACCTTCCTCCACCTTTCTCTGATTTCTACAAAGTGGGGCAGAAGGTGAAAGCTATACGCTCTCTAAATAAGAGAACATACAAACTCTGCTAACATCACACTAGACTAGATCTTCTCTCTCATGGGTATTCTCAGAACCTCATGATTTATGTTTGTAAGAAATAAACACATGCTATACATTTACATCACATACCTGCACACTTTAAGTGAGGCCCAAGGGCTAGTGCCTTCAATCATCCTGAGAAGGAAGCATATGTCATATGCCTTTGTGATTAGCCTTCTTGCATTTTATAAAATGATACCACTGAAATTTTAAGTAGGAAAAATACCCCTCAGAGTTATTTATGAAAAAAGAGAAGCTGAACAGAACTTTTTTTTAGCAAAAGCTAAAATTTTGGGGCTAAAATGTAAGAATCATTAACGCAGATATATGTAATTCGCCTGATTCAGGGTATCTGGAAGCTAAAAATCCATAAATGGGCCTGGCAAATAATTCAGTGCTATCACAGCACAGATTGGGAGGAGGGAGGTTATGTCCAACTCTATTTGGTTATCACTTTATGGACTGAAATATTTTGGATTCCATGATGTGAACCTCATTTAGTCCTTAGCCACCAAGTCCTGGTAAATTTCCCAAAGGAGGCAAGCAGCAGCCCAGAAATGAAAAGATAACTTACAGCAAAGGTATTAGTTTCTTCTGTGTTCTATGCAATATCTTTTTGTGTCTCATTGATGCCTTGTCACCTCACTGCAATCACCTTTCTCTACATTTCCCATCTAAATTTTGCTGCAACTCTTTTTTATTGTTTACCCCCACTTCTGTTTCTGAAGCTTCGGGGGGTAGCCGAGTTAGTCTATAAAGTGCTACCAGATTATTTGTTGTTTTTTCAGTTTACCTGTACAGACTAACAAAACATGTAGATGGTATCATGAAGAAGTAGGCTGTGCCCACAAAAGCTGAAGATACCTTCTATTTCTGGTTTGCCCTTCTTTTATTCTACCTCACTCCTAAAGCTCTTTTTAAAAATGTGCTAAAGGTTAATAAGAACCCTCTCTCTTTCCCAGTGCTTAACTGGCCCTGTGGGGAGCCCTGCACTCAAGGAAGCATAAGAAAGGGCATATATAAACATTTTACAAACAAAACAGTGCACTAATTCACAGTGATTGAACATTTGACACAATGGTCAATGGCCTCATTTAGACTGCTTTATTTTAAGGTGTAAAACAGGAGTAACAGATCAGAATATGACCACACATGTCAATTCTATAGGCTAGTGAAAGTTAAACATCTGTGGAGAATTGCAAATATTCATATCTGTACATTAATGTTTATCTGCCACAAAATAAATAATATAAATTATCTGATAGCTATATTAAACAATTGTACACTAATTACATTAGCCTATCAGTCTTCTTTTAGGGCTGGGCAAGCATTTGGTATTAACTAGTTTCAATTTTTGCCCATCCCACAAATCTTCGATACATTTTGAAGGTTCAGTTGAGTAAAGAAAAATTGACTCTAAATTTCCCAGTTTCATGCTGGATGGAATTAGGAGATAGGAGGGCTAATCTCATGGGAGTTCTAAAATGGCCTAGATAGCAACTGTCAGGTCAGAGAAATAATAGTAATAATTAATAACGTATCTTAGAAAAGACAAGTGAGTTCATCTCTGTGAAACAGATATTGGGGTTGCTCATCTTTACAGGAAAACGGCAGAGTAGCAGAAAAGTGGTTCTAATAATTATGTCTACCTACAAAGATGAGAAAGCTACTTTAAAAAAGGATATAGCTGAAATCTACTATATATTTGAGAGAATTTGTGCATCTTCCCATCTGTGTGTCCATCCTCTTTGTTCAATAACACTGTTTGTTCAATAACTCCTCGTAACTAGTAAGAGCTTGGACCACCAAATTTGGTATGCAGCTTCCTCTTATCATAACTTAATGCAAGGTCAGGGGTTGGTTTGTGCCAGGACAATGGGCTGTGGCTGCAATGAAATTGTTTCTCTTCAAATGGAAAGGGAGGGGTGTGATAGTAGTGACACTTATACTCTTGAGTGACCACAGTGAGGCAGCAGGTGCCCCAGCCCCAGGGAGTAACCTGCGGTTGGGATGCACAGCCTTCACTGGCCACCCCTCCTGCCCTGAGCCCTGCCTCTACATCCCCATGCCTGAATCCCCCACCCCCTGCTCTGACTCCTGCATCCCCCAACATCCCTAAACCACTACCCTGACTCCTGCACCTCACACATCCCTATCCCTGAAGGACCTGAACAACACCAGCTATATATTCTAGTAAAATATTTAAAGCAACAAAGGAGGAAGACACTATAACATCATTCTTGGAAAGTTGAGTTTCATGGAACCGAATGACAACAGGCAAATCAAGTTCCTCTGGCAAGCACTGAACACAGTTAAAACAATGGCGGTAAGGAGTACAGCCCCAAACAGAGATGGAGGTAGCAGGGCTGGGAGCCAGGAGCACAACCCTGGCCGAGGCTGGCACAGTGAGAGGCACAGCCTCACTCGCGCAATCCTGGCCGGGGTTGGCAGTGGGGTACTTCACAACCTCAGGTGCAGGGGACTGAAGCCTGAGCCTGCTTGAGCCCCACAGTCCTGGGGGAGAGGGCCAAAGCCTGCATGTTCCTGCTCTGGGTATGGGGGGGAGGGGGAGTGTGAGAACTGCTAGTATAGAGTGACAGTTGCTGAATTAATCCAGACCACCACCACCAAATCTATATCTCAACTAGTTCAGATTAATATTTGGTTTACCAAGTATCACACATCTGCCAGAAAATATGAGAAGGGTACTAAGAAAAATGGAAGCAGCTGCAATACACGTTGGACCTCCCCAGTCTGGCACCCTGGGGACCTGATCAGTCCTGAACGAGGGAATTTCCAGACCAGGGGAGGTCATTTCTGGTTTGCCAGCCCAGATTTGGTCCTGGCTTGGCTGCCAGCTCTCCTGATCCCACTGGTCCAGCTGGATTCAAGGCCACAGCAGGGCTGCTGGCCACGCTACCACTCTGGGATCCCAGATGCCAGCCCTGCTGGGCTCCCGGACTAGGGATGTAAAATCCCATTTAATTAGTTAACCGGTTAAATTTTAAGTTTAACCAGTTAACGGATTAAACGGGTGGGCTGGAGTGGTCTGTGCAACGGGCAAGGACTGCTCCAGCCCAGCTGCTTTCAATCCCACTCTGAGCTACTGGCTCCCAGCCTATGTGGGGATGGAAGCAGCAGCAGGAATAGGGGGAGGGATTCTGGCTGCCAGCCCACACAGGCTCCTGGGCTGGGAGTTGGCAGCCTCACGCAGGGTGAAAGCAGAAAGCCAGGGGACGGAGGGAGTTGCTGGCTCCCCACCTGCGAATCTTCTGGCCTCACATAAAAGACTTCCAATTCCCAGCTCTCACGGGCTGGAGCAGCTCTCAAGGGTGATGCTTACCAGGTAACCAGTTAACCATTCATATCCCCAGCCCAAATGCCATACCTGCCAGAGCCCACTGCCACGCTGGCCCCCCCCCCCGATGCTGGCTCAACTGGGCTCCTGTGGCTGGACTCCCAGCCACTAGCTCTGCTGGCCCCCCTAGAGCCCGCTGCCATGCCAGCTCCCCTTCCACAAGCCTGGCTGGGTTCCAGGCTGTTTGCCCTCCACTGGACAAGGAACATCTGTGATCTTGCCAGGCTATGGATGTTGCCAGACCAGAGAGTCCCAGCTTAGAGAGGTTCAATTTGTAGTATCAGCAGTGCAGATACTACAGATTTATTGGTTGGTTTGCCAAATCTAAAAATTTAAGGCAGCCCATGAACTTTTGAGTCTCTACCCATAGCTAGTTTCTATCTCTATAAATGAAAAAAACCACTGGAAGACAGTAAGAGGTGCTGAAATATTTGTTTTTGAAATTTTATTACAAAAATATATTTGCAAATGTACAAAATTTTGAATGAAAAATGCTAGTTCTTAAACATTTATGCAATAACTTAATATTTGCAAACATACATAGAGGATATAATGAAGTCCATATCATACCATAATGTTAGTGATGCAGTATCTATGTTTATTGACTTTAAAAAACACCTGTTCGTAGACCATATGTCCAGAATTACTAAAAAGCCCAATGTCTTGAGCATCTTCATAATGTAAAAACATGCACGTAAATAATAACCCATGAAGCCAAAAGTGGTTAAAAAAATTCATGCATTTTAAATGCTTACTTTATATTTTAACCCTCCCCCCAGTGGGCCCATACACAAAATAGATAAAAAATAAATAGACCATCAGGGAAAGATATTGCAATTTTTTCCAATTTAAAGTCGAAGGAAGATATTGCATCTTAACATTTTCACACCAATGTCAGATTAAACTGAGGTGAAATATATTGCACACATTCCTCCTGTAAAAGGTATGCTGTAGGCAAGAAACAATTCAAATAGCTGGGGAAAATGGCTGGTTTCTCACACCCTTTTAAAGATAACATTCCAAAATAATCACTCTTTTGAAAGTTTCCCAGTAATTACATACTTGACTAGATAGGGCATTATAGGTTCAAGGAATGCACCAAAATGAAGCAAAACAAAATGTAGGCAAAATGAAACATGTCCATTAGGAAATGTTCAAACATGCTGAATATCAATACCTGGCAATTTGTTGTTATGAAACTAAACTTAATAATCACTCTCGCAGTTTGCCTCAATTCTTTTGTAAATGTTTTTTACTTCGACAAGATATACTGCTTTCAAATCAATACGGGTTTGGCATCTTCCATAAAACTGTGCAAATTAATGTAACAGCTACAAAACTGAGAAACAACCTTAATTTTGTGAATAATAAAGCTGTAAATCTTCAAACTATATTTGAAGATTATCATTTTTAAAGTGACTTAACAGTGACCACATAAATCACATCCTTAGACTGATAATCAATTTTGGGGATAAAGTCTAAACTCCTAAACTAACAGTTTTCGCTCTCAGAGCTGAAGGGTACGATCACATTAAGTAGTAGTTTTTACCAAAATAAAAAGTCACTTTAAATGATGTTAAGTTGTTATGACCCATAGTAACTAGCTATGCATTAGCAATCAGTACTTGCAGCTAATATAAATCAAGCAATGAAACTAACTTGACAATTTTAGAATACAAAAGTTCAAAATAGTCAGAATAAAGCCATCAAACGACTTCCACATTATAAAACATCTCCAGTTTTATTCTGAAGCAGAGCTTCTGTTTTACAATGCAATCCTTCGTTAAAGAGGTTTCTCTGTTAAATTTTGTCTTATTACAACAGTTCGGTATACTACAAGAGACTCCAGTTCTCCCAGTGTGTGTCTGTTTATACATACAGCAGTTGGAGTAAATGTGGGTAAGAATTCAGTGTGAATAGAAATCAGTTGTACTCATTAGAAAGCTTGCTTAGTCATCACTATGCTTTATATTCATTCTGCAAACTGGGAAGACGACACTTTTCCAGGCTAGTGTAATATAAAAATTTAAGAGAACTTGGCTTTACCAATATCTTGTTGAGGTTCCTCGACAGGTATAACACAAGCACGTTAAATAAAAATGTTTGGGGTTTAGATCATAATCACCTTATAATACTTTGCTAATTAAAACAACATTCCCAAATGATCAACTGTTCATGACTTACAGACTTAAAATGAAAGTCCAATCCATATGAGAGAAATCTTTAGTATCCCATCATTTCTATAAATCTTTGGATATGGCATTTTAAGGATGTGACTGTATTTAACTGAAAGTTAACACAAATATTTGTAATTGTTATTATCTCAGTAATTCCTTTTCTCATTTCTATATTGGGAATTCCTCTTTCCAGTCACCCTCATTTAGTAGAAATGCTTTAAAAAAAAAAAAAAAAAAGTCAAGAAAGTTCTGTTTCTGTATTTGTTGAAGCCAGAGAAAAGACATCTAATGATGGCCTTAGTTATTTTCCACTAGGACTATATCCAAGAGCACTGCTCACTAATTTGGCATTTTTCCCCCGTTCTTTCTCCTGCAGAAAAGGTCTTCAAGTTTTATTTGTATTAGGTGTATGGACTTAAGTAAACTAATGAAATTTACATTGCTTTGTGCATATTATTATAAGTCTGGTAGGTGTATAGGAAGATCACCTTCTTCCTTACAAGGTCCAGAAAGTCTTCCTTGCTGAATTCAAATGCTACGATTAATGCTTACATATTGGTAAATTCACATGATCGCTAGCACATTTCCCTGAATTCTGCACACTAATATAAAATACTAAATATTTTAAATTGAAAACACTGAGTTCAAAGGTTGAAAAACTCTTCAGAAGGCAGATTTTGCTAAACAAAACCCTTTTCTATTCATGCACAAAGTTCAAATTAAAATAATTATTAGACATATGAAAAACACACACAATTTGTTATAAGCACACGGATTTGTGACTGAGTCACAATTAAAGCTTAGTTGATCATTTCCAATGAAATGACACTGCACCCTTGACTATGCCAACATTATTACAACTAATCACTAGGATATTCTATTTTATACAGCCAAACAAAACTTGTTCCTTCTTCATTGCAATAGTGCTTGGAAAAAATAAGCAAAGCATCCTAACTGGTTAAATTTACTACAAATTATCCTTTACCAAATATACCAAGACCTCTCTACTCAAAAACCAGTCCTTAAAATAACTATTGCTGGAATCAACTGAGACCTATTTTAAAGTATTACTAAGTACCTTTGCATGCCATATAGAAATAAATATAAGTCACTGATAGACCAATAGCAGCATAGTAAAAAATAACAAGAGATTCTTTTCTGACTTCAAGTGGGGAGACATGAAGAAATCGGATTCTTACAATGGTAAATAAGGATATGGTAAACCATATGTAAGAAGTGTTCACTTTTCAACTAAATACAACCCCTGTACTATGCAATGTGAAAAAAAACATGTAGGCAAGGGGTCAGTTTGCAGTTCTCCATCTGTAGAGTTTTCAGCGTGACCGTGCCAACACAAGTATGGAATGAAAACTCAATTCTAGCATTAGCCCATCTTTAGCTTAACAGAAACAATATACTGAAAATATTATAGAGTTCCAGAGAACAGGAAAACAATATAGTCTTCGAGTGGTGTTCTCTCTCAGATCTAATTTTAAGTACAGAATCAAGCTGTTACTTAAATAACACAATTGTCCTATCCTAGAAAATCCTCTTTTTTAGAGAAACTGAGCGCACACTACTGGACACGTACTTGTGACCAAAGATGCAAAAACCAAAACCTAAAGGATCCTTTCAAAGTAAGGATATGCATTGGGTAGAAGCTGTTTGTTGGACAAGAATGGGTAAAAGTATTTTTAACCCTTACCTCAAACATCTAGCTCTAAGGGCATCCAGCTAGTTATGATAAATGAGATTCCCCAGCCTGTACAAAGCCTTCACAACCATAAGTGGGTTTTACAAACGAGTTTTGTTCTGATCTGTGTAGTGTACTGTCCACTGGAGAGTTTAAAAACCACTACTGCTCCCCTTAACGTTTTAGTACTGAAGGTAGCTGGAAATAAAAGTCAGAGAAAACATGTGCTCATCCAGTTATTGCTAAAAAATGCAAATATGCAACTAAACAAATTTGACTTCAAAACAAAGATTTGCTGGTGATGATCACAGTGAAACCTAGATCACTTCTGAGAAGATTACTTTTAGAAGTAATTTTATAGTCTTTCCCAATAGGCTCAAAATTCAAGATGCTGAAAACTAAATATTCTTTTTAAAAAAATATTACAACTTTATAGATGAGGCATAATTGTTTCAGAAGCAGACATACTGTCAGTTGAACTGAATTAACTTCAATTATAGTTTGAGGTCTGTATTCTTGGTCAGGACTTGCAAGTAGACTTCATGAACAGTACTGAGAAAACTGGAATCATTCTGCAGGAGGGGAAAAGAGCACATGCAGAACATTAACTAAAAACATACACTTAAGTGCTGATTTTTCCTATCTAATATGCAAAACTTAAAGCCTGAAGAATGGGGAATATAGAGAGGATTAGCTGCATGAAGGCACAGCTACACAGGCATCACATAAATTGAGGGAGTGAGAGGCTGGGGGCTAGAAATCTAAGACCCATGATTATTCATGTCAAGTGGTCCTAACATCCAGCACAAGAAGCACAACAGCCACCACCATTCCAGCCCATGCAATTACTAGTAGTTTTAAATGGGTGGAAAAGAACGTGCATTACTGTCCTAAGGGAAGGTACTACAGTAAAACTCCATTAGTCCGGCATCCACTGCTCCAGGACTCCTGATGGTCCGGCACCATCAGGAACCCGGAAGTGCTGGGGCAGCCGGACAGGCTTCCCCTATTCAGCTGCTGCTGAAACTGACCAGCAGCTGAATCGGGGAAGCTGGGAGCAGAGCAGCTGGGGTGCTGCCGTGTTGGTCTCCTAGCGCTGCCCCTCGGGGCTACGGGACCAACCCGGCAGGACCCCAGCTGTCCCTGATTCAGCCGCTGCTGAAACAGATCGGTGGCTGATTCCAGGAAGCCCGGGGCAAAGCAGCTCTTCCCCAGGCTTCCTGGAATCAGCCACCGATCTGTTTCAGCAGCGGCTGAATCAGGGACCCCTGGGGCAGAGCAGCTGGGGTCCTGCTGGGTTGGTCCCGCAGCGCCATCCTTTGGGGTCCCGAGGGGCTGCGCTATGGGACCAACCGGGCAGTACCCCAGCTGCACTGTCCCAGGCATCCCCAAGAGCAGCTGGGGTACTGCCCGGTTGGTGCCGTAGCGCTGCCCCTCGGCACTGCAGGACCAACCCGGCAGCACCCCAGCTGCTCTATTGCAGGCATCCCCGATTCAGCTGCTGCTGAAACTGACCAGCAGCAGCTGAATCAGGGACGCCTGGGGCAGAGCCGGACTATTGTAAGGGGGGGCTATGAGGGGTCTGGGGTGGCATCCCCTCCCACTCCACTCCAGACCCCTCATAGCTTTCCCTTCTGATAGTCCGGCATATGTGATAATCCAGCACCCCCTGGGTCCTAAAGGTGCCGGATTATCGGAAGTTTACTGTAGTTTCACTGTCTGTCAAAACTCCTGCTGACTTCAAGCACATCAAGTCTCATTATTTGAGCTTCACAGGGGTACAAAGAATTTTGCTCTTTGTGCGTTCCTGAAAAGCACCAACATCCAAATCCACCTCCAGCCAATGCCAGCAATTATATGAAAAGACTTTCTGTGATGACTTACACTTCTAAGACCAATTTTTGTCTCAGCGTGTTCCTGGGCCTAAAATCCTAGATCAATATGGTAGCGGGAAAAAAGTACACTAATATGCAGTATTTAAAGCTATTCTAATTTTCTTATGTTCTAACCATTCTTAGGTTTGAGCCATTTCTTAGGCTCTCATCATTTATATATATTGATAAAGCATACAACAGACACCCAATCAATCAGAATGAACTGACGAATATTCTTCTCTCTCAGCATTTTTGCATTTCAGACCTTTGTACTCTACTGTGGACATATATAAAATAATCTCCCACTTCTGAGAAGGACAATTTTGATCAGCATTCAGTTTCCTGCCTCAATAGGGCATATACTGACTGTACCTCAAAAGTCACACTCCCTGTGAAATGGAACAGCACAAATAGTATCCTCAAGGTTATAAGCAGAAATCAGTGCAATCTGACTAATGATGATTGTAATCTCTCTCCCTCCCCACCCCCCTTATTTTTATATATATATATATATATATATATATATATATATATATATATATATATATATATATATATATATATATATATATATATATATATATATATATATATATATATATAATAAAAATAATTTCCTGATGGGCAACAGAATGACGTCATCAGGCTCTCAGGCTGCGAAAGCTGCCAGAGAGAGGGGGGTTGGCCAGCATAGCAAGAAGGAGGTTCAGCCCCCGAGAAAGCCGCCAGAGAGAGGCGGACTGATGAGCGTAGATCTCACGCTCTCTGTCTGCAAAAGCCTCCAGAGAGAGGGGGGCTGGCGAGTGTAGCGAGCAGAGGACACAGCCTCCTAGTAAATAACTAAATAATTAATACTAATAAAGACTGGTAGTTGAGCTCAGTTTGCAGGTTTTTCCTGGGTCAGCAATTTTTTGTTGTTGTTGCAGCTATTTGACCTATTCCCCCTCCCCCCCAAAAAAAGTAATGAAAAAGAATAAAAACAGCCACCAAGCTGAAATGACTTCCTATGACCCCTTCCAGTCCTAAAAATTTATCACTAAGAGCTATGTGTCTGTAGTCTTAGGTGCAAGACCTATCAGCATGGAACGAGCAAGAGATCCCTGATGTTGCACAAAGTTTTGTAACACTAGTGGTAATTTTACAACAGAAAGAGGCTAAATAGTCCTCTTGCTATGTGTCCCTATAGGAGCAATAGCTCGATTGTGATTCACTGAGGCTAGGTCTGCATTATATTGATATAATTACATCACTCAGGAGTGGGGAAAAAAATCCACATCCCTGCACAACGAAGTTGTACTGACCTCGCTGCCAGTTAGTAACTGACTGACAGCGCTATATCGATGGGAGGGCTTGTCATATCGACATAGCTGTCATTGCTAATGAAGATGGTTTAACCATGCTGACAGGAGAAGCTCTCCTGTTGGTATAGTAGTGTTTTCACTGAAGTGCTACGGTGGCGCAGCTGCATCAATGCAACTGTGCTGTAACGACATTCTAAGAGGAGAACCACCCTGAGGAAAGCTGCAAAACTGAACTGCAGAAGAAATATTAATTGATGCATTAAAGCATGCTAATTAAAACTTCCTAATTCATTAATCAGAATGCTTGCAGTTTCCATTTCAAGGTGAGCTCACACCTTAAAGGAACAAAAAAACAAGGAATATTTTGTTAAATAAAAATGGAACAAGTTAATATCAGATTGAGCTATTAATGAAATATATTTTCATTTTAAATATATTTTTTAACTTCTTGTGGATAAGATCATGTATCAAATCACGCCTTTTAACATAAAACCCCACAGAATGGAACAGGAACAATGCAACTTCTCCCTTTACCTACAAATTCTGCAGATCCCATGATATACACAAGAGGTCAGAGCAATCTGTAGAGTGGTCTCTGATTGTCTTTCTGCTCAGAGCAAATCCACTGGAACTGAGCTGCCAAAGATTGCAGGCCCTAAGATCACCCCTGGAACTCCCTTGTTAGAGGGAGCTAAGGCACAGGAGGAGCTCTATAGGAAGATTAATACATCCTGAAGCTGCATTAATTTTTCTGCAGATTTTCACAGAGATGTATGTTGATGGAAAAAGAAAAGGCCCAATGCATGTCCCTCGTGGCCTTACTCTCAGCTGTTCCCCATTTCATCACTAAACCTGGATCCCAAAGAGGATGTAAATTGTGCCCTCCTGGGAAGAAAGGTACCTTAAGTCGAGGGATCAGCTCTACACATGGAACTGTGTGGAATCATCAGGCTCTCAAGAGTGCTGAGCTCTTGTAACATCTACTGAATCCAGTGAGAGTTGCAAGTGCACAGAGTCTCATTACTTGCCTCCGTATTCAGAAAAAACCCCAAAGCGGTTTAATCTGATACTGACAGTACCTTTATTAGATGTATTAATGTTTCCTGGAGCTGAGATCTACTGAGAACAGTAGGAGGCATTGTCTGAATTTCAGTTGCTCCAACTGTGAGAGGAGAAGAGGTGCTAGCTTTATTTTCCGTTTCAGTAGATTTTGCCGCTGACTGTTGGAAAACACTAGGAGACAAGAGGACTGAAGGAGTCACTGTGGTGGTGGCTGTAACAAACTGAGAAGGTGTCACCTGCAAAAGAAAGTAAAATAATTAAGCACTCATGTACTGCAGACATCAGTGTCTTTGTAAGAACCTGGATGAATTAACCATTGTTGCTTGAATTAACCATTTATGTTATCTAAACAGAAATTCAGAGTACTTTTATATATCAAACTCTCAGAGACAAATATCTGTTTGTAAAGACTAATATGGATATCTGTAGAGTACGGGAGAGCCTTTACTGGGCTTCAGGGACAAGACTGCTGTATTTTACCATTTCAAACTATGACCGAAATCAGAAGAGTATCCAAAGCTTTTTCTTTCCTCTTAGGATACATCTACACAGCAGCATTATTTCATAGTGCATATCTATACTACAAGCCTTTATTTTGAAATAGTTTGAGCTGGAGGACTTCTTACTTCGACTCATGGAATCCCTAATTTCATGAGAAGTAAGGGAAGTTGAAGGAATTATGTTCTTCCTTTGACTTCCTGCTGTGTAGATAGTGCCAAGAGCCGAATTAAGCTATTTCGACTTAAACTACTCAATTGATGTAGCTGAATTTGCATAGCTTAATTCGAGTTTAGCCTTGCAATGTAGACGTACCTTTAGGATTCAGATTAAATTTTTGTTAAGGTCAAATAAATTGGTTAATTAGATTAAGAATCTGGAGGATTTAAAATGGCTCCATTTGAAATCTCACTGATGGTGTTTAACTATGCTTTGGATCTTTTGATTATAATTTTGTTTTTAAAACACTTGGCACTTTAGGTAATTGGACAGCTGGAAAAAAAAAGTCATGCATAAGCAATTTTTAAAAACCAGGATTTCAAAAAAGACAGGCTAGAGAAAACAGATTAATCAACTACTGGGTGGAATAGGAATGTCAAGGACTCTAGGGAATTTAGCAGCTCCTCAGGGCACTGGCACTTAGGGATGACAATTATCATACTGAGTTCTTTAAAAACATATACTTGTAACAAGCTAGCTGGTTATGCTGCAAAAGCCGAGTCATATCAGTTTGCTTTACAAATACAAAACTTGAAGGGCCTGAATAAGATTGAGACTTATCTTTTTATAGGCAAAATTCTTCCCTGTAATCATTACCCTGTTGCGTTCTTAACTCTGCATAAAGTAAATCAGGTTAGCAAGAACTGAGGGTTCATCTACATCAGGGATGGGCAATAATTTTGGTAGGAGACCACTACAAGATTCTGGTAAATGGTCAAGGGCCGCACTTTTCTATGGAGCGGATATGGGGTCTGGCACAGAGGTTAGGTGCAGAAGTGATGTAGGAGGTGCAGGGTCTAGGAGGGAGTTGAATGCAGGAATGCATCCGGGTGCCAGATGCAGGCTGTGGCCGGGAGACACTTATCTAAGCAGGTCCCGGCCAGCAGCACTCTCAAGCAGGCTTTCTTGTCTGCCAGCAGTCCCTTGGCTGGCTGTTCCATGGGACTCTCTGCATTGTGATTTCTAGCCAATAGGAGCGGAGAGATTTTGCTGGGGATGATGATAGTGTGTGAAGCCTACCCCCTCCTCCCATAGAGCCACAGGGAGCAGCTAGTTACTTTGTGCAGCGCTGCAGTGTGGCAGAGGTAGGCCGCGAGCCAGATTAAAAGGCTTGGTGGACTGGATCTAGCCCACAGGTATATCATGCCCACCTCGGTCCATACTTAAAGCACTGAAACTGTGTCACTATAGCACTTAGTGAAGATGCTACCTACAGTGATAGGAGAGCATCTCCTGTCAACCTAGCACTGTCTATTCCAGGAGTTTAGTTGGTATAACTGCATTGCTCTGGGGTGTGGATTTTCCAAAACCCTGAGTGACATAGTTATAGCAACAGAAGTTTGTAATGCAGCTCAAGACTGAAACGATGAATAACGTATCTTAGTGGCCCTAAAGACTAGTCTTCTGGGGAAAATCAAAAAGGTTGTTACATGTTTGCAAAAATTTAATCCTGTATCAGTCAACTACTCCTCAAACTGTTCTGTTCCTCTGAAGCCTGGAACATGGAGACCCTGGATTTATTCCCTGGAGTCTCCACCATCCAATGAAATGTAGCATTATATCAAACCAAAATGCCAAATAATAATTTGGAATCAATGACATTAAAATTCATCTGATTTTGTTCTTTAATTACAACTCATGAAGCTCATTTCTGAAAGCATGCCTCCATAGCTTTGAGTCCGTTTTCTTTATATTAACTCACTATAACAATACCTTCCACTGAAGTTAAGAGCCCCAAATTATCAGAAGTCTAGATCTGTTTGAGGGGGTTAGGGAAAACTCTCTCTCTCTCTGGTGATTAATCTGAAGACTCCCTGTCACCTCAGTTTTATATAGCATATTCTGATATATCTGCTTCTTTTGCTTAGGCTTCCTAGATGACCAACATATTTAGGATTCATTTTGACACTACCACCAGTTTCACCAAAACAGGGAAGCAGAAATAAAGTACCCACTGGTATAATACAGTAAACTTCCGATAATCCGGCACCTTTAGGACCCAGGGGGTGCCGGATTATCAGATATGACAGACTATCAGAAGGGGGGGCTATGAGGGGTCTGGAGTGGGGTGCGAGGGGATGCCACCCCAGACCTCTCATAGCCCCCCCTTACAATAGTCCCGCTCTGCCCCAGGCGTCCCTGATTCAGCCGCTGCTGGTCAGTTTCAGCAGCAGCTGAATCGGGGATGCCCAAGGGGCGGCGCTACGGCACCACCCCAGCAGCACTCCAGCTGCTCTTGGGGACGCCTGGGACAGAGCAGCTGGGGTGCTGCCCGGTTGGTCCCGTAGCACTGCCCCTCGGGGCTGTGGGACCAACCCAGCAGCACCCCAGCTGCTCTTGGGGATGCCTGGGGCAGAGCAGCTGGAGTGCTGCCGGGTTGGTCCCGCAGTGCCGAGGGGCGGTGCTACGAGACCAACCCCGCAGCACCCCAGCTGCTCTGCCCCAGGCGTCTGGATTCAGCCTGCTGGTGAAACTGACGCTGCTGGTCAGTTTCAGCAGCAGCTGAATCCTGTGGCCTGGGGCAGAGCAGCTGGGGTGCTGCCGGGTTGGTCCCGTAGCGCAGCCCCTCGGCACTGCGGGACCAACCTGGCAGCACCCCAGCTGCTCTGCCCCAGGGGTCCCCAAGTCAGCCGCTGCTGAAACAGATCAGCGGCTGACTCCAGGAAGCCCCGGGCAGAGCAGCTGAAATCCTTCCTGGAATCAGCTGCTGATCTGTTTCAGCAGCGGCTGAATCTGGGACCCCTGGGGCAGAGCAGCTGGGGTCCTGCCGGGTTAGTCCCGCAGCGCCGTCCTTTGGCGCTGCGGGACCAACCCGGCAGCACTCCAGCTGCTCTGCCCCAGGCGTCCCCAAGAGCAGCTGGGGTGCTGCCGGGTTGGTCCCGCAGCCCCGAGGGGCAGCGCTACGAGACCAACCCAGCAGCACCCCAACTGCTCTGCTCCCGGCTTCCCCGACTCAGCTGCTGGTCAGTTTCAGCAGCAGCTGAATGGGGGAAGTCTGTCCGGCTGCCCCAGCACTTCCGGGTTCCTGATGGTGCCGGACCATCAGGAGTCCCGGAGCATTGGATGCCGGACTAATGGAGTTTTACTGTATAAATAAATGGTAAACTCAAATCAACTTTATACACAAACAAAAAGCTTCCTTCGGAAATTTGAAATCTTAAGACTATTATAAAAAGAAACAAGGCAAAACTATCCAGCTTAGATGTTTACATGAGAGTCATATTAAAAGGGTTAAACCACACAATATATATTAAATTCAACACAGAGAAAATATCACAATACAGGGAAAAGATCACTATAAGATTTTATTTAAAAAATAATCACAGTACATTTAAACCTGCACATTTAGTCAGTGGCACACTACTACCACACTAAATTGTCTCTGAGTTCAAAAGTAATACATTTGTTGCTGCGGTCACACAGCTAACTGATCATTGACTATTGGCCAATTTCCAGACTTCACTGAACTGTGAACAAAGTCATTTCTCTGCCCTCTTGATTAAAGATGAACATACTACTAAAGCAGCTTTGAAATAATGTAAGAGGAATTAGAACAGCATAGTTTAGAAATAGTGTTTAAAAGCCTTACTACCATTCATGATTTTTCTAAAGCCATTAATCAGTTTAGATGTTTATGGCCACCAGTTAAGGCCTACATTTCATTATGTATTTCATTTAGAAATAAATTAAATAAAAATCATTAGAGGTCAGGTATATTTTACAAGATATGAGCTTGCTTTCTGGCTACTGCTAATTATTTTTTATTCAACTCTCAAAATTCATTTTGAGATTATATTAAGCTGATAGTCAAAGGTTATTCTTTTGTGATTCTAACAACTTAAAAATGGAATCTATAAAAATGGGAAGTGGTAATTAAAATGATTACTGCTACCAATTAGCTACAAATTGTGCTCATAACTAGTCTGTGCTAGATCACAATACCTTTTGGGATGCTGTCCTTCATGTTTCCCCTGATATGTCTACCTTGTCTTTTAGATTGTAAGGTTATTTGGGATAGGGACTGTCACATGTTTGCACAGTTCCTAGTTTCCAAAATAGATTGAAGCTCTTAATGTTTATATTGGGGTTACATCTAAGTAAAAATATTTATGGAAATACGGAGATCTCTACTTACTATTTCTCAATTACCACCATTTACATATGAAAATGCTTTTAAAAACCGCTACTGGTTCAAACCTGAGATTAGAAGATCAACACCACCACCAACAATAAAAGACGTTGCGGTAAGTCTGCTGTTTCTGTTCATACCTCACAAAACACAAAGACTAGTTCACATTCCCAAGCACTGTACAGCAAACATACAGGGAAGAGATCATACATTAAAGAGAAGCCATTTTTAGTATATAGACTTCTTTCCTAAACATAATAGCATTTTCTGAACTTTTAGAGGTGGAAAAGGAATAAAGGACATGTTAATGACTACAGTCTTGAACCTGAGTCTTCAAGATACAAGAAATTATTTGCCGTAAAATAGAAAAAAAAAAATGTAGACATGCGAAATATTTCATTTCCTCAAGAAAAGTTTAAAATACTTACTTGGTTGGCTTTTGGCAAAGCCTTGGGTTGTGGAAATACTTCTGGCTCCCTGATTTGTTGTATGATCTGCAATTTTAAAGAAAGTGTACATGTTACTGTCAGCATTTCAATTTGTTGTAGTAATAGTATAATCTTTTTCTCCTACATCTAAATTATATATTTTCTTTGCTGTTACAAGTCAACATCTACAACAGACATAGTACACAAGTCTATGCAGTTTTTTATATTTGTACATTTAATAAATGGAGCAAAACAACAGATCAAAACATTGTTTTTTCAACTTGCCTTTACAAGATTGGAGTTTATATTCGAAGGCTGCAGAATCAGTAGCCATTTAACCATAGTTAAAGAATTCCAAAGACAGGGACTATCGAAGTTAAAAATAATTAAGTCTTGGAACCCAAATGTTCAGGTATGCTGGAAAATGATAGCAAAAACCAGCCCCCTCTCCCCCAAAATTAAATGCTCAATAAGTTTTAGTAAACAAAGAACAAGTTCATAGAAAAATTCTATTCCGTGTTTCCCTTTAAGCAATGTAAAAACTTCAATATATAATTGAAATCCAAAAATACTGTAGTTTGCTAGAATTTCAGAGAGTATCTTGAATCAGATCTGTTTTAGTAACTTGTCTTCCTCACTATTTACCACTCCCCTAACGTTTGCAGATGACAAAAATTATCAGTGAAGATTTCATGTTTTCTTCCAGTTCATGAATAAAAATGTTAAAAAGTGCAAGGTTGGTCCTTAGTCCTACAGGACCCCACTTGAAGCACATCTACTTGATAATGATTCCCCATTTACAATCACATCTTGATAAATTACATCAATATAATGAAAGTGAGGCTACATCTAGACTGCACTGCTTTTCCGGGATACCAGCGGTATCCCAGAAAAGCTACACCATGTCCAAGGAACACGTCCAATTTTTCGGAAAATTTTTTGAAAAAGCCGGCGTGCTGTTTCACCATCCCTGTAAACCTCATTCAGGGATGGCCTGAAAGAACACTTTTCCCCAAAATTTGATGCCTTGTAGATGCACCAAATTTCAGAAAAGCCTCTTCCGAAAGTAAATCGGATAATGATACATGATTTGCATACCACAAATCACGTATCTTTTTCCAATTTACCAGTGCAGTCTAAACGTACCCTAAGAGAACATGATAAATCTATTGTAAATAGATCTGTTTAATCTGCATAAATGCTAAAAACAGAACTAAAATTCTGTATGACTCCAGAAGTAGGTACAAGAGAAAATTCATATGTTTTGCAGGAAGATGAACTATTGCGTGTTCAATTTAATTAGCTACTTTTATGGTTGTGTTAACAGCAAGCAATAGAAAACTCAGATGGAAAAAAATAGTGAGCTTGTACATAATTAATAGAAAACCAAACCAAACCTTAGCTTCACACAACAATATGGGACTTCCAAGCTGCCTCAAAAATCTTTTGTGCTTACATTTATATCTGGGTATCTGCCTCCATACATGGAAAAGGCTCATTACCCTTAATTGGGTTTCAGGAAAAAAAAAAAAAAAAAGAGTTTAACAATTCTGGAAGTAAGAGGAAACACCAGTGACCTCAAGGTAGTCTACATAAGATGTAGATCACATATTGCCTATTCAACTGGATAACAGGAAATTACATTCGCAGTAGAAATGGCGAAGCACTTAGAAGGAATGATAAAAGGGGAAACTAAAGACAAGTCAATAATATTCAATTCTATACTTCCACAAAACCCTGACTGGACTTTCTTGTTATCAACTCCTGTGGCACTATACAGAATTATCTAGGAAGGAAATCTGTAAAAATACACTTTTATTCCTCTTATCAGGAATTCACATCATCAGCATTCAGTAGCATTTTTGCAATATAGACATTGGAGCATACTTGCCCGTAGTGACAGCAGCGTGATTAACAGCTCATCTACAAAAAGCTATATCATTTATGATAGCTGAAAATTACACAGAGAGAATAGTGTCTATTGGCAGAGTTTGTCAAATTTTCTCTGCCTGCCAACTCTCACTTAGAAATTCTTAACTAGGAGTCTCTGGTCCAGCAACATCCATGGTCCATCACAGATGTTGCAGGACCAGAAAGTCCTGGTGACTAGTGGCACAGATCCCTGTGGAACCAGCAGGGCAGTGGGCCGCCCAGCATGTGGCAATGGGGCTGCTCAGCTGTGTTGGGAGACCCAGCACGAGACTCCCTGGATGGGAGGGGAGCCATGGCAGCTCGGTGGGGCAGGGAGCTGCGGCACACGTCCGCCCAGCTGGTCCTGGTGCCCCAGCGCAATGGGTCCCAGAGCCACGGCAGCGATGGCTGCCCAATGGAGTAGGCAGGGCAGCGGGGCCAGCAGGAGGTGGGGAGCTGGCTGGAAGGCCAGCAGGCAGGCCAGGGGAGCTGGTGGCAGGGGTCCAAAAATGACCTCCCCAGGTCAGTCAAAATCCCTCATCTGGGACCAGTCAGGTCCTGCCGGTGCTGGACCAGGGAGGTCCAACCTGTGGTTGAAATCATTCTTATTCAACATTTAGCAAGCCATTAACATATCCACATATACCGAAAAGTACAATGGAGAATTAAGAATCTTCATGAACACAAGAAAATTCTGCAGAAAGAATATTTCAAATTCAGCTGGAAACGCTACAAATGGTAAGTAATAAAAGCAAAAAACTAAAAATATCTAAACACACACCCACATCCACACCCACCCATCAAAGTTAAGAAATTCTGTTGGCATGACAGAGAGTTACACTGATATTGCTCGGAGAAAGCCATCACCTAAACCAATTACAAAATCTCAGCTATATGCAATTTTAATGTGAAAGAGCAGATTTCTCATCTAAAACTAATGTTAACAAATCAAATGCTCACTTCAAAGCCTTTAGAGAGTTAAAACCTAATTTCTAAGGAAGTTCAAATTTAAAGGACAGAGCATTTGTTGCCTGATAATATTTTAAAAGAAATACAAATATATTTAGATATAAATCCACAAAATACCTGACGGGGTGTGATTATTTTGCTCTTCAGTGATGCTGGTTTGGTGTGGGATTCTTTGAAGCTTTCTGGTGTTGCCAGTTGGCTAATTGTGGATGAACTGCTAGGCATCATAGTAGTTTTACTTAGAGACTGTTGTATTTGGTCCTGTTGTGGAGTCAACCTGAGTTTCTGGAGAAGGTCAACATTTGCAAAGGGTGTATTTGAAGCATTTCCTGTATTAGTTACTGCCAAAGGTGCTATTAACTGGTTTTGGCCACCAAGGAGATTTTGTGGCATGTGATTCACATCAGATGGTGACTGATTCATAATTGGGGACATCTGTTTAGTGGTTTGATGCATCACCTGCATCATATTACTGTTTAGGTTGGAAAGTATCTGAGCAGAAGGAGCTTCTGTTGTTGAGGCTGAATTAAGAATAGGGCTTAACTGAACTGTATAATTTGAGACATTCTTTACGTCAGGCTGCAAAACTGAAGCTGGAGCAATCAGCATGGGTGTTACAGACTCCTGCTGATTCAAGGTACTGCCATTGATTTTGACATTAGTGCTCTCTGGTTTCCCCAATGATTGGTGTGTGTCTGATGACTGCTCAAGTAAAAAAGGCAAGAATAAGTTGTGCTCTCTGCCTGTAGTGTCAGCTTGCAACTTCTCCACTCTGTCTGGACTGGGATATGAAGCTGCTGGTTGTTCCTTTGGAAAGGAAGTTCCAAATAATTCTTCTACCGTTAGATGTTTGTGCGTTGACTGGAATGGCTAGAAAAAAAAAAAAAAAAAAAAAAAGAGAGAAAAAAAGTGTTCAGAGAACTGGTGAAAAAAAAACTACAGACACAGAAGCTGTCACAGTATTCAGAAAAAATAGTTGGGAAGAATACTTTGACACAAAGTCAAGTTGGGTGAAGTAACATCTTTTGTTGGACTAACTTATGTTCGTGAAAGAGGCAAGATTTTGAGCTTACATCAAAAGTAGCAGTTTATAATGTGTGCATGAACATCAGAGCTTGCCATCTCACCCACGTGGAATACACTAACTGTAAATTAATTACAAAACCATTATATAGATCCAGATTGTAAGAACTGTTGTACTTCCACAGAGTTAATTAATGGAGACTGCCTTAGGCTACACACTATTGCATAAACTCAACAAAAAGACAATCACTCTATGGATATATAGTGTTAATCAAATGACAGCAACACAGCTGCCTTGAATGACAGAGTATTCAAGATGTCAGATACGGCGTATCTAGAATTGCATGGCAAAAAGGTAACAAAAGAATATAAAACGCAATGTGTATCAACAGCTCATACTTAAATCTTTTTGGACATAATAATGTAAACCAAATACAGTTAGTTGAATGATCTTGAAGAATTTTAAATGGGTGGTATTATAAGAACAAAGTCAGTTTTAGGAACCCATGATACATGTAAGGAAAGAAAAACACTGGAATTAAACTTGCTACAGAAGAACTATGCTTGAGAGACACAAAAAAATTATCATTTTTGGCTCTCAACTGTGCTTCAGTGTCAAAGCTTATACCTAATCTTGCAGGAACAGATTAGTAAAATATACCTTATCCTATTTTTAAGAATACTACAAGTTTTTCAAAAGTTTTAATTATTTTATGCCTCAAGATCGACTTTTACAGGAAATTACCTGCAACAGCAAAGGTGACAATAGCTTCAAAGATTTTTGCATTAAACAAACCCTTTTGTGATAAACAAAGACTGCATCTATGTAAATAATGCTGTATCCATTCCAAAGGATCCCTTGTTTGTACATTTAATACATTTTCTAATATATTTTATTATTTTTAAATGAAACAAGCCAATTACACAAACTGAAAAACAAATTACCATTAGCATTACATATTACTTTGATCACTTACAATTGTGTAATGTGTTTTGGAGGAAACACTACATCTGTTCAGATGAGTTTACAATATACATTTCAACTCTGCCAAAAGCGAAGGTCATCAATAATTACATATATTAAAAAGTGGGAGGGGGATCCAGAGGAAGCAGAAGGGTCACAACAATAAGATTAAGCAGTTACTCAAGAAGGCAAATACACATCTTGATGGCTCTGTTAAATTCGATTTTTAAAAAAAATGCTTTCTGTAGGTAACATGACAGATGTTATAACAGGTGAACTCCAGGAATTTCCAAGTATAATACTTAAAACGAATATCTGGTTTATGTACTTCTGAGTTGGAACCCAAGTACTATCAACTTCAGGTTTTTTCTATATAATGTTCACTGAAGAAATATTCAAAAGCTAATTAAATACCTTGTACAAAATTAATGTGACAAGTGTCTTCTTGTTTAAATCAAAGAACCCCGGAATGGCAAGCCTAAGCCTACCTAGATTACGTTGCATGACTGGCTTGTCATAAGACTTTCTACTATATTAAGAGATTTCCTATATTTAAAATTTTACTTTGCTACTTTTAAACAGGATAATGTTAAAGCAAATTTTTATACTAGCAAAAAAAGAAGAGCATTGTCAATTACCATTTATAATATAATTTGTTTTCATTCTCCAGTGCAACACACATGGAAAATATTGTATCTTCTATTGATTCTATTTTCCATTTGGCAAATGTTTTAACTTTGTGTTTCTTATAGAAAATGGCTGCCGTTTAATTACTTTAAAGAATTCTTAGCTTTTCAGTGGCTTTTAAACTGCTGAAGAAATAGCATGGACATTAGCAAGGCATTCAAAGTGATGAAGGCTATAAGGAAAATAAATCAAGTCACACGTTCTCACGCTGTTCTATAAAAAAAGTGCAGATTATTTAGAACAAAGGATGTATATGGTAGTGTCTTCTAAAAACTATCCACAAGGCAAAGAGTATAGCGCATTTGGGAATCACATAGACTGCATAACTGGGACTTGTCTGCCTAGTCAGTGTTAACTGCATTAAAATTAAGTAAATGTTACAAGAGAGTCATATTTATTGTCACTTGGCCCACATGCATCATGTATGTGTAAGTGTGGGGGAAATAACCTATGTTGGTTAAAATCACCAGAAAGACTGATACAAGCATTTTTTTCTCTAGCTAACTGAATAAACACACAAGGAATTTATACTGCCACTAGACCAGAGGCTGGCAACCTTTTCAAACCAAAGAGCCAAACTACACCAAAATTCAGAACAAATGGACAACAAAGAGCTGTATAAGAATGCCAATTTGCATGACTGAAAACATACAACTTAACATTATTGATAACTGATATAATGATTAATAATAGCATAAGTGAAACATTGTATTCACAGACTTTATTTAATGGAACTTCTGCTGCTGCATCTTTTCACACATTTCTTTGAAGTTTACATTGTAACTGGTCAAATCCAGCTTCATGAACACATTCAGGTTGTCTTCAATCTTATGGCAGGGGGCTAGGGATGTGGGGGTGCAGAAGTCTGGGTTGGGATGTAAGAGGGGCTCATAGCACAAGGTTGAGGTGTGTGGGGGTGCAGTAATGTTATGGCAGGGGGCTGGGGCTGTGGGGGTATGAAGGGCTCAAGGCAGGGGGGTCAGAGGTATGATGGGCTCAGTGTTTAGGTGTGGGGGGGTGCAGGAGTGTTATGATGCTGCAGCCAGATGGGGGCTGGGCCCCAATTGGGAGCCTGTTGGCCAGGCTTCATTTTTAAATAAAAGTAAAATATGTCCAACACAAAAGGCTTCAACATTGTTTTTATTTATGGCAAGAGTGGGGAACCTTTTTTGGGTAGGGGCCACTGACCTACAGAGTGAGAAGCAAAAAAACCCAACCCAACCCAAACCAAAAAGCACACCCCCTCCCCAAACCTCACTGATGTGGCCCCCAACTGAAGCACCTCACTCTCCTGATGCTCCAGCTCCAGGTGGGGGGAGTGGCAGGGAGGACTGAGGCTCATGGCCTCAGGCCAGATGTACTCCTCTGAGGTTCCAGGGTTAGTGGATTTTGTGGGCTCCCCAGGCTCTAAGATGGGGCAAAAAATGAAGGGTTAAGAGTGCAGGACAGGGCTGCAGTGAATGGGATAGAAGTGCAGGATTTGGGCGGGAGGTGGGTACAGGAGCAGGCTGTGAGTAGGGTGTCTGGCCAGGGGGAGGATGCAGGAGCAGGCTGGGGGGCAGGGTTTCTGGCTGGGGTGGACTGGGGCGTGTGGTCAGGGGAGGTGAGGGGGCTAGAGATGTGGGGTGTGGGCAAGAGAGAGTGCTACTTATTTGCTTTTGCATTGTGTCATAGGCACCATGTAACATCGCCTCATGCTGCGTCCGTTCACTGGATTCTGGCCAATGGGAGCAAAGGGGAAGCCCCCAGGAAGTGCATTCCTGAGAGGCTGTTCCCCCAGCCGGGGGGAAGGAAATGGCAGCACATGAAGCCATTTTTGGCTTCTTCCCTGCACACCAGATCCGGTGGGGAGGTTTGGGGCTCTCTCGTCCCACAGGAAGCTGGCACTGGCGTTCCAATTTTGTGAGGAGCCATAAGACTATGGCGCCAATGTGGGTTCCCAGCTCGGGGTAATGGGGGATATAAGACAGGCTGAGCTGGAGCTCCAGAAGAGCCATATCTGGCTCCGTAGTGAACCATATTTGGCTCGCGAGCCACAGATCGCCAACCCCTGCACTAGACAATTCCCTGCCAGCAGCACCCAGAAATCAAATCTAGAACTGTCAGCTGACCTCATGAGTTTCATCATGAAGTGGCATCCATGATCCAAGCCACACAGAGCTTTAGAAATCAGTTACGTATCAGCTTCTGGGTACTATGTACATCAATTGCAATGACTACCATTACCACCCAAGCAGACAACAGTCTTCCACAACAAATTATGTAGTTTCCAGATGGTCTTTAAAAGATAGACTCAGGTACAAATCTTACTATATATTTAGAAATGTGTGTGTGTGTGTGTCATTTGCTAGTCTGACTGTTCAAGAACTCTTAAACAGTAAGAGCTAGGACCACCAATTTTGATATGCAGCTTCCTCTTACAACTTAAAGCAAGGACTAGGGATGTTAAAATTAGATTAATCAACTAATCGAACAGTCAATGGAAGTTCCATCAAATAATCAACAAGGGCGCTTCCACTTTGAAATGCAAGAGCCTGTCCAGTGTTCTGCCTTGGAAATGTAAAAGAGCCCCAGTGAGGACTCTTGTACATTTCAACGGTAGAACACTGCCACTGCGCCCCTGCCCCCTCCCACAGAGCTGGAGAGAACCAGCTTTTAAGTTGGTTCCCCCCAGCACCCCTTTCTCTCCCCCCCCTTGCTGCCTCTTTCTGATAGAGGCAGCAAGTGCAGGAAGCAACTAGAAGACTAGTGTGTCGATTCTCCGATAAGCAAAAGCTTATCAGATAGTTGACAAGTCGCTTACATCCCTAGCAAGGATACGTAGTTGTGCCAAGATAATGGGATGTGCATGGAATTCAACTGTTCCTTATAAAATGGAAAGGGAGGAGTTTGGTAGGAAGGACAATTATACTGCAGAATGACCACGAGGGGGAGGGGAAGGGAGAGCTAAAGTCCCATCGGGTCAGCAGGGGGAAGGGGGGAGAAAGGGACAGTTATTGCTATCTATTTCAGAGAGTGAGTTTGCTTATCTGTCTGTCCCATTGGATGGGATATGAACCCCTCCCCTGGCTGCTCAAGCTACAGCAGCCATGGACAGGCACTTTCACTGCAGTAGCTTGGGGTCAGGTGAGAAAAGGGCTCAGGTTGTCCTCTCTCCCTGGGCAGCCTGCAGACTGAACCTCTCATCCCCAACTCCACCTCAGAACAGTGATTTAAATGAAGAAAAATGAAGCTTATTTGATTTGAGGACCCAAGCAACATCAGGTAAATCTTTTAGTGAGTCTATAATCCAATATGGAGGTCACAAAAGTATGGCTTCCTCCCCCCCCCAATTTTTACAACAATGTGAAATGCACAGTTGCCTCCCCAGATGCAGATAAAAGGCACCTGGGATGAGTAACACCCCCTGAAACTCCAGAAGCAAATCAAGGATTCAGAAAGAATCCCCTTAATGGAAAACTTCCTTAATAAACAGGATCTGAACCCAAGATGCACAGCATAAAAGCATCCAATGTTAGAGAGCAAAAGTTTACAGAAATCCGAGCTAGTAGGGGAGAGCCCCAACATATCAATTACACCACGCTTCCTTCTCTTCTCTAAGAAAGAGAGCATTATTTATGTGATGCTTTCAGCCAATTCTACAACATAAGTCCTAACTATTATCCTGAACCATCCTGTCTGTGACAACCGAAATCACTCTTTATAGGTCATCAGGCCAGCCTAGTAAGAGATTTTAAATGTTTATAAATTTGTATTAGCCGAAAAGGTTAGTTTCAACTATGTTTTCATTCACTTGGGAGACATCTAAGAGACAACCAATGAGAGCCCTATCTACCTTGGGGTTTTTCTGCCTTCTAGATTGCATGATGAGCACAAGGTCTGGGCAGGAAGCCATTCTATTCAGGATATCAATTAGTCTCCAGCACAATCCCATTGCATGTCTTAGTCATGGAGCTGCTCATTGAGCCAAGAATTCCTCCTGTAAGTGAGCCCCCTGCCTCTTGTGTGTACATGTCTCTCTATTCTGAGGCCTGTCCTCTGTGCTAAAACCATGAAGGATGTCATAAAGAAGAGAAAGAGTAGAGGAAAGACAAAACCAGTCCCTTTAAATATGAAAAGCTCACAAATCTTTCCTAAGCAATACTCTACACGAGTCAAATACTGGGTCATGGTGAAAGAAATAGCTCCTGGTTAAGTGTAGCTGACCTCAACCTTTTGCATCCACATCCATCACCTCAAATGCTGTTGGAGCAGATTCTTACCTCCTCTTTGTGGTTGGGGAAGTCTCCCTGTCAGAGATAGGTTTCAATGTTTTCAACAAGACAGTAGGTTCTCACAGTGGGCTATATAATCCCTTTATGCTTTTTCTCCGTGATTGAACAAGCTAACCCTGTCACCAAATTTATTAGGGGCTGAGTCAGTGCATCTCCTGAAGCCATTTCAAAAAGTCCAACTGCCGTACATGGCAGGGGAATGGAAGGGCTGGTTTAATAAAATGCAAGAGATTAAACTTGCATTATGGAGTGAATGAAAGAGATCCTTAAAAGAGACCGGACTCTATAGTGGCACAGAACTAAACTCCTATGGGCCAACAGTTGCAGAGGTAAATCCAAATTGGACAGCATTCCAATTGAACAAAGGTTTTTTAGAATAGTCAATGAATTTGAAAGCTTTGTTTTGATAGTCAGTCATTGTTTTAGAATCTACCCAGGTCTGTTGATTTGCCGGTATAGGAACACTTCACATAACTGATTTCCTTTCTTAATTGCTGACAGAGAGCTTTTGAGGAACTTAGTCCAAAGTTCTTCAGTGCAGACAGATTTTTTTTAGCCATTTATCAGAAGTATTTCTTTGTTATATATAACATTTTGTTAATCCACATTAGGGATGTCAAAGGATAACCGAACCAGTAAGCACTGCCTTACTGGCATACTTACTGGGGTAACTGGTTAATCGGTGCCCAGCCCAGGTGGAGTAGTCCCATGCCCACAGCGTGATCAGACAGAACAGCCCAGCTGGCCCAATGTGCTGTGGGCAGGCAGCTGCTCTAGCAGCCCCCTGGTTATAGTGGGCCAGTTAACTAGTTAAACATATAGTTTAACCAATAAACATTATTTATATATACACATATATATTTATACATTACATGTGTTTGGTTTTTCTGGGTCAGGTATAGCATGAACTTTGTATACAACTAATATTTTGAATACTGCTTTAAAGATTTTTTTTCTCTTATCCTTTAAAGTATGAAAAACTTAGCCCTTATGAATTTTTCATTTAATTGAAACTGATTTTACTCATTGGAGATGGGGCTATTCTTTATTCTCCCTTCATCTGTGCAGCTGCTACTCTAGATTTATAAAGAGGGAAAAAAAAAAAAAAGTCAAGCTTGTTCATGTTCTGTTGATTATATCCATACTTCAATTTAGCTACTTTTAGTCATTTCTACCACTGACACTAGAACTAGTTGTAATCTTTTCTGTAATAACTAGGTTGAAGATTTCTAAAATTTGATATGGAAATATTTCAATAGTTTAGTTTAACATTTTATTACAGTAAGTCTAATAAAACAGATCTAATCTCAAATACTCTATAAAATTCCCTCCACGCCCCCACCCAAAAATTAGAGTTGGAAGGCAACCTGAATTTGTGTTTGTTCCTGGATTTATTTTGTAAATATTAAGCTGCCTTTCTAATTGCAGTCATTCCTCCAAAGACGTCAAACTACAGAAAATGTGAAGAAATCTTTGTATTTCATTTGCAAATTTAAAAGCGCCAAAAAAGAATACTTTGGGTTTTTTGTTTTGTTTAAAGATATGGCAGAATACAACCACATGAGGATATTTTAACCAGCCAATTACTAAGCCAAATCTCTGAAGAACATTTTCTGAAGTTAATTAAGCATTACATTTTTGCCTCCACTAGGTGGCATAGTTAGTAGGTACAATTTACTGATGTATTGTTTGGTATCTAATTACAGTATTAGAATTGTTTTAACTGAATCTTCTCTAAAGTAGGAAGCTATATGGCTTCATTGTGAATTAATGTTAATGAGCAAGTTTATCTTCTGACAATATCCATGCTACAAACTGTTCAGTGTTGCTGCTCACCAATCAGAAAGGAAACCTGTTTTAAACCATGAGAAACTTCTGGAAGAGAGAAACTGCAAATGAAGCAATGCAATCAAAATTAGGATATTTTGCTAAAGTTTCCCCATCACCGTTGGCACATTTTAAAACTCTACAGTTAGAAGCTATGGTGGATCACTCACATAGCCAAGTCTCCAGCCAATTGGATTTTTAACATGTCTTCTAACCCTGTCCAGACCTTGTTTAGTGGACACAATACTTAATGCTAGTAGCCACTAATCACTTGAGCCAGATCCTTAGCTTGTGTAAACTGTCATATCTCCATTGACTTCAAGGGAGTTGTGAAAATTTATATCAATTCAGGATCTACCCCTTTGTCTATACTAGTGGTATTGCCAATGGAAATAATAGCAATAAAAATGGTGGAGAATTTTTTTTTAAAGTTTCCTAATATAGAAAAGGTGTTAAATTGTCAAAAATAACTAAGTTATTTAAGAGCTTGAGCTCTAATGACTTTCAATGAGACTGAGTTTCCTAAATGTTCACATCTCTACTGAAAATTGGATCAAAGCTCCTAAATCACTTGCCTTTGAAAATTTTACTCAAAGCCAAAATGTCAGACAAAAAAAAAAAAAAAAAAAAAAAAGAAGACATGACATGCACCAGGAAGAAATGAGAAGAGACATGGAAGACAGATCTCTAACAATTACTGCATTAACACACACACATACATCTTGGATTCATTTTTTTAAAACAGAAACGTAAAAATACTTTTTGTACATAATACTGCAGAAGTATCGGGGGAAAAAATCTCACTAGTGCAAAACCTGCTGTATTTCTATTGCTAACACTACTTTGTTTAGGTTTGGAGTAGGGATGTGAAACTGTAAATGTGTACACAGTTACAAGCAGGCTCCCCCTCTCTCCTGCTACTTTGTAACAGAGGCAGAAGCATGGGTGAGGGGCAGGTGGGAATCAGTGCTCACAGATATCTGGTCTCCTCATGTACCAGCTCTCACCTGCTGCTCCCTCCCCATTGTGCTGCTGCCTCTGATACAGGGGTAGCCGTGCAGGGCCTTCCCACCCCACGTGTAAACATGTAACCACTGGAAATGACAGTGTTTTTTTACCTAAATAAATGGATTTTAGCATTTCTAGTTTGGAGTGAACATACCTGGTCTTGCATTTGTAATATTGAAGATGTTTGTTCTGAAGTCTCCATGCTTTCTGTCTTCATGGGATTTGCATTTTTCTGTATTCCAGAACTTGATATAATACTCAAGTCATTGATCTGAGTCTAAAAAAGAAAATATTTACATAAATATGTCCTTACCTCAGCAGCACAATTGCTATAATTCTGTCTGCAATTGCTTTTTTCATATATACAGAATGTAGATCTTGATTTTTGTACATTCATAAGTTTTAAATATAACTAGACAGTGAATTTACCATATTAAATCTACCAGCTGTTCTCAGTATTATTTTGTTGTTCTCTTATTAGGAAATTTACAGGATATCAGTTAATTTTTTTTTTTTACTTAATAGAAACATGTTCAATTTATACAAAGGTGCAATCATTTAAACTATGGACACGAACTTTAAATAATAAAATCTGCTACCCTTCATTACTGCAATAATTCAGACCATATTTAAATTACACGTCATGTTCACTGATTGAAAAAGGAACTATGTTATTTCTATTGTAGTTATTTAATCATGCAAGGCTTTAATGGAGGAACAAATTAAAATTGTAAAATTTAACACTTGTAAAATACCATGCAAGGAAAGCACAGAAATTCAGGAAATTAAGACTATAGATCCCATGTTGTTTAGAGAGATTAGATAAATGTCCCAACTGTAATACCATAGGTTAATAAATCAACTTTGTGATTCAGGTGACTTTTAACTTAAATAAATGCATGATAAACAATACTCAAGCAGCTGAAACTGATGTAATTTACTGTAAGAACCACTTTAGCATATATAACACCTTATCCTAAGAGATCTGTGAACACCAGCATTATCAAGTGACATCAGCACAGAACAGGGGACTAGTTCTTGTTACTTAACTACTGAGCTGCAAAGCAAGCAAATGGCATATTATGGTTAGTTTGAGGTTTTTTGAAAGGGCTAGGAGGCGGTCTGATTTTTTTATTTTAAAATTTCTCAGTAATTGAATAGATTTAGGAACAAAAGACTACTTATTTAGATTACAGGTGACTTTTCCCCTATTCCTATCAGTTTCTAAAATTTAAGTGGTAACATATATTAGGCCTAAAGTTCTTGACTATTTTGTGGTTTACCAATGAGCTTTAGAAGTGTGCCTTTTTTATCACTGTCTCTAAAGTACTGGCTCTAATATACTTCATTATTTTTCCAGAAAAATTGGGGGATGGGGAAACAGAGAAAAACAAGCAAAATAAATCCCTTCAACAAAAAACATCCACCCACTTAACAACAAAAATCTCAGAACTCATTCATTTTCAAATATGGACTTGATAAAGACCACACTTGGAAGATTAAACTGATTTAGAACCTTAGATTAAAATCACTCAGGCCTTTATAAATCTCTTTTTTGCTCTCTCTCTGTCCCCCTTCTCATGCTGATTCTCTGCCAATCTCATGTGGGCTGCACACAAGGATTACTGTATGATCCATCTGGTATGTACTAGGCAGATAAGTACTTTCTGGTCTTAAATACTGAAATACAAATTCATGTGTAATTATCAATCTGAGTGCACCAGAATAATTTGTGTAGAAATAAAATGGCAAGCTCTACTAAGAAACACTCTTCTTTACCAGAAATGTTACACTGTACCACTGTGGAAATATACAGACAAAAGAAAAGAGAGAAAGACTCTATAATTAAATAGTAGCAGACATGACAATCTATGCAACAAAGTTTCCTTCTAAACTAATGTGAATCTATGCAACAAAGTTTCCTTCTAAACTAATGTGATCATTCTTTTAGTCATCCCACATTTTAAAATAGCATTGGTCAATTTTGTTTATACAGCGAAACTTGACATAAACCAATATACAACAGTGGAACTTGGGATCATATCTGGCACTGATTCACTTTATAGCTTGACACAAAATGAAATAAATCAATGAAGCTAACATTATTTTAAAAGATTTTTTTAACAGTAATCACCACTAATATCTGAGAGAATGTCACATTTTATTTAATTTAACACAAGTGTTTAAATCATATATATGTTTATAGAGAAGTTTATAAAAAATTACAACCATGGAATGACAAAAGCAAATTTGATTATTCGATTAGCTGAAAGTTGTAAAAGGAGAGACTGATTTCATACATACAATATCAAACATCATGTCAACTCCTATATTATCCAGAAATGCTTTGGTTTTAAATACATCTGAAATTTTTAGTTTGTTTAGTTTGAGGTCAGTAAGTCATTTCATGCCTAAGTTATAGTTTGGGGGTAGCTGAAAGTCCTTGGTCTTTGCCTTATGGTTCAACTCCCCCTGAATCATTTAAATTTAGACCTGTAATGCACATCCTAATCCTATCATGATTCATGTCTCAATCAATCCATCTACTCCGGTGAATTTCAATGAGAAAAGATGCAGCCTCAAATACTGTGCAGAAAATGTACAAAACAATTTGTGAATGTTTAATTCTTTTGTAATATACATTTATGACCATATTTAATACAAAAGTCTTCTTCAGTGCTCATTTCTCCTGGACTATTCATGATATATCTTTTTTACCAAGAATACAAATACTATCAAAGAGATAAGACAGTGGATTAATACTGTAATGTATGTTTAATAACATTTTTCTCAATTCAGAAAACACAAAATCAAAATATTACAGCTTTTCTTCATTTCCTAGTGTCCAGTTTTAAAATTTTATGTGAAGTACTAGATCTTAATGTGTGTGTGTGTGTGTGTGTGTGTGTGTGTGTGTGTGTGTGTGTGTATACTCACTCTGATAGGAACTTCACTCTGAATTTTAATACAAGTGTTACTTAAGAATCTCACTTTAGAACTATTGTTAAAAAAAAGGAACCTCATTTGGTTCAAGAAGTGAATGCAATTAACTTGAACTACAGGCAGTCCCCGGGTTACATGGATCCGACTTACATCGGATCCCTACTTACAGACGAGGTGAGGCAACCCCGCACTAGCTGCTTCCCCCCAGCAGACCAGGGAGACGCAAAGCTAGCGCCCCCCCCCCCCCCCCCCCAGCAGACGAGGGAGACACAGAGCGGCTTTTCTCAGCAGACACCTCAGCTTGAGAATAAAGGACTGAGGGAAGTGAGGTGTGGGAGAATAAAACTGAGCTCTGGAGAAATGTTTGGCTAGAGTTTCCCCTACAATATGTACCAGTTCCGACTTACATACAAATTCAACTTAAGAACAAACCTACAGTCCCTATCTTGTACGTAACCCGGGGACTGCCTGTATAAAGAAGTACTGAAGAAATCTGATACAAGTTATAATGTTGTGTATAAAACAGACTATGCTCTGATCAAACACTCACTGAAGGCAAAGGCAAAGCTCCATTTGATTCCAACGAGACATACATCAGGTCCATAATCAAAAGCAATACTTGGATTAGTTTTACATTATTAATATAATAATCCTCTAATGCATGTCCCTCCTTTTCCCCCTGAAAAGTTTCCTTACTCGTTCATATTCATCCTTGGCTTTGCTAAGCATTTCCAGAATGTCAATGGGTTTGTTTTCACTGTACCCATTAGTTCTGCTGGGACTTTCTCTGTCATGGGAAACCTGATGAGATCTTTGAGCTTCTTGTTGTACCACTCTGCAACAGAGAAGAGTAGGAGGGAAAAAAATTGGATTTCAGAGAAATTTTATTTGTAATGAATCTGTCATATATAATGTGGCAGTAAATGGATATAATATTATTTATAAAAGACAGCTTTTTAGTCACACAAAAACTAAGTCACTGATCAGAACTTTGCATTGGTGATCAACTCTGTACAGTCCATCTGACAGCTTGGCTAGTTCTGACTACCCTCTAACCCAGATTGCAGTGGTCTGCGTCCCACAAAATATTTCTATAATATAAACAGCCTCTGCCTAACTAGTACATTTAAAAGTTTTTTTTTTACAATAAAATATATATGCAGATACCTGAACATGGAATATACAAACAACAATTCACATTGTAAATTGAGTGGGATGGTTCCTCAATTTTCACTACCACAGCCTCTCCATTTTTGTCCATAATATCTACCAAACTAAAACACGTCTGGATACATTTAGTTTATGCCTACAGTGCAAATAAAAACTTGCAGCAGGCCCATGTCAGTTGACTTGAGGCTTGGATTAAGTTGCTGTTTAGCAGGGGTGTAGATGTTTGGACTAGGGATGTAAGCGACTAGTTGACTATCCAATACTTTTCTGCTTATCGATCGCCAACTAGTGATGCAACTAGTGGCTTCCCCACCCCCTTGCTGCCTCTCTATTAGAGAGAGGCAGCAAGAGGGAGCAGAAGCTGGTACTGGGGGAAGCCAGCTCAAAAGCCGTTTCCCCCCAGTGCTGTCCCTGCAGGAGAGGTAGAGGCACAGTGGAATATGGGGCAAACGGGGATTGAAGCAGTCTCCGCTCGCACCACTTCTCTCTCCCCTGTCCCTAGCTGCAGAACTCTGTCCCCACTGGCACCCTGTCCCCTGCTGAAGCACCCACTAGCACCCTTTCCCAGTACTATGTCCCCTGCTCCCACCAACACAGTTGGGGCCACATTAGTGAAACTTGGGGAGGAGGAGGAGGAGGGGTTGGAGGAGGCTTTTTTTTTGCATCTCACTTTTGTGGCTCCAACTGACTTTTGTGGGTCAGTGACCCCTGACTCAAAACAGGTTCCCTGCCCTTCTCAGAAATAAAGACAATGCAGAAACTTCTTGTGTTTGACATAGTATTTTATTTAAAAATGTAGCCTGGCCAACAAACCCCCAATTGGGGCCAAACCCCCATCTGGCCACAGCAGCTTAACACTCCTGCCACTTCCCTTTCCCCCAGACCCTACATCTGAGCCTATCATACACTGGAACCCCCTGCCCTGAGCCCCTCACATACCAGATTTCCTCCCAGAGCTTGCATCTCTCACCCCTTCCCACACCCAAATCCCTCATTCCCACCCCAGAGCCTACACATCCTGTCTCAACCCAGCGAGGGTATGGCTAGACTGCAGGACTTTTTCAGGATTCCGGAGATATCCCAGAAAAACTCTTCGGCATCCAGGGATGCGTTTGTTCTTCCACTTCTTTTAGTGGAAGAGCAAACATGATCTTTCGGTCACCCCTATATTTCTCTTTCCACGAGGAATAAGGGGGCTTCCAAAAGCAGGGGTTTTTCTGACATTTGGTCCAGTCTAGACAGGCCAAATGTTGGAAAAACTTATTCCTACAGAAGAACTGGGGAAAAAAGCAGCAGTATAAAAGTTGGGGATAGCAAGTGATGGAGAGGAGGAGAATAGAGGGGGTGGGGCTTAAAGGAAGGGGAGGGGCAGTAGATCTTGGCTTGTTTTGTCATTTAAAAAGTGATCTTGGGTGTAAAAAGGTTGGAGACCTCTGGTCAATGGAAATTCCATCGAGTATTTGATTAGTTAAGTAATCTAAATTTAACATCCATAGTTTGGACTTAGGCTGGGGGAGTATGACCCTGAGAGCTGGGAGGGTCCCAAATCTCAGGCTACAGCCAAACCGGAACATGCTATTTCATTAAATATCCAAATAGCCTTAGTCCGAGTTGCTAGCATTGGCCAGACATAGTGTCTAACTGCAATGCAGATATGCCCTTAAGAATTTGTTCTCCAGGAAAACACATGCTCTGGGTAAGGCAGCTGGCTGCCACCAGGTGGCTTTAGTATAAAGACTTCAGCACCATAGATGTAAGAGCAGGCTGCCATCAACTTCCTCTTTAGGCACAGGAGAGAAGAGTGATCTCCTGGTTTCTTTTAGCATCCTTGAAGTTCTCTCATTCAGTGCTTCTTGTAGCTGTAGAAGACTTATTTTTCTGTAACCCCATGGGGCCTCTTGCTTATTACTTCAGAGCATTTTAGAAAATTAGGGTTGGATAAGACCTCAGGAGGTCATCAAGTCCAATCCCTTGCTCAAAGCAGCACCAATCTCAACTAAATCACTTCACACTTCCATGCTACCCTTGAGAAATGTCTGCAAAATTCATTTTTAAAAATAGCATGTAGGGGACAGAGACATAGTCCAACCATGAAGCATGACTCCACTAAAAATGTTATACTAGTAATTTTATAACGATGATATTATTTGAAATAAGGAAAAAGAGAAGTGTTAAGAGTCAGACATAAAAGTGAACTACTGAACTTAAGGCTTCCATAAATAGTTTTTTTTTAAATATAACACTAGGTCACTAGGTCAGGGGTTCTCAAACAGTGTGATACTGTGACCCCCTAAAATGCTAACTGAATTTGTGTTAACAACTTTGGTGAGGGTGGGGGGGTAAGTTGTTAAGCAAAAGTTGCACCACTTTGTCCAGTTTGGGACTGCATGCACCCCTCCCCCTGAGCCAGGCCCCCTTGTGTCCTCCCACCCCGAGGCAGGCCCCCCAGCACCCTCCCTCCCAATGCACTCTCCCCTACCCCTGAGGCAGGCCCCCCCTAGCACCCCTTATCCCAGTGCACTCCTCCCTGCATCAGACCCAGGCCCCACTAGCGCCCCCCCACCCTCCCAGGCAAGCATCCTCAGAGTCTGGAGCCCCGCTCCAATGGAAGAAGAATCCTACTTTTAAAGTGTCTGCTTCTGCCGCGGGCCCCGCTGCCTCAGCTGGCAGCTTGCAGGGGAAGCATCACGTGGCCAGCTGCCGGTCTCTGCTGGTTAGGTGGGCCAGAGCAGTGCGTGCTCCGCTCCCACCCAGCCCGGTACCCCCCCTAGCGGGGCGCCCAGCAACTGCCCCCTCCTGCTTCCACCCCTTCACTGGATTCTGCGGCGCTCCTCACTCCTCCACCAGACGCAGCAGGGGAAAATTGACCGGACGGAGCCCGGACTGTCCGGAGATGCTGGGGAGAAAAAAAAACACACACACACCCCGGGTCCAGCTGCGACCCTCCTGTAAGTTGGTCGCAACCCCCCTGGAGGTTACAACCCACAGTTTGAGAAACGCTGCACTAGGTGATTTATTTTTAAAGAGATATGTGATAACTATCTTAGTCTGAAGAGCCCTATTAGGAGGATTATAGGATATACCTAACAAAGGAAAGTTATAGGAAAGCTGGTCAGTCTGAAACAGTTTTCACATGATTGTAACAGAACTACGCAAAGTTATTTAGAACAACAACTGGTGTGTTTCATTGACTAACCAGTTCCTTTAAAGAACTGGTGCTGTTCTCAAACTATCAGCTGGGATTTCTCATTTAAAAGATGATACAACTGGAAGTAGGTTGAGATACACTACCAAGAAAATGTGTTTACTGCATATAAGAATGGAAGCAAATGTGATGCCAAACATTGAGCTAGGTCACTACTGACTACCAGAAGGAACAGCGGGCCTATTAAAAGAAAGTTTTTTCTGCATATATCTTGGTAATCAGCAACAATTAGTAAGGACGTTAAGAGGTGGGTAATTCACAAATTGCGTAGTTGATAAATTTTTTTATCGACTACACAATTAGTTTATAGAGGGAAGGCTTGTTCAGTCCTAGCTTGCACTGAGTCCAGGAACTACCCCTTCCTCCCACGGCACTGCAGGTAGGTCTTAGACCCAGTGCAAGCTGGAACTGAGCTGGGCTTCCTCAGTCCTGGCTTGCGCCAGATCCAGCAGCACCTGTCCACCAGGGGTCCCAGCCTGGGTCCACCATGGGCAGAGGCTGCTTTGCAGCAGCCTCCCCTATTCCTCTCCCCGCAGCTGCTGCCTCTTAAGTTGTCTCCCCCCAGCACCGGCTGCTGCTCCCCCACCTTGCTCCCTATGATACAGAGGCAGCAAAGGAGGGGGGGGAGGGGGAGAAATGCGAGTAGGTAACCACCTGATAACCTAGGCATCCCTAACAATTAGAAGGGAAGTCTAGTCTATAATATTAAACAAACAGAATTGCAAAGCATCCTTCCCCCACAACTTTCATCTCATGTCTTTACAGTGCCCAAGATTCAATGGAGTAGCATTTAAGTAATGAGATCTTTATTGGGAAGGTTGAATTCAAGCAACATAATATTTTAAGCCTGAAACCACTGCCATAAAACAGCCTTATATAGACATGAGGAATCCCTGGCTACATTAGTGCTGGTATAGCTGGTCCTTCATCACATTCATGGCTCTTTCATCACCTTGTATCCCCATAGAAGGGATAGGGATGTTAGATATCAGGTAACAGTCGTGTAACTGCATGAAATTTTAGTGGTTACATGACTATTCAATAGACCCTAGGAGCAGGACTGTCAGCCAGTGCACTCCCAGCCCCCCTCCTAGGGAGCCTGGTGCTGTTTCCTCTGTATCAGATGCAGCAGTACAGGGTGGCAGCACCTCCTGTCCACAGGGAGCTTGGACCCTCTCCTCCCCCCGCAGACAGAGGCTGCTCTGTAGAATGTGGAGCAGCTTCTGCCTGCAGGGCGCTCAGGCCTGCCATGGACAGAGGCTGCTTCACACTAGCCTACTCTCCCCCACCGCTGCTGCCTCTCATAGAGGCAGCAATGTGGCCAGTGTGTGGCCGGGGCGGCGGGGAGGGGAAGAGATAGGTGGGTAAGCAGCACTATGGTGCAGGTGCTGGGAGGAGGTTCCCCCCGCTGCCTCTGAACAGAGGCAAGCGGGAGGGGAGGAAGAGGGCGGAGGGAAATGCGTGTAGTCAACAAGATTAACAGATAAGCCTAGGCTTATTGATTAATCATATAGTTGACTATGTGCTGACATCCCTAATAAGGGAGTGTAGAAACAAGAAGAAAAAGCACATGGCTAATGCATTTCAGTGACGGAAGGAGAGAGTAAACACAGCATACATTTTACCTTTCAATAGTTTAAGACATATCTATACACCTATCTTAATTCAGAAGATAACATGTAAACACAACACTTGTAATCCTTTTTTAAAAAATTTCCTTTTAAAGAGACTGCCTTAAATCAAGTATTTCAAAAAATAAAAAGCATTGGAGATAGAGTAGAGCTTAGGAACTGGCATGTCACATTAGAAATTTCATGCTGTGATACTAATGGCTGATGGGAAAGCCAAAAGTGCCATCATAACTATCACAGAAAATGTCAATCGTTCAACCCTTCAGGTCATAAAGGGTTCCAGGATAAGTTAACTCTTTCTGCTGATTTTACAGAGTGGCCAGTAAGAATGCTCTTTATGTATACCTTTTTAATTCTTATTTTAATAAACAAGTTTTAAAATCCTGCAAGTGTTCCCTGCAAGGGATAGCAGTTAAGCTCATTTGTTTCACTGGATTTTAGAGAAGCTGTGCTCTTTCAAAGGAAGGTTAGACATTACATCTGCCTGTATAGGTCAAGAAGAAAGAGGCAGCAGAACACATTCTTTTCCAGTTTATTACCGAATAAACATTTATCCATTTAATTGTACAGATACACAAAAACTACCCACTTAATTGCTGTACATTTCATTTGTATTAGTTTAATTTAAAACTATCCCCACTAGCAGAAATACATTTACTAAAAAGGCATAATATGGATGCAAACCTGCAGTTCCATACATTTGTTCTGACAGATATTTTCTAAGTGTTACAACATTTGTTGAGTCAGATCTCTTCCTCCCCCTCTTCTTCTTCCCTCCCAAGCCTGGGCAGGTAAAGCCCTGCCCCGCGCCAAGCCCCAACCAGGCCAACGAGGGCAGAGCCAGGCCTGGCACAGCTGTGTCCGGGAGATGGGGATTAGGATTAGGCCCTGTCTGGGAGACAGAAAGGGCCCAGGCTCATGTAGCCAGGGGAGGGAGAAAAAGTTCAGGCTGGTGCGGCTGCAGCATGGCCCTCCCCAATGGCGAGCCAGGATTGCCTGCCCCCCACGAGAGGGAGGATTGGTGAGCATAGCGAGCAGGGGGCACAGCCCCCTAGTAATATTATAAAATAGTTGTATGGCTTAGGAAAGCATAAGAGCGCCCCTGTGATGGCACATTTAGTTCTAGAACCCTACATGAAGATACGTGACTATCAAGCTGACTTTGTTAGGTTTCAGTATCTCAAGCGCAGGAGGAATTGGAGGGTCTCACAAAAGGAGAGTTAAGTAATGAATCTACAAGTCTTGCAAGGAAAACGAGTAATAGGCAAGTTAGGCAAGCTATTAAAAGAAGAACTCAGGGTGAATGCTGGACAGTAACACGGTACAAGCACACTATGTTGAAGGCAAAGAGAAGACTCAGATCACATCTGACTTTATACTAGCAGCTAGAGCTGGCTGGGAGTTTTCAGACTGAATGTTTTTTAGTCAGAAAAAATCCATTGGTCAAAAACTAAATATTTTGTAGAAACAGAACAATTTCAGCTAATCTTTTGTTCTAAAACACCACATGAAACATTTTGGTAATATGGAAGCATTCTGTTGTGAGATGTTTGGAATGTTGTTTCAATCAGTTTGTTTTGAAATGACTGTTGAGAAACTTTGTTATAATTACAAATATATTTCATCAACAATTCAAAATGATTTTGGGGAAGGAATTTCATTTCACAGAAAATGTTAAAGCTTTTGTTCCATTGGAATAGACGGGATTTCTCATTAAATGGGAATCTGGGTCCCGCCCAGCTCTGCTCACATATTTGTGCACAAATGTTTCCTTTAGGGCAGTTATTTCCCATGCTTAGCCTTAGCCCAAACCAATTACATTTACCTTAGAGTTTTGAGAAGATTTTGGTCAGTCATTGGTGGGTTTTGTGAGAGGGTGCCATTTCTTCCATCTTACAAAACTGTAAATATGTGGTTTTTTGTCAGGGCTATCAAAGACACAAAAACAAACCCATCCAGCTTTAGTTGTAAGCTTAGGTGGTACACAGTCCTTAACATCAACAAATGCCTTTGCTAGATTTGGGGAAATATTTTAAATGAAAGTTGACTGAAAAATAATAGTTTGAGTATGCTCGAAAGGCAAATATTTCTGATTCACCTCAACAAGGAAGGAGCTTCAGGAGCACAACTCCACTATAAAAGCAATAGTTGAAATCCAGCCTTTCCACATATTATAGATGCACATACATATAATTCTTTTTATATATAAATAAAAAAAACTGAAGAGAAAAGTCTGTGTCAATGCACATTAAGTTTGCGTACTTAAAACTAAGAATAAAGGAATGCCAAAGTGAAAAGCTCCTGTAGCAACATTAAGGTACTCATGTTGCACATCCTATATATATTAGAAATAAAACTTAAAATAAAGTAAAGCGATTTGTACATTCCTAACAACAATACATTTTAAACACCTATTGTGTTTTAAAAACATGATAACTTGTTTTAAAAATACATCCTTTATCCTAATATGGGTGGGGCCTAGAAGTCTCGGTCTCCATCAACAGCTATTCATGTGCATAAAAAAGGTTTGTGCCACTCAGGAGCAGAAAGAAGGCTTAGAGTCTGAAGAAATTAATGAAGTTACTAGAGGAACTGAACACACCGATTCTATCCAACCTCCAGAAAGAACAAATATTACATTCACTGACAAAAGGGATGTTTCCCATAGCAGTGGACAGTTACAATTCCTTAGTGTTTTAGGTTTTTAAATGTTCTAAATATTTCAGACACACATATTAAATGAAATGTATATTTTATGCATGCCATATCAAAAAAGTTATTTAAAATTAGAATGTATTTTCACCATATTATGCATACATACACATTAAAACAAAAAAGACTGATGCAAACTGTTGTAAGCATAAATTTTGAAGGCCACCTGAAGTTAGAAGGCATTAGTGGCTTTTTTTTTTTAAATAGGAAATCAGAAGAGAGGCTCTAGAAAAAAAACTTGTTTTGATTAAATAAATTCCACTTTCCTATTATTTAAGAAAATAGTTATTATTACTATAACTTTCCAAAGGTTTGTGACTTGGCTCTTAAAAGCTGCTGTGACACAGCTCTATTAACTTAGAAGTGGGATCACTGCACAATAAGTTTATTGACTAAAGCATCCATGCAGCACAGGGATTGCCAAAGCTCAGACAATCAGAGAAAGCAGCTTAGCATCTCAAAGATAGAGAAAGCAAGGGCAGGCAAAAAGAGGGCATGACGTTGAAAGTACTCCCCTCCCTTCCTCAAAAAGGTATTAACCAGGTTTAAGCATGTGTTCTGAAGACTTACCCCTTTCACCCTCCATTTGAAAATGGAGGGGTAAAGGGCAGTACATTCTCCCTCTTTTGTATCTTTAAGAAATGAAAATAGAAATGTTAATAAAATATCAGTCAAAGTATCCAAAAATCTCACCAAGAGTATTTTCTTCCTATACCTCTGCCTTTAAAAGGACTTTCAATCAGATCTTTAGTTTTACTCTAACTGAAATCAGGATTGTGATTTTCCACAACTCAAAAAAAAAAAAAAAAAAAAAAAAAACACACATCAAAAAAGATGTCATTGGAGGTTTTATTACATGAAAGTATATTTAATCTTCAAACATAAATGGGCACATATGTTGTCCAAAAGAAAAAGCTCACAAATCTGTAAGATAAGACCACAGCTATTAAGACTCCCCAATCAACTAATTAGCCTAATCTCTTGAATATGTCCACTCGTTAATAAATGTTGGTATCTACATTGGTTTATGAACCTACTTGCTTTTTCAGCTATTTCATTCTGCACAATGTTTACAGCTAGCTTCAGGGGAACTGTTTTTGTTACTTTGTTCCATTCTACAATAATTGCTTACTACCATTTTACTAATTTGCCTAAAATTGAAGAATGTTAAACTCATATACTGAAGTTTGCAGTAAGTCACCTGTTTGCAGTACTGTTCAGTTTTCACATTTATGCTAGTGAGAATGCAAAAACATTAGTGAAGTAAACAATTAAGGTTAAAAACCTGTAGGACAAGATAAGACAACCAGCTTTATATGGTCTTTCCTGCCCATTTTCCAGCAAATTTCTGGACTCTAACAAAGCCATCTTAACAGTTCATAATTCCATGCACTCTCACCTGTAAGCCCCATATCTTTCTCCAATCTCTCCCCCCCCCCCCGCCTTGTCTTCTGCATAGGAAATGTTTAAAAAAAACAACAACCCATAAAAACTATAGTACCAACAGGCAACACATGAATCTTCAGTTTGTGGTGTGGTAATTAAATGTGTTTATCACTTTAGCTGTTAATCATCAACTTATTTGTTGGAGTCCTTTTCATCTGTATGGATATGCTGCCATCAGGATACCCCAGTATCTTATTTCTACCAGGGATGTGTAAAAACAAACAAAAACAAAAAAACCCAGAACACATTTTTTGGGAGGATGGACATAGGGAAGAGAAGCAAATTATTGATTGTCTTTTTTTAGCTTGAGTACAGGCAGTCCCCGGGTTACATGGATCAGACTTACATCGGATCCCTACTTACAAACGGGGTGAGGCAACCCCGCACTAGCTGCTTCCCCCCAGCAGACCAGGGAGACGTGGAGCAGCTTTTCTCAGCAGATACCTGAGCTTGAGAATAAAAGACTGAGGGAAGTGAGGTGTGGGAGAATAAAACTGAGCTCTGGAGAAATGTTTGGCTAGAGTTTCCCCTACAATATGTACCAGTTCCGACTTACATACAAATTCAACTTAAGAACAAACCTACAGTCCCTATCTTGTACGTAACCTGGGGACTGCCTATATTTACAAGAACTTAACATTTCTGAAAAACATTTGATGCTCTAAGTTCAAATGTGAATTCAAAATGTGTCTATTACCAATTAATTAATTAATTAGTGAGTAATTAGAATATCAAAGTGTTGATTTTAAAAAAGTTAAATATAAAAAGCATCTTTCAAAGTACAAATGGAGAGAACATTATGTAAGTGACACAGAAGGCAGAATTTTTTTTTAGGAAAATAAAAAGGATGTACTTACTTAGCCATGAGTTTTGCTATTCGATGACAGTCATTCTTGTCATAAAACCAGATACTGTAAATAGATACTTGAAAACAGAAAAAGAAAACAAGACAAAATAGTCAAAAATAATTTCGTAATTAAACAGCTGACAGCCCACTAGCACTAAAATACATGGATTACAATCAATTTCCTCTCATATACCCTATGCATGGATGATTACCATTTTAGCAGGTGACTTAGCAATAGTAGTGTGTACAGGAAAGGCATGAAACATAATACCATCAATTATGTTAGGAAATTATATTTCATTATGCACCTTTAAGTGTACAAAAATTAAAATAAATTTAATTCACAAAAGTACTTTAGTTTGCAACTACAATACATCCCCCAAATATTACAACTTAAATGATCATGAAAGCATTCAAAGCATCTAGCATTTATGCAATTCCAGTCCAGTTAATATTTGCAGACAAATTATAAACTATTTCAGTTTGCTGCTGAGAGGTCAGTAATTGTTCAACTCAGACATAAAACTGCCTTAATGAGATTTCAGCTCCAGGATAGTAATTCAGCCTTAGTCTTTTGGCACTTTCACTTACCTAGAACTCTCTCCGCTACTGTGGAGGCAGACATGAAATTTCAATTGTACCAATCTTATGTTTACAAATCTACTTATTCTCCTAACATTTAGTAAGCATAGATCAACTGAGGCTCTGATTCAGCAATTTTATTCTTAATTTTCACCAGATTAGTCCAACTAACACTTGTCTGAATCAGATTTTAAATCCCACTGAGTTGAAAGATACACCAAGTAAAATGGAATAATTTTCAACAATCTCATTCTACTCTCAATAGAAGAGTCAGAAAGAAACCCGTGCCCTTGCAAAGAAGGTCCTTTCATGAGATGATTCAAAGCATCTGCCAAGTGTGCGAACTACTGTAATACTTCGCTAAAGTACACTGCATCTGAACTATGGTTAAACAGAAATTAGTTCCCAAAGCCAGCGTAAAGTTCAGAAACATGAACACTGAAAGTTACTTCAAACAGACCGTGGTATTTTTAATTATTCTGGACTAGGGATGTAAGTGACTAGTCAACTAGTTGCTTCCCCCCCTTGCTGCCTCTATCAAAGAGAGACAGCAAGGGGTGTGGGCGAACAAGAGCTGGTGCTGTGGGAAGCCAGCTTAAGAGGCGTTTCCCCCCCAGCACCATCTCTGCAGGGTTCAGGGGAGGTAGAGGCACGGTGGGAAATGGCAAGAGTGGGGACTGAAGCAGTCTCCGCTTGCGTTGGCTGCGATTCTCCTTTTAAAATGCACAAGAACCCCACTCGGGCTCTTGTACATTTCAAAGGCTCAGGTGCCACAGGGAGCATGGGGCCAGCGAGAGTCCCCTGCTGGCCCCATGATCCCTGCTGGACTTCCATTTTTGAACTGTAGCAAGAACCCTGGCGGCTTAAAGTTCAAAGGCGGAGGCACCTTTATCGATTAACCAAATAGTCAATGGAAATCCCATTGACTATTCAATTAGTTAATCTAAATTTAACATCCCTATTCTGGACAGTCATTTCAGTAACTTATTAAAATCTTTCAAGTTTAAAAATATTTATGTATTCTACTAAAATAAACTATTTTGCTCAAAGATATCCTTGCCAAGTTTTTAGATACTGTAATTTGAAAATGGAACACACCTAACAGAGATGTGGTTTATTATAAGAAATGTATTTGGCTTTTCTTGTTCTACAGAATGTGTTTGTTTATCAGATACCCATAGCCAATAAATGCAAACTGGTAGTGAACAACAAACTCTTGGGTTGGCAGATTTTTTTATTGGGTTTGTTAAGAACATTCATCTCCACCCTGAATTAGAAGCAGTACCATATTGAAAACAACAAAAATATTTCAAGTTATTCATTGTAGATCACAGAAAGCAGGCTATCTTCTAACATGTCCACATCATACAAGGGGCCACTGACCTTACTTTATGAGTAAAAGATTCCACCTATCAAAGTTGGTAGTGCAAAGACTTCCACAAAATACATTGTACATCTCTGTTATGTCCGTCTCTATTAAATCCTGTTACATGCTACAAGTTTCTGAGAAGTCACTTTATAAAAATAAGAACATTTAAAAAAAAAATCCACTAGCTTTCTACTGAAGTTCTTGTCCAGATTTTTTGATGCCTGAGCCACTACTTGGTTAAACTATCCTTCAAACGCTAAAGGAAAAAAATTCTTAAACTGAAATTCATATTAAGATAGCCAAAAATAATTTCATATCATGACTCATTTAGGATCCACACAACTGCATTTACGAATCATAATTTTTTAGAACCTCTATGAAGAGGTATCTACACTGCCCTGCAGTTTGAATACTGAAAATGTAAAAAGCAGCGCTTGTTAAAGTTCTGCGCTCCAACTCGCCAGCGTGAATGCTGCAGGCACAAACTAGACGGTTCCTGCTTTGTGACACATGGTCAAGGTAGATGGAATGCAAATGTTTTAGGTCAGTAGTTTCTCATATCTCACACACAGTTTAAGGCAAACTGAAATTATTTTTGGGTATAATCTTTGGAATTTATGAAAAAACATTCAAAAGTCCCAAAGCTTAGGATTTGCTGCATGGATAAGAGGCAGGAATATTTTTCAGTAATAAAAATCTGTGAACTTCCACCTTAACATCATGAAAATTTCATTGTAAACCATGTCTCCTTTAGCAGCAACATATTCTGTAGCATAATTTAGCATTATAAAAAGTGCATCTTCTCTTTCCCATCTCTATTATCAGAAAAGCTGCCAACAGGAAAAAAAATTCTTCAAAAGCATGTTTGCTGAAGAAATAAAGATAAGAAACCTATAATGATACCTTAATGGGTGAATGGGAGAAATGATAAGTCACATTCAATTCTGCCAGAAACAGACCAGCACAAGATCAGAAATGCATCCCAAATCAGCTCTGTCTACCTACAGATCATAATGTTTCATTTTAGGCTGCTGGCCAGAAGTCAAAAGGGAGTTACCATGAAAGTTAGTCTATGTCATTTATGATGTAAAACAGATTACCAAACTATTTACAAGGTTTACTAACAAGTTATCTATTCTCTGCACGTTTCAGACACTGACAATCTTTTTAACAGCACAACAAAAATCAGATGTTTTTGTGCATGAATATTAAAACTTGATTGCTGAAGAAATTCTTAATTGTATGTTCATGTTTGATACGCAAACTACTGCTTTTTATTGTTGCACATTAATTCATTGCTTAGCGATCCTTTTACAAGATGCTACAAAATTAAGTGTTAGATGTTCTCTCTCCTGGTAAACGTGCCCTCATATGGAAAGAGCAGTAAAATCTCCTTTTTATTACAACACTGATTACATCTAGGCTTGTTGAATGCAAAAATTAGTGGCTTGTGGTTAGTCTTTACAATAAATCCCACTGTGTATCTCTTTAAAAACTCTATTTAAGAGATTACCTTGTTTCACTATTCAAAGGTATCATGTCTTTTGTTGATGCACCAAGTGTACAATTACTTTTCTTCCTATTGCAACAAGAAAATACTTCATTTCATTTTCACTTAGAATGGACATAACTGCAAAATTAATTCAAACAGTACTGAACAAAGTAATAAATTATGGCCTAATCCAGTATTACGTTGCTCCAGTTTTTCACACTAATGTCCCTCTATTGAATGCTTTTCCTCTACTTTTTTTAAAATTTACTGAATGCCGAGCAATGTCTTTAATAGTAACAGAGAAATGCTTTCGCCGTTTAAGATCAGTCCCGTGCCTTCAGTTAGATTTATATTTTGCATATTCATTCTGTTTAACTTAATCAGTGTCATTCCTGGATCATGTCATAACTTATTCCTGGTAGGGAGGTGAACAGTTAACCGATTAACTGTTAGGGGCTGGAGCAGCTTCCTGCCCGCCAAGGGGATTGCACCTGCCCCGTGGGACCCATGGCAGGCAGGGGCTGCTCTGTCCCCTTGTCTGTGGTGGGAGGGGAGAGTTGAGCTGGAGGGGGTCTCCTCCCCAGTGCCACCTTTAATTAGTCAAATGGTTAAACATAACGTTTAACTGGTTAACCAATTAAATGGTATTTTACATTTCTAATTCCTGGATTGTCAACTAAGATTTGGTTATCTTTAATGTAATTCTGCTGTGAGATTAAATGCCTGGATAAAATTACTATGCTGTATTTTTTGTTCCCAGGGCTATTTTGTGACTTTCCTTCTGAATCATTATTACTTAGCTAAATATTAAAAAAAAAAAAAATGCTGTGTAAAGTGACAAATGTTTATCCTGCCAAGGGAACACTATACTAAATCCTCTCATTCCAGGAAGAAAGCTTTGAGAAATGTATCATATTCCATTGTCTTTAATCAGGAAAAATTGCAGAACAACAAATGCCACATAAAACAAGACCTAACAACAGCTGTTGGAAGACATCCTATATGTCACATGAAAGTTAAGATAAATACCATCTCAGTCAAATGTGGAACCTCAGTACATTGCATGGCAGGACAGTAAAGGAAACATGCATCTTTTTTCTCAGCAGCTGGAAATAATCAAGGAAACAACTAGCAAATTTAAAAAAGTAAGACGCAGCAAAATTCTCTAATCTATTGTTTTAGATTAAATTAGATTAAATTAAATTAAATGAATTAACTCGATAAGAAATGACATTCTCTAGTTTGAATAGTATTCCAGATTTACAAAATGGGTGTACTAAATCCTTTATCTAACCTTCATATGAAAGCCAAGTGTTAATTTGTTCTGAGACATATCAAGTTGCCTCTCACACACACAATATAGAATGCTACTTTGCAACACTGACCCAAAATAGCAAAAGTTACTGCTGTTAAAGTGCCATCTCTGGGACCATACTATTCTTACTACAGTATTGTCAACTTGAACTCTATCAAATACCCTCTCAAAAAACCCCAACCCCCCAAAAAAAACACAAACCCCAAACAAAACACAAAGTAACCCCCCACCCGCTACTTGTATTTTATAAGAAAATACAAGTAGAGGGTTGGGGTAAGGGGGTTATTTTGTGTTTTCTCCTCTCTATAAAAGAAGCAACAACAGGCTACCTCCTTATCTTGGTTCAGAAGGTTGAGCTAATGCAGTTGCTATAGATTTGTTCTCCTTCAGCAATCACAGAGACATGTCATGCTGGCAACATTACTGATATCAATGATTATGGGAGAGGGTCTTAAGGCTAAAACACACAGAACTAAAAGCAGTTAAAAAAAGTGTAATGTTGTGTTTGTAAATCTTTTGAAATACAACAATTTGGTTTTTAGCATTCTGAATACAGTTTGTACTTTTTAAGCTTTAAAAAGCTGTTAAAATGACAAGGAAAGAAGATAGCAGTTTGTACTTCAGATTTTATTCTGAATATTAGTGCAAACCCCCTCAAGGATCTACCTTCTGTGTTACATTAGCTCTCCTACCCTTGAACTGGGAAAGGACAAGCAGAGAAATAAGGCAAGGAAAAAACAACACTTCACCAGATTTCTTCTCTTCTTAATATTAAAAGTTTATGTTCGGCATCTATCTTTTCAGCACCATGGAAATTAATTATCCTGATTTATCTAATGAACTAGCTTTGATTAAAAAACCTCTACATCAAGAAAGAGACCTCAGATACAAAGGGAAAATTATAAATGAAACAGATTTAGAAGCATACTTCCTGCAAACTTTTAGAGGTAAGTTTATTAGTTTTAAATGTTTAGCTCATTTTTTTCCTACTGTAAAGCAGACTAATCTTGTCAAGGATACAACTGCAGAGCAATTGTAATCTGGCACATTTTAAATGAAGTTACAGATTGAACAGGTCTAACTCAAAATGTATAATTTTTTTACTATATGTACTTCCACTACTACAAAGAAAGGGACAAGAAATCATGGGAGCAGAACTCTGAAAAGCTCATTGTAATCAAGGTATGGGACAGCCCTAAACACATATTTAAATGATTGTTTTTGATGTTTTCAGTGGGATTCAAATGCTTCTTGAGGGAAAAAATGTAAACTTTTCAAACAGCATAAACTATAAAAATCTAAGTAGGGTAGTCATGTTAATCTGTAACTTTAAAAACGTGTAGTCCTGTGACACCTTAGAAACTAACCAAAATATACAGAATCATGAGCTTTCAGAGTGGACTATAGCATGAACTATAAATTACCTTATGTCTGAAAAGATTAAGAAAACTGACAAGTGACCACAATGCAAGCAGCAACACAGTATTAAACGATACTAGTAATAGGGAAATGTAAACTTTTCTACTACATACTATATATTTTATGACCCATATATTTAGTCCCATACATATACAGTTTCATAGTGCAGTCTAATATGTATACTGGCTAAATTCAGAATGTGTCAAAATCTAGAATAAATCAGATAACACTGCTTCTCATGGGATCATTCTCATGATTTCTCTATTGAATTCACTACTTCCTAATAAAAAGATGGAATGCTTCTTCCTGTTATCTTGTCTAGTAGGTAACTCCAACTCTGCCAGATATCGGTGTAATTAGTATAATATCAAATAAGATCTTAAAATTATCTAAGTTGTCATTTTTTGGGAGAGAGATGTGATGCATTATGGATAAAGGGTGAGAATTTCAAAGCTGCATGATATACAATTTTAAAAGTTGACAGTGACTTGACTTGCTAATGATTAAAGAGTTTTTGATACTGTTCTAGGATGAAAATAATCTGTCACAATCCTATTGATGTTTTCAGAAAAAAATATTTGAAAAAGAAAAAGTTATTCTGAGTTTGGAAGTTACAAAGAGAAATAACAGCACCTACTAAAATAACTAACTTTACAAGGCTAAAATTTACATGTAACACATCACACAGACAGATACAAAGGATAAATGTGACTAAGAAATGATCTAGTTAAAAACTAAACAAATTCCCTGAAAGGAATGAAATGAAAAACTGGAACAGAAGTTAGTTTTAAAAAAAAAAAAAGTGTACTAGGTCACTTAATCCATCTCCATGACAGTGCAGTCAACGAAAGAGAATATTACCACCAAATTAATACAAATTTGTGTGTACCAAATGTGTGTATTTGTCAGACCCATGCAGAGTACTCAAAAAATACTGTTGATGAAACAGACTTCTTTAACAGATTAGTATTCAATTCTAATTACAAAATTAAATTACTTAATAGGAATAATTTTTATTAGTCCCTTACAAATGAGCTTAATGTTTTTTGTATCAGAAGATGAATACCACAATATATGAGATTTTTGTTGTGCAGTAGCTACAAATCAGCTCTCATTCTCAATCAACAAGTCACAACAATTCTGCCATTGGAAAAATATGTATGCAGCAAATCATAACCCATGGGGGCTTCATGAAAGGTGTGGAGCACAGAAAAGTTTGACAAGAAAATCATTTCTACTATCTCATCCATCTAGGTAAATTACCTGTCACAAGCAACCACTGTAAAAATAATCACCTGAGGGCTACTTTTTGTCTAACCTGAGACCAATCCAGTTCACAGTCAATAGATATTTGTATCACTGAAGGAAATCCCATACTGGGAGTCTCAGCAGATATGCCACAGACTGAACTGGTATGGATTAGGGATGTTAAATATCGGTTAATTGAAAAGTCAAGTAACCTCATGAAATGTTATCAGTTAGTCAACTATTCTATGGTCCCCTGGAGCGGGCTGGCAGCCACTGTATAAGAGGCAGAAGCGTGGGGTGCCAAGTGGGAGCTGGTCCGTGAGGGTCGCCAATTAAAAAAACAGCTCCCCTTGCAAACCGGCTGCCTGTCTCACCCTGTGCTGCTGCTTCTGAGAAAGAGACAGCAGTGCAGGGTGGCAGCAGTCCCCTTCTAACGGGGGTCTGAGCTCCCGGACCTGGAGTGAGCCAGAACTGAACTGGGCTGCCTGCCCACCTAGCTCTTAATACACTTGAAATGCACAGCTGAAATGGGAGTAGGTCCCAGACCCTGTGCAAGCCAGGATTGAGCCGGGCTGCCTGCCCAGCTCCTAATACACTTTAAATGCAGAGTCACAGCAGGGGTAGGTCCCCGGACCCTTCGCAAGCCAGGACTGAGCCAGGCTGCTGGCCAGTCTGCTAAAAGATTTACTGGCAAGAAGAGGGGGAGAGGGAAATGCATGTAGTCTATAGCATTAACCTATAAGCTTTAGCTTATCGACTAATTGACTACACTATTACATCCCTAGTATGGATAGCAGACTAGCCTTTTATTCCCAATGATCCTTCAGGTCCAGGCATAATGGCAGGGCATGGTGAAGAACTTTGAAATGCTACTAGCATCACAGTTTCACCTTAGTTTTGAAAGTGTTATTGACAGGGCTCGACAAATAATACAATCTACTTGCCCGTGGAGAGTAGATTGTAACCCGGAAGAGCCGGGTTTGGACGATCTGTGCATGCACAGAATGATCTGCACATGCACAGACTGCCGGACAGCGTGGCTGGCGAGCAGGGCTCGCTGTGGTTCAGCGAGCCCTGGTTATTGATATGGTGCTTTTTTATTCAACAAATAACTGTGCCACATAATTTCCTTTCATGTCTTTTATTCCTTCCTTATGTTCCTTCGGAAGTGCAAATCTTAGCTCATAACAGGACCACAACTGTTATGATAAAAGATGCAGATTAATTCCTTTCAGGATTAGAAATGTGGAGCAGTTTTGGTGGCCATGACGTGGACAGAGGTTTTAGGACCGTGGTCCCCAACCCGGTGCCCGCGGGCGCCATGGCGCCCGCCGGGCTCTTTACATGCGCCCGCGGAGCAATCTGGGCTGGCCTCCTGACCCCCGCCCCCGGGTGCGCTGCGCGTGCCCTTGCCGGCTCCGGCCTTGGCCCCGCCCCCGGCCCCGCAGCGCTTACAGGGGGGGCGCCGGCCCCGGGCGCGTGGCTATGGGGGGGGGGTCCCCGGCCCCGGGCTATGGAGGGGCCCCACCCCCGGGCTCGCGGCTGGGGGGGGGCCGCCCCCAAGCGGGCGAATGTCCCCGCCCCCTGGCGCCCGGTGGGCGAACGGCCACGTCCCCTGGCGCCCGACAACCTGAAAAGGTTGGGGACCACTGTTTTAGGAGTTCGAGAAATGTGATGCATTCCCAGCCCATCCACTCAAGAAGAAGAATAATCAGTACAAGATTACCCCTCATTACACTGAGCACAAAGTTAGCATTGACTTAGACCAGGAAACAGACTCGTTTATGAAACATGCTGTTGTAGTCTATCTTGAAATGTACCAATATTTAGGTTACAACTCATATCAAATTAAACTAATTTGTATCAAATTATATTAAAAAACTAAAATGAAGAGAGTATGTAATTAAGCCAGTTCATGATTTTTAAACATAAGTCCCTGAAAAGAAAGCAATATTAAATTATTTCTAGTGACTATCCTTGGCTCACTTAGTGAAAAATGTATAAATATTTAAATATCCCCTCTTCCAAATTGTTAAATTTTACTAACATGAAGCCAGAACAAAATACTGATTTTCCATAAATAGTCCATACAGGTGATAGTGGAGAAGTTTACAGGAAAATTCTGTTCTCTCTATATATGCAACCACCCACTTCCTGAAGCACTGTAATCCTCAAACTTCTCTAATAAGTTAAGTAAACTAATATAAGTTCTATACTGGAAATTATGCTCTCTTTTTCAAATGATTTTGAAATTGCACAGGAGTTTCTCAAAGCAACCAACTATAACGAAAGGCAGACGCCTTTCAGAGTAATACTGATCACATTTGTTTGACCTAAAGTAAGAGGAAAAAGCCTATCACAAAGATAACGTAATGGGGGTACTGCTTAATTACACTTTGAAAGGATAAAAAGAATCGAAGGCAACACTCAAGAATTATCTCCTGTAAAATACAACTTACTATCCCAAGGAAAGTTATCTTCAGTTCTTTTTAATTCCCCTTAGAAAGGAGTTCTGGTAAACTCTTTCTTTTAAAACGTGGTATCTCCATAAATTATGTTTTCTTTGAAGTCTGCATATCAAGAAAATTTGGGGAGTTCAGAAATCTCAACAGAAGAAATTTGCTCCAGAACCACCATAATGGTTTCTCTGTGCAAAATCTAAAGCTACTGTACTACCTATATACAATAGGCTCCTAATAACGCAATGTTTACACAATGTAAGAGGTAATTTCTCACTCCCATACTAGAAGTCCTTCCTCTGAATAGGATCACAATATGGTTTAATGTTGACAAAGGCTTTCTTGGCAGCATTTCAGCTGAAACCTTTACAGGAACAGACATTAAGAACTAGTTCTAAACTCTGCTGTTGATTGAGTGCATAATGGGTAGAACATCTGAAATGAAAATATACTGATACTAAGACAAGGAGGAGAAAGACACCTTCTCTTTTGTGTCTCAACCTACTAACCAAAAGTCACTGCTTACCTACATATGCAATGAATTTATACAAACCTAAGGATTGTGATCCAGAAAATACTGCCACTGACTGCTTTTAATCTGAAAGATAATGCAGACAGAGGAGTCCAAATTTTATATTCAAGAACTGTACACAAGTCAGAAGAAAGTGAGGAAGCAAGTTCAAAACCTAAAATATAAAGCCAAGATGTAGCTGTCTATGCCTGAGTATTTAGATTCAGAAGTTCATCTGGATGAAGCTAAGCAAATACTGCTGGACTCACAGAAGGTGTGTCTAGACTACAGGGTCTTTTTGAAAAAAGTAGCCTTTTTTCGAAAAAACTTCCCCTGCGTCTAGACTGCCGCTGCGTTCTTTTGAAAGTAAATTGAAAGAACGAGGCAATTTTTTCAACCATCGTCAACTTCATTTTACAAGGAAGAACACCTTTTTTCGAAAGTGCTCTTTTGAAAAAAGGCATTCTTGAATGCAAACAGGGCTTTTGCAAAAGAGAGCATCCAGACTGCCTGGGTGCTTGCTTTCGAATAAGCGGCTCGCTTTTTGGAAAGAAGTGGTTACAGTCTAGACAATCTCTTTCAAAAGAGGCTTTTTCAAAAGATTCTTTCGAAAAAGCCTCTTTCGAAAGAGGCTTGTAGTCTAGACGGACCCAGAGAGTTAAAGGGGTCAGTTCCCTGTGGCTCAAAGGAAAATGACTGAATGCAGAATCATAAAACTTTACTAGTAATTTTGCATACTGTTACATAGGATCAAGCTCAATGTTTTTCCTGCATAGTTAAAGGGTTCAATAAATTTCTGTACTTATGTGTAGAGAGGGAATGCATAAACATGAGCTCACTCTATCCTAATGTAAAGAAAAGAAGTTCTTCCCCCAGAGTAGAGCAGTTCTTCCTCCACAAGTAGTCTCATTTCCATGGAACAGCTGACCATACTCTCCCCTTCCACTTGCAAAATTAAGCCACTGAAAAGCTAAAACCATATTAAAAAAAACCCAAAAACATATTGTGTGTGATTGTGGCTTATTCTTAAGTTTACACTTAGGGGTACGTCTAAACTACATGCCTCCGTCTGGACGCTCCCCTGCCGACATCAAAGCCCTTTGTCGACAGCCCCGGTAAACCTCATCCCACAAGGAATAACGGGGCTGCCGACAAAAGGCTTTGATGTCGGCAGGGGAGGGTCCAGACTAGCGCGCTGAGCGGACAAACAGCTGATCAGCTGTTTGTCAGCTCAGCGCGGCAGCCATGTAAATTTAAATGAAGCGGCAATTATTTAAATCGCCGCTTCGTTTCCCTTTGCCTATCACCCTAATCTACATGGCTCCGTCGATGGAGCCATGTAGTCTAGACACAGCCTAAGACATCACTGAATCCAGCAGATCTGTTCTACAAAGTTTTCTTAGAACTAAATGTTAAGATCTAACGGTGGTCAATGTATCTATATATATTTTTTTAAACACAGGTTGGGCAGAACAATTTAATTCCATTTTGCACATAACGTACCAACCTATAGATGTGATCTGTTTTCTAAAAGAAAGGTTTACTTATGACCTAACAGAATGAATATCAAACTATGTATGGTGCCTTACATTAGTAAAAAAAGCCCTGTTAAATAAAACAGAAATGTCAAGGTATTGTACAGCTACATATAACTGTATTAAAATCAAGTAGAACAGAAAAGAAAATAGCCATAGACATTTCATTAGAATCTGACATATTATAAGGTTCTTGAATGAGGCCATCAGATCACAGAATCTGAAAGTGGCCTACATCAGAAGACAGATTTTTAACTTCCATATAATAGATTTTAAAATCATTTATACTCACAGCTAGCATTTCTGTAAAGAAGAAAAGGTTCATGCAGTTGAAATTCCAAGTCTTTATTTACTGGCTCAACTAGGTTGTGCATATTCAGTCGATTCACAATCGTAAAACCATAGTAGGGAGAAGCTGACCTGTTGTTTCATTGAGAATAGAGTAATTTGTTAAATGTATATCAAGTTTTTACTTAAGTAAAAATATTATCACATGTCTATGCTTTCAAATGCCAAAACAAAGCATGGATTTAGAGTATAATTTGTAATGCCATATGTGTTTAGTTAAAACAGACACCTTCACAATATTTTTTATGACAAATTGTTATGCAGTTCAATCAAGCGTTACTAATATTCTGTTTCTTCTCATTACATGAAACTTTATAGAGAGATACACAGAAATTAACAGGTTTCAGCATTTATACACACATCTAGTTTATACATAGTTCTCAGTTCTATAATCACTTTTACATGTAAATACTCTACAGCAAATATCATCCAATACAAAACCAAGCCTATTTATTAAAGTAACTATTTTATAGGTTCAAATGAATTTTTATAGCATAACAAATAATCAAAGATAAGTAAAAACAAATTAAAAAAAGTATTTTAATAGTTATAAATGTTAAACATGATCTATCTAAAGGAAAATGGAAAAAAATCACCTTCATTTGGCAAAATTTAGCTCTATCTTAAACAGGCACAACTTCACTAGAATCTAAAAATATTAAGAGTTGAGCATGATTAAAAGTAGGAATGTAAAATCCTATTTAATTAACTGATTATATATTAAGTTTACTGGGTTAACCATTACCCGATTATTCTGAGAGGATCCCAAAGCACCCCAGACTTCCCTCAAAAAAGGAGAGATTTTTCTAATACATTAGTTTTCCCCTAGACCTCAAAATTATTCCTAGGAGAAAATAAATATATAAGAAAACTGTTCGATGGGCATAAAAACATTTAACTTCAAAATATTCTGTTCAAGACTTGCTTTAGAGTTTAGCTTTAGAAAAATGCAAGTAAATGCTCAAAGGTCAAAACAAAACAATACTGTATTTAATTCTCCTTAAATTATTAAAGTCTTATAAGACTCATGAGAATTGGCAGCATTCTGGTCATATTGTGAGGATATTCTATCGGAGGAAAAAATATACAACCACAAAATAAAAAAAATAAGTTACATTATAACCAGATGTGATTAGCTGTATAGATTTCAGCAACATCACAACCATATTCATAGAGGACCTAATAATGCATAGTGCTGAGAGCCTCCTGAGATATGCTGAACATACCCGATTCCAAGATTTAGGCACATGCTTAATTTTATTATTGCAAGCAAGTCTCATTGAAATTAAACAGAATGACTTATGTAGTGAAATTAAACACTTGTTTAGGTGATTACAGGAAGGAAGCCAAATGGATATTCAGAACCTCCTAGTGCCAGGGTCAATAAAAAATAATAGTAATATTAAATGTGTGGCTGCCTGACTCATTTTTTATATATAAAATGGATCAGTAATTCATTGTTACATTAGTGCCCTATCTTCCTTTAGGTAAAGATGAAGCCTTTGGTGATATTCACATGCTATTTCTTATTGAGAGATATGCCCCAATATATCCTTAAAGTCATCTGCTGAACAAATTAAAAATCCCAAAGTTGCATATATATAGATTGCTAGCTTTTAATTTACATCATCTGTATCAACAGTGGAAAATAGCAGACCAATTCACTGGAAACTAAGAGAACATACATTATATAATAACTTCTGGAAGGTGGGGGAAACATTATTACTTGGGTTATTAAATAGGGATGGTAAATATTGGTTAATTGAATAGTCGATTAACCCCATGAATTCTTAATTGGTTACTTGACTATTCTATAGTCCTGAGGGGTAGTGCTTGCAGCAAGTGCACAGCGGTGCGTGGTGGCAGCAGCCTGTCTGGGGGGGCAGCTGAGCTCCTGGACCTGGCATGAGCCATTTTATAGTCCCCCAGGGGGGAGGCCAGCAGCCAGTGTGCTCCAGCCCCACTCCCGAGGAACTCCCTATCACTGTATCAGAGGCAGCAGCATAGAGTGCCAGGCAGGAGCTAGTCCACAAAGAGAGCCAGATTGAAAACCAGCCTCCCTTGTGGACCGGCTGCCCGTCACCCTGCGCTGCTGCCTCTGAAAAAGAGGCAGCAGTGTGGGGAGGCAGCAAACCCTGTCCAGGTGGGATCTGAGCTCCCGGACCTGGCGCAAACTGCAACTGAGCCAGGCTGCCTGTCCACTTGGTTCCTAATGCACTTTAAATTCAGAGCCGCAGCAGTGGTAGGTCCCGAACCTGGCGTGAGCCAGGACAGAGCTAGGCTGCTGGCCACCTTGCTAAAAAATTGACTGGCACAGCGAGGCGGCGGGGCGGGGTGAAGAGGAATGCATGTAATCTATAGCAGTGTTTCTCAACCTTTTTTAAAAATAAAGTACCCCTTTTAAAAAAAAATTATAAGTACCCCCAGTACCTACAGTTTTCAAGCACACACATTTTTTTTCTACCACTGCAACACATTTGTTTAAACAACTTAATCGTAGCTGGGTGGGCAATGAAATTTTTGGATGAAAAAAGTACAAAAATAATAAAGCACTGTAAAACTTGAAACAAAAATTCAGTTTTCTCCAAATTTCAGTTGTGTTGATATACCCCCCCAACTTCTCTTGAGTACCCCTAAGGGTACTCAGACCACTGGTTGAGAAATACTGGTCTACAGCATTAACCTACAAGCTTTTACTTATTGGTTAATTTACTATAGCATTACATCCCTATTGGCAGGGCTCGACAAATCGCTATATCTACTCGCCTGTGGCGAATAGATTTCAGCCGGTCGCCCTGTTCACCGGTGCTGTGCGCATGTGCAGTGCTGGTCTGGCGCTTGCAGGGTGTGGGGCTGGCGAGTAGATCTTGCCGTGGTTCGTCGAGCCCTGCCTATTGGCGATGTTAAATTGCATTTAATCAGTTAATCGACTAGTCGATTAGTTGATAATGGGGGAAAACTGCAGAGCCACAGTGGGAGCTAACCCCCCTGTGGCTCTGCTTTTTAAATTTATGAAGACCTGCCAGGCTCGTAATACACTTAAAAAGTTAAAGCGCGCGCGGGGGGGGGGGGGGGGGGGTACAGGACACAAGCCAGGAATTAGCTGCTTACCAGCTCATGCCCGGTCCCCCACTATGCCTCTGCCTCCCCCAGGAGATGGTGCTAGGGGTGAACCGGCTTTTAAGTTAGCTCCCCCAATGCCAACTCCTGCTCCCAGCCCTCTTGCTGCTTCTCTCTGATAGAGGCAGAAGGGCGGAGGAGGGAAAGCGACTAGTCGAGTCACTGGTCGACTAGTTGCTTACATCCCTAATTCCTATCATTAAAAGCACTCAGGAATATATTAGGAAATCAGTTACCAAAATTAATAAAATAACCTAATTACAATTTTTTAATTTCTATGATTCTCTTCATTTTATTCATTTATTTTCTTCAAGACTGTTACTAAAATGTTGTGTGTGCACTTTCTGAAGAGTTATATGTCTAGGTGCTAAATTTCATTTTAAAACATGAAGTTGGATGTGAATTTCTGGTCAAATATCAGAATTAGTTAAAAAGCCAACTTTGATAAAGTCTAAATTTAATAGTTACATATTAAAGCATTTTTGTATGACTTACCTTCTATACACAAATAAGGTACCTTCTATGTCAGTCTTCTCCTACAAGAGACAGCAATTACATCTATTTTAGTGATATGGTTATTCATACAGTTAGGCAGCTTGCATTCTAACAAAAAAATAACTTTTTTAGTACTTTTCAAAGATGCGTGACATCATAAAACTCAGATTTAATCTCATATTTTCAATGAATTGCTAACTTAAGGCAAATATATAAAATTATACATGCTATCTTGTTGATAATAACATTATTCATTTTTTTAGAGAAATTATACATTTCTCATCACTTTCTTCTCCTAACCAGCTTCACTAGAAAAGTCAAACAAATATATTCTCTGTAGTAACCTCATATTCATGTATAGTAATAAAATTTTACTTTGCAAAAAAAAATTTTAAAAGTATCTTGCAATGACAAATTACAATGAGTTTTTTTGGACAATAGCTACAATAGCTATAAATTGAACACACAGCTATCTATATTTTAATTTCATGCTATGCACTGATATCTTGTTTTATATATTAAAACTTAGCTAAAAAGAAAAAAGCCACATGATTTACCACCTGCAAAATAACTTTGGGTTCAACTGGACTATTCACATTACTTAAGTTTTTGCAGGAATAAGATCTCAGAGACCTCGCATGTAACTGCAAACCTCTGTGTCTGACAAGATGTTTTAAAACCTCTTTACATTCATATTAACTTTTTTTTTTTTAGAAATGTAGTGTATATTGATGGTCTTTATTTTCAAAACTGTAGAAAAAGAAAGATATTCTTGAAATTAATCGGAAATTTTATTTCAGAAGAGCAGTCAGTACCAATATTTCTAAAATCCCATACTTTTTGAACTTCAAAATTATCAGCAGGTGGAAAGTGACAACTAGAAAGGTACATAGATACACACACAAATACAAACCGAAAAAACCCTGCAAACAAACACAATTGAGCGTATAAAGCATGTTAGGCAAAACTACTCTATCTGCTTCAATGATAAAAATCAGTGGGGTAGCTATGTTAGTTCTGTCCACCAAAACGAGAGGTCTTGTTTGGGCATACGCTTTCATGGGCAAAATCCCACTTGGTCATATATATCTGACAAAGTGTTTCGTTGCCACAAAGCTTTTGCTCAAATAACTCTATTAATTTCTGGCGTCGGATTTAAATTGTCTCCTCAAACTAAGAACAGTCCGAGATGCTTGGGAGAGGGAAAAGTGTGAAAATTTCAAACTTGTCAAGAGTCACGGCCCTTACCCCGCAAAGCACAGTCCCACAAGCTGAACGGCCTAACCCCTGGGGGCCTCCCGTCCCAGTGTGTGTATAGGTGGGGGGGGGCGGTTCTGGGGCTGCCACTCCCCACTGCTGCGGGGAGTTTTGGTTTCTCTCGTTAAGGGGACAGTGGCTGCCTCTGCGCGCTGGGGATGGGGAGCGAGCGTGTCGGGGTCTATCCCCGGAAATGGGGGGAGGGCCTGGGCCCAGCTCTCCTCCCCTGGGAGGGCGTGTGGGGGTGTCGGTGTCTCTCCTCTCGGCCCGGGGGAAGGGTCTGCAGCGCTCCTGGGGGAAGGCAGCAGGCCCCGGCTCCCCACTTACCCACTCGTTGGCTTTGGGGCTGAAGCTGTAGAGCGCGACCTGGCCGGTCACGTCGGCGATGCTGGTGATGTAGGGATCGTTCCGCTTTAAGACCGCCAGGCTCATCTCCTGCCCCGCTTTACTCAGCGACTCCATCTTGGATCCCGGGAGGAACCGGAGGGGGTGGGGGAAGGGAGCGAGGACCACGGCGTCACGTGTGCAGCCTTCCGTGTTCTCGCCCGGGCACGGCGGCCTCCGCGCCGTCCGTTCCGCCCTGCTGCCGCTGCGCCCTGGGTTCTGGCTGCGGCTGCCCGGGTAGCGGTCGGGGAGTCGGTTACCTCCCGCCCGCAGCTCCCAAGAAGGGACTGTGCCGGGGGACCCCGGCCCCTCGGAAAGGCATCGCCCTGGGCGTAGTCCTGAAGGGGAGTAGGTGAGGCTCAGGCCTCCCGAGCAACGAGCCGCCCCCAGCTGGGCAGCCGGAGGATTTGTGCCCTTAGTGCCCTGTCTGCACTTGCTGCAAAGTCCCATGTTAGGTAACAGGGTTTAATCCATTGGAGACAACCTGGGAGAGACTGATACCGTCCCCAGACGCCAGAACCAGCAGCATGTACAATACTGACCTCTCCCAGGAGCAATGCAGGACGTTGCCACCACAGCCTCAAGGATTCCTCCATGCTTGGGCCAACAGAGTCCCACCGTTGGCATGAATCCCTGAGGCTGTACGCTCCATTCCAGTAGATATGTGAGCCTGAAGGCGTGAGGGGCCTCTCTTGGACCTGGCTACCCCACATCTTTGCACAGACTCCTAGCCATGTCTTCGACCCTTTGGCTGGGATTCACCAGCTCCAAACAAGGAACTATTGACAACACAGTGGCATTCAAAAGAAAATGATTGTATGAGGTTGTATTTCAGATTTCCTGTGTGCTAGCTCCAGCTCCAACTAAAGTCTCTCAGCACAGGCCTGCAGGAACTGTACAGGGATTCTTCTTGCTTACCAGGATGGCTTTAGCACTTGGTAATGATGCCTAGTCAAGATGAATCTGCTAGGGTGAAGGAGGAGTTGATGGCTGCCTTAAGGCCTTGTCAATTATGTGAGGGGACAAAGTAAGGCAACAGGCACTTACAGCATGAGCCTTTGTGCCTTGCCTTCCTATTCTGTCCCTAAGCTTGTTTCCCTTGAGCTACTGGTCTAGTGGGGAGATTCACATGTCACTGTTTGGGTCAGTCTTTTGACATCTGGATTATCCATGTGTACAGAAACAAACTCATCAGACTCTCTGCAACCTGGTAAGGTAAAGGTTGTTAAACTATAAATGCTTTATAAAAGTTACATTAGTCATTAAAGAGTCAATGTAGGTGATGTAATTTCTTGTATTCAATCAACCTCTGATGGTGAGAGGGACAAGGTTTTAAGCTACACAGAGCTCTTCATCAGGTCTGGGAAAAATACAATGACGAGCTCTGTGCAGCGGGAAAGTGTGACTCTCACCAACTGAAGTTGGTCCAATAAAAGATATCTCACCAACTTTGTTCCAAATATCCTGGGATAGGGTTGCCAACTCTCAGGGACTGGACAGACCAGAAACCATTGCTGTGAATAGTGTTTGGTCTGTCCAGTTGGGAAGATTAGCAACCCGGCATCAAGAGGGCTATAACAACATTAATCATTGACATATGTGGGTAATGCATCTAACGCATGTAGAAGTGGAGCCTCAGTTTATTTGCTTTGATTAGAGCTGGGCTTGATAGATATTACTGTTTATTGAGATAACCTTACTGAATTAGACCAGTGGTTCAACTAGTCCAATATTATGTCTCTGACAGTAGCCAGAACTCCAAATGTGCTTATCTTAGGTATTTACATGGCTCCCATTACATTAGCATCTGAATGTCTTGCAAACTTTATAATGTATTCAGCCTTATATGCAGGGAACTGTGCAAAATATTCATAACATGATTTGAAAACCTCACTTTTTGGGAGGAGGAGATTGCATTTAATTTGTTCTAAGGGAATGGGCTTTATTAGGTGAAAAACCATCATGGTGGTTTTGACCATGTGGCTAGTCAAAGTTTGGAGCCTTGCCAGTTATTGTAGCTGAGTGTAGAAACTGACAATGGAGAATGGTATTTGTTTTGATGAAATCCTGTTTCTTTACAAGGAATGTGCAAAGTCTTGCCTCTTTCTTGATCCCCAAAACTTGAGAGATGCAGTATTGAAAAGTTCACAAGGTGAACCGTACGACGTTCTTAGGCTATCTGTCTCACAGCTAGCAAACAATATTGCCAGAGTTCTGTTGATACAATTTGTGAGGCAGGTGTACAAACTTGTACCAAATTCTGCTTTTCACTATTCTTGCATGATTCCCATTGGGGGCCAGACTGTAAAGTGCACATGTACTGATGATACACAGAATGGATGAACCTTCTCAAACCTTGCATACTCTTAATAGAATGAGAAACTTATTTGCCAGGTACCCCAGAAGTTTTACATTGCTTCAAAGAGCCTGCTGAGTGGGCTGGCTGCACCAGAAGAACAGGCTCATGCATCTTAATGGATGAACCTGTCAAATATTAAAGGAGGGTCTACACACCGCCTGTGGATACAGAAACTGAAGGTAGGATTGTGCCTTCCCAGGACACAATCTCACCTCAAGCAATCCCTGCCTGGGGCACTATTATTCCACATTGTTCTTTACTCAGGGCTCTGTTTATCCGGTACACTCTAACACCAAGCCATGTCTACATAGCAGCACTATTTCGACTTAAGATATGCAATTGATGTAGCTCAAATTGTGTAGCTTCTTTCGGCATTAGCCCTGTTGTGTAGACGTGCCCCAACTGTGTTAACTTTAACGGGGGCTTCCAAAGGCAAGAAATGGCATCTATAATGAGCAAAAATGCTATATATTGTGAGTTAAAGTGACTGAGTACTATTCTGTCCAATATTAATAGGGGAAAACAGGTACTAAAAAGAGAAGACACAAATTATTTGAAAATTATTTTAAACAAAAAGGGTGCCTAGAAAATGTGTACACAGATTCAAAATCCTTTTGAAGTATGGATCTCAGTGATGATTCTAAGCACTGCAACAAATAGGATGACCCTTGTCTTCATGTCAAGCTTGGACAAGCGTGGTCTAAAGCAAACCTTGCTTTCAAACTACAGGCAGTCCCCGACTTACGTGGATCCGACTTATGTCGGATCCGTAGTTACAAACGGGGCTTTTCTCGCCTCGGAGGACGCGGGCGGCGGGACCGCCCAGATGCGCTGCGGTCCCGCCGCCCGCGTCCTCCAGGGCGAGAAAAGCTGCTCCGCGTCTCCCTGGTCTGCTGGGGAAGTGCCCCCAGCAGACCAGGGAGATGCGGAGCAAAGCCTCGGAGGACGTGTGCGGCGGGACCGCCCAGACGCGCCGCGGTCCCGCTGCCCGGGTCCTCCGCGGCTTTGCTCCGCATCTCCCTGGTCTGCTGGGGGGGGGCCCCCCCAGCAGACCAGAGAGACGCGGAGCAAAGCCGTGGAGGATGTGGGTGGGACCGCGGCGCGTCTCGGTGGTCCCGCCGCCCGCGTCTCCCTGGTCTGCTGGGGGGAGGGGGACGCAGCTAGTGCGCACCCCCCCCCCAGCAGACCAGGCTTTTCTCGCGATGCCTGGGGTAGAGCAGCTGGGGTGCTGCCCGGTTGGTCCCGCAGCGCCGCTCCTCGGCGCTACTGGACCAACCCGCCAGCACCCCAGCTGCTCTGCCCCAGGCGTCCTGATTCAGCCGCTGCTGGTCAGTTTCAGCAGCAGCTGAATCAGGACGCCTGGGGCAGAGCAGCTGGGGTGCTGCTGGGTTGGTCCAGTAGCGCCGAGGAGGGGCGCTACTGGACCAACCCGGCAGCACCCCAGCTGCTCTGCCCCAGGCGTCCCCAAGTCAGCCGCTGCTGAAACTGACCAGCGGCTGACTACAGGAAGCCCGAGGCAGAGTTGCTCTGCCCTGGGCTTCCTGGAATCAGCTGCTGATCAGTTTCAACAGCGGCTGACTTGGGGACACCTGGGGTAGAGCAGCTGGGGTGCTGCCAGGTTGGTCCCCGCAGCGCTGAGGTGCGGCACTGCGGGGACCTACCCGGCAGTGCCCCAGCTGCTCTGTCCCAGGCATCCAGATTCAGCCGCTATTGAAACTGATCAGCGGCTGATTCCAGGAAGCCCAGGGCAGAGCAACTCTGCCTCGGGCTTCCTGTAGTCAGCCGCTGGTCAGTTTCAGCAGCGACTGAATCTGGATGCCAGTTCCGACTTACATACAGATTCAACTTAAGAACAAACCTACAGTCCCTATCTTGTACGTAACCCGGGGACTGCCTGTAATGCAATGAGAAGATCTTGACAAAGTGCAGCCTTCTGCAATGCCAGATCTTCTTTACTGCATCTTGAATTAAAAGTGAAACATGAAGAGCACTGATAATAGAATCAAGTGGGAGTTTTGGTTCGTGGATTGTTGTCCTCCATCATCTTTTACCCCAGTTCAACACTCAAGTGGGTTTGTTCTCCTTGCCCTTGTTCACTGCTCGTGCCTCATTGTGTGATATTTTATATCAGAAATGTATGAATAATGAGTGAAGGCTCTCATCTTCCTCTGCCCTGAAGCACACAGAAGTAAACAGTATGTGCTTAGCCTCAAACTTAGACCTCTGTGTAAATGTTGCATCTCGGTAAGATTGTTCAGTGGCTATTGTATATTGTGAATATCTTTATCCTCTTTTGAGTTATGCAGCAGTTAGTGGGGGAAATATGTTTACCTATCATTCTATACATTCTGTTCATGTACTGATATGGACAGAAGTGGGGTGATGTTCATAATGATCTTTTGATGTTTTCTGTTAGAGTAGGATGTTTTCTATTTGTTATGCTTCAGCGAAATAAAAGTACTTCATGTGCTGTATTTCAATTATTCAGTCAAGGTTTTATAGGACATAAAATATCAAAGTTATATCTTACTATATATTGTAAAATGAAAACAAGCTAAAGGATAACAATTTTCCTTCTCTCCTACCAATGGCCTGCTGCTGGCAAGACAAGTTGTCGCCAGTAATGGTCAGCTCCCAGATAGGAGCTCTGTTTATGGGATCTTCTTTTCTCCCCTCCCTAGTTTACCATCTTTTGCAGAGCAGATGATAATGAAAATTGCCCCAAAGGTTTTCATAACTCTTCTTCACGCTTTAGGTAGAAGGGACATGGTGTTATCAAAAGTTGTCTTGGGATTAGACTGGTCCAGCTGTCACAGAGGCAAATTTGTGACACACCTATGAAGGTGGAGTTCTTTGCTTCCCCATGTGAAACTATGGTCACCAGTACTGTCCATCTCCGATTTTCTACAATGCACATACTCCCTTTCTTGAGCTATATTTCTTTTTGAACCATAACCAATGGTTTTGTAACTTGGACTAATTGTTTACTGTATCATTTTCAGTTTAATTACTTTTAATGCCAGCAATACTGTCGCTGATTCTGCAAAGAGACCTGTTTAGCAAGCGCCTATTGAATAGTTCACTTTCACCAAAGGAAATTAATAGATAGCAGGTTTAAAACACAGTTCTTCACCCAGTGCACAGCCCACCTGTGGAACTCCTTGCCAGAGGATTTTGTGAAGACCAGGACTTTTTAACAAGGGTCAAAAAAAGAGCTAAATACATTAATGGAAGATAGGTCCATCAATGGCTGTTAGTCAAGATGGGTAAGAATTGTGTCCTTAGCCTGTGTTTTCAGAAGCTGGGAATGTGTGACAGGGGATGGATCAATTGATACCTGTTCTGTTCATTCCCTCTGGGTTACCTGGCATTGGTCACTGTCAGAAGACAGGATACTGGGCTAGATGGATCTTTGGTCTGACTCAGTATGGCCATTGTTATGTTCTTAGAGATTCAGTATCATAGATGCTTATTTTTGGCTGAGATAAATATTTTTCCACTTTTATATAAAGGTTTTCCTAAATCTTATTACCAGCCACAGTAGTTCCACATATTTTATTGTATTTTCTGAGAGTTTTTGAAGGTAGGTATTGTAGGTATTCAGCTGTTTCCTAGTATACTTCCTTCCTTGGTTACCAGAGTAAATTTTCTTGTTGTGAAATCACTTTTCTATTATCACTACAATGAGGTTGCTCGAGATGTACATCTAAGATATTTTTGGGGGACAGTCAACAACAAATTATATGTTTTTTTCACAGTTCATCATGTCTTACCTATTTAACCAAATGTTACACCCTTAGATCAGAACGTTTTCCCATGAGATAGCAAAGGTATTCAAAGTGTAATTAATTATGTAGAATTACAGCAAAGCAATAGTTTGTATAACTAAATTCATCTGGGACTATTCAGATATGTAAAGTTACTCGTATTTTTGGGAAGTTATTCATGTGTCATGGCATTGTCCTATTGGTTCTGGTTTGTCATTTCCAGCCAAGGGGAGCCGTGGGAAGCAGCATAGCCTGGGCTGCTGCTTCCCGTGGCTCCCCTTGACTGTAAATGGCAAACCAGAGCCAATGGGAGCTATGAGGCTCTGTGACTTTGGGGCCTTTAGCTAAACAAAGTTGCACAGGCCCGTTAACGGCTTTCCCACACAAGTCCTGCAGCCCATTTTGAGAAACACTGTTTTATAGAGACAGGGAATGGAAAAATAAGAATTCTGGAATTTCATCCAGCTTTGTGCACTCAACTAGGCTACATTTACTCTGAAAGAATGTTGTAACATACAATATTGTTCATGTGTGCTATACATGCACAATTAGAACAGAGGCTGGAGAGTTAGGAAATGAGTTCTCTGCCTAGTTCCACCAAAGACTGGTTTAGAGATTTGAGGCTAGTTGTTTTTACTACCGTGTTTTGGTTTCCTCACTTAAAACTGAGATAATAATACAGAACAACACGTATGAAGTTGATCTTTCTGGATGAAAGGTGCCATAACAGTAACATATTATTTATATATTTATTCACTACAAATGACTTTGGCATAGTTTTTACATGTAAGAATTTAAATTGTGATTTTTACAGAGCAGAATGGATGGACTTTTTTCTTTATTTACTATTATAGGGTGAAAAATTTGTCTCTCTTAATGCTCATGCCTAAATAAATAATTTTATATAATCTCAGAGCAATATTTGTTCAAATCTTTGTTTCAGATTAGATGGAGGGCTTAAATTAACTCACCTTTGGGTCTTACATGATGAGAAAGGGCGCAGGCAACCTAATGCAATTTGACATGCTATCTGTTTTTCCCCCATTCAGCTGGTAAAATCTTGTAGGAACTGATGTGAAGCAGGAAGCATGAAAAACAACTGTGAATTATTGAAACCATGTAATTTAATAAAGTATAAGTATAATGACATAAAAGAACATTTATTCCCCTGCAGTTTGGGATTTAAGTATTATGAACAGTTATGGTCCTTCTAACAGATGCTAACAAACCATTATTTAAAGAAAAGGCAATAAATTACATTTATAATTCAATAAAACTAAGAACCACTGAAAATAACCAATTTCACTCGTGCAATAAAACTGTTCCCACAACAGCAGCGCAAGAGGTTGAAATAGGTCACAGACAGCCCTCCTTACGTTGCTCAAGAACATTAGAAGGATTAATAATTTATAGATTATCTGATAGAAACAATGATCTGGTGCAGACAGGTAATCCAATCTCCAGTATTCTTCTAACCTGCTATGCCATTTCATTTGGGGATTGTGGAAGGGTGGCAACTTTTCTAGGAAGACACTGTAAACTGCTGACATTTGCATCAAACAAATGACAGTTTTTATCTGAGGAAGGTAAGTGGTGAAATCAGAGAGGTAAAAGTGTAAAATTTTCATCTGTGTTACCAAGGTTTGGTTCAGGAATTGTATCTTTTTCACTATTAGGTATAAACTATCAGGGAAAACAATATATGGTAAAACAGCATTTTATCATTAATGCAAATCAGAGCTAGAGAGGTGTTGTCTCTATTTTTATTTTCTGTACATTTTGCATAAACATTTAGAGATATATCAATCTTTGACTGTATGTATCAAAAAATTCAGTACAGTTTATTTCTGTATATCATGCTTTCAATGATGGCAGCTAAAAGTACAATAGAAATAGCCATGGAACACTGTTTTTGTTGCTGTTACATACTTAATTTTAGAAATATATGGATACTCACCTATATGTTTCTTTAGGTTTTGACTTGTTTTACACAATGTCCAAATATAAGTGTGGATGATATGGATGTAGATGCTGAACGTATCAGAATCTCACTAATTTGACTACGGATATGATACCTATTACAAACCCTCAATGCTTTGAAAATTAGCAAGGGAATTAATTCAGTACAAAACCAAGGATGCAGTATGACAGACTGTTCATTGTTCTTTTAGTCTGATAAGTAGGGCATATTTTGTACATATAATGAAATTATTAAAAACATTGATCTCTCAGTAACAGGAGAGCTCACTGTAGGCTGTGCTATTAGTTTGACCCATTGGGGAGAGACAGGGAAAGAATTCCAATGTTCTTTTGTGAAATACACATTTTGCAAATTAGCAAATTGAGGATTAAGTATACAGGACTGAGAAAATATACCACAAAATACGTAGTAGTGGCACATAATTTAAATTACACAGGACAATTTTGAGATCATTACCTTGGTAGAAGGTTATAGTGGAATAATTACAGGTTTCTAATTTTATTCAAGATTTTATTATGCCCATATTGTGTTGAACTTTTAGAGCATTATTGTTTGCTTACATTATGACTTTCTTGCAAAGTTATTGATAAATTGATAGTTATTTATTACATTTAAATGATTAATAATTAATACATTAACCAATAATAAGTAACCAGGACCACATGGTATTCACCCAAGAGTTCTGAAGGAACTAAAATGTAAAAATGCAGAATTGCTAACTCTAGTCTGTAACCCAGGGGTGGGCAAGATACTGCTTGTGAGCCAGATCCAGCCTGCCAAGCCATGGATCCAGCAGACACCCTGCGGAGACCCTGAGCTGCTGTTTCAAGCATAGGGGTGCTCCATGTGCCTTTCTGCTCTAGAGGGAGGGAGAGGTTTCGTGTGTTCTCCCCGCCCTCAGCCCTATCCTTAGCTCCTGTTGGCCAGAAACAACTAGCCAATAGGAACTGACCTCGGCTAATCTCTCAATTCCTATTGACTAGAAACAACCAACCAGTAGGCGTTGAGAGATTGGCCTGGGGGAGGGGGCACAATGCAAGCCTCTTCCCCCTCCTGAAGCTGAGAGCCATATGGAGGGAGCAGCCTGCAGTTTCAAGTGGTGTAGGGCTGCAGCAGGCAGGGAGCCCAGCTTGCCTTGGGGGTGCTGCAGGGCTGCTGGCTGGGAAACACTTTGGTAAGCACCTTCCAGCCAGAGCCAGCCTGTGGCACCCCTGCCCCTTCCACACCCCAACTCCCGCCCCCAGGTCACCATCGAAACCCTCTGCACCTCCCTGCCCCAGGTCACAACTCCCTCCCAGATCCCTTCCCCAAGCCAGAATCCTCTCCTGCACCCATACACCCTCCCTGACCCTGCACCTCAATCTCCTGATGCAGGTCACAATCTCCTCCTTCACCCAAACTCCCTCTCAGACCTCAGATCATCTTCTGCACCCCAGTCCCTTACCCCATACATCTTTGCACCATCCTAGACCCCGCACCCACCTCCACTGAAAAATGTGGCCCTTGACCACTTTCTGAAATCTTGGAGTGGCCCCCCACCGAAAATTATTGCCCAGCCCTGCTGTAACCTATCATTTAAATCCGCTTCTGTACCAAATAACTGAAGATAGCTAATTTTTAAAAAGGGTTTCAGAATTACATGCTGCTACAACTCACTTTGGTACTGGGCAAACCGGTTGAAACCCTGGTAAAGAACAATATCGTCAGACATATAGCTGAACATAATTTGTTGGGGAAGACATGATTTTTGTAAATGGAAATCACATGTTGCCAATCTACTACCAATTCTTTGAGGGGTTAATAAATACGTGGACCAGGGGGATCCAGTGGATATAGTGCAGTGGTCTCCAACCTTTTTACACCCAAGATCACTTTTAAATGACAGAACAAGCCAAGATCTATCGCCCTGCCCCTTCCTCGAAGCCCCGACCCTTCCTCTCTATTCTCCTCTCCATCATTTGCTATCCCCAACCCTTATACTGCTGCTTTCCCCCCCCAATTCTTCTGTAGGAAGAGGTTTTTCCAACATTGGGCCTGTCTAGACTGGACCAAATGTCAGAAAAACCCCTTCTTTTGGAAGCCCCCTTATTCCTCATGGAAAGAGGAATATAGGGGTTACCGAAAGAGCACATTTGCTCTTCCACTAAAAAAATGGAAGAACAAACACATCCTTGGATGCAAAAGAGTTTTTCTGGGATATCTCCGGAATCCTGAAAAACTCCTGCAGTCTAGCCAGACCCTCGCTGGGTTGAGGCAGGATGTGTTGGCTCTGGGGTGGGAATGAGGGATTTGGGTGTGGGAAGAGGTGAGAGGTGTAAGTTCTGGGAGGAAATCTGGATGCAGGAGAAGGTGGAGTAGGGGATACTGGGTCGCGGAGGGGGCTTCAGGCTGGGCAGTGTTGGGGTCAGATGTAGGGTTAGGGTACTAAGCAAGCCACAGGCTTATGGATATGAGGGTGCAGGAATTTGGGTCAGGGTATGTGAGGGGTTCAAGGCAGGGGGTTCCAGTATATGATAGGTTCAGGTCGAGGGTCTAGGGCAAGGGGGAGTGCACTAGTGTTATGATGCTGTGGGCAGATGGGGGCTTATCCCCAATTTAGGTTTGTTGGCTAGGCTTCATTTTTAAATAAACATTCTGTCAAACACAAAAAGTTTCTGCATTGTCTTTATTTATGAGAAGGGCAGGGAACCCGTTTTGAGTCAAGGGTCACTGACCCACAGAAAAGTCAGTTGGGGCCACACAAGTGAGATGCAAAATAAAAACTCCAAAACCCCCACAAGCCTCACTAATGTGGCCCCAACTGCGCTGGTGGGAGCAGGGGACATGGTATTGGGGAAGGGTGCCAGGGGGTACTGGGACGGGACAGGATGCTGGGTAGGGTGCCAGTGGGTGCTGGGGCAGGAGACTAGGTGCCAGGGCAGGGGACAGGGTGCTGGGGCAGGGAGCCAATGGATGCTGGGGCAAGGGACAGAGGGCCAGTGGGTTCCAGGGCAAGGGTCTGGGGCAGAGGACAGGGTGCTGGGGTGGGGACAGTGTGCCGCGGGGGCAAGGGCCAGGATGTCAGTGGGAGCAGAGTGCCAGTGGAAACGGGGCAGGGTGTTGGCTGGGGCAGGGAATCCTCGGTCTGTGTCTCCCTCCCTGCCCCCGAGGAGGGAAGCTCCGGCAAGAGCCTCCTCCTGGGACTCCTCCCCTCTCTCCGACGTGCGCTTCCCCCCGGGACTCCTACCTCCTGCCCCGCAGAGGAGGGGAGCCCCGGTGTGTGCCTTCCCACCACCCCCAAAGCCCCAGCATGCGCCTTCCTCCGGGACTCCTACCTCCTCCCGGCGCGCCACAGACCTGGAGGAGGGGAGCAGGCAGCACACTTCCGGAAACCTCGGAAGTGGTGCACAGCTGCTGGACTTCCCTCTACCCCATGGGAAGCCAGCATGACCTCCATTTTCGGAGGTAGGTAGTGGGGCTTCTTGGGGGTACGGGGAATTGGGGGGGCCCCAAACGCCTCGCGATCGACTGGTCAAACCCTCCCGATTGACCAGTCAATCGCAATCGACGGGTTAGTGACCACGGATATAGTGTAATTTAGATTTTCAGAAAGCCTTTCACAAGGCCCCTCACCAAAGGCTCTTAAGCAGAGTAAACTGTCATGGGATAAAAGGGAAGGGCCTCTCATGGACTGGTAACAAAGGGAGGTATAAATGGTCAGTTTTCAGAATGGAGAAAGGTAAATGGTGGCGTCCCCCAGGGATCTGTACTGGGTTCAGTCTATTCAACATATTCATAAATGATCTTGAAGAAGGGGTAAACAGTGAGAAGGCAAAATTTGCAGATGATACAAAACTACTCAAGATAGCTAATTTTCAGGCAGACTGCAGAGAGCTACAAAAGGATCTCTCAAAACTGGATAATTGGGCCACAAAATGGCAAATTAAATTTAATTTTGATAAGTGCAAAGTAATGCATATTGGAAAATTAATCCTAACTATACATATACAATGCTGGGGTCTAAATTAGCTGTTCTCACTCAAGAAAGAGACTTTGGAATCATTGTGGATAGTTCTCTGAAAACATCTACCCAGTGTGCAGTGTCAGTAAAAAAAACAACCCCAAAAAACAAGCAATGTTGTGAATCATTAAGAAAGTGATTGCTGATAAGACAAAGTACCATATTGCCTCTATCAAAATCCATGGTATACCCAAATGCTTCTTGAATATTGTGTGCAGATGTGGTTGCCCCATTTCAAAAAAGATATATTGGAATTAGAGAAGACTCAGAAAAGGGCAACAAAAATGTATAGGGGTGTGGAATGGTTTCTGTACAAGAAGAGATTATTAATAAGACTAGGACTCTTCAGTTTGAAAAAGACAACTAAGGGGCAATATGATTCAGATCTTTAAACTCATGACTGGTGCAGAGGAAGTAGTTAAGGAAGTGCTATTTACTTCTCATAATAAAAGAATTAGAGGTCACCAAATCAAAGTAATAGGCAGCATGTTTAAAAGAAAATAAAGTATTTCTTCACAAAATGCACAGACAGACTATGAATTTTTTTGCCAGAGGATGTTGTGAAAGCTACGATTATAAGAGTTCAGTTAAGAAGTACATAAATTCATGGAGGATAGGTTCATCAATGGCTATTAGCTAGAATGGTCAGGAATGGTGTCTCCAGCTTCTGTTTGTCAGAAAGTGGGAATGAGCAACAGGAAATGGATCACTTGATGATTACCTGTTCTGTTCATTCCCTCTAGGGTACTGACACTGCCCACTGTCAGAAGATAGGAAACTGGGTTAGATGGCTTTTTGGTCTGACCCAGTTTGATCTTTCTTACATTGCAAAGATCTTTTGTATTGCTTAACGGTCCCTTACATATTTGTAATTTTTGTTTATATGTCTAGTCTTTTGGAATTTGAGCTCAGCCCCTAAGTTTCAGAATTTGGGTTTGTATGCATCTTAATTACTGAGAAGCAACAATTTGTAAGTTGTGAGACATACTATTGGTAATTTATCAAAGGTACTGCAACATATGGCATTTCTTGCATTCCAGAGGTGTTTGCCTTAAAAAAAATAAGCAAGTAAAGGCTTTGGGGTAGAGCTTTCCAACAAAACTTGAGGAACATCCACACTGCAATTGTGTTCTTCCGCAAGAAAACTGAAAGAACAGAGGGGGTTTTCCAGCACTGGTAATCCTTATTCTATGAGGAAGAAGCCTTTTTGCAAAAGAGCTCCTTCGCAAAAAGGCGTGTGTGGACGGGGAAGAGGGAGTTTTTTCAGAAGAAGAGGAAAGAGGAGAAAGCACAGTTGCCCTGGTGGCCTTTCCATTCATAGCAATCACTGCTTACATGTGAGAGAGTGTCCGTTCAGTCTGGACGCTCTCTTTCAAAAAAGCAGGTTGCTTTTTCGATGCACTTTTGCAGTGTAGATGCTCTCTTTCGGAAGAAATCTGTAGTCTAGATGTATCCTGAGAGTGTGTAATCTACTTCCTGGACCAGGAATCAGTAGGAAGAGGGTCTCATCTCGCTCTCCCCATCCTTTTTTGGTATATCCTTGATGTCCCATTTAACATTTCAGTGGAACTAATGCATTCTCACTACAAGTCAAAAGATTTTCACTGGAAATTTTTTTCTGGGGAAAATTGCTTTTTGGATGAACACATTTTTTGATAGCGGGAAATCTGGTTTTGGTAGAAATTTTTGTTTTTACTTTCTTTCTTCCTCCACTCTTGTTTTTTTTTTTTTTCCCCCCAGTTTTCAACAACTGAAACATGGTTTAAAACAAAGCGGTTTAATTTTTTTTGCCTCAAAAATAGGAAAAAAAATTAATACATTGATGAAAACCTGAAATATTTAAAAGAAAATTGTTGTTAAAAATGTTCATTGAAATTTTTCATCAGGATAAAAAAAAGTCATTTCCTGACCAGCTCTAAATCTCACCCAGTGTCCTTACTTTCTGGGTGTATCTAGACTGGCAAGATTTTGTGCAAAAGCACGTGCTTTTGCGCAAAAACTTGCCAGCTGTCTGTACTGGCCACTTGAATTTGTGCAAGAGCACTGACTTTGTAATGTACAAAATCAGTGCTTCTTGCGCAAATACTTTCACGCTTCCGCTTGGGAAAAAGCCCTCTTGCTCAAGAGGGCCAGTGTAGACAGGGAAGAACTGTTTTGCGCAGAAAAGCCCCGATGGCTAAAATGGCGATCTGGGCTTTCTTGCGCAAAATCGCGTCTAGACGCGCATTTGCAGAAATACTTTTAACGGAAAAACTTTTCCGTTAAAGTATCTCTGCAAAATCATGCCAGTCTAGACGCAGCCTCTTACTTTTTAATAATGTGGTTAAACAAGATTGAAACAGGAGAGGGAGCTCTCAGTGCACCAGCTATGTGTGAAGGGGAACTGTAGGACACTGTTACCCATGTCACGGGGAGCAGCACTTCTTTCTTCCGTTTACTTTAATTCTCAATAGCAATCCTGCTCCCTCTAGAGAAACTGGGAGACTCAGTTTTAGGGAGGTGCTGAAAGAATAAAGAGAGTATAGTTTTCACAGTGCTATGGAGAATATAAAGGGATCTGTTTTGCTGTAGAAAGGGGCCCCCTATGACTTTGGGTCTGCCACATTCATACATTTTTAGTTGGATTCTCTATTATATAGAGAGCCTGGGTTTTTTTATGGACTCCATCAAAAATTCCATCTGTAATAGGTGCTGGCCAAGAAGCCTGAGTAACCTTCTGAATTGTCCCTGAGATTTCACACTCCAAGAGCTGAAGTGTGATCCATGAACCCTAATGTTGCTGACATCACAGCCAGCCAGCGCTGAAAGGTTGGAGAGGAGGTAGAGGGGGAAAAATGCAGGAGAATGTTTGTTAAAATTAAAAGAGCTCAAATAACTATTTTCATTTCATTTTTAAAAAATCATTAAAATATTTTTGTTAATATCAAGTATTGTAGTGTGGCATCCAAATCTACCTAACAGTATCAGTTTAATGGACACACTAGTGCAGAGTGCTCACCGTGACTCATTGGCAGCATGCCAGCTGCTGCTATGTTCGAAGTGTAATGTCATTTACATTTTAAGTGATCAAAGGCATGTTGCCTAAAATTCAGTACAAGTGAAGACCAGTTATTAAAATATACGTTTTACCATCCAAGGAAAAATTGCATATGGTTGGTAACATGAGTGCATCAAACAGTTACTGCGGCACAGGTTCATTAGTTTAAAAACATTTTCCTACACTGCCATAGAAGGGCTTGTTGAAGCAGAGCAGACAGGAGACACCCATTTAACTATCATCCGCTCTGTATCATCTCTTCACAACCGAAACCAAATGCTCAGAGTGAGGAGATAGACATTTCTGTAGTCTGCCTTTTACAGTTGTGAGAAATATTCACAGGAAACAATGCATTTGAAGAACTGATTTTTTTTTGTTCAGAATTTTCTGCATACAAGCATGGATTTTCACTAATTTGATTCATTTATATACACAAATGGTTTGCACAAATATGTTGTCAGCCTATATGTTATTTGTGAGCTATTCATCATGAATGTTATTTCAGGTTTTTGCTAGTTGTAATTCTCTTGTTATGCTGTGCGATTGGTCATCTGAATCAAAAGGTATCATTTTTTGAAAAGCTTTGAGAGAAACAAGCTTTTCCAAGTGGATGAACACCCTTTTGGAGCTGCAAATATTTATTTATAGAAGCATTAGAAGACTTTTGTTCGGGTCCTTCAGGGCAGGAGGCTGGTGGTTTGGGGGATGCAGGAGTCAGGGCAGAGCCTTGGGGATGTGTGGGGGGGGGGGGGGGGGAAGGAGCCTGGGAGAGAGGGGAGTGCAAGAGTGAGGTTTGGGGGATGAGGAGGGACTCAGGGCGAGGGGTCCCATCTGGCGGGGCATTCTATCCCCAGGCCCCAGCTGGTGGGGCCTTCCCCTCTCCCCCCCCTCCAGACTGCTAGGGGCCTTCTGTCCCCCTCCCCGGCTTCCCTGGTTGCCAGGGGCCTTCTGCTTCCCCCAGCTCCCTTAACTGCCAGGGGCCTTCTGCCCCTTTCCAGCTCCCCTGGCCTCCCCCTACCTTTTGGTGCTGTGGTCAAGGTCCAGGAATGCGGGGGGGGGGGAGAAGGGTTTGGTATGGAGGGGCTTTTTACCTGGTTTGGTGGCAGGCAAGGTAGCAAAGCCCAACCCCTGCTGGCTATTCTTTTGGTGGTATGGCTGCCCCCAGTGGCCACTCTGCATAGTTCTCCCCTGCGGGGCTTGCTATCCCCAGTGGCCACTAAGTATCACATTCCTCCTTTCTGTGCCTCTCCCTTTCCCTCCTCTCTCTTCCCACTCCCTTTCCATGTTATGGAAAACAGCCTCATTGCCAGCATTTCCCAATGTCTTGGCACAACCAAACCCTGACTTTGCTTTAATTTAGGATAAGAGGAAGCTGCATACCGAGTTTGGTGATCCAAGCTCTAATCGTTTAAGGAGAGTTCTTGAACAGTCAGACTCACAGACAGATATTTATAAAATATATAGATAGGTTAAGGCACTTTCTCTTTCTGAGACCCTGGTTAGGAATAAAAATTCTCTCATGTCACTGTTCTTGGAAGAGGAATACAGGAGGCTTGATGAATACTGTTAATGAATGGATGTTAGTGAATATTTTATTGGAATGAATGTTTTTAAATTCTTATTTCCTTCTCTCATTGCCCCCTACCCGCCATTCCCAGCATTAGTTTTTAATGACAATTTTTATCTGGTACAAGTATTAAAAAATAATATCTAATTTCCAATGGTATCCTGGACCAAAAAGAAGACTGATACAACAATACTTAGCTACAAAGCTATTATACGTGATGATACTGTAGATCAGGGATACTCAACATGTGGTCCGTGGGCCACATGCAACCTGTGCCCTGTTTGTTTGCGGCCAGTGCTGCAGTTTGCGTTTACATGGGGCTCAACACGTGGCCCATGGCTGGGATCCTTTGAACATGGCCTCCACTGGGAACATATCCACAACGGCGAGGCCTCTCCCACTGAAAGACACAAGTGGACAGGCTGGCTGGAATGGCGTTTCTAGCCCCCAGAGAGGAATCATAGAACCATAGAGCTGGAAGAGACCTCAGAAGGTCATCAAGTCCAGCCCCCTGCTCTAGGCAGAACCAATCCCAACTAAATCAACCCAGCCAGGGCTTTGTCAAGCCGAGACTTAAACACCTCTAGGGATGGTGACTCCACTATTTCCCTAGGTAACCCATTCCAGTGCTTCACCACTCTCCTAGTGAAATAGTTTTTCCTAATATCCAACCTGGACCTCTCCCACCACAACTTGAGACCATTGCTCCTTGTTCTGCCATCTGTCTCTACTGAGAACAGCCTTTCTCCATCTTCTTTGGAACCTCCCTTCAGGAAGTTGAAGGCTGCTATCAATTCCCCCCTCACTCTTCGCTTCTGCAGACTAAACAGACCCAACTCCCTCAGCCTCTCCTCATAGGTCATATGCTCCAGCCCCCTAATCATTGTGGTTGTCCTCTGCTGGACCCTCTCCAATGCGTCCACATCCTTTTTGTAGTGGGGGGCCCAGAACTGGACACAGTACTCCAGATGTGGCCTCACCAGAGCCGAATAAAGGGGAATGATGACATCTCTAGATCTGCTGGCAATGCTCCTCTTAATACAACCTAATATGCCATTAGCCTTCTTGGCTACAAGGGCACACTGTTGACTCATATCCAGTTTCTCATCCACTGTAACCCCCAGGCAGAGCCGGCCCAAGCTACGGGCTGACTGGGCTACCACCCGGAGTGCCCAGACTGGGCAGGGGCGGGGCCGCACATGCACCGGTGCACCGAGGGTGGGGTTGTGCATGTGCTGCACTCCCGGGGGCAGCGCCGCGCTCCTGGGGTCTGGGACGCATGAATGGCTCGGGCTGCCCCTGCCCTCAGGTCCTTTTCTGCAGAACTACTACTTAGCTGGTTGGTCCCCAGCTTGTAACAATGCTTGGGATTCTTCCATCCTAAGTGTAGGACTCTGCACTTGTCCTTGTTGAACCTCATCAGATTTCTTATGGCCCAATACTCCAATTTGTTTAAGTCAATCTGAACCCTATCTCTGCCCTCAAGCGTATCTACCTCTCCCCCTAGCTTAGTGTCATCTGCAAACTTGCTGAGGGTGCAATCCATTCTCTCATCCAGGTCATTAATAAAGATATTGAATAAAACCGGTCCTAGAACCAAACCTTGGGCAACTCCGCTAGAAACTGACCACCATCCTGACACCGAGCCCATTGATCACTACCTACTGGACCCGGCCTCTAGCCAGCTTTCTATCCATCTTACCGTCCGTTTATCCAATCCACATTCCCTTAACTTTCTGGCAAGAATATTGTGGGAGACTGTATCAAAAGCCTTGTTAAAGTCAAGGTATATCACATCCACTGACTTTCTCATGTCCACAGAGCCAGTTACCTCATCATAGAAGCTAATCAGATTGGTCAGGCACGACTTGCCCTTTGTGAATCCATGCTGACTATTCCTGATCACTTTCCTCTCTTCCAAGTGCCTCAAAATGGATTCCTTAAGGATCCCTTCCATGATTTTTCCAGGAACTGAGGTAAGACTGACTAGCCTATAGTTCCCTGGATTCTCCTTCTTCCCTTTTTTGAAGAGGGACACTACATTTGCCTTTTTCCAGTCATCTGGGATCTTTCCCTATCTCCACGACTTTTCAAAGATAATGGCCAAAAGTTCCTCATTGACATTTGCCAACTCCCTCAGTACCCTCGGATGCATTAAGTCCAGACCCATGGATTTGTGTATGTTTAGCTTTTCTAAATAGTTCCTAACCTGTTCTTTACCCACCAATGTCTGTCCATCTTCATCCCATCTGGCGCATTAGTCCCGGAGCCGACCTTGTCCGTGAATACAGAGGCAAAGAAAGCATTGAGTACTTCAGCTTTCCCCACATCATCTGTCACTAGGTTACCTCCTTCATCCAGTCGGGGCCCCACATCCTCTCTGATCACCACCTTCTTGTTAACATGCGTGTAGAAACCTTTCTTCTTATCCTTCACATCCTTTGCCAATTGCATTTTCGCCTTCCTGATAACCTCCCAGCATTCTCGACCTATCCATTTATACCCCTCCCTGGTTATTTGTCCAAGTTTCCACTTTTTGTAAACTTCCTTTTTGTACTTAAGTTCACCAAGGATTTCCTCTGTAAGCCAATCCGGTCTCCTACCATGTTTGCCTCTCTTGCTATGCATCAGGATGGTTTCTTTCTGTGCCTTCAAAAAGGCTTCTTTAAAATACTGCCAGCTCTCCTAGACTCCTTTCCCCTTCATGTTAGCATCTCAGGGGATTCTGCCCATCAGGTCTCTGAGGGTATGTCTACACTACCCCGCTAGTTGGAACTAGCGGGGGTAATGTAGTCATCCACAATTGCAAATGAAGCCCGGGATTTGAATTTCCTCGGCTTCATTTGCATGAAGCCGGCCGGTGCCATTTTTAAATGCCGGCTAGTTCGAAACCCGTGCCGCGCGGCTACACGCGGCATGGAGTAGCAAGTTCGGATTAGGCTTCTAATCCGAACTAGCTGTACTCCTCATGGAATGATGAGGACAGCTAGTTCGGATTAGGAAGTCTAATCCAAACTAGCTACTCTGTGCCGCGTGTAGCCGTGCGGCACGGGGTTCGAACTAGCCGGCATTTAAAAATGGCACCGGCCGGCTTCATGCAAATGAAGCCGAGGAAATTCAAATCCCGGGCTTCATTTGCAATTGCGGATGACTACATTACCCCCGCTAGTTCGAACTAGCGGGGTAGTGTAGACATACCCTGAGGGAGTCAAAATCTGCTTTTCTAAAGTCCAAGATGTTACTTGGTTACTATACTCTTTTCTTCCTTTGGTCAGGATCCTGAAATCTACCATCTCATGATCACCCACCTCTACTTCCCCTATTAGTTCATCCCTGTTTGTGAGCAGAAGGTCAAGCTGCGCACGGCCCCTGGTTGGATCCTTTAGCACTTGTAAGAAGAAGTTATCCCCAACATTCTCCAAAAACTTCCTGGATTGCCTGTGTACTGCCGTATTGGTCTCCCAACAGATGTCAGGGTGATTAAAGTCCCTCACGAGAACCAGGGCCTGCAATCTGGAAGCTTCTCTCAGTTGTCCGAAGAAAGCCTCATCTACTTCATACACCTGATTCGGTGACCTGTAGTAGACACCAACCACAACATCACTGCTGTTGTTTGCACCTCTAAACTTAACCCATAGACTCTCAACAGGTTTTTCTCCCTCTATATACTGGAGTTCTGAGCAATCATAGTGCTCTCTTACATATATTGCAACTACTCCTCCTTTTCTCCCCTTCCTGTTCTTCCTGAACAGTCTATACCCTTCCATGACAGTGCTCCAGTCATGTGAGTCATCCCACCAAGTCTCTGTTATCCCAATTAAATCATATTTCTTGGACTGGGCCAGGGCCTCCAATTCTTCCTGTTTGTTGCCCAGGCTTCTCGCATTGGTGTACAAACACCTCAGATAACCAGTTGATCGCCCTATCTTCTCCATTCGAATCAGGGGTCCTCTTTTCTTGCTCGTTCTTCTTTGCATTTCTTCCCAGTATCCGACTTTCCCACTCCCCTCTGGGTTTTGGTCACCGTCCCCCAACGAACATAGTTTAAAGCCCTCCTCACTAGGTTTGCAAGCCTGCTCGCGAAGATGCTCCTTCTTCTCTTTGTTAGGTGGATCCCATCTCTTCCTAACAATCCTTGTGTCCGGAACAGAATCCCATGGTCCAAGAAACCAAAGCCCTCTCTCCGACACCACCTTTGCAACCATGCATTTACTTCCTCAATTCGACGATCCGTGCTCAGTCCTTTCCCTTCAACAGAGCTGGGGCATTGTGGGAAGTGCTTTGTATTCATGACCGTCAGTATGAAAGAAGATATTTGCATATATATTTGCATGTATATACAACCACACTTAAGCTGCGGCCCTCTGCATGTGCTGTGAGTATTATTGTGGCCCCCAGGGCTTCCAAAGTTGTGTAGCCCTGTTGTAGATGTTATAAACAATAGCCAATTTTAAAATGTAGAAGTCCACCAGATTCCTTGAGTCACTGGGCTTCTGCAGAATGATACAAATAAGATTTAGTACTTCAGTAACTGTATTTTCATTCTGTTCTATTGGGTTTTGCCTTGTATTTGTACCCACAACTTTAATAACACAAATAAATATGGGCATAATTTATATCATTTAGATGTCTAATGAAAAGATTTCAAAGGCACAAAGGGCAGTTAGGCACCTAACTGGCATTGAAAGTCAGTGTGAGTGGGGCACTTAACTCCCATTTGTGGCTTTGAAAATCTCCCCTTAAATAACTTATACTGGTGCCTCTGCGTGTTTCCTGTGTGCCACTTCATATAAATGGGCCAACATTTCTCCTTAGTAGATATGGAATCCTACTTATTTATTGCTGAAAGTTAATCCAGCTCACAGCTGGATTAATGATGACACATTCCCTTTACACTGTTTGGACATTCCTGCCTAGGAATCCTTGCACTCACACTCTCACAGTGCGAGGACAGTACATAGCCTTTTGGCTGCATGAACTCATGTCCATCTGTTAGGATGGCACGCTGCCTACATGGAGGTGGGAATTTTTCATTAAAGTCTAGGTTCCAAGCAGTGATGGGATGTCTATTTTAGAGTTGGACATTTTGAAAAATGTATGGATGCCTAGTACATTTCTGGCATATCATATATGTGTCTGTTACTGAAGGAAACAAAGACCTGTTAACTGACTAATTTAATTTAATTTCCCAGTAAGAAAAATGCCTGAATGGATTCAAAATTGAACCAGTTTGTATATGCCTAAAACATTTGAATATGACATAATAGCAAATCATGTTTAGGAGAAAGTAATGAAAAAGTGACACAAAACTAGGAGTATTTAGAAGGCCTGGTTGCAAACTTGTTATTCACATTGATGAGCACCTATTTACAGGAGTAGATCTGCTGTCTTTAGAGCTCATTCATTCCTGTAACTGTGCACAGAGCCTTAGGTTTGTTGTCACTGTTTTTCACCTCAAGATCTCAGTTACTGCATTTTTGCCCTTTAGGCTGGATAGTAGCATGTTACTGTGTGGGAGGCTTACATTTCAGAGGCTTTAATTCTTTGGGCGGATGGAGATTAGGCATATATTTGGAGGGATGTACTTGTTGCCTGAGAGGAGATTAATAAAAATAATGGTTATCTACTTTTGCAATGTTATAATACCTGCCATGTAAGATGACAAAGCACTTTCCAAAGTGGGTACATTTTCTTTTAGTCCTCATTGTACAGATATGGAAACAGACACACATAGCTGATAATAGAGGGGTCCACATTGCAAAGAATTTGCTGCATATCTTGTTCTGATCTCCAAATAGTACTGCAGTTTCAGACTACTTGGAAATGCAAAATAACACTTTGCACTGGAGTTATTATTATATCCTAATGAGACTATTTATGATAGTACAACTCAGCTCCAATAAATGCCGATGTCTGTGTGGGAAAAAAAGGAGAGTGTATATTGTGGAAATGCATGATAATCCTTTCTGCTATCCTATCATATCTCCTGTGCTGTTGTTACCTATTAATGTTCCATTGGTTTTAGTAAAATGTTAAGATGTACATGGAACACTCAGCAGCCATCAAGTGGATAATACTCGCTTTCTGGAGTATTCTTGTAAGAATACTTACAAGAGAGTGAATTGATATGTATGCTGCACTGACTACTTTGAGCAAGGAGGTCTTTATTCTGGGATACACTGAAGTCTATATGACTGCCTGAGTGTAACTGAGCAGAAATTGCTATCAATTATCTTCTAAAATGGAAACAACACCTCTTATTGTCATCTTAACAGCTGATTGCACCAGGTGCTGCTGCTACTCCCCTTTCTTCCTCACACCAGCAGTCTGGTTAAGTAAAGTACAGAACATGTTATAAACAGAAAAGATGGTGCGTATGAAAAAGCATATGTTAGGGCAGAATTTTGAAATTTGTCTACAGAGCATTTTATTTGTTCAAACCACCTTAGAGACTAAAAAGTTAATTTCTCTCCTTTCCTTTCTCCCATGGTAGATGCAGATGTTAATTTAAAAGGAAAGATTAAATAGAATAGATTGATAATTGCTCTGCCTCTCGAGGTTACCAAGAAATGGCCATATCTGCATGAACTCACTGTGCTCTTATTCCTTAAAAAATATATTTGTGTTTTGTACATTGTGACATTTCTTTTTAGTGTTTTAAAAGGGGAAAGCCACTTGTTCAGGCCTGATTCTGCATTCCTGGAGAACCCAAATCTCCAATTACATTGTCATCATTGGGAGTTTTCAGTGCACCAGGGATACACAGTCAAGCCTCCATAAGCACTTCAGTAACTGTTTTGTGGTACCATTTCTCTTGTTGTGCATTTAAGTAGGTATTCCTGACAATAAGGAATAGGTTTAATAAGCCAGTGTTTTCTTGTCTTTATAATTTTAATGTGAATAATCTGTTTGGATGTTGGAATTTACCAAGTATGCAAGAAACTCCTAAGTTTTTCAGTCACTTATTTGCAAATTAAAAAGTAAATGAAATATAGTGATAGAAATGTAGCCGTGTTAGTCTGGGGTAGTTGAAGCAAAATGCAGGACAATGTAGCACTTTAAAGACTAACAAGATGGTTTATTAGATGATGAGCTTTCGTGGGCCAGACCCACTTCCTCAGATCAAATAGTGGAAGAAAGTAGTCACAACCATATATACCAAAGGATACAATTAAAAAAAATGAACAAATATGAAAAGGACAAATCACATTGCAGAACAGAAGGGGGATGCGGGGGGGGGGGGGGGGTGGGAAGGGGGAGGAAGGAAGGTAAGTGTCTGTGAATTGCTGATATTAAAGGTAGGGAGAGTGGGATGTTTGTGAGTTAATGGTATTACAGGTGATAATTGGGGAAACTGTCTTGGTAATGGGTGAGAAAGTTCAAAGACTTGTTAAGTCCCTGTTGGCAAGTGTCGAATTTTAACATGAATGACAGTTCAGAGGATTCCCTTTCAAGTGCAGATGTAAAAGGTCTTTGTAGCAGAATGCAGGTGGTTAAGTCATTTAGAGAGTGTCCTTTCTGGTTAAAGTGGCAAGAAACTGTTTTCTCTTTGTGATCTTGTCTGATATCTGTTTTGTGGGCATTAATCCTTTGGCGAAGTGTCTGAGATGTTTGTCCAATGTACATAGCAGACGGACACTTTCGGCACATGATAGCATAGATTATATTTCTGGATGCGCAGGAATATGTGTTCTTGATCTTATAACTCACTTGGTTAGGTCCAATAATGGTATCTGCAGAATGAATATGTGGACAAAGCTGGCAACGGGGTTTGTTGCAAGAGAAGGTACCAGGGTTGGTATTAGTGTGGTATGTCCTGTGGTGGTTGGTAAGAATCATCTTGAGGTTAGGTGGTTGTCTATAGGAGACTATGGGTCTGTCTCCCAGAGCCTCTTTGAGTATGGTATCCTGTTCCAATATAGGCTGTAGTTTATTGATAATGTGTTGGACAGGTTTAAGTTGGGGGTTGTAGGTGATGACAAGTGGTGTTCTATTGTTGGTTTTCTTGGGTCTGTCTTGAAGTAGATGGTTTCTAGGTATTCGTCTGGCTCTTTCAATTTGCTTTTTTATTTCTCTGGGTGGGTAGTTGAGATTTATAAATGCTTGGTAGAGATCCTGAAGCTTCTGGTCTCTGTCAGTGGGGTTAGAGCAGATGCGGTTGTATCGAAGGGCTTGGCTATAGACGATGGATCGTGTGGTGTGTTCTGGATGGGAGCTGGATGCATGTAGGTAACTGTATGAGTCGGTGGGTTTTCTGTAGAGAGTGGTGTCTAATTTTCCATTGTTGATTTGTACGGTGGTGTCCAGGAAGTGGATCTCTCGTGTAGAATGGTCCAGGCTGAGGTTGATGGTGGGGTGTAGGTTGTTGAAATCTCTGTGGAATATCTCCAGTGTTTCTTGGCCATGTGTCCAGATCATAAAGATGTCATCGATGTACCGTAGGTAGAGCAGGGGTGAAAGGGGACGGGAGTTGAGGAAACGTTGTTCTAGGTCAGCCATAAAGATGTTAGCATACTGTGGGGCCATGCGTGTACCCATGGCTGTGCCGCTGATCTGGAGGTATAAGTTGTTCTCAAACTGGAAATAATTGTGGGTGAGAACAAAGTTACATAGGTCTGCTATCAGGTTGGCAGTAGTGTCCTCTGGGATAGTGTTTCTAATTGCTTGTAATCCGTCTTCATGTGGGATGTTGGTATATAGAGCTTCTACATCCATGGTGGCAAGGATGGTATTATTGGGGAGGTTATCGATGTTTTGTAGTTTCCTTAGGAAGTCAGTAGTGTCTCGGAGATAGCTGGGGGTATTGGTTACGAAGGGTTTGAGAAGAGTGTCTACATAGCTGGATAGACCAGTAGTGAGCGTGCCAATACCAGAGATGATGGGACGTCCCGGGTGCCCAGGTTTATGGATCTTGGGAAGTAGATAGAACAATCCTGGTCGGGGGTCAGAAGGTGATTCTGTGAGGATTTGTTCCCGAGTAGCTGTGGGGAGGCTTTTAAGGAGACAGTGTAGTTTCTTTTGGTAGTCCAAGGTGGGGTCAGAGGGGAGAGGTTTGTAAAATGTGGTGTTCGAGAGTTCTCTGGTTGCCTCCTGGTTATAGTCGGCCTTATTCATAATGACCACAGCACCCCCTTTGTCAGCTGGTTTGATTACAATGTCCAGGTTGTTTTTGAGACTCTGGATGGCATGGTGTTTAAAGTCTTTAAAGTGCTACATTGTCCTGCATTTTAAATGAAATATGTTTTTAGCTTAATCCTGAGAGGTGCTGATGCTTCCACTCCCATTGATTTCCAACTATCCAAACCAGAGCTTCCTTTGCAAGGGGCTCCTTTTGGGTTCCCCTGTGAAGGGATGTGCTACAACAGAAATGAGCAGCCTTTTTCAGGGATTATCAGCAGAGCTTGAGAGTGGACAATGAACATTCCCCAACCTAACACTAACTTATGCCCTTCTACCACATAGTATTACCTCACTAGCCATGCATTCCTCATCCCATGGAGTCTTGGAAACTGAGGAAAGAGAGCTGTGGAAGCAGTTGGTGCTTGCTTGTGTGAAGGAGGAGCGAGATCTGTGTGTAGACGGTTCACTTTGCACCTAGACCCAACAAGCACTCTCTTGCCCCTAAGTAAAAGAACAGTTAAATGTTATATAGCTCATTGTCCCACATAACCTTATTGTAGTCCTGCTCCTGCAACCTTTATTGAAGAAAAATTATAGAGTCAATAGAAATTTTGTCTAAACTAGGGATGTTAAATATTGATTAATTAACTACTCGAATAGTCGATGGGATTTCTATTGACTATTCAATTAGTCAATAAGGACTAGCGTGCATTTTACCTTTGAAATGTTCAAGAGCTCGACTAAGTGGGGGGGTCTCTTGTACCTTTCAAAGTGGAAGAACTGTGTGGAGCCTGGGGACAGCTGGGGTGAACCAGGGACTCCCCACTGGCCCCAGACTCAACGCGGCATTTCAATCTTTGAAATGCACAAGAGCCCCTGCTGCAGCTCTTGTCATTTCAAACAGGAAGTGCTGCTGCTGTGCCCCTGCTCCTTCCCACAGAGCTGGAGCTGGGGAAAACCGGCTTTTAAGCCAGCTCCCCCCAGCACCCTCTTCTCTTCCCCCCCTTGCTGCTTCTTTGTGATAAGCTTTTGCTTATCGGATAGTCAATTAGTCGATTAATCTTTTACATCCTTAGTCTGAACAACAACTAAAGGACTAGCTCCTGTATCTAGGTATTGGATAATTACAGTAATGCTTGGAAGACCCATTACAAATGACTGAGAATTGCAAATTAGCATGCAAGCCAGCATATATGATAAAATCAAGTACTTGGTTCTATAATTATAGATTAATTTTGATTATTTATGCTAGTACTTCTCTGAATAGCACTAAACATTCTGTAGTATGCAAAATTAATGAAGTTTTAGTAATATGCAGCCTCACAATTGAGCAATTAGCAAAGTTCCACGATGTATTCTTAATCTTTATTATTAGTATGTGTTTAGTTCTTTGTCTTTTGTGGTTGACTACATAACATAGGCGTGTTGCTGGGGGAAGTGTTTAAGGGAAGGTGGGGGTGTCTGGAGTTTTGTTGTAATGTTTGGCTGTCACATTGTACAATAGCAAAGCTATAAAATGTTCAGGAAAGGAATTTCTTTACAATGTAGGCAGCCTAGGTCATGCCAAGCAAAAACAGATACAGGAAACAAAAATAAATATTATATATTGCCTTTTTGCTGTAGAAGAGAGAGCGTTTTTGTTGTCAGTGGAAGGGGGTGTTGCCTTGGGTTTTGTTTTAGTGACTGAGGCTGTGTCTGCTTATAGCACCAGACATATAAACAGTAAAGAAGAAATACAATCACCTTATTTGGAGGATTTTGTATTCTTAAAAGAATGCCAGGTCTTTGGTTCTTTCTTGGAGTTTTCAGGGGTGGCTTAATGAAGGTACAGCAAAACTAAGGTGCCAGATGTTATCTTTTTTTTTTTCTTTCTAAATTCTCTCCCCACAAAAATAAGCTATTGTAGGGAGGTTTTGCTTTGTGTTATTTGTAACAATACAATTAAACACAGAATTAAAATAAATTATGCTATGAAATAGAAAGACATCAGTGTCCAGGGTGAATTCCCTTCCCACAGTTATTCAAGGCTCTTTGTCATGACCCTAAGTTAGCTAAGGGTACAGCTAGACTGCGGGGGTTTTTTGGAATACCGGCAGTATCCCGAAAAAATTCCGCTGTGTCCAGGGAATGCATTTGCTCTTCCATTTTTTTTTTTTTTTGCAGAAGAGCAAATGTGCTCTTTTGGGAGCACCTGTATTCCTCATTCAATGAGGAAAAAGGGGGCTCTCAAAAGAGGTTTTTTTCCCCAAATTTTGGCCCAGTCTAAGTGGGCCAAATTTCGGAAAAGCCTCTTCCGACAAAAGTATTGGAAAAAGATACGCAAAATGCACTCCGCATTTTGCGTATCTTTTTCTGATACTCGCAGTCTAGATGTACCCTAACAGGGCAGCTACTCTTAGTGAAGCTAGTGCTGCCAGCTTTTGTTTCTGCAGAACTATTTGGAATTCTATTTCATCTAATTTTGAACCCGATGTTCACTTTGATGTGTTTCAACAGACAATACCTAAGCTCATTATTTTGGCAAGAGAAGTTTCCATGGTTTCTTTATATTTGATGTCACATAAGGCTTGTCTCTTGCTATGTGAACTCTCTCATTCATGTTTTAGAAAATGCACCTATAACTTGTGTGATAAAGATTAATTAAAATCGTCATTGTATTGAGATTTGACTTTGCTTTTCTGTTTCTCATTAGTCATTAATCTTGGCATTCAGATGTGCTTTTTCACTCTATTTTATGATGCATATGTGTATGTATGATAAAGACTGACCAAAAGCAGGTTTGAACTGATTTTGGTACCTCTCAGTAGTTCAATGTTCAAAGTTTTTATTTACCTACCTTTACTAAATCTAATTGTTTGGGCCAGATCCTTCATCTGGCCAAGCTGTACTTGGTGCAAGACCAGAATGTGGTGGCCTCAAAGGTGGTTTTAAGCCATTTTAATACTCCCCCAGTCTTGGGACTCACTTAAAGGAAGCTTTATATTATACCTTGTTTCCCAAGTGGCAATTCTGGCAAGTGGGGGTTGGTGAAACCTAGGGAGTCCTCAATCTCATTCCCTTTTCCATCCCTTCCCCCTGTGAGCTAATGGGCAAGTGGTATATGAGCTGATGTGTTGGGTCCATCCTTCCTGAGGTATCCTTAAGGGACAGATCTTCTGGCTTCATACTGCCAGAGCAGGGCCAACACTCTGGCCCTTATCTTAAGTTCCCTATGGTTCTGTCTTACATTAGAATTTCTCTGTCATAGAATTGCATATCTTCTTTGATGTTATTTCAAAATAGCTTATTTCAAAATTTGGCGCTGTCTTATTTTAAAGCACTTATTTTAAAACAAATCGTTATTCTGAAATGTCCCTTACTCCTTGTAAAATGAGGTTTATAGGGACGTTGGAATAGTGAGCCCAATATATTTTGAAATAATGGATGTATTCAAGAGACGTGGAAAAGCTATTTTGTGCTGTACTGTAGATGTGGCCTCAGAGTTGCTCTGGAGAATGTAGACTTTAACACATGTTTATGGTGTTGGAATTAGAACTCTTTTGGTCCAAAGTTGAGCTAAGTAAAATAATTGGTATTCTTTGACCCATCAGACAAAAATGATAGCCTCAGTTAAGATATAGTTTTATTTCGTCATACCATTCACTTAACTGTGTGTAAATAAATCTTGCAACAATTTTCTTTTACTTATTTTCTTAATTCACATCTCAGTACAAACTAGGTAGCATTAAAAAAGAGCAAATTTATCAGTAAGGCCCAACATTAGCTCTTTTGAATCTGAATTACTTAAAGCTCATATATTGACACAACCAAAAGTGAGTCCCTGCTTGTTCATTTATTCATTTTCCATCCAAGTGCCATCTGTTACATTAGCACAATGACACACTAAATCATTGCATCTCTAAAGTATCAGTATTTTTCACAAAGGAAGCAGACTGTGTGCGCCAGGAAAATGGACTGGTATGTTTGTTCTGTATCTTTAGCAAATAGCATGCCATTCTCCAACAACACAATCACAAGGAGGGAAGCAGAGTTCTGCTCATTAGCCATTGTGCTCAACCTTAAATCAACAGAAAGAAGAGCAATTTTTCTCCTCTGTGTTATTAAATGCCAAAAATTATTCAGGAGCCTTAACCCCCCCACACACATCCCTAACAAGTTTATTATATTGTATAATATATTGTATAATATAATATTATATTGGCAGCATTAACAATCATATTTTTTATAACTACAACAAAAATTACTCAGCTACCAACTTTAATCTGAGTGTAACTCATAATAAATTGGGGATTTGAGTGTGACTGTTTTTAATACTGCAATTATTTTGCATCCATCTGTGCTGTCATGTGATGAGCAGAATACACATCTTTGTCTGATCAGCAAATCCAGACACATAAGAAAGATGTATGGCATCTCACTCAGATATAGGGACAGAACCTTATGTGGAGCTACAAAGATCTACCTATGCTCAAGAGCAAGAGGATAAGTCCCAAACTTGCAGTCTTTATTCAGATAAAATTCTCATAGGAATCACAGGGAGCTTTACCCTTGTAAGGTTGGCAGAAATGGGATCTGTATAACTAACTTAAATTCGCCATCATTATTAATATTGAAAATGGGCTTCAAGTGTTTATGCAAGCTTTTGCAGAATGGGATAATTTAAATCCTTGAAAAAATTTCACTAAAGATAATACTAATACTCTGCGGCTACGTCCAGACTACATCCCTTTTTCGTAAAAGGGATGTAAATTAGACGTATCGCAATTGCTAATGAAGCGGGGATTTAAATCTCCCCTGCTTCATTAGCATAAAAATGGCTGCCGCTTTTTTTCGGCACAGAGCTTTGCCGGAAAAAAGCGCCAGTCTAGATGCTGATCTTGCGGAAAATAAAGCCTTTTCCGAAAGATCCCTTATCCATTATTTCATTTACGAAAAAGGGAAGTAGTCTAGACGTAGCCAAAGTGTATATTGTTAACCTGCTTTTCATAGATGGTGAAATTGAGGCAGAGAGAAGTTACATGATTTGTCCAAAGTCACACAACAATTAATGATCTTAGCCAAAAATGGCCATAGTGTATCAAAACAAAGGTCCACCATCCAGCTCAGTATCTTGTCTTACAACAGTGGCTGGTGTTAGATGTTTCACAGAGAATCAACAGAAAAGGCTAATTGTCAAGTAATCCATCTTCTGTCATCCAGTACCAGTTTTTGGCAATCAGAGATTTAGGGACTGTTAACTCAAAATACAGTTCTGGTCATCACAAAACCTATATTTATTTATTTATTTATTTATAATTGAATCCCCCATTACTATTACACATCTCTTCCTAATAACTGGGTTTCCCTCTATAGGAAAAGTATCATCATTATGAAAAGAATAATGACATCATGTGGAACTGGAAGGAGGATCTCAATTATGTGATCATTTCCCTCTGCTTCAGCTTGATGTTCTCCTTTTCCCAAGACTTTCCTTCTCCTTCACCACACAGAGGCTATCTGAACTGCGTCCTTGAAAGTCTCATCTATGTGCTTCTGTGTCTCCCTTAACTCCTCTAGTTCAGTCACTCTGGTTACTATGAGTTGTTTGCGTCAAATACACATGCCTGTATAAGAAGCAGGTAATCATACCTTCTGCATTCAGTGCAATAAACTGGATATTTCCCATTTCTATCTGCTTTATTTTTACTGTTGCGGGGGTTTTGTTTGTTCTTTGGGAGTTTTTTTATTTGTTTGTTTTGGGGGAGGGGATTATTGGTTTAAGATTAGAGTGCATTTGTTAGGTGTGACTGGCTCTCATGCTCCCTTTTAAACTCCCTTGGGTGCTACTCTGGTTCACTAGCTCCACTAGTTACTTAGTACTGTATCTGGCTTTTTAAACCCCTGTTCTCCTTGAGTCGGCCCAACACCCATCCTAATGGGGTTAGGCATCAAAGGAGAGAGCCTTGTTAAGAAGTTCTCAGCCTTACCTACCAGGCTACAAGGCTCAGCACACAGTCCCAAAACAGACCACACTACAAACTTCAATCCAGGCCCAGAGCAAGCAAGCACACAACAAACAGACAACAAACTCACCCCCGGAGGTTCCATAGTTGCTCCTCCTTCACCTGGAATTTATGGCACACAAATCTCAGCTGTGAAGAGAAGGAAGGAGGAAGATACCTTATGTTGCAGAATAGCAATCTTGCAAGCAGTGGGACTCACTTTGGAACCCATCATTGTTTAGTGTGATGTTTGATTCCAGGGCAATGAGAGTGTGGGTGTAGCCAGCCTTCTCTGTCCCCCAAGCTATTGACTTACTCTTTACTGTTACTTAAATCACCATAATAATATTTTACTCTCTTTTGGCCTGTTACTCTTCTTTCACTAATTTTACAGCATTATATCTCTATTGCTTTCAGTGTGGTTACTCCTGACTTACACCAGAGGCATAAGAGGAGAGTTATGCCCCTTTAGCTTAAAACATACACAAAGAAACTTCTTTTCATAATTTGTAAAATCCTATTTGATCTTGACATGTGACGGTATTGCTGGGTGCCATCCTTGGAGTCTTTCCTTTTCTTTTTTTGCCCTCTTATTATGTCTGTGCTTGGAGCTTTATGCGCTGCCAAATTTTAGCCTGGAGTGACAGCAGAGAAATGAGCATTTTAATGAAAGTGCTGACAAACCCTTCACTCTAATGACGTGAATGGTGCCGCTCTCATTTTAGTCTGCTGTGTTCTTTACTTTAAATCTTTAATGCTATTTTCTGCCTTTATCCCATGTTGAGCAGAAGATCATTCAGGTGGTTTATGGCTTAAAATGTACACAGTTAAGCAAGTTGTGTTGTGGTATGAAAGTGCTGCTCTCTAGGAGCTGCTCTCCTCCACTTTAGCAATCTGGAGACGTTGATGAGCTATGCAGAGGAAAGAGGCTGCTTGTGAGATATTCCACACCCCATTGCAGAGCTGCCATTCTGCTTGCCCCCTCAGAGCCTTATTACGGCACCATGTTCTACATGATTGAGGAAAAGAAGGCCAATGTCCTGTGAGGTAGAAGAAAGAGGATGTTTGCCAGCATAATGGAAAGAGGGAGGGACAGAGGCATTAACTGGGAGAAAGTTTAGCTTACTATAAAGAAACAGCAGTTAGTGTAGGAATAGACGTGGTAGGCTGTAAGCTCGTTAGTGCAGGGGCTGCATCTTTGTGTGTGTGTCTCTGTGTGTGTGTGTGCGCGTGTGTGCGTGCGTGCAGTGCCAAAAGCATGCTGGATACTACTGTAATACAAATAATAAGTAAAAACAGAGGTAGATCAAGACTGAAATGTCCTTCCAGTGCGTTTGCACTGAGCTTGCCTGACAGTTGCAGTGTGTTTGCCTAACAGCACAGTAACAAAAGACTTTATCCTGCTCCCATGGTGTTTTACATTGGCTTCAGAGGGAGCAGGAGCTGATCCTAAAGAAGGAGTTTTTGATCAGCTTTTGTAAAACTACATAGCTCTCAGGATTTTACCTGAAATTTGCCAACTTATATCACTTAAAGATTGACCTCTCGCCTTCAGGAAAGTATCTGAAAAATCACTGATGATTCTGGGCCAACAACTTATTAACATTCAGCACCATCTGTATAGTGTGAAGGAGAAACCTGACCATAGATGTGTAAAAAAGAGAGGGAATAAAACAAGAGTAAGACCAGTGAAATCATGGTTTTAATTCAGATTTGATTTTGATTCATACTGCACATGCAGATGCCTTGTAAATACAGATTAATAATTATAAGCAATGCTACCGAAACCATTTTTGCCAGGTTTGATTTTGGCTCATTTTTAATCAAAAGCAGTGGGCAATTTCAGATGACAAACTTTGATTCAATTTAGAATCTGTTGTGGTTGTCTGTATGTTTATCTATTATTAATACATCATATGCATGGCTTATTCTCTGTTACCTAAGGTCATTTGCATAAAACAAGAATGCTTGTTTCTTATGAGTCCAGCTGCCCGTCTGAAATCATCAGACTCCTCATTTGCGTCACTGTAGGTTGCTATGGAAACAATATTGATGTCACAGAGGAAAGATTGTTTCACATAACAGAGCAGCCTCCCTTTCCTTCCTGAGTTTTTCTCTTGAGTTTGAAGTTATAGCATAAGTATATACAGTTCTCCTCCTTTCCTTTTTCTGAAGCACATTTTGCTAGGATACTGTGCTTTGTGCAACCCTAGTGTGCCACTGAGACTGCTGCCACATTTCTATCCAGTAGACATGGTGCAAGTTCTTTAGTTCCTCGTCTTAACTAGAACTCTTTTGGTCTTTAAGAATGTGCTATATGAAGAAGGAAGGAGCAGCAGGGCCATTCACAGAATTCAGTAGAACAAACAATTTCTTGAATTGTCAGCTAATATACCAGCACTGTTAGTCTCCAAGAGGTATTCTTCTGAGGATACTGTATCAGTCTACGGATACTGTTGAGAACAGCAGCAGTGGAAGTGGTAGCATGCTCCGCTAAGGCAGGTTTAATTAATGAAGTTAAAAGAAATCTGCAATGCCTCTGAAAGTGGGAACCACAGAAGTGGCTGTAACCAGCTTTCTGGGTTTTTTCATTATGTTTGACATTTTAGAGCTCAAGCTTTGTTTCAGATTTCTGGGAACTTAGGGGGCTTAGTCGATAACATTTCGCTGGAATATAAAAGGAACACGGACAAGTAAACTTGTGAAAAAGCCAAAGTGACTCATTTGTTAGGTAGCTTTTGTTGAATTCTGTGATGTAGTACAATAGGTCATGGTTACAGTAGATGAATAGAAGTCAGGACTCATGTTTTTCATTCTCCTCTCTCATGCTGTCTTCAAATGAGACCTTGGATAAATCATTTTGCTTGTCTGTGCCTCAGTGTCCATAGCTTTAAAGTGGGGATAACACATCCCTCCCTCACAGGAAAATTTTGAAGCTTAATTCATTAATCTTTGTAGTGCACTTTGAAATGTTTAAAGGAAAGGAATGTATAATTCTGAAGTATTATTCTCCGAGATTGTTTGGTGTGTTGCATAGCAATACTAGTTAAATCCACATACAATCCAAGAATATGTTTTCTCTACTCTGCAGTATAGATGGAAGGGAACACAACCCATAAAAGGACCATAACAGAAAAGTCAGTTACATAACATCTCCAAGACTGATAGGCCTGGTTAGGTGTCTTTCTGGTCATGCATGCAGTCATAGTAACTACAAACACAAATGAGGTGTGTGTGTGTGTGGGGGGGGGGGGGGGGGGGAGGGGAATTGCATATACAATTTTGTTTAAGCAATAATAAAAATTTGGATCTTGAAGTACATTTTAGAGGTCTTTATTATTTTGCCCTTCTTGCTGTTTCTGAGACATTGGGCTACCAAATGAGAAATGTTGAGAGGTTTGATACTTTGCTGTAGTTTTTATAATAGTTTGTTGGTATTGGTTGTGTTTTATAAGTATCCCCTGGCACTTTCTGTAAAATTTGTTTTTCTCCCCAGAATCTTTGTTAAAAATATCCAATTCACATTTTTTCTCATTAGGCTCCATGCTTGTGTGCCTCTTTTTATCCCAGATATGGCAGGGTTTCAGTGAGGCTGTGTTTTTTACAGTTGAAGATTGCTTTGGGATCCTTTTGGGATGAAATGTACACAGTACATATTTATTATTATTTTTTATTATTTATTTGTTAAGACTATGTCCTTTGGGCCCTCTGACAGACAGGGCAGTGAAGAGGGGCAGTTTCATAGTTGGAGCCTCTAGGACAAACTCTGGCTGTGTCGGTTAGAATTGCTCCTGAGAGCTTTGCAAGGCATGAATGGTAGCTCTTCCAGCCTGGGAGAGGGAACCTGTATGTTACTTGCTCTGTGCCACCTCCAAGGACAGAGGAGGTCAGTGATGTGGCCCTGTTCTTAGCCAACCCCATTCAACCCCCTTTTTCTGACAGCTAGTGTTCACAAGGGTGCTAAAAGGAAATGGAGTCTCTGCTCCTCAAAGGGGCTCTGGCAAGGCCCTATGCAGGGGTGCAAATTCAAATAGAGCAATTAACTGAGCCACTTTCTTATCTTGGATGCTTACTCATTAACTGGCTAGAATCTGGGTCCATTGTTTATTAGTTTACTAAGTAAGACTGACCAAACATTTCCAAAACAGTTTGATTTATCTTCCTTCTTATCAAGTGAATGTCTATGGTATGTGATCAGCAAGTATCTACATTCTGTGACAAGGATTATGTCTGTCTGTGGCAAACTCATGTCTGCTTCTTTAGGAAAGGACTGTGTGTAGATAGCTGTCAAATTAAATTGTCTTCTAGATTTGCCCTTCATTCACATATAGTAACAGGCTAAATATTGTCAAGGATATTTCGTGCTAGTCACGCATGCGCACACACGGCCTTATGCAGAGACATGTATGCCTTGAATTTTAAAATACAAAGAAAAGGTTTTATTTCACTGTTTATCCTCAAGCTATTGTATTCTCACTTGCCTTTTGATGCTAAAGAAACGGAAGCTTATTAAAGCACTAGCTCATTCAACTTGTTAGAAATTTCTTCTTTACTAAAAAAAGTGGGAAAAACCAGATTCCATCATTGATTCAATTTACATAACTGATTTAGGCTTTATTTTTCCAATGACTAAGCATCTCATTTTTATACCGATTACAAGTTCTTGTCAGGAAAAATTGGTCACGGTTCAGATGTTTTCTAAGAAGACATCAGCTGCATCATTAGTGTTTTTCCCTCTGAACTGAACATCAGCTCATATGTGAAAGGAATAATACGCTGAGCTCCATATTTCTACCTTCTCCATGCGCCACAGATCACCCTCCATTACAATTGTACTTTAATTCACTTGTGGCTCATCCATTCATATGTTAGCACTCTCTTGACCACTAGTGAGGCTACAAAATCATAAACATTATAGAGGGAAAGCTCTGGATCATCTAGTCCATCCCCCTAACAGTGTAAGATTGTTCTCTAATAACTATGACAAACATGTTCCTTTCAATTTATATGAGAAGTTTGTCGAACTGGATTAGGATACAGAAGGGGACAAGGAAGGTGGGTTTGCAGAGGTATGGGACTCAGAGGAAGCCATTGGCCGTATATTTCCTGAGGAATCTAGCTGTCTTGGGAGAAAAGGGACCGGCCATCAACATGGAAACATCTTATCTCTATATATGGCTGCAGGTCCCTTTCATCAAAGAGTTTGGAGTGTGCATTTCTGCCTTGTCTGTGAACACCTAAAGCCCCTCCCTACTGAGGGAGTATTCCAAGAATGGGCCTTCTGCTTTCCTCCTACAGGTTTTAATTCAGGAGGACAGAATATGGACCTCCATTCCACAGTGTGACACATTTCATTTCTATAAATGTTAACAGATATAATGTGTGTGCAGCAAGTTGTACTATGAATCTGTGCTCTGCATAATGAATTTAAATCTTTCTATATTTTAGAGTGTGCCTGCCTCAGAGTCCATTTGTTCAAGAACTCCTCTTAAACAGTAAGAGCTAGAGCCACCAAATTGGGTATGCAGCTTTCTCTTCTCCTAATTTAAAGCAAGGTTAGACTTTGGTTGTGCCAGGACAACTGGAAGTCCTGGGAAAAGAATTGTTTACTATAACATGCAAAGGGAGGGGCTGCTGTTTGGAGGCATGTGATATGAGAATGGCCATTGGGGCAGTGAGTCTGAAGGGGAAAACTATCCTGAAGAGTGTCCACTGGGATCAGCCATACCAACAAGAGAGTGGCCAGCAGGGCTGGGGTGCCATCATCTTGCCTGCCAGCACACCAAGTAAGTAGCCCCCATCCCAAACCCTTTCCCCCACTGCCATTTCTTGGCTGCAGCATCAGGGCTGGGGAAGGGAGGGAAAAAAAGGCCCCTGGTTACTGGGGAGGTGTGGCAGAGTCCCCACTCAAGCCCCTCAGTCTGGGACACCTTCTGGTCCACGAATCAGACAGAGATGCTTCTGGTGCAGTCACCCGTGCTTTTATTGTTAGTTCCCACCACCTTCTATGTACAAAGCTTACAGTCAATTCAGCCAGCTCCTCTCTCTGCCTGGGAGCACACTCAACCACACCCTGGCTATGTCTACACTCGCGGCTTCTTGCGCAAGAAATATGCAAATGAGGCTAAGCGTGGACTATTGCCAAACCTCATTTGCATATCTAATTAGTCACCATTTTTGCAGAACAGGCTCTTGCTCCAGAAGGAGCTGTCTACACTGCCCCTTCTTGGCAAGAAAAACCCTCTTGCACAATGCCGTTATGCCAATTATTTTCAGGAATAACTGCATTGCGCAAGAAGGGGCAGTGTAGTCAGCTCCTTCTAGTGCAAGAGCCTCTTCTGTAAAAATGGCAGCTCATTAGATATGCAAATGAGGCTCGGCAATATTCCACACTTAGCCTCATTTGCATATTTCTCGCACAAGAAGCCATGAGTGTAGACATAGCCCTGGCTCCTTGCCCTGCCCGCCCCTCCTCCTGGCTTCCTTGTTGTGCCTTATATAGCCCTCTCCAAGTGAGGCCCACAGCTGCTTTCTAATAGCCCTTCAGGCCTGGACTTGCTTAGCTGTTTCCCCTCAGCCTCTTTAGCCAGACTGCAGTGGCAGAGCTCAGGCTTAGCTGGCAGTCTGTCACAGGAGGCTTGAGGGGCAGGGAGAAAAAAGGCTCCTGGTGGCTGTGGGGTGAAAAGCCCCATGCAGGGGGAGAGAACAGGCCCCTGGTGGGCTGGGGGAGGCTGAGATCAGGCTATGGGTGGGAGAAGGGGGGAGAGATCAGGGCCCAGGCCCCCAGCCTCCTGCGTCCCTGCCACATACCCAAGGCTCTTCTCTGAAGGTCCCAGGCAATGCTGGTTAACTCTGCTAGTCATATATATAGTAGCCCAGTGTCTGAGAGTCTGTAACACTGAAATGCTGGCTGTTCCCACTGGGCGGCTCTGTTGCCTGAAATGCTGGCTGTTGTGGCACTCTTGCTCTGGGTGGCACTCTTGCCTCCCTGGCTGTTCCCTCTGGGCGGTGCTGTTGCCTGAGTCACGTCCTTCGCCTCCCACCGTGTCATTTGGCTGATTTCTGCGCCGCTCAGCTGGACCGTTTGGGCTCTGCAGTCCCCCAAGTGAGAGGCAGGACGGGGAGGAGAAGAGAAAGAAAGAGTGAGAGGCAGGAGGGGGAGGAGAAGAGAAAGAGAGAGAGACAGAGAGAGAGAGGCAGGAGGCAGAGGAGTGCTGAGAGAGAGAGAGAGCTGGAGCCGGAGCCAGAGCCGGAGCCGGAGCCGGAGCAAGAGATTGGAGGCTCAGGAGAAAAGACCGACATGGAGGAGAGACCTGAAAATCCAGTCTTATGACGAGCTAATTGGCTAGTAATAAATATTCTCTCATATTGTAGAACCTCAACATTATGAGCACCTTGGGAATGGATGTTGTTTGTAACTCTGGACTGTTCATAACTCTGAACAAAATGTTATGGGTTTTTCAAAAATCTAAAACTGAACATTGACTTAATACAGCTCTGAAAACTCAATTATTCAGAAGAAAAAATGCTGATCTTTTTATTATTATTTACATTTAACAAAGTAGGATATTTGCTTTTTAAAAATCTCAGGTGCTGCCCGATTGATTCCAGGTGTGTGGTTGACTGGTGAGTTCATAAATCTCGTGTTCATAACTCTGAGGTTCTACTATGTCCCCAAAGTTTAAACATAGTCCTATAGCAAATCCTGTTTTCAGAATCCTCCATTACCCATCAACCTGTTTGCTTAGGTGTTAGACCCAAAGCCACTCTTGCCTTATACAAACAGGATATGGCATCATGTCTGTTAACATATTTGCAGGACCCATGTGTAAGATGCAATCAATGGAAGTTATGGGAGTTGACAGTGCAAAGATATGGCTTGCAGAGTCAAACCCTTATTTACCTGTTATATCTGCTGTACTATAATCTACTGTAATCTCTCCTCCCCTTTTCATGTTTAGAAGGTTGTTTCATAAATGGTTAGTTAACATTAACTGTTCTTCCAATAATTAGTCCTCGGCTGTCACTGTACAGAAGGTTGCCAGAATACTTCGTTGCAGAGCATGTTAAGGCCAAAGCTCAGGTAATTTCCCCAACACATTTTAGTGCAGAATACTTAATATTCCATGTGTGCATGTGACAGGATAAACCATCTCATTACAGTTCAGGTTCCAAAGCCACCTCTCTACCCACATCTATGAAGATATGTTTTAGTAAGTATACTAGAGCTACAAATCAAGCCAAGCAATACATATCCAGTCATATGCAGGGATTTTGTTTCTGCTGTTGTTGTTCTCTAGAACCTGTTTTTATTAGTAGGCACTCATTGGATGGCCAGAAGAACATATTCTATAATATGTGATAGAATTTAGCCTGTGATAAAGAAGATTATCCTATTTATCTATTCACTGTGTCAAGGGTACCTGTAAGTGTCTTTGTTTTAGAGTGATGTGTTAGTTATGGTCATATCACTGTTAGGGTATGTCTAGACTGTATCCCTCTGTTGGCAGAGGGATGCAGATTAGACATGTCGACAATGCAGATGAGGCAGGGATTTAAATACCCCGTACCTAATTTGCATAAAAATGACCACCACATTTTGCCAACTCAGCACTTTGTCGGCAAAAAGTGACAGTCTAGAGGGGGATCTGTCGAGAAAGAAAGTCTTTTTCGACAGATCCTTTACGCTTCCCTGCAAGGAGGTTTACAGGATCTGTCAAAAAAGGCTTGCTTTTTCGACAGACCCCTCTAGACTGCCACTTTTTGCCGACAAAGTGCTGAGTCGGCAAAATGTGGCAGCCAATTTTATGCAAATTAGGCCCGGGATATTTAAATCCCTGCCTCATTTGCAATGTTGACCTGCCTAATCTGCATCCCTCTGCCGACAGAGGAATGCAGTCTAGACATACCCATAGAATGAAAGTCAATTAGCTTCCTGTAAATGGAGGTTTGTTAAACAACTCAGCTTCCTCTTGATCATGATGAGAAGCTGTGTAATGATTTTGCTGTATTTAAGAAAGCAAGCTAAAATCCATTGCATGGAATACTCTGGGACGTTGGCGTATGGCAAGCGCTTTATCCAGGAAGACTCACTGTTGAGAATACTAGTGAAGCTTGGAAAAGTGGAAAGTGATCAGGAATAGTCAACATGGATTCATCAAGTGCAAGTCATGTCTGACCAATCTGATTAGCTTCTATGATGAGGTAACTGGCTCTGTGGATATGGGAAAGTCAGTGGATGTGATAGAGTACCTTGACTTTAGCAAAGTTTTTGATACGGTCTCCCACAATATTCTTGCCAGCAAGTTAAGGAAGTATGGATTGAATAAATGGACAGTAAGGTGGATAGAAAGCTGGCTAGACTGTCGGGCCCAACAGGTAGTGATCAATGGCTCAATGTCAGGTTGGTGGTTGGTTTCTAGCTGAGTGCCCAAGGATCGGTTCTAGGGCCGGTTTTTGTTCAACATCTTTATTAATGACCGGATGAGGGGATGGATTGCACCCTCAGCAAGTTTGCAGATAACATGAAGCTAGGGGGAGAGGTAGATACGTTGGAGGGCAGGGATACGGTCCAGAGTGACCTAGACAGATTAGAGGATTGGGCCAAAAGAAATCTGATGAGGTTCAACAAGGACAAGTGTAGAGCCCTGCACTTGGGACGGAAGAATCCCAAGCATTGTTACAGGCTGGGGACTGAATGGCTAAGTAGCAATTTGGCATATAAGGACCCGGGGATTACCGTGGATGAGAAGCTGGATATGAGTCAACAGTGTGCCCTGTGATTAAAAAATTTAATTGCAATTAATCACGTGATTAATCATGTGCACTGCCCCTTTGAAACACTGTGGCTGCATTTCAAAGAGGCAGTGCTGCAAAAGCCCAGGATCAGCTGGAGTCCTCAGCTGACCCCAGGCTCAGTGCTGCTGCCCCTTGGAAAGGCTGCCTTGGCGTTTCCAAGGGGCAGCACCGTGGGAGCCTGGGGTCAACTGGGGACTCCAGCTGATCCTGGGCTTCTGCAGCGCTGCCCTTTGAAACGCTGCCCCGGCACCTCAAAGGGGCAGTTCAAGGTGGAGCTGGGGATCAGCTGGGCGCTTCAGCACAGAGACTGGGGTTAGCTGGGGACTCCAGCTGATCCCAGGCTCCTAATACACTGCCCCTTTGAAGCACCGGAGCAGCGCTTCAAAGGAGCAGCGCAGCATTAATGCCTGTGATTAATGCATTAAAAAAATTAACACATTCATCCTTCCCTGAGTTAATCGTAGGTATTAATGCACATGAATTGTCAGCCCTAGTAAAAATAGCTTCAACATGGGCTAGTAATGTGAGTATATGTTCATGGTCCCCAGCACATGCTTGCATAGGCAGCACAGGGGTCACTGCGCATACACTGCTATTTTTAGCCATGCTATTTTTTCCTTGGGGGAAGCTGACACAGGTATGTCTACCTGTGCTGTGGTCACATCTTGGATTACCATTTAGGTGCACCCACAGAATCAATGGGATTAAGTGCATGCAAGTGAAGGAAAAACTAAGCTCAGTGGGAGAAGAGCCAAGAGAGAGAGGAAACAAACCTGCCCATAAGCAGCATCAATTTTAATATGGCGGGAAACTGAATAACACCCACTTCATCTGATGAGTTGGAGTGGAAATCACTAACTGGTGATTCTTCATAATTTTGAGTTAATCCAGATTTAACATGCTGCAATTAATAAACAAATGATGGTATGTTCAGACAAATAAGATTACATTATACAAAGCTCATATATCTTAAGTTAATACAATGAAAAATATAACCCTAATATTCCAGGTGTCAAATTAAAAAAATCAGTAATACTTAGGGATGTAAGAGTGTAGCTGTTTAAATGGGTAACCAATAAGCATGAGTTTATTGGTTTCCCAAACAATTATATGTGGCTCCCGGTCTGGCTCAGAGGCAGCAGCGTGGGACAGCAGTCAGCTCACTGGGACAGGGTGGCAGGCGGGAGCCAGTGCATGCTAGGATGGGGTGGGAAAAAGGGCCCTGTGGGCTGAATCTGGCCCACCAAGTGAGTTGATCTGGCCTGCAGAGGCCCTGCCGCTCCCCTGCCCCCAGACCAATCATGGTCTGTGGGTGGGGAAACAGGGAAGTGTCCTGGCCCCACCCCTTCTGCCTGAGGCCCTGCCCCTTCTGGCGCAGCCCAGGGCCATTTCAAAACTTTCTGAAGTGGCTCCCATTAAAAAATTATTGCCCACCCCTGTGCTAGGAGATGGCTTTTAAGCTGGCTGGTGCTTAATGCTGCTGGCTATTGGTGCATACCATCTCCCAGAGAGCTGTCTGCTGTCCTGCACTGCTGCCTCATAGAGCTCCCTGGAAGCTGGCTTGCACTTACTTAGTTCCCTGCTTGCACCTGCTCTCGCCTGCCACCCTGCTCTCAGAAAGCTGACTGTCACCCCACACTGCTATCTCTAATACAGTGGCAGCAGTATGGGGCAGCAGTTGGCTCCCTGGGAGCCAAACCAAGAACTGCACGTGACTGTTGGGTAACGAATAAGCTTTCAGTGCACACTGGCTCCTTGGAAACTGGGTGTCGCCCTGTGCTGCAGTGTGTGTTACTGTGTAACCCCTGAATTCTTCAGTGATTAAATGGTTAGCCAGTTACCCACATTTTAACATCCCTAGTAATAATACTCTATGCTGTTACCCAATCCTGTAAGCTTTACCCCTCTGGATAGATTTCTGTTGGACTTCCCTCATATAAGAGGACTACAAAATGTGAGTAAAAGTTACAGAATAGAGTTCTTAGGTCAGTGGTTCCCAGCTTTTTGGATACTGGTGATGGGCAAACCCATTCATAAACTTTTGGTGGACTGGTATCATTTATTTGCATATATGCATATTCATTATGCAAATGATGAATAAGCAAATATGCAAATAAAATGTTGCCAGTCTGCCAAAAGCCCAGTCCACAGAGCACAGCAGCGGCTCTGGCAGCTGGAACTGGGGTACATAGCCCAGGGTCTCCCCTCCCCCCACTGCTATTGGGAGAGGCCTGTTCTACCCTGCCTCTCAGCCAACCAAAGATGGGCAGGTGTGAGGGTCTCCTCCTGGCTGCAGAAGAGCGCTTCCCATGCCTCTACCAACAGTCACAGCGAAAGCGGTGTACCCCAGCCCCGGCCCCCAGAGCTGTTGTGGCCCGGCAGTTGGGAACCACTGTCTTAGGTAACCAAGGATGTGTCTAGACTACATGGCTCCGTCGACGGAGCCATGTAGATGAGTTTACTAGACATAGCAAAATGAAGCGGCGATTTAAATAATCGTCGCTTCATTTACATCAAAATGGCCGCCGCGCTGTGCCGATCAGCTGTTTGTTGGCATGGCGCGGTAGTCTAGATGGGGATCAACCGACCCCAGATCCCTTTGTCATCAGATCCCTTATGCCTTATGAAAATTATTTAAATCACCGCTTCATTTTGCTATGTCTAGTAAACTCATCTACATGGCTCTGTCAACGGAGCCATGTAGTCTAGACACACCCCCAAATGCATAGTGAACAAAGAAGTATATATTGTATATTGCCTGTCTGCTAATGTATTTCTGAGGCCCCGTCACTGTAGCATCTAAGTAATAAACAGCATTTGTGAAGAAATTGTAGAAAGCCAAATAGTTGGCTTCATCTCTTCTTTTTCCAGATTCCACTGGTGTGTGTAAAGTTTTTTAAATAAATTTGTGCTGATGAAAATCTTAATTTAAAATCTGTCTTCAGGAAAATGCCATTTTTAATATATATAAGGCCTCCTCCTTTTTCCCCTGTCTATCCTTCCTCTTCTATACCAATATTCCAATCATGCATATTATCCCACCAAGTCCCTGTGATACCAACTATATCATAGTTGTGTTTATTTACTAACCTTTCACGTTCTTCTTGCTTATTCTAAAAGACCTTGCATGAATATATAGAAAACTAAGGTATTGGTTTTAATTGTGGAACTGTGGATTTTGAGCATCTGATAAAATGTTCTTTAACAGTTCCCAAAATTAATACTTTTCTGTTAATATTTTTCTCCCAGCTCATTTGACTGATATTTTTTTTCACCTTTATGAAACTGGACCTTTTAAACTACCATGAACATATATTACAGGTTTCGATATTTTTTACAAATGAGCAATATAATCAAGTCATGATCATTTGAACCTACACAACTGCTAATTTGTATTCCTTTGATCAATTCCTTTTTATTTATCACAATGGATAAGATTTAATATTGAATTCCCCCATCTTGGTTTCAACACTTCCTGAGTTAAGAAATTATCTTCCACTTCTAGAAATGCTGAGGATATTTTAATACTGGCAGCATTAGATTTCCAGCATATGCCAATCAGATTGAAGTCCCCTATGATTATATATATTTTAGTTCATTTATAAATGATTAAACATTACTTCTTTAAGGAAAATCTTAGAAGTTCAGGGCAAATTGGAGCAAGAAGATGACTTGCTATTATTAGTTATTAGCATATAGCATAGCTTAATTGGAATTGAGTATTTCTTCTTTAGGAAACATTAAGGAGCTACTTCTGCAGCTACTCTGCATGGAGAACTCTTATTGACCTCCGTGGGGGTTTTGCAAATGGAATGTCTATAGGATCCGATTATTAGGAATATCACGTCTTCAGCATTAATAATAATCCATTTGGAGGTCAAGTAATGATAAGGTAAAACAGATAAAGGCCAGTGGCAAAGCCAGTATATCTTAATACTCTTGCTAGCTATTACCTAATTAATAATGATTGACAAATAGATCTAGGATCACACTGAACCCTACAGATGGTCAAAACTCAGTATTGCCAGTCCATGGGACATTTATTTCATATGTATGTACATATTTATAGGTATATGTATACATACATATGTATATATGCTAATTACACACACTACTGCTAATTTCATGTCATATTGTGACATAATACAAATTTAAAGGTTGCATTTTAAATCATTAAGTGCAGCTGCTACTTAGTACTGATTGAAACATTGTATCTTCTTTCTAGATCCAAGTGTCTCCTGTTTGTGATGTAATGAAACAGTTTGAGACTTTGATACAAAGTTGTTTCATTACAACACAAATCAAAGTACTGATTCAAGAATGCATGTATATGACTCATTGAATTCAATAGATAAACATATGCTTAAAGTTAAGCCCATGCCTAAGTGTATTCCTACATCATGACCATGCTGAGTTAGACCTTCATGTAAACACAAATACTAGACCTGGGTGGGCAATAATTTTTTGCTGGGGGCCACTCCAGAAGGGGCAGGGTCTCAAGCAGAAGTGATGGGGCCAGAATGTTTCTGGGCTTTCCCATCCACAGACCATAATTGGTCTGAGGGTGGGGAAGCCCCTTTGCCCCTCCCCCAGGCTCCACCTAGGCACCCGTGCCCATGGTGGTGGGAGAAGACTTCCCATGCTCCCCCACCCCCAGGCCAGTCAGGGTCCAGGGGTAGGGGAACATGTGAAGCCTTCTCCTGCCCTGCCAGAAGCGCATAGTGCTTCTAAGTGCCGTGCGCTCCTCGCAGAGCAGGGGCAGGGCAGAGGAAACGTCTTGCACTCCCCCTGCCCCCAGGCCAATCAGGGCATAGGGTCCGGGGAGCGTGCAAATTCTCCTCCTGCCCTGCCAGGAATGCATGGCGCTTCAAAGCGCCGCATGTTCCTGGCAGGGTGGAAGAAACTTCACCTGGGGGCGGGGGAGCGGCAAGGCCTCCATGGGCCAGATCAACCTGCTTGGTGGGCCGGATCCAGCCTGCGGAGGCCCTTTTGCCCACCCCTGTACTAGACAGAAGATAACAGCTTTATTTAAGCAGCCTATTTAATCATCTGTGTTAGTATTGCTAGAGACTCAGGTCCATGGGTTATTTTGGCCCTATCCTTAAATTGATCTGCTCATCCTTTTTCTTTGTGGCAATCTCCTAGAGTTACCATTTTGATTCTGTTTGTATACTGTACTGTTCTCTGTGGTATCTGAGGGTATGTCTACACTACTCCCCTAGTTCGAACTCGGGGGGGTAATGTAGTCATATGGAGTTGCAAATGAAGCCCGGGATTTTAATTTCCTGGGCTTCATTTGCATAAAGCCGGCCGGCACCATTTTTAAATGCCGGCTAGTTCGGACTGCATGCCGCGCGGCTACACGCAGCATGAACTAGCTAGTTCAGATTAGGCTTCCTCGTTCCACGAGCCTAATCTGAATTAGCTAGTTCGTGCCGTGTGTAGCCACGCGGCACGCAGTCTGAACTAGCCGGCATTTAAAAATGGCGCCGGCCGGCTTTATGCAAATGAAGCCCAGGAAATTCAAATCCCGGGCTTCATTTGCAACTCCGTATGACTACATTACCCCCCTTAGTTCGAACTAGGGGGGTAGTGTAGACATACCCAGACTGCCTTCCTGTAGTGCATTAAACAAAGTGATTGCACATCTGATTTCTGTAAATCCTTCAGTAGGCTTACTGCTATTAATACTTTGTGTTTCAAGTATATATACTTTATGATACTTAAAGATGTGTGTTTATCCTGGCTCTTACTTATTTGACAAAAGTTATTATACTGATTTGGGTTTTTTCATAAAAAGTTGTGATCTTTCTTAAATTATCCAGTGCTTTATTGAGCAAGACACCTCTGTGTATCTATATACATTTAGTTCTGTCTAGTTCAGAGTAGTGGAGTATAGGTTTCTGAATAGTTTTAAACTATGATTTAAATATTTAAATCATCTTATTATAAAATAAAGGTATTTATTTGAATTTTTCTCATAACATTCCACAAGAAACTTCTGTAGTATTAATTAAAGTATTGTGTGGGATGAGATTTTCCTTCTTTAAACTAAAGTTATACATTTTTGTCACCACTTACGTCATTTGACAACCAGTTTTACAGCTGTTTAGACTCCTGAGGGTTTCAATGCTTTGGCCTAATTCTGGTTGTTGGGTTAGTGTGGGGGCAGCTGCATGATGTGTAGTGGCCTGTGATATAGAAGAGGTCAGACTATCATGTGGTGGTCCCTTCTGGCCTTAAAATCTCTGACTCTAATTGCTGCAAACCATAGAATCATCAGTCTAGTGTGTTTGTCCGAATATTTGAATTGTGCTATCTAGCATAAAAAATGAACAGAATGTAGAATTTTACCTGTCTAGTAGAGAGGAAATTTTGACCATCCAGAAAGCAAGATTTTAACATATTCAGAATCAAGCTTATAAATCCCATTATACATTGCTTTATGGATTCTTAGTTAGTTATTGTTAAAACACTTTAAAATAATATCTATGATGTGAAGTAGAACACATATATTAGTAATTGCGCATACATTATCCATATTCTTTCTGTATTAGTATGTATGGAAGCAAAATCAGGGACTACAGCATGATTTGAGGGAAATATTTTTTTAAATTAGGTAGCTGTCAAATCACCTATAATGTGTGGCCATAGTTCTTTGGAATAAGTAATGTATAACTCTGACCTAATTTACTTTTAGCCATTTGGTATTACATACTTAAAAATAACTAATACAAATATGTTCAACCTTTAGCTCTGAATAATTGACTTCTTTGTTAGAGGTATGAACCTATTATAATATGTTTATCAATAACACAAAATAGCAGCATTATATAGGTATAGGTGAACCCTTTGGTAGAGATTTGCTTTCTATATTTTTATCCATAAAAGAATTTGAGATCTTCCTGTGGGCATTTTAGATGGAAATGAATTTGACCTTCTCTGACTAGTTAATTAGATTACGTAAAATGCAGATTGTTTAAAATATATCTGAAATAAAAAGCAAGTACAACTCAGTCTAATAAAAATGGACAAATCTAGCTCACACTTCATATTTGTATGGGAAAATACACTATATCTCACTAGAAATTCTAAAGCATTTACCTTTGAATCTCAGAAATTAAATGACAAAAAAGGAAGGGACATTAGTGATATATATTAATGGAATTGAGCCAAATTCTGTTGTCTCTTGTACTGATGGAATTCCATTGACATTGAACAGATTTCTGACATCAGTGAGGTTATATACTACTGTAACTAACTGCAGAATTGTTTCCCTCCTGTGAGGATAACATTTTGTTAGTCTTTAAAGTGCTACCAGACTATTTGTTGTTTTTTAAGTTTATCCTGTACAGACTAACTCAGCTACCCCCTAAAGCTGCCTCCTAAAGCTATTATTTGTAACAATCTAAAAGTGTAATAGAAGTCACTGTCGTGACTTTGATGTGTCCAGGATTTTCAATGTGTGTTTAGTTTGTTCTGATGCTTGCAAAGGCTATGTCTAGACTGCAAGCTTCTTTGGCTACGTCTAGATTGCATCCCTTTTTCATAAAAAGGATGCAAATTAGACGTATTGCAATTGCTAATGAAGCGGGAATTTAAATCTCCCCCGCTTCATCAGCATAAAAATGGCTGCTGCTTTTTTTCGGCACGGAGCTTTGCCGGGAAAAAGCACCAGTCTAGACGTGGATCTTTCGGAAAATAAAGCCTTTTCTGAAAGATCCCTTATCTCTCTTAAAATAAGCGCGTCTAAACTGGCGCTTTTTTTCGGCAAAGCTCCATGCCGAAAAAAAGCGGCAGCCATTTTTATGCTAATGAAGTGGGACAGATTTAAATCCCTGCTTCATTAGCAATTGCAATACATCTAATTTGCATCTCTTTTATGAAAAAGGGATGCAATCTAGACATAGCCTTTTGGAATAAGTTTTTCTGGAAGAGGTCTTCTGGAAAAGCTTATTTCGAAAGAGCATGCACACACAAAAAGCTCAATTAAACAACAATGTGCTATTTCGAAAGATAGTGTCCACACTGATTGGACACTACCTCACATTTAAGGCCACCCAGAACCAGTTCAGGAAGGACATTAGATCAGCAGTTGCTTCTGGGTGTTGTTGTCTAAGGCTAGCTGAGATACATGCTTAAAGGGACACCCCTGGACAGCCATTTCTCAGCTTCTTCTGCTTGCTCACTTACCACTCAGAGGGACAGCAAAGCATTTGCAATGTATGCTCTCGTTGCCCTGCTTCAGGATCCCACAGCACTCCTTGCTGGAGCTGCTTCTGGGCATGTGATGGCCCCACACTGACATGCTGCAGTTCTGCAGCAGTTTTTGCAGGCTGCCTTCATGGTCCTGCATGAGCTCAACTCCAAGCTCATCTTTGAGAACCTCTGCCTGTGTTCAGAAGCAGTGCCCTTGCAACCGCACCCCACAGTAGAGAGACAGTTCTGGAGGCTGTACACCAATTCCGAATGGTGGGACCAGCTGGTGATGGAGCAGTGGGATGACCAGCAATGGCTCCACAACTTCTGCATGAGGAAGGAGACATTCTTGGAGCTGTGTGCCTAGTTTGCCCCTGCTCTCTGTTGACGTGACACCCAGAGATGACCCACCATCCCCCTGGAGAAGCAGGTTGCTGTCACCATCTGGAAGCTTTCAACACCAGACAATTCCTGGTCCGTGGGCAACCAATTTGGTGGGGGAAAGTCCACCTTTGGGGCTCTCCTCATGGAGGTAAGGCACTCTCGGGCTTCAGTCCCTGGGGCGGGGGAGTACTGGAAAGGGGGACCCTAGGGAAAGGGGTGGTTGGAGGAGTGGGAATGGGCTGGGTGGTAGAGGGGAAGCCCCATCCCCAGAGGTTCTGCAGTCCCACCCTCACACAACCCTGCAGAGGGAGGCAGGCTTAATAGGAAGTGGCTCCTGGGGTGTTTTGGGGGGGCAGAAAGGGGAAGAAACTGGGGACCTCCCAAGGGCTCAGGGACCCCCTTTTATTCTCTGTTTTGTGTCTTTGTCTCCTTCAGCAGGTGGTGAGGGCCATGAACACTGTCCTGCTGCACAGGGTCATCTGTCTGGGAGACCTGGATTCCATTGTGGCTGGATTTGTTATCCTCAGCTTCCCCAACTGTGGTGGGTAATAGATGGAACCCACATCCCCCCATCTGTGCCCCAGAACACCATGCTGCCCAGTATATCAACTGCAAGGGATATTTTTCCATGGTCCTGCAGGTCCTGGTCAACCACCATGGACAGTTCAGTGACATTTTTGTCAACTGGTCAGGGAGGGCACATGACACCCATCTGCTGAGAAACTCCAGCCTCTACCAGAAGCTGGAGGCTGGCACTTTTTTTTCCCAAGTGCAATGTCAGGGGTGGGGGCATTGAGATGCCACTGTGCATCATGGGGAATGTGGCTTACCTCCTCATGCTGTGGCTGATGAAACAGTATACAAGCCATCTGGACCCAAGCAGGGACTATTTCAATGCCTGCCTGGGCAGGGCCTGCATCCAGGCGGAATGCACCTTTAGGCGCTTGAAGGCATGGTCCAGGTGGTTCCTCACCTGCCTCGATGTGGGGGAGCACAACATCCCCCAGGTAGTCTCAGCCTGTTGTGTTCTTCACAACATTGTGGAGAAAAGGGGGAGGCCTTCCTTCCGAGGTGGGAAGGGATGGGCCTTCGAACAACCGTGCACAGCTGACATCTGCCAGCCCCATCAACTGGGGGTATACATCCAGGAGGCCCCAAGGGAGAGTTTCTCTGAAGGACCCTAGTAACTCTCCCCAGAGCCTCCCCACTAGGGGCCTGTGTTTTGCCCCTCTTTGCTTTTCCCACAACAACCCCTCTCTCCCTCCCCCCCTTCTCTGTACAGTCAATAAAACCAACAGTTATGTGTTCAAAAAATAAGCCTTTGTTTTTTTTTTTATAACAGTAACCGGGGAGAAGTGGTGGCTGAGAACTTATATATGGCAAGGGAGGAGGGGGGCTGAGAACCTGGCAGGGGAGAAGAGAGTCTCAGAGCTTGGGCTGAGATTAGCACATGGTTCGGGTGGTAGTTCCATCTCGTGTCCGGTGACCTCAGAAGTGTGGGGGTCCTGGGAGAACAGGGGTATAGGAAGCGGTGGGGCTGGAGTGGGGAAAGGCATGGCAGGAGGTGTGGGGTCAGGCATAGGGATGTTAAAGACTAGTCAACTATTCGATAAGCTTATTGGACAGTCTTTTGACTATTTGACTAGTCAGTTCCCCCCCCATACACACACCTCTGTGAGATAGAGGCAGCAAAGGGGGGGAGGGGTACTTCAAAGTGGCAGCGTCACACATCTGTACAGCACTGCCCCTTTAAAACGCCACTTCCGTGTATTTCAAATGGGTAGCAGTGGAGCCAGGGGTCAGCTGGGGAAGTCCCTAGCTGACCCCGAGCTCCACAGCAGCTGCCCCTTTGAAATGCCAGAAGTGGCATTTTAAAGGGGCAGCTGCCGCACAGCTGAGCCTGGGGTGGGTTCCGGGGAAGTGCCACGTGGAGCCCGGGGTCAGCTGGGGAGTCCCCTGCTGAATCCGGGCTCCATGGCTTTGAAATGCACAAGAGCCTGCTGAGGGCTCTTGTGTATTTCAAAGCAAGCACCCGCATGCAGCCTGGAATCAGCAGGACTACCCGCTGTACGCGGAGTTCGGCATTCCTCCTTTGAAATGTACAAGAGCCCCGGGTTAGTCAACTAGTCAATTAACCTCATTTTAACATCCTTAGTCAGGGGAGGCAGGAGCAGGCATGGCAGAGGGGGCAGGGACAGAGCAGGGACAGGAGCTGGGTAGGCCATCATCTCCTGGATGGTGGCACACATGTTGCGGCCCTACTGCAGAAGCTCAGTCCACATCTGGGACCACCATTGTGTGTCATCCCGGACCTTCTGGGCCAGCATCGGCTGCATGTCCCAGAGGACAGACATGTGCTCCCTCATTAGGTCGTCCTAGACCCTCCGACACCTGCGGCTCCCCCAGGATCGGGTGGCTGGCTCTGCTGGTGGTGATTGCCCCACTGCCATGGCGGAGAATAAAGAGAGGTGCTCAGTCATCCCTGGAGACACTGTCCCTCAGCGAGCTGAGAGCAACAGTCCTTGGGCCAGAGGACAGTGATGTCCTGGGAGCAAGGCCGTGTGTGGCCTGGACAGCGGGCCCTGCCTCACAGGGGCCCACAGGTGTCCAGGAGACCATGCTTCCCATCCCCTTCTTCCTGTCCCATGGATAAGCAGGGAAGGGATGTGCCCAGCCACACTAGGATCCCGTCACTGGGAGAAGGGCCTCGAGCAGCCTGGGCTTCCACCCGGGTCTCACACCTGCACCTGGCAGCGCTGTCCCTGGGAGTGGGTGGTGCCTCGAGCGTACAGGCATGCCTGTGTGCCATGTGTGGCACTCCTGCCCTGTGTGTGTGAAAAACTAAGAGCACTCACCTGTTGATCCCTCCCTGACCTTGGAGGATTCCTGGGAGACATCCAGGCCCTGGGGTACTGGCTTCAATGTTATGGTGGTGATCGTGCTGGCTGTCTCTTTCTCCTCCTGCAGCTCTTCCTCCAGCTCTTCCTCCTCCTCATGGACTGGGACTCTCGGACAAGTGATGACGTCATCTCCATCCCTGAGTCCACCACCAGGAGTGGGGAAGGGGCTGCACCACCCCCCAGGATGCAGTGCAGTTCATTGTAGAAGGGGGAGGAGTGGGGTCCTGCCCCAGAGTGAAAGCTGCGCTCCCTGGCCCTGGCATAGCCCTGCCGGAGTTCGTATACTTTACTCCAGACCTGCTCCAGAGTGCAGTAGTGGCCCCTGTGGCCAGGCTCTTGGCCATCCAGCCATAGATATCCACATTCCAGTGTCTGGAGTGGGGATCCTGGAGGGTCTCCTCTTTGCCCCACATCTCCAGGAGGGCCAGGATCTCCATCCCAGACCAGGACAGTGCACGCCTTTTCCTGTCCCTGGCAGGCTCTTGGGAGCCCTATACATGCGCCTTGTGAGGACCAGTGGGGCTCTTGGGGGCTTGTGGCTGGGACATAGTGCCCAGATGTGTGGATGTGGCAGCCGCATGGTGAGTTGCAGCTCCCAAGGCCGGCTTTCTGCCACAAGGCTTGTCCCGGGTGTCTGCAGCTTTAAGAACTGCCAGGAGACAGGAACTATAGAGTTGTGATGAGTGTGGATAGAGTGGCTAGCAGGGCACCTGTGTTATTTCCTGGTGGTATCTTTTTTCAAAATAACTCCCTCTTCCATTTCCACACACACCTTTTTCTCGAAAAAGCTTTTCTAGGAAAAACTTTATTCCTTGTAGAATGAGGTTTACCGGTGTCGGAAAAAACCCTTCATTATTTTGACTTTTCATCAAAATAACACTATTGCAGTGTGGATGCAAGTATTGTTTTTCTGGAATAATGACCGTTATTCCGGAAAAATGCTGCAGTGTAGACATACCGTAAGAGATTTGTAAAGCAGTAATGGCTACTATTTTAAGTGCCCACAAAAGGGAATTGATCATATTCAGCCCTGTGCAATTGATCAGCACAAGGCCTATGTACCACATGAGCCTCCTGTAAGCAATGTTTTCAAGCACAGGCACTCCACATAAGCATACCCCACAAAAGAGTAAATTTCATTCTGATGAAATAAATGTCTTCAGGGGCTTTTGCTTGCTTACCTTAGCAGTAAATTTGGCTCAAAGTTTTGTACTTCCTCTGATGGTTCTGTAAAGCAATTAGCTAACTGACATTGTTCTCCAAGCTGTGCTAACATCAGCAATGATGGTGGTGGCCAAAGTTGTTTTGGCATAAATCTTTATAAGCTCAAGTCATCAAATAAAATGGCAATATTAATTTCAGCACTACTTGAAACACAGGATAGGATTAGATTTCATGAAAGGAAAAGGCCAATATAGGTCAGTAGATAGGTAAGAAAGTTTATTCCCAAGCATTAAACTTTAGCATTGTTCAAACAAGAAGCCAGATGAGGAGATGGCACTATAAGGATGAGTCACCCCCAAGATGGTTTTGCTGTAAATTGGGATGGATTGGTTAATTATATATGGAGGATAATAAGGGGAAACTATGTTGCTGTGGATCTTTATACAGTGTAGAAGTTAACTTTTGATATAATTAATCTTGAAATTTTGCTGAGTGTGTGAGGACACTGGAGGTGGGCAGGAGTAGATAAAATTGCTCTTGAATGCCTATATGATGGGGATGGCCCACTGTGTATGTAGGTCCAGTAATTGCCTGTAGGAGAAACTAAGGGTACAGAGTCAGAGGGAAAATTTTGGGCCATTGTTTTAGATATGATATCAACACCGAGGTTGAAGTTTCCCAGGACAAGACGTTTTTGGAACTTCATCCTATGCCAGACATATATCTTGGTCAGCTTCTCTAGGAAACCTTTCCTTTTGGAGAGCTATAGAATTGCAAGATAGAAGTGGACTTGTCTCTCTGGGTTTACAAAATAGTAGGTATATCAATTAACGTGCATTAATGCCTGTGATTAACGCAGGCCTGAATTAATGCGTTAAATCAATTAACTTGCGTTAATCGCAGGTAGGGTTGCGAGGTGTCCAGTATTGACCTGGACAGTCTGGTATTTTCGCCTCCTGTCTGGTAAAAAAATGCAGAAAATGCCGGACACCTAAAATGTCTGATATTTTCTATTTTTTCCCTGCCAAGAGGCAAAAATACCGGACACCTGGCAACCCTATGACACATTCTGCAACTGGGCCCAGGCCCTGGCTTCCCCCCCGCCCCTCCGGCGCCTGACACCCCCCGCCCCTCCCCCTGCTTACCTGGTTCTGCAGGGAAGCTGCATTCTGGCTTGATCAAGAAAACAAATGGCCGCTGGCAAAAAGCCTAAAGACCAAGGGGAAGCAATGCCTTCCCTGGGTCTTAGTGCTCAACCACTCCACTGTTCCTATCCCTATTCTGACTCTGCACACACTGAGAGGGCCATGCTGTTTTAATGCTGTTTTATTTATTTATTTATTTGCTTAATAATTCATGGGGTCCTTTTTTTTTGCTCAACAACTTTGGTCTCCCTCTTCCCCCCCCCCCCTCCAACAGAATTTTTCCCCGGTGGTTTTTTTTTTGGAGGGGGAGGGTTCGGTATTTTTGGTTAAATCATCTGGCAACCCTAATCGCAGGTGTTTTACTTGTGAAGCACTGTCCCTTTGAAATGTAGCTGTGGCATTCAAAGGGGCAGCGAGGATCAGCTGTGTGGCGCTGCTCCTTGAAATGCAGTTGCGATGTTTCAAAGGGGCAGTGTCACACAGCTGATCCTGGGCTCCCTTCAGCTCTGCCCCTTTGAAACACTGTGGCGGTGTTTCAAAGGGGCAGCGCCGCACAACTGACCCTGGGCTTGCTGTGGCGTTTCAAAGAGCTCCGGAGCCCAGGCGTTTCAAAGGGGCAGCACCACGCGGAGTACAGGATCAGCACTACATACTTTGTATTCTGAATTGTAACTGAAATTAATATATTTGAAGATGTAGAAAACATCCAAAAATATTTAAATAGATAGTATTCTTATTATTGTTTAACAGCACGATTGATCACGTTTAATTATTTTAATCGCTTGACAGCACTACAAAATAGTTACATGCCCTTCAAGCGTTTTGTCTCAAGTAGGGATGTAAAATTCCGTGTAATCAGTTAACTGGTCAAAGTTGTTGTTTAACTGGTTAACCGCTTAAATGGGGATGGATGGGGAACTGCTCCCCATCCACCAGAAAAATGGTTGGATGCTTATTGATACTGTAAAATACAGATGTTAGTGATTTTGTATCCTGAAGGCAGAATAAATAATCCACATTTTGAAAATTATCCCAATACACTTTTAATTCAGAATATTGTTATTTTTGTCCTTTTTTCTGCCAAAATATGGGTTCACTTAACATAGTAAGACTCTATTAAGCTGTTCTAGACTGTATGAATACATATTCATTTAGGTGTCTATGGCCTTATGTCATCAGTATTGCAGATCTTACAAACAGATGGAAAGTGTCAAACCAATTCTAGAGCTACCATCTTCCACTTCCTCAATCCACTCTTTAACTGGAGGCTGTTTCTTTATCTATTTTGTATTAATTAACTTGTTAACTTTATCTGTTCTTCAAAGCGAATTTTTTACATGTTTGAAATTAAAGTCCCCTGCTTCTCCTTTGGCTGCTTCTCTGTACTTTCTCCTTCAGAAATTGACCACATTCGTAATGATTTTTTTCTTTATTAAACCATATGGATTAAATTGCATTCCTTTATATTTAACTGCATGCTTTGTGGTCTCATGTTTCAATGTTGCTAGGATCTTTTCTGCCACTCAGGTTACAATTATTCATCTCTGACTTCCTGGCTAGTCCCAATATTTTGTTGAAAGCTGAAGTTATGTGAAGTACGTAACTCTGCTTTTCTCCCTGGATTACTCAGGAGCAAGTAACACTCACCTGTGTGCCTGAGTGCCTGATGTTGACATTAAAGAAGATCTTGAGAATCCCTGTGGTGATGTTGGATATGTGGGAATCCTTTATCCACCCTCTGATGCAGTCCCCTGCTCCTAATAGAATTGAAAATTGGCAGTGCCCCCACCAGGCGGGTCTCTGTACATACTCAGGCTATGTCTAGACTGCAGGCTTCTTTCCAACGAAGCTTTTCTGGAAGAAATCTTCTGAAAAAACTTCTTCTGAAAGAGAGCATCCACACTGCCAAAGCAAATTGAAAAAGTGATCTCCTTTTTCAACAGATAGTGTCCACAATGAATGGATGCTATCTTGCATGTAAGCTGTGATTACTATGGGTGGAATGGCCACGAGGACACCTGTCCTTTTTCCTCTTTTCTCTTCTTGCAAAAGAGCTTCCTCTTCCTCATCTACACATTCCTTTTTCCAAAAGAGCTCTTCCTTGTAGAAAGAGGATTACCAATGCTGGAATCCCCCCTTCTATTCTTTCGATTTACTTTCAGAAGAACACAATTGCAGTGTGGACGTAACTCAGGTTTTATTGGAAAATGGCTGTTTTTCCGACAAAACTCTGTACTGTAAACATACCCTTGGGAACCTCCAGGAAGAAATTTATTCTAATACCAGTAATAATCTGTGACATGGATCTAACTCAAAAATACCAATTATAAATAATAAACATCCACTATACTTACATTAGAGTTAACATACCTTTATTTAACAATTTAAAGAAACAAGGTAAAATTAAGATTAACTGTCACTACTAATTTAAATCTCAAGGGGACAACAAGCTTCACACCTGCTCTGAAGATTGGAGCTGGCCTCAGCAAATGTCAGCAGCTCTAGGTTCTATCAGAGTCAGACTATGTTTATATTTGCAGAGGTTTTTTGTTGTCAGTTTTATCGGTGATACAAAAGCACTAAAAGAAAAGTGCTGGGTTGTGTTCATATTGTTTTCCACAAACATCAGAGCATGTTTACATATGGAGGACTTGCATCACCTCTGAGACACTGCTCCGGGACACAAAGCAAATCATTATTGCGGCAGGAGTGAGAGAGAGAAAGAGAGAGAGAGAGAGAGAGACAGTGTGTGTGTGTGTACGTGCGCGCATGCGCGTGCAGCACATCCTGTCTGTCTGCCTCTGTTCACATTGTGGGAAGCAGCAGGAGCATTTTACAATAATTTGTTGTGTGTCCCAGAGCACCGGCTGTCAGAATGGAGCTAAAGGGGAAGAGTGCATACCTGCAGGCAAGACTGGTGGGTTTCAAAGAGCATCCACGTCCACTCTGCATTGCAGGACACCTCTCAAGGGCAATTAGACTGGTAAAAGCAATCAAGACTGGTAAAAGCACATCAGTGTAAAAAGGCTGTCATTAGGGTGGTTTTATTTTTTTGCTGAAACTTAGCAGTTTCAGTTCAAAATGTGACCATAAGAATGGCCATACTGGATCGGACTAAAGGCCCATCTAGTCCTGTCTTCCAACAGTGGCCAATGCTAGATGTCCCAGAGGGAATGAATAGAACAGGGAATCATTAAGCAATCCCTCTCCCATCAGCCTTTCCCAGTCTCTGACAAAGACTAGGGACACCATTCCTACCCATCCTAGCTAATAGTCGTTGATAGACCTAACCTCCATGAATTAATCTGGTTCTTTCTCAAATCCTGTTAAAGTCCTGGTCTTCACAACCTCCTCTCGCAAGGAGTTCCACAGGCTGACCATGCACTGCATGAAGAAAAGCTTCTGTTTGTTTGTTTTAAACCTGCTACCTACTAATTTCATTTTATGACCCCTAGTTCTTATGTTATGGGAACAAGTAAATAACTTTTCCTTATTCATTTTTCCACACTAGTCTTGATTTTATAGACCTCTATCATATCCCCCCTTAGTCTCCTCTTTTCTAAGATGAAAAGTCCCAGTCTTTTAAATCTCTCTTCATAGGGGACCCGATCCAAACCTCTAATAATTTTTGTTGCCCTTTTCTGAACACATATGTGGATTTCCAGTGTAAATGCTAGTGTGTTTTTTTGTGCAAAAGCCTGATTTTTTGTGGTAAAACTGGCAAGTGTAGACATCGCCTCAGTCTCTTTGTTGTGCCCCTTCTCTTGCAAGTACTTTCCCTAACAAGAGATGAGGTTACTCATACTGTTACCATTGCAGGCCCACCTGTGTCAGCTCTAGGCACAGCAATAGTCTCTCCCCTGGCTCCACAGATCTCTTCTCCCAAAATGGAGCCCACTCCTTACTCTCCCTACATTACTTGAAAAAGCCTCTTTTCTTTCCTTAAAGCATCATGGGAGTTGTAGTCTCTAAGGCTAGATTGCAGCACACAGAATTGTCCTAACTGAAACACTCCCAGTAAAGTTCAGAGCTTCTCTAGTGAATGGTGCCTAAAAGTACTTTTGTGTCCATCAAATTGTTCCTATGCTGTATGTGCAAAAATACTATTATTGGCCCAATATATATTTGGGTTTTTTTCTTAGGGCAGGGGTGGGGAACCTCAAACCCGGGGGCTAAATGCGGCCCCCGGCTTGCCTAGATCCAGCCTCTGAGGCTCATGGCCCACCCCAGCATTGGGGAGCCCACAGTGGTGCTCCAGCCCCCCAGCTACCTTACTGCAGGGCTGGAGCACACAAAATCTACTAGGCTGGGCTCTGGTGTATGAGGGAAATGTGGGGAGTGTCTTTCTCCTCAGTCGGGCCATGTCAGTGAGGGTTTGTTTTTGTTTTTTTTGTTTCTCCCTTGTGTGCCGCCCTGACTGATTTTTCTGTGAGTGGGTGGCCCTCGATTCAAAAAAGGTTCCCCATCCCTATTCTAAGGTCTTTGGTTCAATCAAGTTAGCCCCTACAACTTTATCTGCCGGTTTTGGTGACTTCACTGTACACAATCTATATTGTTGTTATTGATAATGAAATCCTATTTTTATAGTACCATCCCCTGGAAAATGTGTTTACATTTCTGGCATGTCTCCTTTTTCTTTTCCCTGTGGATAGCTAACAGAAAATAGCATGTACATTTTCAGCAGTATCCAGTTGAATTGTTATTAAGGCCTCGCCTGTACTAATTCAGTTAGTAGCATAGTGGCTAACTTTTTTTTGATCTTTTCCTCCTTAAGCATTTTGAGATTTTTTTATTGATTTTTCTTCACTTTATGGGCATCTTTCTCTTTTTGTCAATTCTAGCTGCATCAATTAGGGATTTTTTAACACTCTTTCAGCTACAGTTCATAATCCTCTTTATCCTCTTTAGAATTTGTGTTCTTATAACATGTCATATACCTTCTAGTTTTTTAAGCTTTTTTAACATTCTTAGTCATCAACATCAATCTTATCCCTCTTCATTTTTTATTACAGTATTGCTAATTATGTACACCATGTGATGTGGTTTGCTTGGCAAACATTGTGTCGACAAGATGAAGAGTAATGGCTTACATTTTCTGACAGCATATGTTGAGCACCAATTAATGATCAAAAACATTATCTTTTGGCTCCCTTGAAAAAATAAAATGACCTGGATGCACCCTCGTTTGTTTCATTGATGTCTGATTGGCTATGTGTCGGTCTGACAGCAGGATCTATGAGATGCGTGCCTAACTATGCAGAGCTGACCAGCCTCTTGTTTGATCAAAGATTTATCTTTTTATTGGACCAAAAATGCATACAAACCAGTCCATTAAGCATTCAAATGTTGCTTGGCTGAAAAATCCATCAACTGCTGAACAGTCCTCAACACAACTACCATTTTGAAAACTCTTCCAACAATAAGTGATGAATAGATACATTGTGTGATACTGTTGTGGACTGTCCTGGATATACAAAGTACTGTCATGCAGACTGGTTCAGTGATAACAGTCCTGAAATATCATAAGAAAGATTGGAACTCTTTTCTTATGCCTGTATATTTATACCTGCCTCTGGAAGTTTCACTACATGCATCTGATGAAGTGGGTCTTTGCCCATGAAAGCTTATGCTCCAATAAATGTGTTAGGGTATGTCTACACTACAGCATTATTTCAAAATATCTTATTTCAAATTAGTTAATTCGCAATAAGTTATTTCAAAATAATGCATCTACGCACAAAATGCATTTCAAAATAGCCTTTTTCTATTTTGAAATACTGCGTCCACACTGAGCAGACACTGATTTGGATTTAAGGCCAGCTGGAACCAGGTCAGGCAGGGCATCAGGTTCGGAGTGTCTGTGTGTGGCTGTTGCCTGAGGCTATCTGAGGCCTGTGTTTAAAGGGACACACGCTCTGCACCAGGGTCTGCAGGTGTTCGCAGATGGCATGACCCTGGGCAAGCAGCTCCTGCCTGAACTCCCGGTCATCCTGCACCCAGTGCTCCAAGGTGCGGTGCAGGGCTCACAGGGCCCTCAGGTGCTGCTGTTTGTATCCCGGCAGTGTACGGGTAGACCTGCCTAGCCCTCGGGTGTGGGAGGATGTCCCGGGTGGGGTGGTGCACCCTGAATGCGCAGCTGGTGCAGCTGTGGAGAAACAAGAGAAGTGGTCAGTTCCCCCTGTGAACACAGTGTGTGAAGCCCAGCCCCCCTCTGCGAGGTGAAGATGACCGTGCCCTGCACTGTCAGAGCCGATGTGCTTGCACAGAGTCCGTGGTTGGAATGTCCGGCTATCTCCGGGAGTGGGAGCTGCCCCGAGACTGCACCCATGCCCCTGTGCTGTGTATGTGCAGCCGAGGTGGGAGGGAGATGACCCCTGCCTCTGTGTAGAGGGGGCTTGTGAAGGGAGGGTGTCCTGCTGCGTCAGGATCATGTCATGTCTCTTCACACATGTGTGGCTAATGGGCCGTGGCCCCTGTGTGGCAGGCAGCTGGAGCCACCTGCCCAGGGGTGGCACTGCACGTGCTTGCATGTGCATAGGTTGCTGCGTGATTTGTGGTAAGCAAGGCCCACACGTGCGGTCCCTGATCTCCCTCCCCGCCTTCCCTCCCCCAGGAATGGGACAATGATGGCACTCACCTGGTGTGGCCTCCCCGGATGACCCTGGTGACTCCGCTGCTGGGACAGCTTGGGGGTCCTGTCGGCGTGGCACCCTCCATGGCGGCTCCTGCGGCTCCTCCTCCGCACCCTGGTCAGGGCCCTCCACTCCCGGATCGGTGCCCCCCCAGGTGGCACTGATGTCCCGCCCCCCTAGAATGTGGTCCAGGGTGTCAAAATAGGGGTAGATGTCTGCCCCTGTTGAAGAGCTGCCCCGAGTGGCCCTGGTGTACACCTGCCGCACGCCTGCCGCAGCTCCTTCATCTTCATGCGCACCTGCTCTTGAGTGCACATGTGGCTTTTGGTGGCTAGAGTCTACCCCTTTAAGGGCTCCGGGGCTGGGGGAGAGGAGAGGAGTTTTTCTGGTTTGGCCCAGAGTGGCCACCAGGGGAAACTGGGAAGGGCTGGAGGCCCCCTATTTGGAAATAAGTGTCTACACAGCGCTTATTTCGAATTAGCTATTTTGAATTTGGCATTATTCCTCATAGAATTAGGTTTACCAAACTCAAAATAAGCACTCTGCTATTTCGAATTTATTTTGAAATAGCGGTTTGCCTGTGTAGACGCTATTAAAGTTAATTCGAAATAATGGCTGTTATTTCAAATTAACTTTGATGTGTAGACATACCCTAAGGCTACGTCTAGACTAGCATGATTTTCCACAAATGCTTTTAACGGAAAACTTTTCCGTTAAAAGCATTTGCGGAAAAGAGCGTCTAGATTGGCACGGATGCTTTTCCGCAAAAGCACTTTTTGCGGAAAAGCGTCCGTGCCAATCTAGACGTGCTTTTGCGCAAAAAAGCCCCGATCGCCATTTTAGCCATTGGGGCTTTTTTGCACAAAACAGTACTGTACTGTCTACACTGGCCCTCTTGCGCAAATGATTTGCGCAAGAGGGCTTTTGCCTGAATGGGAACAACATAGTATTTCCGCAAGAAGCACTGATTTCTTACATGAGATCGTCAGTGTTCTTGCGGAAATTCAAGCGGCCAGTGTAGATAGCTGGCAAGTTTTTCCGCAAAAGCAGCTGATTCTGCGGAAAAACTTGCCAGTCTAGACACAGCCTAAGTCTATAAAGCGCCATAGGACTTCTCGTTGTTCTTGCAGATTCAGACTAACATGGCTACCCCTCTGATACCTGAAGTATCAAATCATCCTGATGCCTTATGGCAAGTGCATAACATGCACTTAGCTGACCCATTCTCTGAGCTGAAAAAAGCCAGACATAAAATAGCTTGCAGCACTCTCCAACACACACTCCACGAAATGTGAAATATATGGTTTAACCCAGGGGTGGAAAATAAGCAGCCCACAGGAAATGTGGTTTGCCAAGATTAGCCTCTGGTGGGCTGCCAGATGCTTTATTTACCTGCATGTTCACAGGTATGGTAGATCACAGTTCCCATTGACTCATGATTCACTATTCCCAGCTGCAGAAAATACCATGAACTGGGCCACCACTTCCTGCAGCTCCCATTAGCCTGGAGTGGTGAATTGCAGCCAATGGGAGCTGCAAGCAGCTGTACCTGTGGATGCACAGGTAAATAAAGTGTCTGGCAGCCTGCCTGGGGCAGACTGCATCCAGCACATGGGCCACTTATTGCCCACCCCTAGTTTAACCCCAAAGCGGATGAACCTCAGGTTCTTTCTGTAAAGTGTGACATCATAGACTTCTCTGTTGCAGTCAAACCTGTGTGGCCCTACTTACTCTGCCTTGACACCAGTAACAAGTGCTTGTAGAGAATCTGTCATCACAAATTGCACTGCTATCCACCAATGGTGGTATGAATACTTAGTCGCAGGATCATTTTAATGGGGACACCAGGACTGACTTAGGCTTGCTGGGACATGGGGCCAAAGCCTGAGTCCCATTGCTAGAGTTGCCAGTTTTGGTTAGATGTATTTCTGGAGATTCCATGACTTTATCTTTTATTAAAGATCAGTCTTCTATTCTTGGAGCATCCTGGAGAATTGGAAGCCCTGCCCACTCTCCAGCACCAAAGTGAAGCCTGAGGGCTCAGCCCTGGGCACTGGGGCTCAGGCTACAGGTCTTCTGCCTAACGTTGAAGCTCTTGGACTTTGGGCCATCTACCTCTCCCCTGGCCCAGAGTGGAGAGGCTTTGGTGAGTTTAGGTTTTGGTTCCCCCTCCTGGGGTCATATGGTGATTTTGTGATGTCAGAAGTAGGTAGTGGTGCAATGACGTTTGAGAATCCCTGACTTAGTGAATTACTTAAATGTCTATCGAGTATCTCTGATGAGTCACTGGATAATGTCTGCAAACTACCTACATCTAAAGCACTTGCCTAACCACGCACATCAGCTGAAGTGCTGAAGGCTGTCCAAGCAAAGAAAAAACTTAAAAAACAACAGTGATCCTGTTGCACCTTAGAGACTAACAAAATATATAAATTTTGTTAGACTCTAAGATGCTACAAGACCATTATTGTTTTTTAATTTTATTTTTTAAGTTACAGACCAATACTGCTACCTCTCTGAGATTTTCAAGCAATGAAATGTAATGACTGTCCTGGTCCCAATGCCATTCCAGCTGAAGTTTTCAAATGCAAAGGAAATCTTCTCATTGGAATTCTGCTGAAATTCTTTTCACATGTCTGCCTTCAAGAAATCATACTGTGACAACTGAAAGATGCCATTATTGTCACTATCTATAAGCACAAAAGCTTAAAAATGAACTGTGATAACTACAGTAGCAACTGCTTGCTCTAAGTTTCTGGTAAGATTCTTGCATTGGTCCTCATGCAGGTTGCTGGCCCAAATTATCAACAAAATTGTCTGAGTCAAAGTGCAGCTTTTGTGTTCAATGAAGGCCTTTTAAATGGTTTTCATCATCCAACAAGTTACAGGACATTGTCATGAACAGCATCAACCTTTGTACATCTTGTTTCTTGATCTAAACAAAGCTTTCCACAAGGTCAGCTGCACTGCCCTCTGGAAATTGAGTGCTAAATTTGGATGTCCAGACAAATATATTAATGTTGTTTGTCAATTACCCAAAGACATGGTCGGAAGAGTTAGTGTTAAATGTGGTGAAGCAAGGATGGGTCTTTTGCTTCTACTATTTTTGGTTTATTTGTCATTGTGTGATGCTAGAGAAAGTCCTCCATGACTCTTTAAACAGTGTCTTTACGCTTTCATATTGGCAAGCTATTCAGTCTCTTTTGTCTATGTGCAAATATCAAGATGAACAAAGCATTGATCCGGGACCCGTTCTATGCCAATGATTGTGCTTTGGTGGCACACTCTGAAGAATAAATAGCTTTGCTGCACTGGCTCATAATTTTAGCTGAACAAAGGACAGGGCTATGTACTAGCTAGCTCCTCAACAACTTTACCAATACTCACCAGTAAGTTGGGAGGGTATTGTGCTTTAACCCAAAACAGTTGACTTATTTCAGCAGCTTGCTAAATAATGAAGTGACAGTTGATCACAAAATGGATGTGCAAATTAGGAATGCCAGCACTGCATATGATCAACCTTATCACCAAATCTGGAAGCTACATGGAATCTGTCTATACACTTTCACTTTGTCTATAATACTATTGTCCTCAGAGCATTGCTTTACAGTTGTGAAACATGAACCTGTTATCAGTGCCACATTAAGTAGTTTAACACTTTCCATTTGCAATGCCTACAGTGACTGGTGAGCATAAATGGCATGACTAGATATCCAACATGGAAGTCTTGGCAAAAACTGATTCATTTGGTATCAAGGGTCATTTGCTTTGTGCCCAGTTGAGATAGACTGGTCATATAATTTGTATGCTTGAGACTTGTCTACTACCACAAATTCTATAGTCTGAATTAAGCTCTAGCAACCATAAGCATGGAGAGCAAATGAAACGCTTCAGAGATGCTCTGAAACAAAATCTGCACAAGACAAATATTTTGTATTTGACCTTTGAGCAACTGGCAACTGATCATTTTGTGTGGCACCAGGCCATACGGGTGGGTGTGCTTGACTAGAGGAACTGCATTATGCCAATGAAAGCACAGCACAGACATGGAAGCAATGTGCAGCTCAATTAACACAACCAGGCATATTGGGCTGTGGAGCCATGTGAAGACCCAGTCATACAAATTGCAGTTATTCACAGCATCCTCAAAATTGGGCTGAATAGCATTATCGTTGCTGATTTCTCTTCTCTCTTTCCCTGACCCAACTTCAGATGTTGCTGGATTGCAAGAAGTATACGAATCATCCGCTCAAGTCAATGATATTGAAGTGTCTGCCTATTTAGGGGAAGCATCAATGATTAGCTTCAGTGATTCTGATTCAGCCTTTGCCCCTAAGCCATTGCTGCATGGTAGGCTTTTTGAGCAGTGGAGAAGGTGGAGCCATTGATGCAGCAAACGCAGATTGGATAGATGTGAACGTTGATTGACAAGATGCAAAACCATATTTGAGCAGTGTGCTTCAGGAAAAGAAGAAAGATATATTTGCCTGATGGTGATTTGCTGCATTTTTAGAACTTCCCCCTCCCAGAAAAAAAAACCTTTGGGAGCAGAATCTGCCCTTCAGCACTTGCTACTCACTAGAATATTTGGTCAAATCAACCTGCCATGTCTACACACACATATGAGTTTCTGTGTATCATCTCTATCACCTGCTAGATAGCACATGCCATAGCCAAAAGTTTTTGCTTTTGACATAGTTTTACAAGTGTTGTTTATAGAGTTGCATAACACTGATGTGGAATATCTGAAGATAGAGCTAGATGTAATCAAAGGATGGAAGAAACAGGCAACCATTTGCGTGTATTTGTAAGGTTGGTAAAATTTGTAAAATATCCCAGGTATACCACAGGTATACCTGTCTGTCTGTGTAATTTTCATGTAGCCCCAATTAATGTGGTACCTAAGCACTTCTGCCATGTATTTATGTTACAAAAAATCAGTTCATAAAGCTTCCTTTTCAAAATTCCAGATATATTTGTTTGCATAGTTCTATAGCATCAGGAGGAACAGCATGTGGTTAACACCCAGCTTTCCTCTGATGCACTGGGTAACAGCAGTAAAAGTTGGGATCCTTGTGTTTTCAGTAAAAACTCCCATTCAAAGCAATCAATGTTTTCTTGGAGTAAGAACTGGAGGATTATGCCTAAAAGTTGTGACTGTGTTAGTACTATTGCTTCTGACGTTCATGTCTCTTCATCTTTAATTTCAGTCTGATCTCTTAGGGTGCATTTACACAGCACCCTAAACTTGAAATAAGTATTATTTCAAAATAAAACACTATTTCGAGCCATCCCTTATCCCTCGTGCAACAAGTTTTTACCGGGTTGGCAAAATAGCATGCCCGTTATTTCGAAAAATATATGAAAATAATGGGCGGCTTGTGTTGATGTGGGGTAACTATTTCAGGATACCTCTGATATCCCGAAATAGCCGTGCAGTGTAGATGTACCCTTGCATTGCCATTCTCTTCCTCCTTTCCACAAAAAAACCCCCAACAACCAACCAACAAAACAAACAAACAAACAAACAAACAAACAAACAAAAACAAACCAAAAACAAACAAAAAACCCAAACAAATTTCATATCCAAACTTGAACTAATCAGTAGAGAGCCTGCATCCTCTTGTCTGGCTGGCAGGTATTCAGTATAGATCCAGACATTGATGGGAAAAGGTAGTTTTAAGCTAACTTTACTCCCCATTGATCCTTCGTATGGCAAGAGACTACTCTCTGGCATAAGTTAAAGCATGAATTAGACTGTTCTAATACATACCTGCCTGGCCCTGGCTGCCTATGACCCTAATCAATTATTCTGGGAGCCAGGAATCACCATTGCATAGGGATGACCCAGAACACTTCCTCCCTGATCATCCCTTGCACTTAGGACTAAATCAGCTTTGAGGTTGCTTTGTGCCGCCAGAGTAGCATAAAACAGTAATGGGTGGCCAAGTTCTGGCCAAAGCTTTTTATTAATGGCACTAGCTTTAGAAGGAACCTTGGTTGAGACCCTGAATTTGTTCCCATTTTCTCATCAGATCAATGTGTTTGAGTATAACGGAGTTCTAAAGTGTAGTATCTGAGGGTATGTCTACACTACAGCACTAATTCGAACTAACTTAATTTGAATTAGTTAATTCGAACTAAGCTAATTCAAATTAGTGCATCTAGACCTAAAAACTAGTTCGAATTAGCGTTTTGCTAATTCAAAATAGCATGTCCACATTGAGTGGACGCTGAACCGAAGTTAAGGCTGGCTGGAACCAGTGCCGGCAGGGCATCAGGTTAGGACTTAAAGTGTGGAGCTACTGCTGTGCTTAAAGGGACCCGACCCCAACACCGGACAGACAGTTCTCAGGGTTCCCTGCTTGCTTGTCTACCTCGATGAGGGACAACAAAGCAATCCTGGCTTGGAGTGCCCTGAGCGCCCACACTCGGCACATCTTAGCACTTGGCCATCAGCCCGGCTGCACTTGCCACAGGCTGCCATCGGGGGGGGGGGGGGGGACAATCGAGGGGCTGTCAGGATCCAGGAGGCCCTGCAGGAGAATTTCCACCCCCGAGGAGCCCGCAGAACCACCCCAGCCCTCCCCACAGGGGGCTCGTGCCCCATTCCTCCCTCACCTCCTTCCATTTACCCCTCCCTAGCCCCCCTTCCTTATGTAAAAAATAAAGGACACGTATGTTCAAAAATAGAAACTCTCTTTATTTAACAAAACTGGGGGGGGGCGGGGATTAACGTCTGGGGAGACTAGGAAAAGGAGGTGGGAGAGGGGAGGAGGAAACCTGGGAGGAGGGAGCTGGAAGGGGGAAGCCAGAGGAAGAAGGAGGAGGGGAAGTATAAAACTATGCTACACCATATCTTCAGTACTGTGTACAGATGTGGTCTCCTCACCTCAAAAAAGTTATTTTGGCCTTGGAAAGGGTTCAGAAAAGGGCAACTAAAATGATTAGGAGTTTGGAACAGGTCCCATATGAAGAGAGGCTAAAGAGACTGGGACTTTTCAGCTTAGAAAAGAGGAGACTGAGGGGGGATATGATAGAGGTCTATAAAATCATTAGTGATGTGGAGAGGGTGAATAAAGAAAAGTTCTTCATTAGTTCCCTTAATATAAGGACTAGAGGACACCAAATGTAATGAATGAACAGCAGGTTTAAAACTAATAAGCGAAAGTTCTTCACACAGCACATAGTCAACCTGTGGAACTCCTTGCCACAGGAGGCTGTGAAGGCTAGAACTATAACAGAGTTTAAAGAGAAGTTAGATAAATTCATGGAGGTTGGGTTCATGGAGTGCTATTAGCCAGGGGGTAGGAACAGTGTTCCTGGCCTCTGTTTGTGGAAGGCTGGAGATGGATGGCACAAGACAAATCGCTTGGTCATTGTCTTCGGTCTATCCCTTCCGGGGTACCTGGTGCTGGCCACTGTCGGCAGGCAGGCTACTGGGCTAGATGGACCTTTGGTCTGACCCAGTACGGCCGTTCTTATGTTCTTATGTTCTAAGCTCAGGGTTCAGGGTCGGGGGTCTCACTGGACCAACTTGATTTTCATGCAAACCTGCTCTTGATTTGCATGTGGCCTTTGGTGGCCAGGCTGGCAGCTATCCTGCCCTAGACGGCCGCATTCCTGTGCCTAGTGCGGAGGTCGTGGACATTGGAGGTCTCCCCCCAAACCTCGATGAGGTCCACAATCTCTGCACTAGACCAGGCGGGCACCCGCCTCTTGCAGCCCCGGGCAGGCTCCTGTGAGCCGCCAGCGTGGTCCTGGGAAGAGGCGGAGGGCTGGGTGGCAGCGGGTGGCTGGCTCATGCCGTGCCAGGTGCAGGGTCTGCTGGCTGGGTGCTGGCAGGCTTGCAACTGGCACAAGCACTGTAGCCAGACCGTGGCCCTTTAAGGTCTCCAGGGCTGGAAGGGGGACAGAAGAGTTTCCCTGGTTTGGCCCAGAGTGGCCACCAGGGCAACCTGGGAAGGGCTAGCCTCCAACTAGTTCGAATTAAGTGGTTACACAGCCAAGCTTAATTTGAACTACTTTATTCGAACTAGGCGTTAGTCCTCGTAGAATGAGGTTTACCTAGTTCGAATTAAGCGCTCCGCTAGTTCGATTTAAATTTGAACTAGCGGTTTGTATGTGTAGCCGCTATTAAAGTTAATTCGAACTAACACCTGTTAATTCGAGCTATCTTACTACGTATTTCAGAGAGATTGTGTGTGTGTGTGTGTGTGTGTGTGTGTGTGTGTGTGTGTGTGTGTGTGTGTGTGTGTGGCTTCAGTGGCCATGGAGAGGCACTTCTCCCCTGGCTCTAAGCTGCTGTGGTGAGCGAGGGCTGGGGTTGTCCTCTCTCCCTAGGGCAGTCTGGATACTGAACCCCTCATTCCCAGCCCACCCCAGAGCAATGATTTAAATGAAGAAAAACAAAACTTATTTGAGTTAAGGACCCGAGAAATGCCGAATAAATCTTCTAGTTTGTATTATATGGTACATTAAATTTCTTCTAACTTTGTAGAACCTCTATACCTAAATGAACATCAATTAATTTGAACTGAACTTTTAAGAAACTCATCTATTGATTTGTTTACTAATCATTATATTCAATATGAGTGTGTCTACACTTGCTCCCTAGTTCAAACTAGGGATGCAAATGTAGGTGACCGAAATTGCTAATGAAGCAGGGATTTAAATATCCTGCGCTTCATTAGCATGATCTCGCCGGCGTATTACTCCACTCAACAGCTGTTTCGAAAGTGAAAGTCTGCGCCGGGACACGTCATTTTTTGAGGAGTAACGTTAGTTCGAACCAAGGGGTTTGGTTCAAACTAACGCGTCCCGGCACGCACTTTCACTTTCGAAACAGCTGTTGAGCAGAGTAATGCACCGGCGAGATCATGCTAATGAAGCGCGAGATATTTAAATCTCCGCTTCATTAGCAATTTCGGTCACCTACATTTGCATCCCTAATTCGAACTAGGGAGCAAGTGTAGACATACCCTATGAGAATAGAGGAGGCTAGTGGTTTCTCTTTAGAGTTAAGATATGCACATAAATAAGCTCTACTGTGGGGTTCAGTACAGGATACAGACAGAGAGCATAGACAAGATAGTCCAGAAGTTGGACATAAATGTTGAGATCATGTACTAACTATATCGTGGTCTGATTTTTAAAAAAATGTATATTTCTATGGAACAGCAAACACAGATTATGCCTTTGTATTTTCATAGAATACTAGAATACTAGAACTGGAAGGGATCTTGAGAAGTCATCAGGTTCAGTCCTCTCCTCTCACAGCTGGACAAAGCACCATCTAGATCATCCCTGACAGGTGTTTATCTAACCTGTTCTTAAATATCTCCAGTGATAGTGATTCCACAGCCTCCCTAGGCAATTTGTTCCAGTGCTTAACCACCCTGAGACTTAGGAAGTTTTTTCAAATGTCCAACCTAAACCTTCCTTGCTGCAATTTAAATATTTTATATGGCTTCACTGTCTGGTCTCTTGCTATAATTCACAGCCATAATCTCTAGTTTCTTATTTGATGATGCAGACTTTTCTTTGATGCTGAAATGGGAACATCCTGCCAAATTTACTGAGAATCGTTTGGAAGAATAATCCCTTTAGTTGTTGACAGTAAGAAAAGACCTCAGGCAAAAATGCAGCATGAATATTAAATTACTGAAGACATTAGTGTCCAATGTTTTTCATGGCCAGGTATCCACACAAAAAGGTGCTTTGAAAGAATCACTGTACAATTGCAAACTGAAACAGCCGCAAGACATAATCCACCTGAGCCTAAGTTTTACTTTGCATGCATAATAAAGAGCTTTACTGTAGCTGTAATTGCAGCATGTGTTGACAACCTGCCAGCTATATCAAGCAAATATCCATCTTGGTATGCATGCTTCTTTGGTAACTAGCACCTTATATTGGGATGTAAATTCCAAGGTATACACATAGGTTCAAAGCTGTTACTGAATTGCATCAAGTAGGCAGATGTACAAAACAGTTGATTTTAGAATATTGAGATTTGGTTGCACTGAGTGGTTTTCAGTTCAAGGGTATTCTGTGGGAAGCAAAAATGTAGGAGGAGTTTGTTAATTATTTCAGAAATATTGATATGATGCAAAATTGGAAATGTTTCAGTTATTTTACAGCATTTCAATTATCATGGCACAAGCACACCAAGATGAGGATGGATGCTGTGGAGAAAGAAAGTATCAGGACTTTCTGATAGCTCCATGGAAGACTGGAAATCATAAGGACAAATGCATCTGGCTGCTGAGTGAATACTGTTATTAACAGCCAAAGTATCACCGGTCTGTTGCCTGGAATTTTCTTCAAACTAATGACACCACCCTTTAGTGCTCTTAAGAGAATTGCTTCCCTAAACCATCATGCTGGAGATTGTGGTGCTGCCAGCTGCATAAATCATGTTCAGTAGAGGAACACTTGTGCATTTGTTTAGCAATGTAAGAATCGTGATATCCAGCAGAATTCAGAAGTCGTCAGAAAGAATCTCTGAAATATATATAGCCCACATCGAGGCAAGTATGCATGTCTTTAATGGCCTGCTAAGACCGTAGCTCAAGTGTGGATTCTAGACATGCAGAATTCATTTTAAACCAAATATGAGAACTATAAAGATTTCTTACTGGGTGATCATTAAATCTGAAAAGCAAAAGCAAAGACATTTTCTGAGAACAGGTTGGAATCTGCTCTTGCTGATACTCTTCATATTGTCACTTAAGGGCAGGGCTGGAAGGAAGCATGAGGCCCAAGGCAATTCCCTTGCTGCAGACCCCGCCCCGCGTCACCCGTTATTCAAGCCCTGCCCCTGCTCTGCCCTGCCCCACCTCCTTGCCCAATCCCCCAAGCAACAGGGCCCAGAGGATTACGGGGAGGGAGGAGAGGGTCTGGCACAGTGGCAGCAGGGAGCCGGAATGGCCCAGCAACCTGTTCTGCCCCACTGTGTCCCACTACGCTCTCCCAGTCCACTGTGTCCCACTTCTCTGCAGTGGCAGGAAGCAGAGTGCCTCAGGGCCGGGGTTTTCTGCTTCCTGATGCTGCAGAGAAGCATGCAGTGGGCTGGAAGAGTGTCACAGCAGGCTGCCAGGCCACTCTGGCTGCCACTGCCACATGGCTCATAAAAGACCAGGACTTGGAGTGGCTGCCCCGAACCATAATATGGACAGGATAGTTCTGCTTAAGGTATCTTAAAAGCTACTGTCTTCATATCTTTTATTCTTGATACTACATCACATTTTCATTTTTATAAATTATATAGGGCCTGATCCGGCAATAATTCATAGTCACAGGAGTAATTCCATTGAAATCAATAGGACTAGTGTGACTAATGGGCCCACAGAACAGATGGTAGATATTCTGATGAAGGATCTTCACTCTGTTTTGGTAGCATGTTATGCCTACTTTGCACTCACTAGTTCAAATGCCTACACAAGGTATACGGCAAGAGAGAATCATATCTAGTGTCTCCCAATTGAATCTTTTAGCCATAGAGGCTGCCTCTGGTCTCAGTTGATAGATCTGCTCTGTATTGACAGTGTGGTTACCTGGTTGAATCTTGGGTGCTAATTCCAAATATGTGTCATGGCTAACTGTTTACATTCTAATCATTGAGCCTTAGTTAGCAGAGCCAACAAAGCTCTCCTTTCCCAGAGACTGTTAGATCCAGATTAAGGAGATGTTACATTGGTTCACACCCTTTTTTGTATGTGTGCCAAATTCTGTAATCTCTATATTGGAAGTGGAGGAGCACTGCCTCCTATCTAGGGTTACCATATTTGAACTTTAAAAAAAGAGGACACTCCTGAGAGGGAGTGTATCTGTATTAGTATCTACCAACTCACGCTGTACAATTTGGATGGTATTAAGCAATGGTATTCAGTGACTGAGGCACATATTGATTGATTCATTAAATGCAGAATACATCCACTGCATTCACTGAGCATGCACTATCCTGCACAGTAAATGAAGCAAATACATGTTAAAAATAATGTACCCAAACGCTGTAGTGTACACACACAAGAGGGCAGAATTAAGGTTGTGTGTGAAACCTTAGTTTTGGCATTTCTTGACCTTTGAGTGCTTAACTGTGCAACAGTCATCTTTTTTTAGTGTAGTTTTTGGGATAGAACATTAATCTATTTGGGAACAACTCTGCAGGGAAATGTGATAAATGTGTTAGACATCTATTTTGCAAAAGGTGAATGTTCTATCTAAGCCTCCTAATGTTTTATGACTAAAGCTGGGAATTGTGAAACCTTGATTTTGTTCTTTATTCCATGTGGGTTTTTAAAAATCACTTAATCTCTCAGGATCATTTTTTCAATGTTTAAAATAGGACTAATTATATTTGTCCACATTTGTGAAATACTTTGAGATACTGGAAAAAATATAGTTTAAAAGTTCAAAGTATTACTATTTTAATTAAGGACTTCAAATTATCCCATTAATGTAGATTTAAAATGTCATAATATGTTTAAAACTTATAAGAGAATAAACAGTTATATTTTATGAGATTTCAGAATTAATAGTAAGCATCAATAAATATATTCTTAATGACACACTGTTATTTATTTCACATTCAAATATCTTGTTAAAGCATAAAGATTATATAAATACAGTGGGCATGGTTGAAAAAATAATTCATGTTTTAGAGCTAATACTGATTCCAATGATATTCTGTTGTCTATGTTGCTTTACTGATAAAGAAGAGAAGAATCTGCTGGCTGAGTGTTCATTTTAAGTGCATTTCATCTGTGGAATGCATTTCTCCCCTGAGTCTGCCAGAGACTGGATTTGTTAACCTTACAAATATGCTGTATAGTTCTTTTATCTAAAGATATGCGGGTGAGGGATGGACATAGTTCCTGCAGATGTCGGATAATAAAATGGGGGCAGATCTGATTGTGATTATGGGGCAGTGAAACTGGATTTAAATGATTTAATGTCTTTTTAAAAATAATGTTAATTTTAAACTTTGTATAATATGGTCCTTAAGCTTGGGATGATATTCTTTTATCTGTTATGTATATATTTAAATGCATAAAGTATGTTTCTAAAGTAAGTATTACTTTATTGAGGGTTATGTAACAGAAAGATAAGTATTTATTACTGTGCAAAACCACAGTTCTAAGGAATTCTGTCTGTCATGAATATATAGTTATGCATGAACTATTAAGTCAATATAGGTGATTGTCAGACATTTATTCGGAAAAGTATTAAGATTTGGTAGAAGCCCAATCAGAATGTTCTGCATAATCTGACATGCATCTTGTTTTCATAAAAGTTATTAGATTATTTGAGGTATATGTGCCAATACTGTGAGTCATCTATTTTACTGTGACATTTTTGAAGCTCAATTATCTATAATATAATTTACTTTGGGAGCTGGCTATGCTGCCCATCTGTGAAATCATCACTTTACAGAGTCCTAAAAATAGGAATTAAACCGTTTAAAGCAAATTTTGAACCCATTTGAATACCAGTTTGAAATTTTTTCATGTTGACAAATATTTTAAAACATTTTGCATTCTCTCAGTATAGATTTTCTAAATGTAAGATGATGTAGTCCTGCTGGCACCACTTGACATCATTTAGGTAGCACGGTGAAAATATCTGGAAACTCTTTCTGACTCAGGACCTAATCCAATGCCCACTGAAGCCAGTCAGGTTTGCCAATGCGGAGGGGGACAGTTTACCTGGGGCCAGTTGATTCAAAAGGGCCCAGGACTCCTAGCCACATTGCCATTACCACAGGAATGGCAGTGGCCAGAGCCCAGGGCCCTTTAAATTGCTACTGGGGCACCACATGGTACATTCTGGGCAGTGATAAAAGCTGTCTGTGGGGGAGGAAGGAGGCTGTAGTGCACTTTGCATGGTACTGAAGGCTGATTCAGCCATAACCTTTTCACCTGAGGCCCCATCCCTGCCAGGATTGCCAAGCTGTCCCCCCCACCCATGTCCAGGGACCCCGCAGGTCTGTAGCCCCTCCCAAAGCCAGTGGAAGGCCTCCTAGTGACTTCCAGAATGGACTTGGAGTCTCCAGGAATTAAAGATGAAGTTATAATTAAAGATTATGTCATGTGATGAAATATCCAAGAATACATCCAACAAAAATCGGCAATCCTAGCCCCAAGTGAGTGGAACTAACTCATGAATTTAACATAACAGTATTAGAGGGTGTGGGGAAGTAAGAGAAAGGAATACAGTTAGAACTAGTTATTTACTAGTAATGAGGGGATCACTGGAGCAAATTGTGAAGAAAGCTTAAGACCGTGGTTATGAGAGGAACAGAGGGCCCAAAGAAGAGAAGGGAGTCTAGCACAGTACAGGAATCTGGAGACAGAAACAATGAAACCTTGCCCCATTGAAGTCGATGGTAGAACTTCCCTTGACTTCAATGGGGCCCTGATTTCACACAAAGATTGAAGAGCATGTTAGCAGGAAGAGATACAGAGAGCTTCAAAAGCAGATAGAGGAGTGATTCTCAAACTTTTTGGCCTGCAGCGCACCCCGCTCAACACGGACCTTTCCACAGCCCATCAAACAACGACCCATGATGACAAAATGAATTCAGGAGTAGGTGGTGATGGGGGGGGGGTCTGGGTGGGAAGTAGGGTGCAGGTAGGCCACTGATGTGGAGGAGGGGGGCAGAGGGGGCAATTTCACTGGAGCTCAATCATTCAGAGGAGCCCAGAGCTTCTTTGAACTATTGCGGGAGTGCCACTCGACATGGCTTTGAGGATTTGAGAGGAGCCCTAGTGCCACAGTCCAAGCAGCACTAAGGACTGACTGCCCTCAGTCCTGCCTCTTCTGGGGATGCAGAGCCAGCCCCCTTTTGCCCCAAGGCCTGCAGTGGCTGACGGCCCTACTGGGTGCAGGAGTGGGCCGGGGTTGGGGGTCTGGGCTGGGGGTGGGGGCAGTGCATAGGAGGGAGGGTACAGGAATGAGCTGGGGGTGTATAGTGTTGGGTGCATGAGCAGACCGAAGAGTGGGTGAGGGGGTGGGTGTGCAGGGTCTGGACATGAAGGGACTTGGGGGTGGTTACGTGGCTTCTCATCTGCTACTCCCACATGCCTGGCTACCCCACTCACAAAACTTGGAGCTCCCCCACCCGCAATGAGAAGCTAGCGCTGATGCTCAAACCTCGTGGGGGGGGGGGGGCAGGGCTGAAGTGCCAGTATGGGTACCCTGCTGTGGGCAGGAGGGGGAGGCTGAGCCTTGAGCCACAGCTCACCTATAAGGTGGCTGTGGACCATGGACCACACTTGAGAACCACTGAGATAGAGGGAACAATATATGTAGGTAGGGGTATCCATGAAAGAAGATAGAGTGTATCACTGAGTGATTGAATCCAGGGACATCCATCTAGCCAATTTTATTATGTATTTTCATGTCACAACATGCCAAATAATTTAGTCAGGATACCATAGTTTGTAACATTTTTAGCAATTTGCTGTGACTACAATAATGTTTTAGGGTTAGGTTAAATGGCAGACTTTTTGTTGCGTTCAAAAGTATATTATATTCTCCACCCCCATCTACAAAAGTATTAAGAATAAATCCAGTTTCAAAAATACAATTATAGTAAAAAATGTAATATATGTTTCCATTTGTCCCTACTGCTTTAGAGTCAGATCCTCTCCCAGTGAAATAACTAGCAAAATACTCATTGTCTCTAATGGGAACTGAATTTAGTCAGTGGTGATGAAGCTTGATACAAACTTAATAGATAGGTTTACAGATCACTATACATATAGTAAAAAACATAAATAAAGCTACCCAATCCAAAATAAGATGAGAAAGAATTAAAGCACCATTTTGGTTAGTAATATTGTTTTACATTATAGATGATACATATGCTGAATTTCTCATATATTGCCAGTAAATATTTATTAAGTAGATCATTGGTTTTGATGAGCAACCCTAGCCTGCAAATAAAAAATGCCAGTGTGTTTTGTTATGATGCTGTTCTTTATTGATTAGAATAAGAACTCAGTCTTGCATATGTTGTTCATTCAGAAATTTCATAGGAAGTTTTGGGTGCACAATTAATGTAAAATCAGATCATCCATAACAAAGGCATCCATGTTATCCAACAATCTGTATATTAATTTATTTTGAAGCAGACTAAGGCAGCCACTTCTTACTGAATTGTTCCAATTTCTATATACCAAGCTCTCAAAATGAGAGAATTGTTCCAAGATACTCATGACAGATCCTTAGCCAGCACTATTTAACGTGACTCTCTTCATTTCAATTTAAACATTTCAAAAGATATATTATTTTGTAGCCTTATTTGAGAATTACTAGGCTATAAAATCTGTGTTTTGTATGTTACTTGAATTTTGCATGTTTTTTCCAAATGGTAAATAAGGAAAAGAAGAACAGAATTCAATTTGATCCTATATTGATTCACTGTGTTTAATCAAATTAGCAAAAGGCCAGCTATGTCAGGCAAGAAAAGTCTTTATTTTTTGTAACATATTACATAATTCTAGTAGAGAATAAATAAAAAATATTTATTTATGGAAGATTTCTTAAATATTGTACATTGAGTATATGCTTTAAGTATGGTAAAAGCAATACCAGAGCACAAAGCTGAAAGGTGTATATATTTTTACAATTTGGCAAATTTATGCATTTTAAAACCCATTTAATTATTCATGATCTATTTTTAGAGCTTACTTACAGGGATTTCAAAAATATGCAGTTTTCATAGCTGTCTTTATAAACTATATTAATAATGACAAGTGTTATTTTAGGTTCTTTAAAGAGTCATCATTAGTTAAGGTGACATCAGAAAGTTATCTACTGATCTGACATAAGGACTACAGATATTGACTATATTTAAGCTTCTGTTATTATTTCATTTTACAAAACATGTTGTAACAACTGCTCTGTATTTTTAATGGCAGCAGTACCTTCAGTTTAAGAGAAAGGAAATAAGTTTTCAGAAAACAACAGATAAAATGTATAGCTGAAATTCTATAAAATGTTAGAATGAAAGATGTGATATATACCAGCAAAAGACCCAGACCTGCTAGCCCAGGACCCAGTCCTTACTCACACAGAGACCTTACACATGCAGAATCTCCCTATTCACACAAGTGGCTACAAATGGAAAGAATGCCATTAATTTCAGCTGGCCTATAGCATGGAAAAGAATTATTTGATTTGGGAGGATTAGCTGTATTTTTTTGAACTCCCTGTAGAATATAAAATTACATTCTGCCTACCAGCTCCCAAACAAATTTCAATTTGATGTTACAGGCAGTCCCCGGGTTACGTACAAGATAGGGACTGTAGGTTTGTTCTTAAGTTGAATTTGTATGTAAGTAGGAACTGGTACATATTGTAGGGGAAACTCTAGCCAAACATTTCTCCAGCGCTCAGTTTTATTCTCTCTCACCTCACTTCCCTCAGTCCTTTATTCTCAAGCTGAGGTGACTGCTGAGAAAAGCCGCTCCACGTCTCCCTGATCTGCTGGGTGGGGCGCTAGCTTCGCGTCTCCCTAGTCTGCTAGGGGGAAAAGCAGCTAGTGCGGGGTTGTCTCACCCCGTTTGTAAGTAGGGATCTGATGTAAGTCATATCCATGTAACCCGGGGACTGCCTATATTTGTCTGCTATAAATTGTGGAGAGAGTTAGGGTATGTCTACACTACCCCGCTAGTTCGAACTAGCGGGGTAATGTAGGCATACCGCACTTGCAAATGAAGCCCGGGATTTGAATTTCCCGGGCTTCATTTGCATAAGCCGGCTGGCGCCATTTTTAAATGCCGGCTTGTTCGAACCCCGTGCCGTGCGGCTACACGCGGCACGGGCTAGATAGTTCGAACTAGCAAGCCATTCCGAACTATCTGTACACCTCGTTCCATGAGGCGTACAGATAGTTCGGAATGGCTTGCTAGTCCGAACTATCTAGCCCGTGCCGCGTGTAGCCGCGCGGCACGGGGTTCAAACAAGCCGGCATTTAAAAATGGCGCCGGCCGGCTTATGCAAATGAAGCCCGGGAAATTCAAATCCCGGGCTTCATTTGCAAGTGCGGTATGCCTACATTACCACCCTAGTTCGAACTAGGGTGGTAGTGTAGACATACCCTTACTGTGTACTGTTAAACAAATGTTGCAGATTACTGCAGAGGTGGCCAAAGTTTTGGTGAAATGATACACATGATTAAATCATCCTTGATTGTGCACAAGTGTGCAGAATGTGGAAAATACATGAATATTCTGGGACTGTGGAAAACAGTAGATACTACCCCAGTGGAACAGATTTGTGTGCCTTCCAGCTAGCCAAATCCTGAGATGGAAAGCAATCTAGTCCTTAACTCAACAGATCCTAGCTTATTGCAAGAATGGACTATAGTTCCACACTATTCTATGTCATGCTTACTTCATGGTTTCATGACTCCTTTATTATGGTCCAAAAAGGGGAAGGGGGAACAGATACCTAGATGAAAGTTACTTTTGAAAATCAGTTTTGATTCTGAAAGGCATTTTTGCAGCAAACTCCATGGTATGCATGCACATCATGATGATAAGTATATCAGCAGCCTACTGTTCACCCCTTTAAAATATAAAAGGAAGGACATTGTCTCAGCAGTACAAAGTGCAATATCTAGTATTGCTGACATGAAATTTAATTTCAGTTTTTCTGATCGTAGGCTCTTTATTCACAATCTCATCATTTACTACTTTAGCCAATAAACATTCTAAAGCATCAATTTAATGCTGCACATTTAATTCATGAGTCAGTAAACAATGTTAAAATGATATAATAAAAATAAAGCAATGTTAAATAGTAATGGAGATGTAGCCGTGTTAGTCTGGTCTAGCCGAAACAAAAGACAGGACTATGCAGCACTTTAAAGACTAACAAGATGGTTTATTAGGTGATGAGCTTTTGTGGGCCAGACCCACTTCCTCAGATCAAATTGTGGAAGAAAATTGGCATGACCATATATACCAAAGGGATACAATAAAAAAAAGTGAACACATATAAAAAGGACAAATCAAATTTCAGAACAGAGGGGGAGTGAGGGGAGAGGTTAATGTCTGTGAGCTAATGATATTAGAGGTGATAATTGGGGAAGCTATCTTTGTAATGGGTAAGATAGTTAGCATCTTTGTTAAGGCCCAGTCGTAAGTGTCAAATTTAAGCATGAATGACAGTTCAGGGGTTTCTCTTTGAAGTCTTGTGTTAAAATGTCTTTGAAGCAGGATGCAGGTAGTCAAGTCATTGAGACAATGCTCTTTCTGGTTGAAGTGGCAAGAAACTGTTTTTTCTTTGTGAAACTGTCTGATATCAATTTTATGTGCATTGATTCTTTGGTGAAGTGTCTGAGATGTTTGTCCAATGTACATAGCAGACGGACACTGTCGGCACATGATAGCATAAATTGTATTTCTGGATGAGCAGGAATATGTGTTCTTGATCTTATAATTGACATGGTTAGGTCCAATGATGGTGTCAGCAGAGTAAATATGTGGACAAAGCTGGCAATGGGGTTTGTTGCAAGGGAAAGTTCCAGGGTTGGTATTAGTGTGGTATGTCCTATGGTTGTTGGTAAGGATCATCCTGAGGTTAGGTGGTTGTCTATAGGAGACTATGGGTCTGTCTCCCAGAGCCTCTCAGAGTGTAGTATCCTGTTCCAGTATAGGTTGTAGTTTATTGATAATGTGTTGGATGGGTTTAAGTTGGGGGCTATAGGTCATGACAAGTGGTGTTCTATTGTTGGTTTTCTTGGGTCTGTCTTGAAGTAGATGGTTTCTGGGTATTCGTCTGGCTCTTTCAATTTGTTTTTTTTATTTCTCCGGGTGGGTAATTGAGGTTTATAAATGCTTGGTAGAGATCCTGAAGTTTCTAGTCTCTGTCAGTGGGATTAGAGCAGATGCGGTTGTATCGAAGGACTTGGCTATAGATGATGGATTGTATGGTGTGTTCTGGATGGGAGCTGGAAACATGTAGGTAACTGTATGTGTCCGTGGGTTTTCTGTAGAGAGTGGTGTCTAATTTACCATTGGTGATTTGTACCATGGTGTCCTTTTACCCATTCTCTACTTATGCTACATCAATTACATCTTTATGATCTGGACCCCTGGCTAAGAAACACTGGATGCATTCCACAGAGACTTTAACAACCTACACCCCACCATCAATCTCTGCCTGGACCATTCTACATGAGAGATCCATATCCTGGACACCACAGTACAAATCACCAATGGTAAATTAGACACCACTCTCTACAGAAAACTCACTGACTCATACTGTTACTTACATGCCTCCAGCTCCTATCCAGAAGCAAAGAGGCTTCTCTGGTATTTACAAAAGCACTTACACAGGTTAACTACCTAATTCTTGGCCTCACCAGTGCCAAGTTGAGCTGGTCAGTTATCTCCTCTATCTTACATCCAACACTCCTGTTAATGTACTCCAGAGACTATATCTGCCTCACACGGGTAACTCATTCAGTCTGTGATCTGATACATAGAATCTTTTCAGCAGTACTCAGGGGGGCTGACAGAATTGTCAGGCCCCTGGGCAAGGTATGTGTGTGAGGAAAACTCTGCACTACCAGAAGGGGAGGAGCCTTGGACAAAAGGGGCAGGGCTGGAGGTCTGGACTTCCCCCACCAGCCCATCAGTGTCACCCAGACCATGTGGTAAGGGTGATTTAAAGGTTTGAGGCTCTGGCTGCTGCTGCAGTATTGCATCCTCTCAGTCTGACAGCAAATCACTGATGACTAGTTTTTGAATATGGTCTTAGCCAACCATAATTGGTTGAGAGATGAAAGATACAGGAGATACTTTTGGAGAAAGGAAAGAGACTGAAAATGCATATAGCAATAAGGGTGGAGGACGTATGAAAAGATAGCAAAATGGCAAAAGTATTATACAGTTAAGGATGGCAAATGAAAATGGGGGATAACTCACTGAAACAGGCATGGACCCAGAGGGAGCATGTGGAGCAGGGACAGAGAACGGCGTGTGTGAATGTGTGGGGCAGAGTCTGGGTTTAGATGAGGGAGGAAGTGTGTGGGGCAAGGTTTGGGTTTAGGGAGTGTGTTGGGAAGGGCCCCAGTATGGCTGGGGGGCATGTAAATGAGTGGCTTAGGATCTGGGTTTAGATGAGGGAGGAAGTGTGTGGGGCAGGGTTTGGGTTTAGGGAGTGTGTTGGGAAGGGCCCCAGTATGGCTGGGGGGCATGTAAATGAGTGGCTTAGGATCTGGGTTTAAATGAGGGAGGAAGTGTGTGGGGCAGGGTATGGCTGGGGACCTGTGAGTGTGTGGCCTAAGGTCTGGGTTTTGCTTAGAGAGGGAGTATGTGGGGCAGAGCCAGGAAATGAGCAGTGTGAATGTGCGGGGCAGAGTCTGGGTTTAGGTGAGGGAGTGTGTGGGGTCGGGCCCGGGTATGGCTGGCGGGCACGTGAATGTGGGGAGGCCCGGTCTATGTTAAGATGAGCGAGGGCCATGGAATGGCTGGGGGAGGGGGTTGTATGAATGTGTGGGGCAGGGACTGGGTGTAGCTGAGGGAGGGAGTGTAGGGGGCAGGTCTCGGGAGTGTGAGGCGGTGGCTGGGAAAGAGCAAGGACACGCGGGGCTGCAGCGAGGGCTCGCCACCGCCGCCATGCCCCGTTCGCGGGCAGCGAGGGGTTAACCAGCCGGCGCGCTGCTATTTGCGGCGGCCGCAGCTCTCGGCCGATTAGAGCGCGCCTCAGCCCGGGGCGGCGGCAGCGAGGGAGTTAACCCCGTGGTGGCGGCGGCGGCGGTGGCGGAGGGAGAGAGCGGCAGCCGCCGCCGGGTTGCTAGGGATGGAGAGATCCCGTGTCACCCGGATGTGAGTGTCATGTTGGCCCCGACTGGAAGGGATTTGGCAGCGGCAGAGCAGCAGCGGCAGCAGCAGCCGGAGCAGCCCCTCGCCTCTCAGTAGCCGCTGCCATGGGGGTCGGATAGTGGGGAGCGCAGGGGGCAGCACGCACCTGGCGCGGAGGTGGGCTGGGAGCGTCCCTTGCTTTTCTCCCGCGCACGCCCCGCCGCAAGTGAGAATAATGCCCCGGCAGCAGGAGCAGCCCCCCGAAGGTAAGAGCCGGGAGGTGAGGGGGCAGCTGCATGCCCGGGGCCGAGGTTGGGGGGGTGTCGCTGAGGGATTTGGGAGGCAGGGCTGGGGGGTGAGGACGGGGCGGCGCAGGGCTGGGGCAAGGTTAGGGGGACGGGGCTGTGGGCAGGAGAAGGGATGCGAGGGGGGGGATGGGACTGGCAAAGGGAAGGGGGGGTTGGAAAGGATGCCAGAGGGGGCAGGAGGTGACCCCCGGGGGAGCGGCGCTGGCCGATGCACCCACACCCCTCTCTCGCCCCCAGGCCATGCCCAGCAGCTGGCCGGGCTGCGGGAGGCAAGCGGGGCTGGGAGGACGCGCAGTGTGCGCGCCTCAGGCTCCGCGCGTGGAGGAACCTGGCTGGAAACGCCGACGGGCTTGGTGCGTGTGCGGGGGCAGGTGAGGGGCTGCTCCCGGGCGGGCTTGCGCTGCGGTGCTTCCAGCCCACTCTACGCCCCCCCGTCCGCTCCCTGGCGCCGCGGCCAGGAGCGCGCGGAGAGACGACACATGGGGCTCGTGTGTGTTAAGCTCCTTTGCAAACCGGCTCAGGCGCTGCTGCTTCCTCCCGGGCTGGGTTTCAATGATTCCTCCCTCCTGACATTAACAGTAAGTTTGTGCTTGTGGCCGGGCTGGAGGCCAGGCGCTGCCTTAGGGCTCCCCCGGGAGCCTCTGGCGCTCGGGCTTTGTTTCACTTTCAAAGCGTGATTTAAAGACGGGGGATGAGGTGGGAGGGTGGTTGAGTTGTGCCCATGGCATCCCAAAAAGGGAGGCGGCAGGAGGGCCGTCGGAGGGGATGTGGGGTCACTGGAAAACGAGGGAATTGTTCGGAAAACCAGGCAGGTGAAACCGTCAGTGTCACACTGTGAGCCGAGGCAGGCACTCGCTCTCTTGTGTAACCTAGCAATGGACCAGCTGTTGATGTGCCTGTGCTGTCTGATGGCCACCTCCTCGCGCTCTCTCCCCTTCTCTTGTGTCAGGTCTCCAAGGGAGATCCACTTGGGCAGCAGCAGGAAATACTGGAGGGCAGAATCCAGGAGTGACCTCTTCCCTGCTGCCAACCCAGGGAGCCATTTTAATATTATCCCTTCTCCCCCCCCCCCCCATGCTTATCTCCCTTCCCCTCTCCACACATGCACTCAAAGGCAGCAGCAGGAAGTTAAGCAAGGGGAGTAGAGCAGAAGCTGAGGCCCAGTGCTATCCCTATTTCCATGGTGCCCACATGTGCATAGGGCAGGTTTTTTAGTGCCTTGTCGAGGGTGGGTGGATAGATGGTGGTATAGTCTTTTGCAAGTGGAACTTTTATCTGTTTTATGACAGATGAACGATCATGGGAAAATATTTCTATCTCCTGCCCTGGGAGATCACCCCAGTGTCATTCTCTTTCCTAATTTCCAGCACAAATCCTGTGCTAACCCTCTATCTTTTTTTCCCATCAGACATCTTCAAGTTTTGAGTTAACTTGCAGGGAGGGCTGAGGATGTTATTGCTTTCTTACAGGTGCCATTGGCACTAGATTTTGCTGCTGTCATGCTTTGCACGACAAAGATCCTTGCTATGTAGAGCTGTTTTGCCTTCCCTATTGACCACCTAGATGGGGTTATTTCAAGGGTTTATTATTTTCAACATGTATCTTATTTTCTCTTTAAAAGGTTTTGGAGGGTTTTCACTGTGGTAATTTACAAAGTGGAGGATACGGACTCTTTGGAAGTATTTAATTTGTTGACAAGACTACTTTTAATTCTTACAGTGTTTTAAACAATGTTGACTATTATTTATAAAATAAATTATTCAAAATACCCCAAACTATTAGGATTTTTTTTTACCAAACTGATGAGGATGAGCAAATAGTGAACACTGTTCTGTTTTAGCAAAGTCAGTCACAAAAAAGATAGGATTTGTTAGCTATAAGTATGATGATGTGTAAAGCTGTCATCCAATTTGGAAAACTCCAGTAAAATGCTTTAAGTGGAGGTCAGGATGAACTGTGTTTTGTTGTCAGCATGTATTTTGATAGTCCTATTAAACTGATGTTTATAATACTGATTCCTGTACTTTTCTTATTCTTAGGTACGTGTGTATATAAAGGAAACATCTGAGTCTCAGGACTTTTATAAATGCCTCCATTCTTTCTATCTAGAATACTGTGTCTATATTTGAATGTAAAAAAACTAAAACTAAATTACTTCTTTTTTCCTGCAGAGGCAAACTATGCAAGTAGCACCAGAATTCCTCTCCCTGGTGACGGACCAACTGTTCAGTCAAACAGTTCAGCACCATCCAAGCAAACTGTTCTATCTTGGCAAGCTGCAATTGATGCTGCTAGACAAGCCAAGGCTGCCCAAACTATGAGCACCACCACAACCCAACCTGTAGGATCTCTGTCCCAAAGAAAACGCCAGCAATATGCCAAGAGCAAAAAACAGGGTAATACATCTAACAGTCGGCCACCCCGTGCCCTTTTCTGTTTATCCCTCAATAACCCAATACGAAGAGCCTGCATTAGTCTTGTAGAATGGAAGTATCCTTTTGATGCAGTTTTGTTTTTACCATCTGTTCTTTCAGTATTCCAAATGTGTCAAAGAGAATGTCCATGCAATCCAGGACAGCACAAAAAAGCAATGAGGCCTTGGAATAGGAGCAGAACAATATTTAGATTCTTTTGTTGTAAAGTAACATGGTATTGGATGTGAAGTTACATTTAGTATTTTATTTGCAATAAGTAGCAATCTCACAGTCTTTAACTTTTTAAAAATATTAAATTAATTTTCATATACACGTGTAAGTATGAACTCTTTAATTTAAATGGTGTATTGCAAAATTTTAGGTTTCAGGTTTTCTTTTCTGTTTAAAATAATAGTGTTCCTGACAGTGGAAACATTTTTAAGTGTTGGGGAGATAACAAATTGATATACTTGTATGTATATGTAAAACTAATTGATTTAATGATAGTTAAATACATAAGTCCTTACTGATCAAAATGAGACCATCTCCCTTAATCTATGTCAACATCACATAGAATTTCATTTTTCTAATTAAATATCTGAAACATAAATGTACAAAGAAAAGCAGGGTAGCAGGTTTGATATGTTCCCCAGCTATTTTGCTCTGGGAAAAACACTCTCAAATCATTTTATCCCTAGAGAATATTTTGAACATGCCCTTGTAAAAGATAGTTATATTGGTTATATATTTATATATTTGAAAATTAAATACATTTCTTATTTACTTTGTCCCAGGCAGACTGATAGCCCCTTCCTTCCTCGCCTGTCATGTGAATTTTTTATACCTACGTTGAAGCCACAATGACATCTCTTATTCCCTCATTCCTCCCCCATTGCTCCCTCCATATACTTTCCTTTACTTCAGATTCCTCCATCAAATCCCTAGGTTGCAATCATGATCATTCTGATGAAGGAAGACTTGATGGCACAAAACCTGTCAATGTTTCTTTCTAATTGGCAGATAAATAATTGCTTGAGTAATATGAAGTATTTCTTTCTCACAGGCTATTGCCCTGTGTATCTCCAAGGCTATATGCCCAAGGAGCAAGAAGTCAAGCCTAGATCTTCCTCACAGCAAGTTGCTGCATTACCACTAGGCCCAGTGACCCAAATATAGAAGTCCTTTCAAAATAATGCTTACTTCGCAGAGAAGTAGAGAGACAGGAGGTAAGATGGAGATTCACTCTGAGCACATACAAGTAGTCTGCAATACATGATTCAGCTGAACTTTTAAGACATATTGACAGTCACAACACATATTTGGATATGTTCCCTATATAGTCATAGATGAGAGAGCAGAGTTGCTAGCATATATTCACAAAGGCATGTATGTTTTGCTTTGGTTGTTTTTTCTTGGTACAGTGGTGATGGCTTGTGACTGGGATTTTAATATTTCTTTTGAAGAGTTGATAGCAGAACCCATATGCAGAATACACAGTTGTGTAGGGCACCTGAAAATTTGGGGCACCACTGGGTCTTAATGTCCACCCATCGGCCTCTTCCTATCCCTATTCTGTGGCTCTGCTTCCTCTGGAGAGGATCTAGTTAACTTAAGAGTGAAAAAGCTTTTCAGACTTATTAGCAGAACACTGAACCTGTGAAAGAGCCATTCAAGTGATAATGAAGCTATTTAACAGGTATTTGACAACCTTTGGTATATACAGTCAGTTTCTGAACTATTAGTTTGTAGGCCCTTAGTTTAAAATTTTATTTAAAAATATTTCATTAGTATGTTGCTGAATATTATAAAATCACATCTTTAAAAAATTGCCCCCCCCCCCAGCTGCCATCAGGTATAGGAGCACCAGTTTAATAGTATTGCATAGGACCCTGTAAATCCTAAGTATGGCTCTGGAAGACAATATATATATATATATATTTATAAATCTCAAGTAACATTTTGAAACAGAAAACATCATTTTCTGGGGAGGACATAAAATGTTGGCCTGTCAACCTAGATAATTTCCCTTTAATAGTAAATGACTCTGCTAGCAAGTGAAGTGTTAAATGTAAAAATAAATGTACTACTGTACTTCAGTCTCTCCAGCCTGAGAGCTGTTGCTATACAAATTTCACAATGGCCAATACGACTCTTTTTATATAGATGTTTTTTTAAGTTTATTTTTAAACATAATTTAATTACAAATTAAATTTAATGGACCAAATTCTGCTCTCATTTACACTGGTATAAAGTGAGATAAACTCCATTAGTTGGTCTCTATTGGGCTGAGTTCAACTCTGTTAAATACCTCTGGATTCAGAGTATAATAACTGAGAGCAGAATTTGGGCCTGGTTAGCAAGAAAATGCAGGTTAAGACAGATGTAGGTTCTTACATGGAATGTTGAGATCTCCTGTATATTAAATAGCAACCATTAATGGGAGTTATGAACATAAAGTCTGTTACTCAGGATGGATGAATTTTCAGCTGGCAAAATTAGCTCAAAGTGGTTTTAAGTTATGCCTAGGCCTTGTGCTGGCTCTCTGCACAGCACTGAGTTTCATCCAATGAGAATATACCTCTAAGGCAATTGAGACATTTTTGGTATACAGCCCATGATGTTCATACAAAATTCCCACAGATAAAAATCAATGAGAATGGTGCATGGAGTTGAAGATGGTATAGGTCTCTAATAAATAAGTGAAATATCCTTATTTTCTACCAAAATTCAGTGCATAGGCAGGGGAAATAAATTATGTATGGATGAACTCCAGAAGCTTTTTATTTGTGTGGGGAAGAGGAATTGTGCTCACAGCGGGGATGTGATTGGTTGCCTGTTTGTTGCTATTCCAGCCCTTGGACTAAGATTCATGCACATCTTCTGTCTACATGGAAGTGTATGGTAGATGAATCTATGTAATTGCTCAGAAAGTGACCATGCCTCTGTTATTGGTTCTGATTATCTAAACCATTATCTCCATGCCCTGACTGAAGCAGATTTGATGCAGAATGCAGCAGTTATAGACGTGAGACGAGTGCAGAACCTTTCTGCATACTCACACTACAGCTTTCTAGCCCTCACACTGCAAAACTGATAAAGTTCTGTTTCATCCCATACTACAATCTTCACCCTAGGTGATTTATTTTCCCCTTGATATACACATGTAATTTCCATTAATGATAATGGGAGGTGTGTGTGCATAGATTTGTAGGTATACTATATAGTCCAATAGCCAACTTATTGATTTAATATTATTGTGTGATTAGAGTTAATCTCAGATTTTAATATAAAATAATATGTGGCAGAATAAATGTGGATCTGCTCCTTGTCATAAAAGAGGGCCTTTTAATGTCATTGTGATAAAAAAAACAATAGATTCTGGGGATATAATTGATGCCGAGGAAAACTTGGTTGTCAAAGTCATCACTCAAAAGATTGTCATGAAAAAATCAGACATTTAAAAATTAAAATGTGAGTGTAAAATGTAGAAATCAAGAGCAGAATGAGACTGGAATTGTGTAGATATTAAAAATCCATATATTCCTTAACAAGATGTTTCAGACCATTTGACATATTTATACTATTGTCTATTTTTGCCAATTGTGTGGCCTTAGCTGTTTACATCCCATTCCCAGAAGATGATTCTAATTCAACTAATCATAACTTGGTAAGTATTCTTTGGTTTCCTTTCTATATTTATGTTGGTGTATTATATACTTTAACAATTAACTGCTAATAGAAGGGAATAGATGTCAGTATGGATAATAGATTTAATTAAAAATGGTATTTAGTAATACTCTGAAACAAAATTTCTTTGAAGTATTTATGTGCTTTGGTTGTCAATTTCAGTGTATTTTTTTAGTATCTGCCGTTAAAAGAGAACTGACAACAGTTATAAATGTTGGGGGCAATTTATGTTGAAGATAGTTTTGCATATAAAAGAATGTAACTTGCCTCTTACTGTTGTTTAGATTAATATTAGTCTGGCATTTTTTTGCTCGTTAGTTTTCTGAAATCAGTCCTCTTGAAGTCATGTTTCTTGGTATTTTTGTCTCATGTGTTTTCAGATTTTAATCCTAAATTCTTAGCTACATATTTAGGGTTTATATTAGTTGAGGCTTTTCTTTATAATAAACTAGTCCAAGACAATAATTTATACAATGAGCTTTGTTATATGGTTGTTATATAATTAGAACACCGCCTTCATGGAAAAAGATGAAATGTTGTGAGGGGGAGGTGTTGTTTTAATGAAGCTATTCTAAAGGAAGATTTATGTACTTTAAAGCTGAGTTTTTAAAAGAGACTGCTGTTGCTATCACAGAGATTTTTTTGACTTGGGTTGCAATGTGCAAAGTGTATCATGTGCAGTAGAATTTATCTAGGATAAAAATAATTTACTACTGTTGTGTTTTATAGATTGTCATTAGAAATATATATTAATAATTTTAAAATTGCTATGTAATTGCAATAATACATTATAATAGCATTTGTAATAAATATTGTATCCAATATTAATACTGGATTACATTGGAATAATTAACATTTGTGATACATTTGAAAAACTAGAAGAGTTCATAGTTTCTGACTGTGCAGTCTTTGCATGCTCAAAATCCTCATGGGAAATGTGGGTGTAAAACAAAACCAACCAACCAACGAAAAAACAAAACAACCCATCCCCAAAACAATAGCAATATCACAAGATTGGACCCAAACTAGTAAACAGATAGTGTGGGATTATATTTGTGTGGAAAATCTGGGTTAATGCATAGCCTTACATGAATGAAACTGTTTGTTCAGGTTACAATTTGTAACCTTGTTTATTTTATTATAGACGGTAATTCTTATATATTGACCCATTTTGTGCATTCCTTGTTTACCAAGGCCACAAGATTAAACAAATACAGAAAATATAAGCGCTCACAAAAGGCAGATTAATTCAGGTCAATGTAAAAAACAATTTATGCAGCTGAATATCTGTGCCAATCAACAATGGTTTTTTCCTCTGAGAAATTCAAGGCAGAAATCTTCGTATCTGTCTATCCATCAGAAGGTCTCGGTTAATAACTAATTCCCTACAGCATCACATGAAGAGTAAAATATCTGTTTGTGTCAGAGGCTAGTAATTTTATAAAATTTAGTGTTTTTTTTAAGCAATAGTTTTTACAAAAGCTGAACTCAGATCTTTCTGACCTAATTTTACAATGTGTCAATATTTAGGATTAAAGTTTATACTTATTCCTTTCCATCTCTTAAAGCTATTACAGCCATATTGTTTTAAGCAGAAACAAATTATAGTCTTTTGTACAGATAGTCATATTCATTTTTAGCATTTTAGAGTGGCTTTTTTAAAACACCTTTAATGTGCATCAACAAATTCTACATCTTGATCTCTTATTCACATTCTGTACTGTGTAGTACTGGTGTAAATTCTGAATAACTCAAGAGCAGAACTGAATATGGTGTTTTTATTTTGACAGCATTTTTAATACTGGTTCAGAATAAGACAAATGAAAGGGTAGGAATATATATGATTAAATAAAATAAATAGATTGGAATTAAACTGGATTGGCTGTTTCCATGGTGGTAGCTGTATCATGAAATGGACTGACTCATGTCTTTTTCTGTGGAACCCCGTATCTGTTTACTCTTCTGTTAGTTTAGTTCTGATTTCTCCTGTAAATATGGGTGGAAGCAAAATGCAGAAGCAGCATATTGGTATCTTCCTGGAAATCATCTAGGCTCACATAAGAACCTGCCATAAAAGGTGGGCTACTGCCTGGCAGCCCCTTCCCATCTCTTGAACTGTAAACTCACAGATGTGAGATAGAGGTGGTTCCGTTTTTTCATAGTAGAACTTTGTTATAGAACTGTGTACTCCCCTCTTCTTCAACTGTTTGAGATCACCAGCTTCTGCTCCTCTTTTGCTCATGTTAGTCTGATATTCCAATAAAAAAAACCTGTTTTTGGTCTGCGTGGCTGCCCAAATATCTCATATGCTTTAAGATTCCTCTATAAGCTTTATAAATGCAGTGAGAAACAAAATAAACAATTAGACACACCACTAAAATAAGCAATCATTTAGAATGCAAGGAAACTTTAAAGGCAGAACATTTATATTTCTAAATTTCTACAACATTTTAAAATAGAGAACTGGGTTGTCAGCTTGTGTAAATCAGCGTCATTTCATTGAGTTAAATGAAATGACACTAGCAGAGAATTTGTTACATTTACAAAATTTATATACATAAAAAAATGTAAGCACATCAAACACACATGTCATAGGCTTAAGGCTATGAAGTTGAAAACATGGATAGGACACTGGAGAAGGGGAACACTGATTGAGGATGGGGGAAACAGAAGTGAGGCAGTGGTCAATGGGAACTGGAAAAGGCGTCTGTTGCTGATGAGCAATATGGCTTTGGTAGGATCTCCTATCTTGTACATTTTAGGAGATACTCAGGAGAGGTGTACTTCTCCTGCAAACTTTGGGTAGTCTGTGGACATGCAGAATAGATTTTCTGTAGATTTCTGATGTTCTGCCATAGAAAGCTCTCTTCCTGTGGCTTCCCAAGACCTGGTTGGGTGATCCGGAGGCAAATTTGGGGAGTAAATTCCTGCTTATGGCTCAATCAATGAAATATTAGATCACACAACTGGCTGAGCTATTGGTGAGTGTTTTTGATGAAGAATAGCTTTTCAGTTCTCTATTGCTGACTTAACTTGCAACTCATTCTCCAATGAAAGCAGTCCACACAAAATCAATTATACATCACAATATTAGAAAATTATTTTATGACAAATTAATGTGATTAGAAATATATCAGAAACTGGGAATGAGTGACAGGGAATTGATTGTTTGATGATTACCTGTTTTGTTCATTCCCTCTGGGGCACATGGCATAGGACACTGTTGGAAGACCGGATACTGAGCTCAATGGATTTTTGGTCTGACCCAGTATGGACATTCTTATGTTCTTATCACAGGGCAAATAGAAATGGATATGACTAACAGTATTAATGGCTTAAATATATGCACATTAATAAACTTTAAAAATAGCTCATGTCTTAGATTTTGGAAGTGAGTCAAATGAGTCAATTTTCAACTCTTAAACTTCAGGAAGTTATTTTCTAGAGAGATTTGCACCATTTTTATAGTAACAGTGCAGTAATGTAAGAAAAATGTAATATGGACAAAGTCTAAGGATAAGAGGGTTGTTTATTATCTGTGCATATTCAGTTACTTGTGTCTGCTGAGACAGCTATCAAAAGTGTCGGTGGTAAATATGATATATGATATGGCCATCAGTCTACTATGAAATAAATTGTAAAGAAATAACACATTCAGTAAATCAGAGGGACAAAGGGAAGGTTGTGGTGTAGTGTCAGTGGCTTTAAGTGCAACATTCCTCCTTGCTGAAAAGGAATACCTCAAGTTTCTTTCTTCTTACACTATGGGAAAATCCAATCTTATGTATTTCCTTGGTTGACAGACATCTAGTAAATATAAACTCCCTGTCCATGACTGCTGAGATGAGTTCAGTGTGCTCCTCTGTTTGTATTGCTCCTCCTTTTTCTTTTCTCTTACATGGGGAAGAAGGAAACTTTTGCTCTCTCTCCTCTTTCCACTCACTATTGGGATTGGGAGGGCAGCATGACCATTTTCTTTCACTAGGATTCTCTTGATGGTACTTCTTGTCCCTTTAGATATTGATACTTCGTTGCCCCCTAGCTCTGAAAGACATAAAAGAAAGAAGGGAGCAATGTGTTTCAGGTAAAGCAGGGAGTGGAGAATTAAATTGTCAAGTAGGGCTGTGACTGGCTGCTCACCAACGTGACAGTCTTGCATTGAGCAGGTATGTGCATGTTTGAGTCTTTTTAACATTTCTTCCTTCCTCTGACTGAATCACTTTGATGTTTGCCAGTGGAGGAAGTCTCCTCTACCTGAATGGAGCAATGTGCTCATGCTTGTCTGAACTGCCTGAAATGTACTGCAGAACATTCTTGCAATGACAGATGATGTTCTTGAAAACTAGTTATTGAACCAAATCATGTTGTCTTTGTTCTGTTTTTAAATAATCATAACCCAGTGAAAACTCCCACTGACTGAGTAAAAACTGAAAACCTAACGTTCAGTTTGGCCTTAGCTCTTCTTCCAGTTGATACAAGAAATCTCTGTTGACTTCAGAGGGAATCATTACTATCCTATAGGAGAGCACAGGGCCGATATATTCTGGGATGGAATATTTAAGCATAAGTTTACTACTTCATTTAGACTTCAGAGTTATTTCTTTCTCCTTCCCTCTGGGGTGTCAGATGCCATGAATCTTGTGGGTGCCTGAATTAGCTTTTCATTTAGCATTGTCTCTTGTCAGTGGAGGCTTTGAGGTACAGGCAGTCCCCGAGTTACGCGGATCCGACTTATATCGTATCCGCAGTTACGAACGGGGCTTTTCTCGCCCCGGAGGACGGAGGCGGCGGGACGCCCAGATGAGCCGCGGTCCCGCCGCCTGCATCCTCCGGGGCGAGAAAAGCTGCTCCCCGTCTCCCTGGTCTGCTGGTCAGACCAGGGAGATGGGGAGCAAAGCCTCGGAGGCCGCCTGCAGCGGGACAGCCGTGGTGCGCCTGGGCTGTCCCGCTGTGGGCGTCCTCTGTGGCTTTGCTCCGCGTCTCCCTGGTCTGCTGGGGGGGGGGGGGGCGCAGCTAGTGCCTCCTTCCCCCCAGCAGACCAGGCTTTTCTGCCCACGACGCCTGGGGTAGAGCAGCTGGGGCGCTGCTGGGTTGGTCCCACAGCGCCGCTCCTCGGCGCTACTGGACCAACCCGGCAGCACCCCAGCTGCTCTGCCCCAGGCGTCCTGATTCAGCCGCTGGTGTTGCTCTGCCCCCGGCTTCCTGGAATCAGCCGCTGATCAGTTTCAGCAGCAGCTGACTTGGGGATGCCTGGGGTTCTTAAGTTGAATCTGTATGTAAGTCAGAACTGGCGTCCAGATTCAGCCGCTGTTGAAACTGATCAGTTTCAGCAGCGGCTGAATCTGGACGCCAGTTCCGACTTACATACAGATTCAACTTAAGAACAAACCTACAGTCCCTATCTTGTACGTAACCCGGGGACTGCCTGTACTGTTTCTGGCCATATGGATTTCCTCCCTATTTCTTTCTTTTCTTTCTTTTTTTTCTTCTCTTGTGTTTTTCTGCTCTTCTGTATTATATTATTTCTGTTCATGTGTCATTCTTTGTGCTTACCACCCCAGTTCTTCTTTTCTTGATATCTGTTCTCTCTGCCATATCATTTGCCTCTGTTTCCCCTCTTCTTCCCCTCTGTTTGCCTACTCCTCCTGTCTTTCTTGATCTACCTCTCCTTCTCTTTCCTCTGTCACATAACCCCTCTGCATCGTCTTCTCTTCTCCTTTCCTGCTAACCCCTGCTTTGTACTCTCCCCACCTTGTGTTCCTCTGGTGGTATGGAAACTTCTTTATCTTGCTTTGGCAGTGCTTCTCGATGATTAGAGTGCTCTGCTTCTTGCTCTGAAATGTGCAGGCAGGCTAGTGTAAATAAGTCTACATTTTTGATGCTGTGCAGGGATTCCTATGAAGCTCTTTTTATTGTTCTCTTTCCTAGGAATAAGATAGGAATAATAAAAATGAACCTTTACAGAGCCACTCAATACTAGGTGCAAGGAATGGGGATATTTCTTACTTTGGTCTGGATGGCCTCTGCTGTATTTAAACCCTGCACATTGTTTCATTAGTGGGATTGATGTCTCTAGGGAATGTGTGGCTTTTTTGGGAGAATCCATATTAGGCGTGAATCATACATGCCCTGTCTTACAAAAGCTTTCAAAATATAAGATATGCCACCTGAATGTCAGGTGGTATATAAATGATAATTAAAGTAGGTGAAAATGTATTTGTAGCTTACTGTATGAGTGTTCTTAGAAAGTCAAATGATGGGTAATGTCTTTTTTTCTCTTTCAAAGTAAACTTCAAATCTAGTAGGCTTTTATCTCTCCTCATTACTTTTTTGTGTGTGCAGCAGAGATCGTTTTGATAAGGTTTTTTTTTGTTGCAGTTGTCTTTTTAGTACATAGATTACTCTGTCATCTTTTTTGACATAAGCAAAACATGCAGTAGCTGCTTGACTGCCAGAGCAACCTGATTTTCTTTTCTAAAAGCAATGGTAAAAATGCCATTTGATAGTTATAAGCAGGGACAACATACACCAGCAAGTAACCTTTTGCAAAGCTATAAAGATTCCTTAGTAGGAGGCATTTCTGAAAGGGGACAGTTTCTAAAAAATATAATTATACTTGGGCCAATCTTTGAATTTAAATTTCAGATACTATAACAAAAGCAAAGAGGGTTATTCAACAACACTTACAATTCTGAATTACCTTCCCTTTTGTCTGTCTAGATCATGGTGTCCAACATGCTAGCCACTAGTCACATGTGGCTATTTGGCCGGTTGAGTGTAGCTAGTTCGCTATAGCATTAGCCACTATAATGGCTACTGCTTCAGAAATTGTTGGACACCACGGGTATGTCTAGACTACATGCCTCTGTCACCAGAGACATGTAAATTAGACTACCCGACATAGTCAATGAAGCCGGGATTTAAATATCCCCGGCTTAATTAAAATAAAAATGGCCACCGCACTGTGCCGGCTCTGCTGATTGTCGGCATCGTGTGCGAGTCAAGATGTAGATCGGTCAACAAGGGAAGCATTTGTCGACTGCTTCAGTAAATCTCGTTTCACAAGGCATAAGGGAGCAGTCAATAAAGGCTTCCCTTGTTGACCGATCCACGTCTTGACTCATGCGCTGTGCACTATCTCCTTCCTCAACCCCTGGAAAAAGGAATGTTTATGGAAAATGTTTTTTGACTGGCATGCCTTTATCACCTTGCAATTTCCAGCTGCTGGAATGGTCTCTTAGTCTTGTGGGCAGCTGGGATTAATTTAGAGCATCCCCGGGGTTATTCAGTTAGGGACCAAACTTGCTTCCAGATAGGAAAAAGAGAAAAGGAGAAGAGGTTTAAAATCACTTTTACCATGGTTGTACTTCATTGGGTCAAGCACATCTTGATGACAGTTGAGAAACTATCTCTAAGGTATAAATGACCATCCAGGCCCACCAGCTACATTACAGGATGCAATATAAACACGTCACTCTGCTTTTTATGGAAAGCTGCTCTGCTATCCAATTCACAGAGTACCACTTCTTGTGTTTGAAAATAAATATATTTTCTTTGTTCAAACTTGCAGGTTATTTCTCTGGGAAATCTCTGCTAATAAAACAATTTCAAGTATGACTGACATATTGAAGAAACAAATTAGCTATTTTTTCAGTGGCTTATCAGTGGGAAAATAGAGGTTGTTTCTCCCAGGTCTGGCACCCTGAACCAAGGAATCTGCTGGACCAGGGGAGGTCAATGTAGGCCCATCTGCTGCTGCCAGCTGTGAGGCCCACTCTGGCAGCAGCAGAGGGGCTGTGTGGAGGCACTGACCAAGTGGGAACAAGAGACACTTGGGAAGAGGCAGGGTGGCTGTGGAGCCCTGTAGCTGGGACTCAGAAACACAGGCCCATGGCAGCGCACTGAGCCCCAGTGTTGCTGGCTTGCGCTCCTGGCCCCTGCTGCTGGCCATGAGGCTCCACAACCATCTTGCCTCTTCCCCTGAGTGTCCCCTGTCCCCACTCCTCTTCATCCCTCCCTCCCTTGCTCCCTGAGCTTGAGTGCCACCAATAGCTATTTGTGGTGCTTCAGAAGCTCTGGGAAGGCAGGGGAAGAGTTGCTGAGTTTAGGGCCCATGAGTGCTCCAGTCTGGAAGCACCTGCAGGGATAATGGACTATGGATGTTGCCAGATTACGTAAATCCCAACTGTAGCGGTTGAACCTGTATTGTAATTAACAGTTGAGTTGTGATGAAGGTTTAAAGTGAAAATCTAAGAATAGTGAGGGAAATTCAGACCTTATGCACTGAAACATAGAGATACCAAGCTTGATATGCACATAGTTTATTGCGCATGTGTTATGTAAATGTATATAATCCAAGATTAGCAAATAATTTTACAGAACATATTCAAATATAATCTGTGAATTTACCAGCCAATGTTAACACAGAGAAACCTGACAAACTCTAGGTCATATAGCCTTAGTCCCTGAGAAAAGTGATTTCAGGTGCTACATAACCAAAATGTTATTAAACTGTGGTTCTGAAGCATTTGTTCTCATCCCAGAGGTTTGTCTAGTTCTGTTCAATTTCTTCCTCAGTGATCTAGATAATGGCATAGACAGTAAACGTATAAATTATGTGGACAATACCAAGCTGGGAGAGGTTTCAAGGGCTGTGGAGGATAGGATTAAAATTCAGAATGATCTGGACAAACTGGAAAAATGGTCTGAAGTAAACAGGAGGAAATTCAATATGGACAAATGCAAAGTATTCCACTTAGAAGATCAATAAGTTGCACACACACAAAATGGGAAATGACTGTATAGGAAGGAGTACTGCACAAAGGGATCTGGAGTCCTAGTGGACTACATGCTAACACTGTTGCAAAAAAGCAAACATTATCCTGGGATGCATCAGTAGGAATGTTGCGAGCAAGAGACGAAAAGTAATTCTGCCCCTCTATTCTGATTAGACCTCAGTTGGTGTATTGTGTCCAGTTCTGGGCTCCACATTTTAGGAAGGACGTGGACAAATTGGAGACAGTCCAAAGAAGAGCAACAAAAATGATTAAAGGGCTACAAAATCTGACCTAGGAGGAAAGATTGAAAAAAATCGTTTTATTTTGTGTGAAAAGAGAAGACTGAGAAGAGACATAACTATTTTCAAGTACATCACAGGTTATTACAAGAAGGAGGGAGAAAAACTGTTCAACCTTTATAGCTGGGGTGGGGAAACTTTTTTGGGTTGGAGACTGTTGACCAACACACAAATCTGTTGGGCTGCACATAAATGAGAAGCTAACCCTCCCCCCCAACTCTCACTGATGTGGCTCCCAACTGAGAAGGAGAAAATTACTCCCCACATTCCCCTCATACACCAGAGCCTAGGGGGGTGCCCCGCCTAGTAGATTTTGTGTGCTCCAGCCCCGCAGTGGGACAGTGGGAGGGCTGGAGCCCCCGTGCATGCTCTCCAATGCATGGGGCAGCCCTCTGAGCCTTGGGGGCCAGATCCGGCCCCTGGACCCTGAGGTTCCCTTCCTCTGCTTTATAGTACAGGACAAGAAACAATGGGAATGGGTTTAAATTGCAGCTAGGAAGCTTAGGTGGGACATTGGGAAAAACTTCCTAACTGTCAGGATGGTTAACCACTGGCATAGGGAGGTTGTAGAATCTCCATCATTGGAGATTTTTAAGAGCAGGTTAGATAGATACCTATCAGGGATGGTCTAGATTAAAAAAAATAGTCCTGCCATGAGTGCAGGGGACAGATTAGATGACCTGTTGAGGTCCTCTCCAGGCCAATGACTCTATAGTGCCTATATCAACAGTGGGTTTATCATTAAAATATATAAATAGTTAGCTCAAAACTAGGGATGTTAAAATGTGTTTACTTAGGTAGCTGCAAATATCAATAGTTGTATTAACCTTGACTCTTGGGCAGGGCCGGATTAAGGCCTTTAGAGGCCCTAAGCACTGAAAAGATTATGGTGCCCCCGCATATGTAAATCAAAATAAAAACAATACTATACCGTAAAATCTCATTTTTTTTTTTGGTAACCCTGCTTTGCTGGTGCCCTAAGCACGTGCTTAGTCTGCCTATTGGGTAATCCAGCCCTGCTCTTGGGGCATGACATAGAAAAGCAAGAGGCTTCACAGCAATTGAGGGTCAGAGTAGGTAGTGTTTTAAAGATTGCTACTAATGCCTTGAATTGCACCTGGAACTGAATAGGAATTCAGCTAGTACATTGTACAGATCATAGATGTCCTATTTGCATGTTATCTCATGCTGACCAAAAGACAGATTCCTGGGTTTTGCACTAGATGAGGCTTGAGGAGGATTCCAAAGGGTAACACCAAACGGTGTAATAATAATCCAGCCTGGATGTTGTATATGACTTCGCTTCTATAACACAGACAATTTATGTAATGGAAGTGATGCTAAAAATAAATGAAATATTCCTCCAAAAACGTTTTATTGTTACTAGTGGGAGAATTTATTTTACTGGCTAAAGAAAGAGGGAGACCTTTTCTCTGTCCGATAGATAAGGGAATTTAAGGAACATCATGGAGTAGAGCAATGGCAGGAAGGATGGTCCAGTGGTCAAGGTGCTAGCTTGGAACTTGTGGGTTGAATTCCTTGCTTCACTGTAGTTTCCTATGTGTCTGTGTAGTTTCCTATGTGTCTCCCTACACTACACTATGTGTAGTTTCCTATGTGTCTCCCTACTTTAGAGAGGTGTTGTGAGGCTAAATGCATTAAAGATCTTGATATATTCAGATACCATGATAAAGGGGCCATGTAAGTATCATATCTAAGGGTATGTCTACACTACAGAGAAGATCGAAGCTGCTGCTGTCAATCTTCCATGGTTTGAATTAGTGGGTCTAGTGAAGACATGCTAATTCAAACTGAGAGGGGCACTCTGGTTGATGCCGGTAGTCCTGCTTCCACAAGAAGTAAGGGAAGTTGAAGGGAGAGTATTCTCCCTTTGACTTCCTGCAGCGTGTCCAGTGCCAAAAGTTGAGTTAAGGTACTTTGACTTCAGCTACGCAATTAACATAGCTGAAGTTGTGTATCTTAATTTGACTGTATCTCATAGTGTAGACGTACCCTTAGATAGATGTACTGTATGAGCTCTATAAAGTGAACAGACTGCTTCTGATCAGTGAGAAGGGCTTGGCTGGTTGGATGCTGAACTGCACAAATTCAACACTCAGTGCATTATCAGAGGCTTCATTTCTGCTTTTCAGATTGCAACATGTTTTGGCAGCTAATTTTAGTGAAGTGAAAATCACTAGTAGTGGCAATATACAAACAGAAGGAACAGCCACAGTTCCCATAAACTGCACTGGTAGTTCGAAATAAGCTTTGAAATTGCATAGCTTATTTTGAATCAATTTTGAAATAGATTATTTTATAATTTGGTGCTGTCTAAACAGTGCCGCATTTCAAAATAACCCACTATTCCAAAATGTCCCTTACTTCTCATGGAATGAGGTTTACAGGGATGTCAGAATAGTGAGACCGTTATATTTCAAAATAACGGGCCTGCTTTTAAGACATGGGATAGCTATTTCAGAATTCTGGAAGTATCTTGACATAGCGCTGCAGTGTAGACGTAGCCATAGTGACCCATCGACAACAGTGACCTCCAGGTAAATTTGGGGGGATTGATGTTAGAAGTCTCAGAAGACAAAGCGAGCTTCTATAGGGTATTTACTCTGCATTTGAAAATTCTAATGTTAATCCACTCTGCAGGATGAAAGCCCCAGAATGTGTGGTGGGGAGTTTAGCCCCTTGCTGAGACAGGATATGCTCAGGAAACCAAAGCAGACATCTCTGGCCACTGGCAGTCAACATTCCATTTAGCAGAAACTGGCATTTTGGTTAACAAAAATAGCATTTTGTTTTGGGTGTTTGCAAATATGCTCAAGCGAACTGTCCAGCTGGTTGGGAATGGTACCACAGAAGGCTGTTTCAGTAAGACCACATGACACCCAGCTGACAATGGATATTTATAGAAGCCCTTGTGGCAATACAACTATTGATCTGACAAAATCATTTTACATATTTATTAGGTGACTTTATTCTCTTAACATATACAATCTCAGCTGAGTGTGATTTCAAACCCTTGGTTCTTAGTCATAGGAACATATGAGTGGCTGTATTGGGTCAGATCAATGGTCCATCTAGTTCAGTATCCTGTCTCCGAGAGTGGCCAGTGCCAGGGGTTTCAGCGGGAATCAACAGAACTGGATAATAATGTGGGTATATCCCCTGTTGTCCAGTCTCAGGTTCTGGGAGTCTCGGACAACAGAACTCTCCAGAAGCAGCTTTTTTGCTTGTTGAAGCCCTGTTGAGAGTGTTTCTTTCCTCAGTGGGATCTTTAGAGGAGAGACTTCCCTTGAAGGCCACAAACTCTTCAGGAGCTTGCCATCCCTAGGAAATAATTTGAAGGCATGTGGAAGGGAGCTTTCTGACAGATCTCAGGTTGTGGCAGTAGTCTTGAAGCTTGTGTTACTGGATGGTCCATACTGTGAGGATGTAATTGTGTCTCTCTACAGGAACTCATGGGATGGCTGAACAGGCCAAAACTTCAGGGATCCCAAAACAGTATTAGGTCAGTCAGCCAAACATACACACAATTAATCAAAAGCAGTCATTTCTGCCAGAATAAGGCATTTGTCTGAGTAAAGACTGAGTAATATCTCAGATCCTGCTTTAGCATTTTGTGATATATGGATTGCGGGATACTCCTGTGAGACGCAACAAGGTTGCAGCAATCTGTCTATGTGCTGTACAGTGCAGGCTCAAAACTTGTATAAATGAAAGATTCCAACATTACAGTTGGGTAGGACTGAGATTATGTCAGAGTCTATCCATGTCTGTTTTGAGCCAGAGGAGGTGTTGTCTGGATGGCACTGTGTATTGTATTATACCAATAAGGAGCCTTGTAGCACCTTAAAGACTTAACAGATTTATTTGGGCATAAGCTTCTGTGGGCAAAACCCACTCCAGCAGATACATCATGCACTAAATACGTCTTTAAGGGTATGTCTACACTACCCCCCTAGTTCGAACTAGGGGAGGTAATGTAGTCATACGGAGTTGCAAATGAAGCCCGGGATTTGAATTTCCTGGGCTTCATTTGCATAAAGCCGGCCGGCGCCATTTTTAAATGGCGGCTAGGTCGGACCCCGTGCCGCGCGGCTACACGCAGCACGGACTAGCTAGTTCGGATTAGGCTTCCTATCTGAACTAGCTGTACGCCTCGTGGAATGCGGCACGGGGTCTGACCTAGCCGGCATTTAAAAATGGTGCCGGCCGGCTTTATGCAAATGAAGCCCAGGAAATTCAAATCCCGGGCTTCATTTGCGACTCCATATGACTACATTAGCCCCCCTAGTTTGAACTAGGGGGGTAGTGTAGACATATCCTAAGGTGCCACAGGACTCCTCATTGTTTTTGTGGGTATAGACTAACATGGCTACCTCTCTGATGCTTGTGTTATACCATGGTCTCCTTGGATGGCCACAGCCTCTTTCTCCTTACACCCTTCCATGGAGAACAATTTTAGGCAATCAGTATGGGATCATTGTATCTAAATGGGCAAACCATTGCAGTCAAAGCCTTTTGATAATTCTAGTATGCACTGCACTTTCAATCTTTTATGGAAGTTGTCATTTCTTAGCCTGTTCAGCCTAGAATATGACGCATGCACCGCAGTTCAAGTATTTGCAGCTTTTGCTCAACATGCTTTAAAACGGGGACTGACAGAACCATAAAGTAATGTGAGTACAATAAGCAGTATATATAATCTAATTTTAGCTGTTATGGATATTGATTTAAGGTTCCAAATACTGCATTTTTATTCAGGCCTATAAACATTATTTTGGCAGTAGCTAGCTACTTATTGATGTAATCGTAGATCAGTGGAGACCAATACTGGGACATAAATCCTAAGTTTAATCATTAGGTGCAGAAGTACTTTTGTGGCTCTGGGCTGTAGTCTCATACTTGAGTTCATAATTGAACACAAATAATAATTGAAAAGGAAGTCAGCATACAACTATAAAGGCCATTCCTCTTGAGATGTCGCAATTTGCGTTTCTGTTGCCCTGCACCTTCTGTTATCATAGATACTTGTGCAAAAAATGTTTTAAAACAGTATCGCAGGCTGTGGGAAGAGTAGAGAATTTACATTTAGGGTTGTTTTACATCCACTTTGCGCAGATAGTAACAACAGCATGCAATCTGTAAGACTATGAAGAATCAGTCCCCAAGTGTCAAATCATAGAATAAATAGGTTATTGTGTCAGCTGACTTCAGTTCATGTCCTTTATTAAAAATTTAATTTAAAAACTCTGCATACCTACTATATTTTAATCACTCAGGTGAGCTTGCTAGTATAGCAAGTATCTAAAGAGTATAGGCACCTAACTTTTTTTGCCAAGTTTTTAAACTAAAACATGTCTGATCCACATCGTTAATGAGGCTGTTTCAGAGGCAGCAGAAAGAGCATGCAACTAGGAAGGCTAATAGAGACTGAATTGGGAAGAGCAGCTCCAGAGAAACACTAATTATGATGTTGTTAAGCATATCTTGCTTTGAGAGAGAATCAAGGAAGGTCACTTGTAAATTAGCTGCCATGGGATGAACTTAATCCATTTTTGAAGCAAAGAGATATCTGTCTTGGATTGTTTTGCCTTGAATGTACTTTGTTGAGTTCCAGGACAAATATATTGCATAAAGATTAACAGGTGATCCTGACGGCCTGTCACTCGTTGGTGTGCTGTAAATAACACAGATCCTTTGTAGGGTTAAATAATATGTGACGCAGGCACTTTAGATTTGCCTTTTCTAAACTTTATGCAAGTGACGAGGAAACAAAATATGAATGTTAGTAGATGGCCTCTGGGCAGATTAGTCACTAGGAATGAGTTAAGAAAATGATAGGTGCTAGGTTGGTCTGAGAATATGTGGGAGGACATGAATGATAAAGAGATGGATTAAGGCATCTCTATCTTTGTTTATGGGCTCCTATATTATAGTTGTTTTAATGGATAAATAAGTGGCAGTTACTGTTGGTTGCTAAGGATGCAGCAACCACTTTCATAAAGCATCAGCAAATATATACCATATGGCTACGTCTACACTGGTCCCTTCTTCGGAAGGGGCATGCTAATTTTGAACTTGGGAATAGGGAAATCCGCGGGGGATTTAAATATCCCCCGCGGGATTTAAATAAACATGGCCGCCGCTTTTTTTCCGGCTTGGGGAAAAGCCGGAAAAAAGCGTCTAGACTGGCGCGATCCTCCGGAATAAAGCCCTTTTCCGGAGGATCCTACTTTCAAGTAGGAATAAGAGATCCTTCGGAAAAGGGCTTTATTCCGGAGGATCGCGCCAGTCTAGACGCTTTTTTCCGGCTTTTCCCCAAGCCGGAAAAAAAGCGGCGGCCATGTTTATTTAAATCCCGCGGGGGATATTTAAATCCCCCGCGGATTTCCCTATTCCCAAGTTCAAAATTAGCATGCCCCTTCCGAAGAAGGGGCCAGTGTAGACGTAGCCATTGTGTTTATTGCCAAGGAATACTGTTACAAATGCAAGAAACATTCTAGTTTATTTTGTGTGTGTGTGTCTCTGCACTTTGAAAAACGCTCCCTGTTTAACCTATATAGAGAGTTTCTTGGGGCAAGGTGGTGACACAGAAGATCAGTGTCCCATGCATCAGAAGCCATTTGCATGACTAATGCAGCATACTTTAGGATAGCAAGATTTGATCTATACCCTTGCTAATCTAAATCGCCTCTCTTTATTTTAAAAAAAAATACAACAACTTTGTTCTTTGTTTGTGTGCTGTAACTTGAAAAGAAATAACTGAGAAAAATGTGCCCGATTGTGTCTCTGGTTTTACATTTACAGCAGAATGCAAATTTTGTACTCAGAGTCAAAAGGAATTTGAACCCCCTTCAATAAGAAACAATTTTTGTTTTAAATCTTGATAATTCATTGGTTGGGTTTTGGTATTTTACATTTTCCCCAAGATTAATATTTAAAATGTTAAGCTCTAGCTATAAATTAAGGAGTAAGAAACAGACAGTCATATGTGCCCAAGTGCATGCTAGAGAATAATATGAATAAAATCTATTTATTAGAGCAGATAATCAAGGGCTATAGATGTGTATGGAACAATTTTCAGTATAAAATCCTGCTGTTTATATGCAGAAAAAAGAAAAGTTCTAAATCCTTAAAAATATTTTATTTATCCAAATAGATGAAGATAGTAAAAATCAATTGTGTTATGGTTACTTTACAGCATGTATATGAAAATATAAATTTCTGTGTATTTTCTTGATGTTTTATCTTTATGAAATTTCAAACAATTGATTGTGAAAGGGCAGTGTCTGGTCCTTGATTACACAGGAGTAAGGGTTATATAAGCCATTAACTACCTCATCAACCAGCTCTAATTGGGTGTTCAATCTTCAACAGGTTGGTCCAGGTACTCAAGAAAATGAGCTCTCCCCACTCTAGATGGCCCATTGCTTCTTTCATCTCTCTGTCCCATGCAGAAGTCAGGGAGCCTTCTGTGACACTTATGGAGGTATCATGGTTGGGGTGGAGAACAGGAAAGAGACTGAGCCAGAAGTAGAGTTTTTGAATGGGTGTCTCTGACTCCGCATCTCTCCAAAATACCCTTGAGGAGTGGTGTGGTATGGCGTGGCTTGCCTTGTTGGAGGGGGATGTGTGTGTGTGTGTGTGTGTATGTGTATGTATTTTTCTCTTTATGGGTTCTGATCCTTACTCAGCTGATTAACTTAATATTTACTAGGGTGAGCATGACCTCTTGAATGACCCAGTCCATTAACATTCGGTTAAAGAGATGTGTCTGGCCTCTCCCCTGGAAAGTCAGGGAGACAGTGTGCCTAAATCACATCTTTGCTAACTCATTTCCTAGGACCGAGGCAGAAGCTATGTACTCCCTTTGAGAAGGAGTTAGCATGTCTGGGGCTCATATTTGCCCAGAGCAGGAGTTTCCTCCTCATTGAACAAGTAAGTACTCTGTGTGCCAGAGAGTTTTCGCTTGGATCAGCACTGAGTAGGGAGCAGGATTAAAGGTTTGCCCTAAAACCACAGATATGCTATAACCCCCATACTCGGAGTTTCCCTAACTTGGGAACAGCCAGGCTGTGTCTACACTGCACCCCTTTTCTGGAAAAGGGATGCAGATGAGACAAGTCGGAATTGCAAATGAAGCGGGGGATTTAAATATCCCCCGCTTCATTTGTATAAACATGGCTGCCGCTTTTTACTGGCTTGGGGCTTTGCCGGAAAAAAGCGCCAGTCTAGACGGGGATCTTTCGGAAAATAAAGCCTTTTCCAAAAGGTCCCGTATTCCTCTTAAAATCAGGAATAAGGGACCTTTTGGAAAAGGCTGTATTTTCCGAAAGATCTCCGTCTAGACTGGCGCTTTTTTCCGGCAAAGCCCCAAGCTGGAAAAAAGTGGCAGCCATGTTTATACAAACGAAGCGGAGGATATTTAAATCCCCCGCTTCATTTGCAATTCCGACTTGTCTCATCTGCATCCCTTTTCCGGAAAAGGGGTGCAGTGTGTAGACAGCCCCATAGTATGGACCCTGGCAGGCAGAGGTGGAAGTACCTCTGTGTGCTGCCGCTCTCCTTTCCTAGCTGGGGGAAAGACAGCACAGGCCACTATGGGAATGGTGGGGAGAAAGGGTGGTGCCTGGGAGCGGTGAGGGTACAGAGTGCCAGGTAAGCACCCAACCCTCGTTCCTTTCACTTCTTCCCTGGCCTGGCAAAATCTTTAATCAGGTAAACCCCTTTCCCATGGTTTCCGGATTAAAGAGGTTTAAGTATATTCTTAAATTGTCAATTACATGAAATATTTGGAATATGTGGAGAAGGGGCAATCAAAAGGGAAACGCCAGGGTGCAAGACTTGCTTTCTTATCAAGCTTCCTCCAAAGTCTGTGGGATTATATTTCATGGGTTTACTATGCTCAAATCATGGACGTGGGACATTTGGGGCATGTGTTTAACAGAGACATTCTGTTGATCCATAACACTGCAAACATGCGCCTATGCCTGACACATGTTATGCATTTTGGATGGCAGCAGTGGAAGAAACCTAATAGTGAACATAAATTTGATGCATTTTTAGATTTATGGTGAAATGTTTTTTCCTAAAAATGAACAAGTGAGAGTTTTGTCTGCCTTGACTTTTGGAGTGATGTAAAATAATTCAGAGAGACACATTCTCTTTTAAACGGGTCAAGGCTCTGAACATGTATGCACATTACAGATGAAGTTGCATTTATTAAAAGAGGCTTTCAGAAACTTCCACATTTTAACAACCTACCAGCTTATCAGCGATTTAAAATTTCTGAACACTTCACAAGAAATGGTTTTTTACAGCCTTGTCAGCTCAGAAGTGAAGAGCAAATTCCATAAAATGTGTGAAGAAATATTAAACAATGTTAGCGTGTGATGTACAAAAAATAGCTCTTGAACTGAAAATTGGGACTGAAATGAAACAGATTTGACTGTCCTCACAATAAAAAGCTAATTAACCTTTGCATGTTTGTGATACCTTCCATGTAAGCTCCTAACTCCTATACAGCTCCGGAAGAGTTTGATCAATCCTCAGTAGTGGGGTCCAAAGCTTTACAGATGGTACTGAATTAAGTGTCACAAAATGGAGCAGGATATAGAAGTCTGAAGAGTTCTTACCCTTTTTAAGGGAGGCAAAAATATGAACATAATATCTCAAACTTGGCTTTCTAGATAATTAGACTGCTTTTTTTTTGTTTCCACATTCCTAAAACAAGCATATTGGCATTTAAGTTTTGACTTTGCCTTCTTGTAGAGTTGGTGACTAGCATACTTCGTTCCTTCCCAGTGCTTATTTCTTTCTTAAGCATGAATCTATTTTCACTTTTAGGATCCTGTATTAGAGGTATAAGTGCAAACATTAATTTAAGAACTTTTAAAAATATCAAGGTTGACACATTGCCAACCTATAAAGAATTTCCAATGCAACGAAATGAGACCCCCTTTCTCTTGAAAAACTTATTTCTTTCCCATTTCATCATCTGCCAAAGGGAAGGAGAAGAGAGAAGCATAGCTGCAGCATGTCCTAAATATCAACCAGCTTAGCCTCTGGCAGATAAAAGGAGAAAACACTTCTAGTGTTGTGAGCTGTTTACCAAGAATGCCTGGTTTTCACCCCTAGAAAAATGGATTCAGGTCCTGTTAAGTTGAACATTCTAGTTGAACATGAGTACTAGCAGTAAGACAAAGAGAGAGGGGTTTGGAGACGTACACAGGGAACTAATCTATAAAGGGCTTAATAAATCAAAACCAACACCTTCATTTGCTTCTGGAGAAGACTGGAAACCAATACAGACTTTGGATGTGCTCCCAGTGGAAAACACTACTAAATAGCCAGTGGGGCCACTGGATGATTGAGATGCTAAAGGAGAACTCAAGGACGATAAGATCATTGCAGGTAAATGAAATGAATTCTTGGTATCAGTCTTTACAGCTGAGGATGTTGGGGAGATTCCCAAACCTGAGCCATTCTTTTTAGGTGACAAAACTGAGGAAGTGACCCAGACTGAGGTGTTAGTAAAGGAGGTTTTGGAATAAATTGATAAACTAAACAGTAACAAGTCCCCAGGGCCAAATAGCATTCACCTAATTGTTCTGAAAGAATTTAAATATGAAATTGAGGAACTACTAACTGCGGTTTGTAACCTACCCTTTAAATCATCATCTTTACCAAATGACTGGAACATAGCTAATGTGATGCCAATCTTTAAAAAGGGCTCCTGAGGTGATTGTGGCTATTACAGACCAGGCAAATTAGTTGACATTATAGTAAAGAACAGAATTGTCAGACACATAGACAGCCAGAACTTCCCCCTGAAGCTCCAGGGAGTGACTGTGGCTGCTCTGTATTACAGCTTTTCTTATATGGGACTACTTTGCCCTGATTGGCTGGTGCGCTTCTGTGTCTTTGGCACAACCTTCTTAGGGCTCTATTAACCTTTGAGAGTCCAGTGTAGGACAGTCCCATCACCAAAGTAGCAACATGATCAAGAATTCATCAGTTTATTACTTTTTTGCAATATACTTGTAAAATACGTCATGTTCCCTCTAGTGGTGATCTACAAAGAGTGTTGAAGGACACTACTGCTACCCATTAACTAAATTATGCTGTACCTCAGAAGTAAAGATCCCAGGGGCTATCCCTGTTGATAACAAACAGGGTGTGTAAGGGGCATTACACTGACAATACAAAAAATTGGGTTAGAAAATTTAAGTGAATTGTTTTGGGAAGCACTTTTTAACTCTAGTTTATTAAACTGAATCTTTTTGCTGCCATACTTGCTTTGCAGATCCCAACCTATTGGTTATGATTTGGTTTTGATGATAAATGTGTGTTTATTCTCAACTTGTAAAGAAGAGCCAAGTTCTAAACGTGTTCTTAAACTGCTTGCCAAATTGTTGAACTTTGAAACATTTTGTTATTGATGGATAAAACATATTTTTCTTCTGATATTAATAGAATTAGCTCTCTAAAAGTCTTTTCAATCATGAAAACCATGGTCTTAATCCAAAACTCATTGAAGCCAATGAAAAGATTCCCACTGATTTCATTAGTAGTTGGATCAAGTTGTATAAACCATCAGTAGTTGTGATCATGTAACACTGAATGGAGAAATTGATACCTGCATCTTTTGAACCATGTGTATTTCAAGTAAACCACAAAGGATTAGTTAATTATTTTAGGGCTGCTATACATAATCTGATACTTCTAGCAACTATGATGAAGGAATCCAGACAGCATAGTTTGTAGTGGTCTTCATCACTTGAATAATTGTAAGAAAATTGGAGGAGTGATTTGGCATTCTTTGTTCAAAGAACTAAATCTAGTCTATAGTCTGCTGTTCTAATTGTGTATAGTGACTTAAGATCATTTCAGCTTGGACACACACAAAGCTTAAAAAGGGTAGCACTTGATGTTACTTATGCTATTTTAAATTCCTATATACCACAGCTTAAAATAAAGCATTGTGCTTGTATTGAGCCGTTGCTTCCTAGTCTGCTTGCAACATTGTTTTTATGGAAATAGTAAAAGTAGTCATGATGACTCTAAAAAGGGCAAAAAAGTTATTTTTAAAATACTTTGAGAAATTTAAACTCTGTAATTAGTAGGTGAAGCTGATTGTCAAGGTTTTGCTTTTAATTTTGATGGTTTTCCAAGGTGAATTTGGCATTGCTGGAAGTGAAACAGGAGTGATAAATTTTACTGTTAAAATAAAAGCATTGCTTTATACAAATGTATTTTAACTATATATGAATAACCATATAAAATATTCATAATATTCATCTACAGAAATTACATATAAAATGATGTTGCCAAATACTTTAGGCCTAAAATACAGCATTTAAAACTTGTTAGTGTTTGTCATATTATTTTATTATTTTGGGCACTCATATAATTGCAAGCTAAACAGTCAATCCAACTATATTTTCTAAATTTTAGAGGTGGAATGGAATCTAAACCCCAAATTGATTCCCTGACAAAAAAACTTCATTAATGCAAATTAAAGTAATGTCATCAAGTTAAACAAAACTCAAAGCTCTGAAAACCAGGAGATAAAAAGTTAAGGTGTTTTCAAACTTTAACTTCTGACAGACATGAAACAGTTAAAATACAGAGCATTTCAACCTTAACTCTACTTCCCTCATAGCTGACAGCAGCCACCTGAAATTACTTGCATGCACTCCAGCTATGTTCATTGTGTTCGTAACTGTATTGAATGGTGGAGAGATTAGTTGAAGCATCATGGCAGAGCTGTAGTGATTGTGATTAGAGATTTCGGAGAGAAGTGTCCCTGGACAGGATGAGCCCTTCTGCCTGCCCCTCCCCATGTGTGTGATCAAATGAAAGAAATGCATGTCTATCTTGAAATATCCATTATATCTCATTCTAGCTATCAATGCCTTAGGTTTTGTCAGGGATAGTGCACTGAGGTCTGCTTGTCATGTAGATTGTCAGCAGGGAGGTAAAATATGAGTGTTCTGTGGGTTTAATGATAGGCAAATGAAACTATAGGAATGGATGGCATCCCTTATATAAGTGTGTAGGCCTTGTAAAGGGAGTGAAGAAGCAGTAAAATGGATCCGGTGTGGTGTTGTTTCTGTGACTAGAGCTTGAGTTGAGTGCAGGTATAGGGAGTTGCTGTTTAGTACAGATCCCATAAGCCAAAATTTTGCCTTAGCTAAAAGAAGGCATGAGCTTCTGTCCTACCGTGGTTATATGCCCTATTCTCTGAGGGTATGTCTACACTACCCCGCTAGTTCGAACTAGCGGGGTAATGTAGGCATACCGCACTTGCAAATGAAGCCCGGGATTTGAATTTCCCAGGCTTCATTTGCATAAGCGGGGAGCCGCCATTTTTAAATCCCCGCTGCTTCGAACCCCGTGCAGCGCGGCTACACAGGGCTCGAACTAGGTAGTTTGGACTAGGGTGCCTATTCCGAACTACCGGTACACCTCATTTCACGAGGAGTAACGGTAGTTCGGAATAGGAACCTAGTCCGAACTACCTAGTTCGAGCCCCGTGTAGCCGCGCTGCACGGGGTTCGAAGCAGCGGGGATTTAAAAATGGCGGCTCCCCGCTTATGCAAATGAAGCCCGGGAAATTCAAATCCCGGGCTTCATTTGCAAGTGCGGTATGCCTACATTACCCTCCTATTTCGAACTAGGAGGGTAGTGTAGACATACCCTGAGTGTTCTGTATCATCTGCAAAGGCTGAGTATATGTGTTTTATGGATGTCCTGATGCTACTCAAAGAAGACAGAATTAGATTTATATTGGCCTGTAGCTTAACTCTGTACTTCCTGATTTTCAGATGTTTGTATTTTGTTAAACCTAATATTCTGGAAGTACAAGAGATATCACCAGGCGTTGACAAAGAAAACTGTTTTTGTAGATGTTTATGTTCATTTAGGCATTGGCAATTACCTTGTAGAGATGCAGCTCATGGGCTACACTCCTTCCTCTTCTTGTATATTTTGTTATAATAGAATAGCAATAACGGTCATTTCTTGAAATGTTTGGCAGGTGGAGTTGTGCCTAGGCAGGTGAGAAATCATGGACATGGCCTATGTTCCAAAATCTTGATAGTTTTATTCTATGTTGGTTACGATAACTTTAAGATCATGAGAGAAGACTGGTGTGTGTGTCTCCTTCTACATTCCCACCCCACTGTTATGATCATAGAATCATAGAATCATAGGACTGGAAGGGACCTTGAGAGGTCATCGAGTCCAGCCCTCCGCCCTCAAGGCAGGACCAAGCTCCGTCTACACCATCCCTGACAGATGTCTATCTAACCTGTTCTTAAATATCTCCAGAGAGGGAGATTCCACCACCTCCCTTGGCAATTTATTCCAATATTTGACCACCCTGACAGTTAGGATTTTTTTCCTAATGTCCAATCTAAACCTCCCTTGCTGCACTTTAAGCCCATTACTCCTTGTCCTGTCCTCAGAAACCAAGAGGAACAAATTTTCGCCTTCCTCCTTGTGACACCCTTTTAGATATTTGAAAACTGCTGTCATGTCCCCCCTTAATCTTCTTTTTTCCAAACTAAACAAGCCCAGTTCATGAAGCCTGGCTTCATAGGTCATGTTCTCTAGACCTTTAATCATTCTTGTCGCTCTTCTCTGTACCCTTTCCAATTTCTCCACATCTTTCTTGAAATGTGGCGCCCAGAACTGGACACAGTACTCCAGCTGAGGCCTAACTAGTGCAGAGTAGAGCGGCAGAATGACTTCACGAGTTTTGCTTACAACACACCTGTTGATACAACCTAGAATCATATTTGCTTTTTTTGCAACAGCATCGCACTGTGACTCATATGCAACTTGTGGTCCACTATGACCCCTAGATCCCTTTCCGCCATGCTCCTTCCTAGACAGTCGGTTCCTATCTTGTATGTATGGAACTGATTGTTCCTTCCTAAGTGGAGCACTTTGCATTTCTCTTTATTAAACTTCATCCTGTTCATCATATGATACATATGATTGTATCTCAACATTTTCAGTACTGTTTATTCAAAAGGGCACTGGGTGCCATGTAATAGCTGACATAAACATCAAACATCTGATATCAATTGAGATATGATGAGAGTCATGGTTTGAACCCTCAAGTGTGTGCAAAAAAATTAGTTGAATCGCTTGACTTCATGAAATGCTGTTTTTGGGGGCCTGAATCTCAGGAACCCCTAGCTCACATAACCCCAAATTTAGAACACTCCCTTCTCAAATCCCTCCCCCCCATGATGAATAACAATTTTAAAGACACTTCAAGTAATGCATGCATATTTTAGAGTGCTTAGTGGAGTTGGAATGCTGGAATTGGAAGGTGTGACTTCCTGCTCAATTAGACATACCTGCTAAAAATAGAAATGTAGACATGGTGGCATGAGTGGTGGGAGGGCCTGACCACCTGAGAATGCACAGAGGATTGCTAATGGAATTGTATGTGGGGTTGCTATCCTGTCCTGCTGCTTGTGGCACTGTGACTACTGTTCTATTTTTAGTGTGCTAACATGATCAGAACTAGCCCAGACAAGTCTATTCAAGCTGGAAATAACACCTTCCAGTTCCTGTATAGACATACACTTAGGGGGTGTAAATAGGGTTGCCAGGTGTCCGGTATTGTACAGGACAGTCCGGTATTTGCGCTCTGTTCGGCAAAAATAATCAGAGAATACCGGACACGTGCAATGTCCGGTATTCTCTGATTTTTCTGGCTGCGCACCGGACAGAAGCCTGGAGGGAGCAGGAGGGAGTCGCAGCTGGGAGGCGGAGCTGCGATTGCCGCAGGGAGCCCTCAGTTGGTTGAGTGTGAGGAGGAGGGGAAGCCTCCTCCTCGCTCGTGCGTCGCCGAGAGCCTGCCCGGGACAGGCAGCACCCAGGGATCTGTATGTGCCCGGATCAGTCCCGCTCCCCGCCAGCCAATTTGTTCACCCCCCCCCCCTCCCTTCCCGGCCAACTGGTTCTCCCCCACTTCCTCCCCTTATCTTCTCCGGCCAGACTCCTTGCACTGCCCCCCAGCTCTGCTTCCCGCCGGCCTGTTCCTCTTCCTGATCTCCCCTGGCCAGCGGTGCTGCACCCCCCCATCTGTGCTTCCCACCCCCCTTCCTCCTGGCCTCCCTTCCTCCCGGCCAGTCTTGCAGCCCCCCAACCCCTCCCCAGCTGTGCTTCCCACCCCCCTTCCTCCCGGCTCCCCTTCCTCCCGTCCAGCCTTGCAGCTCTCAACCCCCCCCAGCTCTGCTTCCCGCCCCCCATTCCTCCCGGCCAGTCCCACCCCCTTCCCAGCCCATGATCAAGTGTGTCTGTTTTTTTTTTGGGGGGGGGGTCTACCTGGTAACCCTAGGTGTATACACTGCAGGGCTTAACTCAAAATAAGCTATGCATATTGAGCGATATCAATTGCGTATCTTATTTTGAAATAGGGAGCATCTACACAACACTTATTTTGAAATAGAGCACTCTTCCTCCAACTTTCCTTATTCCTTGTACAGTGAGGGTTACAGGTATACAGCTTGACAGTATTTTGACAGTATTTTGAAATAACTGCCTGCTGTGTAGATGCAGACTAAGTTATTTCGGAATAGCGCTAGTTATTTCAAAATAGTGTTGCAGTGTAGACATGCCCTTAGATATGTCAGTCTTTAAACGGGAAGTTCTCCACTTTAATCACAGCAGTGCTGGCACTTTGTTCTGACATGTATTTTTGGCCTGACCCTTTCTGAAGCCAAAGTGCAATTGAAACCAAGAGGATTTTTCTAGAGGTATGCCAGATCTGGCCCTTTTGTATTCACATTCCAGCCAGGAGCAAACTGCCTGGCAGATGTGAGTCTGTGAAAATAGAATTTGAAACAATATTCACATATCTGAATTATTGTTTCATCAAATATATGACTATAACATAAGACCTTACACAAGTGCAAGGATCAGAAGCCAGGGGAGTCTTGTGTGAATTAGGATTGTTGAATGAGATATTTAATCTGTATCTGAAGCATCCAGATATAAGTTAGCATGCTAGCAACCATCTTGTATGCTTATTTCTAACATATGCAGTAATCATATCAGATTATTAAAAAGTAGAATAATTGTTGGAATGTGATAGGTAGCTTATTTATGTCACACAAAGTACCAAATTTCCACCTCATTTATTCTATATCTATTCATGTACATATAATAGTGAATATTCTGTGGAAGTTAAAATAAATCAGTTTTTTCCAAATAAATGTCTAAGACAATGTAAAGTTTAAGAGAAGCCCTTTCCCTTCCCTTGTTTTAGCTAAATGCAGAGCAAGTCATTGGAAGTTAGGTAAGGCTTCACATTTTTGTTGCCTGGAGCTTTATGCCAGTGCTGTCATACCAGAGCAGTAATTTACTTTATTTTGACAGCTTGAAAAGGTCGTAGTGTTCTTCTTTATTTATACATGAAAAAAGGAAACTTTGGGTACAATGAGAAAAATAAAAGGACTTGCAAAGATTGACCTTAAAAGGCTAAACCCTTCATTATCATGACTATAAATCCTTTTAGTGCAAAAAACCCTCAAGTCAGTTTACCCACCTTCTAAGAATATCTTATGTATAATAGCAACTCATACACATAGGACAACTTACACAAATCTGAACTTAATAACTTTTTATATTTTAAAAAATTCTAAATTTAAACGATCTATTCATTCTTAGCCCCTGTATTCAGATATGTTTCTCTTCAGGCATCCATGCATGGCCATCTCAACTTAAAGTCTCACCCATCAGAAAAGAAAACAAAACCCCATAATCTTACCAAAAGACAGTTGTTTTGTCTGTATAATAGTTTTGTAGACATTTTTTCTGAGTGTTGCCACTGCTTACGAATTAGACCACAAAATGGAATTAGACATTTGATTACTATGACTACTTAGAGGTCAATGGATGAAAAGCACTCAATAGGGGTTAGAATGGTGGTATTATTTATGAAAACAGGAGAATTAATCCTCCTATTTAAGGATGTAGCAGAATGATGTTATGGTGCTATAATAAAATTATTTCTAGATCTGGGTTTTTTTTATGTGCCCCAACTCTATATTTCATAGGGCATTTCTTAATTAGTTATGTTTGTAGAGTGCCTTATTATTAAAAGAATCATTTTAATAGAAAAAGGGCTCAATTGCTTATCTTACATTTAGCCCCTAAATCCATTTAGAGAAAAGAAATGAGATATGAGTAATATCAGTGATAAAATGAAATAACATGTCTCCTGGTTTCAGATGGTTTATATTGTTGGAGAGCAGCAAATGAGGGCTTTGCATACAAACTTAGGATCATGTGCTCCTGTAACCTCCATACGGTGGAGTCAAAATGTGGTGTAAAATAAAACTACATAATCTCCAAAATAAACTTCAAAATGTTGTTTCCTGAGTTATCACAATTACATACTGCTGTGGGCAGTGGTGGGGACACAATCTATAATTTTTGAGTGAAGAGAGAAATGTGGATGTAGTTAGGGGAATACAGGAGAAATGCAACGAGACAGAGTTTGTTCCATAGGATCCCCTCTAACACATATAAGTTAAGTCATTACAACCATCTCAAGCTCATGCTGTTTGAGGCAGCCCTACTTTGTGATGTGTTGGCAATTGAGATTGCAGATTACCACTATGGACATTTTATAGCAACTGACATTGATGGTTGTTGGCATCTGTTTGCCCAAGAAGATATTGGTGCCTGGTGTTCTGCACGCTACAGTTTCTGTGTGGTAGCATTTTTTATTGTATGAGGCAGGAGTGGTGACAAGAGCTGGTTTCAGTGAGTAAGCAATTGGGTCCGTATTATAGTGCTGCTTTTCTCACTACAAGGCATCAGTCTGGTAGAGTTTGCTACAGAGTTTGTGACCATGCAAGCTGCTCCTTCAAACACATAGTTACACCGTGTCACAAATTACTCTTCTTGTTTCCTCAATGTGAGTAATATCCTTGAGCAACGTTACCACTGGAGGAGTGTGTCAGAAGCACTCATGGGCTTATGACAACTCACTATTGTGTTCCCAGTCAGGTGCAAAACAATTTTATTTGGCTGTTAGCCCTTTCAGACAGGACAGCATCTCTAGCAGTTTCACTCAGTGCTCATAATCTAGTCAGTGGTAGCAAATGAGAAGAATAGTCCCACATCAGACTACTTTCACTCATGTAGGCTCTGGCAGGCAGCATTCTCTGATCAGTTCCTGGACTGGTTCCAGCTATGCTTCTCTCACAGGATGTAAGATATGAGGTATGTCTGCACTTGGAGCAGAGCCGCAAATCTCAGTTTGAGGAGGAATACCCAAGCTATCTTTGATCAGGCTTGTGCACTAAAAATAGGTTATGTCTATACTCCATGCCACGGGCATCATTGCATAGTGTACATATAGCTAGACACTATGCTGAAAAGTAGGCTGTGTTCACATGGTGGGGTGTAGCTAAGCATGTCAGTGAAAGACTCTGGGAGAGGGGAGACAGCGAGGAAAATTTTAAGTGGAATGGGGAACTGGCAGTCTTGCCCCTCTGTCTTTTCCTTGCCAGAGTCTTTTCCCAGTAAAAATAGTTACAGCAATGCGGACTTGCCAGCACCTTTCCCTGCTGTGTCCCCTCCCCCAGGTCCCAGATCTTTCCCGGCTGCTGAAAGGGGCTCCAGGAGGCAGCAGGACTCTATCCTGCTAAAAGTAGTGGTACTGTACAAGCATGAGCTTGGTGAGTGGAGAGGCATGGAGAGTATGTACGTGGCTATATGCCTTCACCCTGCAGGTGTGTCTTACTCTTTTCACCTGTGCCTTAATGGCTACGGTGCCATTTATATACCCATGCTAGGTGGGCTAGGTGTGTTTGTACACTACATAATGCTGAAAGAAGCATGGATAGTAGACATATCCATAGAGTGTAGCTGCAGCAATGCAAACAGCAGTGAGGGCTAGCTGTCCTGAGTACATATCTGCCCAACATTAGGCCTTTATTTGGGACTGTGGGGAGGGATGAACCGCTTATGCTGCCATGGCTATACTCTCGTTTTAGCACACTAGCTTGATCAGAGCTAGCAAGGGTATGTCTCCTTGAGCTGGAATCACCCACCCCATGGGGGTGCATGGTGAGAGCTGGAGGTCTACTCTGTCTCCCTTCCATATCCCAACTGGGTTGGGCCCTCTCCTTTAAATCCCTTCCTCCGAGCCTGGCACCTACTACAGGTGAAGCACAGAAGCTTGAAAACCCTATCCTGGTCTGTGTGGGGTTGGTGTATTCCCATCACAATGGGATAGTCAATAAATCCTGCTCAAATTACAACTGAATTTGGCCAAACAAAATTATCTTCAGATTTTCGTATGCAGCTTCTGGATTACATTACAAATAACAGAAGCGTGATGTACAATAATGGTTCAAAACTCTTCAAATAATTATAGTATTAGATAAGTCCCCAACATTTCTCACAAAAAATACATTCTGAAACAACACTATGTCTTCATAGCTCAATCTTTTATCAAATTAAAAACAGATTCTATATGGGTACGTCTACACTACAGCGCTAATTTAAACTAACTTAGTTCGAATTAGTTAATTCGAACTAAGCTAATTTGAACTAACGGATCCAGACTAAAAAACTAGTTCGAATTAGCGTTTTGCTAATTCGAACTAGCATGTCCACATTAAGTGGACCCTGAACCGGGGTTAAGGATGGCCGGAAGCAGTGCCGGCAGGGCATCAGATGAGGACTTAGAGCGTGGACCTGCTGCCTCAGGCAAGCCGAGGGCTGTGCTTAAAGGGACCCGACCCCCACCCCGGACAGACAGTTCTAAGGGGTGCCCCGCTTACAAAGCAGTCCTGGCTTGGAGTGCCCTGAGTACCCACACTGGGCACATCACAGCACTCGGCCATCAGACCGGCTGCACTTGCCACAGGCTGCCATCTGGGGAGAGGGGGAAATTGGGGAGCTGCAGGAGAGCTTCCACCCCCAGAAGCCCGCAGAACCAGCCCAGTCCTCCCCATCGGGGGCTCGTGCCCCATTCCTCCCTCACCTCCTTCCACTTACCCTTCCTTAGCCCCTTTTCTTGATGTACAAAATAAAGAAAACGTGTGTTCAAAAATAGAATCTCTCTTTATTGAACAAAACTCAGGGAGACTGGGAAAAGGAGGTGGGAGAGGGGAAGAGAGAGGGTGGGAGAGGGGAGGGCAACTAAAATGATCAGAGGTTTGGAACAGGTCCCATATGAAGAGAGGCTAAAGAGACTGGGACTTTTCAGTTTAGAGAAGAGGAGACTGAGGGGGGATAGGATAGAGGTCTATAAAAGCATGAGTGGTATGGAGAGGGTGCATACAGAAAAGTTCTTCATTAGTTCCCATAATAGAAGGACTAGAGGACACCAAAGGAAAGGAATGGGTAGCAGGCTTCAAACTAGTAACAGAAAGTTGTTCTTCACAAAGCAAAGAGTCAGCCTGTGGAACTCCTTGCTGCAGGAGGCTGTGAAGGCTAGAACTAGAACAGAGTTTAAAGAGAAGTGAGATCTAGTAATGGAGGTTGGGTCCATGGAGTGGTATTAGCCAGTGGGTAGAAGTGGTGTCCCTGCCCAAAGTTTGTGGCAGGCTGGAGAGGGATGGCACGAGACAAATGGCTTGGTCACTGTCTTCGGTCCATCCCCTTCAGGGTCTCTAGGGTTGGCTGCTGTCGGCAGACAGGCTACTGGGCTAGATGGACCTTTGGTTTGACCCAGTACGGCCATTGTAAGCTCAGGGCTCAGGGTCGGGGGTCTCAGTGGACCACCTTGATTTTCATGCACATCTGCTCCTGGGTGGCCAGGCTGGCAGCTCTCCTGCCCTAGATAGCCACTTTCCTGTGCCTAGTGCAGAGGTCGTGGACGAGGTCCACGATGTCCGCACTAGACCAGGTGGGTGTCCGCCTCTTGCGGTCCCGGGCAAGCTCCCGGGAGCCACCAGCCTGGTCCCGGGAAGAGGGGGAGGGTTGGGGGGCATCGGGTGGCTGGCTCGAGCCGTGCCAGGTGCAGGGTCTGGTAGCTGGATGCTGGCAGGCTTGCACCTGGCACGGGCACCGTAGCCAACCCGTGCCCCTTTAAGGGCTCCGGGGCCGGGAGGGGGGCAATAGAGTTTCCCTGGTGTTGGCCAGAGTGGCCACCAGGGAAAGCTGGGGAGGGCTAGCCTCCCACTAGTTCGAATTAAGGGGCTACACACCCCTTAATTCGAACTAGTAAGTTCGAACTAGGCTTAGTCCTCGTAGAATGAGGTTTACCTAGTTCGAACTAAGCGCTCCGCTAGTTCGAATTAAGTTTGTAGTGTAGACATACCCTCTTTTACCAGCAGGATAAAGTGATTATTTTCTTAAGGCTGATAATGACCGGGTAGCTTATAAAGAGTTGAGAGACATTACTGGAAGACCAGTAGAGTGTGGAATATATTTAGTTTAACAACTCTTTCATTGCGTCAATGTTTTAGTCCAATGTTATGCTGTGTATCTGCATTGCTTGTTATTATGCAGCTCTTTTCCCTTGCAGAAAAATAGAGATTGGATTACAATAAATAAATAATGTATGAAGTTTCTCACATAATATTTGCAAGCTTTTGAAAAAACTAAGAAAAGCGGGCAATGCCAATGAAAGAAAATTTTGTAAAAATTCAGTTGGACTGAACTGATAAAAAAATTCCAGGCAGCACTTTTTGGTGTATTCAGCCTACTAACATTCTCTGTAGTACTGGGTGAATGATTAAATTAGTTAATCAAGTAATCAGATTGCAAGCTTCTAGGAAAATAAGACATTGTAATTAAATAATCAGCAACACAACCTTATCAAAATTAAATCATGCCAAATTATTTGTTTTGTTAAAAATTCTCTTTGCCATCTAAAAGTGAGATTTTTTCATAAAATCCTGAGTAGGGATGTTACCCAGTAAGCATCACCCTTAGCAGGTGAGACTTACTGGGTAACCATTAACTGGTACCATGGGAGCAGCCCCCCACCCTCTTCCAGCCCTATGTGGGCTGGGAGCTGGCAGCCCTGCATGGGTCCAGAAGGAGGTGGGATGGAGCAGCCCCTGCCCGCAGTGGGGAGGGGCACTTCAGTCCAGCCATGGCAGACAGGGTCGCTCCAGCCTGGCCCCCTTGCACACCCCTGTTTAACCAGTTAACTGGTTAAAATTAACATTTACCTGGGTAACTAATTAAAAGCGATTTTACATCCTTAATACTGAGTCCCTAAATAGCTCTGCTCCAACATTACTGAAGAAGCCATTCAAACATTTTTTTCACAGTTCTTCAGCTAAGAAATTGAGGGCCATCTCTTTACTGCAGGGTTCTCAAATGAGACTTACCTAAACTTCCTTCTAGAGCTAAGGCCGTTGAACTTATTTGGTCTTGAAAAATACATTTAGAAAACATTCAAGAAACATGATCTCAGAAATAACTTTCTATGGATGTTACGTTGCACGTATGTGTGAACAGAAACATTTCTCAAAAAGTTGGTAGGATTTATGATGAACAGCCCTTATTTTCATGCTCTCTTTTTAGTCTCTGCCATCTTGGAAGTTTTCAGGAAAAAGATGGTGGTTCCCAGGAATGCCTTTTGTCAAGCTAGTGAATACACTTTATTCCTTATACTTTTATGTTGTTCAGCTCTTTCAGTCCCTTAACTAAACTGGGCAGTAAGGAGAAATGTACTGTTCATTCACCTTTCTAGAAACTCCACCTTCGTAGGAGAGATTTTATGACCACACTGGGGAAGGTGTTTATAACAAAGAAAAAGGGATATGAAGACAATGATTGACTGGATGATCATCATGTTCCCTTCTGGCCTTAAAATCTATGAAATTGGCAACTTTCTTGAATTATAAAACTAAAAATCTGAGATTCTGTTTATCTCCTGGGGCTATGAGCTTATGTCTTGGTACGGCCCTTCTGACAAGAGTAGAACTTCAATCTCCCTTTACTGTGTTCCCTTTCATTGGTGGTTTTTCCTTGACTAATCTAGAAGAAATTTTGTACATTCCCCAGAAAACGAAAACTTCCTTCAGTGGACGCTCCAAAATCGGCTGGAGAGTCTTCATAATGAAGTCAAGACTTTGGCTTCAAGTCTTATCAACCAGTACTTCATCAGTAACCACATCAAAGTAAGAATTGAAGGTGAAAGTCTAGATAAACCTAGAAATATCCCTAACTTGTTGCTGGTGTTTGTTTTATGGGATGATGAAAGACAAACCTTTAGTATTTCTAAATCCATATATGCCAGATGGATCTCAGTCTGTCTTTGGGAAGAATGAGAGGATCCTGTGTATTGTTCAGAGTGTGACTTATTCCACAAGGTCCTTGGGAGCATCATTAGGTATGTAAGGAAGTCCTCAGATGACAAGATCTACAAGGCTGCTCTTTTGAAGGCCTGCTACTTTCAGACTGAGCGCGCGTATGGCTGTAGAATACTGTATGGCTGTGTCTAGACTGGCAAGTTTTTCTGCAAAATCATCTGCTTTTGTGGAAAAACTTGCCAGCTGTCTACACTGGCTGCTTGAATTTCCGCAAAAGCACTGACGATCTCATGTAAGATTGTCATTGCTTTTGCGGAAATACTATGCTCATAGACTCATAGACTTTAAGGTCAGAAGGGACCATTATGATCATCTAGTCTGACCCCTGCACAGTGCAGGCCACAAAATCTCACCCACCCCTCCTAGAATAATCCTCTCACCTATATCTCAAATATTGAAGCCTTCAAATACTTTGAAGACCCCAAGATGCAGAGAATCCTCCAGCTGTGATCTGTACCCCATGCTACAGAGGAAGGCGAAAAACCTCCAGGGCCTCTGCCAATCTACCCTGGAGGAAAATTCCTTCCCGACCCCAAATATGGCGATCAGCTAAACCCTGAGCATGTGGGCAAGACTCATCAGCCAGACACCCAGAAAGTTCTCTATAGTAACTCCTATCATCCCTCCATTGACCTATTTCCCACTGATAATGAATGGTCAATTAGTTACCAAGATCATGTTATCTCATCAAACCATCCCCTTCAAAAACCCATCTAGTTTAATCTTGAAACCAGATAGATCTTTTGCCCCCACTACTTCCCTTGGAAGGCCATTCCAGAACCTCACTCCTCTAATGGTTAGAAACCTTCGTCTAATCTCAAGTCTAAACTTCCTACTAGCCAGCTTATATTAATTTGTTCTTGTGTCCACATTGGTATTAAACTTAAATAATTCCTCTCCCTCCCTGGTATTTATCCCTCTAATATATTTAAAAAGTGCAATCATGTCCCCCCTCAGCCTTCTTTTGGTTAAAGTAAACAAGCCAAGCTCCTTGAGTCTCCTTTCATAAGACAGGTTTTCCATTCCTCGGATCATCCTAGTGGCCCTTCTTTGTACCTGTTCCAGTTTGAATTCATCCTTCTTAAACATGGGAGACCAGAACTGCACACAGTATTCCAAATGGGGTCTCACCAATGCCTTGTATAATGGCACTAACACCTCCTTATCCCTACTGGAAATACCTCGCCTAATACATCCCAAGATCATATTAGCCTTTTTCACGGCCATGTCACAATGGCGGCTCATAGTTATTTTATAATCAACCTGGACTCCGAGGTCCTTCTTTTCCCCTGTTACTTCCAACTGATGTGTCTCCAGCTTATAACTAAAATTCTTGTTATTAATCCCTAAATGCATAACCTTACACTTCTCACAATTAAATTTCATCGTATTGCTATCACTCCAATTTACAAGATCATCCAGATCTTACTGTATGATATCCCGATCCTTTTCTGAATTGGCAATAGCTCCCAACTTTGTGTCATCCGCAGATTTTATTAGGACACTTCCACTTTTGGTGCCAAGATCAGCAATAAAAAGATTAAATAAAATTGGCCCCAAAACTGATCCCTGAGGAACTCCGCTAGTAACCTTCCTCCAACCTGACAGTTCACCTTTCAATATGACCCGCTGTAGTCTCCCCTTTAACCAGTTGCTTATCCACCTCTCAACTTTCATATTAATCCCTATCTTTTCCAATTTAACCAATAATTCCCCATGTGGTACTGTATCAAATGCCTTACTAAAGTCGAGGTAGATTAGATCCACTGCATTTCCTTTATCTAAAAAATCTGTTACTTTCTCAAAAAAGGAGATCAGGTTGGTTTAGCACGATCTACCTTTTGTAAAACCATGTTGTAATTTGTCCCAGTTGCCATTAGTCTCAATGTCTCTAACTACTTTCTCCTTCAAAATTTTTTCCAGGATCTTACATACTACAGATGTCAAACTAACAGGCCTATAGTTACTCTGGTCGCTTTTTTTCCCTTTCTTAAAAATCGGAACTATATTAACAATTCTCCAGTCAAATGGTACAACCCCTGAGTTTAGAGATTGATTAAAAATTTTTGCTAATGGACTTGCAAGTTCATGTGCCAGTTCCTTTAATATTCTTGGATGAAGATTATCTGGGCCCCCCGATTTACTCCCATTAAGCTGTTCAAGTTTGGCTTTTACCTCGGATATGGTAATATCTACCTCATTATCTTTAGTCCCATTTGTTAACTTACCATTATCCCTAAGCTCTTCATTAGCCTCATGCTGCTCCCGTTCAGGCAAAAGTCTTTTTCCGAAAAACTTTTGCGCAAAAGGGCCAGTGTAGACAGCAGAGAGTTGTTTTCCGCAAAAAAGCCCTGATCGCGAAAATGTGCTTTTGCGGAAAGGCGTCCTGCCAATCTAGATGCGCTTTTCCGAAAATGCTTTTAACGGAAAACTTTTCCGTTAAAAGCATTTCCGGAAAATCATGCCAGTGTAGACATAGCCTATATGGATTAGTTGTCTTTTATATCTACTTTTGTAGTCCACATAATGGAGAAGTAACATTATACAGATGCAATCTCATCAGTCCAGAATGATTCTGCAGTATTAGGCAACAAATGAATAACATCCAGAAACTGTTTCTTTGGCACAAATAGACTAATCCAGACAGTCATTCAGAGTCCTAATTTCTCTACCTGCTGGTAGGTGAGCTGAGATCTTTTCCCTATATTCATCCATTTTTTCTTACCTTTCACTATTAAAGTATCTCTCAGTTTTTATTCACATTTTTTCTAAAAGAAAAAAAAATCATAATGGTGGATATTACCTAACTAAAGGATGTAATAATTGGTATAGAAATGATAGTGTATAAGACACAGAAATTTATTTTTCAGATAAAATATTCTAGCATAGTTAGCAATGCCCAGCATGATTGCGTAGTCCCTGTCAGGACTTGAGAAGATTCTGTATGATGACTTTAAACCACACAGACTGTTAATTAGCGAGCTGTGTTACAGGCAAGGATAACTATGGATTCTATCTAGTGTCAGTAGCCTCAGTAAAAAAATCTTCTTTCTACACATCCCAGCTGAGTCCTATCTCTTTGTTATCCCAAGAAGACTAGAGATGTTACCCTAATACACAGTGATCAGCACAAACTGTGATATTGTCACAGAAAAAACATTAATAGATTTTGTAAAAAGTTAAACTATTATCAACGCGTGTGATAAAGCTGCAGTGGGATACAAGATGTACTGATTGCTACATTGTCTCAACCAGAAATTATAAAATTGCTTGATAATGGGACTTTATATATAGTGTAAAGCACAAATATTGTTTGGTGGTTTTCTGTTTGTACATATTAGGCAAATTATATTCATTATTTACAAGTAGGTTTTCTAAAGGTCTATTTTTGCAAATTCTATTTCCTCCACAGAATATAGATCAGTGCATCATTTGAAGGTGTCACTACATTTTTTTATAGCACTGCAACTTACCATTTTTTAAAATTGGAAAGCCAATTATTCTGTATTGAGGGCTGATCTCTAAAGCTTGTTTTTTAAAAAGAACCTTTTCATTTGATTTAATCAGTCGTAACTTGTAGCTTTATCTTCAGGTGTAGACAACAGTTGGGAAAGGAATGTAACAAGCTACCCTCATTGCTAATAAATACTTCAGAAATATTAAAGAGATGGCTTCTTCATGTTGGAAGAAAAACAGTCCTATTCAGGTGGCTATTCTTTTATCAAAGCACAGGGGATTTTTATGTTACTCATTGATGATATTAATGACTTACCTCCACCATGCACTAAAAGGATTATTAGTCTTATGTTTTTTTCTGCTTGTTTTAGCTATCATAACATTTTTTTAGCCACCAACAATTTTACAGTGCATATTACTTTGCATTTAGTTTAAACTAATACAAACACTTAAGTGGGTACTTTGCATTGTTGCAGAAATTTGACTAAAATTAAAGTAATAGTTAAAAAATCTTAGTATATCTAAGCAATAGCTTATTATTAATAACTATATAGATAGGATTTTTATTTCAGAACAAAATATTTTTGAGAGTTAGGGTTTTTATATCACAAGTTTGGCACGTGTAGAGGTTTACATATAGCTTCTAAATAAATGTCAATTTTGTATAGCCAGATGTCTATTTTGCAGTGTCAGAGACTATTAAATGCTAAGTCAAGATGGTTATGTTTATTCTGGAATACTGCTTTTGGGTCATTTCCTTTTAGAATCAGATGTTCTTTGATAGTGTGACAGTTAACAGAGTATATAGCATTACAGAATATGCCTGCTTTCTTAACAGCTTTTGCAGATTTGTAATTGGTAACGAATTGTGGTTCATCATAATTCCATTTTGTGGTTTATTTCTTAAGCAGTGGCAACACTCAGAAAAAAAGATGTCAATGATACATCTTATTTAGCACAAGGTTCATAGTAAGTTATGTAGGATTTTATAACAGGAAATCTATAGAGCAAGTACTTTCAAGTTTTAATGTTTTTTTTTCCTGAAATTGGTTGCATGATATACTTATAGGATTTAAGAGCTGATTGTTGAGTATGTTTATGAAATATTGTGATTGGTCCAAATTTCACTCTCAGTTATATCACTGCAAAATCATTGGTATTTAACAAGATGATTGGAATTGCAGAAATGTAACTGAAAGCAGAACTGGGTCCATTAACTTCAGCAATATTTTGGCCAAGGAACTGTAGGTGCTCAGCACCTTTCAAGAACTGGATCTAGGAATATACACTAAATCTTTCCATGAAGAGGGTGGAAAGGTACTGGAAAATGGACATTGGGTTTGAAGGGAACTGTCAGTGGAGATTATTTTGGTTTGATTAATCTCTTTCTTTTGTTCAGGGAATCTACAATGCTGTAGTGCTTCAGGTTCAGAGAGGATGGGTTGTACCATCTCTCATTGAGGCTCCCATTGGAATTAAAGTAATCACATTAAATATCTTATGAACCTTTTGGAAAACATAATTCATTATCTGCATCTCAGTTCATGTATATCTTCAGTTACTATTTATAATTTTTGTACCTACAATATAACATCTACTGTTGCAGTCTTAATCTTTTATAGTTTCATGGTCATAGAATTGTTCATAAATTGTTCAGTTATGTGACCCTAATCTTTGGCCACTCCCTCCAGTCACTAGTCATATTAGTATTATTAAGTGCTTATTCTGCTATATTAACATCTTCATAAATCAAGGTTAAATTACCTTTCTGATTTATGGCTTCTCATTCCTAATCACAATTTAATGCTCTCAGTTGGCCTAATCTTAGAAGTTGTGCCAAGTAGGATGGATGTATATGACCTCTGTTGTAGACAACTATGCCTACTATTATCAAAAATGTCCCTTCATTTTCTTTCAGTAATTAACCTAAAATTTCCTCTCTCAACCCTCACTGACTTTTATAATCAACTTGTAACTCTACAAGATGCATTGAGCTGTATTGTTACTACTATTGTGAAGTGTCTTGAGTTACCTCTAAATAATGTAGTATAATTTATTGTTTATAATGTAGTATAAACATTTGCCTAACTGGGTATGTCTACACTACAGCACTAATTCGAACTAACTTAGTTCGAATTAGTTAATTCGAACTAAGCTAATTCGAATTAGTGCATCTAGACTTAAAAACTAGTTAGAATTAGCGTTTTGCTAATTCGAACTAGCATGTCCACACTGAGTGGACCCTGAACTGAGGTTAAGGATGGCCAGAAGCAGTGCCGGCAGGGCATCAGATTAGGACTTAGAGCGTGGACCTGCTGCCTCAGGCTAGCCGAGGGCTGTGCTTAAAGGGACCCGACCCCCACCCCGGACAGACAGTTTTCAGGGGTTCCCTGCTTGCAAAGCAGTCCTGGCTTGGAATGCCCTGAGTGCCCACACTCGGCACATCACAGCACTCGGCCATCAGCCCGGCTGCACTTGCCACAGGCTGCCATCCAGAGGAGGGGGTCAATCAAGGGGCTTCAGGAGAGTTTCCACCCCGAGGAGCCCACAGAGCCAGCCCAGTCCTCCCCATCGGGGACTCATACCCCATTCCTCCCTCACCTCCTTCCACTTACCCCTCCCTAGCCCCCCTTCCTGATGTACAAAATAAAGGACACGTGTGTTCAAAAATAGAAACTCTCTTAATTGAACAAAACTCGGGAAGACTGGGAAGAGAAGGTGGGAGAGGGGAAGAGAGAGGGTGGGAGAGGGGAGGGCAACTACAATGATGAGGGGTTTGGAACAGGTCCCATATGAAGAGAGGCTAAAGAGACTGGGACTTCTCAGCTTAGAAAAGAGGACACTGAGAGGGGATATAATAGAGGTCTATAAAAGCATGAGTGGGGTGGAGAGGGTGCATACAGAAAAGTTCTTCATTAGTTCCCATAATAGAAGGACTAGAGGACACCAAAGGAAAGGAATGGGTAGCAGGCTTCAAACTAACAACAGAAAGTTCTTCTTCACAAAGCAAATAGTCAACCTGTGAAACTCCTTGCTGAAGGAGGCTGTGTAGGCTAGAACTATAGCAGAGTTTAAAGAGAAGTGAGATAAAGTCATGGAGGTTGGGTCCATGGAGTGCTATTAGCCAGGGGGTAGGAATGGTGTCCCTGGCCTCTGTTTGTGGAAGGCTGGAGATGGATGGCACAAGACAAATAGCTTGGTCACTGTCTTCGGTCCATCCCCTCCAGGGTATCTAGTGTTGGCTGCTGTCGGCAGACAGGCTACTGGGCTAGATGGACCTTTGGTCTGACCCAGTACGGCCATTGTAAGCTCAGGGCTCAGGGTCAGGGGTCTCAGTGGACCCCCTTGATTTTCATGCACACCTGCTCCTGGGTGGCCAGGCTGGCAGCTCTCCTGCCCTAGACGGCCACTTTTCTGTGCCTAGTGCGGAGGTTGTGGATGAGGTCCACGATATCTGCACTAGACCAGGCGGGCGCCCGCCTCTTGCGGACCTGGGTATGCTCCCAGGAGCCGCCAGCCTGGTCCTGGGAAGAGGCAGAGGGCTGGGTGGCAGCGGGTGGCCGGCTCGAGCCGTGCCAGTTGCAGGGTCTGCTGGCTGGGTGCTGGCAGGCTTGCACCTGGCACAGGCACCGTAGCCAGCCCGTGACCCTTTAAGGGCTCCGGTGCCGGGAGGAGGGCAGAAGAGTTTCCCTGGTGGTGCCCAGTGTGGACATCTACACAGCCCTTAATTAGAACTAGTTAATTCGAACTAGGCGTTAGTCCTCGTAGAATGAGGTTTACCTAGTTCGAATTAAGCGCACCGCTAGTTCGAATTAAGTTTGAACTAGCGGTTTGCATGTGTAGCGCCTATCAAAGTTAATTCGAACTAATGTCTGTTAGTTTGAATTAACTTTGTAGTGTAGATATACCCTCTGTCAGTAGATCTGGATGTGTAACCTAGCACAATAAGTTTTTGTTATGAGAAACATACCCAAGGTGCAATTCACCTGCATGGTGAACATTCTGCCTTACAATTTTTTGAAATAAGTTTCCCAAGAATTGCATCAAGCACATTAAGCACAGGGCATTGACATTGGAATCAGTTCTAATATTAGACATCTGGGCATAGTTCAGTTGCGTTGACAATTTTATTCTTTGGAAGGACTCCTAAGATAGCAGCAGATTTGTCACGATGTGCAAAAGGGCACTCCATATACCTTAAATGAGAAGTCAGTCTGGGGGTGTATAAAGGGATATGGAGGGGGCTGGAACCAAATAACATTGTGAGAAAATGGCTGTGTTTTGTGTGAGTTCTTGTTGCTTTTGTGATATCTTGTTGTTTCCTGTTTTACTTTAGATTATTCTTTCAGATATTCCAAGTAAACCTGTTGATGATGCTTAGAATCCCAATACTGGGTAACTAAAACAGTAAAGTGTGAGAGTAATGAGGGTAACTGGGATTTTAAAAAATCCATGTGTGAGACTCTTTTGCTCAATATAGGCCATATCTTGTGGAACTCTTGATTCATTTCTCCTTTGGACTGTCTCTTTTTACCATCTAACCAAGTCCTACTTGAAGTTTCTACTTCAAGTCCTCATGTCCTTGCCTCGTTCCCCACTTTTTCCCTTCCCCTTTCATTCTTTTCACACTTTTTTCTCTTTCATATCTCCTCTGGAGAGAGTGGTGTCATATGGGCCTCACATCCTCTCTGGCCATCATCAGGCATAGGAGTTACTCTTTCGAGGATCTGGAATGCCACCTCAATGGGATCTGTCATGGGCTGTGTTACTCCTCTGAGAATTCTGACAGCTTGGGTAGCCTTCAGTCTGTGTTTCTAGGCACAAATGTGTCTTAGGCCACTGGGTGAGAAGAAAATACTAATAGTTCCCTTATTTTGCGACATGCTGAAGGCAACCTCTTGATATCACCATTATCCTCCAGCAGCAATCTGATGATATCCTGGTATGGAGTGGGGGGCAAAGATTGTTTCTCGTAGATTCTGAAGTCTTGGAAATCAGTCAGGTTACACTATTTCTTCCTTGGAGCTTTGATATGAGTTATAACATTAGTAATGTGTGTGTCAGGTGGGTCTTTTGCCAATAGGCAAAACAAGGATGAAAAGAATAGAACCATCTGAGCCCCCATCTGTCCTTCTCTGGAGGGAGGCAGACATTCTGAAGGAGAGATGGTGGTTACAACCTGACTGGCCTGGATGCAGAGCTCTAGACACCCCAATCCATTCAGCAAGGGAAACTGACTTACAAACAGAGGCTCACCATATTGTTCCACTCAAGAACTGCTCTTTTGGTTAGTGTTTGTAGAATCCGGCTCAAATTCTGTAAACATGGTGTTTATAAGAAAGGTTGCAAAGAAATATTACTAACAATACCTAGCTCTTACAGAGTGCTTTTCATCCATAAATCTCAAAGTGCTTTACAAAAGAGGTCAGTATCATTATCACCATTGTATAGATGGGGAGACTGAAGGAGAGGAAAGAAAATGACTTGTCCAAGGTCATCCGACGAAGTGGTGGCAAAGCTAGGAACTGGATCTAGGTCAGGTATAGTAGAGATAAAGCCACCAAGAAGGAATTATTTGGAGGTGTACTCATAGAAAACGGAAGAATTTTTATAACTAAATTTCAAATACTACAAGTAATTAGGCCACAGAATTTAAATATGCGGCGTGGGTGAGTGGTAAGTGGGCCTCAGACTGTAACTGTTCTTCAGTGTCCAAACTGCAACTCCAGAAAGATTGCTTTGTCAGTACATAAATGATTGTTCCCTTAAAAAGTAAAAAGAGCTGCATTAACTTCAGTTTATTGGTCACATAAAGTAGGTATTTGTTTGTAAGATGTAACACATACAAAAGTACATCAACTTGTTGGAGGTTGATCTGCGTTTTTATTTGTTATATAAATCATTGTGATGCAAGTTAGAACACCAGTGTATCTTAGCTTGGAGTTGAGCTATTGCATTAATATTAAGTTCTATCTATTAAGCATCTAGATTTCCTCAAACTCACATTTATGATGACAATGCAGAAAGTTTCCTGATATTTGCTGGTGAAAGGGTTCATCTACTTTCTACTTCATGACAAAGAGGGTGGTTGCCAATGGGTGAATAAATTGATTTTCTCCTGCGCCATTTAAGTTTCCATACATTGCTGATTCAGGAACACATACCGAGAAGCTTCACACTTCTGATGTTTTCCAGAATATATAACTACTGGCATTCAAAGTTTTAAGGCTAAGAAGACGGTATCTTTTATGGTATGATTCAATGAAGCTGAAAACTAGAATACAGGCAGTCCCCGGGTTACGTACAAGATAGGGACTATAGGTTTGTTCTTAAGTTGAATTTGTATGTAAGTCGGAACTGGCTCCAGATTCAGCCGCTGCTGAAACTGATCAGCGGCTGACTACAGGAAGCCCTAGGCAGAGTTGCTTGGCCCCCAGCTTCCTGGAATCAGCCTGATCAATTTCAACATCTGCTGAATCTGGAGCCTGGGACAGAACAGCTGGGGCGCTGCCCGGTAGGTTCCCACAGGACCAACCCGGCAGCACCCCAGCTGCTCTACCCGAGGCGTCCCGCAACAAAAGCCTGGTCTGCTGGGGAGGGGGTGCACTAGCTGTGCCCCCTCCCGCCCCAGCAGACCAGGGAGACCCGAGCAAAGCCGCACAGGTGGAGGGACCCCGCTGCCCATGCGGCTTTGCACCTGTCTCCCTGGGGTGCTGGGGGGAGTCCCCCCCAGCAGACCAGGGAGACCCGAGCAAAGCCGCACAGGCGGAGGGACCCCGCCGCCCGTGTGGCTTTGCTCCTTTGCCCCCGAGCAAAGCCGCACAGGCGGCAGGATGCTGCCTGTGCGGCTTTGCTCCTGTCTCCCTGGTCTGCTGGGGGGGTCCAGCAAAGCCTCTGGACCCCCCCAGCAGACCAGGGGGACAGGAGCAAAGCCGCCCAGACGGCGGGGGTCCTGCTGCCTGGGTGGCTTTGCTCCCAGGCAAACGAGCAAAGCCGCCCAGGCGGCGGCTTTGCTCGGGTGTCCCTGGTCTGCTGGGGGGGGGGGGCGTCAGCTGCTTTGCTGGACCCCCCCAGCAGACCAGGGAGACCAGGAGAAGCTTTTCTCACCCCGGAGGACACGGGCGGCGACCCGCCGCCCATGAGCTCCGGGGCGAGAAATGCCCCGTTCGTAAGTGCGGATCCGACATAAGTCGGATCCGCGTAAGTCGGGGACTGCCTGTATTATAACTCTCTTATCAATAACATTATATTTACATTATCAGGTCTTACCAACAAAAGACACTGTACTCACCTGAGGAGGGACAATAAGATGTTGGAACTGCTTGTGTGAGTAGGAACTAGTTATATGAGTAACATTTTGCAGGATTGGCGCCTAGAGTTTTTGCCTTTGTCAGCTGGAAAACCTGTTACTTTTATCTCAGCAGGGAAAAGCAGCAGAAGGTATTGGGATAAAATTAAATTATGTTTAAAATGGAATAAATTAGATTTTTTTACACTACTGTTGAGCCAGATTATTCTTGCACTCTGTATAAGGGCATAAAGGAGGTAAGGAGGCATTTCTTTCTATTTCCCCCCTTATTCTGTGCAAGCGTAAGGGACAGTTGTGATCCCTGCATTACCAGGGGTGTGGCAGGAGTGCTCCATCCATGTGCCTCTGTGCCAGGTCATCCTAAGCAGAGCCTGGGGAAAGATTATGCCTCCCTGATCCAGTCAGGGGTTGAGAAAGGTGAAAGTTATTTTAAATTACATCTTCTAACACACTTCTTCCCTATTTTCTGGACTTGGTGCGCACATTACACCAGGTCAGACTTCTGTAAATTCATTGGAATGTGTCAGAGGTTTGCATGTTAGGTAAAGGTCTTGAACAAGACTAAAGGGACCTAAGTAGAGCTAGTAGGAATCTAAGCTGTTTTAACATACACTTGAGTAGGCTAGAAGAAGTCGTAATAACTGAGACTCTCTCCTGAATTTGGTCTTCTGTCAACAGTAATTTGTGCAGGTTTCCTCTTTGCATCATGGATATCTGAACCTCCTCTGAGGGGAACAAAGGGGGAGTGAGAGGTTGGGGGAGCACCTTGCTCTTAAGGAGATGCAGGGAGCTGAGAGGAACAGTTTGAAGCAGAAGGAACTTCCATGCAGCTGCCTCTGTGGATTTCCCAAGAGATGTATGAATCTAAGACTATCAATACATTGGGCAAAGGGAGGGGGAAGGTCTGTCACTGCCAAGGAATGTAGGGAGAGAACACAAATCCCAGCCTCTGTGAAAGAATTAGGTGGAAATTCTGGAAGCAGGAATTTTTGCTTCTCTGTGTGGGCTATTTCTGTAAAACAGAGCACTGAAACCTGCTTTAATGCAATGGTAAAGCTAAGATCTTAATCACACCAGGTCAGGTAATTCAGAGTTAAGGTTTCATAATTACATCCCAATGTATATTAATGAATGAATCATGAAGCATCAGACTAATGCAGATATTATTGAGTAATGGTGCTTCTGTTGTCATGTATATAGACAACAGGACAGAGTGAAAACTGGTGTGAGAGCTTAAATTCGGTATTTCCTGTTTTCTGCACGATTAAAAAAATGCTGCTTTCACTGTGTAACAACCTGGGTATTTAAATACAATTTTTGAAATTATGATTGACAAAAGACTATGTTAAAATAATGAAATCCTACACATCATTACAGTGCACGTGTGTGTATGAGTTTATTCAAAATGCTTTGAGAGTCCTCCAGTAGCATAGATAAAAGTTTACTTTGCCAGTTGAGTACCTGAACATATGTTCTTTGTTGACTTTAAGTCCGAGATATAGAAGGTCGCTAATGGTATTATGGTCTACTGTCTATCTAACAGAGAGAGGGTGAAGCTTTTCAGTTTTAAAACATGCTCAATGGGTTATGCTTGCATGAACCATCACATATGCATTTGATTATAAAATCAATAAAGTTTATAACCACCTTTCATGCACGTGAGGACTGATTTACTACCCTCTCGGAGTAAAAAAAATGACCTAAGTAGCTGCCACTTATTCTCACATAATTATGAGATACAACAAAGTGCTGGCTGGCAAAGATACACAGCTCTAGTAAACCTGTCTTTGTCTGTCAACAAGACAATACAATAGTGGTCTGATTTTAAATTATGCGGAACATCTGCAGTTCCCATTGATTTCCGTGGGATTTCTAGGCGCTTAGCATTTATAGAATAAATTAGGCTTTAATAACTCAACTACTGTTCAGAGAGCCTGAGCTGTATGAAGGGACAAGGGTTGTGGCATACTCTGAAAACTGGCTGTTGGAAGCATTATGTGTCTCGAGGTGATGAGGGAGGTTTGTAAGCTAGTGTTTGCTTCTGTGGAACCAGTGTGACATATCCTGTGCCAATGCTGTTCTACTGGGTCACAACAGGTGAAGCCATGGCTAGATATGCACCCAGACTCGTACTCTGGGGTGGGTGTTTGCATACCCATTCTGACTGCATCCTGTGGTAATGCATACCATGTGATGGTCCTCTACATCTTGTCTTCCCCCTCTCTAGCACCCAGACAAAAGGAGCTGTAATGTAACCATAATTGACCATTAAGATACAGTATTAATATTGCATTAATCTCTTAAGGAAAGCATAGGAGTGTAATTCCTCCTTTCCCCCTGCCAAATGTAAAATTGCAGTTGAAGTCTAGTTTGTTCCTCAAATACATCTGCCTTTAAAGCAGGTTCTGTTTCAGTGTGAGCAGCTCAATTCTAAACTGAAAGAAGCAACTTCAGTGCCCTCAAGCTGATAGTATTTGAGATTCATTTCCAATTAATTATATTTGGGGGGGGGGGATTGTAGAACAAATTAAATTTTTAATTCAAATATTAATTCGTAATCATTGGATGCACTTTCAGCCTCAAAATATTGTGCAATAATTCCCTTCTTGTCATATCTTATTTCTAGGTTACATAATAGCATTAACACTCCTAGTGATTTTAGTGGCCAAAAACAGCCCCAGCACATCACAGTGCTTACTGGTCAGTAATACTTTTTGTTTGCTGAGCCTAAATGCATATGATAAATGTAATATAAATACGCTGCACTTATGTAATAATACTTAGCATTAACTTAACTCTTCAGAGCACTGTATAAACCAAAGTCCCAGTCCTGCAAGCAGATCTGTGTGATCAGATCTCTGCCAAGCCTTGCTGATTTAAATATGGATCCACACAAACAAATAGTCTGCTTCATGGATCAACTTGCAGGATTAGTGCCTTACTAATCGCTGCTCCCAATATCTTTGAAACAGGCATATATTGATTACCTTTTAAAGATATAAACAGGCAGAGAGTTTAGGGCCAAAATAAGGCCATTCACAGGTGCCCAATGTTAGATACCTAAATAAGGCTGTGTCTAGACTGCAGGGTTTTTTCGAAAAAAGTAGCCTTTTTTCGAAAAAATTTCACCTGCGTCTAGACTACAGCCGCGTTCTTTCGAAATTAAATCAAAAGAACGTGGCTTTTCTTTCGACGGCGGTACTCCTCATTTCACGAGGAAGAACGCCTTTTTTCGAAAGTGCTCTTTTGAAAAAAGGCGTTCTTGAATGCAAACAGGTCTTTTTCGAAAGAGAGCATCCAGACTGCCTGGGTGCTCTCTTTCAAAAAAGCAGCTTGCTTTTTCAAAAGTACTGCTTGCAGTCTAGACGCTCTTTTTCGAAAGAGGCTTGCAGTCTAGACATAGCCTAAGTGACCAGATTTGTCCAGAGTGGTCAGGACAGACCATTTCCATTGACTTGAAGTGCAGGGAGCTCGTTGCTGGCTCTGCAGTGTGCCAGCTCTTACATTTTTCCATGTGTAACCTGTAATATTAACTAGCCAGATTTGAAAATGTTGGCCTAAGTGACTTACCAAGGCAGCAGAAGGAGACCAGTGGAACCAGTCTTCCATCACTTATTCACAGACTTCCATTCAGTGTGAATACTGGAATTATGTAGAGCCTTTTATCTAAGGCTCTGAAAAGCACTTTACTGACATTCTTTAATTACTGTAAGGCTTACAGCATCTCTCCAAGGGACTGTAGGCAAAGCATACACTACATGCTTAACATGAAATTCAACCACCACTGGGATCTGAGATGACACTACTTACCGTAATAGAGTGCAGCAACACTGCATGATAATATAGGGCTGCCTAGAATAATTTTATGAATAAGAACCGTAAGTGTAAACAAATATCACATTAAAAATGAAGTTGATTGTATTGACACTTGAGCTGCTATTTTCTATTTAATTTATATACTTTATTGGGATTCCTGGTTGAATACTCTAGAGATGCTCAGATAATTTTCACTTGCAGTTTGGTTCTGGATTTCAAATGTGATTCACCTAATAGCTGGTTGGCTTTGGAACTTAATGGGAATAGGCTGTCTTCCTTTTGTTTAACATATCCACACTCTACTAGATTAGTTCTTTGTTATCTTGAAAGAGAGGGTTTTTTTTTAATTGACTCTGGCCCTGGGAAAATTGTTCAGTATTTGACAATTTTAACTGCCTTTTAATTATAATTAAGCATTTTAAGACCTTCTTAGCGTATGTGCAACACATCTCTTGTGGCACGTGACCAGGATTCATTACTAATTGTGGTCTGCTGGTTGTAATTCCAAGAAAGTCACACACACAGAATGATAGGTAAACAGAAGGAATTTGGAGCTGGGTGAATGACAGAACACTACAAATAACACCCCTCCAATCATTTGTATGAACTATTATCTAGGCTGGCTGGAAACAAGAACCGTACACTTTGCAAGAAGTATTTATGTTTTGAATTTTTGTGTTTTGTTCTGGGCTGTGCGAGCAGCAGGCAGGTTCAAGATTCTACTCTGCTTGAACTGGAGAGGTATTTGAATCTTGGCCTTCCATATCCAAAGAGAGTGAATTAATCTGAGGTTATTCTGGGATTTCTCTCCCCCACACAGAAAGAAAATTCCATCCTGCAGCTGAAAAATCTTTCTGACAAAATTTCCCCAAAAGTCTTTGGTTTAAATGTAATGTTGTGTTTAACAGAAAAAATGTTAGATTGAAAAATGTTTGATCAGCTCTTCAGTTGTCATATTCTCTCTTGGATCCTCAACTTCCAAGTCACTGGACTTAGTTACTATAGAATTTGTGGCTTGACCAATCAGGGATATTTTGTACTGGCTTGGTTCAGACCAAATAACCATTCTCAAAACCAGCCAGACTTGAAGTGGTTTGAAATCTTTGCTCTTAATATTGAGGTTTGGGCCTCTAGGCATATATATACACAGCAGCATTATTTCGGAATAATGGACGTTATTCTGAAATAACTTTTCAAACGTCTACACTGCAAGCCCATTATTTCAAAATAATGGGTGGCCTATGTTGAATTTATGGGGAATAATGCCTCTTCCAAAATACCTATTTTGGAATACTGCGTGTATAGACAAGGCAACTGGAAATATTTTGAAATAATTGGCCTCCAGCCCTTCCCACAGGTGCCTTGTTAGTCACTCTGTCCACACTCATCAAAACTCTGTTGTCCCTCTTCTCCTGCAGCCCTTAAAGCAGCAGCCACAAGGGAAAGGGCTTATAGAAGACCGCAGGCCCTGCTATTCCTCTGCCATATTGCAGCAGTCTACACGGCTGTCACTGCTGCCATGAGCCACCCTGTGCTCTGTCTGAGCCCTCCACAGTTCTAGTTGAGCAGGCAGCAGGCTCCCAGAACCTGCCAAAGCATGAAAGAGGCGTGCGCCTTCTTGGTCAGGTGCAAAGATCCTGGCCCTCATTGAGGTCTGGGGTGAGGAAGTAAACCTCCAGAATCTCTGCATAAGACGCAGGAATGCTGATGTCTATGGCTGGATGGCCGAGAGCCTGAGCACCAAAGGCCACATCTGCACCCAGGATTAGGTGCGGATGAAGATCAGGGAGCTCTACCAGGCCTATGTCAAAACAGGGAGTGCAGCACCTGCTCCGGGGCTGAACCCCACACCTGCCTCAACTATACAGACCTGCACCACATCCTAGGGAGTGGTTCAGTCCCTTCTCCCCTCCCCTGGTAGTGGACTGATGGCTGGAGATGCCCGTTGTCACCCTCCCAAGGGACAGAGACGCAGAGGAGGAGGAGGAGGAAGAGGAGGAGGTGGATAAGGCCAGCACTATCACCATGCTAACCCTGGGGCCAGTACCCCATGCTCTGGATGTCTCCCAAGTATCGTCTGAGGCCAGGGAAGGCACATTGGGTAAGTGCCATTACTTTCCCTACACACACAGGGTGGAAGTGGTGGGCAGTGGGCAGTGAAGGGCTGGGGAATGCTCCTTATTTGACCTTCTTAGTATGGGAATCATGCAGCAGCCTGTGTACGTAGATGCATGTGGAGCACTAGTCCGGAGCACACAGCCCCAGGAAGCTGCACTAGAGGACTCTTGTGCTATTGCTCACATGTTCTGGGGAGGCCTGTCATACTCCTGACACTGGGGTGAGGCACCTTCCCACCACAAGCCACCGCTAGAAGGAGGCTGGGGTTATAGAGATGCACACAGCACACAGGCATGCCTGCACACTCAGGGCAGCACCTGCTCCTGGGGACAGCGCGATGAAGCACAGGAGAGTCTGCTGCTCACACACACCTCTCCCCAACACCCTGCACCCTTCACCTCCAGCAGGCAGGGATACAAGTCCTCTCCCCGTGGGATACCACCACTGCCGGACCTCACATATGTGAGGCACGGAGGGAAGCCCAGCCGCTACATGGTCCCCCTCCCTCTCTCCTGCAGAATCCCAGTCTGGCTAGCACTTTCCCATGCCTGCTTGTCCCTGGGATGTGGGGGTCGTGAGGCTCCCCCCCCCCCAGACATCTGGACCCCTGTAGGAAAAGGCTCACTTTCTAGGCCATAGATGCCTTGCTTCAGGCACATCGCCTTTGTCTGATGCTCACAGATGAGGGCAACACTTCAGGCACAGGGTCTCCAGGGATGACTGACCTTCTCTCTGTTCTCCACAGCCAGACCATTTGTGAGAGGGGGACGGTCGAGACTACTTGTGGCCACCTCCCGACCCCAAGTAACCCACTGGCACAGGAGAACCCAGGAGGAATTCCAGTGGGAGCACTTCTCTGCAGAGGCTGGAGCAGGACAACACCATCTGTACAGGTGTACAAACACTCATTGGTGGAATGATGCCTGCCCCTGCTCTGCTGCCACTCCTGCCCCTACCCCCTAACCCCCTCCATGTGGCCACCAAGGTCCCCGCACACAAGGCGGTGAGACCACCAGAGCCAGGTGCCACTCCCTGAGCCTCTACCCGCCCCGCTCCATCCTCTTTTGTGCGCTCTGCCAGGTTCTTTCCCCTGTCCCTCCTCAGTTACGTCTACCCCAATTAGAAAAACAAAGAGTTTGATTTTTTCCCAAACAAAAAGTGTGGATAATTGTCTCCGCAGGGGGGGAGGAGAGTTGGGGCGAAAGGGGAGAGGAAAGACACAGAAGGGCAATGTACAGGCCCCAACTGGGGAGGCCCAGGGAAAGTGTCACTGAGGTCTTTGTGAGAAACATTCCCACAGGGCCTCCTGGATGCACATAGCCCCCATTGGGCCTGCCGGATGGCAGCCATGTGCAGCAACTTGAAGGCTCTGCCGAGCCAGTCACATACATTTTGAAGGACCCATCACACGGCCACCGCTTGGGGGATGTTCCACTCCCCACCATTCAGCCAGGTGAGGAGGCAATGGAACCTCATCTTCAGATGCCCAAAGGCGCCTTCCACCACCATGTGGGCCCTGCTGAGCATGGCATTGAAGCGTTCCTTGGTGTGGTGTCTGGTGTAGGGCTTCATTAGTCAGGGCAACTGAGGGTAGGCTGCATCCCCTACAATGCACGTTGGCATGTCCACATCCCCGACCCTGATGGTGCGGTTGGCAAACGTAGATATCCATGAACCGGCTATGGTGGTCCGTGACGGCCTGAGGACCATCAAAAAGTACCCCTTCCAGTTGATGTATACAGATGCCTGCTGGTCGGGGGCCCAGATAGGGATATGGGTGCTGTCAGTAGCGCCTCCTCCCTCCCTCTCAGCTGGGAAGCCCACGTTGGCAAAGCCAGCGATGATGGGGTCCACGTCGCTCAGGTTGATGACCCTGTGCAGCAGGACGGTGTTGATGCCCCTCACTACCTGTAGAAGAAGACAAACAGAAAATAACAGGGTTGCCAGAGCTCTTGTGTGGTCCCCGAGCCCACCTCCCTTCCCCCACTCAACAGGAGTCGCACCCTATATACCTCATCCCCTACCAGGGCTTTGTGAGGGTGGGACTGAAAAATCTCCTGAGGAGGGGGCTACCACCACCACCAATCCCCCTTTCCCCAGGGTACCCCTTTCCAGCACTTCACCACCCTCTTGGGACAATAACCTGAGAGCACCATACCGGCATGACCAGGGCCCCAGTGGTCCATCTCCCTGTGCTGAACTGGTTCCCAGCAGCTTGGTAGCTGTCCAGCATACCGAGCTTCCAGATAGTGATGACTACCTGTTTCTTGTAGGGGATGGTAGGTTGCATGTGGCTGTAATGAGGTTTACAGGATCTGTTGAAGAAGGGTTTATTTTCGACAGAGCTGCGTCTAGACTGCCGTTTTTTCAAAAAAGCTCCATAAAAAAAAAAGCAGCAGCCATATTTATGCTAATGAAGCACAGGATATTTAAATCCCTGCTTCATTAGCAATTTCGACATGCCTAATCTACATCTCTCTATCGACAGAAAGGTGTAGTCTAGACATAGCCTGTGTGGGTTAAGGCCATGGGCAAATGTGCAGTGAAGTTTTCTAAGATCCTTGCAATTGAAAATGAAGCCTACTGCTCTTCCTTGCTGCCCAGTACCATCTCCAGATGGCCTCTGAATACCCAGACTTTCACTTAAGAGTTTCTATATTTTTACACCATAGTGCAGATTTTTGCTGTATTTGCTTGGATTCAGTTTTTAATAGTTTTTGTTTCTCGAGGGCTATGCAGTTTGCCTTTACCATGATTCTATCCCTGTTTCCTCCGACTACAACCCTAGTTTTGGAGTTCAGAGATCTTTTATGGATCTTCTTTGTGGGACCAGATTTGAGCATTGAGGAGGAAGTCTGGCATTGGGTGAGGAATTCAGAGGCTGGTCTTTAATGAGAAGATACATTCTGACATTGCTTTCGGACTCTGAGCCAGGGACCATATTGCCCTTTGCTTTTTTATTTCTCAGATGTTGTATCACAGGTAGATTGGATGTAATTAGGTCTGTGGTTATTTAATATAATGCACCTGTGTGTGGGGGGGGGGGGGGCAGGGGAGGGCGAAGGTTAGGTTTTAAATCTGCAGCAAGTCTTCAATGTGGAGTTTCAGTATCTTAGGAATTCTGTTTATGGTTGTTTTGGAATGAAGCTATTGTAGTAATAGCTCTTATGGGCAGCAGACTTACCAGTTGCATGTTACTGCAGGAAAGATCTTTATTTGTAATTGATTTTTGAATAGTATGAATCCCAGTTGGGTGTATTTTTAAATATTAACTGGTAACTAAATCTAGTGTTAAGTATAGGCCAGAGTCATTGATTGTTAAATATTTTCCCATTTTGGATTAGAGGTGTTTGTGCTTGCTTGCTTTTTTTTCGATGCACTAAAAGGAGTGACCAGCAGTTCAAGGAGTATTGTGGGAAATGCGAATAAGAGGGCTCGCTAGTACCTCTGGGAGCAGTTAGCAGAGGAAAAAGAAACAAAACAAAACACTGGCTGAAATTGGGCAGTGGGGGCCAATCAGCCACCTTGGGACTCAGCCAATTGAACCTTTGGGGCAGAGCATCACACCAGGGCACCTTGGGTTCACTCCCAAAGAGAGCAATGGAGATGGTGGCCATTTTGAAGGGGAATGATTCTTTGTTGGAATTATCTGTAGAAGGACATTGTCTAGCCCTTTTGAAGAAGACACTTTCAGTTATGAAGAATAATGGCAAAAGTGGCCATTAATTCTAAACAAAATATTTTTAAACCACTACCTGTTACACCATATGTATCCAACAAGGAGGACAGGACCGGGGAAATTCTGAGAGTGTATGAGAAGGGGATTGGCTGTGGGACAAGAAGGGGAGTGAATGTCAGGGACAGGAAGGAAGGAAGAGAAATGGAATCAGTGCATCTTGTGGCAGCAAAGGTCATATACAACCCCGATCGGACTTAAAAGCCCATACTTCTCAGAAGATGAATTGCAGCTACTCCCAACTGCCCACCCAGGAATCTTGTTCTATATGTGTATGTAACAATGTGCAGTTTTGAGTGACATTGTCTTGATATTTTTCTCTTTATTTAGATATACTCAGTTTCTAAAACTGTACTATTAAATATAAGTTGATCTATCTCTGTTTTTCTTATACCACCTAGTTCTATTATCTCCCTTTCTGTCGGTAATTTCATTTTGGTTTAAAAAGGTTCAAAACATGAACAATTAGTTACTTTTTTCCTCCACTGAATTTAAATAAATAAAACCAGAAGCATGAAGAAGGAAATATTGTGTTGCATTTCTGCACAGCACCATGGCATCTCTGAAGGAAAACTGAGCCGTTTAAAAGATAGCAGTTATTGCCATGCTTCAGTACCAATACAGCACAGGAAAGTCAGTGTACTATTTTTACTGGTGCATTTTGTGGATGATTTTGCAAGTCAATTAACAGAAGCCCAATTATATAATCATGATTTAATCACAGACTAGTGTAAATTGAAATAACATGTTACAGAAAATGTCAAACTGATCTGGCTCAGTGGCATGCAGAGGCCTGGATTTGCAAGCAACCCTTGGGCTTCACATTCATATCCAATAGAGAGATGTGTGCACTAACATAGGTGACCCACTAACATCTCCCTGGGAAATGTGCCAACTCCACAGCTCATAAAGATTTGTTGGAAACTGTCATTCATGCAGCAATCATTTTAAATTATGTAATACTTCTCATTGGATGCCTGTTTCATACTGAAAGCAACTGCGTACAATGTCTTATTGAAGAAGAAGCATGGATCTAGTGGGTGTCCTGCCCTAGGAGTCAAAAGTTCAGAGTTCCATTTTGCATTCTCTTGCTGTATGCCTTTGAAGTCTAACCCTAACCCTAACCCTCCCTCCCGTTTTATCATAATTTAAATGGGGATAATAATTCTAAACAGTGGTGTTGTGAGGCTTCATTGATGTTTAAAGTACCATGAGATTCTCATGATGAGGAAGATACAAAGTATTATTAATTTGAGAATGAAATTGTAGTAAAGCTCTCATGTAAAAGCTGTACTTCAAAACATATATGTGGCACTTCTTTAAGGATCAGAATGTTCTATTTTATATTTTATGTTAAGGGGCAGTCTCATTCCATTAGGCACATGCAATGTTGTGGTAATGTAGAGGTGCAGCTTGTATCTACAAGAGATTGCATTTCTAATTACAAATTTCTAATTGCATTTGAAACACTGAATCTTTGAACACTGTAGATATAGTTTATTCTTGAGTCATAATACTGAGGGTTCAGAAATCGTGAAGTTACTAAAGCTTTGACACTAAAATGTTTTTAGAGAAATTTGATTCCTGAATATTTTTTTAAATATATTGCCTAAGTCGTTTTGTCCATTTATGTTGTATATTAAAGATTCAGATTGCTTAAATCTAGTTCAGTTTAAACGTCCCTGAATCTCTACTGAATTAATGTATTTGATTAATCTAAAATAAGCCCTATTTATAGAAACATAAATGATAGTGGCTGTGTTCAAATTGGAATGTACAGTATTCTCCACATGGTAATAATCATTTCTCCATCTTGTAATGGGGTCTTTTCACAGGTATAGTTTCTACGTTGGTGGATCCTATTGTAGGACCAAGGCCTATATTAGTTAAATAATAAGGACTGATGTAGAAATATCTTAAAATTCACATCTGTTGTATTACAAGTGCCTGTCTCTGTTCTAGTAGGGACTCCATATTTTTGTAATATACTGGAAAACTGAATCTTCTTTGTCAACAGTGTGTGTCACAGATCAGTCTTTGTTTCTCATCAGCAGTTAGTCGCATTTGCCCCAGTTAGGTTCGTAGGGCTAGAATTGTTTTGATCTGATCTATCTGATTATAGATTTTTTTTCTAGACCTGTTGGTTTAGACCAGATTTGAATCTTTGAGCTGACCTGCTTATTATCCCTAGATTTTACAAAGCTGTCTTTATGCTTCCTCCTACACAAAATGCTTTGACTGTAGTGAAATGAATTAAGCACCTGATTAAATCAGTACAGATACTGAAAACTAAAGAACTATATTGTATGACTGATAATATTGGGGACTGTTTTTAACAGACATGGGTAAATATTTACATGAAATCCTGCCTAATTAAAAGTTAAACCACAATATTTATATTCAAATAAATGCGCAATAGAAAATTTACTTGTTTTCCAGACAAAATACTTCAACTTAGAATTAAGGTAAAATGCTTTTCCTGTCAATGCACTGATTACAAATCAGAGAAAACACTGGTTAAATGAACATTAACATCCACCTCAACTTCATTTCCAGTGCTACTATATTTAGTCATCATAGAGTCATCATCCATCCAGTTATCATGCTGCCTAAACTCACACTTTCTACAGGATGTGCAGTTGTTATATTTTTAGTTCCAGTGCCAAATAAATAGTGCAAACCTCCAGTTCCTTAAAACACACTGAAAATGTCTTAATTCTGACCTCATACTTTTCCCCAGACAGATAGCATATTCTTTGAGTGCTTGCTCATGTCCATTCCATGTACGTGTGTGTATACCATGTGCACAGTTACCAGAGACTTTTCCCTCAGTGGTATCTGTGGGGCTTACTTTAGTGTCCTCTGGAGCGATGCGCTTATGCACTAATATAAGGGCTGTCGCCAGCCCTGCACCCTCTCAGTTTCTTCTCACAGATGACAACTGTTAGAAAGATTCTTCCTGCTCTGGCAAGATTTTCTTTTCCAGGGAATGGACTTTTTTGGTCATAGTCCATATAATTATAGTTAGTATATATGGTAGTTATAACAACTGTCCCTGTTGTTAAGGGATTTTTTGACCCTAGTGCTAGGCATGCCCCGTCTCTGGGCTTCAGGCTGTATGCCTCTTGCAGCAAGCTGTTGCCTGTTAGTGTCCCACACGCTAGTTGCCTAAAGTGTCTGGGAGAATTTCCTGTCAAGGAGAAGTGCCGGATCTGCAGGGACTTCAAATCTCATACCAGAAAGGGCAGGGACATTTTGTTGAAAGCCATTCTTATGGAGGTGGCCCTCAGACCAGACTCGGAGCCAAGCTGTTCTGAAGCAGCACTGAATATTTTAGCATCTCTGTGGAGTGCTCCCTCAGCACTGTGTTCTTTCCAGTACCATTCTTCATTGCTGGTGCTGAAGAAGAAAGCTCAAGTTCGTAAAATGCCGAAGGTACAAGATGGTCACACTAGCAACCATCATACTGGAGTTAGACAGAGGAGATTGGTTCTCAGCCCTTGACCTCCAAGATGCCTATTTCTATTTAATGAACTATCCAGCACACAGATGTTTCCTATGTTTCACAGTCAGAACTGACCACTACCAGTCGCATTTGGCCTATTGATAGCACCGAGAGTCTTTTTAAAAACTTCGGCTGTTGTAGCCGCATACCTTCATCGTATAGGGGTGATAATCTTTCCCTGTTTGGATGACTGTCTCATCAAAGGCATCTCGTATCAAGACACCCAGGACATGATCAACAAAACTATCACTTTGTTACTCGGCCTTGGAAATCCACACTGCAGCCCACACAGGCTCTAGAGTTTATAGGTGCGTGACTAGATTCAGTAACAGCCAGGACAACACTACCCATAACCAGGTTTGAGTCCCTCACTGCCCTCATAATCTCAGGCTTTTCCAGTCACGATAGTATGCAGCTGTCTCCAAATCCTTGGTTACATGGTGGCCACAACATATATGGTGAGACTAGCCAGACTCCATATGAGATGTTTCCAAGCATGGCTGGCCACTGTTTATGTCCCTTCCAGGGACTCTCTACACAAGACAGTCAATGTACAACACCACATCCTGACCTCACTACAGTGGTGGACACAACTGCACAATATGCTGGAGGGTATTCCCTTTCAACAGCCTTTCCCTATGATCACTATAATGAAAGACACTTCCCTTATAGGAGTGGGAGCACATCTGGACTACCATACAGTACAAGGCAAGTGGTCCTATCACAAACAATCACTGCATATCAATCTCCTGGAATTAAGAGCAGTACAGTACACATGCCTTCATTTTCTTCCATACATCAAAAACAAAACCAGCCGTATTCTGACAGACAGCACATCATGCATGTACTTCTTCAATTGTCAGGGAAGAACATGATCCAACTCTCTCTGCACAGAGGTGATGAAGCTCTGGAATTGGTGTTTACAGCACCAGATTACTCTCACAGCAACATACCTACTAGGAGTTCTCAATGTTACAGCAAACAACCTCAGTCAGCTGTTTCCAGACCAGCACGAGTGGGAAATGGACACAACAGCCCTTCAGGAAGTATTCGTCAAGTGCAGCCAACCCGACATAGACCTTTTTGTGACCCAATCCAATCACAAATGTCACCAGTTTTGCTCCAGGGCAGCCTTGGGCAAGGGATCTCTAGGGGATGCATTTCTTCTGAAATGGGAAGCCCCACTCCTGTGCGTGTTCCCACCGTTACCTCTGATCCATCGAGTAATCATGAAAATCAGACAAGATCAGGCATGTGTCACATTAGTAGCACCATCATGTCCATACAGACCTGGTTTCCTTACCTGCAACAATTGGCGATCTTTGCTCCTCATGTATTCCCTCCCTGTCACAATCTTCTATCTCATCATTACGGCAAGACCCTGCGTCCATAGCTGGTCACACTCCATCTCACGGCCTGGCTCCTTCAGAGCTCCATGATACTGAAATGTCCTGCTCTGACAGAGTAAAGCAAATACTAATAAATAGTTAATGGGATTCTACTAGAAAAACCTACACCTATAAATGGAAAAGATTCTCCTCGTAGATACAGGAAAAACACAACGCCTTATTTCTAAGGAATCTTCTATTTTTATAACCTATCTTTAGAATTTCCATTAAGTTTTCAGATGTAAAAGATTTAAAGAGTCTTTTTCTGTTTAAATCAAAGGACTAAAAACACTCTCCACTTCCACCCCCATATAATATTAAAATTGATAAAGGGCTTTCTCATGAATGATAAAACTTTCATGTAGGACAGGGGCGGGGTCCTTTTTTTGGGTCGGGGGCTGCTGACCCACAGAAAAATCAACCGGGGGTGGCATACAAATGGGAAGCAAAGTGAGAAGCCCCTGACTGAGGAGAAAAAAACTCCCCACATTCCCCTTGCACACCAGAGCCTCGGGGGAGAGGGAGAAGGGGCAGGCTAGTTGACTTTGTGTGCTCCAGTCCTGCAGGTGAGTGGCTAGAGTGCCAGCATGGGCTCCCCAATCCTCCCCACCCCAATATAGGACTTTAATATAAAGGTTTAGTAAGTATATTTTAAGAGGGTTTTTTACACTTTGGTTTCTCTCCAGATGCTTGGTTCTACTAATTAATATTTGCAGACCCCCTCCCTTTCCATTTTTATGAGAAACAATCACATTCTAGGCACATCCCTTTGTCCTTGCACAAGCAAACCCTGACACTGCTTTAAGTTATGATAAGAGGAAGCCAAATTTGGTGGCCCTGGCTCTTGCCATTTAAGAGGAGTTCTTGAACAAACAGACTCACAGATGAATGAGCACATACAAACACTCTCAAATATATAGTAGATGATGAGCCAGTTCTTCAGCTGGTATAAATCAGCACAGCTCCATTGAACTTAATGGACTTGGTTTATACCAGCTGAGGATTTGGCCTAATATGTTTACTGCTGGACTACTTTACTGTCTTCTATTTATGGTTATTGTTATTCAGAATCTTCAGTTAAAACTTTGACATTTAAATCACTAGATTGCTAAAAACTTTTCTGACATGAATAACGAGGGAACATCATGATCAAGAGAAAAAGCACTGGCTTTTTTTTATACTGAGTTCACAATAACATAAACAGATCCTGACAGTTTCTGTTTTCATTGGCATAAAATGAGAAAAAAATGCTTTTTAGTAGGGATAATTCAGTAAACAAATTTGTGAGTGATTTACTGTCTACACATTTTTTTTTGTCAACTCTGTATCTTATTTCTCAAATTTTTCCGCATTTTCATTTTGTAGATGTAGTTCAGAAACTAATGAAGTACAGGTTTAACCTCTAAAATCCAGGACTCTCTGGTCTGGCCATGTCCGTGGTCCAGCAGGACCACGAATATTGTTGGCCCAGAGTGCCCTGGCTGGCCACCAGCGAGGCCAGTTGGGCTGGGCTGGTGGTGGGGAACCCAGTCCCAGCAGGGCCAGCACAGTGGAGAGCACAGCACTGACCAGGGCTGGCAGCAAGGATCGCAGCCCATCCAGTGCTAGAGGTAGTGGGGCCAGGAGCATAACCCTGGCCAGGGCTGGTATGGTGGGAAACAGCCTCAATTGAGGCTGGTGTTGTGCAGGAGTGCAGTCCCGGCTGGGGCAAGTGGGGCTCCGTGTTGGCTGGGGCTGGAGTCAGCTGAGTGTGCAGGCCAGGCCTGCTCTGTTGGGTGAGGGTGGGGAGAGTGCAGCCCTTGCCAGGGCCGGAGGCAGTGTGGCCTGCCTGTCCAGGGCTGGCGCAGTGGGGTACGCTGCATATGCAGGCCTGGCCAGGCCTGGCATGGTATAGGGCTAGAGGCAGTGGCAGGAGTACAGCCTTACTTGGATGCAGGGTCTACAGCCAGGTAGGGAGCCTTCACCTCCCCTCATCCAGCAAACTCCATTGTTCGGGACCACTCAGGTCCCAAGGATGCTGGACAAGGGAGATACAACCTGTATTATGAACTATTAATTATGTATTTAGATGAGGTCACAACATGATCCCTTCTTGGGATAGTTGTTGGAGGACAAATAAGCCATGGTGATCTGTAAATTAAAACCCTACGAGTGGTCCTTGAATCAATTTTTTCTTGAATGGGGCATGTATCTTAAGAAAGTGTGTCAGTATTCTACATAAGAAACTGGGTAAGAAGTAGTCTTGTGAAGATTAAAGTCAATTTTTTCAAAAGTAGTGGCAGGATTTTACTGATGAATCCAAATTCAGCAGCTTCTTTTAAAAATTTGCCAGTAAATGGAAAGTCATGAAAGGCTTGTATTGTTCACTACAGTTATAGTAGGTTAGACCTGTTCTAGGGAAGTACAGATCAAGAGACAACTCCCTTTGCCCCTCCTGCATTGGTGGGCCTGTCTGAGAATGACCATTTGGTTAGGCAAGTCAGGTGGTTCTGGCTGCACCAAAAAAAGAAAGTTCCTTTGAAGTGCCAAGCACTCCCTGTCTCAAAGGACATCTTGACTACCTTCCTTATTTGTCTTAGAACAGATTACGGACAATCTGATACTGAATTTGTTTAGCTGTTGTTTGGTATCTTCACAAAAAGAGAAGATAGAACCGTTTCTCTTTAGATTTTAGCGATCAGGTTTATAAAGTGTTCATTGCATTCCTTCCTACTCCACAAAGAACTCTTTGTTGAACAGGAATATGTTTTCTTTACTCCTCTTGTGAAACTCTCCTTTCAGGTTGATTGACTCTCATTAGCTGGAAGTTCCTATCACTGACATTTTTAATTTGGGCAGTTATATTGGCTCATAGCATAAAATGAACATGTAGGCTTGGTTACTGAGGGATCATTCTAATTTACTCCCAAAGATAGGACCTGACCCTGCAAACCTTACTAATATGAATGATTCTTATTCACATGCTTGGCTCCCTTGCTACTAATGAGATTATTAATGTGCAGAATTTGACCTTTTAAAATTTAAGGTGTAATTTTGCCACCTTTACATTGGTTGAGTATTATCTTACTCTGTGAATAGTTCTATTGGTTTTGATGGAATTCCTTGGTGAGTAAGGGTACGTCTACACTTGCTCCCTAGTTTGAACTAGGGATGCAAATGTAGGCCACCGAAATTGCTAATGAAGCAGGGATTTAAATATCCCACGCTTCATTAGCATGATCTCGCTGGCGCATTACTTCGCTCAACAGCTGTTTCGAAAGAGAAAGTGCGCACCAGGACGCGTTCGTTCGAACCAAACCCTTTGGTTCAAAATAATGTTACTCGTTTTTTGAGGAGTAACGTTAGTTCAAACCAAGGGGTTTGGTTCGGACTAATGCATCCCGGTGCACACTTTCACTTTTGAAACAGCTGTTGAGCAGAGTAACGTGCCGGTGAGATCATGCTAATGAAGCGTGGGATATTTAAATCCTCGCTTCATTAGCAATTTCGGTTGCCTACATTTGCATCCCTAGTTCGAGCTAAGGAGCAAGTGTAGATGTACCATAAGGTACTACTCAACTAGCATAGAGCAGAATCTGGCTTTTAATTAGGCTCTGAGAATGTGATTCCACCATTACTCAAACTGTGTTGTAGTTAGAAATTATTTGTTATAGTAGTAACCATTTGTGGGCATGACCAACAATTGGGAAATGGCTGATCTGAAGATTAGATTGAGTATCATTTTTTCCATGAATATCCTCATTAAAATCACTAGAACTATTCCTGGAGTTAGGTATTACATCACGTGAGATAGTGACCATGAATCATAGACCCATAAAGCTGAATAGGATCTCGAGAGATTATCTAATCAATTCCCATGTGCTGAGGCAGAACCAAGTATACCTAGAAAATGCTGGACAGGTTGTTTATCTAACCTGTTCTTAGAAACTTTTTAATTATGCAGATTCCACAACCTCCTTTGGTAATGTGTTCCAGTGCTTAGCTGTCTTTATAGTGATAACATTTTTCTTTATATTTAACCCAAATCTCTCTTACTTCCAATTAAGCTGACAGCTTCTTGTCCTGCCTTCACTGGATGTAAAGAACAATCATAGTCTTTGAAACCGTCTTCAGCACATTTGAAGACTGTTGTCAGGTCTGTCCTTAGATGACTTTTCTCAAGTCTAAACATTCCAAGTTTTTTTAAACATTCTTCATAGGCTATATTTTCTAAGACTTTGATAATTTTTATTGATTTACTTCTGGACTTTCTAATTTGTCCACATTTCTTAAAGTGTGGTACCAAAACTGGACATCATAGTCTAGGCTAAGGCTTCATCAGTGCCAAGAAGAGTGGCACAGGTGTCTCCGATATCTTGTAACCAACACTCCTACTAATAAACCCCAGAATTTTAGTCTTTATTAGTAACTATATCACAACATTGGCCCATATCCAATTCATCACCCACTATAACACCCAAATGCTTTTCTGCAATGCTAGAACCTAACCACGGTGCTAAAACCTAGCCACCTAGCACATTTTGTAGTTGTGCATTTGATTTTTCTTTTCTGAGTGCGGTAATTTGCCCTTGTCTTTATTGAATAGAACAATTGTTTCTGAACAAACCTCCATTTTATAAAGGCCACGAATGAATGTTTTATTACCAGAACTTCCAAGTCATTGGTCTGCTTCTCTTCCCATTGATTCTCTGGCACAGATTTCTTCCTCTTGTTGCACTCACTATCAGTATTACTAGCTTGTTCAAAATAGTTTTTCTATGATCTATCATGTTTTGGTATTTATATGATATAAATTGTGAAAAATTACTGAACAGTTTCAGTATGTGTGTACAACAAGCAATTCAGGAATATAAAATCTAGTATTAAGATAACAAAGATGAGTGTACTGGCTAACACAGTACATGTCAAGTTGTTTTTTGTGAATAGTGGTTTGACAGGCTATTGCTATGACTACAGTTAGGTGATAGGAATTTCTTTCCAAACATAGCCAGCCTTTCTAGTTATTAGAGAAACATAGCTTTCTAGTTAAAGAGAAATACACTTATTCCCTGAAAGGTTTTTCTGAAGCACAAATCTATACTTACATTCTTCAAAACATTGTAATTCTGCTCTTTACTAGCCTGTTGTCATGCTGTGGATTAAAGATCATATCATGGCAGGTGATGAAAAAACATTCATTTTTTTTTAGTGATTTTTTTTCACTCTGTACAATTTATAGGCTTTTTAAATGTAAGATTTAAATCATAGTTGTATTCTGAAATTGTGTTCTGAATTGAGAACCAGAGTAAAGTAATTCTGTGAAATATGAGTACTGTACTAGAAATATTGCTTATAATACACAATGACTTCTAAAATGCCTTCTGATTAAGTGTCTTAACATTTTTGTCATGTTATACATTTCTCCCTTAAAGGGAGCTATGATCACAGTTGCAAACTTGCTGCTTTTCTCTTTCCAAAATGTAAGCACTACTTAGCAATAATATTTTGCAGTTAATGACTTTATAAAGCTCTGCCAGCATTGTGGAAGGAAACTCAGTGGTGTGGCTGCCGATATGGAATTAAGAATCCTGGTGCATCAGGATTAGAGGTCTGTGGAAGGAGGAGAGATCATTTACATGGGCTTTGTATTTCTCTCAGACAGCTCTGCTACTCTCTCAACTTGGCTCATTATAAAACACAACAAACACTAACCAGGCATTTCTGAACCTACTAAATTCTTGGTGAATCACCATGCTGGGTAAAGGACCAGTTTTCATAGGTTTGTGGTGGCTCCAATGTGGGACAATTTCATAGATTTTTGAATTTTGTTATTTTTATAACTGGGTTCAGAGAGGTGGTTTGCAAAAATCTGAGTAGCTTTATGTGTTAGCAGGCCTTTCCTGATTATCTGTGACGTGCATTCCTGATAGTAAGAAAAAACAAAATTCAGAGCTTAATATTACAAGAACATTTTTAGGTAGAGGTGAAAGTGAAGAAGGCATGTTTGAAATCTCCCATTAGCAATATTTAGGTGTTCTCTCTAAATTATGATTTACTGAAGACCAGTTATGCTAATTTTGATGGAATAAGTAGGCCCAGAGAGGATCAAAGGGTTAACATGACTGTCCTTATACAACACTATAGAGTCAAATGGCTCAGGTTTTGAGTGAAGAGACCACGGCCTCCTTAGTGCAGTGGCAAACACACTAGAAAATTCATGCCAGACTTTGGAAAACATATTAATCGGGATACAAAGGAGGAAAAGAATCAGAATGAGACAAAGTATTTTGGAAGTAAGGTTGAATGGTTACATAAAACAAACTTAATCAAAATGTATCAAAATCCTCTTTTCGGAGAGAGGGTGTGGGTTAGAGGCAAGTAGTACTTCTTGGTAGGGAAGACAGGATTAGTTCTGTTGTTGAATTCTGAGTTGTTGACAAAAATGAGACACAAGGAGGAAAAAGAGATTAGCTAATAAAGGTGAGGAAATACCACTTTTTCTTGGTATTCTCAGGTGGTTAGTCAATCATGGATTGACAGGTTAGGTACAACAAGTGTTGCCCTACACTAGGACTATTCCACACACGGCCCGTGGGCCACATATAGCCTGTTTGTTTGCGGCCTGTGGAGTGGTTTGAATTTACGTGGTGCTCAATACACGGCCTGCAGGTGGCAAGGTGTCTCCTAGGTGGGATGAGCATTGAAAGATGCAAGTGGATGGGCTGGCTGGAACACACAGGTACAGGGTGTCAGCATTTCTAGCCCCCACAGAGGAGGTGCTAGGAGCTCCCGGGAATTGTGGGAAGTGCTGGCTACTTAGCCTTCTGGGCAGAGCCTGACAGGTATTGACTGGCTCACACTGGCCATGTTTGCGTCTGGCGCTGTGGCTGGGCAGCCCTGCCTCCAACCTGCATGGAGCAATGGACTCCCACGTGAGGACATCAGCCCTGCTGGGAATCCAGGATGGGGCTCCCAGGCACCTGTTCTTTTTACTTCTTGTGTCCAGCCTCTGATGGAGCAGCCCAACCCCGCACTGGCCAAGGGGAGAGCAAACTGTCCTGCTGGGCTGGGAAGGCCCCGCCCCCTCAGCAGTGCTGGGCATGCTCCAACTGCAAGCCAGGGAAACAGCTCGGTCGGGGCAGACCTCTGGAGGGGAAGGAGCTCCTCCTGCCCGAGCATCAGAACAGCTGCCACTGCTGCCCGAGTCAGAGCTGTGGGCCCAGCCAACGCCCTGGGCTGGGGCCCGGTGGAGAGGGTGGGCCCGGGCGGGCCGGACTAAGGAGTGGGCAAGCCAGGCAGCTGCCTGGGGCGCCAACCGATGGGGGGCGCCTGATGGCAGCTGTAAGGGGTGCACGGCATCCCCTATAGCTGCCATCAGGCGCCGTGCACCCAGCTCTCACAGCGCTGCCCCCCCCATCCCTGCAGCGCTGGCCAGCAGCGCCCTTCCCACCACGGCCGCAGGGCCCTGCATGGCCAGGCACAGCCCGCCCCGGCCTGCGTACCAGCAGCGGTGGCCGGGCCAGGCTGGGCAGTGCATGCGCTGTGAGCCCCGGGGGCGAGCCTGTGCACCCTAGGGGGGTGGGCTCACACATGCGCCATGCGCCTGGGGGTAGCGCTCTGCGCCCGGGCCCGGGGTGCCAAAATAGCTCGGGCCGGCCCTGGGCTCTACCCTTCCTTCCCAGATCCTGGACTAGAGGCAGATCCTGAAAGACTTGCCCCCTGGGCCGGTTTGTGAAAGACTAGGCCTCAGGGCCTGCTGGAGAGAGACTAGGCCGTAGGGCCTGTTTATAAGAGACTTGGCCACAGGGCTGGACGGCGTGGGGCTAGACAACCCGCCACAACTGGTGGAGAACCTGAGTGCTCTCAGGCGATCTGCCCCCTGATAAAAAGGGGGAAGGTTTTGGGGGGCTACCCAGGGAGGAAAGAAGAGATTTCCCATTTTTGCGGGTCTGGGTTGGGCGAAAGCCAGGACCCTGGGCCCTCAGGGTGAATTATAGGGCATCAGAGGGAGCACCGAGTGCAGAGCTGAGGCAGCGTACCTCAGCAAAAATGAGAAAGAAGCACAGGCAGGATGCTCCCCGTATCCTCAGCAGAGGACCCATTGGGTCCAAGTGGGCGGCCTGAAAGGGCAAGGGCAGCCCAGGCGGGGGGCGGAGATGGGGAAACCCCGAGAGATGAGAGGCAGCAGCACCCCTGGAGAGGTGGCTCCATCCCCGTAAGGGGACTCCGGCAGGACCAAGCCCTAAGGGAGGATACAAGGGCGGCCAGGAGGTGCAATTTAGGTGCGCGGGCCTGCTTGGGGATTGCGGCTATGGCCAGGTGTTGGTGGCGGGGGCACGAGTGGAAAAGGGAGACTCGGCAAAAATAGTAATTCTGGTTAGTGTGAATGACCAGCAGACAATAGCCCTAGTGGACTCAGGGTGCAGGCAGACCCTGGTTCGGAAGAGATTAATCTCCAGGCCAGTCCAGTGGGGGGCCCCGATACATCTGCAATGCATCCTCGGGGACGTGAGGTTGTACCCCACAACCTGGGTGAAGCTGGTGATAGACCCACATGAGGACCACTGGACGGTGGTAGTGGCCCAGGAGCTGGTGTACCCTGTGGTGTTAGGCCTGGATTGGCCCTATTTCGCAAGTCTCTTGCAGGATGGGAACCTGACGAGCGGGAGGAAAGGGGCCCCGATCCCTTCCCTGGCAGCATTGGCCGACCCGAAACCAGCAGACGACCCAGGAGAAGGAAGCTCTGGGGCCTCAAGGGAGAGGGAGCAACCCCTCATGGTTACTTTGAGCATAACCCCCCAGCAGGCTGGCATAGACCTAGATGGAGACTTTAGCAAAGAACAAAGGAACAACCCGTCCCTTAGCTGGGCATGGGACCAAGCAGAAACCCCGGATCAGGGAGAGCCACGACCGGCGGTCAGAGTGCAGGGTCCTTGGTTTGAAATCCGCAAAGACATCCTGTACTGGCTGGTACCGGACCCTCAGACTCACATCGACATCTGTCAGCTGCTGGTGCCTCAACGATTCCGGTGGCTGTTATTCCAGCTGGCCCATGCCATCCTGGCCCATTCCGGGCACCTGGGCTGGGAAAAGACACTGCATAGGGTGGCCCAGTGATTCTTTTGGCCCGGGATAAACCAGGAGGTGGCAGACTATTGTGCCTAGTGTTCAGAATGCCAGAAAATGAGCCCAGGCGGGGTCCCATGGGCACCTTTGGTATCACTCCCAGTGGTAGGGACCCAGATTGAACAGATAGGTTTGGATCCAGTAGGCCCACTAGAAAGGAGCATGAGTGGGAATAAATACATTCTCGTAATCGTGGACTACGCTATCCGTTACCTGGAGGAGGTCCCCCTGAGGGTGACAATGGCCAGGGCGATCACGGACGAGTTACTGAAGGTGTTCGCAAGGGTCAGGATCCCGAAGGAGATCCTAACTGACCAAGGGACTAATGTTACATCAAAACTTATGGCCGAGTTGTGCCGCCTCTTGAATGTACGTGCTCTAAAGACCTTGGTGTACCACCCACAGACCGATGGGCTGGTCGAGCGTTTCAGCAGAACCTTGAAGACCATGCTATGCAGATTCATGGGTGATGACCCCCATCTATGGGACAAGTGGCTGCTGGCACTTCTTTTTGCGGTGAGAGAGGTACCTCAGTCCTCGACGGGGTTTTCACCCTTCGAGTTGTACAGACGCTGGCCAAGGGGAATCTTTGACCTGGTAAGGGAGACATGGGAAGAACAAGAGACCCCTGCTCAGGGTTTGGTCCACTATGTGATCCACCTGAGGGAGAAGCTGGAAGAACTGGGACGATTAGCCCAAGTGAACTTACAGGAGGCCCAGGGGGAGCAGGCCCAGTAATACAACAAAGGGGCAAAGGCCCAAACCTTCCAACCGGGTGATAGGGTGTTGCTCCTGCTTCCTTTTGCTGAGTCTAAGCTGCTAGCAAAATGGTACCGTTTCAGGTGACCCAGAAAGTGGGCCCTGTGGATTATGAGGTGCGACTCCCAGGGCGGCGTAAGGAGACCTGCATATATCACATAAACCTGTTAAAGACTTGGAAGGAGCGAGATGCCATGTTGATAGCCCTGTATGCCTCAGAGCCAGAGCATGGGCCACTGGTTGGCCCCCCAGGGGAACGCCTGTTAGTAGATCTCGGGGCAGACCTAGACAAGGCACAATGGCGGCAAGCACAAAGCCTGATTGCGTGATTCCCTCACGTCCTGTCGGGTCATCCCAGGAGAACCCCATTGACAAGTCATCACATTACCACCCTCACTGGCCAGAAAGTGCGGGATAGCCACCGGCCCCTACCCCGAAAGATGTGGGACACTGTATGTCGAGAGCTAAAGGACATGTTGGACTTCGGGGTCATCGAAGAGTTCAGAAACGAGTGGCGGAGTCCCATTGTATTGGTCCCCAAGCCTGATGGGTCGGTATGGTTTTGTGTCGATTTCCGAAAGGTCAACGCCATATTGCGATTTGACGCTTATCCAATGCCCCAGGTGGACGAGTTGCTCGAGTGAATAGGAAGAGCCGAGTACATTTCCACGCGATACCTCACGAAGTGGTATTGGCAAATCCCCTTGACACCCTCTGCAAGTGAGAAAACAGCATTCCCAACACCCTTTGGGCTGTACCAGTTCACAATGATGCCGTTCAGCCTGAATGGAGCAACTGCTAAGTTCCAGCTACTAATCAACCAAGTCCTGAGCCCACATGGTAAGTATGCAGCGGCGTACATAGATGATATCATAGTGTATAGCAGGAACTGGGAGGAGCACCTTTAACATCTAGAAAAGGTGCTGGGGGCCCTGGGAGAAGCTAAGTTGACGGCGAACCCTGCCAAGTGCCATCTAGGTGAACGAGAGATGACATATCTAGGTTACACCATGGGAAAAGGGACAGTAAACCATTGGTGGACAAGGTGCAGGCCCTCTGGGACCATCCCATCCCGACCACAAAGAGGCAGGTGAGGCAGTTTTTGGGGCTGGCGGGGTATTACCGCAGATTCGTGCCCAACTTTTCCACCCTAGCCACTCTCTTGACGGATCTGACCAAGAACCAACAGCCTCGGAAGGTGGAGTGGTCCGCGGAGTGTGAAAAGACCTTCTGGACCCTAAGACACCAGTTGCTCCGAGAACCAATCTTGGCTCAGCTGGATTTCACAAGGCCATTCATCCTCCAGACCGATGCCTTGGAGATAGTATTGGGAGCGGTGTTACCCCAAGAAATGGACAGAGAGGAGAACCCGATTCTTTATCTCAGCCGTAAGTAATATCCCCAGGAAACCAAGTACTCAACAATTGAATGGGAGGCCCTGGCAGTGAAATGGGCCATTGAAGCACTCTGATATTACCTGCTGGGCGGTCCTTTTACCTTAGTTACTGATCACGCCCCGCTCTGGTGGCTACAGACTATGAAAGACACCAACACCCGAATAATGCGCTGGTACTTGGCGCTGCAGCCTTATTCCTTTCAGGTGGCCCATAGGCCAGAGAGGGCGCACGCAAACGCAGATTTCTTCTCCCGCAGTGGCCGGGAGGAGGAGGAGGAAGAACCCACCGGGGAAACCCTCTTAAGGGGTGTGTATATGACGGGGTGGCCCAACCCCACATTGGCCAAGGGGAGAGCAAACTGTCCTGCTGGGCTGGGAAGGCCCCGCCCCCACAGAAGTGCTGGGCATACTCTAACTGCAGGCCAGGGAAACAGCTCAGTCGGGGCAGACCTCCGGAGGGGAAGGAGCTCCTCCTGCCTGAGCATCGGAACAGCTGCCACTGCCACCTGAGCCAGAGCCACGGGTCCAGCCAACGCCGCAGCTATGGACACCTCACCGGTCGCTGCTGCCCCGGCGCCCATGGCTTGCAGCCACCCTAGCCACTGTCACCGCCCCCGCTGCCTCCGTGCCAGCGATCGACCCCAAACCTGACAACACCATTGCACCAGACCAGGGGCGGCCTGTGGATTCAGGCAACCTCAGCAGTCACCTAGGGTACTGCGTTCAACGGGGCGCCCAATGATGATGTCACGGCATTGAGGGCTATGGAGGCGGGGTGCTGATCGCGCATTCCGCCTAGGGCGCCAGCTGCCAGCAGCTCTCCTCAAGCCGCTCCTGCACCAGACGCCGTGCCGGTCAGCACTGCTGCCGCACCTGCCAAATGCTGCTGCCACAGCTGGACCTGCATACCCAGGTGGGACCCACACCAGTCAGGGAGATGGGGTAAGAAGCAGCCCAGGGTGGGGAGCAGGAACAGGCCTGGCGGGCTCAGCGCATTTCGGGGAAAACTCCCCACAAAGCCAGTGGTGGGAACCACCCACCACTGATAGGGCCTTGGGCTGGGGCCCGGTGGAGAGGGAGCGCTCTAGCCTGAAAACTTTTCTTTTTCCGGTAAAATCACTCCAAGAAACACATAACCTGAAGCTTCAAGCTAAACACCCAAAACACTGGCATACAATTTTCTTTTTAATAAGAAGCATTAAAAATGGCAACAAAGAAGAGATGCTTGTTGGATGAACACAGGGCTTTCCACCCTGTTTGGGACATGGAATTCACTTTTGCAGAGATAAATGGAAAGCCAATGTGTCTTCTTTGTCAAAAGACTATCGCTGTGTTAAAGAAAACAAACCTGCAAAGGCACCATGAATCTTGTCAGCCTGAGTTCAAAGACTTGTATCCACCTGACAGCAATTTAAGAAAAACTAAGATATGTTCTTTACTAGACGGCTAGTAGTTAAATTCTTGGACTGTCATTGCTCATTAAAAGTGCTGTCATATGGGTGGCAATCGGGTAAATATTTCATTTTATTAATATCGGCGGAACTGACTTAAATTGGGCTTGTGTGTTGTGTAGTCTTGCTTTAATATTTGTATTCATGCCCGTCAGTGTGAAAGAAGCTATTTGTATATATATTTGCATGTATATGCAACCATACTTAAGTTGCAGCCCTTAACATGTGCTATGAGTATTCATTGTGGCCCCCAGGGTTCCCAAAGTTGAGTAGCCCTGCCCTATACGTTGGCTAGGGTTTGCCAAGATGTCCAATTTTTGACCAGAACCTCTGGTCAAAAAGCGATCCTGATGAGCACTTTTGTCTAGGCTGTTAAAAGTCGAATCCCTGTCTATCCTGACTCCGCACTGTATCTGGAAGTAGCTGCATGTCTGACTCTTAGGTAGAGGGCCCAGAGGGCTCCATACACTGCACCCATACCAAGCACCAGCTCTGCACTCCCATTGGCCAGGAAATGCAGCCAGTGGGAGCTGCGAGGCTGGTGCCTGTAGGCGAGAGCAGTATGTAGAGCCTCCTGCCCACCTCCCACCTAGGAGTTGGACCTCCTGGCTGCTTCTGTGGTGCAGCAGGGAGCCTGGACCAGAAGGGGGCCTGCCATAGCTGTGCTGTGCCACTGACTGGGAGCCACCTGAAGTAAGCTAATGCCCCAACTCCAACCCCCAACCCTCTTCTCTAGCCCTGAGCCCCCCCAAATCAAAAGCCCCCTCCTGCATCTCAAACCTATCATCCCTGATCCCATCCCAGAGCATGTATCCCTCAGCTGGAGCTCTCACTCTTCCTGCACCTCAACTACCTGCCCCAGCCCAGAGCACCCTCCTGCACCCTGAACCACTCATCACCAGCCCCATGCCAGAACCTGCACCCCCAGCTGGAACCCTCAACCCCTCCTGCAACCTAACCCCATGCCTGAACCCACTCCCTCCTCCCATACTCCAAATCCCTTAGCCCTACTCCCAGACTAGAGACCCCTCCTCCATCCCATACTCCTAATCCCTGGCTCCACCCCAGAACCCACACCCTTAGCCAAAGCCCTCACCCCCTCCCACATCCCAATCCACTGCCCCAGCCTAGAGCCTCCTCCCACTCCTTGAACCTCTCATTTATGGACCTACCACAGAGCCTACAACTGCAGTTAAAACCCTTATCCTCTCTTGCCTCTCATCCCTCTGCCTCAGCTCAGTGAAAATTGAGTGAGAGTGGAAAGAGCAAGCTACTCAAGGAGGGGGAAATCAGTAAGTGAGAGCAGGGGCTTACGAAAGAGGCAGGACAGGAGGCTAGTCTCAAGGAAGGGGTGGGGCCAGGATGTTCAGTTTTGTGTGAGTAGAAAGTTGGCAACCCTAACCCTGGATAACTTTTTCTGTCTGGTATGTCATTTGAGTTGGTCATTTCCCTGCCATTTGCTGGTCTTCCTCAGGCTAGGTGGAGCTGGAGGGATTGTTTCATCTGGTCAGGGCAGGCTACTGCTATGCAAAACAGTCTAGGAGTCAGTGAATAAAACAGAGAGGCTACGTCTAGACTGCTTTCCTCTTCCGAAAGAGGAAAAGCAAATGAGGAAGGAGGAAATGCAATCCGATCAGATCCAAAAAATAAAGTTTACAGGGTTCTTTCAAAAAAGGATTTTTTTGCGCTAAAACCATGTCTAAATTACGTTTTTGTCCTGAAAAAATCTCTTCTGAAAGAAGGATCGGAAGAGAATATGCAAATGAAGTGCGAGAAAATGCTAATCAGCACTTTATTTGCATTTCCTTTTTCTTCATTTGCATTTCCTCTTTTGGAAGAGGAAAGCAGTCTAGCCGTAGCCAGAGAGAGAAAGGGCAGAAAGGAACACAGGAGGGAAGAGAAGACAGAGCAGGATATCCCATGTATCGAGTTGAGTCCTTGCTGATACAGCAGTGATGGTCAGGCACCTCCAGCGGTGCTCTTTAGTCTGGGTATTACAGTGATATGATGGTCCTCAAAGCTCACAAATGAAGGACAGAATCCCTGGAGTAAAGTGGAGGCCTGCTGGCCTTTCCCTCCCCTCTGGGAATCTCTCTGACAATCTGTTACATCCCCAGCCCCAAGTTTCCTTTGTTAAGGATCCCCAAAAGAGGTAATTGGTGGAATAACCTATCCTCTCATTATTCTGCTCACAATGAGGTCTAATTTCTGACATAACAATTTTAAATAATTGATTTCTGGTTTCATACTCCTCTGGTTTACTGGACATGATCTCAAGACAGTCCTTCAGTGGTATCATTAGGTCTTGTTTAAACCAATCCAGTCAATTTTCTCCATTTTTTGTCTTTTCCCATCTGTGAGGGTATGTCTACACTACCCCGCTAGTTCGAACTAGCGGGGTAATGTATGCATACCGAACGTGCAAATGAAGCCCGGGATTTGAATTTCCCGGGCTTTATTTGCATAAGCCGGCCGGCGCCATTTTTAAATGCCGGCTTGTTCGAACCCCGTGCCGCGCGGCTACACACGGCACGGGCTAGATAGTTCGAACTAGCAAGCCATTCCGAACTATCTGTACGCCTCGCCGAGGCGTACAGATAGTTCGGAATGGCTTGCTAGTTCGAACTATCTAGCCCGTGCCGTGTGTAGCCGCGCGGCACGGGGTTCGAACAAGCCGGCATTTAAAAATGGCGCCGGCCGGCTTATGCAAATAAAGCCCGGGAAATTCAAATCCCGGGCTTCATTTGCACGTTCGGTATGCAAACATTACCCCGCTAGTTCGAACTAGCGGGGTAGTGTAGACATACCCTAACTGTTTTAAGTACCTGGAATATTTCATCAACTTTTATCCAGATTCCCACAGCTGAACTCACAGTTGGGGAAGGCCATTTAGGTCCTAGTTGTTATAACAGACTACTGAATTAAGAAGTTGCAAAAGAGCTTTTGAACAAATGTTATATATAGAAGAACTTGTAGGCTAAAAATGTTTCCATTTAGAATGGGTTACAGTTTCCTTACCTTGTCAAATCTTTTTTTAACTTCTCCCTTTTTTTAGTAGTTTACTTTTAACACAGTACCTACTCTACTGTATTTGCTTTTTTTGGTTTCTGCTGCTGCCTGACTGAATACTTCCAGTTCCATATGAGATGTGTACCTGACTGGTCTTTTTGTATCTCTGGTGTTTGTAACTCTGACGTTTCACTGTAATTGCTCTTTGTCGTTAGAAATTGTTTAACAGTTATAGTGTACAATTTCCAGGTAAATCAAAATAATGTATCAACTACACATTTGATTGCATAATATAATTTAGAGTGGTACCTGTAATTGTCTTGGTGCCATTATTTGTGAAAGTGGTTAGCGAACAGGAAGCCTAAGCAATTTAGGACTGGCTGGTATTGTATAACGTAAGTAGAAAACAACAGCATCTACATTACATAGATTTGTTAATTTAATCTTGTCATGTACTAGAAGTAACCTCCTGCAGTGCAGGAATAGTATTAATTTATATTTTCTAAATGTTGACATGATGATTTTATTATTAATTTTGTTATGCTTTTTATGTTGGTAAACTAGCAAGATGAGTTGATGCACAAACCTTTCAACACAGTTAAATATTTGTATTGCATGTGTAGGTGTGTGATACGATAGCAATAATAAATATTCCATTGCAAGGTAGCTAGGAATGCTAATCAATCCAAGAAACTTTCCTTCAGCAAACAAGAGACATTTTATATAAATGGTCTATGCCACAGATGCCTACCTTATCTATGTAAGTTTTTGTATCACATTCATCACAGGGATATATAATCCACCTGCTTTCTTTGTGGAAAGCTAATTCATTACTTGAAACGAACAGAACTCCTCAGTTCACACAAAAATGCTCTCCAGCAATGAAAGCTGTCAGATTTTCCATCATGTGCCTCAAGTAGTTTAATTTCAGTTCCCTCTGAATACTTAACATCTGTGCTGAGGGTGCCATTGTCCATTGCAATCTGGACACGTGCGTGGTGGGAACTGCAGTGAGAATGCTCATACATTTAAACCTACTTTAGGCCACTGAAGAATCTTTGGATGACCGCTTTCAACCACTACCCACTTGGGCTAAATTTGAACAAGTGATCTACACATGAAATGCTTTATAGCCTGTTACCAATCCCTTGACCCACTAAGTGCTCTTCAGTTACATTTTTAGAAGCTATTATTTGTCTGGGATGTTATCTGACATGAGTTTTCTACACCTGAGTATGATCAGAAAAATCAAATAACCACTTTATTCAGGTCTTTCAGCTGATCTTTGTCTGAAGGTAAATAGCAACAGAGAGCCTTAAAACAGGTTCTCAGACTGTGGACCACAGATGACTGGCAGTCTGTGAGCTCCATTTAGATGGTCTGCAGGTCGTTCCCTCGAAGGGGCATGCCTGGGTGGCCACACACAAGAAAATGAAGGTCTGTCCACCGAATCAATGGAGCTGTGTAAGTGAGACTCACCTTATTAGGTGTGACTCCACACAGCCTTGGAGGGGGAGGTAATAAGAGGATGGTCGGGGCGGGAGGAGTGGGGGAATGAAGTGAGAGGAATTTGGAATATGCATAGCTGTAGTGGCCGGAGAAAGAGGCAACTCTCAGCAGCTCCAGGACTGTGGCTGTTGTGTTCAGACCATCCTCTTTCCCAGTCCCAGTTCATAGGCTGCCGTGGTGGGGGAGAGAGGAAGAGACCCCTCTCCTTTCTTGCCCCAGCTTGGTAGCTGCTGCTGTGGAAGAAAGACAGCTCTCTCCGGTCATCTGCAGAAGTGGGCTGTGCCCAAGAAAACTCATGATACCATCTACATGTTTTGTTAGTCTATTAAGTGCTACCAGACCATTTGCTTGCTGTTTTTTTTTCTATGGGGGTATGTCTACACTACAAAGTTAATTCGAACTAACGGACGTTTGTTCAAAATAACTTTGATAGGCGCTCCACTAGTGCTCCACTAGTTCGAACTTAATTCGAACTAGCAGAGTGCTTAGTTCGAACTAGGTAAACCTCATTGTACGAGGACTAAGCCTAGTTCGAACTTACTAGTTTGAATTAAGGGGTGTGTAGCCCCTTAATTTGAACTAGTGGGAGGCTATCCCTCCCCAGCTTTCCCTGGTGGCCACTCTGGCCAACACCAGGGAAACTCTATTGCCCCCCTCCTGGCCCTGGAGCCCTTAAAGGGGCACGGGCTGGCTACGGTGCCCGTGTCAGGTGCAAGCCTGCCAGCACCCAGCTAGCAGACCCTGCACCTGGCATGGCTCGAGCAAGCCACCTGATGCCCCCCAGCCCACCCCCTCTTCCCGGGACCAGGCTGGCGGCTCCCGGGAGCTTGCCCGGGACCGCAAGAAGCGGGCACCCGCCTGGTCTAGTGCGGACATCGTGGACCTCGTCCACGACCTCCACACTAGGCACAGGAAAGTGGCCGTCTAGGGCAGGAGAGCTGCCAGCCTGGCCACCCAGGAGCAGGTGTGCATGAAAATCAAGGTGGTCCACTGAGACACCCGACCCTGAGCCCTGAGCTTACAATGGCCGTACTGGGTCAGACCAAAGGTCCATCTAGCCCAGTAGCCTGTCTGCCGACAGTGGCCAACCCTAGGAACCCTGGAGGGGATGGACCGAAGACAGTGACCAAGCCATTTGTCTCGTGCCATCCCTCTCCAGCCTGCCACAAACTTTGGGCAGGGACACCACTCCTACCCCCTGGCTAATACCACTCCATGGACCCAACCTCCATGACTTGATCTCACTTCTCTTTAAACTCTGTTCTAGTTCTAGCCTTCACAGTCTCCTGCAGCAAGGAGTTCCACAGGTTGACTCTTTGCTTTGTGAAGAACAACTTTCTGTTACTAGTTTGAAGCCTGCTACCCATTCCTTTCCTTTGGTGTCCTCTAGTCCTTCTATTATGGGAACTAATGAAGAACTTTTCTGTATGCACCCTCTCCACCCCACTCATGCTTTTATAGACCTCTATCCTATCCCCCCTCAGTCTCCTCGTTTCTAAACTGAAAAGTCCCAGTCTCTTTAGCCTCTCTTCATATGGGACCTGTTCCAAACCCCTCATCATTGTAGTTGCCCTCCCCTCTCCCACCCTCTCTCTTCCCCTCTCTCACCTTCTTTTCCCAGTCTTCCCGAGTTTTGTTCAATAAAGAGAGTTTCTATTTTTGAATACACTTGTCCTTTATTTTGAACATCAGGAAGGGGGACTAGGGAGGGGTAAGTGGAAGGAGGTGAGGGAGGAATAGGGTATGAACTCCCGATGGGGAGGACTGGGCTGGCTCTGCGGGCTCCTTGGGGTGGAAACTCTCCTGAAGCCCCTTGATTGACCCCCCCCCCCGAATGGCAGCCTGCGGCAAGTGCAGCCGGGCTGATGGCCGAGTGCTGTGATGTGCCGTGTGTGGGCACTCAGGGCACTCCAAGCCAGGACTGCTTTGCAAGCGGGGAACCCCTGAGAACTGTCTGTCCGGGGTGGGGGTCGGGTCCCTTTAAGCACAGCCCTCGGCTAGCCTGAGGCAGCAGGTCCACACTCTAAGTCCTCATCTGATGCCCTGCCGGCACTGCTTCCGGCCATCCTTAACCCCGGTTCAGGGTCCACTTAATGTGGACATGCTAGTTCGAATTAGCAAAACGCTAATTCGAACTAGTTTTTTAGTCTGGATGCGTTAGTTCGAATTAGCTTAGTTCGAATTAACTAATTCGAACTAAGTTAGTTCGAATTAGCGCTGTAGTGTAGACATACCCTAACAGACTAACTCCCTGAAGTTCTCTTTAAATGACTGCTAAAGTTTAATGGAAATCACTTATCCAGGCAGATATTTTTTATATGGCACCTTTATCCATAGTGCTTTATAGTAATTATCTAACAGTACAAACAGCTTTTGGAAAGATCATTAATTGATCCGCTGAGACCCTCAGTAATTTTTAAGTGGTGCACACAGAAAGAAGAGTTTGAGAACTGCTGTCCTAAAATATAAAATACCATTGATATACTTTTGATATTCACAGTATTTAAAAGCTATTGCCTCATAAAGGAAAAACAAAAAGTTATGTTATATTTTGCCTCCTATTCTTTCTGACATGAACAGATAGGAGTAGTGGTAGGATGCAAAGAGTAAAGTATTTATCTTTTTATGTTTTTCTGGATCCATGTATCTGCAATATATTGGGATTTTAAAGTGTTTCTTGAAGATTTTCTTTTGTCACCTCCTGCCAGTGTGACATGGGAAAGAAGGTATTGCTACTGTCAGAAAAGGGCATTATAATTTGTAAAAAGACAAGTAATATATCATTTTAAGTTTTACATTTTCTCACCTCTGAGTTTTATACTGCAGAAACTGAGAAAAAGATTATTTCTCAGCAATAAAGTGTTACTAAAGAAACATATGGGCCAAATCCAGAAAATTAGGGTGAGAGAGATAATTATAATTTATTTAGCAAATACATGAAATGATTTCTAGACAATTATTTATTTTTACTATAAATTCCTCCTTGATGGATATTTATTTATTATACTTTACAGCTGCTGCAATAATTGGTCTGTCTAGAAGTATGAGTAAGCCATGGTGACCTATTTTCTCTTCCAAGGAGGAAAGAAAAAAAGCTTCTGCTCTCCTTGATGTGCCCTTTAGACACATCACTGAAAAAACTCATAGATTTTGGAGGAAAGAATTCTCCTCCCCTTTCTTTCATTGATGAGGATTCTCTTAAACAAAGTTGTTTATAAAATTGTAATTAATCTTTCATACCATGCTTATCAGAAGTGTAAGGATCCCCACAGGAAAAGCAATTGCTATGTTCTGTTCTTTGAAATACTGATGGTCTTGTACCATTGAAACTATTTTTTTAAAAGATATTCAATTACAAAGGAAATAAAATACAAATAATGTTAGTGCTTAACATTCTTGCAGCACCCCCCAAATTTCAGCGCAATGGTCTTTTGGGTTAGATTCTAATTCCTTACAATGGCTGCTTTGTTCTAGCCCTTGGGTGTGTTCCTGGTGTGTGGTCAAGGCACTTGACTTCTATGTCCTAATAATTTGTAGCTGACAGAATGGCCCCTGGGTTCATAGGCAGCCTGACTGCTGTAACTTGTTCCAGGGGCCACACTACTCCTCCACCAGCTCCAAGTTTTTGGAAACCACCTTTGCTTCCACATTGAACACCACTAAGAAACATCCCAGGATCAAGCCATCTCTCATTAACCACCGCTTGTGTAGCCAAATTATGCTTGAAATCAGTTAGACTACTTGCAGTTTTTAGCACATACTGTTTTTAGCACAAATGTTCTTGGCATAAAATTTCCTGTTGTGGAAGAGACCCTGAAATACCCAGGCACAAGAAAAATACCACATTCTCACCTCTGCAGTACAGAACAAACATACTCCATTCACAGGAGAAGGTCCTAGACCTATGAGCCAACATAGCATGCTCCCTCCCCCTACCCTACCACTCCCAAATCCAGGAGTCCCTCAATGGCACTTGTGTAAAAATGGTGCCTGGTGGGTTTTGTGAAAGTATTTCAGCCCCATTCTGAGGAAAACATGCCAGTAGTTCTGTTCTATTCAAATTCTTATACTGAGCCCATATCTGTGGTAATGATAATGCCACTCCAGGCAGTACTATCTTCTGACTTGTACAGGTCGGACCTCCCTATATTCAGAGGCAGCAATGGCGGGGGGAGGGAGCAGGAGCCAGTGCTAGGGGCAGTCGGCTTAAAAGCCAGTTTCCTCCATCACCATCTCCGTGGTGTGGGGGGTGGGCAGGGGAGGCAGAGGTGTTGTTTACTATATTTAAAAGACAGAGCCACACTAGTTTGGACCTACTCCTGCTGCAGCTTTGCAGTTTAAATGTAATACAAGCCGGGCTGCCTGCATGCCCGGCTACTACTACATTTAAACTGCAAAACCACAGCGGACCCTTATTGACTAATCTTGTACTCGATACAAACTGTATCGAGTACATGATTAGTCATTTACTCGATACTTAACATCCATAGTAAGTTTTCCCTGTTTTTTTGTTGTTGTTCTTTTGAGGTATTTTTGTCTTTTTTTTTTTAAACAGGAAAAATGTGTTCTGTAAATTGCTTATCCACTTTCCATAATATGTTAGCCATACAGCACTAACTCAGATAACACAATTGGACTTGGAACCTGAGATCCAAAAACACTACACCTCAGTGGTACAATTTCACTGGCTTGTCCCAACAAGGGACAATAATTTAATAAAGCTCTGGAATCTGCTTTTCTAATTCTTTTCTCTCTATCCAGATAATAGGATCAGGATGGCCTTGTCTGTAATGTTGTTTTTTCTTGTGTAACAAGCAGCTGAGGGTTGACGTGAGAGCATGTAAATTGCACGAAACTGAAAGCATTTCTTAATGCTTATTTATAGGACATACACTGTACAGTGTAGGAAATAAGAAATAAGCATGAAAAATAATCTACCTGCACATAATACTTCTATAAGAGCTTGGATGCAGAGCTGAATCATTGCCCTTTCTTTGCAAGCTCTTTTTGGCATATGCAGATTTATCTGAAAGTCTGTAATCCTCCTCCCTGATTTCAGAGGAGCCTTTAATCCCTGGAAAACCTCTCTGTACCTCTGCTGCTACAGAGTCTAAATTACAAGTGGGTAGGCTTGACCACTATTCTCAGATGTAAGCACACTATTTTATTGTGCAAAAATGTGAATAACTTCAGCTCCTGGGTGTTGATATAAGACTCTTCTGACAAATATGGCTTTTAAAACCTACCATTGTTTCTGAATTATTTGGCTTCTGCTAGGTTTTGAAATAAAAATTCTGAGTAAATATTTTGAGAGAGCTAATGATTTCTGCAAACTATATTTGCCTGGAAAAATAGCAACATAGAAATTATACTGAAACAGATCAATAGTCTGCTTAGTTTGATATCCTACCTCTCGCATCATGCAGAACGTAGAAGTTATGATTTTCAACAAATACATGTAATTGGGTAATGCTATATCATAGGAGACATTTCTTCCTGATCCCTGCTTATGATCAGCTTATTCTCTGAAGCCAGAGGACTGATACAATAGGTCTTGAAAATTGTATCTGAGTGTAACTTAGGGATGGTATTCTTTATATATACTGTATTAGTAGTAAGGATACTATAGATACAGTGGAGATAGTCATTTAGTTCTAAGCAATACAGTTCTTATCTAGGAGCCAGGACCCAGGCAGCAGTAAAATAAAGGATTATATCCAGCTGTTAAAACAGAGTGGGGAAGGGTTAGATACACAGATTCTCTCCTAATGGGCCTGACTCCTCTCTGCTTTGCACCTTTTGAAATCATTTACACCTGTGGAAAGTGGCTGTAAAATGCTGCCAATTCAGAAAAACGTAAAAAACCCCAAACTATTGGTTGTTTTTTTAAGTTTTTCCAGTTACAGACTTAAGGTATGTCTACACTACCCTCCTAGTTCAAACTAGGAGGGTAATGTAGGCATACCGCACTTGCAAATGAAGCCCGGGATTTGAATTTCCCGGGCTTCATTTGCATAAGCGGGGAGCCGCCATTTTTAAAACCCCGCTGGTTTGAACCCCGTGCAGCGCGGCTACACGGGGCTCGAACTAGGTAGTTCAGACTAGGCTTCCTATTCCGAACTACCAGTACACCTCGTGGAACGAGGGTTCGAACCAGTGGGGTTTTAAAAATGGCGGCTCCCCGCTTATGCAAATGAAGCCCGGGAAATTCAAATCCCGGGCTTCATTTTCAAGTGCGGTATGCCTACATTACCCCGCTAGTTCGAACTAGCGGGGTAGTGTAGACATACCCTAACTTGGTTACCCCTCTGAAGCTTGCCAAATCAGAGTTCTTCATTCATGGATGCTAATTAGTCTAGCTGGCTATATATGATGGGAGAACTAAGCGGCAGGGTTCAGAAGGCTGCACTACTAACTTACTACACTGGAGTAATAGAATAGCAGGGTCACAGTGCCTCTCTGGTGTGCAGTTTTTACAGAACCCTTTTCAGGACTGTGGCAAAAAATACAATCTGTCTTGTTATAATGTGCACCTTTAACCCCGAAGGATCTTCAAACACATTACGAATTATGGGTCCAATTCTGTTTCTCTGAGTTAAATGAGAGTTCAGTCACGCCCTATGCATTGTAAATACATACCATTAAAGGTGCCTACCAGGGAGACACAACAATGAAGGATATTTATAGTGAAGTCAATGTGTTGTCAACTATATGATTAACTGATAAGCCTAGGCTTATCGGTTAATCTTCTTGACTACACACATTTCCCCGACCTTCGCTGCCTCTGTAGCAGAGGCAGCAAAGAGTGGGGAGCGGGAGCAGATGCTGGGGGGAGCTGGCTTAAAAGCTGTTTCCCCCAGCACTGGCTTAACAGTGCCGCCTGCCCCTCCTCGCCCCCCACTGCTGCATCCCACAGTGCAGCCTCTGTCCACAGCGAGCCTAGACCCACCATGGGCAGAGGCTGCTTCGCAGTAGCAGACCCTGTCCAAAGGGGGGTCCTACAGAGCAGCCTCTGTCCATGGGAGCTCAGATCCCGCATGGAGAAGGGTTGCTGGCATCTTGCACTGCTGCCTCTGTATCAGAGGCACCAGCACAGAGTGGCAGGCAGGCAGTCTGCACAGGGAACTGGTTTTTAAACTGTCTTCTCTTGCTGACTGGCTCCCTCTGCCACCCCACACTGCTGCCTCTGTAGCAGAGGCAGCAGTGCAGGGTGGCAGAGGGCTCCCCGGGAGTGAAGCTGGGAGCGCACTGGCTGCTGGCCCCATCCCCAGGGACTATTGAATAGGCATGTAACTGCAAAGATTTCATGTGATTCTATGACTGTTCAATTACCCGATATCTAATATCCTTAGACATTTAGACAGCAATATGGGCATTATCCTCTATTGTTATTAAAAGTGTCATAAATTTTAAGGTTTCATCAAAAATTCTGATAGAAATGTAGCCGTGTTAGTCTGGGGTAGTTGAAGCAAAATGCAGGACAATGTAGCACTTTAAAGACTAACAAGATGGTTTATTAGATGATGAGCTTTCGTGGGCCAGACCCACTTCCTCAGATCAAATAGTGGAAGAAAGTAGTCACAACCATATATACCAAAGGATACAATTAAAAAAATGAACAAATATGAAAAGGACAAATCACATTGCAGAACAGGAGGGGTATGCGGGGGGGGGGGGGAGGGAAGAAGGAAGGAAGGTAAGTGTCTGTGAATTGATGATATTAGAGGTAGGGAGAGTGGGATGTTTGTGAGTTAATGGTATTAGAGGTGATAATTGGGGAAACTGTCTTGGTAATGGGTGAGATAGTTCAAATGTTTGTTAAGTCCTTGTTGGCAAGTGTCGAATTTTAACATGAATGACAGTTCAGAGGATTCCCTTTCAAGTGCAGATGTAAAAGGTCTTTGTAGCAGAATGCAGGTGGTCAAGTCATTGAGAGAGTGTCCTTTCTGGTTAAAATGGCAAGAAACTGTTTTCTCTTTGTGATCTTGTCTGATATCTGTTTTGTGGGCATTAATCCTTTGGCGAAGTGTCTGAGATGTTTGTCCAATGTACATAGCAGACGGACACTTTCGGCACATGATAGCATAGATTATATTTCTGGATGCGCAGGAATATGTGTTCTTGATCTTATAACTCACTTGGTTAGGTCCAATAATGATATCAGCAGAATGAATATGTGGACAAAGCTGGCAACGGGGTTTGTTGCAAGGGAAGGTACCAGGGTTGGTATTAGTGTGGTATGTCCTGTGGTGGTTGGTAAGAATCATCTTGAGGTTAGGTGGTTGTCTATAGGAGACTATGGGTCTGTCTCCCAGAGCCTCTTTGAGTATGGTATCCTGTTCCAATATAGGCTGTAGTTTATTGATAATGTGTTGGACAGGTTTAAGTTGGGGGTTGTAGGTGATGACAAGTGGTGTTCTATTGTTGGTTTTCTTGGGTCTGTCTTGAAGTAGATGGTTTCTAGGTATTCGTCTGGCTCTTTCAATTTGCTTTTTTATTTCTCTGGGTGGGTAGTTGAGATTTATAAATGCTTGGTAGAGATCCTGAAGCTTCTGGTCTCTGTCAGTGGGATTAGAGCAGATGCGGTTGTATTGAAGGGCTTGGCTATAGACGATGGATCGCGTGGTGTGTTCTGGATGGGATCTGGACGCATGTAGGTAACTGTATGAGTCGGTGGGTTTTCTGTAGAGGGTGGTGTCTAATTTTCCATTGTTGATTTGTACGGTGGTGTCCAGGAAGTGGATCTCTCGTGTAGAATGGTCCAGGCTGAGGTTGATGGTGGGGTTCTACGGAACTCAGTTTCTTTCTTGAGGGAAATTAAATGGCTGAGCTGACCTGTCTTAGATTTGAACCTATGATGGACTCAAAACCAGATAAATGGCTTTTGCTCAAACTTGTTCACCCTCTCTGTCACAGTTTAAGCTTGGAAAATTTCCATTCTAACTTTGAATGCAGTGTTGCTGGAATATTTTTTCATTTATATTTCCACAGTACTGAGTTGTTAATTGTTCTGTTGATTTTTTTTGTCTTATTTCTCTACTTTTGTAGTTAGACCAAGATGTGTCAAGGAAGATAAGCTAGTTAAGGGGAGGGGAGTTCACATTTGTAGTGGTAATGCTGAAGGCAGAAACTATGTATTTAGGTTTTTATGATTACTGGCACACCCCAGCAACCCGTTCTAGCACCCGTGCATGGACATTTCAAAACGTTATGAGCATATGAAAGCAGGTGTTTCAAGAAGTAGCCTTTTAAATTGCAGGCAAATATTTGAACAAAAGCATAACAGGTGTATACTGTGCAACACTGTCAAAATTGCTGGTTGACAGTAGGTCACAAATCCACCTTTTAAAACAATAGGAGCTACATAATTATGTCCAGATTGTGGAGTGTGAATGCTATCGTGTTTCTGTGATCAACTTCTATATAGCCTGGCTTTAGGATTTTTAGTATCTTATCTTTGTCAATCAAAAAAGTGCCAGCCAATCAGATAGCAGAATTTCCAAGGACACAGACTGTCCTTCATGTGCTCAGTGATTTGCTTACCTTGAATTGGCTTGATTTCCCTTGTGTTGGCTCCCTCCTTATTTAGTGAATAACATTTTTCCATTTATATTTCCACAGTATTGAGCTGTTAATTGTTCTGTTTTTTTTTTCTTTTTTCTTTCTCTACTTTTGTGGTTAGACCAAGATGTGTCAGGGATGATAAGCTAGTTAAGAGCGGGTCACATTTGTATTCCTTGAAAGGCTTCAGAGTGAGTTTCTTTTGCACTACAGGTACACTAGCTGCTCTGACCATGACAGACACATGTCAAGTGAATCTTGCATGCATGCACTTCATGCATATAAGAGCTCAGTTGAGAGGGCGCAAATAGACACAGGGAGAAAAGAGAAGTTTCTTTATACATTGTATATCAGCAGTAAGAACCACAACACCCTCAGGTAAAGCCACTGTTCATTTCTCAAACAATCCCCTTGATTTGTACCCCTTTCTAGTTTTTTTCAAAGAAAAACTAAATCTCTTCTTCCACCTCTCCCAGTTTACCTGGAAAAGGAATAATCTGTAGTAAAGGCCTTTTTCTCTCCCCCCCCCCCCCCCCCCGTCCACTTTTTACTTCAAAGGAAGAAGCAGAAATCCCACCAGATACCTTTGAGATAATGGAAGCTTTTTGTCTGTCAGAGTGCCAAGAGTCTGTATTCCAGGTCACCTTTAACAGAAGACAGAGAACATAGAGCTTGCTGGAAAATTCAAAATGGTAGATTGTTGGAATACTCACAGTGTCACAGTAACTACTGCAAGTGGAATGGAGAGAAGACTTCTAGGACTATAAATTCAGTGTTTTATATATGTTCTAGTTTTCTCCCCTCAAAATTATAATTAACATAGCGTTACCAGGTGTCCGGTATTCATCCAGACAGTCCGGTATTTTCGCCTCCTGTCCGGTAAAAAAATTCAGAGAATACCGGACACCTAAAATGTCCGGTATTTTCTGATTTTTTCCCTGGCTAGGAGGCGAAAATGCCGAACACCTGGCAACCCTACAAACACTCAGTGCCCAGCAGCCTCCCCACCCCCCGAGCATTCCCTTGGCTCCCAACACCCCTGGATCCCAGCCCCCATGCTTACCTGGTTCTGCAAGGCTGCTGGCACAAAATGGCTGCCGACCAGGGAAAGCAATGCTTCCCCTGGGTTTTAGTGCTCAACCCTGTTCCTATCCCTGCACTCACTCTTAAAGGGGACATGCTGTTTTAACACTGTTTTATTTTAATTTTTTTTTTTGCTTAATAAGTCTTGGAGTCCTTTTTTTTTGGCTCAACAACTTTGGTCTCCCCCCCCCTTTTTTTTCTGTCAACAGAATTTTTTTCTGTTTTTTTTTTGGGGGGGGGGGAGGTGTTCAGTATTTTTGTTTCAGCCATCTGGCAACCCTATTAAATCACCAAGTCAATATTCAGTGTATTGCAAGGACCTAGATTAGCCAAATCTTTTTAAAATAAGATGGAAATATATGTGAAAATGCAGCTATTCAACATGTGATTAGCAGCTCACAAAAGTAGTATTTATATGTAGACTGTTATCTTCGAGCCTGGAGCATACTTAACTGATTGGGCCTCAGGTGCCAGAGATGCAAGTCAACATACAGTTTGAGGATCCTGCTAGGAGGTAGACGTGAGATGGGTGTCCAGTATTTGGGAGGGATCAGAACACATGCACCTATAGGACTTTAACAGCAGAAACCTGGGCACCTAAGGATTTTATATGTCTCATAGTTTAGGTGGTAGCTGAGCAAGGTGCCAGTAAGATGTAGCCACCTAAAGTGAAATGAGGCATCTAAATCTTTTGCAAATTGAGTCCAGAGATCGCTTCAGTTCTCAGGACATTTAAGATATGGGTAGAGATAAGTCTGAGCTTTGAAGCTGGGATCCAGATCCAGATTGTCTCAAAATTTGGGGGTGTTTTGAGCTGTCAGTTTAGTTTGGGCCATCTTTTGATGTGAGGAAGGATAAGGAATTTGGATTTTCCTTAATTTAGCTGTTGTGAAGAGTAGGTCTGTTCAGTGGGTTAGAAAGGGCACTGATAAAGTTGAAGAAAAATGCTTTTCACACTGGCAAGGGGTTCAGAAACTAAGGACCAATTTAAAGTATGAAAGTATAAATAAATGGGATACTTGATTGGAACTGTTTCATACAAAGAGAAAGAAATCTATGGGATCACATTGTTGGGGAAGATGTAATGAAAACTGCAAACTGGGGCAAGGACCATGCTTTTATTCTATATTTATACAGTGACTCTCAAAATGGGATGCTGGCTCATAACAATATTACTGCTGTTACTAAATAAAGTATGTAAATGAGTTGAAGAGGAATCCTGATCTTGAGAATGATTGAATTACATTCAAAATTTAAAGTCAGATTAATATTAACCATAAATTACAGGCATAGGCATGGCCTTTTCTTGTTCTAGGAAATTATCTTTTTTTTTGTCTCTGTACTTCTGCTACAGGAAAAATGGACTACCGTATTTTCCGGCGTATAAGGCGACTGGGTGTATAAGACGACCCCCTAATTTTCCAGTTAAAACATAGGTTTTGGCCTATACTCGCCGTATAAGACTACCCCCCCTTCCGAGGCAACACCATTTAATAACATCAGATTTGATTTAAATAATTTTAATTAAAATGGTTTTGACTTACCGGTACTTAAAATCCTTCAAAATCCTCATCATGTTCATCCTCTGACATCATAAGTTCATCAATGACATCTTGTGGTACATTTGTAAGACAGTCATCATATGGATCTAATTCCGAATCAGATGGTGTGGCTTCAGCTTCGGCTTCCCCTTCATTTTGCCACAAGAAGTCGTCCTCCATACCATCCAAAGAATTTGATATGCCACTCTTCTTGAAAGACTTGATTACTGTTTCTGCATCAATATCATTCCAGGCTTTTATGACAAAGTTACACAAAACATCCAATTGTGGCGCACGCATGTTTCCTCCTTTTGTGAATGACTTTTCGCCACTAACCATCCACTCATTCCACTGTTCTCGAATGCGATCTTTAAATGACTTGTTTAGGCACACATCCAGTGGCTGTACCAATGATGTCAATCCTGCAGGAATAACTGCCGCATCTGTGTTTATTCTTGCCAGCCTTTTCTTTGTGCTGGTAGTTAAATGAGCCCTGAACATATCCCACACCAGTAGGCTACGTTCTTGACGAAGTCCACCTGGTCGCCTACTCCATACATTATAAAGCCATAGCTTTACCCCTTCTTCATCCATCCAGCCTTTTTCATTCACATGTACAAAAACTCCAACAGGGAACTTGATTTTCGGCATTGTTTTTCTTTTAAAAATAATCATTGGTCTTAATTTGGCGCCATCAGCTGTACATGCTAGTACCACTGTAAAACTGGACTTCTCATGTCCTGTTGTTTTAATTAACACTGTTTTTGCACCTTTTGGATTAACAGTTTTATTTCCAACCATGTCGAAATTCATAGGAGTTTCATCCATATTTCCAATTTGACTTAACGCATAGCCATGTTTCTTGCGCTGTTGTAATACATATCGATGGAAAAGACTTACTTTGCCGTTGAGATCTGCAGGTAATTTTTGTGCAATTTTGGTCTTTTGCCTCAGTACCAGATTATGCCTTTCCAAGAACCTAGTACACCAGGATACAGTGGCCTTAAATCCTTTGCTGTGATCTGGGTTAGATTTGGCCCACTGAAGTGCAAACATACGTATTTTGTTTCGTGTCACTACATAACCATTTTGACGACGCTCATGCACCATGTCTGCTACGTGCTTTTCAAGTTCTGACCAATGTGGGGTGCCTCTTCTTAATGCACACTTACTACTTGGCATACTCTTTAATGCATCTTCATTTGCTTTCCAGTCTCGGACCATCTTTTCTGTTACTCCATATTGACTTGCAGCAGCACAGTTATTATGTTCCTTAGCAAAGTTTACAACTTTCAGCTTGAAACTGGCTTCAAATTTCCTTCTTCTTGCTGGAGCCATGATGGGGTCTTTTCTACCAGCCATTTGTTGTACACCCACTTACAGAACGTCCCTAATCTTTTAGGCCGCTGGATGTGCGGTAATACAGTACTGTAGCTTCGGCTACATACAGAACGTCCCTGTGCTGATACTGTATGTACCGCGCTGAGCCAATCCCGGCAAGCGGTGTATTCTATTAATGCATACAAAGCCTGCTCGGATTGGCTGAGTCAGAGAGGCGGGCTATTACAACCTTTGCCAATCCGAGCAGGCTTTGTATGCATTAATAGAATACACTGCTTGCCGGGATTGGCTCAGCGCGGTACATACAGTATCAGCACAGGAACGTTCTGTATGTAGCCGAAGCTACAGTATGTTTATACCCAGCGTATAAGACGACCCCCGATTTTTGGGGGATATTTTTTAGTATAAAAAGTCGTCTTATATGCCGGAAAATACGGTAGTCTTTTCCTGCCCTTTTGTTCCTGCAGTCTTAAGGACTTTTGTGGTTGATTTACAATGAGTATAGTTTAGGAAGTTACAAAATTGCACTTTCAGCTGAGCAGTTTATAATTGCTGCAGTGAAATTAGATAAACCTTCAATTCATTTTTTAAAGTGGTTGCAGTTTTCATTCCAGGGCCAGTGAAACAGTAATAAATACTGATCAAAGAAAGTTATCTGTAGCCAGAGCACTTTAATAAATGAAAAATTAATAATAATAATAAAATCCAAGCTTGCCAGCTCTTGCTTTTACCTACTGTTGTTATTAATAATCCCATGGAAGTATTCTTTAGAGGGATATTTTTCCCAAGATGAACCAGCAAAAGTATGTGGTATAAACCTCTGGAAAGTAGGTTTATAAAGGCATTGCCAAGAGATTGATGATCTTGTATAGTAAATAGTGCTGCTGTCATAATGAAGTTGAAGTGTTTATAGAAAAGAATTAGTTGTAATAAGGGGGGTGTTTATCTTCTCACACCAATTTTACATCTGTCTAACTCAAGGGTGGGCAAAAGAGCCTCCATGGATCTGGGAGCAGGGGGAAACGCGTAGTCTTCTCCCGCCCTGCAAGGGGTGCAGTGCTTCTAAGCACCCCACACTCCTTGCAGGATGGGGACAGGGTGGGAGGAGACTTTGCATGCTCCCCTACCCCCAGGCTAATCAGGGTCTGTGGGTGGGAAAGCACGGAAGTGTCCTGGCTCTGCCCCTTCCACCAGAGATTCCACTACTTCCACCTGAGACCCCTCCCTTTCTGGGGCAGCCCAGGGCCACTTAAAAAAATTCTGAAGTGTCCCCCAGTCAAAAATTATTGCTCATCCCTGGTCTAACTCATCTGATATCAGTAGCATTACTCCTGATTTGTCCTAGTATGAGAGGAGAATCAGATGCATAACTTATAAAAAGTGTTATTCATTTAAATAGCCATTTTAAACGAGAGCTAATTTGGATATTTTCCCAAGGTTGGGTTAACCTACCTAGCTCTGAAATAGTCTCTGATTTTCTTTTCCTATCTCCTCTGCTTGTTAGCACTTAGGCCCAGATCCATAAAGAGATTTAGGTGTTGTGACATTCGCCTAACTCTCAGGTACCTAGAAAATTATAGGAATAATACTGTCATTCTCAATCCTGAGCTGGGGCCCAGGTTTCCAGTGTTAGGTGCCTGAGAATACAAACTGCAAAGCTGGTACACTAGTCAGGAGCCACCTAGCCAATGGGACATGGTGACAAGAAGGGTGGCCCTAAATCCCACCTCCCTCTCAGAGCGAGGCACCTAAGTCTAGGCTGAGGGGAGGTGCTTATATCTGCTCCTGGTCCAAGCATGGAGGGAGATAGGTGCTCCTTTGCCTAATTCTCATGCAGGACACAATCAGTAGGCAGGCTCAGAGATCATCTAGATCAGGGGTTTTCAAACTTTGGGTTGTGGCTTGTAAAGGAAAGCCTCTAGCTGGCCATAAAACACTTTGTTTACCTGAGCGTCTGCAGGTATGGCTGCCTGCAGCTCCCAGTGTCTGCGGTACACTGTTCCCAACCAATGGATGCTGTAGGAAACATATGGGCTGGGCCACCATTTCCTGCAACTCCCATTGGCCAAGAATGATGAATCACTGGGAGCTACGCATGGCCATACCTGTGGACACTGAGATAAGCAAAGATTCTTGCAGCCAGCTAGCGGCTTACCCCTACAAGCCGTGATGCAGCGTTTGGAAACCCAGTATTTAAATCTACACAAAACACTGAGGGTGGCAGAAGAACCTCTTTTACAACTTTTAGCCAACTTAAGAGTCTACCTGTGGTGTTGGCAACCATCCAGTTCTGTTTTCCCTTTGCCTGATGAGGATATGCCATCTTGCAGGTGAACATCTGAATCATTGGATAATAGAGTCATGCTCAATCTTTCTCTGATCCCATTATTATTTAATTAAAGTGGAATAACTTCAATAGAAGAAACTGAGGAAGGCCCACCTCAGAATATCCCCATAGTCAAGGGGTTAGGGCACTCACCTGAGAGACAGTAGAACCTTCTTGAATCCCATCTTCTCATCAGGCAGAGATGGGAAATGATGGTGGCATGAGGCCCTGCCACGATGACAATACAATTGATACAAGTGCTCCTGGTGGAATATGCATTGCCACCAATGCAAAGAGCCAAGCGTGCACACTCAAAAGCTACTCAATAACTGCCATGGCTGATGTGAATTAGGTTGAAATAATTTTCCAGGGTAGACATTGTCTTAGATTATAACATTCATAAATGAGCTTTTCCTCTTAGATCTTGAGTATGCAAAGTTTTTTTCTGAGGAGAACTGAAAACTGAGTTGCAGTCACTTAAAAGTAACACTACATAGAAACTGCTTTACTACATGTGCAGGGCTTTTTTTATTGCATTGTGACATTTCCCCCCCATTTTTATAATTTTCCTTTAAAAAAAACAGAAGGAAGTGCAGTTGCTTAAAAAGAATGTGAGCTAAGCCATGTAAATATGGCTGAATTTCCCTGAAGGAGGAAGTAGGTGTCAGTTACGATTAATGTGAACAGCATTTATGGCCCTGGAGATGTGACCTCTCGTTACAGTAAATGTGACAGCATGAATTATTTTCAATTATGGTGAACTACATTCAGCTACATTAGTCCTGACACACCTCACTGGGAGATTGTTGCTTTGATAGCCTTAACCAAAGGGAAAAAAAGGCAAAACTTTCGAATGCAAAAACCTAGGTCATTTACGCAAAATCATTGGATTTCAAGTATGATGCATTATTGCCTCAGGTTTCACACTGTTTTATTAGATCTTTTGTCTGATTTCCACTGGCATTTTTAGGCTTATGCCATAAGCAATGGAGAATATCAGAACCACCTTTTGTATATAACATGTATAACAAATGTGAATTCAGTGAAAATAAAATCTGTTCATACTACAGATTAGATGAATTATCCGTTTTCATCTGATAATAACCTACATCTTTACTGGAACTGTGATGGAAATGATGTGTACCATCTTCGAATATTTCATATTTAATGGAGCTTAGCTTCCTTAATTTATTGTTTAATAATAGCATATCAATGTATTCTTATAAATCAAATATATCACAACATTGAATACTTATTAGTTGGAGGAAACAGTTGTTATAATGTCACTACTTTTCACTGTAGGTCCAATTATCATGCTTCAGTTACTAGCTTGGAGCTTTCAATAGAAAATAAAAGATGCCCAAGGCAAAAGTCAACCTTTCACTTTTGCTACAAAGGAGATGCCATCTATTTCACGCTGTGCTAAGTATTCCCTTGAAACATGAGTAGAAAACTGCCTTTGGCATTTCATAATTTAGAAATAGCAGTTAGCAAAAGTAATATCTTTAATTAAACATTTTGTTGTTCTTTAAGGACCCGAATCAGGCAAAATGCTGAACATCGTCTCTGCAAAGCTGGGGATCTTCAGTTCCCATAGAAGTGAATGGGAGTTAAAACTGCTCAGCCCCACGCAGCATCAGACCTTAAGAAATTTGCAACTTAAGATCTGTAGTTAGCAAAGCAGAAAAGAAAGGACTATCTGCCTGATGCAAAACATCATAATTTGAGGCCATTCTAGGTAAAAAAAAAATGGTGTAAAATATTGAAAGCAAGTTCAAGATTCTTAATAGATTCTTAGATTCCAAAGCTAGAAGGGACCATTGTAATCATTACTCTGACTTTCTCTATGATACAGGCCCTGAAATAATTCCTAGAACATACCTTTAGGAAAGCATACAATCTAGATTGAAAGCTTGACAGTGATGGAGAATTAGCCTTGACCTTTGGCCAATCTGTGAAATTATTCTAATGGTTATCTTGTGGCTCTTCTCTGACCCCTCTCCAATTGATCAGCCTCCTTCTTAAATTGTGGACAACAGAAGTGGATACAGAATTTCAGCAGTAATTGTACCAGTGTCAAATACTGAGATCAAATAACCTCTCTGCTGCTACTCTCAATTCTCCTGTTTGTGCATCCAGGAATTACATTAGACCAGGGCCACTCAACACATGGCCTGCAACCTGTTTGTTTGTGGCCCACGGTGTGGTTTGGGTTTACGATGGGGCTTTTGTTTTGTCTCCTGCAGGTTGGAGACAAAACAAAAAAGTAGTCAATATAATGGTCTTCTGTTGATATACGTTTTAGTAGTTTAGTAAATTCCTGGACTGTCATTGTTGTCATATGGGTGGAAATTGGGTAAATATTGCATTTTATTAATAACAGCAAAACAGACTTAAATGGGGCCTGTGTGTTGTGTAGTCTTGCCTTAATCTTTGTATTCATGTCCGACAGAGTGAAAAGCTATTTCCATATATTTGTATATACTCCCAAAGTTGAGTAGCCCTGCTTTAGACCTTTCGGCCATAGTGTTGCACTGGGAGCTTAGATTCAAATGATTATCCACCATCACCCCAAAATCTTTTTCAGAAACACTACATCTCAGGATAGAGTCTGCCATCCTGCTAGTGTTGCATACAATTCTTATTAGCAGGTATATGCATTTACATTTAGATGTATTAATATTCATAGTGTTTGCTTGTGCCCAATTTACCAAGTGATCTTACCTAGTTTTTGTCTCATCTGAAAACTTTATGAATCATGATTTTATGTTTTTTTCCAGGTCATTAATAAAAATATTAACTAGCATAGGACCAATTACTGATCCCTATAGGACTACATGACAAACACACCCACTTGAGCTATCAGTTAGTTAGCTTTTAATTAATTTAATATGTGCCATGTTAATTTTATATCATTCTAACCTTTAAACAAAATATTATACAGAACCAAATCAAATGCACCTTACAGGAGTCTGTTACATCAACACTATTATATTTATCAACCAAATTTATAATTTCTTTACAAAATCAAGTTAGTTTCACAAGATTTAATTTCCATAAACCCACGCTGATTGACATTAATTATATTACCTTCCTTTATTTTCTTCTTAATTAAGTTCCGTATCAGTCACTTCATTATCTTGCCCAGGATCAGTATAAGACTGACAGGCCTTTAACTATCCAGGTCATTCCATTTACTTAATTTAAATATTGGCACAACATTAGCTTTCTTTTAGTCCTCTGGAGCTTTTAATGGATCAACAAATTCCCCATCAGTTCTTTTAAAAATCTTGCATGCAACTTGTAAATCACTAAGGGTATGTCTACACTACCCCGCTAGTTCGAACTAGCGGGGGTAATGTAGTCATCCGCAGTTGCAAATGAAGCCCGGGATTTGAATTTCCCGGGCTTCATTTGCATGAAGCCGGCCGGCGCCATTTTTAAATGCCGGCTAGTTCAAACCCCTGCCGCGCGGCTAGACGCGGCACGGACTAGCTAGTTCGGATTAGGCTTCTAATCCGAACTAGCTGTACGCATCGTGGAATGAGTTCGGATTAGAAGCCTAATCCGAACTAGCTAGTCCGTGCCGCGTCTAGCCGCGCGGCATGGGGTTCGAACTAGCAGGCATTTAAAAATGGCGCCGGCCAGCTTCATACAAAAGAAGCCCGGGAAAATCAAATCCCGGGCTTCATTTGCAACTGCGGATGACTACATTACCCCCGCTAGTTCGAACTAGCGGGGTAGTGTAGACATACCCTAACTTTTAAAGCATCATGTGCAGTCTTCACCCACATTTTCTTTCATTATTTTATTATCTTGGAGAGTTTAGCCATCTCATTTCTCTTTTCTCTAATATTTCCTGTAATTCTCTTCTTGTATGTATCACACCTTTTCTTTGTATTGGAGAAATTCAGTTTCTCCTTATAGGCCCAACTCAGCAAAGTACTGTACTTAAATACGTGAACAGTTCCTTTGATATTCAGCAAAGCATTTAAGCTCTGGTGTCATTAAGCATGGTGAGTAATCCCGTTTAAGACTGCTCATGTGTTTAAGGACATGCTTTCATATTTTGGTGACTCAGGGCATTAAAGACAAGAGCATTGCCCTCTTTTCTCGAGTCCTGTTATATCTCCCACTCCTAATTCATTTGTAGATTCTTTCCTCTACTTCACTTGGTATTCCTCTTTTATCTCTAGGCTTTTCTTTTTGGTCTGCCTGTCCCTTCTTTCCCTTCATGGTGCTTCCTGTGTCTCTTTCGTACACACACAGTCGTTCACCTTCCCCACCCATAATCTTTCCTATGTTGCCCTCACCTCTATTGGTAGCTGATTTGTGCTACTCTTACTTATGTGTTGTTTCTGGCTGAAACTTTGCTTTCCTTTGAAATACATGTAGAAGCACTTTTGTGGAGCAGTAACACTGGTTAGGCCTGCCGATGGCGGAAACATGGGAGGGTGTGGTGTTTAGAGGGGAGCGTTGCCTCCGGCGATTGAAAGGGTCCTGATACTCTGGCAATGGTAGTAGCCAGAGCCCTGAACCCTTTAAATCACCACGCAGAGCGCCACGTGGCAAGCTCTTAGTAGTTTTGAGGGCTGAGGGGAGTGTTCCATGCTCCAGGTGGTGCTCTGGGCTGGCTGCCCCTTCTCCCACCCCTTCCGCCCGAGGCCTGCCCCTTCCAGGAGCATGGAAGCAGCCCTCCTCCCACCTTGCCCGGGGGCCTGACACCAAAACAAGTGCGTGGGCGTGGAGCCTCAGGAGCTGGATTGGTAGTTGGGTCCCTGGTTGCAGTGCTGGGAGCTGGGCCTCCGGGCCAGGAGTGAAGCAGGATTGCGTTCCCTCCTCACTTCCTGTGGGGGGCTGGCCTGGGCCCCAACTGTGCCCTCCCTCAGAATTCTTTGGTGCCCCATAAGGGGCGCATCCCATAAATCAGGGACCTCTCCTTTAAGGACAAATTCCATACTGGTCCTAATAAATCTTTTTTGACCAAACTTTCATTGAGCCCATTATAGTTTCTCACATAGGCTGTTTGAAAAATCAGCATTTTCAGATAAAAAACGATTTCAGCCAAAAATGCCAATGAGCTCTGTGCTCATTCATGCCCAGAAGTAACTTATTCACATGCTTTATTTCCACTTCTGAAATTCTGCCTTTCTTATTCTGTGCTAGTATCATTTCAGTAGGTTTCTATTATTCCTGTTAAAAGCTTTAATTCCTATACTTTTATATATGACAAACAGGAATTGTCAATATGAGTTTGCTATCCTATTGCATAACAATGTATATAAATCACTTTTAGCCTTGTAGAATAGTTTGGTATTGTTTAACTCATTGTTCAGAATTATGAGTTCTTCCTTACAACTGTTGAAATGGCAAAGAAAATGCGGGAGAATAGGACAGATGAGAAAAAGTCTGTCTGAAATTCTGTTGGAGTAACAGAGGCAGAAAAAAAAAAACCTGCTTATAGCTTCAGTGATTTAGTACTGGCCAAACTAAAAGGCCATGCCTGGCAAAAACTTTGGCTGTGACTTCTTTGATAGGGAAATATGAACTGAATGGACTTTTAAGGAGTCCAGGTTGCAAAATAAATAGCTAAGGGTATGTCTACACTACAGCGCTAATTCGAACTAACTTAGCTAATTCGAATTAACGGATCCAGACTAAAAAACTAGTTCGAATTAGCGTTTTGCTAATTCGAACTAGCATGTCCACATTAAGTGGACCCTGAACCGGGGTTAAGGATGGCCGGAAGCAGTGCCGGCAGGGCATCAGATGAGGACACCCCCTGAAGCTCGCAGAGCCAGCCCAGTCCTCCCCATCAGGGGCTCATACCCTATTCCTCCTTCCCCTCCTTCCACTTATCCTTCCCTAGCCCCCCTTCCTGATGTACAAAATAAAGAAAGCGTGTGGTCAAAATTAGAATCTCTCTTTATTGAACAAAACTGGGGGAGACTGGGAAAAGGAGGTGGGAGAGGGGAAGAGAGAGGGTGGGAGAGGGGAGGGCAACTAAAATGATCAGAGGTTTGGAACAGGTCCCATATGAAGAGAGGCTAAAGAGACTGGGACTTTCCAGTTTAGAAAAGAGGAGACTGAGGGGGGATAGGATAGAGGTCTATAAAAGCATGAGTGGGGTGGAGAGGGTGAATACAGAAAAGTTCTTCATTAATTCCCATAATAGAAGGACTAGAGGACACCAAAGGATAGGAATGGGTAGCAGGCTTCAAACTAGTAACAGAAAGTTGTTCTTCACAAAGCAAAGAGTCAACCTGTGGAACTCCTTGCTGCAGGAGGCTGTGAAGGCTACAACTAGACCAGAGTTTAAAGAGAAGTGAGATCAAGTCATGGAGGTTGGGTCCATGGAGTGGTATTAGCCAGGGGGTAGGAGTGGTGTCCCTGCCCAAAGTTTGTGGAAGGCTGGAGAGGGATGGCACGAGACAAATGGCTTGGTCACTGTCTTCAGTCCATCCCCTCCAGGGTCCCTAGGGTTGGCTGCTGTCGGCAGACAGGCTACTGGGCTAGATGGACCTTTGGTCTGACCCAGTACGGCCATTGTAAGCTCAATGCTCAGGGTCGGGGGTCTCAGTGGATCATCTTGATTTTCATGCACACCTGCTCCTGTGTGGCCAGGCTGGCAGCTCTCCTGCCCTAGACGGCCGCTTTCCTGTGCCTAGTGCGGAGGTCGTGGACGAGGTCCACGATGTCCGCACTAGACCAGGCGGGTTCCCGCCTCTTGCGGTCTCGGGCTAGCTCCCGGGAGCCGCCAGCCTGGTCCCGGGAAGAGGGGGAGGGCTGGGGTGCCTCGGGTGGCTGGCTCGAGCCGTGCCAGGTGCAGGGTCTGCTGGCTGGGTGCTGGCAGGCTTGTACCTGGCACGGGCATCGTAGCCAGCCCGTGCCCCTTTAAGGGGTCTGGGGCCGGGAGGGGGGCAATAGAGTTTCCCTGGTGTTGGCCAGAGTGGCCACCAGGGAAAGCTGGGGAGGGATAGCCTCCAACTAGTTTGAATTAAGGGGCTATACACCCCTTAATTTGAACTAGTAAGTTCGAACTAGGCTTAGTCCTCGTACAATGAGGTTTACCTAGTTCGAACTAAGCGCTCCGCTAGTTCGAATTAAGTTCGAACTAGCGGAGCACTAGTGTAGCGCCTATCAAAGTTAATTTGAACTAACGTCCATTAGTTCGAATTAACTTTGTAGTGTAGACATATCCAGAGAGAGACAGGGTTTCTCTGCTATTTATTTTGCAACCTGGACCCCTTAACTCCATTCAACACTAAAGAAATTACTCACAAGATGACAGACTATTGAATATCTGTTGACTTCTTATTGATATTACAATTAATTTCACTTACATAAACATACCGCCTCATCTTGGAGCTGTGAACTTGATAGATGGATCAAAAAAAGCTGGAGAAGAAATTTGAGTGTGTACTGTGTTTTAATGAAATACATACTAATTTTGAGAGTGACATTCAATAAGCATGAACCATATTTTGAGTATTTTATCTGAGTGTAGGTGTCTTGTTTTTATAATTAAAATGTATAATAAACCAAACATTTAATTTACCAGCCACACTGAAATGAAAGTGATGATAGTATTGGGTTGATATGGGAACTAATACAAATTTATGGCTCATTTATGCCATTTAGGTACAATCCTGCCTGAGATTCTTCTTGGAGTTCCCTAGCATGTAGAAGGAGCCTGCAACTAGTTTCTTAAGGGCAAGAGACTCATGTTTACCTCTTTTTGTCCCACTTGAGATACAGATAGAAGAAGAACATAGAGGGAACAATCTACTATGCTTTGACAGGGCTGGATTACCCAATAGGCAAACTAAGCACATGCTTAGGGCACCAGCAAAGCAGGGGCGCGCGCGCGCGCACACACACACACACACACACAAAAGAAAAAAAAAGAGATTTGACAGTATAGTACAGGCAGTCCCCGGGTTACGTACAAGATAGGGACTGTAGGTTTGTTCTTAAGTTGAATTTGTATGTAAGTCGGAACTGGTACATATTGTAGGGGAAACTCTAGCCAAGCATTTCTCCAGAGCTCAGTTTTATTCTCCTACACCTCACTTCCCTCAGTCCTTTATTCTCAAGCTGAGGTGTCTGCTGAGAAAAGCCGCTCCACGTCTCCCTTGTCTGCTGGGGGAGGTGCTAGCTTCGCGTCTCCCTGGTCTGCTGGGGGGAAGCAGCTAGTGCGGGGTTGCCTCACCCCGTTTGTAAGTAGGGATCCGATGGAAGTCAGATCCATGTAACCCGGGGACTGCCTGTATTGTTTTTATTTTGAATTACATAAAGGGGGGGGGGGGGGGCACCATAATCTTTTCAGTGCTTAGTGCTTGTAAAGGTCTTAATCTGGCCCTGGGAGCAAAGAGTTTGTAGAGCTGTCCAATTCTGTATAGAAGTGGATTTCATCTTGCGACCTTGCTTCTCTCTCTCTCTAGCATTCTTGTCTTCTCATCAAGGTGGCCAGGCACAATCTGATCTCTTATCAGCTGAGGTATGCATTGGATGTAGTTTTTGCATGCTCAGTTCAGTTCACCTATAAAAACTTGTTGAAAGAATCACAGTTGTCATCTCTTTAATAATTGTCTGAGTATAGTAAATGAATCAGTGATGACATTTTCATGTCTTATCTTTGTGAAGTCGCAGAAGTGTTAAAATATGAAGGAGGAATCGTTTCAAAGGGCTTTCAGCCTTGTTCTGAAATTGAGCAGCTCTTTTTGCAAGCACGTAAGAAATAATGAACTTACCTTTTAAAAATCAAAACCGAAAATAGGTTTTCATAGTTATCTGTAAGGATCTTATTGTGCCTGGTTCAAAATGATCCCTAGCTTTTATTTTTCTTATGATTAGTAAGGTTTTTTTTCATTCAGAGCCTTACAATTAAACTTTTTCTTTTCAAGCCTTTTCTTACACAACATTTTCTTTGAAGGCCACAATTTTATGTTAATAAAGGTAATAAAATTTCACCCTTAGAGGGCTCAGCTTCTGTTTTTAACGTCTGGAAATCATTTTATTTCCTGGCTGGACACAAAAAATAGAAGTCTTATTTACCCATGACAGAAGGCTGGAGTAATTCATGCTGATGCTGGGAGGCATAAATTAGTCTATAAAGCCTAGACAAATGGATGCATACTTAGAGTCTCCTAAGAGACACGCATCTTAGCCAGGCTCGCATGCAGGTAGAATGCGCGTTTGGCCGCTTGAAAGGGAGGTTTCATTGCCTCCTCACATGGCTGGATATAGGCGAATGCAACATCCTCGAGGTGGTGGGTGCATGTTGCGTGCTCCATAACCTTGTGGAGAAGAAAGGGGAGGAGGGGTGGGGGACAGATACTGATGGCAAGGGGAGGCAATTCAAGCAGCCCCGAACAGCTGCCATCCGCCAGGCTCACCATCCTGGTGTTCGCATCTGAGAGGCCCTGAGGTAGAGATTCTCTGAAGGAGCCCACTGACTCTCCCCAGGGTCTCTCCCATGGGAGGCTTGGCCGGGCCCACCCTCGCCCTCGCCCTCACCCTCTTCCCATAAAGAATATATAAAAAACCAATATCTGTTTACAAAGAAAACTGGGTGTTTATTAGAAACAATATCAGTAAGGAAAATGTGCTAACTGTTAAAAACAAAACTTTCTCTTTTTTACTGTTCCACTGTTTATATACAAACTACATCTTTCACTCCAAAATAAAGATTTTGTTACATCACTGAAATGGTCTTTCACTTTCACCCTACGTGCCTCCCCCCCCGCACTGCCAACCTGCCTATGTGTGGTAAGCCTCTGGATGGGACCTCTTCACTGTCCCAACAAGGGCCAGGGGGGCCTGGAGTCTGGGACATGGCTAGCACGGCTGGCACGGGTGCTGTGGATGGCTTCAGTAAAGCAATGCTTGTCTGGGTGCCTATACCTTTAAGAGGCTGCGGACAGAAACAATAGAGCTGCTCGGCATGGTAAGGAAGGACTGTCCACCAGGACCTCTTCCTGGAGGCCTTTTTTTTTTTTTTTTTTTTATTTAAAGAACAGGCTCCTCCCCATCCACACACACCTTTTTCGATAGATCTCTGTCAAAAAAGGTGTTATTCCTCGTAAAACAAGGTTTACTCCTGTCGACAAAACCACTGTGTTCTTTCAATTTACTTTTGAAAGAATGCGGTGGTAGTCTAGATGTAGGTACATTTTTTCAAAAAAAGGCTACTTTAAAAAAAAAAAAAACCTGTAGTCTAGACACACCCTAAAAGTCCTGAGGCAATTAGCTCCTTTGCTCTTCCCCTCTCCTCCTCACCACTGGTGGGCCTAGTGTGGAGCAAACCATGGTGGAGGTAACAAAGTTGATTGTGCTTTCTCACATCTACATGCTCACTGCAGATTTGTCCTATCAGTTTGGATATGCTCATTTCTTTTTTTCTTTTTTAAAATTTGTGTGTTTAACACACTGACTGCAATCAATGTTTCATTAGCATTATTGCTGACAACATTTTTCTAGTTTGCGATTTTTTTAATGCTCTGCTAAACTGTTCACTCATAAATACTGCAGTCATCCCAAACCAATGTTGAAAGTTATTTTTTTAATGTAGCACCATGTCATCATCTATCAATGGGGTATAGTAAAGAGGGAAGGAGTGATGCTCAAAAGAGAGTAGTGGTTTCTCTCACCCTCCTTGGCTTGATTCCTAATTTTTCTCACTTTCTGGGCCAGAAATGGGGTGGAAGCACTGCTTGGATGATGTGCTCATACTTGAAGAGGGAATGCTTTATGTTGCTTAACAACAGTGCTCCTAGTTGAAATGAATCTCATTCAGACTACCTCAACTACAGGCTGAACTTCTCTAGTTCAGCACCCTGGGGACCTGACTGGAACCAAACGAGAGAATTTTCCAAGGCTATGTTAAGTTTATAAGATCAGCCCATCAACTCAAGTTACTGTAAAATAAATGACAAAACATACATATTAGAGATGTAAAATGCATTAATATCATGTCCTTGGATAACTGTGGTTTTTGTTTAGTTTGTTTGTGGGGACAAAGGAATATGGAAGCCATGAGAGTAAGAGATTCTAATATGAACAGTGATTTCCTTTATGACTTAGGTGATACAAGTAACTAGCTCCTTTTTTTCTCTCAATCACCCAACTGTAAAATTGGCTAAGTCCAAGCAGAGATCCATAGTGTAAACACAAGTTGCATGTGAGCTAACAGATATTGCATTTGAGGTTCTAATCTGACACCTGACTCATTAGGTCACCTTGGGCAAATAATTTGAACTCCTTGTGCCTTAGTAAAAAATTGACTGAAACCAGAAATCACAAATGAAACTGATACAAAATTGTATATGGATGTACTTTGAGTTTGTCCAGATAAACACAAATAATCTCTTCAAGTTTTGTGTCCTATTCCCCAAATACATTTTTTAGTTGAAACCTGTTTTTTCAAAAAAGGGGAGGAAAGGAGAAGGCAGAAGGGGAGAAGAGGAAGTAGTATGGTAACGTTCAGTGGGGAAATATAGCACTTTAATACAGTGTATTCCTATTCAAGCCCTCCTGAGAACATTTTGAAACATGTCATAGTTCTTTGTGGAAAGCACACCCAACTTCCATTGTAACTTGAAGCATAGCTTTTGAACCACTTGAAAAAGTAATCATTGGAATTCAGTGTAGTTCAAAGAACCAAGATAATGTAGCTTTATATAAAGGTGAGGGGTTATACCACACAATTTTATAGTGAATGCATTTCATGATATGTGTCTGATCTTGTAATCCTGAAGGATCATGCCCCATGCCTTTCTTTAAAAAATCATGGAACTAGCAAATAAGTAACACTGCATGTAGAAGTTATTAAAATGGCTATTTAAAAAAAATGTAATATTGTTGCAATAACCTGTAACCTCTTGAATAATTTTAAAAGGTGCACTGTAAAGTGTTGAAAATATTGGCCACATTAGTGCATTTGAAGAAAAAATGTAAATCGTATTTACTTTTCATAAATAAAGCAGAGCAAAACTCTTTAAATATGGTTGTTCAAATATTTCTCTTGTAACCTTTCCTGTGTTACAAGGTGAGACTAGATCAGTAAAACAGAGATGCTTCTCTCTGACTCATCTGAAAGTAGCTATGCTACATTTTCCTTAACAAAAATGTGATTGAAGTGAAATCAGAAATCATGTGTTTCAAGCATCTCTATATGAAAGATATTTCTAGAAAGCATAGTTTGTCAAGATTTTATCAATAAGGCATTTTGAAAAGGAACTATTTGTTATAAAAACAATTCTTTGCTAATAACAGATCTGAATCTTTACTCATGTTGAAAAGCACTTACTCAGGGCATATCTATGTGAACACTTAGGCTATGTCTAGACTGCAAGCCTCTTTCGAAAGAGAGCGTCTAGACTGCACGTTGAACTTTCGAAAAAGCGGCTTGCTTTTTCGAAAGAAAGCATCCAGTGAGTCTGGATGCTCTCTTTCGAAGAAGCCCTATTTACATTGAAGAACGCCTTCTTTCGAAAGAGGAACTTTCAAAAGAAGGCATTCTTCCTCATATATTGAGGTTTACCGCCATCGAAAGAAAAGCCGCGTTCTTTCGATTTAATTTCGAAAGAACGCAGCTTGAGTCTGGACGCAGGGGAAGTTTTTTCGGAAAAAGGCTACTTTTCCCGAAAAAAACCCCTGAGTCTGGACACAGCCTTACTGCACAGCAAGCTGGATTTTAAATCTACAGCATTCCAGCGTGCTGCATTCTGGCTATGTAGATCCTGACTCCGATTCTGCAGTACATCAGTGCATGCCAGGGAAATACAGCATCAGGGTCCACATGGACAGTTAGTTCATGCCATAGGTGTGGGAAGTAGGAATGCAAGGGGAGGGGGGGCTGCAGCACCCTCACGTTTTGGGCATCCCATTCACATTCCCTGCTGTCCAGAGTACCAGCCACCAGGCCTGCTGTTCTTCAGGGGCTCTGCATCCAGCCCTGGTTCCCGCTCAGCAGCTGTGCCTACATAAACAGTTTTAGTTGCCAGAATTGGGTCCCACTTGGCTGCTGGCCCTGCAGCTAGGCCCTGAATGCAGGGTCCCACCCAGCTACCAGGCCTGGGATCCTGGCTACTGGCCCCACATGTGGGGTCCTGACTGCTGGCTCCAGTTCTACAAGGCTGTGAGGGGCAGAGAGAGAGTTAAGGGGGTGCAACTCATGGTAAAATAAATGAATGGTAAAATAAAAGGATCTGTCTTAGGACTTAGCCAGCTGGGAGACTTGGTTCTCTCATGAGTGTGACATTACCTTTGCAGGCTCCACCCCATCATTCTATTGGGCATGTCTAAACTACATTCCACTTTCGAAAGAGGGATGTAAATTAGACAAATTGAAATTGCAAATGAAGCCGGGATTTGAATTTCCTGTGCTTCATTTGCATAATGAAGGGCTTTCAATAAAGGGCTTTTTTTTTTTTTAAAGAACCGCGTCTAGAAGGTGGTTTTACTTTCTAAAAGCCCTTTATCGAAAGACTGCCATTATGCAAATTCTAATCCCGGCTTCATTTGCAATTTCAATCTGTCTGATTTACATCCCTCTTTTGAAAGAGGGATGTAGTTTAGACATAGCCTATAAGACATTGTAACAAAACTGCATGCCTTGAAAAACACTGTCAGTACAGATTTGTGAGTGTACAATTTGCCAAACTATGAATGAGTAAGGCTTTAATATATACTTATTTTCATGGTGTATGTTCTTGTAGAAAGTTTGTACTTCTGCTGTTAAAAATATATAATAAACAGAATATCCAAAGCAAAAGAAACCCATAGAAATTCTTCTTTATAGCACCTAGGCTATGTCTAGACTGCAGGCTTCTTTCGAAAGAGGCTCTTTCGAAAGCATCTTTCGAAAGAGCCTCTTTCGAAAGATCGCGTCTAGACTGCAAGCGGATCTTTCGAAAGAGAAATCCGCTTTTTCGAAAGAGAGCACCCAGCGAGTCTGGATGCTCTCTTTCGAAGACGGCCTTTTTACATTGAAGAACGCCTTCTTTCGAAAGAGGAACTTTCGAAAGAAGGCGTTCTTCCTCGTAAATTGAGGTTTACCGCCATCGAAAGAAAAGCCGCGTTCTTTCGAAATAATTTCGAAAGAACGCGGCTTGAGTCTGGACGCAGGGGAAGTTTTTTCGGGAAAAGGCTACTTTTCCCGAAAAAACCCCTGAGTCTGGACACGGCCCTAGTGTCTCATCCTTTCTCTTTACAACTGACTGTGATGTTCGTTTTTTTCCTGCCTTCTAGTTAGTTAGTCAAACTGAGGTGACTGCTCTACCACAGTACAAATAATTATGACTAAGCAGAATGGCTAAAACAGTGTAATCCAGAGGCTCTGAGAGTACTAGGGAGTATGAAGTCTGCTCTACAGCCTTAGAGATAACATCTTTCTGGATTTTAACTTATGCAGTAGAGACCCCTGGCTTTAGCTTCTAAGGTCCCACATTCAATCCCATCTGTTGATGACCCAGGTCCATCGGCATTACAACAGTACAGAATGTATTAACAGGGAGATTATTTTTTTGTGTAGGGACTTTGATAGGATCATTGGGAACATCACATTTACACACTTATAGCCCTCATTGAAACAGAGTATATTGCACTTGATTACAATAACAAAGGCATAACATTAAAAACCTATAATTTAAGATGAACTAGAGATAAATTATCTAAGTTAATATTTTGCACTTACATACCATCTTTGCCAACTGTAACAAATTATGTTTCAGACCACTTATGGACCCGAAGGGTCAGTACTGAGACCAGTGCTGTTCAACATATTCATAAATAATCTGGAAAAAGGGGTAAACAATTAAGTGGCAAAGTTTGCAGACAATAGAAAATTAATAAAGATAGTTAAGTTCAAACCTGATTGAGAAGAGTAACAAAGGAATTTCATGAAAGTGGGTGATTATGCAACAAAATGGCAGATGAAATTCTATATTGATAAAGGTATAATAATGCACATTGGAAAACACAATCCCAAGCATACATGCAAAATGATGGGGCCTAAATTAACTCAAAGAAGAGATCTTAGAGTCACTGTGGGTGTTTCTCTGAAAATATCTACTCTACCTACAAATCTACAGAAAGCTCATGTAAGGTGAGTACATTTATGACATAAAAGAGAAATTAAATGGAAAAATGTGTAATCCATTCCTTGCCCCCTAAGGATGGCCAGACAAAGGCAACTGGAACCCAGATATAACATTCCCTCTACCTTATGGTTGACTCTAATAAGGCATTATATGGTAAACCTATAATACTTTGTATCTAAATCCTATTAAAGGCAATTGTAAACTTCCTGGCTCTTAAAAATAACCCTGAGGAATGGAAACAGTGTACTGTATGCACTTTACTTGCATGTGAGTGCCTGTATAGCAAATTACATGACCACCTAACCTAATTCTTAAGGATAAATGCCATAACATTTAGTGTAAGCAGCAGAAATGATTATCATCGCTGAGAAAAATCAGTTAAAATGCTTTCTTTTTTTTAAAGCCTAGTAGAAAGTAAGGGTAAATATAATGTACAAAGTGAAAGCTTGCGCTACAGGTTATGGTTAACTGATTCTTTAAATTTTGCAAATGCTCCATAAGTGGCAGTTACCTTTGTTTTTACAATTCATCTTTTTGACATGTGCTGTGTAAGTGTAACAAAGCTTAGTTCATGTTTTTTAACCAAAGAGTCTTCGTAATTTAAGGCTGCCTGTGAGTTTGCACATTAAAAATTTGTCAGGGTCTTTTTAATATGCTGTATTGTGTATTTGATAATAAATGTTTCCAGTTGTCTTTATATATCATACATGATTTCTTTTGTCTGTCAAGCAGAATGTTCCTGGAAGTTTGCATTTTTCAGATAGAGAAAGCAGCCATAATAAAGATTTACTAGTGTTGTTCTTTTCTTTATATTGGATATAACTGTCACACAAATAAGAAAATGAGCCTCAGCCCATTTCCCCTTCCAGTGCAGATATGTGGGAGCAAAAGAGAGGGCATCAGGATTGGCATAAAGGTTTAAAGGTTAACTTTTGAATTGTTGCCTTTGAAGAGCCTCAAAAGTTCCCATTGATTCAAAAGTCCTCCAACATTTCCAGAGCTGAACACTGTCTATGGCCTCTCCCATATATGTGAATGTTAATATTTGATACAGAAATTGCTATCAGATTCTTTATGGGAAGACATTATTTTTTATCTTTGTGGCCCAAATACTTCCCTTTCGTGGAAATAAGCCACAGAAAGGGGGAAAGTACTGTAAACATGATTGGCTTCCTTTTTTGGGGAAGCAATGGCATGGAAGGAGTAGTGAACTTTCATGAGATCTCGCCTATGAAATGCTCAATGCCTTGAATTCTCATTGGGCCTTATCCTCATTTACACTAAAGCCAGCTTACATCACCAACAGTGTGAAAGGACTGCATTATGCCTACTACAGGTCACTTCGTACTGCTAGAGGACTGTAATGTTGCTTTAATGTAAATGAGAAAGAAGGCACCAATTGACTTAGCTGGAAGTCAATTATCCTGAGCATCTCAGAGTCAGAGAATGAAATTGTGCAAAGGACAGCATTAATTTAAGTGGTACTTGATGTATAGTGCTTGCTTCATAGTAGTAGCTGCTTTTTTGGCAAGCAGTTTCCACCAGTAATACACACAGAACTATGAAAGGTTCACACAGATTGTGAAAGGAGATGAATTGATAGGTCTGGAAAATAAAATTGTCCTTTTTAATCTCCACTGTGACTTAAAGGGACCATTTCTAGGAAGAAGAGGACAGTTAAGTCTCTTTGACCCATTCATTCATTGCTTCTTTGCTGGGACTGCCAGGAAGGGACTAACTGTGATGGCAGTTTTTCTGAAGTGATTACCTGTCCATTGCTGAGCTAAGTCATTCATTTAACCTTGGACAACAAACATCTGTTTGATGGTAACGATTTTCAGACACTGCTCTCTTGGGCTCCAATCATGCAAGCCACATCTTACATGCTCATCCCTCTTCCCAGGCAGAGTCCTGTTGGCATGGAGCAATTTGTAGGATAAGAGCCTTGGGGTGTATTTGAATTAGTGATCTGGCTTAAAATTCCTACTTTGAGTATCCTGAGCCAAATAGCACACTGCCATTAACTTTCCTCTGTTCTGATTTTTCACTATTTTCTTCATTTTGGTCTGCTGTTTAGGATTGGGCCTAAACTTTGGACAATATGAAACCTTTAAATATTTTGTTAAAAACAAAACAAAGAAGCCTTGCTAGATAAAGATTATTAAGCTTGATGATAAACATGTCTCACAAATATTAATAAAATGCAAGCGGTAAATATTTTCAGCCTTTCTAATGAAAACATGTCTGAATATAGTTTCTTTCATACTGAAATCTGAAGATTTGTATTTGATCTTTTTCCATTGGAAAAAGAAAATATGTTTTTATTAATTTATTATTTTTTATTATGGCAATTGATCTCAAAGAAAACCAATAATTTTAAATTGTCTGTGTACTTTTTGCCTGTGTTTGCTTTTATCAACGTAATGATTCCACCTTTCTTTGATGATTTACATGACTGTAAATTGATTATTCTCCCAGTTTGAACAATTACAGCAATAACAACAGGGGACAACTGCAGAAATCATTAGAACAAGATCTTGGTCCCTTTGGGTAATTGTGTAACCCACACACCTAGGCTATGTCTATGCTGCAGAGCTTTTCCGGGATACCAGAGGTATCCCGGAAAAGCTATGCTGCATCCAAGGAATGGATCCGCTTTTTCAGAACAATTTCCGAAAAAGCGGACACATTCTTACGCCATCCCTGTAATCCTTATTGTATGAGGAAGAAGGGATGTGCTGAAAGAGGAGGATTTTCCAAAATTTGGCCCTGTGTAGACAAGCCAAATTTTGGAAAAGCCTCTTCCGACAGAAAAGTGGAAAAAGATATGCAAATTGCAGTTCACAATTTGTGTATCTTTTTCTGACTTATCTTTATAGTAGACATAGCCCTAGTGTGATTCATTGCTAGTAATCACCATCAGGCGGCTTTGAGCCTGGGATCTCTGGAGCTTAGTATAGGAGCCTGTACAGCTTGAACTATAAAGCCAGCTAGTTCTCAGCTTAGGCTGCAGAGCTCCCCTGTTCTTATCTCTCATTGTAAGTGGTCTAAGTGCCACTACTTGGGACAGTGAACCACACTAGGGATATGTCTACACTGGCGGCCTCTTGTGCAAGAACATCTTGCGCAAGGGTTCTTGTGCAAGAACACATCCACACTGCCACGTGCAAGCTGTGCTTTTGTGCAAGAGCACCCATGGCCATGTGGACACTCTCTTGCGCAAGAAAGCTCTGATGGCCATTTTAGCCATAGGGGTTTCTTGTGCAAGAAATCCCTGCCGAGTGTCCACAGTGCCCTCTTGTGCAAGAGCTCCTGCGCAAGAGGGCTTACACCTGATAAAAAAGAGCATAGCTCTTGCACAAGAAGCCCTCTCTTACCACGCTGTACTGTAAATTTCCTTGTGCAACAGCGGGCGGGCAGTGTGGACACTCTGCGGATTCTTGCGCAAGAACGGCTGTACTTGCGCAAGAAGCCGCATGTGTAGACATAGCCTAGGTGTGTGGGTTACATACTTTCCCCTAGCTGAGGAAGCACATCCCAAGCTTCAGAGACACAGCTGAGATCCCAGATGAGCCCTCATGTGTAACTGCCACTGTCTGGGATCATAACTGGGTCTCTGAAGCTCAGGACGTGCTTCCTCAGCTAGGGGAGCTATTTTGACTTAAGCTATGCAATTGACGTAACTGAAGTTGCGTAGCTTTATTCAACTTTTGCCCTTTGCTGTGTAGATGTACCCCTTGAGGGCAGTGGAACTGCAACACTTCACAGCATCGTAGGATTTGACTTATGTATTATTTTCTTTACTTGGCCTGCTTTGAGGGAGAAGTCATGGGATAGCCCAGAGATGATCAGTCGATAAATAGTCTAATGTCATACATAAGAACACTAGAAAAACTTTACCAACAGAGGTGTTTCTGTTTTTCCCTGAAATTCTGAGCAATTGAAGAACAGGTCAGGTTGGGTTATAGATATCATATGTAATTGATTTTTGTGGTTGAGATTTTCTTAGCTCCATGTTAGTCTTGGGAATTACCTGACATTTTTAAGGTATTCAAAATCTCAAACTAGCCTTACATTATGAAGGTTTCTGATCTACTACACGAAAGCTCATCATCTAATAAACCATCTTGTTAGTCTTTAAAGTGCTACATTGTCCTGCATTTTGCTTCAACTACCCCAGACTAACACGGCTACATTTCTATCACTGATCTACTACAGGCATTCAGGAGAGAAAACAGTCCCATTGGATGGAATTTTAACGAAGCGTACCAGTGTTTAAACTGGTAAAGGCAAAAGATGTACAGTAATAATATATCTGGCATCTTCTTGAATAAAGTGCTGTTGTGAAACACTTCATCAGTTTCACACAATCCTTTTTAATCAAAGCAAAAATTTGATTCACATGGAGATGAATAAATCTGGGAGAGAGGGAACACCTAGTCAGTTTATGTGCCCTTTCTTCTGCTACACAGCTGATGCTACTAATACTGAAAATAGCTATATAAGCTGTCTGTACTCAATACTAGCTTTCAACCTTTAACATAAACAAACTGTCAAAGGCCCCAACTTTTGTGAGTCACTGCTCTGCACTCAGGACAGTGTGAAATCACACCATTGTCAGGAAACTCACCAACTGATACCTTTCAAGGGGTGTAACATAATCCATTCCATGATCCTATCTCTTCTTCTTCTCCTCTTGTTTGCTTTGGGGTGTTGTGTGCCTTCAGAGGGACATGACGGGTGCAGTACTGTTTATTTAAGCGTAGGCACTGTATTTGTGCCTGGATGTTGTGCAGGCTAGACAAGGGAAGGATTGTTATGCTCCACCAAGCCTAGTAATGTAAAGAGTTAAGTGTTAGATAATATTGGACTCAGAAATGTATACATGAAAGCTAAATTATTTCAACCATTTTAGGAATATGATTTTTCCAAGACTGATATAAGTTATAGGCTGACAATTTATGCACAAGCCAATATATTAAGATGGGAGATGTTAATATGACAGACAGTGATGAGGACCATACTGGTACTGTTGCATTGTTAATTGAACTGGGTTGGCTAAAATTTTTATAGGAGCGCTTATCAAAATTACTATGATAAGGGTGTGTCAATGTTTGTTATAAGTACAACTGCAAGGAAAGAGCAATTTTTTCCCTACATAAAATTTCATGGGAAAAATCCAAATCAGAAATTTGTCATCCAAAAATACTGGATTTTCTGTATGACCTTTTATTTTGAAATGTCAAAAGGAAATAATGTATAATCTAGCTTTGATTTACTGTGTTGTTTCTTTTTGATTTTAGGAAACAACAATATTCTATTTTTGGTTGTTCAGGGTTTTCTCTTCTTGGTTTCCTTCTTCCCTTTGATTTTTTTTCCAACAGAAAATTAGAAAATGTAATTGAAATCCACATTTTCTAGTAATTGGAATAATTGTTACCAGACTGCCAGTGAATGGATTTACAAAATGCATTGTCATATCTTCTGAGTCATCAGGAAATAATGCGCACTAGGAACCAGGTTATTCTCTTGTTCGGAGAGAAATGAATGAGTATAGACTCAGGATATCCTTTCTACGTTTACTTTTACTTACAGTATGCACATAAATTGGGATTATCAAAGCAGTCTAAGGGCATTTGGAATGGTTTCTATTAACTGGTTTTAATGGGAGATAGGAGTCTAACCATACTCTGTAATTCTCAGTTATAGTTTCTTTAGAAATTTTGGTCCTGAAAATGAGCACATTATTTGTTTATTGGGCTCTTTATAGTAGTAACTAGGCGGGTTTAGTAGCCTGTAATGTACAGGAGGTCAGAGTAGAAGATCTGGTGATTCCTTCTGGCATTAAACTCTGACTTTATATAATAAATATTCTTAACAAATGCTTCTCTTGAGGTGAACACAGTAAGAACTTCAGTTTTTTGAGATACTGTCATCCGGATTAGGGCTTCTATCTTCATTATTACATATGCAGATGCCCTTCTCCCTCCATTCTATGGTTGCTAATCACTTCTCACTCTTGAAAACAGGCTGCATTTATCAGAGGGTTTCATGTTCTTGTTTGGGGCTCTGGTGGGGTGCCTAGCCCTGCGATCCACCCAAGTGGGGATCTCTCCCTGTCAGGCCCAGAGGGCTAGTTCCTTACGGTCAGGCCCAATGGCCTAGTCTTTCATAATCAGGCCCGGGGGCCGAGTTTCTCACAGTCAGGCCCAGAGGCCTAGTCTCTCAAAGGCAGGCCCAGAGGTCTAGTTTCCCAACATCTAGTCTGGGAGCTAATAAAGGGAGAGTAGGGGGGCTCAGGCCCCAGCTCAGGGCCCTATCCACGGTGAGTGGTTTCCACCACTGGCTCGGCGGGGAGTTCCCCCCGAAACATGCCGGGCCTACCAGGTTACCTTCTGCTCTCCTCCCTGGGCTGCTCCTACCCCGCTCCCCTGGCCAGCGTAGGCCCCGCCTGTGTGTGCAGACCCTACTGCGGAGGCGGCTGTCATGGCAGCGATGGCTGGTCTGGTGGCTGGTGTGTCAGCAGTGGCTGGTGCAGCGATGGCAGTAGGGGCAGCTGTAGGCTGTGGTTGGCGAGCCAGCAAAAATCGGTGCGGTGGCTGCGGCTGCAGTGCTGGTTGGGTCTGCGGCTCTGGCTCATGCAGCAGTGGCAGTGGCTGCTCCGGTGCTCTGGTAGGAGCTCCTTTCCCTCCGAAGGTCACCCAACTGAGCTGTTTCCCTGGCCTTTATATCGGGCCCACAGTTGGAGCATGCCCAGAAAGGCCACGGGTGGGGGGCCTTCTCAGCCAAGCAGGCCAGTTTATTCTCCCCTTGGCTAGTGCAGGGTTGGTTCGCCCCATCACAGGGGCGTAAGGGGCAGCAGGACATAGAGCAGCTCCGTATGATCTGCTAGCAACACAGGCCTGTCCCAACACAAGAAGAAATTGTTAGTGCATTGGCTGGCAGCCTAATGAGATCTGCTGTTTTTCCCATTCCAGTGTGGGCAAGGAGGGAAAGGCAAATCTAAGACATGAGAGTTGTTCCTGTCCACTGCATTTCTCTTCACTCTTTGATGTGTGGGCAGTTGAGGGTTGAAGGGGGTGGTGGGACTGGTAAACCCACTTGATGTACATTTGCAGACACCAGCCATCAGAATTTGGTATGTTTGTGGATGGGCATGATACCTAGAACAGATAATCAAAAACCAGTGCTTTGCTAAGTACGTTCATAGGGAAATCAGAAGGGTATGGAAAACTTCTTTCAACTTACCACATAAACTTTTGTTTGTTTTTAATATGGTTCTAAATGCTGTTTTACAAGTGTACAAAGAGGAGCAGCAATGCAATGTACCTTGAGTATCACCACTCACAAGTGATTTAGATTGTAGTACAGGTGCCGTCTTCATTCTCCACCTCTTCTGCTTGCTTTTACACAGTCACATTACTTTGTAAACACTGTGCTAAGCTCACAATGGGAATTATGTCTGAGGAGTAGGGTTGCCAGGTGTCTTGTATTCACCCAGACAGTCTGGTATTTTTGCCCCCTGTCTGTTAAAAAAATTCAGAGAATACTGGACACCTAAAATTTTCCCCACCCAGAAGGCGAAAATGCCGGACACCTGGCAACCCTACAAACACTCAGCACCTGGCCTTTCCCTCCCAACCCCCCATCCCCCCCCGGTCCCCAACACCTCAGCCTCCCTGACCCCAGACCCATGCTTACCTGGTTCCACAAGGCTTCCAGCACAAAATGACTGCTGGCAAAAAGACTTAGGGGAAGCAATGACTCCCCTGGGTCTTAGTGCTCAACCACTCCCCTGGTCCTATTCCTGCACTCACATTTAAAGGGGACATGCTGTTTTAATGCTGTTTTATTTATTTATTTATTTATTTGCTTAATAAGTCTTGGAGTCCTTTCTTTTTTTTCCCCCAGTGTTTTATTTTGGAAGGGGGGGATGTTTGGTATTTTTGTTTCAACCATCTGGCAACCCTATTGAGGAGAATGCAGTATTGGATGCCTCGCTGGCATATAAACCATCTACTAACACTCCTGCATGTTTTCTGTTTTCCTTGCACACGTCAGAAAGCAGAGGCATTGCCACATAGTGAATTTAACTCCTCAGATCTTCTACATTTTATCTAGCTGTGTTATAGGGAATAACTAGTAATATCTTCCCAGTACTTGAGACTGTTCCTTTCCTAATGATGTCTTTTTATCGGATAGTAAACATTATTCTACAGCTGCCTTAGTCACTTATGAGCAAACTACCAAAATTATGCATCCTAAATTGTGCCTTCAGAACAGTTCAAAACATAGACAATCCAGAGGTGCATTTTTCAGAAGGAAGAGTGGGGATTGTGTATGTACAATTGTATGTATAATTCAGAAATATGTATGTATAATTCTGCCACTCTCACTGTGTTTCTGCATAGTATTATTACATTAAAGTAGATGGAATGAAAAGACCAAGAGTCAAAGATGTTAATGTGACTCTGAAACTGTCCAGCATTAAACAGTTTTAGAACAAGGTTTAGGATGACTGTAAGGCATAGTGTGTAGAGACATCAGCCTACTTCGTACCATGGCAAACACACCATTAAAAATCCTTTAAACCTTTTATTACAGATACAGAAAAAAAAAACAGTAAAAGCATTGGCATGTGAAATATTCATTTTAACAACATTACTTGTTTCCTTTCCCTTTGGCTGCTGAGAGGTTTTAGAAGGAACCCTCCTTCGTTGTTTTACAGTCTCTTATATGGCATTAAAACAGCAGCAACACTGTTTTTGGGAAAAGAAAAAAGTTAGTTGAAACAAACTGGAATTGTTGTTCTTGCTGTTGTTAAAGGCTGATCCATTTTCTAGGAATACAAAACATGACAAACACACCAAAGGAGAGAGGAAAAATGCAGCTTCTGTCTCTGGTGCTGACATTAATTTGTAAGCTCACCCCAAGAAAAACACAGGTCCAGTACTTTGTCTTATCAGCAACTTAGGTACCTGGCAAACTTGACCCAGCATTGGGCTGTTTACAGTTTTTTGTTTTAACCGGCTGTCTGGTCACAGGCTCACAGAAGGATTGCTTTGATAAAACTCACTGCAAGAATTTTTGGCAAACAGCTGCTGCTTCAGCTAATTTTCTCCCAAAGTCTTTTATTTTTAAGAACCCCAAAAGGGAGTGCTGGGTGGAATAGTTCATCCTCTCATTTTGTTACCCAGGGCATGTCTACCCCTTATTTTGAAATTGTTATTTTGAAATAGCGTTAGTGTGGACACTCAGCTGTTGTTATTTCAAAATAATTGGCCTCCAAAAGTCTTTCACAGCTGCCCTGGTGACCACTCTGGCCACAGCCCCGACAACTCTTGTGCTTCCCTTCTCCTGCAGTCTTTAAAGCTGCAGGCAGAAGAAAGAGGGCTTGTGGCACCACACCGGTCTTCTCATCCCCATGCCACACAGCACCCCAGCACTCCCTCCAAGCCTTCCACAGCTGCAAGCACACCAGCAGCCACCACTGAAGCCCCTAGCCAAGGGCAAAAGAGGGCACTGGTCCGGGCTGGTGTGGAGATCTTGGAAATCATCGAGGTCTGGGGTAAGGAGTCAAACGTCCAGGATCTCTGCACCAGATGCCGAAATGCCAATGTGTACAGCTGGATGGCCACCAGCCTGGCTCAGAAGGGGCACAGCTGCACCCTCGACCAGCTGTGAATGAAAGTAAAAGAACTGCGGCAGGGTTACATGAAGGTCAGGGAACAAAGTTCCTGCTCCGGAGCAGTATCACAGCTGGATGCCATCCTGGGTGGGAGGCAGTCACCTTCTCCCCTTGTCATTGACACACCCATCGTCAGCCTCCACAAGGGCGTGGCTGTGGAGGATGATGATGATGAGAAAGAGGAGCAGGCCAGCTTGGACACCATGCCCGCCAGCCAGGAGCTTGTCATCTGCCTGGAGCTGGTTCCCCAATCCAAGGATGTCTCCCAGGGTTTGGACAAAGCTGGGGAAAGCAGTTCAGGAGGGTTCCATCACTTTCCCTATTCACATGTGGGGGCAGGCCGTGGGCAGTGAAGGGCTGTGTGCTCCTCACTCGGCCTTCTCAGCCTGGGGTTGCCCAACAGCCTGTGCATGCGGGTGCCCATGGAGAGCCAGTCCAGCTCCATGACAATTTCACGCAGGAACCTTTTGGTCCTTCTCACAAGGTTCCTGCACAGGCCTGCCTTATTCCGGCTTTCATGGTGGGACACCTTCCCACCACAAGCCCCCACTAAGGAGGCTGGGCTTCTGAAAACACACAGCAACGCCGCACATGGCACAGGCTCATTCCTGAACTCTCGGGCAACATGCACTCCCAGTCAAGTGCGGCAATGTGGAGGACACTGCATGGGAACCTGCTGCGGGGAGGAAGTGAAAGAGAACTCCGCCTCTCCCTTTGAAATGTACATGAGCCGCCTGCCTTCAAAGGAAGAGGCGCAGCAGGCACTGCCCACAGATGGCTCTTGTACATTTCTAAGGGAGAGGCACAGCAGTCGCGACTGCGCATGAGCAGGGACTGCTTTAAAGCTAGTTCCCCTCAGCACCGCTCCTGCTCCCCCCCTTCCCAACAGGGGCGGGGGAAGCGACTATTCGAGTAGTGATTCGACTACCCAATAAGTCTAGGCTTACTGGTTGGTTGAATGGTTGACTAGTTGCTTACATTCCCAGTTCAGGGCAGTGATAGCTAAGCCATCTCCTACTGAAATCTAGGAGCTATCTCCAGGGCCATTTTCATTCCTCAGAGAGAGGGCACTCCTGAGGGGAATGTCCCTCTCCTGGAGGAAGTGTACGGCATTACCTCATTCACATCTAGGCACAGCAGGGAGTAATCTTTTACTCACTTTCCTTCCCTTCCTGGGCTATCTCCTTGCATGAATGTGACTGCATACCCCAGAGCATCTAGTAGTACAAGGGGTTGTTTGGGATATGAGTCTTCAAGTGAGGAATTACTTGGGAGTTCCAGGCTGGATATATTTTATGAATCCCACAGCAGGAACCCGGAAGGAGCTCTGTGTAGGATTCTATAAGGGGTAGCAGGAAAAATCTTGGCACTTGTACTGAATATCCCTCCTGGAACCCTCACTGTATTCCTTACTTAAGAACTCATAACCCTAATAGCTCTTGTCCTACTGAATACTCTGGGATGGTCAGACCTATACATAGAACCCTGCATCATCTGCTGCCTCTAAGACTAGGTTTCCCTCACCAAAGCAGCTGTATAGACCACCCCAGACAGGTCATTTAGTGCAGCCTCATATCCTGGAAAGACAGGAAAGAACAGCCACAAGAGAAAGAACAACTGGTCTCCGATGTAATATCCTCCTCCTGTCCTGGTGAGGCATTAAACTTCTCTACACTTATCTCAGTGGATAATTTTAAGGCATTCAAGGACCTCAGCAAATGCGTGGTAGAAACTCAGGATATGTCCCTAGTAAGGATGTTAAGGAGTGGATATTTGGCTAATTGTGTAGTTGATACAAATTGTATCGACTACATTATTAGTTGAAAAGGAGAGGCGCTCTGCAGAGCTGCAGCAGGGGGTAGGTTCAGGATCCGGCGCCAGCTGTTACTCAGCAGTCTTGGCTCATGCCAAATCCCAGACTGCTGTGGCCCTGCCTTTTAAATGTACTAAGAGCCCGGTGGATCTTACTAAATTTAAAGGCTGAGCCACAGCGGTCCTGGACTGGTGTGAGCCAGGACTGCTTGCTCCCGGCTTATGTATCAGAGGCAGCAAGGAGTGGGGGGGAGGTGAGTAGACAAGTACTTAACTGCTTGCTCACATCCCTAGTGCAGTGTTTTTCAAAGTGGGTTGCAGGCCCACTTTTAGAAAGCTGCTAATGGGCCGCTCTGGTTTGTTTACTTAATGGCTCCACAGTCATGGAGCCTCATGGCTCCCATTGGCTGCGGTTCACCATTTGCAGCCAAGAGGAGCCGCAAGAAGTGGCGTGGCCTGGGCTGCTGCTTCCCGCGGCTCCCCTTGGCTGCAAACAGCAAACCTCCACGAGGCTTGGTGGCTGCAGAGCTATTAAGTAAACAAACCAGAGTGGCCTATTAGCAGCTCTCTCAAAGTGGGCCTATGGCCCACTTTGAGAAACACTAGTTTAGAGCCATGTCTAAGTATAAAACAGGAAGTGAACAGTATTTAACCAGTATGAAAAGAACAAAACACAAAAAGTTGTAATTCAGTTTTCTTTCTCACAAAGAGGCCAGAATTTAGTGTTTATTATTTAATTTTCTACATTGATCAGCAACTGTTAAGGGAATGTTTTCTCATCTTTTATAAATATCAAAAATCTTGTTCGAAGAGCGGGAATGTCTAGTTTCCCTTTCCTTTTCCCCTTTAAAGTATCATTATGATGCGGCACTTAAAATGACTCTGCAGAGATCTGGAAGCACACATCAAAAACTGAAATGACTTTATTACATTTTGAACTTCAAAACACAATTGTATCTTCTCCTAGAGTGAACAAAATAGATTTTGAAATGATGAGCTGAATTTATCAAAAAGATGAATGGCCTTGTGCGTTGTCAAGGCAGTGGAAGGTCACTGAGTGGTTTAAAAGCATGTGATTGATTTATTAATCCAAAAATCAAGCATACCACAGCATCTGTTTTCCTTTGCACATGTCTGTACTGCAGAAAGTTGAACAGTCTGGTTACTTCATTTTAATGAGTCACTTCATCCCATAATCAGTTCCCATTCTGATTCATGGGAATCAGAAAGTATCACTGAATGAATGCAGAAGCAGGGTTTTTTTTTTCCAATTCAGAATTAATCTAGCTCTAAGATGCAGAAGGAGCAGAGAACTTCCAAGTGCAAACATATTAAGTTAAGATTTTGCAAACTAATTATTTTTTATTTTGAAACAATTTTCTTATAAAACTTCTTCAGTTAAATCTGAATATAGCAATAGCTTTGCATATTTTCTTCGGAGAATCTGAAAATATAAAGATAATAAATTATGACTAATGTGCACCGTCTGCCTGGATTGAAAAAAAAGATATCTTCTTGAGCAACTGAGTTTCTGCTAAGCTGATTTACTCAAAAGAAGAAAGCAAACACATTTCGCTACTAAGAAATTGAAGGTTTAACGTCTTCACTGAAATCATTAAATGCTAAAGATGTCCGAAGGTAACATTTGTTTTGTAATACATGATCAATATAAATTAAGTTGATATTGAAGTGGAGTTCATTAGTCTCTCCCATTCTCTGGAGGACCATGTTGTATTTAATCAGTAGAGTTCAGCTTCTGCTTTTTTGTCGTTTCAAGCTTCTGGGTTACTGTTTGGTTATACTGTTTTTCCTCTTAAAGCCTCCTAATTAATTCCACTCTGTTTCACCATAATTGTACATACAATGGAGGGAAATTTTATATATAGAATTGTGGGGTTGACTCACCAGCATTGCACCTCCAGCTGTTCTCCTCAGGAATTAGCTCTTCCAGCCCTGGAGTGCTCTCTATGGACTGGTATCTCTCTCTCAGTTGCCTGTCTTCTGGGCTACTTAAGGCATCATGTACCTTCTGGCCCACAGTGACTTTTCCTCATGGCACTGCCTCACAGCAATATACCTGCACCTTGTGGTCCTCCCCTCCCAGGGAATCCCAATCCCTTATACAAGGGATGGGCAACCTGGCTAGTGAGTGAACAGCATAAGTGACCCTTCTTCATCTCAGTGGGCCACCAGATTGTCATAACCAGAATGGTCTCCCGAAATAGGGTAGTTTTGCTAACCTCTCTTGCATACCTAGTATTTGCAGGAGTGCTCCAATTGAACCGTAGCAGCACTACAGGAATCTACACAAAGAGCTGTTTGCACCTTCATTGAATGTTAGGCTGATAGTGTGCCAACCATCCCTCATCACGATTGAGTCCATTAGCATGAGAATTGAACTTGTGGATGAATTGTAATTCCAAAGCCTCTCTGTGTATTTGGCTAGAAGAATTGGTTTGTGACAAGACAATCACTTGAAGATCTTTTAACAGTGATTAGGTAGATAAAAGTATTCCCCAACAGGTTTCTTTATGTTTCCTTTACGTGTACCTGATTTGTGTCCATTGATTTTTTCCCATAGGGACTGTACAGTTTGTCCAATAAATATGGCAGTGGGGCATTGCTAGCATTAAAAGATGTAGGTGACTGGCATGGGAAGGTAAAGGAATCAATGGAATATCTGAGGCCAGTAGATAAAAGACAATAAGAATGGATTTTTTAAACATTAATAACAAAAATAAAGCTAATGTAGATCAGGTAAAAGTCCATTGATAACTGCAGATGGATAAATTGTAAAAAGTAATGAAGAAAAAACAGAAACAGATATTTCTGTTCTGACTTTGTAATGTATCCATTCATATAATAATGATGAATAATTAATAATTCTAGCTTTTATATTGTGCATTTCATCAATAAGCCTCTTCGTATGATGCTCTGGGTGAAATGGAAAGCCTTCCACAATTTGCTTAGCTTTTTCCAATCGTTTTTCCAGAAGAGTCTTTTCTGCCAGTTGGTCCAGTCTAGATGGGGCCAAATGGTGGAAAAGCCTCCTTTTTCGGCGGAGCTCTTATCCCTTGTGGAATGAGGTATACAGGGCTCCCTGAAAGGGCATGTTTGCTCTTCCATGAAAAAAAGCGGAAGAGCAAATGTGCTCCCTGGACACAGCTGGATTTTTCTGTAGTTTAGACATAGCCTCAGAAAGTAGGATGGGAGGCAACATCTGCTAAAATTAAATATTTACAAATCCACACTTCTAGATAATGTATACCCTAGTGTCTTAAACACTAGCTGAGATGTTCATTGAACCAGTGATATTAATTTTTTCAGAAATCATATAAAAGTGGGGAATTTCCAAAGGATTGGCGGTTTGCCAACATAGACCCCAATATTTGAAAAGCATTAAAGGGATGACCTGAGGAACCATAGACCGATTCGCCTCACCTTGATTCTGGATAAAATAATGGCATTGTTAAATTAGGACTCTATCAATAAAGAATTAGAGCCTAAAAATACAAATAATGCCAGTCATCATGGTTTCATGGGATGTAGGTCTTACCAAACAAACCTGTTATCTTTCTTTAGCAGGATTACAAATCTGGCTGATAAATCTAGCTGTGTTTATAGCATACATTGCTTTCTCCAAAGCATTTCATTTAGTGTCACGTGACATTTTGATTATAAAACTGGATATGGAACTAGCAGCGCATCAATGAGCTGGATTAGTAAATGACTGATTGACAGGTCTCAAAATACAGTTGTTTAATGGGCAGACATCACTAAGCAGGTGGTTTCCAGCAGGGTCCCCCTGAGATCAGTCCAGTAATCTTTTATATTTTTATCAATGATTCAGATAATTATATAAAAATTCTTTGTTGATAAAGTTTGCAGAGGACACAAAGATTGGTAGGGTGGGAAATAAAGAGGAGGGGTAGCTGTTACAGAGTGATCTGAATCACCCATGTAATGGTCACAATCCAACACAACACATTTTAAAATAGACAAATGCAAGGTAACACATCTGACTTCTATTTCTATAGGATGGGAAACTCTGACTTGGAAGTCAGTGACTCAGAGAAGAATTTAGGGGTCATACTAGATAATACCCTTACTAATACCCTTACCATGAGCTCTTAATGTTGTGCTGGGCAGAAAGGACGAGTGGAATTCTTGGATTTATACAAAGGGGAATGGCAAGCAGACGTAGGGAAGTGAGATCTGGCTCTGGACACAGCATTGGTAAGACCACTACCAGATTTCGGTGTCCAATTTTGGTGTCCATGCTTCAAGGTTTCAGAAATACTAGTGAGAGTTCAAAGGATGTACATAAAAACCTGATCCAAGGGCTGGAAGAAAAAAAGCCTTACAATGTGAAACTTACAATGTGAAACTTATTTTGCCTATCAAAAAGAAGGGTAAATGGTGACTTGATAACTGTGTATAAGCAAAGACATCTTTATAGTGGGGGCTTTTTAGTCTTGCTGTTAAAGGAGTAACAAGAGCCAATGGCTGGAAACTGAAGTTAGATAAATTCAGTTTTGAATTAAGATGCAATTTCTTTGCAAGGAATGCCTACTAGAGACACAGTTCTTACTCCTTGAGCTCCTTGCAGTGACTGACCTTGCTCTGTATAGCAACTCTTTTTATATGGGCCTCATGGCCCCACATTGGTTGCTTCCTATACTTTTGATCTAGGATTAAATAAGTAAAGGGATATATGTAATGTAAATTGAGAGCAATCAAATAAGGGAAGACAATATCATTCACATTTCCTTTGAACTAAATTAATGCTTGAGTGAATTAGTACATTTAACATTCCTTTGATATTGGCCTATTATTGTGACTTGAGGTGACCTTTCTGCATCACACCTTTCTTCATGGACAATGAGGAGAGCAGGAAATTCTCATGATTCAGCAACTTGTCTGCAGGGGTCAGGAAGGATTTTTTCCTTGATGCATAATTAGCCAGATGTATTCTGAGTTGGAAGCATCAGACTTTGGCCACACATGGAGATGGGACAGTGGCTGGGGTTAACTAGTGCTCTGAGGTGGTGCAGAGAATCCTATCTTACACATGAGTGGAGTGTCTTGCTCACTTGCTAATATTGAAATGGAGTGCCAGATTTGGGATCAGAAAGGAATTATTTCCCACGTCAAGTTGACAGTGTACATGTGTTTTTTCCCCCCACTTTCCTCTTATTCATGGAGAATGGATCACTTGCTAGGATCAGCTCGGCATAGCTCACCTAATCAGTTCTTTGCCATTGAAAAGGCCCAGGTGGCACATCAGTCTTTCCAGTCCTCTGCATGTAACACATAAGAGGTTTGTCTTCCGAGAATGGAAATGTTTTAGTCTAACTAAATAAATGGCCTCAATATAGAGGTAACTGGGTGAAAATTGATGGCCTGCAACATACAGGATTATATCAGATTAGATGATGTATAATGGTATCTTCTAGCCTTAAACTCTCTGAAAATATAACACTATGAAAAATGTCATAGAGTATCATAAATGAATTTAGCATTTTTAGTCAGTGTAAATACTCTGAAAAACTAGTGCACAAATAGAGAAAAGTGCATACTTTGTATTCCAAAATTCATGTGAAAATGTAAAATGGATAAACCAAAATATTTATAGTCTTTATATAACCGATGATTAAAATAATTCTGGCGCATAAATACATATATAATTAGGTACTATCGATTTTATTATTTATTTGTGAGTTTACAATGAGATTATGAGTTCTGTTCATGTGGGTAAGTGTTTGCAGTCCATTTCTTGGTTTACTACTACTACTACCACTGCTGCTGCTACTTCTACTACTACTATTACTGCCACATTTTATTGAAGATTTTAAAGTCCATGTTTTCTTTTGAAATCTGTGAACCCAGCAGAGAAATGTCAGCTTGTGAAAGCATGCATTCAAATGTTCTGCTCAAACATTATTAGATGACAGTGTGATAACAAAAGGTGGGCGTAAGAGGTAAATAAAATATATACAGTGGGTGAGGTTCTCTGCTATGCCCAGCTTGTGTTGAGTTCAGCAGAGTAAGAGAGCTTGCCATGGCTCTAACATGTATTTAGAGCCTTGAACCAACTAACATTGGTATCTAAGGGTATGTCTACACTACCCTCCTAATTCGAACTAGGAGGGTAATGTAGGCATACCGCACTTGCAAATGAAGCCCGGGATTTGAATTTCCCGGGCTTCATTTGCATAAGCGGGGAGCCGCCATTTTTAAAACCCTGCTGGTTCGAACCCCGTGCAGCGCGGCTACACGGGGCACGAACTAGGTAGTTCGAACTAGGCTTCCTAGTTCGAACTACCGTTACTCCTCGTGAAATGAGGAGTAACGGTAGTTCGAACTAGGAAGCCTAGTTCGAACTACCTAGTTCATGCCCCGTGTAGCCGCGCTGCACGGGGTTCGAACCAGCGGGGTTTTAAAAATGGCCGCTCCCCGCTTATGCAAATGAAGCCCGGGAAATTCAAATCCCGGGCTTCATTTGCAAGTGCGGTATGCCTACATTACCCTCCTAGTTCAAACTAGGAGGGTAGTGTAGACATACCCTTAGGGACCATATGTGAATAGCTGGAGCATAGCACACTCTGGCTAACCTTCTCCTGTGTCCTGACACATCACCTGAATATATTTTTTCCTCCTGATCTATTAAAAAGAATTTATATTTTCATGACAATAATTGTTACCTTTGGGCTGTTTTAAGGGGACTTTACTTATAGTAGCCATTGCGTGTATGGAATGTTTGCAATACTGCTTAGCAGAAAGCAAACAACCCTGGTTCCATGGAAGCCAAATTGACATAAAAATCATTTAAATAAGTGAAGAAGACAAAAATAAAATTATGTAATGTTTTTATTTTGAATATACTTAAAACACCTTTTCCATTTTATTCTGCTCCCATGTTGAGCTGACTGGTAATAGGAGTAGCCTTGTATCTTAATAAAATTTAAAGATGGAAGAAGTCTTTTAGATCATAAGGCACACCCAACTGAAAGACCCAAGATTTCCTGACAGTCACTGCTAGCTGCTAATCATATCAACTGATGCATTGTCTAAAGCAGCACCACAGAAAGAAGTTGTTCATATTCTGTTAGACAACACTCCCCGGCTGTGTCTAGACTGCATCCCTTTTCCGTTAAAGGGATGCAAATTAGACACATCGCAATTGCAAATGAAGCGGGGATTTAAATCCCCCCCCGCTTCATTTGCATAAACATGGCTGCCGCTTTTTTCCGGCTTGGAGCATTGCCGGAAAAAAGCGCCAGTCTGGACGGGGATCTTTTGGAAAATAAAGCCTTTTCCGAAAGATCCCTTATTCCTCTTAAAATAAGGAATAAGGGATCTTTCGGAAAAGGCTTTATTTTCTGAAAGATCCCCGTCCAGACTGGCGCTTTTTTCCGGCAAAGCTCCGAGCCAGAAAAAAGCAGCAGACATGTTTATGCAAATGAAGCGGGGGGGATTTAAATCCCCGCTTCATTTGCAATTGCGATGTGTCTAATTTGCATCCCTTTTACGGAAAAGGGATGCAGTCTAGACACAGCCCCAATCTTTTATTATTCCATCTTTCTACTTACTACTCAGGCTACTAGTATGTATTCACCTATAACAAATGCCAACAATATATTTTTTTTATGTTGCTTTACATTATTTACCTTTCTGTCTCCCAGCCACAGCTATGCTTAATAGCTAGCTGGTCTTGCTGAGTGAGTATGTAAACATTAGTCTTTGCCTAAATTTGTAGCATTTTTATAATGTATTTCTCAGGAACATTGATAATATGTAAGACTATGTCTCCACATTTCCCCAGAGTTCCCTCTATGCAAAGATCTGCTTCTCCAATCCCAGTGCATCAGGCTGTGTCTAGACTACAAAGTTCTATCGGAAAAAAATGCAAATTGCGAACCGCTTTTCTTCCAGAAGAGGCTTTTCTGACAATTGGTCCCTCTACACTGGGCCAAATGTTGGGAAAAAAGCTTCTTTCTTTCTTACATCCCTTCTTCCTCGTAGAACTATGTTTACAGCGATGCCGAAAAAACACATCTGCTTTTCCGCATTCCTTAGACATGGCAGAGCTTTTCTGGGATACCTCCAGTATCCCAGAAAAACTTTGCAGTCTAGACATACCCTAGGTCTTTCACCTTTCTCCTGTAGCCCTATTTCATCCCCATTGCTCTTCCACAGATTCTATCCCTACCTCAGCATTGAGGGATCTGAACAAATATATACTATATATTTGAGAGAGTTTGTCTGTCTCTGTCTGTTTGTTCAAGAATGCCTCCTAAACATAAGAGCCAGGACCACTTAATTAAGTGTACAGCTTCCCCTTTTCATAACTTAAAGCAAGGTCAGGGTTTGGTTGTGCCAGGAAAATGGAATGTGCTTTCTCAGAAAACCATACAGAAATGAGGTAGAATTACCAGGCAGGTGAAAGGGGCTGGCTGGGGTTGCCCCCTCTCCTGTCCAGGATTGGCCCAGCCCTGAGCCTCCCACCTCCCAGGTGCCCTTTAGGGAAGGGGAGGGCTGAAGCTTTTCTCCCTGATTCATATATGAACATTGCCGGCTGTTCCCCTTTGTCAGTGAGCAAGGGGAAGGTGCAGCTTGCTGCATTCCACACCCTGGCTGGGAGGTGGTAGGGTCAGACTCCTTTGCAGATCAGTAGAGTAGGGACAGCTAGGATTTGTGCCTACTAATTAAGTTTAAGAGGTGAATGTAAAGGAAAATTGTTATACCTCTTTAATAGAACTCTAAGGACCCAGTCCTGCAAATATATAGGCATGTGCTTAACTGTGTGCCTGCAAGCATTCCCATTAATGGGACAACTGACACATGTAATGTTAAGGATGTGCACAAGTGTTTGCAGAATTGGGACATACATTTGGATCTTTTGTCTCCAAAACAATGTCAAAACAAGAAAATTCCCATCTAATTATAGCCCATTGTATCGACTATTCTAAATGTTACGTCAAATGCCGTGAAAGGGCTGTTTAGATTCAAAGAGGAGGACCAGCTTGAGCCAGTGTGTCTTCCTAATACTAATCGGTATGATGCAATTATTCAATTATCCATATTATACTTTAGTTAAAGAAAGAACATTTTAAATTACTGCATCTTTTATCCTAACACTCGCTTCTTCTTCTCTTTTACAGGAAAAAGTAGAATATGCCTTCCTGATTATTTTTACAGTTGAAACGTTTTTGAAGATTATAGCATATGGATTATTATTACACCCCAATGCATACGTTAGAAATGGATGGAATTTACTGGATTTTGTAATAGTAGTAGTAGGGTAAGTCACTCACACTTCACTTTTTAAAAAAGGCTTTAAAAACATTGTTCTGGAAATGGGGTATCATTTTTATGACAAGGTAGCTGTATGCCTTAGTCTGATGGGACTAAGAGTTTATGGCTTCTCACTTTTACTCATATATACTGTATTGTTCAGTTTACATGAGTGAGGATGCAGGATCAAATCCTAAAAGGTTTCCAGTTCAGAATGGAGAACCTTGGGATCATATTGTACAATCAGCCTCAAAGCAGAAGACCATAATGAATTAAATGAGTTCTGCTTAGAATCTGATGGCATAACAAGATCCAATATTGGAGTTCTTTCCTGCAAACTCGTGTACATATGAGTTGTCCCATTGCACCCAATGGGACTGTTCAGATGAATAAAGGTTTGTTGGGTTGGGTCCATAATTCTTCAGGGCTCAGATGTGTAGAGTTACACTGCCTGCCTCACATGCAGCACCAGAAAAGCTCTTCCTGTACCTGCTGAGTCTCCCTGGCATGAAAGAGAGATGGAACACTTCTGTCCTCTTTCATGGGGTGTCACACACTGGTACCCTCCTTACCATACAGCTTGGTGCAGAGGATAGGTTGGATCCATGACTCTGTATACATCCTGCCCTCCCTGTCCCATGTGGAGGTTCCATGACCCCCCAGGAGAGTAGTTAGGAAGCACGTCCAGCACTCTCCATTATGTAGGAACAACCCTTCTGCCCAGCCCACAAGTGTGGGGAAATTCCTTATTGCTACCTAATTGTCACTATGTAATGGTGCAAAGGCTCTGTAACATCTGTCCCTTGTTGTACCAGCAGGTTTTATATTCTGACTTGTCGTTGATTCACTTTGTGTTACATGCTACATGAGAAGACTCTACATCTGAGCATCAAAGAGTTAATCTTACTGCATATGTTCTTTTTCCCCTAAAAATGCAGATATTGTCTGATGAGACTGAAATAAGGAATTTTTTCAATAGTGAAGATCCTGTTAAGTAAAGAAATGAAAATAAAAAGGTCCCAGTGAAATGCTGCGCCATTTAATATAACTCGAAATACTGCTGCTGACTTGCACAGACAGACTTGGCATATAACATCCCATAATCATAATACAGTTTTAAAAACAGTTTAAATGATACTCAGAATTTGCCTTTTTAACTGAAATGAGCCAGGAATTTGAGAGACCGAGCAAGAGAAGGAGACCTGCCCCGACAGAGGGAGAGATAAGCTGGCAATTACCTTGGGGCCTGGAAATTCAAAGGGGCCTGGTCTCCTAGCCCCAGCCGTTGGTACTGCAACAGCAGTGGCTGGAGCTTCAGGCCCTTTAAATTAGGAGGGCTGACTGTCCTTAGCCCCGCCCCTTTTGTCCACGGCCCGCTTCTTCTGAGGCATGGAACTGCCCTCCCCACACCTTGACCCGGATCCAGTGGTGGCTGTCAGTCCTGCTGTTCCAACGTCACATCACTGAGGTATAAAATAGCGTATGGGGAGACTGTGTTATACCATCTTGTACGTTACCTCTATATTTGGCTCTGTCTCAAAAACATCATATTATGACAAGAAAATTATCACCTAGTTACTACAACTGGATAATTTTAATTACATCAAATGTTAAGCCTGAATCCAGGTAAATAAGAATTGGATTGTCTCCCATCAAATATTCATTTTGTGACCCAAGTCACCAAACCAGAATAAGAAGGCTTATTGTATGAGGTGCAAACCATGTAGTCAAAGATCCAACCCATCATGACAGAGTACAAGGAACCCTAAGAAAACACAGGTCAGTGCTCTTACCCAAGCACCCACGTTTTAAGATAATCAGTTACAGAACATAAGGGCCAGTTATTTGATTTACGTACACCCTTAAGAGAGAAGCCCACTGAAAAACTGATTTTTGTATTTGACCCTATGTAGAAGGAAAATCAACTTTGGATATGATTCTTTTTGAATTAATTCATTATGGAACTTCATTAGACATTTTAATAGCTTCAAAGGACTGCCATTGGTGTCCAGCATTACACGCATTAAATTAAATGCTTTTATTGTGCATTGTCAGCACAAAATGTAATGGTTTCAAAGGCGAAATCATTACAGGTGTTCCAAGGTGCACATCTGTAAGACAAGAAACTATGATGCATATACAGAAAGCAGTTTTCTAGAATAAATAATTTGGGCATTTAATTGAAAGACTATTAAATGGCCTTAATGCACTGTGTTGGATAGTAAATCTTATGTTTTCAAGAAAACCAAGTGCTTGATGGCTTTGCAGCTTGATGAGGACTGATATATGCTGGCACAGCTGAAAGTCAGCCCTGCACTTTTTTCTCTGTCCCAACTCAGTCAAAACTCTCATTGAAATCAATCAGTGTATTGCTTAGGGAATATTCCACCCACTTGTTTAGTGCCTAGTCCTCCATTTTCTTTTCAGGCTAAATTTCCACTGATGTCAGTGGGAGCTTTGCCTGAGAAAAGGCTCCAGAGTCAGATCCCAAAGATGGAAGTTTGCATAGCAGTTCTCTGTACCCATGGACCTCTGGTTTGAAGGAATTACTTATCCACTAAGTGCCTGACAGCCTCTCCCCCACTCAGGCCTGATTCAGCAATGTACTTAAGCATCTTCCTAACTTTAGGAACCTGAATATTTTAATTGAAGTCAATGTGATTACCTGCATGCTTACAGTTAGGCCCGTATATAACTGGGGGATAAACTGTTAAATGTCTGCATTCTGCCATCTCTTAAAATATGTTGATCTCTGGATTTGCATAAATTCAGTTGGTCAGATCAGGACCCCAAGATCTGAGAACTCCTAGGAAAGGGGAGTGAGTGATCCAAGTTGGGTGTTCATGGGCTCTGGGAAGAAGCTTCCAGTATTCCATTCTGGCAAGCTACTAAACATAACGGCTGTGTCTAGACTGGCCAGTTTTTCCGGAAAATCAGTCGCTTTTCCGGAAAAACTTGCCAGCTGTCTACACTGGCTGCTTGAATTTCCGCAAAAGCACTGACTTCCTACTGTAAGAAATCAGTACTTTTTGCGGAAATACTATGCTGCTCCCATTCGGGCAAAAGTCCCTTTTGCGCAAAACTTTTGCGCAAAAGGGCCAGTGTAGACAGCTGAGATTTGTTTTTCGCAAAAAAGCCCCGATCGCGAAAATGGCAATTGGGGCTTTTTTGCGGAAAAGCACGTCTAGATTGGCACAGACGCTTTCCGCAAAAAGTGCTTTTCTGTAAAAGCGTCTGTGCCAATCTAAACGCTCTTTGCCGAAAATGCTTTTAACGGAAAACTTTTCCGTTAAAAGCATTTCCGGAAAATCATGCCAGTCTAGACGTAGCCAACATGTTTTTCAGCAGCACTGCAATTCTGGATGCTTTATAACTAGAGCTGTGAAAAACCTTCCAGACAAAACTCAGAAACAGAGGAAATTTGCCTGCTTTCATGTCTATTTTAGAAACCTAAAATACAGGACAAGTTCATCCAAATTTTTGCTGAGGTCACACACCTTTCAGTGGAACAAGGCTGAGTAGATCAGGCATTGGGTGATAGATCTGTGTGGAAATCTGTATATTGCTCACTGTGGCTTACATGACTCAGACCTGAAATCTAGCAAAACATGGAAGTTTTCACAGCCCAAATAGAAGTATAGCTGCAAAATTAAATACACTTTAAGACCACCTGTGACCTTAACTGGTTGCTTCAGTTTTAACTGTCATTGTAACTGAACTTCCATTCTAAGAGTACTTTTGTCATTGACTTCTGTCATCTAAGAAATGCGTTATGAAATGTCTGACTGTAAGGAAGGCCGGGTTTTTGTTGTTTTTGTTTGTTTTTTGCTATGTTTAGTACGTTGAACTGTAGTGTCATTGGGAGTTCATATCATTTACACAATTTAAAACTGGTAGTTTCTTGTCATTATCTGTTTAATGTTCTAAAAGAGAGATTGATTTTTGCAAACCTCATATTCCATAATGGTTTAACAAAAAGCAACGATGAAGTAGCTTCATCTGTGTAAAACTGGCAAAGTGTAAGCTAATCGAATGTTAATGTAGTGGCTATTATGCGATCATCTTTCTCTTAGAGGAGTAGAAGCTCTTTTACTTCATAACTCTTCTGACATATTTTAATACATAAATACATGTCTCCTTCTGACATCTGAACAGCTTTTTCAGAACTATCCACAGTTCAAGCAATTCCTAACACTTTTGATTACTTGGTAAATGGTTGGTGATGATGACCTTGCTTTTCTTTTTATTTGGTAGATTGTTTAGTGTAATTTTGGAACAATTAACCAAAGAATCAGAAGGAGGTAGCCACTCAGGTGGCAAACCAGGTGGCTTTGATGTCAAAGCCCTAAGAGCCTTCCGTGTGTTGCGACCGCTCCGACTTGTATCAGGAGTACCCAGTAAGTTATTTTATATTTAATTGTGTTGGTGTGAATAAAAGAACCATTATATTGTATTATCTTTCCAGATTATTTAACCTTCTTTCTCCAGAGAGTAGAATAAAAGTGACAGGATGAAGCTGACTTTAGTTATCTGGTTATGTAGATAAAATGTGTTTCAAGATGTATGATATCCTGTTTGAAGCAGCATAAGGGATTGTGAACTCATTCAGTGTATGATCATCTTACACAGTTCAGGAGGCAGACAGAAGAGTACATTTAACTTTTAGGAATTTTATATGAAGTAAATTACATAGCAAAAGAAGATGCTCCAGATACTTTTTTTGGGTATCAAAATCCTGGGAAATTTACTATGTAGGTAGTCCTAAAATTGACTGTATGCAGGTAAGTGTACACCACAGCAAAAAACATGTTTTCTGCCCTCCCTGCACACAAATAATTCCTGTTGATCTTAACTGCATTCATGCCTCAGGGAATAAAAGAGCAATTTTCAAAACTAGAAAACTTGAAAAATAGAGACTTTATTTTAAAAGAAGATATTTGAAATTTCTAATTATTCTTTCTATTTCCTTTTAATTCATTACTAATTACTGGTGTTTTGAGTTGACTGGTGTTTTGTTTCTCACATTTGATCCAGCAGCAAAGTAAAAATGCGGTGTTTATTACATCATAATCTGTTGCCATGGAAATAATTGTGATGGTACAGCTTCGTTAAAATAACTTCAGTGGAGAATCAAGCAGATGGGGAGAGGAAGGTTGAGCTGTGAGGGAGAAAACCTTTGTTTAAATATACAAAGGAGACTGATTCTGTCTTCTTTGATATCTGGCCACTCCTAGTCACTTGTGGCTTGAAGTGTTATCAGTGAGAGCAGAATTTGACACATATACATTTAGGCTACGTCTACACTGGCCCCTTTTCCGGAAGGGGCATGTAAATTTCACTAGTCGTCGTAGGGAAATCCGCGGGGGATTTAAATATCCCCCGCGGCATTTAAATAAAAATGTCCGCCGCTTTTTTCCGGCTTTTAAAAAAGCCGGAAAAGAGCGTCTAGACTGGCCCCGATCCTCCGGAAAAAGTGCCCTTTTCCGGAGGCTCTTATTCCTACTTCAAAGAGCCTCCGGAAAAGGGCACTTTTTCCGGAGGATCGGGGCCAGTCTAGACGCTCTTTTCCGGCTTTTTTAAAAGCCGGAAAAAAGCGGCGGACATTTTTATTTAAATGCCGCGGGGGATATTTAAATCCCCCGCGGATTTCCCTACGACGACTAGTGAAATTTACATGCCCCTTCCGGAAAAGGGGCCAGTGTAGACGTAGCCTCCGGGAAAAGAAAAACTATAAAAACTATGTAGAAGGTAAATTAATGTGTCCAAATATTTTAAAGTTGTTTTCGGTGTATCAGTTTTCAAGATCTTTACTGTATAGCTGCAGTGCTCTCTAATAGCATTGTAGGCCTTCTGGAGACCTTCAATGAGCTCAGTGCAGCTGGATTTCCCCTGCATCTGCCTGCCCTAAGCTCATTGCAAGATGACCGCCTGAGCACAGGATTCTTCAAGATTCTCCAGTTGATGTAAAATCCCAGCCCCCACCTTGAATTCATTCCATCTAAGGGGTTTGGATTCTTGTTGCTGCTTTTCAAGCATTGCTTTGTATTACATTAACATCGCTGAATGCAGACCGTGTTCAGTTAGAATTTTGGAACAGACTACAACGCTTTAAAATCTTTCAAAGTGGCTCTATGCTTCAATATTCACTTTTGAGCAGCTTTAAAATTCTGATTGTGCTGGTGGAGGAAGATTGTGGTGAATCTTGTTCGGGGGAACCATAGATTTACCACACTTTTAAAATTGATGGCATGCTATATTTATATATGTTTCTAATTATGTTCTAATTCCAGCAGATTTCATAATCAGGAAAAGTTAATTCCATAGAACGTCTGGCTCAATACCTTTGTGTATGCTTTTTTTTTTTTAGGTTTACAAGTTGTCCTGAACTCCATTATAAAAGCCATGGTTCCCTTGCTCCATATTGCCCTTTTGGTATTGTTTGTAATCATAATCTATGCTATTATAGGATTGGAACTTTTTATTGGAAAAATGCACAAATCATGTTTTCTTGTTGATACAGGTAAGTAATGAAGCCATTAATTTATACAAGGGACCAATCTCATTCCCTTTAAAATCAATAGGACTTCAGCAGAGGCCCTAAATGTTAAAACTACTGTAAATCTGAGTTTCCATAGGGATGCATGATTTTGGGAAAAAGCATGTCAAAAAATTTAGCCAGTGGGTCAGCTCAATAATGCAGCAGCAGCAGGAAACACAGTAATTGGACTTTGAATCCCAAGCTAGTGCAGAGCTAGTCATATCATAGAGCGTACATACCCTCCTGAGGCAGAAAGCTGGCTGTCTCTCTACTTCAGCACTTTGGGCCGCATGATTATAGGAACAAGCAAGTTCTGAGATGAGTAATAGACTAATCCAATCTTCCTACATTCAGATGGGGATTTAAATGATACTGTGAAAACATTTTATATGGGAGGTCTTCAGAGGAATGAAAGATTATCAGTAGAGAAATGAAGTTTTGTAAGTAGAGTACGTTTCCACTAGTGAGTCTGGAATCGAACAAACTAAATGCATGATCTAGTCCGGGACTACTTATCTGTGAAGAGGAAGGAAGTTGTTAATATGGGATGGAAGGAAGAAAGAAAGAGTAATGAGAAGTAAGCAAATGTTTGATCAACTTCAGTAACAGAAAGATTTTTTCAGATATTACCCAAAATTGTCAACATGCTTCCTTTCATTTGCACTGTTGTAGTCAGGCTGGCTCCAAGACATGAGAGAGATAAAGTGGGTCAGATAATATCTCTGGACCAGCTTCTGCTGGTGAAAAAGTCAAGCTTTTGACCTGCACAGAACTGTTCTTCAGGTCTGGAAAAAGTATTTGGTGTCACAGCTAAATACAAGGTGGAACAGAGTGTTAACCCCTTGTGATTAACAATTTGTCCTACCTTCTGATTTGCTGTGACAGTCCAATGACTGTTTTCAGATTTGAAGAAGAGCTCTGTGTATATAAAGCTTATCTACTTCATCAACAGAAATTAAAATATATTACCTACCCACCTTCTCTCTTTCATGTCATTGTTATTTCATATGAAGTGTTTTCTCTGTTCATTTTTGAGTATGACAACATTTATAAATGTAGGATGTGATCCTGAGAGATGATGAGCACCCTGCATCAAACCTTAGATCCCCAGCACTTTGCAGGATTGATACTTGAATGAATAATCTCTGCAAGTGATGCTTGCGTCTTGGCGTTTCTCCTCACAAGCAAGTTAGTCACACACAAAAAATTGATACTGCAGAATTCTGAAATATTTTTTGGTCAATTTCAGATATATTAGCTGAAGATGATCCAGCACCTTGTGCGTTCTCAGGGAATGGACGTCAGTGTGCCATGAATGGCACCGAATGTAAGGGCGGCTGGGTTGGACCAAATGGAGGCATAACCAACTTTGACAATTTTGCCTTTGCAATGTTAACTGTGTTCCAGTGTATAACCATGGAAGGATGGACTGATGTGTTATACTGGGTAAGTAACTTAGCAAGAAATAGAAATCTCTGAACTTTGCTTACTATTAAATAAGCTTCAATATGCAGATGAGAAACTAACTGTGTTTAACAACACTGTGAGCAAGAAATCTTGGCAAGATAGTTCTGCTGTAAAGGAGCACAGCTGCACTCTTCTTTCAGTCACAGCATCTCACTGGATTCCTCAGGCTAAAAAGCCCTTTCAGAAGCAGATTTCTTTATTGCTGATTTTTGTAAGTCTATTCCATTAGGATACATTTAATCTTATATTTATGTCCCTTATACTAGCATCCTTTATGCAAGCCTATAGTTTTGAAGTAGGTCTTTTCTGATTTTGTTTAAAAGCTCTCTTTCTGCATCTTCATAGTATTATAGTAAATTAGATCCACGCAAGCTCTCAGCTGTCTTCATTTGCCTTGGGGACTACATACCATTTTTTCAGACATGCCAAACATTGACTACCATGCTTCAATAAAGGTTTAGGCCCAAGTATGTCACCATAGAAACAGCAAAAATATATGCCAGAAGCTATCACAACTGAATAGGAACCAACCCTGAAAACATTTATGTATTTCCAAGCACAGTACTTATTTTTTGGCATTATAGTAGACCTAAAGACCCAGTTGAGATTGGCATACCATTGTATCCAGCACTGCAATGGGGCATAATGAGAAGCAAAGATTTTATGATGTAAATGAACAATCAGAAGGAGATATTTTCACCCACATTTTACAGAGCAATTAAGCCACAGATTTTTAAAGGTAGTTAGGCATCTAAATATGCAGATATACACCTAATGGGATTTGCCAAAGAGTCTAAATCCCATTACAGTCAATGGGAATTAAGCAGTTATCTGTGTATTTAGGCCCCCCAGTACCTCTAAAAAACTGACCCTAAGTAATCTCCCTAAGGTCACACAGGAAGCCTGTCGCAGAATTGTAGTCTAGTGCATTAACCTCAAGACCAAACTTCCTCCTTAAAGTCAATGGGACTATTCATAGTAATCACTGTGCTCAGTAATAAAGTGTTCACAAAATCAGGATGTTAGTAAATATAAGAAAAAAAACCCTTAGATTTTAATGAACTGATGAAACAAGAGAAAAATGGTGAATTAAATATCCTGAACAATATGATGTTAAAATGGGGGGGGGGGAGGTATGTTACCAAAAGTGAACTTTTTTGTTGCTGGAATTGCAACCTGTAAGTGAGTCTGTGGGTCTTTTACTCACAGTAGCCCATGAGTTGGATTGCTGTGTCATGAGTGTGACCAAGTAGGATTAATTGCAAATATCAAAATCGGCTTTGAAATAATTAATGCAGTAAGGGTATTTTATTATCCAGTGAATGGGTACTTATGTAGCCCAGGGTTATTTGTTGCAAATGAAGATGAAGCATAGTGTAGCTAAAAATGAAATAACACATCAAGATGTGTAGCTCTGGCATTTATTCCAGCATGATATTGAGTTGCCTAACTACAGAAACATTTCTTAATATGATATCACAATTACAAAATAATTAAAATGGCAAATCAACAAACTCTAAGATTGCAAGATACAAACTTGGCAAAATATTGAACTTTGCTTACCAGAAAATACAGTTAGAGCTCTGAAAGACAGCCCAATTCTGCACTTAGTAGCTTACTTAAAATGCAGGCTTGGGTCCAAATCAGACACTTATGACATTAAGTGTTACTCATATAAGGTATATTTTTTGCTTTCTATAATTTGGTGCTTGTTTCATGGAACAATCAGATCATGTACTTGTTATCTCTTTCTATTTCTCACTGCTTCTTTTGCTTGCTTTCTCTACTTATTGTTTCCTAATTTCCTCTGGAGACTTTATGAATGCACAATTTGTGCATGTGTTTTATGCCATTTGTATTTGTGTTGAGGAAAACAATATCTCTCCCATGCCCCATAACAGAGAAGGAAAGGCAGAGGAGGGTGCATAGAAAACACATGCTCTTTTAATTTTTAGAAACAAAAGCATACCCAGATTTTTGTTATGAACCTATTTATTATTTCTTTTAATATATACAAAGATAATTTATCCTAAAATATGTAGGAAATATAACACATTTTAAAATACATAATTCATACAGAATAATAATAATGGAGATTGCCTATCTCCTAGATAGGGAAGGGACCTTGAAAGATCATTGAGTCCAGTCCCCTGCCTTCACAGCAGGACCAAGTACTATCCCTGATGAATTTTTGCCCCAAATGGCCTCCGCAAGGATTGAACTCACAACCCCAGATTTAGCAGGCCAATGCTCAAACCACTGAGCTATCCCTCCCCTTAATAAAATAAATAAGGGAGCTATCCCTTAATAAAATAAAAAAGGGAGCTATCCCTCCCTCCTTAATAAAATCAATTAATTAAGCTGAAAACTTTTCTTCCTTTAATAATTAATCACCCAGTTGGTTCATCAGATGAAAAAATAAAAATAAGCCCTCTGTTATAAAAGTAAGACCTCCATCATAAAACTCCAGACTCCCCAAACATTAAAAAAACAAAAAACAAAACAGATGAACCTTGCAATATGCCCGTAAACTCATCAAACTGAGGCTATTTGAGACCAAGAAAGTCAGTAACAAGCCAAGCTGATAACTGACTCCTTATATAACTATACAGTTTTTCCACATGAAAGATATTTACAGTTACAAAGGTATCACTTTTCATTTCATTGCAAAAGACCTTGAGGTTATTGAGCAGAAACTCAAAGACTCATACCCACCTTGTAAAATATTCCAAATATTTTGCTCTGAATTTGATTTGAAGACACTATTTTATATATGTAATTTAAATATATAATTAATTTGTTGAAAATATATTAATTAAATAAGTAATTAATAAACAATTTATTTATATATTTTAATTTAAATAACACTGGTTCTTGGCCCTCTCTCTCAGTCGATACAATACACTTTTGATTGCTAACCTAGCATCCTTTGACCAGATGGAAGAATGTCACTTTTCTCAATTTGGTTTTAACTGTTGATGAAGCTGTGGCAGGTTTATCTGCTATTATCTAATACAGGCAGTCCCCAACTTACGTCGGATCCGCAGTTATGAACGCGGCTTTTCTCGCCCCGGAGGACACGGACTGCAGGACCTCGCGGTCCTGCCGCCCGTGTACTCCGGGGCGAGAAAAGCTGTTCCGCGTCTCCCTGGTCTGCAGACCAGGAAGACGCGGAGCAAAGCCGCGGAGGGGCTCGGGTAGCCGGGCAGCCCAGGCGTGCCTGGGCTGTCCCGCTGCAGGCGTGCTCCAAGGCTTTGCTCCCCGTCTCCCTGCAGACCAGGGAGATGGGGAGCAAAGCCTCGGAGCACGCCAGCAGTGGGACAGTGCGGCGCGCCTGGACTGTCCCGCTGCCCACGTGCTCTGTGGCTTTGCTCCGTGTCTCCCAGGTCAGCAGACCAGGGAGACAGAGCAAAGCCGTGGAGGACTTGGGCGTCCCCACCCCCATCTCCCTGGTCTGCTGGGGGGGTGCAGCTAGTGCCCCCCCCCCAGCAGACCAGGCTTTTCTTGCCTACCCCTGGGGTAGAGCAGCTGGGGGCTGCCAGGTTGGTCCCGCAGCGCTGCTCCGGACCAACCCGGCAGCACCCCAGCTGCTCTGCCCCAGGAGTCCTGATTCAGCCGCTGCTGGTCAGTTTCAGCAGGGGCTGAATCAGGACGCCTGAGGCAGAGCAGCTGGGGTGCTACTGGGTTGCTCCAGTAGCGCCGAGGAGCCGCGCTACTGGAGCAACCCAGCAGCAGCCCAGCTGCTCTGCCACAGGCGTCCCCAAGTCAGCCGCTGCTGAAACTGACCAGCGGCTGACTACAGGAAGCCCGAGGCAGAGTTGCTCTGTCCCAGGCTTCCTGGAATCAGCTGCTGATCAGTTTCAGCAGCAGCTGACTTGGGGACGCCTGGGTTTCTTAAGTTGAATCTGTATGTAAGTCAGAACTGGCGTCCAGATTCAGCCGCGGTTGAAACTGATCAGTTTCAGCAGCGGCTGACGCCAGTTCCGACTTACATACAGATTCAACTTAAGAACAAACCTACAGTCCCTATCTTGTACGTAACCCGGGGACTGCCTGTAAGTGAAAAACTTTTGGTAATAACAGTGAAGAAAAGTATAAAAGTTTTGTGCTGTCGAGCGATCGTACATATTTGTTTTGAATTGAAACAAACCCCCAAAACCCTCCATTATCTCTGTATTTTAACTTGTGTTTATGTTTTTGTGGGCTCTTTATAGTTTTATGAAGTTATTGATGGAGACAAAATAACATGAGAGCCAAGTCTCCTAATGGTATTTCAGTAATCCAGATGCTGAAATGCAGTCAGGAGAACAGATCCTTTCTAAATGTGGCATTGTTCATAGTTACCTAAAGTGTTGAAAATACAAATACAACGATAAGAATCTGCACACACTCCTGGTTTTCATTTGTTCACTGTGTGACCAGTAAAACTGCCTATATAGCATTATCTTGTGGGAAAATGTCAATTGGGTTGGAGTGAGTATGTGCAATGTTTTGTATCCAGATGGATATTTTCAGATGAGATGTCCTGTGGTGCTGGAACACTTTATATAGTGGGGGCGCTAAAAGCCAGTGGTCTCTAAGCTTTATAATTCATGCCACCCTTACTCCTGTCCTTGTCCCTTCCCTCAGAGTGAGGAGCTTGGTTGCGACCACAGCTAGGGGTGGGATTAGTTCTCTGGGTGTGAGGCTGGCAGCTAGGACCTCATGTGTGGGACCAGAAGCAGAGCCCTAGACACAGTGCCAGCAGGAGGCAGGACCATAGATATGGGATCAGCAGCATCTGGGAACCCAGGCATAGGGCTGGTAGAAGCTGGGAATGGAGTCCTGGGTGCAGGGCTGGTGACTGCTGGGAGCCTGGACTTAGGGCCAGGTGCGGAGTCCAGGCTACCAGGAGGGGGTACTGAAGCACCCCCACACAGCAGAGGTGGGTAAAATCAGGCCCAGGGTCTGGATCCAGCCTGCCAACAATTTCTTTCCACCTTCCCATCTGATTAGCAGAGCTTGCATACTTACAGTCTGCAGCATGTGTTCAGCTGCCCGTCCCCACACCTTGCTCCATCCTGCAGCAGAGCTGCTCCCAGGATTCTCCTACTAGCTGTGCAGAGCGGGGTGGTGGGGGGTGGGGAGCAGTGCTGTGCAGAGCAGCGGTGTGTGTGTGTGTGTGTGTGCTGAAGTCAAGGTATTCTCCTGCCCCTATACTCCATCTCTGCAGAGCAGGGATCAGGAAGAGGGAGACACACAGCAGAGCTGCTCCAATCTGAACTGTGGATGGTAAGTGACTCAGAGGAGTGCAGAGCAGTGGAGGAGGGAGACAACAGAGCAAGACAGATTCCCCTCAAACAGAGAGAATGTATTTTCTCTTAGAAACTTACCTAGCAGCAGCCAGCACACACACACACACACTGTGTCACTGTCACCCCCCCAGTCTGTGCCACACTGTCTCTGCCACACCCACACACAGTCGCCGCTACATACATACTGCTTCACACTCAACCTGTCACAAAATCTGTCTCTCGTACAGAAAGAGTCTCTCTCACACTCACACACTCTCTTTGTCTCTCTCTGTAGCCCCGAGTCCCACCCTTTCTGTCCAAGGCTCTGCCCCTTCCCCGAGGCCCAGAACCAGCCCGTGACCCCATATAAAAATTCATGAAGTAATTCCCCTTCCCATGAAAATTATTGTCCACTCTTGGATTAGATGATTAAATAATCTCTTCTTGCCAAATCTCTGTAAACTGCATGTGGCACTGAGCAGCCTCTGATGTTTCCATGTGTGGCCTGCTTGATCCCAGAACTAATATTGAGTGAGTGGGGGTGACACGGGGAGCTGGTCAAACATGCAATGGGGCTAGCCAAGGGTAGGACATTAGCCTGGCAGGGCAGGGGTAGGTGTGGCAGTGACATCACTACACCTTTTACAGTGCCGCACTTACTGGTTAAAGGATGTTTGGAGGCGGAGACCTCACAGAGAGTCTATGACAACAGCCAGGTTAGAGAGGCTGCAGGGTAGGGCAACCTCAGAGACCCCTGTGGCTTTGCTGCACGGACTCTCCTTCTTGAGGTCTGCCCTTGAGGACTGAGAGAGGATGCAGGGTAACAAACATGAGCCTGAGGTGGAGCCTCTTTGGAGTGTTCTCCTTTCCCAGAACTAATTGAGTTAGAAGACAGATATCCTGTGAAGAAGGTAAGACCCAGTGCAATGTTTGGTGCCAATGCAGCCTGATCCACCTGGTGCTGGCCAAGTGCAAGGGTATGGGAAACACTAAGTTAAATTGGCAGAATTATTTTCTCTCCTAGACCTTTGTCCCTTATTATCAATGGGGACATGGAATTTGTCTTTTGTTTCCCTTTTCCCATGCCTTCCTATCCCTCAGAGTCCCACTGTTGATTGGATGAGCTGTGGGGCCAGTGACAGGGTGCGAGGGGAGATTCAGGACTTTGTTCTCTTTAAGGCCCAGCCAATGAACCAGAACCAGTTCTCTGCTTGGGCAATTTTTCTGCTTCTCTACATTGATTGGCTCTGAGCAGCTCCTGAGTCTCTCTGTCAGGTGTAACAGTCTTCTCCTATGTGCCTCATGGTCAGGGAGGTTGGGGAGCTGTGAGGATCCGAGTGAGAGAGTCGCTAGCAGTAGTGTATACTATGGGGTGGCTTAGCATGTGGAGTCATTACAGATGATGGGAGGAGGTAGTAGAGCCCTCTTATTCCAACCTTCCATTGTGCAGCTTTCCATGTTAATCCAACAACCAGCACGCACAGGGCCAGAAGTAGGCAATTCCTCCCGTGGCCACTTGATGGCTCTGCAGCCTCGCATTTCCCCATTCTGATTATCCAAATTTTTGATGGTCTGATCTGGCCCCAGTCCCAATTCAATGTGACAAATGGGGCTCTGCTGTGTAATAGCTAAAACAGTCAATTTTATTGGTAATTCGTTATGGTTAAATCATTAAGTCCAGGGGCAAGCAAGATATGGCCCACTAAGCCTTTCAATGCAGCCTGCAGCCACCCTGCCAGGACCCTCAGGCAGGGATCAGTGGCAGGGCTCAGAGTGGCTGTTCCATCTGCCTCTCTGCACAGGAGGGAGGGGGAACCTTTGCACACAGCCCTGCCCCCAGCCCAATCATTCATCTCCCGTTGGCTGGTTCCCACTGGCTGCCCAATGGGAGCTGAGAGAATGTGCTGGGGGCAGGAGCATTGCATGTAGATTTCCCACCCCATGTGGTGTAGAGAGGCACATGGAGCAGCTGCTCTGACCTCTGATGCTACGGCAGGCTGGAAGCCTGGCATAGGGTCTCATTGGGCTGCTGGCTGGGAGCTGCCTAGGTAAGTGCCTCCCAGCCAGAGCTTGCCTCTGGCACCCCACCCCTTCCTGCACTCCAACTCCCTGTCCCAGGTTACCACCTTACTCTGGCTCCAGGTCACCACCCAATACCTCTCTACTCCTCAATTCCAGGTCACAAGTAAATCCCAGACCCTGTACCTATACTCCTCCCCCAGGCCAGAATCCTCTCCTGCACCCCTATCCCCTGCCCCAAGTCACAACCCCCACCTTCACCCAAACTCCCTCTCACACCCCATACCCTCTTCTGCACACCAGTACCCTATCCTGAAGTCCCTTCTGCACCCAACTTCCGTCCCAGACCCCATACCTCCGTCACAGAAAAGTGTGGCCCTTGACCACTCAATACCTTGGAGTGGCCCCCCATCAAAAATTATTGCCAACCCCTCCCCCCACACCCTTAGACTCCATGACTATGGAGGTCTCAGTAGAGAAGGTTTTGGAACAAATAGATATATCAAACAATAATAAGTCACTAGGATCTGAAAGTATTCATCCAGGAGTTCTGAAGGAAATCTACCATGAAATTGCAGAACTACATGAGTATGTAACCTGTCACTTAAATCAGCCTCAATACCAGATGACTTGGCAGATCGCTAATGTAATGCCAATATTTTTAATAAGTTACAGTGGCAATCTTGGCAATTACAGGCTGGTGAATCTACTGTTGGTACGAGGTAAATTGGTTTAAACTTTAGTAGAGAACAGAATGATCAGACACATAGATGAACACAATATGTTGGGTGAAGAGTCAATACAGCTTTTCAAAGTGAAGTTATGCCTCACAATGCATTAGACTTCTTTGAGGGTGTCCACAAGCATGTGGATGGGTAATCCAGTGGCTATAGAGTACTTCGACTTTCAGATAGTCTCTGATGACATCCCTCACCAATGGCTCTTAGTAAAGTAAGGAGTCATAGGTTAAGGGGGAAGCTTGTTTTGGATCAGTAAGACAGGAGACAAAGAAGAATATATATAGAGTTTTCACAGTGGAGAGAGGTAAATAGTGAGTTCCCCCACCAGTGTTCCCTCTAATTTTTTCCATCCACGTGTGGAATAAATGTTATGTGCAGATGTACACCACCAGTGAAAACACATGCTGCTGGCTGTGGGTGCTATGCGCATTCTGCTAATCAGCTGGATAGCACTTGAATCTCTCCTGGGTGGACACCCAAGCACTTAGTGTAAAGAAAACACTGTCCCCCACTACTGGGACAAGCTCTATTCAACATATTTATAAGTGATCTGGAAAAAGGAATAAACAGTGAGATGGCAAAGTATGCAGATAATACTACATTCCTAAATAACCTTAAGTCTCAATTGACTGCAAAGAGTTTCAAGTGGATTTTATAAAACTGGACAACAAAACTCCAGATGACATTAACGTTATTAAATGTAAAGTAATGCATGTTGGAAAACATTATTCCAATTATACTTACAAAATGATGGAGTAGCTATTACCATTCAAGAAGATTTTGGAATCATAGTGGATAGTTCTCTGAAAACATTTGTGCAGCAGCAATAAAAAATGCTAACAAAGTGTAAACAACCACTAGGAAAAAGATGGAGAATAAGACAGAAAATATCATAATGCTACTATATACATTCATAGTGTTCCCATACCTTGAATGCAGAAAAATTGAGGAGAGATTAAAAAGAGTGGGACTGTTAAGCTTAGAGAAGGAATGACTCAGAGCACATCTACACTTACTGGAAGAGTGACGCTCCAGAGGTCGATCTTCTGGTGTTTGATTTAATAGGTCTAGTATAGACCTCTAAATCAAACACTGAGGGCATCCCCCATCGGTGTCCGGGTACTCCTTCTTTTACAATAAGGAGTAAGGGAAGCCTACAGGAGCAAATGTCGTGTAGACGCCGCCAAGGTTTAGCTTAAGGTAAGCCAATTCCAGCTAGTCATACCTTAAGCCCACCTTCCTGGTCTAGTGTATACCAGGTCTTGGAGGGGTATGACTGAGGTTTATAAAATCATGAATGGTGTGGAGAAAGTGAATATTGAATATTTAGCCCTTCATATAACACAAGACCTAGTAGCCATGCAATACCATTATTAGGCACGGATTTAAAACAAACATAAGGAAATATTTCACAGGGTATGTCTACACTGCATTCCTCTTTTGAGAGAGGAATGCAAATGCAGACGAATGAAATTGCAAATGAAGCACGGATTTGAATTTCCCGTGCTTCATTTGCATAATTGCATCCAGGCGCTATTTCGAAATACCCTTTTTCGAAAAAAGAAACGCTATGTAGACACGGTTATTTCAAAAGAAAACCTTTCTTTCAAAATAACCCTTACTCCTTATAAAATGAGGTTTAAGGGTTATTTCGAAAGAAGTGTTTTCTTTCGAAATAACCACATCTACACAGCGTTTTTTTTCGAAATAGAGTATTTCGAAATAGCGTCTGGATGCGCTTATACAAATGAAGCATGGGAAATTCAAATCCGCGCTTCATTTGCTATTTCCTTCATCTGCATTTGCATTCCTCTCTCGAAAGAGGAAAGCAGTGTAGACATACCCACAGCGTCCAGTCAATCTGCGGAACTCATTGCCAGGCGATGCAGTGAAGACCAAAACTATAACTGGGTTCACAAAGAATTAGATAAGTTTCTGGAGGATAATCAAAGAGGCAATTCCATGCTTTGGGTGTCCCTGAACTTCTGACTGCCGGAATCTGGGACTGAGTAACCTTCATTCCTTCTGAAGCATCTGGCATTGGCTATGTTTGGATCTAAATGAGCCATTGACCTAAATGAGCCATTGACAATGTCCCCTCTATTTTTTCCATCTCTGTGCAGAATAAATTGTCTTTGTTTTACTCAAGGCAGGTGCAGATGTGCACCACCAATAGAAACACATGCTTCTGGCTGTGCACTATGGATGCTCTGATAATCAGCTGGGTGGCACCCAAATCTCTCCTAGATGGCCATCCAAGCGCTCAGCTTACTGGGAATACTGCCCAGTGGTCTGATCCAGTATGTCTTATGTTTTCCTGTTCTTATGTTCTGTCAGCAAGACTGACAGCAGAAAATGACAACTTCCAAAAACATTCACTAGTACTGCTCACTGTCACCTGCATAACAGCAGTGAATTCCACTGTGAACTGATCCAAGTTTGAATAATAATATTCTCTTGCACTCATGCAGTGTTGATTTCAGGCCTATTCCTGGTAAGTGCTGAGCACCATTCAATTCCTGTTGAATCATATGAGCCCTATTACTCACACACTGTGATTGCTGCAGCTCAGGTTATTGTGTGTGTGTCTGCTCATGCCTGTATATTTCTCCAGTTCTAAATTGTGCATACATATGTAACCCAGTGGTCACTGTGTATTGTGTTATATATTTGATACACAGAGAATGCGGACCGGTAACAGCCACAGCTGTAAAGCCTTGCACTTTAGTTCAGTCTGTAGAAACTTATACTTTCAGCTCTGAAGGTCATTTTGTCAGCCAGAATGGCAGGTGTCACACACACTGGCTCTTGGTACTTTAAATCAATTTTAAACAAGTATGCCCACTTTCTTTGACATGTTTCCTGTTTGCTTTCGCAAGCACTCAAGAGTTCAGACATCTGAAACTCGATTTTGCAAATGCAGACTTTTCATTGATTCTGTCATTAGATGTTTTTTATGTCCTTGAAGATCAAATAAAATTATTTAGGTTCATATGACATTTATGGCTAATACTTAATTTATAAAGTAACAAGGCATTACAATTTGCAATTTGTTTTCAGCAGTTTCATTTGATATGCAGGGGTAGACATAATAAATTATGGTGCCTGTCATTAAGAAGCTATAGTTTTCCATTGATACCATGAATCTCATAGCTATTTTTCATTCTAAGGTTCATCTTCACTGCAACAGTTAACTTGAATTAATATGATGGAGTTACTATGCCCAAGCTAGCATAGCTTGATTGTCAGTGGCAAAACCGTGAAACAGTCCTCAGCTACACAGAGTAATTTGATAGCACTGGAGTACTTGTTTAGCAGAATAATTAGCCTCTGATGAGTTTGGTTCAAATTTGTAGCCTATGGCTGGCTCCCCATTGCATTGCTAGCTTGAGTGGCAACAGCCCTTAGGTTTCACCTCACCTCTCCTGATGAGCAACCTGGCTCTGTTTTAAATATCATTTAACTTGAACTAGAGATTTTATGAGTGCATGAGCATTGGATTGGGGCAAGGCTTGAGTTACACCTTGAGCTCATACTACAGTGAAGACAAGTTTTAAGTGTAAAGAAAGACAAGTATCTCAGATAGGTCTGGCTGCCAACTGACAAATGCTGATTTTTAATGGGGGCCCCTGTATAGTACACTGACTCAGAGATGCATGTTAGGAGTCTTAAATTCTCTCATTGAAATATGTTCCCATGTCGTGAGGTATTTCTAAGCCTTTGTACTGAGTAGGTAGAGATGTTGTCTTCAGGTGTTCCAGGAATCCTTTACTTAACACATTTACATTTTAAAACTGTATAATTTTACACCAGTTCTGTGATAGTAACATATTCCAATATTAGAAAGAATTATCATCCATTTATAATATCTGTACATTTAACAAAATATATCAAAAGGAGTGTATACTCAGAAACCTGTTATCCAATTCAGACATTAAGCTTTACCTGCCACACTATCTTATTGTAAAGTCTTAGAATTTTCTAGCTGAAACAATGATTTCCATAACACTGTGTGTGTGTACAGTAAAACTTTCAGGACATATTGAACTTTTTTGAACATTCCCTGTAAACATATTCCTCTCATTAATGTTACTGGAAGTAACTCACCTATATCTCAAGGTGAAAAACCCTAATGTTGTATTACTTATGAAGTCTCCAAAAAGCATCAACACCTCTCTACATTTACTCATTTAACAGACAGCAAAAGCCATCATGTAGCATTTTATAAGCACCAGGAAGTTTTTCCTTCTTGTGCATAGAAAAATATAATGCTAATGCAATCCTCAATTCTTTTAATAATAGAATGAAGATTTTAGAGAGCAAGTATCACACCTGCTTAAATACAGCAGGACCCAAGACACAATTAATACCCCAAAGGGAATTTGAACATTCAGGAAATTAACCAGACAATCAAATAATTATTTCATTTTATATGGTGTGCTTAGTGCAAGCATTGCAGAGAGCAGCTAATCAAAAATATAATAAACCTGTTAGTTCAACTTGAACTGTTAGTTCAACTAAGTAAAACTGTTAGTTCAATTAGTTCAACTAAATAATTGTAAGAACAGCCAAAGAAGCAAGTCGCGATCTTAGCCTTACAGGCAGCCAAACACTTTGCAGATGTAATTCACAAGAAAATACAGAATACACCACCGGACCATGCACAAAATGATGCAGCCCACAACAGAAGTATTATGAAGACTGAGCAGAAAGCTGAGCTGCAGACATAGGAGATGTTTGGTGAAAAACATATCTCTTTGTAAACAATACAATAGTAAAACTTTGACATCAATTTATTGATAAGCCGAAAATCAGCAGAGAGTGTCCAGGATGACATTAGTTATTATTAGGAATCATTGGCTTCCTGACCCTGTAGAAATTGAAGATACATTACAGAACTTAAACAAATACTAGCCAACAATGAATTGCAGTTTACAGTCTGAGAAAGACCAAAGCACAAATGAGAGTCTTCAGATCTTTTTGAATAAGTATGGATCATAGACTAGACATATTCTCCAGACAATGCCAGATACCCTACAGAATTCCCTAATTCCTCCTCTCATTTGCCTTCTACTTTCTAAGGATTGCTTGATGCTGCTCCCCCGCTGTCAGTGAGCACCACTCCTGCATCATCCAAGGGAATTGCTCAAATGAAGCGAGGCCTTTCTTCTCCGAAAGCGGTTGCTTGTGGCGTGTGCACAGTGCTCCTCACCCTTGATGACTTAGGCAGGAAGAAATCTAGTTCAGGATCTCTGTCTGGATATAGACTGGTAGGAATTTCAGATGACACTATTAACATACATCATAGAGGGCATCTAAGAACCAGACATAGCATGTCAGGTTTTTATTCTTGAGTATGAATCAGTGGAACGTAGATTAATATGAGAGTACATTCAAAGATTTCAGATACTGATTCGGGCTAATTAAAACCTCTTAAAAATTTAGATCTAAAAAGTTAAAACATATCCAAGCTTAGACTGCAAAGAGGCTCAAAATAGATTGCCGTACCAGCTCATTAGAAACTTCAAGAATAGAGAGAAGGGAAGACATCAGTATAAATATGATAATCTAACTCAGGCCTGCAAACAATATTGTAAAATGGGAGGATATACATATTGAAAAATTTGGAACATAGAGCCCTGAAGAATAGTGATTTAATGTCAGGCCCGCTGACAGGAGGAAAGGGAAGGGAAGGTTGCCCTGGGCCCTTGCAATTGCTGTTAGGCTCTGAGGGCTGGCTGGAGGATAGGGAGGGAGTATAGGGTTTTCCAGGCAGCACTGAGGGCTGGCTGTCCAAGCCCCACCTCTTCCATCCAGGGGTCTGCTGCTTCTGGGAGCATGGTGCTCGTCCCCCACACCTTGCCCAGGGTCCAGCAATTCTGTTGGCCCCAATGTTTAATATAATAGTTTCAAATGAACAGTGTTACACAGAGAACTGACATGGAGAGAGATGATTTTAAGCTACTTACAGGAGGATATGCATTCCCATGAACTCATCCAGGAATTGAAGATGATTTATTCTGACATGATTTCTTGTGTATCAGGGTTTTCTGACTGCTGACAGATAGTGCATCAGAACTATTTCCTTGTCAGAGATCACTGTAAATCTTCAAAAGAGCATACTGCCCCCCATACATTTAAATAAAATTGATGGAAGCTAGTTTAGAAATGAATCAGACTCCACTCATCTGTTAAGAGGTCCTGCAGTCGAGTTACTAAACCTTGCTCCAAAACCTTTCCTGGAAGAAACAAATGAGAGACTGGTCAATAACTTGAACAGTCTTTCATAAGTAACCCAAGTCTTGTAGGGTGATAACACACCTTAGTGGATCAAGTTCAGACCTGGTTATGGTACTTTTGTTTGATTTGCAGCTTCTGTGTAAATTAAGATCTCAGTCATACACTCTTTTTCAATCCAAATGATGTAGACCATTATATCATACTCGAATCCATGTCTTTCAGAAAACACACACAACCCCCCCACACCAAACCAAACAGCAGAATAATCTGTCATAACAGATTATTTCAAAGGATATTTCATACTTAGTGTCATACTTGGTATTCTTGATCTCTGTATTTTAGCCCTTTCTTACTGAGCATAATAAGATGGACTCATCTTTCATGCAACTGACTCAACCACTTTACTAACTATACATAGACCGACTTGTTGAGCACATTGATTTCAATCACGATTGATTTCACAAATCTTTTCATATACTTTACAAATTCCATGTGTGAAGTAAACTAGTCAGTTTGTACTTCTTGGGTATGTCTACATTGCCACCCTAGTTCGAACTAGGGTGGCTAATGTAGGCATTCGAACTTGCAAATGAAGCCCGGGACTTAAATATCCGAGGCTTCATTTGCATGTTCCCGGGCGGGCGCCATTTTTAAATGCTCGTAGTTCAAACTACCTGCCCGCGGCTACACGCGGCACGGACTAGGTAATTCTAATTAAAGCTCCTAATTCAAACTACCGTTATTCCTCCTGCAAGGAATATTTAAATCCCAGGCTTCTTTTGCAACTTCGAATGCCTACATTAGCCATTCAAACTAGGGTGGCAGTGTAGACATACCCTTCAGACAGATGGAAAACACAGTGAATGGTATTAACCCCATTTTAACATGTTAAACCAAAAAAGATACAGGGCCCTTGGGGCTTATCTAGACTACACTAAAGTGTCGAATGAGGATATTCAAATTCCACTCAGCTTTCGAAAGTGAAAGTAGTTTAGATGCAGCTTTTTCGGTATCCTCCCCTTTGTTGAAAAGCTGTTCTTACTCAAAAAATGAGGTTTATGCAGCTTTTCGACAAAGGGAGGTTCATTGAAAAAGCTGCATCTAAACTACTTTCACTTTCGAAAGCTCCACATTCAAAAGTGAGCTCGGAAGAAGATATGCAAATTCCCGCTGGCTTAAAAGAAGATATGCAAAATAGGGGCTTAGTCAAGATAAGCCCCCATTATATGAGGAGTAAGGGAAATCGGAGGAAGAGTGTTCTATTTTGAAATAAGTGCTGTGGAGATGCTCCCCATTTCAAAATAAGCTATTTTGAAGTAAGCTACGCAATTGACGTAGCTCAATTTGCATAGCTTATTTCGAGTTAAGCCCTGTAGAGTAGCTGCACCTGAAGAGTGATAACAATGTATAGAAAATAAGGGGTATTTTAAATGAAAAGGTCATAAGTACATGTAAAGCCATGCAAACCTGTTCTGGAATCTGGGACGTAGACTAGAGGGAAATCATTTTTCAATAGCTAATAAAGTATGGATGGTACTTGAATATTCCTAACTATTTTATCCTCTATTTCACAGCAGCTGTGGTCTTTGAGATAATCTGATTTTACTTGCTTATTTTGAGTGACAGGACGTGGATTGAAGAAAAAGCATCAAGTAGGGCTTTGGGACAAACCAGGAATAGGCTATTTGTGGCCTCTTTGCAATCTCGTCCTCTGGAATAGAGCACGGCTGAATTCTAATTTCTTGACCTAATTAAATGATAGAGAGGGTCTAACATTCCAGACCTCTGCCTGATGGAGTCAGGCAAGAATTCAGTCCCGGTCACCTGGAGCATCCTGACTGACATCTTGGCTTGCTTGGATCCTTAGAGGGAATGGGATCCAATTTGTATTACATGTTCAGGGGACATGACTTTAAAGGGGAATGTAAATTGCATGGCTTTTTACACTGGGTGGATGTGCTGAATTCAGTCTTAGAGCAGCACCAAAAATATACTGGCCCATCAAAGTACAAAGAGTAGCTTTAAGTTAGATAACTTCAACACCCTCCAAGCCTAACAAATGATTTATGCCACTGAATATCTGCTATTCCCAACTTACTCAAGACAGTGGTGTTAACCCCATTTTGTACCATAATGCTGTGTCTTAAATCTGCATCACACTAATGTAAAATGATTTTTTTCTAATATGAGCTTTATGATAGAAACTAGTAGTTAAGGTAAACTGAACATTAGGGCAAGATTCAATGAAACAACCATAAGGCAGTGCAAATCACAATGGCTAGCATGTGACACAGAGAGGATGTTTTAAACTTAGTCCCCCTTCTGAGTAATGGCAAGGAAGTGGGAAAAGCAGTTTTGGTTTCAGTCTGGGGGCACATAGTGCTAAATTAGCACAAATGCTGACTGCCTGGGCATGCTCATTTGCTGAACAATCAGCATCTTGTTGGCTTACAATGATTACCCTGAGCTTCCCAGCCTCAAATCTCACACAAAGGAGACTCTAAGTCATTTTTTTGAAATGTGGCCCGTATACAGTGGGTCAAATTTTGGAAAATCCCCCTCTTTCAAAAGATCCCATCTTCCTCGTGGAATGAGGCTTCCAAAAGAGTGCATTTACACTTCCACACACACAAAAAAAGCTGTGTAGCCATACCCTCTGCAGTGTAGACGTACCCAAAGAGACAATCTGGAGCAGAGAGGTAGGTCAGTGAATTGTCAGTATAGAGATGGTAGTTGAATTTGAGTTTGTGGAGGAGAGAATTTAAAGATGATGTATAAAGGGGAAAGAGAAGAGGACCAAGCCCTGTGAGTCCCCCACAGAAAGTTTGAGGATGAGGAGTCTAATTTTTTCCTTTCTGTATATTTTCAGAAGCAGGGGATGACTTGTTGCTTACTGTTTAGTTAGGATTCGTAGGGATAGATTTAATTTAGCAAGAATATCGATGTGTTGTGATACAATGACAATCTTCTCCCAAAACCAAACCAAACAAATTTTAAAACCCCCTAAAACAAAAGCCGCTTTGCTGCTTAATAGTTTTCCTATATTTAATTTTTCCATGCAGTCTGTAAAATCTGTCACTTGTTTAAAATCTCTTCTGTTTTGTTACATAAAATATTTATAATAGAAAAATTACCTAGTGTAGAATGTTTTAAAAAGACACACAAGGTCTTGGTGATAAATCTCTTTTTAGCCATATTGAAAGGAAACTGAATTAGGCATTTTGTTAATTGAAACAAAAATTAATACATGTGACTTCACTACATCTGTCTGCGTAATACTGAGAATTGTCGAAGGCCCTGATTCTGCAAAGATTTATGCATGTGCTTAACTGCAACCATGTATAGGGCATGCTTTTACTCTGCAGAAATGGAGGATTTGTAATAAGATTTTTAAAAACATACTGAGAAAAAAAAATAAAAATAAAACTTATCAAAGTTTTGCTTCTCTATTTAAAGGAGACAAAAATTGCCTGTAACAGGAATGTTAAGGACAGGATTTAAAACCTTTAGCAGGACTTTGAGTGGAAGTTATAGCTACTTAAATTCTATGTCATGATTTCTTTCTCTTTCTGTTTCTCTTTCTCTTTCTCAGACACAAACACGCACAATTTTAAAGAAGGGTGAAATGGTTTGTTTAATGTCTGTTTCACAATAAAGTGTTCCTGGAATAGTGCCAGAAAAGACATGTGAAAAATGTCTTGGTAATCACATCTGAATTTTTTTTTATTTTAAAATATGAAATTTTGGATTTCAATGGATAAGTGTCTAAATTCCATCTTTGAGATGGATGTGGTGAGATTCTCCAAAAATAGAGAATGAAAACTAAGTTTGCATAAAGATCGTATGCATATAAATAGACTATGCATGTCCAGTTAGTTTAACCATAGTTTTATAACAACAACTACAACTAAACTTTTTACCATGTATGTATAAACTTTAGCTTTACATAATTTTGATTCAATATCCCTTTCTGGAATGTTTTCAGTTTGAAGCTAAATTGGCTTAAATATTATATACACATAAAACTTTTGATTTACACAAATATATTCCCACTATATTTTTTAACAAACTGATTAAGAAAATCTTACTGCATCCAATTATATATTTATGATAAGGAGTTTACTGAAATTATTTCTACAGAAAAATAATGCACTATTTACATTATTGCAAGGTATCTGTTTTACTTTTTTGTGTATGCTTTTAAAAAAGAAAATCCATCTAGGTATAAGTAAGAAATACCCTGATATTAAAAATAAAAAATACCCCAACTATCTTGTAACATTGTATAAATATTATTTTATTTTATAGTTAAGAGAAACATTTTTTTCAAAGTTGAATTCTATGCAAAGTATTAAACAAAGAACAAATGTCTTGTTTTGTTACCTTTGTAAGTTTGGCAAAATCATTTTCATTTGCAAAGTTATGCAATAGTAATTCTTTTCTTTCAGTGCGTGTGCTGGGAATATGAAGTGAATGTAGCCAGTGCTTTACTTCGCTTCCTATTGGTCTCCTCCAATAAATGTTAAGGAAAATGCATAGAATATTGTGTCTCTGCATTATAAAGCTCTCTTTTCTTTTTCTCTAATTCTTCCTTATTACATACTATAGGAAACTACTTCTATAAGATCATCTTATTTCTTGCAGATGAATGATGCTATGGGATTTGAATTGCCATGGGTGTATTTTGTCAGTCTCGTCATCTTTGGGTCATTTTTCGTACTAAATCTTGTTCTTGGTGTATTGAGCGGGTAAGCATACACCTTTTTCATCATGAAAGCAGAGTCCTGAATTCAGTTGCTATGAACACACAGGTTGTATTATCCAGGTGAGGTTATGTAAAGTGTTGATATGGTTTAAAAGAACTTCCTCTCTACCATCCTCTCTACCTGTAAAAAGCGAAAACATTTTATCATAACCAAGACATAGTCGATAAAAGTAATGTACAAATATGAAAAACAGAGTTAGTTAAAAAAATTAAAAATGTTACCAGCATACAGGCTTCATGTCTGTACACTTAACTTGAGGCTAAATTATTAAAAAAACCCTATAAATACTTTTAATTTAAATGTGATGTTTTAAAACATGCCATCTGCTACAGGACATAAGATCTGCAAACTTATTTGGGTAAGTAAAGTTAAATATTAGTCCATTTATCTTAAACATTAACTAAACCAACTACCTTACAGATTTAATGGATATTGTCAGCATTCAAAAGAGGATCCATTTTTTCTTTTCCTAATAATATACAGTGGAAAAAAACAGAGGCTTAAGTGTAACTACATGCTGGAGATGACAGATACTAAAAAGTAGAGTTTATTTTGGAACAATGAACACCTATGTGATCTGGCAGCTGCTAAAAGGACTCTGCTGTTTATTGAATGGCTGAATCATAACTTATTTCCTTACATTTTACAGGTAAATGATGCAATAGGATGTGAATGGCCATGGATCTATTTTGTTAGTCTTATCATCCTTGGCTCATTTTTCGTACTTAACCTGGTTCTTGGTGTACTTAGTGGGTAAGCAGTTGAGTTAACATTGTATATTCTGCTGCAAATTGTAAGGTGGCCTATGCATTATTTCAAGCTTCTCCGTGATGGCTTTTTGCATGTGTCTCAAATCTTATGTCATCCTACCAATGTTTGCTCTTGAATTGTGTGTGATCCTTGTGCCTGTATCTTTCTGTGACATCATGTGTGTTTATAGTGCTTGCCAAAAACTGTTCATTAAATGAGGCACTAATTAACTCATTGTAAAATTACTTCCAGTAGTCAGATACATTATTTTGCACACAATGAGAGATGGATGACACCTGTACAAATATTTTTCTGCTAAGTAAGAACTATTGTCCCCTTCTGAAAGCCGTACTTGCGTTTTTGTTCAAATGTATATAAAGTAAACAGAACCCTCTTTATAATTACCATTATCACAAATATTTTAACAGGTGCACCTGGGTACTTTAATATATAGAGAGAATATGTATGGATTATTAAGTGCCCTAGTCTGCAAAGTATTCTATTCTGTCTCCTGTATTGTAGTGCTGAGTACTGTTAGCCCCCATTGACTTAAATAAGTGTTGATGGCAACCAGCACCTTGCAGGATTGACCTTATACATTTATCTATAATCAGCTGTCCATGCAACATACTATTCAGTGAAAAATTTATGTACATAGAACCAAATACATGTTAGCCGAATACTGATGAACTGACTGGGTGTCTTTATTTGTGGAGTATAGTTATAAAACTTGGTGTATGATAAAGATCTTTTATATTTATTTGAGGATAAAGAAAAGTTTCTACAGGTATTTGAATCTAAACTGAAACATTAGCTACTGATGTGAATTATATTATCTATAGTTAACTATGAGTTAACTGAAGTTTGGAACAATGGCTTCTTGGGAACTGTGGGCCGGATTGTAGTATCCCGGATGTCAATGGAAAAAAATCCCTTTCGTTTCAATGTGATCAAGACCAAGTCGTATGACAAAAACCTACAGTAGTTTGTGGTGTCACCAGCCCTTAGTTGTGTGCATAGCCTTCTTCACTGTTTCTCCATTGTGTGCTTTAGATAGTTGAAAAATATAATATTTTACAGAGAAATATGTTTTTTAAGAGAATCAAGCACAAAATGTCCCATTGCCTTTCTAAATATCTATTCTGTGAGATCCTGTTTGTCGAAGAGTTGGTTGAAAAATATAATTTAAAAAATTATACAATATTTACAGCACAGGGAGAGACTTTGTCTCTGACTGGACATGCTTTGCCAAAGTTAGCCCCTGGCAGGCCACCAGACATTTTGTTTGCCTGAGCTTCTACAGGAACAGCTGCCTGCAGCTCCTAGTAGATCCGCTTCACCATTCATGGCCTAGGGAAGCTGCAGGAAGGCCAGGCCACTGCTTCCCACAGCTCTGATTGGCTGGGAACGGTGAACCACATCCACTAAGAGCAGTGAGTGGCCATGCCTGTGGAAGCTCAGGTAAACACAGTGTCTGGCAGCCCACCAGAGGCTAACCCTAGGAAACTGTGTGCAGCCCATGGGTAGGGCTGATTGATAGGGTAGGATTTCATTATGCAGAGACTTTAAGGAAAATAGGGAAAGTGATGAGTTACCTCAATCTCACAAGCCTTCTGTGAGGAAGAAGGGGAAGAAAGGAAAAGACAAAGTGAATAAAGTCAGGTTGACTCTCATACATTTTTAGCTAGTATATTGTGATCAGTCCAACTGATTTCATTATATTCAGTGCAGGCTCACTGATGGCGGGACTGGGGAGGCAAAGGGAGCAACTGTCCTGGGCACCAGCCATGCAAAGGGTCCTTGGGTTTGCAACTGCTTCTGCTGTGGCAACAGTAGCAGCCAGAGCTCTGGGCCCTTTAAATCACCACGGGAGCCCCGTGCAGCACGTTTCAGCCGATACCAAGTGTGGGGGACACAGTCTGGGCAGCACTAAGCGCCAGTTACCCCAACCCCACCTTTTCCACCCGAGGCCCTAGCCCTTCTGGGAGTGCAGAGCAGGTCACCAGATTCAGTGACAAATGTGTAAGTTTTTGCAAGATCCAGGGGTTAGTTTTTATGTCACAACCTCACTGGAAAAGAGGAATAAGAAGAAGGTAGAATAAGAGAAGGAAGTTTGTTCATGATTTATCTCTGATTCTTTGATGCCAACATCTAACATTCCTTGTGATTCTGGAGCTCTGACTGAAGTCAATGCTGGACCATGCTTTCAGTGATTCTGTCCCACAAGCGTTGAAAGGGTCATTAGTAGCAATTATTTTCCTCCTCTCCTTTGAAGCTTTGCTCTGAGATCATTTAATTAAATATACCACCTTTCTGCTTCCAGACTCAGATGCACTGTTATTGATTTAGTTCACATTTTTTTAAAATATATAAGGAATAGTAATGTCAGATTTGATATCATGATCCTCACAAAGGCTAGGAAATTCAAAAAGATACGCAGCCAATTTTAAAGTTGAGATAGTAAAGTTTTCAAATGTTTTATAAAGCTTGATGACATTTTAAATGCAGTGGGGCCAGTTAAATGTTTTCTTTTGCATTTTTACTATTAGGTAAAGTTTTACTAGATGGGCCAGATATTCCCTTTATACAGGCAGTCCCCGAGTTACGCGGATCCAACTTATGTTGGATCCGCTGTTACGAATGGGGCTTTTCTTGCCCCGGAGGACTGGAGCGGCGGAATGCCCAGATGCGCTGCGGTCCCGCCGCCCCCGTCCTCCGGGGTGAGAAAAGCTGCTCCACGTCTCCCTGGTCTGCTGGGGGGGAGCCCCCCCCAGCAGACCAGGGAGACGCGGAGCAAAGCCACGGAGCACGCCCGCAGCGGGACAGCTCGGGCGCGCCTGGGCTGTCCTGCTGCAGGCGTGCTCCGCGGCTTTGCTTCCCGTCTCCCTGGTCAGCAGACCAGGGAGACGGAGCAAAGCCATGGAGGACGCGGGCGGTCCTGCCACCCGCGTCTCCCTGGTCTGCTGGGGTGGGGTGCAACTAGTGGCCCCCCCCCAGCAGACCAGGCTTTTCTTGCCTACGCCTGGGATAGAGCAGCTGGGGCGCTGCCGGGTTGGTCCCGTAGCGCTGCTCCTCGGCGCTACTGTACCAACCCGGCAGCACCCCAGCTGCTCTGGCCCGGGCTTCCTGGAATCACCCGCTGATCAGTTTCAGCAGCAGCTGACTTGGGGACGCCTGGGTTTCTTAAGTTGTATCCGTATGTAAGTCAGAACTGGCGTCCAGATTCAGCCGCTGTTGAAACTGATCAGTTTCAGCAGCGGCTGACGCCAGTTCCGACTTACATATAGATTCAACTTAAGAACAAACCTACAGTCCCTATCTTGTACGTAACCCGGGGACTGCCTGTACTTAGAATGGGGACTAGCATTGGTGAAAAGGTAAAATAAAATGTTTTATCTGCTCCTGTATTGTATTCACCAGCCCAAACATTTGGGATAGAGATTCTAGAAGGCTAAATCCAATTCCTTGCTGCTAGCCCCATTACCCAAGTTTGATGAAGCAGAGTTTTGTGGAATGTAGGTTTGCTCTGCAGTTGTTGCAGCACCAGACACACTCCACATGTCCAGACTACATTTTAATTTTGAAAGAAGATATGCAAATTTGGCGCAAATTTGCATATCTCCTTCCGTTTGCTTTTTCAAAAGAGTTTTTTTTTCGAAAAAGCAAGCAGTCTAGTCACGGTTCTTTTGAAAAAAACCACCCTTTTTCGAAAGAACCCATCTTCCTCAAAAAATGAGGTTTACAGTGTTGTTTCAAAAAAGGTTTTTTTTTTTAAAAGAACCGCTTCTAGACTGCTTGCTTTTTCAAAATAACGTCTTTCGAAAAAGCGATCGAAAGAAGATATGGAAATTTGTGCCAAATTTGCATATCTTCTTTTAGAAAGAAAAACGTAGGCTAGATGTGCTCACAGGTATCTCCTGTTTCTTGTGCCAGATCTGAGGAGGGTCAGTGGTCAGAGTGTCTGTGAAATGGATCCATTAGTCCAGACATCTAATTTTTCCGCCTTCCCTCAAGCTGCAGTCATCCACCTTCAGTTGCAACTGCGCTGGGATATCCCTAGCACATGAGTAAAGTCCTCTCAAATTTAGTTCCCTCCACTATGCTGCATAAGTGCAGTGGCTCAGCAGCAATTTGGCCTGTTGTGACCCTCAAGGAAGAAGCAGGGCTTGCCCCAAAGTAAGCAATCTAATACCTTTCTTTCTAGACTGTATGTGGCTTTCATGTTTAATAAGAATGATGTATATAGATTGTAATGTAAATTGCATTATACTTAAAATATAATCTACAATGTTCTCTTTAGGCCTGTCGGGATTTACATATAAAAATTCAATGTGAACAAAGTCCTCAGGACATGGTATTATTTACTGGTTGAAAAATAGTGTTTTTCATAATGAATCAGGCTTAAAATATGTAGCTCAAGTGTTCCTTATTCTTATCAGAGAAGTTCTCAATGTGCCTTTCAAATTTTTTTACCTTCTCCAAAATGCCAAATGAAACATAATATATGATATACCTAACATTTTTTCTAAAACTGACTAAACTCTCATAGTACAAATAGAACACCAACTGACTTAAAAACATGGCTCTGCACACAGATATTTAGATTTTAAAAGCTGAAATCTGATTTATGTTTTAACATGTCTTTTAAACTTGTGATGACGTTTCCTGTAGTGACAAGTTATTCTGTGTACATTTAAATCTGTCTGCTGTTTTGATCTGTCTTTGCTGTTTTAAAATACTCATTCATTATCTTTGAACTCCTATCTTATTCTGTGGCCACCTACGCCATCATATTCTGTACTGCCTCTTTCTTGTGCACGGCATGTTTGATATGTTGTTTAGATATTGTTCGTGTGGATGACACTGATGATTTGGGAGATCTTTTGTTTTACATCTAGCCCTTTCTGAAGGTGAGTATGTCCTGGCCATCAATGTAAACTGTATCTCTTTAAGTAATCATACATTAAAATGAAATTAATAATTTTATTTTTAATGGCTGATACTTAAAATGACAGAACTAACACAGTCTATACCCAGTAAACATTTTAATTGTAAGACACAAGCTGAAAAAGGGAGAATTTGTTCTAAATATTCCTTCTAATATAAAACACCATTAGGGATTTACAAGCAAAAAGTAGATCAGTATAACCATTTGCCAGTAATTCACCATATCAAAAATCTTGTATTTGTTCTCTCTTTATTAACCACTGCTCCTGATTGGGTCTGCCTCAAAGTGAAATCTCAAGGGCAAAATTATTTTAGTTGCATGATGTTACCAAAAACAAAGGCTGCTGGTTTGTCCTTATCTCTGTGCAGGTGCATAAGGGGTTGGCAACGAAGTGTTTCTCAAATTGCATCTCTGCGTGAACTAGGTATGATCTACATGGGGAGAATGTGAAGTGTGTGAGAGCTGCTACTCCAGGATACAGTTCCCTTGCAGGACTGTACATGAGTCCTTACAGGGAAGAGTTATTGCTGACTCGGTCAAAATTCTTCCACTGGTTTTTACTGCAGTGTGGCCATTCTGCATTCTCTCCACCACTGGATACAGATAAAGGCCACAATCTGCCTCTAAATATACTTATTGTCTGAGTAAGAACATAGGGACCTTCCAAAACATGTTTTATCTTCTAGACAAGATACTTGATTGTCCTTCAGATACAGATAATACAATGAAGAGTCATAAAAGTAAAAATCAGATGTTAACTGAAGAGTAAATAACTGGTAGTACAGATGAGACTAAGCGTACGTCTAGACTACAGGCTTTTGTCGACAGAAGTTTTTTCGACAGATACTGTCGACAAAGCTTCTGTTGACAAAGAGCGTCTAGACTACAGCCAGTTCTGTCGACAAAGCAAGCTGCTTAGTCGACAAAACCCTGTAGTCTAGACACAACCCTAGATGCAATAACACCTTCTGTCAACAGAACTCTGTCGACAAAAGGCGTTATGCCTCGTAAAATGAGGTTTACCAGCGTCGACAAAACTGCTGAGTTCTGTTGATGTTATGTTGACAGAACTCAGCGGTAGTGTAGACCCAGGTATAGTTTTGTCGACAAAAGTCCACTTTTGTCGACAAAACTCTGTAGTCTAGACAAACCCTAAGACAAAGCTTGATCCTGCAGTCAGTTGGAGATTTGCTTAAGTAAAGACTGCTGGATTGCACTCATAGCCCTGCAGCTTTTGTGTATTTTACTTGAAGAAGTGTAGCTCACTTCTTAATGGTTAGTATATATGCATGTATTAAATGTTTATATAACATCTCTGTTAAGCATCTGAAGGTGCAACCACCATTAAGAAGGCAATCAGATCATTAATGGGTCATATACTATACAACTCAAATACATTGTTCAGGATTAAACTAATTAGTTTTTCAAATAAGAGAATGTAGACCTCACCACTGAATCAGGGTAAGAATAAATGGTGCCACAGAGCTTTAATATTTTGGAACATAGATAATGTCATGCTCACTCAATATTGGAGACTTCATAGCACATGTCAGAAGTAAGTGAAGCTGAGCAGATACAGTACTGCGAACAAAGAGTATTTGCTCACGTTTTGAAATGACTGTATGTCTGCCATGCCTATTCCCCTTTAGTATTCACTTTCTACAAATATTTGGATATTCAAGGTTAATGCCACAAATATTTTCAGAAAGAATTTCAAAATTGCATATTCATATAAACACTGAGATGGGACTTCAATTTATCCATACAAGTATTCATACAGATGTAGCACACTTAAGTCTTTCATGACAGCAGAGCAATATCATGAGATTTGTCTGACCAACCACAATTAACCAGCATAGACTGATTGGTGTGTCTCAGATTCTCCAATGGAACTGTTCTTTATGTAGCCACATATCTAATAAAAATGGCACACACACAAAAAAAAAACCAAAAAACAAAACTCCAGCCCCTCCAGAATAATTGCAATAACAAAGTCAAGCAAATTGCATTCTGCCACCAGATATTCCTGTGGGTGGAAAAGTAGGCTAGGTTCATCAGATAAATTATTCATAGTGAATCATTCACTCAGTTCTAGAATTTAGGAGTAAAAATCAGGATACGTAGGTTTCCAATATTTATTTTGCTGTATCTTTTGTGGTCCAAGTTCAGGTGATTTGTAAAGCAATGTAAATTAGACTTATTTTCAGCCATGAAAGAGAGTCTTATATTCAACTTAACAGGGTTCACCTGGAATCCATACCTGAAAATAAATAACAAGCGAGTTCTAACTCTGCTGTTGGTTGCAGACTGCTTTTCCATTGGAATTACTGTCTGTTAGTGAGAACAGGGAAAGTGAAGTGTATGCTGGTGCTCATTTAATTGTCAGCAAAGCTGACATTTTTATCCATGATAATGCATATGAAGAGCAGCTGATAGCTACCAACAGAGTTGTAAGACATCTCATGAGTAATATTACTTTTTTGTGACCCATACACTTGACACTAAAAGGAGTTTTCTGTTCATCTCCAAAATGCTTAACTATGGGTCCTGCATAATAATGTTCTGCTGGCAAAAACATGCTGCCAGTCCACAAGATAACATCTTTTTTTTTCAATTTTATTTTAACTGTTTCTTTCCTTAGACTGATCCAAAACATGCACATTCACTCATCTCCTTCAGAACAAAACACTCTTTAGCAATCTGACAGACAGGCAGAGAAACAGCTGAGAAGAGGCACTATGGGCCACATTTTTCAATTTATGTTCTTGCAGTATTTGTCCACACAGAGACAGATGCTTACCTGAAACCATGGAGGGCTTGGCTGCTACCAAGTTGGCCTTTGGCCACCTTTGGATTCCCCTTATCATAGGCCATAGAGCCAGTGGTGCTACTCACACAATGGGCTGACCATTTTTGGTTGGGCTAACCCAGAGTGGTGCTGAGACTCCCATGAGTCTGGTTGGAGAGCCAGTCACTCTTATTTGGAGGCGGTGGGGGGCAGACTGTTGTAGGGGAGCGGAGGAATGCCTGTGGAGGGAAGAAAAGATCAGGTTGGGGAGAGGGGACAAAAATATTAAAGGGTGCTCCACAGACCTGCCTTGGATCCCTGTGGAAGACCTTACAGCAACTTATGGCTCCAGAATTTGATTTTCTGTAGTATAGGGTTCGGTGATCATGCTTTCTTTTTGCTAGCTATGTCCATAGAGCCAGACCCAGGAAAGTGGGTGTGGGATAGCTCCTGTTTCTCTACTCCATTCAAGGCTCTCCCTAGGCTGGTGGTAGTTTTAGGGCAGCTTTGCACTGATGGAGCAGCACAAAGTTGTCCTATCACAACTGAGGAGCTCACCCACAGGATCCAGTTCTGAGAGTTTCTGAAGGTTGCCAGAGGGTTGGGCCCAAGTTCTCTGAGCTCATAAGTCCTATAAAGTACCAGGCACAGAAATTGATAATGGTTCTTGTTTGTACTGATCTGTGTGACAATTTAAAATAAAATAGAATATTAAATACATTACCAAAAACAGAGTGTGGAGGGGAAATGCATAAACGTATCCATACCTTTCATAGAATCATAGGACGGAAGGGACCTTGAGAGGTCATCAAGTCCAGACCTCTGCATTCATGGCACCATCTACCAGTGGTGGGCAACTCATGAGCCATATGCAGCCCATCAGGGTAATCTGATTGCATGCCAGGATACATTCTGCTGATGTTGACCATCCATAGGCACTGCCCCCCACAGCTCCCAGTGGCTGCGGCTCTGTGTTCCCAGCCAGTGAGAGCTGTGGGAAGCAGCGCCTGCAGGCAAAGAGGCTGCAGGGATGGGATGGTTGCTGCTTGCTACAGCTCCCACCAGCTGGGAACAGAGAACTGCAGCCACTGGGAGTTGCAGAGAGCAGGGCTTGTGGATAGTCAACATCAGCAAAATGTCTTGCAGCTGCAATAAGATTACCCTGGTGGACCACATGAAGACTGCAGGTTGTCCATAAGTGATCTAGACCAGTGGTGCTCAACCTTTTTTCATTTGTGACCCCCGGAGTCGGGACAATTTTTGTTGAGCAGGTATGTTGGGCACCGAGCCAGGAAAACAAAATGCTGGCTGGCCCGGATCAAAGCGCTGCGACCCCCCAGGACGATGGCCGCGACCTAGGGGTTCGCGACCCATGGGTTGCGCACCGCTGATCTAGACCATCTCTGATAGGTGTCTGTCTAGCCTGCTCTTATAAATCTCCAATGATGGAGATTCCACAGCCTCCATAGGCAGTTTATTCCAGTGGTTAATCACCCTGACAGGGAGTTTTTCCTAATGTCCAACTTACACTTTCCATGCTGGAATTTAAGCCCATTGCTTCTTGTCCTACTGTCCTATCCTCAGAAGTCAAGGAGAATATTTTTTTTCTTTCCTCCTTGTAAAAACCTTTTAGGTACTTGTAAACTGTTATCAAGTTCCCTCTCTTATCTTTTCTAGACTAAACAAACCCAGTTCTTTCAATCTTCCCATATAGGTCATGTTTTCTAGACCTTTAATAATTTTTGTTGCTTTCAAATACCTTTTCAAGTAAAAATAATATCTCACTAATTCAGTACACACTAAATTGTTTTTCTATGAACAAAGAAAATAATAAATGATAAAACTTCATTATTTATTTATCAAGAGACATAGCTTTTAATGATGCATGATAATCTATTCCTCTAGACAGTCCTTATCATTGGAGGTTGTTTTCTGCTGAAGGCATTTTTTGCCAAAGGCTTAGTACTTCTTTGGGTAGCCATGGGAACAAATAAGATCTTTCAAACCCACATTAATAAATCTCTGTACGTTGCAGTTACTCCATTGCTTAAGAACACCAAAGCATATGCTTTGACATGTCCTTATATATATCCTTCTACACGTAAGTCTTGCAGGTTACTAAAATGATTTAAATTTTTTGCATCTCATTAATATGACACTACTTGCAATGCAGCAATATATGTGTAATATAATTTTAGAAGCTAAGAGCACAGCACTCTTACATGCTAATCTCACCTCCAGCAATCGTCAGTTCATGAAATGTAAAATATGCTAGCCAAGATAAGAATATACACCTAAGAATCCTTGTCTACAGTACACATGGAAAATTATTTAAAAATATATTTAAATAATGATACACACAATAGAAAATGGCAGTGAACTGTCATCCATAGTCTCCTGGCTAAAGGAAAATGAACAGATTTTGACAGTGTTCCTTTTCTTGGCAGATCAAAAGCTTAATAGAATAAAGCAAAAGGAAAAGATAAAAAATTCATAAATAAACAGAGCATGCATGAGAAATAAAAGGAAATGGTATTCAGCTCTAGCACTGCAGGTTATGAACTGAACTATTTTGAGACTGCACATCGTAAACTCAACTTCGGTCATCTGAAGAAGTGGGCTTTGCCCACGAAAGCTCATGATACCATCTACATGTTTTGTTAGTTTATAAAGTGCTACCAGACCTTTTGTTGTTTTTTAAGTTTATCCTGTACAGACTAACTCAGTTACCCACGAAGCTTCTGAACTATGTTATGTTATTGTTGTTTGGGTGACCTCATATTTGACTGAAATAAAAGTCTGACTTAGCCCTGACTTTTTTTAAAAAAAGAAAAAAGGCAGCAGAGGAGAGGGGGGAGAAAAATTCTTAGTAAAAGAAAGGGCAGGCAGAGCAAATGCACCAACAATAAATATTCATCAAATGGTTGTAGCCATCTGCAGCTTCAACCCAAACTAACTATTCTGAGGAGATAATCCAGCCCCCATCCAAATCAGTGGAATTGATCAGGGTGAAGTACAACAGGTTTTATTTCTGATTCCTTTATGTAAACATGCTCTGATTTCTTAGAGCTTGATTCTGTGAGGTGTTGATCACTTCTTGGAAGGTTATGGGTCTTGAGGGTCCTCATGCATTGGCAGATTGAGCCCATTAAGAGATGTAGTAACACAGATAATAAGCTCTCTTCCACTGAGTATCTTCCTCAAATAAGTCCACCATGCCTTTGTTTAGTGCTGACTCTAAAAGGTCCCTTCCTAGGAGACATGCAGCAGACCTTCAGGTTACCCGCACACACAGCAGGACAACTCCATCATAGAACCAATTTACAGTCATGCATACTAATAAGCCTGCATCTTTCATGGAGCAGGCTCCATGCCATTCAAATTGTCCACTACCCCAGCCCATCTCTGTCGCCTGTGGCTGCAGTCCTTTGTGCAGCAGAATGGCACCAGGAATGCCATGGCCAGAGTGTACGGTATATTTTGTTCAACTGCTAACTCTGACTAAATTAACTAAAGGTAGTGAATATCACAGATAATGTTTTCTTTATAAAGAACCCTCCTCACTTGAGTTAAACTCCCAATGGAATCAGTAGGATTTCAAGATAAATAAAGACTGCAGGATCCAGGATTCAGTTATTTCAGATTTGCAACAGACAAGTAACTTTACTGTATGAAAAATATACAGTAATTAAGAATACAGCCTACACTGGTTTTATTTTTTGCCCATCTGTTTTATGGGACGTGTATAAGCAGTTGTGAGCGCTTGTACATATTTATTTGTACTATTTGAATTCTTTGTCTTATTTGGCTCTGCTGATTTGCTGATTGATTTGGTTGCTACTCCCATGAAACCCGCTCTGTGTGCTGTTCATCTACTCCGTGTGTCTGTGTACAAAAATTTCCATTGTTATGTGAATCCTCTCTTCAGATCAATGGGAATTTAGGGACTCTGTATTGATAGCTGGGTAGATTGTATCAGTGGTTCTTAACTGGGGGTCTGTGGCCCCATAGATTTCAGAGGACCACCAAACCCCCCTGCCACACCATGAGGGCCAAAACTTCAGTGTGTTGGAGCCCTGCTGCTTGGGGTTGAACCTGAAGAACACTGAAGCCAGAGAAAACAACTGTTTTTCTGCATGTAAAATCCTAAGCAATTTATCTGCACGGGGTCCCTGACAATTGCCCTCTCTGAATGCTACCAATACTAGCATTTATATGCAGAAAAACAGTTGTTTTGGCAGAGACTGGGCTTGGGAAGGAAAAGGTTGAGGAGCCGTTGGTTATATTGTACTCAAGTGACAAGTCTGTATTCAGGGTACATCTAGACAACATTCCTCTTTCGAAAGAGGAATGTAAATGAAAGAAATGGAAAATGCAAATGAAGTCCAGATTTACAAATCTCGCTCTTCATTTGCATAATTGCATTCGATCACTTTTTTTTTTAAAAAAAAGCTGTCTAGGGGTATATCTAGATTGCATCTCTCTGTTGGCAGAGGGATGCTGATTAGGCAGGTCGACATTGCAAATGAAGCAGGGATTTAAATATCCCCCCATGCTTAATTTGCATAAAAATGGCTGCCGTTTTTTCTGACTCAGCACTTTGTTGGCAAAAAGAGGCAGTCTAGAGGGGGATCTGTTGAGAAAGAAAGCCTTTTTTGACAGATCCCTTATGCCTCCTGCAAGGAAGTTTACAGGATCTGTCGAAAAAGGCTTTCTTTATCGACAGATCCCCCTCTAGGCTGCCTCTTTTTGCCGACAAAGTGCCGAGTCAGAAAAAATGGTGGCGATTTTTATGCAAATTAAGCACAGGATATTTAAATCCCTGCTTCATTTGCAATGTCGACCTGCCTAATCTGCATCCCTCTGCTGAGAGAGGGATGCAATCTAGATCATAGGCATGCGCAGCACATTTCATTAGGGTGTGCACCCAAAGAATTTTTTAAATGCACTTTAACCCCCATTGGCCACACCCCTTAGCCCCATTGGCCACACCTCTGGAGATTACATTCACAGGGCAAGATGGACACATGACCAGAAGTAAAAGATGTCATGTGACTCCCCCCCCGGACTTTTCCCATCATCCTCCTACCACTAGGGATTAATTTGGCCCCCACCAAACCCCCCTCATGCAACTATCCTGCAATTGCATTAACCCAACGTGTGTGACATTAACTCGGGGGCGGAAAGGCTGGGGGAAGTGTTCCCTCTAAGAGTTTCCTCCCATGAGCAGAATGAATTTTGTGTTGTGCACCAGGACTGAGTTCATGGGGCTTGTTTGGATGTGCCACTGTGGCACCCAAGTTATTAATACATATCTCAAACCTCTACCTTTTCCCTCTGCTGCCGTGACTCCTCCCCTTGCTCCATCAGCTCCCCTGGTGCCTGCTGCCCCCCAACCTCTCACCCTCCTCTGCTGTCCTGACTCCTGCCCTTCTCACTGCCCTCAGGCTTCCTGAGACCTGCCCCCCTCCACCAGCCCTTCTCTCCCCCCCTGTGCCCACTCCTCCAGTAGCCCCACTCTGATCATGTGAGCTACCCCTCCTCATGCCCTTTTCTAACACTTCCCTCTACACACCTGCCTCTCCTCTGGTGCTGGTCCCTCCTCTGCAGGTCTCTGCCCTTCTGCTTCACCCCCAGAATCCCCTGGCACCTGCACCTTCCCTTACCCCTGCACCCTCCTGGTGCCTCCCCCTTCCCTCACTGTCCGTGCCCCCTTTGCCCTCTTTTTCCCTGATGCCCACCCCCTCACCACCCTCTGCCCCCAGTCTCCTCATGCCCCTGTGCCCTCACACATGACTTGCTCCATCCCTGCCTTCCTCATGCCCACCCCTTCTTTCAAGCTGTCTCCCAGAACCTCCCTCTCCCCACTCTAACTCCCTATGCCCTTACCCTCTCCTCTCCCAGCATCACTCTGTCCCCCTCCCACTGATACCTCCCCTCCTGCCCTTTTCATCATTGTCTCCACTTGGCCCCCTGGCATTTGTTTTCTCCTCCACCCTGTTCCTTGGTGCCTTCCCCTTTCTTCTCCTGATCTGCCCCACTCCCTCTCCCACTCCTTCCACTTATTTTTCCCCCCTTCCCCTACCCTCCCTTACCTTACCTTACCTTACCTTACCTTACCTTACCTTACCTTACCTTACCTTTGGCTTTTGCCTTCCAGCTTGCAGGGCTGGAGTCAGAATAGGCCCAAACTACAGGCTGACCAGGCCATAGCCCACTTTGCGGAAAAGTGTCCGTGGCCAATCTAGACACGCTTTTCCGCAAAAAAGCCCCTATCGCCATTTTCGTGATCGGGACTTTTTTGTAGAAAACAAATCTCTGCCGTCTACACTGGCCCTTTTGCACAAAAGTTTTTTGGAAAAAGACTTTTGCCCGAACGGGAGCAGCATAGTATTTCCGCAAAAGCACTGACTATCTTACATGAGATTGTCAGTGCTTTTGTGGAAATTCAAGCTGCCAGTGTAGACAGCTGGCAAGTTTTTCCGGAAAAGCAACTGCTTTTCCAGAAAAAGTGGGCAGTCTAGACACAGCCATTTAGTTTTAAGACTTTGTAGAAATGTTTCTCATTCGGTTAGACTTGCAAAAAGGTATTCCAGCAATGGTGTCATGCTGGCCTCCAATGTCTTAGCATGGGAGCATGTCGTGTTTAAAAATATGAAACAGTAATCAATTTGTTTGTTTTTAAACTGTAGGAGTCAAAACAGAAATAGAAGTTTGTTGACTCATATGGCTATTAAATGCTCATTTAAAGAGCTTTATTTTTAAATTGAGCTTTTATAGGCAATAAGCCAGTGTTTGAGCTCATATATGCTAGTGCAACCCAAAAGTGTTTCCCCCAGCACTTACAGTTTACACCCGCGTTATGGCAGAGTCTGACCCAATCAAATTTGGGGGTGGAGACCTATGAAGATTATGGTAATAACAAAGTAATCCCATATGATGAAATTCTGCTCTCCCACATGTACCCCTTCTGTTAATTTGAGAGAAGGCTGGTGTGTTTTTTCCCCAATGTACTATGACAAAAAACCCACCATGCAGCCAAATTTTACATTCAATTAAACCTATTCAACTCCATTGAAGTTAATGCATAGTTGTAAATGGAGCCTCATGAAGCGAATTACACTCCCTTACATGGTTTGGTTTTAAAAAAAATAAAAGTGAAAAATATAATAATCTTGGAGATAAAATGCTGCTGCAGCTTTCTCTCTGACAAATTGCATTTGCACTTTACCATGACAATGCCTGAATTCTGCACTGTGTTTAAAACAAAACAAAAACCTAACTGTGTCTGTAGAGGACTGTATTTAATTTCCCATGTGTATTTAATAAGTGCATAGTAAAAGCTGGTTCTGCCATGAGTAAAGTGCTGCTAGAAGTAGCAGCCGTGCCAACGGTTTCATTTTTACTTTGATCTTTTTAATAGCAGAAGCTTTCAGTAGCGCTTTACCCACAAACCCTGTATATCCATCACTCTCATGAAGCAAACTTCAATGACTTAATTGAGCAAATCAAAAAGCCAGAGCAGATGCCAACAAAAGTCCCTTGTCCTGGGTTCCACAGCACACCAGGATAACTATTTTCTCAAGAATATTGATAGAGATGCAGCCGTGTTAGTCTGGTCTAGCTGAAACAAAAGACAGGACTATGCAGCACTTTAAAGACTAACAAGATGGTTTATTAGGTGATGAGCTTTCGTGGGCCAGACCCACTTCCTCAGATCAATTTGTGGAAGAAAATTGGCATGACCATATATACCAAAGTGATACAATCAAAAAAAAGTGAACACATATAAAATTGACAAATCAGATTTACCACATGTCAGAGAGTAGACCACAGCTAAGTGGGCAAATCACTGAAATGAGCATGGCTGCTTATGTACCTTCTGGGTCCAATATGGACTTAAAACCAGTCTTCTGTAAAGTAAACAGGATTTTCTACAGCAGAGGCTCTCAACCTTTCCAGACGACTGTAACCCTTTCAGCAGTCTGGTTTGTCTTGAGTACCCCCAAGTTTCACTCATTTAAAAACTACTGGCTTACAAAATCAGACAAAAATACAGAAGAGTCACTGCACATTATTACTGAAACATTGCGTACGTTCTAATTTTTATCATATAATTATAAAATAAATAAATTGGAATATAAATATTGTAATTACATTTTAGAGTATAGTATATAAAGAAGTATAAAGAAGTCATTGTCCATATGAAATGTTAGTTTATACTGATTTCACTAGTGTCTTTTTTATGTAGCCTGTTGTAAAACTAAGCAATTATCTAGGTAAGTTGACGTACCTACTCCTTGGAAGACCTCTGTGTACCCTGGGGAGTACACATGCCCCCAGTTGACAAACGCTGTTCTAAAGGACTTACGACCCTGTCTGCTCAAACAATTAAACTTCTAAAAATTTGCAGTAAAGCGCTTAATTCTCAAACAGATCTACTGAGCGCCTTTTATTTCATAAACATTTTTGTAAACAGAGATGCTGTTTCAAGTGTCTCCTCTTGGGATGTTTGGTGGAGAGTAGTAAATGGAAAGTGAGTGCTGGGGGTCTCCAGCTTATTAAAATGCCATCTAGTAAATCAGAATTCTGTACTGTGTATCCCAAATCTATTTTTTGTTGAATTAAGTCTTAATTGGGAAGATCTGTAGTAAATGCCACCATATTTATTTTCTGCAATATCAAGTGAAAGACAAAAGTGGAGTGATAGCATGTGAAGAGCTCTTTAATTCTTGAATTAATTAAGCAATTCATATATTTGCCTTGTGAAAAGACCCAGAGCAGTTTATAGAACTCTGTGAAGGTAATATACTGACATCAAACTTAGATGTAATATTTAAAAATGAGAGGCTTTCTGTTATTTCTGCATCATTCAATATTGACAATACAACATCTTACCTGTGCTTGCACATATCTTATTCAAATATTTGGGCTAATTTTTGCAGGAGTTGATCAAAACTCCTGTTGATTTCCTAATATGTGATTTCACATGAAGAAAAGATACTATCTTCAAACGGAATTCTGCTTACTAAGGGCTTCAACACTTGTCCCTTTGGGAAATATTTTCTGATGAGGGCTGATACAATTCAGTTCAGACACTAAATAAAAGGACATATCAAATGTATATACATAAAATTGCTCATTACAGTCTGTTTGAAATTCAGCCCTTAATGAATAATTGTACCAAACCAAGAAAGGGTGAAGAGAAAAGGTTTAATTTTAAGACCGCGCTCAGTAAAACCCCTTAAAATGTCTATGGTCACTGAGCTCCGTATAAAAATTTAATGGGGAAGAGTGTTTCAAATCTTGAGATATGCTAAAAGAAATACAAATGCCATTGCTCTTGCCATAATGAGTCAAATATATATATATGGAGTTGCATCATGTATGAATCCGAAGAAAATATCTTTTACTCGCATGAAATGCTACAGTGCATAAGAGCAGTATAAACTGATATACTTCATGTATACATTTATACACAGAGAACAGGTAGGGGAGGTAACATAATTTATTGACCAATTTTTGTTTGTGGAAGGGCATGTTCCCTCATCACCCTTGTCTCTCTTATGACCAAAACAGCTAAAACAACACTGGAAGCCATAAATTATATGATCATGCGGAACTAGAGAAAATTAAATAGATTCTACTCTATTTTTATTTATGTATATAGTTTCAGTTTTTAAACAGTATTAAAATAATTACAGCTGATATTTTGTCAGATTTTTCTTATCAATAAACTAGTAAAGGTTATAAGTAGGTTATACCCCAGTACAATAGTCACGCCCCTCTCTGGAGTGGCAATGTCAGGGGCCACCCATTTACACAAGACCCACCTGATGGCCAGTAGGGGCTTGCCCCTACTCCTCTGGAATATAGTTCCCTCAGTGGACTATCACTGATGAGGAATAGAGCTGGATTCTATAAGGGTGAGGGATGCTTCAGCCTCCAGTCAACCAAGATTTTGAAAATGGAGCTAAATACTCCATGAAAATGAACAAGGCAGTTCATACCTCTCAGAGCTATTGTTTCAGGCTGTCTACATTAGTTACACTCAGATAATGTTTACAAGGCTTTCTTGGCAACCATGAGATCTAGAAACATAATGTATTTGTTTGTGAAACTTGTGGTTTTAATGTTATCACCAGAGCTGAAGCCTTAGATATGTGCCCATGGGGATTCTACACTAACTGTGCTTTTGGGAGCGCTGCTCTCAGTTGGTACTCTCTGTAACAAATGCTACATCTACACTGTAGCCTTCTTCCAGAAAAGCTTATGCAAATGAAGCATGGAGTGGAATATCAGCATGCTTAATTTGCATAATTAATTAGCTGCTGTTTTTGTGCAAGAGGCTTTTGTGCAAAAAGGAGCTGTGTAGACAGCTCTTTTTTGCACAAAAACCCCCTCTTGCACAAGAGCTGTTCTTCCTGAAAAAACGAGGAAGAACGGCTCTTGCGCAAGAGGGAGTTTTTGTGCAAAAAGGAGCCGTCTACACAGCTTCTTTCTGTGCAAAAGTCTCTTGCAAAAAAAGGCTGATAATTAATTATGCCAATGAAGCGTGGCGATATTCCACTCCGGGTTTCATTTGCATAAGCTTTTCTGGAAGAAGGCTGCATGTAGACGTAGCCAAAGTGGATGGAGGAATGTGGGTTATCAGATGCTGGGCTACCTAAATTCGCTGGCCAACATTCTCCTCCTCAGGGGTGCACAGGGTGTGTCTCCCTGTCTGTTCTGCTTTCTGCCACTCAGTTAGGAGGGAGGGATTCCTTCCACTCTGCCAAACTGGACATAGGTCCACTATGTAAGAACCCACTGTCCCAGATTTAGCCCCATCTCATGAGTGTACCTTTTTCTTTCCAGAAAATCATTAATTTTCTTAACTTTCAATAAATTTATCTCAACATAAACATCTTGCAAGTTGGATAGACATCTGTCAGGGATGAGCTAGATGGTGCTTCGTCCTGCCGCGAGGGCAGGGACCTGGACTTGATGACCTCTGAAGATCTCTTCCAGTTCTAGTATCCTATGATTATATGATTTACATTAGTGTTCTATTAAAAATACCTAAAGCCAAATTCTTCTCTAACTTGCACTGATGTAAAGTTTTTTAGCAACTTTATTGATTTCAGAAGCGTTACTTTAGACTTACATTAGTGTAGCTGAGGGGGCAGTCTAATTTGCAGAAGATTTCTATTTGCACTAGTTAAAGGCAATGTTGCAATTCCCTAATGGCTCTTTCATTTTTGAAGTGTGCTGTCTCTTAAGGCCTACTCCTGCAAATACTGGCTACCAGTAAAGCATTTACTGCTAGCATATGCCCAGATTGTTTTTATGTGCATGTGTGTGTGTGTTTATAAATACATACATCTACCATTTTTTAACTTCTTCCTTATGATAGTGTAAGGAACCTTCTTATGCTCCTGCTGCTACTTGTGTGCATTCCTAGTTATATCTCCAATAGAGAAATAAGAAAAATAAGTTGTTGCTACCTGTTACTCCTTTTAGCACTGCAGAGCCAAAACCATACCGGGACAGTAAACTGCACTCTTTTCTGTCATGCACATTCATCATCAATAGCAGTGTTAATTGTTTTCCCCCTGCTGAATCCTTGTTACTTGTGATAATGCACAAAAGAAAACAGAGCTCTGTTTGACTATCAGATTCCATGTTAACATTTACAGTTAGGAAAAACATCTTTTTGCTTGTAAACTGATCAAATTTGACATGGAAAATTATAGATTCAAGAAACTAGGAACCCCACAATGCCATTTCAAGGTCACTTTTCAAAGTATAACCACACATGAAAAGCTGGATTTTAAGCAAAGCCTCAAGCCAGCTTCTTTATTTACTGATCACAATTCTTGGCCTGCCTTTCATCTCCTGCAAGGAACTGTGGATGGAAATATTAGAATTTAGCTAAGAGATTGGCAGGCGTAAATAGTTAATTGGCTAGCTAATATTATATTTCTCTGCATTGCATTTTCCTTCTCTATGGATTATACATGGCAGCAAGCTCAATCGTGAAGTCCTTGCTCTGAGTGAAATCTATGAAAGTTTTGTCTGAGCAAGGTCTGAGTTGGTACTTGAGGACATGGCCCTCAGTGTATCAATGTGCTGGCTTGGGTTCAAATCCTAGTTCTGACAAAAATGAGTTTATTTGTCATGGTCAGTAGACATAAAATTACTAAATAACATAATCCTTATTTAGAGCTGTCAGAACTAGCATACTGGGAACAGTGAAATGCAGTAACAAAGCTGTTTGAGACAATTTGCATAGTGCCTGCCCTTACTCTCTGTAACTGTACCCAGTGCCATTTGTCTCTCACACTGATACAATTCAAATAAAAAATATGAAAAGAAGAAAATTAAAAATTGACCAGTATGGGATCATTGGGGTGGACATTTCTTTTGCAATACTTGTTTGCTTGTGGTGTCTATTCTTTCTTTTCTTGTGCTATATACTGATTGCTATTAGATTTTATAAATTAGATCAGTGGAGCTGAAGCACAAATATCTAATCTGAATGCCTACATTTGATTTAAACTATTTTGTTTGGTTTCCAATGCAAAGTAGATGCAGTATTTTTGTAAATGCTTAAATTAAAATTTCAGTCATTCCCCACGCTGTAATGTCATTTCATTAAAGTGAAACCTGAACAGTGGGCATTTTCTTTTGTAGTAATCACCTATATAAATGTAAGCCAGCCTAACATGGGGAAATCTAGCCCATGTTATTTCGGAGCTTCCTATATGAATACTGTGTTAAATTTCTTGTGTGCCCTGTCTCAACTTTCTAAATTATTCGACCAATTCCTTCCTCAGGTAGCCTGGCAAAACTATTGACACCGAAAGAAGAGTTGCTAGCCTATCTGAGGACAAAATTAGGCCCAATGATAGGTTTAAAGTGAGCACACTTGAGCTTTGTTGCCAAAAGTCGTGTACTGACAGTACTATAATTTGTCATCCATTTGCAACCTATTGTTCTTTACACACATACCATATCTATTAGTACTTAAACACTTTAGAAAATGTTTGAACACTCTAACAAAGGGCAACCATGAGGCTACAGCCATGATATTACCCTGTGTGTCTCAAAAACCTGTGTGGACCAAGTGTCAAAGTGCATGTTGCGCGAAAGTATTGTATTTGGAAGTCATTGTGGTTGCGTACTGATATAAATAAGGGCAGAGTGTGAGTCACATACCATTTGAAGACAATCTCATGATACACAAAGGCACAACATATGAACAGAATTCCAAAGGGCTGAACTAGATAGAAAGATTATTTTTTCTAAGAAATGGACAATCAGGAAAAAGGGCATCATCCTGATCTATGAGCAACAGGATTTGGTAGCCCTTCTCACAGAGAACAAAGGTAAAAAAGATTCAAAATCTTGAGCAACCTCTCTACATAACCTAAAGGAAAGTAAGGCCACCAAAGGGAGATCCAGTGTCTGTGATGCATAGTCAGGTCTTGAACGGATATCAGGCTGTCCTTATCGATATGCAGAATATGCAGCTGCGTAGGGTATCCTCTTCCTATTCCTGGTCTGTGGCTTTGCTTACTTAAAACTGAAAAACCCTGCCAGACCTATCAGCAAAACACTGAGCCTGTGAAAGAGCCATTCTAGTGGTAATGAAGCTGTTTAAAAGGCATTGGCCAACCCCAGGTATATTCTGTCAGTTTTTTAATTTATTGGTAGCCGAGTTAGTCTGTAACTGGAAAAACTTAAAAAACAATAAATAGTCTAGCAGCACCTTAAAGAACTGAAGAAGAGGATTGTGCCCACAAAAGCCCATGATACCATCCACATGTTTTGTTAGTCTTTGACGTGCTGCTAGACTATTCCCTGTTTTTTAAGTTTCTGAATTTACTATGTTAGTCTATAGGACCTTAGTTTCAAATTTGCTTTAAAACTATTTTATTAGTATGTGGCTGAAGATTGTGAAATCACATCACTGTGAAATCACCATCCTGCCCCCTCTACCAGGTTGTCATTGGGGATAGGCACACCAGTTTAATAATATGTGTAAATCCTAAAAATGTCCTTGACTGAAATAGACAAAGAACCTAACTCACTTAATTGGCAAAGCACCTACCTCAGAGTTAGCAGAGGTGAGGGCATGTCTAAACCAGCGTCTCCTTTTTGAACTGGAAGCAGCACTCTCTTGAAGTACCCTCAGTTTAGTTAATAGTATGTCATCAGTACATACCACTTTCTGTTTATAGTCATTGGACAAATGTGACTTCAAAACTCTAGTTGGGGGCTACATTGCTAAACCTTAGAATATAAATTGGGGTGCAACCATACAGAATTATTTTTAATTTTTTAAATTAGACTTAAACTTCACAACAATTGAGGCTTCAAAGAGTGTAGAGACCAAAATCATGGAAACTGTACTCTTTGGTAAATTGAATTCTTCATTTTTATAACTGTATATGTTATCAGTTATGAAAACTGTAGTTTAAAAGAAATTTAGCATGAACTTTTAGCACTACGGTCTTGCTTTGAATGAATTTTTCAATTCTACTGTATATTTTCTTTAGTTCATTTTGCTGTGTCAATATCTATTCTTCAATCTAGATTCCTAGGTCAAATATGACAGGCAGTCTTATAATCAATATTTGTTCTGTTTTATCTGAATTGAATAGGGAATTTTCTAAGGAAAGAGAAAAAGCCAAAGCCCGAGGAGACTTTCAGAAACTGCGTGAAAAGCAGCAGCTTGAAGAGGATCTGAAGGGATATTTAGATTGGATTACACAAGCAGAAGACATTGACCCTGAGAATGAGGAGGAGGGTGATGAAGAAGGCAAACGGAACAGTATGTATTCTTTATACTTTATATTCCCTCTGAAAAGACAACTGTGGGAGAGTAAAAATAAGGGAGATGATGTAGCATATCACATATTACTATACAATTTTTGTATTGTGTAAAATTTGCATCAGGAGAGAGCATCCACATCTTTAATAATATTCATATAGATACTGCCATAAAAATGGATTGGAACTATATCCACAGATTTTGCCCTGATTTACTCCTGTTATTTTTATACTCACTAGTATGGTCTGAAAAGCATTGCTTTATGAATATTTTCTATTCTGTTTTTGGTTTCTAAAATGATAGTGGCTATGCAAATTACATGCAACTCAATGACATTTCAAATATAGTCTTGCTGGCATAGCCAAAAGGGATATATGATTGTCAGTGGCTGTGTGTATTAGAGTTAGAAGAAAATGGCTCAGAAAAGAACATTCTTAACTCCACATTCAAAATTCAAGAAATAGGAGACATTTAGAAAAACCTAAAGATTAAATGTGAAAAAGCCTTGTATTATGTTAAAAGTTATGGTATCCACTGATTTTGTGAGTAAACAAATTACTGCTCAGACATCCCCTCCTGTCTAGCAGTAAAAGTTAGATCTATACAGGCAGTCCCCGACTTACGCGGATCCGACTTATGTCGGATCCGCACTTACGAACGGGGCTTTCTCGCCCCGGAAGTCGGGGCGAGAAAGCCCCGTTGGTAAGCTGCTCTGGTGTCCCTGGTCTGCTGGAGACCGTCTCCAGCAGACCAGGGGCACCGGGCGGGTTCCCGCGCTTCTGAGGCTTTTCCAGAGCAAAGCCTCAGAGGCGCGGGGAACCGCCGCTGCTGCCGCTTCAATCTGGGTGCCTGTGGTCTGCTGGGGACCGTCCCCAGCAGACCACAGGCTCCCGGACTGAAGCCGCAGCCGCGGCGGGGTCCCTCGCCTCTGAGGCTTTGCCAGAGCAAAGCCTCAGAGGCTCTGCTCCCCATGTCCCTGGTCTGCTGGGGAGGGGGGGAAGCAGCTAGTGTGCTCCCTCCCCCCCCCCAGCAGACCAGGCTTTTGTTTTGGACTCTGGGCAGAGCAGCTGGGGCGCTGCCGATTGGTCCTGCAGCGCCCGCTCTGGGCACTACTGGACCAACCCGGCAGCACCCCAGCTGCTCTGCCCCAGGTCCTGATTCAGCCGCTGCTGGTCAGTTTCAGCAGCGGCTGAATCAGGACGCCTGGGGCAGAGCAGATGGGGTGCTGCTAGGTTGGTCCAGTAGCACCCAGGAGCGGCGCTACTGGAGCAACCCAGCAGCAGCCCAGCTGCTCTGCCCCAGGCGTCCCCAAGTCAGCTTCTGCTGAAACTGACCAGCGCTGACTACAGGAAGCCCCAGGCAGAGTTGCTCTGCCCCAGGCTTCCTGGAATCAGCTGCTGATCAGTTTCAGCAGCAGCTGACTTGGGGACGCCTGGGATTCTTAAGTTGATTCTGTATGTAAGTCAGAACTGGTGGTCAGTTTCAGCAGTGTCTGAATCTGGACGCCAGTTCCGACTTACATACAGATTCAACTTAAGAACAAACCTACAGTCCCTATCTTGTACGTAACCCTGGGACTGCCTGTACAATGGATTATTGTGCAGCAAACCAGGGTGTGAATCTACTACAGCATACCAATTTGCCATGTAGACAAGCCTCAAGCATGGTATTTGAAGATATCTTTATAAGGTGCATTTACTTGAGGTTAAGTACTTAAAATGACAATCCTCAAATGCTTCTATGCACAAAAGTCTTAGCTGAAAAGTATACAATGAAGATGTTAATGTAAGCGGGGGAATAGTCCTGCTATTGTGGGGAACTTTCCTGGCTTCTATACTACCCCGGTGAAATGGACCAGCGAAAGGATCTTAGTCCCCACTCCCACTTTTTTTTACCCAAAGGTCTCCCTGACCCTGAGGGCTCTCCTTCCACTCTCCTGTGTAGCAGAGTTCTTGAAATCCCAACAAGGCTGCGCCCAGGTTTTCTGGGGCTTAATCCCCAACCTTGTAGTTATTTAGGGCAGGGGCTAGGGTGTCCCCACTCCAGGGTGCTCTCTTCACACTGGGTGCATTCTTGACCCAGTGATTATTACATACAGTTCAAAGCAAATACAATTTATTAAATAGCAACTGATTAAAAAGAAAAGAATAAGGAAAAAATGAAAAGGTTAAAAGAGAACACATAGCACCGCTCTGTAGCACGGGGACATCACAAACAGCAGTTTGCAGACTGTAAGGACAGTTCACAGTCTGTTCCTTATAGGTCCCAGGACTCTCTGTCTCTCAGGCCCTGGCTGTGCTGCGGGGAGGCTGCAGGTTGGACACGCCTGCTCTGGCAGTGACCACATGACTTCAGGCTGTAGGTGGCAGGACCCCTCTCCCAGTTGGAGTTACAATCCCTGTCCAAGTCTGGCCTGCAGGGCCTCTTGGCTGGTGGCATGTCCCTGCCCAGAGCCTCTTTTCCCCTCTTTGCTGGTCCCAGCTGCTCACCACACCCAGTTGCATACTATGTTGCTTTGCCAGCCTCCAGTTCCTTGTGTTGCTCCTCTGACCACTTTGGCTCTGGTTACTGTAGGTCTGCCTCTCAGCGCAGCTTTTACTCCTTGGGCTGTATGTGTCTGGCTTTGTCGCTGCAGGTCTGCCTCTTAGCACAGCTTGCATCCCTTGGGCTGTGAGTGTCTGACTCTGGTCACTGCAGGTCTGCTTCTTAGCACAGGGTCTGTGCTCTGTGGGCTGAATGGGCCTCTGGCTCTGTCACTGCAGGTCTGCTCCTCAGTACAGCCTGGACCCCTTGCTACTCTTCTTAGCTCTCTGCCCCTGTGACTCAGACCCAGAAAATCCCAGTACACACGGAGGACGGGTCCTGGCCTCCTGATTCCCCCATTGGCCTGTCCAACCTGTCAGTCAGGCCGACCTGGAGTGTTGGCTTCTTCCCATTGCCCCTGCGATCTGTCAGTCTTAGGGCCCTGATTTCTCATGGACCATTCCCCTTTTGGTACTGGGAGCTGGCCAACCAAAAACTCCCACTGAGTTTTAGTAAGGCGCTAACAGTCCCCTTACATTAACTTTATGACTTTGCAACAATTGCACATTGTTTGTAGTTGTCAGCTAAAGTCTGTATACCTTAGACAATACAAATATTCCTCTAATGGAAAGGTTTTTATACTTTCTGATTTATTTGCAAGGTAGTGGTTAAAGTTTTAACATGTAATTTATGATTCAGTAGATAAGTGACCATGCAGAATTAAAATATTTCTGTTGTGGGGTTTTATAACATGTGGATTGGAGTTTGAGGTCAGATTTTGACATCCTCATTTATGTGGAGTAGTACTCCTCAGATAGTTTTACTGAAACCAGTGGGAGCTATTCACTTAGGGGTGTGTCTAGACTACAGGGTTTTTTTTTTGTTTTTTTTTAAAGTAGCCTTTTTTCAAAAAAACTTCACCTGGGTCTAGACTGCTACCACGTACTTTCAAAAGTAAATTGAAAGAACGTGGCAGTTTTTTCGATCGCGGAAAACCTCATTTTATGAGGAATAATGCCTTTTTTCGAAAGTACTCTTTTGAAAAAAGGTGCTATTGAATGTCAACTGTGCTTTTTTGAAAGAGAGCGTCTAGACTTTCTTTTGAAAAAGCGACTTGCATTTTCAAAAAATTTGCCTGTAGTCTAGACACTCTCTTTCGAAAGAGGTTTGCAGTCTAGATGTAGCCCTAGAAAGACACAATTCAGTCTGAATAGGAATACCAGAATCTGGCAATGAGAGATTTATCATAGACAGAAAGATTGAACTTTATTCCTTGTGTTACATTAATACCGATTCATTATTATTGATATTGCTATTATAGTACTGTTATTTAATTATGAGAACCTGCATTCTTTTAAACATATTTGTTATCATATATTTAAAATATTTCAATAATGTCTTAGATTTTGAACATAACCGTAATGATTAATTGATTTGCAAATTGGTTGTTCTACCTAATAATGATTTCCAGGCATAAAGTTTTTTAATGCTGGTAAATATTGCTTGCTTTGTTCCTGAAATTTATTGAAATCATTTTTCTTTTTGGAACTTATTGCCACATAAAAATATTTAGGCTAACTCTGGTCCCCAGAGTTCCAGATTCTAGAAGTTTAGTCTTTTTGGTTCACAATGCCAGTAAAGTCTGAACCCATGTTACTGTCTTAGAAGAAATGTAGTTTTATTTTTGATGCTGTGGGAGAGTGGAAGGCAAGCTTTAGACTGGTATTATTACCTAAATGGGGCAATGTATATGTATAAAAGACATAGCCCATGCAAAGAAAGGTAAAAGAGACAGAGGCATCCTGGAACACACTAGACATTGCTATTGCTATTAATCTTATGTGAAAAGTACACATGTACTGGTGTAATGGATGTCAATATAAAAGAGTGAGAGAGAGAGATAAAAGAAGTCTGGATGTTTTATATTGTATAGCCTATGTCCACATTGTGGTCACTGAACAAAACCCGAGAAAACATTGTTCAAGGGACCTACACAAGAGCACAATCTTCTTGCCTAACTCAATGGCAGAGTGCTGTACATCCATGCAGCCACTTATGGGGTTATTGGCTAGGAAATCCATGCAATCTGCAGCTGTAGTAGCCGGATCCCACTGCTTCTTCAGCCTGTCTTTATCTCAGACTTATCCTTGTACCGCCCTAGAAAAATCTGCCTCAGAGCCGTGTTCAGTGGCTCACAACAGGCTGTAGAGATCCAGAAATGGGTTTCCTGTGTGTTGGGTTCCACATACAGCAGAACTGTGTCTTTACTTAGCTCTAGGAAGAAAAGGGCATCTTTGGTCTGTATGTTGTTAATGGTTAGATTATGTTGTTCTATACTATGTTAAGTGCCAGAAGATACTTTCAGGGCAGGAAATTGTAGGAGAAAATAATTAAAACACATTTTTTGGAGGGAGGAACCCTTGACATTGATGTTCAGAACATGGCAGCCTGACAGGAACAAGGATAGTTATTTATACTATTTCAGAACCCAGTGAATAACATGAGAAGTATATGAGGAATTACAGAGGAGAGCCACTTCAATCAATACAACACAGCTCTGCTGCTGAGCACTTCTCAGATTACATTTTCAAATTTGTGTACAAATTTACTCACTGATCACCACAACACACTCTGGAGACACCTATCAATATTCATATTGACTTCAATGGGAGTTCTGTGAAAGTCCGGACCCTAATGTATTTGTCAAAACTCCACTGACACTGCATTGTTTTGGAACTGATAATGTCTCCTTTGGATGTCGTCATCTTTTAGACTAGGAACAGAGCTTCAGTTCCTCCTCTGGCCATTTTGTACTGGTCCAGCAGTGGAAAGCAGAGAGATTGCTGGCAGATCTGGCCAGCTGGAGATTCCCCTAGTGGTAATGGGACTTTGCAGCCTGATATAATTTAGAGGAATCCCAAAACTAGCTTTTAGCAGCCCTAGGAATCATGGAGTGCAAAGGTACCTTCGGGACACTTTTATCCCTCATGATTCTTCAGCTATTCCCAGTGGAGCTCTAGCATGACCAAAGATTTTGCTCCTCATGCCTGCAACGTAAATAAACAAGTCCATGCATTTTAGCCACTAGCAGAGCTTGTTTGGGAGTTGAGGATGCCGGATTCTAGACAGCAGATGCAATTTTCAAATGCTCTTCAGTGACTAAGGTACCTACGTAGTTTTGTACCATTTTAACTGTTATCTGGCAGCGTTTAGAAGCCAGTTATAGCTAAATCAGAACAAAACTTGGGTTGGCAAGCCTTAAGTCCCAGTTTAAAATGTGAACCTAAATCTTCTTGAAAGTCAACAGCAGCTAAGGTCCTTATAGCCAAAGCTGTGTTTGTAAATAGCACTTAAATGTCTACATTAGATACTTTTGATAATTTTGCCCATTACTTTCCCTCTACTTTCATGTTGACATGCGGGGATGTCATCTGCTTTGATCTCAAGAAAATGGAAAAAATGAAAAATATTAGACAGATGAAATGGGTTAGATTTTCACCTGCAGTTGAGATATGGGTGGTGCTCCTATGGGCATCTGAGAAGGTCTCTGGGTTGTAGCTGTGCCCTTCAGGATGCTAAGTGAAATTGCTTTTTGATCTGACTAAGTCATAAAGGTTTTATAATGTGCTATGCAAAGGTGCACTGATTTCTGTTATACAATAAACTAATGATTTACCAGGATTGTATTGGCACTAAGCAAGTCCATTTATGTATGCTCAATGGAAATTTCCACTGAATAGGCCATCCCTTAGCCTATGTGTTTAAAACAGTAGAGATGAATAACATTTTGTGCATGATCGCTGGCAACATATAAAGAAGAAGTAGAGGTTGCAAAGTTTCCCCATTTCCTTCCATTTGGTACTCAAAAATTATCTGAGGATCTGTGAAGAAAGAGTCCTTTTAACTGCATTATGAAGTTGAATTCCTGTTTTGGAAGCTTAGTGAAGTTTAAATAACTAGCTCAGGCCTGCACAACATACGGCCTGAGGGCCAGGGGCTCACTGTGCGGCCCATGCCGACTAAAGGTGGCGCGGCCCCATCCGATCCGCCAACTGGGCGGAGGAAGTGCAGCGATTCTCACTGCCGAGCTGCCTGCATGCAGCTCCGGTGCGAAGAGGCGGGGCACGAGCCAGAGGGCTCAAAAAGGGGATCCCAGAGGGATTCAAAAAGGCTCCGGCAGCCCCACAGCCTGGAAGGCAGAAGCCAGGTAGGGGAGGGGAAGGGGCTTGTGCTGCGGGGAGGGGGTCAGTTCGGGAAAAAGGGAAAAGCACGAAGAGGCAGGGTGCAGGAGAGACAAATGCCAGGGGGCCAAGTGGGGAGACGCATGGTGGGGTTTTTTTTTCGCTCGACAAAAATTTTTAGCCCGCATGTTCGATATTTTTTGGGAGAGCATCCCTACTTTTGGCCCGCAGCTGTTTTCTTTGGAGTAATATGGCCCTCGGCACTTTCTGAGTTGTGCAGGCCTGAACTAGCACCAGAATAATAAGTTTACAGGAAAGATCTGTAAAGACTTGTGAGATAAACCTGGTTACCTTCCAAATATGCTTGCACAAATTAGTAATTTCCAGAACGCATTCTTGAGTGTAAAGCGTTATTGTAGGCCTACTAGCACCATTCATGTCCCTTTTCCATGTGGAATGTTCACGATCGCAGAAGTTTGTCAGATACCTGGTCCAATCAGAAATAAGAGATTCAGTCCTGCAATCACGGCAAAACTAAACAATGGATAAAATACTCAAAAGTCCCAAAGTCACGTAGAAGCCTAAATTAGTGCGGGCCTTGGCTTCTAAGTGACCTGTGTACTTTAAAGTAGGATTCAGGCTCCTAAGTCACTTCATCATTTTTGAAATTTTAACTTCTACCTCTGTCTTCGGTAAATTAAACATTTTATATGGCACCCTTGTAATTCTATAAAGATTTTAGCTATTAACCACTGAGTGTTAGATACTGTTGGATAAAGATATATTCTAACTATTAAGGATGTGAAATAAATTACTAAGATACTTCATAATTTATTATTGTAATTATGCACCAAATCCCCATTTCTTCAAATTCTGTGAAACAACTCCCATTGACTTCAAAGGGACAAGGATTTGGTCCAGAATATAGAAAGCGATGTGTTTAGTTATGGTGCTAGTAATTTCATTCTGTATTTTGTCTAAAGCTGTTGTATTGTATGTGTGGACACATTTTTATTTTTTTTGCATTGCAACTGCTGCCATCTACTGTGTAAATGATGGGATTACATATACTTAACACCAAGGGGTTACATTGGACGACTTAATGGAAAAGAAGAAAGGCAGATTTAGCTGCTTTAGCAGTTCTTCCAATAAACATGGTAAAATGTGTTCTGTTTTGCAGTTGAGCATTCTTTTGTGCAAATGATGCATTTTATATGTTGGTCCTTGTGACCATATATATCTTTTAAAAATAAAGACATCAACAGCTTTTGCATGCAGACATACATCATGCATGTAAATGATCTGTTATTTCAAATGCATGCTTCAAACAGATTGGTGCTTGCAGTGCTTTGACTTTCTAAAGCCTCATTTTTATCCATTTAGATTTCCTCTGAAATGTGCCTTTGTTTGAGAGTGTTCTAGTTGAAGCGTAGGCTTACCTTTTGAAAAGGCAGGTGAGCTAGATATAAAAGCATCTCTTAAATTCATATATGAAAATACCTACCAAAGCATTTCAGAAGCTGTATAACTGATTATAGTGTAAGTGTAGAACAGCATATTTTAGAACTGTAGACTGTACCATTACATTGTTTTGGTTGTTTCGTCCCTCCCCCTTAGGGTAAGAAACTAAATACAATGCTCTTATTCTGAGTACTTTTCCCCTATAATCCCATTAATTTTTTTCCCAATGGAAAACACTTTTAGAATGTAGCAGTTAATTTCCAGTCTACATCCTTTAACTAATGGCAAGCATAGCAACTTGTCAGAATCACAATGATAGCAATTAGGAAGAGCTAGTTTAAAATCCTGTATAGAACAGAATCATTGGTGCAATGACTTACTTGTTGTGGTGAGGCAATCACTTCTGTTAAATATCAGTGGAGATTTGGAGTTGACAAATCTGACCCAGTTACTTTATAATATAAAAAATAGCAATCCAAAACAGAAATATGTAAATTGAGAGGATAAAAGAGATGCATGTTAAGCGAAATGCTTCAGCAATAAACAAAATGTAAATTACTTGGATTTTAGATTATACTTTAGAGATTTGTACATCTGTGTGTGAATCCATCTGTGTGTCAGTGTGTGACTCTGTTTGTTCAGGAACTTTTCCTAAATGGTAAGAGCTAGGACCATCAAATTTGGTATGCAGCCTCCTCTTACTCTAACTTAAAGCAAGGTCAGGGGTTGGTTGTGCCACGAAAACAGGAAGTGCTATGAATGGGATTGTTTTCCATAACATGAAAAGAAAGGGGCAGAGAGGATGGGTGCAATACTCTGAGTGGCCACTGGGGGCAGCAAGCCAGCACGGGAGATATATCTAAACTGCATAGAGATCACTGGGGCAGCCATATCACAACAAGGCCCTTGCCAGACAGGGGAGCTGGGGGAAGACAGAAGGCTTCTGTCAGCAATGGGGGCTGAGGGGAGAGAAAAGTCTCCTGGTGGCTGAGTGGGAGCTGGGAGAAAGAAAAGGCCCCGGTGGCTGGGGAGGGGGTTGGAGGAAGCAAAGGCTCCTCCAGCAGATGGGACCCCCAACCCTGATTCCCTCCTCACCCCCAACCCTCACTCTCTCACCTTCCACACCTCCAGTCTCCTGCCCTGCCCCCCCCTCATCCCCAAGGTATCCTGACCTGACTCCTGCAGCCCCTACCCCATGCCACCAGCCCTCTGCCCTGAAGGATCTGAGTAATGCTGGGTAAGTCTTGTAGTATAAGTAAGTATATTTGCTAATTGAATAAAATATATGTAAAGTATTTTAGGTATTTTGAAGGGTCTTGTTGATTCAATTTGAAATTATTTATACTACTTGATCTAGTCAATCTACTTTTCTAGTGATTTGGATAAATTTTTATGAGTTAGAATTACATTTTTAAAACATGCTAAAAGACTGTAATCGTTTTTCATACTAGAAGTGAACCATAACCTACTGATATTATTCATGTATAAAAGAAAGCTGTATAGGACTGGAATCTTTTGTTTGAGAGTTGGATTTTCAAGAACAGTCAGCAATGGCCTAACTGCTTCTTTGTAGGTCCATGAGAATTTTATTATTGACTTCAGTGGGATCTTAGGCTGTCACTGAGCACTTAAAAATCCCGTCCCAAACCATTCTCTTCCAGCCATATGTATTTTTTCATGAACCTCCACCTCCATGGAAAAATTGCAAAAGGGCTGCAAAATTAGTCCCTCTTTCCTCAGCTGGTTCCGGATAAACCATCTTCTCTGTTTTATTGGGTATACAAGGTTCCCAAGACGTAGGCAGTGATCCCTTAGGTTTCAAGTAATCTGTAGAGGACTAGTGAATTTGGTACAGCTGCATGAAGAGCTGATGTTTTTATACTATTGTCATCCACAGTCAGGCAACCAAAGCCCCTGACCTTTTAAGGGGTTGCCAGAAGAATATAAGAACCCATGGGAATGAATTCTGACAGGATCAACATTAAGTGCTTGTCTACATGGTGCATTAGTCCATACTATAGGAGATATAAATTCTACCGTGCCCCGGAGTGTTGCACAGAAACTGGCCTGTGGGGACCTTTCTGGAATGCACTAAACATTCCCTAGACTGAGTTAATGTAGTTTTCTTTCAAACAGGATTACATCAATGCCCAGCAGGAAACTTTCAGTGTATGCCAGCCGGGTTCATACAAGTTTATGTGCAACACACTAGTGTGCTGTAGAATGTATATCCCTTTAGTACAGACAAGTCCTAACTCGGCCGGGCAGGGCAGGGCAGGGCAGGACAAAATACTGCCTGTGGTCCAGATCTGGCCTACCAAGACTACGGATCCAGCTCATGCACGCAGCATGAGCCACAGTCAGACTCCCTGCCTGTACTGCCCCTACACATCACTCAGAAAAGCTGGCTGTGGGGCCCTGTTTGTCTGTGAACAGCTGTAAGCCCAAGGGGAGAGGGGAAAGAGGCTTTGCACACTGCCCTCACACACAGCAGAATCTTGATGCTCCCATTGGCCAGCTTCCGACCAATGGGAGCAGCCTGTTTTAAGAATAGGCAGCACACAAAGTACCCACGCCCCCCTCTTCTTGGGCTTGCAGTTGTTCACAGACACATATGGCCCTGCAGCCAGTTGCTCTGAGAAGCCTTCGGGGGCATGGAAGGCAGGGAATCTTCTGGGCTTCTGTCCAGGAATCATCCAGTTACACTATAAGCATCTACTGGCCACAGCCTGCCTCTGGAACCTCAACCCTTCTGACTCCCAATCTTCTGCCCCTCATTCCTGCACTCCTACCCCACATAACCCAAACATTCTGCCCCCCTCCTGCACCCAAACCTCCTCCCAGACTCTGCACCCCAATCCCACGCCCCAGATCATAACCCCCACCTTCACTCAAGCTCCCTCCCAGATCCTACACCCCCTCTTGCAGCCCAATCCCTTACCCAAGCTCCCTTCTACATCAATGTTCCCTCTTAGTTTTTCCATCTATGTGTTGGATAAATTTTGTTATGTGCACCAGAGCATGTGCCCTACCAAAAAAGACACATACTGCTGGAGGTGGTCAACTGCGAGCACTTTGTCGATCAGCTGGGTGGCATATGAATCTCTCCTGGGTGTTCATCCAAGGCTCAGCTTAGAGAGAACACTCTTCTGCACCCAACCTCAATCCCAGATCCCGCACCTCCTCCATTAATATGGAACAGTGTGGCCCTTGACCACTCACCTAATGCTTGGAGTGCGCACCCCCATCAAAGATTATTGCCCACTCCAACTGTAGGGGATAAACAAGTCACTCAGATTCAAATGCTGCACAACTGTTTCGCAGAGGGCTTGCAGCTAGATTTTTTTGTTACTACTGGTGGTGCACACTAAGGATGTTAAATTGCGGTTAACTGACTAGTCAAGTAGGCGATGGAATTTCCATCAGGTACTCGACTAATTGATAGGCATGTTCGCATTCCTCCTTTGAAATGTACAAGAGCCCCCCACTGGGGCTCTTGTACATTTCAAAGGAGGATTGTGGAACTCTGCATGCAGCCTGGGGCCAGTGGGAAGTCCCTCTGACTCTGGGCTGCATGAGGCGTGCCAACTTTGAAATGCACAAGAGTCCCCAGCAGGGGCTCTTACTCATTTCAAAGCGGCAGCACAGCATGGAGCCCAGGGTCAGCTGTGTGGCACTGCTGCTTTGAAGTACCCTCTCTTCCTCCCCACTTTGCTGCCTCTATATAATAGAGGCAGCAATGGGGAAGGGAGGAATCAATTAGTGCACACTCACACATGTCTTGGTGCATATTAAATTTACTCCACACATGGATGGAAAAGATTACAGGGATCATTGATCACAAACACTGAGTGGTTTCAGTGTCAGAGTGTATAGTGCTCCTATTCATACTCTACATTCCTTCCAACTTCTGCAACAACTGAGGCAGGGATCCAGTGGTTAAAAATTATGTTATTGTATATGTACATTTATCATAATGCATGTGTAGTAGGAGACTGAATTAAGATTACACAGGCAAATTTAAATCTTGCATTTCCTAACTTTGGAGGGCTTGATTTTGCAACCGTATTAATGTTCCTTTGTTGTGATTTTATGACATTTCCCAGGTTTAAAAAAAGCAAACTGGAAACTGCCCCAGAAATTCCATCATGTGTGATTTGAATGCTAGTTCTTCTTTGAGTGATGTCCCCGTGGGTGCTCCACTACAGGTGTCGGGCTCGTCCCGGTGCCGCAAACCAGAAAGTTTTCGCCAGCAGTAGCCCCCTCCGGAGGACCGCGCATGTGCAGAGTGCCCCACGGCGTTCGCGCCTTTTCTGCGTTGCGCGGTCCGACTCGCCAGTTCCTCCTAACTGTCCACGGCCGCAGACGGATTTGGAACACGCTCCTCTCCTGAGGAGAATTCGTATTGTTATTCCTTTATTCTTTCCCAGTTAGCCCCTTCCTACATAGCGTTAGTCAGTTATTATCTTAGTTAGTTAGTTAGTAGTTAATAGCTTAAAAAAAATTTTTTTCTTCTCTTCCCGTTATAACCTCTGAGGGCCGCTTCCACGAGCTCCTCAAGTTTGCTTTCCCCCGGAGACCGCCGCACTAAACATGCCCGGCTCTCCCGGGTTTAAGAAATGCGCTTCGTGTGGTGAAGCCATGCCGGTCTCCAATGGCCAGTCCCGCTGTATTCGCTGCCTGGGAGAGGGCCACATCCCCCAGAAATGCGGTCACTGTGCTAAGCTGACCACACGCACTAGGCGTGACAGAGAAATGCGCCTGAAGATGCTACTCTTCAATAAGGCTCTCCAGCCCCCGTCAGTAGAGGTACGGGAAGCTCCGAGCGCATAAGTCCAAGGACGGAAGAAGCTCCGCTCCGTCCAGGAGTCTAAGTGCAGGAGAGGCACGAGGCTCGTCGGGCCACCCTCCCACACAGGGAGTGGAGAAGTTACCGAAAGCCCGTAGTACATCAGCGCCAAGCCCCGCACTCTCAGTGCTCTCGGTCCTGGCAGGTCGCCTGGAATCGGCACCATCATCTACGGCACCGAGTCTCCGAGCGGCATCGCAGCCAGATACGGTGCGGTCCTCAGCACCGAGGCACTCGGCACCGTTGCCTCATGAACGCTCTCAGGCTAATCCGGCACCGGCGGTCGACCCGGCACCGGCGGTCGACCCGGCACCAAAGCCTAAGCAGGCACCGAAGACTAAGCCGCAACCAGCACAGACACTGGAGACGGCACCGAGAAAACACTCGGCGCCTGGGTCATCCAGCCCCCATTCAAGACCTGGGGATACGGCTTCAGCGCACATACAAGGCACGCCTGCACCTGCCCGCACCGACCATCCATTGTGCGCGGCTGAACTGGCTCCGTCCGTTGCTTCGGCGCTGGCCCCTACGGGCCCGCAACCCAACGACTCTGGGGATGAGACGGCACCACCATCCCCATCTTCTCCACCTCGGTCGCCACGCCTCCCGGAGGAAGTCTCTGACTTTGCCTCAGTCGTCTCCATTCCGGGTAGCCCAGTCTCCAGGCCTCCCCTATCCACGGGGGTACCGACTAAGGCTCAAAGGAAGACTCACCATCCTCGTACGCCTTCCCCCAGTCCCGATAGGGCGACATTTTCCCCTGAACCATCTCTCTTACCTCGTCAAAGACGGCGGGATCACCATTACGGTTATTCCCCTACGCACCGTTACTACAGATCCCCGAGGCGATCTATTACACCGCCCCGTTATCACCGTTCATACTACTCGAGATCGCCGTATCACTACTCATACCGCTCATGATCCCCGCGATCTCCTCCTCTCTCCCGATACTATCGCCGCAGGAGCGTCACTTCTTACTCTCCGCAATATTCACACCGTGGCTCTCGCCATTGTATGTACACCTCGCCCCATTCTGATCGTTCACGTTCAATCACACGACACTCACCCTCGTCCCCAGACCGGCAGCAATTACTTTCACCACGGCCAATTACTCAGGACTCTATCCCGCCGGCTCAACGCCCACCAACGCCTAGTGGGGATGCGTCAACAGCCTCTGCCCCACATGACGATATCACTCAGTCACCTGTAGCAGAGCAACAGCCCACGGTCTCTCCGACAGATGCCGCTTTCTCTTCCCCGGACGACACGGTGTTTAATGACGAACCCTCTCTCGTGGATGATTACAAACAATTCCATGAGCTTTTCAAACGGGTAGCATATTCACAAAACTTACGTACCTCCGAGGCACCACAAAAGCACCATGCCCTCCTCAGAAACTTACAACAAGCCAACAAATCGAAACTAGCTCTCCCGTTCGATGCCGCTATTCTTGAGGTAGCTAATGACATCTGGCAAACCCCGGCATCTGTGCCCCCTACCAATAGACGCACAGACAGGAAATACTTTATTGATGCCAAAGACGCAGAATTTCTTTTTACTCACCCCGTCCCTAATTCCATCGTTGTCGACGCAGCCCAGCAAAAGAAAGGCAAGGTCCGCGCAAGCGAGAAATTCTGCTGCGGACAAGGAAGCTAAGCATCTGGACCTGCTCGGCAGGAAGGTATATTCGTTGGCAACAGCCACACTAAGAATGGCAAACTACTCCGCCCAACTGGCCAACCACGACTTCGATAATTACTCGAAGTTGGTGCTGTTGATACAACTTCTGCCACACTCCAAAAGGGATGTACTGAAAGCCATCGTGCAGGAGGGTTATACAGCAGCCCGTAATGCACTCCAGATATCTCTGGATATTGCTGACTCGGCTTCCCGCACTACGGCGACATCGATCGTCATGCGACGTGCCTCTTGGCTCCACCTGGCTTCTGTACAAAAGGATCTACAGCCCAAGGTGGAAGACCTTCCATTCGATTGAGCCTCCCTGTTTGCCCAGAACACGGATCAAGTGTTCCATTCTGGAAAAGACTCCCGAGCCACGTTAAGAACCCTCGGGATGTACACTCCGCTGTTCAGGTGCAGGAGAGCTTGGCCGTATAACAGACAAAGGCCTCCTCCTTCTTCTTATTATTATTCTAACCAACGCTTTAGGCCCTGCGACCAACATAGACAAAGGCAGCGCCCCCAACATCGCCGCCAACAGCCTAACAAGAATCAGAATCAACAACAACCTCAGCAGCAAGTTTGATGGACTTGTCGAGGGTCTGCGTACCATCCCCCTATTGGAGTCCCCACCACGAGTTACCAAGCTTTTCCACCGCCGTCTGAACCCTTATTGCCTCCGTTGGTTCGCCATCACCATGGACCGTTGAGTCAGGGAGATCGTAACCTGATTCTCTTCTCCACTCTACCTCCCACCAACCCCCCATCCCCGTCCCTTTTCAGGGACCCCTCTCACGAATTTCTGCTACGTCAGGAGGTCACGCACCTACTTACCATAGGTGCGGTAGAAGTAGTTCCTCCCGAGTTCCGAGGCAGAGGTTTCTATTCCCAGTATTTCCTCACTGAGAAGAAGTCTGGAGGATGGAGACCTATCCTAGATCTTCGCGGCCTCAACCGCCACCTGCGAAGACAGAAATTCAAGATGGTTACCCTGGGCTCCATCATCCCAGCACTACGCAAAGGGGATTGGTTCGCGTCCCTCGATTTACAGGACGCATACTTTCATATTGCCGTCCATCCAGTTCACAGGAGATTTCTACGATTTACCGTGGGCAACGATCATTACCAATACACGGTGCTCCCATTTGGCCTATCCGCAGCTCCAAGAGTGTTTTCAAAGACCATGGCAGTCATAGCTGCGTACCTCCGTCGAGCCGGCATCACCATCTTTCCCTATCTCGACGACTACCTTCTCACGGCCCCTTCGATGCAAGAGGCCGAGACCGCAGTTACCGCTACAAAAGGTATCTTCGAGACTCTTGGGCTAATTATCAATCTACCAAAATCTTCTCTGGTCCCCGCCCAGTCCATCGTTTTCATTGGAGCCAAACTAGATTCGACAACCGCTATGGCGTATCTACCTATAGACAGAGCTGACGCCATCCGAGACCTATCAAGCGTCCTGCTTACTGCCCCGACAGTCTCATACCTTACCTGCTTGAAACTGTTAGGCCACATGGCTTCCACTACGTATGTCATAGCCCACGCTCACCTTCGCATGCGGTGCCTGCAACATTGGCTTCTTACGACCTACAGACCCGGCATTACCAATATCAACAGTTTCACGCCTGTCCCTGCCCGTGTCAAGGACTCACTCGCATGGTGGCTCCACCCGGCCAATACTCTTGCTGGTGTCCCTTTCCGGGCTCAACCCCCATCAATCCAGCTTACCACGGATGCGTCCCTCGTAGGCTGGGGGGCACATATGCTGCACTATCGGGTCCAAGGCTTATGGTCCCACCAAGAATCCCTGCTCCACATAAACTTCCTGGAACTCAGGGCAGTTTTCAACGCTTGTCGCCACTTCGTCCACTAGATACAGGGAACCACACTACAGGTCCTTACGGACAAAATATGTACTGTATACTACATCAATCGACAGGGCGGAGCCAGGTACAGGACCTTGTGCGCGGAATCAGTGCACCTTTGGAACTGGGCGATTCGCCACAGTGTCACACTCACAGCCTCCTATCTCCCTGGCAAGGCCAATACAATTGCAGATGCACTCAGCAGATCCTTCCAATCCCAGCACGAATGGGAACTCCTCCACTCCGTAGCCCGCAATCTGTTTCAGTTATTGGGCTACTCAGAAATCGACCTCTTTGCCACTCGCAGCAACAAGAAATGTCGCTCTTACTGCTCAAGAGCGGGTATAGGCAGCCAGTCGATGGGGGATGCCTTCCTGCTCAATTGGGGAACATACCATCTCCTATACGCCTTTCCCCCAATTCCACTGATACCCTGAGTAATAGGGAAAATACTATCCGACGCAGTGACAGTAATCTTGGTGGCTCCTTTCTGGCCTCGCCAGACATGGCTGACGCAACTCATGCAGATGTCGCTATCCAGACCTCAACGGCTTCCACAGCTGAGCAACTTGATCTCGCAGCAGCACGGCAATCTCCTCCATCCGAACATCGACCATTTGCATCTGACAGCTTGGCTCCTAACTGGCTCCAAGGCATAGAGCTAACCTGCTCCCAAGCAGTCAAGGATGTACTGGTACAAAGCAGGCGTCACAGCACTCAGCGATCTTACCTCTACAAGTGGCGTCGCTTCTTTGCTTGGTGCCAATCACAAACCATCGACCCTCTCAAGGCACATATCCAATGCATCCTAGACTATATACTCCATTTACATTCGCAAGGCTTAGCAGTCGCTTCCCTAAGAGTACATGTGGCGGCAATTTCGGCCTTCCACGCTCCAATGGAGGGTTTCTCCGTCTTCTCTCATCCACTTATGAAGAAGTTCTTTAAGGGTATTTCCAATCTCTACCCACCGCATAGGCCTATCTCAGAACCATGGGACCTTACCCTCGTACTGGACGCTCTTACCCATCCACCATTTGAACCACTTGCAACTTGTGATTTACAGACTCTCACCCTTAAAGTTACCTTTCTCCTTGCGATTACTTCAGCCCGACGAGTCTCCGAACTCGCAGCACTCTCAGCCGATCCTCCCTATACAGTATTCACTCAACAGGGTGTCTCACTGAGATGTCACCCAGCCTTCGTGCCAAAGGTTAATTCGTCATTCCATGTCAATGAGCCTATAGTCCTTCCCACCTTCTATCCCAAGCCACATGCTACACCTGAGGAAGTCCGTTGGCACACATTAGATGTCAGAAGGGTGTTGGCATTCTATTTAGACAGGACGCGTCCCTTCCGAAAGTCCCCACGATTACTATTATCACTGGCGACCCGCTCTAAAGGTCATCAACTGTTGTCACAGCGTATATCGTCGCATATCGTTAACTGCATCACTCGCTGTTACACCCTCAGGGGCAGGCCCTTACCCTGTACACCAACAGTGCACTCAACCAGGAGTATGGCTGCCTCCACAGCGTTTCTAAAGAACGTACCGCTACGTGACATATGCCGAGCAGCAACATGGTCGTCCTCATCCACATTTGCTCGACATTATGCCCTTGATCGTCTCAAAACGGCAGACATAGCAGTCTCTCAGGCAGTTCTTTCTTCCGTGCACAGATGATTCCGAAGCACGACCAGCTGTTTGGATGACTGCTTCATACTCACCTGTAGTGGAGCATCCACGGGGACATCACTCGAAGAAGAAGAATTTGTTACTCACCTTGTGCAGTAACATCTGTTCTTCGAGATGTGTGTCCCCGTGAGTGCTCCACGACCCGCCCTCCTCCCTGCTTCGGAGCTCTGTTTTTCTCTATTTCAGATGTTCCGGCTGGGAGGAACTGGCGAGTTGGACCGCGCGACGCAGAAAAGGCGCGAACGCCGCGGGGCACTCTGCGCATGCACGGTCCTCCGGAGGGGGCTACTGCTGGCGAAAACTTTCCGGTTTGCAGCGCCGGGACGAGCCCGACACCTGTAGGGGAGCACCCACGGGGACACACATCTCGAAGAACAGATGTTACAGCACAAGGTGAGTAACAAATTCTTCTGCTCAGTTCTTTGGATTAGGACAGTGGTCCCTCAGCAGTAGATCGGGATCTACTGGTAGATCTTGGAGCCACTGACAGGTGATCCTGACTAGTTTGGCCAGGAAGCTATCAAGCGCTGGCACTTCAGTTGCCCCTCCACCCACTGTCATGCTGCTCCTGCCCTCTGCCCCCTGGCAGCCTCCTGCTTGTTGTGCAGGGTATGGGAGGAAGAAGAGGGGAACACTGATGTCAGGGTGTCCCTCCTCCCCCGACTCCTGTACCCGATCTATCTCCACACAGAGAGAAGGGGATGGAGGGAGCTTGGCTATGCAAATCTCTGTCACTCTCATACACTGTGTGTCTCTGTCATTCTCACAAACATACAGGGTATGTCTATATAGCAGGGCTAAACTCAAAATAAGCTACACAACTTGAGCTGCGCTAATTGCATCGTTTAAGTCAAAATAGCTTATTTTGACTTTTGGCGCTTTTTACACAGCAGTTATTTCAAAACAGAGCACTCTTCCCCTGACTTCCCTTACTCCTCATACAATGAGGTTTACAGAGGTTGGAGTAAGAAGCCTGTCATTTTGCATTTATTTCAAAATAATGGGCTTGCTGTGTAGATGCTCACAATGGGTATGTCTACACTACCCTCCTATTTCGAAATAGGAGGGTAATGTAGGCATACCGCAATTGCAAATGAAGCCCGGGATTTGAATTTCCCGGGCTTCATTTGCATAAGCTGGGTGCCGCCATTTTTAAATCCCGGCTGGTTCGAACCCCGTGCCGCGCGGCTACACGGGGCACGAACTAGGTAGTTCGAACTAGGCTTCCTAGTTCGAACTACTGTTAATCCTCGTGGAATGAGGAAATTCAAATCCCGGGCTTCATTTTCAATTGCGGTATGCCTACATTACCCCGCTAGTTCGAACTAGCAGGGTAGTGTAGACATACCCTATGTTATTTCAGAATAACTGACGTTCTTCTGAAATAATGCTGTTTAGAGATAGCCACATTGTCCTTCCTTCTCATCTCCTGACCCAGCACATATGTGAGTGGTGGGGTGTATTATTGTTACTTGTTTTACTGCTTTCAAAGTGGGTTATTTTTGGTTTTTGACTGATCTGTGCATTTCATCATTTTAATTTTTCTCTTACGCTTATACTTAATTCTTTGAGTTCTAAAATGTAATCCGTTGTGGCTGGAGTAATTATCCCTGTAGTAATTGCTGCCCTTGGAAGTGGCTGTCATGTCCCTGCAGCTCCTGAGAAAGGCAGAGCAGGGGATCTCCACGTGCTGTCCTTGCCTGTAGACAATACTCCAGCAGCTCTCGTTGATCAGTTATGGGGAACCATGGCCAGTAGAAGCTGTGAGCTCAGTGGTGCCCAGCCAGAGGCAGCTTAGTGAACCCCTGTCCTAGCCTTGAACCTCCTTCTACACCCAACCTCTTGCCCTAGACATGACTCTCCCTGCACCCAAACTCCTTCCCAGAGCTTGCACCCTGAAACCCCTCCTGGAACCCAATTTCCTGCCCCGGGCTGAGCCTAGAGCCCCTCCCACACTCCAAACCCATTGGTCCGAGACCAGAGCCCACTCCCAACTCCCTACCCCAGCCTGGTGAAAGTGAGTGAGGTTGGGGAGGAAGGGGCTGGAGTAAGCACTGTGAGGCCTCAGAGAAGGGATGGAGCAGGGGCAGGGACTCAGAGAAGGGGCAGGAAGGAAGTGGGGCATGGGTATTTGGGTTTGAGGTAGCTCTTACATTGCACTTAAATTGTGGTTAAAAGGGTTGGAGATCACTGGATTAGGACATGTTAGTGTTTATTGAAGATTTCCTATAGAAATGACCCAAATTAACAATTCCTGGGAAATTTTCAGTGATAATGTGTTTAACTTAGACCTTAATCATCTGGTGAGTCTTTAAAATGCCAACCTATAAAAAAGTTCATGTACTTTTCAGATGTAGGCAGATAAACAAATAGATATGTGTCTGTTAAACAAAATAAGCATTGCTTAAAAAAATCCTGCGGTGTATTTTTAGAAAATAACATAAATAGCAACTTGTTCAAGTCACAATGATATTAATAAGGAACATATAGTTGCAAATTCCACTTATATCAGCAGCTAGCTTTGCTGTGGAAAGGCACAACCACTTTAGTTAAATTACAGTTAAGAGTCTGCAATAGCTGATATATTTGACCTAAATACTGTATGCTTTGGAAAAATATCAAATGTTACATGGGGTATTTCCTGATCTCTTCAGACAATCACTTTACATTTGAAACTGATTCATATAATTTGAATTAAGATTATATTTTCTAGTGTCCTAGATGAATTTTCCAGGGGAGCACTAAAAAAGGGAGCAAATCTTAATAAAGAAGATAATCCTTGTGTATTTCTGTGCATTTGTATCATCTAGGGAGGGAAAAGAAAAACATGTCTCTCACTTAGCACACCTGAGCTCTAACACAAGGCCATAAAGTATCCTTCTGACTCATCCTATACACTGTTATTTTTTCCCATAAATTCCTTCTCTTTAAAAGGCCATGGTCATGTAATTATGCCTTTCCAATGCAGATACCACTGTCAGTTTGGATTAGTGAGAGTGGGTGGGCTCTTGCAGTCATTGCTACTGAGCTGTGCTTGGGATTGAAAGGCTTGCTGTCTTCATAGCTCCTGAAGCTAGAATTCTCTATATTGCCATTCACAGCTGTCTTATAATTAGAGTTTAATACATGCTGGGTTTCTAAGTTCCCCTATTCTATCCATTATTGTATCGTTTCTCCCCATACTTTCCTCCAGCACTACACCTACAATGTCTCAAATTGAAATAGGATCATGATCCTGGGAGAAACAGAAGGTGAAATCCTGATCTAATTGTAATCAGTGGCAAAACTCCTAATAACTTCAACTGGGACTAGGATTTTACCTAGAATCTTTGTTTTTCTTAAAGTAGCTAAACTGAGGTAAAGTAGGGTGACATTTTTGACTGGTAATAAAATCTTGCTAGGATTGAATTCAAGGCTTGTCTTAAAGTTACATTATTTTTATGCCATTGTATAAACATTGTATAAACCTTATGATATGTATATACAATAAATAAATAAACCCTGTCACTGTGGATATATCTACTGCATGCTTATTTTGAAATAAGCTATTCCAGAAGAAATACTCCAAAATAGCTTATTTCAAAATGGCATGTCTACACTACAAAGCCTCAAAATGAGTCCGAGGTAGGCTTCCCTAATGTGGACATGCTATCTTGATTTAGAGCCGCAGGAGGCACTGGGGAATAATTAGTCTGAATTGCTATTTCAGAATAGGTGTTATTCCTCATGTAATGAGGTTTACAGAAGTTAGAATAAGCTGTCTGTTATTTCAAATGTATTTCAAAATAACAGAATTGCCGTGTAGATGCTCACATTGTTATTCTGGAATAATGGCCATTATTACAAAATAATGCTGCTGTGTAGACACACCCCGATTGACACATTACAAGAAACTGGAGAGTAGTTTAAAGCTTCCATTTTGTATTTCTTAAGTGGAGGTCAATCAATAGACCTGTGCCACAAGACCTGAACTTCCCATTTTTGTAGGATGTAAGTATAGTATAGCCTGGAAACAATGGGCTGAATTCCCCTTGCTCTTAATATCTGTTTTACACCTTTGCCACTCCACTGATCTCACTGGAGTCATTCCGGAGTTACTCTGGTGTATGTGTGAGGGAAACATGGTATTATATGTTAGCTAAAGTATGCATTCATTTCTATGAATTATGCCCTAATCTCACTGATTACTCAAGGGAATAAGCATTTCAAATGAGGTAGTTGAAAAATCACTTTCTCCTGAGTCTACCTGATCCCAGTTTTGGCAAGCAAGGGGAAAGGCTGCAGAATTCCAGCACAAGACACAGGACCAGATTCTGTTCTGCTACACCAGTGTAAATGCAGAATAACTCCACTGAGTTCTGAGAGGAAACTTCATCTGAGAGGAAACTCTGTCCCAGAAGCCTATCTTCTTCCCATTGAAATAAGGAGCATAATTCTCATTGATGTCAGTTGTGCAAGGTCAGGCTCAACATTTTCCATCGGGAGGGAAAAGAGAAGGGTTCTGAACAAATGTGGAGAAAGATATATCCATGCAAAAAATATTAGAAGAATTGTGAGGAAGGACATTGTCTAGGAGGAGAATTAATATACCCATGAATTATGTAGTTTAAATATAACTGATTGTTCTACTACACAGAAGAAAAAAAATTCAGCAACTCACTAGTTACCGTAGCAACTGCCACAACCCTTAGTACAGCAGAGTATTTTTGCTTTTCCAGTGTCTTAAAGAAACACTGCTACAATTATGTGGTGACATTTAAGCTTTGCTGCACATTGAAACGTCGTTATTCAGGAAGCACATGTAGGCATCTAATTTAGTACTGCCTGTAATAGGAATAGACTTAAATACAGTATGTACTTAAGTGCTTTCTTGAATTGGACCTTTAGACCACTTGTCTTATTTTTTTTAAAAGAACTGGTAATAAACTCATATTTTCCCAGTTTAAAATATTTTATCTAACACAATAATGAATCTTAATGTAATTTTAAACAGTGATTTTCTACTTCCCCTGCCTTATATAAACTTGTGACAAGATTATTATAATGGATAGAAATAAAATATTGCTCATGCAGGTAATATGAATAATTAGTGCCAAACAAAGTTATTTGGATGGTGTACTTGTTCTTCATAAATGCCCATTTTTTATTGTTGAATGCACATATTTCTGTGCTTAGCTACAGCATAGTCTCACCAAACCCTTATATTAAGTCACAGTATCTGTCAATGGATGTCCTGAGATCTAATTTGTCATTCATAGAATAGCCCAAGATGTGTGTTAAAGATTCACCTAATTCTTTCCAGAATATTTTGATATTTCATTACCCATGGCATGGAAATTTGGTGGTTTAACAGTTCTTCAGAACAACCAAAGTTTAGTTTCATGTTTAGTTCAATAATATCAATTTTTGCTATAAAACAAACTGTATTTTTTCTTCTTTCTCCATGGCTAAAATGTTGATTTTTCTGCTTGCAAAATCTTACGGTATAATGTTGCAGAAATTACCAAAGGAAGAAAACTTAACATCTGTTTAAACAGCAGATATGAGATAGCACCCTAAGTAGGCTTATCAAAACATTATTTCTTAAGCTTTTTAAAAATTATTAATCTATAGAGCTGGGATTTACCCAATCTATCCATGAATCCTTTCTACTAAGGGAAATGTGACTGCCAGTGACTTATTGTTTGACATTAAAATAATCCCTTTTCAACTTTTTTGCAACTGTAACTAAAATTTTCATACAAGACTTACAATATTAATTGTTGATTTTTTAATGTTTTGTCTCATTTGTAAAGAAGAATATCTTGTAAGTGATGCACATGTGCTAATTAGGCACATGTGTGATCTAAGTTCAATATAAAGGAGCTGCTTATGTCTTTTTTAAAAGAACTATCTGAAACAAAGGAATCTTATGTTTTGCAGTGTTTACTGACTGGGCTGTCTTCTTTTGTTTGAACAATTGCATGAGCATTTTAGATTGTGTTTCTTGTCTCTTTAATGCAACACTAAGAAGGTGTGAAATTTCATGTAATAAGATATTTGCAGTACCAGATGCTCGGCTGCTGCTAACATTAGCTGAGAATCTGGCTAATCTAGAGTTGGCAGTCTCACCATCAAGTCCAGAAATGACTGGATATGCAAACTAAGCTACCCCTTGCCACCTAGAGATGGTCTCTCTTGGTCAGGTTTGATGTAATTTGGCAGGTGGAGAATCTTGTACTGCTTGTTCTATACTTGACCCATGGACAATAAATACTAGAAGGCCTGGTTCTGAATGATACTGAGGTATGTGAAATTTACACCCACTATGCAGATTCTTTAAAATGCCAGAATAATGGAATAATGGAGCTTTAGTGTAAATGAAAATTTGTCCCTTCAGTCTTCAGGACTGTCATTTCAGGAACCGTAACAAAAAAAAAAAATCACAAAAACAATAATACAAAAATTTTTTTTAGTGATCAATTTGGTAAAAAAAACATTAGACACTGAACAAAGATCCCAGCAACGGTTTCTAATATACTAAAAGCAAAAGTCTAATTGGCAGTTGTCCTTACTACTCTCCAGTAACTTCGATGCTAATTTTATCCTCACTCTAGTTTTCCTACTTATGATGGCATCCCCACTTCATAAATGGGCAAGAGTATAAGCCCTTGTAGTCTGCATGCTAAGGTTTACCTTTTATCTTGACAAGTGCAGCCAAAGTAATAATGTTCAGTTTAAAGAATGATTGATAGTATGCTCATTCCTGCTTTCCTAACTCCTTTTGCAGCAGGTGGGTATCTTCTTACACCACTGTTGAATTGAGGATCAGTGAGCGTAACCAGTATCAGCAGATTTTTGTCTAATGAACCATTAATTACAGTCTCTATCTCTTCAGTAGTGATTTCGCCACGTGTAGTAAGTCACCAATGTGTAACAAATATTATAATCCCCTTTTATCACAGGCAATCTTCCTTCTCATTTATATTACCCATTACGCCATTCCCAGCGCTCCTTCCTGATTACTCGTCATATTTTCAGATGAAATTGCTTGCTAGCTCCTTGCCTTCATGTTTTACTTTTTTAATGTGGAAAATAAAAATAGAGAGTGCTCAACTTGATCAGATTGATCAGAGTGTGATGGCTTCTCTTCTGTTTGAAAGGACCTTTATTGCACTTATTGGAATTGTCAGGCATAATAGGTGGGACCAACTATTACCTTTCTTACGGTATGCCTCTGAAAAAAAACCCTCAAACATGATACTGAAACACATCACACAAAAGAGGTCTCGTCTCGCAGGTTAGGCCAGGCATATTCTTTTTTCCGGACAGCATCTTTTAAGTGCAATGTTGCTTCATTGTGCTCTGTGGTACATTTTCAATAGACATGTTAAATTGTTGAGACAATAGAAACATCCTCTAATACAACCTGGAGTCCTGTGCATTTAACTTTACCAAAAAACAAACAAACAAACAAAAAAAAAAGCAGCTAAAGAGTCTTCTACATTATGACTTCCTGCTGCTATTCTGCTTTTTGAATAAAACTCTTGGCAAACCTAAACAAGCAGAGGTGCTCTTTTAATAAGATATAAAAGCAAATCATGTGCAATGGGCTGACTTTGACTGTAAATCTAACACTTATTTTGTCTTCTAACAGCAAGCATGCCCACAAGTGAAACTGAATCTGTGAACACTGAGAATGTCAGTGGAGAAGGCGAGAGCCCGGCATGCTGTGGCAGTCTATGGTGAGTACGTACACAGATCCAATTAAGATGTCAGTGTTTTCAACAACCTAGAATTTAAAGGAGCCATTTTTTTCTTTTACCTGTTGAAACATATTTGCTTTGTAATACTCAAGTTTTGCAAGATGCTTTATGTCGTTCATGATAAAATAGAACCAAACTTTTATCTAAAATTCTGGAGTCAGGACAAATAGATATATTTTATTAAGTATCCATTTGAGCTTTTCATTTACAAAGGTTTTAGAGCTTTTTAATTTTACTGCTTTGAAATCACCCAGGAAAAAAAGAGACATAAGCTAAAGAAATGCAGCAGAAACTAATCTATATCTATTTTAGAAATTTGCATGTGTCTGTGTGTCTGTTTGTTCAAGAACTTCTCCAAAATGGTAAGAGCTAGAACCACCTAATTTGGTATGCAGTTTCCTCTTATCCTAACTTAAAGCAAGGTAAGGATTTGGTTGTGCCAAGAAAATGGGAAGTACCAGGAATGGGACTGTTTTCCATAACATGGTGGTGGCCAGGGGAGACAGAAGGCTGTTGGCAGCTGGGAGAGATGGGCGGGGGAAAGAGTTAGGCCCCTGCTAGCTGAGGAGCCTGGGGGGGGGGGGGGGGGGGGCTGGGAGGGGGAGGAGAAAGAAGGCCTTTGACAGCTTGTGTGGGAAGAGATAGCCCTGCTGGATGGGATTCCTCACACTGAGCCCCTCCGTACCCCTCAACCCTTCCTTTCTAAACACCCATGCTCCTAGCTTCCTTTCTTGTTCCCTCCCCCCACATCCTCAAGGCCCTTGCCCTGACTCCTACACTCCTGCACTGCCAGGCCCTAACCCTGAAGGACCTAGGCAACGGAGGGTAAATCTTCTAATGTCTTTTATAACTTGAATGATGATATTTTACCAATAGCTAAAAACTGAGAATTATTAGGTTGCTGTAGATATACTACTAACATAATGATTGTGATAATGATTTTCATTCATATAACATCATTTTTCCAGTATGTTCCCAAAGTACATTGAATCAGCCATTTAAAATCCAGAATAATTTCTCTGCAAATACCTGTGCTTTATAACTATATCCTGGTCCACAGAGGATAAAATTTAAAATTTCCATCCTCTCTCATGTAAAATCCATGGTTTGTAAATAATAATATTAGAAAAACAGTTGTAAACAGATGACAATAGTACTTCAGCATTTATGCAGCTTTATGTTGAGAATACACTTTTATGCACAAACTTTGAATAATTCAGTTGTTTTGATTTCCAAATACAGCATTCCAGAGAGAAGGGGTTATGTAAATTTGTATTTCTGTGTATTCTTAAAAATGTATTTTCCTTTTCTTTTAGTCAAACTATCTCAAAATCCAAGTTCAGGTCAGTATTTTCCTCTCTTTTTTCATCACTTTTTTCCTTGTGATAGTTTACACATCATTCTGTATTTTCTATAGTAGAATTTGATTGGATGAAAAATGTTACTGATGAGATATTAGAGAATATAGTTGAAGAGGATTCAGGAACTTTATTGGAAAAGTGCTTTAAACTATCAGTTAGATTTTTGGTATTTGTAACTTCACTTATTTTCAAAAATTTGGGCAAGGGAATTTTTATTTACAAGAATGCTCATTGGAAAACAAGTAAAAGCAAGAATAAACAATCATGATATTGACTCCTCTGTCACTTTCATTGTGGAAAGTTCTTTATTTTTTTCATTTGCATAGAACATGTATTGAGAAATTGCATATATAGGTTGAACCTGCCTCGTCCAGCACTCTCGGGACCTCTATAGTCTCGAAACAAGGAATTTGCTGTACCGGGGGAGGTCAGTGCTAGCCCCTCCAATGCCACTTTCTATGGAGCTCTGCTTCAGTAGCAGCAGGTGGGCCGGTATTGTTGGGGTGGGGATACGTGGTAGTGCTTAGAGGAAGAGGCAGGTTGGCGATGGGGCCTTGTGGCCAAGGGTTAGGAATGTAACCCTGCTGCCATTGGGCTCTGATTCTGTCCCTTGCTGACAGCTGAAGGAGTCCACTGCTGCCCTGCCTCTTCTCCTGTGTGCTCCCATCTCCATTCCTTCTCCTCTCCTTTGTGAGCTTGAACATTGCAAATCAGCTATTTGTGATGCTCCTGAAACTCTGAAAGGATAGGGGAGGAGGTGTTGAGCGTGGAGCCCCTGGCTTTGTCCTGTGAGCGCTCCAGCCTAGGAACACTCATGGATGCCAGACCACAGATGTTGCTGGAAGAGGGAAGTACAGATTATAGAGATCCAACCTGTAACAAACAAATTTGCAAACAGAAAATAGACTCCTGCTTATAAAGGTCAGGTTGCTCAATCACAGAACAAAAACAATGCCGTCTAACTTAGGTGGCCAGTTATGTGGCACATACAACGAATTGTGGATTGCAGATAGTCATAATGACCAGTTTGCAAACAATCTCCAGGCTATTTTTCATAGACATCAGTTGAACAATAGAGATAATCAAGAAGATAATTGAGAAGGTTCTAACAAAGCAACTCTGGAAGCTGGATTCCTCCAATTTCCTCGTTCGTGGTAAAACTTGTTTCAGGCTTGGATCAGTAGCAACACTGATGAATTGTGGTTTTAACAGCTGACATGCATATCGTGTCCATTCTATTAGATCTAACAGCTACTTTGTTGCTGCTGACTACAACATCTTTCTGATGTGCCGGTTATGGCCAATAAAAGTGGCCCTTTTCTTTTGAGTGCTTTCGAGTGGCCTTTTTCTTTTTAAATGAAAGATCCCTAAGTGTAGTTGTAGATGATTTTCTTCTGCCTTGGAAGTCTTTTCATGTGCGATGTGGTGTGGTTTCATCATGTCAGTCCTACAGCTCAACGTATATGTCAATTCACTGGTAGATTAATGAAGAGACATTGAGTTCATATGCCAATGATCCTAAATTCTGTGTTCCATTGCTTCTGGCCCTGCCAGTGAAATGGAACAAATGCATGAGATTATGGCTTTTTAAAGAGTTGAGGATCACACAATAGACGCAGGAAGCACAGATAGATTATGGAAAGCAATTTGGAAGAGCTGGAGTGGATTATGTCTCACCCGGATCAAGGTCAAGTGTTGCCATTTGTTATGCAGCTTTACAATTTGGAATCTTGTTAGAAATAGGATTACTTATGCATAATCAACAAGTAGGCATGGCCCAGAGTGCCTTTTTATCTGCATTTGTGAGAAAATAGTGTCCATTTCTTTCAGACCCATGTTTGTGCCATCTTGAGAATAGATAACTGCATTGGGCAGTTATCTCTCTTCACCTTAGCAACTTCTAAATCATGCTTGATATTAAATTTGTCTCCAGTTAATACCACAAATCAATATCTGCTCCTGTGAAGTTAGCTGTAATTTACTATTCAAAGGGGAATATCTGCATCTGAAATGCCACCAGAGACTTCAGAAACCGTAGATTCAAAACAGATAGAGTATTGTTAAGACATCTCCTTTTTGAATTTGGCCCTTTACAACAGAAAATCGTAGAAGCTCTAGAGGAAAAGCAAGCTAACAACTCACTCTGAAATACACCCATTCTGGTAAAAGAGAACTGTGAGCATCTAAGACCTCTACCAAATGACACTATGAACACATCATTTGAGGAGGAAAAGTTCCCACCACACCTGAAGCTTATCATAATCCAGTCAGTATGTAAGGAACTAACTAATGCAACCAACCAGTATGTAAGGAACTAGCTAATGCAACCAATCTCTCCACCACTGCCCATTCCCAAGCAAATTTACTGAGTAGATCACCAGTAATTTGTAGGCTTTCTCTAGATTCTACTGGTATTCTTGGATACCTCTGAGACAGGTATATTCTGAAATATGGAACAAAATCAGTGCTCATGGCACTGAAGTTTGACATCCTCTTGGTCATAGGCAAGGGCCGTACTGTCATATTGCTGGATCTTGGAACAGTATTTGATATTGTCAGCTATTGAATGTTGCTTTCCCACTTCAGAAGCTCACTGGGTGGGGGGGTTATTCAGAACATACTAAAAGAGCTTTAGATGTTCCCAAAAGGCATTATGGTCATTAGCTCCTACACCTCTAGAACTCTGATTTGTAGTTATCCTACAGAGATCTATCTGCTTCTCCAGCCTTTTCTTCATCTCATGAAACTGCTGGGGAAGTTGCAAGGCAGCATGGACTGAAGTGCCAGTCGTATCCAACTCTACATTACCATCAGGTCTGTCTGACTTCAACAGTTGTTGAGAACAGGAAGTGCTTTGAAGAACTATTCACTTATGTAGCACTAGGCTCAACTGGGGATGTCTGCCTTTTTATTATTAAAATAATTTTCAAATTAATTGTTCTCCTCATCTCCTCATCGCTCCCAGATACCTAAACAAACATGATTGCGAAATTCTCCTTTTCACCTATCAATGTCAAGAAAAAAGACTGCACCCCACTCTTTTGGATTTGGACCTAAAACCAGTAATCTGCATATTTGTGATCCTCAGGTTTGACTACTGTAATTCTCTATGTTTAGGAATGGAATCACTGATCCCTAAAGATCTATATTAAATTCAAAACACAGCAGCCTGTCTGTTCAGTAGCAGAGATTACAAATCACATGTTGCTTCTGTATTCAATTCTCCTTGGATTCCTGATAAGCATTGAGCCAAATTCAAGTTTTCAATCATAATGTAACTCCTCTGTGAGGCTGGTTTGTTTTCTGAGAGACCATCTTTTCCTGCACGATCATCACCTCCCACAACAGCTGTCTTTTTGAACAGTGGCACAATCAGTCTCTAGAATCTTTCTCAGCAACTGGCTCACTAATCTGGAAGTTACATCCAGAAGAGATCAGGTTGACCATGATTCATTGCCTTCAAATCAAAAGGTAAATCTTACTTTTCCAACCTAACTTACCCAGAATAAGACAAGAAACAAAGAAAGCCGAAGACAGGCAGATCTTCCTATGCATATTTCTGTAAATTTATAATGTAAGGAGATGCCATGTTAATGAGTGTAGTATAAAGTCCTAGCTAGAGGTATAATGCAGCTGCCTACTTATTAGGTGGATATGTATAGGAAAAGCATTTTACGTTATTGTGTCTATGACCTCCAGTGTCTGCCTACTGGCTTCCAGATGGAAATTAAGGTTTGGGGTTTCCACTGTAAAAGCCCTAATTGGGTTGGAACCTAATTTCTCTCTCACTGTACAAAACTGCCACAACTGTCGTCAGTGGAAACACTTATGCAGAAGATGTCATCGTTCAAATGGAAGGGAGCTTGTGCTTATACTTTCCCATGCCTCTCTAAACTCCACTCCAATTCATCTGATGAAGTGGGTTTTACCCATGCAAACTTATGCTGTAATAAATCTATTAATCTCCAAGATGCTAAAGGACTCCTCATTGTCTTTATCAGACTGTAACATTTAAAATTTCAGTTTTCCTCTTGAAAAATAGGAAGATAATGAAAATGGCTTCCATTATTTTCAAGTTGAAATTTGCACAGGTTTTTCTGAAGATGCATCATAATGGGACAATATCAGACTTTGATGTTCCCCTTTTATCTTTGTATGTGCAATTGTGAACATTTTAGGAAAGGAAGAAAATATGTGCTATGCTCCTCAACTGATACTTTGTGTTGTTTTAAGCTTAATTCACACTAAAACCTGGAAACCCTTACATATGATGTGTAAAATTGCACACCCCTGGGGCTGCATTTTCAGAATCATATATATATAGTAGCTCAATGTCTGTGACTCTGTAACACTGTAGTGTTACGTCTTGCCTCTGGGGGGCGCTGTTGCCTCCCGCCGTGGTGCTCGGCTGACTTCTGCGCTGCTCAGCCGGGCAGCCACAGGGGAGCAAATGTAGCAAGCGGCTGTTTGGGCTCCGCGGTCCCCGTGCTGCATGGGGAGCATGGAGCCCAAACAGCCACTTGCATTGCTTGCCTCTGCATGGGGAGTGCAGAGCCCAAACAGCCATGAGAGGCAGGAGGGGGAGAAGAGAAAGAGAGACGGAGAAAGAGAGGGAGGCGGAGGAGAGCTGAGAGAGAGAGGGGGGAGGCAGGAGGAGGAGGAGAGAGAGACGGACATGGAGGAGAGACCTGAAAATCCCTTTTTATGACGGGCTATTGGCTAGTATCACCAAGATTATCTATACTCTTTCTGCCAATGGTCTTTGGTCTAGGCCCTAAATCTGTAAACACTGAACGTTTTGTAAAGAATGTTGTCACTTTATTACAAAACTTCCAGGCTGTGTCTACACTGGGCCACTTATTCTGGAAAATCAGCCGCTTTTCCAGAATAAGCTGCGAGCTGTCTACACTGGCCCTTGAATTTCCGGAAAAGCAACGACGTTGAACTGTACAAAATCAGCCACTATTCTGGAAAAACTATTCTGCTCCCGCTCGGGCATAAGTCCTTATTCTGGAACACTGTTCCAGAAAAGGGCCAGTGTAGACAGCCCAGGAGTCTTTTCCGGAAAAAAGCCCCAATCGTGGAAATGACGATTGGGGCTCTTTTCCGGAAAAGCACGTCTACATTGGCCACGGATGCTTTTCTGGAAAAAGGGCTTTTCCGGAAAAGCAGCCTGCCAGTGTAAACGCTCTTTTTCCGGAAATACTTATAATGAAAACTATTCTGTTTTAAGCATTTCCGGAAATTCATGCCAGTGTGTAGACAGCGCCACTGTTTAAGGTTTTAGGGGCTGATCCAGTGACCAGCACCCTTTTGATTGACTTCCTAGATCAGGTGGTTGGAAATGACCAAGAATCATCCCAACTCTTCTGAGTGATCAAGCTCTTGGAGCTTTATCATTTTTTAATTGACTTCAGCAATGCAGAATTGTGCCCTAAGAGTAAAAAATACTGGATTTTGTACATCCAGTCAGTGAGAATACTGATGATGGCTAAGTACACAATGTAGTTGGCAAGAGTGCTCATGAACACACTGTCACATTAGTTCAGTGCGGGGATTTTTCTTCATATGTTTATTATAGTTCAGAGGCACTGAAACTTTTCCATAATTGCAACTGAGCAATTTACTATTTTCCATAATTAGGGCTCCATCTCTGTCATGGAGATCACAGAAGTTATAGATTCCATGACTTTGCACGACCTTCAAGACATTTGCAGTGGCCAGTGTGGCTCTGGTGCCATCTGCACAGTTGACACTGTGGACAGCCACACTAGCTGTTGGAGTGGCTCTGCAGCCAGCTGCACAGGTGGCCCCAGGGCCAGCCACATTGGCCAGTACTCAGGCAGCCACAAACAGTATTTGGTGCAGCTGGCTCTGGGAAGCACTCAAGCAGCAGGTATGGTGGCTGGAGCACCCACTGGTTGGTGGCCAATGGAAGCAGTCTCTGGAGCAGCCAGAGTAGCTGCTGCTTGCTGGCCCCCAGCAGTGGTCCCAGGGTAACCAGGGCAGCTGCTATTTGGTGGCCCCCCACAGCTGGTGCCACTGGGCCCCCTCAAGCAGAGCCCCCTGAGCAGTGACCTCTCCCCTCAAGATTTAATCAGGAATATTTATAGTATAAATCATGGACTGATCACAGGCTTTGAATTTTTGTTTATTGCTCATGACTCGTCCATGACTTTTGCTAAAAATGCCCGTGACTAGTAGCCTTATCAATAATCACAAGCATGAGTTTAAGGTAAATGAAGGAACCTCACACACTGCTTGACTGTTTGTTTTGGCCAGTTCATTTATTTTTAGGAAGACACCACTACATTTCAGATCTACCACCTGAGGCAGATTTTAACATTTCTAATTTTATGTATACTACGTATGATACCTGTTAATCCAGAGCAGCAGAGGTACATGGGGTTCGTCTACACTTGCTCCCTAGTTTGAACTAGGGATTCAAATGTAGCCGACCAAAATTGCTAATGAAGCGGGGATTTAAATATCCAGCGCTTCAGTAGCGTAATCTTGCCTGTGCACTATTCCGCTCGCCAGGTGATTCGAACCAGGAAGTGCGCTCCAGGATGCATTAGTTCAAAAAATGAGGAGTAATGTTAGTTTGAACCAATGCGTTCTGGAGCATACTTCCTGGTTTGAATCAGCTGGCGAGCGGAATAGCGTGCAGGCGAGATTATGCTAATGAAGCGTGGGATATTTAAATCCCCGCTTCATTAGCAATTTTGGTCGGCTATATTTGCATCCCTAGTTCGAACTAGGGAGCAAGTGTAGATGTACCCTAAGACTTTTCATATCATTATTAGTAGCAATTTATTTAAATATTGTAGAGTATAAACAAAAACAAAAAATAATGTTTATGATCAGAAATAGCATCAGCCTAAGAATTTCAGTTGTAAAGTGCATTACAGTATATTGGACAAGGGCAAAAACTACACCCCTATATTCAAGCTCTTCCCCTTCTGAAAGCAACTGCAGCTCCCACTGCAGTCATGGGAGTTTTTCCACTAACTCCACTGGGTTTAGATAGGGACATTGGCATGGGGCACTCAGATTTGTTATCCAAATCCACTTCTGTGGATCTATCTATCTATCTATCTATCTATCTATCTATCTATCTATCTATCTATCTATCTATCTATCTATCTATCTATCTATCTATCTGATATGATCAGACATAATCAAGATCACACAGGAAGCTCTGGTGGAAGCAGAGAACAAACTCAGGTCTCCCAAATCCCATTGGACCATCCTTCCCCTCTGAGTGAAACTCAGAACTAGATCTGGCCTAATTTCCAACTCCAATTTATATGCATCAAATGTCCCATGAGCATGTGCACTCATTGTCATAGGATTTCAGCCTAAATTGGTAGAATTTTTAGGAACTCTTGATGCTATGAAAGTTCCATCATTATAGGGAAGTTTCTCACAAGTTCATCTTATAACATTCCCACATTGTTTAATGCAAACCCAAACTGTAATCATAGTTCAACCTGAAATGCAAATTCTGATTCTTAAATTAAACTTAATCTGAAGCCAGATCTAGTTTATTTAGGTATATCTAATTAAGCAATAAAATGTAATTTGATGTTCTTGGTCATAGGATATTGAGCTGGCTTTGACAAATGCCCTAATTTAGTGATGTCACAATCTAGTAAACTGGTACAAAGATTGCATGGGTTATACAGAAATATTAAAGACTCATTTGTTAAAGTTTTCATTTTTTTTCTTTTTATTTGGCTCTGAATTTGAACAAAATTATCATCTTTGTAGCTGCACTTGGTAGTAATACACAAATCTGCTTTCTAGATTTCTTTCATTGTTTTATATGTACACAGATATATATACACCCACAAATCTTTCTCCCAACACAGATCTTTAAATTCAAAGACTGTAATATTTTTCAAGGGAATAATGCATTTGTTTTTGTTCTAAATTTCAGTCGACGCTGGCGTCGCTGGAACCGATTCAATCGAAGAAAATGTAGAGCTGCAGTAAAATCTGTTTCATTTTATTGGCTGGTTATTGTCTTGGTCTTTCTGAACACATTAACTATCTCTTCTGAACATTACAATCAACCTGACTGGCTGACACAGATCCAAGGTACAAAGACCATTTTCCATGTTTTTGACTACAGAAAATTGAAAATGCTCCTTGATTACTTCTGCATTTTGCCATTTGGTAGTTAATTTGCTATCTTAAGTACTTCCAGCTAAAGAAATTGATAGGGCATGGCCAATGTTTTCTATTTCCACAGCTGCAACACAGCTTAATGAGATAATTTGCAGGCAAAAACCTTCAGTGCCAAATTGTAAACATGTGCCATTATACTTTAGACATATTACCATTATCAAGCCATGTGATTAAAGATAAGGAAGGACAAATGTTAATTTGCACAGCAGAATAGGCTGTGAATCATTTTGTCTTAATTCTAGTCTGGGTTTGAGCTATGTTTTTAGCAATAAATTAGAATGATGTAACATTAATGGTGTCAAATACAAAGGAAGCAATGTGTATTTCCCTCCAGAGAGATAAGCTAACTGGCACAGAAAATGGATAGAAGTTAGTGAAAATATGAGAACTACAAAATAAATAAAAAATATTTGAAACATTATAGTTTTCTGAATGTTTTGTTCCAGATATTGCAAACAAAGTACTTCTGGCTTTATTCACCTGTGAAATGTTAATAAAGATGTACAGCTTGGGCCTACAGGCTTATTTTGTATCCCTCTTTAACCGTTTTGATTGCTTCGTCGTTTGTGGTGGCATTGTTGAAACCATACTGGTGGAGTTGGAAATTATGTCACCCCTGGGAATCTCAGTGTTTCGATGTGTTCGTCTTCTACGTATTTTTAAAGTCACAAGGTAAGATTATGAAATAATGCATTTCCCTGTTGCTAATTTTAGGGGTACTTGTATGGTGATCAGAAACTCTGTTGTAATATTTCATCACGCACTGTTCTTTTACAGTTTTTTTTTGTGTTAACACACGCATTTTAATTTATAGGCACTGGACATCCCTGAGCAACTTGGTAGCATCCTTGTTAAACTCAATGAAGTCCATTGCTTCACTGTTGCTTCTGCTTTTCCTCTTCATCATAATCTTCTCATTGCTTGGAATGCAGCTGTTTGGAGGCAAATTTAATTTTGATGAAACTCAAACAAAACGGAGCACCTTCGATAATTTTCCACAAGCTCTTTTAACTGTATTCCAGGTAACTTTCTTTCACCCCCTATGAAACGTTTTGCCTTTGATGATCAACAAAAATGTTTAGGTAATTTTGTCTCCTGAAAAAAAATCACAAATACTACTTATTCTGTTTACTTTAAGTAACATTCTGCTCATTATATTCAATATTCTGGTAATTTTGCATCATTTGTATCATTTGTTCCATATCTTATTTGATCTATCTATGCAACATAGCTTTCATGTTACTTCATTAAATTAAATATTCTTTGTCCATCAAAGACACAACTAGAAATAAAAGCTGGAAGTTATGTAATGTGAAATAATGTTTTTCCTGTAAGCTTGTTAACTTTGTATTTTGTGGGAGATGCATGTTCAACTAGTTCTTAGTAGGATACATTGAAAAACATTTTTAAAATATATATCTGTGAGATTCATAGCATGTCATATAATACAAAAACAAAGTATGGATTTCTTTAAAAGGACACTATACGTTTCTTTTAAAAAATCTTATCTGTGTTACTAGTAATTAACTATTAAAACCAAAAGAATTCTTACAATGTAACCTATTTTTTTTCATTGTTTATGGTGTTTATTTACATTTTGCATTTCTCTCAACTAGGACAATAAAATTAGGATAGTATCTTTCATTGTTTATTCTAGTCATTTTCACATTCAGGGTTGTAGGCATTAGCATAGAAGTGCAGTGCTTGGTTTGGGTGAATATTTGGGTCTGTGTGTCAATTCCATTCACTCAAATAGAAGTTCTGTAGGATGACACTTGAAACATACAAAGAAAAAAACTGTTTCCAAAAAATAAGGCCACCCTAATGAGAAATGTTTTTGGTAAGTCTTAAATTTTCTAAAAAATATATTACAAACAATGGGCCGTGCTTAACCTTACACTGTCCCTTTAAACATTTAGGTTGGTGTTTCCAACTTAGGGGCTTAAAGCCAGGCTGCTACATCCGTATCCAGGCACCTAAATAAATGGCTTGATTTTCCAAGCTTCCAAACTCTCACAATGCCCAAGGAAGCTGCTGAATTCTCAAGAGCTTGGAAAAAGCAGATATCTTATTTAGGTGTCCAAATATGAATTAGGAGACTGAAATAGTTGCCTTTGTGTGTGTATGACTTGCTTGCACAGTTACTTAATTATCTAGGGAGAGAGTCTCTGTGATGTATATATTTTGAGATAGAACTAGAAGCTTTTAAATTGCTGAAAAATATACACCATTTCCCTATAATCTGTTTTGTAATAATCAGGGCTCCCTCACTAATGCAAAACAAAGTGCTAAATTTACAGTAGATCAGCTGTAATAAACTATCCTCCCCTGTAGTAATCAACAAATTCCTTTAGATTTCATCCTTTGGTACATTAGCAAAGTTACAAGAGACAGTTGAAAGTATGAAAATAATTCATTCTCTAATCGCATTTGAGCTCCAATATAAAACTCTCCCCGTTTAAACCAATATGGTAATGGTCCCAATCACAGTTAGGACTCAGATTGGAACAATTTAATTTGAAGGTGTAACACACTTTAATGTATAGTTTTAGAAAGGGTTTGTGGACAGCAAGCCTTTAAAAATGGGTGCCAAAAACTAGTCTCCTAAGCCAGGGGTAGGCAATAATTTTTATGGGGGGACCTCTCCAAGAATTTGGAAAGTGGTGAAGGGCCTCATTCTTCAATATCAATGGAAGAGGTGTGGGGTTTGGGATGGAGATTGGGTGCAGAAGGAAGCTTGCAGTAAGAGACGGGTGCAGGAGAAGGTGTGGGGTCTGGGAGGGAGTTTGGGTGAAGGAGGCAGGGAGTTTCGATGTGACCTTGAGCAAGAGGGGGTTTTGTGACCTGGGGAAAGGGACTAGGGTGTAGGAGGGGGTGGAGGGGCTTGGGGTGTGACCTAGGGCAGGAGTGGGTTGTGAGTTGGGGCATAGGACTGGGGTGCAGGGGTTTGAGTTGTGACCTGGGGCAGGGAATTGGGGTTCAGGATCTGGGAAGGGATATCGGTGCAGAAGGAGAGGCAGAGGATTTGGGTTGTGACCTAGGACAGGAGAGGGCAGTGACATGGGGCAGAGGATTGCAGTGCAGGATCTAGGAGAGGATATGGGTGTAGGAGGGAGGCAGAGGGTTTGAGTTAGGTGAAGTAAGGGGGGAAAGGGTTGGGATGCCAGAGGCAGGCTCTGGGTTGGAGGTTTACCTGCTTGACTCCCAGCCAGCAGCCTTCCCAAGCACAATCCCCGCCTGCCCTGCCCCTGCACTGGTTGCAGGTGTCTTGTGGTTGGTTTTTGAACAGCTGCGAGAGAGGGGAGGGGAGGAGGGTGCTTTGCAAGTTGCTTGTTGACAATAGGCAGCTCCCTTTGTCAGGAAACTGGCCAATTGGATTGTGCTTAGGGTGGGACCAGCGTGCAGACCCTTTCCTCCCTCCCCCAGAACTCACAGCTGTTCAAATAGCCCTGCAATGGCTACATTTCTCAGGAGTGTGTGGGGGGCAGGCAGGGAGTCTGTGGGCTAGATCTAGAGGTTTGGTGGGGTATTTTGCCCACACATGTTCTAAGATATACTTAGGTTCCTAAATGAGAGTCCAGATTTAGATTTTCAATGATCCTGAGCATGGGGACTTCAGTAGGAGCTGCTACATATGCAGCACCATTGAAAATCAGGACCCTTAATTAGGTGCCTACATAAGAATTTAAGAGATTAATTTTAGGCAACTTTTTGTTTTGATCTTGGTTCAGACCATAAGTGTAGACATAGTATTCACTGTCATAAATACTTCGTATAGATAAAAACTAAGAGAGCTAAACCAAAAGAAGCTTATTTAAATATATTTTTATGAATATTGTATAGCAGCAAGCAGAAATATTAAAATATCATACAATATTAATATTAAATATATTTTATATGAAATATTAAAATATTGTATAACAGCAAACAGATAACTCTAATGTTTACTTTATAAAACATCCTATGCAGAGTGATCAGATTTATAGATCATGATAATTGATTACATACATGTTGTAGATAGAGGAAACAGAAACTTTTTTAGTCTTTTGACTGTTGAGTGGGTAACAATGAATTTACTTGTTAGATTCTAACAGGTGAAGACTGGAATGCTGTGATGTATGATGGGATTATGGCATATGGTGGTCCATCGTCATCAGGAATGGTAGTCTGTATATACTTCATTATCCTCTTCATCTGTGGTAACTGTATCCTTTCATTTCTACAAGTGACATTTGCATTCCATGTAAGCATTTCGGAATAGAGCTGTGAATTTGTGCTTAAAAGGGACTGAACCACTATGACACTTAGGACATTTACCTGCCCTCTGTGCAACTGATTGAATCAGTGTGAACAGGAAAGCACATTTTCTGTACTGCATTTCTTCTAAACGGGTGCTCCCTCCTGCTCTCTGCCTCCCTTAAACAAATCAGACGCCTGCCAGCGAAGCATTACCATCTCACCACCTCTCTGACAAGAACTAGTGCATATTTGCCCCTTCTTTCTCAAGTGCACAGACAACCTCATTCTGTCTACTTGTCTTCTTTTGGCCGCCGTCCCTATTCTGATCCATAAAAGTGCTCTGACCTCCATGACAGCAATGTCTTATCCCAACCTTGTTAGTTCTGACAGTGTCTGAACAAACAACAATGGATGGAAGCGGGTCACATTAGGGGATACAAGTTATATTTTAGGGGGTTCCTCGTAACAGGAATATGGAACTATTTGGGATTAGCTTTACCAAAGTGTTCACCCGCATGCTCTCGATCTTCCCAAAACTGTTCTTTGTCCTAGTATGGTATGTTTTAGTAGCTACCCAAAGTTCCAGTAAACTAACATACAGTTCTCCTTGTAATAAATGAGTAGTGAAAAGTTTAGGAGTCAATAGATATGGCAAAAATATTAGATTAATTTTACTATATTTTATATTGATATTCACACTTCATTGATATGGGTTGAAGTATGGAACTTGACATGAAATGTAGTGCACACAGAAAATATTGCAATGTAAAAAAATCAACTTTCGGAAGTATCTGATTTAGTATCTAAAATACCGAGTAGTAAGTGGAACTTGTCTATGCCTGTGTAAACTTCAGTTTCATTTCTTTTAAAAATTCACTTTATCAGTGACTAGTCTTTTACTGAGCAATCTGGTATATATTTTTGTTGCAATAAAATTAATAAGCTTAAAGCATCACTAGTGTAATTCTGTTGGCTTACATGGAGTTACAGCAGGCATTCATTTGGTCCAGTAAGTAAAGGTATTATAAGCACTGCATCCAGCTTTGTGAAGGTATACACTTAGTTTGGGAGCATGGGCTTTATGTCTCTCACACTGTCATTTTTTCATACTGATAAGGAATAAACTGAACACAGTGTGGTAACACATAATGTCCTTAATATTAATTGAATCAGATATCTTGCTAAATGTCTTTTTGGCCATTGCTGTGGATAACTTGGCAGATGCTGAAAGCCTGAATACAGCTCAGAAAGAAGAAGCAGAAGAAAAGGAGCGGAAAAAGAATGCCAGGTAAAACAGTAGTGGAGTGCTAAATGGGAGTTCAGTATTCACACACTTAACACGTGTATTTATTCCTTTATATGAATAGCTTGACAAGGTTCATAGAATATTAATTTAAGAGACAAGGACAGAAGATACCATACATATTAACAAAGACTAAACTGAAACTGATTTTAATTTAAATTTGGCCAAAGTTTTGGGATGATGAAATGAATTAAGGACATTGTGATAATCCATCTGAGGTTTAAACATTGAAGTATAAAATGAATGTGCAATTAGAACATAACTGAATCCCTAGATGTAAATGTGCAACTCCTGTTCAGACAAATTCCGCAAATTTTACATAGACAGCAAGCAAATCTTCAATTGAAATCAGTGTAGTCCCATGGAAGTCATAAGAGATGTGTGCATGAATCCAAGAACACAATTCATCCCTTAGTATGTCTATAAAGATAATGCATTATATTTTTAAGGGATTAGCTTCTGGAGTTGTACGTAAAAGGATAATCTGTTAAATGAATCTAGTGCACTGGGATGAAACCTACTTTATCACCTTTGTACATGGCATGTCTTCTTTGCTGCAAATGTCACTTCAAATCAAGTACCTGTACCTATAATTCCGTAGGCATAACCTCTTCATTTTTAATAAAAATGCTTAAAATCAGTTAAAATCGTTCTTTCATCAGTCTTTGCTTTTTACTTAAAAAAAAGTAGTTGTTTGTTTTTCTTTCTGTGTTGTTCTTTTTTTAGAAAAGAGAGTCTGGAAAATAAAAAAGGTAACAAATCAGAAGGTGACCAAAAGAAGCCCAAGGACAATAAGGTGTTTATTTCTATAAAATACTTTATCCTGTTTAAAAAGTGCCTCTGTTGTTTATGCTAATAAGGTCTTTTCAACACAGATGTGAACTATGTGATTTCTTTTGTAGTGCCACATATTTCTACTAAGTGTTTTTCCCTCACATAAGGGACAGGAAATTGTCAGTGCACATGATTTTCATCCTCACAGAACTGGCAAAGGGACCCCAGACCCTGCTATTCCCTGAGGTCCATGAAGTTTCAAACTCCCATAAAGGCTCCCGCAGCTCCTATGTATGCATAGCTCCTGGCGGAATGGCTATCTCTGCTCCTCGTGATGCTCTACAGCTTCACTGGGGAGAGAAGTTATAGAGCAGAACATCAGTAATGTTGTTGGGTTTAGCATAATCTTTAGCATTAGGCTTCTTGTAGATTTCTGCTGAAAGGCAATACTGAATGGTAAACTTCCTATAGAATTTTTAAAGCACTCCATGTAATTTCCATACTGGTTTTATTCCTATTACATTCTGCAGATCTTTTTGCCTAAGTGTAGAATCACAAAAATGTTTGTTGGGGTTCAAAAAACAGATGCTTTAAAAAGATTACAGCTTTCCTTTCTTGCTCACTTCCAAAGAAATCAAGCCTTCGAGGCTCTGTTGATACAAAAGAGTAAGAATGTACCTGGCTTCTCTGCTATTGGATATTTCATTTGTTTGATTTTTGGGGGGTATCATCTACATGCTTTGATTAAATGCTGAAGTTTAATTTTTTTCTGAAGTGTATTTTTGTCATTGTCATAGGTTACAATTGCTGAATATCGAGAAGGAGAAGATGAGGACAAAGACCCCTATCCACCTTGTGATGTACCAGGTATGCCAGCAAGACTATAAACATGTTTAAATCAGGACATTGAACTATAACTGTAGGGTCACATTTACCATTGCTGTGTCTTGATTCAATTCCTTTCAAGTCAGTGGAGTTGGACCCTCTGATGCCAGCAGTTATATTTGCTTATGAATGCAGTGCTATTTCTTTTTCTGTAGCCCATTTAGATAGTACACATTAAGTAATATAATTAAAATTGAAAATGGTCTAGTAGCACTTTATAGACTAACAAAATATGTAGATGGCATCATGAACTTTCGTGGCCACAGCCCACTGCCCACGTAAGCACATGATACCATCTACATGTTTTGTTAGTCTATAAAGTGCTACCAGACCATCTGTTGGTTTTTTTCTGTAATAGACTAACTTGGCTACCCCCTGAAGCTTCTGATAATTAAAATTGTCAGTCTGATAGCTATTCTAATAATATTTCTCTGGGTGTTGGGCAGAATCTGGAACTTCCTTGAAATGGGTAGATTACAAGGAAAATTTCAGAGCGAATGCTATTCATGCCCTGTCATCTTATGTGCTTCTGATGGCTTTCTGCAAATACACACTTCCGTCAAAAAATCAGGTTGCTTCTGTCTCACTGGCTATTACTTCCCACCCACTCTGTGAACACTTATTCTAGACACATCGACATTGAAGACAGACACTGGGATGTTAAGTAGCAGGCTGCAGTTTTATTAAACTTAATACAGGGGAAGGGCACTATCCACTTTGTTACCCATCTACCAGGCATTTTAAGTGGTTCCAGTGGAGGGGTAGGAGGGCTCCTATCATATAACCTATAGGACCAACAGCATTGCTGGACCTCCAGGCAAGGTGGAGGAGGGCATGGCTCTGCGTTCATAGGAGGGACGAAGTCTCAGACAAAACAGGCAGGCTGGGGAAGTCAGCCCTCAGTGCTGCCGTGCCTCCCCCAGCCCTCAGAGCTGCCTGCAGCACACCATGCAGAACTCTAGCAGCAATTTAAAGGGCTTGGGGCTTCTGCCATTGCCAATGTCACAATAGCAGTAGCGGTGGCTGGAAGCCTCAGGCCCTTTTGAATCACCAGACCCTGGGGCACTTTCTCCTTTTGCCCCTCGCCCATCAGTGGACCTGCATATAACCCACATGTTAGGATAGATTCTCCTCAGCCTACCCTTAGGACTCAGTTTGCTCTTCTGAATCATTTCACACACCCCAGGAAGGGGCTAGATTATATTTAAATGGGGATGGAGGAAGATCTTGATTTGTGAGGGCCACAATGTGTCCTCCTATCCCATGCATGCAAGGCCCCTCACCAAAATCCCATGTTTTTTTCTTCTGGGAACAGTCCTTTTATCCTTTTCACCAAAGCTACTGGTCCACCAGTTGCAACTAACTAACATCCCTCCTTAGTACTACTACTAATGACTGAATTCTGTTCCTGTTAAATCTAACTATGCTGCTGTGCTGGAGGTAGGTGAAACAATCCACTAGGTCTTCACCGATTTGGCCCTAATAGGAAGAAAATATTCCTTTCTGACCCTCAAAGCAGGGAGGCACTTGGTCACTTCCAGCATGTACTGTCCTTTCCTTTTCAAATGGGGCTGTCCCAATAGCTACCCATCAGATTTTCTACCCACTGACGCAGCTAATTTACATTAAAATTGACCATTGTGCAAAGTCTTTTTACTTGAACTTTATACACAGAGAAGTGAGAGGTTATGGGATGGGTGAAGGAAAAACCACCAACCATTGTGAAAATTAACTTAAGGCAACTACCGCTCTCCGTCTAAGGTGTGGTAAGGACTTTGAATCACTACACTGACTTTCAATAGGAATTAGGCACTAAATGACCATGAAAAGCCACCTAAAGAGTCCCTTTGGTTTGTAAATTGGTTAATGAAGGATATGTCTCTGACACCCATGTGAATGCTTGTATATTAATTAACAGATTTTAATGCCATCTGTTAAATATATATTTTAGTACAATCAATAATTTTATATTGTTATGAACAAAAATGTAATCTCTTTTTATTTTATAGTAAAAAAGTGTTTAATTTAAAGTAGGTGAAGATGAAGAAGATGAGGAAGATGAACCAGAGGTACCAGTTGGCCCACGTCCCCGAAGAATATCTGAACTAAATATGAAAGAGAAGATAACACCGATTCCTGAAGGGAGTGCCTTCTTCATTTTCAGCAGCACCAACCCGTAAATATTGCCTGTATAAATACCACTTCTGTACCTTGAGACTTCATAACTGAAGATCTAATTTTGCCCTCATTGAATTCCAGGGCAGGACTCCCATTAACTTCAGTGAGAGCAAGACCGGACGTTAGAGAATTCATTAAATACATGAATTTAGTTCCATATACCCTTGCTGAGATAGTGGTATATTCCAAAATTCAGCATTCAAGATAATAAAAACAATCAAAAGGAAAACAATAAAAGCTAAATGCTTCAGGGAATTGGGATTAGGATATGGAGCCTTTGGATAGTATGAAGAAAGCTGTTTTGTTAATCAATGGAAACTGACCATTTACTGTACGATTGTGCATGTTAAGCGAGTAGAGTCACCATCAACAGAATTGGCAACCTCACTGGCAGTGTCAGCATAGAAATTAAAAACTGACTTGGCTTAGGGACAGAGCTACCATCTCATCATTAGAGGTCCTTCTAGATCTAGTTTGAGGAACATTTGTGGAGCAGTATGTGGGGCAGTTTGTTCTACTGCTGCCCCGGTTGAAATGATTCGGTTAATAAATAAATAATAATATATCCAACTTTAAATTAATACATATAAACCCTTTTGCCAGATTTCCAATTATGTTGAACATCCACAGATCTTACTGGTGTCATAGGTGTAGCCCAAAGTCATTATGTTAAAATCCTCTCACACACCAAAAATTGTGATGACTCTTGCAAGGAACAGTAGGGGTACAGCTAGACTACAAGTTTTTGTCAGAAAAAAGTACACTACGCACTTTGCATACCTTTTTCTGATTCTTTTGTCAGAAGAGGCTTTTCAGACATTTGGACTGTCTAGACTGAGACAAATGTCGGAAAAAAACCCCTCTTTTGGAAGCCCCCTTCGTCTTCATAGAATGAGGAATACAGGGGCTTCCGAAAGAGCACGTTTGCTTTTCTGCAAAAAAAAAAAGCGGAAGAGCAAACACATTTCTTGGACGTGGCGGAGTTTTTTCCGGTATCCCGAAGACCCCCCATAGTCTAGCCATACCCTTAGATTGGTTTGTGGCTTTTCCTTCTAAGTGAAGTAGGTAGCTTCTGTTATCATGGCAGGTAATTAGCATGATCAGAACATACTGAGATCCTCTATTGACTAACAAGAGAAAAGATCCCTTAAAAACTTACTGAATCCTCAGAGGAAGCTTTCAAATCTATTTCATTTTGCTGATTCTGCTTTACAACTGATATGAACTTGGAGTAACTTTACTGAAGTGTTCAGCTGGTCTGAGACAAGAATTGGATCTGATGACTAATGCTGCGAAAAGGTGAAATCATCTTTACATGGTGGCTTCCTAGAAGCAAGCACAATCTTGAAACAGCTGGTAGCCTCATTAAGAAATTCTGGTTTGACTAGAGTCGTGAAGTATCTAAATGAGACATTGAGTCCAGTCCAACTCCCGCTCAATTTGGGAATATTTTTATTGGCTTTAATGAGAATTGGCTCGGACTCATTGAGCCTGAAATTAAGGCTATACTGCTGCAGAGGAATATCTGCTAGTATGGACTGTGGTAGAGTCAGTCCTAGACCTCTTTGTCCCAGACCCCTATTCCATCCACTATTCCACAGGTTAGGGGCTGCGGTACTAGTCCCCCTTGTCTTTTCTGGCATTTGAGCGTCTGTCTCTTGGAAAAAAAAAAGAGGTGTTGGGGCTGACACCCGTGGTCAGTCAGGGCTGAGTAAGCAGCCCTTCTTAGCTACCAACTGAACTCTCTGGCCGCTTGGGGGAAAGGGAGTCTCCAAACACTCCCTGTCAGAGCCCTGTCACCTCCCCATGTGGTCTTTGGCAGTGCTGATATTGTCCTGCTCAGCTTCTCTGACTCTCCTTATCAGTTGTTAGTTCCTCTCTACTCTCCCTACTCCTCCATTCTTCTCTGCCCTCCCCCACAGGGAAGCTTTTTAAAGAGGTTCTGTGGCAGCCGGAAATCAGCTCACCTGGCCCTTAATTCATTTATAGCAGCCCTGCCTCAGTTGCTCCTAATTAACCAGGGCCTTGTTGTTTTGTCTTTTTCCAGAGCTGTCTCTCTCCCCTTCTATCAAGCCCTTTAACCTGGCCTGTCACAGGACTCCTTTGCTTGTACACAACGGGGACTAAAGCTGAGATTTTAAAAAGAAACCTAGAGGAGTTAGTCATCAAAATCCCATTGGAAATCAGTGAGAGCTAGGAACCTAATTCCCTTAGCCTCCTTTAATAATACCTGCCTCAAAGTCTATGGACCAGATTCTGAAATCCTTCACCAGAATTTAAATCAGATCAGTTTATCTAGATTTATCTTGGTGTGTCTGAAAACTGAATCTAGCCCTGGTCTTGGAATTGTTACTGTAATTCTTGGCCGAGAAGCTTAGAATACTGGCTAGATGTGACTCCTGCCTGCTGTGAATTATTTACACACATTGTGTATTTTATTGTCTTTTTTTTTCAGAATTCGAGTGGGATGCCACAGACTCATCAACCACCACATCTTTACCAACCTCATCCTTGTCTTCATCATGCTCAGCAGTGTTTCCCTGGCAGCAGAAGACCCAATTCGCAGTCACTCTTTTCGAAATAACGTAAGTAAAAATATGTGTGGCTAAATCTACTTCAATGTTTAACATACTGTGCCCTCCTTCTGGCTAATAAGTAATCATTTTGCTTATTTTTATAGTGTAGACCTACATAGGGTTGCCAGATGATTTCAACAAAAATACCAGATACACTTGACATTACATAACAATTTACATGACATCTTATTTAGAAAATACCAGACATTTTTATTTTCTTGTTTATATTTTCTCAATTTGTTTCCCAAATAGAAAGCTCAAATACTGGACTGTTCGGTTCAAAACCGGACACCTGGCAACCCTAGACCTACATGTTAGCACATTTTAACTACTCTGCATGTATTTCTCTCTTTTTTTTGCTCTCTGAACATAGTAAAATGTTAAATATTTTACAATTTTACATAGAATATCACACTGTTTGTACTGCCTATACTAACTAGCACAGATCCCTTTGAAAAGTAATGCATGCAACAGAGACGTATTTTAATTCCAAAGGAATTTTACTTTTTATCTGTGTTGATGATGTTATGGGCCTGATCTTTTCTCATGCAAATGGTCTTAGTTATTTCAATTACCCGTATATTGGTGGCAGGATTAGGCCACATATAAATAAAAAAATTATCCAATGAACAATTTAATTTAAAAAATGTATGATGTGAAAAGCAGAACATTTTAATTCATTTTTAAAAGTGTTATTTGAATCTGTTTTTCACTATGTTTTCTACTTATAAATGTACATTATACACCCTGACCATGAAAGAAAAAGGTGGTATAGGTTCGACCTCCCTAGTTCGGCACCCTTGGGACCTGACCAGTCCCGAACAAGACAATTTGCCGGACCATGAGAGGTCCCCTGCCACCAGCCCCCTGTCTTTCCCCACCGCTGGCTCTGCTTCTGGCCCAGCTGGCCCTTCTGCCTCCGGCCTGCCTGGGCTGCCAGTCTTGGCTGAGCTGCCACATGACACGCCCCATATCGCTGGCCCCAGCCGGGCTGCTGGTCCACTAGCCTCTCTACAACCAACCCCAGCCTCACTACCCTCATCTCCGAGCACCAGCTGAGCTGCCAGACTTCAGCCCTGGCCCCACTGCCACCGGCTTCAGCCCCAGCTATGCTGTCGGATGCTGGCCCTCCTGCCACTAGGCTCCTATCCCCAGGGCTCTCTGATCCAAGAACATCCATGGTCCTGCCTATGAATAATAATCTCTTCTTTTATATATGAACGAGTTATCTTATGGGATGCCAAAGACATATGGGCAGCCCCATCAATTTTGTACATGGAGTTATTCATACATTAACAACGCAATACTGTACAACAGCTGCAGCCTGATATTTAATTATCAGCTTGATAATTTTTCTTTCAAATATATATATATATATATATAGCTAAAAAATTAAAGCAAAAGAATTTTTGTTAATGGAGTTCCAGGGTTGTTAATGGAGTTCCAGGGTTGATTACAACTATTATATATGAACACAACTTCTCTTTGTTGGCTTTTAAAGTCTTGAAATAAATTTAAGATCAAATCATGTGACAGTTATCTTCTCCTAATTCTGCTTTTAGAGCTGTACCCATTTTGTAGCTGTTCAATTGTTATTGGTGCCTTTGGAAATACATTTTTCAACATATAGCAGTATGGATTTGCATGTTTCTACAAGGGTTTATTTTGCATCACGCTGTAGTATTTTTCTAACAGGTATGTAGAGAGTAAATCCATCAAGAGTTAGCAGGAAGAGTACTTAACTCACAAACTTGAGATTTATGACCATGGGTTATGTTCCCTGTTCTCTCTAATTTGTTCTGTTGCCATAGGCAAGTCAATCACCATCTCTGTAACTGAGTTTATCTTTTTGAAAAATGAAGCTAACCTCTTATTTTTATAAAGGAATTTAGATGCTCAGTGCCCTAAATATTAAATAGATAGATTAATGCCTTAGCTTAATTAATATTGTAAGTGCTTTGGGGTCAGTGGAATATATAAAAAGAAGCATTTATTTTATTGTAATATAATAGATTGTAAAAATCTTCTTATAAGCATGATATTTTGATCATGATATGTTAAATATTTCTTTATTAATGTCTACCACTGAACAAGCACAGTGTTACATTTTAAAAGATGTTAGAGGCAAACTACCCTTCTATTGCCATATTATTTAAAACTGTACAGCTTATGTAAATAGAACATTTAGGGCACATTTGTGTCAATGGGTGAGATAAGAAAGAGAGCATTTTCCCATCCAAATATCTACAACTACATGGCTATGATTTCATGTCCATTCCAAATTCATTAATCAGCAAACTGCAGTACTTGGCAGGATTGAGAATCCCATAGAACTTAACATTCTAAAATCCATAACATACTAAACATTTTGCAATACCCACAAGTAGCAAAAACACCAGGCCCTGAGAGTTTCTGAGCACCTGCAGATCCTAGTGATGTTGGAGCATTTGACTCTTGTTGGTACACACTTGTCTGCTGGTGAAACATGACAGATCCCAACATTGTTAGTATCAGAATCTTTTTTCCGATTGTCTAGAAACACTATTGGGGAGTTTGGGATTTTTCTTTCAGAGGAGGAAACTCTTTGATCTCTTTTTTGTTGTATTCCTGTGTGACCATAGAGAAATCATAACTGGCTGGCCCATCAGTCAGTGACAGACATGGGGCATTGAGTGATGAGGCAGTTTAATGGGTTTGGAAATTGAGCTTTCAAGTTCATGTCATATACAGGGAGACAGACACTTAAGAAAACTAGAAAAAAGCCCTCAATACCCTCTGAACTTACAGGTAAATACTTTGCTAAACAATAACTTTTCACTTCTATGATTTTGTGTAAATCTACAAAGAAGTCTGAGAAGCTTAGAGCAAGAATGATTAATGAATTGAATTTGTTCTGTTTTTGTTTAAAAGTACTACTCTGCTGCAAGGGTGCCATCTATAGAGTACTAGCAGGGACAGTAGACTCTCCCACTCCTCCAAGGTTGGAACCCCTGGATTTCATACTTCAAGTCTGCTTAAAGCGGCATGCCTTGACTCCAGAGGTAGTTCTTAAATGCAACAGAGTTTGAGCTTTGGGATAGGGGGTTTGTTATTTAACAAAAAAGAGAGGCAAGTGATTAAGAGTAACAAAAGTCTGGGTATTCAAGTAATTGAAGGATCTTTAGATTATCATTAAAACATTGCCCAGTACTCCACTTAAAAGATTGGGGGGGGGGATAGGAATGAGTGTTGTGCTGTTGAGTTTTGCATTTGGATTACTGTGTTAAATTTACAAATGTTCTTGAAAAAGGGGTGAACAGGGATTCAATCCAAAATTGACTGCAAAGAGCTATAAAGGGATTTCACAAAACTGGGTGATTGGGCAACACAAAGGCAAATGGAATTCAGTGTCGATAAGTGCAAAGTAATGCACATGGCAAAATATAGTCCTAACTATGCATACAAAAGAGCTGTTATCACTCAAGAAAGAGATCTTGGAATCATTGTGGATAGTTCCCTGAAAACATCTGTTCAATGTATAGTGGTAGTTTAAAAACTAAAACAACTAACAAAATATTGGGACTCATTAGGAAAGGAATAGATAATATGACAAAATATCATATTGCCTCTACATAAAGTCATTGTATGCCCACATCTTGAATACTGTGTGCAGATCTGGTCACCCCATCTAAAAAAAGATATATTGGATTTGGAAAAGGTACAGAAAATGCAACATAAATTATTAGAGGTAAGGAACAGCTTCCATATGAGGAGAGATTAACTAGACTGGGGCGTTTCATCTTGGAAAAGAAATGACTAAAGGGTGGGAGATATGTTAGAGGTCTAGAAAATCATGAATGGTGTGAAAAAATAGAAAAAGGAAATGTTATTTATTCCTTCACTAACATAACAAAAGAAGTTGACCCAATTAAATGTATAGGCATCAGATTTAAAACAAAATAAATTATTTTTTCACAATCATCTTGTGGAACTCTTTGCCAGGAGATGGTAGAAAGGCCATCTTGTGGAACTCTAACAGGGTTCCAATAAGGATAAAATAAGTTCAAGGAGGCTAGGCCCATCAATATCTACTAGCCAGAATGGGCAGGGAAGGTGTCCCTAGCTTCTGTTTGCCAGAAGCTGAGAATGGGCAACAGGGGATGAATCGTGCTGATTGCCTCTTCTGTTTATTCCTTCTGAAGCATCTGGCATTAGCCACTATTGGAAGACAGGATACAGGGCTAGAAGGACCATTGGTCTGACCCAGTATGGCCGTTCTGATTTTCTTATATAGAGCTGAAATGTATCTGCCCACTTACGTAACCTATTATAACTCACTCCCCTTCCAGAGCTGAGAAAGAGCCAAGTAGTCCTGATGGGATGTTTCTCCACAGAGTTTGTAACAAAGTAAGAATGTACATTAAAATTTTAAGGCTAACCAGTGTGCCTTAAGTGACTTGCCAGAAGATGTCAGAATGTTAGTTTTAGAACGGAGTGGGTCTCATATTTATATTTTCTTTCTTTTATGTAGGAATTAGATACTGTGCTCCTGTCAGCTAACTGCTAAGTTGTCTTCCAAAAAAAGTAGAGTTCTCCAGTACCTTGGTAGCCTTTGGATAGAGATGATGTGTTTAGGGGGAGGGTGGATGGTGTTGTCCCCCCTCCCCTATTTGGTGCTTGGTTTGTACTGAGCATGATGAGTTACACTGCTGAAGCCTCTGTCCTCAGTCTGCCCCCCATGCTCTCACTTTCCTCCTCCTCCCCCATCACGGCATGCACAGATAGGCCCCCTCCCACCAAAATCTGAAATGGCGCCCCTACTTTGCTGCATTATTTCAGAAATGTTTAGTTTTCATTTAGTGTTATGGGAACAAGCAGTTCATACACGTAAAACTGCCATTTCTCTTTTTCCATGTGTTTTAGAATCACAATGTATAATACAATACATGGCAAAGATATCTGGTTTTTTTAAGTTATATGTGGTAACTTCTGATTTACATTTGTTCCGTATGTGCAGTTTTTTTCTCTTTATAAAGAATGCAGAACACCTAACGGGGGGTATGTCTACACTACCCCGCTAGTTCGAACTAGCGGGGTAATGTATGCATACCGCACTTGCTAATGAAGCCCGGGATTTGAATTTCCTGGGCTTCATTAGCATAAGCGGGGAGCCGCCATTTTTAAATCCCCGCTGCTTCGAACCCCGTGTAGCGCGGCTACACGGGGCTCGAACTAGGTAGTTCGGACTAGGGTCCTATTCCGAACTACCGTTACTCCTCGTGAAACGAGGAGTACCGGTAGTTCGGAATAGGCACCCTAGTCCGAACTACCTAGTTCGAGCCCCGTGTAGCCGCGCTACACGGGGTTCGAAGCAGCGGGGATTTAAAAATGGCGGCTCCCCGCTTATGCTAATGAAGCCCGGGAAATTCAAATCCCGGGCTTCATTAGCAAGTGCGGTATGCATACATTACCCTCCTAGTTCGAACTAGGAGGGTAGTGTAGACATACCCTAAGTGAAGTTCCATGTAATTCAGATGTATCAGAAAAACTTTGCAGATAAACCAAAATATAAGCTTTATGCATGTGCATTGAGGGAAGAATAGACCACCATAGTACATAAAAAGAATACAGCTATCAGATCTTCTTCTGTATTCCCCTTGAAATCACCACTACAAAGCAGTTAGGTTGGATGTGATATTTTTTTCTGCTTAAGTAATTTTAAAATAATAACCACAGTAAATAAAAACAACCACTATAGTTCTAGGCAGCTTTAAGGCTCCTATGTATAAATGGGTAGGTGACCTGTAATCCAACACAAAATTTATTTCATTTGTTAAGTAAACAGCGATGTTATCTGAAAATGGCTCCCTGTAGCTGAAACAAGCATTGTGCCTACCTGGAGTTGTAGCTGTACTCTTGAGTTTGTCAGGTGCTTCGCCTGGCACTCATACCAGGGTGATGGGTAACCTTCTACAAACTTAATTAGACACACAGAATGCATACTCAGGCCCAATATCATATCTCCTAATATTTCATTAGTGCTGCATATCTAGTACTAGTGGTGTCATAAAGAAGAAGCCCTTCATCTTACTATCAACTTTGTACCCTTTATAGATAAGAAATTGCTACAAAGAAGAAATGTAAAGAAACAACCTCATAGGGAATATCATATGGTGAATTTTGAGGGGTAATGACTGAGGTTATATCACCAAGTCCCTTCTTTCACTTACATGTAGTTTTATGTACAGAGGCTGCTTTGTGGTTGCAAAGCCTCTACAAACCCTGCAGAAGGAAGATGGGGCAGGATCAGAGGTGGATTGAATAGAGGCCCTGATCTCTTCCAGGCTTCTGCAAGTGCATATATTTGAAGACTTGCAGCAGAGACTCTCAGAACCCAGGTCAACCGACTCGGGATTATGGGGCTAAAAATACAGTGTAGACATTCAGGTTTGGGTGAGAGTCTGGGCTCTGAGACCTATTGGACCAGGCTGTGCAGCCTGAAGAACTTGGCTCTTGATATTATAAAAAAAAAGTTAAAAAATGTTTTAACTTTGTTTAGAGGTAAACAGAAGAGTGTGTGTGTGTGTGTGCGCGCATGCATGCACACACACACACACACACACACACACTCTTGTATTCCTTCATAAAACGTTCAGTGGCAATATGTGCTCCTTCTACCCATGAAGTCTGGGTAAATATATTCTTATAAATAAATCATACTAACTGATAAAGAAAAGATAATAAGTAGCAAATTCTTACTCTAGAAACAGTGTGAAGGGCTGAATACTGTTCTTTTACATCTAGAAGAGCACTGAACAGGTGTACCTCTTGAACAGACAGGCTGTAAAGGGTTATCCCTCTGCATGGGACACGGAGAGCATGCCTGAGGGGAAAGGAGACGGGAACAGGCATGCTACTTTCCTTTACTGCAGAGATGCACAGAATGTTGTACCCATACTCCTACCTCTGTGAATGTTCTGGGTTTGATCACCATAGACAACCATGCTGTCTGTACCTATGCTACCATAGCTCATTATATTAGTAAGAATGCAGGGAGAGGGGTAGGCTGCCTTGGCTATATCGCTAGCCCAGCAAGCTATACTTTCTCATGGCATGTCTCCAGTGTGGGACAAGGTTTAATTAAGATACGCAACTTCAGCTATGTTAATTGCATAGGTGAAGGCAAAGTACCTTAACTTGGCTTTTGGCGCTGTCCACACTGCAGGAAGCTGCAGTAAGAACACTTTCCCTTCAAATTCTCTTACTCTTTGTGGAAGCAGGACTACCGGCATCAACCAGCTCCGCTAATCCAAACCCTGGAAGATTGACAGTGGCAGCTTTGATCATTCTCTGTAGTGTAGATGTACCCTGTTCAGTGTGCTAGCTGACCAGCTCAAAATGTGCTACCCCCAGCATTTTGTCTAGCTTCAGTACAGATATACTGAATGGAAAGAGTGGTTCTTGGTGAACTCTTCCTTCCATTGCTAAAATTCAGAAGGGAAAATATGAAAACAAAATAAAACACCTTTGTCATGCTGCAGGTTAATGGTTTGCAATACTTTCTTTTATATTCTTGAATGGATCTCTTGCCAGTCTTTGTTGAAAGCCTTTACTGTGTGTGTTTTTTCAGCTGTCACAGGGACCAGAAGCATCTGAGAATTGGCTGAAAATGAAAAGTGTGTCTAATCTAATATGGGCATACTCGTCCCTGTTGTCCATTATTGAATTTTCCCTGCCATTTCATAACTGCTGATCACTGGCACCTGGTTTCTGAGTAGAAGAACAAATGAGTAGTTGGGTAGTTCCCTTGAAAGAAAAACTAATGTTGGATTGCATGTTAGATGCTGGGGTATATGCTAAAGATAAGTGCACTGTTTCCTTACCAGGGTGAAATGGCTCGCTATCTTGAAGTCTATGGTAAAGCTCCCATTGACTTCAGTGGAATGAGGATTTCATGCAAGGTCATTCTGAAAGCTCTGCACATCATCTTGGAACCTACTGCTATTTTTATTTAATTTTCCATAAATTACTCTCAGCTATATATTTGGAAATACAAGAGGAAAAGTAAACGCATGAGTAGATTTTAGGTTATTTATTACTTTGACTATGTGCTTTTCTACAGGATCACACACAGTTCTGTCCCACCAACAAAATACACATAGTAATTTTCAGACTGATTTAGTAAATCTGACAAACAATAGACAGTCTAATTTTTCAGTGCAATGCTATGTTGGAAAAAGTACATTATTAATAAGTTTTTGTTTGAGTCAGAGCTTGTAAAGTATATTAGAAACAGAAGAAAGAACACCTGAAAGTTGATAGGAAAAAGGTCTGAATTGAAAGAAAATGTTGCATATTTGGTCCTATCATTTTATGATAGACGAAATCTCACTTTGAACATAGTAGCTTCTAATTAACTTTAAACAGAAAAGTTACACGGCAGCTAAAAGTTTAAATTACTTTGTCTACATTTCCCAACTAAATTATTAGATTAAAAGAGGTATTTTTGTGCATGTGGTCTAAATTGTAAATACTTATTATAGACGGATTTCTTACTGTGGCACATATTATACCTTGCAGATACTTGGTTACTTTGACTATGCTTTCACAGCCATCTTTACTGTTGAAATCCTGTTAAAGGTAATGAATTGTTAATTGATCCTTGTTAGCTCAAAACCAGCTTTAGCAATAATGTTTGTAACTTTTTGTTTACCTTCCAGATCCTAGGGTATGCAGATTATGTCTTCACTAGTATGTTTACATTTGAGATCATGTTGAAGGTAACAGGTTTATAAAGAAGTTTGTTTAAAAGGATTTTTCTTGTGTGTTACCTGCCAAGAAAAGGCACTTGAAGTGTTCTTCGCCTTTCCCTATACGATCAAAGCTAAACTTTTTTTAAACCAAAGGATTTTTTAATTTGACAATATCTTATAGTTTTGATTGTTATCTTTGACCTTTGGATGCATGTAGACACTACTTTTTATCATCACATCAATTTAATAATTCATTTTTACCCTTTTTTACACTTACAATTTGTCAGAAAAGGGAAAAATAATTCACTGCGCATGAGCTTTCCTCCTCCTTATTCTGGCATTTCCAAAAAAGATCATAAATCTTTTAAAGAGGTAGCATGGATTTTCTCATTTCTCTTGCTGAACTGTATTCATAGATCTAAAATAGTAGACAACTATTTTCTTGCAACAGGCCTTGCAAGATATCTTGCATTTATTTATAGTCTAAGATACTTTGCATTTTCTCTTATCTTGGGCATACATTTAATTACTCAGTAAGGCATAAATATGCTTGCTTAAATGTATTACCCATGCATGAATCAGAATTGATATTTGAATGTATAGTTTGTGTACTGATTATTAAGAGCATACACCAGTTCTACTCGGCTTTTAGTTATATGAAAATTACCCCAGCAAAGCTGCAGTAAAACTAGGGTTTATGTTTACCTGGTGCTGCCTTGGTGACAAATGAAGTCAAGAAGAATAATTGGAAATGTATAAAACACTTCTTTAGAGCTATACACATTTTATAGCCATCAGAAGATCATGAAAAGCTTCATGTAGTGAACAACAACCACAAATCACTTGCTGAATAGCCCTGACATATACCAGTGAATTTCAGGTACAGTAAAAATCCGTACATAAACTTTGCATTTCCAGCTGAGGATTAAGCATTACAAAAACTCTTCTACTAGCATTGATCATATTGGTATGTTTTTCTCACAATGCATTTTGATTAATACCAGATAAAGTAATATTTGGGCTGTTTACAAGATAAACTGTATTTTATATAGTAAACTATTTGTATGTTTGTAAATGTTTACCTACTCCTGCTTATTTGCTATTTCTTATATTTAGTAGTGTAGAGCCTGCTAAAAATTAGTAAATTAATTAATACAGTAGTTGTAAAAGGCTCTAGAGATGCTGAATGCTAGAGTAAGTGCTAAGTATCCTTATTATGTATTGTTTCATATTTCCATAGGGTTAAAGGTCCAAAGGGACTATTAGATCATGTAGTCTGAATTCCTGTATAACACAGGCCATTACAATTTACCCAGATACCCCTATATGGAGCCCAACACTTCAGTCCCTAGGGATTGAAACAGCTATGAGCCCTAGACAGAGAACAGAAGAGACCGAGGGATCACCAATGCATTGCAATGGAAGGGAACTGATCAAGTGAGACATGCCCAGATGATCCTAGCAAATGATCCAAGTTCCATGCTGCCAAGTAAGGTGACAACCTCCTAAGGTCCTTGCTATTGTTAAATCAAAGCAATGCTGAGAGATAAGCAAAGAGAATTATACACTTGACACAGTAAAGCTGGATCAAGCTACTTGTAAAACCTCTGAACTCGAGGAACTCACTGACCTTGGTAAAAGTGATACCTTCCTTTCTGAGGCAGATAGGAGTCAGTAAAATGTCTGTATCCTTTGAGCAGAAGGTTGAATCAACCTTTGTTCCCACACTTTTAGTCCTTGTTACATTGCACCAAGAAGAGAGAGGAATTAGCCTGGTGCAAGGGGGTGTATCTAGATGTAAAGGCATACCTTAAGAAAAGGAAAATTCATACTAATGATTATGAATATCTTCTTAACATTATGCTCTGTTAGACTATGAAAGAAAATTTGTGGAAGCCCCATTGCTCGCGATTCTGAACGCAGACTCAACAAAACACTAGAATAGATGCTATAGGTACATTTGTACTTGTCCACCCACAGACCTAGTAGCTTTTTTTATATGTATGTCTATGTTCTCCCCCGCTCCATCTCTCCATTTTCATTTTTGGTCATCTCAGCAGTAACCTCTGAAGAATCTGTATCTGGCACTTGTGAAACCGGTCACTCCTAAATCCAAGAAGTGGATGTCCATTAGCGAGGGTCTTTTTGACTGTGGAGATCTGTTTAGTACATTTCTTAATTAGTGGAATTTTCCAGGGATGTATTTGGCCCCAATCTGGGCTGTATACATCCAGGAAGCGTGTACTGGTTCTGCAGGATTTTTTGTGGACTACTGGGAGCTAAACGGAAGCCTCTCTTCTCTATTTCCTGACAACAACTTATATTCCCTGACTGGGAAACCTCATTTTGTGTTGCTAGTCACCTTTAAATTACTGTAGAATTCTATTAAGTTCTGCACTTGATCCTGCAACAAGCTAGCACGTGTTAAGCAACTACCAATTACATAGCACAGCTTGCCCCCTAGCTGACAAGCTATAATAAAGATCATTCAGTTTGCTCAGCAACTATGTGGATGTATGTGCAGCTTAGGCACCACTGTTTAGGGTTAGGAAAGGTTCTTTTATTAATGTGCTCTCTATGATCATGTACACCCACTGAGGACTTGCTCAGTCAAAAATGACTCCTGACTCTGTATTCTCGGTGGGATGTGTCTTGCAGTGTAATCCAGGGGTATCCTCCAGGGGAGGATAATTAGAATGTGAGATGTACATCTGCAATACCTTGCTTTACTAACATGTCTCAAACTTTGGCTATGCTTGCTTATAATTTTGCACTACGCTTTCTGCAATGCCAAGTCCTGTTGCTATACATACAGTACAAGAGTTAACTCAGGCTTAAACATGTAGTAAACAATATGGCACAGTAATGCACCCCGCAGTTAAATTCCAGACAAAAAATAACTGGGGTTAATGTAATTTAAGGGTAAATTATATATTACGAGAATGTTATAATTACCCACAGACCAAGCATTAAAACCAAAACAGTCAGAGTTAGGGTTAAAACATAAAGAAATCCATAGTAAGATATAGAAATACACAGCCATAGGCACATATGCAATCTTACCTCTGCCTTGTAATGGCACAACAGAAGGACGGGCAGAATGAAAACCTCTTTAAATAGTAAATATAATATGGGATCATTGATGTTTAAAAAATCCTCTATCATCATGTAGTATCAGTAGAAGTGAATGCTTGGAAAATTAGTTCTGGTCCTAAAGACTAAGGGCAGTGCATTTGCAGAAGATATGTAGTATTATTTTCCACAAATAACAGAGATAAAATCTCTGCTATATATGAACAGTTTCTGGGCTAGTCTAAGTTTCATCAGCAGGAACACTTATGGTCCTTTTCACTGGCTATGCTTCAGCCACAACCATGCTAACATGTCCTCATGTAGGGGGCACGAGTGAATACTGAAGCAGCTGTACAAGCTTATGCCATCCTAGGATTTGCTTAGTAGGAATCCCAGCTGTTCCTTTAAACCAGCTTTCCATCCAGTATCTTCCAATGTGGGACAGTCTCACATGACATTAACTAGGCCACATGCTACAGTGATGGGCATGGAATGAATAGACAGAAAGCTGCCCGTATGGGTAGGTAGATGATGTGCTCTATAACTACATGATCATGTGAGGATACAGCTGTGGAATAAAGAGGGATATATGTGTTAGGACACACATACAGTGAAAGCTTTGTTATCCGGTTTTTCTATTAACCAAAAAACTTTGTCAACTGGCATTGCCCCCAGCCACAATGCCACACATGCCACACATGCCTGTCCAGTCAGCTGTTGTCGGGTTTCTGACAGCTGGCGCCGACTGCTGATATCATTAGCAGGCATCTCCTTCCTCCTCAGCCTGCCTTGAGCTGAATCTGCTGGAGGACTCCCAGGCAGCTGGCCTGCTTGTCTTCCTGCCACTTAAGAGGAGGACACAAAGGAAATACCCTGAGTGAGGGAATGTGTGTGTTGGAGGGGAGTGATCTGCTTCCTCATTCCTCCAGGCTTTGTTATTCCTTTGGTTAGGCATTCTCGAGGCGGGGGGGGGGGGGGGGGGGGGGGGGGGGGGAGAGAGAAGGTTGGTTGCCGTGGTAGCGGGTGGAGGCAGAGCAGTAAGCTTGAGTATCTGGCACATTGAATTAACTGGCAAAGCCCATTCCTCATCATGAGTGCCAGATAACAAAGCTTTCATTGTACTTGTAACTTGTGCAAGCCTTTTTTAAGATGCTCACTGATGGGGCTGATCACCAGTCTGGGACAAACAATCTGCCATTTCCAGTTCAGTTTATAGCCTCTTTCCTTAGGGCCTTCAACAGAAAACCAAAAGGAAATGTGGGTCAATAACAAAAGCAATAGTCTTGTTCTTGGTGGAGACACTCTGGTAACTGAAGACCTCCCCAGCTTAGGAGTTAGGTCTGTGGGACCTTCCTGAAGCCTGCTGCTGCTGACAGAGGAGAATGTGTGCTCATCTATTTCCTGATTCCCTACCCCCTCATTTATAACCCCTAGCTTGGAACTAAGGATGTTAAGTAACAGTTAATTTACTAGTCGAGTAGTTGATGGAATTTCGATCGACTAGTCAATAGGCACTTCTGTGCTGGGGCTTTTGTACATTTCAAAGGAGGAATGAGGAACTGACTCTGGGCTGCACAAGGGTGCCTGCTTCGAAATGTACAACTGTCCCCAGCAGGAGCTCCTGTGCATTTCAAAGTGGCAGTGCAGCACAGAGCCCGTGGTCCGCAGGGGTCTCAGAGTCCCCTGCTGGCCCCAAGCTCCATGCCACATTCCCAATTTGAAATGCCGCATGAAGCCGGGGTCACCTGGGAACTCCCCAGCTGATGGCAGGTTCCGTGCAGCATTTCAACAGAACTGAGGGTCAGTTGGGGACTCCCCAGCTGACCCGGGGCTCCACACGCGGACCACTGCACAGCTGATCCTGGACTCATCTGTGCAGCACTGCTGCTTTGAAGTACCCTCTCTTCCTACCCCCTTTGCTGTCTCTGTTGAATAGAGGCAGCAAGGGGGGAGGGATCAACTCATCAACTAGTCCTTAACATCCCTACTTTGGAACCAGAGCCAATCACTGGGTGCTGTTCAGCAGGACCTTCTGTTTCTCAGCACCAGGCCTGATGGACTTTCCTCCAGAAAACTGGTCCCTGGCCTCCTGGTCTTTAAGGGTTAGTCTGCATAGCCAATGACAGCCCGTGGCAGTGAGCATTCAAGCCGGAATCGAGAGGCAGGACTGTTTTATAATTGGTTTACTAGATTTGCATCAATCCATTATAACAAATATATAATCCTAATTAAGTTAGAGACATTTTTATTAGACTTGGTTGTTTTGCACCACCTGAGACCATCTCTGTGCTGTCCAAATTCTGCCCGTACCGAAACCCAGGGCAGTCTTTCTATCATAATATCGAACCAGGGCTGCTCTAGCTGCAACCTTTTGCCACAGTGGTGGGTAACCTGTTACCCAAGTACCACGTGTGGCCCATAAGGGTTCCACATGTTGCCCGCAAGACATTTTGTTTACCGTTGCCCAGGTACAAAATTGCCAGATTCCACTGGTTTTCACCCACGCAGTTTTTTTTCCTAACAGTATTACTAAAGTGACACGCATGTAAAGCAAGGGCACACGAAGTGAGGTGCCTGCTGATTGCTCACAACACTGACTGTAAGAGCCATGGGCTCCCTCTGTATCCAGTCAAAGCGCTGCTACAGTTTAGTCGGCCCACGCTGCAAATTCATTGGATCCATGCCACGCACAGTTGGTAAAATTACCCTATCCCATGAGACCATCTTGGTTATGACAAACTTGCAGCCCAGTGAGATAAAGGAGGGCCATTCGGTGGCCCATGCAGTAGACTAGGTTGCCCGTTGCTGTCGTGAACTACGAGCTGCTTCACAGACAGGAAGGCTTATTGCCCTCAGCACCACAACCACTCTCTCACCTATCCCTTGCTACACCCCTCTGTGAGCCAGCACACTCTCTATAGTGGTGGTGGTGAGAAGGGATAGCCTAAGGACACATCTGACGGCCCTGCACTGCTTCTGCATCAGGTTTTCTCCCAGAATTGTGCTGCCCCTTTACAGTCACTAGGCACCAAAATATAGAGAGGCAGGTGGGAAGAATCTGGATCTTGCCATTTACTGCTATGGTAAAGGCCTAATCAATTCATCTTTTGTGCACACACAGAAATGAAACATTTGCTGATATCAAGAATAATTAACACCTCCAGTTCTGTTGTTTAAGTGCACATTATTTCAGTTGTAGGCATCTAGATTCAGACTGTTTTTGTATATTAATTGTTGTAACAGGTAAAATATTTGATTATAAATGCATCATCGAGAGGTGTCTTGTAAACAGCCTAAATTTCAGTTTAAATGGAGAGAAACTGAAAGTAAAGCTGTCACAATTCTATTTTTAGATGACAGCTTTTGGAGCATTCCTTCACAAAGGGTCTTTCTGCAGGAATTACTTCAATTTGCTGGACTTGCTAGTTGTGGGTGTTTCTCTGGTCTCGTTTGGGATTCAGTAAGTATTACTATTACACTGGAAGTAGCCTTTATTTTTAACTTGTGGCTTTTCAAGTGAAATTGGAACTTAGGATGGGATTAGATTCTGCCACTGTTATACATACCTTGGGTCTGGACATGCAGGGTCCATTCAGTAACTCCCCTTGCACCCTCCAGAGCAGTACAATGTGATATAGAAAATTTAATTCTAGTACAGTCAGCAGTAAATTACTAATTCCTGATCCTCACCCCAGAGCAGGGGAAGCTGAGGGCACTGTGCCTCAGAGAGGTAACTCTAGGGCACAATATGTCAGGGGCTGTTCCTGGATATGTTGCAGCTTAAGCATAAGGCTATGATTTTTTTTTGCCGAACATGTTAATACTTTTCCTGGCAGCGCTGCTGAGTGAGGGTGGGGTGAGCCAATCCCATGCTTTCTCTGCAGCAGTAGCTTCTGACTTATGAGGCTAGCACCAGCTCCTAGCTCCAGGAATTGCAGCCATGCTTATGTGGCCTCAGGACCTTTGGGATTTGGCACATCTGCCCATCTGTTTCCACAGTCTTTAATCAAATTCACGATTAGTGAGAATACCATGATCTCTGTGACAAAATAGTAGCTTTGTGACATTTAGGACAGTAATTGGTGATTAAGAGAGTTTTTCCCCTCTGTGATCATGCAAACCACAGCCATTGAAGAGTAGGCTCCAGTTCTCACTACTTTGTTGAGAACTCAATACTGCTTCACTTGAAATAAATAGTAAAACTCCCATTGATTTAGAAATTCCTTATTACACACCGAGGGCCTCAGTAAGCAGTTCCCCAGGGATTTTTTTTCTACTATTCTACTTATCACTTTTTGCTCTAGTATCTCATTAATTACGTTAGTCAACTTGGCAGGTGGCACCAGACCATCAGAAACTCCAGCCTGTGTTACTTAGCACTGAGCAAAATGCTCTTATTACCTCTCTGACAAATAAAGGGCCTAGTCATAAGAGATTCTGAGCATCTCTTGTGTGATGTTGAACATTTTCATCTCTGCTGGACTGGAGATGACGGTGCTCATCATCTTGCAACAGGCTCTCAACATCTCATGGGTAGAGCCCATAGTTTGTCAGAGCAAAGTACTGAAGAATGCCTTTGCCATTATTTTTTCCCTATGACAAAACATGTCTGATCTATGGTGTATGACTAGCCCATGGAGTACAGGTTGAAACTCTCTAGTCCAGCACTCTCTAGTCCAGCAACATTCATGGTCTGGCATGGTTTTAGTTAGCCAGATGTCCACTTGCCATGGGTGTAGCCAAGTTTCCTGCAGTCCCATGAATTTTGTTTACAGCTATCAGTCCTGGCTCTCAGTGTTCTGTGCTGTTATTTAGCTCTAAATTATCCTTAATTATCTTCTAAGAGTCCAGCAAGCAGCAGAAGTGCTGGTCATGCTGCTAAGAGTAAGCATGTTTTTATGCCTTATCTACTTATTTCCTTGTGCCAGTACAGAAAAATTGTGTAACAGCACTAACATTTTGTTATAAAGAGAGTTGATAAACCTTGGCTATGCATAGGTTTATATAAGGTGTATCAGTACAGTCATACATTATTAAGCAGCATTGCAAGTATTGTTCTAATTATTTGCCTTGGTGAAATAAAAATAGACCCACTCACTACAATATTGACCTCCCGTGGTTCAGCAAATTCTTTGGTTCAGCAGTGGTCACATCCCAAAGGTGCCGGACTAGAAAGGTTAAACCTGTACTAATTCCTAAGTTGCTCCTGAAACTAAGCTGAGAAGGACTTCAAAAAGCTAGCTTAAAAAATTAGTATTTACTCCAAGGGGTAAATAAGAATTTTTGCTTATAAAAGGGAACTGCATGAACATAGATAATTTTAATAAATTTTGTAACATAATAAACTTGGGAAGTAACAGACTAATGCTTGCTTTTCTTTCCCTCGACTAGATCAAGTGCTATTTCAGTTGTGAAGATTCTGAGAGTTTTAAGAGTCTTGAGGCCCCTAAGGGCAATAAACAGAGCAAAAGGACTGAAGGTTTTTATTTGTATTTTTTTCCAAGTTATGTTTCTTTATGCAGTGTACATTATTCTATAATAATTTTCCTTTCCTCTTTTCTTCACAGCATGTAGTTCAGTGTGTCTTTGTTGCTATTAGAACTATTGGTAATATCATGATCGTCACAACTCTGCTGCAGTTCATGTTCGCCTGTATTGGTGTACAGCTTTTTAAGGTAAATAAATAAATTCCTTCAAAACATAATCAGGCTTGATCCTGAACCAAGGCCTGCCAGCTGACTTCAGTAGAGGTCTGTGCTGAAACTGGGTTGTGCCCATGTGGAGCCAGTCACAAGATCAGGTTCTAAGTTTAGTTAATTTTCATGCCCTATGTTCCATCTACATCTTTTGGTTTTTGTCCAGGGAAAATTTTACCGGTGCACTGATGAAGCAAAACAGAATCCTGAGGAGTGCCGGTGAGAATTCTTTCATTGTGTGAATCAAAAATAATAATAATTAATAATAATTAATAATAATGTATATGTTTCTTTATAATACATTCATACTCTGAAGCAACAGAACACTGGAACAAAATTATAAATAAAACTAGACTCCAGCACATCAAACACAGATAGAGCAGACCCAACCCATTTAGTTTTTTATACATTAAAGCCAGCACCGTAAACCCAGAGACTAACAAACAACCAATCCATATCACAGAACACATGAACAGAGCTACACCAATTAACTGGCTGAAAAGAGCATATATCTCAGGGAAGGGATGGCATCATTCTGTGACTTATTGTGTGCTTCCCGAGTGTTATACAATCAGTTCCTGTTTATTTTCTTCCTCCATAGGGGAATATTCATCCTTTATAAAGACGGAGATGTTGATAATCCAATGGTTAGAGAAAGAGTTTGGCAAAACAGTGATTTCAACTTTGACAATGTTCTGTCTGCTATGATGGCCCTTTTTACTGTGTCTACCTTTGAAGGCTGGCCTGCGTAAGTCAACATTCAGTATTTCCTGCATATCCATAAAAGAGGTTGCATTTTTTCAAAATAGTTAAATAAAATTTAATTGACATTTCCTGAACGGCAAATAATCACATGGGCTTTGTAGAGTCTTCCAAATCCTGGCATCCCTTTACTTTCAATGATGTTAAGGGGAACTGTGGATCAGATCTTTTCCAAGGGGATCTGAAACCTCATTGTTGCTAATGAAGGGGGAATTCAGGCCTGTTAACATTCTAACTAGTGTAGTCTTTGCTTTGCAGTTCTGATTGCATTTCTTTCCTCCCTACCTCCATCTTTTGCATTTAGGCAGGAAGTCAATGGCATGTGGTCCAGGAAGCTTCTGTATTTCCTTCTACCTGCTTCTGAAATAGGCCAGATTTGCCATTTATAAATGAAGGAAGCAGAACTCATACAGGAGTGTCTTAACTATTCAGTGTGTTTGGGGTATTCCTTAGATTGTGTATCCAGGCAGTTCTACCATGTACTCACTATCTTTCTAGTCTTTTGTGGACCAGTGGCCATATACTCAAGGGACAGGTTTACCATGTTGGTCTTTGATATTATGATCTCACTGTGGCAAGTATAACTCAGTGTCTTTTTTGAAGTGGCTGTGCACACACTTGTAAGGCACAGTAAGTCAGATTTTGGTCAACATTCAAGTTTCCTTTTACAGGCCAAACCAACTGTCTTTTAAAGCAGGGGGTATAAATTCGATATTAGAATGAGGCCAACCAAAAATGTGGTCTTCAGAACATTAAGTGACTCCTGACTAGAGCATTTGCTTTTGTTGTTGTTATTACTGTTAAAATTAGAGGAATCTTTTAATATTTAGCTCTTCATCTTGCAGCCAAATAGTCTCTTTAGCTACACTGCAACTAATCTTCTTCACTTCTGCCTCTTTAAATAGTAAAACCATTTTTATTATTGAAAGGTTTTGGTCTTTGGATGAATTTTTTACTAACAAGCTTCAAATAAAGTAGAATAGATTTCTAGTTACTATCTGCTGATTCTAAGTGAAAATACAATCGTCCAGTGTTGTCATTTTAACAATAATTAAAACATATTGTTCTTTGTTGTTTTTCAGGCTGCTGTACAAAGCCATAGACTCAAATGGAGAGAATATAGGTCCTGTGTACAACTACAGAGTGGAGATTTCCATCTTCTTCATCATCTACATCATCATCATTGCCTTCTTTATGATGAACATATTTGTTGGTTTCGTCATTGTTACATTCCAAGAACAGGGAGAACAAGAGTATAAGAACTGTGAGCTGGACAAAAATCAGGTTAAATTAAATAATACCTTTTTCAATTAGGAAATTATCCCTTTTGTGTTCATATCATACAGAAAAACAGCATCCACTGTGCTGTGGTTTCAGAAGAGGTCACTAGACAACAGCCTTAGTTGCACTATACAAATAAATATGAATGCCATAACTGAGATAATGTAGCACTTTAAAGACTAACAAGATGGTTTGTTGGATGATGAGCTTTCGTGGGCCAGACCCACTTCCTCAGATCATGTGATGGAGAAGAGTGGTCGCAGCTGTGTGTACCAAAGGATACAGTTTAAGGGGATGGGCACATATGAAGAGGACAGGTCGGGTTTCGGAACAGAAGGGGGATAGGGGGGATGGAGAGGTGAATGTCTGTGGGCTAATGATATTAAGATAACTAGTAAGATAACTAGATCCTTTGTTTAGTCTCAGCCCACAGACATTCACCTCCCCACCCCTCCCTCCTTCTTCTGTTCTGAAATTTGATTTGTCCGTTTCATATGTGTTCATTTTTTTAAATTGTATCCTTTGGTATATATGGTTGTGACTATTTTCTTCCACTATTTGATCTGAGGAAGTGGGTCTGGCCCACGAAAGCTCATCATCTAATAAACCATCTTGTTAGTCTTTAAAGTGCTACATAGTCCTGCATTTTGCTTCAGCTACACCAGACTAACACGGCTACATTTCTATTACTATACAAATAAAGGCTTTCTAGTAAAAACTGGTTCTAACAGTTAAGGTCATCAGATAATACGTTTTTGGGTAGGGCCTAACATTTGGGTTCTTTCTTTCTTTGGGATAGAGTAATTTGCTAGTGACATAGGAAGGAACAGAGTACAGTTTCAAACATGCTTAAGGATAGACAGAGAGAGATCTTGAAACAGGGAGCAGAAATATGAACTGCAGCATGTACATATAATATTCTAGAATAGCCATTCCAAGAACAGGGAGAACAAGAATACAAGAACTGTGAGATGGACAAAAATCAGGTTAAACCGAAGGGTTTGTTCTACCTTCGTTCATTAGGAAAACTGTCAAAGTGATTAAACACCAGAATAAATTGCCTAAAGATGTTGTGGAATCTCCATCATTGGAAATTTTTAAGAGCAGGTTAGACAAATACGTGTCAGGGATGATCTAGATGGTGCTTGGTTCTGCCATGAGGTCAGGGGACTGGACTTGATGACTTCTCAAGATTCCAGTTCTAGATTTTATGATTTTATGATTTCATGTTTGTGAGGGAGATAGTCATTTGCACATGCAGAAAAAAAAGGTCTTTCATGAGCTTAGCTGTTTGACTGGAGAATGCAGCAGCAATTTTTGGACAGTAATAATGTTCCTTGAAGAACTGTACTCATATTCCATTGTAACATCTTTATTTTAGCAGGGATATACCTGCTTCAGTGGATAGCATTACTGATGTATTATGCTCTATGAATTAGGTATACTAAACACTCAGTTAAAAATCTGGTCAGTTTTAAGGCTTGGTCTGAACTAAAAATTCAAACCATAGTGTCAGAGTTGCCAGGTGTCTGGGTTTTGACCAGAAAGTCCAAAAAGGGGACTTATTCGCCAGGTACCAAATGCCCAGTTACCTGCAATTGGCTTCCATTCCACTGTTGGGAGAGCAGAAACTGGGAAGACCAGCTGCTGCAGGATCTGGAGGAGTATTCAGTAAGTGCACAGCGCCAGTAGACAGATATGCCAATGCCCTGGGAAAAGGATCCTGAACTGTGCAGCATTTCACAGGGGCATCAGGGCTGGTGGCAGGACTCACTGTCCAAACTCCCTTCTCAGTCTCCCGTGTGCCCCATCCTGGGTGTTTTCGCCCCAGTTGCCCCCTGTGCCAGAGTGTGGTTCTCCCTCACCCATCCTGTCCCACCCTAGAGTCCTGATCAGCTAGTGAGGTGAGGATGGTGAAGAGAGCAGCAAGTGATGGTGGGGAGAAAAAGAGGCAGAGTAAAAGGCGGGCCTTGGGGGTGTTTTATGCTTAAAAGAAGCACACAGGATCTTTTTCAGGGGGATAAGGAAACATGCCACATTTATTGATAATATAACAAAGTAGCATATACATTTACACACACACACACACACACACACACACATGCACACACATCCTGCTGATGGAATAGTTACCAGTCTGTTGCTTGGCCCACCCTATTGGCCAGAAAGGTCAGATGTGAGGTAGAAGCTGGGTTCATGTCTGTCCGGACTGATGTCTCTCCTGGTCTTGATCTTAGCAGGACAGAATCTGAAGAACCATACAAGACACCTCAACTTTTATAGGATTTTCCTTCCGTCCAAGTCCATGCATTTTGCCTTGTCAGGCCATAATTAGTCATTCAGCATCACAATCAATCTTCCTACATGTGCTCATTGGGAAGAAGTTATTCTCACAGTCATCTGATATCAGTGTGCTGACGACCCCTCAGGGGTGTTGTCTTTCCGGCGAAAGTTGTGACTGGTTCCGTTACAAGGGGAACTTGCTCTAGCTTCAGGGTTCGTCTGTCTGCCCAGGTAGTCTGCATCTTCAGTGTGCTTTGATTATTTGGTGCTTCTGAGTCTCCGACCCCTCCTCTGACCATTTGAGCATGCAGTGGCCTTCACACTTATCTCTCCTAAAACATTCTCTCTCTCATTCACACAAACAATACATTTACACAATTGCAGCATGGAACAAAGGGGTACTTCTAAGTCACTTTAATAAAGTTACAAAATCTTTCAACATTAAACTTCTTTCTATCTGCTACAAGGCCTTACCTAACACTACCATCACTATGTAGTACAATATTCCATCCCTTCACTTCAACATGCTAACATTAAACAGAGCTGGAGCTAAGATAACAAAGCTGCCTAGCCCTGTGTGAGGCCTACATCATGTATTTAAGTTTCATCCAATCATTTTGCTATAACATACGTTTATTACAACTGACTTACTAGTTGCAAAATTCCATTCCAGTGCTACAGGGGGAAGAGGTGTCCCTTGAGTGGACATAGTGTACATCTGTACAGCATGAATTTACTATTATATCTTTATCCTTTTTGTCAAACAGCGCTTTTGTTAGATACAACTATGGCTGTGTCTACACTGGCAAGTTATTCCGGAAAATCAGCCGCTTTTCCAGAAAAGCTTGCCAGCTGTCTACACTGGCTGCTTGAATTTCCGGAAGAGCACTGATGATCTAATGTAAACGTGCTTTTCCGGAAAAACTATGCTGCTCCTGTTCGGGCAAAAGTTTTCTCCCGGAAAACTGTTCCGGAAAAGGGCCAGTGTAGACAGCACAGTAGTGTTTTCCGCAAAAAAGCCCCGATCGCGAAAATGACGATCGGGGCTTTTTTGCGGAAAAGCACGTCTAGATTGGCCACGGACGCTTTTCCGGAAAAAGTGCTTTTCCGGAAAAGCGTCCTGCCAATCTAGACACACTTTTCCGAAAATGCTTTTAACGGAAAACTTTTCCGTTAAAAGCATTTCCGGAAAATCATGCCAGTGTAGACATAGCCTATGGGTTTGACAGTGGTACAACTGCATAGGTGGTGGAAAACCCAGTGTAAATAAGGCATAGGTTATAATCATGTTTGTTAGCATTAATGAAAATTAAATAAGAAAATTTAATTAGGATCAATTAATATTTGCTTAGCACTCTGAAGATTGAAATTGCTGTATAAATGCTGAAAATTTTAGGATTTCCCTTTGCATTATTTTGTTTTGTCTTATACAGCTGTGCTAATTGGTGTATATTACTTACTCCAAATTTAAAGAAGCAGCAGGGCCTGGTAAACTGCCAGATTAATGTGCTTAATGGTAAATATTCCATAAAAAATATATACTGCCTGTTTCTTAGGGCTCTTTGTATTTTAGAACTGTTTGCACGCACAATAAATCATATTTACTTGCTAAGGAAAATGTATGGATTTATAATACAAATACTCATACATTAAGTGAAAGATTTTCATAACTTCTCATTTTGAAGCCTAAACTGAAATTCTTGGTGTCTCTGCTTTACAGCGTCAGTGTGTAGAATATGCCTTGAAGGCACGTCCTCTGCGTAGATACATTCCAAAAAACCCTTACCAGTACAAGTTCTGGTATATGGTGAACTCCACTGGGTTTGAGTACATCATGTTTGTCCTCATCATGCTGAACACTCTTTGCTTGGCCATGCAGGTAGGAATAAAACAAGCTGTTAATTTCTTGTATGGATTCTTTGATTATTTGAGTCTCAGGAGAGTATAGCAGACATGGTGCTTGATAGGTCTTAAAAAGACACTGCCAACATGCTGTTTTTTATGAAGTAACTTTTTTTAAAACTCCATGTCAAGATAAATCAGCTTTTAAGGTGTTTCCTGCACTGGTTTTTTATTCTGTTTTTAAATCATGTAAGTTTTTTTCCTTCTGCCTGGATGATGTTCATAAAGGTCTTTTCAGTTAGAGTACGTCTACATTAGCCCCCTAGTTCAAACTAGGGAGGCTAATGAGGGTGACCGAAATTGCAAATGAAGCGCTGAATTTAAATATCCCGCGCTTCATTAGCATGTTCCTGGCCGGTCGCCATTTTGGAAATTGACTAGCCCGAAATAACTGCCTGCGTCTACATGCGGCAGAGAAGGATGATTCTGAAATAAACCCCTATCTGTACTGCCAGCAGTGCCCCACTACAAAAACCTATTGGGAGAGCACTTCAACCTTCCAAATCACACTTTGAAAGATCTCCAAGTAGCTGACCTATCACAAACCAGTTCTACAAACCAGATCCACAGGGAAGCATTGGAATTAGAATTTATCTGCAAATTCAATTTACATGCTAATGGACTCAGTCGTGATGAAAGTTGGTTGGGGCACTACCAATTTAACAACCATTGAAGGTGCAAACAGCTCTCTGTGTTGTATCCTTCCTGACATGGGAGTCTATCTTTATCTGCTTTGGTTTAACTAGCCAATCTTCAGCTACTTACTGATGCTCTGTCATCCTTTCCCCCTTCCTTTTTCTTCCCTCCACCCTCCCCTTCCCCTCTCCTATTTATTTCGGGTGTACACATCCCGAACTCCAGTCATCTGAAGAAGTGGGCTGTGCCCACAAAAGCTCATGATACCATCTACATGTTTTGTTAGTCTATAAAGTGATACCAGACCATTTGTTGCTTTTTTTCTGTAACAGACTAACTTAGCTACCCCCCCAGTTATTGATATGCTTTCTAAGGTTATGGTTAGAACAGTCTTTTAAGATTTGTAACATTTCTGTATTTATAATGATGTGCATTGTATTAACAAAAACATTTCAGCCTAAAAACTGCATGTTATAAACATGTGAACATGTCTGTTTTAAACACCAGGGGCACTCTGGTACTAACAAAGCTATGTCTAGACTACATTCCTCTTTTGAAAGGAATGTAAATGAAGCAAATCGAAAGTGCAGATGAAGCATGGATTTAAATATCCCACACTTCCTTTGCATATTTGCGTCCGAGTGCTTTTTCAAAAAAGGGTATTTTGAAAGTGAAAGCGCAGTCTAGACAGGGTTCTTTAAAAAAACAACCACCCTTTTTCGAAAGAACCCGTACTCCTGAAAAAAGGAGTACAGGTTCTTTCAAAAAAGGGTTCTTTTTTTTTTAAAGAACTCCATCTAGATTGAGCTTTCACTTCGAAATGCCCTTTTTCGACAAAGCACTCGGATATGAATATGCAAATGAAGCATGGGATATTTAAATCCGTGCTTCATTTGCACTTTCGATTTGCTTCATTTACATTCCTCTTTTGAAAGAGGAATGTAGTTTAGATGTGCCCTAACTAAGAACTCTAGTACCATTAAAAAACTCAGTAGGAGACAGTGTGGAGGTGCATTATCCCAAGAGGAGAATTTGGCAGATTATGCCTGAATCATACTCCACCCTTCATGATGTAGTCCATATACAGAAAGGGGTGAGCAATCTGTTCCACCCAATATCTAAGCAAGAGGTAGTTGAAGATGAATCCTTTTTAAACAGGAATCATTATTTTGTATCTAATGTCCATTCATGCACCAAACAATCTTTTACAGAGCTATTAATGGGCCTACACTCTAATGGGCTTTATTAATGACAATCCTAAATCAGCCTACATTCAATTAATATTCTTTAATTTTTTACTTTAAAAAAGTGCCATGTTTTAATTCACAGCACTACGGACAGTCTAAGCTGTTTAATGATGCAATGGACATTCTGAATATGGTTTTCACGGGCGTGTTCACTGTTGAAATGGTTTTGAAACTCATTGCATTCAAACCCAAGGTAAGTGATTAGACAGGATTTTGGTAGGTTATCACTAGATCAATTACACATAACATTAATTTTCCATTAGTTATATATTATTGAAATAAGAAAAGAACCGACGTATTTTTCATGGTAAAATATCTGTGAAATCTTCATAGAAATGTTTATCTGATAGTGTGTCTGTGTATATATATATGTATATATATATATATATATGCATCTACAGGAAATGAGATGTAGGTGGCTATGAAAAAAATTACTTGAGTAATTGCTGAGATCTGAAATGTTTTAGAAGTCATAGAAAGGTCACTTTCTAACCCAGACAAATAATTTCCTGTTACAGGCATTACCAAACACAATGTATATTGCTACGAAATTGTATAAGGGCACGTCTACACAGCAGGCCAAAGTTGAATTAAACTATGCCACTTGAGCTACATCAATTGCGTAGCTTAAGTCGAAATAGCCTAATTTGTTTTTTGGTGCTATCTACACAGCAGGAAGTCGAAGTTGTTCCTTCAACTACTCTTACTCCTCATAAAATGAGGGTTACAGGAATCAGAGTAAGAAGTCTTTCAGCTCACCATTATTTCAAAATAATGGCTTGCAGGTAAACACACACTTTGTTATTTTGGAATAACATCAGTTATTCCAAAATAACGCTGCTGTGTAGACATAGCCTTAAGTGATTATTTAAAACATATTCATAAGCTTAAAACATTAAAGTCTACTCTACTGTAAAGAACTCCGTATGATTTTTTTGTATAAAATAGAGATATAGTGCTTGATTCTGCAAATATGCACACAAGTATTCTGCTTTTACTGGGGTTACTCATATTTAAAAGTCTTTGTAGATTTGGTCCATAGTATACATTTTAGGTTCCTGGCCTTAAAGGGACACTGTCAAAGTAATGTTATGGCCAGATTTTTGAAAGGAGTCATTAAGGTCATGAGCCAGTAGGTGCTAAAACTAGTGGTGCTGTGTGTGCTGTGACACTCTTTGACTTGAAGTGCTTTCCATCATACACAGTTTGCAATTTGGTTCAAAAGCTCTCTGGACAGTCACTATACAAATTGTTCCAGTACCCTTGCCTGAACCTCCAAGAAGATACATGCAGATATACCCTGAGCCCACATGGAGCCTCCTTGGGCTTAGTGGGACTCCATGTGGAAGTCAAGATCTACCTTCAGGCATCTCTGTGTTAGTGTGGGACCTAATTTTGGATGCTTCCATGTTCTGGATGCCTCACGTGAGACATTTTGGGTCTTGTTTTCAAACATACTGAAAATTTTCCACGAACTGAATTTTACCTTAATGTTTGAATATCAGACCCAATGCCAAAAGTTGATCACGCAAAATTTTAGGGATCCAAAATTCTAGTTACTGCTTTTGAAAATGTTAGCCCATACGTTCTTGAAAATTAATTCCTGCTTATTCTAATAACACTTTAAAATGAGTTAAGTGGAAATAAATTAGAAAAATCTAACTCAATTGTCATCATCTATGGTTTGTTCTCTTCTTACATTCCACCTTCGATAGTGAATGGGAACCAGGAAAATAAAGTAGTACAATGAAATTAGTTATTTATTCTGATAGGTTTACACCAGCATAAACAGGAGCAGAATTTGGACCAACTGACTATAAACGGAAAGTGAAACTGGCCAGTCTAGTTTTACTGATCTACCTCAACTGGGTCCAGTATGTGTCAGTGTCATGTTACATTTCCTGCTGGGGAATGTTTTTCTTAAAAATGTATATTTTCAGTTCAAGTTTATGTAGCTAAAAACATCACTAGTCTGGTCATGAATTAGGCTCCTGACTTTTCTTGTGTAACCAAAACCTGGTATTTAAACCCAAAGTGTTAGGGTTTCAGTAACTGATTATTTATACACAAACAGGGCTTTCTCTTACAAGATTCTATAGGGTTCTGTTTAAAATTTCCCTGTTCAATATGTACATTTATTTATTTTAATGGTTATAGCCCTAGTCTTATTCAACTACTAGTTGCTTCACCACATTGACATGAATATTATCTGAGGCCACAAGAGAGATAGGGAAGCTGTGTAGTTTGCAAGAACATCATTATGCTGATTCCCTGTCTTGGCACTATTCTGTATGCTGATTGGTTACTGAAGTCTCAGATCGTTTTAGTAGCCAAAAGTGCCTATTACCATCTGTGTTTAGCATGAAGGTTGAGTCTGTTGCACACTTTACCATTCTTTTGTGGTATCAGGACTGAGATTACTATAAAAGGTGGTATATGGTACTATCCCTGAAGACAAGTCAGAAGTTTCAGCTAGTGCAAAATGCAGTGGCCTTATGGTAGCAGCCTATATAACATCAGTGCTCTGCAGACTGCCTGAACTTCCTGTTCAGGTCTGGATGTTATTCAAGGTGTTGATATTGATCTGCAAGACTTGTGCTGTTTTGAATCTAATTATGAGAGACTTTGCCTCTCCCCAGAAGAAGAGCTCTTGATGGTACATTGTCACCATGGGTCTATATGTTTCAATATCTGGGGGCTGGAGCCAGGGGCACAGGGGCAGGGCCTCAGCTGGAGTACTGTGTCCAGTTCTGGGCGCCACATTTCAAGAAAGATGTGGAGAAATTGGAAAGGGTACAGAGAAGAGCGACAAGAATGATTAAAGGTTTAGAGAACATGACCTATGAAGCCAGGCTTCATGAACTGGGCTTGTTTAGTTTGGAAAAAAGAAGATTAAGGGGGGACATGATAGCGGTTTTCAAATATCTAAAAGGGTGTCACAAGAAGGAAGGAGAAAATTTGTTCCTCTTGGTTTCTGAGGACAGGACAAGGAGTAATGGGCTTAAAGTGCAGCAGGGGAGGTTTAGATTGGACATTAGGAAAAAATTCCTAACTGTCAGGGTGGTCAAATATTGGAATAAATTGCCAAGGGAGGTGGTGGAATCTCCCTCTCTGGAGATATTTAAGAACAGGTTAGATAGACATCTGTCAGGGATGGTGTAGACGGAGGTTGGTCCTGCCTTGAGGGCGGGGGGCTGGACTCGATGACCTCTTGAGGTCCCTTCCAGTCCTATTATTCTATGATTCTATGATAAGGGGCACACTTGCCCCCCACATCTTTCATAGGGTCCATATATTCCATTATGTCTTCAATTTTTTACTACCACTCCCAACTTTCTAGACTTTGAATATAGTCAGGCTAGGAAAGGAGTCAATGCCATTTATAAATCTAAATAGAAAAAGATATTTTTAAAATGGCAGGATCATCTTTATTAGTATTAGAGTCAATAAAGGTAAATTTTAAACCAAGCCTACATTTTGGTTTGGGATTGCTGTGTGGAGGTTGATTTCTTTTATGTTGTCACTGGGTTATTTGACTTGATTCAGGGGAATTGACAGGTCTGTTTATTTAGCCCCAGAGTCTCAAAGTAATTCCCTTTGAGTTCAGTGGAAGTTAGGTCCCTAAATAACTTTGAGGATCCATGCCCTAGTTCTACCTTATAAGTTTTCAGGGGCATCAGCTAGACACTCCATTACTGCAGTGTAAATAAAGCCACATAAGCAAGTGAACTACTTAAATGTTCTGCCTAAACTATTTGACAGTGTCCCTTCAGTGAGTCAGATACTGTAAAATATGGTCACCTGTTTGCAGGCCCATTCTAACCTAATGGCAATTACAATACATTGATATTCTGGGTATAGCATTGTGGCATATAAAATCAAGGTATAGCAGACTGTCTTTCAATTCTGAAATATAGAAAATCTTCAATAAGTGCCAGATATTAAGGACTAGATCTGGCAACAAAGAGCTAAATATCCTGCGCTTTCATTGATTTGAAAATTGTGGGTATGCCTACACTAAGTTAAGCGTCTGCAGCTGACCTGGACTTGGGCTCCATGGGGCTCAGGATAAGGGTCTGTTTAACTGTGGTGTAAACATTCAGGGTCAAGCTGTAGCCCAAGCTCCAGAACTCTTCCACCTTGCTGAGTCCTACAGACTAGGCTCAAGCTCCAGCTCCAGCCTCTACACCACGATTAAATAGCCCCTTAGCCCAAACCTGAGTCAGCTGGCACATGCCAACCATGGACTTTTAACTGGAGTGTGGACATACCCTGAGGGCACAGGTAGAATTGAGCCTTAAGGTTTCAATTGTGCATTGTAACTACTCAAATATGTAGATATTAAATAAAAAAGAACATGTATTTTGTATTTAATTCTGTAACCTAGGTACTCCCCGGGGTTTGTTTTTTACTTTGCAGCATTTGCTGAATAAAAATGTGCAATGTCAGTTTAAAGGGGAGACTTGATTAAACCAAATTATTCTTCACAAGTGCCAAACTCATCTTGTCTAGTGTGTCCAGCACATTATAAAAGAAAATATTTCTATGAAATCTATAGTAATACATCAGTACATGAAAACCAACCAATACTTGAATTTGTAATGATTTTCCATGCTGCTTTACATCAGATTTGTGTAAGAAAAAAGGAAAGATGGCTAGTAAGTGAATTGGTCCTGAGTGATTGCAGTGGTGAAAAACTACTAATTTGTGTGTTAATGTTTATTTGCTGTGACTTGTCCATTTATACATTTCATCCTTCTTCAAAATCATCTTTATCTTTTTGGTTTTGTTTGCTTTTGCTTTACATATTACTTTGAACAATATTTGTCTATACTGATGGAAAAGATTTGATATAATAAACATGTCTTAAGGGAATCAATGTGAATATGTTATTTATGTGGTCAGGGCGATGGTCAAGCGAAGGCAAAGGGCGCAGCTGCCCCAGGGCCCAGTGATTTAAAAGGGCCTAGGACTTCCAGTCTCTGCTGCCTTGGGATAGGTAGTAGCCAGAGCCTTAAGCCATTTAAATCTCTGCAGGAGCCCCTGGCAATGTGCACCCTGTGGCCCCAGCAGTGAAGGGCTGACTGGGGAAGGTTAGCCCCTAGCCCCACCCTTCCACTTGAAATCCCACCCCTTTTAGGGGAAGTGGGATGCTGGCTCCCCGTAGGGCCCAACAAACACTCGTCAGCCCTGCATGTAACTTATATTGTAGCAATATCTAGTAAAATAAGTCCTACTTTTTAGGAAGGTGTAGTAGGGGTAGATGGCATAATGCATCAGAAGTTTGATTTTGTAGAGCATCTGACTGTTGCTTGTCTCTAGGGGTATGTCTACACTACAATGTTAGTTCGAACTAACATTCGAACTAACAACTAACGGAGGTTGTGGAATCCCCATCTCTAGAGATATTTAAGAACAGGTTAGATAGACATCTGTCAGGGATGGTGTAGACGGAGCTTGGTCCTGCCTTGAGGGTGGGGGGCTGGACTCGATGACCTCTCAAGGTCCCTTCCAGTCCTATTATTCTATGATTCTATGATTCTATAACTATTTCCAGTAGGCAGCCTGTTGAAATCTTCTGCATTAACTCCTCTAATGAAAAAGGTGTATTACAGGCTATCACAGTGCACTGCTTCCGGCCATCCTTAAGCCCTGTTCAGAGTCCACTCAATGTGGACTTGCTAGTTCGAATTAGCAAAACGCTAATTCGAACTAGTTTTTAGTTCTAGACGCGTTAGTTCGAATTAGCTTAGTTCGAATTAACTAATTCGAACTAAGTTAGTTCGAACTAGCGCTGTAGTGTAGACATACCCTAGTTCTTTTTATATATAATTTTTCGTCATTGTTTAAAAATCAATGAAGATATTTATTTAAAAATAAATAGGAGAAATGAGGAAAATAAAATGACAATAATATCATTAGAACAGCTTCCGTGGCCACAAGTGCACTTACGAGATTACAGTGGCACCGCAGTTCTGATACAGCTGTGCTGCTGTAAGAGTGCTTGTGTAGCTTTATTGTGCTGACAGGGAAGATCTCTTGTATTGATGTAATAAAACTAGCAGTAGCAGCAGGAGCCATGTCAATAGGAGAGCATCTCTTGCCGACAACAAAGCACTATACACACGAGCACTGATGCCAGCAAAATTTATTTTGCTCAGGGGTGTGTTTGTTTCACATGTGCTGAGGGGCAAAAGTTCTGTGGACATACGTGCTGGTATAGATCTGACTCAGTATGATCAAGGTGGTTTCCCATGATATCTAACGTAAATTTTAGGAAAGACTTGTTCATGGAGGTAGGTTGGGCAAGAGTGAACCTCAGGGAAGATGGATTGATTGAGCAGGTGGTTTCATAACTGGATGTGTTTGGGATGCTAAATACAACAGTTATCTTGTCTTGGAATTGATGGCCAACCACAGGTAGCCAGTTAATACAACACAAAGAGACAGTAGCAGTGACTAGAGTGATGCCCTTCCCCCACTTGCAATATGAAATAGTAATGTTACTTATGTTCTTCCGCAGGTGATTGATAGTTAAAAATACTATCTGTAAAGAGTTGTGTAAGTGCAGGTCATTGATAAGGTCAGACAGTAGCAGATATGGAAATAGAACTCAGGCTATTGTGACTTTCAGCCATATGCTCCTTGCCCTTTCTAATCCATTATACAGAGCTCTCTCCTTCACAGAGAACTCCTTCAAAAATCTCAAGAGTGAATTTCCACATAAAAATAGATTTTTGATTTCACGTTTCAGAGTGAAAATTTTTCAACTGTGTAAGTTTATCAAAAATATCTATCCTCCAGAAAGTGCCAAATCTTGAGAAACAAATTATACGTATTTTTTATATTATATAATTTTTCTATTTTACTGATTTTGTTTTTTTAATCTTTACAGTAAATGGTGTGCTAATAAGAAAAGTGTATACTATCGACATCAGTTTTAGATTAGCATGCTTGATTGTTTATCAATTTTGGTATTTTTTTTAAATTGCTCTGAACTATAAGCTAATGCTTTTTTTTATAAAGGCACGATTAACTATGGAAGCAAATTAGATGTTTTCCTAATATTTTGATTTTCCAGTGATTCTAGGTTGTTGCCATCAGTAGGAGATCCAGATAGATTTAAGTTTTCTCCCAAAGTGTATGTGGGGTCCACTCTAGATTCATTAGCAGAGATTAGCTGGTAAAACAGTCATCCCATAGGTTTTTTATATTGAAGTCTGAGGAAATTGCAACAGTGCATCTTTATTTCTTCAGTAACCAGATAAGATGCAAATATAGTTGTCAGAGAAAACCTATACATCTGTATTTGCCATAGAGTCAGATCTGACACATTCATGCATCTGGATTTGTTCTTAGTGTCCGGATTTAATCTCAGTGTAACTAAGAAAAATGCCTCTACAACATTTCTGTTAAATCCTTCTTTGTGACATCCAGCCCGTTGTGAAGGACCCATGGGGCAGTGATGAATTAGTCCCTAAATCATTCCTACTATGTTATGGCCATTTGGTCTATCAATAAAATATATATAGGCTAGAGACTATATTAATGGGGTGTATTTACAGTCAGAAGGGGTCTGAGGAAGTAGAAGTAAATGATTGATATAAATCTACCTCTTTTTGCAGTGTAGTGCCCAAGCTGCATGGTTAAGGATCTGCTCCTGTTCCTATTGAAATAAAAAATAAACTCATTGATTTCAGTAGTGCAGGATCAAACCCCAAACGCTAATCCATTTTGGATAGGCCAACAGAGCATCTGGAAAGTTTGGCTGTGCTTGAGTTAGTGCACTAACAGGCATGGGAAGAGTCATGGGAGGTGGCTCAGACGAGCTGCCAAGTATGTACCCAAAAAATCAGCAAGGATTGTGCTGTAGCCTGAGCTGCCACCTATATCACCAAGGCCATATTGCTATTTTTTTTGCATGGTAGCTCAAAGAGAGCTAGCATGTGTATGTCTATCCAAGCTGGGAACTATGCCTCCCAGCTGCTACATAGATATTTGAGTTACTAAGCCCTAACTCTTTTCACTAAGTTACAACTCTACTCTACAGAGTTCTATATAATGGCTATTTGCCACCTAGGTACTTGTAAGATGTGTGTATACACACACACACACACATATATATATATGTATGCCAAAAATATTTACAAAGCCAGCATGCATTTGTAAAGAACAAATCGTGTCAAACCAATCTGATAGCTTTCTTTGATATGATAACGAGTCTTGTGGATAAGGGAGAAGCAATGGATGTGGTATACCTAGACTTTAGTAAGGAGTTTGATACGGTCTCGCATGATATTCTTATCAATAAACTAGGCAAATTCAACTTAGATGGGGCAAATTCAACTATAAGGTGGGTCATAACTAGCTGGATAACCGTACTCAGAGAGTAGTTGTTAATGGTTCACAATCCTGCTGGAAAGGTATAACAAGTGTGGTTCCGCAGGGGTCTGTTTTGGGACCGGCTCTCTTCAATAACTTCATCAACGATTTAGATATTGGCATAGAAAGTACGTTTATTAAGTTTGCAGATGATACCAAGCTGGGAGGGGTTGCGACTGCTCTGGAGGATAGGGTCATAATTCAAAATGATCTGAACAAATTGGAGAAATGGTCTGAGATAAACAGGATGAAGTTTAATAAAGACAAATGCAAAGTGCTCCACTTAAGAAGGAACAATCAGTTTCACACATACAGAATGGAAAGTGATTGTCTAGGAAGGAGTACGGCAGAAAGGGATCTAGGGGTTATAGTGGATCACAAGCTGAATATGAGTCAGCAGTGTGATGTTGTTGCAAAAAAAGCAAACATGATTCTGGGATGCATTAACAGGTGTGTTGTGAGCAAAACACAAGAAGTCATTCTTCCGCTCTACTCTGCACTAGTTAGGCCTCAGTTGGAGTATTGTGTCCAGTTCTGGGCACCGCATTTCAAGAAGGATGTGGAGAAATTGGAGAAGGTCCAGAGAAGAGCAACAAGAATGATTAGAGGTCTAGAGAACATGACCTATGAAGGAAGGCTGAAAGAATTGGGTTTGTTCAGTTTAGAAAAGAGAAGATTGAGGGGGGACAGGATAGCAGTTTTCAGGTATCTCAAAGGGTGTCATGAGGAGGGAAAAAACTTGTTCATCTTGGCCTCTGAGGATAGAACAAGAAGCAATGGGCTTAAACTGCAGCAAGGGAGATTTAGGTTGGACATTAGGAGAAAGTTCCTAACTGTCAGGGTAGTCAAACACTGGAACAAATTGCCCAGGGAGGTTGTGGAATCCCCATCTCTAGAGATATTTAAGAATAGGTTAGAGAAATGTCTATCAGGGATGATCTAGACAGTATTTGGTCCTGCCATGAGAACAGGGGACTGGACTCGATGACCTCTCGAGGTCCTTTCCAGTCCTAGTATTCTATGATTCTATGATTCTATAGTATACACATACACACATACATATACACACGTGTGTGTGAGTGTATACACACACATCTTACAAGTACCTACATGGCAAATAGCCATTATATAGAATTCTGTTTATTAGACAGTAGATTAATATATAGCAAATATATATATATTTGCTATATATGTATAAGTGTGTGTTTATATATATAAATATACTTTTCCTTCAGTTGGCAATATTGTTTGTTTTGTTTTCTCATTAGACTGCAGGTTTTATTTTAAGTAATTTCTGTTTATGCAAAACTAAACAGAAGTATGCAAATATTTGACATTTCATGTGTAATCACAAACGTTTGCACCCTGCCTGCTCTGTTCAGGGCTATTTTAGTGATGCCTGGAATACGTTTGACTCCCTCATCGTTATTGGCAGCATAGTAGACGTCGTTCTCAGTGAAGCCGATGTGAGTATACCTCAGCTTAATTCCCACAGTCCCACTTCTTACTCTGTCTCCCCACTATTTCCATCATCTGGACAAGTCACAGATTTTAATCCAACATTTCTAAGATTTGAATTTAGAAACAGGCCAGTCATAGCTCCGTTATGTTGATATGGGAAATAGCCTTTTTCACTTCCAATTATGTCAAATAGAAAGATTGTGTGTTGGAACATCAGAAAAGTTTAGAATGTTTTTGCTTATAACACTGTCCTTTTCTTCTCTTTTTCTGTTCCTGTTTTTTCTTTTTCTCTCTTTCTGCTGAATGCTTGTCCTAACAGCACTATTTCACTGATGCATGGAACACTTTTGATGCCTTAATTGTTGTTGGTAGCGTCGTTGATATTGCTATAACAGAAGTTAATGTAAGTAACAACTGTTCATGCACTAAAAAGTAATTGCTGTCATCAATACAGAAAATGTAAACTTTCCCCCATAAATCCATTTTTACATTCTGGAGCAAAAGATTAAGTATGATACAGATATAAATATAATTATAACTATAAATAGATATATACACATATATTCACTTACAGATATAAAATAGTACAACAATTAGGGTTATTTTTCACACACGTATTCTAAATATATTTTAAATTATTTTTTTTTAAATAAGGGGAAAACACAGGCTTTTGCTAAAACCAATTTTAATTTGAAGCCCAGTTATTTTTTGTGAGTAATTTGATCAGTCAGGCATCTATTAGTGATTTTTACAGCTTAGTGATCTAAGCCAGTGATCTAATAAGCCAGGTACTTTCATGTGGTAGTCCTATGTTTGAGAATGATCTATGAATTCATTTCTCTCAGCTGATAGAATAAGTCCTTGTCTACACTATGTGGTGGGTCGACACTGCAGCAATCGATCCAGCAGCCGTTGATTTATCATGTCTGCTATAGACATGATAAATTGATCTCCAAGAGTGCTCCCGTCAACACTGGTACTCCACCATGAGTAGCCAGCATCGACGGGAAAGCAGTAGTCCCTGCTTACCTTACCATATGCAAGATGCCACAGTGAGTATGCTAACTTCAGCTACACTATATGCTTAGCTGAAATAGGTCAATGGTGCAGGTTAGTATAGGCAAGGCCTTAGGGGGCTCTCAGTTGCTGAGAAAGAGCATAGCACTTATGACTTTTTTTCTATCGTCTTTTGCTCTTTCCTTACTCCAGGAAATAGTTCTGGAGTTTCCGGGCAATTTGAAAAGTTTGTGAATTCCATAAACTCATCTTTGACTGGCCAAAAATTTGAGTCACAGCCTCTTGAGAAACAGTTGCATAGCTTAGATCGACTTACTGCGGTACTGTTGACTTTCAGATTTCATGCTGAGTTTGCACAGTTGTCAATTAAGGGGAAAAAATCTTTTTATTAGAGGAGTGAGTACATTTGAACTGAAGGCTAGGACTATAACAGAATTTAATATGTCTTATGTGACAATAAACATGAACAATTCTCAAAGGATAATAGCTCTTCGTTGGCTAGATTTTCAAAAGTAGCCTCTACATTTGTGAGTCCAGAATTCGCTGTCATGGTTTTTGAATGCCCAACTTTTTAGATATCCTAAACTTGGACTCCAAACTTGGAGTTCAGTTCAACTAGTTATTTATTACCCAGCTTGCACACACAAATGTTTTGTATGAACAAGTATGATGTTTGGGACACTCAGAAATATGGCCACCTAAAACTGTTTTTCCTAAAAGCTGCAAAATGTATTCATACATGAAGGGGTAATGAAAATTGCATATGATATAATTATGGTAGTCTGTGGTTAACACTGTGTCAACAGTGGTTTATTTGACAACATTACTTGTAAATACAACTGATTACTGCTAAGCTTTCATGATGAACTTTATGACTTTGTACTAATTTACTTACTTGGCTTGAAAATTTGCTGCGGATAAAGTCAGTGATCTCTAGTTCAGTGCATGTGCTGTATTTTGTGTTCAACTTTAAAGTGTTAGCATGCTCATTTCTTAGCCTTTCATGACTTCTCACCATAGAAAAGACTCATTGTTGGTGTTTTCTACTACTACAAAGGAAGCTCTTTTTTCATATACTAAATATTGTCTGTTTTTACTTTGTATGACCTTTAGTGTGCTTAATTTGTGTGTGAAAGAGCAGGAATGTTACAGTTGTGAAGTATTCTAGGTTTGATTTCCCATTTCCAACATGAAATATTAGATACTGTAGATTCTATAAAAATGCTAAGCTTTTATATTGCTTCTGTTTGTGATTCTAGTTAGTATTCCTATTTTGTTAGTCTCATACAACTGATCAAAACATTTAAAAATAGAATCTTCTATTTTCAAAATCCCTTTATTAACATTTTTCAATGACATCCTCAAATATGTGATGTATAACACTACTTTTTTTCTAACAGTGATATAAAGTTGATGGATGTTGAGATATTTGAAGAACAAGGATGTTAATAAAACCTTGTTTTTGAGATTTCAGGCACTATTGTTGCTGCTGTAGCACAAATACCAAGCACAGATACTATTTACACCAGTTTCGTATAAAACAGTGTAAGCAGCACAAGTGCAAAGTGCTCCGCAGCCATGTAAGCCATACGTATATAAATGGTGCAGCTACACTAGTGGGTGAAATCTGTGTCAACACGGTCTTAAAAGACTTGCAAACATAGAAGTTGCTTCATTCTGTGAAAATAACTGGGCTGTACTCTGATTTTACATTAGCGTAATCCAGAGTAACTTCAAGGGTCTATAAAGGTACTTTAGATTTACATCAGTGTGGGATCTGTACCTGGTTCAACTTGTTCAAGTGAGTGGGTTTGTCTTTTCATTTAAATATCAGACTGATTATAGTACGGGATCGATGCTATCTTTTTATTTTGTTATTTTGTAAGGCATGTTTATTTCAAAGTTTTATAATACTATATGTGATGCCCTAAGGTTTACTCTTGTGCTCCTGTAACATTGCTTTCATAGTGCACCCAGGACAGGAGTTTTCTTTGTAGTAATAAGAGATATTGAAAGCCCTTGATTCCCAGTCAATTCAGGCAGACAGAGTTCAGGATGCTCACACTAGTGCTTAGCGCTCTGAAGGATCAAGCCCATAACCAGGAGCCAGATGTGTTCCTTGAGGCATTTTATGATATCGATAACCTCAGGGCAATATATATTTTTCCAGTATACAGTTAGTATTTGTCGTTTCTTTTTAGTTAATCATTTAATCTCCCTATCATCTGCCAATATTTCTTTCTGCCACCTAATTGGTTTTCATGTTCATTTTATTTTTAGAAATTTTTAGAGGCAAGTACATATTAATAAAATATATACAAGGTAGCAATTTAAATAATAAAAACACTACCAAAGGCCATTTAATACTTTTTATTTCTTTGTTCACATTTTTTTCACAGATTTTCCATTGACCCACAAGATCTTGCTTGGTCATCTAAATTGTTCTTTCTAAACTGAAAAAAAATAAAAATGAGAATGACAGTGAGTCATCAGATGTGGTTGTGGCATCCTGGGATTTGAACACATGTAACTAAACCACAAGACAATCAAAGATAAACATTTCAGAAATGTAATTACAGGACACATTTGGATTTGTGGTTACAGGAATGTTGTTTTACATTTTGCATTTGTCACTTGAAAAACAGTTTGGATGACCATCATTGGGTGACACAGAAGGAAGCATGTTCACACTGTGTTGTGCACTGGCAGATTGTCTACAAGAGCTTCACATTCACATGCTATTTGTTTTTTGGCCATTAATATTTGATTGTTCACGAGCTGTTAAAATGTCAAAAAATATTGGGAGGTTCACTTTCTTAGACTCAAGTATTTTATTTAGTTCCAGTAATTTTGACTCCCACTTCCCCAGTAAAACCATTCAAATTTGACTCACCTCTTCTAAAATATTTCAAGTCTTATTTATGTTTATTTGTGGATTCATAGATTGTAAGGTCAGCTGGAACTGATGTGATACTCTAGTCTGACCTCCTATATAGTATAGGCCATAGAACCGCCCAAAATAGTTCCAACTGGAATTATTTTGGGGAAATCCTGTGGCTTATACAGAAGACCAGACTGTGTGATCACATAGGTCCCTGCTGGCCTTGGAATATATGAATCTATACATCAATATAGGAGAGACTTTCAATGTTTTCTAATCTATCATTGCAGACATCACTGGGCAAGGGAAGCAAGACAAGGAAGGAAGATCCTCCATAGAAATAGAATTTGGCCAATCTGTCCTATGGGCATAAAGAAATACCACTGTAGCATTCCAGGTCTATTAATATTGCAATGTTGACTTACAAATAATTTTCAGTCAAAATTTATAGATGCAAATCAAATAAAACAAAGACCTAAGGTTCCTTAGGTCCTCATTTGGGTTATAATTTGCTTGCACTGATTTTACTCTGGTGACAAAACTTCTATTGATTTCAATAGGATAAGGATTTCATCCTGTGACTTCACCTAAGTTACTCTTCAGTTACACAAGTGTGAGATAAGAATTGGGCCTTTGCTTTTTTTCTTTTCCATTTTTTAGATATACAGATGCAAGGTAACTGTAGTAAAGCAAATATGTATGCATATGCAGACTATGAGGCTAAACTGAGAACCTTTTGCTGACACTGGGAGAGCAGTTACTCATAGGAATAGTCCAACTGAACTAAATGAGAATGCCTACTAAGCAGCATGACTAACAATGGCAGAATCTGGCCCTAGAAGGTCTTGTGCACAAATAGGCATGTGCATGTATTCATTTGCAATCACATTTTTTCATGTGAATGTTGGTTTTCTGAATGCAGTTACTGTTTATGTATATTTTGCAGGTTCAGCTTAAGCCTTGTTTGCAAATGTATCTTTTCATTTGTAAGGATAGTTCAATAAACTATGTTTTTATATAGAACTTTTCATCTAAAGACATCAAAATACATGGAATAATTAATCCACACGCTACCCTATATATAAGGTAACTCTATGTTAACGTAAGGGTTCACAGGGATGAATCCTTTTCCAAGTTCAGGGCCTTAGTATCACTAAATAAGAGATAGCCATTTAGTAATCTGGTGAGTTTACACTTATTTCAATGGGTAAGATATAAATGCAACATTTAAACTATTACAGTACTAACAACATGTGTTTTAGAGGAAAATAATTATTCTCCATGCCCATATAAGATTTCCCTACATAAATATAGCCTTCTAAATGTTTGCTAAATAATATATGTAAATACTTTAAAAAAATAGGATTACCATAGGTATCCTTAATACTATGAAAAAAATCTACAGCCAAATTTGAACCACTGCCTTTATGCTCCTAAAAAAAAACCATTGTTGTGCCTTTTGTGTTTTTTAAATTATTTTGCTACTTGGATGCTCTTTTCCCTCTATTATTGTCGCCATGTATTTGTATTTTAGATGTTTCCTGTTGCATGATATCAAAAAATTAATGCATCACAACCTAAGTTCATGTAGCAGCTTTTGGTACCCTTCTATAACAGGAAGCATTTAATCTACACTCTCTCTCATGTCCACTGTCTCACAACATATATATAGGTTAAAATTTTTATCATAGAATTATTTTTGTGTCAGTTGCATGACACAATCAGTTTTGCATTGTTTTCAGTTAATGTTGCTTAAAAATACACATTTCCAAAGACAGAAAGTGTATTTGCCATTTTACTTTCACTGCAAAGTGAGAGAGATCAGAGAAGTTATTATTGAGATAACTACCCAAGTAATTGAGAGATATACAGGCAGTCCCCGGGTTACGTACAAGATAGGGACTGTAGGTTTGTTCTTAAGTTGAATCTGTATGTAAGTCGGAACTGGTGTCCAGATTCAGCCACTGCTGAAACTGACCGCCAGTTCTGACTTACATACAGAATCAACTTAAGAACCCCAAGCGTCCCCAAGTCAGCTGCTGCTGAAACTGATCAGCAGCTGATTCCAGGAAGCCCGAGGCAGAGCAACTCTGCCTCGGGCTTCCTGTAGTCAGCGCTGGTCAGTTTCAGCAGCGGCTAAATCAGGACGCCTGGGGCAGAGCAGCTGGGGTGCTGCTGCTGGGTTGCTCCAGTAGCGCCGCTCCTCGGTGCTACTGGACCAACCCAGCAGCACCCCATCTGCTCTGCCCCAGGCGTCCTGATTCAGCCGCTGCTGAAACTGACCAGCAGCGGCTGAATCAGGACCAGAGCAGCTGGGGTGCTGCTGGGTTGGTCCAGTAGCGCCCAGAGCGGCGCTGCAGGACCAACCGGCAGCGCCCCAGCTGCTCTGCCACAGGCGTCCAGAGAAAAGCCTAGTCTGCTGGGGGGGGGCGTACTAGCTGCGCCCCCCGCCACCGCAGCAGACCAGGAAGATGCGGGCGGCGGACCGAGACGCACCGCGGTCCCGCCGCCTGGGTCCTCCGTGGCTTTGCTCCCAGTCTCCCTGGTCTGCTGGAGACCAGCAGACCAGGGAGACGGGGAACAAAGCCTCTGAGGACACCGGCAGCGGGACAGCCGCGGGGCGTCTGGGCTGTCCCGCTGCTGGCTTTCCCCGCGGCTTTGCAAAGCCGCGGGGGGGGGGGGGGGCCTCGGGCAGCGGCTTTGCTCCGCGTCTTCCTGGTCTGCAGACCAGGGAGACGCGGAGCAGATTTTCTCGCCTGGAGTACACGGGCGGCGGGACCGCGAGGTCCCGCAGTCAATGTACTCCGGGGCAGCCCCGTTCGTAACTGCGGATCTGACGTAAGTCGGATCAACGTAAGTCGGGGACTGCCTGTATTTACTGTTTTGTATGCAACAATAAAATCATGACTTTAGATTGTTAGCAAATTGTGGATTAGGAAGCCTAAGGAAAAGGTTTGCTCTCAGTTACAGAGAGATGTAGATTAGGCATGTCAAAATTGCTAATGAGACAGGGATTTAAATATCCCACGCTTCATTAGCATAAACATGGCCACCACTTTTTTTTATACGGCAGCCACGTTTATGCTAATGGAGTGTGGGATATTTAAATCCCTACCTCATTAGCAATTTCGACGTGCCTAATCTACATCTCTCTGTCGACAGAGAGGTGTAGTTTAGACACAGCCTCAGTTTTCAGCATAATTGGATGCTTCTCTTAGGGTTGTCCAGGCAGTTTCAAAAGGCTAGCTGAAGACAAAGGCTGATTGCTTTCCATTGCTTGAATAGATTTTCCCCCAGGGTGGGAATCCTTTGTTCCATACTACCTACTCACATGGAAAAATCCTAGATTCAGTAGAAGGTGGCGGTCATATGTCTTTCTAGGACCAACCACAGTTTGGGCTTATAGGACCAACACAGTTATCCACAAGTCATTGGTTTGAATGCTGAGTCATAAAAAGTGGAAACTAGGTCAAATTACAAAGGATGAATATAATAAAACAACATAAGTATGCAAGGGCAGTATTAGAAAGGCAAAGGCACAAAATGAGCTAAATCTAGCTAGAGACATAAAGGGTAACAAGAAGACATTGTACAATTATATTATAAGCAAGAGGATGACCAAGGACAGGGTAGGCCCACTGCTCAGTGAAAAGGGAGAAACAACAACAGGAAACTTGGAAATGGCAGAGGTGCTTAATGACGTCTTCGTTTCGGTTTTTGTCAAGAAGATGGATGGTGAAAGGATGCCTAACATAGTGAATGCTCATGGAAATAGGGTAGGTTTAGAAGTTAAAATAAAAAAAGAACAAGTTAAAAATTACTAAGAAAAACTAGATGACTTCTAGACTAAAGTAGCTAGTCACCAGGGTCTGATTAAATGCATCCTAGAATACTCAAGGAGCTGATTGAGGAAGTATCTGAGCCTTTAGCTATCATCTTTGAAAAATCATAGAAGTCGGGAGAGATTCCAAAAAACTGGAAAAAGGCAAATATAGTGCCCGTCAATAAAAAGATGGCTGCTCTAGATTCGAACCCACCCAGAACAACCCAGGAAACTACAGACCAGTCAGTTTAACTTCTGTGCTAGGGAAGATAATGGAACAAATAATTAAGGAATCCTCTGCAAACATCTGGAAGATAATAAGGTGATAGGTAACAACCAGCATAGACTTGTAAAGAACAACTCATGTCAATCCAATCTGATGGCCTTCTTTCATAGGATATCAAGCCTTGTGGATAAGGGAGAAGTGGTGGATGTGGTATACCTAGACTTTAGTAAAGCATTTGACATGTTTTCACATGACCTTCTTATTAACAAACTAGGGAAATACAACCTAGATGGGATTCTGTAAGGTGTGTGCATAACTAGCTGGATAACCATTTTCAGAGAGTAGTTATTAATGATTCACAATCATGCTGGAAGGGCATAACAAGTGGGCTTCTGCAGGGGTCTAACTAGTGCTATTCCAAAATAACTACACAGTAGGCAGTTATTTTGAAATAGTGTCAAAATACTGTCAAGCTGGAGGACTTCTTACTTTGACTCCTGTAATCCTCATTGTACCAGGAACAAGGGAAGTCGGAGGAAGAGTACTCTATTTCAAAATAAGTGCTGTGTAGATGCTCCCTATTTTGAAATAAACTATTTTGAAATAAGATAGACAATTGACGGAGCTCAATTTGCGTAGCTTATTTTGAGTTAAGCCCTGCTGTGTAGATGTACCCTGATTGTCTAGGAAGGAGTACTGCTAAAGGGGATTTAGGGGCCATACTGGACCACAAGTTAAACATGAGTTCACAGTGTAACACTGTTGCAAAAAAAGCAAACATGATTCTGGAGTGCATTATTGTGTACAAGACACGAGAAATCATACTTCTGCTCTATTCTGCACTGTTTAGGCCCCAATTGGAGCAGTTCTGAGCACCACATTTGAAGAAAAATAGGGAGACATTGGAGAAGGTCCAGAGAAGAGTAATACAAATTATTAAAGGCCTAGAAAACATGACCTGTGAAGGAAGACTGAAAGAATTGGGCTTGTTTAATGTAGAAAAGAGAAGACTGAGGGGGGACATGATAGCAGTTTTCAAGTATCTAAAAAGGTGTGTTACAAGGAGGAGGGAGAAAAGTTATTTTCCTTGGCCTTTGATGATAGGACAAGAAGCAGTGGGTTTAAACTGCAGCAAGGACGGTTTAGGTTGGACATTAGGAAAAGCTTCCTAACAGTCAGGGTGGTTAAATACTGGAATAAATTGCCTAGGAAGGTTGTGGAATCTCCATCAGTGGAGATATTTAAGAGGAGGTTGGATAGACATCTATCAGGGATGACCTAGACAGTGCTTGGTCCTGCTGTGAGGGCAGGGGACTGGACTCATTGACCTCTTGAGGTTCTTTCCAGTTCTAGGATTCTATGATTAAGTATCAGAGCACCAGTAATGGCCCTCATTAGCACAATTAGAACTTAAATAAATCCACACTTCATATTTCTAACATCTCATATGAGAATGATACATGCAGAAAAATAAGGTATATAGATTCCACAGATTGTACTGTAAAACTGATATGTTACATGACCTGTTTTACATAAAGCATCTTTGAGTTATGCATATTCATATCCATAAAGCAATTTTCAGAAAGCATGTGGGGTGCACTGTGATAGCCTGTAATACACCTTTTTCATTAGAGGAGTTAATGCAGAAGATTTCAACAGGCTGCCTACTGGAAATAGTTATAGAATCATAGAATCATAGAATAATAGGACTGGAAGGGACCTTGAGAGGTCATCGAGTCCAGCTCCCCACCCTCAAGGCAGGACCAAGCTCCGTCTACACCATCCCTGACAGATGTCTTTCTAACCTGTTCTTAAATATCTCCAGAGAGGGAGATTCCACCACCTCCCTTGGCAATTTATTCCAATATTTGACCACCCTGACAGTTAGGAATTTTTTCCTAATGTCCAATCTAAACCTCCCCTGCTGCACTTTAAGCCCATTACTTCTTGTCCTGTCCTCAGAAACCAAGAGGAACAAATTTTCTCCTTCCTCCTTGTGACACCCTTTTAGATATTTGAAAACCGCTATCATGTCCCCCCTTAATCTTCTTTTTTCCAAACTAAACAAGCCCAGTTCATGAAGCCTGGCTTCATAGGTCATGTTCTCTAAACCTTTAATCATTCTTGTCGCTCTTCTCTGTACCCTTTCCAATTTCTCCACATCTTTCTTCAAACTCAAACCTTTGTCAATGTGCAAGGTCCAAAAAAAAATCTTCCGTCCAACTCCAAATCTCCAAAATCTCTTAATTATAAACTCATACTTTTACCACAAAGACATAACATGTGACCTGTTTATCCTGGTCACACATGTAAACACTATTTACTAGAATTGCAGAGATTGTAACTGAGATTGTATATTAGTATGATTATTGAGCTGTATGGATGTATGTGAGCATTTTAGTAGATAGCCCTTTATTTTAAGTGGTTCAGCAAAAAACACCCTGTTATTTCTGCAGAAAATAACAAATGCACCAATATTTTGACAAGCTATTGTCTCTGTATGTACTACTACTGCTCTGTGGTTGATTTAAATAAGTTACTGTAGGTACATCTACAGTGCAACATTATTTCGAAATAACTATTGTTATATCGAAATAACTTAGTCCACATCTACACAACCAGCAGTTATTTCAAAATAATGTTGAAATATTGTCAAGCTGGAGGACTTCTTACTCCGACTCCTGTAACCCTCATTGTATGAAGAATAAGGGAAGTTAGAGGAAGACTTTTTTGAAGTAAGTGCTGTGTAGACACTCCCAATTTTTAAGTAAACTATTTTGAAATAAGCTACGCAATTGATGTAGCTCAATTTGTGTAGCTTATTTTGAGGTAAGTCCTCCCAGAAACACAGAAACATTGTCAGGAGAAACATTTAGGGTACATTTAAGAGAGGTCTCACACCCTGATTCCTTGCTTTTAAAGGTTTGCAATGGACGAATATTACCCTTAACCAGATTACAGGCAGTCCCCGACTTATGCGGATCCGACTTATGTCGGATCCGCACTTACGAACGGGGCTTTCTCGCCCCGGAGGTCGAGGTGGCGGATTGCTACCTGCGAGCTCCGGGGCGAGAAAGCCCCGTTCGTAAGCTGCTCCGGTGCCCCTGGTCTGCTGGAGACCGTCTCCAGCACACCAGGGGCACCGGGCGCGTTCCTGCGCTTCTGAGGCTTTGCCAGAGCCAAGCCTCAGAAGCGCGGGAACCCGCCGCGGCTGCGGCTTCAGTCCCGGTGCCTGTGGTCTCTGCCGCTGCGGCTCTGCTCCCCGTGTCCCTGGTCGGCTGGGGGGGGGGGCAGCTAGTGTGCCCCCCTCCCCAGCAGACCAGGCTTTTGTTTTGGACCCTGGGGCAGAGCAGCTGGGGTGCTGCCGATTGGTCCTGCAGCGCCGCTCTGGGCACTACTGGACCAACCCGGTAGCACCCCAGCTGCTCTGCCCCAGGTACTGATTCAGCCGCTGCTGGTCAGTTTCAGCAGCGGCTGAATCAGGACGCCTGGGGCAGAGCAGATGGGGTGCTGCTGGGTTGGTCCAGTAGCACCGAGGAGCGGCGCTACTGGAGCAACCCAGCAGCAGCACCCCAGCTGCTCTGCCCCAGGCGTCCCCAAGTCAGCTTCTGCTGGAACTGACTTGTGCTGACTACAGGAAGCCCGAGGCAGAGTTGCTGTGCCCCGGGCTTCCTGGAATCAGCTGCTGATCAGTTTCAGCAGCAGCTGACTTGGGGACGCCTGGGGTTCTTAAGTTGATTCTGTATGTAAGTCAGAACTGGCGGTCAGTTTCAGCAGCGGCTGAATCTGGACGCCAGTTCCGACTTACATACAGATTCAACTTAAGAACAAACCTACAGTCCCTATCTTGTACGTAACCCGGGGACTGCCTGTAATCTCTTTTAAGTGAGGTTTTTGCTTTTAAATGTGTATGTGTGTACTCTGTGATTTTCAGCCAATTACATTAATTACAATAATTAATTTTAGCAGAAAGCTAGATATTACGATGGAAGATGAGTTATAAATGCCAGAGAGAGAGATAGTAAATACAAAAGAGTCTGCTATTAAAACTTCAATATTAAAAGTGCCTCTCCTATCAGGATAAAAATTGAATGGGTTTGGCTTCTATAGAAAAAATAATACTTCATCAGAAACAGGATTTCATTTTTGGTTTCTAATACACAGCCCTGTAGTGATCATTATTCTATGTATCATTTGAAAAAAACCTATTTTCTTTTTTCATTCCTGGCCTGCTCTCACCAGTATAATTTATAATCCCTTGTCTATGATGACACAATCCTCTCTAGCAGTCATAGATTAGCTGACACAAACAAAGGATTAAGACCTACATAGTGTCAGGAAGCTGGGGTAAGATATGAATTATCGAAGGAGAATACGCGTGTACACAAATGTCCTTTATACAGGAAAACAAACAGAGATTTTACACTCGTCTTCTCTTAAGTGGTACTAGTCACATACACACTGGTAATCTAGTTTCTGTTCAGAAATAGGAATTACGTATTTATTAAATCATAACAAGCAGTAAAGATAGAGCTCAAGCCTGCTGTCCAAGATGGTCACTCCTTGGCCTGACTTGGACAGTCGCTTTTATAATAATCAGTATCTTATCTCCAAATCTTTAGACGTGTGAAGAGATCTTATCATGGTTAGTAAACACAAAATAGTACTTGACCCCTTTGTGTCTGTAATATGCTGGGACCAGCACAGCTGCAACAGCACTGCATACAGGGAAGATTTGGTAATTTTAGACCAGATCTCCAACTGGTGTTAATTTTCCTAACTCCATGGCCTGTTATTTTTAATACATTTGAAAAAACAACAACCTGTTATTTCTGCAGAAAATAACAAGTGCACCAATATTTGACAAGCTGTAGCTCTGTATGTATTAGTACTGATCTGTGGGGGTATGTCTACAGCAGTTATTTCAAAATAACTTTCCTAGCATCTACACAGCCATTCTGTTACTTCGAAATTAATTCGAAATAGCAGAGGGCTTATTATGAAATTGGTAAACCTCATTCCACGAGGAATAGTGCCAATTTTGAAATTTCTATTTCGAAATAAGCGCTGTATAGATGCTTATTTCAAAATAGGGGGCCTCCAGCCCTTCCCAGGGTGCCCTGCTGGCTGCCCTGGCCACAAGGCAACTTCTGACCTGATGCCCTGCCGGAACTGGTTCCAACCAGCCTTAAATGCAATTCAACTTCCACTCAGTGTGGACGCACTATTTCGAAATAGAAAAACACTATTTCAAAATGCATTTTGTGTGTAGACGTGTTATTTTGAAATAAGCTATTTCGAATTAACTATTTCAAAATTAGATATTTTGAAATAATGCTGAAGTGTAGACATACCCTGGTAGATATAAGTAGGTTACTGTGTAAAATTACTCTGAATTGGCACTTTGGTTACAACTACCATCATGGCACTTTGGTTACAATTTTTTTTAGTTTTGAATCTTTTTGGAATGATTTATCTTGAGGGTTTTATATATATACATATAGGTAAGGTAGGTGCAGGGGTAGATCATATTTTAGTGTTTAGTTTACAGTAACTCCTTTTAGCTTTTTGATGAGAAGCTTGTAGTATCTGTATACAGAGAGAGAGAGAAAGAGTGAGAGGGAGAAAGTTTCTAATGCAACAATGATCTTACATTAATGTTCTTTCTTTTAACTTCTCTGTGCATTTTCTACAAATGCTTACAGAGCACAGGTACTGAATCTGATTTTACAAGGTGCTCTGTATGATGTTGTCTGTTTAGATTTCTGAGGAAAGGACCTAGCAATCAATTAACATTAGTGCAGGGGTTAGGGATTGGAAAGTGTCCTTTTAATTAATTTGTAAGGCCTTAGTATCCTTTGCTGTTTTCTGTATTTCAGAAACCACTAGAATTCTGCCACAACAGCAATATCTATAGGTGATTAAGATTTGCAGGTTGTAAATACAGCCGTTCCCTGACTTACAACCACCTCGACTTACGACCATCCGCACTTATGACCAACCTCGCAGCAGCACATTGTGTTTGCGTGTCTGCGGTCAGGCAGCGTGTTTACATTTCATTCCCTCAGTGTTTTCGGTGTTTGCTTGTTGCCATCATGTCAAGTAAAAGAAAAAGGGCTAGTGATAAGGGGGGTGATAAGGGTGGTGAGAAAAGAAAGAGAAAAGCTATTGATTTGGTACAGAAAATAGCGATAGTGAGACAATACGAAGGGGTCAAACAGTGTCCTTCATGTCACGTAAGTTAGGGCTATCGAAATCCACTATCAGCACCATTATAAAGGATAGTGATTGCATTCGTGAAGTAGCGAAAGGGTCTGCTCCTATGAAATCCAAAATTCTAACAAAGCAAAGAGCAGGTTCCATCCTGGAAATGGAAAAACTCTTAGTGCTTTGGATGGAAGACCAAATTGAAAAACGCACGCCATTAAGTCTCATGATGATACAAGCTAAGGTTCGTAGTCTTTTTGAAGATTTAAAGAAAAAGGAGGGGTATGACTATGACCAAACTTTCACTGCCAGTCACGGTTGGCTCAACCGTTTCAAGATGCATACAAGCCTTCATAATGTGAAATTAAGTGGGGAGGCAGCCAGTGCTGATTCGAAAGCAGCAGAACCTTTCATAGAATTGGATAAGCTGATAAAAGAGGGAACTTATTTTCCAGAACAGATCTTTAATGTTGATGAGACAGGTCTCTTTTGGAAGAAAATGCCCGAACATACCTACATACATAAGGAAGCAAAAACTATGCCTGGTTATAAGGCTTTCAAAGATTGTCTAACAGTCTTGTTAGGAGGCAATGTTTCTGGGTATAAATTGAAACCCCTCTTGATTTATCGCTCTGAAAACCCTAGAGCCTTCAAGAATATCAACAAGGCTACTTTACTAGTCCATTATCGCGCTAATAAGAAAACCTGGATGACGCTTGCACTTTTTGAAGATTGGTTCATGAACTGCTTCATCCCTGAAGTCAAGTCATATTTTCTGGAGAAAGGAGTTCCTTTCCAAATTTTCCTTATTTTGGGTAATGCTCCAGGTTACCCTCAATACCTAATAGTTTTTAGTTAATTCAAATTAAGCTAATTCAAAATAACACATCTATACACAAAAACTATTTTGAAATAGCATTTTGCTATTTTGAAAGAGTGCGTCCACACTGAGTGGACCCTGTACCAAAATTAAGGCTGGCCGGAACCAGTTCCGGCAGGGCATGAGGTTGGGACTTAGTGTGTGGGGCTGCTGCCTGAGGCTAACTGAGCTCCGTGGTTAAAGGGACCCTACCCCTACCCTGGACAGACAGTTCTCAGGGTTCCCCACTTGCTTCTCTACCTCAATGAGGGACAGCAAAGCAGTCCTGTTTTGGAGTGCCCTGAGTGCCCACACTCGGGACACCACAGCACTCAGCCACATGGAGCCAGAGCTGCCCCATGGCACGCTGGTGCATCTCATGGGGTCATTGCCATCATACCGGCTGCACTTGCTGCAGGCTGCCATCCGGAGGTCCATCAGGATCCAGGAGGCCCTGAGGGAGAGCGTCCACACCAAGGAGCCTTAAGAGCCTCCCCGGTCCTCCCCACCGGGGGCTCGTGCCCCATTCCTCCCTCACGTCCTTCCACTTACCCCTCCCTAGTCCCCCTTCCTGATGTCAAATAAAAGACACGTACGTTCAAAAATACAAACTGGGTTTATTGAACAAAATGGGGGGTGGGGATGGACCTCTGGGGAGACTGGGAAAAGGAGGTGGGAGAGGGAAAGAGAGAGGGTGGGAGAGGGGAGGGGGAAACCTGGGAGAAGGGAGCTGGAAGGAGGAAGCAAGGGGAAGAAGCGGGAGGGGAAGCTCAGGGCTTAGGGTTGGGGGTCTCACCGGACCAACCTGAATTTCATGCAAATCTGCTCCTGGGTTCACATGTGGCCTTTGGTGGCCAGGCTGGCAGCTATCCTACCATAGATGGCTATGTTCCTCCATCTAGGGCTGAGATCATGGATGTTGGGGGCATCCCCCTCAAACCTGAATAAGGTCCGTGATCTCCACCCTGGACCAGAAAGGCGCCCGCCTTCTCCAGCCCCTGGCAGGCTCCTGGGAGCAGGCAGACTGCTCTTGGGGAGCGGTGGAGGGCTGGCTGCCAGTGGCTTGCTGGCTCATGTTTTCGGGCCACTGGGTCAGGGTCCTGGTGGCCACTGCTGGCTCTGGGCTGGCAGGCTTGGAGCTGGCACAGGCACTGTGGCCACCATCTACCCCTTTCATAGCTCCGGGGCTGGGGGAGAGGAGAGTAAGTTTTCCTGGTTGTGCCCAGAGTGGCCACCAGGGCTCCCTGGGAAGGGCTGGAGGCCCCCTATTTCTAATTAAGTGTCTACACAGCACTTAATTCAAAATAGCTATTTTGAATTTGGTGTTACTCCTCGTAGAATGAGGTTTACCAAATTCGAAATAAGGGCTCTACTATTTCGAATTTATTTCAAAATAGCAGTTTGCCTGTGTATATGCTATTAAAGTTAATTCGAAATAACTGCTGTTATTTTGAATTAACTTTGTAGTGTAGACATACCCTAAATGACTTACATTCCGACGTGAAAGTGGCGTTTCTGCCTCCCAACACCACCTCTGTTCTCTAGCCCACAGACCAGGGGGCCATAGCTGCTTTCAAAGCATATTATCTTCACAACACATTTGCAAAGGCAGTAGCTGCCACAGAATGCAAAAACGTCAAAACATTACGTGAATTTTGGAAGAACTACAACATTCTGCATTGCATAAGGAACATTGCTGCAGGGTGGGAGGAAGTCACTCCACAATGTCTGAATGGCACATGAAAGAAAATCCTAAAAAGATTTGTGAACTGTTTCAAAGGCTTTGAAAAAGAAAAGGCACTGGAAGACATTTCTAATAACATTGTACAGCTGGCGAAAGAAGTGTATCTGGAAATGGATATTGAAGACATACACCAATTGGTTGAGGATGTTGGGGAGGAGCTGAGCAATGAAGGTTTAATGCAGCTCGAAGCAGAGAGGGTAGCAGAGGAAGAGAGACAAACAGCTCAAAAAGAAGAAAAAGAAGCCCCCAAAAACTTTGTGATTAAAGAAATGGCTGCAGCTTTCAGCAAAATAAATGAAAGAAAGCAAATTTTTGGAAAAAATGGACCCTAATGTTGCAAGACTCTCAAAGGTGGATCGTTTAATTCAGGACGCCCTGGCTTGCTATAAGGAAATTTATAATGAGAAGAAAAAACAAATTGTCCAGTCCAAAATGGATATTTTTATAAAGAAAGCCCCCAGCAGTGCTGCCTCCTATACTGAACCAATGCCTTCTACAAGCAAAGGAACTGCTGAAATAGAATCTGTTGATGATGCCGATGATGTTCTTACTGTAGTTCTTTACTCCTCCGATTCCTCATCCAATTAATTCAATTCACATTACTGTATTTAAATTACTGCGTTGTGTTTTATATTTCATGTTCATGTTTGTTAAATAAAGTTTGCTGTTGTTGTAGTGTTGTTTTTTTCGTGTGTTTCTATTTTTCGTTGTTGATTGCTGTGTGGTTGGTGCTTGGTTACACTTCGAGTGCTTCGTATGGAGTATTTCCAACTTATGAACAAATCGAGTTACGACCAGCTATTAGGACTGTAACCTGCTCGTAAGTCGGGGAACGGCTGTAGTTAGGAAACATGGTTATTTTGATTCCACGGTCCCCTTGTGGTCCCTTCAGAGTACCTATGTTATCTAAAAAACAAAAGACACACCATTTCATAATACTAATAATGATCTGGCTATAATGGGCCCATATACAATACTTTGGTGTTTGTTTTGGTGTTAACTTCAGCTGCAATGGAGTTATGCTGACCAAGTGCTGGAACAGGGGCAGTGAGTCCAGTGTCAGCATGGAAGGCCATGGCCCACATATGCATTATCTATAGAGTCTGAGAGTGGACCTCTGTGTCCATTTCTAGAGAGTGCAGATTCTGCCTCCTTTGTCTTCTTCAAGGTTTTCTACCTCCCTTTCCTCACCTATGACTAGAGGAAATATGGCCTGGAATTTGATCCACAATTGTCAGAGATGAGTAGAATTCCATTTGATATATGCGGGTAATGTCTAGGATTTAAAGTGCTTACAGACTTGTTTAACAATCAAACATACCCAGATAGGATTAAAAGAAAAATGTTCTTTAAGAAAAGGCTATCTTCCTAACAATGTCAACTGCACCAAAGATATTTCCTTATCTCTCTAGGTAAATAATTTCTGTTTCTGTTAAGTACTGTAGAGAAGAATGTTGAGCAAAGAATATTTCTGTCAAATAATTCAGTGAATCACTTCACTTTAAGAAATGCCTGAAGTGATATTGTCAATACCCAGTGATTAGAAGATGGTTGGACAAACCAGTAAAGGATGAATGAAACCTCAAAAAAGAGCTCAACAGCAATGGAACTTTGAGCTGCTGCTTTACCACAGAAGACTTGATCTTCAGCTTCACTTACTGTTCATATCTACAATTTGAAACATCCTGCTTCCACTGAAGTCAATGGCAAAACTTACACTGGCTTGCATGGAAGCAGACATAGATCCTATTTTAGTATTTAATTTACAGTTACTCCATTTAGCTTTTTGATAGCAAACTTATAGTGTCTGGTAACAGGAAATATTAAGGAGTATTTTCTAATAAGAATACTCATATTTTAGCTAAGAAGTATGTAATTTACAAACAAAAATTGTTAATTTACATTTAGAAATGCAAAATGTCCCTCCTCCTATTTTGGTGAAGTTGAATTTATTTTTTGTACCTTTTGTTTGATTTTAATATATAATATTCTTAATTTTTTAAAGCCAAAGCCAACTGAAACTGTCACAACTGATGAGTCTGGGGTAAGATTAGTAAACTGACCCCAGTGGTTGTATCTCTACTTGAGTTTATTCTTTTTACCATGTCTATACTTCCACCAATTTTTCTGTATTTTTCATAATTGTCCTACTAGCAAGGTGTATGCAGTGGTCTGCATTTGTTGTCAATGTACTATTGAACTACAAATGAACCCGACATGATCCTATTAACAAACAAGGAAACTTGGAAATGCATGTGATGTGTGAAGCATTTCTATAGGTCCTGTGTTCTTAGCATGTAATTTTTCCTTTCATATCATGCTTATAAAGATGAAAAGACCCTAAAGTACATTTCAATTCTTACCTTTTTCACCATTGCATTTGTTGTTATTTTTCTGAAAGTGTTGCATGTTCTGCTTTTTATTTGGTTTCACTTCTCCGTGATACCCTTCAGAATTCTGAAGACAGCGCTAGAATCTCCATCACTTTTTTCCGTCTCTTCCGGGTGATGAGATTGGTAAAGCTTCTCAGCAGGGGTGAAGGAATCAGAACTTTGTTGTGGACTTTTATTAAGTCATTTCAGGTGAGCATGATAATGTTAACTCTGTGTTTTAACTGTAAATAAATCAAATATAATTGTTATGGCTTGGATGCAAGTAGCACAATATTGTTATTGGAATTATATGTTACCTTTAATTACATGGAATTTAAAATATATTAGATCTAATCCTGGCCTCACTGAAGTCAATAGGAGCTTGCTATTTACTTCAGTGTAGCCAAGATTTTACATTTTGTGTCGTAATCTTAGCTTTTACCACACAGTCTATAAACATCACATTGCTTATTGTAGAAGTGACTTTGTATTTCTAAAGATGGGTACTCATACAACTGCATACTGAGGCTACGTCTAGACTGAAGACTTCTTTTGGAAGAAGCTTTTCCGGAGGAGATCTTCCAAAAAAATTTATTCTGAAAGAGCGCGTCCACACTGCCAAAGTGCATTGAAAAAGTGATCTCCTTTTTTGAAAGATAGCATCCATACTAAATGGATGCTATCTCACATTTAAACTATGATTATTATGGATGGAGTGGCACCTGTGCTTTTTCCTCTTTCCTTTTCTTACAAAAGAACTCCCTCTTCCCCATCCACACATGCCTTTTTCTGAAAGAGCTCTTGTGGAAAAAGGCTTCTTCCTCGTAGAAAGAGGATTACCAATGCCAGAAAAACCCTTCTGTTTTTTTGATTCTCTTTTGAAAAAACGTGATTGCAGTGTGGACGTAATTGAAGTTTTTTGGGGAAAACAGACGTTTTTCAAAAAAAACCCTCTGTAGTGTAGACATACCCTGAGTTATGTATGACGTATTTATGTAGGCCATGTTCACATACAGTATACATAATTTATGCTAGGTGATTACTCGTTCCACAAGGAGTAACGGTAGTTCGAATTAGAGAGCCTAATTCGAACTACCTACTCCATGCCGCGTGTAGCCGCGGGCACGGAGTCCGCACTAAGGGGGATTTAAAAATGGCGGCGCCTGGCAAGATGCAAATGAAGCCCGGGAAATTCAAATCCCGGGCTTCATTTGCAACTCCGGTTGACTGCATTACCACCCTAGTTCGAACTAGGGTGGTAGTGTAGACATACCCTTGTTGTCGTAAGTGAGAGCACCATCTAGACTCCTCTAACTCAGTGTTTCTCAACCAGTGGTACGAGTACCCTTAGGGGTACTTGAGAGAAGTTTGGGGGGTATGTCAATACAACTGAAATTTGGAGAAAACTGATTTTTTTAACTTTTACAATGCTTTATTACTTTTGTACTTTTTACACCCAAAAATTTAGTTGCCCACCCAGCTATGATTAAGATTTTAAACAAATATATTGCAATGGTAGAAAAAAATTTTGTGTGTCTGAAAACTGTAGGTACTGGGGGTACTTATAATATTTTTTTAAAGGTGGTACTTTATAAAAAAAGGTTGAGAAACACTGCCCTAAGGGTATGTCTAAACTACATACCTCTTTCAAAAGAGGGATGTAAATTAGACAGATCAAAATTGCAAATGAAGCTGGGATTTGAATTTCCTGTGCTTCATTTGTATAATGGCGGCCACATGGTCTTTTGAAAAAGGGCTTTTCGAAAGTAAAACTGCTGTCTAGATGCAGTTCTTTCGAGAAACAAATCTTTTGAAAAAGTGGTGGGATTTTTTTTGGAAAGAACCGTGTCTAGACGGCAGTTTTACTTTTGAAAAGCTCTTTTTCGAAAGACCATGTGGCTGCCATTATGCAAACGAAGCACAGAAAATTCAAATCCTAGCTTCATTTGCAATTTTGATCTGTCTAATTTACATCCCTCTTTCGAAAGAGGGATGTAGTTTAGACATACCCTGACTGACACCGTGACTAAAGTTTCAGCTGGTCTGCTCTGAGAATCCAGGGAATCCCTGACTGCCCCTATCCCTTTTCTGGATGTTGAGCAGATTTTCCAACAGGAGAGATTCTGAGCTATAAACTCTAATAATGTGCCTGCTGTATATGGAAGAATATTAAATTATTTGAGATCCTTTTTCTGATATTTTAATAATTTGTATACCAATTACAATCTTGGTGAAATCTGTGTAGAAGGGCTTAATTCTAAAACAATAAGGCTTCACAAATTGAAATTATTAAAATGGCTTTTCTCATTGTTTTAGGCTCTGCCATATGTTGCTCTTCTGATAGCTATGCTGTTTTTCATCTATGCTGTTATTGGAATGCAGGTAATTATGAAAAGTTTTCCCTCAAGATGGGTATATTGCCACACTTCCACTGCGGGACTGTTCTTTCCTGTGAAACTGGGGTTCTGCCCTTGACAATAAAGACATTAGGCGAATTCATGCATCTCCAAAGGATAGAAGAGGAAAGAGGGCAGCTCCCAGTCAAGTTAGGCTGGGATGAGCAACATCCTATATGGAGTGGCTTTCTTTTCTGATTCTCCCCTTCACCTGGATTCAATTCCCTTTGCTGCCACTGACTGACTATATGATTTTGGGCAAATTGTTTAAACTCCCTAAGCCTCTGTTTCTTGCCCTGTGTCTGGCTTCTCTATTTAGATTGTATAGTCTTCAGGGTATTATATCTTAATATGAGTACATGCAACACCAAGCACAAATGGACTCCAAATCTGAATTGTGACCACTAGGTTCTTCTGTAATATAAATAATACAGAAAACATAATCTCATCCAGAACAAAGGAAGATGCATAAAATGTATAATAACAAATTCAGTAATGTTGCACTGCATGTTTAACTAACTGCTCTGTAAATATGAAATAGTTACTGCGTTTTGTCGGATTTGCATTATTACAAGGAAAGAACTGAAGAAATCAGAGGAAGCAATTGTCACATCTGTAAAACCATTTTTCATACATAGAGATGCTAATTTAAAATACTGGTTTATGGTCATAGCTCATTTAAACAAAATTATATAGAATTACATAAAAAATAATATTTGATCCCAAATTTTGCCTGCAGGTATTTGGTAAAGTTGCTATGAGGGACAATAATCAAATTAACAGAAACAACAATTTTCAGACTTTTCCTCAAGCAGTCTTGCTTCTGTTCAGGTACGTATATTTTAATCTGCACCACTACCAAAGTAGGACTGTAGCTTTTTGCTGAAATTTCACTGTAAGGATTTTGATTACATAAAAAAGCCAACAAAAGATTTTCCAATATGCTAGATGTACTCAAGTAATGATATTTCTATGGTGCTACCTCATTAACTTTGAACAATGAAGGACCTTTGTTTAAGATATAAGGAATGTCCAAGTTATTACATAAGAATGTTATGTGACAGTTATTTAGATACAATATCTAATGTTTCCTGGTCAAACCCTTTTTGCTAAAATGTTTCAGACAATAAGAACAACCTTCCTTCTGTTTTAATTGAAATCACTTAAAAAGCTGAGGACCATTTGAAGACCTCAAGTGGGGTGAAGGGCCTAAAGTTTATTTGTGCTAACCCTACAAACCGCACTAGAAATCACCAGCCACAAGTCATGCTAAGTAACTCAGTGAAACCCAGAATTACATTTCCAGAAGGGAAATGAAAAACACTACTAAGCAGTTTGGCAGTTCTGTCTTATGAGAAAAAATACCTCCCAGAACCCACAAACATCTAAAGCAGAAGTTTTCAAACTCTGGAACATCTCCCTTAGGGGACACTGAGGAAAGTCCAAGGGGCTGAAAGATGATGTTGGACCCGCATGACAGGGGTCAGGGATGGAGCACAACCTCTGCTCCCCCTCCTCCAGAGTTCATACAACAGGGTACCCAGCCTGTGGATCAGTATCAACATCTGCTGCAGATGCACCAATTTACTCTGCCGGCAGCCTCCACACTCAGCACTGGCTCCACCCTCAGAAACCATTGCACATGTCTTCTCCTTCCCGAAAAGCTGAGGGGGACAGGTATTGTGTATATTTTTGTCTAGAGTGTGGGGTACTTAGCTCAAAATATATAATTGTAATTCAAAAGGGGGGCTTAGCTTAAAAAGTTTGAAAACTGTAGATCTAAGGAGGGGCTGGAAAAGGGTATCTCATATTGGCAGCCCATGCCTGGGAAGCCACGCCAGCTTGTAGTTAGGGGATCCAGACTATCACCCATCCACCTCTTGAGAACTCCAATAGCAATGGGATGGGTAGGAAAAAAAGTGTATTCTATGTCAGCATGCAACTCCCCCCACAACAAAGTGTAGCTCCATACACACCTGAATGCATTGGGTGAAGACAAGAAGGATGCTCCCCACACCTGCAGGCCCTTTAACTCAAACGGAGTATTTTAGTTGCCGACTAGTCTCATCAAAGCTCCACTCAGATTAGCAGATTTGGACAAACTACCATAACATTGCTAAGACATTATTTGAAAACCAACAGATCCATGGTCTAGTGCCTTTTGTCTCCTTTTGCACTGTCGAATGATAGAACATCTTTGCTAATCTAATGTATTTATCCAAATAGTCTATCTCTAACCCTACCATTGATATTGTAACACTTGGCCTCTTTGGGTTATTAATAAGCTTTGGTTTCTGGTCTGATTTAATTTTTTTCATATGTTTCATTTACCCCATGGGCTTTTGAGGTTAAAGATATGCTACACCATACTAAAAAGGAAGGAGGTGGGTGGCGTCAGTCACAGCCATGTAACCCCTTAGTTATTGTTTGAGATTCCATTGGAATGACAGAATGGAGAATATGGCCCATCAAGAAAACAACCTATTTGAAGCAAATTACCAGCAGATGGGCATTTTGGTGGGCCTGCCATAAATAAACCACATTTTCAGGCACAAATCAAAAAATTGCAATCACAAACAAATTACTGTAGCTTTGCAACGGTCAGTTATCTTTACTCATTTAGCATGCACAAATATGTGTTAGCCTCCCCACCTTTGGAAAATGTTGTTAATCTAGAATAAGAGTATGTATAATGAATGCTATATATGGTGTCCTGTCCGAAAGGGCCAGCCTCTTCCAGCCTTATCCTCTGTCTTCTCATTCAAGGAGCTTCTCTTATGCCAATCCTGAACACGAGTGTACAAGAAACTCTTTCACCAAAGTGATACATATGGGGAGAAGCAACTGATCTATTAGAAACAAAAATAAACAGATGAGAGAGTCCAGTCCTACAAATGTAGGTTAGCATAGTGCTTCCAACTATAAGTATGTCTCACATGACCTCAGTGAGACAATTCAAGGTAGTAAGCACTATGCAAAGAGTATAGACTTCATGGTTAACTGGTCAGCCTTAGGACCTCACCTGGCTCTTGAACATTCTAGAATCCATATTGCTTGGAGAGAGATATGATTAATTTTTCCTCAGAGACCAAATGTTCCACTTGAGGGGCTAGCTATGGGAGGACTATGGATCACAAGTAGGTGGGTTATACAATTGCCTATTATTTACCCTGGGGACCTCTTTGGCTCAGAAACCTGACTTCTGGGGAGGAACATACAAACACAGACTTTCAAATATGTATGCAGTTTTTCATTAACTACACCAAATAACTAAACAAAAGCATCAAAATACATAAAACATAAAAGAAAATGGGTTAGTATCAAATTAATCTAATTATCAGGTTGTAGGGCAGCTGACAGACTTTGCTGGGCCCTGCGCAAGATAGATCAGGGCTGTGTCCAGGCCCTGGGGCCTCTGGAGGGGGTGGAGCCTAGGGCAGAAGAGGCAGGGCCTTAGGGGCTAGCTTCCCTCAGCTAGCTCTTCAGTCCCACTCAATATGCACCAACCAGAACTCTGGCAATGATTTAAGGGGCCCAAGCTCCAGTCACTGGATTGAGAATACAGGCAGTCCCCGGGTTACGTACAAGATAGGGACTGTAGGTTTGTTCTTAAGATGAATTTGTATGTAAGTCGGAACTGGTACATATTGTAGGGGAAACTCTAGCCAAACATTTCTCCAGAGCTCAGTTTTATTCTCCCACACCTCACTTCCCTCAGTCCTTTATTCTCAAGCTGAGGTGTCTGCTGAAAAAAGCCACTCCACGTCTCCCTGGTCTACTGGAGGGGGGGCACTAGCTTCGCGTCTCCCTGGTCTGCTGGGGGAAAGCAGCTAGTGCGGGGTTGCCTCACCCCGTTTGTAAGTAGGGATCCGATGTAAGTCGGATCCGTGTAACCCGGGGACTGCCTGTAATGGGGAAATCACAGCTTTGATGTCAATTAAAGCTCCTGCTGACATTATTGGTGGTTAGATGTTAGCCAGCCTCTTCCGCCTCCTCTGACTCCAATAGAAGGGCAACATGAAACATTGCAGTACAGTTCAAGAAGACAGAACTTACTGCATTCATTATTCAAGTGACAAATTTAGATGAAATTAGCATAATTTCTCAGGATTTAACATGCAACTTTGAACCCATAATATATATTTCTGTGTGATCTTTTAAGGGTATCATCAACACTTTTAGCTTCAGGTGGGATCCCAGCTCAAGGAGACATAGTCATGGTAGCTGTCTTCCAGCTAGCATGCTAAAAATAGAATGTAGCTGTGGCAGCATAAGCAGTGGGTTGGTCTAATTGCCTAGGGTCTTAGATGGGTACATAGTCGGGCAGCTAACTCATCCCACCGCTCACACTGCTGAGGCTACATTCTGCATTTTGCTTGCTAACTCAGTGAGAGCTAATGCCAGCACATCTTCTCAAGCTGGAAATCACACCAAATGGAGTGTAGAAATACTCTTAGAAAGCAAGATTGCTTTTAAATATTGAAAAATTATCCCACAGGCACCATTTTCAGATAAATTCTGTGGATTCTAGTTGTGTGCATAAATTCTACACTACACTATCAGCCAATGCTGAGGGAAAGCTCATTCTGAAACAGTACTTTTTGGTTGATCTTGTCTTGTTTTTGCTCTACTAAAGGTGTGCAACTGGAGAAGCGTGGCAGGAAATCATGCTGGCTTGTTTGCCTGGAAAACGCTGTGATCCAGAATCTGATTATAGTCCAGGGGAAGAATTCACATGTGGAAGCAACTTTGCAATCATTTATTTTATAAGTTTTTATATGCTTTGTGCATTTTTGGTGAGTCTAGTTACAAGCAAAAGTGAGTTTAAGCATTCTGACTGGATAAAAAATTTACAACTAAAACCAAAATCCACAATTCATTTTGTAAAATATTTTTTCAGGGTTATATGTTTCTTAAGGACACCTGAATCCTTTAGTTCAAACTAAAGGCCCAATGCTACCAGCAGTTACAAGCATATACAGTAAAAGCTCTGCTATCCAGCATGTTGCAAGAATGGGGGGTGCCAGTTAATCAAATATTCTGGTTAACTACGAGTTATACTTTACCAAAGGAATATCCATTTTCAAAGAATTAGTCCACAATAAAATGAATAAAGTACAAAATAGTGTAAAGGTACTCACCAGTCCAGTAGTAGTACTACACTGCATTGAGTTGGAGACATTGAGGGTATGTCTATAGTGCAGCTAGGAATGAGCCTTCCAGCCCAGGTAGACAGAGATTTATGGTTGTGGGGCTTGAGGTAGTCTACTAAAAATAGCAGTCGGGGTGTTGCAGCCTGGGGCAGAAGCACAGCTTTCAAGTCCACCTGTACACCTAGAGTTGAGGGCCCAAGCCCCAACCTGATCTGCAATATCTAGAAAGCTATTTTTAATATGATAGCTACAGTCCCTCTAGTGTGAGTAGTGTGAGTCTGTTTACCTGTCTAGACATAATCTGAGACAATGTGGTCAGCATAATCAGCTGTGGTATCAGCTCACAAGCAGGCTAACCATTATCAAGGCTTTTGTAGGCCTCATAGCAAAGTAGAATTTTAAGGAGGCTTTCCAAGGAGGTTAGTGAGATGGCTTTCTGGGTGTTGATAAACTTCTCCCTGGCATGGGAGAAGGAACAAGGATGCTTATTTGAAAATGTAACAACTGGGCAATAGAGAGTGACGTGATGGGCCAATCAGAGGCTGGAGTTGACTTTCAGTACTGAAAGAGCGATTCTAAGTAGTGTGTGAATATGTTATGAAGGGCCTTCGAAGTAAAGGCAAGTAGTTATTGTTTGATATAATTGAGAAGAGAAAGACAGAAAAGCAATGCAAAGAGAGAGGTTACATGGTCAAAGCAAATGGAAATGATCATTTGAAAATGATCCCCATAGCAGTATTCTGAATGGGTATCAGCAGGGCAAAAATGCGTATGTTACATACAAATAATAAAAAATAACGTTATACTTACTGAAACAGAGTAATATTTATCAAATCTAGTGTCTACTAATAGTATTTAATCAATTTGAATTCTAACTCCACTGAAAGTTTAAAGCTATTCTTTCATACAAACACATCTTCCAGCAGAATGAAGGCAAATATGTGTTGAATTGCTTTTTAGATTATCAATCTATTTGTGGCTGTCATCATGGATAATTTTGATTATTTGACACGCGACTGGTCTATTTTGGGTCCACATCATTTGGATGAATTCAAAAGAATATGGTCAGAATATGATCCTGAAGCAAAGTAAGTGAGATGATTTCTCTGGCCAAATATCACTAATGAATATATAAAATTAGAGTGTGAAATACTTTCTTTAGAGGCACATGTGACACATAGTATGTATCTGTTGTAGGGGAAGAATAAAGCATCTTGATGTGGTTACATTGCTGCGGCGCATTCAGCCTCCGCTTGGTTTTGGCAAATTATGCCCCCACCGAGTGGCATGCAAGGTAGGTCTTAAAATAGGTTCCTCTTGTTTTTCTCCATAGTTCATAATTTTACAGAATGCTCAATGTGCATTGCCATGATAATCCTGTCCAGTTTCATGGGTGTGGGATAAGATCCCTCTGATAAGCTTTGATCCATCACCAAATTACTCCAGTTTTACATTGGGTTTATTTGATCTATTCAAATCAGTTTGCATTTCAGGTAATTTATTTCAGTGTACAGGTTGGACCTCTCTGGTCTGGTACCCTTGGACCCTAACTGGTCCCAAATGAGGGAATTTGCTGGAGTAGGGGAGTCCCAAGCTACTGGCCCCCAGCCCACCTCTCTTCCTTTCCCTACTGCTAGCTCTATTGCTGGCCCAGGCAGCCTTCTTGGTGGGCTGCCACAACCCAGCTCTTTTGCCAGACTGCTGTGGCCCTTGGCTCTCCTGCTGCTACATCCCCAGTTCACCTGCCAGGCTATGCTAGCCCCCAGTTATGCTACTGGGACTGCCTCAGCTCTGGCCCCAGCTCTGCTACCCAGAGCTGCTGTGGTCCCAGCCCTGGTTCCACTGCCACCAGCCCAGTAGGGCTCCCACTTATCAGCCCTGCTGCCACTGGGCTCCCAGCCGGGGACTCTCTTGTTCAGGAATATCCATGGTGCTACTGGACTATAAATGTTGCTGGACCAGAGATTCCCAGTTTTGGGAGGTCTAACCTATAATTACAGAAACAAAAGAACTTTAGGATTAAAGAAGTGGCTGTATAAATGTAACAGTATTCTATTTTCATTGTCGTATTTTATGTGTATTTCTAAGAAATTGGCTAAAACATAATCTTACCAAAGAAATACAAAACTTGGTTGTTTTTCAATAAACCTTCAGTCATATGGCATTTATGCTACTTAACGATATCCCAGCAAGAGACCACAGCAGCTTTTATACTTGGCAGTGAATTGTGTGTTTTGGTATGGAGAAAGTCTCTTTTAGAGGGCAGGCCAGCTTTTACTCAATGTTTACTTTTCGTAACTTAGTGATTGCAAGTGGCCTTTCATGTATGACATAAGTTCATCTCTCTTCTGAATGTAGGTAACAAAAGGAGGCATTATAGGGGAGAAGTCAGATTTACAAAACCCCTGCCTTTTTTCTTAACATGTCAAACATTTAATTGTAACAAAAATGCTTCTGTTTTCATTTTATATTCTGTTGCAGTTATTGCACAAAGCAGAATTCTCAGAAATTCCACTTTCAGGCCTACTCACAAGTGTAGGAGACAACACCGCATCCCTTAATTTGTTAATCATGTATTGGCGTTTGTACAAGTGGGAGCCCAACCGCCCGGTCAGTCGCGCGGCCAGCCGCCCCACTCGTGCTCCTCCTGTCCAGGTTCGGTTCCTAGTCCCATCCCCTATCTCTTGCACTGGCGTCTGGCATTTGATTCTGCAGCTGCCTCCGGGATGCGGGGGTAGGGAGGCCCGGGCCCGCCCTCTCTCATGGGCCCCAACCCTGGGCCCTAAGGACAGGTTCACCTGATCCTGTCCAGCCTGTGGGGCTAGTGCCCGAAACTCACCGGCTCCCAGCCCCACCCTGGGCTACTTCCTACCCCGCAGTCCTTCTCTGGCTCTGTCCCAGTCCCCCGGTGGTCCCGTCTCCCTCCGGGTTCCTCTGCTCCTCCCAGGCTGCCTCCTCCCTCTTTTTAAACGCCGCCCTGGCATCCGGCCGGCGTGACGTCACCAGCCTCCCACGTCGCCTCCAGCGTGCCGCCCCGCCCTACCCCGGCGTGCCTCCCGGCGCTCACCTCTCTGGCTCCTACCCCACCGCGCAGCTGAGCAGTGGTGGCCGTACAGGGGCTGCACACATCTTGTGCTTCCTGGTTGGCCCCCAGGAGCGCAAGCGCGACTGCGGGGTCAGTGTGGGGCGGATTTGCCTCCGTGGGGCGGAGGCGGCCCGTCCCATCACAGCGGTCTACACAGAGGCCTGAAACCAGTGGGTATATACTTGGCATGGCTAAGCAGTGCCTCCACTTCCACTACTCAAGCCACAGTGTTTTTTATCCGGCTAGCCTGAGGAGAGCTAGTGCATGTGTGCACAAGCAGGGGAGTCACATCCCTAGCTCATAGTGTAAACAAGGCCTTGCACCAGAACAGAGGAAATATCAGTTAGACTGAAAACCATTCTGATAGAACAAATAGTGTAATTTTGTCAAGAGATGTCACAGAGGCATGGCTGCTTAAAATGCTGCTGGCAATAGAGTAGATGACAATTCAAGTCTTGTACTAGCTGAATCAGAAATTCCGTTCCATTCTGATTCAATGAAGTTGTCACTGTTTTTCCATTTAGGCTGGCAGACTTAATTAAATGAGTGTGAGATGCATGATCCTGTGTAAAGTACTCTTGGAAAATGTAATAGCTTTTGCAAGTTGATTTTGATGTGACTGTTAGGTGGGCATGCGCATGAATACAAATAACTGAAACAAACTAATTGCAAAAAACAATGAGCTAGATTCTCTCGTGCAGTGCATCTGCTTTGTGCTGCGCTCCTGGCACAATCTGGTCTTAACAGTTGTCAAATCTGCCCCTAAGAGGATCCCCTCAATATAGGGGAATCTTGGTGGCAAAAACCAGAACAGAGGCTCTTGCACCAATTCACTAATCTCCCCCCCACCATTGCGCGCAAAGAAGTGGCCAGGAGGCATTGCCAGCAGAAAGGTTGTGTAGCCAGCAGTCCCTTGCACTATTCTGATCCCCAGCTGCATTTTTCTGAGCCTGTTAGCAGCTGAAACAAAAGACAGAACTATGTAGCACTTTAAAGACTAACCAGATGGTTTATTAGGTGAAACAAAAAACAGGACTATGTACAGTAAACTTCCAATAATCCGGCACCTTTAGGACCCAGGGGGTGCCGGATTATCAGATTTGCCGGACTATCAGAAGGGGGGGCTATGAGGGATCTGGGGTGGGGGGGTGCCACCCCAGATCTCTCATAGCCCCCCCTTCCGATAGTCCGGCTCTGCCCCAGGCATCCCTGATTCAGCCGCTGCTGGTCAGTTTCAGCAGCAGCTGAATCGGGGACGCCTGCAGCAGAGCAGCTGGAGTGCTGCCGGGTTGGTTCGGTAGCGCCGGCCCTTGGCGTGGCGAGACCAACCCGGCAGCACCCCAGCTGCTCTTGGGGACACCTGGGGCAGAGCAGCTGGGGTGCTGCCAGGTTGGTCCCGCAGCGCCGCTCCTCGGCGCTACTGGACCAACCTGGCAGCACCCCAGCTGCTGTGCCCCAGGTGTCCCCAAGTCAGCCACTGCTGATACTGATCAGTGGCTGACTCCAGGAAGCCCGAGGCAGAGTTGCTCTGCCCCGGGCTTCCTGGAGTCAGCCGCTGGTCAGTTTCAGCAGCGGCTGAATCGGGACGCCTGGGGCAGAGCAGCTGGGGGGCTGCCGGGTTGGTCTGGTAGCGCCAACCCGTGGCGCTGCGAGACCAACCCGGCAGCACCCCAACTGCTCTCTCCCAGATGTACCCAAGTCAGCCGCTGCTGAAACTGACCAGCGGCTGACTCCAGGAAGCCCGGGGCAGAGCAGCTCTGCCTTGGGCTTCCTGGAGTCAGCCACTGGTCAGTTTCAGCAGCGTCTGAATTGGGGACAGTTGGGGTGCTGCTGGGTTGGGTCCCGCAACCCCGAGGGGCAGTGCTACGGGACCAACCCGGCAGCACTCCAGCTGCTCTGCCCAAGGCGTCTCCGATTCAGCCACTGGTCAGTTTTAGCAGCAGCTGAATTGGGGAAGCTGGGGGCAGAGCAGCTCCAATGGTCTGGCTGCCCGGAGCACTTCCGGGTTCCTGATGGTGCCGGACCATCAGATGCTGGTCCATCGGAGTTTTACTGTAGCACTTAAAAGACTAACAAGATGGTTTGTTAGGTAATGAGCTTTCCTGGGCCAGACCCACTTCCTCAGATCAATATGTGGAAGAAAATCGGCAGAACCTTATATACCAAAGTGATACAATCAAAAAAATGAATGCATGTGAAATTGACAAATCAAATTTTAGAACAGAGTGGGGGTTAGGGGAGAAGGTTAGTGTCTGTGATGTAATGACATAGGGGTGACAATAGGGGAAGTTTCTGTGAGGTAATGACATTAGGGGTGATAATTGGGGAAGCTATCTTTGTAATCGGTGAGATAATTAGAGTCTTTGTTTAAACCCATACATAACGTGTCCAATTTAAGCATGAATGACAATTCTGAAGCTTCTTGTTGAAGTCTGGAGTTAAAGTCTCTTTGAAGCACTATGCATGTTTTAAGGTCATGGAGGGAATGGTCAGTCTGGCTGAAATGGCAAGCAACAGCTTTCTCTCTGTGAGAGAGTCTTATGTCTGTTTTGTGTGCACTGATTCTTTGGCGAAGTGTCTGAGAAGTTTGTCCAATGTACATAGCAAACGGACACTTTAGGCACATGATGGCATAAATTATATTTCTGGATGAACAGGAATATGTATTCTTGATCTTGTAACTGACATGGTTAGGTCCAACAATGGTGTGAGCAGAGTAAATATGTGGACAAAGCTGGCACCGGGGTTTGTTGCAAGGGAAAGTTCCAGGGTTGGTATTAGTGTGGTATGTCCTGTGGTGTAAGATAGAGCAGACCTCAGACTCCTGTAACTCAGTGCCAGGATCATGGTACTGCAGAGACAGAGGCAATTGGATCAGGAACATACACTTTTGCATACACAAAGCCACATTTGCATCACACTGCCCAACCTTTCTGCTTTATGCAATTGCCTTTCCAAGGGTCTGGCCTGATGTCTGCAAGGGAGCTTAATGAATAAAACGTGAAAAGCACCAAACATTTTGAGCTTTTCTGGGGGAAAATGGTGTTAATAATAATATCCTCTATAAACTGTATTCAAGTTAGATGGATTTTTGGAATGCCATGGACCATTTGTAGTCTCAGGCAAAAATATTCTCTTGCAGAGCAATAGACATTTTATCAGCTAAAGGATGTGATTTTTTTTCTCCGTGCCTTCTTAGGTGTTATTCTTTTCATACATTTCAGCTTTTTAGATAAACAAATACAATTAAACATTGTTGCTCAAATATAGTTGCTCAGAAATTAATTTTTATAAAAGATTTATTTTGTTTTCTTTTTGTTTCCATTTACAGAGGTTAGTAGCCATGAACATGCCTCTGAACAGTGATGGAACAGTCATGTTCAATGCTACATTATTTGCCTTAGTTAGAACTGCGCTGAAGATCAAAACAGAAGGTAAGATAATATAAGTGAAAATGATACTGTGTATGTCAAAATACTGGTGAGGAAAAATTCAGGAGATGTGATATTCTACGTAATTCCCTCTTGCTGTACTTTAGCAAGCCTGAAACAGGTTTTGGATTGTGGGTTATATTCCTGAATGGCTGGAGCATTATTTTCTTATTTTGAGGGTTAGAAATTGGATGAGAATGCTGCGGTAGAGGCCTAGGGTGGAAATCGTTACAAAATCATATTTGGTCAAAGATACTGGCATATATTGTGGAGGCTGAATATGAGTGGGTTTAGCTGGCTTTTATCACTGCACATTTAAAAAAAGGTGTTACAGTTTCACTAAATGGTTTGTGTTAACTATGCCCTAGAATAACTTCATCCTTTTCTGTCATTTACTGTCTCTGTCTCCTTTTTCCTTCCAATTGTTTGTATTTTCAGTTTTTTGTATTCCAAAGTATTTCATTACATATTGCTCCCCATCATCTGGTGGTGCCTCCATTCCCCCAGAAAACTTCATATTCCATTGCCCATAACAAGCTGCTCAGAATAAGCCTCTTTACGTAGCACTGTGGGCACTCTCATGGCTGAGCTCTGTGCTGCAAGAGAAGGGACTCTTGCTTCAACAGGCTGCTGTCTGAGCTTGAAACCTATATCCAGAAGCTGTTCCCATGATCAAATGGATTTAGGGCTCAGCAGGAGAGAAGGGAGAGCACCACACATTGGCTTTGAAAGAGTCACCCATTGCCTTTGAGCTTGGAGCAACTTTGCAGTGGAAGCAGGATGGATCCAGGACCCACTTTACACACACTGCATCTCTCCTCTTTGTCTGCTTCCCCTAGACTAGTGTAGTAATAGAGGAGTTCACCATGGGGGCAGGGGACTGGACTCGATGACCTCTCGAGGTCCCTTCCTAGTATTCTATGATAGGCTATTAAAAACTAACAACCCTGTTTCAGGGGAGCCCTGAGCCCATGACTCACCTGCAAGATGGTCACAGGCTACTAGTGGTCCACTGACCACACTTTGAGTATCACTACTTTAAACTAAACAATTCAATGTAAGGACTAAAGAATCATTAATTGAAGCACTACTTGAAATGTAATTGTTTTCTAAGTTACATGTAGCATAATCATTATGTCTGTCTGTCTAACAGGTAACCTAGAACAGGCAAATGAAGAACTTAGAGCGGTTATAAAGAAAATCTGGAAGAAAACCAGCATGAAGCTCCTTGATCAAGTTGTCCCTCCAGCTGGCGGTTAGTGGGATAAACTTTACAATAAGCTATGTTTGGTACATTTTAGACTTTATAAATCATGAGGAAACTAGATATTGTGTAGAAATATTTCAGCGTAAAATCAGAACCCTAATGTCATTAGCCAACAGTAAGCTATAATGCTAAAATAAACATATAGAATATTATATTTTTGTTATGTTAGATCATATAATGACAGGGCTGATTAATACACCTTTCTTAAATTGAAAGGAAACAAAAAAGAGATACTTTATATTAATTTTCTTTTTTGCAAAAATACCTGTATTAGCTATACAATTGATTTCAATGCATTCAGCAAGATAAAGAGCTTATATTTTGTACTAATTAAGCTTACCATTATGTTTTTGCTTATATTCTTTTATATTTTGAATATTTCTGGCAGAAAACTAAAATCTTTGTATTTCCTGTTTTAAAAAAATAACATTTTGCTAAATTTATAAAGCCAAAAGGCTCAAATCTTCACTCTGTTACACTCGTTTAAATTCAGAGCAATTCCACTGTCTGCAGACAATGGAGTTGGTCCAGATTTACACCTGAATAACTGAGATTGGAATATAGGCCAAAGTAAATAGATTTTAAAATTCCACTGATTTCAGTACATTGGGAAGAACTATGAGGCATGTACGTTACTTATTACGTACTGTAAAATGACATGTCAAATCTTTTGTTATATATGTATATATAAATATATACCTATTATATATATATATATATATATAGCTTTTTTAGACTATACAGATGCATAGTAAGATACTGTAGGGTTAGATGACTGTTTTTTACTTGCTTTTTCAAGTTTTAAAGGTGCAGGATCTGTTGCACAATATCATCCATACCAATAATATAGTCAGACATCCAAGAAACCGATCCATTGTAATAATCTGGTATGTTTTGTAGCTTATACTTTCAAGACTGATCAGACTCAGGTTTGGAAGCAGACTCAGGATCCCAGACTCGATGGTGATGGAGGCTGATCTCTCTCTGAAGGTGACATTCATAGTCTAGGGAAGAGAGAACATGCTAGCTGCACTGCTCTTCAGCATGATTAAAAAAAGCAGCATTAGCTTTGGCGCTGGAGGGAGCCACTTGCTACTGGTGAGATGGCTGCCAGCTAAAAATGGGGATGATGCCAAAAAATAGACAATTGGACTTCCAAAAGGGGAAATGATACTGCACATTTAAAACAACCTTTTTGTCTGTGTTCTACTCTCTTCTTTTTAGCCTTACACCTGAGTGCTTGCATGGCATATATGAATTGCTTTGTTATTGTTGTAACTATGTGCTTGAGCTTTTTCTGCAGCCTCTCTGTTCCTTTCAACTATCAGTCTTTCAGAATATTCTGAAGCAATTCTGTTTTAGGGTGGTGGCATGGAATTAGTGTTGCCTCTTGCCTCTTTATTCCCCTACGTTTTTATTGAAATATGGATGCATGCTTCAAAATAGCTCGCTGTGCCTGTATAAATTAACAGAGAATCTTCAAAGATTATATTCTTAGAATTAGTCTTCTATAGGTGCACACTCTAGTTCACTGTTTAAACTTCGGTTTCATTTCATTGCTGATTACAAGCTATATATTAACTTTCAGTTATACTAAAATCCATTGCTAGTACCATAATACTTACTTTGAAAATGTAATTCATCAGTGTAGCTAGGTTGAAAATTTGGATCATAATTAATACTGTTAAAAAACAGATTGTCACCAAAGATTTATAAAAGTATAGTATAAGAGCATGTGGTCAAGTCCTTTTTCCAGTTACTAGACAAGATCAAATCTTTCTGTTTCAGTCCTGTTTTCTTTCTTTGCAGAGCCTAGTTAATATAATTTTCATGAATAAGTAAATACAGAAATTAATGATGTTTTATTCTACTGAAAGGAGAAAAGTGAAATACAAGTATTTTACATTCAAATCTTCTATGAACGTAAAATATTTGGTATACCACATAAAGTTGTTCTTACCTAAACTGGATATTCAATAGAAAAATAAGATATGGCAATATAAAAGCTAATAGTTAAGTAATAGTCTCTAAGTAAGTCTTTAATCAAATATGAGCAAAGTATCTTGGTTCTATATTTCAAAATCTGCTACATTTATGGTATTTAAATAGGACAAACCACAATGTTTCCCCAGGGTTTTTTCTCTTGGGTTGTACTGATGAAGGCTAGATCTTTTAGTAGGCTTCTACATGCACGATACCACCATAATAGGATCAGAACCAATCAATTCTCTGATTGGCAGAATGGAAAGAAACCAAAATACATTTTTTGAGCCAAGTAGATGCAATGTGAAAAACTAGCAAGAATTATATTACAAATTGATGTAAACTGATTTCATTAAATCATTAGTAATTAACAACTGATTTCAGCTCAAGAAAGTCCCTTGCAAAAGACTAAATATGAGATACATGCTGGGTTTAACGTTAAATAATGTTATTAATCTAAGAAAATGTAGGACAGAAGACATACCAAGACCTCCTGAGGTCCATCTCCTTTTTGGAAAATACATTTTCCTATAAATCCCCCCTTCCTTTGCCAGTTCTCTTTCACCTGACACTTTCTGCCTTGTTTAAAAATGTGTTTCACATAAATAATTTCGTTTGCTCCTCTTTTGGCTGTAATTACAAATCTATCCATAGTGTGGTCACTTCTACTTAGCTGCTTCCCTGCTTTTCTCTAGTTACGTGTGTTACCCTAAAAGAAAATAAAAAATGACTTTCTGTAGCCTAGTCTCAAACTTTGTGTGCCAGGTTTCCACGTACAACTGATTGTGCCTGATAAAGTACATGTGCGTCTCTTTTGCACACCGAGACTGCAATTTACGTACACAAATTGGGCAGCTGGAAACTCAATCTGTCTAATTTGCACATAAAAAGTAGGTGTATGCCCATGCTTCTGGGCACACTCAGCTGCTGTGCAAAAGTGGCTACTGTGCAGCATCGTGGACTGGCTTGAGGCATGCTCGGTGTGGCCCATATTGTTTGTGATATAATGTCTCTCATTTCTATTCATTTGTTCTTTTCACAAACCAGTTCATATATTATTTCCTTAATAGCTCTGTTCAAATACTGGAGAGGAAATAATATTAAGGATGGGGAAAGATTTCTGTGAGAGTCAGACCAATATATATTTCAGGAAGTAATGGTCTTCATTAAACTAAAAAAGAGAGGTTGAGATTAGGTGCCTTTCAGGGAAATCTTATTAACAGTCAAAACAGAGCAATTAGTCAGTTGAACAGCTGCCAGGTGCAACAAAGAAAGTGACCACAAAGGCCAAGTCTACATTAGGAGGCAAAGTTGAACTAAGGTATGCAAATCTAGCTACGTGAATAACGTAGCTGGAGTCAATGTACCTTAGTGTGACTTGCCACAGCATCCCCACTATGTAGGGTTGATGGGAAAATTTCTTCATCGAGTTCCCTTTCTCCTTGTGATCTGGTAGAGTACCAGAGTCAACAGGAGCATGATCAGCAGTTGATTTAGCATGTCCTTACTAGACCCACTAAATCGACCCCCTAGAGTTCGAGCTCCACAGTATCCATCTTCCGGTAATTGAAAAGATTATGTAACTAACTTCAGAGCCTCAAGGAAAAACATTCTGCCTAAGGACCTGAATCTATGCAGTGATGTGCTCTTCCTGTGAGGAGCTGAGACCTCTCCATTCCCGTGGCAGCCAGTGGAAGTTTGGGAGGCTCAATACCTTTAAGGAAGCATCAGCACTTGGCAAGAGCAAGTTCAAGAATAAGAGACTTCCTGAAACACACTGGGCTCCTAACCAAGCCAGTTTAAACAAATTAGGATTAGGTTTTTTTCTTGTTGTTCTTTGATACTTTTAAAGACACATAAAGTAAACACCTGCACCAAATATATCCTTATTATATATTCACTGAACTCAGTGATGTTACATCTGAAATGAATTTGGCCCACATCAGACTTTGCTGTCACCAATACTTCTGAAAGGAGCTTGTTTTGAATAGTAGATGGGTTTAATTAGTTTTCTAAAAAGACATCAGAGTACTGAAACTCTCTATGGAAACGGTCCATCAAAATGAAATATTATGTACTCTTACAGTAGCATTATTAAAAGAAATAAGTTAATTACACTTAAAATCTTAGAGGATACCATATTACAGTAGAACCTGTTAAGTTTTTGGATTTCTCATATAATGCAAAGTCAAAGAGAGATTTCATTTTATTCAAAGTAATACTGCATGACCTGATATATATAAAAAAGACAGTGGAGCATTTGCAATGTGTGTAAGATGGAACTCATTATATGTTTTCCGCCAAAAGTATGTTACAGTGTGACTACATATTATACAGTGTTTGTAGAGTCTTTCTCAATTCAGCCAATAGAAGTTAAGAACGTAAGAGCACAGGAACATAAAAAAGGCCATACTGGGTCAGACTAAAGGTCCAGCTAGCCCAGTAGCCTCTCTTCCGATACTGGCCAATGCCAGATGCCCCAGAGGGAGTGAACAGAACTGGAAATCATTAAGTGATTCCTCTCCTGTCATCCATTCCCAGCCTCTGACAAACAGAGGCTAGGGACACCATTCCTACCCATCCTGGCTCATAGCCATTGATGGACCTACCCTCCATGAATTTATCTAGTTCTTTTTTGAACCCTATTAAAGTTGTGGTTTTCCCAACATCTTCTGGCAAGGAGTTCCACAGGTTGACTGTGCGCTGCATGAAGAAAAACTTCCTTCCTTGTTTTAAATCTGCTACCTACTAATTTCATTTGGTGACCCCTAGTTTTTATGTTATGGGAACAAGTAAATAACTTTTTCTTATTCACTTTTTCCACACCAGTCATGATTTTACAGACTTCTATGGTATCCCCGTTTAGACTCCTCTTTTGTAAGCTGAGAAGCCCAGTCGTTTTAATCTCTCTTCATCTGGGACCCATTCCATACCCCTAATCATTTTTGTTGCTGTTTTCTGAACCTTCTCCAATGCCAATATATCTTTTTTGAGATTAGGCAACCACATCTGTGTGCAGTATTTAAGATGTGGGCTTACCATGGTTTTATTTAGACGCAATAAGATATTCTCTGTCTTATTCCCTTTCCCTTTTTTAATGATTCCTAACATTCTGTTTGCTTTTTTTTACTGCTGTTGCACATTGAGTGGATGTTTTCAGAGAACTATCCACAATGACTCCAAGATCTTTCTCTTGAGTAGTTATAGCTAAATTAGTCCCCATCATTTTGTATGTGTATTTGGAATTGTTTTTTCCAAGTTATAATTGTCCCTACTAACTCAGGTCCTGAGACGTATTAAGCACTTGTCTTTCACAATGAGGTCAATAGACATTACAGATAGTCAGCGCCCATCAGGATTTGGCCTACTAATAAGCAAAGTAGACTTTGGCATCGCCAACATTTATAAGCACATCAGTTCCCCTTGATGCATAATACTGCGTTAATAAGCAGCCATTTTCCAAACAGGTTTATCACTGCATTAAAAATGGCAATAGAAGAAAACAGCAAACAAATAAGGCAGCAAACTTCACTCCATATAAGTCCAGGAAAGTAAAGAATACCAAAAGTGGATTTTTTTTTTAGCAATAAGATATTTGTGCATTTCTAATATGCATGCCTTACTAGGACATCAAAAGTCCATATTTGAATGCTCCAACTGGCCTTTAGTCTCATAAAATGGGCATGTAACATAGTTAACTGCTGAGTTGAGAACTTGAATGTGGGATTTGGATATCTTAATAAGGCACGTGTATTTGAAGACTGGGCTTTCCATATGAAAGTATGGTATGGTTCACAAAAGTGACTGCTTAATACGGTACATCTTCTGAATTGTAGTTAACTGACAAAGCTTGTCTTTACCTTTATTAGCATTTCAGAGTCAATATTCTACTATAAAAAACATTATGTTCTGCACCTACATACTACTATTGTTAGCAGGTAGCTAAGGAGTAAATTCTTTCTTCAACAAGACTCTGATTAATTAATTTTGAATTTATGAGGGATTTGCCCTTAAATTCTTATTTCGGATTTTTTGTTGTTGGTTGGCAATAAGATAATAAGCACATATAACCTAGCTTGTAAGGTGCTCAGATACTATGCAGGTGGAGCAAAAGTGCAGAAACTTACACAGACAGATAAATAGATTAGATGCCACTTTCATGGTGCAGTTCAAAAATTGTGTTTTGATATGTTAACTGAGCAAATTAGGTTTGGTAGGAAGTAACTGAGCAAGAATAAATAAAAAAATAGGAAATCTTCTTTTTGTAGTCATTCTTCTGAGCATATTCAATTTCAGTAGCTCTGATTTTAATACATTTGTTCAAAGTAACCAAAGCCAGTAATTCAACTCCTGTACAGATACTAACATGTTTATGATGTTATTAAAAAGGCACCTTTTTAGAACTTAGCAAAATATTCTATTTTCTTTTACTTTAAGGACTACTTCACTTAATTCTAATATTGAGCTTGCCTGTCTGCTAAAATACTGCTTTATGCTAGGGTTAGGCTATCTTATTATAAAGTAAAAGCATAGTGCTTATTGCACCCATCACATTTGTTTTCCTGAATCAGATGTGAGTATATAGGCTATTGGTGAAATGTGCTGACATGGGAGAGATGTGTCTGGTCTGTTCATTTAGATGATGAGGTAACCGTGGGGAAGTTCTATGCCACCTTCCTGATACAGGACTACTTTAGGAAATTCAAGAAACGCAAAGAACAAGGACTGGTGGGGAAATATCCTGCGAAGAACACCACAATTGCTCTGCAGGTGATTTTGTTTTTACATTTTAACTAACCATTTTGTAAGCTTATTTGAAATAGCAGGTAGATGACTGTTCATGATTGCGTAGTACCTCGAGGATTTTATGTAAATGACACTTTGAGTTCTTCGATCATCAAAAAATAAGGAGTTTTTCTGTCTTTAACAAGGTAAGTGCAAAATGTCTTTCTTTGTGTGCTGCTAAAACAGTAGCAAGCAGTTATAGCAAAACTGCTTATGTTTAATAGATTTGTTGCAGAAATTTGAGACAAAGCTGATCATATTACGTTAGCTAAAATGAAGTGTCATCTTCTCTTCTTCATTCTACCTTTTTTAAGTTACTAGATTTTTTGCTTGTGTTACTGTAATGGTGTACAGCAGGAACTCTCAAATATTTTCATAGCACATGCCATCTCTTAATGGGCAGATTATCTTAAGGAACAACCTTTTCTCCCATAGCTTATTGTCCTCTTCCTTTCCCACTGATAGTCACATGTACCATCTCCTCTCCTGTTTATGATTATATAACCTCACTTTGGCAATTGTTTATATGGGAAAGAAATATTCAAGTGCTTTTGGCTATCTTTTAAAGCAACTTAGCAAGCAGTTCCATTTGATCAGCCAGCTTTCCACAAACCACGCATAAGTAGTTTATGGACTATTGGGCCAGAGATCATTATTTGGAAATTTATGCCTTAGGAAAATGCCATCTAGATTAGTGAACTGGGCTTTGAAACAAAAGGCTGCCCTTGTAAAACCTGAGTTGTTACACACTGCTCAGTTAATGTTGGACCAGGACTTTCTGACATTCAGCTCATGCTAGGTAGATATCTATGTAGTTTATGTGCTAACTTCTTATTTTGATGTTGAATCTTAGTACACTACCCAAAGAAGCAGCTAGTACCACAGTTTCCACCAGGGAGTATTTTAATGTGGTACACATATTGTTTTCTTAAGAACTAGGTATTGATTTGTAGTTCAACCTAGCAATAGTTTTAACTGTTTTATGTATGTCGGAAGTAAGTGTGTGTGTGTGTGTGTGTGTGTGTGTGTGTGCGCGCGCGCGCGTGTATGAACTTGTGTCTATATTGGATGAGAATGAGACTTGCTATTCCTACATGGCTCATGTGTACTGATATGTCCCTTAAGGATCACTGGAATGGTTTACCCCTCTGAAGCACCTTGCATTCTGAGTTGACCTATAGGTAGGTGGGACAGGCCAGTATTCACTATAGCACCTAGGAAGTTGACATATGATACTAGGACATGCTAGGGCAGAAAAACCATGTATTTGTGTATCAAAAGAAATAGTGGGAGACTGAGAAGAGGCAAAAACAAAAGCAGTGAGTCTGAATTAGGAGAAAAAAGAAAGGCATCAGAGAAGCATGGGAGGAGAGATCAAAGAGGAGGGTGAGTGGAGGAGCCTGAGAGATCGTGGGCCTGATGCTGAGCTACCTTACACTGTTTGGAGTCCCACTGACTTGAATGTGAGTGTGTGGTTGTACGTCTGATCAGAACATCTCCCAGAACAAAGGAGAGGGGCTTACATGAGATGAAAAACAGCAAGGGAGCAGGACCTTTTCCCTCAACTGTGGGCAGTCCTACTCACTGTCTAAATCTCTTAGCTAAGCATGGTGTATTCTGATCAGTAAGGAGAGAAGAATGTAATAATAGGTTCAAAATTATTCTTCTCTCATGCTTTCAACGTACCTTTCCACATTTTTCCTTTCCTTTGTCTGGAAAACCACTGTGGAGAGAGATAGAACAGCACTCAGATTTCACTGAACTATTCAGTTTATGAAATCTTTCCCTAAATCAGATGGACTTGTGGGTATGTCCACACTTGGAGCTGTGGATGCTACTTCTAGCTTCATAATCATCCTACCTCTCATCGAGCTAGCATGCTAAAAATAGAGTATGACTGCAGCAATGTGAGCTGCAGGACAGGTTAATTGTCCAGAGTACATACCTGTCCAACACCCTACCCACGTACTCAGAGCGTGCGCTGCCACAGCTACATTCTGGTTTTAGCATGGAAGATTTAAGAGAGTTAGTGTAAATGTGTGTCCTTGAGCTGAGAATCACACCTCCAGCTCGAAGTGTAGACATGCCTTAGAGTAGTATAGCTTTCTTGTTATGATCCTTTCTTACTACTGGTGACCCTCTTACTGGTCTGACTACTGTACTGGAATTCTTTAAAGTGGAAATCTTACATCTCCAGGCTCCAAAATTAGCTCACCTTACACAAAATGTTTTATTTCCTTCTGATCCTAAAATATCTATCAGCCTTCCAGAATGAGGAGTTGAACACTCATAAAATGGCAAATACTTGCAATTCTCTGGGTTTGCTACCTGGGTTGTGTGTGCACATGTTCCACCTTGGATGTCAGTGCAGCCTCTGTGTTCCACCTCCCTCTACTATGCCTGCCTGTTTGACCATGAGAGGATATTTCAGGTTGATAGGATTCTGTTTCCCCTGCTGTGTATTTGGATAGCCTCCATGTGACCACTAATAGCATGAGTCCTGAGTGAGTTTTCAAGCCACAGTATCAAAATAATGATTTAATAGGCCAAGTCTTGCCTGAAGCAGCTGCCGCCACCCTGCTGCTAGACACTTGGGCCATGGTGGTCACACCTGCACTACACCTCTTCGCATTAGGGATGTCAACGTGTAGTCTTCTTGGTTAATTTAGTCAACTACATGCACTCCTGTCCTGCTGCCTCTTTATCAAAGGTGGCAGGTGGGGTGAAGGAGGCAGGAGCTGGTGCCTCTGACGAGCCAGCTTTTAAGCCAGCTCCCCACGAGCACTGGATCCCTTTAGAGCTGCCTTCCCCCTCACCCTCATGGGGCTGCCTCTGATAGAGAGGCAGCTGCATGGGGCGGGGCAGGAGGGTAGTCAGGAGCCAGTAGATGTGGGAAGCCGGTTTTCAAGCTAACTCCCTGCATGTACTGGCTCCCATGGAGCCACTTGCCCCCACCCTATGCTCTCTCTCTCAGAAGCAGCAAGGAGGAGGGGGATGGGCAGGTAGAAGCCTGTGCTCCGAGTGAGCTGGCTTAAAAGCCAACTCCCCTTGAGCACTAATTCAACCCCCCCACCCCACACACTGCTGATTCTATCAAGATATCCTATAGTAATAGAAATGTAGCCGTGTTAGTCTGGTGTAGCTAAAGCAAAATGCAAGACTATGTAGCACTTTAAAGACTAACAAGATGGTTTATTAGGTGATGAGCTTTCGTGGGCCAGACCCACTTCCTCAGATCAAATAGTGGAAGAAAATAGTCACAACCATATATACCAAAGGATACAATTTTAAAAAATGAACACATATGAAAAGAACAAATCACATTTCAGAACAGAAGGGGTATGCGGGGGGGGGGGGGAAGGAGGAAGGAAGGTAAGTATCTGTGAGTTAATGATATTAGAGGTGGGGAAAGGTAGATATCTGTGAGCTAATGGTATTAGAGGTGATAATTGGGGAAGCTATCTTGGTAATGGGTAAGGTAGTTGGGGTCTTTGTTCAATCCCCCCCATGGAGAGTGTCGAATTTTAACATGAATGACAGTTCAGAGGATTCCCTTTCAAGTGCAGATGTAAAAGGTCTTTGTAGCAGAATGCAGGTGGTTAAGTCGTTGAGACAGTGTCCTTTCTGGTTGAAATGGCAAGAAATTGTTTTTTCTTTGTGATCCTGTCTGATATCTGTTTTGTGGGCATTAATCCTTTGGCGAAGTGTCTGAGACGATTGTCCAATGTACATAGCAGACGGACACTTTCGGCACATGATAGCATAAATTATATTTCTGGATGCACAGGAATATGTGTTCTTGATCTTATAACTCACTTGGTTAGGTCCAATAATGGTATCAGCAGAATGAATATGTGGACAAAGCTGGCAACGGGGTTTGTTGCAAGGGAAGGTACCAGGGTTGGTATTAGTGTGGTATGTCCTGTGGTTGTTGGTAAGAATCATCTTGAGGTTAGGTGGTTGTCTATAGGGGTATGTCTACACTACAAAGTTAGTGGAGCGCTTAGTTCGAACTAGGTAAACCTCATTCCACGAGGACTAAGCCTAGCTCGAACTTACTAGTTCGAATTAAGGGGTGTGTAGCCCCTTAATTCGAACTAGTGGGAGGCTAGCCCTCCCCAGCTTTCCCTGGTGGCCACTCTGGCCAACACCAGGGAAACTCTATTGCCCCCCTCCCGGCCCCGGAGCTCTTAAAGGGGCACTGGCTGGCTACAGTGCCCGTGCCAGGTGCAAGCCTGCCAGCACCCAGCTAGCAGACCCTGCACCTGGCACGGCTCGAGCCAGCCACCCGATGCCCCCCAGCCCTCCCCCTCTTCCCGGGACCAGGCTGGCGGCTCCCGGGAGTTTGCCTGGGACCGCAAGAGGCGAGCACCCACCTGGTCTAGTGCGGAGATCGTGGACCTTGTCCACGACCTCTGCACTAGGCACAGGAAAGTGGCTGTCTAGGGCAGGAGAGCTGCCAGCCTGGCCACCCAGGAGCAGGTGTGCATGAAAATCAAGGTGGTCCACTGAGACCCTCCGACCCTGAGCCCTGAGCTTACAATGGCCATACTGGGTCAGACCAAAGGTCCATCTAGCCCAGTAGCCTGTCTGCCGACAGCGGCCAATCCTAGGGACCCTGAAGGGGATGGACCGAAGACAGTGACCAAGCCATTTGTCTCGTGCCATCCCTCTCCAGCCTTCCACAAACCTTGGGCAGGGACACCACTCCTACCCCCTGGCTAATACCACTCCATGGACCCAACCTCCATGACTTGATCTCACTTCTCTTTAAACTCTGTTCTAGTTCTAGCCTTCACAGCCTCCTGCAGCAAGGAGTTCCACAGGTTGACTCTTTGCTTTGTGAAGAACAACTTTCTGTTATTAGTTTGAAGCCTGCTACCCATTCCTTTCCTTTGGTGTCCTCTAGTCCTTCTATTATGGGAACTAATGAAGAACTTTTCTGTATGCACCCTCTCCACCCCACTCGTGCTTTTATAGACCTCTATCATATCCCCCCTCCATCTTCTCTTTTCTAAGCTGAAAAGTCCCAGTCTCTTTAGCCTCTCTTCCTGTTCCAAACCCCTCATCATTGTAGTTGCCCTCCCCTCTCCCACCCTCTGTCTTCCCCTCTCCCACCTCCTTTTCCCAGTCTCCCCGAGTTTTGTTCAATAAAGAGAGATTCTATTTTTGACCACACGTTTTCTTTATTTTGTACATCAGGAAGGGGGGCTAGGGAAGGGTAAGTGGAAGGAGGTGAGGGAGGAATGGGGTATGAGCCCCCAATGGGGAGGACTGGGCTGGCTCTGCGGGCTTCTGGGGGTGGAAGCTCTCCTGCAGCCCCCCAATTGCCCCCTCTCCCCAGATGGCAGCCTGTGGCAAGTGCAGCCAGTCTGATGGCCGAGTGCTGTGATGTGCCCAGTGTGGGCACTCAGGGCAATCCAAGCCAGGACTGCTTTTCAAGCGGGGCACCCCTGAGAACTGTCTGTCCGGGCTGGGGGTCGGGTCTCTTTAAGCACAGCCCTCGGCTAGCCTGAGGCTGCAGCTCCACGCTTTACGTCCTCATTTGATGCCCTGCCGACACTGCTTCCGGCCATCCATAACCCCGGTTTAGGGTCCACTTAATGTGGACATGCTAGTTCAAATTAGCAAAACGGTAATTCGAACTAGTTTTTTAGTCTGGATGCGTTAGTTCGAATTAGCTTAGTTCGAATTAACTAATTAGTTAGTTAACTAAGTTAGTTCGAATTAGCGCGGTAGTGTAGACATACCCTAGGAGACTATGTGTCTGTCTCCCAGGGCCTCTTGGAGTATGGTATCCTGTTCCAGTATACGCTGTAGTTTATTGATAACGTGTTGGACAGGTTTAAGTTGGGGGTTGTAGGTGATGACAAGTGGTGTTCTATTGTTGGTTTTCTTGGGTCTGTCTTGAAGTTGATGGTTTCTAGGTATTCGTCTGGCTCTTTCAATTTGCTTTTTTATTTCTCCGGGTGGGTAGTTGAGATTTATAAATGCTTGGTAGAGATCCTGACGCTTCTGGTCTCTGTCAGTGGGAGTAGAGCAGATGCGGTTGTATCAAAGGGCTTGGCTATAGACGATGGATCGTATGGTGTGTTCTGGATGGGAGCTGGAAGCATGTAGGTAACTGTATGAGTCAGTGGGTTTTCTGTAGAGAGTGGTGTCTAATTTTCCATTGTTGATTTGTACTGTGGTGTCCAGGAAGTGGACCTCTCATGTAGAATGGTCCAGGCTGAGGTTGATGGTGGGGTGTAGGTTGTTGAAATCTCTGCGGAATATCTCCAGTGTTTCTTGGCCATGCGTCCAGATCATAAAGATGTCATCGATGTAGTATAAATAGAGAAGGGGTAAAAGGGGACGGGAGTTGAGGAAACATTGTTCTAGGTCAGCCATAAAGATGTTAGCATACTGTGGAGCCATGCATGTACCCATGGCTGTGCCGCTGATCTGGAGGTATAAGTTGTTCTCAAACTGGAAATAATTGTGGGTGAGAACAAAGTTACATAGGTCTGCTATCAGGTTGGCAGTGGTGTCCTCTGGGTTAGTGTTTCTAATTGCTTGTAATCCGTCTTCATGTGGGATGTTGGTGTATAGAGCTTCTACATCCATGGTGGCAAGGATGGTGTTATTGGGGAGGTTATCGATGTTTTGTAGTTTCCTTAGGAAGTCAGTAGTGTCTCGGAGATAGCTGGGGGTGTTGGTTGCGAAGGGTTTGAGAAGAGAGTCTACATAGCTGGATAGACCAGTAGTGAGCGTGCCAATACCAGAGATGATGGTACGTTCGGGGTGTCCAGATTTATGGATCTTGGGAAGCAGATAGAACAATCTTGGATGTGATTTGTCCTTTTCATATGTGTTCATTTTTTTTAATTGTATCCTTTGGTATATATGGTTGTGACTATTTTCTTCCACTATTTGATCTGAGGAAGTGGGTCTGGCCCACGAAAGCTCATCATCTAATAAACCATCTTGTTAGTCTTTAAAGTGCTACATAGTCCTGTATTTTGCTTCAAGACATCCTGACACTGTCATGCTTCTATCAAGAGGCAACAAGGGAGGGAGCAGAGGAGGTTGCCATGGAGCAGCCTGTCTGCAGTGGGCCGAGGCTCACCATGGACCTAGGCGGCTCCTTGGATGTCAGTGCAGCCTCTGTCTGTGAGGAGCTCAGGCCTTCCACTAACAGGTGCTGCTTCCTCTGTATCAGAGGCAGCAGCATGGGGCAATAGGTAGGAGCTGGCTTTTAAACCGTCTCCCCTCATGGAGCTGCTCCCACCTGCTATCCTGCACTGCTGCCTCTGATACAAGGTGGCAGGGGGTTCCCTGGGAGTGGGGCCGGGAACACACTGGCCCTGCCCCCAGGGACTATCGAGTAATCATGTAACCATTAAAATTTGAAGAGGTTACATGATTATTCAGTTACACACTATCTAAAATCCTTATTTCCCATCCCTTACAGTCCCTTTTCTTCTCCATTCTCCCTCCCCTTTGAGGATCCTATTGCTCATTGCATCTCTATCTCCTCCAATCTCCCTGCCCCACTGGCAAGGAGCAACATGGTGCACAGCAGTGAGAGGGCTGAGTAAGCAGGGGGGCCCTTGGCCAGGAGAAGTTAGAGTGTGGGCGAGGCTGTGGGCAGAAGAGGTAAGACCAGACCTAATTTCTCTTATGGGAAGCTTCTGCTGCCACCCGTGATCAAAATTCTCCACTCTAGTTTTATGAAGAGATGAATTAACAGAAAAAACACACAAACGATTTCAAAGTGGGAATGGACTTTTCGGTTTATTGTTACCTTTTTGGAAGCAAATTGATCAATTGAGGGGACTGGAAAAGGAGGAAACAGAGAGTACAAAATTACCTCTTTCTGGTGCCTTCATACCAGAGCAGCTCAACACATACTAGCTTTGCCTACTACTCCATGCAGTCACCTTTATGCTGGAAGATGGCAAGTGTTCTGCAATGCCCTGAGGTAATACAGAATTGCTTGCAAGGATTGGAAGTGAAGAATACCACCACTAGTCCAATGTGTAATTTATAGTGAAAGGGGTGCCGGAGCCAAAGCATTTAGGTACCTTCATAACTGCTCCCGGGCTATGAACTGCCAAGCCTCAAGGTACCGGGGCTCAGCCCTAGCACAAATGAAGCACTCCTCTAGTCATAGGTACTCAGTGAACCTAGGTCTGGAGGAAGGCAAGCTCCCAGCTGGAGGCTCCAGCCTCTGCAGGGGCCAACCCCCCAACTCGGGCAGGCTTCCAACATGAGCCTCCCCAGTCCCGGGGCACAGAGAGAATGGACAGCATGTGGACCCAGCCACCCTTGCTCTGGAGCATGGGGAGGGTGTATGGCATGTGGACTCAGCCTGCCTAGTCCCAGAAGATGGGGAGGGCAGACAGTGCATGGTCCCAGCCTCCCTGGCCCTGGAGCATGGGGTGGGTGGGTGGCATGTGGTCCCAACCTCTCTGGCCTTCGAGCCCAGGGTAGGCGGGCACCCCTAGTCTCCTACTCTGGGCATGACACACTGCTGCAGCTTCCCCAGACTCCATGTGGCTGAAGCCTAGGAGCTGCACTGAAGCAGGGGACATTCCTAGTTCGAACTAGGAGGGTAATGTAGGCATACCTCACTTGCAAATGAAGCCCGGGATTTGAATTTCCCGGGCTTCATTTGCATAAGCGGGGAGCCGACATTTTTAAAACCCCGCTGGTTCGAACCCCGTGCAGCACGGCTACACGGGGCTCGAACTAGGTAGTTCGGACTAGGTTCCTATTCCAAACTACCGTTACTCCTCGTGAAATGAGGTGTACCGGTAGTTCGGAATAGGCACCCTAGTCCGAACTACCTAGTTCGAGCCCCGTGTAGCCGCGCTGCACGGGGTTCGAACCAGCGGGGTTTTAAAAATGTCGGCTCCCCGCTTATGCAAATGAAGCCCGGGAAATTCAAATCCCGGGCTTCATTTGCAAGTGCGGTATGCCTACATTACCCCGCTAGTTCGAACTAGCGGGGTAGTGTAGACATACCCTTTGAGAGCTGAGGTTGCTCACTAAAGTTGTGATGGAGCAGAGTGTAAAAGCCTTTGAATTAGTCCCTTATTTTGATGAAGGCTTTCCTACAGTTACATCATATTGTTCATGTAATGTAATGTAATGCATCATTTTAGAATGCTGGTTACTTCACATGTAGAGATTCTAAATGGAGGCATGTTGGTCATCACCTGCATTTTTTGAAAAAACATGTCAAGAAGTCCAAGTGAGGGATTGTGCCTGGCCTCTGCATGGGTCCACAAAGGAGAGAGAATGCAAGGGGCTTCCTCATTTGAGTTGCACACTTGCACAGGGGCTGTTCTTTATGGCAGTCCCTCAGTGCTGCTCCTGAGGGGTAGTGGTCTTTCATAGAGCAACGTCAAGGGCATGGCTGAACTTCCACAGTCAATACTGCCCATTACATTAACTTAAGCAGAGCTTGATTTGATCCCAAGTGTGCGGAAAACTCTCTTGGCATTCCTTGAATTTCCAGCAGGAATTGGCACAATGCCATCTCAGAGCTGCCACAGGAGTCATGATCCTCTGTTGTTCACTCAATAGAGTATGTGCCTAAAAGGCAAGATTTTAGTCCAGTTCTGTGCTCCATTACACCCAATCCCACTTATTGACACCAGTGGGGTAGCAAGAACTGCAGGTAGAATTTAGCTCAGCAGTTGCTGGTAATCACCTTTAGGGCTGTTAGCTGCATATATTTTCACAAAGAATGCCATAGTCCAGTGGTCATCAACTAGTAGATCAGAATCTACTGGTAGATCCTGGAGCCTCTGACAGTTGATCCTGACTTGTTTGGCACAGAGGCTATGAAGTGCCAGCACTTCAGTTGTCCCTCCTCCCACTGCCATGCTTTTCCTGCCTTCTGCCTTAGAGCTATCCTCTGGGAGCCCCCTGCTTACTGTTTAGGGTGGGGAGAAAGGGGGTGCTGAGAAAGGGGGTGCTGATGTCAGGGTTTTTCCCTCCCCCTGTCCCTGTACCTCATCTTCATAGAGTGATCTGCCCAGGGCCTCAGAGAAGGGATGAGGCAGGGGCAGGGCCTAGGAGGAGGGATGGGGAAGGAGGCGGCGGAAGAGTATTTGGGTTTGAGATAGATTCTGGATTGACTTAAATTCAAAAAAGTGATCTTGTGCTTAAAAAGGCTGGACACCTCTACCATAGGCTTTTTAATGGAACGACTAGCAAAAAGGAAAGCAAAATGGTCACATTGCATTTTTTAAATCACGTGTGTGGAAGTACTGTAGCAACTACTGCTAAAAACATACAACTTTTTCCATTTCGAGTGTCAAGTGTTAACTTCCAAGCAAAACCATCTATCAGTGGATAGTGCTGCAGGCAAACAACAAAATCTAATGGTCAACTGGGTCAAGTGCAGCTGACAAATATAAATAACTGTGTTGATGACATCCAGTTATCACTAGGAGAAAATCATCAATTAGGTCAGTGAAATTTGTGTGTCAATTTTGGTCTTAAAACTTTTCTCCCGTAGGAAGGCATTCATTTATCTTACCCCCTTCTGCTGCCTTTCTGCTATGACACTTATTACACTCCTTCAAATGTAAATTAACCTCATTTTACATACCTAATGCCAAATCGATGCAACATCTCTATTTTGCTACGACACCTGTTTTATGACCCCACTAGCAGATTTACTCAGCATTGCCCAGGCCTTTCAGGGCAGGATCTTGGAGATGGGGGAGTGCAGGAGGCTGGGGGTGAGGAGGGCTCAAGAGTGAGGGTTAGGAGGTGGGAGGGGCTCAGGGTGGGGGTTCTTTCTCCATGTCCCCCAGGGGCCTCTTCTCTCCCTCAGGCCCCCCTGCTCTGTAGGGGCCTGTTGTCTCTTCCCACCCCCCTCAGCCACCAGGAGCCTATTGTCTTTCTCCCAGGACTCCCCTCCCCCAGCCACCGGAGGCCTGTTCTCTCCCCCACAAGTCCCCCTTGCCCTCTGGGGCCTGTTCTCTCCCCGCTCTAGTGCTGCAGCCAAGGGCCGGGAGGCGGGGAAAGGGTTTGGGGCAAAGGGGCTACTTACTGGTGTGTTGGCATGCAAAGTGGCAGAGCAAGAGCTGGCCACACCCTTAGTGGTATGGCTGTCCCATGAACATTCTGCTGGCTAACTGATCTTTGGGCTCACTGCCCCCATTGGCTACTCTCATATCATGTCCCTCCTCTTTGTGGCCCTCCCTTTTCATGTTATGGAAAATTGTCCTTTTCCTGGGGCTCCCAGTTGTCCTGGCACAACCAAACCCTGACCTTGCTTTAAGTTCGGAGAAGCAAAAGCTGCATAACAAATTAGGTGCCCCTAGCTCTTACCGTTTAAGAGGAGTTCTTGAACAAAAGGACAGGCATACAGGCACACAGACAGACCCACTCTACAATAGATAGATAGATAGATAGATAGATAGATAGATAGATAGATAGATAGATAGATAGATAGATAGATAGATAGATATAGATTATACCCATTGTGTAACTCACATCACCATTTATGCCTCTCCTGAATTTAGCTTAGAGAAATCCATGGGAGCTGCTCCACCTTCTTCTCCACCCACACTCTAAAGCTTTCCTAGTAGGATTGACCTGATACTTAGAAAGCACTCTTCTCCTCTCACTTTCTCATAAATACAGCAGAGCTACTAAACCTTTGGCTGTACAGGCCACGGAGGCCTGTAGAATGGCTGGTGTTGGAGAATGTAGCCTTGAAGCCTTTTGAGGGAGCTGCCTACTTGATGAGGAATGTTGATTCTAGCACTAGCCACGTGCTCCTTTTCACCTTGATTTCTGTCTGCTGGAGACAAGCTTTTCACTAGACTAGATCATTAAGTGAAGGATGAGCTGCCTTAGCCTGGATGTGGAGATTGCGTAAGTCAGTGGTCCCCAACACGGTGCCCGTGGGCGCCATGGCACCCGCGGGGGCATTTGTGTGCACTCGCCAAGTGCTCGGGGCTGGCCTGGCCCCAGGCATGTGGCGCATGCATGGTGCCGGAGCCAGCCCCGGGCGCATGGCGCAAGGTGAGTGCCGGCCCCGGGAGCACCACGGATTGGCTGCCCGTGCTCTGGGCATACGGTGCTTGGGGCGGGGAGGGCACCGGCCCCGGGTGCGCGGCGCTTGGGGAGGGGAGGCGCCGGCCCCGGGCGTGCAGCTATGGGGGGAACGCGCCCCCAGGCGCGCAAGTGTCCCCACCCTCTGGTGCCAGGCAGGCGAACGGCCACGCCCCCTGGTGCCCGGCGACCTCTAATGGTTGAGGACCACTGGCGTAAGTGAAGCATGTGACATTCAGTACTGTACCCTGCCTAAATTCTACTATTGCCACTTCAGACTTTGTATCTGCTTCCTCGCCTCTAGATGATACCCTCTGAAAACAAAAGAAAGATGAATTATTTTATCCCAATGAAGGTGAGCTTTATCTTCCAATCCAGGGCTAGAATAAAGTGCAGCTTTATCCATCTATATCCTCCCTGAATTGTAGATTGTGCTATTATTAACTTGTATTGTCAGGATCTCATTGTGCTAGATGCTATTCAAACACGTAGATGAAGGGTATACATTCTACTTTGAAACCAGACACAGCATGTGAGGGTGAGAAAAGGAAGGAAATGGAGTGGACAAGGGTAGGAAAGGTAAGGTCACAATGACATAGGAAGCTATAGCACAATTTGATGGTTTCAAGTCAACTAAAAATGTTAAAAATATTTTCATTAAGTCCTGTCATGAGCCAGTTGTAACTAGACTCCATCCATCCCCAAATCCCTGTCTAAATGCAGAAGGCTTTTGGAAAGAAAGGGGGTCAGAAGAGGAAATAAAGAGACATAAAAAAATGAGGGTATGTCTACACTACAGCACTAATTCGAACTAACTTAATTCGAATTAGTTAATTCGAACTAAGCTAATTCGAACTAGTGCATCTAGACCTAAAAACTAGTTCGAATTAGCGTTTTGCTAATTCGAACTAGCATGTCCACATTGAGTGGACCCTGAACCGAGGTTAAGGATGGCCGGAAGCAGTGCCGGCAGGGCATCAGATTAGGACTTAGAGTGTGGAGCTGCTGTCTCAGGCTAGCCGAGGGCTGTGCTTAAAGGGACCTGACCCCTACCCCGGACAGACAGTTCTCAGGGGTTCCCTGCTCGCTTGTCTACCTCGATGAGGGACAGCAAAGCATAGACTCATAGACTTTAAGGTCAGAAGGGACCATTATGATCTTCTAGTCTGACCCCCTGCACAGTGCAGGCCACAGAATCTCACCCACCCCTCCCAGAATAATCCTCTCACTTATATCTCAGATATTGAAGCCTTCAAATACTTTGAAGACCCCAAGATGCAGAGAATCCTCTAGCTGTGATCTGTACCCCATGCTACAGAGGAAGGCGAAAAACCTCCAGGGCCTCTGCCAATCTACCCTGGAGGAAAATTCCTTCCCAACCCCAAATATGGCGATCAGCTAAACCATGAGCATGTGGGCAAGACTCATCAGCCAGACACTCCTGGCTTGGAGTGCCCTGAATGCCCACACTCGGCACATCACAGCACTCAGCCATCAGTCCGGCTGCACTTGCCGCAGGCTGCCATCCGGGGGGGAGGGGGGGGGCGGGTCAATCGGGGGGCTGCAGGAGAGCTTCCACCCTGAGGAGCCCGCAGAGCCACCCTAGTCCTCCCCATCGGGGGCTCGTACCCCATTCCTCCCTCACCTCCTTCCACTTACCCCTCCCTAGCCCCCCTTCCTGATGTACAAAATAAAGGACACGTGTGTTCAAAAATAGAAACTCTCTTTATTGAACAAAACTTGGGGAGACTGGGAAAAGGAGGTGGGAGAGGGGAAAACAGAGGGTGGGAGAGGGGAGGGCAACTAAAATGATCAGGGGTTTGGAACAGGTCCCTTATGAAGAGAGGCTAAAGAGACTGGGAGTTTTCAGCTTAGAAAAGAGGAGACTGAGAGGGGATATGATAGAGGTCTATAAAAGCATGAGTGGTGTGGAGAGGGTGCATACAGAAAAGTTCTTCATTAGTTCCCATAATAGAAGGACTAGAGGACAGCAAATGAAATGAATGGGTAGCAGGCTTCAAACTAATAACAGATAGTTCTTCTTCACAAAGCAAATAGTAAACCTGTGGAACTCCTTGCTGCAGGAGGCTGTGAAGGCTAGAACTGTAGCAGAGTTTAAAGAGAAGTGAGATCAATTCATGGAGGCTAGGTCCATGGAGTGGTATTAGCCGGGGGATAGAAATGGTGTCCCTGGCCTGTTTTGGAAGGCTGGAGATGGATGGCAAGAGACAAATGGCTTGGTCCATCCCCTCCGGGGTAGGTGGTGTTGGCCGCTGTCGGCAGACAGGCTACTGGGCTAGATGGACCTTTGGTCTGACCCAGTACAGCCGTTCTAAGCTCAGGGCTCAGGGTCAGGGGTCTCACTGGACCACCTTGATTTTCATGCAAACCTGCTCCTGGGTGGCCAGGCTGGCAGCTATCCTGCCCTACACAGCCACTTTCCTGTGCCTAGTGCGGAGGTCGTGGATGAGGTCCACGATCTCCGCACTAGACCAGGCGGGCACCCGCCTCTTGCGGCCCCGGGCAGGCTCCTGGGAGCCGCCAGCCTGGTCCCGGGAAGAGGCGGAGGGCTGGGTGGCAGCGGGTGGCTGGTTTGTGCCGTGCCAGGTGCAGGGTCTGCTGGCTGGGTGCTGGCAGGCTTGCACCTGGCACGGGCACCGTAGCCAGACCGTGCCCCTTTAAGGGTTCAGGGCTGGGAGGGGGGCAGAAGAGTTTCCCTGGTGGTGCCCAGAGTGGCCACCAGGGAAAGCTGGGGAGGGCTAGCCTCCCACTAGTTCGAATTAAGTGGCTACACAGCCCTTAATTCGAACTAGTTAATTTGAACTAGGCGTTAGTCCTCGTAGAATGAGGTTTACCTACTTCGAATTAAGCGCTCCGCTAGTTCGAATTAAGTTCGAACTAGCGGTTTGTATGTGTAGCACCTATCAAAGTTAATTCGAACTAACGGCTGTTAGTTCGAATTAACTTTGTAGTGTAGACATACCCTGAGGGAGCACGAAAGGGATCACAGTTGGGCTGTAGAAGGACTGGAAAAAATTGCTTAGCCACAAGTCAGCAGAAAATGGATTGCCACAGATGTTAGTTACATAACTTTCTGCCAAGCTTCAGGTTCTCAGTTGGTTTTATAATTATGCCTATTATATGCCCCTTAATTATAATATTTAACCCTATGACTAACTCATGAGATTTGAACAGGGCTTACATCTGAGCCTTTTGATTTCATCCAAGTTGCTCTCAGGATTGAATTGTGTAAGATGGCTGTTGGTTTTCTTCTTATGTGAAGCAAATTTTTCTCTGACTGAATGTTTTAAAATTGTTTCCTTTCAACCTTTTCATTGGGTAAAGAAAACTCTCTTGCTCCAGATTTTCTAAATAGCTCACCAGTGTTTAAATTCCACCTTAATATTATCTTGCCATTCTTTATTAGAAAGCCTGTTTACATTTTGAATTTGATTTTCGGGTAGAGAATAACACATTGTATTTCCAATAATACTTACATCGGGTGTTGCATTTGGACAAGTGACTCATCTTTTTCTCTAGAAACATTAAGTGGCATTATGAGGCATGGAACCATGGCTGTAATAGTCATGCTGTTCTGAACTAAAAGGAACGCCAAACACCCCGTGGCTATGTCTACACTGGCGCGCCTCATTTGCCGAGCCTCATTTGCATATCTAATGAGCCGCCATTTTACGAAAGAGGCTCTTGCACCAGAAAGAGTGTCTACACTACCCCTTTTTGCACAAGAAAAACCCTCTTGCGCAATGCTGTTACTCTGATTATTTTCAGGAATAACGGCATTGCGGAAGAGGGTTTTTCTTGCGCAAGAAGGGGCAGTGTAGACGCTCCTTCTGGCACAAGAGCCTCTTCCGCAAAAATGATGGTACATTAAATATGCAAATGAGGCTCGGCAAAATTCCACGCTTAGCCTCATTTGCATATTTCTGGCGCAAGATCGCGCCAGTGTAGTCATAGCCTGTAGGTACAAACCTGGGATCCTCAAGAGTAATACCTCTCTGGATGTTTAAACTTTTTCCAAGTCAGTCTCTCACTTCTCTCTTGCCCAATATAACTTTAAAGATAAAAAAGTTTCTTTGATTTCTGGTATGTCCTTGAACACTATTTCTATTAGCTTCCCAGTAGTCAAACAATAATCACATCAAGTTTTTTCCCATGCAGACATTGCCAGGATAAATAGAAAAAGGAAGGTAGGCCACCTATAGTGATGTGATGCTCAATGGGCTGTCCAGTCTTTAACTTGCAGGGAGCAGTACCTAATCCTTGTATATTAATGGAAGTCACATGCTCAGCTGGTGAGCTCCAGTTTGGGCTGGGCAGGGCAAGTGTATGACAGTATTACTAGTAAATAAGAAATTCCATCAGATAAATCATCTTCCATAAGTCCCTGTCCCAAAAGTGAAGGAGTGGAAACCAGTATAAAAGGTCCTGTAAAAGCTCCAATAGGAGATGTTTTCTGCATCTCTGCAGGGACCCTCCCCCAGGGCAGATTGGATTGTACAATCTCTGCTCTTGGTTCAGCCGGCAGTGGTAATGAAAGAACATACAAGTGACTCCTAAGCAGTATGCAAGGCGGGGCCACATGGAAATGGTCTTTAATGGAAATTATTTACATCAGCTGGGAATTTGGTCCTACAGCCCTCACAATAAAATTCCTATTTTGCAACAATAGGACAAAACACATCAAAGTGCTACTTTTTCTGATCTGTAGTATTGTACCTCTGTATAAAACTCACAAAGATCTCTTCCTTCACTGTCACAGACCTGAATAAAGTGCATCTAAAATAAGTACCATTAGAATCCTGAAATAAAGAAAATAACCTGCTGAATCAGTAATAGAAGACATCCCCAGTTCCTTGCAGAGTGTCCATACATGAACGCCATTACACTGTTCTATGAGCAGGTGCAGTGGCAATCAGGTTTGCCTGCTGTTGTTTGAGGGAGGGGGACCTTATACCTGCTTCAGAATAGGGTGGTTCTGCTTCCTTCTGGTATCCACACCTTTTGGAGCCCTGCCTGCAGCAGCAGACCCAGTATCTTCTATTCCATGAGATTCAAATTGCACCACTGCTGACCTGGCCATTGACACTGGTGCCTATATTTGAAAAGGACCCTAGTTCTTTCAGATGCTGCTGAAGATCCATTGCTGGACCTCTAGTTTCTTCTTTTCTCATATCAAGCCCATATTCTGCTGGATTATGTTTTCTTGCTGGATGATGGTTTCAGACAGAACTCCCATCTCCACCATCATCTAGGATCATTTTGTCTTTATACCTAGTCTTCTGCTAGCAGCTGTATCAGACTGTCACCACTAAGCCACCCCTGTGCCCATGACACTTCCAAGTAGAGTAACTAGTTGTGGCTGCTGAACACAGCACCTTTGCATTTTTGAAAAATGTTTAAAATTTTGGAAAGGAGAATATGTACAGCTTGCTCCCTATAATAATGCATCTTCTTTACACATTGTCTCTTGTCTGAAATCTGTTTTCTTATTTCCCATAAATACATGTAGACTAGAATACATAGAATTAGGAAGGCAAGCCATGTGTATAAGGGAGATTGTTCAATCCTCATTGGAGAAGAGAAGAGGTTTTGCTTTGGCGTTTAGTTTTCATTGGAAATGAAATGTATGTCCCTTTAAAAAGGGGGATTCTGGATGTTTCTCTGGCTATAAATGCACCTGTGTGTCACTAGCAATTTCTCTCAGTCATGGAGAGGCAGATTGCTTTGTTGTTTTATAAGAGAAAGCTTGCTTTGCTTTCGTTATCTCAGTTTGTTCCTTGGAGATAGGATTTGCATGCATTCTTGAAAATATTTAATTGAATTATTTTGAAAGTTTGGGGGAATTCTTTTTTTGATTTGGGAACTTTCTGCACCTGGGAAGAGCTAGCTTATATTCTTTACTGACCTCTAAGTTGGTAGAGATTTTAATTACTTAAAAGGAGAGTCCTGATTTGGAATGTCAAACAACTCTTAGATAAAATTATAAACAGCTGTAAACAGACAGATGTCTAGGGAATTTGAACCAAGAGTACAAGTGTTTTGTACATAAAGTTACAGTGCCAGGTGTCTGTAATCAAGAATCTTAATTTAAACAACTTCTATTGACACAGTAAGACCTAGAACAAACAAAACTGGCTATTTGAGGAAATAATAGTCTTTTGTTAAGCTAGTGTGACTGGCTGCCAAAGTAGTTTCTAATGTCACTGTGCACTGATTGTTTTCAATGAGGAATCTAATCTTACACTTTTCTATGTGTAAGGGCTACATGACCTGAAGAGAAAGTTAGCTCTTTCACTGCTAGGTTTGGAGTGGGGCCTCTGCATACAATTTTGTGAAAATGAAAACTCATTTCACAATGAGGGAATGCCTTCCAAATGTTTAATATAAAATGTGAGCACACTTGATTCAGAAGTACTATGGAGTGCACTGTGTCTGTGCTTGTTATCAGATCCTCTTGAAATCCCACATGAGATTTTATTAAACACAATTGTTTCTAAAGAATTTTATAGCAGTTGCATACAAGTCAGAGCCTTTACCAGGAATTCTCTATTAATGGGTCCTGATTGTGTCAACAAACCCTGAATCCCAGCTAGAAAAGATTATAGGGTCTGAACTACTTGATTATACTGGATCCATCTTTTTTTCTTTTTCATACACTGACTAAAGTATAAAACAAACAAAAAATGGTGGAGGACCAAACCAAAAAGGAAACCTCTGAACATAAAGAATGTTGCAAAATGAGCCATGAGAGAGAAGTGTAGTTAATATAATTTCTGTTGGGAAGAACATTTCATGTGAGCATGTCTTGTACTTCTGCAGGAAGAAATATTGAGGCAGATAAATTTTAGTGGCTATTCCTAATAAGTTTGTATGTGAGTTTCTGTCTCTAGATAAGGAAACTATTTCTGTGGCCCAATTATGACTTCACAGTATAATTCAGACATCTAACTATATTTAAATCAGTGGAACTAAATAAACAACCTCAATAAATTGACACTGTCTTTTTCTCTTCCCAACTGTTCCTCTTAGGGTGTGTCTAGACTACAGGTTTTTTTCAAAAAAAAGTAGCCTTTTTTTCTAAAAAACTTCACCTGCATCTAGACTGCTGCCACATTCTTTCAAAAGTAAATCGAAAGAATGCAGCAGTTTTTTTCAACTGCGGAAAACCTCATTTTATGAGGAATAACACCTTTTTTCGAAAGTGCTCTTTTGAAAAAAGGCGCTATGTAATGCAAACTGCTTTTTCGAAAGAGAGCATTCAGACTGCCTGGGTGCTGTCTTTCGAAAAAGCGGCTTGCTTTTTCAAAAGTACTGATTGTAGTCTAGACACTCTTTTTCAAAAGAGGCTTTTTCGAAAGCATCGTTTGAAAAAGCCTCTTTCGAAAGAGGCTTGCAGTCTAGACGTAGCTTTAATGTTTAGCCAGAAGTTAAAACATATATGAGAAGGTCCATAAGATATAGGAAAAGATATATTGTAGTAATCAAGCTATGTGACAAATAAACAAACCTAGCCATGGGGCAGGAAGGAAGTTCATTTCAAGGAAAAATAACTCCTTTTTTAAGTGCTGTGACTAGGGTTGCCAGATGGCTGAAACAAAAATACCTAACACTGCCCCCCCCCCCCAAAAAATAAAGCGGGAAAAAATTCTGTTGAAGGGGGAGAGAAAAGGGAGGGAGACCAAAGTTGTTGAGCAAGAAAAGGACTTATTACGCCAAAAAATTTTAAAATAAAACAGCATGTCCCCTTTAAAAGTGAGTGCAGGGATAGGAACAGGGGAGATGTTGAGCCCTAAGACCCAGGGTAAAGCATTGCTTCCCCTAGGTCTTTTGGCCGGCAGCCATTTTGTGCCAGCAACCTGGGGGAACCAGGTGAGCATGGGGACTGGGGTTAGGGGGCTGAAAATACGGACTGTCCGGGTGAATACCGGACACCTGGCAATCCTATGTACTATAAGTGTCTAGCAGGAAAGATATGTTGTGACAAATGTCTGTATTTAAAGACAAATAAGATTAAAAAACCCGGATCCATAGTGAGTTAAAAAGTTCTCAGGGAAGTTTTTGTTCTGTGGTTTTGAGGGAGGCTCTTATTGCTCCAAGTTCAACATTTGAGTATGGGATTAAAGGAGAGTAGAAGGCTGGGCCTGCAGTCACTATATAAATAGAATACACATGGCTCTTTGATTCTCACCTGCATTCTCATCTTACCTGGAGCCACATGCTTACAAGGGGCTTGCTTTTTTTTTTTAAAAAGGAGGTAGCTAAGTAGGAGAGTACAAATATCTCTTAAGAAGCAGCTATGCTGTATCACAGGCACTCTAGTATTCTGGTGATTTAGAGCCATTTGAGAAAAGAGTAGTGTTTGAATAAATTGAGCATTGTATAAAGGCCTAGCAGTTGCTTCACTCAAGAGGTAAACAGTTACTAAATATTGAGCTCATGTTAGCTATTTTATTTACTTTTATTTGGTTAATTTTGCTCAGCACTTTTCAGCTGAAGATTTTCACCCTGTTTTACAATTAATGAAGTCTCTATGAGGCAGGTAAATAGTTCAGCAGAGCTTAAATAACTACTCAGAATCATTCAACAGATCCATGTCAGATTTTAGTAATACAGATCCTGATTCCTAATCCCCACCCATGCAATGATTAGACCTGCCACCTGACAATCATATCAAAGAAAATTACTGAGAAGCAGGAGCGGATGTAGGGCAGGGCCAATGGGGCGGCTGCTCCGGGCCCCGCGCTTCAGAAAGCCCCGCGCATGCGCCGTGGCGCCGCTGCACATGCGCATGGCGTCACTGTGCATGCGCCGTGGCAAAGGGGGGGCCCCGCGGAATTACGCTGCCCGGGGCCCCGCAAAACTGTCATCTTCCCCTGCTGAGAAGAATTTCCATATATTTTCAAACACATCATTCTACTGAGACCCAATAATCTAGTTGCAAAATCCTCTAACATCTAGGTGGGAGCACAGTCACCTCCAATCTGTTCAGAAGAAACGTGCAATAAATACAGATATCAGGGATAGGATATGGGTAATTGTCTATTGAGGCAACTGTGAGTGTCTACAAAGCAAATTAATGTGCAAGGATCTGCTTTTTTAGGAGTCTCACAACTTCATACAAACACCACACCTTACATGCTGGCCACATCTGCCCTTTCTAGCAAAAGGGGAGGAAAAACACACCAGACTCATATCCAACAACATGAGCGGAAGGGAAGCAAACCATGTCCTGATTTTCCTTTTTCCTTCAACCTAGCACTCTGATATATCATAAGGCCAGTCATGTCTATTGCAGCTTCTTTATCATAAATGATAAGCTTTGCCATTTCAGGGTGGTGGTAATCTGTTCTAGGACCCTAGGTGACTGCTATTCAGTTCAAGTGAAATTCATGAGAAAAAGGATGCAGTTCTCTGAGCTAAGGACCTTCCGGATTTTCTATCAGTGTATATATTAGTCCTACTTGAACAAATGCAGAGAAGTGTTTCTCAAGAAGCTGAATTGTTTGGTTGGATGAAAATCTACAAGGAATGATGCTATTTTTGCATGAATATTTAAGCACTGTAGGAAAACTCAGATTTTTAAAATCAGGGAATAAAGACATCTTATTTTATTTGTTTTTCTCTTAGAAAGATATCATGCTTTTCTGGTGGTGTTATTCAATGAGCATTAGAAATTTTATTTATTTATTTTACATGTTCCCCAGTGCTCTTTGGCTCAGTATATGAAAATAGAATGGGTTGATTTATAAGCATCAAAGTTGTGTCTCAGCCTTTGGTGTTTTGAATGGGGTGGGCTTTTAGTTTACCTGCTAATAAGATTTCTAAACAAGTAAGATTTACCGAAGCAGACCAAATACCCCACTCAGTCCCGTCAAGATTATACATTTGACAGTATAGTTAGAGAAATATTCTTCTTGTGTTTAATAACTGGAATAAGAGAAAACACATAATACACAGAAAAAAGTTGGGGATAGACATGAGACCCTACTCCTGGAGAGACGTGTGGTATTAGCGCCTGAATTTCAAGTGACAACTTTAAGCAGTGAAATAAGATTATAGAGAATTCGGTGATCTAATCTCCATATATAAGGAGCTGTGAATCTGATTTTAAGATTAGACAGATTAGGAAATCTATGAACTGGAATCTGAGTTTGATATCTAAATCTCCCTTTAATTCCATAGAATATATTTCTAGCTATGAAACTGTATTTGCTGTTGTCATGATCTTAAGCGAGGAAGATTGCAAAACCCAATAGATTATTGGTGGAAAATTAACTGTATAGCAAGAGGAAGTATTAAGAATCTGACTGAGATTTATCCCAGTTATTCATTGATCTCAAAAAAACAGAAAGAGTATCTGTCATCTACACCAAGTTATTGGCGGAGGAGGGGAGAAACAACCATCAATGTCTTGTCTTATTATTAAAGAATGTTTCTGTGGGTTTTAATAAAAAATAACAATACAGAAATAGCAGCTTCACAGCTAAGGTTAATTCTATAGTTTGGAGAACCTTGAACCTAGTTTATACGATAGTTTTAGTATCTTCTGAATGAACAAACAAGTTGGGATTTATTAACTTTGTTTCCCTAAGTAACACACAACTCTTACATCCCTATATCCTTTCTAGTTAGAGAAATAACACTAAATTCTTTAGGCTGAGAACAAGTACTGTACAACTATCTGAAAGGTTTTTATAACTAGTGGGGGATAGCCTCTGTTCCCCAAGTCTTTTCCTTTCTTTTTTATTCTACAATTAATTTGCCAAGAATTTAAAAGCAAAAAACTCACACCCCTTGAAAAAACAAAATGTGGGCACCCCGACTGCTCTGCAATATGTAGCTAAAAAACACCAATCCTAGAAATGTACTGTTCATGCAATGGAGGTCAATGATACTAGTGCATAAACAGGGTAGTGGACTACAAAAGGATCCTGCTTAGATTCTGCTATGCTAAATGCACAGCAAAACAGCTTGTTTTCCAAATACAGGTAAAGGGAATAGGCACATTTCTTATTTCGAAGTTCTAAATAGGGTATTATAAACTAGGAATACCAGCCCACCATCACCCCATCACCAAAATGGAAAATACTGTTTTATAAACAGTTATATATCTATCAATTCTCTTACCATTTTGGTGAATGTGTATTTAATTAGTAGCACTTCCTGTGCACTAGCCTTAGAAATAGTGCCTCTGCTGAGGCTTGCAGTTTGGACTTGTCCAAAGGTAACTTCAGTGTTATTGAAAACCAAATAACATGTTACTTAAAAAAAAAAGTGGGTCTGTATGATTCTGTGACCCCTTAAAGTCAAGTGTTGCAGAAAGAGAATTGTAAAACCTTGATCATAAGCAATAACTTTATTTTTTTAAAGCAATAAATATGAACATTTTGAAATAATTTTTCCATTAATTTAAACATGTCACTGAAAGTACTAACATAATTTAGTGAATTTTGTGGGCTTTAATAAAAATAAAATAATGTAGAGAACATTAACAACATAGAAACATTTTAAAAAAAGAAGTCTCTCGCCCAGGTATGCCTGTTCTCCCTGTCACCCAGCAAGGAATGCTTTTTTCTAGAGACCTGCCATGAACGTGGACCAAGTATCTTGACAGTGAGTGCCTCCGCTGGGTGTTGCCTACTTCTTTCACATTCATCTGCATGCTTGTATGTATGATCTCACCTGGGTTGAGAAGTCAGTACCTCAATTTTAAACAGGCTATTGTTTTAAGTAGTTCCTAGTCTTAGGAATGACTTTAAAAGGTATCTTTGCATTCATTCTTATGGGAGGGAAGGCCATTGCTGCAATCCGAGAGATAAGACAGTGTCTGAAAAGCTATCAAAGATCACAATAGCTCCTGACAAATGAAAACAGTAGAAACATTTTTTATTATGATGTCATGGAAGGTTTGCATACGAAGAGGTATGAAAAGCTGACCCTTGGCCTGAACTCCTCTTTTGGTTATAATGAGCTGCTTGGGATTGCTCTGCTAATGAAGGATACTGAGGAAAGGTACTTTGCACACTGTGTTTCATGGGGTGTGAATCTCATCATACCTGGAACTGAGGGAGAAAAGTTTTCTGCGGGGATGAATTTAGGAAATGCTGAGGAAGGGAGAAAGAGATGACAAGTTCTCAGGGAGGCAAGGAATTAGAAATCTTTGCACCTTGATTTGATGGCTCCTTAACTCCAAGTGGGTCAGGAGGAAGCCTTCTTCCCTTTTCTCCACATTTGAAATACTTCTGGGAACACTGTCTCCAGGCAGATGGCTATGTCTGGGTGCACTGTTGAACAGTGATTAGCTTAGCTGTTGTTGGATGCAAAGTTTGGTGAGGAAGGGGAGGTCAGCTCTCTCATCAGCTACAAGAGCAGAGATCTTCTGTATGTCCTGCCGTGTGTAAATTCTAGTTTTTACATTTTACTGGAGGATTGCTATTGGTCTGTTAGAATATTTTTCTTTGTTATTTGTCGCTAAATGGCCTTTTCTACAACATCCTGGATTTTGAATGTATTTGTAATAGGAGTGGGACAATTTGACTAGCTCAAACCTGCCATTAGCTTGTCATGTCTTGTTCATAGTCATTAAGGGTACAGCTAGACTGCGGGGGGGGGGGGGGGTTTCGGGATACTGTAGGTATCCCGAAATATATCTGCCACATCCAGGGAACGCATTTGCTCTTCTGCTTCTTTTGGGGTTTTCCGACATTTGGCCCAGTCTAGATGGGCCAAATGTTGGAAAAGTCTCTTCCAACAAAAGAATCGGAAAATGCGTAGCACATTTTGTGTATCTTTTTCCGACAAAAACTGGTAGTCTAGCTGTACCCTAACAGTTGCTTCAGGGAACCGGTCATTAGCACAGTAACATTCGGAATGAACTCTGGAAACCCATAGTTTTCAGCTTCCTCTTATAAAATAGTGTAACAAAGTGTAGTGTCACTCAGCCACTTTTCTAGATGACCATTTCACACTATAGGTATGCTTTTATTCTCTGCTATTATAAAAACTCCTAAGAAATGAGACCCTAAAAAATCCTATAATTGACTTGCTTACAGTGAAATTTTGCATTGGTTACCAGTTTCTGACAGTATCCTGCATACTCAAATTTACATAAACAACAAATAGTTTATACTGAAGGTGCATAAAACACGTGTGTGTGACAGTCTCTTAGGAACTGCAGTACAGTCAGTCTTAACTATCTTTCTGTAATGATGGAAATTTGTATTGAGCCTAACATGAGTTACAGTGTTTGTAAAATAATGTTTACTGGAGCATAAATAATTTTAATTATTTATATCTAATACTTGGTGTTGGATTCATTCATTTATTCCAATTTCATCAAAGAAGATAATTATTATATATATATATATATAAACTCATAATGCATATTTAAGTGTGTATGTACATGTGTATATATATATTTTTGTGGGTATATAAAAAATATAGTCAATGTGTGTCATGCAACATACAACATACGTAAAACACATATTGATATATCAATCTGCAAGGATTTAATCTCAGACATCTTTCAGATTTAACCAACTATGCTGTTTTGTATAAAAATTGTGTAATGCTATGAAAAACGATGGTAAGTTAAGAAAAAAGCCCTAGTGGGCATCAGCTGAAGGGTTAATATGCTGCTTAGTTTAATTGGGCTGTTCTGTTCATATTGTGTTCACAAAAAGGCTTATCTGGAGAGAGCCTGGATTTGACAAAGCACAGAGCACAAAGCCTTTGTATAGTTACAGTGCAGTGCATTGAGCTGGAGGGTTTCAAATAAGATGGGCCCTGTGAAGACAAATAGATCTGGGGAATCAAGACTTGACTACTATGTCTCTTATGTTAACTTCTATAGCGTAGGTCCATTCAGTTATGTTGGTTTTGTGCATGATTTATATTCTATTTGAATTGTTTTGGACTTGAATTTTGCTTAGTACTGACTCAGCTTAAGTATTCAGTGTCACTTTTCAAGTTTTTTTTCCCCAAGTTTGTTTTTTTTCCATTTGCTTTGTTGTGAAATATGCAGGTTTATGAAAAGTATGTTTATGAAAAATGGTTATTCATAATTTGTATGAACAATTGCATAATTCTGTATTCCTACAGTGTTTTGAGAATTTTAAAATCTAGTAATTTACAATTAATATTTGTAATATATTTCAGATATATTTTACTTAGAGATATATCTAAATAGCTAGTAATTCTATGAAATCTGAGATACTAAACTTAAAAAGGCATTTTAATACTTTATAATGCTTCTATAAAATATATCTCCAAAGGCTATGGGAGTGTGGGTATTATCAAATTTTAATTCATTTAAAATATAAAATGAAAAGTCTTTGTACTAAAGGGTATGATTACAATTTGAAAAATATGTTTAAATTACATCTTTAAAAAAGATAACTAGATTATTGCTCAGATACAAGTTTTCTATTTTTATAGAGTGAATATTGTTTTTAGTTGAAATATGAGTTTTTAGGGGAAAAGAATAAAGATTGAACAAGTTACACATTGTTTAAAGCAGTGTAAACATTTTATAAAAGTCCAAGTTGTTTAAATATGGGTAGAGTGTCAAGAAATTTCATTGGCTTTGGAGTTTTATAGATATATTGTCATCTTTATATGCAGTACATTTAGATAGGATATGTAAAACAATACTTTAAATGCTTTAACATGTATATGATGTTGAACCTTATATATCTCTGAACTTGAGTAAAAAGAACTAAGTGTAGGATTTGTTAAAATAATCCTTTTTTTTATTTCAGAGACTCACTGATTTCTTTTAATAATGTTTCAGTTTTATCATGTGTGGTGCTTAAGTATTTTTTTCAAGAATCTTTTAAGCCTGCCTTTGTTTTCCTAGTAATGACTAGCCCAAATTAATATATTTGTTAGATATAAGACAGTTTTTTTTCTATTGAGGGGCTTCCTAAGATTAGATCATATCAGCATTTAAAAGAACACACACTGTTTCATTTTAATATCTTTTCCAAGAGAGCGGTATAATTTGTCTTTTTTGTCTGTGTTGTTTATCACACAGACTTGGTTTATTAGGGACTTAGGCTGTTGTGAAAAAAACCTGTAGGTGTTATTAGGCTTCATAATAAAGCACAGCTGCACTGAATTATCATGTCAATTTGAGGTCATAATTTTGTGCACTACTGAAAACCTATTGAAGAGACTTCCTTGATTTTATTATTTAATTATGTCATTCATCACACAGCACATATGTCATTGATTTGCCAACAAACAAGCAGACCAATCCAGCGACTTTAAATTATGCCCAGTGGGACATGTAAGGAAGGAAGGTGGGATTAAATTTAGGGCAGAAATCATCTGAATGAATTACTTTTTTGCAACTTTACACCATTATTTCATAATTAATCATGAGACAATTATTGCCATTTGAAATACAATCACATGGCAATCTACCCTCCCAAAAAGCACAGAATAACACATGTTGTCTTGTATCATACCATGAATAATTCAGTGATGCAATTCGATTTCTTAATTATAACATATGTTATCCCTATAGAGACATGCTGGCAAGTGTCTAAAATCGTTGCAAATGTTTTATGATCATTCTAACAATTGTTTGGGTCTGCAGTGTATGCAACAACCAAAATATTAAACATGTTTTGGAAGTGTATAGCTTGGCTACATACAAACCTGTTATACCAGATGAAGAGATCTCTGCACTTTGAAAAAAACAACCAGTGTTAATATTGACCCTGGATTTTAAAGATAAATTGACCAATATATCCAAAGAACTTTCATAAATACCTTAACATTTTTAAATTAGAAAAATCATGTAGCTGATGTCACAAAGGCCTAGTCTATACTTAAGGTACACAACTCAAGCTACGCACAATGTGTGGCTGGAATTGGCTTACTTTTAGCCATGCCTTGGCGGCATCCACACAGGGGGAGGCTCAGGTTCCCTTACTCCTTGCAGAAGAAATACCGGATGCTGGGGGGGCGGACTGCCCTCAGCATTCAATTTATGAGTGTATATTAGACCCACTAAATCGAACGCTAGAAGATCCACCTCTGGAGCATCGATCTACTAGTAAATACAGAGTGGTTTAAGTCAGTAAAGATTTACAGATCAAGGCGCTTACTTGGATGTCAAACTGGTATAAGCAAGAACAGAATCAGACCCAGTTCTTTTGAAATAGCTTGTACGGTACTATGTTTTAAAATGTGTGTTCTGTAAAATACTACAGTACTTATATTAAAATTAGCATTGAATTGGAAAACCTGAGTACCAGATCCTACCTTACTTTAAAGCAAGTTTGTGCTGTTGGAAGCTCACCTATTGTCCCAGGTTTGATCCCTCATTACCAGTGCCTGACTTGGGGCATCATATAATATGTATTTATATGGAAATGATTATTGCTGGAAAAAGTGGAAGGCCTAATGGCAAATACAGGCAGTCCCCGAGTTACGTGGATCCGACTTATGTCGGATCCGCAGTTACGAACGGGGCTTTTCTCGCCCCAGAGGACGCGAGCAGCGGGACGCCCAGATGTGCCGCTGTCCCGCTGCCCGCGTCCTCCGAGGCTTTGCTCCGCGTCTCCCTGGTCTGCTGGGGGAGCCCCCTCCCCCCAGCAGACCAGGGAGACATGGAGCAAAGCCGTGGAGGATGCGGGCGGGACAGCTAGTGCGCCCCCCCCCCCCCAGCAGACCAGGCTTTTCTCGCCGAAGAGGCCTGGGGTAGAGCAGCTGGGGCGCTGCCAGGTTGGTCCTGCAGCACCGCTCCTCAGAGCTACTGGACCAACCGGCAGCACCCCAGCTGCTCTGCCCCAGGCATCCCCAAGTCAGCCGCTGCTGAAACTGACCAGCGGCTGACTACAGGAAGCCCGAGGCAGAGTTGCTCTGCCCCGGGCTTACTGGAATCAGCCGCTGATCTGTTTCAGCAGCGGCTGACTTGGGGACACCTGGGGTAGAGCAGCTGGGGTGCTGCCGGGTTGGTCCCGGCAGCGCTGAGGTGCGGCGCTGCGGGGACCTACCCGGCAGCGCCCCAGCTGCTCTGTCCCAGGCGTCCAAATTCAGCTGCTGTAGAAACTGATCAGCGGCTGATTCCAGGAAGCCCAGGGCAGAGCAACTCTGCCTCGGGCTTCCTGTAGTCAGCCGCTGATCAGTTTCAGCAGCGGCTGAATCTGGACGCCAGTTCCGACTTGCATACAAATTCAACTTAAGAACAAACCTACAGTCCCTATCTTGTACGTAACCCGGGGACTGCCTGTACTAGTTATTGGGTATAGACCAATGACTAAGGAAATCCAGGAAGAAAGTGGAAAATGTATGTGAAAGTATCTGGGATTATGTTATTATTGGCATGGATATTCCTTTTGCTTGACAGCTGTACTTTTTGATAGCCAGATATGTGCAGTATCCTCCTAAATTTTGGTCCAGAGGACTTAAATCCTATTCCTTTATTGCCAGGCCCGAAATACTGCATTTCCACTGCTTGTAGATATATGGAAAATTCTGCACCTCACTGAAAACATTGATGCATAGCTCTGTGGGGTTTTTACATAGCTTACTAAGGAGAGGGTTACATTAATGATGTGAAAGAAAACAGTGAAATCATACACAGCAGAGATCCATTGGCACCAAATGGAGAAGCATCTGTTGTTCCCACTCATACTAGATATTGAAATCAACAGTACAAGTCATAGTCTGGCTATGTGGCTGCCTCCATCAAAGCTTGTGGTTTGAGGAAGGGACAATCTATCCTATGTAACACCTGATTAGTTCCTCTCAGTTTAGACATTATTTTACATCAACATGTTTACCTTTAGTTTTCCTCTTTTATTTAGCATATGGTCATGGTACTAGAGTAACCTAATAGTTTGTAGTGTTCTTTGAGTTGAAATATGCTTTTCAAGTAGAAGTTGTTACTGTATTTTATTTTAAAGTTGACATCTTGGTCCTATATTCTATGTTCCTTCACCATCCATAGTATCAGAAGCTACCTCTCCATACTACAATTTTTCTATCTGTTGAGCCTCTTGAAAATATAAAGTAGCTACATCCTTCAATATTGTTATTTTACACCATTTATTATATAACTGCATTGATCATTATTACCTGAGTGTAGGGTTCTGTGATCCCTTAGCTCAAATTCATTTTAAACTCATCTGCAGTTCATTGAGGTATACAACATTGGGTGGAAAACAGAAGCAAGAGAAAAGTGAAATGGTGGGTGAATCTTGACCTATTCTGTTTTGGTCATGTTAATTTTATAGAAAATACTTTAAAACTAAATAAAATGAGACAAAGCCAAAAACAGAATGTTTCATAGAACAAAAAAGAAAGCCATGATCAAAATGCATCTCTGAGCTACATAATGAAATTATAAAAGATTCATGTAATGAAATTGATCTACATTGCCTTGACATTTACATGTCAAACATGTCTTCTCGCAGTTGTACCAACTTTTGAAAGATACGCACATTTATTCTTATTTTTTACAGCTGTATTTAAACTATTTGCTGTAGAATATCAATGATATCTACTAATGGCCTGGAGATGCATGTGAATTGCTGACTCTTCTGTTTTGAAAATTGAGCATTAATTATTTGTGGTACTTCACTGTACTGTTCAATATATGATGTGTTTTCAAAAAGTTATGATGTCTTAGTGATATGAGACCTTGTTGGAGCCCTTGGCAATTAAACTATTCCAAAAATTGGGAGATAGGACAATAGTTTTGTATTGTGTACAAATTCAGGCTGGGGGTGGGGGGGAAACCTTAAGAAAATTTTGTCCAGGTATGACATGGTTCTTAAATTGGTTTGTCCAAGACGAAAATATAGTGGCTTCAATTTTTGTAGCCAGCATAATTAGCCACATGTAATCTTCCTAAAGAGAAATTGAAAGGAATATGAAATAGAATTTAGTACAGTAGTGGACTAAGTGGGAAAGTCATCCATGTCTTCTGTAGTCTGATGGTAAGAAAGAAATTGCGATAGGAAGCCATTGTTTTCTTTTCAACTTCTGATCACAGCAATGAGGATTCTTAAGTTAGGTTTTTAGGACTACCTTCTGGACAATAAATAATCACATTTTACCAGCACAGACTGCATTGGTTGTTTTGGATAGCCAGACAATGGTATTTTTCCTAACATATACTAGCAAAGGGTTGATGAGCACAATTTTAAGGTGCATTTATTAAACAGGAAAAAGCTATGCTAAAAATCATGTTAAAAGATCTTTCTGCACAAAGGCACTATTTCCTTTGCATTGAGTATGATGTCTCCTTGTTTTGTGGAATATAAGTCCAATTATTTATTTATTTTATGTATTACATTTTCTATTAAAGGAGTTTGCCACTGTACAACTTGAACGCCATAATGGTTTAACTTCATCATCATTAGCATCTGATCTTCCTCTCTGTTCCTCAGTCTCTTTCAGATCTTTTCTAATCCTGTTACTACTATAGTAATTAGGCTTCTTGAAGGGAAGTCAAGGCTGCAAACAACTTTTGGAGCATGCCATTCTTTGGAATGAAATGCTTTTCTTGTCAAAGTACATTTTATTAAGAGCGTATTGATTTTCATAGTTGTTGGTGTTCTGCAGCAGATTGGTTATTATGCCCATGAATAATGCACTAAGGGCAGATCGAATGCCCACTGTAGTCAGTGGGAGTTTCTCCATTGACTTCAGTGGACTTTGGGTTGGTTCCCATACTAAGATAAAAAGGAAATATTGGATTCATTGGATTCAGATGGGTAGCTGTGTTAGTCTGTAACTTTAACAGCAACTTTTTACAAATAACAAGTAAACCTGTGGCATCTTAGAGACTAATAAATACATAGAGTATCATGCGCTTTCGTGGGCAAAACCTACTTCTTCAGATGAGATGATCTTAAGTGATGATCTTGGATTTGTTGGTGTTGCACTGGTGTAAGTCTGGGGCTAATGTCAGTGGACAAAGACTATATAGGCTTAGTTCTTTAAAGTAGCACCTAGTAATTACATTTATAGCAAGATTTATAGATTCTAACTTGACAAATGGACTGTTCTTTTAATAACGGCTTATGATTTAATTAAGTAAAGGAAACTATATTACTAATGTATTATGATATTTTCATTGATTTAGGCAGGACTAAGGACTCTTCATGACATTGGCCCTGAAATTCGTCGAGCTATATCCTGTGACTTGCAAGATGATGAACCTGAGGAACATAATCATGAGGAAGAGGAAGATATTTATAAAGTAATTCCTGAGAAAGTAACCACATACAAGATTGCCTTATTATCTGTTTTTATGTTTATAGAAGGAACACTTGGGCTGCGTCTAGACTGGCATGATTTTCCACAAATGCTTTTAACGGAAAAGTTTTTCCATTAAAAGCATTTGAGGAAAAGAGTGTCTAGATTGACACAGACGCTTTTGCGCAAAAGCACTTTTTGTGGAAAAGCGTCCATGCCAATTTAGACGTGGTTTTGTACAAGAAAGCCCCGATTGCCATTTTCGCCATCGGGGTTTTTTTGCGCAAAACAGTTTTTACCTGTCTACACTGGCCCTCTTGCGCAAAAGCATTTGTGCAAGAGGGCTTATCCCTGAGCGGGAGCATCATAGTATTTGCGCAAGGACACTGACAATCTTACATTAGATCGTCAGTGTTCTTGCGCAAATTCAAGCAGCCAGTGTAGACAGCTGTCAAGTTTTTCCGCAAAAGCAGCTGCTTTTGCGGAAAAACTTGCCAGTCTAGACGCAGCCTTGGACTGCACATACTAGAATATGTTAAATGATTATGCAAATTTATGGACAAAACCCAGTGTTAACAAAAGGACAAATTTTATCCCATTCAGAAGTTAACTGAAATATTTTTCCTGTTGATGACAAAAGTAAGGAGAAGTTGCATGTCCACAATTTCAAGTTCTGTTAGGCCAATGAGGGAGCAAATTCTAGCATCAAAGTCTATGTGCTACCCACTCTACCCCAGAAGTCCAAATCAAGTGTAAGTATCACAGCTGATCTCAGGTGTTACAGTGGTAGATAGGAAAATAGATGGATTCTTACATAGCCAAGCCCCAGACTAAGACATCATAGTTTAAAATCAGCACCTTGAATTGCACATAAAAGCCAATTGGAAGGCTTAGAATAATACAGATAAAATACCAACTATTATGGCAGACACTTGTCCTTAAGGGGGAAGCTACTTTCTACATTGGATGCTCCTTCTGAGTCGTCTTCTGGGCGCCCATTTAAAGCATGCTACAGTTGTCTAGTCTGGAGTGCTAAAAGCAATAAATGTGGTAAGTTCCACATCCAAGAAACAGGTTCACAGATATAGCTAACAAGCAAGTATGTGTGTGTTTCTGCAAAAAGGAATGTTGGGTTCTGTCACTGTTTATGGGGTCATGTTTTTAATTGCTCATTAATATTTGGAAGGCTGTTCTATATTTAAATATATGAACATTTTAAATGTTTACAAATTTTAGCACAAATGTTTATTTGTGCAAAAATGCGTTCAAGAAATACATTATTTCTTTTAGCCCATTTAAAAAAATGTCATGTGTCTTACTTTTTTTTAAACAGAGGAATGGTGCCCTGTTTGGAAACCATATAAATCATGTTAGCAGTGATAGGAGAGATTCTTTTCAACAGATCAATACCACACATCGTCCGCTGCATGTCCAACGGCCTTCAATTCCATCTGCAAGTGATACTGAGAAAAACATATACCACCAGACCTCAAATTCTGTATTCCATAACCATCATAATCACAATTCAATAGGAAAGCATGTTCCAAACTCAACAAATGCGAATCTCAATAATGCCAATATGTCCAAAGTTGCTAATGGAAGGCACCCAAACATTGGAAATCATGAGCACAGATCTGAAAATGGATACCATTCATTCTCCAAAGCTGATAATGGGAGGCATAGAAGATCAAACAGTAAAAGGTAAACTTTTATATATTTGTGTATAAAAAAATAAACACACTAAGAAAGAGCAATAATTTAAAATAGTGTAGTGCTACTCCAAAACTTATATTGTGCTACTTAAAATAAACAGTTCTTGATGTATTAGATAACAAGGATGGTGGTAGAGGTAGTGGTAGCTTTCATTTTTCTTTTCTAGTGTATTGAGAAATATTTATAATTTAATAATATATTTAACACAGCAGTCCATATAATCTAGGAATACATGGTCTCAAAGTGTTAAATTATTGTGGTTATTTTAAAACAAATCCATTGGACTGTCATAGCATAGAATGAGGGCAGTCACCATTAATAGTGAATTTCTGAAAATTATTTTGCTTGATATAAAAATGTTGTCTCCATATTTTTATGGCTTTCCTGGATAGAACACGCTATTATGAAACTTATGTTAGGTAAGTAATTATTGTTTATGACACATATTTACATTGTGAAACAACCTTAAAAGCTCCCAGTAGTTTTTTACAATGAAAAAAATAATAAAATAGCCAGCATTAACTGGACTCAAAGTTAGACTACCTCAAGTGTAGAATAAAAAGGTACACAATTATTACAAATTTGTGATGATTATATGGGACTAATTTTGGCCTGTGTGTCCAACATGGTCTGATTGAAGTTCAAGACTAGTAGAGAACTTGATCCTGCATTATTAAACTTGAGCAGGAGGTTTGGCAGTGACGTCAGTGGATATAGGACCCTGCCCGAAGCATAGTTTCTGGTTTAAAAATGTCAAATTAATCCTATTTCCTTTAGAGTTTAGGAGATTAAAAAGTATGCAATGTTAAAGATATTGTTGTAAGAATTATTTAATGATAGCTAATGATATTCATTTTTATGGGAAAGGAAAAGATAAACTCATTTAGTGTCTCATGAATGTTAGAGGTCAGTCAGAGGGCAGCTCCTGAAAAGAGTCTCTTAATCTAGTAGTTTTTATATCTAGAACTTGTACAACTGTTTTCACACTTCGCTTTGAAAGACTTCACTAAATGCTCTTTTATATTTTGCCCACTGGCAAATTTTAGGTATTTGAGAAACTTTTTCACACATGTACTGTATACTTCCAGCTTGAAAGACTGATTTAAATGTGCTTGACTTTGCTAACTACTCAATGGAACTGCAGAAGCATAGTAAGTCTACTATACTTCTTGGGCCCTGCAATTGCAGAAGCAGTAAGATTAGCCCCTTAAAACAGAGAAGCAAGGACAGAATACCCATGTACCCATCTGAAGTCCAATGGGAGTTAGTAAAGTATCAATCCACCTACAAGAGAACTAGTATGCCAGTCTTTTTTTTTTAAGCTGTGGTAAAAGTGCAGGTTTAAATATAACAATTAAGGATAAAGTATAGTGAAATCCCAATCCACTGTGTACCAACTCTAGGTCAGACTCTGGTGATGGGCATCTACCAACTATTTGCCGTGAAGAGCATGAAGTTCGGGATTACTGCAATGATGATCATTATTTGGGAGAGCAGGAATATTTTAGTGGAGAAGAGTATTATGAAGAAGACTACATGTTGTCCGGAAGCAGGTGAGATCATTAGTCATAACTACAGAAAAGTTAATAAATTATGTACATACACCTAGAGTTACATTAAACACACTTTATACCTTAAAATATCACGGATCATTTTTAGGGAAATAGAACAACAGTCAATAAGAATACAAAATATACTCAAGCACATTTCATGTTTGGATATGAAATGAGACCCCAGCAAATCCCTAGTACGTAATTCTAGAGAAGCAACAAAGGAACTTAGTACATTTGGACAGTGAGAAACTCTACAGTTCAAAGTCAAATAAGGCCCTACATTTACTGAGGGAAAACATGAACACTACTGGAGATAAGGCCTGTGCCTGCTCCCAGTGAAGTGAGTGATATAACTCCAGCTAACTTCAGTGGCAGCCAGATCACCCTGACTTTTAATGGAACCATTAGATTTTAATGCTGATTTATTTGATTCAATAATCTCAGCAGAAGGAAGGATGATAATGAGACAAGTAAACTATATGACTACATATAGTATTAATATGATCAAATAAAGTACAAGAACAACCTCCATTTAACAGTTCTCATTGCATCACCTTTTTCTATGTACCTGGTACAACCAGTTAATACTGTGGTTTCTACCCTTGCCTTTACATACCACTGTATTATAAATATTTAGTATTACACCCAAGTCATGTCTTTCACAAGAATTTCGTAGATTGAATATGCAGAATTGCTGAATGAGAATTTAATACATATTCATAAGCCTGATTAAATGCCAGTTTACGTTAATCTGAGTCCACATCCTTTCCATCCCAGCCCCTATTTTAATTGCTGAGGTTCAGTTTTCCTACCCAATTTCTCCCCATTTTTGGACTTGTTTGGATTTCCCTAAATTTCCATTTGAAACTTATTTCCTACAGTATGAATATTTCAGTCTAGCAGCATTCTTAGAAGGCTTGTTCTAACAACAGTGTCAACAATTCTATGATTTTCACGTTCAAAAGTTTAACTTCTTTTATTGCTATTATTTGTCCAGATTTAATCAAAAACTGCTTATCTACACCATGTAGGTCCAAGCGTTCCTCCTTCAGCTTGGATTCATACAGGTTTCTGAATTAGGCAAAGGGCAGTCGTTAGATAATTAGGATGCCCTCTTTTGACTTTCCTTACTTTTAGAACAGTCTGTATATTCATGGTCTTGTCATTTTACTGTGCTAACATTGCATTGAACAGATCTCCTACTTATTTGGCAACAATCAACGTTCTCTGTTTTGCAAACTTCGTGTAACCTTTTATCAAACATATCAAATGTTTCAGACATCCTGTTGGAAACCCATGTATCATAAATTATATACAGATTTGTACTTATAGAACTAAAGGTAGCTTGTTTACATCTTCCATACAAAAAGCTACTGTCCTCTCTCCTAAATTGCTATCTAGTGAATTCTACCTGTTCAACCAACAGCCTCACAAAAGTCTCAGTTTTAATTTGCACGATCAGGCCCACTACAATATCATTAGTTGAATCCATTGCTTACTTGTCCTAGATTTATATGCTCATAGCCACATATGCCAAACATAACAATTTTCTGTACTCTTAGTCCAGGTGAAGTCTCCACTTTCTTTTTTTCCCCATGCCCTACCTGTAGTCTAGACAACTCAAATTGGCACATGGCCCGAGACTGATTTGGTCCATCGAAGTTAGCAGCTAAGAACGCCCTTCTCTCATTTTGGATATAATATTAAGCAGAATCAAGTAAGCCTCTTTTGAGGTTTTTCTTTCAGAGAGGAGGTCTTTGTAATATTCAAGCAGCAATAGTCTGAACTCTTTGTGCTGAGCCCTGCAGATTACCCAGGAATCATATGGAAAGGGGGGAGTAGGAAAGTGTTTCATATGGAGGAGGGATAGCTCAGTGGTTTGAGTATTGGCCTGTTAAACCCAGGGTTGTGAGTTTAATCCTTGAGGGGGGCTATTTAGGGATCTGGGGCAAATCTGTCAGGGATGGCACTTGGTCCTGCTGTGAGGGCAGGGGACTGGACTTTGTGACCTCTCAAGGTCCCTTCCAGTTCTATGAGATAGGTGTGTGTGTGTGTGTGTGTATATATATATATATATATATATAATATTTTAACCGCAAAGGGTAATGTTGAGGCCTTGAGTTGCATTTCTCTGTGATAAGAATAACACTGACATCAAGGATTCCATCTACATGATTTTATGCCAAGCATAATTGTATTTAATAAAAGTTAATGCATGATTTATTCTAAACAGTCCATCATATAACCATTATCTCATAATCTATGCACAATCAGAAATCAATATGTTAATAATGAGTCATGTTTTTCCAGATATTATGTTTAGTTCTCATGCTGTGGCAAGTACCAATGTAAGAAAAATACCTGGAGTCCTTTGGGCTGGTAAACAAAAAGGCTAGTGATCAGTTAATTTGAAATTTCCCATATTAACAATATGTTTATTTAACTCAGGCACATGTATGACTATCACAACAGACATCACTGCAATGACTTTGATTTTGAGCGTCCAAAAGGTTATCATCACCCACATGGATTTTTTGAGGAAGATGATTCACAGATCTGTTATGATTCAAAAAGATCTCCTAGGAGACGGTTGCTACCTCCAACACCTACATGTGAGTATAGTAGGACCACCTAAGTGCCTAAAATTTTTATCACTGAATATGTGTTCCATTTTATACAGCAGCAAGGATGAAAAAAGGGAAATATGCCTGTCGACCTTAGCATCACTCTCACCATCATTCCTTGTGATTTTTTTTGAGGAAAAAAACCCCCATGACTGGTATATTTACCAACTTGCAGACAGCAGATGCAAATATGTCTATCTTGAGATGCAGCCCACAGAATCTACACGTCCAAGCATGTAACTACATGCCTCTCTTTCATCCCTTATTTCATTAATATGTGATCATTGTGCTTTTTCTCTGCGTATAAAACTGTAGCGAATATATAAAACATTGCAAACAAACAAAGTCAATAGTATCTGTTTACTTTATGAGGTAGGTGAGAAATGGTCAGGTAGGATGCTGCACTGGTTTGCCCTATGTTCAGCTTGCATCAGAAATGTTTTTCTTTGTGCTCGTAGATGGAAACAAAGGTTTATTCTTGTTCACAGGTTTATTATGTTGGTATAAATCAAACAGAACTATTATCACTCTAGTGACTCACCCACTGGCACTTTCCATGTCTCTTTCAACTGAGATACACCACCTGCTAACATTATTACAGCTTTTATTTGATTTTTTTAAAATGAAAGCAACACAAGTTTTTCCATTTGTTTTTAATTTGGAAAGGTGCTTTTTTAGTTCAGGGCATCTGCACCTGTGTTTACCTTCAGTGGGTAAGAACACTCACTCTCAAGCCTCCACCTCTCTTGTTATTGGGGGAAACTCCACCCACTCCCTTCTCAGTGGGATATCTGTACGCCAAACAATTCTCTGTCTTCACTAAGTGTTTCTCAGCAAAGGCAGTCTGCTTACAACAGACTTGCTCGCTTTCTCTTCAGAGATGGCTAACAGAGTGATTGCTAGAGATATAAGATATCATGCAGCACTTCCTCTTCAAATCTACTTGATTCTTAAGATAAAACACATTGCAGAGAAAGTATATAAAAAGCATTAAAAAAAAACTTGCATGCATGCTAATAAGCTTACCAGACATCATCTGAGCTTTAGGGTTTCAGCTCAGCATAAGCACACAGTCTTATGAGGCCTCAGTAGGCCAAATCCTTCTAGTTCTTCCCTAAGGATTGGGGCCTTCTGTGGATTGGGGCTCCTGCCCATTTGCCAGTTCCGGAAGAAGGCCCTCATTCAGATTAAAGCCCAGGCTTTTATCCAAAAGTATTTTCCTTGTCTGCTGGTCTCTGCAGAATCCAGTTTTAACTGGTGTACATGCACCTTTCCAGGGAGGTGACTTGAAAGTCTGATATTGGAGGACATTCAGTGAGCTTCCCCATTCCCTATTAAAGAAAATCCATACAACGTAATAACCACATAAACACAAGTGCATTTTTAATACAGTGCTATTAGCTCGAATTTATTGAGGTTTAATTTAACTCAGTAAATCTTATCCTGACTTGGTAAGGTTTGTTCAGGATATTACACAATATTATCAGTCTGTCACAGGTGTTTTGTTAGTAACAATACAAGTAGTTAGTACTCAGAGAGTAGTTATTAACGGTTCACAATCATGCTGGAAGGGCATAACAAATTGGGTTCCACAAGAGTTTGTTATGGGACCAGTTCTGTTCAATATCTTCATCATTGATTCAGATGATGGCAGAGAGAGTATGATTATTAAGTTTGCAGATGATACCAAGCTGAGAGGGATTACAAGTGCTTTGGAGGATAGGGTCAAAATTCAAAATGATCTGGACAAACTAGAGAAGTTTAATAAGGACTAATTCAAAGTACTCCACTTAGGAACAGTCAGTTTCACACATACACAATGGGAAGCCACTGTCTAGGAAGGAGTACTGCAGAAAGGGATTTTGGGGTCATAGAGAACCACAAGTTAAACATGAGTCAACAGTGTGACGGTGTTGCAAAAAAAAGCAAACATAATTCTGGGGTGCATTAATAGGAGTGTTGTGAATAAGTCACAATAAGTGATTCTTCCACTTTGTTCTGCACTGAGTGGGAATATTGTGTCCAGTTCTGGGCACCACATTTCAAGAAAGATGTGGAGAAATTGGAGAAGGTCCAGAGAAGAGCAACAAAAATGATTAAAGGTCTAGAAACATGACCTATGAGGGAAGACTGAAAGAACTGGGCTTGTTTAATTTAGAAAAGAGAAGACTGAGAGGGGACATGATAGCAGTTTTTGGGTATCTAAAAGAGTGTCACAAGGAGGAGGGAGAAAAATTATTCTCCTGGCCTCCAGTGATAGGACAAGAAGCAATGGGCTTAAATTGCAGCAAGGGAGGTTTATGCTGGACATTAGGAAAAACTTCCTAATTGTCAGGGTGGTTAAACATTGGAATAAGTTGCCTAGGGAAGTTATGGAATCTCCATCACTGGAGATATATAAGAGCAGGTTATACAGACAATCTATCAGGGATGACCTAGACAGTGCTTGGTCCTGCTGTAAGGGCAGGGGACTGAACTCGATGGCCTCTCGAGGTCCCTTCCAGTTCTAGGATTTTATAAGTATTTCATAATGTGTCTCTCTTGGTTGCTATAACTGAGTCAGTCTCCATCCATATGATCTTAAAAAACACCACAGATTGATGTAATTTCAGGCTGAATACAGCTAAAATGGAGCTTATGGTGAGTTTTCCCCATTACTTTTGGAGGTAGCATTGCACTTTTAATGGATTTTTTTTTCAAATCCCATTAAAATATCTGGCTACTATTCCTTTTCAAGATCTCTTATTTGAAATTCACACCAGATCATGCATTTTTTATCTCAGAAACATTACTAAAATTTAGTCTGTGTTTTTTCTCTTATATGCAGAAATGAGGAACGAGGTGTACAGATAGATCGGAATGGCTACATAGTTCGAACTATCTAGCCCGTGCCGCGTGTAGCCGTGCGGCACGGGGTTAGAACAAGCCGGCTTTTAAAAATGGCGGAGCCGGCTTTATGCTAATGAAGCCCGGGAAATTCAAATCCCGGGCTTCATTAGCAAGTTCGGTATGCATACATTACCCCCCTAGTTCAAACTAGGGGAGTAGTGTAGACATACCCTGATACTAATAATCTGATAAATCTTTAAAGAAGATTTACCTATGAAAGAGTGCTACACCTAGGCTGTGTCTGGACTGGCCAGTTTTTCCAGAAAATCAGCCGCTTTTCCGGAAAAACTTGCCAGCTGTCTACACTGGCCGCTTGAATTTCTGCAAAAGCACTGACTTCCTACTGTAAGAAATCAGTGCTTCTTGCGGAAATACTATTCTGCTCCCGTTCAGGCAAAAGCTTTTGCGCAAAAGGGCCAGTGTAGACAGCTGAGATTTGTTTTCCTCGAAAAAGCCCCAATCGCGAAAATGGCAATCGGTGCTTTTTTGTGGAAAAGTGCGTCTAGATTGGCACGGACGCTTTTCCGCAAAAAGTGCTTTTGCGGAAAAGCGTCCATGCCAATCTAGACGCTCTGTTCCGAAAATGCTTTTAACGGAAAACTTTTCCATTAAAAGCATTTCCGGAAAATCATGCCAATCTAGACACAGCCCTAATGTTTTTAATAGATGGGACATGTAGAACCTGATTCTGATCTAAGTTGCATCAAAGTGATGCAGGGCTAACTCCAGTGAAGTCACTTGACTTAGCTATCATGCCATTACATTAGTTTGAGTCAGGCCTATAGTTGTGAGTGTGTACATACATACTGTGGCCAGTTTGAGCTAAACTTCTGGGTCCTGCGCTTCCCAGCAGGTCTTTGTGTGCACCTCAGAGGCTCGTGGTGTCCCTGTCCTGCTGAGTAAGGCCCACTACCCGAGCCCTTTTCATCATCAGCCAGTTCAGGGGTTTTGGAGGTCAGTCCCTCTGATTAGTCTATAGGGTCTCCCCTGTTTCATACCAGCAGCCCATCGGGATGAGAGTTGGGAGGAACCTGGTCCCGCCCACTTGCTCCGGGTTCCAGCCCAGGGCCCTCCAGGGGAGGGGTGGAACCCCAAGTGAGCTGAGACCTAGCCCTTGCCTCACTGAACAGCAGCCCGTTCCTGGGCCACTTCCCCAACCCTTCCTAGATACCTCCTCCCTGATGACTTAGGATAGTCCTTGTTGCTGGCTGCCTTGGGTCTGTGGGCTGGGCTGGGCTGGGCTGTTGTGTTGCCTTGCCTTGCCTCTGGTCCATCTCTTTTCTCCTTCCCCCACTCTAGCCTTGCCTGAGGGAGGGTTTTTATGGTATGCCCAACAGCCTTAACTGGCAGCAAGTGTTTTAATTAGGCTTCCCTTCAGGCTGATGCCATATGGGCTTCAGATGTTGCCCTGGCTGGGCTGCAGTCTCTGGCAGTCTATTCGGGGAACATAAAACCACATATGCAGCTCCCCGTGTATCTGCCTTCCACCAGGCTTTTGCAGCCCCCTGCTCTCAGGCTACCACAATACATTTATATATAATGTAATTGTTTGTGAAATATTTTAACACTTTAATGCCCCCAGAAGGATTTAAAAGAGTATCAAATCATTTAATTTTAAATAACATATTGGATGTTTGTGAAGGATACATTTAGGTGTACATTCAAAAACTGGAAAATTTCCATTAGTATAAAAAATGATCCAAGTTAATGGAACACACTGTGCTTTGGCTTGAGTATTGAAGTTTGTTAATAGATTGAGCTCTATTTGGGACCTTACAGCAAAGATGCTATAGAATCAGGCCCAAATCCTCAAAGGTATTTAGCCATCTAATTGTCTTTGAAGTCAGTATCTCTGAGGACCTGGAGCACCCTACAGAGCACCCTAACCTCAAAATAAGATATGCAATTTTCACTATACAAATTGAATATCTTATTTCGAATCTATTTCAAAATAGCTTATTTTGGAATTTGGTGCAGTTACACAGCACCAAATTTCAAAATAACATGCTATTTTGAGCCATCCCTTATCCCTCATGCAGCAAGGTTTACTGGGATGGTGAAATAGCACACCGTTATTTTGAAAAATATTTTGAAAAATATTTCAAAATAACGGGCTGTTTGTGTAGAAGCAGGGTATCCCAAAATAGCTGTGCAGTGTAGACGTACCCTACGTGATTATTTCTTACCCTCGATCTTCAAATTTCTGTACTTTTCAAAGAGATGTAAAGAATAATTTTAAAGTATTGGTGTAAAGATCTTTGATATGGCTTTCCATGGCTAGATTGCTACCTCCCAGGTTTTTGACCAGGAACTTCACATACTATGGAATTTACCAGAATTATGAAAGTCAGCATTGGACAATTCAGACTGGAAATAAGTGTTATATCTTAAACAAATTAAGGTAAACAACAACTGGAAGAGTTTACCAAAGGTCACAGCTGATTCTCCATCACTGGAATTTTGGATGTTTCTAAAAGATCTGCTTTACAAATAATTTTTGGGAAGTTCTGTGGCCTGTTTTTTACAGGAGATCAGATTAGATTATTACAATTGTCTTTTCTGGCCTTTGAATGTTGTTTTTCCTAATATCATCAAATGGTTCTTACCTGTCTGAATATTAAAAACGTGGACTCATCTGATGAAGTAGGGTTTATTCACAAAAGCTTATGATCCTATATATTTTTGTATCTGACACATGCAGCTGACAAAAGTGAGTCTTTGCCCACGAAAGCTTATGCTCCAATAAATCTGTTAGTCTATAAGGTGCCACAGGACTCCTCGTTATTTATTCAGATTCAGAATAACACAGCTACTATCCTACCCCTCTGATATATATTTTTGTTAGTCTCTAAAGTGCCACAGGGCTACGCATTGTTATTAAAACATAGTTAGCATAAAAATACTATTTTAGTATACTTGGATGTTTCCAGAATTACACATTACAATGACCTGCAAAGAATCAAGGATTTGGTAACAAGTATCAGAGGGGTAGGTAGCCATGTTAGTCTGAATCTGCAGGAACAATGAGAAGTCCTGTGGCACCTTATAGACTAACAGATTTATTGGAGCATAAGCTTTCGTGGGCAAAGACCCACTTCGTCAGATGCATGTGTCAGCTGCAAAAATATGTTCTTATGCATGATGTAGCCTGATCTCTATATATTTATTGAGAGAGATTATTTAAGAATCCCCAATTGCCATTTGGAGAGTGGACAGGTTCTTGTCTCAAGATCAGACCCAATATTATTCAAATTATTATGCAGTTGGGAATTCCGATGTGCACAATTGCAACATTCACACTGCAGGAACTCCTTTATATGTACAAATAGTTTATTGAGACTTTTAGGACAGTCACAAACATCCCAACTCAATAAGGTAGGTAGAGATGATACAGAATGAATCTCCACACATTCATATACTTGCACCATTGTAGTACAGCCTGAAATGTTAGCCATCATCTTCCTCATTACCTTTTCCTGATCACCAGGAGCCATCATTTTAGCACCTCCCAAAAACTACATCTGCTTCCTACCACCCCTTGGCTGGCATGCAACTTTTATAATATGTTGTGTTGATACCACTGTTACACAGAGAATGCTGTAATGGTTATGAAAAGAATTTGAATGTAAACAAAGCTCGCTCTCACTAAAGATATAATTGTCCCTGAATCAAGAAGCGGAGTACACCTGGCAGATCCCGTATCTCAATCACCGGTGATCTATCAATCTAGTAACAGGCAAACACAAAGTTTAGGGCCAAAACATATATTTAAAAGAATTTGGAAACAGCAAACACAGGAACAACTTCAATTATAATCCATCTTAACCCTAGATAGAAAATAGAAAAGATCCTTAGACAAATAGGATATACATTACAATCTCGCGGTCGGAGCTCGTGACCTACAACTCCTTGGCTATTTTGAAGCCTCAGAGGAGGACCTGCGAGGAGATCCCTTGAAGCAGTAGTCCCAGTCTTTTGTCGTAGGGCTGTCAAGTGATCCTCAACCATATGGACAGTAGCTCTTCTCTGGATATGGTGGTGACTAACCCTTCAGTAAGGCCACCCGATCCGGAAGAATTGTGGAAAGGTGATAAGAGTCCAGCTGTTATTAACTCCGGCCTAATCTCCTCATGCACGGTATCTCCACACACAGGTGGCGTGTCCACATATACCACAATGTCCATAGATGTTAACACATCCAATAGAACTTAGAAACCAGGAAAAGAAAAGGAGGAGAGGAAGAAGAAACCAGAGCCTTCCTCAAACTGGGGCTTTTATTGGCTCTTAGGCAGGAAAAGGGACTTGTGTGTTGGGTGTATTAAATCAGGGTCATGTGCAGCTATTCAGTGGGTTGTGTGCAACTTGGAGGGATGAGTGCAACATTATAGTGCCGAGTGCATAATGTTTTGAGAGGAGTGCACACATAAAGGCCATGTGAAATGCTGACTTTTGGCAGGAAGCTGGAAGCTTGTGTTCTATAACTGAACACAATTATGGAGGTCACAAAATGGAGGTCACACAGACTCTATTTTACATACCCTATTAACACTGACCAGTATACCCAGGGTAACACCACTATGTTTGATGTATATTCAATAGGGGATTTCCCCTTTTCCTTACTTGTATTTCCTCATCTTATTAATGTTGGAGTGTCTTTTTTCTATATATTAATATATCAGTTATCTTAATATACATTATACACGTTAATTAGTTACCATGGACCTTCTGTAGTTAGGTATCCGTGGATATAGCTCTTGTACCTGTTACATATGTCTATTCATTGATACCATGCTCTTGTAGTTGGATCACGTACCTGTGGCTAGAACTTCCCTTTACACACACTATTTTCAGCTTCTCAGTTCAGGGCTGGGGAAACTTTTTTGGGTTGAGGGGCCACTGACCCACAGAAAAATCACTCAAGGGCCGCACACAAGTCCGGAGAAAAATGAGAAGCCCCTGAGAAGGAGAAAGACACTCCTCACATTCCCTTCACACGCCAGAGTCTAATGGGGCCCAGGCTAGTAGATTTTGTATTCTCCAGCCCTGCCAGTGGGTGGCAGGGTGGCTGTATCGCCAGCGTGGACTCCCCAATGATAAGCCTTTGGGGCTGGATCCAGGCAAGGTAGGTGTTGCTTCCAGCCTCTGGGCCTGAGGTTCCCCACCCCTGACTTAAGGTTTCCATTGGCAGTTTTTCTGTTCAAAGGTCATAGGCCTTAAGTCTTGTGCTAATTAGATGAAGCTAGTACAGGCTTGTAGATTCCTTGCATTACTACTAATATAATAAAGGCAAGTTAGCCCACTGGACTACAATAAGGAACTTAAAGCTGCAGTAACAAAAAACAGTTAACTGTTATTTTAACTATAAACAAGAAGCTTGCAACATATAGCTAAAGTCAAGCAACTTTCCCAATCTGTTTTAAAGTGCTCACTTTGAACCCTTCCTTTGAATGTTGGTTCTATTAATAAATTAATGACTGCATAACACATTTCAGCTCAAACCTTCTCTCCAAATTTGGCTTGTTCCTAGCTTCCTATGAGGACTGCTTAGTCTACATTCTGGATCATTTCTCTAGAGGGCAACTACCCCCTCCTATATATCCCGTTTGTGTATTGAGTTGCTTGCTTCAGTAAGTCAACAGAGCCTTTTAAATCTGCCCCAATAGGCACAATACCTCCTAATGATGTACAGGTGACACTTGACCCATATTGGAATGTCGAAATATTTGACACTGAGAATGATAATCACTTTACTAATGAAACATTGTTACATTGTAGCAAATCGACGCTCTTCCTTCAACTTTGAATGCCTCCGTAGACAAAGCAGTCAAGATGAGATACCTCTCTCTCCCACTTTCCACCACCGCACTGCTTTACCATTGCATTTAATGCAACAACAGGTAATTTAAAATTTTTTATTAACTGATGTTGATTTAGACCAGTTTAGCTTAGAACTTTTACCTCCTGGCTTGCTGATTGTTTGAAAGCCAGTTGATAAGATCTGTACTTAGTGTATCTTGACCTACTTCCAAACAGTTGTCTACATCACCATCTTTGCTGTAGTTGCCAGAAACAAGGCCTCCTAAATCTGTACCTTCAGAAATGACTTCAGCTCATGAGTCTATTTATTTTGATTAGTCTCTAAGGTGCCACAGGAACACTTAGGCTATGTCTACACTGCAAGGTTTTTGCGCAAAAACCCATGGAGCGTCCACACCTCAAATGCGCTTTTGTGCAAGCAAATCAAGAGTAAAACAGCAGAACAGAAGTCTTTTTCTGCCATTGGTAAACCTCCTTTTACGAGGCATAACTCCCTTTCGCGCAAGAGCGGATGCTCCAGAGGGGTTTCCTGCGCAAGAAACCCCTATGGGAAAAAGCACAGGTGCTCTGATGGCCATTCTGCAAATGGCCATCAGAGCTTTCTTGTGCAAGAGCATCGCTGCAGTGTGGACACTCTCTTGCGCAAAAGCACATCGCTTTTGCGATGTGCTTTGAAGTGTGCACGTGCCCTTGCGCAAGAAGTTTTTGCGCAAGAACTCTTCCGCAAAAGACTTCTTTGCACAAGAAGCATGTAGTGTAGACATAGCCTTGTTGTTTTAAAAGTTACAGATTAACACAGATACTCCTCTGAGAAACTTGAGGTAGTGTAGAAGATCTTGACACCAAACAGAAATATTATTGGAGATAACATGAAAATATGATGTTACCAACCATTCTAAATGTCCAGTTTAAGACACGTAATCAGATATTGGGTCTTTTAACCACTCTATTAATAGCACTGTGTACCTCCAGGCTTTTTCACACAGCAGTATATTGACACAACTGCTGCAGATACATGGTTATCTTATTTCAAAGCTTTCCTCTGTAGCAACACTACCCTCTATTTTATAAGCACAAAACTTTGCCATGTAGTATTTTACTTTTCATCTTTTCTTTCAGAGAAATTCTACAGTTATGAATGCAGTCTAAGGTCTTGACAGCTGTTTGATTTTTTAAATATATAAGCTTAGTCCCTGCAGATCTATCGAATAAGTGATGAAGAGTACTTAAAAACGCTAATCTGTATTGATGTCTGTACCTTTGAACATAGAGTAATAGGTGGTCACTGTAATGAATGATGATGTGATGGATTCTGTTAGGAATAATGGAAACAATTTAAAACACTGGAAATATGTAGGATGTGTATTAATAAACCCTCACTGCAGCTCTGTCCTTATACTGTATCCCATCTGCATGAATCAACTATCATTTACTACTTTCATTCATGGTTACTTTCTCATGTGCTACTTGGTTTAAACTGCATACTATATTCTGTGACTTGTTGAACTTCACCATATTTTCTTTGATTTCTTGATCAAAATTCAAGTAGAATTAAATAGTTTGCTGTTTATAGTATGGTGGATGGCCCAGGGTATGTCTACACTACCACCCTAGTTCGAACTAGGGTGGTTAATGTAGGCAACTGAAGTTGCAAATGAAGCCCGGGATTTAAATATCCCGGGCTTCATTTGCATCTTGCCGGGCGCCGCCATTTTTAAAGCCCCGGTAGTTCGGACTCCGTGCCCGCGGCTACACGTGGCACAGAGTAGGTAGATCGAATTAGAAAGCCTAATTTGAACTACCTACTCCGTGCCGCGTGTAGCCGCGGGCACGGAGTCTGAACTACCGGGGCTTTAAAAATGGCGGTGCCCGGCAAGATGCAAATGAAGCCCGGGATATTTAAATCCCGGGCTTCATTTGCAACTTCGGTTGCCTACATTAACCACCCTAGTTCGAACTAGGATGGTAGTGCAGACATTCCCCCAGAGAGTTTGTTGTAGCCAGAGGAGCTCTTAGCCTGAATTATATCATGCCATTCGTCAGGCCTCAGGCAGCCAAAAATACAAGAATATTAAAGCTTCTTTAAAGCTTATTACAGTTGCCACCTCACCTGTTCCTGAAGGAAGGAAGGAGCAAAGATCAGATTGATATACCTACTGAATAATTGCTTAATAAAATATATTTAGCAAGTAAGGCAAAAGTTTATATTCTTGATATAATCAAACAGGAATTGGTCAATAAATGAACCACTAGATAGATATAGTTTCTTCCTGTCTTTTATATTGTCAAGTATCAAACATATAAATGTTGCTTCTTGTAGCTGTCTAAATAATTACATTGGATTTGAAATGAGGAATAAGCTTGAACAGGATTGTTTGAGGTATGCTAACTCCTGTATTATCTTTATTTCCCTTGACCAGGTCATGGCAGTTGCAGGTCTGGATTCCAGTAAAGCTCACAAACATTCTCCAAGTCGTTCAACACGTTCCTGGGCAACTCCACCAGCTACCCCACCCAACCGGGACCGTACTCCATATTATACACCTTTAATCCAAGTTGACAGGGCTGAATCTACAGACCAGATGAACGGCAGTCTACCTTCTTTGCATAGGAGTTCATGGTACACCGATGACCCTGATATTTCCTACCGAACATTCACACCAGCCAATTTAACTGTACCTAATGACTTTAGGCATAAACATAGTGACAAACAAAGAAGTGCAGACAGTTTGGTAGAAGCGGTAAGTACTGAATAATTCCTGAAGTAGGCAAGGATATCTGTTCAGTTTTGTGTTAATTTTACTCTATACCTGGCACTTAGATTGCACTTAATTTACATATTTCACTGGAAATACTGTATTTGAAATCCAAATTCCCATCAAGCTTTTAGGTAAGGTAGGGGCTATAAAACAAAGAGGGGAATGAAAATTGGGAGCACTTCAAGAATATAATTTGAAACAAGGTTTTACTGTTTGCTAAGAACTAGATACTGCACTGCACTTACATAATGGCTTATTCAAAAGGAATGGCAAGAGACACCTGTCTTCCTGGTGCTTTCATGAAAGATCCAAAGAAATCAAAGCTCTAGCATTAACCTCTTTCCCTGAACATGAGGATTGTGCAAATATATGTAAAGGGTAAGTTGATGGGCAGAATGCCTACTACACTCCCAAGAATTGGCACAGCCATTTCTTTGCATGTACTCTCAAGAATATTATGAATTAGTAGGGAAGATTAGGTTTATTTACAAAGTTTTGAAAACAAAGAATACTATGCAGGTGATAAGAATTCTTATTATTACTCTCCCCAATTTAAAATTTTACTAAACTTCTTTATCTGTCTGGCTAAGTAACATGGGTCATGTTCAGGAATATAATTTCAAGTGTCTTTCCTCCAAAATCAGTTCCTTTCTATAGCTGTGAACCAGATGTAATTTAAATATACAGAAAACATATTAGCTGAAATTTTATTATACATTTGCTTGAAGTTTTGTTTCCTACTATGGCTTCAAACAGAATTCTTCCTTAAAGGTTTAGTGTATGATGTTTATCAAGGGCTAGATTCATTTTAAGCCTCCCATAACAGAACTGAATGTCACACACTATCACTGACTATGTTGGTAAAACCCTCTTGGGGCCATTTGACTATTGCAAATTCAGGTTCCTTACACATAAGAGCTTGTTGTGATTGTCCTAGTGACTCCAACTTGGTATCTAAGCTATTCAGGAGAAGCATGAAGCTTGCTGTGTATTATTTATCATCTACTCTTTAGTCATATTATTGAATCCACATTTATCCTATTTTTTTTTCAGGTACTTATATCCGAAGGCCTAGGGCGGTATGCAAAGGACCCTAAATTTGTTTCAGCTACTAAACATGAAATTGCTGATGCTTGTGACATGACTATTGATGAGATGGAAAGTGCAGCAAGTAACCTTCTCAATGGAAATATTAGCAATGGAACCAATGGGGATATGTTTCCCATTTTAAGCAGGCAAGATTATGAACTTCAAGACTTTGGTCCTGGTTATAGTGATGAAGAACCAGATACTGGTAGATATGAAGAAGACTTAGCTGATGAAATGATATGCATTACAACCTTATAGTATTTAGCGAGAAATAAATAATTTTTAATAACAGAAAAAGTGCCTCATAGTTCAAAGATGCTAGGCACTAGTTGGAATTAATAACTAATCAAGCTTTGTACAAGTGATGTCACACCTTGAGGAAGCCATAATCTGTTGTCTCCAGATTGTTGAAATGTGATCAAAGCTGTAGTATATCATGTCTTTACCACACAATCTACCTTTCCTCAGTAGGAATAGTTATGTAAAACCAAGCAGATTCTGAAGATCCCATTTCCAGAGGACTAGAGAAGAGTTCTGAGGTGTAGTATCTTGCCTGTGTTTCAAACTTGTGCTGCTATCATTCACAGTGAAGCAGGAGTTCCTGAATGAAAAATGTCTGTAGGTCCAGCACCAAAATATGTGGAGAAAATTACTATGTGAGATAGGTGATGGCAATCAAGTGTCATTATCTCAACATTTTATAGCATATCAAATGTTCACTGCATTTAGCATATCCATTCTAACATTATTTTCAAACTTGCCTCCTGATTTATTTTCTTAATGGTCTTCTAAAATACAGTATGTCAAACTCTATCTACCAGAAATCATTGGAAAAAAGAACCTAAAAACATTTGTCATATGTAACATTAGTTTACATAGGAAAATATCATTGAGATGGTCTATTTTATGACTATCATGTTAAGGGCAACATATACTGGAATAATTGCATTCTGACTAATGCACCTGCAACCAGGTTAAAGTAGAATTAGTTAAGTTAGTTTGTTAATGATATAGTAGAAAATACTGTAAATGAATTGTAATATACAATAATTTGTATTTGTAAAGAGATGTTCTATATTTTGTAATTATTGTACCGTAATTGAACTGCAGCAATATTTATGAAACTTAATTATTGTAATTCTCCACAGAATTCTAGACATAAGTATTTTTACTTGGAATATATAGAGGTATAGGATAAATATTTAACTAGAGCCGCCACTCAATGTAAATCTTTTTGGGGGGTAAAGTGTCAGGTTTAGAGAAACTTGACAATATTCAGATTTTATAAAATATTTTGAGTCTAAGAATCTCTTTACATAAGGGATACACAGATGTCTATTTTCAGTTTTATAATCAGAAAGTTAAAAGAATTGAAATTATCTGCTTTTTTCACTGACAATAAGCTGTGATTTTTTTAAAAAAAAAATTATAGATATCCCCACATTACAATAAATACTAAATTAATTTAAAAAATTGTCCAAATCTTCATTGGTGTGAGACATTTATAATTTTGTCATAACTAATTTGACCACGTAGCCTAATTCTATAGCAGAATATGAAATAAAAAAATGTCTTAATTCCAATCCTATGTACTAGTTATGCTGCTCACAATAAAAAAAAATGATAAAAGGACTCTCCACAGAATCAAAAGATTCCTGATAAGTAAAAATACTACTTTATTGCCTCTCCCCCTTTTGCTGTTCTATGTGCAGTATTTAAAGGATTTATTTTTATGCAATTGAAAGAGGGCTTAAATTTTGTTCATGATGCAGTAAAAACCCTGATATGAATTCCTGATACAATTTTTGGGGAAAATGTAAAAATCTATTTTATTAACACTGAATAAAATTGACTTGCACTGCCAAGTTACTTTTTCAGGGTTTACCTGTACTTAACAAGATAGGTAGCAATTCAGTTCACATTTTTTAAAATGTGACATAAAACATGTCAATAAACATTTTGTATATAATGACAGTTTGCTATGGATACCTTACAGACCTCTTCTTGAATTATTCTTATTTCAAATGCCAGTATAATAATTTTAAGGGTTTGTAAATTATTTCTTGACATACATCATTTTGTATTAAAGCAAATGCAAAATGTTCTTCAGAATAAAACTCTGTAATAATTTTATTATACTTGAGGCTCCTTTGTCTAACACTTTCAACCAGTGTAATATCCAAAAGTTAAACTCTTATTGTAATATTCAATGAAACAGTGATTTTTCCATTTGAAAAACACACTCCTAAGGATTATGCTATTCTTACCTACATTTTTTATGAAGCATTGACCTTAAGTATATAAAATATGATGCATTTAAAGCTCATAGGGCTTCTGGTGTGTAAAAGACCAGTAGTATCAGGCCCTAGGCAATTAATTTTTTTAAAAATCATCCATAACAAATAGGAAAATTTTCCTAACGCCCCTACAGGCTGTGTGAGACTGATTCCTGCATATATGCCACCTCTTACCAGAACATGCTAAGTTAGATTGTTTAGTGTTAGTCATTTCACATTTTAGTTATACTTTCCTACTTACAAAAGCACACCACTTTTTAAGTCCAGAGAATAAAATTTCCTTATCAGATCTCTGTGGGTCAGAATTTCGGAGGGGTTGTTTGATGATGAAGCAACAAAGACTTATTGTGCTCAATCTCTGAAAAATCAACCCCTTTTTAAGTATCTGATATTCAGCGCTGAAAATCAGTCACTTTAGAAAATTGTACCCTAAATTTTTTCACTAGTGATTCCTGATAACATTTTCCAAATTCGGTAGCTACTATACATGATGTTTTTATAACTATAAGGTGCTAGCCCGCCAAAATAATCTTCCCAGGTGGGAAACTCATGCTTTCACAAAGTTACGCTATCTTCACTGAGATGCTGAACATAAATATTTCACCCCATTAGCATGTACCCGTGAATATTCTGAGTAAAAAGTCTCTTTCCAGGACAGAGTTCCTATTTTGCATGAAAATAGAGGTTGTTGTTTTTTTAAACTTAAACCTGGATACAATGTCCCACTTATTCAATCTTTTAAAAAAAACATGCAAAAATTTAAAGATACATAAAACAACATCTTTGCTGCTCAATTATGGCACTGGAAGAGTGAAATATGTCTCATATAGTAAAATCTTGTTAATTAGATAACTTACAAATTCCTCTAATAAATATAGGCAATACTATAAATATTCAGGTAACCTTAAGTATTCATTTAAACAAACTTGCCAGATTTTGGGTGCGCGTATATATATATACATATATATGCATGGCCAGTCCAACCATATAGGTGAACTAGGCGGTCACCAACGATGCCAGACTTTAAAGAGAGCCAAAAAAACACTTTTATTTTATTTAAAAATATATTAATATGTTATTTCTTATAAATGAAAATATCAAATATTGTACTTGTAAAATTGCCACGTCAGAAGTTGAGTTATATTATTTATTTCACTTTGCTGAGCATGGCTGTGTATGTAAAACATAGTTAAAATTTTTCACGGCACAGCTTCAAGAGAGTGCTAGCTGGGTTTCCTGCCTGGGGGCGGGATCTAGCAGTTCAGTCATTCTCAGTAGCCCAATGTTGGCCACTCATACAGTTGAATCAGTTTTGCTCACCACTTAGTGAAGACTGATCAGCAACCCACAACAGCTGTTCTGTGGTATTAAAAGCTGTTTTGGACTTCAAAAATTTGGTAAGAAGTATTAACAAGATTGTAAAAGGAGAATCACAAGTACTTGTAAGATTAATATTGCATATTTATTGTAGATTATTACTGTGAAAGTAATAGTAAAGCCCTGATTTTCAAACACCTGACTGCTGATGTTAACAAATACAGCTTAACATATGCATTCCTTTCCGTTCAAATTGCAATAACGTTCAATAACAATAGAAATTCTGATCTGTTCAATTTTTAATAGTTTTAACTGAACATTGAAATGATAAAATAAATTACTATGCTTTTATGTTACTATGATGTCATTACATGCACAGTAACTCACCAGGAAAGGTTTCAATTGGTAGAAAGCTACGTGCTCTATTGTCCTGTGGCATTGCAAATTCATAATTTTTCTCTTTCCACATTTACTCCACATTTAATTATTCTTACTAACCATTTTGATTCATTTATCTTTTAGTTTAACGTAAACAGCATTCTATTTTACTGTCATTGTTCTCTACTTTGATAATTTAAACAGTTGCTTACAATTGTACAGAAAATTAACACCACAGCAGATGAAAAAAAAAAAGTCTGGCATTCTGTATCGTAAAAGGAAAACCTGAACAGGTAAAAGAAAAAGCAACAAAAAAAGCTTCCTTCCTCAAATAGCTTCAATTTGACCAACACCGAGATGGAAAGCAGCTCACAACATTAAACTAACACTGAAGTTGAGAAAATATATTTATCTGCATAGAAATGTACCAAGGTTGAGGTAAAAAGAGATAAGGGAGAAGTAGGATATGTGGAAGACAAACTTGAAAGCAAGTTACATTATGGATATCCTGCTATGTGGCGTACATGTGATGATTGTGTATGACAAATTCTAGTGGAACATGGACCCAGAACCACTTCAGGAATTTCACTTCCTGAAATATGGAAATAGAAGAAAATTATTTGCACACTACTACAAGAGGAAACTTGCCAAGGGGGAAGAAATACATCAGCAGTGGTTATAGTATTCAGTGTCATAAACTCAGTGTTTTGCTTCTGCTGCAAGCTGTTTAGCAGTCATGCAACTGATAGCTTATTTACTGAAAAGGATTGGAAAAATGTTTCTTCAATTCTGTCTTCTCATGAAAAAATTCCTAAATATTTGTAAAATTTACAAAACTAGAAAGAACTTGAACTATGACTGGGAAAAAAACCTAATGATGAAGAACATTTACATGTAATCAAGTGAGAAGAAGAATACTGGAGCATCTGGTTTCTTTAGTGAGAGTTCTCATTGGACAACAATCCACAGGACTAATGAAAAATTATACAGTGCAGATAATGGAAACTTCTTAAAATGTATTGAATGCCTAACTTTGATTGATCCAGTCATGAAGGAGCATCTGTATATAACAAGTGACCACAAAATTCATGTTCATTACATTGGAAAAAGTCTGAAGGATGAGCTGATTTAACTCCTAGCAAATGCTGTAAAGAGAAAATCTTAAAAGCTGCCCATCCCTCAAAATATTTTTTAGTAATTATGGACTCTAAATCAGATGTGAATCATATTGAGCAGATGTCACTTCATAGATGCATCAAAATCTGCAGTTGAGGATAATGCTGAAGTGATTATAAAGGAACATTTTGGGGGGTTGGCTGGTGCTTTTATGACTAAATGTATTCTACAGGAGCTTGAAGGAATGTCATTATCTATTGAGAATGTACATGACCAAGACTATGACAATGGGAGTAATATGAAAGGTAAAAACAGTGGTGTACAAAAGAGAATAATAGAAATGAATCCTTGGGTGGTTTTTGTTCCTTGCAGTCTCCATTCCCTGAATTTGGTTGTTAATGATTTTGCCAAATTTAGATCGGAGGCAAATAGTTTCTTTGACTTCGCGCAATGCATATTTCTGCCCCCCTCCAAGTTCAACACACCATTGGAAAGTTCTTTCAGCCCATGTGTGTTCTCTAACTCTGAAACCATTGAGTCCAACAAGATGGAAGAGTTGAACTGATGTCTTGAAGCCTCTTCAGTGGAAATATCAATGATGCACTAATTGAAATCTCTTATGATACTATCCTAACAGGACATGTGTGGATGCATAAGCTCTTGCAAATGGCTTTTGCAAGTTCAAATTCACAGACAGCTCTCTCACCATCTTCATTGCTCTTCAAATTTCCCTTGATTCTTTTAGATTCTGTTGCAAATGGGGAATATAGCTTTTCAAAGTTAAAATTGATAAAGACATGCCTTTGTTCTAGGGATGTGAACGACTAGTCAACTATCCAATAAGCAAATGCTTATCAGATAGTTGACACACTAGTCAACTAGTCACTTCCCCCCCTTGATGCCTCTATCAGAAAGAGGCAGCAAGTGGCGGTGGGGGGGGAGGCGAAATGGAGAGGGTGCTTGAAAGTGGCAGTTCCGTGTGGAGCCCAAGGTCAGCTGGGAACTGCCTGAGTCCTCCCACTAGTCCTGTGCTCCCCAAAGTGCTTTCGCCTTTCAAGAGTAGCAACAGCCAGAAGCTGTTGCTATACAGGCAGTCCCCGGGTTACGTACAAGATAGGGACTGTAGGTTTGTTCTTAAGTTGAATTTGTAAGTAAGTAGGAACTGATACATATTGTAGGGGAAACTCTAGCCAAACATTTCTCCAGAGCTCAGTTTTATTCTCCCACACCTCACTTCCCTCAGTCCTTTATTCTCAAGCTGAGGTGTCTGCTGAGAAAAGTCACTCCGCGTCTCCCTGGTCTGCTGGGGGGGGGGGGCTAGCTTTGCATCTCCCTGGTCTGCTGGGGGGAAGCAGCTAGTGCGGGGTTGCCTCACCCCGTTTGTAAGTAGGGATCCGATGTAAGTCGGATCCATGTAACCCGGGGACTGCCTGTATTTCAAAGGCGGAGGCCACCCTTATTGACTAATCGAATAGTCGATGCAAATTGCATCAACTATTCAATTAGTCAATTAATCTGAATTTAACACTCCTACTTTGTTCTGTGCTGAAAGAAACTTGTTTAACTCATCTCAAAAGAACATGAAATAGCTTCAGAACTTTCTCAAATAACTCATTGCCCAATTTGCAAAAGGAAAAACACAAAGTTCTAAATGTTTACACAAATGAAAGGCCCAAATATAAAAGGGTAATAACTCAAAAGCAGACAATTCGGTATGAAGGAATAAAGATTTTCACAGCTTCCCAAAAATAATTTCCTTTGGAAGGAAGATAATTGCAACTTGAAATGCAACTGTTTATAATACTGACCAGAAACACTGTGTACAACTCAAAATGGTTAAAACTTTAAAGTGTCAGCTACTGGGCAGTGTACACTATTCAGTATAATTGTTAAGATTAATGAAAAATGGGGGAAAATCATTTTTAAACTGTTTGTTACAAATGCCAAGTAAATAAAGGTAAAACTTCATTCTAGACTTATTTTTCTCTATTTTGAAGGTGGGGGTGGGGAGTAGGCACCAAAGTCATAGTTTCCAAAAACACTCAGGCCAGCCTTGTATGTGCATGTGTAACCCACACACCTGGGTTATGTCTACACTGGTGGGTTGTTGCGTCAGAGGTAAGCAAATGAGCAGGGTTTTCAACAAATTGTGGAAAACCCTACTCGCCAGACAAAAAAGGGACTCGCCATCCTCCCTCCAAAAAAGATTCCTGCCCTTCTCACTGCCCTCAGCCTTCCTGAGACCAGCCCCCCTCCACCAGCCCTTCTCTCCCCCCTGTGCCCATTCCTTCAGTAGACCCACACTGACCACGTGAGCTACCCCTGCTCATCCCCTCTCCTAACACCTCCCTCTACACACCTGCCCTGCTTCTCTCCTCTGGTGCTGGTCCCTCCCCTGCAGGGTCTGCCCTTCTGCTTCACCCCCAGAATTCCCTGGCACCTGCACCTTCCTGGTGCCTCCCCCTTCCCTTACTGCCCCACCCCCTTTGCCCTCTTTTTCCTTGATACCCACCCCCTCACCACCCTCTGCCCCTATTCCCCTCAACATGCCGCTGTGCCCTCACATATGACTTGCTCCATCTCTGCTTTCCTCATGACCACCCCTTCTTTCAAGCCTTCTCTCAGCACCTCCCTCTCCCCATCAAGCTCCCAATGCCCTTACCCATTCCTCTCCCAGCATCACCCTGTCCCTCCTCCGACACCTCCCCTCCTGAACTTTTCCTCATTGTCTCCATTTGTCCCCCTGGCATTTGTCTCTCCTCCAACCTTGGAGCCTTGCCCTGACCTGTCCCCCTTTCCTCAGCACAAGCCCCTTCCTCTCCCACCCTTCCCACTATTTTTCCCCCTTCCCCTCCCCCACCTTCAGCCTTCCAGTTGGCGGGACTGGAGTCTGTGCTTGGGCCCCAGAAGTCCCCACAGCCCTGGACTCAGCTGCTTCCGGGGCTCCAGACCACATGCTGGGCTGCGTGGTGCCAATTTTTACTGAAGTCCCCGCACCAGCTTTGGCTCCCATTAACAGGAACACGGGGGGCAGGAAGTCAGTCTGTCCACCCGTCCATCCCCCTCAACCTCCCATGAGGAGCACGGCTGTGTAAGTGGGTTCATACCAGAAGCGTAGTGAGGGTGTTTTGTACCCGGAGGGAAAAGACCAAATTTGTTACTGTGGAACTTATGTCCTTTTATAGAAACTTTGTATACTTATACAGAACATAGAAACTTTGTATTAAGCCTTTTTACATACAAACCTTGTATCTTGTAGACTTTGTACCTCCCCCCCCCCCCTTGCTAAACTGATTGTCCTGTTGAGTGAATGAGGTGTGAATGGATAAGGCATGAAAGAAAACCCTCTGGGCACTTGCAGTGGTTGCAGAAAGGTGGAAGCCAGAATAAGAACAATGGGACCAGTGAAGTGGGCTCATTGAAAGAAGGCTGAACTTATGGATGCCTTGGGAGTAAGCAGCAAGCGGCTGCTTCTGAAAGGTCCCTCTTTTAAGGTGAATGGGGGAGCACTCCCCCAATCAACCCCCCACCCTCAGCCAGGCAGGGAGGAACATACCTTGCTTGAAAACTACTGCTCCTCCCACCCTGCTGGCTGTTTCAGCTGCAGTTTAAAGAGTGCTGCTCAGCTGGAGCAGCACTTAGCTGGCCTTCAGTTCCCATGCTCATCCACGCCTCGCCTCCCAGCCACTTTCCCCGCCCCGCTGGACACCTGGGAATCCTACCTGGAGCCCCTAGAGATGGCTTGCGGAGCCCTGGTGCTCTGCAAGACCAATATCTATTTGCTGCGGACGAGTGTATTTGTCGAGCCTGGCAAACGAGGCTAAGTGTGGAATATCACCAAGCCTCATTTGCATACCTATTGAGCCACCATTTTTGCGGAAGAGGCTCTTGCACTAGAAGGAGCTGTCTACATTGCCCCTTCTTGTGCAAGAAAAACCCTCTTGTGCGATGCCGTTATTCCTGAAAATAATCTTGTGCAAGGGGCAGTGTAGACAGCTCCTTCTAGCACAAGAACTTCTTCTGCAAAAATGGTGGCTCATTAGGTATGCAAATGAGGCTTGGCAATATTCCACGCATAGCCTCATTTGCATACTTCTGGCGCAACAACCTGCCAGTGTAGACATAGCTCTAGTGTGGTTACCAGGCAGTGGCACCTAGACCACAGGAGTGGTTAAAACCAAGAGACCTCTACAGCAGGGGTTGGGAGCTAGCTGATTTCTAGCTCAGAGAATAGAGATGCCTGTACTCAGCTCTAGAAGTCCCAGGTTCAAATCCATCTGGTAGTGGTTACAAGTGGAGGCTTGTTTGGGATCTCAACTGGGTTTCTGAAACTTGGGACATACTTCCTCACCTAGGGGAAGTATGTAACCCACACATCTGTAGGCTATGTCTACAGTGGCAGCTTCTTGGGCAAGAACTATTTTGTGGAAGAGTTCTTGTGCAAAAAGTCTTCCACAAGAGTGCGTCTACAGTACCATGTGCTGTTATGCAAGAGCATCTATGGCAGTGTGGATGCTCTCTTGTGCAAGAAAGCTCTGATGGCCATTTTAGCCGTAAGGCTTTCTTGCGCAAGAAATTCATTTTGCCTGTCTACACTGCCCCCTTGCACAAGAGCTCTTGCACAAGAGGGCTTATTCCTCATGGGGAAAAAAATAACTCTTCCAGAAGAAGCCCTGTTTTCCGACGCTAGACTGTAAATTTACTTGTGCAAGAACGTGTTTGCAGTGTAGACACCCGGCAAGTTTTTGCGCAAGGACAGCTGTTCTTGTGCAAGAAGCTTCCAGTGTAGACGTAGCCCTAGTGTGGTTACCATGCAGTGGCACCTAGACCACAGCCACAGTTAACACTAAGAGCTCTCTACATCAGAGGTTGGGAGCCAGGGGGCTTTTAGTTCAGAGGGTAGAGGCTCCTATACTCCGAGGTCCCAGGTTCAAATCCACCTGATGGTGGTTACACATGTGCTTCCACTAGACCTGAGTTGGGCAAGATGTGGCTGGGGGGCTGGACCAGCCTGCCTAACACTTATTGTTCTCTGGCTGCTTTCTATTTATATCCTGCTGCTCATGCCACCAAATTTCCAGGCAATGGCTCAGGCAGCAGAATCTATTTAAATGGTTTATAACTCCTGGTCGTGGTGCTACTCCAGGAAGGGCTGGAGACACAAGCCTTTTAAATAGCCACATCAACCCAGGTGCCTGCCAGGAAATTAGGTAGCACCAGGGCCAGAAGTCACAAGCCCTTTCCTCTGTTTTTACTTCAAAGCCTTCAGCCCTAGAAAACTCTGGGGAGAGGGTAGGCCCCCAGCTCCATCTCTTCTAACCCAGGCCCCACCCCTTCTGGGGGTGGAGCTGGCCTGTGGCTAATACCAAAATTTATTAAGTGGCCACCCTGCAAAAAATGCCCATCCCTGCTCTAGACCTTAATAACACCATAGTTCCAGGCATCAACACATACTCAGTCAAACACAAGCAAATATGAATTTTTCATATGAACAATGTAATCTAATATTCTAACAATATGTTCTGGGAAACCTGGAGAACAGCAGCCTAGCATCCAGGAAAGTGGTTTGCATCATAATCTGAAATGTACTTGTTTTCCATCAACAATGTTTTCATTTTAAATTTATTTTTGTAATAAGCAGAGTACATGCATTTCTGTTGCTGAAATAAAAATAGGCACACTTAAATTAGGTCTATTAGAAATCTGACTCATCAGGTTTGCTGTATTTTACAGTTGCTTGCTTCAGTTATAATTACATCACTTGTAAGTAGCTCAACTGAAACCCAACCTTTGCAAGCCAGCTTTAGCCTATCAAGTCTATACATGAAAACTCAGATTGTTGAGACAACTGATTGATTTCAAAACCAGTACAAAATGAGTAGTATTTGTAAAGCTCTATTTTGTTAGTCTCTGGGAATAAAATCAATTTCCACACAAAAGGAAACATGAAATGAGACTATGTATACACTGCCATGTGCTTTTCATTTGTTTAGTCCTATTTATTATATATTTTAGAGTGTTTGGCTGTTTGATCAAGAACTCCTCCTAAATGGTAAGAGCTAGGACCACCAAATTCAGTATACAGCTTCCGCATATAATTTAAAGCAATGTACGGGCTTGGTTGTGCCGAGAAAATGGGATGTGCCTGGAATGGGATTGCGTCTCAAACAGAAAAGAGACCATCACCAAACCAAGTAGAGTCCTCAAAATTGATATAATGGAGCAAATGTTGAAAGAAACTGAACCAAGATGAGCGGGAAAAGTAGGCTGAATCTGGAAAAAGGACTGCTTACAGAAAAGAGCTAAAATAGAGAAATTGGAGTAGTGTTGTGTTTTGGCACAGTTACATCAATGCTTAAGGTTTGAAAGTGTTATTGGAAATTAAACTGACTATAGCTCTTTTTTATTAAAATGTAGCAAATAAGTGTGATGGGATGAGGTCACAGAAGACCCCTTGGGGGTGCTGACAGAAGCCACTGCCACCTGCCTTCTTGCTCTCTGGGGCACCTCAGTGCCCCTACCTGCTGGGTCAGTTCCCTGGTCTCCTGCAGCCCATGCACAGAGCTGAGATCACTGCCCCCACTGAGGAGCAGTACAGAACTCTTTAGGTCCAAGGAAAATGCAGTTTTGGGCCATGCTTCCTGGGATCCCACTCCCCAAAGAGAATCAGAATCCCAAATGAATTATTTCAATAAGCCCCCTTTATTAATGAAAGGAGGATGTACCCACTGATTGCTCGCCCGGACAACAATTATTTACACTGGGCATCATAATAAATAAACGTGAATATTAAAAGTGATTATTAAGTATAAGCAGTAGGATTTAAGTGTTTGTAAGTGAGAACAGGCAGAGCAAAGTAGATTATAAGTTAAAAATAACAAAAAATGCTTAGCTAATTGTGAAACTAAAACATCAGTACAAACTTATTAAACTCACCCTAAAATTGTTCTTATTCCAGCTAAGCCTCCAAACCAGAGAAGTCTCCATTTTCCTGGAGGATATAACAACGAGAATTCCTGTGGCACCTTAGGCTGCATCTAGACTGCACGCCTTTTTCGACAGAGGCTTTTTCGACAGTATCTTTCGAAAAAGCCTCTGTTGAAAAAGAGTCTAGATTAAATTATGCAGATCGAAAAAATTGATCCGCTTTTTCGAAAAAGAGCATCCAGACTGCTAGACGCTCTGTCAAAAAAATAAGGCACCTGGAAGTGCTTCTGGCAGGGTATGGGGGCAGACTATTTCCAGGTGCTGCTGCACGCCATTTACAGAGACATGTGCTTAAATGGATCCCCCTGGACAGCTGTAGCTCTGCTCCTGCTTCTGGCTTGCCTACCTCCTAGAGGGAAAGCAATGCTGCTACAGTTCTTGCTCTGGTTGCCCTGCTTCCTCGGACACCACAGCAATTTATTTGCAGGGTTTTTTCCTGCTTTTCACGGTGTTATTGGCCTGAGCTGCCCCATGGCAGGCGATGGCCCCACACTGCCATACTGCAGCTTCTGCTGCATCTGCATGACTGTCATGAATCTCCTGTCCCATATGAACCTGGACCACACTGAAGAGACCCTCCTCTGGAATGCAGGAGTTCTGTCCTTGCCCCCAAACTTTTTTGGGGACAGGCAGATTTGGAGGCACGAGACGAGTTCAGACTAGTGGGACGAGCTTGTCATGCAGCTCTGGGATGACAAACACTGGCTCCGCAACTTCTGGATGCAAAAGGACACATTCGTGAGCTATGTACCTGGCTCGCCCCTGCTCTGGAACACCAGGACACCCACCTGTGGCCCACCATCCCCCTGCAGAAGTGGGTCACAATCATCCTGTGGAAGCTGGCCACCCCTGACAGCTACCACTCCGTAGAACACCAGTTTGGTGTGGGGAGGTCTACCATTGGGTCCGTCTTGAGGGAGGTAAGTCACTTTCGGGGGACAGGCCCTGCTGAATGAGGGGGTGAGAAAGAGGGACTGTCAGGCAAGGGCAAGAGGAAGTGGGGGGTGGAGTGGCACTTGAAGGCCACTCCTCAGCCACCCCTGCACTGACAAGGGACGGGGCAGTTTGGGGAGGGGGGAGGGTTCTCCTCCCAAGCTCTTAGGTAACCTGACTCCTTGGTTTCTATTTGTCTTGTGCTGCAGGTGGTGAGGACCATCAATGCGGAGCTGCTGAAGTGGCTCATCTGTCTCGGGGACCTGGACATCATTGCCAGGTTTGCCACCCTTGGCTTCCTGAACTGCAGAAGAGCCCTCGATGGGACACACATCGCAATCTGCACACTGCCCCATCGAGCAGCCCAGTTTATAAACAGGAATGGCTACTATCCCGTGGTGCTGCCGGCCCTCGTCGACCACCGGAGACACTTTATAGACATTTGTGTCGGGTGGTCAGGACAGGCATATGATAACCACATATTTCGTAACTCCTACCTGTACCACAGGTTACAGGCAGGAACATTTTTTCCCCAGCAGCACCTTGCGCTTGGGGACATGCAGATGCCAGTGTGCATAGTGGCTGACGTGGCCTACCTCCGATGCCATGGCTCATGAAGTCCTACTCCAGCCACCTGGATGCGAACAAGGAGCTTTTCAACACACATCTTAGCCAGGCTCTCATCCAGGTGGAATGTGCCTTCGGCTGTCTGAAAGGGAGGTTCCGTTGCCTCCTCACACACCTGGGCTGTGTCTAGACTACATGGCTCTATCGACGGAGCCATGTAGATGAGGGTTGTAGGCAAAGGGAAATGAAGTGGCGATTTAAATAATCGCCGCTTCATTTAAATTTACATGGCTGCTGCGCGGAGCCGACAAACAGCTGATCAGCTGTTTGTCCACTCAGCGTGCTAGTCTGGACACGCCCTGCCGACATCAAAGCCCTTTGTTGGCAGCCCCGTTATTCCTCGGGGGATGAGATTTACCAGGGCTGCCGACAAAGGGCTTTGATGTCGGTAGGGGAGCATCCAGACTAGCACGCTGAGCTGACAAACAGCTGATCAGCTGTTTGTCAGCTTAGTGCGGCAGCCATGTAAATTTAAATGAAGCCGCGATTATTTTAATCGCAGCTTCATTTCCCTTTTTCGAATACACAGATCTACATGCCTCCATCGAGGGAGGCATGTAGTTTAGATGTACCCCTGGAGTTGGGCGAACACAACATCCCGGAGGTGGTGGCCGCATGTTGTGCCCTCCATAACTTGGTGGAGAGGAAAGGGGAGGCCTTCCTGCCGGGGTGGGGGACAGGTGCTGATGATGAGGAGAGACAATTTCAGCAATCCCGAATGGCTGCCATCTGCCAGGCTCACTAGGCTGGTGTCCAAATCCAAGAGGCTCTAAGGGAGAGATTCTCAGAAGGAGCCTACTGACTCTCCCAAGGGCCCCCCCATGGGAGGTTTGGCGTGGCCCACTCTACCTTTCCCCTCCACAACCCTCACTCTCTTCCTACTAAGATGACAGACCCAGTTTTCTTTGTAAACAGAATTTTTTTTCATTAGAAACACTAGGGCTGTTTGTGTTTGAAAGTAGGAATAAGGGATCTTCCGGAAAAGGGCTTATTTTCCGGAGAATCGTGTCTACACTGGCGCTCTTCTCCGGCAAAAACCCCGAGCCGGAAAAAAGCAGCAGCCATGTAAATGCAAATACCGTGGGGGATATTTAAATCCCCCGCGGATTTGCAATTCCGAAGTGTCTCATTAGCATCCCTTTTCCGGAAAGGGATGCCAATGTAGACACAGCCGAGCAGTACAGAGCAGGTGCGAACTATGTATAAAACACCTTTCTCTTCTTACTGTTCAACTGTTTATAAACAAAATAAATCTGTCAGTCAAAAATAAAGATTTTTGTTACATAACTGAAATGTTCTTTAACTGGGGTGGTAGAGGACTCAAAACCTAGAGGGGGACTCAAGTAGGCCACTGCTTCTCTGATTGCAGGGTCCTGCCACCTTCCTGAATCTTGGCATTGCCACAGCCTTGAGATCGGGTGGAGTGAGAGCCAGTCCTAGCCTGGGCAAGAGGGGGGGCAATCGTTGGGCTTAGGAGTAGGAGGGGCTAGAGGAGCAGGGGCCTGACATACAGAAGGAGTGGTACCCGTGACAGGGGCAGGCAAACAGAGGACCTCCCGCATTGTGGCACAGATTGAAGTGTGCTGCTGGACCAGCTCATCCAGCAACCTGGTGCACCACTTGGTCTCTGCCTTCGTCCTCTGCTGGAGGGTCCAGTTCAGGTCCTGCAGGGCCACTACGTGTTCCTCTAGCAGGTCCATGTAGACCTGCCAGTGCCTATGGGTGCCACGGGACCAGGATGGAGGTGGGGTAGGTGTGGTGCTCCCCTGTTGGGTGGAGAGTCTGGCTGTGGAGGAAAAGAGGAGGAGACAATCAATGTCTGTGTGCACCCCTGCTGTCACCGAGAGCATGCAGTGGCTGTCAGGGGCTCTCCTTTGTACAGGAGACTCAGGGGTGTTATACGTGACACTGCATGTGAGTTGGGCAGCGGCCTGAAAGCTTCACAGGGGCCCCACAGTGGCAATGGGACTAGATGGCCCCCCACACTGTCAACCCCACCCGTGTGTCGTGACCCCTCCACGCACTCACCTGATGTTCCCGCCCCGATGTCCATGGATGCCTGGGAGGCCTCTGGAGTCTGGAGGACCGGCTCCTGGGAGAGGGTCCCTGCTGCCTCCTCTTCCTCCTCCTGGTGCAGCTCTCCCGCCTCTCCTGCCTTGTCTTCCTCCCTCAAGGGTCGGTCCACGATATGGTGGGGTAACTCGGACTCCACCACATACAGTGGAGTTTGGGCTTCCCCACAGCCCAGGATCTGCTCCAACTCCTGGTAGCAAGGGCAGTTCTTTGGGGCTGCCCCAGAGCAAGAGCTGTGGTCCTGGGCCTTGGCATATCCCTGCTGCAGCTCCTTGACCCTCACTTGTGCCATTGTGCGGGGGTGATGTCCTTTGGTGGTCAGTCCCTGGGCCAGGCGCTCATAGATGTCGCATTCCTGCGGCGTGTCTGCAGGGCTTCTTCCTGAGACCAGAGTTCCAGCAGGTTTTTTATTTCTGGCCCTGACTAGGCTGGTGCCCGCCTTCTGGTGCCCCTGGGTGGGTCCTCCTCTGTGCCGAGAAGGGCCAGAGGGGCCTTGAGGCTGGGACGTGGTTAGCACAACAGGCACAGGTGTTCTGGCTAGCTGCCGGACAGCAAGGCCTGTCTGGGTGCCTGTGCCTTTAACAGGCTGCGGCCAGGAACCACAGAGGTGCTCTACATGTAAAGGCTAGACTGTCCACCAGGGCTTCTTCCTGGAGGCCTTTTTATCCCCGGACAGAACTGGCTCCCTGCACACCTTTTTTCGACAGATCTGTCAAAAAAGGCGTTCTTCCTTGTAAAATGAGGTTTACTGCTGTCGACAAAACCGCCACATTCTGTCTATTTACTGTCGACAGAACATGGTGAAAGTCTAGACGCAGGTATAGTTTTTTTTTTTTTTCAAAAAAAGGCCAGGTTTTTTTTTTTTTTTTTTTCGAAAAAACCCTGTAGTCTAGACACACCCTTATAGACTAATGGATTTTTTGAAGCATAAGCTTTCATGGGCAAAGACCCACTTCCTCAGATGCATGTAGTGAAAATTCCAGAGGCAGGTATAAATATACAGGCCTAAGAAGAGAGTACCAATCAAGAGTAAGGTTAGAGATGACAAGGTCAATTCAGTCAGGGAGGATGAGGCCCACTTCTAGCAGCTGCTGTGGAGGTGTGAACACCAAGAGAGGAGAAACTGCTTTTGTAGTTAGCTAGCCCTTCTCAGTCTTTGTTTAATCCTAAACTGATAGTATCAAATTTGCAGATGCATTATAGCTCTGCAGTTTCTCTTTGAAGTATGTTCTTGAAGTTTTTTTGTTGCAGGATGGCTACTTTTAAATCTGCTACTGTGTGTCCAGTGAGATTGAAGTGTTCTCCTACAGGTTTTTGTGTATTGCCATTCCTGATATCTGATTTGTGTCTATTTATTCTTTTACGTAGGGTCTGTCCAGTTTGGACAATGTATATGGTAGAGAGGCATTACTGGCACATGATTGCATATATTACATTGGTAGATGCGCAGGTGAATGAGCCCATAATGGTATGGCTGATGTGGTTAGGTCCTGTGATGGTGTCGTTGGTGTAGATGTGTGGGCAGAGTTCGCACCAAGGTATATGGTAGGGACTGGTTCCAGAGTTGGAGTTACTGTGGTGTGATGTATAGTTGCTGGTGAGAATTTGCTTCAGGTTGGTGGGTTGTCTGTGGGCGAGAACTGGCCTACCTCCCAAGCTTGTATTCCATCTACATGTGGGATGCTGATGTAGAGAGCCTCTACATCCATGCATCACTACATGCATCTGACTAAGTGGGTCTTTGCCCAGGAAAGCTTATGCTCCAATAAATCTGTTAAGTCTATAAGGTGCCACAGGACTTCTCATTGTTCTCGCAGATTCAGACTAACACGGCTACCCCTCTGATACTGGAGTATATAGTTGTCCTCCAGGGTGTGCCATGCCAGCGAAAGACAAAAAAAAAAGCTCCTAGCTTCCTATTGTGTTATAGATACCACCTTTCTCTGAGCAAGTACTTGGTCTGCCCCTACCAGTAGGGGTGGACATGTAATTTCCTAAGACCAAGCACTGCTAAGACTTAAAGGACAAAAGAGGGGCTGTGTCTACACTGGGCCACTTATTCCGGAAAATCAGCCGCTTTTCCGGAATAAGCTGCGAGCTGTCTACACTGGCCCTTGAATTTCCGGAAAAGCAACGATGCTCTACTGTACAAAATCAGCCGCTATTCCGGAAAAACTATTCTGCTCCCGCTCGGGCATAAGTCCTTATTCCAGAACACTGTTCCGGAAAAGGGCCAGTGTAGACAGCCCAGTAGTCTTTTCCGGAAAAAAGCCCCAATCGCGAAAATGGCGATCGGGGCTCTTTTCCGGAAAAGCGCGTCTACATTGGCCACAGACGCTTTTCCAGAAAAAGGGCTTTTCCGGAAAAGCAGCCTGCCAATGTAGACGCTCCTTTTCCGGAAAAACTGAAAACGGAATAGTATTCCGTTTTAAGCATTTCCGGAAATTCATGCCAGTGTAGACACAGCCAGGGTGTTTATAGTTGGTCATTTAGACATTGAAGGCAACACCCTTGATGGCTTCCATTTGCACATTTAAACCTATAAAGCAACTTTACACACAAGAACAATACCTACACCAAAATAAGATATACAGACCAGCGGATTAAGACATTAAGGCTGTGTCTACACTGGGCCACTTATTCTGGAAAATCAGCCGCTTTTCCGGAATAAGCTGTGAGCTGTCTACACTGGCCGCTTGCTCTTCCAGAAAAGCAATGATGATCTAATGTAAAATCGTCATTGTTTTTCTGGAAAAACTATGCTGCTCCCGTTCGGGCAAAAGTCCTTTTCCAGAAAAACTGTTCCAGAAAAGGGACAGTGTAGACAGCACAGTAGTCTTTTCCGCAAAAAATCCGATTGTCATTTTCGCAATCGGGGCTTTTTTGCGGAAAAGCGCGTCTACATTGGCCCGGACGCTTTTCCGGAAAAAGTGCTTTTCCAGAAAAGCATCCTGCCAATGTAGACACGCTTTTCCAGAAATACTTATAATGGAAAAACTGTTCCATTTTAAGCATTTCCGGAAAAAGGGTGCCAGTGTAGACGTAGCCTTCGGGTATGTCTACACAGCAGGGCAAAACTCGAATTAAGCCATGCAACTTCAGCTACGTCAATTGTATAGCTTAAGTCGAAATAGCTTAATTCACTTTTGGTGCTGTCTACACAGCAGGAAGTCAATGGAAGAACACTCTTCCTTCAATTTCCCTTATTCCTCATGAAATGAGGGTTACAGGAGTGGCAGTAAGAAATTCTCCAGCTCGCCATTATTTTGAAATAATGGCTTGCAGTGTAGACAAGCTCTTTGTTATTTTGGAATAATGTCAGTTATTCCGAAATAATGCTGCTGTGTAGACATGCCCTAAGATTGATAGGTTACATGAGGCAATTTGTCCCAAGCATCTTTGAGTTACGTATATTTGTGTCCATAAGTCCATTTAATAAAGCATGGGGATGGGTCTGTCACAACAAGTGTTTAAAGAGATGAAGAAAAAATACACTTGATGAAATGCCCATTCAAAAAAAATTTACCAAAATTAACTTCATAAAAATAACACTGTATTTTTGAAAAATATAATCATTTTCCTTTTATTTTCCAAAAAACAAAATTGAGTTAAAGAGCCAAACAATGTAAATCTGCTAGTTCTGAATATTTGTGCATAAATATAATCTACCAGGAAACTCGACCAATATCTGAGACATTTACTGCCAAGGAAATTATGATAATATCATTAGCAAGATTCAACTGATGGCTTAAATCAGACAACAAAAAGAATGAACAATGCCTAAATAGCATAAAGTAACAAATGCTGCCATGTTTAATGACAAAGTTCCTAGCTCAAGAAGTCTTTTTGTTGTAACTAATTGCTTTAGCACGTGGAAGGCTCTTAAAGCAGGATTCATCCACTTATTTTGGAGTGTCCACAAATTGCATAACACATTGTTTTAGTGATCTTGAAGACACACCCATCCCTCCTCGTAACACTGAAACAAATACGGTCATGCAAATTTAGGCCCCACCCATCCAACCTCTATTCTGCTATGTAATTTATAGGCAGTCCCTGTAAAGGAAAATTTGCAAGTAGAGGCGGCTGACAATGTTACTCAAATATCTACCATCAAAAAGAAGTCATTTATCATAAGAAAAGTCAGAGCCAGATTCTCTGTATCAGCTAAGCTGTGCACAGAGTAAACAAGAATAGTAAAGTGGCCTTAATGTATTTTTGTAGTCTCCCACTGTTGGCACGTCTAAGCATTAGCCAGACTCCAGTGCATGTGACACCAACAGCTCCCAGCAGCTAATAAAGAAGCCTAGGATCAACCTGAAGCTGTGGACTACCTAACCAGGAATACAACAGAAGCAGCGAGGTGGTGACACAGGAGCTGCTTACTATGACTCTGTACCGCCCTCACAGGCAAAATTCTCATTGGCTGACACACTGCCTTGAAGGCTGCTTTGTACCAAAGGAATGCCACAAAGCAGTCCTGCATTCTGGACACAAAAGCCTAAATCAATAAAACCACTAGAACAGCTTGAAAATGAAAATACTCAGAGGGATAGCTGTGTAAGTCTGTAACTTTAAAAACGAGTAGTCCTGTGACACCTTATATATATATATATATATATATATATATATATATAGTATCATGAGCTTTTGTGGGCAAAACCCACTTCTTCAGATGAGCTGGAGTGGGGGGGAGGAAGGGAAACAAAAATTTAGAACAGAAAAAGAAGGGAGGAAAAAAAAGCACCTGTCAATTGTAGTGCCGGTGGTAATGAGGCTAATTAAGTGGGCTGGAATGTCTCATACTTAGCTTGGGAGGTAAATGAGGTGTTATGTGTATGGAAGACTGCTATTATAATGGAACATCTAGTTAAGGTCTTTGTTCAAGCCCAGGGAAACCATGTCAAATTTGTATATGAAGGTCAATTCCACACTCTCTCACTGTAATTGTCTTGTGAAATTCCTTTGTAGAAGAATGGCTACTTTTAAATCCATGATTGTGTGCCCAGGCAAATTAAAATGTTCCCCTACAGATTTATGTGTGTTACCATTTCTGATATCTGATTTGTGTCCATTTATCCTTTGTTGTACAGAATGTCCAGTCTGGCTAATGTATATGGCAGAAGGGACTTGCTAGCACTTGATGGCATATATCATGTTAGAGGCTGTGCAGTTGAATGAGCTCCTGATGTTGTGGATTATGTGGTTAGGTTCTGTGTTGGTGTCACTTTAATAGATCTGCGGCCAGTGTTGGCAACATGGTTTATTGCAGGGGTAGGTTCCTGGGTGAATGTGTCTGAGGTGTGATGTGTGGCTGCTGGAAGGAAATACTGTAAGTATGAAAGACTGCTTTTGTGATGTGCTTGTGAGGTGAGAATGTGCTTTTGCGCAAGAAGTTTTTGTGGAAGATCTCTTCTGCAAAAAGCTTCCTGCACAAAAACTCTGCAGTGTAGACAAAGCCAAGATGTATTTATTCTTACAGTAAATGAGCCACAATATTCAAATTTAATTGACAAGTATCTATCTGATATGGCATAAGATTTCTTAAATCAGAGGGCAGGTAACTTTTTAGTAAGAATGTTTACGCTATAAAAATGATCCAGACCTTAAAGTTTGTTTCACCATTTAAAGCAATGGAGTCTCCTTTCACGACCCCCTTAAATATACAGTAGTGAAACAAGACGTTTCCATTTTGCATTACAGAACCAAAACAAATGACGTTAATAACTGACTTTTATTAAGTTAAATGCAAAGAACATGGAGAGTTTAAGTTAGCATTATATAAATTTTAAATAATCAGCTACTTCTGTTTTTATAGAGACTATTTAAGGCAATGTGTATATCAAATATAGATATCCTTTAAATTTGATTATACCACTACACAAATACTATTCATTTGCATTTAAGTTTAAAACTCAACTTCTGATTTAATGTGCATGTTCACAATATTGGGCCCTGATCCTCCAAAAACTTTCACAGTTGCTTAACTTTTTACACAATGCAGAATAGAAGATTCTGCTGAAGAACATCTTGCTTATTAACTGTTGTCAAGGACAACCGTGCACACAGTGAATACTAAGTGAAATTCAACATAAGACCCTTATTTCACTTGCCAGGATTGTGGTTCCATTGAGGCCTCTGACAACATCTCTATTAACCACTTGAGGGCCCAATCACAGAAGCAGTTTTATTGTCCCATGAAAAGTAGCAAACATCAACTTCTACCATTCCACATTCAGCCACAGAGGTCCTGAACTCTTTGCTGGCTCACATGATTGCTTCTTGTTTCTGTAAGGCAGAAATGATCCTCTTCAGCATACACTTCAAACTACATCACAAGTCACCCACAGTTACTGCAAACAACTTGATTTTTTTTAAAGGAGACTATTACAATCTTAATATCAAAGATAGTGAATTAATACCTACATGCAATTTTTGTAGCAATACATTTATTCTCTTGGCAAAGTCCCATGTAAGATTTCCATACTCACCTGGAAAATAAGCGTTGGCATTTTGTTCATTGCTGAGTTTCCAAGCTTTGAGGTTTATATACAGGAACATTTTTCTCACAAAGTGATGGGAGCCCCTTGATTATATCAGCAGCTTTTTCTGCTATCATGATAGTTGGAGCATTCAAATTCCCACTGACCACACTGGGCATTATTGAGGCATCTACAACTCTCAAATTTTCAACTCCAATTACTTTGGTCTGAGGATCAACCACAGCAGTGGTATCAGATGGCTGCCCCATTTTACAGGTACAAGAAGGATGATAAGCACTATCAGCCTTTTGTCTTATGAAAGCATCTATTTCTTTTTCAGACTGTACATGACTTCCTGGCTGAATTTCAGGACCACAGAATTTTTCAAAAGCTTTCTGAGCAAAAATCTCTCTGGATATTTTGACACATTGACGGAATTCCCACACATCTCTTTCTGTACAGAGAGGAAACAAAGACTGTAAATACACATACCGGCTAGAAATACTTTCTTGTGCATAATTCAAACAAACAGAATCATAATAGTGCTAGTTCAGGAGAGTGTGCTATACGAAGAAAAGGAAAGAGTAGTAAAATTAAAGGGGAAAGAAGTGTATATTTAATTTAAAAGATCTGAAATTGCTACCGAAAGAGAAAACAATGGAACATTTTTCAAAGTTATATTTATACTAGGAAAAATTATCACTTGTCCTATGCACCTGTACAGAAGAATGGCATAAATAAAAATGATACCTTCCTTATTCCTGGGTATGGGCTATGTGATCATCATATAAGTGGGGGGAGGCAAGCAAGGTGTATAGTAGCCTTTACTCCCTGTCCAGCACAGGTGAGTACGGGGTGAATTGGAAGGGGCAGGGAACAGACACTTGACCATCCCACTTAGATTGTAAGTTCTTTGCAGAAGGGACTTTTTGCTCAGTATTTGTACCTACCAAAATAGCATCCTGTCATTAACTAGGGCTCCTCTGAACTATCACAACATAAATAGAAAAAAATAATACTAGTACAATTAAGCCAGTGTGAATTGGGGGGTAATTTGCTACTGAGATGGGCAGGTAGCAAATCACTTCTCTATGGATCAAGGGGGAAGGAACTGAATGAAACCAGCTCAATAAAGATATAATCTTACCAGTTGACAAGTAATTTGGTTCAATGACCACATGATCCCTTGGATCTGTACTTTTCAGCTTTAACCAGCCCACACTTGTGCTCCTCATAGATCCAACATGAACCTGCAATGGCCCCAACACACTACATGACAAAATTCCATCTAGATACAGTCCATTGAAATTTTTTAAAAGATGGACTTTTATAAATTATCCACATACAAAATATAAAAAATGGATACTGAAAAGGAGAGCCAGAAAATGAACATTTTTTTCTTGTGTTTTTTGGTTATATACACTGCACAGGAAAAAAACTACTTAGCACAACAAGCAAATATTATTTCAGTTTAGCAGTAGCTGATAGATGATCAAATTACTATTATCATGAAGTAAAAACCAGCCAAATAAAACAGATGTACACAATGACAGTTTCACAGTATGAACTAGACTTTTGAATTAATATGTAATGGAGATCCAACAAAGAGATAAACCGTAAAGGAGTTATAATATTTTGTTTTCCTTTTAATGCAGAACTTGATCATATACTACTGATGACAGTGACATAGGATCAGGCCCATAACCCCTAAAAGCACATATTACATATTTTTCCAAAAAATATAAATTATTCTGGCACCAGAAACAAATACACTCTAAATATTTTTGCAATGTAGAGAGTTAAGTTTGTTCAGTATTATGCAAAAGATCTCTGTAACAATTAGTGTACTTGTATTAATATTTCCAATAAATTATAAATTTCCTTGTTAATTCAAGACATTGCTAATTTGTGTCCTTGAATCACTGACCTGGTAAGCTTCCAGTTTGGAAGCAACACGTCCATGATCAATCACCTGGGAAGGAAGAAAATGAAACTGAATATCTGGGTGAAGAACATCTGGCTGACTTCTAACAAACCCACCAGACTCTAAGTGGGCAGTAGCTCCATCCCCTAGAGATCAAGAAAGAAAGAAAGATTCTAAAATATTCAAAAGGGAAGAAAATGTGGTTTTAAAAAAAAAATCCTAGCGTCAACACCATTTTACCATGCCCAATATACCTTTCCACTTGTGCAATGCACATAATTAATCAAAAACAGCGAAACTGAAAGAGATACAAACTCACATGCAATTAATTTAACATGTGCAATGCACATTGTTTTCATCATGTATAATTTTTCAAGGTAAAAAAGCCCAAGATGTCTCTAGCTTCCTAAATATTCTCCATTTACTTTGGCTAAAATGGGATGTTAAGGTTTAATTACTATAAGGGGCAGTGCACTGTTAAAATGATTCTGAAGCAGCTTAGGAGGGAAACTGTCACTGAGAGTGCCTGATGGACGAGGGTGGGAATAAGCTATGGCAGCTTCATACCCACTGCAGTGCATACTCTCAGACGTACCAGGTCCTTAGAAGGGACAGAGCAAGATCTACCCACTCCTTTTGCCTTTACACACACCTGCATACTCCTACCCCTTTCACACTGCTGCATAACATGCCTTTAAATCTCTCTGCCACCACACTAGATAAGTTGCAATCCATTCTTCTGCAAATAATTACTTGCAGTGATGTGAAAAATATGTGCGCAATAGCATAGCACAGTGTATTGGGCCAAATGCTTTGCTGTGACATCATGCTAAGATGGTAAAAGTGTATGGAGGTAGTTGAGAAAACTCTTTAAAATTCATTCTTGAATATATAACTTAGGGACAGGGGTACTATAACACAGGAGAATGCATTATATCTGGACAATGCAAGTACAAGTAAGTTTGAATGCTTCTGGAAAATGCAGTGAGATAATTATCTTTTATGGAGTTACACCAAGGATGAATTTGGTTTGGTATATTTGTTTTACAAGTAGCTTTTCTCAGTGGCCAACAGATTTAAGTATGAAACATAACTCAGTATGATAGGCACAAATGCACACATTTAGTAGCATGCAAACATTTCCTGCCTGAACTTAAGGGCAGGGAAAGACATGCTGCAAAAATGCATCTCAACCTCGTTTGTTATAATAAACATTGCATTTATTAAAATAAATTGTAATTTGGAAAAAATCTAATTAAAGCCAAGAAAACTGCACAGTTTGTCCCATTTGAACCCCCTTTTAAAAAAATCTCTAATTTTGCAGAATTGATAAAAAGCTTCATCAGAAAGACACTGTGGGATTCTGATATATATATGTCAGTTAAAAGCTAATTTGGTAATCTAGTGGGAGAGTTTCCCTTTTTTTCATACCTGTAAACTTCCAAAGCCATTCTAAGCCAATCTTTGCCATGTTAATGGGATTTTGTGCTTTGTAGAGAGTAACAGGTTTGGTGCATTTCTGTTGTATGTACACTTCTAAATGATCTTGAAGATTCTGGCCTACCCCTGATACAAAAGAACACAGGAAATTAAATATAGGCAACCTGTAAATGTTATATTCAAGCAGGTACATTTTTCTGTATAAACTACCCTGAATGGAAACTGAAACAAGCTTTTACAAAGGCAGTGACATCAAACAACATGGATCCTGGGCCTAGTTCAGCCCATTTAGGCAACCAGCAGACATTATCAATTTGGTCATTACTGTACCCTACCTACACACACTCACATCATATATAATGTTGTTTATTTTAAGATGAGACATACTGTGGAGCTGTGAAGTAGTGCCATTAACATAGAAATGGGAATAAACAGTGACACCATTAACACATTAAAATGATCACTTTGAAATATGTGCATTTCTTTCTGTTAGTTTAACGGCTATGTATTATTTCAGGACATAAAATGTAATTTCTTTATGACCTCGGCGCATCACAAGAACAATCTAAAGGGTTCAACAAAAATCTAAAAATGTGTAGTTATCACTGAAATTTAGTAACTGGGGTAACATTTCTAATCAACAACATCTTGTTCATCATTATGATCTTTGTTGAGAGTGTGTGGGTTACCACAGTCCTCTTTGCCTGAGTACATACAGGCTACATCTACACTGGCATGATTTTCCGGAAATGCTTTTAACAGAAAAGTTTTCTGTTAAAGCATTTTCGGAAAAGCGTGTCTAGATTAGCAGGACGCTTTTCCGGAAAAGCACTTTTTCCGGAAAAGCGTCCATGCCAATCTAGACGCGCTTTTCCGCAAAAAAGCCCTGATTGTCATTTTCGCGATCGGGGCTTTTTTGCAGAAAACACTACTGTGCTGTCTACACTGGCCCTTTTCTGGAACAGTTTTCCGGAAAAAGACTTTTGCCCGAACAGGAGCAGCATAGTTTTTCCGGAAAAGCACTGGTGATTTTACATTAGATCGTCAGTGCTTTTCCGGAAATTCAAGCGGCCAGTGTAGACAGCTGGCAAGTTTTTCCGGAAAAGCGGCTGATTTTCCAGAATAACTTGCCAGTGTAGACACAGCCACACAGTTCTGTGCAGGGAAGATTGTTCTAACTATAGACACAGTTGATTCTGCTGTGATCCCTACAGATACAGGTTCAAATAAGGTCTTCTAGAAACTCAGATGTTACTGGCCTTCGAAGAATCCAGGAAGTATTTCATCATCTACATTTTTATATCCATGTTGCAATGGTGATCCGGTATCTAGTTACCTATCTAGAAAGATATAAGAATCTTTCTTTGACAAGTTGCTCTTTTGACATGATCTTCAAAACTATCCTTACATGGTGGGAGCTTGGTCAGTGAATTGTCCTTTTTGATGGCTAGATTAAATTACAAAAAATGCTAATCCTTAAATGGTTCCATTTCTCTCTCACTCTGGTCATACACCAGCGCTACCAACTTCCTTGCTGCAGAAATTTCAGCTTATCTATCACTCTCTCCTAATTTGGCAAAATCTGAGGGCATATCTATACTACAGCAAATGATCAAAGCTGCTGCTGTCGATCTTCCAGGTTTCAAATTAGTAGGTCTAGTTAAGACAGCCAATTCAAACTGAGAAGGTTGACGCCGGTAGCCCTGCTTCCAGGACAAGTAAGGGAAGTTGAAGTGAGAACTATCTCCCTTCGACTTCCTGCAGTATAGACAGCACCAAAAGTCGAGTTAAGGTACTTTGACTTCAGCTATACAATTCATGTACAGAAGGCCCCCAACTTGCGATGCAATTCATTCCAGAGGAAACTTTGCAAGTTGGGGGCATCGTAACTCGAACCCATATTTATGTTAGGCGCTGTGCACCATGGTAAATGAGGGCTGAGTACATAAGTCAGGGGTTTCTGGCCCCTTCCGCATTTACAAAAATGGTTGTAAATGCGGGGGGTCGGAACTCAGGCAGTCGCGTCTAGGGAGCCTTCTGTAGTTGAAGTTGCATATCTTAATTCAACCTTGTTTCATAGGCTGTGTCTACACTGCACCCCTTTTCCGGAAAAGGGATGCAGATGAGACAAGTCGGAATTGCAAATGAAGCGGGGGATTTAAATATCCCCCGCTTCATTTGTATAAACATGGCTGCCGCTTTTTTCCGGCTCGGGGCTTTGCCGGAAAAAAGGACCAGTCTAGACAGGGATCTTTCAGAAAATAAAGCCTTTTCCGAAAGGTCCCTTATTCCTGATTTTAAGAAGAATAAGGGACCTTTAGGAAAAGGCTTTATTTTCCGAAAGATCCCAGTCTAGACTGGCGCTTTTTTCCGGCAAAGCCCCGAACCAGAAAAAAGCAGCAGCCATGTTTATACAAATGAAGTGGGGGATATTTAAATCCCCGCTTCATTTGCAATTCCGACTTGTCTCATCTGCATCCCTTTTCCGGAAAAGGGGTGCAGTGTAGACACAGCCACAGTGTACATATACCCTGAAGCAGTAAGATCTTTTTTTGACATGAAACACATTTTTTCCTCGCTATCAAACAAGAATGACACTAAGTTACATCCTATTAATATGTATACAGCAGGAAATATGTTGCAGAAGTCAGGAGTGAGTCCACCATAAATTATGCACACATAGGTATGATGCACCATTTGTCACTTGTGTTGGTAATGTTGCCTGTTTCAATCTGTTTGTTATCAGTGTTCCACTTTTGGAAAGTAGTGAACAGCAAGTACCAAATTCTTTACATCAGTTAACCTATTCCTATAGTTTCTTTGAAACCAAGAGACCAAAAAGCTTTACTGGAACATACAATTTCCTGTTGAGTACTATACAAGTCTTAGGCAGTGTTCCCACTAAGCTGTGCTTCACAGGTGATTAAGAAACTCAGGGCTCAGTGCACGAAGCTGACTGACTGGTTGGGGCAGATTAATCACCTGTGCTGCAAACTTAGAGGAACATTGGTCTTGGGCTTCTTCAACATCTTTACTTCTTCCATTGATGATGGACTTTGCTACTTCAGCCTCAGCAAGGAGTATTTGTGTTGGGAGTGCTCCTACACATGCAGGTATAGTTTTAACCATATATACACAAAGGAATTTTACAAATGAATGCTTGTTGGATGCCATGTTTAGAAACTACTTCCACAGAAATACAGGACATCCACCAATCACCTGGTGTTTCCTGCATCCAACTTTAAATCCTGTCTGATGGTGTCTTTCTGCAGTTTTCACAAAATTACTGTTCTCATTATTTGTCAAAGACTTTGATTACAGAATTAGCTTTGTAAAATCCTTTTAGGATATGCCTCAAGTACTCAGAAGCCAATTCACTGAAAGTGTGAAATTCATTTCAGCCATCATTTGTATGAAAACTTCAGGGGGTAGCTGAGTTAGTCTGTACAGAAAAAAAAAAACAACAAATGGGCTCGTAGCACTTACATAAGAACATAAGAACGGCCATACTGGGTCAGACCAAAGGTCCATCTAGCCCAGTATCCTGTCTACCGACAGTGGCCAGCACCAGGTGCCCCAAAGAGGGTGGACCGAAGACAATGATCAAGCGATTTGTCTCCTGCCATCCCTCTCCAGCCTCTGACAAACAGAGGCCAAGAACACCATTTTATCCCCTGGCTAATAGCCTTTTATGGACCTAACCTCCATGAATTTATCCAGCTTCTCTTTAAACTCTATTATAGTCCTAGCCTTCACAGCCTCCTCTGACAAGGAGTTCCACAGGTTGACAACACGCTGTGTGAAGAAGAACTTCCTTTTATTAGTTTTAAACCTGCTACCCATTAATTTCATATGGTGTCCTCTAGTTCTTCTATTACGGGAACTAATAAATAACTTTTCTTTATCAGCCCTCTCCACACCACTCATGATTTTATAGACCTCTATCATATCCCCCCTCAGTCTCTTTTCTAAACTGAAAAGTCCCGGTCTCTTTAGCCTCTCCTCATATGGGACCCGTTCCAAACCCCTAATCATTTTAGTTGCCCTTTTCTGAACCCTTTCCAAGGCCAAAATATCTTTTTTGAGGTGAGGAGACCACATCTGTACACAGTATTCAAGATGTGGGCGTACCATAGTTTTATACAGGGGCAGTAAGATATTCTGGGTCTTATTTTCTATCCCTTTCCTAATAATTCCTAGCATCCTATTTGCCTTTTTGACCGCCGCTGCACTCTGTGTGGAAGTTTTCAGAGAACTGTCCACGATAACTCCAAGATCTCTTTCCTGATTTGTCGTAGCCAAATTAGCCCCCATCATACTGTTTGTATAGTTGGGGTTATTTTTCCCGATGTGCATTACTTTACATTTATCCACATTAAATTTCATTTGCCATTTTGTTGCCCAATCACTCAGTTTGGTGAGATCTTCTTGGAGTCCCTCACAGTCTGCTTCTGTCTTGACTATCCTAAACAGTTTGGTATCATCCGCAAACTTTACTACCTCACTGCTTACCCCTTTCTCCAGCTCATTTATGAATAAGTTGAAAAGGATTGGTCCCAGGACTGACCCTTGGGGTACACCACTAGTTACCCCTCTCCACTCTGAAAATTTACCATTTATTCCTACCCTTTGTTTCCTGTCTTTTAACCAGTTCTCAATCCAAGAAAGGACCTTCCCTCTTATCCCACGGCCATGTAATTTACACAAGAGCCTTTGGTGAGGGACCTTGTCAAAGGCTTTCTGAAAATCCAAGTATACTATATCTACTGGATCCCCCTTGTCCGCATGTTTGTTAACCCCTTCAAAGAACTCTAACAGATTAGTAAGACAGGATTTCCCTTTACAGAAACCATGTTGACTTTTGTCCAACAAATTATGTTCTTCTACATGCTTCACAATTTTATTCTTTACTATTGTTTCGACTAATTTGCCCGGTACTGAAGTTAGACTTACCGGTCTGTAATTGCCAGGATCGCCTCTAGAGCCCTTTTTAAATATTGGTGTCACGTTGGCTACCTTCCAGTCATTAGGTACGGAAGCCTATTTAAAGGATAGGTTACAAACCACAGATAATAGCTCAGCAATTTCCCATTTAAGTTCTTTTAGAACCCTTGGATGAATGACATCCGGTCCCGGAGATTTGTTAACATTAAGTTTTTCTATTTGTTCCAAAACCTCCTCTAATGACTCTTTAATCCGGGACAGTTCCTCAGATTCATCACCCACAAAGGACGGTGCAGATTCAGGAATCTCCCCAACGTCCTCAGCCATGAAGACTGAAGCAAAGAAATCATTTAGTTTCTCCGCAATGGCTTTATCGTCCTTGATTGCTCCTTTTATAGCTCGATCATCTAGGGGACCCACAGGCTTTTTAGCAGGCTTCCTGCTTCTAATGTACTTAAAAACATTTTGTTATTTCTTTGAGTTTTTGGCTAGCTGTTCCTCAAAATCTTTTTTTGCTTATCTTATTACATTTTTACACTTGATTTGACAGTGTTTATGTTCCTTTCTATTTATCTCACTAGGATTGGACTTCCACTTCTTAAAAGATACCTTTTTGTCCCTCTTTGCTTCTTTTACATGGTGGTTAAGCCATGATGACTCTTTTTTAGGTCTCTTGCTATGTTTTTTAATTTGGGGTATACATTTAAGTTGGGCCTCTATTATGGTGTCTTTAAAAAGTTTCCATGCAGCTTTCAGGGATTTGGCTCTAGTCACTGTGCCTTTTAATTTCTGTTTAACTAACCTCCTCATTTTTGCATAATTCCCCTTTTTGAAATTAAATGCCAGGGTGCTGGACTGCTGAGGTGTTCTTCCCACCACAGGAATGTTGAATGTTATTATATTATGGTCACTATTCCCAAGCGGTCCTGTAACGGTTTTATCCTGGACCTGATCCTGCACTCCACTCAGGACTAAATCGAGAATTGCCTCTCCCCTTGTGGGTTCCTGCACTAGCTGCTCCAAGAAGCAGTCATTTAAGCCATTGAGAAATTTTATCTCCGCTTCTCTTCCTGAGGTGACATGTATCCAGTCAATATGGGGGTAATTAAAATCCCCCATTATTATAGAGTTCTCTATTTTGGTAGCCTCTCTAATCTCCCTCAGCATTTCTATGTCAGTATCGCTGTCCTGGTCAGGTGGTTGGTAATATATCCCTACTGCTAATTTCTTATTATTGGAGCATGGAATTTCTATCCATAGCGATTCTATGGAACTTGTTGATTCACTTAATATTTTTATTTCATTTGATTCTACATTATCTTTCACATACAGTGCCACTCCGCCACCCACCCGGCCTGCTCTATCCTTACTTTATATTTTATATCCCGGTATGATTGTGTCCCACAGATTTTTCTCATTCCACCAGGTTTCAGTGATGCCTATTATGTCTATCTCCTCATTTAATACGAGGTACTCTAGTTCACCTATCTTATTAGTCAGACTCCTAGCATTTGTGTACAAGCACTTTAAAAATTTGCCACTGGTTATTTGTCTGCCCTTCCCTGATGCATTGGATTCCTTTGTATGCGGTTGTTTGTCAGCTCTGGCCAATGGTTTGCCCTCTCACCCTCCTTTCTTTCCGACTACAGCTTAGAGAATCTCTATCAACGGATTCTCCTCTAAGAGAAGTCTCTCTCCGATTTACGTGCATCTCCGCACCAATCGGCTTTCCCCATCTCTTAGTTTAAAAACTGCTCTACGGCCTTATTAATGTTTAGTGCCAGCAGTCTGGTTCCACCCTGATTTAGGTGGAGCCCATCCTTCCTGTATAGGCTCCCCCTCTCCCAAAAGTGTCCCCAGTTCCTAATAAATCTAAAACCCTCTTCCCTACACCATCGTCTCATCCATGCATTGAGACTCTGAAGCTCTGCCTGCCTACCTGGCCCTGCGCGTGGAACTGGAAGCATTTCCGAGAACGCCACCATAGAGGTCCTGGATTTCAGTCTCTTTCCTAGCAGCCTAAATTTGGCCTCCAGGACATCTCTCCTACCCTTCCTTACGTCATTGGTACCTACATGTACCACGACCACTGGCTCCTCCCCAGCACTACACATAAGTCTATCTAGATGCCTCGAGAGATCCGCAACCTTTGCACCAGGCAGGCAAGTGACCATACTGTTCTCCTGGTCGTCACAAACCCAACTATCTATGTTTCTAACGATCGAATCACCCACTACTAACACCTGCCTCTTCCTAGCTGGCATTCCCTCCCCATCAGAGGTATCCTCAGTGCAAGAGGATACCGCAACATCCTCTGGGAGGAGGGTCCCAACTATGGGATGGTTTCCCTCTGCTCCCATTAAATGCTCTGTTCCCTTGAGACTTTCATCCCCCTTAAGAACACTGGGGCTCTCAGACTGGAGGTGGGACAGTACTACAGTGTCCTGGAAAGTCTCATCAACATAGCTCTCTACCTCCCTTAGCTCCTCCAGTGCAGCCACCCTGTCCTCAAAAGCCCAAACTCGGTCTCTGAGGGTCAGGAGCTCCTTGCAACGGGTGCACACATACACCACCCGCCCACAAGGCAGGTAATCTTACATGTTACACTTGACGCAATAAACAGGATAGCCCCCACTCTGCTGCTGGGCTTCTGTCTCCATGTTTGTAATGAATAAGTTTAAGTACAAACTGGGATTCTTTTTAAACTTCTGGAGTATAGATTATTCTAAGAGTTGTGTCCTTCTTTAAAACCTAAGTCACTAGTGCCCTCTAAACTCCCCCTCTCCAAACTCTCCTGTTACCTGTTCCTGGTCGCGCTCTCCCTGGTCGCTGAGTCACAGGCTTATATAGCTCTGGTAGACCCTCCCACTGACTGAGGCTCAGCCAATTAACAGAGGCTTCTAGATTTCAAACCTTTTAGAAGCTCCTTCAAACAAACAAACAAACAAACAAACCAAACAAACAAACAAACAAACCAGACAAACACAAGCTCAGCACACTGCAAATAACTCCCCCACACACAAACACACACTCCAGACAGCCACTTACCACACACAAACACACACTCCAGACAGTCACTTACCACAAGGGTCCCGTTTTTATTCCTCTTACCTGGAGAACTCCCTCTCCAAACTCTCCTGTTACCTGTTCCTGGTAACAAAACATGTAGATGGTATCATGAGCTTTCGTGGGCACAGATGACTCTGGTTATCTGAAGAGTGGGCTGTGCCCACGAAAGCTCATGATACCATCTACGTTTTGTTAGTCTATAAAGTGCTACGAGCCCATTTGTTATCATTTGTATGAGCAGCCATGGCATCTCTGAAATATCCTGATTCTTTGTTGCATGCTTTTAGCTCATGGATCTTTTCAGATTGAACTTCCAGGTGATGCCCTAATGCAGCTTGGTCTGTTCTTTCGTTTAGTCCATCAGTATGGAAGACGAATATAGGCATATGTCCTACTGGATGACTAAGAACTGTTTCCTCTGAAACATATTTCCATCTTGATTAAGATAGAGCTCTTCAGAAAACAATTTGTGGACTGATAGCTGCTGTGATCATCGCTCCCTGGGTCCATCTAACAAGGGCTGGCTTCTTTTTTGCAATCCTACAGTCCCACTACTGACCTTTGACAGTTTTCCCTGTTCCCATCTCACTCCAAATTCCATTGAAAAGAACCAGAAGTCTTATAGCAAATTCTCTCCAGAGTCAAAAGCGGGATATACTATTTCAGGGAAATATATCTAAAACATAGATTGATATCTATCTGATATAGTCGGGTCTGTTTGCAATACAGAAGCATGGAAGCATGACATGCTCTGCCATGTTGATGTTTCCAATCATGCACTCACTCTCCATGGACATTTAAATTTAGTGTGAGTACCTCCTCCCTGCTCACACAATTTAACGAGTAAAGTTTCAGAGCACTCAGGACCTCTAATTCTAGAGCTAAGCCATGTAGAGTAAATCTGTACAACTAAGCGCCCACAGTTGGCCCACCTTCCCTGACTGGGCTTGAGCTAAAGGGCTGTTTATTTGTGGTGTTGTCATTTGGGGTTGGGCTGGAGTCTGAGCTTTGAGATCTGAGAAAAGGGAAGAGCCTCTGAGCTCAGCTCCAGCCCGAGCCCAAATGTCTACACCACCAGGCCTATACAAAGTAGGAATGTTAAATTTTGATTATTCAGCTAATCGAGTAGTTGATAGAATTTCCATCAACTACTGGATTAGTCAATAAGGGGGAGCCACGCCTCATCATTTAAATGTAGTAAGAGCCACCTGTGGCTCTTATTACATTTCAAAGGCAAAAGAGCAGCTGGGAACTGCAGCCCTTCAGCCTTTTAAATGTAGCAAGAGTCCCGCTATATTTCAAAAGCGGAAGCGCCACAGAGAACATGGGGCGAGTGGGGGACTCAACTGGGGGATCCCGCTCGCCCTGTGTTCCCACTGTGGCACTTCAGCCTTTGAAATGTACAAGAGCCCCACTGAAGTGGCTGCAGGGAGCACATTTCAAAAGCAGAAGTGCAGCAGCTGGAGCCGGCATGAGCATAGACTGTTTCAGTCCCTGCTCGTGCTGTTTCCCCATTGTGCCACCCACAGAAAGACAGTGCTAGGGGGGAATCTGGCTTTTAAGCTGGCTTCCCCTAGCACCAGCTTCTGCACCCCCCCTTGCTGCCTCTCTCTAATAGAGGCAGCAAGGGGAGAGGAGTGACTAGTAGAGTAACTACTTGACTATCCAATAAGTTTATGCTTATTGAATAGTCGACTAGTCACTTACATCTCTAGTAGGAATAAGAAAAAGTGAGACTCTGGCTCAGTTCATTGTTGAATAGCAAAGAGGCAGGAGCTAACTGTCTGCCTGACAGAGGAAGGGGTACTAGCTTGCCATCCTAGGCAGCCACCAGGGAGTAAGTACTGTCTCCCTGAATGAGAGCGTGTAGGAGACCTAGGAGTCTCTGGCAACTGAGGTGACTGAAGTATAAGAGACACTATGGGGTTTGTTCCCACCAAACATATAGCTGCCTAATCCAAAGGAGGCTGGAACCCTGGTAAGGTACCACTCAAGGTCCATGAAGGGGTGCTACTGGAAGAAAGACACTGCAGTGAATAGGACTACAGGGACCAAACTAAAGGGATAGTCAGGAAGAAGTAGTCCAGGGCAGTGAATTTAGGTCACCTCCTGAGATAGTCCCCTATTCAGGGGTTGTCATTTGGTAGATTTAATCAATAAATACAATTAACATATTTAACTTACACAGTACAAAATGTTGTCAGGGTCATGTTAGTTTTCCTGGGAATGTGCAAAAAGTGACATTGTGTTTCTCAATGTGGGTAACATTATTTCACCTCATCTGCGGGCTTCTGACACCAGTTGGCAGTTCTCCATCATATCTTATTTAAATGTACAAAAAGTAAAAGTACATATGATGTAGGTATTTGTAGGGTGGGTTCATTAAATTCCAAAAATATGGCCCTTTTGTGGATAATACAGAATGCAAGGAAAAAAACTCCACAGTGTGTTGACTCTTAAACCTACCCATTGAGTAACATTTTCAAGTAATTGAAATATACAATTGTGTGTTTACTTTGCATGAGCACGAATAGGAAAATGGCACATGCAAATAGCCATATAAATGAATGGCAGAAATTTTTAGCTCAAAGTTTAGTTACTGCCTAAGGTCCATGTTCTACCCACCAGCTTTTTATAAAACTCTCATTACTATTAGTAGCCAATCTACAGTGGATCAAAAAAATGAATAACTAATTTAAAATGATCAGTGAAACATATACCCTCTTCACTTTAAAATAAGTTATCTACTGGAATAGTTCAGCAAGGAATGGCTATCGGACACCATTACACGGAGAAGTGCACTATATAAAAGAGATTTGTCTAACTTCCATTAAAGTCAATGGGAGTCTTCCCATTGACTATGGGGGAATTTGATTCGAGTTCATAAAGCCAGATCTAAAGGTCACAGAAGTTGTTAGGAGTCATTTCAATTATTTCAAAAGGGCTTTGGATCAGACCATTAACGAGGTGAAATACAAAACCAATAAAAAGATTACCAGGAAGGTGACAAACAACAGGGATCCCTAATTTTTTGAGGTCATCTGCATTTCCAACCCCAGACAACATAAGCAGTTGTGGGGAATTTATGGCACCTCCACATAAAATCACTTCCTTACTGGCAAGAGCCTGAAAATTAAAAATAAATTTTAAAGATTATTACAGGCTTGATTTTAGAGTACAACCCATATTTCAAAGAGCTTTTTTAAGAGGTGCTATTTCTTTGGAATCATGCCAGCTGTTTCTGACCAACTTCTTGTCTCAAACACATGAGGCTCTCATTAAAGTCTATAAAAAGGGAAATAAGAACAATCCAGGAAACTACAGACCAGTCAATTTAACTTCTGTGCCAGGAAAGATAACAGAGCAAGTAATTAAGAAATTAATCTTCATATATCAGAAGATGTAAACAACAAATCATGTCGAACCAATCTGATGGCTTTCTTTGATAGGATAACAAGTCTTGTAGATAAGGGAGAAGCGGTGGACGTGGTATACTTAGACTTTAGTAAGGCATTTGATATAGTCTTTCACAATCTTCTTATCAAACTAGGGAAATACATCTTAAATGGGGCTACTATAAGGTAGGTGCATAACTGGCTGGATAACTGTTCTCAGAGAGTAGTTATTAATGGTTCACAATCATGCTGAAAGGGCATAACAAGTGGGATTCCGCAGGGGTGTTTTTGGATTGGTTCTGTTCAATATCTTCATCAACGATTTAGCTATTAGCATAGAGAGTATGCTTACTAAGTTTGCAGATGATACCAACCTGGGAGAGCTTGCAACTGCTTTGGAGTATAGGGACATAATTCAAAAGGATCTGGACAAACTAGAGCAATGGTCTGAGCTAAATAGGATGAAGTTTAATAAGGACAAATGCAAAGTACTCCACTTAGGAACAATCCGTTTCACACATACAGAATGGGAAGCAACTGTCTAGGAAGGAGTACTGCAGAAAGGGATCTAGGGTTCATAATGGACCACAAGCTAAATAGGAGTCATCAGTGTGACACCGTTGCAAAAAAAGCAAACTTGATTCTGGGGTGCATTAACAGGAGTGTTGTGAGCAAGACATGAGAAGTCATTCTTCTGCTCTACTCTGCACTGATTAGGCCTCAATTGGAGTATTGTGTCCAGTTCTGGGCACCACATTTCAAGAAAGAAGTGGAGAAATTGGAGAAGATCCAGAGAAGAGCAACAAGAATAACTAAAGATCAGGAACAAAATACAGGACTATGTAGCACTTGAAAGACTAACAAGATGGTTTATTAGATGATGAGCTTTCGTGGGCCAGACCCACTTCCTCAGATCAAATAGTGGAAGAAAATAGTCACAACCATATATACCAAAGGATACAATTAAAAAAAATGAACACCTATGAAAAGGACAAATCACATTTCAGAACAGAAGGGGGATGCGGGGGGGGGGGGGGGGGGGGAAGGAAGGAAGGAAGGTAAATGCCTGTGAGTTAATGATATTAGAGGTGGGGAAGGGTAGATGTCTGTGAGCTAATGGTATTAGAGGTAATAATTGGGGAAGCTATCTTTTCCCCCAATTATCACCTCTAATACCATTAACTCACAGACATCTACCCTTCCCCACCTCTAATATCATTAACTCACAGGCATTTACCTTCCTTCCTCCCCCCCCCCCCCCCCCCGCATCCCCCTTCTGTTCTGAAATGTGATTTGTCCTTTTCATAGGTGTTCATTTTTTTTTAATTGTATCCTTTGGTATATATGGTTGTGACTATTTTCTTCCACTATTTGATCTGAGGAAGTGGGTCTGGCCCACGAAAGCTCATCATCTAATAAACCATCTTGTTAGTCTTTAAAGTGCTACATAGTCCTGTATTTTGTTTCAGCTACACCAGACTAACACGGCTACATTTCTATCACTAAAGATCAGGAGAACATGAGCTGAGGGAACACTGAAACAGTTGGGCTGGTTTAGTTTGGAAAGGAGAAGTCTGAGGGGGGACATGATAGCAGTGTTCAAGTATCTAAAAGGGTTTCACAAGGAGAGAGAAAAAATTGTTCTCCTTGGCCTCTGATTATAGGACAAGAAGCAATGGGCTTAAACTGCAGCAAGAGAGGTTTAGGTTGGATATTAGGAAAAACTTCCTAACTGTCAGGGTGTTTAAAGACAGGAATAAATTGCCTAGGGAAATTGTGGAATTTCCATCTCTAGAGATATTTAAGAGTAGGTTGGATGGACATCTATCAGGGTGGTCTAGATGGTGCTTGGTCCTGCCGTGAGGGCAGGGGACAGGACTTGATGACCTCTCAAGGTCCCTTTCAGTTCTAGTATTCTATGAAAGTCAAAGACAATTAAGCAACTTTTGCCCTGCATTACTAATGGAAAGCATCACTTTAATTCCATTAGAAAAGAATAGACATGTATATCAAAAAACAATTTTTTAAAATGATCTTTTACATATAGCAGGTAGTCAGTCACCCAATACACTCTGCAAATACCACAAGTGGGTGTAATGAACTTCAGTGAACTCAAACTGTCAAGATTTGTGCTCTCCTCTCTGGTTTATTATTATTACATCATTTCTAATTTGTTATTAGAACTTTAAAATATTTTAATACATCTTAGGTAATTACATACAGGCAGTCCCCAGGTTACATGGATCCGACTTACATCGGATCCCTACTTACAAACGGGGTGAGGCAATCCCGCACTAGCTGCTTCCCCCCAGCAGACCAGGGAGACGCGAAGCTAGCGCCCCCCCCCCCCCGCAGCAAACCAAGGAGACGCGGAGCAGCTTTTCTCAGCAGACACCTCAGCTTGAGAATAAAGGACTGAGGGAAGTGAGGTGTGGGAGAATAAAACTGAGCTCTGGAGAAATGTTTGGCTAGAGTATCCCTTACAATATGTACCAGTTCTGACTTACATACAAATTCAACTTAAGAACAAACCTACAGTCCCTATCTTGTACGTAACCCGGGGACTGCCTGTAGTTACAAATGCAATAATATTCAGAAGGGAAGATTAAGGGTTTGTCTACTTGGTGTGAGGTAATGCGATCTCTAAAAGAGTGATTTCTAATTGCACTAATATGTTGTGTATTAACTGGTCTGTGTATAACTTGCTTGTGTGCATTAACACAATGCTATCTGAGACAATACTATATTAAAGCACACCAAAGAACCTTTAATATGCACTAGCAGGATTTATTCAGACCAAATAATGCACAATATATTAGTCCACTTTAGAAATCACAACCTCCTGGAGCACATTACCTCACTGGAAGTAGGTAAGTCTTCACTGAAAGTACTGCTTTTCTTTTGACAGGTATTGAACTGAGAGCCTTGGAAATTGAAGTTCTCTGTTTATCCACGGAAAAACTAAGAATTAATGGTAGTTACTCATTGCTTTGCTAATATTCCTCAAACCTGACCTAATGTCAAAGGTCAATGTCAAAGGCCCGAATACCATTCCATTCTTGGCCTATGTGCTGAAACTACCCATGCATGTCCCTCTGGTTGTGACGATTTCTGTGATATGGATACCACATCAGTGGAAGTTGGAGTGAAATCACAAACCCACTTGACACAGGTCACCATATAGCAATAAGACAATTAGGGTATGCCTATTTTGCAGTGGGGAATGTACAGTACATTCAGTAAAATACCCAGTATGCTGTAACTGTGCATAACTATAGGGTAGGTTCCAATTTCAAATCTCAAGCATAACCTTTCCCTTTCTACACTCATCCATTTCCTTTTTCAGCACAGAGAAAATACTGATGCCTGAAACGATACAAGGGAAATATTGTATTCCTTAACATAATTATCTAACAAATAATCATATTCTTGAAATGGAATAGTGTTTTTGAGCTATAGTATTATATTTGAAAAGTGTAATTTTTTGTACAAAGGATGTTTTAATCTTGGTAAAGCTTACAATGGTGCGACTGTGCTGCTGTAGCCACATCATTATAAGAAATCTCTGTGGAAAAATAAAGCCACTTCTAAAAGGTGGGGCAGGCAGTAGCTTCACTGCGAGTAGCATGTCTCCCAATGATGAAGCACTGTCCACATCAATGCTTTTCGTTGCAAAAACTTTTGTCATTCGACAGGTGTTTTTTCACATCCCTGAGCAACAAAAGTTTTAGGGATGAAGGTGCCTGTCTAGACATAGCCTTAGTTTTTATTTTAAATAAGGTTTATTTTTCTTTCCATTATTTCAGGAAGAGAAATAAAAATGCTTACCTTTTTCTTTTGTCCATTTTTTACATACTCAACACCTATGGCTTTTGTTCCTTGAAACAAAATTTTTGTTACAAGTGTTCTATCTTCTGCAGATAAATTTGGGCGTGTTATGGCAGGGTGAAGGTAAGCACTAGCTGTGCTCCATCTTTGACCTACAAAAATACAGGTTTTCATTTAACATCTGCAAGCATCAAATAGTTCATCCCCCTTCATCTTCAAGATATTTTCTTGTCTTTTTTTCTCATACAGGAATAAGAGAAAGGTGGCACATTTACAGTTCAGAAGAAACAAATTAAAGACTAAAGGAATGAATGCGAACAGATGATAGCAGCATTATGAAATCTCCTCTTCTTTCTAAAGACTTCTATTTTGAAGTCAATGAAAATACTGTCATTGAATTCAATGCAAAATGGATTTATGTATCACTCTTGTATGTAAAGTTAGAGATATGGAGTATAGAATGGTTTATCATTTTAAGCGTGCAAATGAAAGCCATCAAGGGTGTTTCTCTCAATGTTTGGGTGGTCACCTGTAAACAGCCTCATTTGTCCTTTAAGACTAAGCAATGGTTGGTCTTAGGAAGTCATGTGACACCCCCGTCCCAACTGGTAGGGTCTGATCAGGTAATTTTCCATGGAAGGGGAGAATGTGAAACAAAGAATTCCCACCTAAAAAAGGATGGCTATTTAAGATACAAAGTTTTTCAGTCCCTTAGTCATTGGCTAGCACAGTGGTCCCCAACCTTTAGAGGCTGCCAGGCGCAAGGGGGCGTGGCCGTTCGCCTGCTGGGTGCCAAAGGGCGGGGACACATGCATGCCCAGGGCCGGCGCCCCCCCCGCAAGCGCCCCGCCCCCTGCAAGCGCCCGGGGCGCGAGCGGCCAATTCGCGGCGCTCCTGGGGCCGGTGTCCGGCTCCGGCTCCATGCATGCACCACGTGCCCGGGGCCAGGCCAGCCCCGAACACTTGGCGGGCGCACACAAATGGCCCCGCGGGCACCATGTTGGGGATCACTGGGCTAGCATGTCACTCCCAAGAAAATGAACCAGAGACCCCAGGGTGAAAAGGATCTTCTCTGGTTTGGAGGCTTAGCTGAAATAAGAACAGTTTTAGAGTAAGTTTGTTCTGAGTTTTTAGTGTTAGAAGTAGCTATGCATTTTCTATTTTAAATTTGTAATCTACTTTGCTCTACCTGTTTTCACTTGCAACCACTTAAATCCTACTGCTTGTACTTAATAAAATCACTGTTATTTACTATAAAACCCAGTGTAAATAATTGTTACTGGAGGGAGCAATCAGTGAGTACATCCTCCTTTCATTACTAAAGGGGACTTACCTGAATAATATATTTGGGGTTCTGACCACTTTTGGGGAATGGTTTCCCTGGAAGTTGGTCCCAAAACTGCATTCTCCTTGGATCTGAAGAGAATCACTGTCTGTATTTCCCCTTGGGGGAGCAGTGATCTCAGCTCTGTGCCTTGGCTTGGGGAGACCAGGAGATTTAGCCCAGCAGAACAGGGCAAAGCCCCAAAGAGCGAGGTGAGTGCCAGTGGCTTTGTCAGCACACTGGGAAGCACCCACAAGGGGTTTTCTGCGACTGCACCCCATCACAGGATTGACCCTTAAATACCCATTATAAGTTAGATACCTATTCGCTCCTAAAGTAACTCCTTAAGATTTACCTTTGTGTATAGTCATATCCATCCAGCCAAATCCCTCTTGTTGGTAACCATTCATGTCATCTGTGAAAGGATAGCCAGCTTGCTGGGCTGCATCCAGGAATGCATGATGAAGAGGGTGGTTTGTCTTTCCCCTTGACACATGCAATGGTCCAGTCCCACCTCTGTATAGATTAGGGCCCAGCTCATGAGTCTGTGCCTTCTTAAAATAAGGGAGGCAAAAATCATAGTCCCATCCCAAGGCACCTTCTCTATGCCATCGATTGTAGTCTTCTGCATGCCCCCGAATGTATACCATAGCATTGAGAGATGAGGAGCCACCCCACACCCTACCTCTGGGCCAGTACATAATTCGATTATCCATATGCTTTTGTGGTGTTGTGTGGTAATGCCAATTATATTTGTCATCACAAAGATTATAGGTTAATGCAGCAGGCATATGAACCTTCCACATTAATCTTTTACTACCTAAAAGGGTGTCTTTTGGGCCTGCTTCCAAAAGTAAAATGGTACTAAGAGGGTCTTCACTCAATCGGCTACCTAATACACACCCTGCTGATCCAGCTCCAACAATGATATAACTATAAGATTCTGCATTTTCAGAGCTAAGTTTAGAAAAGGTATGTGAAGATTTTAACTGTTGTCCACTGTAGGACAATAAACTTTTGAATATGGGTGTTTTAAATGTAAATCCTGCTACTTTGTGAATTGAATTGACATAAGGACCATAATATTTTTTAACTCCTTTGATCAAATGAAACATCCTTTCTTATATACGCCTTCTCTTTTTCAGAGCTTCTTGTTCCATACAATGCAATATCAAATATCTTGTCCTAGAAAAGGAAAAAGATCTTAATTGTGTTGCATATAGTTCAACCATCATAAAGGACTCAACATGTGACCTAAAATTCTGGTGCATCATTTTAAAAGAAAGCTGACAATCCACATCAATTATATGGCAATCCATAAGGATAACTGCAGTGCACAGGTACAGAGAAGCAATTTGCTAAAGCTCACACAACTAGGAAATGGCTGAATCTAGAACAGAATGCAGGTGTCTTCATTTCCAGTCTCCTGCCCAGTCCATGTAAATATATATACACACACACACACTATCTATCTATACATATATACACACACACACACACACACACACACACACAGGCTACGTCTACATTGGAATGATTTTGCACAAATACTTTTTAACGCAAGAGTTCTTGCGTTTAGAGTATTTGCTCAAGAGAGCATCTACACTGGGCATGGATGCTGTTGCGCAAAAGCACATCTCTTGCGGAAAGGCACGTGCCAGTGTAGATGCTCTCTTGCACAAATACTCTAAACGCAAGAACTCTTGCGTTAAAAAGTATTTGCGCAAAATCATTCCAATGTAGACGTAGCCTGTGTGTGTGTGTATGTATATATATATATATATATATATATATATATATATATATATATATATATATGTATATTAGTATTTGGAGTTAGAGTATTTGCACAAGAGAGCGTCTGGACTGGCATGCGCCTTTGTGCAAGAGATGTGCTTTTGTGCAACAGCATCAATGCCCAGTGTAGATGCTCTCTTGCACAAGAAAGCTTCAATGGCCATTTTAACCATCGGGCTTTCTTGCACAAGAAATTCATGTTGCCTGTCTACACTGGCCTTGTGCGCAAGAACAGTTGCGCAAGAGGGCTTATTCCTGAGCAGGAGCGTCAGAGTTCTTGCACAAGAAGCACTGATTTCACACATTAGAACATCAGTGTTCTTGCGCAAGAACTTACGGCCAGTGTAGACGGGCAGCAAGTTTTTGCGCAAAAGCATCTGCTTTTGCACAAAATCATGCCAGTGTAGACATAGCCACATATAATGTATCCCTAGTATTTAATAGGAGTCCAAAGTCCACAGGAAGATAGACCTGCTCTTGCAGATGTTACAAGACAGGCTGGAATAGCTACAGAGAATAGGGAGGTTTGGCGAGAAACAGCAGGCCATAATCTCCTTTATTCACACCAGCTTTAGATCAATGTAATGCCATTATTTCCAGTATTGCAAATTCAAAAAGTTCGGAAGTCACGAGAATAATAAAATTGTGGGTGTTTTTTCTTTGCCTAATCATATTCTCCATCTCAGAATTTAAAAAAGTACTAAATATTGTGAGACTCATGATAAAGAGTGAGAGTTGGCAAAACTGTACATCAGATTTACACTAATATAATCAATTTACAGGTATAACAATGCAATCTGTTCAGCTGCCAAAGACACTAACAATCTATAGTTCCTTGAGACAGTTCTTCTAATAGAGTTGGATTGCAACTGTGTGCAATATATTTGAGGAGACATTGTGGCAGTCTCTTAAGACAGGGTGTTGTAACACCATGCTGACAATACAGACGTGACTTGTACATCTGTTACAGGAGTAAATACTTGGAGAATGGAAGATTCTGAGAGATGTTTTCTCCAAGCAGGATATAGGATGGAAATAGGTCAGCTGATCAAATATGTGACCGCCTGCTGGGCACTATTTAAAAGAATGTATGAGTGTGATTTTGAGAAAGATGAGGACTGAGGTAAGCTTGTTGAAGCAGATGGCCTGGAGTAGCAGGAAAAGGTATGTAGGAGGAAAGGGTATGGTTTGTCCTAGCCTAGCCTGTACGAAGTGGAACAAGCTTCTACTATCAATGCTTTGTATTACTATGACCTCTTTTGCATCTTCTGTTTATTAATAAAATTAAATTTGAGGAAAGATGTGAAACTGAAATTGAAAGTTTGGGCTTTATGTTGACTATTGTGGCTGGTGAATCTTCCCCCATCTTATGTATGTAATTAGGATAGTCTCTAACACAGATTTGTGAGGAATCTCTCTAGTCATGGGTGACCAAAGACTCCTCAGGGAAAATTTTAATCTCTATTCCAAGTTCCTGGGGAGGCTAAAACCCAATGCAATCTTCCAGAATCATTTAGTTGTAGATGATGATTTATGTTTTCTAGACAACAAGACAAAAGATGGAGCTTGAGGTCTAACCCTAACCAGAGAGAATCCTGTTCAACGCCTCAAAACTTGTGATTTCTGAGACTATCATGCCAACTTGAAATGGATACACAAATACCTCCTGAGAAACTAACTGCAGCTCATAACATACTATTTGGCTGCGTCTAGACTGGCATGATTTTGCAGAAATACTTTTAACGGAAAAACTTTTCCGTTAAAAGTATTTCTGCAAAAGCGCATCTAGATTGGCACAGATGCTTTTGCGCAAAAAGTGCTTTTGCACAAAAACATCCGTGGCCAGTCTATACGCGATTTTGCGCAAGAAAGCCCCGATTGCCATTTTAGCCATCAGGGCTTTTTTGCGCAAAATAGTTCTTCCTTGTCTACACTGGCCCTCTTGCGCAAGTATTCTTGCGCAAGAGGGCTTTTTCCCGAGCAGGAGCGGGAAAGTATTTGCGCAAGAAGCACTGATTTTTTACATTACAAAGTCAGTGCTCTTGTGCAAATTCAAGCGTCTAGTGTAGACAGCTGGCAAGTTTTTGCGCAAAAGCGGCCACTTTAGCGCAAAATCTTGCCAATCTAGATGCACCCTTTTTGTATAACCTGCTCTCAGATGGTAGTAAGGGGTCAAAATCATTTAAGTAAGTTTTATGCCTCATGTGATTGGGGGGGGGGGGAGTGTTTGTAGTGGGATTAAATCTGTTTTAATTAAGTGCTCAAGGAACCAACAAATATCTGTTACTTAGAGATGGAGCAGAACTGTTCTCCTTTTCTAAGGGGATGTTTTTGGGCAGAGATAATTAAAGATGATGTCTGAATACAAAAAGTGGTCTCTGGTACAGGTTTCACTAATAGTTTTAGAGAATTTAAATACTAACATTTCATGGGCTTGTTTGTTTCGCTTTCTGTATTGAAACTAGACCTGCTTTCTTTAAGATATTGCAACTGCAAATTTGCTAAATAAGGGATAGTCACTGTTGGAAATCCCTGCTGAGAGACAATGAGCCATGACACCAGAAAGTTCAAGTTAAAAGTGAGATAGCAACTTAAAGACTGAGTCCAAGGCATTCAAATGAATCTGAGTATTGGTGTACGCATTGGAAAAGTCACATTAACCTTAATCTAAATCCAGTGTATACCGTTCTCTTTGAGGGATTAACAGGATAAAAGCAAACAGAATGCCGAATTCCTAGTTCTGTTTGTGCATGTTTGGGAGGTGACCCAAAAATACCTGTATCAAACTATATAGTACAGACATACTGAGATCTTTATTATTATTGCTAAAAATAAATTCCTTCAATATTTGCCAGGGTCAGAAGAAGGTTGTTATTGGTAAGTATGTAAAGTTCACCTATTTTCAGTGAGGACCGGTAGAACACAGTTATTGTTTTCCTGTGACTTTTCTCTAAAATATCATAGTTTAGTTTACCTAGATGTTTATCTTCCATCTCGTAATGTTCCCATTAATAGTAATGATATTTAGTTGTTAATTCTCTGCAAGAGGTATGATTTCAAAGAAAAACATATGGACTTGCCTTTCTTTTTCAGTTCCAATGCTAAGGCTATGTCTACACTATAGGGCTACGTCTACACTGGCATGATTTTCCGAAAATGCTTTTAACGGAAAAGTTTTCCGTTAAAAGCATTTTCGGAAAAATCGCATCTAGATTGGCAGGATGCTTTTCCACAAAAGCACTTTTTGCGGAAAAGCGTCCGTGGCCAATCTAGACGCGATTTTCCGCAAAAAAGCCCCAATTGCCATTTTCGCGATCGGGGCTTTTTTGCGGAAAACAGTACTATGCTGTCTACACTGGCCCTTTTGTGCAAAAGTCTTTCGGAAAAAGACTTTTGCCCAAACGGGAGCAGCATAGTATTTCCGGAAAAGCACTGATGATTTTACATGAGATTGTCAGTGCTTTTCTGGAAATTCAAGCGGCCAGTGTAGACAGCTGGCAAGTTTTTCTTTGCGGAAAAACTTGCCAGTCTAGACACAGCCTAGAGTTTTTGTGGGAAAGTGGCCGTTTTGTGGAAAAATGACTGTTTTTCCACAAAAACTCAGTGTGCACACCTCAAGAGCATTTTTGCGCAAGTAAATCTAAAGATCAGAGAGGTTTATGTGCAATTGGTAATCCTCATTTTACGAGGAAGAACGCCTTTTTGCACAAGAGCTCTTGCGCAAAAAGGCGTGTGTGGACAGGGAAGAGAGATTTTTTGCATAAGCAGAGGGAAGAGGAAAAAGCACAGATGCCCTGGTGGCCATTCTGTCCATAGCAATCACTGCTTACTTGAGAGAGAGCATCCAGGAAGTCTGGACACTCTCTTTTGCAAAAGTGCATTGGTTTTTTGATGCACTTTTGCAATGTAGATGCTCTTTAGCGCAAGAAGTTTTTGTGGAAGATCTCTTCTGACAAAAACTTCTTGCGCAAAAAGCCTGCAGTCTACACTTAGCCTAAGGGTAAGACACTAAGCACAACTAAATTAATGTTTATGGAAGTGTCAGATAATTTTCTCTGCAATTTTGCTAGTAAATGAAGTTCACTTGTTTAAGGAAATATGCCAGGGTCCTTTCATGTAAAAGTGTCAGCAGTATTAAGAAGTTAGTGTTCAACCTTACCCACCCAGCCAGGGCCCACAAGCAAGTGACAAGAGCAGTAGAGAAACCTTTTAATATAACACGTGGGCCAGACTGCCAACTACACAGGAGGGAACTAAGAGTGCTGCAGCAACCCCGGGTTTAAAGTGTTTTCCATTATAATCGGGGTTTGTTGTTTTATTCAATGGCTTTAGCAGTCCCACTATACAAATCGTTTCTGCGCCTGGCCCATTTGCTTTCACAGGGAGCCTTTGCCTTCAGCCTCCATGAGCTACCGCTACCAGACGGTCCGTTAGTATAAACGCCTGTACGTTACCTGACGCTGCAGCCCCTCCGCAGGAGTTCCAGGGGGAGGTACAAAGCGAGGGGGCGGAGGGACAGCTCCTGTGGGGCCGGGAGGGAAGGAGCTAAAAGCGGGAAGGGTCTGGCCACGCCGCTGCCCCGCGGCAGGTGGAACTCAAAGAAGCGCCTCCGCCGGCGCGGCTCGACTGGGCTCGGCCAAAGGCTCCGGGCTGTTACGAGCCGCGCCAAAGGGCGGTTGGGGAATGAACCTGAGGGAATCCCTCCTCCCCCTCGGTCCCCAGCCGAGCCTTTCAGCACCTAGCTCGCGGCCGAGGTGGGGTTTGTGTGAGGCGAGGCGAGCCCAGCCCAGGGACTGCCGCGCCGCCTTGCCTGCCCCAAGCTACCTCCGCGGCACATGGCTCCCCCTCAGGCCCCCCACATCCCAAGCGCACTCACAGGGCTGCGAGCCCGGCTCCACAGCGCCACGGCCCCGCTCGACACCGCAGCTTTCTAGCCCCCCGCCGGAGAGCGAAAAGCAGCAGACTGGCCCTTGGACCATCCAAAGGGCAGCTAGAGACAAGGGGGCGGGCTCCCGAAGGGGCCCCGGCTGGGACAGGGTTGGCCCTGCTCGCGGGGGCATGTGCCGGGGCTGGACGTGCTCGTACAAGCCGCAGTCAGAGCAGCTGCACTTCGGGGGGCTTGAGTTTCAGCAGGGCGGGCTCTGCGGCTGAGCTTCAGGAGCGAAATACGGACTCGGGGCCTGGCACTTGCTGGTGAGCAAGGCTAGAACACATGTACACCCCCACCGCAGGTTAACCGTTTAGTCATTTACATCCCTAGAAGGGACATGAAATCCCTTTTAATTGGTTAACCAGTTAAATATTATGTTTAATCCTACCCACCTATCCCCGGTTAACCAATTAAATGGGATTTGATATCCCTAGACTGTAGACACCTATGTTCATTAAAAACACTCTTAAATAAAGACCTAACGTTATATTTGAGTATATTAAATGTATATGTACGTTAAGGTTAAATTCTGCTCCCCAATATTCATGTGAGACCTTAAATCTCTGTGACTGAGCCAATTTTGAGCCTTAGAAGTTTTTCTTAAATACTGGGGAGAACATCTGCATGTAAAAACAAGTATGCTTTAAGCAAACAGGAGAGTGGTGATCTTACAACTGTTTCTCTGCGATCTTTAGTTGCAGCCCTGGGAGAGAGTGGAATGAGGGGGGAGGGACGGCATCCGTGCTGAAGAAGGGGGCAGTATACTAGCTTGGCTGTCTATATTTCTTAGCAACTAGGTTGTATGCATGGCTCTATTGCTTTCCCTGACAAAGTATTAGTTTTCAGCTTAAATGTAATAGGGATGTAAAAATGCATTAAAAAAAAAGATAACTGTAACTACTAAAAATCTTAGCAGTTACATGGTTAAATGCGCTGCAAGGCTTAGCTTTATACTGCAGAGGCCAGCAGGGGTTCCAGCCCCATATTCAAGGAGGCTCCCCTGCAGGCTCTGCAGCGGGCTCCTGTGGAGCCACAGCACGTAGCCTGCAGTGAGGAGGGTGAGGAGTAGACAGCCGGAGTAGCCTTTGCCTGCAGTGGGCCCCACGGGGCTGGAGCAGCACCCCTGTCCAGGGTTAACCTTTTACATCCCTAATATGTAGAGCTCTACCAAATTCATAATCCATTTTGGTCAATTTCACAGTCATAGGATTTTTAAAGCCCTATGACTTCAGATATTTAAATCTGAAATTTTATGGTGGTGTAATTGTACAGGCCTGACCAATAAATAAACAGTGTGTGGGAGGAGGGAGGGAGAGAGTCACAAGGTTATAGTATGGAAGATTGCGGCACTGCTACCCTACGCAGCTGTTGGTAGTAGCATTGCCTTCAGAGTTTGGCAGCTGGAGAGCAGCGGCTGCTGGTCAGGAATCCAGCTCTGAAGACAGAACTAGAACCAGCAGCTGCGTAGAACTAACAGTGGCAAAGTATGTTACTAGTACCACCTTTACTTCTGCCTGCAGAGCAGGGCCTCGGGTCAGCAGCCATCACTCTGGCCACCCAGCTCTGAAAGTAGAGTACAGAAGTAAGCATATCACGAGGTATGGCATTATCACCCTTAGTTCTGTACTGTTGCTGGCAGGATGCTGCCTTGAACTGGGCACGTGGCCAACATTACAACCAGCACTCTTCAGTTGCCCAGCTCTCAAGGCAGCAATGCAGAAGTAAAGGTGGCAATACTGTGATCCTCCTAAAATAACCTTGTGAGCCCTTTGCAACTCATTCTTGGGTCAGGACCCCCAATTTGAGAAACACTAGTCTCCCCCATTAAATTTGTATAATATAGGGTATAAGCACATAAAAGGCAAGATTTCAAGGGAGAATACCATATTTCATGATATGTGATGCATTTTGCATTGCTGTCAATTTGGAAGGGCCCTAGTTTTATGGCTGAAATCTTGTGTTTATGAACATGGTACTCCAGAAGATAAAGTTCGAGGAGTTACCATTGTATTAGGCTGCAAAATCCACCTGAACATGGAGTTTAGGAAAGTGAAACTATAATTTGTCTTCCTTCTCTGTTCTCCCAAGCAGCATGACTTAGTAGTCATAAATGTTAGCAGGATTTTGTATCCTGGTGATCAGGTGATCTGCTGTTACATAAAAGATATGGATAATTGTGTATTTTTTAGCAGTTGAAGTGAGGACTGACTGATTTTTCTCATACATGAGTTTTATATTGTTATAACTAAGTTGACTTCAGTGGAGATACCACTTATTTTACAGCCACATGGAAAAAAAATCAGGATTTGAATGTATTATAGAAACTAATTCCTTACTTTGATCCCTGATGAAAATCCTTTAGGAAGGCTTACTTTTAAGCAATGTCAAAAATATTTAAAAATATGCTCTACAAATGTCAAGTGTATTACAAAAACAAATTCCTGGTCATTGTGAGATTAAAGTTTTCAATTCCACCATAGTTAAAAACAACAAGTAGTCCTGTAGCAACACTATATACAAGGATCATGAGCTTTCGTGGCAAAACCTACTTCCTCAGATGAGCATAGTAGAGCAAAAAGGAGGGAGACCCTCACAATTTATAACAGAAAAAGAAGGGGGGAGTACATGTCAGTTGTACTGCTAGTGCTAATGAATCTAATTGAGTGGACTGGAAGTGTCCCATACTAGCTTTGATGTCAATTGGGTGTTGAAAGTAAGGAAAACAGGTTTTATAATGGCCCATCCAGTTCAGGTCTTTCTTCAAGTCATGAGAGAGAGTGTCAAATTTGCATATGAAGGCTAGTTCCTTTCTCCCTCTCTCTGTAATTGGTTTTTGAAATTCCTTTGTAGCAGAATGGCTATTTTAAATCCATTAATGAGTGCCCAGGTTGGTTAAAATGTTCTACAAGTTTTTGTATATTACCATTTCTGATATGACTTCTGCCCATTTATCCTTTGGGATAGAGACTGTCCAGTTGTAACAGCTATGACTGGTGATGGTGAGCATGTAAAGCTGATCATTTAGAAAAGGGGTGGGGAATCTTTTTTGGGTCAGGGACCACTGACAGAAAAAAAAAAAGTCAGGCACAGAGCCACACACAAGTGAGAAGCAAAAACACCACCACCCAAACAAAAAACCCTCACTAGTAGTCCTGATCCTTGCACACCAGAGCCTGTGGGGGCCCATATGGTTCCCAGATGGTTTAACCAAAAACAACAAACACCCCTCCCCCCAAAAAAAAACAGGGAAAAAATTCTGCTGGGGGGGGGGAAGGAGGGGATACCAAAGTGGTGGTTGGGAAAAAAAAAAGACCCAAGAGTTAAGCAAGAATAAATAAATAAATACAATAAAACAGCATTAAAACAACATGGCCCCTTTAAGTGTGCACAGAGTCAGAATAGGGCTAGGAAGAGTAGAGGTTGAGCATTAAGACCCAGGAAGGCATTGCTTCCCCTTGCTCAGGTCTTTAGGCTTTTTGCCAGCAGCCATCTTGTTTTCTGGGTTGACCAAGAAGGGAGCTTCCCTGAGGAACCAGGTAAGCAGAGGGTCCAGGAGGAGTGGGGCTGGGCCTGGGCCTGGCCCTGGGGACTGGGCTCAGTTGCCAAGTGTCTGGTATTTTTGCCTCCTGGCAACATTTTAGTTGTCTGGTATTTTCAGAATTTTACCAGACAGGAGGCAAAAATACCGGACTGTCCAGGTCAATACTGGACACCTGGCAACCCTAGGGGCCCATCCCTGATTTAGATTAAAAGCAGGGAATAAGCTAAATGTAAGGGGACTTAGCCCCTTACTAAAACTCAGTGGGAGTTTTTGGTTGGCCAACTCCCAGTATCAAAAGGGTAAGGGTCCATGAGAAATCAGAGCCCTGAGACTGACAGATCCCAGGGACAATGAGAAGAAGCCAACACTGCAGGTCAGCCTGATTGACAGGCTGGACAGGAAAATAGGGGAATTAGAAGGCCAGGTCCCGCCCTGTGTGTGTGCTGGGATTTTCTGGGTCTGAGTCAAAGTGGGAGAGAGCTAAGACGACTAGCAAGGGATCCAGGCTGTACAGAGGAGTAGTCTGCAGTGACAGAGCCAGACACACAGCCCAAGGAGTAAAAGCTGCGCTGAGAGGCAGACCTACAGTGACCAGAGCCAAAGGGGTCAGAGGAGCAACCCTAGGAGCTGGAGGCTGGCAAAGCAACATAGTCTGCAGCTGGGTGTGGTGAGCAGCTGGGACCAGCAAAGGGGGGGGAAAGGCTTTGGGCAGAGAGACACCACCAGCCAAGAGGCCCTGCAGGCCAGACTTGGAGAGGGATTGTAACTCTGACTAGGAGAGGGGTCCTGCCACCTAGAGCCTGAAGTCATGTGTTCACTGCCAGAGCAAGTGTGTCCATCCTGCAGCCTCCCGGGCAGCACAGCCAAGGCCTGAGAGAGAGCCCTATAAGGAACAGACTGTGAACTATCCTTACACTCTGCAAACTGCTGTTTGTGATGTCCCCATGCTATAGAGCAGGGCTATGTGTTCTCTTTTAACCTTTCATTTTTTCCTTATTCTTTTTAATCAGTTGCTGTTTTAATAAATTGTATTTGCTTTGAACTGTATGTAATGACCACTGGGTCAAGAAAGCATCAAGTGTGAAGACAGCACCCCAGAGTGGGGATGCCCTAGCCCCTGCCCTAAGTGACTACAAGGTCTGGGATTAAGCCCCAGAAAACCTGGGCCCAGCCTTGTTAGGATTTCGAGGTCTCTGCTACTCAGGAGAGTGGAAGGGTTGTCCTCAGGGTCAGGGAGACCTTTGGGTAAAAGAGTGGGAGCGGGGACTCATATCCTTTCGCTGGTCCATTTCTCCTGGGTAGTATAGAAGCCAGGAAAGTTCCCCACAATTGCAGGACCATTTCCCCCTCCCCCCCCTTACATAAAGATGAGTCAGTCAGATGTTTGTGTTTGTTCTGTTGAAGCTAATGAGAAATTGAGGGAATATTTCTTGTTTGCTGCCTATAGCCCCTGGTTAATTTGCTTTCTGTTCAGTGGGATGTTATAGGTGATATAGGTTGTTGTGTGTTTTGTTGTTGTTGAACTTTAGTTTCTAATTGAGAAAAAACAAAGTATTTCATTTACAGACTTCTGCTGTGTATGTGTATTATTTTACATTAACATTTTGTAATAGTGCCAAAACTTGTGATTCCACTGACTTCAACAAAGTTATGTCAATTTATATCACCTGAGGATTTGCTTCTCAGAGTACATTTGATTCTAATTTTCCATCACTACAGAGGAATAATAGCTATTGATGTTAGTAGTAGTTTATTTTTAATCCCTGCAGAACAGACTACTCTCTCATGTTCCCACAGGACATCATAAGTTGATGTGTTGTTGAACAATAAGTAACTTATCGCTGACATATTCAGGATAAGTAGATTTAATTATTAATAGTGAATTACTGTAAGTATGGAACAGAATCAAGATGTACTGTAATGTCACAGTAGACTGATCAACTATAATCTGTTGAGCAGTTCTAAAACTGCGGCTATGTCTGGTGATCTTGTGCCAGAAGTATGCAAATGAGGCTAATCATGGAATATTGCTGAGCCTCATTTGCATATCTAATGAGCCGCCATTTTTTAGAAGAGGCGCTTGCGCCAGAAGGAGCTGTCTAGAGTGCCGCTTCTTGTGCAAGAAAAACCCTCTTGCACAAGACTGTTATTACTGAAAATAATCAGCGTAACGTCATTGTGCAAGAGGGTTTTTCTTACACAAGAAGGGGCACTGTAGACAGCTTCTTCTGGCGCAAGAGCCTCTTCTGCAAAAATGGCGGCTCATTATATATGCAAATGAGGCTTGGCGATATTCTACGCTTAGCCTCATTTGCATACTTCTGGTGCAAGATCGCACTAGTGTAGACATAGCCTGCATGTATTGTATGTCTGGAACAATCACATCGATAGGGCATATACTAAAAATTTACTATAAAGTGTGAGTTTGTTGGTTTTTTATTTAAAATGTCAAGTGTAACAAGAGAAGATATTATGGAGGCATTATACAATCAGAACAAAATGCCAGGTCCTTTCCTAAAGCTTTTTTTAATAACATTAGACATTTTTGACAGTGTGCTCTATTTTACTGGAGGCATGGACAGATAACCTGAAGACCATCAAGAGAATGACATGCAAAAGACAAGATTAAAATTTGAACAATTAAGGGGAAAAAAATGCCATTTAGACTGAATTATTTGTTGTTTTCATTAATATTTAACTTAAACTCCAGAAAAAGACTTAGATTCTAACACCTTTGCCCCTTTACATTTTTTTAATAGCTAGCTAAAAAAATCTAGTTAAGAAGTCAACTACAGGGAAAAATAGGACTTGATCTTTCTGATATTGCTAGTATAAAATAACACGAAAAGTTAACTTTGCAAAAACTTATACATTGTAAATGAGCAAATATAGTTTCAAACTTTTTTTTTTTTGCTGATCACCTTTAACAGTAATTAGTCTGAATAGCACAATCTAGCCTAGCAGACTCTCCTCAAGTTAGGTTCCCTAGTAGATTTATAGAAGTACCATGCATTCTTAGGGTACATCTACACAGCAGGGCCAAAATCAAATTAAGCTAAGTCAAAATAAGCTTAACTCGGCTTTTGGCTTTGTCTACACAGCAGGAAATTGGAGGAAGAACACTATTCCTTAGACTTCCCTTACACGTAAAATGAGGGTTACCATGAGTTGCAATCGTATTTTAGGACTACTTCTACAACTCTTAAAATGCTTGCGGAATATAACAAGAACACTTAACCAGGACTTCCTCCTTTTAGTTTTTAGTGGAATGTCTCCAGAAACCATGGGAACAAACTGTCTTTTTGGCAGGGTTTCAGTTTTACTCACACAGCCTCTCAGTTACTAGTAGAAAACATATTTTACAGTATCTGTCTGTAACACATTCTCTCCTTTCTCCTCTCCCACGGTCACACAGAACAGTCTTTTATAAACTTCCCATGCAAAAGAGGAGAACAGAACGCAGTACCTTCCCAAACTAGTATGGGGTCATTTTAGCAGAAGTGTCTCTTCAGTCTTTCACAGTCATAGGTGTAACTGTAAGTAAGCCAAACATGCAAATAAAACATTCTAGCACTGAACATAGTACTCAGAATTAAATACATCTCTATTTCTTCTAGTCCAAATTCTCTTGCATACTTACCTCAATTGACAGGAAGAAATTTGAGCATAAAATCTGCTGAGTTATTATATAGTTCACACTATACCCTTTTTCTGGAGGGCATTGCTCATTTCCAGCAAGTGCATCTTTAAGCTATGGGCAAGTACTGTATATGCCTCCTTAAAGGTAAGGGGCATGTTAGCCATCTTTCATTCATACTTAATGAAAGCATTATTAAATGGCCCTTTGACCATTCAACTCCACTGCTGTCCATGGTAAGTGGCTCTAAAATCCAGAAAATGAGGCATGCAAAGAGTTAAAGCTGAAAACAGTGAGATATTCTGTTTCATTGATTACATTGTCTTAGCCAATGTATAAGTCTTACCCAGAACGGGAGGGATCATGCTGCTTAGCTAGACACAGTGGAAAAATTCCAGGAGGTATACCTGTCCCTGTGCATTGAAAGCAACTTCTCTGTGTATGTCTGTCTGTATGTATTGGCTTTGAGCCAAAGCTCCTTAGGGTTTTTTTAACTGTGGTGTTTTCAGACTCGCTGACAAACCAAATCTGGGGAAGTGGGAGGGGAAAGCTTAGAGTTATATACTGGTTGTGAGGGAGGCGGATGGGACTCTACACCCTTAGCACCTAGTGCAAGCTTTCAGTGATTTGTAGTGAGCAGGCTCCCAAGAAGAGCAGAGGAGGATTTCAGCCAAGGTGCATTGTCCCTGCAAGTGGAGATGACTCTGGCAGCAAGTGTCCTGCTGAGCTTGGTGCTGAGTAGCTGTGGTTCCTGGGGACAAGACTGGCTGGTAATGTACTAGAAGGGAGGATAATCCACCCCTCTTCCACTTATTTCCCATCAAATGGAGTTGAAGAGCTTTTCACTTCAATCTGAGGATACAAAAGAGGGCTGATCACTGTTCACCAGAAAGAGAGGGGTGTCAGCGTGGGTGGTGACAGCTGTGTCACCTTCCTCAGACTGAGTGGGACACTACCTTGAGTCTGCTACCAGTTCCTATTAATCATTATATTTGGTTCCTTAAATTAATGGGGACGGGTGATGTCGTTTGCTTTCCCAAGAATGGTTGTTGGTATTCATGGAAAATAGAGGAGGAAGAATGATCAGAGAGGATATGATGTATGTATGATAGGCATGAGAGCAGGCTGTGCTCTTGCTCTGTAATTTCTGATTGCCAAGTCATTCCCAAAATAAATCAGTATCAATTTGTCATAATACCCAGCATTGTAAAGAAAGAAGGTGAATTTTTCTAAGGGCAAGTTAAGATCTGTTTCCCAAATCGTTATGAAGATCAGGTACTGCATTTTTCAGCCTAAGGGTTGTCCCATTATTGATCAAGTATTTAAGGCAGCACTTGTTTGCTTGTCATTTTGTCTCTTGGGCCTATGTATATAATATGATAGATGTTCTAAGTATAAATTAAATAAACCTAATGCCCTACTTTGCAAAGTCTTTTTGGATTACTGACTCTGGATCTTAGTAAAATCTGAATCTCCCTGCACCCCGTAAATTGTTTGTATTCAGGTCTCCAAATCGTCCTATCAAAAAAAAAAAAAAAGCTAATTAGTAGCTTATGCAGCTCACTTTCTTCAATCACTGCTTTTCACATTGGTCATAATCCTCTCATTTTCACCTGGTGCTCCTCCTTGTCTATTGACTCATGATCTCACTCCAATGTAAATTATCTATTCCTTATATGGTTTGTACCATGTCTGGTGTAATGAGACTACAGTGTTTAAGTGGGACTGCAATGCCAGTAAAAATTGAAGTGTAGGAATTGCCATATTGGATCAGACACATGGTTCATCTAGTCCAGTATTCTAATTCCAAAAATGGACAGTATGAGACGTTTCAATCAGTATCATAGCAGTAAGCATAATATACCCACTATGAAGGTGTTACACAGCTGGGGGGGGGGGACTTTGTCCAGGGTAGAGTGGGGGTGTCCATCTAACCCCTATCACACCTGCTGTTGCCCCTTTTCTCCCTTAGCCAATGCCTCTAATCTCTCACACCCAAGTCTGAGTACTCATGTCCTCTAGCCCCTGAGTGTCTATATGACACCCCTATTGACAAGGCAGCCCAATTCAGTATTCCCAATGTGACCCAATGGCTAAAGTCTATACCTCACCCTTATTAGCGGGTCAGCACAAGTCCATAGTCATAATACAACCCAACGGTCAAAGTCTGTAAATTGCCCCAGTTATCAGGGCAGCACAGTTCAATAGTCTCAACATGACCCAATGGCCAAGATATATAACTCACCCCTATGGGTATGTATGTCTACACCAGCTCGTTAATTTGAGCTAGGTAGGCAAATCAGGCAACCCGAGGTGCAAATGAAGCCCAGGATTTAAATATCCCAGGCTTTATTTGCATGTTTCCGTCCGGCCACCATTTTTAAATCCCCCTTAGTTCGAACAAACTGCCCATGGCTACACGCAGCAGTTTAAAGTTAATCCAAACTAAGGAGTACAAGTCCACAGTCCTAGTACAACCCAATTGTCAAAGTCTGTTTTAAGAGGTATAAAAAGGGGAAAGTTTTACATCCCTTGGCCGGGACAAGGGGAGTTGGTCCAGGCCATCCCACTCCACTGGGTCCCAGCCCAGGGCCCTATTAGTGGCTCGCTCTAGCTACTGAGTTAGCAGGAAAATTTCTGCCGCAACATGCTGACTCTACAATGGCGGCTCACTCACCCTGTGGCTGTCGCCATTTGAGTTGCTTCCTGCTTCCATTGTCTCTGTGCACTGATGGCTCTCCATCTCCCCTCCTTCTGGGATCTGGTTATTCCCACCTGCTTCTGAATCCTGCATGGTTTCTAGCTGTGTTGGGTCACCAACCTTCAAGGTAGCATCTTGGCATTTGAGCCATCACTGGGCCTTTCAAGGTGCTGGACAGTCACATCTTTTCCTTCCAGCTGCCAGCCCCAACTGAGCAGAGCTGCTCTCTTTTATAGTAATGCAGCTCAAGCATGCCCAGTAGGGCATGGGGGTGTGGCCTCCTCTGCTCTCAAGACAGGGTTAACCCCATCCTGTTAAGTGTGGGGAGAGTATGCCACATCACAGAAGTTCTCACCTAACCCTCAGCCTCATAGTTATAGAGACTGGATTAAACCCTAAAGCATGAGGATTTTTATCCCTTCCAATACTTATTTTAAAGTATTAACTACTACAATAGCTGCTCTTATTGCACCGAAACCCCCTAAACATCTAAGTACAACAGTACCTCAAAAACCTAGCTCCAGCTAATCATCATCCCCTGAATTCTACTAGATAGATAGGTGGCAGGTTCTTTGGTACTGGCTGGCTATATGGGTGTTGGTAGTGTTTTCATTCAGACTCTGCATTGGTCTATTCAACCCCCATGTTAAAAAGTGTCAATTTGAAGTGAAAACATTTTTGTTAGCAGATAGCATTTCCTATTTATTATTAGGATCTTCTCCTGTGGGACAGTGCTGGTAAACTGGAAGATAATCTGTCATGTCCAGGTGTCATTAATCATAGGATGTCATCATAGCACTACAATTGCTATTAGTAGGACATGTAAAATGTAGAATGAAAAAGAAAAAAAAAGCCAAAATGGCTCTCACTTTTTACAATAGCCCATCTCCATTTGGCAAACTAGCAAACATTGACCAGAGTATTTGTAGAATTAGAATATTGTAGAAATGATTGTAACAATGACTTAAAGGTGTACTGCTGTCACTTTCTGAGGGAAATACACACATTAAATAGTAATTAAATGGCGAATTGAAGCCAATGGAAGCCAGGAGGCTCCGTGGATACACATTCTTTAGGTAAAGAAAGTGGCATAGGCCTGCTAGCGGCTTTCCCAAAGCTGGCTGTGGAACAATTTGAGAAACACTGTGTTAAAATACAGGAAATTTCTATCTTTCGAGTAGATTTGTCTGCATTGAGTTCATTTTATTTTAATGCTGGTTTTCTTCTTTCTTACAGTCTATTACATGTGGTTTTGAAACTGGTATGTATGAATAAAATAGATCTCTTTACACTGTTAAAAGAGATATCTAACTAAAAATAGCTGTCTGTGACCCTCAGTAAAACTCTCAGTAACTGATATGTACTCTGTAGAATGTGTTGTATCACGTTGCCTGATGAGGTGAGCCTTGCGTCTGCCACTTTGGTATTAATGAGCCTTTTTTTTTTTTTAACCATTTTCTCTCTCTAACTCTCTCTGATACACTGTTTCCAGTAGGTTGGATTTTATCTGTCTCTCTACTCCCTTTCTCTGTCTAGTACTTGCCTTCCTTCCAAACTATCTCTCACTTGATTGTTGGTCCAATATGCTGACACGGTATGGGTGGTTTCAGTCACTACAACAGTAGAGAAGAAAGCTCTATATCTTTATTAATTCATTGCAGAACTTCTGATCTATTATAGGAGATATTGAGTATTGTTCTAGCTCAACATATTGTCTCAAGAGTAGTATTAGTTTAAAGCCTTAGGATATCTCATTTGTGTTGGTGGCATTGGGAGGATAACACCCCCTCCATTTTTTGGATCTTGCTCAATTTCTTGATAAAAAACCTGTTTTATGCTAAATATGGTTAAATGTCCATATTAATACAGGAAAGAGACTGCAAATGTCATCAGCATGCATAATTTCCAAACGTAAGCTCAAACCAGCTTTACTTGATCATAAGATATCCTATCTGATTTGAAATTTCACAGCATAAGAATGTGTCATTTAGTCACATGAGAACAATCAGAGTCTTTGAAATAAAGGGTTAGTACCAGAAACAGAATCTTCTGGGTACATGGGAAAGAAGTGGTTTTCCTTTTAATACATTCTTTTTTCTGAAGTACAAATTATGACTGTTTTCAAGAGTAGATGAAAAATACCGGTAAAATTCACAGACTGATTGACAGATATAGAATGAATTTAAATACTCAGTAGATGTTCTACTTATAACTTTTATCTACCCATCTTTGTAAGGTCCTGCCCGTGAATTGAGAAAGTGGCACAATCTAACACCAGCAGATCTTCATAATCTCAGTGCCCAGTTAGTCGAAACAGAAGTGGAGACATACTTCAGATCCTATCTTATAAATATCAGTTGGAGCCTCAGCATAGATGGTAGGTGTGTCACCCAAGTGCATAAGACTATACTCTGCAAAATTACCATGTGAATGTATTCCTCATGAGACATGTTGCATGAACAGCCCTGAACACTGATGTCTTCAAAGCACACAATGGAAACAGTGGCAGTGAAAACTTCTTTATGCTGCTCTGCCATCTTGCCTCCATATTGACCTAGCAGAACCTCTTTTAAGAGCAAGTCTGCCTACATGCCCAGTTTTAACACTTGGCTTCTCCATAGAAACTGCCAAAGCTGGTGAATTTTCTCATGTCAAATGAAAAAATGGGACACCTGTCAAATGGGAAGTGGTGTGAGATCATCAGCTTGTGGTAATTCCAGTTAATCTCTTGGGGTATGTCTACACTGTCACCCTAGTTCGAACTAGGGTGGTTAATGTGGGCAACCGAAGTTGCAAATGAAGCCCGGGATTTGAATTTCCTGGGCTTCATTTGCATCTTGCCGGGTGCCGCCATTTTTAAATGTCCGCTAGTTCGGACTCCATTCCACGAGGAGTAACAGTAGTTCGGAGTAGGAAGCCTAATCCGAACTACCTAGTCTGTGCTGCGTGTAGCCGCGGGCACGGAGTCCGAACTAGCGGACATTTAAAAATGGTGGCGCCCAGCAAGATGCAAATGAAGCCCAGGAAATTCAAATCCCGGGCTTCATTTGCAACTTCGGTTGCCTACATTAACCACCCTAGTTTGAACTAGGGTGGTAGTGTAAACATACCCTTGTAGACATGCTTTCTGACCAACAAACTACAATGTTAAAAGTCACTGTTGTTGGTTTCTTTTAAAATTCCTCTCCAGCCCCCACATATGATTTTTTTCTTAAACAATGGTACTTGAATTATGTGGTCAAAAAGATTGTGCACAGTGGTTCTCCAACTGTGAGTCAGGACCCCATTTTAATAAAGTCACTAGAGCCTGCATTAGACTTGCTAGTGCATCTGCCTGGGGCAGCGGGGTTCATGCTCTGCTCCAGCCTGACTCTGCCTGGGGTCATAAAGTAATTTTTGTTGTCAAAAGGGAGCTATGGTGCAATGAAGTTGAAAACCACTATCTAACATTTAATCATTGCTGTGATCTTTGTCCTGGCAATTCCTAGAACATACTAGTGCACACAAAATCAAAGGATAATCATGACTGTACAACTGTAATAGAAATACAGTTTTAGCAATCAGATATTGCTTTGTACTAAAAATAAACCTCAGTATTTTAAACATTTTTTTTCATTTATAAGCGTCAGTGTAGGAGCTGATGTGCCACTATCAGAGATTTTGCCTTTTTAAATCCAACTGGATCCAGACTTTGTTTTAAGCCTTTCCCTCTTATAACCATGTACAGAAAAAATTGCATAAACAGACTTCTGGGGTATGGGGTGTGGAATATTAACTGCTTTCACAGTTCTGAATGCATCATTGGGGTTAATGCAGCTAGTATATTCCTGCCACAAATTGTTTGTTAACTGAGTTTGTAACTTGTTAGTGATATAGTTAGCTCTAATATTCATTAGCTTTAATATACACAGAACTTAGTTAATAAAGTTAGTAATCACAGCAGCTAATCATGTGACATCTTAGGCATAATGGCTTATGATAGCTTATAGTTGTTTTTCTTTAACCAGTTCACAACATCCTTTTTTGTTGTCTATGGAGTAGGGATGTTAAGAACTAGTCGACTATCCAAGAAGCAAACGTTTATTGGATAGTCGACAGGATAGTCAACTAGTCACTCCCCCCACCACCTTCCTGCCTCTTTCAGAGAGAGGCAGCAAGCGTGGAGGAAGAGGTGGGTACTTCAAAGCGGCAGCCCGGGATCAGCTGTGTTGCACTGCCTCTTTGAAACACTGCCACAGCGTTTCAAAGTGGCAGCAACACGTGGAGCCCATTTTGAAATGCTGGGTGCAGCCCAGGATCAGCTGGGGAGTACCCAGCTGATCCTGGGCTCTGCACGGCACTTCCCACTTGTCCCAGGCTCCATGCAACATTCCAACTTTGAAATGCACAAGAGCCTCCACTGGGACTCTTGTACATTTCAAAGGTGGAATGCGGAAGTGCTTATCAACTAGTTGATGGAAATTCCTAGTATGGAGAACCCACCTAATCATACATATGTATGACCATTTCTCCTTCCTCACAGCTTTTAGATAAAAGGCTATCCCCGAGGATATTATCTCATATATTGCTACTGATGCTCTAACCTAGCCATGGCATTCTGGGATAGGTGCATAGATTTTCCCAGTGTGCATTGCTACAGATAAAGTTAGTATTGCAGCTATAAATGCATACATATGACTGAGCTGTGAAAAGCGATTTGCTATGGACTTAACTTAGTCATGTTGGTTTTAACTTGATCAGATAAGCCTGGGATGAATTAGTTATTCAGAAACATGATGATAGCTAGGAACAGGGTTTATACTGTAAATAGGGTCAAAGCCTTGGAGTATCATAAACTAATTAGAGCAATGATATTTATAAGGTTATTCCAGGAGCTATTGCATACCTGTAGTTTTTTTCTGTTTAATACTGCACAGGGTCTATTTTACTTGTTATGTATGAGCAGCAAAGATCTATGCAGATGCTTATATTAGTGAATATCAATTTATTTCTGTGAATACCAATTATGCTTCTTTACTTCCAGCCAGCATCAAAGTACTGACAGCCACAAAGATCTGTGTGATGAGTAAAGGAACTAGAGAGCATTTTGAGTGTATTCGGTGCAATTACACAGAGAAGTTTCAAAGTCAAACCACGTTTGGACATAGAAGAGTAAGAGTGGGGTTTTTTTAAGTGAATATTTTGTCATTTGTTGCTGTTAAGAGAGTAGGAAAGTATCATTTAAAATTTAAGGCCAGATCATTCGTCTGTTCCACAGTTAATAAATAGAGGTCTGGGGAAGAATGAACTGTAAATTAGACTCGTTCAGAAAAATTAATAAAACAGGGTTGTAGCAGTACAAACTTGCATTTTTTTTTCAGACACTGGAAGAGGGCAAAGTTGTGCAGAGGATCTGACTGCTTTAACTATGGCAGCATGTCTCCCTAAGAAGTTCTTGCTCCCACTCTGCCCCTATATGGTACAGAGGGTCAGCCAATGTGAAGGCATGTCTACACTACAGAGGGCTTTTTTCAGAAAAACAGCCATTTTTCCGAAATAACTTGAGTTACATCCACACTGCAATTGTGTTCTTCTGAAAGTAAATCGAAAGAACAGAGTGGTTTTTCCAGTGTTGGTAATCCTCATTCTACAAGGAAGAAACCTTTTTCCGAAAGAGCTCTTTCAGAAAAAGGCAGGTGTGGACAGGGAAGAGGGAGTTCTCCTTCGAGTGGTCCCCGTGGGTGCTCCACTCTGGGTGCTGGTGCGTCCTCGCGCCGGCGACCGGAGACTTTTTCTAGCTGTTTCTGCCGTGGCGCGCAGGCGCCGTGGCGCCCTCTAGTGTCATTGGGACTGAAGGGCGCCTGCGCGCGCGCGGCTCCTCAGTTCCTTCTCTACCGTCCTCGGCAGCAGACGGAGCCCTCTCTTTGCCACTTCTGTGGGAAGAGAACAGTTAAATTCGTCGTTTTACCCCCTAGTTACCTCATCATCCAAGTTTTCAAACCCCCCCCCCCAACTAGTTTAAAAAAAAATTCTTTTTTCTTGTTGCGGTTCGCCGCTTGTTCCCCATCCCTTCATGCCCGGCTCTCCGGGCTTCAAATGCTGCGAGACATGTCGGGATGCCATGCCGGCGTCCGACAGACATTCCGCTTGTTCTTCTATCAGGCATAAACTGATATTGGAAAAGACACTTAAATGATTTTTTATATCAGAATCTTAGGAATCAAACAAGTTTATAATTAATGGAGATTACTTATCTCCTAGAGCTGGAAGGGACCTTGAAAGGTCATCAAGTCCAGCCCCCTGCGCCTTTACAGCAGGACCAAATACCATCCCTGACAAATTTTTGCCCCAAATCTGTAAATGGCCTCCACAAGGATTGAACTCACAACCCTGGGTTTAGCAGGCCAATGCTCAAACCACTGAGCTATCCCTCTGCCCTGATGGTATCCCTCACAGCAGTGTTATCTCAAAGATTCTATGCACCTTAAATTTCCAGTTTTCATTGTTTCAATGTACATCTCTCTCAGTATTCAATTATTTGAGAGGAAAATTCTCTTTTCAATAATGCCAGCATAGCTCACAGAGTTCACTGAGATTACTAAGCATAAAGAAAAATTTGGGCCTCAAAACTGCTATTTTCATTGTTTTATTTTAGTGGCAGTTCCACTACATTGGATTCCCTGTAGAACCAGATATGTTTTATTTGATCAGTGCTTACAATCTCCCCCCCGCGAATATATATGAGGATTCTCCATCAAAATCAATCATGTTAACTTCACCAGGTAATTTACCAGTGTCTACTTAACCTGGTTCATATCTCATGTATGATTCTTTCCAGACTTTATTGCACAGGTTGTTTTGAAAATCAACAAAAACTTACTTTTATGTTCAGGCAAATTGCATAATAAAGATGTAGATGCAGGGATAATTAATTCAGCTTTGAAAATACATCCTCAGTTACTTTTCCCTTCAAATTCTTTCTTTTTTCCTTCTTTCCTTCTTTCCTTCCTTCCTTCTAGTAACAGATAATGTCAGGTTTTTAAAGCAGAAAACTGTTGGCTTTGTAGATTTTTTGTTTTTTTTATAATGTCATATCTGTACCTACCTTTATTCTTTTAGTTCTTAATAAATGAAAGTTATATTAAGCTTTTTCTGAAAATAGGCTAAGTGCTTCAGAAAGAGGGGCCAGATGGCTCCTGTGATCTGGGTGACCCTTCCCTGATTATCAACTTTGGGAAATGAGCAGAGGGGTAGTGGCAGAGGACCCAGCTGGCTTGGAGCAGCCTTCGCCTGTGGTATGACGGGCAGGGGGCTGCTCAAGCTGAGCCCACTGCACTCTTGGCTGGGGAAGAAGAACAGTCCAAGTCTACTGTGCCACAGACCAGGGAGCTGCTCTGGTCGGTTTGGGTTCAGCCAGAGCAACCCCCGACAGTTAACCGGAAAGCATTCCAGAAAGACCTCAAGTTTTTTTGGTTTGGGTTAATAAATTGTCACCACGATATTTTATCTTAAGAGAAACGTATGTCTGCAGCGTGGTTACCTGCATATAGGAGCAGAGCTGCCAATCTATTTTTTATCTGACACAGGGAAGATGGATTAGAACACTTCCAAAATGGGAACTAAATGAGATAAGAATGCTGTTCATGGAGGTGCCTAGGGGTATGTCTACATTACAAAGTTAATTCGAACTAACTTTAATAGGGGCTACATATACAAACCGCTAGTTCGAATTTAAATCGAACTAGCGGAGCGCTTAATTCAAACTAGGTAAACCTCATTCTACAAGGAGTAACGCCTAGTTCGAAGTAAGTAGTTCGAATTAAGGGCTGTGTAGCCACTTAATTCGAACTAGTTGGAGGATAGCCCTTCCCAGGTTGCCCTGGTGGCCACTGTGGGCCAAACCAGGGAAACTCTTCTGCCCCCCTCCTGGCCCCGGAGCCCTTAAAGGGCCACGGTCTGGCTACAGTGCTTGTGCCAGTTGCAAGCCTGCCAGCACCCAGCCAGCAGACCCAGCACCTGGCACGGCAAGAGCCAGCCATCCGCTTCCACCCAGCCCTCCACCTCTTCCCAGGACCAGGAGCCTGCCCGGGGCCGCAAGAGGCGGGCGCCCGCCTGGTCTACTGTGGAGATCGTAGACCTCATCGAGGTTTGGGGGGAGGCCTCCAACGTCCACGATCTCTACACTAGGCACAGGAATGCAGCCGTCTAGGGCAGGATAGCTGCCAGCCTGGCCACCAAAGGCCACATACAAATCCAGGAGTAGGTTTGCATGAAAATCAAGTTGGTCCAGTGAGACCCCCGACCCTGAGCCCTGAGCTTAGAACATAAGAACATAAGAATGGCCGTACTGGGTCAGATCAAAGGTTCATCTAGCCCAGTAGCCTGTCTGCCGTCAGCGGCCAACACCAGGTACCCCGGAGGGGATGGACCGAAGAAAATGACCAAGCAATTTGTCCCGTGCCATCCATCTCCAGCCTTCCACAAACAGAGGCCAGGGATATCATTCCTACCCCCTGGCTAATAGCACTCCATGAACCCAACCTCCATGAATTTATCTGACTTCTCTTTAAACTCTGTTATAGTTCTAGCCTTCACAGCCTCCTGTGGCAAGGAGTTCCACAAGTTGACTATGTGCTGTGTGAAGAAGACCTTTCACTTATTAGTTTTAAACCTGCTGCCCATTAATTTCATTTGGTGTCCTCTAGTCCTTATATTATGGGAACTAATGAAGAACTTTTCTTTATCCGCACTCTCCTCACCACTTGTGATTTTATAGACCTCTATCATATCCCCCCTCAGTCTCCTGTTTTCTAAGCTGAAAAGTCCCAGTCTCTTTAGCCTCTCTTCATATGGGACCTGTTCCAAACCCCTAATCATTTTAGTTGCCCTTTTCTGAATCCTTTCCAAGGTCAAAATATCTTTTTTGTGGTGAGGAGACCACATCTGTACACAGTACTGAAGATATGGCATACCATAGTTTTATACTTCCCCTCCTCCTTCTTCCCCTGGCTTCCCACTTCCAGCTCTCTCCTCCCAGGTTTCCCCCTCTCCTCTCCCACCCTCTCTCTTCCCCTCTCCCACCTCCTTTTCCCAGTCTCCCCAGAGGTTAATTCCCCCCCCCCCAGTTTTGTTAAATAAAGAGAGTTTCTTTATTTTTTACATCAGGAAGGGGGGCTAGAGAGGGGCAAGTGGAAGGAGGTGAGGGAGGAATGGGGCACGAGCCCCCGATGGGGAGGACTGGGGTGGCTCTGCGGGCTCCTCGGGGTGGAAGCTCTTCTGCAGGGCCTCCTAGATCCTGACAGCCCCCTGATTGACCCCCCCCCCAGATAGCAACCTGCAGCAAGTGCAGCCGCGCTGATGGCCGAGTGCTGTGATGTACTGAGTGTGGGCACTCAGGGCACGCCAAGACAGGACTGCCTTGCTGTCCCTCATTGAGTTAGACAAGCAAGTGGGGAACCCTGAGAACTGTCTGTCCGGGGTGGGGGTCGGATCCCTTTAAGCACAGCCCTCAGCTAGCCTGAGGCAGCAGCTCCACACTCTTAAGTCCTAACCTGATGCCCTGCCGGCACTGGTTCCGGCCAGCCTTAACTTTGGTTCAGGTCCACTCAATGTGGACATGCTATTTTGAATTAGCAAAACGCTAATTCGAATTAGTTTTTAGGTCTAGATGCACTAATTCGAATTAGCTTAGTTCGAATTAACTAATTCGAATTAAGTTAGTTTGAATTAGTGCTGTAGTGTAGACATACCCTCGGAAAGCAAGTTATTCCAGTTGCGATAGCTATAGTTTGTTGGTGAGAAACAACTTCATATGTGTATGTGATAGACTTCAGTGGAAATATATAAATGCAGAGATAATATACTTGCTAAAATATATACAAATACATTTAAATCTACAGGTTGTAAAGATAATGTAATGAAATACAGCAGAAATTGCATAGAAGTGGGTAAGTGCAATAGACGTACCCTGGATTTATTTTCACAAATGTTGCAACATGGACAACCTTGATTCTTATTTTCTAACTTTAAAAGTTTTTAAAATACTGAAAAGGGGGTTGGACACCTTGTGGCCAATTTCAGTCCAAGGATATGTATAGGTAGTTGCAAATGAGAAAGAAATAAACCTGCTCATAACTCTACAAGATTATATTTATCTATACCTTGAATAGGCCACAAAGGCCTCTGTCCTTTGAGACTAATTAAATGAATCTAATTAAATAAAAATAGTCCCATACAAATGTGCACATATTGACATCAAACTATCTTGTTTTCTGTAGTTTTGGCAAACAGCCACCTTTATGGACAATCTTTGCAATAGCAGTATGTTGATATCTGATCTCTTGTGTGTGATATCAAATCTGATTTATGTATCAACCTCAATCCCAGATGTGGAATGTGGATTGAAAGCAACAACTGTTAAATAGGATGCAGAGACCTAAATCTGAATCTTGCTTCTTATATCAAATTTGAATTCCCCTGAAATCAAAAGTTTGAGAACCCTGCAAAATTCCTAAGGTATCAGTAGTCTGTACAGAGAGGATATTTCCATACTTCCCAGTTTGAGGCTATGTCTAGACTACATCCTTCTTTCGAAAGAGGGATGTAAATTAGACAGATTGAAATTGCAAATGAAGCCAGGATTTGAATTTCCTGTCCTTCATTTGCATTATGGCAGCCGCACGTTCTTTTGAAAATGGGTATTTCAAAAGAAAAACTGCTGTCTAGACGTGGTTCTTTCGGGGGAAAAACTTTTTTTGAAAGATCCTGTACTCCTCAAAAAATGAGGTTTACAGGATCTTTCGAAAAAGGGGTTTTTTTTTTTTTTTTTTGGAAAGAACCGCATCTAGACAGCAATTTCACGTTCGAAATACAGGCAGTCCCCGAGTTACGCGGATCCGACTTACGTTGGATCTGCAGTTATGAACGGGGCCCTCTCCCTGGTCTCCAGCAGACCAGGGAGAGGAAGCAAAGCGGCGGAACACGCGAGCAGTGGACAGCCCAGACGCGTCTGGGCTGTCCACTGCCCGCGTGCTCCGTGGCTTTGCTCTGCTTTGCTCCCCGTCCCCCTGGACGCATCTGGGCTGTCCGCTGCCCACGTGCTCCGTGGCTTTGCTCTGCTTTGCTCCCCGTCCCCCTGGTCTGCAGACCAGGGGGACGGGGAGCAAAGCGGCGGAACACGCGGGCAGCGGGCAGCCCAGACGCGTCTGGGCTGTCCGCTGCCCGCGTGCTCCACGGCTTTGCTCTGCTTTGCTCCCCGTCCCCCTGGTCTGCAGACCAGTGGGACGGGGAGCAAAGCAGAGCAAAGCCGCGGAGCCCGAGGGCAGCAGGACAGCCACGGCGCGTCTGGGCTGTCCCGCTGCCCCCGTGCTCCGCGGCTTTGCTCTGGACGCCTATGGTACAGCAGCTGGGGCGCTGCCAGTTGGTCCCATAGCGCTGCTCTGGGCGCTACTGGACCAACCTGGCAGCACCCCAGCTGCTCTTCCCCAGCCCAGACGTGTCCTGATTCAGCCACTGCTGGTCAGTTTCAGCTGCGGCTGAATCAGGACGCCTGGGGCAGAGCAGCTTGGGTGCTGCTGGGTTGGTCCAGTGGTGGCGCTACTGGACCAACCCAGCAGCACCCCAGCTGCTCTGCCCCAGGCGTCCCCAAGTCAGCCGCTGCTGAAACTGACCAGTGGCTGACTACAGGAAGCCCCTGCCCCGGGCTTCCTGGAATCAGCCGCTGATCAGTTTCAGCAGCGGCTGAATCTGGACGCCAGTTCCGACTTACATACAGATTCAACTTAAGAACAAACCTACAGTCCCTATCTTGTACGTAACCCGGGGACTGCCTGTATCTATTTTTGAAAGAATGTGCAGCCACCATTATGCAAATGAAGCACAGGAAATTAAAATTGCGGCTTCATTTGCAATTTCGATCTGTCTAATTTACATCCCTCTATCAAAAGAGGGATGTAGTCTAGACATGCCCTAATATACAATGGGATTGAGTGATTATTTTGGCATGTTCTTATGAACTGGTAGAGTTAGTCCAGTTACCATTGGACAGGTGCCCAGATTGCTAAAAGCTCCTGTGAGAAGGCAAAGAAACTCCTTGCATAATCTGACTGGGAGGACTTAGAGGCTAAAAAGCTTTTCTGAATTTGTGCGAGTATTAGATGTGCAGAACATTCTTGACATTTTCATTGTAAAATACCAGTGCCTGAACTCAGCCAACAGCTGCAACATTGCTACTTTGACTAACAACTGTTTTGACCAGTCCCTCTGAGGCCCCTTCTTCCCCCTTCCTCCCCAACACTTCAGCAGAGAGGCCACAAGTAAAGTGTGTGGAGTTAAGCCTTTTTTTCCCCTCACTTGTACAGATTGTCTCTGCTAGGCAGGATTAGGACAGTTTGGGGCAATTGTTTTGCCATTGCCCATGCTGTCCAAACATGCAGCCAGTCTCCAGCTGTCAGTCTGGCCCCTTTCATGAGCAGTATATTCACAGGCTACATCTACACTACAGAGTTTTTGCACAAAAACTCGCAGAGCATCCATACCTCAGGCATGTTTTTGCACAAATAAAACAAAAGAACAGAGGGGTTTTTCCAGTGTAGTTATTCCTCCTTCTTCAAGGAATAACTCCTTTTTGTGCAAGAGTTCTTGCTCAAAAAGGTGTGTGTGGACGGGCAACAGGGTTTTTTTTGCGCAAAAACAGGAGAGAAGAAAAAACACAGGTGCCTTCGTGGCCATTCTGTGAATAGCTATCAGTGCTTTCTTTCGAGAGAGCATCCTTGCAGTGTGGATGCTCTCTTATGCAAAAGTGTATCGCTTTTTTGATGCACTTTTGCAGTGTGGACGCACTCTTGCACAATAAGTTTTTGCGGAAGATCTCTTCCGCAAAAAGCTTCTTGTGCAAGAAACCTGTAGTGTAGACATAGCCATGATGTAACTTCTTTCAGCCTGTAGCCAGTTATTAAGAATTTTGAAGTGTATTCTTTACAACCCACAGGAAGTCTGTGGAATCCAAATATAACTGTATGTAAAATAGTGGCAGAAGTAGAAGTGAATTTTACAACAAGTAGCCTTGGGACCAAATATGCCATACTTCTCCAGGAGTGTGAGGAATGTGATGTATCAGCTGAAATGGACTTGATGACAAAGGTATTTTTCTTGTACATGTAACAGTTTATATTAAAACATATACATGCTCTCATAGATAGCAAAAAATGGCAAATTTCTTTTATATTCTCCTCTCCTTTAAGACAATTTACACTATAACCCATTTTACCAAATTAGCAGGGAACATATTTTTTTCAGAAAAATTAGAGGAATGGGCCAGCAGGCCATGAAAAATCTATGTGCTGGGTTCTAGATAAATGACAGACTATTTTTAAGAAGAGTTGTAATCCAATAAGTATGGCTCTTTTTCCCAAGAAGGTAGAAATTTGTTCTTTGTGCTTCAGGCAATAAGAAAACTAGGTAAAATCCCAGAGCCTGAGTATTTGTGTTCTCCTAATTTGGACAGTTTAGCCAACAGTCTGCAGCACACACTGACCAAAAAATTTCTTCTCATGGTGCTATATCATAGTTTTACCCATATATTTTGAAGATTTAAAAAATACTTTGGTTTGTACTATTTTCAGATTGGGAGCATTCTAGGGGAAAAATGGAATGGTACACTGTAAAATGTTAATATGGTACTGTAGGTAGTTTAAATAAGCTTTAGTTACCTAAACTCAAAGCTACCTGAAACACAGTAGCTTGAAAAAATTTCTTACAGTAGACAAGGTCAGATTTTAAAATGATACAGTAATCACTTAAAACGACAGATGTATAGTATATTTAACAGTGTCAGATCATCAGTACTTTAAATGTATTTTCAGTTTTTACACAGTTTTAAAATTATTCCTTTGTGTAAAGCATTTACTTCAACTTTTTTCCTGCGGTTTCTATCTGCATTAGATCAATGAAACTAGAACTTCTGTTAGAATACCAGTGAGTGATCAAAGCAACAATCTTTCTGTACAGGTAAAATTCAATTTAGAGTGAATATGAAATAGAAAAAGCATTTCCTTTAAAATGAATGAAATGTATACAAATACTACATTGTTTCTGATTAATGTCCAGTAAATCTGTGTGTAATGCTATGTAGCTCTTGATTTCAAGTTAAGGACATTAAAGAAACAAAGATTAAGTTAAGTTAAGTTAAATAAACAAAGTTAAGGACATACATCATTGGACACAAGTTTTATTTCTACTAATTGTGATTAAATAAACAGACACTATAGTGCTTAAGACAAAGCACTACAATGCTTAAGACAAATGTGTGTAATATATTTACACTTGAGGTATTGGTGTAATTGGTTTTTTTTAAAGATCAACACTCATTGGTGGATCATTGCGACAGAACTGTTTTCAGATTCTCACCTATAGGGGATCCATGTGAAGACCTGAATGAGGGAATAACTATAGGTTGAACCTATCTAGTCTGGCACCCTCGGGACCTGACTGGTGCTGAACCAGAGCAGCTGCTGGACCCCAGGAGGTCAATATTGTCTAGCAGCATTATCAACACTTTCACTACTTACTGGGCTCTTAGAAGACATTTAGGGGTAAATTAGAGCTAAATAACAGCACAGAACACCGAGAGCCAGGACTGATGGCTGTAAAGAAACTTTATGGGACCGCAGGAAAGTAGGCCATGCCCTTGATAAGTGGACAGCCAGCTAATTAAAATCATGCCAGATCAGAGAATGCCAGACTAGAGTGGTTCAACTGTAAAACAAACATAAATCTATAATCCAATGTATTCTATTTCCTTAAAATTGCCTCACTGCACAGAAAAGATAAGCATATAAACTCGTAAATGTATTATTTGGAGTTCATATTTATTCCTAAAAACATCATCAAATTACTGGATTCTAAATTGGTTCACTTAAGATTGGAATTATATATTCTTGTTCTGTATGCACAGCGGTAGCTGTAGGATAAGAAGTTGTACCATAGAAACCAATGGAGGTTTTCCCATTAATTTCAGTATGGGCTCAAAATGTGGTGACAAACTATTGATACCCAAACTGAGGAGGATATATGACTTTATAGCAGCCAAATTTCAGTTAATAAAGCCTACACTGAACTCAACTCCAGTAAGTCTCAAATACATTTCCCAGTTATAGAAACACCACAGAATATAGAAAAGCCTTGAGTCTTACGAAGTATAGCTTCATAAAGAGGATATGTTAATATTGTATTTTGCCTTTTAGTCTGAGAAGACACAGGCTCTTTAGTCCTGTTATCACTGTGCATTATTTAAATGGACACGAGCAGTTTAAGCCCCAAATCTAATTTTATTGAAATTACTAATATGAAAAGAAGTTGGTCAATGAAACTCATTCTAAAACTTTTAATTTAAACAAATTTATTATTTAACATTCCCCATTAGTGTTTGCAACCGAGGCATTGCAGTAGCATGGTCATGCACGAGATAAACCAGCAGAATAAACAATGAAAACAAAATTTCTCTTTAAGTTTCAAATAACTTACTAATAAGGAACATAATTTTTAAGTTTATGTGTTTTCGCGTGATAAAATCTCTATAAGAAACTCAGTAGTTGGAATAGAAGGGCTAAGCAGGATGAAAGAAACATGAAGGAATAAAGCTGTGTTTGTCTGCATATTACACTTTTCCTTAAACTTTTCTTTCTTCTTCAGATAATTCCTTATTTTCCCAAATGTGGCACTGATTGTCCAAGGCGCAAGGGAACCCTAACAGAGTGTGTTCAAAACCAAGGTAATGATTAGTTAAGCATTTATCTTCAGATTTGTTTCAGTGTTCAAAAGAGATGAAATAAGTATGATAGCTTGTTCTGTTTCTCACTATGTTCACTGAGCTACCATTGTGTCTCTTACACTTTCAAGTCTAAAACAATTACTCTTTGGGGAAAAAAAAGATTTGAATTTCAGAGCCTTCTTTAACAGATCCTTCTCTAGGACTCCACCTTGACCTGATAGAAAAGCTTCTGTGTTCCAATGCCCCTTACGGCTGTGGTGGCAGCAGTTTTAATTCCTGGTAGGGCCTCCTAAACTGGACAGGTGAAAGTATAGAAGACAAGATGGATACCAAGCTACTGGTCTGCCAGGCTGGAGATTTAGCAATAGGCCAACAGTCTATCCTTGTGGGAGGAAAAAAGTTATTGAAACATAACAAGATTGCTGTTTGGCAGAATGTCATGATAGACCAGGATAGGAAAAACTTGTTCGTACCCTGAGTAACATCTGGCAGCATAAAAAGGATTAAAATTAAGGATAAATAGATGATGATCACTCTAGGACCATATACTGTACCTTTGATAGTTCCTCCTTTCATTATCCTTCCAGAATATTTGTTTTCGTGGTAAATACATTGATTATTTCAACTCTATCAATTAAAAGCCAGTTAACAACTATGAGTGGTAACAAAACAGGGAGGTGAGAATGGTCCATGGAATGTCAGTGTGCTGGGAGGAGGGAGTATTTTCCAGTGTCTGGCAGGGATGTGAAAGAAAACTTATGGGTTAAGGATGGGAACGGAGATAGCATCTGCTGCTGTATAAAGAACACTGTGTCTCAAGTTCCTCAGTGTTAACATTTCTGCATAACCTCTGTGGCAAAGTCATACTTCAGCACAATTTCTCTTCTATGTTTACAGCCTGGAAATGCTCAGTTCAGTTGTTAAGTAACCAGAAGCCTTTTTTTTCTTTCAAGTTGATTATTCAAAAGGCTTCTTATTTAAAATGGACAGTTCTCTCTCTTTTAGGAACCATCACAATTAATTCAGCTGGAAGATACGTATTTTACATCCTTGCTGCTTTATGTGTAATTCTGTGTGTGGTTACTGCTGTAGTATGTTTCAGAAGGATCAATGGTAAGACCTTTATTCATACTTTTGAAAAAGCTGAACTTGAATGTTCTCTGATCTTTGCCTCAACCTCCTTTTAGTGAACCAGATAATTTAAAAAGTGTTGCAATGCATTTATATATCATATTTTTTAATATCACAACATGCAAGCATTACTTTACCCTTATTTAGGAAACTCTTAGCCCTCTCTTCACTTATATGTCCATTTCAGGGTAAATGTTCAATCTATAAATATTTATATTTAAAAAAACTATAGTTGAAAAAAATCCATACATTTAGCCTTCGCGTATCGGTTAATGTTCAGTTACACACAGGCTTCTGGTACATGTGGGGAGCCAGTGCACCAGCTCGTGGGGAGCCAACTGCCGCCCTGCTTGTAACCATGTAACCACTGAAATTTTCAGAAGTTACATGGTTACTTAATTATCCATGCTTTGTAACATCCCTAATGCCTATAGAGGAGATAGAAGAATGGCAAGATGGAAAAAAAAGGCTCATGTTTTAGGTGCCAACCAGTAGAAAAGTCTCAGATGACATTATTTGTAAGAAACCCTGCCCCACGCAATGTCCATATAGAACTAAGAGAACCTTAGAGGACCACACTAGAGCACACCAGTGATTTCTCTAGTTCATCTAAAACAATGCCTAGTACTTGATGCTTGACCCCCAGGACCACAGAGTAGGGCAACCCTTTGAATACTTCCACCCACTTCCAGGCACAGTTTCCCTGGATCTGCAGGGGTTGTTCATGGGGGTTCTTCCCTCCTCTGGGTCTCTGATGGTCCCTCTGCTTATTGATTTGACCATGGCTTTTAATATGCCAGGCCGATGGCATTGCATCCAGACTCACATGCTATCTGGGAGGTCCTGCACAAATTGCTCAAGGATCACTTGGTCCATAATCTGCCCCAGCATTTGGGTATCAGGCCTCAACCACCATGGGGGAACATGTCTCCCATCCACTGAGCCACCCAAAACATTTGTATTTCTCAGATGAAAGCCCCAATTGATGCAAGATGGCTGCCTTCACATCATAGTTTCTAGCCTGAGCATCCCTCAGGGCCATATGTGCCACTTGTGCGTCCCTTGCAAGATATGGGGTTAGCTGCAGGGCCCAAGTAGTCCTGCCCCACCCAGTACCACATACTCAAAGGTGCCCAGAAAAGCATTGGGATCATTGCCAAGTGCCATTTTACAGAGGCAGATCACCAGAGTGCCATCACTCCCCCACCCTGCATACCCAGGCTCCCCACCCCCATCTCCTGCGGGACTCACCAGTTTCTGAAAGAGTTGCTGCTGCATCAGAGTCTAGTCTTTAATTAAGGCCCCTAAACGTCCATTGTTGCTCAGCTTGCCAAGCCAGTAGAGCCTGCCTTTCCTACTGGTGGGACTGCTGAAAGGCTTGCCACATCTGCTGCATCTCTCCTGGCTGTTAAGTCAGCCACTGCAGAGTGCTCTCCATTTCCTGCTCACCAACCTGTACCGCAGCCAGTCCTGGACAAATCCCCATGTGTAACAGAGCACATGGCCAAACCCCCTTCCTGAGGCCTACTTGTCTACCCACATAAGGCTCAGCCAGACTTCAGTGCCGTGCAACACCTGTGGCTTTATTGACCTAAGCGTGCCCCACAACTAGTATCAAACTACTGTTGACTTTGTTTGATGTTAAAAATGTTTAAATTCAATACAGTGTGTTTATATATATATATATATTTTTTTAACAACAGATACAAAGCAAATGTTCTTCCTTCGTACAGCGTTACAACAACCTGTTAAAGTACTAGTTGTATATCCAAAAGAAATATGTTTTCATCATACTGTCCTGGTTTTTGCTGATTTTCTTCACAAGTGTTGTCAAAGTGATGTTATTATTGATATGTGGCAGAAAAGGAGAATTGCTGAACAGGGCCCAGTACAATGGCTTGCTTTTCAGAAAGAAGTTGCAGACAAGGTAATTTTCCTCGTTTCAAGCTATACCAATTCTGAGTGTGATGCTGTTTGCCACAAAAGCATAGGAAACCACAAAGATAACTCAGAGTGTATGTTCACTCTTGCATTTAACCTCTTCTGCAGTGATATGAAAAATATGTCTTCGCTGCACAAATACATGCTGGTTTCTTTCAGTGAAATAAATTCAAAAGAAACTTTCCCAAGTGCTCTGAATAGCTGTGCAAAATACTGTCTTATGAAGGACATTGACATCTTTTGTAGAGATCTTTCTTGTTCACATAGGTAGGCAAATGGCACAAATAAAAAATTAGTTTATGACTGGAGACATAGCACCAGCTGTTATTAGGGATGTTATATAGCAATTAATTGAATAGTCATGTAACCGCACAAAATATTATCGATTACATGACTTTTGGATAGTCCCTGGAGGCAGGGCCAGCAGCAAGTGTGCTCCTGGCCCAATCCCAGGGAGTCCCCTGTCTCTGCACTGCTGCCTCGGCTGATACAGAGGCAGCAGCATGGGGTGGCAGGTGGGAGCCAATCCCTGTTTAAAAGCTTGCTCTGATACAGAGGAACCAAAGGGGGCAAGTGTGCATAGTTGAGAAGATTAACTGATAAGCCAAGGATTATTGGTTAATCATTTACTCAACTACACATTGATATCCCTAAAATGTACACAAACTGAGAAATACAATATAAGGAATACAAGGTCTCAGCAGCAGTGGAATACAATTCTGTAAGACATCCGAGGGTTTTACAATCAGTTTCTTCTCCACAATTAATTCTGGTTGACACAAGCTTTACTTTCAGCCTCTTCCCTGCTTTATTGCAGAATCAGGGAAAAAATCAGTTAAAAGAAACAGAAGTTAAAAGATAAGACAGGAGAGGTTTATTGTAAACTCCTTTATGTAATTAGGAAGAAATATTTAAAGTAAGGCTTTCAAGTAATTAAAAAAATTATTTGCATGATTCATCATGCTATTTAACAATAATAGAATGCCATTTATTTTAAATATTTTTGGCTGTTTTCTACATTTTCAAATACATTCATAAAATCATAGACTCCTAGAACTGGAAGGGATCTCAAGAGGTCATCAAGTCCAGTTCCCTGCCTAACGGCAGGACTAAGCACTGTGTAGATCAGTGGCTCCCAGCCTTTTTTATGCCACGGACCGGCAAACCTATTTACAAACTTTTGGCGGACTGGCAATAGTTTATTTATATAGTTGCATATTCATAATACAAATAACGAATATGCAGTTGTGCAAATAAAATGTTACCGTCCGTATACCCTGAACCCAGTCCCTTGCTCCCCAGTGCCTAACACCCTTTGATCCCCACCCCTACAGCCCATGCCAATAGGCCCTGGCCCTGTGACCCCCACCACACCCTAACCCAACATCCCCATCCCCGCACACTTCAGAGTGAGGCTGCCCCTTCTAGAGAGTGTGGTCCATGACTGCCATGTGAGGAGGGAGAGTGGCCCTCCTCCTTCACACTGCCTCCCTCCCCAAGCACGACTCCCCAAACGTGAAGGGGGAGGAAGGGGAGATGTGTTACCTGCTCTGCTTCAGCCATCATGGCTGCCGGAGCTGAGCTGCACAGACAGCTGGCTTGAGCTCTGACAGCCATGATGGTCTGGCAGCCAGTTGTTCACAGACCAGACTGGCAACTGGGAACTGCTGATCTAGATCAGTGTTTCTCAACCAGTGGTATGAGTACCCTTAGGGGTACTCGAGAGAAGTCTGGGGGGAGGGGGGGTACATCAACTCAACTGAAATTTGGAGAAAACTGATTTTTTTTTGAGTTTTACAGCGCTTTATTGTTTTTGTACTTTTTATACCCAAACATTTCATCACCCACCTGGCTCTGATTAAGTTGTTTAAACAAACGTGTTGCCATGGTAGAAAAAAAAAGTTGTGTCTGAAAACTGTAGGTACTGTGGGTACTTATACACTTTTTTTAAAGGGGTACTTTATTAAAAAAAAAAAAAAAGTTGAGAAATACTGGTCTAGATCATCCCTGATAGATGTCTATCGAACTTGATCTTAAATATCTCCAGTACTGGAGATTCCACAACATCCCTAGGCAATTTATTCTGGCATTTAACCACCCTGACAGTTAGGAAGTTTATCCTAATGTCCAACCTTAACCTCCCTTGCTGCAATTTAAGCCCATTGCTTCTTGCCCAATCATCAGAGGCCAAGGAAAACAATGTTTCTCCCTCCTCCCACTAACACCCCTTTAGATACTTGAAAACTGATATAATGTCCCCTCTTTTCCAAACTAAATAAGCTCGGTTCTTTCAGTCTTCCTTCATAGCTCATATTTTATAGAACTTTAATAATTTTGTTGCTCTTCTCTGGACCTTCTCTAGTTTTTCCACGTTTCTTGAAATGCGGTGCCCAAAACTGGACACAATACTAATCAGTGCAGAGTAGGAGCAGAAGAATGACTTCTCCTGTCTTGCTCACAACACTCTCGTTAATGCATCCCAGAACCGTGTTTGCTTTTTTCGCAACAGTTTCACACTGATGACTCATTTAACTTGTGGGCACTATGACCCCTATATACTTTTCTGCAGTACTCTTTCCTAGACAATCACTTCCCATTCTGTATGTGTGAAATTGATTGTTCCTTCCTAAGTAAGTGGAATACTCTGCATTTGTTCTCATTCAACTTCATCCTACTTACCTCAGACCATTTCTCTAGTTTGTCCAGATCATTTTGAATTATGACCCTAGCCTCCAAAGCACTTGCAACCCTTCCCAGGTTTCAATTTAAACTACAATATAGAATACAAAGTATACAGTGCTTGCTTTATTTTTATTTTGGTAACAAGTATTTGCTTTGTAAAAAAAATATTTTCAGTTCCTCATACAAGTGCAGTGGTGCAATCTCTTTATCATGAAAATTGAACTTACAAATGTAAAATGTAACAAAAACCCCTATATTCAAAAATAAAACCATGTAAAACTTTAAGTCTGCAAGTCCACTCGATCCTACTTTTTGTTCAGCCAATCACTGACAGACAAATTTGGTTACAATTTGCAGGAGATAATGCTACCTACTTCTTCTTTACAATGTCACCTGAAAGTGAGAACAGACATTTACATGGTGCTGCTGTAACCATGATAGATGCTATATGTTCCTTCATGCTTCAACCACCATTCCAGAAGACATGCTTCCATGCTGATGAGGTTCTGCTTGATAACCATCCAAACAGAGCAGACTGACACATGTTCATTTTCATCATCTTTATCAGATGCCATCAGCAGAAGGTTGATGTTCTTTTTTTGGTGGTTCAAGTTCTGTAGTTTCTGCATCAGCATGCTCCACGCCTTGTTTCTCTCAGATTTTGGAAGGCACTTTAAATTTTAAACCCTGGGTTGAGTGCTGTAATCATTTTTAGAAATCTCAAATTGGTACCTTTTTGTGTTTTGTCAAATCTGCTGTGAAGGCATTCTTAAAATGAGTATGTATTGGGGGATGCCTCCAAGACTGCTATTACATGAAATATATCACAGAACGTGGGTTAAACACAGTAGGAGACATACAGTTCTCTTTCAAGAAGCTTGGTCACAAATTTAATTAACACTTTTTTTTAAAACTAGCATCATCAGCATGGAAGCATGACCATGAATGGTGGCTGAAGCATGAAGGGGCATACGAATGTTTAGCACATCAGGCAGCAAACACTACAATGCTAGCTACAAAAGTGCCATATGCAGGGCTCGACAAACTGCGGCAAAATCCACCTGGCAGATCCGCACTGTGCATGCGCGCACCACCAGTGAATGGGGCGACCGGCTGAAATCTACCTGCCACGGGCGAGTAGATAAACAGATTTGTCAAGCCCTGGCCATACGAATGCCTGTTCTCACTTTCAGGTGATAAGTTAAATAAGAACCAGGCAGTACTATCTCCCATCAAAGTAAACAAACCCTGTTTGCCTTCGTGATTAGCAGAACAAGAAGTAGGACCGACTGGACTTGTAGGTTCTAAAATTTTACATTTTTTTGGTTTTGAGTGCAGTTATGTAACCAAAAAAAAAAACCTAACTACATTTGTAGTGTTACACTTTCATGATAAAGATATTGTACTACAGGACTTGTACGAGGTGAACTGAAAAGAAATAGTATTTCTTATTTTCACAGAGCACATATTAGTAATCAAAATAAATAAATGAGCACTGTATCCTTTTTCTTGTTGTAATTGAAATCAATATTGAAAATATAAAAAACTTCACAATATTTAATACATTTCAGTTGATATTCTATTGTTTAACAGTGTGATTAATCATGAATTTTTTTAAATTACAATATTTTTGAGTTACTCATGAGTTGACTGATTAGTTGACAGCACTAATTTAAAATTAAACATTTAATGTAAAGCTAATTTTTAGAATTGAGGAGAACGGTATAGAATTAAAGATGATTATCAGTTTGATATGGAATTGTTATCATAATATGTTTGGAAAACAAACAAAAGATTTAAAAAACGGTCCATACTTTGGGGCATGCTTTGATGATCTTATCTTTAAAATTTATTCTAAGAAAGGAAAAAAGTAGGTAAATTAAAACATGAGAGGAAAATATCTTGAATAACTTTCTGATGAGAAGAAACTTATTTTCTGTGTTTCACAAGATGGGGTAAATTTATTCTTTGCATATATGTAGCATATTATACTCCTATGGCAAATTTGTGTTCAAATAAGTTTGGTATTGTAACTAATGACTTAATACATTTATATAATAGTTATAGCAGTTCCTTCCTGGTGTTTGAATCAACTACTAAGTAACCTGAGTGTATTTAAGAATCAACACTTGTTTTCCACCCTGACTGAATTCAAGAAGGAAACCATGGGATAGGTCACTAACACCAAAGTTTGGATCATGAAATCATCTGCCCCATATGCAAGTCAGTTGACACGGATAACCATGTGGAATTAGGAAATGTTTATTGGACAAATTTGATTTGAAGACTACCAAATCTCTATAAATATGTATGTTTTCTGTAATACAGATCGGCTACCACATTTAAAAAAATAATTGTTTTATACAGTGAGTATATACATTTATTTATGTTACAGCAAAACTAGCAACAATATTTAATTTGGACAGACATAGATACCATATTGGGTATTCCTTGGTTGCTTACAGTATTCGGGAAGGCAAAAGGTTAGGGACAGACCATCGTCAGCTGCCTGCAACAGTAGTACAGGAATGGCACGCTGATATTGCTCACTGAGATTATACCGTTTAAACATAAATACATTTTTTTCAGAGAATTTTCAGTGACAGGAAAATTAGCTCCTAAAAAGAACTAATCTCTCTATATACATAATTTTTTTTCCGGTGGGGTGACTGAGTGATGTCATTACATCACAGCTTCCACAGGCTGGGAGGCACAGGCATGGGCAGGTAAAGCCCAGCCCTGCCCAGGCCCCATCCCTGGAGCCATGCCCCACCCACTGCAAGCCTGGCCTTCTCTGGCGGCCACGTGGAGAGCCAGGGCTGATGTGCTGCAGCCTCAGCCTTCTCTGGCTGCCCGCAGGCAGAACCAGGCCTGGCAAGCCGCAGCCTCAGTCTTCCCTGACTGCCAGGGGCAGAGCTGGGCCTGGAGCGCTGTGGCCTTGGCCTTCCCCAGCTACAGAGGGCAAAGCCGGGCCTGCAGCGGCCACAGCCAGGGGGGCAAGGAAAAACTGGGGCTAGTGCAGCTGCAGCCCCTCCCCAGAAAGAGTCAGCGTTGCCTACCCCCAAAGAGAAGAGGGTTGGCGAATGTAGCTAGCAGACGGCGCAGTCCCTTAATTTTCTTTTATTAATAAAGTAGATACTTCTTCAATAGTTACTAAAATGGTGGGAGGTATCCTACGTTATATATGTTTATAGTAGACTCTAGAGTAAACTGCAATCACAGGCAGAGTGGGATAAGCTACAATAGACTAAGCGTTAGCAATGTAGGAGTGGTCTGGTCATGTTCCCCCATAACGCTGAATATTTCCATCACATAACTGTGGGATGGGATTAACAGTAGCAGGGTAGTACCACTGGACATAAACTAGATTTCCAAATTGCCTCTTCAGACTACATTATATCACTTTCCACAGTTTGTGTATGCATAATTAAGCAAAAAAGCCAGTGGATAGCAATGAGAAGGCGTTCAGCTTCATGGTCTTCTCCATCCTTCTGTGTAAAGGCTGCCTGTCAAAAGTGAGCTCTTGCTGCCTATACTGTGATAACACTGAACATTCATGTACTGGCTCAGATGCAGCACTGGGAAGATTTTTAAAGGGAACGGGGAGAAGATTTGGATTTTGACAAGACTATCTAACTGAAAATATACAGGAAAAAAAGCCCTATAGAAAAAGTTCTCTCTTTAAAATTAGTATTCATTCTCAAAGAAAACACACCACAAGGAAGAGTGGCTGTACACTGCTACTCATTTTAGTGTTACTAAACATTTAACGGGATAATGAAAGTTGTATCTGTGTATTTAGTTCCTTTCTTTAATTTACATTTGTCCAATTAAAGCTTTTGTAACTACCAAACACGTGTGTATATGTATATGGACAAAAACTTTAATTACATGGATTCTTTTCTAAAGAACAAAGAAAATGTGAGAACTAGTATTGCATTAAATAAAATTCATGAAGATCATACAGAAGGAAAAAGTTGTGTTAAGGTACTTAATTTTGCTTTTTCACCAAGTTCTGGTCTTAAAGGTTTTCTATCTTTAAGAAGTCATATTTATTACATTTTAAATCAGTCCTATCACGAGGCATAGCAATTTTACTTTCAAAGCCTCCAGGTCCAGACTTTCTGCTTCTTGAGTTAAACCAAATCACTCTGTATGTTACTGATTTACAAATGCCACTTTAGTATTTTATACATAGTTATTCAATTACGTACAGCTTTAAGTTTAACTTATGACCTATAATTGTTTATAATGTATTTGGATAAAGCAGGAGCCACCTTTATGCACAAAAGTTGGTATGTAAAAAACCAAAAACTGGCATTCTTAATGATGCCCATGCATTTTAGGCACTTAATTCCATTATGACTCAGTAGGATTCTGTCATCTAAATCAGGCTCACCTTAAAAAAAATGTCAGCCAAAACCTAGCACATTTAAAGAGTCTGAAGCCACAAACAGGGGAAATGAGCCTGATTTGGACAGTTTTGAAAAATAATATTCAGTTAATTGAGATTCCACTGTAATCTCATTAGATTACCACACAAATGCAGCTCTCTCACGTAACATCCGGACACCAAAGCGTTGCCATTCTCGCTGATATATCCATAGTTCCTGGGTTGTATCCAAGCAGGCCAAAACTGCACCCCCTTTCCATGCAATCAAGCGTGGATCCATATCCTACAATTAAGAACAAGGATTTTATAAAAACTCCAGACTTGATTTTCAAAGATGCTCAACATGGCAGCACCCATTTAATTAAATGACAGTTCATTCAGCACCTTTGAAAATCAGCCCAACAATTTCCCCCAAAGTTTGTGTGTGATAAACCTAAGTATTTCCCTCACGTTTATTTTATTAAGGAACTTTGAAGTCACTAATTTCATCATGTGTCAACTTTTTACTCTTTCTAGTAAAAATTATTTAAAAAGGGAATAATTTTTGGCTTTTTTTAAGTTTGGCTTTAAAAGTTTAGACGATTAATGCCAAATATTATTTACACTCAGTACTATGCATCCTCTTATATTTCTCACCCTTCCTTCTTTGTAACGCTAACTCAAGTTATTGACAAGGAGAAAGGATGAGTTATCTTTTTACCACATTCCTTATGTCCACTATAAGTGTCTTTTCCTAAAAGTAACTTTACTAGATGTTAGTTAAGTAGTACTTCTATAAGGCATGTAATGGAACTATGACAGCACTGAAACAATAAATTTTTAAACCTTTAGATTCCAAACAGTTAAATACAGTAGTTCATAATTCAGCTTCATTAACATCATACCTTAGGTCTTGTAATGACTTCTACATTTTCAACAACTCTTCTGAAAGAAGGAGGCATTTTATTGAGAATTCGGTGCTGAAGAAATTCTTGAGCTTTATGAAACATCAGACCTCCTCCCACTACTAGGATAGAACTATACATCTTCTTTTTGGTATCATCAGATGCTGGAATGATATGATATATACAAAAACTGAGTACAACCTAAATTTGGATTATAAAGAAGTGTGTAAAAATCAAATTAATTAGGACTACTGAAAGTTATTATAAAAGCAACCACTTACAGCATGAAGATAGTTAATGAAAATGGGCTTTCACGAAATACTAGAGATGAGAGACAGTATAACAACTTTATTTTCTAAACAACAAAGCTAAAGGAAACAACTCTAGTTTCTGTAAGGTAATGAAAGATGTTGGAAATTGGTATGAATCTGGACTGATTGACTGGGATCTAATTACAGGATTATGCAAATATAGTTCTTACCACAGCAATCAATACTATGAAGAATGGCTTTGTCAAGGCCTAGTGCTTTGCCTTCAAACTGAGATATAGCGGTTTTCCTGGACATGTGTGCTGCTAGGGGTTCTTCAGACTCATTTCCAGCTATTAGACAATCACTCTGAGATGATCCCAGTTCCACTTCTTGAGGATACATCCTCTCTGAAATGTCTGAGGACTGGCCACGCAAGTCTCCCTCATATCCACCAGGCTTGGACATGGACTTCCTATCAGCTGTAGCTTTCGCAGACTTAAAAAACAAAAAAAAGAAGGTAAATTAACTTTATTAATTAAAAAAATTCATTTCAAATCCTTGCAGATTGCTTTTGGCACAGGACCAATGCTCCAAAGACTCACTTAATAAATAATATAGCACTAATTTTACTTTTGCTTAACAAAAAGAACTTTTGAATGTTGCATTTTCACTCCATACAAGTATTATTCCAAGCCACAACTTTAAAAAAAAAAATTTCAAGTTCAACAAACATCTGAATGAGTATCATAGCATAAAGTCATAATATAGTTTCCACAAATATAGAAGTTTTATCTATGGGCTCGTTTACTCATAGTTAAAGCAATACAGCAATACAACCCCTTACTGTGGGCATAGTTATACTTGTATAAGAGGTGCTTATATTAGTGTAGGTAAGCCACCTTCTTCAGAGGCAGCAGCTAGATCGACAGGAGAATTCATCCATTGACCAAACACTATCTATCTGGGGCCTAATTAAACTAACAGCAGAATCCCTTCTGTTAGAATAGATAGCTGCAGGACTACAGTATAGACATTATGCCACCATAATGTAGACAAGCTATTATTCTCATTACATTTTCTAAACTCATATAGTTTGAATAGTACAAAACCTGTGTAGAGTTGCCGTAAAACAATACAAAATCCTATATATCTGCCTGTTATAAATCTGTAAATTTTTTATCCCATATAAGTTTAACAATAGTTACAGGACTTGTGTACATTTTTATTACCATTATTAAGTAATATTTATGAAGCGCTCCAAGTACTGTATAATTTCAATTATTTGTAATTCACTGTAAACAGGTTTTTAGTAAGTCATTGTGAAAAATAAATAAATGGGAGATTTCATTTACTACAAAAAATATTTGTTGAATGTTTCTACTACTCAAATCAAGAGTGACATTTAGCACATAATTACAAAACTAACCTTTTTTTATTATTATTACAAAGCATGTTAAAAGTATTGCCCTTCAGATGAAATGTAAAGTTAGAGATCCTGACTAGGTGAAGTCGATAAAAAATACCACGGCAATTTTTGCAAGACTGCGAGCTTCCATGTTCTGGCTAAATTCTAAGACGGGCAATTAAATTTTGGTCCATTTTGCTGCCTCCATAGTTTTTAGTGGACAACTTATTCTTTCCTGCCTAAAACCTGTTTCTGTAATTCTTTGGACATAGAACAGAAGCCATCTCTCAACTGCTTTTCAATGGTAATGAAACACAACATGGAGCAATTATCTTAACTTTGGGGTAAATGGTAGTTTTCTATGAAAACTAACAATGAACACACCTGCTCTTGTTTACTCTGGGTAGCTAACAAATAATGTTCATCATGAGGATCCTCTGGGTCACCTTGTGATCTGTGTTGCAAAGATGTCATTTTCTGCCCTACAATTCCAAACGTTGCTGGATAAAACAGAGCCATTGGAGCCTATGTAGTAAAAGATGGAAAAGTGTTAATACAATGTTCTGTATAAACAAATACTTTTCAAGTTTGATGTTTGTTAAACAAATATTCTTTTTTTAAAAAAAAAGCCTAATTTTATTGGATTTACAATTAAGAAGTATCTCATGCCTTAGAATCAACAGAATACTACTTTTTACAAATAACCTTTTAATAGGGAGAAGTATCTGAGTTTTGTTTTAAACTGAGTTGTAAACCATTATAAAAACACACACATGAACATATTTTATATATTTTAAATGTGACATCAGACTGTTATCAAGTGTTCATTAGCATAAGTGTGTTAGAAAAAGTCACAGTAGTGAGAGATGAAAAAACCTGATAGATCAGCATTCAAGTGTAGAATGTAGGTACCTAGATAGGAGGAGATGTCAGACATTTAATTGCTATTATACTTCATCTTAGCCACAACCCAGAGAGGTAATGAGGTGGTCACCAATGATATGGATACACCTATCTACAGCAAATTGATTTTAACAGCATTTTATAGGGAACATCCACTATAGGGAACATCCACTAAGCTATGATACAGAAAGAGGCAGCTTAGTAAAGCATTCCATGGAGTGGTGGGCAATGGGGCATATGCTGTGGGAGGATAGTGATAGACATGCAGCCTCCATATGTTATTGCCAGATGCTGGGAATGGGAGACAAGGGATGGATCACTTGATTACCTGTTCCATTCATTCCCTCTGAAGCACCGGGTATTGGGCCGTGTCAGAAGACAGAATAGTGGGCTAGATGGACCACTGGTCTGACCCAATATGGTTGTTCTTAAGTATTTATTATTGCACACACACATTTTGAATGTACCTGTAGTTTTTCATCTCCTAATCGGAACTGGTATAATAAGGCTGGAGAGTCTGGATGGCGAATCTGGAACTCATGGTCTTGCAGTCCAGAAATATCCTATTTTAACAGAATATACCAACAAAGATGTTCAATTCTGTACAGTCTTTTAAAAGTTTTTATCTCAAAGCTTTTTACTTGAATGCATCAAGACAAAAAATAATGAAACAACAAAATATTGAAGTTAATCGAAGAAATTTCAAAAGGTTTCTGCAGTCATCTCTGAAGAACAAGTAAACATCAACATACATTCATGTTTTAAGTACAGGCCAAACTGTAAAAAAAGCAATGTAGTGTGTGTTATGAGTCATTCCTCTAAATTATAAAGTGGCTACACCAACCCCTCTTCTTTTCAAAGGAAAATCTCTGCTGGTGTTTTTCATCCCAGGAAAAAGATGTGCAGTTGAAAGTGTTTTAAATATTTGTTGACTATTTAAATGTTAAAACGGCAAACACCTTTTGAGCTGTATAAGTATAAATATTTTGTATTTATATGCAGGCATTCATGTAATAACTGCCTGATATGCAGGAATAGTAAAATGTTTTATGCACAAACATAGTAAGGTAATTTGATGCTACAATTGGATAATAATGTTAGAAGGCTTTTATCTATATATTAATGAGGAATGAATAATTCATTACTAATAATTTGCAAGCAAATCCTCTCCCAAAAAAGAAAGATAATAATCATTCCAAAAACTGTCATGTAGAATCAACAACTTAAGCATAAGAATTTTTCCCCACCTGGTCTAAATGACAAAATGTCTCTTTTAAGTGCTGAAGGAGTAAGCAGTCCATTTTATTAGTTAACTGACAATCCTTGTAAGGAAATCCAGCTCGCTGCATAAGCCAGTAAAAACATCTTGATACATCAGACCCTCCATACGCAAGACACAACCTAAAACAAAGAGAAAGAGACAGATGAACATTATTCATATTGCCCAGATAACATGTATCAGCCTAAAAAGGAACATGTACGATATTGTGCTCATGATGTTCATGTCGTTTGCCTGGCCCATAGAGATTGCTCCTGCTCTCTTTACAGCAGTAAAAACACTCTAATATAGATAATATGGCATATGCGCCTGTTGTGAAAATCATAAGTATTAAACCAAAAAACAATCAGTTACATTCATAAGATGTTGTTCTTATGTATAAAAACAAGTAGTGTATGATAAAATATTTCTAAATGGAAATTCTGTGTAAGCTGTGCAGCTATTTTCTGAGCCCCGCACAGTGTCTTAGCTGACTGGCGGGGGGAGGGGCACCTCACTAAGCAGCAGCTTCAAATGGAGCTGTGTGCACTTGAAATGAAGGAGCTCTCGGAACAGGTAAGGAGGTCTCTTTCACTTGTTCTTGTATTGCATGGATCCTAAACACTCCCCAGAGAAACTGTATAAGCCTTAGTGAATGCATTTTACTCTCCCTTCCTGTGTCAGTAAATATTATATTAGTCATGCTCTCCTTTCAAATACTATTTCTAGTTGACTCATAGATTTGTTTAGCATTTTAAAGCTGAGCTATGTGTGGATAATATGCATTTTGGTGTGTTTACTAGTTATAGTTGTTAGAAAGGATGATGATACATGCACTCCAGTGTAGTGTTAATTTTCTTTATGTAATTTCATATTAAATATCATAAGTATTACTCCTCGTTAACTATCCCTTGTGTTAATATTTTCTTTCACCCTTATGGACTGTAGTATATATATATATAGTGCTTTTTTTGTTTAAAAAAAAAAAAAAAAAAAGGTGCCAGTACTCTTTAAGACCCAGCTGTCAGCCATTTTCAGTACAGAGGTGCTGATACTCTCTGTTCTTTCCAGGTAAGTTCTGACTGGAGGTGCCTGCATACTGGGTAGTACCATCACAAAAAAAGGAGAGACAGAGAGAGACAGAGAGTGTGTGTGTGTGTGTGTGTATAAACACACACGGTTTTTGTTTGAATTGATGGTGCACATGCACACACTACCTTAACATTGGTGTTGCACATAAAAAATTTTAACCCATCCAAAAGAAAATTCAACTCACTCAAAGGACAGAAAATATTAGAAGGAACACTGATACCTACCCCACCAGCATTAGCGATTTTTGTAATAATTTTGCTCAAAGAAAAATTACCGGGTGTTACGATGTGAAACGCCATCCTCTACACAGCAAACACTTGTCTTCTGATCCCCTACATCTACTATACATGCACTACTTAAGCCACTTCCAAAAGTAGCACAGACAGACTCCTGATGGACCACTATACCTAAAAAAAAAAAAAAAAAAAAGAGGAAGATTAAGTCTGGTTTTAAACCAAGCTCCAGACATTTAAATAAATAGATATTTTTTAAAATTTACTATACAAAAACTAAATAACACTGAGGTCCTAATGCTTAATTAAAAGTTTAAATTGTGCAAAAATAGTCACATTGCCAGGAAAAGTTTTCACCTTCCCACTGGTAAAGAGATCTTTTAAGCCTTTATCTTAGAAGAAATAACTTAAGGGTGAAGTAGAAATCTATATTGAAAGTTTCCTTGCTTTTATGGGTTTAGGGAAGTATCAAGACCTAATTGTAATGGGTATTAACAGGCTTCAATTACTAGTAGCAGGCTATGATACTTTGGGGTTCAACAAAGACCAGTAGGGAGTCATGTCACTGAATGCCCTGCAATTCTGAGTGTCTTAAGTACTATGCTGCTGTGGTTCACAGCCCTGCACCAACCCAGTTACTTTTTGCAGGGTGAGCCCAACATTTCCTGTGCGCCAAATTTCCCCACCCAGTTGTGCCTATTTCTCCTGGAACGCTCATAGAAGTTAAGTTTTCTACTTTAAAAAAGAAAGTAAACAGCAGCTCATTTAATTATTTTTGAGAAACTTATTTTAATCAAAGCACTGCACTGATTTCTAGTAAAACATTTGCTAACAAATACCCATAAGTTTAAGTGATATCAAATAGAAGGAATAAGGATAGAAATGGTTACAAACAAATGTAAAAAAAAAATAAAAATCAGGAACTTAAAATCTTTGCCTAAGCTGTTTTCTCACCTATACTCAGATCCCAGAGACTTCAGCCCTCTTAGCTGAAAGATCCAAAATTCTATGATTTCATAAACTCTGGTCCCTATAGTTTCTCAAGTGATAGATGCTCTCTGTCCTTGCTTATATCTTCCAAAATTCAGTTACCTTGCTTCAGAGACAAGAAGCCATGCTGGAGTCCAGCTTGCTGTGTCCATGAGAAAGCAGTTAATTTTTCTCATTGTGATAAATTAAAAAGCTATCTAACCCACTTGCTAGTTTGATGGCTATGTTTATCTTATATGTAAATGTACCTTCATTGTCCCTTCCGGACAATCTGACTAGTAAGACACACAAATATGTATTTCTTTATTAAAGGCTGACTAGGTTTATGCAGTGCTTGCTAAAGACATTAGAATATAATTTTAACACATGTGTAACTCTTGTAACCAGCATATAACCAGCATGCATATGATCCTAAATATGACACCTTTTAAGACACTGATTACGACAGAAATGAATTGGGTACACTGAATATGTTAAGGCCTGACACAGGCTAATGGGTCTCTGTCACCAAGGGAAGGCATTTTTCTCACGTTTGATTTTAATACAGTCATTTCCGTTAAAGTTTTGAATAAGTTATTTAAATGGATAAGCAAGATTTGATACCATGCTTTGACATTTCCCCTACAACCCACTTTCAACGTTCACAAACACTTGCTTCATGTATATACCAAAGACATGCACTTTCCTTTAAAGAGTACCAAAGAAAGATTCTCTTCAAATCCTGTTCTTCTAAACACTAAAGGAAGACAATTGCTCATTTTAGGCAAATAGTTTGTAGAACAATAAATAAAGAATAACTGAAATGTAAATCTTTTAAATAGATGACACTGGACATTTAGAAGTTACATTCAGTAATTAGTTTAGCTTAGCACCGAGTTAATGTTTAGGAATAGCACCCTCCAATGGAGATGCTGATAATATTTTAAAAGTCCAATCTTTCATACTTGTGCACCTTCCCATACTCTGTTTAATCTGGCAGATTTAGCCAAACAAAAATTAAAAATGGAGGCTTTAATTTTTTATACATTGTCATCAAACAGGCTTAAAGGAACAGGAAGAGAGTTTGGAGGAATTGAAACAATGTCTTTTTCAGCCTCTTGCATTTTGATACTTTTTCCTTTATTCACAGCAATGTGGACATATGTCTTTATAGTCAAAGAAATAAATTTTTAAACTTTTAATTTAAATTTTTAATGAGTATTTTCCTCATCAGTGTAATCCTAAGAGTAAGACTATCCAACCAAAAGCTGCAGGTATGAGTTAAGACACCTGCAAAGTGATGAAGGGGCCTAATTGTCTAGCTCACCTTAAAAAGCAGTAGCAAATTTTATTAATATATGTAAATAAAAGATGCTCTCTCTTCTGCTGGTGACTCTTCCCACCTACTTAAATCTTTCCAACAGAACATCTCTTCCTTTTGTCATATGAATTTTCTTTTGTCAGATATAGAAAAGGCTAAGCAAGTTCACACTACTGGTGTCCAGCAAGGAAGAGGAAACTGTCGCTATGAGAATGCTCAGGAATAATAGACAATAAAGGATATTAAACATAAAAGGCATACAAGGATATATATGATCTAATGCAGGTGCAGGGTTAAAATTCTCTTGCATTTTGAGAGCCCAACAATAGGGACTCCATGCTGGCCACCCTTCGTCTCCCTCCTTTTCTCGTTTTGGTGGGAAATCCTACAGACACGCGATCAAAGTCTGCCTGGTAACAACAGGATACTTAAGGGCTGCCTCTGGCTTTGCCCTGGGCGCTGCCCATCTTTGTAGCAGAGTGCAGGGTCATTTAGATGGGTACGTCATGGTCCACGCTTGTTAGGTTTGGGGTTGAGAGGGGCACACTCGCATGCGAGGAGTGACATTCATGGTCACTCCTTCCTGATCAGGACTTACTTGCACCCACAACGACGCAGGGAGAAGGGGCTCATAAGGTATTAGGCCAAACGGATCCAGACAGAACAGGATTCTGCTGTTCAATCCTGCTGCAATTCCAGACGAGTTAGACCAAGTCTGAAATCCAGTGCCAGGCGCTGCTGTGAGGTCCTCAAGCTGCGGGAGATGGTAATGTCCGCGTGACCCTCCTCCGGTCATCTGGGTCCTTACTCTGTGCTTACCCGAGTCGAAGTCAAGCTTGTTTATTTTGTTCCTGTTGTGGGTCCTATACAATTCCTGTTTATACTTACCTTGTTTACTGTTAATAAATCCTTGTTAGTTTACCTTTTCCATTGTCCTAGTCCTCGGGGAAGGCCTAATACCTCCTAACGACAGACGTGGGTTTGGGGACGGACCTGACAGCCAGCTTAGTTTAAAATCATTATTTTCCTGGCTAACACGGGGGTTCTGAAATTGTGGTTTGGGATCTCAAAATAGGTTGCAACCCCATTTTAATGGGGTCGCTAAGGGTAGTATTGGCCCTGGGCTCCAGAAAATTTCAAGCTCAAGTCCCACTGGCCAGGGCTATGGTTACATGCCTTGGCCTTCAGCTTGGCCTCTCCCTGCCAGGGGCACCAGGGCACAAGTGGGTTGGTCTTCAGTTCCCCCTCTTGGGGTCAGGTAGTAAAATTTGTTGTCAGAAGGGGGTCATTGCACAATGACATTTGAGAACTGCTGCTCTAATAGCTTGCAGTTAACATATTAAATGATTAAATAGGGTTAATTATTGTATAACTTATTTATTTCCACTTTTTAAGCTTCTCTTTTAATTTTTCAAACCCATTTAAGAGCTTTACATGTCTAACACAAAAGTGGACTTTCTGGCTACATTTCCCTATTTTCTTTTAAAAGATGGAATTTTCAAACTAGAGAAAAAACATAGAAGAGCAAACAATTCAACAATTCAAAATGCAATGTACTCTGTAAGTATTTTTTTTTAAATCTCCTGCTTTGAGTCTAAATATTTAGGCCATCCAAATACTACTTTGCTATGCTGCATCAGTAAAAAGGAGAACAGCAGCACTTTGCATTTATATAGATCCTATATTTCAAACCTTGAAGGATCTCAACATTCTTTGCACTGACATTTCAACCATCACTAGTCTTCAGATATCAGCTTGTTACCATGCAAGAAATCCCATTTCAAGGTCTGCTTTATGATTTACTTTGTGTAGGTTGGAGGGAGCATGCCTCACCTGAACTGATCTTTTGGCAAGTAAACAAAGAGCATGGATAACTTGCCATAATCATAGTTTATAACTTGCCATAATCATGGTAGTTAGCTCTGCCAAGGAGACAAGAGTTGCAATAGTGACTGGCAAGAGGCTAGGGTAACCACTCTCAGAATAAAAAGTACCACTCTCAGAATAAAAGGTAGCACTGGCTTAGAAATCAGATGCTTCTAAAAATACTTACACTATACAAACTAATATTAAATGATCACTCATTCACTTTTACCTGAAAAGCCCATCTTCATTAGGATCATATGTACCAGTTCTTTCACGTGTTGTTTATTATAGATGTCTGGAATTAGTAAAATGCACCTGTAATACTGAAGACAAAAGCAAATTAAGTGTATCTTTCAAATCAAATTACAGTTCAAAGCAATTCCTTTGTGTGTGCTAGAATGCTAGATGCCCCATGGTATGCTACTGATAGAATAGGGATGTAAAGACACTAAGAAGCTGAACTGGAAAAAGAGTACTGTGTGGAGAAAAACCCAAATCCATTTACTTTCACCATTTAAAAATTAAGTTCAATGTGTTATCAAATGTCTGTATTTTACAGGAGCTTACAAAATGTTTAAAGACATTTCATGCTATAGATGTTGCAGACACAAGAAAAGCCCCTTGTTCAATAAGGAAAATAAACAAGTTTAGCATGAGTGTGTTGTTGGTGATCTGTGATGTGTAGGAGGTCAGAGGAGATAATCTGGTGACCCCTTCCGACCTCAGACTATCTCCACACTGCATCACCCCACTTAAAAAATGAGGAGTACAGGATCTGTCGAAAAAGCTCCCTGCTGTCGGCATAACCGCGGCTACACAGCACTTTCACTTTAGAAATGGCGTGTGATCGGCACAGCGCTGGAACGTGAGTATGCCAATGAAGCCCAGGATATTTAAATCCCGGGCTCATTTGCACTTTCAAAGTGCTTTATCTGCATCCCTCTGCCGAGAGAGGGATGCAGTCTGGAGGTAGCCTCAATGACTCTAGATCTCAGTCCCTTAAAAACTCTATCCAACCTATGAACACGGAACAATGAAGTTGAATTTTCAAAGATGATCTAACTTAAAGTTTCAGTACTGAATGCTGCCCTCAGATAAGAGCACAAAACTCCAAGTAAAGTCCATGGGAGCTATGCATGTTGGGGGACAGAATTTACTGGAAGACTGAGAGGGAACACAGTCAGCGGCAGGAGTAACATAACTTAGGTGGCTCTTCAGTTGACACTCACTGTAACCCTCTGGACAATGCAAGACAAACTTAAATAAGAGTCTTCAGATGTGGGTATAGTACAAACTTACTCAGCTGAGTAGAAAGTCACTAGTAGAGCTCACCTTTAAATCTTTCAGTGGTATTTCTAAGTATTTCTGTATTACATGCGACCAGATAATTTCAAGATCTGCTAGTACTGCAGTAAGGGAGCCACCAGGTCCTGAGTGAAGGTTTAATTGTCCTCTTCGAATAGGCCAATGAATATTATAACAGTCTAAAGGATTAACATACAACGCCTGAAGATAAATAAGAAAGAAAGGTTGAACATTAACAATTTTCTCTGTTCATTAGCAGATACAATAGTTTGCACACACACAATGCACAACGTGGCCCTGATCCAGGGTTAAGGATCCTACAAAACTACTGCAATACAAATAATATTTTTAAAAAAGTAACCTTTTTGCAAATGGAAATTAAAGACCATTCTAAATACAGCAAGGAGAGCATAAATGGACAATCTAATAAAGAATAGGGGAAAAATGGGTATGTAGTTCAAGATCTGAAACTAGAAACCACCTGAATAAGCATACCACTAGAAATATACCCATGGAGAGTTGGATAACCTAATTCAAGCATTAAACTATATTAGAGAGAAAAACATTGCACAAAAACATTGTGAAGCATTTAAGTAATCAATGTATCAATTATGTATTATAATTATGTGCTGATTTGGTCATTGACTTCTTGTCTCTTATGTAAACTATATACAGTTTGACAGAATCAACGAAAAAATGCTAATTTGCACACTAGCTGAGGATCTGACCTATAGTTTTTATTAATAACTAACTTAAAAATGGCTGGTATTAATCACGAAATGGGGGGAGGGGAGCGGAAAAAAGGTAGAAAAAGGATTTTTAAAAGAACAGTTTATTCTAACAACAAATAAGCACTTTTTCCAGGTGAGGGAATTTTCATGTTCTACTAAATGGTCATGTAGTCTCTTCAGGAGGATTTCCCCCTCCTAGCTAGAGATTTCGTTATCATCTACTGTTTAGTATAATGACAAGTATCAGAGGGGTAACCATGTTAAGTCTATACGGTGCCACAGGACTTCTCGTTGTTTATACAGATTCAGACTAACAGATTTATTGGAGCATAAGCTTTCATGGGCAAAGACCCATTTTGACAGATGCATGTAGTAATATATGCCATCATGCGCCAGCAATGCCCCTCTGCCATATATGTTGGCCAAACTGGATAGTTTGCCCACAAAAGCTTATGCACCAATAAATCTGTCAGTCTATAAGGAGCCACAGGACTTCTCATTGTTTGTTTAGTATAACTTACCTTTTGATACATATTATATCAAACTGTGAATTTAAATATTTGCATAAATGGACAATACTAGCACCTTGTTTCAAAGGGAAAGTGAATTCCTACCTCTTCTCCTACCAGATACTCAGGATGAAGGGATGTATTTGTCCATTTGTTACCAGAGCTGTGATCTAGAATAGCCGGTCGCATCTGTCTGTTATATGATCGAGCCTGTAATGTAAATTAAGTCATGCATTACTAGGAAATAGTTTGCCAAGCCTCTTTTATGCACAAGTAGAAAAATATACTGAAGTCCCATTCTCAGGCTGCACTTTCTCTTCTGTATGGCCAACACACACCTGTTGCTTACTGCTGCATGAACTACTTTCATTTTACCCTTCAGAAGATATAAAATTGAACTGCTATATATAACAGAACAATTTAACAAACTATTATGAATGAGTTACCTGATCAGGTGACACCGGTATACGCCTTGCACCATTTGACATCTTTTTGGACCATATTGCTTGGTCCACCATTTTAAGGCCATTTTGTCTTTGCTCAGTACTTTCAGGTTTCTAAACAAAACAAAACAAAAATACAAATACATAGAGCATTTTATGCTCTCTTCAAATACTGAAGCTTACAGTGAAATATGTGCAATTCCTACAGCAATTAAATGAGAAGAGATTATGACAATTCAAGTACAATGAATGTACACCTTAAGCAAACTTCTGTTTCACAAGCCTAAGCACATAACTGGAGTCAAATGGAGTCTTTCCATTAACTTTAACAGATACTGGACTCGGTGGCCTATTAAATTCCACCAATATAAAATGACAAAAGTAACATGCTGTTCAGAAAATAAAATTTAAAAATATTTAAGATGCAAGATGCTAATTTGGTGAATTGATTTACATTAAATTCTTGAATTATAAATATTGTGTACATTTGAATTATTTAAACTTAATTCACTTGTTTAATCATATTGTTAGAAGAGATCATATTGACTAATAGCTTATAAATATTTCTGAAAGTTTGTGTGTGTGCGTGCGTGCGTTTGTTTGTTCCGAAAAATCTCCGAAACAGTAAGAGCTAGAAACACCAAATTTTGCACGGATACTACTGATTTCCTAACTTAAATAACTGGATTGGTTATATCTCAAAATCGGTTCCCCCAGTTCCGCTAGAGCCCCAATTGGGCCCACTGATAATTCCGAAAGATCTCGAAACGGTAAGAGCTAGAAACACCAAATTTTGAATGGACAGTATTGATTTCCTAACTTCAATAACTGGATTGGTTAGATCTCGAAATTGGTTCCCCCAGAGCCCCAATTGGGCCCACTGATAATTAGCTTTTAGTAGCACCTGATCATAGGCATGTGCTGAACTCTTCTGTTAAGCATGTCACATAAACTGAAACTATGAGATCCTAGAGGATAAAGCATGTGGGCACCTGCAGCACCATCAAGGGAAAGCCTATGGGGGAGACGCTGCAGTGGGGCAGAGAATCAGCAATCTCCCCTATACTAGGACACCAGGACAGAACCAAATGTGGCCGATGCTGGCTGGGGTCTAGCCTTGCTAACTGTGGCTGGGAGAAGCCTCCAGCTATCACAGCCCCTCAACATCTTCACGCACTCAGTCTCCAACTGAACCCCTTCTGGAAATTAAAGTTGCTTCCCTCCCTCCACATCCAAACGAGCCATCCCACCACTTGCCCTCCTTTGGGCTGCGTGCGTTCTCCTGGCAGGGCTGTGCGTGTGTTATCAGCAAGTACCACAGGCATTATGCACTTTACAGGATCAGCTCACAGTACAAAGAGGAGGTGGGTAGGAAGACATGGTTTTGAGCATCGTGGAGCCTGAGGAGGACACGATACACTCAGAACAGCCTATTCTCATTAGAACAGGTACATTCAGGTGCTGCATGTTCTGATCATCTAGATATCACTAACTGCACCTGGTCTGAAGGTCTTTCACTTTGTCTGATCAATGCAATAGGTCCAGCTGCAGATAGGAAGTCCATTCAGGTTTCCCCATGGAGCGTGCACTGAAGGCACTCAGGGAGTGGCTACTTGGGGAGCAGTGATTTGCTGCTGCAGCAGAGCCCAGGAGACATCCCTTCAGGGCTTCTGGCAAGGAGGCTGCAGGCATTGGTTTGCATAGAGTCTTTAAGAGAAGATGGGCTTTCCCGATATGTGGAGATTGAGAAAAGAGGCTCTATGGGATTTGTCATTTTGTAAGCACATCACTAACTACGTTAATTTCTTAAAGTAATATATCAGAGAAAAGTATTTCAGATAAAATACGCTATGTTAATGTCATTGACGTAGTTCATTCATCATACCTTTTACTATATTTTCCCCGAGCAACACTAGGTATTTCTGCTAGTATTAAATAAATTACAAACGTCACTTGGAATCACAAAATCATAGGGACTGGAAAGGACTTTGAGGGGTAATCTAGTCCAGTCTCCTGCACACTCAGCAGGACGAAGTATTATCAGACCAAGGGTTTTCAAACTCTGGGTCACCACCAGCTGGCTGTGAGATGCTTTGTTTACCTGCGTCTCCGCAGATACGGACGATCACAGACCTCATTGGCTGTGTATCACCATTCCTGGCCAATAGGTGATGATGCGGGAAGCTATGTTGGGACCAGGACCTGGGTATGCGACTGAGAGCTGCCTGCCTCAATGCTGGAGTCTGGGTTGCCGCCGCCGAGGCAACAGTGCCATCCCTGGGGCCAAGGATGTCACTTAGGGCATGTCTACAGTAGGAAATTATTTTAAAATAACTTATTTTGAAATAATAACTCCCAAAATAACTACTTTGAAATAGTATCAGAGGGGTAGCTGTGTTAGTCTGATTCTGCAAAAGCGGCAAGGAGTCCTGTGGCACCTTATAGACTAACTGAAGTGTAGGAGCATAAGCTTTCGTGGGCAAAGACCCACTTCGTCAGATGCATGCATCTGACTAAGTGGGTCTTTGCCCACGAAAGCTTATGCTCCTACACTTCAGTTAGTCTATAAGGTGCCACAGGACTCCTCGCCTATTTTGAAATAGCGTGTCCACACTACAGGGAATCCTTAAAATTAGTTTGAGGCAGGCTCCCTTAATATGGATGCGCTACCTCGACTTAGAGCCCCAGGAAACACTGGGAAGTAATTACTTTGAACGACTCTGGGGAGTAGTTATTTTGAAACAGCAGCAGTGGAGCATCCATACTACCATTATTTCAAAATAACTATTTTGAAATAAGCATTATTCTTGTGGAAAGCAGGAGTTATTATTTAAAAAAACAAAAAAAACAAAAACCCCCACCACCAAAAAAGAAAACACAGACTTGCTAATGTGGATGCTCTGCTTGTTATTTTGAAATAAGAGAGTTATTTCAAAATAACTCCCTAGTGTAGACCAGGACTTAGTTGGTTAACCAGTTGAGCATTAGGTTAACCTAACATTTAACCAATTAACTGATTAGTCGGGGGGTTGCGTGCCTAATTCCATGCCTAATGGCCATTCCCAAAACATGAACCTAATGTGCAATGGGAGAAAATAGGAAGATCAGTTAAAGAGTTGCACTTAGGGTACGTCTAGACTACATGTCTCTGTCGCCAGAGGCATGTAGATTAGACTACCAGACATAGTAAAATGAAGCATCGATTTAAATAATCACCGCTTCATTTTAATTTACATGGCTGCCGCGCTGAGCCGACAAACAGCTGATCAGCTGTTTGTCGGCTCAGCGCGATAGTCTGGACGCACAGGTGTCGACATCAAAGGTATTTGTCGACCACCCAGGTAAACCTCATCCCAGGAGGCTGTTTGTCGGCTCAGCGCGGCAGCCATGTAAATTTAAATGAAGCGGCAATTATTTAAATCGCCGCTTCATTTCACTATGTCTGGTAGCCTAATCTACATGCCTCTGGCGACAGAGGCATGTAGTCTAGACGTACCCTTAGAGTCTTTCATTTAGGGTGCGTCTAGACTGGCAAGATTTTGCGCAAAAACGTGCCAGCTGTCTACACTGGCCACTTGAATTTGCGCAAGAGCACTGACTTTGTAATGTACAAAATCAGTGCTTCTTGTGCAAATACTTTCATGCTCCCTCTCGGGAAAAAGCCCTCTTGCACAAGAATACTTGTGCAAGAGGGCCAGTGTAGACAGGGAAGAACTGTTTTGCGCAAAAAAGGCCCGATGGCTAAAATGGCGATCGGGGCTTTCTTGCGCAAAATCATGTCTAGACCGGCCACGGATGCTTTTACGCAAAAGCAAATCTTTTGTGCAAAGGCACTTGCCAATCTAGATGCGCTTGTGCGGAAATACTTTTAATGGAAAAACTTTTCCGTTAAAAGTATTTCCGCAAAATCATGCCAGTCTAGACGCAGACTTAATGTGTTAAGTACAAGTAGAGGTCTGCAAATAACATAAACCATGCAATCCTGGTAAGCTCAGTAGAGTACAAACAGTAACCTTGATTACCATGACTACCAGTACTAACAAGTTCAATTAAATGCCTATTTCATGTTATGCTTTCTTTGTTGTTTAGTCACAATTTTTATGGATTTTTTCTTTCACTTTGCTGATTCAGTTTCAAACAATCATACTATGGTGTTTCTTCAGAAGGTGTGTTTGAGTTTAACATTAGGGAAAATGTCAAGCCTGTAATTCACAACCAAAAATAAATGAAAACAAAATTGGAAATAGTCAATTTTAGATGGCACTTACATTGAGTCCATCTCTTAAGAGCCAACTGTCTTTGTATACAGGCTGTCCTTGATATTTCTGTCTTCTTGCTATGATGTGAGGAGTACTAACAGGAAGTGTATCGGTGGCTCTCCCAATTCTAAGAGTTGTTGATCCAGGATGTATCACAACAATGAAGTTGCTTTGTATTTGCTGGAAATATACAGTAGCATATTATACACGTCAATAAAAGCAGTCAATTTCTGCTGATAATTGCCAAATATCTTCCTGAATTTAAAGTCACTTCTCCTTGAGATACCACCCTCTACAAAAAAAATGCTAATAAATGTACAAAATAAATAAGGTTCTAGTAAATTCACAGCCATGAAAAACATGTCAAGGACAGTGAAATCTGGTCTTTTGTGTACTTACCTTATATAATGCAGATTTCACAGGAGACACAAGCTTTTCTCAAACTTGGGGTCCCAACCCAAGACGGAATTGCAAGGTTACTGTAGGGGAGTTGTGGTATTTCCATCCTTACTTCCACACTGCCTTTAGAGCTGGGTGGCCAGACAGTGATGTTGCTGGCCTAGGCTCTGCAGGCAGTTGGAATGTGAATGGCTAACTGGTTCTTAGGAGCAGCCCCCTGCCCATAACCTGACACGGGTGGAGGATGGTTCTGGTCCTGCTGGGCCCCCAAGCAGGTTCCCCAGCACACCCCACATGGCTGGGGCCAGGACAGCCAGCCCCTATGGCTGGCAACTGGGGCCAGAAGTCGGCAGCAAGCCCCACGAAAGGCTAGAGGTGAGAGCCCTGTGGGCTGGGAACTCTCCTGAGCAACCACACAAGCACACAGCTTACAGGGAACACCCTGCGAGGCAGGTGGAATGAGCTATATGAAAGGAGAGGGGGCTGGAGAAGGAACTTGCCTCCGAAAGGGAGAGGAGGCTGATGAGTTAAGGAGAGCAGGCTAAGGGAAGTGGGGGGAACCTGCCTTCCCAAGTGAAAAGGAGCTGGGGTAAACAAAAGGAAAGTGAGCCACTTGCAGTGGTTCCTGTAAGCTGTACACTTGAGTGGCAGCTCAGGAGACATTGAAATGCCACCCAGCTGATCAGAAGAGCACCCACAGCCAGGTGGTTGTTTCTACTGGTGGTAAACATTCGCACCTGCCTTGGTGCACAGACAAAATTTACTCTGCACATGGATGGGGAAAAAAATCCAGCACAGATGGAAAACGGTAGGGGGAGCATCGGTGACTTGCACCCGACAGAGAGGGGGTGAGGAGTCCTGTCTCTGTGCCCGTAACTCAACTGTACTCCACACGTGGAGGGGGAAAGTCAGGCACGGACGGAAACGGCTGGCGGGACCATTGGTGACTTGCACCCCTGACGGGGCGGGGGCAGAGGAACTAACGAGGCGAGTGGGATAAGGGAGAGGGCAACTGCACCCCGGGCGGGGCGGGGGGAGGAGGGGCCCCGAGCGGGCTGCGGGGGAGCTGCGACGGGTCGGGCGGTGTCACCCTCCCGCCGGGCCTCACCTCCTGCAGGGACTCGGGCACGGCGGCGGGGACGATGGGCCGCTTGGCTCCGCGCTGCTCCCGCTCCTTGTCCCGCTCCCGGTCTTTGCCGTTCTCGGCGTCGCCTTTCTCCGCCTGGGTCATGGCCGCCGCCTCGGGACCCCGTCACGTGCCCGCCGGCCGCGCGACCCCAAACCCTGAGATGCGCGCGGGCCCTGCCAGTCCACCGGCCGACCGGCAGCGCGCCCGGCGTGCGCAGCCTCCAGCCCCTCCCCGCGTTCGTAGGATTGGGCAGGGCAGGCCTGTCGCTGTGCTCTAGCTGCAGCTTAGGCTGCGGCGCACATACAGCGCGGGCGGGGCTCAGTCTGCTCCTAGGAACCTGCTGCCCCCTTCTTTTCTAGAGCTGTCACAATTGCAGCACCGCTGGTTAAGCCTTCACCTCCCTCCCTCGGGCCCCCCCGCGTCATAATTTTGCCAGGTTTGACTGTTCTGAGAACATCGCCAGTGAAAAGGGAGATGCAGAAGTGGCCACTGCCACATCCCTATCCACCACCTGTCCGAGCCTGGCAGCATTGACCTCTAAGTGTCTATGAAGGGCTTACAGTCATAGTTCTGAACCCCAGGAAGGGCTGGTTTTGCCATACAACTATCGCTTCATAAACAATGAATTTATACTCTTCTAACGTTCTGTTCTTACAATAATTAAACTGCCTCAGGCTCTTAGAAAAAAGTTGAAATCAGCAAACAATGGCACAATATTACATAAAGCATTTGATCTGATTTGACGTGTACTTCAATGTGTCTTAACTGTAAGCACATTAGTCCCTTTGAAGTCAACAGAAACACTCACATGTTGAACCAGGGAAAATTAACAGGATGGTCGATATACTCAGAGAATAAAGGTGAAAGAGGTGAAATTGGAAGAACAAAATTTAAAAATAAAGTAGGAGTTCTTTTTCCTCAGTATCTTCTTGCCTGTTTTGACTGTCAAGAATAAACTTTTTCATGTTTGAACAGCACTAAATACAATGGAGCTCCCACCCGAGTAGCATTTTAAAATGGGAATGTCAAAATGCACTACTGTAGCAGGGTTCACCGGACCAGTTTGTGCCCTGTATATTCCCACCTGCCCACTGACTAGCCCTGTAGACAAGCCTTCAGTAAAACTCTAGGGCTGTGTCTAGACTGCATCCCTTTTCTGTAAAAGGGATGCAAATTAGACACATCACAATTGCAAATGAAGTGGGGATTTAAATCCCCCCCGCTTCATTTGCATAAACATGGCTGCCACTTTTTTCTGGCTCGGAGCTTTGCCGGAAAAAAGCGCCAGTCTAGACTCGGATATTTAGGAAAATAAAGCCTTTTCCGAAAGATCCCTTATTCCTCTTAAAAAAATGCTTTTGCGGAAAAGGAATGCAGTCTCGACACAGCCAAGATGTTGAGCCCATCATAGGCATTTGAACAGTGTTTCTTAAACTGTGTTCCGTGGCACACCAGTGTGCCATGAGGCAGTCAGAGGTGTGCCACGGAGAAAAACAGAATTCAAAATGACCACCCTTAAAGGGGCAGGCAAAATTTTCTCTCTCAATAACTTTCCCCCCAACCCTTTTTTCCCCCCTCAATAACTCCCCCCCCCTCCAACAAAAATCCTTGGTGTTCCTCATTAAAAAAAATATATTGTTTGGTGTTCCTTAGTCTGAAAGTTTAAGAAACACTGCATTAGAAGATGCTCTTAGAGGATGAATACTCTGGCCTGGCCAGTTACTAGGCATGAACAGGTGGCTTTTTTGACATGTGAAAAGGAAATTGTATAAAAAGTTGCATGATAAAAGGCCTCAAAAACAGTAAAAGGTTGGAAAAAAAAAAGGGTAACATTTTTAAAATTACATAATGAATTTTGCAGAACCATAAGAAATTGAAAAGAAAATGCTATCAACTTCTATTACGATAGAATATTATATAGGAAATATGACAAGAAATGCCCCTTCATAAAGTTTGCTCCTTGTGTGATCTTGTATACCAAATGTTAAAAAGTGTAGTCTGAAAAGATTTTTTCTTGGTCATGGAAGTACTTATATTATCAACAGAATTGTTTTAATGGTTCTTATTAACCAAAGATGAAACGAGTCAATGGTTTGCAAAGCCAAATATATTTACTTATTACTTTGTCACTACAATAAAATATTCACAAGCTATACAAAAAGGCTTTGAAACAGACAGTAAAACATGTGCATTTAATAACACTGCACTTCAGTTACACTGGATCCTGGAAGAAGGAATTCCCAGCACAACTTCATTATCTGCTTAATTGCAGAGCAGTTTCCATTAGACATACACATTCACAGTATTCAGACTCATTTGGTCCACCATCTAATGCTTATTCCCTTCAGTCATGCAAATGTGTAAGTCCAGTTGCCTGCCATAAGAAGCAGGCATTTACCTACAAATAAATGATAAAAATAAGTTTTTGCATTTATACTACATAAAACAGCCATTTTAAAGAAAGAAAATAGCAATTCATAGAAATACAGACTAAATTAGTGTTGCATAGATCCTTTTAAAATATAGCCACCATTTTTGAGTTATGCCAAAAATATTCAAGTTATCTACATCTTATACATTTAATATACTTCATTATGCTGCGATACAAAAGAACTGTTGTTCACTTCTCCTCTTGTTGAAGCAGAAAGAAATCCCAAAATAGTAACAAAATGAAATGAAAAAAAGTTTATTTAGTTTTGTCTATGTACTAAAGGGTCTAAAAAAAAAAGGAAAATGCAGTTTTAAGACAAACATTTACTGTTTTTAGAACCAATTAAAAGGATGTTCATGTTTTAAAATTGGTCATTCATAAATTCAACATAAATTAGCAAAAAGCCATTCAAAATTTTTATATATGATAAAAGGAAAAGAAAATTCTCATTCTTTAAATTTGATTACTGTTGAAAGTCTTCTATTTACTACGTGCAGATATATAGTAATCCTCAGATAAAAACAGCACTAAAAGTTCTTTACTCTTACAAATTCTACCATGATTTTTTAAATGTCTTTAAAAAAAAGTAATATTTTAATTCTGGAGAAGTTTCATTGTCCAATTATTTTAAAATACCATAATATAAATGTATAGATACAGGATTAGATTTGAAAAACAGCAGCAAGATTAATTTGATTCACAAATGTTTGTAAATGTCATACTGAATAAAGGTGCCATTTTTAGCTATAGGATCATACAACAGGTTTGGAATAAAATTATATTAAGCCTTTAAATTACTACTTCTAACTATTTTGTTAAGCTATATTATAACTATGTTGTACAAACTTATATGGCAATGTAATTGTAATAAAAACATTACAAGATACAGAGACAATGCAGGGTTTTTATTCACATTAAAGAAAAGAGTTTTAACTACCCAGTCAGAATTAGGGATGTAAAATTTCAATTATTTGGCTAATTGAATAGTTGATGCAGTTTGCATCAACTATTCGATTAGTTGATAAGGGTGCCTCTGCCTCTGAAGCGTAGCAGCAGCCCACTTCAAAGGCAAAGGCAAAAGCACTGCGGGGAGCACAGGGTGAGTCCCCTGCTGGCCCCATGCTCCCAGCAGCGTTTCAAAGCGGCAGCACTGCATGGAGCCTAGGATTGATGGGGGAAGCCCTGCTGCCCCCGGGCTGCATGTGGCATTTCAAAGCAGCAGCACCACATGGAGCCTGGGGTCTGGACCCAGGCTCTATGTGGCATGGCTGCTTTGAAGCAACCTCTACGCTTTTCCCCTACTTGCTGCTGCTTTCTGACAGAGGCAGCAAGGGGGGGGGAGCAACTAGCAAACTAGCGTGTCAACTATCCGATAAGCATTTGCTTATCAGACAGTTCTAATCATTCACATCCATAGCCAGAACATCTTTTAAGCAATGTGGCCACCCAAACTGTTAAAAACATTTTAGCTGGAAATTAAATTAAGTTTACATACTCCTTTCTAAAACCACTAAAAGCCAGAGGTTTGACAGAATAGGTATTGTACAGACAGCAGGAGTGGGAAACTTCCCTAAATGCCACACTAATGTGTTTCATCCCTGATATGGTCATACAACTTCAATTGGGCAACAGAGACTAAACTCTCCTCTCATCACTACATCTTCTATCCCTTTGCTGAGACAGCCTATAAAGTTTGCAATCCATGGTAAATGTTGTGGTCGTGACGTGAACTAGTCACTTGTCCAAATGGATACAGATGAAATGCGCATGATCTCCTTTTCATGCTATCATGTAATTTTCTGATTCCCTTAAGTTCTCTCGTTTATTTTTGATAATCCTTGCAAAAGCAGAGTAAAATTGCCCACTATTCTTCTATCATTATGAATTCTACCTGTAAGTTTAATTCTTAAAATACTTCCATTGCTTTTGAAGTAAGTTCTAAGTGTGATGTAACAAATTTTAAGTCACCTTCCTCATCCTCCTCCAGCCATGGGTGGTGGACTGGGACCACCACCGTGATTTATCCGACCCATTCTACGGCGAGGATTTCCTGGAGGCCTAGTTAGAGAGAGTGGGGGAAAACAGCAGTAAATATTGTCCATTACTATGCAACTCTGGCAATGGTCTTCATCTGGTTCAAATATGTTGTTCCTAAGCTCTCCATTATAATAGCTTGCCCCTTTTTTTTGTCCTGTAGATGTCTGGCTGATAAAAACAAAGCCAAATTGACCCCTTCCATGTGAAAAGCTGCAGGAGGAAATTTTTGACAAGAAAAAGCTCTACAAGAATGCCCTGGTGAAGACTGCTCCAAATTACTCCTTCCCCTCAGAAGTAAAGTTGCCCTCAAATTAACAGATACCAGGTGATGTATAATAGGCTAGGACCATGAAGAGATCCCAAGACACAGACTGCTTACAGATCCAGACTCTTCATAGTCTCCAAAAAATGGCATATATAGGAAGGTTTCTATCTTCATATTTGTGGGCACCCAGGTCCTCCATTCCACTTGGTAATGAGAGGTTATCTACGTGTAAGCTAAATGTCTGATACATGATATTATAAGCGAGATTTCAGCCAAATAAAATCAAGAAAAATGTAGTATACCTTCCATTACGTACACTTGGAAAATGCTTTTAAATATGAATTAGGATTTGTATTCTTTCATTTTAGGCTATGCAACAGATTAAGAGAGTGAGGGTCCTGTATTATAGAAACTTACATGTCTTAAATTTCTTGGTATGACTTCTCAATTTGTTTTTTAAAGTAAAACATTACAACTCTAATCAGTTTATGCTAAAACATTCTCCTCATATTTAAAAAATATAAACATATGAAGTTGAAGAAAAGCAATACCCTCTGCCATCATCATATCTTGAGTTTGAGGAAGATGTATAGCCTCTCCTTCTCAAATTTGGCTGAACAATGCTCTGGAAGCTAAAATAAAAGAAACAAGAGTGATAGGAGTTGAATGCTAGAAATTAACTGTTTTCCAGAAATGCTGAAATATATGTCAAAACACTGGATGCAAAAGCAACAGTTGTTCAATAATGGAAGCACTATACAGTTAGCACCAGAAAGGATACTTGGGATAATACTAACATGTATTTGGGTATAAGCTGCAGCCCAAGAAAGCCTGTGCCCAAATACATTTGTTAGCCTTTGAGGTGCCACTGGACTCCTCATTGTTTTTGCTGAAACAGACTAACATGAACACCCCTCTGAAACTTGGATAATACTATTTTTCAAGTTACTTGTTACTTCTGAATTTCCAATCTCCTCTTATTCTTCTATTTCTAACTACTTGCTAGAAGCTACTGACTGGGGCATTGCTGCCGCAGGCTTACTTGATATGGATATTTGACTGAGTACTTAGAAATAAAGTCCACCAAAATATACAACCCTTTTTTAGGGTGCATCTGATGAAGTGGGTCTTTGCCCACAAAAGCTCATGCTCCAATAAATCCATTAGTCCATAAGGTGCCACAGGACTTCTCGTTGTTTATGCAGATTCAGACTAACTCAGCTACCCCCTGATACTTGTCACCCCTTTTTTAGCTATCTTAAGAATTAGAAGGAAGTAAGCATGACTAGAATGATAACTATTTATTTGATATGTGCTACAATATATTAAAATTCAGCTATAACAACTTAGAACCAGTTTTCCCCCAGCTTTTTAGATTCAGACAGATTTTTTTTAAAAAGACAGCCAATCTTCTGCATGAAATGGAACAGAAGACCTAAAATGTGCCTGGGCTACTACCGTGGACATCAACAACGAAGGAGCAACACTACAATACTTCTTTGTAAAATATATACTTTTTGTGTTTGTTTCCTCACGGCAAACAAATTGTTGCTACATTTGGTAACTTGACAATATTTAAGCATTACATGAATACTTACAATAAAACCACAAAATCTGCTATTCCCCAGAAGAAATCTGTTATAAATGACAAACTCCAAGGAGCCCGACTTTGGGTATCCAACACTTGTCCTATAACATATAGGATATAGTAAATACATATTTTTCCATTTTGCATACAATACAATGGAACTTATTCATATTGCTGATTGGCATATTAATGTATCAGCTACCAATAATATTTAAAACTAGAAACAGCAAATATCACAAACAGCGACTTGGCAAATATCAGGGAGAAACTACATTTTACAAATATTGCCACTAACAAGTTTCTTTTCCTATAGTCACATTACACCTTTGTAGAAATAAAACAGCAAAAGCTGATTCACTTATACAAAGGTGAAACACCTTCCTCAAAACTGCACTGCACACAAGGTAAATTAACAATGAAGAACAGTTTTGTTTCTGTGTTTCATATATGAAATACTTTGACTTAGAAAACCACTATTTGCTATCAAAATACATTTACCTAAAATGCTACAGGTTGAACCTCCCTGGTCCTGGACCCCTCGGAACCAGTCACCAGGGGCACAGCACCAAATCTGCAGTTACTTGTGTTGCTTCTGGCTTCCAGTTATAGTTCCCCCCCCCCTTAGTTCACTGACAATTGACCTTTTGCTGGCCCCTTCCAGTGCGAGCCAGGGTTAGCCAGGCAGCAGTCCGGTCCGTACAGACCCTTCCCCCATGCTTCGACGTGACGGAAAGGGGCAGGGCTGCGGGCGGGTCCCGCTCCCCTAGAAGCGATCACCGCTGCTTTGGCCCAGGGTGAAGCCCGCTGCACACAGGATGAAGTTTCCCCCCGCCCCGCCCAACTCCTTGGACTCTCCCGGCTTCCCATCCCTTCACCCTCCCCTCCGAGTCTCTGTCTCTCTCTCCATCCCGCGCCGCCGCCTCACCATTCGAAATGTAAACCATCGCCGTCCCTCCGCGCACCGCTGTCGTGTCCCAACTCCTGACTTCCGGGCAGAACTTGTTCCTGTGTGGCTACTGCGCGTGCGCCAGAGAAGCTAGCATGCGCAGTCGCTCTCGCTGAAGGCACTGCCCTGACCAAAACAAACAGGGGTGGCGGTTAAAGGGGGCGGGGCAGACGAGGAGGATCCTCAAGGGGGAGGAGGGCACACGGGCTGGCGTAGGTAGGGGGTGCCCCAAGCTGTGTGCAGAGGAGGGAGCGTTGAAGGCTAGAGGATGAGAAGGGAGAAAAGCCCAGGTTAGGGCGGGGTAGAAGCCAGAGAGAAAGATTCCTGTATTGATGGGCGAAGTGGAGCGGGAGGGGGCAGAGTCTGGTGTTTGTGGCTAAGCCCACCTCCCACTGTGACGGAAACAGGTGCCCAATACTTAGCTAAGGCATCACCTGAATGATGCACTGAGCAGCCAGAGGAACTGTAATCGTTGTTCCCCATAATCTTTTCCATACATCTGCAGAATAATTATTGTGTGTGCCAAGGCATATGTAAATGTGTACTATTAATATAAACACAAATCTAGCTGTGGGTGTTCTACTAGTCAGCTGGGTGGCACAAGCACAGGGGAACATTGAGTGGGATTCAGTGAAATAATATACCTATGCACCTTTTTAAACATTTTCATAATTATTGTACTTCAGGTGTTGTAAAGAATTCCTTGTCCATAAGTGTTGGTGTCATTTGCCTGTGTACAGCATCATTGCAGCTCACAAACTAATTTTATCTGCTGTTGAATGATGCTTCATTACTTGTATTCCATACTACATGCAATTTTGCTCCTAAGTGGTATTTTTATTACTCTTACTGTCCTTAGCATGTGATTATTTACCTTGGTTAACAGCGCACATGGATGTCAGTGTGTTATATCATTTATGTCTTGAATTTGCTGTTAGCTAATCAATTACACCTCAAAATGTTTATAACTTTCTATCTTCTTATGATTTTGCAATTTACAGTTTTTATTTAAAAAATTATATTTTTTTTCTGTGGAATAAGTTTCTTTGTCATCACATGACTTGAGTTACATAATTTCCTAGGGTGTTACCATGACCTTTTTCATTCCCATTGCTCCAACAGTGATGACTGCTTTTATTCACTTTTATTTTTCTTCTCCCTCCAGCAGTGCAATACTTTTTTTTTCACATCACCACTTATGTTGACACCTTACTTCCCAAATATTCACTATGAAAGGCACAGTAACAAGAGTGGCTTGCCCCGTGGGCTGGAAAGCCTGAGGCTCAGCAAACCTGATTACAGAATGATTCCACCTGAGGGGACTCAGACATATAGTTTACAGAGGGAAGAAAGCTGATACAGTAATGGGAATACAAGTTAGGCTTAACTAGGGATAAAGCTCAGCTGGGGGAAAGAAATGTTGAGCGAGAGAAGCGAACAAAAAGTTCAGTTGGTAAAGAAGAGCTCTTTAGGTAGGGAAATCAGGGAAAGTTCCTGCCCAAATAGGGAAGAGATTAAGAAAAAACTGTTCAAGCAGCAAAGTCTGGAAGAGACCCTGAATAAGCAGAGATACATTTTCCTCTGTAAGAGCCTCTCTGGGAAGTAGGTCAGGGAAAACTGTAGCCCCAGTAAAAGACACACAGCTAGCTGTTTAGCATAGGGTCCTATGTTAGAACCCAGACTAGATGGTGGAACTTCTCCTGCACTCAGGGGCTATGTCTACACTCGTGGCTTCTTGTGCGAGAAATATGCAAATGAATCATGGAATATTGCTGTGCCTCATGTAAGGTAGAAATGTAATATGCAAATAATTAAATGTAAATGCAAAATGTTTGATGTAAACCCAATGTGTGTCACCCTGTACAGTATAGAACTGATGTTATTGATAGACATATATAGACCAATCCACTCATTTGTAAAGTTTGTAACCTTGAAAATATGTAAAGTTTTACAATGTCCCAAAATGGAGTCTGAAACTCCATTTTGAGTTTAGAACGTTCCTGGTAGCATCCATTTGAGTAGTGCATGCTGTCATGTCCACAGGTAGCAGTTAGAGTTTAAAACCAGCAACTCACCTGCCTGTCAGAATTAGAATAACTTATGAATATTCATTAGCATCTTCCATCAACCAATCAATTTGAACCATGCTATGATAGCATTTCTATCGACCAATCATTTTAAAAGTAGAACAGTCATGAATATTCATGAGCCCTGAGTATAAAAGCTTCTGCTACGCAGCAGTTACCTGTTGCGTCGGGGCGTCAGGCTTAGAGATGGGTCTTAGGTGAAGAGAGAGAGAGAGAGAGAGAGAGAGCAAGGTTCTAGATACTCTTGTCCTAGGTCTAGTATGAGTGAGGTCCTGTAAAGGTTATTTTTCGGAGAAGCTGACGAAAGGTTATGCTTCCTCCAATTCAGTAAATTTAAGTCTTAGAGTTAGGCTGACGGAAGGTCAGACCTCTACATTAGGTAGCTTAGGTAGTATAATATCTAGATAGGTTAGTTTTCGTCGAGCCTGTATGTCAGGTCGCGTTGGTCAACGCATGTCAGCCGTCATCGAGTTTGTACGTCGGGCACATCGGGTTTAGATAAGGTTTTTCCTTTTAGAGTAAGATTAGGATAGTTAAGGTATAGAGTCTAGCATCCATCGCCTGATCCAGCCGCACCGAAGTGCGGAGAAGGGATCGTGAGGACCAGAAGACTTAGTGGAAGACGAATCTACCGTCATCGCTCTCTACTCACACTTTGAGGGATCACCTTGGTTGTTCCTCCCTGACGGCTTTCAATTAGCCCAAAGGTTGTAGGTGGCCAAGCACCGGATCAGCCGACGAGGGACACCTGGCAGGTCCTCCACAAAGGCTTCCAATTAGCCCTAGGGTTGTAGGTCACCAGCGCCCATCAATCGTCTCCGTCACCGTAGACTCTGTAGTAGGTATAGGGGCCTGGAGGGACTGCCCCCTCATCTGTTCATTCGAGGTATTGTTTTGTTAAATTGTTCGTCTTTAATAATATAGTCTTGTGGTTGTCAGTTACAATACACGTCTCCAGTTTTTATTTACGCGTCCTATAAATCTAAGATTGGCACTCCCGGTGATCACATACGGATTTGAGGGTCACTACCTTATATACCATCCCTTGTGGATGAGCCGAGTTATTAGATAACTCTCGGGAAAGTTGTCCTTAAGACATCCTTCCTAATTCTGTCAAAGAGATACCGTAACACTCATTGGCATACTCAATGAGCTGCCATTTTTGCAGAAGAGGCTCTTGCGCCAGAAGGAGCTGGCTACACTGCCCCTTCTTGTGCAAGAAAAACCCTCTTGCGCAATGCCGCTATGCCAATTATTTTCAGGCATTGTGCAAGAGGGTTTTTCTTGCACAAGAAGGGGCAGTGTAGACAGCTCCTTCTGATGTAAGAGCCTCTTCTGTAAAAATGGCAGCTCATTAGGAATGTAAATGAGGCTCGGCAATATTCCACTCAGCCTCATTTGCATATTTCTCGCACAAGAAGCCGCGAGTGTAGACATAGCCAAGGAGAGGAGTATACAAGCCCACCCCAAGAGTTATTGCCCCCTAACAAGAGGTATAGGGACTGAGTTGAAGACTGGGTGAGGAATTCCAGAGAGAGGCAAAGGATTTTTGTTTGTATTTAAATATGCTTTTGGGGACTTTCAATCTGGACAGCTGTGAACCCAGAAGGAGTGGATTTAGGAGGGTGACTTGGTTGAAGGGCAAGGTCACTGGAAGTGGAAGAGCGACCACAAGCAGAGAGAGGTGCTATGCCAGCCTGAAGATGAGTGGGTGCCTAGTGGTGAGTTGACTTGGTTACAAAAACTACATTATCTTAGTTGAAATTTCTCCTGGTGATAAACTTTGGTTTATGTATATGTGTGTGTATGAAGTTAGGCACTTGTGGTTTTTTTTTTCTGGATAACTTATTTTATAAGTTGATTGTACAAAAGTGATACCTCTACCAAAGAATCCTTCTATCTTAAATGTTACGACAGGTTGGACCTCTCTTGCCCAGGCCCGAATAGGGATTTCAGGACCAGTGAAGGTTCCTCCCAACATGGCTCATGGTGTCCTTCTGCCTGCCCTGCCCTGGCTGCCTCCGGGGATAGAGCTCTGTAACTGGAGCTTTGTGGCTGGGGCTGGAGCTCTTCAGTGGCTGGAGCTCTTCCGCGGCTGCCACTGTTGTCCCCAAGCTCCACTGCTGGGGCTAGGGTTGCCAGGTGTCCAGTATTGAACTGGACAGTCTGATATTTTCATCTTCTGTCCGGTAAAAATATTCAGAAAATATTGGACACCTAAAATGTCTGGTATTTTCTGATTTTTTTTTCCCTAGTCAGGAGGAAAAATCCTGGGTGCTTACTGGGCTCCGCAGGGGAGCTGTCTGGCCCGGTACAAGGAGGCAAGATGGCAGACGGCAGCCTGTTAGGGCTGAAAAGCCTCAAAGGTGTTTCTTAAAGGGGCCATGCTGTTTTTTAATTTTTTTATTTGTTTAACAACTCTCAGGGTCCTTTTTTTTTTTTTTTTGGTATTTTTTCAGAAACCATCTGGCAACCCTAGCTGGGTCCAGAGTTCCACAGGTGCTGCTGCTGGGTCCTTGCTACCACTTGGCTGCAGGAGCCAGAGCTCCCTGCCGTGCTGCCCATCCCTCCATGTCCTGCCCCCTGGTTGAGTCTCCACACCCCCTTTGCCACTCCTGGCCCGAGGTCCAACCTCCCTATACCTGGGCTCTGTGGTCCAGGAACATTTGTGGTCCAGTAGCTGGACTAGAGAGTCCTGCTCAAGGGAGGTATAACCTGTACATACTTGTTACTACAAACACTATGTATTTGGTTTTCCAGTTATCACGTAAGTTTGTTTTCCCTTGATTTAAAAAAACCAAAACCAAACCTGTTTTAATGAATTACCTTTTACTGCAAACTCTTAAGCATGTGCTGCTTCACTTGAAAAATTATGATAGTAATAAACTATTTAATGATTACAGTCTGTAATGTTTAAAGGAACCCATACTATAACTTGAAACTGGATAATGAATAGCTATTACAATGAAAGTATATGTTAATTAGTTAAAATTATATATTTACACTTTATATCTCCCTTATGTACTAAGAAAACATAAAACATAAGATTCTTGAGAATTGGGAAGTTTTTTTTTTATACTTTGCGTATTGTTTCAGCATGAAGGCATTTTGGATAAATTTGATTTAACAAAACTGTTAAATAACAAGAATAAAATCAGCACATACCTGTACATAATACTGACCTCATAAGGACTACACACTGTTGAAGACTTGGGCGTGTGATTAAGCATTTGTTAAACATGGGCATGTAGAAGGGTATGAAGTTGTATGTAATACAGGGCATAACTAATCACATCACATATGCCTATGACATGCACTTCATATATGCTATAGTATGAATGACAATTTAAAGAGAGTGACGATGTGTGAGGCAATATGTTCTATTAGGTCAATTGTTGTTGGAAAAGATCAGCTTTGAGCTTATACAAAGCTCCTGTTCTGGACTGGAACGGTACTCAGTCCCACAGCTATATACTAGTGGAACAGATTGCTTAGCATAACATGTTCACCTTGAATCATCACTTTCAATATAATACTTGTTATGCGCAACAATCTGTTCAGTCTTGTATCTAGTTGTGACACTGGGGCATAGTCTACACTGCATAGATCAAGGAAAGGAAGTTTACATCAACTTAGCTGTGCATGTGTCTGTATTTAAATTTGTTTTTCCACTGCTGTAAGCACTCTATTACACTAGCATAATAACACCACTTTCCTGAGGACAGGCCTACAAGTATAGGGCAAGGTTGATTTGGCCTCCAGGTCCTGTTATTGCCCAACACAACAGCAGGTGGAGCTACAAACCCAATTTAACTACCTGCTGTACCTAAGCTACTCAAGGACATAGAGCCAGTTTCCCAAGTCCCCTGGACTTTAATAAAATAAATCAAGGTTTCAGTAATAAGGGAAAAATTGCAAAAGGTTAAGAGATCAATATATATGTCCATAGGTCAGTTTCATAGCATAGATGAGGGAGCTGATTTGTAAAGGTCTTTTTGGAATCAACTTAAAAGATTATAGTCCAATAGGCAGTTCATGTGCAGAGTTTAAGTTATTTCATTAGAATTCCAGGATAATCAATTCAGAGAAAAACTGGAGACCTTAGTCTTACATATTAGACCTTCTCTGTTAAAGTATAAGAAGACCTGATATGTCAGGATCAGGCCTGGAGCTTTCCTTTATAGTTCTCTGGTAAACCGATAAGTCTCTTATCAGCAGGACCTTGCCTGTTGAATAATAGGCTGGGCAGATTGTTGCTTTGCATCTAATTGTCTTTTTCCCATGCACTGCTGAATGCTACTAATTTACTTTTACATAAACTAGTCAGTCAAACCATCAAGGCAGTTCACAGTTGGTTTACTTTATGGAATTGCATTTTTTGATGATTAGGACATTACACCACAAATCTCACCTAAATAATAATACAGTGCTTCAAATCTGTCCACCATGGCTTGCAAAGTGCCTGAAATCAAAGACTGTTATGTCAAGAAGTGATTAATGGCCTACCCACATGCATGACAGTGACTCTTCTGGTGAATTTCCTGGCTCCTGATTTGATTCCCAACTGACTGGTAGGAGGGTGACCTTGCAGGTTTCCAAAGTGACATTTATCACAATCAGTGTAGCTCTCATTTTGGTATCCCTGTGGTGAAGGGCTGGCATGTTTACAGTGTACAATCCAGAAATGTGGCCTTGTGTATCAAAAAGTTCTGTAGCCACTTTTCATAATCCCAGAGCTGCATTACTGTGTGATTCCTACCAATCAATACCTGTTTCTCAGGGCCAGAAGTAAGGCTTCATCTGCAGCTGCTGTGAGAATGACACCAACAATCTTGAATTTGTCATGTCCCACAGCAATCTATCCCCAAGCAATCATCATGTTGCCTGTCCATTTGGTAGTTCTTGTAGCTCTGCAAATACTCCAGGACTGTGTCCCTTGTGTTTGCAAGGCTCATGAAAATAGTGAAGACCCATCAGAGATTGATGGATGGCAAGGAGGTTGTACAGATTTGTGGGATTTTGCAGCGGGGGGAGGGAGAGCAGGGGAGGAGAGGAGGGAGGTCTAAATGGTCAGATGGAGAGACAGCTACAAACTGAAAAATTGATCCCCATGCTCCCAGTCACTCTGCCAAACTCTTTTCAGCCCCACCGTGCATAGCCAAAACTTTCTTAAAGACAGTACACTGGCTTAGGGTGAGTTGCGTCAGTAGTGCATGTACTCACCAGTAATACTTCTGTTAATGCAGAGAACCATGGATAGGTCTCCCATTGTGCAAGGAACCAAATATGCATGTTCACAAGTGGAATATTAGCAGTGGTGGCTATGTGCTGAATATCTTGAGTCAACATAAATTTGTAGAATATATATGGTCTGAGTACCTTTCATTGTCCCAGATGAGAAATCGACCCCTGTGTAAAATTGTCTCTAACGTAAGTCAGTACAACCTCACCTGATTTAACTCTCTCATAGCCTGGGACTAACATGGTTACAACATTGCATACACTTTTATATATGAATTTGAGCCCATTGTAAAAGCATTTCAAAACGAAATAAAGCATTAGCAATCACCGAGAGCAAAAATGAGAGAAGCTTTTACACGCATTTATAAAGTGAAATATTTTACAATTCTTGTAAATGTGAGATCATCTTCCAAGAAACCAGAAAACACCACAGTAGGAATTAAAAAAAAATTGCAACAGAGGAAACAGGACGCTCACAACTGTAAGCAACTCATTTAAAAATATTCAATGACAAATTTTGACTATATATATATTTGATACATTTTTAAACAAATTAGTAGTCAATCTGTCAACTGCTGGGTGAGGAGTGGTGATGAAGCTTGGTGGGATAGACAATAAGAAGTTCTGATGGAAATGGTTTCTGGTACTTACAGCACTCTTTGTTTCTGCTCTCCCAGTATCTGTGTGTCTGCCTTGTGTGGCTGCTCCCGCCCTTCCTCACAAAGGAAAGCAGATACTGGGGAGATGCCATTGGCAGAGCACTCCAAGTATGTGTTGTCACCATGCTGATGTAATTCATGTCATCCAAACCCTATGGATTTTTCAGTCTGTTTCCTTAATGAGGAAAATGCAGAGATCCAAAGTTGGTCACTTGGTATAGTGACATGAGATAAGTGAGAAGCTATTTTGAAAATAGGAGTGTGAGGAATAATTTGGCTGGGCAGCTATCTTGGTGGAGGTAATAAAGACCTGAAGTGGCTCACCTGGCATTTTGAAATTCATCAGCTGTGCTGTGGCTACCTTAGCTTTGGGCTAATGGGAGATCTGTGATGCCAGTGATTGCTGTGCAGGCATTGAATTGGTTCTGTGGTAGCCTAGAGAGGGCTCTGGTGGCTGAGGCTTTTTCCTGATGGTTTTGTGATTTTTATTTTTATAGCTATGTAAAATAACTTGATGCTATTGAGACTTTTCCTTCTTTCTCTGCCATTCATTCTGTATAAGGGCTTGTATAATTCAGTTTCCTGTCAACAGATAAATTGAACATCAGTACATGACTGTGTAGGTGGAGAACTGATTTACTCTACCTTTACCTTCTTTGAAAGTAACTAAGCACAACTAGTTCTGGGATTTTTACATGTATCATGATTTAATAAGGACAGAAAATTATACCTGATAACGTAGCATTGTTATTGGGGGATGGGGGTGGGCTTGTAGAATGTCATACAAATTTGTATTTGATTGGAAACTACACAACTTTCCAATCAAATATTTCTGCAATGTGGCCTGCATTATAGCAGCTTTGCCACATCTTGAAGAGGAATTGAAAGCCTCTGTAACTTATTATTTAAACATCAGACATATCTCCTTTTCATAGAGCTGTGGATTTGTCCAATATAGAAGAGATGGTGTGATAGACTGAAATGACAACATACCAAGGTCAGTTTTTGTCTTGAACACACAGGAAAAATTGCTGAGACCTATATTTTGACACTTATTTTGTGTATATACATATTAATTTGTATGTAGCATTTGGAGAAGGCCTTGTAAATCCCTGTGAAAATAACAATAGCGGTTGGATGCTGCTGGAACCATCAATGTTACAAAATTCAGAAGGAGATGAGCTTCATTCTCCTCCCTGCTCCCTAATCATACCTTAGCTATACTGGCAAAGACAAAAAAGTTTGCTTCTGGAAAAGTCTCTTGTGTACGAAGGAAGTAAAACTCTATCCTGTACAACAGGAAACTCTAGCAGTGTAAGTTCTCTGTTGGTGCATGTCTACACAGCAGCGTTATTTTGGAATAACGTTAGTTATTCCAAAATAATGTAGTACGTGTCTACACAGCAAGCCTGATATTTCAAAATACATTTGAAATAATAGGTTTCTTACTCCAACTTCTGTGAACCTCATTGTATGAGGAGTAAGGAAAGTTGGGGAGGGATGGGGGGGAAGAGTGCTCTATTTTGAAATAAGTGCTGTGTAGATGTCCCCAAAGTTGAAATAAGCTATTTTGACTTAAGCTATGCAATTGCTTATTTCAAGTTTAGCCCTGCTGCGTAGACGTGTCCATGGACTTTAGGGTGGTGCAGTAGAATTTTTGGTAGCTGAGCTTATTAACTTTTTTTTTTAAAGTAAGTTTCAGTTTCTGGGTATTTGGTAAATCGTACAGGGATATTCTCATATGAATCGCATAGGCTAAGATATTGGGAAAGATTTCATTTTTTTGACCAAAAGAAAAGAAAACCTGTTCTGTTATAATGGTTCTGGTTATTGCCTAAAAGTAGGATGAAAGTGCTTTTTGCTTTACTTTACTTATTTTTTTTCCTGAGTGGCAGAGAGGTCCTGTGTCAGTGTCACTGATTCTTATGTATATTCAATATAACCTGAAGTTGGGAGCTGCAAAGGAACTGTATCTTGTACATACAGGGGATAGACTCCTATAGCTAACAAGTCTTAGTCAATTTCTAATTACTGTGCTCCTCTACTGACACAGTAGCTTGGAGCGTGGGGTTTGATGGTATAAAAAATGTCTAACATGAAATGAAGCATCACTTTGGGAAGAAAGGGCTTGATTCTCAAAACGACCTTGCGTGTTGTGATGCTGAGCATCACAATGCCTACTCTAAGTGTCACAGAAACAGCACCGTAATTCACAAAGCCTGATTTCGATGGCTGGGCCCCTGAGCATTGAATGGGGGATAGGTGCTTGTGACATTATTCAGGTTACAATCTGAACTGTTGAACAGCTACGTACCCTCAATTCTCCTATTTGGGGTGCCTTTTGCACTGCTTCACTGTGAAAGCAGCCAATCCTGGTCTGCTTCCACACAGTCGCCACCATGTAAATTACCCCCAGCTATACTGTATGAGAACTATAGCTAGTGACCCATCTACCCATGGATTATATTACAGACCAACACGAGCAAATTCCCAATCACAGAAAACTGTGTGACTTGAACTATCTTGTACCTTCCTGGAGTAGGCAAGCTCATTGTCCACTATTTTATCAATAGGAAACAATATGCACAAATCTTGTTATCCCAAATGAAGTTCCCAAATACACTAGATCAGGTAAAACAATAGAAAAAATTAACTACAGAAAGATTTTAAGCGATTACAAGAAATAAGACATAAAAGTCAGAATTGGTTATAAAGAAATAAAAGGTAAAATGTGAACTAATATCTAGCCTAATAAGCTAAGTGAACTTAGAGCAGTGTTTCTCAAAGTGGGCTGCGCGCCCTATCTGAAAAAGCTGCTAACGGGCCGCTCCAGTTTGTTTACTTACCAGCTCCACCATTTGCAGCCAAGGGGAGCTGCAGGAAGTGGACCGGAGTGGCCCATTAGCAGCTTTCTCAGAGTGGGCCTGTGGTCCACTTTGAGAAACACTGACTTAGAGCAAAATCTCTCTCTTGCCATATGATCTGCAATCTTACTGGTTGGATGCCTTTCAGCCAGGTCCTCCTCCTCCCCCCTCTGCAGTCCAATCCTCCTTCCTTGTACTGCAGGCATTGTGGATGTTGTGGGCAAAGAGAAAGGGAGGAGGATTGATTTGTGTCCTTCTTACAGTTATTTTCCTCTATGAAAATCATCTCCAGCTGAGGTTCAAGAGACAAAGTCTATTTACACAGGAATCTCAAGCTGTTTCATTGCCAAGATGTAAATTTCTTGCTTACACTCTTCCTGCCAAATAATGGCTGTTTAACCAAATGATAGTCCTGGCTGAGATGTTGGCTAGCCTTTTGTCTCTAGGAAACTAGTTGGAAGCGGTTTCCCCAGACTTGGAACATGCTTTTTATAGTAGAATTTTATAACTCAAAATACAACGTTGCCACACATTTTACCAGGACAATCAGCAAATTACGAGTTTTAAATTATACTTAATATTTTATATTTAATTCAGAATTTAATACAGTCTTTAAAAGTGGTGAACATAGGAATAGAGACTGTCATAGACCACTAAGGCCTTAGGGTGCCTTAGTGGTCTAGACGCAGTTCTTTCTAAAAGAAAAGCCTTTCTTGAAAGATCCTGTACTCAAAAAATGAGGTTTACAGGATCTTTCAAAAAAGGCTTTTCTTTTCGAAAAAACTGCGTCTAGACTGCGGCTTCACTTTCAAAATAGTGTTTTTTGAAAAAAACTCCATGATGCAATTATGCAAATGAAGCACGGGAAATTCAAATCCTGGCTTCATTTGCAATTTCGATATGTCTAATTTACATCCCTCTTTTGAAAGAGGGATGTAGTCTAGACGTAGCCTTAGACTACACTTCCCAAAAGCCAGCATGCAAGCTGGGGAGCCACCATCCTAGCCAATGAGAGGTGCCAATCCTTTCTTGGAAATAGGTCTCTAAGTCCAGGCTTAGTAGGGACTTCTAACAGTGATTCACAGCTGGGAGTCCCTCTCTTGAAGTCAGACAACTTCAGTGCCTACAGCATTTCTAGAATAAATTAAAGGTTCTGTCTCACACGACATAAAATGGACGGGGGAGGAAGCGCCACCTGATTAGCTTACTCATTGGAGCACTTATATGGGAGATCTGGATTCATTTCTCCCATCCCCTTTTCTGCCAGAGGGAGAGAAAAGATTTGAACACTATGTCTGAGTAATTTAACCTGCACAAAGAGATACTCTGATTTGGGATTTCCCCAGTGTCTCTTGTTTGGAGCTTTTCCATTATGTATAAATAGTCTTTAGTCATAGGAGCAGGTGGAGTGTGTCTTAGAGCTCTCACCTCCCAGGTGTGTGCCTAAACATCATAGCTACAGTCATTCGGTTTCTCTCCCTGGCCCACTAACTCTAAGGCTACGTCTACACTGGCCCCTTTTCCGCAAGGGGCATGGTAATTTTTGAGATCGTAATAGGGAAATCCGCGGGGGATTTAAATATCCCCCGCGGCATTTAAATAAAAATGTCCGCCGCTTTTTTCCGGCTTTTAGAAAAGCCGGAAAAGAGCGTCTACACTGGCCAGATCCTCCGGAAAAAAGCCCTTATTCAAAGTAGGAATAAGAGATCCTCCAGAAAAGGGCTTTTTTCCGGAGGATCTGGCCAGTGTAGATGCTCTTTTCCGGCTTTTCTAAAAGCCGGAAAAAGTGGCGGACATTTTTATTTAAATGCCGCGGGGGATATTTAAATCCCCCGCGGATTTCCCTATTACGATCTCAAAAATTACCATGCCCCTTCCGGAAAAGGGGCCAATGTAGACGAGCCCCAAGTGTTTATTCACAGTAATAAAGCTTTAAGAGGACAAATTGAGGGAGCCACACATTAATATTCCATAACTTAATAGTTAGAGCACTATTGAGAGAAGTGAGGATTTGAACAGGACCCTTTCTCCCTTGGAGGCACAAGGGGAATTGAAGCTGAGTCTCCCACATTCCTGATCGAGTGTTCTACTCTTAAGCTAAATGTTATAAGTTAAAGTGGCAGTACCACTTCTGGCCAGATTTTGGATGGGACCCAATCTGGTAGATAGCCTATGAGTTTGCTTACAAGGCCAGGGCTAGCACTCAAGATAGGCCTCCGCTTTTCTATTTTCCTCCAGCTTGTGAATCACCGTGGAACGTAGATGGCGGTAAGCATCCTGATGCCTAGAGTGAAGCAATAATGCGTATGCCCAAGAGAAGAAACTTTACCTATGGAACTTTTATTCTGAGAGAGTTATGACTCTTGCAAGCTTGGGTGGGAGCTTTGTGGATCACAGTGGAATCCAGAGTTAGGACTTAAATGCATCAACCCAGACTTCAGTATCTTTGTGACTCCATCCTAAATGAATGTGGGCGGGAGGAGGGGGGGGCTTCTTGTGTATTCTTAGAAGAATAATTGATTTCTACCTTTCATGGGGAGGGCAGCGAGGGGAGTTCCTGGTAAATTATGACTTCCAAATAATTTCAGTGTAAAACATTTTTTGTAAATCCTATGTGTAAATCCAGTGTAAAATTTCTTGTATTTAAACTGTTTCTCTGGATAAAGAGAAAACTGAACTAGAAATAGCATGATCTTTTATTGAGACAATATTTGAAGAAAATAGAGAAATGTCTATGCTTCAGTTGATTGTTTAAAATTGTACTTACGGTACTTTGAACAGCCACCAGATGGCAGCATAAGTATGAAAACAATACAGTATTGCTACAGTTTACATACCCTGCAAGTTTCTACCACAGGACAACTGTAGGTTTTTTTTTTAATAGTTCATGAAAATCCTTTGACTTTAGTGTATTGTTATTTTTACTTCCTATTATCTTTGTCTTATTGTTCAATTTAAAAAATGTTAAACCCCCAAAGCATGGTGAATATGAAATAAAAAATAGAATTAGGAAGCAGGGTAAGCCACAGTGTACTCATACTGATACATCTGGGTAACTGCTGTGTGTTGGAGAAGAAACTGTTGAATGACTGGCTTATTTTGTATATGAGCTAGGGGTTTAGTTGGAGGGAAAGGTTTATTGGCTCTAGAAATGCCTTTTCGGTTGACAGCTTTTATACTCTGGAATTTTTTAATTGCGGATATCCCAGCTGTTCTTCAAGTAGAGATATCTGCCAGTGTATGGAAAAACTTGTCGTTTAACTTCGTCATTGGTACAGCTGGTGATCCTGCAATACAGGAAAAAACTGGAGGGGGAAAGTCCAACCAGTATATAGACAGTCACAACTTAAATTGGGTACCAAAATAGGTTAGAGGGTCTGGACTGAAGGGACTTCCTGAAAGTCACACAGCATTGTGACCGCAAAAACTTAGAATGAAGGCCCTGCTGGTGCTAAGGTCTGTGCATAATCTTTGAGACAACACCGACTTGCATTGTGTAGATCAGGCCTGGGCAAAATACAACCTGAGGGCTGGATCCAGCCCGCTAAGCCACTGGATCTAGCCTGTGGAGGCAGTAGGGAATCCCAGACATGCCCCCCTGCTTGTCCCACATGCCATGGAGAAACATGGTTGCCAGGCTCCATTTCTGTTTCAAAACTGGAAGGGAGAGGGGAAGCTTCAGGAGCTGCCCAGAAACCAACTAATGGGAGCTGCTTGTTTGTATAACAGGCAGCCAAGAAGAACCATGCCACCCCCCCGCCATTATTCACTGAAGCACATGGGCAGGCAGGCTGGCTGCAAAATATTTTAAACTCCCCAAGCCTTAGCTCTGTAGGCCCCGGTCCCCTCTCCCAGGGACCTCAGTCCGACCTCCCGGGCCGTGGGGTGTGGCTGTCTCCCGTCTCCCTCACGCGCCTTCCACGCCCGTTGGGGTTGTAATATGGCGTGAGCCGGGAGGGTTAGGGGAACCTGGGCCCACCCTCTCCATTGGGTCCCAGCCTGGGACCCTAAGGGTTTGGGTACTGATCCCTCACCCTGCTGACGGGGTTCCAACCCACAGCGCGTCAGCCCATGGGCGCCAAAAGGGCCCTGTCCTGGGCTGCTTCCTAGCCGGCCCTGTGTCTGCGACCCCCGTGTCTGAGCCGCCGGTCCTCACCTCCTCGTCCACCGTACCGGGGTCTCTGGTCCTGCGTCCCTCCAGAGTTCCGTCCGTCTGGTTCTACCGGGGGGTGGGGAGGGATCGTCTCGTGGGCGTCCCTCCCCTGGCCTTGGCTGGCGGCCTCCTTTTAAACTTCCCGCTGGAGGTTACGTTGGCGCTCCTGCCCCTGGCGTCACTGACGTCTGCGTGTCGGGACGCAGGGGGAGGAGTTGCGTCCCAACGTCCTCTGCTGGGGCCATACACGCCCAGCTCGACCTGCTGCCCGTCCTGGCTCCCTGTAGCCGCAGAGCCCTGCTCCCGGCGGCGTTCGGTGGGCGGGCCCTTCTGGCGGCGCGCCGGTGAGGCAGGCCCCCTCGGGCGCTCTGCTGGGGCAGGGGCCGCTGCCCGCCCCATTCTAGTGCGGGCCGCCACCGGCCCGTCACAATAGGTCACGACCCAAACCCCTGCACTCCAGTTCCCTGCCCTAGGTCACAAATGCCTCCTTCACCCAAACTCCCTCCTAGACTCCAGTCTTCCTCCTACACCTCAGTTCCTTACTCCAAGCTCCCCTCTGCACCCAACCTCCATCCCAGACTCTGCATCTCCTCTATTAATATCATGGAAGAGTATGGCCCTCGACCACTTTCCAAAATCTTGGAGTTGTCCCCCGTCAAATTATTTCCCATCTCTGGTGTAGATGATTTGAAGTTTAAACCCATTCTTGAAAACTACAAATATGTATTTATATGATGGCAATGTCTTTGAGTATCTGCAATAGGGGATCCTGATTTATCATGTACCTGAAGAAAGTGGGGTGGGAAGCACTAAAGAAGAATTAATTTATACATTTTTTTCCTTCCCTGTCTTCAAAATCCACTTTTGGATAATTTTTGTTACTTTTAGTAAAACTGATGTCAAAATTGGTGGAAGATTGTGTTTATTGTTTTTGTGTAGTTATTTGCATTTAAAAAATCCTAATAATTTTAAAGCTAGCCCCTAGGTACCCATCAGCATTTCATGTGTTTTTATAGTATTTGATATTAAAAATTATGTAATTTCTTAAAGAAACTCCAATATTTATAGTAATTTAAAAAGGAATAGCAAGACGAACTGTGAATTGAAAGAACATTTGAAGGATGTGATGTTGATGTTGTGCTGCCAAGAAATTACTACTGTGTACTAGCTGCAGATGATAGTGTGAATGGAACATATTTAATGATTATTCCACTATAGGTCTAGTCCAATTTGCATCTGCTTAAGTTCTGGCTATTAAATATAATAATAATCAAGTAGATATCAGTACCTAAAGACTGTGAAAAGGCATACTTACCCAATGAGAGTAAGTGGCAAAACAAGCACAGAAGTGCTGTCACTAGTTGAAATACCATTTATAATAATTGGTATCTAAATAGATCTGCCTTTTTTTTTTACTAGCAAAGGCTCTCCCCCTTGGAATGAATGTGTTCACTATGGGCCTCATTAGGAAAACTGGATATACAACTATCTATTAGAGCCACATTTTGTTGTTTCTGTGTCCGACAGGTTTTCCTCTTTAGAAAAATAAGCTACTTGTTTTTATAGAGGGGAGGGAACCACCTACCACATACTGAGGAACTGTAGAAATGCTTGGTTGAGGGAACAGATTAGCTTCTATGAGTATGTCTACACAGCAGGGCAAAAGTAGAATTAATATATGCAATTGGCTACGTCGATTGCGTTGCTGAAGTTGAAATAACTTAATTTGGCTTCTGGCGCTGTCTATACAGCAGGAAGTTGAAGGAAGAACACTCTTCCTTCAATTTCCCTTGCTCCTCATGAAATGAGGGTTACAGGAATTGGAGTAAGAAGTCCTCCATCTCAACATTATTCCAGAATAATGGCTTGCTATGTAGATGGGCATTTTATTATTTCAAAATAACATCAGTTATTCCAAAATAACACTGCTGTGTAGACATACCCTATGAGTCCTAAAGGGAACAGGTCTATATGACCAAGTAAATCTGAATCTGGTGCATGAGAAGAACAGCTGGAAGTAGGGATTTTGTGACAGTGCATTACATTTTGTCATTTACCTTTGTTTTGCTGCCTGCATTGAATGCCTTGCGGAACCTAGTCAGTGAAAGGACTTTTGTTGATTTCAGTGGGCTTTAGAGCATACCCAATGCTTTCTGGGCTAGCTGGGATGGGTATATAAGGCTATAATAGGGCAGGAGGTTTGGTTTTAGGGAGACAGACTGGCATTCCAAGATCTAAGAGATGTATGGAAGAATAACATTTAAGGGTTGCTTTAAATTGGAATAATGTCTTCTACTTTCTAATTTTGGCTAAGCTTATTCTTATTTTTGTTGTTAAACCAGGCTGCAGTTCGATTGGTGTCCTGTATGCTTTCATAAATGGTTTAACATAGATGTTGTGAGCCTCACCCTGCCCCATGTGGAACTGTTTTCAGCCGTGATGCCCTGGAGCCTCATAGAGCCTCTGTGGGTTAGGTGAGATGTCATTCTGCTGTCAAATAGAAATATATATGTGCAATTTAAGTTTAGTCTTTCAGTATAACAAATACTTCACTAAGGAACAGTAGCAAATTCTTCTTAAAATCTGTCCCCAGTACTACATAACTAATTTGAAACACAGTTGTTTCTTCATTAAAATGTAATTGACTGGGATATAGATAGTGTTGCGTTTTCTCATCTATTTAAGGATAGCAATAACAAGATTAATGTAAACTTGAGGATTAGCCCCTGCTGCCATAGCAAAGGCTACAAGAGGGAAGCCATTAGTACTAGGACAATCTGTGACATCTGGGCTTCAGCTTCTTTTTGCTGAATTTCCTTTAGCTACTCCTAGCTTAGAAATCTAGTTCAAAAATAGCATACGGGATATCTGTTAAATCCAATGAAACCAGGTCAATTGCATTTCACTTTTGGTGAGATAAGTGGTGAAGAGACCACTGGAGCATTCTGATGTTTTTATTAAAAACTCATGACTTAGTTGGTACAGTTTACTGAGAAATCATTATTGTAATCAAATTTGTTATGTAAGAATTTGAAATCACAGTTGCTATTTGCATGATCTATATTCATAACTTTGCAGGGAAAAATGTAATTTGTGCAGCTGTAACCATGCATATACAGTCATCTACAGATTCAGCTAAGCATATCTGTTCATGCTGTGTACATTAACACTTTTGCACAAGAAACTGCATGAATGGATTCAATTTGCGGTGTGGGGAAATCTGGTTTTAGATGCTTGGCAGCTACCGGTTATAGCAGGGTTAGGCAATAAAAAAACAGCATCCTATCAGGATTACTCCCTGGTGGGTTGCCGCCACTCTGTTTACCTGTGCCTCTGCAGGTATTACAGTCACAGCTCTCATTGGCCACAAATTGAGGGTTGTGGCCAATGCAAGCAGCGGGAAGTGGTGCTGACCAGGATGCCACTTCTCGCTGCTTGCATTGGCCGCAAATGGTGATTTGTGGCCAACAGTAGCTGCGATCATCCAATACTAGTGGAGGCTCAGGTAAACATGAAGGCAGAGCCCACCAGTGATTAGCCCTGCAGACTCGATCTGGCCCGTGAGCTGAAATTTGCCCACTTCTAGGTTATAGGCACGTCACAAACAAGTAAATACAAAGAATGATTCCCTGGGAAGTCACTTAATTTTTCTTATTTGCAAATGCTTTTGCCCATCTGTGTTCTAGTTAAAATTCATGAGTGCTTTAGCATTGATTTTAGTGGGAAAAGGGTTATTCCAGCACCAGTTTTTGGTAATCCCACTTTCTGTTTTTCCAAGATTTTTGCATGGAGACTTGCCTTTCTTAGTTGGCTGTGTAACTACAAAGTATTGAAATCAACCAGTGACAGAAGTAGGAATGAGAACCAAGGGCTAGAGCCACCAAAGGATATAGGGGCATAAATCCAACATTAGTAAGAGCATCTGAGATCCATCTTGATAGCCTGGTGGGGTGGGTTTTCATCAAATCTCACTCTGGCCTAATGACTGCTCATTGAAGAAGCACTATAGAATAACACAGAGATGATGAGCAAATTGTCATTATGAATGATGGTGAGGTGCTATTATGACTGACACACTACGCTAGTGGTTAAGGTACTCACTTATGAATTTGAGTTTCCTGCCTCATGTCTCTGCTCCAATTACTATTTTAATTTACAAAAGGTGGCAAAGCTTCAACAAAGAAACTGAGAGAGGTCTTTACATCAAAATATCTCATAGCCCAGTAGTTTCAGCATGCTTCTGAGAAGTAGGAGACCTGTATTTAACTTCATTCCCTACTTCAGGAAGAATGGGGAACTGAACCTGGACCTCACATGTCTCACATAAGCACCCTAACCATGGATATAGAAATTAGAGTGAAGGCTACATCGCCCTCACCCTCTGGCCATTTTGGGAATCTAGGCCTTTTAAAGGGAATAAAAAAGTCCAGTTGGGGCCAAATGAAACACAATCTGTTTTGTTGGTTTTGAGTTTATGAACAAATCTCTTTGAATTGGGCATTTCTGTGGCAGGCAAAATTTAAAAAAATGTAAAAAATCTGTTGTCCAGCCTGCTCTAACTTAAAAAAGCAGAAGGTGAATAAAAGTAAATGCCACAGAGCTGTCAGTTTTCTCCTCCTAGTTCAGGTGGGGTAGAAGGGGCAGAATGCAACAGGCACAAAGGGAGTCTTATGTCTGCCTGCAATATCTTGGATGGGGTAGGTTTAGTACATGCTGCGTGTGCTGCTGTGTCAAGTATAGATCTGCCATCTCTAACACTATATCCCTGGAGCTCTGGAGTTACTGGGAGGGTGATTGCTTCAGTCTGCTACAGGTGCAGTCTCAAAACACTCTCAGGGAAGATTATCATCTCACGATCAAACTGCAATTTTGTATGTTTCAATGCAAATTGTTCATGTGCTTAAAAATCTGGGAGATGTAAAATCTTGGCAAAGGTGAAAGGTAAAATTTTTAAGAAAAAAATTCACTAGTTTTTCCCATCTGTTATTACATCTCCAGGGGCTCAGATGCCAAGGTGGTGAGCATGCAATAGAAATACCTGCATAAAGATAGATTAGTTGTGCAAACTCAAAATTTGTGAATTAAAAATACTGAGATAAATCTGCATAGTTCCACTAGTGTCTAAACCAGAACACTTAAACATCTACCATATTGCTTTGTACAGTATTTCCTTAAATACAATAACCAGCCTACAGATAGATACCTTTCAACATTCTAGCTTTTTGCAAACATTCTATCTTCATGCAGGGTTTGGGTGTCCGGCAGACTGTTTTTGAGAAGAAACTTTTACAAAAATTACATGTATAGAGTGATGCAGGTTCCAAGAAAGATTACTTTCCCTTACTCAGTAGAAGGAATGTTTTAACTTCTCATTGCTCTGAGAGCAATTACTTCTCTTCCATACTAATACCAACCCTTGCAACAAACCCCGGTGCCAGCTTTGTCCACATATTTACTCTGCTAACACCATTATTGGACCTAACCATGCCTATTACAAGATCAAGAACACATATTCCTGTTCATCCAGAAATATAGTTTGTCATCATGTGCCTAAAGTGTCCGTCTGCTATGTACTTTGGACAAACTTCTCAGACACTTCACCAAAGAATCAATGCACACAAAACAGACATCAGACTGTCTCATAGAGAGAAAGCTGTTGCTTGCCATTTCAGCCAGACTGACCATTCTCTCAATAACCTTAAAACATGCATATTGCTTCAGAGAGATTTTAACTCCAGACTTCAAAGAGAAGCTTCAGAATTGTCATTCATGCTTAAATTTGACACTTTATGTATGGGTCTCAACAAAGATGCTAATTATCTCACCCATTACAAAGATAGCTTCCCCAATTATCACCCCTAATATCATTACCTCACAGACACTAACCTTTCCCCCTCACCCGCACTCTGTTCAAAATTTGATTTGTCAATTTTATATGTGTTCACTTTTTTTTTATTGTATCACTTTGGTATATATGATTGTGCCAATTTTCTTCCACAAATTGATCTGAGGAAGTGGGTCTGGCCCACGAAAGCTCATCACCTAATAAACCATCTTGTTAGTCTTTAAAGTGCTGCATAGTTCTGTCTTTTGTTTCAGCTAGACCAGACTAACATGGCTGCATCTCTATCACACTTCTCTTCCACAGGCAGAAAGGGATAGACATCTTGCTAACTACTACATCTCAACTAACATACTAAAGTGAAATGCTCATAACAAGGCTTATACAGCACGTCGATCCTGCCTAGTTGTCAAAATAAAGTAGTCCACTGGCCCTAGCTCTCTGTATAGGGTTCAATTTAATCCCAAAAGACCACATAGGGACTTAGCTTTCAATCCCAGCTCTACTACAGTGTTTGTAAAATGGGCATAATTACTGAATAATGCTTACCTACTGGCTTCACAGAAGTTCTGGAGGAAAACATTAATTAGCTTTTTATAAATATTAACTATACTCCTCTTCTGAGGGTCTCTAATACTTACATAAAGTGAAGAAAGCAAACTCCAAATCCCACAGATCTCTGGTATCAGTCTGTAGCATCAAGTATCCTACAAGGATCCAAGGCTCACCATGTATTAATAAAAGCACATATAGGTCAGAGTTATCAACCTAGTGGGCCTTTCTGAAAATTTGTCTTGAGATCATTATCCACTTCTTACTACTGATACCTTCCGTTTTTGTGGCTATTTCCCCCCCTGTGTAGAATTCTTAGGTATTTTAATTCCCTTCTCTCAAATAATAGCTAATGCCAAACTCATTGAGTCCACTGATTTGTTTCAAAAGATTTTCACTTATCTTTTGCGAGAGATACATTCAGTTCTAAGCTCTCTAAGGGGATTAATTCCATTGTATTTCCCAGTGGGGGGACAGACCAGAATTGTTATAGATCCTTGGATTCCATTAACATAATACTTCACAAGGACCTCAAGTTCTCTCCTCTTGAAGATGTAGTAAAAGCTGAGGTAGATTGCAAAGGTCAAGATGGTACCAGAGCATCTGGTGATGCACTAGATGTTTTGTAAGGCTTGGGGGCCCAAAGAGTCAAAGGTTTTTACATGATCCAGTCCCTATGCTTCATTAAATTGTGTTTCAAGTAGGTTTGGTGTTTGGAATACAGAGACCTTAGCCTACTTAGTACCATGGCAAACACATTATTGAAACATTTTATTAAAGATAGAAAAAAAGAAGTTAAATCCTCTGGAATGGGAAGTATCAGGGCTTTCATTTCAACACCTGCAGAGAGTCTTTAGGAGGAAAAATCCTCTTTGATAGTCTTAGACAGCAAAACTGTCCTTGCTAGGGAAAAGAGAAAGTTACTTGAGCTGCTCTGTTGCTGCTGCTGTTAAAGTCCAATTCTGCTTCCTTGATGATAAAACAAAGTTAACACCCACAAAAGTGGAAGGAAAAAAAGACCCCAACATTGAAAAAGCAGCTTTTGTCTCCAGTATTGATTTTCATTTGCAATATGATAAAAAAATAAAATAAAAAAGCCACAGGACAAGCACATTCTTATCAGCCACTATGAGACCTGGTAAAATTACACTTGTAACAGCACTGGGCTTTTGAATACATTGGTTTTTTTTAGTTGTCTCCCTCATCGCATGGGAGAAGGGGGTGAAAAAGACCCAGAGGAGTAGTGCCTTGGATTTGGCTGACTTGGTTGAAGTAGTGATGACATATGTGTCCCTCTTTTTGGCTTGGTCCAGATCAGTAAACTTTTTCAGTATAAGATAGATAAAAGAGAGATGGGAATGAAGGAGATTGTAGGGTAGCAGCTACGATGATGATGATGTTTGCTCTGTTTGCCAGTTTTTCTCTCTCGAGCTCTTCTAATCAGGACCACAAAAGGGACGTTTGAGTGCAACAATTCTTCTTGTTTTGAAAACCACTGAGGCCTAATATGATCGATTTTGGTTCATTAACTTTTCTTTGGTCACACACTATTACAAGGATGATACTAACACAGTCCTTCAATTGTATCAGTAGGGCTCTCAGTTTGAAAAAATTAAGTCTTTGTCTCCCTTTTTATATCTTTTCTCATTGTTATACGGTACTGTGACATTCTGTGAATTTACATTCTCTTGTTACAATTGAACTTATGACTCAGTCAAATTTGTAGTCCCAGTTAGGAATGGCTATGTTAGAAAAGTAGTGTTTAGTGTGTGGATATTTCTTATTAGTCTAAATGTAATATGGAAAATATAGACTGTAAAATTGCCAAGGTCCTAAGGTTAAATATAGTCTTGGATAACTTTCCTTACTGCTTTGGAAAATTATCAGGAGAGGGCAGATGGTCCAAATTTGAAGGAAAGAAAGCAATAGAAATTGCCACGTTTCTCATAATACTATAGAACCTTTTCTCTTAACAGTCTCATTCCTGTATCAACATAAGACAGGTAACATTATTCAAAACTATATGGCCTCAGCACTGACCAGCTACATTCTGGTTTGCTGCTTTCACCTTGAGACACACCAAGGTTTGGAGAGCCAGGTCCAATCCCATTGAAATCAATGTATGTCTTTCCATTGACTTCAGGTGGTGTTGGATCAGGACCAAAGAGAGCAATTAAGCTACAGAACGTGAATATCTTAGGGAAATCCATCTTTGATTCAGAACATATGTTTCAATAATAAAACCCAGATCTATGTTTCTAAAGTTCGGTGCTATAATCCACGGGTTTTTAACATTGTAACAAGATTGTCTTACTGGGCGTATGGTCAGTGTTGTCTGCATTTAGTTTAAATAGGTAGGCTTATGCCACACTGTTCTTAAATGTGAAATGTGACAGTGCTACTCCTCTGTTTGAAGAGCAATGCTATCAGCTATGCTAGTAAAGGGACGGCTGTTGTGCTGACTATATGGCGATGCAGACTTCCAAAAAACATGTCACAATGGTAGTATTGCACTGGAAAGTCCTAATGTGATTTATGAGCTAATAGGTAAGTATTGTATTTGGTGTCAGCCTTATTATTTATTAGTTTCCAAATTGCCAAAGATGACAGAACCTAGGTCAGTTCTCTTCTGCAGTCAGTGAAGAATAATCAATCTAGTGGAGAGTTTCATCTAATTTTTAAAAGGGAAGAATGGAAAGGGCAAAGAGGTGCCCCACTTGGTGTTAGTTACTTAAAACTATAGAAGATTTAGAAATAGTTTGTATTCTAAAGTGTGAACATACATCAAGTTACTGTGATATGGAAAAGTTAACCAATATATTTGCAAAACTGAATTTAGGGACCAAATATCTGATGTATATAAGCAGTAGCTTTGCTTTTTATTATAACATTCATTTGGGCTATGTCTACACTACAGAGTTTTTCCGGGATACCAGAGTATGCCGGAAAAACTCTTCCGCATCCAGGGAATGCATCCACATTTTGGATCTGTTTCTGAAAAAGCAGGTGCGTTCTTTCAGCAGTCCTCTGTTCCTCATTTTATGAGGAATAAGGGCTCCTCCAGAAGATGAAGTTTTTCCCACATTTGGCCCTGGGTAGACAGACCAAACATCGAAAAAGCCTGTTCTGAGAAAAGAATTGGAAAAAGGTATGCAAATTGCGAACTGCAACTTGTGTACCTTTTTCCTGAAAAAGAACTGCAATGTAGACATAGCTTTGGAGATATAGTACATATAACCCACCCCAAAAAGTCATTGCAAAGCCTTCATTGACAAAGCAGCTCTATCCAGGTTAAAATACTGACTTTCATATGTTTCTGTAGTCTATTTTAAGATCAACCATGGCTGAATTTACTAGTGAATAGTTGGTGACTGTCAACTACAGACAGCTTTCTTACTCTAACAATAACTATGGTATTGATCATTGATAGAGTAGAACATACTGCTGTGACTAACAATGTGGTTAGCCAATGCTGGGCATCAGAACTACTCCATCATGTGTCCTCTGAAGAAATGTTCATTGTAAATGTGTGGATAGTTGATATGTTAGAAGAGTGTATTAGGAAGATTGGTTTCTCCTGAGCCTTTCACTTAATGCTTTATCTCTGCTTACCTTTCTCTAATATTCTTTTCTCTTGATGGCTTTGAACCACCTCTTGTCACAAAATTTCCACAGGCACAATAAGTTGATATTACAGAGATTATACAACATTTAAAGTAAATCCTTTAGATCTGCATTTCTTTGATCATAATTCCCCCTTCTCATTAATTGTCTAATTAAGCTAACATTGCACTCCTAATAATTACTATCAGCTGGATATTTTCATGCAACTGAAGCTACTTCTTTTAAAATATCTGCTTTGCATAGAAAGTTGTACTTTTTCCTCCAGTTGCACAGCCATACAATTTATTTTATGGGTAACCTGGGTAGACTAAACACTTTTGGCAAAAGCAGTTTCCTTAATAAGATTAATCAATTACATTTTTTTCTCTGCCACATAGTCAGAGATGTAGAGCATATCTTTCCACCTGGATTCTTCATTTCATGTGAAAAGCTAGAATAAAAAGGGACAAGATGGGATTACAAACCTCTGTTTCTTCCCATAAACTCTTCCTGTTTCTGCAGATGGTACCTTTGACAATGGAACTCTCTAAATAGGCTCAATTGTTAATCCACTGTCAGAAAAGAAACTTAACATTACAGTGTCGTTTTCTCTTAGACAGTAGTGACTTGGTAATAACGAGATTGTCACTTCCATAGTTACTGGCTCACTGATTCCATATCAAATGCGCTTCCATTTGCAAATGAAAAACAATGAGTCTTATTTGCCCTACTAACACTTCCTTGTACTTTTCAGTCAACTTGGGTTCATCCTGTGAAAATATAACATTAGTAGAGCTGGGCAAACTTTTTTTGTTTAAAATGTTTCAGTGAAACATGCAGATTCAGATACCAAAATATTTTGCAAACTATTCATGTCAGTATTGCCAAATTAGTTTAAAAAAACAAACGAACCCTAAACAAGTAAAATTGAAACATTTTGTTCTGACACTCTTTTGGAAAAAATGTTTAGTTTTCTGTGGGGGAAGGGAGGCAGAGGGTTCAAATTGTCCTCTTCTACTATGAAAACAAACATTTAAAAATGCTTGAAATCTAACCAAAATATTTTATTTTGGGGTCAAACGACTTTTTTTGTTTTAAATTTAAAACAATTATTTTAAAATAAATATTTTAATAGCTGAAGACTGTTTCACTGAAACAATTTTTTCTCTTGGACTAGCAAGATAACAGGAATCAATTTATCTGCACAACTATAATCATCATTTGGAAACAGATGTTCTGCAAATTATGACCTTAGCTATACCTCTGCAAACCCCATTGCCTTCAAAATTGTCAATGACCTCTGTGTAAAAAATAATACGCATTGTGAGAAATAAGGAATAGAGGGAGAAATAGTAGAGGGTAGAATAAGTGGAAAAGCAACAGGAAAAACAAGAAAAGATAGAAAAGGGGGAGAGATGAAATGGGGCTTTTCCTCAGCAAATGGTTATTTACATATAATAGGTGTAAACTACTTCTGTCCCGCTAATGCTGTGGTTGGCTGGGGGGGGGGGGGGCGGTCTCTTATTTATGCTAAATCATTTTATTCTGGGTCTCCAAAGGTCAGCTATTTTTTTTTTAAGATAAATGTCTGGGCACATAAACCCTCAGTTGGTGGAATTGTAAGTGTAAGCAACTGCAAACAAAGGTTATGTCTGCACTACAAAATTAAGTTATTTTTATTGAATTTGACTTTGACTTTCTGGTTTAACAAATGTGGTTTTTAAATGTCCCTATTAGGTGGCTGTGGTTGGTGGAGGGGATGCTGTAGCTAGCTATCTCACAGTTCCTGCAGCATATTGGAATTCTGGATTAGCATCCCAATGCTTCATGGGATGAAAACATTGTTGCAGTAGTTATAGGTGGTGTGGTTGTCTAAACTCCTTTATTTTCATGCAGCATTGTTGTGTATCCTTGGGATAGCCCTTATTCACCATGCCCTGTGAAGTTTTGGCATAGATATCAGCATTTCTTTTGCTGGTTTGGAGCTCTGTGTGCACTTACTCTTCCCCACACAGAGCAATCAAATCCACTGCCTCCTGACTAGAAACTTGAAAAGGATCCAGAGGTGAGTGAGAAACACTTCATGCTAAAGGCGTTTGTGATCCTGGATATACTCAGCTATGCTGGTGAGCTGTCCACACTGATCAAACAGGAACTGAACATTCAGAAGTTCTTGAGGTTTTTCCTGCTCACTTGGCTGGAGTATTGGAGTTCAAAGTGCTTGCCAGAGCCCTCATAACAGAGGACTGTGGATCATCCTATCATCCAGTACTTCCAAATTTCAATACACAGTGTTTACTCTGCCCTTAATTTGAGGCATGAATGTCGTCTTGGATTTTATTCCACTAATTCAGGTAGAATACGGGGGTTGATTTTAAAAGCCTTAAAGGTCACTGGGAGGGCCTGGGCATAGGGTTGCCAGATGATTGAAACAAAAATACCCCCCAAAAATGGGAAAAAAATTCTGTTGAAGAGGGGGAAAAAAGAAGGGGAGACCAAAGTTGTTGAGCAAAAAAAAGGGGGGGGGGACTCCAAGTAAGCGCAAAAAAAAATTTAAAATAAAACAGCATGTCCCCTTTAAGAGCTAATGCAGGGATAGCCGCATGTGGCTCGCGAGCTGCGAGTTAGCCACGGCTGCTTTGGAGGATAAAGCTAAAAATCAGAATGATGTTGATAAAGAGAAAAGTAGGGCTATAGACAACAAAATTAAATTCAATAAAAACAAATGTGAGGTGCTACAGTTAGGGAAGAAAAAAAAATGAACAAATACTGAAAGGGGAGCTCAATGGGTTGGGAGCAGCACAGCTGAGAGAGGATCTGGGAGCCGTGTGAGGTCCAACTTCAACATGAGTCAGCAATGGGATGCTTTTTCCAAAAAAAGCAAATGCATTTACAGGCGGAATTAACAGAATGGTAGCACACGTGATGGAAGGTGATAGTACTGATTTACTCAGCACTAATTAAGCTTCAACTGGAGTGTTATTTCCAATTTTGGTCACCGAATGTATAGAAAAGAGATAGAGAAAGTGGGAAGGATCCAGAGGTGAGTACCAAAGATAATCAACGGGATGGAATGCATACCATCTGAGCAAAGGCTGTAAAAATGAGGTATGTTAATTTGGAACAGAGGTGATTAAGGAGGAACATGATAGTGGTCTTCAAATACTTGGAAGGCTGCCATAAAAAAAGATGGAGAAAAGATTTTCTGTTTTGTCACAGAGGGCAGGGTGAGAAGCAATGAGTTCAAATTACAACATAGTAGATCTAGATTAACTCTCAAGGAAAAACCTCCTAACTGTAAGGACTTTGAAACTGACAGCCTCGAAGGTTGTGGAAGCTTCTCCACTGGGAGTTTACAAAAGCAGGCTGGATAGCCTTCTGTCTTGGAAGATTTAGCCACAACAAATCCTGCATTTTGGCAGAAGGGTTAAACTAGTCCAGTGTTTCTCAAAGTGGATTGCAGGCCCACTTTGAGAGAGCTGCTAATGGTCTGCTCCGGTTTGTTTACTTAATGGCTCCGCAGCCATGGAGCCTCACGGCTCCCATTGGTTCTGGTTCACAGTTTGCAGCCAAGGGGAGCTGTGGGAAGTGGCATAGTCTGGGCCGCTGCTTCTCATGGCTTCCCATGGCTGCAAACAGTGAACTAGAGCCATTGGGAACCGTGAGGCTCCATGTCTGCAGAGCTGTTAAGTAAACAAACTGGAGCAGCCCATTAGCAGTTCTCTGGGTGGGCCTGTGGCTCACTTGGAGAAACACTGGACTAGATGACCCTGGCAGTTCCTTCTAACCCTATTATTCTAAGGAGTGATCAATGTATGCCATTTTCTCTGGCAATGAGGAAGATCTAGTGAGAGAAAGTACCTGTTTGGACTAAGAATATAGCTAAGAGTATTGTATTTCAATGATACTCTTAGTCCAGACGGAGTGACTGAGGGCCCATGTGCACACAGACATTTATCCCTATAGCCTTTCTAAACTAAAAATCACACTGTCACTAAGGAAGCTGATAATGTAATTAAAGTTATAAACTAACTTCTGAGAATAAAGATGATCAAACCTTAATCAATTTAGGTGTCCTGAGAAGACAAACCTGTGAATCTTTTACTTTCATTGGCTGTTTACCAGCAGATGCAGCAGCATCTACTAATATGAAAAAGTAAAATTTTGTTCTCATACTACACAATGTATAATTACTTAAAACTTTTAAAATATAAATATAGATTGAGAGTGCAGTTTTCCTCTGCCCATGTAAAGATTCTTCCCTGCTGGCTATTTGGGGGTATGTTTACACTACAGTAGACAATAAGATTGCATCATGGCATATTTACGCTAGCTGTAATCTAGATAGCGTGGCTATATATAGCAAGAAAAATAAGATTACTCAGGCATCAGTGCAAACTGTAGAAGCACCTGCGGGTCCTAAGGAAATATCAATGTTACTAACCCAGGGATGGGCAAGATACCTCTTGCAGGCTAGATCTGGCCTGCCAAGCCACTGGATCCAGCCTGCGGATGCCCCTCCCGGGACCCTCAGGTGCGCAGCAGCTGCTGTTTTAAATGCAGGCTGTTCCATGGGACTCTCTACTCTGGAGGGAAAGCTTGGGTCATCTCCCCGCCCCGAGCCCAATTCTCAGCTCCTATTGGTCAGATACAACCGGAAGTGACCCCAGGAACTGAGAGATTGGCCTAGGGGATGGGGGCAGTGCAAGCCTCTTCTCCCTCCCCCTTCCCCCCCCCCTCCCTCCCAGAGCTGAGAGCTACATAGAGGGAGCAGGCTGTATTTTCAATGCTCTGGGGCTGCGGGAGGCAGGGAGCCCAGCCTGCCTTGGGGGTGCTGCAGGGCTGCTGGCCAGAAGATGCTTAAGTAAAGGCCTCCCAGCCAAAGCCTGCCTCTGGAACCCTACCCCTCCTACACCCCAACTCCCTCCCCCAAGTCACCTTCCAAACCATCCGTACACACTCCTGCCCCAGTCACAACTCCCTCCCAGATCCTGTATTCCCTCCTACAGTCGTCCCCCCCCCCAGGCCAGAATCCTCTTCTGCACCCCCACTCCCTCCCTAACCCTACACCCTAATCCTCTGACCCAGGTCACAATACCCTCCTGCACCCAAACCCCCTCTCAGACCCTACACCATCTCCTAAATCCCAGTCCCTTACCCTGTGCACCCTTCTGCACCCAACCTCCATCCTAGACCCTGCATCTCCTCCACAGAAAATTGCAACCCTGACCACTTTCCAAAATCTTGGAGTGGACCCCCACCAAAAATTATTGCCAACCCCTGTACTAACCCATCCGGAAGCCCATGTGTAAGCGGGGGAATGGTCCCACTATTGTGGGGAACTTTCCTGGCTTCTATACACCCCGGTGAAATGAACCAGCGAAAGGATCTGAGTCCCCGCTCCCACTTCCTTTACCCCACGGCTCCCTGATCCTGAGGGCTCCCCCTCCACTCTCCTGAGTAGCAGAGCCCTTGAAACCCCAACAAGGCTGGGCCCAGGTTTCCTGGGGCTTAATCCCTGACCTTGTAGTCACTAGGGGCAGGAGTTAGGGTGTCCCCACTCCGAGGTGCTCTCTTTACACTGCCGGCCTTCTTGGCCCAGTGACCACTTCATAAGGTTCAAAGCAAATACAATTTATTAAACAACAACGGATTAAAGAGAAAAGAATAAGAAAAAAATGAGAATGGTTAAATGAGAACACACAGCTCTGCTCTGTAGCACAGGGACATCAAAACAGCAGCCTGCAGAGTATAAGGACAGTCCACAGTCTCTTTCTTAGAGGCCCTGGATATGCTGCAGGGGGGGCTACAGGCTGGACACGCTAGCTCTGGTAGTGACCACACAGTCTCAAGCTCGAAGTGGCCAGACCCCTTTCCCAGTCCAGAGCCTTTCCCCACACTTTGCTGGTCCCAGGTGCTCACCACATCCAGCTGCAGGCTGTGCTGCTTGGCCAGTTCCAGCTCCTTGTGTTGCTTCTCTGTTCCTTTTGGCTCTGAGCACTGCCAGTCTGCTGCTCAACACAGGGTCTGCTCTCCTTGAGTTGTGTATGCCTGGCTCTGCAGCTGCAAAAACTGCCCCTCAGCACAGCTTGCACTCCTCTTAGCAGTGTCTCAGCTCTCTGTTCCTTTTGCAGGACTTCTTCATACAGCTTGCACTGCTCTTTTCAGCTCTCTGTCTTTTGCAGGACCTCTTCTGCACACAGCTTGTTCTGCTCTTTCAGCTCCCTGTTTGCTCAGAGAGAGCCAGAACAATCCCCACTTACAACCTGTCAGTCAGGCTGAGCTGGAGTGTTGACTGCTTTCCATTGTCTCTTGGGTCTGTCAGTCTCATGAACCCTTCCCCTTCTGAAGCTGGTAAACCAAAAAACTCCCACAGAGTTTTAGTAAGGGGTAACAGTCCCCTTACACATGCCACCATACATTCAATGCTATTTTAGCCATGCTACCTAGATTAATACAACAGCAGCCCCTGCTACAATCATACCTCCAATTGCAATGGAAGCAGACCTTGAGACACAGGAAGAAGCCTTTGTAGGGTGGGCTTCACTGAGCTGGATCTTAAGGCAGGGACTTGATTTTCTTTTTCTGCTTATGCAATTTCTTGAGGAAAAGAATTTGCTGTCAGTAACTGTTTTCTGCTGAGTCATTCCACCAGCTTAAAGACAACTCAAAATACAGAAATGGTTTATAGCAAACATACAAACATAAAATGGAGAATGGGAGAGGCCCTGAAAAATGATGATCTGCAAGCAGCGTAAGTTCTGCAGGGTCAGGGCATGCCAGGAGATTGGGGAACCCTGTAATATTTTGAAACTAGGCACTGATTATGAAGCACTTGAGTTCTGCAGACACCCTGACAAAAGACCACACATGGTGAATTTCATCTTGATTTTGCTTTTGAGAATTCATAAGTGGAAGAATTAAAACTGAGTTTATAATTAAATATATAGGTTATAACCTCCTTTCCGCTCTTTCTGCATAATTTTGAGCTTTAATGTTGTGCCGCAAACTGTTAAAGCACCCTAGGGAACTTTCAGTGCACACCATCAGGGTTCTCATGAACCAATTAACCCACAACATATTAGTGCACTCTAGATATCACACCCCAGCAGTGCATTACCTTGCCATGTTGACAAGCCCTCAAATGCAATTTCCAGGTGAATTTCATAGATTTTTTTTTTTTGTGTGGGGAGGGGGATTACAGTTTGAGTTATACTTGTGGCATTTATTTCTTATTGGTAGAGGAAATTTCAGCTTGTCATGACCTTCAGTTTTCTGTAGGACAAATTATAAAGATCTGTCCTTCCGCTATTTCTTTGACTCAGTGCCCATACATTTCAAGACACTGTTGTTGTACTAAGGTAAAATCTCAGTGTACAAGTGGTTCCTGTTCGAATGGCATTGCTTTTTGAGTTTAAAAATAAACTCCTAGGCATTTTATGTTAGCAGGATACAAAACTTGAAAATGTGATCTAAGATTTGAGACTAGGAATGTAATGGCTATGCCTTTCAATTTAGCTGAAGGCAAATCAATAGAAATGGCAATATGCAGGGATTAAAGTTCTTTCTTAATTGTGTGGTATACCTACTATTTCCTTGCAGAAATCGCATGCCACTTCTTACAAATATCTAGACAGTTTCCTAATCTCAAAACTTTCCAAAATGAATTTATGTGCCCCCGTTGGTAGGTGCTCAACTTGAAACACTATGGGCCTGACTTAGAAATGCTAAATATCCTTGGCTCATGCTGAAGTTAATGAGAATTGTATGCTCTTAGCATCTCTGACTTTGAGGTCCAAAGCATCTTAAGCGTGGGTATCCCAAGCCAGGTGACACTGAAAATTAGTTACTTTTTTGAAAACTCTTCTCATAGTGTGTAAATCTCCATAAGCTATCTTTTAAATGCAGGTAATCGTACAGCAGTTGGGTTTTCTCAGACGCATTTCTAAACAGGGTAAGGAAATCTGCTTTCATGCTCAGTGAAGGACTAAAGTACCCCACAGATCCTTTAATTCTGGGCAGGCTTTGCTGAATTTTTATGAGTGATGAAAATGATCCTGCTGTGCTGCTCACTCCTTTGAGTGAGGGGGGGAGAAGTGGGGAGACTCTATGTATGTCCACAGTTGTTCAGGAAGATCACTTCTCTTGTTATGCTCCTTCCTGTTCCACTGATGTACATCTTGTGTGCTCAATGAATCTTTGATCAGAGAGTAGAACTTAGAGGAAAGTTGAATAAACTTGAACAATTAACGTAATGCACCTATAACTTGAACAGATGTCTGCCCGCATATCCATATATAAAAATCTCGTTTTGGCTGGGACTGTCATCCAGATTTTCAAAATTAGCTCTAAGTGGTGACAGTCCTGGTCCATGTACTCGGTAGTATTCCCAGCTATTTTTTTAGTTAGTGGTAGTCAGTAATTCGGGGCAACAGTTTATTTCCTAGTTTTGCTGTCTTGTTTATTATTTCTGGGCTCTCCTGATAAGTGAGATTCTTCTTCGATTGATTGCTTATGTGCATTCCAGTAAGGTGTGTGCGCGCAGCATGCATGCGTCATCAGAAATTTTTCCCTCAGCAGTACCCTTAGGGCCAGCAGGGAGCCCCCTGGAGTGGCACTGGTATATCGGCCCATATATACCCCTGCTAGCCCCCCCAATCACTCAGTTCTTTCTTACCGCTGTGACTGTCATTGGAACAACCCTCAGCTCATCTAGCGATAGTTGTCTTCAGTATTGTTCTTTGTTTCTTCAGTTAGCTTAAGTACCTGCAGTTAAGTTAAAGACTCTTTTGTTGTTTATTGTTTTCATTGCTGTTCCCCGCCGCGGTGCGCCATGCGCCTGTGGCAGGGCATGCCCGGCCCGCAAGGCTTTAAGTCCTGCAAAAAGTGCCATAAGCCTATGCCCCTCATCCTATCAGACAACACGACAGAGGTGGCATATATAAACAAGCAAGGCAGGGCCCGTTCCCCTCGCCTGTGCTTGGAGGTGATCCACCTGTGGGAACTTTGTATTGTGCTGGATATCCACCTGATGGCCTCATACCTTCCGGGCTCCCAAAACAACATGGAGGACAAACTGAGTAGGTCTTTTGCAGGACATGAATGGTGTTTGAGGGGGGATGTAGCCCAATCCATCTTCCGGGCATGGGGGGTCTCCTCATCTGGACCTCTTCGCCACAGGGCAGAACAGGAAGTGCCACTGATTCTGTTCCCTTATGGGACAGGGACAGGGCTCACTGGGAGATGCTCTCCTTCTCCCCAGGCCGCAGGGCCTACTGTACGCTTTCTCACCATTCCCGCTAATCCACAAGGTCTGACTCAGGGTCCGGGAGTTCAGGGCATCCCTGATTTTAATCGCCCTGGGATGGCCCAGGCAGCACTGGTTCTCAACCCTCCTCAACTTGTCATGCGAGAGACCCATGGCCCTTCCGCTGCTCCCGGACCTGATTACTCAGGACTCGGACAGGCTCTGCCACCCGGACCTGCACTCGCTGCATTTGACAGTGTAGGAGCTCTGTGGGTAACGGCTGAGAAACTTCAGTGCTCGGAATGGGTCCAGGAAGTCCTCCTGGGTAGCAGGAAGCCCTCCACTAGGACCATATACTTGGCTAAGTGGAAACAGTTCTATATCTGGGCTGTCCAGAAGGGGGCACACCCAAGGCAAGCTGTGATCTCCTTGATCCTGGATTGCCTATTAGACCTCAGGCTCCAGGACCTCTCTTCCTCCGCCATCAAGGTTCACTTGGTGGCCATTTTGGCCTTCCACCCGGGGGAAGGAGGAAAAACTGTTTGCTAACCCAATGGTCAACAGGTTTCTGAAAGGGTTTGACAGTCTCTACCCACACATCTGCCAGCCTGTCCCCCAATGGGATTGAAACCTGGTCCTTTCCAAAATTATGGGACCCCAGTTTGAACCTTTAGCGACGTGTTCCCTTTTATACCTGTCTTATAAGGTATCTCTCCTGGTGGCACTCACATCTGCCAGGCGGGTATCCTAACTCAGGGCGCTCACCTTGGATCCCCCCTACACAGTGTTTTTCAGTGACAAGTTTAGGCTCTGCCCCCACCCAGCTTTTCTGCCCAAGGTGGTGTCTTCTTTCCACACCTCCCAGGATATTTTCCTGCTGGTCTTTTACCCCAAGCTGCACGCGTCTGGGAAAGAACAGGCTTTACACACTCTAGATGTGCGCAGGGCATTAGCTTTTTACTTAGACAGTACAAAACCATTCAGGAAGTCACCACAACTCTTTGTGGCCGTCGCAGAACGGGCGAGGAGTCAACCCCTGTCCTCCCAGCAGATGTCCTTCTGCATAACCGCTTGTATCAAGGAGTGCTATGCCCTAGTGGGGTTACCGGCTCCACCCCTGAGAGTGCACTCCATGAGAGCTGTGGCAGTCTTCACTGCTTTCATGGTGCAGGTTTCCATCCTGGACATCTGCAGAGCCGTGACATGGTCTTTTATCTATATCTTTGCCAATCACTATGCGCTAACGCATCAAGCCAGGGAAGACGTTGTCCTGGGCAGGGCAGTCCTCCACTCCTCTGTAGCTTCAACATCTGGCCCTTCTCCATAGGTTCTGTTTTGGAGTCACCTAATTGGAATGCATATGAACAATCACTCAAAGAAGAAAGAACAGTTACTTACCTCATAACTGTGATTCTTCGAGATGTGTTGCTCATGTCCATTCCAAATCCCCGCCTGCTGCCCTTTCTCTGGAGTATTCCGGTAAGAAGGAACTGAGTGGGTGAGGGGATCAGCAGGAGTATATATGGGCAGATATACCGGCACCACTTCAGGGGGCTCCCCGCTGGCCCTAAGGGTATTGCTGAGGGAAGAACTTCCGACGATGCGTGCACACTGCATGCACACCTAATTGGAATGGACATGAGCAAAACATCTCGAAGAATCACAGTTACGAGGTAAGTAACTGTTCTATCCAAAGTGGAAGACAACCAGGGAAATATATCAGAGTCCTTACCCGACAGACAGTATATCCTGCACTTCATTTACATCTTCTTCTTGGCACAGCAATATCAATAATTAGCGTCAATATTAGTAACCTCATAGTTGCCAAATCTTATTTAATTTGTGGCACAGTTCCTCATATTAAAAATTATTTTGCAGGGACAATCTCTGTCAAGACATATATTTTATACTAAATATGTGAATGTTACATAAGGATCAAGACACTCAGCCTTTCCCTCTTAATGCTGCACTGAGGCTGATGAGGGAGAATTAGGGTGACCCACTGATGCTAAGTCCTTGAGAACATAGAATCCCTGTTCTCTACTCCGGAGTGGGGAACCTAATGCCCGGGGGCCAAATGCGGTCCCCGGCTTCCCTGAATCCAGCCCCAAAGCTTGGGGCACCCCTCCAGCACTGGGGAGTAGGGATGTTAAACTGCAGTTATCTGACTAATCAGGTAGTCGATACAATTTGTTCTTCGTCGGTAGTGTCCCCATGGGTGCTCCACTTGAGGTGTCGGGCTTGTCCCAGTGCCACAAACCAGAGAATCTTCATTAGCAGTAGCCCTGCCGGACTGCTCATGTACCCCTGCTGCCTCGCGCCATTCGTGCCCTTCAGCTGAGTGTAGTCCAGCCCCGTCAGTTCCTTTCCAACCGTCTGTGACCGCAGACGGAGTTAGAACACGCTCCCTCTCTGCTCTGAGGAGAACGGAAGATTAGTTGTAGAATCATAATTTGTTAATTCTTAGTTCATTAGTTATTAATTGTTGTTATTACTCGTTATAGTTATATACTTGGTTTCAAAGGTTTGTCATAGCCGGGGGTAGTAGTGGGGTAAGCTCCGACTATCTATAAAATGCTCCCATAGTGTATGTCTCCAATAGCCTCTGACAACCAAAGTCCAGCTCCTGGCCTTCACGTGTGGCTTAGTTTTCTAAGTCTGGCGAAACTGTTTGCACTGACAGGAGAAGGGGCGAAGGCGGGTGACTGGCACCTGAAAACCAGTTGCTTCAGGCAGGTGGGGCTCGTTAGCCTGGGAAGGCTGCCCACCTAGGAGAAGGGAACTCTGAATTAAAACCTCTGCTGCCTTGTGGCGATACCTAGTTATGGGAAAGGCTTTGGGAGTAAACCCTGAGGATAAATCCGGAGATGGAGCTCCTAAGGCAGTTTGAGGTTGTACTCAACCTCACTCTGGCAGCTCCTGCGGCGACATTGGTGCCAAGCTATATTGGCTTTTGCCTTTCCCTTGGATTACATCAGTGGCGTGGAAAGGGGGATCTTGCTGCTGGGCATCAGCCGGTTCTCAACTTACTTGCCCAGGCCTGCGCCCTGGAGAGGACACTCCGGCATCGCTTTCTGAATGGTGACACAACATGGGAAGAAGCAGTTACCGGGATTAAGCCACTGCACTTGATTGGCGTAGAGTGAGGCGCCAGGGGTTGCTTCCGATGGTGGGATAGGTCTTCGGATCTCATTGGGCAGCTACTGCCCGCCTCAAGTTGGGCAGCCTCCAGCTAAATAGGTGCTGCCTCGCCACGGTCCACTTGCTCCACTGGGTGTGTGGGGCTTAGGGAATCTCCAACAGGTGGATTGTTAACCTTACACCAGGCAAAACAAACAAGCGACAAAGTAATCCAGCCTTCAGGCTGGGCACATGGAATGTAAGGACCATGATTCCAGGCCTTACAGAAGACCTACAGAACGTTAGTAACCCCCGGAAGACAGCAGTCATTAATAACAAGCTGAGAAGACTGCGGATGGACATTGTGGCCCTCCAGGAAACAAAGCTGTCATCCTCTGGATGTCTCCAGGAGAAGGATTTTTCCTTTTTCTGGCATGGGAAGCCTCTAGAAGAGACCAGGGAACATGGTGTTGGCTTCGCAATTAGAAACAACCTAGTTGGCTCAGTCATACCACCAAATGTGGGAACTGAGAGAATGCTGAAAATCCAGCTTCAAACTGTTGATTCTTGGTTCAGTAAAATGGTGGGAGTCCCAGAGGTTTAAGGCCAAATACCCAGTGAAAACACCGAATGATGGCAAGAAAACAAGTTTTAACAAAGAAGGAATGATTTATTAAACTGAACAACTTAAAATGAGCAATTACCCAATATTTGCTATCAAACAATTAAACCACAACAATTTTTAAAACTCTAAGTTACAGCTAGGTCAAATATATACACATTTCAAAAACTGTTTCTTTAAACACACTGACAATAACAAAGGTAAAAGTTATAACGGAATCTGTCTCTTTTAAACCACTTAACAAACAGTGAGGGTAAATTAAATACTTATGAACTCAGCAACAACAACACAAAGATATACAAGGAATCGGAGCATGCTTGAGATTCGTACACCCCTTTTTAGATTACCCCTTTTTAGATTCGGTGGGTAGGAGGCAGCCTTTGGGTGATCAGTCCTAAGCCAGACTCAGATTCTGTCTTCCAATATTCGGGAGTCCTCCCCGAGCTTAGGGCTGAGGGGTTTTTATGTTATTGCCTATTACCATATTTGGTATTGTTTGGTATTGCTCTGGGAGTGGCATGGGTGTGGTCAGGGTGCGGTGTGATGCCCATATATGGTATTGAGTGCTGGACTCTGGCAAGCTCCATTTTATTGGCAGATAAGCCTTGTTGCTATCCATGTGACGTGAGGTTGCTGAGGTAGATCTCGGCTATGTGCGAGAGGCCTGGCCGAGAGAACCTATACTTGACACAAATGTCAGTGGGCATGGCCAACATCTTCAGCATCTATGTGCCTACCATGAGGTCTATATCCCCAAGGTCCTCAAACCCTCAGGGTATTCACGTCACTATGGGGCAACAAGGGGCTATTCTCCAAGATGTTCACCAGATTCATACCATCACGGGTGATACTGTGACCGTTATTATCATGACCACCCATGCTCACTCAGTAGATGCTACGCGATCATGATCTCCGCGTTGCAGTCACTGGGCTTCTCCACATCACCCACCTCTAGGCCCCCTCCCTTCTGCAGCTCTGCCAACTCCTGCAGAGAACACAATCTCAGTCCCTAGTCACGAAGAGCAGGGTGACAACCACACTCCTCACCAGGAGCAACAGCGCTCAGATTCCCCTGCCGACCAATCATTATCGTTACCTGATGACGCAGTTTTCCTAGGGGAATCTTCTCTGACAGAGGACCATAAAAAATTTCAGGAGCTCTTTAGGAGAGTTGCCCAATCTCAGGACGTCCAAACTACAGATGTGCAGAAAAAACAACACCGTTTGCTGAAGAACTTGCAACCTTCCCAAAAATCATAGCTAGCACTCCCCTTTGACGAGCCATATTGGAGATTGCCAATGACATCTGGCAGACTCCAGCAGCCACTTTACCAACCAATAAACGATCAGATAAGAAGTATTTCATAAGCCAGAAGGGTATGGAATTCTTGTTTACTCACCCCCAACCCAATTCCCTTGTCATGGACGCTGCACAACAGAAGTCAAAGACAACACAAGGCAGAACCAAGGAGACTAAGTGACAAGGAGACCAAGTGTCTGGACATCTTAGGCAGAAAAATGTATTCTGCCACCTCAACCTTGAGAATGTCCAATTATGTGGCTTTCTTCGCGAATCATGATTTTGACAACTATTCAAAGTTAGTCCCTCTTTTGGACCATTTACCGGACTCCAAATGACAAATTCTGAAGGCGGTAATGCAGGAAGGCTACACGGCAGCCTGAACAGCATTGCAGATTGCACTTGACATGGCCGATGTGGTGGCACGAACCACAGCTACAGCCGTGGTTATGCGTCTTGGTTGCATCTGGCCACCGTCCCGAAAGACTTAGAAGCCGAGGTTGAAGACCTACCATTTGATCACCAGCTGCTCTTTGCTCAAACTACAGATCAGGTGTTTCATTCAGGCAAAGACTCCCGCACGACTTTGAGAACTCTGGGGATGTATACACCTCCGTACAGACGCAGGAGATATATGCCCTCAAACAAACAGAGGCCTTTCTCTTACCCTGCATGATCCAGGCCGTACGATCAACAGGCCAAGACAACGCCCGCAAAAACAGCAACAACAAACTAACAAAGCACTAGTCTTGGATACTCTGACTTGCCCCCCTCCCCCTTCTAACCTCTTGTGACGTGCGACCTATGAATGCTCACGATTAAGGTGGCGTTCCTGATTCAGCATGGCGAGTGAGTGAATTAGCGGCTCTCTCTGCCGATCCACCGTACACATTATTCACTGAGCATGGTGTAGTGCTTCATGTTCATCCTCCCTTTCTACCGAAGGTGAATTCCATTTTTCATATAAACGAACCCATAAACCTGCCGACATTCTACCCGAAACTGCATTCCACGGTGGAAGAATCACGGTTGCACACACTGGACACCAGACGAGCAGTAGCCTTTTACCTTGACAGACCATGTGGTTTCAGGAAGTCTCAGTGCCTTTTCCTATCTACAGCTAAGCGTTCAAAAGGCCAACAGCTCTCTGTACAATGCATTTTGAACTTGATCGTTTCTTGCATCACACGATGTTACGCCCTCCGTAATAGATCTCTACGAAAGCAAACTCATGGCCATTCCACTAGAGGCATGGCCACATCCACAGCTTACCTTATAGACGTGTTGTTGCAGGACATATGTCGTACAGCAACTTGGTCGTCTGCTCTTACCTTCACTAGACATTATGCCCTTGTGAAAATATTGAAGAGCGATTCTGCAGTGGCCCAAGCAGTTCTGCTCACAATGCAGAGACCATAAGTCCGAAGCACACATATAGCATTGGACCACTGCTACGTACTCACCTCGAGTGGAGCACCTACAGGGACACTACTCGACGAAAAAGAGAGAGTTACTCACCTTGTGCAATAATGTCTGTTCTTCGAGATGTGTGTCCCTGTGGGTTCTCCACATCCCACCTTCCTCCCTGCTTCAGAGCTTCTGTCTTTCTCTTTTCAGACACTTTCAGTTGGGAGGAACTGATGGGGCTGGACCGTGCTTAGCTGAAGGGCGTGAACGGTGCAATGCAGCAGGCACTCATGCGTGATCCGGCAGGGTTGCTGCTAATGAAAATTCTCCAGTTTGTGGCGCCGGAACGATCCCGACACATCGAGTGGAGCTCTCATGGAGACACACATCTCGAAGAACAGATGTTACTGCACAAGGGCGTAACTCTCTCTATTGACTACACAATTAGTTAATCAGGCCGGCTCTGCAGAGCCACAGTGGGGATAGCTCCAGGATCTGGCTTGAGCTGGGACTGAGCAATCCCAGCTCATGCTGGCCCCAGGAGCCACCTGTGCTGTGGCTCTGTACTTTAAATGTAGTAAGAGCTTCCAGGATCTTATTACATTTTAAATGCAGAGGCGCCATGTCCCAGACCAGTGCAAGCTGGGACTGTTTGATCCTGGCTTGTGGACGGGGGCTTCTGCGCCCCTGATAACGGTACTGCGAGGTGGCACTGGAGAGCCGGTGATAGGGGAACTAGCTTTTAAGCTGGCTCCTCCTAGCACCAGCTCTAGTTTCCTCCCCGCTGCTTCTCATAGAGGCAACAAGGTGGGGGGGGGGGGGGGGGGGAGAGGAGAAGTGAATAGTCAGTACTCCAGTTGAGTACCTGATAAGCTTATGCTAGTCAACTAGTCACTAACATCCCTATTGGGGAGCCTGTGCTGGTGCTCAAGGTCTCTCTCCCCTCCCCCCCATTCTTCCACAGGACTGGATCATACAAAAATCTCTTAGGCTGGGCTCCTCAAAGTTCTGGTGTGAGGGGGAATGTGGAAAATGTCTTTGTCCTTCTCAGTCAGGGGCTACTTCAGTGCTTCTCACTTGTGTGTGGTCCCTGACTGATTTTAACATGGGTCTGGGGCCCCCAACCCAAAAAGGTTCTGCACTTTTGCTGTACTCTGGGGGGGAAGGAAGAGTGAGAAAACTCAGACTTGAATGAAGGGAGACGAGACGGCCTGCTGTCTTTCCCTAAAGATGGTAAAGTGGCAGGGGAAGCCAGGCATACTGGATACCATCTGTTTTATGAAGGTATCAGGTTACTTTTGTCTTCATCCCAAAGAGGCAGTTGTAGACATAGTGGAAATCATTTGGGGTTGGTGGCACTGTGTGGAGGGAGAGGATCATGAGGCTTCGGTGCAGCGGGAGGGGTTGTCTCCATAGGTTTGACTAAGCGTTTTTGTTTACACATAGTTATCCAAACCCTAAGCCTTATAAAACTTAAGTAATCTCACTGGAAAAAAATAAAGCTCACCAGAGCAAAAACAGAATCTTTTTGTGGTAAGGAAACACTAGGTCCCAGACCCCAGCTCTTGTGGAAAACTGTGTCTTGGGGAAAAAATGACATTTTGGAAACTTGCAATGGACAGAAAACATGCTGGTAATGGAATATCTTTAGGTTCTAGTTTCCAAGAGAGTATAAAAAAATCAATAAGAAAAAAGACTTCTTTAACATCTAATCTAATTCCTTGACCTTGGCTTTTTGACTTGTTGCTCATGCGCTATTCAACACAGTGATAATTTATAATGCAGACTCTTGGGAATGTTTTGCAACATTGCACAGTGCTTCATGTCCTGTTACACATGAACACACGGAGTCTACTCTCGTCAGGAAACAAACTTTGGAAGCCAGAAATAGTGGCAAAGATAGTGAAACAAATCAAACATCAAGCCAAATATCACTAGTAGAGCAGTACTAAAGAAGTGTCAAAACTCAGACAGAACATCCAGTAAATGTACAACTTGCACCTAATGAATGACAAGACAGCAAGAACATAAATGCTGTACAGTCCCAATATTGTATCTGATAGTACAATGATAGCTGTACTGCTTTAAAGGTGGTTTAAGACTAAAGGAACCAAAGAACAATAATGCTCAAGGGAGAACCCAGATTAGTCACATTACAGAACTTCAGATACAGCAGAAACTGAGTTCAGTGGCTGCAGGGCCAGGCTTCTTATTTTTGGTTTTAACAAGTTAAGTCTTTTCCCAAAAATGGTTTTGAAATGTATTTATTTCAGAAGTCTAAAACTCAAGACACAAGAGTCCCTGTGGCACGGAGAGGGAGGGTGGAGGAAGGGACAGGGCATGTCATACTCATCTCCAAGCCCCATCCTTTGCTGCATGAACACTCACTTTGCTTCTCTGCAGCTCCCACCATTGCAGTGAGTGTGAGGGCCTCAACCCCTGGTAATCCACCTCACTTTATGCCCCCCCTGGTAATCCCTGATGTCATGTCTCTCAGGGAAGGAGGTTCAGTGGGGTGGGACTGTGGCAGGAAGGGTGGGGTTTGGGTGACCAATACATATATGTACAAATATATTAGAAGTAAGAAGATGACCAAGGACAGGGTAGGCCCACTGGTTTTTTTAATTTTTTAATTTTTTTTGTTTAAAAAATCTCAGGGTCCTTTTGTTGAACCAAAAAAAAAAAACCCTAACAACTTTGGTCTCCCCCTTTTTTTTTTCTCGACAGAATTTTTTCCCTGGTGGTTTTATTTTAGGGGGGGAGGTGTTCGGTATTATTGGTTAGACCATCTGGCAACCCTAAAAACCATGACCTATGAGAGAAAACTGAAAGAACTGAGTTTTAGTTTGGTAAAGAGAAGTCGGCGAGGGGATATCATAGCAACTTTCAAGTACCTAAAAGAATCTTACAAGGACGAGAGAGAGAAATTGTTCTCCTAGGCCTCTGATAGCACAAGAAGCAATGTGCTTAAATTGCAGCGAGGGAGATTTAGCCTGAGCATAAGGAAAATACTTCTTAACTATCAGGGTGGTTAAAAACTGGAATAAATTGTTTGGGGGGGGGGGGCGAGGGTTGTAGAATCTATCATTAGAGATATTTAAGAGCATGATAGATAGACATCTGTCAGGGATGATTTAGATAGCGCTTAGTCCTTCTGTGAGGGCAGGGGATTGGACTTGATGATCTCTCGAAATCCCTTCCATTTCTAGTAGTGTGTGATTCTATGGCTCCCCTTCCTGTGGGCTGCAAGGACTACAGGGCTGGATTGCAAAAATGCTTGGGCTGTAGATGGCCCAAAGGCTGTGAGTTTGAAATTGCTATTTATTTGAAGCTGAGACAAGCTACATTTCAGCCCATAGCATTTTTTTTTATCATTTGGTTTATGAATTCCTGTAAAAGGGGGTTTTATGTAAATGCTGACAGACCTTTAACTGTGGAAACACAAATATACCATTTAATAAACCTTGATTAAAGAGAGACTTGCTTACAAAGCCTCCTTTGGCACGGAACATAAGTATAGCACTAGAAATGAGTTTACTGTGGTCACAAATATACTACCAACAATTTTAAATTTTTCTTCTCATATTGAACCAAATATGTATATACATGTGTGTGAAAGCTTTTTTTGTTTTTTTCCCTATAGGTAAGAATACACTTCTGTAAGAATTCAAGTAAACATCAGTTCAAATTCCTTGCCAAGGAAATCAAAATAGTCCCAAATGCTGATCAAAATAAAGCCAGATGCATTCAAATTTTGTGAATGACTCACTGGTAAGGACACTGAATGAAGGCATTCATTTTAAACATGTGTTCTATCAAAGCAGTCCTATCCTATTCCCCCAGTAAATGTGTTCTAAAGGAAGCTGTAGTATACCTCAATTAATATTTCAACCTTTTCATCTTTTTCAATAGCAGATACTTTGTAAGTTAAAAATACTAAGTAGCATTGTTTAATGACAGTTCTGCATAGAATTGAGTAAGATTCTATTCTGTCCACAGCAGAATTCAAAAAGGCTTATTGAAGTCTAACATTCCTCTTAGAATTTAAAGGGTGAAAAAAGTGATGGGCCGGAAAAAAGCGGCGGACATTTTTATTTAAATGCCGTGGGGGATATTTAAATCCCCCGCGGATTTCCCTATTACGACCTGTAAAATTAGCATGCCCCTTTCGGAAAAGGGGCCAGTGTAGACGTAGCCAGTAAGTTTTGCTGGAAATGCCACCTAGTGAATGCAGGCTAAAATTTAGAAAGTTCTTTTAAACATGTATGTGGTGAAATGAATGGTCTGAACTGTTTTCTGATGACTGAATGACTGACTGTAGGTCCACCTTTAGTTTTCTACGGGCTTATTGGCCTGGAATGACTTTATCTATCTTGTTGTGTTCCCTCTCATAGGCTTTCACTTATATAGCATAAGAGCAATGGTTTAGATCAGTGTTTCTTAAACTGTGCTCTGTGGCACACTGGTGTGCCACGAGGCAGTCAGAGGTGTGTTGCAGAAAACAACAGAATTCAAAATGGCCACCCTTAAAGGGACAGGGAACCTTTTTTTTTTGCTCAATAACTCCCCCCACCGACTCTTCCCACCCAACTTTTTTTTTTGCTCAACAAAAAATCCTTGATGTTCCTCATAAAAAAAATTGTTTGATGTTGCTCAGTCTTAAAAAGTTTAAGAAACACTGATTTAGATCATGTAAGCAGAAAAGTTCTATTAATGTCTAAATATTGTTATGCAGATATATTCAAGAAGGTGCTTTTAGTAATAAGGGTAGTGTTAAAAATAATGACTTACATTTGAAAGCTTTTGAGGGCAGATGACTCAATCTCACTTCTACTTCAGTTTACTTGCCATCAGATCCAATGAGCTAATCTGGCCATGCCCTTCTTTGTCATACCTGCCCAATATGCCATGGAATAGAGTTGCTATAAACTGGTCCTTAACCTCTGTGTAAACATGAATATTCATTTTCTAAAAAAACAAATTTCCTGGTTTTGAACTGGAGAAAAATGTGTCTTCCAGTGTAAAGCAAATAAGATGAAAAATGGTCATTCCCTGTTTCCCCAAGGGTCTGCAGTAAAATAATGGCTGAAATTTAGCTGATACTTGGTATGGACAGAAGTCTACGGTCCGAGTTTAGTAAAGCACTTAAACATATAAATAATCTTATCCCTATTCAAAGTATTTGTCTTAATTCAGGAATGTATCTCTAGTCAGAGACACACTTAGGGCAGGTCTATACTTATTAGGCAATCAGAGCTGTCGATCGCTCTCTTGTCAACTCCACTACTCCACCAGAATGAGAAGTGAAAGGGAGGTCGATGGGAGAGTTTTTCTCTTTGACCCCCTACAATGGAGACCCAGTGGCAACTTGACCTAAGGTACATCGACTACAGCTACGCTTTTCACGTAGCTGGAGTTATGTACCTTAGGTCTGTAGTGAAGACCTGCCCTTAGACACATACCTAACCTGAATCATGCATTTAAGTCCATTAACTGAGCTGAATAGTGTTGATTAAGCTTACTTATCTGTCATGTTGTCAGAAGGGTTTGGTTGAGCCTGTGTATGGACAGGACTGAGCTAGAGTTAAAAGTTAAACACAAATGACTTATATCCTCGCTAGAGTAAAGAGTTTTTACTTTTTTTCAATGCTCATTGTAACATGTTATGGCTGCATGCAGATACATTAGACTAAACCCTCTTATGATTGAACAGAAATCACATTTAAACTTCTTACACAATTCTTTTATAGTGTACATAAGACCAAAAATAGCTGAAGAAATTTTGAAGAAAAACTCCAACCGACCAGCCCTCTGCCTCCCATCCAGTCTTTGTATAGAAACTGAGAACACAGTATTTCAGACTAAAGGTGAAAATTTGAGTAAAAACAGTGTGAAATAATTGGAAGTGTTTTGCAGCCTTACCTATAGTATGGTGCCATTCACCCATTTTTATTAAACTTAAATGTTCGAGATTTTGAGCAAGTCCTTAAAGCTGTGATAAAAAAGTATTGTGAAAAAATTAATCTTGGCCAAACTGCTGTCTAGAAAAATATAAAACAGTTAGAAATTTTATAGAAGTCAGTTTTGTGGCTTATGACATCAGGATTTCCATAACTCCCCCTTGAAAGGGTTAGCTTACATTTTTATGTCTACTAGAATGTGAAATAATGGCGGTTTTAAAAAATATTTTTCTCTACCCTCTGCAGTCCAAATTCCAGGCTATGAACATACATCTTTTTTTTCTTCTCTTGGTTTCTGTCTGCTGGCTAAAATGAATTCCATGATGTGACACTGTCAGCTAGATTTGCACTTTCATGTATTTGCTCAAAAGGCAGCGTACTTTTGATGTTGTTCTACTTATGTCTCATCAAAGGTTTTGTGGCAGCTGCATTTTATGGTTCTCTGCAAAACCACCTGCAAAACATCCGTCGTCTGAAAGTGATATTCTTAAGAGTGTCTCACAGACTCTGATTTGCAGGTTGGTGAATGCTGCTAAATTGAAAACGGCCTTATTTGAAAGGAAATGGATGCCGTCAATCCTTTAAGAATATCAAAAGCTACAGTACAAACAGCTCACAAAATATAATGGGTGTCTAGAGAACCAGCTGTAAAGCTGCAATGCTAGTGTAATCTGTTGAATTTTAGTCATGCACAATAAGCCTTTGCATATTTTCTGTAAAATGATTTTATTCTGAATGCCTATTTGAACATTTTACTGGATGTGTGATTACCTGCACTGACTGAAACAGAGAGGACCTGTATTTCATGGAATTGTGGTAAAATACTCCTCTTAAATCCTTTGTTCTGTCAGGCCACCAAAGAGAAAAATGGATACATTCGAATTTAAATCTGTCTGGCTTTTTCAGACTTGCACAAATTAAAATTTATATACCAGAAACATTTTGGTGCTTTTGAATAGAGCTCAGAAAAATCAGGAAGCCCTATACTTTTCTTATTTAGTGTTATCAGGGACTGATCCCTGCCTCTACAAGATGGGTGGAGTTGTGGAGAGAGCTCCACCTGTACTTGCCCCATGTCAGTGACTCCTGTCTTACAAGGCTTGGCCCAGTTCCCTGCTCCTGCAATCGTGATCTGGAACATGGGATGACAATGCTACTCGTGTTTGGCAAGGCCATCCCTCTGTGTCATGAAGGCAGGAGTGGAAGAGGGGCTGGCTGGGCCAAATTTGAATGGGTGTTTATGTATCCTCATGTGCCAGGTCATTGTGCTGCTTACTGATTCAGGGAGGTTAAGTGGAGTATGGGGTTTTCCATTGTATGTTTTAATCTTCGTGTGTTCTATTGTGCAGTTTTTTGAATTTGTGAAAAACATGAGGCTGTACTAAATGACTTTAGTGGACCAGTGCTGACTTATGCAGATCAGATTCTAGCACCAAACCTGCTCCTCATTGTCATGTGCTTGAGCTATTCATGGAGGTTTACTTGGGAAATGGTACAGTTGGTAGCATTAATTGGTGTATTGTATCCCCGTGTTTTGTGCTGAGTGCTAAATCTCAGTGCACCTCTTTAATCCCTTTGCACAAAGACAAATTTTACTCCATTTGAGGCATTACCTATGTCTAGAATGGGAAATAATGTTACACAGAATGCCCCGTGGTCAGTCAAGTTTATTTTATTTAGTTTAACAGCAACATTATTTTGAACGGTACCATGCCATTGCCAGAGGGTGGGATCACACTGAGTAATTGGCTACATAAGTCCTTTTGACAGTTTGCTGGAGATCATTTGAGGTGGAATTTGGTTCCTCTTCTCAAGGTAATACAGTTCTGATAAGCTCTTCCTAACTATTATTAAACTTCTAACTTGCTGCCAGATTCCAAATGTGCAATTGTGATCTTCCTCCTTCTACCAGTTACTTTCTTAATTCTTCACCAATGATTGTCCAGTCTTAAAATGCTGTCTGTCCCTTTAGATTTTTTTAGCAATTGTTTTGTTAGGTTTGAGGAAGTGTTTTGTTGTCAGATCTCAGTCCAGGATCTTAAAATGTCTTCTGGAAACAACCAGATCCCATCGTTCAGGGGCATTTCTGTTGACAATTTTATTATTTCAAAAAATGGATCATGAGGTACTTTCAATTTTGAAAATCTTCAAGGAAATTTAATTAACCTAACCTTTGAAAGATGACTCTCATGAGGCTATGGCTTCACTGCCATTTTTTTGCGGAAGAAGATATGCAAATCACGCTCACATTTGCATATCTTCTGATTCTTTTTGCAGAAGAGGTTTCACCGATTAAAAAGCCCCGTGTAGATGGGGCCATTTTTCAGAAAAAACCCCTCTTTTGCAAGTTCCCTTATTCTTCAAAAATTGAGGCTTACAGGATCTTGCAAAACAGAGGTTTTTTTCCGACAAATGGCCCCGTCTACACGATGCTTTTTATTGGCAAAACCTCTTCCGCGAAAAGAATTGGAAGAAGAGATGCAAATGCAAGTGTGATCTTCATATCCTCTTGTGCAAAAAAAAATGGTAGTGTAGCTGTAGCCTCAATCTTCACTGCATTAAATAGTGGTAAGGGTCATGTAAAGAACTATTTACAGTATTTTAGACCTACTTTTTGTGAGTCTCGTGACATTTCACATTTCGTTTTGAGTTGGGAAGCAAAAGAGAACTATGGAACTATATCAAAGTTAGGAGCACTTCTATTTCTGATTCTCTTTGGAGATTGAATTGAAATGATCAGGTCACTCAAATAAAGCATGATTAGCTGATTAGTCCTCTTGTTCTTCCCTTGCTATGGACAGCATTTTTTATTTTTAGGTCAACCATTTTAATTTAGTACTGTGTGGACTTAGAAAATAGGACAAGTTTTTGGTAGTTGTCGTCCCTTCAGTTGTTCAAGACAGTAGTTGTGTGAATGGATTTGTACAGATGATGATTCCAACCTTTTCTTCAAATATCTCTGCAAATTCTGGTGGTGACAATGAATTACATTTGTTTTTGGGACTTCCCTTTTGTCCTTCAGCACCCACGTATTTTGCAGAGTAGAAGGACATTTCACTTAAGTGTACAGAGATTATCCTCCTTAAATAACTAGTATTGAAATAGTGAAGTAAAATGAAGATCAACATATGAATTCGAAACTCCCTTATGTTCCATAAAAAGTTACTAGGTCAAGCAGGTCCTTAGCAGCCCAAGCTAGGTGTATGATAAAGAAAAAGTAAACTAATATGAGCCTATGTGTTGGTTAAGTAACAATTAGCAGAAGCCCAGAACCAGTAACTGCTTCTGCAGACTGGCTCTGTCTCTCTATAAAGGGTAGAATCTCCAAGAACTTTCATTGCTATGGCTGTATTTAGAGATTTGCTAATATTTTTGGGATATGCACAAGTATCTTTAAGAGTAAGAAAAAGCCCCTTGTTAATTAAAATGGGGATCAGGGGAAATGCAAATGGAAACGAGGAAGTTTAGAAACATACTAGAAAGACCATAACCCATTGTAAATGCTGTTGTCAAAAATGTTTTTTGGTCAAAAGTAACTTTTTGGCAGGAAATGTTCATTTCAGTAGAAATGTGTCATTTTCCACCAGAACTTGAAAACTGAGGGGAAAACCACTATTCCCCTCCTTTTTTTCCAAGTGGTTTGGGGAAAGTTAACCAGCCATTTTTTTGCCCCTATGAAACAAAATGGCGTTTTTCATGGGAAAAAAATAAAAATAATTTAGTAGTATTTTTCGTGAGAGACTTTTTCAGTCAGTTCACTTTAGTTTGTTGTACATTCCTATCAATCATTTCCAAAGGTGCACATGCATTAATTTTAGAGTGACAAAGTAGAAGTAGTAATATATTTTACTGCACCAACTTAATTTTGTGATGCAGACCATTCATTTATTCTATTCTTCTATATATTTGAGAGTTTGTCAGTGAGCATGCAAACAAGCCTGTCTATTCATATGTCTGTTTGTTCAAGAACTCCTAAAGAGTAAGAGCTAGGACTATCAAATTTGGTATGCAGCTTCCTCTTAGAACTTTAAATAGGGTAAGGGTTTGGTTATGTGTGTGTGAGGGGGAGGCTGAGGCTCCCTCCCACCCCCGATGTGTACAGGGATACATAATATCATACAGAATCTCCAGGCAGGTGAAAGAAGTTGTCTGGAGTTCACCATCTGGGACTTCCCCATTCCTAAGTCTCCCATCCTTCCAGGCATCCTTTAGGGAGGCTAACCCCTCTTTTGTACAGAAACATTGCTGGCTGTTCACCTTTGTCAGGGAGTGAGGGGAAAACACACCGTTTGCACCATTCTTCAATTTGGCTGTGGGGGGACCGATGGTCCTGCCCCAGCCAGGGGACATGCACTCTTCCTTCACTCTCCCAGCTGTGCTTATTGGAGCTGCAGTGGCCCTGGAGATGTACTTCTCACCTGACTCCAAGCTGCTGTGGTGAGAGAGGGCTAGGGTAGTCCTCTCTTCTCAGAAAAGCCTGCATACTGCCTCCTCTCTGGCCCAGAGTAATGATGTAAATTAAGAAAAAACAAATATTGAGTTAAGGACCCAAGCAATGCTGGGTAAATCTCTTAGCAATTAGATACATCACAGGTAGCCATTGCCTGCTACAGGTAGCCGTTGCCTACAGAGGCCCTGCCACTCCCAATTAGGGCCTAGGGGCATGGGGAGAGTGCAAAGTTTCCTCCACCCTGCCCCCAACCTGCATGGAGTGCATGGCACTTAGAAGCGCTGCACTCTCCTGCCAGGATAGGAGGAGGCTTTGCGTGCTCCCCTTCCCCCAGGCTCTGATTGGCCTGGGGGCAGGGGAGCACGGGAAGTCATCTCCCACCACCAGGGGCATGGGTGCTTAGTGGGAAGGGGGAGCAAAGGGGCTCCCCCACGCCCAAACCAGTCATGGTCTGCGGGTGGGAAAGCCCGGAAGCATCCTGGCCCCGCCCCTTCTGTTTGAGACCCCACCCCTTCTGGTGTGGCCCAGGCAAAAATTTATTGTCCACCCTGGTCTACTATCTCCTGGGTATATGTAATAGATTCTCACTTCTGAGCTGGTTCTTTTGCATTGCTCAAGTGGTGGAAAGGAGCCAGATTCTGGCTGAAACAGGCCATTTGAGAGTTCCCCTCAGAGAGGGGAGTTCTCAGCTGGCCTAAAGGAAGACAGAAGTGATTACTTCCCAGAACACTTCCATTGCCCTGACATGAGGGGTAAGGCAGAGCTCTGCTCCACTGATTCTCAGCTTATGTATGTTCCTGTTGGGTTTGTGTGTTGCCATGCCACAGCTGAGGTTGGTAGGGTCATAGTCCGCTCCCTCATGGTATAACTTCCCTGTGCTGAGCAGACCTCAGAAGCAGGAAGGCATACAGCACAGGAAAACTTGGCTTTCGCTCTCACCTCCTTGTTTTGTGAATAGCAGTTGTTGATTTACAAACAAACATTCTTAATTGTGAAAAGTCTCTGTGGAGGCATTAGAGTTTAAATAGATTCTTACTGTATTTTTTGTTTTTGTTTGTTCATCTGTACAAATATTTGCATTCAGTGTGTATTCATGGGACAGACTGAAATTGCTAACAACTGCCATGAAAGATGTTTGGAAATAAACTCTTATTTAAAACTTTTGAAATTTTAAAATAAAAATGCCCTCTTTTCTTACCTCTCTTTAAACCAGTCCTATTATTTTTGTACATAATAAAGGTTTTTCTCTGAAATGCCCCTGCTGCCAGTCCCTCAGGTTGTATAGCATGCACATTTTTCCAGTTAAATCACTTATCTCTACAGTATGGAAGATATTAAAGAAAAAGGAATAAAAGCAGAACAATATAATTCAAAATGCTGCCTTTGTCTCAAAATGTAGAACTGGTAAAAGCTGTGAAGATTTTTAAAAGTTTAAAGTAGAATCATATGTCAAGTTTAAATGCTCAATTGAAAATGGTCTTCTATCTATTTTTAGGGTAAACAAACATGTGAACTATAATGTGGCAAAGAAATTGCTTTGAGAGGTTTTTACTTACCAGCAGTTAGGTAGCATTGTATAAATTAGTTCCCAGCTTTTGTGCTACTTAATTTTTTTCCACTAGGTGTCTCCACAGTACATAGCACAAAAAAGAAGACAATTTTCTGAGAAAATGCCCATGGAAGCATATTGAGTGAAGAGGAAATGTGTGATTATTATGTACTATTTAATGCTATTCAGGACTAAATTATACATTATGCACTCACCTAATAAAACCTTACTTAAAGATCTTGGACCTTAGGAAACCTTAAAAAACAACAAATAGTCTAGTAGCACCTTAAAGACTAACAAAACGTGTAGATGGTATCATGAGCTTTTGTGGGTACAACCCACTTCTTTAGATTTAGCCACAGACAAAAGCAGTTTCTCAACTCTTGGTATTCACACCTCCACATCAGCTGCTAGAAGTGGGCTTCATACTCCCTGACTGAATTGACCTTGTTATCTCTAACCTTACTCTTCAGTGACACTCTTTTCTCATGCCTGTATATTTATACCTGCCTCTGGAATTTCCACTATGTGCATCTGACAACGTGGGTCTTTGCCTACAAAAGCTTATGCTTCAATATATCTGTTAAGTCTATAAGGTGCCACAGGACTTCTTGTTCTTCTTGCAGATTCAGACTAGCACGGCTAACCCTTTGATACTTATCTACATATTTTGTTAGTCTTTAAGGTGCTACTAGACTATTTGTTTACGTTTTTCCTGTTACAGACTAACTCGGTTACTCCTCTGAAGCTTAGGAAACCTGACAGTTATCTGTATCCATTTTCTGGTTGGGACATAGTGAGTTCAGAATTGCTTGCTGTTGCATCAAGCCCAAAATGATATATTTCAAGAATCATCGAGGAGTTCCTACTCCAGTGTTGTCAAAGTAAAAGTAGACACTCTATAAAAGTGAACAATTTGAAAAGTCCCACTCTCTTTTTGCCCTCTGTGTCTCAACTACAGAGCCCTGTTTCAGACCTCCTGTTTTGAATTAAAAAACAAGTTTTAAAAAACCCATTGATTGCCATCATTTCTTTTGCTCTTGGTTGGAGCTCTTGGTTTATTTCACTTCTATTTCACAGTGTCATTTAAGTGATAATAAATATAGTTAAAATGAATAACTACCACTTATCCCTGGAATCCATTCCTCTCAGCTATTGGTTTCAGCCATATTTCATTTAGGGAGGTTGTGTATTCCCTATCTCTTCATGGACGATTGAGATGCTAAAGGAGCACTTAAAGATAAGATCATTGCAAAGAGACTAAATGAATTCTTGCTTCTGTCTCCACAGCTGAGGATGCTAGGGAGATTTCAAAACCTGAGCCATTCTTTTTGAGTGACAAATCTGAGGAATTGTCCCAGATTGAGGTGCCATTAGAGGAGGTTTTGGAACAAATTGATAAACTTAACAGTAAAAAGTCACTGGGACCAGATGGCATTCACCCAAGAGTTCTGAGAGAATTCAAATGTGAAATTATGGAATTATTAACTGTGGTTTGTAACCTAGCCTTTAAATCAGCTTCTTTACCTAATGACTGGAAGATACCTAATGTGACCTCAGTATTTGAAAGGGGCTCTAGAAGTGATCCTGGCAATTATAGATCGGTAAGTCTAATGTCAGCACTGGACAAATTAGTTGAAACTATAGTTAATAATAGAATTGTCAGATACATAGATGAACATAATTTGTTGGGGGGAAAGTCAACATGGTTTCTACTAATCTGCAAGAGTTTTTTGAGGGGTGTCAACAAACATGTAGACAAGGGGGATTCAGTGGATATAGTGTACTTAGATTTGCAGAAAACCTTTGACAAGGTCTCTTGCCAAAGACTCTTAAGTAAAGTAAGTTGTCATGGGATAAGAGGGAACGTCCTCTCATGGATTGATAACTAGTTAAAAGACAGGACACAAAGGGCATAGGAATAAATGGTAAGTTTTCAGAATGGAGAGAGGTAATTAGTGGTGTCCCCCAAGGGTCCGTACTGGGACCAATCCTATTCAACCTATTTATAAATGATCTGGAGAATGGGATAAACAGTGAAGTGACAAAATGTGCAGATGATACCAAACTGCTCAAGATAGTTAACACCAAAGCAGACTGTGAAGAGCTTCAAAAAGATCTCACCAAACTAAATGATTGGGCAACAAAATGGCAAATGAAATATAATGTTGATAAATGTAAAGTAATGCACGTTGGAAAAAATAATCCCAACTATACAGACAATATGATGGGGACTAATTTAGCTACAACTACTCAAGAGAGACGTTGGAGTCGTGGATAGTTCTCTAAAAACATTCCCTCAATGTGCAGTGTCAGTCAAAAAAAGTAAACAATGTTAGGAATCATTAGAAAAGAATAGAGAATAAGATAAAGAATATCTTATTGCCTCTATATAAAATCATGGTACTCTCATATCTTGAATACTGCTTACAGATGTGGTAGTCTCATCTTAAAGATATATTGGCGTTGGAAAAGATTCAGAAAAGGGCAACAAAAATTATTAAGGATTTGTAATGGGTCCCATATAAAGAGAGTAAAATGATTGGGACTTTTCATCTTTGAAAAGAAGAGACTAAGGGGGGGGAAGAGGATATGATAGAGGTATATAAAATCATAACTGCTGTGGAAAAACTGAATAAGGAAAAGCATTTACTTCTTTCAATAACTTAAGAACTAGGAGCTTCAGGGGGTAGCCGAGTTAGTCTGTTATGGGGGGAGGGGGGAACCCACAGCAAGCAAATGGTCTGGTAGCACTTTATAGACTAACAAAACATGTGGCTGTATCGTGAGCTTTCATGGGCACAGCCCACTTCTTCAGATGACCGGAGTTATGATTAGAGGATAAGGAAACTTGAAATAAATAGAAGGGAAGTGGGGAGGGGGAAAGAAAGATGTTCTCTCACCCATCCCCCTACCTCTATGCATAAAGTATCAGGAGAAAGGGTGCTAAACTTGAGTAGATAAAGATCAAAATCAGTGGATGGATAAGGCAGGAAGGATACCATTCAGAAAGTAGTTAGCACCTTCATTGATAACAGTTCCACCACCCCATATCTTGATTAATTCCATAATTAATTGAATTGAATTTGCATATGTATTGTAATTCCAAGCTTTCCTTGTGGATTTGGTTTGAGGAACTGGCCTGTGACAAGACCGCCACCTTCAGATCTGTGAGGTTATGGTTAGGTAAACAGAAATGTTCTGCCACTGGCTTCTGAGTATTTTCTTTACATATATCCGATTTGTGTCCATTGATTCTTTCACGAAGGGTGTGTCTAGACTACATGCCTCCTTCGACGGAGGCATGTAGATTAGCCAGATCGGAAGAGGGAAATGAAGCCGCGATTAAAATAATCGCGGCTTCATTTAAATTTAAATGGCTGCCCCGATCTGCCGATCAGCTGTTTGTCGGCAGATCGGGGGAGTCTGGACGCGATGCCCCGACAAAGAAGCCTTTCTTCATCGACACAGGTAAGCCTGGTTTCACGAGGCTTACCTGTGTCGATGAAGAAAGGCTTCTTTGTCGGGGCATCGCGTCCAGACTCCCCCGATCTGCCGACAAACAGCTGATCGGCAGATCGGGGCAGCCATTTAAATTTAAATGAAGCCGCGATTATTTTAATCGCGGCTTCATTTCCCTCTTCCGATCTGGCTAATCTACATGCCTCCGTCGAAGGAGGCATGTAGTCTAGACACACCCGTAGAGAACGTCCAGTGTGACCAATATATATAGTAGAGGGGCACTGTTTGCATTTGATGGTGTAGATCAAATTACTAGATGAGCAGTCAAATGACCCATTGATTTTGTGGCTAGTGTTGTTTGCTCCAGTGATGAATTTGTCAGTGTAGATATGTGGGCAGTTGGCATCTTTTTTGGTTGCAGGGCTGGGTTCCTGGAGGCTTATGATGTGGTTGTGTGGCATGGTTATCAGAAAGAATACGTTTCAGGTTAGGGGGTTGTCTGTAAGCAAGAATAGGTTTTTCTCCAAAGGCCTCTGAGAGTGAGAGATCATTTTCCAGGATGTGTTGTAGATTGTGTATGATGCGTTGGAGGGGTCTGAGTTGTGGACTTTAATTAACAACAAGAGGAGTTCTGTTATTTTCTCTTTTGGGTCTGTCTTGAAGTAGTTCATGTCTGGGTACTTTTTTGGCTTTGTCAATTTGTTTTTTCCCTTCCCCAGGTGGGTATCTCAGATTTATGAATGCTCTGTAAAGATCGTGTAGGTGATTGTCTCTGTCTGTGGGGTCGGAGCAAATCCGGTTGTATCGTAGGGCTTGGCTATATACAATCGACTGGAAAATGTGTCTGGGATGGGAGCTGGAAGCATGAAGGTAAGTGTAGTGGTCTGTGGGTTTACGATATAGGGTGGTTGAAAGTTGTCCATTATTTAACTTTACTGTAGTGTCCAGGAAGTGGATTTCTCTTGTGGACTGGTCCAGGCTGAGGTTGATAGTGGGGTGGAAGTTGTTGAAATCCTTGTGGAATTCTTCAAGAGTCTCTTTACCATTTGTCCATATGACGAAGATGTCATCGATGTAGCGTCAGTAAAGAAGGGGTGTTTGGAGGCGAGAGCTGAGGAAACATTGTACAAGGTTAGCCATAAAAATGTTAGCATATTGTGGTGCCATGCGTGTGCCCATAGCTGTGCCGCTGATTTGGTGATAGAAATTGTTTCTGAATTGGAAGTAGTTGTGGGTGAGGACACAATCGCAGAGCTCTGTAATCAGGTGTGCAGTGTTGTTATCGGGGATGGTGTTCCTGATGGCCTGTAATCTGTATTTGTGTGGAATGTTGGTGTATAGGGCTTCTACATCCATGGTAGCCAGAATGGTATTTTCAGGGAGATTACTGATGTTTTGGAGTTTCCTCAGGAAGTCAGTGGTATTGCAGAGGTAGCTGGGACGTTGGTGGCTTAGGGTCTGAGGAGGGAGTCGATATAGCCAGAAAATCCTGCGGTGAGTGTGCCAATGCTGGAGATGATGGGTCATCCAGGATTACCAGGTTTGTGTATTTTGGGTAGTAGATAAAAGGTTCCTGGTCGGGGATTAGGAAGGGTGTTATTGTAGATTTAGTCCTGAGTTGCGTCAGGCAGTTTCATGAGCAGTTTTTTCATGTTTTTTTGGTATTCCTTAGTAGGGTCACAGGAGAGAGGCCTGTAGAATCTGGTATTGGTGAGTTGTCTGTTCGCTTCCTGTTTATAATCTGTCCTGTTCATGATGACTACAGCACCTAGGGGTCACCAGATGAAATGAATAGAAAGCAGGCTTAAGACAAAGAAAAACTTCCTTTTGTTTACACAGCACATGGTTGGCCCATGGAATTTCTTGCCAGAGGATGTTGTGAAGACCAGGACTTTAACAGGGTTAAAAAAGGAACTAGATAAATTCATGGAGGTTGGGTCCATTGATGGCTATTAGCCAGGATGGGTAGCAATAGTGTCCTAGCCTCTATTTGTTAGAGGCTGGAAATAGATGACAGGAGAGGGATCACTTGATGATTCCCTGTTCTGTTCACTTCCTCTGGGGCATCTGGTATTGTCCACTGTTTGGGGACAGGATACTGGGCTAGGTGGACCTTTGGTCTGAACCCATTATGACCATTTTTGTGTTCTTACATTCTTATGTTTTCAGATCAAGAGCGGATACCATTCTGGAAAATAATGCTTTAGTCAAACAGAACTTACATTGCTCAATACAAGGGAAACAGTGAATTTCTATGGCCTTCTGTATAAAGGATTTCAGACCAGAGGCATGCTGATCTTAATATCTACAAATCCATCTCCACTCCTACTTCCAACACAGATCCTAGCATCATCAATGCTTTCACATCCAATTAGGAGATTTAATAGAGGAAACCTAATCTTGAAAGATTTCCTGTTTTCTTCAAGGTAAGAGCTACTTTTGCTGTGACTTGATCCTCAAAAGGGAACTTGAGGGAAGTTCTTCATAGGGATTTCCTTTTCTTTCATTGACATACATGCTCACATAAAATCATACTTATGTTAATAGATGACCTGTTCAAAGCCACTGTAGCAATTAGTCTTTGTGCATTATGCTGAATCACCTAGGTAAATTCAAAATTCAATCTATAGGAATAAATAAAACAGAAATGTGGCTGTAGACAATAATGGATTAAGCTAACACTTTTAAAAACTGGCAATATATTCATAGAATCATAGAACAATATAACTGGAAGGGACCTTGAGAGTTGATCGAGTCCAGTCTCCTGCTCTCATGGTAGGACCCAGTACTGTTTAGACCATTCCAGATAGATGTTTATCTAAGCTGCTCTTAAATATCTCCAAAGATGGAGATTCCACAACATCTCTAGGCAACTTATTCGATATCGATCATTGCAACTTATTTTTCAACTGCCTCTCCAGTTTCACCTTTTTGTTTGACTCCATCATGAGCCTACTCCTTAAATGAATTGGGAATGAACCAGGTTACAGCTGGGTAATAATAGTGATGATATTCTCTTTGATCTTTAGAGGAAGTCTCCCTGAGTGCTGGTAAACTGAATGAATCTTGCTTTGGATATCCAAAACATGAACCTTGTTTTCCTGGAAAACCAGAGAGTCTTTTCAAATCAGCAGCATGTACATGATTAACTTCTTGGCTCCTGGCCTTACTTGAGAATGTTATCAATTGTTTTTGTCTACTTTGATATTCTCAGCCTTTGTAAGAGTATTCACCCGGGAAGATTATTGATTATGTGGCTGTCTCCCTCCTCTAAGGGTGGTGCATTATCTCTCTTCTGGACTTTCTCATCTTCTTTTCAGTGACAAGCACAACCTACCACCTTTAAATGCCCTCTGAGGTTCTGCCACCTTCCTTGCTCTCCTTTCCTGCATCCCTAACCTCTCCCCCAAAACTGATAAAACCAATGTGTAGATTATGTTGCTGTATTAGAAACACAATGGAATTGACTAGAATTGTTTTTGCATTTTTAATTTATGGATTTTAATTATTATTGTAAAGATGACAAGAGACAAAATTATTTGTCCAGCTGTCACTCAGCTATTGAGTATTTTGGTTGTCCTTCCTCTGTGTCACCAAGGCTAGCAAGTGATATGATTTCCTTTTAAGTTTTCATTACATGGATGGAAAAGACTCTTCACCCTTTGCTCCATCAGTATTCCTAGAAGAAAATGTAGCTTTCATCTTAGCACACTTATCATTCTTCCCACAGAGTACACAGTACGTTCTTTAAACATACACTCATAGTCACAAGAGACAGTAGTCAACGCACAATTGGTGGTGCCATTAGGACTGCGAGGGAAACCTTCAATGACTGGATCACAAAACATTATTTTCTCTACATGCCATGAATTGGCATGTGTGAGCATAATTGGTAGTTTTAGTATAATCTGCACCTGTGCCCTTTATATGAGACAAGCTGTGGTGTCTAATTGCTATATAGATATATCCATATTGAGCTCTGACCTGTTGGGCAAAACATTTAGTACTAGCATCATATTTGCTTCCTAGCTGTTTTGCTGTTGTGCCTTTCCACTTCAATTTTTAAAGGTGATGGACACCACAATTGTGCACATCTACCTGCAAATGACAAACCTCCCTATTTAATTCTTCATATTTTAAATTTTATGCCTGACATTTGGAATAGTTGAAATGGCACCATAATTAAAAATGTTTAAAGCAGACGGTACTTCACTCACTGTATAGTCTCCCTGCAAACTCTCTCGCTTCTCTTTATCATCACTCCAAATGTGTCTTTATATCCTTTTATGAATCTGTTACTCTTTTGGGTAGGACATGAGCAGGAACAAATGGACAGCTGACTGAATTAACAAAAAAACAAAACCCTGCCATTTATACACTCAACATTTCTGGCAATATTTATTTACATTTGCATTCACCAATAAATACTCTTCCTCCAACACCCAAATTCATCTGGGTTTCTTGTGAGGTAGAATTTGAAGAAACATAGCAGTGAATATATGGACAAGATAAAATGTAGCCATTTTGAAGTATTTTCCCATATTAGTTGCACTATCTTTAAAAGTCAGAGTATTTATATAACACCTCTTGCTCAAGAACTTCGTGAGACATTTTTGTAAGTCTTATACCTCACAGAATTGTTGCAAACTTCATTCCCATTTTAAAGATAGGTAAGTTAGTCACAAAGCAATTAAATTATTTCTCACAGTGAGTCAGAGGAGAAAAAAGAATAGATAACAGGAATCCAGACTAAATACTGATCCACACTAACACGCAGTTAAAGTTTTGACATTTAATATAATGAAATGGGAAAGAGAGAAGTTAAATTTATTCATTTCCAGAACTTATTCTGGTAAGTTTTTTAACATGAATAATATATGACCCTCTTGTAGTTTGAGGCCCTGTCCTTTTGCTTCCATGAAAATTAGACTAATTTACTGAATATGAATATCACTGTAAAGATTGAGTTATCTTAGCAAGCTCTGCAGGTTCATGGATATGCTATTAAATTATACATCTTCTACCAAACTTAAGTAAACATTTCATTAAAAAACCCACCAATTTTGCAAGGAGGTTGATTTATTGTTAAGAATTGATGGTGTTCTTGGCTTAGTGTAAAACACAGAATACTAGTCCCTGGCTTTAAGGAGTTTAGTCTAGGAGACTTATTTGGACAACCTTAGTCCAGCCTGTACTTTTCAGTACATTGGGCTACCTATGTTCTCCATGCTTGCTTATTAGCTGCCATGCCATGTGATCTATGTCTTCCCATTTCAAATTAAATTTTTCTATATAGTTGATAATTGTATGTTTGCAAGTCATCCTAGGTCTACCTCTCTTTCTTGTTGGATTTTCTGGTTTCCAACAGAGAGCCATAATTGGTAGTTGGTTACAGTCATTTGTAACCCGTGCTCTAGTCATTGATGTCTTCTCTTACAAATTATTTGTGATAGAAACCTCACGTTAGCCATTTTTTTACCTCAACATTCATTTTTCTTTCATCATAGCTTACTCGTAAGCACTTATGACGAAACACTACTATTTTCTGACCATCTGTTTTTTTAAGTTGCCAGGTTTCACTGTGATAAGTTGCTATGGCTATAGTGACTGCTAAGTAGACACTTAGTTTTGTATGTAAAGATACAATATTAAGTTTCCAAATGTTCCTAAGTTTAGCGAAGCCTGCATTTGCTCTGTGGATCTTTATTCTTATTTCCTCAGCACATGTGCCATCTTAGCTGATTGTGCTTCCAAGGTATATGAATTGATCTATCCTCTCTAGCTCTTCATCATCAATTTTGATGTTTACATCCATATCTCCAGTTAGCATGGTTTTACATTTCTTTACATTGAAGGAAATTTGCAATCAGAACACGTACCATGTTGTGATAAGAAAGGGCTTTATTTTTTTCCCTTCAGATGCTACTGAATACAGTTTCAGATGGTATATTGATATTGCATTTGGAAAGTACTATCTTGACTTTTGGGAAATAATGTCTGTGACCAGGGTTCCCAGGGGAACCAATTGAGGTTACTTAGTCAGGGTCAAACTGCAAAAAATGGGGCAGGTAACCCATTAAACTGGTGTTTATTTCAATAGTTAGATTTACCAAGTCAGCAGAAAACAGCTATTGTAGTACCTTCCCTCGAAGCCAAATACAAAGTTCTCTTAAAACAGGGGTGGAAGACCGCTTTTGGGTTGGGGGCACTGACTTGCAGAAAAATCAGTCAGGGGCTGCATAAATGAGAATCGGGGTGACTGGAGCACCAGTGCAGGCTCCCCGATGCTGGAGGGGTGGAGGGGCCCGAGCCCTAGGAGCTGGAATCAGGCAAGCTGGGGGCCGCATCTTGCCCGTAGGCCTTAGGTTCCCCACTCCTGCCTTAAAGCAGCCCAGCCTTAGGTCTCTACCCAGACATTCAAGTCAAATATGATGAAGATCACTAAAGGTCTTATTCCTCATATTAGAAAGTTCTACCGATCCCAAAGAATTGGACACATTATCATCTAGGTTAATGAATATTTCAGATCTTACCCCAGATACACGCTTATATCCAATTCTTACTAAATGAACTAAAATTTATTTTAAAAAGCGAGAGAACGTTGGTTAAAAGGGATCAGCTCATAGATATAAATACAGTTCTGAGATCAGATGCATAGGGTATGTCTACATTTGCTCCCTAGTTTGAGCTAGGGATGCAAATGTAGCTGACCGAAATTGCTAATGAAGCAAGAAGTACGCTCCGGGACATGTTACTCCTCATTTTTTGAGGAGTAATGTTAGTTCGAACCAAGAGGTTTGATTCGAACTAACGCATCCTGGAGCGCAATTCCTGGTTCGAATCAGCTGTTGAGCGGAATAACGCGTGGGTGAGATTATGCTATTGAACTGCGGGATATTTAAATCTCCACTTCATTAGCAATTTCAGTCAGCTACATTTGCATCCTTAGCTCGAACTAGGAAGCAAGTGTAGACGTACCCATACAGAGGTTTTGAGCTTTACAAAAATAGTCAATAGGTTATAGTCCAATCTCCATATTCAGGGTGAATCCAGATGAGACTGGCGATCTCAGTCTTATGACTTAAAGCTTTCCCTGATAAAGCATCAAGCAGATCTGAGAGAAAAAGGAGCAGGTCCCAAGGGTCTTTATGTAGTCCCAGGATTCTTTTGACAGTTCAGAGTTTTTAGTTTAGGCAAACAATAGGCAATCCTGGAAACTTATTTTCTAAGCATCACCGGTAACTAACTACACAGATTAACATAAAACAATTGCCTGTCATTCACAGATGATTTGCCATATACTTCAAAGAGAGATGAATACAGTATAGATAGGAACCATTTGATTACATTAACCTCTAACAATATACATGCACAAATACCAACATCTACCAAAATATTTTTTAGGGTTGAATGTGGCTCATTTATTTCTGCAAGCTGCTTATCCCTTTCTGGCCACATGTCACAATGTCCATCTAACTTTATAGCTTAACTGTCAGAGAAACCAATCCTGATTCACTGAGAGTATGTCTAGACGACATTTTTTTCTTGAAAAAACTGCCCTTTTTTCGAAAAAATTTCATCTGCGTCCACACTGCAATCATGTTCTTTTGAAATTAAATCAAAAGAATGCACAGGTTTTTTCAAAATTGATAGACCTCAAATTATGAGGAAGAACACCTTTTTCGAAAGAGCTCTTTCGAAAAAAAGTGTGTGAGGACACAGAATGGGGATATTTTTCGAAAGAAAAAGCAATTAAAAAAAAGCACAGGTGCCCTGGTGGCCATTCTGTGAATAGCAGTCAGGGCTTTCGAGAGAGCGTCCATGCAGTCTGGACACGCTCTTTCGAAAAAGCAGATCGCTTTTTTGATCCAGTTTTGAGCTGTGGATACTCTCTTTCGAAAGAAGCTTGCAGTCTAGATGTACTCTAAGCGAAATTTCCTTTTCTTTACTTGCCTGTAGCTTCATGTCCTTCTGAGTCCTATAGAAGAAGAGGAGATTTTTTTCACTGTAATGTCATCCACCCCTAATGCCATACATCTAAAAACTGGCTATCAAAAATGATTCCAAGACTGAAATGCATATACTTTGGGAGAGCTCTGGTTTTCACATCAGAAGACAAACTCTTAGGAAATGTTAGGTACTGTTGAAGTCCACTGCTCTTAGAGATATGCTTTGATTTATTATACTGGTTATTGAAAGTCAGATCTACACTACAGACTTATATCAGTATAACTACATCATTCGAGGTGTGAAAAATCCACAACCAAATGATATAGTTATACTGATGTAACCTCAAGTGTACACAGTACTATTTAAATGGGAGAGCTTCTCTTATTGACATAGGTAATGTTAGAGTTAAAAGAGGCTTGGGCAATCACTGCCATGATGATGGGGTACAGCATGGGCAGGCACTGTCCCTATTGATTTATAGATGTGTTTTCCTCCTTTCCTGCTTGCTTGGAATAGATAAGCACATAGCTGTACCAAGGATATAACTTAATGAATGCTCTCTGTGTTAACATTGCTATCTTCCTACTCCAGTTATGCATTCCTGTTCTCTTTGAAGTATACATTAAGGGTCACGTCTCCTTTGCCCCTTGTAAGTTGCTGATTTAAGGAGTTTTGTGATGTGAGAACTGCTTACATCAACTTAAAACGGTGGGTATGATTATATTCATCATATGGTTATCACATTATATGGGTGTTCGCGTTGCTAAATTAGGACTTAAAGAGTGATGTAATTGATAAGTGTATTTACATACTATCTAAAATAAAAAAGTGTACCTGTGGTTAATTTGTTGCTCACTCAGTTCCCAGGGTTTGGATGGGAGGTGTCTGAGGCAGAATGTGTATCTGCAATAAGGGAGCTGCCCCTGAACCTCATCTGCCTCAGGGTCACCTGTTCTTTTCTAATAGGTAACTCCTCTTACAGAGGAGGATCAACTACCTCAAAAGAAGATCTTCCATCAGAGTAGCAGCAGCTCCACTAAAGTGTTACAGCCCCAAACTTACTAACATCTTATTTTTAATGCCTGCATCATGATCACAATTAATTCAACCAACATAGTTCTAATCTTTGCCCTGCTTTCCATTTTAAGTGCAGGTGTTCTTTAGCAAATCATTTACTTACAGACATGCGTTACAGACAGATAACTCCAGAAATGGCCTTATCCAAAACCAAGGTTTTGGTTGGAGCTAGTGATACTTGCTTTCCAGACCAATCCCACGAGCCAAATACACAGAGAAGGGTTGGAACTTAACTTCATTTACAAGTTTAATCTTATGCAAATGGTATGAACAGGGATATCGGCTGGCTCTCACACTACCTTCCACATCCTAATGACTTCTTGTAACTATTTGAACTATCTACTCGCTGTCTCTCTCTTCCCCCCCCGCCTTTTTTCTCTTTTTTTTTTCTTTTCCCCCCTCTTTTTTTTCCTCTCCCTGCCTCCCTTTATTTATTTTTGGATCTGGACTTCTAAGACGCCAGTCATCTGAAGAAGGGGGTTGTACCCATGAAAGCTCATGATAGCATCTACTTGTTTTGTTAGTCTTTAAGGTACTGCTAGACTATTCATTATTTAAGTTTTTCTAGTTACAGACTAACTTGGCTACCCCTCTGAAGCTATTGAATGTATAGTTGACATTGACACAACTTCCTAAAATAACTGATCAGCTGATGTGAAGCCTAAACTTATTCCTAATGAGGCCATCTGTGTAAAAAAATCACAAAGTACTGTAAAATACAGGTACTGCAAAGAGCTAGTTCAAAACATTACCTTGCAAAAATGACTTCAGTTTTATTAAAAAAATTTGAGATGAAGATGTTCTAAGTGATACTGAGGTCCTGTTAGAAGTTATAGTTTTAAATCGTGTAACATTACTGCATTACTTTTTGAGTGGCTTCTCCCCTACATGTGTTTTAATGTATTTCTGAATTCTTTAAGTTCCCATAGTTGTCTTGTTGTAAGCAATTGGTGCATCAGATTGCTTTCAGAAATCAATGCATTTTTAAAAAGCTGAATAAATTTGGCTGTTAGTTTTTACTTGTCTCCATTTGCTTCTTCCTTATGTTTCAGCTTTATCAGCTTGCAGTATAAACTGTTGGGGAAGGTTGGATTGCAACTGCAGCAAGTTCTGGTACAGTTGCTGCAGGTTAGTCAGCATTTTTATTCATGGTTGTCATTGCACAGCAGTAAAAGTGCTGCACCATTCTATAATGTCCTACATATTAAATAATTATACAAAATTTACATGGAAGGTGTACACTGAAAAAGATTCTAAAATATAGGCTTTTTTACCTCCTTTACGTAGTGCTTAATACATCTATAGTCAATTCAAATGCCGATGGGTTCTACTCCTGCCTTTCAGATTGCAGTTGCTAGTATATGTAGCTGAGACTACTCTTCTAATAGCTCTCATTTTGTGGGAACATTATTTCTTAAGTGACTTTTGGTTGTTTTTTTCCTACTGGGCTCTAAAAGTGATCAGACAGGCAAATTCTGATTTTTCTTCAGTGGGGTAGTCCCTGGCACTGGGACCATCAATGAAAATGCCTTGGCTCTGACTCTCAGCTACACTGTAGTCTCTTTTCACCATGCCTGCAATGAAAAGTGACATTAAAGCCAAACTAATGGGCCAGAGGAGAATCAGTCCAACATTGGATGGTCCTCTGTAGATATGGACCTCCGAAGCCAGTATGGAAGCGTTACACATCTGCTATTCCTGCCTACATGTAGGACTGCTGATAGTCCTCATGGTCATCTGATTTATACTGGGAGACCAGCCGAGTGCACAGCCTACACTCACAGACCTGCCAAGTTTCACACATTAAGTATTGTGTACATATACAATATGTTAATTGGTGGTTCATGGTCTATGAAAACGTATTTTATATGCACTTATATAGTCGGAGGAGAAGAAGCTCCATAGACTTTGTGAGGGGGGTGGGAAAGCTGGCTTCAGGCTGAGAAGGGAGGTCCTGGCAGTTCCTGCTTGATTCTGGGCTGCTCTATTTCTACATGTGTGTAAAAATACACATGGGGCAGACACCCACAATATTCCATTGTGCCCTTTGAATGGCACTGGACCCCACTACTACTCTAGTTCTGCTATCCCTGAAACTTACATTACGCAGAGGATCTTCATCAATTCCAAGCCCAGAAGGGATTATTGTGACTATCTTGTCTAGGTTATATAACATAGGACTTCCCCAAATCCCTTTTTAATTAAAGCAGATCTCTTTTTTTAAACAAGGAATCCAATACTGATTTAAAAATTAACAGTAATAAAGAATCTATGCAACCTTTGGTAAATTTTTCCAATAGTTAGTTACCCTCATTGCTATAAGTTTGTGCCTTATATATTGTTTTCAGTCAATGTGTTGGGAACAAAATATATTTATTGGCATATTCTTGTCCCTTTACTTAATTTTGTATAGGTTTTCACCAAACAAATTAAACAGTTTTCACTGACATAAAAATTCCGTATTAACTTCATTCATCTGTTATTTTGAAGTAAAATACACCCCAGCGGGGAGTGCTCCTCATTCCACTATAAAGGATTGAGGGGACATAGAGAACAATGGATATAAAGATATTGGCATGAAATTGGTAGGGGAGTTATAAAATTTAATAGTTATAGGAAATGTTTTATAAATTATTTACTTTTAAATAACATCATAAACTTGAACATAACTGAGAGTTACTGAGCTTTAGAGCATATCATGGCTTTTACACTTACTGAGGAATAAATATCCTTTCAAAGTCTGAATGAATACAGCTTAACTGCTCCTGTGAGGGGAAGATAGATTCAACTACAGCCAAAAAAAAAAAAAAAAAAAGAGCAGCAGTCAGTGAGATAAATATTGTGTAGGAAAAGCAGGTTTTGTATACAGCCTTTTTAACTTAAAAGATTTCATTTTTCAAAAGTATTTTCACAGATGTAGGGCAGGAGTTATCAACCTCTTTCTTTGAGGCTCTTCAACATGCTATAAAATCTCCACAGCCCACTTGTGCCACAGCAATTGTTTTTCTGCATAACCAATAGATTAAAATCCAGGGATGGCACTGAAGAGTAGCAGCAGGACAATTGCTGGGGGCCCCACAAAGCTGAGTTGCTTGGGGTTTGGCTTCATCCCTAAGGGTATGTCTACACTACAGCGCTAATTCGAACTAACTTAGTTCGAATTAGTTAATTCGAACTAAGCTAATTCGAACTAGCGCATCTAGAACTAAAAACTAGTTGGAATTAGCGATTTGCTAATTCAAACTAGCGCGTCCACACTGATTGGACGCAGGGGGGCTTTTAAGGGCAGCTGAAACTGGTTCTGGCAGGGCATCAGGTCAGTAGTTGCTTTGTGTGGCTGCTGTCTGAGGCTATCTGAGGCTCGAGTTTAAAGGGACCCCCCTGGACAGCCGGTTCTCAGCTTTTCCTGCTTGCTTGCCAACCTCGCCGAGGGACAGCAAAGCGTTGGTCTCTGTGCCCGTCTGTGTCGGTGCTTCCCTTCGGGGGGGCCGCCGCAGGTGGCAACATGGAACCACAGCTCGCCCTGCACCTTCTGGTGCACTTTCTGGACTTGCTGCTGCAAGCCTGCCACCAATGGCTCGAGGCTGCCTGGCACCTCCTGGTGCATGTCAGCCCCCTGCCTCTCTGCCTGGCCGCCCTGGGGGCCGTGGAGGAGCCGCGGCGGCGCCCCGGCACCGGCGTGCCCTGCCGCGTCTGGACACCAGCACCGATTGGTGGGACCGCATCGTCCTGGAGCGCTGGGAGGACCGACAGTGGACCCAGAACTTCAGGATGAGGAGGGACACCTTCCTGGAGCTCTGCGAGTGGCTCGCCCCTGCCCTGCGCAGAAGGGACACTCGCATGAGACCCGCCATCCCCCTCCAGAAGCGGGTGGCCATCGCCCTCTGGAAGCTCTCCACGCCGGACAGCTACCGATCCGTCGGGAACCAGTTCGGCGTGGGGAGATCCACCGTCGGAGTGGTGCTCGTGCAGGTATGGCACTCGTCGGCCACCGAGCCGGGGGGAGGAGGGCTGCGAGGAGGGGATAGGCCGCCCCAGGGACAAAGGGGGGGGCGGGAGGAGGCGAAAGCACCCCGCACCGGAGGGGTCGGTCTGTCCCGGCCGTACTACACGCTGCCAGGGGGGTTGCTTCTGGGAGTGGGGCGCGGGGCACTGCCAGGGCACAAACGCTCCCAGCCACCCGGGCGCCCCACTGATTGGCGCTTTGCTGTGTCTCTCTCCGCAGGTAGTCAAGGCCATCAACCGGGTGCTGCTCCGCAGGGTGGTCCGCCTCACCGACCCGGACGCCGTCATCCGGGGGTTCGGCGCTCGTCTTCCCCAACTGCGGTGGGGCCATCGACGGGACGCACATCCCCATCCGTGCCCCGGAACACCAGGTGTCCCATTACGTGAACCGCAAGGGGTACTTCTCCGTGATCCTGCAGGCTGTGTGTGACCACCGGGGACAGTTCACGGACATTAATGCGGGCTGGTCCGGCAAAGCACACGACGCCCGGGTGTACTGCAACTCCTCCGTGTGCCAGCGGCTGCAGGCCGGGACCTTCTCCCCAACCGCCACATCAGGGTTGGGGATGTGGACATGCCTGTGTGCCTGGTGGGGGATGCCACTTACCCACTGCAGCCGTGGCTGATGAAGCCCTATACAGGGCAATTCAATCCCTCCCGCCAGGCCTCCAATGCCAGGCTGACCAGGGCCCGCATCGTGGTGGAGGGGGCCTTCGGGCGACTGAAAGCCCACTTTCGATGCCTCCTCACCCGTCTGGACCTGGCCGAGCACAACATCCCTCCCGTGGTGGCAGCATGTTGTGTGCTCCACAATTTGTGTGAGCGAAAGGGGGAGGCTTTCCTGCCAGCCTGGATGGCTGAGGCTGACCGCATGGCTGGATGCTACGGTCAGCCCCGCACCGCTGCCATCCGGGAAGCCCAGCGGGGGGCCGTCCGGATCTGGGAAGCCCTGCGGGAGAGCTTCCTGGTGGAGGAGGAGGACTGACCTCTCCCTTGCATGCCCCACTGGGGCCTTCTTCCACCCTACCCCCCTTCCCCTTTCCCCTCCCTACCTACTGTAAAATAAAGACACCTGTTTTTCAAACAAAAACGTATGTTTATTTCACATAACTGGGGTGGGGGAAGGGAGGAATGAGGGTGGGAGAGGGGAGGGGGAAACCTGGGACGAGGGAGCTGGAAGGGGAGGGGAGGGAAGGGAGGAAGGGAAAGGAAAGCTCAGGGGTGGGAGTCCGGCTGCCTCTCCCGTCTCACCACACTGCAGGTCCGGGGGCGTCGGTGGGAAATGGTTGTGGAGGGGGGGGGCAGAAGGGACGGGGGGTGTGGAGGAAGCAGGAGCGGGAGCAGGAGGGGGAGCAGGGGGTGCAGGAGGAGCAGGGGGAGCAGCAGGAGGAGCAGGGGGAGCAGGAGCAGGAGGAAATGGGAAGCGGTCGAGCAGGCTCTGGAGGTGGCCTCGCAGGGCACGGCCCTGCTCCTCCAGGGGCTCCAAACTCCTCCGGTGCAGCCTCAGGTCCTCCTGGACCCAGTGGTCCTGGGTGCGGAGCTGGTGATCCAGGAACCGGAGGTGCCACCTCTGGTAGTCCTCCTCATTCCTGGCTCCCCTGCTTGCCCGGGCACGGGCAGCTGCTGCAGGCGGTGTGGTGCGCCCTGCAGGCCCAGGTGCTGCAGCTGTGGTGCAACAAGACCAGCGGTCAATTACCCCGGGGCCCAGATGTGTGAAACCCAGCTCCCCTCTGCAAGGCCAGGGCCCCTGCAGGATCCCCAGCTGCTGCTCCGTGGTGGGCAAGGCCCAGGCGCACGGTCCCGGGGCTCTCTCTCGCCCCAGCCCCCCATACACATAAGGGGAGCACGATGGTACTCACAGGTGGACGCCTCCCTGGCCTCGGACGACACAGGCGAGTGGCTCTGTGGGGTGCCTCGGGGGTCCCGGGTCCTGGGCAGGCTGGCGGCAGGCTCCTGGCTCTCAGAGCCCTACTCCTCCTCCTCCGTCTCCTGAAGCAGGCCCTCTGCTCCGGGGTCTATCATGTCCCGGGGGGCAGGGACGGCATGAGCCCCCAGGAGGCGGTCCAGGGCGTGGAAGTGGGTGCAGGCCTCCAGGTCGGCCCCTGGCTGGCAGGCCTGGGAGTAGGACTGCCGCAGGTCTCTAATCTTGTAGCGTACCTGCTCCTGGCTGCGCTGGTGGCCCCTGACAGCCAGGCTGTCAGCCATGCGGCTGTAGACGGCCGCGTTCCTGTGGCTAGTGCAGAGATCGTGGACATTGGAGGCTTTCCCCCAAACCTCGATGAGGTCCACGATCTCCGCACTTGACCAAGCGCCCGCCTTTTGCACCCCCGGGCAGGCTCCTGGGAGCCGCCAGGCTGGTCCTGGGGAGCACTGGAGGGCTGGGTGTCCTCGGGTGGCTGGCTCATGGTGTGGCAGGTGCAGGGTGTGCTGGCACGGGTGCTGGCAGCCTTGCAACTGGCACAAACTGTGTAGCCAGCCCGTGGCCCTTTAAGGGCTCCGGGGCCGGGAGGGGGGCAATAGAGTTTCCCTGGTGTTGGCCAGAGTGGCCACCAGGGAAACCTGGGAAGCATTAGCCTCCCACTAGTTCGAATTAAGGGTCTACACAGCCCTTAATTCGAACTAGCTAGTTCGAACTAGGCTTAATCCTCGTAAAATGAGGTTTACCTAGTTCGAACTAAGCGCTCCGTTAAGTTCGAACTAACGGAGCGCTAGTGTAGCGCCTATGAAAGTTAGTTCGAACTAACTTTGTAGTGTAGACATACCCTAAGTGACAGAGCTTGGGGAGATGGGCTACAGCTTCAGCGATGGGTGGTGGGACTCAGGTTTCTACCTTGAGCCCCAGTGAGTCTAATGCCAGTCCTCCTGTCTGTTTTATTTTGGCAGAACCTGCTCATGTCCTCCCAAATGGGAAGTGGGCCCCTGGCTGAGAGCTAATGGTTTAGAGGAGTTTGTGTGTGTGTATGTATGTATGTACAGGGGCACCAGCAGCCTTCATGGGTCCGTGGACAAGGTGTGAGGGGGCAGCTCCGTGCTCCCAAAGGATATGGGGCCTCAGGTGGAAGGGACAGGTCCAGGGAAACCAACTCTCTGCATCATCCAGAGCATGGTGTGCACACCCCTCCTCGCCCTCAGAGCCACATGGATCATGCATCAAGAGTCTGGGTAGAGGCGGTAGCTGGGAAGACAGGGTCCCTTTGAATGGCCGGGCCCCAGGGCAACTGCCCCTTTTGCTTCTCCCCTTTCAGCAGGCCAGTGTAGGTATTAGAGACAACTAATATTTGTTTTTTATTGATAATTCAGTATCATTTGCCCCTCTTTATGAGAAGAAAAAATGTGCAATGCTAGTACAGAAGTAATACTATATAGATGTGTAAGAATTACTTTATTGATCTGGAAACAAACAAGTATTGGTTTGTACTAGAGTATCTCAGATATCACAATTTATGATATGAGTAAAAGATTTACCTGGCATTACTTGGGTCTTTAACTCAAATAAATTTCACTTTTCTTCATTTCAATCATTGTTTTGGGGTGGGGCTGAAACCGAGGGTTTCAGTGTGCCCTTTCTCACCACAGCAGCTTGGGGCAAGGTGAGCACAGCCAGGGCAAAGGTGCATGTCTCATGGCTTGGGGACGGACAGTCAAACAGACACACAAGGTGTGTCTAAACAGCACCCTTTGGTCGGAATAAGCTACGTTTTGTGCTACGCAAATTGCATAGCTTATTCCGAGCTTATTTTGAAATTTGGTGCTATGTATGATGCCAAATTTCAAAATAAGGCACTATTCTGACAAATCCCGTAACCCTTGTGGAACGAAGATTACAGGGATGCCGGAATAGTGCACCTGCTATTTTGGGAAATAGTGGACGTGTTTAAAGATGTGGCGTTGCTATTTTGGGAAACTTCTGGTATAGTTGTCCCTTTCTCCACCCTACCCCCTGTTAGCACAATGGTGTTATAGCTGTCCCAGTCTCCATCTGTGGCTCTTTGTCCCCTCTTTCCCCGCCATCATAATCATTTGACAGTATAATTCCCTCCTACCAGACTACTCCCTTTTCATTTTATGAGGACAAATCAAATTCCAGCTGCATCCCATTGTCCTGGCACAATTAACCCCTTACCTTGCTTTAAATTATGATAAGAGGAAGCTGCATACCAAATATGGTGGTCCTAGTTCTTACCGTTTAAAAGTTCTCAGACAGGCAAACACACATTACTAAAATACATAGTAAGAAGAGGATGTCATGTGCTGTCATTGAGTTGAAATGTGTAGAAAATCTGGGATCAAATCTGTCCATAAGAATTAGGTTATATCAGTGAACAGGAAACAAACCTGCTTTTTCAAACCATACCTTTGGTGAATGGACATGGGGAATGAGGACAAGTATCTCCAGGGAAAAGCATGTTGTTCTCTAACTATATCCCTTTGCCATTTTGTGTCAGTAGAAGAAGGTTGTACAGCAAAAAGTAGATAGACAACTTATTGTAATAGAATTTCAAATTGTATCAAAATATCTACAGGTTTATTGTCAAAACTTTATAAAGCCTTGAGAGCTGATTGTACAAAAGAAAGAAGGCTACATGAAAAAAAGATGTTGGGCGTGTGATAGGATTTGAACAATAGATGAGCTAGGAGAAAAGAATGGATTGCTAGCTCTGCTACTGTGTGTCAAAATAATAGAAAATGGAATAATTGGGATGGATATAGAGCTTGTTGCTACTTCTGCTATTCCAAGTCTAGCCCAAGGTAGACACCTGTTTGCCGGACTACCCTACAAGAAGTGAGATGGCAATTTCAGCTCAGTTTCTTAGAAGGCAGGTGTCCAAATTGCCTACCAATGTCCACTTCAAAATGTGCACACTTACAGGTCACCTTAGCAAAAACACGAAATACTAATTAGGCATGGAGACTGAATTACCCTACGATAGGCACATCCAGATGAGGACTAAGGCACACTGGCAAATTAATGTGGAAGCTTGTACTGAGGCATCCCTGTATTGCACTGGTTTTGTAATGGGAAAGAATTGTACTTTGCAGCACTGTCACTAAAACACTTTTAACAACATCTAAATCGCCTATTATAAAAATGTGCATTTTATGCTGATGATGAGATGTAGAATGTATACTCATAAAAATAAAAACTGCTTGTTTATTATACTTGGTGGGTTTGCTACTTTATGGTATTTTGAAGACTTTCTCTATTTTTATTACTGTTCACTTACATACATGTCCTTACTATGAACTGTAGCAGTGTTCCTTTTTAAAAATCAGTTGTAAATATCTATTAGCCAGAATGCAAAATAGTATAAAAAGCCAGAGTGCAAAGCAGTTGTAAATCTCTCAAAGTGGTGTCATCTGTATGTTGGCAAAATCTGTCTGACCTACATTCACTAAACCTACAGAAAAATCAACATTTATTTGACTTTGGAGATGATTATTGCAACAGACAGACAGATGAAAGGATAGTAAGGCTAGTGCTAAATGGGTTGATGGAGGAAGGTGAGATTTTGCTAAGAAAACTTTGGAAGGGTCACAAAGCAATATGGTGAAGTAATTTTCTTTGTCATTTTGAGATTAATCAGGAACGTTGTGGATTGTCACAGCTTTATGTCCTAGCTGTGCAGTGATTACAATTTTGTTCTGAGTGATACACTTTTTTGTGTGCCTGGAAGCAGTTATTGCATGTATGGTAGCACACCCCTGTGCAGAATACCTTTGCATTACTTTGTATTTGCCTTCACACTTATTGAAAACCAGGTTTCTATTTATTCTTGCATTTATGCTTTCATATGTATTTTTAAGTAGATGCATTTCAGTTCTTTTGTTGCTTGTGAACAGTGAGAGAATGGAAAAACTTGAAAAACAACGAATGGTCTAGCAGCACTTTAAAGACTAACAAAACATGTGGCTGGTATCATGAGCTTTTGTTGGTACACCCCACTTTTCAAAACATGTAGATGGTATCATGAGCTTTCGTTGGTACACCCCACTTCTTCAGATCTGAAGTGGGTTGTACCAACGAAAGCTCATGATACCATCCACATGTTTTGTTAGTCTTTAAGGTGCTGCTAGACTATTCATTGTTTTTCAAGTTTTTCCAGTTACAGACTATCTCGGCTACCCTTCCGAAGTAGTGAGAGAATGGTTTATCTTGCAAATATCAACTGCCCATCTTTTACAAAAGACTTGCTTCTGACCTTGTTAGATTGCAAATCATTTGTTCACTAATTAGTCCATCTGTCAACTGTTCATTTTCAAGTGACTTATCTTTACTATATTTTGTAAATAGCCTTCTTCTTTGAGCAGCATCCCGTGGGTGCTCCACTGTAGGTGTCGGGCTTGTCCTGGCGCCACAGATTGGAGATTTTTCAGCTGTAGTCCACCGGACCGCACATTGGCAATGCACGTCTCATGCCTTTTGTGCCATTTCTGTGTGTGTGGTCTGGCTCCTGCCAGTTCCTCCTGACCATCCTTGGCCACAGATGGAGTGAACGCTCTCTCCCTGTTTTCTGTCAGGAATTGAGAGAGAAAAATCATTAGTTCTTAGTTTGATAGTTATTAGTTGTTACAGTTGTAGTTAGTTTAGTAGGTAGTTCATCTAGCTTTAGCGTCTTTTACATTTTTTTAAAATAATAGTCGTATTTGTACTCTACTTAGCTCTCTGCCTTAGCAGAAAGCAGAAGACCCTCTGGCCGAGCCATGCCTGGCTCCCCTGGTTTTAAAAGGTGTGGTACATGCCACAAGCCTATGCCCACTTCTGACGGGCACTCACTATGAATATGGTGCCTCGGAGGGGGATATATCCCACAAAAATGTCTCCATTGTTCAAAACTTACTGCGAGAGCCAGAAGAGACAGGGAGATGAGGCTAAAAATGCTACTATTCGATAAAGCATTACAGCCCTCAGTTACTGATTCCTCCTGACCATCAGAGGCGACCGGAGCCGTACCTAAGATCACCCATACAAAGAAGAGGCCTTTTCCCTCGCGTCTGTTGCCCCCGATTCGCATCAGCACAGGGGATAAACCAGGCACATTGGGCATGGCTACCACGCGCCGACCCAACAGACAAAAGCACGTCAAAAATACCTCAGCAACACCATCCAAGGAATTGGCACCAAAAACTGCTGCTGTGACTCACCTGGCACTGACTCCTGAACCAGCTCCGATATCGGCACCAGTGCCGATGACCATGTCCGCACTGAGAGCGTCTCCCCCAGCAACAGTTACTCCAGCGCCGGCAGCACATCCAGCACCAGCAATACAACCAGCACCGGCAATACAACCAGCACTAGGGCGTCACCAAGCGTTGGTGCCGGACGCAACACGGTTGGCACTGCTCATTGCTGACATCTAGATCACACAAAACCATGCAACCATGAGCAACACCACCTCTGACGCCAACAACATTGCCGGAACAGTCACTGGCATCAGCGAAAGTGCGCCAAAAATCGCGCAAGCTACCAACACCTTCACCCAGTTCAGAACATATTGAGTTCTCTTCGGAGCCACCTTCTCCATTTTCAGCTCGATCTTGTCTGTCTGAGCATTCTGTCAGACACCACACCATGAGGAGGAGCTACTATTCACCGTCGTATGCTTCACCTCACTATCGTCGGCATCGAGATTTGCCACCTTCTTTGAGGCACTCCAGAGACAGGTTGCAATCACCCAGAACTCCTACAATTTCTACCTATTACAGGTGCCACGACTCTCATAGGGGTAGTTACTCCCCCAGATACTCTCCACCTCGCGCACATCATTATGACAGACACAGATATTACTAATATCTACCACAGACCTTGCTCGTACTCTCCACAGTGTGACACTATAAGATCTCCCTCCTCTCAACAACCTCCCGTTTCAGGCAATGGGGCAAATTTTCCAGTTCAGCTGGGAACAAGACCTCCCACTTCAACTGGAATTGCCCCTCCCCCATAGTTGGAACCAGAAGAGGGTCAACTGTTGGAACACAAGAAGCCACAAGGGTACTCACCTACAAATATCTTGTCTTCGTCACCAGATGATGCAATCTTTTCCAGTAACGCATCTCCCATTAACAATATTTGACTGTTCCAAGATTTGTTCAGGAGTGTTGCTGAGAGCCAACATGTGCAACTCTCCGAGGTCCAACAAAAGCAACATCGTTAGTTAAGGAATCTGCAACCATTCCAAAGATCAAAAGTCGCCCTCCCACTCGATGACGCAATCTTAGAAATAGTGGATGATATATGACAGACACTGGCTGTGACCTCCACTACAAATAAGAAAGAGGACAAAAAATACTTCATTCCCACTAAAGGCATGGAGTTCCTTTTTTCGCATCCACAACTGAATTCTCTGGTTGTGGATGCAGCGCAACAGAGGGCTAAAACTCCTCAGTACAAGGCAGGCAATGCTGACAGGGAAGGCGAACGCCTAGATCTCTTCTGATGGAAGGTCTATTCATCTGCCACATTAATATTAAGAATGGCTAATTATACCGTGCTTCTGGCCAATCAGAATTTTGATAATTATTCTAAATTGGTCCCACTTCCAGAACATCTGCCAGACAATAAGTGCAACGTAGTCAAGGCAATAGTGCAGGAAGGGTACATAGCTTTTTGAACAGCCCTCCACATAACCCTTGATACCACAGATACTGAGGACCGAACCACTGCCACATCAGTGATCATACGCAGAACATCATGGCTCCAACAAGCGGTAGTTCCGAAACACCTCCTGTCAAAAGTCAAGGACCTCCCCTTTGACAGGCAGAGTCTTTTCATGGGAAAGACCGACCAAGTCCTCCATTCTGTTGGCAATAACTTCAGCACGAAGGCTTGGCGAATTATCCACCCTCTCGGCAACGCCACCTTATACAGTGTTCACCCGCCACGCAGTAATACTTTGCCCCCAACCATCATTTCTACCAGAAGTCAATTCAGAGTTCCATGTAAACAAACCCATAGTTCTTCCCACATTCTCCTCTAAGCCACACTCCTCAGCACAACATGCATGACTCCACATCTTGGATGTCTGCTGAGCATTGGCTTTCTACATTGACAGGACACGGAGTTTTCAAAAATCTCAGACTCTCCTTGTATCCACCGCATAACGCTCCAAAGGCCACCCTTTGTTGGCTCAGTGTTTATCCAAACTCATGGTCACTTGTATCACACGGTGTTACTCACTGCAAGACAGGCCACTTCCACATGCTTTGAGAACCCACTCAACAAGAGCAATGGCAACATCAACCGCCTTTCTCAAGGGAGTTCCCCTACAAGATATTTGTCGTGCAGCGACTTGGTCTTCCAGCTTCACTTTTGCTAAACACTACGCTATTCCGAACATTCTGATGACTGATGCAGTAGTGGCCTTTGCCATTCTTTCCACGGCAGCAAGGCAATAATTCCGAATCCCGCCTCCTTTAAGTAGGCTACTGCTGTGAACTCACCTACAGTGGAGTACCCACGGGACATGCATCTCGAAGAACCATCGTTACTGCACAAGGTGAGTAATTTTCTGACCTGGCAACTAATTTTTAAAGAGCGAAGGAGCACAGTGTCAAGCTTTTCTCCACAATCTTGAGGACCAGAAATGGAGGCTATGATCACACTAGAGAGCTTATAGCCATTCAGCTGCAGCATTGTAAACTCTCATTAGTATAGCTCAGGGGTGGACAATAATTTTTGGTGGTGGGGGACACTCCAAAATTTTGGAAAGTGGTCAAGGACTGAACTTTTCTGTGGAGGAGATGCGGGGTCTAGGATAGAAGTTGTGCAGGAGAGCGCACGAGGTATGGAACTGGGCCGCAGGAGACAGTGTGAAGTCTGAGAGGGAGTTTCGATGAAGGAGAGGGTTGTGACCTTGGTCAGGGGATTAGCGTGTAGGGTCTGAGAGGAAGTGGGGTGCAGGAGAGGATTCTGGCATAGGAGAGAGATGTGGGAGGAGGTATAGGGTCTTTGTACATGTGAGTATTAGAAAAATAGCACTAATGATTTGAAGGAGAAGTTTGATGTATAGAATTTTTAACAGCGTTCATAGTATATTTATGTAGTTTTTTATTTTGCTGCAGGTTTATATGTGAAGATTTTGCTTTTGTGTTTAAAGCCAAATATATTTACATTTTGTGGTACAGGTAGTTGTAAAACTGCAATGTTTTTAATAAGGTGAAGTTTGCTCCCCCATTGCAATCAGGCTGCCCTCTGCAGTGTCCAGGGCCTATCCTCATCATTTGCTTTTGATTCATAGATGCTTCTGGGAGTGCAGCAAGGAAGTAGTCTCTGTAGAGAGGAGAGGATCGTTGCTCCTTTTCCCACCCCTCATCCCACACACATGTGTAAGGGACATGCTCTCTGACCATGTAAATTGTGCTGTTTGTGTATGGAAATGTGACATTTGTGGCTGGAGGTGTCGAAAACGAGGGTTAATTCAAAATAAGTTTTCTATCTGTGGAATATATGATATATTTCATCACTTTGCTTCTGCTTCCTCACACTGCCTATGCTCAGTGTTATGGATGTGACTCCAGCTATCTCTGGGTCACTTTGTATGTACTTAAGTTTACTGTGTGTCCAGTTCTGATGGTCCTATTCAGAGAACACATCATGCCAATTAATCTACTGGACAGAAAACAGAACACTGTAGCAAAGGTAAAGGAGCATTATACGAAGGTGGGGGGCAGCAACAATCAATCTCCATTTAAAACACAGCATCAAACAGATAGGCCAACATTTGTCCTCTAATTTCAAATGCTAATTATGACTTTTTAAATTGCAAAAGGACTATAATCCAGTAGTGCAATCTAACGTTACTTTGCATATCTCTGCATAGCATATGAAATGAAAGTCATTGCACACATTGGCATATAGTAAATTTTCATGAATTATCATGTCACCCAGACTGTAGCAAAGCAGAACCTACATGGCATACCACAACTGAAAGGCCAGTATATGAGAAGCCCTTACTTCACCAAGAAGCATGGCAGATGCCAGGAAATACTGCAGTCCCTTCTCGTATTTTGTATAAGCCATTTCCATGCAGTTGTGCTCTGTTAAATGTGATATTTTGAAACAATCAGACAAAATGATTATTATCCCTATTAAATTTATGATTCTTGGCAAAAAACCTCAACATTTGTGAGTCATTATAATCTAACCATTGCTTTTAGTACTGTATATTTTCCAAGGAATGTCAGAAATCCACATGATATCCTGAGTGCCAGATTTTGTATTTGGATCTCTGATATAGATGAATAATGGGCAAAAGTTCATGAGGTGTGAAACTGCATATAGATAGCTCCTCGCCAGTTATGCACATGAGGAGTGTAAATGATTCCTTCCAAGGTCAGTTCAATTTATGTTCTTCGACTATACTCTCATATGTCACTATATTTAGTGACTAAGCATTTTCTTAATCTTTATTTACTGCAAAACCATGCCACTTCTTAAAGAACCTGCATTAAAATGCAGTGGATGTAGAGATTCATGCTACTTGAAAGATAGTATAATATTAGATTAATTTAAAAATAACTGTTAGCTATCATCATCGTCTTAATTTCCTACACATTTTGGAAGTATATAGTAGGTATTTGGACTCTAAAACTACTTAAAATAATAGAGGTCTATGGCATATACCAATGCTGATTTTTCAGTTCTCATAAATTTACTAACCCAGGCATTAATTTGACTTATCTATCCATTAATATAATAACAAATATAATGAAAAATACATTTGATTCATCTGTCCAAAAAAATCACATGGATAAATTGCCTTAAATTTTACAAGGTTGCACTAAAGAAAGTGGAATAATTTCATTGTCAGTATGTAAAACTCTAGAATACTCTTTCCTGAGCAAGGGTTAGACACTGTGGACAGGCAGGGTAGGGAAGTTTTATGTTTATAACCTGTTTGGGTCTGTATTTCACTATATTTGAAAACTACCAGAATTCTAAAAACATAAAGTTAATGTTTTTCCTTTCTTTTTCCTTTGGCTGGTTATATGTTGAGAAAATGGGTGTGGGTTTTTCTGTTGATATTTAGGAATCTTTCAACTGAAGTTTTTAATGTTAAGGCTTCTGAGGAGGGATGGGCCTTAAATTGTGAGCTGGAGGTTGGGAGTCCATTGTGAAAATAACAGCTTGCAAATGAGTTCCATAATTGTGAGCCTGCTGCTGAAAATCCCCTGCGTATACATGTTTCACCTTTGACAATGTCAAGTCTGACATGCCCAAGCTTTGCACTATTGTCAAGTCACAGTCACAGAGAGGCAGGCTCATAAGTAATTGAAACTCATTCTGTTTAGGGCCTTGAAGATTAAGAATAAGACTTTATATTGGTCCAGCATTGCCCTAGTAACCATTGTAATGCATGGAACTGCCAAATGAGGTGTCTTGATGAGTGGCTGCATGTTGTGCCATCAGGAATTTCTTCAAGGCAGTCAGTTTCAATTCTAGGTAGAGCACATTACATTAAGTTGAGCATGACGGTGGTGAACATTGTCTGACCTTATGTTAGTCAGATATTCATCTGCTAGACTGCCATGTCTGAGTCTGTACAGTCCCCAGAATAAAGGGATGTTGATGCTCAATGCAACCTCTAGATACCATCTATATAGGATTTATAGGATAAATATAATAATAAAAATGTGCAGCTTCTATGCCATTGAGTGTCCAGGAGTGTATGGAGGTGGTCACTCCCCCCCCCCCCCAGACTGTACACCTTATTGATGATCAAAGAACAAATTCTTTCAACTGATAAGAGGTTTTTCACAGTATCCCCACCTCACCTTACATTCTTTGTCATTGCCTAGATTTACGAGTTTCGTGACTAAACAGAGGACTGGATTAACAAGTGTTACTGATCTGGCATATTCCATGAGTCCTAAATTCACTTAAATGAAAAGGTAAAGTTCCATATATACTAATCCTGAATTTTCAGAAGTGACTAAGTCCTATTTTGAAAAGCCTCTTACATTCTTAAATTCAATGGGACGTAGGCTCTTAAATCAATTAGCTGCTTTAGAAAATTTTGCCTGCAATTTTTTTCTCACTTCCCCTCTTTATAAATGGGGATGTAATACTATTTACCTACTCCACAAAATTGTTGTGAAGGCAAATTCATAATTGTGAACTGTGTTTATAGCCATTTGGTAAATAGACCACAATAAAATACTAGGGTGATGATGAACAGGAAAATTTCCAGATAGTGGCAAAAAACAAATTCCAAAACCTACTTGCAAAGAGGGGGAATCAGTTAGGACACAGTGAACTCACCAATAGAGAGATCTGAAAGCGGACAGCGAAATCAGCTCCACCTTGGCTCAATTGTGAGAAATCTCAGGTAGGCATGACATGCTTGAGAGGCATAGCTAATGAGGGTGAGTCCAAGTAGAAAGAGGAACAAACAGAAAGCAAGACAGCAGAAAAGCTTGGGACTTGAAAAAGAAACTTTCTGCCATTTCTCAAAGCCACTTAGAGCTTCCTGGAGTACAGGAAGGAAGATGTTTATTGATTCTGCTTTTTGTTGATTTTAATTAAACCACCGCTGTGCAGGTCAAGGACTGATCCAGGCCATTTGAGCTAGGATTTGGCCCAAGCTGGTAGATGTGGTCACTGACAGGAATATACCACATATTGAAAAAGAAAAGCATATGTTTCTAATTACCTTATTTGTAAAATTACTTTATATTGTGTACATCTCTCATATGAGATTCAGAATTATATCTTCTATCACCCTGGCTTTCTCAAAGACTGATATTTAAGTATTTTCTATTCAAAGTGATGGTACATAATGAGCATCTTACACACACAATTGTTAATGATAGATTCTTTTTATTTTGATTTTTGATTTTTTAAAACTGCCTGGCTGTCACTTGTACTACCAATCCATGATTTGATTAAAGAGCTAATAATAGAAACATTCACAAGAGTGGCATGCATGGAATACTCAATAAATATTCCAAATCCTAAAGAATCAGGATAACATTCATTATACGTACATGTGGCAGTTTGAAAGCAATTCTAGTTTTGTGGCTACTTGCAGGTTTACTTAAACTTGATTATAAATTACTCTAGTTGTGTTTAAAATATTAGCAGACAAAGCACTAATATACATATTAACAGCATCTAGTTTAAGCATTTATAAAGCACTGATCATTGAAGTATCGATGTTTGTGCTAGTTAAAACTGTGCCCTGAATTCTGCTCTCAGAGACTCTTGTTGATTCTATGGTTGTGTTATGTATGGACTTATAACTGAACTATACACTTTGTTTTGTATTGACTTTCTGGACATAAAAATATTATGTTTCTGATCATGTGTTTTAAAATGTAAATATATCTGTCCCAAACTAGATGTAAAGCCTTGGGTAACTTTATGGGGGGGATTCACTGAGACACAAGAGAAAGTCAAATGATTGGAGTATAACTAGCAATTCAGGGAGAGACTACTCCTGCATACAAGTAGGCATTTTAAAAAAGTCATCTTAATTTAAGATTTGTAAATCAACCTTGGGGTATGTCTAGACTACATGGCTCTGTCGCCAGAGCCATGTAGATTAGTTTACTAGACATACCCAAATGAAGCGGCGATTTAAATAATCACCGCTTCATTTAAATTAAAATGGCTGCCGCACTGAGCTGATCACCTGTTTGTCAGCTCAGCACGCGAGACTGGGCGCTCCGCGGTCAACATCAAAGGCATTTGTCGACCACCCCGTTATGCCTCGTGGGATGAGGTTTACCGGGGTGTTCGACAAATACCATTAATGTCGACCGCAGAGTGTCAGACTAGCGTGCTGAGCCGACAAACAGCGGATCGGCTCAGCACAGCAGCCATTTTAATTTAAATGAAGCGGCGATTATTTAAATCGCCGCTTCATTTGGGTATGTCTAGTAAACTAATCTAGGAAGTACTGGTTTCCAATAAAGGTGAAAACATGTAATACTAGAATTACCCATTAAAACTCTCTACTCACTAAGTACTGTTTTTAAAAAAACTAGTAAAAACAAGTAGTCCTGTGGCACCTGTGCATATATATATATATATATATATATATATATATATATATATATATATATATATATCTATATATATATATATCTATATATATCTATATATATATACACACACACTCTAGTATCATGGGATTTCGTGGGCAAAACCCACTTCTTTAGACAACTCAATGTCATCTCATCTGGGAGAAGATGCTCCAGGTGCCCAGTTTGTACTATGCAACAAAATATTATCTAACAGTTGTTTAGTATCTGCTAAATTGTGAAGACATTTTGAAACAAACCATTCAGCATACAAAGATGAAGACATTAGTTTTTTTAAGCAGAAGCTTGAATTGTTTGAAAAAAGTAAACTCTTCAAGTCAAAAATTGCCAAATCTGATAATGAAATGCAACAGAGGCGTCTTACAAAGTTAGCTATTGTATATCACTCACTGGAGAAGCACACGCTATTGGGAAATTACTCATAAAACCATGTGCAAAAGATATTGGAATGTTTATGTTGGATCAGGAGTCTTGTCAAAAAGTTGATGCTGAGCCACTATCAAACAATACTGTCACACATCGTAGTCACGATCTTGCTGCTATCATCAAGAAGGAGCTTATTTTTCTGCTGCATTTATGTGATGCATATTCATTACAATTAGATGAGTCCACCGATGTTGCAGGCCTTGCAGTTTTGCTTGTATTTGTCTGTTATGATTTTAATAGTTCTATTGAAGAAGACTTACTTTTATGTGAATTTTTGCAAACCAGTACAACTGGTGAGAATATATTCAGTTGTATTGATAACTTTGTGAAAACACAGGAAATAAGCTGGGGAAAAATGTGTTGATGAGTGCAGTGATGACACCAAACAAATGGTAGGAACAGTGGCTGGCACTGTAACACAAATAAAAAATGTAGTACCAAACTGCACCAGCAGTCATTTCATTCTTCACAGACATGCCCTGGTAGTTAAGAATATTTCTCCCTCTCTTAATAATGTGTTGAACGAAGCAGTACAGATTATTAATTATATAAAAACTCGACCATTAAAATCAAGACTATTCAAAATTATGTGTGAAGATATGGGTAGTCAGTGCACAGCCCTGCTTCTACATACAGAAGTCAAGTGGCTATCGCGAGGCAAAGTGCAGGTTAGATTATTTGAGTTGTATCATGAGCTCTCCGCATATTTGATGGATAACAAATTCCAACTGTCTGATTGTTTAACAAACTTTTTATGGTTATCGAGAGTTGCATATCTTGCAGACATCTTTACAAAACTAAATGAAGTAAATCTGTTGCTGCAAGGAAAGAATGTAAATATTTTTAATGCGAAAGATAACGTTTTGCCATTGTCACGGAAGCTACAGTAGGACAAAATAATTTTGATTGTTTACCAACCCTAAATGATTTCCTTGAAGAAAATGAATGCAAACTTGATGAAGATATTCACAGCGACATTGCAGATCATCTCTATGATTTATACACAAACATCATTATGTATTTTCCAACCATAAATGACAACAATAACTAGATTCGAAATCCATTAAGTTTAACAAAAAAGCCAGTTTTTCTACACAAGATTATGAAAACTTAATAGAAATCGCTTCAGATGGCCAATTAATACAAAAATTTAAAGAAGTTTCTCTGATTACATTTTGGGGTGACATGTCAAAATCAAGAATATTCATCTTTATCAAGACATGCAATCGTCAGTTGTTACCCTTTGCCAGCACATACTTGTGTGAAACTGGGTTCTCGAACTATGCAGCAACAAAAACGAAATACAGAAATTGACTGAATACTGTGCCAGATATGAGAATCCAACTTTCTAGTATTAAACCAAATATAAAAAAGAATTTTGCAAGAAAAGAAGAAAAACCATTCTTCACATTGAAAATTGCCAATATAATTAATATTATTTTTTAGTTTCATTTTTGTACTCATTTAATGTGATTTTTGTTTTAAAATATGTTGAAGTAAAATGAATGGTGATCTCATGACTGTATTTAGCATCTTATTACTACTGATTGTGGTGTACTGGAAGCCTATGTGTTTGGGTAGTTGTGTTTTTGTTTTTTTTTTTTTTGCTCGACAAACTTTTCCCCTGGCTATAGGGGTTCCTTGAAATCCTTCCAAGTTTCAAAGGGTTCTGTGGGCAAAGTTGGGAAACACTGATCTACACAAAATGACTTTGTACACAAAATGACTTTGCCTGGTTAACGACGGGCTTCACCTGCTTGTTTACTGTATTCAACTTCATTTTTTTCAGGAAGTAATTACTGATATAATAAGGTGTTCATGCTCTAGCATATGGTGCAATCATATACCATGTATTTTGTTGTAAGTTTATAAACTATTAGCATTTTCTTAAAAAGGGTCCACAGCTGACCAGCATCTTCTGACTATCTATTTGCCTTTTAAATGCATTTAAATTATATAAGCATAATAATGGCTAATATGTAGAACAGTTAAAAAAATTAGGGAAAAAAGCATTTTTTGTAGAACTAACATGAACTTCAAATATGTAAGTGCAGAGACTGCTGCTTAACCACAAATAAGTTCTGTCAGTTTCAGCTTTTATCTTGGATGTTCCTGAAGGAATCTGGATTTACATAATGCGAATGTTCATGAGCCATCTCATTACAATTTTAGAAATTTTAGGAGCTGAATAATAGACCCTGCTTTACTTTCAAGTTGCACTACTTACACATACTTTACTTAATGATATATTTTTGCTACATATAGAAGCTTTATTTGTATTAATTTTCCTGTGTGTCAGTTTGTGTTTTCAGTAGAATTTGAAAAGAGGAATAAGACAAAATCATTATGAAATTATGAGCATTGTAATATCATGCAAAGTATAAGCAACTGCAGCTTCTAAAGTCCTTTCTAATTGGGCACATATGAAGAGATGAACATTGCACAGCACTGAATTCTAAGTAATTGGAAATAATTCCAGATTAACCAACACTTGAAAATAAAATAAAATCTCATCTGGATTGCATAGTGGGATTAACTGGAGTTACAAATCACCTTTAAAACATGTTTGAAATTCAGAGGGCTTGTGGCATCGTGGCAGAAGTACACATATTTTTCTTTTCCAGCTATACAAGTCTTAAATAATGAAACATGAGCCAAATGAGTTGGATTAAATGATGACTTCTGAAATGTAAAATGTGTGTAATAAAACAATATAATTTGTAAGGGCTTTGTGTAAATAGCTTTTTTTCTTCCTCGTCCTTCCAAAAAAACAGTGTTAAAACAGATCAGCTCCATCAGGAGAGCAATGATTAATGCCTCTAAGGCAGTGGTTCCCAATCTTTTTTTATTTTGTGGACCAGCAAACTCATTCACAAACTTTTGGTGGACCAGCAACATTCTATTTGCATATTCATTATGCAAATAAGGAGTCCCCCATACCAGCTCCCAACCCTGGATGCCCCAGTGCCCCCCAGTATCAGCCCCCTGCCTTTTAGAACCCCCACCCTTTACAGCTCCTCAATATTAGCCCAGCTCCCAGAGCCCCCCAGTATTAGCTTTGCCCCCAGAACCTCCCAGTGCCAGTCCCCTGCCTCTTGGAGCCTTCCACCTCAAGAGTCCCTCAGCATTAGCCCCACTCCAGGAGCCCCCAGTGCCTGTCCTGTAACCCTCACCTAGCCCTCAGCTGCCTCCCACCCACCAGCTGAGTACTGCTTCCCTAGTTGCAGCTGCTCTAAGGCTGTTCTGCCAGGCTCCATGCAGCCCTCCTGCCACTCAGTGGACTGCTCTTCCACGTCCTGGAGGAGACCTCTATCTGGTGCTAATTGGCTGAGAGGTGGGACAGAACTCGCCTCTCCCAACAGCTGCGGCAGGAGGGGAGGCGCTGGGCAGTGTATTCCAGTCCTGACCCCCAGAGCTGCTGCGGCCTGGCACCGGACCACAGACTGGCAGTTGGGAACCGCTGCTCTAAGGTGGTTTTCCATTTCAATGAAATTCTCACAAAATAAAGACTATCTTTTACTCATGTCCCTCCCTTGCCTCACGAGCTTGCTTCTGATAGCCTCTTTCTTCTTTTTCTTTTTCTTTTACTTTTATGTCCTCTTCAAGGAGAGAGGCCTATGAACATAAGAACGGCCGAACTGGGTCAGACCAAAGGTCCATCTAGCCCAGTATCTAGTCTGCTGACAGTGGCCAGCACCAAGTGCCCCAGAGAGGGTGGACCGAAGACAATAATCAAGCGATTTGTCTCCTGCCATCCCTCTCCAGCCTCTGACAAACAGAGGCCAAGGACACCATTTTATCCCCTGGCTAATAGCCTCCATGAAATTATCTAGCTTCTCTTTAAACTCTATTATAGTCCTAGCCTTCACAGCCTCCTCTGGCAAGGAGTTCCACAGGTTGACTACACGCTGTGTGAAGAAGAACTTTCTTTTATTAGTTTTAAACCTGCTACCCATTAATTTCATTTGGTGTCCTCTCGTTCTTCTATTTAGGGAACTATGAAGACTTTTGTGCCACATCTCCGCTTGCCACTCTGTTGATGCTCTGGCAATTAATCTTCTGGGGTTTGATTTAGTGGGTCTAATAAAGACTCACTAAATCAAATAATGTGGGCACCCCCGTCAGTGTCGGTACTCCTCACTATCACTCCTGTCGACCTCCTACTATAGAGATGGAGCCAACCTTGACTTAAGGTACTTCGACTACAGCTTTAAATAGTTGCATACCTCAAGCTGACCTTCCTGGTGTAGTGAAGACCTGGCCTCAGGTAACTTTCTAATAAGTGGGAAGGAGGAATACTTATTTACAAGTCCCATCCTCTCCACCGCTACCACCATCACCACACCGATATTGGAAACCACTCTGTTAACATGATCTTATTTTGGAGAAGACCTCTCCCCTGCAGTTCAAGTTTCTCATCGATGTTATTAATCTTCATTCTTTTCTTGCCTAGATGTCTAAGAAATTTTAAAATCAGACTTTCTTCCTTTAAATGCCAGTAGAAAATTGACAGAAATCACACCAATAACTTATCTGTATTGATGAAAAAAAAAATTCCAGAAGTATTTTGAAAAGGAGGCTTTTTTCCATTTCTTGATTTGCATTATGTATTTCACACCAGAGAACATTTTTAATACAAAGTCACATATGCTAAAAATAGGGAGATTTATAGTGGAAGCATTGACATGAACCTTAATTGTTGCATTGCTAAGATGATGGCATAATTACAGTATTCCCAAGCTATTTACTTCTACAAATTTCTACATTCCCATGTGAAGAAGAGAGCCATTTTCTGACACACTGATGAATTATTTTTTTCAGACTTGTGTTTAAAAAAATCTAATACTTGGCCTACGCCTAAAACTTAGGTAAACCTAGCAATAATACTCAAGGCTATGGTAAAATTTCTTCTATTGAGCTACCTGTTGCCTCTTGGGATCGATTTGCTACCATGACAGGGAGAAAAAACCCTTCTGTCACTATAGTAAGTGTCCATGCTATGGTTGTATAGCTGAAGCTGTGCTCCTGTAGCACTTGGAGTATACATAGCATGTGAATCTGGAAAGAAGATGAGTGTGGGGTTTTTTTTCTTTTAATTAATCTGCTTCTTCATATATTAGGGGCCCCTTGAGAATGGAGTACTTTTAAAATATCATGAGTAAATTAAGCTGACAATTCAGGTACTATATAGCACACTTAACATAAGTCATAAAGGCTATGTCTAGACTGCAGGCTTCTTTCGAAAGATGCTCTTTCGAAAGCATCTTTCGAAAGATCGCGTCTAGACTGCAGGCGGATCTTTTGAAAGAAAAATCTGCTTTTTTGAAAGAGAGCACCCAGCGAGTCTGGATGCTCTCTTTCGAAGACAGCCTCTTTACATTGAAGAACGCCTTCCTTCGAAAGAGGAGCTTTCGAAGGAAGGCGTTCTTCCTCGTGAAACGAGGTTTACCGCCATCGAAAGAAAAGCCGCGTTCTTTCGAAATAATTTCGAAAGAACGCGGCTTGAGTCTGGACGCAGGGGAAGTTTTTTCGGGAAAAGGCTACTTTTCCCGAAAAAACCCCTGAGTCTGGACACGGCCTAAGAAATTAAATTTCTAAATTATACAGTTCTTTATCAAAACATTAAATGAATCTCCTAAACTCTGAGTCATTCCCATAATCCATTCAAGACCTTAGGTAGCAAAGTGAGAGTGCACTTCCTGAAGGTGGCATAAAAGACTAACTGGTGATGGGGGCATGGAAAAACCTGTTTTCTCCAGTTTCATTGTATTTTAAAAATACCACAGTTAAGTCTGTACCTGTTGAGGGGAAAACCTTGAACATATGGCCATGATTAATGTAACCATGCAGTGATGTCTTCTTGAGTCTGTCAAGAGCATGAAACAATAGCTCTGAGAGATGAACTGGTCCATTTATTCCAAGGGAGCTAACTAAAATGCTAGTGATTTGAACACAACAGTTAATATTCATAATTAAAATATGTAACTGATTGCAATATAACCCTTCCTGTCCTTTTTCTCTGATGAAAATCCTTGCAATCTATTCTGAATGACAACTCATTTTGTGCAGGCCTTTAACACCTTACTGTAGAGCTGAGGAGGGATTCAGTTGTCACATTCCCCCAATAGGAGGGCTCTGTTCCCAAAAGTTTTGGAAGCAATGTCTTCATGTGATGCACCACCTCATTTGCTAGTACTACTCAGTGCGTTCCTTGTGTTTAAAAAAAGACCACATTCTGTTTTCACAAGAACAGAGGAAAAATGGTGTTTGGTTTTATTTGGTTCTAGCAGGTGAGGCCCATCATTGACTGGGAAAAGTCCTTTTGTATAGATTACATCTACAGGAAAGTTCAAGAAATTAAATATATGTAATAGAATTTTTTATTAATGTGCTTGCAAAAGAAAAGTTGTAAATTTGTAGGATTTCAACTTCACGCATTATTCATTTTATGGAATAATTACTATACATTACGAATTTCTGATTCAAATTTACTAAGCTTCCATTACTCTTTCCATAACTAATTTGAATTATTTTGTGATTTGTAAGAGTAAACATTTTCTTTGCACTAAAATGATAGTTGAATAGGTGATTGATTTTAATTTTGTTAGCAAATATTTTTATGAACTCTAATCATAAGTTATGACTTTTTTCCAATGAAAAACAAAAATAACTATTTAAACCTTTCACCCATCATATTCCAGTGTAAAAGTAGTGCATTCACCTAATTTACATGGCAGGGTTGTTTATGTAAAATTTGGTGTCTGTAGGTAGTCATGAAGTATGATTTTTTTTGCACAAACAAATCCACAAATGAACACTCTTCAAAATATATAGAAGATGCACAAGTTATCTAATCTTGGTGTAATGTTAGTAATCATTTCCCCTGTAACTGGGAAATTTAGGAAGTCCAGTACAGCCAGGCATTGGAGTGGGAATATCAATTCTGCACATTTCAGACCGTAGTCTATTCTTCACTCTGTGTTCATTCACGTTTACTAAAATCCCAGTTAGTGTCATGTGCTTTCATATTTGGATGGAATTATTTTTTGGGTGTCTTGCAGTGCAGCCTGCATCTCTGACACATAAATGATTCATTACACTGCCTGATCTTTGTATCTGTAGTTTTTTACTTCGCTTTTTTCCCCAAAATATATACTAGCAGTATGCACTTTCCCAGAATATGGCCAATTTCAGCAGTATGGCTCTGTGGAGGTGTGCTCTAAAGGTACCTTCTGAGGCTGCCCTAGGAACAGAAAGGGATAATTTAAAGCAATAAATAGTTCAGTAATATGTATTGAGTGAATATTCTTGAAAATGTATCTAGACTTTGCAAATATGTCTTCAGTCTGGTTTAAATAAAAATTCTGTAGAATTTTATATAGCTTTCTAGTGGCATTAGTAATTATGTTAAAAAAGACGGGGTGGGATTCTTCTCTTTTATTCCAGTTTCATGAATTTACTCCGAATTACATGAAGAAAGGACAATCAAACTTAATATAATAAGAGATAAACATTAGTGGTATGATGGGCTCTGTCATGAGGTTAAATGTAATTGTTGTCATTTAAAAAGGAATTAGTTTTTTTCTGTAGTTTCCTGCAATGTTAAGAATTTATTTCAAGGTTTTTTAGTATTGACTTATGTCAAATTGTAAGTATTTATCAGGCCTGGCATTAGGGCAAGATGAGTAAAGCAGTTGCCTTGGACCCCGTGCCTTCAGAGCCCCATGCTTCCTGGCCTGCCCTCACAGCTGCTCGCTCACTGCCCTGGCTTGGAGCCACCCAGCCACATGGTGCAGCCAACCTCAGCATACCACCTTGGGCCCTGCAAACTCTTTGGCCGGGCCTGGTATTTATTAAAAATAAAACTTATTTCTTTGCAAATCTGAGTCTGTTACCATACGTTAGCTCTTAAGAACGGATTGTGTGCAGTACTTACACATAAGAAGGGCTTCCTCCTCTTGCAATTTCTGCAGGTTGCCCTTGTGGCGCTGCAGGAACAGCACCCCCAGCTCATTGTGGGGCACATTCTCTCCTCTCTCCACGTGCTGTTCATGCAGCACGACCCCTTCTGCCCTTTTCTGTACACCATGCACTGCACTTCTACTGACTGGACACCAGTTCTGACTGGTGGGACCGATTGTCATGGAGCAGTGGGACAACCATCAGTAGTTCTAGAGTTTCCACATGCAGAACAACACCTTCATGGAGATATGTGAGTGGCTCGCCCCTGCCCTCAGGCAACGGGACACGCACATGCGACCTGCCATCCCCCTCCAGAAGCGGGTCACTCTTGCTATCTGGAAGCTCACCACTCCGGACAGCTACCGCTCTATCGGGAACCAGTTTGGCATGGGGAGATCGACGGTCAGGGCCCTGGTCATAAAGGTATAGTGCTTTCATGCTTTTGTCCCCAGAGGGTGGTGAACTGCTGGAATGGGGTTCCCTAGGGAACGAGGAGGAAGTGGTGGAGGCTCCCTCTCTGGAAAGGTTTTCAGTTCTGCCATCATAAAGCCCTGATTGGGGGGTGGGGGTGACAGGGTAAGTAGCAGTTGCTTCTGGTATGTCCGGGGGGTGGGGTTGGCCTCAGGGACCTTCCAAGGGCCCTGGAAACCCTCTGATTCTCTGTTTGTCATCTTCTACAGGTGGTGAGGGCCATGAATACCATCTTGCTGTGCTGGCTCGTCGTCCTGAGCAACATGGACCCCATCATCACTAGCTTTGCTGCCGTGGGCTTCCCCAACTGTGGAGCAGCCATTGACGGCACTCACATCTTCATCCAGGCCCCCGACCACCTGGCCTCCGAATACATCAGCTGCAAGGGGTACTTTTCAGTCATGCTGCAGGCCCTCATTGACCATTGAGGCTACTTCATGGACAATGTTGGATGGTCAGTGAAGGTGCACGACACCTACATATTCTGCAACTCCAGCCTCTACGAGCAGATACACATCAGCAGTTTTTTCCCTGACTGAACCATGAGGGTCGGGTCCATGGACATGCTGATGTGCATCATGTGGCACTCAGCCTACCCTCTGCTCCCCTGGCTTATGAAGCCCTACACGGGACACCTGGAACAAAGCAAGAAACATTTCAATGCCAGGCTCAGCAGGGCCCACATGGTTGTGAAGGGTGCCTTTGGCCATCTGAAAGGGAGGTTCTGCCACCTCCTTGCTCGCCTCGACCTCGGCAAGCGGAACATCCCCCATCTGGTTGCGGCCTGTTGTGTCCCGAACAATATATATGAGAACAAGAGGAAGATATTCCTGCCAGGGTGGGGGGCAGAGGTTGAGCAGTTGGCCAGGGCCTTTGAACAGCCATTCATGGCTGCCATCTGGCAGGTTCATCAGGGGGCTGTGCACATCCGAGAGGCCCTGAGGGAGAGTTTCACACAAGGACCCCAGTGACACTGTCTCCTGGGTCTTCCCACAAGGGGTCTGTGCAGTGCCCCTCTATGCCTTTGCTCCCTCACCCCTCCTTTCTCCTGCCCTGTCTTCCCACTTCCCCTATTGATACAATAAAGCAGACCTTTTGTTTTTGAAACAAGGAGCTCTGTTTTTGGTTTCATTGGGGGTAAATGTAACTGGGGAAAGAACCTGGGAGGGGATGGAAGGGGAAGGAAGAGGGAGGAGGGGAAGGAGAGTCTCTGGGATTGGACTGGGAGTGGCGCCTGCCTTTGGTGGTCCCACCACCTCATGTGTGGGGCCCTCAGTGGCTGTGGGGGAGCAGGGAGAGAAGCCGGAGGGACAGGAGCTGGGGCAAGACCAGCCAGCAGGCAGTCAACTGCACCAGTATAAGCCGCACACATGATCCAGGCCTGCTGCAAGACTCCTGCCAGGAGGTGCGGCACAGCTCCATATCCGCCTCCACGGATTGCTGCAGGGCATGCAGGACGGTGATGTGCTCCCGCTCCAGGTCCTCATGGGCTCGTCTGCAGCAGTGGCTCCCATGAGGTCAGGAGGCTGGTGCAGGAGGTGTTGCAGGCACCTCACTCGCAGCTAGTCCAGCTGTAAAGAACAAAGAGAAGGATAGTCACCCCAGTAGACCGGGTGCATAAAATCTAGCCCTCATCTCAGAGGTGTCACCAAAAGGTCTCGGGTCAGATGAAGGTGATGTGTTGGAGCAAGGCCATTGGTGGCCTAGACAGTGGGCCCCTTTCTGCAGGGGCACAGATGTCCCTGGGGGAGCCTCGATACCCCCATGTCCCAGGGACACATAGGAATGAGAAAGTACTGACCAGGCTAGGAGACTGTGGGCAGGAGCGGGGGCAACGGGGAAGCTCAGCTTCCCTTTGTGTAATGCACACATTGGGACCGGCAGTAGTGGTGTTCTGTAGGGAGAGGACTTGTATCCCTGCCCTCTGGAGGAGTGAGGAGAGGGGAAGTGTGTGTGAGTGGCAGATGCTAGTTACTGGGGAGGGTGCTACTGGGGTCCCCTCCATTTCCTTCCCCTCCCAGCAGGCTCCCCTAGCAGAGACTCGGTGTCCTCTGCCTCTCTGTGCTTGCCCAGGAGCGGATGCTGCCCCGAGTGTGAAGCACTGTTGTGGTTGTGTGTGTGTTCAGGACCCCAGCCTTCTTAGTGGTGGCTTGTGGTGGGAAGGTGTCCCACCACAGGGTCGGGACTAAAGCAGGCCTGTGCAGGAATCCCGTGAGCAGGAGCACAAAGGTCCTCTATGGCAGCCACCTGGGGCAGAGTGCTCTGGATTGGTGCTCCATGTGCACAGGGTGTTGTGTGATGCCCAGGCTGATAAGGCTGAGTGAGGAGCATGCCACCTGCTGCCTCTCCCTGGGTGTGTCTAGGGACAGTTTTGGAGCTCACCTGATGGGCCTTCCCCTGCATCGTCTGATTCCTGGATGCCATCCGGGGAGTGTGGTACCAGCTCCAAGGGCAGGGTGAGAGCCTGGCTGGTGCACATCGTGGACCCCGTGGCCTGCTCCTCCTCCTCAGCTGCAGGCTTGTCCTCCGAGAAGGTGTCAGTGGGCGTCTCCCATCCAGAGTCCACAACTGGGAGGGAAGGGACTGACCCCCCCTCCCAGAATGCGGCGGAGCTGGTTGTAATGCTGGCAGGTTTGCGGTGCTGCCCCTGTGTGGGAGCTGTGCTCCCTGGCCCTAGTATAGGCCTGCCTGAGCTCTTTCACCTTCAACCACCTGGCCATAGATATTGGCGTTGCTGCGGCTGGTGCAGAAATCCTGGAGGTTTGCCTCCCCTCCCCAGATCTCAATGTGATCCAGGATTTCCACACCAAACCAGGATGGTGCTCGCCTCTTATGCCCTGGGCAGCTGTGCTGGCAGCTGTGGGGGGCTCATGTGCAGTGCTGGGGTCTGCCATGGCAGCATGGTTGGCAGATCTGGGTGCTGCTGTGGGGCACAGTATGAACTGTGCCTGCTGTGTGCTACACACTGTTTCCACTGAGGCTGCACTTTTAAAACCTGCAGGGGAAAGGGAACTATAGAGTCCTGATGGGTGCGCACAGAGTGGCCAGCAGGGCACCCGTAGGAAGCTCTGAAAGCCAGTTCTTTTGAAATCTCCACAACTGCACTGTCTACATGCATCCTATTTCAAAATAACTATTTGGGAATAGGTGTTATTTCTTATAAAATGAGGGTTACAGATTTTGGAATAAGTCACCTTAGTTTGAAATAATGGGCTTGCTCCGTAGATGCTCACTTTATTTTGAAATAACACTGCTGTGTAGATGTGCCCTAGGGAACTGTCTTTCTCTCTGCAGGTATTCATATACTGATGTCGCTACAATTTGGTTAACCCGCTGTTTAGAGCATAAGTATTTTACAGCATCAGCTCCTCAAAATATAATTTTCTTACACTGAAACAAAATGCGTAAGTGGCAAAAGAGCAGAATATTACCAGTACTATGGCACAAGTTCCATCAAGTCCTGATGTTTGTAGTAAAATGTTTGCACACATTAATATATACATACAATTTTATACCACATACCGTTAGACTATTATGTTGATAGTAATTTGTTTATGGTTTTTATTTTAGAATTGTATTAGTGTAATAGCATATCTTCCTCAGTGGACTCCATGCAAAAATATTTTGATCATGTCAAGTATACTATGCTGAGACATTTATATTTGAAGTGTGAGGGCTTACTTGCAAGCTATTTGGCCGATGAGGGCAGCAGCATATTAATCTTTGTTTCCTTGCTCCCATCTGCTGCCATAGTATATAGTGGTAGGGCATTTTTATCTGATTTCATAGCTACCTAAAGTTTCATACACTAAAGCAGCCAAGAAAGTGCTTAGAGCATGTATGTAGTTATATCAAAAGGAAAGCCACTGTTCTGCTATCTGTAGAACACATTGATCATGACTGCATGTGAGAATGTTATGTATTTGTAGAATATTTAAAATACATGCAGCATTGAGGTTTATATTTAGGCTAGGTTTTTTTTAAGAGCTAAAAATATCTGTTGGATTTCAGTAAATATCTGGGCCAAGACTTTCAAAGCTGGATGCATAAAGTCAAACTTCTAAGTCTAATGTTTAAGCACCTAAATATAAGTGGCCTGACTTTTAGAATTGCCAAATACCCATAAATCATACTGCAATATTGGGTCCTGCAGGTGTTCAGCACATTTGAAAACCAGGTTACTTATATTTAGGTGCTTAATAAGTATGTAGAAGTTTGACTCTAGGCACCCAAGATTGGAAAATCTTAGTCCTTGGTTTTAAGTCAATAGCACACATGTCAGTGGCTATTTGCCTCTTTGCTTAATATTTAGGGACACGTAGACTGAAACTGAGCTAAGTTGCATAAAGGATATGTCAACTTGAAGTAATATTGACCATTGCAGTTCATTTTCAACAGTATCCATTTATGTGATAGGGGCTTTAATTGTGGAAAAACACAGAGTAATTTTTTTTCAAAAGCGCTTAAATGACTTGAAAGCCTAAATCCCATTAACTTCAATTATTCTTATTACATCTATCTAAAGTGTTTATCCTTGTGGGCTCAGTGTTTAGTTCTAGAAATAAAATGTTAAGATCTGACTTTTTAGATCGTGTCAAGGATTTTGGAGTTGAAGAAGATGTTATATCAAGAAAATCCTTCCTAGGTTTCAGAGTTAGCCTAGTGAATGGTGAAATTGAAGTTTAAGGGTTTAGTGAATGTTCTATGAATGTGAATTTGTTAAAAGACAATAATTGTGGCCCTGGACTTTGAGGGATTTGTCATTCAAGAATTTTATCTAATTCTTATTTTTTAAATCAGTTATACTTGTGGCCTTCACAATATTCCGATCAACAAGTTGCATTCATGTGAAGTACTTCCTTATGTTGGTTTTAAACCTGCTGCCTATTAATTTCATCATGCTCTTGTGTATCAGAGCTTCATGTGATATTCAAAATTTTTGTGTCCCATGACATTATATTTTCTGTCTTATATTTTCTATCTTTTTTCTAACATTTTGCTAACTTTTTTGACTCCTGCTCTACATTGAGAAGGTATTTTCAGACAGTTATCCACAATGACTCCAAAAAGTTTGAGTTAAATTAAACTATATAATTTTGTGTGTATAGTTGAGGTTATGTTTTCCACTGCACCTTAATTTGCACTTAAGGACATTGAATTTCATCTGTCACTTTTGTTGCTCAGCCACCCAGTTCCGTGAGATTGCTTTGCAACTCTTCATGGTCCTCTTTGGAGTTGTATCATATGCAAATTTGCCACATCATTGCCATTTGTACCAGATCATTTATGAATTAATTGAACTACACAGGCCCTAGTACAAATCCTTGAGATGCCTCCTCTATTTATCTCTTTTTATTGTGAAAACTGACCATTTAGTTTTCTATCTTTTAACCAGCTATAGGGGAGGAACTTCCCTCTTATCCCATGACTGTTCATCCATAATTATTTCCATCACTAGTAAGATTCAGTACCACTATTTAAGGAGCCTCTTTTAACTGGGCACCCAGCATTGAAGGCTAGATTGTAAACTCCCTACTCTCACTGTTGAACAGTAATTTGCATAAGTTGTCCTGTTATCTTTAGTGTTTCTACTGTCAGTGCATACCAGTGCAGAAAGGGATTCACAGTCTGGTCCTCACAAGGCATTTTTTAATCAAAGTGTATGATTCTAGAGTGATACTCATTGCCTGAGCATATGCAGAAGGCTCCATTAGAAGCAGAAACAGAATGAACTCTTTCTGGAAAGAAACATCTCTTCTGTCACTTTCCTGAGGACCTGTGAAGATGAAGTTATACTTTGAAAGGTGTATTCAACAAAGGAATAGTTTATTACATTCATGTTTGAAATTCTTTAACGTTCTATTAATCCATCCACATGTTAGTGGATGGATACATATTTCTGTTTGTAATTATATTAAATACAACACAGGCAGTGAAATCTTGCCAAGTGGCAGAGAGAATTTTTTAGAAAATGGAGGTCCTTTGCATGAGTAATCTATGTAGATGAATGTGTAATGAAAATTAATTGTATGAGAGGCAGTTTCCTCTTGGGGAGTAGTTATTTCCTTCTATAAACCTACAGTATATGGACAAGTTTATTTTGTTTTTTCACTAGTTATTTTATTATTGTAATCATCTTTCCTGGATGTGTGTTTTTTAATTGGTGATTATTTATCTTAAAATGTTGCTCTGCCTTACGGGGATGTTAAATTTTGTTTAATCATCTAATCAAGTTGTTGATGGAATTTCCATCGACTACTCAAGTAGTCAATAATGGGGAAAACTAAGGAGCTAACCCTGCTGCAGCTGTGCCTTCTAATGTAGTAAGAGCTGCTTTGCTTTTATTATATTTAAGAGGCAATGTTATGCTTAAAAGAAGCACATAGGATCCTTTTCAGGGGGATAAGGCAACACACCATATTTATTGACAATATAACAAAGTAGCATATGCATTTACACCCACACACCCCCGTTGATGGAATAGAGTAGTTACTAATCTGTTGCTTGGCCCAACCTATTGGCCAGATAGCTCAGGTGCAAGGTAGGAGCCGGGTTCATGTCAGTCCGAACTGATGCTCCGAATCATACAAGACGCCCCATCCCTTATAGGATTTTCCTTCCATGCAAGTCTATGCATTTTGCCTCGTTAGGCCTTAGTCAGTCATTGAGCATCACAATCAATCTTCCTACGAGGTGCTTATTGGGAAGAAGTTGTTCTCACAGTCAGCTGATATCCGTATGCTGCCAACCCCTCGGGGGTGTTGTCTTTCCGGCAAAAGTTGTGATTGGTTCCCTATCCAGGGGTGCTTGCCTCTAGCTTCAGGGTTCATCTGTCTGCCTAGGTAGTCTGCATCTTCAGTGTGCTTTGATTATTATTTGGTGCTTCTGAGTCTCTGGCCCCTCCTCTGACCATTTGAGCATGCAGTGGCCTCCACACTAATCTCTCCTAAAACATTCTCTCTCTCGGTCACACAAACAATACATTTACACAATTGCAGCATAGAACAAAGGGTACTTCTAGTCAAAGTTACAAAGTCTTTCAACATTAAACTTCTTTCTATCTACTACGAGGCCTTACTAACATCACTATGTATTACAGTATTCCATCCCTTTACTTTAACATGCTAACATCAAGGGGTATGTCTACATTTCATTCCTCTCAAGAGAGAGGAATGCTAATGCAGACACCCAAAATTGCAAATGAAACGGGGATTTAAATATCCCGTGCTTCATTTGCATAATCGCATTGTGGCGCTATTTCGAAATAGCGCTATTTCAAGAGAAAAAATGGGGTTATTTCAAGATAAAACCCTTCCCTTGAAATAACCCTTACTCCTCAAAAAATGCCTGTCAGAGTTAGAGATGTGAAGGTTTAACCAGTTATCTGGTGAGCCTCACCCTTAACAGATGAGGTTTACTGATTAAGGTTAACCAATAGAGCTGGAGTAGCTCCACATCTGTAGTGGGCTCCAGTCCTGCAAGGGGATCACCATGGACGGGCTGCTCCAGCGCAGCCTCTGCCTGTGGGGTACCCTGGCTTACCACAGGAAGGGGCTGATCCAGCAGCCCTGCCGGAGCAACCTCTATCTGTGGCAGGCCCAGGTGCCCCACAGGCAGGGACTGCTCTAGAATCCTGTCCAGTGTGGCTCCTGTCTGCTGTGATTGCGGGGAGGGGGAGAGGGAAAGCTACTCTGGCCGGGCTGGAGCAACCTCTGCTTGCATTGGGGGGTGGGAGAAGGGTGTTCCTGCCCAGTAGTGGGTGGAGGGGCCGCTTCTTTAATTGGTTAAACAATGTGTTCAGCCGGCTAGCCAATTAAATGAGATTTTACATCCCTAATCAGAGATGGCCTAGATTTATTGCTTTTACTTCAGCACAGAGGGCTGCATTTAATAATGATCTCTCAAGGTCCATTTCAGCCCTAGGTTTCTATGATTCTATGATATTTTGTGCAATCACTTCCTGGAATCTGCAAATCATTCTTAGAAATGTTCATTCTGAAGTGTTAATCCTAACATCCTCTGTCACATTTTGCTCCTCCTGTCACTTAAATGTAGACAAGGAAATTAGAATGTCAAACGCATCCATCTGTTCCTCTAATCCAGGCGTGGGGAACCGAAGGCCCGGAGGCTAGATGCGGCCCTCGGCTTGCCTGTATCTGGCCCTTGAGGCTCAGGGTTCCCTCACAGTACTGAGGAGACAACACTGGCACTCCAGCCCCCTGCTGGCTCATCATGGGTCTGGAGCTTACAAAATCTACTAGCTTGGACCCCACTAGGTTCTGGTGTGCGAGGGAAATGTGGGGAGTGTCTTTTTCCTTCTCAGTTAAGGGTCACACAGTGAGAATGTTTTGGAGTTTTTTTTGCTTCTCACTTGTGTGTGGCCCCTGACTGATTTTTCTGTGGGTCAGCAGCCCCTGACCCAAAAAATATTCCCCACCCCTGCTCTAATCCCATCCTTTCTCACTTCATGACCTCACTCATTTTCATTCTCACCTGGAACTAATCGCAACTGTACAAATTCAGGAATTTTCACAATTACTTAAATATTTTTGTGATAGTGTTTAGATGCCTCAACAAGCTTGGACCCCATTGTGCTAGGCACAGTGCACATATAGAGCATGAAAGTCTGTGTCACAAAAAAATGCAGTCTAGAAGACAAGACAAAGCCGGTGCAGTAATTATAACTATGTACCTACCCACCCATTATCAGGCTATAATTTGCTGATGGCAATATGGAAGAAGTGAGATTTGAAAAAGGACTTGCATGAGGATAGGTTGATAGATTTATGGATTTTGAATAGGAATTCTTATAATTCAAAAGGGAGCATGGGAAAATGCTTACCTGTGAATCAGACAATCAGCCAGGCATCATTCATAGAATCATAGAATACTAGGACTGAAAGGGACCTCGAGAGATCATCGAGTCCAGTCCCCTGCCTTCATGGCAGGACCAAATACTGTCTATACCATCTGTGATAGACATTTATCTAACTTATTCTTAAATATCTCCAGAGATGGAGATTCCACTACCATCCTGGGCTATTTATTCCAGTGTTTAACCACCCCGACAGTTAGGAACTTTTTCCTAATGTCCAACCTAAACCTCTCTTGCTGCAGTTTAAGCCCATTGCTTCTTGTTCTATCCTCAGAAGCCAAGATGAACAAGTTTTCTCCCTCCTCCTTATGACACCCTTTTAGATACCTGAAAACTGCTATCCTGTCCTCCCTCAATCTTCTCTTTTCTAAACTAAACAAACCCAATTCTTTCAGCCTTCCTTCATAGGTCATGTTCTGTAGACCTTTAATCATTCTTGTTGCTCTTCTCTGGACCTTCTCCAATTTCTCCACATCTTTCTTGAAATGTGGTGCCCAGAACTGGACATAATACTCCAACTGAGGCCTAACCAGCGCAGAGTAGAGCAGAAGAATGACTGCTAGTGTCTTGCTCACAACACACCTGTTAATGCATCCCAGAATCATGTTTGCTTTTTTTGCAACAGCATCACACTGCTGAGTCATATTCAGCTTGTGGTCCACTAGATCCCTTTCTGATGTACTCCTTCCTAAACAGTCGCTTCCCATTCTGTATGTGTGATAGAGTGGGGGTAAAAGCCAACCATGTGTTAGCATTAGCGTGAATAGGTAGGATGGACTAGCTTTCAGAAGAATTTTGAAAGTAAGGGTAAAGAGCCGGTACAAGTCAGTAAAGTCAATGGAACTACTCCCATTTACACCTACCGAGGATGTGGTTCAAAAAGTTTGAGAAACTTACAGGCCAGAGAGGAAGGGATCACCGTAGTCAGAACAGAAAATGATCATAGATTGGACAAGAGTTTTGGCAGCATGGGCAGTGTTAGATGCTGAAGGTATTGTTGAGGAAGAAACAGCAACATTTAGATATGGCCTGGAAGTGATTCAAAAGAGGGCCAAGTTAAAAACCCAGCCAAGAGTATGGGCCTGAGCAATAAGGAAGATGGTAGCAGGTCTCCGATGCAGGTGGCGGGGGAGGGAGCAAAGAGGAAAACTGCTCTGAAGTGAGGCAATTCAAATGGATCTGGGGCTCTGGTCTCTGCCACTGCTATGTGGTGGTGGCAGAGCCTGGAAACCTGGGCCCTTTAAATTGCTGCTGGAGCACCACATGCTGTGCTCCAAAACTCTGGGTGGTGAATTCCAGATGGTGATGAAGACCGGGGGGGCTGCCCCCAGCCCTTCACCATCTGCCCATGGCCCACCCCTTCTAGGAGTGCAGATCTGGGCCTCCCTATTTTGCTCAGGGGCCTGGCAAGATGTAGCCAGACAGGAACCCCCCTGTAACATCCATCTTTGCTTGCCTGGAGCATGCAGGGCACACAGAGCAGTAAAAGCCTTGAACAGGAGGCCCAGGATATGCAGGCTGCTGTGACTGTGAATGGCTGTAAACAGAGATTTGCCAATTGCTGACCAAAAGGCTGCAGAGGAATGCTCTTGACTAAAATTCCATATTGATACGAACACACAGCCGTCCGCGGGGGGAGGAATTTCTCGCCCAGTAAAAAAATGTTTAGTACTCACAATTTAGTTATCTCTCTTGCAAGTGTAAATTAAGTTGAAACTTGCTTGTAAGAACTGGCACCACAAAACGGACCAGTACAATTTGGCATCTTATAAGAAAAAGGATACGGGCCCCCAGGGGTATAAAGATGGGTCCAGCAGCACATTTACTCTGAGCGTCAATCTACCATCTATCTGCTGGTCAGGTTTGGTGTTTGTCCTTCCGAGGTTCCACGGGGATGCCCACCTCGTATTCGTCTTTCCTAGGAATTGAGAAACTGGCCCTGGCTTGACCCGCTGGAGTCGAGAGGCACAGAAAGGGGTAAAAATTGTACCTGGATGTGGTCCTTTGTCTTAAGTGTACACATAAACTTAGAGCTCTTTAAAAATTAAGCTGTCACTTGGTACCATTATTTCTATTTTCTATCTTCATTTTCTTTGTAACCATTTTTAAAATCTATATTTGCTAGCAGTTAAGAAATAAAGCAATAGCCATTGTAACCATATAATTTATAAGCTTCTTTAATAAACCTGTAACTGTTTAAGCTTTAACCTGACTCCTTCAGTTGCTGTAACAAAACCAAGCACAATTTAAAAAAAACTTCAACTGGTCATAGAAAACAGGTATAGGAGAAGCTTGGGCGTTTGGATCGTGTCACTCCCAGGTGACAGATCCGTTGGGCATCTCTCAGTCTTCCCTAGACTGCCCGTTGCGAAGAAATCCTGTATCCTAGCAGCTAAAATCTAAGGTGTAATAAGCTCTTCCTATAAACAGGGGTGTCTGTCAGCCTGTTGGCTGCCCTCTGCGACCAGTCCTAGCAGTAAAGTCATGGACGTTAAACCCTTTTCTCGGTAACATACACACACACACTGCCCTAACTGTCGGCTAACACAAGGCTGTCAGCTCCACAGAATGGTAGTATCGTCTGCTGAGACAGATGAAGGATGGAGAGTGTGGGGCCTGTGAGAGAGACAGGAAGGATGGAGAGTGTGGGGCCTGAGAGAGAGGAATAGGAACTCTTATTTTGGCCATCCTAAGCTTCAGTGGTTGGCTAGACCTACATGAGGAGAGGTCGTAAAATGGCTTAACTTTCTTCCTTCTGTCCAAGCCAAAGGGTACATTTGTGAGTTGGCCAAAGATTAAGACTAGCTAGAAATAGGCTTGAGCTTGTGCCTCTATAGCCCAGACCAGTGCTTTAACTACAAGACTACTTAGCTGTCTACCTACCTTTCCTCAAATTTCAAATTGAAAGCATACATCTCCACACAATTCCATTTTTGAAAAAAAATCATACCTCAGGGAAGATATTTAGTGTGAGTAAACTGGCATATAGAAGGAAATACATGACATCTGAGGGTCTGGACAAGTTCAATATAAATATATGAAGCCTTTCATATATATATTGTTGCTTCAAATTAATTTATCAATCAAGATTTATAGTAGCTACTGTTTATTGTTTAGTATAAGAACAAAGAGAAGCAGGGAGCTGCTGGAAACTTTTCCCCCTGTCTCCCTGCTGCCAGAGTCTTTCACTGAAGCGGGGAAAGTGTCCGGTAGCAGGGAGACAGGAGAGGTGCTGCTTTGGCAAACAGAACACTGTGAGGGTATGTACTCATAGGGTTCAGGCATGTCTTACTCGCCTAAGTAGTGCCTCACATCTACACTCATTTATATCCATGCTAAGGGAATGTGTAGTTACATGCCGCCATAAGGAATGTGCAGTGTAAACATACCCTTTAGTGTATATGTACTGCAATAGCGGCAGTGTGTGCTGTTAGAAATGGTTGAATTTCTTCTGCATATCCCAAGCTGTTGTGCATGGGTCTTTTGGCATAGACTTGTGTTTTGCTGCCTAGCAACATCTTGGATAGTATGGATTACCATCCTCAACTCTTTTTTTTTTGCTTTCCTTTTTTGCAAAGATTCATCTGCTCACGCTCTGTCCATATACAGTGCAGCTGCTTGCATTTCAACCATTATTTTCACTTACTTCATTGGTGTGGATGGTAGAACTCTTTTTGCACAGCTCTATCATGTGGTTTCTTGACTGAAATTTTGTGGGTTGTGCTCCACTTTTTACCTGAAAGGTTGATTGGATGTCTGAACTTTTATACACTTATCTGTGCTGGCCTGAACTTCCAAAACCTTTTGAGGTTTACTTTTCGTTAAATAGAAATATTTTCTTTATATTTAGTCTAAGGTCATGTCTACACTAGGAAATTATTTTGAAATAACTAAAATCAACCTAACACCCAGTTTAACAAAATTGAAATAGCGTGTCTCCACTGTAGGGAAGCATTGAAATTAGTTGGAGTTATTCCAAAATAGCATGTCCACACTGATTGGAACCTGCCTTGGATTTAGAGCCCCTGGAAACACTTTGGGGGAGGGCACAAGAAGGGCAGATCCTTCCTGTGGCTGCTTGGTCAGGCAAGCTGTGGGGCATGCTTTCGGGCTCTTCTCTAAAGCCACTTCTCACACACCATCCTTCCACTGCCTCCTCCACTCACAGGACACTCACAGCATGGAGCCAGTGCTGCTGCAAAGCACTGCTATGTTCACAGGCCTCGTGCTGTGCTTCATGGTGCAGTACTACGGTGCTATCCAGCAGGACGAGGACCAGGACCTACAGAACCAACTCCAGCATGAATCGCAGGCCCTGCTCATCCATGTCCTAGCTGCTATGCATGCCCCTCAATCTCCTGGATATCGCAGAACACTGTTCCTGGTGGCAGGAGATGAGCTCGGACCAGTGAGACCACACGATCATGCCGGGATGGGACGACCAGCAATGGCTACAGAACTTCTGCATGCGGAAGGCCACCTTCCTCAAGTTCTGTGAGTGGCTCACCCCTGTCCTCAGGCAACAGGAAACCCACATGTGATCCTCCATCTCTGTGCAGAAGCACGTGGCCATCACTCTATTGAAGCTCGCCACACTGGACAGCTACCGCTCTGTTGGGAACCGGTTCGGCATGTGGAAATCCACAGTCGAGACCCTGCTCATACAAGTAGTGAAGGCCATCAGCCACATGCTGCTATGGAGGTCATCACTCTGGGGAACATAGACAGCATTGTGGATGGCTTTGCTGCCATGGGCTTCCTCAACTGCATGTGCATAGAAGGCATGCACATCCCCATCCTGACCACCCGACCTCAGATTTCATCAACAGAAAGGGGTACTTCTCCATGGTGCTGCAGGCCCTCATCTATCACAAGGGATGCTTCACTGACATCAACATTGGACGGTCAGTAAAGGTGCATGATGTCCGCATCTTCGGAACTCCTGCCTATTCTGAAAGATGGACGCAGACACTTTTTTCACACCAGCACTTCTTTTCCTTGCACCATCAGTGTTGGGGAGGTGGATATGCCCATCGTCATCTTGGGTGACAGCCTACCCCTTGCTCCCTTGGCTCATGAAGACCTACCTAGGCAGCCTGAACCCATGCAAGGAGCCACATGGTTGTTGAATGTGTGTTCAGCCATTTAAAGAAGAGGTTCAGGAGTCTCTTCACCCATCTGGACCTCAGCAAGTGCAACATCCCCTTCATGGTGGTGGCTTGCGGTGTGCACCCCAACCTATGTGAGAGCAAGGGAGAGTCTTTTCTGCCAGAGTGTGGGGGGGTACGTCTACACTACAGCGCTAGTTCGAACTAACTTAGTTCGAATTAGTTAATTCGAACTAAGCTAGTTCGAACTAACGCATCTAGAACTAAAAACTAGTTCGAATTAGCGTTTTGCTAGTTCGAACTAGTAAGTCCACATTGAGTGGACTCTGAACAGGGCTTAAGGATGGCCGGAAGCAGTGCCGGCAGGGCATAAAAGGAGGACTTAGAGCATGGAGATGCTGTCTCAGGCTAGCCGAGGGCTGCGCTTAAAGGGTCCCGACCCCCACCCCGGACACACAGTTCTCAGGGGTGCCCCGCTTGCAAAGAAGTTCTGGCTTGGAGTGCCCTGAGTGCCCACACTGGGCACATCACACCACTCGGCCATCAGCCCGGCTGCACTTGCCGCAGGCTGCCATCTGGGGAGAGGGAGTAATTGGGGGGCTGCAGGAGAGCTTCCACCCCCAGAAGCCCGCAGAGCCACCCCAGTCCTCCCCATCGGGGGCTCGTACCCCATTCCTCCCTCACCTCCTTCCACTTACCCTTCCCTAGCCCCCCTTCTTATTGATGTACAAAATAAAGATAACGTTTCTTCCAACATTGACTCTGTCTTTATTGAAAAAAACTGGGGGAGACTGGGAAAAGGAGGTGGGAGAGGGGAAGAGAAAGGCTGGGAGAGGGGAGGGCAACTAACATGATCAGGGGTTGGGAACAGGTCCCAGATGAAGAAAGGCTACAGAGACTGGGACTGTTCAGCTTAGAAAAGAGGAGACGGAGAGGGGACAGGATAGAGGTCTCTAAAAGCAGGGGTTGGGTGGAGAGGGTGCATTCAGAAAAGTTCTTCCTGAGTTCCCATAAAGAAGGACTAGAGGACACCAAAGGAAAGGAATGGGTAGCAGGCTTGAAACTAGTAAGAGAAAGTTGTTGTTCTTGACAAAGCAAATAGTTAACCTGTGGAACTCCTTGCTGCAGGAGGCTGTGAAGGCTACAACTAGAACAGAGTTTAAAGGGAAGTGAGATCAAGTCATGGAGGTTGGGTCCATGGAGTCCTATTAGCCAGAGGGTAGGAGTGGTGTCCCTGCCCAAAGTTTGTGGAAGGCTGGAGAGGGATGGCACGAGACAAATGGCTTGGTCACTGTCTTCGGTCCATCCCCTCCAGGGTCCCTAGGGTTGGCCGCTGTCGGCAGACAGGCTACTGGGCTAGATGGACCTTTGGTCTGACCCAGGACGGCCATTGTAAGCTCAGGGCTCAGTGTCAGGGGTCTCAGTGGACCCCCTTGATTTTCATGCACACCTGGTCCTGGGTGGCCAGGCTGGCAGCTCTCCTGCCCTAGCCGGCCACTTTCCTGTGCCTAGTGCGGAGATCGTGGACGAGGTCCACGATGTCCGCACTAGCCCAGGAAGGTGCCCGCCTCTTGCGGTCCAGGGCAAGCTCCCGGGAGCCGCCAGCCTGGTCCCGGCAAGAGGGGGTGGGCTGGGGGGCATCGGGTGGGTGGCTCTGTGCCGTGCCAGGTGCAGGGTCTGCTAGCTGGGTGCTGGCAGGCTTGCACCTGGCACGGGCACCGTAGCCAGCCCGTGCCCCTTTAAGGGGTCCGGGGCCGGGAGGGGGGCATAGAGTTTCCCTGGTGTTGGCCAGAGTGGCCACCAGGGAAACCTGGGGAGGGCTAGCCTCCCACTAGTTCGAACTAAAGGGCTACACAGCCCTTAGTTCGAACTAGCTAGTTCGAACTAGGCGTTAGTCCTCGTAAAATGAGGTTTACCTAGTTCGAACTAAGCGCTCCGCTAGTTCGATTCAAATTCGAACTAGCGGAGCGCTAGTGTAGCACCTATTAAAGTTAGTTCGAACTAACGTCCGTTAGTTCGAACTAACTTTGTAGTGTAGACATACCCGGGGGGGGGGGCGGTTCTGAGGCTGAATGGCTGGCCAGGGAATCTGAGCAGCCAGACATCAGTGCCATAAGGAGAACACATCAAGAGGCTGTGTTCACCAGGGAGGCCTTTAGGGAGAGTTTCTTCCAAGGCCAGTTGTGAAACTCTCCCCCATGCCTCTTCTCATGGGGCCCCTGCATTCCCTCTGTGTGCCTTTTCTTCTCCACCTCTCGCTTCCCCTGCCCTCCCTTCCCACCTCTCCCTTCAGCTGCTTCTGTTCAAAGGGCTTATGCCTGCCAGGCAGCTGCCAGACAGCAGGTTAGCAGTGGGGGTCAGGAGCTGCAAGCCCTGTTATATCAAATCTAAGCCTCTACCCCAGACAACTCTGGGAGGAGGCTAGCCCCCATCACCCTTCCCTCTGCTCTAGGTCTCTTCCAGTGGCTAGAAGTCAAGAGGCAGGGACCCCAGTCCAAGCAAAGCTTCTGGTAGGGTAGCTCTCAACCCCTCCCCTTCCCCCCAAGGCCCTGCACCTTCCCGGTCAGCCTGCAGCCATTTCTGAGCATGTAGCAACCTGTGCCTCTAGCACATTGGCAGAGACATGCAATCCCTTTCAGCTGTTTCTGTTTAAAGGGGTCTCGTGTTCCATGCAGCTGCTAGGCAATATGTTGCCTAACAGGCACAAGGAATGCTCCAGCCCTTTAAATAGAAACACTTAAAAGGGCTCACAGCTCCTCACGCCTGAGACACGAGCCTTTTCAACTGTTTCTATTTAAAGAGCTTGTGTCTTCCTTGCGGCTGCTAGGCAAGGTGGGGGGAAGACATGAGCCCTTTAAATAGAAGCAATTAGAAGGACTTGCACCCGTCTCCAAGGCATTGCACTGGGGGAAGGGCCTGGAACTACTTCGCAGGCCGGATCAAAGCCCTAGGCGGGCCGGATCCAGCCCAGTGAGAGGCTTTTCCCCACCCCAGTCTAAGAGGAGCTATCAAAGTGATGAGCAAGACACCAGCCAGAAGAGGGCACCCTGCTGAGAGTCAGAGCTAATATCTGGTGTGACCAGCTGGAGGTGCTGTGACAGTGAACTGACCCCACTCTAGGTGGCATGTGACCATCAGAGATCTGCAGTTGGGTGAGTTGAGCTCTGATGAACAGTAAAGGGGCATCTACGCAATTGGGTTACAGACTGTCATTCTGCCTTTAAATATAAAGAGCAAAGAATGTGTCTGTTCATAAACTTTGGTGCAGTATAAAGTGTCTGTGTTACTAAATGTAAATACTGAATGCATAGGATGAAATTTAACTCAATGTCTGAGAGAGGTAATGCAGATAGTGATACCAATAGATGAGTTGCCTGATAGCTACTTTCTTAATCGCTTGTAACTTGACCAAACTTAAAAGATTCAGGTATGAAATTTTCCATACTGATCATTTGCCACATGTTAATGTTTTGTTGGGTGAGTTGAACTCTGATGAACAGCAAAGTTCAACAATAGTTCAGTTGTTTCTGAGATTAAGGTAAGAAATGTTTTATCCATGTTAAGACATCCGCTGTTGTTGTTTTGGCAAAGCTTTAGTTCTGTCATGCTTTGGAGCAGGGGCTTCTTCTTTGAGTGATATCCTCAGGCGTGCTCTTTTCTAGGTGCTGGTGCATTCTTGTGCCAACGATTGGAGTTCTTTTCTAGCAGTGCCACACCGCACATCTGTAGTGGTGTCTCCTCATGCGTTAGTATCTATTAGTTGTGCATGTGGCGCGGCACCTCAGGTCCTTCTCTACTGTCCCTGACAGCAGATCGAACTCCTCCGCAGTCACCCTTCTCTGACCTAAAACATCAAAAAAATTAAAATTCCTCAGTTTTCATCATTCTCTAAGGTTTTGAATCCTTCTTCCTAGTTTTTTCATTTAATTTTTAAAAAGTACCCATCACCGCCATATCCAAGACAATGGCCTCCATGGGATGCATGGTCAGTGCACAGGAGTCGTCATATAGCACAGTGGTCCCCAACATGGTGCCCACAGGCACCATGGCACCCGCTGGGGCATTTATGTGCACCCGCCTAATGACCAGGGCCAGCCTGAGCCATTCTTGTGCCCCGGGCACCCAGCGTATGCGCGGCCCCCACCCCGGGCGCCCGGCGCATGCATGGTGCTGCCCCCATGTGTGCGGTGCATGCACAGCCCCCGCCCAGGGAGTGCAGCACATGCGCAGCCCCGCCCCCGCCTGGCCCGGCAGCCCTAAAAGGTTGGGGACCATTGATATAGCATCTTTGACTCCAGCAAAAAGATCTGCCAAGTACCCGCCACTCCAAGCTCACGACACTGCACCACATTTTCCAGAACAACAACACTCAGAGGAGGAAGACCCCTTGTCTGAGGAGGAGACAAGATCCCCTCCCCACAACTAGTACTCATCACCTGATGAGGCCATAATTCTTACCACTGCAACTCCTACAGAAGATATAAAGCAATTCCAGGAGTTGTTTAAATGAGTGGCCAATGTGCAGGAGCTAGACTTAAAAGAAGTGGAAGAAAAGCAACATATGCTTCTCTGTATCCTTCAGCCCTCTACATCATCAAAAAAAAGCCCTCCCTATGGATGAAGCCATTCTCGAGCCCACTACTACGATCTGGCAGACATCTGCTTCTATCATGCCTACTCATAAGAGGGCAGACAGAAAATACCTGTCAAGGGGATGGACTTTCTTTTTGCACATCCCCTCCAAAATCCCTAGCAGAGGACTCAGTCCATTACAGAGCCAAATATCCTCAATTCAGGTCAACCCCTCAGGACACGGACCCTAAACAGCTCAACATACTTGGCAGAAAGATCTGCTCCTCTGCCATCCTACAACTGCAGGTAGCCAACTATTCGTCACTCCTTGCTGACTATGATTATACTAACTATTCAGAGTTACAAGACCTCTCACATTACGTCCCAGAATAGAAGAGGCCTCAACTTCAGGGCATAATTCAAGAGGGCCACACCATCGCCCTCCAAAGGCACATTATATCAAGACACCCAGAACATGACCAACAAAACTATCTATCTTCTACTCAGCCTTGGATTTCATATCAACTACCAGAAATCCATGCTATGGCCCACATAGACTCTCGAGTGTATAGGTGCTTGACTAGATTCAGTAACAGCCAAGGCAACACTACACGAACACAGATTTGACTTCCTCTCTACTCTCATGCAGTCAGTACTAGCTTTGTCAGTCACAACAGTATGCAGCTATCTTCAAATCCTTGGTCACATGGCAGCCACAACATATGTGGTAAGACTAGCCAGATACCATCTGAGATGCCTCCAATCATGGCTGGCCACTGTTTGTGTCCCTCTAGGGACTCTCTACACAAGAACATGAGCATACCACACACGTCCTGACCTCACTACAATGGTGGATTCAACCTCACAATATGCTGGAGGGTATTCCCTTTCAACAGCTTTCCCCTATGGTCACCATAATGACAGATGCTTCCCTTATGGGATGGGGAGCACATCTGGACTCTCATACAGTACAGGGCAAGTGGTCCTATCACAAAAAATCACGTCATATCTATCTCCTGGAATTAAGAGCCGCATGGTATGCATGCCTCCATTTTTTTCCATACATCAAAAACAAAGCCATCTGCACCCCAACAGACACTTTATACATGGACTACATCAATCATCAGGGAGGAACATGAACCAAATCCCTCCACACAGAAGTGATGGAATTGGTGCTTATGGCACCAGATTAGTCCCACAGCAACATACCAACCAGAAGTTCTCAGTGTTACAGCGAACAACGTCAGCTGCCTGTTTTCAGATTAGCACAAGTGGGAAATAAACACAACAGCCTTTCAGGAAGTATTCACCAAATGGAGCCAATCCAACATAGACCTTTTTGAGACGCAATTGGAAGTGTCACCTGTTTTGCTCCAGGACAGCCCTGGGGATCTCTAGAGGACAGGTTTCTTCTGAAATGGGAAACTGCACTGCTGTGTGCGTTCCCACTATTCCCTTTGATCCATCGAGTAATCACGAAAATCAGACAAGACTGAACACGGGTTATATTAGTAACACCATCATGGTCCAGACAGACCTGGTTTCCTTACCTGCAATGATTGGCGCGCTCTCCTCTTCATGCATTCCTTCCATGTCACAATCATCTGTCTCAGCATCACGGCAGGACCCTCAGTTCAGGCCCAGTCATACTTCATCTCAAGTCCTGGCCCCTTCCTGGCTCCATGATGCCGAAACGTTCTGCTCTGACAGAATAAAGAAAATACTAATCAGTAGTCAACGGCATTCTACCAGAAAAACCTGCACCGATAAATGGAAAAGATTCTCTGAGTGGGTATGGGGAAAAACACAAAATCCCACCACCACACCTCTAACAATCATACTGGACTACCTCCTTGAACTACAGGAATCAGGACTCTCTTTTAGTTCAATAAAGGTTCACGCTGCTGTAATTGCCACACTTCACAAACCAATGGATGGGATCTCGCTCTTCTCACATCCCATGGGCAAACAATTCTTAATGGGACTCCAAAACATGTTTCCCACAGTGAAACCACCTATTCCCCTATTAGACCTCAGTTACGTCCTTAAGAGTCTCAAAAAGCCATCTTTTGAACCACTCCCCACCTGTTCATGGCTACATCTCTAGATGGTGTCCTTTCTCATAGTCATCACTTCCAGCAGATGAGTAGGAGAAATAGCAGTTTCGATGGCAGATCTCCCCTTACACAATCTTCAGTAAAGACACAAGGTAGCACTCAGACCTCACCCAAAATTCCACCTGAAAGTCCCTACACATTTCCATATTAATGAACTGATCCACTTACCTTCATTTTGTCCAAAGCCGTACAATGACATGATCCAAGCAGCTTTACATACCCTCAATGTACAATGAGCCTTTTATCTGAACAGGACCAAGTCCTGGAGGAAGTCCACAAGACTCTTTTGCCTAACACTTGAAAGGACAAAAGCTGTCTCCTCCCACAGGATACTAAAATGGGTCTCCTCTTCCATCCATGCTTGTTACACCATCCATAACAACCAACTGCCACCTGTTATTGCAGCTCACTCCACCAAAGCAGTGGCTTCCACCACAGCCTTCCTGAACAATGACCTACTAGAAGACATCTACAGAGCAGCAACCTGATCCTCCAAACACACATTTGCCAAACACTATACCCTGACTTCTGGCCTAATTCAGACAGCATCAGTGGGCCAGGCGGTTCTATCTACAGTCTCCAGGGCAAGACTCCAAAACTCACCTCCACAAGATGGACACTGATCTTCAGGCATCTAGAGTGGAGCACCCATGGGGACATCACTTGAAGAAGAGAATTATTCATCTTTTGCTGTACTGGGAGTTCTTCGAGATGTGTCCCCCCATGGTGCTCCACTACCCTCCTTCCTCCCCTACTTTGGCGCCTCTTTGGTTCATATCTAAGGTAGAGAAGGAATGGAGGCATGGTGCACACAACTAATGGACACTAATAGCACAAGAAGATGCCACTGTGCATGCACAGTGTGTCAGAGCACTTCTAAAAAAGATCTCAGATCGCAGGCATAAGAATACATCAGCACCTACAGGGATACACATCTTGAAGAACTCTCATTACTGCCGAAATCTGGCCACGTTAAAAGCCTTTGAAAAACTGCAGTTCACACACGCTCAGTAGAGATTTGTTAGTGTCTGACAGCTAAATTCTCAGAAGAATCTTTGTGCACTGAGCACACTCCAGCCTCTGTATGCTGCTCCCAGCTCTAGGTGGCTGCTGAGGCACCAGGTTTGGGAACTGAGAACAGGGATGCTGTCTTATGGTCTCAGTGCTGCTGCTGGCACCTAATCCATGGGGAAGGCTCCTTACTTGAATGCAAGAGGGAACAAGAAATTGACTTCAGGTAGTGACAGTAAAGGAAAGAGACTTGGATAAGATACCTGGATGTGAAGGAATGACTGAGGGTAATAGCTGACAGAAGAGGTAAGGGGGAAATACTGGGACGTGAGTGGTGGGGAAGAGACTACCTGGGTAAAGGAGCAGGTGTGAGGGGAGGAAAACAGAGTTAAGTGGGAAGGCAAGACAGAGCTAGGATAGGATCATCCTGGAGAGGGATGGTGCCATGTTTGGGGGGAACAGGATGGTATGGCTGCACCTGGATTGCCTAAATTGTGCCACTGATGTAACAACCCCCATCATGCTTTTCAAGCCTGCAGAACTGCTACAAATCAGCTACGATTTCTCTGTAAAGCTCTAAAGCACAGTTTTTTCATGTGACAAAACAACACTTCCCCCCCTACTCTCATTCTCAGAATTAGCTGAACCTTTATTTTGCTGAAATTGCAGGGGAGGAGGGTTATCGAAGTTGGAGCCAGGATGTGGCACGGGAAACTTCAGCCTGAGCTACTGAATTTTGACAAAACTATAAGCAACTGAAAACAGAGTCTGATCATTCAAATGTCAGGCAACCTTAACTATAGGGTTTGATATATTTTTCATTCCTAGGAAATTGCTTGCATTGTGCCAGTTGTTCCTCTTGCCTTCAGAGCTAATGCAGACTGTCTGACATCACAGCAAGGATACCCATTCACTCTTCTTTCTCAGCAATGCTAGTATAGCTCAGCTCTGCTCCCTGACTAATATTTCTCCTGTGAGAAGATGTACAGTATTTTAAAAATTGACTTATTACTTTTGGGGGGAGGGTCTTTCTCTTTCAAAGCCATCTTCCAGAATAGGAGAGGAAAGGACAAAAGGTGAGAGAAGACAAATGCTGGAATAATGTTTACTGTGCCTACGATCAGAACTGTACTAGCTCAGATTGGGAAAGAAGATAATGGCTGCAGGTGAGAGGGAGAGGTTTTTTGGGATAGGGTCATTTCAAGCTCTTCTGTTTGTAACCCCATTTACAGTAAGACCTTTTAGGGAGTACAGGCTGCTTAGAGACAAATTCCTATCAAACACAAATTATTTTACTTCAGCCCCATGAAGAGACCACAATGAGAAGAGCAAAAGTTAGGAAAATCTGATATTCTGATTTTTTTTCCCAATAACAGCTTTCTGCTCTCCCCATCCATTAAAGAAAAGCATTACAGGAAATAGCTATGGTGAATAATAACATGAGAAAGGTAGAAGGCTTATATAAGGAGTAATGCACTTCCTTCTTCCCCCATGCTGGTAATATTTATGTAGAGCAGAGAAGATGAAATTTAAAAAAATAATAAAAAGGAAAGTTCTGGATATCAGTGTGAAGCAACATGTGTGATTAAAAATACATTGATTGACAATGTGGAAAGACATTAATGGATGTTTTAAGCCTAATAGATACTGGAGGGATTCACATACTATAACTCAGAGATTTGGAGAAAATCTGACTGATTTAACTTTTATGACAGAATCATTTGAAACAAATGACATTTCAAATGTGAAAAAAGAGAAAAACAGATGTCAGTGTTAGCCACTGAGTGTATATGCAGTCTGCAAGGAATTAAAATACTTTCTCCAAAATGTATCTCAAGCATGGGCAGTGAAGAGTGTTGAATGTAGAATCAGAAATTGAGAATGTGAACCCAGAGTTTCATATTCTGTGTTTTTATAAAGACTTTTAATCACTCAACTGAGGTTGTGCTGTAGATCTTCATTGTTGAGCTAAATATTGCAAAGACTGTAATATAAGTGTTGATGTAAAGTTAATTACAAGCAGCACCACATCTGATTAAACATTACAATTAAATCATTTTTGACTAGAAACTGATTGTTAAATATCAGAACACAAGTATATTTAAAGACTAGATACACTTTCCCATCACTGTTTTAGAGGAGTCTGGGTACTGTTTGACTGGACTAGGAATAGACAGATAACTACAATAGCAAACCATATAAGAAAAATTATGGAGATTTTTGACAGCAATACTATTGGCTGATAGTTTTTCATAATTAACTGTAAACTCTGGTCAAAAACAGTGTACAGATGCAATCTTTGTATAATGTACCTTATGTGCTCCTAGTGTTTTTCAAAGGACTCTAAACAAGGAAAAGGAATGACTATCCCAGTAATCAATACAGCACTGGATGTGAAGGCGTCTGTTGTCTATGAATTGGTAGTGTTTCAATTTCCAAATGGTACATATTGAACAGATTTGATTGTGAGTTAACCAAAGAATTCAACATGAAACTCTGTATTCTAATCTGAAAATGTGATAATAAATGTCGTGTAATTAAATGTCTAAAATAAGAATGAGTTGTTTTAAAGCAATATTGCCATCTCAACATATCTGGTTTGAATATTTCACGTAAACAGATAATTAACTTCATTTGTCACATGGATAAATACATTTTAAGTGAGTATCTGTACAGTAGTACAACAAATTGCTAAAGTAATCAAATATTTTTTCCTGAATTATAAAATATATACGTTGTGTCCCTAGAAATATGGATCAAAGGTAAACATGAATCTGATGTTCACTTCCAAGCCCTCAGTTTGACACAATTAAAAATGAGCTGTAACCTGCACAGTAAGGAGCTCCATAATTAGGATAGCAGGAGTCCCTGTCTAGTATGGAGATACTTCAGCTAAGAAATGGGGACCGGGTCTGGAATTTTGGGGAATCTTACAGGTCAAGCTTGATATGCATTGGCAAAGCTACCTGGCAGAATTGGCATACTTTTTACTTATGCTAGGCCAGATTTATGCAGTAACACAGATATCTTATATCTGTATTCAGGTACTGCTAGAACCAGAGCAGCCTTGAGGTTTTCCTAAATTGTGCCACTTCTACATGGAGCACAGAATTGCTTGAAATTTCAGATTCATTTTCTTTTTAGTGTTCAATTTCATTGTCTCAAAGGAGCAACTCAGAAATAGCATGGTATAGATAGCATGGTATAGTTACCAGACTAGGACTAAATTAAGAGAATGTTAAAGTTGCATAGTTACTGAGGATTCAAAGATAGACAGTGATCAACCTAAGTGGTAGCATCTGTTTTCTTGATTGGAGTAGCAAGTCAGTTTCTGAGAACTCCTCATAAGAACAGAGCTAGTGATGACAAAACTGCTAAAAATAGAAGTAAACACATTAGATCTTTCCAGTAGGCTTCCTCTCATAATACTGATTTACACTCAGGACAGTGGGCCAAATCCAGCTTCCCTTATCAGATTACAAACATTGTGCTTTGCTATCTAAGAGATGATATTATCTCCACAAGAAATGCTCCATTGTAGTCAAGGAGAGCAAGATTTGAGTTGAAGTGTAAGTTAATATTAGTCAAAAAACATTTTACAATGCTGGTCCAAAATGCATTCCTGCAGCTGCATCTGAAATTTAAGTCAGTGGGACTCACATAAGTGTAATGATCTACAGTAATTTAGATATTTAGCTATCATTTGATGCTGAAGACTCGTAGTTATATATTAATATGTGTCAGTTACTTCATGAATGTGACTGATCAAATATAACATAATTCTGGGCTTTAATTGTCACTTTTGAAAATCCGATAAAGTAAATGGTCAAATCTCCTTTTGATTTCTTTGTTAAAAAACAAGTTACTCTTTTGAAGGCCTGGTGAATGCCATCATATGTAGGGTATATGAAACTGCTCGTCTGATGGACTTCAAATTGCTGAGGCTTTACTTTGTGCACAGTGCTAACCCATGAATGTTAAGGTCAATATGGTTTTCTTACTTCAGGGAAGTGATTAGTATAAATTTGATAACCGAAACTTTGCTCCAACTGTATCTATAGAGAGACTTCTGCCATTGCACAATGTGTAAGGCCATCAGGTTTGGTGAAATGTGTGTAGCTTTAATTATGACTTTAAAAGAGTTCCTAAATGCTAATTATATAATCTAATGTACAAAAAAATTTAAAGAGTGGGTTTCTTTTTTCAAATCTGACAAAATAAATATTTTTTAAGATAAACCTGTTTTGCCTAACCAAGCAGGGGAAAACAAGGTTGTTTTTTTAAATGGGATTCTTACTTAACTAAGGAATGTGGGCTTGAGTATAGTATTTAAAATTCATTTGCTGTTTTCTCTTGTCCTCTACCTGTTTTGCAAAGGGCTTGTTGACTTCACTGTTTTATTTTTTTATTATTTCCTTTTTAGACTGAAAAAAACTCAGCTATTTGCAGTGAAATAGAACAAGGTCAATTTAAATCAGGAAATCAGTCTTTTAGCAGTCAAACTGAAAAAGAGACTCTGGGTGTTGGCAGGACTTCAGTTACCTTTTGCAGGGAAGATTCAATAACTCCCTACACCTAAATTTAGAAGTATGTACTACTTTGAGAAATTAGCAGCAAGGAAACTAGGCATTCTTGCAGAGTGCTCTAACAAAATTACAGCACAGTGCTTTCTCAAGGTCAAATGTTTCCTTTTATTGCTGCCTAACTTGAAATATTTCTAAAATCCTGTTCATGGAAGCGGTGTGCAAGAGTGAAATCACTTCAGTCCTACTGGGACCATCTTGGAGTGAAGTTAGAAGGATAAATCAGTGAGCAAAAACCTCACAAAGAACATCTATAGATCTTTATAATGGCTTTTTAAATCTGGTTCAGCTACTAATTATCAGACTAGGTAAGACAAGAACTTGAACATTGCAAATATTTATTGACAAACTGGGTTTTTTAAGAGCCTCACTTGCTACCAGTTTTCTTATAACTTCAAAAGGCCTTATGCCCTGAGATGTGCTAATGCAGCACTCATTGACTTCAGTGGTTGTTGTTAAATACAGAATTTAGACAAATGGCTAGCATCCACATTCAGCCTTTGGATCAGGGGCCATGTCTTCCTTTGTGTTTGTACAACATCTAGGAAATTGGGAATTGGATTTTGTCTGGACCTCTGGATTCTACTGTAATATAAAATTAAATAGTAAAAGTGAAAATTTATTCTTGCATAGTTTTTTTTCTCCCAGGGACTTGAATATACTTTAACTATTAAACTAAATAATGCTCACAACAGTTCTAGAAGTCTATATGTAAATGTAGGCATGAAGATTTCAGGAGCCTGCATTTTCAGAAGCGATCACCTATACTCCACAATGATTTCATTTGAGGTTACAAGTGCTCAGCAAAAGATGTCTGACCATGCAAATAATTAAAAAATGGGATCTCCCCTGCATGTACTTTAGATTGCTGAATGCCTAGTTTTCCTTATTTGGTAATTGCTCTGGGACTCTGGTGGGAGATAGGCACCAGATGCCCAGAATGAGACTGCAGCATGCATACCAAAAAGGCAAAAACTTAGTAGTTGAATGGATTACGTTTTTGCGGGGTTAGGTGGCAGCCCAGTAAAAATTTTGTGCATTGTAGTATCACCTGAAAATGAGACTTCAGATCTTAAGTATCTTTGTGGATCACACCCTAACTAACTTGCCTATGGTTAAACAGCAGGATCCAAATCCCAGTCACTTTACTGTCTTAGGGTACGTCTAAACTACATGGCTCCGTCGACGGAGCCATGTAGATTTGTTGTTTTGGCAAAGTCAAATGAAGCCGCGATTTAAATGATCGCGGCTTCATTTAAATTTACATGGCTGCCGCGCTGAGCCGACAAACAGCTGATCAACTGTTTGTCTGCTCAGCGCGCTAGTCTGGACGCTCCCCTCCGACATCAAAGCCCTTTGTCGGCAGCCCCAGTAAACCTCATCCCACGAGGAATAATGGGGCTGCCGACAAAGGGCTTTGATGTCGGCAGGGGAGTGTCCAGACTAGCGCGCTGAGCGGACAAACAGTTGATCAGCTGTTTGTCGGCTCAGCACAGCAGCCATGTAAATTTAAATGAAGCCGTGATCATTTAAATCATGGCTTCATTTGACTTTGCCTATGTGTCTAATCTACATGCCTCTGACGACAGAGGCATGTAGTCTAGACACAGCCGTAGACATTAGGCAAGCAGGATTGATTCAGTCAGTGACACAGAATCTAGGAATCTTGGAAACAGAACCTAGGATTCGCAGTGTTCAAGACCTGGGTTGAAACACTAATCATCTATTCCTTCCAATACTTCTTAGGGTCAGAATTCTTTTTAAATGATTGGATTTAAATTGCAATTTCTGATAATGAAGTTGCCTGTATTTAAGAAGCAGACTGGACTGACTGCTGTTCAATCAGATGCAATATTTTCCTTTCCTAGCATAATAGGTTTCAGAAAGATGCTGTGCAGTCACTTCTTCTTGCCTATGGGAATTTTAGCAGAAATAGATGTACATACTCATATGCATGCTATTTACTGACTTTTTCCAATATATACTAGAGTGGCTGTGTCTACACTGGCACCCTTTTCTGTAAAAGGGATGCTAATGAGACACTTCGGAATTGCAAATTCCGCAGGGGATTTAAATATCCCCCGCGGCATTTGCATGAACATGGCTGCCGCTTTTTTCCAGCTCGGGGTTTTGCCGGACAAAAGCGCCAGTCTAGACGGGATCTTGCGGAAAATAAGCCCTTTTCCGGAAGATCCCTTATTCCTGCCTTTCAAGTAGGAATAAGGGATCTTGCAGAAAAGGGCTTATTTTCTGCAAGATCCCGTCTAGACTGCGCTTTTCTCCGGCAAAACCCCGGGCCGGAAAAAAGCGGCAGCCATGTTCATGCAAATGCCGCGGGGGATATTTAAATCCCCCGTGGAATTTGCAATTCCAAAGTGTCTCATTAGCATCCCTTTTACGGAAAAGGGTGCCAGTGTAAACACAGCCCCTATGTATATGATCTCTCTCTCTCTAAAAATAAAAACACATTCTTCCTCTTAAAATCTTGCCATTAGCTACAACCACATGGATAGAAATTTCTGAGCCTACCTGACACTCAATAATAAACAATGCTTTGCCCTTTTATAGCAACTTCCTTTTAAGGCTATCAAAATATTTCATAAACATGAATTAATGTAGCTTCATGGCACTGATGCAGACTCACATAGAAGTAAAAGATGGAAGACACTAATACAATATGAAAAGACTATGGAAAATACAAACACCCCATTCAGAAAAAGGCTAAAGCAGAGCAAAAAGAACACAAATTGACTACTCCTGAAAGCATCTAAATGGAAAAGGCATTATTAATAGATTTCTGGCCTCTTTCCCACACACACTAATTCATTTAAAGTAATGTGAGAGAGACAAGGTAGATATTTTTCATGAGACCAACTTCGATTCCTGGAAAGTATAAGCTATTGAGCTTTTGAAGGTAAAGTTTGAAAGCTTGTATCCTCCACCAACAGAAGTTGGTCCCATAAAAGAGGGTTGGTCCCTCATTCATTTTGTCTCTCTTATATCCAGGGACCGGCACAGCTATAACAGCACTGCAAATTTGACCTTTTGTCAAACATATTAGCAATTATTGCATTAGTCACATGAAAAGGAAAGAAAACCGAAAGTGTGCTGCACATTGTAGGGAAGAAAGTTCATGCTGTCTGTGATGGGGAAGCTGATCCCCGCACTCAACCCAGCCGGGCGGCTAGCGCTGATGGCTGGGGCAGGCTGAGCGCAGCCGTAGCGGGGACACGACAGCCCGACGAACGGGCGCAGGCGATCCGCGGCAATCCGCTGGGGCCCGCGGGCGGAGGGAACACCGCAGCTGCAGCGGGCAGCCCAGAACTACTGGCCGGCAAAGTGGCCAGCCGGCAGGATCCCAGGCGGGAGGGCAGCAGGACCCAGAAGGGGCCACCTGGCACGGCGAGCGTGGGAGGGTGGAGCACCACCCGGGAAGCCCAAAAGGGCGAGTTTGGGAGCCGGGAGGGGGGAGGAGAGCAGGAGCTGGCTGTGCGCTCCAACCCCGCAGGTGGAACCAAGGCAGACGGAGGACAGAAGGAGCCCCGAGCAGGGAGCGCCCGGGACGGCACCACTGACCCCGGCGGGAGGCTCGGCGCAGGCGGGCGGAGTACGGCGGCCACAAGCAACCCACCCGGACGGGCCCGGCGCCGGCTGGTAACGCGCCCAGCAGGCAGGCAAAGGCCGGGGGTGCGATCAAAGCCCTGATACGCCGAATGTGCGGCGGGACTTTAAGGGGATAGACTTGGAGAAGCGGGGTGCCATAGGAGGGGCACCATACGGACCTCGCCACACTGGTGGAGAATGTGGGTATAAGGGGGGGGGTTCCGCGATGAACCCGTTAAAAAAAAAAAGAGAAAAAAAAGGGTGTGTAGATAAGGGGAAGGTGAGGTTTAGCAGGGGCACAAGGGGGGCCAGAGGATGGAGATAGGGAAGCTGCTGGAATGGCTGGCGGAGAACCAGCAGCAACAGCAGCAGACCCAACTGCTGCAACAGTTGACCGAGCAACAGCAGCTGGTACGGGAGTTGGTGGAGCAACAGCAAAAGCGGGGGGGCGGGGCAGCAGGGGCGCCGGGGGAGGGCGCCGGGGGCTCAGCCCTGGCCTTGCCACTGAGGCTAGTAAAAATGACAGCGGGGGATGATCCAGAGGCTTTCTTAATTACTTTTGAAAGGGTCGCCACGGCCGCCCGGTGGCCCGAAGAGCACTGGGCAACCTTGCGGGTGCCCTACCTTACGGGGCCAGCACAATGGGCATACAGGGGGTTGTCCGCAAGGGACGCGTTGCATTACCGGAAGGTCAAGGAAGCCATTTTAGACCAGGCCGGTATCACCCCAGAGGCCCATAGACAACAGTTTAGAGTGCAGCGATACCAACCGGGCGAACGGCCGAGGGCCGTAGTACAGCGGCTTAGGGAGGCCGCCACCCAGTTGCTCGACCCGGAACGTAAGACCGCAGGGCAGGTGGTAGACATGATTGTTTTAGATCAATTTCTACAGATCCTGCCGCCTGACAGCCGGGTCTGGGTCCGGCGGCACCAACCCACAACGCTGGGGGAGGCCACTGCGATCCTCGAGAACTACATGGCCGCGGAAGGAGAAGAAAACAGCCCAAAAGGCGCCAAGGCACTGGGATGAGCTCCAGCGGCCACAGGTAGAGCGAGACCAACACGGGGACGGGGGACGTGGTCAGCTCCCCCCATCCCCTGGGGGCGATGGGGAGAAGGGGCCGGGCAGACGCCGTCACCAAGCCCGGAAGACGCCACCGGCGGCCCACCAACCGAGACACCTGCACGACCACCTGAGCCTGGGAAACGGGGGGCCTGCTTTGAATGCGGCCAGGAAGGACACTTCCGTAGAGACTGCCCATTCATGGACTGTTCTTATGGCCGCGTACGGGCCACCCCAAGACCACCGCCGCGCTCCAACCTGCCCCGGGTGACGGTCCAGGTAAGCGTGGATGGGCGATCGGCCTGGGCGTTAGTAGACAGTGGGTGCAACCAAATGCTGGTTAGACGGGGACTGGTGGCATCGGCGAGGGACCGGGGGCCTCCGGTGGCAGTGCAGTGTATCCACGGGGAGGTAAGACACTACCCCACCCAAGTGGTGACCATCCGAGAAGGGCCGCGGCAGGCTCGGTGCCGGGTGGCAGTGGCCCTGCAATTGGCATACCCCATGATTCTGGGGCGGGACTAGCTGGGGTTCTGGGACTTGATGGCCCGGTGGGGGGCGACACCACGGGCTGATGAGCGCCGAAGACACTCGGGCCCCGAGTGCCAGCCAGAGGCACACGGAGGCTCAGGCCGCCGAGACCTAGCCCACCCCGGAGGGCAGGAGTGAAGTGGGAGCAGAACCGGACTTCCTACGTGAACAGCGAGAGGACCCCTCACTGAAGCACGCGTGGGAACAGGCCAGCGAGGACCCCGATGCCGGCAGGACGAAACCAGCAGGCCCACGGTTCGAGGTAAGGGCCGACCATTTGTATTGGGTCGCCGCCCGGCCAAGGGAGCTGGGGGAGACGTGCCAGCTGTTGGTGCCAGCACGATTTCGGTGGCGGGTGTTGGACCTGGCTCATGCCAGCCCGTGGGCTGGCCATTTGGGGGCGGAGAAGACCCTGCAAAGGATCCTCCAGCGCTTTTATTGGCCCGGGATATATAAAGAGGCCAAAGACTTTTGTGAGTCCTGCCCGGACTGCCAGAAGGCGGGGGGGAGGAGGGGGGAGAGCGCCTAAAGCCCTTTGCCGGTAATAGACACTCCCTTTGAACGGGTCGCGCTGGACATAGTGGGGCCTTTAGAGCGGTCCATTAAGGGCAACCAGTATATCTTAGTCATCGTGGACTATGCTACCCGCTATCCGGAGGCCATCCCCCTATGTAGCACTAAGGCGCCGGTCCTAGCAGCCGAAATGGTGAAGGTCTTCGCGAGGGCGGGGATCCCCCGAGAGGTTCTGACAGACCAGGGGACAAACGTGTCCGGCCGGGTCATGACGGAGTTGTGCAAGCTATTGGGGGTGAAAAAGTTGTGAACCACAGTCTACCACCCCCAAACCGACGTGTTGGTAGAGCGGTTCAACCGCACCCTGAAATCAATGCTCCGAAAGTTCATGGGGTTGGACCCCAGGGACTGGGACCTGTTTCTGCCGGCCCTCTTATTCGCCGTACGGGAGGTTCCGCAAGCCTCTACAGGGTTCTTGCCCTTTGAGCTCTTATATGAGTGGCAACCCCGGGGCATCCTCGATTTGGTGAAGGAAGACTGGGAAGAGCAGGGCTCGCGGGTGCGGGGGACGATCCCGTATATACTCAACCTGCAGAGAAGGCTTAAGGTGGTGGGAGAGCTCACCAGAGAAAACCTAAAGCAGGCCCAGGAGAAGCAGGCCAGGTGCTACAATCGGGGAGCGAGGAGCCGCACCTTCACCCCCGGGGATCGGGTGCTACTCCTGTTACTGATGGCTGAGTCCAAGCTGATGGCCCGATGGCAGGGCCCTTATGAGGTCGTCCAGCAAGTGGGCCCCATGGACTACGAGATCCGACTGACCGACAAATGGAAGAGCACCCAGCTGTACCACGTGAACCTACTAAAGAAATAGACAGCACCTGAGAGCATGTTAGCAACCATCCAACCGATGGAGCCCGAGCTGGGACCCTGGGGAAGGGACCTGGCCCAGCCGGGGACTGGGGCCACCTTCGGCGAGACCCTGTCAAACACACAGAAGGGGGATATCCGGGCGCTCCTCCAAGAATTCAAAGAGGTCATGTCGGCACAGCCAGGGCGGACCCCGGCGGCATGCCACCACATCCAGACCATGCCAGGGGTCAAGATACGGGAGGCCCTCCGACCCCTACCAAGGAAATTGTGGGAGCCGGTGCGGGAGGAGGTGCAGAAGATGCTTCAGATGGGGGTAATACAGGAGTCGCGGAGTGGCTGGCACAGCCCCATCATACTGGTCCCCAAGCATGACGGGACGCTCCGCTTTTGTATCGACTTTAGGAAGATCAACACGGTATCCAAATTCGATGCATATCCTATGCCACGAGCCGAGGAGCTGGGACAAGGCTGGGACAAGCCCGGTACCTGTCTACAATCGACCTCACAAAAGGGTACTGGCAGATACCACTCATACCTGCCTCCCAAGAGAAGACAGCCTTTGCCACCCCCTTCGGCCTGTACCACTTCCTGACCATGCCCTTCGGCCTGAATGGGGCTGCGGCCACCTTCCAACGGCTGATGGATCGTCTCCTCCGTGAGCACCAGAGGTACGCAGCAGCCTACATCGACGACGTGGTCATTTATAGCACTTCCTGGCAAGAACATTTGCAACATGTAAGAGTGGTCCTAGGAGCGCTGCGAGAGGCCCAGCTAACAGCCAACCCTAGTAAATGCGTCTTCGGAAGGACGGAGGTCACCTACCTGGGGTATGTCGTGGGAGGGGGCAGACTAAAGCCCCAGGTCGATAAAGTCGAGGCAGTACGAGACTACCAGACCCCACGAACAAAGAAGCAAGTGCGCCAGTTCCTGGGGCTCACCGGCTACTACAAGCGGTTCATCCCCCACTTCTCCACGATAGCAGAGCCACTGACGGAGGTAAGGAAAAACGGATACCCCCAGAGAGTGCACTGGACAATGCAGTGCGAAGATGCCTTCCAGCAACTAAAACGACACCTCACGCAAGCACCGCTACTGACGCAACCCGACTTCTCAAAGACGTTCATACTACAGACAGACGCCTCGAATGTAGGAGTAGGAGCGGTGCTGGCCCAAGAATACGCAGATGGCGAGCACCCAATTTTGTACCTGAACCGCAAGCTGTTGCCCCACGAGAAGGCCTACTCCACGATAGAAAAGGAGGCACTAGCCGTCCGGTGGGCGGTGGAAGCCTTGTGGTACTATTTATTAGGGAGCCCGTTTCTGCTAGTGACGGACCATGCACCATTGAAATGGATGCACAATATGCAGGAGGCGAACCCCCGCATTATGAGGTGGTACTTGTTCTTACAGCAATACAAATTTAGCATAATACATAAGGCAGGGCGAGCACACACGAATGCAGACTTCCTATCACGGTGTGCAGAGCCAGAAGAGGGGGAGAAGTGTGACGCGGAGGCCACTCCTCGCTGGGATGGGGAAGCCGATCCCCGCACTCAACCCAGCCGGGCGGCTAGCGCTGACGGCTGGGGCAGGCTGAGCGCAGCCGTAGCGGGGACCCGACAGCCCGACGAACGGGCGCCAGTGATCCGCGGCGATCCGCTGGGGCCCGCAGGTGGAGGGAACACTGCAGCTGCAGCGGGCAGCCCAGAACTACTGGCCGGCGGAGCGGCCGGCCGGCGGGATCCCAGGCGGGAGGGCGGTAGGACCCAGGAGGGGCAACCCGACATGGCGAGCGTGGGAGGGTGGAGCACCACCCGGGAAGCCCAAAAGGGCGAGTTTGGGAGCCGGGAGGGGGGAGGAGAGCAGGAGCTGGCTGTGCACTCCAGCCCCGCAAGTGGAACCGAGGCAGACAGAGGACAGAAGGAGCCCCGAGCAGCAAGCGCCCGGGACGGCACCACTGACCCCGGTGGGAGGCTCGGCACAGGCGGGTGGAGTACGGCGGCCACAAGCAACCCACCCGGACAGGCCCGGCGCCGGCTGGTAACACGCCTGGGAGGCAGGCAGAGGCTGGGGGCGCAACCACAGCCCTGATACCCCGAACGTGCAGCGGGACTTTAAGGGGATAGACTTGGAGAAGCGGGGTGCCGTAGGGGGGGCACCATACGGACCTCGCCACACTGTCTTACTCCCATTCAAGTCAATGGTAAATCTCCTTTTAACCTGAATGGGAGTAAGGATAGATAATTAGGATTTGATCTCTCTGCACAGACTGCTAGGATGTTCTTCCATAAAGGAGAATATAGCGGACATTAGTTAGAGGGAATTAATATGTCCTTAGCACCAATTGAAGCCAATTAGAATTGAAGGCCCTATAAGACCAGCAAATGCTGAGACTCTTAATATTGATCTATTGTAGGATTTAGACTTGAGGATAAATGGCAGTCTTAGTTTTGAGAAAATCCAGAATATCCAACTGTCTTTATTTGAATTTTAGGCAAGATTACCCCTTTTGATTTTTATTTAGAGGAATTATATCAAGCACTCAGGTTCCTTTGTCCATGGCACCATCTTCTGCTACTGGAATGAATTGCCCAGTGACCACTCACACTTAGGCACAGGACAAGTCTTTTGAATAGCTAAATCAACAACGCAGGAATTTGCTAGTATCTCTTTAAGAGTGGAATCTAAGGGTACATCTAGACTACATGCCTCTGTCACCAGAGGGATGTAGATTAGGCTACCAGACATAGTAAAATGAAGCAGCGATTTAAATAATCGCTGCTTCATTTAAATTTACATGGCTGCCGTGCTGAGCCGACAAACAGCTGATTAGCTGTTTGTCGGCTCAGCGCGATAGTCTGGACGCGCGGGTGTCAACATCAAAGGCATTTGTCGACCACCTAGGTATACCTCATCCCAGGAGGCTTACCTGGGTGGTCGACAAATACCTTTGATGTCGACACCCGCGCGTCCAGACTATCGCGCTGAGCCGACAATCAGCTGATCAGCTGTTTGTCGGCTCAGCGCGGCAGCCATGTAAATTTAAATGAAGCCGCAATTATTTAAATCGCCGCTTCATTTTACTATGTCTGGTAGCCTAATCTACATGCCTCTGGTGACAGAGGCATGTAGTCTAGACGTACCCTCAGGATTGAGCCCAAGTCCAGTGATTTCAGTCAGCTTTGGATCAGGACTCTTAAGAATAACTTGTTTTTCAGGTGGAAAAATACTGAAAAAGCAAAGCCACCCCCAACCACCTTCTGTCTCTCAAAAATTAGATTAGGACAAGGGTCTTGAATTTTCTATTATAAAAATACGTTAAAAGTGTGCCACATTTCTTCTATGCATATATTTATATATATGGGAGCATATATTTATGCATACACAAGAAATGTGTATGCATAAAGACAGTGGGGCTGACAGACTTGCCAGGCCCCTGGGCAAGATGGGGGTGGGGTGGGTGGGCTGGCTCTGTGCTTCCATGAGGGGTAGGGCCTTAATGGAAGGGGCAGGGTTGCATAGCATCCAGCCCTTGTGCCACCTGGAGCATGCCACGGACCCTGAGCAGCTCTCAGAGCTTCCCAGAGCACACCGTCCAGTGCTCCAGCAGTGAAATAAAGAGCCCAGGGCTCCAGCCACTGCCACTACCACAGTAGCATTGGCCGTGGGTGACAGCGTTGGGCCCTTTTGAATTGCTGGGACTCTGGGGCAGTTGCCTCCTTTGCCTTCCCTATCAGTAGGCCTGCACAAAGGAATGTAATAAAAATGGCTACACTGGGCATGCAGCAAGATGGCAACTGGGAAAAACGATACAACATTCAAATGGACATTGTATTCTGTTTCCTCTCCACACAGCCACTGCCAGGTTGCTCAGTCAAAAGCACTCTTCAAAACATATCTTCCTTTTCAGATCGGTTGAGGTAAGAGGGTGTCTTTTTTAGATGCTCAGTTTTCTTTGCAAGCATTTGTGTACATAAAGCTTTTGACAGAAGAAGCTTATGCAAAGTCTACTGAAGTGTACTTCAATACTTTTTGAATCACATAGACTGACTCAAAACCTATTGAAGTTGACTTCAGTAGACTTTGAATCAAATCCTTATTGCAATGAAGTCAAACTTTATTAACCAACATTCCTTTGTAGTTACCTCTGTGTTTTGGATATAGTGCTTTTCTTGCTTACAACATTTTTTTTATTACAAAATTGTGTTTAGTTTAGTGCTGGTGAAACTGCTGCTCTGCCTATACAGCACAATCAATGACAATGCAAGTTTTCCACAACCTGCCTCATTATGGCTGTGCTTGAAGGGACCCCCTTGTTTTGTGGGTTCTTTGCTGGGAATGCCTATGTGACAGGGCGCCTGCCCTGCACTGGCCCTTTAAGACCAGGACTCAGACCCTGAGCCAGGGCGGGAATAGAGGGACCAGCTGAAGCTGTTGGGCTAATGTGAGCCCAGCTGTCAGCTACACAGAAAAGCCCGGTTGGCTTGGAAAAGCCCAGCTGAAGCCATTAGGGCGAGTGAGAGCCCAGCTGCCAGCTATAAATAGGGAAGCACAGTTTGCTTAGGGGAGAGCCAGTGAAGGACTAACTGCAGAGAAAGCAGGAGCTCCTAGGAGGGAGACAAGCTGGGGATAGCCAGCAAGGGCTGGGAGAGGACCAGCCAAGACTCCCTCTGGCTAGGGGCCGGAGGCGGAGCACAATGCAGATTAGGTAAGCAGGGCAGTTGAGACAACCCCAACATCAGTGATGAGCAACCCATACAGACTGTAACTTGCCCTGAGACGGGCTAGATGAGGACAGTCAGGGGGCACTGAGGCACAGTAGGGGGCTTGCACCCTGACAGATGGTGGTGAATGGGGGCATTGTAACCCCACCCTGAGAGGAAAAGGGGCTATTGTGAGCCAGTGGTGGTCGGTAGGCCACAGGACTAGAATGGGGAGTTGGGGGGGAAAAAATGAATAGGTATTGGAGGGTCTGGGAGGCTCTACAGGCTCAGCCCAGGAAAAGGGGGAGCCGGCCACTACAAAGGTGTGACCCTGGACTCCATAGTAAACCAGGTTCCAAGAGTGGGGAGCAAGGGCCAAGGCCGAAAACTTGTTGTGCCTGTGGGCACAGGGTACACTTGAAGAGGGAGTGCCCTTACGGGGTGGGAGCCAGGAGGCCCTACCCAGCTGAGAGGGACAAAGGGAGAGCATCCCCTGTGGAGGCAGCAGGGGAGGCATGGACTTGTTGGGCCTGTGGAGAGCCCGGCCACATAAGGAGGGGGTGCCCAAAGAGGACCTGGGGCGCCCCAGCTAACACAGGGGGATGGTTGAAGCGGCTAAGCGCATGGAAGAAGCCGTGGGACCACTGGCCCTTGATGTTAAGTGGAACCAGAGGGCGAACCGGAAGTGGTGTAGACCCGGGTGAAAACAAGGAGCAAGGGCGCTCAGATTGGAGTCCCCCCCCAGAGGGCTTACGGGCCGGAACCAGTACGCCTTCAAGCAGGCGACGCCCATACAGAGAGTGCGTAAGGTCCGCAGCCATCACCTGGCCAACGGGCGAGACCTCAGGATAGGACAAAGATCACCCTGCAGGTAAGGCTAATGGGAAGGCCAGTGACCGCCCTGGTGGTTCAGGGTGCAGCCAGACAAACGAACAGAGCTGGTCCCAGAGTGGGAGGTGGCCGGGGGAGACATCTCTATGCAGTGCATACATGGAGATGTCAGAGCCTACCACACCGGGTGGGTTCGTCTGTCAGATGGGGTAAACGAGGTGATCTGCCGGGTAGCGTTAGCCCCAAAACTGGTATACCCGGTACTACTGAGCCGGGAGTGGCCGGGGTTCAGACGCATCCTGCATTGACTGGGATGCGCAGGGGCAACCGCCACCAGCTGGGGTGGAGAACTCGAAAAGGGGCACATCCCGAGGGCCAGGGGAGGAGCCTGAACCGGAGAAAACCCTCACTTCAGAGGAAGTAGGAAGGGAAAAGGATTTCCAAAGAGACCAGCAAGAAGATCCCTCCTTAACCCATGCCTGGGAACAAGCGGCCGGAGAGACTGGGAACCCCGCGGAACCCCGACCAACCCCGCGATTCGAGGTAAGAGCCGACCGATTATATCGGATCGCGCAGACGGCTGAAGGGCAGACGGAGGTTAGCCAGTTGTTGGTCCCGGCAAGATACCGAAGGCGGGTATTAGACCTTGCGCATGCTAATCCCTTGGCAGGACATTTGGGGCGCGAAAAAACCCTGCAGCACATAACACAAAGATTCTTTTGGCCAGGGATTTATAAGGAGGTCCGAGACTTTTGTGAGCCCTGCCCTGAGTGCCAGAGGACTGGTCAGGGAGGGGTGCCAAAAGCCTCTTTAGTTCCCCTTCCCATGATAGAGGTACCATTCGACCGGGTGGCTTTAGATCTAGTAGGACCCCTGGAGAGGTCCCGAAGAGGACACCAATATATACTTGTTATAATTGACTGCGCCACCCGATACCCCGAGGCCGTCCCCCTCAAGAATACGACAGCGTCAACGCTGGCACAGGAATTGGTGCAAGTATTCTCCCGGGTGGGAATCCCAAGGGAGATATTAACGGACCAAGGGACCAATTCAGGGGGCCGGTTCAGGAAGAGCTGCAACGGATGTTGCAAATGGGGGTGATCAGGGAATCAAGAAGCGAGTGGCACAGCCCCATCGTTTTGGTGCCTAAGCCTGATGACACAACATGCTTTTGCATAGACTTCTGGAAAGTCAATGCAATTTAGCGATTTGATGCGTACTCTATGCCCAGAGTAAATGAACTACTGGAATGGTTGGGTAAAGCCCAGTACATCTCGACACTCGACCTCACTAAAGGGTATCGGCAGATTCCCTTGACGCCAGCCTCTGAGGAAAAGACCGCGTTCGCCACACCATTTGGCCTGTTCCAGTTCACCACAAGGCCTTTTGGATTGAACGGGGCGGCAGCGACATTCCAGAAGCTGATGGACAAGATATTACACAAACATCGTGAGTATCCTGCTGCATATATTGATGACATTGTCATTTATAGTGAAACCTGACGGCGGTCCTCGGAGCCCTGACCGATGCCAAGCTCACGGCTAACCCCAGTAAGTGCCACTTTGGACAAAGGGAAGTGTCCTATTTAGGTTATGTGGTGGGACGGGGAAGGATAAAACCTCAGGCGGACAAGGTAGAAGTCCTAAGAAAGTATAAGGCTCCCACCACAAAAAGGCAAGTCCGCCAGTTTCTGGGCCTAGCCAGTTACTACCGACGACTTATATCCGAGTTTGCCTCGATCACGGCACCCTTGATGGACTTGACCCAAAACATACAACCCCAAAAGGTCCAGTGGCACGCACGGTGCGAGAAAGCGTTCCAAGCGTTAAAGCACCGATTGACGCAGACACCGGTTCTTCATCAACCGGATTTTACAAAACCATTTATAGTGCAGACGGACGCGTCAGACAGAGGTCTAGGAGCCGTCCTCTCGCAGGAGCAGGAAGGGGAGGAACACCCAATCCTATATTTAAGCAGGAAATTACTACCGCGGGAGCAACAGTATGCCACGATCGAGAAGGAGGCCCTGGCAGCTAAGTGGGCAATAGAGACACTACGCTACTGTCTGCTAGGGGGAACCTTCACATTAATAACAGACCATGCACCATTACGGTGGATTCAGACAATGAAGGAGACCAATCCTTGGATCATGAGGTGGTATTTAGCCTTACAGCCTTATAAAATTGAGGTCTGTCACAGGCCGGGGAGAGCCCATGACAACGCAGATTTTTTTCTCTAGGTCCCTAGCCACTAACGAGATGGTGGAAGGGGATGGAATCCTGAAAAGGGGGTTGAGTGATGGGGCATTGTTGTCCCACACTGACATGGGCGGGGTGACCCTCTGGGGAGCACGCCCGCCGACCCGCCAACGTTGCGGCGCATGCTCAGAGGCAGCGAGGGCAAACCTAAAGGTAGCCAAGGCCTTGAGGGGAAACCAGACCCCGAGGGAAGGGATAAGAGAGGCCCGGCTGGGGGCCAGCTGAGGAAGGGAAGCCCGAGCCGAAGGGGAAGGTGTGTGACAGGGTGCCTGCCCTGCACTGGCCCTTTAAGACCAGGACTCAGACCCTGAGCCAGGGCGGGAATAGAGGGACCAGCTGAAGCTGTTGGGCTAATGTGAGCCCAGCTGTCAGCTACACAGAAAAGCCCGGTTGGCTTGGAAAAGCCCAGCTGAAGCCATTAGGGCGAGTGAGAGCCCCGCTGCCAGCTATAAATAGGGAAGCACCGTTTGCTTAGGGGGGAGCCAGTGAAGGGCTGACTGTGGAGGAAGCAGGAGCTCCTAGGAGGGAGACGAGCTGGGGATAGCCAGCAAGGGCTGGGAGAGGACAGGCCAAGACTCCCCCTGGCTAGGGGTCGGAGGCAAGGCCCTGGGTTCGGAGGCGGATCACAATGCAGACTAGGTAAGCAGGGCAGTTGAGACAACCCCAACGTCAGTGATGAGCAACCCATACAGACTGTAACGTGTCCTGACGCGGGCTAGATGACAGTCAGGGGGCACTGAGGCACGGTAGGGGGCTTGCACCCTGACAGCCTACAACAGAGATGTTCTAAAGTATGTGGCTCAGAGGGTCAATACCATAATCTTCAGAACTTTGATAGTTTGGTGGCTTCAGCCCTGTGGGGAACAGGGTTTCAGAGCTTCAACCCCATAGAAGGTGCCTGCTTGGGTTCAGTGTATTAATCTGATTCCTGCTGAAGCTCCGAGCCCATCAGGCATACCCTATGGGGCTGAAGCCCCATAACCTCTCCTCCCCAATGGGTATAAGCCAAAGGGGATACATGGAGGAGCATGTGGGGCTCATAGATCCTCCAATGTTTAACCAAAGTTTGCTGGCCCCAGTTAGTGACATGGTACCATTGAGCATAGCACCTACTGGAGCCGGAAAGCTGGGAGTTGCAGCCCTGGGAAATGGCAATGGCAAACTACTGGAAGTTGCAAGGAAACCCACTGCTTTTGCTGCTGCCTTCCCCCACTGAGCTAAATCATTGACTCTTCCCTGAAGCTCCCAACTGTTGACTGCTGCATCTCCAGATGGATCTAACTAACACATAGGAGCTGCAGAGATGAACCACTTAAGGTAAGAGTGCCTGGGGTGGCATGACTCAAGCTGTTGGGGGACCTTTTAAATTGTAGTCCTCTCCCCCCCGCTCTCAGCAGACACCAGTTGTGTCTGGCAGAAACCCTTAGCCCCAGGGTGGGAAATTAGCAGCTCACAAACCAGACACAGTTTTCCAGAGGTGCCCCCAGTTTAGCCACCAGTCACTTCATTTATCTGCGAGTATGCAGATACAGCCACTTGGGGCTACTTATTGCCCTCCTATGCATTAGCCCCACCACTCTGCTGCAGGGCAGAAGCCCTTACCTCCCCCCACAGGTGGTAGGTAAAGAATGGGAGAGGTTGATCTGGGGGGGTACAGCAAACTGCACTGTAATTGTAAAAAAGACGCATGCAACCATACATATCCCAGCCTACAAAGTTGCTAATTAGTATAAAATGTAGTAGTAGCCTTCATGGTGGACACTTACCTTGAGGATTTGGGTGAGTTGTTGTGTAGGTTACTGAAAAACCACAAAGTGGGGACAACTCTGAGTCACTGCTAATCTGGGTTTGACTTGAACTACAAACCTGTTTGTAATCCATTTAACTGGACCACTTCTCATTCTGGGTGCCTAATTATGTTAACTCTTAAAACTTGCTGATTTCGACTTTTTTGTTCTCTGTATCTTACCAGCATATAAACTGTAAAACAATAAAATATATTTTAAGGTGGGTTCTATAGTTTTAAATATTCACATAATTAAATTAGGCATAACAAGTGCTGGTAAAATGTCATTTAATTTTTATTTGGAGGTGGAAGGGAATCTTAGGGTAAAGTAATTCTGAGGGCAAGTTGAAACATTCAGCTGTGTAATAATGAGTTACTAGTAACTCCTGATGTTTCAAGCTTTGTTTTAATGATTCTAGGAGTGCTGCCTGGAAGATTGAAACTTTTTTTTCAGTGAGGGTTAAGACGGGCATGACTAGAAGCATACTTTGTGTGTCTTTCCTGCAAGGCTTGCATCTTGCTAGGTCTAAAAAAAAAATTGGAGTCAACCTTTACATTTCTTTCATATCAGAACCACAGAACATGATCAAACAGTTCTGCTATAATGAAAACAACACTTTCTATACAAGAAGAAAAGCTTATTTTAATGCTGTAATAAAATTAGTGTCAGGTGAGGCTATGCCTGCTACCATAATGAGTAGATGATGCTCCCTGCAGCTCATCTAACTCACTGGCTATGGATAGCCTGGGGAAAGTATAAGGCTAAGGGAGCAATCCCTGACAGAATAGCCCCACTAACTTGTGGGTGAATTCAGAAAAATGCAAGGTTATAAGAGTAAACTCAGAAAATCAGGAGTGGAACCCCAAAGGCAGCCAGGCAGTTAGCAGCTGATCAGGTACCAGAATTATTGGTCCTTCTTCTCCTCTGGTGATGCTGAGAGGGAGGTCCTGATTCATAGGCAACTTGGGGCCTCATATCTGCCCAGGCTTGTGCCCTTGAAGTACTCTGGCTTCATCTCAATCATCAACATTACACGGTAATTTTCACAGTTGTCATAAAACAACTGAGGGTACGTCTAAACTACAACGTTAATTCGAACTAACTTAGTTCGAATTAGTTAATTCGAACTAATGGATCCAGACTAAAAAACTAGTTCAAATTAGCGTTTTGCTAATTCTAACTAGCACGTCCACATTAAGTGGACCCTGAAGCGGGCTTAAGGATGGCCGGAAGCAGTGCCGGCAGGGCATCAGAGGAGGACTTAGAGCGTGGAGATGCTGCCTCAGGCTAGCCCAGGGCTGCGCTTAAAGGGACCAGACCCCTACCCCGGACAGACGGTTCTCAGGGGTGCCCCGCTTGCAAAGCAGTCCTGGCTTGGAGTGCCCGGACTGCCCACACTGGGCACATCACACCACTCGGCCATAAGCCCGGCTGCACTTGCTGCAGGCTGCCATCTGGGGAGAGGGGACAAGTGGGGGGCTGCAGGAGAGCTTCCACCCCCAGAAGCCCGCAGAGCCAGCCCAGTCCTCCCCATCGGGGGCTCATACCCCATTCCTCCCTCACCTCCTTCTACTTACTCTTCCCTAGCCCCTCTTCTTGATGTACAAAATAAAGATAACGTGTGGTCAAAACTAGCAACTCTCTTTATTTAACAAAACTCGGGGAAACTGGGAAAAGGAGGTGGGAGAGAGGGTGGGAGAGGGGAGGGGGAAAACTGGGGGGGGAGCTGAAAGGGGGAAGCAAGGGAAAGGAGGGGGTGGGGAAACTCAAGGATCGGGGTGGGGGTCTCGCCGGGCCAACCGCCTCCCAGCACGGTGAGAGAGGGGGCCTCGGCGTCCCCAGAGGGATGGGGTGGAGGGTGTGGAGGGTGAGGTGGACATTGAGGAAGAGGTTGTGGGGGTTGAGGAGGAAGAGGTGGGAGGAGAGACAGCAGTTGGGGGGGCAGCAGGTGCAGGACCAGCACGGGGCACCATGCTCTGCAGCAGGAGCTGCAGCTGCGTACTCAGCCCTCGAACCTCACCTCAGCCAACAGCTCATGGCGGACCTGCAGGTCTTCCCACATCCAGGCCTGCAGTGTGCGGTGCACGGCTCGCAGGGCCCCCAGGTGCTGGTCCCGGTACTCCTGCTCCATGCTGGCGGTCCGGAGCAGGCCGCGGATGTGGGAGCATGTCCCGGGCGGGGTGGTGCGCCCTGCACGAGCAGCTGGTGCAGCTGTAGAGAAAGAAGAGAAGTGGTCAGTTCTCCCTGGGGACGCAGAGGATGATGCCCAGCCCCTCCCCAACCCTGCAACGTGAGGGTGACCATGTCCTGCACCGTCACAGCCGCTGTGCTTGTACAGAGGCCATGGTCAGGATGTCTGGCTCTCCCCGGGACTGGGAGCTGCCCCAAGACCGCACCCATGTCCCTGTGCCATGTATAGTGTGGCCGGGGTGGTGGGGGAGAGGTGGAGATGTCCCCTGCCTCCGTGTAGAGGGGACATGTGAAGGGAAATCATCTTGCTGGGTCCTGCCCCGGGGTCGGGAGCATGTCAGGTCTCTTTGCACAAGCATGTGCCTATTGGGCAATGGCCCCTGGGTGTCACGCAGCTGGAGCCACCTGCCCAAGGGTGGCATGGCACGTGCTTGCACGTGCACAGGTGTCTGCGTGATCTGTGGTCTCCCTCCCACCTTCCTCCTCCCCAAACTACTTAATTCAAACTACTTACCCGGTACGGTCTCCCTGGATGACCCTGCTGGAACAGCTGGTGGTGGCCCCTCCGGTGCGCCCAGGTCAGGGCCCTCTGGTCCCGGCTCACTGTCCCCAGGGCTGGCATGGACCGCCCCTCCCCCCAAGAGTTGGTGGAGGGCAGGGAAGTAGGGGCAGGTGTCATCCCCTGCAGCGGCGCTGCCCCTTGTGGCCCTGGCATACCCCTGCTGCAGCTGTTTCAGCTTATTTCGCACCTGCTCTTGGGTGCGCCTTTGTCCCTTGCGGGCCATGGCGGCTGCTATGCGGCCGTAGACAGCCACGTTCCTCCTCCTAGTGCGGAGATCTTGGAGATTGGGGGCCTGCCCCCAAATCTCAATGAGGTCCATGACCTCCGCACTAGTCCAGGGGGCCGCGCGCCATCTATGGCCCCTGGCTGGCCCCTGGGTGCTCAGGGACTGGGCAGGGGACGGCTCACTGCCACTGGCTGCCTGGCTCATGGTGGGGCCACTGGCTCAGGGGTAGACACTGCTGGCAGGGCTGTCTGACTCCAGTGCCGTCTGGCCAGAGACTACCCCTTTAAGGGCCCGGGGCTGGGGGAGAGGAGAAGAGTTTTCCTGGTTGTGCCCAGAGAGGCCACCAGGGGGAACCTGGGAAGGGCTAGCCTCCCACTAGTTCGAATTAAGGGTCTACACAGCCCTTAATTCGAACTAGTAAGTTCGAACTAGGCTTAATCCTCGTAAAATGAGGTTTACCTAGTTCGAACTAAGCGCTCCGTTAGTTCGAATTAAGTTCGAACTAACTGAGCGCTAGTGTAGCACCTATGAAAGTGAGTTCGAACTAACTTTGTAGTGTAGACATACCCTGAGTGAATTCTTTACCTCCCAGGGGTGCTTACCCGTGGTCTCTTGAAACTGAAGGAAGACTATTAGTAATCAGAATAGAATCACAAAGACTTTAGGTCTGAAGTTAGGCTCTTAAATCCATACTTAGGCATTTGATGAAGTAGCCTCACTTGCTAATTTGTGCTGAGCACCCAAACTTTTTATTCAAGTTCATGGTAGATGAGAGCACACAGCACCTTTGAAATTCAGTCCAGTTGAATTGGTGCTTAAATATGGAATTCAATATCCAAATACAGGTACCCCATCTAGAAAATTTTAGCCTAAACACCCGTTACTTATGTCCTTTTTTAGTTTATAGGATGTCAATCCATACATTTTTAAGCATCCTGGAGACAATTTAAAAATGCATCCTAATTTCAGAACCAGTGAGTCAGGCAACTTAACTCAAATAATGTTTATTACACCAGCCAAGAGACATGACAATTGTGCTAGGCACTGTACAAAGATAGTAATAGTCAGTCCTTGCCCTGAACTCAAGAGCTTTCAGTTTAGATCAGGGTTCTCAAACTTCATTGCATCATGACGCTCTTCTGACAACAAAAAATACTTTGTGAGCCCAGGTAGGAGGATTGAAGTCTGAGCCTTCCAGAGCCCCACTGTCTTAGGCATGGGCCTGAGCCTCATCACTCTGGGCAGAGGGGCCCAAGACTGAAACTCAAAGGGTGCAGTCCCAGGCAGGGGACCTGTAACCAAAGTCCCACCACCTGGGGCTGATGCACTCTGGCTTTGGCTTCAGCCCTGGGCAGTGGAGCCCCAGGTTCCAGCAAGTATACAGCAGCCCTGGCAATCTCATTCAAATGGCATCACAATCCACTTTGGGGACCTGATCCACAATATGAGAACTGCTGGTTTAGATAGACAAGATAGGCACAAGGCAGAGGAAAATGAGGTAACATATAAGAAGAACTGAACAACATGAATGCAGCAAAATATTAGTTTGATAAATATTTTTAGAGGAGTGGAAAGAATTTAACTGAAACACCTGAATGGAAAGTGAAGGAATGTTGATGGAAGGGGATGGGTGGACAGGCAGGGCAGAAAGGAAGAGGGTAAGAGGATGAAAAGGAAAGACTGAGGTGGATGGAACAAAATGCCAGGCCACAGAAGAGAGAGAATGCCAAGCAAAACCCAGGAAAATGCACTGACATCAGTATTCCAAGGACTCTGCATAAGCCAAGTTGGCAGCTATTACTACCAGCTTGAGTTCTGGCTGTTTTCCCCCAAGCCCATATAACAGGGAGGGGACTCCCTGGGTCCTAGTGCTGCCCAAGGTCAGTGTCCCATCTGTACATTTCTGAGTCTTGTGAGGAGGGAGAGTGACATTGGCTATATCCTGATTTAATCCCTTCTCTCCCAGAGGAGCAGTCCCTGCCTAAATTGTCAAACCCCTTTCCAACTTAAACAGTTTCCACCCATTTTCAAATATCTGTGTTTGTGTGTAGGGAGATAGCACATCAGATTTGGGCTTCAGGCACAATAGAAAGCTGTTTTTGGGTGAGGATGGGAAGGTGGGAGAGCAAAACTTCCAGAACTCGGACACAGATAGCAGCCTGCCAGCCATATTCTCGTTCTTATGTCAACAGAGCTCGCATGCTTCTGGTGGTATAGTGCTATGAAAGAGACAGTGTCTCTGGTATGTAGATTTTAAGTAATTTAGGTCTTTAAAGGTCAAAGCAAAAACTTTAATTTTACTGCTTCAAGGGGTAGCTGAGTTAGTCTGTTACAGAAAAAACAACAAATGGTCTATACTTTATAGACTAACAAAACATGTAGATGGGATCATGATCTTTCATGGGCACAGCCCACTTCTTCAGATGACCGGAGTTATGAGTAAGGATATGAAAACTCAAAATAGTTGCAGAGCCTTTGGCCATTATCTTTGAAAACTTGTGGAGATTGGGAGACATCCCGGATGATTGGAAAAAGGCAAATGTAGTACCCATCTTTAAAAAAGGGAAGGAGGACAATTCAGGGAACCACAGACCAGTCAGCCTTACCTCAGTCCCTAGAAAAATCATGGTGGGAATCCTCAAGAAATCCATTTTGAAGCACTTGGAAGAAGGGAATGTGATCAGGAATAGTCAACATGGATTCAAAGGGCAAGTCATGCTTGACCCAATCTGATGAGCTTCTATGATGAAATAACTGACTCTCTGGACATGGGGAAGTCAGTGATGTGATAGACCTTGACTTTAGCAAAGTTTTTGATACAGTCTCCCACAATATTCTTGTCAGCAAGTTAAGAAAGTATGGGTTGGATAAATGGACTATAAGGTGGATAGAAAGCTGGCTAGACTGTCGGGTCCAATGGGTAGTGATATGGCTCAATGTCAGGTTGGCGATTGGTTTCTAACGGAATGCCCCAAGGATCAGTTCTAGAACCAGTTTTGTTCAACATTAATGACCTGGATGAGGGGATGGATTGCACCCTCAGCACATTTGCAGATGACACTAAGCTAGGGGGAGAGGTAGATACGCTGGAGGTCAGAGATAGGGTCCAGAGAGACCTAGACAGATTAGAGGATTGGGCCAAAAGAAATCTGATGATGTTCAACAAGGACAAGTATAGAGCCCTGCACATGAGACGGAAGAATCCCAAGCATTGTTACAGGCTGGGCACCAACTGGCTAGGTAGCAGTGCAGCTGAAAAGGACCTGGGGATTACAGTGGATGAGAAGCTGGATATGAGTCAACAGTGTGCCCTTGTAGCCAAGAAGGCTAATGGCAATGCTCCTCCTAATGCACCCTAATTAGGAGGAACATTGCCAGCAGATTCAGAGAAGTGATTATTCCCCTTTATTCGGCTCTGGTGAGGCCACATCTGGAGTATTGTGTCCAGTTCTGCCCCTCCCCCCCCCCACTACAGAAAGGATGTCAACGCATTCAAGAGGATCCAGTGAAGGGCGGCCAAAATGATTAGGGACTGGAGCACATGGCCTACGAGTAGAGGCTGAGGGATTTGGGCTTATTTAGTGCAGAAGAGAAGTGAGAGAGGTTTTGATAGCAGCCTTCAACTTCCTGAAGGGAGGTTTCAAAGAGGATAGAGAGAAGCTGTTCTCTGTAGTGACGGATGGCAGAACAAGGAGCAATCGTCTCTAGTTACAGTGGGGGAGGTCCAGGCTGGATATTAGGAAAAATTATTTCATTAGAAGGGTGGTGAAGTACTGGAATGGGTTACCTAGGGAGATGGTGGAATTTCTATCCCTAGAGGTTTTTAATTCTCAGCTTGTCAAAGCCCCGAATGGGATGATTTAGTTGGGGTTGGTCCTGCTTTGGGCAGAGAGCTGGACTTGATGACCTCCTAAGGTCTCTTCCAGCCCTATGATTCTAGGAACCTCTCAAAAGAAATTATATACAAATTCCCCTCACTTCCTTGTTGTCTGTTTCCACTCTATTTACTTAATATTTTGTCCCTTCTTTCATTTCCCTTTTCTCTTTTAATATACATTTTAAAAAGTTTTTCATAGTTTATCATTAGTTTTTATCTAGTCTGTAGTAGTAATTTAATATTCTTTGAGTTTGCCATTGGTCATAGAACAAGGGCAGACACATTTCTGATATAAATTTTATAACTTTGTTTGGTTTCATAAATCTTAAAAAATTTCTTGTAAAACAAAAAAATCCATGTTGTAATTTCTAATGGATACCCATACATACACTGTGTGTGAGTGTTTTTGTTTTCTTTGTTTTGAGAGAGTCTCCAGTAGCAATTATTAATGTGACATAAGCTGTAATTATGATAAACTTTTTGGGACAAGTCCTCAGATGTCTATTCTGTCATTCCTTTGAGTTGATTTAGTGGATTTCAGTTTTCTGGTGTTAGCGATACTAGCAGAAATTTAAGTATTGCATTGCAAATCTTGTGTTTTATGCTTGTATTTTCAGGTATTAAAACTATTGGAATATCTTTCTACTTTTGGTGGTGGCTTTCCATGAAAAGGATTGTTAATCAGTGCTATTTGCAGTGGTACTGCTGTATCAATCACCTTGTCCTAGTAGAAACAGCTTTCTCTATTTACTATCTAGTACCAAAAAAATATGCAGTGTAGACATAGTTTTCCATGAAGCTATGTGCAAAATGAGATGCGTTCTGGCTCTGCCATTATCTCACACAGCAGAAATCCCTGAGGTCTCTCTAGTCTATTCATTAGCTTTAAGACTACTCATCACAAAATTCTGTGTAGTCAGTGCACACAATGGTGATGCACATTAGTAAAACATGCACTTTGTATTTCTTATTTTTTTTAAAGTATAACAGTGTTTTACAGTAAAGGCTCCAAAACACTGCAGAACAGTTATTCCACATTGTACTTTTTAGGAACATGTTTGTAGTACTTAAAACAAAATGTACCTGTCAAAGTATTTTTGATACTTTTGTCCAAAATGGACCAAACCTGAATTTTTATATTTTAGCAAGTTTAAAATGTTGCATAATGCCTTATCATGGTTTCAGCCGAATCCAGCCAGGAATGTGTTCTCTTGGTATTGCTAACTCAGAGACAAACTGGAAGAAAGACTTCTTGCAAGAATTCTAGCTTTCTCTTGAAATTTCAAATCTGATTATTCCTTTATTTGTGTAGCAGCATCTCACCTTGGTAAAAGTCAAACAAAGTGATATTTTTCAGAGGCGAAGCCACGTTAGTCTGTAGCTACAAAAACAATGAGGAGTCTTGTGGCGTTAACAGATTTTGGGGGGGGCATAAGCTTTTGTGGGTAAAAACTATCTGATGAAGGGATTTTACCCACAAAAGCTTACAGCCAAATAAATTTCTTAGTCTTCAGGAGCCACAGGACTCGTTTTGGAAGGAGATATTGTTCACTAGAAGCTGTGTTGTTTTCAGAAGAGCTGCTGATAGTGAGAACACTTTGCACTCGGGTAGTGCAAGATTGACCATTGAGTCTAGATAAGGCATCAAACTTTAGTTCTAAGTAAAGCATGTATAAAAGGAAGGCTATAATGAAATATGCAAACTTGAGGGTATTACTTGGTACTTCTTACAACAGAGAGCTAATTATTTCTCTAATTCACTCTGGTCTATAACCTTTGAATGCTCTAGAAGGGCCAACTGTCACTAGTTTTTACCTATAACAAAGAGTTCCTCTAAATAGGCCACAGGCCCACTTTGGGAAAGCTGCTGGTGGACACGTGGCTCTTTGTTTACCTAAAGGGTCTGTAGCCATGGGGCCTCATGTCTCCCATTGGTTCCAGTCCCATATCCCCAGGCTGCTGCTTCCCATGGCTGCCCTTGTGTGGAAACAGCAAACCGGAGCCAATGGGAACCATGAAGCTTTGTGACTATGGACTCTTTAGGTGTAAAAAGTGGCATAGCCCCGCTAGCAGCTTTCCCGAAGTGGGCCCATGGCCCACTTTGAGAAACACTGCTATAGCATTATCTTCCTATTTTCCTATTAGTCAGTTATTGACTAATCATGCATAATAATTTGTGGGCATTTTTGTTCTGCCAAATGGACGATATTTGAAAACCAATGAGATTTTGAAATCTTGACTGTCATCAAAGAAGTCTGTGAAGTCAAAGCATAATTTAAAGTGTGTTTTTGTTCATGCTGGACAAGTCTAGACCACAGCCAGGTTCTGAATTTCAGTAGAGGTGGATCAGAATTAATTTATGACACAACCCCATTTTTCTTTTTACACTTATGGCATTTTAAGAGGGAAAATAATCTTTTTGTTTTAGTACAGTAAAACCTGTGTTATCCAGCATGCTCGGGCATTAGAGCATTCTGGTTATGTAAAAATTCCGGTTATCTGAGGGTCCCATCAACCTAGGAAAAACCAATGGACAATAATAGTAAAACTCAAGTTTTTAATATTGGTAGTTTTGTAGTGTGAGGCAGTTGGTCTCACATTTTTATTTTGAGTTAAAGATGATTAGTACTTCTTAAATAAAAAATTGAGCCAGTCAAGGTAAACCAAGCCAGACCTGTGTGCCTGAGGCTGTGACAATATTGTGGCTGGGGGTAATGCTGGTTAACAAAGTTTTCTGGTTAACAGAGTGCCAGATAATAAAGATTTCACTGTACTTCAGAAATCTTTGAAGACAAAGTTAAGATCAGCTTGAGACTGGAATTCAAATAACACTTCTGAACTATTTGAGGATCATTGATTTTATTTATCTCACAAAAAGGAGCCTTCAATTTCATTGGGTAGCAGCCTCGGATGCCAACATTGTGTAGTCAACATACAACCATGTTTGCCTTCCACATTTCTTACGCAGTCTTGAGGAAATGGATATGCAGACAAGCTCTTTTCCGTATACCTTATGTTCATTATTTGAAACATACATTGCTACCTAAGTCTGAATATATCAGCTTCTGGCCTCTCAAATGACTCTTGCATGAATGTAAAGTTCTTTCAGGAGCCAGTTTTCTACCCGTCAAATGACATCTTTTCTCTTACATTAGAAAGGGAGTTTTCTGAGCTTGTATAGTTCTGGTTGACATCCTTGCATTTCTTTTTCTTTTAACAAAGAGAAGAAGGAGTTTTCATTTTTTTGTATGTTTTATAACTTCTTATTTTGTTTTTCTTTCGCAGCCTGATGCTTAACTACAATCTTCCTATAATTAGTACCCCTTTTTGCCGATAAAATGGTAATATGCCCTTTGGCATATGCATTACTTTCATAATGGGTTTGAATCATACTTCCTATTTTCCTTTGTTGCATCACACATTGTTGAATTTATTAATACCCTAACGCTTCTGTCTTCCTTAGTAAAAGCACTTTGAGATACCTTTAGATCATAGATAGCACTTTTCATTGTATTATGATCGGTGCTATTTTGTGGAGCCTCTGTACAAGTTACTGCATTTGTTTTATTTGTTGTAGTCAAATACACAACTTTAAATTGACTTTGAGTACGTAATTGGACTTAGTTTGAACATAATTCAAGTTTTGAACCATTTTTCTCTAAAATTATATAATTAATCTTACATCTTGGATGAATGTTGCATGGGATAATCAGGGTTCTGTATGTGACTAATGGGGCTTTGGATTATGGAGATCATTAAAACTCCATAAAATTATAATTTTAGTATCATGTGTACCATTATTTAATATGTTTTAGTCTCTTTAAGGTTTTCTTAGTATAATTATGTTACATTATCACAATTAGAAGTAAGAAGTAGAACTAATTGATAGTCAGGTTTATTTAGAGCTTTGTCTTGAGTTAACTTAACTCTTTAATGCTGGGCATTGAGGGTACCATTTCAAGAGGGTAGGAGGGGCAGCAGCCATGTACTCCAGGATGCGGCTTGCTTTTTATCCCGTTTCCCGGAGGGGCAGCAGCCATGCACTCCAGGATGCGGCTTGCTTTTTATCCCGTTTCCCGGAGTATCAGGAAGTCAGGGGAAAGTACTCGCATTCTGTGCATGTCTCTCACACCTGACTAGTGAGATCCCTTGGCCAGCAAGATGTGAGAGGCATGCATGGAATGTAAGTACTTTCCCCTCACTCTCTAATACTCTGACAAACGGGTTGAAAAGCAAGCTGCGTTCCAGAGCACAGGGCTGCTGCCTTCCCCTCACCCTCCTGAACTTGCATGTCAGATCCAAAATTATTTGCTAAATCTTTGTTCAGTCTGCTTGCAGATGGACTCAAAAAGGGGCCTTGCTTCTTTCTTTGGGAGATTATTCTTCCATTTATTCCATAATTTATTAGTAGCTGGCAGCATGGGTAATGGAATTTGGACTGAAGGCCCTTGAAAGTCCTGGATTTTGGAGACACAAAACTATCCCATTGGTGGGCTGGTGGAAGGAAGAGTTTCAGAGGATGACAATAACAGGGAAGTAAAACAATTGTTATACCTGAACAAGGCAGAGAGGTCAAGCTCACCATTGCTTTATGTCTTCCGACAGTCCTAGAGGTCCTGTGGAACTATTGGTCCCCAAAGTAGAACAAAACAGCAGTGATATCATGACACTCTCCTTGCATCTGTGAATATATCTGATGAAGGCTGTGTTTGGAGAGGAAAGCAACCAGGGACAATACTGATCTCTATGTATGCAACAATAGTAACGGGAAAAAACTTGTATTTTGAGGTCTCCTGTAGAGTGACTCCTCAGGGAGAATTACATTTGAACACACCTATTACAAAAAGTAGCTGTAATCTAACAATGTACAGCGAGAACATAATGCAGCCTATAAGAAAATGTAAACTCATAGTAACTAATCTAGGAAAGAACAGACAGACAATTGATATTTGTGGTGGAGGATGATCAGCATGCAGAAGGCCTGATCAGGATCGCATATCAAAAATTATATAGCTGCAATGCAAGAAGCTAAAGGAAGAATCTCGGGGGCAATGGAGACAATTTTAATAGCCTATGAAAATGTTTACAAAGGCAATGGTTCCTTAAAGGAAAGCTGTACCTGAAAGTAGAACTCAGTAAATCACAAAAGTAGTATCATGAGGGAATTCCAGTGACCTGGCCTCTAATATACAAGTGTCTCAAAAGTCTGCAGAGTGGAGTATAAATAGTATGTATAAAGACCCATAAAATCTAGGTGAGTAGCACGGCCGTGGCAAAGAAGCCATCAGACAAATTACGTATTTGCATAGATTCAAAACCACTGAACCAGACATTGAAAGGATGGCACTATACACTGCTCACAATTGTTGATAGCCTGCCAGAATTCTTCAAAGCCAGAATCTTTACAGTCTGTGATGTGAGGAATGGGTTTTGGCATGTAAGCCTGTATAAAGAGCCCAGATGACAACCCATGCAACACCATTTGGTTGCCACAGATGGCTGTGCATGGCAATGAGCATAGACCCAACACCAGAGGTGTTCCAGGGGCAACTCACCCAAATGCTAGAAGGATTGCGTGAGGTAAAAATAATTCCAGGTATCTTCATTGTAGGTGAAGGGAATAATGAAATGTAAGCTGAATGAAATCATAACAGAAAACCACAAGCTTTTCTACAGCGGTGTGGGAAGAAGGTTACAGTCATCCCCCGAAAAATAGGACTGTAACAGCATGAGGTGATATATGTTGCACATATGTTTCCAGCAGAGGGCTTGAAAACAGATCCCAATAAGATCAAGGCAGTCAGAGATATGCTAACTTGAGGAGATGTAAAAGGGGTATAACACTTCATGGAAATAATACATTTTCTGCCAAAGTTCTGTCCACGCCTGGCTGCAATAGCGGGAACCCCATATATCAGCTCCCAATGCAAGATGTAATGTATGACCGGGCAGTTCCCCATCAGCAATCATTTGATATGTAGGTACTTTCAAATACCTAAAAGGGTATTGCACGGAGGAGGGAGAAAAAACTTTCTCCTTGACCTCTGATGGTCTTAAATTGCAGCAAGGGAGGATTAGGTTGAACATTAGGAAAAACTTCCTAAATGTCAGAGTTGTTAAAAACTGGAATACATTTCCTAGGGAGGTTGTGGAATCTTCATCACTGGAGATATTTAAGAGCAGGTTAGATAAACATCTATCAGGGATTATCTTGGTCCTCCCATGAGGGCAGGGGACTGGACTTGGTGACCCCTCGAGGTCCCGTCCAGTTCTAGTATTCTATGTTTTTATAAGTTGCAAATCTGACCAGGAAAAATGATGGAAGCAGACTTACTTACCTTAATGGCAAAATAGTAATTTATTACAGTGGATTAGTCTTCAAATTTCTGGCTAGCCAGTGTCCTGCCTGATGCAAGAAGCAATTCAGTGATTGGCAAACTGACAGCCCACTTTGCCAGATATGGCTTTCCATACATTATATTCACAAACCATGGACCCAGTTTGCCTCCAAATTAAAGGAATTTGCTCACAAATAGAAGCTTGACCAGCAGACCCATAGAATAATTGTAAGGTGAAATTGGCTGCAAAACTGACTACAAAGCTGTTCCAGAATGGGTTTTCTTGTGGTTCAGATCCCTTGTTAGTATTTTTGTCTCAAAGGCGTACTCAATCCCCAAAATACTAAAACATTCCAGCACAGGCACTAATGGGAAGAAAGTCCCAAACACTCATACCACTGAAAGGAGATCTTTTTCAGACAGAAGTATAGAGCTACCTCTGAGAAGAGATGGCCAACAATCAGTGAAAGCAGTCATTAGAGCACAGGTCACTCAAGAACATACCAGCAAGTTGTTTTCAAATGATGCCTCACCAGGCATGCCTTGTAAAAGATTATTACAATAGTGTGTGAATACAGAGAGGTGTTCCATCACAGAGTATAGTGTTTAACTGTTCTCCATATCTACCAAAGGACAAGAAATAATTGGATTGATTTCCCAGAAATGATACTCAGATTCAATTTTAGATTCTACTCCCCCCCCTTAATTATAAAGATAGTTAAGCACTGGTACAGATTACATTAGGAGGTTGTGGAATAACCATCACTGACTATTTTTCTAGGTATCCTTAATCCTGCCTCAGTGAGGAGAAATAGATTAAATGATCTTTTGATGTCCTTTTTTGAGGTTTCTGAGATTCCATTAATGTTTTTTTCCAGAAATATTTGGTTGATTGCAGAGGCCTAAAAGCGTCCTACATGGCAGCATCTTTTGCAGAGCAAAACCATTTATTTCTAGAATTAGACTTTACTCTGTTCCAGACTCGTGGATGTTTTTTTGACAAACTCTTTGAAAGATTTATCTGGTTCTCTTTTCTAAAGACAAACACCAGTGCTGGTGATTTTGCAAATGCTAGTAAACTCCAGGTGTTATTGACATGGCAATTATGAAACAGTGTGACACGGGGGCTTGAATAGCTGCCTGTTTGAAGAAGCATAGTGAACCATGTTCTTACAGAAAGAATTTGTTATTTAAAGTAAAGAATAGAGTATTGTAACTTCACACAGTATCCAGTATTTTAAAAAATGCCATGGTAATAGTGCCATTTACTTGACTTTTCCTATAGCATTTAACATAATGGAGAAGGATTATGCTTTTCCAGGTGCAGAAACTACCTGCTTGTTTTAGTCTATCACTTCCCATTTTCTTCTGCCTAGAAAGCATCCTTAAATCTTTCTTTTAAGTAATTTGTTTTTGGCTATGCACAGCTAAAAAGATTTTTTTTTTCCGGAAATGCCAGGAAAATAAAAGGGGGTCAAAAGGAGGGTGCTAGACCACAGTATTTCTGGAAAAGAAGAAAATAGGTTACAAAATGTCTTTTTAAAATTGAAATGCTTGCAGATTAAGCTGTGACTGACTTATATGGAAGGCCATGCTTTAGTCTGGCAAACTGTATTATAAAATCATCTGCTTATCACAATCATAGTCATTTGGTTTTGTTTTTCCCACACAGTAATTAATTTCCTGGAGAATTTGGACATAATTAGTTTTCCATTTATTTACACTGCATCCATATGCCTCTATAAAATAAGTTGTTACTTTGCAAAATTATTAATGGCTTCAGAAACTTTAAAAGATTTCTAAGAGCATTTTGAGCTACAGTATAACAGTTTTATTTTCTGAAAAATATGCACAGGGAAACATTTTAATTAGGTGATTTAAAAAATTCTGAGACTACATAAAATGTGAGTTTAAAACATTCTGAACTCGATATTTTCAAGTTCTAGGAATGTATTATTTCTAGGATTGAAGGTAGAAATGGGGGATAGCAGCTGAAAAGTAGATGTGCCAACTGGCTATGCAAATGCTGTTGAATTGAGACTGCTGAGTTGCTGGACCAATATAAAGTGTAAAGATGTAGTACGCAAGCTGATATTAGTACAGCTGAGAGCCAGCAACAATGGCTGTGCTGCAGAGTCAAGTGGAGAAGAAGCTTGATTTACTGTGATTGAATTACTGGGCCAGAAAGTGAAGACTGAGTGTTTTTCAGCCAGCAGAAGCTAACTAAAGATTTTTGGTCACAAAGAAAGGATTTGGTGTAAATCTCTGAATTGACTTCTACGCCCAGAGGCAGCCAGGAGATTCCTGATTTCTTAGAACTACTTCAGTGGTAACAAGTCTCCTGTATTTGATAACAGCTGAGTTAGTCTTAGTCATTAAAGTGAAGCAATATGGCTTGAATTAAAAATCAAGGTATATCTCTAAATAAATGCATGTTGGAATTCTTAGAAGACAAGCAATGGAATGTAAGAATAATTTAAAAATAAAGCATGGCTTCCATAAACTACAAGGCTCAGTTATTCTTAGCAATGCACTGTGGATATTTTCCCTGACATGGTAGTATTTCTTTACCTCTGCCCCCCAGACAAGAGCAAAACATGGTGCAATTACTTGACCTTCCTGGAGTTTTCTAAAGTTTTTTGTCATTGGTTAATATTAGAAAATATGCCAAATCTCCATGTGCTAAATAAGTGCGCAGCTGAAGTGGGGCGGAGGGGAGGGGCTCTTCAAAATTATTTACCATATGTGATTAAGGAGACTGGAGCTAGACAACAGGGATGCTGAAAGCCTAGTACAAGAACCAAGTATTGAAATGATGGCAATGCAAATAAGCTATCCAACTTTGCAGATGTTCCTGAATTGGAAGGAACAACAAATACTGAGCAAGGCAGATAGACACAGGAATTTTTAGTTCATAAGTACCATGTGTGAAGTGGACTGCTTGTTTGGCACAAACACAATAGCAGCTGTTGAAAATGTCTGTGGTATTATGGCATCATCACAATTTACCATAGTTTCTCTACTTAACATATGAAACTGATTTGCATTAACAAATTATAACCATAATTTACATAATTACTAGTTATTACAATACATGATCCCCAAATTAATGCAATACCCATAAATTATTTTGCTGCTATTAACCTGCAGTAGTACTGCTTAAACTCTTACAGTAGAACAGGGAAACTTTCATTGTGGTGTTGAAAGGGACACTATTCTGCTCAGGCTGAATTGCAATGTATATAATGGAAGGGAGGGTAAATTTTTCATATTTGTGTGAACAGCAACTACCCAGGCAAAGAACTGTAGAAGAAATTTAATGTGTTACATTTTCTAACTTGTGCATCTACCCTTTTCATCTTCTTACAGTACCATTCAGCATCCTGAATCTCCCACTCCTTAAAATCACCAAATGACCAGTTGAATAGAAAGTTGCTGACATGCTCTTGAATCAAGCTTATGAGAGATTTCCTCTGCTAACAAAGTTGGAGCATTTAAGACTAATTTTTTTTTGCCAGTAACTTATAAATGGATTTAAATATTGCCACAATTTTATTCCAAGTATGTCATATAAAATGTTGGTGCCACAATAGCTGCAAATGCAAGGTAGCTGTAATGCCGAGAGGACAAAATAATTTGAATCAAATTCTCTTTTTGGTTATAATGGTTGGACTAAGGAAAGAGAATAAAATTTCACTCGGAAATGTTAGAGTAGCTCTTTTATGATTCAATTTCTAGGCAAGATTGCATAGAAATTGACATACTTAATCAGAACAGAGGTTCAACTAATTGAGCACCTTCTCTGTGACAGTGGCTGAACACCAGATCCTTCAGAGCAATGTGCTAGAAGCTTTATGGACAACTATGTAATAACCACGTAGGAAATGTTTCTTCCTGCCACATGCAGTTAGCTGGCTTATGCCTTGAGGCTTCAGTGTTTTATCTCCTCATGCCATGTAATTGTCCAAGTTCCTATTATTTATTTATATGTCTAATTAAAGTGATATTAAACATTTCATTGACAGTTAAAGAGCATACTTCAGTTCCTTTAAGTTCACCTGGAAGAGGAAATACTTAAACCTTTTAAAAATAGTTTCACGTACAATAATGCTTCCACAGGGTTTTACAGCAATACCTAATATACCCATTTAGCCCAAGGGCATCTCTATTTGGGATGACTTTGAGAGTCTCCAAAATGTTCTTACTGAAATAAGGTGTTCAGCCTCTACAACTATGGTAGATCCTTAACATTCTGAAATGAAGATTAAAAGGACATATTTATCTAAATTTTCCCTTTCCAATGGAAAATGTTCCCAAAGCATAGTGTGTATATTAATTTACGTGATTAAATGTATGGAAATTTTGACACTTCCTTTAGCAGTTTATTTCACAGTCCCTTGTCTGTCCTTCACAACAATTATCCTGATGATCAGCTTAAATTTTCTTTTGCTTAATTTCTTTCCCTTGTTCCTCGTAATACCCACTGGAACACTTGGATGCTTCCTTGCTCAGTTTAATACTTACGCCCTTCCAATATCGCAAAAATAAATCCCTCCAATTCCTTTACTCACTTCCACTGGTCTCTGAATTTCTTCCAATTTGTTCATTTGTTTCTGATATTGAGGTACCCTAAACTGAATTCTGTAGCTTATATGTTAACTCAGGGGTGTATTGCAAAGGGTTATCTCCTCCCTGTTCCATCGTGTGACACTGCCTGTGCAGTTTAAAATCACCAAATTGCACTGCAAACTCTTACCCAATTTGTTTTCTACTGTCACCACCTACATCGCTCTTAAAATTACTGTTTTTAAAATTCCTCACTTCTGTGGAATAATTTCTTGGTTTAGATGCTCTTACTTGGCTGAAGTAACTTGTGTTTTTCCTAGTTACCACATTGTCTTGCCCATATTTATTTCTGACTTTTCCAAGTTCCTTTCTATTTCTGTGTCCTCACTGGTTTATGCAATACCTTCCAATTCAGTGTCCTCTGAAATTTTAGAGTATGATTTTATTTTGAAAAGTGCTTATACAAAAATCATACCTTCTTACTCATCAAATCAGCTTCTAAGTATCCTGCCACTTGTTAAGCTAGATACTTGCCCTTGCAAATCTAGACTATTGTCATAAAAGCTATCAACCTGGTCTGATAAGATGAACATAGGAATTAGTGCATTGGGCAGATAAGCAGTCAGTGCAGTACTGTAGACTGCCTCTGGTAGTGAAGCATATCAGATGCTTCAGAAGAAAATGCAAGAAAAGCTACAGTATTTGATTACAGAATAAAGCAATTTTTAGTAGACATTAACTCCTAACTTCCCATTAGTTCGCAGTTGGCTTACGCACTGAAGCATGAAGATGTTAGTTCTTTGGTTTTGGTTGCAATTCTTATTATTGTAACTCTGGATGTTCTCCTGAGTGACATAAATGTCCAGGACTCTCATACCTTACCTATTAAGGGAGCTGAATTCACTGCTTCACTTCAGAGATAAGACTGTACCATTAATTGCTGTCTCTTATCCATTAGGACTACAAGTATGAGATTGCAAAGGTTGTCTTTCCCCAAGGAAAAGGTGAGATGGAAGACCATGATTTCAAAAAATTAAACGTAATCTATCCATTGTGATGAAGGGAGTGAAATCCTGCAAAACTCCATTGACTGTATTGGGGCCCAATTTCATCCCACAATTGTATTTGAAAATACTGGGCTATGAAGATACATCAGATAAATTTGGCTCATTGTATATACAGAAAGTGAAGAATGAAGAATTGGACTCCTGCCTGGTTTTGTGCAATAACTGTTTCCAATTTTCCCACTCCCCTTCCTTCATCTGTCTGAAAATAAACTCTGCAAACTAGAAAAGAAGACTTTTTTCAGGATACAGTGCAACTGAACTCCAAGTTTGGTTTTTTTCCCAGTATAACAAAGGGGTTATACTAATAGATGTTTTGGTTAGTGCCCTCTTTTTAATCAGAACACCAAATTGATTGAATGGAAAATTTTGATCCATGTTGTTAGGTGCTATTATTTTACAAACAATACATAATAAACCATTATGCATAACCTTACAAATCTGGCAAATAGTCCCATATGAAAACATTTGTTTGAATTTTCTGTTTTTCATTCTTAAATAGATTAGGAATGAGAGGTTTTTTTTTCTGCTGCAAATGAAGCAAAGGTTTTTTATGTGGCTTAGAATACTTAAAATCACTACTTTATCATATTTTCACACTATCCTTTGTCCAATATTAAAATATTACATACAAGAAATCTGCACTGAAAGGCATAGTAAGAGTACAATCATGACTCATTTAGCTTTGTCAAATAGTACAGATTGTCAGTGACTATTAAATTTCCTGGTGCCTACTGCTTTGGTTAGTGCCTGATTTCTTTGCATTATCAGAGGTCAGGGGGAACAAGAGAAGGATGCGGGGATGGGTGGCTAAAATGGGGATATTTTATTGCCCAATAATGCAGTGTGTTTCTTAATTCAGACCATTTTATACTTTTCTTCACCCTTTCTTACACAATATTTTGAATTCCCACCAGAGACAAGAACCATAGTAACAAGTGTTTAGCTTCACAGTGCTTCTGAGGTTATCATTAATGGAGTTATTTTGATCTATTTATTTTCATGGTAGCCTTAAGCTGTAACCACAAATGCCTTTTCTAAGTTCCCTGATTTTTCCACTTGAACTCTTGTCTTAGATTTCCTACATTTTTGATGAGCTGATGCTGCTGTCAAAGTTTCTAAATGTATCCTGGGCACATTAAAATATAGTAAGTGCTGCTTTTCAAGTGGGAGTGGGGACAGCAAGGCCCATAAACAAACTGTCAAGAGCATTGCTTTGAGACATATGCCTGTTGTAGGATTAGAATTATGTAACCTTGGAATGCCAATCTGAATTTAGAAAGACTCTTAATTTAGAAGAAGAGGAAACAAGGGAAAAGGCTCCTTGACTGATTGGGTGGACTGACATAATATTTTGTTTCATTTGCTAGAAAGGTCAACATGAAAGGAGGGAAACTTACATGTGGGTTTTTAGAGTAACATACTTTCCGTGACTATTGTTAAACATGTGTAATGGTACCAAGTCAATCACAATATACAACCATTGAACAAGATTTGCCTATATTCCACAAAAATGTCTGAAGAGGATTACAAAGTATTAGCAAATTAATAATAGTATGTTGTTTATTTAACATTTATCCCAGGTAAATAACTACTTCACTATTTAACTTTTTTTTTTTTTAGAGAACAAGGTTTTTTTTCAAAGAACTATACCCAGTTCCGAGTTGAGTGGGTATTTTTAACTTGCATATCTACAAAGGAATTCTCAGAGGTATGACTTACTAATAAATTAAATTTTTTCAGGGAAGCATTTCTGGTCTGCAGCTCTTTTCCATATTTTTCACTATGAACATTTAAAATTCTTGCTTTTCTTTATCTACATAAGTCTCATGCTATTATTTCTGTTCTCTGCCTGGATGACTTGGGTCATTATGGGTTAACTAGGTGATAACTGAATTTCTTACTTGAGTGTTTTAGAATTTAAGAATTCAAATGGTTGGTTTATGATGATTCAGAATTTCCTTTCAGGTAATACTTGAGCATATATGAGCTTCTGTTTTGTCTCTGAGCATTCATATTTCTTAAGATTTTTCCCTAGAATATTCCTGAAAGCTAGCAGAAAGGAAATGGAACGCCAGTAAAAGCAAGTTCATTTAAAAATTCAAACGAGTATTTATGGAAAATGTATTTGCAGTGTTCATGAACATATATTTTAAGAGTATTTTCTTTATTGTAAATTTGTAGTAAATAATTTAGCTAGCTGCAATACTTCTCTGTACGTATGCCTAATCCAGATGCTGACTAGCAAATTTCAATTTCTGAATTTAATTGGGACACCAAATATAAAACCATGGTCATGGGAACTGTCCTGTTGAGCCAGATCAGTGATCCAATTTACCCAGTTTCCTGACCGTGACAGCAGTCAGTACCAGCTCCTTCAGAGAACAGTGCTTAAAAAAAAATCCATAGTAGACACTTAAGGACTAACCTTCACATTCAGAAAGTGTTTCCTAGGACTTGTGATGGTAAGGTAAGAAAATATCAGCTTCCTTATTCTTAGGGTACTTTCCTTGAGAGTTTGGAATGAAATCTGTCTCATCCGACCTATACTTTTCCTTGCTTATTGCATCTGTCCTTGAAGAAAAAGTAGAGCTTAAGTTCTAACATGAAATAATGGAATTTATAAGGTATGCACTTCTCCAGTTACAATAAATACTTCCTTTTGTCCCGGTGCAGGCTATTTTTAAATGCTTGCCATTGTATAATCAGTAAAATTCAGATGAAAGCTAATATATGAGATCACAAGCCAGATCTTCAACAGTACCTTAGAGGAAGGTCATATTAACATTTAGCAGTGATTGACTGTAATTGATATTTTACTTTTCACTGGAATTCAGCCCTCACATTGTGTACCTGATTAATATAAGGATCTTTGTATACAATGCAACAGCTAATTCATTTAAATTGAACTCAGTTATATATTTATGCACCCAAAAGCCACTGAGCATTGGTACATAGATGTCACTTCAAATGTAATATGCAACAATTTGTTTGAATGTGTATTGCTGCCATTTAAAACTCTGCTTCAGGTGTACAATGATATTAGTGAAGGCAATTTGTATGGTTTTGGAACCAAAATTAACTTTAGTGCATGTTCCTTTTCTTATGTAACCTGTTGTGATAGTGAATTGGATAGTGCTACAGGTTTAGCCAGTCAGTGGAAGATACTGACAGGTGTCTTTCAAGGGAATAAGCTCACATTCATTTCTCATTGACTAGCTCACTGATGCATTAAGTGCCTAATTGTAGATGCTTTTGAAAATCCCAGTAGGTGCCAGTCTTTAGACACCTAAATACATTTGGAAATGTGTCCCAAGACAGCTAGTTAAAATGAAATCACCATTCCATTTGCCAGTGTGAATACAGGTCATATTGCATAACACTGTTTGATCATGCAGTTTATTTTCTGTTGCAAGGACTTCACATGGATTATAACATGGTACAATTTTAAGTTGCTTCTTTACTTTTTAAATTCACAAATATAAAAAAAGTGTTTCAGCATGAGCAAGCTTTCCTTTTCACATTTATTAATCGCTTACAAAAAGCAACTCTCACATTCTCTCTAATTTCTCATTCAAAACTTGTGACCTTTTGGGCCACCTAAAACTTGGAAAATTCAGTCCTTGTGCTTTGGATTACAAAAGTAGACATCTTAGATTCACAGGTTTCTTTACACTGCGGTACTCCTTTGTGAGATTACTTTGTGCAGTTGTCTTCAGAGATGGAAGGCTGAAGCTTTCCAAAACGGATTTTAATCATACAAGTTTTATTTGAAATGAGAGAGAAAGTTTAAACAAAAATAATTTCCCTTAATCTAAGTATTTTACACTGTTCCAAGTTAAGTTATAAACTGAGCAGAGCCCCTACATACATAAACATTAAGTGTGATGGTGTTTTTAATTCAAGTGCCTCATCAGAAATGAAATGCAGGACAATGTAGCACTTTAAAGACTAACAAGATGGTTTATTAGATGATGAGCTTTCGTGGGCCAGACCCACTTCCTCAGATCAAATAGTGGAAGAAAATAGTCACAACCATATATACCAAAGGATACAATTTAAAAAAATGAACACATATGAAAAGGACAAATCACATTTCAGAACAGGAGAGGGATGCGGGGGGGGGAGGGAGGAAGGAAGGTAAGTGTCTTTGAATTGATGATGTTAGAGGTGGGGAGAGTGGGATGTTTGTGAGTTAATGGTATTAGAGGTGATAATTGGGGAAGCTATCTTGGTAATGGGTAAGATAGTTTGAGTGTTTGTTCATTCCTTTTTGGAGGGTGTCAAATTTTAACATGAATGACAGTTCAGAGGATTCCCTTTCAAGTGCAGATGTGAAAGGTCTTTGTAGCAGAATGCAGGTGGTTAAGTCATTGAGAGAGTGTCCTCTGGATGAGAGAGTGGATGCGCAGAAATATAATCTATGCTATCATGTGCCGAAAGTGTCCGTCTGCTATGTACATTGGACAAACATCTCAGACACTTCGCCAAAGGATTAATGCCCACAAAACAGATATCAGACAAGATCACAAAGAAAAAACAGTTTCTTGCCATTTTAACCAGAAAGGACACTGTCTCAACGACCCTACTATAACAGAAGACACTGTTAACCTAGTGACCACCTCTCAAGGGAGTGGATTTACTGTTATGACAGGAAAAAGCATTTCTGTTGCTGTACCAAGGGTCTAAACTACAATGATACAAAGGCAGAATATAGCTCCACTGCTGTACTGCTTTATCTCTGCCTCATCCTTTAAAGAGAAGGGTCCTTCGAGATAGGATCAGGTAAGAATCCTTTGTGAATGTTATGTAGTTCTTTTCTAGAAAGACTACGTTCCACCATAGAAGCCCTCTTAGCATGTTGCATTTTAATGGCTACACACATCATATGGTCTGGGTAGGTTTTGTTAGTTAATATGCCTGTCTCCTTATGATGCGGTGAACTAAGCCCAGCTGCCCACTGCTGGAGACCTCAGTTGCTAGCAGAGTGTAGACCCTTGGTACAACAGTGCTCTAAGTGGCCTAGAGTAGTTTCAGGGAAGCAGCTAATGAGGGACACTGCAAGGAGCAGCCAACCAGGACCCCACAGGCTCACATAAAATGAGCCAGATTCTGTTGTTTGCTGCCTGGCATTGGAGTAGTGAAGATTAAGGCCACGTCTCCACTTTCTGAAGTATTGACAGTCTAGTGATTGACCTTCTGGGGTTTGATTTAGCAAATTCAGTAAAGGCCTGAAAAATCAAATGCTGAGGTTGCCCCTATTGGCACCAGTACTCCTGGCTGTCATGAGGAGTAAGGGAAGTTGACAGGAGTGTTTCTCCCACTGTGGAGATGATGCCAACCTCAGCCTTAGATACATTGCCTCAAACTACGTTATTTACGTAGCTGGAGTTGTGTACCTTAAGCTGGTCTTCTCCCACAGTGTAGACCTCCGGCCTAAGTTCCTGGTTGGGTGACAGAGGAAGTAATAGGACCATGGACAGCTCAGTTGCGAGCAGGCATGGGGGAGGAGGGAGAAGGAGAAGGGCTAAGTAAGGACTGAGCCAGAAGAGGACTATAGGAAGACCGCCTCTCCAGGCAAGCTCTGGGGGTGCACCGCCATACCAGGGCTGAGAGTATTTAAAGACTGAAGCTGGGGGAGAGAGGGCTGCAGCAATACCGACTGAGGGGTACTGAGAGAGTCCTTGGTGGACCATATACTCCTGAATGGCTCTGTTCTGTTTCACATACGGACTGTTCAAGAGACTCTGCCAGAGAACTGAGTCACTGCAAACCCACCTGAGAAACCACTGACAGAGCTCACCACAAACAGCAAATGCAGGAACATGCACTCTAATATGGGGCGCTTGTGGGTGGTGGGTGACACCCCATCATGCTCATTTACTCTTTGTAGACAGCAGTAGAATGGGATCATGAATGAGGATTAGAAGGATGCATAAGTCAGACATCTAAAACTGATCTGACAAAATAGTTACTTATTGGGGATTTATCACAAAAAGCAACCATCTTTGTTTATAAGTGGACAGGGAGCTGCAAACAGGGGAGTTTAAGAGGAAAAGCAAGAAAATCCTGCTGCTGAACAGGCTATCGGGCAAGTGTACTAGCTTTTGGTGTGAGTGAATTTGCTTGACTGTTTGAATTTTGAATCTGATTTCAGGTGACTCAGTTTCAGTTACTGTGGCAGTTGGGATTGTGTGTCTGGGAGTGTTTGATCCTTTGTTCCCTTGGTTGCTTTTGATCAGCCTCAGGATTAACCTTCCCCTGTATGACTAATGAGGGGGTAGGCCTGACCTAGGTGAGCAGGTTTTAAAAGCTGGAGGCAGAATGAGCAGGGGGGTGAAGCGGACAAGGGGCTGCAGACAGGGGAGTTTAAGAAGGAGAGCAAGAGGGAGGCCTACTTTGGTCAGGAAGACCTTCAACATCTGTGCCAGCACTGCTTCTGTCTCCTCCGCCTGCACCTGTAGCCAGAAAGACCGCCTGACCATGGATGCCTCTATACAGATCCTGGTGTGGTTTTGCAGGGACTGTGGCTTTCAATTCCCACTTACTGAAATCCAGGCTGGAGAGACCATTCAATGTGAAAGGTGCCTGCTGGTGGAATCTCCCAGGAAGCAAGTGGGAGAGCTACAGGAGGAAGTGGCTAGGCTGAAGGACATCCAAATTCATGAACAATTCCTGGACAGTTTTCATGTTGAGACAGCTGAGGTAGCTGTCCCACTACACAAGACTGCTTATACACCACTGGTGGAGGAGGAGATGGCTCAGGGCAGAGACTAGCAGCTGGTTGCTTCTGGCAGCAGGCCGTGCTCCACCCCTGCTGACTGGGTTGACCATTATCTCTTTCAGTTTGCCAAGCTGTTTATAACAGTGCAGGAAGGTTAGATTTTATTCAAGCCAGACTAAACCTAGACAGATCTCTCTTTGCTTTCTATGTCAGAGGAAATAATCACCGGAGCATAAAAGGCACATGTTAAATTGCACACCTGAGTTTGTCAGAGAGTGCGTGCATGAATTGCAAAAGCTATAAGCCATCAACATCCAAAACAAAAACAAAGTAAATTAACACATGCAAATAACAACATGCAACCACTTCTTTTCTACTTACACCGATACCATTATGGACCCAGAGCTTAAGCCCTCAATGGCCAATAGTGGGATGTATTTTTGTTTGTTTGTTTTAATTTCTTTTCTTGAGACAGGAAGAGAAAAAAATCCCCCATCAATCTAGACTTATAAAAAAAGCAGCTATTGGTAGAAAATGCCTTTGTGGGGAAGCTGCCATGGACTATCTACTACCATCTTATAGCCTAGAACATTCATTATGAGCTGTTCAATCACTTTTCACTTGTTTTGGTTAGCTGTCCAGCTATTATACTGTCACCCTTTTTATTTTGCTTTTTTAAAAAAGTTAGAAATAAAGTTAACATTTACATGAGGTCATACTGTAATTCCAATGAAGAAATAGCCACTCAGTAGTGGAACACAGCTATAGTAAAAGCAGTAAAAATGCATTACAAATACTATCCCAGTAGAAAAAATAACCAATTCCCAGAGCTATGAAATGTAAATAGATTTAAATATTTTTGAAAGATTAATAGCACATGTCAAGTTGTTATCAATACAAATACTCTTTATTTTTCATATTTATTTTATTTATATATGACAACAGGGATTTGAAATAATTATATGTATAGGTGGTGTTTAAAAGCAGAACATGAGAATGGAAGTATTCCTTAATTTGTATCTCAGACAGTGGTTCTCAATTGCAGTGCTATGATATGCCATTAGTAATACCTCATGCCGTGATAATGAAACACTGGGCTCCCAGAAGAGGCAGGTGGACTAAAAATGTGAATGCTTACATCTTGCAGGAATCTGCAAGCTGGAAACTGTAACAATTTTATATTTATATATTGGGGCTTCAGAAAGGGAAATTGGTCTTAATCCACATAATATTTTATGCTAGAACAAAAGCAACAGCATGCAATTATATGATCTGATAAAGTATACATGCTATAGCTTTTTGCACATCTCCATTATATTGTCTGTCACCAGCTTATAATGGCCTTACTTTATGCCACTAACTAGATTTTTCTTTGTCTGTAAAATTTTCAGTAAAAGCAGAGTTTGTGTTTTCTTGCCAGGAGGCGAGAGAAATGGGATAGGCACTTTGTTCCTTACTAGCAAATATTCTAATGGCACATTGAGAAGAGAAGAAATTGAGGGTGGCTGTATTGGTTGACTGGGCAAGGATTAGTGTTATTGATAGGATATTCAAGTTTTCATACTGAAATAAGGTGGAATTTTGAGATAGGACAAGAACATCTTTGCATTATTTTCAATAGGTTTGCCATGTACAATATTAAACACGGTAATTTTGATGATTTCTTTTCATGCAAAGAAAATCACTCTTGGTCACACAATGAAGGTCCATGGCTCACCTTTAAACATTAGACTTAGAACTTGATCATTCAGAGAGCCCTCGGGGGAGTAAGTATAAATAAAACATGTCCTTTTCACACAGTGCAAAGCTATAATTTGCCAAATACATTGTAATTATTTCTAGTTAATTATCTTTATGCTGCATTTTGCACGCCAAAGTTAGACCACTTTACATTCACAATTGCAGGGAAAAATAAGACTAATTCCTTAGATGATACAAATTTCAAAGCTGAGATTTTGACAAGAGCTAACCTGCTGCCCTTCAGATTCATAAAAATGGTACCTAGAGTAGGACTGACAATTACATTGCACTGTGGTGCCAGGTCTAAAAAAGTCCCATTTAAACTGCTTAGAAAGCTCTTTGCATCAATGTTTTGAAAAGATCCTCTATTAAAGGACATGTCATTTCTCATTGCTTTTCAAGTTTTTTTAAGTTTTAATGTCATTTGGGTTTCTGTGCTCTGTGCAGGCTTGAGTAGTTTGTATTGGGTGCTGTCAACTTAATACAGTGTGAACTTAATACAGTGGTGGTAATTTAGCTTAGGTGTATGCAGGAAAGCAATGTATGTATTCCTTCTTGCACCAACTCTGCATTTTGAACAGCAATAAAGAAACTTTCCTATGTGTGTGTGTATATGTATTATGGAATACTGTGTAGGTCATAGATACAGGTTCTTTATTGAGCAAAGTACCTTTTTACTAGTGCCTGCCAATGTTTTGGAGGAGGCAGTTTCGATTCCGTAACTTTTCAAATAGAAGCCAGAGGACTTGCTCCCCCATATGGCCCTATAAAAAGAGGTTAAACCTTTTCCTCATTTTGTTATGCAAAAAGGTGATACTTTTGGAACAGGCAAAGTGCGCATGGAGAGCTACAAAGACTAGCTCCTGGTTTTATTTTTAAAAAATCCCCTTTGTTTGGCTCGATATTTTTTTTATTTTCTTTTTGTTATGATGTGAAGTCTGTGATGAATGAACAGTGCATCAATATAGTAAGAATTAGTTTAGTAGTTTGTGTTGCTATGTGAATTTTGTATTATGTTTGTGAAGAGAGTGATTTACATTTGTGATTTGTTTTCCCATTATTTTTTCATTAAAAGAATACAACTGATTTTTGAAAGTATTTCAATTTTTGGTGGAGAGGATGATCTTTATGTGGGCCAAAGAGTGATATTTGGGGGAAATGGGGTGTCCTTTGGGTATTTTCTGCATAGCCCATGAGAAATCTTAACAACCTGTTAGTTTGAAAACCCAGAACACAATTTTTTCATCAGTAGCTACAGAACACCAATAAATTGAACTAGGGCAAGGTGAGGGGCAGCTCAAAAACAATAACAGAGAATTCAGAAAAGTTCAGGAGTGCTTTCAAAAATGTGAGATTCAGCTCTGAAAGGAGTATATCAGCTTAGAAGAAAGATAAATCTGTAGAATCAATATATCAGGAATAATGAATGTGAAGCATCTAGATTGCAGACTAGACAATGAAGAATTTAAGTACTGTGTGGGAAAGGCACAAAGGAACTTCAGGCTGAAAGAACAATTGGGCAATCAAAGAGTAAAATAACCTAGCTATGCAAAAATGGTGACTATAGAGGCAATCAGGAAGGATCATCAGAACAAAGAGGTAAGACTTGTATATACTATGTTAGATGGAAAATGTAAAGAAATGAATGTGGGGAGTGGACTAAGTGAAAGGATAGAGATAAATAGAAAATAATGCAGAAATTTAGGGGCTTAAAACTAGCAGGGGTAAACAAAGACACATTTGCTCATTCTGGCTCTTGTAAACTTCCTAGAAATATCATGTAGCTGGAGCACCAATTTTAGATATTGTTCATCCATGCCTAAAGAGCTCACCATTTTTGTTTGCATACTTTAGTGTTGCAACATTTCTAATAGCACAAAACCAAACATCCCTGTCCTGTTTTCTGCCCTACCTCTATCCCAGGGTCATGCCCTCTAGCTCCATCTCCCTTCTTCCTGTCACTTGCTTTCCCCTACCCTCACTCTTTCACCTGGCTGGGTCAGGAGTGCGGTGTGGGAAAGGGTTTGTGGTCCTAGCAGTGCTTACCAGAGCTCCCAGGAAAGGGCTGCCAGGTCACTGCGGTCCCTAGGTACAAGGAAACTCTGTGCTGCCCTCATGTCCACAGGCGGGGGGGGGGGGGGGGATGTTGGTCATGATTCCTGGCCAATGGGAGCTGCAGGGCTGCCACTTGAGGCGGGGCAGTGCATGAAGCCTCCCATGCCTAGATGTTGCAGGGGTCTGCCAGCTGCTTCTGGGGAACCAGGCAGGTAGGGAGTCTGCCCTAGTCCTGAGTTCCCACTGTGCTGCTGACTAGACTTTTAAATACCCGGTAAGTAGTGCTGACCAGAGCCTCGAGGATCCCTTTTTGAGTGAGCATTCCAGTAAAAAACTGGACACCTCACAATCTTATTGGTAAATGCACCTGGCTACCTTCATCTTGCCACCATAAACTGATATATCTATTGTGAATTTTTCCCGATTTGTAGTCACTTTGAAGTGGTCACTGATTTTATAATTTCTAATGAGCATCCTGTGAGTTTACTAACAGAATTAATGTCACACTTTAAGATGACCCAAACAGGATTTCTTCCATCAATATTCAGCGTGTAACTGAGCGACAGTGGACTGCAAGGTCTAATTTAGATTGTATCTTCCTTGAGGCAAGGTGCTATCACTTTTATTTTTCTGTAAAGTTCTATACATGCTTTTGGTGCTATATAAATCATAAAGGAAAGAGTGGCAGTCACCAGTAGGGTGGAAGGGCAGAAATCCAAACAGATGAGTATTTTACAAGCATGTATGGACAAAACAGTAATAGGAAACATTGGGGATGGTTCACAAGAAGTAAAATTTGAAAATGTCTTGTCACTGTAAACTAAGTGCTGTCCTACCAAAATATGGAACTGTGCATGCCACGAAAAGGTCTGTCTGAGAAGGCAAGCAGCAGATGGGGTGTACATTGCGGGGGGGGGGGGGGGTGGGGGGGAGGGTGTGTGTGTAAAAGAAGGGTAGATAAACATCCTGGTGGCCAGGTGATCCTGTGTTTTGACTTAGTGGATTTCTTTCTTGTAAACATGACAGCAGAAATAGGCCTTGATGAAGGGGGTGAAGGTGGAGAAGGTAGTAATTTTACTGATTACAGGTAAAGCATGCCAAGCATGGAGGAAGGCATAGAAACAGTTATTCCAGTAGTAGGCTGACAGGAGGTGAAGGGGGGGAAAGGTAGTGAAGCTGAAAATCACTATTAAAAAAGAGGAAGAACCTAATAACTTTGTTTATGTTGCAAAAAACAGACTACTGGTGCTATGTTCTTGCAGGTTTCCCCCAGAATGAATGTTTCTTCAATTGAAAACTTAGAGAGAGGGAAACTTTAATATTTTCTCTTAATTTGCCCCATTGTGGCTGTTATTCACTGGCATATTACATGTGAACATTAACTATCTTTTTGTATATCTGGCCCCCTTCCTTTCCAGCTGGCCTCTTTCTCCCACTGTGGCAGGTCTCTGGTTGAAATTAGTAGGTTGTTTTTTAGGTTAATCTCAGTCTAGAATTCCCTTGATTGTCAGGATGAGACATGTGCTACAGACTTGCCACCAATTTAAGTGATAGTTTTTTTTGTCAAAGTGAAGGTTTACCAGCTTGCTCCTCAGAGAGACACATTTGATTCACCACCCCAGGCATACAATCATTACCAGTATTACTGTTTGCCACTTTACAATTTAATTAACGCAGAGTCACCAAGCTTTTTTTAACTAGCCTAAGGCTTCAGCTAGAACAAAACATGCTAAATATGCACCCCCAATTCCACCTGCTGATGCTGAGACAACACATCCACCTGTAATTTCATTCTGTGTGATGTTTACATGCAGTCCTATGTCCACACACATGGTGGGCCTCCATGACTATGTGGCAGACGCGTTAAACTATACAGTTATGGAAAAGGTTAATGGAATTTAATATGGATGAAACCAAACAGTTTTTACAGAACTTATTCTTCAATAGAGTTTAATAGAGAATGATATTGTTTGTAAACAGTTGTTGACCTGTAGAAGTCAAAAGCTAGGATATAATTCTTCATTCAATTACATGGGAATATATTGTAAACAGACATTTCTCTGTTGGTTATCTTCTCCATAGAGGTAGAGGACACCAGCATTATCTAGACAGCCCAGAAAGATTTCAGTAATGTTATTTTTACTGATCCGTTTAAATTGCATTTATGCAAATGTGCCATAATAGGGGCAGATAGGTGAACATCAGCACAGCGATTGTTGGCATTCTTCCAGGGCTGTCTTTACAGTGTGTTAATCTCCTCAAAACAGTGGAACTGAGGTGACTGAACTGGCATTTATGGAAGCTCTTCCTCCTAAAAACATGTCTGTCAGTGATGATTAAATACAGCAAAGTCATGGAGTAATGAGATGGGGAGCAGTGTTCTTGCAGTGAGACTCATGAGGAGAGATGCGATGGGGCCCATCCAGTAATAGTTGAGAGAACAAGTTGCTAAATATATACCACCTTGCTGGTTTTGTTCTCCATGTGGTGATAAATAACAAAGAGATAGTGATGTCTAGTGGATTTGAGCCTGGGTACAGGGGAGCATGGAGCAAAAATGGCAGTGTTCTGATCCTGACCCTTGTGCTGTATTTTTTAGGGCCAGTGACCTAATTTCTGTGTCTATCAGTGTCCACGTCTATAAAAGGGGAATAATACTCATATGTGAGTTTTAATTATTTATAGTACTTGATTGGAAAGTTAAAGTGCTATGCAAGGGCAAAGAATTATTTTTATTTTTCTGGGTGACTATCCCATTGTTTGAAGGTAATAATGTACCTTTACTTTTCAGTAGTGCTTCCAGCCATGGTTTATTAAAGTTTTCTAATACTGGAAAAAATTGTTATTGTGCAGAGTATGTGGAAGAGATACAAAAAGAGTATGAAGTTTTATAAAAGGTATTACAATGGTAACTTGTATTCTTTTCCTCTCTGATGTGACATGACATTTGTGTATATATGCTGTGTTGTAACTGAAAGATGTTATTCACAGTATCGAAGACAATGGCAGTAAGGATCCTTAATCCTTCATTTTTATGGGGATAGCTTTATATTTTTTCTTTGGAATGTGGAAACTATTACATGAACAATGTGAGACTTTCATTTTGCTTTAAGATATATTAATGTTTAAACTTTTTTTACTAAATTGAAACAAGATATTTTGTTTGGGTACAATGGATGGTGTCACCATGTGTATTTCTCATGTTCGGTTGGCGTTTAGAGCTCATCTCTTCTTTAGCCTTTACCCCATAGGGCCACACTACTAATGCCAAGATAGCTTAGTGCTTGGCTGAGATGAAGAACTGGTTGAACTCTATCTGCTGAAGACAGGAGTCCCACTGTTGTGAAGAGGAAAGCACTTGGAAGAGTTTTCACTGATTTGTACAGTATTTGTAAAATTGAACTAGTCAAAAAGAAGCTAATTTGGCGGTTCCTGAATTCCCCAGTATTCTCATAGAGCATTAATCATGGATGGATTGCTATCTCCAGGTGACTAGGAGACTTTTTCCCATCCTGATGGACAGTGGGCTGGTCTCAGTTCCACACACCTTTGACACTTCCTATCTGCACTGTAGCAATGCAACATTCCTGATATCTTGAATTTAGAGCATTCTGAGCAGAAGCTGTATATTATGACTGTCAAGAGTCTGGGACAGTGTGCTTACAAATGTGTACTTTCTGTGGCCACATTTCTGCAGGAATAGTCTCCTTTCCATTTGAACCATATGGAGATAGTGCGGTGGAGTGAGAGGACATGTGCTTAGGCAAGTAGACTACTACTAAAATAACTGTTAATACTCTAGGGCTGTGTCTACACTGGCATGAATTTCTGGAAATGCTTAAAACGGAATACTATTCCGTTTTCAGTTTTTCTGGAAAAGGAGCATCTACATTGGCAGGCTGCTTTTCCAGAAAAGTCCCTTTTCCGGAAAAGCGTCTGTGGCCAATGTAGACGCGCTTTTCCGGAAAAGACTACTGGGCTGTCTACACTGGCCCTTTTCTGGAACAGTGTTCCGGAATAAGGACTTATGCCCGAGCGGGAGCAGAATAGTTTTTCCGGAATAGCGGCTGATTTTGTACAGGAGAGTATCATTGCTTTTCCGGAAATTCAAGGGCCAGTATAGACAGCTCACAGCTTATTCCGGAAAAGCGGCTGATTTTCTGGAATAAGTGGCCCAGTGTAGACACAGCCTAGCAGTATAAACAATGGAGAGGAAACGGCACGCTTTGACAATCCAGTGAAGGTGTTTTTTTAACCTTAAAAATCCATTTTAAAATTGTGGCATACATTCAGCAAATAGTGATTTTGGAAGTATGACAGGTCACCCCAATTCATTCTCTTCAGAAGAGAAGTTGGAAACAACATGTCTTAGCAGACTGTAGTTAAAATCTTGCTGGATACCTTTGCATCAGTTGGTAGATTTATAGAAGGGAGGAGAGCCCCCAAGAAGCTTGGGCTGCTGCAATTAAGCAGTCAGAATAAATAAAATGTCTGTAATGGCAATGATAATGAGCCTAACTGTAATTGGCAGCATGCATCTGGTTCACCAATGGTGAGGTAAGTTTAAAATAGCCAGCGGGAGAGGAGCAAGAGGTAGAAGCTGGGACTGGCTGACAGGGGATGAATAGAGCAATTTATTGACTTATCCTTCTTGCTATTTTTTTCTGAAGCATCTGGCACTGGCTGCCTTTGGAAGAGACGATGCTGGGCTATACCAACCATTGGTCTTACCTAGTATAGCTGTTCTTATGCAGCTATTAACAAATGGCTGGAGGGGTGAGCCTCTCCTGTCCCTGGTATTTCCTCTTGATTCCTCCGTCTGTGCACCCTTTCCTTCTGGTCCCTGGGAACTCTTCCCCAATCCATTTGAAGACTGGATAACCATAACCTATGTTGGACTAGATAAAGTGGAATGGAGTTATTTGCTGATCATTCCTACAAAAAAGCAATTCCTATCCAAGTTCCTACACAGACAAAGGCTTGGATAACTGAGGTCAGCAAAGAGAGCAAGATCCAAAGCTGCTTTGTCCAAGAAAGTCCTTGACTTTTGAGTTGAGGGCTATCATATCAGAGTTGAAAAAGGTCTTGTCTGGCTAGAAAACATCAGAAGATTGAGTCTGGAGGTATTCTTTTAGCAGTTTGGAAACAGACAAAATGTGTTTTTCTTGGTGCTTATAATAAAATATTTCATGGGACAAAACTGTAAATAGTTACCGTAGTGACTAACCCATCAATGGGAGGGGCGGGGAGGGAGGAATTTTTACCTTACAGCATTTCCACAAACAGGACAGTAAGTCCAGAGAGCTTTATACTATCTTGTAGTGAAGCTACTGTGAGCACACAAGCCTCATGTGGTAAATTGACATGCTATGACTCAGCAGCTTCCATTTTTATTTTCCATTTTCAAACTGAATGGGGATGATGGTGAAATGGAGAAATGTCCTTTAATTTACCTTCCTAGTAAACACTATCTGCGCTGGTACAAGAGGCTAAGGAGGGGCCTGTCATTCTGCCCATTTTAAAAGAGAGAGTGAGCCAAAGTCTGCTGACTTCCATTCTGTGCAGTGCCATTGACACAATGGGGATTGCATGCAGTAAAGGTTAGGCTGGATTCTTCCCTAATGTGGATAAGTGTAAAGTAATGCACATTGGAAAAAATAACCCCAACTATACATATAATATGATGGGGGCTAATTTAGCTACAACTAATCACGAAAGAGATCTTGGAGTTATCGTGGATAGTTCTCTGAAAACGTCCATGCAGTGTGCAGCAGCAGTCAAAAAAGCAAACAGGATGCTAGGAATTATTAAAAAAGGGATAGAAAATAAGAAAAAGAATATCTTACTGCCCCTATATAAAACTATAGTACGCCCACATCTTGAATACTGCATACAGATGTGGTCTCCTCACTTCAAAAAGATATTTTAGCATTAGAAAAGGTTCAGAAAAGAGCAACTAAAATGATTAGGAGTTTGGAACAGGTCCCATATGAGGAGAGGCTAAAGAGACTGGGACTTTTCAGTTTAGAAAAGAGGAGACTGAGGGGGGATATGATAGAGGTATATAAAATCATGAGTGGTATGGAGAGGGTGAATAAAGTAAAGTTATTTACTTGTTCCCATAATAAAAGAACTACAGGACACCAAATGAAATTAATGGATAGCAGGTTTAAACTAATAAAAGAAAGTTCTTCTTCACATAGCACGTAGTCAACCTGTGGAACTCCTTGCCAGAGGAGGCTGTGAAGGCTAGGACTATAACAGAGTTTAAAAAAGAGCTAGATAAATTCATGGAGGTTAGGTCCATAAAAGGCTATTAGCCAGGGGGTAAGGAACGGTGCCCCTGGCCTCTATTTGTCAAGGCTGGAGATGGATGGCAGGAGACAAATTGCTTGATCATTGTCTTTGGTCCACCTCCTCTTGGGCACCTTGAACTGGCCACTGTCGGCAGACAGGATTCAGGGCTAGATGGACCATTGGTCTGACCCAGTATGGCCATTCTTATGTTCTTATGTGTAATCTTCAGTAAGCCACATATTCATTCAGCATCTCCATAGTTTCATCTGTAAATTCGGCATTACTCTTGACTATTACATAGCATGGTATGAAGCTAATTTAATAGGTTTAATAGTATTTGAGAATATCAAACACAAGTGGGTGGAAGAGGTACAAAACACTATTGGCAGGTCTACACTACAGGGCAATGTCAATCTTAAGCACACAACTCTAGCTGCATGAATAGTATACCTGGAGTTGATGCACCTTAGGTCAAGTTGTCACAGAGTCTCCATGGTGGGGGGGCGGGGCAATGGGAGAAACTTCCATTGACTTCTCTTTCACTTCTCATTTCCATTGACTCTCTCTTTCTAATAGACAAAAGAGTGATCAGTGGTTGATTTAGGATCAATCGCCACAGCACCCATCTCCTGATAAGTGTAGACCTGCCCTATATGAGTAGGACAGCTGGAGTAACACTTGAAAGGACAGTTCCTGCCCTAGCCAGGTGCCGAGGTGGATTGAAGTTGTATCCAGGAATTTATTTCTGAAGAAGGGGCTTCAAGATTTGTTGTCACTGCCAGAAAGTTAAAATAGTTGAGACTATGCTGAAATATATCACAGGGTGAAAAGTGATTGATTAAGAAGGGGAAGGAAGGTGACTGGAGTAATGGCATTGCAGTATGAAGACAATACAGCTGCTATGAAGAAGTGTGCATGCAGCCACATCTGCATCTGGTTCTAAAGGTAGATTCTACCTGGGTACTTGAATGAGCAAGGGAGTTGAGGAGAGAAGGGCTTGTTATGAAGAAGCAAAAGAAGGCTGTGGAGAAAAAAAAAGAGTTCACGTGTCTAAAGAGTGCTACATCATGCAGATATAGTCAGGATAATGTTGCCATTTTAAAAGTATGAAAAATAATAGATATGCTGAAGAGAAAACTTAGTTTCCACTAAATGGAATTAAGAAAGTGTTAGGAATGGGTCAAAATCTTTCCCAATCTACGCACTCCTGAGCATTGCTGCTTTGTCCTATCTGTAGACTTCGCTGGCTATTTAATTTTTCCTGGGGGTAGGGGAAAGGGGAGTGTTTCTCCAGCTGGATCAGACTGCTCTGCTAAACATGGCCATATTGTGGGAAACCAAATGAAATGGCTTCTGCTGAGTCTCCTTGTGTGTGTTGGGGGAGGGATAAACTCAAGAACACTGGAGAAATCTCATCTGATCTACCCCATGCAGTCTTCCCAATTGAACTCTGCTTGAACTCTGAATTCACCAGCACTGATCCCAAATAAAGCAAAAATGTGCATATCCAGCTTTGACAAAATGTTTGCAGGCACAACAGAAATCTGAACAAACCACTGCTGGTTTACAAACGAAGGTCAAACTCGCAGGCTGATTTTGGGTGTTCTTTGATGTTCGTTTTGAACAGTGGAAGTATCCTAATAAAAGGTTTACACAGCTTTACTAAGACTATAAATTTTGACCAGAATAAGATGAGCAGGGTTTTTTTTTTCAGCTGTCAAGTTTTCATTAAAATTTAAAATACATGTGCAGGTTTGTGCTGTCAGCAAGAAAAATGCTTTCCCACGTGGGATTCAAACTCAGGATCTGGTGATCTGAGATGGCAGGCCATGACCACCTAGTATTGGGATCCTTGTTACATAATAAAAGTGCCTATGAGAGAGTTAAAATTATTGCTGAAATGAAGGACATTTGTGGTGCACCTGTGATGAAGAGGGTATTTCCTTTAATACTTTTATGAATTTTAGGCATGCCTCAGTTTCCCTCTACATATGGTATTGCTAACCAGTGGGTGCCAAAGGATTAATTTAACACTGCTCTTGGAACATCACAGGAGATAAAAGGTATGTCAACTTTTTGTGTGGGGAGTGAATGAACAGTATCATTAAAGATCTGGCTGATAGTGGCCCAATTTACAATGGATCCAGCAAGAGAGAGAGATGCCCCAAAGACGTAGCTTTCAAGACCTAATACCAGGAATCCCCAGAAGTCAGGACTTGTGAACCCAGCTGAAACCAGGTAACTAGAAAAAGGTGATTCTTTTTGGAGGGACTAGGAGCCTGGAGTGGGGAGAGAAAGGGGGAAACAGGGAGAGAGCAAAAGATAGAATCCATCACAGCTTACCTGGCCCATGATGGCTCTGGTTTGGCCAAAGTAGCCTATAGTGTAACTTGTGTTAACTTAAGGAGTTGAAGGTTCTCTAGCCAGGTGACTAATAAATGGTTACCTTATTTTACAAACATACCAATGTCACTGTGAGTTTGGCTTGGCTAGGTTCACTGCAAGGAGCCACAGATATAGAGGGGAAAATTAATGCTGATGCAGATGGTCCAGTCTTGGAGGCCATAGGCCTGCCTCTGTGGAATGGTGTGGGTCCTTGGGGTCCAACACACTAAAGGGGCCACTCCCAGGGTATATCTAGACTACATGCCTCTGTCGCCAGAGGCATGTAAATTAGACTACCTGACATAGTCAATGAGGCCAGGATTTAAATATCCTCGGCTTCATTAAAATAAAAATGGTCGCCACGCTCTGCTGGCTCAGCTGTTCGTCGGCACAGTGCTGCAGTCGAGACGCGGATCGGTCGACAGGGAATGCCTTTGTCAACCGCTCTTGTAAACCTATTTAAATCCCGGCTTCATTGACTATGTTGGGTAGCTTAATTTACATGCCTCTGGCCACAGAGGCATGTGGTCTAGACAAGACATACCCCCAGAGTCCCAGGAGACTGGTGACAGGCTGGGATATGGGCTGGATCTTGTTACTCTGACACAATCTTTTTTGCATGTAGAGTAATTGGGGATCTCCCTGCCTACAACAAATCTCTCCCTAACATCTTGCTGCATCTTGGCAGTTCTGGCAGAACTGTAGGTTCCACAACTGCTTTACTTCAATGAACTGGAAATGTCGTCATATGGGACAGAATTAGTATTAACTTATGATTGACTGGTTATTTCACTAGGTGACTTACTGTGTATGTTAGTGCAGACCAGATAGGTTTCACTATACAGGCAGTCCCCGAGTTACGCGGATCAGACTTATGTCGGATCCGCAGTTACGAAAGGGGGATTTTCTTGCCCCGGAGGACTGGAGTGGCGGGACGCCTGGTCCCGCCGCCCGCCTCCTCCGGGGCGAGAAAAGCTGCTCCCTGTCTCCCTGGTCAGTGGGGGGAGCCAGCAGACCAGGGAGATGGGGAGCAAAGCGGCGGAGGACCCGGGCCGGACCCGCGGCGCTGATCTGGAAGCGCCACGGTCTGGCCCGGGTCCTCCGCCGCTTTGCTCCACGTCTCCCTGGTCTGCTGGGGGGGGGGGGGGACGCAGCTAGTGCCCCCCCCAGCAGACCAGGGAGACGTGGAGCAAAGCCCGGGGCCTGTGGTAGAGCAGGTGGGACGTTGCCGGTTGGTCCCGCAGCACCGCTCCTTGGCGCTACTGGACAAACCCGGCAGTACCCCAGCTGCTCTGCCCCAGGAGTCCTGATTCAGCTGCTGCTGATCAGTTTCAGCAGTGGCTGAATCAGGACGCCTGGGGCAGAGCAGCTGGGGTGCTGCTGGGTTGGTCCAGTAGCACCGAGGAGCGGCCGCGCTACTGGACCAACCCAGCAGCACCCCAGCTGCTCTGCCCCAGGCGTCCCCAAGTCAGCCGCTGCTGAAACTGACCAGCGGCTGACTACAGGAAGCCCGAGGCAGAGTTGCTCTGCCCCAGGCTTCCTGGAATCAGCTGCTGATCAGTTTCAGCAGCAGCTGACTTGGGGACGTCTGGGGTTCTTAAGTTGAATCTGTATGTAAGTCAGAACTGGTGTCCAGATTCAGCCGCTGTTGAAACTGATTAGTTTCAGGAGCGGCTGAATCTGGATGCCAGTTCCGACTTACATACAGATTCAACTTAAGAATAAACCTACAGTCCCTATCTTGTACGTAACCCGGGGACTGCCTGTACAACAATAGGTCCATTCTTCCCTAGGTAAATATCATATGGTTAATTGCAATTTATTATATGCTGCAGTATGTTAACATGAGGATTTTACCTATTGTTAATACACTTTGCAGAATACAGTTTTCTCCTACATAGCAAATTATTTTTAAAATACACAAAAGGGGATATGTCTGGAAGTGAGCTTTTGAATCTGGAAATATAGTACTTTTTGTTCTGCTTTTCCCTGTATTAGGGAGATCATTCCCAAGTTTTAGAAGCTTTGCCACTTAATACTTGTGGGGGAGAACCTTTTCTTCAGTAGCTCCTATTTTACTCAAGCAGCTCAGCACTGCAGTAGAAAAACTTATGAGTCACTGAAAGGAGTCAGTGCACATAGAAATGCTGATTCAGTAGTGGTGATAGACCAAAGAATGAAATGCAGCAGTATTTGATATAACGGATATTATATTTAAAAATAAGGAAAGAGAAAGAGGGAGGTGAAAACAGAGCAAAAATATATTCTAGGCAGAAGGAAACAAGCTAAAAGGAAAGAGAGGAGGGTTAAGAAGATGAGATAGAAGAAGGAAAAAAAATCCAAAAGACTTTAGGCACAGCAATTATCTATACAGGCAGTCCCCGGGTTACATGGATCCGACTTACATCAGATCCCTACTTACAAACGGGGTGAGGCAACCCCACACTAGCTGCTTCCCCCCAGCAGACCAGGGAGACGCGAAGCGGCTTTTCTCAGCAGACACCTCAGCTTGAGAATAAAGGACTGAGGGAAGTGAGGTGTGGGAGAATAAAACTGAGCTCTGGAGAAATGTTTGGCTAGAGTTTCCCCTACAATATGTACCAGTTCCGACTTACATACAAATTCAATTTAAGAACAAACCTACAGTCCCTATCTTGTACCTAACCCGGGGACTGCCTGTAGTAGTACCAGAGAATGTCTGCCCTAAACCTAGGAGACCTCCTATTATATCTTTAAGTCTAGAAGCTCTAGTTCAGTTTTTGTTGTAATTTGATACCCTTGTGTATTTTTACATATTTTTAGTACTCTTACAGGGATCTAAAGAAGTAACTATAACCACAGAAGTGCACCAAGATATGTCAAATATTTCAAGGTGGTCCTATGGAATAGGAAATACTTAACATAGAAACAATGGAGAACTAGAAAAGATATTACTGCTTAAGTCTAGATTTTTTTTTGACTGGCACTGTTTTTAAATCTAAACTTCTAATATGTAATTATTGCTTTTTTGATTCTCCATGTAAAAAATTATAAAAAAAATGTTTAAAATGGCATATGCTAGAATTGTCTCTTCAGGCTGCAGTCTTTTCATAAAGCCTTTCAGCCTGGATAACAGGGTAGCACACTGTTTCTCTCTGGACACTTTAAAAAAAAAGCAGGAGAATGGGCTTTCATTACTCCTGCCTTTTTCAGCTATACAGATATTGGGTGGTATATTTGTTCCTTGTGTTCTTTGTGTTCTCAGAAAATATTGCTGAAGTCATATTTGTGAATCCAGTGAAAAGGAAGGTTACATGGCATCTGCAAAGTCAGATTTTTTTGTGGGTCATACTACTTAATGCAAACCTATCTAGAGAGCACAAAGAGGTTTCTATCCTCCCTCCCCTTTTTTTAAACAGTGTAAAATACTGGCATTAAAAAGGAAGCTTTTGTGTTTACTGCTAAACCTAAGTTCATGTAACAGCATGCTGGAGAAAAGGAAAGCTGTAATGAGAATAATCTTGAGAACTAAGTTTAAAAAAAAAAACCCTATTCAAGTCTATTAATGAATGAGAGGAAAAGCCAAATAACACAGCTGCTTTATGTAATGGCCAGCCTGTCTTCAAACAACTCGGCTGTGAAACGATGCAAGCCTTGAGATTATTGCTCTTCCCTGATGGCAATTCGTATTCCAGAGGAGTGTGAGTTTGCTACTGTAGCTCAGACTCAGATGGGGGGAAGGTGAGGCGAGGGCAGGGGGAGGGAGAGGAGGGTGGTGGTATTGTGGATGATTGTGAGCTAGGAAAGACAATGCTAAATGTTCCTTTAAATATACAGGTCACTATGGCATTTTTAAAAATCCCTGTGCACTTCATCAACCATTTTTTAAAATGTAAAATATCCATTCTCTTGGTAATACAAGTGAGGTGAGAGGGCCAGAAAGATACATGTAGTCTTCAACTACTGTAGTTCCCTGATCTTACATGTTTTTGATGCAGCAACTGCTGCTCTGAGAATTGCTGCTCAGAAGGGTTTTCGGGTATAGAAGGCTCCTATTCCTTGACACAGTGTTCTATTAGCAGACAGAGTCCAGCATAATATGAAAGATATGTGCAGTTTACAGACACAAATGGATTGTATTGACTATATCCATTAGTAGTTTATATGCCGGATATATCTCAACTTCATCCACTACTGGTTTAAATGCTGGCTCACTTATTCCATTGTTAATGGCTTTTTGTTCCCCGTGGTATTGGAACATCAAAGTGATTTTCCTTTCTTTAAAAGCTAGGGCAGTTCAGTGTTGCCCCACAGAAAGATACCCAAATACACATTTCATAACATGGGCATTGTATTTTAGCTATCAAATGTCATGTCATCCCTGACCTGTGTGGCTATTCAAAACAGGCAGTGGAGGGCAAAGATATTTATAGTCAATAAGGTGGTATCCTCCTCTTGAGCTCCATACTGCTCTCTAGACACACATGTTGCTAGATGACATGATCTTGCCCTATTAAGCAATTAATTATACTATGGATTGAACCTCTCTAGTCTGACACTCTTTGGTCCGGCAACATCTGTGGGCCAACATGATTTTAGTGAGCTGGATGTTCACTAAACTTGTCATGGGTGTGGCCAAGTTTCCCTCAGTCTCATAAAGTTTGTTTACAGCCACCAGTCCTGGCTCTCAGTGTTCTGTGCTCTTATTTAGCTCTAATTTACCCCTAAATGTCTTCTAAGAGCCCAATAAGCAGCAGAAGTGTTGGTAATGCTGCTACACAATATTGACCTCTTGTGGTCCGGCAAATTGTCTGGTTCGGCACCAGTCAGGTCCCGAAGGTGCCAGAATAAAACGGTTTACCTTGTAATAATATTAATTTATGGTATAGTGCTTTTCATGCAAGGCTCTTGAAAACTAATGGTAGTTAGTCAAACTTCACAACATTACTGAGTGCTAGGTATTATTGGTGTTATGCCCATTTTATTTAAATTACCTCTTTAGCAAGAAGTGCCCTCAATTAACTGCACCCTGGGTTAAATTAACTGAGTCAGCAGACTGAGAATTTTATTAGCTCTAGGTATTGTTATTATCAAGTTAACAGGGAGCACATGAAATATAATTACTTGTAATGAAATGTGGTTTTCATCCTCTCATCCTATGCTTTGATTGGCTATTATAAATCCCTTTTCTCTGATTGGCTATCTGTCGACCTCAGAATTCCTGAGTTCTGTCCACAATATACATGGCCCTTTCAAATTTTTAATTCTTCCCCATATCTTTACCTCATTTAACCATGATATTACTTAGCAAGGGCGGGGAGGAATAAATGCTCTTCACTCATAGGGGAAACCTTATTCTCCCCCTTCCTAATAAGGATAGTTCCTGGGGGGGGGGGGGGGGGAGGGAAGGATTGAATTTTGTGTCTGGTGTAGGAGGGAAAGGGTTAGATGTTGATGTATCACCTGTTTGTTGGGTGAGTCTGTGGCTTTGGCACTGAGAGGAGTAGCCAGTTATTATGCAGGTATTTATTTGTTTAATCCTGATGTTTTTGAGAAATAATAATACTTTGATTATGCAAATAAGATCCCCCCAAACCAATGAGAATAGATGTGCCTGCATACCTAAACATTAACTGTAGCTAGCAATCAGTAAATCTGTAAAGACTGTCCACAGGTTGACTAGGTATGATAATTCTGCATAAAACAAGGCAGAAAAGTGACGAGTTACCAACACCATATAAGAAGTTGGGGCTGAGATGGCAGTAATAAAAACCAAAACTGGTACCCAGTCCTCTCCTGAGGTATGGCTTTCATTAGCTCTTCCCTTTACTCTGAAATTGATGGGTTATTTCACTAGGCTAGCCGGCTCTAAATGGAGTCTTTACAGAGACCTAGCAGTTAATGCCCATGTGATCCTGATCTGAACTCAGTTATAATCAATGGCTGAGTTGTAGAAAGATAAGGCAAACCTACATAGAAAGGGAGGCGAAGTCAGTGATGGAGAAAGCATAAAGAGTTCCTAGTCTCTGGAAAGAGCCTGATGAAGAATTGGAGAGAACTAGAGGGCAAAGTTCAAGATCTTGCGGGAGACATTGAGAAAGGGCATGTAACAAGCATGTTGGTCCATGGGGAATGCTGCCAGAGTCCTCAGGATGGAGGCAGTGGGACACCCTGGTTGGAACGAATATCCTAGTAGAAGGTCTTGAGAGCCATTGATTAGCTGATGGAGTAAAGGGGGAACTCTGCAGTTTCCAGGAGCAGAGATGAAGAGTTGTTGCCCGATGTTTAGCTGGTTATTTGGATTTCCATTGCCCTGGAAGGGAACTAAACTGAAAGGTGACCTGGATAGCAGGATTGGGGGGGGGAGGGGGGGGAGAGGGAGGGGAATAGGCTACAGATGCCTGACTGAGACAGGCCACAACAGGATCTAAGAAAAGGGTCTACAGCAAATGCTAGACACTGACTCCTTGCAGCACCATGCTCTGACAGCAGAAGGAACTATAGTGGTGAGTGCAGATTGCTCACACATCAGTATTTTGGAACAGCTTCTCCTTTCTCCTCAGGGATCCAGGGGCTTGGCATTTGCACTCAGTGTCTCTTCACTGTGCCTGATACACAGGGACGTAATTCCTTGAGAAATCAATGATACTGCTACAAACTTGAAAGGACTGTAGAGCCCAGCACAAAGGGGCAATAAATAAACCTCATCCAAGTAATGATGCACCAAAAACAATAGCATAACGGGGGGGGGGGGGGATATTTACTGGGAACAGGAAAATAAGCTTTGTGGAAAGGAAGGGGTTGAAGTTAACTAATAAGCAACCACATTTTAAAAATAGTCATTTCCCCACCTCCCAATATTGAAATAATATTCAAACTTTTCCAATCCCCGCTTCTTCCTTTCACTTTCCCAAGCTGGATGGCATGTCTGATGCTGCATGACCCAAGACAGAGTGTTGCACTTCTGTGCTTTTGGATGGCAATGAACAGGAATCTGGAGACTTGGGTGCTGACCCTGATCTGCTTGAATATGTCAGTTCACCTCTGTGCCTCTTTAATCTCCTACCTCTGTCTGCCTTATCTGTTCAGATTATAAATTATTTGGGGCAGGGACTGCTTCTCATTATGTGTCTATAAGGGACTCTCACAGTGGGATCCAAATCTTGGTTGAGGTCTTTAGGCACTGCTGTAATACGAATAATCATTGTCAATACTTGCTTAAATAAACATTGATTACATTGTTGCATGCCTCAATAAATATATTTTAAAAATTGGTTTACATTTTTCCTGGCAGCACAAGAATTCCCATAATATTCTTGCCAGTAAGTTAAGGAAGTATGGATTGGATAAATGGACTGTAAGATGACTAGAAAGCTGGCTAGACTGCCGGGCCCAACGGGTAGTGATTAACGGCTCCATATCAGGTTGGTGGTCGGTTTCTAGCAGAATGCCCCAAGGATCGGTTCTAGAGCCGGTTTTGTTCAACATCTTTATTAATGACCTGGATGAGAGGATGGATTGCACCCTCAACAAGTTTGAGGATGATACTAAGCTAGAGGGAGAGGTAGATTTGTTGGAGAGCAGGGATAGAGTCCAGAGTGACCTATATAGATTAGAGGATTGGGCCAAAAGAAATCTGATGAGGTTCAACAAGGACAAGTGCAGAGTCCTGCACTTGGGACAGAAGAATCCCAAGCATTGTTACAGGCTGGGGACTGACTGGCTAAGTAGCAGTTCTGCAGAAAAGGACCTGGGGATTACAGTGGATGAAAAACTGGATATGAGTCAACAGTGTGCCCTTGTAGCCAAGAAGGCTAATGGCATATTAGATTGCATTAGGAGGCGCATTGTGATTATTCCCCTTTATTCGGCTCTGGTGAGGCCACATCTGGAGTATTGTGTCCAGTTCTGGGCCCCCCCACTATAGAAAGGATGTGGATGCATTGAAGAGGGTCCAGTGGAAGGCAACCAAAATGATTAGGGGGCTGCAGCACATGACCTATGAGGAAAGCCTGAGGGATTTAGATTTGTTTAGTCTGCAGAAGAGAAGAGTGAGGGGGGATTTGATAGCAGCCTTCAACTTCCTGAAGGGAGGTTCCAAAGAGGATGGAGAGAGGCTTTTCACTGTACTGATGGATAGCAGAGCAAGAAGCAATGGTCTCAAGTTACAGTGGGGGAGGTCTAGGTTGGATATTAGGGAAAAACTATTTCACTAGGAGGGTGGTGAAGTACTGGAATGGATTTCCTAGGGATGTGGTGGAATCTGCATCCTTAGAGGTTTTTAAGTCTCGTCTTGGCAAAGCTCTGGTTGGGTTGATTTAGTTGGGATTGTTCCTGCTATGGGCAGGGGGCTGGACTTGACCTCCTGAGGTCTCTTCCAGCACTATGATTCTATGGGCCAGGACCCCATCATGCTAGGTGCTGTACAAACACAGATAAAAAACAGCTCCTGCCCCAAAGAACTAACAATAACTATTAATGTATGTTAACTTGGAATTTAATGTAATTAAATTATTACAGTGACTTTTTGTTCATTGTCTTGGCCTAAGAATACTGCAGCTCAAGCTATATTTGCAGGTGAACACCAGTTTAGTACTTCACTAATGTTGTAGAGTTTGTATGTGAAGTGACTGCTCGCTTGGGAGTGCGTGTGTGTGAGAGAGAAAGGCGGGGAGTGGAGCACACTTTGCGGCATGTTTTATGCGTAATTTTTGATTTCTCTTATGCTGGAATGTCTGTTTAGTATGGTGGGGAAGATGAAGTAATTCTTCATCGTTTTCTCATCCATTTTACTGAATGACCTTTTAAATCCTCTTCATGGACCTTTAAAAGGTTAATTTAGTTTGGTTAACAATACAAAGGAAAGTATTGGACTGTTTCGTAGATTCAGACTAGAAGGGACCAAGAGGTTATCTATTCTGATCTTCTCATCAAATGTTACCATTCACCCTATATTGAGCCCAATAACTTATTTTACTAAAGTACATCTTCCAGAAAGTCATCAAGTACTTTTATATTCACTGTTGTGCGTACAAAACCAGCATGCCAAACAAACATATATTTCACACAACTATCTGTATAAGTAACTATTAGTAGTTACTAATTTAATAAAAATACCAGTCTACTTAAGCAAATGAATTTACGTAAAGGTGACTTACCTAACAGAAGTAGGTAAGTTCTATTAGATTTTTCACAGAAATTCCTGTGACGCTGGCAGACCAGGTGCTATCCCTTGCTAAGACACTAAGCCTAAACTGAGCATTGTATGTTAGGTCAGCTCACCTGTATGTTAGTATTGTTCAAGATCGGTGTTAGATTTGTGAGAATGAGTTTTAGTGTTTAGACAAAATAAAATGCTTGTAAGTTGCAGCATGCATTACTCTTTTTTGTAATGGCTATACCCCATGATATTAAGCAATATGTAAGTTTGATTTTTTAATAATTGTCAGAATGCCTGCTCTGAAACTTGAGAACTCAGGCAGAAGGAGTGGTTCCCACAAGAAGGACTATAAAAATTAAATGGGCCATTGTAGAACATTGGGATTCTAAGACTTTGCTAATTGCCTCTGTACAGGCTGTGTGCAAAAGGGCTTGTCCCATCAGTTTGAATTCTGGAAGGAAGAAATAAATTTAGCTGACATGATTTTTTCCTCTTTCTCTTTGTTGTTTGGACTGTATCAGAAGTTAGGAAGCAAAAGCAGAGATCTGAGCATTCATTTGGGTTAGGCCTAAAAGACATTTTGTGCTGACAGATTGTAACTGTCATCTTTTTTGGACCCATAGACTGTAACTCATTTGTGTGTGTGTGTGTGTGTGTGTGTGTGTGTGTGTGTGTGTGTGTGTGTATTGCCTGCTTTAACATGCAAATAACTATTTCATTTAATTTCTCGTAGTTCATAAATCCTTAGTTTACTGTAGGCTTGCCTATAAGTGTGTGTTTCTGGTATGAGAACTGAGGTTGACCTGAGGAAAGTGATTGGTCAGCTGGAGCTGGAAGCAACCTGAATCTTGGTAATATTTGGTGTATTATAACCAACTATCACTAAATTCAGATTGTCTGGGTGGCAAGATAGATGAGAATGCCCAAGGGATCTGCCTTTGACTCCACAGTATGACTGTTATAGTACTTCAGGAGTTCTCATTTGTTACTGGGTTGGTGAAATCTAACCAGTTGAGGGTGTCTGCTCTTCTTTTTGAAAGTCTGGTCTAAGGCTAGCATCCATGGCTGTGAACCATTCCAGACAGCATGATGATATCATCTATCTTCTGCATCAGAATACTACTATAGATTTGTTAACATAAAGTTTTAGTGAGGGCATTAGCTTTCTGAAATTATCATACTCCTGAGTGATACTTCATTTTTAACTATTTTAAACTATTTTTCTTATTTAAACTATAAGTAATGTTGTGTTGAGCTGGAAATTTAAAGGATCTGTTTAAAATCTTAAATTTCTTGAAATAGATCAGGTAGCTTCCTAGAGCTTCTGGCAAGGAGGAGAATTTAAAACAGGGAAATTAGAATAAGAATCCATAGAACAGCAACTCCCTAGACAGAAATAAAACCAGAGGGATTAGTGTTGCATTGAGGAGCAGGTCAGTGTTGTCTGATCAATGGCTGGTGTTAATAGGTACTCTGTGTGGTGACCTTGCAGCGTTGCCACTTCAGTATTACTGGTGAGTATCATATATGTGCATCTCTGCCATTGATATACAAGAGTCCACTGTAAAACAGTTCAAGTTTTGGAATCTGGCTGAATTCCAGAATAAAGAAAGAAGAATAAAGTGTGTTTCTAGGTGAATGAATATGTAATAAAGCAGGGAGGTGCAGATAGAATTTAAGTGTTTGTAATTAACAGAAATTATCCACTTCTTATCGGTAGCCTTTACTTTTTAGTCTTACAAAGTTGATGATGTAATTTGGGAACTCTCTGCCTCAGTTATTTGAAACGTTTGCCATTGATTTTTTTTTTAATTGCAGTAAGGCTCCAGCTAACTATTATGCCACTGACCTGCTCATGACCCAGTTCATCCCTCTACATGGATAAGCCAACTCCAATGGGGAACTTCATAAGATTTATTCTGCTGTGGGCGTGGAATTTTCCCCATGTTTCTCAGAGAATGTGTAATGGTTCCTTCCAAGAGAACTTGTCAATTCTGATGTAAGCCTCAGGGAATCTGTCAGAAGCCAGGGCTGTGAGCATGAAAACCCTGTGTCTCTGCACTGCCTCCAATCTCTTTGTAGCTCAACCCTAACATCCTCTGTCATCTGAACTCTGTGGCTTCTCTTGCAGCAGCTGTTTCCCAAACCTGTTTAAAAAGGACACCTCAGCTTTCACCTCTGAAAAATTTTCCTGGTATTCCCCCAGCTTCTGTAGTTAGGTTACTGTGAGCAAAGGACACCTCCTTCAGCCAGTACTCCTGCTTACATGCATGTTTCTAGCCTCGTGAAGGGCTTATGTCAGTAGAAATGTGATCTTGCTGGGCTGCTGAACCTTCTTCCATGTAACCCCACTGGGAATCTCATATTTGTTATCTCCTCCCATGTTTATAATACTTTAGCAATGTTTTCTTAGCCGACCAAAGCAGTGATTAGAAGCATTCTTGGAGTTTAAATTTAAATTATTAATTATCCATTTTCTCTCATCTTTATTATATCATGCAAGTCTAATATAATGCCTTTCGTATTTAAATGAAAACATTAGGTAACCGAGGGTATTGTTCATGGACAGTGGAATTGCAGAAACATGACCTAGGGTAGCCTCTGGCCTGTGGTGTGTTAAAATACTATAAGACTTGGGAAAGGGGTACACAGGACGCTCACTGGCTTCTCTCCAGAGCAGAGATTTAACTAAATCAATATAGAAACCAATTAATTTGAATCAGTGCTAACTCTTTTAATTCAGTTAGTCAGGATTTGACTTAAGAGGTAGCACTGTTTTAACTAAATGGTTTCCAATTTAGTTAAATTGATGCAACATTTGTGTGTATTCAAGGCTTTAGGAGAAAAAATCATTATTTGTAAAGTAAGATAGAAGGTGGATGAGGTAAAATTTTTTATTGGACCAGTTGCTGATGGTGGATGGGACATACTTTTGAGCTTCACATAGCTCTACCTCTGATTTGGAGAATGTAATTTGTAAGGTAAAAGAGTTTGTGGCAGTACTGTATTTTCTAGTTCCAAACATTCCAAAATCATATGTCACATGCCACAAAGAAATTGACCTTGGCTTGAAAATCGTATGTTGTGCCCTGCAAAACTGCAGATATCTACTTTATGTCCTCAGACATCCACATCTGTGGATGTAGATATTTGTGAACCATTTTTGCAGCTCATGTATGGCTGGGGGCAGTGGTGCAGACAGCCTCCACAGACCCCTGGGTAAGCTGGGGTAGGTGGGGTGGGATGAGGGGCAGCCAGCCCTCAGCGCCTCCTGGAGCACAGTGCTGGCCCCCTTTTCCCCGAGCCCTCAGAGCTGTGCAGAGCATGCAGCGTGGCACTTCTGCAGTGATTTAAAGGGCCCGGGGCACTGGCTGTCACACCTGCCATAGTAGCAGTGGTAGTGGCCGGGAGCCCTGGGCCTCTTTGATCACCAGGCCCCATAGTGATTGCCTCCTCCCCATAATCAGTGGGCCTGGATGGGATCTAAATTTTATATGTAAATCTCTGCAAATTTGTGTATATCCATCTTATATCTATGGATAATTTCAGATCAGATACAGATTAAGCATGTTAATATCAAGTAATTTACTAGTTGAGTAGTCAATGGAATTTCCACTTTTGCAGCTAACGTATGGGGCTCTTGTACATTTCAAAGGAGGAATGCGGAACTCCATGTGCAGCCCAGGGCCAGCAGGAAGTCCCACTGACTCCAGGCTGCATGGTGCCAGCTTTGAAATGTACAAGAGTCCCCAGCGGGGGCTCTTGTGCATTTCAAAGCAGAAGCGCTCTCATGGAGCGCGGGGTCAGTGGGGGACTTAGAGTCCCCCACTGACCCCGGGCTCCATGCCGTGCTGCCCCTTTGAAATGCCACACGGAGCCCGGGGTCAGCTGGGAACTCCCTAGCTGGGAACTCCCCAGCTGACCCCAGGTTCTGCACAGCGTTTCCCCAAAACCCAGAATCAGATGGGGAGTCCCCAGCTGACCCCGGGCTCCACACAGATGCTGCAGTGGCATTTCAAATCAGCAGTACTGCACAGCTCATCCTGAGCTCAGCTGTGTGGTGCTGTCCCTTTGAAATACCGCCTCTGCGTTTCAAAGCAGTGCCACATGGAGCTGACTATGGGCTCCATGCAGCGCTGCCCCTTTGAAACACCGGGGCCACGCATGCTGCGGCACCTTTTCAAAAGGGCAGCATCGCATGGAGCCCGGGTTCAGTTCCGTGTGGTGCTGCTTTGAAATGCTGAGCCGGCATTTCAATGGGGCAGTGCTGTATGGAGCATGGGTACAGGCTCCAGGCAGTGCTGCCACTTTGGAGTACTCCCTCTTCCCCCGCCCCCTTTGCTGCCTCTATTTGATAGAGGTAATAAGTTGGGGTGGGAAATCGATTAATCAACTCGACTATCCAATAAGAATTTGTTCTAATCATAAGCTAAAATATACTTGGAGGAGGTTCTTTTTATTTGACATTTTGGCTTTGAGCCTACTGCATACTCACTTCATATTTCTGAGCTCTTCTCCACAATCATGAGGGCTAGAAACTTTGACTTAAAAAATGAGAGCTGAGCTCCTCATTCAAGCTCTTGATTCCAGTAGCAGAGACTTCAAGAAATATGCCAAATATTGTGAATCTCATTATAAAATCACAAGAGTGAGCAACACTGAAAATAAAGAAGCTGTACATATAGAACCCTGCGATACTGTTTTTTTACAAAAGCTTTTTTTTTTCAAGCTAGCAACAGTTACTTAAATAAGAGGAGAATGAAAACTGAGTTACAAGGGAGAAGAGATGTTTTTTGCTGAGATTTGAAACCAGTATAAATGGAGAGCTGGTGAAGCAGAGGACAATTGTTCCCTGTGATGGGCTGTAAACAGAAAGCTTTTAGTTCAATAATGGTGAAATTGTGGGCAATGGCAAAGAATTAAGGCAGTGCTAGATGAACAGAAGGAACTGGAAGGGGTTTTAGAGAATCTGTCTGAAATCAGCTGAAGTGTGTCTATAAACAAGCAAGGTATTTTTGAACTGTATCCTGAAATGAAAAGAAGGCAATAGATTTGTTTGAGGAGGAATTTGGCACAGATGAAGGTTTCAGAAGAGGTACGGTACTACCATTGAAAAGCTGGATTCTTCAAGTCTTAAAACATAATGTTGGGAGATTCAGAATGTTTCTTATGCTTAGAATTAGGACATGTGTGATATCTGTAGTAACATTTCTTTATTAACTTTTAATGCTTTGTAGTAAAAAGTTCAAGCAGTGCCAAATTAAACAACATGTTTAGCAGAGATGTTAAAATGCATTTATTTTGGTAAACATGTAACTGTTGAAATTTTCTCTTGGGAAATTTCCCACAGGAGGTTTAGGTTGGACATAAGGAAAAACTTCCTAACTCTCAGGGTGGGCAAGCCGTGGAATAAATCGTCTAGGGAGGCTGCAGAATCTTCATCTGTCAGGGCTCTTCCTCACTCTGGCACTCTGAGTGCAGAAGATGGGAGTCCACAAGAGATCTTAAATACCTTGCCTCTATAGGCTCTGCTTACAAAACCTCCCCAAGAGTCAGAGATTCACTGATTTTTGGGAGGTAGCTGCCACCATCAAGTGATTTAAATCCTGAAAACAGAAAGAAACATTTTAATTCCTTCCCCAGAGGTACCCCAAGGCCTTTTGCCACAAGAGAGCTTGAAAAAAGAAACAACAACAACAAAAACACAGCAAACAAACTGTTGCTCTGATAGCTGACCTTTCAGGCTAGCAGGGATATGCAGACAGGACAAAAGAATCAAATCATCACCTTAAAAAGGGTGATTTTATTAGCAAAACAATATATATCCTTAATAAAGCATACTTAGTAGCTATGTGTTAGAGAACAACTGAAAACAGTTTAAAATGCAGAGTACATAGTCTTTCTAGGTACATCTTAGATAGTGAACGGGAGTGGGGAGAGAGAGAGAGCACGTGGATTTTGCACAGAGAAGCTTAACCAAATAACCAAAACCAAAAAAAATACCTTGATTGTGACTAAATATACTTTTTCCCTTTATTTACTCATGATCCAGTCCACTCCCACACCCAATATATCTTGTAGGCATGGTGATTCTGATTACTGCATATTGCTCCCTCCAGCCCTTAACGTAGAAGTCACACAAAGGAAGAGCAGATCAGGTATCTATATACAATTCATATTTCAGTACTGTATCCCACTGTTTCTTCCGGCCCCGTGCCAACACCCTTGCTAGCTACCTGAGTTTAACCCTTTAGTCACCGAGTGCTGGGCAGCACTCCTCCTATCCATCACACCATCATTGGAACTTTTTAAGAGCAGGTTAGACAAACACCTGACAGGAATTGTCTTGATGGTGCTTTGTCCTGCCATGTGTGAAGAGGACTGGACTTGATGACCTCTTGAGGTTCCTACCAGTTTTATGACTCTGATAACCATTTGAATCAAATACCATTTTGTACCCAGCTTCCAAACTTAAGGTATCAGCACCTTATTTTTACTGATTGGAGAAACAGGTTGTACTTCCCTGGTCCAGCACCATTGGGACCTGAGAGATCTTGAACAAGAGAATTTGTCAGATCAGGGGAGGTCTCTTGTTACTGGCTCCCAAGCCCATCGGCTGCTGCTGGCAGGCTCCCCCAGCAGCAGTGTTTCTGCTAAGATTTTCCATCCTTGAGTGGGTTGAATTTTCTTTTGGGTGAGTTAAAATTTCGTAAGTGCAACACCAACATTGAGGTAGTGTGCGGATGTGCACCCACCAGTACAAACAAAAACTGTAGTTATAAACATATATTTTAAATAGTCCATAGGTGTTGAAGAAAATATATTAAAATGAGACATAATTAATGTTTATGATTATTTAATATGAAATAAAATAAAAAGAAAATTAACACTACCCTTGGCTGAAGAAGTAGGTTGTGTTCACGAAAGCTCATAATAGTATTTATATATTTTTGTAGCCTAAGGTGCTACAGGACCATTGTTGGTTTTTAAGGTTTTTTTTAATTATAGACTAACACGGCCACCCCTCTGAGACCTGAGAGTACATGTGTCATCATCCTTTCTAACAGACAGATATATATTTCAAAGATCTTGCAAATAAGATCCTACAAAATTAGCATCACACCTAGTACTTGCTTCTTCTGACTCATACGAGGTAGAACTCTACTACATAGCAAAGATCTTGCCTTAATGCAGTACAGTTTATCATGTATTAATTAGTAACACAGGATTTAAAAAATCATTAAGATCAGAATTTTAGATATGTACAACACTCAAAATTCTGCAAAAAGAATATTTTTCTTTCTTACCTTAAGCCATTAATGCCTATGTAAACTTTGTTTGAAATGTAATCATGCAAATGTCCTGGCACACATACCCCATACAGCCAGCTTCCCCTCAAGTCCTTTCCAAGGGAACTCTTATGGTACTAAAAAGAATTCCCGCTCTGCCTTCCCCACCACTGCTACACTGCCTAAGATAAAATCTACAGAACAAATTTACCAGAGGCTTCAGCTTGCACTATTCCTAAGGAAACACATAGCTTCACAATCATCTGAAGAAGTGAGTTGTGCCCATGAAGGCTCATGATACTATCTACATTTTTTGTTAGTCTCAAAGGTGCTGCAGGACTATTTGTTGTTTAAGTTTATTCTATTAGCGCATGTCTACACTACCACCCTAGTTCGAACTAGGGTGGTTAATGTAGTCAATCGAAGTTGCAAATGAAGCCCGGGATTTAAATATCCCGGGCTTCATTTGCATCTTGCCGGGCGCCGCCATTTTTAAATCCCCCGTAGTTCGGACTCCGTGCCTGCGGCTACACGTGGCACGGAGTAGGTAGTTCGAATTAGGCTTTCTAATTCGAACTACCGTTATACCTCATTCCAATTAGAAAGCCTAATTCGAACTACCTACTCCGTGCCGTGTGTAGCCGCGGGCACGGAGTCCGAACTACCGGGGATTTAAAAATGGCGGCGCCCGGCAAGATGCAAACGAAGCCCGGGATATTTAAATCCCGGGCTTCATTTGCAACTTTGATTGACTACATTAACCACCCTAGTTCGAACTAGGGTGGTAGTGTAGACATACCCTTACAGACTAACCCCTCTGAAACTTTTGAATCATCTTACTCTTTTATCCAAAATCTTGCATTTCACCTCTCACAATGTCTCCTCACAACATGGGGTTCTTTCCCTTCCTCCCCAAAATCCTTACTAAATGTCTTGATTTGACCAGAAAACCATCACCCCTCCCCCGCTCCAACCCACATGCAGCCTGTACACATGTAGACTATGGCTGTCCTGTTTCCTACAGCCAGGGAGGGAAACTTTCTAATCATGGAACTCAGAGTTAAAGGGTGGGGTGGGGGCTAAAGTGATCAGAGAGTTGGCTGAAACTGGGGCAGTTTTAGTGACAGGGTGGGGAGTGATAGGGCAGGGAGAAGTTTGATCTTGCTTTCACTGGAGGAGATACTGACCTGCTTCTGGGGTGAAAGTATGAAAGCATGGAGGAGGGGGAAGAGACCAGTGCAAATTGGAGAGAGCAGAAATAATATAGGAGGCAGAGAAGCAAAAAGGCTTGGCAACTGTCCTTCTCTGACTGGGCATCAGGGGAATGGATACAGGGGAAAACAAGGGATCTGCACCCAGCCAATTCCCCAATGGGAGGCTAGGGGAGAAGCAGGAAGGGGGAGAAAAGCAGAGAAGTTGACCCAGTCTGGCAAGGCCTGTAACTTACCCAGCTTTTCCCACATGGCCGGTGACAGGCAATGAAGCACCAATCCTTCCTCCTCTTCAGCTGGCATGATCTGTGTTGCATTAACACCCCCCAGCTACTACAGACCCACCAGGGGATGGGGGAAGAGGACCCGAGTAAAGGCTAGAGCCAGTATTGCAGGCGGCAGCAGCAGTTGCTGTTGCTGCTGCCACTTCTGCTCCTCCACAGCAAGAGAGTGAATGCACCCCCCCCCCCCACTTCCCCAGCCGAGCAACTGAGCTCCCTGCTTGCACAGGGAGCTCTGAACCCCTGTGTGGGGCTCAGAAAAGGGCTGTGCGACTGTGTGGGTGTGCATCTTATAGGGAATGTTGTCCAGCAAGGCATCCTGCCACACCCTCCCCCACCTCCAATCTGGCTGGTATGCATGGCCAACTGCTGCTGGCTTCCTAGGCAGCAGAGGCTCTGGCTCCTGTTATGGGGTTCTGACCCTGTAGTTGCTGTTGGCCTCTGGCCCTGTGCTCCAAGGGAATGCTGCAGGGCTCTGGCCCCAACCCCAAGCTCCAGGGGGCTCCTGCAGGACTCTGGCCCTAACCCCATGCTCCAGGAAGCTGCTGGTGGACTTTGGTCCCATGCTGCCATGGGGCTCTGGCTGCAGCCCCAAGCTCCCGGCACTAAACTCTGCATTGACCCATGCTGCCAAGGGTCTCTGGCCCAGCCCCACTCTGCTGCAGATTGCTAGATGCTGCCGTGGGGTTCTGGCTCTGGTCTTGTGCTGGTTTTCAGGTCTTGCACTGCCCCCAGCCAGGCTGCTGACCCTATTGCCCTGGCCCTGGATGGCCCTCCTGTGCTTAGGCTCCCTGCTCTCTAGTTCTGGAGCATCAAAGGCCCTGCTGGATGACAGATGTTGCTGGAACAGAGGGTGTTGGTTTTTGGAGATATAACCTGTACTAGTAAAGTATTTTCTGGGACTCATATGAAACAGACATTATTATGGTTGATTATCAGATGACTGTTGGGATGGTAATCTGAAAATTCTGCATTCCTGATTCTTTTTTTTGTATTTATTTTTGCAGGGCCAGCCCACAACATTTTGGCACCTGAGGCAGGGAGCTCAAATGATGCCCCCATGCCACCTTTTCTCCTGGCTGCCTGTTATGTCTCTTGTGCCTTCCTTCCTCCAGCACAGTACGCCACCATCTCTGAGCATCTAGAGCAGAGAGAATACCTATGCACGAGCAGCAGACACAATTTTCTACAATATGGGTCCTAGTGGCGCCCCCTCACAGTCTGGCACCTGAGGCGGCCGCCTCAGTTCGCCTCATGGTTATGCCAGCCCTGTATTTTTTATTACATGCTGTAGCCTGTGCCTATAACTAGACTTAATACAAGATGGCATTCATGATTCCCTGGTGGTTTCATAGCTCAAGTAAAATGACTGTTAGGTCCTGAATTTGTTTGCCTGATTGCTTAAAAATTGAGTGATCCATTTAAAAAGTAATGGGCATAGTGGTCTGACAGAAGTGTATCCTGCAATATTAGTGTCACTGGAGTGGTTAACAGTATATAATGTAGAAAGACATGCTTTGACAAATACTTTATGTAAACCTAAATACACTCAAATGGTATTTTCTTTTTTATTTTAAATGTATCTTTAAACAAACATTAAAACTCAAAATACTGTATTCAAATCTCCAATAAGTAAATCATGAGTGCTTAGCAATTCCATGTCATGCAAGCTGCCATTTATTGTGCAGGTTGTAGGGATTCGTAGCATTGTATGCTACAGTCATAATACTAAACTACATGTTGTGGCTGTTTTCTAGTCATTCCATTCCAGTATCAGATGTTCTGTGTGATGTCAAAAGTGGGTCAACCATTTTTGAGCAAATCTTCCATCAAGATTACTACCATTCTATGGCCTCACCATGTGAGATGCTGAGTCTATCACGCCTTCTGAATCCTAAGAAAATGTTCTATATGAAGGGATCTATGGAAATAGATTAATTCCTACCTTCCAGGCAATAGGTGTCTACTGTAAACCAGATCATATGGTGATCTAAGACTGCAAAATATTAGCACAAACAGCCCTTGAATATGGTCTGGTAGGAGGGGAAAATTACTGGTTTGTATGAGGCAAAATAATCTTTAATATTCTTGCTTGACAAAAAAATTTATATAAAGTTATTTTTATTTATAATAGCGTTTCAAGATGTAATCGATGAGTCAACCCACCTCTATTCAAGATAGATGCCAAGTAAATTTTATAGGCTGGATTTGAAAGATTCCATAGTGTATCTGCTATTTCCTAATATTATTAAAAATATCCTATAGATCTGTTTGCCACCCTTTGCCTAACTTAGTTTCACAGTTGGAGATGATGGCTTATGATGGGGTATATGATAGCATAGGAATAGTCCATCTAAAAATAAAGTACTGCAGTGTTCTGCTAGCTGGTTATCACACTATTGCTCCCAGTAGTGGTACTATAATGATTTTGGGCTATCACCGTTTGTTGGAGTTTTCATTATGTTGATTTTGGATACCAATATGACCAAATACTTAAGAAAATCTAATATCCTGAATTTAAGCCACTGACTTTATTTTTTGTTCTTGAACTGATGCTACTGTATATTGATTTAGTAGAAAACTTTACTCTTCTTTGCTTGTTTCCTTGCATGTATCTTTTTCCTGTGCAATTCTGTGATGATTTCTCTGTGGCTTTTAGGATCAGACAGCGTTCATGATTAGGGCTGCTGGTTTGTCACAGTGCAGAAAAAGTTCCAGTGTTGTGATTTCTTGGTTTTACCCATGACTTCTGTTTGCCGTGATTTCCTGCGGAGCCTACACCCTAGTGCAGAAGAAAGGCCTGGAGTGGGGGATTGGAGAGCAAGCCTGCCCCATACTCTGGAGCTTGACTTCTGTGTTCTGAGTTCCTTGCTCTGGGCACTGTGACCTGGTGCACAGGGATGCAGTGCTAATCACTGAAATATGGTTTAGTGTCCTCCCATCAGGAGGGTTGTCCGATCCAAACCTAGCATTGCTACAACTCCATGCTCTAGTTTACAGTATCTGGAGAGGGAACCCAGTCTTAGCCCCACAGGACACAGGCACTACTGCTGTCCAAGCCCAGGGTGTGTGTGAGGTGAGGATTGTTGTCTGCCCCCCCCCCCCCACCACTTCCCTCAACCTTCCATGTGGTGCTGCGGAAGATGTTCCATATCTCTCACTTGCAGTTAATGGGTTTTTTAAATTTTTGTCAATAAGGCTTCCCTCCTACTAAAATTGGTTGCAATTAAATTCAGATTTTTAGATGAGCATAATCCCCATTGCTGAATTTCTATGTTCTTGGTATCATAAATGTTTTGTTGTAATGCATCCCAAATCTGAAATGATTCGAATAATCTTTCAAGTCCACATCTTGGAGGATAGTCATTTGAAGGGAAAGCAGAGGAATTTGCATGGCTCAGATTCATCATCTGAAACAAATTATGCAAGGTTAGTGATTTGATTTTTGTAATCTACAGACAATCCTAGATTCATCATTTAAATGCTTTATCACCTTTGCTCTTCATTTTTTATCATCAGTGTCACACTGTAGCCTCTTTTCTTTTTTGTCACACTATTCAGTTCATTGTGTTATTTCTCAGTTATGATTTCTCATTTTAGTTACTAGCTTCTATGTTCAAATATTTTGAGCGTAATGAAAACATTAACGTGTACGACGTAACACTAGCCTTAGGTGTAAAAGATAATTCATTTGCTGCTGGAAGAGTTCATTTTCTAGCCTGACACTCAAAAGAAACAAAAAAGCAGTCTTTTCAATAGTTGAAAATTTAAAATAAATTAAGCCTATGTGAAATGGAACTAACAGACTAGAGCTACAGTGGACTGCTTAAATTGGATTTGGTTAGCTATAAACATCATTATCTTAAAGCGTTCTAGCTTGCCCAGGCAGCATGAGCTCTCATAGGCTGGGATGTGATAATGCTCTGCTCTTTTACATTTTAACTCCATGCAGAGATGCTAAAGCCAGCAGCTGAACACAGTCTTTGTGCAAGCTAAATTAACTATGCATTCCTTGGGGTTTTAGGGCAAACTGTGAGGTTTATTTTGGGTTGAAATATGCCAAAGATAAAATGTATTCAAAATACTGACCTGATGATATATTTTGAAGGGGTTTTGCTCTTCTATATAGTTTTTTTAATGCCATTGTTCACAAGCAATGGTTACAAACATAGCTTGCATCTATACTAAGAATATTCTTGTGAATTAAAATTTTTATATCTATATTGACTTAAAACCAATAAAACTACGGAAAAGTAACATTACATAGATTTAGACATAATGGGTGTATTTTTAGAATTGAATTCTCCAAAAACAATTATAAGATTTATAGCATATTGTAAAGTCTAAAAGGCACTAACTCATGCACACTATGCAGTATTGTATTCACTAAATCCTACGAGTAGTGTTACTTGACCTCAATCTTTGTCTTAAGTGGGTTGGGATCCATCAATAATTAGCTTTTTCACACCAATAAAATACTTAGTTTCATACACTAGGGACCTTCATAAAATTCCAAAAATACATGTGCATATGTTAGGTATGCCACAAAATAGTCTATGTAGACATACACACAAATGCACTTAGACATGCCAGTTCATTTGAAACCATTAAAAGCTTATGCCAGATAAAACCAATCCAAAGATTTGTAAAGTATTATTTTATCAATCTTTCTACCACTGGTGTGTTTCCAAATAATAATACTTAACATTTTATTGTGCCTTTCATGTCAGGGTCTTAAACTGCTTTATGAGGCTTAGATATGACCTTTATCATATCCTTCTCATTCACTTTTTTCCATTTTACATGTGTAAACATGTGAAAGAAGAAAGAGAATGGAAAAATGAAAGTCACTAAATGTTAAAGGCAAGAAAGACATTTCAATACAGTGCACCATAAATGCGGTGTTGTATAAAGGAACCCTGTCCCTTCATTTTCTTCTGCTTCACACTTCTTTCCTCCCATTTCTTATTTAAGGGGTCACTCTGGGGCTATATACGTTTCAGAGAAGAAAAAAATGGGAGAATTTATTTTTATAAAATGAAAGGAGCATTACACAGGACACACCTATTTTAGAATTATAATCTCTCTCTTCAGCTTCCCAGAAAAATGCTACGAAGAGAGAATGTTAGCTGCCGTGCAGTCCACCTAGGACATATCTTTTCATAACTTTGCAGTATACGTATCTTCTAACTCTTATGAAATACAGGCAAATAAAATGAACTCTTGTGGATTTTTTGGAAATAATTTCAGGTTGCTGTAGCTTGCACTTTTTTGCGAAGTGTTTTTGGCCAGTTTAGTCTTTTGCATTTACTTTCTTATCTCTGTAGGGCTCACTGTTGAGAGGATGTGACAGAAAAAAGAAATACAATAAACATTTGTGTTAATTACTTCATTTTCCTCCTACTCCCCACCCCTGTTCCATATGCTTCCCTAGTGCCTCTCTTAATTGTTTTCTTTGGTCTCAAAACCATATCTTCCATCAAAGATCTCAAAGTATGTTGCAAAGCTGAAAATGGCTCTTTTCTTTTCTCTCCATCCCACTCCTTTACATGGGCAAATATATTTGAAAGGAGAGGGGGAAGGACATTGGAATTGCTTCTATAGTTCCTTACTTTACCTCTTTGCCAAAATAGACCTTTAGTCTACTACTCTTCTACTCAAGCTTATATTGTTTTTCTCATGCTGCCCTTATGAACTATCTTCCATTTCTTGCTCACCAAGTATACTCTCTCAGTTCCTTCCTTAATATGTTGCTCTTTTGTGAAGCCTTTCAATGTTCATCTTCTCTCTGACCTTTTGAACAACCATGTGACGTATCACATATTTTAGGTAAATTTCAACCTCTTGGGTGTGAGAGAGTAGGAAGTCTCTTTCATGTGTTTGTAAACCACTGTCTACTCTTTTTCTTGATCATCTATTAATGAGTAAAAGATTAGATGACTTTGCATCCTTAGAATAGGAGATGGGGAAATCCCCAAGTTATTGGACAGCCTTTAGCTCAGTGTGGGTAATACTTGAGACTATCATGTATTGAAAGCAGACTAGTTTCAAGGCTCTGAGAAAGGATCTTCATTTTTATAGCTCACAATGTACTAATATTTGCTTCTGAGATTCCAAGGTAGTTATATACTATATATTTTAGAAATGTTGTCTGTGTGTCCATCCATCTGAGAACTCTCCCTAAATGGTAAGTGCTAGGACCACCACATTTGGTAGGCAGCTTCCTCTTATCATAACTTAACACAAGGTAAGGGTTTGGTTGTGCCAGGACAACGGGATGTGTCTGGAATTTGATTGTTTCTCATAAAAGGGAAAGGGAATGGCCTGGTAGGAGGGACAGTTATACTGTAGAATGACCACAAGGGGCAGCAAGGGGCCAGAGATGGGAACTTGGACAGCAATAACTCCATTGGGCCAGCAGGGGCCAGAGGTGGAATAAATGACAGCTGTTTACTACATATATTTCAGATAAGTTGTTTTTTTGTGTGTCCATTTGTCTGTGTCTCTGTCCATCCCCCAGCCGGGGAACATGCACCCTTCCCCTGGCTGTGCCCACTGCAGGGGCCCTGGATAGGCACTTCTCACCTGGCCCTAGGATGTGGTAGTGAGAGAAGGTGGGGTTGTCCTTTCTCCTCATGGCAGCCTACATATTGAATCCTTCATCCCCAGAACAATGATTTTAAATGAAAGAAAGCAAAACTTATTTGAGTTAAGGACCCTAGCAATGCCAGGTAAATCTTCTAGTAGAATATAAATATGATACAAATTTTGTCACCTTGCATCACTGTATATTTTCTAGAGGCAGCTGGCACTTCTGAAGGCTTCTCTGAGAGTCAGAGGTTTGGTCACCATCTGCCTGGGTATGTTATGGCTATACATATTTGATCCCAACTGCTTGCCAGCATGTCACAAGTATCACCCTTTGTTTGCCCAGCCTGGTTACTCCTTGCAGTCTGACCTTAATATACTTCTTGTCCTGAATTCACCTTAAAATCATGCTATTGCAGGGACTAATGCTCACAAAGGAAGTGATAGGTTTTTTTTTGTCTTTACAGAGATAATAAAAAACTGTCACCTGTTATGTTAGCTTTCTAAAAGCACACTCTTTACTGAACTTACTCAGTAGTGATGGTTTATAATAAAATTAAAACATGTTTATTTACAAAAGAACATGGATTAATTGATACCAAATAGAAGGGATAAAGGTAGGAAATGGATGGCAGGTCACAACCAATAGTGGCCCCACCCACCGTTGGGCTAGGTTACCTGCTCATGTGGCTTCTCTCCAGGCCCCATTATGCTTTGCCTTCCCTGCACTCTGAGGCTGGAGTCTGGTGCTGCCCACTCTCCTCATGGTTCTCAGGGGCTGTGTGGGCTGGCTTTGGTGGGGGGCTCGGGGCCAGTGGCCCTACACTGGGTGGGGCAGGCTCTGGGTGGTGGAAGGGGCGTGGGGGATGTCACACACTGCCCATGAAGGTAGAAATGGCTAAACAAATACAAGTGGAAGTAAATACAAAGAGTAAACTTAATCTGCAAGTTACTGTCTTTTGTTCAGGATGGTTTCTCTCACCTACGGTCTCCATTCCAGTTTTGAAGGATAAAGATGGAGTCTCTTTCTGTTTCTTATATCCCCAAAGGGAGGTCTGTGTGACAAGTCAAGAAGGCCCCCTGGGGATTTGGTCTTCTGTGTATGTCTATGGGAAGCAAGAGTTCTGTTAATTTTCTGTCTTTGTCTCTCATATTCAGGATCAGGATAACCCCTGACAGTCTGGCACAATGGCTATGTTGACTGCTAATATGTAAAGTGAGGTAAGCCCATATTCCTTTGTTTAGGGTAGACCTGTTTATCACCTTTACCTAGAATAGGTAAGTATGTCCTAGTAAAACCATACAGAAGGAATCCATAACTTCACATATGTAAAAAGATGCATTTTACAATAATATTAAAAAGCAGCATATTGCTAATGTCACATAAGGTACCACATAGGCATATTTGGTACAAATGCTATCGCAATAGTGTATGAATATAACTTCAACATTTAAGAAGTTAAAAGTTGATAGTCATGCATCTTTTTTAAATTTCAGGTGACTTCATCTGCTGTCTCATTTCAGTCTTTCACTATGTTCTGCTAAATTGGGAACCACAACATGGTGCCATCCATTTTTTGATATTTCCACCTCAGGATTATTTTAAATGACTTGGTTTAATATAAAACCAGAATAAGATTCTTCCTTTCCATTTACCACCTACAGCTTTCATTTTACATACAACAATCAATGTAAAAACAAATCAACATTCCACAATAACCTTTGGTAGACAACTTATCTTTCCTCTTCTTCCCCACCCTATAGACATTATGTATCATCAATTTAGGGAAAAAAAGTATTTCTGGTTTGTGTTGCACTTTCATTGCTATTATAATTTCCATGTCATGGTATTATGATGTTGAAGCTGGATGTGCTGAATTCAGTGATTCCCATGTCTTGAATAGGAGGAGTACTCAGGATAGGATACTACATCTGTATGTCTATTTGTTTAATAATGTATTTACAGTTGCTTATGAAGACGATGTATGTGTTAAACAGAATTAAATGCAGGTTTTCAATCCATTATTGCATGGTAAAAAAGTTGCAAAAAGCTTGTACAAACATTCTAGAGTACATAAGTGACTAAGATATTAAAGTATCTGATGAAGTGGGTCTTTGCCCACAAAAGCTTATGCTCCCATAAATCTGTTAGTCTATAAGGTGCCACAGGACTCCTTCCTGCTTTTAAGATATTAAAATATTTTATAGTTTAGTAATAGAACATAGATATAGACTAGTGACAAAAACAAATGGGTAATTTCTATATTGTTTAAATCTTTATTGTGTGGGGGAGGAGGAGAAGTAGTTTTTTCCCATGTTATAACTGTACAAATATTCAACTATGTACACTGTACACACAATCAAATGTGAATAGGAGGTGGTATAAAATAAAAGAAATGTTAAATTAAAAAAAACCATAGCGTCAAGACTTAAGTAATTTGATGATACTGTAAGCTTCTATCATATTACCTGGTGATGTTTTCACATATATTTTATGTTGCAATTTTAGAAATATCCAAACATTGGCAAATATATACTTTAAATATTATCTGGCTTGTGTCTTGAAAGCACTGATGCATTAAAAACATTTAAACCTTAAAAACTATTTTCCTGACATAAAATTTAAAGATTGTGTAACAAACATAGGAGAAGCATCTGTGCCATTCTTCAGTGTGATATTGTAGTGAAAAGGTTTTGCTGTTTATAGGACATGTTCAAAAGGGTGTATAATTCATTATACATGGTTAGTCATCCATACATGTTTTTACATTTTGCCTGTAGGTAGGTTGAGCACCTGGTGATATGGTAATACATTTAAACCATTTCTTACAGAGTGCTTACTGGGTTACATAGATTTTAAGCTTGCAGACCAAAGGAGCCCTCAGTTCCCAAAGTCATAAGGGTTATCCAAGTTCACAAAATAAAAACTGGTATTTCTTTTCCAAACCAAAGATATGGGCAATATACTTCCCATATGGAAATGAGTAGTGGTTAATGAAAGCTAAACTCCAAGCTTTCCCAATAACTATATAAATTGCCTTAGAATATTTTTTCCTTAAATCTTCAGGGCTTTTTTTCTGAGATTTGGTCATTTGATTCAACAGCACTTACATTTTGGCCAGGACATCCGTTGTATGGCAATCAGGCAGTGGAAGGGGATGGTACTCTGTACGGCAAGCTGTTCAGCACACTTGTAAAAGTTAATGTGAAAGCAAAGTACCGGTGCTGTGTATGAAATCTCAAGGGAGGAAATGCTACACAAGAAAAGTACACTGTGTACAAAGGAATATAGGCTAATTAGACATTAATTCCAACTGCCGAGCTAGGTAAACTAGAATCCCAGCTCCTGTGCATTAGTGTCTCAGTAGCGGGTCTCTCTAGCACAGTGTAAGGATGACTCAGCCCATGCTCAGATCATCTTTAATTCCTGGCATGCTTATTTACGTTAAAGTTCAAACGCTATTTTAAGTCTTTAGCTTTGGGAGATGGAGGGTAAGAACAAGCGAAGGCGGGAGAAGGGAGGGGGGAAGAGAAGCAAGCGGGGGGAGGTTAAAACACACCAAAAACTACCTGAATGAATCCTTCCTGCTCCCTCTGTGGCTCCTTGTGAATCTTATGCCCACTTCACTAAGGGGATTCCTTCACAAAAGCACAGATTAATAATTCATTGATGCTCTCCAGTGCCCGAGCCCGCATTGATTTACTTATGCTGCATTTCCTTTCATTCATAAGCCTTTCCCTGTGCTGGTCTCTCGGAGAGCGCCTCGCTGCAGCGCTCAGACAGGGAGGAAGCCGCAGCCGCGCTCAAGGGCATGCGACACTCCACTCGGGTCCATGTGCGCGCCTGACCTCAGCCCGGGGACTGGCTCTGCCGAGGCGCCTCTGTGCCAGCCTCGCCTCCCGTCCTCGCGCCGACTCTGCAGCCGGGATGCTCAGCGGCGTTCGGCGCGAAGGGCTGAGCTCCCGCCATCAATCTCCTCTGCGGGGCGGGCGACAGATGCTTGTCATGCAGCAGTGCACCGCCTGAATTGGCCGGGGCCCCGGCGGGTGTGCGCGGCCCCCTCCCACTCCTGCCAGCCCTGCCCAGCGGAGTCCCTCGGGCAAGGCGCGCTGCTCTTTCCAGCCGCCCCCCGAAAGCTCTGGGTCCCACTTTGAGCACCTCCAGACTTTGCCGGACCCCGGCACTTTGCCCTTGGTCCCTGCCTCTCTCACTCAAAGACTGCTCCCCTCACCCCGGGTATTGGCTGTCTCGCCCGGAGCCGGAGGCTGGAGCGTGCCGGCGAGGGAGAAGGAGAACTCGAGGCAGCTTCCCATCCATAAAGTGAGCAGTAATTGCAAGGAGGCAGCCTCCCCGCTCGGAATCAATAGAGGCTGCTCCTTCGCTGCTAAGGGCACTTTGGAGAAGCAGCAGGGCACTGAAGTAACTCGGCTCACTGCTGACTGCGGAGTTGTAAAGAACTACATGCAAGTGGCTGCAGCAGGGCTGGAAAACGCGTCGCTGTTACCAAGGACACAATAGTTTTTAAAGTCGTTAGCGCTTTTCCCCCTCCGATCCTCTCCTTCCATTATCCAGAGAGGGCCACTCCCGGGAGGGATGAGGATGGAGCTGTGATATCTTTCCCCTCTCCAGCGTTGCTTTGGAGGAGAGTGGGGGAGCAAGCGGTTCTGCTGTTCAGCTCAGCTGTGCTCGAATTTCCCCCAAGTCTTCTCAGGCTCCGAGAGAAACCATGATTTTGAACCTACTCCGGGCTTTTTGGGGGTTCTTCTTTATCTTCTGGACAGCTTTTAACACCGCCTTCGTGGATGTGGTCGGATCGGAGCAGCAGATCCCCTTGTCGGTGTAAGTGTTTGCATGGTTTGGCTCTCTGGCCACGCTGCAGGAGTGGAAACTTGGAGCCCTGGTGCCCAAGTTTTTGTTGTTGTTTGTTGCAGATATTTGACTGATCCGAGCATTTTATTCCGTTACCAGGTCTGTGTGAAGTCCAGTGTCATGATTAACTCACTGCTGCTTGATTTTTATTTTAGGGGAGGGTGTGCGGGGGATAAACATGTATAGACGCTAAAGTTAAAAGCCTTTATGTATGGGGCATTTACTCATTCTTATATGCGGATTTCAGGTCCAATGCTATCCTATTTCATCTTCCTTCTTGCAGCCAGTTAGTACCTTCCAGATTATGCAAAATCCTGTCTCTTTACAAATCCGTTTGTTTGTTTATTTGTAAGTGCAGTTAAAGCAACTTTAAATCCAAGGCCTTACCTTGGTCTGAACTACATGTTCCTTCAGCTTGTACTTGTGAATAGCTCCTCTTTTCTTTTGGGGTGGTGTTATTTCTTAACAGTGCTTTTTAACACAACATTGCTTAGATTCTTGAGGGTGCAGTTGAGGCTGTCATGCTCTGTTTGTTTGTTGCCTACTGTAACATGTGTATTACATTTCTTCCTGTCTTTTTTCCCCTGCCCCCACAGTGTAAAGCTCTGGGCCTCTGCTTTTGGAGGGGAAATCAAATCCATCGCAGCTAAATACTCAGGTTCTCAGCTTCTGCAGAAGGTAAGGATCTCTCTAGTTGTAGCAAGAAATGGTTTTAGTACAGAAAATGGAGGCAGATTTAGTTTTCTAAACAAACAGGCGAGCAGCACATCCTTTGGTTAGAAGGCTTTTTGCTCTGCATATAGTTCCTAGGCCCTGCTGTCTCCTTGCTGCGCTGACTGGCGACTTCCTGATTAACTGGTTATTTTTAATGGGTTTCAGGTCCAAAGAATATTACTTACTAGTGAAGTGCACAGTGAAGCCTAGAAGCTATTTTGTCATCTTGTTACTCTCTGAGGATGATGATGGTGTTGTTGTTTCAGCATGGAAACAGCTGCTTCTCTGAAAAACTTCATGCAAGGAGCAGAATTAGAGCATTTTTTTATCATTCTTTGCATCTTATGTTGCATGCCGTTGACTGTATTAGGGAAAGAAGACTGCACCATTGTTTATCATCTCTGCTGTTTTTGCAATCCCATTATTCCCCAATCATCTCTACCCAGTGCTGGGATGTATTACATCATTACAGATAAGGGGAATGAATGTGGTTATCTTTTTGCTCAGCTGCACAGCTGGGTAATAACCTAGTGAAGTAATGCAAAAACTTGAGAAATTGGTTTGTCTACATCATTCTGACAAATAATGAGAATGCAGAATTGATTATTAGACTTTAATATAAAGTTGCACTGTTAAATTAGAATAGGTGCATCTTTTAATAAAAGTTTCTTATTGGGAACTTGTTTTAGAGTGGTTGATGAATAAAAAATTGAGAGAAGTTGAAAGACATCACTATTGCAGTTCTGCAGCATTTAAATATGATCCTCAAAGCCTGGTATTAAAATCCAGTAATTTCCAGTATGTGAATGCCAACTCTTTTCAAATAGGACTTTAATCCAAAGTAGCACTTTATGAATGTTGTGTGGTAATGAACTACTCATATTGTTATAGTGCACATTATGAAAGTATTTATATCCTTCAGAAATTATGCAACAGGCAGTACATTGGGTATTCAAACAAAACAGCTTGTGCTAAAATTAAAATTGCAGCAATATCTTATTGTTAAAGGTATGTTAGATTGCTTAGTGTATAAGGAATTGATGCTTTCAATATTGTGGTTCCCAGTATTGCAAGAATTGAGTTTCATTCAATTAAAAATATAGCTCCTAAGCACAAAAGTATTTGGTGTCTTAGTGCTTCTCAAGGCCTTTATATTAACTGGATGTAGTATTTTGGTGTACAGTTATTTTAATCTAACCTTTGAGACACTGCATTCATTGTAGTCCTACTTTATATTTTATACTTACTGTAAACACTTCTTTATATAGTTTGTGTCATCATGTTTTCTATGCAAATAGTGTTGTATTCAGAAAACACAATAATCTTATCTTTTTGAACTGCTGACCAGGATCTAATCAAAACATATTCCATGTTTTGGAAACGATCTAATATTGTTCAAATGGTTTAATTTTTAATTGAGCACCACCCAATATGTAGTTTTATTTAATATGCTCTTATTTATCTTTGACCACAAGTGTGAACTTCTGCACACATCCATATGATTTTAAAAGTTTATCTACTGAAGATACACTGCCTAATGTTTGACTGCAAAATTCAGAACACTTTTTGATTCCCAAAGCTATTAAGACCACAGAGTCAGTATAGATCCTTAGTCATTCTTCTCTTCTTAATTTTGATACTGATAGGACCACCTCTGAAATAATGTATTTTCCTTTGTTTTGCCTCTAAAGTAGTAAGATTTTATTCTGTTGGTTATGCTGTAGGTTATTGGAAGCTATCTCTATATTCATTTTACCTTTGTATCAGCATCCTTTCCAATTCACCAGCAAATCTTGTTTTGTGTTTTTTACTGCTTGACTGTTGTTGGTTTATTCCTTGATATTTTTAATTTCTTGCCTTTTTGCCTTTATTCTGGTATTTCATAATATGATTGGTATTTAGGGTTGTATGGCAGACAGTAGGATTTTATTCCCTCCCCCCCCTGCATTTTGGTAGTCATAATTGCATTTTAATTTTATTTTAAATTTCGCTTTGGACTTATTCTCTAAAGCTTTGTATTTCTCTACATTGATGGTAGTGAATGAGCCTGGGTGGTAGAATATTTTGCAAGTACTCTTCTGTAAAGTTTATATTTCAGTTTTCTTCAGTTTAACTGTGCTAATGAACACATATCAAGTTTGAAAATTTAAACTTATGAATGTAAAACATTTTCATTACACATAAGTCAGCAGTGGAGTAAATCACAAGATTTAACAACATGACAATACATCAGTGTCCTAAGCATTAACATTTTCCCAGCATCCAACCATTTAAGAATTCATTCTAACAAAATTGGGTTTCAAGAGTTAGTACATTTTTAAATAAAATTGCAGGATTACGTTAATTGTTCATCATATTATCTGAGGATTAAACAATATGTTTTATTTAAGAATTATAAAATATCAGCAGATGGAGTTATAAAGCACTCTACCTGATTGGTATAGATTGCTACATTACAAAGTATTTCGAAGTCTTTCAAAATGAAAAATTAATATGAAAGGTTATTCAATTCATTTGGTCTTAATGTGGACTAAGCAAAGTTCTTTCAGAGGAATATATTTAGACTATATTTAGAATGCTTCTTGACTATACATGACAACTTGCTAAATACAAATTTTAATATGGAAGTTAAATAGATTAATTTCTAAAGCAAAACTTCCCAAAGTTTATAATTAATAGCAATGTTTTAAAAATATTTACTTTAAGCATTAATTTTTTGAATTTTTGATCGCAACTTATATAGATGTTTACATAGAAGTGGATATTCATCACTCTGAAGCAATCTCTGTATAAATAAATATATAACTAAGTTGAAATATCTTTAGATGGGGCATGTCAGCATTTTGTTATATTGTCTATAGCCCGATATATTGTTCTGTTATAAAAATATGGGACATATGATGATTTCCTCAAGAATGTTTATATATGTTTAACTTGCAGAATTCAAGACTGGCTGCTTTTGAATCAAATTACCATTTTTATAAATACAGTTGATATTTATACTGCATTATCTCTAAAGAAAAGTAACACTAACGGGTATTCCGAACACTGAACAGAGAAAACAGAACAATAGTGTTGCTTGCATGTTTCTAACTTAGGAAGGTTTTACAATTGTCACGTAGATTTGGCACTATAAAATAAACTATCCACATACTGCTGCAGAGACATGCATACTCTTCTGCTAGTTAGCAGATACTGCTAGGTCCTAGATTTCCATTCAAATTAATTAACTGTCCTGTGTGATATGTGCTACCATGTAACTGTTTGGGAGGAGAGGGCGGGGGAGGAAACTGTTGTTTACTTATACTTTAAAAAAACATTAGATTTGCTTTTCATCTTTACATGCTGTTAAAAGTCATATCCCCATAATATTACAATTATGGCTAATTAGAACTGCAATAGGTATGCTAGCACAGTCTGCTGAAATAGTCAGAATTTTTACATGCAGAAATCAAATTGGGATTTAAATATAGTGGAAATGTTTATTTAACCTGCTGTAATAGGAATTCTGAAAGAGCTTTGGAAACACTGCTGTTCACATTCTAAAGTTCATAGTACTAAAGGCTTCCAATTTAATTCTGTAGCAACAGAATGGTGGTAATGAAACACAGGTGATGCACCTTCCTTTAATGTTAAAAATAATTGGGGTTTATGCAGTAAAGTTCTTCAAGCTCCTGTAGAGTGGCTGGCTCTTTAGCCTGGTTACACTTTCTCAGGTTTCTATTGGGGACTCACTTTTTCATACGGATCACACTGGCATTCCTTTCTTGAGGCTAGAATTGACAATATTCCATTTAATCGATATAGGAGCAATATAAAAATCAGCCATTTATTTATCAAGACTTGCTATTTTCCTAAATACAAGTTTATCCAAAGATTTATTTATCTTATGGAAGCTGTTTAACTGAACCTTGCCTGTTACTTAACTGCCTATTAGCCGAAATGCTAACAGTGTATGTTGTATGACTGTGTCGACCCCTTATTTCCAGTACTTCTGTATACTGGAACCTCCCAAATCACTGAATTTTCTCAAAGCATTTTTTAAATTAACATAATATTCCTATTTTTAAAATTAAAAATTGCATTTTGTTTTCCTGAATAGATTTGGTTCTGTGTCTTGACAGCTTCTTACAAGTGTGGAAATGTCAATACAACATTATAATAACAGGGTGATTTAGATCAATTAGCATTCACGTGGTGCATCTGACTCATGCAGTACATCTATCTTTAGTTTTTAAATGCATAATGGTGACAAAGTTCACTATATATTGATTCAGAGAAATTTAGTCCAATCATCTTGACATTAATTGCATTTCTTTCACCCCCTCAACAAGCTCGCTTTTTAAAAACCTTGCTTTTTTTATTATTATTTAATTTTAATTCGAGTACTGTGAATACTGTTGTCTGTATTTGGGTAAAGGTCCAGTAATATGATTGATGTTAGTGCAAATTAAAACAAAGGCATAAATGGTTGTCTTTCTGGACTTCTAAATGTTATGCCAGTTTTGATTAATAATTTTGATTTTGCAATGAAACAATATTGAATTTACTTATAAGTGAATTAATATCAAAATAATGTTAGGCATAAATAAGCTTGTGATTTTAAAAGAAGGTAAATTTTATTAATAATAGAACATCAACACTCAGAGTAAGTTAATTATATCACTTTAAGTTTATGTGCAACAAAATTTCTGGTTCTCTCATACAACTAAATAAAAATTGTCATGATAAAATGATAGATACTTGTGAGGATGTAAAACACTTTTATCCTAGAGTTTTGCTTAAGTCATTTTGAGAAATTGCCTTTTTTTTCTATGCATCACTTGATATTCCATCTCTTTTTAATCTGCACATTTATTTGAGGCACATACCCCAGAAAGCTACTCTCCACACCAAACTGATTACCATGCATTTAATGAGCTTGTATATTACATGGAGACATAAAAGTGAATTTCCTTGAAGGATGCTTTTTGTTTCTCTTTCCTCAAGAAAAGAACAAAACACAGAGATGCTTATGTTGTATCAATTTGCAGTCTACTGCATTGAAGAAGCTGTAGCACAACGTAAAAATTTTCTGAAAAGGTCCTTATTTAATGTCTATTATGGATCTAGTTGCAATATATGGATATACTCTCTCACTTTTCATAGCTCAGTGTTTTTTCCTCCGACAGATAGAGGATTCTCTTCCCCTTTTTGAGGTGAAAACCTGGTTCCATTGAAGTCAGTGGCAAAACTCTCATTACCTTTAACGGAGCCACCATTACACCCTGAGTGTCTAGCCTCCTTAACCGACAGCACTGGAATGTGAATCATAGTGTAATGTTTGTAATGATCTACCATATAGTCTATTTTTGTCGGTGTCTCAATAGAGATTTTAACACCTTTTTTTAACTTAAAAGAAAATGTCATTTCAAGCCATACTGCATTCATTGCTTATTCACATCAGTGCTGTCTGCATCTGTATGGGTTTTGCAACACAAAATGATCTCATTTCTTTTATTATTAAAGGTGAAAGTGTTCTGTTGCTGTTATACTAGGGAAATTTGAGATGGTTTCAGTAAGTTTACAAGTACATGCATTGTACTTTCAACAGTGTCTTTTTAATATGGAAATTTTTGAGTGGACAATCCAACTGGAAAACATTAGCTCTCAAAAGGAAATGAATGCTAATTTCCTCACTTAATGCATTTATGGTTGTTTGTTTTCACATCCTGTATTGGAAAATGCTAGCATTTCAAGGTTAAAAGAGCCAGTCTCCATGCAAATTACTTTGATGGTGATGACAGGTAGAGCCATGAACAGATGCCACATTGTAATAGTGATTCACTTTTAAGCAACTGCTAATCAATACTCTACACTTCTAAATGTCATTACCATTCTATAGGGTATGACACTTTGAAATAATAAATGGTTAACATATGGTAGAACACAGACATTATGTACTGATAGAAAGAACTATACTCCAGGTTGCTATAGAAATTTCCCCAAAAGGCCTGAATAAAATGTCAAGATTGCTACTATATGCACTTATAAGGCCCCATCAACACAGTAGCTGTGTGAGCACTTTACGCAGTTTATATATAATATTTTTCCAAAATATAGTGGCTATTTTCTCTGACCCATTTTTAGCAGCGAGCCACATACTCTGAAAAGACCAAGTACAATGCATTTCAGTCTAAATGCCAGGTGGGCAGTTGGTAGAAAACCTGAGCCAAAAGATGCATCTTACTTTGTGTTTTAAGAGCTCCCAGGACCAGGATCAATTTTCGGAAGGAATAGACTTAGAAACAAAAGGCCCCTCTGTAAACAGCCTGTCCCCGGATCTCAGTGACCCATTTTCGGGTGGACAGAGAGTGCATTGCTTCTGAGTGCAGGTGACATGACACTGCATGAGCAAAGAGATACTTTTTAACATAGCTGACATCTACCTCTGGACCAGGGTTCTCAATCTTTTTCTTTCTGAAAATTCTACACACTATAAAAATTCCACTTCCCACCTGTGTCACAATTGTTTTTCTGCATATAAAATCCAGGGGCTAGCAAGCAGGGCAATTGCCTGGGCCCCATGCTACAGGGCCCCTGCAAAGCTACGCTGTTGACGCTTCAGCTTCAGCCCTGAGTGGTGGAGCCCTGGTCTTCAGCCCCATGCAGTGGTGCTTCAGTTTTCTGCAATGTGCCTCAGAAAGTGTAAGGCTGGCCCTGCTTGACGGAACCTCTGAAGCTTGTTTGTGGTCCCCAAAGGGGCCCTGGCCCCAGGTTTAGAACCATCGATCTAGACCACCCAAGATGGTATTGATAGCAGCTAGCATCTCAAATTTAGATCCAGTGCAGTGAGTTGGCATCAGGTGCAGGCTTTAGAACACAGGTATGACATGATCTCGTAAATCTGTCCTGCATAAGAGGCAGGTAACTGTATGTTGTACTAGATGGAATATGCAAGTATCTTTTTATTTAGCGCTAGGAACATGAGACATAAGGATTTTGTAACAGTGAAGAGTCTACATGCATGTGTGCCCAAGGTCTTGTTGACACTTTCAGTGGCCTTCTTTGTACTCTGCAGTGAAAGGCAGGCCAACAGGGGAGGGGGGGGATCATAGGAAGCAATTGCTCCAGGGTCTGGTGATTCAAAGGGGATGAGAGCTCCCAGCTGCTGCAACTACTTCTGTGGTAATGGCCAGAACCCCAGGCTCCTTTGAATTGCTGCTGGAGCTCTAGAGCACGGCTCTTCCTGGCTCTGAGGGCTGCAGGGGAAGGCGCATCATGGTCTGGGCAGTGTTAAGGGCTGACTGCCTTAAGCCTTGTTCCTTCTATCTGAGGCCCCAGCCCTTCCTGGGGCACAGAGCCATTTGCCTCCATCATTACCCCCCACAGTGGCTGTTGGCCTCGCTGGTGGCATGTAGGCAATGTGCCTCAGGGTTCTGGCATCTGTCTACTCTACTTGCTTTAGTAGTGTATCATCACCATCTCTCCAGTTTGAGTTCTATGCTAGCTGGGCATGCAGTGTCTATATTTGCTGCTGCAAGTATAGACCCACTCTTACTTGAAGTCCAACTATCTCATGTTGCTAACCTAAGAGAGTCTACCTTCTTCAGGCGCCTCCAGAACATTCCCATGTCAGAGTATATTCCTCTCCAGAACTCCCTCCCCCAAGAGTGTAATTTTTAAACCCCATCAGATTTCCTTAGTCACTGGTATCTGGCAAGAATCATCAAACTGAATAGCCTGGCATTGTCCCTCGTGAATAATTGCTAATAGGTGAATATCTGAAATCATTCTTCCCCTTCCTGCCTCTATTCTAGACTAGTGGCTCCCAACCTTTTTTATACCGTGGACCGGCAAAATCATTAAAAAATGTTTGGTGGACCGACACTGAAACACTCATATTCATTATGGTAATTAATTTATTTGCATATTTGCATATTTATCATGGTAATTAATTTTAAGCAGTCATGTGTTATTTTACATTGCATCTGTGCACACACAATACATGCCATTGTAACGGATGTATTTTTATTATTATTCCACTCTCCAAAAGTAGTATTCAAGAATTGCAAAACAACCAAAAATATGGACAGTGCTTTTTTGTAAATAAAACCCATAAAATTAATGACAGCACAGGGATGGGGCGGTGGGATCTTAACTCTCATGTCAGCAGCATTCAACCAGGGAAAAAAGTAAAACTGCGGCATGCATATATGCATAAATGAGTGACAGCTTTGTGGATCCCGGGCCGACAGGGCTGAAGTAGTCATGTAGACTTTATCAGAGGTATAAAGATGGTGAATTCTTGAATTGTAATGCCAAAATAATAAGGAGCTCTTCAAATATACAAAATGCAGATGTTGAGATAATAAACATAAATGTATAGTGCATGTCAAAATCAAGGAAGTGACTTTTTTGATTCCTTGAGCCCTGATTTCCCTTGCTTCCTATGCATGAGAAGACCCCAAGAAGAATAAAGTGCCCAGGGCTCAGCGCCGCCGGGTGGTGGCAGGTCCCTGCGCATGCACACTGTCTGGGGGCAGCTGGAAGCCAGGAGAAGGCTCCTACTGAGCAGGGAGGGACATGGGAGCCACCCAGTAGTGCCAGTGCGGCCGGGAGGAGAATGGGCTTGCAGGGTAGCTGGTTCATGGCCTGGGGGTGTCTGGGAGCTTCTCTGCCACAGCTGTCTTCCATGCACTCTGGCCCTGGCTGCCGGAGCAGCCGCCCTCAACACGGTGTTGGCCCCAGCCACTGGAGCAGTTGCCCTCCACGTGACCTCCCCCCCCCCCCAGGTAAGCTGCGTAGCGACTGCCAGAGCTGTAACTGGGGCTATGGTGAGGCTGCCCCAGTAGGGACAGCTTCACCACAGCCCCAGCTCCAGGCTCAGCACACCCAGCTGCCAGCCACCCCACTCATCCTGCTGCTGCATGGGGAAGTGTGCAGGAAAACCCATTGGGCAGGACTCATTAGCAGCTGGGGGCATGTCCTGGCAGTGTGCCATGGCCCAGCAGGCAGGGGTTCGCAGCCCACCACCAGTCCATGGACTGGTAGTCAGGAACTACTGTTCTAGACAAATCCACATTATGTTGAACCAATGTATTCAGACAGTGAATGCTAGCCCAGTAATCAGACCTATGCGCAGTATTGTTGAACATTGAAGTGTCCTGTAATAATTTTATCACATTAGTTTAGGCATCATTAATTTGTTAATCTACTCCATAATCCGTTACTTTGAAATAGAAGTTTATCACCTTCCTTGTTTTTTTAAATTTGCTTTCTTCTGGTTCTTACTGTAATTTTCACTTAAGTTTCTCTATTTCTGTCAGAGGATTCTCCTTACTTTAAAACAGTCTCTTCTGAGACTTTGTTTACAATGATAAGTTTAAAGCACAACCACAGCAGTACTGTAATACAGCAGTGTGGTTAGGGGCGCCAGGTTTAGGAGAAAGCTCTCCCAGCGCCATAGCTAAACCACCTCCACAAGGTGAAAGTAGCTATCAGCTCTGGGAGCCTGTTCACAGTGGCACTTTATGGCAATGTAAGTTGCTGTGCTAGGGGTAGGGATTCACACTAAGGATGTTAAATATCGGTTAATTTACTAGTCGAGTAATTGATCGAATTTCCATTGACTACTTGACTAGTCGATAGGCACTTCCGCATTCCTCCTTTGAAATGTATAAGAAACCCTACTGGGGCTCTTGTACATTTCAAAGGAGGAATGCGGAACTCCGCGTGCAGCCCAGGGCTAGCAGGAAGTCCTACTCACTCAGGGCTGCATGCAGGCGTGCTAGCTTTGAAATGCACAAGAGTCCCCAGTGGGGCTCTTGTGCATTTCAAAGCAGAAGTGCCCTCATGAAGCTTGGGGTTAGCAGGTGACTCAGAGTCCCCTGCTGACTCCGGTCTCCATGTTGTGCTGCCGATTTGAAATGCCATGTGGAGCCCGGGATCAGCCAAGGACTCCCCAGCTGATCCCAGGCTCTGTGCGACATTTCAGTGGAACCCAGGATCAGCTGGGAACTCCCTGGCTGACTGCGGGTTCCATGGGGAATTTCCTCAGAACCCGGGTTCAGCTGGAGACTCCCCAGCTGATCCTGGGTTCCGTGGAAATGCCGCTCGGAACGTGATGCTGCTGCTTTGAAACCAGGATCAGCTGAGCTCAGCGTTTCAAAGTGGCAGCACTGCACGTCTGATACCTGGATCAGCTCTGTGGTGCTGCCGCTTTGAAGTACCCCTCTTCCCGTTCCCCCTCCCCTTGCTGCCTCTATCTGATAGAGGCAGCGCGGGGGAGGGGGCGAATGATTGACTAGTCGACATTTGCTTATCATATAGTGGACTAGTTAACTAGTCCTTAATATCCTTAGTTCACACCCCTGTAAGAGAACGTTATGGTGCAGTAAGGTGACAGTGTAGACAAGCCCTGAGGCTGATGCCAATTGTTTTGCAAAGATCAGCTTGCAGGCCAAGAGGTATTTAGAAAGAGGGTGAGTATCACCTTATCTCTAGAACAAGATTAATGACCCATCCCTTCCATTATTCCTGTGTCCCACAGCAAACCACACAACAGTGTTACTAATCTAATGAGCTACCTTGGGCATATGATTTTTTTAAGCAGTCTGTGTGGATAATTCTATCTTTCTACATGTGATGATTCTAAAGCACTTAGAATCGTATCGCCTACTCTTTATCTCAGAGGGGAACATGATTTTATATGTGGTTGGAAAAGATGTTTTTCTTTTTGAATAAATTCTTCCCTTTGGCAGAAGGTTTCTTATGTTTCATAAAAAGGGTTTCCTTTAATGTAGCTCCAGAACAGTGAGTTTGGCAGAGTCCCCTGAAGTATATGTAGATAGTGGGGTACATGCCATGTGAGTACGTTTTCTAAAATGTCTGAATAGCTTCTACGCTGATTAGTAATCTTCAGATTATCCTGATGAATATGAAAACCAATTAGAATCTAAGTTATACTCAGGATTTGTGTGTGCTTTCAATACTAACAGTTAGGCAACCTGATTCTGAAAAAACTTGTATCACCTGCCTGACTCCACTGATTCACTTTCATGACAAAACTCTGGCTGAAACTTCTTAAGATGGTTATTTTTTTTCATTTCTGTTCTATAGTGGGAACTAGAGCTGTTAGAAGAAAAAGCTGTTCTGGTGATATTTCAATTTAGTTGCAAAGATGACATACAATAGTTTCCTGTGTTTTATACAGAAAAATATCCAAAATAAATCTGATATTCCAGTTGTGCCGCATTTTTTTTACTCAATACCTTTTGGCAAAATTTTTGAAGTCATAGTTATTTTATGGTATTTGTTCTTCTAAATATAGAAAACTTGATTTTTCCTTTAACTTAGTTAAGCTTTGTGAACAGACCATTAATTTTTGAATACATTTGTCAAAGCATTAGCCAGATTTTAAATAAATTAAAAAGAGAATACAGATGCTGATTCAATTGCACATTAATATATTCTGCACTTGCATCAAGGCACAAAGGAAAATGAGAACTCTTTCTTCTGCCATTCTTCTTTGTTTCCCCTGATACGTTTTGTCCTTGTTTACCTTGCTACCCTTTGTGTGTGTGCCTACTGTCTCTTAATAATTTTTAACAGTCTGCATTAGCTTTCTGATACTGACTGCTCCATGCATGGTGTCTTGTTTTGTTAGAACATCGCTGCAAACCCATTTGGAGGCGTTGCTCTTTAAATGTTAACTTAGATAGTTTTAGTAGATTATTCTAGGAATTATTATGGGGTTGTAGAGACGTTGGTGAAAGCCTTATGTTTTTACGGTTTCAGAATGGTTGTACAGATTTATGGAATATGGAGCATGCCACATGAATGAACTTTCAGTTGGTTCCTTGTGCAAGGGCACAGAAGTCACAAATTAGAGTATTATCAGGAACAGCAGTAATGCGAGGCTCATTTCCTCGCTACTGGCATTGATGTGGGCACAGCAGGAAATGAGGACAGTACATGGATGGATTTTAAGTAGCAGGCCACAACTTTTATTAAACTGTAACAGGCGGAAGGAAGAAAGGACCTTATCTTTCTGTCTCCTATACTGTAGTAGACCACGTATTTAATTGGTTCCATTGTGGGTGTTACAAGGCTCCTACTATATTTCCTGTAACTCAGGGTAGACTATCTTCAGCCTACTCCCAGAACCAGTGTTCCCTGTAAACTGGTGCTTGTCAGGCTACTCAGGAGAGATTCAAATGCTGCTTAGCAGAGCGCCCCCAGAGCGTTTTGGTTTCCATGGATGGTGCATATTCACACACAATGTTTTTCTGCACTTGGAGGGAACAGATTAGAGGGCACATTGCCCAGGACTGCAGCTCACCCTGACTCTTCCTACCCGTGTGAGTGGTACAGAGGGTGAAGGAGGGTAGGGATTTTGCATGAGCTCAAAACCTATTAGCAAAATCTCAAGTATTTTACCTATATTAACCATTCATTTTATCCTTTTAATGGCATTAATTGCAATTTTAATTGTGGTGGTCAAAACCAACCACAAGTTGTGATTAGTTTACAAATCCACTAGGCTATTTCTGTTAGCAGTAGTAAGAGCATTTGTACTTAACGCACTGTGGCTTGAAGGTATGGATGCCAAAGTGTAGTTGACTACACGATTAACCAATAATCCTTATCGACTACAAGCACCCCCCTCACACACACACACATACACACTGCTTCTGTATTAGAGGCAGCAAGCGGAGGATGGGGGTGAGGCGGGAGTGGTGCCTGTGGGGAACCAGCTTTTAAGATGGCTCCCCATGAGCACTGGATCCCGCAGAGCTGCCTGCTACCCCCTCCCCCCTGCACTGCTGCCTCTGATGGAGAGGCAGCAGCACAGAGGGTGAGGGGGGCACGCGGGAGCTAGTACATGTGGGAATCCAGCTTTGAAGCCAGCTCCCTGTGCATATTGACTCTCACGAGCTGCCTTCCCTGCCCTCTCCCCCATGCTACTGCCTCTTGATCAGAGGCAGTAGCACGGTGCAGGGGGGAAGGGAAGGCCACCATGGAGTAGCCTCTGTCTGCTGCGGGTCCAGGCTTGCTGAGGATTGAGGCTGTTCTGTGGGATGTGGGCGAAGCTCTTATCCATGGAGAGCTTAGATCTCCTGCGGACAGGGGCTGGTGCCACCTTTGCTGCTCCCTCTGAATCAGAGGCAGCTGCATGGTGTGGTAGGCAGGAGCCAATCTGCACAGGGAGCCAGTTTTTAAATAGGATTTTAAATCGGCATCCATCATGAGCCAACTCTCACCTGCCACTCTACTCTGCTGTCTCTGATATATAGGCAGCAGTGCAGGGGGCTTCCCAGCGCCACCCTACCAACCCCGCCATTGTTGTTCATAATATTAAAGTATCTGTCAAGTGTTATGTGAAGTTCACCAAGATGCAATAAGATTTCCGCCAAAATCACATATTATCAATGTTTCCATTGAATTTATCAAAACAAATTGTAAAACTGGTTTGAGATCCAGATTTTTATAATTTATTTCAAAACTATTAAACCCTTCTGGATTACCCTGGCACATTCTAATGTATTAACCCCTAAAACTGTAACATAATTTAATGGAAAAGTGTTTTAAAGATGGCTTTTTATTTACTTAGCTTTTTCTCCTTTTTATATTAAATATTTATTGAGAGACCATTATTCTTCCCAGGTCTGCATAATTTAGTGTTTTCACCTGTGGGGACCCTGTTTAGTATGTTAGCATTATGTTTGTCTAAATATTTGGGTCAGTGAAAGTGAAGTCTACAAGGTAGCCTTCAGAGGAAAAAAATATGTAAAAGTTGACAGGTGCCTGTGAGTAAAATTAAGGAGGGGGTGGGCATGAGAAGTTATATATAGAAAATATTATTCTCTGTATGGTGATCACACAGTCAAAAGAGATAATTTATTATCTAATTAGGAATGAGACAATTTGTTTTGCCTGGTTGAAGTATGAGAATTTGTAAACTTAACTGAAAGTTAAATGTTAGTGGTTTGGGTCTTGGAGGAAAGGAGCAGAGAAAGAATCCAGTGGAAAAATAATCCAGCAGAGCAAAGAATGGGAAATGAGAGAGAAATGCAGAGGGATGGTGTACAGTAGAGCAGGAACAAGAAAAACAGTTATTAAAAGCGTAGTATTTTATTGAATTATGCTTAGAACTCCCCATTGTATTTTGCTCTGTACTCACACAGAAACTGACACACAGATTTCTAGAAAAGGATCTATAAATGGTGAGGGAGAAGAGATGGAAAAACACATCTATGGAAGAAATATAGTCTAGATAGTACCTTCTTGTGCCATCCACTTTTGTGAAATCATTTATTTTTTCAATAAATAAGACTTCACTTTAGCTAGAAAGGATCACTCACTTCCTCTCTCTCTTTCTTTCTGGCTATGTCTACACTTCAGAGCTTTTCCGGGATACCGGAGGTAAAGCAGATGCATTTTTTGGCATCCCTGTAAACTCGTTTTACGAGGAAGAGGGGATGTTCTAAAAGAGTGTTTTTTTCCTGACATTTGGCCCCCATGTAGATGGGCCAAATGTCAGAAAAGCCTCTTTCGGGAAAAAAAGCAGAAAAAGCTACGCGAATTGTGGTTCGCAATTTGCGTATCTTTTTCTGACTTTTCTTTATAGTGTAGACATATTCTCCCTTTCTCCCTGCATGTGTGTGAGTTCAAACTCTCTCTCTCTCTCTCAATGTAATTTTCTAAACCTGTAAGTGGGTTCACCCATCCCTTCAGTCAATCATTTTACAAACAGGGTATGGGAGGAATGAAATGGTGAAAAACTCCTTGCAAACAAAATGCTGCAAGCACATTTAATAGTAGTTAGAATTATTTATTTTATAATACTTTATAAACTAAAAACACAATGAAATTATTTTAATTTCTTTTCACGTATGGTTAATTGTTATATAAAATAATTTATTTCTTCAAGGCAGTGAGAAGCTTTATTTAGAAGGCTGAATTCATGCTTTTGTTATTCTTGTAGTAACTGATAAATTCTCTCTGTGTCTTGTTACACTTGTATATTTCTGGTAATATGTTTTCTTTTTTAATGGGATCACCTTTTTTAGGCACTATTTAAGCATGTAGTGAGAGAGTTCCTGACTTGGAGAGCTGGTTATCTACCTAGATAGCAGAAATAAAGTGAAGGAGATTTTCACACTCCGAATTAATTCCCAACTGACTGGTAGCTGGTTAGTGTTGCAAACTTCCACAGGGCATTGTTTCTCCACTGTCAGAACAGTTCTCATTTTAGTATTCTTGAGCTTCAGGGTGGGGAAAGCATTCTGAAAATTTCGATGAAAGTGGCCTTATGCTTGTGAAAGTTTTGCTGCCACTGCTGATTGTCGCATATCTGCATAACTATGTAGTCCCACCAGTCTGTGCTTGTCTGAGGGCACCACAGCAGACATTTGACTGTGTCTACAGGACTGAATGTTGGCAGCATTTTGCCAATCGCTCAACTCAAGGGCTTCATAGAAGAGTAAGTTCGTGATATCCCAAGATTCTTCCTCATTCCGGCAGACACTGGATATGCTCTGGATGTGCTCCAGGAAGTACTCCGTGGGCAACTCTCGTACATTTCAAAGGGAGAGGTGCAACAATCAGACCCTGCCTGAGTGGGGACTGCTTTGGTTCCCACTCGTGCCGTTTCCCCTGCTGTGCCTCTGTCTCCCCTTCCCCCCTGGCAGAGATGGGTGCTGGGGAAATGGCTTTTAAGCCAGCTCACCCCAGCACTGGTTCCTGCTCCTCCCCTCTTGGTGCCTCTGATATAGAGGCAGCAAGGGTGGAGGAAGAGACCAGTTGAGTAGTGACTCAAGTAACCAAGAAGCCTAGACTTATCAAGTAGTTGACTAGTCACTTACGTGCCTAACGGGGTGTGGGTCCCTAGACATGTTCTGTAGTGCTGCTACCCCAGATATATTTCATCATTATTTTACCAGTTTTTCATAAACTATGATTGCAAAGTGAAATCCTCTTGAGTATTAATGTGTATTTTTCTGTCCTATTTTTGCACAGAGAATTCAGGGAGATGCCATAACTCACCTTTGCTTTTACTTTAAAATTGTACTGTGATTTGTAAAGCTTAATGGAAGTTTGAAATATGAAGTGAGTAAGCAGGCTCTTTGTTACAATGCATCTCTAACATATCTCTTATATTGTGCTTTGTTGAGGCAGAAACTGGAAATACCGTAAACGGCACAGTATGTGTAGGAGGTAATAAATCTGTTGGGTGCAGATAGTCCGTGGCTTCAAGTCATAACATAAAGCTTTACTCCTAGCCTCCTCCTAGTTTCCATTACCAGTGAAAATGTCTTTTAATGCAATATGATAGCATCATGTACAAACAGTGGTCATAGATTTTTCACTGCTGTCATAAAATGATAGTCATTTGGCTTCAAGGATGGTGCAGGTGAAGTACGAATATTCTCGCTTTTCATCTTTGGTTGCTGGTGGCTATAGAAGAATCTCATCTGTTGCAAATCTGAGCAGAGTAATCCACTACAAGACAGACTTGCATTCACATAGAACATAGACTTTCTCTTTAAGAAAACTAGCCACTAATTAAACCTTATTAAGGGACTTGACGAGCAATCTAGCAATGTATTCAGTGATCTGATATTAAAATACTATGCAGAGTCAGTAGGGGAGGACATTCACACTGTAAGAGTCTGACTAAAGTTTGAAAATGTCTTTGGATGCCACAGTAAAAAGTACTTTCAAATAGCAGATTGGAGAAGTAATTAGCATGTAGTTGTAGTTCTCTGCTTTAAGAGAGCAGACTGGTTGTTTCTTTTTCCTTGTGACAGTATATTTAAAACTAGGTTCCAGTTCCAGTTCCAATAGGCACTTAAAACTGAAGAGCGCATGTAATAGCAGACTGAGAAAGCCAACCCACAAATCATACCTGTGCAGCACTGAAGTTACTTAAACACAGCATTTAATAAAGAAAATAAAAAAGATAGCTAGGTGAAATGAGGAATAAGCAACAGAGGCAAAGAAAAGACAAATGAACTGCATGGCAGAGAAAGGACCCCTGTGTTCCAATGACATAAACCAAAAGGAGTTTTGTAGTTCAGGAAACCAACATGCTGCTCTTAAGACCTGGTAACTTCTGCTGAGAGAACCATTTCTTAAGGGGAAAATCTATACGGAAGCAGCAAGAGAGGCTTGTTTGACTGAAAGCCTATAATGTAAATGGGGAATTACTATTTTGGGGAAGCAAGTCAGTGTCAGGACAGGAAACAGTGAAAACTAATATAGCACCTAGAATGATGGCATAATAAAGACTAGGACCTGTGAGAAAGCTGGTCAGATCCCTGAGAAAGTATGGCTATGTCTAGACTGCAAGCTTCTTTCGGAAGAAACATTTTTCAGAAGAGATCTTCCAAAAATAACTTCTTCTAAAAGAGAAAGTCCACACACAAAAGCACATTGAAAAAATAGCGTCCACACTGAATGGACGCTATCTCGCATTTAAGCTGTGATTATTATGGATGGAGTGGCCACCAGGGAACCTGTGCTTTTTCCTCTTTCCTCTTCTTTTGAAAGAACTTCCTCTTCTCCGTCCACACACACCTTTTTTCGAAAGAGCTCTTTCAGAAAAAGGCTTTTTCCTTGTAGAAATAGGATTACCAATGCTGGAAAAACCCCTCTGTTCTTTTGATTTTCTTTCGGAAGAACATGGTTGCAGTGTGGAAGTAACTCAGGTTTTGTCAGACATATACCCTATTAGGAGAGATGAAGAGACAGTAGTGCTGCACCAGTGAAATCCAGGCAACCAAGAGAAAGAGCGATTGTGTTGGCAATTAATCTGAAAACCCAGAGATTGGAAAACCTAGAGCAGAGGCTGTCTGCTGACAAGCACAGTTAATTTCCAACCCAAGTCAGAGATTAAAACCCCATTTCAAATTCTGATACCAAAGCCTGCAAAAGATACAAAAAAAACCCCTTGCTGTCTTCAAATGAAGGTCCACATTTATCTTTTATCTAGATGGGTGTAATTCCCAGGGATATCAAATTTATGTTAGCAAAAGCATGAAAATAAAAAGACTACATAGCAAGGGAATGTTTTTCTCTTTATAGGTAACTGCTTCTTACATTTTTTGTGTGAAGTACTGAAACAGCTGGGAGGTAAATATGGTGAGTGAAAGGACCTAAGAGCGAATCAGTATATCAGATGAGTGTAGTCTTTTTGCCATCTGAAAATGATCTTTGAAAATTTTAGCTTCTTAATGTCTTTCTTCATATGTCTGAAAATAATTTGTGATAGAACTTCAGACTACAGGATGTTCACAAAAAGGTAAATTCAGCTAATCATTTTATGTTGTTCATTATTTATAGCAGTAAAATGGTCACCTGAGATGTATTATATTGTTTCTGTTCTTGATTGGCATGTCTAAAGCAGGAGAAATACCAAATAATTACTCTTAAATGCTTGTTTTTGTGGTGAATTCTGCCAGTTTCCCAAATGTGCATGCAAACAAAAAATTGTATGAGCTCATGAAGCGAGAATAAAAAGTAGCACCTGAACAAAGCATTGCACATGCTGTTTTGTAGCATTCTCCTACCTTCAGTAATTAACTGACACCTAAAAAGCAGAACTCCATCCTTTCATTCACCCGTGTGTTTCCTGAATCACTAGTTTATCACACATGGTACCAGTGTTAGCTTGGAAACTTGTTATACATTTAGGGAGACAGGTAAGTGAAGTTGTAATTTATCCAGACATTTGGGCTGTGTCTACACTGGGCCACTTATTCCGGAAAATCAGCCGCTTTTCCGGAATAAGCTGCGAGCTGTCTACACTGGCCCTTGAATTTCCGGAAAAGCAATGATGCTCTACTGTACAAAATCAGCTGCGATTCTGGAAAAACTATTCTGCTCCCGCTCGGGCATAAGTCCTTATTCCGGAACACTGTTCCAGAAAAGGGCCAGTGTAGACAGCTCAGTAGTCTTTTCGGAAAAAAGCCCCAATCGCAAAAATGGCGATCGGGACTCTTTTCCGGAAAAGCGCGTCTACATTGGCCACAGATGCTTTTCCGGAAAAGGGCTTTTCTGGAAAAGCAGCCTGCCAATGTAGACGCTCCTTTTCCGGAAAAACTGAAAACGGAATAGTATTCTGTTGTAAGCAGTTCCGGAAATTCATGCCAGTGTAGACACAGCCCTGAAGTTTAAATGCTAAGAGAGCTTGATCAGAGAGTCCTTTATTCTTTAAAATTCTGGTGAACAAGTGTGGGGATTAGCTATAGCCATAACTTGTGCTATATTCCTGTCCTAGCTACAAACAGAGCAAAGGGGGCACCTGCTCTAGGGCCCAGCAATTTAAAAGGGCCTGAGGTTCTGGCCACTACTCACAAGGTTGCAGCAGTGGCCAGAGCCGTGGTCCCTTTAAATCGCCACGGGAGCCCTGCGTAGTGTGCTATGGATGGTGCTGAAGGGCTGGCTTGGGGAGGCTCACCCCACCCCAGCCCCTTCTGCCTGAGGCCCACACCTGTCACCACACCTCTGATCCAGGCTGTAACAATCATTAATACAGGTTCCATCCTGAGAAGTGGTTACTTTGGTTGCATTTTTACTCTACCACAATAGCCAACAGATTCACACAGCAGTTGGGTTTTTCTGATATTTTTAATTTTAGAAGGTGTCTGCAGTACACATTTCTTTGTGGCTTATTTATTTTTGTAAATTGCATAGCCATATTTATTAAAAATTAGATAGCAGAAACTGTGCGGGAGATATTCACACTGAATTTTTATCTGCACATTCCTTGTATCAGTTAAACAAATACTGCAGAGCACCAGTGAAAACCTTACTTAAGATGTTGTAATGCAGACATTGCCCATCTGGGCATGAATTGTTTGTCTGCTGCTATCCTCATCTTTCTAGAACTTGGGAAAGAAAGAGCAGCCCTGCTGTGCTAAACATGCTATTATGATATCTTGTTATTGAACTTAACAGCAAATAAAATAATTCTAGCAGTAGCTCAAGGTGGATGCCAGGGTTTACTATAATAATTACATCTGATTAGGCATATGATAGTGTACATGTTTAAATGGTTAACCGATGAGCCTGGCCTCATTGGTTAACCTTCACAATTACATGCAAGGCGCCTCCCCCCCCAAGGACGCACTACTGCCTGCATATCACAGACAGCAGCATGGAGGGGAACTGCCTTCCCCCTGCATGTAAACATGTAACTGCTAAAAATTTCAGCAGTTATACGTTTACCAAAAACAAATGCATTTTAATGTCTCTACCTGTAACATTGGTTTCTTAAAGGTGATTTAAATTTCTATAATAAGGATAAAGTTTGTCTGCCAGGAGACAGAGCTTTCTCAGGGACCAGCCTAAGTCTGTGGAATGAATTTTCACAGGAACTATGGACTCTCTCTCTCTGTATCACTTTCTGTGCTATATATGCGGTGAGGAGTCCTGTGGCACCTTATAGACTAACTGAAATGTTGGAGCATAAGACGAAGATTCATGCATCTGACGAAGTGGGTCTTTGCCCACGAAAGCTTATGCTCCAACACTTCAGTTAGTCTATAAGGTGCCACAGGACTCCTCGCCGCTTTCGCAGATTCAGACTAACACGGCTACCCCTCTGATACTTGTGCTCTATATAGTATTATTAAAAAAACGTGAAAGCAAAATACATTGCTGCACATGCTTCTTCCCTTGGGGAGAGAATCAGAAAACAAACGAGTGACAGATGGGTAGTCACATTGCTTAACGCATTCACATACTACAGTGATGAACGCAGCATAAGAACCTTATACAGAAAAGCCTTGAGAAACTACTCAGTACTTCAAAATAACTTTAAATTCAGAACATTTCACATTTAAATAGCAGTTAAAATAATAGAGATTACTACAAGAGGATTTAATGGGTCTTTTCTAGTCCAGTGTGTGGTTTGGTCCTTAAATCTAGTGTCACAATTTTTTTATCTCTATAAACTTCCTTAGAAAAAGCATCTTCCCCATAAAATTTCTCACATGTAACTCCCTTTCCAGAAGAGTCTGAGAAGTTATGATTATTCCATGTTTTGAACATTGTTCTTGTCAGCTCAGACCATTTTTAGTCATAATATAAAAACCTCTGATATATTTTGCATGCTAAATATCAATCAGAAATTGAGCACAGTAATATTTTTACTAAGTTAGCGTAAATAATTTTAGTTACCTAAATCAAAATGTTAAGGTATTAATGGAACTTTCACAAAAAGCAAAAAATTGCGGGTCATGAAATGGAACAGAATAAACCACAAGTATTTTTTATTAAATGTCATTTTTCATCGATTGTGCAAACATTTAGACTTTCATTGAATACATGAATAAATAAATGTCTAGATATTATTATTACAAAATTAACCTTTGAAATGTAAACTAATAGCTAATTCCCTGATCCTACAGTTTGATCTGTATAGATGGATCTTACTACAGGAATGTGGCGTCAGGAAAGTGAATTTATCTTGGAGATATCTTAACTGTAAGTTTATTTAGCTTTGTTTTTTTACTAAAGAGTCACATTAGAGACAATACAGATGGACCTAGACCTAAGGCCTAGCTCTGAGCTGCTTCTTCCATCTCCTATCTGGATTTCTATCTTAATGTGGACTCAAAAACTAAAAATAGAAACTTGGAGCTGAAGGAGAAAGATGAAAAAGTGTAGAATATGGACTTATATGAGTGCAATAGTGCACAGACTTTCCCATTGATTAGAAAATACTAAGGTGTTTCTGAGGCTTACAGTGTTTTAGCATGCGTATAATTTTATATGGAGAAGATGAAAGAAGCATTATGAAGCCCAGAAAAGGCTTCAGGCCTTTCTCTTTCTTCAAGACAGAAAAGGTATCTTGGTTGAATTTTGTGTATTTGCACAATACCTGTCTGGTCTTGTATAAATGATCATTATACACTTAAAATCAAAACACGGCTAAATTAATTATATTAGACTATAGAAAACTGGAAACTCTTCCTGGAGGAACATTTCTCCTGAGCATGCTTTGGAGTGGTTGCTTCAGTTTTTTTATTTTTATCTGTTACTGAAGCATTGCCTACAGTAGAAGCCATGTACTTAAAATAGCACACCACAAAGCCATTATTATGTACCTCAAGTAGCATCTATGAACACTTAGATGCTGTGTATAAGAATGCAATACTCATATTATCTTCTTGTTTGGTAAACAATTTAGAAGAGAAACATACTAAAATCCAAAAATGAAAACAAAAGCTGACTGAAGTAAATGTCTTTCACTGGGCCATGGAACTAATGAGTCTTGGCTATGGCAGACCTCAACGAAAACAATTTCAAAAAGAGGAAACAAGTATGAATGTAAAATGAAGCGTTAAATTTCAGTGATTGCATTATAGACAGACATCAGGACAGATATCATCATAAATATCAAAACCTCTGTCTTCACAATCTTACTGGGACAGTTTCAGAAGTGTCTTGTGCCTCTGAATATCTAAAGTTGGGTAAATGCTATAAGATAAAAAAGAGGTTTGGAGCTTTTTGTTTGGTTGTTTTTTAAATTCGACTATGTAAACCAAATATGACTCAATTCTGACTGTCTCATTAGACTTTCCTGTAGTCCCTTTGTTGCATCCAAACTCCAGGTAAACATTTTTGTAAAGTTTTTGAAATGTTTGGGTATTAATTTTCCTTCTAGTTTCTGGCTGGAACTGGAAATGACAGCATGCTGTAGGAGAGGCCAATTTCATTTCTGCTGTGGACTGGGACTGTAGTTTGCTGAAAAGCTCATGGGAAAGCCTTTTCTCATGAAATTTCCCACCTAATTCATGGTTTGGGTTGTTTGAGTTGAATCAGATAAACACAAATCTTTAGCTATATATAAACTTAACCCAAACTCTACAACTTTTGTGGTTCACCCAGTATTCTGTGATACACTGGAAGCTGACTTGCTACAATTGTCTGAAAATGTGTGAAAGATGCAATGTAATGTTTGTTTTTTAACTTCTGAAAAATACTGGTTAATTTTTCCACTGTATGTCTGTTGGAAGGATAGCTATTACATACAGTAGATCTGAGATATTCCAGTCTTAGCCAGCCTATGCCCCGGGATCTGCTTTCAGTGCCAAAATATTGTAAACAAAAATGACCCCAGAATGAAGTGTGGAAAAACAACAATCAAACTCCATGAGAACTTCCTGCAGCTCAAAAATGTTCAGAGGAGTGAAAACCACGACAAGTGTAAATTTTAAAGAAATTTCAATAGTTCATTCGAATACGGTATGAAATATTCTAGAGATTAGTCGTGTAAAGGAAAAAGAGAATGTTAGCAGTTTGAACTTTTCTTTGATATCTTCCCCACTCAGATGCATGTCAGTATCAACATATATGACTGAATGGAAAAAAATGTCTGTCTCTTGAACAGCTTTTCCTGTATATTTGAAAATTAGTCTCTAGAACACATTTTTGGATTTTGAAAGTCTCTCTCTCTCTCTCTCCCTCATACATGTCTGTCATGGACTCACAGGTCATGCCCATACTTGGCAGAACCCCTCTTCTCAGGGAGTCCACTCCAGTGTGTCAGCCCCTTTCTCTTGCGGGGTGTCCCTTCTGCCTCCGGAACAGCACTTCTCAGGGCCTTCAGCATGCCTGTCTCTGCCATGAGCCCCCTCAGGATGTCTACTCTCTCTGGACCCCCGGGGCCTCCATTCCCAGAGAGAATAGTGCAACCCTGTTCTCCAGACCAGAACAACTCAGCCAGCGCAAAATAGTAAAGTTTATCGAGCCTTGAATGCAGCAAAGGATCTCTCAGAACTGTAGGCCTCACCTCCCTGCAGCCAGGTGTGCTCTGCCTGCTCTCTCACAGTCCCAGTCAGAAGCCCCCTTCTTCCAGCTGAGCCTCCAATATCCCCTACAGCTGCCCCTCCTCTGTCCATTGTCTTCTATCCAGGTAAACAGTCACTTGGGCCCCTCTCTTCTCCACAGTTCCTCTCCTCCAGCAATTGTTCTCCCCTAGCTGGAACCAGCTGGGCAGGTCATTGGGGCCTCTCTCCGCAGTCCAGAACTGTCTGTGCTATCTGAGCTGGGTCTCCCAGTCACCAGTTGCTGGAGTCTCCAGTTTTGTGCTGTTCCCTGTACCAACAAACTCCCTCTCCCCTTACCACAGTAAGCCAGGAACACCCAGGGACACCGAGTGCCCTCCCTCTGCATGCAGCCCCCCCTTTGAACTCCTCTTCAATTGTGACACTTCCTCCCAGTGTCTGTCTATAATGTCTGTTTATGCATAGCTTGCAGCTCTCTGCTTTGCTTCTTCCACAACAAAGTCTGTTTATCCTGCATGTCTCCTAATCAGCTAATACCATGTGGGGGAGGGGACTGACAGCTTGAGGGGAAGAGGTGGGGCCAAGAGCAGCTGGCCCTCAGCACTGCCCAGAGCATGCTGCATACCCCCAGCCCTTAGTGCTGCCTAGATCAGGCTCTATTAGTACAGTGTTTCTCAAACTGTGCTGAGACTCCACGAGACATCTTCAGGGGCTCTGCAAGTTTGACAAACTGGACACGTCGATAGGTACAACACATATAATCAGTGGACCGCTGGGGCTCCGCATAAATTTTTATGTATGTAAAGGGCTCCGGAGCCCAAAAAGTTTGAGAACTGCTGTACTAGTAAATCTTGGAGCCTCTGACAGGTGATCCTGAATATTTGGCCAGGAAGCTATCAAGCGCTGGCACTTCAGTTGCCCCTCCACCCACTGGCATGTTGCTCCTGCCCTCTGCCTTGGAGCTGCCCCTGGGAGCCTCCTGCTTGCTCTGCAGGGTGTGGGAAGGAGAAGAGGGGGGTCTCTGTCAGGAGATCCCTTCTCCCCCCACTTCTGTACCCTATGTCCACACAGAGAGAAGGGGATGGCAATGTAAATCTCTGTCACTCACACACAATATGTGTGTCTCTGTTATTCTCACAAACACACACTGTCCTTCACTCTAATCTCCTGACCCAACACATACATGGGGGGCTGTTGGTACTTCTTTTACTGCTTGCAAAGTGTGTTAGTTTTGGTTTTTTACTCATCTGTGCATTTCATACAAGTTCATTTCTCTCTTATGCTTAAATTTAAGTCCTTGAGTAGCGAGTTCTAAAACTCCTAACCTGTTGTGGCTTGAGTGATTATCCCTGTGGTAATTGTTGCTCCTGGAAGTGGTTGGCATGTCCCTGCAGCCTCTGAGAAAGGCAAGGCAGGCGGGGGTCTCCACATGCTGTCCTTGCCTGCAGCCATCACTCCTGAAGCTCCCATTGATCAATAACAGGGAACCATAGCCAGTGGAAGCTGTGAGCTCAGTGCCTGTAGATGAGGGGCAGCACATGGCACCATGGAGCCATTGCTGTACATGCCAGCTGTTTTCAGGAGTGGTGAGTGCCAGGGCAGGAGTAAGTTTGCCTTAACTCTACTGCTCCACCATCTGGAAGCTGTCTCAGTCAAATGGTGCTCAGCCAGAGCCAGCTTCCCCAACCCCTGTCCCGTCCCTGAACCTCCTCCTGCACCCAACCTCCTGCCCCAGATGTGAGTCCTTCTGCACCCAAACTCCTTCCCAGAGATTGCACTCTGAAGCCCCTTCTGGACCCTAATCTAAGCCCAGAGCCTCTCCCACACTCCAAACCCCTTGGCCCAAGACCAGAGCCTGCACCCCAAACCTCTACCCCAGCCTGATGAAAGTGAGTGAAGATGGGGGAGGAAGAGGGATGGAGTGAGCAGGGGGAGGCCTCGGAGAAGGGGTGGAGCAGGAGCAGGGACTCAAAGAAGGGGCAGGAAGGAAGTGGGGCAAGGGTATTTGGTTTTGAGGTAGATCTTACATTGCACTTAGATTGAAAAAGTGATCTTATGGTTAAAAAGGTTGGAGACCTCTGGCCTAGAGCATGCCAGGCAGTGATTTAAAGGGCTTGGGGCTCCAACTGCCACCACTGCTACTACAACAGCAGTTGGAGCCCTGAGCCCCTTTGAATTGCCGGGCCTTATGGCAACTGACCCCTTTCTCCTCTCTTCATTAGTGGGCCTGATAGTATAAGGTAAATTATTGAATTGTCAGAGTCTAGGAGGCATAGGGCCTGATTGGGGACCCCTTACTTGCTTTGATATCAGTGAGGCTAATTGTCTGGGCTGCAGCTCATTATGTGAGTAAGGGCTTCTCAGTCAGGCCAGTAGTGATTTTGTAACTCTGTGAAGAGGTCCTATGGCCAATGTGTTTATAACAAAGCCTGTGTACTTTGGAGTCAAAACTCCTACTTCATTAATAGCAAAGAAATTAACACTAATACAGCTTAAAAGTTGAGCTCAAGTTTTGTCTCTGGGCATAGCATAGCGGCTGCTAGGATTCCTATGCTACTTCTGGACTACACAAAACATCCCCCAGATTCTTCCTCTTTAAAAAAGACAGTTGCAGAAACTTTAAAACCACCCAAAGCTATTTTTGTTACAAAATGGCCAATATTTCAGCCATGTCTCATAACAAGCCACTTCTTTTAGTGAATTAGCAGAACCCATTTAACCTTTTCTGAGCAAGATTAAAACCAGCTAACTGGGTGGGAATTTTAAAATACACTGCTACATGATCCCTTCTGTACCAGAGCCAGGCAGAGAACACTCCTACTTTCCTTTCTTTTGTATAACCTCTTTAGGATTCAACTCTCAATGTGCATCTACACAGCAACATTGAAATAACCAGCATTATTTCGAAATAAGTTAGTCTGTGTCTACACACCAGGCAGTTTTTCGAAATAATGTTGAAATCCTGTCAAGCTGGAGGACTTCTTACTGCGACTCCTGTACCTCTGATTGTACGAGGAGTAAGGAAAGTCAGAGGAAAAGTGCTCTATTTTGAAATAAGTGCTGTGTAGATGCTCCCAATTTCTAAATAAGCTATTTCAAAATAAGATATGCAATTGACGTGGCTCAATTCGCATAGCTTATTTCGAGTTAAGCCCTGCTGTGTAGATGCACCTGCAGTGATCTCTGTAGTTCCCACACGCTTGCCATCTGTGATTTTGTCCTGCTGTATAGCCTTGACTCTGATTCTTAGGGCTTATCTAGACTACCGGGAACAGTCGAAAGAGGATATGCAAATTCTGTGGGAATTTGCATACCGTCTTCCGATCACACTTTCAAAAGCAGAGCTTTCGAAAGTGAAAGTAGTTCAGACATGGCTTTTTTTGAGAAACCTCCTCCCCCCTTGTCGAAAAACCGCGTAAACCTCAGGCCGAAAAAGCCATGTCTACACTAGAGCTTTCAAAAGTGAAATAGGAAGAAAGTGAAATCGACTGTTCCCGATGGTCTAGATAAGCCCTTAATCTCCAGCTCATGAAGCTCATCTGAGGAAATTATATATATGTATGTCCAGGGCTTGACAAACTGCATCGAGAGCTACTCGCCAGCCCTGCACTGTGCATGTGCCAGACTGGCACTGCGCATGTATGCAGCGCTGGTGAATGGGGTGCACAGTGCGACCGGCTGAAATCTACTCGCCACGGGTGAATAGGAACAGCGGTTTGTCGAGCCCTGTATATGTTAGTCTCTAAGGTGCCAGAGGACTACTTGTTCTCAATCTTCAGGTTTGGGGAGTGGCCCAAAATTGACCTAGGCTGCTGTTATAGTAATGAGCAGGGCAACAAATGGGCTATCCCTGGATGTCTACCAAAGTCTGGGCTCACCATGAGTCCAGTAAGGTGAACACCAGTCTTACTACTTTTTGTATAGCAAAGCAATAGTGACACCTCTCTCAAACTGCTCACTATACTTTTTTATGTTATCCCCATCCAGTCAAGGAAGTCGTGTTTTGTGGCTTTGTAATAAGTAGAGAATCTTCAACCAGGGCATGCCTTGAAGCTTTTGCGTCTTTTGTCATAAAAGAGTTAAATGGACAGTGGGAAGTCCTCCTGCTGAATAATAGTGGTTTAATGGTTGAAGGAAACCTCTGGATTGCCATCCAGTCCTGTTCCAGGCAGAGGAGCACTGTGCAAAAACAAACAAAAAAAACCCCCTCCTTTTACTTTTTGTGCTTTGATTTTGGCAAAGGGATGGAAAAGTAAGATAAAATTCAGTAGGAACCCTGACTTGAGCTTGGCTGCTCTTATGTTTGTCTCTTGGGACTTCTCAACCCACAGCCTCAATTCTCTATACACTTATGTTAACATGAAGTATGAGTGACCTGCCTCAATGAGTCAGCAGAACCTCTTAACTTTTTCCCAGCAAGGTGTTTCTCTTTTGTCTTCCAATGCCTTTAAGAGAACTGGGTTTCCACCAGTGTCTGCCATTTATTTTAGTCCTGTCATGGTCTGTTCTGAGTGTCGTGTTGATGAATTTGACTTTTTAATCTTTTGCATAATATTTAGGTAGGTAGCCCTCTTTCTCCCCCATTTTGTGTGGTGTCCATATTATTACTTGTCATGGAAGTTGGTAGTAGTCCTTAAAACATGTCCTAAATATGTGCATTGTCATCAGTCTCCCATATTTGATGCCTTAGATTGGTTTGATCTATGCAGAATTTCTGACATTGCAATGGTCTCTGAAGATCTTCTATAGGCATTTACCTTGGAATGAATTAATCTCCTTGTCAATTTCTGCTGTAGATTTCCATGACTCTGCTCTGTAAAGGAGGACAGAGATGAGATGGGTGTTAAATTCATATTTTGTCAGTGTGAATCATGTTACTTTACCAATTTTTTTTCAAGTTTGACAGTTATTTGATGCTTTTGATATTTGTTACTTGACAGTTTTTGTGGTGTTTTCATTATTATACACCTCATTCCTTAGATAAAATGATTTACTTCCTTTAGTTTCTTTAATGGTTACTCTTTGTACACTGATATTCATGTATTTTGGCTTCCACTTGTTGATGAATAAATAAGCTTGTTTTAAGGTATCTGACAAAAGCTGGGTCTTTTCTTCCGATTACATGATGCATTGAATTAAGCAGCATAATGTCATCAGCAGTCATTAGTTGTACTTTCTCATTTGTCCATAAATTCCTTGGTTGTCTTCTGTGGTTACTTTCCTTGTGAGGTAGACAGTTACCAGCACAAGCAATAGCAATAGAAATGTAGCCGTGTTAGTCTGGGGTAGTTGAAGCAAAATGCAGGACAATGTAGCACTTTAAAGACTAACAAGATGGTTTATTAGATGATGAGCTTTCGTGGGCCAGACCCACTTCCTCAGATCAAATAGTGGAAGAAAGTAGTCACAACCATATATACCAAAGGATACAATTTAAAAAAATGAACAAATATGAAAAGGACAAATCACATTGCAGAACAGAAGGAGGATGCGGGGGGGTGGGAAGGGGGAGGAAGGAAGGTAAGTGTCTGTGAATTGCTGATATTAAAGGTAGGGAGAGTGGGATGTTTGTGAGTTAATGGTATTACAGGTGATAATTGGGGAAACTGTCTTGATAATGGGTGAGAAAGTTCAAAGACTTGTTAAGTCCTTGTCCGTAAGTGTCGAATTTTAACATGAATGACAGTTCAGAGGATTCCCTTTCAAGTGCAGATGTAAAAGGTCTTTGTAGCAGAATGCAGGTGGCTAAGTCATTTAGAGAGTGTCCTTTCTGGTTAAAGTGGCAAGAAACTGTTTTCTCTTTGTGATCTTGTCTAATATCTGTTTTGTGGGCATTAATCCTTTGGCGAAGTGTCTGAGATGTTTGTCCAATGTACATAGCAGACGGACACTTTCGGCACATGATAGCGTAGATTATATTTCTGGATGCGCAGGAATATGTGTTCTTGATCTTATAACTCACTTGGTTAGGTCCAATAATGGTATCAGCAGAATGAATATGTGGACAAAGCTGGCAACGGGGTTTGTTGCAAGGGAAGGTACCAGGGTTGGTATTAGTGTGGTATGTCCTGTGGTGGTTGGTAAGAATCATCTTGAGGTTAGGTGGTTGTCTATAGGAGACTATGGGTCTGTCTCCCAGAGCCTCTTTGAGTATGGTATCCTGTTCCAATATAGGCTGTAGTTTCTTGATAATGTGTTGGACAGGTTTAAGTTGGGGGTTGTAGGTGATGACAAGTGGTGTTCTATTGTTGGTTTTCTTGGGTCTGTCTTGAAGTAGATGGTTTCTAGGTATTCGTCTGGCTCTTTCAATTTGCTTTTTTGTTTCTCTGGGTGGGTAGTTGAGATTTATAAATGCTTGGTAGAGATCCTGAAGCTTCTGGTCTCTGTCAGTGGGGTTAGAGCAGATGCGGTTGTATCGAAGGGCTTGGCTATAGACGATGGATCGTGTGGTGTGTTCTGGATGGGAGCTGGATGCATGTAGGTAACTGTATGAGTCAGTGGGTTTTCTGTAGAGAGTGGTGTCTAATTTTCCATTGTTGATTTGTACGGTGGTGTCCAGGAAGTGGATCTCTCGTGTAGAATGGTCCAGGCTGAGGTTGATGGTGGGGTGTAGGTTGTTGAAATCTCTGTGGAATATCTCCAGTGTTTCTTGGCCATGTGTCCAGATCATAAAGATGTCATCGATGTACCGTAGGTAGAGGAGGGGTGAAAGGGGACGGGAGTTGAGGAAACGTTGTTCTAGGTCAGCCATAAAGATGTTAGCATACTGTGGGGCCATGCGTGTACCCATGGCTGTGCCGCTGATCTGGAGGTATAAGTTGTTCTCAAACCGGAAATAATTGTGGGTGAGAACAAAGTTACATAGGTCTGCTATCAGGTTGGCAGTAGTGTCCTCTGGGATAGTGTTTCTAATTGCTTGTAATCCGTCTTCATGTGGGATGTTGGTATATAGAGCTTCTACATCCATGGTGGCAAGGATGGTATTATTGGGGAGGTTATCGATGTTTTGTAATTTCCTTAGGAAGTCAGTAGTGTCTCGGAGATAGCTGGGGGTATTGGTTACGAAGGGTTTGAGAAGAGTGTCTACATAGCTGGATAGACCAGTAGTGAGCGTGCCAATACCAGAGATGATGGGACGTCCGGGGTGCCCAGGTTTATGGATCTTGGGAAGTAGATAGAACAATCCTGGTCGGGGGTCAGAAGGTGATTCTGTGAGGATTTGTTCCCGAGTAGCTGTGGGGAGGCTTTTAAGGAGACAGTGTAGTTTCTTTTGGTAGTCCAAGGTGGGATCAGAGGGGAGAGGTTTGTAAAATGTGGTGTTCGAGAGTTGTCTGGTTGCCTCCTGGTTATAGTCGGCCTTATTCATAATGACCACAGCACCCCCTTTGTCAGCTGGTTTGATTACAATGTCCAGGTTGTTTTTGAGACTCTGGATGGCATGGTGTTCAGCGCGGCTAAGATTGTGTGTCGCTTGTTGTCGTTTGTGAATAATGTCAGTCTGTGCGTTGTTGCGGAAGCTGTGTATATAGAAATCCAGATTGTAATTCCGACCGTCAGGGGGAGTCCATATAGAATTATTTTTCCTTTGGTGTTGGTAGGGGGGATCTGGTAGGTCAGATTGATGTTCAGTGGTGGTTTGGAAATATTCTCGGAGACGGAGGCGGCGAAAAAAAGCCTCAAGGTCACCACAAAATTGTATCCAGTTTGTGGGGGACGTGGGGCAGAAAGAGAGACCCCGGGACAAGACAGACTCTTCTGCTGGATTGAGTTTGTAGCTGGAGAGGTTAACAATATTATCCGGTGGGTTGAGGCAGTTGCTGTTGTAGCCAGTGGTATGGAGCAGGTTAGAAAATTTATTGTCTTTTCTTTGTTGTAGGGAATAGAAGTGTGTATAGTAGATTTCTTGTCTGGTGGAACAAAAGTCTTGCAAGGTGTCAGTCGGTGTGGATGTTTGTCTTGAGATGAGACGATCTAAGTTAGAAATGTCATTCTTGATGGTTTTCTGTTTCTTGTATAAAATACTTATCAGGTGGTTTCTTAATTTCTTGGATAGTGTGAGGCAGAGTCTTTCACTGTACTCAGTGAAGCAATAGCAGTGACTTCTTTCTCTTACTCCTCTTGTCTCTGCTAATGCAGCAGGATCTGCACTTGCTAACAAGGTTGATGTTTCAAGAAAACACTTACCAGTCCATTATAATAAAGTACCAGAAAAAAAGCCTCATTTAGTAGACTTCTCTTAGCTTGACACATTTCCTACTCTTCATTTTATGCCAAACTCCTCCACAGAAAATATGAGAATTCCTAGCTTAACATTAGACAGGACTATGCAGCACTTTAAAGACTAACAAGATGGTTTATTAGGTGATGAGCTCACCTAATAAACCATCTTGTTAGTCTTTAAAGTGCTGTATAGTCCTGTCTTTTGTTTCAGCAAGACCAGACTAACACGGCTGCATCTCTATTACTAGCTTAACATTAACACTGTATCAGTGTAAAACTACATTGCTCCCTAAAGGTGTGTCTACACTGCACCATAGCTTGAAATAAGATATGCAGTTTGAGCTACACAAATTGCATATGTTATTTCTATCTTAATTTTGTAATTTGGCGCTGTCTACAGAAACATGCTTTACTCCTCATGGAATAAGGCTTACAGGGATGTCGAAATAGCAAGCCCGTTATATTTTGAAATAATGGGCTTGCTGTGAAGACATGGGATAGCTATTTCAGGATACTCTGGTATCCCAAAATAGTGTTGCAGTGTAGATGTACCCCAAGATATTATTTTTTGTGAAATTTATTTTCAATTAGATTTATTTTTTTCTTTGCTTCACAATAGTAAGGGATTTCTGTAGTATTTTATAGTTTATGCTCTGGCTGTGCTATGGGATTTTATTGTTGCATTTGCCATTTTTTGTCACAGGATGGCAGCATGAGTAAGATGCTAAGAACCTGGCATCTTTGTTGACATGTTCTAAAGATTTTTGTAGTGATAGCTTGTTGCACTGTTGTGCTTTCAGGTGAGGGATCAGACATCATTTTAAATCCTGAAGGCTGTGATTTTTTGTTTCCAAGACACTTGCATGGCTTATGTAAACTGAATGGTAGAAGTCATGACGGGAACAAGTGAAAAACTTCCTTTCAAATGAAAGATAAGAATTCTTGTCTGTTCCAGATTTGTAGGCAGTGTAAGTCTGGTTTTCATAGGCAAGTTTTTAAATTCTCAGATTTTAACAGTCGTTCACACAGATGTTCGTTTTCGGCAGGCTAGGTGGGATCTGAGTGTGCTCCTATGAGATCTGTTTGCAACTAAGGTTTTGTGTCTGTTTCACAAAACTGATTTAAGATAAGTCTGGATCTCAATATCCCTGAAAGTTCAGAAAGCTTAGATACAGATTGGAATTTGTGTCTCAGCTTGGAATGTGTGCGTATTATCTGGGTCGTATGGTGCAGATTTTACTAGTGGAGAACTCCCAGGAAGATCAGGATAAGTACTTCAGGGCTGGACTGCAGCATACCTGTAGGAACCTGTAGCATACCAAGGGCAGATGCAGTGACTGCACCTGCAAAATGCACCTGTTGGAAAAAAACAGCCTTTGTTGCCCATAAGCAGCACCCAACTGAAGAAGCACTAATTTCTGGCATAAAATTGCTGGTTTTGCAGATGAAAATGTATGTTTTTGTTGATGCAAAGATTATAGATTTATTTTGCTGGAAGATGAGAACCATCTGTTACTCTGACCTTTGAAAACATAGAATACAAAAAGACTAGAGAATAAGCTCAGGAAGTAGATGACTCAGAATCCTTTTCCCCTCTTGTTAGCATTTTCAATAGTTTAGTCAATTATTACCTAAAGATACAGTTCCAGTTTGTAATGGTTCTAGGACAGTGACATGGCCTTCCTCTGACCTGGAAGAGGAAGGACCCTCTAAGATCCCTTGATGGGTGGGTCCAACCTCATCTAGCCCTGCCCACAGGAAGCTGGAAGGTGGGGCATAAGAGCTCAGAGCTCAGTTAGAGCCAGGTGGCTGACCAGGCCAGATACCCAGCTTCTGCTCTTGCCGCGATGGGCCCAGTTATGCTGCAGGAGCTGGTCCGTGAGGGGAGCCAGTTTAAAAAACAGCTCCCCTCATGGGACTTGGCACCAGCTGGAACTGAGCTGGGCTACCTGTCCACCCAGATCCTAGTATACTTTAAATGCAGAGCTGCAGCGGTGGTACGTCCCAGACCCAGCACGAACCAAAACTGAGCTGGGCTGCCTGCCCAGCTGGCTCCTAATACACTTTAAATGCAGAGATACAGCAGGGGTAGATCCCAGATCTGTTGCAAGACATGACTGAGCTAGGCTGCTAAAAAATTTACTGGCGGAAGGGGCAGAGAGGGAGAATGCATGTAATCTGTAGCATTAACCTATAAGCTTTTGCGTATTGGTTAATTGGTTAATCGGCTACACTATTACATCCCTATACTATTCCAATGTTAGGGAGAATGTAAAGGAAATACTTTTCTTTACCTCCTCATTCTGAGAACAATCAGTACAGACTGTGGCAAGGATGGGCAATAAGTAGTCCACGGGCTGGATGCAGTTTTCCCACTGATCCAAGGGTGCAGCTGTATCCAAGCAGCAACTCTCCATGTGGATATTAGATTGTATTAGGTCATGTTATCTAACCCAGGACCTTGAAGCCCCTGTGGGCATCCACACTCACCCCATTTGAGCTGTGTCTTCCTCCAGCATTTCTCAACAACATACCTCTTATTGAGATGTACGAAGCCACAGCTTGGGCATCGCACCATATATTTGCCAAACATTATGACATTATCCAAGATGCCAGAGCAGACATATTAGTAGGTCTCACTGTGCAGTCTGTTTCTACCAATTACATACCTCCAAAGTTCCCTTTTCCCATACAGGAGCTGCTTTACAGTCACCTACAGTGGAGAACCCAAAGGGACATCCCTGAAGAAGAAGGTTTCTCATTTTGTGCAGTAACTGAGGTTCTTCTAAATGTGTGTCCCTTTGAGTGCTCCACTACCCACCCTCTTCTCCTCTACCTTGCAGTGTGACTTTCATTTCTCTACAGTAGAGAAGGAACCAAACCATGGGATTCGCGCCCACCAAACAGATTCCGATGCTACTGCAAGGCATCCACTGCACACATGCATCCCAGTCAGGTTCTGCTACTGAAGATCTCTGATCAACAGCGTGGGGACATGCCAACACCTAGATTGGTGCACAGACTTGCTGTTATAAAGACCATTAAGGAGAAGATCTGGGTAAAAAATAAACCAGATCTGCCATAAAAAATAAACATCAAAGCCACTGATGTCTTTGTTCAGTTTCATGCCTCTGACCAGCTATTTATATTTTGGGGATTTTCTAGGCATTTCTAGAAGCACCAGAATTCTTCTCTTTTTCTCTCCAACTCTGCAGCAAACCGAACCTTGTGCTGAAAAGAGCTGCATGTTGCTTCCTCCAGATCCTATCAGTGGTATTCTTGAGTCAGCTAGAGAAGACACTGATGAGCAATATGAAGCTGGTCTAGTCACCATTAAGGACCTCAGTAGACTTCCTTTGCTGTACTTTCAACTGCCAGTAATTTTTAGAGGGCTTAGGTATACTGATTTACATTTACAAATTCTATTAACTTGCCCATTTTATTCTTTGAGTGGTTCATGTCCATCCTATTCATTTCCTGTGTATTGAATGTTGTTGCAATTTTAATTAGTTTTATGTTCTTGGTAGTAGTATATTTGTATTCACAAAAACATGGGAACAATTTCATCTATTGATGCCATACAATATGCCTATTGAATGTAAAAATAGCATTTGAATATATCTCCCAACCATTGTTAGTTCTCTTCACATGATAATGTGCCACCTTAGTCTGTGAACCTTTAAACAACATGAATCTAGGAACTTCAGAGACCTGCACTTTTCATTAGCAGAAGCCAGAACTGAAGTTAGTTTTTGCAGCTTTGAACTATTTATGCCAGGCTCCAACTCCAGAGGGCACCCATGGGGAAAAAAATAGTTGTTGCTCAGCACTCACTAGCAGGCCCTGCTGATCGATCAGCTCTCCCGTCCCCTCCCCCCACATGCCGCCTGCTTTCTATGGATCAGCTGTTCAGTGGTGTGCAGGAGGCACTACAAGGGAAGGAAGAGGAGAAAGGGCAGAGTGCTTGAGGGGAGGACAGGGACGAGAAGAGACATCTTAGAAAGATAGCGCCACTGCCAGGAAGCCTTTACATTGTAAGTGTGAGCATAATAAAAATGTGTACACCTACAGTTTTCAGAGGCATTCATTCTGGGTTGAAAGACTGGAAACTACAGTTGACCACCGGGAAACTCATTCCATCCCCAGTGACAGTATTGTGGGAGAAAGGAAAAGCAGAGAGAAATATAAGCTGATTTTGAAAATGATGTAAAAATGCCTTTAAGCACTTATTTCATTGACCAGGTTTAGGTGACTGTGTCCCTCCTTCAACAGCAGTGGGTAGGACTATTGGAAAGGCGCAAGTGGGGAAACAAAGGTGGTGGCAATGGATAGTCTACTATTCTAGACCAATTAATAACACTGTTTAAAAACCTCAAACTACTTGAAATCCCACTTAGGATGTGGCTACACAGTAGGGCTTAACTCGAAATAAGGTATGCAAATTGAGCTCCATCAATTGCATAGCTTATTTCGAAATTGGAAGTGTCTACACAGCACTTATTTTAAAATACAGCACTCTTGCTCTGACTTCTCTTACTTCTTGTATAATGAAAGTTAGGGGAATCGGAGTAAGAAGTCATCTAGCTTGACGGTATTTCGACATTATTTTGAAATAACTGCTTGCTTTGTAGGTGCTAGTTATTTAGAAATAAAGTTGCTGTGTGGACGTACCCTTATTTTGTATATTTAAGAATGTGTCCTTCCACACCAATGAATTTGTTCAGAAGTAGAGAAGTGATTTAGCAGTGAGGGAGGGAGTGCAGCATCTCTGCCTAACTTGTGCTCATTCTCCTGTAGGTCTCAGTGTAGTGCAGGGGAGGGCAAAAGGGCCTCAGGGGGACCAGATCTGACCCACCAAGTGAGTTGATCTGGCTCATGTAGGCCCTGCTGCTTCCCCTGCCCCCAGACCAAACAGAGCCTGGGGGCGGGGAAGTGCGCAAAGTCTTCTCCTGCCCTGCGAGGAGACTTCTAAGCTCCACACACTCCTTGCAGGATGGGGGCAGGGTGGGAGGAGACTTTGCATGCTCCCCTTACCCCCAGGTCAATCAGGGCTGGGGGTGGGCAGAGCATGTAAAGTCTCCTCCCACCTTGCTAGGGGCTCAGCACTTAAAGTCAACCACAAGCTACTGCTCAGCTGGTGGCTGACTTTAAGTGTGGCCCTTCCTTGCAGGGTGGGGTCAGGGAATGAAAGACTTCAGGTGTTCCCCTTTCCCAGGCCCTGGTTGACCTGGTGATAGCAGGGGGGAGCCTGTGAAGTCTCCTCCCACCGCCAGGGGCACAGGTACCTAGAAAGAACTGCCAGGTGTTTAAAACAGCTGGAGGTTCTTTCTGGGGGAGAGGCAAAGACTTTGTGCGCTCCCCCACCTCCAGACCAATCAGGGTCTGTGGGTGGGGAAGCACAGAAGTGTGCGGCCCCGCCCCTTTTGCCTGAGGTCCTGCCCTTTCTGGGGTGGCTCAGGGCCACTTCAAAAATTTCTGAAGTGGCCTCAGTCAAAAATTATTGCCCACCCCTGGAATAGTGTCATAGATGACCTTAAATGCCTTGATGGTATTTTTATCACTATTCACTAGTGTTCTACTGCAAGAATGGAGCTCCTTTTTGGCCTAGTTCTCTTTCGCATAGGCATGTTCTCTTCCCACTGATGTAAAGGGTATGCACATGTTTATCTGAGTGCTGTTTTTACTCCTTTTGCACTTATGTAGTTGCTTATAGTATGGTCTCCTTTTCTAAGATGTCACCAAAGTCCACTATAAAAAAACAACCACCACCAACAGAATGTTAGAAGCGAAGAGAAGTCAACATGGCCTTATGTTATTGATAGAAATAGCTAGAATTCTCTAACATGTATTATAGAGGGAGAAATAGCTGAAATGCCGTGTTCTTAGCACATTATCATTTGCTATTTAATCTGTCACTTTTTAAAGGAAATAAGCATATGGGAAATTCTGTAATGCAGAGTTTTTAAAATGATTGTCCATAGTAATTTAGGACCAATAAGATCAATTTGACTAATACAGAAATATTTTTTACTTTATGAAATGGAGCCAAAAGGAATTAACATATAAATACAAAATAGGAGAGGTGAACTTTGTAGGAAAGATGAATTAAGTGGATAAGTATCGAATCTTGTCATACAGCTTTTGATACAGGTGAGATGTCAAACTGCTCTTTTCTTTTTTTTTAATAATGCATTTCATCGTTCAGCTAGCTGATGGTTGTGAAACTTGTTGCTCAAGGGGGTTAGTCTTTCAGTTACAGTGGGTGTTCAGTCTTTGATGAAAGCAATAAAAACAGCAGTGTTCTACTTGAAAACAAACAACTTTTGTATTTCAGCCACCTGCTACTGGCAATTTTTGTACGTACACACAAAGACATTTAAAAGTACATGTTCTACCTACCAAACTTCAGAAAGTAACAACATATTTGCAAAGAAAATTATCAACTTAAAACTGGGACTACAGCATTTTCATATTGATTGATGTGGTGAATTATTTCCCTGTTTTTGCCTTCTCTGTAATTTTGTAGCATCTGAGGCAAGTGGTGTGGCCATAGCATATACAGACTGTAGTGCTGGGATTCTACATTAGTAATGTAATTCTCTGGGGGGAACATGCCAACCTGACTTTTCTGGTGTGACTTGGCTTACTGATTCTTTGGTCTTTTGTTTGTCTCTACTGCCATGTGCTTTGTACGTTTTTGCAAAGCCTGTCATCAAATAACGCATTCTAGAGGTCATGCCCGCCGAGGGTGGGACGGGGGGACAGGGGGGACAAAGAAGGCACGTTGTCTCCCATCTGGAGTAAGGGCCCAGCAATTCAGTTGGTCCCCCTGCTAGAGGCTGCTTTATTTTCACCTTTTGTGGTGAGACACTTGATCCTGGAATATTTGAAATCCTATTTTATTGATTCTCCTCAGAAGCATAATGGAAGATACATTGACAGTAAAAGGGTTCTTGGTGAACCACGATAAAAACATATGTGTCAGTACGTACTTTATTTAGATGGTCACAAGCACTGGTGAGAAGGGGAATTGTTTCTTCTCAACATTCAGGGAGGAATATATTGCTGAGTGGAGGACAGACATCCCTTGTTGGGCTCAAAAGATGGAGGAGAGAAAAGAGCACAGTGGGGCACACTCAGGAACACAAACTATAAGCAGACATAATGCAGAGAATGGGCAGGAAAAAGGACCCAGGAAAAAAAGGGATGAGGGAAGACAGAATTGAAATCTGTGGAGAAATGGGTTTGTGGGCTGTACAGACATGAATGTCGATGTATGGTCATGCACATGCATATACAGATAGATACACGCTACTCAGAGATGCATGTAAGGCACAATGGTGGGGAGTGGCTTTTGGTAGGAGTAAATGAGTAGAATTTGTCTGTAGAACCTCCTGATTTTTGAGCGAAAGATGCTTCCTCTACTTACTCGTTCCCCTGCAGAATGTATGATCTCAGCAAAATTTATCCACACCTATAAGCAATACAGTGCCATGGCTGTAGGATCAAGCAGAGCTATGTTACTCATCTCAGGGCTGACCCATGACGATGAATAAGGGAGGGGAGTGTACTTCCCCTTCTGAAATGCTGTAGCAGTTGCCAGGCAGCTGTGTGTTTTCTGTGCTCTGCGATATTCTAGCTCTTCTCCATCTTCATTCTTCCTCTCCCCCACAAGTGCACCTTGTAATTTTAAAAGCCTGTAGCTGAAGTGAGCAGGATGCTTTGTGGCATTTCACTTGTTTCCAGTGCTGTACAATTTTATTTATGTTTTAATTGAGAGAACAGAAAATGAATTAACTGAAGAACAAAGATTACAGAAGCTCATATTTTTTAGTGGAATTTACATACAGACTGAATTATAAGAGAACGTATATGAAAATCATTGCAATGATGCCACCCCAGTTATCTTTCCAGTTATAGCTGAACCTGTAAAGAAAAAGAGATGCCTTTTGTATATCCTTAAATAAAGTATGTCATAATTAATGATATCCAAAATATTTTTAATTAAATAAAAAAACTACTCAAAGCTAAGTTTATTCACATCTTATTACAAACTTGAATATACAACCATTTCTGCAAAAAAGTGCCCATGGGAACTGTGTGTTTGTGTGTATATGACACTTTGTGCTACTGTGTCTCAAAGTATGCATACAGAAAAATATGAGAGGTGCTACAGAAAAATATTTGAGTTGCAAAATCAGTCAGAATAGGTTTGTTGTTCTAATTTTAGTCAAACGTGGAAATTGTTACCTCAAATTATTACTAATGTTCAGTTGGATGCCTGTCTTCTCAAATAGGAGTTGATGGAAGAAAATAATTGTGTAGTTTTGTTTGTGAAATCTGTTTTAAAATAGCTCTTAGTATCTGGTGGATTTTGGTTTTTTTTGGTGTTTTCTATAATACTGGATTTTGGATTTATGTATGAAACTTTAAATTACCATAACAAAACCAATATTGGAAGAAATAAGTGATTTAAATATAGCTGAAGATAGTGTCCAACACAAGGCAGATGAATTCAGACACACTACATAGGGCATCAGACTTGGAACGATTGCTAGTGTTAAGCTGTCTGTGGACTGACAAGTAGTACGTTTGCCAACTGCTAGATAGAGGGGTTGCTATGCAGAAGAAAATGCAAATTCTATGCATAAATACATGCAGTGCTGACCATCTTTTATTTCATACTGGCAATATATTTTAAAGGGCAAGAGCAAGGTTGAAAATGTCACTTTGTTCGGTGTGCCTGGTGGTCTTGAAGACCATTGCCAGGATTCTTTTATTATGTTCATTCATCCATGCATCCTGCTGAGGACTACAGCACTAAATTATAGTGCCCCAGACTGAAAACCATTAATCTTAAGCAAGTAACTTATTACAGGTTATTAGCTGTTCACCTTGAAACCTGTGAATGGAAACAAAAATTATCCTAATGTCCAGTGCTGTATATTACTAGAAAAAAGCAGTTGCTAAATTCAGAAAGTTTTGTATTTTTTCAGTTGTTTGACATTAGATGTTACCTGTGCAGTTACGTAGGTCAGTAATATACTGACATTTTATAGAAGTGATTTTAGGAAAGATGTTCTTGCTCTCTCTTTATCCATTCCTGATATCCTTTGGTGCTCTAAGTCACACTCTTTATTGAAAGATGGGGAGGAGAGAAGGTGGGGTTGTCAGCTTCATTGCAATCCTGTGTATAGGAATCTGGAGTCTGAAAAGCTTTCTGAATTTGTCAGACTATTTTATGGAAAAAAGAATAATCTGTGCCATGCTTTAGCATATCTCCAAGAAGAATTCAACAATATTTTTGATCTGCAAAAGTATAAAATAGCATTATTTACCATTGGATAAATAAATTTAGTTGATGTACATCAGTATGTTTTCCTTAATCCAAGGCATCAGGAGGGCTTTTGTGATAAACATGTTCATGTATTAGTAGAGGGAGCTCGCCCCAGGGGAACTGTCTTTCAAATAATCCTTTTTCCCCCACCGGAATAACTACATAAGGGAGTGGAAACTGCAGTTAGAATTCTGATTCTTCTATTGGATGAGGGAGGCAGGATTGCTTCTAAACCTGTGGGCCGCTGAAGGTAAGGAGCTTCGCTTGCATCCTTTGCACTACTGCTTTCCCTCTTCCGTGATTCCTTGCTCTGGCAGGAATCTATGAAACCGAAGAACTGAAAATCAGGACTACTTAGCTAAGGCATAACAGCAGCTGCTAGAGTTTGTATATGCGGACTCCTGCCATGTGATGGGTATATAACCTTTCGTAACAATGACCAATGGAGTCAGGAAATAAAGATACTTAAAATACTATTGAGCACTAGTTAAAAGTTCATATTATTGAACAATTGTATAAGAGAGCCTCATATTTGAATGTATAAAGACGATAGTCATTGTGGTTAAACCTTCAGATGATGGTTAGGATATCCTAATAGTCTGGGTCACTTTGGAAAAACTTAAAAAATAACAAATAGACTAGTAAAAGACAAATTGTTGTTTTTAAAGTTTTCCTGTTACAGACTAACTCCGCTACCCCTCTGAAGCTTTTGGGTCGCTTTGGTTAAGCCACATGAAACCTAATTTTCCAAAGAGCTCAGGGCTGGACTGTCAAGTTCATATTTGGAGCTAGACTTTCAAACTTCAGCTCCTGTTTAGAAACGTAAGAGCAGATTAGATTTTCAATAGCCTCAGCGCCCATTGTGCTCCAAACATAGTGAGTTCTTTTGAAAAGCTGTCTGGTTTATCTAAATAGGAGCTGAACTCTTGAAAACCTGATCTTTCATTTCTGTATGCTCTGGTTTCAGCATCTATAAAATTGGGTATTTAGCCATGGGATGTTGTTGAAAACATTTGAGTCTTACATGGAAGTGTCACAAGGTGCAGTCAAAAACACCCCTTTGTATTGTTCCCCGGTGTGCTGATCATGCCACTGACACCCCCCACCACCCTGTCCTGCTGGGCCAGTTCCCCTAGACAAGGCAAGGGTTGGGGTTACCACCTCCCCAAAAAGCAATGCAGACACTGAGTGCTTAATCTCTGGGAGGGTGCAGTTTTAGGGCACAGCACCCAGGAAACCAACCCCCAGAAGGAAAAAAACCCAAATAAATCCATCTTTCTTCATGTAAAAGTTTTACACAGTGAAACTTTTTTATCATCCAGGTAAAACCCCTTTATTAATGAAAGACGAATATGCACACTGGTTCTCTCCACACACACCCCTTCCTCGGTAATAGTTATTTACACTGGGCTCAATAGTAAAATAAAAGTGCTTTTATTGAGTACAAACAGTAGGACTAAAGTGATTGAGAGTTAAAACAGACAGATCCGAATAAGTTGTAGAATTAAAATGAAAAGAAAATGCATAGCTAGTTCTCATACACTAAAACTTATTACAAACTTCCCCTAAAACCTAGTCTTATTTTTGGCAAGCCTTCAAGTCAAAGATGATCTTTCTTCTCTGACTTGGGTCCCTAGCTCTCCTTTTGGGTGTGTCATGCCAGCCAAAGACAAAAGGACTGATAGCTTCCCATTATTTAAATAAACTTTTCCTGGTGGGGGGAATTTTTTGTTCTACATCTCCCTTTTCATGAAAAATTACCTGGTCAGTCTGGCATTCTAGTACAAAGTGGTATGGTCACATGTCTTCCTAGTACCAACCACTGCTTAGACTTAAAGGAGAAAGAAGGCTGTTTACAAATTGGTAAGTTTATCACCCAGTTGTTAAGGCTTGCAGGGGAGAAGGCATTAGTAACGGTGCTCATTAGCACATTTAAAACTATAAACAGTTTCATACTTCATATTTTTAATTTTACATACAAAAATGATACATGCACCAAAATAGGATATATTGATTCAGAAGACTGTAACATTAAAATTGATAGGTTACTTGAGGTATTTTGACCAAAACATCCCTGAGTTATGCATATTTATATCGATAAGCCAATTTCAGAAAGCATGGGGGAAACTGTAATGGGAAGATGCTATAGAAGTGCCAACTATAATTATCCTTATACACAGTGTATCTTAGTCTCAGAAAGGGATTCAGTTCAAAAATAGTCTGTCAGCACCAGTTGCTGTTACTGAGACAGTATCATAAAGCTTCTGTTAATTCAGAGTGGTTTTCACAATTTTAAATTAGGTTTTTGATTCACTTTTAGTTGTTGGAGCCAGAGGCAGCCTTATTAGCTTGCTTTTTAGTAAATAATCTGGTGGAATAAAGAACACAACACTTTCTTTCATATTATAAAATCTATTTGCTTGTTTTGTATTTAGGAGCATTCCTAAGAATTTCTGATCACTAAAACCCCACCTAACACCAGCCTATGCAGAGAGGACCCTCTCTCATTTTCCTAAAGCAAAAGTTCTCAATCTGAAAGTTGCAGCTTTCCTGCTCTTTCAATATTTCCAAATAGGAGGCAGAGCCTGGTTAGATCCTGGTGAGATGGGATGGACGTCCTGTAGTAGTCCTGATTTGGAAAAGCTGAAGAACCACGGCCCTAAATCAGTGAACAAAAACGAAGCAGTCCTGTTTAGAAATTTGCCCAACTGTGTTCTGGCATGAAATCACTACTAATTCTTAATTTTATAGAACCACACATACTTCCAATCTATGTTTTAGAGATCAGGTTTAATTTGCTACCTGTTCTTTAGAAAGAAGGTAGGTCTATGGCACTAAAATGAATATTGCTTTAAGGAATATCTTCTCATTCTCTCTTCCATAGGACAGTATACACTGTTGTTTGTTTTTGTGTTTCAGTATGCAGGGCATTTTAAAGAAAACTCACATAAACACACACATCTTGCAGAATTTCTATATAAGAAATAGTGAAGAATTGCTATATGTTTCTACTAAGTGTATAATACATTAGCATCTGCTGAGTATGAACATTTCATTTTCTAATTTGTTGCTAAAACAGTTACTTTAATGTTTCTGGACTAATTGCATTAAAACGTTTTCTTTAAAATTCAGCCTAACTTTAGCGACTGATAAGATTAGTCCAGAGCAAACTTCCCTTTAAGCTGAGCAACCGCTCAGCTATGTTCTAAGCACCATGCAGAGGTTCAAAGCTCCCCACCCAGTCAGGGAGATCAGCTGATTGGAAGAGACAGGCCTGAATAAATAGCAGCTAAATGCTGCCTGCCTTGTGATTGAAATGGAAGACAATCAGACAAGATAAGGCTGGGAGGATGGAGTGGGAGTGTAATTAACTGGCTTGGGGAAAAGTTCCATCTGCTGGAGGAGAGGGGAGAGCAGAGTCAAAAACCCATCAGTCTTTTCAATCTTCCTGGGCTGGGAACGAGAGGTCAAGGGACTGACTGCATGGGGTAGATAGGGGAAAGAGGGAGTGATTGAGTGCTGGCATCTGTGCAGTGAGGTGGAGTCAGGGGGCAGTTGTTTCTGGTGTCTGATTCACTGCAGTCCCCTCTGTAAGGCTGGTTTGGAAGGAGGGGAGGAAAGCCTGGTGTGCCTGTGTGTTTGTGCTAGGAGGATAATTGCATGATTACATTTCAAATAAAGTTTGCATATAGGTGTTAATGGATTAAGATAAGAAAAAAAAGATTATTTTAACACTTTCAGAGCGGTAGCTGTGTTAGTCTGTAGCTGAAAAAATATTTTAAAACAGTGAATAGTCTAAGGTGCTGCTGGACTATTTGTTGTTGTTTTTTAATTCTTTCAACATAATTTGTTTAAGGGTGGAAGATATCCAATACTCTGGTCTTAATGATTTTTTTAAAAAATCCTGTGTTCCTAATTAAGACATGGTAAATTGTGTTGCATTAAGGCCAGATCTTTGGTATCTGATAGAGTTCTGGGCTTAATGAGTTAGAAGTAGCTACTACTATGTGTGATGCTAGTTGTTTTGTAGGATGAAACCTTATTTGCAAGCTCTTTGAAATATGCAAATGTCTACAGACCATGCATTAATTTGTTCTGGGGTTTCTACTCTTCCTCCATTGGAAAAAGGCTAATTCCCTAACTTCATACAGCATCTTTGTAGTCACTAAGGGTACCTCACAGGTATCTTGTTTTGATATATTTTATTCTACACATATGCACTGCTTAAAATATACATGTATATGGTGTGTGGATAGGTGTAATGTTTTGTTTGTGTGTGTGTATATATATATAGATATATAAATATAATATTTTGCTTGTATCGGTGGTATACATCGATACGCTACCTCAGTATTGGCGGGCCACATAAGAAGATTCAACCTGGCCAAGGATAGAAAATATTAGAGGGAACACTGGTCCAGTGACTTGCTTGTATGGGCAGATTTATATTTCAGCAGTGCTGTCATTTATTTTAACTTGTGGTTTAACCACATTACAGCATTTCAAGACATTTTTTACAAGATCTGTCCAGATCATTTACTTCCCTCATGCAGGTTAAATTGAATATTTTATTTTAAACCTTTGTTTCTCTATTATTGGCTGATTTGAAAGTGCCACTTCTGAGCTTGGTAAATGATTTGAAAGACTAACTTTGAGGAGTTGAGGGAGAAATAGTGTACATATGAAGGTTTTTTTAAAAATAGTAAAAATATACACAGCGGTTTGGGTTCAGTGTTTAAAACCAATATATCTGAATAAAAATAAAAATTAAATATTTTCTCTCAAATAATCAAATACTAGCTGTATTTAAAATTAACCTCAGAAGTGACTTGTCTCTTTGTTACAAAACTGTAGCCTTAGTTATATTTGGTTATATTTGTCCTGATTTTCTGTTTCTCTTACAAATGAGACAATGTTCTTTTAAAACAAGTTCTTTTTAGTACTTAGATTTATTAAATTTATCTGATTTTTGCATCACTGGTGCTCTAATATGGATGCCCCAGATGGATTGTACTGTATAGAAAAATGATCCCTGTCTCATGAGGTAGTCGTATTTCTTAAGTTTTTGAAAGTATCTCACTCAAGTAATATACAATATGTATATCTGTGAGAAGTGAATATTTATCTTTTTTGAGAGGTCAAGTAGCCCTTAGCATTTGAAAATGATTATTTCAGGGCCAGTACTTCTGTTTCTGTGCAATTTGAAAAGCAACAAAGTGATAAAAATTGGACAGAGAAGGTGATTGTACACTGGGAACCTGCAAGTCTTTTGTAGTAGAAGCTGTAGTGTAGATGTTTTGAATGTCAGGAAAGCACCTGTGTACTGTCTGCATTATAGTTGTCACCTTTGCTGTCTTTGCCCTGGTCTGCACTAGGGAGTTATTTTGAAATAACTCTCCTTATTTTGAAATAACAAGTGGAGCATCCATGCTACCAAGGCTGTTATTTTGAAATAACAGGATGGTTATTTCGAAAAAATAACCCCTGATTTCCATGAGGAATAATGCTTATTTTGAAATAATTATTTCAAAACAGCAGCAATAAGGATGTTTCACTTCTGCTATTTTGAAATAACTTTTCCCAGAATCATTCAAAGTAATTACTCCCCAGTGCTTCCTGGGGTTCTAAGTTGTGGTAGCACGTCCACATTAAGGGAGCCTATCTCGGACTAATTTTGAGGCTTTCCTGTAGTGTGGACATGCTATTTCAAAATTATTTTGGGAGTTGTTATTTTGAAATAAGTTATTTTGAATAATTTCCTCGTGTCAACATGCCCTGGAATTTTATGGGTCTGAATTTTCAGTGGACTCTCTCAGAGAGCATAAAAATCAAGGAAAGTATCAGCTGTATGGCACATTTGCACCTATCATGGTAATAGATCTTGGTGAGGGATCAAGGGAGTGTTTGGCCACACCAGGACTCAATCAAACAGCAGGTAGTGCGTTTTCTTGGTGTCTCATTGAAAATGTTGATGCTAAATCCTGCGAAAATGAATGTTTCTCATCTCATTAACAACTGTGTCTTTGTACTCCACAATTCACAGAGGGTTGTATAGGATGCTGGCATGGAAGAAACAACAGCACGGATCCTTACAGAGCCATGAGTTCAGGGATAAAGAACGGAGGAAGGGAAAGTGCTCAGGGAAAGTGCCCATGTAATTAGGTGCCCATGTAATTAGGATGGACTCTGTATGCAGATGCCCAAGATCTGCTGGATTGGTTTCCTCCAGGAATCCAAGTTTGTCTGAGTTTCTTTGCCTATATGTTGTTTGCAAATAAAGACCTCGTCCCTACAAACATCCCCCTTTTGAGAGAATGCAGTGGTAACTTGAGTTAAAACTCAGCATTCTTCTCTTCTGTTTCTTCTCTTCTGCCATTTCAGTGGGGGAGTTAGAGTTTAATTTGTAAATACCATGATCATCTGTCACCTAAAATAATTAGGAATGGCTTACACAGAAAGAGAGTTATTTCTTAGGTGTCTGGCTGATGATTCTTTTCTGCAAGCTAAAGGTCTAATAATAATTGCCATTTTTCGAATTGGAAAGGCATTTTCCCCCATGTCAGGAAAATTAGCACATAACTTGGAGATTTCTCACCTTCCTGTGCAATGTGGGACACAGGTCACTTGCTGGTTGGAATTAGAGTAAATGGTGGGTTCCCTGTAACTTGACATCTTTAAAACAAGTTTTCAGAACTTCAGTAATTCACTGTGAGTTATGTGGGTGTGAGTTGTTGAGGTTCTAAGGCCTGTGCTGGGCCAGCGATTATATAAGATTATCTTCTGGCCTGAATGTCTATGGAAACATACATTTCCTGGATAAGAGAAAAATATTTTGTGTAGGCATTTCCAGTGATGAAGATGGCTGGCAACTTATGGACCATTTATTACAAGAAAGAACTCTATTTGTTTAGAAGAGTGCTTGGATCCTGTTTTTGAGTCACCAGGTGTGGAATCTGCACAGTAGTTATGCATTCAAACTGAGCACCTGTATCCTGTCTTAGAAACTGTTTTGAGCTTTGCACATTTTGACTTAGAATGTAAATAAAATCTGAGGGAAACATTATTTTCCTTCTCATATACAGCCATCAGCGTAAGCATCCCAGTGAAGACTGTGTGGGTGCTGCTGCTTATACATCACTGATGAATAAAGAGAGTGTTAGGTAGAGATGATTTTGGGATTCTGTCCATAAAATCCAGAACACTTGCAGTTTATTGTTCCAGGTGTTTAATATGAACGTTAGAAATGAAAAGGGCACTTTTTCCTTTGGAAAACCTAGATTAAAATGTCAATAAAACATAAGATGTAAAAGCCCTGAGGGGGCAAATGTTTACCAATTATTTTCCATGCTTAAGTTATATTTTAAGAAAAAAGTGGCTTTAAATAGCTGCCAACCCTTTACTTATTAAGTCAGCCTGTCAAGGAAATGTTTCCTCTTTTTAGTCTCATAAAGTCAGCCTGTCAAGGAAATGTTTCCTCTTTTTAGTCTCATAAATGTGGAATTTCCTTTCCCTAAAAAGAACCCGGGGCTCAGGCACATATTGAACAGTTTTCAATTCTGCACCTGTGTATGTTTCTTTTGACTGAGGGATGTTTGAGGAACACCCCAGGGAGATACCAGAACTCTGTCTAGTCTCTGAATGGTCCAAAATATCTGACTTCAAAGTGGACACACGTTTATGTTTAAAATAGGGATTTCAGTTCATTTTTAGAGGGATTAAAATGTATTAGTTTTATTTTTCCTCTCCCTCTGAGCCATACGCTTGTGCTATACATCATAGTAACAATAGAGCCTGGCCTTATGGGCAGAGATACAAAAACTGTCCCAATGAATTTTTTAAAAACTCTGAAATATCCCCAAAATAGTACAGGTTGAACCTCCAGGATCCAGTGCCCTTGGGACCTGACCAGTCAGGTACCAGGGAATTTGTCGGATCACATGAGGTCAAGGCTCGTCCCTCTACACGTGGCTGCCAGCTTGCTGGGACTCCACTCCCAGTCTCTGGCCCACTGTGGGCCTCCACTTCTCTGGGGGGTGGGGAGGTGCCTCTGTTTTTCATGTAAAGATTAGGATAGTTGGGTATAAAACTTTTATCAGCATGAGTTTTGAATGACTGGCATAACTGACTCATGCATACTGTCCTTGGCAATCACAGACTTTTGTAAATATTTACCCATAAGGCTGCTTATATGATTTGTAAGTATTAGGCATATATTTAACTTTTAATGTGGTGTGATGATGGTGCTTTCTACAAATCTCAATGAGGTATAAATTCATATATTAAATGAATCGATTGCTGATTTTCCATTTTTTAAAAATAACAGCAATAAACAGCATTTGGCTTTGTCTATACTACAAGCTTTTTGCAGCCGAGAGTATACTAATGACGGACTCATTAGCATGAGTCACGATGTCATTAGCATATTTTCTGCCAATGCTTTTTGCGTAAGGGGTTTTCGCGCAAAAAGAATCAGTGTAGCTGCTTCCGTTCTGCGCAAAAAAAACCTTTTGTGCAAGATCCTTATTCAGAGTGTCCGGTATGTGTTGCTACATCCTGCAGTGGAAGGAATAAATAAGGAAAAGTTATTTACTTGGTCCTGTAACACAAGAACTAGGGGTCACCAAATGAAATTAACAGGTAGCAAGTTTAAAACATATAAAAGGAAATATTTCTTCACACAACTCACAGTCAACCTGTGTAACTCTTTGCCAGAGGATATTGTGAAACCCAGGATTTTAACAAGGTTAAAAAAAGAGCTAGATAAATTCATGGAGGAGCCCATCAATGGCTAATAACCAAGATGGGCAGGAATGGTGTCCTTAACCTTTGCTTGCCAAAAGCTGGGAGTGGGAAACTTGACGATTACCTGTTCTGTTCATTCCCTCTGGGGCACCTGGCATTGGCCACTGTTGGAAGACAGGATACTGGGCTAGATGGACCTTTGGTCTGGCTCAGTATGGCCATTCTTATGTTCTTATGTAGTGACAAACAGATTTTACTCATACTCATGTGTAGTAAACTAGCAGTGAAAGGCTCTGGTGGGGAAAAAGCTCCAGCAGCAGTACACAACACTGCACTGTAGTGAGGGAAGCACTACAGAGAGGAAGTTTAGGGTATGTACTCTAAGGTTCTGGAAAGTCTGTATGCTACTCGCCTAAGTAGTGTCTTACAATCTATGCTGCTGTTTATATAGGTGGTAGCTGGGAGGGGAGAGCCTGTTCTACATACCACTATAAATGTCAACATAGTCAATAAATAACTTCAAATAGATGTTTACATTTAGTGCTCTCATATTGAAAGCAGACGGTGGCCTCAGTTGAGTACCTTTTAGTTTTTACACTCACAAAAGTTCATTTGGCCTTTGTCATGCGATTTATAAGCTTGTTCGTACAGTGGGAGAATTGTGGTCTTATCCAGTGATCTGATGGTTTCAAACTACTTGATTTATTCTGAGATTAGTGTAACCATGAATATTACTTTGGAAAAATGACAAATATTGCAATAATTTATTTATTGGCATACACTTTAAAGCTTGAAGTATTGTTTTATGTACATAAAATATACTGCTTCTGCAGGGACATATTATTATTTAATGCAGTTCTGATGAATTTAGACTTTGATAATAGCCTTCTAGATAAATTGGTCTTTATGTTTATCATAAGTAAAAAGGTTCTGTGCGTATAGGAATCTTACTTTTTTTGTTGTTGGAATAAATTATTTAGAAGTAAGGAAGGTCTGTTGGGTCTTGAGTTTGCAGAATTGCAGTTTCAAAGTGCTTTCTGTGTACTAAAGTATCAAAGGCAGGCATCTGGAAATATAAATGAGTGGCTGGTTAATAAATGTGAGCATTTATCTATTCAACTCTTTTCAGTAGGCAGGGGAGTCAAACAGGAAGAAAAGATTTATTTCATACTTTGCTTAGCTAACATGATCATTAATACCGTACAATAAATAGTTGTCATAATCAAAGAATATGGTCAACAGTTTGTGGTCGGGGAGCAAACGATCATCACACATCACAGTGCTGAACTCCAGCTCATGCCCTGATTTATCAGGAAAAATAAGGATACATTTGTCAGGTTTCCCCCTGACCACAGTGGGGTCTTTTATGTCATAACTGGAGGCTGAATATGTCTCTTATGTCACCCTTTTGCTACCTTCACAAATGCCCTAAATGAGGTCTTGACTCCTCAGTTCCATGGGCTGGCTGTCTTTTTTCAGGGTGATAAATTACCAATGACAGCATTCCCATGGCCATCATGAATGTGTATGGGTTAGCAATACTCTTAAGAAAGTTTACCTTGCCTTTTGTAATTTTCATTTGGTGGTTTACTTAAAGCATCCCTGTACTTCCACTCTTCTTTCCAAAATCTGGTAACACTGTTTACTACAGTTTGGTTGCCAACATAAACCAGTGTTGAAAGATACGTATTTGAATTGGCAATGTGTAAATTATTTACAGAGGAGATTATGGTTGCTTTGGCTCTCTCATGGGAGGAAGCTGGAGGTATGAGGGGTGCAGGACTCACAGTAGGACCTTGCAGATGTATGTGTGTGTGGGGGGGTACGAGAGTGAGGATTGGAGAGTGAGGAGGGGATCAAGGGCATTTTCTCTCCCCACATCTCCCTCCCCCTCATCTTCAGGGGTCTTTTTTCTCCCCCCCGGCCCTTGCCCCCTTGGCTCTAAGGGGCCTCTTTTCTACTCCAACACTCTCCTGGTCACCAGAGGCCTTTTTGCTTTCCCTTGACTCTCCAGCTGTTGTGGGCCTTTTCTCTCCCTCATTCCCTCCCCCTAGGCCACCAGGGCCTTTTTTCTCCTCTCCGGTGTCACAGCCAAGGACTGGGATGGGGGAAAGTGAGAAAGTATTTGTAGCACCAGGGCTACTTACTCGGTGTGCTGGCAGGCAAGATGGTGGTGTCCCAGCCCTGCTGGTCACTGCCTTGGTGGTACAGTTGTCTCCAGTAGACATTCTGCAAGATAGCTCTCCCCTGCAGGCTCACTTCCCCCAGTAGCCACTGTCATATTATGTCCCACCAAACGGCAGACCCTCTCTTGGCATGTCATGGAAAATGGTCTTTTTTCTGGAGCTTCCAGGCACAAGTAACCCCGACTTAGCTTTAAGTTAGGAGAAGAGGAAGTTGTATTCCAAATTTGATGGCTGTAGTGCTTACCGTTTAGAAGGAATTTTTGAACAACTGGGCTTGTAGACAGACATACAGACGAACAGACGCACTCTAAAATTATATATATATATATATATATATATATATATATATATATATATATATATATATATATATATATATATAGACATGTCCTCTTATATAAGCCTTGGCTCTTGGACACTCATGCTTGTCATTCGGCAATCTCAGGAGATTAAAGTGCAGGGAGATCTTTCTTCTGAACCCTTTCACATTTTCGCAAAGATCCAGGTTTGATCTGAGGTGAAATTTGGACCATTTCTTATTTTATCTGAAGTATAGGTGGAGTCATAATAAAGCTGTGGCAGAGTCCCCACTCAGGCCCCTGGTCTGGGACACCTTCTGGTCCACAAATCAGCCAGACATGCTTCTGGTGCAGTCACCCATGCTTTTATTGTTAGTTTCCACCACCTTCTATGTACAGAGCTTATAATCAATTCAGCCAGTTTCTCCATCTGCCTGGGAGCACACTCAGCCACACCCTAGGGGGTGTGTCTAGACTACACCTCTCTGTCTACAGAGAGATGTAGATTAGGCACATCAAAATTGCTAATGAAGCAGGGATTTAAATAAACATGGCCGCCACTTTTTTTCAAAACGGAGGTTTTTTTTAAAAAAAGGCAGTCTAGATGTGGATCTGTTTAAAAAAAAAAAAAAACAACCCTTTTTCAACAGATCCTGTAAACCATTTTTTGAGGACTACAGGATCTATTGAAAAAGGGTTTATTTTTGACAGATCCGCATCTAGACTGCTGTTTTTTCAAAACAACTCCATTTCGAAAAAAAGCAGCAGCCATGCTTATGCTAATGAAGCACGGGATATTTAAATCCCTGCTTCGTTAGCAATTTCAGTGTGCTTGATTTGCGTCCCTCTGTTAACAAAGGGATGCAGTCTAGACGTACCCCTTTGCCCCCATCCTGGCTTCCTTCCTCTGCCTTATATAGCCCTCGGCTCATGAAACAGCTAGCACACTGAAATTGCTAACGAAGCAGGGATTTAAATATCCCGTGCTTCATTAGCATAAGCATGGCTGCTGCTTTTTTTAATAGCCCTTCAGGCCTGGGCTTGCTCAGCTGTGTGCCATCAGCCTCGTTAGCCAGGCTACAGTGGCAGAGCTCTGGCTTAGCCAGAGGTCTGTCATAAAAGCCCTGGATTCAGACAGCATTTCTTGGGTAATTTAATAATTTTACATGCTGAATAATATTTTACCATGGTCTGTACTTTGTGGAAGTTTAGATTTGGATTTGAGTTTCACATCTTGGAACTATTTCTAATTTGTACCAATATTTCTATCCCGACTCCATACTGTGTTATATCTCATCATAGGCCATTGTAACATTCTTAAATTCTGCAAGGAACTGTGTGTCAACATGGTAAGACTAAATTTGTAGAATATACTATGTAATTGGAAAGAATGTGTGTAGTTTAAGGTTCTTATCTTTCAAAGGAATCCACCCATAGAATAGCTGTTGAGATCCAGTGTAAGGGGATCCCTTTGCATGACACAGACTTCTATTAATTTTTCAAATCTATATAATATGCATTTACTGTCTGATCTGAACCCAGCATTCTCATAAGTAAATTAAATTACAGGATGCGGAACATCGTTCTTACCCTTGCATTCAGTGCAGAACCCAAGGCAGTTAAGCTGAAGCTATTGGTTACAAAGATGAATATTTAAAAACATTATGATACAAAATTTGAAATTACAGGTCAAAATACAGTATATTAGAAATAATTTACTGTCACTTTTCAGTATTCTATGACGTGCCAGTGCAGTGGAATGTTGGGACTGGGAGGTTGCTTTTCAGACAGGTACATATAGTGCATTTGCATGCACATTTCCATAAGTGAGATATGATTCAATGCCAAGTTGTTATGGAAACTGAAATAGGCTCAGACATCTGAGGGATAGTGTGCTTATAATAATTAGAGATCACGGTTGAGCAAACTTCAGTAGAAACAATTAATCTTATGTAAAGTACAGGTAATTTAGTCAGATGTGGCATAGTGTTTTAGAAATCTTATCTCCACATGCTATGTGTGTTTGAAGATGGAAGAAGCTGCAGGGGTTAGTCAGTCCTCTGTAGGGCTCATTCCTTCTAAGTGTTACCTTTTGCTTAATAGGGTTTTCCCCTTAAAATATTGGTTATATACTGACAGAGCTTTCAGTGTTTGGCTGAAAATAATAGAGCTTCACTGAAGCAAGCATCTATGAACAGTTTTTTTTTAATAAAATATATGCTTAAAATATCCCCAAATTGCAATTTTTTTTTAAGGATTGAAAATTGCTTGCGGGTGGAGGAAGCTGACTATAAGTATTTCTTATAAGTGCTGTTAGCTCAACTTTGGGACTTTTGAGACATCTTGATATAGTTCCAAAATAAAAATATATATTAAGTTGATATTAAAAAAATTGACTTCAAATAAATAGTGAACAGTGACTTTAAATAGACAGTAAATTGTCTAGCATTGGTGAACCAACCTCCATTTTTTCCTCAAACAAACCCTCTGAATTTTCTGTTAAAGACATTTGGTTACTTTTTCTCTTCTGATCAGTTTTTTTCTATTATATCTTCACTTCCTGATTTAAGAAAACAAAGAGGATATACGTGTGGTAGAATAGTCTAGAGCAGGACATGTCAGTGTGTTTTTACAAAATTTCCCACTTATTTCATGATGTCTATAACTTTTAGTTGAAGCAAACAATACACTTTTAACTTTTGCTCACCATGCCAAAACCCTGGACTGTAGTTTAATCTAAGAGTCAGAATACTGGATGCACACTTGGCTGTTTACGCATATAAGTTGAGAATTCTTTCATTTGCTGGCTGCTAGCATTTAATACAAAACAAAACCCCACTGCCACCAAAAACTGTTTTTAAGTTTGTGTTTTGAAATCCTTATTGCCTTTTCACATATCCAATATATTCCCAATGGAAATAGAAACAGGATCTAATAGCTGAGTTAGTTTCAGGTGCTGGGATCTGCTGTACTTCAATTCCACAGATTAGTAAGGTTTTTCAAAAGGTAGCTTAAGCCATCTGACTTTATTTCTGTCCTCTTTAGGGGAATTCTGGCAAGTTCATTCTGTTACATCCTAACTGATACAAGAAGGAAAACTCAATATGTCTCAATCTGCTTGTTGATTCCCACCCCACCACAAATCTTCCGCTATTTATTGTCTATATCAAGCTGTCTGAAGAAAGCCCCAAATTGATCTAATGGAAAAAAATATAAAGTGCATCATTGCATCTTATATTTAAAACATGATGGTTTGATTTTTATTTTAGTAAGATGTTCTTTAATACAAAACTTATTTGAGTTGCATGTTTCAGGCATTACATAGTTAATTATACTAACACATATATTCTGCTGTGCACTGTATATGGCAAGTGCACACCTGATATGGAGAGGTGATCTACTTTTATGCAGCTGGTTTCTTCTTGGCATTTATACAGTGTATGTGGGAAAGGAAATAAAACAGTCATTGATCTTTTACTACAAATTACACTAGATTATTTATTTCATAATAGCTATGTCCTCAAGTAATTTTCCACAGCACTGTGGATTATGTTGACAAAATTTGAGTTATATTGGCATGTCACAATAAAACAATTTGTTAGAATCTACCTATTTGGAAAAGTTGAGGAAACTTAATTTATTAACAGAGAAATCAATTCACACTTGAGCTGTGTGCAAATAACATTGTGTTTGATTCAGACTTACAAAACTGGAAATGCAGGTTAGGACTGAAACTCACTGTGTTTAAACATAATTACTGTCATGTGCTATGTGTATTGTATGTTGGCACATTATGGTGAATTCTGAATGAAGTATAATTTACATTTTCAATGCCTTGGATTAGGTTTCCATCAGATGCTTGCTTACCATTTATTATCTGAGGGATTTTGTTTTAATTATAAACAAAGAAGCTAAATATAAATGTGTGAGTTGACACGATGAGGCTTTGGAGTGCTCACTCATTCATCATCCTTCATATACCAATGTTGGTGCATGGTTGAAACTGGCCTGTTCCATTCCCCTCTGTCATTTGCTGCTATTTCTTTCTGCTCTAAGGTGTTGAAAATGACTGTTGTGCTCTTCTTGTGAAGGGCTGTTCTTAAGGTTTCTCTTGGGCACTGTGATTTCCTAACACTTGTGTTGCAGAGTGTATTTTGGCATCTGCCATATGTGCTCTAAATATGTCCAGCACTTCCTTTATATTGTGGTGGAAACAAGATGCTAACAGATTCCTCTGATTTCTTCAGTGGTGATAAAGTCTTTCTAACCAACCTCTCAGAATCTTTCATAGACTCTTATTTTTGAAGGATCTAGTTTTCTAACACTCTGGTACATCTCCAGCTCTTGCAGCTGTATTAGCAATGAATTTAATTCTGAATTATTCTCAGTGCTGTGTATGTATTATTTTCATCTATTGTTGAGTTCAGTATATGCTGTGGGTGCCTTTATCCTTGATCTGTTTGGACTTTTATCAGTGTAATTTATACTCTGTTTTGTAAATATGCTTCTGTATAGGGTATAAAAGGTTACAGTAAACTTTCAATAATCCAGCATCTTTAGGACCCAGGGGGTGCCAGATTATCAAATATGCTGGACTATCAGAAGGGGGGCTATGAGGGGGTCTCGGGTGGGGTGGGGGGATTGGGAGGGCGGTGCTACGGGACCAACCTGGCAGCACCCCAGCTACTCTGCCCCAGGCGTCCCCAAGTCAGCTGCTGCTGAAACTGACCAGCGGCTGACTCGGGGAAGCCCGGGCAGAGCAGCATCAATTGTCCAGCTGCCTGGAGCACTTCTGGGTTCCAGGTGGTGCCGGACTATCAGGAGTGCCAGACCACTGGATGCCGGACAACTGGAGTTTTACTGTATTTACCTAGTTAGACATGAGTTGCTTCTGCAGATTTATCACCTGACCTGTAGCTAAAATGGCAAAGCTAGACACAGATGTAATTAATAATTTTAAAATAACTCTAATAATAGACATAGTTTTCCACCTTTTTTCTTTATTAATTGTGAACAGAATTAAATGGGCTTGAAACTGGCCATAACTGACATTTACAATACTTTATACCATGCTTATTATGTAAGAGACTCTAGCTGTAGTATCATTAATCAAGCTGTCAGGTACAACATGAAGGACCTATTTTTGTAAAATAAGGAGGAACTTTATAAAGAAAGTGAACCCCTGTGATGAATAGACAATGGACACCAATTACTCTGATGCTATTAATCATTATATCCATATTTAGCTTGGGCTGTGGGACTGTAAAGTTAAATAAACTTCTGTTAGAAGGAAATGCATACACTTTATTCACTTTCACATGTAGTTCACACAATTGTTTTAAAATCCATAGGTTTTATTTTTTTTAAAAGCATTGAAAAAACTGCAATCAATGAGCACTATAGAGTTAATTTACGTGAAAATACTTTATAACAGATTATTATAATCTGCCTGCTTGTTCTGTTTTTGATTCAGTCCTATCACTGAATTCCCAAATATATACTAATAGCAGAGAATAAAGTACTGTAAGACAAACATTCCTTTTCCTATATTCTTTTAATACTTTCCTTTCTTTTCTGGTTTGTGTTAGATGAAAGGAAAGAGTAGAAGTGAGAGGTGGGATATGTGTTAACTGATCTATCTACACAAATCTTGACCATGTATGTATATACATAGTGATGATTTTATCTTTAATTTCCCTTTTTTGTTAAAACTCAATAAATACTCCATTATTGAAACTGTTTTTAGTCTTGGTACATACCAGGTAGATTTTTCCTTTGCAAATTTGTCTCCTGTTTTAGTGTGGGGCTATTTAGGATGCTTTTTCTTCAAATGCATTTAATAGAGCGTTGCAAACAATTCTATTTTCTGATTTGGATATTTATAGAATCATAGAACACTAGAACTGGAAGGGACCTCGAAAGATCATTGAGCACAGTCTGCTGCCCCCATGGCAGGACCCAGTACCATGTAGACCATCCCTAATAGATGTCTATCTAACCTGCTCTTAAATATCTCCAGAGATGGAGATTCCACAACCTCCCTTGGCAACTTATTCCAGTGTTTAACCACCCTGAAAGTTAGGATGTTTTTTCTAATGTCCACTGTAAACCTCCCTTGCTGCAGCTTAAGCCCATTGCTTCTTGTCCTATCCTCAGAGGCCAAGGAGAACAATTTTTCTCCCTCCTCCTTGTGACACCCTTTTAAATACCTGAAAACCACTATCATGTCCCCTCTCAGTCTTCTCCTTTACAAACTAAACAAGCCCAGTTCTTTCAGTCTTCCTTCATAGGTCATGTTCTCTTGACCTTTAATCATTTTTGTTGCTCTTCTCTGGACCTTCTCCAATTTCTCCACTTCTTTCTTGACATGTGGTGCCCAGAACTGGACACAATACTCCATTTGAGGCCTAATCAGCGCAGAGTAGAGCGGAAGAATGACTTCTCGTGTCTTGCTCACAACATACCTGTTAATGGATCCCAGAATCAAGTTTTTTTTTTTTTTTTTTTTTTTTTTTTTTTTTGCAACAGCCTCAAGCTGTTGACTCATATTTAGCTTGTGGTCCACTATGACCCCTAGATCCCTTTCTGCAGTACTCCTTCCTAGACTATCGCTTCCCATTCTGTATATGTGAGACTGATTGTTCCTTCCTAAGTGGAGTACTTTGTGTTTGTCCTTATTAAACTTCATCCTATTTACCTCAGACCATTTCTCTAGTTTGTCCAGATCCTTTTGAATTATGACCCTATCCTCCAAAGCACTTGCAGTCCCTCCCAGCTTGGTATCATCTGCAAACTTAATAACTGTACTCTCTATGCCAATATCTAAATAGTTGATGAAGATACTGAACAGAACAGATCCCTGTGAAACTCTACTTGTTATGCCCTTCCAGCAGGATTGTGAACCATTAATAACTATTCTCCGAGAAAGATTATCCAACCAGTTATGTACCGACCTTATAGTAGCCCCATCTAAGTTGCATTTGCCTTGTTTATTGATAAGAATATCATGCAAGACTGTATCAAATGCATTGCTAAAGTCTAGTTATACCTCGTCCACTGCTTCTCCCTTTTTCACCAGACTCGTTATCCTATCAAAGAAAGCTGCCCCATCTAAGTTGCATTTGCCTTGTTTATTGATAAGAATATCATGCAAGACTGTATCAAATGCATTGCTAAAGTCTAGTTATACCTCGTCCACTGCTTCTCCCTTTTTCACCAGACTCGTTATCCTATCAAAGAAAGCTATCAGATTGGTTTCACATGATTTGTTCTTTACAAATCCATGCTGGCTGTTACCTATCAGCTTAGTATTTTCCAGATGTTTGCAGATGAATTCCTTAATTACTTGCTCCATTATCTTTTCTGGCACATAAGTGAAACTGACTAGTCTGTAGTTTCCTGAGTTGTTCTTATTTCTCTCTTTAGAGATAGGCACTATATTTTCCCTTTTCAGTTTTCTGGAATCTCTCCTGTCTTCCATGATTTTTCAAAAATGATAGTTAAAGGCTCAGATACCTTCTCTATCAGCTCCTTGAGTATTCTCGGATTCATATCATCAGGCCCTGGTGACTTGCCAGCATCTAACTTTTCTAGGTGATTTTTAACTTCTTGTTTAGACCATAAAATAAAAAAAACCTACCCCCTTCCCACTAGCATTCACTATATAAGGCATTCCTTCACCATCAGACTTCTTGGTGAAGACCGAGACAAAGAAGTCATTAAGCACCTCTGTCATTTCCAAGTTTCCTGTTGTTTCTTCCTCCTCACTGAGCTGTGGGCCTACCCTGTAGATGGTCTTCCTCTTGCTTGTAATATATTTATAGAATGTGTTCTTGTTTCTCTTTGTGTGTAGCTAGTTTGACCTCGTTTTGTGCCTTTACCTTTCTAATCTTGCCTCTGAATGCCTGTATCGTTTGCTTATATTCATCCTTTGTAATTTGTCCTACTTTCCACTTTTTATATGACTCCTTTTTTATTTTTAGATCATGCAAGATCTCCTGGTTAAGCCAAGGTGGTCTTCTGCCATACTTTCTATCTTTTCTACGCATCAGAATAGCTTGCTTTTGGGCCCTTAATGTCCCTTGGAAAAACTGCCAACTCTCTTCAGTTGTTTTTCCCCTTAGTCTTGCTTTCCATGGGACCTTACCTACGAACTCTCTGGCTACGTCTACACTGGCCCCTTTTCCGGAAGGGGCATGTAAATTTCACCAGTCGTCGTAGGGAAATCCGCGGGGGATTTAAATATCCCCCGCGGCATTTAAATAAAAATGTCCGCCGCTTTTTTCCGGCTTTTAAAAAAGCCGGAAAAGAGCGTCTACACTGGCCCCGATCCTCCGGAAAAAGTGCCCTTTTCCGGAGGGTCTTATTCCTACTTCAAAGGGTCTTATTCCTACTTTGAAGTAGGAATAAGACCCTCCGGAAAAGGGCACTTTTTCCGGAGGATCGGGGCCAGTGTAGACGCTCTTTTCCGGCTTTTTTAAAAGCCGGAAAAAAGCGGCGGACATTTTTATTTAAATGCCGCGGGGGATATTTAAATCCCCCGCGGATTTCCCTACGACGACTGGTGAAATTTACATGCCCCTTCCGGAAAAGGGGCTAGTGTAGACGTAGCCTCTGAGCTTACCAAAATCTGCCTTCCTGAAATCTATTGTCTCTTTTGCTGTTCTCCTTTCTACCATTTCTTAGAATCATGAACTCTATGATTTCTTCAAATCTTTTATGGTTTTTTCAAATATTGGTGCCACTGATTGCAGTTGCCGGTCTTAATCAGGTATTTGTTGAAAACCTGTATACAGTATAGATCTGTGACAGTACAATTTGTATTCTTTTATTCGTGTTTTTTTAATAATGTCTTTAATTTTTAGTTGGAAATTATGTAAGTATAAACAATTTTATGCTACATCTATATGGCACCATCATCTCAAATGATCCCAGAATACAGATAGCACCGCTGCAATGCAGTCACTCTTGTATAAGGCATCAACTAATCTAAATACAATAATAGATTTACAGAAGTGTAGGGCTGGAAGGGACATCAAGATGTTACTTAGTCCATATTCCCATGCTGAGGCAAATATACTTAGATCATCCCAGACAAGTATTTGTTTAACCTGTTCTGAAAAAGTCCAGTCCTGGGCATTCCACAACTTCCCTTTTGCCTATTCTGTTATTTAACTATTCTTATAGTTAGAACATTTTCCCTACTGTCTAACCTGAAACTTCTTTGCTGAAAACTAAATTGATTAATTCTTGCCCTATTCTTGGTAGACATGGAGAAAAATTGAGCATCATCCTCTGAATAACAACCTATTACATAGGATCATAGAACATAAATGAAGACTATTGTGTCCCCCCTTGTTCATCTTTTCCCAAGACTAGATGTATCCAATTTTTTAAATTTGGAGTAAAAGTTTTCCTTGGGGCAGGTTTTCTAAATCTTTGTAATTTTTGCAGCTCTTCTTTGGACTCCATCTCCATTTTATCCAAAACTTTTTAAAGTATTGTACCTCTTCCATGATAATTTAATCTAGATCACATTTCACATGTTTGCTTATGAGAATGTCATGGGGGACAATGTTAAACGCTTCACCGCAATCAAGATTGATGCCTATTACTTCCCAATATTCACTAGGCAAGTAACCTTGCCAAAGAAGAAAATTAGGTTGGTTGGGCATAATATGACTTGACTTAATGTTGGCTATTACTTATTACCTTGGCTGTTATCTTCTAGGTACTTACAAATTAAATATTTAATAGGTTGTTCCAGTATCTAGTTGTTACTAGATAAATTCATGGAGATGAGGTCAATCAGTGGAATGGTGTCCCTGGCCTCTGTTTGACAGAGGCTGGAAATGGATCACAGCAGAGGGATCACATGATGATTACCTGTTCAGTTCACTCCCTCTGGGGCATCTGGCATTGGCCACTGTCAGAAGACAGGATATTGGGTTAGATGGACCTTTGGTCTGACCCAGTATGACCGTTCTTAAGTTCTTAGTATTTTTCCAGGTACCAAAGTTAGGCTGAATAATGTATAATTTCCCAGGTTCTCTATGTTCCCCATTTTAAATTAAGATAGACTGCCCTTTCTCCAGTCTTTTGGTACCTCACCCATATTCCATGAGATCTGAAAAATAATTGCTAATGGTTCCAAGATTTCTTCAGTAGGTTCCTTAAATAACCTTGGGAGAACTTAGTCGGATTTGTTGACTTGAATATATCTAATTTATTATCTGCTTTTTCCTTATTCCAGCTTGTGTTCCTTTCCTCTTGTTAGTATTATCTTAAGCACCCAATCACAGTTCTCTTTTTTTAGAGAAGACTGAAACAAAATCAGTGTTAGAATACCTCAACCTTTTTGGTGTTCTGTGTTATTAGTTCTCCTTCCCTGCTAAATTATGGACTAATGCTTCCCTTCATTTCTCATGCTCCTACTGTATTCATAGAACCCCTTATAGCCTTTTATATCCTTTGTTATAGATGAATCACTTTGTAACTTATCCTTTCTGAATTTGTCTCTACATGCTTGTTGTACTTTTGTACTCATCCTTATGAATTTGTCTATGTTTCCAGTTTTTGCAAGACTCCTTTCTTGCTTTTCAGGTCATTAAAGAGCTTCTGAAGCAGCCAGTTTGGTGTTGTATTGTTCTTCCTTTCTTTCTTTCCATTGTATCAGGATAGTTTGCTGTTTTGTCTTTAATATTTTCTCTTTCAGAAAGTGCTCCCTCCCCTGAACTTTTTTCCTTTAGTTTTTCTTCCCACGGGATGTTAACTACTAGTTCTGAGTTTATAAAAGTCTGGGGTTTTTAGAGTTGACTTGTCCTTATTCTGCTGCTCTCATTCCTTCCTTTCCTTAAAGTTGTTATCTTCCATGTTGTCTTCCAACTTCAAATTCACAACTAGGTCACCCTGTTACTCAGAATGAGATCTAAAATGGATACATCCCTGGGAGCATCCTGTGATGGGTTCAGTCACAGAGATCCCCTTGAGACCAGTGTTCCCTCTAAGCTGCAGGGTAGTACAGCTTCACAGGTGATTACACAGTCCTGCCTAGTCAGTCTGTGCCCTGCAGGGAGCCCTGAGACACTGATTGGGGCTGGTTAATCACCTGTGAAGCTGTGATGCCAGGCAGCTTAGTGGGAATGCTACTTGAAACTGTCACTTGATGTGCTGAAAATAACCCTGAGCCTATGTACTAGCCCTTTTGGGTGCCCCACTACCTTGGCTTGCGGAGCCAGAACCTCTAGTTCCCTCCTCCCCCAGCAGTGGTGTAGAATTGGGGTCACAGCCCACAGCAGAGCAACATAGACACTGTGATCCATTCAGTTCTGGGAAGGCTCAGTCACAGGGACTTGATGCAGCACCCAGGCGCACAGCCCCAGTGGGACCAAAACCCCAGATAAATCCATCTCACTATGCATAAAGTTTATACAGAGTTAGCTTATAAGTTGTTCACCCCCTTTATCAGTGAAAGAGAGAGATGCACAGCTATTGTTCTCCCAGGTAGCAATTATTTACACTGGGTTTAATAACCCAGTGATTTTATTAAGTATGAAAAATAGAATTTAAGTGATTGCAAGTGATAGCAGACAGATCAAAATAAGTTACTAAGCAAAATAAAACAAAACATGCCATCTAAACTGGATACATTAAGAGAATACTTTAAAAGAAATGGTTACAAACCATTATTTCTCATCCTAGTTCTTTTTTCAGGTAAAGCCCTTCTCAGGCAGAGGTGTCCTTTCTGTCCTGGGGAAAGCAGTTCTTCTTCACTGTCCTTAGAATTCTTTTGTTTCAAGATACTTTCATGTATACTCTTGAGGTGGGAAGTCAGTTGTAAAGTCAGCTGAAGAGAATCATTGCTTACTTCCCTTTCGTTATATAGAATTTCCCTAGGTCAAGAAGTCTTTGTTCAATTTCCCACACCCATGTGAAAAAGTACAAAATCCAAGCTGGATCCCAGCACCAGACGGCACTGTCACATGTCTTTGTAGGACAAACCAGAGTCCAGGCTTAAAGAAAAAAGATTATTCACAGATCATTGTCCCAAATACTGTGCTATTAAGTTCCTTAAGTACATCTAATGGCCTTCACTTAGTATGTCTAGATCAGGTTTATGCTTCAAAATCAGGAATGATACATGCATACAAACATTTTAGATCTTATATCCGCTTGAATTAAGATTTTTTTGAGGTGCTCATGTGGCCATGAATTCAACTCCCATAATAAATCATTAATTTGCATTTTCCTAGTGCTATCCTGAACTCCCACAAACCAACTCTAGAGAGTTAAAAATATAGGGAAATTAAGTTAATTTCTGTTAATCTTCTCCATCTCAGATTTCTATTTATTATCCTAGTGTAAGTATTTGATTAAGGAGAGGCCTAAATCAAAAGTCTGGAGCCCAACTCCCTTGAGCTTTGCTACTTAGTCCTCTCTGTTATTGCAGAGAGAGGACTGTGTTCTGGGTCTGAAACTCCAAGGTTTAATTTTACCCTGATGACCATTGATCTATAGTTAGATATCTTTTATTTTCCCCCTGCTCAGTACTTTTGCTGGTCTTTTCAAATGATGACTTAAGTCTTAAGAAGTTCTCAGGAGTTATTTTTATTTCTTGTGCTACAGTAAGCAAATGGTGCCATCTGATTGTTAGTCTGCAGAGAAGAAACTGATCACAAGAGGCCACTTTCCAACCAATCATCCACAGAACATTGAGCTACTGCTGAGCAAACCCTAGTCAGAATTAATTGCTAAAATTATATAATTACAGCTGCTCTGACTGAGCCTAGACTACAACATCTGTTCCAGCCTCAACTGCTTCTATTCCTGCTTTGAAAATAAAATAATTCAGAATAACCCAACTCCAGCACTGCTACCTAAGTGCAGTGATTCTTATCCTGGTATACGTAGGGTTGACAAGCTCACAAACCATAAAGGAGAATGAATGCTCATCCATTTTCCAGTATTATCAGCCCCAAGCATGTAAAAAAATCATGAGTCCGGTCCTCCAATATTAGATTGGATTAAAAATCACAAAATTAAAAAATTATTAAAGTTGCGATTTTTTTATTATGATTTGGCTTACGTATGTATAGTTAACACTTTTTAAAGTTTACTCTGCCACCGCAAAGGCTAGAAATTTATGTATGTGTTTATTTTGAAATGAAAGCTAAAATTGTAATGTAATAAGATGTCTCCCAGGACTGGGCATGTAAGAAAAACTTCAAATCAGTGGCGGATATAGGGCAAGGCGAGCGGGGCGGCTGCCCCGGACCCCTGCTTCAAGAAGCCCCGTGCATGCGCCGTGTTGTCACTGTGCATGCGCGTGGTGCCACCGTGTATGTGCCGTGTCAAAGGTGGGGCCCCGTGAAATTGTACAGCCCTGGGCCCCGCAAAATACTCATCTGCCCCTGCTTCAAAACTTGCAGTAAAATTATGAGAGCTGGCAGCACTACTCTCCTGTGGTGACTCTGGTGGTTTCAGGGCATAGTTTGTAGTAAACCTAATTTATTGTCCAACAACATTTTATAAAACTCAGATACATCACACTTATAAACATCCTGCTGATAAGGAAAAGTTAGTGTTCCAAACTGTGAAGTATCTGATCTAAATATTTCACAAACTTTTCTTTCCTAAGTTTCATTTTCTTTTTCTAACAGGTCTAGTAATTATTTATTTAAAGCTCTAGTTACCTAATTTGTTTCTGTAACAGTTATTACCATATATGAATGAAAGTCTTGAATTTTTGCAGCTCCTGGATTCACAAACTTAATAAAAATGTGTAATAACTCCAGAAGCTTGGATTAAGTACTGCCTTTACCTAAAACAGCCAGAAAGAATGCAAGAGCTTCCCATTTCATGCAAAATATCAGCTACGATTCTCAGCATGTGATGTATAATTTCATGTAATGCTCTATGTTGTTAAAGGAACCCTTTGTTATATTTTTCTTTAAACTTATAATAAATGTTGACAATATTTCTAACTCTTCCTTCTTTCTGCACTTTGTGGAACAAGGACATAAAATTAGATTTCGGAGTAAGTGAAATCAAACAAAACTTCATTTAATAATTAGTCTTTTCCACAGTGTCAGTCTTCAGGGTTCTGATTGTCAGTGTTATACCACATGAAAAAGTATTTGACTGACTTAATCATAAATGCACTTCTTTTTTAGCAGTGTTTGCAGATGTGTGAAAATGTATTGCAGATATTAGCCCTGATGATTTTATGCACTAACACAATTCATTAAGCTTTATAAAATTTAGCTAAGTCTTAACAAATTTTCTTGCTTATGATATCTTTTCAGAGGACTCTGCATATTCAACTGTTTAATTATTATTTCAACCTGCCTGGGTAGACTACATTTTCCCATACACATTGAGCCTGACGCTGTAGCCATTCTATACATAAAACCTCTACTAACACAAGCTGTGGGTGGAGTGACTTGCCTTTGGCAAGTACAGGCAGTCCCCGGGTTACGTACAAGATAGGGACTGTAGGTTTGTTCTTAAGTTGAATCTGTATGTAAGTCGGAACTGGCGTCCATATTCAGCCGCTGCTGAAACTGATCAGTTTCAACAGCGGCTGAATCTGGACGCCAGTTCTGACTTACATACAGATTCAACTTAAGAACCCCAGGCATCCCCAAGTCAGCTGCTGCTGAAACTGATCAGCGGCTGATTCCGGGACGCCTGGGGCAGAGCAGTGGCTGAATCAGGACGCCTGGGGCAGAGCAACTGGGGTGCTGCCGGGTTGGTCCAGTAGCGCCCAGAGCGGCGCTACGGGACCAACCGGCAGCGCCCCAGCTGCTGTACCACAGGCGTCCGGAGCAAAGCCGCGGAGCACGGGGGCAGCGGGACAGCCCAGACGCGCCGTGGCTGTCCTGCTGCCCTCGGGCTCCGCGGCTTTGCTCCCCGTCCCCCTGGTCTGGAGACCAGGGAGACGGGGAGCAAAGCAGAGCAAAGCCGCGGAGCCCGAGGGCAGCGGACAGCCCAGACGCGTCACTTTGCTTCCTCTCCCTGGTCTGCTGGAGACCAGGGAGAGGGCCCCGTTCATAACTGCGGATCCGACTTAAGTCGGATCTGCGTAACTCGGGGACTGCCTGTATATATGGCGTACTGTATGATGGTTAATTTTAATTGCTGACTTTGACTAATATTGAATTAATGTACTACTCAAGAAACATTTCACCCAAGTGTGAGTTTAATTCAGGTTTGGTCAATATGAAGCATAACTTGTATTTTTGGGATATATGTGGACTCCAAAACTCAGGGATGGCCATCAGGATACCTTCATCTGTCTATTCTTTTGGGAGCTTATGGGGTGGAAGACAGGAAGGTGGGTCATAGTGGCCCTTATTTTTTAATATTAGCAGGGTTAAGCAACACTTCTTGGATTCTGGTGCCATACTGGGTCAGACCAAAGGTCCATTCAGCCCAGTATCCTGTCTGCTGACAGTGGCCAATGCCAGGTTTCCCAGAGGGAGTGAACCGAACAGGTAATGATCAAGCGATCTCTCTCCTGCCATCCATCTCCACTCTCTGACAAACAGAGGCTAGGGACACCATTCCTTACCCATCTCGCTAATAGCCATTAATGGACTTAACCTCCATGAATTTATCCAGTTCTCTTTTAAACCCTGTTATAGTCCTAGCCTTCACAACCTCCTCAGGCAAGGAGTTCCATAGGTTGACCATGCACTGTGTGAAGAAGAACTTCCTTTTATTTGTTTTAAACCTGCTGCCCATTAATTTCATTTGGTGGCCCCTAGTTCTTATATCAGGGGAACAAGTAAATAACTTTTCCTTATTCACTTTCTCCACACCACTCATGATTTTATAGACTTCTATCATGTCCCCCCTTACTCTCCTCTTTTCCAAGCTGAAAAGTCCTAGTATCTTTAATCTCTCCTCATATGAGACCCATTCCAAACCCCTAATCATGTTAGTTGACCGTCTCTGAACTTTTTCTAGTGCCAGTATATCTTTTTTGAGATGAGGAGACCACACCTGTATGCAATAAACAATATGTGAGCGCACCATGGATTTATATAAGGGCAATAAGATATTCATCTTATTCTGTCTAATCCCACTGACAGAGACCAGAAGCTTCAGGATCTCTACCAAGCATTTATAAATCTCAACTACCCACCCAGAGAAATAAAAAAGCAAATTGAAAGAGCCAGACGAATACCTAGAAACCATCTACTTTAAGACGGACCCAAGAAAACCAACAATAGAACACCACTTGTCATCACCTACAACCCCCAACTTAAACCTGTCCAACACATTATCAATAAACTACAGCCTATATTGGAACAGGATACCATACTCAAAGAGGCTCTTGGAGACAGACCCATAGTCTCCTATAGACAACCACCTAACCTCAAGATGATTCTTACCAACCACCACAGGACATACCACACTAATACCAACCCTGGTACCTTCCCTTGCAACAAACCCCGTTGCCAGCTTTGTCCACATATTCATTCTGCTGATACCATTATTGGACCTAACCAAGTGAGTTATAAGATCAAGAACACATATTCCTGCGCATCCAGAAATATAATCTATGCTATCATGTGCCGAAAGTGTCCGTCTGCTATGTACATTGGACAAACATCTCAGACACTTCGCCAAAGGATTAATGCCCACAAAACAGATATCAGACAAGATCACAAAGAGAAAACAGTTTCTTGCCATTTTAACCAGAAAGGACACTCTCTCAATGACTTAACCACCTGCATTCTGCTACAAAGACCTTTTACATCTGCACTTGAAAGGGAATCCTCTGAACTGTCATTCATGTTAAAATTCGACACTTTCCAACAAGGACTTAACAAACATTTGAACTATCTCACCCATTACCAAGACAGTTTCCCCAATTATCACCTCTAATACCATTAACTCACAAACATCCCACTCTCCCTACCTCTAATATCATCAATTCACAGACACTTACCTTCCTTCCTCCCCCCCCTGCATCCCCCTCGTGTTCTGCAATGTGATTTGTCCTTTTCATATTTGTTCATTTTTTTTAATTGTATCCTTTGGTATATATGGTTGTGACTACTTTCTTCCACTATTTGATCTGAGGAAATGGGTCTGGCCCACGAAAGCTCATCATCTAATAAACCATCTTGTTAGTCTTTAAAGTGCTACATTGTCCTGCATTTTGCTCCTAATTTCTTGTTTGCTTTTTTGACTGGAAACATGATTCTCACATGAGCCTTAAAGAGTCTCACAGGTGTTATACAAAAATGCTTTTTTTTTCATACATTTTTGTTTCAGTTCTGTTTAGGCATTTTCTTACAGTCCCTAATACAGACACTAGAAATATTGAAACAGATCTCCAAAACTATAAGAAAAGATGCCTTTAAAAGTCAAGCATTTGTCAATGTCCATTGCAATTTTAAACTGTCCTTATTTACTTAAGGGAAATATTGGGAGAGAAACAAATGCTCATATTAAATTCTGCTGAGGTGAAATTGTATTTATTGAACTACAGCTCCCAAAATACTTTGCATGTTATTCATGAGCTGTTAATCACAGAAGATTTTCTAGGAGATCTTGGAGAAAATGAAATAGGTGTTGCCATTTCGATGACAGGTGACAAAAGGAACAAATGAGCATAAAATGTAGCTTGATTGAGAACTGAATTAGTTTAAATACTTGTTAGAATCAAACCTGTTTTTAATCATGTATGTATTCTAAGACTGGGAGGCAAGTGTATAGATCTATATCTAATACATGCAGGCATGTCTAGTACAGTAAAGAATAGAGAAGAAATCTAAACAAGGTTAAACAAGTATATTGTAAAAAATGTTAGTCAGATTCTATTGAATCTGCTTCAGTTGCATTCTTCACTCTACTCCATCGTATAATCAACATAATTCTCTCTGGAATTCTCAAGAACATCTAATTTGTGTAAATTTCTGTTAGAACATTTAATTCAAATAATGGAAAGTGAGATTATACAAGAAATCATGTTCTTTGGTTTGACGTAGTTAATTAAGTTATGTAAAATTATGTATTATATTTATTTCAGAATATATTAACAAGGTCTTAGGCATACAGATGTATACCATTAAAATGCATTTTCACTATTAAAATTCATATAGTAAGATAAAGTAATGGACTTCTGGAGGGCTCAGCTAAAACTATTTTGATTACTAACCTGAGAGTTTAGAAACGATATTTTTGATAGCTGTGAGGTTAGATTTCTTAGTGACTACTTGTTTTTAAAGTTACAAACTAACACAGCCACCCCTCTGAGATTCTGTTAATGAAGTCATTCTTTTTCTTACACATAGAAGGAATCTTCCATTCTGGGATTTTAATGGTGAGTAAAAGCAGAGGATTCCTTTGGCTTGGGAAGACATACTTGCAATAAGTTTGAATTGTCTATTGTGGGGGAAAAAACCTGTAAATTATAACTACACTAAGAAAGTGCATGCTTAAAAAATGAAAACAATTTTTTTGGGCAGAGTTACAATAGCATTTTTTGGTGATAGTGGGAGAATTATGTAAATAGATTTATAAAACAGTGGTAGTAAAACCATCTGAATCTGGGCTCTGCAAGCACTTTCACTGTTGCAACAATCCGGGCATGTCTACACTAGGAAATTATTTCAAAATAACTTATTTGGAAATAACTCCAAAAATAACTATTTTGGAAGAGTGTGTCCACGCTACAGGGAAGCCTCAAAATTAGTCCAAGGCAGGCTCCCTTAATGTAGATGTGCTACCTTGACTTAGAGCCTCAGGAAGCACTGGGGAGTAATTACTTTGAATGGCACTGGGGAGTAGTTATTTTGAAATAGCAGCAGTGGAGCATTTCAAGCTATTTCAAAATAAGTGTTATTCCTCGTGGAAAGCAGGAGTTATTATTTTGAAATAATCAGCCTAGTCTTTCAAAAAATCAGGCTTGGTAGTGTGGACGTGCTGCTTGTTGTTTTGAAATAAGGGCAGTTATTTTGAAATAACTCCCTAATGTAGACCAAGACTCAGTGAAACTGCGCTGTTTGTAGTGCGATGATGGGTGATATCTTTAAAAGTGCTAGCAAGACAAGGCTTTTGAAATGTTAATTTGCACTTATGCAAATTCACCTGTCAGTGGCACATTGAACATGGAAGACCCAACTCTTTTTATAGAGTGGTTCCTATGGTTTCGGAGGTATGCTTTGTCGGTTTATAAATTATGAATATTTATGCTATACAGAATCCTCATCTGAGTTGCACTTTATACAATTTTTGCTTAATTTCACACTAAAAGATGTCATTAATAAGCATTGCCTAGGTAGATGTCTTTATTGGCAATCATTTTATGCATGCACACAAGAGCTGTCCTGATTTACAAAACCATGAACACAGATGGGTTCCTATTGCTCTTTAATAGTTACTGTAGAAAATGGCATACAGTATATGCTTAATTCATTATTTACTGACAATAAATTCCAGACATGCTTATAGTAAATGATACCTTTTGAATTATTTATGAGAACCACTGATAAATGTTTTTTTCTTCTTTCATTCTTTGTGTTAGCATAAAAGCTATTGTATAGTTGTTGGTAAACACTTTTGGAAAATATAGTAAAGGTGTATAAATTCAGTAGTCCTGTAAAATAGATCTGTTATTCACTTAGAACAGTCTAGTCTTACAAATACACTTCTGCATGTTTTTAGTTTCAGCCTTCTGAAGTCTCAAGAGTAATATTTTATCAACTAGCATTCCCTGTGGTTGTCTTACTGCCAGGTGAACTTTTGTGTGTAAAGGGAACTGGAATAGATTTACTTTCTTATAGTATCTTTTTTTCTGATAGTTTCCTCTGTTGCAAGGCTACAAAAGATGGAGAATGATACTGTACCCAAGAACTTAACATGTGGCCTAAGTTATATGGAGCGTAACATTTTTATGAAGTAAAAAGTGTTCTCAACTTTCATTAAGTAATTAGAAGATAATGGGTATCTCAGCACAGTGCAGGATTGGAACTGGAGTGAGGTATTCTACTAGTTTTCTGTTCACTGTCACGGTGACTATACAATTATTCTCTTGGATTAAACAATACATTTCCTGTGTTTCTCCCCCGCTTTAATGGCTTTCATTTTGTGTATGTTCCTGTTTGTATTTTGAGACTAGTGTGTTCTAAGCTGCTGCCATTCCCAAACATAAAATGAACAGAATCTGTTTGAGGTCAGAGTGACTTTTCAATAATGAGCTTGCTGACCATTTGGATTTACAAACATTTTGTGTTTTTTTTAAATCATTTAAAAACAATTATTTTCAAAATTCTGTGCTAATTTGTGATTTAAAATTTTTTCATTGCCCCTTTTAAAAGAACACAACCACTTGCATAATAAGATTCTAAGCATTCTAAAAATCTGATTCTGTATTTATCTTTTCTTGTATCTATTTGAGCCAAGATGGAGAGTAAAAGTAGACTGGTGTGTTTGTATTTGATTGGACATAACTTTTAAATCTGGTATCAATCCTTGCAATGGCTACATCAGTATTTGCTTAAAATATATACTGTCTGTTATTCTTCATACAATGAGGTTTACCAGTTATTTCAAGAGAAGGGTTTTCTCTCAAAATAACATGGTTACACAGGGCATTTAATTTCGAAATAGCATGATTTCAAAATAGCGCCTGAACGCAACTATGCTAATGAAATGCAGGATATTTAAATCCCGGTTTCATTTATTATTTCGAATGCCTATATTTGCATCCCTATTTCAAAATAGGGTGCAAGGGTAGACATACCCTCCTTCTCTCTGCCTCCTTTCTTCCCTCCAGACAACAGCAAGGTATAAAGTACGAGTTCAAAAATATTTTTACATATACTTGCAGTTTTGAAGTGTTTTCACACATACTAATTTCTAAATATTATGCAACACTTACAGGAACCAACATACATTTTTTAATGGGTTGAGGTTTTTAGAGTCTTGTGATATGCACAGAATTTACAGTGAAGTATTACATATATTGAATTTTGAAAGATTAAAGAAAGACTTCCTCTTTGCTATTTTATGGGGGAATAATTTTTCTTCCCAGTGTAATGGATGCATGAAAAGGGAGTTAATAATTTTGAGACAAACCTTAGCTGTATAATTACCCCTGAAGAGATTCTGCAAGTGATGTTAGTGTTAAGATAGTTGAGTTAAATTTTGATCATTCACGTCTATATATGCAAACAAAACAGCTAATGAGGATACAAATATACCTTTTTCTATCCTTTGAATTGAAAACTGAAAAATGTAGTGATTCTTCCATTACAGGAATTGAAATACCTTAAGCTCTGTGAGACTATAGTGGCTTAGTTTCTCGGTGTGCACATGCTCAGATGGCACTCTTCTGTTCCTCCAAATGTGATGCTAGAAGAGCTGGTTGAGAAACCGCTGAACAATTAATATATTGCTTTTATACCTTGCCAGTAGGTGAAATGGAAAAGAATGGGCAGTGATTCATCCATGTGTATTCACATCACTAGGCCTCGTCAGGTTTGTTCACTCTGTCATCTTTTGATAAACTAGAAGTTGGGGGTTGTTGAATTGGGGGGTGCAATTTCTAAAGAGAATGGTTATGAAACCGTAATGCATCTGAAATGAAAACTCACACTAGCTATTTTAGAAGGCATTTTTCACTGAGGGTGTGTCTACACAGCAAAGTTATTTCGGAATAATGGCCGTTATTCCAAAATAACTATATGAGCATCTATACAGCAATTCCACTATTTTGAAATAATTTCAAAATAACGGATGGCTTATTCCAATTTCTGTAAACCTCATTCTATGAAGAATAACGCCTATTCCAAAATAGCTGTTTCAAAATAAGGCACGTGTAGATTCTCCACCTCTGCTATTTTGAAATAGACCCTTACCTAGGCCATTCTAAGTTATTCTTCCTGGGGCTGTAAATGGAGATAGCACGTCTACATTAGGGAAGCCTGCCTCAGTCAAATTTTGAGGCTTCCTTGCAGTGTAGATGTGCTATTTTGAAATAAGCTATTTTGGAATAGCTTATTCCAAAATGACTGTGCAGTGTAGATGTTGCCTGAATGAGCTAAAAACAAATTATCCCATTGTCATATTTTCATTACATTGATGAAAAACATTGCGTTTCACTACTTTATTTTCAATCACATGAAATTGTCTGTGATGGGAGATATATTTAAAATTCAGTCTCAAATGATTGAATGGCATAGTATCATTCATTTATGCCATTTGTTCAGGTGTTTGAGTATCAAGAGTTTGTGTGAAACTTTAATTTCTACTATATTGTATTAATGCAACTGTTATTGTGCAATATTATGCTGAGAAGTTGGACTGTGGGAGGGTTAGGTTTTTTTTAAATTTACTAATGACCTTTGCCTGTGGCTACTTTTTTTTTAATCAAGTGAAGTGCTGTGTGCATCGTTCCCTGTGCAAAAGACAGATGCACTGAGCAGCCCTGCCTGCATGATTCTAAAAATATTCTCTCTGTACAGGCATTTCAGCTACTGCTTTTGAAATAGGCCTTCCAAAATGTTTTTTATGCTGAAAATGTGTGAAAATGACATTGTTGCTTCCTTTATTTTCTTCACTTGGCAGCCTGTCAAACTCCTCCTGGAGTCTAAAGGTCAGTCTGGAAGGGCTCTTTCTGGTTCATGGTTCATTACCACTAATGAGGACTCTGTAGCTGGAATTTCATTAACAGTTCGGTTAATGACACATGAATCAGAGTGGAATACAAATATTTCTTCCATAACTAACTGAAAATAAAAAGCAGTCAGCATTTTCTTTTGTACATGAATGATCAGATATGACTTTGAATATACAGAGGCTTAGATTAGAAGGCGTCATATACATGTGATTAACTTTGTGACAATAACCACAGTTTATGGGGATAGTCCAACTGCTCACATCTCTTTATAGTATTGGCATGCTGTCTGGAACACATTTTAAAAAGAAGGGTACCAAGACATTGCTATGTTTTGATCTTTGAGGGTCAAATCTACTAGAACAGTGTTTCCGAACAGTGTTTCAGTGCTTCTCGCGGCTCCCCTTGGCTGCAAAGGATGAAATGGAGCCAATGGGAGCCGCGAGGCTCTGTGACCATGGCACTGGTAAATAAACAAACTAGGGTGGCCAATTAATGTGTTTCTGAGAGTGATTCCATGGAACACTTTCAGAAACACTGTACTAGAAGGTATAAGTGATTATAAGTCTCTTTAGATTTTCTTGTAAGCTATCAAATCAAATTAAGTGTTGTTCTGCATATTCTGTGATAGCCCGCAGTTCTCTGTCAGATAATTAATCATTTATCTAGAAAAAAATTACAAAATTTAAAATTGTACTTTTCCTGGAAAATTATATAAATATATATAATTAACTGAAGTAATAGACCCAAAAGGCCTGGTGATTTAAAAATACAACTACCACCTAGTAGTGAGTCGATTACAGTAGCTTTTGTAAACTAAACAACCATCAATATCTTTGGTTCTAGACAAATACTAATTTATCCCACATGCTTAATTTGCACTTTAACAGCAGCACCGTTACAAAGGACAAAAAGCAAACTGAACGTGTCATGTGTTGGAGATCCTCGAGACAAATGATAGCTGCTGCAGTGAAGGAAAAAGGAAAAGAAAATTGGATAGATCTATGTGCAGTGTGATATTTCTGCTGCTTATAGAAACCAAGTTAATCATTGGTTGGTTTGTCTGTCTCCTTTGCTCTCCACTTTTTAAATAGGAGCTGCATCCTGAAATGATCTGAGATACTGAGCATCTCTTGCATAATGATTGGAAGTTAGCAATATAGGATTGTCCTTCAGTTAAAAGCATGCAGTGTTAATGGATTGAGCTAGGAATATTAATATCTTTATGAAAAATGTCATACATTAGTGACATAACATTTATATTGATATTTACCAACTTGGGTTAAAGCTTTTCTTCACCACTACATCAATAATGCAGTTAAAATTCAGTAATTTTCTCCTTGGTAGCAGTTTACTGTGCTTTAATGGATGTGTTGATAAGCGTCTGCCTGAAGAAGGTAACAGCCTATTTCCTGTTCTGTTCCCATGGCCATAATCACAGATGTGTTTGTTTACTTGCATCGGAATTGTTGCTGAATGAAGAAGATGACTGTGACATGCTTCTAAAAGTAAAAAGCATATTTTTTTCTGTGTACTGAATTTAGGTATTGGCTATTTAACTAGCAGTGATATTCGTTATAACACTACAACTGCAGATGACAATACAAAATTGTCAATGTTCCCCAGTGAGGGAGGAAGAAAGGCATAATAGCATTAGAACAGAAATAATGATGACACTGAATGGGAATACATATTTAGTTTTGAATAGTTCAACATGACACTTTTATGGTTATCCATGTTTATATTTGCTTTGGGTCAGTGTAAAATTAAGAATATGAGGAAAATGCATTATTTTAGACCAGTAGTGAGCAAATACCAGCCCATAGACTGGATCCAGTTAGCTGTTGGCAGGCCACTGCCACTGTATTTACTAGTGTCTCCACAGATACAGGGGCTTTCAGCTTCTATTGGCTGCGGATTGTCATTCCTAGTCAATGGGCACTGTGGGAAGCGGTGTCCCAGTCTGTGTTTTATTTTCCTGGATCAGAGTCTCTTGGGTGAACTGCTGCTGTCTTATTGCCCACCCCTGTTTTAAGTCCTTCCTAGCAACTTGATTTGACCCATTTTATAGGAGGTAGGCACAGGCAGGTTTAGTCCTTGCAATGGTCATCATAATACCTGACATCTTTCAGCCATCTTCCTAGCTGCAATTGTGGTGACTTTATATATAATAAAAATTCAAGGAATGTCACCCTGTATGTCACTTTGAAAACTAAAATGTCAGTGTAGTCACTGTGAAGCAATGGAAGGGTACGTCTAGACTGCAAGGCTATTTCAGGATACTAGAGGTATGCTGAAATAGCTACCCCGCATCCAAGGAATGCATCTGCTATTTCCAAATAATTTTCAAAATAACAGGAGCACTATTTTGGCATCTCTGTAAACCTTGTTCCACGAGGAATAAGAGATGTCTCAAAATAGTGCTTTATTTCAAAACTTGGCGCTGTGTAGATGCACCTAATTTCGAAATAACTATTGCTTAGCGCAAATTCCGTATCTTATTTCGATTTTAGGGTGCAGTCTAGATGTACCCAAAATGGCTACAAACACAGCTGGAGAATCTCTTTTTATTCAGAATACAGTACAGTCCTGTTTTTTGAATAGCCAGTGGAAAAGCCAAAATTTCATATAGCTGGGCACTGAGATACATGGAAGTGCATTGTGCTCCAGTTCCATTATATGTAGCCGTATGTTAATCATCTGCTAATAATTTCGCAGTTATCCTCTACATGCCTGTTAACATTAATCGATATCTTTGTTCTTTTAATACCTAGAGAAAAAATGTAATTGAATTCATTAAAACATCAATATTGTATTAAAATTATGTGGTTTTAATAAACTTAATAAAGATGTATTTACTGTTTAATCAATTGCAAAGCACAAGTAATGAAAGAACAAAGCTGTTGAGGGCTAACAGTGCTAAAAGGCTAACTGAGAAGTTATTAGTGTGCGACTGGTTGAAACATTCTTTTTCAATTTTATTGCTAACTTCAAAAACAGCACCCTGCACCTGGCCCAGTCCCAGTACCCCAAGCAGTCACCTGGGGTGCCTAACCTTTAATCTGACCCTAATGACGTGAAAAATTCATGCCCCTAGTGCTGCTGCTACACTGACTTAATTTCCAGTGTGGACAGCACTATGTCGATAGGAGGGCTTCTCCAATCAACATAGCTCCTGCCTCTTGAAGATATTGATTAACCACATAAATGAGAGAAGCTCAGGAGCATCTTCACTGAAGTGGTACAGCAACATGACTGCATCAATGCTGCTGTGCCACTGTAGCATTTTAAGTATAGACCTGCCTTTAGTCATATGTGAAGCCACTTTATATTAGTGGATTTATTTAATGAGTAACTGTTGCAGAATTGGGCCTGAGATTTGGGAACAAATGGCCTGTTCTTGCTTTCATTGAACTTAATAGGAAATTGGCTTGATCTAAAATGGGAGTTGAATTAGCTGTTTACATATGAATATGTATTCAATTCCCATTTATTTAATATGGTAAATTTGGTCCTAAATATTGACTTATGGTTTTGGAAAACTCAAAATAATCAGTGAATCAGTAAGTATAAAATAGTGCCACTGAGTCATTTTGGTGGTGTTCAAATATTTCTTACAAGTACTGCATTTTCCATCTCTCTCTTCCTCAGATTTAGTATTACCGAGACAACAGTTTGTTTTAACGCAACAGTCTAGCAACATGTAATCATTACTTAACTTTCTGCTTTGTCATTGTAAAAGCCATCTTGCCTCTGTCCCATGCACATGATCAATTTTTAGAGTCAAAGAATAAAGGCAAATATTTATTTCCAAAGTTAGCTGAATGTGACAATGGGTAGATGTTACTCCTACTGTATTCACTTAGAAAATGCTCTTTGATTTCAGTAGTTCAAATATGTTTGTTTTTGTAAGTGAGGAAGTCCATCTTTGTCTAAGAAGTGACCCTTGCAGTGTTAAAGTCCAGTAATAATTTTTATAGAATTTTCCTTTTTATAATTCTGTTCTATTAGTTCTTGTTTTCATGAAAACAGTATTAAAATACCTAATGAGATTCACAGTCTATAATTAATTTTGATAATTATGGATCTTAGAATAATTCCAATAGTTTATATCGTTTGAAATATTATTTAGTTTATTTAATATGCAGTTCAGCTATACCACTTTCATTTAAAATAAAATGTGGGCTAGATTTTTCATAATTAAATGCTGCTCTTTAGAATAATGTCAACAATTTAATTTAATGAGCAAAAGGGGATTAGGATGAAGCATAATAGCTTTCTCCTCTATGCAATAGACCTTCAATACTGTTGTTGCCTAGTTCAAAATACGGATTGGACCTCCCTGGTCCTGCACCCTTGGGATCTGACTGGTTCTACATGAGGGATTTTTCCCAGATCAGAGGAGGTAATCTCTGGTCTCCCTGCTGCTATCCAACCCTGCTATGCTCCCCTCTCCCTCTTGGCTTCCTGATTGTCTCTGCAGCCCAGCTGAGTTACTTGCTGGCTCCCCTCCTCCCCCCATTCCATAGCCCAGCTGAGCCCTGCATTTCCCTTGGCTGCAAATGGCAAACCAGAGCCAATGGAAGCCATGAGGCTCTGTGGCTGAGAAGCTGGTAAATAAACACACCAGAGTGGCCAGTTAGCAGGTTTCTCAGAGTGGTTTCGTGGACTACTTTGAGAAACACTGGAATAGAGTTAATTATCCCATGTGTATTGATAGTTCTTAACTCTTTTTCAACTGAACTTTCTTTTGGTTTAAAGCAATAAATTTGAACAGAAATCAGTATGCGCTTGAAAATGAGCTTAGTCCCAATCAAAATATTTGAAATTACAACTGTCATACACATATTTAAAGTAATGTCTGGCTATTGGATATATTTTATTGGTACGTGATACCATATCATTTTGTTTAGCAGTGGGACTAAAGTTAATCTTCATATCCAGTCTTCTCCAAACCAACCAAGGCCCCAAGTCTGTAATGATTGCGTGTAAGTGGACTGCTGTATCTGTGCCATGATTCATTGAACTCATGGGATGCTGCACAGGAATGGAAGTGCATCTCTATGCAATCAGTTGCAGGTTTGGGACTTAGACTGTAAAATAGTATTTAATTTTCAAAAGACCTATAGCCAATTTATTTGTAATTTTTCACCGTTGGCTTGTATTTTGGCAAATTGTATCAGCTCAACACTTCACTTGTGTTTTTTCTTTAAACAAACAAGCAACCAAACCCTGAATATAATCAACACTCTTGTTCTGAAGAAGTCAGGGTGGCTATCCATACAGTGTGCATGAAGCAAACTTACAAAAGCAAGGAAATAAAAAAAATGAAACCATTGGAGCTGTGAATGGTTAATTGGTTAACTGGTGGGGGTTGGAGCATGAAAGTGTAACAGTGACACGTAGGGATCTAAGCATGCCACGGGCAGTGATACACTAGCCCGGCTGGAGTAGAACCTGTCCACAGTAGGAAGGCTGCTCCAGCCTGGCCCTGTGGAGGGCTGCTCTAGATCAGGTGGGCTGGAGTGTACCCTCCTTTAATCGGTTAATGAGTTAAACATACAGTTTAATTGGTTAACAAATTAAACAGGATTTTACATCCCTAGTAACTACAGTAACTTCCACTCCTCATACACAAGCGTGCCTTCTGTTATCTCAACTATGATACGCCAGACATTATTTACCAAAACTTTAACTCTGCTCTGACCCATTTTCATCCTCATGGACGCTCTCTTTATCAGCGTTCCTCCCTTCCTCATATGGTGTTAGTGAATGTATGCATTTTTAGTTAGTTATGTTGCGAAAAGGCAGTTTAACCATCTTCCTGCACATAACAATTTATTAAAGAGAATGAGAGAGATGGAGTTAAGGCTGCAGTGCATATCCGTGGTGCACAGCAATTGTAATAGTAAGTATGTGCTTGTGGATTGAGGAGTACAGGGCGTGTACATTCATCTGAAGAAGTGCTTCCAAAAGCTCAAATACCACCTACATGTTTTGTTAGTCTGTAAGCTGCTGCAAGACTACAGAAAATCCCTGAGATGTGACCGCCTTAGTTGTGACCCTCCTGCACTTACAACCATTTTTGTAAGTGCAGAAGGGGCCAACCCCCCCCCCGACTTATGTCTTTGGCCTGCATTAACGATGGTGCACGACGCCTATCATAAATGAGGGTTCGAGTTATGACACCCCTGACTTGCAACGCTTCCCCAGGAACCCATCATGTCGCAAGTCGAGGGCCGCCTGTATTTGTTGTTTTTTAAGATTTCCCAGTTACATCCTAACTTGGCCACCCCTCTGAAGCTAGGCTACATACTGTTAGCCTTGCTTTTGTGGATTTATTTAATTTCCTAGAAGCTTTAATGCTTGGCCCAGTAGGAGGCAAAGTACAACTGGAGAATATCCATATCCATCATCATCTGAATTCTTTAATATTTGTTGGATAAAATTTGACAGAAAAGCATATCTTCTCATAATGGTGTCTGTGCGCCCAGGCCTCTCCCTTCACCCCAATCAGTCAAGCTTCTATGCACCTGTCCACTTTCTATTAATGAAAACTAGTTATGCAGCCCTCTCTTCTAATGAGACATTTCAGTCTATAGAGAAATACTGCTCAGACCTAGGTACAGTACTGCTGCAAAGAAGATTGAGTTTAGAGAGCCTTCACAAGTGCAGAAATATAAATATAATAGCTGTAAGAAAAAGGGGAGTTTGAGTGGAGTACCTTTGTTGTGCAGGGGCATTTGGAGCAGCTGCAGAGACCAAAGATCATCCTCCATTTGAGACGTGGGTTCTGAACTGCGGAAAGCTGCAGAGTACAACCAACGCCAAGCTCTCTTACAGCAATTTAACGTTTATGTAAAATTATGTTAAATACAAAAAACCCAAACCCAACTTATCAGACAGTGAAGGGTACCTAAGGGAAAAGTGAACCTCTGCTGTGTGCATTGGACAGGAATAACAGATACCTGTCAACCACACCAACCCACCAAATGTCAGGACGGAGAGGGGTGGAAAACTTAAATCTTAGATTAAGTTCCAGCATAAGTGGTTGACCAGAAAAGACTAGCCTAGCACCCCAGGCTGATAATCAACAATGGAAAACAAGAGGAGGTGAATTCCACAGCTGGGGAGAGATTTCATGAGTGATCTGCTTTCAATTCTGAAGAGTTCACATCTTGGGCAGTTGAATCAGGAATACTTAGCTGATTCCAACCACTGTAATTGCATGGGATGTGTGCTTTGTATCTTTTCCCTTAGACAATAACCATTTTTCCTTAGTCTGAACAGTAATTGAGAACACGTGTTCTAAACTGTGGCTCTGTACCATGCAACTCTGCTCTTATGCTCTGTCTTTATTATTTCAATGTGGCTGGTTATGCAGGCACAAAGGGAGTATGACCCCTAAAATGATAGAATAGTTTAAATGTACAATGTATTTACTTTTTTCATTAATTTACTGTGAGGACAGGATAAAACTGCTCTTAGTTAAACCCGTTATTCCCAGCTACTATAAACCAGTTCTTTTTAGGAACAGTCTCATGTATAGCAGATAGCATCGCACTGGGAACTCTCTAGTCTAGCGCCCTTGGAACCTGATGAGTGATAAACCAGAGAATTTGCTGAGGCATGGGGGGAGGGAGGAGAGGGTTAATGTTGTAGTGAGTGGGTCTCTATTTCACTGAGGCAAATACATGGAACGATGCTTGCAATTCTGCTGCTTCTGATTGTATTGATACACCCTATATAAGCCTAGCCAAGGTTTATCAGCTCTCTTCATAACAAAGTGTTAGTGTTGTTACACAGATTTATTGTATTGGCACAAGGAAATAAGTAGATAAAGTATAAAAACAATGCTTACACTTAGTGGCATTACCAACATGCCCACTACTTACTGGGCTCTTAGAAGACATTTAGGGGTAAATTAGAGCTATATAACAGCACAGAGCATGGAGAGCCAGGATTGGCGGCTGTAAACATACATTGCAGGATTGCAAGAAACTTGGCCACACACTTGATAAGTGGATGTACAATTAACTAAAATAATGCTGGAACATGGATGTTGGCAGACCAGAGAGTGCTGGACTAGACAGGTTCAACCTTTATAACAAAAACATTTTATTTTCAGTTAAACCAATTAGTACAACCTACTTCCTAAAAATAATCTGAAATAGTGAAAGCAGCTATACATTGACTTTGAACCAGCAAACTGACATAAAGGCAAAGATATGAATATGGACATTTCTGTGTTTATATCTACGAAAGTCCTATTAGATACTTCTATTCTTGTTTACTTAGAGTGTCCATGGTTCCAAAAAGAACCATGCTAAATTTCATACAGACAGTGGATTCCAGCTGCCTCGAGGGGGATGGAGGGAGAAGGATTTTTGAGGATTTCTAAAATGTTAAAGAACTGTTGAGATTGGCACTAAAACTTATTTTTCAGAAAAAAACCTAACAACCAGAGGAGTTAGAATAAAAACACTTTTACAGCAGACTGCATGCTGAGACATTTGTCTGTCTTCCCAAAAGTGCTGGAATGGCTACATAGTTTCTGCTACATTTAGACAATTGAAAAGGGTTACAGTTTTATTCTGAAATACTATTTCCCTCCGAAATTTATCTCCTTTGGAAAGATTGTTTATTATCTTAAAGGTGCCAAATGAATTCATACACAACAGATCAAAACCCAATAATTTAAGAATCCTGCCAGGTCCATGCCACATGAGGAAACAGACATCTTTGAAAAGATATTTTGAAGACATTTTGTTCTGTGGTTGGTGGTCTGATTCTGGTAGAGATTAGCTTTGTAGCATATGCTCCCTGGCATTCCAGGAGTACTTTAAAACCTCTTCCCATCTGACTGTATGAAAGCCATTGCAAATATTTAGCCTCATTAAGCTTGTTTTTTTAGAGAACAGGAAACACAATAGAAGTGTTAGATACATGTGTGAGAGATTAACCTGACATCATATTGCCTCAATATAATTTCCCTTTAGAAAAAAAAGGGAAGAGTACTGTGTTAGGGAATGTGTGCTAAAATAGTTTTAGCTTTAAAAATTAGTCATGAGGTGTGTTAATTAAGCTAATTGTCATAAGTTGTGTGCAATAATCCACCTATAAACTGCTGCCTAGAAGGACTCCATCGAAGTTAAATGATGTAACTTGCCTTCCTTTTTAAAGCATAAATTGAGTCAATTGTCAGAATCCTAAAAACTGCAATAGATAATGACTGGGACCTATATTGAGTTGGATAGTCTGCTTTAGGATTGCATATATATCAATATTACCAATAATTAATGAAATTTGTTCAACATTTATCCAAATGTAAAGCATGTACGTATGCAAGGAATTATGATGGTCTGCAAAAAATTAAGTCAAATTTTAGTTCACTATAAAATCTAATGTCAATGTGAAGCTATATAAATGGATTATTTTCAGAAAAGACTGAATTCTCGAGAAAGACCAATTAATATGCAAATTACCTTCACACCTTAGCATACCCAAAAAAGAACTCTGTATTATTTATTGATTGACACCTGTATAGGATCAAAGGAACATCTACATTGCTGAGAGGAGAAGGGAATATTTATAATTTTAGGGAAAATAAGGGATTTCATTAAACAAGATATAGGATAAAAAAGACCTTCCTTGTTACCCCTTAGTTCTTGAATTGCATTATTTTGAAATGGTAGAATTGAAATAATATAAATAAGAGTTTCACCATTTTAGCTATATCAGTAAAAGGTACCAATAAAATCACAACTCTAACTAAAATAGTTGAAATCAGCTGAAAATAATGTGCATAGATAGCCTGAAATTACTTTGACTATGAAGACTCATTGAAAGTAAATGAAAGTTTGGCTTCTAAGTCACTTACATGCTTTAAAAATGGGAATTAGATTCCTAAATCATTTAGGCATTCCTATAAAACCCATGATGTACAATGACTCTTACTACTGGGAAAAGGAAATAAACAGAACTGGGTTACAGATTGAGAGGTTGACTTCTGAGGGTATGTCTACACTGCAGCATTTTTCTGGAAAAAAGATACTTACGTCCACACTGCTATTGCGTTCTTTTGACAGAAAGTTGAAAGACAGAAAGTTGAAAGACCGAAGGGGTTTTTCAGACAGCGGTAAACCTCTTTCTAAGAGGAAGAAGCCTTTTTCCGAAAAAGCTTTTTTGGAAAAAGGCATGTGTGGACGCGGAAAAGCGTGGTTTTTTGAAAGAAGAGACCTCCAGGAAATAATACAGTTGCCCTGGTGGCCACTCCGTACAAAGTAATCAGAACTCTATAGTTCCTGTCTCCTGCCACCTCTTAAAGCTGCAGGAACCCGGCACAAGCCTTGTGGTAGGAAGCCAGGCCTGGGAACTGCACCCCACCACGCAGCTCTCCCTGCCAACCACATTGTGAGCTATGGCCCAGCCACAAGTCCCCCGAAACCCTTCTGGCCTTCACAGAGAGCTCCCACCAGGGCTTCCAGGACCCAGCCAGGAGCATCAAATGCCATGCGCCATTGTGGTCTGGGGTGGAGATCCGCTGTGCAGGCTACACATGGCTTTGATCCCGGGACCTCCCCATTCTCTAGCCTGAGGACAGTTGGTCGCAGCTCATGAGGAGGGCACGGCCTCAGGGACAGTGTCTGCATGGATGACTGACTGCCTCTCCATCTTTATTCTCCACAGCTGGACCAGCTATTGAAGAGGGGTGATCACCTCCAGCCGAGGTAGTCACCTGACCCTGGGGGGCGGGGGGGCTGGCACAAGCGCACGAGGCTCCAAGAGGCTCTCATGAGGCAGCACGTGGGCATCCTGTGTGACATGCAGCAGACCTTGGCCCAAAAGGTCCAGGATGATGCCGAGTGGTGGAAATGCATGCGGGACCAGCTTGTGCAGCAGGGTGAAAACGTGTGCCACCATCCAGGAAATCATGGCACACCCAGCTCCTGCCCCCTGCCCTTGTCCCTCAAGCCGTGCCTCCTGCCATACCTGAACCCACTCCAGCCCCCCACCTGCCGCTCCCCCCTGCCCGTTGTCCCAGGGCCCTCCCAACCCCAAGTTCGACGAGGACCTGAGGTGGCACTTACAGCCACACCGTGCGCCACTCTCAACCCTGAGCCCCCCTCCCTCCTCCGTCCAGGTTCTCAGCCCCCCCCCCCTTCTTCTCGCATCCAGGTTCTCAACCCCCCTCCTTGCCAGTTTCTTTTATTATAAAAAATATATACAAAGTTTGTTTTGTTCAACATGAAACAGGTGTGTTTATTCATAGTACACGGGAGGGGGAAAGGTATAGTGGAGCAAGGCACAGGCCCCTAGTGGGGAGGTCCTGTAGAGAGTTACTGGGGTCCTTGAGAGAAACTCTCCCTCAAGACCTCTGGGATACACACCCCCACCTGATGGGCCTGGCGGATGGCAGCTGTGCACAGCTGCTCAGACGCCCTCCCTTCCTGGCCAGCCTCTTCCCCCACCTCAGTAAGAAGGCCTCCCCTTTCCTCTCCACAATGTTGTGGAGGACATAACATGCAGAGACCACCTCGGGGATGTTGTGCTTCCAAACATCACGGTGGGTCAGGAGACACCTGAACCTTGCCTTGGGGAGCATTCCACTTGTATTTGGGCCTGGCTGAGATGGGCATTGAATTGGTCCCTTCTGGGGTCCAGGTGGCCAGTGTACGGCTTCATAAGCCATGGCATGAGGGGGTAGGCACGACCCACATGATGCACAGTGGCATCTGCTTGTCCCCAACCCCAAAATCACGCTGGGGAAGAATGTGCCAGCCTCCAGCTTCTACCAGAAGGTGGAGTTTCTGAAAATGCAGGCGTGTTGTGTCCTGCCTGACCACACGATGAAAATGTCAGTAAAATGTCTGTGGTGGTCAACCAAGCCCTGCAGTACCATTGAGAAATAGCTCTTGCAATGTATGTATTGGGCTGCTTGATGATGTGGTGCGTGGATTGGGATGTAGGTTCCATCAATTGCCCCCCCCCACAGTTGGCGGCAAATTCTGCAATGACGATTGGGTGCAGGTCTCCTAGGTGGATTTCCCTGTGGAGCAGGATCGAGTTGATGGCCCTCACAATCTGCAGAAGGAGACAGAAAAACACACAAAACAGAGAATGAGAGGAAGTGCCTGAGCCCTTGGGAGGTGCCCGCTCCCCTCCCCTCTCCTGCACCCCAAACACTCCAGGAACCCCCCCCAAGAGGCCACCCCCCCAGCAGCAGAGCTGTGTGAGCGCGGGATGGCACAAATCCCTGACGATGGGGCTTCCCTCCCACCCCCAGCCCACCTTGCACTCCCCTCACCCCGCTTTCCTTAGGGACCCCCCCTTTCCAGGACTCCCCTCCGCCCCCCATGCAGGGACTGCAGCCCGAGAGTGCCTTACTTCCATGAGGAGGGCCCCAATGGTGGACTTCCCCATGCCAAACTGGTTGCCCACTGACCAGTAGTTGCCTGGGGTGGTGAGCATCCAGACGATGATGGTGACCCGTTTCTCCAGGCAGGCCGCAGGTGGGTGTCATGTTGATGGAGGGCAGAGGCGAGCCAGGCACACAGCTCCATAGAGGTGGTCTTCAGAAGTTTTGGAGCCACTGCTGATGATCCCGCCACTACATCACCAGCTGGTCCCACCAGTCGGAACTGATGTTCAGCCTCAAGAACCATCTCTTCACTGGGGGCTGTTGCAAGGGCATTGCTTCCGCACACAGGAAGAGGGTCTCAATGATGAGCTCATTGTCGAACTTGTGCAGGGCCGTGAAGGCAGCCTGTATAAACTGCTGCAGAAACTGCATCATGGCCATGTGGGGCCATTGTATGCCCAGGGGCAGCTCTGACTCCATGTCACTAAGAATGCTGTGGCATCCAAAAAATCTGGGCAACCAAAGCATGCACTGCAAGAGCTTTGCTGTCCCTTGGAGAAGTAGGCAAGCATGCAGAAGAAGCAGAGAAACAACTGTCCAGGGAGGTCACTTTGAGCACGCGTCTCAGCTAGCCTTACGCAACAGCTCTTGGACGCAACTGTTGACCTAATGCCCTGCCTGAATTGGTTCTGGGTGGCCTTATATGCGAGATAGTGTCTACTCTGATTGGACACTATCTTTTGAAAAAGCAGATTGTTTTTTTGATGAGCTTTTGCAGTGTTGACGCGCTCTTTCAAAAGATGTTTTTTCGGAAGATCTCTTCTGGAAAAACTTCTTCTGAAAGAAACCTGCAGTCTAGACATAGCCTGGGTTGCTGCAATGCATAGACAGACCTAGAATTATGCAGCTGCTATAGGGAACTAGCTACTTCTAGTTCTCTACAGAGTTGTACAGGAAACATTCCAGCTTAGTTTAAGAAATACTAGAATTATTCCTTGCCCAAGGTAAAGTAATATGGCAAGATCCTCTTCTACACAGACAAGCCTTCAAGGCCAGGCAGAGACTTTGATGGATGAACAGAAAGACAGGGGCTCTAAAATTTCATTTATGCTGGTCTCTGCATAGATTAGCGCATGGGCCTTGCCAAAAGAGATACTGCTGGAAACATGGGTCTCTTGGAGCTATGTTGATTTACGTGCTTTGGGACTGTCCCATAATACAATCCTTTTGGTTCGAGGTAGGTAGAAAGATTAATATGATGATTGATACCTCTGTAAAAATGTTGGGATATGACCCATTGTTTTGGAAACTCTCCCTCATGAGATTTTGATTTTCTAGAGCAGTGCTTATAGCCAAATTGTGTTTAGCTGGAAGAGCAGATGGCCTGCAAGGATAACAGAAGTTTTCTTCTGAGACTTGGATGATCTGCAGCTAAAGAGCAGGTAATGTTTGGGAGAAGACAGACAGTGGACAAATTTGAAAAGATTTGGTCTAGTGTTTTAGAAACCTTTGATTAATTTCTAGTGGATGGAAACTCAGATGTTGCTCTCCTTTCATTTCCCTGACTTCTTGCCTTTCCTACATTCGCATTCCCTTACTTTTTTTGTCTCTGTCTTTTTTTCCTGTTCTCCCTTAATTTTTTGGGATAAATAGAAGTAAATGAAAAGATGGAAGAGTGTTACTTGCCTGGTTTATCTGTACCATATATGAAGGTTTTGATTTAATTAGGAAAGTCTGGGTGCAGACTTAGGGCACATCTAAACTACAAAGATTTTTCGAAAGAGGATGTGCACATTCCGCAGGAATTTGCATATCTTCTTCCGATTGCATTTTCGAAAGAGGATCTTTCGAAAATGAAACTAGTCTGGAGGCAGTTTTTTCGGAAAAACCCTTTTTAGAGAAAAACCGAGTAAACCTCCTTTTTTAAGGAAGAATGTTTTTTTCGAAAAAGGGTTTTTTTTGTCGTTTTTTTAAAGAAAAAACTGTGTCTAGACTACTTTCATTTTTGAAAGATCCTCTTTCCAAAATGTGATCGGAAGAATATATGCAAATTCCCATGGAATATGTATATCCTCTTTCGAAAAATCTTTGTAGTTTAGACATGCCCTTTGATGTAAGTCTGTGTTTTGTACTGTAGATTTATTTAAAATAATTTTGTTGTTAATATGCTCTTGGCATAATTCACTGTGATCTATTCTCAGACAAAAGATCTATTTTTGATTCTGTGGTCTTAGGCAACTCAATTCACCTATTTATTCCTCTCCTTCCCGGCTATTAAAAGAGGATAACGAAACTTAATTGCTTTGTAAATGGCTTTGATATTTATGAGTGAAAAATGCTTTCTGAAAGTAAAATAAGAAAATAGAGGTGTAGGCCATTAATTTACAACTGAGAAGCACATGGTAGTACTAAGTTTGTTACATAAAGGGCGAAGCAGTCAATAAAGGATGAACCTCCACCTTCTGCTTTGATACATAAATTCTTTTCTAAGTGATACCCAATTATCACTGGAAAAACATCAGGCATTTAAACTGTTAGTATAAAATGACAACTGACTAACTGAGGTGGACTCATTTGCTTGTGTCTTTAGACCAAGAAGTTATTTTTCCAATCTGCGGACTAGGGTAGACAGAAAATTGTAATCTATGTTAAAGAAGGAGATGCAGAATGAAGGGGGAGACAGCTTACAGTTTGAAAGATTTTTTTTCATTTTTGAGTATCAGAAAATTTAATCTTGATGGAGAATATCAGTAATAGGACAATTGGAGAGAGGATATTCAAAATTATTATACGTTATTTGGCTAAACTATGTTGTGACTCTTCTGTAAATGAAACAGGAAGTCGATTTACACCTCAGATTACACTAGAGGCAGCAATATAAAATATTGTATATGGTTCCTAATGTTATTGGGCATTTTAATTACATCAAGGAATTACAAAAAGAAAACAGGTATAAAATGTTTTTTTTTCTTCTCAAGTACTTTCCAACAAACTGTAGTTTTTAATGTGACACAGAAAATGAGGAGGATGATGATGATGATAATAAAGTGGATGGTGTTTGTTTGCTTCTTGCCCATTAAAGATTATGTTAGGTCTTGTTTTGTGCTTGTTCCCCTTGCCTTACAAGAAGTGATTCAATAATGCCAAAGTTTGCCACGTAATGTATTTGAATAGTATTCAACTACACACAATAGCTTGTTGAATATTTTGTATTTAAAATATTATGTGACAAATATTTTCACTGTTGTTATATAGAGATATTTAGTGTATGAAACAGTAAAATCATAAGAAGAAAGATAGTCATTTGAATTATAATGAAGTGGTGTATAATTCACAGTACATTAATTTTTAGCCATGGGATCATATAATGAGTATTATTCTACAAGGCTAAAAGTTAATGTTGTGAGCAACTCCCCTCAAGTGCTTTGTGATTTGCATATTCTTTCACCATATTATCTGTTTTGGAGTTTGACCCTGAGTACCCAAATATCTTTCGTTTAAAAGGCGACCTTTGCCTTTGTCATTAAATGAGACATTTTCTTTCACTTTTTTTTATGCAGTGGCACCTCTATCAGACTGTCGTTCTGGCGATCAGTTGGATACATCTGCATTTAAGAAGTAGAATTATCTTTTGTGCTACTTTCTGTAATAAAATAAGGCCAGATTCTCATCTGCACAAGGGTAGTTCTTTGTGGTTCCACCAATGAAAGCTATCAGGTGAATTCTCACAAGGCATAGGGCCAAGATGGAGGCTTCTGATAGCTGCCCATAGTGGAACAAAGCCATCTTTGTCACCTTGCATGATCTTGAGTTTTGTCAAGCACTGCGTGTCTGGAGCCAAGAACTGAAGTTTACTAATGGGAACTGTTAGTAACATATAGGTTGACTCTTTGCATACATAACTCCCAGAGATGCATAATTCTCACAGGAATTATATGGAATGGTTAAGGTCAGCTCCAGAAGAAATAATCCTCATGCAAAACAAGTGAACAAGGAAGAGGCTCCCTGAAGCAATTTAATATGGACTCCATATTTGTATTTGTGGAGGATTAAGATCTGTCTTCATGAGGATTTGTAATGATTAAAAGTGCTATTTATAGGACAGTAACAATGTTGTGATGTTGGTATAGCTTTATAACAGAATTGCTGAGGTTCTTTAGTAATACAAGAACATTAGTATAAATACAGATTTTAAAAATAACTTTATTTAGGTTACAAAGTTAGGCACTCAAAGGTTTTGAAATGCTTGATTTATAGTCGCCAATGCAATGTTAATTGAGTCCTATGTTCTGAATGATGCCAGGATACTGTGGGAAAAGTAACATGTCTTCATATAGATAAAGAGCACATCATATGGCATACATATAAGGTCCAAAATAAATGTGCGCCTGTAAATTTGGCTCTTTCCTGGCTTTTGAATGCTTGCAACCTAAATAATGGTCTTTAATCATAGAATTCTAGAACTGGAAGGGACCTTGAGAGATCATCAAGTCCAGTCTCCTGCCCTCATGGCAGGACTGAGAACCATCTAGATCGGAGTGGGCAAAAGCCACTCAGTGGGCTGGATCCAGCCTGCCTAGGGCTTTGATCTGCCTCTGAGGCAGTTCCAAACCCCACGCCCTAGCACAGGGGTTGTCATCCTCCGGCATGCATGCTACCTATGACACTCAAGACAATTTTCAGCAACATGTGGGAGGGAGCTCAGTCTTGCTCCTCCTCCCCCGGACACCCACTGGGGAACACTCCCTCCTCCCTGCAGCATGTTAGGCTGTGCTGGGAGGAGGCAGCCTTGGGGCTGAGGCTCCTCAGTGGTGCCTTGGCCAGAACTGGAGATGCTGTTGCTGCAGCCACATGGTCCAGGGCTGACCCTGGAGGCTGAAGGTGCTGTTGCTGCAGCCATGCAATCTGGGACTTGCCCCAGAAGTGCCGCTGCGCAGCCATGTAGTCTGGGGTCAACCCGGGACCGCGTGTAAGTGGCACTGGCAGCGGCACCTTCCGCCTCCAGGACTGTCCCTGGACCATGTGGGCTTCAGCAGCAGGGCCTCCAAGGCCGGCCCCAGACCACAGTGGTAGCAGGGTCGCTGGGGCAGCCCCAGACTGTGTCAACAGTGACAGCGGGTCCTCCGGAGCTGGGCCTGGACCATGTGGTTGCTGGCAGTGGGGCTTCCCTTAAAGGTGGCCAGTACAGTGTGGCTGCAGCCATTGCTGCAAGGGGGCATGAAGTCAGGTAAGGTTGGCCCTCATGCCCAGATTCCCCCAATCCAATCCTTTCACTTTCCTCCCTCCCTCCCTCCCTCCCTAAGACCTGGCACCCCCAGCTTCTTCTAACACCCTCTCTTGTACCTTCACCCTCTCTCCTGGCCAGACACTGCACCCTGCACCTTCATCCACATTGCTCCTTGACCCTCTCTCCCAGGGCCAGCCCACAACATTTTGGCACCTGAGGCGGGGAACTCAAATGATGCCCCCATTCACCCTCGCTTTTGCCAAAACTTTGAAAGGTCTCAATTCTGCCTTCTTCCTGTTCTACTCCTTTCATGGCACTCCACCATCTCTGTGCATCTAGAGCAGAGAGAATACATATGCACCAGCAGCAGACACAATTTTCTACACTCTGGGTCCTAGTGGCGCCCCCACCTCCCCCCCAGAGTCTGGTACCTGAGGCGGCCACCTCAGTTTGCCTCATGGTAAGGCCAGCCTTGCTCTCTCCTGGCCACACACTGCACACTCACTTCCTCTGGCTAAGCAAAGCTCCCGGTAAGGTAGCTCTGAACCCTGCCCCTTCTGCCTGAGGCCCCGCCCTTTCCTCCCAAGGCCCTGCCCCTTCCAGGTTGGCCCTCAGCCATTTCTGAAATTTTTGAAGAGGCCCCCTTTCAAAAATTATTGCCCACCTCTTGTCTAGTTCATCCCTGATAGATGTCTATTCAGTGTGCTCTTAAATATCTCCAGTGATGAGGATTCCACAACCTCCTTAGGCAATTTATTCCAGCATTTAACCACCCTGACAGGATGTTTTTTCTAATGTCCAACCTAAACCTCTCTTGCTGCAGTGTAAGCTCATTGCTTCTTGTCCTATCATCAGAGGCCAAGGAGAACAATATTTCTCCTTCCTCCTTGTAACACCCTTTTAGATACTTGAAAACTGTTATTGTATCCCCTCTCAATTTTCTCTTTTTTAAACTAAACAAGCCCAGTTCTTTTAGTCTTCCATCAGGTCACGTTTTCTAGACCTTTAATCATTTTTGTTGCTTTTCTCTGGATTTCTCCAGATTTCTCCACATCTTTCTTGAAATGTGATGCCCGGTTCTGGACACAATACTTTAACTGAGGCCTAATCAGTATAAAGAAGAGCAGAAGAATTACTTTTCATGTCTTGCTCACAACACTCCTATTAATGCATCCCAGAACCATGTTTGCTTTCATTGCAACAGCATTACATTGTTAGCTCATATTTAGCTTGTGGTCCACTCTGACCCCTAGTTCCCTTTCCGCAGTACTCCTTCCTAGACAGTTGCTTCCCATTCCATATGTGTGAAACTGATTGTTCCTTCCAAAGTGGAGTACTTTGCATTTGTCCTTATTAAACTTCATTTTATTTACCTCAGATCATTTCTCCAGTTTGTCCAGATCCTTTTGAATTATGACCCTGTCCTCCAAAGCACTTGCAACCCCTCCCAGCTTTGCATCATCTGCAGACTTACTAAGCGTACTCTCTAATGCCAATATCTCAATAGTTGATGAAGATATTGAACAGAACTGGTCCTAAAACAGACCCCTGCGGAACCCCATTTGTTAGGCCCTTCCAGAATGACTGTGAAAGCATTAATAACTATTCTCTGAGAATGGTTATCCAGCCAATTTTACACCCACCTTATAGTAGCCCCATCTAGGTTGTATTTCTCTACTTTATTGATAAGAAGGTTATGAGAGACCATATGTAGTTAAGTATCAGAGGGGTAGCTGTGTTAGTCTGGATCTGCAAAAGCGACAAGGAGTCCTGTGGCACCTTACAGACTAACAGATGTATTGGAGCATAAGCTATCATGGGCATCTGACGAAGTGGGTCGTTGCCCATGAAAGCTTATGCTCCAATACATCTGTTAGTCTATAAGGTGCCCCAGGACTCCTTGTTGCTTTTGCATATGTAGTTAAATGGTTAAATGTAGTTATTTATCTTACTACTTATTTATTGTTAAAGGAAAACATAAACACAAATTCTATCATACAAAACAATTTGCCTGATTATAAGTGGGATTGGAACCCTCCACAGACTTGTGCACTTTAGCTACAGATTTAACATTTGCTGCTAGCAGGAGTATAGACTGCAAGATCCAGGTCATGGTGCAGAGGGGTAAGAGATGGGAAAGAGAATGGAGAGGAAGGACCTAGCCTAGCTCTCTTCCCTCCCCATTGTGCCGTTAGGGGAGTTCCTGTCCCTAGTAGTGTCCCCATAGTGGGTGGAAGGGCTGCTGAAGTCATGTGCTCGGTCTGGGAAATGATTGGTTGGGGAGGCTGAATTATTTCTCACTTCCCCCCTCCCCCCCAGTGCTGAGACCTGAGAAAGTTCTGTTCCTTGTGCTCCCCACAGTGGGTGGGTGAGGAATCGGTTGCTGTGGCCCAGTGTTTCAACTGGACAGGAAGTTATTTATGTGGTGAATGGAGCTCGACACCAAGGTTTGTTCCATGCTCTCATTTCTAAAGGTTTCCGTCTCATGTGGTGACCCAGAGGGGAATAAAGGCCATTGGCACCATGAACTGGGTCCAGCAACAAGACCCCTGACTGGCTGTCCTCCTGCTTCTGACCCTGCTACAGCTGCTCTAGCAGCTCTCAGCTGTTCCCAGCCCAACGTGTAGTGTAGTGGTGCTAATGCTAGCTCAGCTTGAGGATTTTCATGTTATTGTTTTGTCAGTCTGCCAAAATGTTTCTGACAAATGCAAGCGAGAAAAGGGAAATTGTTTAAAAGAAGAAAAAAAATCCCACTTTCTCTAAACAAAAACTGAAAGAATTTCATAGGGCAAAGAAATAGCATTTTGTACTCTGAGGGCATCCCCCTGCCAAATATCAGAGGCTTGTTGCAAATAACAGAAGTGCGAGATGTTCACTCATAGAAAAAGGTCAGAATATTTTATATTGGAAGGCATTAAGCAATCTAATTATAGGGATTGCTACTAGTTCCTATGATAGAAACACCACTATTAGAAACACAAATTTAAAAGCAATAACTGTTTAAAAAAATGCTGATTTTTGTCCTCATACACAATGCTGTTAAGTTAATTATTTAATATTTGTGTATTGTGGTATCCTCTAGAGTTCCCAATCAGGGATTGGCACCCCATTGTGCAAGACACTGTACACACATACCAGAAAGACAACTTCTCCTCCTAAAAGCTTGCAATCTGAGTATGTGGTGAGAGAGAAGAGCTGAATACCACAGTCAGGACCATCCTTAGGATTTTTAGGACCTTATACAGTATTATTACACTGGTGCCCCTGTGCAAGATGGCAACCAGGGGGTATAATGATTTTTTAGTGACAACATACTAATGACGAGGAGTCCTGTGGCATCTTATAGACTAACAGATTTATTGGAGCATAAGCGTAAGGTACAATAGGACTCCTCGTTGCTTTTGCAGATTCAGAATAACACGGCTACCCCTTTGATACTTAACATACTAATGAAATATTTTTAAAACAAATGTTAAATTAAGGTCCTGTAGACTGACGCAGTAAATTCAGAAACTGACAGTATATACCTGGGATTGGCAAATGACTATTGAATGGCTTCATTACTACTTGATTGGTTATTTCACAAGTTCTGATAACAGGTCTGGCGGGCTTTTTCACTTTTAAGTTAACTATATCCTCTTGGAAGGAAGGAGAGCCACAGAACAGCATATTTTGTGTAAAGGTAAGGAAGGCTCTGACCACAAGAGAGTCATGAGAGCACTGGCTAGCAATGAAATGGTTATGATTAGTGAAATAAGCAGTGGTCATAGCACACCAGCTGCTTAGCTAACATGAAGCAAAGTTTGAAGTGGATTAGATATTAATGAGTTTAGCTTCTCTGATTTGCTATCCTAAAGCTTATAAGTCAACTTTATTACTTTTTAAGCTGGATAAATTAGAAAGGATTTTATGGCTGAAGTGATGTTGTGCGTATCTTGGAAACTGCCTAGAAAACATGCTGAGTTTTGGCTGGTGAGAATAAACCAAAATACTTTTTCATCCATTCATTCTAAAATAATGGAATTCTGTGTTTCAGCAGATTTAATCTGCTATTGTTTTTGGGGGGGTTGTTTTGGGAGAGGGGTTTCGATGGTTAGGACAATGATCTATAATAGAACTGGAGTAACTTAATATGGAAATGTAGACTCATATGCAGTGAAACAACCTGTTCAAAAATAGGTCCTATGTATTGAAAGGGGGGCAGGGAGGAAATTAATTTACTGTGAGTGAGCTTGACTTTTGCAGTTTCTCTTGTGGCAGTTTCCTGTAGTTAGAATGATTCTTACAAATGCATGTGGAATAATACATGGTTGGTGTAGTGAGGCGGAGTGGCTGCCCATTGACATGAAGGGAGAGGAGCCCCTCCTGGAGCCCTGGTGGGCAGAGCCCAGCCCCATACAGGCACCCTGACTAGAAATTAGGAGGCGGAGATAGAGCTATTAAAAGACAGCTCAGGAGCCAGGTCAAGCACTAGCCGCCAGAGGAGCCAAATTCCTGCCTGTGCTCCCAAGCTGGGACACGGATGTGGACCTAAAAGAGTCTGAGGATTGACCAGGCCTACAGACAGATGCTGATCTGGAGGAACTGCCAACTCTGCCAGAGGCTCCAGCCCCCAGTGTCCCAAAGGACATGCTCTGGAGCCAGGTGTGCCTGGAGTGGGAGTCTGGAAGTATCCCAGGGACAGCTGACTTTAGTCTGTCTCACTCACAGACTGTGATTCAGTCAGCATGTTGCGGGTTGCATCGCTGCTTACTCAATGACAGATGAAGCTTCTACTGTTAGGGCCTGGGGACTGGGCTGGGACACAGTGGAGTGGGTGGGCCTGCGTCCCCCCACCACCAAACCTGTGAGTGGCAGTGTCTCTCTCCCACCCATCATTCTAGGCCAACCACCTGTGCGTGTTGACTCCCTGCACAAGCTAGGAGACTTTGGCTGCTTATTTGTGGCCTCACCGTAAGCCAGGACCTGGGACTAGTGACTTTGGCTTGGCCCAACCTTTGGCTTGAACCCTCTGTCCCCCGACTACAGTCAACTGTTCTGCATGAGGGTTCGGTGTATTTATTGTTGGCTCAGCCCAATCATAGGCCTGAGCCCCTGAACTGTTGCGTCCAGCTTGGCAGAAGGGCTGGGCTTACTGACTGTGGCGTTCCCTGACCATAGGCCAGAGCCCCCAACTAGTGGTGCAGCTGCTTTTGTGGAAAAACTTGCCAGCTGTCTACACTGGCTGCTTGAATTTCCACAAAAACACTGACAATCTCATGTAAGAAATCAGTGCTTCTTGCGGAAATACTAAGCTGCTCCCATTCGGGCAAAAGTCCTTTTGCGCAAAAGGGCCAGTGTAGACAGCTCAGATTTGTCTTGCGCAAAAAAGCCCCGATCGCGAAAATGGCGATTGGGGCTTTTTTGCGCAAAAGCGTGCCTAGATTGGCATGGACGCTTTTCCGCAAAAAATGTTTTTGCGGAAAAGCATCCGTGCCAAGCTAGACGCTCTTTTCCGCAAATGCTTTTAACGAAAAACTTTTCCGTTAAAAGCATTTGCGGAAAATCATGCCAGTCTAGACGTAGCCCTGGTGTGTTACAATGTGGTCAGTCCTCACAACCTGTGCCCAAACTGATCTAACCCCCAACATGCAAACACCCGTTTGCCATCTCTTGCAAAATAGAAAGTCATTCAAATACTGATTATAGATATATGGAGGCATATAATTCTGTCTCACTGTGGACTACTGTTATGTTGTAAACTGCATGCCTTATGGCCCATGATGTCCACTGTTTATAGACCTGCAAGCAAGGTTTGTCTGTTGTGCTCACCCTTACCAGTAATGAAATCTGTCTACCTTTTTGGGGACTGCAGTTGGAAGATTGCTGCTCTAAAATAGCAGTGGTGGTTACTGAATATATCCAGATGATTTTCAGAAGTTTTGCTAACCACCCGCAGGCTAAAATATTGTACATGGCTTCATTGGGTCTGCTTGCATTGCATTGCAGCAGCAATCCCATAACAAATAAACTAGGAGCAATTTTTGTGTCCTCTTCCATGTCCATAAGTAACCATATGTTTAATATATTCCTGAATTTATACATAATAATTTTTCTTGCCTTTGCCTTTTAAAGCATCTTTACATTATGTAGAACATTTTTTGTCTATGATATACAGATGAAAAATATAATTAAAATCACATTTTTCATAACTGATAAAATGTAGCTTAATTCTAGCTGCAGCAACCTCAAGTTGCCGTTTGTGTGAATAACAGCTCCCTAATATGAAAGAGATGCATTAAAACTTGTGAGAAATAAATCTAGATTCTCTGAGTGATGGAATTTCATACAGAGAGAGGTGTCAAAAGTAATATGAATATTTGCTTTTTAAGTGAATCTGCTATAACATATGCAGTATTTATAATTTTACTTTTAATTTTAAATTATCTAAGTGTTGATGTACATATTTGCAGTTTATTATGAGTTGGAAGTACTGGAGCTGGGTGAAAAGTTCTCAAGTAATTCAGCATTTTTTTGCATTAACAAACTGAATATGAACATTTTCATTTTTATTTCTTTATAATTGCTCAAAGTAGCTTATGGAACCTTCACCAGCAATACACTTGGGTTGTCTTTGACTATTTATATTTACCATCATATTAGAACTCAGCATCAGACTGTGCTTATTCTCATCCAAGGCCTCCATTCAGGAAAGCGCTTAGTCATGTTGTTAACTCTACCGCTCAGGAGTGCTTTTCTTGATGAGGGCAAAGTCCTTATGTGAGCCAGATTCTCAGAGAGGCAACACAGCAACCTGCCTGTGTCTCATTAAAAGGTGACCTAGAGTTGGGTATCATTCATGCTCATCTTCCCCAATAGCTTCACATATACCTCCATCAGTGCTGATCAATAGAATGTGCTTAAGTCCACCCTTGTCAGGACTGCACTTTGAGCATGTTCTGACTTTAAGCATGTGCTGTGGCTAATGGATGTGTTTCTGGATTTAGGCTTCAGAAATAATTGGACATGCCACAGACTAGAATGAAACTGAAAGTGACCAAGGATATTTGAGGATTGCAGTGAATATCAATTTCCTCACAATTATCTTCCCCAAAAAGTGAAGATTAAGGACACGGTAAAAATTTATGTGGAGCTTATGATGGTCATTTATCATGTGGTTCTGATTAATTTTCCATAATTTCATAAGTGCTATTTTCCATATTTGCTGGGCACCACCATTTCAAGAAAGATGTGTAGAAATTGAAGAGGGTCCAGAGAAGAGCAACACAAATGGTTAAAGATCTAGAAAAGATCATCCAAATTTAATGCCTCTTGGGATGTCTCCAGTCAATGGCAATGCTGAAGAAGATTGCAGATGTGAAACACCCCCAACAAAACTGTTAAGTCTGACTAAAAAAAATAAAATTGTTAATCTGAGGCTAAAGGTGGGAGAGAAGGAGAAACACGTGATAATACATCCCTCTAGTGTTAATTCCAACATGGGATGCTCAGCTTCAGCTGTTATGAATAAACAAGTGAGTTGAAACTTAGCTTTACATTTCAAATTCTAGTACGGTAGACTTATAAGAATGCAGATGCTGCCCAAATATATATTCACCTACGTAAATATATACACATGCATGCAGGGTGGAGCTATTGAGAATGTCTCAATTACCATCAACTTCTTTTTTTTAAATGCAGAAAACCTGCTACCATAATTGAGACATGTCCATTGGAGAACATTATCATTTGTATTTTATACTGAATACTTGCCACAGTATATCTTAGCTTTAATTATAGCGACACTGAAAAATTCCAGTTGTCTTGCATGTTAGAATTTCTGAGTACTTGGATAATGTGAGTAGTTCTAATTTTCATGTATTCATGTTTTTCTTAATTTAGCCTCCTGAAAACATCCATTTTGGATTTTTCTCATTTCTGGTTGACCTTGATGTAAGATTTTTGAAACAAGAGCAGGGAAAATATTCTTACACGTTTGACAGTTTGATATTCTGCTGTGCTAAGTCTTTAACCTTTTATCACTGTTCACCTCAACATAAGTGCTGCTAGTCCGTGCCCAGCTTACAGTACAGTAATTTGCTCTGGTTATTTGCAGAAGAGTGCAGTCAAGTGTCCCTGAGAGTTGATAGTTGTCGTGCCAGCAGGTTTCTCATCCCTCAGTATTACTTATTGTAGGCCTCAGTAAAAATGTGTCCATTTTAATTCTTGCTGTCTATAAGGATGTATGTTTTGTTATAATCAGAAATTTGTTATGCATTTGGAGCACCAGAAAAGCAGGTACTTTCAGCTATTTGTTTTCTTATGATGCTGTGTAGGTTTCTTCTGCACGTTATATGTTGTCCATTGGTTAGCATTTCAACCAAATTGGCATGTGACATAAATGGACATGATTCTGTTGGTTTTAGTGTAATTGTACCCTATTTAAATAGTACTGAATTAGATCAACTATGTATTTCATGAGAGCAGAAAAACCAGAACAAATATTATCTGAATGTAACAATACAGGATTATTTGTAATGTTTGTTGCAGTCATGTTTGTCCTGAGATATGAGAGTCACCCCTGCACCTACTCCTGTACCTCTGCCACAGGTCACAACCCCATCCCAGATCCTACATCCCCTCCTGTACCCCAGTTTCCTATCCCAAGCCCCATTCTGTACCCAACCTCCATCCCAGACCCTGCACCTCCTTCATTAGGGTATAATAGAAGAGTGCAGCCCTTGACCATTTATCAAATTCTTGGCCCCCCCCTTTCAAAAATTATTGCCCATCCCTGCCATATCTGATTTCTCAATGTTTGTCTTCGAAAGAAACCTGCACGCTTTGAAAGTCAAGCGTGGGAACTTACATTTACCATGGATTCAGCAGACAATATAACAATTTGTATCATGCCCCACTGCCCACTTTAAATGATCTTTCGCAATGTGTAATTTCCACTCCAACCCATCTGATGAAGTTGGTTTTACCCACAAAAGCTCATATAATATATTTGTTAGTCTGTAAGGTTACACTGCTCGTTGTTTTTAAAGTTACAGACTAACACAGCTACCCCTCTGAGAATCTCCTATACAAGGTTAAACAAGGGGGGAAAAACCTCCTCAGAGGTTAAATAATGTTTGTTTCTTTTTTGGGAGACAGAGAAATACAAAAGTAGGACAAGAAGGAACTTCATTGGGTTATCTAGTCCACTCCCCAGCAATGAATCAGGACTATTTATGTAGACCAGGGGAACAGTGAATCATGGTCAAAAGGAGCTGCGAGTGGCTGTACTCGTGGACGCTTGGTTAATAAGGCATCCGGTGGCCCATCAAGGCTAATCCTGGTGAACCACATTTGGCCTGTGGGCCATTTATTGCCCACCCCTTATCTGGACCATCCTGGGGAAGTGTTTGTCCATGCTGTTCTTAAAAACCTCCAATGATGGAAATTCCACATCTTTCCCACGTAATTCGTTTCAGTGCTTAACTACCCTTACAGTTAGGAAGTTTTTCCTAATGTCTAAACTAAAATCTCTTTTACTGCAATTTAACCCTATTACTACTTGCCCTCTTCTCTGTGGTTAGGAAGAACAATTCATCCCCCTCCTCTTTATAACAACCTTTTACATATATGAAAATCATTATCAAATTTTTTTCCTTTTCAGACTAAACAAACCTATTTTTTAAATTTTCCTCATAGGGTGTGTGTCTAACCTGTTGGTCGATACCTGGTTGGTCGATACCTTTATTTCAGACCTATTAACAAACTCCAATTCAGGGAAGGGGGTGCCACTTGACCTCCCTGTGGCTTTTCATCTATCAGTCAAGCAGAGAGGCCTCTGCATAAAGAGTAGAGATCTTAGGAAAAATGCAACAAAGACTCCATAAATAACAGTAAGAATGTACTCTCAGATTGCACGTCCAGTGTAGGGATCAAGTTTTGGTGACCACAATGCAACTACATGGTTGCTACTGAAGTAGGGGATGGGTGGGGGAATTTAATGTTGAAGGCCCGGAGCAGACAGTGTGTGGAGTTGTGACCATCCCTTCCTTCATTGCTGTTGAGCAGCAAGTCAGAGATTGGAAAAGAAGTAGATGATTTTATGCTATTCCTACCCCACTGAGAGGGTTAATTGAAGCTGCAGATGCTTGTGTTGTATGAATAGGCAAATAAGCAGAAATATCTGTGAGCAGCTATTTTTGTTTGCAAAATCATAATTTCTTTGCATGTAGATAGAGTATGCATATGACTTGCATGTAGTTTGTAAACCTTAGACTCTCCCAAGGTGTTTGTTGCAAAATGTAATAGACTGAAACGTGGTGACAATGAGATAATCTTTGAACATTATTTAGAAATTCTTTGTACTTGGAACTGGTAGAAATTAACAAAAAGAAAAAGCTATTGCTGGAGGATCTCATTTGGTTTATGTCGCTGTTTTCAAATATTTGTCTCAGAAGAGTGACTCCCTCTGCCACATCTATGTGTGCCTATGTGTTGACAGCTTGTGATCTGATGTTGCAATAAAAACTTGCAGTAATTAAGCATATCAGAAAAGGCCTCAACTTTGTTTACAACTTATAGTTTATCTACCTAAAATATACACAGTATTTCAATAGAAAATAAATGTGACATTTATATCTAATTATATCTACCTAGATATTAGATTTTTAAACCTTTTTTTAAAAATACATTTTATTTCCTTTTCTTTTCAAATGGTACAATATGGAAGCAAAACAGAAGAATTCACATTTTACTCTTTCTCAGGCTTGCCAGGCAAATGTCATTTGTTATGTTTGAGTACATTTTCCTGTCAATTTTATATTGAAATAAAGTGCACATACATCAAGAAACCTTATCTGCTCCCTAAAATCCCTCCCCCCAAAATGCACTTTTCCTACCAATTACTCTCCAGCCTTGCTTTTTATTATTGTTTGGCATCCACACTGTGCCATATTTTTGAAAGACAGAAATTTGGGGTACAGATCACAGCTGGAGGATTCTCTGCATCTTGGGGTCTTCAAATGATTTGAAGGCTTCAATATCTGAGATATAGGTGAGAGGATTATTCTAGGAGGGGTGGGTGAGATTCTGTGGCCTGCACTGTGCAGGGGGTCAGACTAGATGATCATAATGGTCCCTTCTGACCTTAAAGTCTATGAGTCTATGAATTTAAAATTCCCCCTTCCAAAGAATTTGTAAATGTAAAAAACAACATACAGCTCATGAATAGGGCATAAGCTCTATTTGTTAAGTTAAGATGTGTCTCAAGTTTGCCGAAGGTTGTGAAGCATTTCTCCATCACCTGCCTCTTTGTATGAGGAAGTCTCATCTGTGCGTGCTGTGAATCAGTTCCCTGAAGCCACCGGCCTCTGGCAACACAAGCACTGCCTTCCAGGACTCCACAGGCATTGCTTTCTTTGTCCAGCTCCAGCCTCAGTCACTGAAAAGTGGGAATTTGAAGCAAGCAGGAGAGAGTTTGGGGGCGTAGGACAGGCAGGGCCACACTAGGCTGTTTGATGTGCATCTCAAGATAGAGTCCACCCTCTCCTTCTGTACGCCTCTTTCTGTTGTTTTCCTCTTTCTGAAGATTTCAGCTATTCATTAACATTTGATTCGGTTTTGTGAATGAAGGCCTATTGTGAACAATACAATGCTTAATTTACATATGAACACAGTAGATAAAACATTTATTGTCTGAAAGAAAATGTACGATTCATCTTTACTGGTGACCACTCTCAAGACCTTAAAACATATTTTTCAGCATGTATATGTAACTCCTTACACAGTACTCATTTATGCATTTGGCAATGGTGTTGATGCCCAATGGGATATAGACTTTCATTAGAAATCTCAAGTAAGTGAACTACAATGTAAATTCCAGCCCCAGAGGATTCCTGTGAGCTTTATGCCCTCTGCCAGTTGGCTTCCAGAGGTCCCTGGTTCTTATAATGTGTTTTGATTATTAGGGCTGCAATGGAAATGAACACCATTATGGAGCTACGGTTTAAATAGCTTTCTGAAGCTTTGAGGGAGGAGGCAGTGAAAATGTGACAGACTAGAAAAGGGGAACGTTTTCCAGGTATTGGAACATGGTCCCAAGACATAAGCGAGTGAAGGACATGATGAGTCGTCATTCATCTCAAAATCTAATTTATTTCATATTAAAATATAAATTATATTAAGGAAGTTAAAGTGAATAAGCTTAGGAGTTACCAAGATGCCGTAGTAGACATAACTTAGTAATCATTTAGTTTTATTCTGCTTCCTTTCCTCCTTTTGTCTTTATTTTGGCTTTTTAAAGTGCTAGATGTTTTGGGGCCTGTATGTCTGCAAAGGATCATGCCACAAGCATCACTATATAAATAATATGGGGCTCTATATTTTCTGAGAAAATAGTGTAAAAATGATGCGAAGTGGGAGTTGGCCAATTTTCTAAGAACTATGGTTAAATTACGGTATTTTGTATTGTACTGTGTTGACCAAAAGCTTCCCTGGGATGCCTTTGCCTATCTGTGAAGGAACCCTTTGAAGCAGGATGGATTGATTTTAATCAAAGTGATGTAAATCATTGATTTAAATCATTATTTAAATCACCAAAAATCAATCACTGATTTAAATCAAGTTTACCACTAATACTTCACATTTCTTCAAACAGTGGTGCTTATCTGATAACTAATTGTTAATTACCACTCAGTGCAGCATTGTACAACATTTAAGAGGGTATACTTTCTGTAATATTTTGTAGATAACTTGATTTTTATTAATTCAGGAAACAGTAAATTCTCATTACCTGTGACAAGCAGTTCATTAGGAACAGTAAGAACTAAAAACACAATAACATTTATTTTTAATAAATTAAATCTTAAATGTTAAATAAATCTTTCACATTTGGAATTACAGTAGACTCCTAAGATGCTGGCTGTATTCTGTCAATACACTCTCTTTAATTTTGAAATGTTATTAACTCTAATAGACATGTCCTCAGACAGTGTCCTTAAAACTTCCACAGCTAGCTGTCATTTTCCCTATTCCCACTGTTATTTTGATGCAGATCTGATTCCAACTTATCAAAAAAACCTAAGACTGCTTGTACTTAGAGTGCACTTAATTTTAGAGTAAGCCTCATTGAAAATTAGTATAGGATGGGGTTCCTTTAGGAACGCTTGAGTTATCCTGAAATAAAATAGGGAATAGACTCACCATTATGGCCTGTGACTATGATGTTCCAAAATAAGAGGCATGTATTATGTTATAGAAAATGACCCTCAGTGGCAACTGGCAACTCTAGATTTCTCTTACTGTAACTGTCTTTACTGTATACTTGGGTGATAGATTTTAAGGTAGTTAACTAATTAAATTAACTATAAAGATTAGGTAAGCAATTTTTTTTTAAAACTAATAACACCCAACATAGCAAACAGCTTGGGAATTTGTTAAATCACACTTACACTGAAAGGCATATAGAGGGTCTTGAAGAATGATGCATTGCGAAGTTCATCCACATTGCTCTTCAGACATATCCACCTCTTCTCCCAATAAGCAGTTTTCCTTAATGAAGATTTATACAGCTCCCTGCCTGTGTTGTGGCACAGTGGGCCCACAGACAGACGGGGCTGTTCCAAGGTTAACTTGTTAACGTTACGATTTAACTGGTTAACGTTTTAAATGAAAATTAACATCCCTAACTTGAATAAGTTCCGAAACAGCATTTTTCTTATTTTTCCTATTTGTAAACTTTGATTATGTTCAGTGAAAAAAATCTTTTCATCAGCTTTTCTGTGTAGAGTGAAACTGACATTTTTTGAGGAAAAATCTAAACATTCCAGTTTACTCTTAGCTGCCTATTTCATAAATATTCTTTAGTGGCATAATTTTCATGCAGTTTTTGTTATAGATTTTGATGTTTCTTCAGAAGAATACTTAGTATTGTCACTAAAATAAAATACAATAGTGACCATTAAAAATATTTATCAACAGTTGCTACTCAGTTGTATCTGAAATGTCACATTTATTGCTTAATTTTAATCCTTGTTATTTACAAGGATGTTGACAGTGATATCTCTTATTGCTTAATTAGACAGTATACCTAGCTTTTTAAAATACAATGGTTGCCATAATTTTCTAATAGGTAAAATTAGCAAATAACTGTGGCATCTCAGTTGCTATTATTTTTTAAATGCTGCTAGATATTAGCTTTTGAATGGGTGCTACTTTGTATCATAAGATGGGAAATAAAATACCTTTGAGAGAGTGAGGATATTGTTAGTAACACAAAGTTAACTGGTGCATAAATCTCAGATTTGTAAAAGTGGAAGGGATGGGACCTAACAACTTTATGTAAGTGGCTTTAGCTGAGTAGTATAAATATCCAATAAAAATGTATGTTACAATTTATACTGATAGCATAATTTGTGGAAGCTTATAAATTGAGAGTCTGACCCAAAGCCCACAGAAATCAACAGAAAGGCTCCTATTTCTTCCATGGGCTTTAGAACATGTCTTCTATTAGCTGATTCAGACTCATTATTTCCACCAGTGGTAAAATAAATGGGGTTGTCATTCAAAATAGAAGTCTTTGCTCACCTTGCAAAATTTATTTCATTTTACCTTAAACTTCCAATATAGCTGCAAAATCTTGACTACTGATAATTCCAGTGTTAAAAACTTCATCAATCCCAAAGACACCTTTCTGGGGATAAGTAAGTAGAGGAACTGTTAGTTCTATTAAAACTGACCACACAGAAACCAGAATTTATATAGGCAGTTTACAATGGATGCCTCTTTTAATTTAACATTTTTAGTTTTTGATCTATTTAGCTGTCCACGCATTCATGCCATACTCATTGACAATGTATCAAAGATTATTTCTGTCTTTGCAATATTTCTAATAATTTTTTTTTTACTAATTCTTAGGAATGCTGCAAATTCTGAGTTGTGTCTCCATTTATCTAAGGAAAAAATGTCACATTTTAAGGTCAACCACTGCACAGGGTTCTGGGAAATCTATTATAGAAGAGAACATTTACTGCTACAGTAAATGCCAAATTAATTACATCGATGGTACATGAATACCAAAAGAAAGTGAGCAAAATTAATGCTATTTCAGCAAATACCAAAGGAAATATTGACAATAATGCTAATGTATTATGCAAAAGTTTCTTTATGTAAAACAATACAATACTATCTCTCACTGAGCTTAACAGTAGTTTAATTTATAATTTAATATAGATATAAAATTATATTGCTGATAAAAATGTATCAGATTTGTTGTTTTCTCAGTAAGATATGAAAACATGGCCTAGATGATTTGTAGTTGAATATTATAATTTAAGTAAGAGGAAAGGCAGAGCTCATGTTAGTTAGGAAGGCACCATGAAGATGTCTTCTAGAGTTTATAATGAAGCATTAGTAGCTGGAGCTTTCTCATCAATTATCTGTAATCTAGTGAATGACACTCACATGAAAATTTCACATTAGTGGCATTATGCTTTCTGTTGTTCACTTCTCAACCTTAATGCATTCCACCCTGCTTGTCACAGAGTACTGCAAGAGCAGCCACTGTAAAATGAGCTGTCTACACCCAGAATGCATTTTCTCACCCAGAAACAATGTAATAAGAAATATAATTAGATTTCTCTGATTTTTAGCTGAGCACAATATAATTATTTAAGGAGTTTTTCACATTTTTTGCAGATGTTAGCACTTTATAAATTTGCATTGGAATTTTACTTCAACCACTAAGACTGACTTTCAAGCAACAATAAGCAGGGTATAGTTAACCACCGAAGCAGAAATCTAGAGTCAATGAGTAATTATTAAGAGCTTTCCAGAATATTAGCTGTTTCAGTTGCTGCAGTGATGGAATAGTCCATTAGACATTTCTGTTTCTGGCAACTCCTGAGAATTGATTCTGATACGAAACAGCCAGCCATTTTGATCAATACTGTAATTACTCTTATTGATGGATTGTTTTACAATGGTAGTCATCATAGCAATATGTCTGTTCAGGAGGTATCAAGAATGTCCACTGCATGCAGTAATGCACCACAAATATCTGATTCAAATCAACACACTATTGAGGCTGGTATGACAACCGTGAAATTAATTGTTCCACTTCATGTAAGACCTGCATTCTTCTTTTGAGAGAGTAATTTGTTGCTGTGTGTAGCCTGAGAACAGTACAGGCTCGGTGCTGTGTTAGGTGTGTGGTTTGGGGTTTGGGTTTGTTGGTCTTTTGTCTTATTCTTCACAACCAACTGTTCTTTCATTCTAAATAAACAAAACAACTTTTTCAGTCCTAAAAGATGATCCAGTCAGATTCCATAGTCTTTTTCTCTTGGGGTGTGGAGGGATGTGTCTTTCTCAATAACAGAAAAAATGTATGACTCCAAGCAAATGAAACATTTAAACTTTCAGGATGGATAAAAAATACTGAGTCGAGAAAATCCAAATTTTCTTTCACACACACACACACACACACACACACACACACACACACACACACACACACACACACACACCCTATATAAAATATATAATAGCAGGGTAGTCACAGTGTGGAACCAGAAGTGTAGTCCAAGCATCATTTGTAGTACAGAAATACTTATACAAGTACATGGATGTTTAAACTAAAACTTGTAATCTGCAAATTGCTTGGTAGTGCTGACATAGGGTATGTCTACACTACCCCGCTAGTTCGAACTAGCGGGGGTAATGTAGTCATCCGCAGTTGCAAATGAAGCCCAGGATTTGAATTTCCCGGGCTTCATTTGCATGAAGCTGGCCGGCGCCATTTTTAAATGCCGGCTAGTTCGAACCCCGTGCCGCGCGGCTACACGCGGCACGGAGTAGCTAGTTCGGATTAGGCTTCTAATCCGAACTAGCTGTACTCCTCGTGGAACGTGGAATGAGGACTACAGCTAGTTCGGATTAGGAATCCTAATCCGAACTAGCTACTCCGTGCCGCGTGTAGCCGCGCGGCACGGGGTTCGAACTAGCCGGCATTTAAAAATGGCACTGGCTGGCTTCATGCAAATGAAGCCCGGGAAATTCAAATCCCGGGCTTCATTTGCAACTGCGGATGACTACATTACCCCCGCTAGTTCGAACTAGCGGGGTAGTGTAGACATACCCATAGTAAGTTGCACAATATCACATTAGTCCCTTCTCTCCTTCCTTCCTTCCTTCTATTCAGATTTCAGATCTGGTCAGATAGTCTGGAGATTATTCCAAATACTAACCAGGTTTTGTTTGAGTTCAAAGAATTTAAATTTACTTAGTTTTTTTAAGTAATCGTCTGCCAAGTGTCTACTTTATCAGACCCAGACCCTCCAGCCATAATGTGGGTGGACTCAGATTTATTTGTAGTCTTTAGTAGCATGCTTAACGCACCATTGTAAAAATTAAAAATGGTCCCTTTCTGGTTTTTCCTGCTGCTTTCAGCAAATCTCAAGGGAGAAACTTCAATGACCAATGAAGTTTTTGTAAGTACTACAGTACATTTTTAAAAGAAGATAGTAGCACAACTATATATGAGTGACTTTGTTTGAATGCTGCAAGATCCAATGTGATTCTTCAGACTAACACAAAACAAATACATTGCTTTAGCAAAGCAAACTTGTAGCCCTCTAGTCAAGTATCCTGTCTCTGATAGTGCATGCCAGACTTTGCTGGCAGTTGGTAGGCAAAGGTCCTAAGAACTAAAATCACCATAAAAACCTGACTGTAAAGAGAGCTTTGTCCTAGTAAGTTGGTTGGTTCATGCCTTGAAGCATGAAGGTTTGTAGCCCTTCTAATTTGTAAATATTCTATCAAAAGAAACTCTGTTCTCATTATTCATATTTTCTATTACTTCTGAGCTCTTGGCCTCAGTGAGTTCCATAATTTAGGGATGAGGTATTTAAAATACTATTAAAATGAAATTTTGTTTTTTCTGTTTCTAGGAATATCCTTCTTTTATTGCATTGAAAGAGTATAAGTAGGGGTGCCTGATTTGCTTTCTGTAATATATAGAAATGACAGGCGTATATAATACAGTATTTGTATACTTCTCTCATGTCCCTCCAAGCTCTGTAGTTCTATTTTTCCAGTCTTTCCTCATCCTGAAGCAATCTATGAACTTCCTCTACTTCTACATTTTACTGTTTGAAATAAGGCGACAATAACTGAGCAGACTATTCTAGCTAGGACATCTCATTAATTTAATAATGAAAATATTGAAATTTAGAAAATTATAAATGTTAGAAAAACTTGATTCTTCTGTTTCATCTTTTCTGCAGCCTAGAAGTTAATTTTTTTACATAATATTGAAGAGTACTTTCAGTGACTTATCTCAGTGACTTCCAGGTCTCTTTTCCAGAGAAACTGAGGCTTTAATGTACCCAATCAGCTGTTCCTTTCCCTTCCTGCATGTCAAAGCCTCTGTTCACAAGGAGCAAGTGGAGGCATTGGAGCCTCAGTTTAGTGTCTAACAATGTGTACAAATAGTTGAGATTATAACAGGGGTGGCCAACTCATTACAGACGGAGAGCCAAAATAGTGGTGGATACAGCGCAAATAGCTGAGGGAAAAAAGTTGTTGAGGGGGGAAAAAAAAAGCCCTGGCCACCGCAAAGCAGGCATTGCCCTTTTAAGGTGATCATTTTGAAGGCAGCAATTTTGAAGTCTGCCTGGGATGCCGTGACTCTGTCTCTGTCTCTTTCAGACAGAAATACACTACCCCTTTCCGAGCTGCAGGTGCAGGAGCTGCAATTTTTTCTTTGAAGAGCTGCATGAGGCTCACAAGCCGTGGGTTGCCACCCCGGATTATAATATGCATTACTTGGTCAGCACTGAATTGCATATGCCATTGATTTGCCCATTTACCAATGTTATGTCCTTCTACAGTTCTCTACCTTTAGTAGTCCTGGTTAACGTAAATAATTGTGACCTGTAGGCACAGGTAACTTTTTGGAACTCACTTTTCAATATCACTTAATTCTGCACTGCTTAGACTTGGCTCTACTAGAAGAATAGATTATATATACCAAAGGGGAGGTTCTTGAAGGCAGGAGCTGTCTTTTTTGTTTTTTGGTTCTCTGTTTGAGCAACTTCTGGCACAATGAGATCTTAATCCATTAATGGGGCTTCTAGACTTCTCTGTAATGAAAATAATATGTTTTGGTTTCTCTTAGACAGGAAATCACAGGACATTCTACACTGGGGAGTTATTTCAAAATAACGAGAGCATCCACACTACAAAATAACGGGGTTGTTATTTCCAAATAATAGCTACTGCTTGTGAAGAGGAATAATCCTTATTTTGAAATAAATAGCATTAGTGTGGACACTCAGCTGCTGTTATTTCAAAATAATTGGCCTCCAGATGCCTCTCAAAATTGCCCTTTGGTACTCTGGCCACACATGACAACTCCACTGCTCCCTTTCTCCTGCAGTTTAAAGCTGCAGGCAGAAGGGAAATGGATTGTGATACCACACCAGCCCTGCCAGCCCCATGCCACATAGCAGCCTTCAGAGGAGCCATGTCTGACCCCAGTGCTCCCTCTGCCCCCCTCCCCTTGACTGTCAGCATGTCTGTAGTCACCTCGGAAACTTCTGGCCAGGGATAAAATTGGGCACTGGCCTGGACTGGTGCAGAGATCTTAGATCTCTCATTGAGGTCTGGGGTAAGGAGACTAACATCCAGGATCTCCGTACCAAAAAGCAAAATGCCAAGGTGTACAGCCAGATGACCAAGAAGGAGCACAGCCGCACCCCGTACCAGGTATGAATGAAAATGAAAGAACTCCGACAGTTATGTACCAGGGCCAGGGAGGACAGTGCACCCTCTGGGGGAGCACATGACATATGCTGCTATTAAGAGCAGCTGGATGTGATTCTAGGAGGGGACTGGTTCACAAGGTTCCTGCACAGGCCTTTCTTAGGGTACGTCTAGACTACATGCCTCTGTCGCCAGAGGCATGTAGATTAGGCTACCCGACAGAGTAAAATGAAGCGGCGATTTAAATAATCGCCGCTTCATTTAAATTTACATGGCTGCCGCTTTGAGCCGACAAATAGCTGATCAGCTGTTTGTCGGCTCAGCGCGATAGTCTGGACGCTCCCCTGCCGACATCAAAGGGAGCTGTCGACAACCCAGGTATGCCTCCTGGGATGAGGATGAGGCATACCTGGGATGAGGCATACCTGGGTTGTCGACAGCTCCCTTTGATGTCGGCAGGGGAGCGTCCAGACTATCGCGCTGAGCCGACAAACAGCTGATCAGCTGTTTGTCGGCTCAAAGCGGCAGCCATGTAAATTTAAATGAAGCGGCGATTATTTAAATCGCCGCTTCATTTTACTCTGTCGGGTAGCCTAATCTACATGCCTCTGGCGACAGAGGCATGTAGTCTAGACGTACCCTTCCTCAGGATTCCATGGTGGAACATCTTCCCCTGATAAGCTTCCACCAAGGAGGCTGGGGTCATGGAAACACACAGCAGTGCCGCACATGGCCCAGGCTCATGCCCACACTCTCGGATAGTATCCGCTCCCGGTCAATCATGGTGATGAGGAGGAGATTGGGAACCTGCTGGAGGGAGAAAGAGGAGGGGACCCCAGTAGCACTCTATCCCTGGAAAGCACAGCCCCAACCAAGGATCTCTCCATGCTGAACTGGTTCCCAACAGAGCAGTAGCTGTCTGGCGTGGCGAGCTTCCATAGTGTGATGGCATTGTGCTTCTGTAGGGGGATGACGGATCGCAGGAGGCTGTCCTGGCATCTGAGGGCAGGAGTGAGCCACTCGCACAGCTCCAGGAAGGTGGCCTTCCGAATGCGGAAATGTGGAGCCACTGCTGGTCATCCCACCGCTGCATGACGATATAGTCCCACCAGACAGAACTGGTCTCCCTCCACCCTCCAGGGAAGCAGCATTGCATGGTGTACAGGGGAGGTTGGAGGAGAATTTGGTGCACGAGGAGCGTCAAAGGCCTAGGTCAAGAGGGCCCCCTCTCCGGACTGTTCATCATTCTCCTGCAGCATCCTGTGGGCAGTCTGCATGAACTGCATGAGGTGTAGCACACAGCCCATGAGCCTGCTGCTGCTTTGCAGCAGCTCTGGTTCCATGATAAGAATGCTATGGCGTCTGTAAGGGAAACCAGAGCACCCAGTGTGAGTTTGGGGTCTCTCAAAGGAGTAGTCAGTGGAGAAGAATGTGGCTGTAGAGAGGAGCCCCTTTAAGCACAAGTCTCAGCTAGCCTCAGGAAGCAGCTACATGAAGCGATTGCTCTCTTGATGCTCTCCCTGGAATGCTTCTGGGGGGCTTTAAATGCGATTCAGGTTCCAATCAGTGTGGATGTGCTATTTTGATATAATTGTCTGCAATGTTGATGATGCCTTGTAGTGTGGATGCAGTTTCAAAATAGTTATTTTGCAGTTATTATTTCGAAATAACTTATGTTGAAATAATTTCCCTGTGTAGACATAGCCACATGGAAAAACAAAATAGTATCTGTGAGATTTACAGACTCAAGATGTTTAGCTAGACTTTGAATACATTTATAGAACAGGGGAAATATCTAATATTTATTTACTACTTTTTGCATGCCATGCCAATATTATGCTTGCCTTTCCAGTTAATGTTCAGCACTTGGGCAATGTTCTGAATAGCATTTCCTCCCTCTTTTTTTGTCCATCAGTGTTAGAGATTTCTGTAGCATCAAGGATTGATAAAGAAAAATTATCTAACAAAGTGATTGGGAAGGTTAATACTTTTAACTGACAGTGCCTCCATATATACTGAAAAGACTTTCTGCCCAACTGAGAAAGTGTTTGCAAAATATTCACTGACTGCTTGCCTGATATACCCTAGATGATACCCTGGTAGTTTAAAATAAATCATGTGTGGAAAATGGGAACTGGAGTTAAAATGAATCGATGGGGTATATATAAGATTTATTGAATGTGAGTCCAGATTGTTCTCTGAACTCCACTGTATGCAGTTGCAATGACTAGTCTAAATTGTTTAGTTTTGTGATGAATATACTGAAAGCCAAGTATCAAGTATACTATGGTTGTATGGGTACAGCTGAAAGCAGAATTTGGGTCTTTTTGTTTAGAAAAAATTCCACCTTCTTTGCTGCCACAGCTCTCAGCCTTTGATGGTAAACCAGTCTATTGAAATATAGCTCATTTGCATGGGTCCCATGACGCTAACAGTAATCTGTTCACCATAATAATAGTCACTCAACAGAAGAGCTTTTTAAAGTGATTTTATGATGAGCATAATATGCATACATCATAAAAGAGGTGTCTAAAATGCATAATTAAAAGTCCATTTAATTAAAACAAATTATTTCAGATTATTTTTTGGAATTGCACTAAAGGATGGTTTTTAAGAAAACATATTTTCAGAGCTATTCAGTTTACATATCTTCTTCTGACCACTATTAAAATTCCTTATGCAAAGGCTTTAAGTCAATGATGAGCAATCAGTAACAATGAGTGGGTCGCATGAGGGCCCTTCTTCACCTCAGTGGGCCACAGCAGCCTGGGGTTCCACCTCAGGCCCACAGACCCCCCTGTCCGTCCCACCTCCCCCCCCCCCATGCACCTCTCACACACTGGGGCACCAGAGTTCTGCACTTCCTCCTCTTTCCCCTCCCTCACAGTACTTTCAGTGTGCCACGAATCTCCTAATTAGCGCTCCAACCCTGCTCTTCCTCCTCCTTCCCAAAGCTGGAATGCTGCAAGCATGTTGATTTGCAGTGTTCTATTTCTGGGAGGGTGAGGGAGGAGCGTGGTGGAGCTCCCGTGGGCCATATTCAGCTTGTGGGCTGCAGTTTGCCCACCACTACTTTAAGTTATTGAGCATGTCAGCAGATTGTGGGAATTAAGCAAAAAGTTTTTAGAACTGGATGACATAGTTTTGTTCAATAAGCTCTGCTATTAAGAAATATGGGGTATATTGTGTTGCATAAAATAATTCAAACCACTCCCAAAACCCATGTGAAACTCACTTACTCAAACTGAACCTATGTTGCTTGAAAGTTTTACTGGATCAGTTTATTGTTCTGACATGAGAATGTGACAAAACTGACTGAACTTTCTTTTAACAACATATGTTGTAATCTGAAGCTCAAGATGTAATGCAGGCATGGGTCATATGTGAATCCAAACCAAGCAAAGTAGTTCCACAAACATCTGTAAAGTAAAACCATACCAAGTTTTGTATAACTCCAGAGACACCTGGTTTTGGCTTCTATTCCATTTCCTAAGGCCTTGCTATGGCAAGTCCTGGCGGATATTTGTTTGGATGGACTATTTTGAGTTTAACTCATCATAAAACCGACGTGAAAAGAATGAGTAGTCCATATAATAAAGCCCACCATCATGAAAGCCCATAATTGGCATCTTTGTTACTGATTTACTTGGGGGCCATGGTTTCAGTGAGTATGGAAATACAACTATCTGCTCATTCCTATAGTTATTTTCTCTAGATTATCACTGAGATGCACATGAATGAGATGCACATACATTTTCTCCTAAAAAAAAAAAATCCTAAAAATCCTCTGGATTCTGTATGTTTCTATAAATAAGCAGGGGTTCAGAGTAGGGTTGCCAGGTGTCCGGTATTCAACCAGACAGTCCATTTTTTGTGCCCTCTGTCCAGTAAAAAATTTCAGAAAATACTGGACATGTGCAATGTCTGGTATTTTCTGCTTTTCCGGCTGGGCGCCCCAACGGAAACGTGGCAGGGGCTGAGGGAGTGGCATCTGACACACTAAATGTGCTTCCAGTTATTTTTCTGTCAATATCTACATGTTTACAGTTGCTTAATATTGCTGATGTCTGTCAGCATTAAATGCATGATATTAATTAAAATGAAGAGATTTCATGAAATGTCTGTCATCAATTTTACTAGAAGTAAAACTAGAAGAAAACTTGCCAGCATTTTACAACATTATATGCTGTTCCTGGGAGCCAGGGATTTTGACTGCCATAATGAGGTGACAGAGGAAGGTATTAAATAGTATTAAGAGGAAGGTATTAAATAGTATTAAGAAATAGTAAATGTTGATATTTTTGTGTAAAAAATAGATGTTTATCATACAATTTGATGTCTTTCCCCCTTCTATTGTATGTAATAATCTTCTGTTACTTTTCTTTGCCCCGGGGGAGGAGGGATGTCTGCCTTTATCCATTTCTTCATGCCTATGTATGTCCAGTTGTTTTTCATAGTTCGCTGCAATAAATTCAGTATAACTCATTGCGTGACATTTATCTTGAATTCATCATTGGACAACAAATGCAAACAAGCTTTTTTTCTTAGAGATGGATCATGCCAAAGGTAACAGAAAATGATCAAAGTGTCTCTTGCTCAGGTAATATACTGTCCTACTATTCGCTGACTATCTAAAATATAGCAGATTTTCTATTGATCAGTCTGTATCTTTATTACCATAATTTTATCTGCTTTGTTGCTGTTTCTGAATATGATCAGTGATCACACAAGTTTTATTTTATCTGCTGCATAAGAGGTAGTATACCCTGTGTCTCTTATAGTTTGCTATTGGAATCATTACACCTTGGTATACATGGCACAATAATAGGAATGTTGGACCTGTGCTACGTATGTTGTTGTTGTACTAAAGATACAAATAATGGGCACTTATGTAGCCAGCTTCATCCCAGGCAAAAATTTACAAAGTGCTGAACAAATTCCCACTCTTTTAGTTTCAATGATCCCTTTCCATTTCTAAATGGCTACAAGAAAAAGTTAGTTTCTGTAAGGAAACTGTCAGTACTTAAAATTATTGGAGATGTGGTTCATGGACTTCTTACTGATCCAGAAGTGTTGAAATAAAATTTTCAAAACAAAATGTTTTGATTTTGTTCAACCCAGGGACTCTAGGGGGTGTGTCTACAACAATAATGCTAGTTATTTTAAAATAACATAGTCCGTGTCTACACAGCAGGCAGTTATTTCGAAATAATGTCGAAATACTGTCAAGATGGAGGACTTTTTATTCTGATTCCTGTAACCCTCATTGTACAAGGAGTAAGGGAAGTCGGAGAAAGAATGCTCTGTTTCAAAATAAATGCTATGTAGATGCTCTGAATTTTGAAATAAGCTATTGAAAATAAGCTATGCACTTGACATAGCTCAATTTGCATAGCTTATTTCAAGTTAAGCCCTGCTGTGTAGATGGACCCTAGTGGTTTCCATTTTCAGTTCAGTTTTCTGTGCATCAGTATCAGGCAGAGTGGCAGGGGAATACAAGACTGATGCACAGACAAACAGAATGAAAAGGAATAAATACCACCCTCAGGACTAAGAAGGGAAATGATGGAGGTAGGACTGAGTGTGGGAAAGGGGAAATAGATGTTACTCCCCACACCACATTGGAAACAGGAGGCTCTTGAGTGACAGTAGGGCAGCAAGGTTTGGGATTAATCTAAAGAACACTAAGGAGACCTAAGGTAGAGTCTTTCCTCAGCAGCGTCTTTCTACTTTTCCCCTGCCATGACCATCTGCTGGTTTCCTGGCACAGAATGCATTCCTGGTGAAGCATGTATCTGTTTATATGGATAAATAATAGCTTCTCCACATTCTCTGAGCTTGTCAGAGACTGTATTGCAAGCTATGTACACTAAGAAAGTATACTGAGTAAATTCTTAAGGGTGGGCAGGAGAGGTGGGGGAGGGAGACAGACAGTTGTTTCAACAGACCTTAAGCCTATCCCCATAAGAAAAGCGAGAGCATAATCACTGACTAATAGTAGTTGGACTTGGATGGACTGTGTAAAGACCCAACATTAATATACTGAATGAACTCTCTCTGAATCTCTGTCAAGGATCTATTACTTAGGTGTTGTGTCTCCCTACTTCCTAGTTAGAACAATAATTAGGGAGCAAATACATCTAGAGATCTGTATATAATAGGCAATTGAATTCATTGATTACAGCTGCAGTGAGCTGCAGGCATATACCATAACATTTCCTCTTCTTGTCTACTGTATTTCTCCACTTTTGTAGCATAGTCTTTAGGCAGAAGCTAATCCTTGCCAATAACTGTTGATATCCAGGGGAGGTAGATGCCTTCTTATTAGCAGTATGTAGTTGGAAGGTGTAATTCCATTGCAAATTGCACAAATGTGTGCAGAAATGGTGAGCTCACCTATGTTTCAATCCAGTTTTTTTTAATTGGTCACTTTAGGGCTACGTTTAGACTGGCCCCTTCTCCGGAATAGTCATGCAAAGCAGGTAAGTCAGAATAGGGAAATCCGCAGGGGATTTAAATATCCCCTGCGGGATTTAAATAAACATGTCCGCCGCTTTTTTTCCGGCTTGGGGAAAAGCCGGAAAAAAGCATCTAGACTGGCGCGATCCTCCGGAATAAAGTAGGAATAAGAAATCCTCCGGAAAAGGGCTTTATTCCGGAGGATCGCGCCAGTCTAGAGGCTTTTTTCCGGCTTTTCCCCAAGCCGGAAAAAAAGCGGCGGACATGTTTATTTAAATCCCCCGCGGATTTCCCTATTCTGACTTACCTGCTTTGCATGACTATTCCGGAGAAGGGGACAGTCTAGACGTAGCCTAGGAGTGTAAGGGATTGTACTCTAAAAGGGTACAGTGATCTGGGTTAGCATTCTCACAGTATTTAGAGGAGTGGCACTGAATTTACAACTATTCAGTTTAAGGAAGTAATGTTAATTTACTAGACAAAGAGTAAATATATAGTTGTTTTAGACCTGGGCTTCTGTGTGCTCCCATCTTATCTCTAACAAAACCTTAACTAAAAGAGCTCTCCTGCCCAACTTGGCCTTTGTTTAAAAAAGAACTAAAATATTCCTATTCATTAAAAAAAACCAGTTTACCTCACATCTGCCTTCTGCAACTATTTGGCCACCTAGCTATTGTATAGCATTACCCAAAAGCCATGTGCATATATTCAAAATTCATGCCACCATTCTGGGTATTGGATGCTGAAGCTTTTAAGGGAGTCTCCAATGTCTGGAGCTCTAAATGCAAGTATTAGCTTTCCATTTACTGGACATCATTACTTCATAAACAAATATAAAATTCACAAACAAGATAAGGTACTTTAAACAATAAGTGAATCATTGTATTATACACCAGTCCTCTATAAATGACATAATGTTCATTTTATTATCACTTTTATTTATTTATTCTCCCTAGGGAAAAATAAAAAATACTAATTCCTCCTAAGCTCAAATATACCCCTTAAAGATAAAAAAAATAATTTAAACATCCTTTTCACAAAATGAACTCCCCATACGATATATCCTCTTGTGTCGTAAAAGAATTTCTGCACACACCAAAAAAGCAAAAGCCTACTAATTAACAAAAACAAACATCTCTCGATTCATTCATTCATTCAAACCTGCATCTTTGACACTTATTTGAAACTACATGGATTTCTTGTGGAACTGCTTTTATCAGATGTTATACTTTAAAGAGCTGAATGTTCTTAGCCGTTTCTTGACTAGAAACAATATTTTCTGGAAATCATCTGGACCCATGAAAAGGAAGCTCTTGAAGAATTCTACCAGGATTTCAACAATTTTCACCATAACATCAGTCTAAGAGATCCACTCCACTCAAGAGATCCCCTTTTTGGACGCTACAGTGCAAATGAGTTATGGTTACATAAACCAGAAACCTATACCAGAAACCTACTGACTGCTGTACGTACTTCCATGCCTCCAGCTTTCATCATGAACACATCAAATGATCCATTGTCTGCAGCGAAGCCCTAAGATACAACCACATTTGCCCTAATCACTCAGACAGAGACAAACACCCACAGGATCTCTGTCAATTGTTCTAAAACTACAATACCCACCTGGGGAAGTGAAGAAACAGATTGACAGAACCTGATGGTATCCAGAAGTCACCTACAACTGGACAGACCCAACAAAGAAAGCAACAGAATGCCACTGGCCATTGCCTGCAGCCCCCCAACTAAAACCTCTCCAACACATCATCAAGGATCTACAACCTATCTTAGATGATGATTCCTTGCTCTCATAGGCCTTGGGAAGCAGGCCACTCCTCATTCAGACAGCCCTCTAACCTGAAACACATCCTCATTACCAATCACACACCAGAAATACTAACCCAGGAACAAATCCCTGCAACAAACCCTATTGCCAACTCTGTCCATACATCTGTCCTAATTACACCATTATAGGATCTAACCACATCAGCTATACCATCAAAGGCTTATTCATTTGCACATCTACTAATGTGATATATACCATCAAGTGCCAGCAATGCCTCTCTACCATGTACATTGGACAAACTGGATTGTCTATGCAACCAAATAAATGGGCACAAATTAGACATCAAGAATGGTAACATGAATAAATCAGTGGGAGAACATTTTAACCTCACAGTTACAGACTTGAAAGTTTCTATCCTCCAGCAAAAAATCTTCAAAACCAGGCTGCAACAGGTAACTGTTGAGCTGGAATTCATATGCAAATTTGACACCGTCAGAATGGGTCTGAAAAGAGATTAGGAGTAACTCGATCATTACTATAAGTAATTTTCTACCTTATGTATTCTCACCTTCTTATCCACATCCAACCTGATTGAATTAGCTGTGATGTAACACTCCCATCTCTGTACCCCTGTGATCTGTTTCTTTTTCTTTCTCTTCATGCATCTGATGAAGCGAGTTGCAACTTATGAAAGCTTATGCCATAATAAAATTGTTAGTCTTGTAAGGTGCCACCAGACTGCTTGTTATTTTCTGGAAAGAGTGTAAAAATTTGTTTCTCTCTTCTTGTGCTTTTTAGTATTGTAACTCATCTCCTTAAATATGCTTTAAGCCAGGAATCTGAATGCTACAACGCAGAAGGAAAAACAGGTAATTTAATGGGGGGTGTGGTGATTAAATTGAAGCTATTGTAAGTAGACAGATTATATCATCATTCAGTCTTGTTAAAGATCTGAGGCCAAATTCTACCCTCATTATGTATTTTGAATCACAGCTTCACCATTTAACTGGCCTATAGAACCATCAGGAAATCTCCCAGAATGTCAAAAAAATGGCCAGTATCAATTGAAAGATGCCTATCTGTTTGAGTTTAGCCTAGAAAGAGGATTTTAAGGCCATTTCTTTCTTTCTCCTCTTGGTTAATTTTTTTTCTTTCCTTCTCTTCTCAGACATATTTGGAATAGCCTATTAGCCACCTAACATTGAAGTGCAGGCATGCTGGAGAGCATCATAATAGAATGGCGGTTTAGTGTGCCACTAACTATATAAGTGAGAAGTCACTAGCCTAAAGATATTTCAGGGGACAGAGAGATTTCTCTGTGAGCCACCGAGTGATGTATCTCAATAGCAGGCTGCTTCTAGGAACAAGCAGCTTTTCCTGAAGTGTGCAGATGAGTCTATTCAGCCGTGAGACATTTCAGAGTGGTAGCCATGTTACTCAGTTTCAGCAAAAACAACAAGGAGTCTGGTGACACCTTAAAGACTAACAAATTTATTCTTTCACTTCATGCATCTCATGAAGTGAGCTGCAGCTCACAAAAAGCTTATGCCCTAATAAATGTGTTAGTCTTTAAGGTGCCACCAGCCTCCTCCCTGTTTCAGCTGTGAGAGTTGCTGACAGAGCCACAGGTGTAAGAAACTTTTTTTTAAAGAGCTAAGTCTGCTGCTAAATGAATTAAATATAACAAAAGGCTGCGCAAACTTATCTCTCTCAAGGCCCTTTCTGGCGAAGCTTGGAGCTAAATTCCATTGACTTTGGTGGAGTGTCACAAGTATGTAACTGAAGGCAGGATCTGATCCTTTGGTCTTTGAGGTCTAAAAAGTTTTAATGAGTTTTTGATTTATTCTTGTTAATGGTCTCTGAGCTGAAAATAATAGGACAGAAGGTCTCTGCATAGCAATGGACACTAATATTTAAAAATAATGATTTGGGGTAATTTCATAAAACCCACCGCACCCCTTTTTCCTTTTGTAATAGAAACTGTTGAGTCCTATTCCATGATATGGACAATTAACTTTGGAAATATGAGAAAAATATAAATAAAGAGGATGTAGAAATGAGTCTGGTTATTTTACTTTGAAAAGTGGTCACCATGCATATGCAGCAACATTGATTCCAAGAAAAATTTCCTAGTGTATATTTATGGAGAGAGCATGAGAGCCAAGCTGGCATGGTAAAATGTAATGGCTTCTCTCAGTCTATTGGTGATCCACATATCAAATGCAGAATAAACAATAGGCAGCTGTGAATCATGGGACTAGAGTTTCATCAAAGAGGTGGCCGTATGCTTAAAGATATAATGGGAGAATGACCCTGAAAAAAATTAATCTCTGTAGTCTTCACTCAGGCAAAACTCCCAGTGAGCACAACAGGAGATTTGCCTGAATGAGGATTGCAGGATTAAGTCCTGAACTGGAACATCTTGTCCATCAGTCATTTCTGTGATGGGGATTCAGTATGCTACTCAGGAAAAATGAAACTTCTAAAAAGGTAGGTTTAATAGGAGCTTGCAACTGTATCAGAAACATTACATTGTTCAGTTGAGTTCAGAACAGGTGAGGGCTGTTGATCAGGTGAAAGCTCCATATTTGAAAATATATTTTGTTCACTATTTGCAGCAAATGAAAACTTTAAATATTGTGAATGCACAAGAAATCAGTTCGTGTTCTTATCATCTCTCAGTATAGTACTAGAATACAGGGTGACTGCAGCAAGACAGTGAACCTCTGAATATTTTCAGTCTTTACATCAGCCAAAAGATTGCTGAGAAGAGATCTAAACCACTGTTATGAACTTTTCATAATTGTATGTAAATGTATTACATGCTGTTTTGTGAATTCTAGATTTTTAATCTTCCAAATTTTATTTCCAATATTTTGAAATATTTATTTCATGCTACCTGTACATTCTCTGCAGTTCACAAAAACATTCCTGGAGTTTTCACTCATCTGACTAATCTTTACCTATGTCTGAGTCCCACTGATGTTAGTATGACAATTCAAATGAGAAAAGGTTTACAAGATTGTGTCATGTGTTAGTATGATGTTGTGTTTTGGTTTGCGTGGGGAAAAATGTGAAAGTGATTCATTGAAATCATATATACATCTGATTATGTCAGTCTTGCAAAACATCTACTCATCCATACATCTCCAACAAGTAATTTTTTTCTGGATAATTAAAATATCTTTTTTATTATTAGCATCATAACTAAGAATAAGATTTTGTGCCAGTGCTGGTAAATTTTCGTGACACTTTTTCAAAGCTACTGATTGCAATATATTAATAGTTTCTGTATACTTTTAATAATATTGTATACACTGTATTTCTAAGGCAGCATTTTTAAACTTTCAGCAAAAAAATTCCTATATTTACCAGTCTGCTAATATTCATAGCATATGTGCAGCCTATCTATATACCTGTCTTGTGTTTTTGTTTAGTTTTTTCTTCCAAGAAATGTGATAAAAGTCAGGTGCGTGTTTCTAAGAGGAATCTTGTTGGAGGAAAATGTACATAGAGTTTGTTTAGACTTCTTTCCATATTGTTTTTGGACTGGAAGAATATGACACGAGAAAATTGCTTATGCAGTTAGATTTTGTTTTTTCTCAGTACGATGGATTCCATACTTGGCTTTTGGAGGAAAAAACTGATGATTTATGCAGGCACAGAGTGGTTCATGGATATTGTGTATGTGAGTACATACTATATACAAATGAAACGCAGGCAACCATAATACATGCAGTTGGGAATCACAGACCCATAATTTCACCCACTAGTGCTGCTGACATAAACCTCAAGAATGAAGCTTGAGTAGTTTGTGATATCCTGTCAGCAGAACCCCAAAGTGGAATTACAATTCCATAATTTCAAATTGTGTGTTTTTTCTACATACCATTAAATACATGGCTCTCCTTTCCTTTTTCACATCATATTAGCCCATTCCTTTCCTCCATCTTCATGCTTAAAATGACGCCATCTCATTCCCTTTTACTTTTCCAGCTGTCTCTTTTCATATACTATCAATCTCTTTTGTTTCCAGTGTTCAAACTACTGCAGGAGAAATCCAAGATCAGAGAAACCACTATATATAACTGGGCATCTTAGTCCTGTGTTCTTGAAAATCAAGAGTGGGATGTCTCCCCAGCCAGTTCATTGTGGCACTGTTAATTTATGAGCTTGATGTCACTTACAAATTATATGTCTTTTTAAGGTATGGTTTGCTTGATTGAGTGTAATCCATGTAGAGAGATGAGAGAGTCTTGGTGTGACTTTCATTGTATGTGTTAATTAAACATTTGAAGGTTTTGTGGTTTTATACCTGAGTGCAATTAAGTAAAAATTTTGAAAATACTAATGCTAAACTAACCATCTTTTGAAGGTCTATGCCTGTCTTATTGAGGTATTGATTTAATTATCTAAAATTAATACTTCTTCATTTGAAAACATTCAGTTTTTTGATTTGTGAGTTTCATTGATCAAAATGTTATAGATTTTTTTTAATTGGTCCCAAAATATGTTATGATAGTGACAGAAGCTTTGACTGAGTTTTGAGGCAGGTAGTTACTATCTATTTGGGAAGTGGATAACTAGTTTTAGAATTGCATAACAGATTGTGTTCACACTTTTCATGGTAGATGAGCACTAAAAGGATTGTTTAATTTGCCTAAATATATCAAGGTATCCTGAAATCACCGTCATTTTATTTTCTCTGCTGTTACAAATCTCAGTTGTGTGCTGCATTTGCAAACTTTGAACAATATCTTTTGTTCTGTACATGTAACATTTTCATAGGAATTCTTTCTAGTTTCAATGAAAAGATTGAATCTGAAATGCACAATATTTTAAATAAAGAAATATAAATATTACCTTTAAGTTTTGGTCAATTTTAAAATGAGCTTTACACAGTTATCTAGCCTAATTGTTAAACACCAGAAATGATTAATCAGAGCTCTTTCTAGATGTAGCATATGTATGATGTACATATTGCAGAGAGAGAAGTAGTTAGGTTGGAATTGCTATTATAATTTACTATTTGTGTTACAGTACTGCCTAAAGTCCCTAACTGAGATTGGGAAGCTATTGTGCTAGGTACCGCATATGCCCATAGTAAAAGATAGTCACCTTCCAAAGATCTTGCAGCCTTAGCGTCTAGTTCTGCAGTTGATAGCATGTGGACAGACTAGTGTGGCTCACAGAGCCCCACTAAAGCAGTTACAGAGTTAATACAGAAGAACGCATAATGTCCCATTGCTTGAGATATACAAAAATAATTTTGAAAAGTGGTAAAGCAGTATTCTGTTGGAGACAGCTCTTTGGTGCTTGGGGGACCAAATACAATGAATGTCCTAATAGAAATTATATTTGAAAAATGTTCTATGATTTAATAAGGAAATGGAAACAGTATGGTCTTTACTGTAGGGTGATTGGAGTCGAGATCTGGGCTGTTACATACTATTGATTCACTATGTGGCTATGACAGAATAACTTAACTTCCTGTTGGTCTCATTTCTTGTATCTTTAAAATGTCTCTGATCCTAGTGTGTGGTATTTTGAGGTAATTCGAATAAATATGCTATGTGCAAAGACAGAGAATTAATATGTATGCATTTTAACCAGCCACCCCAAAAATCTGCCTTCACTCACTGAAATATTTCATGGGGGTTATTTTGGAGGGAGGAACAACAAAAGAATGGGAAGGCAGTTTCCCAAAGGTATCAGATTAAGCTAGAAATATTGTAATGATGCTTTTCACTGATTATTTTTGTCCAAAAGATCTCAAAGCATGATATGAGTTAATCTTCAAAACACTCCCATGAGATGAAGAGTTATTGTGTCCATTATTATAAGTGCAGAAATGGGGATATAGACCAGTTAACTCAATCACAGTAAGTCTGTGGGATGGGAGAGAATACACATCTGTTGGTCTTCCTATTCATATTTTCCTCTTGTGACACTTTCTCGTTGTACTTTCAAAAGAAGAACCACAGAAGAAAATACTTCTTAAAACAGAAGAATCAAAATTTCTTAAGGAGAATACCAACATTGTATGTGTATTACATAAAAGGTCTTTGAATAGAAAACAGCTTTGCTTTTGTTGTAAGGATAGTTGAACCAGAGTTGTATTAAATGAATTCACTGATAACTTCAAAACATCATGCCTTTCCTGCCCAGGTACAATAATATGCTGCAATATGTAAATATTATTTAGAAGGATAGACTGGAGAGAGAATTCCAGAGAAAGCCAAAGACAACCAATAGTCAGAAATTGTCTGCTTGTTAGTGAAAGTATTATTTGGGAACAAAGGTTTTTCTGAGGATTATAAATCCAGTGTACCTAATTAAAGTAATGAAAGATGGGGATTTCTGAAGAAATAACAGTAGGATATCCAGGAGCATTCACATAGGGGGACATTAGATTCCTGTCAGTTGTGCTGTTGTGTGTTTTGGCACATCTGTGCTTGTCATCCTACAGTAATAAGAGGCTTTTTTGAGTCACGCTTGGGCATGCCACATGCTGTCCCTGTGGGGTTTTTTTCCCACAGGATCACCTGAACCAGATGAAAAGGAAAAAGTAGGCTATCACGTGTCTCCTTTGTGGGTTTTTAATGGATAACTAAAATGATAGAACATATGTGACATTGTTAGCTGGTAATTATGTAATAAACAATTTACATTTTAAGTTAGTCATGTTTCAGAAGTATCCGGGCTGGGTAGGCTAGTTCTATTTTGACAGCAGATTATATCTGATGAGATCATCAACCCAGAGATCAGAAGGTTTAAATGATTCCAAAAAGGTTAACTTATGAATATATATTAAATGGAATAATTTAATATGCTATAGAAAAGTTACCTTGTTAGGACAAAGTTTTTAAATATTGAGGACAAGAAGATGAACATAGTACATCCAGACATATTTTACTCTTGTTAATTTTTTTGCTCTTGTGTTATTTTTTGGTACTTGTGCTTCTTAGAATGTTATAGTGGCATGCACGCTTCAATATCATATAAGCTGATTCAAACATCAACTTTTACTTGATACTTAGTTTAATAAAAGTAGGTTAATTGTGAAAATGGGTAACTTCAAGAACAGACTTTCAGGAGTTGTACATCTAACACTTTCACTTTCATTCTCTTTTCTACAAGGAGAATGTACATATGATGCCCTGAGATTACATTCATTTTTATGCTATAAGGATTTAAAAAAAAACACACAGTATTGACAGAGAGCTGCAGTGCCTATAGGAATCAAATTCACATTTCTTTAACATACACTGTTTTTGGAAAGTGATCTAATTCCCAGGTATGATTTTGTTTCTGATTTACAAGGCATTGAGGATGAAGAGATTGGCAGCATCTTCAGACTTAGACTTTTCAAATCTTCAGTTGTAACAGAAAAATAATGAAGAATGAGCCAAGTGCTGATTACTGGTTTTCAATAATTTAAAAAACTCAAAACTAAAGCCCAACTGTTATGTGTTCCCCTTGTGGGGTTCGAGTCTTCCCCACTCCCCTCTGTTCCCAAATACCAGTTTACGCTTTTGTGCCCAGTGGCGGTTTCACGGTTTGTTTTATTTTTATATTATGCGGGTCACCCCCCGCCAGCTCTTTCCTCCAGCAGGGCTGCTGCTGTAGGGAGCCAGAGGGAAGACAGCTTCTTGGATGATGGTGGAGGAAAGAGCTGGGAGTTCTGCTCCTTTTCCCACCGGCAACTCTTCTGGCTATTGTACTACCTCCAGGTAATGTGGGATGGATCATGGGCAGGGGAAGGGGGGAGCATGGGGGCCCCATACTGAGGGTGGGGCAGAGTCACATGTGGGTCATGTGGGGATATGTGCCCCCCCCTTAGCTGTGTCTCCCGACCTCCTCTGCCCCCATATTACAATAAGAATTTGAATTTCCTTGCACCACTGCCTGTGTATGAATCAGGAAACATGGGCAAGCTTTGGCTATTGCTTGTTGCTTCTGCTTCTTGCAGGTGACCTTTTCCATTGTCAAAAAACACATGTAACAGTTGTCTGTATGGCAGATATACAAAGTTGCCAGACTCACTTTGCACACAAAAGACTAAATCCTGGCCCAGTTTGCATAGCCCTGAAGGAGAATAAGGGAGTGTGATGCATCCCATTTCACCCCTGCATGGCCACAATATAAGGCAAGACATAACATCTGGTGAATACCTTGTTCTTTACAAACCCTAAGCAGGCTCCATTCCCTCAACATGCCAGTTAACATACCTGTGCTGCCACCGCCAAAGATTTTTGCTACATCGGGAACAAACCTTCTTGAATCTAGACAGTGCTTCCCCCTCTCAGCAAGGGGTGAACCTGGAAGGCAGAATGTGACTCTGATGAGAGATAGTGCACCTCCCAGTCTATTTCTGAGAATGTACATTGATGGCACTCTGGGCAAAGCTATTTCAAAGGTTTTACAAGTTGTCAGTTAACTTCTTTGCTGGAATGAGTATGGAACACAATACAGGTGTTTGCATCTGACTCTTGTGACTGCATTTCATATAAGACATTCTTTCAAGGTGGATCCTGGTGTCAATACAAAGCTACAAAACCCTATCATAGTTTGGATGGAAAAAAGGCATGTTGGGCATATTACTATCTCACAGGTTCTCTGGTTATTTTAACCTTTTAGCCTAAATATGGAAGGTTGGCCATTTTATTTTGGGACTGGAACCAGAGTTTTCATCTGATAATCTATCTAATTCATCCCAACAAGCAACTGAATGTGCCAACAGAAATTATCTTCAATATGGCATAAAATCTGAAAATAAAAATAGTACTAATACAAAAAATCCCACCATAGTAACCTTTGTATATAATTATAAATATACACAGTTTTAGAATCAAATTCCTACACACACATTAAAAGGTTATCTTATTTAAAATCTTGAATAGACTTATAATAGAGACTACAATGATAAATATAAAATAGATTTTTCACTTTGAGGGAAAAATGTACTTAGAGCAACCTAAACAAAAAAGACCTGTGAACTGTTTTCATTTTGTTTTACAAACCCTTTATTTATTTATTTTTAAATGTGGATGCTCCTCTTTTGAAGCCTTGACGATATCTTGTATCTTTTAGTATTGGCTATTATGCATTCAGGCGCCTCAGGAACAAAGAAATGACAGAGTAATAGATGGCCTGGGTTTAACTAAGTAGGTGATGGTACAGATGAGGCCTGATAAGCTTAACACTTCATCTCTGTGCTGCCACTGTGGGTTGCAAGGAGATTAGAACTGTCTTACTGTGAGGAGGGCAAGCTCCACAAATTCACTCATACATGGCAGTTCTATAATGAGGTGATACTTCATTCCTTAAACTACTGAACTAGAACTGCACAAACAGATGTACGCCTCTAGCAGTCTTGTGTATGCTGCACATGCTCGGCTGTGCCTCCAAATGCAAACAGAATGTCCGGTTGCTACAATTACATTTTATTGAAGAACATGGTTTTCTGCAGATCTGCATTAATATGAAACAAATTGTGTTTTGTGGAATCAAAGCAAGTTTCCAAATGAAGCTCAGAATGTTTACAAGTGGGAATCTGAGAAGCACTTGCATATAATTTTTTCTCCATGTTAAAAATAACTGATCTAGTATTGGAGCCGACTGGGTTTCCGCCATGTCCTGTCATGCTGACCGATTGACACATGCCACACAAAATGAAGATTTGACTCCAGATTACAAATCTTTAATGCAGTCTTTGGAGAAACTCAAGCTAAGTTTGCAAGTCATTAAATTTGTTGAGTTTGATGACATTGACGTTGGCAGCATTCTGTAAGCACATGGCTGTCCGAAGTAACTGCAAAGGCCCTGATTCACAGGGTACTTAAGCACTTACATAACTAAGCATGCAAGTTATTCTGTTTACCCCAATAGGAATGCTCACATGATTACGTGTTTTGCTGATTTGAGATGTGGGTTTAGCTAACCAGGGCTGTCACTAAGCTGCTTTGTTTTTAGCAGAGAGGAGTTATTGATTGATCAAACAGTATCCAGTGATTTGGTGTGGATTTTTTGTTTTATGTTCAGAAATTATTAGTAAAATGTAGGTGTAGGTGTCTTTGTATAATTTTTTTGAGCAAAGAAAAATAGTGGCATATGATGATGTTTGCTCTACGCTATAACAGGGAAAATTTTCGGATTAAATGTATAATTTAAAGAGCTATTCACTGAACATCATTATTGAAATTGTAAACCTTTAATTGTAGCAACTTCAATTCTTAAACTTCCTGTCCTCTAAAAACTAGTTTTTTGTGTTCAAACACAGTGAATATTAACAGATTCTATTCTTAAAAAATAACTGCTTTCTCTCTTGGAGCCAGAAAAATGTGGCATGTAGCTGACCTGCCATTTTGCCTAGTTGCTTGTACATACAGGTTTCAGTCCCACAAGATGCTGAGTACCTTCTAGGAGATGTTAGGCCATCAAACTCACATTAATTTCAATGGTTGATGGTGCTGTCATCAGATCCATTACAGTTAAGCTTATATCTTTCTATTCAGTACTATAACATATTTCATTAACTACTGAAGATTAAAAAAATCGATGCAGAAACATCATTTTTAAGAGTTAATGTTCCGTATTATAAAACATTGATGAAATACAGCAAATGTATGATAATATTTATATATGTCTCTATACGTACTCAGTTTTAAAACAGGAACAGTTGTGTTGCAAAAACGTGCTACAGGAATTAAACTACCTAAGGATATGCCTACACAGCAACATTATTTTGAAGTAACTAAGTCTGTGTCTACACAGTAGGCAGGTATTTCGAAATAATGTCAAAATACTGTCAAGCTGGAGGACTTCTTACTCCAACTCCTGTAACCCTCATTATATGAGGAGAAAGGAAAATCAGAGGAAGAGTGCTCCATTTCAAAATAAGTGCTATGTAGATGCTCCCAATTTCAAAATAAGCTTTTTTGAAATAAGCTACGCAATTGATGTAGCTCAAATTGCATATCTTATTTCGAGTTAAGCCCTGCTGTGTAGACACACCCTGAGTGAAGTTGAAAGAGGATATTTTCTAAGAGCACAAAAATTCTAAATGTTTATAAATTATAATCCAAATGCCATTGAGAATCTTACATGTCTCATGCCACATACTTCTGCTCTTAATGCATGTGGTATTTTATGTATATGTGTGTGAAGTCTCAATAATAATTTTGTAAAAGTGCTATAAACAAACAAAAATATATTGTGACTACTTATCCAAATACATTCTCTTTCTAATTCAAGGAGGAAAAAACACAAAATGAATTACTGTTAGCCTGAAGGAGAGCAAACTGCTCTCTTTGGGACTTTATAGTATTGATTTGATTATTATTAGTGGTTTCTATTCCCTCCTCATGTAGATTGTTGTACCTTTAATTCATAGTTACATTATTATTAGTAGTGGTTTATTGACCAAGCAAAACAAAGCTGTTTCCAGCTACTTCCTACTGCAAAGGCTCCATAATTTTTTTCTGATAAATGCAGAGCTTTATAAGTTCTATTCATGGCTGTATGTGCTATAGACTGAGATGAAATACACTTGGACCTCTGGCAATTTTGGGAAATAGGCTATGCTGGATTATGGAATTTCCTGGTAGATGGGTATTCTCCATAATGAAGGTTTATGAGGGTTGGTGAGCAGGTCTGAGAGAGCCTCCAGCTCAGTGCTTCACTGTACTGCCATTTCCTCAGCTGGGCGAGGCGGGAGGCAATGCACAAAACTGCTTCCACCTCCCCGGCCAACGTCTGAACCACAGTTGTTCCCAGATCATGGAAACCCAGATTACGGAGGTTCAAGATTACTGATCAGGAATAGTTAACATGGATTTATGAAGGGCAAGTCGTGCCTGACCAATCTGATTAGCTTCTAATCTGATATGGCTCTGTGGCTATGGGAAAGTCAATGGATGTGATATACCTTGACTTTAGCAAAGCTTTTGATACGGCCTCCCAGAATTTTCTTGCCAGCAAGTTAAGGGAGTATGGATTGGATAAATGGACTGTAAAATGGATAGAAAGCTGATTAAACTGTTGGGCCCAACAGGTAGTGATCAATGGCTCGATGTCAGGTTGGTGGTCGGTTTCTAGCGGAGTGCTCCTAGGATCAGTTCTAGGACCAGATTTGTTCAACATCTTTATTAAATGACCTGGATGAGGGGCTGGATTGCACCCTCAGCAAGTTTGCAGATCACACTAAGCTAGGGGGAGAGGTAGATACGCTGGAGGGCAGGGATAGGGTCCAGAATGACCTAGACAGATTAGAGGATTGGGCCAAAGAAATCTGATGAGGGTTCAATAAGGACAAGTATAGAGTCCTGCACTTGGGACAGAAGAATCCCAAGCATTGTTACAGGCTGGGGACCGACTGGCTAAGTAGCGGTTCTGCAGAGAAGGACCTGGGGATTACAGTGGATAAGAAGCTGGATATGAGTCAACAGTGCGCTCTCTAGCCAAGAAGGCGAATGGCATATTAGGTTGCATTAGGAGGAGTGTTGCCAGCAGATCTAGAGAAGTGATTATTCCTCTTTATTTGGCTCTGGTGAGGCCACATCTGGAGTATTGTGTCCAGTGCCGGACTGAGCCATAGTTGCGCCCCGGGAAGTGGGTGCGCGGCGCATGCGCGGCCCTGCCCCCCGGTGTGCAGTGCCCCTTACTACTTCAATCAGGTGCCCCTCATAGGTTGGCACCCCAGCTAGCCCCCCTTAATCCGGCCCTGATTGTGCCCAGTTCTGGGGCCCCCACTATAGAAAGGATGTGGACGCATTGGAGAGGGTCCAGCGGAGGGTGACCAAAATGATTAGGGGGCTGGAGTGCATGACCTATGAGGAGTGACTGAGGGATTTGGGTCTGTTTAGTCTTCAGAAGAGAAGAGTGAGAGGGGATTTGATAGCAGCCTTCAACTTCCTGAAGGGAGGTTCCAAAGAGCATAGAGAGAGGCTGTTCACAGTAGTGACGGATGGCAGAACAAGGAGCAATGGTCTCAAGTTACAGTGGGAGAGGTGTAGGTTGGATATTAGGAAAAGCTTTTTCACTAGGAGGGTGGTGAAGCACTGGAATGGGTTACCTAGGGAGGTGGTGGAATCTCCATCTCTAGAGATTTTTAAGTCCCAGCTTGACAAAGCCCTGGCTGAGTTGTTTTAGTTGGGATTGGTCCTGCCTTGGGCAGGGGGCTGGACTTGATGACCTCCCAAGGTCTGTTCCAGCTCTATGTTTCTATAGTTTGTTTCTGTACTAAATGCTGACAGTCAAGGATGTTACTATGTTTGCAGTTAATTTGTCAGTAAGGTAAAGTCAGGTGATCCTGGTGTAATCCGTTCTTGGGTTTCTGGGACTGCAGGAATGAAAAAAAAAAAGTGGCTTTAAGAGCCTCCATATTTGTACAAGTAAGCTACACTGAAGTATCCCTATGGATGTGTTAGAGATAACTAACATGGCTTACTTTGTAGAACATAAAGCCAAATTTGTTTAATTTTTTAAAAGACCTGACTAAAGGTTATTTCAGTTAACAGAAGTTTTCCCAAGATGAGCTCTACAATACAATATGAGTTGAGAGCCGTATGCACTTAACAATTGGAGAATAAATCTTGTTAAAGTGTTGTTTCCCATAAGCTTAGTTGCATGTGTTTTAAGTCTCAGAAACAAGGTTGGGAAGAAGGTTTTTCTCCACTGCAGAGTTTTTGCCAAACAATGTGTTCACTGTTTATGTTGATGGATCGTAATACCTGTTGATAATATAGTGTGTATGTGTTGTGGTGCAAAGGCCATCATGCTGTAATCTACCATGTAGGTTATTCATCAGATTTTCCCAGAAAACTATAACAAGAGCTACAACTTGAATAACGAGCTCTGGCTGTTTTCTTTGTGCATAGGTCATTTCCTTAATGAGGTTTCAAGCTCCATCTCCTTCATTTTTAACTACAAGGGAGAGAGAAAAAACAGTGTTGAAGGGGAAAAATGTGTTGAGAATCCAGAATGGGAAAATATTTCTACCACCACAACCAACAAAAAGCACCATGTAACTATGTGGTCCAAACAGGAATCTTTAATTAGATGTGTGATCTAACCTATTATTTTGTATATTGTTCTTTAAGGGCATATATTAAATATTGGCTTGAATATAGCATTGTCAGTCAGGTGTCCTGGTTTCTATTCTTGACATGAGCAGCAGTTTGTTACTTTGGATATGTGATACCACAATTTTGATAGCAGTATGGATTAAATTCTTTAAACCTCAACTCTCTTTAACCTGCTAAATCCCAATTTAGCCATCTAACAATGGCCTGATTTTTTGTTCAAAGTGCTGTGAACCACAATTTGCTTCATTGGGATTTTCAGGTGGATGGCTTTTCTGAACATAAAGTCATTTTGTATTCAGGTGCCTAAATATGGATTTAGGAGTCTAGGTACTCAAGATCAAATATTGTGAGCATGCACTTTCCATAATAGTTATAGGAGCCATTTTTCAGAAGCTTGTCTCAAAAAAAATATATATCAGCGGTGAAAACTTTTATCCGAAGTGGCAGAGGAAAAAGTCACATCTACATAGTACAAGAGAGATAGTCAATACTGTGTTCTTAAGAAGTAAGCAGCGAAATAAGAATAATGTAAGAGTGAATGATGAAGGCCTGCACTATGTAGAATTAAAATTCAGAGGAATATTATTCAGGCAGACAACTGTTAACAACCGTGAACAGGGTATGAATTGATGGAACACATCACCTCTTCTGATTTATAGTTACTGTTAACTATTATAAACTAGTCACTTTTATCTCATCTCATGAAGAGGTTTGCGATGAGCCAATATTTGCTTTTGTAATGCTTCAGATTATAAAGATATGTAGTGATATAAATAATGACTATTTTTATCCACCAAGAATACTCCAGTTTCTTTATATTGTTCAGTTTATTTTATCACTGTTCTGAAGGAGGCATGTAGGAAGTTAGTTATGGCTGATCCAGTTAGGTGGGAATGAAAATAAGGATTATATGATAAAACTATACTGAAGTACTGAGTCTCAATACAATAGGCAGAACAGTTTGACAGAGTTGGAACAATAGGGAGACAGACAGACATAATAATGAGAGGGAGGGTAATGTGATAGACATGACAAAGAAAAGCTGATTGAAAGAATTAGTGTGTGGATATATCCTATGACCTTCCCACAGCAAGTTATCACTTCTGAACTTCATAGTTTCCTGTTGACATAGATGGTGTCTAGGTAGAGAAGGCAGAAGTGATTTGGCATGGAAAATAAAACCTCTGCAGTACCTCCCTCCAACTGAGGATTTAATGAAAAAATAACTACTCATGACTCTCTTATGCAGTGCAAAAGCTGCATTCCAAGGAGGGGATGAGCAAGCTGTCTTGCAGACTTCTGTGGGGATTAAGTTGCACCTATTACGCCTTCAGAATGATGGAAGCTCCCAACATACATCCTTCCTTTTGGAAATATCATTTAGAAATGTTGTTTAATAGCATTTATTTGAAAATATCCTTTAGTACCCTTCTCTAGTTCTCCAAGTGCATCCCCTTTCAGATGGCAGGCATGTCTCTCTGAGATGGCATTTTGCACTCAAATTACTCTGAGTGGGTCTATGCAGTACAACCTTCCTGACTGCCACTGCTGTTCCCTAGCAAATCCAGCAGGGGGTGGACCCTGCCAGAATTCTCCTTCAGGAGGCTGTGATTGGTAATAATATGGAGTGACCCAGAACCAGTATCTCCACAACCAGGTCTGATTTATTTGCCCAGATGGACAATGGTTTATGACCTTTTCATAACCACATTAAGGAAACACAACCCAGATGTAGCTACTGTTAGATGGGTGCATAACTACAGGTTTGACCTCCCTTGGGACTGACCAGTCCCAGATGATGGATTTTGCTGAACCAGGGCAGCCCTGCCACCTCTGTGCGCACGAGGCTCCAGAAGCAGTGCCCAGCAGCCCCACCACCTCCACGCACCTATTCCTTCTGCTACTCTGGGCAGCCCTGCTGCCTTTGCGCACCGGGCTCCTGCTGCCCTATTGGGCAGCACCACTACTATGTGTGGGGCTCACACTGCCCTGCTAGGAAACCTGACTGCCAAGCACTTGCTCCCAGGTGTTAGTTCTCCACCAGGACTCTTTGGTCCTGGAATATTCATGGTCTTGCTGGACCATTCATGTCGCTGGACCAGAGAGTCTGGTTAAGAGCGTTTCAACATAGTTGAAAACCATTCTCAGAGACTAGTTATCTGTGATTCATAGTCAAGTTAGAAGGACATATCAAGTGGGGTCCTTCTAGGTTTTGTACCTGGGTCCAGTTCTGTTTAATATCTTCATCTGTGATTTAGATAATGGCATAGAGATTATGCTTACAAAAGTTGGGGACAATACACGGGTAGGAGGGGTTACAAGTGTTTTGGAGAACATGATTAAAATTCAAAATGATGTGGACAAACTGGAAAAATGTTCTGAAGAAAATAGCATGAAATCCATTAAGGATGAATTTGAAGTATTCAGTTTAAGGAGTAATCAGATACACAGATGCAAAATGAGAAATGACTGCCTAAAAAGCAGACTGTGTAAAGAGAACTGGGGGAGGAGGAATCAAAGTGGACCACTAAGTAAATATGAGTAAACCATGTAAAATGTTTGCAAAAAAGCAAACATGATCCTGGGCTGCATTAGCCAGAATGTTGTAAGAAAGACAGGAGAAGTAATTCTTCTGCTCTGCTCCTTGCTGATCAAGCCTCAGTTTTGAGCCTAGTCTAATGGTTTTCAGCACCAAATTTCAGGAAAGGTGGACAAAATGGAGAATGTCCAGAGAAGAGCAACAAAAATGAACTTTGTTTCTGCCTCTCAAGGAGATGGGTTACCTATTCCAACAGGGGACCCTTTCCTGTTGACTCAGGTAGTGTCTGAAATAGTGCAGTGGGCATTTCTTCACAACTCTCTGGGATGCGATCCTGAAACCGTTCTCTCACTGGGTCTCTGCATTATAACCTCCCTGGCTCAATGGTGTTCCCTAGCAAGCCCATTTGTAGCATTTTAAGTGTAGACAAGCCCTGGATCTCTGTCAGCTTGCTGCTGAGCTGACTCTTTCTTTCTTTCTTTCTTTCTTTCTTTCTTTCTTTCTTTCTTTCTTTCTTTCTTTCTTTCTTTCTTTCTTTCTTTCTTTCTTTCTTTCTTTCTTTCTTTCTTTCTTTCTTTCTTTCTTTCTTTCTTTCTTTCTTTCTTTCTTTCTTTCTTTCTTTCTTTCTTTCTTTCGCCGTGTCCAGACTCAGGGGTTCTTTCGAAAAAAGTAGCCTTTTTTCGAAAGAACTTCCCCTGCGTCCAGACTCAAGCCGCGTTCTTTCGAAATTATTTCGAAAGAACGCGGCTTTTCTTTCAATGGCGGTAAACCTCAATTTACGAGGAAGAACGTCTTCTTTCGAAAGTTCCTCTTTCGAAAGAAGGCGTTCTTCAATGTAAAGAGGCCGTCTTCGAAAGAGAGCATCCAGACTCGCTGGGTGCTCTCTTTCGAAAAAGCGGATTTCTCTTTCGAAAGAAGCCTGCAGTCTAGACATAGCCTTTCTCTCTTTCTCTTTCTCTCTTTCTCTTTCTCTTTGCTTGCTTGCTAAGGGCACCACTCTAATTCTAAAGAATCCTTGGATCTCAGTCTTAGGCTTGGGAAGAGAAAAAACATCCTAATGAGTGATGCCAGCCAGTTAGCTTCATCTCCAAATTGATAGCCTTAGTCATTGTTGTCTTAAGTCATTTGAAGTGGGGTCTGAGAAGCTGTCTTTTCTGTATCATTGTTTACCCTTTCTGAATTCTTTACAGAAACCTTTGATTTAATTCCTTGCATTTGGTCAGGTAGCATTATAAAATTAGTCATGGAAACGAAGTCATACTTAATATTCCTAAGGGATAATACAGACGTTTTCTCAGTTTGTCACAGATGTACTCATACATTTGTTCAATAAGTACTTTCTGCGAAATAATGGTAGTTCATTTGCAAGAATAATAGATATTCATAGAAGTTTCTAACGTAGTGCCAGTTTAGTCTTTGATAGTGCTAAATGGCAATTTAAAATTCTTTTTTAAATTTAAGCAGAACTGCAGAATTAATATTGGCCTGTGTTTAAAAACTTTTCCTAAAAATTTTCGGTAATTAACCCTCAGAAGAAACTAGTGAAGGTATTTTGGAAACATCTCCTATCCTAGTAGCCGTAGATTTGACATACTGCTTCCTTGTTTTCCCTCTTCTTTTTTTTAAAGGATATATCATTGAATTTATTATTGGTAGAAGGTGCCAGGCTGACAGTTTCAGAAAGCAAACCCCATATTTATCTGTTGTGCAGGAACTTCACTGTCAGGTGCAGTGTAAGTTTCCTCATTTATTCTTGTTATTTTGTTTCCACCCCGACCTGCAATGAACATGTTAAGTGATGTAAAGAGTATTTTTGGGGAGTGAAGTATCCTTTGATTCCAGTCTCTGATTATCAAGAATTGTGTCAGCTGCTTATGGTAGTTTTGAGACTTGATCTGGGAATGAAATGAACCAGTTACCTCCCAGTTGTTCCTTATAAAACTATGAACCACACTTTTGAAGTGATACGGTCCTTTATACATTTCCTTGAATTATCCCATGGATTTTATCTAAGATAGGAAGGATGGATATATCCAAATTTGAAGTTTCTTGGCCAAGCCATTTTGAGATATGATAAATGGACAAACCTTCAGAAAAATGTCTCATGCATGATTTATACTATATTTGTTTATATTGATATCTTGAAAGCATCTCTCAGATTACCTCAAAATGTGAAGGAGGAAAAATATTTGGCCCTAAACCACACTTGTTAAACTAGAGGTGGAAATGAATTAATGAAGAAGTTAAGAGTTTGTCCAAAATCATAACTGAAATGTATGATGCTTCCCAGCTTTGGAGAGAGGGAGCTATCTCCTTTCATTGTAGGTTTTCAGCAGCAGATGTATATAAAATTTGAGACCTAAGGGAAAAAAGGATTAATAAAATTGATATTGTTGAATGTAGAAAGAGTAAATTAACAAATCATGGTTATTTATTTTAAAACGATTAGAATTCACTTCATTTTTCAGTCTCTGAACACTGATTCTCTCAGGTGCTGCACTTTTTCTGTACTCATTGTTAAAAGGGATTGTACATTTTTACATTCATAAATTGTTGAAACTTAGTTGGATTTATACGGATAAGAGAGTGAAAATAGAAAAGTTTTCTCTCTTTAAAAGTTACTCCTATTTGATTTAGGTATATGATGGAAGGTTTGTCTAATTTTTCCCCTAATTTCACATTTTATATTCTGATTGTAAAGCGTTATTAACTTCATTTCAAATAATGCTGCTTTTACCCCCTTTTTTCTGCATAGTTGAAAACTGTAGTGTCTTCACCATTCTGAAAAAGTGGAATAACTCTGCCATAAAATTTAAACTCTGGCTCCAATTTTCAAAAGGGCTTCTTGAAGTCTTTTTTGTCCACATTTTAGTTTTAGGAAGTAATTACAAGAACAATTTTGTGAGTAACAATGAAATCAAAGTAGACCTTATGAGGTGTTCAAAGTGTGTAGGTACTATAAAATGGTGTTTGCACAATTATGTGCAAGCTCAAAATCTGAGGCTACCTCTGGAAGTAGAACTCCATGAATACATTAGAATGACTAATTCAGTTTGGCTTGCAGCCTGAGGCATAACCACTGACCAAATACCAGAACCCGACAGTACACTGAGGGAATGTTTACACTACAGCATTATTTCGAAATATCTCACTTTATTTTGAAATAACAAGGTGAACATCCACACAGCAAGCATTATTTTGAAATAATGGGCTTCTTATTCCAAAGTAATAAGCCCTCATTTTGAAATTGGGTGAGTGTGGATGGTGGTGCTGTGCTTATTTCAAAATAATTAGCTGCCAGGGCTTCTCACAGCTGCCCTGGTGGCCACTCTGTCCACACTACTCAAAACTCTATAGTTTCCCTCCCTCTGCAGCCTTTAAAGGTTCAGCTACAGGGGAGACTGCTTGTGTCACAGTGCAGACCCTGCCAGCCTTGTGCCACACTGCAGAATCAATTTGTACAGCAATGGCTGACCCCAGCTCTCCCACCAAGCCCCCCAGGGCTGCTAGCAAGCCAGCAGCCAGCTCTCAAGCCATTGGCCAGAGGCAGAAGAAGAGGGCCCCTTCCTGGTCTGGTGCAGATATCCTGGATTTCTTTGAGGTCTGGGGAGAGGAGGCTAAGCTCCAGGATCTCTGCACCAGGTGCAAGAATATGTTGTGTACAACTGGATGTCTGTCAGCCAGGGCCAGAAGGGCCACCTGCGCAACCAGGATCAGGTGCGCACGAAAGTCAAAGAACTCAGGCAGGCCAAGGCCAGGGAATGGAATTCCCCCTCAGAGGTGGCACCCCAGTTATGCTGCTACTTTGATCAGCTGCACCACATCCTGGAAGGAGGGTCTGTCCCTTTCTCTCCCCATTATAGACTCTGGCCTGGCGACACCCATCGTGAACCTCCCAGAGGGTGGGGCTGTGGGCAAGGAGGAGGAGGCCAGCCAGGACATGATGCCCGCCAGCCAGGAGGTCATCATGTCCTTGGAGCTGGTACTCTACTCTCAGGATATCTCCCAGGGTTTGGTCAAAGCTGGGGAAGGCCCATCAATTGAGTTCCATTACTTTCTCTGACATGTTTTGGGGGACATATCAGGTGACGAGGGCAGGGCTTGGTGAAGGCAGGACTGGAAAACCTCCAGGGAAGAAGATTCCTCCACCTCCTTCTCTAGGGAATCTTGTTCCAGTGCTTCATCACCTTTGTGGGACAATAGTAAGAGTAATAGTAATACCTGCATGAGCATGGCCCTGACAGTCGATCTCCCCATGCTGAACTGGTTCCTGATGGAGCAGTAGCTGTTTGGCATGGTGAGCTTCCAAATTGTGATGGCGACTTGCTTTGTAGGGGGATGGCTAGTCGCATGTGGGTGTCCCATTGCATGAGGGCAGGGGCGAGCCACTCGCACAGCTCCAGATAGGTGTCTTTGCACACGCGGAAGTTCTGGGGCCACCGCTGGTCATCCCACCACACCATAATGATCTAGTCCCACCAGTCGGAACTGGTGGCCTGGCACCAGAAGCTGCAGTGCAGCGGAGGGTGGGAAGGGCTGTGATGCATGAGAAGTATGTGGGGTGGGGTGAGGAGGTGTCCCAGAGTGAGCAACTGGTTCTGGTTCTGCAGTGCCATGTGGGCAGCCTGCATTAACTATGCCAGGAGGTGCAGCCTGAGATCTAAGAGCCAGTGAGTGCTTTGCCGCAGGTCCGGCTCCATGGCAGAAGTGCTGTGGCATCTGTAAGGGCAACTAGAGCACACACTGAGAAGCGTTTGCTGTCCCTCAAGGAGGTAGGCAAAGATGACAAGTTTGAGACTCGACTGTCACGAGTCTCAGATAGCCTTAGGCAACAGCTACAGGAAGGGACTGTTGTCATGATGCCCTGCCTGGAGTAGGGATGTTAAATGTCAGCTAATTGAATAGCCGAGTAACCTCACAAATTCTTATCGATTAGTTGACTATTTTGTAGTCCCCAGAGGCGGGGCTAGCAGCCAATGAGTTTTGGCCCCACTCCAGAGGAGCCCCCTGCCACTCTGTGCTGCTGCCTCTGTATCAGAGGCAATAGCACAAAATGCCAGGCGGGAGCTGATCTGCGAGAGGAGCTAGTTTAAAACACAGCTCCCCTCATGGGACCCGGCGCCAGCTGGAACTGAGCTGGGCTGCCTGCCCACCCAGCTCCTAATACACTTTAAATGCCAAGCTGCAGGGGGGTAGGTCCCAGATCCAGCATGAGCCAAGACTGAGCCAGGCTTCCTGCCTGCCTGGCTCCTAATACACTTTAAATGCAGAGATGCAGAAGCGGTAGGTCCCAGACCTGTTGCAAGACAAGACTGAGCGGAGCTGTTGGCTAGCCTGCTAAAAAATTTACTGGCAAGGAAGGACAGGGAAATGCGTGTAGTCTATTGCATTTACCTATAAGCTTTTGCTTATCGGTTAATCAGTTAATCGACTACACTATTACATCCCTAGGCTGGAGTGCTTCTGGGGCCCTTAAGTGGGATTCAGGCTCAGGCTCCAGTCAACGTAGAGGCATTATTTCGACATATTTCTGTGCTATTTTGATAGGGATTTGTAGTGTGGACGTGCTATTTCAAAATAGCTATTTCAAGAGTTATTATTTCGAAGTAGCTTATTTCAAAGTAAGTATGCAGTGTAGACATACCCTAAGGCTTTGTCTACACTATAGGGTTTCTGTGCAAGAAGCTTTTTGCGGAAGAGATCTTCTTCAAAATCTTCTTGCACAAAAGGGCATCCACACCGCAAAAGCGATGTGCTTTTGTGCAAGAGATCATCCACACTGCATGGACACTGTTGCACAAGAAAGTTCTGATTGCCATTCACAGAATGGGCATCAGAGCACTATGCTTTTTGTGATAGACCCTTTTTGCGCAAGAACCCCCTGTTGAGCATCCACGCACACCTTTTTGCGCAAGAACTCTTGCTCAAAAGGGAGTTAAATCTTGTAGAAGGAAGTATACCTGCACCGCAAAAAGCCCTCTGTTCTGTCGATTGTAGATTTTCTTGTGCAAAAACACGCTTGAGGTGTGGATGCTCCGTGGGTTTTTGTGCATTTGCACCAAAACCCTGTAGAGTAGACATAGCCTAAGAGATTGTGCATTCTTCACTTGTGAGATCTGTGAGGATGTGAAGAAATCCAGCTTGGTTGTACTAGTTTTCTTTTTCTGCAGGAAGGACCTGAGATTCTAATGACAACAAACATATAGTTAAGATTCTTCAGGGGGTAGCCGAGTTAGTTTGTACAGGATAAACTTAAAAAAACAACAAATGGTGTGGTAGCAATTTATAGACTAACAAAACATGTTATATGCACAGAAAAGCTCATGATACCATCTACATGTTTTGTTAGTCTATAAAGTGTTGCCCCATTATTTGTTGTTTTATATAGTTAAGATGTCATGCTTAAGAAAATGATCACCTCGCATTTTTTGTCCCCTCCTACCATCAGGATACATACTACACTATTTCCTACTTAAGGAACTGAATTTAGGATTTTGCACAGATCTAGTCTTGAATCTGCTTCTCTCAGTAGGGTATGACTGATGCTTCTGAGAAAGGGATGAGTACCCGTAATGCAACATACAAAGTTTTAGATAGTCTTTTCCAAGATGGAGTGATCATCCGATACCCCAAGGCATGATTACTCTTATTGTCGCTTGTAGATTAATTATTTTAAAAGGCAGTACCTTTTCAGTCATCCAGATGCAGAAGCCCATCTCAATCTGCTTCTTTCTGACTGATGGAAGAATAAAAAGCTGCAGTGAGATCATAAGCTGCATATCAACACCTGACAAATCTTCTAGTCGGGAGATAGCTAGGAGTGTGTTGGCTTGTTTCCCTTCCTTTTCACTAGTCAGTTGCCTACTATTTCAGTTTGGCAGCAAGAACCTTACTTCTGCATAGGAGTAATTCACAGGAAATTAGTGGAATCGGTAGTGAAGAGAAGGTACTACCCCACATGAGTAAGATTTTCACAATGGCCGTAAGGTTTAGGACAGAGTAGTTGAACTCTTGAACCACTCGTTCCAGGATGCCTAAGTGAAATCAGGACACGAGTTTGAAAAGAAAAATGGAGACCAGATGAAGGAGTCTAATGGAAGCTATTGAAATTTTGCTTGGAACTCTTTCTCCTCCTGCAGAGCCTGTGAATTCCTGATCTTTTTGAAACCAAATGGGATACCTGCAAGCACCACACACAAAGGCTGAGAATGAGGTTGGGTGGCAATCTGCCAGAGCACGTTTTCTCCTATGACTATGAAACTGTAAACTCTGAGTGGGCGAGTGGATTTGTTGAGCGCTGTAGTATAACCAAACTCTGTTAAGTGCGAAAGCCCTAACAACCTGCTTGTGAGAGTGTGGGGGAAGAACAAGGGAGGTTACCGAAAAATGTAATCATGAGCAGGAGCATCCCAGATTGCTGGCTCCTTGGTGAAAAGAGAATTAAAATATCCCCCCCCCCCCCTTTTGGGGGCGGGCAGCCTAATTCAGTATTTGAAATATTGAAATAATGTAAAAAGGAGGACCAGTTTCTGAGTCCTATGCACACCTACCATCATCCCTATTTGATTTTAGAAGGAATGTGGTGACTCAGATATTCACAGTGTGGATCCAGGGTTCCCCCTTATTGCAGATAGGAAGTACTCAGTGCCACCTGGTGCAGATTATGCTCCTCTCCACAGTAACTCAGCTACTCTGGCTCAGAGTCAGAATGAAGACGCTCCCTATTCTACTACCCTTGATATGACTGTCTGTGTAGAGGCCTACAGGGAGATACCTTCTGCAAATACATACTGCAGGTCACAGTTGTGTGGTAAGATGTACCAGGTACTCTGGTAGTACAGTGATAAGTACAGTTTAAGAACCTATGCAGAAGAGAGTACCAAATCACTACCTTTTAGTTTCAGGGCCATGATTGAAATTCTGGTCAAGTTATTGCTTTATTGAGTTGATTTTATAGCACTTAGAACACAGAAAATTAGAAGAGTGGGCGAGATATAAATATCTTTGGCAAGATTAAATGCATTGGGCATATAATGCACAAAACGAGCAAGAATATGTAATAACTTTCCTGCCTCAGTCCACTCAAGAAGCTTCCAGGGATAGCTGGTCTTTGCCTGCAGAGTGCCAAGTAAAGCTCTACGTAATTAATAATAATGAGCAACAAATATATCCCTGTTCTGCATTTTAAATGCAGATGCCTATTATGAGTCGACTAAATGAGAAGGCTAGGAAATAATTGTGGTATCTGAGCTAGCAGTCTTGCAACAGTTAAATGTGACAAGATAGCTTAGAGAGTCCTGATGTCATTTAATAAAATGAATATAATAACTCCTTTGAGGATAGGAAACGAGTGTACTGTCAAACTGATCAGTACTGATGGATTTCATAGTGCCAAGAAGCCCAGCAAAGGCTAATAGGAATGTGTAATGTGCTGTAACACCAACTCCCAGTTATCAAGGAATTTTTATTGTCAAGGTGAGGAACATCCATGTTTAGAGGAAAAAATTCTTGACTCATTTTTCTTTGTGGAACTGGTTAACGTTAGTGATGTTATATGTGGCTTAGTAGACAGGATGTTGTATGAGGAGCCTGGGAAATGGGGTTCTCTTCCCAATTCTGCCATGATCCATTGTGTGACATTGGACAAGTCACTGCATCTATCTGTTCCTCATTTTCCCTATGTGTAATTGGGATTATGGCAGTTAACTTCCTTTGTAAACCATTTTAAGACATGGTCTGGAAGAATACCATTGAGAAAATGTTAAAAGTCTCTCATCACTTGGACTGAGGTAGAGATGGACATAGAAGACAGACTCATTGAGAGTCTGGGTTTGGTTAAAAGGGGCAAAAAAAAAATAAGGGTGATGTTATGCTAGGGGTCTACTACAGATCACCTACCCAGGCAGAAGAAGTGGACGAGGCTTTTTTAAACAACTAACAAAATCATCCAAAGCACAGGATTTGGTGGTGATGGGGGATTTCAATTATCCAGACATCTGTTGGGAAACTAACACAGCAGGGCACAGACTATCCAATAAGTTCTTGGATTGCATTGGAGACAATTTTTTATTTCAGAAGGTTGAGAAAGCTACTGGGGGGAAGCTGCTCTTGATTTGATTTTAACAAACAGTGAGGAACTGGTTGAAAATTTGAAAGTGGAAGGCAGTTAGGGTATGTCTACACTACCCCGCTAGTTCGAACTAGCGGGGTAATGTATGCATACCGCACTTGCTAATGAAGCCCGGGATTTGAATTTCCCGGGCTTCATTAGCATAAGCGGGGAGCCGCCATTTTTAAATCCCTGCTGCTTCGAACCCCGTGTAGCGCGGCTACACGGGGCTCGAACTAGGTAGTTCGGACTAGGGTCCTATTCCGAACTACCGGTACTCCTCGTGAAACGAGGTGTACCAGTAGTTCGGAATAGGCACCCTAGTCCGAACTACCTAGTTCGAGCCCCGTGTAGCCGCGCTACACGGGGTTCGAAGCAGCGGGGATTTAAAAATGGCGGCTCCCCGCTTATGCTAATGAAGCCCGGGAAATTCAAATCCCGGGCTTCATTAGCAAGTGCGGTATGCATACATTACCCTCCTAGTTCGAACTAGGAGGGTAGTGTAGACATACCCTTAGAGTGAAAGTGATCATGAAATCAGAGTGTTCATGATTCTAAAGAATGGTAGAAGGGAGAACAGCAAAATAGAGACAAAGGATTTCAAGAAGGCAGATTTTAGTAAACTCAGAGGATATGTCTACACTAGCCCCCTAGTTTGAACTAGGGAGGCTAATGTAGGCATTCGAAGTTGCAAATGAAGCCCGGGATTTAAATATCCCAGGCTTTATTTGCATCTTCCCATCCGGGCGCCATTTTTAAATCCTCTTAGTCCGAACTAACTGCCCGCAGCTACACGCAGCAGTCAAACGTTAACTTGAACTAAGTCCTTAGTTCGAGTTAACTGTTACACCTCATTCAACGATCCCGGGCTTCATTTGCAACTTCAAATGCCTACATTAGCCACCCTAGTTCGAACTAGGGGGCTAGTGTAGACATACCCAGAGAACTGATAGATAAGGTTCTATGGGAAGCAAGACTAAGAGGAAAAACAACTGAAGACAGTTGGCAATTTTTAAAGGGACATTTTTTAAGTGCTCAAAAGCAAGCTATTCTGCTGTGTAGGAAAGATAGATCACCATGGATCAACCAGGAGATCTTATATGATCTAAAAATAAAAAAGGAGTCATATGAAAAGTGGAAACTAGGTCAAATTACAAAGGATGAATATAAGCAAACAACACAGGTATGCAGGAGCAAGATTAGAAAGGCAAAGGCACAAAAAGAGCTCAAACTAGCTAGAGACATAAAGGGTAACAAGAAGAAGTTCTACAAGTATATTAGAAGCAAATGGAAGACCATGGACAGGGTTGGGTCAGTGAGGGAGGAGAAACTTGGAAATGGTAGAGGTGCTCAATGGCTTCTTTGTTTCAGTTTTTGTCAAGAAAATGGATGGTGACGGGATGCCTAACCTAGTGAATGCTGGTGGAAATGGAGTAGATTTAGAAGTTAAAATAAAAAAAGAACAAGCTAAAAGTTACTAGAAAAGTTAGATGCTTGCAAGTCATCAGGGCCTGATGAAATGCATTGTAGAATACTCAAGGAGCTGATAGAGGAGGTATCTGAGCCTCTAGCTATCATCTTTGGAAAATCATGGGAGACGAGAGATTTCAGAAAACTGGAAAAGGGCAAATATAGTGCCCATCTATAGAAAGGGAAATAAGAACAAACCTGGAAACTACAGACTAGTCAGCTTAACTTCTGTGCCAGGAAAGATAATGGAGCAAGTAATTAAGGAATTTGTCTGCAAGCATCTGGAAGAAAACAAGGTGATAGGTAGCTGCCAGCATGGATTTGTATAGAACAAATCATGTCAAACCATGATAGGTTATGAAGCCTTGTGGATAAGGGAGAAGCAGTGGACATGGTATACCTAGATGGGTATGTCTGCACTACCACCCTAATTCGAACTAGGGTGGTAATGTAGGGAACCGGAGTTGCAAATGAAGCCCGGGATTTGAATTTCCCGGGCTTCATTTGCATCTTGCCGGGCGCCGCCATTTTTAAATGTCCGCTGGGTAGTTCGGACGAGGAGTAACGGTAGTTCGGAATAGGAAGCCTAGTCCGAACTACCTAGTCTGTGCCGCGTGTAGCCGCGCAGCACGGAGTCCGCACTAGTGGACATTTAAAAATGGCGGCGCCCGGCAAGATGCAAATGAAGCCCGGGAATTTCAAATCCCGGGCTTCATTTGCAACTCCGGTTTGCCTACATTACCACCCTAGTTTGAACTAGGGTGGTAGTGTAGACATACCTGATTTTAGTAAGGCAGTTGATACAGTTTTGCATGACCTTTTTACCAATAAACTAGGGAAATACAACCTAGATGGTGCTACTATAAGGTGGGTGCATAACTGGCTGGATAACCATTCTCAAGAAATAGTTATTAATGATTCACAATCATGCTAGAAGGGCATAACAACTGGGGTTTCTCAGGGGTCTGTTTTGGGACTGGTTCTGTTGATCAACAATTTAGATACTGACATAGAGAGTACGCTTATTAAGTTTGCAGATGCTACCAACCTGTGAAGGGTTGCAAGTGCTTTGGAGGATAAGGTCATTCAAAATGACAATCTAGAGAAATGGTCTGAGGTAAACAGGATGAAGTTTAATAAGGACAAATGCAAAGTACTCCACTTAGGAAGGAATAATCTGTTTCACACGAACAGAATGGGAGGCAACAGTCTAGGAAGGAGTACTGCAGAAAGGGATCTAGGGGTCATAGTGGACCACAAGCTAAATATGAGTCAACAGTGTGAGGCTGTTACAAAAAACACAAACATGATTCCGGGATGCATTAGCAGGAATATTGTGAGCAAGACATAAAGAGTCTTTCTTCCACTCTACTCCGTGCTGATTAGGCCTCAGCTGGAGTATTGTGTCCATTTCTGGGCACCACATTTCAAGAAAGATGTGGAGAAATTGGAGAAGTCTCAGAGAAGAGCAACAAAAATGATTATACGTCAAGAAAACATGACTTATGAGGGAAGACTGAAAGAAGTGGGCTTATTTAGTTTAGAAAAGAGAAGACTGAGAGGGGACATGATAGCAGTCTTCAAGTATCTAAAAGGGTGTTATGAGGCGGAGGCAGAAAAATGGTTTTCCTTGGCCTCTGTGGATAGGACAAGAAGCAACGGGTTTAAATTACAGCAAAGAAGGTTTAGGGTTGGACATTAGGAAACATTTCCTAACTGTCAGGGTGGGTTAAATGCTGGAATAAATTGCCTATGGGGATTGTGGAAGCTCCATCACTGGAGATATGTAAGAGGAGGTTAGACAGACACCTGTCAGGGATGATCTAGACAGCACTTGGTCCTGCTGTGAGGGTGGGGGACTGGGTTCGATGACCTTTCAAAGTCCCTTCCAGTTCGAGGATTCTATAATCTCTGAAATGCAGATAATAAAATTGGTGTGTTGGCCTCTAGAATGTTAGAACTCTGTGTAATTTCTAGGGACATAAACTGAATGGCTACGTCTAGACTACATCCCTTTTTCGGAAAAGGGATGTAAATTAGACGTATCACAATTGCTAATGAAGCGGGGATTTAAATCTCCCACGCTTTTTTCCAGCACGGAGCTTTGCTGGAGAAAAGCGCCAGTCTAGACACTGATCTTTTGGAAAATAAAGCCTTTTCCGAAAGATCCCTTAGCCCTCTTGAAATAAGGGATAAGGGATCTTTCAGAAAAGGCTTTATTTTCCGAAAGATCAGCATCTAGACTGGCGCTTTTCTCCAGCAAAGCTCCGTGCTGGAAAAAAGCGTCAGCCATTTTTATGCTAATGAAGCGTGGGAGATTTAAATCCCCGCTTCATTAGCAATTGCGATACGTCTAATTTACATCCCTTTTGCGAAAAAGGGATGTAGTCTAGACGTAGCCAATCAGTTTGAACTATTTTTTTTCATTTTAAAACAGTATAATGTTTGCAAAATATTTTGATAATTTGGCCACGTCAAGAGAGATTTAGTACTATTGGTAATATTTCAGTAAAAAGTAGTATCTTATTCTGCATGGAGTACCCTTGATTTCAGTGGGACTACTTTTATTACAGTCTATTCAATGTGTGCAAAGATAATACTGTCTGGTCCATTGTAATTAAAGGATCATGTCTCAGGCTGTTCTGATTTTTAACCCCTCCCTGTTGCAAAGCAGTGGAGAGTAAAATAGAGTGGTAAAATCATAGTATAATCATCATAAATCACATTTATTTTATTTTTTTGTGATGGAACCAAGTATTAGCATGGAAAAATCCTTTAAATATCAGCAGTATGAAAAAAAATCAATGGAAGTTTTATTTGTAGAATTGCAAGTGGGGTCATTCGCACGGACACAGGTGAATGGGTCAGCAGGAAAAAAGATCAAATGTTTTCCTAACCTATGAAATGTATAGTATTTTCTCAGCATAGTGATGTTCTGTGGACTCTGCAGCAGTAGTTTTCAAACTACGGGTTGCAACCCAGTACTGGATTGCGGAATATGAGGCAGGGGGCTCAGGTGACCAGTGGGGGTCCTAAGGCAGGCTATCTTCCTGTCCTGGCTCTGCAGACTATGCTGTGCCCCAGAAGCAGCCGGCAACAGCCCAGCTCCTAGGTGGGGAGTTGGGAAGTCTGTGCAGGTCTCTACGTACTGCCCCTGCCCTGAGCAGTAGCTCTGCACTCCCATTGTCTGGGAACCTGCTGCTGGCTGCTTTTGGGGCACAGCATAGTCTGTGGTACCAGGAGAGGCAAGAAACCTTAACATCGCTGATTGAGAGCTGCTTAAGGTAAGTCCCTCATGTCACAGTCCTGACAGCTCCAAAGCTGGAGTCTCCTCCTACACGCTAAAGCCCTCATCCTCAGCTCCACTCAGGAGCTCACACTCTAGTCCAGGGCTACTCAACACGTGGCCCATGGGCCGCATGTGGCCCGCAGACCATTTGTTTGCAGCCCTCAATACGGTCTGGGTTTACATAGGGCTCAGCATGCGGCCCATGGGTGAGATCCTTTGAACATGGTCTCCACTGGTAACACTCTCCACAACAGCGAGTCAATATAGGAGTTGATATGTGTTTTAGTAGTTAAATTCGTGGACTGTCATTGCTCATTAAAAGTGCTGTCACATGGGTGGAAACTTGGTAAATATTGCATTTTATTAATATCAGCAGAACTGAGTTAAATAGGGCCTGCATGTTGTGCAGTGTTGCCTTAATCTTTGTATTCATGCCCTTCAGTGTGAAAGAAACTATTTGCATATATTTGTATATATATTTGCATGTATATACAACCATACTTAAGTTGCAGCCCTGGCATGTGTTTTAAGTATCACTGTGGGCCCCAGGGCTTCCAAAGTTGAGAATCCCTTCTCTAGTCAAATTATGTTGGGTCGTGGACATCCATGATTTTCTTTAATTGGATTATGAAAACAAAAGTTTGAAAACCACTGCTCTGGGGATCTTATGTAAGTAACTTGAACTTAAAGGTAGCCCTTTTTGATAATTTTTGTGGCTTAGTGGTTAAAAATTCATTGAGTCTGCTCTCAGTTTTCTAACGCTGACATTGCTTTTGCCTCTGTAACTAAAGGAATCACACTAACAGCTGCAAATTTTATTAGCTTGAAGCTCATTATGATCTAGAAGAGACTCATTCATTGATTACATTCGATTGTCAGGATATCCAGAATTAAAAAATACTTCAGATAAGCCAATTAACTTGTGTGGCACTTCAAACCAGTATCTCTGTGCCAAAGGGGGATCACTGATAGTGCTTCTGTAGCAGATGATCTGAACTGAGTTTATAGTGTTTAGGAAAAAATATACTGTGTAGTTCAGCCTGTCTAGTGAATAATTCACTGCTGCAGATTAAAAGGTAGCAATATCTTGACTTCTAGTGACAAAAGCTCTGTTTAATTACAGTAAACTTCCGATAATCCGGCACCTTTAGGACCCAGGGGGTGCCGGATTATCAGATATGCCGGACTATCAGAAGGGTGGGCTATGAGGGGTCTGGAGTGGGGTAGGAGGGGATGCCACCCCAGATTCCTCATAGCCCCCCCTTACCATAGTCCGGCTCTGCCCCAGGCATCCCTGATTCAGCCGCTGTTGGTCATTTTCAGCAGCAGCTGAATCGGGAATGCCTGCAAGAGAGCAGCTGGGGTGCTGCCGGGTTGGTCCCACAGCGCCAAAGGACGGCGCTGCGGGACCAACCCGGCAGGACCCCAGCTGCTCTGCCCCAGGGGTCCCCGATTCAGCCGCTGCTGAAACAGATCAGCGGCTGATTCCAGGAAGCCCGGGGCAGAGCTGCTCTGCCCGGTGCTTCCTGGAACCAGCCCCTGATCTGTTTCAGCAGCGCTGACTTGGGGACCCCTGGGGCAGAGCAGCTGCGGTCCTGCCGGGTTGGTCCCGCAGCGCCGAGGGACGGCGTTACGAGACCAACCCCACAGCACCCCAGCTACTCTGCCCCAGGCGTCCGGATTCAGCCTGCTGGTGAAACTGACGCTGCTGGTCAGTTTCAGCAGTGGCTGAATCCCAACGCCTGGGGCAGAGCAGCTGGGGTGCTGCGGGGTTGGTCCCTTAGTGCCACCCCTCGGCGCTGCGGGACCAACCCGGCAGGACCCCAGCTGCTCTGCCCCAGGGGTCCCCAAGTCAGCCGCTGCTGAAACAGATCAGGGGCTGGTTCCAGGAAGCACCGGGCAGAGCAGCTCTGCCCCGGGCTTCCTGGAATCAGCCTCTGATCTGTTTCAGCAGCGGCTGAATCGGGGACCCCTGGGGCAGAGCAGCTGGGGTCCTGCTGGGTTGGTCCCTCAGTGCCGTCCTTTGGCGCTGTGGGACCAACCCGGCAGCACTCCAGCTGCTCTGCCCCAGGCGTCCCCAAGAGCAGCAGGAGTGCTGCCAGGTTGGTCCCGCAGCCCCTAGGGGCAGCGCTACGAGACCAACCCAGCAGCACCCCAGCTGCTCCGCTCCTGGCTTCTCCGATTCAGCTGCTGGTCAGTTTCAGCAGCAGCTGAATGGGGGAAGCCTGTCCGGCTGCCCCAGCACTTCCGGGTTCCTGATGGTGCCGGACCATCAGGAGTCCCGGAGCATTGGATGCCGGACTAATGGAGTTTTATTGTATAAATAAGAATGTTTGGGTCGGATTCAGCTCTGAGGCCTGGTTGGAATTTTACTTTGCTTTATGTTACACTACTTAGTGTTTTATCTTGCTAGAGACCATCTGTACTAGGATGAAGTTATTCTTAAGAACCTGCTAACTCATTTGGTCAAATTTTAATCCATGTCTAACTTCATTGATATCAAAGAAGTTATATCAACTATTGAGTTGTGTATTTCAGTATTTCCCAAAACTTCAAAATCTGTAGTTATTATTGTTCTTAAAATCTATTTGTTTCTTATGCCCTCCAGCCTATCCACTTATATAGCAAATTAATTTTAGCTGTCTATCTTTCATGTTAACATAGTGTCAATTTCTGCATGTATTAAATTGTCAAAGAAAAAATGGACAACAGCCAGCCATGGGAAAAATCTCATAAAGATGCTTTGCCAGTGTGAGAGGAAAGGAGTTCGATCATTTTGAATATTCAGGTATAGTTCTGATGTTCTGAGTTCATGAAATTTCTGACAGGTCATGCTGCCCTTTTGCTGAGTAATTTTCTAGTCCAGTAGTATGTAACAAGCATGAACTAGATCTGTGAAGCTGTCCAGGCTATGTCTGCTGTCCCAGCATGGGTTTTGGATAATATCAGTGCACAAAAGACTATGAGAGGGAGAAACATTGTAATCAGTATCACTTTGGTTACTACTCCCTGTTGCTTCTCTGCTGCAATTCCAGGTATTGCATGCAGCATGAATTTGTATGTGTGCAATGAAATGGAAAATGGAAATTTAGTCTGAAATCTACACCTAGTTCAGGACAAGTGGAGGCTCGTCCGTCCTCAAGGCTGCTAAAATGTTGTAACCCCCCTCTTCACGAGTCTCTGAATCTGCTTTTCATTTCTTATGTCTAGAAACACCATTTGTCACAAATTGTGTCAGCACATATATTGTTTAGTTGTTTGTCTAATTCCTCGCCACAGTCAATATGCTGTTACTGGTTTTTGAGAACTTGCAGCCTAATCTGAGGTTCTGACACATTCTTCTCTAATAATTGCTAGTCTGTATTAGGTTTGTTAAATTGAAGATGTAGGATGAAATATTGCCCCCATAGAAGTCAGTGTGAAAATTCTCTAGGCCCAGGATTTCAACCAAGATTTTTAGCAGAAACTTTCAGAGACATGCAGCCAAAAGTAGTTTAGTAGATGACTGTTGCAGATTAACATATGTAGCTCCTACCCCCATGCTTGGCACCGGTTATTGAATTGCTGCTTCTTAAGGGAGAGATTGCTTGTGCTCACACAAATTCTCTGAACTTCAGATTAAATCACTTCCTTTATAGTAATGACTGAGAGAATTCCAGACAGTACAGCTAAATCCTAGGGTAGAATTAGTGTTACCAGATGGTTTCAACAAAAATACCGGACACAGTTGACATTACATCACAATCTACATTACATCTTATTTAGAAAATACGGGACATTTATATTTTCTCATTTATATTGTCTCAATTTGTCTCCCAAACAGAAAGCTCAAATACTGGACTGTCCGGTTCAAAATCAGACACCTGGCAACCCTAGGTAGAATAGATCTCTGGTAGGCCAAAAATACACAGATATCAGATTCTAGGCCGGTGTGTGGTACGATGTAATAGAACTCTGATCTTTAAGAGGTGGGATGTCTTGCCTTGCAAAACTGAAATTTAAGTATTATCAGTCTTACATATTTTAGCCTATAAATCAGTTTTTTTTCTAGTAACAACTGACAAAATATAGATAATTAGAGAATTGTCCAGAGGGCCTTTGACAGAAATATGCTTATCTGAGAAAGAAAGAGAGAGAGAAGGTCTTGGGTTTTATTTGAAACCAACATATGATGTGTGAGGAAAAATATCACAGAATAATGCTGTTCCAACTAATTGGAGGTATTTTAAGAATATTAAAGATTAGGAGGCCAATTCCTGCTGTAGTCTGATAAACAGAGACAGAGAAGAGAATGTTTGAGGCTTTTAATGATATTTTAAAGGGGTTCACAGGGAATTGAAGAACATACAGTAATGCATGCTCTAACCCTGGGAAACTGAGTAAAAATAGTATGTTCATAGGACTGAAGACATGGGGAACCAGAGGAAATACAACATGGCTTTAGTCATGGGAGTGTGTCTGGGACAGGAAACCTAATCTCTGTGAAACTTGAACTATATCATGAAAAGTTTTCTTAAATTTTCACTATTCCAATTATGGGTATTCAGGATCAAATACGTACCAACCATAAGAAGCTTAAATATATTGTTGAAAAGATACAATATTTTCTTGATTGTCCATTGACATCATAAGCCATATACAGAGCAATAAACATTAGAAAGTTTTTCCTATTATTCAATCTACTTTTCTTGTAGCTTTGAAGGAGGTAAATTTTAAATGTACCAGAGTGATGGAGGGTATTTTTTATTTCGTGGTATGTCTTTTATTTGAGGCATATTCAACTTTTCAGATAACAATGAGTTCATGCTCTAGTGACAATGAATTCCTGCTCATAATTAATGTTGCTACTAGATCAAAAAGTCTGATGGGTTCTGTCTTCTGAGAACATCTTCACACTCACGGAATTCAGAGATCAGTCAAGTCATGCTAGCCTTCTCATCTTCTTTCTATAATTTTATGTTAAACTTGCAAAAGTGTAGCAATTCAGATTTGAATGTTTCAACAATTTCAGTCATAGGTTTATATAAAAGTGTATAAGATAAAATTATACATGCTTGCGGCTCATAAGTAAGGCTGTGAAAAACTGATTGTTTTTGTTTGATATCTACCCTAAGTTGGAAAATATTAGTTTAGAACTGATGCAAGAAGAAAACTTATCAGCTTGATTCAGCAAAACATAATAAAATAAAGAAAAAATTGTTTTGGGTTGATCATAGCATTTTAATCTACCTGGAACAAAAATGTTTCATTTTTGAGATAGAGATGAAAGCAACTAATTGACTAATCAACTATCCGATAAGCATAAGCTTATCAGATAGTTGAGTAGTGATTCGATTAGTTGCTTCCCCCCTTTCCCCTAGCTGCCTGTATCAGCAGGATCTGGTTCTGGGGGGAGCAGGAGCCGGTGCTGGGGGAAGCTGACTTAAAAGCCGTCTCCCCCAGCACTGTCTCCATGAGGGGGACAAGGGGTGCAGCAGGGAAACGGCATGAGCTGGGACTGAAGCAGTCCCCTGCTCCCGCTGGTTCCTACTGCAACCGCTTCAGCCTTTGAAATGTACAAAATCCCTATAGGGCTCTTGTACATTTCAAAGGCTGAAGCCGCTGCAGTGGGAACCAGTGTGAGCAAAGGACTGCTTGAATCCCTCTGTCCCCGTCCTCTCTCTGATAGGAAACAATGGGGGGAACAGCAATGGGAGGAACAGGAGCCAGTGCTGGGGGGAACCGGGATGCTACCTGCTTCCTTCTTGCTGCCTCTATTAGAGGAGGGAATAGGGGAGGCTGCTGCGAATCAGCTCCTGTCTGCAGGAGTCCCAGTGGAGGAGCCCTGGCTGCCACAAACAGGGGCTGGTGCCAGAGGGCATGGATAGGGGCAACCCCTGCCCAGAGCTAGCCCTGGCCTCTGTGAAAAGAGGTGGCTCTGGCACCAGCCCCTGTTTGCGGCGCACAGGGCTGTCGGCAATAAATAAGGGCTACTGGACTCAGCACAAGCCAGGACCCAGCAGTCCTGGCTCATGCTGATCACTGCACCTCTGCATTTTAAATGTAGTAAGAAAAATGCAGAGCCACAGCACGGGTGGCTTCCAGAGCCAGCATGAGCCGCGACTACGCAGTCCCAGCTCGAGCTTGCTCTTGGAGCTACCGCTGCTGCGGCTCTGCAGAGCAATCCTATCGACTAATAGTATATTCAATACAAATTGTATTGACTATATGATTAGCCTGATAACTGCATTCAACATCCTTATTTTGCCTTTAATTTTTAAAATAAAATTGAAGTAACTTCTGAAACAAAAATATTTTAGAATAAAGTCAAAATGTTTCATTTTTGGAAATATGAGAGGTAATAGAGATAAAGATGAATGTGTGTACATACAACAATTCCTCTGTCACTACTGAAAAAATAATCTTATTTTGACTAATATTCTTTCCAGAGCTATCTTGCTATGAGAGGGTATTTTTCTGTTGCCTTGACCACCCATCCTTCCTATTATTTGACACTCCATTAACAATTATTTGAATTGTACAGACCACGTCCAACCTCAGCTTTGTGTAGGATGATTTCTGGTACATTATTTCTAGATGTTCAGTTATGCAAGTCTTAAAAAATGACCCAAATATATGAACAACATTAAAAGTTTTGACAGTGAAGAAGTGTTTTTCTTTTCCTCGTGCTTGTGTGAAATGATCTGGTTAAATAGAAGCTGCAGAAACAATACATTTTTTGTGTTTGTTTTCTCAAATGATAAATGCTCTTTGCTGTGTGGAGGATTTCATACTGAATGTTGATTTCTCTAACAGAATCAGAGTTTCAAATATTTCTTGTAATGTAGGAAATCAAAAGTTGCTTGGACTATTTCTACTCAATCTTCTTGACAACTTGAAATCCACTTACCAGAGGAAGTGTTCAGCTGTGACCTTAACCTTTCATGAAATGGTGTGTGACTCCCAGGCATTTACTTACTGCTAAGTTATTGAGACTGTTTTCCTTCTTCTGTAATGTAAATGTATCCTTGCTACGTTTAGAAAGAATATTTGTAAGAACATTGCAATATCTTATGAACTAAAGCAAATTATAGAACATTAGAAAACCTAATGATTTAAAAATATTATGTTCAGTGACACCAAATATAGTCACAGAGTGCATTGAGAGTAGCTGAATGAGGTGTTGCTTTTAGGAGCCACCCAGAGCTGTAGCATATGAGGTTTTTTGTTTTGTTTTGTTTTGTTTGTTTGTAGAATAGCAGGACAGTCGAAATCATAAGCCCTGCTTCCTGTCCCTAACCCTTCTAATTATTGTGGTTTGCTTTGTTGCAGTTTTGATGTGACAGCCACTGTTTTTTTTTTCAAGATTGCATCAGAATGGAAGAAATAATCATATTTTGTGTGAAATCCATTTCAAATAAATAAATCAGCCAGTGCAACTATACAGACAATGATGGAAGTCTGTGGTTCAGACTGTCTCTTGTGGAAGGAGGAAAATCTGTTTATAAATGTTACAATCACTTAAGTTTTATTGTTCTTCACATCTTTTTCATAGTTCAAACTTTCTGTTTTAATAGTTACCATAAAGTTAATAAATTGCTTTTTGATACTATCTATGATCCAGGTTGCATGCATAATGAGCATTATAGAAGAATCTCACAGATGTGTACAAATGAAACATGGAATTCTTCCCATTAGACACAGTCACAAGGGTTCAAGGATACTAAAACCAGCTGGTGTTATGTCCAATCACAAAAAATCTCCATCTTTTGAATCTTCTGTCTTCAGCAGCAAAAGTAATATAAGAAGTACTTTTACGGCAATGAAACTTCTAATGCAGAATATATATTAAATGAATAACTTATCAGCCATGATCCTACAAATGAAGTAAACACTTCTAATTTGTTTGAAATACTGTTCTAAATTGAAGCAAATATTCAGAGGTTTCCAACAGTCAGCTACGCATGTATCATCATACAAGATGTCAGATCTTTTCAATGAAAACTTAAATACTATCCTCAATTTGCTTCAAGTCTTTCTATATCTTGAAATATATGAATGTATAAAGGAGAGGGGATGTATGGGTTACCATACCCCTAAGGACAGCTGATCAGGCACAGGAGCTCTTATCTGGTATTTCTCTTTTTTGGTTTCGGTGCTTTTCAATGGTCTGGGTTATTTGTTATTATCTAGTAGTGCCTCCACCTGACTGATTAAGATAGGGAGGTACAGTAGGGTTCCTGACTATGTAGTTTAACCCTGTCCTAGTATTGACCCAAATCACTAACCTGATATGGCACACACATAAATTTCTGACCAACAATCAGTGTATATTCATTTACAAAGAGAAATATAGAGGGGAAACAGAAGATGGATTTGGAGTGGTTATATCAATAACTCTATACAACCTCCAAGTAACACAACTCCCAGAGTAAACTGCCCTGGCTTCATGATTCTAGTTTATTTCACACTCGTGGGATCCATAGTATGGAGAAACTACGTATCTTAATGAAGCATTGCAGGTGTGAAGATGCTTGTGTGTGGTGAGGTGATGAAGGTGCCGGTTTGCCCATTCTATTCTATGCAGCAGTAATAGGTGTTACAGTGGGAATAAACCTCCACGGAGTAGGGTGACTTATTGGTGTTTTCTAGAGCACTTGTCTTCTCCCAGAATAGTTTGCCAACCCTCTTTCAGGGCAAATAAGTAACATCATTGCAATGGGAGACAGCCAGGGCAGTGTCAGTTCTCAGGCAGGAGAAGGCAGGCAGGGAGCACCTGCACATCCCTCAGGCAGAAATGTCCTCTCCTCATCTTCCCTCTAATTGGCTTAGGGTACGTTTACACTGCACTTCATTTCGAAATAAGCTATTCCAGAATAGTTATTCTGAAATAGCTTATTCCGCAATAGCATGTCTACACTGCAGGGAAACCTCAAAATTAGTCCAAGGCAGGCTTCCCTAATGTAGACATGCTATCTCAATTTAGAGCCCCGGGAGGCACTGGGGAGGAATAATTTAGAATGGTCCTAGGAAGGGGCTATTTTGAAATAGCAGCGGTGGAGTATCTACACATGCCTTATTTTGAAATAGCTATTTCGGAATAGGTGTTTTTCCTCGTAGAATGAGGTTTACAGATTTCGGAATAAGCCGTCTGTTATTTCGGAATTATTTTTAAATAACGGAATAACTGTGAAGATGCTCACATTGTTATTTCAAAATAACGCTAGTTATCTCGAAATAATGGTGTAGTGTAGACGAACCTTCAGTCAGCCTTCTAGCCTTCTATTTCCCGAGGTTCTCCCAATTGCCCTTGTTGAGGGGAGCACACTGCGGTGTTCCTTGTCTCTCATCTACAATAAACTTGGCTCCCTTTTTCATCAGAGCCATTAACCTGGGCTGAAAAATGTTTTTTAAAAAGGAAAGTAACATGTATGAACAGACATTGTTGTAAAATTGTACACTTACTTTACACATACTTATTTGCATTTTCTCCATGTAAAGGAGAGCCTAAATCATCCACTTACTTTTTAATAGCCTGTACATAAATCTTTTTAAAGATCACTGATCACTCAAAATAGAGATTTGTAGAAAGAGCTTCTCACAACAGACTGATGGAATGTATCTCATAATACTGGGAGTGATGAGAAAAATTTGATATATTAGAGCTTCACCAGTCAGTTTCCACAAAGAATAATTTTCTGGTTTTCTTCACTTAATGGAATTCATTGATCTAACCTGGTTATGACCTGAAAACAATCTCTTCGAGCATTGCCTTTAGGAAGACTTTTCAGGAACTCAAAGGTCAATTGTTAAGAAAACACTTGTACTAGAATCGGAGATGTTTAAACACTGATCATGCAGTCTGAAATAAGCATTCCAGGGAATTGCCTCTCTAAGGGCTAACCTATTGATACAATAGGCACAGTGGTTCAAAGCAGACATGGTTTTATCAAAAAGTATCACTGAGGGAAGCAGGCATCTTTTAATGAAATCAGTTCATAGAAAAGGTTTTTCAGCATACTACTACTTAGCACAATTAATATATTTTACCCAGTAGTGTATAGCTGCCTACTGTTCCAAATTGCTCTGATCAGTAGAAATGAAGTAGTTGCTGTGCATGGATAACAAGCTACTTTATGCTCATTTAATCAAAGTGGTAGAAGAACACAACACTGGGATTAGTTAACAATGTAAAATGGCATAAATACCCTTGGGAGAAAGTAACCTAAATTCTGCTTGCTCTGTTAATATGCCAGATTAAAAAAATAAAAGCAACATCAAAATTCAGGCTAGTTAAAATGAAGCTTTTCAGAGGTATTTAGAGTTTAATTAATAGACTCATTTTGAAAAGTCGATTAGAGCAAAATTGCAAAACAGTAAGTGTTTAGTAAGTAATTGCTCCTGAAGTGGCAATGTTAGAGGAAATCAGAAGTTCCTAGTGCACAACCAGTATAAGATCCACCCCCCACTCTTCTAGTCAGCAGGAAGCCTAGTGTTCTCTGAAATCTTTCCCCCTGTGCTATGACTGTATGGTGGAATCCTTAAAAGGAGAATACACAAGGACTTTTCTTCCGGACAGCTGAACAAGGATATTGGATACTGTGTTGACCAGTGGTGAATGCTTTTTTATTTAAGAGAATACTCTACCCTGGAGGATTGTGTCATCTTATGTTGCAGTGACTGGGGAGTGCTGCAGTACTGAAAATGGTGAAACATGTGGCTAGGTCCCCGATTCAGCAAAGCACTTAAGCATATGTTTAAGTCAGTGGGACTTAAGCACTTAAGAGCATTGCTGAATGAGGGCAGCAAGAAGCATGTGCCATGTTTATTGTTCATTTTATGGCCTGCTGGTCAAAACTGAAAATATCAAATTTGAGCTGTGATGCTTAGCTTTGTAAGTCACATGATAGTACTTCTATTTCCTGCATCAGTGAGCATAACTTTTACAATGAGATTTCCTGGAAGAATTTGCTTCCTGTGAGTGGGCCTGTGAATGTCAAATGGGACTATTCATATGAGTAAAGTTGTGCTCATGCTTAAATATTTGCAGGATCAGGGCATTTATTTGCTAATTTTCAAACATCTTAACTTTTACTGGTAGCGCCTGAGCTTAAGACTGGTGGATGGTGCATAGCATAGTATAAAGATTTTTAAAAAACCCAATTTGTAGTGGAATGTACCCACAAACCAAATATATTGCCTTTCTTTACTTTGAATGTGAGCTCCTTAGAGGAGGGACTTTGTTTCTTATTTGTCTCTGTAATATGATCTAATATTAAAACAATAATATATTCAACAGTAAGTGTGCTTTATAGTTCCCATATAAAAACGTATTTCTCATTAGTATTTATTTTTAAAGTGTCCCACCATGCTTTTCACATGTCTTTGATAAGTAGCTGTGTATTCTATTACTGTAATTCCTATGCATCCTTCCCAGTATGAAACCTGCTGCTTAGCAGCATTTTCCTTCCTATTTTAAATGAACTTTGTTGGTTAACTCTTCAGAGAAGAAACTTCACATTATTTATCTATTCATGGAGGCTGTTGCTGCTACTACTACTACTACTGTTATTACTTAATAATAATAATAATTAATCATGCTCCTGTTCCTAAAGTATGGAATTGGCCTGTATAATTTGATATGTTATTTTCTATTAGTAGATATTTTCATCCATCTACAGAATTTAATAGAGAATTTTATCTCTGCTCTAGAATAATTAAATATAAATTGCAACACGTGAAAAAGATATTATTTGTGATGTTAAATTTGATGGTTTCATCCCTAATTACATGCTATGTAACAAACTCTTGCCATAACGGGAATTTTGCCAATTACTTTGTTCACTGTTAGCAAGAGTAAGCCTTTAAAGAAGGGAGTCAGATTACCAAACCATAGCCTGATTATGGAAACTTTTAAGGCTTAGTGTGTAGTCTATAACGGGATTATTTATGGTGGGTAGGAACACACTATCATCTCTAGGACTGATCCGAAAGAAAATACAGTTTGTGTTTCTGTAATATCTTTGATATGTAGAAAAGAACAAAAGGCGTCTAGAAATAAATGGTTGAAGTCCTTTTTGGGATGTACCTATTAGGCTAGGTCTACCCTATAGCTTTTTCCGATTGCTTTTCCGGAAGAGGCTTTTCCGCCATTTGGCCCAGTATAGATAGGGCCAAATGGCAGAAAAGCCTCCTCTTTTGGAGGAGCCCTTATCCCTCATAGAACAAGGAATATAGGGCTCCATGAAACAGCAAAAAAAAGCGGAAGAGCAAATGTGTTTCTTGGACGCGTTGGAGTTTTTCTGGGATACCTCTGGTATCCCGGAAAACCCCTGCAGTGTGCACGTACTCTAACTGTCTATTTCTTATTTGAGCTATCAAGAGTTGTTTGTGCAGATGTGTATTTAAAAGAGAAGAGACCACAAGATTTATCCTCATTTGTTGCTGTGAAAGAGCACTTTGATGTTTAGGGGTGGCCAATGCATGCACATAAAGTTAAGCACATACTTAGATTTTTTTTAAAAAATCAGGACCTAAGAAGAGGTAGATTATTAAAATTCTATTTCATTTTAGTTGAAGGAGGTTAGCTCTGGAGATCTAAAACTACAGGGGACTAAGGCCATATCACTAGTATAAAATAAGATCTTTTTATTTATACTGTTTGCTGTTATGTATGTTTGAACAGATGTGTGTTAGTTCTGGTTTCTTTCCTCACAGTGGAAGGGATAAATACTTTTTATTCTCTTCTTTCACCACTGACATTCTGGATCTATTAGCTCCATCTCTGTATTAGTGTTTTTGCTTTATCTAGTCTCAAGCACCCAACTGAACACTAATGAAATGTACAGAAGCCAGAGAAAATAGAGTATGCATCCAATTACAAGTTGTCACACTTTCAACTGTTCCACCGGCTGACGTCCTTTTACAATTCTACTTTCTTGCAGAAATACAAAGAATATGAAAAAGATGTTTCAGTAGAAGAAATTGATGGCCTTCAGCTTGTGAAAAAGCTAGCAAAAAGTATGGAAGAAATGTTTCATAAAAAGTCTGAAGCTGTACGGGTAAGTAGCAGATAATTTTGCTTTAATATTTTGTGCAGTTCCTTGCATACCTTACTGAGTGATTGCAGTCATTACTTCCAGGCTGTCTGGAATGTTTACAGAAATTTTCACCAGGTGATATATAAGCTTTTCCCAAGCACTATTATTTTCCCTGAATAGCACTTCCCTACCCACAATCTAGACTAAAAGCATCTTGGCTAGTGGGCATCACACAGCTGTAACTACATTTGAAATACAGACACATAGTCAATATTAATAACTTCAGATACAAAAATGCATCCATGCAAATAGGATAATGTTATTCAGCAAATCATAACTTTTTCAATGACATCTTACATGAGCCATCTTGCACAAAATGCAACATAATTCTGTTATCACATCATAATATCATTGTGAAGAATATGGGGTGCAGTGTCAAAACATGCATGTCTTGTTTTCCTTAATCTTTAAGAAAAAAAGTTTGCAAAACCAAAGTTGGAAGCGGTATTATTATTAAAAATCCACTTACTTCTGTTTTCAAGATAATAGCTTTACTGGAATCAGTTATATAGCATGTAGCCATCTTGGATATTTTGAGGTGCCTTGTAGAGGAATGAATAAGATGCTTATTCCTGACTGGAAGATTTACCTGGTGTTGCTTGGGTCCTTAACTCAATCAATTTTGGGTTTTTTTTGTTGGAAATAAAATGAAAGTGTACAGACTTCATTTGAATCATTGCTCTGGGCAGAGGCTGGGGATGAGGGGTTCAGTCTACAGGCTGTCACAGAGAGAGAGGACTACCCCAGCCCTTTCTTACTGTAGCTTGATTCAGGTGAGAAGTGCCTCTCCATGGCTGCTGCAGCTGGCACAGATGGGGGAGAGGTGCATGTTCCCCAGCTAGGACAGGTCCAAGTTCATCTGCCCCCTGTGCTATCCAGCCAGAGTGATAAATGCAGCAAATGTGCACTTTCCCCTCACTCCCTTATGAAAAGGAACAGCCAGCAATGTTTCTATACAAATGTTGGGGCAGTCCAGGATGGGTGGGGGGAAGTGGGGAGCTCTCCCAACCAACCTCTTTTGCCTGCTTGTTATTTTTGTCTCTGTATTGTTTTGAGAATCAGTCCCATTCCAGATACATCCCATTTTCCTGGCAGAACAAACCTTTACCTTGCTTGAAGTTATGAAAAGAGGAATCTGTGTACCAAATTTGGTGGTCCTAGCCTTTACTGTTTAGGAGGAGTTTTTGAACAAATGGACAGACAGACAAACTCTTTGAAATACATAGTAGACAAGGCTTAGTGACTGAGTGCTATGTTATTGAGGTCATAATAATACAGTGGTTTCCAACCTTTTTAATCACAAGATCACTTTTTCAATTTAAGTGCAATGTAAAATCTACTTCAAACCCAAAAACCCTTGCCCCACTTCCTTCCTGCTTCTTCTTTGAGGCCTTGCCCCTGCTCCACTCCTTCTGAGGCCTCAGTCTGCTCACTCCATCCCCCTTTTTCTTCCATCCTCACTCACTTTCACCAGACTGGGGGAGGAGGTTGGAGTTCAGGCTCTGGTCTTGGGTCAAGGAGTTTAAAGTGTGGGAGAGGCTCTGGGCTTAGCCCAGGGCATGGTATTGGGATCTGGGAGGGACTTCAGAGTGCAAGCTCTAGGAAGGAGTTTGGGTGCAGGGGGACTCACATCTGGGGTAGGAGGCTGGGTGTAAGAGGAGGTTAAGGGCTGGGACAAGGGTTCAAGAAGCAGGCTCTGGCTGGGCAATGTTTAACTGAGATGGCTTCCGGGTGGTGGAGCAGTGGGGTTAAGGAAGGCTTACACCTGTCCTGTCCCTGCACTGCTCCTGAAAGCAGCTGTCATGTACAACAATGGCTCCGTGTACTGCCCCTCATCCACAGGCACAAAGTCCACAGTTTCTACTGGCCATGGTTCCCCATTACTGATCAATGGGAGCTGTGGGAGTGATATCTGCAGGCAAGGACAGCATGTGGAGACCCCCCCCCCCCCCCCGCTCTGCCTCTTTCAGGGGCTGCTGGGACATGCCAGCCACATCCAGGAACAGCAGTTGTCCTAGGGATAATTACTCTAGCCACAACAGGTTAGGCATTTTAGAACTCACTACTCAATGAATTAAATGTAAGCCTAAAAGCCAAATGAAAATTATGAAATGCACAGACCTGTCAAAAACCTAAAATAACACACGTTGCAAGCAGTAAAAGAAGTCACAACAACCCTGCCCCCACATGTATGTGTTGGGTCAGGAGATGCGAGTGAAGAACAGTGTATGTTTGTGAGAAGGACAGACACACACACAGTGTGCGAGAGTGACAGAGATTTGCATTGCCATGCTCCCTCCATCCCCTTCTCTCTGTGTGGAGATAGGGTACAGAAATGGAGGGAGGAGCTACACGCTGAAATCAGCATCCCCCTTCTTCTCCCTTTCACACCCTGCACAGCAAGCAGGAGGTTCTCGTGGGGGCAACTCCAAGGCAGAGGGCAAGAGCAGCATGACAGTGGGTGGAGGAGCAACTGAAGTGCCAGTGCTTGATATCTTCCTGCCCAAACCAGTCAGTATCACCTGTCAGAGGCTCCAAGATCTACTGGTAGATCCCAATCTACTGGTTGGTGACCAAATACATTTATAATGTGAAGGATTGCAATTTGTCAGTTATGCTTCTTGAAAAGGCTCTGAAATTCTTGGATACAATGTTAGTTCTACACAACTTTTATCATGTGCAGCAAATTTACAGTTAGCTCATCTTCTCTATGCTTCCACTTTAGACAAGGATCATGCTGCATTAAACTGGCCCTGGAATAATGTTTTTAATGTAAATATTTCAGGTTTCTATTTTATTTAGATTATAAAGGAACGGGTAAAAGAAAAACCTATCATATCATAGAATCATAGAATCATAGATTAATAGGACTGGAAGGGACCTCGAGAGGTCATCGAGTCCAGCCCCCCGCCCTCAAGGCAGGACCAAGCTCCGTCTACACCATCCCTGACAGATGTCTATCTAATCTGTTCTTAAATATCTCCAGAGAGGGAGATTCCACCACCTCCCTTGGCAATTTATTCCAATATTTGACCACCCTGACAGTTAGGAATTTTTTCCTAATGTCCAATCTAAACCTCCCCTGCTGCACTTTAAGCCCATTACTCCTTGTCCTGTCCTCAGAAACCAAGAGGAACAAATTTTCGCCTTCCTCCTTGTGACACCCTTTTAGATATTTGAAAACCGCTATCATGTCCCCCCTTAATCTTCTTTTTTCCAAACTAAACAAGCCCAGTTCATGAAGCCTGGCTTCATAGATCATGTTCTCTAAACCTTTAATCATTCTTGTCGCTCTTCTCTGTACCCTTTCCAATTTCTCCACATCTTTCTTGAAATGTGGTGCCCAGAACTGGACACAGTACTCCAGCTGAGGCCTAACTAGTGCAGAGTAGAGCGGCAGAATGACTTCACGAGTTTTGCTTACAACACACCTGTTGATACAACCTAGAATCATATTTGCTTTTTTTGCAACAGCATCACACTGTTGACTCATATTCAACTTGTGGTCCACTATGACCCCTAGATCCCTTTCCGCCATGCTCCTTCCTAGACAGTCGCTTCCCATCTTGTATGTATGGAACTGATTGTTCCTTCCTAAGTGGAGCACTTTGCATTTCTCTTTATTAAATCTCATCCTGTTTACCTCTGACCATTTCTCTAACTTGCTAAGGTCATTTTGAATTATGTCCCTATCCTCCAAAGAAGTTGCAACCCCACCCAGTTTGGTATCATCTGCAAACTTAATAAGCGTACTCTCTATCCCAATATCTACATCATTGATGAAGATATTGAACAGTACGGGTCCCAAAACAGACCCTTGAGGAACTCCACTTGTTATCCCTTTCCAGCAGGATTTAGAACCGTTAACAACAACTCTCTGACTACGGTTATCCAGCCAATTATGCACCCACCTTATCGTGGCCCTATCTAAGTTATATTTGCCTAGTTTATCAATAAGAATATCATGCGAGACCGTATCAAATGCCTTACTAAAGTCTAGTTATATGACATCCACCGCTTCTCCCTTATCCACAAGGCTCGTTATCTTATCAAAGAAAGCTATCAGATTAGTTTGGCATGACTTGTTCTTCACAAACCCATGCTGACTATTCCCTATCACTTTATTACCTTCCAAGTGTTTGCATATGATTTCCTTAATTACCTGCTCCATTATCTTCCCTGGGACAGACGTTAAACTGACCGGTCTGTAGTTTCCTGGGTTGTTCTTATTCCCCTTTTTATAGATGGGCACAATATTTGCCCTTTTCCAGTCTTCTGGAATCTCCCCTGTCTGCCATGATTTTTCAAAGATCATAGCTAAAGGCTCAGATACCTCCTCTATCAGCTCCTTGAGTATCCTGGGATGCATTTCATCAGGACCTGGTGACTTGCTGACATCTAACTTTCCTAAGTGATTTTTAACTTGTTCTTTGTGTATCCTATCTTCTAAACTTACCCTCTCTCTGCTTGTATTCACTACGTTGGGCACACCTCCAGACTTCTCGGTGAAGACCGAAACAAAGAAGTCATTGAGCATCTCCGCCATTTCCAAGTTCCCTGTTACTGCTTCTCCCTCCTCACTAAGCAGTGGGCCTACCCTGTCCTTGGTCTTCCTCTTGCTTTTAATGTATTTATAAAAGGTCTTCTTGTTTCCCTTTATGCCTGTAGCTAGTTTGATCTCATTTTGTGCCTTTGCCTTTCTAATCTTGCCCCTGCATTCCCGTGTTGCTTGCCTATATTCATCCTTTGTTAGTTGTCCTAGTTTCCATTTTTTATATGACTCCTTTTTTATTTTGAGATCGTCCAAGCTGGTCTTTTGCCATATTTTCTATCTTTCCTACACAGCGGAATTGTTTGCTTTTGGGCCCTTAACAACGTCCCTTTGAAATACTTCCAACTCTCCTCAGTTGTTTTTCCCTTCAGTCTTGCTTCCCATGGGACCTTACCTACAAGTTCTCTGAGCTTATCAAAATCTGCCTTCCTGAAATCCATTACCTCAATTGTGCTGGTCTCCCTTCTACCTTTCCTTAAGATCATGAACTCTATTATTTCGTGATCACTGTCCCCTATACTGTCTTCCACTTTCAAGTTCTCAACTAGTTCCTCCCTATTTGTTAAAACCAAATCCAGAACAGCTTCTCCTCTGGTAGCTTTTTCAACCTTCTGAAACAGAAAGTTGTCTCCAATGCAGTCCAGAAACTTATTGGATAGCCTGTGCCTCGCTGTGTTAGTTTCCCAACATATGTCTGGATAGTTGAAGTCCCCCATCACCACCAAATCTTGGGCTTTGGATAGTTTTGTTAATTGTTTAAAAAAGGCCTCATCCACCTCTTCCACCTGGCTAGGTGGCCTGTAGTAGACTCCTAGCATGATATCACCCTCGTTTTTTACCCCTTTTAGCTTAACCCAGAGACTCTCTACACAGCTATCTCCTACGTTCATCTCCACTTCAGTCCAAGTGTGTACATTTTTAATATACAAGGCAACCCCTCCTCCCTTTTTTCCCTGTCTGTCCTTCCTGAGCAAGTCGTACCCTTCCATACCTATGTCAAAGCTCAAAACTGATTCTAAAACCTAAATTTCAAAATTATATCCAAAATATTTACATTCATTTTTAGAGCTCAGATGCTCAAAATCCAGTAAATCCCCAAATAATGTAAATGCTGCACAAATTTCCCTTATAAAATGTAATTTGGACATCTATGAACAGGGTTCATAATCCAAATATTCATAAAATGTTTCTGCTCTAATGATACCACAATTTTATACAGTCCTAATTACTGATTGAATTAACTGCAAGCAGTCATCTCTGCCAAAAATCTACATTTTGATTGAAATAGTATTTCAAGTGACTAGCACATAATAATTATTTCAAACAGCATATTTTTAGCATTTAACAGAAATAACGATTGGAGGCGGTCATCATTCAGAAAACTCCAGTAATGCAGACTGCTTAATCTGTGGAATAAGGTTCTGATACAACTTGAAAATACAGAAATAGAGTAATGTAAAGTCCTTCAAAAAATTTTTAAACCCATCGACTTGTTCTCAGCTACTAATCATTTTTGAACATTTTTCCTCCTTTTATATTCTGGCTTGATTTTATCTTTCTTTCTCATCTCTTTTCATAGTGATTAGTTGATTCGGTGTGATTTTTATCATACTCATCCACTACTTCAATTACTGTTCAGTATGCAATTATCCTATCACAGAAAATCCTATTTTCATGCTGTCAGAGGTGTAAAGTAAATGGGAAACCAAAAGTGCTAAATCTTTTGTCATCTACTTGTTGATGTATGTGTTCATAGGTAACATTCCTTACTATACTGACAAATTACAAATAATTCTAGATCTAGATAACATTAATCTACGGCTGCTAAAGTTAAGGATGTTCTCATTAACTAATATCCCTGATGATTAATGCAATAGTTGGTAGTTGGGTAAATATTTTAGTAATTTTGTTGTAAACATTGTCATGTAATGCTCAAGTTGAAGTAAAACTAAGAGGTACTGATACAGTGCTGCTAATTTAAAATTGTCTCTATGATAGTGAAGAGCACGTTCTAGTGCAGTGGTTCTCAGCCTTTTTAGACTACTCTATTTCTTTCAGGAGTCTGATTTGTCTTGCAATCCTCAAAATTTCACTACACTCAAAAGCTACTTGTTTGCAAAATCAGAAATAAAATTACAGAACGTGTTACTGCATACTATTACTGAAAAGTGGCTTACTTTTTTATTTTTAACATTTAGTTATAAAACAAATCCTTTGAATATAAATATTGAATTACATTTCAGTGTATATTATATAGAACAGTATAAGCAAGTCCTTGTCTGTATGAAATTGTAGTTTGTACTGACTTCTGTAGTGCTTTTTCTATAGACTGTTGCAAAACTAGGAGAATAGCTAGATGAATTAACATCCCCTAGAAGACCTTTGCATACCCCCAGAAGCATGTGTACCCTTAGTTGAGAACCACTATTCTAGTGTTTCTCAAAAAGCCATCTACAATCAGACTGGGAAAAAAATCTTATTGCATATGAAAATGAGATAAAGAGATAAATATACTGGGCAAGTCAGTAAGGGTATGTCTACACTACAGTGTTATTTCGAAATATCGTATTTCGAAATAGTTATTTTGAATTAGCTTATTTCGAAATAACGTGTCTATACACAAAATGCATTTCGAAATAGCATTTTGCTATTTTGAAATAGCACATCCACACTGAGTGGACTCTGAATGGCATTTAAGGCTAGCCAGAACCAGTTCCGGCAGTTGAGGTCTGTGCTTAAAGGGACGCCCCCCGAACAGCCAGTTCTCAGGTTTCCCTGCTTGTCTATCTTGATCAGGGACAGCAAAGCATTTAGTCTCTGTGTGCTCTAGTTGCCCTCACTCGGGACACCACAACACTCTGCAACATGGAGCCGGAGCTGCCCCTGGGCACTCTGGTGCTTCTCTTGGATGCATTGCTGCGTGCCTGGCTGCACTTTCTGCAGGCTGCCATCTGGGAGGTCCATCGGGGGGCTATCAGTATCCAGGAGGCCCTGCGGGAGAGCTTCCACTCTGAGGAGCACTAAGAGCCTCCCTGGTCTGCCCCATGGGGGACTTGAGCCTCATTCCTCCCTCACGTCTTTCCACTCAACCCTCCCTAACCCCTCTTCCTGATGTCAAATAAAATACAAGTATTTTCATGAACACAAACTCTCTTTATTTAACAAAACTGCGGGGGGGAAGGAGGGAATGAAACTCTGGTGAGACTGGGGAAAGGAGGCAGGAAAGGGGAGAAGAGAGGGTGGGAGAGGGGAGGGGGAAACCTGGGAGGAGGGAGCTGGAAGAGGGAAGCAAAGGGAAGAAGGGGAAGGGGAAGCTCAGAGCTCAGGGTTGGGGGTCTCTCCGGACCAACTTAATTGTCATGCTAACCTGCTCCTGGGTTTGCATGTGGCCTTTGGTGGCCAGGCTGGCAGCTATCCTGCCGTAGATGGCCGCGTTCCTCCGTCTAGTGCAGAGATCATGGACATTGAGTGCATTCCCCCCCCCCCCCCAAACCTGAATAAGGTCCATGATCTCTTCTCTGGATCAAGAAGGCACCCGCCTTCTCTGGGCCCTGGCAGGCTCCTGGGAGTTGGCAGACAGCTCCTGGGGAGCAGTGGAGGGCTGGCTGCCAGTGGCTTGCTGGCTCATGTTTTTGAGCCATTGCGTCAGGGGCAGTGACTGCTGGCTCTGGGGTGGCAGGCTTGGAGCTGGCACAGGCACTGTGGCCTGAGTCAATCCCTTTAAGGGCTCCGGGGGGAGTGGAGTGGAGTGTTCTTGGTTGAGGCTGGAGTGGCCACCAGGGCACCCTGGGAAGGCTGGAGGCTCCCTTTTTCGAAATAAGTGTCTACACTGCATTTATTTTGAAATAGCTATTTCACATTTGGTGTTATTCCTCTTGGAATGAGGTTTACCAAATTCGAAATAAGCACTCTGCTATTTCAAAATTAATTTCAAAATAGCGGTTTGGCTGTGTAGACGCTAGGAAAGTTATTTCAAAATAAGGGCTGTTATTTCGAAATAACTTTGCTGTGTAGACGTACCCATAGGCTATGTCTACACTGGCACCTTTTTCCGGAAATGCTTAAAACGGAATACTATTCTGTTTTCAGTTTTTCCGGAAAAGGAGCGTCTACATTGGCCCCGGAGTTATCGTCGTAACGAAGCGCTTTTCCGGAAAAGCGTGTCTACATTGGCGGCGTGCTTTTCTGGAAAAGCAGAAGCCTGGAGCCATTTTGAAGAGGGCAAAGGCCACCAGACCTTTCCGGGGGTGGGGCCAGAGCGCCGTTCAGACACGTGGTTAAAGGGGAGCCATTGGTCTCCTGCTCTCGTGCCTTGGGGCCTCTGCCAGGGACTGACACACTTGGCAGGGTCTGTGGGTGCCCTCTGACTTTTGGGGACACCACCCTTTGGCCCCCAACTGCTTTTGCCTGCGGTTTTTTTTTCTGCCCTGCTCTGTCTGCTATGGAGCCACGGGTGGCCATGTGCCTGGTCGGGCCCCTGTTGGGGCTGTACAGGTGGCTGCAGCTCCTGCTGCAGGGCGGTGCCATGCTGTTCATGGACCAGGAGGCAGAGATCGCCTTGGACTCCCTCACCAGGGAGGCCCTGGCAACCGTGTGGCATCAGCACCCGATCGTAGACCAGCCCATCTGGAGTTTGGACATCAGCACCGACTGGTGGGACTGGGTGGTCCTCGGACGATGGGACGACTACCAGTGGATCCAGAATTTCCAAATGAGAAAGCGGACCTTCCTGCAGCTGTGCACCTGGCTCACCCCCGCGCTGCAGAGAGCCACCACCCGGCTGCGGATCGCACTCTGGAATCTGGCCACACCGGACAGCTACCGCTCAGTGGCCCAGCAGTTCGGGGTGGGAAGATCAACCGTTGGAGTGATCGTCATGGAGGTAAGTCCCAGGGGGAGAGGGGTGGGGGAAGGGTGCTGCACTCCAGGCCCAGGGACAGCCAAGACTCCCAGCTGGGTCGCCCAGGGGTTTGGGCCGCCCCTCCCTTGCACAGGCCCAGTGGGGGGGGGGCGTGCGGCGAGGGGGGCCCTGTGTGTGTGTGTGTGTGTGTGTGTGTGAGGACAGAGGGAATCAAGGGGGGGGAGGCCCAAGGGAGCGCACACTCACCCCTGCCATATGTGATGTGTTCCCTTCTGTTTCTCTGCACCCTTCTGCAGGTCGTCCACGCCATTAACGATGTCCTGATCCCGCGAATCATCCGCCTGTGCGACGTGGATGATACCATGGCCGGCTTCGCTGCCCTCGGGTTCCCCAACTGCGGGGGAGCCCTGGATGCCACCCACATCCCCATCCGGGCCCCGGAGCATTGAGCGGCCCATTTCATGAACCGAAAGGGGTACTGCTCCATCGTTCTGCAGGCCCTCGTGGACCACCGGGGCCGCTTCCTGGACATTTACAGGGGCTGGTCCGGCTGGGCACATGACGCCCGCACCCTCTGGAACTCTGGACTGTATCGCAGGTTGGAGGCGGGCACCTACTTCCCTCGGCGGGACTTGACTGTCGGGGATGTGCCTATGCCCATCTGCGTCATCGGGGACGCGGCCTACCCCCTGCTGCCCTGGCTAATGCGGCCCTACACGGGGCAGCCGGACCAGAACCGGGCCCGGTTCAACGACCGCCTCAACCGGGCCCGAAACCCAGTGGAGCTCGTCTTCGGACATTTAAAGGCTCGCTTCCGTTGCTTGCTCACCCGTCTCGAGATGGGTGAGCAGAATGCAACGGAGGACCTGGCCGCTTGCTGCATGCTCCACAACACTGTGGAGCACAGTGGGGAGGCCTTCCTCCCTGCATGGGTGGCAGCCGAGGCACAGACCTGGGAACAGCCCGACACAGCTGCCGTCCGCCAGGTGCGCCAGGATGCGGTGCGCATCAGAGAGGCCCTGGTGGACATGTTTGCCCAAGCCCCGTAGTAGGGTTGCCTTGGTCTCCCCAGACTACTCCCGTCCGTTCTCTACCCTTCCCCACCCCCTTCCCTTAGCTCCCCCGCAATTGTAAAGCGTCGGGTCAAAGCATGTTGGCCGTCATCGAGTCTGTTCGTCGGGTGCGTCAGGCTTAGTTAGGGTTTTTCTTTTTAGCTTAGGCTAGGGTTTAGGCCACCATCGCCTGTCCCAAACAACAGCCACAAGGATGCTGGGTTCGTGTGGAAGGCTGAAGTCAGTGTATCTGATTCCAGTCATCTTCCGTCGAGGGATCTCCTGGCTATTCCTCTCCTGAGGCCCGGAAGGACCAAAGGATTGAGGTGGCCAGCAACACCACAGTCGTCCTCCCTGCGCCTAGAACTATGTTTAATTATCTGTTGTGTGCATCTTGTAACCGTTCTTGCTAGTTTGTTATCTATGTAAATATAGTTTGTGGTTTACATTTTACTGAAAAGTGTCAGCATTTATTTCTGCGCACAAACCACTGACCACTTACGAAGCCCCCCCCCCCCCCCCCCAGAGATAGAGTACAGATTTCGTTCTCCACAGTTTGCCACCATGTTAAATTTAAGTGGCTACTTGGAATCTCACATCATTTTGTACACTACCTAGAGTTACACAATACCCAACACAGGAATGAACAGCAAAATAGAGAACTGTTTATTTACAAGGGGGGAGGGAGGGAGAGACCTTCAACTGGGACAGGAAGGGGGGGGGAAGACCTTCAACTGGGACAGGAAGAGGGGGGGAGACCTTCAACTGGGACAGGAAGGGGGGGCAGTTACTGGGACGGGCGGCCCCTGCGAGCGCTCCTCCGGGGTCCAGCCTGCCCACGCTGGGCAGACCGCGTCGGGGCAGGCTGCACGCGGAGGTGGCCAGGGGCAGGGGCAGGAACAGGGGCAGGGGCAGGGGTAGGGGCAAGGGCAGGAACAGGGGCAGGAGCTGGGATAGGAGGAGGAGCAGGAACAGGGGCAGGCGCTGGGATGGGAGGGGGCACGAGCTGTGCTATGGGAGGGATGGCGGGGGCCTGGGCTCCGCCCATGCCATAGTGAATGGCATGCACAATATGTGCTGTCAGCGTGTCCATTGTGGTGCGCATCCCGCGGCATTCGTCCAGGAAGGCAGCGCAGCCGTCCTGCCGCCACTGCAGGTCCCCCTGCACCCGCTCCGCGATGGAGGCCTGGATTGCCTCCACGGTGTTGATGTGCCGGCGAAGCAGCTGGTCCCTCTAGCGGAGACTGTGCCTCCGGGGTTGGCCTGCTGGGGGTGCCGCTGCTGCCGCAGTGGAGGGTCTGGTGCTGGGTCCCGCTGCAGGGAAGAGAAGAAAGGATGGGTCAGTCAGGCAGGCTGTCCACTGTCCCCACACCGCATGCCTCCACCCCTGAGCCCAGGTGACCCCACAGTAGTGTGGCTTGGGCCCACTCGGTTCCCCTCCTGCCCCCATGTTGTATGTTTGCAAGGAGGACCGTCCCTGGAGTAGGGTCCCCCCTCCAGTACTGTAAGCACCGGTCAGTATCATGGCTCCGTGGAGGGTGGGAGGGTGCTTGTGCTGCGTTCACTTGTGGAACTCCCTGCCGGTGGAGACTGAAAAGCTTTGGTCTAATCACTGGTGTTAGACAGGGAGCGAGATGCATCCCCACGCAGTGCCTGGGAGCACATCTGGCAGAGGCGGTCTGGGCTCTCAGATCCCCTCGCGTGGGATATCTCCTGGACGGAGCCAGAAGAGTGACTGGGTGAGGGGATGTTCCATTTTTGCAGCAACACTCAGGGGCCCTTCCCCCTCCCACTATCCCTCCTGCAAGCCCGGTAGCCCAGGGACAGGTGTGGCCACAGTGGGCACTTCCCTCGGGGAGGCAGCCAAGGCACCGGGAGCAGGATGGGGCCCGGCGTTTCCGGCCCCTGGCGGCTTCCTTCCCTGTGGGTGCAGGTGGCTCACCACCCGCAGCTGCCATGCTGGGCTCAGAGGTGGCTCTTGGGCAGCACAGTGCCACGTGCCAGAGCTCAAGCTGCACGCTCTCCGGCAGGCTCCTGCCACGGGCACCCAGCAGCCTCCGAGCTCTTTAAGAGCTCGGGTTACCAGGAAGTCCGGGGCTCCTACGGGGTCTCACGCTGTCCAAAGCACTTTTTTCCATTTCTTCTGCTTTTCCGGAAAAGCTGTCTACACTGGCCCTTTTCCGGAAAAGCTGTCTACACTGGCCCTTTTCCGGAAAAGCTTTTCCGGAATAAGGACTTATGCCCGAGCGGGAACAGCGTAGGGTTTCCGGAATAGCGGCTGATTTTGTACAGTACAGCGTCGTTGCTTTTCCGGAAATTCAAGGGGCCAGTGTAGACAGCTCGCAGCTTATTCCGGAAAAGCAGCTGATTTTCCGGAATAAGTGGCCCAGTGTAGACACAGCCTAAAAGTTTAATTTTTCTAGTCAAGCCAATGGAGGTTGTGTAGTAATTTCTAAAGCTTTGCAAGTTTTACTCCTGGGGGAATTTTGCACCAAAATAGTAAAAATCCTGTGCACTGTATTTTAAAATTCCTCACATTTTATTTGTCAAAATAACACTATTTAATCATATGCATTTCAATTATTTTGGTAATACATTTAAAATTACTTATCAGTTGCTGTGCCTGTTACAGTACAGAGACACACAGAAATTTCTTCAGGAGTAAACCGTTTAAGAAACCCCTACGACAAACCAGCTCCTGTTTCTCTGCCCCTCTGGTGCCCAAGAGCCCAGCAGATTGGCCAGACACCTACAACCCTCTCACCCCTGAGCCCAGCAGCCGGGTACCCAGACACTTGCACTCTGTAACTCTGAGGGCCCAGGGATTCAGATGGAGAAAAGAGCCTAATGCTGAGTCCCAGACTTGTATGGAATTTCCTGAAGATCGCTTCCTTTCTTCTGGGCATGCTGGGAACTGTAGCTGCTGGGAAAAGTCTATCTTCCCTCACCAACCCCAAGGCAATGTCTTCTATTTGCATGCTGGACTCTGTTGGGTCCAATGCCCCCTCCTGGCAATCAGCAGTTATGCAGGCTGTTTCTATTGCACGGGAGGAAAATTCTGCACAGAACATTAATTTCTGCACAAATTCTGCATTGCACTGTGGCACAGGATTTCACCAGGAGTAAAATTTAGCAGTAGCTCCTGCTGCAGCTGCAGGACACAGTTTAATTCAATTGTAATAAAAGGAATATGAATAGTAAGTTATAGGCTGGCAGCAGTGCAAAGGGAGACAGGGAATGTCTCAACCTCAGGCCTCTTTTGATGCTCAAACTCCAAGCTAAAGATCAGGTCTGACCAGCCCATTTCTTCCCACATTTTCCACTCTTGCAATGTTCGGCTATCTTGCACTGATTTATCAAATTATGGCAAAAATGCAGCCAGTTGGCCAAATTTAATGCTTTTGTCAGAAGCTCTCAAACTGTGGTGCCTGTCCCTGTGGAAGAACATGGATGAATGTTGGAAGGTGCATGGCATGAGCCTCAGCCAGCTGCCATAGGGAAGAGCAGGGAGGAAGAGCTGGCACAGCTCTGTGCCTAGTGGCCTACCTTTTGGACCTATGACTGAGGTTGTGGGTCCAGTCATGGCCCTAGTTGTGGCCCCAGCCTTGGCCCCCTTTCCTCTGCATCCCCCTCCTGGAGCTGCAACTTCAGTCCTAGGCTTATTGGGGGTATTGATGGGACAAAGGGTGTAAAAAGTTTAGGGACCACTGGCTTATGTCCACTATCTGGATATGTCTACACTGCCACCCTAGTTCGAACTAGGGTGGCTAATCTAGGCATTCGAAGTTGCAAATGAAGCCCGGGACTTAAATATCCCGGGCTTCATTTGCATCTTGCCATGCGCCGCCATTTTTAAATCCCCCTTAGTGCGGACTCCGTGCCCGCGGCTACACGCGGCACGGAGTAGGTAGTTCAAATTAGGCTCTCTAATTCGAACTACCGTTACTCCTCGTGGAACGAGGTGTACCGGTAGTTCGAATTAGAGAGCCTAATTCAAACTACCTACTCCGTGCCGCGTGTAGCCGCGGGCACGGAGTCCGCACTAAGGGGGATTTAAAAATGGCGGCACCCGGCAAGATGCAAATGAAGCCCGGGATATTTAAGTCCCGAGCTTCATTTGCAACTTCGAATGCCTAGATTAGCCACCCTAGTTCGAACTAGGGTGGCAGTGTAGACATACCCTCATTCTCCGCTATTTTACAGTGTTGCTTTACCTGCCTATCCTTGACTTTTAGTGATTATGTACAAAAGAAATGTATTTGAGCAACCTTAATTTAAATTTAAGCAAGGATTTGTGTGTGTGTGTGTGTGTGTGGGACTCATAATGCTTTTACACATTCAGTCACATAAACAATTTTCATTTAAGCAGTTGGAGAGAACAGAACATCATTATTGAGTTGCAAGCTATCTTATACAGTAGCAAATCTGAAAGCAAAAGAAAGGCAGGGGGCAAAACTATGTTTTTGCTGCCATTATTTTTCCTGGTTATGGGTAATAGAAAAAGAACAAACAAACAGAGTATATATACAGAGTATATGTGAAGGGCAGTGTATACAATGCCATAAAGTTAACTTTATTATTAAGGTGTATGCCACAAGCTTTTACTAAAACTTGGGATATATCATTAAATACCTTTCAGTATTAAAGTTCATCTGTAAGAAAACAGAATTCTATCAAAGTGATTCTTGATTTATATTGATAAGATGAGAAATCAAATATTGAGGATTTTTTTGCTTCAAAATAAATATCCTGGACTTAGAAGAAAATATGTTAAATAAAATGACTTTTATTAAGTTTTTTCCCCTGTGTACAGCTACATGGTGTTCATAGCAGAACTGATTCCCATTATAGTTGTACTGTGAAAAGTAATTGCTGTAGTACAGTAATTCAATTTTTGTGCATTTACGCATCAGTAAACCGATGGGGTTTATCTAGAGAAACCTGGGACTTTAAAGCTTTCTATCACAAAATTCCACATGCATAGACACATTTTCCAAGGAGTAAAATATCAGCATTTGCATTTAATAAACATTTACAATAGAGTATGGATTTTTCCACAGTTGATTTTTACATCAATCTTGAAAACTGCTAAGAGATACTGTTAGGATGATTTTGTTTTTATATGCTTATAGCATATGAGATGTGTGTATGCATATGAATATAGTATAAATATAGTATAAACATACTGAGTAGCTCCAAAGAAAATAACAGTAAAATAGTGCTCAAGTTATAAATGTTTATTATAAAGAGGAACTTGAATATCTTGGTAATAAATGTAGAATAAATGTTGGTGGATGAATCGGTGGACAAGCAGACTGTGGTAAAGAGTCCAATGCTGCTGTAGTTCATAACTGAAGGAACTACTATATTTATCCATAGGCTTTTTTTTTTTACAGAGTATGCCCTGAGCCAATTTGTTTGATAAAACTCAAGAAATAATTCACATTAAATAACTTATTTCAGTGAATTTAGCCTTTATGTAAAAATTATCCCCAAGCAGCTTACAATTTTCTTGAATATAATTTAATATTTGAATAATTTTGGTCTGTAAATTGTTGGCAAGCACTTTAAGAGTATTCACTATTCTAAATACAAATATATTTGACTGGTCACAGAAGATGTTGGTTTTTTTTCCTGATTCAATTAGGGTAGTTTTTAGATCAGGCCTCTATGTTCATGCTTCAGTTTACAATTTTCCTCCTGCCGTTCGTATGAATTTGCTGTGTATTAAGTGTTTTTGAGAAATTATCATAGCTCTGTTAATTCATTGGGCTGCATTTCAGTTTGTCTTCCTCACCTGCTTCACCCTCAGCAACAGTAGTTGACACATTCCATCCCTTGTTGACAATTGGAGAAAGAGGCTTGTGAAGGATATGTGGCAGGGGGTTTGTAGGTGAGAGGGGTGACAAGTCTCTAGGGCTACATCTACACTGGCCCCTTTTCCGGAAGGGGCATGTAAATTTCACCTATCGTAGTAGGGAAATCCGCGGGGGATTTAAATATCCCCCGCGGCATTTAAATAAAAATGTCCGCCGCTTTTTTCCGGCTTTTAAAAAAGCCGGAAAAGAGCGTCTACACTGGCCCCGATCCTCCGGAAAAAGCGCCCTTTTCCGGAGGCTCTTATTCCTACTTCATTGTACTTCAAAGTAGGAATAAGAGCCTCCGGAAAAGGGTGCTTTTTCCGGAGGATCGGGGCCAGTGTAGACGCTCTTTTCCGGCTTTTTTAAAAGCCGGAAAAAAGCGGCGGACATTTTTATTTAAATGCCGCGGGGGATATTTAAATCCCCCGCGGATTTCCCTACTACGATAGGTGAAATTTACATGCCCCTTCCGGAAAAGGGGCCAGTGTAGACGAGCCCTAGTTGTCCAAGCATCACTATCTCTCTCTGAGCCCATTGGAGTTGATAAGAGGACATGAGCCTACTCTCAAGTAGAATGGATGGGTAACTCTACTCATGGAAGGAATTGGAGAGCCTGTGGAATCCAGTTAAAGATTGGAGATGAGATGATTTATTTGGGATTGGTCCTGCTTTGGACGGGGGGCGGGGGGGCTAGACTTGGTGACCTCCTGAGGTCTCTTCCAACCCTATGATTCTTTGAGAAGATGGGAACCTTGTGGTGAAGCAGATTTGAGGAATGTGGTGAGACTGTTTTGGAGACTATGCAAATTGTAGGGGAGATGGAAAAATGAAAGGGAAGAATATTATGGTGATAGAAGGAAAGAATATGTGAGGATAGTAGGAGAGAAAAGCACGAGATAAATGGGGAAAAAAAGAAAACAGCTAAAAAATAAAATCCTTATTACATATCTTTGTTAGTAAATTTAATGAAAATCGTTTAGATGTTTTTTTATGATTTCCCTGACAGATGTTATATATCTGTTTAATTTTGACTGAAAGGGATGTTTGGTCTTAAAATAGATGTCAATTTACTTTTGGTTCTGTGGATACATGACTGGAATTGTTTGTGTTGTGTCCATTTTCATTTGTAATTCTGTGTGGTATCTTTCATTTGTTTTTGTCCTTTTTGTTTTCAGGGCAATTTAGACATCTCTTTAGTGTGAATATTGTATGACTGTAATTTGAAGTATGATCAGTATCTTTCACCTGCCGCTACATGAACTTGTTATGGATACATAATTGAGTGCCGTTTCAGTTTCTTGAGTCTAGCCATGAGTTTTTGATCACATATATCCCATCGAAGAGTGCTATATCAACCCCCTTAAGTGTTACAACACATTCCAATTGGCTAGGGTTGGTCATTTGCCTGCAATTCTATGCTCCCTGAATGCTACTAAATCATCTCTGCCTCGGATTACTTTTTGTCCCATGGCTCTCAATGGTAGTTTTAAAATGAGCAAATCAAATTACTCCAGGTTGCCCAACATTTTTTAAAATAGTAATATACAAGAGCTTTAACCTCCTCTCTGCAAATTGTTCTGTTTTCTATGATGCTGTTATAGATTTTTTTTTCAGTTCTAATCAAGACCACCATTTTTAAAATTGTGATACTACTCTGGAAAGTGGGCTGCGTAAAAATGTCTACTGTTGCTTAAAGATATTAGGATTGAGTGTGCTCAGTAAGTAAATGGAAAGGTTCATTCATATAACTTCAAGCCCCTCAGGGCTCTGAAAGTTAAAATGAGTTCTTTCTTGCTGATGCACAGACCAGTAATAGAAAAGGATCTATGGGTAAATTGCACAGATGTATATGAAGGCAAAATTTATTCCTCTTACTTATATCTGTGAATCCCCATTGTCTTTGGTAGGCTTGCACAAGGGTGGCCAAGGGCAGATTTTGCTGCTCTGTGGATCTTGTTAACAATTCTATTGGGCTACGTCTACACTGGCCCCTCTTCCGGAAGGGGCATGTAAATTTCACGAGTCGTCGTAGGGAAATCCGCGGGGGATTTAAATATCCCCCGCGGCATTTAAATAAAAATGTCCGCCGCTTTTTTCCGGCTTTTAAAAAAGCCGGAAAAGCGCGTCTAGACTGGCCCCGATCCTCCGGAAAAAGTGCCCTTTTCCGGAGGCTCTTATTCTTACTTTGAAGGGCACTTTTTCCGGAGGATCGGGGCCAGTCTAGACGCTCTTTTCCGGCTTTTTTAAAAGCCGGAAAAAAGTGGCGGACATTTTTATTTAAATGCCGCGGGGGATATTTAAATCCCCCGCGCATTCCCCTACGACGACTCGTGAAATTTACATGCCCCTTCCGGAAGAGGGGCCAGTGTAGACGTAGCCTTTGATGTTTGAGCCAGAATAGAACCTAACTATTTTCTTAACAGAAGTCTTGGCTATATGTGGCTAGTAGGATTAAAAAGTAATACAAACATTTTTTAGTTGCTAAAGCAGATATGACTCTAAATAGAGTAGATCTGATGAGTAAGAAGGTGCCATTTTAACATTGTTAGTTTTCTGATCAAAACAAAATAGAAAACTAGTACTGTGGTGGTGGTGTTTTTGGAATGCTCAGTATCACACAAAACGATTTTGAACATTGGGTACACTATGTATTCATAATCCCGGGCAGAAGCTAGAAAGCTTGATTTTATACATAATTCATGTTATCATATTGAATTTGCATTTGACTTATATGGATAGGAGTGTTTAGTGAATCTACCAGTTATCCCTCTTACATATAAGATGGGACATCTAGCATGGTGTCTGCCTCCTAGAAATACTGAAGAGGAGTGTGATGAAAGGACACCAATCCTTCCCCTAAATAAAATGGGAGTGTGTGTGGGAGTGTCTGGTTTATCCCAACAGCTACTCAGCTTCCTCTAGTTCACACAGACTTATATATAAAATGACCAATTTAATATTCATCAACTTAGCATTATCAGGTGTCTTTGCGTATGAATTTGAGTCTTTTTCAGCTGCGACCAGTTAAAACTACTGTGTATAATCTATAAAGTGGGAAATCTTCCAAAAGACTCTCTGAAACTAAATTATTATGTACAAATGAGATCTTTTAAAATTCGTATTGTGAGGGAAGAGTGGAAGATTAAGCTTATGCCCAAAATGAAATGTCACTTCTAATCACATCTTCCATGCCCAATATATATTTTATTACATCCTATTTTTTATTCTGTTTCAAATTATTTCCTGTTTTTTTGGTCAAGGCTGGATTGGAAACAGCATCCTTGAGAAGAAAAGATCATTCATGCTTCATTGCTGTCTAAAATTACAATATACAATACAAAAAGAAAGTCTTGAATCTGAATATTAATTACACCTTAGCAAACTTCCTATGTCCATGTGTATAATAAACACACTATCAGTGAATTAATTATATGCCCTGATTCAGGTAATTTGCCCTTCCAGAATTAGAACAGGGAAGTGTGAACATCAGTATGCCTTATATAAGATGTTGTTGCATTTAGATAGTTAGCAAAGATAAAATGGTACCATGCAACATGTGCTATTTTGATCTTATTTTTTAAATATTTAAGACAGTATTTTTAATAATCAGACTAGATGACTAAATAATGCTATTAAATTAATACAACTGCTGGAGGAATAAATCGTAAATGGGTTGGAGGTGGAAGGAAATTATGGTGAATCAATGTAATGCCACTATAAATAGTTCCAAATGACAGAATAAATACATAATGAATAAAAAAGAGATGGTATAATTGTATTAATTAGTGCCAACAAATTAATGGTTTTCAGCAATATTTTTGTATGCACATTTAATATATTTTAACTCTAATTGTTTCTGGTTGCTTTTGATATAATTGAATTTTTATTTGCAATTTGACCAATTTCCCATACAGAAGTGAAAAATCTTTGTTCTAAAAAGAATTTACTCCTTTATTTACATTTGGTGAATTAGGACATATTGGGGAAATGAAAAAAATGGTTAGTAATTTACTGACAATTTATGATGCAGTTAGCAGTGTGCTACACAATCCTTGATAACTGTCCCTTCAGCATCTTCATTTGAAGAAGTGGGATGTGCCCGTGAAAACTCATGATACCAATCTATATATTTTTTTTAGTCTCTAAGGTGCTGCAAGACTCTTTGTTATTTTTTCAAATTTTTCCAGTTACAGACTAACACGGCTACCCCTCTGAAACTTTTGTACCTTAAGCAATATTTAAAAACACTGCAAATATTTTTCTTGTTTAGTGCCGATGGGCTGTTTAATGCTTTTTCCAACTATGGAAAAATAAAGTCCTCATTCTTATAAAGTGCTGGGCAGTCCACTAAGTTGCATTTGTTTCTTAATTTACTTGGGATACATTTTTCTTTGATGTTTGGAATTGTGGTTCATTTAGCTTCCCACCAATTATGTGTATGTGTTGGCTTACATTTCAGAGTTACACATAAGAAATGAACACAAAAATGAAGAGGAAACAATTGAAAAGGGATACTTTCACTTTCCAAACTACTGTTGTAATGCAACATCTACAACAATAGAAATTAGGGGGCTTTATAAATTACTGTAGTTCCAAGAAAACAATAGTTTGTATTTCAGTGCAGTCATCTCTTAGAATGATTCATGAGCATTAACAAATGTTTCTTGATACCCTAGAGAGAAGTTTTCTTTGCCAATCCAAAATGTTTGGAAATCATGAGTCAGGACCACAAAATCATGCAGATTTTTTAAAATAATGAACTTGGGTTTCTCTTTATTTGGTCTGGTGCTGAGCCTTTAGGATGCATGCAGTACATGTTTCAAGCTTTTTTCAGTAACTTTCAGGGAAAATTACCTTTTTAAAAGCCAGAAACTTACCTTTTTAAAAGCAATTCAAATGAGATTTTTATATAATCAGCTAATTCCAAAATCTGAGGCTTTAAGAAAAACAACAAATATTGCAAGAGTCATGACAGAATCGTGAGAGTTAGCAATACTGATGGCCTGTCCTCAGAAGCTGATATAGGTATGTTAGACCCTGTCTGTATCTGCCTGAAAGAGAAAATCCCTGTTCCCTAGCATTCTCTGTCTGTTCCCATTTATGTTACTTTCTCTCTAGAGGAGATAGGTTTGTCTGAACCTTTGCTTGGCACCCAGAAACCTCACTCTGGGATAGATTTGTTTCATTTAGTAACTGAGGGTATGTCTACACTACCCTCCTAGTTCGAACTAGGAGGGTAATGTATGCATACCGCACTTGCTAATGAAGCCCGGGATTTGAATTTCCCGGGCTTCATTAGCATAAGCGGGGAGCCGCCATTTTTAAATCCCCGCTGCTTCGAACCCCGTGTAGCGCGGCTACACGGGGCTCGAACTAGGTAGTTCGGACTAGGGTGCCTATTCCGAACTACCTAGTTCGAGCCCCGTGTAGCCCCGCTACACGGGGTTCGAAGCAGCGGGGATTTAAAAATGGCGGCTCCCCGCTTATGCTAATGAAGCCCGGGAAATTCAAATCCCGGGCTTCATTAGCAAGTGCGGTATGCATACATTACCCCGCTAGTTCGAACTAGCGGGGTAGTGTAGACATACCCTGAGGCATTATGAGACTGCTGCCAATCACCATTATACAGAGATGTGGAGATACTTCCTGCTCCCCGTGGGCTTTTCGAGAGTGGATTGGGCAAGAATCTGCCTCATCCATGCATCCATTGGGATGTGTGAGAGCTCCTTGGAACCAGAGTGTGCTGCTATTGTGCCTAGTCCTTTGCCGAGGACACATGGGTGTGGGAATTGGTTCCTTATACCCTTCCTTTTTGTTCCCTCTGGACATCAAGGACTATCTGACTCCTTCTTGGTATGTACAGTCTGAGCTTAATCTGTCAACCCTTGCTCATATGAAAGATCCTTACTTGTACTTGTAGTCCCATTAAAGTTGATTAACTTTGTACAATACAATGTCCTGAGTGACAGTTGGGTAATTTAAGAGTACTGGTCGATCTTTGTCTAACTCAGGTGTCTCAGGGAGCCGTATTATCATGGATCACAAAAGGCTGTTCTTTGGACAGATTAAAAAGTTTTATTGAGCGAATGTTTACAAATTAAAAGCCAAATAAGTTGTACAAGATTAAATAAAGCATAGGCAATCCGCGGCTCAAAGGTGGGTTCCAGCAATAATGAGCACTGTACATTGTTTACAAGTAGTCAAGCTAACCTGCCCTGTCCCGGATACAAGTGAGGAAGTAATTAAACTTTAGTCCATACACAACCCCTGGGGTGCCACCCATAAAATAGAATAGTGTCTCTTAGTATAGTCCATATAGCAATGGGTCGAGTTCGCCCCACTGGGGGGATCAGTGCATAGTCCATTAAGTCTTGTGGAGGAAGAAGGGGAAAAGAAAAAAAATCAAGCTCAGTCCATCAGGTAATGGAAGTCAGTGCTTCCTCTGACCTGGTCCCTTGTTGTTCTCAGTCATGTCCCTCATCTGTTGTCCATTGTACTTCAGTCTTGCCTGCAGTTGGTCGATGTCCTGGTGATGGTCTCCTCTGGCACCTGAGGGGGAAACACAGCCTTGGGGGAAAGAAGGGGCTGTGTCCCTCCTCAGTGGGTGACCAAGTAAGGCTCTTTTAAAAGCAGAGTCCATAGTCCATCAGGGAAGGTGATAAGAGTCTTCCCTGACTGTGTCCCATGGCGGTCATCTGTTGTGTCTCCGTCACGGACTCAGTAGGTCGGTGTCTCGTTGGCGGTCTGTTCTGGCACCTGTGGAGGGAAGCAAAGCCTTAGTTGTGGCCCCAGCTGAGTTCTTCAAGTAAATTTCTTTAAGGAAAGAGTCCATAGTTTGTCAGGGAAGGCACTAGTAGTGATCCCTGACCTTGTCCCTCGTCAAAGTCTTTCAATTTGGCCAGAGTCCCTCATGGTCCACCTGGTCCCTCGTCGTCATGTTCCTCATCAGACGTATACCCAGAAACCTCCTGCTACGGGACAAGCCCAAGAAAGAAACCAACAGAACACTACTGGCCATCACCTATAATCCTCAGCTATAACCTCTCCAACGCATCAGTAGTGATCTACAATCCATCCTGGACAATGATCCCTCGCTTTCACAGGCCTTGGGAGGCAGGCCAGTCCTTGCCCACAGACAACCTCCCAACCTGAAGCATATTCTCACCAGCAATTACACACCGCTCCATAATAACTCTAACTCAGGAACCAATCCATGCAACAAACCTCGGTGCCAACTCTGCCCACATATATACACCAGCAACACCATCACAGGACCTAACCAGATCAGCCACACCATTACGGGTTCATTCACCTGCACATCTACTAACGTAATATATGCCATCATGTGCCAACAATGCCCCACTGCTATATACATCGGCCAAACTGGACAGTCCCTATGTAAAAGAATCAATGGACCCAAATCAGATATTAGGAATGGCAACATACAAAAACCTGTAGGGGAACACTTCAATCTCCCTGGACACACAATTGCAGATCTAAAGGTAGCCATCCTGCAGCAAAAAAACTTCAGGACCAGACTTCAAAGAGAAACTGCTGAGCTACAGTTCATCTTCAAGTTTGACACAATCAACTCAGGATTAAACAAAGACTGTGAATGACTTGCTAACTACAAAAGCAACTTCTCCTCTCTTGGAATTCACACCTCCAGATCAGCTACTAGAAGTGGGCCTCATCCTCCCTGATTGGATCCACCTCGTCATCTCCAGCCTGATTCTGGCCTGCATATTTATACCTGCCTCTGGAAATTTCCACTACATGCATCTGACGAAGTGGGTCTTTGCCCACGAAAGCTTATGCTCCAACACTTCAGTTAGTCTATAAGGTGCCACAGGACTACTTGCCGATGTTCTTCATCAGTTGTCCATTGTCCCTCTGTCTCGGCTGCAGTCAGTCGGAGTCCTGGTGATGGTCTCCTCTGGCACCTGAGGGGGAAACAGCCTCGGGGGGGAGAGAAGTGGTTGAGATCCCGGCAGTATCCCTCCTCGGTGAGTGACCAAGTAAAGTTCATCAGAAGCAGACACTAGTGACCAAGTAAAGTTATTTAAGAATAGAGTCCATAGTCTGTGAGGGAAGGTGCTAGAAGCGATCTCTGACTGTATCCCTTGTCAGAGTCTTTCAAGTCAGCCGGAGTCCCCCAAGGTCCAATAATACACTTGATCTTAGCCAAAAGTCCAGACAATCTCTCTTTTCTTTCTCACACTCAGTGAACTTCATAAGATAGCAGGAAAAATAATATTCCAAACTGCGGGAAGGTTGTGCTCATGCTTCATAGTCATTTATCCATGATGGTTAAGAATGCATTCATCCTAAGCACTTTGAATCAGTGGAAATTAGTTAAATGAATATTCCCCCTTCATAGCAATCTTACTTTGTAATTTTTAAGCAGTAGCCTGTAATTGTGAAAATCTAATAAGTGTTTATTTTTCTGTGTTGGAAACTGGCTATTATTTCATATCAACAGTCTTAGGAAATGTTGGGTATGTACATACCTGGATTTTATGAGTTATATACATAATCTCTTCTAGTCAGTCTCTTAACAGCAATATATTATAATTTACACATTTTCATTGCTGCAGATGTATAATTCTCATTAATGCTAATGGAAGCTGCTTGAACACAATGAATATCCACCTAAAATATAAACATCAGAAAACAGCCAGTATTTTGATTGTCCCAAATTAAAAAGAAAAAAAAGAGAAGTCTAAACTGTGTTAAGGAAGCGGCGAGGAGTCCTGTGGCACCTTATAGACTAACTGAAGTGTTGGAGCATAAGCTTTCGTGGGCAAAGACCCACTTCATCAGATGCATGTGTTAAGGAAATTCTTCAATATCTGTAGCAAGCTCAAATCTACTATATATTTTAGAGTTTGTGTGTCTGTGTGTCCATCCATCTGTCTGTGAATCCATTTGTTCAAGAACTCCTTCTAAACTGTAAGAGCCAGGATCACCAACTTTCATATGGAGCTTCCTCTTATCATAACTTAAAGCAAGGACAGGGTTTGGTTGTGCCAGGACAATGGGATGTGCATGGAATGTGATTGTTTTGCATGAAAAGGAAAGGAAGGGATGTAATAGCAGGGACCGTTATCACAAATGACCACAGGCGGGCAGCAAACACAGGGGATAATTATACTCACAAATAACCACGGGGAGGAAGGAGGCAGCAAGTACCCCAGCCATGGGGAAAAGTCGTTGGCCAGCAGTATGGCCACTGCCATCCTAGCCTGCCCAGTTGAGCAGCTGCTGGCCAGTATGCTGCCCTGGGCTACATGACTTCTGCTGCCCCACGTCAGATCTGTACCTGTGTAATAACGGGTAAGTCCTATAGTATAGAATAACATTTACATAAGTAGGAGGGAAAAGAGAGCAGAGACTTGAGAGAGGAAAACTAAATGCTTTTGCAGTTAGAAATGATTATTCAGGATTCATCTCCAATAATGTAAAATATGTGAAAAATGCTTAAAGCTGCTGCATAAAATGTATAACACTTATCTCCACAACCAGGCAGAGAAAAATCAAACTAACCACCTCACAAAATAAGTAATTTGTCAAACTTCAGTGCAGAAATGTGTAACATTAAGCCTTCATCATCTACAACATAAAAAAAGCTCTGCCCACAGCAGGAGGGAAAACAATGAGGGAGTCACGTTTAAGAAGAATTAACAAGAAGAAATTATCCCCATGTATCCTGCTTTTTTATCACAGTTTAGAGCATTAGCATATTTTATTATTTCCCATTAACATAACTGATTTTAACAAAGATGCTCATGTTGCCTTGCTAGTGTTCATTTGTGTGATTTATACTAACTACTCGAAATGTTTGCATTTTTAAAGCTAATATTTAATCCCAGAATTTTTTATCCCCAGAAAGCTTTCACACAGCTTTCACCTGTACATTTTTCCAGTTTCGATTTTTATATCCTCTTCTAAAGACACATTGTTGAAGTTGACATTAGGAATTTATTACAATTATTCCTAATTTTTATCAATGTTGGCATTTAAATCAAGTGACAGCAGCATTTCGTGTTTCATCAAAAAATGGACTTAACTGGGTGTTGTTTTTGCAAAATCGTAACAGTTGGGTTTTGGTTGAGGAAAAACAAACCAGGATTATTTGGATGCTGATCCTGTTTCTTCTGAGCTGTAGTTTGTGAAGTTTCAATAAAAGTTTTCAGTGTTTTACTTTAGTATTACAGGTCGAACCTCCCTGATCTGGCACCCTTGGTACCTGAGGGTCCCAAACCATGAAAGATAAAGGGAGGTCAAGGCTCCATACCCAGCTATATGTTCTGCTCCCAATTGGAGCTGCGCTTCCTACTGCCTTGCCCCTCTGTCTCCAGCCCCCTACCGTGCCAGCCCTGGCCCAGGCTGCATCCCCCACCGTGCCTCCAGCGCTGGCGCAGGCTACATGCCCAGCTGCTGACCCCACTGACTCCATCACTGGTGGGGCTGAGCTCCTGGTGCCATCCCTGGATAAGGCTATGCTCTTCACCACACCGGCCCCACAGAGACTGGGCTCCTCACCACCAGCCCAGCCCCAGCTGCGCTTCTGAACCTGTCCACCTGGGGCTCTCTGGTCCAGCAATATTCATGGTCCTACCAAACCATGTATTTTGCTGGACCAGAACATCCCAGATTTTAGTGGTTCAACCTGTAGGGTAATAGAAAGATGCTTGGAAATGGGAGTGTTTCACGGTACTTTGCAAACTGTGGTTTTGTTTGCTGGACAAATTTGGATCCAGGACTATTAAATTTTAGTTTGAACCCCTACAGTTTGAAGTGGTGAAAGCCACCAGAGAAATGCCTATAGATTTGGCTTTTTTAAAATTTTAAATTACATGGGTATAGTCATTAGTTCTTTGCACATTTAAATACGTCACTTATATAGACTCATAGTAAGTTGCATTTGTTGTCTAATGTTGTTTTTGGAATAACAACATTTTTGTTTTTTGACACACACTGTGTATTACATATATATTTAGAAATCTTAATCTGAAAGAGAAAAGGTTGTGGATGGGTGTTCTCTTTTTCAGCAGTATTCCTCTTGAGCTTGCTCCCCTTTCTCCCTTGACACCAATAACTTTGTCTTTCAGGCCATGTTTCAGGGCCTCGTTTCTTCTCCCTGACTGCAGGGAGTTGGGGAGACTAGGGAGTGGTCATAGGGAGACTCTGGTGGTGGGCTTTTTAAATGATCTGTGCTGCTTGTGGGTCAGGGTTATCTGGAAGCAACAGCTAGAAACTGTTCATTTTGGAATGTGCATGTATAAAAGTTTGTCAAGGGTGCCTTAAGTTTTGGGTGGGTGCTCCTTGATTTGCAATAGTGTAAATCAGTATAATAATTAGTTGCATTCTAGAGTTGGGTCTGTTTTGCATGTTTATTTTTAGTATCTATAATATTTGTAGATAATCATGTAGCTTTGCACATCTGGAAACTGGAAGCAAAGAGTCAGATGACAAGTGTGTGATTATAAAACAATTAGTAATGACTATAATGAACTAGAAATAGATATGAGGTACAAAATAGTGTTTGGGTGTCTTAAAGCCAGGATTTCAGATCAGGCCCAGGTCTGTTTAAAACTGGACCAATTATTATTTGTTCTTATTGTGACAGACTGATGGCAAAGCCAGAGCTCTGCCACTACAGCCTGGCTGAAAAGGCTAATTACAGCCAGCTGAGCAAGCCCAGGCCTGAGGGGCTAATGGAAGCAGCTGTGGGCCTTATTAGCCAGAAGGCTATATATGGTAGCCAGAGAGGCAGTGAAATAGGAGGATCCAGAGTGTGGCTGAGCCTGTGCCCCTGCGGAGAAGGTAGCTGCTGGGAAAACAAAGCTTTGTAAATAGAAGGTGGTGAGAAGTTGGCACAAACAACAAAAAGATATTGGTGATGGCATAAGAGGGTCTCCTGGTTATTTGTGGCTGAAGAAGGGGTCCCAGGGCAAGAGACCTGGGCAATGATCTTGCCACATTATACAGTAATCTATAAAGCATGTTGGGGCACTTTTGCATAAGAGGTACTATAATTGTAACTTGTCATTAATCGTGTGGAGGATTTCCCCTATTTTTGCTCCCTATGTGTACTCCAGCTACTTCCATGGGACATGTTGAGTCACTTGTACTGGCCTTCATTGCCAGTGTGTCATAACTATACAGTGATTTGACACCTCAGAGCGGGGAAAATAATCCATTCATTATCTTCACTCCCAGCCTTCTTTGCTCTATTTCACTGCAGTTTGATTAGATGGGAAGATATATGCATAATCCAGAATAATTTCAATGTCTTGGTTCAAAACCCACTGCTGCTGAAAGGGGCTGCCCTGCGGCCCAGTGATTTAACAGGGCCTGGGGGTCCTGGCTGCTGGCACCACTAACTCGGCCACAGCAGCAGCCGCAGCCAGCTAGCCCCCAGCCTTGCCTCTTCCACCTGAGGGTCTGTCCCTTCTGTGGGCCCAGAGCCACTCCCCCTGGCCTCTTCCGGGCCCGGTGAAGTCTGTTCTCAGCTCTGTCAGCAGTTCTTTATTCTGTCATAATGTCCCCATCAGTACTGTATGTGCACTCTGAAAATATATAGTGGAAGCTGTTAGAGTTCAATTTTCAATAATAAGATACTGAGATATAACAAGCTTTCCTTATATTTTTATATACTTGCTGATTCCAACCAATTTCATTTTCTCCCTCCATACAGAAGTCTGTTGATAATTATATTTATCTAATAATAGATCATATTTATATTTACGGAGCATTTGCCTAATACTTTTAGAAATAAACAAACATAACAAGGTTTTAAAAGTTTTTCTCCCTTTTTTCCTAAATAGCAAATTTGTTAAGATTGAGAGACCAAATGGACTCTAGTAATGTGTTTTAATGTGTTCTGTCTAGCGAATCTTTCGAGGCAACCTCACACAGGAGTTGATGCAGCTCTCTGCAGTGACAAGGTGTGACAGACGGCTGGCTAAGCCAGAGCTCTGCCACTATAGCCTGGCTAAAGAGGCTGAGGGGAAACAGCTGAATAAGCCCAGGCTGAAGGGCTATTAGACTCAGCTGTGGGCCTCACTAGCAGAAGAAGGAAGCCAGGAGAGGGCAGGAAGCCAGGGTGTGGCTGAGTGGGCTCCCAGGTAGAGGGAAGAGCTGGCTGACTTGTAAACTTTGTACATAGAAGATGGTGAGAACTGACAATAAAAGCATGGGTGACTGCACCAGAAGTGTTTCTGGCTGATTTGTGGACCAGCAGGTATCCGAGACCAAAGGGCCTGAGTGGGAACTCTGCCACACATGGGGTTTGAGATATTTGTGATTTTGAGTAAATCACAAGTGCAGAATTATGAAGACTGTCCTAGTGCCACATGAAAGAGTCTTCTGGGGAGACTGAAGCAGATTGAAATGGAGGTGAACTGCTCCCTCATCCTAGAGAAATAGCAAAAGGGGAAACCTTTCATATAGTTGCCCAGTGGTGGATTTAGAGGTAATGGGGCCCTATGCTCAGCTTCCTGTTTTGGGGCTCCTTCTGGGGACCCTGCCAAGAAAAAGAACATTCACTCTTCCTGCTCCTCCCATTTTTCATTCTTTTTTTTCATCCTCCTTCTGTATTATAAGTAATACAAAGTAAATGAAAATAAAGTGAGGTGACTTGATTGTTTTTGTAGTCTTAACTTTTTTTTTCAGAGACCACTAGAAAATTGCTGAAGGCCTCGCGTGGGCCACTTAATAATTTTCCAAATATTGTTTGTACCATTAGCTAGCTATTGAAAAGCGATTTGGATAAGAACACTTTGTAAAAAAAAGAAAAAAAAGACTTCATCTCCATGGCTGCAGAGGACGGCTTGAGGTATCCCAGTGGCCTTGTGATGTGGGCAGAGACCCACATGTTCTACCTAAAGATGGGGGAGGGGATACAGTTCCATCAACCACTTAAGTCCCCTCTTCTCCCGCCCTCGTGGCGGCCAGCAGTGCGAACATGGACTGGAAGGCTTCAGAGGAGCACAGGGTAGCTGCAAAGCCAGTGGCTGGGGAGAAACAGCGCTTTCCCACTTCAAAGTGCAAGTTTTCTCTGGCTGGCTGTGCGGCTGTTCCATGCTCCTCTGAAGCCTTCCAGCCTGTGTTTGTGCTGCTCGCCACCTCCTGGCAGCTATCCTGAGACTGCAGCCTGCAGGTGGGCCTCCCTGCTCTCTTGCCCCCCCCCCCCCACCCCCAGTCCTCTCTGCAGAGGCACTGCCCCACCTGCAAAGCTGGGCTGCCCTCCCAGAGGGGCCCTGTGCCAGGGCATCATATGTTTCATTGTAAATCCGCCTCTGTATTTGCCCCTGCTATATTTTATCTTTCTTCATTAACTCTTTCTTGTAGCAGAAAAATGTCCATTTTAAAACTTCCTTTCTAGCACTTCTAAATAAAACCTTATGTTTAACAGCCATTAAAAGAGATGTTACTGTAATAAAATAGTCTAGATTATGCTGTAATGTGATACTGACATACTGAGCTTGCTTCTCTTATGATGTCTTGTCTGGCAAGTACATAGAGAGTCCATGTTTTATATTTGCCTACCTAATTTATGGTGTTCTCTTTCTGGGGTTTTTAGATGACTGCCTACCAGTTTAAGGCAATTGCTAAATTACGCACCCACATACAGAACTGTCTGTCCTTATGTAGATGTCCAAATATGTTGTTAGGGACACAATGTAGTTGTTGAGTCCTAATCCTGACTATCAAGATGCCTCTTTGCTACTAATGTAACCCGTTGATCAGTGTTAGTCATATTTTTGCTAATCCATGGAAGATGTAAGTCACTTAGATTTCCAGCTACAGAGAGCATTTAAGCAGGAGTTTCTACAGCTTGAATTCTGGAGGTAGAAACATGAGTCTCTACAAACTGGAGCTAAAGAGCCAACTTCAGTTGTTGGAGCTGTACTAGATTCCCATTCTGTATGGATCAGGCATAGCCTGGAGTGCATAACACATACATCTATAGGACAGAGGAATGCCCATCCCACACATATGAGGCCATGGCAGTTTGAATCCCAGACAAGCCTTAGCATTTGAGAGACTCTCCATGTTGGCCAAAAGCAGACTGAAGCAGGGTTCTCCAGGGCTTAATGCATGAGACCCTGCAGGTAGAGGTAAATAACCAGGCTCTTTGGAGCTGAAGTCTGTAACAGATCCTCATTCTGTGTGGGTCAGGGGCAATGGAGGAAGTGACACACACTGAGCAATCATCCGGTGAGGCATTGTTTCTTCAATTGTCAGCTCAGTTATATCAGATGATTATGAAAATATTCTTTATGCTATCCGTGTAGTAGCTTAATCTCTTCGTTAATATAATATCATGTCTGCCGTCCTCAATGAAATGTATCTTTATTTTACTTTTGTATGATGGTGTGTCATTGGCTGATATTGGTTGGGCCAGCATGTGGATTACATGGTGCCAAATGATTAACGTCTATTAAGGGTTAATAAACAAAAGGAAAAAAATAGTTTGTTATAACATCCTCTGAAGCAGAAACTGGGACTTCAGCATTCTGGGCTACCCAGACGTCTTTCCTGAAGCTGTGATGCCTCTGAGAAGGTGCTTTTTTAAACGAGCCAGTCTGTCTGATCCAGGTTGTACTATTCCACCTCTTAGCAGGCCATAAGTCTGTAAAGCCAAAGTTTTACAAGGCTTTAAAGCTAATACATTTCATTAGTAGAATAGACCATGTCAACAATGCCCTGTTAAGTTGTAATTTTGGGTGTAGAAGAAAAATGTTTTGCTGGGCGAACAAGTTTCAGACAAGCCCCTGTTCCTTTGGGTGTTCTCCCTCCTGCATATATAGGGGAGGGGACTTTAAACATTATTAACTTGGTTGCATTGTTGTAGCCATCCCAGGAAATGTTTGGGGTAGCCAAAAGCCTGAATATTTATTTGCCTGTGCTACATAACAAACGGATTATAGATCATGGGCTTTTATAGGCAGGGTTTGTGAATAAGTCCAGGGGAGTCATTTTGTGTGGCTATATAATGGGTAACCGGATCCCCAGGTTTTTTTTCGTGTTGTAGCATTAAGGTCACAGTACAGAAAAATAATAGAAATGTAGCCATGTTAGTCTGGTGTAGCTGAAGCAAAATACAGGACTATGTAGCACTTTAAAGACTAATAAGATGGTTTATTAGATGATGAGCTTTCGTGGGCCAGACCCACTTCCTCAGATCAGTACAGAAAAAGGCTGAGAAACTCTTCTGTTTAGAGTGCGTTTTGGTGAATTTTGCAAAACGAGTGAATTTTGTTTGAGTAATGAGTTACATGTGAAATGTTTGTTTGGAATTTTATGCATGTTTTTAAAATATAGACTAATTACCAAGTTTTAGTAAAATAAGTAAACACATGATTTTACCAGTTGCTAAAAAAATCTAGATATTTTTATTTTAAATAGTTTTGGAGAGTGTGGGCTGGAGATGAGTAAGGGAGTGTAAACTGATGCAGTCCTTTTACTTTTAAGATTTTATTCATTAGCTACTTTTATTCTGTAGCATTGTTTTCTAGAGCAAGCCACTGAAATGAATTGGCTTATTTTAAGTAGCATCCTGCTGTCAGTTGCACAAAACATGATTATATAACATCAACTGAAGTACATATTTCAAAAATAAATTATACTGGAGAGAGCAAAGAGCTTAATCACAGAGTACATTTTATAGTTTATTTTACAGTCTATATGAATAGATAAAACTAAATATTCTTCTAGAGGCGTTAGGATGTATTCTCTTGGATCAAGCACATTTTTCTGTGCTTTAAGTGAGTGCATCATATCTCGAATGATCGCTTTTAGCAGTGATGTGTAACTACTCCCTCAGGACAAATAGTACCAGCAAATCACAGTCAAAATGGTGCTAGTGGGAAAAAGTAAACAGTTTCAAACCTGTACTATAAATTGTAGTTTTAGTGATAATTCTGCGTTTTATTGTGAAGGTTGAATTACAGCAATCACTGACGTACAAAGCACTTCAGTAAGGTTATATTGTTGTTCCCTCTGTAGCTACGGTGGTTGTTTCAGAAGGATAAAATATTGCAATGAGAACAAAAAGGAAAATGAATTGCTATGTACCTGTGTATGTGTATTACTACTTTCCCCAGACTTGTTTGGAAACACAATAATTTCTACAGAATCATATAAACATTGCACTTAAAAGAGATTTCACATACTTTCACTTCATTCTTCCAACATTTATCTTGTTTATATTCACAACAGGCTAACAAGCACACAGAAGATAATGCTAAGTTCTGATTAATGGCAAGAATACCAGCTTGCTAATGTCCCTCCATCTAAAGATTTCTAATGTCCTAGAAAAATAACATGTATAACATTTAATTCATCAGACTTTGTGTCTGATAATCTAATCCGTTGCACTTAACTGTTGTTTGTTTGGTCTGTGATGCTAACGATGTGAACTCATGTGTTGAGATCAACAGGGTTGCCAGGTGTCCAGTGTTGGCCCGGACAGTCTGGTATTTGCAGCCTCTGTTGGTAAAAAAAAGAAACAACAACCCAGAAAATACCGGACAGGTAAAATGTCCAGTATTTTCTGTTTTTCTCAGACAGAAAGTCGCTTGGGACATTCTTCCCCTCCTGTGTCTGGTGTGGAAATGGGGATTTAAAGGCCCAGTGACTCTTTTTTTGTGTGTGAGGTTTCGGTTTTTTTGTTCAACAACTTTGTTCCCCCTGTTTGTTTTGTTTTTGTTTTTTTTCTCAACCAATATACTCCCCGCCATGTTCGGTATTTTTTGTGAAAGTATCTGGCAACCATAGAGATCAAATGGTTCTGAATACATGAAAATACATGTGGCTTTTCAGATGCTGTTGTTTCATGTTGGAGAAAGTCTCTGTTCTCTAAATGGGAAATATTTTGATGTCAAGGAAAACCAAAACTTCACAACAAAGGCTGCACATGGAAAGAAACGAGTGAGGGATAAAGCTTCATAACATGACTTAAACCACAGTGAGCCTACCCAGTAGTGCAGGAACGCTTCCTTTCCTAGCAAAACCAGTAGGAAGGGTCTTACAGCTATTGGTTATTTTCTGTGACTCCACAGAAGAGAGAGAGTTACTTAACAGGAGATGCAGCATTAATTTTCTGATTGTTCTGTAAAATTATCTGCCACAGTGTTTTGTGCTGTTTCTCCTCCAGGCTCCAAAAGCTTTTTCTGTGGCCCAAAAGCTGCCTGATATTTGGCTGTGAAAGAGAGGCAGCCTTAAGTGACCTGTCTAAACACTTTTTCCCCTGTAGTAACCCATAGTGACATTTTCCCCAGTTTTACAATCCTCCCTACTATGTGAGGATAGGGAATTTGTGGACAACAGTATCTTGTCCTGGACAATGATCCCTCACTTTCATAGGCCTTGGGAGGCAGGCCAGTCCTTGTCCACAGACAACCTCCCAACCTGAAGCAAATTCTCACCAGCAACTATACACCGCACCACAGTAACTCTTAAATCAGGAAGCAATCCCTGCAACAAACCTTGGTGCCAACTTTGCCCACATATCTACACCAGCGACACCATTACAGGACCTAACCAGATCAGCCACACCATTATGGGTTCAATCACCTGCACATCTATCAATGTAATATACACCATCATGTGCCAACAATGCCCCTCTGCTATATATATCGGCCAAAGTGGACAGTCCCTATATAAAAGAATAAATGGACACAAATCAGATATCAGGAATGGTAATATACAAAAGCCTGTAGGAGAACACTTCAATCTCCCTGGATACACAGTAGCAGATTTAAAGGTAGCCATCCGGCAGCAAAAAACTTCAAGAACAGACTTCAAAGAGAAACTGCTGAGCTACAGTTCATCTGCAAATTTAACACTATCAGTTAAGGATTAAACAAAGACTGCGAATGGCTAGCCAAGTACAAAAGCAGTTTCTCCTCTCTTGGTGTTCACACCTCCACATCAGCTGCCAGAAGTGGGCCTCATCCTCCCTGACTGAATTGACCTTGTTCTCTCTAGCCTTACTTTTGTTTGTACTCTTTTCATATGCCTGTATATTTATACCCGCCTCTGGAATTTCCACTACATGCATCTGATGAAGTGGGTCTTTGCCCACAAAAGCTTATGCTCCAATAAATCTGTTAGTCTATAAGGTGCCACAGGACTCCTCATCACTTTTGCAGATTCAGACTGACACAGCTATCTCTCTGAAACTAAAAATGGTACTAATTATTGTAAGTAATGGTTCAAATATTACTTTGAACTTGTATGGAGCTTTCCACATAACAAATTCAAAACATTTGACAGACATTGATGAATTAAGCTTCATCATAATATTATCAGATAGGTGGATGAAATTGTCCCTGTTTTCAGTAGGAAAATTAACACAGAGAGTTTGACCAGGCCAAGATCACATAGGAGAAGACTATTATGCCTAGAGTAAAATTAAGGTAAACTAATGTGTAGTTCTTTGCTTTAATCACAAGACCATCCCTACCCAAATTGTATGGCCTGTTAGATGAAGTACTTACTCCATGAGCAAGAACTATTCAGATACTATTTCTTGAAAAACCGACACTAACATACAGCAGTGATAAAGAAATGGGCATTCTGTATTTAAAACTGTTGGCAATTTTCATGATAGCTTACAATTTTAGTATTTCATTTTCCATATAGCCTTCCATTGTGTTTGGAACTCAGGTTACCATGACAACAGATGAGTGTAGAAAATCCATTATCCCCTAACTTCTCCTTTGCGGTAAGATTTTTTTTTTTAAAGATTCTATTTAAAAGCTACTTAATTTTAGTGATTAAATATCACTAAATACTGTTTGGAGTAAATATTTGTTCAAACACTCTAAGTGACAATACTCCTGTCTTGAAATCTATTATATATTAGAGTTTGTCTGTCTGGTTGTACAAGAACTCCTCCTAAACTGTTAGAGCTAGGACCACCAAATTTGGTATACGGCTTTCTCTTATCATCATAAAGCAAGGTAAGGATTTCATTGCATCAGAAAAATGGGCTGTACCTGGAATGCCTCATAAAACCATTCAGAAAACAGAGAGAATCGCCAAACAGGTGAAAGGGGCTGGCTGGGAGTGCTCTCCATCTGGGACCGCCCTAGTCCTGAGCCTACCACCCCCCCAGGCTCCCTTTCCTTCCCAATTCACATGGAAACATTGCTGGCTGTTCCCCTTCATAAGAGAGCAAGGGGAAAGCTCACAATATACTGCATTCGTCACTCTGGCTCTCTCACAGGGAGCAGACAAACTTGGATCTGCCCCAGACAGAGGATAAGCATCCCTACCACGGCCTTGCTTGCTGGAACTGCAGTGGCCATGGGGAGGTGCTTCTTATCTGGCCCCAAGCTGCAGCAGGGAGAGAGGGCAGGGTAGTCTTCTCTCCCTGGGGCAGCCTGCATACTTGAGCCCTTCATCCCATGCTCCAGCCAAGAGTAATGATTTAAATGAACCATGTACATTTTCATTTTATTTTCCAAAAATAAAAAATGAATTAAGTTAAGGACCTGAGCAATGCTGGGTAAATCTTCTAGATGTTTGAATACAGGTGAAAATTGATTAAGCCCTTAGTTTTGAGGTTATTCACATTTTGACAAGGAATTTGTCAGAAGTGTATAAACATGGAAACAAATTACCTATTTATAAATTAATTTTAATGCTTATACTCTTGTTAAAGTCACTAGGGGCTCTAGTTTGTTGTTGTTTGTTTAACTTTGACTCTGTGTCCATTATGGTTATCACTCTGGAAATATATTGTTGGTCCACCTGCTTTGGAAATGTTCCTCTTAAATAATGGCTAATAAATGATGCATGAGAAAAAGGTTAAGTCCTTTCCACCTGAAATGAAATAAAATGCTTCTGTGTTGTGCCTGACATAGGAGAGAGCTGAAAAATGGGAAGGTTCTTACCTGGAACCTATTGGGAATTGGTTTATGACCTGAATTATGATATTTAAACACTTTTTTATTGTAACTTGCATATTCCTTCAAATGTGACTTGCCATCAGTACAAATTATTACCTCAATCAGCAAAGCAAGTAAATCTAATGTTAGGAGTGAATTGTAGGCATACCTGCACACATTAAATAGTCTTCCTATAGATGTGCCTATTTAAAATAATGTCTTCTGTTTAAAAATAACCCACTCATTTATCATAGGACAAGAAAAATATAAAGGCCTGTGTCTACTTCACTAGATTCTCTCTCTTGTAATGTTCAAGTGTTGTGAGGTCTCTTCTTTCCTTAATGCATACACATAATTCCCACCAAAGATACCTGGATTTATAGAGGAACAGCTAGTGGAGAACAAGTTTTGTGTGAATTTTGTTGTATTTTTTACATTCTCTCTCTCTCACTATGCATGATGTCTGTTATAGGACTGCCTGCACCTCTGTTCCTTCCCTGGTGTCTGAGTGGACACCCTCCGCCCTCCTCCATACTCTTTGTTCATGTCTATTACCTGATGGCTGGTAGGTCCAATCAAAATGTGCTAAAGATTGAGGTTCTAAAATTGAGGCCTCCCTGCAAAATGCAACACTGGAAAATTTATCTTTTTTTTAACAATTCACAAATAAAACTAGACTTAGTATGAAAAAGGCTTTTGAAAACCAAAGTTTAAAGAAAATAAAGAAATGCTAACGTTAAAGCATGCGTCCCAGCCCTCCCAGCCCCCAGATAAATTAAGGGGGCATGGCAGCAGTGGGCAAAGCAGGCTAGTGAGTGAGCCACATGAGTGGCCCTTCATCTTAGTGGGCCACAATATTGTCATAATCAAGACGGCCTCCCAGGATAGGCTAGTTTTGTTAATTGTACTTGCGTACCTTGTATTTGCAGGGTGTGCCAACTGAACCATAGCAGTGCTTTGGTTGGATGCAGAGGGAGTTCAGTGTTGTGTGAAATCAGCACGCACCTCATATGTTCACTCAATGTACATGCATGTCACTTTAGTAATACTGGTAGGGAAAAAAACCTATGTGGATGGAAACCAGCAGAATCTAGCAATTCTGTGCATGAATAACAGTGATCAAAACATCTCATGGGAAACCCTTTTGGGCTACAGGTTGCCCACCTCTGGGTTATGATATACAGATACTAAATATGATGTTGAAATATAAACGATGAATTACTAAACAGTATGATTAAGCTTTGTCACATGTAATGATTTATATGTATGGATACTGACTGAGTATAGGTAAGGAAACATTTGGGCCAACATTTTGCTGACGTAAGTGTGGTTTTGCCAATTCTTCTTTTACACAGAATTTTTGATGTTGCTAATAGAACAAAGGTAACATCTTGTATGGGAAGTTTTGAAGTTAAAACAAACCTGTACAACAAGGATCTTTGGAAGACCAGGAAACAGGGTGACACACAATACACAACATAAAAACTGCCTGGGTAGCACACAAAAAATCGTGTGTAAATGTGATTAAAATAACCCAGACATGCATGCACATGCTTCAAAGGGCTTCTGTGCTAAAGTTGATTGGAGAAAAATTACAAGTAACGGAGGCTCAAATCGCCTGGCCAGAAACTGAAGGCATGGGCCTGAATGACAGAGAAAAGGCTCCAGAGGAGGCAGCAGCCATCTGAAGTATAGCACGAGAATTCAGTGCTCTGGAATGTGGTAACCTAGTCCTTTACCTATTCGCTGTGGTTATTGTTTGGCATAAATATTTGTTCAAACACTATAAGTGACAACATTTCTATCTGAGATTGTATAATTAAATAAACAGAAGGGCTGCATCTAGACTGGCGCTCTCTTGCACACATACTTTTAACGCAAGAGTTCTTCCTGTCCCTGTCTACACTGCCCTCTTGCGCAAGAACACTTACGCAAGAGGGCTTTTTCCCAAGTGGGAGCGTCAGAGTTCTTGCGCAAGAACACTGATGATCTTACACTAGATTGTCAGTGTTCTTGCGCAAGAACTTACGCCCAGTTTAGACAGCTGGCAAGATTTTGCGCAAAATCTGGCCAATGTAGACACAGCCAAGAGGTAATAATCAAATGATCCTTGTCTTGTCACACATTCCCAGCTTGTGACAAGAGAAGCTAGGGGACCGCATCCTTACCAATTCTCGCTAGTGATGGTGATCACTTGTTGCCTATTATGATCATCTTCCATGGGAGTTGTGGACCCTCAGGTGGCTGGTAAGGCCGATCCGTGAACCACAAGTTTTGTTACAGTGAGGACAGATGTTTCTAGGTACAGTAGGAGGCTGTTGGCCATGACTAGAAGCCAGTCTCCCCTTCCTCCTGCACCTCTTCTCCTCCTCAGGTTGTTGGCAGGCAAATCAAAATGCAGGGAGCCATTGCATAGGACTTGTCTTCATTTTGAGCGATCATGGGCGAGTGTCTCCCACGTGTCAACATTAATGTTGCACTTCTTCAAGTTATGCTTTCAGAAGTCCTTAACACATCTGTTTCACTGCCACATTAAGATATCCCTGTTTCAGCTGAGAAAACAGGACCTATTTTGGGATGCAATGGTCTGTCATCTGAACAACATGAAGTTGCTGACAAATGATCGCTGTCTCAATCCTGATAATTTTTGCCTCTTCCAGAACACTAAAGTTAGCACACATGTCTTCCCATTTGATCTTCAAGATCTTGCAGAGGCAGTTCTGGGGATACCTCTCGAGGACTTTTAAGTATGTCTGTAGGTTGTTCAGGTTTCAGACCCATACAATATTGTTGGAAGAATGATGGCTTGATAGATAAGAAGTTTGGTATCTGTTCGAATGTCGTGATCTTCAGAAACCCTGTGTCATAAATGAGCAAAGGCAGCACTGGCACATCTCAGATGATGATGGATTTCTACATCAATATTTGCCTTGGATAGGAACATAAAAATGGCTATACTGGGTCAGACCAAAGGTCCATCTAGCCCAGTATCCTGTCTGCCAGCAGTGGCCAATGCCAGAGGGAGTGAACACAACAGGTAATCATCATGTGATCCCTTTCCAGTCATGTATTTCCAGTCAGAGAGGCTAAGGACACCATTCCTACCCATCCTGGCTAGTAGCACTGATGGACCTAAACTCCATGAACTTATCTAGCTCTTTTTTGAACTCTGTTAAAGTCCTAGTGGTGAAAGATAACTTCCAAGGTAGAGAAAATTATTGTCATTCTCCAGTGCCTCTCCATTTATTTTAATAGATGGGGTATATGGTACCTCATTTGGAGAGGGCTGATGGAGCAATTTGGTCTTCTTGATGTTGAGAGTGAGACCAGGACATGCATAAGCATCAGTGAGCACATTCAAGATAGTCTGAAGATCTTTTTCAGAGTGGGCAAAACTGCATTGTCATCAGCATACTCAAGTTCCACGATAGATGTGGTGGAAATCTTACTCTTAGCTTTCAGCCTGCCAAGCGTAAACAGCTTTCCATCCATTCTGTAGATGATTTAAATGCCAGATGGGTACTCCCCAGCAATTAGGTAGAAACTGATGGCAATAAAGACCACTAAGATGATACAGCCATGTGTGACTCCTGTTCGTTCCTGTTCACTCTGGGAGCCAGTGCTGCTCAGAACAGTCGCTTTCATGTTGTCATGAAGCAACTTTAGGAACTGATGTATTTATCAGGATATCCAATCTTCAAAAGTAGTCAAAAGGGCTTGGCGATTTACTGAGTCAAAGGCTTTAGTTAGACCAATACAAGCCATGTACAGTGGTCGGTTTTGCTCCCAACACTTTTCTTGCAGCTGCTGTGCAATGAAGATCATATCTGCTGTTTCGTGCCATGGTCGAAAGCCACTCTGTGACTCCAGTAAAATACCTTTTGACGGGCAGAAGATGGCTTGCAAGGATCCCTTGTCAGAACTTTTCCTGCAACAGTAAGGAGAGATATACCATGATAGTTTCCACAGTCCACCCTATCCCCTTTCTTAAAAAGGGTTATAATCATGGTATCTCTTGTTTCACTGAGTGTATCTTCCTTTATCAAGATTTTAAGGATAAGCTGTCTAAGCTGACTAATTAACTCTGGTCTATCGTCGTTGAAGTGGGGATCCCATCTGGGCGTCCTGCTTGTAGCCATTTAATGGACCTATCCTCTTTGAATTTACTTTGTTCTTATTGCAACCTTTTTATATAGTTGGGCCTTTTCACCATCCCCTGGCAAACAGTTCCACAGGTTGACCATGATTAAGTAATTTCTTTTGTTTGTTTTAAGTCTGTGCTGCCTATAAATTTCTTTGGTTGAGCTTGTTGTGTTATATTAGTGAAGTAGTAAATAAAACTTCCTGATTCCATTTTTCCACACCATCATGATTTTCTAGACCGATAACGTATCCTCCTCACCGTTTAGTCATTTATTTTCCAAGCTGAAAAGTACAAGTCTTTTTCATCTCTCCTCATATGGAAGCTGTTTCTTACTCCTAATCATTTCTGTTGCTTTCTCTATGCCTTTTCCAAATCCAATATATCTTCTAAAGATGGGACTACCACATATGCATGCAGTGTTCAAGATATGGGCATGCCATGACTTTATATAGAGGCAATATTATATTTTGTCTTATCTATTTCTTTCCTAATGATTCTCAATATTCGGTTAGATTTTAGTGTGCCACGGCTCTTTGAGCAGATGTTTTCGGAGAACTATCCACAATGATTGCAAGATCTCTTAAGAGCTATTTTTAGAACCCATCATTTTTGTACATATAGTTGGGATTATATTTTTCTATGTGCATTATTTTGTATTTATCAACACTGAATTCTGTCTTCCTTTGTGTTTTCCAGTTCCACAGCTTTGTGAGATTCCTTTGTAACTCTTTGCAGTCCACTTTGGGCTTAACTATTTTGAGTAATATTGTATCCAGTTACTTGATTGGCAAGCCTTTTGTTATCTTAAATCACCTTGCCTCCCTCTGTTTATAAACAAACTCCCTGCCCCCAAAGGTGAAGCAGCCAAACTCTTGCAGTTAAGACCTGCCTCTGGAGCAACAGCATATGCTTTAAGCAAACCTCAAATATGAAATCCAGGGGGCCTCAAACTTTACAGGAGGCTACACATCCACTTATCCCCCTCTTAAATGGCACCATTGTTTAAAATAGTCTAGCTATTTTTACAGTAATCAAAATGCACATGATCTGGTACATATAATTCATTTAATATAGAAGATTATTTGATCCCATAAGCAGGAGCGTCTTTTCTTAGATGGATTAAAGTATTACTCTCACTTGATTCATTTAAGCAATTTCTGTACAAGAACATATCACCTTTGTCATACTTTCCATTTCTCTCTGAGTTTATGTAACCTGTTTTAGCAGTCTTCTCTGATACTCTCCTTGGAAGAAATACTCAGTTGTCAGAAATATACCTCATTGTTCCATTTCTCTTCCAAAAAAATATGCTGCAATTTACAAAAAGGCGATCACTGTTTGTTCCCTCTCCCACAGATAAGTATGTAATGCATAGTGTTTGGAATGTCATATTTTGTGTAGCCAGCAATAGTAGCTCTACAGCAAGAGATTGGTGGCTAACTCAAATAGTACTTCTACTGGAGGAATTGCATTGTTCTGTAATGGAAACACTGACTTGGAACTCTGAAGCTGTTTTTGTTTTCTGAATGCCAGAAAAATCTGGTTTTTAGTCTATTACAAAACTGTAGTGCTAGATGTAGGTTTGATTTTTATTGGAGCCCTAGGAAATTAGGAAATTCATAGGGGAGAGGGAGGCTGTTTTTGCTAACGCTGGGTTCTTTCAGCATTCACATTCTCATCATGAAAATGTGTCCTATTCTATGGGAGGGAGGTAGCTTTTTAACTGAATTCTGATGCAAAGAATTCATTCTCTCTGTTCTATCAATGCCATCTGTCACTCTTTCTTCTCACATCCTTTAAAGGCCTAGTTGACTCCTTGCCAGACTTTTGGATTCTTATCTTTTTAAAGAACTTCTTGCTGTTTGTTTCATTGCACTCCTTTAATTTTGAACTAACTTTTTCTTTATCCTTCTTTCCTGATCTTTTGAATCTTTCATAAACTGTTTTCTTCTTATTAGGCTTAAATCTCTACTTCATCCACATTGCTATTTTTTCCTCTGTCATTTCTCCTTCCGCTAGTTCTCTCCTTATGATTTGCCTCAGTTTGTCACGTAGTTTAATCAAAATGTTTTGTTTTATTTTTTTGGTCCAGACTTCGTTTTTGCTTTTCCACTCTGTCAGATCATTTTCTTTGCCATTCCAAACTGCATTTTGTGCTTAGTTTAGAATACATCATCTCTTTACTGTGAGTTTGTGTGTCGGTTCAGCCATATAGATCTATTGAGAGAAGACCTGCTTCTATCATTTCAAGGTGTCTGCATATCTTTGAAGAACTGAAAATGAGGGCAGCATGAGCAAATGTTTCTGTAAGAAATAGGGTAACGTAGGATACAGGATCAGCAAAGCTGTATCTCTTCAATAGTCAATGCAATCGTAAGGTAATTATCTTTTATATGTAAAGTACAGAGTCGCTCAATTCTGGGGGGCTGACAGACTTGCCGGGTCCCTAGGCAAAGTGGTGAGGTAGGCAGCTATGCACTTCTGCGAGGTTAGGGCCTCAGAGAGAAGGAGCAGGACCTTGGGTAGTGAGCCCTCAGCACTGCCCACAATGTGCCATGCCACAGTCCTGCCTTCCCCAGCCCTAGCACTGCCCAGTGCTCCAGAGTCAATTTAAAAGGTCTGGGGCAACTGCCCCCAATCAGTGGGGCTGGCTCAATTAGATGTCTATGAAAACTGAAACAGCGCTATGGTATTATCAAAGTACTTCAATAATTTAACTATTGTGCTGCCCTCAGAAGAGCATCCTTGTCAATTAATTGCTTTGTGCACCAAGGAATAATTATAGTATACTAGAGTTTGATGGATACTTCCTAATTCTGGATAAGATTGAAAAAAATGTTCCATTTTTATTTACTAATGGCAAGCACAAGTGCTAACTTGGTCTAACTGTTAATCCTATAAATGACATACATAAAAACAGAATGGAAGGAGCAAAATACCATGTGATGCCTTTACATGCACACTAGATACTACTGGCTGCAGGACAAAGCAAAGGAGGAGGAGGCTGTTTTAAAGCCAGGGAAGAGACAGAACCTTATATGTTTTAAATAAGGCAATAATGCAGTATACTGGGTGTAATATATTCCATTGTTTAAAAATGTTTCATGTGCAAAAATGTAATCTGAGCATTCTGTTAGTTCCCAATCTGACGGCATGTGCGCTGTACTACTAGTATTCTAGCCGTGTGCAGTGCTGTCACCATAAAAATCCATTGGGGAGATGTGTTATACAATGCCAGAAATTTAAAATATCAACTGTTCTGTGGAAGATTGCCTTCTAAAATTGAGTCCCTGTATAAAAAGACCCTTCTTACTTGCAGGGCAAGTGGAATTTTAAGCCCTTCAGGCTGTACAATGTGATCTGCAAGACTGCATTCTCATACTGTCAAAATGACCAGTTCAAATTACAATACCCTATATCTTCCATTATAAAAATGGCAACAAGAGAAATCAGCAGTGCTGGGGGCTGGATTAGATGACCTCTAAAGGTCTCTCCTAGCTCTACATGTCTGATTCCAGGATGTGTAACACAGTCCTCAAGATCCGTTCCACAGTGGAAAGGTTTAAATTCCACATGGCAACATACTAGATTTCTCCTCATAAAGTGAAGACCTAAGACCATTATATTAGTCTGTTATGCTATAGATTACAAATAAGACACCATGCCATGTCCTGGAATCTGAGCCTTAATATAGCAGTGTTCTCATAAAGAACCAGCTCTCCCTGGCTTTGTTTTGGTAGCTTGGTCCGGGGAGAGACTCCTCTCTCCACTTATGCAGCCCTGGATAGCTTCTGGGTAGCCATGGAGCTTACAGGGAACATAGGTTTCAGTGTGTTCTTAATGGAGACCTAGAGTCCCAACCATAGGTGGCAAGAATAAGTAGTCGGGAGACTATGCTTCCCCTCGCACAGCTGCTCCTGACCCACCACTGAATGTGGGGGCTATAGTGGCCCTGTCTGAACTTCCCCACTTCCTGACCCTGCTCTTCCCTTTTCCTGAGGCCTCTCTATCTGCATCCCTCCTCTCCTCTGCTCCATCCCCCCTCTCTGGAAGTCCCTGCCACTTGCCGAGTACATCCCTATTCTCTTTCAACCTCCCCCTCCTACAACTCTCTGCTTCCCTTATCTCCTCCACTCTCCTCCCCTGCAAGATACCCCACCTGCTGCTCATATCTCTGCAGGCACTAGGGCCTTGTGGGGATATGTGGTGAATGAGAGGAGGGACGCCGTGAGTGATGGGGGCCTCATGAGGAGGAGGAAAGAAGAAATGAGGTGAGTGGTGGCAGGGGGTGAGACTTTAGGAATGTTAAAATGGTGTGTAATTAAATACCTGTGTAGCTGCTGAAAATTTCTGGAATTACATGTGGAGCAGCAGTTGGCTCACTGGGAACCAGTGTGTGATGGGAGCTGGTTTTATGCCTGCACATACCAGCTCCTGACTGCTACCCTGCACTGCTGCCTCTTTATCATGTGTATGATTGGTTGTTTACAAACACAATGGATGTCTATTTTAGAATTAATGATGTTGTAGACCAGGATTTTTCAAAGATGTGTGCGCCTAAAGTTAGGCTCCTAAATCTGTATATGTCAGTTATTTAAGTGGCTTTGTTTTTCCAGTCTTCCAAAACACAACAACTATTTGCAGTGACTTTATTGGGTGTTGTATGTGAAGACCTATTTGAAGTCAAGCCATTTACTTAGGCACTTAAATGTGGATTTAAGAGCCTGGTTAAACATTCATTTTGAAAATATAATCTGTAATTACCTGGTTGTTGAGTACATTTACAACTGTCCTCTACTGGAGAGAATCAGAATTGCTTAATTATGCCTCATTCTTTGACACACAAAGGAAATTATTTTTTAGTTTGAATAGGGCTTGTGCTTGGAAAATGGCTCTGTTGCTGTGAACATAAGTAATCATGGTGGGAAATGCAGTGATAACTGTAAAGTTTTTGTTGGTTGTCTGTTATAATCATATTGCAATATGCATGCAACATGAATCACTTACCAAGAGTACAGTATAGCTGATCTCATTATCACATCTCTCTGAGTTGACTTTCTGATAGTACTTAAAGTTGACAAACTTATATATATATATAAAGGATCTGCATGGTAGTGGAAAGGTTTCTACAAGATACAAATGGACAAACACAAACCTGGTTTGCTTATCCTGTCCATGGCTCATGGAATTGGGACAGTGGCTGGTCAAATAGTTGTTACAGAATAATAGGCATAATTCATCACAATGGTGACCTCAGTTTGCTGCCACCAGTTCTAATTTAACTGCTTCCAGATGCCAGTCAGATTTCATGCACTCCTTCAGCAACTTTCTCTAAATAGATAGGTGACAGGCTGAATAGTTGGAGCCACAAACAGTTTCATGAAAGGTCTCCCAAGCATTAAAACAGTATAGGAATGTGGAAAAAGTAAGGACCCTTGGTGCAGATAGCAAGATAAGACTCAGATTGATCTCTTGGTTTTTTATTGTCTTCCAGTAATATTATGAACAATTTAAATGATTCTGTATATTGATACAATATCTTCAGCCACATTAAGAACACTTGAGGATTCAGTTTCTAAAGATCATTAATTACTCTTACAGAACAGTTCCTGTACCATTATTCAGCCTAAAGCTGTATTTGAACTCATGTAAGTCATCCATCCATCCACATTTAAACTGAAAGAAATCATTTTGAAAGAACATTAAGATTGCAAAGTCAAGCACTCAACATTTAAAAAAAATCTTCAACTTTAGTTTACTTTCTTGTGGATATGTATTTTGATTGCATTATTAAACCATTTTTTTATGCGGAAATATATTGATTCCCCAAGTGTTTTGTACCTTTAGCTGCACAGCACGGACAATTTACCACTTGATCTAATGGAGTAAATGGTAGCAGTACTCGACTGTTACCCACTGTGAGGTTGAGTTGCCACACAGTTTTCCCAGTGGTTTTTATAGCAACTTTGTTGACAGCAGAGGAAATGTAGTAGAGACCAAGGACTCTTGGCTCAGTTCCAGTTTCTGTAGGGGAATGTAATCTAAGTAACTATCAACACATTTACCTGTTGCTGCTAGCCTGTCTCTGTCCTCATCCCAGACCTTTCCTCTTTGTTTCCATCCAACTCTCCATCTCTACTCTGGCTTCTGCTCTCCCTCTGCTCCTGTCAAACTCTCCCAGTCCTTGTCCCCTTTCCTTTCTGCTCTTCAGCTCTAATTCAAAAAGCCTCCCCATTCCTCCCACTGGCTCTCATTTCTTCTCTGCTCCCTCAACCCCATTTCTCAACTCTGTTTATTCCATTGATTCTGCTTGTACATCAATAGGAGAACTGAGAGCACAGAAAAAACAATCTTTCTGCTCTCTGTTATATATCTAATGCCCTCTGGCAGCTCAGTGGAGCAATTCCAGCAAAAATCCTGCTCAGCTTCTACAGCTGCAGGTTCTGGGGATGGTGCACAGACTCGCAAGAGTAAAATATCAGGACACAATGGCGGGAGGGAAGTGGCCAGCAAGGTGTGACAGCCACAGGCACATAGTCCAACAAGGTCCATGGGTGAGGAACATGCCCAGCTCTAGAGAGTTGCGAGGGGGCATACGGCTCTTGCTGCAGTCCCCGCCACAAGCCATGGAGCAGGTCCCAGCTCTAGCTGCTGGCTGAATCTGTGGAGCAGAGACACACGATTCCATATTTTCAGATCTTGGTTGCAGCTACAGCCCTAGAAGCGATCAATGATGGTGGGCCAACAGTTTTGCCTTCAGCACCAGCTTGAGCTGCTGGGCAGTGGGGGCCAGTTAGAGGTCACTAGGAAGTGGGGGAGATTTGTGTATGTCAGCGTACTAGGGAATGGGAGGTTCTATGTGGTGTTCTGGGCACTTGTAGTCGGACTGTGGGGGAATGCAGGGCAGTTGTAGTAGTGGGCAGGCTGCTGTTTGTTTATGGGAGACACTGGGAGTAGTGTGTCTCGGAGGTGCAGGGTGAGTGTGGGGGGATTTGTGGTATGCAATGGGTCTGTCCCCAACAGGAAGGGGCAGGGCAAACTGGTAGTACAGGCCAGGCAGAACAATATGCATATGGCCATGAATGCCACATTACTCCATAGCCAGCCACCCTTTCACGTGCTCCTAGCCTCCTCACATGAGGGCAGACAGAATAGGAACGGGGTCCCTGTGGCTCCAGAGAAGTGGCCAGCCAGTTTCTCTGACATCCAGGGTCAGAGATGGCCGGAGGACTCTGCGCTACCCATGACTTCAGGCCTCACGCCCGCACTTCCCTCCGCCATGGTTTCCAGCCAATGAGAACTGTAGAGCTGATGCTGGTGCCAGGTGCAGCATGCAGAGACCCTCCCCCCACCTTGCTCACTCTCCCATGTAAGAGCTGGCTGCTCCTGCTGGCTGCTTTTCTGGAGCTGTGTGGATCCAGGTATGAACAGGAGCTTCCCTTCTAGGGGGACTAGTTCAGCCTCAGCCAACCCTACAATAGCAGGACAAATGGCATCCCAACGTAATTGGTTGAGACACAGGACAAACAGCTAAATATCAGGTCAGTCCAGTTATTATTGAGGTGTCTGGTCACCCTAGATTGACTTGTAGGAGCTGTGAACAGAGGCAGTGTGCTCATTGTTAATGGAATCTTCAGAGAATGTATCTCCCAAACCACGTCTCTACTGAGCATTAAAAAATGGTGGGTTTTTATTTTTAGATTTATGATTTGATTAGTCGTGGGTGGATTTTAATGGGTCTGGGAAAAGTCCCTGTCCTGATATGAACAAGCCTCTTCTCAGTAAAATTTCAAATTCCTTAAGCATGGCGATACTAAATATTTCTCAACAAATCTATTGTAAGAATATAAGATGGGACAAGCCACATTAGTTGAAACTTTCCGAAAAATGAGCCTGAAGCCTACCCTACCCAGATGTTTAAAGATGAATTAAATGAGAAGCAACTGGAAATAGGGTCTTATAATTGAAAGTGCTCTGCAACTTCTTTTTATACACACACTTATACTCTCAGCTAGGATAAGAATCTTGAGCCTTTACTTTAGTGTATTTGGATTATATAATCAGAAACATCCACAAAGGTTTTAGATGTTAAAAGTGTCACCTGTTCAGTACAAAGTGGAAGTAAAACAATCTTATGAACGTAGAACAATTTAATTGTAAAGAAAAGTTCACAAAAAATAAATTCCAGTTTGTACTGATACAACATCTCTGTGTCTTGGAGGGGTAGCTGTCTTAGTCTGCAACTTTAAAAATGGGTAGTCCTGTGGCACCTTAGAGACTAACAAAAAATATATAAGATCATGAGCTTTTGCGGATCAGACCACTTCATCAGATGAGTAGCAGTGGAAATAACAAAATCCAAGATATATAGCAAAATAAGTACCTATCAATTGTAGAACCCGTGTTAATGAAGCTAATTAAGTGAGCTGGATGTGTTCAATTTGTACCTTTAGATGTGAAAATACAGATGTCAAAGGCAGGGGAAATTGGCTTTGTGGTGCTGTACCAAGGTAACTGTCAAATGTGTAGATTAATTCCAGTTCAGCAGCCTCTCTCTGTAACTGGGTGGTGAAATTCCTTTGAGGAAGAATGGGTACTTTTAAATCCATGATTGAGTGACCACATAAGTTACAATGATCCCCTACAGGTTTATGTGTGTTAGCATTCCTGCTCTCTGAGTTGTGTCCATTTATCCTTTGTCTCAGAGACTGTCTGGTTTGGCCAATGCACGTGGCAGAAAGGCACTTCAGGCTCTTGATGGCATATATCACATTAGAGGATGTGCACTTGTATGAGCCGCTGATGTTATCGCTTATGTGGTTATGTCCTGTGATGGTGTCACTTGTACAGATGTGTGGACAGAGTTTGCCACAGGGTTTGTTGCAGGGGTAGGTTACTGTGTAAGTGTATCCTGAGGTGTGACGTGTGGCTGCTGGAAAGTATTTGCTTCTGATTGGGTGATTGTCTGTAGGCAAGGGCCTGTCTCCGAAGCTTATGAGAGTGAGGGATGTTTTCTAAGATAAGGTTGTCGATTGTCAATGATGCACTGAGGGCTATAGGTAATAACCAGTGGTCATCTCTAAATTAAAGTCTCTCTAGATGAAATTCCTACAGTATCTACATTCACTGTCATTGGTTTATTCTGGTGTAAAACAGTCTATAAAAATCTAATAAGCACAGAAAACTCTAATATGTTGTTTTGGCACAGTAATTGCATAATAGCAATAAAATAACAGATACTGAATCATTCTTTATACTAGACTAAAATAAATAAAAAATCAAATCAAACACCCTTGATTTGTATTTGAAAAATTGTTTAAAGTTTTTATTCTCTCAATTCACTTTTTATAGACCTCATGATCTCTTTTAGAACATTTCACAAAGTATCAAATATCTGGTTAAAAGCTGTTAAGCCACTATTCTTTACTTTTCATTTTATTGAGAACGTTAAAATCTTTGAGCCAAAATTATTGCTCAGGTCAGTACAAAGACACTGCTGACACTGTATTTCATACTTAATGAATCTTTATGGGCATCAAGGTCTAACCTTGGCACTGCTTACTAAATCATAAATTGGCAGTGTCTGAGTGTGTGCACCGCTATTCTAGCAAAAGCCAAAGGAAATAAAGCTGGCTGGTTATGGTTATGGTCTTTTATATAAAATGGTGCGTGTCTATGGGGGGAAGATTTGCTGAAGAAAAAATATCCTCACTCTATTAATGCAGACAATATTAACCCCAAATTGTGTTAAACTGGGCTATCTCTATGAAGTTTTCATGCAATTTTGAGCGTTACTGACTTAATTATATAATTTTATATATCCTTTTACCTGAGGGTCTCCAAGCACTTAAACGTCAATGTGAAAACCAATATGTTCATTTTATAGATGCGTAAACTGAGATGAAGTGACTTGTCCATGATAATGCAATGCCAAGTCCTATGTTTTCATCAATAGCCTCAAATCTCCACATTCCTTTATCCGGAGTCTTATAGGCAGGAAGGTGCCTCCATAGCTCTTTTGTGTCTTGATGGAGTTCCAGGTATGCATTTACCACTTCTGTTCCCTTCCCCCTCTGTTCTAAATGGCTTATTTGAAGGCAATTTTGATCTGTTCAATTACACGTCAGTGTCTGCAAATCACTTGGTGTCAGAATTTGTTCTTGTAGATCCAAGAGTCAGGGATCATTCTTTATTCTTGATGTATGGGTGGCTCTTATGTGCTGATTGTCTGCGTTGTTCAATGACTGATAGTTTTTCCTAGAAACCTGCTGCTGGCAATTGTTATGAGATTGCAAATTGGTTCCCAAGCAATGCTAAGATGTTTGCACATTTTCAGGGAATCCATATATTGTCCTGGGAAAAGACCTAATATGCCTCTATACCTATATAGATTTGCACACATCTCAGGACATACTTGACATTGTGGGTGTTTCTACAGCTGTGTAGAATATTCTGAGAGAGAATCATTGTCAGCTATATACAGAGGCTCTGAGCGCCCCCATGGGCCCCTGAATGAGGTGTGGGGCTGTCTCCTGCTACTTGTTAAAATTCTGCGCTCAAATTTAAGGATAAACTGGGATGATATGTTTTCTCTTTATTGTCAGAGTGTTCATTCCATTAAACACTGTTAAATTGCACGTGGAGGGTGATGACTATATTCATAGCTCATAAAATACTTCTGAAGATAAATCCTTTTTGAATAGACCGAATTACATTGAATTATATAAATTATCAGAAAAGGCTACCAACACCCACTCAGAGCACACATGATCATTGTGGCATCAACAAATTCTATATAGATTTCAGAAACAAAGACTAAATATTTCCAGTAAGCATAACTTAAGTTTATCTGCCATGTGATGCTACCTCCTTTCTTGGTTATGAAACATTAGTATTGCTTGAATGGATAAATTGATATGTTCTTTGCCCCTCATTTTGGGAAGCCCACCTACCCTGGGATGTGAGGTTCATGTTAAAATATTGATAATAAATCAGTTTTTGGTATCTCTTGATGTTCCATGAACCTCAGTGAATTTATTGTTCATTACAAAATGTGCTCCCCTTTTGAAGATATGTTACAAAATTACCACAGCATTTTGTTTGAGACAATTTGATATTTAACATTGTTTCATTGCTTCCTTAGTAATTCCTCCCACCCTTCTCCAATACTTTCTGTATGTATCCATCTGTGGTCTCATATCTACTGCTTAGATTGTAAGCTCTTTGATGCAGGGACCGTTCTTGTGTTGTACTGCACCTGGCACAGTGAGGTACTGCCTCATGAACAGGGCTCTTAGATGCTACAATTATATACATAATAAATAATGCAGTGGTGGTGTTCTAATGAAACAGAACCAGCACAAAGGTGCGTTACTTCCCTATTATTGAAATTTCACCATAAATGTGAGTACGTCAGTTTGCTCTGAAATAAGAAAAAAAAGATGGATAGATGGGACTGTATAAGACTCAGAACCTTTTTAGGAAAATACTGTTTTCATTTTCAAGCATGTCTGCATTTCTTGATTCCAGCAGAGAGCAGAAGTAACAAAATCCTGTAAAAGAGAGATGAGATTTTTCTCTCACTAATGACACAACTAGAACCAAAAGGAATCATAATTCTCATCAGACTTTCTCTTCATGGAATTTTCAACCTGAGTTTGCAGACCTGAGAGTTTTTGAGGTGTGGTTTTTACCTTCTCATTTGATATAGATTTTCCCTTCTCTAGTAAAATGAAGACTGATATGTAATCCACAACACACAAGGTATATGAGACAGTTTTCATTTTCTGTATTAATTTTAGCATTATCACAAACATTAACAATTCAGTCACTTTCTTGTTATTCATTAATGCTTTTTTCTACTAGCAAGGTCAGCAGTCATAGTTTCAAATATTTCCTCCATGCCAGGACAGAAGTGACAAGACATAAATAAAGACTATTTGTCCTGTGATATCTGGCTCTTTTGTATTGCAAGTGTCATAAGTAATTCTGTTGATGATTTTGGAGTTACCTCTGGGTCTGTCAGAAGTATGCGCCTGTCTGAACTCTGTTGCTTTCCTGAACACAATTTCGTCTTTGCTAATTGTTGATTCTGGCAAGCTGGTACACTTTGAGGCTTGGACTGTGGGGAGAATTAAGTTTCTATGTAGATTTTTTTTTTTAAGACCATGTGTGGGTGTACAGTGTGGGATAAATTTACAAAGTTATTAGAAGCAAAAATGCATGCATCAGCTGCATGTGTTAAAAACCTACAGCTATAGGTATGAATTGGCATTAGCAAGAACAAATCACATACCAGTGAATCTGCAGCTTCATTGTTATAGGATCAGACTTCTAATGTGATGGTTCTTCTTCAAGACAAAAGTATTCAATAAATATTCTGTTTTGTATTTTGGGAGAAAACAAATATAATTTTAGGTCTCAAAATTTTCCATTTCACTGGGGTCTTAGGATGTTAAACAGAACTACTAACATTAGATATTTTAAAATCAGCAAATCTAGATATCTTTCATCCAAGAATTTTAATAGATCTGGCTTGAAGGGTTTGCCAGTCTGTGAATTTCAGTAAATCTTGGAACATTATGGAAGTCCTAGAAGACTGGAAAAAAGCTAAATTTATGCACATATTTTAAATGGGTAAATAAGATACCCAGGTAATTAGAGGCCTTTTAATTTGATATTGATCCCAGCCAAGATAATGGAGTGACTGATATGGGACTTGATTAATAAAAAATTAAAGGAGGCTAATTCTCCATCACTGATAATTTTTAAGTCAAGATTGGATGTTTTTCTAAAATATATGCTCTAGGAATTATTGTGGGGAAGTTCTGTGGTCTGTGTTATACAGGAGGTCTGACTAGACCAGAGTGGGCAATAAAATGGCAGCGGTTCACAGGGCTTAGCCCCTGGTGGGCTGCTGCTGCTATATTTACCTGCACCTCCACAGGCACAGGCGATGGCAGCTCCTGTTGGCCACAGATCACTGTTTCCAGCCAATGAGAGAAGCAGGAAGCAGTGCAGACTGGGCCACCATTTTACGCAGCTCCCATTGGCCCTAAGCCAACAGGAGCTAGAAGTGCCCATACTTTTGGAGGCACAGGTAAATATGGCAGAGGGGGCCCACCAGGGCTAACTCTCATGGACCACCCTCAGGCTGATGTTTGCCTACCCCTTTCACTAGATGATCATAGTAGTCCCTTCTGGCCTTGGAATCTATGAGTCTATTAATATGATTGGGTGAAGTCTTAATCAGTTGATGGTTCAGGTGTGCCAGCAGGGAATCATTTCTACTTTTGTATGGAAAGGTTCTTGCTTCTACAAATGGTCATATGTTCAATTTCTGCTGATTCCCCTGTATAGATAGTAATACACCCAAAGAGAAGTTCTGGGCTTGATGCAAAAATTACTGGATTGAGGTTCTATGGTCTGATTAAAATATCATAATGCTTCTGTCTGGCTTTAAAGTCAGTGATTTGCAGATGCTTTTCATGAATAAATGTTTATTTCCCCAAATACCAGGTGGTGTGCCTGTGCTTTGTGTGGCTTGCATAGTGAAAGGTATCTTGAGAATTTTAGTCTCTATATAAATGACAAACCAAAAAGTCTGTGTTAAAAGAGTTGTACTAGAGTTGCAAAGTCAAGCACTCAAAAGTTAGGAAATACAAGATGTTACTCAGGAAACACTGGGAGGCTTGGATTGATGAGAAGGAATGAAAAGGCACAGATTTATCAATACCACTTTTTGAGAAAGGTGAGTCTTTAATTCCTGGGTCATAGCACAATGCACTAGTGGATTTTGTTTGGAAAAAAGAGCAAGGACATATTTGTTCTGTCAATCTGGATGTTCAGTCTGTGTGGCATGTGAAGTGAGACTCTGGAGAGATTGCTTATAGTGGATGGACTATTACAGCAAACCCTTAGACAGTTGTTTTGAGAATAACACAAAGTACAGAGAGCAATTTTTTAACATCTGGAGAATGTGGCTAAATCTGAAAGGATTTTCACAGAGATGGCAAAAGGCACCTCTTTGATCCCAGAGCTATTGCTTTTCTTCCAAATTTCATGCTGCAAACAAATGATGAATTAAAAATCTTCAGAGCATGTTTGAAAACAATTGTGTAGGAGGGACTGTTATCCAGACTACCACTCCTCCCATAATTAGACATTTGAGATGGTAAATCTGTGATTCTTCAGGATTTTAGTAACAAGGGATAAATCTTAATCAAATATCCAAATCCTAAAGATCTTTGAACTGCAGGGAACACCACTAACCAAACTATGGATATGTCTATCCTTCAAGAAAAAGGGACTTGGGGTCCAGGTCTAAAAATAGTCATCTAAATATATGGGTTTTGGCTGGAGCCAGGGTTCTCAAACCCATTTAGAGGAGGGGAGGATCGCAGTGCCCAGGTTCCAGCTGAAACCCACATGTCTTCACTGCCACTTTCAGCCCAGCAGCCACGTCTCAGTCAATGTACAGATTTGGTGCCATGGTGTTTGCAGTGTTGACATATCCAAGGATCTGTAATTTACAAATGGATCTAAACAAAGAACTGAATCAGAATTCTACCCAAATTTGGAGTACTTAATATCCAGATCTGGTTCTGAAATGAGCCATTAATAATTGTAACTTAATTATTAACTCACCATCAAAATATTTTAGTAATTTATTCAAAGATTACCAATTCTTGAATATAATTTCTCATAATCATTTACAATAATGTATTTTTCTCTTTCCATATGTCTGGTGATCCAGAAAGGTTAAGAAATCTGTTTTGCACATATATAATGCTCTTCTGTGTTTATGATTTTGAAACGAGCTCTTTAAAATATTTACATATAGTTCTATGAAGATACAAAGTATACATAATCAAATAAAACACTTCCTAATTTTAAATATGGCAGAATTACAATATATGGTAATTACATTACAATTTGAAGAGGAAAGTTTGTTGTAAAGAGTACTAATATACAAGTTATAAACACGACGAAGAGTCCTGTGGCACCTTAGTTATAAACAGTTAAGGCAGAAAACAGGTAGAAAAATAGCTGTAAAATCTGTTATGTGAACTGAGGTATATAAAGAAAGGACTCCTATAATGAATTTAAGCCAGGTTGGGAGTACAAAGGTTAGACACAGCATCAGAAAAACTGAGATATACAATTTGCAAAGTTTTTAATTTTGATACATGAACACGAGTTGAATGTAGCAACAGCTAAGCAAAAGCATTTAAAGTTCCAGTTTGAGGTTAGGAAAGACGTTTTTCTATACATCATTAGCAATGTAATTGCTGAAAGCAATTAACTATCTTATGCAGCTAAAATGCTTTTTATATCCATTTAAATTGTTCTTTTTAATGGTCTTGAATGTGAAACACAAGACTATTCATTCTGGAAAAAGAGTGTGTACTTCTGCTCATCTACATGTGTAAAAATAAGACATTGAAGTTTAATTCCTTACTTTCCAAGACAAAATATCATTTTGTGAAGCAGAAAAGATTGGGCTTTGGCTCAATATTGAGTGAAAGTGACTGTACTGTGAAGGTGACTAAAGAACACATTATTTCTCCTTTACGATGTTACCAGTCATTGTCATGGTGGTTTATTATTAGCACAGAGTGTGATGCATTTTCATTGTATCCTAATGAAATGGTTAACATAAAGGAAGGCTATAAAGAGGCAAGTAGTGTATAATACATATGCTTGCTCACTCCTATGGGAATATTCATTCTTTTTTTTTTTCAATGTCCAAACTGGCAAATCCTGGCTCTGATAAATGGGTTCCATGTAAGCACAAAGATCCTGCATGGGATATGTAGGATTTGGGCCTTTTTTGCTATTGGCAGGGTATGGGGCTCAAGGAAGTCAGGAGAAAAGTTATGTCTGAAGCAAGTACAGAGGTGATTAATAATTAGAACAGAAGCCAGAGATAGTTTTGTACTCCATTGGAAATTCTCTTTCTTTGGTTTTGTTACATTCCTAAGTACTGCAGCTACATTTTAAAAAGAAAGGCAAAGTTTATTTATTACAAAAAAATTAACTTAAGCAGTTTTGAAGATTATCCTTGAGGTGACCTGATGGAATCTGGATGCAGATACTTGGACTATTAGCATTTAGGGTTCAGGTGTTTTTGTTTTATCAGAACCATACAAGGGTCTCTGGGATTTGTAGTTCCAGTGATGTTAGCTGCTGGGATTGGACTGTGCTGGTCCCTGTGGTCATAGCTGTTGGGATGGGGTTGCGTCAGCTGCTACTTTGCAGGAGACATAAACATTTGAAAGAGCAGTAACCTAAACTTGTGGCCCCTTTCAGTTAGGCAATGAAGTAGAGGGAATCCTGTAATTTAAAATGATCATTTTCAGGAGTTTGGATTTTGAACTAAAACTTTGGAGATAGATCCAGACTGATCAGTTGGGATCTGACCATGTTCAGGGGCATTTCTGTTTGGACTCTGCTCTTCTAGTGATTTTTCTTATGAGGACTACTTTAAGATGTTGCAGCAGGTCCCTTACGATCAGTAAAGCAGAAGCAAAAGACAAATGAGTGGAAAATAACCACCTTGACTTAAGAATTTACATGATAGTCATCCACTAAAATGATTACATGCCAAAACAGATGCCAGTGGGTATATATTTGGAGTTATGGTTGTGCTAATATGCTATGAAAATGTTGTTTGATACAGTACATAGAGAATGGCTGTGAAGTATATTTATGGGCTTAGGAGCTGTTCTCCAACCAGCATAATTTGTAACGTAGTACAACATGATTGGATTCAGTGCCACTTTTAGATCAAAGTATTATAATAAACTTAAGACCTTCAGTAAGAGCTGCGTTCTTCTCCATGTTGTTGCCTCACTCCTGCATTTGAGAAAGATGGAGCAGCTGAAATAACTGTTGAACTAGCAATAAAGGAGACAGTCCTATCTGCAGACAAAATTTTGCTGATGTAGCATTGGTAGCTCATGGCTTCTCAGGAAATGTATAGGCTACGTCTACACTACGCGCTATGCCGGAAGAGGCAAGGCATAAGGATCTTGCGCAAAAAGGGGGTTTAGTGCAAAACAGAAACATCTGCACTGCTTGTTTTTGTGCAAAAACCCCTTGCGCAAAAACAGATAGGAAGAGATTATGCAAATGAAGCATGAGAAATGGGAATTTGTGCTTCATTTGCATTGCCTCTTCTGGCAAAGCACGTAGTGTAGACAGAGCCACAGTGTTTTTATTTTCCATTTAGAAGTTAGTATTTCTGTGGTTTGAAAACAGATTGTGCTGAAACTTGGCCTGTAGGTTTTCATCTTGCAGGGGATATTTTTTTTGTGCAAAAATAGTTTCAACACTATCAGGCTGCAATTATTGAACTGGCAAAATAAAGAGATTTAGCTTTTTTTTCCCTCCCACAGGATTTTTGCCAAGATACAGAAAAAAAACCTGGCTTAATTAAAAGAAAATATGTAGGCAGCTTAAACTCTTTTGGTGTAATAAGATATAAAACACCCAATAAACTTAACTTTGAATAAAAGTTACTGTATCTGATCAATGGGTGCATTGCTAAAGATTTTTTTGTTTTGTTTTTGTTTTTTGGTTTTTTTCATGCTGCTTAGCTATTTTGACGGTGGATGGAATTTCTGATGAAGTGAATGACATAAGTTTGATTTAATTTAATAGAATTTGAACTAGCACAAATGTCTTAGCAGTACAGTAGATTTTTCTTCATGTACATCTCATGCTTTTTAAGAGAGGACGTTTTACAGCATCTAATGCAGTAGTGTTGAAACACAAAAGTTAAGTGAATGATGGAATAATATACTCAGCTCTGATACAGTGTTTTTCATCAGTTTCAGGTCTGATATAGTGCTTTTTGTCAGTAGATCTCAAAGGGATCTACAAATGAGTTAAATATAGTTCTCAGTTTTACATATTGGAGTGAAGAGTAACTGTTATAGGTTTAATAGTGTAACCAACCTAAAGGTACGCTTTCAATATGTTTAACTGAGAAGATCTTTGGTATATATTTTAATGGAAATACTACTTTCAAAAATAAACACCAGTTGAAAACAAATTAAAATAACTTTAAGAATCTGAATGAGCTGCAAAAATATGAGGCTATTCAGTGTTAAGACTCCCAAAAGTAACTTTGCTTCATCCCCATTTGTCTAAGTATTATACCTGAAAGTTACAAGTAATTCTTCCTTCTCCTGGTTCACTACAGAAAGAAGCAAAATGCAGGACAATGTAGCACTTTAAAGACTAACAAGATGGTTTATTAGATGATGAGCTTTCGTGGGCCAGACCCACTTCCTCAGATCAAATAGTGGAAGAAAGTAGTCACAACCATATATACCAAAGGATACAATTAAAAAAAATGAACAAATATGAAAAGGACAAATCACATTGCAGAACAGAAGGGGGATGCGGGGGGGTGGGAAGGAAGGTAAGTGTCTGTGAATTGCTGATATTAAAGGTAGGGAGAGTGGGATGTTTGTGAGTTAATGGTATTACAGGTGATAATTGGGGAAACTGTCTTGGTAATGGGTGAGAAAGTTCAAAGTCTTGTTATATTTCTGGATGCGCAGGAATATGTGTTCTTGATCTTATAACTTACTTGGTTAGGTCCAATAATGGTATCAGCAGAATGAATATGTGGACAAAGCTGGCAACGGGGTTTGTTGCATCGTCTATAGCCAAGCCCTTCGATACAACCGCATCTGCTCTAACCCCACTGACAGAGACCAGAAGCTTCAGGATCTCTACCAAGCATTTATAAATCTCAACTACCCACCCAGAGAAATAAAAAATGGTATTCTGCTGATACCATTATTGGACCTAACCAAGTAAGTTATAAGATCAAGAACACATATTCCTGCGCATCCAGAAATATAATCTATTCTATCATGTGCCGAAAGTGTCCGTCTGCTATGTACATTGGACAAACATCTCAGACACTTCGCCAAAGGATTAATGCCCACAAAACAGATATCAGACAAGATCACAAAGAGAAAACAGTTTCTTGCCACTTTAACCAGAAAGGACACTCTCTAAATGACTTAGCCACCTGCATTCTGCTACAAAGACCTTTTACATCTGCACTTGAAAGGGAATCCTCTGAACTGTCATTCATGTTAAAATTCGACACTTATCACCAAGGACTTAACAAGACTTTGAACTTTCTCACCCATTACCAAGACAGTTTCCCCAATTATCACCTGTAATACCATTAACTCACAAACATCCCACTCTCCCTACCTTTAATATCAGCAATTCACAGACACTTACCTTCCTTCCCACCCCCCCGCATCCCCCTTCTGTTCTGCAATGTGATTTGTCCTTTTCATATTTGTTCATTTTTTTTAATTGTATCCTTTGGTATATATGGTTGTGACTACTTTCTTCCACTATTTGATCTGAGGAAGTGGGTCTGGCCCACGAAAGCTCATCATCTAATAAACCATCTTGTTAGTCTTTAAAGTGCTACATTGTCCTGCATTTTGCTTCAACTACCCCAGACTAACACGGCTACATTTCTATCACTATTCTACAGAAAGAAGGGAAGCCCTTTTTCTAGGGAGAAAACAGGAGGACAGGATATAAAGATACTATACTCTGACTGGCAGATCATAGCCTTGAAGAAAGTGTGCCTTACTAGCATGTGGCATACCCATCATTCCTAAAAGGAATCATAGAATTATAGAACACTAGAATTGGAAGGGACCTCGAGAGGTCATCGAGTCCAGTCCCCTGCCCTCATGGCAGGACCAAGCACCATCTCTAGACCATCCCTGATACATGTCTGTCAGGCTTGTGGGCAGGAAATACTAGCGCAGTACATACTATATTTCTGCTCATAAAAATAAGTAATATGATGCGGCAGCAGGTTCAAATCATAGCAAGTTAAATCACCAATTTTAATTATGATTTAAATTGACAAACAGGAAACATTTATTTAAATAATCAATTTTAGACATACTTTGCACTTGCAAGTTTTAGCTGTTTTCCTAAATAAAGGTTCATTGTCATTGATTAGTATCCATTGCAAACATGATTTACAAGTAATGGTAGCTTTTACACTAAATTAGTTGTTTGTTTTTTGCTAACTATAATAATACATTATATTTATACACGTTTATTTAGGCAATTATGGAGCTTAATCTAAATTGGCTCTTATTCTGTACATTTTTATTATGGTAGAACTTGGTAAATGAGGCATTTCTCATTTCTAGATGTTAATTACATTTTTTATTTATGGTTTCTCTTAAGTTTTATTGGGCTAAAAATTAAATTGAAAATGCTGAGAAATATTATTTTAAAATGACATTTTTATTAAAAAGAACTATCTTAAGAGTGCTAGATCTATAGCCTACTTAGTGCACTAAGGAAGTATTAAATGTAGTTCATGAATTGGACTGATTTCTAGTTACCATGTCCTTCAAGATTTTAAAGTTAATAGACCTTGTTCTCACAATTAGATTTTTATTCATCGATGGGAAGAAGAAAACAAGCTTTCCTTCTTTTTCAAATCCCAATTGGTTTCTGAAACTTGAATGAACTAGTCATTGGACTGAACTCATATAATACGTTTGAAATGAACAAAATGTTTTCTCTGCACCTGCAGATGAGGCTATTGCTGTCAGTCAAAAGCTGGTGTAGCATTTATCAACTGTTTCTCCAGTGGACTGACTTTCTTTCAAACTTGGCAATAAATGTGTATGGATTACAGTAAGATTATACCTTAACATAGGCTGTCATAATTTCAGATAGTTTTATTTTTTTAAATAATAAAAATGTATTCAATTTAAATTAAAACAAATGTGATTGTTTTACTTTTGTTAAATAATTGATTTTTATCCACTGTGTGGCCGCCTACCTTGAGCCAACCTGTCCTACTCTGCCAGATGGATAGCTGGAAGTACCACATTCTACCAACCTTCATTTTCCTTCATAGTTGCATGGGTAGAAGCAGAATGTCACTGAAGTTAATTAAAGCCAATGAAATTATATATTGAATGAAATTATTCCCTTCATTTTAACATGGAATATGGTCATAATGAAAGTGAGGATAGTTATTTATCTGACAGTTATATAGTTCATAATCAGTGATGATATTCCATTGATATCTTTGGTAGATGTAGGCCTTACATATATACACTTGCAAAGATTGAGGATGTAATATACACATGTACAAATATTACTTATGCATAATTCATTTGAATTTCAAAGAGGTCATTTTAATAAAAACATATCAAATATATTTTTTCAATTTCACTTTTTTTGTGAGCAAAGTGATTTGTTTTATTTTATACTATGACAGTAAGCAACATATTCCTTATAAGTTATGTTAAAATTCATATTTTTATTTCAACTGTAAAATGAGAATTATGATTAGAATGTGGTCCCTTTGTTCATGTCCATTATGACACAGTCTTTATGTATTGTGACAGACACAGACCAGCTGGCTGCTGCACTCTAATGGAAGGCAGATATTGCTGCTCTGGGTAAACTATTTCCTCTTCCCTGAGTAACCAGGCCAGAACCTAGTGAGCACAACAGGACAGGCCCCTCCGGCCAATTAAGAGTTTGCCAGAAGTAGCAGGCTAATCAGAGCACCTGTCGCCCATTAAGGCCTACTGGGTTTTGTTTAAAAGGTCTCCCTGCAGGGAGGGCAAGAGCCCAAGGTTGGAGAGTTAAGAGGTACTCTGGTTGACACTAAGGGCTGCACGGAAGGCAGAGCTGGAGAGGAGTAGGAGTGATTTGCTCAGGTACGGGAGGAAAGGTACTGGGAGGGATCGTTTGGGGAAGTGGCCCAGGGAAGAAGCTGTCAGATTGGGAATAGAGGAAACCCTGTCTGATGTCACTACCTTAGGGTCCTTCGGTCAGAATCTGGGGTATTGTGTGGTCTTAGGTTCCCCCCAACCCTTCCCACGCCATTAGAGTCTGCCCCTGAGAGAGGAGACAAGTACTATGGAAGGGTTTTACCCCAAACTGTGAACTAGACTATTATAAAGATTGCTCAGTTGGCTGTGACTCTTGCCTCTGTAAAGGAAAAGAGGCCGTGTAGAAGGTCACAGTGAGCCTCTGAGGCAAACATTATCTGCCAGAAGCACAGGACCTAGGGGCATGGCTAGCGCTTTGCCTCAGTACGCAATCAGATACTGTTTTTCCTATGGGATAGAAAGACTCCCTGTTCTCAGTTCTGGTGCCAGGACCTAGCATGGCCTGCAAATAGCCCAGAGATGTAATTGCAGAGAAAGTCCTGCTTAGCTTCATGTTGGAGCATGGTTATGACATGCATAATTTTAAGGAAGTTAGTTGCTGAAATTTAAAAAAAGTCTCTTGTAAGAAGATATGAACTAATTTTTCAAAGGCTTGTAATTTGGCAGGTAGGGGTTTGTGTTTTGTCATCCTGTACACAAAAACTATCCCTACTCAATTTCAAGTTCTAGCTGCAAAGCATGGGGGGCAACATGATGAAGCATATGGAGTACCATGCAACATAAATAGATGCAAGATAGGGCATCTTGGAAGGAACAGTTTAAACTATGTTTAAACTGACTCAAAGTAACATCTCACAAAAATGATCTAGGCATTTTTGTAAACAACTGACTAAAGAAATCCATTTGGGTGATGGCAGGGATTAAGAACAAATAAGATATGTAAACTGTGTTAAGGCGGGGACAGAAAATAACAAGGAACATATTATAATAATATTATACAGACAGACTGTCCCTTAAATCAATATCTTGGAAACTGTAATGTTTTGATCACCGCTTTTGATCAGTTTTGATCACCCCTTCTCTTTAGTGCTTCAGGATCAAATAAAGGGTAAAAGAAAGCATTGGATACTTTTGGGAATGAGAAAAGTATAATGTAGCAGTCACATTAGTTAACCTGAAAATTATTGGAACTATAATTTCTCAAAGCTTAGAGTATAAATTGATTAGGGTGAAGAAAAATATACTGCCCCAATATACAAAATAATGCAGCACAGTTGATCGGATTCATTATGATTTGATATGCATACTACTCTACAGCATTAGGTATGAGAAGGATGCTGAACTTGATGGACCTTTGTCCTGTCATAGTATGTCCAGCACTGTCTTAGCCTTTAGGGTGAGCCTGGTCAACAGTGTTTGCTCTTTGCACCAGCTCAAGTAAATCATATCCACTGAATGCTTTATTTTTTGGGTCTGACTGAAATCAGGGATGTTTCATGTAGATAGTAGTTGTGTAACATACTACGCAGAGCCCTTGTGGCCTTCCTATGTGAGTCAGAACTAATTTTCTATATAAAATGGAGAGCAGTATCCTAAAGAAGTTTCACTTTTCAGGGTCTCCACAGACCCTGTTTTAAATGATTTTGTGGGAGGGCTGAATAAGTTAAGCATTGGAAAAATTGCAAAATAGTTCTGTAGAAGTGAGTCTTAAAAGATCTTTTTAAAAAATATATGTTAACATGCTTAATATTGCAGATTTCCATGTCTTGCCTCAGACCACTAGCAAGTTAATTTTGAATGTTTCTGTCTTAAAATGTCAGACACTTGACATTGATTTGTTGTTGGGTTTTTCTGGGTGGGCAAAAGATTTCAATCTGGAAAGTAAAATGAGAAAATAAACTATGTAAGATATTTGTTTTCTTTTGGATTTAAAAATATGTGTAATGTTAATGACACAAGAAAGGGAAAGGAAGAAGTTGAGCTTTTTTAAAGTCTAATCTCATGATTACTATTAGCTATACTAGTATACTCTAAGATTAATTTGGCCCAGAAAGAACTTTTCTTTTCCTGTTATTGAAGAGGCTCAGGTCTACCTCATACTTTCTGTGTCTGAAGCCTGTTACACGAAAATTTCTCAACCTATTGTATCTTGCTATTATACTTGATATGCTAATGATCTGGTCTCTGTCTACGTACAGAGTTAAGGATTTTGTGATCTGTAAGAGGATCGTAGAAATATTTTGGCACAATGCAAGAGAACAAGGCATCAAATAGGGTTAACTGTTCTTTGCTGCATGTCTCCAGGGTACGCAAGAGAGAGCCTCACATCACAGTGTGTAATAATAAGGGCTTTTATTTTACAGATGGGTATGATCCAGTATTTTTTGTTCAAACATCACTAAAATGTGTGGGGGACTTGAGGAGGTCAAAATCCAGGTCTGAATTTTGTAGCTTCATTTCATTTCTATTTGCGGGAAGAACACATTCACTGTTTATGTTGGAAGGCAAGGGCATGCCCTCTTCTTGGTGCCTTTGAAAGTTACACCACATAGTTGGGTATCTAAATCCTGATTATGAAAAAGCTCTCACTGAAATAGGTGCTAATACCTCTTTATTAATTAATGTGAATTTGAAGATGCTGGGGCATAATAAAAGTCCATCAGAATTCTGACATAGACTTTCCCTAAATAACAATCCTCTAATTTTGGATTTTTGTTTCTCTGGTGGGGTTTTTGTGTGTGTGTTTTTTTTGTAAGCTACATAGATATTGGCAGCATCCTTAGAATATTCCAACTGGAACAGGAAAATATCACTTTTAATAAAAATTCTCATTTAGGGCCTAATCTAGTGAATCTTTACATTGATTTCAGTGGATTTTGGCTCAAACCCTATATTTATTGACAAACACTGTATTGTATTTATCTACTGCCCACCAAAGGGAAATGGGAATTCCTAAATTCTAATCAATGTTCCCTCTAAGCTGTGCACTTGGGTGGCTACCCAGGAGAAATTGAAATGCTGCCCAGCTGATTAGAAAAGCATGCACAATGCCCAGAGCCAGCAGCATGTGTTTCTACTGGTGGTGCACATTTACATGTGTCAGTGCACATAATAAAATGTACTGCACCTATGGATGGAAAAAATAGAGGGAACGCTAGTTCTAATACAGATTTTGAAACTGTAGTGCAAATATTTTAGGATCACGGTTTTTTAGTATTTATTACTAGAAAAAATGATATACAGTTCACCTCAACAGTCTCTGAAACTAGTGGTCATTGGTCTTTCCATTTCTTTATTGTGCCTTTTATTGTAATGGAAGACATAATTAATGAGGGTTGTTTTCTATGTAGTGTATTTTGTACCATCTATGGATAAGAGGTAATTGGTGATAGCACTCTTTGAAGAGTTCAAAATAAGTTATCTAAAACTGTTCTTTTCCCCTTAATTTGGTGATTATTTTCCCAGGAGCCATGACAACTGTTTAATTAGTATTGAATGAATTTAAGTTTTTAGTTGTCTTAGAAGAATCCAGATGAAATGAAAATAATCACATTCCCTGCAGCAGAAATGAGAGTCAGTGGAAAAAATAATATTGTCTATTTAAAATATTTTTATTTCAACATTATTTATTTAGGTTTTTCATGACATTTGTTATAAATCACTTTGTAATTCAGTGACTTAATCTAAAATGTGAGGTAGTTGCTAAAGGAGCATAAAAGATTCTAATTAAAAGCCAAGTCAAATAAAACTCTTTTTAAGAGACATGTAAATTGCCTAGCAGATTTACATATTCTAGTAGCCAGTGGATGAGAAATGTCATGGTCTAATGACATGACACAAAAACACAAAATTATCCCTTCTGGAAACAAATAAACAAAAAATCATCTATTGTTTTCAGTGGAATGGGTCCTGATTTTCACAAGGTAAAATTGAATGCAGGGCCTGCATGCTTGCATCCAGCAATTTGTATAAGCACACCAACCTACCGTTCTCATACCTGTCAAGTCAGGTTTTTATTGCTGACACCTGGTTCAGATTGGTAAATATATAAAACTGTAATGCATTTGAGGGCTGCATAATACAATGAGCTTTAGCTCTTACACAGAGCAAATGATGATAATGAAAGAAAGCATAAACAGTTGAGGACTAGAAGCAAAGGCTTAGCTTTATCTTTTCTCCCTTCTTCTCGTCTCTTCCTTTGAGAGAGTTCCCTCAACTGTGCAGTTCGGAGAAGCAAACTAGGGGGATACAGAAGGGTGTAGAACAGTGGCTGTTTAGCATGCTCTCCCATTCTTTTTGGTCTGCAGCCAACTACAGGGTAACTGAGGGCTAGAGCTCCATGAAGGATCTGGGGACCTCCTGAAAGAGGGTGGGGAGCACATGCCTCTCAGGAACCCCCAACATTTCCAATACTTGGAGCCCCCATGGCATCATGATGCTTGCGGAAGTCATTCTCCCAATGTGAGGTAGTCAACAGTGCAGGGTACTCAGCTTCATCATTTCTAGTACATTTTCTCCCCAGAGAGTCCAAGAGTTGTCAGATATTTTAGGCCATGCTCCTTGCCCTCATATGAAAGTTGTGATCACTTTGTGACCTGACAATGCCAGACGGGAAACTAATTAGCTCAATTGGCCTGCTCGGCACCAGTGAGGCACACCTACAAGCCTTTTTCTGGCTGGGGGAGAGGAGTTTAAAAGGAGAAAACCTACCAGAGGAAAGGCTGGTGAACAGCAATAGGACTGCCCTGCTTCAGACACCCTTGGTGAGAGGAAGCTATCAATCAACCTTACTACTACGTAAACTGCATGACCCAGCCTCAGAGCAGCTCAGTCTGCTAGGAGGGGCTGTGTTAGCCGGTGGCCGGGGCAGTGAGTGGTCTGTGAGCCCTATTACACGCCTGAGTCTTGAACTGCTAGAACAGGGTCCCTTTACAGCGGGCATCCAAGGGAGGCTGACAGGTGCCCCGAGGGTTTGCCCCGTGGAGGTGGAACAACCCAATACTGTGTTTACCCCTGACTGGCTGTGATCCTTTTAATTGTGTCTGGTTCTGTTACAGCAACAGGAGGAGTCAGGTTAAAGCTTAAACTGTTACTATTTTATTGTTACAAGGCAAGCTTAGCTGTTAAATGTTACTGCTGTGTTACAGATAACACAGCCACTACTAAAGGACAAGACAGAAATTACAATAAAAGTCACTTACAGGTACCATGAAACCCTTTTCGTTCTCTGAGCTCTTATTAAATGCATGTAAAATAGACACCCAGCAGGTATAGTCTCACCCCTGCGATCCTTACTCCGGCAAAACCAGTTCCTCTCAATCCCAATGGGAAGCAGTCAGTACGAGACTAAGGCATCCTTAAAGTCTCGGGGGTCCAAGACCGCCTGACCAGCAGGTGTGTGGGTGGATCTCCAATGAGAGTGGGGCACAGGGCCCTACTTTATACCCCTGTGGTCACGTAAACGCTTCTCTTGTCATTAAAATGCCAATTAAGTTGGAACGTCTTTGTGATGCCCATTCCCGCAGGGGGTCCGAAGCTTAATTTGCACCTGTGAGGTGGTGGTAACTAAATCATTAGGGCTGGACATTCTTTTTCTGATGGGGTGACAGATTCCTCTTCTGGGACGGTGTGTGTAGGCGTAATAATACTGGTACCAGCCATAGGTAGCCCAAGGCTCCCGGACCGCCTGCTGGCCCAATTGTCGCTGTTCTCTGGTTTCTGTCTAGCATCCAGGGCCATTGTTATACCAGCACCTCTAGAGGCCCTGGAGCCCTTGAAGACAGAGTTTCGCTCCCAAGGATTCTCTCTCCCAAGGATGTCAGAGGGAGGAACGGGGAGAGAGAGAAAGAGAGGGGGGAGGGGGCTTTCTGTCTGGCTACAGGCTGGAGGTAGATTCCATTTAGTCTAAGCACCACGGATGACCCAAGAAGTCCACTTGAATTCCTAGTCACTCTTAATTGTTTTTCCATGGGCTTCCCTCTCCAATAGGAAAGGAAAGAAGGTAGAGGACTTCCTTTTGTTTGCGCCAAGAACGCCTTTGGGTATCTACCAGGAGGTGAGGTATAATTTCAAAAAGATGGTATAAGGACCTGTAGCAGGGGCTGGAGGAGACTTGAGGGGACCTTTGCTGCACCTCTCCCGCCCCCCCGTCCCCCGCACTTCCTCTTCAATGGACAGGGTGAAGTTTCCAGTGGACTTTGATAGGTGACCACATTTGATGTAATCACATCTGACAAAGTAGCCACCCCAAACTCAAGCTAATAAAACCCTTATAAGATTCTATTATATATGGTATGCCACATAATTTGCAGATTTTGTTTTAAATGTATTATTTAAAAGTTTAGGCTGAGATTTTGAAAGCTGTCTAGGTAATCTGGATGCTTGATTCCCATTAATTTTATCTATAACAAATGTAGTCTATCTTTTCTTTGTCACATTTTATTTTGTATTTTAGAAAAGCATAAAGAAATAAAATCACAAAAAGGTAATAGAAATATTAATAAATACATTACCATAATTATGAGTTACTCAGTACATTTGCAGTATAAGGTATTTATCAACTTGGCTAAATAGTCTTTGCTTGCCTCTCTTGGGAACCTGCAGGTGTTAAATTAGCTACATGATTATTCTGCTATTATTCTTTGAATAGAGTTAGCAATATATTAAGAATCAAGAGGATAATAAGAAAAATTGGAATACGCTATGAAGTTCAAGAAGTGTGTTCCCTAGATCATAGCAAGATCTCTAGGCAGGCATGCAAAATTCAGTGAAAATTAGATGCAATATTGTATGTTGTTTTTCTTTTTCTTTTTGAACATAGGGAGCTGTCAATAAATGTATTTTAGATAACAAAAGTAAGAGCTGAAGATATAGTGATCTAAGAGACATTAAGAAATCATAAGATATAAGAATTTCTCCATAAAAATCCTCACTGTATTTGGGCTCATTAACTTTACAAAATAAAGCAGACACTTTTGTCCGCTCTGCTATGTAATTTTTGGATCTCTGAAAATTCACAGATGTTAGGTCTGACATAGTTACCAGGAAAAATTAGAAAATATTGAGTATTGAGAATACTCTGCACAACCCATAGGTGTAGAGATACCCACGTCATTGAGAACTAGAGTGGTTCTGCTGGTGAGAGTGGTCAATATTTGAGCAAGTTTCATGGAGGGTACCGTCATTTGTTTGCCACAGAACTGAGCTCTTCAGCAGCTCCTGAAGTGATGTCCTAATGAGAAAGCTGTGGTGCACCAGAGAAGGAGGAAACACAGGATGGGTGGTTATGTATGGATATGGACTTAGGAGTTGCCTGAGGGTTGAAGCAGAACCTGAGCTAATATCTGGGAACTGGTGATGATGGCACAGAAAACACTTATAATGGTAGAAAGACTTTTCTGCCTTACTAAAAGACTTCTTCCTTAGGGACAACTGTAGGGCAGAACCCGACAGTTCTGCTTTCATGTTGACATCCAAGGTTTGTTTCAGTATAAAAACAACACTTTGGAAGGGTCTAATAAAAAGTTACCTATATAAGTTTTGTATAGGCATTATTGCCCCCTGGTGCTGTTAATGCTAAATTCACAGTACCATTTATTACATATTTTTCTGGTGCATGGCTGATAGATTTGTATAAAATCAGCTTGAAAACAAGAAAATATGCAAGATAGTAAGTGAATAAACCTCTTATTCACGCATCATAATAACTTTAGATTCTATTATTTAAGCCTTTCTGTAGGTTGAATTCAAGGTCTTAGTCATAAAAGAGAGCATCATCCTAGACAACAAGATAACACATAAAGGCATTTGTATTATACTGTCAAGACACTGAAATGCCCTTTCAAAGAATCCAAACCTAAACCAGACACACTGTGTAAATCTATTTAATTAAGTGGATTTATCAGTCTTTACATCTAAATGATGTGTAATTACTGGGACGCTTGTTTAATTAGGTTAATTTTCACAGGGCATTTTTTGATTCCAGTGTTGCTTCATGTTTTTAAATAGAATATGTTTTAAGATTGGGTGTGTAGAACAGGTGTATTTATTTAGTGATTGCTAGGTTTTATTGGGTGGCATGCAGGGGGATCACAATGGCAACTGTAGGTTAATAATGTACAGCATTCCAGGTCTATATTCTTGAAGGTTAGTTTACATTAGGACATACAAATATGATTAGAGAGTGCACTGTGAGGCATTGTGAATATAGAATGAGATTGTTCTTGTCTTGTGGAGTACAGATGCTGCACTCAGCTGGTGAATTGCATGCCACTGTGGCACAGGGTTCGTATGTCTACGTGCGCTGCTCCTACTGTGAAGTCCTGAGAGTAGTGCAAGGAGACATACTTCTACCCCAGGGCTTCAGAGCATATTTCCTCTAATGAAAATGTCTTGGTGTTTATTCCAAGTATGTCTTTATTAACCATTAGGTGAAAATTACTAATCATTCCAAATACTTAGAAATCATTCTTAGGTAAAGTATTTTGCCATGAAAATATTTTAAAATGGGGCTTTAACATAAAAATGTTGCAATGCTACATATGGTTTTTATATTCTTGTCCTCGTGTTCCTTTGGGTACTTTTATGAAAAATGATTTATTTTGAATATAATTTGTTATGATTTAATCTGCATAGATTTAGTAATGTGTCATTATGTGGTATTACCTCATAACTAGTTTACCTTTTCCACATCTCTCCCTAGATTTCCTGATCTCCTTTATCTTAGTACAGAGAAATATTAAAATAAATGCATTCGGTAGAATAATACTGAATATGCACTGTATGTGTGTATGTATTACATTCTTTGTACAAAGCTTTTGTCATCTTGTTGTCTCAGGGGAACAGCCCATCTTTCCAACAACGAGAGGAGATCCCTTGTGTGGGGGACCCCTTGTGTGGAGCAGTGCCAAACATGCCATGGGCCATATTTTTAATAATAATAATCTTAATCGTTATATATATTTAAAAGTAGGAGGTACCAACCAATTAGTGATCTTTATTTTGATGTTTCCTTTCCTTAGTTTCTTCATCATTACCACAAGAACATGAGGTTGGTAATTTCTCATCTATAGAGAGAAATTTTACTTAAGTTTATTTCACTGGAGAGAAAAAATTTAATTTAGGAACATTGGTGTCAATACAAACTATATAAAAAACCCTATGAATTACAGTTTTATAGCCTCTAGATCTAGATAATGAGTTTCAAGTATTGGGTTCTTCATGATATACTGGAATAATTTCTGTGCCACTGAACTAGTAAATGCGTCAATGTGGAAAGGGGGGAGAAAAGCTTGATGTCTGCCCTTTAACCTCAACTTCACTTGTATGAATAAGTCTGACCTGCTTTCCGGTCCAGTGCCTGTGTTTAATTAAACATACCCATCATAGTCATGGTCTTCTATACTGTACACTCAAAGGGAAACTTCCAAACAAGCAATTTATAGTCCAGTTTTGGTTTTAAAAAAAAGGCAGGGATACACTCTTACTTGTATGTATTGTCAAGCCTTTTGTTTGGCCCTCAATGTTTTTTTTCTTTTTCTTTGATAAAAGGCTAAATTATTTAAACTGGTTTTAGCTTTTTGCTAGGGTGATAGAGCAGAGTGTGAGCAATAATTAATTTTTAAAACATGCTACAGTTGGTGTGGGGTTAGACCATTCAAATACATATTTATTCTGTGGTATTTTTGTTTTACGCGCGCGCACACACACACACACACGATTTGTAGATTGAAATAGCCACCATGTATACAGAAAAGATTTGTAGATTGCAATAGCCACCATGAATGTTAAGATGGGTTTTTAATAGTATAAAAATAGATATTGTGTATAAGAGTATCTCAGCTAACTAAATGTCATGGAGAATCTCTGAGTTACAAGCAACGAGCGTTATGAATCATAGAATACTAGGACTGAAAGGGACCTCAAGAGGTCATCGAGTCCAGTCCCCTACCCCCATGGCAGAACCAAATACTGTCTAGACCATCCCTGATACATATTTATCTAACCTACTCTTAAATATCTCCAGAGATGGAGATTCCACAACCTCCCTGGGCAATTTATTCCAGTGGTTGACTACCCTGACAGTTAGGAACTTTTTCCTAATGTCCAACCTAAATCTCCCTTGCTGCAGTTTAAGCCCATTACTTCTTGTTCTATCCCCAGAGGCCAAAATGAACAAGTTTTCTCCCTCCCCTTTTAGATTCCTGAAAACGGCTATCATGTCCCCTCTGTCTTCTCTTTTCTAAACTAAACAAACCCAGTTCTTTCAGCCTTCCTTCATAGGTCATGTTCCCTAGACCTTTAATCATTCTTGTTGCTCTTCTCTGGACCCTCTCCAATTTCTCCACATCTTTCTTGAAATGCGGTGCCCAGAACTGGACACAACTCCAACTGAGGCCTAACCAGCGCAGAGTAGAGTGGAAGAATGACTTCTCATGTCTTGCTCACAACACACCTGTTAATGCATCCCAGAATCATGTTTGCTTTTTTTTTTTTGCAACAGCATCACACTGCTGACTCATATGCAGCTTGCTTTCCACTATAACCCCTAGATTCCTTTCTGCTGTACTCCTTCCTAGACAGTCACTTCCCAGTCTGTATGTGTGAAACTGATTGTTCCTTCCTAAGTGGAGCACTTTACATTTGTCTTTATTAAACTTCATCCTGTTTACCTCAGATCATTTCTCCAATTTGTCCAGATAATTTTGAATTATGACCCTATCCTCCAGAGCATTCGCAACCTCTCCCAGCTTGGTATCATCTGCAAACTTAATAAGCGTACTTTCTATGCCAATGTCTAAATTGTTGATGAAGATATTGAAGAGAGCCTGTCCCAAAACAGACCCCTGCAGTACCTCACTTGTTATACCTTTCCAGCCAGTTATGCACCCACCTAATTGAAGCCCCATCTAAGTTGTATTTGCCTAGATTGTTGATAAGAATATCATGCGAGACCGTATCAAACACCTTACTAAAGTCTAGGTATACCACATCCATCGCTTCTCCCTTAGCCACAAGATTCGTTATCCTATCAAAGAAAGCTATCAGATTGATTTGACATGATTTATTCTTTACAAATCCATGCTGGCTGTTCCCTATCACCTTGCCACCTTCCAAGTGTTTACAGATGATTTCATTAATTACTTGCTCCATTATCTTCCCTGGTACAGAAGTAAAACTAACTGGTCTGTAGTTTCCTGGGTTGTTGTTATTTCCCTTTTTATAAATGGGCACTATATTTGCCCTTTTCCAGTCTTCTGGAATCTCTCCTGTCTCCCATGATTTTCCAAAGATGATAGCTAGAGGCTCAGATACCTCCTCTGTCAGCTCCTTGACTATTCTAGGATGCATTTCGTCAGGCCCTGGTGACTTGCAGGCCTCTAACTTTTCTAGGTGATTTTTAACTTGTTCTTTTTTTATTTTACCTTTGAAACCTTTCCCCCTTCTCACTAGCATTCACTGTTTTAGGCATTCCTTCAGATTTCTTGATGAAGACCGAAACAAAGAAGTCATTAAGCATCTCTGCCATTTCCAAGTTTTCTGTTACTGTTTCTCCCTCCTTACTGAGTAGTAGTCCTATCCTGTCCTTTGTCCTCTTCTTGCTTCTAATGTATTTATAAAAATTCTTCTTGTTTCCCTTTATTCCCGTAGCTAGTTTGAGCTCATTTTTTTCCTTTGCCTTTCTAATCTTGCCCCTGCATTCCTGTGTTGTTTGCCTATATTAATTCTTTGTAATTTGTCCTACTTTCCATTTTTTATATGACTCCTTTTTATTTTTAGATCATGCAAGATCTCCTGGTTAAACCAAGGTGGTCTTTTGCCATATTTTCTATCTTTCTGACGCAGCAGAATAGCTCGCTTTTGGGCCCTTAACAAAAAACTTTGAAAAACTACCTTTGAAAAACTACCAACTCTCCTCAGTTGTTTTCCCCCTCAGTCTTGATTCCCATGGGACCTTACCTATCAGCTCTCTGAGCTTACCAAAATCCGCCTTCCTGAAATCCATTGTCTCTATTTTGCTGTTCTCCCTTCTACCCTTCCTTAGAATTGTGACCTCTATGATTTCATGATCACTTTCACCCAAGCTGCCTTCCACTTTCAAATTCTCAACCAGTTCCTCCCTATTTGTTAGGATCAAATCTAGAACAGCTTCCCCCCAGTAACTTTTTCAACCTTCTGAAATAAAAAGTTGTCTCCAATGTAGTCCAAGAACTTATTGGATAGTCTGTGCCCCGCTGTGTTATTTTCCCAACATATATCTGGATAGTTGAAGTCCCCCATCACCACCAAATCTTGGGCTTTGGATGATATTGTTAGTTGTTTAAAAAAAGCCCCATTCACTTCTTCCACCTGGGTAGGTGGCCTGTAGTAGACTCCTAGTATGATATCACACTTGTTTTTAACCCCTTTTAGCCTAACCCAGAGACTCTCAACACTTGAACTGACCAGTCAACCCCACACCGCCTTTGTCAGCAGAAGAAGCAATAAATAAATACAAATTTTAAGAACAAAATACAGCATAGTAATCAGTGTTCCCTCTAAAATGAGTGGCAGTAGAGCTTTACAGGTGATTAATCAGCCCTGCCCAGTCAGAGGCTCAGGGCTCCTGCACGGAGCTGACTGATTGGGCAGGGATGATTAATCACCTGTGAAGTTGTGCTGCCATGCACCTTAGAGGGAACACTGGTAGTAACCTGTTAAATGTAAACTACTAAGAAAAGGAAAAGTTTTTTTAAAAAGAATTAATAAGGTAAGGAAACCTTACCTTACCATTTTTGCGCTTGTTTCATTTAAATTAAGGAGGAGCATTTTTCTTCTGCCTAGCAAAGTTTCAAAGTTGTATAAAGTCAATGTTCAGTGGTAAGTTTTTGAAAGAATAACCAAATCATTCTACTCTTCCCAAGGTATTGTAACAAAATACAGGACTATGTAGCACTAACAAGATGGTTTATTAGATGATGAGCTTTCGAGGGCCAGACCCACTTCCTCAGATCAAATAGTGGAAGAAAATAGTCACAACCATATATACCAAAGGATACATTTAAAAAAAATGAACACATATGAAAAGGACAAATCACATTTCAGAACAGAAGGGTGATGGAGGGGGTGGGGGAAAGAAAGGTAAATGTCTGTGAGTTAACGATATTAGAGGTGGGGAAAGGTCTGTGAGCTAATGGTATTAGAGGTGATAATTGGGGAAGCTATCTTTGTAATGGGTAAGGTAGTTGGTGTCTTTGTTCAACCCCCTGCGGAGAGTGTCGAATTTTAGCATGAATGACAGTTCAGAGGATTCCCTTTCAAGTGCAGATTTGAAAGTCTTCTGGAGTAGGATGCATGTAGGTCGTCGAGACAGTGTCCTTTCTGGTTGAAATGGCAAGAAACTGTTTTTTCTTTATGATCCTGTCTAATTTCTGTTTTGTGGGCATTGATCCTTTGGCGAAGTGTCTGAGACGTTTGTCCAATGTACATAGCAGACGGACATTTTCGGCACATGATAGCACAAATTATATTTCTGGATGCGCAGGAATATGTATTCTTGATCTTATAACTCACTTGGTTAGACCCAATAATGGTATCAGCAGAGTGAATATGTGGACAAAGCTGGCAACGGGGTTTGTTGCAAGGGAAAGTACCAGGGTTGGTATTACTGTGATATGTCCCACAAGGTATTGTAAGTCTGAGTTTCCACTGTATCTAAGATTCTTACACTTGGAGTATGATGTTTAATTACCTTTCTTGTCACTTATATAAAAAGTTTATTGTTGATCATGAAATTATCCAGTCCTTTATCTGGAAGGATTTAGAATAATAATTAAAAAATCAGGCACATGTCTGTTTAACAAGAATATTCAAAATTACAATAGCATAAAAACTAAAATACATTTATGGAAGGAATATCATGTTTTTTATGGAGCAAAATGTCTGGTTCGAACACTTACATGTTGCGTTTTTGAGTAAGAATAAAGAATTACATTTAGTAGTGTCTATATTTGGTAAAATCTCAATACGGAAGCATTATTCACAAGGAAGCTAAAAACGGAATTTTTAACATCATTAAGAGGAAAAAATATATATATTTTTTCTCCTTTTTAAGAGTGATGGTATTTGAGAAGAGTCCATATACTAGGAGTATACATTGAAATTAATTGTTTTAATAGGAAATTTTGTGTTCATTCTCCAAAAAGAGCATTATACCTACTACATGCTAGAAGAATAAAAATTAATTTCTAGTTTTTAAATCCCTTATGTTTTAACCATTCTCCAGAATCCCATTTTAATTTCAGTTGTTTATAATCAACGATAACTTCTGCATCTTTTTGTGGGGGAAGGGAAAGGAAAGCTTTCAAATTACATGTAGGACGAGATTGAAAAGAGTTCAACTCTTCTTCACCAAATTAGCAGCCATATTTTCAAAATGGTTTATCACATTGGTGTTGTGTCCTCTAAAAAGCTTGCTGTTTAAGTGTCATAAAGGGCGCTGTTGGGTGCTAAAAACTTGAAAGATTGGGCCCTTACTTTCATGTTAATGACAGATGAGCTCATTTGAAAATCAGGAATTGCTGATACTGACCACTTGAAGCATCTGGTGTTAAACTCTTTAAAGAATCTGACTCAGTGTCTTTTTATATAATTGAAGCACCATTTTACATGGTGACAATGAGTTATCCATTTCACTAGTAATTGTTTTAAATAATTTTGGAAGCACCCCTAGGATTTAACGATATCCGTTCATGCCAGCAATGTACTTATTGTTTTCTCCTTTTTTTTAAAGCGTCTTGTTGAAGCTGCAGAGGATGCTCACTTGAAACATGAATTTGATGCTGATTTACAGGTAATTAGTAATTGTTTTTCTTTAAAAAAAAATTACCATTAGAACATATTATAAAGGATTATACAGAATAGCTTTGTGTTTTTACTCCAAGGACTACTGTGGAAAGCCAACCATGTGAGTAATAGAGGGATACTTATTACAGAAAATGGAATTAATGGAAATTGGCTCAGTATATTGAGAAGTTAAGTACTCATGTTTGCATGTTGGGAGACCTAGCTGGTGGATTTTACCCTTTTAGAGGTTTCATTTAAATTCCCTTCATGATTACTTAAGTCAAGATTTTTAAACACAGTAATTAGCAACATGTTTCATAGTTGCAAAGTAGTGGGAAGAAATTGCTCTTTGGAGAGTTGAATTTGCAAATGGGCTGGAAATCTATAGGGATGGGATTAGAGTGGCATTGGACTGTGCAAATGGTTTGTGTTTGGATCAATGACTAGTGCAGAAAAGTCTTTTTGACACAGAGTATTCTACCGTCATTGTATCAAAATGGAGTCTTTTTCAGTGTACTGAAGTGAGACTACAAGAAAAGGGAAAAAATGGGAAATATGATAAAAAAATATCGAAAAAGCTTTAAGAAAACAAGGCAAAGCATATAAGATTACAAATCTATCAGACGATAAAATAATAGGAGATAGCATAATAATAAAGTATGTATTGTACCAATACTTCAACATTTAAATTAGTAAATATTTTTCTGTCTGTTATGAATTTCTGTTCCCTTGCCATGTTAGGCAAAACTATTATTTAGATTGGTTTCACTATGTAGATTGTCTTGTAACATTTTCTATGGAAATTCATCAAGAGTCTGTCTGTCTTAATGTTGAGCAGTAAACATAAAATAAATAGATTTAAGGAAAGGGGAGGAAGAGCACACTCTTCTCCATTCTTAGAATCATCACTCTAAGTTCTGTTTTCAGAGCTTACCATCATTATTTTCTAGTCATAACAAAATATCTTTTTATATTAAAAATCTGGTGTGGAATAGTTGATTCCCTATGAAATAAGGCATTAAATCTGTCATAGGAAGTGAATTTCAAGAGTGACCTATTTAGAGTTAAGGAAAAGGAAGGTGGGTTAGAAAGCTTTGAAATTAAGATAAAAATGTTGACATTAGAAGTAGTGATTCTTCATAATTGTATTAGTGTTTTATCTGTCTGGATTTAGATTGCCTAGACTTCTACTGAATTCCCATGGAAAGCTTACTGCATTTCTTTTTCTGAACTTCTTGCCTAGAAGACGTTCCATCTGTTGTCTAAATAAATCAGGAGCACATTTATGGATGACTGTTTTAAATGTGTATGGTAAAGCCTCTTCACTGAGAATGGTTCTCACTTTGACAAAGTCCTTCATTTGTTGAGGCTTTGAGGACATTAACACTTTTAGGAAGCCAGTTAAAAGCCATTTGTGTCAGCAGCCTTAACAGGACAATCTGTGTAGTGCTCTGTTGTTTATTACTGCCATGGTCCATTAAAACTAATCAATTGTTAATCTTAGTTTCAATGACCCCTCTGCAACCCTTACTAGGAGATTGTTGTTGTTTATCAAAAATCTCATACCACCATCTGCTCAATATAAAATCAGAATGATTTGATTGTGTCCATTCAAGTTGAAGGGACAGAAATCTTTCAGTAATTTTGCTGGGGAAAAGGAATTTGCAAAGCTTCTTATGCCTTACCCCAAATATGGGCGATAATGTGAAGGGAGTTTAAATCAACAGTAAGCTACACAGCACCATCCTACACTCTTCATCTGATCCGCATTGCTCTTGAAAATTCAAAAGCATATAAAGAAACTATTTTGGTATTTTTTATTGGTCCAGAATCCTTATCTATGCTTTGATGACAGTATAGGCAGTCTTCTATCACTTCATAAGAATGCTGTAAAGGCAATATACAGTTATATTAATATTTGTATTGTTTGTAGAAAAATACCAGGTTAGGGAAATCACAGCTGGAAGATTTCTTTTTATCTCTCTGGAATTCTCTTTGGTCTCTTTGGGTCAACTTCAGTTCATTATGGGTTTTATTCTTAATAACTTTATTGGTTTTATCCTTAGTTATCTTATAAGAATTTTAATAAATACTATAGTACCTTATAATAATCTAAGCATTTAAATGTTTGCATCTGTCAAAGTTAACAACAAAAACACCTGCGGTAAGAGATATAAATAAAAGTGCCCATTATGTGAAAGAAATAAATCAAACTAGGTAATATGATTGTCTAACTCACCAGCATCAAATACTGCATGTTTGATTAATGGCAGTGATGTTCCTCAGGCATATTTGAATTTAAAGCTTTAACTGGCTGAATTTGGCCTTGAGAAGTTCTTTGTTTTAACAGAAAAGTGAACCAAGGAGCTGTAGTTGTAGCAATTTGGGGGCAGATGAACTTCTAAAATCTATTTGCTTGCACTTGGAGATTGGGCATCTAACTGCACTTAATGTATTTGAAAAGCTCTATCAGTCATATGTGCAAATATTTGAGGATTTCCCAATTGTATTAATAAGTGAGCTTCTTAAATTATTTTTCATTTATACACATACTGCCACCAAGTGAAAAACCACATAAGGTAGAACTTCCACAGATTATATACAAAGGTGTGGTGGGAAATCAAAAATAGCAAGAGATGATTGGAGAATAGGAAGTACTTGGCCCAGTGTACAATTTCCTCCTGTTTTCCAATACGATATTCTAGTATTGCTGCCATGGAAGTTGATGGACATTTTGCTAGTGACTCTAGTGGAAGCTGCTGGGTCTTAGCATCTTTGAAAATCAAGCCACTAAATATTGGGCATAAGTGCGGATTTAGGAGCTTTATCTGAGGTGCGTTTTTGAAAATTTCAACCTAAATGTATGTCTGACAGAGGTAAAAATAATTTTTTGGTTTGGAACCAAAGAAAGAATAGGAATTTAGCCATAAAGGCAACTGAACTAAAATGTCTTAGTGGAACAGAAATTGATCCCTCTCCTCCTGCAATCTCCTTACCCATTTGGGAGTTTCCAATATTTATAAAAAGTGTCTATTTCATAGCACTCGAACGGTGATACAAGCTTCTCCACGAACTGCTCTGCCATTGAGCCTCCACCCTGACTGGAGCGACCATCTGTAGGTCAGAGGATAGTTTAGTCTCTGTGGCCCATTCATCCTCTGTCTCTCAGCTGAGGCTGCCAACTAGGGATCAAATTGTGATGTGGATGCCTATCCATAAGGACCTGGCCCAACCTGTACTTTAAAACTTAAGTCAGCCTTGCTATGTCACTCAGAAGTGTGAAAAATTCACACCTCTGAGAGACATAGTTAAGTTGACCTAAGCCTGATATAGACTTCACTAGACAGATAGAAGAATTCTTATGTCAACCTAGTTACAGAGACTTGATGGGGTAGATCAACAATAGTGATGGCAAAAACTGTTCCGTCACCATAGTAGATGTCTAAACTATTGTGCTGCAATACCATAGCTGTGCTATTGTAATATTTGTGGAATAAACAGTCCCTGAGAGTGAAGTGATTGCATGAGAGGGGCCAAAAGGGGATTTGAATAAATAGTCTTTTAGACTGATGACGTTATCAGTGTCCAAAGGTTCTGCAGGTTCCTACAGCATCTTCTGCTGGCTTGATTCTCTGGCTATCTCTACCCTGAAGTTAATTTTTTTCCTGGGAACAAATTGCTGAGGAAAGGGACGATACTGCATAGCCCTTGATAACAAATGCATAATGATATTTTATTGATGCATTTATATTGCCTTTTTAGGTATTTAGTTATAATTTAAAGTAATAGACTGTAGCAACTTAGATACGTTACTGGAAAATAATAGGATGAAAGATAATTGGGAGTAACTACAGTACACCATCTTGTTAAATACGTATTCAAACCAGATACATTTTTTTAATATCAATGTACTTGAAAAGTCTATTTACACATTCATTATCTCAATAATTTTGAATTGATGCACTCAGTGACTAGATTTTACAATCCATTAGTGTTAATATTTTATTAGATGTCAGAAATAAACCCACAACATTAAAGTCTGATCTTGAGAAGTCTTGATCATCTACAATTCACACAGGAACTGCAAGTACTCACCATTTCACAGGATAAACTGTAGAATGCCTTTCTGAAAAATGGGTTCTTCAAACAGCAATGTGAGGTCCTGTGTCTATTGTATCTCACTGATTCCTTATCAACTGTGCTGCTTACTCTTCAAAATCAAAAAGATATTTTTCTAAATGCCAGATCTCCAAGTCTGTCAGCTACATCTATATTGCACCATTAACCTCCAGTCACACAGTGAGGCAGCAGAAGTGTTACCATGGCCTACAGAATTTTCATTATCAACAGATGATGGTAGAGAAACCCAGGATGGATTATCAGAGCTAATCTAAATATTGAGCAAAATGGATATGCAATCGGAGAGAGACAATAAATGTAGAACTTCACAAAATCACTTTTAAAAAAGCGATTTGCACTTTAAGGATGGTGATGATAAAGGAGAAGAGACAATAAAGGCTGCATTTCTATTTCTCCAGATAATGAGCTGTCTGTACTTTGAGTCATAAGATACACCTTCGGAGCTGTTTTTAATTATCACAATGTTAAGAAAAATATTGTGTTGTAATTTTTTTCTGTTACACTGTTTTACAAACCTGCCTTGCTTGTAACAAAAGATTGAATTGTGCAGGCCTTAATTCAGTAAAATTTCTGTTGACTTCATATGCAGGGCTTCTTAGTTTGTCTCCCAATTGCTTTTATATTAGAGCTGCAGCAAAGTGACATCCAGATTTAAGCTCTGAAGAACAAACCTTTCAATCATTGAGCTTATTCACTGTTTCCTCTGCTTCTTGGAGCTGTAAGGAGGAATGAAAAAAAAAAAATGGCCTCTAAGCTATCAACTAAGTAGTGAATTTCAAACTGCTACTAGCTGAAAATTCTCCAGTTACTCAACACATAAATAACCTTCAGAGTGAAATCCTTACATCACATTCACAGTGCATGCCTGAGAGGGCTTATGTATCAGAGAGAGCATGCAGAGACATGGGACTATGGAATAATTTTGGATGCTGTTCCAAGATTTTATATCTGATTTTTATATCTACAACAGCTGACTACAAAAAGAGATTTTTATGAGGCAAACATAAATAAAGCACAATTAGTTATTTCCTAGAAGGAATTACTTTGTTCTCCACTAGCTTTTCAGCGCTGTATTTTTTTTAAATCAAGGTTGATTATCAGTCAGACTTCCCTCTTCTCTCCTTTTTTAAATTTACATTCCATTGAGTTTCTAATAATAATCAATTTCAGGAATACAAACAACTTTAATCCAAAGCATTTTACCAGAGTGATTTTATTTATAGTAATATTTATATTCATCATCTCCCTTTCACAAAATGTGGGTTTAACTTTATAGAGAGATACAGCAATGCAGATATTTCAGTGCATTGTCTCACAGCCAGGGATGCAGTGCAGTGTTCTTCACAAAGACAGCAACAGGTGCTCTGCCATTATGTTGTTTGTTCTTGACTACCATGAAGTTTTGCTCTTTATGAAGCTCCTACAGCACGGTACTTTCTGCACACTTGGTTCAAGTGCTATCTTGTCAGCACAAGGCTACAGCTGCAATGTACTGCCAGAAATACTTTGCTTCTCTTTTGTGTGTATGTGTGGTGTGGCACTATTGCTGGGGGAGAGGATGAACTAGATAATTATGATAGATACCACAAAGGATGGTTTGGTGTTTCAGTATAAAACTTGTCATTGGTTTCAGAGATATCAATGTTAGTCTGTTTCAGCAAAAACAAGGAATCTGGTGGCACCCTAAAAGTGTTAGTTTTTAAGGTGCCACTGGATGCTGTGTTGTTTTTGTTTTAACTTACAATTGGTACATAATAGAGGATGTGTTCATTTATCTTTTGATCTTTGTTCTTTTCAGATGTATCTTATAATGCACTTATGCATTTCATTATGCATCCAGATTTACATACATCTAATGCAAATATAGTGCTATTGCCTTGTAATATTTACTGTAAATTATTTGTAGAAAAGCTGAATCCTGAGATTTTTTTATAGAATTGTGTGATACCGCAATTAATTTAGTCATCTTAAAATGGTTCCTCCTGCTTTTGTTATGTTCCTCATTGCAAGTGCTAGCTACACCTTTTAAGGGTCTGCTGTTTGTATTTTTGTCTTGGAAGGTTGCCTTGGGATGTTTTGTATTGTTACCGGTCCTCAACATTAAAATGTCATGAGTTAGTCCCCCAAAATCATGACATTTTAAGTAAAATATTATATATTTGCCTTCTGGTGTTTCAACTTCTAGGGTACATTCAGTTATATTTTCACACTGTTTATCCACAGCCATAAGGATGAGAAATTTATTTTTTAAAGACATATAAGCTGAGATTCCCATATGTTCACATTAATTCAGCAGTTGCACACCAATTAGTAAAACACCAATTGTTGTTATTAGACTCTTGATAAAATTATGAGTTGGCAACATTGAATCCTGTCTCGAAAGAGGTGCCTCGCAAAACTATATAATTTCTTACAGGTCAGATGAACACTTACGTGTACAAACGATTTGGCATTGTTGAGACATCAGGATAATGCTGTACATAACAGGACTGCTGCTTACTGTGAGCACCCCATCCTCTCTCCAGGTCCCCTTGCAGGCATCCTGTCCCTGTTAGGCCTCTTCTGCAGGCCTCTTAAGAACTCCCAGGCTTTCTCTGGTTAACAGTCCCTCTGCCTGGGACTCATCTAATACCAGAACCAGTTTAAAACAACTCATCCCAACAAGATAAATGAAAAAGTCCATACTTAACTTTGGCGTTTTCTCTCACACCAACACTCTTCTTTTATCCCTGTCTGATCTCCCACCTCCTGTCTGTCTCTTGCTGGGTCTGCTGTCGAGTCCTAAATACAGTCATCATCTTCAGCTCCTCCCAAGAGCTTTTAGCTCACTGGGCTTTACCTTCTGAATTCCCTGGTATCATGGTGCAAGTATAAGTTATCTTTTGATTTTTGTTACTGTCAAATGTACCTTACAATGAACTTAAGTATTTCATTATAAAACCTACAACTTATGCAAATACAGTGCTATTTGCCTGGTAATAATTGCTGTAAATTATTTACAGAAATGCTGAATCATGGGGCTGCTTATAGAATCAATTGTGCGATACAGAAATTAATTCTGTCATCAGTCATGCAGCATCCACCAGCATAGCTTCGAACTGCCTGAGTTTTTCCCTTCTGCTTTTTATGGGGAATTGTTTAATTCCCCTCAAGTGGACCTCGTTCCATGATCAGTTTCCAGCCCATGGGGCAAATCACCCTGTTATGCTGAACAAGAAGGAACTACTCATATCAAGCTGAAAGGGCCCCTTTTTCCATTAGCAATACTAAAATAGGCACTGTGCTAAAATTTGCTTTAACATGGTAATCTTGGTGCTTTTTAAACTGCATTTGCAGAATACTGATGTGACCAAATGCTAAAATGAGATTGCAAGTTACATTATGATTCACATGATCTTAGATTGCAGGCCAAAATTAATGACATTTCCTGCATTCCAAATGGCTAGTTACTTCCAGCAGTGCAGAATATCCTCAGCCAAGATGGCCACCATTCCTTACAGTCTCTACACATTGAAATGTGTCTCCAGTAGAAATAGCCATCACCTCACATGCTTTTCATTGTATTTAAATCTCATAATTGCTCACATAATTGTTTAAAACACAACTAAAACACTGTGTTCATTATTTCAAGTTTCAGATACAACTTGGTTTAGAGTTGTGTTTTGTTTCTAATAGCATTATCTGCATGTTGAGCTTCCTTGAGGCAGAACGAGCCCATTTTGGTACTGAAGTTAATTAAACCTGATCATTGTTTAAAATTTATCTGGGATCAGGTAGGTTATTTTGCCTCGCCTTTTATTTTCACACATTGCAGCCCTCCAAGAATGTGGAAATTATTATGGATATTATTATGACCTGCATTGTACAACTGATGGCTGGGGGGCTGCCTGATAGTTTAAGTAAATAAAGTTGTATTCTAAATAACCCATGCCTATTGCCAGCCAAATTGAAAATTTCACAGTGCTCATGTGCCTCCCAAAATGTTATTTGTTACATATTTATAAGAAAAAAATACAACCAGAATTACAGTAGAATGAATTTGATGTAATGTTTTAATTGAAATCTGAAATATAAATATACAAGAGTAACTCACTTGTGGCTACAGTTCTACATTAAATTCAGACATTAAAAGAAATGAGAAATCTGTCTTAATGTAGCTCAATCTGCATGTCACATCAATAGTATGTGTGCGTATGTTTCCAAATTGCGCATATCAGAGGTATTAGTAAACATTTCTGTGTATATCAGCAAACATGAGAGGCTGCTGCTGGCTAATCATTCTTGGCAACTTGTGTATATTTTCCAGCATGGAAGACTCCACTTCCAGTTCAGGCAAATAATATTCTAACCCAAGGGTCATGACTTTCCATCTGTTTGTACAGTGCCTTGCACAATAGGACCTAATCCTGCTTGGCTCTGTGACCAGTGCTTAATTTATCCTAGCGTTTGTCAGGCATGAGCCCTGTCTAGTCTTGACAGTTCATAATCCTGGCACTTTGGGGCTTACTGTACTAGTAATAAATGTAAAAAAAATTGCTTGCACCCCAACAACCTCTTTGATTACAATTTAAGCACTGTTTGTGGCTCTAATCCTGCAAAATCCTGTAAACACATGGACAGTCTCATTGTGTGCAATAATATTGATTGATGATGAAGGTAAACATTTTAAAAAGCACAAAGATGAGTTAGATTTTCAATAGTTCCCCCGAGAGCCTTTGGAAATTTCTCTCCTGAGACTGTATTGTTTTATTTGTTTCAAATACTCTTCAGCGTAAATTGTAACAGCTCTTAGAAGTATGATGATTAATTTTCTCCTCTACAGATTATAGTTTCTAGATCTTATGCTACCACTAATTATGTTGTTGATATGAAAAGATGGGGAATGGGAGGGAGAGAGAAGAGAAGCAAAAATAGTAGATGTTTACAAAGGGCCTGATTCTGAGAGGTGTTGAACTTCTACCTCTCCCATGAACTTTATCGTTCAGGGTCAGGACTCAGTAGTGGAGACAAAGAGGCTTATTTGCACATTTACCAAATTTAGAAATTAAGGCAGTCAATAATAAAAGTGGTCCAAGGGTCCTGTATAACAAGTTTCTCATTACACAGTGTTACAAACCAATGGATGTCAGAATTTGACCATTTTATATTTACAAATTAGCTTATTTATAATAAATCTTCATGGCTTAGTAGTAAATGTCACAAAGTATATTTTGTAGGTAGTGTTGTTGTAGCTCGTTTGGTCCCAGGAGAGTAGAGAGAGAAGGTGAGTGAGGTTGAACCTCTCTGGCCCCGCAGCCTCAGAGCATGACCAGTGCCGAACAGGAGAATTTGCCAAACCACAGGAGGTCAATGTTGTTGTGAGTGGTCTCTTTTTCTTTTAATTTTTCTGAGGTGAATAATTGGAATAATGCTTGCCATGTTGCTTATAAATGTACTGATACACCTTGTATAAGCCTATGCCTAGGCAAGGTTTATCTGCTCTCTTCATAACAAAGTGTTAGTGTTGTTACACAATTTTACTGTATTGGCACAAAGAAATAAGTAGATTAAGCATAAAAATCATGCTTGCGCTTAGTCTGGGAAATAAAGCTTTGTCTACACTATACAGCTTTTAATGACAAGGTTGTGTCGACACAGCCCTGTTTCTAAAATCAGTGTGTGTAAATGCTGTCTGTCGATACTTTTGCCTCCAAAATACTTCTAGCCTCCATAAATGATCATTCACGGTGAAGTGGCCGATCATCACTCTCTATCTGACACAGAAGCAGGTCCAGTGAAATATTTTGTTAAAACAATGGTGTATCAGTGATATCTGACTTCTCTACAGCACTGATGATACCATCAATATTTAGGTGGGAGTTGTTAGGTTTGTGAAGTTGTGAGGTGATAATTAGGGAGGTTCTGCTGAACAAAGATAATGATCAATAGATAGTGGGGGAGAGATCACTTTTTAAACAAAGACACCAGTCCGTCTTCAGTCCTGGCTGGTTGTGCTGGTTTTACACATGATTCGCTTTTGCTCTAATCCAAAATTAATACTAACAGTAGCAGGAGTAGCAGCATGAGATGCACAATGTGCAATCTCTATAGCTTTTAGAAGGCTTCCATACATCTGTATGTACTGTATTCCTAAGCTTTATATGGTCTCCGGGTTTTTTTTTTTCTTGTCTTCTTTCTCTATTTTTTCTTGTTGTGGTGGAAGAAATTGTGAAAGGAAATAATTTGATGCTATATGGATATATCTAAGAGATGTAAATGGACTGATTATTTTCTTAGTTAACTTGGTATAAATGAGGAGTAAATCTCAGGCAGTCAGAAAAGGAACACTAGTGTAAATCTGGTGTTGGTGATAATTAGGCACAGAATTTAGATGATAGATCATTTTCTTCTGTGCCATTTTATGTATCTTCTCTTGTGGGCAAGACTAAAGCTGGTTTCTTTTATTGATAAAGGATTCCTGCAGCGTTCAATTCTTTTGTAAGCAAAAAGGGATGTTTCTCATGGTCACATTGGCTGTTATATGCAGCTACGCTCTTGTCTAAACCCTGTCTATGAATCATTGCATTTCCAGATAAGCCTGGACATTACCTTTTGAATTCAGCAGGCTTTACATTATGGTCGGTCTGTCTAAATGAACTCCAGTAGGACCACATAAAACTATACACTACTTTGTGAACTAGGATTATAATGTCATAAACAGTGACATCATTGTATACGCATGTACACATATAATAATGATTATGGCAAATACAAGCTTAGATGCTGTCTGGAAAATGCATATTCCAGGTCCAGATTTGTTATGAACTTTCATATTCTACATATGGAATATAACAACAAAGAGTTTTTCTATTTTGACTTCTAGATGAATGAAATGAGGTCAGGAAATCTGTTAAAGTTTGTCTCATAAAAAAATGTTCTTAACCAGACTACCTTGTTTTAAAAGTAGTTCCTTTTGTTACCTGCACATTTAAATAGATTGAATTTCCTGATGGTTGTGTCTCTGACGGAAAGCATTAACAGATTTCTGTAATTGATTATAGTTTAATGATGCATAATGGCAAGGTCTGTTTTCCATTACTATTACCCTAGATGTTGAGCTAAAACTCTGCCTTGATACTAGAATGTGTATTGATGTACCGAGGTGTATTGATTAAGAAACATTTTACCAACATAACTGGCTTATGTTAACTAAAAACATGTCTCCCTGATTTTGATCATTCATGCTGTATTTTTAGCTTCATAGAATCTTAGACAACTACAGCTGGGAATAAACTGGCTTTTTTGTTGTTGTTTTATTTTAAACATTGTTCTTTCTAACCATGGTCTTTCAACTAATTGCCTACAAGAAACTTAACAGCTGATGTGCTGAGACCACTGTTTAGCACGGTGACCAATATTGTCTCGTTGTTTCCTTGTGCTCCACATCTGTCTGTATTCAACTGTTGCCTCTTATCCTAAACATAAAATTTATCAAAATTATCAGGTAGCGTGTAGCAAGCTGGATCATAAATGTACTGCACTTCAGCAGGCAGCACACTGACTACCTCTGTGCACTAAAAGGGCATGTCTATATTGGAGAGTTACTGCAAAATAACTCCTTATTTCAAAATAACAAGGCAAGTGTCCACACTACCAAGCCTGTTGTTTCAAAATAATAACTCCTTCTTGTGAAGAGGAATAATGCTTATTTAGAAATTGTTGTTTTGAAATAGCATTAGTATGGACACTCAGCTGCTGTTATTTTGAAATAGTTGGCCTCCAGAGGCCTCTCATAGCTTCCCTTGTGGCCACTCTGGCCACACAGCTAACAACTCCGGCTGCATGCAGAAGAGAAAAAACTTGTGGCACCACACCAGCCCTGCCACTCCGTGCCACATAGTGCCCTCCTTTTGTGGGGCCATGGAAGACCCCAGCAGTCTCTCTGAGCCCCCCATGGCTGCCAGCAGCCCCAGGTCAGGGCAGAAATAGGCACTAGCCTGGACTGAGGTGGAGATCCTGGATCTCATCGAGATCGGGGGCGAGGAGCCGAATATCCAGGATCTCTGCACTAAGAGTTAAATGCCGAAGTCTACAGCAGAATGGTCACCAGCCTAGCCCAGAAGGGCACAGCCGCTCTCTGGACCAGGCGCGAATGAAAATAAAAAACTCCGTCAGTCATACACCAAGGCCAGGGAGGAAAGTTCCTGCTCTGGGGTGGAACCGCATGCATGCCGCTACTATGAGCATCTGTATGTCATCCTGGGGGAGGGAGGAGGAGAGGGCAGTTACCTCCCTCACCCTTGTCATAGCCTCTGGACAGGACACACCCATTGTAAGTCTCCCCAAGGGCGGGGTTGTAGGGGAGGATGACAAGGAGGAGAAGGAGCAGGCCAGCCTGGATACCATGCCCTCCAGCCAGGAGGTTATCATCTGCCTGGAACTGGTTCCCCGCTCCGAGGATGTTTCCCAGGGCTTGGACGAACCTAGGGCAGGCAGTTCAGGTGAGTTCTGTCACTTTCCCTATACACACACAGGGGCAGGCAGCAGGCGGTGAGGCATTGCATGTTCCTTGCTTGGCCTTCTTGGCCTGGGGCTCTCACAACAGCTTGTGCACATGGAGCACCAAGTCTGGAGCACTCGGCTCCATGATGCAGTCACATTCCCTTGCTCCTTCTCACAAGGTTCCTGGAGAGGCCGGCTCTTCTCTCAACTCCCTGGTGGGACACCTTTGCATAACAAGTCATCACTAAGGAGGCTGGGGTCATGGAAACACACAGCACTGCTGCACAAGGCACAGGATCATGCCCGCACTCTTGGGCAGCATCCACTCCCTGTCAAGCTTGGTGATGTGATGGAGACTGAGCTCCTGCATGGGGAATCTGCTGGGAGAAGGAAGAGGAAGGGACCTCATTACCACTCTCTCTGGCAAGTAGTGTTTACTGCTTAGATACCCCTCCTAACTCCCTCCCCCCCCCCCCCTCCTCCAGTGAGCAGGGATAGAAGTAGTCTGTGGGACTCCACCACTGCCAGACCCGGCGTGTCCAGGACACAGTTGGAAGCTGAGCTGCGCCATCCCCCCATTCCTGCCTGCAGGCTCCTGGCCTGGCCAGTACATTCCCATGCCTGCTTATCCCCGGGATGTAGGAGTGGTGAGGCTCCCCTGGGATGTCCGTGCCTCTGCTGGAATGTGCCCACTGTTTCAGCAATAGATGGCCTTCCTCAAAGCACATCGCCATCGTCGGAACCAAGACCTTGGTGTTGGCTCAGATATTAGGGCTAAGTTTCCTGCACACTGTCTCCTCGGATGACTGACCTTGTCACTTGTCTTCACAGCTGAGCCAGCTGCGAGTGTGGTGCATCCACCACCTCCCATGCTATCCTCCCAACCCTGCAAGATCTGCAGGTGGAAGCAAGCTCATGAGGACAAGGTGCGGGAATACCTGGACTGACTCCATTCCCTCAGTTTGAGCTTTGATGAGGACCACCAAGAGCGTTAAGCTGACTGCAATCTGAGGAAGACCATGTGGGAGCAGCTCTCCTGCCAGCACGAAGCCATGTGCTCCTCTGTAACATCCATCATTGAGTGCATGGGCACATGTATGGAATAGTCCACCAGTCACCTCTCTACCCCCGCAACTCCCAACTCCCAGCATGCTCCCCACCCCCACCTCTCTGGCCTCTCCTCCTAGCCTCCCAAGAGCCACCAGGGCCCATGAACATGTGGTGGTGGGACCTCTCAGGCAGTCGAAACCTCCTGAGATATCTGAGGAAGGCGCCAGCACCGTTCCTGAGCCCCCTTCCTATTTTATCCCCACTCCCGGTTCTTTTCCCAGTCCCTCCCCCTGTTGTATATTCCCCTAATAAAAAATGACAGTTGGGGATTTTTTTCAAATAAAAAGGCTTTTTTATTTGGTCTGCAGGGGAAGTAGAGGTGTGGGAAGAAAGGCACATGGGGCAATGTAGAAGCTCCCTGTGGGGAGATCCTAGGGAAAGACTCACAGGTGGCCTTAGCTGAAACTCGGTCAAGGATTCCCAGATGAGCACAGCTCTTTTAAGTACTCACTAAATGGCAGCAGTGCCCGGCTGCTCATAAGCCCTGGCAAGCTGCTCAGCCTCTGCCTTGAACCCTGGCAGGAAAGTCTCCCCCTAGCTCTCACAGATGTTGTGGAGTACACAGCAGACTGCCACCATCTGGGGGATGTTTCAGCTGCCAAGGTCCATGCAGATAAAGAGACTCCTGAACCTCCCTTTGAGGCAGCCAAAGGCACACTCCACCACCATGAGGCATCTGCTGAGCCTGGTTTTCAAGTGTTCTTTGGTGGGGTCCAGGAAGCCCATGTAGGGCTTCATCTGCCAGGAGAGCAAGGGATAGGCTGTGTTGCCCAGGATGAACATTACATTGAGGTCCCCAACCCTGATGATGTAGTCGGGGAAAAAAGTCCCAGTGTCCATCCTCTAGAAGAGCTTTAAATTCTGGAAAAAGTGAGGTGCTTTCCCTGACCATCTGATGTAAATATCCATGAAGCAGCCCTTGTGGTCCTTGAGTGCCTGCAGCACCATCAAAAAGTACCCATTCCTATTGATATATTTGGAGGCACAGTGCTTGGAGCCACAGTGGGGATGTGGGTGCTGTCATTTGCCCTTCCTGCAGTTGGGGAAGCCCATGGAGCAAAGCTAGCAACAATGGGGTCAACAGTGCCCAGGGTGATGACCCTCCACAGCATGATGACCTTGACCCCCTATAGAATCACAGGAAGAGACATCAGGAGGTCGAGTCCAACCCCCTTCCCACAGCAAGACCAACCCCAACTAAATCATCCCAGGCAGGGCTTTACCAAGTCAGGACTGAAAAACTTCTAGGGATGAAGATTCAGCCACCTCTCTGGGGAACCCATTCCAGTCCTTCACCACCCTCCTAGTAAAATGGTAAAAGTGTCAAACCTGTATGAGCATGGCCCCTGCTGTGGATCTCCTCATGCCAAAATGAATTTCAACAGAGTGGTAGCTGTCCAGTGTGGCGAGCTTCCAGCGCGTGATGGTGACGCACTTCTGGAGGGGAATAGTGGGTCGCAGATGGTTATCCTGTCACCTGAGGGCAGGGCCGAGCCATTCGCACAGCTTCAGGAAGGTGGCCTTGCGCACGCACAAGTTCTGGAGCCATTCTGGTCATCACACTGCTGCAAGAGGATGCGGTCTTGCCAGTTGGAACTTGGTCTCAGTGCCGCGGAAGCGGCATTGCATAGTGTGCAGAGGATGAAAGGGGATTTGATGCATGAGGAGTGCCAGGGCTTGGGTGAAGGGGTCTTCCAGTCCAGCCTGGTCATCTTGGTCCTGAAGCACCACATGGACAGGGTGGAAGGTGTCAGTCCCCGTAATACACGAGGTTCGAAGGGATGCCGGAAAGGATGAGACCCCAACTGGGGGTTTTAAAAAGCACAAACTGATTTTATTTTGATGGCGCCAGACAATCATCAGAACAGAAATTGAACAGATTGCCAGACAACACAAAACAATTCCCTGAGGCTTTTCTAAATCACAATAATTCCCAATAACTGCCCAGGGGTTAGGAACAGTTGAATTAACACTGGTATTGTCCATAGGTCTGATTATTTACACAACTTTATACAAGGAAACAGTAAAAACCCTAAACCACAACTATTTATAAACTAACTTAGTAACTTTTTAGCCACTGTCACTTGACAAGCAATAAGGACAACTAAAAAATCAATTAGGATAGGGATGATGGCGGGCGAGTGGGGGGGTTATACCAGTTCTGGAGACAGCAGGAACACAAGTACCGGTCACATGCTCATAAACTATCTCCACTCGGGTCGACCAACTCGGAGTACACTCAGTAAGACTCGAGAGCGGGGGGTGCAAGGCATCTGGGTGATCAGGCCAGGCGTTCACTCGATGCGAATCCCCAGTGAGAGAGGGGCTGCCTGCCTGCCTGTTTTATTGCCTGTGAACTTATCAACCCATAGGTTGGTTTTTGCTGCAGTGGGTGGAGTAGCAGGCCTGAGCACAAGTCAGCCCATTGGCTGATCTTTCACTGCAATGGGTGGAGCGAGCAGGGGAAGATTATTAATTTACATGCCCTTATATGGAAAACACTCCACCTCACAGACAGAGCCCCCTATACCAGCCTTAGAGGTATTACAGGCTATGGCTCCCTGCGACGGGCAGCCATTGTTGTAGTTCTGACTCGGACAGAAGGCAGCAGGAGGCCCAAGAGCCTGTCATTGCTTTGCAGCAGCTCCAGCTCCATGTTGGAAGTACTGTGGCATCCGCAAGGGCAACCAGAGCATGTGGCATGAGTTTGCTGTTTCTCGAGGGGGTAGTCAGTGAAGAAGTGGCATGTGAGACGCAGCTGTAGAGAGAAGCCCCTTTAAGCATAAGTCTCAGCTAGCCTCAGGAAGCAGCTCCAGGAAGTGACTGCTCTCTCGATGCCCTCTGTGGAGTGCTTCAAATGTGACTCAAGCTCCAATGAGTGTGGATGTGCTATTTTGAAATAATTCTGTGCTATTTTGATGGTGCCTTGTGGTGTGTATGTGCTATTTTGAAATAGCTTATTTTGAAATAATTTGCAAGTGTAGACATACCCAAAGTTCCCTACTGTGCTATGATGTTCTATGGTTTCAACCTTAGGTGCAGAGATCAGGTTTTTTGTTCTGTGTTTGTATAGCACCCAGCACAATGGTGTCCCGGTTTATGATTGGGGATTCTAGGCAATACCATAGTGAAAATAAATGATAAGAAGAATGCTCGTCAGCTAAACTACTGAATTTAAACAAAAAAAAATCTTGGAACAATTCAAGTCTGTTTGAAAATATACTAAGCACAAGTACACTTGAATATATAAGGATTTGAATTTTGCTGACTTTTGTATGTTAGGCCTAAATGAAAAATACTGCAGTCTTAGTTTTCTTAATTGTGCAGGTGAATCTGGAAGGTAATGCAGCTGTTTTCTTTTGAATAGTCATACTACTAATATAGGAAAAGTAAAAGAACATCATATTAAAATTACATAAAAGAGATGAACTATATTTGAAGTCCTGTACTTTGACTTGGGTTTCAAAATATTCTGGCTGCACTTTTACTTTATTAAGAATGAGATTCTTTAAATCATTCAGATATGACAATTATTTGCAATAATTTAATTTTCAATTTTTATGGAATAATTAATTAGCTTCACTAAGTTAAATAATTTCAGCAAATAGAACTTTACAACTATATATTACTGCCATGTCAATATTTGTAAGACTATATTGTCTATACTTGATGGGAGTTTTAAAATATTTTAAACAATATCTTTGTTTATATCCACATTACTATTTAAATTTCAGCCCTGCTTTTCAGTGTTTGAATATGAGTGTAATAATTTAGCATAAGACATTAATTAAAATTCACAGCTTCCTGTCACAATGTTCTTAACTGCTGATATAAATAACAGGGCTTTCAGCATTCACTGACTATCAATGTTATCATATAGTCATAAATACTAGCACCAATTAACATGTAGCTTTTGATTATAGATATTTACGTGCAGCGACTATAATAGAAATGATGTTAATATCATGGGGAAGAATAACTTAAAATGAATATGTGAATTGTAAACAGAAAGTCAAATTAAGTTACTTAATAACTTTAAGTAGCTTTTTTGGTATGAATGCACTGTTATCTAAATTATACTTAGAAAATATACAGTATTTTTAAAAATAAAGATTTCCTGCTTCTCGGATTGAAGAGAGAACCTCTGCCTTGGTGATGTATATTCTGTATCAAAGATTAGAAACTGGTCCTCTGAGTTTCCATATACAAAAGAAGTAAAAGGAAACTGTAGTTTCTACTGCAATATTTATATTAAAATAATTTCCTCCAGAACTTAGTACACAATAATGATCTTTTCCTGGCTACATAATGTCATTTATGTATATCTAAATTGTATCTTTCACCAATTGCTGATTAGTTTCCCCAATTTCCAAAATATGTGTGAATGCACAGCCCTGCTATACCCTCTCTACAATTTACAGACAAATATTTCCCCACATGATGTTCAGGAAATACAGGTGATAGCTACCCCAGTAGATTATCTCCCATCTTAAGGAATTTCCAAAACTAATAAGGAATTTTCAATTGTTTTTAAAGTAAGAAAACTAAATGTATCCCTTAGAAAGCATAATTTTGAAAAATATCATGAAACATAATATTCCTGATGAATACAATGGCAATGGGCACAGTCAGATAATTACTCATTTAACTCACTACTATTTAACCTCTAACTGTTCTCTTTCAGTAGTATGACAGTGGACACCAAAACTGAGTGTATGCAAAAGGTATTGACTAATGTGCATATTAAACATTTTCTGAGACAGTGTATGCAATCTTTTTTTGCCAAATTTTTCTAAGCAAGTTAACAGTTTTTTTCATCTAGTCACATCTAGCTGTATACACTAATAACACAGAGGTAAACAGTGACTAAAATATTACCTAGTTATTTATTCCTTAGAAAGTTAACCTTTTCAGATTTTGCTAGCAAGGCAGTTGCCAGATACCCAATTATAATCCAAATGTTTGTATACTGTAGAAAATCAGGTCTGGAACATATCCTAGCTGTTCAATGGGGAAAAGTACCGTAACATTACTAGCCACTAGATGCCACTCTTGTTTCACACCAATACAACTCGGGGAGTATTTGTGATTGTTAAATAAAAATAAATAAAAGCAAAATAATAAAAAATTTAAAAACCTTTAAAGATTTCAATTTAAGGATATAATCATCTAGAATTTTTTTCATTTAAGTTACAATACACCCAATTTAAAATATTTCTTTACTCCCCAATAATTGTTTTCACTTTATTCATAAATAATTTAAAACTGGTCCAAAATTAGGTCTAGTTGCAGACTTTTAGCTTATCTATATCACATTATATCTCATTTTTATCTTTGGGTAGAACTTGCATAATTTCAGCTTTCTGATCTATTTCATATACATTTATATTGCAGTAATTTCGTAGTGTAGTTATACTCCATTTTCCATAGTTCTATGAAGTAAGCTATCTTTTATCTATTTATGGGGAAGACTTTATGGAAAATTCCAAAGAACTTTTTTATTTTCTTTCAAATTAGTGTTTTTCTATATGCTCATGTTTTGCCAGTAGCAAGTACCTTAGTTAAGGCTGCATAGTGTTTCCATTCTAAACCCCTCATGTGTTTTCAGACACATTACAGCACTGGAAAATTCATGTTTTTCAGGCTGATGCTTTCAAGGGTAGGTCTCTGATAAAGGCCCAATTTGTTTAGAGAGTTTGTGCAAAAATAGTTGAGCCATTTAACAAAGTATATAGTTAAAAAAATTTCCCATTATAAACAAAATTGGAAATGTTGAAATTTTTGTAATGGTATTGAAATAATTATAGTGCAGAAATTAATGGATAAAATAGATTAAATTTGGTATGGAAATAGCCCTCCCTACTTTGTTTTAGTGAAAATTGCCTTGATTTGACCAAATTCTAAGCCTTTGGATACAGCACTCTGAATATGAAAGCCGAGATTCTTTGACGTGTCCTGGTGCATCTTTATGTTGTTCGCGCATATAAGGGCTGTAAAGACACCACAAATGGACACAGGATAATTCCTCTGGCAAAGACGTGGTTAGGGCTACTGAAAGTGACCCTCCTCTGCCCCTCTCACAAACCCAGAATGTCCTCTACTTCAGGGAAAAGGAGAGGTTGCTCTGTTCTACATGCCATTGTGAAGGTTCTCATCTGCTCTTAGGCAGAGAGGTGACCCCAAGCAGCCCTCAGGAGGCTGCTGTGAATTAGAGTATATCCTGGGCTTTTCTGCTTTACACTAGGAGCTGCACTGACCCTCAAACCACCCAGAATCCAGGTAGCACGAAGGTAATTTAAAGCCACTTGCAGCACCCCATCTCTACCCAGTGAGCTGTGCCTTCTGGTTTGCACCTGCCAGGGACATAGCACTGAACAGGACTTGAGCAGTACCGTTTCTGCTTCTTTATCTTAAACTTACAAAGGGCCTCCTCCAACTTCCACTCAAGTGCCGATGGGAGTCTTTCCATAGACTTCAGTGGGAATAGGATTAAGCCTAAAGTAGCAAAATATTTTGACATTATGGAATTTATTTTAGAAATGCTCCCTAGGAAACTAAAGCAAGAAAGCAACCTATCAAAAAAATAAAAAACAATAACCCCCCCCCCCAAAAACCCCACCACATCATCCTGTTGTTCAGAGAGTATTAATGTTGAATAACATACATTTTACTACAACCTTAAATCCACTTATAAACTATCTTCTAATATTATGATCTATTCATTGTTTCCTAGTCAGAGTCCATGAAAGTAATGCACATGAAAATGGCCACAGTAAACCAGTCTTACACAGCCTACTGCAGATAAAGTTTAACAACCTTGTGTGAGGATGAAAAAGTACAAACATAGCTGAATATGTAAAGAGGGCCATATATGTTTGCTTAATATTAAGATACCTTTTCTCTTGAATTACCTGAAGTGCCTGTTTGTTGAAAAGAAAATTTATAGTATGTGTCAGCTGAAAGAGCCCTTGTCCTGTAATTGTGTCCTCAGAGGGAGTTCCCTGCATCTCTACTGACTTCAACATGGCCCAGTAGCTCCACACAGGGAAATGCAACCAAAGGGTACAAATTTGGCAGTAAATATAATGACAGAAAAGAATGAAAAATATTCTCAAATACTTCATTTGTTTAAGGTTGTAGAAAAAGTGTGTGTTTTAATATTACATAAGAATTAGTGATTATATAATTAAAGAATGCATCATCATGTAGACAGACTTGACAATGCACGTGGATCTTTAACTTTATAATCCTCCTACCAATGACTAACAATTGTGCAACCTTAAATGTTCCTTCAGTGTCATTTTTTAATAGAATGGTCTGTCTTAAGTGTCTATATTGAATACTCAATGCATTATACATGTAGGGAAGAGTACAGTCAATGACTGTGTTCATTCTTTAGTGACCAGAGTCTGCAGTTCTGCAACTTTTTGTAATCATTAACAAATGTGACCTCTCTATTTACATACATTTAGTGTGGGCCCCCGCAAAAAACCTCTGGCAGATGATACAGGTTTTTACCCCAATTAACAAGTTTTCCTGGTCAAGTATTGTTAATTCAGAATGTTCTCAAATTTAAAAGGAGGACATCATAAAGGAATTAAAGTATAATCAAATAATACATATAAAACTATTGGCAGAAAATATGCCATAAATGTAATCTTGTACATAACTGTGCACAGTATTTTTTACAAAGTGGAAAGGATAGGAAATTCCACCCCTGTGCTTTCTCTCTAAGCAGATGTTAGGCTTTGTTAATAAAAAGAGGTGTTTATGCTGTCATAATTAAATACATGTAACTCACAAAAACATTAATGTCAGGTAAATGAGGACTAAAAAATATAGCTGAAGATGAAAAACAGCCATACTTTAATGTTAGAGGCCTTTTAATGTTAAGAATCAGGTTTAATTTGTTTATGATTGAAGAGAACAACTTTTTCATACTACAACAAGTAGTCCTGTGGCACTGTAGAAACTAACCAAAATATATACACTCGTGAGCTTTAGTGGATATAATGAAATCTGATGAAGTGGATTTTACCCACAAAAGCTCATGATTCTATATATTTTGGTTAGTCTCTAAGGGGACGTCTACACAGCAGGTCAAAAGTCGAATTAAGCTACTTCAGTTGCGTAGCTGAAGTTGAAATAACTTAATTCAGCTTTTGGTGCTGTCTACACATCAGGAAGTTGAAGGAAGAACATTTTTCCTGTTTTTATAACATTTCTTACTTAATTGACAAACACAAATAAGAGTGATAAAATAACTTTGTGTGAGAGAAATAAGAAAGTGAGTGAAGGAGGAAAGATGCATGTAACCATAGAGAATGATATTTGGGATGAGCTAGGCAACCTGTTAAATGTTGTTAAATGATATGATTAAATAAAGGATGACCAAAATATGGATGGTAAATAGCATGACAGTGAAAATAGAACATACATTACTTCAGCCAGAGGGGAAGAAAGCCAGGTCCTGTAATTGTGTTCTGGCTCTATGTTCAGATTTTCAGAGAGACATATATGCATATGCTTGATTGCAGTCTGGGTAGAGCAAGGGGAAGGAAATCCATGGTGCTCTATTTCAGTTCTTTCTGTTTTCCCCACAGTTTGCATTAATCACATTTAATACTGATTATATATTTGCTACATACCAAATTCCTCTGTAAACTGTGGAAAAATGTGAAGACATATCCAAGCCTGGGGCAAGTTTGACAATGAGTGTGTATATGTGAATTTGTAATTGTTTGCCATTCATCATATTCAAATCCAGTTGCTCTCAGAAGATTTACTCATGTACTTTAATGGTTACTACACTTCCAGGAAAGTAGCTGGGCACAAAGTATGTCTGAAATGTTGATGTGTAATATAAATAAAAAAAATGAGATCCATTGTTTCAGTGATTCACAGCATTTCATGCTTTCAAGAGAGTGTTGACACAGGTCAGTTAACCCCTGTGACTCATGACGCTGCCTGGGTTACCTGCTTAGTGGAAAATGTAATAATTTACATAGCAACTTCCTTTTCATTCGTGCAAATGGAAATATCCACATCACTGCTATAACTAGTTTACCAATAGAGTTCTCTACATTTTCCTTTAAAAATTCTCAAGATAGCTTAACAGTCATTAAATAACCATAACAGCCAGGACATCTGCCTAGTCTTTAGTATATTGACTGCTGAATTAATCATCGGGGGAGGTGCTGGGTTGATCAGCTTCCCTGTCACCTCCAGGTCAAATAGACGGATTTGCACAGATGTTGAGAGGCAGCCATATAAGTGTTTGGTTGCTGCTAAAACAAGAGCTATCTGCTGACCTTTTGGGTAAGAGGAGTACTTTAACAGATGATTCAGAGGAAACATGCTGTTTATGCTGTGCAATCTCCTATGAGGCAGAGAATGAGGATTTCTTCTGAAGTGCTGTTTAGTTAAAATGATGATGTGACATGGACTTTTTTACAGTCTCTCGCACAATGGAATACTGATGTTGCTTGAGTGTTCCAGGTGCCACAATAATACTAATCTACTATATATTTGAAAGAATTTGTCTGTCTCTGAGCAAGCGAGCAAATCTCTGTCCGTCCATCTGTTTGTTCAAGATTTGTTCTAAAGGGTAAGAGCTGGGAACACCACATTTGGTATGCAGCTTCCTCTTACAGCAGGGATGCTTCCCCTGTGCCCCAGTTTCTACAGAGACACATAGAATTACATAGAAAAAAGACAGAATCATCAGGCAGGTGAAAGGAGCTGGCTGGGGGTGCATCCTTCCATTCAGGACTGCCCCAGCCCCAAGCCTCCTCCCTCACCCCCGGGCTGAAGCTCCCACCCTCCCCAGTTTTTATAGGGACTTTGCTGGCTGTTCCCCTTCATCAGGGAACAAGGCAAAAGAGCACAGTTTGCTCCATTTCTCAATCTAGCTGGGGAGTGGAGGGTGCAAATGAACCTGGATGTGCCCCACCTGGGGGACATGTACTCCTCCCCTGGCTCTGCCTGCTGCAGTTGGAATTGCACTGGCCATGGAGAGGTGCTTCTCATCTGGCCCCAAGCTGCTGTGGTAAGAAAGGGCTGGGGCAGCCCTCTGTCCCTGAGGCAGCCTGCATGCTGAACCAGACCTACCACAGAGGAATCATAGAACACTAGAACTGGAAGGTACCCTGAAAGGTCATTAAGTCCAGTCCCCTGCCCTTACAGCAGGACCAATCTCCATCTAGATCAGGGATGGGAAAACTTTTTTGCATCGGGGACCACTGACCCACAGAAAAATCATTTGGGTGCTGCACACCAGTGAGAAGCTGGAGAGGGGTATGGAGTGCCAGCATGGGCCCCTAATGCTGGGGGCAGCTTTGAACCTCAGGGGCTGGGTCCAGGCAAGCTGGGGGCTGCAACTAGCTCCCAGGCCTTAGCTTCACCACCCCGATCTAGATCATTCTTGAGAGCTGTTTATCTAATGTGCTCTTAAAAATCCCCAGTGATGCAGATTCCACAATCTCCCTGGGCAATTAATTCCAGTGCTTAACCACCCTGACAGGAAGTTTTTCCTAATGTCCAACCTAGGAATGTAAGTGACTAGTCGGCCGTGCAATAAGCACAAGATTATCAGATAGTCAACTTAGTCCCTCAACTAGACGCTGCTCTCCCCCATGCTGCCTCTATCAGCTGCCTCTATTGGAGGCAGCAGGAGCCAGTGCTGGGGGGAGCCAGCTTAAAAGACCCTGCCGGCTCTTAATACATTTTAAAATAAAAACCTGGGGGGGGGGGGGAGATGAAACTCTGGTGTGACTGGAGAAAGGAAGCGTGAGAGGGGAGAAGAGAGGGTGGAAGAGGGGAAGGGGAAACCTTGGAGGAGGAAGCTGGAAGGGGGAAGCAAGGGGAAAAAGGGGGAGGGGAAGTTCAGGGTTGGGGTCTTGCTCGACCAACTTGATCGTCATGCAAACCTGCTCCTGGGTTCGCATGGGGACCCGGCACAAGCTAGGATAGCTGATTCCCAGCTCATTCCAGGTCCTCCCCCCCCACACATACACTGCTCTTAAGCCTTTTAAAAGTATTAAGAGCATGCCGGATATTTTCCTTAATGTCAGTTTAATCAACTAGGCTGGATTAGGGATGTTATATTTTGTTGAATCAACTAATTGATTAGTCAATGGATTTTCAGATAGTTTAATTGACTGGTTGGTTAGTTGATTAAACTGGCTGAAAATCCATCAACTAGTCGAGCTGCCATGGCTAACATTATAAGGTCAGAATTTCCTTTCTTTCTTTTACAAACTATCACAAACTTGCCACTGCCATTTGTCATGTGTGTGCTCAGCCTTGCCAAATTCTTTTTTTTACAGCTCAGCACAACAAAACTTTCAAACCTAAGGAGAAAGTTAATGTGCACTGTATGCACTGTTCTGCAGTTTCTTCAGATACAGTAAAAGTAACCAAAGATGATTTAGAGGGTCTGCTGCTGTTGCCCATGGTGCTGTTGTTTCTCTTAGTCCTTCCACTTCTCTGCAAAAAAATGAAATGACTCTTGCCAGCATAAAAAACTTGATACCCTTGAAAAATACAAAGCATCCATTGTCTCCTGCTGTTCCTTTAAGGAAAATGGTGAAACACCATTACTGTTGTGAAATCAAAATATTTTCAGCAAGTTTTCTTTATGGCAATATTGTACTTGTGCCTTCCTAATTCAAGCCACAAGAAAGCTTCCACCTCTTTTTTTGAAAATGAGCAAAAATTTTGCTTGGGATTCAGAGGTGAAGGTTGAGAGTGATAGTGGTCGTATTTTAGCATTGTGAACCTTTGACTTGTAGTTAATAGCGGTGCCTCAAGATCTGAGTCTGTGGGGAGATTACTATAAAGTATCATTTATCTTATTTTATCCTGCTCTGTCAGTTTTGGCTGCTGGCTACTTAGTGCCAGCTCTGTTCAGTACTCTAGAGATCCATTCATGTCAGTTTCCTGTATTAGGTTTGAGAAGATGATCTACTAGAAAAAATCAGGGAGAGATTATATTTCTATTGTCTCTTCTTATCCTTCAGCAAGGCAGATGAATATCAAATGCCAGCTGTGATGAAGTATGTGCATGCTGCCACTGAATAGGCTGAGAGAGTTAACCATAGAGGGAAAGAGGATAGACAGCTGGCTTTTGAGAATTTGCCTGAATAGGTACTGAAGAGGGCAGAGCCCTCCTCTTGGGACCAGCTAATAGGGAGTTATAAAGGTAAGTCCTGATCTGTTGGCAAGAGGAAAAAGAAAAATTGTTTGATGAAGAAAGGGATGCAGAAACAAGGGATTCATTCAGGAAAAGAACTGGTGAACTAATTTCTTTGAAGCCTATGTAGAGCAGTACAGGGGTGACTATATTCTGAGAGACAGAAACTTTTACCTTTTGGTTGGATTTGTCTGATCAAGAAAGCCACACCTTATAGAATTCCTATGAAACATGTCTAGGAAATAGCCCAATTATCTAGCTGTATGCTTTGAACTGGACATGCACAAAACTTTGTGGGTTGTGTCAGTCTCAAAGGGCCAGCACCTCTGTTTTCTTCTTTTAAAATATCTCTTAAAAACAGAAGAGATGTTTTGTACTTTGTCTGCTAAATATTTTATAAAAGCCCAGGAACTATTATATGTCTCTGCAGCAGAATAACTAGCAGGTTACAGGCCTTGACAAAGTCATAACATCTGGCCATGCATTCACACTATCAATTGTGTTCCAGCTAAAAGTTGGATTCAGAACATTCAGTTAAACTTTACTCCCTCCTTCCACCCTGTAAATTTTCAGGGTCTCTCTGTATCAAGTGTTAACTCTTCAATTGTACACGCATTGTATGTTAGCTATTACTCTATGTCATGTCAGTGCTATCTCATTCAAGTCAATGGATATGCATTAGTGTAACTGAGAACCAAGTTTGTCCTACTGAGTGTGCTTCATTTCTTTATTGGGTGCTCATCACCAATTGAATCCAAGATTCTAACAAATATGCATATCAATTAACAAAGTAATTAGAATGTATAGAGATTATACATAAATGAAGACATTATTGGTCAGAAAATAATCTCATATGAATACTAAATCTTCAGGTAATAAATGCCTTTCTAAATAAAAGTCTGAATTAGAGAGATAAATTAACTTCACTAAAAAGAAATTCCAGGAAATGTCAGTTTCAGGATGACACACACAAGGCATACTTAAGACTGCATTCATACAATCAGTATCTAAATGTTTGTTGACATAATAACATGATTCCTAATATTTCCACTATAAATGTATATGTGATATTAGGATTTGAATGATATCCACTGGCATAATCCCTTTTTGATTTTTTATTATATAGTTTTTGTTACAAAAATTCAAAAGGAAAAGTCTGGTTTATGTGTCTGTGTTTGTTTAAAAACAAATCATTAAATTGTAAAGATATATATTATGTTTCAGGGCTTCTTCATGATATGATGTATGCATTGTTGTTAAGATCTCATTTTGGCCTAATCACTGCACATGTAATTATGGTGTAATTGCTAATGACAAGTGATTGCATAATAAAGTGCTTTAATGGAAATTTATTTAGGAGGGAGGACTTGCTTACATCTTTTTTTCTGGCAGTCCAAGGATAGTGTAATCATATCTAGTGCAATTTTACCCTTGGAATCTATATACGGCAAGTCTCTATGTAGCAAACTTATATCTGGGAAGCCTCATAGATTGTTCATTACCTTAAATAGCCTCTTTGAATAAGCCCTATATTCAAAGAGTATGTTGTTTCAGTGGCTAAATGGCTTACTGGGGTTTGCAGATGCCTTGTTTTCTAGGAAAGGATATTTATACAATTCAATTATGATAGAGCCAGTGGTATTGCATGCCACCATCATCACACATTTGGGTTCAAGTAATCACAGCAGTGAGATGCATGAAATGTATTAATTAGCCATTAAAAGAGTCATTTAAAAACAGTCAAATAAGATGAATTGATTTTTGAATGTATATGTACTAACTATGGTAACAAACTTAACAGTAACAAATACAGAACTCTATTTGGTGGGTGTTTTTGGTCCAAGAGTGTGTTTTATTAGAGTGCTCCACTGATTTTTTTCTGTAATTAGTATTTAAAGATCATTCAGAATCTTCTTGTAAATGTATTAGCAAATTTGCATAATATTTTTTCTTTTAGTTTGTTTCCAATAATGAAATCACAAAGAGTGAATGTTACATCCCAATATGTTTACAGGATATAATGACCAGAACATATAGTAATAGGTGAGAAAAAAGATGTGTACGGGTATGTGTAGGGTACATCTATACTACATTTCTCTTTTGAAAGAGGAATGCAAATGAGGGAAATCGAAAATGCAAATGAAGCGCTGATTTACAAATCTCATGGTTCATTTGCATAATCTCTTCCGATCACTGTTTCGGAAGAGATTTTTTTGGAAAAAAAAAGCAGTCTAGACATGATTCTTTCGGGAAAAAAAACCCTTTTTCAAAAGAACCCTTCTTCCTTAAAAAATGAGGTGTTCAGAGTTGTTTCGAAAAACGTGGTTCTTTTGAAAAAAACCCATCTGAACTGCTTTCACTTTTGAAAAAGCGATCAGAATAAGATATGCAAATTAGCACCAAATTTGCATATCTCCTTTCGGAAAAAGAACGTAGACAAGATGTCCCCTATATGTCTTTAAAATGTCATTACCACTATCTCTGGTATGGTAACTTGAGGAGCAGGATTGTTTGTACACATCTGGTAGAAATAAGCAGCTCTTTGCTTTACTAGATGAACATTTCTAGCTGATTTGTGACTGAATGATACTGAATTTGCTCTCTTTTCTTGTTGTTTTCAATGTATTCTTTGCCAAAGAAATGAAAACTAGTTTGGAGTGTTTGACTGGGAAACTGCAAAATATTTTCCAATCTTGTTTAAATGTCAGAAAGTCCAAAAGCATCAGTGTGTGTGATCTTTCTTGTTGGCATGTCTGTGAAGAAAAAGTAAGAGAATCATCTACCTCATGAATTTGGGCTTCCATTTACCTTTTTCAACTTCGTGGATTTCCTGCAGGCATTATTATTGTGTCCCTTGGAAATAGTGAAGATGAATGCAGGTTAATTTGAACAAGTGAAATTAAATTAAACTCTATGGACTGCTCTGTTCATGCAGCTAAGTTGATTCCTGCCCAGTTCAACCATTCCCCATTTTCCTGGTGTCCTGTGAATACCAGCCCCTCCTTGAAACATGGGCCTTCTCACTGTAGTTCCACTGATCATGATACCTCTTCCCTATATTATGAATGTGTGATATAAAAAGTAAAAGCAAATAATTGATGCCCAGATCTCCAGTCTATATTCCTTTGACCAGAGATTGCTAGCTTATAGCTTAGGTGAAGTCTCATCTTACCACAGATTCATCTGGTTACATGATCCTTGAGATATTTTGGTATCCTCAGTTGGCAACCACAACAGATATGACCTCACATTTTTCTTGTCACCTGCTGTCTCTTGAGTGTCTCTCTGAAATCTCCTCCCTCCCTGTAGGGTTGGCCTCCATATGGTTCCCGGTCTCTGTGTTCTGCTCTCTGTGGGCTCTCTTTGGGAGCACCAAAAATGCTAACAAGGAATCTGAACCAGAAGAAATAGCCTTGTATACCAAACGCCTTACCATTACCCTAGGGAGATGCTGGGGAGGAGGTGTGGTGGTCAAATTCTTTTAAAATTCTCCCTAGGCAAATTGGGGTCTGTTGTTAGTGAATTCAGTGGTCATAACACAATGTCTTGCAAAGAGGGCATTCAGTTTGCCAGTTATTGATTTGCTTCTTGTATCAGGAGAGCATTGACCTCGCAAAAATCTGTGAGTAGAGGTCTAATGTATGGCACCTCACACTGTAGGAGTTAGTTTTTTCTAAGTTAAGGGTTTATTCTCTTGTCCCTGCTTCCCATATGAAAGCTTGTGGTTTTCTGTCATGTTCATTCAGCTTCTGTATCGTGCAATGAAGCTATCACCTTACTCTCACCTGATGTAGTCCTTCCTGTGCTTGAATGAGTCTTCTCTGGAGCACCTCTGCTGCTCTTATGCTTATCTGCATGCACAGCCATTATTAGCTGCCAAATGGTGTTGCAAAGATTGTCATTATAGTAGGCTATTTATCCAGGCTTGTGTACTGAAACCCATTCCTCACATCACAGACGATAATGATTCTGGCTCTGGAGAAAGATGTCAGCTCTGGCAAAGATGTCAGGAATTGTGGCTAGTCAGCAGTGGATAGCTTTAGGTATGAGCAGATACAGAATTTGAATGATGGTTTCTTTTCCACTACCATGTTGCTTATCTAGACTGATGCTATTATACCCCTGCTCTTCAGACCTCAGAGCTTTTTGTGTACTGAATTACATAGTGCTACTGCAGTTTTTCTTGTGAAATACACACACACATACGCAGGATCCACTGTGGGGATTACTTCCAGCCACAGCTTTCCTTGAAGGGACCCATTGCTTTTGAAAACATCCTGATTTACTGATATAGTTGTCTCCAGTTGAGTCCATGAGATTCCCTCTTTGCGTTTTGCAGGGCAGCTATACATTTTTGATAGTGCACCCTGATCAGATCCATGGTTATATTCTCAAATTGTGGTTTGTGATGCTCATCATTAACTATCCCAGGCTTGGCTTGTAGCATCTATTTTCCCCCCAAGTTCATTATTATGAGGTCACATTTTCTTACTGTCTGCATTATACTTTCATTGTACATTATTGGAGTGTGCCTGCTCTTTGCAATGGCCATGATTGAATCAAATTCACCCGCAAGTAATCACATTGCAATAGGCTTTCCTATTCACTGAAATCACATGTGGTATTCCTCTTTTGCCATTGGTGCATGAATAGAGGTTGGTATTGGCCCTTGTTGCTTTCCTGCATGACTGACTGCTCTCAGACTTAAGGAGAGAGTCATAATATCATCATCACCTTTTGACATTCCTCTTCATATATAAGTTTGATTTACTCTTTCTGAGATTTTCTCTGCTTGTGTATGTCCTGCTAAAGTGGTTCATCTTCCCATGTCCTTGCAATGCTGTCCTGGTGCAGGGCACTTTTCATGCCCCATTCATGCTGTCTCCCATTATATCCACATATCACTAATGGGTTTGAAACCCTGGTCACCTGCTCTCCTTTGCTGTTGTCTCACTGCATGTATTTCTAAGGGTGTTGTGCCATCCTTTCTCTTGAGGCTGCCTCTGCATGTCCCAGGGTAAAGCATCTGGCTAATATGGGATTGGCACTATCAACTTCTAAAGTGATTCCTTCTGGAACACAAGGTGTCACAGACTGTTCTGTCTTGAATGAGGGAGACTGTGAAGTCTTCACAATTGCATGTAGTAGTAACTGTGCATAGGGCGGTAACCCAGGCGATATGTCCCCTCTTCTTCACGCTGATCTTTAGTGACAAATTTGTCTTATCTTGCAGATTTGTTTTGCTTTGTGTGCTCCTAGGACTATTGTGATGCAATAGCTCAGTCTGCCAGCTGCTGCACGTCAGACAATTCGCAGTTCAGATGCTGCTGCCCTGTTTCATTCGCAGAGTGAAACTGAATGCAGGTTAAGTTGAACAAGTGAAATTGTATTAAATTCTGTGGAATGCCATTTCTATGTGGCTGACTTGTTTCTAGCCTAATTCCCTGTGTTCTCTGTTCCACCCGTGTTCCATTAATTCTATTTTCTTCTGGGAACATGGACGCTCTGAGTCCAGGTCTGCAGGTCATGATATACTTAGGAAATCCTGCTTCTTAGAATGTCTGGTTCTTCTTCAAATGATGTCCCTGTGGGTGCTCCACTGTTGGTGTCAGGTCATCGCAGCACAGCAGGTCAACCCCTCCTCAGTTTCTTTGCTACCACCCTTGCTTGCAGATGGAGCTCAGCTTCTCTCCTCAGCATTTCTAGTCAGAGTAGAAAAAATAGTTATAGTTAGTTCTCTCATTTCTTGATTCACTTAAGTAGTTCTTGCTCTGATCTTTTTTAAAAAAGCGACAACAAATGGGAATAAGGGTCTGGGCCGCAGCCCTTCCCTTTGGACTACTCTCCACTCGTTTTTCTTAATTAACTTCATTCCGAAATTCTTCTTTACTACCAACCTTCCCCCCCAAATAAGCTTGGGCATAGATGAGGAACTGAGGCGGGTTAGGCTGCACATGTGAGGCACAAAGGCACGAATGCCACAAGGGGCCTACTGCGCATGTGCGACCAACCAGCTACTGCTATGCAAAACTCTGATCTGTGGTGCTGGGATGTCCTGACACCAACATTGGAACATCTGTGGAGACAAACATCTCGAAGAACTCTCGTTACTGCACAAGGTGAGTAACTTCTCTTTCTTCAGACTCATACTTTTCAACCAACATCACCTTTCTTAAATTGTATGTAAACATAATGAGAATTGCTGGATAATGGACTGACAATTAATAAAACTACAAATTATTCAGTCAAACAGATTTTGTTTTCAGATTAGAATTTCATGCCTCTGATGAGGATGAATAGGACCATCTTTCCTGAAAGTGGTGTTCAGTTTTAATTCACAAAAGGTGAAAATTCAACACAAATTCCTTCAGGAATATGAATAATGCTAATGTGTTCTGAAAACCTACACTAGGGCTTCTGTTGTGTTGATAAAGGCTTAAAACCTGATATGGTCTGACCATAACACAGAAACTAAGATCAAAGTCATAATGAATGCTTGCATTGAATAATTAAACCAGTAAATTCTTCCATAAGTATTGAAGATTCTAATTTAGTAGATTTTTTTTTTTTACATAGAAGGGATATCAGGACAGAGTATAGCCTATTTTTATTACTTTATTCTGACGTTAATTTTATAGAAGCTACCCTTGTGTTGCTGCTGTTATTTTTTTTGTTGGCTTGACTATTTGTTACTTAAAATAGTTCAGACTTGGAGACATAAAGTTAATACCCATTTTACATGGTATGATGTTAGGCATCAGTATTCATTTATTTTAATATAAGACTATCGTTTACTTGTTTAAATCAGTGATTATTTATGCTTTGTTAACACACACACTCGCTCTCTCTTTCTCTCTGTTTTACCCAACATTGCTCTGGTCCTTAATTTGATTATTTTTTGTATTGTGGAAAATAAAATGTAAATGTACATGCTTCATTTAAATCATTGATCTAGGATGGGGCTGGGGATGCGGGGTTTGGTATGCAGGCTGTCTTGGGGAAAGAGGACTGCCATAGCCCTCTCTCACCACAGCAACTTAGGGCTAGGTGAGAAGCACTTCTCCATGGCCGCTGCAGCCCCAGTGGACACAGCTAAAGGAGGAGTGCATATCTCCTGACTGGGGCAGGTCCAGGTTTTTCTGCCCCCTGTACTCCCAGCCAGAGTGAGGAATGCAGAAAACTGAATGTTTTCCCCTCTCTCCTGGACAAAGGGGAACAGCCAACAATGTCCCAGTGTGAACTGAGGGTGTGAGCTTCACCCCCATCCTCCAGGACCTCCTTAAACGTGTGTGTGGGGTAGGAGGCTTGGGGCTGTAGCAGTCCTGGACAGGGTAAAGCCAGTCAATTTCATCTGCCTGATGATTCTGTCTCTTTACTGTATGGTTTTAAGAGAAGCAGCCCCATTCCAGGCACATCTCATTTTTCTGGCACAATGAAACCCTTGCCTTGCTTTAAGTTATGATAAGTGGAAGCTTTATACCAAATTTGGTGGTCCCAGTTCTTGTCATTTAGGAGGAGTTCTTGAACAAAGAGACAGAAAAACTCTCTCAAATATTTAGTAGATTATAACTATACTTTGAACCTGTAAAATCTATACTGGTTCAACTCAGCCAAATATTTATGGGGATTTTGAGACTGTTCTGATCAACTGTTTTGTGTAGGTCTGTGCATGTTTCCATTTGGTGGAGTTCAGATTTATTGATCAAGGGAAAAAAACAACAACAAAGGTGCTGTTCTGTAAAACTGACATGTATTAAAGTTTATTTCCGTATTTTAACAATAAAGTCAACATGATTCAGTGCAAGCGTGATATAAGAAAGAATCAAAGATAATGTACTCACAATTCAAAAATTCCCAGTGGGATATAATTAAAAAAGAAGAATGCAGGCAGTGTTTTGAATAACTCTTTAAAACTGTAAGTCATCCTGATAATTAAAATGTCTTGTCAAGCTTCTGGATTTTTATATGAAGATGGAATCTTTGCGAATTGCCTGGTATGTTTGCATGTGTTTAAAAGCTGAAAAAACCCGTATTAGGTTTAAAGTTTCTGTTTTGTGGAAATCATTATTTGATTCCACGTATTTTTAAATTATTATCACTTTATTTTATTACACAAATCTTGAAACAATTTGTAAATGAATAGAGCATTTATGAATAAAAGAGACACAGTTGTTTCTTTTCTGCAGAAACTCTGTGGTCCCGGAGACATATGTTTCTTTTATTAAATTAACTCATCAGCATGGTCATGTTATTCCAACTTCAGACGTAGCTGACCAGATTGGTATATTACATGAGAGAGTCATAAATCTGTTGAAGAGGATTTGTGTATGTTCGTTTGCTCAAATTCTCATCTCTTATTTTACTTTCAAATAAACTCAATAAGGTTGAATGCTCTCTCTATTTATGTTTTGGGTTTGGTTAATAATATTAATTTAACATGCTGTTTAAAAGTAGGAACAGACAACTCCAATCCCTCCCAAAACAAAATGTTTCAACTCATATTGTTGAGTGCCATTACAAATCATGGTTTGTTCACCTTTTTCAGTATTAATCATGGTTTTGTTTATTGAGTTTGGAAAGAAGAAACTAGTATAATGTTTGATTAATTGTTCAGAGTTGCAGTTTATATTTAGAGTGTTGCAGATTGCAGCCTCTGGCTCACCTGTTTCTGTTTTGTGAGGGAATAGTAATTAGAGGCCTATTTCTGCAATACACTATGCATAAATGGTCTGTTACGCCTGTGCATCGCCATTTGAAGTCACTGGGTATGATTACACTGCAGTGTAAAAACTTCATAGGGTAGCAGAGTTAGTTTATAACTAGAAAAAACTAGAAAAACAACGAATAGTGTAATAGCACCTTAAAGACTAACAAAACATGTAGATGGCATCATGAGCTTTCGTGGGCATAACCCTCTTCTTGAGATGACTGGAGTATTAAAAGTCCAGTAAGACAGGATTTGAATTCAAACTCATGCCTAACCCTTCTTTTATCTGCACACAGATTGTACTTATCAAGAACTTGGAGCCAGGGTGCCAAAGGGGTGGACGGTCCAAGCCTGAGTTGAGCAGGGACCTAGGGATCAAATGCTTTTGCTTTTCAGGGTAGTTGCAACCCTTCATGCTCTGAAAATCTGGCAAATGTATCGCCTAATCTCTTGGGCTGACTTCATTCTCTGGGCAGTCAAGTTTGGTGTTTAGTCATCTTTTCCCACACGGCACTATGAACAAAGAGCTAGAATGGATAAATTTGGGGAAGGCGGTAGGAAGTCTAGGTTGTGGGTGAATTATATTCTAGTGGAAAATGTTCTTGTTTTTATTAAATTAAAAACTCATTTTTTTATTTTCAGCAATTTTTTATGAAAGTTTCATTTAGTTAAAGAAGAGTTTTGAACTTCTTACTATTCATGAACAGAACTGATTGGGAATTTTGTATTGACTTGCTTTTGGCAGGAAATACTGTTTTTCTTGAAATTGAAACATTGATTATTCCCACACAAGGGCTTTACAATAAAAAAAAAGTTTTGAAAAAATTAATTTTAGAATATTTTTGTTAGTTTTTATTTTTAGAGTTCTATGAGACTTCAGTAGTGCAAGTGCAATATATGCACTAGTAGTACTGACATAATAGTTCAAATAGTCTATTAATTGTATTTTACGTTTAAAACCACTAAGGGCAACTGCTAATTAGTACTCACTAGGGATGTTAAATTGAGTTTAATCAACTAATCGACTAATCAATGGACTTTCCATCGATTAGTCTATAACCATGATCTCCAACCTTTTTACACCCAAGATCACTTTTTAAGTGACAGACCAAGCCAAGATCTACCACCCCGCCCCTTCCTTGAAGCTCCGCCCCTTCCTAGAAGCCCCGCCCTCTCTATTCTCTTCCTCTCCATCACTTGCTATCCCCAATCCTTATACTGCTGCTTTTAAAAAAAAATCTTCTGTATAAAGAGGTTTTTCCATCATTTGGCCTGTCGAGACTGGACCAAATGTCAGAAAAAAAACCCCTTCTTTTGGAAGCCCCCTTATTCCTTGTGGAAAGAGGAATATAGGGGTGACCGAAAGAGCATGTTTGTTCTTCCACTTAAAAAAGCGGAAGAACAAATGCATCCCTGGATGTGGAAGAGTTTTTCTGGGATATCTCCAGAATCCTGAAAAACTCCCTCGCTGGGTTGAGACAGGATGTGTGGTCTCTGGGGTGGGAAAGAGGGATTTGGGTGTGGGAAGGGGTGAGAAGTGCAAGCTCTGGGAGGAAATCTGGATGCAGTAGGAGGTGGAGAAGGGGACACTGGCTCGGGGAGGGGGCTCCAGGCCGGGCAGTGTTGGGGTACTAAGCAAGCCACAGGCTTGTGGATGTAAGGGTACAGGAATTTGGGTTGGAGTATGTGAGAGGCTCAGGGCAGGGGGTTCCAGTGTTTGATATGCTCAGATATACGGTCTGGGGAAGGGGGAATGCAGGAGTGGTTGTGGCAGTGTGCCCTTGTAGCCAAGAATGCTAATGGCATATTACATTGCATTAAGAGGAGCATTGCCAGCAGATCCAGAGATGTCATTATTCCCCTTTGTTCGGCTTTGGTGAGGCCACATCTGGAGTATTGTGTCCAGTTCTGGGCCCCCCACTACAAAAAGGATGTGGACGCATTGGAGAGGGTCCAGCGGAGGGTGACCAAAATGATTAGGGGGCTGGAACATATGATTTATGAGGAGAGGCTGAGGGAGTTAGGTCTGTTTAGTTGGCAGAAGCGAAGAGTGAGGGGGGATTTGATAGCAGCCTTCAGCTTCCTGAAGGGAGGTTCAAAAGAGGATGGAGAGACGCTGTTCTCAGTAGTGACAGATGGCAGAACAATGAGCAATGGTCTCAAGTTGTGGCGGGAGGGGTCCAGGTTGGATATTAGGAAAAACTATTTCACTAGGAGGGTGGTGAAGCACTGGAATGGGTTACCTGCGGAAGTAGTGGCGTCTCCATCCCTAGAGGTGTTTAAGTCTTGGCTTGACAAAGCCCCTAGCCAAGTTGATTTAATTGGGATTTGTCCTGCCTAGAGCAGGGGCTGGACTTGATGACCTTCTGAGGTCTCTTCCAGCTCTGTGGTTCTATGATTCTATGGCCATATGGGGGCTTGACCCCAATTGGGGGTTTGTTGACCACGCTTCATTCTTAAATAAAATACTATGTTAAACACAAAAATTTTCTGCATTGTCTTTATTTATGAGACTGGCAGGGAACCTGCCTTGAGTCAGAGGTCACTGACACATACAAAAGTCATTCGGGAGCAGGGGACACAGTACTGGGGAAGGGTGCTAGTGGGTTCTGGGGCAGGAACAGGGTAACAGTGTGGACAGTGGACAGGGGGCAGGGTGCCAGAAGGACAGGTTTCTGCAGCAGGGGACAGGGTGCTGGTGGGGGGGACAGGTTTCTGCAGAGGGGAGCAGGGGGATAGGTTTCTGTAGTGGTGAAGGCAGGGGGACAGGTTTCTGCAGTAGGGGACAGGGTGCCAGAGGGAACTGGTTTCTGCAGGGGGGGCAGGTTTCTGCAGCGGGGTGGAGAGGCAAGGGAGAGGGAACAGGGGGGCAGGAGGGTGGGGGACAGGTTTGGGGAAGGGGAGAGGGAACAAGGTTCGGGGGCAGGGAGTCCCCTACACCAGCCACAGAGGGAAGCCTCCGTCCCGTGCTCCCTCCGGGCTGACCACAGGACAGCCGGGCTGGAGCGAAGAGAAGCGGCTTCTCTTCACTCCAGCCTGGCTGTCCTGCACTCAGCCCAGGGAGGCTGCACCTAGCTTCAGCTGTGCTGGAGCAAGCTTTCGGGGCTGAGCGCAGGCAGCCAGGCTGGAGCGAAGAGAAGTGGCTGCCTGGCCAGCTGGCTGTGGCGTTCAGCCCGGACGAGGCTGCCCCGCACTCCAGCTGATCGGGAGGCTTCTCCTTTGCGCCTGCCCACGTGGAGTGTGGGGCACGCTGGCTGAGCGCCATGGCCAGCTGAAGAAGCCGCCCGATCAGCTGGAGCGCGGGGCAGCCTCCTCCGGGCTGAACGCCACAGCCAGCTGGCCGGGGTGTTTCAGCCCTCCCGACCTCCCAGCTCCCCCCATTCTGCGCAGCTACTCACCTGTGTTGTTGCTCAGTGAATAGCTGCTCCTCAAATGAGGAAATAAAATGTAAATGTACTGCGCAGGCACGCAGTTCAGAGAGGACTCAAGAGTGACTCTAGAGCCCCTGAGATCGACCGATAGATCGCGATCTACAAGTTGGTGACCACGAGTCTATAAGTAGGGGAAACTGTGGAGCTGTGGCACTTCCTTTTTAAATGTATTAAGCTGCTCTTGATACATTTTAAAAAGCAGAAGTGTGGTGGGGGTGACCAGACACAAGCCAGGACAGCTGAACCCCATCTCGCACCTGGTCCCTCCTACTTTACTTTAGCCTTTTAAATGTATTAAGAGACTGGTGGTTCTTAATACATTTAAAAAGCACAGAAGCAGCAGGGAAGACCAGGCGCAAGCTGGGAATCAGCTTATTCTTGGCTTGAACCCTGTCCCCGCTACACCTCTGCCTCCTTTGCCCCCTGCAGAGATGGTGCTGGGGGAAAAGCCTGCTCCTCCCTTTGCTGCCTCTCTCTGATAGAGGCAATAAGGAAAGGGAAGCAACTAGTTGAGTTACTAGTCAACTATCTGATAAGCATATGCTTATTGGATAGTCGATGAGTCAACTAATCACTTACATCCCTACTACTCACTGAAATATTTATCTTCTTTTCTAGATTAGTATCACCTGTTTGTGGTGGTTCCTTGCAACATGTTTCAGCTATTATGTCATATGATATATGTATATTATGCACTATAACAACTGGCATGCCATAAAATAATGCAAAAAGCATATAAAAATGAAAAGCTAAATTTCAACATTGTTAAAGAAAATTGTCTGAAATTGAATTGTTTTGGAAATTTTGCGACATGGGAGATATCAGAAATATCTGTTCTGTGTTTAAATTTCAAAATTTAAAATTTCAAAATGTCAAAATTTTCCACAAACCGGAAAGTCAGATTTTGACCAGCTCTATTAATAAATCTTGGCTCTTCCCAGCCAGGCTGTCCTACTAGGCAGCATTTAGTTTAGCTGTGCTTTGTACTATCACCTACTGCTCTAGTTCTATCTTAAGTATCAGAGGGGTAGCCGTGTTAGTCTGAATCTGCAAAAGCGACGAGGAGTCCTGTGGCACCTTATAGACTAACTGAAGTGTAGGAGCATAAGCTTTCGTGGGCAAAGACCCACGATGCATCTGACGAAGTGGGTCTTTGCCCACGAAAGCTTATGCTCCTACACTTCAGTTAGTCTATAAGGTGCCACAGGACTCCTCGTCGCTTTTGTAGTTCTATCTTAGTGCCTCATCCTAAAGCTCTAGTCTTAATATAATTTGTGTTTATTCACAAATAGCTGCTTTAGTTTTGTGTAATTCATCAATAGCTGCTTTAGTTTTGTGTAATTAATTTTTGGACATAATACAAACATACAGCCGGTCCCCGAGTTGTGAATGGCCGATTTATAACCGTTCACAGTTACAACTAAAGCGGTCGTAAATGGCGGACCCCGAGTTACAATCTGTGCTTACAAACAGCGTGGTTGCGTGTAACTCAATGGGGTCCGACTTACGAATGAACCGAGTTATGATCAATTGCTTGGTCCGTAACCAGTTTGTAAGTCGGGAAGAGGCTGTACAGATTTTTAGCTGTAGCTAGATATGAGTTATGCTGTGACAAACTAATATTATCCTAGTGTTTGCTAACTTTATATGTCTGGCTTTTATTGAAAAAAGCCTTGCCTCATTCAGATGTTGAGATGGATGAGGCAGGGTCATGTAATGGCAATATGTCACAGGGCACCTGGAAGTTAAATCTTGCATTATTCATCTTTTATAACCATAGGTCCCTGTATGCAGTTTGGTGTAGAAGTGAACACTTGTGCAGTGTCCCATTGATTTAATTTTAAAGTCTTTCAACTTACTTCAAAATCTTATTTTTTTAATTGTTGTATAACAGATTTTTAAAACCATAACTTCTTTGTTACGTCTTGCAGGTCAGTAATCTGTTGTCCCTGGAACAGATGCAGAGACTTTTAGGAAATAATATTACATTTATTTTACTTAAACTATGCTTTTTGTTCCCACTTCTGTAGAAATTACCTATGCTGATATTTTTTTCTTAGTTTCTAAGGTGAAATGGACAGCAGATTCAAAGGAAAGAGGAGCATGCTTATAGCTCTGGGTGATAGTGTAAGTCGAGATGAACAGGAGATGGAGTAGTTTTACATAAGGAGCTTTGTGAATATTTAAAGATTATTAGAAAAATTGTAATAGGTCATCCCTGATATAGGTCCCATCAATTTTGGATTTGTGCAAAGTGGTGTCCCAAATCCTGTGATTTGAAACCCATCGAATCCAGCAGTCAAAGTTAAGAGATCCCGGAGTCTCCTTTGGTGAAAGGTTTGACTGAGTAGATAAAATTTTCAAAAACATCTAAGTGACTTACAGTCTTAAGTCCAATTAATTTTTCAAGACTTGTCAACACCATAGAATATTTGCTGGAATAGCTAAACTCACTGGCTCATATTCCATCATGTGCTCCCAATGCCCCTCTGCCATGTACATCGGACAAACCAGACTGTCTGTACACAACAGAATAAATGAATATAAATGAGACATCAAGAATGATAATATACAAAAACCAATGGGAGAACATTTTATCCTCTGTGGACACTAGTTACAGACTTGAAAGTTGCCATCTTCAAGCAAAAAAACTTCAAAAACAGGCTGCAATGTGAAACTGCTGAGCTGGAATCCATATGTAAATTTGACACTATCAAAATGGGTCTGAATAGGGACTGGGAATGGCTCTCTTATTACAACAAGTAATTTTCCACTTTAGGGCTATGTCTAGACTGGCATGATTTTCCGGAAATGCTTTTAACGGAAAAGTTTTCTGTTAAAAGCATTTTCAGAAAAGAGCATCTAGATTGGCACGGACGCTTTTCCGCAAAAGCACTTTTTGCGGAAAAGCGTCCATGGCCAATCTAGACGCGCTTTTGCGCAAAAAAGCTCCGATCGCCATTTTCGCGATTAGGGCTTTTTTGCACAAAACAAATCTCAGCTGTCTACACTGTCCCTTTTGCGCAAAAGGGACTTTTGCCCGAATGGGTGCAGCATAGTATTTCCGCAAAAAGCACTGATTTCTTACAGTAGGAAGTCAGTGCTTTTGTGGAAATTCAAGCGGCCAGTGTAGACAGCTGGCAAGTTTTTCTGGAAAAGCGGCTGATTTTCCAGAAAAACTGGCCAGTCTAGACACAGCCTAGGTGTTCTCACCTTCTTATCCGCATACACCCTGACTGAATTAGCTCTTATGTAACACTGCCATCTCTGTATCCCTACTGTTTCTTTTTCTTTCTCTTCATTCATCTAATAAAATGAGTTACAACTCATGAAAGGTTATCCCATAATAAAATGTTTAGTCTTTAAGGTGCCACCAGACTCTTTCTTGTAAGTTGACAGGTATTTTTCTGATGACTTACCTGTACCACTTCCTTGGAAGACATTAGCTAAGCAGATGAAGCCCTCTTTTGTCACTACAGTTGCATCAGTGTCAGAGGCACAGCATAGTTATGTATGCTAGGGGTTGGAGGTTTTGGGGGTTTGTTTTGTGTCAGAGACCAAGACCTGTATGTTTTTTGAAAAGTTTCTCCATATGAAAGAAACACTGGAAATTGCTAAGACTTGTAGAATAAGAGGGTAAGAATATATTAATGGGGATGCTTCAAATGGTATTTGATAAAGCTTTTACATGTAAGAAAGAGAGATTTTTAGCCCCAGTTCTGGAAAGCCTGAAGCCTATGCACTAGAAGTAGCCCTATTGATCTCAGTGGAAGTACTTACAGTACTTGGAGATAAGTAGATATAAAATGTTTGCAGGATTGGGGCCCTAAATGTTGGCATTTTTGCTCCTTTTCATGTAATTTATTGTGAATGAACATCCATGCAAAGTCTTCCTTAATTAAATCAGTTGCAAAAAATTCAGATTTAAAAAATAAATAAAGATTAACTATTCAGTGCATGTATCTGGAAATATCTGTCTGGATACTTCATATTCTATGTAGTGTTGAATAATGGAAGAGAAATTGGGAGTTGTCTCAGGGGAATGTCTTTTCATTGATGTGAGGGCAGAATAAAGCTATGTGGAATGTTCTGATTTCTCTTTTCTGGGAGGTTATGAATTCCTTTCTCTCCAGTTCACTTTGTATGTTTGCATCTCTTTGTACTGTGGATCTTTTTGCTTACACATTCAAGTTCAAATGAAAACTCACTGATGTTCACTTGATTTTTAAGCCAGGTCCATGAAAACTCTGTGTTTCACATGGTTTCCATCAAATAATAAATTGGCCTGAGTTTGCTCTGAACTGCATCTAGATATTCTTGAAACTTGGCACAAGTTCTCAGCCCCTGTGAATTTGTGTAATAAACATTGTGCACATGCCTTCTGATCTACTCCATACTAATAGGGTATTCATTTTAATATGACAATGAAATATGGTACAGTGGTTCTTTTCTTGTGCTGTGAAAATAATATCCATAGTCTCTTGCGGAAAAATATGGTTCAGTGTGGAGTTAGAAAATCTGGTTCCACCCTATACTTGCTGTACAACATCGTGCCTTTGTTTCTCTTATCTGTAAAATAAGGGACACTGTTTCCTGCTTCACAGAGGTCATGTGAACCTTATTTCAATTGTGTTTGCAAAATGCTTTGAGATCCTCAAAGGGAAGGTGCTAGGGAAGCATGAAGTGAAAATATTTGTTTTCTTCCTCTTGCTGAAGGGTTCTTTTTAAGGATAAAGTAATAGGCTTAGGGCAGATTCTCTGAAACATTTGGTTTAAATGAAGGCCAATAAAATGTTCATGTTTATTAAAAAAAGAAAAAAGGAAACCTCTTCTGTTCATGTTCCTGTATTGCATTTGCTGTAGGCAGTAACACTGAAATTTTCTAGATTGCCCAGGTCTCAGATTTTCAAAAGACATTTAGGAGCTTAGCCTGACTCTGTCTACCCTGTAATTAAACACCTACAGCTGACCTGTGATGGCTGACTTGAGCTTACAGGCAGGCAGGGGCAGAGAGGGGGCAAAGGAGGTGATTTCCCCAGGACCCAGAGATTGGTGATGGTAGTAGATGGAGTTGCAGGCTCTTTAAATTGCTGATGGAGCATCAGGCTACATGTTCCAGGCAGTGCCAAGGGCTGGAGGGAGTGCACTGTGCCCAGGACAGTGCTGAGGACTGACTGCCCTTGGCTCTTCCCCTTCTGCCCTTAGCCCTGCCCCTTTCAGGAGGCTGTTGATTCTGCTGCTTGCAGGTCTTGGGCTAAGGAACTGTTTAATTGCAGTGTAGATGTTCAGACTGAGATGGGAGTCCAGGCTCTAGGATCCTACAAGGTCTGAGAGTTCTGGGTGTAGCCCAAGCCCGAATGTCTACACCTTAATTAAACAGCTCCTTAGCCTGAGCCTAAGTCAGCTGGCACAGTACAGCCCCAGGTATCTATAGGGTTGCCAGGTGTCTGGTATTGAACCGGACAGTCCGGTATTTTCACCACCTGTCTGGTAAAAAAAAAAAATTCAGAAAATACCGGACACCTAAAATGTCCGGTACTTTCTGATTTTTTCCCGGCCAGGAGGCCGAAAATCTTGGGCTGTTCAGCTCAATATGGAGGCAGCCTAGCAACCTTAGTGCTTACCGGGATCTGCAGGGGAGCTGTCCAGAGTGGCGCAGGGAGGCATGATCGTGGGTGGCCGCCAGCAGGGGCCACAATGCTTTTGCTTTTTTTTTTCCCCTTCTTTTTCCTTAACAACTCTCTGATTCCTTTTTTGTTGTTGTTGCTGCTGTTCGGTATTTTTTCTGAAATCATCTGGCAACCCTAGTATCCAGTTGCAGGGCAGACACACCTTGAGTCTTCTAAGTGTCTTTTGAAAATGGGACATAGGCACTTTTGAAAAATTTTGACCTTTATTAAATGTAAACCCAAAGTTTTGGGATTTAGGGCTGTGAGTGAAATCACTCAGAAGGAAGGAAACCCTCAAAGGGAGAATTATTCCAGAAATGCTTTTCTCAACTATTCACTTTGCACAGCCCATTTTGAACCAACAGAGCCACAGTTACTTAGGTGTCCACACATGTGGGCTACGTCTACACTGGCCCCTTTTCCGAAAGGGGCATGCTAATTTTCAATTTCAGAATAGGGAAATCCGCGGGGGATTTAAATATCCCCCGCGGGATTTAAATAAAGATGTCCGCCGCTTTTTTCCGGCTTGGGGATAAGCCGGAAAAGAGCGTCTAGACTGGCCCGATCCTCCGGAATAAAGCCCTATTCCGGAGGATCTCTTATTCCTCCTTTGAAGTAGGAATAAGAGATCCTCCGGAATAGGGCTTTATTCCGGAGGATCGGGCCAGTCTAGACGCTCTTTTCCGGCTTATCCCCAAGCCGGAAAAAAGCGGCGGACATCTTTATTTAAATCCCGCGGGGGATATTTAAATCCCCCGCGGATTTCCCTATTCTGAAATTGAAAATTAGCATGCCCCTTTCGGAAAAGGGGCCAGTGTAGACATAGCCATGTTGGGAATCTGTGGGTAAGTCTATGCTTCCAGTGGAGATAGACACGTTAAAAATAACAGTATAATGAGGTAGCAGAAGTGGCAGCTTGGGGTAGACCCACCCTCTTTCTTGTGTACTGGGGCAACCAGACTGAATCACTTCCTGCCTGTGTTATCTGTACCCCGGGTACAATGCTATTGTTACCATGTTAACGCAAGCAGAGCTAGTATGTCTATCATACCCAGTGTCTAACTGTACACAGTAGACTTAAGGGATACAATCCTAGCCTGTTGACATTGCTGGGAGTTTTGCCATTGACTTAATAGGACCAGGATTTTACCAAAGAATTTGACAGCACGAGTCAGCACGCACTCTACAAGTAATCATATCTACAAATGAAGCTCTTCCCCCTGCTTTCTTTAAATCAAGCATGAACCCTAGTCCTCATTAAGACCTACTGTATTTCTATGCCAAACTTCAAAACTTTTGCCATTTGTGGGGAAGGATGGGTTTTTTTTAAAAAAAGTAACTGCAGATCTGAAATGACTTTGTGAGTTTTCTGCCAAAAGACTCTTTCTGTCATTAGGACCTGGCTTTGAAAGTTTCCAGACAAAAGGTGGGTGGTTTTGAAAGTGACTGGTGGGGGGAGGGGATGAATTTATAATTGAAAATATAATTGAAAATATTTTTTTCATTCTTAACTGTAGTGGGTGCTTTAAAATAACCACCATAATAACTGCTTAGCACTTTTACATTTTTAGGGCATTTAACAAACATTAATCAGTTAATCCTTCCAACACCTCTGAGAGCCAGGCAAGTATTATCAGTTTCCTTGCTATAATTGATGCTGTGCTACAATAAATGATTATTTATTTATCCTATTTAAATGGAGCTGTAATGAGGCAATTATGCCAGAAAGTCCATGGATAATCTAGAAAAGAAAATTGTAATTTCATGTCTGATTGCAAAGAAGACTATATCAACCACAATTGCAAGAATCCTGGTAACATTGTTATGCTGGCTCAGTTAAGAGAAAGCCAGATTGAGAGTGACATTTCAGCCCTCCATAGCATCAAGGTTGTTTCTTGAGATGAAGCAAAAACAAACAAACAAACAAACAACAACAAAAATCCACTAATGAAACTTGCAGTGGGCAGCATTACAGTAAAGCTTCCAAAACCTCTTGGGGAGCAAAAGTAAGGGTTAATGGATGTATCTTTCAGTAAAAGAACTAAGCTATCTTACATTTAAAAGTTTTTAAAATTATTTTTTGTTGTTGAATTAGACAATTAACTTCTGTGTCCTCCCAAACTTGTTTTCTAGCCATGAGGGTATGTACTTGAGCAAAAGTGCTCTAATAATGTGAGTAAGGATTGGACAGCAGTAACTGTTCAGTATTGAACAGCTGTTAGAAGGCTTTTTAGAGTTTAGAGGCTTGTGTTCTCTCAGGGTATGTCTACACTGCAGCGTTTTTTCTGGGAAAAAAAATCCATTTTTCTGACAAAACCTGTGTTACGTCCACACTGCAATCATGTTCTTTCGAAAATAAACTGAAAGAACAGAGGGTTTTTCTGACATTGGTAAACCTCTTTCTATGAGGAAGAAGCCTTTTAAAGGCGTGTGTGGATGGGGAAGAAGGAGTTTTTTCGAAAGAAGAGGATAGAGGAAAAAGCCCAGGTGCCCTGGTGGCCACTCCATCCATAGTAAACACAGCTTAAATGTTCTGGAGAAGTTCATCCAGGTTTTCCTTTTTCCAAACCTCACCTTTGGTGACAGATTTTTGTGGGGTTCCCTTTTTTTTTTAAATTGCTCTTTATGCCTCTTCTCTCTCCTGTCACCTACTAATTTTTATTTTCTGCTTTTCTTTCCTTCTGCAGTGCTTTTTAGTTCTCTCTGAGAATCTGGTGATTGAGTCTCAACATAAATAACATTAGATTTCACTTCTTTAGGATTTCCTAGAGGCCTCTGGCAAGAGTTACTGTGACTCTGGAAGAAATGTTTTATCTTTGTAGTGTAATTGCTGAATATTATGTTAAGAATATGTATGTTAAGTATATTTCCTTTGATAATGACATGTTCTCTTTTTTCGATTAATCTTATCTATTGGCCATTTTTTGATTCCCATAAAGAGTGAACAGTATAGATTTATGTGGAACTCTGCTGTACCTTTAGAGTACTAAATTTACAGTAAATATTTTAATAAATTGTCTTTGAGACTAGGTTAGTAATTAGCCTACTTTTTAGCATTTGGATTTTGGGACATATCTTGAATATGTAAATTCTTTTGAAGAGTTTCCAGCAAATGTGGAAAAGTGGGGACAATTTAGTTTTGAGGATCAGAGTCTAAGTATATTGTAAAGTTATGGAAATGTTTTATGTTTCTATGTATCCTTCTCTGCTGGAGTCACAAATGGAATTTCTAAAAATAGCAGTACACTGGGGGAAAATGCAGTTGGTCATAATATTTTCCACCACTTCATGATCATGATGTATAATGGTAAGAAACATAGTGCTGAGTATATCATTATGTAACCTGAAGATAGTTGGCTGATCATCTGAGATTTTATGCCTTGTTTTGGAAAGTTTTTGGCAAACACAGGAAGGACGCTGGGTACAAAGTGTCAGGCAGGAGTGAAAAGCTTTGCCTTGGCCAGCTACCAATGAATGCATGAAAGGTCACAGATAGATATCCTAATCATATGGATTTGAGTGCACATTATATCTTCTGTCATTTTTACATAATGTAGACTCTTTTCTCAAGAGAAGGCATAGTAATATGTAAAACCATCTTATCAAATATTATTCTGTAAGCAGCATAATAGTATCAGTTGGTTAGTTGCAGTTACTTTGTGAAAGTATGTAGGTATGTATGTAGGAAGGCAACAAACCAAGCCCAAATATATTTGAATGGATCTGAAGTAGTGTATTGCTGTAAAAATGTGTAAATGCATGTAAACAGCCTGTTTGTTAAGATATGTGAAACTACTGCATGAAACTACTCTCAGCATTCTGCTGTTTTTTCTTCTTGCAATCTACCACTTGCTAGATCCCCTCTCTTGCACACTGTTTATTAACTCCCCTTACAATATGTTCATGGTGACTTCATTGATTTAGTTACTCCCCTTTTGGGGAAGCCAGTATACATTTGTGACTGATCATTCTGCTTAAAGAGTGCCCTTCAGGAATAATGCACACTCCATTTCAAGCATATTGGTAAAACAGTTTTATGTTCCCAGTATTATAATGCCTCTGCAGTCATGCAACAACTACATGGGAGTGGAAATGATGGTAATTACTACTTATTTGCAATACTAATACATCTGTCTCCTGTAACTAATTGGAATCACTACTGTAATTCTCCATCCCTCCCCCCCACATGTGATATATTTAGGTTTTCGCAGTCCTGATGACCTATAATATATATTTTCACTGTACTTAATGAAAAAACACATGATCTATCTTCAGAAGTCATGTCACATTAATTTAACTAGAAACAAAGTTGTTCTCTTTTTCATTCATATTATTCTGCAATAATGTTATTTGACAGTTTTATTTTAAAATAAGACCTCAGTCAATTGTATTTAGTTTTATATTGCAACTTAAACAGGAGTACTTTGAATGTAAGTGAAAACTGGGTCAAAATGAATTAATAAAATATTTTTCTTTTTAAATAAAATGTAAATATTTATATTTCAAAAAGTAAATATTGTTTTCAAAATATTTATACATATTTTATGATGAACCTCTTAAAGCATCTCAAGATTTCTGTTTACATTTTTTTATTTTTTCAGTGTAAATAATCAAAAGAATGGCATTTATCTGTAATAATTCTTTAATTGCAGTACTGTAGCACTACACTTAGACTACTTTTTATTGTGTGTCTAGCTCTGTTATGTCTAATTTTCAGCTAGGTTCCTACTGGAGTCAGTGGAACTATTCACGTGCTTAAATAGAGTACACATGTAAGTACCTTGCTCTGAATAGAAGTGTGTACCCTAGAAGTTTTCCCATGGTCTTGGGCCAGTACTACTTCCGGGTAGGGGAAAAAAACCTTTTTTTTCTTGGTGGTGGTTTTTACATCCCGCAAGTCATGCATTTTTCTCCAAAATTCAGCCTACTTGCAGTTCATCATTGGCCCTGGTAGCTGTCCAGAGAGATGGTTCAACACACATCAACCTCCGTGGCAGGAATTTGTCACAAACATTTGTATTTAAACAGACTTCAAAAATAAAGCACATTGTAGTTCAAGCTTTCTTGTCAGAACCAGCCTCGGCATATTGAATAAACCTGCAAACCAGTTTCTGCAGCTCGCAACCCCACCCATCCATAATAGGTTTATTTTTTATCATTGTTGCAACCACTGCATATAGGTCTAGCCTGAAGATTTTGGAACTGCTAGTGATATAATTCTTCGGAATGAACCCCAAATTCAGTGGAGTCACTTTATAAAAAAATGTGCATGGCTATGAAGGACTTGTAGGATCCTCACAGCTCTTTCTATCTCTCCCAAGTTGCTGAGGATTTGCCAGAGGTAACACTTTATTCATCATATGGTGAGAGGGCATAAATAATTGTTTAAGTTCTCGATCTGCATGTTACAGTTTGAACCTCTCAGTTGCAGGACTCTCTGGTCTGGCAATAGCTGTTGTTGGATCAGAGAGCCCCTGGACCATAGAGAATGGCTGAGAATGGGGGCTGGCTGGGAATCCAGCAACAGAGGGACCAGCAGCTGGGAGTCCAGCCAGGGTTGGCAGCAGAGCTGGGTCAGTGACTGGGGGGGGGGGGGGGCGCAGCCAGTAGTGGCACCAGGTTGGGAGCCCACCCAGTGGCCAGGGAGCAGGGAGCCCAGCTGGTGCCCCAGTGGCCAAGGCTGCTGTTAGGGTTGGCAGATGTGAAGGGAACATGGGAGATAGGGGGCAGCAAACAGGAGGGAGGGCAAGCATCCAGAAGGCTGGCAGCCCCCAGGAGAGCCCAGAAGCCATCAGCAGATGGGCCAGAACTGAATTTCCCTGATCTGGCAAACTCCCTCATTTGGGACTTGTCAGGTCATAGAATCTTAGGGCTGGAAGAGACCTCAGGAGATCATCATGTCCAGCCCCCTGCCCAAAGCAGGACCAGACCAACTAAATCATCCCAGCCAGGGCTTTGTTAAGCTAGGACTTACAAACCTCCAGGGATAGAGATTCTACCACCTCCCTAGGTAATTCATTCCAGTACTTTACCACTCTCCTAGTGAAATAGCTTTTCCTAATATCCAATCTAGAGCTATCCCACTGTAACTTGAGACCATTGCTCTTTGATCTGCCTTTCATCACTACTGAGAACAGACTCGCTTCTATTCTCTTTGGAACCTCCCTTCAGAAAGTCGAAGGCTGCTATCAAATCCCCCCCCCAATCTTTTCTTTTGCAGACTAAACAATCCCAAATCCCTCGGCCTCTCCTCAGAGGTCATGTGCTCCAGCTCCCTAATTATTTTGGTTGCCCTCTGCTGGATCCTTTCCAATGCATCCATGTCCCTTCTCTAGTGGGGGGGGGGAGGGGGCCCAGAACTGGACACAGTACTCCAGATGTGGCCTCACCAGTACCAAATAAAGGGGAATAATAACTTATCTAGATCTGCTGGCAATGCTCCTCCAAATGCACCCTAATATGCCATTAGCCTTTTTGGCTATAAGGGCACGCTGTTGACTCATATCCAGCTTCTCATCCACTGTAATCCCCAGATCTTTTTCTGTTGAACTGCTACTTAGTCAATCGGTCTCCAGCTTGTAACAATGCTTGGGATTCTTCCGCCCCGAGTGCAGGACTCTGAACTCGTCCTTGTGGAACCTCATCAGATTTCTTTTAGCCCAATCCTCTAATTTGTCTAGGTCACTCTGGACCCTATCCCTGCCCTCCAATATATCTACCTCTCCCCCTAGCTTAGTGTCATCCACAAATTTGCTGAGGGTGCAATCCAGCCCCTCATCCAGGTCATTAATACAGATGTTGAACAAAAGTGGCGCTAGAACTGATCCTTGGGGCACTCCACTTGAAACCGACTGCCAACCAGATTGTGCCGGACCAGGGAAACTCAACCTGTACAAAGATGGCAGTGGTGTATAATGTGCAAAATATATTTGTTTATACAAGAGCAGACACAAATGCAGTGGAATGTTAACGTTCTTGTACATGTCTTTAGGGATATCTCTGTAATAAAGTATATGAATGGACTTTCTTGTAACGACTTTGCTTTGGTTTGCCATTCACTGTGCATATCTCTTTACACACAAGGTTCGAACAGTTTCACTGTCTGGTCATATCACAGTCAGTCTCCCAGTAGTCCTAACCCAAATAATCATTTTGCTGTTAGACTAATATGTTTTTGGTGTGTCACATTGTGCACTGTGGGAGCTCACCTTGTTAAGGTTACATCAGAGGTTGACAAGATTAAACTGAAGTCATTTTCTCTTACAGCTTAACAGCTAGAGTATCTGTATTGTCAGCAAATAAGACTTTATCCCCTTTCCCTAGGGCATTATCTTGAATGTAGTGTCAGAGTGCCAGATGGATTTACTTCACTATTTTTAATCCAATTTTTATTTTTAATTTTCCTCTACCGCCTTTCAGCTGTCACAGGCAATATTTTCCTGGGAAACTATAGCAGATGTCCACAAAAGGAATGACTGTACAACAGCCCTTCCTTGATGCCAGTCTCTTCCTAACCTCAGTACTAACCATTTCAAGTACAGAGGTCAGAGGTTTACCTGATGTTTGTTCTCCATGGCATGATTTTTAAGAAACAAACAAAATTATTTTTGTTCTTTCAACATGACATGGAAAAAGTTTAGGGGAGGTGTTATTAGAGTCTATTGTTTTGTTATTAGTTATAGACTTCAATGCCTTTGGGATAATTGATGGATGAACATGCATTTCAATTGGTTTTACTTGTTTACATAATCAGATTATTCCATCAACTTTTCCACAAATTGTAAGACATGAACCATAGTCTCAGGCCTAAAAAGTCAATTAATTAAACAAAAACCTGTTAATTGCAAAATTAAAAGTATTTTTATTAAAGTCTTAACAATTTTTAATACCTACCAAGCCTGGCAATTTAACATTTCAGAGGAACATAATGAAGGACGATGTCTACAGATTAATCCCTTTGGGAAAGGAATAACCAAATTAATAAGGAAAAAAAAAGGAGAGTGTGTCAGCAATATGCTTTTGTTTCCATACTGTTTATATCTTTCTGTTTCAAGAACTTAGTATTAAAAACAGGAAGACATTGTATCTTCCTCTTAAAAGATATAATATTTAAATATATTGTGGTTGAATTTTGATATACATGTTTATGAAAATCTACTGTAAAAGCGATGAAAAGTTCCATTATCAATGACCATGAAATAGTCATGCACAACTTGCTATCGTCTGAGATCCATTAATGTTTAGTAATGTAAAGAGTACTAGTGTCTCTTCTCTTCCACCTATATTCTCCTGCAGCCTCTGTGATGGGAAAATTCTGTGTGGGTCAGAAAAGGAAAAAGAATCATCAGTGACTTTAAGGAGTGCTCTTTCCTTGTTTCCTTCCTTCCTTTTTGAATGCTCAGCCTTACTGTGGGCTGGCGGTGGGAGGGGGGGGGGAAGTGTTGGTAAATTGCTACAACATAAACCTGTTGTCTTTCACTCCCCAAGGGAGGTTTTATAAAGCCTTCTCCTTTTCCATGGTGGCATTCTGCACCCTAATGAATAGCTCTCCTCTTGGGTTAAAAGTAGGGGACCAAGTTTTGGAGACCTGCTGTTTGGCATCATGCTGGTTATCTTTCCCAGTCTGGGAAGGAATTTTTCCTCACCACTTCATTGGCCTTAAATAAGAAGCTGTCAGTATTATCTCTTGTAAGGGTAAACCAACATTTTTGTCATAGTGAATGGCTGAATAAAAAGAGGCATCAAGTGGACCTATAGGTTCTAAAGTTTTACCTAGTTTTGTTTTTGAGTGCAGTTATGTAACAAAAAAAAAATCTACATTTGTAAGTTTCGCTTTCATGAGAAGGAGATTGCTTTATGGTATTTGTATGAGACTAATTGAAAAATACTATTCATTTAGTTTATCATTTTGCAGAAAAGGTTGGACCTCCATGGTCCGACACACTCAAGAACTGAGTGGTCTGGAACCAGAGAGTTTGCCAAACCAGAGAAGGTCAGTACTACTCTGCTAGCCCTTGGCCCTGCTCCCGGGCTTCTCTCTGGACACTGGAGCTCCCAGGGCTGGGAAACCCTGCCCTGCTGCTGGCCCCACTAGCGTGAGCTCAGCTGAGCTCCCAGAGCCTGGGCTCCCCACCCTGCTTCCCACCAAACTGCCATCAGAGGGAGTCCCCAGGGTTTTGGGCCAAAGCAGCCTGTCCACCACCAGACCCGCTGCTGCTAGAGGTTCTCTGAAGTGCCCTGCCAGGATTGCCCAACCACTGCGAGTTCTGCTGCTGAACCACAGATGTGGCCAAATAGAGAGTCCTGTATTTGAGAGGTTCAACCTGTACAAATATTTGTAATAAAATAATAAAAATCTGTCCTGTGTGCTTTGTATTCTCTCTTGTAATTGAAATCAATAGATTTAAAAATGTAGAAAAACATTTAAAAGTAATACATTTCAATTGGTAATCTTGTTTAACAGTGCAACTAACTGAGATTAATCACAATTAATTTTATCACAATTAATTGTATGTGTTAATTGCATGACTTAACTGTGATTAATCTACAGCCCTAAAATGACTCTTTTGAAAACATTTAAAGCTTTCAGGTACCCATCATGTATCATTTATCTGTTTCTTTGCTCATCATTTTACCTTCATAAATATAATGAAGAAATCCTATACAATTAATTTCCACGGTATTGGGTATCTGGTCTCTACATGTGCTGTTGTTATTTATGATCATGTACTTAGTTATAACAATGACTGTGATTCAACTTCATGAGCTTCTTCAAAGATATTACGCTCGGACCTTTTACAGTTAGTAAACGTTTGAAAAACTTTTTAGTTTTCAAAGGTTGAAAGATTAAAAAGGGTTATGTATTGCTTCTTGTTGCCTAAAGAGTTTGATAGAATCCTTGTTTGAGAGAGGTCTCTCTCTCTCTCTCTCTCTCTCTCTTTCTTTTTCATATCCACACTCTTGTGCAACTCCCAATCAATCATTTTATCTAAATTGCTTTTGCTTATCTTGTTAAGCTCTATTCAGAAGAAGCCAAATATCATTTAGGTGTCTTTACACATACAGATGATAATTTATTTCTCCAGAATAAGTCAAATCTAGATTTATATTACTGTCAAAGTTGAAGTTGGATTGTGTGAATCCTTTTGTAATATGTATTTGTGATGTTCAGCATGAAGCAGATAACTCCTTTTCTTTAAGAAATGGCAGTCAATCCAAATTATGGTTGAAGTACTATAAAAACCTAGGAGAAACATGCTATAGGATTCTTCTGTCATCAATTTTAGCCAATTCATTTTAACATAGTTTGTGGAGTCAAAAAGCTTTAAGTTCACCAAGCTATAAGATCACCCCTAACTGTAGTTTTCAAATTGGAAATAATTAAGCTAAAAGGAAGATTTTTGCCAGTATATAATTGTGCCACAAATGGCTTAAGCTGGGAAAACTTTGTGTTAAAATGGTCCTCCTGTTGTGTACAATGGTTTTGGACTGACCTTAGCATTTAGCTTTGAGGGATGTGCATTCATAGATATAAAATTGTTTTCAGAAGGATGTGCACAAGTGCTTGTTTGGTTAAATGAATCTGTGAACTCCTAAGAACGTGCATTGTTTTATATCATGTTCTTCTGCTGTAGGTGAAAGCATATGTAATAAATATTACATAGGTGAATGCATGGATGAAAATGTAAGAACATTCGTTGTTCAAGTCATATAATAACTACTTGTGAATTTTGGTTGCAGTATGAATACTTCAATGCTGTTCTCATCAATGAACGAGATGAAGAAGGAAATTTTTTAGAACTGGGGAAAGAGTTCATTCTAGTGCCAAATGACCACTTCAATAACTTGCCTGTGAACATCAGCCTGAGTGATGTCCAAGTACCAACCAACATGTACAACAAAGGTTAGCTAATATATTTTTTTCTCTCAACATTTCTCAAGCTAAAGATGTGAGGCAACCTGTTATTAGTAAATAGATATATTTGATAAACTAATTCTGTATTTTTTTAAGTTAAGTTACTCTCAATCTTCAGATGAGATAATGCCATAAAAGCTACAGGTCTGAAGATAAATTTCTTTTCTCTATGGAAACATGCATGGTAACCCAGCATAATCAACACTTTGCATATGTCATTTGCTGCAAACTTACGTAGAACAAATGACTTTCCATAGTTTCCAGATCAGTTATACAAGCCTTAAATTGTCATTCATTAGATAGGCTCTCTGTTTGCTATGAGCCTAAGTGCACCTTTTAAACATGACACAGAGAGTAAAACTATTAAGCTGGTAGGAGAACTCTTAACAGTTTAACACTGGCTGCCACTACCTCTTAGGTAACATGTACAGCAAATTAATTTTAATAACTTATCATACGTGATTCTGAGTGGTATACTTGACATGTAGTGCATTATGTATATGCTTAACAAACACCTGGTCTAACTAACTCAAAGTGCATTGAGCCTGAAAACAGGGGTCATAAACTGTACTCATGACAGCTTGTTTTCATTTTCCCTTTGGAATTTCTTGTTGTCCAGTCATCAGAATTCGGTCTGTCTGCTTATTAGAATTATAGAGCAACAATCAGTTTAATTTTCTGAGCTATACCAATGATGAAATGTATTAAGTTATAGCACACAAGTTTATGAGCTGCAGTCCTTGGGGTACTTGTCAATGATCCATGGAGAGCTGACTGGTCACATGATGCTGGCTTCTCTTTTAAACTGTTAAAAGACATCTAAAAATGCATTAAATACTTTCCAAATGCTGCAGTTCCATGTCAGTAATTGCGGTAATTGACTCAAGGGTGTTGTGTAATCGTAAATGAAAAGGCAGATAGTCCAAACAATTTGGACTGAGAGGAGAATGAATCATGAGACAACCTTTCTTCTAAGATGTGATTCACTATGGAGAAGCTTGAGAACTCAGAAATTGTAGAGAAATGTTTAAATTTGGGATTACAAAAAAACAAAGCTTCATGGTAAATATGTGAGACGATTAAAATAGAATATTTTAAGGAGATTTAGAAAATGCTTCTAAAGCTATCAAATAATTTTGGTTTTTAAAAGAGCTAATATTTTTCAAATTGTACCTCTCTAAGGGTGTGTCTACACAGCAGGGCTTAACTTGAAATAAGGTACACAAATTGAGCTACATCAATTGCGTACCTTATTTCGAAATAGCTTATTTAGAAATTGGGAGCGTCTACACAGCACTTATTTCAAAATAGAGCACTCTTCCTCTGACTTCCCTTACTCCTCATACAATCAGGGTTACAGAAGTCGGAGTAAGAAGTCCTCCAGCTTGACAGTATTTCAACATTATTTTGAAATATCTGCCTGCTGTGTACACATGGACTAACTTATTTCGAAATAACGCTAATTATTTCAAAATAATGTTGCTGCGTAGATGTACCCTAAATGAACTCATTTCCGACTTTCTATATTCATATTGATTCCTCATTAAAATAAAATCAGAAAGGAAAAATATATTGCGATGGCTGCAAAGGGCTTTAGACATGCTAAATTAGTCTTATTTTGTAGCAAGAAGTTAAGTGGCTGAGCAAGTGAGATGGTCAGATTTTATTAAAATGTGAGGACCTCCTTCTTATCCATTATTATACTTTACTGTACAGAACTACTTTTCTGACCCTAATGAACTACATATTGAATCCTACATCAACTGCGCTGTCAAATCTTGTTTTGGCTGCTAATCCAGGATTTGCCTGTAGAGAAATATGAGGGAACTACATGATGATGATTCCTGTCTCCACTTTTCCTAATTTAAACCAGACAAAATGATCACTTTGTGCAGCTGCAGAGGAAAATTATTTCTATCTTTCTAATTTTTCTAACTGGTGAAATCTGGATTATTGTGGATATTTTCCTGAAACACAGACACACAGATTCATTGTGGACATTCAACAAAGAGAGGTGATCCGTACACTGTACATTTTTTGGCAGACCATTCTTGTATTTATCTATTGTGATGGTCTGGTGTCCGATAGCTTAATCAAACTGTTGGCATAAGGCATGGACACTAGGATAGTTATTGGTTGACAGCAAGGCACTTGCAGAACAGAGAATGTCTTTTTGTGCAGCTGTGTATTGTATCTCATTTTGTTGTATTTGTAGGGGGTAAGCAAAATCACACATGAAATCATGACTCAAGCCCCAGTAATAAGACTTACTTAAAAATCATAAGACGTTAAAAATAATACATTTTGCAACTTCTTAAAATATTTGCCCTTTGGTGTTTGTGCCTAAATGGTATTTCTACACTGCAATTAAAATCCCATGGCTGCTGTGTGGCAGGTGACTCAGGCTAAGAGGCTGTTTAATTGTGGTCTAGATGTTTCGGCTTGTGGTACAGTCTGAGCTCTGAGGCCCTCCCACCTCACAGGGATTTACACCCTGGGCTCCAGTCCAAGCCTCTATGTGTACACTGCAATTAAACAATCCCTTAGTCTGAGCCCTGCAGAACTGAGTCAGCTGGCCCCAGCCAGCTGCAGGTGTCTAAATGCAGTGTAGACACACCCCTAGAATTCATATTTTCAAGCTTTTGTCTGTAACCATGAGGGCTAGAAATTTACTTGCGGGAGGGGGAAAACAATGAGATTTCACATAATTCCATGAATTCCAGAGCTGGGAGAGCAAATATCAGGAGATTGGTTGTAAAGCCTGGAGAGAAGCCAGCATTGAATGTCACAGATATTAGTTCAGAATGCAATGTCCAATCATGTGGCATTTAGTCACCTGACCCAGCTGCCAGCCAAAGCTGTGAAGCAGGGTTCAGGAATATATGTTTGTGTCTCAGACTCCTACCACATAGTTTACTCCTGGGAGAATTGTGTGCCAGTGTGTTAGTGCAGAATTAGTGTCCTTCACAAAGTCCCCTCCCCCGCAGAATAATTGATTCTGAGTTGGAGGCAAAGGGTAGCTACAGGAGGTGAATACTTGTATACCCTTTGCCCACCAGGGGCTGATGTTGCACCAGAAGAGCAGGCAACTGCCTCACGAATTGGAACTAAAGTTACATACTTAGTTACAAGAAGTTTGATGAAATAACGAAATAGATCCTACAGTTGGGAAGAATAATTTTTCTTAGCAAAAGAAAGCAGGTAGGCATAGCTAAGTTGATTTAAGTTAATGGGCGATTTTCTTTTGTACTCGTTTGCAGTTGAATATATGTAATCTTGTCTCACTGAGTTTTACAATCTAGCAATATTTCCTAGAGGACCAAATTTCATCCAATTAGCACAGTTGGCAATGGAATGAAATGTGCTCTATAAAGCTGCAGAACTTAGTTATCTAAAAAGCTGTTTTGCTGTGTGTTAAATATACTTACAATAAGAAATCGGAGTGAGGAGGTGTCCAAACCTACTTAGTATCAGAACACAGATTTCAAAATTCTGATTGCTCTGTTCACTGTGTGACTATTTATTTGTGCCAATATTCATATTGTAGAACAATCTATCTCAAGTGTAAGGAGTGCTTTAATGCAATGATACTTTAAAGCACAGTGTTATGAATCTATAACCATCACTCTGCTATTAGTTTCAGACAGGATTTCATTATATCTAGTGTTCCCTGTAAGATTTCTTACCCATGATCAGAGTGAGTTTTGTCTTGTGCACCAATAGTGAAGTCGTGCACTTGTTTGGATGTGCGTCACTGTGGCATCCACTAGTGGTGCTGCTCCCCAAGAGATTCTCCCAGGTAGCACCCCCCACCTCTTGAAGAGAAGGTGAGATGTGCCCTTCTCTTCTCCCCCCCCCCCCCCAGGAGTGCTGCTCCGTGGGTAGCTTGTATGCAGGGCAGGGGCTACTACTCACGAGGCTGCTCTGAGTCCCCACCTGGGACAGAGGGAAGCTGTTGCCAGTGCCCAGGGTTTGCAGGAGGTGAGGTGCTGGAGGAAGGGGCAGTGACATGTGGGGAGCAGGGGGCTCTGAGGTGCAAAGGAGAGGTGTGGGAGGGGGGAACAGAGGTATGGGGGCCCCAGCCCCATGAGCAGCCATACCACAGCCTGGCTCCAGCTTTGGGCAGTCACCACACAGCCAGCCAAGGGAGCACTGAGGAAGGCACTTTGCAGCCCTGAACACAGCTTCAGCCCTGGGGAAGGGCTGGGACTGGAGCTGGGACAGGGCCCCATCACGCATCCCAGGCCCTCCAAGCAGGCCCTCTGAGTCTGTCCTTGGCCCCCCGAGCAGGCCCCCAGCCCCTCAAGCAAGCCTTCGGCTCCCTGAGCAGGCCATTGGCTCACTGAGCAGGTCCTCCCAAGCAGGCCCTGGCCGCTCTATCATGCGACAGGTCCTGGCGGCAACCCCCGCCATATGGCAGGTGCTGGCCCAGGCTGTTTTAGCAGGCCCCAGCCCCCTCCCCCCTGGCCACACATCTGGTCCCAGCGCTCACTGCTGGAGCAGGCCCCATCCTCTTCCCATGCAGCCTCAGCTACCCCCAGTACCCTCCCTCAGGCCTCCCTCCTCCAGTGGCCTCTCCACCACACCACCTAAGCTGGCCCTGGCCCGGAGCAGCCACCTGCAGTACGACTCACCTTCCATCAGGAAGGTGAGAGCTGCTGCGTGGCTCTGCAAAGTAGTGGGGCAGGTAGAGAATTGTTTGTGTGTGGCCATGCAGGCACACACCTTAGCAGGAACTATGATTATATCCCTTGATAATATTTTTTTAAATGCATGCATGCAGCCCGTTTTAGTGTGTGCTATGTATCATCCTCAGTGCTCAGTCCACAGAGGATGTAAGGCCTCTGTTCAGCAAAGTACATTCGTTTAACTTTAACAGAATGTTTGGTTGCGTTGATGTTAAGTTCAGCATCAGTGCAACCAAACATTTAGACGTCACCACTGCTGCTTCAGTAGGGATGACTAAGAGGACAGACATTTCCCATGTAAAACAAGGCAGGGGGAGGACCACCTTCTGTTAGTAAAGGAGACGAGCTAGTGAGCTTAAAAAGGGTATGACTACACTGCAACAAAAGACCTGCAGCATGGCTGCAGCTGGGTCTGTTCAGCTGTATTGGGCTCACAGGGATCAGGTTGGAGGTGCGGAAGCTATAAAATAAAAAGTGTAGACATTTGGGCTCAGGATAGAGCTTGGACTCAGATCCTGTGTAGGGGAGAGCATCTTAGAGCCCAGGCTCCAGCTGGAACTCATATGTTTACACGGCTATTTTTAGTCCTGCTGCCCAAGTCTCACAGATTTGAGTCAACTGACCAGGACTCTGAGACTGCGCCTTGTTTTTTTTATCTCAGTGTAGACACACATAAAGAGAGATTCTTCAGTTGTGTAAGGTTGAATCTTAACTTTTTCACTAACAGAAACTGGTCCAATAAACTATATTAATGTGCCTACTTGGTCTCTCTCATAACCTGGAGTCAAAACGGCTACTGCAAACAATTTCACATGTGCCCTTTTGAAAGTGGCATACTTGTGGTGATGAGTGAAACACCCAGTGTTCCACATACACATTGGATTCCCATGCACATTGACTCAGTTTGGGAGCTTTCTTCTTGGATCTCCTATAAGGAACTTTGACCATTCACATTAATTTGAAATGAAAAAGTCAGCTATCACTGTTGGCCCAGGTTAATTTTTCAGCAAAATGTGAAGAAAATTGGTCAAACTGCTCCTGAGTTTCCATCAATAAAAGGGACCTGACTTGAAATTTTGATCAGTGTGAAGGTGAGCAGAATATATCATCTTACACATAGTAACACTGTAATGCCTTCATGTACGGTGAAATCTATTCTAATGGCCATCTCCAGGAAATGACTTTCTGATTTAAATGGCCACTTAAAGTGTCACCATGCATTTCTACTTGTTGCTTTACACACATTAAATAACTAGTTCTTTGGTATGAGCTACTGACCATCCCATCCAGATATGGTGCATTCCATTGCATTGGTAAAGTTTGCTCTGTAAACATGTTAGTTTCAATTACTGATTTTAATGGAACATTGTCCAAGTAAAGCAGAAAATATAAAACTCAGTAAAGCTGGGAATTTACTCTACAATTTGGCTTTATAATACAGATCTGTGTTTTGATCTTCATTTTTATCAATTATAAAAACTATGCACTTTTTAGCACACTGTTTACAGAGATGTCTTTAAATGTTGAGACATCAGAATTTTTCAGACTTAATAGATTTCTTCTTTTATTTGTCTTCTACAATATTCTCTGATATTAACTAAGACTACCAGTGTATGTGAGTGATATTGCTTTCCCTTTTTCAGATCACATAAGACAAGCTTCAGAGGATATTGTGCAATTTGAAAAAAAAAATCCTTCTGGATCACAAATCTTTCAATTTTTAAAAAAATAACAGATGATAAAGTCTGTTTACTGGCAGCCAAGGTATTGGCAGTGTTATCCAAGTGGTAACAAAAAACAAAAACAAAAAACAACCATCCAAACAAGCACCTAGGCTTTCATACCCAAAAATAATCCAAATTTTGCTTTACTTCAGTTTCTCAGAATACATTTGTGCATTGAGTTCATCCATCATTGAAAGAAGAAATTGGGAAAAGTAGTTCACTAATGCTTCCTAATTTGAGTAGTAGTGTTTTATAATTTTGCTTTTTAATTTAGCACATGTTTATTCTGAAGATAGTCAACTCTTATGGTCAGGTCTTGTCATAAATTGTATAGTTACCTGTACCTTTGTGACCTATGTAAGTAATGAATATTCTTCAGATTTTGCCCTTTGTCACAGCTCTAATTTCACTTGCCTCCTAGTTTCTAAAATATGTGCTATCTATATGCTAAAAGGTAAGAGGCATGGGATATAAATTTAATCATTCATTTTCCATCTTCTACTTTTTTTTTGCAGGTCGGGGGTGGGGAGGTGTAGGCGATACATGGTAACTCCCAAAATTAATTTGTGGTAGTTAATGTAATAAGGACAAAATATAACTTGTTTCCTATGCTAGTTTTATGCATACAATAGAATCTTTCTTTAAATTTTTTTAAGCATGAATGTTGTGCATGTTTTGAATGTGGAGCTAGACAGTTCATTAGAAAATGTGTTGATGAATGATCTTCAAAGTGTACATGTAAGCTTAGTCTTATATAGAAGAACTATGAATGTGGTATCTCTGAAATATACTGAGAGTGTCACCGATTACAAATCATAATTTTAGAGAAAATAATATGATGGTACTGTTGGGTTACAAAATGGCATGTCATTACAACTATATTTAGATAGGTTTTTCAGATATTTGGACATCAGATTTGGGCACCTGAATTCCGTAGGAGCCTTTGAATATCCCAAAACTAGCATTAGCAAAGGTAAAATACTCTGTTTTCTAAACTTACTGGTAGTAAAAATAATCCAGGGGAATCCATTGACACCAATCTTATTCTCCCTGCAAACATAAATATTAGTGAGTCTCACTGGAAGAGGTGCTCTCTATCAGAGTAACAATCAGATATGAATTATGGAACAGAGTAACTCACCAGAATTATCAGAATTTATTGATGAAAAATAAAAGGTTATCATTTGAAGCCCTTAATAATTACAAGTTAAAATATAGCAAGTCTCTGAATGTCAGGGTAACCATTTTTAATGGGAAAGAAGTATTTGAGAGCACAACTAAAACCACCCCCCTTGCTGTTGCAGCCTCAGTGGTGAGCAGGGTTTTTTTCAGCGCCAACAGTAAAATCCTTTTTACAATTGTTTCCTGATCGTTCTCCTGTCTTCATGGCCACCCAGCTTCTTTTTTGTGGGCTTGGTGAGGGAGGGAGAGAGGACTACTTGGCTTTCTGACTGGATAGAAGGCTGCAAGGGAAGATCGGTGGCTCTTGCACACCTAAAATAAGGGGTCTTTCCCCTCTCTGTAGTGCTGTCTGCACCTGAGAAAACAGCACCTTCCCTCTTTGCAGCCTCAGCATTAGAATAGGGGCCAGGCATTGAGCCTTGCTATGGGTATTATGCTTGCAGCCATTTTAGAGCTGAGAAGGAAATTTTTCTATGCTCCTTCTCTGCAATTCAGGGACTCAGTAGGTAGCGTAGATTGTAAAATTCATGTCATTGCGAATTGGGTCAAGTGCCCTGTGCAGATAATGCATCAGCAGGTGAGCTGGCTCCCTGATAACACCCAACATGGAAGCAGAGTGAGCAGAGTATGATAAGGTGTCTCCTAAGGAAGGCGAGGAATGGTGTGGGCACTTATAATGTCATGAAAAATGAGGAGACACCCTTTCCCCAGATGCCTTACTCTAGAATGAGGGAAAGGTGAAGGGAACAAGTAAGAGATATAGCTGGGGTGAGGCTGAGGGTAGCCCTCCTTCAGATGGTATGGATTACAGAAGTAAGGAAGACCTGCATTTATCAAGCTATTGCTGGATAGTTACCCAGATGTGATAACTAAATAAAGTTGCTGGATAGTTAAAAAAACACATTCTGGAGTCTTCTCTTTTTTCCAGTGGCATCCAGAAGAATTCATAACACTGATCAAAAGAGGAAAATAATCCAGTTTGGTTTGTTTAACCATCCAGCATTTACCGAGTCCAGGGAATTGCTCTACTGCCTTAAGGAAGATGCACAATGACGCCATATTGTAGCAATTTAGTGCAGTTCTAATTTTTCTTTAAATAAATCCCTCTTTGATGTAGAGGCTGTTTTGAGCTTTTACAGGGTGTAGGAAGCGATTTTTATCTCTGCTTTCCATAACTATGGAGTATTTTTCTATGATGGATGGTACAGTCCATGAATACTTCCAAGAATTTCTGTCACCAGGAGATATGGTTTATGTCAACTCAACTGACAAACATAAGACAAACAATATGTTGCTGAGAGTCTGAAGCTGTGCTGTCAGTTTTTTTAACAACTGTGTGGCTTATGGAGGTAATATAAAATGTTCAATAGTGTGGAGAAAAAAAATCAGAAGTCCTGATTAATTACAGACAATCAAACAGTAACCAATCAAACTGTAATAGCTAATATAGTGGTATCCTTCTGAGACTAGTTACATACCATTGACTGGAAACTTAGCAACAATCTTTCTGTTGTAAATTTGACTTATCACTGTGAAGAGAAAAGATTCAGAACTGCTGATTAATTACAGCCAATCAAACTATACCAGCTAATACAGTAGTATTCTCTTGAGACTAGTTACATACCATCGATTGGGATCTTATTTAAATAGTTACAGCCTTTCTGTTGCAAGTTTGACTCAATTACAATAATAACTTCCTATTATATATTTATATAAAATATTTGTGAAAATGTTTTGAAAGAGTCCATTTGCCAGACTCAAACTTAAATAAGTTACAGGACCAAGTAAATTAAAAATGTTCTTCGTTTTTTGAATGAGTTGTAATTTAATTTATTTTTTGTCTAGGGTGTGCTGGTTTCCATGAGGAAATACCATATCTGATATTCTTTCAACACTTTATTCTTAGCCAACTTGGTCTGGCCATTAATATAAGCTTAAGATGCTCTTTTATAGGAATGGGCTTTCATTTCTACCTTCCAGACTGCGGGGTGCAACATAATTGTTTATATAACAGCCATACTTTTTGCCTTTCCACTTGTCTCTGCCATCGTGTATCATTTGCAGGATGTTAAAAGTACACTATAATTTGACTTAAACCAGTTTCTATCTTCTGAACATTTCTGTGAAATTGACAGTCAATTTTATATTCCCCTTCTTCAATATTCTTTCCCTGGGCTGTGTGTTATCTTTATCTCTTGTGGATGTTTCCTGTTTTTACTCATGATCAACCATAAAAACCATTGAACACCATAAAAACATGAAAATGGTGAGGAAATTACATTGCCTGCAGCAATTCTGAAGTTGATTATTTTAGTAATAAAAATATCAGACAAACTCTGCTTTCTTCTCCATATGCATGTACTGCTTCTATTATGATTAATAGGAGTTATTTATATGCACTACATAAGGATACAGAAATAGAACAATGAAAGTTGTTACCTTTTGAACTCTGAATTGTGGCATATGTGAAATGAATTGATGGTTCAGTTGAGTTCTTTTGCATCCACACCACAAATTAGGAAAGGGCATGTTGTTGTGCGATGCATGAGATTAACTAATGGAGCAGAATACAAAAGACAATAATTTGGATACTGCAGAATTACAAGATACTGTGTAGACAGATAGTCACTTTGAAGTTAAGTCTCTCAGTCTTACCTAACTTCGCTTCTGTTTGTTACAGGACATGCACATTTCTGTAAGACCCATGATTTATCACTTCACTTCTTTCAGCATCAGAAACTTGACAATTGTAGAATGCAAACTTGGATTTTCAGAATCAGATATAAGTTTTCCCTTGAACTATTTATAATCCAGGAAGAGAATATTACCTATGTCAAATGGCATTTCCATAACTTGGAGATCAATGCCATGCTAAAAGATGCATTTATTCACTACAAATTGATAAATGCAAGCCGGAATCAAAACTTCTGCTTGCTTGGAAAAAAAAAAACTTCTGAGTGTAATAGAGCCTTCTCAAAAAGATATTAAAATGTGATGAACCACAGCCATTTTTGATTAAGTAAGTTTTTTCAATTTGCCACTTAAAAGAAGCCATGAATATTGTTCAGTCATACTTTCTATCAACTCTTTCCAAGTGGCTGTCAAAGCAAAATTATCTATTTTCTAGAATATTAGAAAAACCCCCTTAAAAATCATTTTCCAAGCGGTACACAGAGATTATAATCTACAACTGGAAGATATGTAAAAACCTCTTCCTGCAAAGTGTGAAATTGAGAAATAAAATCTTGTCTGTCACTGTAATATGTAATTTGTTAACTCCATGCTTGATAATCCTTCCTGGACGTGCTGTTGAAAATTTGACATGGTCATATCTATTTTTAATAATCCCCATCAAGTACTGTCTTTATGTCCACTAGATTTATATGTTGAAATCTCTCATCTTGAATTCTCTCTTTAGATTATAAACTCTTTTAGACAGATTCTTTGCCTTCTTTCTTTTGGGGCAATGCCTCTCACACTTTGGACATGTCTACACAGCAGGGCTAAAGTCCAACTAAGCTATGCAACTTCATCTACATCAATTGTGTATTTTAAATCAAAGTACCTTAACTCGGCTTTTGGTGCTGTCTACACAGCAGAATGTCAAAGGAAGAACACTCTTCCTTCAACTTCCTTTACTCCTCGTGAAATGAGGGTGGCCATGAGTCAGAGTAAGAATTCTTCCAGCTCGACTTTATTTTGAAATAAAGGCTTGTAGTGTAGACACACACTGTGTTATTTTGGAATAATGTCAGTTATTCCGAAATAATGCTGCAATGTAGCTGTATTCTTTGAGTGCTGCCAGGAGCAAATTAATAGTAATACCTAACCTGTAAAAGTAATGCAGACAGTTGCAGCAAAGTACAACCAATAGAAATGTTTAACTTGATTCACTGATAGAAATAAAAATTACAGATGTTATATGTACAAAGTGAAGAATCTATAAACTTCCTCCACTTTCCTTGCAAAATACCTGATACTTAGACATATATGTTGATGTAGTCTTATGGGAATTGCAAAACATAATTACTATATCATGAACAGGACCCCAGTTTGATGAGTTAACTAAAAATGTACTCTGTGTCTGAGCTTTTCTTGCTATAGCACCGGTACAGAGATATTCTTCTTTTGCTCATCTCTCTGAAAGTAATCAAGTCTCAGTCATCCTTCATGTAGATGTTGGTAAATTGGAATCTCCATTGGCCAGTCAGCAGTAAACTGTTGGTTGGCACATTCATGGGGCAATTGGGCACTCGGGCCTTCAACTCGGTATGCAAAGGTGTGTCTGAAATCATTTCTGCTAACCAGAGTGAACAAGAAAGCAAAAGCACACCCTAATACCTCTGTATCCAATATCCTCTGCATATACCAACAGGTGGAAGTGCGTGATAGATTAAGGGAGACACTGGTCAAGAAATTGTATGCAACTTAGCTGGGGAAGGCCAAGTTAATGCTTTCTGTATTTCTTTGCTGTTTATTTTTGCCTCCTTAACAATACAGTACCAACTATTGTTTTCTAGGTCCAGGATATTCAAAGTGTCTTGTTCATAAGAGATTCTGGTATCCACTTTGCCAGTCCAATTTTACAGGGTTTTGTTTTATTTTGTTTTGGCTCTTTGTTGGTGGTGTTCTTGATTATTGCAGCCAGCCAAATGGGCACCTCTGTGCGGTTTGTCTGTCTCTTCAAAATCCAAGCACAGGTCCAAACAGGAAGTGCAGGTTGGCATGTTCACACTTTCACATAAAAACTTTCTTTTTAAAGGCAGATTATTTGGTCTTATTAGACATACTAGTAGCTCTTCTGTCTGATTCAAGAGAACAGTGTTCTGTGTAACACTGCTATTTCCAATCACTTTCACCAGGCCTTCAGTTCTAATTCCATGCAACTCTGGTCCGCTGTGTCATATAATGATCTCCTTGTCCAGAGTTTCCTGGCTTTATCAGTTTCAGTCTGTGCTCGGATAAAGATGTGTGTAATTGCTGGTGTTGGATTTCCCATGTTAAAACATTTCCGTCTTTCATCCCTTAAGAAAAGACCTTCCTTATCCCAACAGATTTATTCAAGATCACAGAGTTTCCTATCATCCCACATTTATTTCTTTTAATTCGTACAGGCTATTGCACAAAGTTGCATAGAATTCTTCGCTTGTTACATCTGGCTTTGCTCAAATCCTGTATGTCAGACCCTGTTCCCAGTCTTTCTTAAGGTCACTGCTTTATTCTTGCAAATGGCTTTAGCTTCACTGTTTTTTATTCTCTGTACTGAAGCAGTGTCATTAGGATTTAGGAAATGTTGCCGTCCATCACTCAAGGTGTGCTTTATCTTTCCTATCTCTGTCTCATCTACATGTTTTTAGTATATCCTATCACCATAGCAACTGGATGTCAAATATGAGCTAAGTAGTTACATGATTTTTTTTTCTGTAAAAGCCCGTGCTCTATTGCACTTCTTGATTCAGCTATTCTTATTTAGTTACATAGGGCTGGAGTCTGACTTTTGGCACAGCCTTGAGAAAAGACTATATTCTCTACTTCAGGCATAACCTCTAGAGTCATTTTGATCTAGGGAAACACCTTAATGGTAATTCTTCCCTTGCCGCCTCCTTGCTCTCATATTGGGGGACACTTACCACTGGCCTGTACTATCAGTGGATTCCCAGCAACCCTACTTGCTTCTATATTTACTCTGGTCACTTAGTAGCTATTCTGGAGCTATATCCCATTCATGCACCTGGTCGGGCAGCCCCAAGTGGCACCCTTTACAATAGGGCGCCCCGGGCGGTAGCCCGGTCAGCCCATAGCTTGGCTGTCGAGACAGACATTCTGAGTAAGACTCTAGCTTTTGATGTATTTTTTAAAAAATTTCCATGGACAGTGTTTCTGGGTTTATAATAGTTGGCCAAATGTTGCCCTCCGTTACACCCATGAGACCCCACTGTCTTCAATGAAAGTTACACTAGTATAATTGATAGCTGAATTTGCCCCTCTTTGGTCTGACATTCAGTTCTGAAATTGTTCATTTTAAATGTTAGGCATAGTCTACAGGAACAATTAAACAAAACCCAAGAGAAATATGCGAGGAATAGGGCACAACATTGTAAGTGATCACAAGACAAGATTAAGAGTTGGGGGGATGCGGCCTTACTGGGCTCACAAAGTTATACTTCTAGCTAAGAAATCACGTGTGTAAGCCATCTGCGCCTTTCTTGATTGCAACACCAACAAAAATTAATTATGATAATGTATCCATAAAATGGATTGTAGTTTAAATGCTGTTAGTCCTATTCATTTGAGTAGTTCCATTTGCTTCAGTGGTGAATAAACAAACAAGATTTGGGCCTTTTATTGATTTAAAGATGAGAAAAAAAAAACAAATCAATTCCCCATGCAATTCACAGAAGAAACAGACATAAAATAAAAAACAAACTCATGACTGTGTAGTTATGTAGAAGTTTTTGACTGGATTAAAAATAAAGATTTTTCTAGTCACCATTTCCCCTTCTGAATCTCCCTTCTTAGGTGGTAAATGATATAATATCTCTGTGTTTGACACCCATCAGGTTTGGATATCCCCAGACATTTGCTTTAATGGATGTATGGCAAATCTAACAATTGTAGCTTTTGTTTACAGTGAAGAGGAAAAGATCAATATTCACAGAAAATTAAATACACACTTATTCTATGTATTTTCTTATGTTTTTCCTATTATTTTAGAATATAGTAATTATTTGCCTCTCCATCTTGCTACATAATACAGACCTCACTTTGATTTTTCTTGAATCTGTGTGGTGTGAAAGAACAACCGAGACAGGAATGTGTCTGAAAGAGAGACAGAAAACATGGTCTTGTGGTCTAGTATTAGTACAGTTGGCTAGAATATAAAGCATTTAAGAATACTGTTTGTTTGAAAACCTACAGAGTCATTTTTATACTATCTGGTTTTTGTTTATCTGAGTTTCCTCTTTATGGCTTTTATTTGCCACATTTCAAAAGGAGCAGCTAGTATTTTAAAACTGATATTTCTGAGTTTCAGTTTATTCATCCCAAGATGCACTTGTGCATCTGTATTGTGGTTCTATATGTTTTATTAGTCATAGAGGATTTTAAGCAGCTGCACACTTTCCTATGTGAAAAGCCTACTCTAACCATATTTCAGTCTAGCAGAACTTCTATTGAAGGCAGTGGGAGCTTTGCCTAGGTAAGAAGCGCTGAATAGGGCCAATAAAGAAGCACCCTAGCTATTGGCAGCTTATGGGGCCAGTGAATTGTGGAAATAAAATAGAGTGATTTGTCACAGTCAACAGTCTGAGGATGGTGCCTCTCTGATCTGTGTCTCACCCAGCTTCACACATTCACACTTGTGTTGGTACATTCTTGTGTGTATTGGTAGAGGGTTGGTATTAGATTCTAGTCCTATATGATCCTCATACATTTTGGCAAAAGGAAGAAAAAAACTTTAAGGTTCCAACGTACTGTACAGTATTCACATCATCCTACATTTACAGTACACGTGATGTTTTTCTACTGAATAATTTAACAGAAATGATCAGGCTCTTACTTTTTAGTGGATTTTTTTCTTTTTAAGTGTAGTTGCTTGTGTTGCTTTTAAAACAATTACAGAAAAGATTGTACACAGGTTTGTCCTTGAGCACTTTCTGTGAGCTTAGCTTTTATTTCCAAGGTTGCATCTTATCATGGTTGTATATCACTTGGACAGCAGCTGAGCTATGTATGTTGTACATTAAATATTTTATGGCACGGTTGATTTCATTTAGTAGCACTGATGCTTCTTTCACTATTATTTGAAGTGTGTTCTACTAGCTTCCTGTACTGTTTGTCAAGCTCCTTTTTCCTCCAATGCCACCAGCATAGATTTAGATTTCCTGGTCAATGACAGATGCAGTTCCATCCAGTTTGCTTGGAAACATCTTTAAGATGTCCTGTATGTCAGAACTGACCCGTTGTATTTTTTTCTTTGAATCTGGATTTGATGCACTTATGCTGGGCTCCTTTTCTTTCAGCTCATTGGTTATTGTGAACTGGTGTCTGGAGAGTTGCATTAGTCATTGTCTTCTGCATTGTTTGTGTGTCTGCCTCAATCAGACCTTGACCTTCCAGAGTTCTGTGGTGATGTATTTTCTTAAAAGCATCTACCTATCTTTAAGTATTGTTATCTTTCTATTAGTATAGAGACATATGTTCTATATTTCTCAGAAAATATGAAACTGGGCTGTTGCCTGAAGTAGTCTTACCTTATGATGTGATCCTACTACATCTGAAAAGCTAAACAGGGTTAAAGAAGTCAGCAGTTGAATGGGAGACCTCCAGCGTACCTCCAAGTGTTGCAGGAAGTGTTCTTTATAATTCATTAAGTGGAAAGCTTTTCTCTGACTCAGTGTCCCAGCACTGTGTTAGAGAGAACTTTACAGCTGGAAATGGTGTCTTTTGAATGAGAAATAACACTGAGATCCAGACCACCTTGATAATTTTAAAATTCCATAAACTTTTCATAAAAATCAGCACACTCTGTATGGTAATTCATTTCTAAATGTCTTACTACCCTCTGTTTTCAATTAGATATGATATTCACCACTTCCTATCTTAAATTGTTGACTGCTAGCATGCCGTATTAAATATCTTCTGTGTTCCATCCCAGAGATAAACTACACCCCCGTCTAGAGTAAGTGATATCTTTTACCTATCTTGCAGAGGTGTTGAAACTTCATACACATTTGTAAAGCACTTGAGATCCTCAGAGAAAAGATGCATTGTATGTGCACACAGTTACCCAAGAATGTATCAATTAATTTTATTTCAGAATACTTAGAATAGTTCAAGATTTTCTGAGATTAGGAGAAAATTTTATTTTAATGACATTACAGCCTCTGAGGCTGGGCGTAACTTTACTACATCACAGTGGCATAGTCGAGGATTTCTTAGTTATTTTTTGTACAGTGCTCCGAAGATACAAAGCACTATTGTATGCACTAACTAGAATAATCATCATTCTACAGGTTTTACCACTGCAGTCTAGCACTCTCTGATCCAGCAACATCCATGGTCTAGCATGATTGTGGTTAGCTGGATGTCCACTTACTATAGATATGTCCAAGTTCCCTGCAGTCCCATAAAGTTTGTTTATCGCCACTAGTCCTGGCTCTCAGTGTTCCGTGCTGTTATTTAGCTCTAATTTACCCCTAAATGTCTTCTAAGAGCCCAGTAAGCAGTGGAAATGTTGGTGATGCTGCTAGACAGTATTGACCACCTGTAGTTTAGCAAATTCTCTGTTTCAACACTGGTCTGGTCCTGAGGGTGCTGGACTAGAGGGGATCAACCTGTATAGAAGTATGTTACTTATTTCTCTGTGCACGTGAATTTCTTGTGAACCATGTGTATAAAATGCTTCTTATTCCAGTCCATTCTGTGCATTCCATTTGGCTTCAGCATGCACATGTTGCTTGTCTTTGCTGAGACTTCAGCCCTTCTTCTTAGGGTCAATAATATCTGGCACACCAGCTTAATTGCTACATGCATTTATACTGTTCCTTGGCAATTATATTTCAGATTCCTGTCAATGTACTTGTTTGCCTTGGGGCTGAGTTTATATTAAATATCAATAAAAAAAAACCTGACAGCAAGCTACACAAATGGAAATGGAACAAAATCATACATATCTGCAAGCCAGCCAGACTAGGAGATGGGAGAATAAAGGAATGTTTTAAGTTTATTTTAGAGGTTATTGTTAGGAAGCATCTTTGCAAAACAAAAATAGGATCTGTGTTTAAAGTATTGTGAAAGAAGATCTTTACATTTATTGTTTCTGAGTTTGCCTTGCAGCATCATGCTAATGATATCTTTGTTTACATAGAACTTTTCACCCTCCAAATATGCAAAAGAATCTTGTTATCCAATATTGAAATGCAGCTATTTTGGGGGATGCAACAGCATATGGCATCAATCACAACAGGATAGGAAGAAGAGGCAATTTTGGCAGAATATAATAATCAGAATTAGAGTTTGGTTACCACAGCAGGCTTCTCATATCGACCATTAGAATATGTGTCATAAGTAGATCTCACGTGTAGTTTGGGTGGTGCACATGCAAAATTGGTCCAAATTCCAATAAATGCACAGCAGCTAGATTGAGATGTGGGTGCCTCTAGTTCGAGCAAAATGCGCTAGCTGTGGAAAATTCAAAAGCTCCAGTTATAAGCGATAGATCTGTATTGAGGGTGGTGCATCGTCATGCCATCAGGAGTACTGTGAGGGCATTAGGTCCACAGCACAACTCCTGGAGAAATCAGCACGAGGGGAGCATGCTTATAGCTCTTACCTTTTGCCCTTTCCCCATCCCCTTATCAGTTGCTAGCACTGACAAGACTACTATGCTCTATGAAATGCAAAAAATGGATTGAGGGGCATAGTGTTTCTGTTCCTTGACTATCACTAGAAGGGCTGAAAGAGCCTGGCCTAATACATTGCAAAGCAAGACTGGCTGATGTATAAAGTATCACATTCAGAAACTCTGAGTATTGCTAACAGTATAACCAATGTAATATGAGTACAACAAGCAGGAAGGCAGTAAATCCTCTCAGCAATTTCCAAGGAGCTGATTGTCTTTTAATGGGCATGGTGGATTTTTTAAAATGTGTCTCTTATTTAAAATGCTCTGCTTAATGCATCTTTCTATTTCTGATTATTTTGGGGGTCACTGGATTAATGCTTTTAAGTGATCAGTGTTCAGAAGGATTGTGATTTATTGATATTTATGTAATGCAGAAAATGTGCTAAAACATACATGTGTAGGTAAAATTTTCCCTGTTGCATCAGAATTTCCTGGTTTGTGGTATAGATATAGATATATACACACATTAAAGTAATTATTTATTGTTAGCTCCTCCTTAAGCAATCTTTACTGACAAGCATGGATATTTCAATATGTCTTAACTTACAAAAAATCACTTTTCCCTGATACTTGCTGTCTTCAGTGTTGTTTATTGTAAAATTTTTCAAATACAGGTTGCGCTTCTGAAAAACAGTAATCTCTGGTCTGGCAGCATCCGTAATCTGGATGGATCAGAGATTCCCGAAGCCTAATTGGCAGGCGGGCCAGCAGCCTGGCCAGAGCTAGGGCCAGAAGGGATGGAGGAGCCCCACAGTGGTGCCAGGGCCAGGGACTGGGGAACCCTGGAAGCCCACAACAGCACGGCGCCAGGGGGGGCGGGCGGCAGGGTGGGGCGGGGCTGGGCTGGGCTGGGCTGGGGAATCCAGCACAGGGCCGGCAGCCATAGAAGCCCAGGTGTCCACAGCAGCTCAAAGTAGGGGGCCGGAGAAGCCTGGCTGCCTACGGCAGCCCCCGGCAGTCCAGAGCCAGCGAACCCCAACAGCCAGTGGCAGTGCGGGGTTGGGGACTGGAGAAGCTCAGCTGCCCATGGCAGCGCAGGGCTGGGGAAATACAGCTGCACACAGCAACACGGGCCAGGGCTAGAGAACCCTGGTTGCCAAAAGCAGCCTGAGGCCACGGCCAGTGGCAGCAGAGTTGGGAGAGGGCAAGGGGGCTGGCTGGCACGGGGCCTGTGGCAGGGGACACCTCCCCTGGTCCAGCAAATTCTGTTGTTCAGGGCTGGTCAGGTCCCCACCGTGCCGGACTAGGGAGGTCCAACCTGTAGTTATTCTCAGGGTTTCCATACTTTACGTTGAACCTCTCTGGTCCAGTGACATCTGTGGTCCGACATGATTTTTAGTTTCCTGAATGTCAGCTTATTGGTGGAGTGGCTGCCCTGAAAAGTTTGTTTATAGCTGCCAGTCCTGGCTTTCAGTGTTCTGTGCTGTTATTTATCTATGATTTATCTCTACATGTCTTCTCAGCGCCCAGCATAAGCATATTGTTATGCTTTATCTACTGATATCCTTGTGCCAATATAGTAAAATGTTGTTATTAAGAGAGCTGATAAGCCTTGGCGAGGCATAGGCTTTTATAGTGTGTATCAGTCCAGTCATATTAAGCAGCATTGCAAGCATTATTCCATTTATTCACCTCAGCAAAATAAAAATAAGAAGAGACCCGCACACTACAATTCTGATATCCCATGTTTCAGCAAATTCTCTGGTTTGGCATTGGTTACGTCCTGAGTGTGCTGGACTAGAGAGGTTCAAGCTCTATAACACTGAACCTTTTCGCCTCGTTAACTTGTCCGGTGGCCAGAAAATGGCTTCCTGTGTGTGGAGCCTGAGCTCATATGGACTCCAAATGAAGTTGTGTTGAGTTATTTTACTGGACTGAGTGGTGGTGTGATGTGGAACCTTTGGGACAGGGTGGAGACAAACAATAAGATGTGGGGTCTCTGAGGCATGGACAATAAAAGAAATCTTGTGAACCATTGAGATTGTATGATATCATATTTTTGGCATGAAATCCTGGATGTAAATTGTGGAGAAGCCCCAGAATGCCTTTAAAATTAAAAGTCATAAACAACACTGAGGTGCAACACCAGATTGGTATTAGTTCTTGCTGTTGAAGGAAGGATCATGAACGGGCTCAGGTGCCAAGTTGAGCGCAGGTGCTTTGTATGCCTTCTGAAGAGGAGATCTCCCTTACAGTGATCTGAGAAAAGGAAATAAACCCTAAAGTACCTGGAAAAAAATTTTGTATTTCAAGGGAGATTTGCACTGCTGACCACCTTAGCTATACTACTGCTGCAATGAATCATTGAATCAGCTGTGTGGTTTAATAGTAGTCTGGTTCCTTCAACAGAGCCAGTATGGTTACAGTGGAACTAGAATCATGATATACAAACTAGTGTTCGACTATATGGCAGAGTGAGAACATGTCTGAGATTTTAACATGTCACTATTGTCATCTAGTCACTAAAAGTAGCATTAGGACTGAACACAAGGTTTGCTTTCTTGTTAGATTAGACTCATATTTTTACAAATTAATGTTTTATTTTTGTAGGTTAGAGTGAGGCAAGAATGATCCTGAATTTCAGGTCACAGTGTTTCAGGGAAACTTACTGGAGTAAGTGTATACTAGCAAACACCTGAGGTTTTCTGCAGTTCACAGTAGTGACCTTTAGGCAACACCAAAATTGTATAGTGACATGGGTTTACTTTCATATAGTAGATTTGTTGGCGTGAGTTCAAATTTCTGTTTGGTATATCTCTAGTTTGACAGGTTTTTATATATATATAAAATAAATTCATTTCCTAGGACTAAATTTAACTGCACTAGACATGTTTTTAAAACAAAATCTGCTTTGTTGAGCTTAGTTTTTCAACAGCCCATCTATATAAACCTAAATATTTAGATGAATGCAGAGTTCAAAGATGTGTAACTGAGACATTTCCATTTTTCCCCTGGTGTTTTTCTTTGATGAATGTAAGGATAGAAAACAATTCACCTTTTTTCCACTCCATTAAAATCACATTCTAAGCAATCTTCTGAAATCAATGCAGAGTGCCATTATTTTACAAGTCTGTGGAAGCATTATTTGAAATACTTGATGTATGTGCTGCTTTTAAAAAAAAATTACAGCTCTGATTTAAGTTAGCTTTGTTTTTCTAGTGGAAATGTTATTTCAAAGACTTGAACAAGTTGTGTGTGTTCATGCTTTTAAAAAATACTACAACTGAGATTTTAAGTTAGCTTTCTTTTTGAAACTGTTGCTTTTAGGTGCAGGTTTTATTGATAATACAGAGCATCTTTCTTTAACATGTTGCATTTCACAATCACAATTAATATCTAGGGCAAAAACCTTGACTTCCAAGATAATCAATTTTGCTTTGTCATTTTTATAACAAATAACCACTTGATTACATACAAATATACTAGGGTACCTTAGATGTCACTATATTGTATTAAAAGAAAAAAGCATCATAGAAATAATTGGTTTTCACATGTAGAGTTTTAGTATGTTTTCATATACTATGCTGTTTCTTGGAATAAAAAATCAAGTAAAACACAAATTAGACTCCATTGTACTAAAAAACCAACAACTGTTATTCAGAGGGTCTTCCTCTAAAAAAATTAGCAAAGAAAAGAGTGTTGATGTGTGAGAGTACGTTATAGGTCACAATGTGGTGAGATAGACTTTTGTTATCCCCACAAAAAAACGTTTAATACACAGTTAAAATGATCATTGTAATTGCAAAACATATTCATACAGGACATCATGAAAAATCCTGAGCCTTGATTACATTATGGGTTAAGATAATGAATAATCTACAGGTTGGACTCTCTGGACCAGAACCCTCAGGACCTGACTGGTCCCAGAGGAGGGATTTTGCTGGTCCAGGGGAGGTCATATTTGGTCCCCCTGCTACTGCTCCTCCCCCCCCCCCCCCCAGCTCTGAACTGGTCACCGGTCTCTCAGCTGGCTCACCACCCCCTGCTGCCTCCTCCACTGGTTCCTGTGCCCCCTCCCCTGCTAAGCCAGGAAGCCCAGCTCCAGCCCATCTCCCAGTGTGCTGGGCTCCCTACCCTACCCCAGACCAGGCAGCCCCGCTCCTGTGTGCTGGACGACAGCCCTTCCGGGCAGCCCAGCTGTAGGGAACTGGCCAACCTATCTGCAGAGAGGCCAGCCACCAGCCCTCCACTAGGAAACTCTTGTCCTGGAACATCTGTGGTCCTTCTGAACCATGGATGTTGCCAGACCAGAAAGTCCTGGTTTACAGAGCGTCAGCCTGTATGTAACACTCTTAGGCTATGTCTACACTGGCATGATCTTGAGCCAGAGCTATGAAAATGGGGCTAGGCATGGAATATGCCAGAGGAGGCTGTGAAGGCTAAGACTATAATAGAGTTTAAAGAGAAGCTGGATAAATTCATGGAGGTTAGGTCCATAAAAGGCTATTAGCCAGGGGATAAAATGGTGTCCTTGGCCTCTGTTTGTCAGAGACTGGAGAGGGATGGCAGGAGACAAATCGCTTGATCATTGTCTTCGGTCCACCCTCTCTGGGGCACCTGGTGCTGGCCACTGTCGGTAGACAGGATACTGGGTTAGATGGACCTTTGGTCTGACCCAGTACGGCCGTTCTTATGTTCTAATATTCCTGAACCTCATTTGCATATCTAATGAGCCGCCATTTTGCGCAAAAGGCTCTTGCGCAAGAAGGAGCTGTCTACACTACCCCTTCTTGCACAAGAAAAACCCTCTTGCGCAATGCTGTTACGCTGATTATTTTCAGGCATAACGGCATTGCGCAAGAGGGTTTTTCTTGTGCAAAAAGGGACAGTGTAGACAGCTCCTTCTTGCACAAGAGCCTCTTCCGCAAAAATGGCAGCTCATTAGATATGCAAATTAGGCTCAGCAATATTCCACGCTTAGCCTCATTTGCATGACTCTGGCGCAAGATCGCACCAGTGTAGACATAGCCTTACAGTACACTCATTCATTAAAAGTGATGTGATCATTCCTGTTGTGTTATAATTAGCAGTTTTACTCTCACCTATAAAATATATTATGGAATGCTTTCAATATATACATCACTACTCTGTGTATCATCTGCATCTATGTATATATTTCTACTAAGTAAAATACATAAATCCTGTTGAAATCGTTTTTAAATAGACTACAACAGCTTCAAAGCACCTTCATTCAGAAATGTAGCATCAGAGACAAAAAATAATCATATCATGACTTTCTGCCACTTTATCCAATATTTACATTATCATGTTGCATTAATACATGCTAATATTGTATCACTGTGACTTAAAACCATTGTCTGTTTATGGTGTATCATGTCATTGCACCCATCTTTCCAAGTCCTATTAGATCTTAGAAGGCTAGCTTGATTGGGAAGTTCATTTCCCTCTCACCCTTCTTTCTTGCCTACTGAAGGAAGGTTTCTCTCTCTTTGGAGCAGATGTGTTTAGTGTCTCAGCTCCTGAATGCTGAGAATGAAGGATGGGAAAATTGTTCTCAGAGGCCCATACACATCAAGGTAATTGGTACAGAGATTCAAAAAGTCCTGGAGAATTATTCACTTAAACTCAGGACTTCACAGGAGCCACCCATAGAGTACACTTGACTTATGAGATACAAATTGCAGTCCAATGGTTTTAGATACTAAATCAGCCAATGATGATATGGTCCAGAGAATTCTATCAACTCACCATCACTTTTTTTTCATTTTTTTCAGATCCAGCAATTGTAAATGGAGTCTTTTGGTCAGAATCCTTAAACAAGGTGTTTGTTGATAACTTTGACCGTGATCCTTCTCTCATATGGCAGTATTTTGGAAGTGCAAAAGGATTTTTTAGACAGTATCCAGGTAAGCATTCTAATTAAATTAAAATGAAGAGATTTCCGTGAAAAATGTAGTGTTACAGGTGCTAATTTTTACAAGCACTCACAGATTAGTATGTATTAATTAAGAGTTTTCAAGGAAGAGCTGTTCTGATAAAAGCAAGAGCTATGATTATTTATCCTCTTCCCCCCCAATTAATATTTGTAATTGTGAAAAAATTGGGAATTATTCAATGGCAAATATACTGTCACTTGCTTTTGTACAGGTACCCAATTTTGGTTTGACAGGTAGTGCAAAACCCTGTAGTATCTTTGTGGGAACATATTGTAATAAGTGTGTGTGTCACTCTGGGGCAGAGTTTGAGTGTATGCAAAAATAGTGGACTGTCTGGGTCAATACTGGACCCCTGGCATCCCTACTCCAACTGTGATTTAAAGGACCCAGGTCTCCAGCTGCTACTTTGGCAGCATCCAGAGCCTTGGGCCCCTTTGAATCACTGGGCCCCTGGGCAACTGGGCCCTCATTAGGATGGGCCTGGGTGAGACATCACTGGTTCTGGCAAACGCCGTATATTTATGCATGCTAGCACACGCATAACAAATGGGGGTGGGGAGCGCTGCGGAATTAATAGGTATACTCATGATTCTTGGTAAGAACAGGAAAATCCTTGGGGCATTTTTCTGCATAGTGCTGTATCATATGAGATATTATTTAATTCTGCTGGATTTGAATTTTTAATAAAAGGGACATTTTAATTTTGCTTGGGAATTATGAAAAGGTGGCTTGAGGGAGAAGTTATACCAACATGGCAAGTGTAGAAATAGAACTTGGCTAACAGTAATGTAAAAAGCGTAATTTTGGAGTAGTAGAGCTATTTCATAGTCTTGGTGAAAGTAAAAGTAATTACTACACATCTTTCTTTTTATGCTACATTAAATTAGCATTTTCCTTGCTGCTAATTTCCTCATTCATATGACACAAATGGAGCCTCTCCCAGGTTCTGTGGGACTCATTTGTCCCTGGCCTGAAATAAACATGGGACACAATAAAGCAGAATACTAGAAATCATGTTCGTCTTCCTATATAAGATGACATGGGTTCAAACACCTTCTCAATTGGTTAATAGAAAGGAGAATTGCCATTGCTCTAAGGCATGAAAAATGTCACTAAGTTTCAAGGCACTAAAAATATGTAGGGGTGTCCAGGGATATTTCTGTGTCTCTGGCTATCTTTCTACGTGAAAACAATTACATGAGGCACAAAAAATAAGTAATGTCTTAACCTGAAGTAGTATGAGAAGATAAAATAAGACAATTCACCTTTGAGATAATTCAGATAGTATTCTGCTTAGATATTCTGCTCTGTCCACAGATGCTGTATTTTCTCGTCACTCATTCCTTGTTTTTATTTTGCACTTTCTTGGTATTTTCTGTTGAATGCCATCTGATTTTTCTCAAAGGATTGTTTTAAATATACATTGATTAATACTCATTTAACTCCAACAGAATACAGTGGACTGGCTTTTACATAGTGCTCTGCCCTTACATAGCACGAGATCCTGTTCCATTTAATGTCAATGCCAAAGCTCCCATTAACTTCCCTAATTCAAGCTCAGACCCGAAGTAAAACTGGTTAATTGGTTAGCGGCTGTTTTCTTGAGCCTAAAATCTTCAATGTTGTACATACGTCTATGTGGTTGGCAGGCGACTAACACATCTCTCTCTAGGCTTTTTTAAATTATAATTTCGGCATTAGGATTGTTCACATAGTAATAGTGGAAATACTAGCATGGTTATTTTAAGATCTTTTAATGTGGTAGGGATTGAATACAAGCCCAGAAGTATCTTGATTTAAAAACAGGGAGCAACTGGACTGTCTGTATCCTTTTTTTTTAAAGGTACTACTAAACTTTCTCTGACCCATGGGTCAGAGACATTACCTCATCACAGTCAAGGGGTCTGTGGCAAAATGTCTGAAACACAACCAGTGCGTGATGCTGTCAAGCATGACACTCCTTGGCAAGTTCAGCTCTGGTAGTAAGATGGGTGGGGAAATGAACTTGATTAGCATCATCACACTTTTGCCAACAGCCATGCCTAAGCATAGCAAGGCTCTGGCAACATTCTTTACTGTGATGAATAGAACAGTGGTGAAGAGGTCCTCACCCTGCAGTGGGCTGAAATGTAACGAATGGGGGTGGGGAAAGATGATTGTGTTTCTCATGGTCCTGTTTTGTTAAAGTAATTTGCCCAGCGTTAGCTACCAGAGGGACCAGCAACTTCTATAGTTCTTTGTATGTGACATTTAAGCATGCCTGCTCAATCAGTAACATATTATAAAAATTTAAATACTACATTCAGCAGTAGCAGAGACACATATATGAACATTCTGATATACTGTAATCTAATCTTTTTTTTTAAATACAGGAATTAAATGGGAACCAGATGAAAATGGAGTTATTGCATTTGACTGCAGAAATCGAAAATGGTAGGTAACTATCAACCACCAATGTAATTTTATGAAATATAAAAACATATAAGATCAGTCTGCAATTTGCCTTTTGATCTAGGTACATACAGGCCGCTACTTCTCCAAAAGATGTGGTCATTTTAGTTGATGTCAGTGGCAGCATGAAAGGACTCCGTCTGACAATTGCTAAGCAAACAGTATCATCTATTTTGGATACCCTTGGAGATGATGATTTTTTCAACATAATTGCTGTGAGTTTCTCTGTATTTTTCTTCCCTTCCTTTTCTCATTAATTGTTTTGTGTTGTATTTGTTGTTATGTTCTACATCGGGGATGGGCAAAATCAGGCCTGAGGGCCAGATCCAGCCTGCTAAGCATTTCTTTCTGGCCCGCCCAACTCATTATCAGAACATGCATACTTATAGCTGGCAGCGTGTATTTAGCTGCTCCTCATCCCCATTTGTATCTTTCTACAGCTAAGCTGCCTCCCAGGATTCACCTGCTAGCTATGCAGAGCAGGTGAAGAGGAGATGAGAGGAGAGGAGAGGGTAGTGCTGAAGTCAGAGTGTCTCCTTACTCCTGTACCTCATCTTGGCAGAGCAGGGGTTGGGGGTGAGAGACACAGCAGAGTTTCTCTAATCTGAAGCATGGATGGTAAGTGCCTGTCTTAAGAGGTAGTGCACTGCTTCTAGGATTTCAGTGCTCTCTCTCCCTCTCTCACATTCTTCCCCACACACCTAATCTCTGCAGAGTGTGGGAAAGGGGAGACTACAGAGCAGGAGAGCTTTCCCTGTCTCAGAGACAGTGCATAGTTTCTCTTAGAAACTTACTCAGCAGCAGCCAGTACACACACTCTGTGTCACTCATGCACACCCAGTTTGTGCCACGCTGTCTCTATGACACACACACAGAGTCTCTGTCACACACACACGGCCACACGCTTTCCCATCTGTGTGCTACAGAATCTGTCTCATACTGAGTCTTTCTCACTCAGGGTATGTCTACACTACCCCGCTAGTTCGAACTAGCGGGGTAATGTATGCATACCGCACTTGCTAATGAAGCCCGGGATTTGAATTTCCCGGGCTTCATTAGCATAAGCGGGGAGCCGCCATTTTTAAATCCCCGCTGCTTCGAACCCTGTGCAGCGCGGCTACACGGGGCTCGAACTAGGTAGTTCGGACTAGGTTCCTATTCCGAACCACCGTTACTCCTCGTGAAATGAGGTGTACCGGTAGTTCGGAATAGGCACCCTAGTCCGAACTACCTAGTTCGAGCCCCGTGTAGCCGCGCTGCACAGGGTTCGAAGCAGCGGGGATTTAAAAATGGCGGCTCCCCGCTTATGCTAATGAAGCCCGGGAAATTCAAATCCCGGGCTTCATTAGCAAGTGCGGTATGCATACATTACCTCGCTAGTTCGAACTAGCGGGGTAGTGTAGACATACCCTCACATACTCTTTCTGTCTCTTTCTGTCTCACATACTCTTTCTGTCCAAAATTAATGTAGTGGCACTCCTGCAAAAATTATTGCCCACCCGTTCTCCATCCTGCTATGTACATGACTAAATTGAATTTCCAGGACAGGTGACAAAGACTACACTGAACCTAAGTAATTGGACAGATTGGATTTCTTCCAAACCAGCTTTATTCCTTGATTTCACTTAACATTGAAAATTCTGTGGACATATTCCTTCTTTGATCCCAACACATGGCTACTTTCTGCATCAGATGGCAGTGTTTTCTGTATGTCATTCTGGGAGTTACAGTAATGAGTGCCATAATAACCTATTGTGATTGTCTGACTTTATGCAGCATTTTTATGCATTCTGTATGTGCAGCTTCCCATCTGCTCACCCCCAGAGATGCATTGTTCTCTGTTGTTCTCCATAGTAGAGTGCAAGATAAGGAAAGCTTTGCACATCAAAATCAGTTGCAATAGGCTGGTGGTGTCTTAGCCCTTAGTTAAGACTGCAACATGCATCCAGTTTGCAAAGATACTCTCTGGCTTTGTTTGGAGATATGAAGGATGGTGTTTAGCTCCCCAATCAATTGAGTTCCAGAACTGCTGGATGCATAAGAAGAAAAATCATGAAACAAGTAAATCAACAGGGGGAAGTCACTTGCACTTTGTCATTTTGATCTGTGTGTTACCAGTTGGAGTCTTGTTTCACGTATAGTCCTAATCACCATTCTTTTTCTGTACTTTGAAAGCAACATGAAAATAATGGCAAGTATGACAATTCATATCACTCACCACCAACATTCTTTAATGTAAAATTAGATGTGAAATTTTAATTCTGTAAAATTAGATGTGAAAATTAGTATGTGATATTTACCTCTGAGTAACTATAGTATATGTATGTGAGGATGTACATTTGCTTTGCAGTATATCCTATTGAAATTCCAGATCACTTTCTGATATGATCTCATGATATGACATTGTTTTGCAAGGAAGAGAATGGGTGCAGCAAAGTTGAGCTGATGAGATGCTTTGTCAGTGTTATAAAAGATGATACATTAAATCATTAATAGCTCTCATTATTTCTGTGTGATGTGGCAGTTAATTTTCCACAGCACAGTACCGCTTTTAATTACAGCCTAATTCTACAGTCCTTAAACACAAGGGCTACGTCTAGACTGCAAGCTTCTTTCGAAAGAGGCTTTTGAAAAAGAGCGCTTAGACTACAACTAGTACTTTCGAAAAAGCAAGCCGCTTTTTCAAAAGAGAGCACCCAGGCAGTCTGGATGCTCTCTTTCAAAAAAGCAGTTTGCATTACATAGCACCTTTTTTTGAAAGAGCTCTTTCGAAAAAAGGCGTTCTTCCTTGTAAAACAAGGTTTTCTGTGGTCGAAAAAACTGCTGCATTCTTTCGATTTACTTTTGAAAGAATGCAAAAGTGACGAGGAGTCCTGTGGCACCTTATAGACTAACTGAAGTGTAGGAGCATAAGCTTTCGTGGGCAAAGACCCACTTTCGTCTTTGCCCACGAAAGCTTATGCTCCTACACTTCAGTTAGTCTATAAGGTGCCACAGGACTCCTCGTCGCTTTTGCAGATTCAGACTAACACGGCTACCCCTCTGATTTTTGAAAGAATGCAGCAGCAGTATAGACACAGAGGACGTTTTTTCAAAAAAAAACCTGTAGTCTAGACACACCCAGGGAGAGTAAGGGGCAGAGGAACAGGCCCTAAAAGTTGGCAGCCTTTTCATCTTATCTATTTGACAGTCCATCGTTTATAGTCTAAACATGTTCCTTTTGATAGCTTTAGAAATGCTTGGTGGGTTTTTTTTTCAAACTGTTTAATTTCATATATGTTGAAGAAGTTATTATTTGGGCACAAGCACGTGCACTTTATGGACAAGTTGGACCTCTCTAATCCAGGACTCTCTGTTCCTGGACCAGAGATCCCTGGCAGCCTGGATCGTGATGACTGGTGGCAGGAGGGCCAGTGGCTGGGAGCCCGGCCAGGGGAGAGTGCAGCTAGGCCAGCAGCATGGGAGGGCAGGCAGCAAGGGGGGACCAGCAGCCAACAGAAGAGCCCAGTAACTAGGCGAGAGCCCTGAAGCTGGCAGCAGAGGGGCCACTGTTGACCTCCCCTGGTCCAGAAAACTCCCTGGTTTGGGTCCAGTCAGGTACCAAGAGTGCTGGAACAGGGAGGTCTAACCTGTAGTGCAAAATGTCCCCAGTAAGATGCAGCTCTCTTGTGTGTAAAATAGCTAAATAGGCCCTAAATATCCAAGCACTTATTCTGTTTTAACAGATAAAAGGCAGGTAGTTCAGAATATCTTTCTTATTAATCTTTAAATACTCATTACATAATTAACAGAAATTCACAGAAGAGGAAGGCATAATTATATTCTGTATGAGAAAGGTTTATTGTTCTTCAACAAAACTGTGAACAACCTAAATAATCTAAATAAGAGTCTGAGAGGCAAAAATGTATCAACAAAAGTTTTAAGATATTTAAAGAGCCATATTTAGTGGGTAATCATGATGCTTATCAGTAGTTCTGTCAGTTATTGTAAACGATTCAGGAAGAAAATTAAGTGTCTTTCATTAAAAGAATCTTCTTAAAGGAATAATCCAGTAGACCTGCCTACTTAGAAAAATGTGTAAAACCTAGTGACGTTACAAGAAAGCTACGGTAATGAACCTCATTTTAATACAATAACTATACAGTCACAAGTTGCTTAATTTATTAAAGGAACTATATACTTATTCGTTTATAATTCTGTATGCATGGTTTAATATAGTAACTCCAAAGATATTTACGCCCTGTCTTCACTATGTGGAAGATTGATGCTGCCAAGATTGATCTTCCAGAGTTTGATTTAGCGAATCTAACTCAGAGGGTGCCCCCGCCGGCATCTGGTGCTCTTACTCTTGCAAGGAGTAAGGGAAGCCAACAGGAGTATTTGCTCCCATTGGCCTCCCACTGTGGGGATGCTGCCTAGTTCGTGACCCGTGTAGCCGTGCTGCACGGGGTTCGAACCAGCGGGGTTTTAAAAATGGTGGCTCATGCAAATGAAGCCCGGGAAATTCAAATCCCGGGCTTCATTTGCAAGTGCGGTATGCCTACATTACCCTCCTAGTTCGAACTAGGAGGGTAGTGTAGACATACCCTAGAAGAGTTACAGTCTGTATAAAACAAGAAACAGCAGGTGGTCCATGGGGGAGTATAAGGATACAGTGAGAGAATATTGGTCAGCATGATTGGCAGTGGTATCTCCATACCTCTGTTGCTTAACTGTGTTTTTGAAAGAGAAAAGAAGAATTCTAAGGAGGGCTGTGAAGAAGGATAATACAGTAGTTTTTCAGATGCTTATTGGGAGCTCCTTCCTAGCAAGAGGGGAGGGAGAAAATATGGGAGAAAACCCAATGGTGCTCAGTAGTGAAAGAGAATTGATATGTTGGGGGGCGGAGGATAGGCTGTGAAAGTGATGACACACAGTTTATATTTGATGCAACTGAGAAGGCGGGAACCAATGGAGGCTGCAAAAAGAGGGCAAGAAAAAATTATCTTTAAAGTAGTATTTTGAATGGATATGAGTAGGGTAACATGACAATATCAAGTCCAGAGAAAAGAAAGTTGCAGTATTTGAGATGAAAGATTATGAGAGGCTGGATAACATTTATAACAATGTGGATGGATAGGAAAGTCTATGTCTTTAAGGGTGCATCTACACTGTGCTGTTATTTTAGAATAATGGCCATTACTCTGGAAAAACAATACTAGCGTCTACACAGCAATTGCATTATTTCGAAAGAAAGAAAATTGAAATAACAGAGGGCTTTTTCTGATGGTAAACCTCATTCCATGAGAAATAACGCCTCTTCTGAAAAAGCTTTTTCAGAATTGGATGTGTGTGGATGCTCCACGGCTGCTTTGTCGAAAGAGCTCCTCACCAGGGCCATTCTAAGTTATTCTTCCCCAGTGCCTCCTGGGGCTGTAAATCGAGATAGCGTGTCCACATTAGGGAAGCCTGCCTTGGACTAATTTTGGAGCTTCCCTGTAGCGTGGATACTCTATTTTGAAATAAGCTATTCCGGAAGTTATCAGATGCCATGGTGGAGGCCAGCCAACAGAGACTTGCCAGGGAAGTAACCAGCCCAGAGGAAGCAGGTGGGGAAGATGCTGGCAATCGGGTAGGAGATAGTCCAGGGCGGGAACCCTGTGAACTCAGTATATTTCAGGGAGATTCCCCACTGAGCCAATGGTGGGATGTGCCCACCACTGACGGGGCCCTGGGCTGGGACCAGGTGGTAAGGGAGGGTCCTCCTACTGCACCCCATTAACCCCCAAAGGGGTGCTACATCTGGACTACTGATTCTGGTCAGTAGGCCTTACTGCCCTGCAGTACAGAGCGTTTGTTACTGACTTGGCTGTTGGGCCATTTTGCCCCACTGATGGGGGCTGTGACTGACATGGGGACAGTAACAATGGAGTGGAGTGCCCCAGATAGGGCCTGAGAGACTTAATGCCCTGTCTCGGTGGGGACAGGGCTTACCACTCAGTAATAGAGGGGTTAAAGAGGGGAACAGATGAGAAACATTTATGTCTCTGATAGGAGAAAATGGAGAGAGTTGCAAGAGGTGAAGAAAGAAGGGAAAGTGAGGCAATGGGAGAGGGGAGATCATGTATTTTATCTATGTTCTTTTGGAAGAAATCAGCAAAAACTTATGTTGAGAGAGAACTGGAGACAGGAGGAGGGGAAGGTTTGAGGACTAAGTCAAAGAAAACAAAGAGGTGCCTGGGATTAAGAGGGCATTGGATTCAAGTCACCTGAAGAAGTAGAACTGCTTAGGTAGGAAGATGGTAGAACTGGAAGGGGAGAGAATGCATTTGTAGTAGAGGAAATCAGTTTGGTCACAGGATTTCTACCAATGCATTAACATCAGAGCAGGAAGAGAGAATAAGATACTGCGGGGTTGTCAGGAATCTCAGTTGACAGGATAACTCTTGCGATGGAAGAGGGACAAAAGGGTAAAGTGGAGGAGAGTAAACTATGGAGAGAATCAGCAACTACATGAGTATAAGAAAGTAAGAGAAGGAAGGAGAGGATATGGAGCTGATGAAGGGCTAAAGCTTAACTAAAAGGGTATTATGTTTACTATACATGAATACCATTAAACATTCAGTTAACAATTGAAGTATGCAGGATAGGATAGTGAAAATATTTCTGTAGACAGGGTATCTATATGATTTATATGCCCTTTTCATCCTTTGCTAAATTATTTTCTAAATATATCTGTGTATATAGAACACAAAAGAATCCAATGCGGGCTTCTCCAGACAATAAACATAAAAAGATAATGTTAAAAATCATTTTCACTTTCATGAGTAGGTTATTGCAAAAGCTATCCAAAATTGATGGACTAGATGATTGAATTACAAAAGAACTGTTGAAATATGAGCTTGATTTTGTGCAGTCTAAGTTAAAATTTAAGGTCAGATCATCAGTGCATGAACAGAGATGTCTACAACAACAAGAGAACAGACATATTTTTTCAATTTGCTTTGAAGTATAACTCTAAGTCATGCATTAAATTAACAATATTATCATAAAAACCAGAGTGCTAATTCTGTCCAATGCTGAAATTTGAAAAATGCTTTTCAGAGGCCTAAGCCATACATTAAATGAACAAAATATTAGCTGGGATGAGATTGTTAAATCAATTTAAATGCCTCAGCCAAATGATTTTTAGCAAAGTTGATTAGAGAAGATCATTATTGTCGAGTTCAAGGCACAGCAATAAGACCCCCGGTTTTTAATGTGCAGAAATTTCATTATAACCATATCAAGAGAGTTTGTTGTGGTTGTTCAGAATTTCATCTTTTGAAGCCCTTATATTCATTCAGAATAGATGAAGGGTGAAATTTGCTTCAGCCTGATTGAATAAATCAGGCTTTGTGCCATTGAAGTGTAGATGTTTGATTTTTCACCTCTTCAGCCAAGCCTCAGTTAGCATGTAGAGTTGTAATATGTTTGCTCCTGCCTATGGGCTTGTTACAGATGCTACAGGTTTGTGCAACTTGTACAGAATGGTGGGACTAGAACAGGCAGTTCTTGAATTTAATTGCATCATGATCATCTTCTGAAAACCAAAATTACTACATGATCAGATAGTGCTTCTGCCCTTCCTGGAGGGAGGGCGGAAGACCAAGCCCACCCAATCCCTGCCAGCTGAGTGTGGGGGCCAAAACTGAAGCCCAAGGGATTCTGCCCTGGGTCAGGGCATGGAAACGTAGTACTGGGTGATGGGGTGTGGGTTTGAGCTCCAGACTAGTGGGCCCCAGGACCAACAACAGATTTGGCAAACCATTAAAATGGGGTTGTGACCCACTTTGCAGTTTAAGACCTCGTGGGCTAGAGGAACCATATAAATACATAATTGGAGTGACCTCCCCTGGTTTCAGCCTATTGTTATGCTTTGTTCAGGGATCGTTGCACAGCTCTAATCTGGGAGTAAATAGAGTGGGAGCCCTCATCTTGGCCCAGATCCACAGAGGTGGATTTCATTGTCTCACTCTGTAGATTTTGTTTTAGGTCTCTTCAGGGAGGAAATTGGAAATTAAGCAAATGAAAGCTGCTTCCTTACCTCTGCTGGCCACCCAGCTCAAGTCTTATTTTCAAACATTAGTAGTATGTGATCATACAGTGTAACAATGCATAAACATTACAAGAGACCTGTTTCTTGCCTCAGTTTCCACAAAAAGGAGGTGTTGATGCAGTGGGATATACCAGATTATATGTCTCTGTCTATGAATAAATGGTTCTGGTTAGATTCAGTTGTTGATCAGCTGCTCATCCATTTTACTTTGTTCCAGAAATGCCAAAAATGTAATTTGGGTTTGAACAAGTTGGGAAAGGATGATGCAAGGAAAATTTTGTGTAATATATCAGATTTTAGGTGAAGCGGAGACAAGAAACACTAGTGGCTAGACTCAGAGTATATGGATGTGGGAATATGAATGAAGAGAATATGTTGAATGCATAATTGCAACTCAAGACTACTCAAAGCTTTCACCAGAGAAGTTACTCTTTTCCCTTTAGATAATTAATGTTGTGGTAGGGTAAGTAAAAGTTAAGAGATAACACAATTTTACATTGAATGGAGGATATCTGGATTTTCAATATCCTTGCTTAATTCATTATAGAGTTGTGGAGTTCATCAGCTAAGACTGGTAAAGTAGACACTACTAAGTCAGTTGATGCAAGAGCCCTTTAAAAGTGCCGGGACAACTGCCTCCTTGGTCCCCCTGGCAGTAGGCCTGCCCCTGACTCTCAGTACATGTCTCTGTTAGGCTGCAGCCATTGACCACTCATCCCCTTCTCCCACCAAGGTCTCAGTAGAGTATTTCTTTTAACAAATCAGTATCCTGTGAACTCCAGATTGTCTGCTGTGGCAAGCAATCCTGTCACTAGTTAGTGTTGGGTCTCTGGAGTCTCTCTTCATGGCTATAAACCTGGTTGAAGTCTTTGAAGTGATGCTCCTAATCAATTATATTGCTTTACTTTTTCTGCTTGGTTTCTTTAACAACCCCGTTTTATCTAACTATGCATTCAGGTGGAGTAATGTTACAGGTCCTCAATTTTGGGCTATTTTAGACTGATAGGGAGAGCAGATTCCTGAATCCTGGGGCACTCCCTCTCACTGATATTGAAGAAAATTCAGATCATGCTCTTCTGCTGTCTGTAAGTTTGGAAATAGGGCATAAGGAGCTAGGCAGGATCTTCCACTTAGGGCTCTGTGTGTGATACCTGAAACTCCACCTGTAGTCCAACAGGAAGGCAGACCAGATCTGTGAGCCTGATGTCATGCACTCCAACAAGCAGCCACCTTGAATGAGCAGGTGGCTGTACACAGCACCATTTTCAGTCTGTAAATGGTATTAAGGTGTTCCTTCCTCCTCCTGCCTAATCTTCCAACAGTGTAATCTTGAGGTGATGACAACCTGGGTGACATTAACAAGTCCCATGTATAAAAGAAATGGTTACAACTTCCTAGCTGAGCGGGATGTGATCCCCTAGTGGCTGTTGAGTATCTAAAGTTCATTCTAAGACAGTGATCAGTGACAGATACGTTCTCTCAAAGTAGCTGATTTTGCTCAACCATCTTCTCCAGCTGCTTTCCCCAATCCATTTTCATTATCTGTCGTGTTTGACCATGATGTGTGGCATTTTAATGTGTTACATAGGGATCTCTGTTGTAAAAGCATAAAAAAGGCCCTGACCATGCATACAGTGTTCACCTATATTATTGAGAATTATAGAGCCCTTTACCAGAAATTGTCAAGTGTACTGAACATATTACCATACTGAAGATTGCACTCAAATTACAGATTAAATCATGAGGCTAGTTTGTTATCTGATTGGACAGCTGACATAGACACCTGTATTCTGGAACAAAGTATTTTTATGTGGAGGACAGCTGATACTTTGGGTTTCCTGTAGGTTGTTTTAGGCTTGAAGGAGAGAGGGGGTTCACCGTTACAATTAATTTGCTTCATGAAAGCAAAATTGTGTATCTAGTTTTGCACCTAATACGTGTTTTTCAGCACATGATTATACAAGTTAACCAAACCCACAGGAATATCACATGTAAGTTGCCCCTGGCAGCAAATATCAAAGTTCAAATGGTCCAGAGCAACACAACTCTACAACAGTGTTAATAATGAATTATGCAGTATATTTATAGTTAACTGATACTTTAATATGCACACAACTGTTTCTGAACAGCACAGGAAGAAGGGCTACATAACAGTGTTTTTATTTTACACTGATTACTAGCTAACACCATTACATAAAATATTTGATTCACAATTTAGGACAATCCAATTTCTTTGTCATACCATACATACAATTGCTTTAAATACTTTTATGCTAAAGCAGTCAAGGTAAATTAGAAGCCACAGACTCAAATAGTACCACTAACAATTTGGCAGGGATTCAAAAGAGTGAATTGTCTATGCCTTATGCACATAATGACAATGAGAATGTTTTAGCTATGCACTCTCTGTGCAACCTTGATGCTAGAGTGAACATTCTTAATCATATTCATACCCTTCTGGAAAGGAAGTCCCATCTGTAAATTTGTACTGCTAAGGCACTGAAAGCATAACCTTTGTGACATTGTGGGCCTCTTTTGTACCGCACAGTTGCGGAAAATGGAGCCCTAGAGAGGATCTGAGGAGCCTGGCAAGCACACAAGAGGCAATCTGAATGGTATACATGATTACTGGATATCTGGGATGACTGGAGTAATTCAAAATAGTACTGAAAAGGGACCCTGCAGAATTCCAACAGACAGAAATTAGGCTGCATAGGATGTAATTTGTTATAAAGGAGGAAACTGATAAATTTGCCTGATAGTGCCAAGAGACATGGAAAGAAATCAGTGCTACTATTGTAGCAATTGGAAATTATCCATTTGCTCATGTGGATGAGATCCTGGAAACAAAAGTCATGATTAAAATATGATGGGTGAATTCTATTGTTATTGTTGAATGGCTAAGTTTGGACTGTCCACTTGGCTCTATACAAGACATCCATAAAGGCAGGCTATTGTCATTTATTTCTAAGACCTTGAACTTGCAGTTCCACAAGAGTTTGCCCACATAGCTCAAACTGTAGAATCAGGTTTAAAAGTAGGACATATAGTGATGAAAGGACATGCTCCAAAACCCAAAGTGAAAAAAATAGTGACTTTGAATTTATTTTCTCTGTGCAGTAATTTCTAAGGTTTTCTCGGTGGTAGTCCTTAGAATGGATTGGTATGATTGCATTAAAATAGTTAGATTTGTATACATACTTGCTACAGAATACAGCATCACTGACTAGGTAATGCATGCCATTGATACAATAAACCAATTACTCTTACTCATTTTGAATGCTGCCTATATCCACTGCAGTTAGTGAGCAGAGTTACTTTAGAGTTACACTACTGTGTAACTGACAACAGAATTTGGCACAATGCCTCCAGAATAGTTTGGCACTGATCAAATTAAATACCCTGCCCCATTCTCTAATAATCATGTAATTAATGAATGAATGTTGGAGAGCACTGCAGTGTCCACATGAATGATGATGACAGATGTCCAAGAAGGCGAAGACTGCCGGGAGTGTATGGTTAGACAGAATGTGAGAAAAAGGAGCTTGAGTAAAGCTAAAGAGAATAGAGAATAAATCCAGAGTCCCAGTCAGATATGGACAATGCTGACTCGTAAAGAGAGAAGAACATTGTGTTAGCAGCATTTTTACAAAGAATCATTGCAAGATGCTTTTTTTTCCTCATTGAGATGGGGAGAGGAGGAGTGAGTACTTACATTAATCATATACAAGGATTTATCTGAATATTTTTGGCTGAACTTGTCCGGTTTCATTGGCTGTCTCGGTTATTCTACTGATTTACTTGGTAGCTGTTGGGTGAAACCAAGCAGAACTGGAGCATAAAGGCCTCAAATTCATATTTTGTCTTGTCATACCTCTGTGACCTCTGTGGTACAATAGACAGGAAAGGAAGAACAAGGGTAGCAGTCATACTATGACACTAATAACCAGATGTTAAAAGGTATTTGGAGAATCTCTGGTTGCAAGACCTAAGGCTCAAATAGATGGTTAGGACCCTAAATACCTTTGAGACTGAGTCTAAAGCTACGTCTACACTGTAGCCTTCTTGAGGAAAAGCTTATGCAAATGAAGCTCTGCGTGGAATGTGCACAAAACCCCCCTCTTGCACAAGAGCCGTTATTCCTCAAAAAAGAATGGAGAAGAACGGCTCTTGTGCAAGAGAGGGGTTTTGCGCAAAAAGGATCCGTCTACACTGCTCTTTTTTGCGCAAAAGCCTCTTGTGCAAAAACGGCTACTCATTAATTATGCAAATGAAGCACAGCGATATTCCACGCAGAACTTCATTTGCATAAGCTTTTCCATAAGAAGGCTACAGTGTAGACGTAGCCCAGGTGACTTAGAGAGCTAAGCTCTATTTTCAAATTTGGGGCACACATGTCTTAATAGAAGTCAATAGGACTTACTATCCTCAATGCTTAATCCACTTCTGAAAATGGGACTTAGGTCACATCTGCACTACAGAATTAAGTCGACTGAACTCTCACTGGCATACAGATGATACAATAATTACATCACTTGTGTATGTTTACACTTTGCTTTGTAGTGGCAGTACATGTCCTCACCAGGAGCACTTGTATCACTGTGTAGACCTAACTACATTGACTTTGACTCTGCCACACTAGGAAGTGGCGGTATTAAGCTGGCAATATGGGGCAGTTACATCAGTGGAAACAAAATTTAAGTGTTGACACTTCCATTGTTAGATTGATATAAGCTGCTTTCTGTATTCCTAGCTCTGTAGAGTAGACCAGATTTTAGCTACCTATGTCACCCAGGCCTCACAATAATGTGCAGAGCAACACCAAATATCTTTTAAACTCTGGGCCCAAGCGACTGAACCTAGTTTTACAAAGACTTCAAATTTCTGATTACTTTCAAACATTTCTAGAATGGATTCAGATTCATAGAGCTTTGGCTCAGTTCTACAACACTAACCCCCGCCCCCCCAAATGTGTCATGCCTTGACTCAAGTATCTGTCAGTGTTTGCTCAAAATGAAGCAGAGGATTGGGAGTTAAGACTGGAACTGTATCAGCATTGAATTCTTAATACTATCCAGATTCCAACCTGGGAGGTTTTTCTGTCAGCTAGTCTTTCCAAGATTAAGAACTTTTGCATTATTGGCTATAGTGTGGTTTATTTAACTCTGTAGAGTACTGTAGAGTACTCACTGAACCTACCTGCATTCTGGCATTTAATCAAGTAGGTCCTCCCTTTTAAAAATTCCATCCTTTGAAATACTCTAAGAACAATGTGAAGGAAAAAAAATCCTATGCCCAATTTTTAAATGAATTGCATTCTATTGTTTTTGCTTTATATGCATGTTTTACTGTAGCTCTAGATCTTAAATTAAATCTTTCAAAGTCTTTAATTCAATTTTCCATCTTCCCACTCCCCCCACAGTATAATGAAGAACTTCACTATGTAGAACCGTGTCTGAATGGAACATTAGTGCAAGCAGACAGAGCCAACAAAGAGGTAAGGAATGAGAGCAACAAAGCAAAAAGGATATAGGATGTGATGCATATCACTGTATTGTAATGATCTTTTTTAATAAACCAGATCACATTATGAGAACTTACTAAATTAATTATTCTTGTCCTATTTTAAAAAGTCTGTTGTATAACTCAGTACGTAAGAAAAAATGTTCATTTACTTTGACCATATAAGATTATTTCAATAACAAATAATTTCAATAGAAATTGCAGGATTTTAATAAAGCTTAGTCGCTTTATTTCTCAAATCACAGCGTACTCATTTAAATTGCTTTAAATTAAAATTGTGTCTCTGTTCCTAAAAGTTACATAGAATCAGATTCCATATTTATGCACAAAAGAGGAATGTTAAGACAAAAAACTTTAAACAAATGAAAGCATTGTAGTTTTTCCATGTAACACTGAAGTTTCAGATTTATGTGCCAGGTTGTCAAAATTATAATAATGTTGTTCTTAAAAGTTCTCAAAACAGTGTTCAAATTTCAAACTTAATCCTTCAGTCAATTCTCAGGAAACATTTATTTTGACTCCAGTAAAAGTTTTATTTGAATAAAGAATGTGGGATCAGACACTGTATAGGATATTTTTCCTTCCCTCTAAATGTGGTCATTCCAAACCAGCAAAGCTATAGAATAATTCTTGGTGAATAAAGGTAAAAAGATTATGCCATTTGAAATTACGGGGTTTTTTGTAGACAGGATGGTCAAAAGGAGCAAAGCAATGGAAAACAGCCTGCAGCAAGTAAAATTAAGTCAGGCTAAATGTTACAAAGAGTGAAGGGTGGGGCAGATTGCAAACAGTCAGGTGATGGAAGATCTATCTCAATAGTGTTCATGTCTGTATTAATTTGTGTAATATGTGCTTTTTGCATGCAATAAAAATTGTCTAAAACTATTTTTATGAGCTACACTGTAACTTTTCTTTCTCATTAAGGCCTTTTTGATATCCATAGAAATTCAGCTATTATTTCATTGATCATAATTTTTAATGAAAGAAAATATTTAACATTCTAGCCAAATATTTTCAAACTTTCTTGTAGATTTAGTAATCAGAGATGGATTCAAAAGTGTTATTACACCTGTTAAATTCAAGGAATTAAGACTTTGTAAAAGGAAATGAATCAGAGCTGCAGTAAAGAAGAGTAGTCCTGTAGCACCTTAGGGCACATCTACAAAGCAGGGCTAAAGCGGAAATAAACTACACAATTTGAGCTATGTCAATTGCGTCGCTTTAGTTGAAATAGCTTATTTCAGCTTTTGACACTGTGTACACAGCAGGAAGTCCAAGAAAGTGCACTCTTCCACCAACTTCCCTTATTCATAAAATGAGGGTTACAGGAGTAAGAAGTCCTCCAGATCAACATTATTTTGACATTATGTTGAAATTATTGCTTGTAGCATAGACGTGGACTGTGTTATTTTGGAATAATGTCAGTTATTCCGAAACAACACTGCTGTGTGTAGATGTACCCTTAGGCTGCATCTAGATTGGCATGATTTTCTGGAAATGCTTTTAACGGAAATGTTTTCCGTTAAAAGCATTTTCGGAACAGAGCATCTAGATTGGCACGGACGCTTTTCCGCAAAAGCACTTATTGTGGAAAAGCATCCATGCCAATCTAGACACACTTTTGCGCAAAAAAAGCCCCGATTGCCATTTTTGCAATAGCGGCTTTTTTGCGGAAAACAAATCTGAGCTGTCTACACTGGCCCTTTTGCGTAAAAGCTTTGCGCAAAAGGGACTTTTGCCTGAACGGGAGCAGAATAGTATTTCCGCAAGAAGCACTGATTTCTTACAGTAGGAAGTCAGTGCTTTTGTGGAAATTCAAGCGGCCAGTGTAGACAGCTGGCAAGTTTTTCCAGAAAAGCGGCTGATAGACTAACAGCCTTAGAAACTAACAATTATCAATCTAGATATAGATATAGTATCATGAGCTTTTGTGGGCAAAACCCACTTCCTCTGATGAGTGGAGAAAAAAGGGGGAACCTCCCAATTTACAAAAGAAAAAGAATGGAGAGGGGGAGAAAAAAATACCTGTCAATTTTTGTGCCAGTGTTAATGAGGCTAATTGAGTGGGCTGTAAGCATCCCACACTGCAATATTTAGACAAGATGATGAGTGATTGAGTGCCTCCAGGCTGTCCTTAGGATTTATGGGGTCCTGTGCAATATTATTAAACTAGTGTCTAATGCCTAATGGCAGCCATAGGGGTGGGGAAAGGATGAATTTTCAGAGGTGTGATTTTATAATTTTCAGCAACAAATTAATAAAATATTTTAAAAATGAATTTTAAACTAAGGTCCTGTAAACTAACACAGTACGTTTGGAAACTGATAGTATATACCTAAGGTTGGCAAATGCTTTTTAAGTGGCTTCATTGCCGTTTGAATGGCTCTTTTAAAGGATCAATGTTCTGCTAATAGGTACGGCAGGCTTTTTCACTTAAGTTAACTAGTTCCTCTGGGGAGGAAGCAGAGCCATGGAACATAGATCAGAAGAGGCAGGTGGGTGAACATTTAGTCCCATTGGTACCCCAAATTTTTGGGTGCCCTAGGCATATGGGTAAGGATGGCTCTGAATGCCTCCAGCTTGGTGATGGACGGACATGGCACCCTTGGGACATAGGAAGGATAAGGGGGGCCCAGAATGTAGAGAGGTTGAGGGACTCTCCCAATGGCTCAGTCTTAACCCTTGGGACAAAGGAACTTGATTTTAAGAAAGTACTGAGCAGCCATCCTCTGAAAACTCAGACTCCTTTAAGGTACCTGATGTTGGGCATCCAAAATCACTAATCGTGTCTGAAATCTTGGCCTATACCTCTTGGATTGTTGTTCCAAGTTTCTCATAAGATACTACGTGACATGTGGAGGAGGGATAGCTCAGTGGTTTGAGCATTGGCCTGCTAAACTCTGGGTTGTGAGTTCAATCCTTGCGGAAGCAATTTGGGCCAAAAATGTCAAGGATGGTACTTGGTCCTGCTATGAAGGCAGAGGACTGGACTCAATGACCTTTCAGGTCCCTTCCAGTTCTAGGTGATAGGCAGTCTCCATTCCAGTAGTGTTTCAAGCCAGTTGGTAAATACACCCTTGTTGCTTATGTTCAAATTAATATAGATTAAAATGAGTTTAAATAGCATGTTTTTTTTCTATGTGGTAATATTAGTTTAGTGTATGTTTCTCAATATAAGTGTTACACCAGGAAAATTGAAACCTAGTAAGATCATTTTTATGATAATATAGAAGAGCAAAAATGGTATAGTAAACCATTCAGATCTTTCCAATCATTATCCTTATATTTGCCCCAGATATTCCCTGTCCCTTGGATATCAGAAAATGTGGAGAGAGAAAAAGAGAACTAGAGAACTAACTAAAACTAAGCAGAGCTGAACCTTTCAAAAGGAAATTAAAACCAATAGTAAACTATTTTTAGTCCTATAAAAGAAAAGCAAACAAGGGGGCCACTAAGTAGTTAGGGGAGACATTTAAAGATCATCTAGATATGGGCCAAGACCTAAATGAATATTTTGCTTCTGATTTTAACAAGAGTAAGGGGGAGCTTGGGGCAGCTGCAATGTGGCTAATGGGAATGAGGCCATAGAAGTAGAAATTGCCAATCTGAGGTGGAAGCCAAATTTAGCAGAATGGGACCAAATCTGGGGGTCCCGGTAATCTCCAGCCAAAAATATTAAAGGATTTTGCACATTAAATTGCAAGCCCAATGGTAAGAATTTTTAAAGAATTCACAAACTTGAGGGTCACACCCAATGACTGGAAAATTGCAAAAATAGTACTTTTATTTCAGAAAGAGAAACATTATTCAGGAAATGACAACCCTATTTGTTTAACCTCACTTGTATGCAAGGTCTTAGAACAAATTTTGAAAGAGTGTAGTTAAGGACATAGAGATAAAGAAAAATAGTGTCTCTGTTCCCAATAAAAGAAAGGGATGAAATTTAATAATGCAAAATCATTCTTTTACAAACATGTTATTTTCTTCTAAACTGGTGATTTACCAGTTGGAAGCAGGAGAGGAAGCAAAAGACTTGAGTGGTTTTGGTCAGTCACCACCAATGTGATGCAGCCATGAAAGACTATTGAAATCCTAGGATCTATCAGGCAAGGAATTTCCAGTAAAGAACAGGAAGTGTTATGACCATTAAGGTGCTGGTGAGACCTCATCAGGAATACTGTGTGCTATTCTGGTCTCCTATGTTTAAGGAAGAAACTGGAACAGGTATGGAGAGGGTCTATTACAGGGGTGGGCAATAGTATGGAGCTAGTTTGCCACGGTTAGACCCTGGTGGGTCGCCGACACTACATTTATCTGTACGGCCACAGATACTGGTGATCATTGAGCGTGGATCACTGGTCAATGAGAGTGATGGGAAGCGGTGTGGATTAGGACACAATTTAGTCTATTTGGAAATGTATATTGAGTATCTCATTTGTCTAGTATGTTTTAAGTATTTTAAAGCTATTATGCTTGTATTTTGGTATCTGTAGCTTTTGTATTTAGGAGTAGGGGACATTTCTTTGAAGGAATACAGAGCTGTAATGGAGTATCAAGTTTTGTATATGCATGTAAAATACATACCAAACTGAAGCAAAATTATTTATCCCACAGACAATTTTTGTTTTCAGAAAAAGTGCCTTTCAGTCTGCATAACCTATTTTGCTGTCTTGCTACAGTAACTGGTAATGGTTGTTTGAAAGCAAAGAGTTTGCAGAAATTGTTGCACAGAAATGGCTGGTTGGAAAAATACAGCAGGAAATTGGGCATGTCTGCCTGGTGGGTTCATTCTAATATTTCTGCTGTCACTTCTTTGCCATGTAACCTAATTATTAAGTGGATTATATGACCAATGAAAACGGAGGGGGGGAAAATCACCTGCCTTGTGACACTAGTTAATATGTAATACATTACACAAAATAGGTAAAATTTTCAGAAGTACTTAAGCCTAAGTACCATTCCAAATCTAAGTACCATTTCAAAAGCATGAGCATCAAAAAATGAGGAGTAACGTTAGTTCGAACCAAGGGGTTTGGTCCAAACTAACACATCCTGGCGTGCGCTTCCTGGTTCGAATCAGCTGTGATTCGAACTAGCGCAGGAGCGAGATCATGCTAATGAAGCACGGAATATTTAAATCCCTGCTTCATTGACTATTTTGAATGCCTGCATTTGCATCCCTAGTTCGAACTAGGGTGCAAGTGCAGACATACCCTAGAAACCCTAGTCCTTGCATCCCAAGCAATTAGGTACTCATGTAAATATTACTTAATATTAAATATATCTGGTTTTGTATTTTGTAGTGTGTTCTATGCATATAGTTTCACTGCTCATTTTGATACTAGATTTGTTTATAGCAATACTGTTACCAAAAGAAGTTCTAGTGTACTCAATTAGTGTTAAACTAATGGGCTGAATTAATCAGAAATTCATTTGCAACAAAACATTTGGCCAGCCCAGTTTGTGATTTGTTCATGAAGTGATCCTGATTTGTACTAATATATTTGCTATTCAAAAGTTATTGCAAATAGTTTGGATGAACAATTTTTAGTCAGTTATTCACAAAATGTTCACTTATTTGATTCATATGGGACTGGTTGTTAAATATTCAGACTATTTTCTCAACATTCAGTCAGCTCCAGAATGGAATTAGGAGGCACAAAGAATTCTTTTTGCTATCACCTGAGAGAGTTTGCAGGCAGAGGAGAATTTTTTAAGACTGAAAGAAGAAAAGTAACAGATCAGGCAAATGCCCCTCTGTAATTAGCAAATGCAGAGGGACAAAAGCTATGCATCAATATTTTCTGATATTCAGCATATCTAAACTAGCAGCTACTAGATTTGGCTAAAACCCTACATAAACAGTGGTTATGAATATCCTTTTGATTTTCAAATAGCTGTTTGGTTTGATCATGTTCACAACTGTATTTACTTGCACATGAAAAGCTAGCTCTCTCCTAAATTCAACAAAAAGGTATCTTTCAGTGAAAGCAAATAATCAAACTATAGCTTATTTTTTCTACAAAGACTCTTCTGGCTTTCTTAGCAAATACAACTATCAGTTTCTTATCTAGCAAACTGCCTTTTTAATATTTGACTAGAGTCAGTACTTTATAAGCCTTATTTCCCCTTTGAAAAATCAAACTCTGCCTTTTTGTAGCTCAGCCACATTTGAAAGACTCTAAAAGTAGCTACAAAGCCTACTTTGGTTTGTCTAAAAAGAGTCAGCTGTTGTTTGTCTTTCTGGCAAATAGAATTGCCTTTTAAAGTACCTGATTGTAGCTGAAAAGCCCAGGCCCAAACTCTCTTTCATAGACCTCAGAGGAGAGCTCTGACAACACTTTGAATCTAAGGTTCAGCACCAGGTATGCTCAACAGAGCAGGCCCGTCTTCTCCCTTCTCATAAGGTATTATTGCTTGCCTGGCTCACATCTCCTAAGCCCAAAGTCATCCTTTTTACTGGCATCACAGTCTTGTAGAGAATAGGTGTGAGTTTGTGCACCAGTATGTTTGAATTCTCATGTGAAAATGCATAAATGTTAAACTCATGCACCATAACATTTAAATAGTTTGGCCTTTGCTGAAAGTTTAACATACTGCATTTATGAAAGAATTTTAATAAAGTACCATCACCACTGCCTCTGCAGCTTTCACTGCTACTTAGAAGTGTTTGTGTATCCTGATATAAAAAGTAGAGCTATTATCAAAGTGATTCAACTTCAAACAGGTCTGTCCATGCAAAAGAAGTTACATGCTTATGGTTAACATTTTACACAGTAATGTGGGTATATATGGTCCTTTTCAGAGAAATCACACCTGTGAATATATTCCAATATATCTGAGGCTAGGATTTTCTTCAAAGGCCCTAAGAGAATAAGTTCCCAGTTCCCACTGAAAGTCAGTGTGTGGTGGGTACCCAACATCATAAGCCAACTTTGAAAGTTTCAGCATGAATGAACATGTTTTGCCCTGACGTTAAATAATTATTTAAAAATAGTTAACGTGGTAGGTAAGATACCTATTTTTTTATTTCAGAAGGTGGGGAAAACTATGAGGTGTAGGGAATGCTGTTCTAGATTTGAATTTAACAAATAGAGAGGTTGAGAATTTGAAAGTGGAAAGCAACTTGGGTAAAAGTGATCATGAAATGATAGTGTTCATGATTCTAAGGAATGGTAGAAGGGAGAACAGCAAAATAAAGACAGTGGATTTCAAGAAGGAAGACTTTAGCTTGTAAGTAAAGTCCCATGGGAATCAAGTCTACGAGGAAAAACAATTGAGGACAGTCGGTAATTTTTCAAAGGGCCATTATTAGGGGCAAAAGAGCGTACTATTCTACTGCATAGAAAAGATAGGAAGAATGGCAAGAGACTGCATTGGCTTAACCAGGAAATCTTGAACCATCTAAAAATCAAAAAGGAGTTTTATAAAAAGTAGAAATTAGATCAAAGTACAAAGGATGAATATAAACAAATAACACAAGTACGTGGGGCAAAATTAGAAAGACAAAGGCACAAAATAAGCTCAATCTAGCTAAAGACATAATGGGTAACAAGAAAACATTCTACAAATACATTGGAAGCAAGAGGAAGACCAAGGGCAGCGTAGGCCCGTTCCCTCAGTGAAAAAGGGAAAAAACAGTAACAGAAATGTGTAAATGGCAGAAATGTGTAAATTAACAACTTCTTTGTATCAGTTTTCACCATGGTGATTAGATGCCTAAAATAGTGACTGCTGGAGAAAGGGAGGCAGGTTGAGAAATTTAAAATAGGAAAAGAACAAGTTAAAATTACTTTGAAAAGTTAGATTTCTTCAAGTCAGCAGTACCTGATGAAATGCATCCTAGAATACTCAAAGAGCTGAATGAAAGGTATCTAAATCATTAGCTGTCATCTTTGAAAAGTCATGGAAGGTTGGAGAGATCCCAGAAAAAGGGCAAATATAGTGACCATCTATAAAAAGGGAAATAAGGATGGTCCATGAAACTACAAACCAGTCAGGTTAACTTCTATGCCAAGAAAGATAATGGAGGCATACTGTGCTAATTTCTGAGCTAATTTCTGAGCAGTTCTAAAATGTCTGTGTAATGATGTTTTTCTATATTTCTTGCCTGTAGATCTGACCCAAAATACATAAGTCAACAAGAATCTTTCCATTAATTTCCCTGGACTTTGGCTCAGTCCCTATGAAGGTTTTTTGTGAGTGTGTGGATATATTCAAAATATGCAGCATTGAGTCTGATAACTGTTAGACAATTCACAAAGTGTTTTGCATCACATAGGCACATGAACTAAATATATCATGCTGAATTAGATAGCTGTCACAGCTTATTGGGTCTTTGTCTTCATCTAGTATAAGCATGTAAGCAGCATTATTGACAATGACATTTCTGTGCCTGAAAGTGTTTAGGCAGATACACTGGTTAACATGTTAGAGCTACTTAAAAATAATACGATATTCTGTTCTTAGTTCCTGTGAAAAGTGAAAAGTAATTGTTGATGTATTGTACAGGCATATTAAAAGGACTTAAATGTATTATGTCCCCTTTATCTGAGCTTTATTCTTTAGGGTGGGTTTTCCAGAAGGTAAATAATAAATAAGGAGAATGTGGCTTTAGCTGGCAAAAAAGGTTGTATAGTTATTCTCCCAAAACCTTGAATTTCCTATTTAACATGCCCAAATTGATTCACAATGGGATTCAGCCAAATATAAATTATGTTGCAGTATATCCCAGAGAGCAAAATATTAAATCACACTTAGTTATTTTGAATAGTAAAATACCACTTATAATAGTTTGAGCATCATTTGGGTGGCATAAAAACTTTTTGATCAATTAAATTGAGTCTGAAATTAAGTAATATAGGGATATGTGGTAATCTGCATTTTGATCAACTGAAGAAATATGGATAGTGCTAGTGTAGGATTGATTCCAGACATTACATCTGGGCAGTATTTCTGAATCTTGAATTCTTGGTCTAGGACAGTAGTTCTCAAAGTATGGTCCTTAAACCACTAGTGGTTCATGACTTTCTGCGGCCTTGGAGCTCGCCTTCCAACCCCCTGCAGCAAGGAGCCTGCACTGATGCTCTAGCTCTGCAGTTCCCCTCTGTGTGTGGGGGAGAGAGGGTATGACACGAACCTCATGGACCAGATCTAACTTGTGGGGGAAGACAGCGGCTCCATGCACTGTCACTGCCCCCTCCTCCAGGCTGGGGCAATGGCAGGGCAGGGAACTGCTAGCCTGAAGGTTTTTCCTGTTGCTCCCATTGGCCGGAATCATGACTGGGAGTCCAGGAGGCACAGAGCCCCCCATTTCCTTCATACCCAGACATTACACCCCATTCCTCTCAAGCCCCCCTACTGCTGAGACCCCTCACCCCACCCCACTCTGCACCATCCCTCCCACCCAGATATCCCATCCCACTCCTGCACTCTCCCTCCTTTCTGGGCCTCCCACGTTCTTCACATTCCTGTATCCTTCCTCCCTCCCTCCCAGACCTCTTTCCTCCACCCACAGTCCATTTCTGCACTCTACCTCCTACCCAGACCTCCCCACCCCTCACTCCCAGCCTGCTTTTGTACCCTGCCTCCTGTCCAGACCCTGAATTCCCACCCCCTCCAGCATCCATTTTGTCATCATGGGTGATTGACTGATCAGCCACAGAAAGGTCTGCATTGAGTGAGTGTGTGTGTGTGTGTGCGGGGGGGGGGGGGGGGACGGGGACGGGGGGACATGGGCCAAAAACTTTCAGAACTGCTGGTCTAGGGCTATCACAGCTTTCACATGGCTCATGGTACATCTGCAATAAAATGATCAGTATGAATGGCAGCAACTTTATCTCTGTTCTCTCCATTTCACATAGTAAGCAATAAGAACATAACGTAAGAACAGCCATACTGGGTCAGACCAAAGATCCATCTAGCCCAGTATCCTGTCTGCTTATAGTGGCCAATACCAGATGCCCCAGAGGGAGGGATCACAACAGGTAATCCTCACATGATCCCCTTCCCGTCATCCACCTCCAGAGAAACAGAGGCTAGGGATACCATTTCTACCTATCCTGGCTAATAGCCATTGATGGACCTAACCTCCATGAATCTATCTAGCTCTTTTTTTGAACCCTGTTAAAGTTCTAGCCTTCACTGCATCCTCTGGCAAGGAGTTCCATAGGTTGACTGTGTGCTGAGTGAAGAAAAACTTCCTTTTGTTGATGTATTGTACAACCATATTAAAAGGACTTAGATATATTATGTCCCTTTTATCTGAGCCTTATTCTTTAGTGTGGGTTTTCTGTTACATTCTGTTACTTTATATTTCACAATGAGAAACTTATTTTTAGATAAATATTATCAATATTGATTCCCAGAGGAATAAATGCACACTGGTATGTGCGTGAATTGTTTGTAAATACTGCAAAAGTTTGATTTGAATAATGAAATATAAACTCGTTCAAAATGGTCATAGCTTACTCTTTTTTCTTAGGGTAGTATGTACAGGCCTAACCGAGCCACTTAGGAATATATTTTCAGAATAAATATTTTCTGTTTCTTCTGTCCATGTGACTATAGGCTCCTCTAGAAAAATTTTATTACTTAACAGAGTTCTACAACCCAGTGGGTGTTGAAACTCACTGAGGCATACTGTTGTTGCTGCTTTTAAATTTATTTTAGAGGTAGAGGCTTATGGAGAGATTGGAGTATGGCGATTGCTCCCCCTCCTGCCATGAGCAAAAGCCCGGGGTAGTTGGAACTGGGATGTTAATAAGGAATAGTAATTCCAAGTGGGTGAAAATGAAATCAGGGAAATGGGCTGTGTTGATAAACAAATGCAGCTTATTTTAACAATCTTTAATGCTACAAGAAATCAAACACATTGCAGTTGAAAAATGAGCATCCTGTGTCACCTTAGAGATGAATACATATAATATAGCATGAGATTTTGTGGGTAAAAACCCACTTCATCACAAAAATTAGAGATTTATTTGGCCCCTTATCTAGAAATTTCAGTATCAGACTCTTTTTTTTTTTCTTCATGGATTTCAATACAGGCAGTCCCCGAGTTACGCGGATCCGACTTATGTCGGATCCGCAGTTACGAACGGGGCCCTTCCTCTCCCTGGTCTCCAGCAGACCAGGGAGAGGAAGCAAAACGGCGGAACACGCGCAGCCAGCTGACAGCCCAGACGCATCTGGGCTGTCAGCTGGCCGCGTGCTCCGCTCTGCTCCCCCTCCCCCTGGTCTACAGACCAGGGGGAGGGGGAGCAGAGCAGAGCTGTGGAACACGCGGCCAGCTGACAGCCCAGACGTGTCTGGGCTGTCAGCTGGCCACGTGTTCCGCCGCTCTGCTCTGCTCTGCTCTGCTCCCCCTCCCCCTCCCCCTGGTCTGCAGACCAGGGGGAGCAGAGCAGAGCAAAGCCGCGGAGCCCGAGGGCAGCAGGATAGCCACGGCGCGTCTGGGCTGTCCTGCTGCCCGCGTGTTCCGCCGCTTTGCTCCCCGTCCCCCTGGTCTGCAGACTAGGGGGAGGGGGAGCAAAGCAGAGCAAAGCCATGGAGCCCGAGGGCAGCAGGATAGCCACGGCGCGTCTGGGCTGTCCCACTGCCCCCATGCTCCGTGGCTTTGCTCCGGACGCCTGTGGTACAGCAGCTGGGGCGCTGCCGGTTGGTCCCGTAGCGCCGCTCTGGGCGCCACTGGACCAACCCAGCAGCACCCCAGCTGCTCTGCCCCAGGTGTCCCCAAGTCAGCAGCTGCTGAAAATGACCAGTGGCTGACTACAGGAAGCCCCTGCCCCGGGCTTCCTGGAATCAGCCGCTGATCAGTTTCAGCAGCAGCTGACTTGGGGATGCCTGAGGTTCTTAAGTTGAATCTGTATGTAAGTCAGAACTGGCGTCCAGATTCAGCCACTGTTGAAACTGATCAGTTTCAGCAGCAGCTGAATCTGGACGCCAGTTCCGACTTACATACAGATTCAACTTAAGAACAAACCTACAGTCCCTATCTTGTACGTAACCCGGGGACTGCCTGTACTGTGTCTTTTCTTTGGTGAGTTCTTGCACTGAGTTTCACCTTTCCTTCATCAAAAAAATCACATAACCCTACTCCTCCATTACATGGGAATCTTTTTTCAATATTGGGGTATGTCTACACTGCAGAGGTTTTTTTTTTTTTCTGAAAAATGGCTCTTTTTTCCGAAAAAACTTCACTTACATCCACATTGCAATTGCGTTCTTTCGAGAAAAAAATCAAAAGAACATAGGGGTTTTTCTGATATTGGTAAACCTCTTTCTATGAGGAAGAAACCTTTTTCTGAGGATACATCTAGACTACAGGCTTTTGTCGACAGAAGTTTTGTCAACAGTATCTGTTGACAAAGCTTCTATTGACAAAGAGCGTCTAGACTACATCCAGTTCTGTCAACAAAGCAAACCGCTTTGTTGACATGAGAGTGTAGAGGCAAAGCACAGTGTCGATGCAATAACGCCTTCTGTCGACAGAACTCTGTCGACAAAAGGCGTTATTCCTTGTAGAATGAGGTTTACTGCCGTCGACAAAACTGCAGAGTTCTGTTGACGTTATGTCGACAGAACTCAGCGGCAGTGTAGATGCAGGTATAGTTTTGTCGACAAAAGTCTACTTTTGTCGACAAAACCCTGTAGTCTAGACACACCCTGGAAGAGCTCTTTCAGAAAAAGGCATGTGTGGACAGGGAAGAGTGAGTTCTTTCGAAAGAAGAGGAAAGAGGAAAAAGCACAGGTGGCCACTCCGTCCATAGTAATCATAGCTTAAATTCAAGGTACCGTCCATTCAGTGTGGACACTATTTTTCGAAAAAGCATATTGCGTTTTTTCAGAAAATCTCTTCCAGAAAAGCTTCGTCTGAAAGAAGCCTGCAGTCTAGACATAGCCTAGGAGAATAGCTGTTTTCCTTACTATCTCTTCCTTCAAAGTATCAGCTCTTCTATCTCACGTAAATACACACCTCTTCTATTATAACAGTTAAATATCTATAGTTAGGAAAATAATACTGAGACGTAGCAAAAAAAAATGTTCATACTGACACACATGGTATTAAGGGTGTTCCCCACTCTGGCAATTCAAGTACCAAAAGTGGGGGCCTGCAAAAAACTTTAAAATACCTTGCCACTAACGGCTTCTACTTAAAAACTCCCCAAGGTCATGGATTCCTGGCCTTAAATTGGTACTACTGCCATCACCCAAATGCAAAAACCCCTTTGAGAACCCAGGATGACTCAATTGGGAATTTCTTCCTGTGTGGTGCCCTCAATCTCTTTACTCCTTCTGGAGAAAGCTTTACAAATAAACCCTGTAATTTTTTCTGAATAGCTGACTTTGCAGTCTTAGGCACATGCACACAGAATCTCTTGTCTTCAAGGATAAAGTAATAAGCTCATGGTCTTAAAAAGATGATGTTTATTAACAAAAAAGATAACATACTTAGTGAAACATTACTTGGTTGCTAGGCCTTACAGAGCATTGAAAAAAAGGAAGATTAAAACAGAGAGATGTGCTTCCTTTGGATTGAGTTTGGAAAGTTACAGTAAGGGGTTGTACATGTGCTCATCACAGAGAAGTCCAACAAACCCCAAAATAGAGAGAATAACCTGATCACATCTGATTAAACATTCTCTGTTCCACTCACATATCTGTCCTTCCCTTGGCGTGGATGTTGTTGGATGTTCCATGCCTGGCTCCCTGGCTTAATTCATGTTGCCCAGCTCTTCTCAGGTCACACAAAGACTGGAACAGAAAGGCACATGCTTCCAATTCAAAAACCCACACTTTGTTTTCATTGTCTCTCTTGGCTTCCTGCCAACTTACTTCCTGCTTTCCTAGTATTTCTGGAGACTCTCTAGGACCCTCACTCTATGGTTTTAACGCTTACAGGCAGTGTAGTTAACTGAATAGCTGGAATGTCCAAAAAGTGGTGGTATCCCTTCCCTTCATCATACATGGGCCAACATGTTTTTATTAAGTGTGCTATTGCAAAATATTTGTACTAAGATTGTCCATTGAAGTGAGAGAACTAGTAGTAAGAATGGTTGTGGTAACTGAAGAAACATTCAGTTTTCCCATTAAATGTTCCATAAACTCTCTGCTCTTTTTCAATGAAAGCTCTGTGGACACTGCAATAGATATTATAAGCTTGCAAGACAAAGTAGCAGTAGACGCTTTTTTGTGATAACAACTCTCTCTCCAGTGCCTCTTTATACTCAGATCATTACTTAGTTAGAAATTAGGTTTAATTTCAAGCAATTTCTCAAAAAGCAATTGTTTTAAAGTTACTGATTTTTTTTGAAAAGTCTAGATTTTTTTCTAGATATGCCAAATGCTATCATTTATAAATTTCTTCCAAATTTAGGCTTTCTTTCACTTTGCCCTCATAATTATGTCATCTTTGGCAATTGCAGCTGTTCCGTCCTCTTGTATAAATTCAGAGCCGAATACACGTTGTTTTGGTTTAATGATATACACTCTGATAAACAAGTGACAGTCTCCATAGTGGGCCACATTTTGTTTATGAGGATGCTTGTACAATTAATCTGCAGGCTATTCAGTGGCCTGATTACTTACTATAACGTCAAATGCTAATTAATATGTATGTTATGAAATACTGTAGCATTAAACCTTTCAGTAATTTGTTATTGCTTACTGCTTATTTTAGCTACATTTGGCAAAAGACACAATTTTAATTTTTCAAAAATAATTAAAATCAATAAGGAAACTGAAAAGCTATGAATATAGACTGCTATTTTCCTATGGTATCAAAACAGCAGTCTTGGCTACATTAGAAAAAATTGTCAGCAAAGGATAAGATTTTAAGCCATCTCATAAAGCTCTTGTCAATGAATGCTACTCATTTGATTTACAGAATGTACACTAAATACATTCAATGTTAAAATCTAAGTTTTTTTAATTACACCAATTTTAACTCACATTAGTTTCTACATTTGCAAACTCTTACATGGTTTTTTATCATAGAAAATACAGTCAGTGGTTGCCATCATAAAGACAATATTTACCTAGCATAACACTTAGTTCTGTTCTTTTCCTTTGTATTCAGATTTTTATACAGCATTCATGAGCCTAGCCTCTGAGATAGTAGTTATATCCAAGTCTAGATTTTGAGTGAAAATGTGCTATATTAGATATTACTAGGTGAAAAATGTTTTAGTAGTGATGACTAGAGAGAGTACAGAATTAGTATTGAAAACCTAGAGTGTATAATACAACAATGTAGAGTACATTTACATACAAAGCAGCATATAGTTTGCAATTACTATGTCATAGTTATTTCGTATGTGCATACAAAGTATAATATATTGTAGGGGAACTTTATATATAAACCATGCCCATCACCATGATATCTAAATGCCAATACTGAAGGTAACTAAAGCTAACTTTATTAAGTAATTCTTTTCTGATTCTTGCTATCTGAAACCTTGCTAATTTAATGTGGATATATCACAAGTGGGACAGATAAGCAAGCTTAGCAGAAGCAGAAAGAAATAATTACTTCACAGGTTTGAATGGGCTTTCGTTAGAATTTTACAATAGTAGAGAAAAATAGCTCTTTCAATAACTTAAGCATAAATTGTTTTCACGGGATCAATACCCAAGCTGCATGTGTCTTCAAGGTAGTAATTGTATTTTCCTCTATGAATAGAATGTTCAGATGGCGTCTTTCTATTTTAGAAAGTCACTTAAGTTACTAAATGTTGTTCATTCTGCTGCTGAAAGCTTTCTTTTAATCTCAGAAAATTGGAATGTCCACAAGAGGGATATGCCAGCCATATTTAAGTATGCTTTGTTTATAGTAAGCATAAAGGAGCAAATATTGTTTCTAGTCAGTGCTTGATCCTGCTGTGAGGGCAGGGGACTAGACTTGATGAACTGTCAAGGTCCCTTCCAGTTTTAGTTTTCTATGATTCTATGGAGAGCCACAGTATGTGAGGTAAAAAATGGTCAGGGATTGTAGTGAAAAGATTTACTTCTAGGCCACTGTTACTGCTACAGCATTAGGGTTGCTATACCCCGTGCAACTAGTGTGCTGTCTGTGGGGCTGGGTGAATGATCTGTGGAATCACAAAATCCCATATGATTGGCCATTTTCTTCTTTGTTTGCAGTAGTTTGCAAGAAATCACCATCATGCCTAATGCCATGGTTCCCAAGAGGTATTAATGTCCTACACAGGCTGTCAGTGTCCTGCCCCTCATGGCAGAACTGTCCCAGTTCGAATGTGTGCAGAACCTTTCACACCTGCAGACAGTGACACAGTTTAGCCCAAAGTACTTAATGATTCGTCTTTCTCTTGCACTTGAATTTGTTCATTTTGATTTACATTATGCTTTATTTCTCAAGTAGCATAAGAGATTCTGATCATATGACCTTAAGATGCCAAGGCTCTTCATGCTCAATATTGATTAATATGAGTGTTAATAACATTGTTACAGATAACCATGAGTCAATGCCTACTTTTCAGCTCATAAATGAAATACCTAATTAAATGTAAGGAGTCGAAATTAAAGATTCTGGATCTGCTTGTGGATATATAATTGTGGGATTTGGCCCTGAATTTCTGCTGCTCTGTTTGGAGTTTGATCCTGTTCCTATTTAAGGCACTGTCTACCCCCTATTCACTTAAAGGGGAATAGGACCACAGTCTTAAACAAGATCTTAACAGGCTGTTAAGACTGAGTATATAAACAGTAATATAAGGTTAAAAAATCATAGTGAGGCTGTAGTTATCCCTACAACAAGTATTACAAGCCAAGAAATTTCAGTGTTAGAGTAAAATCTAGAAGAAGTCCAAACATGTTAAGGTATGGAAATGTAGTTAAATCTCTCAGAAATGTACCTCAATGTTCGTGGTTGCAAATGAGAGGAAATAACTTTATAAAGACTTAATTGTGATGGGGTGGCACCTGCCATTTGTAAGCTCCCTTTCTAGTTGGGTGTGTCTGGTCTTTAAACCAGTCCAGCCACAGGGCTTCCTTCTTAGAGACACGTAGGGTTGCCAGATGGTTGACACAAAAATACTGACACTCCCCCCCCCCCCCCAAAAAATAAAAACCTGGAAAAAATTCTGTTGAAGGGAAAAAAAGGGAGGGAGACCAAAGTTGTTGAGGAAAAAAAAGAAGACTTCAAAAATTCTACCCTGCCCCCAAATCCAAAATTTAAAATAAAACAGCATTTTAAGAGTGAGTACAGGGATAGAAACGGGGAGTGGTTGAGCACTAAGACCCAGGGGAAAGCAATTCTTCCCCTAGGTCTTTTGGCTGGCAGCCATTTTGTGCTGGCAGCTTTGGGGAACCAGGTAAGCATGGGGACTGGGGTCAGAGGGCTGGAGGTGTCGGGGGCTGGGGCGGGTTTGGGTTGGGGGTGGGAGGAGGCCGGACACTGAGTATTTGTAGGGTTGCCAGTTGCCCAACATTTTCTCCTCCTGGCTGGGGAGAAATTCAGAAAATACTGGACATTTTAGGTGTCCGGTATTCTCTGAATTTTTTTACTGGACAGGAGCCGAAAATACTGACCTGTCCAGGTGACACCTGGCAACCCTAGCAGACACGGTGTTCCCCCACTGCCAGTTAGGAGCTCCCTCAATGCTTCTCTAGTCCCTGATAGCAAATTGTTTTTGGCTCAGTCCTAGCAGAGAGCCAGGAGCTTCTATTTCCCTCTGCCACCCACTTAACTGTCCATGATCCTGCAGTTTTTCCAGTCAAGCATGTAGAAATTCTTTCTCCAAGAAACTGTTACTCTTTTCCACAGCTCCTTTTACGTGGCCCTCCTGGGCCCTGATCGGTTGCTTCTCCTGCAGCCACTCTAGCAAGCTTGGAGGATGTCCATACTGCTCCTTTCCTGGGATCAGTGTGGCAGAACATTGAGGCTTCTAGCAGGGAGTCTTTTGGCCTAGTCCACCTGGTCACACTCAAGTATTCCCTTCTTCCCCTCTTTCTCCCCTCCCCCCGTCAATTAGGACAATAAAAGGATAATCATAGATTGCTAAATTTCTTAAGGGCCCATTTTAACATTAGTTTTAACTCAAGCTAATTAAGATTTTCTTTTACATTCTCAGAAAAATAATTCGGTGTTTATTGTAAGTGCTATAATTTTATGTGGGGGAGGGATACACTGTATTCTTCATGTATCAGAGGGGTAGCCGTGTTAGTCTGAATCTGCAAAAGCGGCGAGGAGTCCTGTGGCACCTTATAGACTAACTGAAGTGTAGGAGCATAAGCTTTCGTGGGCAAAGACCCACTTCGTCAGATGCATGGGACGAAGTGGGTCTTTGCCCACGAAAGCTTATGCTCCTACACTTCAGTTAGTCTATAAGGTGCCACAGGACTCCTTGCCGCTTTTGTATTCTTCATGTGGAACAGTGAGGTCAACATGCCCGCTTTAAGTGTAAAACTCAGCTCAGACTTACCGATCAAGCAGCAACCATTGTCTCCATATTTTGGTTGTATCTGATCTTCATGTAAATTGTGTAGCATTTGGTATTTGTTCAGTACCCGAAGTCTGAGGTCTGTTTTTTCATACTCAGCACATTCCAATTACAATGAGCCTTTTAGAAATGGGTGACAAGTTAGCTACATTATTATTGTTTTATACGACACTTGGGCCTGAGTTAAGTCTTAACTCACGCCTGATTCTTATTGTCGTTCTTGATACTTACATGCATTGATGGTTAGAAAAAGCAGTCAGAACAAAGGGGGGGGGGGGCTGAGTTATCCTTCTACCCCACTGACTTCTCATCTGATTTATTTTGTTCGTAAATTCAGTTGTGTTTGATTTATTAGTAATGTTTTCAGCATGATAACTGACATAGACTGTGATCATTATCAGTAAGTTTGTAAGTCATGGACATGAATTCTGAGACATAAATCATGCCTTTAACTGTGTATGTCTACACAGCAGATCTGTGCACAGGCTTGAATCCAACTTCCATGTGTAGCAGGATCAGAAAAAACATGCAAGTGCGGGTTTCAGAGCTGGCCAGCAAACTGAAAACATAATTGAGATCTGTGCTGAGCTTCTAGTACTTGTACTACACTGCTGTTTCTCCTATGAATACCTGTCATAACTGGAGCCAAGAGTTGTCTAGGGAATATGACCCCGTGCACACCCCAGAGTACACTAGGCAGTCTCCTATTGAGCAACATTCCTCCATGAATATTTTCTGCATATACTAGAGTGATGGGGGACATACAAAACACTGAGTAAATGTATGTCCAGTGTGGTGGTGTCTGCATTTTTAGGTAGCGGTAAACTATTTGCTAAGTATTGTGGAATGTTATTAAAGAATTGTCAGGAAATGAGTGGACAGGAGTAGGCAGTGGAGGGAGACTCCACTTCCATGTTCCTAATATTCTAACCAGGACTTTCCCCTTGACCACTGAATAAGGTGGGGAACCAGGAAGCCAGTGGTTATTCTGAGAATCACCACGTGGTCCTGGCCTGCTACAGTGATATCAAATTAATATAATCCAGACCTGGCTATAAAAATCTGACAAAATAAAAGAAATACCTCTAACATTAAATCCCAAGTAAGAAACTCTAGTATGGCATATTTAGAAATTATATTGATTTTAATTAACTATTTTTGCAGAATTTAATTTATGCACAGTTGTATGAGTAGCTCTGTTGACCTAATTGCATCTTTGATTTCTGACAGTGTACTATACAGCTGATAAAAACTCTTTTGCTTTAAGAAACAAGTTTGAATCAAGTCAGAGATTTTATAAATGTACTTACCATTTCAGATATGATAGTGAAATGTAAAATATGTGAAATGTTGTTTACACACATGCCAGATACTGCATTAAGACACAAAGCAGACCACTCTAGTGTACTGGGTGAGTCCCAGGATACTAGAGCGACAAGGTGAGTGAGACAGTATTCTTTATTAGTCCAGTTTCTGTAGGTGAAAGAGACAAGCTTTCAAATTTACAGGGAGCTCTTGATCTTGGAAGGGTACTCAGTGTCACAGCTAAGTGCAAGTGTGGAACAGATATGGAGATAATTCATGCTGCAAGAGATCATTCAAAATGAAATGGGGAGCTAACATCTCTAAAGTTCAAAAGCTTCAGACGGGTAGCCGAATTAGTTTATAACAGGAAAAACTTTAAAAAAAACATATAGACTTAAAAGATGTAACAAAGACTAACAAAACAGGTAGATGATATCATGTGTTCACGAAAGCTCATGATACCATGTACATATTTTGTTAGTCTTTAAGGTGCTAGTAGTCTATTTGTTGTTTTTCTAAGTTTTGCCTCTAAAACTGTAGGTTCAAAGGGGAACAGTAAGTTTCAGATTATTGTAATGAGCCACAAATCCAGTGTCTATCAAAACCTTGATTTTTGGTGTCTAGCAAAGTTATTAACTTAAGCTTGAAGGTCTGTCTTTTGAAGGTATTCAGGTTTTATGTGAGGATGAGGTCAGAGTTGGAGCAATCACTTTGTAAAAAATGTTTGCCCTTGTTTTTGTTTTTTCTCCTTTTTTGGGAAAATTCATTTGAGAGGATAGTGATTGTCTCATTGCACCCAAATAGTTTTGTTTTGGGGCACTTAGTGTTCTGTATAAGGCGGACTGCATCTTGAGAGAGGTATGAATAGGACCCATGGATCTTGAAAAGTGTGTAATCTAGCATTCCTGCTTTGATTTGTAAGTATTTAAATGGTTCACAGTGCATGATTTAGTTTTGAAATATTCACAGTTTACACATGACATGGCAAAAATGGAGAAGTAACAAAATGTAATAGCTGGCTAGCTTAACCTTCTTTTCTAAATTCTTTCAGTCATATTGAAGGAGTTTCCCTCAAAGCTCTTGAACTGAGCTGTTCATTTTCAGAAGTTAAGTACAAATATTAAGAGAGAGGCATAATCATTGGTTTCAAAATGTATACTTTCCATAATGTGCAAAATTGGATTTACATCTAATTTATCACCAGGGTCAAACCTGTAATTATTGCTACAGGTGATATAAAAACAGGTTGAAATGAATCTTTGTTCCTAAATATGGTATAGTAATGGCATATATATAAAATTTGCATAGTTCCAAGATAATTTATAATTTGGCTTTGGCATTAAACAGCTGCTACCTTGAAAGGTATCAATTTGCTATATACAAATGAAAAAAGTGGGAAATAGTTCAGACACTATTCTGTCACCGTCTGCACTTTCTCCACAAAATTACAAACATGTGGGATTGCATATTTTAATACCAGTTTTCTTGGGCCAAAAGGTTTTTTCATCTTTGAGAAATTCCATATTGCAATTTACCTAGCCCTTAGGAATGAGATGACAATCTGATTTAATGTAACTCCAGATTTAAAGTTACAGTATCACAATATACATTCTTCCTGGATAGGCACTATGTATGTATTGAGGACATTTCCCTATAAATGTTTCCAGATGAAATGAAATTTATAGCACATCTTATAGATGCACAGATAGGCATAGTAAATAAATCTAAATAGAAAGCTAACCTTGTGTAAGTTAAAATGGCAGAAATCGACAGAGTTTAGTGTGTGTGTGAGTGCTTTCAATAAGCTTTCATTTTCTTTGTGTAATTATCCGAAATTAAACCATCAGAAAAATGATGCAGCAACTAAGCTGTTTGGCATTGCCACTGAGAGACTGGGAAACAAGAACTGTACATATGTCATTTTGTTTAAGCAAATGGCTGTGACTTTTTAAAATATGTGATCCAGACATATTGCAATGTGCGCAAAGCAGCAGTAAAACAAATAAAAATATCCTACTGCAGTTACCTTTGGTTTCATTTGGTAGCCACAACTAGACCCCAACAAGCCCCAAACTACTGAGATTCAGACCCGTTTCTCTCAGCCTACTCCTTCCCTATACAAATAATGTAGTGTAAGAAGCAATGCTTTATATCTGGACATATTTAAAATACCTCTCCTTTTCTGTATACCCTCATTCTGGTGCCACAAACTGGGCCGTGGGCAATGAGGTCTAGTTGTTCGAATGGGAGCCAGTAACGAGAGCCAAGGAGTCAGAACTGGAATGAGGAACTGAAGCCAGGGATCAGAGCCAAAGTCACAGTGAGGAAGCCAGTAGGGGAACAGGACTGAACTGAGGCTGGCGACTAGGCTGGCACAAGAGCAGTCACTGCTGTGGGCATAAACATGGAATAGTCTAAGATCAGCTGTTACAGTTGCTGGATTTCAAAACAGCCCTGCTGACTTACTCAGCTGGTCAGGGGACTGGCCAGTCAAGCAACACTGCTGTGGCTCAGCTGCGCTCACAGGCGGCATAGAGACTGAGCAGGTGCAGTGCAACTCCTCTTTCCTGACATTTGATTACTCATAGTCCAGTGGTTGGGTTTGGAATAAATTGTAGTCTCCCCACTCCCCACAGTGCAGCACGACTGCAAACGTTACCTCCCCAAGACACACAAGTGATTTCAGAGGCAGGCAACCTGTGGCTCACGGGCTGCAAGTGATCCACTTGGGCCTGCAGACATATGGACTGCCCCCCCTTCCTCATGCTGCTTTTGAGCACTGGGACACCAGAGCCCCGCACTTCATTCTCCTCCTTTTCCCTCCCAATACTTGCAAAGCACCATGAATCCACTGATTTGCGCTCCATCCCTGCTTCTCCCCATCCCTCCCAGAGCTGGATGCTGCAAATCAGCTGCTGTGAATCAGAAACAGAGTGAAAATCAGAGGATTTATGGTGCTCCGAAAGTGCTTGGAGGAGTAGGAAGTGTGGCGCTCCAGTGCACGAGAAGCACTTGGAGGAGAGGTAGATAAGGGGTCTAAATCTTCATTGGAGAAATGAATGCTTGTGTCACTAAATAATATGTGAGTGACCCACCCTGTGACATATTAATGAACTTCATGATTCCACTATATACAGACTGATCTTGGCTTTTTTCCTGGTGCAGTCATCCCAGCTGATCTGGCAGCTCTCTGCCAAATACATCTTAGAAACGTTTATAGTTATGTAAGTTGAGAGCATGGGAACAGCTGCAGTCTCTCTGAACCCTGATTAGGTTGGTACCAAGATTGTTCTTCAGGTGACACAGATGAGGCCCCTAGGGACATTTCTATACTAGGAAGTTATTTGAAAATAGCTAAATTCTAAATAACTCCTGAAATAACAAAATTGAAATAGCATTTCCCCACTATGGGGTAGCCTCAAAATTAGTCCAAGGCTGGCTTCATTAATGCAGACGTGTTACCATCCTGATGCGTAGCAAGAGAGGCAAACATGGTAGGAAACTGGATTGGCTTAGAGGGGAAATCCTTGGTGAACTTAAGCACAAAAAGGAAGCTTACAAAAAGTGGAAGCTTGGACAGGTAACCAGGGAAGGGTATAAATGTATAGCTCGGGAATGCTGGGGGGTTATCAGGAAGGCGAAAGCGCAATTGGAATTGTGACTGGCAAAGGATGTGAAGGATAAGAAGAAATGTTTCTACAGGCATGCTAACAAGACGAAGGTGATCAGAGAGGGTGTGAAGCCCCTATTAGATGAAGGAGGTAACCTAGTGACAGATGATGTGGGGAAAGCTGAAGTACTCAATGCTTTCTTTGCCTCTGTATTCATGGACAAGGTTGGCTCCCGGACTAATGCTCTAAGTGATGCAAGATGGGATGAAGATGGACAGCCCTTGGTGGGTAAAGAACAGGTTAGGAATTATTTAGAAAAGCTAAACGTACACAAATCCATGGGTCTGGACTTAATGCATCCGAGGGTACTGAGGGAGTTGGCAAATGTCATTGAGGAGCTTTTGGCAATTATCTTTGAAAAGTCGTGGAGGTTGGGAAAGATCCCAGATGATTGGAAAAGGGCAAATGTAGTGCCCCTCTTCAAAAAAGGGAAGAAGAATCCAGGGAACTGTAGGCTGGTCAGTCTTACCTCAGTTCCTGGAAAAATCATGGAAGGGATCCTTAAGGAATCCATTTTGAGGCACTTGGAAGAGAGGAAAGTGATCAGGAATAGTCAGCATGGATTCACAAAGGGCAAGTTGTGCCTGACCAATCTGATTATCTTCTATGGTGAGGTAACTATCTCTGTGGACATGGGACAGTCAATGGATGTGATATACCTTGACTTTAGCAAGGCTTTTGATATGGTCTCCCACAATATTCTTGCCAGCAAGTTAAGGGAATGTGGCATGGATAAATGGATGGTAAGATGGATAGAAAGATGGCTAGAAGGTTGGGCCCAGCAGGTAGTGATCAACAGCTCGATGTCAGGATGGTAGTCGGTTTCTAGCGGAGTGCCCCAAGGCTCAGTTCTAGGACTGGTTTTGTTCAATATCTTTATTAATGACCTGGATGAGGGGATGGATTGCATCCTCAGCAGGTTTGCAGATGACACTAAGCTACGGGGAGAGGTAGATACGCTTGAGGGCAGAGATAAGGTCCAGAGTGACTTAGACAAATTGAAGAATTGGGTAACAAAAAATCGGATGAGGTTCAACAAGGACAAGTGCAGAGATCTGCACTTGGGACGGAAGAATCCCAAGCATTGTTACAGGCTGGGACCAACCAGCTAAGTAGTAGTTCTACAGAAAAGGACCTGGGGGTTACAGTGGATGAGAAGCTGGATATGAGTCAACAGTGTGCCCTTGTAGCCAAGAAGGCTGATGGCATATTAGGTTGCATTAAGAGGAGCATTGCCAGCAGATCCAGTGATGTCATTATTCCCCTTTATTCAGCACTGGTGAGGCTACATCTGGAGTATTGTGTCCACTTCTGGGCCCCCCACTACAAAATGGATGTGGGCGCATTGGAGAGGGTCCAGCGGAGGGCAACCAAAATAATTAGGGGGCTGGAGCATAGGACCTATGAGGAGAGGCTGAGGGAGTTGGGTCTGTTTAGTCTGCAGAAGTGAAGAGTGAGGGAGGATTTGATAGCAGCCTTCAACTTCCTGAAGGGAGGTTCCAAAGAAGATGGGAAAATGCTATTCTGAGTAGTGACAGATGTCAGAACAAGGAGCAATGGTCTCAAGTTGTGGTGGCAGAGGTCCAGGTTGAATATTAGGAAAAACTATTTCACTAGGAGAGTGGTAAAGCACTGGAATGGGTTACCTAGGGAAATAGTGGAGTCTCCATCCCCAGAGGTGTTTGTCTCGGCTTGACAAAGCCCTGGCTGGGTTGATTTAATTGGGATTGGTCCTGCCTAGAGCAGGGCGCTGGACTTGATGACCTTCTGAGGTCTCTTCCGTGGTTCTATGATTCTATACCTCAACTTAGAGGTCTAGGAAGCACTGGGGAGTAATTACTTTAAATTACTCCGGGGAGTAATTATTTTAAAATAACATCCACACTAATGCTATTTCAAAATAATTATTTTGAAATAAATGTTATTCCCCCTAGGAAAGCTGGTGTACAGATTTTAAAGTTAACTAGTCCATTATTTTGAAATAACAGGCTTAGTAGTGTGGATGCTCCATTTATTATTTCAGAATAACTCTGTAGTGTAGACCAGGACTAGGGAACAAAATATCAGCATAATGCTTTTCTAGCATAGTTGCACAAACACCCTTGCAAAATTCCACTGTGATTCACTAGTTTCACCTGTGAACACAGGGATGGCCAATGGGAGCTGCAAGTGGCTGCACCTCTGGATGTGCAGGTAAATAAAGTTTCTGGTGACCCACCAGTGGCGAACCTTGAAAAACCATTTCTGGCCTGTAACATTATTAAAAGACAAAAGAGAACAAAATGTTCTTGATCATTAACCCTTCGAGAAAGTCCTTGATCATGGACCTTTGTTTAACTTAATTATTTTAAATGATAAAAATAATAAATCAAAATTTAAAGGAAGAGGGGAAAGAAGTGGCAGAAAGATGACTTCATAGCTCATTTTCACAAGAACCTGCAACCTCTAGACAATGAAATCATAGATTCATAGAACACTAGAATTGGAAGGGACTTTGAAAAGTCATCAAGTCCAGTCCTCTGCACTCACGGCAGGACCAAGAGCTGTCTAGATCATCCCTTATAGATGTCTATCCAACCTGCTCTTAAATATTACCAGTGATGAAGATTCCACAACCTCCCTAGGCAATTTATTCCGGTATTTAATCACCCTGACAGGAAGTTTTTCCTAATGTCCAACCTAAACCTTCCTTACTGCAATTTAAGTCTATTGCTTCTAGTTCAATCCTCAGATACTAAAGAGAACATTTTTTCTTCCTCCTCCTTGTAATACCCTTTTAGATACTTGAAAACAGCTATCCCCTCTTAGTCTTCTCTTCTAAACAAGCCCAATTCTTTCAGTTTTCCCTCATATGTCATATTTTCTAGAACTTTAATAATTTTTTGTTGCTCTTCTCTGGACCTTCTCCAATTTCACCACATCTTTCTTGAAATGTTGTGCCCAGAATTGGACACAGTACTCCAACTGAGGCCTAATCAGCGCAGAATAGAGCAGAAGAATGGCATCTCATGTCTTGCTCACAACACTACTGTTAATGCCTCCCGGGATCATGTTTACTTTTTTTACAACAGTCACACTGTTGACTCATATTTAGCTTGTGGTCCACTATGACCCGTAAAACCCTTTCAGCAGTACTCCTTTCTAGACGATCACTTCCTATTCTGTATGTGCTCTGCCCAATTAGATCCTCTTTAATCTATTGCTCACTCATATGGAACAATGTTAGTTTTTTACTGGGACCGTAGACTAGGATATCAAAACAACTAGGAAAGCTTTGCATTAGTAAACCCCGACCACTTATTGGGGTAATTACTTGTTATTGGGGTACCGTAATTTTAATAACATTTTTTTGACTTTTCCTGCCTTAGTGTAGGGGAACTCCCTTATTCTTCAGACACATATGCTTTGTACTTAAGAGAGGAAACAAGAACATTTCCTCTGATGTTAAAACCAGTAAATTATTTTCTTATTTTCTTTATGACTTGGAGGCTGGGATGGAGCCAAGAGATCCACTGTCCAGCTTCCTTGGGCTGTACAAAATCATCTTTGCCAACCTTGTGTCATTGTTGGGTCTGCTGGTTAGAAATTTTCCTCAAAATAAGATTTTTACATTTGAGAACTTTTTAAACAAAGTCGCTATGTGAAGAGGTCTAGGCCAAGGCATATGTACCAATGAAGCCCTCGGAGTGACACATGGGCCTTGTCCTGTCCCTCATTATTCAATTTTTCTGAAATTCTTCTTGCCCTTCATTTTTCCAACTAGTTTTAAATTGAGACATGGAAAGAGTCTCAGCTGAATGCATCCACATCCCTTTATCATAATGAAGTCACAACTTCCCTTGTATGTATTATGCGCCTATAATTTTGTAATCAGACATCAAGGCCTGATTGTCATAATTGTGTGACTAATTTGCATTCAGAATTGCCAAGGTTATGCATACAAATTAGATATTTGAGTCTGCTAGTAGACATTGCACATCATGGTAATTGCATATGGAAATTAGGTTTATAATTGCATACAATTGTTTGTGTACACAGTTGTACATCTGCACAGATATCCCGTTCAGTGTCCAGGAATTCTCATATTACTGTGCAAATGCTCCAGTTCTATGGTGATGGGTACTAAAAAGCCAATAGAGAGGTGAGAGAGACATTTTCACTGGTTCCTTATGCTACTATCTATGAAAAGAAAATAGTATTTAAAAATAAGAAGGTGCAAAGGCTGTTTTAATGGTTAAGAGCAAGTGACTCCAGCATTGTATTCTGGGTTCTGTCTGACCTTAAACAAGTTGTTTAAAGGGAGACTTTAAACTTGCAATCATACTTCTAGTTGAAAATGGGTATCTACTATATATTTGAGAGAATTTGTTCATCCATCTGTCCATCTGTCTGTTCAAGAATGCTTCCTAAACAGTAAGAGCTGGTACCACCAAATTTCACATGCAGCTTCCCCTTATTATAACTTAAAGCAAGGTAAGGGACTGGTTATTCCAGGACAGTGGGATGTGCCTGGAATGGGATTTCTTCTGATAAAATGGAAAGGGAGGGCTCTGGTAGCAGGGACAGTTATACTGTACATTGACTACAGGGGGGCAGCAAAGAGTCAGAGATGGAGAACCAGGACCATTATAACCCCACTGGGGCAGAAGGGGGCAGGAGTGGAGTAAGAGACAGCTATCTACAACATATTTGTCTGCTAGTGTGTCTGTCTGTTTTCCACCCCAGTCAGGAGACATGCATCCCTCCCCTGACTGTGACCATGGGATCTGCAACAGCCATGAAAAGGTGCTTCTCACCTGGGCCCAATCTGCTGTGGTAAGAGAGTGCTGGGGTAGTTCTCTCTTCCCAGGGCAGCTTGCATACTGAACCCCTCATCTCCAGCTTCATCCTAGAGCAATGATCTAAATGAAGAAAAAATAATGAAGGCCCCGAGCCATGCTGGGTAAATCTTCTAGTATTGTATGTTGTCATAGGAGAAAGTCTGTGCATACTTAGGTTCTCCTAACATTTTCATTATGAAAAATTTTTGCAACCTTTTTTAGGAAGCTGCAACACTGCATAATTTGCAACAACTACTAGAAATTTGGCAGAGTGTGCTTTCCGTCTATAGATGTGTCCCATCCGCAGTCACACGCCTCCTTAGACCTAGTACATGCCCCAAGCAGCCAATTTTCCACTCTAAGGGCAGGTTATGTTCCAGAAGTGCCTCACTTCTAGCAGGGATGGGTTGGGGGGGAGATAAACCATGGATGGATTATTCTTGATTTCTATCCCCTGCACCTACCACACAGTACCAGTGGCCCAGTTTTCTCTCTACAATAGTGGCCTATTTCTGCTGATATCTAATGTAGTTTAGTCCCTTAGATCAAATGGTAGAAATGTATACTGTTGACTAGGAAATTCAGCTAAGAAATCAAAAATGTATAGTAAAACAAAATGATTTAGCTTATAAAGTCAAGCACCTGCAAGTTGGGGAATGCCAGATCTACAACTGCCACTGAAACCTGAATTCTACTGTCTTATGCACATGCATTATTACAAAGCCTAGTTGGTTACATTCTCTTTTTTTTTTCAAGTTGGTGTCTTTAAACACATAGACCCTTAAATATAAATCAGTTCAATGTAATACTTATGTGAGTTGCAAGGAGCTCTTTAGGTATGCACTGAAATGTATTGAAACATATAACATAGGTACAAAGTATTTTACTTTACTTTCTTCCAGATGTGGCTCTAAGTTAAAATGCTGGCATTCTTGCATCCAAAATTAGCTGCTTTTTTGAAAATGCAATTCCTGTAGTATTCCTCCATTTGTGAAAGGAGTTGCAAAAATATGCTCTAATCTAGTATATAGTTGTAGATGACTGGAAATCTGAAAGGGAAAAACTGAATGTCTGGAGCTTTGTTTTTTCAGTTCTTAAAAACAATAATCAGCATAGGCCTGATTCACTGAACGATGCCATATGTCATCAGTAGTCTCACTGAAGTCATTTGGACTGTTCATGGAACATAGTACCACTCATTGTCGTTGTGGGTATTGGAATCTGGCTTTTTATAAAGACCAATAGACACAATAATATATCTTGAATGTTTTAAAACAAACCTACTCTCAACTAGACATACACTAACAGCTTGAGAAAACTATTCTTAGTTCCTCCATTGAAAAGACTTTTCACTTCATTTGGCATAACTCTAGTTAGTGCAGCAGAACCATGAAATCCAGTATGACAAAGATGTGCATTAAAGAAACAATAATTTAAGTATTGTTGACTAAATTTTCTAGTGGATGGATAAACATACTGTTGAAGTGTTATTGACATTCTCAAACAACAAAGAACAGATTGAAAACCAATGAAGTATAGAGACTACAAAGCACATTTTAAAAAAAACCCAACCCTTAATTAATTCAATCTTTTTTGCAGAATCACCTAGTAGCATCTGCTCACTATGAGGCCAGAAGCAGAAAACATAGGTTCATTAAAATTCATAGTGCATAAAATCCACTGTCAACATTTTACCATTTTGTATAGCAAAGAAATGTCAACATCATATTTATATGGATTTCAAATGTGTGTTTTTCAGCACATATATGATGAGAGAAAACACTTCTGATAGATTATATACATTGATTCTAGATTAGACATTATGCTATTTACTGAGAATTTTAAGTAATCTGTTTCTTTCTACTACACATTCATATGTGATAACATACATACCTCATCAGAAAGTTTTAACAATATCCATGAAACAATCTGAAATGTGTGGAGCTTTTGCAAACTATTGTGAAGCATTCTTTTATAGCAAAATTCTTTGTTAGCTTACGAAATGTTTGTAGAATAGCATTCAGTTTCAAAGGAGAAAAAATTAATAGGGATGCTTAATTGCTTAATAAATCAGCTGGATTAAAATAAAAGATAAAAGGCCAGAAAATTGACCCTCCTTTAGAAAGTTATGGCCAGCTTCTGAGAGATTTTACCAGACTGGGGCTTATGAGGTAGCTATGACAACTGCATGCTACCCTATCTGTCATGTCTCAGAGAGGGGCCATGCTTGCTAAAACTTGATGCAATTTTGACAAAAGATGGATTTATGACAAAATCAAAAATGTCACAGAAATTTTTAATTTTGGTTTGAATTTGACATTTTTCAAAACAATCTGAAAAGCAATTTTTTAAAGTAATCCTTTTCATGACATTAGACTAGGATCTATCTCTATTGAACCTAATTGGAATCTTGACTTCACTGGGCTTTGGATCAGCCCTACAGGCAGTTTGTAGTAACCATGAAAATGTTCTGAATTATGCTAAGAATAAAGAATGAACCCCAGAATTGAGAAACTGCCATTATCGTGCTCCGACCTCCTGCTACCCTGATATGCTTAACATACACAGTTTGCGGTTGAAAAGCTGGCAGCGTAGTTTGCTGTCAACATTAGCTTACATTTCCAAGTATTTTAAAATTTGTATATTGATACAGTACAAAAAGGTTCAGTGCATGTATTGAATGTTTGAACATCGTATTCACCTCCTTTTTTACTATTTTAAAAATGTGGGTGCAATACATTAAAGATCACTGGTAGTTTAAAGCTTTAATTAGAAATATAATTGTGTTTTGTTTGACTTCATATAAGTAGTGTTTTGAAAATACAGGATTTGTTAAGTTAAAATTGTTGATTGATCATAGGGACATATAAGTGTTCCCCTACAAGATCAGATATCTGTCTAGTTAGGTCTTTGCTTTCTAATTGTAGAAATATCATAAGATGATATGCACTGTAAAGGGTTTCCCCAAACCATGGTGTCCCTCTCCAGTCTCCCCTAATCCTGAATTTTAGATTGTTTTTGTTCACATTATTAATTTATATCTATGTAGCTAGTAGGAAAGAATTTCATTATAATTATCATTATCTTCACTGTACAGTTATTAGTTTAAATTAACTGCCTGGTAGTGGAGGCAAAAGCACCATTCCATTATCTAGGCTGTTCTGGGTTTTATGTTGTCAGTTCTTATTTAGATAAACAAGACTTTGCCTTTTGGCTATTCAAACTATTGAGCGGTGTGAGCCACATTTAGAAGGTCACTATGAACATTAAACTACCCTAATTGTTTTGGAAAACCAGCCTGTTTGTGGCAACAATGTATGCTTCAAAACTGCCTGGAGCTCTGATGTAAATTTTTTAACTCTAATGTACTAGAGTTTAACAAAATAGAAAGTATTCTGGCATCCAATAAACTATAATAACTTTTTATTTTATCCAAAAAACTGTTTAGGAGAATTTTTTATAATAGGTTATATTACAGACAACTTATTTTGATAAAGTAGCATGGTTCATGACACTGTATGTGTCAGTTTAGATGTCAGTCTTGCCATTGTAAGCCTGGCAGATTTTGTTTCTTGATCTGAAAGCATTGCTTTGAGAGAGAAAAATCCAGTGAATTAGTTGTTTGGTTATAAAAATGTGATCATTCCATGGCTGGTAATTTATAGTTTCTCTCAGAAGTTGCCAACAGTTTTTAACGTTCAATAGTTCTGGAACTTTTGGCCTTATTATAGTGTTATACTATTGCTGAATGCAATAGTCATGAAAGGGGACAAAGTTTTGACAGTTGAGATGTGTTTAGTTATTAAACAAATATTATAGCACAGTATAACAACATCTATCAGAGATAATCTAGATGGTGCTTTGTTCTGCTGTGCGGGCAGAGGACTGGCCTAGATGATCTCTCAAGGTCCCTTACAGTTCTAGTATTCTGTGATTCTATGGTAGTGGCAGTAAAACTCTATGGCTATGTCTAGACTGCAAGCCTCTTTCGAAATAGGCTCTTTCGAAAGATACTTTCGAAAGAGCCTCTTTTGAAAGAGAGCGTCTAGACTGCACGTTGAACTTTCGAAAAAGCGGCTTGCTTTTTCGAAAGAAAGCATCCAGTGAGTCTGGATGCTCTCTTTCGAAGAAGCCCTATTTACATTGAAGAACGCCTTCTTTCGAAAGAGGAACTTTCGAAAGAAGGCGTTCTTCCTCGTGAAATGAGGTTTACCGCCATCGAAAGAAAAGCCGCCTTCTTTCGATTTAATTTCGAAAGAACGTGGCTTGAGTCTGGACGCAGGGGAAGTTTTTTCGGAAAAAGGCTACTTTTCCCGAAAAAAACCCTGAGTCTGGACACAGCCTATGAGAGTAAATTTACACCACATGGGAAGGACTTGTGAAAATTCTATACACAATTCAAGTCCCACTTACAATGTCAAAACAGAGTTTAAATGGAATGTAGAAAATTAATAGATTTGAAGCTAGCCTTCTAAACAGGGATGAATTTGATTATATAAGTATGTCTCATCCCAGTATAGAGGAATATTTTTATCAGCCATTAGTAATACTGGAGTTGGTTTAAAAGCCTTGGAAGCAGATATGTTAAGGCTGAAGAAGTGTGAAATCCCCCTAAAAGGAAAAACACAACAAAACATTGAAAATTGGTCACAAAATGTATTCATGATAAAAAAAAATCCTCTGAAGTCTATGATACCCATCACAGAATTACTGCCCCAGCATCCCAAAAAAAGAATAAATTTTGCTAATGAATTAATGGGCATAGTCATTTTGGCTGAAATAATATGGAGGAACCTGGAGAATGAGATCAAACAGAAAACAAATGTATAGTCTATGAAAAACTTTAAAAAAAAACCAATGTTCCTATAGTACCTTACAGCAGTGTTTCTCAAACTGTGCTCCACGAGACATCTCCAGGGGCTCCGTGAGGTTGACAAACTGGAAACATCGATAAGTACAACACATACAATCAGTGAATCACTGGGGCTCCGCATAAGTACAACACATACAATCAGCGGACCGCTGGAGCGCCGCATAAATTTTTACGCATATTAAGGGCTCCGGAGTCCCAAAAGTTTGAGAACCGCTGCCTTAGAGACTAACAAAAATATATAAATATTATCATGAGCTTTCATGGGCACAACACACTTCCTGTCTATGGTTCAAGATCATCCTTTAAATTCTCCCTAACACCTTACTGCAGAAGTGAGAAACATCTACCAAGTCCTTTCACCCACAGCAATTGATTTATATACTTTATGTTTAAAATTCTGGAGACTCTCGTTTAAAATAAAATGGAATGGAAAGAACACTAAAATTCTTCTTGGAGCCTGGAATCTGGTTAACATGGGGCTTGTGAGAACTCACACATGCTCCCTCCAATTTATAAAGCATCCTTTCCTAATTTTCCTTTCCCTCTGTTATTCTCTGTTACTTACTAATTTCAATCAGTGCTGGGTTTGGTGAACTGAAAATAGCTTGAGCACTGGGCAGTTTTGCTGCTACTTTAATAATGTAGCATTTTATTGAAGTCATATCCATACTTACACAAATTAGATTAATAACACACATTTCTAATGTGTGCATTAATCTTGGACATCTAATTTTTCTTGTGTCATAACACAAATGTTTGCATTTGATTAAAAGAACTGAGACTATCAAATAACAGAACATGTCTACCTGCCTCCTCACATATATCTAATCCACCTGCCTTTTACTCCCTTCCCAAAGTTATTGCTAATTTTGGTTCTTATTGCGGATTCTATAAGATGTGGATTTTCTTCTTGCTTTAATTATTTTAGTTGGAATATCTACTGGGAATGTGTTGGGCTCCCTCTGCCTCAATAGGCTGAAAATTGGATGTTATAAATTGTTGAGAATAGATTCAATGTTGACAGCTGGCTGTCCAGTGATTCAGGATTGTGATTTGGATATTTATGAAAAAAATAATTGAATAGGTGAATAAAAAAATTGTTCCATTTATTGCAGATTTACTTTAATCTTTAATAAATGGTATATAGGTTTATTAAAATATCCATAAATCCTCAGTCAGTGACCTCTATAAAAGCACTGAATTTCTGAGAATATTGCATTTACAACCTGTGTTATTCATGTTTCAGCACTTCAGGGAGCACCTCAACAAGCTTTTTGCAAAAGGAATTGGAATGCTGGATATAGCTTTAAATGAGGCTTTCAACATTCTCAGTGATGTAAGTTTGCACGTTTCTTTAAGCATCGATGCTCCTCCCCTCCATTATGTTAATGGCTAAAAATTCACTTTCATTTTAATAACTGGCTAATAAATCATGACAGGCTCCTGCTCAAAATCTCCCCTACATAAAATGATGATGATAATAAAGGTGCTTTGTGAGCTAATGTACAATGTATTACTTGAGACATTTTACACACTCATACACACACTCACACACACGCACAAATCAAATTATTTAAGGGCTGTTCATTCACATTAGACTACTCTAGATCTTGAAGTACTCTATTAAATATGAGTTTTTCTCTTAATTTTTTTGGTAACGGTTGATGTCATGATATTAGTCTATATTTGACAAATATTTCAGGAACATACAGAGTTACTAGAAATCAACCAATGATTGTCACTGCTTTTAGTTTTAGCACAATGATTAATATGTCTTAGCTACTTTTGTACAAAGCTGGCTATCTGAAGAGTTTTTATAACTTATCATTTCTGTCTTCCCTTACTCAAAGAGAGAAAAATGCAAAATTATGTTAATTTCTGTCTAGACATAGAAACAGTTTGGAAACAGTTCAGAGATATAATAATATTATTATATTTCACTTATTTGCCAAAACATGAGGTCAGCTTTTGATTTCTGATACATTCCTGTGAATAATGTCTAAGAAATGTCATTCATTTGAATCTGCACACAATAATGGGGACAACCCATGCAGATCAACTAGTTTATTTTACCACCACTGCCATAAAAAAGTCATGTTGAATTTTTTGAAATAATATCTGCTAGAAAATAGAAAGGAATGTTTTAATTGAAATCAGTCCTATTGTCTTTGCCTGAGATGTTTTCCCACATGTTGAATATCAGAATGAGTGATTATTGTGTTGTGATTTCATGTGTTCTCGTTCACAATGATCTTTTCTTGGTAATTCCTGGCAAATCTGAAATGCATTATCATGCTATATTTTCCAACAGAGAACAACTCTAGCAGTATTTTCATTCAACTGACTGCATGCTTCTCTGAGAATTTTTTAGATAGAATAAGCAAATAGAAGGTGGTGAGAATGAGTGAGAATAAAAGAGAAATGATTGCACCAATTAGAATGGTGTCAGTTACTCTAGATTTAAAGCCATTGGTTACAATTTTTATTAAAATAAGTCTATTAGTTTGTGGGAACCCTGTGACCATGATTAACAGTAGTAGTGGAAGTTTCAGGTCAAAAGCCCAGGCCAGCTAATGGGATTGTAACATCTTTCTATGCAACAGTCAGGACAAGCTCCAGGGGGACAGCGCTCTTATCTTTCTACAGCTAATCATAAGCAATTACCTCTGTCAGCAAGATCCCAATACGGATGAGCACTTGAAAAATTATAAATTACATTATCACAAAACTATAGTAAGGTCTATCAAGCAAGGCAGGAGTACCAAATGTAATCATGGAAGGCAAAACTTGCATAGACTGAACTTGAAGGGGGTAAGGTAAAGGTGACTATATGCCATCTTTATTGTCCAAAGCCCTGGGGCTGGCAGTGTTACTCTGAGGTGGAATACCAGCATCAAGGTATCACTGGTACCTAGTGGTACAGCCCACTTATCCTTTTACCCAGGAACAGCACTTATACCAAGGGCAAGTTTCTTAACAATAAGGTTATTCTAAAATGCCACTACATGAAACCCCTCTCTGTAAATTCTCTTAGAGGCTACTTTTTCCTAGTGAGTCTTGTAGAAGAATGGATACTGGCAAATGCATGATTGAGTGTAATTTAATTGATATAGCTTCTTAAAAGAGTCTGTAAGAGAGGAGCTTATCATGGTTTATAAATACTTCAGAGGGAGCAGATTTTTGATAGGAGATGGCTCTTTAATCCTGCAGACAAAGGTATATCCAGTGGCAGGAAGCTGAAGCAAATATATTCCACTGCCCTATTTACCTAGACAATGAGGGACTAATTCCCTGATGCAGAACATGCCAAACATGATAATACAAATAGCTGCATGAAGTACTGAGCAACTCTAAAATCCCCAATGTGGACATCGAATATAAAATTAGAAACTTGTTGTACTACAGTAACTATCAGCAATACTATGCACAAAACACATCCTACATTACCCCTCCACATCTACATAGGTTGGGGAAAAAATTACAAATTGATCAAAAAAACTGAGCTCCTAGGTGTTTGTATTAAAATGTGTAAGTGTCACAGGGTGATTAGTTCTAGCTCCCTCTGAGGCAGGGCTTTGGGCTTTTCAGGCCTCTTGAAGCATGCTCCATCCCATGAGTGTCTCAGTTTTTAGGGCCCAGGTCTTCTCACTCAGTCCGGCCTAGCGACCATAATCAATAAAACATCTCCTTCAGAAAGGGTAGTGAGGCCCCGCCGACAGAGTCAGTAGTTGTACCCTTACCTCTGAGTGGTGAGGCCTAAAGGCCAGAGTCAGTTCTTACTCCCTCCCTTCCCTTAACATAATGACGCTGAGCAGCCAGAGTCAATAGCAAGCCCGCTGTTTGCAGGGCATTTAGGCCGAGCAGCCAGAGTCAATAGCAAGCCCACTGTTTGCAGGGCATTTAGGCCAAGCAGCCAGAGTCAATAGTGACAATGTAGCACTCTCTTTAGGGTTAATGGAGGTGGGTCGGGGACCTGGGCCCACCCTCTCCACCGGGTCCCAGCCCCGGACCCTGTCAGTGGTAATTGTGTCCCACCACTGGCTCAGCAGGGAATCTGCCCAAAACATGCTGAGCTCTCGGGGAACTAACTCCCCTCTCTGGGCTACTTCCTACCAATTCCTTTCCCATTTCCACTGGGCTGAGGACTTCTCTGGCTATTCCCTGCTGACTGACCTCCATGGCACGGTCCATCGGCAGCTCTTCCTCCAGAGCTCTGGCATCAGCTTCTTCCTCTGCAGCAGTCAGCCCTGACTGAGCAGCTCCCCTGGCCTTGATACAGATCCTCCACCTGGAGCATGCCCAGCAGGTTTGTGGGGTGGGGCTCTCTCATCCAGGTAGCCCTGGTTAACTCTTTCAGGCCCAGAGTGGTGTTAGTACACCTTATCACAGTAAGATACTTAGATAATATGGCAATGAGTGCAGTATAAAGCCTAGTTAAAAACCTAGGCACACAAATACATAGTCGTAAGAATCAGGTGAAATCATGTCCCACTGAACTGTAACCAGGGTGAGAATGAATCTTTGAGAAGGCAGTCATGAAACGTGCAATGTGTGCCTTCAGATTTGACCAATGTAAAGTAATGTCTTCATTTACAATATAAAAATGAAGCCAATATCTTTATACATTTTTACTTTACATATTTACTAGTGGTCTGTGCCCCGTGCTCACTATGTTCACCAATCCCCCTCTCTATGGCAGCTTTTGCAACAGAGAGCATGAGTGCATGATGGTGTCATTCTGTCATTCTGCAGGACTTTATATATATATATATATATATATATATATATGGAGAGAACATAGAAATACATCTGCTTCATGCATATACTCTCTTACAAGTGTGCTTTTAAACAGTTTTGTCCAGAAGGATGCTACTTAATGTTCCTTTAGAAGGATACTTTAAACTATTTTCCACTTCATCTACTGTATGTGACCTTTAAATGGTAGAAATCTCTTCTCGTACATTACAAGTTAGTTGAGGGTGTCTCTCTCACACAAAAGCTATTTATCACACAAATAGGCTATTGAGATTCTGGCTTGGTTTTTAGGATTGTACAGAGGTTACAGTAATTAAACTCAGTTAATTTTGTCTCGCAATTATCTGCATTTCAGTTTCAGAATTTGCCTAGTTTGTTAATACTAATGTCTCTGAGGCTGAAGTTGCTGATACTAATGTCTTTGAAAAGCGTATTTAAATCCACTTCCACGTTCTTTCCAACCATTGATTTATGCAGTATTCATTAGTTGCTGCAAGAATACCGAAGTACTTGGTATGGTAGTTAGCACCTACTATATCATGTGACAACTGCAATTATCTCTTTTGGTGATGAATGCGATCTTTGCAGTGATTACCTTTTTTAAAAAAAATCATAGCCAATTAAATAAAATTCTGTGACATTTCAAAGACTTAATCACAACCAAATGCTCTAAATGTCAGGATGCATTGAAATTTTCACTTCTAACTGATGAATCACTGAGTTAATTGTAGTTCATCATAAGGCCCTTGTCATTGTTATTATTATGGAAAACATTTTCATCACTCTTGCTATTCAATAAAAAATAAAGTTCTAGACAAATGTGAAGAGATATTACTCATCAAAGCATTTGAATTTAATCACATTCTTCAAAATATTCAAACAGCAAATTACCATGGAGAATAATGTGGCTCCAGACAGAGTATAGTAATATTTTAAAATAAATATATAAAGACATTCCACCTTCAGCATTCATCAGTCTTTAGATAATCTAAAACACTTTTCCCCTTTTTTTCCCCTTCATTTATTTAAGATAATTTAAAAGAGCAGTCCATTTGAAGAATCCTCCTTTTTACAAAGTAACGTTATGATATAGAAACATGTTATATGTCTAAGGACATCATAGTGAAAGGAATGCCACCTTTCCTTTCTCACTCAGGCTGTCTCTATACCACTGAGAAAAGTCGGGAAAAAGATACGCAAATTGCAAACCACCATTTGCATATCTCTTTCCTCTTTTTTTCCCCAAAGAAGCTTTTCTGAAATTTGGCCTGTCTACATGAGGCCAATTTTCAGAGAAAATGCCTTTTTCGGAACATCCCTTATTCCTCTCACTGAAAGGAATACAAGGATGCTGAAAAAAATATGTCCGCTTTTTCAGAAACTGTTCTGAAAAAATGGATGTGTTCCTAGGATGCAGAAGAGCTTTTCCGGGATACCGGAGATATCCCAGAAAGGCTCTGCAATCTAGACATAGCCCCATAGACTGGTTTGGATTGGGGAAATAGCACAAGTTAGAAACTTAAAATTTCAACTACAAAAGGGCTGAAATACAAGATGCCATAGCTATTTACAGCAATTTTGGAAGAACTGTGGTTAAAGTTCAGTACTTCAGTGACGTGGGCCTGATCCAAAACTTGATGAAGTAAATAGAAAGTTTCCCAAACAGGGACATCCCATTTACTCAGTACCTCTGACTCTATTGCTTCATCAACTTACTAACAACTCACCTGTAAACATTTGATAGAAAAAGAAATTCCATCTGTTTGGTAGCTAAAACACAAGCTACAAGCCTTCATAGGTTTCATGCTGGAGACTCTAAGTATCCTTCCTTTGAGTATGGAGAAAAGAGTAATGGAGATTTATTTGGGGCAAATGCAATTGCAAATAGAGAATAGTACCTATGTTTACAATCAGAACCACTTTGGAAGATAGACAAAGTGTCTGTGAGACCAGTTCATTCAGAGATTTGTGTAATGCACGTGATACTATCTCTCTGCTGTGCAAGAGGGTACAGCAAGAGTGGCTGCTTGTTTATCCTGTGTTGGGAGTACCTACATACTTGTGGCTGCCTTTCAGTAACTTTGTCCCCAGATCTCACCCATGGACTGCTCTGTGATGTATGAGTCCCCTTGAAGTGAAGAATGTTTTTGAACATCAGCAACTTTATTAATTGTTGTTGTTGTTATCCCTCAGTATTACAGCATTAAGATGTTTGTTTTTTACACAAATAGCCTTCACAACATACACCATGTTAACATATATAAAGGAGAAAGCATTCTAAAATTTACCCTGAGTTACCAGTAAATCCTGACCATGAAGCGACTCAAAAGGTTTAAGAAATCAGGAGCTTTTTTTGGACACTTTGTAGAATTCCTGCATGTTAGATGCTCAGATGCATTCATTGTCCTTTGACTTTCCTTAAAACTCTTGCTGTGACTACAAGCATAATCTTCTGGAGGTCGCTATCCATGCTGTCTTGCACTTCTAGCATGTCCTTGAGCTGCTCATTCACACACTTAGGGATCAATCAGTGCTCCAGTAATCACTGTGATTGTTCATGTTCTTTTAAGAAGCATTCTGCTTTGTGGCAGCATTCCTCTTACTTCCCTGCCTAATTTTTTGGCTGCTCATATCTTTCTTGTCTTCCTTCCTGCAACAACTATCTTCAGCCTGTTTGTCTGCAGCATTCAGTCTGTGAAATTTGCTGGCTCCCATAAAATCTTAGCGTCTTCATTGTCTAGAGGGCTTTCAATTCATTGGTTGTAATTTTGATGGTTCATTTAAATGAGGGACTCCACAGAGACTCCAATGTCGACCGTTGGCAACTTCATTGTGTTTGTTATATATTCTCTCCCAGCCAGGCTCCTGCAGGGGCTCAGCATATGCTCCACCATCTCTTCCAGAACGTATTCTACAGTTTGGGGAGGAGCTTTGACCATCAGTTTTGTTTCAGTCATTATCAATATGTGGTCTCATAGTTTCTGTTTCTCTTTAAAGTCATTTGTCTACAAGCTATTAGTTTGTTCATCTTCAGTCACTAATGGATACAGTCCTTCACCACCACTATCTCTGCATTGATTTCTGTATACATCTTTTGAGTCTTTCTTACTTTCCCTTTTCTTCTATATTTTCTGGGCGGGGAGACATACTTGACCATTGCTTGTTCCTGCAACCAGATGATCTATTACTCTGACTGACTCCTCATTGATTTTGGTATTATGAACTTCATTGTCAGTTGCTTGCTCCACAGATAGCAAAGCTTTTTCTCCATCATGTAGTCAGAGGTACATCCTGTCCATGTCTTGTCCTTTTCGGCCTCACATGATCTTTGTCCCTTTTGTGTATACTGTTCTAATTTTTGTTCAGGAAGCAGAATCTAGTGTAATCAAGAATTGCCATTAAGAACTTTCCACATAGTTGGTAACCATGTGATTGGGATCACAGCGCCCTCCTTCCTTTTTTGGTGAGAGGCAGCATGCGGATGATGTCACCATCCATCTTGGATACCCATTCTCAAACATGTATTAAGTTGTTAAAGTAAATAATCATGGAGAGTTGTTAGGCATTTCAGGCAGAATCCATGATTCCTAGCGGGTCTGGGTGCATTCTGATTTTTCATTCTTCTCAGAACATCATGAATTCCTTTTTTTTTAAACATTCCCTTTGTATTCGTTTGTTGCGTGGTTTTTACATTTTTCTCTTATTTTTTTTAATACAACACATCAGAAAACAGATTTACCTTCTCAGACTAGATTTCCTTCCATTAGAACTGATATCTTACACATTATTTATTGGCTCTCTTTTTTCCTGTTCTACTTTCAATGTCGGTATGATCAAAGAATCTCTTAGGAGATCTTGTGAAGAGTCTGTTCTCTTGACACTGACAGCTTTGTGCTGAATATCTTTCACGCCTCTGACTTAGTGATCAGTTTCTATTTGCATTGTTCCTGCACATCTCTCACATCCCTTTCACTCAGCTCATATTTCATCTGCAGGGCCATTTGCTTCTGTTTTCTCTTCAAATGATTTTTTAAAAATTCATTTGGTAGGCTGATATCCCGATGTAACAGCTGAATATTTTAGTTTAACCTTTGTTTTCTCGGAGTTTCTTGAATGTGGGCAAGTTTCCATTGATTCAAATCCTCAGCTGAGTTGATGTGTCATGGGTGAGCTTCCTACTATTGCTGTAGCATAAATTATATCATCCTACTAATTTATATGCTTTGGTTTTACAGCCTCCTTGAGAGCTTCATCCAGTGTTTGTGCTATAGCCTATACCTATATCATTGTATCTACCAACATATTTGCATGTGGAGTTATCACCACTACTCTCCCTTTTTGGGCTCTTGCTTTCCATTTTCATTAATTCTCCCCCTTCAAATAAAGCTTTTTGGTTGTCCTGTGAGTGCATCTTTTTCCATGTTGTTGTTTCTATTCTTCCAGTATTGGAGCATTCATTTACTTCCACTTCTGTCTTCCAATTATGTGCTATTTGGTATCTCATCACTTCTTGATTTGCACTCACAATGAGTCCATTTCACTCTTTTGTCAGCACCGATTTCCCATTTTCTTGGTGGTAGGCTCCCTGCCAAATGCGTACTGGATTCAGACTCAAGAGATCTGAGTTCTGTTCCTGGCTCAACCACCGACTTTCTTTATAACCATGGGAAAATGACTTAATTTATCTGAGTTTGTGCCATGGTTCTTCATCTATAAAATGTGAATGATTGCTTCCTAACTCATACCAATTGACACATTGTGTAATATTTGTGAGGCACTTAGGGTATGTCTACACTAGAAAGTTAGTTCGAACTAACGGACGTTAGTTCGAACTAACTTTCCTATGCGCTACACTAGCGCTTCGCTAGTTCGAATTTGAATCGAACTAGCGGAGCGCTTAGTTCGAACTAGGTAAACCTCATTTTACGAGGACTAACGCCTAGTTCGAACTAGCTAGTTCGAACTAAGGGCTGTGTAGCCCTTTAGTTCGAACTAGTGGGAGGCTAGCCCTCCCCAGGTTTCCCTGGTGGCCACTCTGGCCAACACCAGGGAAACTCTATGCCCCCCTCCCGGCCCCGGACCCCTTAAAGGGGCACGGGCTGGCTACGGTGCCCGTGCCAGGTGCAAGCCTGCCAGCACCCAGCTAGCAGACCCTGCACCTGGCACGGCACAGAGCCACCCACCCGATGCCCCCCAGCCCACCCCCTCTTGCCGGGACCAGGCTGGCGGCTCCCGGGAGCTTGCCCTGGACCGCAAGAGGCGGGCACCTTCCTGGGCTAGTGCGGACATCGTGGACCTCGTCCACGATCTCCGCACTAGGCACAGGAAAGTGGCCGTCTAGGGCAGGAGAGCTGCCAGCCTGGCCACCCAGGAGCAGGTGTGCATGAAAATCAAGGGGGTCCACTGAGACCCCCGACCCTGAGCCCTGAGCTTACAATGGCCGTCCTGGGTCAGACCAAAGGTCCATCTAGCCCAGTAGCCTGTCTGCCAACAGTGGCCAACCCTAGGGACCCTGGAGGGGATGGACCGAAGACAATGACCAAGCCATTTGTCTCGTGCCATCCCTCTCCAGCCTTCCACAAACTTTGGGCAGGGACACCACTCCTACCCTCTGGCTAATAGGACTCCATGGACCCAACCTCCATGACTTGATCTCACTTCCCTTTCAACTCTGTTCTAGTTCTAGCCTTCACAGCCTCCTGCAGCAAGGAGTTCCACAGGTTAACTATTTGCTTTGTCAACAACAACAACAACTTTCTCTTACTAGTTTCAAGCCTGCTACCCATTCCTTTCCTTTGGTGTCCTCTAGTCCTTCTTTATGGGAACTCAGGAAGAACTTTTCTGAATGCACCCTCTCCACCCAACCCCTGCTTTTAGAGACCTCTATCCTGTCCCCCCTCCGTCTCCTCTTTTCTAAGCTGAACAGTCCCAGTCTCTGTAGCCTCTCTTCATCTGGGACCTGTTCCCAACCCCTGATCATGTTAGTTGCCCTCCCCTCTCCCAGCCTTTCTCTTCCCCTCTCCCACCTCCTTTTCCCAGTCTCCCCCAGTTTTTTTCAATAAAGACAGAGTCAATGTTGGAAGAAACGTTATCTTTATTTTGTACATCAAGAAGAAGGGGGGCTAGGGAAGGGCAAGTGGAAGGAGGTGAGGGAGGAATGGGGTACGAGCCCCCGATGGGGAGGACTGGGCTGGCTCTGCGGGCTTCTGGGGGTGGAAGCTCTCCTGCAGCCCCCCAATTACTCCCTCTCCCCAGATGGCAGCCTGCGGCAAGTGCAGCCGGGCTGATGGCCGAGTGGTGTGATGTGCCCAGTGTGGGCACTCAGGGCACTCCAAGCCAGAACTTCTTTGCAAGCGGGGCACCCCTTAGAACTGTGTGTCCGGGGTGGGGGTCGGGACCCTTTAAGCGCAGCCCTCGGCTAGCCTGAGACAGTATCTCCATGCTCTAAGTCCTCCTTTTATGCCCTGCCGGCACTGCTTCCGGCCATCATTAAGCCCTGTTCAGAGTCCACTCAATGTGGACTTACTAGTTCGAACTAGCAAAACGCTAGTTCGAACTAGTTTTTAGTTCTAGATGCGTTAGTTCGAACTAGCTTAGTTCGAATTAACTAATTCGAACTAAGTTAGTTCGAACTAGCGCTGTAGTGTAGACGTACCCTTAGATACTATAGTATCATACTGTAGTATTTGGATAATAGGAGAGGAAACAGTTATTATGAGGTATCCACTAGGGCTTGTATGATAAATTCAAAGATATACATATATAAATACTAAAATTTCCTCCAAATAACAACTTGATGGGAAAGATTCCTTAAGAAGCCCAGTCTTCCCTTGAGTAGCTTATTGTAGTATGCAAACAAACCAAACAAAAATCCACACCTCTCAGACATTCCACAGTACACAATAGGAGGATTTGGTTCTGTTAGGACTTTTGATTTGCTTGGTTGTTTTGTATTGTTCTGTTTTTGCAGAATGCTGTGTTTTGTGAATATGTATCTTCTAATAGATCAGGGTGTTTATTCCACCCTCAGTGGATACCCAAGAATAAACTGTACCTACTGTATTATACAGATACCTAAGTATAGTACAATAAATTAATGCCATATATAATAAAAGATTAAAAAATGATAGGAAGGTTTGTTTTGCCTATGTTTTTGGGTGCAATAGAGCTTCTCTGCGGATTCTACACTCTTAAATCTGCTACTTAAATGACTGTTTCCTTTCACAGTTCAATCACACTGGGCAAGGGAGTATTTGCAGCCAGGCCATAATGCTGATCACTGATGGTGCTGTGGACACATATGATACAATATTTGCAAAGTATAATTGGCCAGACAGGAAGGTAAGTACAGTATGGAAAACCTGAATGATTGCTGTCCATTATAAATGAGTGTTTAATGAAAAGTTCCCTAATAGTCTTTCTAATGATTTACTTAGAGAGATGAATGTTTCCTTAATGACCAAAAAAAATACCAACATGACATTCTCTAGGGATCAAGGTGACCTTTCACTGCATTAATGACCTTTTCAGAATAACAACATGGCAAGGAAATCATTGTCTCTGGGGTATGTTTGGGGATTATATAATATTTCCCCAAAGAGAAATCATTAAAAATGGAAATGTTATCTTAGTTTTTTTCTGAAATACTTATAAATAATACAGTTATACAATGCTGCTTTTAGGAATGAGAGAAGATGTGTGTTGTAGCTCATATTGGGCACGTGACATTCTATAGAGGTAAAATAGTAAACAATATAGCCTTTAATTGTATTTTTGTGTGTGAAAGAGGGGGAGACAGAGTTAGCAATTGAGAGTAGGTGTAGTTAAAATATCTATTTTGCTCTATACATGTTTATGAGGAAATTTGGCCAAACAAGCATAACTAGCTTGTCAATTAATATGTTCTTGGTACTGGATGCTACAAGAATCTCTTTTTCAACTAGGAACTGCAAGAATTTTATATACATTGGATTCCTGAGTTAAGTAGTTTTCTTTTCTCCTGAGGTTTGTTTTTTAGCTTTCCTGTGAACAACCATGTTTTAAGGAGGATTTTATATGTCAGTCTTTGTTGTAGTGCTATGTAACTGTTTTCTGTGAGCACAGTCTGATACTAGCTATTAGTACTGTTGATTAATATGGAAATGAATCCTGGGGTTTCAACCGTGTATGGATTAGTGCCTAACATATTTGATTATTCTTTGGTGTGTGAATTTGTCAAGTTTCTTTCACTTAATAAATTTCATTTATTGTCTAAACTAATTTTCCTTTTGACACGAACAAAACTTTGCACAGTAAAAAATTGGAGAGTGAGAGAAAATGGAAGATTATGTGACTATCTTACTGTTTCTGTTCTACGCATAGTGTTAGAAATGTTATGCAAATTACTGTCATTTTATGTAGGGAAAGATGACACACATCTTTGCCATTTCCCACTGGCTAAAAGCTTTTGATTCAGGGAGTAACCATTAGTGACTATAATAGCATTGGAAGTCCTATTCCCTTCTACAGAAACGTGTCTGACTCTTTTTTTAACTCCCCCCTTCATAGAGAAAAAAGTTCATCACTTTTCTGCCTTTGAGAGGCATGGCATCTGTTTGAAACTGCAGACATGAATTTTCATTTGCATATTATAGGGAGAAAAGTAACATTGTTGAGGAGCTAATCCTTGCTCAGTGGAAATAAATGAAAAAGACAATTTTTGGCCCTAGTCACCTTTGCTGCTTTACGTGGCAATGTCCTTATGTCAGAATTTGTATGAGTATTCCTCATAATTGGAGGGTCGCATCTTATTTTTCACCTAAGCTGAAATGTAACCAAAATATTTTATACTAGCAGAAATACTCGGCATCGCCCAGGGAAAATATAGTAAAAGGTGTGATGGATGAACTATATCAATTACATTAACATAGAATATTTATTGGAAATACTTTTTTCTGATATATTACTTTAAGAAATTAACATAGCTAGTGATGTGCTTACAAAGTGAGAAATCCAATCCCCACAAATCAGGAAGGCCCATCTTCCCTTAAAGACTCTATGCAACCCAGTCCCTACAGCCTCCTTGCCAGAAACCCTGACAAATGGAGGGGATGTCTCCTGGGCTCTGCAGCAGCAGCAAATCACTGCTCTCCAAGCTGCCACTCCCCAAGTGCCTTCAGTGCACACTCCATGGGGCAACCTGAATAGATTTCCTAGTGGCAGCTAGACCTGTTGCATTGATCAGACAAAGTGAAAGACCTTCATACCAGGTGCAATTAGTGATATCTAGATGATCAGAACATGCAGCACCTGAGCGTACCTGTTCTAATAAGAATACCATGTCCTCCTCAGGCTCCACAGTGCTCAAAACCTTGTCCTCCTACTCACCACCTCCTTTGTATTGTGAACTGAATCCTGCAAAGTGCATAATGCCTGTGGCACTTGCTGATAACGCACACAGCCCTGCCAGGAGAACGCACGCAGCCCAAAGGAGGGCAAGTGGTGGGATGGCTCATTTAGGTGTGGGGGGCGGGAAGCAACTTTAATTTCCAGAAGGGGTTCAGTTGGAGCCCGGCTGTGTGAAGATGTTGATGTTTAACTGTCTTAAATCATAGGGTTAGGGCTAAATCTCTGTTAAGCTTTTTCATGAGAAACGGGAGAGGCCATCAGGACCCTCTTTCCTGCCTACTTTTTTTTCAACTGCCAGCAGTGTCCCTCTGCCATGTATGTTGGCCAAACTGGACAGTCTGTGCACCAAAGGGTAAATGGACACAAGTCAGAGATCAGAAATGGTAGTACACAAAAACCTGTACGAGAACATTTTAACCTACCTAGGCACTTATAAATGGATTTTAAAATAGCCATTCTTAAACAAAGGCATTTCAAAAAACAACTACAGAGGGAGTCTGAAGAACTGGCATTCATATGAAAATTTGACACGAACTCTCATGGCTTGAACAAAGGCCTAAACTGGACTATTGTAAAACCTGCTTTCCTTACATTCAACATCCAATTGACATCAAAAGCTCAGTATGGAACACCTCCAGCCCACTCAATGAACCTCATTGGCATCAGCACTGCAGTTGACAGGTACTCCCCCCCCTCCCCTTTTCTGTTATAAATAGTGTGGGGTCCCCCACCTTTTGTCTCCCCTTTGCTTATCTGAAGAAGTGGGTTTTGCCTGCAAATGCTCACGATACTATATGCATTTTTGTGAGTCTCTAAGGTGCTACCGGACTACTGATTTTTTTTTTAAGGTTACAGACTAACATGACTACCCCTCTGAGGCTTTCCTGCCTATATAAGCAATGTGGGAGGTTCTCTCATAACAGTCAAGAAAGCTGGTTAACCTTGCAAACCCTTCAGCTACATTCTCAAACAGCCTTTATGTGCTGAAGGAGTATATCTGGGCCACTGATAACTAGCACAGTTTCTGCATGTGAGGATGCACTTTACAAATGTGCTTGAGAGAATTTTCTTCTTCCTAATCGCTCACAAGGTCCAGAATTGGTAGGATTCCTGTAGCAGAGAACACATTGCTCTTGGGTATTAATTTTTCAATAATATTAAATGGGGCCCATTTTCCAAAATGTTGCATGTTCACTAGACCAGGTTGGACATCTGCTGACAAAATTTCTGAAGGAAAAATGTTCCAGTTTGTTGAAAGTGGAACATTGTACAGAAATGTCTCCTTTGAAAAAATATCCTTTCTAAGGGAAAATTGGGAAAAAATGAAAACATTCAGTATTTTCACCATTTTTTAAACTGACTATTCCCATTTTCCAAATCAGTATGACTTTTCATTACAATTTGTCAAATTTGTATTGCAAAAATAAACAAGCTGAGGTCTGCTCAGAATTTGATTGACCAAAACTGCAATTTTGTAAATTTTTGTTTTGTAGGAAATTAAAAAAATGTTTTGATTTTCTATGTCCCAGCATGGAAAAATTGTCAAATTCCCTCAAACTAAAAAATGCAGGTTGTAGTGTGTGTGTAGGCTTTGCATGTATGTTGCTTAGAACATGTTGCTTAAGAATAGTGCCACCACACATTTTGTCATCAATATGAAAACCTTGTCTGTGCTGATGTACCAGATCACTAAATTCATCTTGATATTTTGTAATGTATATGTTTAGATTGAGCTGAAATTTTTCCCCTTTTCTTTCTTTTCTACTTTCTACTTCTCTTGCATCTTTCCTAGCATCTACGTACTACTAGAAGGTTTACCGGTATTGCTCAGGTCCTTCACGACAGAGGGCAGAGGGTTGGGGGCTCAGGGCAGGTGCTAGTGGGTGCATGAGTTAGGGTTGGGGGTTGGGAGGTGTTGGAGGGTTCAGGGCAGAGGACATGTGATGCAGCAGTCAGGGAAGGGGGTGAGGAGCTGAGGGCAGGGTATAGTGGGGGTGCAGGAGTCAGGGCAGAGGGTGAGGGGCTCAGGGCAGGTGGTGGGGGCATCCAGTGGCTGCTCCCTGGGGCTGGCTGGTGTGGAGGAGACCGCGCTGCTCAGCTCACTGGCAGTGTTGCTTCCCGGGCAGGGGGCCACGCTGTCTAACCTGCTGGTGGTGTTGCTCCCCAGGGTTGTAGGATCTGTGCTTCCCTGGTCCACCAGTGGCATTGCTCCCCGGCGCTAGCCCAGGTCTATCAGTGTGATAGAGTGCACTTGCTTGCTGCTTCCCTATGGTCATAGGGTGCACTTGCTTGCTGCTCCTCTGTGGTCATTTTGCAGTATAATTGTCCCTGCTATCAAAGCCCTCCCTTTCTATTTGATAGTGATAGAAATGTAGCTATGTTAGTCTGGTGTAGCTGAAGCAAAATACAGGACTATGTAGCACTTTAAAGACTAACAAGATGGTTTATTAGATGATGAGCTTTCGTGGGCCAGACCTACTTCCTCAGATCAAATAGTGGAAGAAAATAGTCACAACCATATATACCAAAGGATACATATATACCAAAGGATACAATTCATATGTGTTCTTTTTTTAAATTGTATCCTTTGGTATATATGGTTGTGACTATTTTCTTCCACTGTTTGATCTGAGGAAGTGGGTCTGGCCCACGAAAGCTCATCATCTAATAAACCATCTTGTTAGTCTTTCAAGTGCTACATAGTCCTGCATTTTCCATTTGATGAGAGAGAGTCACATTCCATTCCACACTCATCCCATTATCCGTGTACAACCAAATCTTGACCTTGCTTTAAGTTACGATCAGAGGAAGCTGCATACCAAGTTTGGTGGTCCTAACTCTTACCATTTAGGGGGAGTTCTTGAACAGACTCACAGATGGATAGACAAAGTCTCTCAAATATACAGTAAATTTGTCACTTATACAGGCAGTCCCCGGGTTACATGGATCCGACTTACATCGGATCCCTACTTACAAACGGGATGAGGCAACCCCGCACTAGCTGCTTCCCCCCAGCAGACCAGGGAGACGCGGAGCGGCTTTTCTCAGCAGACACCTCAGCTTGAGAATAAAGAACTGAGGGAAGTGAGGTGTGGGAGAATAAAATTGAGCTCTGGAGAAATGTTTGGCTAGAGTTTCCCCTACAATATGTACCAGTTCCGACTTACATACAAATTCAACTTAAGAACAAACCTACAGTCCCTATCTTGTATGTAACCCGGGGTCTGCCTGTATCCTGTGGTGTACATTAATGGGCCCAAAGAAAATACTTATGGCCCTAATTCAGAATGGTACTCACACATATGTCTGCTTTAATTACCTTGTTGAATAAGAGCTATTTATTTTTTTCTTACACCAATAGTATAAAATAGTGATAATATGCTATATTTATATCTTGTCACACGTGGAGAGGGACATATTCAATAAACAAAGCTGATAAACTTCTTCAGAGGATCCTTTGCTAATTTTTTCTTGTGTCAATAAAAAATCTCTTTTTTAAAAAACGAGAATGAAAACCCGCTTTTGTCAGATACATTTTCACTGCTACTCCTTTATTTTCAAACTATACGTCTCCATGCCTTAGGCAAAAGGTAATTTCCTTTTAGATCTGTGTAATTGTTGATAAGAGCACTGTATTCATAATCATCACAGAAAACATCCCAGTGGATAATTGGTTGAAAATCTGCTTCTTACTGATAATACTTTAAGTAAAAGTAAAGAAATTCTGCTGGATAATATTCAGAACCACTGAATGCTCTGGTTCTAACTAATCCATGAGAGCAGCTGGCATGAAATCAATATTGTTCATTTGGAGAGGCTAGGCTAGTTTTGTGCATCGTCTAAAGAATTATTACCTTGGAAAAGCTTTTTCTAAACTAGCTTTTGGACTGCTCCTAGTCATGCAAATATTTCCCCCTGTTTTGTTTTATTCAAAACCCACAACACTCATAAAACAAAAACAAAAAATCCTATCCACCTAAAAATATTTAGATACATTTTTCCTGCTTAATGTGTACATCAGGTAGATGTTATTTAAATAATATACCGTGTTTTGTTTGAATGACTGTCTATGCAGTTGTCTGTATTTATTTAATTTTTTAAATAATTCTGAATGAAATATTAACACTTTTAAAAGCTGGAACCTCATATTATAAATGAATTTTCCACTAACTTATGTAGTTTTTTTCATTTTCATACAAACTACCTCCACTGTTCTCGGGTTCAACCAACTTCATTACAAGAGATCTTAACGGCATACTAGCCAAAAACCGCAAAAGTATCCAGCTCCACTGACTTTTTAATATATTGATACAGAAGAACAGCTTTCCAACATGCAACTAAAATTATTCTTTAAAAGGATAGTCTTTTATTTGCCAAAAGCAGCGCCTTGAATGGTCCTGTTCCAAAATATATCTGGTTTGATTCCCAAGGATAACTTTTGTAGACTATCAGAACCACTAAGTGAAGTAGACACATGCCTTTGTTTTCTGTCTTTTCTCTTGCTTATATTAAAATATATGGTAGGAAATTATGGCCCTTAATCAACAGCGTGCAGTAGGACAACTTAAAATATGTAAAAAAAATCATATGGAAAACTGTTTTTCAAGGAAATAGAAAAAAATCCTCAGGTTTACCTCAGCAAGCCACTGGCAACAATAGCTCTCTGTTCATAAATGTATAATCCCAGTGCCTTTCTTTCAGCAAGAATTCAAAGCAGCTTTCCCTGAGATGAAACATAGCAACAAGATAATTTTATTAATGTGCCATGGCATTTCCAATGACCATGTATGGTCAGTTGATCCCGCCTCTGAAAGTCAGGATTTCTTGAAGCATCGTAACCTCTAATATCATGCTGAGTATTGACTGAATACTAGTAACTCAAAGCCAAAAGTACAACAACCTTAAAGTATCTCTGGCCCCATTGTTGTTTTTGCTGAAACAGACTCATGTGATTACTTTTCAGTATCCTTAATGAATGATACATTTAAAAGATTTTTGAAATGATAATGATAAAAGTTAAGAAGAGGGTAACGAGTGAGAGTATGGCTAGACTGTGGAGAAATCCCCAAAGGTATCCCGAAAAAATGCCGCAGCATCCAGGGAATGCGTTTGCTCTTCCGTGGTGGTTTTGTTTTTTTGTTTTTTGGCAGAAGAGCAAACATGCTACTTCGGAAGCCCCTGCATTCCTCATTCTATGAGGAAAAAGGGGGCTTTCAAAAGAGAGATTTTTCCCAACATTTGACCTGGTGTATTTATCTTAGAGTGTGTCTATACTGCACAGTAGCTTGAAATAAGATGCGCAATTTGAACTATGCAAATTGTGTATCTTATTTCCATCTTATTTCAAAATAGCTTATTTAGTAATATGGTGCTGTCTACATAGTGCCAAATTTTGAAATAACCTGCTATTCCGAAATATCCCTTACTCCTCATGGAGACATTGGAATAGTGAGCCCGAAATAACAGGCTTGCTGTGAAGACGTGGGATAGCTATTTTAGGATACTTCGGTATCCCAAAATAGCATTGCAGTGTAGTCATAGCCTAATTGTTTAGTCACTCTTCCCCACTTATCCTCTTTCTGTCTGTCCATGTGTCTGCCTGTATTTAGGATCTTATGTAGCCCTTCTTATTGTATCTAAGATTCTCAAAAATGGTGTTGGTTTCAGGTTTTTTGTTTTTCATTGAACCAGTGTTCATTTTGGTTTATGTTCTCTGGCACAGTCTTTGAGAAAGCATTTAAGCACATGCTTAAAGTCCCATTGAAATCAATGGAATGCTTAAATGCTTTCCTGAATCAAAGTCTGTATTAGGTTTGAATATCATCTTCTTGGCTCACTGTTTGTCAGGTTACTTCATTTTCCACATGCATTGGGACTGTACTCGCAAGAAGCCAGAAGGATCAAATAATTTTTATTTTCTGGACCATCTCTGTTTCAAAGGCTTCATTTGGTGATATTTTAGCATATTCAGTGTCTGGAAAGGGAAAAGAAAGCATTAAATTCACTAAAAAGCATTTCCCATAGGCCTGTTATCTAATCTCTAACCTGTGTTTATAGTGGAATGTGTAGTTTTAAAGCATTGCATACGATGGTTGATGTGGTAATCCCACTTTCTTCATTTTTGCATATGTGTTCTCAATTTCTTAAAACTTACTCTAGTAAAGTTCAAGGATCCTGCTTCACCTTGGCTGGTGCAGCAAGGGGGAACCAAAACTCTGTCTAGTTTGTCCTCTCCTACAGGAATCCTGCTGTCCAGGCTAGGAAATTTCCTATCAGGATTGAGATGAGAGGAAAGATGGAAATACCATGGAGCATTTTTGCTGTTCTTCTATAGAAGGGTTTCCCAATTTATAGGTCGGGACCCAAATATGGGTTGCCATTACATTTCAAAAGGTTTGCCAGGTGTCTCCCCAGGTGGCTCTAAAGGAGACATTCACACATTTTTAGAATTGCCCTGGGTCACCAAGTCTTCCTGAATTGTCAAAATGGGTCCCCATCTGGAAAAGGTTGGGAACCACTGTTGTCTAGAGTGGAAGCAAAGTGCTTCGACCTGCTGGGTGCTAGATAATTTGTGGCCTAGATGCTCCTGTTTTTCTGTAGACCACAATCTATTGGAGATGTAGTACATGGGTTGACACACTAGCTGTCTATCTTGCTCCCATTGGTCTTGAGTGTTCTGTGCAAATTCTGCCTTCACATTTGTTTGGAAAGGAAATATTTTCTCTATGCTTTTTCCTTCCTTGCGAATCATTGCAACTATGGTTTTAGAAGACAGACATTATTTTTGTTAGCAATCATTTAAATACTATAAGAATCAGGAAATACTGTCATGGTATCTTTATTTCTTTTTTCACAGGACTGTCCATGATGATAACACATTTATCAGCAATTATTGGCTAAAGTATTGTATGGACAGAATTTAAAAACAAATATTTAATTATCACTTGATTTTTACTTTGAAACTATAAGCATTTATGTACCAACTTCTGCAGCTGTTTCACGTGGCAAGGAACATTTCTGCAGCTTTGTAGATATTCATGCAATACTTAAAATTAACAAGTAACTCAAGGATTAATTACCCTGAAACTTTCTGGGTTTTAGATTTCACGATAATACACCACATTAGCAGACAGGAGTAACCAGATAATTACTCCTTAATTACGTGGCACTTAAAAGGACATGTTATGGGATCGATTGTTATAGTGCAGTCATTGATATGAGGTGTTATGCTTTGTTAAAATGATTTGTTATGCTAGTGATAAAGCTTTTTCCTTTAACATAAGAACATTATAATGGCTATACGGTGACAGAAAAATGGCTCATTTAACCCAGGCTATGTCTACATTATGGGGGTTTTCTGAAATATATCTTGGAAAAACTCCACTGTGTCCAGGCAACGCTTCTGCTCTTCCACTTTTTTTTGTGGAAGAGCATGTGCACTCTTTCGGAAACCTTGTCTTCCTTCTCCCACAAGGAAGAAGTGTTCTTCCAAAAGAGGAGGCTTTTCCAGAACTTGGCCCAGGGTAGATGGGCCAAATTTCAGATAATCCTCTTCTGAAAAAGCTATTGGAAAAATGTATGCAAATTGTGCAGCGCAATTTGCATACCTTTTTCCAATAGATCATTGTAGTGTAGACATAGCCCCAGTATCCTGTCTTATGTCAGTGGCTGGTGCCAGATGCCTCAGAAAGAGTGAACAAAACATGGCAATTATCAAGTGAATGTATCTCTTGTCTTCCAGTCCCAACTTCTGGCTTTAACAGTCTAAAATGTTATATATACCAAATGAATATATATAATAACTGCTTTTTCATAATTACTAAAACAAACCAAAACTATGCAGTAAGCAATACAGCTTACCAAAAATTAGTACATGTTAAATGCTGGACATGAATGAATAGCTGTGTAGTTTTAAACATTTAGTCCCATAGAATACCTTTGGAATTCTTTCATAATATGCTCTTTTCTGACCCTGCTTTTCACAAGGGTAAACTGAAGTGTTGAACATATTTTAATTTAATTTGTCTGCAAATAACCTTAAGGACAAAAGTAAAATAAAGAGGGCAATCTGACAAGCCAAGGGAAAATGAAGAGTTTCATCATGGTATAATAGTGATGACAATTTATCTATTTCCTCAGCTGCAAGGGTATAAAGCATTTTGTAGAATTTTAACCACCAAATCTCCTTAATTTAGAAATATGCTGACATTGCAAACATGGAACATTAGTACAGCAAATTGAATGTCCTGACTGTGCTATTGTCTGGATGTTATTGAATCGATTTTCTTCTTTTAAAAAGGCTGAAGTACTTCAAAGGCAATTGTTATTACGATTGTGCGCACGGTGTATTTTTTATTAGTTATCTCAAGAACAAAAGGAAAAGCACCATACATTTTGTAGATCTTTGTAAGCTACAACATAACTTAACTTGATTATCTGTCTTTGGAGGCCTCTCTGTGGTCAGATAAAAGATTGTGTGGTAAGGGCAAACAAAAGCTCTTTGTGATAAAGGAAGGCTACTGATCATAGAAATGTGTGTCTCTGTTTTTTGGGGTTTCTTTCCGTCCCCCCTTACAACTTTTAAAATACTGTTTAAAAGTCACATTCAAGAAGCATATTGGTGTGTGAAAGATTTCATCTTATTTGTCCCGTATGTACTAAAAAAAGCAGAAGCTGTCTACTTTTCCCAACATTATTGCTATTATTTGTATTGCCATAGCACATAGAAGCCTTAGTCATGGACCTAACACAAACACCCCACACTAGATCCTGAGCAGACACAGAAAGAAAGACAGATTGTAAGGTCTTTTGCGGACAGGAGCAATGTATAAGACAATAGATGGACACAGACACTGAAGTATGAAGAAGCAGTGAAACAATATTGTGCAACGGGATAGACAGTGGTTTCAAAAGTGGTTTTTTGTTTGTTAAAAATAGTGATGTCTGAAAATCAGACATTCACAGCTGTATTCTCTAATTCAGAATTCCTAGATGCTAATGATTTCTATTCCCTGATTTTAATTTGCAACAAATAGCCCCTCTCATCACTGAAAAGGGCGGAGGGAAGGGGAAGGGCCAGGGAAGGAATTTTATTAAGATAGGGGTAATCAAACCTCATCCTTTATGAGGTAAATGGATTGCCACAGGAAGGACTACTTTCCCTCATGGGAAGAATTATGAATTTGGCCAGTCACGTATTGGCTGATGCTTCCTGAATGCTTCACAAATTTTTGTGTGGATAATCATTTATACAAATTAAATTATATACCAAACATGCCTTTATTCTTTGTAAATGTTTATAATCCAATCAGGGAGGAGAAACAATATGATATTACCTAGGGAACAAACCCAATAGGGCTAATAATTAGTGAATAGTCAAACTCATGGTTTGAAATGTATTTGCCCTAACTATTTGGCACTACTTATGAGTAGCAAACACATCTGAAGAAAATCAGAATACATTTGCTAATAAAAAAAAATGGCTCAATTTATCATATCAGTGTTTCCTAATTTTATTCGGCCACAGAACTCTTTTAAACTCAAAAGAATTTTGCGGAACCCCTAATAACTGTCTAATATATGGAGCTGAAAAAGTAGAGCACAAATAAGTAAGGATCATAATAAACAAATGCTAAACAAGGTCATGAGATCAACATTTAGTTTAATTGCACATATTTAAAAACAAAAATCACATATATTATTATTTTTTTAATCATAAATTGTTGTTGTAATGGAATTTTCTTGCAGAACCCTTATTTTCACTTTGTAGAATCCCGGGGTTCCGCGGAACACCATTTGGGAAACACTGGTATAGTGCCCAGCATTGAGCGGCAGGCAATCAGACCTAGCTGATGGAGCAGGAATCAGAGACCAAGGGTCAAAACAGAGGCAGCCAGGAATCAGAGCAGAAGGTCAGAACTGTCATCAGAGCTCATGTGCCTGAGGCAATCATCACTCTAGAGACAGAGCTGACCATAAGCAACAGAATATCTGCAGTCAGGGAAGGCAGGAATAGAGCTGGATCGAAGGCAGGAGCAAGACTGGGGCAGATCTGGAAAAAGATGAAGAACCAGGCAAAAAAGAAAGAACACGGCAAGGGCTGTCTCGCAGCAGTTTAGAGGTCTGCCTTATTACTTCCTGAATGCCTTCCATGCATAAATAATGAGCCTGGACCAACTGGATGTCCTGGAAGTGCTCCCAATCTAGTCTTCTGTGGTCAGGACTTCCTGTGGTGTCTAGTCTCCTGGCATTTATAGCACATTGATCACGGCAGCCAGGTGGCAGTATTAGAGTGTCAGTCATCCAGAGCCCTGCTGGCCAGGGGTCTAGCCCACTGGATCCTTACACCAGTAATTCCTCTTTAATGATGAGTGTTTTAGCAAATGTACTCATTTCATTTTGGAAAATGTGCCCAGCCTAAGACCTCTATTCTAGAAATAGCGGTTTTGTGGTGAATGATGTCATCCATCTATGGAAATAATGCGATCATTTATTTATTGTAGTCCTTCAAAAGCACGATAAAATTGTTTTTAGTCACTGTGGTAAAAGCTGAACACTGCTGCAGTTATACTGAAAGCCAGGGCATAGTTCACAGTCTGTTTATTTTTAATTACTTTTGCTTACAGCGTATGTATCTTCTGACATATTGTACAATAGTAACTTAAAAGCTCTGCGCAGTATCCTGAGTGAAGAGAGCCACACCATGCATATTGTTAATCCTTCACTACAGTACAAAAAAAATCTAGAAATTCATATTAGCCATGCTTAGTCAACTAGATCTTGTTGTATAAACATGGCAGTATTTAAAATAGTATTTTAATGTATGAGTTATGAAGTGAAAGCAGTTGAATGGTTTCACATTAAAGGAAGCATTTTCATAAATCACCCATTTAAAAAAAAAACTTCTGAAATTGTCTGAATTCATATGGGGCTAGAGTGACACCTTACCGTCTGACCTGATCAAAGGACAGAATCAGTGTTTTCCTGGACAGGGTGAAGCAAACGGCAGTGGCACTAACTGGTCTCTTGCATGTTCCTCTGAAGAAACCTGTTCTAGTTGAACTACAGGTCTGGTGTGGCAAAGTAATTCTTATGCCTCACAAGTGACTGTAACATAATTAGTCAAAATATGATTGCCTTGTTCCTGTTTTTTGTAAATTCAATTTAGATGTTAGAGTATATTTCAGCCTAATTTGGATATCTCTATGTTCCTTGCTTAAGTTGGAACTTTTGCATGAATGAGGATCACAGAATTGACACACCTGTTTATATATAGTGCTGGCAGAATTAATATGAAAAGTTTAGGCATATTATTTTCAAAGTTTGAAAGTTACATTTTTAGATATTTAAATTACATTTAGAAGTTGGCATTTTGATGTCTAAATACTAAATAAAAAGAGAAACATCTTGTGACACACAAGAATTGTGATGCCACATCAGACCAATAGGAAAAAGAACAGAAAATTCAGGGTTTGGTACAGTATACCTCAAATTCTTTTATTATCTTATCATGTAGGTATTGCATGGTATTTCTTGCTTATATTATTCATACCTAGCAAATACTGCTAGTAAAAAGCATAAACGGGCAATGAAGTTTAATTTTTACACAGATTATTAGTAGTAGCCTGAGGAGACCCTGACTATGTAATACACTACACTGTTGTGTATTGAGTAGTCATCAGTTGTGTATACAGGATTACAATATATAATACACCTCTTAAAACCGCTGATATGGAAAGCACTTAAATATGTGAGAAATCCTGCCCTTGTTCAATAAAATATTAAAACCCACTGGAATCATACATATAAAATCAATGGGACTTAAGCACACTTAGGCTGTGTCTACATTGGCAAGATTTTGCGCGAAAGCAACCGCTTTTGCGCAAAATCTTGCCACCTTTCTACACTGACCATGAGAACTTGCACAAGAACACTGACGTTCTAATGTAGGAAATCAGTGCTTCTTGCACAAATACTCTGATGCTCCTGCTCAGGGATAAGCCCTCTTGAGCAACTGTTCTTGCTCAAGAGGCCAGTGTAGGCAGGCAATGTTAATTTCTTGAGCAAGAAAGCCCGATAGCTAAAAAGCACATCTCTTGCGCAAAGGCACATGCCACTGTAGACGCTCTCTTGCGCAAATACTTTAACGCAAAAACTCTTGCGTTAAAAGTATTTGCGCAAAATCATGCAGTGTAGACGTACGTAGCTATAGTGCCTTTACTGAATTGAGGACTGAGTGCATATTGCCTTAAATGACCACTATTTGAAACTCTGCAGTAGGACACAAACTAGGTGATTATAAATTATAACTTTGTTCTGTATTTTATATAATTTGCACTTTTATTTCACTTTATTGGTAGAGAAATTACCATTATGTCCTATTAGCTGACATGAGAGCCAGTTGTCTTTACTCTCAGACTTTTGGAAAATTTGATTATCACTGTTGACTTAATTATTGTGCCCAGCTCTTGACCAAAAATAGTTGCTAAAAAATGATAAAACCTGCAGTTCTCCAGAAGAGTTTCAAATGCAAGAGTGATTTTTGTCATCATTATAAAATCTTCTCTGCTACCCTTAATTTAATTGTTTCTATAAAACTAAAACTGACATGAAGATATTTATACATGATAAAATATGTTCTTTTTCTGTAGGATAAAACTCATGCATATTCTTCCCTAACGCTGCGTCTAGACTGGCAAGATTTTGTGAAAAGCAAGTGCTTTTGTGCAAAAACTTGCCAGCTGTCTACACTGGCCGCTTGATTTTGCGCAAGAGCACTGACATTCTACTATCTGAAATCAGTGCTTCTTGCGCAAATGCTTTGACGTTCCCGTTCGGACAAAAGCCCTTTTGCGCAAATACTTTTGCACAAAAGGGCCAGTGTAGACAGGTAGCTAAGACGTTTTGTGCAAAAGCAGGCTAAATGGAAAAAAGCCCTAGTGGATGCTCGGAGGCTTCGTAGCCACAATCAACTCTCGGACTTCCTGGTAACCCGAGCCTCCTTAAAGCAGACGCAGGCTGCTGAGGTCACAAGGCAGGAGCCATTTTCAGACCTCTGGCCACAGCTCTGCCATGTGGCCCCTGCCGTCCAGCAGACACTTCCCCAAGCACGATGGCAGCCACCCACACCCCCAGCACAGGAGGTCCCCAGGGCCAGAAAAAGAAGGGCCCCATCCTGGTCCCCAGGGGAGCTGGAAGCCCTCCTGGACCTCTGGCAGGAGGAGGAAGCCCTGCACGAGACCCGCTCCCGGCACCGCAAGGCCAACAATTTTTCCCGCATGGCCCAGGTGCTCGCCCAGCAGGGCCATCCAGCCCGGACCCTGGAGCAAGTCCTGGCTAAAGTAAAAGAACTGCGCCTGGGCTATGTGCGGGCCAGTGAGGGCCAGGGGGCAGGAGCCAACACCTGCCCTCATTACCAACAGCTCCACACAATCCTGGACCAGCCAGCACCAGAGGCACCAGATGTCCCGGTGGACAGCAGCACGCAGTACCCCTTCCTGTTCATGAAATGGGCTGCTCGATGCTCTGGGGCCCAGACGGGGATGTGGGTTGCATCCAGGGCTCCTCCACAGTTGGGGAACCCAAGGGCAGCGAAGCCAGCCAGCGTAGCGCCCACGTCACGCAGGCGGATCACTCTTGGGAGCAGGACATCGTTGATGGCTTGGACGACCTGCAGAAGGGTACAGAGAAACACAGGGTAACACATCACATAAGGCAGGAGTGAGTGTGCGCTCCCTTGGCGCCCCCCTCCCGTGATTCCCTCTGTCCTCACACACACACACACACATGCACACACACACCACAGCCCCCTCGCCCTACGGCCTCCTCTCCCACCAGCAGGCCTGTGCAAGGGAGGGACGGCCCAAATGCCTGGGTGACCCAGCCTGGAGTCTTGGCTGTCCCTGGGCATGGAGTGCAGCACCCTACCCCCACCCCACTCCTTTGGGACTTACCTCCATGATGATGACACCGACGGTGGATCTGCCCACCCCGAACTGGTGTGCCACCAATCGGTAGCTGTCCGGGGTGGTCAGCTTTCAGACTGCGATGGTGACCCTCTTGTTGACGGGGATGGGTGCCTGCAGCCAGGTGGTGGCTCTCTGGAGCGCAGGGGCGAGCCAGGCCCACAGCTCCAGGAATGTCCACTTTCGCATGTGGAAGTTCCAGAGCCATTGCTGGTCGTCCCATTGCCCCAGGGCCAGCCGGTCCCACCAGTCTGGACTGGTGTCCAGTCTCCACAGTGGCCTCTCCACCCTGGGGTGGGGATGCCACAGGGACGCCATGGCCTCCCTGGTGTGGGAGTCCGAAGTGGTCTGCGCCTCCTGGTCCTGGAACAGGAGGGCACCAGCCTGAGCACCAGCTGCAGGCACTCCAAAATGGCCGGCAGGGGCCAGAGCAGGGACTTGGCCACCCCTGGCTCCATGGCAGACAAAACAAGGCAAAAAAAAAAAAACAGGCAAAAGCACTAGGTGGCAAAAGGCAGTGGTGTCCAAAAGGCAGAGGGCAACCACCAAAACCGCTACAGCTGTCAGTCTGTACAAGAGGTACTAAAGCACGGAGCAGGAGAGAAACAGCTGTCCAGGGAGATCCCTTTAAGCACGTGTCTCAAAGGAGCTCCAGCCCCCGCCCCCGGAAAGGGCTGGTGCCCTTTTGCCCTCTGCAAAATGGTTCCGGGCTTCCGCTTTTGCAGAAAAGCATGCTGCCAATGTAGATGCGCTTTTGCACAAAAGCGCATCGTTATAACGATAACTCTGTGCCAGTCTAGATGCACTTTTGCGCAAATACTTTTAACGGAAAAACTTTTCTGTTAAAAATATTTGCACAAAATCATGCCAGTATAGACGCAGCCTTAGATTCTAAACTCGGTGTCAGAGGTTTCCCCTGAGGTGCTGTTGAAGCTTTCTCCTGGGTTGTAAAATACAAGTTGAATTCATTTTGTTGTTGGATGCTCCACAATGCAGCAGTCTTTCTTGGTTTGTCTTACTTCCTTAGGGATTCATATCTTGAAAAAAACTATACAGATCATGAATCACTTGGGACTCACTGGAGAGTGTATTGTACTGCATTGTAATTATACAGTATGTCTCTCACTGGCTGCTGTTCAACACGCCATTATAAAAATAGAAGCAACCATGAAAACACACATTTATACGAACTTCAGAATATTTTACTCAATAAAACAGGTCAAGTTCACAACAGAACTAACACAATAGGAAACTTACAACCTTTTCCAAGTGTCTGAACTTTAATCTTTCTAATTTATTTTGTTAGCTATAAAAACTAAATAATTAATTATACTGGAAATTAGCTCTCAAGATAATGCATTTCTGTAATAAAAAGAATTTCACATGTAGTGCCAGAGACTTAAACTTACATTAGATCTTATCCTAGACCAGTGTTTCCCAATTTATTTGGCCACGGCATCCTTTTAAACTCCAAAGAATTTTGCGGAACCCCTAATAACAGTCTTATATATGGAGCTGAAAAAGTAGACCGCAAGTAACTAAGGATAATAATAAACAAGGTCATGAGATCAACATTTAGTTCAATTGCACATATTTAAAAACAAAAATCACATTTAATATGTACAAAAAATAAAGCTCAAAAACTAATATGCATTACACTGGCAGTTTTCAATGTGGAGAGTAGATTTTCTTCTTTTCTTGTCAAATTCTTTTTATATTTGGTTTAATACTGGAAAGTTGGAGTTGCATATCTGGTGTGGCATTCAATAGATTTCTGTATTTTATTTTTGTTGCTGCGTAATTCAAGAACACAGTTTCGCACAATTGTGTGCTGGTGAAGGGTAATAACTAATGAATTGTTAACTTGATAAAGCTGAATATTCTTTACATAAGCCATTCCAAAATGTAATCAGAGAAACTTCTTTAAATTTTTGTATTTATTGGTCGCCTGAAGCAATTTCGATCAGGTTTTCATAATCTCGTGTAGAAAAAACAACTGACTTTTCTGTTCTACTTAATGGATTTCAAATCCAGTTATTGTTGTCATTTATGGTTGGAAAATACTTCTTGATGTTCATGAAGATGATCTGCAGTGTCCTGTGAATATCTTTATCAAGTTCACGTTTGTTTTCTTCAAGGAAATTATTCAGGGTTGGGCAACAATCCAAATTATTTTGTCCTACAGATGAGATCACACCACTGACTGACTGCATGCGCAGCGCTGAGTAGTGACATTATCGTCCCCACTCTCTGGCTAAGCTGGCATTACACAGGGACACTTATCATGGCAAACATAAATGAAAATTGTTTTCAATAAAATTAATAAATGCTTAAATATTAATTATGTTGTAATCATAAAATGTTATTGTAATGGGATTTGCTCTCAGAAAATTATTTTCACTTTGCGGAACCTCGGGGTTCCGCGGAACACCATTTGAGAAACACTGTCCTAGACCATAACAATAGTAAAGCAGGTGTCACAAGTGAAGACATCTGGATCAAATGGAGTTCTAGAGGAGATCTATGAGCTGGCCATACTTCAAGGCACCTCACATGGGTCTTCTGCATTACCTGGCAGCAAGAGTCAGTGCCACAGGACATGAAGGATATCAACATCAACCTTGCCATCTCTGCAAACGTAAGGGTAATAGAGCAAACTCTCATAATTGCCACATCATTTTCTTGTTCTCTGTTGATGGGAAAATCTTCCATGGATCACATGGAATGGAATTAACACCTATCTTGTAGAAACCATCCTCCTATAATCTGTGCATATTTTAGTTTAGGAAGGGCCCAATTGACATGATCTTCACAGCCTGCCCTCTTTAAGAAAAGTGTCTTGAGCTAAACAGTGGTCAATATAGAGAATCACAGGACTGGAAGATGCAGGACAATTTCTATCACTAGGACTGGAAGAGACCTTGAAATGTCTTCTAGTCAAAAACTGCTTTTGCTGTATTTTAAGTTGATTGTTTCTTGTGCTATTCTCAAAGATTAACAAGAACATTTTTCCTCTTCTTTGTTACATTTTATGTTCTTGAAAACTATTATGTCATCCTCATTCTTCTTCAGATTAAACAAATTTCATTTTTTCAGTCTTCCATCATAAGTTATGTTTTCTAGACCTTTAATTATTTTTGTTGTCCTTCTCTGGATTTTCTCCAGTTTGTCCAAATCTTTCCTGGAATGTGTCTTACAGAACTCCAATTCAGGCCTAATCAATGGAGTGGAGCAGAAGAATTACTTATCATGTCTTGCTTACAGCACTCTTGCTAATGCCTTCCAAAATGATGTTAGGGATTTTTTTTTTTTTTTTTTTTGCGACAGTGTTACTCTTGACTCTGATTTGTCTTATGAATTTGCTATGGCCCATAGATCCCTTTCCTCAGTATTCTTTTGTACAAAGTCATCCTCTACTTTGTATGTGTGCAACTGATTGTACCTACATAAATGAAGTACTTTATCCTTACTGAATTTCCTCTAATTTCATATCATTTCTCAATTTGTCTAGATAATTTTTGAATGTTAATCCTATTCTTCAAAGCACTTGCAACCCTTCCCAACTTGGTATCATCTGCAGATATTATAAGTGTACTCTCTATGCCGTTATCTCAATCATTGAGGAAGATATTGAACACAACTGATCCCTATAGGACCTCACTCAAGATATCTTTCCAGCTTTACTATGAACCACTGATAACTACTCTCTGGGCATGGTTTTCCACTAGTTATGCATCCACCTTATGGTAGCTCAACCTAGGTTGTATTTCCCTAATTAGTTTATGAGAATGCCATGCAAGACACTATGAAAAGCCTTCCTAAAGTCAAGATATACCACAAGAGGCTATTGAGCTTTAATCCTATTGGAAGTTATAAAGAGCCTAAACTTTTAAGATTATTTATGGCAAAATATTTTGACAAAAGGTGCTAAATTTCTGAAACTCATAACTCATAACACAATGGATATACTTGTAAATTCACAAAAAATCATTATGTACTCCAAGAAAATTTACTCTAAATTTGGTATGATAAGTTCTTCATATCTCATTGAGGGCCTTAACGGCAAAAATCAAAAGAACCTTAAATATGATGGAATTGCGAGCTGCTCTTCCATGATGGTGGTGATTATTGGACATGTATTTTTCATTAGCACCAAATCATAGTAATAATACTATCCTTTTAATTAACCATTTTTAGTACAGGAGAAAGAAGCACTGCAGAAGTCAGGAGCCATTGTGCTCATTCTTGTAGACTTTGTTTCTTCCCTGAGGTAAAGAGAAGAGAGAGAAACAATAGAGACAACTGTTAATCTGTCTTTGTTCTGAAGGATAATTTGAGGGTTAACCCCAGCCATTCTTTTTCATCTATTTCCTCTATAAAAATTCCAAAAGTATAGAAGCAAATCTGTGCATAAGCATTATGGGGGGTGCAGGATGAAAAGGAAGTAAGAACGGGCTCATCAGATTTTTCCATAGCACAAAAGTATGACAAATCAAAGTGCATGGAATGCTGGCTATTGAAAAGTGTACAGTGAATTACCCATCTGCACAGACTTGGAAGAAAACATTTCCAAGCTATTGTCTGATGTTGCCATTTTTAATATGGTCTCCAACACACTGATTATAAAATTAATGGCTGCAGTTGACCTTCTCCCCGCTTTATGGAATGCTTTGTATTCACACAGATGTGAAACACTCTCCAAATAATGGATGATATGTTAGACACAGCACATTACTTCAGTCCGTCAGTTTTGACCTGATCAGCTTCCACAGATTAAGCATTAACAACAAATAAAGACCTAACTATTCTAAAAGTGACTACATTGTAGTTATGTTTGGCACTTTTAACCACCATTTAAAAAAAAAAAAGAACCAGAGAAATTCCCAGATGATATATCTGCTCAGGCGGGCTGACAGCTTCTGCGGGGCCCCCAGGCTAGATGTGTGGTGGCTTTTTGTTCCTTTCGTCCCCCTTCAGTAGGCCTGTATCGCCTCTATTACCCTTATCTTCAGAGATGAAATTAACAAGACACAGAATGAAAATAACTAAATGCATTTATTACTTACAGTCTTCCTGTAAAAACTCAATGGCTGATTTCTTCTTAAATGTCTTTATCCTGCCTGCTGGAATTTCTGTGATAGAAATTGGTGAATATGGTGAATGTTTATTGCTAGCAATTGCTTAAATGTTGAAATGATTCTGCTTTGGTCAAGATTATACCTCTTTCCATCAAATATTCATGTAATCAAGTTTTATTGGCACAAAAATTCATGGAAGACAAATTTCATCGTTATACATGCAAATACGGCCGTAGCTGAATAGATTTCCATGTATTCCTCCACCTTAGAAGTCCTTTTTAAATGTGGTGGCAGGGTGCAGCTACAAGTTTATGCCTCTCCAGCAGTCTGTTAGAGAATTTGAATAGGGCAAATAATAGCGCACAGCTAATGAGTGAATAGCCATGACTTCTGTTTTTCCCTCCAAAGAATATGGGGCTGACCTCCACATATGCCCCATGATGTGGAGCCAACACCCTCCCGTGCCCCGCCCGTGCCTTCCCAGAGAAGAATAATTTGGGATTCCACATAAAAAAACACAGGGTGTTTACCATCCCCATCTTGCCACTATCTTATTTTTTCCACTGAAGTGGCAATAGGGGCCTTATATTTCACTTTCCCCCTGAGATTTTCAAGCACTTGAGAAACATCAATTCATACTGAGCTCTAAAGGTCAGATTCAGCCATGCTTATTCATGGTGAGAGGTACATTATTTCTCCAATCGTCCCAATGAGACTTGCCAGCAAGAATAAGGGTGATAGAATTGAGGTTATAGATGATACTAATAGAAGTTTAGCATACTTAGTTGTTATAACTACTAATATGATTGCTATTATAGCTATTGTTTATTTATGCTTACATTCTTTAAGACAATCAAATATAGACATTCAAATATGTACAAAAAGAGCACGTGAAAACTGTGAGTATAAAAGTTTTAGTATCATGTTTAATAATACTGAGTTTCTGGCAAAAAGATACTGGCTGTCTAATTGCATTTTTTATATGGCACTCCATTTTGCAACCAGTTGTTTTAATTATACTGATTGATCTATATGCTCCCTAAAAGGTAGACCAATACAGATGAGTCAAACATGTGAGACTGCCTTTATGAACTGACATTCTTAGTATAATTTCAACCACAAAAATGCGTTTGGCTCTATATTTGAAGCCGTGTGTGAGGGAGGGTGAGAACGACCCATTAGATCAATATGATCAGTCTTCTTTTTTTATATGGATGTCCCAAGTTTATGCCCAGTTGTCTTGAAAAGTGGAGCTCAAAATGAATTCTCAGATCAGCTGTTTGCCCTGGTTAGATTAATAATAGAGAATAACAAATATAATTAACTTGTGTAATTTTTAGCTTAGCCCTCAGGGCTGTGGAGAAGAGCTTGAAAACATGAGCTATAAACACACAAACATAAGAAGTCAAATAAAAAGTACCCACATTCATTATTTAATGAACACATTTTATTATGGAGGTGGGGGGAGGCCTGTGGTTGGCAATACTGCCCTGCTGCCACTGCCACTTTGGTGGCAGAGGGCAGGCCAAGAGGGCACCGTATCCTGGTGTGTTTAGGACTCTAGAACACCTTTAGAGAGCCCTGCCCCACCTTCCTTTCTTGTGTAAAGACTGGGTAGGGTTGGTATTTGAACTATTCCCTCTCAGTTTATGGGGATTGCACAGTTCCCCAAAGCATGTGGGGAGGGATGGAATCAAGAGTTGTGAGGTGGCTGTCCATGCAACAGGCTGTATCTTATGAAGGAGTGTAGCAGTATGCATGACACCCCTGTGCACCCAAGGACTTTGAAAAGCCATGTGTCTTCTTAGAGCTGAGTGCCCACCAATATTGATTCTGTGGCATCATTACCCCAAAGGCCCTCAGTGCAGGACATAATTTATCATTTGAAAACTAGAACTGGTATGTTCTGACTTAATTATCTCTCATGAAGGAAAAAATATATTTTTAAGTTTATTTTTAGCTCTAGCAAAGTGAACTCTTTCTTTTTATATCTAGAGCAAATTGGTAATTTTCTCTGTGGCTACACTAAACTGTATTGACTCTATATTGCACATCTAGGAAACCTATATTTTCATTTTTTTATCAGTGCATGACATTTTAAAAACAAAATTTCTCTTGTTTTCTTTTAATAGCCACTAAAAGTGCACATAAAGTCATACAGAGAAAGAAAAGTAGTAACTATTTAAGTATTCTAAGTTAACAACTTTCTTCTCATATCTATTTAAAGCCACTTGTTACAAATGAATATTGAATCTTTAGTAATAAACTATATAAAAATGCATAAAATAAGCAATGCAGAGATTTGTGATTAAACAGTCTGTTTTCATAATTAATAAGCCAAAGATGAAATAACACCTGGCTTAGCTATATTTAAGCTAAACTATACTTAAATTCATGACATTTTAAATGAGAGAATGTGTAATAGGCGTAAGGGAATAGTAACAGCAAGCAAGCCATGTACATATGTGAAAAACACTCCTAATTAACTGTTTTTCCCTACCAGCATATGGGATTAGATTTACCAACAGAAAGTGGCTCAACAAAATACAAATGTCTTTGAGCTACTTTCTTTCTCTTTCAGAGTGATTTATTAATGGGTTGTTGAGTGGCAAAAGAACCTGGCCTTCGTGCCCACATTAATATTTAATCAAGTGCTAACAGCACTAAAATATCTATAAGACCCAGAACTGCCTACAGGAGCTCTGCCGGTATAAATTGTACCTGATCTCTGAGGGACAAAGGATTATTAAATTAAAGATGTGGGCAAGTTACCATGCTGTCATAAGCAGATATACTCATACTTTTAATTTGCTTAATTAAGCTTACCGCTGTTTTCAGAGGTTTAATTTTCAGATGTAAAAAAAAGTGTTGCTAATTCAGTCTGGCTATGTGAATGCTCAGACTGAGCTAAATTGTTTCCTTTTTTTTCTTGCATGAAAAAATTAGCTTAACTTTTTAAATTTTGGAAAGGTATATATTTTAAGTCTTCCAAAACAAAATTTAGTGTCTGCCCTTCTGTAAGAGAAAAACAACTTTGCTTAATACTACTATACAATGTTAACAATGGCATCTAATAATTTCAGAAATAGTGTAAGACCTCTACAGTAAATGAACAGTAATTTATTTAAACAAGATTTCAGTAAGGAGTTTTTGTACACTGTCTCATGGTAAATATGTAAATTATCTTTTCTTGTGAATTAAGATAAGCATTATGGTTATACTCTATAGGATGGGTTAATGATGTAAGGTACACAAACATTGAATTTCACATATTCCTTTTGAACGACTTTACCTCTCAGCAGGTAAGATTTGACTCCTCTGGGTCAGGAACTTGGTTTTTGTTTTCAGCTCTGCCTGAAGTGACCTTGTACAAGCTCTCATTTATCTTCTCTGTTAAATTAGTGAATGATAGATATCCCTCATGGTATGAAACTTTGTTCAATAATAAAGATTGTGTGAAGGGCACTTAGCTGTTAAGAGTCAACAGTGGAAGAGCTGGGACTGGAACACATCATTGAGCTTGCAGTGTAGTGCATCTTCCACAAGGGCTGTAGGGTATTGTTAGGGGAGACGTGTGCTTTCCATTTTGCTTCTCCAAAATTGTGTGACGGCTGGAGCTTTTTGCGTCATCTGCAATAGGAGGCAAAAATCACATTACTCATGATAAAATTCACAAAAGTGGCAATGCTGTATAAGGGCAAATTTTGTTTAACTTAGATTGATGTAAATCCAGAGTAACTAGTTCAGGAGATTGACACTAAATTTAACATCGATGGCCCTTCTTAATTCATTTCCACAGATGTAGCCTCTGTAAGTCTATTGTAGCTATAGGCAAGACATGCAAAATATCTTTTTTTTTTTAATTGTGTATCCAAAGCCACAGAAAAAATCTGGAACTAGCTTTCCTCTCACTAGCTCTATTATGTACCAACAGAGTACATAATTTTCTATATTTTGCTTTGTTAGGTAAATTGAACACACTTTTTGTCTGAAGCTGTGGTATAAGGCATTTCAGAATTTTTGGCCCTCTGTTTCTAATCTTGCAGTATATAGGTGAGACAGATATTTGGATGCTCTTTGATTATTCATGTTGTTTCTGGATCTATCACTGATGTAACATAAATGGGGTGTATATTTCACATTTGGGTCTGACCAGGTAACAGTGCTTACTCAACTAAAGAGAGAAAGATGAGGTCCTTTGTAATAGTTGCTTAGAAATTTACGTTTTTAGGATCATCAAGAGACAAAGCTAGAGTGCATTAAACACCTGTGGCTGGCCTACGTCACATGACTCAGGCTTACAGAGCTTGGGCTGTAGGATTATAAAAATTACAATGTAGATGTTCTTGAACATGCTGGATTCTTTACTCTGTGACCCTACAAGGTGAGCAGGAAGCAGAGCCTGCGCTCCAGCCGAAACACAAACATCTACACTATTAGTCTTTGCCCTACAGCCCCAGTCTGCCACACCTATGTCAGTTGACTCAGGATAGTCACTGCTGTGGTACAAGTCTTTTATTCCTGTGTAGCTGCATTCTTAGTGGCTCAGAATAGCTCTTGTGCTGAGCGCTCAAAGCAGTTGAAGCACGTGGGAAACGGACCGAGGCCTTGTCTGCACTTGAAATTTGTACTGGAATAACTAATTTGCTTAGGGAGTGTGTTTTTTTTTTTTTTAACTGAAACAATGATGGTCATTCATGGCCTTGTGGGGGCACGGTTATAATGATCTAAAGATGCTGTCACAGCAGTATAACATATTCACTTTCCTGTACTAGAATAAGCTATACTATTATAAGCACTCTTTCACTGGAATAACTGCTAGTATTCTAGGGGCAGCTCTACTGGTACAGTAAAAGTGGTACTTTTTATGTATATAGAAAACTACGGAGGGAATGTCTGCATGGCTGCTAGGAGCAAGTGTCTCAGCTCAGGTAGACATGTTTGGCCTAGTGGGGCTTGCAGTAGTACATTAAAAATAGACGTGTGAACATTTCTGTCCGAGCAGGCTCAGGCTGGCCACCAAGCTCACACCCACCCTACGCTGGTGTTTGAGCTTCGATGACTAGCCTGATCTTTCACCAGCGCCACAGTGTCCACAGAGCTATGAGTCCCAGTGGCATGAACTTATCTACCTAGGCTGGGAGGCTCACCCGCAGCTGCTGTGTAGACATACCCTCAGAAACCAAAGACACAGAGTAGGATTTGGGCTGGGTAGAATGTAAGTACAAAACCCCATAGGGTGATCTAAACCCCTGTACAGGTGTAGCATAATAGGAGCTATTAGACAAAATCTTAGTTTTGTTTTTTCTAGTTTTTTCCTTGGTTCATTTGAATTGCAACCTTAAAACAAATTGAAATCCATTTTAAATAATGTAATTCTTTTAAGGGAAAGGAATTTACTTATAGCCGTTATATTGCATTCTTCTCTAATTTTCATCTGAACTGCACATTACAAAGAGATAGAGTTAAAATTTTACATACATGACCATTGGTCATTTTATCTCTTGATACTTGATACATTTTACACTTTTTTCCCCCCAGAAGAACTACTACTACAATACATGCTGCTGGCATGATTTTTCTGTGATGGTCCTGGCACAAGCTGTTAATAAATTAGGCACACAGCCTCTTGATGGCAGTGTATTTCCTTCTTGAGTACATGGGCTTTACAGAACATTTATGTCTCGTTATAACCAATACAGAAGTTTATGCCCTAATAAATCGGGGCGGAGGGAGGGTTGCAGAGATGGTCTTGACAGTAATGAATCTTTCTGTTGCCATTTCCACTTCACAGAAACAAATAATGAAGCAAAACTGCCCCATCTGGCCACTCAGTAAGAGTCAAATCGCTGTGGGATGATATTTTCTCAAGCGTGACAAAGGTCATTGTGTACAGCAGGAGTGAGTGATAGTAGGTTGGGTTGTGAGTGACAGTGTAAAATGAAGCCATTTATGAGCTTTTATCATTATAATTACATTTATTAGCCGTGCTACCAGGTTCCACGTCCCCTCGGGGCAATGTGTTCTTGCATCCAAAGCTCCCTTATCTGATTTCTGTAGATTATTTTGAGAGCTATTGGTTAGTTACTTTGCAGAAGTTGATATAAGCGGTTCAATCAAATATTAAGACACTATCATTAGAAACTCTTTTCCACTTACTTTCATATTTGGTTACTTGATATAAAGAGGAATTTTTATTAGATTGCTCTGAGTTATTTTTAACAATCAAAAACTGGCAGAAGATGCTTTATCCTAGTTATAGATGAATGGAATAAATAGGTTTATTCGATGTGGAAGCACTTTAGGAACATATGGTGGAAATACAAGATATGTCAGACTAGATTGAACCAATGCTCTGTCAAGCCTGGTATCTGGCTTCTGGCAGTATGTGGACACATCCTGGAGTCTGCTTGTGTTGTCATATTATTCATTTGTTAATGAAGTCAGGCAAAACCTATGATCCGATGCTTCTGAGGTCTCTAGTTCATCTCTCCACAGGCCCACCTTGTAGGTCTTCCCTGCTGCTTACTCAAGATGCTTTTGCTACAACAGCATCACTCTAAAACCTATTGTTCTCCCCCCCCCCCCCCCCAGATTTTATATTGGTGGTTGGTATAGCAGGGTGAGGCTGGCTTCAGCCCTTGGAAGACCATTTACTCTTGTTGTGCTGGTTTAGTGTGGGCTTTGTCCACCTCAGTTTTTTATGTCTGCTGCAGAAAAGGATGCAGAAATAGACATGGGGTTGTGGGAAATATTCCCCCCAGACTCAAGCTGATGCCCTGAATTATGGTGATTGAATACCCTGATGTCATTTCAATGAGTGTTTGTGACCCCATGTACCCATGAATGTTTTAAAATGCTCTGATTCTATAGATCCCTCTCTGGATACTTCTAGTCAGCATACTGGCATGTTTTAGGTATCTGTGTGTTGTGAAGACCTGGTTTTGAAACTCTGACTGCAGCACCACAGCCAATCTCACATAGCTAGCAGCTTTGATTACTACTAGCTAAGTGACCCTAACATACTCCTAGTCCAGAATTTCCTGAATAAAGTATGACCTCAAATGTTCAACCTTCTCCTGGAACATTCCCAAGAGTAATAAAGTCTGTTGCTCCTTTAAAGAGGCATTGCAGTGTTAATAATCCCTCCAAGACAAACACAGTACTGCACTGTTTTAGAAGAAAAGTAAAACAAGTTCATTGACAAAAAGAGAGAGGTTTTAAGTGAGTTCAGGTACGAGAGAGAAAAACAAAATGGTTACAAACATATACAAGTAAATGCACTTTCAAGTGTCTAATATTTGCTTAAAAAACTACTGCCTTGGTTCAGGGTAAGTCTCTTACAAAGCATTTTCTTTCCAGTGATTGCTTAGTTTCTTTCCATCAAGAGCTTCCAGGCAAGTACAAAATGCTGGTTTCCTTTGTTTTCTGGGTGAAAGATTTTGTTAAGTGGGTGTCTCACCTATGTTAGGTTCCAAGAGACTTCAGTTCTCTTATCTTTTTCAGCTTGCCACAGCTCTGGCTTTTGTGTATGGCTAGTGATGGATGCCAAGGTGGCTTATTTTTTTCTTATTCTTCCCAAATCCAGTGTTTTGTCCCCAGATTCAGGGTGACCTCAAGCTGTTCTACCCTTCCAGTGGACTTCCCTTTCTGCTGCTGATTTATATGTAAATGTGTTTCCATTGTTTTTGGTCAGACCTGGCTTAATTTAATTGGAGAGAGAGAAAACTGCCTTCCCTCCTGTGTGCAAGGAAACCTGTTTATCAACTCCACCATCATGACCTGGTTTAAACATCTTTTAGTAATAGATTTTAAAGCATAATATCAAGTATCCATAACTCTTCAATACTTAAATTTTACAATGATATTAATAATCTGTCATTAATAACTTTTATAAAAGTCTTTATTTGATACTTTTTTATAACACAGTAGGACTGTATGTAATCTGTTGATTCAGCTACTTATCATTTGAGAGTCAGACCCCTGGTCTTTATAGTTAAGTGGCTATGTCTTTCACTCACCATTGCTGGCTTTAATTACCATTTATGTAAATTTGCCTTCATTGTCTTTGCCTGATGACCAGGCTCATCTGATAAACAATTACATAGTCCTTTGTTTAAGGCAATCAGTGCTTATCTTTACTTGCTAAATGCATTTTAAAAATATAATTCTAGTACAGGCAGTCCCCGGGTTACATGGATTCGACTTACATCGGATCCCTACTTACAAACGGGGTGAGGCAACCCCGCACTAGCTGCTTCCCCCCAGCAGACCAGGGAGACGCGAAGCTAGCACCCCCCCCCAACAGACCAGGGAGACGCAGAGTGGCTTTTCTCAGCAGACACCTCAGATTGAGAATAAAGGACTGAGGGAAGTGAGGTGTGGGAGAATAAAACTGAGCTCTGGAGAAATGTTTGGCTAGAGTTTCCCCTACAATATGTACCAGTTCTGACTTACATACAAATTCAACTTAAGAACAAACCTACAGTCCCTAACTTGTACGTAACCCGGGGACTGCCTGTACATATTTATAAGTCATTATACACAGTACACAATTCATATATGTTGTACATATATTGATGATCACTGAGTTATTAGTTTTCCAATGACATTGTACCTTCCAACTTTTAGATATAGATTGTTAAAGAATTTGTTAGGAAATATGTCAGGCTTGACAAGAGCTGCTGGTACAGAGTACCAAACAACAGATAGGCCTCTGTGTCATACATTATCCTAGCACATATCTGTGCAAGGACTTTTTCACCTGCTGCAGAAAAAATCAGGACTGATATTTCTTATTTTAATTTTTCATTTTTTACTGTCTCACCTACATTATCTCCTTTTCCTTTCTTTTCAAAAGTATTGCCTTCCTTGAGAAATAAAATTATAAAGATTGATTTTATAATATTAAAAAACAGCGACCAGCTATCATTCCTAATTATGTCTCTTGGTGTGATTGCTGAGACTAATAGCAAAGCAGTCTTTCTTTCTTTCTTTCTTTCTTTCTTTCTTTCTTTCTTTCTTTCTTTCTTTCTTTCTTTCTTTCTTTCTTTCTTTCTTTCTTTCTTTCTTTCTTTCTTCTCACATTTAAAAAATGCCCATATTCTATCAGTATGGCCATTTCTATCATGTTCCAATAGTTTTATAATTGTATGTCATAAGAACATAAGAATGGCCATACTGAGTTAGATCAAAGGTCCATCTAGCTTGGTATTCTGTCTTCCAACAGTGGCTAATGTAATCCCTTTCCTGTCATCCATTTCCAGTCTTTGACAAACAGAGGCTAGGTTCACCATTCCTACCCATCCTCACTAAAAGCCATTGAGAGACCTATCTTCAATGAATTTTATCTTTTTTTGAAACTTGTTAAATTCCTGGCCTTCACAACATCCTCTGGCAAGGAGTTCCACAGGTTGACTATGTACAGCGTGATGAAAAACTTCCTTTTGTTTGTTTTAAACCTGCTACCTATTAATTTCACTTGGTGACCCCTAGTTTTAATACTATGGGAACAAGTAAATATTTTTCCTTATTCACTTCTTCAACATCAGTCATGATTTTATAGACCTCCATCATATCCCTCTTTAGTCTCCTGTTTTCTAAGCTGAAAAGTCCAAGTCTTTTTATTCTCTCTTCATATGGGACCCATTCCAAATCCCTAATCATTTTTGTTGCCCTTTTCTGAACCTTTCCCAGTGCCAATAAGGTTTTTTTTAGATGAGGCGACTACATCTGTACTCAGTATTCAAGATGTGGGTGTTCCATGGTTTTATATAGAGGCAATAAAATATTTTCTCTCTCATTTTCTATTCCTTTTTTAATGATTCCTAACATTCTGTTTGCTTTTTTGACTGCTGCTGCACAATGACTGGATGTTTTCAAAGAACTATCCACAATGACTCTGAGATCTATTTCTTGAATAGTTATAGCTAAATTAGTCTCCATCATATTGTATGTATAGTTCAGATTATTTTTTCCAATATGTATTACTTTACATTTATCAACATTAAATTTCATTTGCCATTGTGTTGCCCAGTCACTTAGTTTGGTGGCATCTTTTTGGAGCGCTTCACAATCTGCTTTGGTTTCAACTATCTTGAGCAGTTTAGTATCATCTGCAGATTTTGCCAACTCACTGTTTACCCCTTTCTCCAGATCATTTATAAATAGGTTGAATAGGACTGGTCCCAGTACAGACCCTTGGGGGACACCACTAGTTATCTCCCTCCATTCTGAAAACTCACTGTTTATTCCTATCCTTTGTTTCCTGTCTTTTAACCAGTTATGAATCCATGAGAGGACCTTGCCTTTCATCCCATGACAACTAACTTTCCTTATGAGCCTTTGGTGAGAGACCTTGTCAAAAGCTTTCTGGAAATCTAAGTACACTATATCCACTGGATCCCCCTTATCCACATGCTTCTTGACCCCTCCACAAAGAACTCTATAGATTAGTAAGGCATGATTTCCCCAACAAATTATGTTCATCTATGGTATGTCTAGACTACATGCCTCTGTCGCCAGAAGCATGTAAATTAGACTACCCGACATAGTCAATAAAGATAGGATTTAACTATCCCCGGCTTCATTAAAATAAAAACAGCCGCTGTGCTGTGCTGGCTCAGCTGATTGTCGGCACAGCGCGGCAGTCAAGACGCGGATCGGTCGAGAGGGAACACCTTTGTCGACCGCTCCCTTATGCCTCATAAAACGAGTTTTACAGGAGCGGTCGACAAATGCTTCCCCTGTCAACCGATCTGCATCTTGACTGCTGCGCTGTGCCGATGATCAGCTGGGCTGGCACAGTGTGGCGGCCATTTTTATTTTAATGAAGCCGAGGATATTTAAATCCCGTCTTCATTGACTATGTTGGATAGTCTAATTTACATACTTCGCGCGACAGAGGCATGTAGTCTAGACATACCCTATGTGTCTGACAATTTTATTCTTTACTATAGTTTCAACTAATTTGCCAGGTACTGACGTTAGACTGACTGGTCTGTAATTGCCAGAATCATCTCTAGAGCCCTTTTTAAATATTGGCGTCACATTAGCTATCTTCCAGTCATTAGGTATGGAAGGTGATTTAAAGGATAGGTTACAAACCACAGTTAATAGTATGCTGTCTGGTCCAAGTGACTTGTTACTGTTAAGTTTATCAATTTGTTGCAAAACCTCCTCTAATGATACCTAAATGTGGGATAATTCTTCAGAATTACCTAAAGAATGGCTCAGGTTTGGGACTCTCCCTAACATACTCTACAGCCTGGACTGAGGGTCCAGCAGCTTTTAGCTCAAGCAGTAGAGGCTCTTATACTAAGCTTCAGAGGTCCCAGGTTCAAATCCGTCCGGTGGCGGTTACACCAGGACAATGGGATGTGCCTGAAATGTGTTTTTCATAACACAGAAAGGGAGGGGACTGCTACCAGGGACAGTTATATAGTAAAATAAACACAGGGGCAGAGCAAGAGGCCAGAGATGGGGACTAGGACAGCTATAACACCATTGGAGCAGCAGGGGTCAGGATAGAGGTAAGGTTCACGTGTTGGTGCTGCGCATGGTTAACCCATCCTTCCCACTCTATCCTCCATCCCCACAGCTGGAGCCCAAACTTCTTCCTCCATCCTCAGCTGCAACCCAGACAGCTCAGAGTAGAGAGGTGAGGTCCCAGCACCTACAGCCCCTGTGTGGCCACATCATATCCAGACTGTAGCCCCAAATCTTGAGCAGCCAGGAAGAGAGCCCCCCCCAGTGCTCCAAGAAGCTCTAGGGAGCCACCAGCCAGGCAGTGTAGCCCCTACCACCCTAGGAGAGCCACCAGCATGGCCCCCACTGCCCTAGCTAACCCTCAGGAGCCACTGCAAGGGCACCTTGGTGGCCACACTCCCAGCCCCAAGCCGCACTCCAATCCACTGCCCTGAGTCCCCCACACCTTCCAAACCCCTGCCCTGACTCCTACACCCCCTCCACCTTGCCCTGGCTGCTGTGGTGAGAGAGGGTGGGGGGTAGTCCTCTCTCCCCAGGGCAGACTGAATAATGAACCCTTCATCCACAGCCCCACACCAGAGCAATGACTTAAGTGAAGAAAAACAAAAAGTAATTATGTTAAGCAATGCTGGGTAAATCTTCTAGTGACATAATAATGGCCAAGAAAGAAAGCAATTTAAGATCATGCTTACTGTATGAATCTAGTTTTCATATACCAAACATAATCATATACTAGTGACTTGCCTGGCCATGATATTGTATCATGAGACCAGTTATGCAGTGTTGTCCTCTGTGAAATGATTTCATTTCCATCATAGAGAAAAGTTAACAGTATGGAATGGTTTATGAGCTGTAGAGTATCTTTGTAAAGTCAGTTGGACTTTCATTTGGTTGTTTCAATTATCATTTCAAAGCAAGCTATAAAGAAGAGAAAAGAAGAACAACCTTACCACTTGCTGTGAGCTATTTGTTCTCTAGCTTTGACCAAAATGTTGCCCTTTTATTGATTGCAGTTCTGAGAGTCATGCTTCTGCAGAAGCAAATATGTGCTCATTTGCTCTGAAAAAATGATATTGGTGCCCTAACGAAATGCATTTCCTCACCCACAGCATGTGGTTAATTACAGCTATTAAACGTCAACTTCCAAAAAATACTTTTAATCAAAGTAATTCTCCCTTTTATCCCATTTCATCCTATATTTATATCCCATGCTATATGCATTGGTTAACTGATCTGAACCTTCTTTTGAAAATCACTGACCCAGGGGAAACAAAAAATTAAACTTTTTTTTTTGCATTTATTTCAGGTACAGTCTTAAAGTTACTAACTGAATCATAGAGACTGATTTTACAGCATTAGAAACTTGTTGGAAGATCCTGTTTTTTGCCCAGTGTAGCAGGTTCAAGGGATTCTGCTTGTTTAGATAAATTCTTTGTCATTTGGTTGATTGTCTGATCACAATATTCATATTATTTGATGTTTCCTCACACTACTCAAACATAAATTTGAATATTCACAAGATCTGTTGTTACTTTACCAATGAATTTTAGTCATTTCAGATAGATATACAGAATGGATATTCAGAATAATCTCTGCTATGGAATTAGATATTGCATCATGGAGTCTCTAAATTGAGTGATTTGGGGAGAATAAATGAAAATGTACAGGGAGCAGGACAAATGAATTTACAGTATAATTAAAACAAAGCGACAATTGATCTCCTTAATAGAGACCAGACAAAAAAAAGTCTTTAAATAAAAGTGTAGAGAATAAAACTATGGTGATAAAGTCCATGGTTTATCCCTTAATCAAAATTACTAGTAATAACAGAATCATTTGCAGTTGTAGATTCCCAAACATCCAGAGTACCCAATACAACAATATGATAATCAGGTCAGCAAATTATTGTTTGTATGAATTAACTCCATCATTTACTTAGACATTGCTCTTCATGGATCTGCCTGGTATGTGAATAGGTGCATGCGTATTGTGCCCATTTCTAAAGAAATATCAGTTGAGAAAGCTTTCTTATCATTTTTATTTTAAAGTGATGTTTAAGGAAGGACGGATGCTGAGATTCAAAAGGGAAAATAGCAAACAAAGAAATGAAGGTGGTTTTGGACACTAGATGGTGTGGTAAATATGGAGAAAAAGGATTCGGTATAAATGCATGGCTCAAGCCCAAGTATTTTAATCCTTTTTTACTGTCTGTCTATGTAGATTACATCTTTTTATCATTTGTAAATTCTTGAATGAATTAAATGTATGACAAAAACATGGTTTGGCAACAATAAAAAATGGAAATTGAAGCCATGTCACCATATGGTGCTGTTAACAGGGTAGAGGTTCATACAAGCAACGTGATATAGACCATGGGCCTAATGCTGCTCCCACTTGAGTTTATAGCCAGACTGCCCTTCCTGCCAGTGGGGCCTGTACCATGCCTGTCTTCTTCCTTTTTCCATTTATAAATTCAGAACAATTAGAATACTGAAATTTAAAAAGAGAAGGAAAGTAAATTTCTGAAACAAATGCATCATCTTTGAAAAAGAAACAGTAGTGGTGGAATTTCTTTTAGAGTATAATATCTTTAGTATGGAGTGCTTTTCAGGTGTAATTTATGCCTCTTAGCTGCTGCACATTATATTATTAAGTGGTTTTGAAAGTGATATTTATCAACTGTTAAGGTTAATGCACTCCAAGTTTACTTAAGAAAGTTTCACATTCAACTGTTGGATTGGGCTGTTGTATGCTATACTTCTGAAAAACAAAATAGAATCCACCAGGGGTTCTGTCTAGAAATGTATTTTTAGTTAACCTTATGAGTTCCAAAGCACTGATGCTTTCTGTTGTTCTAGGAATGGCTACCTATGCGGTCTTATTTGCTTACAAAAAAGATAGTGTAGTATATTTTTGGTGTAATTGTAGGTTTCTTTGTAGATGTTTCTGTTACTTTGGGGGGGGGGGGGGTTTACGTATATTTTTAAAGGTTTGGAAAAGCCACAGTCTCCCATTCTGTTTAATACCACAACAATCTTGTTCCACTTTATTGTAGTAAGTATGGCAAATATATTCTTTTGAAGTTAGAGTATATGTCTACTCTTTGGAAACTAGCTCTTTTTGTTGCTGTTGATATTTGTAATCAGTATCTCTTCAGGTTAGTAATGGAATTGTGTTTTGCTGAAATGTTACATTGATGCATCTAAATATGATTTGCTCTTGCTAAATATGTTGTCTTGCATAGTAATAGCCAACAGGCTATCTAGGGACTTAGAAACCATATATATTTATAAGTTTTAATAAAGTTCTGATCTTGCTGATTTAGATTTCATCATATTGTCAGCTCTAGAGCTAGAGTTAGTGTGATGAATGCAATTCAGGGGCAGTCATTCCCAAAATTCTAGGATTCCTTGACACACAACTATGACATAAACTCAATACAGGCAGTCCCCGAGTTACGCGGATCCGACTTATGTCGGATCCGCACTTACGAACGGGGCCCTCTCCCTGGTCTCCAGCAGACCAGGGAGAGGAAGCAAAGCAGCGGAACACGCGGGCAGCGGGCAGCCCAGACGCATCTGGGCTGTCCGCCGCCCGCGTGCTCCGGGGCTTTGCTCCCCGTCCCCCTGATAGGGGGACGGGGAGTGAAGAAGAGCAAAGCCGCGGAGCACGCGGGCGGCGGACAGCCCAGACGCGTCTGGGCTGCCCGCCGCCCTTTGCTCCCCGTCCCCCTGGTCTGCAGACCAGGGGGATGGGGAGCAAAGCAGAGCAAAGCTGCGGAGCCCAAGGGCAGCAGGACAGCCACGGCGCATCTGGGCTGTCCCGCTGCCCCCGTGCTCCGCGGCTTTGCTCCAGGCGCCTCTGGTACAGCAGCTAGGGCGCTGCTGGTTGGTCCCGTAGCAGCACCCCAGCTGCTTTGCCCCAGGCGTCCTGATTCAGCCACTGCTGGTCAGTTTCAGCAGTGGCTGAATCAGGACGCCTGGGGCAGAGCAGCTTGGGTGCTGCTGGGTTGGTCCAGCGGCGGCGCTACTAGACCAAACCAGCAGCACCCCAGCTGCACTGCCCCAGGCGTCCCCAAGTCAGCCGCTGCTGAAACTGACCAGTGGCTGACTACAGGAAGCCCCTGCCCGGGGCTTCCTGGAATCAGCCGCTGATCAGTTTCAGCAGCGGCTGACTTGGGGATGCCTGGGATTCTTAAGTTGAATCTGTATGTAAGTCAGAACTGGCGTCCAGATTCAGCCACTGTTGAAACTGATCAGTTTCAGCAGCAGCTGAATCTGGACGCCAGTTCCGACTTACATAAAGATTCAACTTAAGAACAAACCTATAGTCCCTATCTTGTACGTAACCCGGGGACTGCCTGTACTTTATTTGGTAAACTATATAGATTTCTTACCTGTCCAGTTCAATTTTTAATCAAAATCAAAAACCTTTTAAAATCAGTACTCAGAAGACATGAATGGTGTCTTATCAAGATTAGAAGAAATTGTCTCAGGCATCTTAAAATCTAAATTAGCCGTATTTTGCTAAGACTCTGTCTTACGAGGTTTTTTGTGAAGTACTTCATGTCACTATAATGATAATATGCGGCACAATGAGATCTTTTCTATTCAGCAAGGTGTGTTGTGTAGGGAACATGTGCAGAAACCTGTGAAATCATAAAATGGAGAGTGTCAACAATAGCAATATACTGTTCTTAACAATTCCGTTGTTTATTGCATGTCTGCCACAGGTGGTGAATATACTGATCAGCACTCTTTTTTGAAAGGCTCGCTGCAGTTTTCAACTTGAGAGAGGGGGGTGGTGCTTAACTGCCACGGGCTTGCAAACAAGTGCCTGGAGCTCACATCAAATATTGCTAACTTTGGGGTGAGGGTGGGGATTGTTAGGGTTAAAGGTAGTCAATTATCAGCAGGTATCAAGGTCACAGTTTGGAAGCAGTTGAGAACTATGCTAGGGACTCCTTCACAGGGACTGGGTAAAATACTAAAAAAAAAAAATATTCTCAATAATTTAAGACCCAATACTTGTGCATTTAAAACTCCCACTAAAGTTAAGTGACTGTGTTCTGTACTGCACAAAGTACGATATTGATGATGATAGATAATAATAATGATAAAAATAGGCCTTGGGGGTAAATCCTGTTGTCACTGTCATGGCAGTTGAACCAGTGCAGTTGCACTGCTCAAAGATGCCACAGAATTTGGGGAGGGGCATGAAGTTGGAGTGTGCTCCTTATAATGCACAGAGTACAGTTCCACAGGGGTTTCCTGACTGCATTTTAGTATGCAAGGATCAGGGGGCTATATAAATCCTTCCTACCCTACTTGAATAAGAGATGTATTAGGGACATCAGGACTAAAACTGCTTTCTAAGGGTGCAGTTTAACCATGAAAGCTCATTATACTATGTATATTATATATTTGTTAGTCTCTAAGGTACAACAGGAGTACATGTGTTTTTTTTAAAGTTACAGATGAACATGGCTACCTGTGGAGACTTTTGTGTGCCAGACAGGAGCAATTCTAACGCTGTTGTAGGACCTTGGGGCAGGATGCCTTTGCCCTGTTCCTTGAATCTCCCCAGTACACTGCTCAGCCCTTTGGATTGGATGCTGGTTCCTATTGTTGCTTTTTAATAAATAAACAAATAAGTTAAATTTTAGACAATTGGTCACACTCAAAATATTTCTCCTTTATAAATATTACCGTCAGTCAGTCATCCTGACCAAAGAATGACATAATTATGGTTCCTTTCCTTCTGTTCATCAGAAAGTTTCTGCCAGTGTAGGTTGTCTAGAACTCTTAAAAGATCCATTTATCCCTGAAAGCAGAGGGCTTAAATGTGCTCAGTTTGGACGAAATGTCATTTTGGAGGATATAATTTTGTATATGTCCAGGATATGGCCCCTTGATAGTCAGCCAGAGTGTAGCATTTCACAAATATCAGCATCTCTGAAAGGACAAAGCATAAAAAGATTATCCCCAAGGATTACTTAAGTGGCTAAAAGTGCTGAGAGAAAGTCTTACTGTTAGATGTGAGGTCATAATTCTAAACATATGCATGTTAGCACTTGTACCAGAAAATGAGCAAATACATTCCCTGTTTGGCATAGAGTATTAAAACTTTAATTGTCTTTCATTTGTAGTCCATTCATGAACCATTTTACCACAAATTATGCACCTGCATGGGACAAATGCTGCTTAACTGATGCCTCCCCCCCCTGTAAAAACACCATTTGAAATGAAAACCGGTCTGAATACTGTGTTGATTTAATAAATTCATCAAAAATGTATTAAAACAGAAGAAAAATGTATTGAAAAGTTGTTCCTTTTAGATGAATTGAAATCACTCACCAGTGCAATCCTACCCCTGTTAGCTTTCTGAATGCAGAAGGGTTCGAAGTTAAGCCTATGCCTGTGCTTTATCATGCTGTGGACTACAGGGTGTTAACTGCAGATGGGACTTCCAAATAGTTCTATGTTATTACAAAGGAGGTGCTATTAAGTTCATGCTAGCAGCATCCACCAAGCACTTAGTGTGTAATACTTCAGTGCACTCGGCAATTTATACCCTTGTAGTCTCACAAAGTAGACAAGCCCCAAGGGTATGTCTTCACTGTAGAGTTAACCCATTTTCTTACCCTTGTTTTAGCCCAAATCTTTCCTATCATTCATATGCACAAATATATTACTCAGGCTTGGAGGTGCTTTACCTGTCTAAAGTTCCAGCTTTGCTTTAACTTGACTAGAACCCAGTCACTTTCAGTGGGGATTTGAGTTCTGATAGACCTCTGATGCCTTTCCTCAGTTCCTTCTGAAAGCCATGCACAACTGACTGAAAAGTAACCGTAGAGCTTCTCAGCACAAAGAAACGTGATATGTCCCCAGTGAGGTTACAGTAAGGTGGGTAGGGCTTTGTGGTGGAGATGTTCACACCCAGGGTACACTAATTTATGTGCTCAGACCCATGTGCCAGTGACCAGGGCTACGTCTTCAGTGAAGATATATGCTAAAAGATATGCTGAACATAACATAGAACCACTACCTACACCGATGTATATGGATTTTACAGACCAAAATTTGCACATAGCAACTATTGGAGTTAGGCGCTTACAGTGTGAGAAAAAGAATGCAGAAATATTCTAGTTCTGGTTCTTATGTTAAACAAATTCAAATATAAACTGTTGGATGTAAAAAGGATTTTTAATTTAATATTTTTATCAGATTTCTTTATCAACAATAAGACCATTAACCCCTAAGGAATGTCCTTAAAATGGTTGGTAATTCAAATACCACTTCACTTGTCTTCACAGGATCATGGTTTCAGTGTGCAATTAGAAGCAAAGACACACAAATTTTTTTAAAAAATCAACTGCATTTTAAATTTGCCATGTTGAGCACATGGACTATGCATATAATTTGAGTATAGTATTTTGATAACAGTTACATAAATGCGTGTATACATAGTTGCACACTGGCCAGCACCTTTTGTATTTTAAAATACATTTTTCTCTGTGATCTCCTTTGTAAGTTTCCTGTAACAGCTTTCAAACAACCAGAAGTTTAAATGTACCATACTTAGGAACTGGAAATAAAATTTGTAGCAAATGAGAAGATAATTTTAATAATGCTAAGACCAAATTGTTGTTAAATTGAAATACAATTGAAATTGAAGTCCTTAGTTGAAGGGACTCATTTTTCTAGCTTGCAGGAGCTCTGTTCCCTTGTGCCTGTTTATTGATGGATGCCAGAGATGGCTTCTGTCCTTGCTTATGTCTTCCAAAGTTCAATGTTTCAAGAGACAGGATGTCCCCGTGCTATTTCCCCCTTCCTGTCATCTTCCTGTGCCCCTGCTGATTTCTGGGTAAATGGAGATTCCATTGGTTTTGGTCACAGGTTGCTTAATTTTATGGGAGACAGGTTGATACCTTTGCCTCTCTGGGGAAAAGTATTTTTCTCCTTGTTTGGTCACAAACCGGAAAGCCTAATTTTAGTGAGTATGCATAGTTCTTTATATAGTGTTAATACATACAGCTCACAATGAGACTAATCAACTGTGTGTGGCAGACTTTCATAAAGGCCTCACACTTTATACATTTATAAGACAATAATATTGTATACAGTGAGCGGATTTAATTGTTTGTCATGTGCAGTTCAGCCCATGTCTTTATAGACCAATAAACCTTTGCTGTGCATTCTTTGAAAAGTAAAACCCAAACCAAGCTTCTGTCTCCTGCTGGGTAATAGATGCCTTGCTGTCTCCTTTTCTACGAATTAGCTTGATAGCCCTTTTTACTGCTTATATGCAAATGTGCAAAGCCACATTCCTTTTCTAAATCAGACTGTGCTTATTACTAGCCATACATATTTAAGCATCGAATTCTAGTACATACTACTAACTTGTATGCATGCTGTGCATACACAGGCCTGCCAACGGAAGGGGCAAAAGGGACAACTGTCCTGGAGCCTGGCAAATGAAAAAGGCAGCGGCTGCTGGCAGATATCTCTGCTTCTATGGCAGTGGCCGGGGCCCCAGGCCCTTTAAATCACCTCCAGAACCGTGGGTGGCGCACTCTGGGTAGTACTAAGGGCTGGCTGGGGAGAGCGCAGCGTTGTCTGGGCAGTGCTGAGGGCTGGCTGCCCCAGTCCTGCCCCTTCTGCCTAATGCTCTGCCCCTTCCAGGAGTGCAGAGCCACCCCCCACACACACACACATACACCTTAACCAGGGGCCAAGCAATTCTCCTGCCTCCTTACTCCCCGTTCATTCATCATGTAAAAATATTTTTGATCAGTAAGTTACTAGTTTTCCAGCAATATTCTGCATGTCACCTTTTAGATACAGATTAAGACAACCATGTGTTGGGTGGAGTGAGTAAATTGGGTCTGATAAGAGACGCTCATACAGACTAATGAACTACCAATGGGCCTCCATGTTACATAGCTCTTCTAAAATGGTTAAAAATGAATCTTTTGCTTTTATGTCTACTAAGGATTCAAACACCATCTTTCTTCTCTCTTTTGTTCAATGCACGCTGTGTGATGGGAACGTAGATGATCATGTGGATATATGTAAGCAGATTTGGGCAACCTTCATGTATTTTCTTGAAGGGTGAAATATAAATTTGAGTTTCGGTCTTTGGCTCCAAAATAAAATATTTAGTATCTGACTAATTATATATTAGTGAATCAGACATAGATAAAATGCTTCTATTATAAATGTGTGTGTGAAGTTTGATTTATATTGTTTTATAATTTTCCCTTTTTTACTACATAATTTCTTCCTGTTTTTGTATTATGTTTTTTGTCGTGGTTGGTTGGGAAGAGGGTGGTTTCTGTTTGATTTTGAAGCCTTTAAATGCAAGCGAAAAGTTAAAAGGCAACAATGAGTCTTTAAATAAGTGCAAGATCAAATGTGTTCTTTAGTAATTGAATTTGTATAGAATGGCGAACAGAAGGCAAACAGAGCTCTGCGCTGGAGCCCATTTTTGCTGTTCTGGTGGTGGGAATGGGTTGCAAAGGAGATGAAAACAATGTCCGCAGAATCCGTCTGCCACAGAGAGGTTTCCCTGCTTAACACAAAGCCAGAGTTTATGCCTTTGCTGTATGCCAGTCCATCCTTGCAGCGCTCAGTGTAGGAAGTGTATTGTGCATAAGACAGAGAAGGGGGAGAAGGAGGTATAGCTGGAATACAGTGTACTCCAGTTTAGTGTCCCAAAAAGGCAGTGCCTCCTAGAGCAAGGGTTTTCAAATTCCGGGTTGTGGCTTGTAAGAGAAAGTTGCTAGATGATTTGTTTACCTGTGCCTCTGTGGGAACGGGAGATCACAGCTCCCATTGGCCATGGATCACCATTCCCAGCCAATCGGAGTTGCAGAAAGCGGTGTGGATAAGGACACTGCTTCCTGCAGGTCCCATTGGCTGGGAACAGTGATCAGAAGCCTAGAGGAGCTGCGATTGGTTATCTGCACTTCCACAGGTACAGGCAAAGTGTCTTGTGGCCAGCTAATGGCTTGCCCTTACATTCCACAACTCAGAGTTTGAAAACCCCTCTCGTAGAGCATCTCTAAGTTCTACAAAAGACAGGACTATGCAGCACTTTAAAGACTAACAAGATGGTTTATTAGGTGATAAGCTTTCATGGGCCAGACCCACTTCCTCAGATCAACGGCTACATCTCTATTACTAAGCTGTACAGTGATTTGAGGATCCCCAGTATGGGCCAGAATTTGGAGATTTATTTTTAGCTTAAAGCTTAGGAAAGCAGCACTGCAGAGTCTGGCCCAGCACTGCTCAGTTTATTGCCCTGAACGTATCACTTGTGATTATCTTCCTTTGGGCAGGTGGCATTTGTGTGCCTTCAGTGAAAGCAGCTTCAGGCCTTCAAAGATTGGGTACAGGCTCTTGAGATGAGAGTGGCTGAAGTGGAGGAGCTAAGGGAGACAGACAATCAAGGTGTTAAAACTGCACTCAAGGAACACAAGGCCATTGAAGAGAAACTAAATGAATACTTTGCATTTGTCTTCATGGATGAGGCTATGAGAGAGATTTGTGTGAAATTCTGTTTGTGAGAAAAATCTGAGGAAGTGTCCCAGAGTGAGATACTTGAGAGGGTTTTGTAACAAACTGATAAATTAAGCAATATCAGGTCATGAGAAGATCATATTCACCCAAGCGTTCTGAAGGAACTCAGATATGAAAGTATAGTACTCACTATAATTTCATATCTGTGCAGTGGTATGTAAACTATTGTTTAAATTGGCATCTGTATCAGATGACTGGATAATTAAAGTAATGCTGACTTTTAAGAGGCTTCAGAGGTGATCTTTGTAATTACAGGTCAGTAGGCCAAACTTCAGTATTGGGCATATTTGTGGAAACTATAGTAAAGAACAGATTATCATACACATGGATAAACATGATTTGGAGAAGAGTCACCTTAGAAAGCATAATCCCAATTTATCCATACAGAATGATAGGATCTAAAATAGCTTTTACCCCCCAAGAAAGCAATCCTGAAGTCATTATGGATACTTCTCTAAGCAGATGTTTTCAATGTATGGCAGCAGTTTAAAAAAAAAAAAAGGTATTAGGACCCATTCAGAAATGGATTGATAAGAGGACAAAAATATCAGAATGCCTCCATATAAATCTATGCACACCCATACCTTGAATACTGTGAGCAGCTCTGATTGCTCCATCTCTTAAAATGACATATTAGAAATGGAAGAAGTACAGAGAAGGGCAGCAAAAATAGTAGGGGTTAATAAAAGATATTCATGGTATGGAGGCAGTGAATCAGACTACGTCTACACTGCACCTCTCTTGTGCAAAAGCCTATGCGAATGAAAAATGAGGAAGAATGGCTTTTGCGCAAGAGGGTTTTTTTTGGCTCTTGTGCAAAAACGGCCCCTAATTAATTATGCAAATGAAGTATGGCAATATGGTAATCTGCACTTCATTTGCATAGGCTTTTGCACAAGAGAGGTGCAGTGTAGACATAGCCAGAGAGTGCTATTCACCCAATGACACTAGTAGGAAGCAGGTTTAAAAGAAATATAAGCAAATACTTCATCATACTGCATACAATCATCCTATGGAACTCACTGCCAGGGGATTTGTGAACCTGACTGCCAGAAGCTGGGACTGGATGACTGATGACTCAATAAATTTTCCCATATGAAATCTTAGGAAAAATAATTATAGTAATCTCTAGCTCAGGAGATTTTTTCAGCTAACATTAAAATTGGAAAGTACTAATTTATAGCAGATTTATGTCTTTACTTTAGTATATAAATAGTTTATTTAAAATTCCAGTCACAGTAAGATGTTCATGTTCAACCTTTGAATAGATTTCCTATTGTACAACTCCCAAAAGTTTTTTGAATAGATTGTAACCTGTAAGTGTGCTTAGCTCACCTTTATTTAATTTGATATTGAATCATTGATTTATCACTACAGGTTGAACCTATCTAGTCCAGCTCCCTCCGGACCTGACCGGTGCCGAACCAGGGAATTTGCCAAACTACAGAAGATCAATATTGTCTAGTGGCATTACTAACACTTCGATTGCTTACTGAGCTCTTAAAAGACATTTAGGGAAAAATTAGAGCTAAATAAAAACACAGAACACTGAGAGCCAGGACTGTAAATACTATAGGTTACTGCAGGCTGTAAATAACTTTATGGGACCACAGGAAACTTGGTTACACCCATGATAAGTAGATACCATGCTACCTAAATTCATGCTGGACCACAGATGTTGCCAGACCAGAGAGTGCCAGATTAGAGGTTCAACCTGTAGTTAAAATGGAAAAAAGCCTTGAAGACATCTGCTTTAAAACCTGAAAAATCTGGGAGGGCAGAGAAGGAGTTGCAAAGCACAGGGCCTGGCTTCTTCCGGTGTATGCTCCAGTCTGGAATGTTGCTGGAGGATAGACCTCAGGACTACAAAAATCCAGCCTGTGGTACTTATGGAAGTACCATATGTGTGCCTCTTTTGAGGTTAATACGGGAACCCATGCCAGCCATGGGAGTAGTTTGAATATTGTGCCCCCTCCTATTGCCACCACCCCCTGCTTTCTCTGGAGCTCTGATTTGCCTGTGTCTCTCTCAGATAGGGGCATGATGGTGCTTCTGTCCTAGCGCCTGTCACCATCATCTTCTGTGTGTGCTGGGTCCATTTCTGGGCCATTGGTGAGTGCCTGCGGGGACACAGGGCCAGGGAGTGGTGGTAGGAGGGTGGGGAGGGAGGGAAGAGGCTTTACCAAAAGAGTCGGGTGGGAATCTGTCACAGAACCAGCACACATTCTATCCAGCTCTGGCAAAATTATTACTTCTAGGGCAAACAAAATAGCCAAATCTGGATACCAGTACTTTAACTTGTATAGTATCTTCCATTGAGGGGCTTCAGATTTTTGATGCACTATGTTCCATACTGTACTAAAAATCAAAGAAATCCAGTTTTTTTTCTTTGATGTCTTTTTCTGTACGGGGTTGCAACCAAGTTATTTCCTTATACTCAGTCTAGTGACACAGGCCAATGAATTTTTTTACATTTAAGGGGTTGCAAAAGCATTGGAGGAAGCTCAACACACAATGTTGTAGGTTTCTCCCTCCCCAAGCTCTCCCTCAAGAATTTTAAATTCTCTTCTTAGCAGGCTATGATGGAAAGAATAGGCTAAGACAGGATGTTGTCCATCGGCTGCAGCTCTAGCAGTTCAATCCATCATGAAAGTACTTCACATTTGAATACTTTCGAGTTTCATTCCAAAAACGTAAAGCTAAATAAACCTGAACTTAGTCCTTATTTTCTGACCAACTCAAACTTCTTTCCCACTTCTTTCATAACTTTGCCACAGCTTGGAGTTATTGTGGATAGTTCTCTGAAAACTTCCACGCAGTGTGCAGCAGCGGTCAAAAAGGCAAATAAGATGTTAGGAATTATTAAGAAAGGGATAGAAAATAAGACATAGAATATCTTACTGCCCCTGTATAAAACTATGGTATGCCCAAAACTGTGTACAGATGTGGTCTCCTCACCTCAAAAAAGATATTTTGGCCTTGGAAAAGGTTCAGACAAGGGCAACTAAAATAATTAGGGGTTTGGAACAGGTCCCATATGAAGAGAGATTAAAGCGACTGGGACTTTTCAGTTTAGAAAAGAAGAGACTTAAGGGGGGGATATGATAGAGGTATATAAAATCATGAGTGATGTGGAGAGGGTGAATAAAGAAAAGTTATTTATTAGTTCCCATAATAGAAGAATTAGAGGACACCAAATGAAATTAATGCGTAGCAGGTTTAAAACTTCTTCACACAGCACGTAGTAAACCTGAAGAACCCCTTGCCAGAGGAGGCTGTGAAGGCTAGGACTATAACAGAGTTTAAAGAGAAGCTAGATAATTTCATGGAGGTTAGGTCCATAAAAAGCTATTAGCCAGGGGATAGAAATGGTGTCCCTGCCCTCTGTTTGTCAGAGACTGGAGAAGGATGGCAGAAGACAAATCGCTTGATCATTGTCTTTGGTCCACCCCCTCTGTGGCACCTGGTGCTGGCCACTGTTGGCAGACAGGCTTCTGGGCTAGTTGGACCTTTGGTCTGACCCAGTACGGCCATTCTTATGTTCTTATGTTCAGCTAACGCTGGAGGGAAAATTGTTTGCAGAATGGAGGGTAGTGAGAGTAGAATAAATGTATTAATGTTATGTAAATATGTATATAGGTAAATCTTTGATGGCTTCAATAATTTTTTTGCAATGCGTAATTCATACTTAGGCCTTTCCTCCCATTAGCCTTAGACCCCTCGTAACTTTAATCCATCCCTGACAGGAGTTAGGGCGACCAAAGAGAAAGCAAAGAACTGAGGATACAAAATAAAAAGAGAAATGAAGGTAGATGACAAAGAAAATTGGGAGCACAGAGTAAAATGAAAGATCTGAGCAGCCCTGGAAGTGTGGGAGCCCTGAGATTGTAGGTATTAAGATAAACAAACAAATAAATAGAAGTTTTTGTGTTTTCCCCTATTAAATGCGAATAAGACAAGAACCTCTGCTACCACTGCATTCTCCAGATTTTTTTTAAATAGGATCCTAGCAAACGGGAATTGTGGAGGCTGTGTTTGGGATTGGGACATTGCACAGAGCCCCTGTAGCTGCACCGCCATTTAGAAGCCAGAGGGAAATGCTGGCTACTTCTGGAACCTGCAGGGAGCCTGCTTTATCCTTCTGCACTGTTGACTGGACATTTAGCAGCCTGGTCAGCAGTGCTGGCCAGATTCACCAAGAACCTCTTTCAACTGGGCATTCGGGTAGAAAACCAGATGACTGGCAACCCTAATTTGGAGTGGTTGCTGTTGGTTGCTGTATGATTTACAAAAGTCCCATATGTAAATGTATGGGTAAAAGAAATGAGAAGGTAAGAAAGTGTGATAAGGTCTAGCTTTACCATAAGATAAGTATATTATGATTGCAATTGGAATTGCTCTGAAACAGTAAGTTTACGTGCTTGCCAGGCACTCTTAAAATTCTATGTTAAAAATTGGATTTTTATGTAGAAAAATGTAATGAGAGCCTATTTAAATGTTTCTAACTTTGTGTAACTTCATTTACTGAATACTAAAGGCAAAAAGTTTTCCTCATAAGGTGAACAGATTTTAACAGTAACTCAAGAAGCAAAATTGTGGCAAAATTGTGAAGTATTAGTCATTTTGAACCAGATAGTCTGAGTTCTAACCGTAGTTCTTCCCAGGAGTTTGGAAAACTGATGTATATGGTCTGATCTTTTCCCCTTTTAAGTAATTGTAAACATGACACATTCAGGTTTTGTGCTTGTCTTTGAAGAATATCCACCTCAAATTTGTTAATTGTATGAGTTAATATTTTTTCCTGTCAGTCTTTCATGGGGTGTTCCCAGGCAAACATTAATGGTTTATCTTGGGCCAGAAAGGGCCAATTAAACTGATATGTTACTCCTGGAGGGCAGCCAGGGATTGATAAGAACTAAAGGAAGATGAAGCCCAGCATAGGGAGGACCTGGACTAGTGTGATTAAGCCAGGAAGTGACAGCAAAAAAGAAAGCTTGAAGGGAAGGGAGTTGGCCAGGGACACAGAGGAGGTGAGGAGTACATTAAATCCAGGGGTCCTGTCCTGGATTAGGAATTCTTACAAGAGAGCTAAAGAGATGCTCCTATGGAGAGTGGACACCTTTACACAGGTCTGCAAACACACCTTGTAATTTTAGACCAGCATGATTCTTTCTTCACAAGTACTATATTTTGCCACTGGCATTTAGGATTGTGTCTAACTCCCATTGTAATCAATGGAATGAATGTAATTGATTTCAATGGGAGTTGGATTAGACTCATAGTCAATAGTTTTGTTGATGCATAATCCAGAACAGTATACCACTCATGCTCTCCTCCAGTATTAATAGGAGAAAAATCCGTAAAAACTCAGAAAAACAAAGGGAGAAGGTTTGCTGAGAAAGAAGCTATCATTTTTGCGGAGCTGTTTTTCTGGTCATAAATTTGAAATTGATCTGGGACCAGGTTCTATTGTCCACCAAATGACCAGCGATTTGTATTGTGGATTCCACCAGCATAGTGCTGTGTAGAGGTGGCTCCACATGCTCGTCTGAATGAAACTTCACATCCTGTAGCTGGGGATGTGTTGTGTGTAGGAAAGGGCATGTCAGAAGAGGACAGGATGTTATGAAGAGTATAAGGCAGAGCATGGCTCCTTTGTATCCTTTTCGTAACTAGCATGGAACTTCCCGTCACTGTTGACAGTCAAAGCTGCTGAGAATCATAGTTACTATCAGCTTCCCGCTACTGTTCCCAGGCTTCTTTCACTTACAATGGAATATCAAGCCCTTAATGTCTGTTTCGTGAGCTGTAAAATGGAGATACTACTTATCTAACTCCAGGGACTCATCAAAGGATAATTAATACCTATTTGTGAAGCACTTTGAACATGCAAAACATTACATAACTCCTAAAGGATGTATTCTCTTCTATAGTGAAGTTGCTTTACATCCTGCTGATGGCAGAATCTGTCCTTATAGCTGGCTTCATCTTCCCCATGAAATTATCCGTGTCCCCTGGTGTCGTCGAGCTGTAATAGCACCTTTCCCTTCCTTTCAGATGTAACAGAGAAAAGAGGATTTAGTGAGGAAGGAGGGATTGTGGCCAGGAGAAATCTGTGTCACAACCATCCTTGTTTGAAGGTTTAGATGCTTGTATCATTTGCAAGTGCTATAAGTTATGGCATCCCTTAGACTGCTCTTTCTATGCATTGAGGGACTAATCCTGTCCAGGGATGCAGCAGAAATTAAAGCCACCTTTGCACATACATACTGACCTGCATACTCTGAAGATCAGCTGCATCTCAAGATCTGACCTTCTGAAGCTTCATTTGTTAACTTAAACCTAGATTTTAAAAGCCAATAAAATAGATAATTTGACAGATTTGAAGGATTTAACAATATTTGAAAACATTTTCACCATTTTTATGTGTGCGTGTGTGTGAGAGAGACAGAGAAATTTCACAACATTTTTCATTCCCATTGCAAAAATTTTACAAAGCAAATAGCAGAGGTTTGCCAAAACCAACTTTAACTGAAGAATAACAGCCATGCAACATATCGCTTAAAGGCCCAGTAAGTCATCACAAGAAGTGCCTTTGGGTCATTGTCCTGAATACCTCTTTTAATATAAATCGTTTGGCATTACATTCTGTGCTTTTTTGTAGGTGACCTTATTCTTTTTGCCTTGTTCACCTCTTATTTCAAGAGAATGAACAGCACAGACGTTAATAATTTTTCATGCATTCCAAAGGAGCTGGGGGCGGAGAGAGGGAGGGAGGGAGATTTGTGGCCAGTTATTTCTCAGCATATATGAACTATCTTCAGTGCATTCAAGTCACACATTTTAATGGATACCAAAATATTGCTGGAGGGGGCAAAGCAAAAGGAAAGATATTTTACATTTAAATTGTAGCAGCTGATTGTGTTCCAGAGCCAAATAATTTTATAGTCTCAGACAGTACGTTTGTTAGCTAGTGGGCAAGAGTAAATTTGGACTTAAACTGTTGTTCTCATTCATTTGTATTCCTCATGTCATGTTGTTGATTTTGTTAATTAAACAACAGTTCACTTAATATTAACCAGTGTAGTATATTCTAATGTACCATATTTATACAGATGTATTGTATCATCTGCTGTGTCATTCTCATATTCCATTTGATTACCTTGTTAAGAAACAGTTACATACACAGTAAAGGCTGTGTTATCTGGCTCTGTACCAGCCAGAGAGTTATATAAACAAGCGTTTCTGTTCTTCATAGAAAGTTTGGTTTATTGTCCAGTAGGGATGGAAAATCCCGGTTAATCAGTTAACCAGTTAAACATTAACTTAACCTAACATATAATTGATTAACCGACTAAGTGGGATGTCACTGCTCCAGGCCCCCAGTGTGCAGGGCTCCTGATCCCAACCCCATGCTCCCAGCCCCTGTACTAGGACTGGAGCTGGTTCTGCAGGCTCCCTGCCCCACGATGGGGCTGGGGCTGCTGCTGGTTCTCAGCACCAATACTGGAGCTCGGGTGGGCTGCCAGGGCTGGAGAAGCCCTTTGCTTGCAGCAGGTCATAGACAGGGAGCTGTTCGTGGGGAACCTGTTAATTGTCACTCAGTAAGCATCACCCGATAAGGGGATGCTTACCTGGTAACTGGTTATCCAGTTACCCCTTCACATCCTTATTGTTCAGAGAATTTGGGGGAGGGGATTGAGGCATGGGAAGTGACCCGGGGGGACTCACCTTGGGCATTCCCAGCAAGCAGCAACCTGTCCCTGCTGCTCCTAAGTGGAGGCATGGCAAGCTGCTCTGTGCACTTGCCTCTGCCTGCAAGCAGTGCTCCCACTGTTCCCATTGGCCATGGTTCCTGGCTAATGGGAGCGACAGAGCACTCAGTGCAGGTTGGGGCATCATGCAATGCTGCCTGCCTCACCTCTGCCTAGGAGCAGCAGGAATAAGTTGCTGCTTGCGGGGACTACTTGAGGTGAGCCCCATATGGATCCAGCACCCTGAGCCCTCTCTGACACCCAAACTGTTTCCCTGTTAGTTAACTGTCCTTTTTTACTTACCAGCACTTCCCAATCCCTTCCCTCCAACATGTGAGGTAAAACAACTTTTACTATATAATAGATCATGGTATATTTGACCTCTCATTAACTCTAAATGGGAATTGATCTACATATCAATTGCTGTGTGACAAGAGTTGAAGGTAAAAACAAGCTAAATGTTTCTTTGGTATCTGAAGCTCAACAGATGTCGCTATGTGGGGAATACCTACATTATTTGGGATAGCTCATTCAAGCTAAAATCTCTGAGGGGAGAGTTTAAAACTTGACACACAGGAAATTTTGTTGTCAGGATGAGTCACAATTCCTTTTTCCTGTGAAGATTTTTAAGGGAACTTTCTATAAGACAACAAGAAATAGAATGCAGCACAGGATGTCTGGTTTCATACATTTTTAATTCACTGTGTTAGTAGGTCTGCTTGCAAAAAAAAGTTGATTTAACAAAAGACTATAGAGAAATGTTTAGAATTCTGATTAGAATTCTTTTTTAGAGTTCATTTTTATACATATAGTTCCTTTAGACTTTGAAAATACACAAACTAAAGCATGACAAGCAATAGAAAAGTGAGGAATTTCAAAACAAAACAAAACAATCAAATCCTGTCTCTTGCTTGCAGGCATTCATAAAGAGAAGAAAAAAATACTTCATTTACAGAGAATACTTTAAAAACAAACATGATGAGGGGAAATCTGAGGATAAGATGAAGTAGCCACCCCCCAAAAAATGTTAACTTTATTAAAAAGGCCAAAAAAAGTTTTTCCTTACAGAACACATTCTATTCTCAGTTAATACTACTCACAATCCAGAAAATGCCTAATAAAATCAATAAGGATATTCAAGATTTCAGAAATTGAGAAAAGAATCTTGCCTGACATCAGTGGTATCAAACTATTGGGCACACCCCATTAGGGCAGGCTCAAAGGAATGTGCAGGGGGAAGGGAGGGAGCACCACCAACAGCACTCTAGCCCTGCCCCCTGCAGCAAGTCTGGTGGGCCCAACCTCAGTTCTGCTTGTGGCAAGAATCCTGATCATGGTCCTCGTTGAAGTGCAAGTGTTAGCCCTGGCCCCCAGGTCCTGGCCCTGACTGTGAGGACAGTTCCTCCAGATGGAGGTGGGGAGGGAGGTTTGTAACCAAAGAAGTTTGGGAACCACTAACTTACATGAACAAACTTCTATATATATACTAGTACATGAGAGAGGCAATTTAACAATAGTTGTCACCATCAAAGCATAAGTACTCATCCATACTTATAGTTGGGAACCTGCAATCAGTGGAGTTCCACTAGCATTTGATTAGAGTAATGTACTGGCTAATCAGACCCTAAGCTTGTAATTAAGAAGGCTATAACTTGTACCACTGTATTTGAATATACATATTCAAAGGAGTTCATGTTTGGTAAATGCTTCCTGTGACAGGGTGGAACTCACCACTCTAGCACCTCCTGCCGGCTGTCATGGAAATTTGTTCTTCTTGCCAATGTGCCCTCTTCTGCTGATGCTTCACCACTATCACTTCTGCTGTGGGAGCCCATCACACCCTGAACTTCAGTGTTCTATTCAATGACACAGCTCTCCAGCTGTGCTGTACTCTGTGCCCCTACCTTCTGAGGGAATGTCATCATCGCTAAGTCCAGCAACTTTCTGAGTCGCAAATGGAGGCAGGTGGGAGGAACTATGCCTGCCCACTACTCTGGGTCCAGGCTTAAGGACTGTAGATGATCACTCCTTTTGGCTCCCCTTCTGACTTCTCAGTAGATTGCCAAGTGACCCCAGCATCCTCTTTGCTCTTGCCTCAGGGCCTCAACCTACAAATCCCTACAGCCTTCCAGGAGCTGCCTTTAGCTCCCAGGGTCTCTGCCTGCAAGCATTGTCTGGTCTAAGGTGCTGGTTGCTTTCACTCTGAAGGCAGTCATTTCACCTCCCTCCTCGAGCTCCAGGAAATGAGCAAGGCTCCTCTGCTCTGCATCTCTTCTACAGACAGTCCAGCCCTGATTAGCTGCTCCTCACAACTCCTCTTTGACTACTTCCTGTGCTATTAACCTCTTCCCAGGGCTCTATTGGACACATACTTTGAGCCCAGTATGGGGCAGGTGCCCCATCACACTCGCATTTCTAATTTGGGACCTCTGCCTAATGAAAACAAATACAAATATGCACATCCAATATTCCCAGTTGTTTCTTATTTGGAGAAGGAGCATACCCATTGATGGGCCTGAGTTGGCTATGGCACCCAGGCCGACCCCCCTCCCGCCCACTCAGTGAGCCAGCCAGGGAAAAGGACTAGGGCTTACCTCACCTCACCTGGAGAGCCAGCTGGCGCACCGGTGCTTACTCTGCTATGCCTTGGTGCACTGGCAGGGAAGCGGGGTTGGGGCTTGCTTGGATTCACTGTGGCGCTCCATTTGGGGAGTGGGGTCAGGGCTTGCTCCCCTCTGTCCCAGCGCTCCAGTCAGAGAATGAGGTTGGGATTTGCCCTACTCTGCCCTGGCACACTGGCCGGGGAGCAGGGCTGGAAATGTCTCAGCTACCATCTGGAGCAGGGCTGGGCCTTGCTCCTCTTTGTCCCAGTGCACCAGCTGGGAATCAGGGCTGAGACTTGCTCTGCTCTGGTCAGGAGCTCTGATTGGGGAGTGGGGCTGGGGCTTACCCCCCATCCTATCTGTCCCGCCCCCCCCCCCCCCCCCCGTTTTTGCCTACCCATCCGAAGTCAGAGCCCACCCAAGTGGGCCCTTCTGGCTTTACCACTGATGATTTGGTGGAGGCATGTTGGTGTTTCTTGGGAAATATCATCATAGATGGCCTTTAGTCTTCACTTGAGAGATTTGTTTATAGTGTGGCAAACAGTACAAGAGTTGTACATGAGTGATGCTGATGTCTTCTCAAGAACATTTGATTCTAAGTAGTGTTAATCAGCAATTTTGAGTGACCACTGGTTAGTTTGAGGTACCACCCCCTGTGTGTATTTTTAGGCTGGGAGGCTCAGAAAACTAACGTGAGCTAGTAGTTGCAGTGGTTACTGTTGAAGGGCTATATTTTCCCATTTTTTTCTACAGTAGTAATAGCAATTATTTCATATGACAATTTAGGATGTCACTTCCTGTCAAATAATTTTTTGTTTCATTTTATTCTTCATTAGTTCATTAGGTTAGTTATATCCAATACCAACATGTATGTCATTTGGCTCACCCTTGTCTTTTCCCCATATCTCCTACCTCAGTATATATACATTCACTTAGAAGAGCAGCAGATTTGAAAGTTTAAAGTCTTCAACTTTTAGTAGGAATATTTAAAGTTAAAAAATAAAATGGAATTTTGATTCTGAGTGTCATCCCAACTGGCTTACTTATGTCCTTTTTGAATGAATATCAAAGTGGATTGAATGAATTATGTGCTGAGCACTAGTGAGGGTTTGTATATCTTTTCTACAGTTAGCTTGGAGGCCCAGAAGAGGGAGGTCTGGCTGTGGGGCAGGAGCACTTTATGGGGCACTGGCGACTCAGCCAGGAGCCCAGAGCGTGTGTGTGTGGTGGGGAGGATGGATGGCATGGCGGGGAGTTCTGGCCCCACCAGAACTCCCTGGCCCCAGCGGTTGGGAAGCTTTAGCCTGGCTGTGGAGCTGTGAAGCTCTGGCTGTGGTGCTTCAGCCCTGGCAGCAGCAGGATTGTGGAGAGCCCTTGGGGGCTTAAAGCAGCAGTGGGAGCAGGCTGGAGCCCTAGCCCGGTAGTAGCACAGCTACAAGGGGAGAGATCTTCCCTGGTCTGGCAAATCTCCTCGTTTGGGACCAGTCAGGTCCAGATCTCTTGAGTCCCAGTCCCAATGTTCTATCCACTGGGTCACATTGCTTCCCAAGATATGTGTGTCATAGGAATACAGTCCATTTGAAGTAATGTATGAGTTAGTGTAAAAATATATCATTTTAAAGATATATAATAAAAAGGGAAAATCAGTGCAGAATGCAGTACAACTATGTGAATAAATATTTATATGAAGAACAATTTGCACCTTCTCTATCAGCTTCCTGTGGCATGAACACTGTAAGGCAGGCATGTCCAAAGTCCGGCCCACGGGCCAATTGTGGCCCGTGTTCCGGTTTAATACGGCCCCACAGGTAATTTGGCAATATCTATCTTTTATGGCCCCCAATGAATCCATATGTATTGAGATGAATACATTGTAAAATCTCAGTTAATGTCAGTTGGTCTAAATCAGTTATAAATATATTTGGACACAACATGTATACTTGGTGTTATGTTCCTGTTCATATTTTTTTAACTTAAAAGTTGACAGACAACCTTTATTACCAATAATATGTAATGAACTTTACAATGTTCCTGACATATATTTCAGCTTCCTGGATTTTTTTTTCATCTGGCCTTCAGATATGAAAGGCAGAGTGATTTAACACCTGTTTAGATTTGTCATCCATGTGACGAAATGAATAGTATGCCGTTTGCAATAAACTTTGCATAAAATAGTTAATTTGCATTAATGGTTCAAAGAATGTCAGGCAAAATGGTCGGCCCTCACGCATGTTCACTTCATCAAATCTGGCCCTCTTTGAAAAAAGTTTGGACACCCCTGCTAAGGGTACATCTACACTGTTGTGCTACTTTGGGATACTGAAAGTATCCCAAAATAGCAGAACCACGTCTTTAAACGCACCCGCTATTTCCCAAAGTAGCGTACGGGCTATTCTAGTGTCCCTGTAATCCTCATTCCACGAGAGTTAAGAGATTTGTTGGAATAGTGACTTATTTTGTGTAAACAGTACCAAATTTCAAAATAAGCCCTTTCGTTCTAGACTCAGAATAAGCTATGCAATTTGCATGGTGCAAATTGCATAGCTTATTCTGACAGAGGAGTGCTGTCTAGACGCACCGTAATTGAGTATTTCTTTCCCCCTTTTTTCCTTCTTCTTTCCATCCCCTATTTATTTTGCAACTGGACCTTTATTAACTCCATTCATCTGAAGAAGTGGGCTGTGCCCATGAAAACTCATGATACCATCTACATATTTTGTTACTCTTTAAAGTGCTGCTAGACTATTCATTGTTTTTTAAGTGTTTCTAGTTACAGACTAACACAGCTACCCCCGCTGAAGTTTTTAAATATTATTTTGATGTTATTTAGTATTGTCATGCATAATGTATGGCCTCAGTCCTACAATTAACTAGGTAGGCAAATCCCTGCACCCTTGAGGATTCCTGTTATTCCGAAACAACTATGCAAGCATCTATACAGCAAGTATTTCAAAATAATTTCAAAATAATGGATGGCTTATTCTGACTTCTGTAAACTTTATTCTACAAAGAATAATGCCTGTTCCGAAATAGCTATTTCAAAATAAGGCATGTGTAAACACTCCACTTCTGCTATTTCGAAATAGCCCCTCACCCGGGCCATTCTAAGTTATTCCTCCTGGCGCTCTAAATCAAGATAGCACATCTACATTGGGGAATCCTGTGTTAGACTAATGTTAGGCTTCCCTGCAATGTAGATATTCTATTTTGAAATAAGCCCTTTTGGAATAGCTATTCCAGAATAGCTTATTCCAAAATAACTGTGCAGTGTAGATGTAGCCTTAGGCTCTGTGGTTCAGGCCTGGGGTGATTCTGCAACTTTACTTTGGCTCCTAATTCAACATTTGCAGAATTATCCCAGGATGAGTGGTTTTGCTGTTCTCTGTCAATCTTGGACGAGTTCTAAGATTGGCATCTAACTCTTCTTGTATTCTTTTATGGGCCTGCATGCACACATAGGGTACGACTGCACAGCAGCATTATTTTGGAATAACTGATGTTATTCCAAAATAACACAGTGCATCTCTACACTACAAGCCTTTATTTCAAAATAATGTTGAGCTGGAGGACTTCTTACTCCAAGTCATGGTAACCTTCATTTCACAAGGAGTAAGGGAAGTCAAAGGAAGAGTATTAATGTTCTTCCTACAACTTCCTGCTGTGTAGACATTGCCAAAAGCCGAATTAAGCTGTGTTGATTTAAGCTACCAAATTGATGTAGCTGAAGTTGCGTAGCTTAGTTTGACTTTAACACTGCTGTGTAGACACACCCATATTGATCCCATGACTTGCTTATCACCTCCCACTACATGTTGAATCAGTACTCCCAACTTCCATTAACCTCAATGTGCAACTCCAATTAGCAGATATCAAATTTGGATTCAGAGAGCTGGACAGAGTAGTGGTTACTAACTCAGACCCATTGTAATGTGATAGATCGGTAGAGTGAAATTAACATGCTCATTATAAATCTGTTTCCTATTTTAGAAAACTGGAGGCCACCTTATTTCTGATGAAGCCTTTTACTAGAGTCTCTAGAGATCACAAATACAGCAGCCTCTTTCTCTTTTTAATCTTGATTTCTAAAAGGCTGGTATTTTTTACTTGTGCAAGCAATTTTCTAGAAACATCAATTCACAGTAATTGTGGGGAAGAAATATTGTAAAAAAGGCCCAGAGCCCATGCTTTGAGAAAGCTACAATAGTAACACCAGTGCAAATGTAGCAAGAAAAGATTACTGAAGCAAACTCAAAGGATGGGAGTTGAAATTGCAGTTTTGTATTGAGCAGAGAGAAAAAAGATTTTTTTTTCTGAACAAAAGGTGTTTAGAAGAACTGGATAATTTTTAAAACTGGGTCTTTTCCACATTAAATGTAGTCTGACAGCTGCATTTAAAATGCTGAGCTAGTATGTTTCTTAACCATTTATTAACTTGTACCGCATCTATAATCTTCCTCTAAGAAAAAAACATAACATTGTTTATTTCTTTGCCTGATGGGTATATGCAGTTGATATATTATTTCTCCAGAAAAAAATTAATGAATCTTTATAATCCTTACTTTTTGCAACCTATTCTGCAAACTTACTTCCATGAAAATTTCTTGTGAGTGTTTCACACTCATGACATAGTTCAATGACTGGAAATTACAGGCCAGCAGCAACCAGGTCAGCAGCAACCAGCCAGCAGCAATTACAGGCCAGGTTCAGTATCGAGGGGTTCCTTTCCACTAATCCAACACAGAACCAGCTTGAGCCACAACCCATCTGGGAAATCCACCTTCTCTGGGCACCTCTGAGAGGCAGTGCTTCCCCACTCTCGAGCACAGAGTCTGGGTGTAGGAAAAAAATGAATAAAAGGGACATTGGAATAGTGAACCCATTCTATTTCAAAATAACAGATGTGCTCAAAAAATGCAAAATAGCTATTTCAGGATACTTGTAGTATTCCGAAATAGCGCTGCAGTGTAGACGTAGCCCAACTGAGGACTAACAATGCACCAAAAAGAGTGGTAATATAATCTCTTATGACTTGCATGACATTCAGTTGTATTAAATGGGGCTTTTTGCAACTGCATTGAACTGTTGACTCGTGGAGATTGTGATCCACCCCAATCACTGCCACGCCAGTTATCCACTATTGTGTATTTGTGCATTTGTGTTTTCTCCATGTAGAATAGCACCTTATATTTGCTTTTGTTGAATTTCATTTTGTTGCCTGTAGCCCCGTTTTCTAATTTATTAAGATCCCTTTGAATTTTAGCTGTATCCTCTGCTATGTTTGTGATACCCTTCCCAGCTTTGTGTCATCTGCATATTTGAACAGTATGCTCTTTATTCCTGCATTCAGGTAATTATGTTAAATAGGATCAGATGTTAAATAAGATCAGACCCAGAAAAGATTGCTGTGAAACCCTACTCAAGACCTCTTTTCAGTCTTACATCATTCCATTAATAGTTGTAGTTTGCAGTTGTGTAACCAGTTATGTATCCCCTTATAGGTAGTTCCACTGGGCCCACATTTCTCCCACTTACTTATCAGAATATAATGTGGTCCTGCATCAAAAGCCTTGCTATAGTCCAGGTATAGCATTTCTACTCTGCATTCCTCTTATCCATCAAACTAGGGGTGGGCAATAATTTTTGAACGGTTGTGAGCTGTCCCAGAAGGGGCGTGGCCTCAGATGGAAGGGGTGAGCCTTAAACAGCAGTAAGTAAAAGGGCTCGTACCTCACCTGCAGGTCCCAGGCATCACATTATCCGGAGACAGGAGCTGCGAGCCCTTTCAATTCCTGCTATTTGAAGGGCTCGCAGCTCCCGGCCTCGCTGCTAGCATATTGCCGGGGAGCCAGGGACATGTGAGCCCTTTTAAGTGCTTCTATATAAAGGGCTCGTGCCTTCCCTCAGACTGTTGCCTTTAAATAGCAGCAGTTGAAAGGGCTGGTATGTCCCTGGCTCCCAGGCAACAGGCTAGTATGGGGATGGAGCTGTGAGCCCTTTCAGTTGCTTCTGCCTGCCAGATAGCTGCCAGGCAATGCAGCTGCCCGGGAGGCGCGAGCCCTTTAAATAGAAAAAGTTAAAAGGGCTCGCAGTTCCAGTGCCACTAGAATGTTGCCTGGCAGCTGAAGACACATGAGCCCTTTCAACTGCTTCTGTTTAAAGGACTCGCACGTTCCCCACGGCTGCTAAGCAACGTGTTGCATGACAGGTACAGGGAAGGTGCGAGCCCTTTTAATAGAAGCACTTGAAAGAGCTCGCACGGCTCTGGCTCCCAGACAGTGTGCAAGGGGCAGGGCCTAGAACAGCTGAACGGGCTGGTTCAAAGCCCTAGGAGGCCAGATTTGCCCACCCCGACATCAAACCAATAACCTGTCCAAGAAGGAAATCAAGCTATGGCTGCTAGTGATTATCCCGCCATCCTCCAGGTGTTCTCAATCCTCAACATTTGTTTGGTTTATCATACAAGAAACAAGAAGGTTCATTTGAGAACTTAATTTAATTAAACTCTATCATTCCATAAAAATGTTTTAAAATGATTGTATAAGTTGGTTAATTCAGGAGCTGAGTAGAATCGCAGAATTAATGCAGTTATTGTGCTAATCACTTTGGAATCCATCTCAAAGGTGATATCGTCTTTTGGACGTTTTAGATGCAGTATTTCCAACACTCCTCCTTTATACATACATACCTTGGGGTTTTCTGCCACTGTAGTTTTTAAGCTCCCTTTGGATATTATGGGTCAGATTTTCAAAAAAGCACATGTTAAATGCTGAACTTTATTTAAATTTTGCCCCGTGTAGTTGCCTAAATTGGGCTTAAGATCTCCTGAAAATCTGGTGTCATATTAGGACATTGAATCAGGTTTGTTATAGGGTTAATCTGTCCATGCAAATATTTACTGGAAACAGAGTGGACTTGTCCCACTCTGGATAAATTAATAGTTAAAAGGTTATTTGTCTGCTTATGTTTCCATGCTCTCCCTTTAATGCAAACGTGAATAAAATGTTGTCTGGCTTGCTCAATGATCAAGTCAGCTTTCCAGGCTCAGAACAATAGCTTGAAAAGATATTTCACTTGCTTGAAGTGAACAGCTGCAGTAGCCTGATAATAGGAAAATCAGTGACTTAACAAATGGCATTTGTAACTGCCATGGTGGATCTGCAAATAGTAGATAGTCTCTAAGGGTATGTCTACACTACAGCACTAATTCGAAATAACTTAGTTCGAATTAGTTAATTCGAACTAAGCTAATTCGAATTAATGCATCCAGACTAAAAAACTAGTTCGAATTAGCGTTTTGCTAATTCGAACTAGCATGTCCACACAGAGTTGACCCTGAACCGGGGTTAAGGATGGCCGGAAGCCGTGCCGGCAGGGCATCAGATGAGGACTTAGAGCGTGGAGCTGCTGTCTCAGGCTAGCCGAGGGCTGTGCTTAAAGGGACCTGACCCCTACCCCGGACAGACAGTTCTCAGGGGTGCCCAGCTTGCAAAGCAGTCCTGGCTTGGATTGCCCGGAGTATCCACACTGGGCACATCACAGCACTCGGCCATCAGACCGGCTGCACTTGCCACAGGCTGCCATCTGGGGTGAGGGGGCAATTGGGGAGGCTGCAGGAGAGCTTCCACCCCCAGAAGCCCGCAGAGCCAGCCCAGTCCTCCCCATCGGGGGCTCGTACCCCATTCCTCCCTCACCTCCTTCCACTTACCCCTCCCTAGCCCCCCTTTCTGATGTACAAAATAAAGGACAATTGTGTTCAAAAATAGAATCTCTCTTTATTGAACAAAACTGGGGGAGACTGGGAAAAGGTGGTGGGAGAGGGGAAGAGAGAGGGTGGGAGAGGGGAGGTCAACTACAATGATGAGGGGTTTGGAACAGGTCCCATATGAAGAGAGGCTAAAGAGACTGGGACTTTTCAGCTTAGAAAAGAGGAGATGGAGGGGGGATATGATAGAGGTCTATAAAAGCACGAGTGGAGTGGAGAGGGTGCATACAGAAAAGTTCTTCATTAGTTCCCATAATAGAAGGACTAGAGGACACCAAAGGAAAGGAATGGGTAGCAGGTTTCAAACTAACAACAGAAAGTTCTTCTTCACAAAGCAAATAGTCAACCTGTGGAACTCCTTGCTGTAGGAGGCTGTGAAGGCTAGAACTAGAACAGAGTTTAAAGAGAAGTGAGATCAAGTCATGGAGGTTGGGTCCATGGAGTGGTATTAGCCAGGGGGTAGGAGTGGTGTCCCTGCCCGAAGTTTGTGGAAGGCTGGAGAGGGATGGCACGAGACAAATGGCTTGGTCACTGTCTTTGGTCCATCCCCTCCAGGGTCCCTAGGGTTCGGCAGACAGGCTACTGGGCTAGATGGACCTTTGGTCTGACCCAGTACGGCCATTCTAAGCTCAGGGCTCAGGTTCGGGGGTCTCAGTGGACCACCTTGATTTTTATGCAAACCTGCTCCTGGGTGGCCAGGCTGGCAGCTCTCCTGCCCTTGACGGCCACTTTCCTGTGCCTAGTGCGGAGGTCGTGGACGAGGTCCACGATGTCTGCACTGGACCAGGCGGGTGCCCGCCTCTTGCGGTCCTGGGCAAGCTCCCGGGAGCCTCCAGCCTGGTTCCGGGAAGAGGGGGAGGGCTGGGGGGCATCGGGTGGCTGGCTTGAGCCGTGCCAGGTGCAGGGTCTGCTGGCTGGGTGCTGGCAGGCTTGCACCTGGCACGGGCACCGTAGCCAGCCCGTGCCCCTTTAAGGGGGCCGGGGCTGGGAGGGGAGCAATAGAGTTTCCCTGGTGTTGGCCAGAGTGGCCACCAGGGAAAGCTGGGGAGGGCTAGCCTCCCACTAGTTCGAATTAAGGGGCTACACACCCCTTAATTCGAACTAGTAAGTTCGAACTAGGCTTAGTCCTCGTGGAATGAGGTTTACCTAGTTCGAACTAAGCGCTCCGCTAGTTCGAATTAAGTTCGAACTAGCGGAGCGCTAGTGTAGCGCCTATCAAAGTTAATTCGAACTAACGTCCGTTAGTTCGAATTAACTTTGTAGCGTAGACATACCCTAAGGGGTATGTTTATAGTAAGTGGTACAGTTTAATAGTATAGTGTAGGGCAATGCTTGGAGTCTTTGACCTATGTCCCTGCTTTCAATCCCTGGTTGAGTTTACCTTCTAGTCCTCTACTCAATTTTATCTTTTTTGTTTGTGCGGTTAATTCAGTTTTCAGAGTTACATCAAGTAACTTAAGAACATAAGAATGGCTATGCTGGGTCAGACCAATTGTTCTAGCCCAGTATCCTGTCTGTGACAGTGGCCTGTGCCAAGTGCTTGAAAGGGCAAACAGGGCAATTTTGAGTGATCCATCTTCTGCTGTCTTGTCTCAGCTTTTGGCAGTTGACGGTTTAGAAACATGGAGTTGTGTCCCTGACCACCTTGGCAAATAGCCATTGATGGATGTGTTGTCCATGAATTTATCTAATGCTTTTAGTTTAACACAACTATAGTTTAAAAAATGTGTTTCTGTGACGCTGATTTAGCTCTAGCTCAGGTTTGCAGTTACTGAAAGTTGTTACCATCTTGTGGCTGTTGCAGGAGTATGTGTTTGAAGTGTTATATGAAGTGAATGGATGATCAGATCAGTTCCCAGTGGGCAGGTACCTGCATCATAGATAATTACCTCATGATAAGCAATATTCAATAGCTTTGTTAGCATTCTCAGGCCTGGCCTATTCTACAAAATTAGGTAAACATCTGTCTGTTTGTATTGACCTGTTTGTATAGGTCTCTACACTGAAATTAGTCTCTGGCTGAAATAAGTGCCCTGTTATGGAAACACAATAAAACCATCTGCTGAAATGGCACATGGCTATGGTCCACCTCCTGGGGTTGATACCATGCAAGTTTAGCTACAGTATAACTGGTGTCAACAATAACAGTCATCTAGGAGCTGTCCCACAGTGCTCCATTCCTTGTAACAGTGACCACTCCGGTCACAAGTGTGAACTCCACTGCCCATGGGTAAGAGAGACCAGATTCTACTTTATCCTTCTCTGTGAATTTTTTGAAATGCCTATTCCTGAATGCCTGTCTTGGTGAGCATGCTTGCAGCTCTCCGTTGGAGCACAACAGTTGATCTGGAAGTGAGCCACAGATCTGCTTTTAAAAAAAGCTGCATGTCATACTTGAGGGGGTGACCTCACCATCACCCCACAGACCACTCTGGGTATCTTAAAGGAGCCTGAGACAGAGACCCTTGCCATGAACAGTATGAAGTAGAGAGTCATGACTCTCTGGCCATGTTACAGGCCAGACCTATTTGAGCCTCCACTGCAGTCTGGATGGTCCCTCCAGCAGAGTATGGATGACCCTGATGAAGGGGAAGGGACCTTGGGTAAGTGTGAGTATGCATTTTCCCTTTTATTTATGTGTATGAGGATATACGTGTCATCCTGAGATATCTCCTGGAAATACTTTGCCATCCTCTCCCAAAGGTTTCTAGGAATGTCTGCTTTACTTCCTCCTAAATGATAGGACCCTTTCTTATATCACTCTGTGATGACTTCTGCTGGTACCATTTTAGTAAACATCTCAGGCAATTTGGGATGCCAGTAGTAGCTATGTTCTCTATGTCTTTGTTACTCTCAAGAGTGAGAGCGCCCCTAAAACCACACTGGCTGTTGAAAACATACAACAGTGTTCTGAGCCATTTTGCCCTGGATTCATACCAATGGAATAGGGACAGAAACTTTATTGTATCTCGCAATTGAATTTCCTTTCTCCTCTTACCCCTAGCAGGCCATATGCATCATGGATAGGACTGGAGATCAATTCTATGCAGAGGTGCTCCAAAGCTGAAGTGTCAATAAGTATGGCTTATTAAAAGTTTTTAAGATAGCAAAGGAACTTTTGATACTTTTCTTTTCTGTTGCAACTGTAAATCCAATGATACATCTGTCTGTTTTTATCAGCAGCTCTGGCTGTTGTGACCCTGAGGGACGCCCCTCCATGCCCACAGACTGCCTGACCCTGAGGAGAAGAAAAACAAAGACTAGGGAGGACACGTTCAGTAAAATCCTGCAAGCCAGTGTGGTATTAGACTGGGAACAAAGGGTCCGGAGGGCCAGCATGGTAAACGTGCTTAGGGCAGATGGCATGGAGGAAAAAAAAGAGCAGATGGAAGAAAGGTGCAGAAAAAAGAGAAGGAAATGCACTAGGACATAATGGGTCTTCTCAGGCAGAAAACACAAATGCTTCAGAGCTTAGTTGCCTTACAGGTTAAAAAATCCCATACTCTCCACCCTTTGTAGTTCTTGGAGAATGTTCCTAGAATCATAGAACACTAGAACTGGAAGGATGGAGTGTATCCTTACCCCTTAACCACTTTATGCCACAGAACAGTAAGGAAAAACACAGTTTTACATTCGCTGACCTGTGAGAACCACAATTGGTCCATATATAGCCAGGATGAACTACATTTGTGCACTAACATGGAAAGAAATGTTTCCTGCCTTTCCAATATTAAAATTATATTTAATTAATATAAACTTAAAGTTTATAGTGTATTTCCTATGGTTTGCACTTTGATTTTTTGCATTGTTTTTGCTACTAGGTAAATCTCTGTTGATGGAGAATATAGCACTTTGCAGAAAACATAGTGATACTCCAGGCATACAGTACTTGTAAAATTATAATAAGCACCACATAGATGGAGAAAATCCCACGGCATGCTGAGATACTAACTCATTATGCATTGCCCTTTGTGTTGGCATTAGTACTCCAGCTGTGTACACACAGTGCTTTCACAAGCAATCAAGTATACGCAGCACAAGCAACATAATACTTCTGCAGCTATGTACCAACGAAACTTGTGTCAACCAAAGTTTGTAGTGTAGAATTGGCTTCAGCCTCTCGCTGCTAAAAAAAAGATTTCCCCGGTGAGGCACATTGAGAAAGCAGTGAGTGGAAATTTTTATTGCTGCTAGGCATGATGGATCTCTTGTCTTGAGATCTGCAAGCCCTAAATGAATAATTATATATTTTACTTGAAACCTGTTTCTGATCCATTCCTGGAATACATATCCAACGATCATATGAATCATTGGCAGTGAGGCATTCTGTCTGCTCTTAATGTCTCTTCTTGTCTGGTAGGTAGAACAGACAAAGTACTTTCCCAACCAGAAAACTGTGAACATTACTCAGCCCTGCTCCTAAGTCCTAAGATAATGGGACACACTCCTCCCCACATCTCCTTGTTCTTTTTGCTATTCTGTTTTCCCTCTTGACTTTGAGATGATTCCTTACTTCAGAATGAAGGTGCCAGTAGAGGTCCAAATCATTATTAGAGTGAGATATTTGTTGAATTTAATACTATATGAGACTCTGTGGCTCTCTTGGTTACACCGGTGTAACTCCCAATGGGGCCTAGGATTTTCAACATTTCTGCCAACTTTCAATAATTATTTTATTGAGACAGATTGACAGAGCCAGACGTGTACCCAGAAGCCTCCTGCTACGGGACAAGCCCAAGAAAGAAACCAACAGAACACCACTGGCCATCACCTACAGTCCCCAGCTAAAACCTCTCCAACGCATCATTAGTGATCTTCAGCCCATCCTGGACAATGATCCCTCGCTCTCACAGGCCTTGGGAGGTAGGCCGGTCCTTGCCCACAGACAACCCGCCAACCTGAAGCATATTCTCACCAGCAACTACACACCGCACCATAATAACTCGAACTCAGGAACCAATCCTTGCAACAAACCTCGGTGCCAACTCTGCCCACATATATACACCAGCAACACCATCACAGGACCTAACCAGATCAGCCATACTGTCACTGGTACATTCTCCTGCACATCCACCAGCGTAATATATGCCATCATGTGCCAACAATGCACCACTGCTATATACATCGGCCAAACAGGACAGTCCCTACGTAAAAGAATCAATGGACACAAATCTGATATTAGGAATGGCAACATACAAAAACCTGTAGGGGAACACTTCAATCTTCCTGGACACACAATTGCAGATCTAAAAGTAGCCATCCTGCAGCAAAAAAACTTCAGGACCAGACTTCAAAGAGAAACTGCTGAGCTACAGTTCATCTTTAAGTTTGACACAATCAACTCTGGATTAAACAAAGACTGTGAATGGCTTGCTAACTACAAAAGCAGCTTCTATTCTCTTGGAATTCACACCTCCAGATCAGCTGCTAGAAGTGGGCCTCATCCTCCTTGATTGGATCCACCTGGTCATCTCCAGCCTGATCCTGGCCTGCATATTTATTCCTGCCTCTGGAAATTTCCACTACATGCATCTGACGAAGTGGGTCTTTGCCCACGAAAGCTTATGCTCCTACACTTCAGTTAGTCTATAAGGTGCCACAGGACTCCGCATCGCTTTTGCAGATTCAGACTAACACGGCTACCCCTCTAATAATTATTTTATGTTCTTCAAGTTCTGATATTTTTACAATCAATATTAGAGCATGCCATCGCTACACACAGGATCAACAGGCAACAATTGATCCAGCGGGGGTTGATTTATTGCATCTAGCATAGACATGATGAATTGACCACCAAGTTCTCTTCTGTTAACTCCGGTACTCTTCCACAACGGGAAGAGTAAGTGGAATCGACAGGAGTGTCAGCTGTCGACTTACTGAGGTGAAGACACTGTAATAAGCAGACCTAGATATGTTGACTTAGTTACATTATTCAGCTAAAGTTGCATAACTTAGTTCAATGGCCCTCAATAGTGTAGACAAGGCCTGAGTCAGCATCAAAGTGAATACTTCCTACTTCTTAAAATTTGCATCTAAACACAAAGGCGGCCCAAGAGCAGTCTTCCCTTCTGTAGCCCGACACTTTTTCAGTTCTCCCCTCTAACTAATTTACAGTAAATCACCACACATCACTTCAGTTCAATCTGAGTTGGTGCCAGTGAACTGTGAAAATTCTAGCAGGCAGGAATCAAGAGGAGACAGGCATGTATTTGATGTTCAATGAAGGAACACCTTTTAATGCTGTCTAGCTATTAGTGACAAACTCCCCAGTCAACATTCTGCATTTCATGTGCAGCCCTGAGCCCGCCAACTGTCATGATATTGATTGGATCATTTCCCCCAGCTACTGTAAACCCTATAATGTTGTTCCTTATCTATTTTCTGCTTCTGTTTTTTTGATCACGTTATAAAAAGCTGCAAACAGTCCAGATTGGGATTTTATGGTCTGCTGCCCTGTTGTACAATTTATGGATTTTTTTCCGGTAGAAAGAACCTTTGTAAATGGCTGTAATCTAAGAAATACAAATATCCTGTATGAAAATAAAGCCATTGTAATAAGTGAAAATAGGTCAATGCGCTACTCTGATAATGAATGTGGCTAACACAGACCGTCAAAAAAAGCAGACAAAGCAAATTTCTCAAACCAAATGTAAGAGATTCAGTCACTTTTGCTTGGTGTATTACACTCCAGTTCTGCACACCTTTGGCTCTTTGAAGGAGGGAGACAACAGGGAGAAGTTCCCTGATGTAGTCATTGATGGACAGTTTTGGCTAAGGGGAACTTTATCCAGAAACGCCTGTAAACTTTAAGCTCTTGGTTAAATAAATAGCCTTTTTTAAAAAAGCTGCTTTTTTTTCCCAGTAGACCCCTAAAGTAATTTTTGTGTCCTTGCTGTGTAAGACATTGTACTGCAGATTTGTTACAATGAAAAACACCATAAGAGTAAATTTTCTTAAAATAATACCTTTGTACCGTGATAGAAACCGAGTTTTCTGATTTTTAATCTGTAGAACATAGACATATTAATACTTCCTATGTAACTGGCAACTATTAGTCACTTATAAGACAATGAAATGCAGGGGTCATACATGGTAGTAATCGGGGAACAATAGTTTTAAGGCAAGTCAACTTTTAAGGTTGGACATAGAACTTGTAGTCAACGTTAGTGAAAGCTATCTCTATAATATTTTTTGTTTCGCCAACTAACGGGAAATTGCTTCTTTTTCTAGGCTTGAGAGGACTACATTTGAAACTTGTTTTGACTTATTTTATCTTCCACATGAATTTATATAAATGCATCTATATAAATAAGTATTGGTCTTATTTAGCAAATATTTTTGTGATGGGCTGGGTCATAAACATGCCCTTGATACAGTCACCTGAGGGGCTGATCATATGAGCACGGAGCCTGCTTACCTGCCTTCTGGGGCTCCCAATTACCCTGTCCCATTGGGCTAAAACCTCTAGTCTCCCCCAGCAAAGGCACAGACACTGAGAGCGGCACAGACACTGAGAGCAGCTCAGTTCTGGGAAGGCTCAGTCACAGGGACTTGACACAGTACATAGATGCACAGCCCAAATAAGACCAGAATCCCAGATAAATCTGTCTTACAGAACAAGATCATAAGTTATTCACTCTCTTTTTCAGCTGTTGTCCCCCCGAGGTAACAATTATTTACACTGGGTATAATAATAAGCAAAAATGATGTTATTAAATATAAAAAGTAGGATTTAAGTGGTTGCAAGTGTCAAGACAGGTCAAAGTTACTAAGCTAAATAAAACAAAATGTGTCAACTAAACTTAATACTCTAAGACATTTGTTACCTGCAATTTATTACCCTAACAATAGTTTTAATTATCTTTTCTCACAAGCTAGGTAGCCTCCTAGGTTGGGCTCGATCCTTCCCCCTGTTTAGTTTTAAATGTTTCCAGCAGTCATCTGGGTGATAAGCAAGGAGTGTCATGGTATGTGGCTACTGCCAACTCCTGCTATTATTTGGTTCCTGGCCTATGAATAGATTTTGCCAAAAGCAGAAATTCTTTGTGCTCAGCTTCAACCCTTTCACATCCCCATGGAAAAATACCACTTCTAAAATGGGTTCCAGCATTAGGTGACTTGACTGCATGTCTTTGGAGGACCAACCGTAGTCCAGGCTTACAGGAAAAACAAGACTATTTACAAATCATTGTCTTGAGTACCAGATCATTACGTTTTTTGCGTTCTAAATGGCTTTCACTCGCACACCTAGATATATAAACAGGTTTCAACTTCCTATTTCTATCTTCAAATAAAGGAATGATACATGCACACAAATAAAATATGCACATTCAGGGTGTTACGAGTTCTCCAGTGATAGGTTAGATGCCACATTTTGAAAAAAGTATATTTGAGTAAGGCATATACATATTCAAGAAAATGTTGCTGAAGCCAGAGCTGTGCCTGAGAAGCAGTAAGAGGAAAGAGAAGCGGTAACAGGAAACTTGGAAATGGTGGAGATGCTCAATGACTTCTTTGTTTCAGTCATCACTGAGAAGTCAGGAGGTGTGCCTAACGTAGTGAATACAAGCAGAGAGAGGGTAAGTTTAGAAGATAGGATACACAAAGAACAAGTTAAAAATCACTTAGGAAAGTTAGATGTCAGCAAGTCACCAGGTCCTGATGAAATGCATCACAGGATACTCAAGGAGCTGATAGAGGAGGTATCTGAGCCTTTAGCTATGATCTTTGAAAAATCATGGAAGACAGGGGAGATTCCAGAAGACTGGAAAAGGGCAAATATTGTGCCCATCTATAAAAAGGGAAATAAGAACAACCCAGGAAACTACAGACCGGTCAGTTTAACGTCTGTCCCAGGGAAGATAATGGAGCAGGTAATTAAGGAAATCATATGCAAACACTTGGAAGGTAATAAAGTGATAGGGAATAGTCAGCATGGGTTTGTGAAGAACAAGTCATGCCAAACTAATCTGATAGCTTTCTTTGATAGGATAACGAGCCTTGTGGATAAGGGAGAAGCGGTGGATGTCATATACCTAGACTTTAGTAAGGCATTTGATACGGTCTCGCATGATATTCTTATTGATAAACTAGGCAAATATAACTTAGATAGGGCCACGATAAGGTGGGTGCATAATTGGCTGGATAACCATAGTCAGAGAGTTGTTGTTAACGGTGCTAAATCCTGCTGGAAAGGGATAACAAGTGGAGTTCCGCAAGGGTCTGTTTTGGGACCCGTACTGTTCAATATCTTCATCAATGATGTAGATATTGGGATAGAGAGTACGCTTATTAAGTTTGCAGATGATACCAAACTGGGTGGGGTTGCGACTTCTTTGAAGGATAGGGACATAATTCAAAATGACCTTAGCAAGTTAGAGAAATGGTCAGAGGTAAACAGGATGAAGTTTAATAAAGAGAAATGCAAAGTGCTCCACTTAGGAAGGAACAATCAGTTCCATACATACAAGATGGGTCATAGTGGACCACAAGTTGAATATGAGTCAACAGTGTGATGCTGCTGCAAAAAAAGCAAATATGATTCTAGGTTGTATCAACAGGTGTGTTGTAAGCAAAACTCGTGAAGTCATTCTGCTGCTCTACTCTGCACTAGTTAGGCCTCAGCTGGAGTACTGTGTCCAGTTCTGGGCGCCACATTTCAAGAAAGATGTGGAGAAATTGGAAAGGGTACAGAGAAGAGCGACAAGAATGATTAAAGGTTTAGAGAACATGACCTATGAAGCCAGGTTTCATGAACTGGGCTTGTTTAGTTTGGAAAAAAGAAGATTAAGGGGGGACATGATAGCGGTTTTCAAATATCTAAAAGGGTGTCACAAGGAGGAAGGAGAAAATTTGTTCCTCTTGGTTTCTGAGGACAGGACAAGGAGTAATGGGCTTAAAGTGCAGCAAGGGAGGTTTAGATTGGACTTAAGAAAAAATTCCTAACTGTCAGGGTGGTCAAATATTGGAATAAATTGCCAAGGGAGGTGGTGGAATCTCCCTCTCTGGAGATATTTAAGAACAGGTTAGATAGACATCTGTCAGGGATGGTGTAGACAGAGCTTGGTCCTGCCTTGAGGGCGGGGGGCTGGATTCGATGACCTCTCGAGGTCCCTTCCAGTCCTATGATTCTATGATAGGTACTCAGGATTTGACTTGCATGTTGTTTGGCTCTTTGTGGGGCACCGAGGTCAGGAGAGACTGGAGCAAAAGCATTGTGAGGCACCCAAGATTGCAGAGCAGGGGTGGCACAGCCCTCTCGCTGGTTGGGATTGCCCCCTGGTGTCTTATCTGTATAGTGAAAAGGATGTGAAATGTATTACTAGATAGTACACTCCTTCAAGACTTCCTACAGCATATTTGTACCCTGTGTCTGTAATATTGACCATGATAGAAAAATTTCCATAAATGTAAATAAAGGTAGCATTTTGAGTGATCTTTTGTCGTCATGATTAAATTCATTCTCTATTCATATACGATGTGTTTGCATTTACTCTGCTCTCCTGCTTAAAGCACACACTGGTTATTGCAGTCCAAAATGAGCAGTGTAGACATCTCCATTGATGACCACCATTGTGCATTTTGCTCCTGAAATCTCTTTTAGGTTTAAAATACTATAAGTATTTTTTAAAAATCATGATCCAAAAGGGGAATTATTAGAATATTATTCCTGCCTTGTTTCAGGGCCAAGAGTCAGGGGGCTGCTTAGGCTCCCTGCAGTTTTGCATATCTTAGCTCCTTTAAACTGAAGAATCAATAAACCCATCACATTTCCATTTTCAGAGTCTCTGTCTTGATAAGTCCATTTTATTTAAATGATTTGTAATCTCCTTGGATATCTGAAGGATCTGTCCTGTTATAAAATTAATTATATGTCCTTTTGGATGCAGATATAGCCAATGTTTTCAATTTATGTGCTAATAAAATATGGACATTTGAATTCAGAGATAGATAGCTTTAAGGTTTAGATTAGTGGCCACTTGGTGCTGGGTTTTCTACAACAACTAGAGACAAAAATGACAGAAAATGAGCAAAAATAAACCTGTCATTGAATGGATGAAATTGTACAAAACCCCTTTCATTGGAGCATTTGGGATTATTGCCAACATGGACTTTTGGATGTTTATAATAGGGCATGTGTTGATTGAGGAGAGGAGCATGAAAGTTGGAGTTTTAACACTGTTATACCTCCAAACTATGCCAAGGTATGCAAAAAAGTGGGGAGTGCTATTTGGAGAGGCACAGATCAATTAAATCATTTAGCACAGGATGCTTTTAAATGTATATATGTAATTTAAAACATAACTTAATCCCCTTTCTTTCAGGGGGTTCTGGAATTTTTATCCACCCACTGAATTCTTCATAGGGGAGCAAAATTTTACAACTTTCAAAGGCGATCAGCAATTTATTTTTTGCATTGGAAGTGTTGATTTGGCTCTTTAAAATTTGTTCATAGGAAGATATGCACAAGAGGACAAGGGATGGCTTTTCTTTCAGTTTCGCTTCAAACTCAGTTTAATTCTTATTCACTCAAACTGATTTTGAATCTTTTCATTGAAAATAAAAGATTGTGGCAAGATTTTATGTTTGGACCCTAATCTGAAGTAGAAATCACAAATATACCTTTCACATTCTAAACCGAGACCCCTAAAGAAATCTTAAACATCAAAAAGAAGCTGTCCCCAGTAAGAAAAAAGGCTATCGAACTTAATAGAACAAAAGACCTCCAGAGAATCTCTGTTCTTTTCAGTGTCCTCTCTATCCTTGACAAACGAAAGGATTCCCCTGTGTCAGAGTATTTCACTGATCCTCACTCAAGATGCGAACTTGAAGTAAAAATTCAGTTTTCATTTTGTGTGTGAAATATGTACATGTTTCTATGTTAAAAATCAAAGCACTGGGGCTTATTCTTGTTTGGACCTTTACTGCAGAATGTAAGATGACTATGTTTAGTAAGGGGAGATGCAATAGTCTAGATGGGAACTGACTGTCTGAACTAGTAGTCAGATTTTTACACACTCCAATCTAGAAGATTTAAAATAAAATTGGACATAGAAAAATGCATGTGAAAAAATATTCAGGTTTTTTTTCTTTACGTGGCCAATAGTGTTTGACTTTTTACATTTTTGATTTGTGTCTTTCAGGAGTCCAGAATGTCTTTTTAGAATTATAATATCTGGTCTGAATTATATTTTTAAAAGAGTTTGTTTGAGATCTCAGTGTGTTTCTGAATATTTGTCCATTCCATTGAGAATTAGGCATATTATACTGTAGTCATTTTTTCCTATTTAGGGCTTCATCTTGCAAAGTAACGCAGCCAAACAGTTGAGCATATGGATAGACCTCTTGACTGTTTGCTAACTGATGAATGCTGACATAGAGGGGTGGAATCACCAGAGGGAATGCTGAAACAGTGGTTAGCAAGGTAAGAGGAGTATCAGGAAAGCACAAAGTCACAGAAGCCTAAAAGATGAGAGAAAATGTAGGTCAAGTAAATGAACAGAGAAGTTACCCCCTGGACATGATTGGGGTTTGTGGCTTTTTTTGTTTGTTTTTGTTGTTTTTTGTTGGGTTGGTTTGTTTTTTTTCTTGGGTATGCAGAAGCAAGATTGAATGGCGTAAGAAAGATAATATGTGTAGCTATCCTGCTCCTAGATTTTGGAGATTAAAAAGATGAGCTATAAGGAAAGGAGCGCAGGGTAATGGATGATTTTCATGATACAAGACAAGTATATTAAAATACAAGACAAGGAGCTAAATTCTGTTTTGTTCCACAGCTGAAAATCTAGAGTAACTTCTCTGACTTCACTTTGGCCCAGTAAACTGCTAGCTGGCAATGGCAGAAAATTGCCATATGGAGGTAAAAAAATCGTGTAAATCTGTACATTAAACGGTTAATAAATCAAAAGGATATGGCAGGAAATGAGTTCTGTAATAATTCACACTAACGCAAAAGATGGAGTGTCACAAAATCTAGGCATAAATTATTATATAATTCAGACCCTCAAGTGCTTTTTCCCCCTCTGTTGTTATCATTTAAAAATTGCTTCAAATATAATTACAACTTAAAATTGTTGCCTGCAGAATTGGAGCAGCTGCATTTTAGAGTGACATTTATTATAATATAACAATAATTATTATTTTGGAAGCATTTAGGGTGCATGAAAGTGGAGGGATAATAGGTTTGAGCCAAGTGTAACACGGACAAGTGTTGTACAAATTTTCTTACACTGTAATGTTAGCTAATGCATCTTCGTTCTGATAGCAATGTACTGCTCTTAGTCATGGTCTTCTTTTGAGGAGAGGTAGGTAAACTGTGGGTCTTTCATGACTTTGTTTTACAGTTGTGTATTGTCCATTGTAATGGACATAAAAGCATAGAGTAAGAAAAGTCACCTGACCCAAAAGGTTCAATTTAAACTAATAATGAAACAGTACCATACATTCATAGAATACTGCAACTGGAAGGGACCTTGAGAAGTCATCAAGTCCAGTCCCCTGCCCTCACGGCAGGCCCAAGCACCATCTAGATCATTCCTGATAGATGTCTGCTCTTAAATACCAAACTGCTCTTAAATATCTCTCCTGATGGAGTTTCCATAACCTCTCTAGGCTTATTTCAGAGTTTAACCACTTATTTCAGAGTTTAACCACTCTGACAGGAATATTTTCCTAAATGTCCAGCCTAAACCTCCCTTCCTGCAATTTAAGACCATTGCTTCTTGTCCTATCATCAGACACCAAGGAGAACAATTTTTCTTCCTCCTCCTTGTAACCCCTTTTAGATACTTGAAAACCGCTATCATGTCCTCTCTCAGTCTTTGCTTTTCCAAACTAACCAAGCCCAATTCCTTCAGCTTTGCCTCATAGCTCATATTTTAATCATTTTTGGTGCTCATGTCTAGCCCTTTTCCAATTTCTCCACATTTTTCTTGAAATGTGGTGCCCAGAACTAGACACAATACTCCAACTGAAGCCTAACGAGCGCAGAGTAGAGCGGAAGAAAGACTCCTCATGTCTTGCTCCAGACACTTCTGTTAATGCATCCCAGAATCATGCTGCTGAGTCTCATTTAGCTTGTGGTCCACCATGACCCCTAAATCCCTTTCAGCAGTACTCCTTCCTAGATAGTCACTTCCCATTCTGTAGGTGTGAAACAGATTGTTCCTTCCTAATGGAGTACTTTGTATTTGTCCTTATTAAACTTCATCCTATTTACCTCAGACCATTTCTCTAGCTTGTCCAGATACTTTTGAATTATGACTCTATCCTCCAGAGTAGTTACAACCCCTCCCAGCATGGTGGTATCTGCAAACTTAATTAGTGTACTCTCTCTGCCACCATCTAAATCATTGATGTAGATATTAAACAGAACAGTCCCAAAACAGACCCCTGTGGAACCCCAATTCTTATGCTCTTCCAGAATGACCATGAACCATTAATAAGTACTCTCTGAGAATGGTTATTTAGCCAGTTATGCACCCACCTTCTAGTAGCCCCATCTAAATTGTATTTGCCTAGTTTATTGATAAGACGGTCATGTGAGATCATATCAAATACCTTACTAAAGTCTAGGTAGACCATGTCCACCGCTTCTCCCTCATCTACAAGACTTGTTATCCTGTCAAAGAAAGTTATCAGATTGGTTTAACATGATTTGTTCTTTAAAAATCCATGCTTGCTGCTACCTATCACATTATTTTCTTCCAGATGTTTGCAGTTGAATTCCTTAATTACCTGCTCCATTATCTTCCCTGGCACAAAAGTTAACGTGACTGGTCTGTAGTTTCCAGGGATGTTCTTATTTCCCTTAGATGGGCACTATATTTACCCTTTTCCAGATTTCTGGAATCTCTCCCAGCTTCCGTGATTTTTCAGAGATGATAGCTAAAGGCTCAGATACCTCCTCTATCAGCTCCTTGAGTATTCTAGAATGCGTTTCATCAGGCCCTGGAGATTTGAAGACATGTAACTTTTCTAAGTAATTGTAGCTTGGTTTTTTTTTTAAATCTTCTAAACCTGCCCCATTTCCACTAGCATTCACTGTGTTAGGCATCCATCCCATCTTCCTGGTGAAGACAGAGATAAAGAAGTCATTAAGCTCCTCTGCCATTTCCATGTTTTCTATTTTTGTTTCTCTCTCTTCACTGAGCAATGGGCCTACCCTGTCCTTGGTCTTCTTCTTGCTTCTAATACATCTATGGAATGTCTTCTTGTTACCCTTTATGTCTCTAGCTAGATTGAGCTCGTTTTGTGCCTTTGCCTTTCTGATCTTGCCCCTGCACAGTTGTCTTGTTGGCTATATTCATCCTTTGTAATTTGACCTAGTTTCTACTTTTTATATGACTCCTTTTTTATTTTTAGATTATATAAGATCTCCTGGTTGATCCAAGGTGGTCTCCTGCCATACTTCCCTATGTAGTGGAATAGTTTGCCAACTCTGACCACACATCTGTACAAGTAATATCATCAAGGACCTAGCCACATAAACCACCACATCAGAGGCTCATTTAACTGCACATCCACTAATGTGATCTATGCCATCAAGTGCCAGCAATGCGTCTCTGCCATGTGTATTGACCAAACTGGACAGTCTCTATGACAGTGGTGGGCAATAATTTTTGACTGGGGGCCACTTCAGAAATTTTTGAAGTGGCCCAGACCACCCAGAAGGGGCAGGGCCTCAGGCAGAAGGGGCAGGGCCACGACACTTCTGTGCTTCCCCACCCACAGACCCTGATTGGTCTGGGGATGGGGGAATGGCAAAGTCTTTGCCCCTCCACATCACCCCAGTCCGGGTCTGGGTAGAGGGAACACATGAAGTCTGAGCAGCAGCTGGCGGTTGACTTTAAGTGCTGAGCCCCTTCAGAGTGGGAGGATATTTCATGTGCTCCCCCCCACCTCTAAGCCCTGAATGGCCTGGGGATGAGGGAAGCATGTCAAGTCTCCTCCTACCCTGCTCCCATCCTTCAAGGAGTATGTGGTGCTTAGAAGCGCCGCGACCCTCGCCAGGTGGGAGAAGACTTTGCACGCTTCCCTCTACCCCCAGGCCAATCAGGTGCAAAGTCTCCTCCCACTTTGCAAGCAGTGCGCGGCGCACGCACACACCTCGCACGGCAGGAGAAGACTTTGCATGCTTCCCCCAGTCCTTTGCTCTAAACTGTGCAGGTGTTGGGTTCTTCTATCTACTGATGGGAATATCAGCAGTGAAGATGGAGACAGTGACAAAGAAAGAAGAGATTTCATTTTTTTTCTTGCAAATATTTCAGAAGGGTATTCTTCAATATTAAAGCTACATGCATTTCATTTAGCGTGTTTCTGCAGATTGTACCTTATTACATGTAAACAGATGAAAGATAATGTTCAACTTACTTTAAAATAGTATTTCACTTCGGGTGCATCTACACAGCAGGGCTTAACTCAAAATCAGCTATGCAAATTGAGCTACATCAATTGCATAGCTTATTTTGAAATTGAAATTGGGAGCATCTACGCAGCACTTATTTTGAAATAGAGCACTCTTTCTCTGACTTCCCTTATTCCTCATACAATGAGGGTTGCAGGAGTTGGAGTAAGAAGTCCTCCAGCTTGATAGTATTTCGGCATTAGTTCGAAATAACTGCCTGCTATGTAGACGCAGACTAAATTATTTTGAAATAACACTAGTTATTTCAAAATAATGTTGCTGTGTAGACATATCCTTAGGCTACGTCTTCACTACGAGATCTTCTGGCAGAAAATATGCTAACGAGCCTCTCCAGGGCATGCATAAGGATTTTGCACAAAACGGGTTTTTTGTGCCAAAAAAAGGCCACACTGCTTTATTTTGCACAAAAACTCCTTGCACAAAAAGGAAGAGCAGAAAATATGCTAATGAAATTGTGAATCTCTCATTAGCATATTTTTCTGCCTGAAGATCTCACAGTGAAGACGTAGCCTTATAGTAAATCAATGAGACTATTCCTGAAATATGCAGAATAGTCTTTGGGCGAAATCAGCAAAAGTTCAGGTTATCTCTTAGTTTTCCTGACCCTTATTATAACACGGACTATGTGTTCTGCCTCAAAATCATCACTGGCAAAATATCAAATAGTTTGCAAAAGAAAAAGCAAAATGATAAATTTGTTCTTTCCTTCCTGTGTCTTTCCCCAACTCAGCATTTCTTTCCACTTTCTATATATGCTGGTAGCTGGCAAAAGAGGGTATAGGTGACTTTATTCACTTTAGCAGGAAAGTATTCCGTACCCCAAATGCATTTGAAGTCTACCACATCAACTGGAGTGACAGTTGAAAACAGATAGGTAGTCAGTGCAAGCAAAGACTTAGTAGTTTTCCTTGCCCTCTGCTGGCCATTTACTCTTTCCCTGAATGCCACCTTCTTCTTCTTCTTCCATGCTGACTTATTGGTCTGTGAAGAGGGAGGATTGCTCTTTGTGACTGTGTGACCTTGCTGGGATTACAGTGCCCCCTTTCTCTGTCTACCCTATATAGGGTTGCCAACTTGGTAATATTTAAAAATTGGACACTCCAGCAGGAGTGCTGGAACCTCCCCTGCCTTGTCTCTTGCCCTGAGATCCTGTCCCTGTCTATATCTCTTCCCCTTTCCACCTGTCACTTGCTGCTTTTCCACTCCCATGCCCTAGTGCCTCAGCCAGGAGGGACTTGCATGTAGAGCTGGGGCTAGGAGCTGCAGCTAAGTAGGCAGGAGCTGGTGATTACTGTGCTTCCCTGTCTCCCTTTCTTGTAGTAGTCAGACTTTGAGTGTCTAGATCTGACAAGACACTGACGGGTCCCTTTTCAACTGGACATTCCTGTCCTGGCTGCCCTACCCCATCTCATTTAGTAACTTCTCTATCCTAATATGTTAAGGTATGTCTACACTACCCCGCTAGTTCGAACTAGCGGGGTAATGTAGGCATACCGCACTTGCAAATGAAGCCCGGGATTTGAATTTCCCGGGCTTCATTTGCATAAGCCGGGCGCCGCCATTTTTAAATCCCGGCTAGTTCGAACCCTGTGCCGCGCGCTACACGCGGCACGGAGTAGCTAGTTTGGATTAGGCTTCTAATCCGAACTAGCTGTACTCCTCATTCCACGAGGAGTACAGCTAGTTCAGATTAGAAGCCTAATCCGTACTAGCTACTCCATGCCGCGTGTAGCCGCGCGGCACAGGGTTCGAACTAGCCGGGATTTAAAAATGGCGGCGCCCGGCTTATGCAAATGAAGCCCGGGAAATTCAAATCCTGGGCTTCATTTGCAAGTGCGGTATGCCTACATTACCCTCCTAGTTCGAATTAGGAGGGTAGTGTAGACATACCCTTACATATTGGACCTCCCTTTTCATTTTATTTCCAAGACCTGTATTTATGCCAGTCTCAATCACTTTTAAAACAAAAATCCACTTTTCTTCTCTGTTTATAATGTATAACTATAGAGACCTTGTGTGTGTTCATGTTGTCTCTCTTTTTCTCACTCTCATGGCAGTAATTATTCTAAAGCTTCCTTCGATCAAAAGCTTCAGTGATATCCGTCTTATATTTTGTCTAATAAAAAACTATGATGTTATTTGTTCTATGATAAATGAGACTGTTTTTTTAATGTACTAATTGACATGGCATGCTTGCCTATAGCACAATCTGTATTTCATTTCCATGACAGTTTGAGCTTCCAAAACAAAATTGTCACTGCAGTTTATTTGCTTTTGTTTGTACTCTGATTCACTGAAAACTCCTCTTTTCTTTGCATTGCCCTAGCTTGCCTCAGCTCTCAGAAATGTTTTCTTCCCATATTTTAGATTAAACTTTCCCACATCGCCTTAATTCTCCCTTACCTAGGGTTATCATATTTTAAATTCACAAATAGAGGACACTGCCAAGGGGGAGCTGGAGCAGGGGGAGGAAAACCGATTGTAATCCCACAATTCACCTTTTTCTTCTATTGTTCTATTTCTGATTTTTTTTATCCTTTTTCACTTTGCTACTCTCATCTATTCTTCCTCTGTTCCTTTTACTTTTTCACACTTTTACTGTCTTCCCTTTCCCATTGCTTTTTTCTTTTCTTTTTTTCAATTTCCTTATTTTCTATTATATTTGTTCTACTCTTTTCCACATTTCTTTTTTGCTTTCCTTGATAGCATGGCAGTGTTGTAGAGTCCTCGAGTAATTAATTTGGGTGGCAAAGGCAACAATCTTACCTACTAAATTAGAGCCTCTGGAGACAAGTAGATTGTGTGGGAATTTTGGTTATGGCTCATCTGTAATGATCAGTTTGAATTCATTTTATTAAGGAAATCACACAAGAGATGATCTACCTGTAGTTTTGAGTCTCAGATGTTCAGATACTGAGTCTCTTTTTCATTCAGGTAGTATTGCTTTTATCATTAGCTTGTCATCCTGAAATAAAAATAAATTTTTGTTATATTTTGCGTGTGGATTAAATATTTTGTAAGAAATGATAATATAGGTTGAACCTCTTTAGTCCATCACCCTTGGGACCTGACCGGTGCCAAACCAGAGAATTTGTTGAACAATGAGAGTCCAATATTGTCAAGCAGCATTACCAACACTTCCACTGCTTACTGGGCTCTTAGAAGACATTTAGGGGTAAATTGGAGCTAAATAACAGGACAGAACACTGAGAGCCTGTAAACACTGGTGGCTGTAAACAAACTTCATGGGACTGCGGGGAACTTGGCCACACCCATGATAAATGAACATCTGGCTGACTAAAATCATGCTGGACCACAGATGTTACCTCAGAGAGTGCCAAACTAGAGAGCTTCAACATGTAATATACTACTATTGTGCGTACTGATAAAAAGGATGTCAGTTTTCTTCCATACCACCAGCAACAAGGCCAGTAGTTCTTATCCTTCCTAGAACATAAATGTGAATTCCATCTGACTTTTACTTCATTGGTTGGCTCATCATTCACAGACTTACTACTGATGAAATGCATTATGTATAATTATGGAGAGAAGGGACAGTAGTTTTCTGAAAATATTTTCTCTACGTAGTTTTTGTCATTATAGTTTGTGAATCTACAAAAGAACTCCATTTTTTCTTTGTGTTTAGGCTCACAGGGTAGAAAGGAGCACCACACATCCGGTATAAAACTCCTGAAGAGTGTTAGGGCTCTGATTCACTGACATTATTTTAAACCTTGTAACTGGTGTACTCATGCAGGCAAGAGAAAAGTCAGAAAAAGATGCTTTTGAATAGACTCAATTATTCTCTCAGAAACTGTGCCATAAGGAAGAACGTGTATGATGATGTTATGAGTCAAAGACATTTCAAAGTAACCTGGTAACCCAAGTTGCTTAAGGAGCTTTGCCACAGAGAAAAAAAAATCTTTCATTTTCTTTTAACTTTTGAGTTCTGCATTTCACCACTTTTCTTTTCAATTGCATTTTTTAATCATTGTCAAATGTAAGCATGTTAATGCTCAAATGTCCTCAGTTTGTTTTCCAGTTCTTGTTCTTCCCATGTTCTTCTGAAAGGAGGAAGAAGTCCTTTGTTTAGGCTACATGTTTTAGAACTGAAGAGTGTTTATAGAATACTCATCTGTTTCCTCTATGCATGAGGCATTCAATGACATCACTACATACTTCTTTGTAATTTGGAGAGTCTAAAACTACATTGCAAATGAAGGGGAGAGCAAACAGAGCATGTTTTGATAATTAACCACAGAGTATGGGTTATGTCTTATAATTCCCATAAACTTTTTTTTATAATCCCAAGCTTAGACAATGAACCTCGCCAAACTTCTCTTTTGTGTTTAGTGGCTGGAGTTATTTTGCTTACAGTCCTTGCAAATATCAGCCTTGGAACAAATAACCCACAATGTTGGTGAACCACTGATGTTAATGTTTAATAAATCTTGAAATACTGGGAAGATTCAGGAGGATGGATAAAATACTAATATTGTGCCAATATTTAAACAAGGTACATGGGCTAGAACAGGTAACTATAGGTTGCCATGTGCAAGATCATCAAATTATTGGTTCCCAGTACAGACAGTACAGAGTTGAAGGCTGATAGTAGTACTGTAATACCAATCAACATGGCTTAATGGATAACAGGGCTTATCAAGCAAACATGATTTTTTTGAGATTACAATCTTAGTTGACAAAAGGTGTGTCTAACATAATATAGTATATAAAACAACAAATAGTCTAGTAGCACTTTAAAGACTAACAAAACATGTAGATGGTATCATACTCAAGTCATCTGAAGAATTGGGTTTTGCCCACAAAAGCTCATGATACCATCTATGTGTTTTGTTGGTCTTTCAAGTGCTAGACTATTAGTTGTTTTTTAAGTTTTTCCTGTTATACACTAACTTGGCTACCCCTCTGATAATCTATTTAGACTTGTGTAGTGTAATTGATTTAGGACTGCCTGACATCCAATTGATTTTTAATAGTGAACATTTTAATATTGTAGATGTTAAAGAGATTTAAAAACTGGCAAACTGGTAGATTGCAAAACCTAATTGTTAATTGTAGTATTTCTAGTCCACTCTCAGAGGGATCCAGTGGGTGGTTCAATATTTTTATCAGCGATTTAGAATAAAATACAAAATAACTGCTGGTAAAGTTTGCCGATGATATAAAGAGTAGTGGTTATGGTAAATGATGCCCTGCCAGGTATACAGCACAATATGTACTGCCTGGTAATGAAAGAAATGTAGGTCAGACAACATGGGAGGCTGCATACTGGAAAGCACTGGCTTTGAAAAGGATTGAGGGGTCATGGTGGCTACCAAACTGAATATGAATTCCCAGTGTGATGTTGGGCTAAAGATCTTTGGATGTATAAATGGGGGAATATCACATAGAAGTTGATATTATCTCTGTCACAAAGGGAAGGATAAACCTAATTTCTATCCTGCGTCTGGACCTAGGAGATAACAAAGGAACTCTATATATCCCTCTGTAGCATATGAGGCTTGCAGAGATATAAAGTGGTTTATTCATCCCCAGAAGATGTTCTCAGCACCACGCAGATAAATACAACCAGAAACAACGGTACTAACCAGGTGTGAATTGTTGCATACTTTTCGGGAGGAGGGGGGAGGTTATCTCTCTCCTCATCTTTTTGGGTCAGATTCACAAAGGTATTAGATGCCAGTGGGAGTTATGCACCTCAGTGCCTTTGTGACTTCCCCCCTTCATGCCTATAGCATATGTTGGGCATCTCCATTCTCAGGTTCTGACACAGGCCCTATCTGTCATAGAATCATAGAATACTAGGACTGGAAGGGACCTCAAGAGGTCATCGAGTCCAGTCCCCTGCCCTCATGGCAGTGCTGTCATGATCAGTGCTGTGTGGAATGAGTTTAGTGAGCCTCTTCGAGAATATAACCAATATATCATGGGCAGGACTATTGTACCATTCTTTCTGGTGTAACAGAGTGGTAGCAAGTCCCTCCCATATTAGCCCAGGTGACATATCCTAGGCATAAGGCTGCATACCAAACTGTTCTAAGGTGGATGACATTGGAGGTACAATTGTGGAATGCTGAATTGCCTCAAAATTGCCCATACAATTCCAACTTTGAAAAGGGGAACTGAGTTCTGAGAACTGTTTAGAAAGAATAGTGACAAACTCTTTGCAGAGCGATAACTTTAGAAATACAGGTATCTCGGTTTGTTCTTGGGTATTGTTGAGTTAGCTGAGCTAAGTGGCTGTTCAGTGATATAAGTTTTAGGGAAATAGTCATATTGTCCTTCTCTTTGTGAAAAATAAGGATAGGAGTCTGACAATTTTAAATTTCTTTTGGAGAAGTGTCTGTATCTGGGAAATCTGTTGACCCAAAGATGCCAACTTAACACAACAATGTCCTTACCCAGCTCCTGAAGAAGCAAATTCAATTTTCGAGAGATTCTAATTATTCTGGAATTGACCTCAAAACAATTATGTTTCACTTCAACTTTGAAGTTTGTTTTCATACTGTATTAGAACAGGGGATGTATATTGGTACCTAGGGCACTGGGCTGGGGAGTGGATGACCTAGGTTCAAGTCACTGCTGAGTGATTTAATGTGGTGTTTTTTCATTCAAAATCCCTCTGAATCAGGTATAACAGAGTCCTGAACCTGGATGAATGCAGAATATCAGAGTGCTCTAAAACTCACAGAAAGAGCTAGATAGAGCTCATCAGAACACATTCAATGAAATGAAAAAAAAATGTTTCGCTCAGCCAAGAAGTTATGGCCTTGATGCAAAAGCTACTGAGCGAAATTACATATGGCTCTATTATGAAAGAGGCCGCCAGACTAGATAATTGCAATAGTCCTTCTGGCCTTAAATCTGTGGATCTATGAGTCAGTCTGTCACGAAGGGTTTGGAGAAGAGTTGGTGTCTGAGGACATATGGTCTTTTGTTCTTTACGGATAGTAAGTAGTATCTTCAATTTTGTGAAAGTGAAGCAGTAGCTAGTATAGCAGGGATGATGGGGAACCTCAGACCCGGGGACCACATTTGGCCCCAGGCTTGCCTAGATCTGGTCCCCAAGGCTCAAGGCCTCCCCCTCAGCATTGGGGAGCCCTCATTGGTGCTCTAGATCCTCTGCTGTCCCATTGTGGGTCTGGAGCACACAAAATCAACTAGGCTGGGCTTTCCTAGGCTCTGGTGGGGGGGGGCAATATGGGGAGTGTCTTTCTCGGGGGCCACATCAGTGAGGGTTTATTTGTTTGTTTTCTTCTTGTGTGTGGCCACAGACTGACTTATTTGTGGGTTAGTGGGTCCCAACCTATAAAAGTTTCCCCACCTCTGTAGTATACGTTAAAGAAGCAAAGTTCATATGCCTCTACAAAACTGTGTACAGCTCCAGGAGAACTTCTACTTCCAGGAAGATAACACATAACTAGCTGTCTTCCAAATTATATTTTCAAGTACCTGACATTTGTCAATCAACTTTCTCCTTTGAAATGTGAATTGAAATGCTGTGATTTCTCAAAATTTTGAGGATAGGATTAGGCAAACGATTTTTTAGATACTTTGAACACATTAGACTTTCATGTCCAGACTGTAAACTGTAACCTTCTGTGACCTGGCCTTGTGAAAGAGTTAAACAAAGTGGTACACACTGTTTTGCTATCTTCAGGCATTTTTCTGTGTTTATGGACTCAGTTATTTTAATGTAAATAGGCACCTCAACAGCTGTGTCCCTGTAAGCATGTTTTATTTAGCAGCTGGGTTAAACACGTCACTTGGCAGTCATGGATTTTCAATTCTTCCTTGTGCCAAGAGGGCAGCTGGAATAATTTGAGTGCTCATTAATTTGAGAGAAATATGAGCTGAGTAAGTCAGACAACATGAGTCTTCTATATAGTGTTGTACAAGGATAAGCGGATCAGGATAGAAGCAATTTGCCCTGTCCCAAGGGGACCATCAGTTTTTAATAAGCAGGTTATGAAAATTCTATTTCTTTGCAGTTTGAAGAACCTAATTAAAGTCTGTAATTTCTCTCATATAACCAGAGTGGGTGAAAGTTAACATTGGGCCTCCAGAGTCTTTTCATATTCATTTACATACAGAATCAGGTAATAGTTTGTAACTAGCTAGAACAGTGTATTAAATATTTAGTCTGACTTAATTTAACTATGAGAGCACATGGATGCTGTAGGGATACAGAAAATGATAAAGGAGAGTTGCATTTAATTTTTAATCAAAGATAAATTTAAAGGCAGTCTAATTATTTTAGTGCTGACTGGGGTAGCCTGACAGCCTAAGCAGCAATTGCTTCTAGTTGGCTGAAATGTCAAGATAAAGAAAGATGATGTCTATTTAATTTCATCGCTGTAATGTTTTCAGGGTTCATACCATTCATGGTGTGTGTGTATATGCTTCATATAAAGAACTGAATGAGCTTCAACATAATAGTGTTTATTTCTGTATAGTCCAGGGCATTAGAGATATTTAAAATCACATTTATTCTTTCATCCACTGATGGAGTAATTTCCTAGAGATTTTGCTAAATAGAAGTGTGGCTTTCTGGTTAAGGAGACTTTGATTACTCACAGTTACACATGCCTGACAGTAAGTAGACATTTCTAGCAGGCTTTGTCAAATAGTGGCTGCATTCCAATCAGTGAAGAATCTGTGTTTGCAAACTTACACTTTGGCTGAGTCTTCATGCCGGACCCTGGCAGTCCACTCTGCCAAGTATGCTAAAGACAAGGCTACTGCTGGCCAAGCAAGTAAGAGATGTGCTAGGTTTCCAGCTGGAAATTACTCTTACATCCATCAGACATCAATATTAATAGCTCGATAAGTGTGAATAAATCTCCTTCGAGTACCAACAGAAATGATATGATATTCTGTCTTTGTTGTAACACTTAATGAGTTTTTGTTCATAATCTATTACAAACATTTTAAAAAATTGTATTAAAATGAATAAGGACATTTTAGAGTTTCTTGAGTATATAACTATTCTTTTCCTCAAAGAAAGGATTTTAATTGTATTTTGTTATTCTTACAATTCTCATATTTTAACCTTGATAAACACACTCATCACACAATGCATATCATATCACCACTGAGCCTTTTTATTGTTTTCACTTTGTAGGGCCTGTTCCTGTGCCCAGGGCCAGCCCAAGCCATTCGTGTGCCCCGGGAGCATGGCACTGCCCCTGGGAGTGCGGCGCATGCGTGGCCCTGCCCCTGTGCACCCGGCGCATGCGCGGCCCCCACCACTGGGCACCCAGTGCATGCGTGGCAGTTCTGCGCGGTGCCCCCTACAATGGGGCGCCCCGGGCAGTAGCCCGGTCAGCCCATAGCTTGGGCTGGCTTTGCCTGTGCCTCCTCTTTCCCCCAGTTAAGTCACTGGCTCAACCTATGTGATATGTTTATGCCTTATCTGGGAGCAAGCCCCACAGCTCATATAGACAGGTTTGCACTAGTGTGGGTCAAACTAATGCATTAAAAATAGCAGTCCTGTGGTACCTTAAAGACTAACAAATATATATAGCTTCAGGGGGTAACCAAGTTAGTCTGCACAGGATAAACTTAAAAAACAACAAATGGTCTGGTAGGTCTTTATAGACTAAGAAAACATGTATTTGTAGATGGTATCATGAGCTTTTGTGGGCATAGCCCACTTCTTCAGATGACAGGAGATTTTTTTGCATAATTTCCAGTTGAAAACGTAGCATATCTCTTACTAGTTTGGCCAGCAGTCGCCTGGTCTTTAGCATACTTGGCAGAGTGGACTGCCAGGGTCCAGCATGAAGACTCACCCAAAGTGTAAGTTTGAAAATATATATCTAGTATCATGAGCTTTCATTGGCAAAGTTCACTTCATCAGATTAGCTGGAGGTTATTTTTCTCCAGCTCATCTGATGAAGTGGGTTTCGTACAAATACGTAGAATGTTGACCCTCTCTAGTCCAGAACTCTCTGGTCCAGAAACATCTTTCATCCCAAAGTTTCATGGATGTTTACAGCCACCAGTTCTAGCTTTCAGTGGTCTGTGCTGTTAGTTAGCTCTATTTTACCGCTTAATGTCTTATATCAGCTCAGTAATCAGAGGAAGCATTGATAATGCTGCTAGACAATATTGACCTCCCATGGTCTGCAAAATTCTCTGGTTCAGAACTGGACAGATCCCTAGGGTGCTGAACTAGAGAGGGTCAAGAGATGGATGTAAGACACTTTTTAAAAAATAGCAGTGTAAATGTTGCAGTATCAGCAAATGCTTGGGCTTGCCTCCTGGCTTGGACCCAGGGGATCACGTGGGTGTCAGCTTAAATAACTCTCTTCATCCTTCACAAGTGTTACAATCTCCACACTACTATTTTTAATGCACCATCTTGAGCTGAGCTAGTGAGAGTCTGACTACACTGGTTGGGAGGCTTGGTCCTTGCTTGAGTGTAGACATGCTGGTGTAGATTTCAATGACTCATCAACCATTAGGCACAAATGTTCACCGTATGTAGAATGTGTTGTAGATGCAGAGCCTTCATTCCGCAGTCGCATTTTCACCAGCTGTATGGTGTATATTTATGGTTCTTTGACAGTACTTTTGATTTGGAGAGGAGGTCACTATAGTTATAATCTGGTTTTTTTTGGTTTTGCTTCAATGATATTGCTCCCCTCACCCCCACACATACACTCCTGGTGAGGCCTATAGAGTATGGAATAATAACTTCCATCAATTATATAAATGATACCTTGTGAACTTCCATTATTGCATAATGAATGTGCTACACAAATAGAGAAGCAGAGAGTCGTGGTTTATTAGAACCTGCTTGACAAGCAGGAAAGTGCAGGAGGACTTTATAAATAGTCTCCTTTGCCAATGTTCTTTTGCAGTCCAGTGACCCCCTCAATCACTCCATATGAGAAGTCACCATTTTGAGGGCTAGTGACTTCTATGAAATTGTGCCTAGAATGCTGAAGTAGTATTTTTCAAAGCTCCGTGGGGATCTGGAGGCCTGATTTGTAATCATATCAAATGAGGATCCCCACTTGGAAAACTGCAGTCTTTACCTACATATATGCTACAGATATTTCAGTATAGGGGTAGTCTCTCATTGAATCTCTTCCTAGCCAATATTCTCCCGACTTTCAGTGAGCTGCCTCAGTTTTTTGTATAAACTCAGTACTGAAGCTCTTGTCTTGCCTTCATCCCACCTACTCCCTTCATCTGAGCTAAAATGGCCCCTATAGAAGCAGAGTCTCTTGCTCCAGTAGCAAAAAGGCAGTAGACCTAAATCAAGAAGACTACAGTGCTTCAAAATAGAAAATAAATGGTGATAAAGGCAAAGATTAAACTAAACAAAGAGAGTAAAAAAGTGGAGCCAATGAGATGGAAAATTAGTGGAGAACAAAAGTCAAACAAAAGCTACATTAACCTCAAAATAGCTCAAACTCTTAGGCTATGTCTACACTGGCAGCTTCTTGTGCAAGAACAGCCATTCTTCCACAAAAACTTGCCGGCTGTCTACACTGCTTGAGCATTCTTCCAGAAGTAAATTTACAGTTCAGCGTTGTAAAACAGGGCTTCTTCCAGAAGAATTATTCCTTTCCCCACAAGGAATAAGCCCTCTTGTGCAAGAGCTCTTCCAGAAGAGGCCAGTGTAGATAGGCAATATGAATTTCTTGCGCAAAGAAGCCCTATGGTTAAAATGGTCATCAGAGCTTTCTTGCGCAAGAGAGCGTCTACACTGCCGTGGATGCTCTTGCGCAAAAGCACATGCCAGTGTAGACGCTCTCTTGTGGAAGAGTTTTTGCACAAGAACTCTTCCACAAAAGAGTTCTTGCTCAAGAAGCTGACAGTGTAGACGCAACCTTATAGTCTCTAGGCCTAGACCAGGGGTAGAGAACCTTTTCTGCATTGGAGGCCACTGACCTGCTAGCAAGTAGATTTTGTGTGCTTCAGCCCTACAGTGGGATAGTGGGGTAGGAAGGATGATGGAGTGCCAGTGCAGGCTCCTCAATGCTGGGGGCGAGGGAGTCCCGAGCTCAGGGGCCAGTCTGGGTAAGCTGGGGGCCACAAGTTCTGCACTCCTGGGCTAGACAGTCTTCAGAGTCCTGGCCCATGACACTGTACCTTTAATCTCATATTTCCTCAACAGCATTATTTGGATGCTAGAAACTCCCTTGCAGATAGGTAGAAAATCAGTGATAAAATGTCCAAATATCACCTTATAGTGTTACATTGGTTTCCCAGTTGCCAATTTTTACAAAACAGTTTATGACTACAATAATCTCCTCAAAATCAGCTGTTATGGACGATAATAACAGGTTGTCAGAGTATTAACCACCCTTGACTTCACTTTGGGTTATTACATAACAAAAGAATGAACTGGTGGCTAGGCTGCCAGGTGTATTAAATTATATGATGAATTATATAGGATTCCGTGATGAGGATTAGTGTCCAAAAAGACTATGTTGAGATTGCCAAACTCATTATTTGACGGGACTATAGACTGGACAAAATCCCGTGGGGTGAAAGACCAATGTTTTATCCATTATGTCATCCCCTTAATCTGTGTCTGGACCACGCACAGTGAAATGTACTGTGTATGTGTTACCATTGTTCTGTATTACATCCTGTAACTATGGAATATCAGGGGTAAACGGGGAAGTTGATAGTATTGGGCTAGTCAGCATTCATCCTGATCTGGTTTTATGAACTAATGAAAAACAATCGTTATACAAGAAAACTAAGTGGTGTCATAGTAGGGTTTGTATGAGTTTGCCGCTGTTACAGCAGCTTCAGCTAGACTGACTGTTTTTATGTTAGTTTCTGCTCTAATCCTTTATCTCTCCCTCCAAAGATTTATAATATAATTCAAACATACTAATTTGGTTAAGCTGATGCTTTGCACATACGGAACAAAATGTAAAATAAGCTTATACTTACACTTGAGCAAATCTGTTGACTCTTTTCAAGTGATAGGAATAACAATAATTAGAGCAGGTTGAATTATTCATGATTAATACTGTTAGTTGGAAATGTTAGCTCCCTTTCTTGTTTGCAGATCTGTGAACTAGTCCTGATATCTGGTAATGTATTTATTTGGTAGAAGAGTTCACTAAACAGTGTTTATGAAAAAAATTTATTCTGTGGGTTTTTCATAAATTTTCTGCAGTTTGCTATATATTACATTTATTGTTGATGGGTCAGCTAAGTCACATTTTATTGTTTCCACTTCTTAGTTAAGTAAATGGAAGCTATTTAAACAGAATAACGAATGACAAAAGCAAAGCTAATAATTAATCAATTGATCCCGGTACATATTTTCTGAAGACCTCCCTTTTCTTATGTGGTAGAGGGCTCTTGCTTTTGAGATGAAGGACAAAGTTCTAATCTTGATTTGTTAAATAGTCCATCATTCCTCTTAATTGTCACAGTTCAGAATAACTGATTTCAGATCTAATAGCTCACTTCCCATGGGGATTGGATTGAGGAGCTTTATGTCAATGGAAAGAAGAGTTTCCTAATCTAGTGAAGGATACACCATTTGTTTCTGGATCCAGTAAATTGTAAGATATTGGATTTTAAAATTGTGGTGGTGGTTACCCAAAACCTATTTTACATATGTGTGGAAATTTTAAGAACATATAATTTTCTTCTCCATTTGTACCCTATAATGTTGGACTTACTGTAGTAGGGCTGAGTTTACATGCAAAAGGATACCAAAACTAGAATTAATTAAAAAAAAAAAACCTCTGGAAAATATTTCTAAGATAATTCGGTAAAAATATATGGTGTACACAGTGCATGATAGTACAGTATAAAGATTTTATTGGCACTTGATCTATAGATCTATCTAAAATATTTATAGCACATTTAATCCAGTGCCTCAAAGTAATTTATAAAGGTGGGAGAAATATTATAGCTTTGGCTGGAAGAGAAAGCTTTGTGAAAATTCCAAATTGGTTTCTGTTATAATCTCTGGTTTTCAGATAATCATAACTTTGTGAAAAGTGGTCTCTTTGGAATGAAGTTTTTCAGGCTTGGTCTCAGTCCAAAGGTTTCATATTTGGAAAATTTCTTGGAAATTTCATTGTCAATTTTTTCAGTTTGGCAGTACGAAACCTAACAGTTGAATAATTAAGATTAGAAATAGGGAATACAAAATTACAGTTTCAATGGGTACTGTCATTTTAGCCACATTTTTCATTTTGTCTGTTCTGTGCTATAGGATTAGTGATACAAATGGAAATACATTAAAACTATGCAGAAAAAAAAAGACAGGAATAGAAAATACTACATTACATATGGCTGTAGAAATCTTTTGTACTCTTTTTATGAACTGTTCATCCTGAATGTTGTGGTGATAAAGTTTTTCTTTAATCATTGCAACAACGCCTCTGTATAGCTTTCAAAATGGTCACTATAATAGGAAAGGGACTATTCCCTGCATCCTCATAATTGACATGGATTCAGGGCACACAGTGGGAGAAAGCAAGCTCTCCCAATATTAGGGTATCATAGCTGTCTTTTCTCCTGCCAAGTCAGACAGCTCTTCAACTACCAAAACAATGCTTGGTTTGGGTTGTTATTTTCTTACATAAGAACATAAGAACGGCTGTACTGGGACAGACCAAAGGTCCATCTAGCCCAGTAGCCTGTCTGCTGACAGTGGCCAGCACCAGGTGCCCCAGAGGGGGTGGACCAAAGACAATGATCAAGCAATTTGTCTCATGCCATCCCTCTCTAGCCTCTGACAAACAGAGGCCAGGGACACCATAATTTAAGAATAATTTACGTTGCTGTGTAGTTTTTCCAAAAGGTTAACAATGCTGAATTCAGTTATGTGGTTTTTTTGTTAACTTTTGACATCTCCGTGAATTTCATAGTTCATTAGAGTTTTCTGAACCAAGTCCTTAATTACCTTAATGATTAGACCCAACTCCTCCTTGTGGGAGAGCATGTCAAGGTGTATGGTCTTCATTACACCAGGGTGTGAGCTCAGCCTCAGTTTTACCTCTCCTTGGACATGTTTTTAAGGAACAAAGAGAGAGGTGTACATCTGTGGGAAAACAGAGCTCAACACTTGGGCCCTGAAACTGGAGGATCCCAGGCTGGGCAGTGTTGTGTTATTCCTACTGTCATTGAGTATAGTACCTGTCAAAGTCAGACAGGAATCACAGATTTGTCAGACCGCTCTGTTTATTAGCAAAGCCGCTCTGCTAAATGCACCCAGAAAATGTGAGTACCATACAAGGTTCAAACTCCTTGGCTGTGTCTACACTGGGCCACTTATTCCGGAAAAGCAGCCGCTTTTCTGGAATAACTTGCAAGCTGTCTACACTGGCTGCTTGCTTTTCCGGAAAAGCAATGACGATCTACTGTACGAAATCAGCCGCTTTTCCGGAAAAGCTTTGCCGCTCCCATTTGGGCAAAAGCCCTTTTTCCGGAAAAACTCTTCCGGAAAAGGGCCAGTATAGACAGCTTTTCTGAAAAAGCAGAAGAAACGGAAAAAAGCGCTTTGGACGCCTGGAGACCCCGTAGGAGCCCTGGACTTCCTGGTAACCCGAGCGCTTAAAGAGCACGCAGGCTGCTGGGTGCACGTGGCAGGAGCGTGCCTCAGACCCTGCAGCCTGAGCTCTGCCACGGCACCCCCGTGCTGCCCAGCCACATCTCTCAGCAGCAATGGCAGCTCCAGCTGGTGAGCCCCCTGCACCCTCAGTGGAGGAGGCCCCCAGGGGCTGCAAAAGGCGGGCTCCATCCTGGACCCCCAGGGAGCTGGAGACCCTCCTGCACCTCTGGCAGGAGGAGGAGGGTCTCCACGACATACAGTCCCGGTGCCGCAATGTGGACATTTTCTCCCGCATGGCCGAGGCTCTGGCCCAACAAGGTCACCCTGCCTGGAACTGTGAACAAGTCCGGGCAAAGGTAAAGGAGCTTCAGCTGGGGTACATCCGGGCCAGCGAGGGCAGGGGGGCAGGACCAGACCCTGCCCCCACTACGACCGGCTCCATGCCATACTCGGGCAGCCAGCCCCGCAACCCCCGGAGGTGCCCGTGGACAGCTGCCAGCGCCCCCCCCATCATCTGACCCAGCGAGGCGGAGGAGGGAGAGGATAGTGGCGGCGCGTCAGGAGAGGAGGCCAGCCAGCAGGCCCCCTCCAGCAGCTCCTCCGAGGCCGGGGAAGAATCCACTGGTGAGTCTTTGCAGTTTGCACTACAAGGGTGGGCGGGGGGAGCCAGGTGCCCGGAGTGGGGAGGGGGAGAGCATGTCACTCAGGCCTTGTGAGCTGCACGCTGCGTAGCATTAGGCAGCAAGCAGCACGTGCAACCACGTGCAGCCTGGTGACCGAGCGGCACGTGGCCGCGGCAGGCAGATGCAGGGTACGCCTGGGACCGTGCTGTTCACACACATTCGGCGGGACCAGGGGAAAGGGTGGATGCTGGCTGGAACCGGCCAGGGCCCCAGGGACTCAGCCCAGAGCCCGCACCTCCGCCAAGGGTGCAGCACGGAGAACGGCACACTGTCCCATGCTTGGCTGTGAGGCACAGCCAACTGCTCTTGGGTACACCGCAGCATCACAGTCCTGTGACCGTGGCCCCCACTGAGCCCCTCGCCTGCTCCCGGTGCCTTGGCTGGCTCCCCGAGGGGAGTCCCTACTGTGGCCACACATGTCCCTGGGCTGCCGGGCTTGTGGAAGGGATAGTGAGAGGGAGAAGGGCCCCTGAATTTTGCTGCAAGGATGGGACACTCCCCCTTCCCCCAGTCACTCTTCTGGTTCCGTCCAGGAGATATCCCACGCGATGGGATCTGAGAGCCCAGACCATCTCTGCCAGATGTGCTCCCAGGCACTGTGTGGGGATGCATCTCATTCCCTGTCAAACACTAGTGATTAGCCCAAAGCTTTTCACAGTCTCCACCGGCAGGGAGTTCCACAGGTGAACGCAACACAAGCACCCTCCCGCCCTCCACGGGGCCAGGACACAGACCGGTGCTCACAATACTGGAGGGAGGACCCTACTCCAGGGGCGGTCCTCCTTGCAAACATACAACACGGGGGGCAAGGGGGTACCGAGTGGGCCCAAGCCACACAACTGTGGGGTCACCTGGGCTCAGGGGCGGAGGGCATGAGGTGTGGGGACAGTGGACGGCCTGCCTGACTGACCCATCCTTTCCTCTCTTCCCTGCAGCGGGACCGAGCACAAGACCCCCCAGTCTGGCAGCAGCGGCACCCCCAGCTGGCCAACCCCGGAGGCGCAGGCTCCGACAGCGGGACCAGCTGCTTCGCCGCCATGTCATCGCGGTGGAGGCAATTTGGGCCTCCATTCGCGAGTGCGTGCAGGGGGACCTGCAGTGGCGGCAGGAGGGCTGGGGTGCCTTCCTGGCAGAGTGCCAAAGGATGGGCGACTCCATGGCCATCTTCACGACACACTTTGTTCACGCCGTGCACTATGGCATGGCCATACCCCATGCCGCCGCCATCCCTCCCGTAGCACAGCCCATACCCCCTCCTGCCCCTGAAATGGCCCCTGCTCCTATCCCAGCTCCTGCCCCCATAATGGCCCCTGCTCCTATGGCCCAAGCTCCTGCCCCTGCCGCCAATGCTCCTATGGCCCCAGCTCCTGCCCCTGCCGCCCATGCTCATATGCCCCCAGCTCCTGCCACCCCTGCTCATATGCCCCCAGCTCCTGCCCGCCTGCCCCGCATGTGCAGGTCCGCCCCCGAAGGAGCGCTCGCAGGGGCCACCCATCCCAGTAGCTCCCCCCTGTCCCAGTTGAAGGTCTCCCCCTCTCCCCCTTGTAAATAAAAAGTTCTATGTTTCAGTTGATTCTTGTGTTGGTTATTGTGTTACTCTAGTAACTGTAAGAAATGATTTGAGATGCCAATTAGCCACCTAAATTTAAAAGGGTTACAAACTGTGGACACCAAATTCTTTATTTTAGAAAAGCCGGAAAAAAGCGGCGGACATCTTTATTTAAATGCCGCGGGGGATATTTAAATCCCCTGCGGATTTCCCTATTATGACCTGTGAAATTAACATGCCCCTTTCGGAAAAGGGGCCAGTGTAGACGAGCCCCTAATGTTTCCTTTTCCTGTTACCCCATACCCACCTGGCTAGCACTCTGATCTGCACACCTACAAACAACATTAACATACTTTTCTCCTTCCTGGTCAGAGACAAACAGTATTCCTTCAACTTATTCAATTATTACAGCATAATTCATCTTTCTCTTACAGTATAATTCTTTCTACTTTCACATACCTTATTATCTGATTATTTAAAACTATTAACTGATATTGGCTGTAGAGCCATCCAAGCCATTTTAGGGTCTTTCACGTGTCAAGAAAATAATTCTGCTGCAAAAATATTGTCTGGATCCAGTATGTAGTTGCAGGAATCAGAAAATATGAGGGCATATGTAAACACAAACCTTTAAAAAAAAGCATCTGAAAGCAGAAGGCAGAAAAAAATTATAAAGTAGAGGGAGGGCATTTCCTGATACTTAAATTCAGAAGAGTTAATAACAAAGATAAAGGCTGCTTTATAACTAACTTTTAAAACATTATTTTCTTTAATAAAAATAGAGGGAATGGACCATGAATAAATATATATAGTAAATTAATTGGTAAATCAGCAAAGACAGAAGTTGTTTCTAAAATAGAAGTAATAACATTATAGCATAAAAATTAATATTAGCAAAACAGCATAAGAACAGATTAATCCTGACAAACATAACTAGTAAGTAGAATGTGGTAGTTTTTCAAGTATACTGCTGCCCCTTAATAAACTTACTTTTTGTTGTATTTCTGTTGATTTCATATAGTTTGTCTCCTGACTATTTGGATATCTTGGTAGACTTTCTGGGGTAGGAGGGGAATATCCCTCTAGGATAAAAACAGGCTATATTCTTAGTGGGAAATGTTACTGATTTTCAGGGTGCACATGAAAGTTTTGTTGGCATATTTGGTTCCTTTCCTTTCCCCCTTATGCTTTGTCATTATTCCTCCCCCCTTCCAGTTCCTCCCATATAATCTGTGTCTCATGTTCAGAAAGAGTGAACAAGCCCTCATTCTTTGGCTTGCGAAGTATTTCTGAATGGATCTCTGCAGGTTGTGCTGGCATAGGACCAGTTCCTTTAAGCAGATTATTAATCACTTAGCTCCAACTTTTAATCAGAGATAAGTACACACACTCATTTTTATAAACAGAATGCTGTGAGTGTAACAATTGTTTTATTAAACACAATGATCAAGTATACGTTAAGCATTGCAGGGGAAGGAGTATCAATGGAAAAAAAACCTGATACTGCTTCTCTATGTCTGTCTTGAAGATGGGTTTGTGTTATGCCTTGCAGATTGTAGTCTTCTGTGTAGTACAAATGGTTTGGTTTACTTAGTCACAATCCAAAGGGTCAGGTTACAAATATGAGTACTTTCAAAGAGGCTTGAAGAAAAAGCAGCCCCCCACCCCACCCCACCCCACCCTCATCCATGACTCGATTGGAATTCAGACCCTTATAGAAATTCCTTTATGAAACTTAGATTTCAGTAATATAAATTAACTAGGGGGCAGCGCTCCCCTGCTCACAAAGATTCCCAATCCCCCTCTCTGGGGGTAGGCAGCCCCAGCTTTCCCTCTGGCTGCTGGGGAGGGCCAAGCCAAGGCGTGGCAGCCCTGGCTTACCCTGGCTCTCTGCCTGCAGCCACTGGACCTCCCCCGAGGCCAGGTCAGCCCTGGCTCTCCACCCCCTCTGGCCACCAGGGGCTTGGGCCAGGCCGAGGCTGCAGCAGACTCAGCTCTCTCCCTCTGGTCGCCAGGGGTTGGGCTGGGCTGAGGCTGGCCCGGCTCTTTCCCTCTGGCCCAGCCATCGGGGGGGTTGGGCTGTGCCAAGTGTTGCCGACAAGAGTAAGTCTCAGGTCCGACACTAGGTTCTCTAAGTACAAAAACATGATGCACAAGTATCTGTCAAACACAAGCAGTTTATTTCCTGACAGTTTTCAGCTGTGCCCCTTACCTAAAAGAACAACATGATAGGAAAAGGGGATTCTTACATCCCTTCTGCAAGCTGGGAACCCCGTTTCAGCTGCGGATGAGGCGGAAGGTCATTTAGGCTTCCAAAGCACCAGTACCAGAATCAATCAGTGAGGTCCAAATTGCTATGCTGTGGTGCAGCTTTAAATACAGTGTCTCTTACCTTGTTTTGCAGTTTGGAAATTTGCAGGGGTTACTTATTACTTGCTGATGTATGGCTCAGCTGTTAACTATCGATTTGGTACTACTTATCCTTTGACCTTGTTTACTTGATCAGTACATTTGGGTAAACAAGATTGTTATGTGTTCTGGCTCTTATCTATAACTTGTTTTTGCTACACTGGCACCATTGCTTATCTTAAATGGCTTATGTTCCTAGAGGCTTGCTTCTGGCTCATCAGATATAGCGGAAGCAGGGAATGCATGTCTTATACTTGTTACAAAGTTCTTCCATAATTTAACCCCTACACCAAGGAAGACCTGGTTTTCTCCCTGACTACCAGGAGAGGCCGGGCCTATGCTGCACCAGGTCTGGCTTCCCCCCCCCAGGTGCTGGGGAAGGCCCAGCCCCAAGATCTCCCTGCCTCTTCTCTCCCCCAGCTGGCTCCTTCCCCTCCCCCTTTACTTCTCTCCACCCCCACCTGCTCTTTATATCCCCATCTCCCCAGCTGCTGTGGGGTTGAGCCAGGCTGCTGTAGGGGAATGCATGTCTTACCGCCCTTATACTTGGCACGTACAAAGTTCTTCCACAATTATCCCCTACACCAAGGAAGACCTAGCTCTCTTTCCAGCTGCTAGGAGGAGCTGGGCCGAGGCTCCTGTTCCCCTGCCCCCAGGGAGTGTACAAGGCTGCTCCAGCTCCAGCTCTTCCCCCCTGCTCCCAGCTACGAAGCTGCCCCAGCCCTGAGGCCACCCCAGCTCTTGTCCCCCCATCCTTACCCCTCCATTCCTGGCTCTTTCCCCCTTTCTCCTGCTGCCAGAGCGGGGGGCCAGAGTAAGGTCATGCCTGGCTCTCCCCTCCTACTGCTGGGGAGCCTCTCTGGGGCCTCACAGGCCCTGTACTCTTCCCCCTGGCTGTCAAGGGTCGGGGGAGTTCTCGGGGGCCTCTCTGGGCCCATGCTTTCCTCCCCAGCCACCGGGGGATAGAGGGAGCCTCTCCAGGGCCTCACTGGGCCCATGATCTTCACCCCAGCCACCAAACACCAGGGAGGGAAAGGGGAGGAGGAAGGGAGGGGCTGTGGGATGCAGAGTGACGTGATGATGTCACTCTGTTGTCCCATTGGAAAAGTTTTTTTTAAGTATCTAGAGAGAGAGAGATTGTATATGGACTTTGGTCCCACTGTCTCTTGGTGTACTTGAAAAAGAGTTTGCAAGTATCTTGAATATTTTTGTCATACTAATATTTTCTTAGCTGTTGATCCAATGCATATTGAAGCATCTTGATCAATTCAACTTCGAGACAACTGTCATTTTTTGGCAAGTCAGAGAGGATATTTTATTTTGCTGGAGATGTCCATGAAATAGCATGCAGCTGCAAGAAAAGATCTTCCCTACACTGTCAGCGGCAAGAAGTAGTTCCCTTTCCCTTCTGGCAGCTTTAATTTAAGTATCTGAAAATATTATTTTACCAGCTGTTTAGCATCAAGAAAACCCTTCAGGTTTGCAGAATGATGAGCCTTGCAGAGTTAGTTGTGGGGGGGGGGATGCACCTTTCATCGACTTCCATGACTAACAGTTACAATTATCCTAGATCAGCTCATCTTGTTTATGATCCAGAGGAGCAAATCCCCATTCACCGTTCCTGGTTCTCTCACCAGTATTCTGTGTGAAGTATTAAAAGTGAATACAGTTCAGTGGCTGCTGGTTGTACACAATGCGCACAATGGGTCCTTTTCATTGTTTGATTTCTGTAATATTCATCAGCCTTGGATAAACCTATTAACAGGATATTTCTGATTGTGATTACACATTAATTAAAGACTCTGGTGATCCATATGTGAATAAGAGGCTTTGCAATCTCAGTTATGATCTATTTTAAAGCAAACTGAAAGAAGTGCAAGGGGTTGGAAGAACAGCGGGCAAAGGAAATAGGTTTTTAAAATAATAACAAATACAATCAATTAAATATCTGCATTCTCTACTGGCAATCTAATTAACCATTCCTTAATCACCAGGGTGCATGTTTTGTGTGGACTACTTAACTTGGTAATTTAATACACGAACACAAGTTTCTTTGTCCAGGCACTTGAAGCAGGGTTACCAACACAAACATGTCATGACAGTGGTCCACATGTTTTTTGCTTTTATCTCACAAGCCCACTACCAGAGGCTAGTGTTCTGGAACACAATTATTAATCTCAATCACAATAAAAAAGCAAATATATATTTTATATAGGCCATATATAGAATCTGGCCTGTATAAAATGAATTGTTGGAATTAGTCCAATTCTTAGAAGGCATGCAATCATACCACAGTTTCAGTTCATCAGAACTCATGTTAGCAATTTCATCAGATAGGTTGGTTGCTGAATGGAGAGTGTTTGCCCCCTGGAGGTGATCCATCTATGTATGAACTGACACATAATAGTGGGGCAGTGTTAGGAAGTTTCTACAGCTGCTGTGGAAAGATAAAGGATGTTACTCTCCAATGCTGCTATCAGGCATCCAACATCTAAAAACACTTAAAAAAGAAAGTTAGCCACAAGCTCTATTATAGATCCTACCCTTCAGGGTCTGGAACATTAATTTAGAGCTTTCTTTCCCAACATATGTTAACACTGTAGCACTGCATAACAGAAATCATAGTTCAGGGCATGCCAATAGGAATTGCAGGCAGTGCAGAAATAGCAAATGTGGTCTTGAAAGTGAAATATTTGGCATTTTTAATAAAAATATCTTTGCAGCCAGTGATTCTGACATCTCTAAAATGTTTAAAGTTGCAAACAGCGATTATAACAATTGAAAATTAGTATTTCTGCCTGTGAATATTTCCTTCATCCACAGAGGACAATCTTTGTGAGGTCTAAGTCTGAAAATTAGAAATGTTTCGTTTTTGGCTTTTGTCCTAAACATCTGAGTCTCATATCTGTTTAGTACCAGACAACGTAATAATACAACACATATGGAACAGATTATGTAAAACAGACACCTTATTCAATTTATCACTTTTCAGAGTATATCTACTACTCAGTTATTCCACTAAATACTGTACCCTGAAGAAGATATGGTGGTCACGATTATGATTTTGTATTTTCAAGCATTTACTTTATAGTTGTATCTGAGATAAGAAAATTAACTCCTATTTTTAACATCTAATCCCCCAAATTTTCAAAAGTGTCTCTATGTCCCATTTTCAAAACAGATTTAGGCACGTAGTAATGCACATCTCACTGAAAGGCAATGAGACTTAGGCTTTTATGGGCCTCAGGGCTTGGCCAAATATAAAAGTTACACTGTTTTAACTTTAGGCCATATGTTCACTACGTGGAAAGTTGAATTAATATACACAACTCCAGCTACTTAAATTAGATAGTTGGAGTCAACATACCTTAATTTGGGTTTCTGCATGATCTCCATAGCAGGAGGCTTCCCTTACTCCTCGCAAGGGACAGGAATACTGGCGCTGATGGGGGTGTCCTTGAGTTTGATTTAGTACATTTTTACTAGACATGCTAAATTGAACTCTGGAAGACATGTGAATGGTGAAAACATGGCTTTATATAGCCAAGCTAATGCACCCACTTGTGTGTGCCATCATATAGGTATAGAGTTACTTTTTCTGGGCAAAGCCAGTCCTGTATGGGAATCAGTGGCGGCCAGTCAATACAGGCGAATTAGGCGGTCACCTAGGGCGCCAGTTGCCGGCAGCTCATCTAGGGCTGCTCCTGATGGGAATTAAGATATGTTTTGCCAGTTTAAGGCACCATCATACTGGTTTAACTATGCCCACAGTAGAGGCTGCATTGTATAGGTAGAAGTATTAACTATTATTAAAATATCATCCATAGCCCAATCAAAGTAGTTACACCAGTTTAAGAACTATGTGAAGACCAGGCCTTAAGTCATTTTTGAAAATGGGATGTAAGGTGTTAGTCATTTAGGCCCTTTGGAAAGTTTTAGCCCTAAATCTATAAGTCTATATGCCTGTGTATACCTAACACATAACTATACTCTGTACATCTACACTGCCTAGTCTTGCGTAATAACATATGCAAAGGAGGCACAATGATGAATATTGCCACATTTCGTTTACATACTTAATGAGCCGCCATGATTTGCACAGGGGGCTTTTGTGCAAGAAGGAGCAGTATAGACTGCTCCTTCTTACGCAAAATCCCCTTGCTCAAAATGGCAGCTCATTAAATATGCAAATGAGGTGCAGCGTTATTCATCACCACACCTCACTTGCATATGTTCTTGCACAAGACTGGGCAGTGGAGACATAGCCTCTGAGAAAATAAAAAAAAACCTGTGGCAAACAGTGGCTTTTGTATTCAATAGCTGGTCACCAATTGTAACTTCCCACTGAAAGTTCATAATATATAAAATGTAAAGCACTGGTTTCAGTGAAATGATCAGACAAACTTTTAGAAGTGGCAGATTGTAAAAATTATTTATCTTCCTACTTGAATTTCAAAGCTGATCCTAAAAAGCAAGGAGAAATATAGAGGTCTGTATATATATACATCTAGTTCCACACCTTTAAAACCAATATAAAATACTTTCTCTTGTACTACAGCTAATCTTTTTTCCCCTCTTATACGCTTATTTTCATTGATCCTGAATATGAATCAGTACAGTAATAGCTATTTTAAAATGATAGGTTATCTTATTTTTAATTTTTATAAAAGGTAAGTAGACATTATATTTTTCTTTTTCTTTTATAGTTCATGGCTAAGGTTCATAAACATATTTGATATACTTTTATAATCCATAGCCCTAAAGGGGGAAATACTGCAGTCATTAAGTTAAGGAAGGTTAGCATTGTTTAAAAGAGGGCTGTGATTTTGTGAGGTTTTTTGTTTTGTTTCAAAGTAGATACCAAACAATTAGCACTGCCTATACCGATGCGTAAAAATATTTTCCAGAAACATTGCTTACATCACATAAAATGTGTGTATAAACCACTTTCAGGGAGAAATCATTAACATCCTTGGAGTAACAGCATATGGCAGTCCATTTCTCATGATGATCAATGATAACTATTTGTTGAAATTTTTATTACTTGTAGCTTTAATGCAGTTTTGTTGCTGCTTTAGCATCATACCATATTGGCCTTTCTCTCCTTTAGATAAGGCTGGACTTCTTTTATTAGGAACACAGTTGTAGTTTGATTATTTGTAGATTAAAGGAGACCATTAAAGATAAATCTCTCCAATTGATTCAGTCTCCACATAGACTATAAGATAGCACTGTTTTCAGGAAGATAAATAGAGACAGTGAATTATGTTGCCTTTTTGGGGTAAACTTCTGATTGTATTGTTTCATTTGTGGTCAGAGATTAAAGGTTGTGTTTACTAATATTTTAGCTAACCATCAAAAAGCATGGAAATAATAAATGTATGTACAGTGGCATTTTCTTCACAAATTAATAAGAACATATTTACTACATCACTAATGCAATGCACAACAGTCAGTATATATTTTTAAAAATACATATTTTTAACAAAATTACACAAAAAGTAAATGATGATTACATTTTCTGTGTTTAATTTTAGAATGATTGGGAACATATTTGGGACAGATTTTGCACTTGAGCATAGGTGATTCCCATTGAGCTAGGTAAAGGAACCTGAGAGCAAAATTTGGTCTGAAAAAGTATTTATGCTGACTAAAGGACTGGATTTAAAGAAAAGAGAGAACTTCTGCCTCAAATGATGGTAGTCTACAAATCATTTTTGACACACTGCAAGTGAGCAGGAATAGTTAATTGAAAATTCAGAGGAATTTTATTGTTCAGTATATGTTTAAATTGTAAAAAAATTTGACTAGAAGATTTTGAAAGTTCTTTACATCTGGATATTCCTTTGATCTCATTAGTTTCTCTGATTATTTAAAAGAATCCACATTGTGAGTTCACAACCAACGTTAACTAATGAGTATGACAGGCTAAAGCAAAGAAGCCTTTCTTTTGTCTGATTCTAATATTCTGTCTGTGGGAAAGTTTGTTGCACAGTGATATTCCAATAAAGTTGTCATTCCTGATACTGATGAAAGCAGGATTTGCTTTTCTATTGAATTTAAACTTACGTATATAATATGCAGCTTAGAATGTTCCCTATGTTCACAAATAATATAGGAACTATATTTGTTACTTCAAAACATGTTATATTCCTGTGTTTAATTAAAATATCTTCTTTCTTAAGAATCTTCAAGACATAAAGAGACAATTAAGGCCATTAGAAAATGAGACATGTTTTGAATCTACCATCAAACTTAGCAAGCTTTTGGCTTTTCCCTCAATCCTTGTAGAATAATTTTTCTGCTGCTCTAGAGAGGGAAAAAGAGATCCAAAGAGACTCTTTCTAATTTCAGGTATTTGTTTAGTCAGGCTTTGAGCAACGTTTTTTTAATGAATAATTTTGGAGATATGTTATTTTCTTAGCGTTCAACGCTTTTACTCTTCAATCCTCTAATTGCAGGGCAAGTGTGTTATGTATATATTTTACTGCCTATCCATCCACCCACCTATCCAGGAGAATATAATATTATAGAATGATATCACTCTTGCAGATTTCCATTGACTTAGAGGGCAGAATATTACTAGGAGTTTCAAGAAGCATGTGATTTTTAGAAATTAGCTTTTTCTTAAGTACTAGTCAATTAGCTCATCATAAGATGGGATTTTCAGGTCTCTTCCACGTTGGTCTTCTCTCCTGGGCCTCCGGTCTCTCGCTCTGTCTCTCTCACTCTCTCTCACCTCCTCTTACTGCCTCCCCCCTCTCTCTCAGCTCTCCTCCGCCTTCTGCCTCTGTCTCCGTCTCTCCCTTTCTCTTCTCCTCCTCCTCCTGCCTCTCACTCTCTCTCCGCTCTTCTCTCTCTCCATCGGGAATGCACGCTCGTCCAGGCCCCACCCTCTGGGCATGTACGTCACCGCCCTGAACATCCTACCACGGCGCTTGGCTGACTTCTGTGTCGCTCAGCCGGGCCGCTGCGCGGCAGCAAGCAGCACAAACGGCCTCTCTCTCTCTTCTCCTCCTACTGCCTCTCCCTCTCCCTCTCTCTCACTCTCATCCACCTCCTGCCTCTCTCTCTTTCTCTTCTCCCCCTCCCGCCTCTCACTCTGTGTTTTTCTTCTCCTCCTCCTGCTGCATCTCTTTCACTCTCTCTCTCCCTGTCCTCCGCCTCCTCCCCACCTCCTCCGTTCGCCTCTCTGTCTCCTCTGTGTCTGCTCCGCTTTCCTCCTTTTGAATCCGGCACCCTTTCCTGACGTCAGAGATGCATGCTCATCCAGGCCCCGCCCCCTAGCTGTTCCCTCTGGGCGGCACTGTTGCCTCCCTCTGTGGCACTCGGCTGACTTCTGCGCCACTCAGCTGGGCTGCCGCGCAGGGGCATGCATGAGGAACGTGGACCCCGAACAGCCGCTTGCACCGCTTGTTCCCACACAGACGCCCGGCTGAGTGGCACAGAAGTCATCCGAGCACCACGGCTGGAGGCAACAGCACCACCCAGAGGGAACAGCCAGCATTTCAGCATTACAGAGTCACAGACATTGGGCTACTATTTTCTTAAGTATGTCTCACATGATACTCATTTAAATAGAATTAAAACATACTATATTTATAGGGAAAAACTGGCATTCATTTGGATTCTAAAAGCATGTCTAAAATCTCAGCACACTTTAGGTTAAAAAATAATTCTTTTTGCCATCATCGTGAAATAATTTTATTATGCTTCCTCTTGGTTAAAATCTGAAAATGCTGAACAATTTCATTTCTGGGTATTAAATTGGTTTTGAAACATCCAAATATTACACAGAAGTACCTAACACCTTTTTAAACTCTAAAGGTCTGTCTCATCCTCTCACTATTTTTAGTATTGAAGGTCCTTTGAGCCTACCGGGATTTAGTAACTTCTTGCAAAAAACAAGGAGACTGCTTAATTTCTTATCTTTCCACATAAATATATCTCTATGTCCTTTATTCAGGCATGTACTTCCCTTTCCTTTCTCACTGTATCCACTCTCTGATGCCTCTATCCTCTTGGAATTCATGGCCTTACTGACGCAAATTTAACTTCATCTCAAAATACGGTCCACAACAAAAAGTCTCAGGGAGAAGATCTGTCTTTACCTGTTATTTTCAAACATTAAACATTTTTAAGTTGAGATGTGATGTTCTAAAGGACTGCTTTTTATAGGGGGGAAAAAGAAAACAGGAAAAATGTGCCCAAGTCCTAGAAAGTATGTTCAGAGATTTAAGTACCAAACATGAAATACAATTATTGTACTTAGATGCTTTTTTCATCTCAAAGATACTTTAAGAACACATCTTGGAAAAATACTTTATTTTCAAAGTGTATGTGTTCATCTGGTTTTTCTGGGTTGCATCAGGCTAGTGTAGTAGGATCACAGAAGTTAGAGATAAAAGAGATATCTATTAATTAAATCAAGTCCACTGGCCTGAAAAAGCAAAATGTAGCTTTTCAATAGAACTCATATCACATATGAAATTGACACTGTATTTGATCTTAGTCAAAAAGCAAAGAAGCAGTAATAATGTCAAAAAAAAGAGCAATATTACCTCCTAATGGCATGCCATGTACTTTAATGTTGTGTGTCAGACAAATCTGACAAGTGTAACATGGTGACAAGAAATGAAAGAAGCATTCTCTAAATAGCTAAGAGGAGACTGAAATTTGTGAGATGGTGCACAATCTTTTTTACTTTTGGAAGACTGCGTTCAAAATACCAGAGTTTTTGATCTCACCCCTAATTTCCTTTTGTTCTTGTCACAAAACAACCATGAAATTTGATAATGGTGGTTTCTGTTTAAGAAAGGAATTGAAGAGCAGGAATACTGCAGGTTGAAATGAAAACGCTATAGCAAAAGCTGTTAGTGATCTACCCAGGTCGTAAGTACAAAATTCAATACAAAAAGTCTGGAAGCATAATAAACAGCAGCTGAAGGGGAACTAACAAGGAGAAAGCTTTTCATCAAAAGAGGTATCTTAAATTTAAATTTTTGAGATGGCTAATTAACGGTTCTATAAACTGGTTTTACTGAAGTCAGTGGGAAAACTCCTATTGACTACAAAGGTGTAGGACCAGGGTTTAAATTCTATTGTATACTCATCTCTGTGGGAATGTCCTGAGTGTAGCTCTGCTAAAGAGATGGTCTTTTTGCTTTGGAATTACTTAGTAATACATATCTATTTGAAGCAATGGGCTTTTTGAGGTAAAGATTTTGAATGTGTTCCCTACTGTACTGTGTTAATGGCTTTACGGATTGGGAGCCACTTAGTTGATTCTTGGTTTTTGTTTTTATTTTTTTAAGAATCTGCCATCAGAAAATACTAACATCTGCTTGTCAAAAATCTGCTTAAAGGAAAAAAATCTCCTGCAGTATGTTTTACCTGATAATTATTACTTGAAATCTGTGGCAGTTTTTTCTAGTAATAGAAACCAGCATTTAGCATGGTTTCATGTTTCTTATTAAAATACCTATTTAACAGTAATAAGAAGTATTATATGACATTGTATAATTATTCTATATTTGTAATCTCCAAAAAATCTGTCTAAGTCTGAATTTGATGGCTTGATAAGAGCTATGGCAAGCAGTTTACAAGTGAGAAACTAACTAAAGAAGGTTCTGTAGAATCTCTGCCAAGAAAAAGAAACAGGTGTTCTAGTGTTCTCTTTCCTGTTGGGATTTTGTCATGGTTCAAGGGGAAAATACTCTAGTCCAGTGGTCACCAACCAGTAGATTGGGATCTACAAGTAGATTTTAGAGTCTCTGACAGATGATCCTGACAGATTTGGCCAAGGGGCTATCAAGTGCAGGCACTTCGGCTGCCCCTCCCCCCATTCCTGCTCTCTGCCTTGGAGCTGCCCCTCAGGAGCCTCCTGCTTGCTTTGCAGGGCAGGGGAAGGAGAGGAGGATGCTGATGTCAAGGTGCCTCTTCTCCCACTCTGTATCCTATCCCCATAGAGCAGAGAAGGGTCACAACAGGGCTTGGGAGAGAGTTGCTGGCTGCTTTTGGGAGTGGCGCAGGGCCAGGGCTAGGGTGATCTTGCCTTAGCCCGACTGTACCACCACCCAGGAACCATCTGAGGTGAACCAGCTGGAGCCCACATCCCAAAACCCTACCCCTTGTCCTACATCCCTAGCCCAGACCACCCCTGCATCCAAATGCCCTCTCAGAGCCTGCACCTAGAACCTCCCTCCTGCACCCCAACTGCCTGCTGCTCAGAGCCCCTCTCACATTCCAAATCCCTTAATCCAAGGCCAGAGACTGCCCCCACCAACCCGCTGCCGGAGCCTAGTGAAAGGGAGGGAGGAAGGATGGAGCAAGCAGAGGCGGAGCCTTGGAGAGGGGGCACAAAGGAAGTGGGGCAAGGGTATTTGAGATTCAGGGAGATCTTGGATTGCACTTAAATTCAAAAAGTGGTTGCAAGCATAAAAAGGTTGGAGACTCCTCCTGGTCTAGTCATTAAGGTAAGGAAGGAAGTGAGCTCTGATTAGTCATTTTCTGGGTACATTTTCTTCTTCCCTGAAGATATTCTCTAAATTTAGTGACGCCAGGACTGTCTTGCTGGCATCCCAAAGACCGGAGATAGGAGGAATGAAGAATGAAGAGTTTGATAAAAGCATCCTGTGCTTATGTTCAGGCAAAAGAGCAGTATCCATCTCTGGTACAAAAAATGGTAGTGGGTAGGAAAGAGAATGAATTCTTTTTAAGAGGCGGGGGATTGTGAAGTGGAGATTAGGTGTCCCTGGCCATCCTTGGTCACTTCAGGGGGTTCATCAGAAACCCAAATCAGGTGAGTTTTGGGAAGTTTCACCTGTTTTGGTGCTTAGCATAAAAGTTTCATGCTGCACTAACAATAATGTACCTAGGTTCTGGAGCATTCTCAGACTTCATGAACATCTGTAATAAACTTCTTATATTTGCATTTCAAAAGCCATTAGAGAAGTACAAAGAATTACAAAATAAAATACATCAGATGCTAGAAATTGGAGAGTAAAATTCAAAGAAAAATATTGTTTCCAAAGGGGAAGTCTTGGGACTCTGGAGAGCTTAGATCAGTTCCCAGTTCTGGCATGTCTTCTTGCATGACTGCATTGAAGTCACTTAGCCCCTCTCTGTGTCAACAGGATAACCCTTCATGCTTTAGTGGTGTTTTGTAAGGATAAATTCATTAATGTCTGTGAGGCCTTTAGCTAGTAAGATAACAGAAGTCATTTAAGTATCTATATTAAATAAATAGGAATTTAGAGAGAAGAGTTTGAGTGACGAGGTTTGAAGAGAGGGAATCATTTCATTGACTTGTTTTACTTTATTATGTAGCGCCCCCTTTCCTCCTGGTTACCTTCTTTAAAGTCAATCTCCTTACAGATTTTGATGGATAGGTCTGGGTTCTTCTGGATCCTGCCACCCATTCAACTTTATTTTTTCTGAAGGATTTGGCGGTGCCTCCACCCCCTCACTCCTTCCTGGCAGGGTCACCAAGGCAGCTTGGGAGGAAAATTCTAGCCCAGGGTAATCTCCGTGTATTTGCCAGATAGTTGGAGACTCCCAGAAAATAACACAAACACACCATAATAAACACAATTATATTAAACAGGAGACAAATATAAAAGAACAGGGTAAAACACTATTTTTAGGGTCACTGGAGCACAGCAACTGTAAGATCAGTGTCCCATTGGTACGCGTACTTTGTTGGGGCCCATGATGACTTTTGACCACAAAATTCTTCTCTGCAGTGGTTTAGCAGTAGGGCTGACTAGGTCCAGTACAGTCCAAAGGATTCACATATGGGAGAAGGCAATAAATCCCACCACAGGTTTAATATGCAGCAGGTAATAAAATCCCCAAACAAATTGGTGCACTCACACACTCCATGAATGAGCCTCAGGTTTAGAGATGACTCAGTCACTGCAGAGGGGCTGCTCTCTTCTCGCATGGATCCTCTTCAGGCAGGAATCAGGCTGCTTCGGTCCCAGAATTTCCCCTCACCGCGAAGGGGTGCAGGGCTCAAGGTGCAGACCACACAACTGCACCAAAATTCAAACTATAACCTCCTAACCCAGTATTCAGACCCACACAGCAGCCCTGAACTAGCAAATAGAGCAGAGCTGACCATGCCGTGATCGGTCTCACCCAGGGAGCTGGAGAGCCAACTCAGCCTGGCTGGGGAAGCCTCCCAGCAAACTCCACAAACTGGGAATCAACAGTGGAAACATAAAACCCAGCTGAGGGATCCTGCCTTAAGGTCCCTAGAGCTAGTTCTCAGGGGGAACCCTGCAATCAGGCCTGGGGCTTACTAGATCCCACACAACAGTCCTCCCCTTGCCCTGGCTGGCTCCAGACTTCTCTTCACAATGGCCTCTCCTTCCCCCTCCTGAACTCCCTGGGAGGGGCATCTCACTCCCTACGGGTTGCCGGGCAGACTCTGACGCTGGTAGGAAGGGGGAGCCAAGGCAAACTCAGAGTACCTCTCCCTGAGCTGCCAGCAGACAAAGCCCAGGGAATCTAAGTAATCTCCTTGGTGGTTACAATTATACACTAGGGGGCTGCAACCTCCTCACGATGTTCGCCAACCCGCCTCTTTCTGGCCACTTTTGTGGCTAGAGAGCCTAATGATGTCATTCCCTCAAACGTCAGGAAGTCTTATATATATATATGGAGATTTAAATGGCAGCTGTTTGAGGCTGCTCAAAAATTGAAATGATAGTAGTCTCAGTGAGATGTATAAGTGGGCAGATTTCAGGAGCGTGGTCAAAGCAATTTGTCACATGACTCTGCAATTCTTCACCTGTATATCATCAGTATTATGAGTATAGGTACTTCGGTGTATACATTGTTTTTGAAAGACAGAGACAAAATAGAACAAGTTTTTTCAAGTTCCTACATCTATAACACTGATGTATTTAATTATTAAAATACAACCCCAAGTCCAGAGCAGCCTCCTAAATTCACAACTGCACAACAGACATTTCAAACATGTGACTTCATATCATGAACCCAATAGTTTAAACTTGTTCTATTTTATCTTTACTTATGGCTTTGATTAAATGCCAGGTATTAAAAACATCCACATTGATAAGCCACTTTGTTAAAACAGAACAAAGACACACACTGTGTCATAAATATCTTATTAGCAGAGATTTTTAAATCAGCAATCCTTTAGAACTTTCTGATGTGTTTTACACATGTGAACTTCACATATGTAAAATAGATAATCTGTGTATGTATTAAGCATGATACTGTAGTAAAAAAGTGAATTAATACCTATTGTACTTTCAGGTTCGCATGTTTACCTATCTGATTGGAAGAGAGGCAGCTTTTGCTGATAACCTCAAGTGGATGGCCTGTGCTAACAAAGGTTGGTTTACCTTCTTGAATGGGAAATCATATGCAAGGTATCATGCAAAACTTTGTACATGTTTTCAGTCTTGCTACATATTTTTGCCAACAGTTTAAAGTGAATTGTTTGGAGGGTATTATTTTTGTTTTTCAGGAAGAGAACAGGATAATTTATGAAAACAAATCTATAATATATAGACTTAAAAATATACCCCAATTAATATACATTTTTGGTAATAAAAATGCACCTAAAACATTTCATAGGGTATGTCTACACTACCCTCCTAGTTCGAACTAGGAGGGTAATGTATGCATACCGCACTTGCTAATGAAGCCCGGGATTTGAATTTCCCGGGCTTCATTAGCATAAGCGGGGAGCCGCCATTTTTAAATCCCCGCTGCTTCGAACCCCGTGTAGCGCGGCTACACGGGGCTCGAACTAGGTAGTTCGGACTAGGGTGCCTATTCCGAACTACCGGTACACCTCGTTTCACGAGGAGTAACGGTAGTTCGGAATAGGACCCTAGTCCGAACTACCTAGTTCGAGCCCCGTGTAGCCGCGCTACACGGGGTTCGAAGCAGCGGGGATTTAAAAATGGCGGCTCCCCGCTTATGCTAATGAAGCCTGGGAAATTCAAATCCCGGGCTTCATTAGCAAGTGCGGTATGCATACATTACCCCGCTAGTTCGAACTAGCGGGGTAGTGTAGACATACCCATAGATATGATTTCCAATTTCTGCTTTGTTCATTGAAGGTTAATTTCAATTTAAAATCTCTTTTGCTATTACTATTATTTTATTGGTATTAGGATAGTAAAGAGGACTCCAACTGATATCAGAGTTGCATTACGCTAGGCACTGTACAAACCACATGGTAAATCACATCCCTCCTCTGAAGAACTTAGATTCTAAATAGGAAAGACAGATTTTTGTCTTCTGAGGAGAAATACATTAGAAGTGTTGAGATACTGTAGTAATGGTGATCATAAAAGTACATACGAGAGAGAAACTATGAATAATACAGAGACAAGGTGCACACAGCTCAGCGTAAGTTCAAGAGCTTGACTCTCTCACCCACAGACATTGATCCAATAGAAAGATTACCTCACTCACCTTGTATCTCCAATAAGCTGAGACCAACATGGCTACAGCTTTGCATATTATAAATAATAATTTAGAAATCACTGATTAAGTCATTTTTTCCTTATCTGTGTTCTTGAAAAAAACTCCTTGTTTGTTTTTTCTTTGTGCTTCATCACATTATGACGACCCACATCAGGCACTATTCACATAGATATCATTGCTTTAACCACTGTTGTGTCCATCTGATGGAAATTACTCAGTTTGAAGTAGTCTCTTAATCAGCTAATATTACACCATAATTTAGTTTTAGACATTGTATAGGAATCCTTTGAAGCATATTTTTGAAGATAATTTAATCAGCCAAATTCTTTAGCTTGGTAGACAGTACAGTTCTGTAGCTTCATAAAGATCTAAGCATAGCAACTCAGAAATTATGGCAAAGCAATAGGAGCTGCCTGACGAGTTCATCTGGTACATGTCAGTCTCATTGCTGATGAAGGGAACATGCATATCTTTGTTCTTCACCATCACGAGCAACACATACAGTAAACTTCCCCTTCATTTTGTTTTTATAAACTCGTATGGAAGAATTTTAGGTTTTGTTTTTTGTAAACCATAGGTGGGTCAAATGTAGTTCTTTCTTACACCTGGATAGCTCTGGATAAACTCTACTGAAGCTAAAGTAAAATGAGAGCAGAATCTGACCCATAAGTGTTGAATGGTTTGTTTTAATTATTATTGCCTCTAGAGACTAGCCTCAGATTGCATCAGTTTTATGACTTAAACACTGTTATTATGTAGGACATGGGTCTTCCATCTCTGATCTGTAATTCATTTCATATAGTTTAGGATCTGACACCATAAGAAGCGGAACAACCATCTTGAGCTCAGGTTACATGAGATTCAGAACTTTCCCTCTGGCTCAGCCAAATTCTATAGCAAAAAGACATATTACAGCTCAGGGAGAAGAGAGACCTAGTAAAGCCAATCTGCAGATTGGCTGAATGACTGCACTGCAGTTTACTTCTTGCATGGGTGGGCCAAAGAGTGTTGTTGTTACTGAGGTCAATGGCCCTAAAATCAATTTTCCTTGCAGTGATTTTCCCCTTGGAAGCACAGCATAGATGAAGGCTGTTTGCAAGGTTTCCAGCTGACTGCATTGTGGACAGCAAAATCCTTTCTTTCAAAAAGGATCACTAGGGAAATTCATACAACCTTGGAAAAGTTCTTCTGGAATCTAATGGCAAAACCATTAGACACCCACCACCTTCTCCCCCCTCCCGCTACCATTTCTCTGCTACATTTTGTGCATAAATAGAGCATATCTTTGGGGAGTGTGGGCTTAATGAGGCTAAGCAGCAAACCATTTTAAACACATGAAAAGAATCAAGATCCCAAAGCCCCAGTTGAATGGTTTATGAAATTTACAATTATTTTCTCCGTTATTCTGTAAGCAAATGCACATGAAGTAAATGGAGATTTAACAGGATCTTAACATGAACAATGGTAAAATTTCCCAGTGCTTCAACATGCCAAGTTTTAAAGTATGCAGCCACTGTATTTCCCTCAACAGTCACTTTCAACTGAAAGTCAGGCCAGCAGTAAAAATTTGATAGGCCACAAAATTTTGGTTACTTACAAAAGTGACAGTATGAAACAAATATGATAACAGTCTGTTGGTTTTAATAATTTGACAGCCTCACTTTTGAATGTTTGTTGTTAGTGTGGTTGACCCTTTTCAAAACACGTAGTAGGACAAAAAAGGGGATTCATCTCTGCACCAGCAGAACCTGGTGAGGGGACAAAGGAAGAGAGGCTTACGCCTTCCCATTTTGTGTTTATGGGGGCCTAGCCCTGAGGGCTTCCTCACCTTGTGCCTCAGTGACAACATTTCCGGGCCTGTTGTATTATTAAGGAGGCATAGGAAGCACCAGCTACATCTTCTCCCTCAAATAGCATCATCCCAACACCTCCTAAACTATGGCATAGAGCCATGTTCTTCACTTTGTTGGGAAGCCCCTTTTTAGGGGGATCAGGGGGGGATACTCTGCTTGAAAGCATTACTGATTCAGTACAGTGAGGAGTACTATCCTTAGTCCCTGTCCAAAGATATTGGATTCTAATCTTGAACTACTTACAAGAACACTGCCTCCATGTTGCTCCATAACCTGAAATTGGGAAGCATTATTATTATCAAATGTACAGTGCTGTTGAAAATAGTTTGTCATTCTGACCTGTTTGAGGGTTAATGCTACTGGTGGTCATTTGGCTGAAAATCACTATTGTCATAAGAAAATGTTACTATGGAAAGGAAATCCAATTTCAGAGAATAATCATTTAACCAATTTATATTCAATAATTGACCAAATTATTTTATGAAACTTCATGCTTCATAAAAGTGGCACATAATTCCTGTAAGGGTTTTTATAACTTAAAAATTAATATTTATGAGTGTAAAGGAATCTTATATGATATGACTTACGTACCAAAGAGCCAGAAGAGAGTTAAAACATAGGTTTGTTTGGTATAATGTGCATAGGCTTAGCAGCCATACTCAATGACTTAAGTGCATAACTGTTTATTTTCTGATTAAATCTCACTGTTTAAAGAAGGACTGAAATCTCCTGAATAACAGAGGTTCCTATAGCAGATGAGTGTGTGATTCAGTTGCAGTTTGATTTGTGTGACATGTGATACAAATAATCAGACAGGCTAAATGCACAGAAAAAGTGCAATATAAAGCAATGTTGCCTCCCCAAATTCTTAGCTCAAGTATAATAATTTAAAAGGGAGAAAATGCAAAAATAAATATTTAAAGAAGTATGCAACAATTTTGGAGAGTTCCATCACTCAGGCTGTGGCAACTCATTATACTTTATTATAATGAAGCTAAAGTTCAGGGGAAACTACCATGTTTAGGAAGCAAGTAAATAAATCAGTGCTACCTGGAAAGAATGAGCCAAAAGTTCATAATAGGCAGAAAATTCTAGTATTAATTATAATTTCATGGAAATTACAAACTGATTGTAGGCTTTAAGCTGAGCCACAAAGTCTAAAAACACATTAAAAGAGAGACTAAACAAAAACCTACAGTTCAAACTCAAACCCAGCTTTGAGAATAGCACAAAGGAAAATAAAGAGAATGTATATGATTACAGCTATGACTCCATTCCTCAGGTACTTCCTATTATCAATCAAAAATTACATTTGTTAACAATAAGTTTCACAAAAATCATTTTAAAATAGGCTTTTTAAAGGTGAATAATTTTAATAAGCTAGGCCAAGGTGATTAAATGCATTTGATTAAACACACTTTTTCTCCTCAACTTTCCACTGTATAGCCATCTACATCACTGGCGTATGTCAGGAAAATTATGTTGGTTATGCTGTTTTGTTCAAATCCTTTGTAATATCATGTGCTGTTCCAACAAGAAATGAAGCACTTCACATGAGCCATGGTGCCTAGATACCATGGTAATGGGAATCTTGGAAATGTCAAGTGTGTGATGCATGTGTGTGCCTCTTTGGGAGCGAATACTGTATATTCGTATGACTTATGGAAGAGGAAATAAATTTTTAACTGGATATCTCTATTTCCTTTAAAATAGATTTTGGCTATACCAACACATAACCCTTTGTTATATGAAAAATAAGGTTAACAGGAAGATTGTAACTCTGAGAACTATAGATAGTAATCTGCTTCTAGTTTTATTAATTGTTCTACAATCAACTGTATAATATACTTTTAAAGTTTGAACTGTATGGAGGCAGAGATGGTGATGTGTTGCTTGTTAGCACAACTAAGGCCCAATAGGAATTACCTAGAAATAATACATTGGAGTAATAATCTCACATACACTATAGAAAACAAAGCATTAAGAAACATTCAGGGAAGTCCTATAACATAATACATTATACATTGACGATCACAGGACCCATATAGCACAAGTAGCCATTTTGGAATAATAACTCAAGGTCATGTGGAAATCGCTAATAAAAAGCATGACTAAACCATGCTCTTGAAGGTTTAATCAAGAAAGCAATTGCAAAATTTAAAAGGGGGATGTATGTAGGAAGGATTTATGCAGGGGGGACATATTCCCTATTTTAACTCCTACCCATCCAGGAACCTTAGAAATGGCAGCACATTTTTAAAAGGGTTTGATTGTTCCTTAGTATTATTTAGTTTTGCTTTTGGTGGTTTTGTCCTCAGTTACAAATGACACACTGGTCTTAAAAGAAGGAGATGAAGGTAAAGTAAGTTAATTTATTCGTGAGTTAGTGTCCCTGGCTAAATTTCCATAAATAGCTACAGAGGAGTAGCCAGTTGGTCTATAACAGGAATAACTTAAAAAACAACAAATAGTCTAGTAGCACCTTAAACCCAGAGGGCTGTGCCCACGAAAGCTCATGATACCATCTACATGTTTTGTTAGTCTTTAAGGTACAACTAGACTGTTTGTTGTTTTTTAAGTTTTTCATAAATAACTAGTGAGCTTGAGTGTCCAACCTGAGATACTGTAAAGGTGTTGAGCACTGCCCCTTTTAAGATGTCTAAAGGTGTACTCTCAAAAATTAAGGTACTTTAAAGTCACCTTTGAAAATATAGGCTATCATTTGAAAACTGATAATACTACTTACTTACAATTGTACAGTGCTTGGAGTCCTTAATGGCCTTATAAACCAAAGTTTTGGTGGGGTTTATTTATGTACTGAATTCCATACCTCAGTAGTTTATATAGATAAGTAATTAGATTTTGAGTATTACTGACTTTTACTCAGTATAAAAGGGCTACATAATGAAATACGTGTTAGTGTTGACAGGAAGGGAAAGCCCACATTTTGACTTCAGAGATCCTGTAGCCACAAAAATTGAGAGGTCAGCATGTCAGAAAAGCTAATATACATATTAGCTTTTCCCCAAAGTATTCTAAATCAATGACTCGTGAAATAACAGTAACTTTTCTTTCTCTCCCCATTTATACAAAATGTAGTATTCCCAAGAACACATTTCTCAATTAAGATTGAGTTGGTCGTTAAGCTGCTAGGCTGCAAAAGTTCCAAAAACCTAGACAAAAATACCTTCTTTAACACAAAGTTTAAGGCTGAGAGTTTGTTTCAGTAAGTTAATATTCTTATAGAATATTGTAATTAGTTAATAAAATGTTAAACCAAACTCCCCAAACCATAAAACATCACGAAACACAGAGTTAAAGTTAAATTATATAAGCTCAAATATTTGGAAGAGTGAGGATTTGTAGATAAGGTAACCAAATTAAGTGTCCCGTCCATTTTTGATAGTTGAGTAGTAATGGTTTGGTCACTGGGCCACTGGGGTCCATGCCCAGTGGTCCTGGCCAACTGGTGACACTGGAAAAATGGACTCTTCCCCCCAACCCTGACCCTCTCCACCTGCCCGGGGCTGCAGCCAGAGATCAGAGTCGGGTCACAGACGCTTGCCCCGCTCCGCCCACCCGCCTAATGCTCTAGCTAGTGAGTGGGGTCAGGGTATGATGACTTGCCTCATTCTGCCTACCCCCGCACCAGGAAGTCGGGCAAGGCAGCCTCCAAATCCCTAGCCTGCTCCGTGGTGTAGTGCTGATTTCCCTATACTGACTTACCTTCTTTGCATCCCTTTTCCAGAATTTGGGGCCAGTGTAGACGTAGCCATGCAGTAGTTTGGGTAGGACTATGTAATTGTTCCAGGCCTTTGTCATATTTGCATGAATGACAGGGAATAAAGCTGGTGACAGTGTAGATGGCTACAGCTTCCCTCAGTTCACTGCTGCTAGAGTACTGCCTTTAGGAGATTTACATTTCAAGGTTTAACAAAGCTGTTATTACTTACCCAAGTGATTCTGATTCTATTCCCATTGGTCCCTGCCATTTGCTAAGAATGTGTTATAGTATCAGGAGTTTATTCACATTACATACCACCCAGGATAGAGAAAGTGGACAGATCTGGAGTGGACTCAAATACCACTGCTATTTTTCCCCATTTTTGTCCCAATTAAGTTCTGTAAACTGACACCTGAAACGAGATGAGTTTTACATGCTTTGGAATAATGTTGTAAGGAGTAAATACCATTCTAATTTTTATAAAGTGTTTACTGTGGGAAAAAAAATCCCATAACTTCTACTTCATCATGAAACAGCAAAGCTCTCCTGGAACCAAACACTTAGGACAAGCTGTGCAGTGGTGTATAATAGTCTCCGTAACTGAGACCTCCAGGGCTGACAGGTTGTTTCACATATTTCTACATTCGCAAATTAGTACTGGACAAGGCTGCTGCTTATTAAATACAGTCCTTTTGCATTTCTCCTTTGGAGATAATTAAACAGAAAACACAGCAGACATAACTTGCATCATATTTATTGTAGGCTACGTCTGCACTGGCAGCTTCTTGCGCAAAAACTCTTTTGCGGAAGAGTTCTTGTGCAAAAACTCTTCCAGAAGAGAGCGTCTACACTGGCATGTGCTTTTGCACAAGAGATGTGCTTTTGCGCAAGAGCATCCATACAAGTATAGACTCTCTGTTGCTCAAGAACGCTCTGATGGCCATTTTAGCCATAGGGCTTTCTTGCGCAAGAAATTCATGTTGCCTGTCTACACTGGCCTCTTGTGCAAGAACAGTTGCACAAGAGGGCTTATTCCTGAGCGGGAGCATCTTAGTTCTTGAGCAAGAAGCCCTGATTTTATACATTAGAACGTCAGTTTACTTGCACAAGAACACACGGCCAGTGTAGACAGGCAGCAAGTTTTTGCGCAAGAGCGGCCGCTTTGGTGCAAGATCGTGCCAGTGTAGACACAGCCTTGGAGTCTTCCTTAATACCATCTTAACTTGGAATCTCTGTATTTTCACAGGGTTTTTTACTCAGATCTCTACATTAGCTGACGTGCAAGAGAACGTCATGGAATATCTCCATGTTCTTAGCCGACCAAAGGTTATTGATCAAGAGCATGATGTCGTATGGACTGAAGCATATATCGACAGCACTGTAAGTCTGCATGACAAAGCATTTAAAATACATGCTCACAGCAGAAGCTGAGAAACCTACTATATTGTTTAACAGTACTAGTTGTTCTTCTTTCCACCCTTTGTTTGTCACTAGATGGGGGTTAAGTTTTACAAAGTTTGAATGAACAAATTCCAGTATATCAATTTCTAGGTGCTTATGAGTGAATCTGCCGTCACTGTTGCCTTTATGATCATAAAACGTGCAGTTTTAACATAAAGATTCACAACTTGGAATAATCATTTTTTCCAAACACCTTTAGATGAATGTACATTTAACTACAAGCTACATTAAATGAAAATTCTGTAATAGTCATTAATATATTTACAAAGGTAGGCCAATTACAAGGTGACTATTGATAAGTTTTGAATTGAAGAATGTTGAAAATGTTGTATATATTACATATTAAAATAGGACAAATCTTTTTTTTGTTCTGGTTGGTAGATGACTTGGCTACATTGCTGATGTATCATTTTCAGGTTCAGCACTTGAGAAATATTAAATTTAATGCATGTTTTCTTTTTCTTTTTTTTTGCAATAATTATTAATTGACCTACCATATTTTAGCCAGTTGTGTCTGACCCAGCTTGCTTAAGCTTTTTTTCCCCCTTTCTTTTCCTCATTTACTTAATTCGGAGTAAGATATTGTTATAGTAAATGTTCTTAATTTAATGTGAAATGCTTACAAATATTGGTTCTGATGAGTGGAAACTGTAAATCAGCAGCTGTAAAGATGTTAAATTATTGTAACCGTTCTTCAACCCTCATGAGAACTGGGCAAACTGAGAAAACCCTATCAGGTGAGCTTAATCCACTCTCCTCTTTTTTAAGGAAGTAGCAGAGGGGAAGCTTGAAACTTCTAAAAATGTCCCAAAAAAATAGTTGATGCTATTTTATTTTGGTTTCAGGTTAAGTCTTATATGTGAATTGTGATCTTGGATAGACTAATATAAAAAAATGAACATGGATAGTTACCAAAATAGACTTACTTGCAAATGTTGTTTTGAATGTAATCAACTTATTTCCTGTTTTACCACAGTAACACGGTAGATAGAGCATGATTAATTGGCACTCCTCCTCCTTCTTTTCTTCACTGAAATATTAGGGTGAGAGAACTTGAAAAGTATCTACACATTTTGCATAGTTGTGTACCTTAAGCCGATCTTCCTGATCTAGTGTAGACCAAGCCTCAGAGCCCAGCATATCTTCCCTCCGTAAGTGTGCGGCAGTCAGCGGGTCTGGGTCTATGACAGCAACTCGGAAGGCAGCACAGAAGTAAGAGTGGTGATACTGTGAATCCACTACAATAGGCTTGCAACCCTCTTTTGGGTCAGGACTCCCCAGTTGGAGAAATGCTGTATACTTATAGAACTGTACGGGGTAAAAGTACACAAAAGATCAGATTTCATGGGGAAAACCAGATTTCATGGAGAGACTAGATTTCATGCCTTGAGACACAATTTTCATGGCTGCAAATTTGGTAGATTAGTTAAAATACAGATTGTCAACATATTTCAAAATATACAAAGTAAATAGCCTTAAGTCTAATGTTAATATATTTTCAAGCAGCATTTTTATGTTTTTGCCTATGTGTAAATTTAGATTATTGCTGGAAATATTTTTTTCCATTTGTTTGTGTATATGGAAAAATGGATGTTTACTGTCACTTCTAGATATTAATCTAATCCTTCCAAATCCACTTCTATTGCTTATAATCCTAGGTAAATACAGCATGAGGGAGTAAATGCTATGCATACTAGAACAGTAGGATGAGCTTAGATAGCAGTCTGGAGGAGAAATCAGGAGAACAAAAACAGTTATATTCTTGAATAAAGCTACTATTTTAATCCAAATTAATGCTGATTTATATCAATCAAAATAAAACATTGTAAAGCTTTGCTTTCTGTGCTCTTCTCCCACCCCAGACTGATTAATTTAATTATCGGTTATTTCTAATTTGGGAAGTCGAAAGGGCCCCATTGTGCCTGGTGCTGTAGGGTAAATCCCTTTTCTTTTCTAATCAGAAGTGAGACTATTCAGAAAGAGGATAAATGGAGAAAACCATAAATCAAACCCTGGGGAAATAGTGCAGAAGAAGCCTTGTAGAAGATACCCCTATTCTCAGAACTAGATGTCTGTGAAAGTCCTAGGACCATGTCCTCAACCTTGCTATTGATGCATCAACTTCCATGGGAGCTGTGGATGCTTAGCTTTTGAAACAGAGCCACTTGCAAATGACTCTGTGAGTGCATGTGCCTAATTTTAGGCAACCAAGTGTAATATTATGCCCTCAAGTATAGAGATACTTGAGGGTGGAAGTTTGTGATATTGTGAATGAATGTGTGATGGATAGGAGGAGTGCTGAGCAGCACCTGGGGACTAAAGGGTTAAACTCAGGTAGCTAGTGGGGGTATTAGCAAAAAGCCAGAAAAGCCAATGGGAAAGACTGTTGAAATTTGAATTGTATGTAGATACTTAGCTGCTTCTTCCTTTGTGTGAGTTCTAAGTTAAGGGCTGGAGGAAGCAACATGCGGTAATCAGAACTACCGTGCCTCCAAGGAATTTGGGTATGGAAGTGGACTGGACCATGACAGGCTTTTGAGTAAATAAGGCAAAAATATATATTTAGTCGCGATCAGAATATTTTTCTCTGTGTAAAATCCATGTGCTCTTTCTCCCTCCTGCACTCACTATATAAGCTGAAACTAGAGATACTATGTTCACTGTGTTTTAATTTGTTCTTCTCAATTGCTCTGTAACACCTAGCAACCAGGTATGCTTTATTAAGAATTTCTTTTTGAGTTTTGTTAATAAAATATATATTTTTAAAGCAATGATTTAATTCTTGTGTCCTGGAAGGTAACAGGTCTGCGTGTGTACTTGCCTCGCCTGAGAGGTCAGCTATCAAAGACTTCTGTGTTTTCTTCTGTTTCTTTTTTCAGACTCTCCTATGGCAGAAGAGCTTGGGGATACCCCTGGGGAAGGAATTCAAGTATTCCTTCCTGGGTTTTTTTCCAGGGTTCTTTAAAAATCACTTGATGGTGGAAGCCTGTCTTCCAGAGCCAGTGCATTGTGACACAGGGGAGGTTTTTGTAAGCAGAGCCTATAAAGGCAAGGTATTTAAGGTCTTTTGCGGGCCCCCACCTTCTACATTCACAGTGCCAGAGTGGGGAAAAACCCTGACAGAGTGGCTTTCAAAGGAGGATATAGACCTCCTAAAGAGTGTGTAGAATCACTGTCATTGTTGGGTTTTAAGAACTGTTTAGACAAACTCTTTTCTGCCTTCCCTTTCAAAGGCTCTGCCATTGTTTGCTCCAACTCTGCACCATTTGTCACTTGCTCTCCCCCACCTTCACTCACTTTTGGTGGGCTAGGGCAGGGTATAGGAGTGTAACGAATCTGGGTGAGGACTCCGGGCGGGGGTGGGGGAGAGGGGTTTTGGGTATGGGAAAAGGCTCAGGTCTGGGTCATAGGCTTATGAAGTTTGTGGCGTTTCAGGCTCCAGGGGGGAATTTGACTGTGGAAGCAGACCCTGGGCTGAGGGCTGGAGTGTGTGGGAGGGGTGAGGACTCTGGCTGGAGGGTGGGCTCTGAGGTGGAGCTGGGAGTGATGGGTTAGAGGGTTCCAGAATGGACTCTGTGCTGGGGCAGGAAGTTGGAGTTCAGAAGATGGTTTTGGGTCTGGCAGTGCTTTCCATGGCTTCTGGAAGTGGCCACCAGATCCTTGTAGCCCATAGGCACATGGTCAGCCAGGGAGGCTCCACATGCTAGCCTTGTACCCACAGTCACCAACCCTACAGCTCCCATTGGTCACAGTTCCTGGCCAGTAGGAGCTGTGGAGCTGGCATTCAGGCAGAGGCAGTGTGCAGAGCCTCACTTGCTGCCTATGCACTTGTGAGCTCCAGAGACCTGGTGCTCATTTCCTGGAGTTACACAGAAACAGAGCAGGTAGGGAGCCTGCCTTAGCTTGGGGACAAGGAGAAGTTGAGGGAGAAGGGAAGGATTTGATCTGTGGGGCCTATGTAGCCCCTGGAACTCCACAGACCCCAGTATGAGAAACACTGATCTGGGTATACTTAATCTTGCCTCAAACTGGGGCCAGGAGCATTGACTGGATAGCCTTTGAAGTCCCTTCCAGATGTAAATTTTGATGATTCTATGTTCAGCTACAGCTGGTCAGTGCAAGTGGTAATGGCTTGGGAAAGGGGATGTGATTAGGCATCCTGACACCCCAGTGGTACCATGCTGAAGGAATGGCCCTTTGAGGCCATATGTAATTAGATATACTGACCAGTCCTTACATTTGGAATGAAACCAGGCACACACTGGGCAGCAAAAAAATTGAGAGGAACAAAGATGGCTAACTGTGCTATGAAAGCTAGTCCAGGACTGGTGCTTCAGTTTTCACTTCGTTAATATTTGCAAGTGAGACTTTGTGGATTTAACAGAGGGTGAAATTTGGCCAATCAAGGCCACTTTCTGTTTTTATGATGAACATTTTCTCTCATACAAATATGAGAGTGAAATATTCTGCTGGCAATTTCCCCACTGTAAAAGCTGTTCAGATAATTGTTTCACACTGTTCAAATCAGAATAGAAGCCACTTTCTTATGGTAAATTTATAGTCCATTGACACTGCTGTCAACCATCATTGTTCCTCAGATCCCTCTGCTAAGGGAAGAACTCTCTGTACCAATGATTCTAGCTTGATGTAATATGAGGTATATTGAGAAAATGTTTGAAAATATGTAAATATATGTTCCATCTTCTTTCTGGTTCAACAGAAAGACTTGCAAGAGATAGGTTAGTCAGGCCGAGATTCATAAAACAGAAGCAATGATATAACACTATATATATACACTATAGTATATGTCCTCTGTGAAATTAAAGAGGGCTTTTCATTTTCATAAACATTTATAATTTGTGTCATTGATTGTTAATCACTTTAATGGGCCTTTTTTGAGGCTTGTGATGAGGCAAATGACCAGTAACTTAAAAACTTGTTTTAGCACAGTTCTAGCACAATTTATTTTGCAATTCTAGTCGTATCACTGGAACAAAGGAACATTGTTTTGAACAATACATATCAGATCGTGAAATGGGTGGGTGGGGAGTAATACTATTCACCTGTGCTTTGCTCACAAGTCAGGCTCAATCTACAGATGAAGGTTCATACAGTCTACATGCCAAAATGAGATACCACTCTCAGGAGCTTATGCAGCTCTTCATGATAAAATTCTTTCTCCTCTTTCACCAGTAGAAAAGTTAAGTGTTGACAGTGGGTACATCTACACTGCATGGCTATTTAAGGATACTGGAGGTATCTCAAAATAGCTACCCTGCATCTACACAAGCCACCCGTTATTTTAAAATATTTTTTGAAATAACAGGCGTGCTGTTTCGCTATCCCAGTAAAAACCTCCTTTCACAAAGGTTAAGGGATGGCTTGAAATAGCACGTTATTTCAAAATTTGGTGCTGTGTAGATTTGCACTGTGAGTTTAGGGTGCTATGTACACTCACCAATTTAGAATAACTACAGGATTAAGGCCACAATGAGATCAATAGGGCAGTTTAACTCTTTCAAGCTATAGATTCAGACTATATGCAAGCACAGGCAGACATTACTACACTGGTAGCAGTCAGCTCACATTGTGATTTCTTCTTTTTATATACATAAAGGTGAAGATTGTTTTTAATGACATTGTAGAGTCTGCAGAACATGATGGCAGCCTTTGGAAAAAAGGAACTAACTTAAGTTACCACCAGCAAGCTTAATTTGACCTCTGTATGACAAGGGTTTTGTACTCTCTATATCAGGGATTCTGAAACTTCATTGTACAGAGACCCTCTTCTGACAGCAAAGTTACTACATGGCCTCAGGAGGGGCTGCAGCCCAAGCATTGTCACCCCCCAGTCGAGATGGACCTCTGGCTTCAACTTCAGCCCTGCATGGTCCCAGCAAATCTAATGCTGGCCCCGCTGACCCCATTAAAATGGGGTCATGACCCACAGTTTGAGAACAACTGCTTTAAGTTCTTCTACAGTGTTGCCTTCTTTCACATCTTTTCTACCTCTTCTCAGTGAAACAAAGAGCTATAATGTATAGGTCAAACTAATCACTGGCATGAAATTGATTTATGCTCTTTCATTGTGTTTGTCCTGCTGGTGGGCTCATATGATGCCTTTGGGTAGCCTGGTTCAGCACCTCATTCCCCCAAGAGTAGCCAGATTTGGGAGGGGGGAACCCAATCATCTGTAGTTTAGGACTGAACATAACTAAGAACAAAAAGTTGTGTTCTGCAACTGACATTTGTGAAGTGTCTACACCAATGGTGGGCAAACTCTGACTCATGGGCCACACGTGTCCCATCAAAGTAATCTGTTGGTGGGCCACAAGACATTTTGTTGACATTGTCTGCAGGCATGGCCCCCTCACAGCTCCCAGTGGCCACAGTTCACCGCTACTGACCAATAGGAGCTGTGGGAAAAGGTGGACTATAAAGACCTGCAACACATGGCAGGCACAGGTTGCCTATTGCTGGTCTACACTGAAAGTTACAGTTATTTGATACGTTTGAATTCATAATCAGTTGATTATGTTCATCATCTGTTCATAATCAACTGATTCATACTCAGTTGAATTAACTGGAGTGTTGTGATCAAGACACAAGGACTCATTCTTCTGCTCTACTCTGCACTGATTAGGCCTCATTTGGAGTATTGTGTCCAGTCTGGGTACCGCATTTCAGGCAAGATGTGGAGAAATTGGAGAAGGCCCAGAAAAGAGCAACAAAAATGATTAAAGGTCTAGAAAACATGACCTATGAGGAAGACTTGAAAGAATTGGCTTGTTTAGTTTAGAAAAGAGAAGGCTGAGAGGGAACATGATAGAATCTAAAAGGGTATCTAAAAGTATCTGAAAGGGTGTTATAAGGTGGAGGGAGAGAAATTGTTCTCCTTGGCCTCTGAGGATAGGACAAGAAGCAATGGCCTTAAACTGCAGCACGGGTGGTTTAGGTTGGATATTAGGAAAAATCTTCTTAACTGTCAGGGTGGTTAAACACTGGAATAAATGACCTTGGGAGGTTGTGTAATCTCCATCACTGGAGATATTTAAGAGTAGGTTAGACAGAAACCAGTCAGAGATGATCTAGACAGTGCTTGATGCTGCCATGAGGGCAGGGGACTGGATTTGATGACCTCTTGAGGTCCCTTCCAGTTCTAGGATTCTCTGATTCTATGATTTGTGGTAGATGTTCACTGAATATTCAAAACTCATCAAATCCTCAGAACTATTTTTTCTGGCTCTCTGCAGACTCCAGCAGGCATTATAATCAGTTCATATTTTCAAGGTTATCTCTGCAACAATCAGGCTTGAAACACAATTTAAAAAAATAGAAGCTGAGGTTCTGGAGTACAAGTCTAAGGCAAAGGGTTGTTCCACAACCCCAGAAATGCAAAATACATGAGGCCCTACACAGATACTGCATATGTTACGTCTAAAGTTTCATTAAATCTTTCCTTTCCAAGAAAAATAAAGTTGAGGCTTTATTAGCTGCTTGCTATTCAGTTTCTTTTGCACTCATTGCATGAGGGAGCTTTTATGAAAGAATAAAAATTAAATCTTACCCTCTTTCATCTTGATTCTATTCCCAGAGACATCATCAGATACCTTTTCTGGCATGAGTTAATTGTGCTATTATCTTAAGTGGGTGTACTTAGTATTTTTTCATTGTAAAAGGTGCCCAGCACCTGTAGTTTGAAAGTTGGCTATGTATTTCAGTATGGCATCCCACTAAAATGTTTCATATCAAGTGTGGAAAAATCTTATGTCATCACAGCAAATAAATATTAGGAGTATCTTCATTAGTGTATGTCAGTAAATATCACTTATAAATATCTATGAAAAGAGAATTTAAACACAACCAATAGATGATGAAAATTGATTTCATGCCCATTTTTTTATTTTGGTCCCACTCTTTTTTGCAAAGGCCTCTGCTATTATTCTGTTGTACTTACTTTTACAGGTGTAGCTTTCTTACACAGCCATATCTCATTCCTGCCCCTCCAGTGATTCTGTGATTCCGTGATGAACTGGTGCATGGCTGATTTTAGAGGATGGGACCAACTCAGCCCTCCATTATTTTCTTAGGGAATAAATTCCTTTACAATCCAATCTTCCTGATAACAATCTTCTAGAACTAGGTACTCCCATCTTCACCGTCTCCCTGGCCCCTGAGACAACTCTTACTAACCTTTGTTACCATAAGGAGAGGGTCTTTATTCCTTGTTCTCTATCTTCTGGACCCTCTGGGTGTTTAAGGTGCACCAGATAGTTATTTCCCTATCTTGAACAATACTCCCTGTTGCTCTAATACAAATTATCTTAGTGTCAAGTGAAACACACCCTTCCCCACTCCCAGGTCAGAGAGCCATTATCCCAGATTGTCATTCAGAAATGTCCATGAAAATTGCACCAGCTCACTGCAAGTGAATTTGGTTCTAGATCCTAATTTTAATGGATTAGCTTTTGGATTTATTCAGCAGGATTTAAATCCCTGGAGATTCTTCATACACCTTGACAATTTATCAGATATTAATCTCCTTGATTTCAAGGTGGAGCGGACTCCCCATTCATGGATCTGACTTTCCATAAGGTGGATGAGTGTTCTGTGAGGAGATAGGGTGGGGTTTGGAGAATGTCTATTGTCTACCCTCCATCCTAGATACATTTATCTGGAAAAGATTATACAGCTCTGTCCTGCACTACCTTTTCATTTAATCTCTGCCAAATATAGCACCCCTAAGACAGGTCCCTGGGAATGACATTCCATTGAAGTAACACTGCTAGGAGACGCAGCCTGTATCGAGCTACAGGCCCTTTTCTCCACCTCTTGCAGTTCATCAGGGCTTTAACAGGCTTGGGGAAGGGCCCCGTGATGTTTACACTGGCAAGGCAACACACACACACCAAACAAATGGGGGGGGTGCACTTGCCATTCTCTCCTGATGAGATGTTGTAGGGGTACCTCTCAGCGAATCGTCGTAGCAATTCCCATGCAACCCACCCCCAAAAAACCCAAAAGAAAACCTGCCCCAGAGCTTCTGAGAACTCTTGGGCCCAAAATTTCAAATCTCCATTATTAAACATTCTGGTTTTCCACTCAGCTGTTCTAATCCGTTAGCTTTACTGCTGTATCCAGAGTGAACAAATGTACTGCTAATGGCATTAATAGTGTTAAATCCAATAAGATTGTGTGTATCAATTGACAAAATATAATGAATGCTCAAGATTGCAAAGGTATACACCACTTCAATTAATAGAATTCATGCACACTCATTATCTTTTAGGTTCAGCTCAAAAGAACATTAATGTTCCGTTTTGTAAGCTAATGCACGACTTGAATTACTTATGCTTTGCAGTTTGGGTGCTAATCAGTGCAAGGAATGCTGTGCCACTTAACAGAGAGCTTACAGCTCCAGATCACACAGAACAGGCACTAGGGCAGCATGGCCCAAAAAACAAACTGAGAACCTTGAAAAGAAAATAGGGGCATGTCAGGGAAAACAAAATCTGCTGTGAACTAATGGGAATATGGCCATTTAAAATAAGAATTGTGCAATTTCCCAGCAGATGTGCACAAAATATACAATTTCCAAGGCATGTAAACAAATGCATACATTATGCACATATTGTGCTTGTATATGTACACACACACACACACACACACACACACACACACACACACTTTCAGCTCTTGACGTGAACCCCTTTATGTTTAATAAATTACATGTTTGCTTTTGCTTTAGTGCTGGTGCTGGAAGTTATGCTATTAGGAGTATTTTCAGTGATGGCATTAGCCACAGAATATTATTGAAAGATCTAATTACTGGTTATCAGAGCTGCTAGCAACAAAAGGTTGTAAGGAGATGGCAATATTTCTGTTAATGAGTTAACACTTTTCATGTGTATCACTGCATGTACAATATGTGCACAGTAAAATACCACAGATCAAAAAGATGCTCCAAACATCAAACCAAAACAAAAAAGCAAAACAAAACCCTGCACTTTAAAAGGAACATGACATTTCCTGCTGGGGATATGGAACATGGAATGCCATCTGTATTATACGGCACTGAGAAAACTGATTATGGTTGGACCTCTATTTCATAGCAGATGGGTTCATTAAATTTAATAGCCTCCAGAGACTTTAGAAACAGTGTTAAAAACATGTGGAACATGCTGTGACACTTCACTTCTCACCCCACAGTCATTATAACCCTGGCACAAACTATAAATATTACAGTATTTTATTTCCATTGAAACAGATTACTATTATAATTATATTTGTTAGTGTACAGTTACTTAAAAAATGCAGAATGCAAATTGTATTTGACAGTATGATAGGCAATAGTCTCTGTATACCAGCAGCTTAATTTGTCATGTTTTTTTGAGGCAACATGGCAAAGATGATTTTAAGGAGGGATGTGGAGAAAGATAATGAAGTAGTTTTGCATTCTTTTATGAGGAGTTCCTCCCAGGTGTGAGTGCCATCATGGGAGAAAAAGCACAAACGTACTTATTCCAATTTTTCAAATGCTGGCATTCATGTGTACTGTGCTCCCACAGTAACATTGCTAGTCCATTGTTGTGTGATTGACATGCTATTATGAAAGTATTTTGGCTGTCCCAGCATTGCTCAGCTGCATTATCATTTCCTATTGGCACTACTGAAATTTCAATGTGGAGTCATTCACAAAACACATTGTGTGATTAAATTTTGTATCTAGGAAATTGTCAGATTCAGGTGTTAGCTGAACAGATTAATCTTTTACTGTCTTTGTACATCCAAAGAAAATGATCTTTAAAAACATTATGTTGAGACTTTGTCGTGCGTTTACAGGGTTTTCTCTTACTTTACACATTTTTCTAGCCTGTGCTGTCCTTATTTTATATAGGGAATTATAGTCATTCCCTATATGAGGCGATGATAGATAGCATCCTAAAAATAATTCAAAGAAGTACAAATGTCTGAAACTCTGTCTGCTGAACTTTCTCCCACCAGTTACTCTATATAAATTGCAGAGAGCAGTTCTCATGTTGATTTTGATTTACTATCTATCCATGCCAAAGGGGTGCCAGTCTTATTTTCAGACTTCTGCATGCTAGAGATACAGCAACTGGGGACTTTTCCAAATGCAGCCTGCCAATGGCGTGTAGTGCCTTTAGGTGTGTGAACAGAGAATTCTTTATCTTTTTCATTTTGAGTTTTACACAGAATTGTTGTTCTTGTCGTTTTACAGAATTGAAAATTAAAAGGTGAAAGATCACTAAGCCAAGAGAGAGATTGTTTTTAGATCCTCTCTCCTCCCCCGTTATGTTGGATCAAATACTGTGTGAAAAATATGTCCTTACCCCCCAAAAAATACTATTTAAATGCCTTTGCAACTGATATCTGTTTGAAACTAAGAAGATCACAGACAGATGTTCATACTGAAGTTGAGTTGATTATAAAGAAATTGCAATTACTCTGTCAGATATATACGATTTTTCATACTTCATTTTCTCATAAAGGATTATTTAGGGTAAAATGATAATGCTGGAAGGCAACAAATTTAATGCAATATACAAATTCCAAATTTGACCATATATATCTTCTTTTATGACATTTCAAAAGAAAGAGAAGAGAAGATAAAATATACATTATCAGGACTACTGAAGTAAAAAGCTGAAATAAAAATAAAAGCTTGTTAAATTATCAGTGCCATTTTGAATTTTGCTGCAGTGGCAGAATGAAATGCATAAAACAGAGGAAGAGAAAACAGAAAGAGAGGCAGTTTTTTTGGTAGTTATTGAGTTTGGGTGAGTTAGTTATTAATAGTTCTTTTCTTTCTACTTTGTCAGAACATTCTGTAAAGAAAAACATTACATAGGCAATATTATATACATCTGAAAATTACAACTGGTCAAATAACTCATTGTGAACATAAATAATATATACTGTATTCTGAACATTAGCAGCTGATCAAGAAATAATTATTCAGACATATATCTTTTCATTATTAACTATGTGTTGGTATATGTATATAAACTTCATTGTGTATAAGTGCAGTTAAACAGTCTGTACCTGGAGAGAGGGTTTGGTTTGGTTTGGGGTTCTTTTTTGTGACAAGCTTCCAGCTGATGATGCTGATTCTGTGAGTTGACCTACTGCCTCCCCATTGTGTGGTGTCAAGTCAGGTCTTCCGGAGGCATAATTTCCTTTAATTGTCCTGCCACTGTTGCATCCAGTTGAACAAATTCAGTGAAGTAGGTGCCCTACTGGTCTCTGAATAACTGTGGGGTGCTGAGAAAATATTAAAAGCAGTTGAAAAAGTAGCTTGTATTAGCTGATTTATTGCCATGTATATAAATCTTTCCAGAAGGGAAAGTCCAGGAGTGCTTTTCTTTTAGGTGCAATATTGAAATGTGGGTTAGACACGCTTTGAGAATTGGTCAAATATTCTATTCTAGTGGAACTGGGATATTGGACAAATGATGAGTATGCATGTTTGAACATTCTGTGGGACACATGATCACTTCTGGAATATTGTTAATCAGGTTGGATTATTGCAGTGGTCTCTGTGGATAATTCCATAATTGCACACCACTTGGAAGCAGCAGTAGAGATTATATAGCAACTGCTCCCACAAACTGTACTAGCTTCCAGTCTACTTCAGGTGCAATTCAAGGTGTTGATATACTGCATAGTTTAGAACTGGATCATTTAAGACTCCCTTTCCCTCTTTAAACCACCATATTTAGGGCCCTACCAAATCCATGGCCCTGAAAAATGCATCACAGCTCATGAAATCTGGTCTTTTGTGAGTTTTTATTGTATACTCAAAAAAGGTTTTCATGGAGGAGAGCGGAGTTTCTCAAATTGGGAATTGTAGAGAGGGTTTTTTAATGGCGGGGGGGGGACACTTTCATTTTTGCACTGCCTTCAGAGATGAGGGATAGCTGTTGGCCAGGTGCCGAGCTCTGAAAGCAGCTCCCCACCAGCAGCCTCATAGAAGTAAGGATGGCAATATCATACCATTTAACACTTCCTTTTGCGCTGCTGTTTTCAGAGCTGGGTGACAGGAGAGTGGTGGCTGCCAACTGAGGGCCCAGCTCTGCAGGCAACTTTGCTGAAGTACAGTTAGTGATACCATACCATTCCTTCCTTATTTCTGTGCTGCTGCTGGCAGCAGCTCTGCTTTCAGAGCTGGATTCCTGGTCAGAAGGCACTGTTGTCCAGCTGTCCTGCTCTGAATGCAGCACCGCTACTTTCAGCAGCACAGAAGTAAGGGTAGCAGTAATGCAATCCCCCCACAATAACTTAAAGCCTCCCATAACTCTCTTTTGGGTTGGGACTCCTAAAATTACAACACTGTGAAATTTTAGATTTAAATAGCTAAAATCATTCAATTCGTTATTTTTTAATTCCCATGACCATGAAATTGATCAAAATGGACAATTTCTTGGGGCCCTAGCTATAGAAGTTAACCTCAACTGAAATACATCCTGAATAATCCATCAGTTTAAACAGCTGTAGCTTGAGGCAGGGCGTTCCAAGCTGAGAATCCTGGCTGTGAAACTCACTTCTGTTTGCTGGTCCAACAGGAGAGACCATTTACTCAGACCAAAAATTTCAAACAGTAGTAGCAGCTCATATTAATGGGAGTTGCAGGAGCTCAGCATCACGAGAAACTATTGGCAGAATTTGATTTTGACAGTATTTATAATTTTCACAGCTAGCATCAGTGTTTATTTTTAAGCATTGTTTCTATTTTTAGACATTTACATTTTCAAAGCTGTATGAAATTGTCTGTGGTGGGAGGAATCAGACAATAATTATTTAACCACAGCACTGTCTCACATTTTGAAAGTGGGATTTTATTAAACTGTCAAGCATCGTTTTTCATTCTTTTGCCTAACTGAAATTTCTGTTACTATCAATGTAAATATTTTTTCTATGCATGTTTGTGTATGGGGAAGTTGATGTTTATCCACATTTGCTGATAAAAAAATTAATCCTTCCAAGATTATTTATAAGAACTCTTAATATGGACTTAAATTCTGAACGTAGAATAATCCAAATCTAATATCTTCCTGGATTTCCCCCTGTTCCAGGAGCAACGGTGGAATTGCTGGGCCCCTGGGCAAGGGGAGGGTGGCCCTGCAGGGTGAGCCTCAGGCAGAAGGGGCAGGGCTGGGGTAGTCAGCCCTCAGCTCCACACAGATAGCATTACACTCCTCCAGCCAGTGCTTAGCGCCACATGGACCACGCTGCACTGGTCTCCAGAGGCAATTTAAAGATCAGGTATAACTGCCTCCTTCTCCCCTCCCCAGCCAGCAGGCCTACCCTGTGCAATAGTATATTATTGCATTCATTGGGTCTTTCTGGTATAAATGATCTCAATTTAAAACATTGGCATTACACTGATGTAGAACCAGAGTGAAACTAGGATCAGCCCCCTCATATTTTAAATCTTAGTTTTCAGTTTTGAATTCTGCTGCTGTTGATTGACACCACAATTTTAATGATCTGTTTTCTGAGTTGAGACCTTCACCTGAATTTAAGAGAGTAAGTATTATAGTTAGCAACAAATTTTCTTAATGTGACAAGAATGTTTAATTCCTCCTCCAGCCCAACTCCTCTTTCTATATTATAGTCCATTTTGAGTCCTTGGTTTCAAGTGAAAACAGATGTACACTGACATTTTAAGAACTATGAAATTGTTGAGCCTTGTTTAACCCATTTGTCATTGGCTAATGTAACTTGTACATATGATGACTATACTTCTCCACTATGGTCAGGGTACTTCTAATGATGTCCATAAACATGAGCAACTGGGTGCAACTCTGACGACCTCAGCATTTCACAATCTTTTTCTTGTGAGATGTCAAGGTGAAAGACGGAAGTTCCTAAGATAAATGTCTTGAACATCTGGGTGGCTCAATAAGGGAGGCAGTAGCAGATAAAGAAACGGTTGCCTTAGGCCACGACATTTTTATCATGTGTTAGAGAACTGGAGAGCACAAGCATTTCACTAAACTTTAATAAATCTAGCATTTGAAATTAATTTAGGTTATACATTTAAAAAAAAATAATATTAACTTTGTCAGTAAAGCAAAAAATCACAAACACTGTCAATCAGATCAGAAGGTTTCTTACTGCTAGTAAGCTTTGATCGACTAGCCTTGAGTTGTGCACAGTAAAAACAAAGTGCTTCTTCCAAAATAAAAAAGTGAAATGAGAAATATAGCTCTTACAGCAAAGTGAATTAATTTTTATACAGTCTGCTGAAGTTAGCTTGCAATGTGAAGCATCCATAAAAAGCTCCATGACCTTTTTGATAAAAGTATAGCTGTAAAATGTGGGTGTAAAACTGGACAGCTGAAATGCATTAGCTACATAATTATTAAGGGTTGTAGGCAAACTAGGCACACACTGTTCCTCACAACAAAAGCTAATGAACAGAAAAAGCTTTGATGGCACCATGTTATCAGCTGATGTTGCAGCCAGTAATATGTGCCATAACCTCGCTTTTCCAAATTACATTTTAAAATTTGGTGTGATGAAAGAGGAGGAAAAAAGAGAACCCATGTTAAATTACAGATTTGTTGAACCCAGGGGCTATGTCTAGACTGCAGGCTTCTTTTGGAAGAAGCTTTTCCAGAAGAGATCTTCCAGAAAACCTTCTTTCAAAAGAGAGCTTTTCCACACAGCAAAAGTGCATCGAAAAAACTATCTGCTTTTTTTGAAAGATAAAACATCGATTGGACGCTATCTCACATTTAAGTTGTGATTATTATGGACGGAGTTTCCCTCGGGGCACCTGTGCTTTTTCCTGGAGGTCTCTTCTTTTGGGGAAAAACCCCTCTTCCCTGTTCACACGCGCTTTTTTCAGAAAGAGCTCTTTCGGAAAAAGGCTTTTTACTTGTAGAAAGAGGTTTACCTCTGTCAGAAAAACCCCTGCATTCTTTCGACTTTCTATCAAAAGAATGCAATTGCAATGTGGATGTTTTTTCAGCAAAACTCTGCAGTATAGACATACCCAGAGAGATTTCAGAACAGTATAAGCTAAAGGCTCCTTAAAATTCATATTTTAGATTCTTGTATTTTACAGTAATTTTAAAAATAATGCTTGTAACATTTATTTGCCTTCTGCTGCTGCACATCACTGTTAGCTGTTAGTCAGGTACTGTGCTCATACGCACAAACCTGAAGTGTACCTGGGCAGATGCTGATTCTACATCTGACCTGATGGTCACCTCTGCATTAGAGAGTTCACTCATATCCAGGCCCACTGACAGCAATTCTGGCCCCCGTGCACATAGGCCATGCCCGCATGGATGTGGTCTGCCTGCATTGAGGAGCTTTTATGCCTGCATTGGCTGGTGCCCAGCAAGCTGCCGCATAGCCAGGGCTTCCAGATGCCCACCCAGCAGTGTTGTCAACTGTCTGATTATGCAAACTCAACAACTCTTGCCTCAATCCCTGCCCTGCCCCTTCCCTCAAGGCCCTACCCTCCCTTGCTCTCTGCCCGCCAACTCACTATCACCAGACTGGGGCAGGGAGTTTGTGTGCAGGATGGGGTGGGGATCAGGCTCTTGGAGGAAGCTTAGGTGCAGGCTCTAGGCTGGGGCAGGGATTTGGGTGTGGGCTCTGGGCTAGGGCAGAGAGCATGGTGCAGGAAGGGTTGAGGGGAGCAGCGCTTACCTCAGGCAGCTCCCGAAAGCAACCGGCATGCTCCTTTTGCAGTAGCTGCTGGGCGAGAGGGGGGTCACAGGGTCTTTATGAGCCACTGCCTGCATCCACCATCCCCTCAGCTTCCATTGGATGCTGTTCCTGAACAGTGGGAGCTGTGGAGTCATCTTTCAGGGTAGGGGAAGCACACAGAGACCCCCTGCACTCCATAGAGGGTCAGCTGCTTTATGGAGCAGTGTGGAGCAAGGGCTTTGCCCTCCTCCCCATCAACAGGCCTTGTCATTTCACTAGGCTATTTCCAAAATATGCTTTTGAAGTGTTGTTGAAGAAATTCTCAAATGCTTGCATAAATCAACAAGACATGTTTGGAGGGGTTTAGCAAAGGGTGGATCTTTCCTGGCAGCCTAGAAAAAGACACCTTTACTTCTACATCCCAATGCATAGCTCTGTGATTAGAGGAGACATGGAATTTGTGTACTTGTTCCTTCCCTACTTACAGACATCCCTTCACCTTCACTCAGTCCTTTATAAAGGAACACAGGTGGTTCTTTGTGTGTGTGCCCTTTCATGGCCACAATGGAAGAGGGAGGGACAAGATGTCTACATTTCTTAGATGAGATAAAAGAAGAAGAAAGTCTAATTTATATCTTGCTGTGGTTTAAAAGGTGAATTCTTATCAGTTGTACAGCTGTCCCAGTGCTTTTTTGTTTTGTTTTGATAGGTTAGGGTTTCAACATCAATGGAAATGTCAGGTCAGTATAGTAAAGAAAGCTACCTAGAACCATTTATAGTCTCTTATTTAGTAGTTGTACCCAAATTGCCTTTACTGTCAGCTCTTAGTGTAGTTCTTAGTAGTTTGTTACAATATATGTTAATTAATTTTTGTAAAATAAAATTCTGCCAATAGTTATTTTGTTACCTTTTTTCTCTGAACCTTAATCCCCATTATTTTTAGATGTATTATCAACTCAAATTGCAGTTAGAGTATATTATAGCTACTTCATTCTCTCTCTGATGTACTGTGCCATTCAGAGCAGTTCTGAGCTAGCAGCTTGCTGGCCTGTCCTTCAAGGTACTGTACAGTGGCAAAATGCAATATCCAGAGAGTGTCTCTCACTCAGTAATGACAAACAGAAGGGGAAAAAATCCAACATAAAACATGATGCAGTGTCACGAAACAGATGGAAAATCTCCAACAAAATCTGTAGTTTGGGTTTCGTGTATATATGAGGGACAACTTGATTTTAATTTAAAGATTATCAATACTTTCTCTCTGTAATAAAGACACATTTTAGTTTGGGGTTTTGTTTTTTCGTGTTACTCTTTTTTGGATGGTAAACATCCCATGGCACTTTTATATGAATATGATTTTTCCCTGATGTCATTGGCCAAATTTCCCTTTCCATTGTGCTGCTCTGTGATTCAGGTTCCCCATCTGTAAAATGGGAATAATGATACCGACCATCTTATTTAAGTGCTTTGAGATCTGTTGTGAGATAATACTGTTTAAGAGCTAGGTATTAATATTATTCAGGGCAGATTGGTGACATTTTAGCGTACTTTCCTTAACAGGTTTTTTGTAACCATGGTGCATCGCTGTGACATCTACTATAGGCAAAGTCATATCTCTCTTATGTATAAAACTATAGCACAGTATTTTATGTATTTGGATTGATAAATGAACAAGAAGTGCCTATCAAATACTCTGCATCTCTTACAAATAATTAAAAACTCATAATAAATCCATGTAATCTATTGGAAAAGGGAACGGGTGGCAACCCCACAGAATGCAATAAAAGAATACCATAAAGCACAAATGAAGGGAAAAAAGTGACAAAAGAATGATGATTTTCTGCCTGATAGAGTAAAAAAAAAAAAAAAAAAAAAAAAACCCACACCCCGAATTAAACATTTTTTTTATAATTTCCTGATATCTTTAATATCCAGCATTATATCATCTGGGAATCTCACAAAAATTAAATACAATACATTCTCTAGACACTTTCCTCAGGGTGGCAGGGACCAAAAATTATATTAATCTAGAGTCTATATGACTCAGGAATCAGTAGTATTTATATGATCCATTGTCTCACTAAGACTAACACAGAGTATCTTATGTTAATGATATCATATAATTTTAGGGTGTTTCTAATATTTTTCTTCCCCCAGCTTATTATACAGGCCATATCTTATTAACTTCTAGAAATATAAATATATGTAAATCAATTTATGCCATAGGCTGGAATCAAAAGTTTCAGTTAATTAATGTGTTATAATTAATTAATCTCTAACCCAAGCAGGTTGTGGAATATTTGATGATTTGCTGGACTAGAAACACTTTTGTGGACCATTGGAATGCTTTTAGACCCAGCACTGGTTCTGAACCAGTGATCAAAAAAGGAAACATTTCAACCCCCCAAGTAGTAAATAAAAAACCCTCCCATGAGACCATGCACCACCAAAATAATTTCCTAATTGGAGCACCTATAGTCTGGCTTAGTGCTTAAGTGGTACAGTGGGAGTACTGAACCCAAACTTAGAAAAATAAAACATCACTGATGGTGACTGTCTACTGGGAGTGACCTGTTCTCCATCCACGTAAGTATAATCCTAGACCTCTGGTTTAGTGACATGGAGAAGCAATCTTTAAAGTACAGTAAAAGCTGTTATCCAACATTCAATTAACTGGAAAGCTCAATTAGCTGGCATTTCTGATATCTATCAATATTGATCTTCAGTCCAGTAATCAGGACTAGTATATTACCCAGCGTGGAGTTCAGTAGCATATTATGCACTCTACTTTTATACCAAAGAGGCAGAAGACAAGTCAGCAAGCTAACGTCAAGAATGTATTCAAAAAAGAAGATTCCAGGTTGTGTCATAAGGTTATTACAGATTCAACCCAATTTCCTACACTTTCTACATCTGCAATGATAATTGATGTTCATGATGATGACCCTGGGACACTGCAAGACCCCAAAGTGCCTTCTAAATGATTAAAGAAAGACTAAATTATGTTCAATATAGTTTTAGTGTTGATTTTTAATTATCTGGGTGTATGCCGGGCACTACTCATTGTGATATGTAGTGTCATAAGATAACCAGCTGTATAGAACATTTTACCTATATATACCTAAGTGCTTCAAGAAACCAACCACACTTCAGTGCAGTGCTATGACTGGATTGGTTAGTGGTATTGTTGAGTGTACAGGCAGTCCCCAGCTTACGTACAAGATAGGGACTATAGGTTTGTTCTTAAGTTGAATTTGTACGTAAGTCGGAACTGGCTCCAGATTCAGCTGCTGCTGCTGAAATTGACCAGGGGCTGACTACAGGAAACCTGAGGCAGAGTTGCTCTGCCCCCAGCTTCCTGGAATCAGCCACTGATCAGTTTCAACAGCGGCTGAATCTGGAGCCTGGGTCAGAGAACAGCTGGGGTGCTGCCAGGTAGGTCACCCCCGGGACCAAACCGGCAGCACCCCAGTTGCTCTACCCCAGGTGTCCACAACAGAAGCAGACCAGGGAGACCCGGAGCAAAGCCGCGGGGGCGGGCGGGGTCATGCGCCTCCAAGGCTTTGCTCCGGGTGTCCCTGGTCCGCTGGGGGGGGGGGGTCCACAGCAGAACAGGGACACCCAGAGCAAAGCCGCAGAGGCGCGGGACCCTGCCGCCTCCAAGGCTTTGCTCGGGGTGTCCCTGGTCTGCTGGGGACCCCTCCCAGCGGACCAGGGACACCCGGAGCAAAGCCTTGGAGGCGGCGGGGTCCCGCGCCTCTGCGGCTTTGCTCCGGAGCAAAGCCTTGGAGGCGTGGGACCGTGCTGCCTCCAAGGCTTTGCTCGGGGTGTCCCTGGTCTGCTGGGGACCCCTCCCAGCAGACCAGGGATGCCCCGAGCAGACCAGGGACACCCTGAGAAAAGCCTTGGGGGCGCAGGACCCCGCCGCCTCTGCGGCTTTGCTCGGGGTGTCCCTGGTCTGCTGGGGACCCCCCCTCCCAGCAGACCAGGGACACCCGGAGCAAAGCCGCGAGGGCAGGCGGGGTCCTGCGCCTCCAAGGCTTTGCTCAGGGTGTCCCTGGTCTGCTCGGGGGGGGGGGGGTCCCCAGCAGACCAGGGACACCCAGAGCAAAGCCGCAGAGGCGGCGGGGTCCCGCGCCGCCGCCTCTGCGGCTTTGCTCGGGACCCCGCCGCCTCTGCGGCTTTGCTCGGGGTGTCCCTGGTCTGCTGGGGATCCCCCCCCCAGCAGACCAGGGACACCCGGAGCAGCTTTTCTTGCCCTGGAGGACGCAGTGGCAGGACCACTGCGCGTCTGGGTGGTCCCGCCACCCATGAGATCTGGGGCGAGAAAAGCCCCATTCGTAAGTGCGGATCCGACATAAGTCAGATCCGCGTAAGTTGGGGACTGCCTGTACTATTTTGTATTTTATTCTTTTTATTGAATTCTGATTCTTTGAAATGGAATTGGTATTCCATTGCTAAAGTATAACTTTCCGTTACTCAGAAAATTCTCTTAACTAGCAACCCTCATTCCCCCAGTGTGCCAGAAAATAGGCTTTTACTATAGTTCATTCCTAGGCACTTTGTTACTTTTTACCTGGACAATTTTCAACAACTTAAATTGTAACCTAAAGGAAATAGGCATATAGTTGGAATACAAAGCACACTCCCAAAAGTCCTTTCAACCAATAAGCATTCTGATAACTCATTCTAAGGTAAGTCTTTGAATGATCTCCATGGATAGCCTTAATAAAACAAACCTTGACAAAAACTGTATTTACCTATATCTATTATAGAGGTGTCTGTCTATGAGTCTGTCTGTCTGCTCAAAAACTTCTACTAAATGGTAAGAGGTAGGGCCATCAAATTTGGTATGCAACTTCCTCTTATCCAAACTTAAAGCAAGTTCAGTGATGGTTGTGCCAGGAAAATGGGATGTGTCTGAAATGGGATTGTTCTCCATAACATGGAAAGGAAGGGTGCCCTCCACAGTGTTCCCTCACTCCTGCATGCCCACCCCCTACTCTGACTCCCCACCCTTTGCCGTAACTCCAGCACCTACTCACTCCCTGCCCTAAGCCCCCTACACCGATACGCGTGCCCTGACTTCTGAACCCCCAACCCCTGTCCCATAGTCCCTGCCCTGACTCCTGCACCTCCCAGACTCTGCACCTGCTAAACCTGACTCCTCCATTTCCACCTCCTGCCATGAGACACATTGAGTCCCCTGCCCTGAGCCCCCCAGGTCCTGCCCGAGTTCTTGCACCCCAATCTCTGCCCTGAACCCCCCCCCCCACCAAATACTATACTCTCTGCCCTAAACCCCCAATGCCCCTCTGAGACCCTCCTCCCACACTCAAACCTCTTCCCTGATTTTTGCAGCCCCACTCTGTACCCTGAGTCCCCCTGCCCCACACCAAACCCTGTGCTCTGAACCTCCCAGGCCCTGCCCTCCAGCATACTCTACACTACGCCTTGAGCCCCTTGCTCTAATCCCAGCATCTCCATCTCCTGCCCTGAGCCCACCCAATCCCTGCCTGACTCCTGCACCCCCCAATCCCTGCCCTGAAGTCCCCCACTTAACCCTCTGCTCTGAATCCTGCACTCCCATCCCCTGCCCTGACTCCTGCATCCCACACCCACTGCCCCGAGAGCCTCCCACAAACATACCTAACCTCCTTCCCTGAATCCTGTATCCCTTACCCCCTGCCCTGAGCCCCCACTAGGATCCAGGCAAAGCCCACTAAAATCCTCTAGTTACCACGTAAAACAGCATGAAGCTGTAACATGATAAAGTACTAATATACTTAATACGTGAGTGTTTTTTTTGATGTAGTTTATTATTGAAATGCAATTACACTAACTCCATAAAAGATGCCAGAATCAAAACTTACAACCCCCCTTTCAACATCCCATCGTGACAACTCCCTAATAATTTGAAAATGCTTTTCTTAATTATTCTCTCTTCGATTGTCACTCTAGATTGCAAGCCATGGTGTGGTATTACTATAATAGATGCAGTTTTCTCTTTTCAAATTCACCTGGGGGGCTGAATTCTAGTGCAAAACCCTCTGCAAATGGAACACATACTCCACAGAGAACCTACATAAATAGAGCCCTCTGCAAATACAAATTGATACCCAGGAATGCAGCTATCCGTGCATACAGATAAATCAGTATCTACAGAACCACAGGCCTGTCCTGGGAACCTCACTGGTGAAAGAAGGAGGACATGGAACTTCTGCTCCAGGAGCCAGTGCCATATGCTGGCAGCTACACCACCCCACACTGCTCACTGGGGTGGGCTCCATGCTCACTGGCGTGCCCCTAGGCAGGAGAGACAGCCAGCTGCATGGAGTGGAAAGAGGTGAGGCTGCGGGCTGTAAACACAGAACGAAGGAGCTGCTTGTGTGGGGTGCTGGCTCCTGGCAGTGGCAACTCCATGGTCTTATCTTCTCACCATTCTGATTTCTGGGAGAGCCCTGGGAACATAAACAGAATAGAAACAAATAAAGGGCTTTGCCTTTCTTGCCATATTTGTTGTTGTTACTTTTGCATTTTCGGTTCCTTGTTTTAGACTTGCTAGCTAGTAAGTCTGTTTCTGTGAAACGTGATTTTGTATGCTTGTTACACTGCTTTGCTCTCCCCCACCCAGGAGGCTGGGGCTGTGTGAAAAGCCTCTGGCAGCCACATTTGAGAAACATTTAACTCTGACAGGTATATCTAGGTATACTTGGTCTTTCCTCAGCTCAGGGAGAGGATGGACTTAAATTATCTTGGGAGGTCCCTTCCAGCCTATATTTTTATGATTCTTTATAATTAAATGACTAATAGCTACCAAAGCAGTAACTTCTGTTGTCATTTAGCTGGTGAAAATCCAAAGTTACTTAAATGAACTCAATCTTGTTTATACTGATGTAAAGGAATACATAATTTTGCTCATACTGTGTGGAATTATTCTTATCAAATGCATCAGCTCTTTTCTTTCAGCATTTAGTCTTGTAGCTTCACTGTAAAATTAACATAAGTGATGTTAAAAAGGAAAATTAATTATTGATTAATGTAACTCTTAACTAAACTGTGCATTTAAAGTAATCACTCTGGGTAATGTAAATAAAATCTTTTATGTAAACAGTTCACACTCATTAGAAGGAGAAAACTGTTAGTTTATGTAATTAAACAGACATTACTGCTAGTTTAGGTTTCTTTTTATTTTAGTTCTAGTGTAAGACAGAGGACAGTGATCAGATACAGAGAGGTGTGACTTTATTAACCAGATTAAAAATGTAGTATTATTTTGTTGTTCTTTTTTAAAGAATAAATCCATTATTTAAAAATAAAACCCTGCATGTTCCTTTGTCCCTAATTACTATATTTAAAATTCAGACTCTAATACATTTGATTTAAAACATTTATGTACTAGAGAGTAGTACAACATATTCAAATGTACAAGCTATGTTTATTACAATTAAATTGTTATAAAACATGTTATCTTTTTGTTATTTCAAACTATGACTTTGGTTTCTTTGTTGTTCCTTTCATTTTTCTTTTGGCTCTTTTTACTAGAGCTTCTCTTCTATTAATTCCCATTTATCTTGTGTGGCGACGCTCTGGCTGTTCCCTATGGGTCTCATGCTACTGGCAGATAGTGTTAGTCTCAGAGGCTCACTGTGGCCCTCAAAGCAGCCTCTATCTCTTTACTAGAGGCAGGAGCCATAGCCTACTGAGCTTCTAGCAAGCTCTAATTTGACGGATGCCTGCCTGATTATGCTACACTTAGGCTTGGCCTTTTTTTACTCGGGGAAGAGAAAGCTGTTTATCCAAGCCCCAGTAGGTCTTCCCTCCATTAGTGTTCAGGAGACAGCTGGTCTGGGTCTGTTGCACACCCTCCCCAAGCCCCTGCTCAACACCCAGGGTTGGGCAATTTGGGACATTAAGCAGTGCAGACATGACAGGCCATCAACATTGCCATGATGGCTTCCTGCCCTGTGTTGCACATGGAACTGGAATGGTTGAAGGGACACAAACCACCCAGTCACTCTTGTTTCCTTTTCCTTGTTCCACTGCATCCATTGGAGGAGGGCATGGCCCATGATGAGACAAATCTGTGCCCAAATAGGTAGTACCGCAGCGCTTCCTTGCCCCATTTTACAGTGAGGTATTCTCTCTCAACCACGGCATATTTACGTTCCCTCGGGAAGAGTTCCTGCTGAGATAAAATACGGGATGCTGTTCTTCCCCAACTATTTGTGATAGAACTATGTCCAACCCAACCATGAATGCATCTCTCTTCGGGATGAACTCTTCAGAGAAACACTGGGTTGCTGCAGAGGGCAGTCTGTAAATCCATGAACACCTTCTCCACTGTGTTGGACCACTTAACCAGGTCCAGACCACGAGCCTTCACCAATGGTGTGAGGGGGCTTGCTCGTGTGGAAAAATCGGGAATGAGCCATCAATACTACCCTATAAGCCCAGGAATGCTCGAAACTGATTCTTATGGTTTGGACGGAGCTGTTTTCGGATGGCGTCTAATTTATTTAACTGCGGATTCACCAGCCCTCTCCTCACTACATATCCGAGATACTTGGCCCCTGTGATGCCCATAACATATTTGGCAGGGTACGTTGTAAAGCTAGTTTCTCTAAAAGTATCCAAGACAGCCTCTACCTTCTTCAGGTGGGTTTCCCAGTGAGGGGCATGGATGATCATGTCATCTAGGTAGGCAGCCATGTACTTGGCATGGGGGCATAGTAGCTTATCCATTAGTTGCTGAAAAGTAGCTGAGGCCCCATTGAGTCCAAAAGAGAGGACTGTATACTGAAATAGCTCTTCCAGTGTCAAGAACACCATCTTCTTGGCGTTTTTGGCTGGGAAATTTGCCAGTATACCTTCATCGGGTCTAGGGTTGTTAAGTATCGGCCATCACCCAGACGGTTCACTAGCTGGTCTGTGCGAGGGATGGAATACATGTCAAACCAGGATATCTCATTTAGCTGCCAGAAATCGGTACAGAATCTTGTGGTACGATCCGGTTTGGGCACCAGCATTGCATGGCTGGACCACTGACCATGGAACTCCTTGATGATGCCCATCTTCAGCACTTTTTCCACTTCTGCTTTTATTTCTTCGCTTTTGGCAGCTGGCACCTTGTAGGACCTCATTGTCACTCTGGTCCAGGGTTTGGTAATTATGTGGTGAAACGCCTGTGTTGTTTGACCTGGATATGCCAAGAACGCATCGGAGATCCAGTGGATCATCTCAGTGACCTCCTTCTTCTGGTCTACTGTTAAATCAGGAACTATCTTTACTTGTCTGTTGGGGCTGAGCTCCCTTGGACAGTGGTATAAGCTTCCCACTCTTGCCAGGGCTTTAAAAGGTTGATGTGGCATATCTGTTCTTGTTTTTGGTGTCCAGGTTACTGTGCTTTATAATTTACTTCCCCTATGATTTGATTACCTTGTAAGGACCCTGCCACTGGGCCAACAGTTTACTCTCTACTTTGGGGACAAGCAGCATTGCTTAAGCCCCAGGCTGGAACTGCCAAATCTTTGCCTGTTGGTTGTACTATGCTCGCTGTCCTCTTGGGCCTCTTTGTTTTCTTATCATGGGGGTGACCTGGGCTCTCTCATCCTTCATTTGCAATATATGTTCCACTATATTTCTCTCCTCATTTGATTCTTCTTCCCAGATATCTTTCACTATGTCTAAGATACCCCAAGAGTTGCATCCATACCATAATTCAAAGGGAGAGAATCGAGTGGAAACTTGAGGGACCTCACAAATGGCAAGCAAGGGATAGAGTATTAGCTTGTCCCAATCCTTCCCATCTTTGTCGTCTACCTTTCTGATCATGGCCTTAATCTTAATCTTTCAACTAGGCCATTGGTCTGTGGGTGGTAAATGGAGGTTCATAAAGTCTGGACATGGAGCTGGGAACACAGCTCCTTCATTAACTTAGACGTTAATAGGGTCCCCAGATCAGTGAGGATTTCTTTAGATAGCCATACTCGGAAAAAGATTGCCATCAGTTCTTTGGCAATAGGCTTGGACACTGTATTTCATAAGGTGACGGTGATATAATCCAGTACCATAAGAATGTAATGGTGTCCTCAAGCCATTTTTTCTAATGGCCCCACCAACTCCATGGTGATCCATTCAAACAGAACATTGATGATCAGCAGAGGAACCAATGGGGCCAAAGGATGTATAATTGACAGTCAGGGCAGGAGGCACAATATTTCCAGACATCTTTATATATCCCAGCCAGAAAAATCAGCACAGGATTCTTGCCTGGATTTTTTCCACCCCCAGATGTCCTCCAGAAAAGTGGCTGTGGGCAAGATTTAGAATTGCCCCCGGATGTTTTCAGGGTACTAGGAACTGGTATACCTCTTGCATTTGTAGGTGTACAACCCTGTATAGTAGGTCCTCTTTTGTTATGGAGTATGGACGTGGCCCCAGGGTTTTTCCTGTGATGGGTACACCATCTATCTTGGCCACTTCTTTCCTAGCATTCTGGTAGCTGGGTCTTCCACCTGATCCTGTCTAAAAGTCACCCTCCCAGGAGGTATGAGCTCAAACTCCAAGGGCTCTACACTTGTTCTTTTAGTTGGACCTATAGGGCTGGGTTCAGAACTGTCTTTAGGACTCTCTGCCATCTCGGGGTCTTCTCCATCCTGCATCTCAGGGTCCTCTCCCACTGCAGACCATGTTTGTCTGCCTATACAGGTGGTCCTTTGGACCTACATCAAGATTCAAGTGTCTAAAGCTTTGGCTGCCCTTCTTTGTTTTTTAGTCTTCCTATCCCTTTTGGGGGTGGGGAACAATTCCTGTGATATCTCTGCAAATGTAGGGAGAGAACACTTTTCAAGGTGAGACTCCCCTAGTTCAGAGTGCCGCTTTGGTTCTTGCCCCTCTTGGGAAAGCAGACTGCTAAACACGGAAAGTCCCTCCCAATAAGTACAGGATATGGAAGGTGGGGAACCACTCCTGCTTGTACACTGGTGATTTTTCCCTTCACTTCTCTCTTTATAGCTTTGCTGGGGTAGTAGCCAACAGTCTTATAAACACAGGTGACCTCTGTGTGTTTGGCTTGTTTTAGCCGGCAAGGCTTCACTAACTTCCCCCAAATCAGGGTGATAACACTCCTGGAATCTATAAATGCCGCCTTTTCTACCCCATGTACCTTCACCAGCCTGATATGCTTAGGACAGGTGGGTTTTAATTTTATTGGCAGAAAGAAGGGTAATGGCTGCTTGAAGGACCCTCTCTTTGGAGGGGGAGAGACCAGTTGGGAATTGAAAGACATAATTTCAGCTAGTGGGGGAACTGGTACGGCTCAGGTAAAACCTTACTTCTCCAGCCTAAACCCCTCTCCCACCTGGATTAGTAGCTGCCACCTACTGGCAACTGGGACTACTATTTTTGTCCTATTGTGGGCTTTGAACTAGTTGTCTTTTTGTAGGACTTGAGAAGAATTTTAGCCTCACTACCAAATTGGCTAGGGTGGCATTAGGGATAAACGCTTAACCAGTTAAACAATTAAAATAATATCTAACTGTTGGTAGGCTGGTGCAGAGCGGCTGGGGATTGGGTACCACTAGGGTTGCAGTTCTGCTGGGTCTTTGGGGCTGAGGTCCTACCTGCCAGGCATGGCAGGGGATACTCCATGCTAGTTTGTCTGTCCTAGATGTGGCTGGGGCCACTCTGGAGCAGCTGTGGGCTGTTTCTAGCCCACAACACACAGGTCTCCAGGATTCTGCCTGCCAGTCCAGCCCATTCTGGCATAGCTGTGATCAGGGTCTCACCTGCCTGCTGGGGACTCCTGTCCTGGCACATGACCCGATTTGTCAAGGGCTGGGCTCTGGCACGGTGGTGGCCAGAGCCATGCCTGACTGTTGCGCAAAGAAGATATATCCCTGTCTCTTTTCCTGACACAGCTGGGGTCAAGCTGGCCAGCCTGATGCAGATGAGATGGAGTTCTGCTGGTTGGCCTGATGCAGCTGGGGCTGTTCTGGTCTGGTGCAGCTGGTCATCCACTCGGGTTTGGACAAGGTCCAGTTAACTGGTTACATGGTAAACATTACAATAAATCTAATACGTACTGAGTAATGGGTTAAACAGTAAACTTTTTACATCCCTAGATGCATGAGAATTTTTTTGCCTTGCCCATAGCAGCTCAGAGACCCTGTGTGATAGGTCAAGAAGTAATGTTCAAGATATCACAGTTTAGCAAGTGGCGGGTGTTCTATGCAGATACTAACTCCATATGGCATCTGCTTCCTTGATACACTGGAATTGGAATTTGTTTTAGGGAAGATATCCTTTAAAGAAGCAGGGGAGTGGTTTTGGGGCTCCTAACATCTGATAGTGTGTGGATAAATGGATGGGCAGTGGGGTCTCAGCAACAGGCTGGGGACCAGCTGTGAAGGGGTGCTGAGCTGATGGCTGCCCTTCCCCAGGTGGAAACTATTAAGGGAGGAATCATGAACGGAGCTGTATGAATTATTGCCAGATAGTTCCCAGATGAGTTAATAAAGTTGCAGCCTAATTAAACCACATCCCTTGCATCTTTCCTTTCCATGTGTCTGGGACAGTATCCCTGCAGTTTCCAGCAGTAACACATTACTTTCCACACTGACGTTGTTCATCATATTTTACCCCAAAGAATCCATAGTTCACCTCCTCTGAGACTGGCTGGGGTCTGACCTCCCTACCATCTTGATTTTTTTTTCTTTTTTCAGACAGCCCTTTTGTTTTTCATATTCAGGAAATACAATAAGGAATTTACTCTTTGGACTGTATTACATAAATTAATGCTATATTGAAATGACATATGTTGAACTTTTGCTAAGGCCATCATTGTGAGAAATTAACAAGAAATTGTTTAGATTATTTTAGTAATCGTTGGGAGTCAGCCTGAAAACAGATGTGAAAACTTGGAGAGATTTAGAATTTTCTTTGACCAAAAGGACAGAACATAGTGAAATGTGACAAAATAATTGGTATAACGTGCTTTAAAGAAGACCCTTGAAGCACTGACAGTTGCCTGTTTTATAGCTTTTCTTCTCCACAGCTCCAATTCAGAAAAGCATCCTTATTCAAGACAGCACTTAACTTCTTTATTGTCTAAAATAGGACTTAAGCAAAATCTCAGTTAGTGTTTAAATGCTTCTGTGAATCCAGATACTTAAAGGGGATAGAACATCTTAAATCAAGGACTAAGATTTATGTATTTCTGCTGGTGTCATTAAATCAGTTACTTACCCTGTATGTCATTGTATTTCAGTGCTGCTTCCCAAGCAGAATATCTGATACAGGTGTCCAGTGTCAATTGCTACTAGTCTAAACTGTGACTTTTACAGCATAAGCTTGTCATAATATAGTCAATCTTCAGACATAATCCCAGCTGCATATGAATTTCCCAGAGAGAAAATGTAGAGTCAAATGAAGTAAAAATCTTAAATGAACCAAAATGTTACATAGGATCTCTACCGGTAGTAATTCCATGCTCTAATAGTAAGACTATAGCAGTCAGGATATACTATCGACGACCTGACCAGGATAGTGATAGTGACTATGAAATACTAAGGGAGATTAGAGAGGCTATCAAAATAAAAAAAAACCTCAATAATAGTGGGGGATTTTAACTATCCCCACATTGACTGGGTACACATCACCTCAGGACAGGATGCAGAGATACCATTTCTTGATACCTTAAATGAATGTTTCTTGGAGTAGCTGGTTTTGGAACCCAGAAGGGGAGAGGCAGTTCTTGATTTAGTCCTAAGTGGAGTGCAGGATCTCGTCCAAAGGGTAAACATAACTGGACCTCTTGGAAAGAGTGACCACAATGCCATAAAATTTAATATCCCTGTGATGGGGGAAAGCCTCAGCAGCCCAACACTGTGGCATTTAATTTCAGAAGGGGGAACTACGCAAAAATGAGGAGGTTATTTAAACAGAAATTAAAAGGCACAATGAAAAAAGTTAAATCCCTGCAAGCTGCATGGAAACTTTTCAAGGGCATCATAATAGAAGCCCAACTTAATTGCAGAGAAACGAAATGAATTCTTTGCTTTGGTCTTCATGTCTGAGAATGTTAGGGAGATTCCAAAACCTGAGCCATTCTTTTTAGGTGACAAATCTGAGGAATTGTCCCAGATTGAGGTGTCATTAGAGGAGGTTTTGGAACAAATTGATAAACTTAACAGTAACAAGTCATCGGGACCAGATGGCATTCACCCAAGAGTTCTGAAAGAATCCAAATGTGAAATTGTGGAACTATTAACTGTGTTTTGTAACCTATTATTTGAATCAGCTTCTGAATCTAATGACTGGAAGTTAGCTAACGTGATACTGATATTTTAAAAAGGCTCTAGATCTGATCCTGGCAATTACAGACCAGTAAGTCTAACGTCAATACAGGTAAATTAGTTGAAACTATAGTAAAGAATAAAATTGTCAGACACAGATGAACATAATTTGTTAGGGAAAAGTCAACATGGTTTCTGTAAAGGGAAATCATGCCTTACTAATCCACTAGAGTTCTTCGAGAGGGTCAACAAACATGTGGACAAGGGGAATCCAGTAGATATAGTGTACTTACATTTCCAGATAGTCTTTGACAAGGTCCGTCACCAAATGCGCTTAAGTAAAGTAAGTTATCATGGGATAAGAGGGAAGGTCCTCTCATGGGTTGATAAATGGTTAAAAGACAGGAAACAAAGAGTAGGAATAAATGATACGTTTTCAGAATGGAGAGAGGTAACTAGTGGGGTTCCCTAAGGGTTTGTCCTGGAGTCGATCTTATTCAACCTAATTATAATTAATCTAGAGAAAGGGGTAAACAGTGAGTGAAGATACTAAACTGCTCAAGATAATTGAGACCAAAGCAGACTCTGAGGAGCTTCAAAAATATTTCACAAAGTGAAGTGATTGGGCAACAAAATGGCAAATGAAAAAGAGTAGTAAATATAAAGTAATGAAAATTGGAAAAATAATCTGAACTATACATACAATATGATGTGGATTAATTTAGCTGTAACTAGTCAAGAGAGATGTGGCCACGTCATCTCAAAAAAGATATATTGGCATTAGGAAAGATCCAGAAAAGGGCAGCAAAACTGAATAGGGGTTTGGAACGGGTCCCATATGAAGATAGATTAAAGAGACTTGGACTTTTCATCTTAGAAAAGAGGAAATTAAGGGGAGATATGACTGGAATGGGGTGACAGGAAAGGGATTGCGTAAAGATTCCTTGTTATGTTCACTTCCTCAAGGGCATCTGGCATTGGCCACTGACGGAAGACAGAATGGACTGACGGGGCTAGATGGACCTTTGGTCTTACCCAGTATGACCGTTGTTAGGTTCTTAGAGAAATGCATTCTTAGGTGCTAACCATTAAGTAATAAATTGTTTACGTAGGCTCCAATTCAGCAAGCCAGTTAAACACTTGGAACAAATAAGTCCCTCAAGTTAGTAAGACTTTAAGCACAGTCCTAAAGTTATGTATGTTCTTTGTTGCTTGTCTGACGAGGGATGTGCTTCTGAAATGGCTTTTTACGGTGCAGAAACTGAAGTGTTAATTCATCTACCATTTACTTACATATACAGTAGAACTCAGCAAAGACTAGGTAGTTCGGACTAGGCTTCCTATTCCGAACTACCGTGAAACAAGGAGTAACGGTAGTTCGGAATAGGAAGCCTAGTCCGAACTATCTAGTCCGTGCCACGTGTAGCCGCGCGGCACGGAGTCCGCACTAGCGGACATTTAAAAATGGCGGCGCCCGGTGAGATGCAAATGAAGCCCGGGAAATTCAAATCCTGGGCTTCATTTGCAACTCCGGTTGCCTACATTACCACCCTAGTTCAAACTAGGGTGGTAGTGTAGACATACCCTGATAGTTTAACAAAATAGTGATTGTAAAATACTGATATTTTTCTGTCTCTTCAGTGACAAAACTTAGATTTTTGGGGGGGTCTCCAGCAGTCTTCCCTCTAAACTGTGCGGTAGCACAGCTTCACAGGTGATTAATCAGCCCCTCCCAATCAGTCAGCTCTGAGCCTTGAGCCTCTGACTGAGTGGAGCTGATTAATCACCTTTGAACCTGGGCTGCCCTGTAGTTTAGAGGAAACAGTGGTCTCCAGATGATTGTGAGCTTAGTTTGGGTAAATTTAGGAGTACTCCTTCTGTATGGTTCCTGCAATGGAAGCCTGATTTTGGGTTCCACGGGTCTGATACCCAAAAAGTACTGTGTTGTTTTAGCAGCTTTTCCTTTCAAATGGCTTAAGTTCTTTGTTTAATATTGTTCGATTTACTTTATTTACAATACTTGTATTACTGCAACATCTAAGAACCAAAGTTATGAATCCGAAAACCATTATGCCAGATGCTGTAAAAACACAGAACAATGTATAGTAGACAGAATGCTGAATCCTGTGAAAACTTTTCAGAGAAATTGACACGTGTTGTCTTAGGTATTTAATCATATTTTCGCTGCTTACTCCCTACATAATGAATCATTGTAATCCAAAATGTATACATTGTACACCAATCTTCATCTTTAATGCAGCTGTAAAAATCCTGGCTCAGATAATTGCAGGCTAACTGGATGTGCTCATGGATGAACTGGTTCACAAACATCAGACCAGAATTGTGAATAGCCATCATGGTTTGGACAACATGAGAAAGTTGTGGGATTGCTCTGGTTGAAGCATCAACAACATTTAATAATATCTCTCAGTGATGAGAAGGCCTTTCAGTAAGTAGAGTGAGACTTTAATTAGTATACAGTGAATTATGACCATTTACCATGGGTTCATATAATCAATATTACAACTCAAAAGAGGAACAAGACGTAGATGCTTCCTATAACTCCTTTTAAAATTCAGACTCGTTTTAGGACTGCTGGCATGTTGAATCAGGTTAGTTCTCCACTCAGGTCACTAAAATTGGAGAAGTGGAAAACAATGTTTCTTTATATGTAGAATATAACCTGCTCTTCTTTTCCAAACCAGCCCACTGTGTTCCATATGTACTTTAGGTAATTATGGAAAAATGTCTAGAGAACAAATCAATATGTCAAAATAATTAACAACGGGTTTTGGAACAGATCCTCAGCAAATAGAGAAAACAATTACCATATGCCCTTTGTCTACAGTTATGGACATCTTTAAATACTAAGAAAATCATCTCTTTTTTAGTAGTATTCCTGTTTCATGTAAATTATCTCCCTCAGAAAATGAACAACTGTATCAGGCATTAGAAAGTTCCTGTTATTAGTTTGCTGAAGAAAATGAATGCGATAAAAATATTATTCTTCCTAATATTATCTATCTTGCAACTATTCCCCATATCTCCTATCAACCAATTTCACAGTTACCTTGAAAAGCTTAGTATTTTTGTCACTCACTTCTATTTGGGAAGATGGGACCCTTAGGTTAAAATGGTGTGTATCCTTTTAAACCTTAAAGTGGTGGAAGAATTTTTACTAGCCCTCCTTACTACAAAAAACGGAATTGCTGGCATAGTCCACCAAGCCAGGGCCATTGGATTCAACTGGAGATTAAGCCTCTAAATGCACAGCATTTATAATGTGAACCACTGAATATCATCACATTTAACCCAGATCAATTTAGTTGGCCGTCCTTTTGCAGGTTTAGCCTTTAAAATCTGGAAAAGAATAAAAGGTAAAAATGCCAGTTTTTTGGAATCCATCTCACCTTTCAGCACTGACAGAAGATAAATTCAGGTAAATAAAGAAAGCCCATTCAATTATTAGATTCACCAGTATGGTGTTATGGGTGTTGCTTCATGTTTTGCAATCTATTATTTATTGAAAGCATGACAAAATAAATGTTTGCACCCATAATCACCTGAGTACAATTTACAAACATCACCTAATCATTTACAGAAATGCAGGGTAGGCATCCAGTTGGAATATATTTCTCGGTAAAATGCAGTTATCAATTTGGCTGTTATTCTTCTGAGTGGTCATCTTTGTCACTTGTGGCTATATTGTAAAATTATATTCTTTGCGGGGAATTTCTTTTTTAAAAAATTAATATTTTAATTAACAAAGTTCAACCTATCTTTACATTCTGACAGTTATAGCCAATTAGACTATTGCCCATAAGTGGAAAACATGGCTATTAGTGAAAAAAACAAACCAACCAAAACTCACTCCTACAGTTTCTGATTTAGTTCAATCTCCAGGGAATGTAGAGGTTCCAGAAAAACTATTTCACAGCCAGGTAGAATAGAACTGTTTTAAAGATGCTAGACCATAGTCTCTCTTAATTTGTTCTTTGTGAAGATATTTACACTTTGTAGAATAATGTAGTAAATGGAGGCTTATAATTTGTGGTAGTTTCACATTCACCTTATGGAATCTTTGGTTACTGTGAACTTGACCCTTCTTCTTTTTTCGGGATGCTGAAGACAGTTATAGAGATTAATTATTTGCTGTAATTTTACGTTCACCTTGCACAGTCTCTGGTTTTTGTGAAATTGCACCCTCTTCTTTTTTTCAAAATGCAGAAGAAAGTTATGTTTTGCTTCCCACTTGTGTGTGGCCCCCAACTGGTTTTTCTATGGGTCAGCGGCTCCAACCCAAAAAAGGCTCCCCGCCTCTGCTATAAATTGTACACAACCTGAAAAGAATACATAAGTGTAAAGCTAGCTCTGATTGCATTGCAGGGTCTGCAAGGACTAGATTGCAAAGGAGTTTGATAAGAGGAGGTGAGGTTACCGGAACTTGAAACAAATTAGCCCCTTAAATGGAGATTTGAGCTTGACAAACTCAAATCCGCCTCCCTTCCTCCTCTTTCCTCTTCCCCAGAAACCTTTCTTTTCCCCTCTCAGACTGACTCACTAACTCCAGTAAGTCTAATATTCCCCATTCCCAGACACACCCCACAGTAAAGGTGACTGTGGCTTGTTTGAGAAGGAGAATTAGAGAGGCTGGCTTGAGAAGCCTGAGGTCTCTAGCTTATCAGGCCTGGCATAGGAACAGCTGGTGCAGCTGGCCCTATGCACCTTAGAGCAGGGTTGTTCAACACCTGGGTCATGACTCAAGACTGGGTTGCTGGAATGCATCATAGAGTCCCGGTGCTGTCTGGGTTCACTCCCAACTCTGAGTGTTGTTCCTTTCTGTATGGGGTCCCAGTAACACTCAGGTCTGGTCCTACTACCCAGCCAGCATGATGATGTGGGGGCAGCCAGGCCAAATTTGAGTGAGTGGCACTGTGCAACTTCATGTACATGCAGCACCACTCGCTCAAATTTGACTTGCTTGGGCTCAAGCTGAGCAGGGAGCAGGGAGCCTATGACTCTACTGACTCCAGTCTTTCTCCATAGCTGTGTCTCCTGTATGGGGTCAAACAGTCCCACTGGTGGGAGTGCTGGGACAATACAGCCGCTCAGCTGGGAAAAGCTGCCAGCGTGGGGCACTGTTTCCTGGGAGCAGCAGCAACACATTCTTCCCCTTTGGCTGCTGTTTCCCAGAAGCAGAGGCTTGTGGATCAGAAGATACTGATTTCTTTCCACAGATAAATTGGACTCTCTCTCTCTCTGTCTCTCTCTCTCTCTATATAGATAGATAGATAGATAGATGATGTGCATCTGTCTGTCTGTGAATCCATTTGTTCAAGAATTCCTCTTTAATGGAAAGAGCGAGAGCCACTAAATTCGGTATGCAGCTTCCTCTTCTCCTAACTTTAAGTAAGGTCAAGATTTGGTTGTGCCAGGACAGTTGGAAGCACTGGGGAAAATACTATATTCCTTAATATGTAAAGGGAGGGGCTGCTGTTCAGAGAGACATGATATGAGAGTGTCTACCTGAGGCAGCCATATCACCAAGGGAATGGCCAGCAGGTTTGGGGGAGAAAAAATGACCCCTGGTGGTGGGGGAGAGGGGACTGAAGGGACAAAAAAAAGCTTGTGGCAACTGGGGTGGGAGGAGCAAAAAGCGCCCAGGTGGCCAGGAGTGAAGCTGGACGGAGAAAAATTACTCCTGGAGGCTGGGAAGGCCTGGAGGGAGAGAAAACATCCCTGGCAGCCAAGAGGATCTGGGGAGAGGCAAAAGGTCTGTGCCAGATGGTACCTAACATCCTGAGCTTCTGCTTCCCCCCCATGCCCCACACACACACCAGCCCCTTGCCCTGGAGGACCTGGGCCACATTGGGTAACTCCGGTAGTAGGTAAAAATAGGATATACTTTATTTATGTACAGATAGGAGTAAGTGTTCCCTAATTTCACATTGGAAGAAATGTAAAATGAGGGTTTTAAAAAAATTTTAATGGTTATTTTATTTTTTATTTTATTTATCAGTTAAATAGTGCTAATATGATTTAAAAGGCAATGAGAGCAACTAGCAAAGAGAAGGCATACAAAATATTCTGATGATACTGCTCTTTGAAGGGAAATCTCTGCGGAGCTTTTGCAATGCACAGGGACATGTCTGTGATAGTCATTTATTTGAAGGCCAGAAGGGATTGTTGCAATGTCCCCAAAATAATTCCTAAACTATATTGTCACGAACAAAACATCCAATCTTGATTTATAAGTGGCCAGTAATGGAGAATGTACTACAATATTTGGTACATTGTTCCAATAGTTAATTACTCCCACTGTTAAACATTTATGCCTTATGTACCCCAGAAAAGTTGTGGGGTGACAGTTTCTTTATTCAGCTGGACTCCTATTAAACAGCAACCTTGGACAAAGCAGAAACAGTTCAATTTTTGCCATAGTTCTTTTTTGTTTCTCTCAGGTATTTTTCTTATCTTTCATAAATTTCAGTCTTGTGACACTGTGATCTTACAGCATTATGGACCTATAAATGAATCTATACTATTCAATAGGTTCCTGAAAGTCTGATTTCTTTGGGGGGCGGATTTCTTTGGAAGAGGAAGGCACTTGTTAAAAAATGTTTTACACTTTATTTTCTTTGCACTCCCCATTGTTTTCAATACTTTCTAAGATGATTTACAAGATGAACCGTTTCTCTACACTTTTATCACACTTTGATTTTTATTCTTATTTTCTTTCTTGTCGTTCTGGTGGATGATTGTTTTGTGCACTAGCACGATCAGTGATGCTCACTGAATATCAGAAATAGAAGGCAAACCCACATAAGCCTGGGCAGCAGTTATCTCTGAAAACTCTTAATTACTGTTATCTATAGCTGGAGCACCAACAAAGGAAGCATGAACCAATGTTTTAGAGTGGTTTCAACTAATCAGGGGCTATTGTTTTTTAACAATATTTCTCTTGTCGTAAAGTGTTGGAAAATCTTTATTTAAACAAATGTATATTATAATCTCTAGGTTATTTCTTAATTACTCTAAAGCAAATACAAATTTTGACCTACAGTATTTTAATGTTAATATGTTGGCTGTAATATTAAATTTAGAAAAAATGATTTAAGCTGGCAATACGCAACAAATACTTTTGGAAAAATACTTGACCAAGGAAGTGATGTAGTCTAAACATTAACACATGTTTGCAATGTTCAGGATTAATAATATTAATATTTATGCTCAAAATAGATAAAGATAATAATAAAGTGGATAATTTCCCCAATCTATTATGTTTTAAATATGTCTATATGCTAATGAGTATGCTGGTATTGCCAACATTTACGTATTTTGTAAGGTTTTTACAAGTTAACTCTTGCTAATAACGTCTTTATCACAAGAGTAGATTTTATGTGGTTGCATGGCAGGACCTTGTGATAATTAACTCTAAAATAATCTTAAAAATCCAATTTTATTTTCATCACACATTCTCTTAATTCAATCTCTGATGATCTTTCAGCTTCAAAGTCAATGAGAGTGTAACTATTCCCTTTGCACTTCACTCAGCACTGGCAATGAAAATAGATTAGTCAATTTCACCTTTTATAGTCTCTGGTTAACCAAGTATATCATCTCTACAGTCAATAAAATGTGTGACTTCATGCAATAATGGTAAAATATTTGAATTGCAAATATTATAAAGAAATAGTCAAATCAAAATGTTAAAAAACTGAAACTTTAAAAAATTACATAAATATATTGTTAGTGATGTTAGGGGATTTTAATGCCTTTTACCCATAACACTTACATGTTTTACCTAACTTGTGTTATTGTAGGAGACAAGCTTTTGGGCTTCACAATGTTATTCCTTTGGTCTGGAGAAAATAAACAGAGTGTCTGAGCTAAATACAAGATGGGACATATTCTTAAGCATTAGGGTTTCTCACATACTGTGAGTGACTACTTACAATGAAGTGGGCAATTAAGGGTTAGTAGGCACCAGGGTGTATTGCAAATTGCTGTAATGAGCATAAAATCAGCATCTCCATTAAATTCCTGGTTTTTTTTAGTGTCCAACAGAGTTTTGAATTTAAGTTCCCAGCCTTGTCTTCTGAACGAATTGTGCAAATTTCCTTTGAGAATGAGGGCTGAGCAGGAAATTATCTGATGATGGTAAGGCAGGTGATGAATTGTGATTGCTGCTTCTGACTGGCTAAAATTTTGCAGCACATATGTTTGAAGGTGTGTTTACTACACTATTCAACCCAGTCTTATTGTTTTTGTCTCATTCACTTGTTACTTCTTGTCTTTAGACTGTAAGCTCCTTGAAGGCAGGGACTTTCATTTACTGTATGCTTATATAGCACAGTACTGTTCAGTTTTGGTTGTGTTTCTGGAACTACTGCAGTACAGATGTTCAATGCTACTTGTGGGTATGTCTACACTACAAAGTTAATTCGAGCTAACAGACGTTAGTTCGAATTAACTGTGATAGCCGCTACACTAGCGCTCCGCTAGTTCGAACTTAATTCGAACTAGCGGAGTGCTTAGTTCGAACTAGGTGAACCTCATTCCACGAGGACTAAGCCTAGTTCGAACTTACTAGTTTGAATTAAGTGGTGTGTAGCCCCTTAATTCGAACTAGTGGGAGGCTAGCCCTTCCCAGCTTTCCCTGGTGGCCACTCTGGCCAACACCAGGGAAACTCTATTGCCCCCCTCCCGGCCCCGGACCCCTTAAAGGGGCACAGGCTGGCTACGGTGCCCGTGCCAGGTGCAAGCCTGCCAGCACCCAGCTAGCAGACCCTGCACCTGGCACGGCTCGAGCCAGCCACCCGATGGCCCCCAGCCCTCCTCCTCTTCCTGGGACCAGGCTGTCGGCTCCCGGGAGCTTGCCCAGGACCGCAAGAGACGGGCACCCACCTGGTCTAGTGCGGACATCGTGGACCTTGTCCACGACCTCTGCACTAGGCACAGGAAAGTGGCCGTCTAGGGCAGGAGAGCTGCCAGCCTGGCCATCCAGGAGCAGGTGTGCATGAAAATCAAGGTGGTCCACTGAGACCCCCCGGACCCTGAGCTTACAATGGCCGTCCTGGGTCAGACCAAAGGTCCATCTAGCCCAGTAGCCTGTCTGCCGACAGCGGCCAACCCTAGAGACCCTGGAGGGGATGGACCGAAGAAAGTGACCAAGCCATTTGTCTCATGCCATCCCTCTCCAGCCTTCCACAAACTTTGGGCAGGGACACCACTCCTACCCCCTGGCTAATACCACTCCATGGACCCAACCACCATGACTTGATCTCACTTCTCTTTAAATTCTGTTCTAGTTCTAGCCTTCACAGCCTCCTGCAGCAAGGAGTTCCACAGGTTGACTCTTTGCTTTGTGAAGAACAACTTTCTGTTACTAGTTTGAAGCCTGCTACCTATTCCTTTCCTTTGGTGTCCTCTAGTCCTTCTATTATGGGAACTAATGAAGAACTTTTCTTTATGCACCCTCTCCACCCCACTCATGCTTTTATAGTCCTCTATCCTATCCCCCCTCAGTCTCCTCTTTTCTAAACTGAAAAGTCCCAGTCCCTTTAGCCTCTCTTCATATGGGACCTGTTCCAAACCTCTGATCATTTTAGTTGCCCTCCCCTCTCCCACCCTCTCTCTTCCCCTCTCCCACCTCCTTTTCCCAGTCTCCCCCAGTTTTGTTCAATAAAGACAGATTCTATTTTTGAACACAATTGTCCTTTATTTTGTACATCAGGAAGGGGGGCTAGGGAGGGGTAAGTGGAAGGAGGTGAGGGAGGAATGGGGTACGAGCTCCCGATGGGGAGAACTGGGGTGGCTCTGCGGGCTTCTGGGGGTGGAACCTCTCCTGCAGCCCCCCCGATTGCCTCCTCTCCCCAGATGGCAGCCTGCGGCAAGTGCAGCCAGTCTGATGGCCGAGTGCTGTGATGTGCCCAGTTCGGGTACTCCGGGCAATCCAAGCCAGAACTGCTTTGCAAGCGGGGCACCCCTGAGAACAGTCTGTCCGGAGTGGGGGTCGGGTCCCTTTAAGCACAGCCCTCGGCTAGCCTGAGGCAGCAGCTCCACGCTCTAAGTCCTCATCTGATGCCCTGCTGGCACTGCTTCCGGCCATCGTTAACCCTGGTTCAGGGTCCACTTAATGTGGACATGCTAGTTTTAATTAGCAAAACGCTAATTCGAACTAGTTTTTTAGTCTGGATGCATTAGTTCAAATTAGCTTAGTTCGAATTAACTAATTCGAACTAAGTTAGTTCGAATTAGCGCTGTAGTGTAGATATACCCTATGTTACAAATGTAATTTATCAATTTTTAAGAATAACTAGATAATAAGGATGTTAAGTATCGGGTAATAGATAGACCGAATTTCAGAGCCCAGTATCAGGCTCCCCATGGCATTTCAAAGCATCAGTGCGCTTGGAGCCTGGGATCAACTGGGGAGTGCCCAGCTCACCCTGGGATCCACGCAGTGCTGCCACTTTGAAATGCCGCAGGGAGTCTGCATTTCAAAGTGGTGAGCTGGAGTCCGCAGCTGATCCCGGGCCCTATGTGGGATTTCAAAGTGGATGGAGTCTGGGGTCAACTGGGGAGTCCACAGCTGATCCCAGCCTCCACACTGTGCTGCTGCTTTGAAATTTGTGAGGTGCCTGACACCAGGCTCCCCGTGGCATTCAAAGTGGCAGCATTGCACAGAGCCCGTGGTCAGCTGGGGAGTCCCCAGCTGATCCCAGGCTCCAAGTGGTACTGCCACTTTGAAGTACTCCCCTCTTCTCCACTCCCTTGCTGCCTCTATTTAATAGAGACAACAAGAGGGAGGGGAAGTGACTAGTCGACTAGTCCTTCACATCTCTAGTAGGTAAAACCTGTTATGGCTCCAGATGCATTGTGGTCTCTTGCATTTCAGCAATAGCTCTTTGTGTAAACTTTATTTGATAACATCATACTTCAAGAATTTGAAAGAAAATATTAAAGACACCACTACACTGTGCTATCCCTTGGAAAAACCCACTTGGTTCCCAGTAAACTTCATGAGATCAACCTTTTGGAGTTTGTTCCAATGAGTGGGGCTGACTACCAGTGGCTGGGAGCTCTGAACCCCTTTGACTCTCCAGGCAAGGGTGTAGTTTCTGGAGGGCAGCAGCCGTGTACGCTGGGACCCAGCTTGCTTTTCATCCCATTCTCTGGACTGTCAGGGAGTGAGGAGAGAGTACTTACATTCGTTGCATGCCTCTCACATCTGGCTGGTGAAGGTGAGCTCACTAGCCAGGTGTGAGAGGCATGCACAGACTGCAAGTACTTTCTCCTCACTCCCTGATAGTCCGGGGAATGGGATGAAAAGTAAGCTATGTCCTGACGCTCACGCCTGCTGCCCCCTCCCCCACTCTCTGACATTCTGCCCTTGTCTCCAAGCCCCTAGGCAATTGCTCTCTTTGCCTCTTGCCTTGTTGGTGGGCCTGGTTCCAATAATTATTACTTCTGTTGAGTCTTCTTCACAGTTAGCCAATGGCATAATGACTTGTGAGGAAGCTATGCTGGCAAGCAAGAGAAAGGAAGGCCTTTCATTTCTGAATGAGAGTATGTGTGTGCTGCAAACCCCTGCACCAGGGTCAGCTGATTGGGGCTCATATTGCTGTTTGTTTGCAGTTTCGAGTTTGAGACTTGGGCCTCTACCTCAAGCCTGAACTTTTACACAGCCCCATAAAAAGACAGCCCCATAGCCTAAACCATATGTGCTTGTGTCAGGTGACCCAGGCCATGTCTGGTGTTTAATTGCTGTGTAAACATACACAGAGAGGCTAGTTTCCTTACAGAAGTCACAGGATCCATGGGGCTAGGAGCAGCGTTCCCCAACTTCCACAGATTTGGACCCAAAGTCAGTTATCCAACAGCATATTTAACTCTTGCACAAAAGATCTGCAGGGTTCAGAGGAAAGCATACTTCAGAATGAAGCTGCTACCTACTCTTCCTCTTCTACTTTTAGCAATCCCAAGACAATGGAGTTGGGGGAGGAGCAGAGAGGTTTCTCTAGGAGTTGTGTTTTGTTAATAATAATAGATTCATTTTCCTGAAAGGTGTTAGACATGGCAAGTTCTGAAGTATTGTGATTATCTGTATACATTGAATGTATGGTATGTAGTGAGAGAACCATATTAGAAAGTCCTTCAAAATTTATTTTGGAGTGTTACATGAGAAAATGATGACATTGAAAACAGATAGAAATAGATGCTGCTTTTAAGATCAGATCTGAGAGAAGACAATTTATGGTAGATGCAAGTAGAATAGAAACTGCTCCAATATGCTTTTGAGAGTCAAGAAAAGATCATGTTGTTTATTATAACTGCTTTTTTTTCCACTGTGTGATCAAACCACAGGAATCAGAAGTATACAATGGGTTTTACACAGAGACATGCAGTTGTTAGAATCTGCAATAACAGGTCAGATCAGAGATCAAGTACTGTTAGGAAAAGTATTTGTTTCCTATGGCTTTCCAGAAAGGATAATGTCACAGCATATATGGTGGACATATTTAGAAATAAATGACAGTCAATCCACACAGCTTGTCTTCAAGGTAATGTGTGTGTATATATATATATATATATATATATATATATATATATATATATATATATATATATATATATATATATGTTTTTCTGATGGGATGAGGACATTAGTAACGGAAATTAGTTTATACATAATTTCCACAATGAAATAACTGAATATCTACAAAGAGGATTTCTACCTTAATTAGAACCCTTTTGTTATTTCGTTTTAAACATGGCCTGAATTTACAAAGAACAACTCTGTGATATGTATATACATACATTCATCAATACACATAGTATTTTTATGTTTCTATGCATGGATACATATATACACATACTATATAGTCAGGTATATATCCAAAGAGACACATTTTTATAAGCACATGATATACTTATCATTTTACTGTAACTTCTTATTATTCAGCTATTGTTTCTCATTACATATATCATGGATATTGAAATTCAAGTGTGATAAGCCCATCTTATTTTGCATTCACCATACTAAGTGCACAATAAAGAACAGGTTCAGTCCTTCATAAAACCAGAAAAATTAAATTTAAAACTACAACTTTCCTCATGATGAATTATATTTGTGTGCAGGAAGATGGAACTGTACAATTCAAGTGTGATACCATATCTATTGGGAAAACAGTCCTTCTCCAAGCACTGTGGTATTTTAACAAGTTGCATGGTGCTTGTCATACCTAATTGAGAAGCTGTCAAATCATAACCCTTCTGTTAATGTAGTCCCATGTTTATACAGTAAGAGGGATTTCTTGGCATTATAAATTTGGTTTTAGTAGTTGCTTTCCTTTGTTCTCTTTCTTTTTATTACTTTTATGATTTTATTAATAAACTAGTTGTCACATTTCAAGCTAATTTAACATATAATGATTGCTTGTTCTGTTTTGTTGTTTTCCAGCTCCCTCAGGCACAAAAGGTAAACTATTTTCAATCAAATCTTAATCATTCAAAGAAATCACCAACTCTTCATTTTTCCACAGTGTTGTGAATATGGGGCAGTGGCGATCAGTGAAATGATTCATCATGTCAATGCTCTAGTAGTGGAATGGAGCAGCAAGTGGAATCAAAGCTGTGCATTGTGAACAGCTGAGCCACCTGCTGAGAGCTGCAATTCAAACACAATGTAACAGCTAATTGAACAAAATGGACAAGCAGTGGCCTGCTACTTGAGCACAACAAGGGAGCCATTTTGTCATCCATTTGAAAATTATAGGCAAACATCAAATTGACATGATTGGCCCAAGTAAACCATCCATGGACCCTTGCATTCTCTGGTGGAAGAGCAATGAAACCCATGGTATGGCCTTGTCTTTCACTGGTCCCCATTGTGTTGTCCATTAAAAAACCTCTTGATACATCCAACATAATTTGTCCAAATAGCTTTCATATAGTGTGCTCTTGCTCTTGTACAGCTTCCGCTTTGATATGGTATGATACCAGAGTCCCTATTACATCTCAAGATATCACAATGATTGTGATGAAAACATATCACTTGATGCCTGTTGCATCATTCTTGTATAGTTCACAAATATAATCAAAACTTCAATACAATAATCACAAAATTTAGGGTATGATTTTGTGGTTTACATGCAATGTTATAAAATCAATGAGTTTAACAGGCTTACCTTGAACTTACAATATTCCCAATTCTTCTAGTTCATAAACCACTTGCAGTATGAATAGGTACTAAGTATTATTGTTACTTATAATCTTAGGTGAAGATATGAATCCAGTTCTAAGTAAGAGATAGAAGACAAATGCTCTTTTGAATGAAAAGTTTGTTCAGATTGAATGCACACCTAGAAGCCTGCAGATCTTTAAAAGATTGTTTAATAATTTGAACTTTTCATTATGATACTATATAAATTTGAGATCTTTATTCAGGGATCTCAGCAAATCACAATTCCAACTCCAGAGGTAACATGCTGTCATGTGACACTGGGTTACATCCACAATCTGTTTTTAAGCTCAGACAGTAATGGCAGAGTGCACAGTGGGAATGTAGTGTGATACATAGTGAAAAATAGGAAATACATCATTTTTAAAACTGATGGTTTAATGCCTCCTGAATAAGTGGTAGGCAGGAGACTGCCTAACTTTTCAGCTAGAGTACAGCCTTTTTGTTTACTCCCATTTGTCTAAGAGTGTCAGTGAAATGTTTCTCTAACAATTTGAACACAGAAGAAAGAGAGGGGTTACAAAAGCTGCTTCATAAATACATATCCCCTTCAAGATTCTAAAAAAGTTTGGCAGATTGTGTCTTGTGATTTCTGGTCATGTGTCCTGATGTGCTACAATGTTGAAATATCAAATAATGTTCCACCACAAATTACTATTGTTCCAGGTCAGTAAAAATTACTCCCAGCTTCCATACAAGACCTCAAAACCCATTTTTCAATGTGTTACCCCTAAACCAGATTATTGCAGAATTAAAGCCATATGCACTTTTTTGCTAGACTGTGCCTTACTTATAGGGGAAGGGGGCAGGGAAGAGGACAGTTACAAATAATCCATGAGGGCTTTTGATATTTCACCTACCAGGTAATAATATGGTATTTTTAAATTATAGCTTGGTTAATTTTAGAAAGATTATAGGTTTTGCTACAAGATTTACTTGTCCGTCATTCCGTATTGGCTGTATAACCTGTGGTGGTCCTTACCAGCTCCCAAAATTAGGCTTTATGTTCCTGATTTGCATAGTAACATTATACCAGTCTTGCTCACAGTAGCATGCTTCTTTCTTCAGCCTCCAAATTCACCGGATTCCAATCTCTTGGACCTTTTGCTGCTCTCCTGCAGCGCACTGTGCTTAAAGGCAACATTGTTACTCAAAATGTATCTTTGTGGCTGCTTCTCCCCAAGCCTGTAAGTTCATCTACCGGCTGAACCTCAGCAGATTTCTCTGGTACCCCCGTCCTAATTTATTATGATGCCAAATCTTGTCAGTCTAGAGCTACAAAGGATTGCCCATTAGTATTTCTCACTCTTACCCGCAGCTTGCTGCAGATTTGTATCAAGCAATACAAAGTTGCTTGTTGGTTAAAGTAAGTTATTATGTGAAATTTCAGATGTAAATCAGGCTTCGTGGGTAACTAATTTGAGTGTTTTCTTTTCTCATGACATGCAATATAAGAAAATGTTTAACATCCAGAAATTTGTTTCAGCCAATCAAATCTTGGTGAGCACTTTCCATATCAGGGAAGCCCTTGCTGTTTGCGGGGTGAAGGGGAGCAGTACAGGACTGATGCACATCTTTATGAATGTCTTTGTTACTAGTGCACATGTTCTCTCATATGATGTCTGAACTTTGTTGTTTTTTTGGAATCTGTGTCTCCTCTGTGAATGTTTTCTCTATAAACATTTCAAACAGTCACCTCTCTATAAACATGCTTACTGTAATCTTTTGAAGATCTAAAATACAAATGTACCAACCAAGTTTACCTTTAGTATTTTAGACCTATCATAAGTCTTTTGTCAACTTTATAAAATCTTTTGAGGTTTTTTTGAATGTCACAACTATGGACAAAGTAAGTGTTTAGTCATTGTTCTATAGCCATTAGCTATCCACCGAGAAGCTTGTTCCATTTTAGTTTGTAGGAATGAAATACAAATCAAAACCTATTGTGTAAATTACTGTGAAATCCAATATGGAACTAATAATTGTAAATTCAAAACTGGACTGGAGGTGATGTGAAGTGGGTGCAGTTTAAGTCAGCTATTTATTGTACCTTGGTCTTTAGGAAAAACCATAAAAGTCTTGTAAATTGACAAAGGAAAATGTCACAAATATGGTAGTAAACTTAATTTAGTAATGGTTCTGTTTTTAATATTAGCCCACAAAAATGAGAGTGGCAAGAACGATCAATCAGCAAACACCCCAAAGAGCTGTGCAAATAATAATTTAAAATACATCTGAAATTTAATCATTTTGCCAAATTTCACTTGTTTTCCATTATGACTTTGAAAACATTCTTGGGCCAAATGTTTGTGTGGAGGGAAATGTCATTTTTCTGAAATATGAAGTTAAAGTAAACCACAGCTTTGAACCAGTTTTGAATGGCAATTGATTCACTTGTGCTTCATAGAATAGCAAAAAACTATTCTTGTTTAATGGCCCAACTGGGTCCTTTGTTTCCTGTTAGAAATAGTTTTACTTGCTTTCTTGAACAAACACAGCAGGATTCAAGATCTACTGTCCTACTCCTGCTGTGATATTTTGTTCTACTTAACTTGTATGAAGAGGCAGAAGTGTATAAATTAGACACAAAAATTGAGGTAGATAGTTATAAGAACACATAAGGGTATTTTAAAAATCATCTGGGGTTTTTAAATCTATTTTTAGTTAAAGAATTCATATCTCCTGCAAATGTTTTTTTTTAAATGTGGTGATGTTTGTTTCCCAGAATTCCTGACAGTTTTCTTTTTTCTTTTTGTGTTATCCTTTAACTTGTGTAAGTAGAATTTTGCCCTCTTTTATCTTGATGCTATCATGTTTCAGCAATTTTGGAGTGTCATTTATCATTCCTCGCCTCATTTACCTTTTTATACTTTGAAGTGTTGAAACTGTCACTGGGAATAGAAAGTTGAAATTTTGCAACGCTGCTATTTTCACTTAAATGAACGACTAGCAATTTTAGCAGTTTTATTAAACTTATACAATTAAATTGAATCAAATTAAGTACAAAAGAATCATTCAGTAAATATTTATATTTGACCTTGGTTTATTGTTACTTTGATTTCCTCTTTTTTCTAATTCTGCATGGAGGTTAATGGTTTTCCCTTTTATTATCTCATATCTATAGAAGGTGCCCTAGTGGCTCTGTAGTAAGGCTACATCGAGATCTGTAATTAAAATTGTTGAATGAAGATTAAATTGTTGAAAGTAGTCTTTAAATTTACCACACATTCTTCAGGGGATTATTAGTTTTCAGTAATATTGTGTGGCCAGTGATTTACTAACATTGTCTAAATATTAGACATTTTTAACATTCTCTCCATAGATCCTATCACTAAAGGACCACAGCCTCTCCAAACTTCACACACAGAGATTTCTCTAATGTCTCTGGTCACAGTTTAAATGTAAACACAAAAGAGCTATTGCTCTTTTCCATAATAGCTTATATAGTACAACAAACAAGCCAATGGTGCCATCACATTTCACAAGCTATTTCTGTTCTCCAGCCTGTAGCAGTAGATCAGTGCAGCATGCTCAGGCAAGATAATCAAGGAGGCAGGCTAAGCCATAAGAGGATATGGAAGAGAGGTTGATACAGGGCTGTGCAGAGTTGTCAGGGACAGAAGTGAGGCTACAGATGTGAGGGAAGGGTGAGATGAACGAAGGGCAACTCAAGGTTAGGGATGAAGGAAAATTGAGTGCGGCATCAGAATTTAAATGTCTCCCATGGGGTTACTGGCAGGTATGCCTGGATACTGATGTAGTACCATTTGGGGAGATCTCCATCATCCCCATGGTCATGTTCCCATGTTTTCCTCACATCGTCACCTAGCCATAAGGGGGTTCATCAGAGCAGAACTTCTCTTTTTTTCACTCTAAGATGCCTTATCACAAGCTCCACATCTTCCCACATATACTGGTCAGGTTCTCATATGCTGCTCCCTGTACTTCCCAACTCACTCCCATGCCCCCTGTGGAAGCCTGCTTCCACTATAGCCCATTCCTGTTATCCTATCCCCAGTGTTCTGTTCCTATTTTACTTTTGGTCTATATCACATTCATATCCAGTTTTACAGCTTTAACTCCAACTTCATACTTTCTCCTCTGGAAATGAGATACTTTGATACACACATGCTTATAGATAATTTCATGTAATCTTGAAGTCAGAGCTCAAGTTGCATGTTTCATTGTCCATGTAAGAAACTGAGTGGAGACATTGTGTTTTCTTATATGTTTCAATTAAAAATAATGTTCTTGTAGAGCACCTGAGCTATTGTATAGCACGTTTGGGTAATAATCCGTGTGGATCCATGTTGGTCTGAAAGTGAATCTTCATTTACTGAATTTTTAGTTGTGTGAAAATGATACCCTCACAATTGTTAATTTAACCAAGTTTTTCTTTGTATGAGATGCATATTAGTGCATGCATATTGTTCATCTTCAGTGTAAGACTCTCCATTAGAAAACTATACCAACTGATACATAAATACTCCAATAGACTTCTTCCACAATAAAAGTGAACTTCAGTTGTAAGCAGGTATTCCTCTCAAACCTATTGAAGACTGTGCTTCTAGGAATGGTGTTGTATAAAAACAAGAGAGACGTTGCCTGATAATGACCTTAAGCATCTTTTTAATTATAGCAATTATTGCAAGAGATAGTCTTTTTAGTCCTATTGTAAAAAGCTCCAATGAGTGGGAAATAAAGCTGGATAGGAGCAGCATAGTACTAGTTAACTTCTAAACTATATTATCTTTTGGTTTGGGCTTTCTGGATGCATTCAGTAAGTCATTTTAACAGAGAACAGATTTTTTTTTAATTTAAAGTGTAATAACTCATATAAATAAGTGCAGGTAAAATGTTCCCCAAAAATCAAAACTATTGAAAAAAGTGGGTGGAAAATATTCTGAAAATAATGATGTAACTTATGGTTTCCCGAAAAACAAATTACAAGTTCAGAAAAATACTAAATGAAGAGAAATACAGCTGTAAGGTCTGATTTCTGACTCTTCTGAGGCCTAATTATACTTTATTTATTTATTTATTTTAAAGCAGGATTACCCCTTCAAAGATTCTTTTGTTTAAATTATTTGTGTATTGTTTACTTCATATTCTTTTAATTAATAATAATTAGGAAATGTACATGTCTTGTGAAATATAAAAATACTCCTTCATAATAGCAGTTAAAATGAAACAGTACTAAGTATTCCTTTTGAAAAACAAGGGAACATCTGAAAAAAATCTGGACTTTGTTATTGTCCTTAACTTAATTGTTCTTGCATCCCAAAGACAGGCATGCCATTCTGTATTTCTAGCAGACAGGCTGCAGATTTATTATAACTGTTACACAAAACACATTAACGAGAATAATATGGTATCTGCAATAACTATGAACAGTGGTAGTTTTAGGTCAGAAGTTGGGGCAAAATAAGTTAGCTATACATATATAAGGAAAATGTACAGATTCTGGAGCAAGGATCATTCCTGAACTCCTGATACTGTGTTGGAGACTCCTGATGGAAATTGGGCCAGGGAACCTGTGACATTTGCGAGTCCACCCAGACCAATAATGGGTTCTATCATCTACTGCCCTGTAATTTTGGGTGGCCTTTATGCTATCTGGCTTGCTCTGCAGAGCCTAACACTCTGACCTCCACCCCTACATCCCATGCCCTTTGACTCTTTGACCTGTGACCCCACAGCCCTTGCCAACACCCACTTGCCCCATGACCCCACCATGCTCTCACCCAATACCCCTTTACCCTTTGACGCCACCCCGCCCCTGCAGTCCCCAGTCCTCCTGCTCTGACTCTTGCCACTGCCTCAGTCCCAGCACTGCCACTAGGCAAAATCATCTGCCATGGCTTCTGGAGCTGAAGCCAGCTGCTGTGTGGTTGTGCTGCTGCAAACAACCGGTTTCAGCTCCAGCAGCCACTGTGGCTCGGTAGCCAGCGGTTCACAGCCTGGCACTAGTCCATGGATCCATGGTTGGGAACCGCTACGATACACTATTTACTTAAGGCCACAGCTTCAAGGCCTTGAGTAACTCCCCCTCACCACCAAAAAAATGCCACCATAAATATATGAATTAGAATAACCTAGGAAAATCCATCTACCACTTGTAAATAATTTGTATGTATAAGTGATAAAATACCTTTTAAAAACCCAAGATCCACATAAAATACTGGATCCACATAAAATACAGATAAATATATTTCTGCAGTAGCCTTTTTAAAATTATTCTGCTTACCAACTGTCATGCAAACTAGTCTAGCTATTATGACACTAAAAGGTTCCTGAACTAGTTGATCTATTGTAAAACCACCAAATTTTTATTTGTGTTTTAGGAGTAAGTGTAGCAAACCAATATAGGAAAAAAATGCTCATCTTCACCCAGAATTTAAAAACAAACCTCGAAGAATCTATTTTCTTATTATACCCCAGTATAATTCTTAGTTTTAGTCACAAACTGAAACACCCAGAGTAAAGCAAGTAGTGTGGTACAATGTACCTGACTCAAAACCAAGAAATTATGGATTTCTTATGAAATATCCATTTTTAGACATGAGGGAGATTAAGATAAACATCTGAATGTTTTGGACAGAGGAAGTCCTTCCACTCTTTGAGGTTTGTCTATCACTACTTAAAAGTAAAATTTGGATCTCTTTTCCCTGTCAACTGTTTCCATGATACGTGGACCATCTTTGTCTAGGTATGTGCACATTTTCTTTATTCATTGTCTTACTAAATCAAAATTCCTACCAACTCTACCTACACAGGATTTAAATGAGGAGTAATCCTTTTATCCACTCAAGTATTATCAAATGACTACATACCAGAATGCCTCACAGTTGCTAACATAATCGGCCACTGTAACAGAGAGGTAAGACTCGTTTTTTGGCCTGCTTTTAGCAAATGTTAGAACACTCCTTTAAGTTGCAGATATTTGGCTGGCTCATTGAAGCAGATGTGATTTTTTTCACTTTCCCTCTTATTAAGTGAGATGGGAATGGCCTACTGGGAGGAGAGAAATAATGGAGTTGAGGGAGATCCTGGATGAAAACCAGGTTTGAGGAAGAAAGTGTGATTTGTTGTTGCTTTTGAATTACTAATACTGCAGAACCTTAGGTAAAATTTTGTTACTAACCTCAGGCCTGTGTGTTCTGTTGAGGTTGAAGTAGGAACGAAGTCCATTTGCATGTAATACCAAAACAGGAAAACTGAAGTATTCCTGGAATAGCTGGCAGAACAGCAGCGGACATAGCAGCAAACTCAAGACTCCAATCCTACCACATAGGTCAAAAAAGATGCTCATTCAGTTGATAAGCAAATCCTCTTATTGTGCTGTCCCCATAGAAAGCTGTGATGCAGGGAGAAAAACTTGTTTGTGCATCCTCTCCAACTATTGAGAAAGATGTAGTATACCAGAGTGTCACGGGGCGTGCCCGCACGATACCAACCTCACAATTCAATGTCCCTTACTCAGGGGAAATACGGCCCTACAGGCCAAGTCCAAAAATTCAGTGCCCCTTTTCCAAGGGAAATACGATCCTGCAGGCCTAGTCCAAAAGTTCATTATTTCTTTTCCAGGAGGAATATGACCCACCGGCTTAGTCCACAAGTTCAGTTCCCCTGCTTCAGGGGAAATATGGCCCACAGTCCTAGCCCAAAAGTTCAGTGCCCCTTTTCCAGGAGAAATATGGCCAACAAGCCTAGTCCCAAAAGTCCAGTGTGCCTTTTCCAGGGGGAATATGGCCCACAGGCCTAGTCCAAAAGTTCAGTGGCCTAGAGGCCTGAGTAGCTGGTGTGCTCTCCCTGGCTGTTGGAGAGCTGACCACCAGTTGGAGTGAGTGTAGGGGGACCCGGGTCCTCCCACTCCAGCGGGTCCCAACCCAGGGCCCTGTTGGCAGTGCTGACTGCACTGCCAGCTCAGGGGAAGTCCACCCGCAACACACTGAGCTCCCAGTAGGGTATTCCTCTGCCCTGGGCCACTTCGTACTGTCTTTGGAGGGGGTTCAGTCCCCGGATTGTGCAAGGTGTACCTGGACCTTGAGGCTGTCCTCCAGTCACGGGGTAGTCTCTGGGGTTGCCGCAGTGGCACCTGTGATGGGGTCTGTGGCTCCAGAGAGAGCTGCGACTGGGACGACTGCTCGGTTTGTTCCTCTGGCGGCGGCTGCAGCTGGGTCTGCTGCTAGGGTTGCTGTTCGGAGGAAGACTGCATCAATCAGGCTGGCTCAGGAGCTCCAGCTTGAATTCCCTCTCTGCTTGCAGCCCCTCCTGACTGAGTTGGCCTCAGGCCTTTTATACAATCCCCACGCCAGGAGCATGCCCAGTTGTCTGAAAGGGGCAGGACTTTCTCTGCCCATAAGCCTTTCATCCCCCTCTCTTTAGTGTGGGGTATATCTACCCCATCACACAGAGTTTATAAGCTCCAGGATACCCAGCAGATGTACTTTGGCCATGCTGCTATGTGGGAGAATGGTACTCAGCCTACTGAATTGCTGCATATTAATGGGAGAGCTTATTCAGAACCAAACCACAGCTACTGAGACCAAAGCCAGTCAAGTCAGATAGCCTTTGGCAGTAATGGGCAACTTGCAGTCTGCAGGCCGCATGAATCCCATCAGGGTAATTTGCAGTCTGGGAGACATTTTGCTGATGTTGACTCTCTACAGGCATTGCCCCCCACAGCTCCCAGTTCCAGGACAATGGGAGCTGCAGGAAGTGGTGGCCAGGATGTCCCTGCAACCTCTTTGCCTGCAAGCGCCACTCCCACAGCTCCCATTGGCCTGGAATGGAAAACCGCTGGGAGCTGTGCAGGTGGAGGGGCAGTGCCTGTGGCCAGTCAGTGTCAGCAAAATGCCTTATGACCCGCAATCAGATTAACCTGATGGGCCGCCTGGTCTATAAAGAGTTTCAGATATATCCCTTGATTTATGTCTTAATGTCAGGGAACAGTCAGGCCCATTCTAACAGAGTATGTGCTTTTTACCCTACCTAGGCCCTTGAGTTCTTTGGAATAACTAGGCAAAGGGAGTCAGGTATCAGAGGGGTAGCTGTGTTAGTCTGAATCTGCGATGAGGAGTCCTGTGGCACCTTATAGACTAACATGCATCTGACAGAGTGGGTCTTTGCCCACGAAAGCTTATGCGCCAATAAATCTGTTAGTCTATAAGATGCCACAGGACTCCTTGTCACTTTAGGCACAGGGAGGAACTATAGGTTAAATGTTGTTTTTCATTCACACTATTTCAAGGCCTGTGCTGTGAGAACAGAGATGGGATTAAGTTTGCTCACACGCCTCTCTCTTCCTTTAAAATAAAATCCTATGGGATATTTGAAATGCCTTGATTTTTCTGTCCATTAATTTCTCTGTTAAGTAGGTGTGTATGCATGAAACATAGGGAGTTTTCTAAATTATTATTGGAGACACCAAGTAGGGTGCAGATGTTGCTATCCTTAATCAAAATAAATATGCCACAGAGACGTTTTGCTTTCTTTTAGTATTGTCTAAAGCTCATGGTAGTGGATCAAAAGGAGACTACAAACTTTGGGTCATTCCCAGAAATATCATCCAACATTTTCCTTATTATATTCCATGGTTACTGAATAAAACAGTCACATGTTCTGGCAGATAAAGCAGCTTCTCAAATAAAACTTCCTAATCCAGTTCTTAGCATTAAAAAACCACTGTTTTTTCAAACACTTCCATTTGACCGATGCCAACATGTAAGGCTGCCCTGTGGAGTCAGCTCTCTGGATAGGTCTAGACTCTTGCGATTTTGCGGAAAAAGCTTTTTCCACTTTTTTTTTTTTTTTGGAAGAGGCTTTTCCGCCATTTGGCTCCATTTAGACGGGGCCAAATGCTGGAAAAGCCTCCTTTTTTGGCAGAGCAGGGTGCCTCATGAAACAAGGTATACAGGGCTCCCCAAAAGAGTGCATTTGGTCTTCCACGAAAAAAGTGGAAAAACAAACCAGAGGTATCCTGCAAAAACCCTGTAGTCTAGACGTAGGCTACGTGTTTACAAATAAAATGTTGAAATTTGCTGTTTTTTAAGCTTAGTTTTTAATACTAATAGAGAAACTACTGATTATTTTAACAGTAAGGATGTTCTTTAGTTACACTATTGTGCAACTTAGCATAAAGCGCATGATCCCAAATATTCATAGACTTTAAAAATATTACCTTACTTTTTAGTACTTTACTAGGAATATGTCTCTCTGCATCCATTTGCCATTCTTTCCCTTTAAAATTCCTCATATTCTTCAGGTAAGAAGGTTGTTGTTGTTTTTAATTGAGGCAAACTTTGTTATTCTCTGGATTTTGGGCTGCAGGTGAGAAAATATTCTGCAGAGATACAGGGTTTAAAGGGCAGAACTCCTTTTTAGAGCCATATTTCATACAAACAGAGAATTATCCTGGATCATAGAAGATGCAGATGGCTTAATGCACTTACATGGAGCCAGCTGAAGGTCATGCTGCATATGGGCACAAAAGTCTGTCAATAAGCTACACATGGCATGATCCAGGGACCAAATATATGTAAATTTTTCTTACCCTCTTTCAAGGAAGTCATTTGATCTCTATAACACCTCAAGAATGAGCAGAGCAGAGAATCTATTCCTTTCATTATTTTTATGTTACTTGTTAGTATGATATTTTCATTTGACCTACAACTTCAGGAAAGCAATACTCACTTAAAGGATCTCTAAATCACAATGATCCAGTAATTATTGTTCCCTTGGCTAATTATTAATTGAGTCCAATATTAACTAAACTCACTGACAATGTCTTTAAAATAACTCTTGAATTTCCAGCTTTTGTGTATATTGGTTTTCTTCTATTTTTTTCTCCAGAATCAAGTAAATTAGAAATAGGGATGGAGTTCACATCCATCTCTGGAGCTAGTGAATACATTCTTTGGAAATGGAAGAGAATTCTGAAAAGTTATTAACTCTTACCTAAAACACAGTTAACTGCTGCATAGATGCCTTCACCATGTGCTAGAGTTGAAGAAATATTATTCAGTGGTAGTTTGTCACCTTACATTTGCACTATTCCTTGAAACAAAAAAGTGTGCTGGAATTTCCAAAAGAATAGTTAGATGTCTAATCCCTAGGTAAGGTCAGTTGGATTTGAGTACGAAAAGTCCAGAGGCCCTTTTTAAAATTCCAGCTACCCTCAGGGAACATCTACAAAAGTTAACTTTTTTTTTTTTTTTTTTTACATTCTTCAACTAGCTTTACTCATTACATGAATGAGTCTGAAGTTTGATGTATTGTCTCTATTTCTGCTCCTTTTACTACCAAAGTGTGGGCTCTCTTAGCATGTCAGACCCGGCTGATTTTCCTACAATGTGAACTGTTCAAAAGTGCTTGAATTATGCTTGTTTTGTTGCTTAATTTTATAGCAAAAAAACTGCATTGCAAAATATTTTTGAAAAACACATCAATGCGCATATCTTTCTCAGCTCACATCTGTCTCTGTATGTTCTAGCATTTAAGCTTGCCAGTGGAATTTGGTACTTTATTCATTGTCAACTATTTTTATTTTCTTATTTTTTGTGATGTATCTAGTTGAAGGAAATCAATACCTAGTCATTCATATACTGCCATATAATAGGAGATAAAAATAAGCATAACACAGAAGTTTTCGAATGGTGGGGCGCATTCCCCTAACGGGGAGTGGAGGAAATTCAGTGGGGTGAGTAGCAATGCTAGGCAGTTTAAGCCAGTAGTGTGTGAAAGGGCCTGAGCCATCACTCATCAGTTAATTTAATTAAAGTTGCAAGTAATGTAATTAAAGTCATGTGAAGGTCTCTGTTAGGTTTATGAGTAGCATCCTTTTGTCCTTTGGGTTTGGGAGTGGAGATGCAACCAAAAATTATAAGTCAATGGGAGGGCTCAGCTCAAAAAGTTTGCAAACCACTGTCATAATGACATCAGGGAAACTAAGATTAAGAAACAGATTGCAGCATGGTCCTGAGTATCTAGACTCCAAATTCTTAAAAGGATTAATTCAGGATTGAAAAATGAGTATAGTTGAACTAACAGAGAAAGTTCAGGGAGGTGCAGGGCCTGCTTGGAGATGGAAGCCATGATGAAAAGAAAGTGTTTTAATATCTGATCATTTGGATTGAGGTTCTAAGTTTTTGGTGGGCATAGGCCCTGTTTTCTCTGCTTTGTAAATAAAGTTTGGTCAATGAACAACATTTTACATTACCTTTTTAATGGCCTGGCCATGCATACAATGAAAGAAAATGTGGGTTTGCATTTCTCTAAACGTGCAAATCTCAGTAGTCCCAAACCAAGTGGGATTTATTATAATAGACACATACATTGAATTAGCACATTTAGATAAATATAACATTACAAAATACGGTAATGGGCAGTATGTATTACTTTGGGTAGGCAATATGTGTGTGTGTGCGCATGCACACACACACACACACACACACACACACAGATTCATTTGCACACACACACACACACACACACACACACACACACACACACACACACACACACGGATTCATTTCCAAGGTGCTCCATGGTACAGTTTGGACCACTCTAGTCTGGAACTATCTGTTTTGGCAACATCCATGGTCTGGAATGATTTTAGTTAGCCTGATGTCCGATTATCATGGGTCTGGCTAAAGCAGTAGAAGTTTGGTAATGCTGCTAGACAATATTGATCTCCTGTGGTTTGGCAAATTCTCTGGTTGGCACTGGTCAGGTCCTGAGGGTGCCGAGTTAGAGAGAGTCAAACTCCATAGAACTGAAAATTGCATTAGTCGATAAATGCCTTTCAATATATTGTCTATAATAATTTAAATAATTTTTCTCCTTTATATTTTTGAATAAGCTGCCATTTATTGTTTGCATGGAAACATATTGTATCATATGGTATAGTAAAAAAGCACATTTGCCCATATTTCAGTTTGTTTCTCACATGACACGTCTTAGGAATTGAAATTTCTTCAGAAATCCCAAAGAAAGGACAGCTGTGTAGTTTTGTAATGGAAGTTTACATGCTTGATTTATTTATTGCCATGCATGCATAGCTTATTTCTGAACATGGGACATGTTGAAGAAGTTGGAAGTTGTCAGTTTTTGTCTATACCATCGGAAAATGATTTTGAAAATTTGAGCAACTACGTATCTATTAGCAATGATACTGTAGTCTTTGAGTTTTTAAACAAATAACATTTCATTAAAGATATAACTACATTTTGGTTTAAGAGTTGGCGCTCTCTGAATTCTTACATTTGTGACACAGGAAGATATTTTACCCATGAAATTCTAATTAAGTATTTGCTCCCTTTTACAGTAGAACATAAAGAATCCTAGCTTGTTTTTTTAGATAACAGTGATGTACATTGGTTCCAGTTATGATAAATGTAGGACAAAGTTTAGTTTAATGATTGGTAAAAGGATACATTATTCATTTTTAATTCTCACCAAATTTGTTCAAACAATAATTGTTTTTCAGCAGTCACCATATAGTACTATATTTTTAATATGAAATGAGCTTAAAAGATTTAATATTCATGGAAAATTCCTAGATCATGGCTTACTTTGTAGTTTACTTACCTGTTTGTGTGTTAATTGTCTCACAATGGATGCTTATGGAAATACCCAGTGACTACCATTCTACTATTTCAAAGTATTTCCACTAAAACATCATTGCCCAGGGAATGACCCAAGCAAAACTCCTCACAATCGAATTAATTTTCTGAAACATTCTCATTTAATACAAAGAAATAATATTTAATTAAAAATAATTAATGAAGGGTGAAATGTGGTCTTTACAGGAAATGATTGTAGTTGATGTCTTTGATCCAGTCATTTCATGACCCAAAGATTATGGCAGTGGTCAGCTGTCCATCTGAAACCATCTTCCCACCCAGTCCTGAGCAGTAAATCTGAATCATAAGCCCAAGCTATTAACCTCATAAAAAGGTTACAGCAACTACTAGGAAACCCGCAGCAATCTCTGCCAGTGGATATCACCAGTACGGGACATTGATTGTCCCTGTGCTTCCATAGTAAATTCTTGATGTTAGTGATCCCTTTCCCCAAAGCTTGCAGCCAAACTCTGCTCTGATTTTTGTCTTACCCCACTATAAAGGTGGCAAAACCCACCAGATATCAGTTGCATAGTTGTCATCCCACCAAGCAAATTGTTCTCACCTATCCCTTAAGGCTGAATTGGATGTCCATAATAAAAATGTTCTAATGGATGCCTGACAAATACACAAAGTCAGAGCTGAGTAGCCCTGGGCAATCATCTAAAATCTCCAAGATGTCACCCCATAATCAGTGGAATGCTTTTTCATGTCTTGATTTACATTTGTTCTGGCCTTGTTTATTGTGATGCCCAAGAGGCTTTCCTCCATACCCACCATTTCTGCATGCTAGAACAGTGTTGGGCAACCTGTAGCCTGAGGGCCATACGCAGCCCATCGATGCTCTATATGTGGCCTGTGAGACATTTCGTTTACTGTTGCCCAGACACAGCGTTGCAAAATTATGCTGGTTTTCTTCCATGTTGTTTTTTTTCCCTACCGGAATTACTAAAGTGACACATGTACAACAAGGACATGTGAAGTGAGGCGAGTGCTGATTGCACATAACATTGACTGTGAGAACCGTGTGCTCCCTTTGCATCCAATCAAAGTACTGCCATGGTTCAGTTGGCATGCTCCGCAAATTCTATGTATGCAAGTGCAGTTAACAAAACTACCCTATCCTTGGAGACCGTCCTGGTTACGACAATCTTGCGGCCCACTGAGATGGAGGAGGGCTACTCAGGCAGCCCACTCACTAGCCTAAGTTGCCCATTGCTGTGCTAAACCATACTACTCTAGCTAAGGAGAATACATTCTTAGACTGGTACAATCACAGTTGATTCTGGCTACCATCCCAGATTCCGCTCCTCCCCACTTTATCTACTTAAATCATTGCTGATCAATAGGACAAGGATCACATTAGGTGCTGGTAAGCATCTCTAAAAAAACAGACCATGTGGTGATCCCTTCTCCACATTCTTCTGTATCTCCCATCTGATACGAACCTTCTCAGTCATGAAACCTATTTGCATTCCCATTGACTAGCTGGCAGCTCTGAGTATGCAGAGGATAATTCTGTGTCCCATGATATAGGTCTGTTTGGGAGAGTGGAGGCCATACAACTCACTGGAAATGAAAAGAACTTAAATGTTAAAGAGCTCAACAGTCAAATATATTAGTTCCTAATGTACCTCTTTAAATGACCTGGCCACCAATGACTGTGACGTCTACATTCTGAAAATCTGAGCAGGCAATAGTCATGGCAGCTCCTATAAGAAAAGGATTGTGCTCAAAAGATACTGGGTGTGCAAACTAAAATGTGCCAACATTCTCCAAAATTTGGCCCTGATCTGAAATTTAGTTAGAGGATGTGTCCTGATAGAGCAGGGGTGGGCAATAAAGAAGCGGCAGTTCACCAGAGTTAGTTCCTGGTGGGCCATTGCTGCTATATTTACCTGCACCTCTGCAGGCACTGGCAATTGCAGCTCCCATTGGCTGGAAATGGCGATCTGCGGCCAACAGGAACTGTGATCCCCCATACCTGCAGAGGAGCAGGTAAATATGGCGGTGTGGGGACCCACCAGAGACTAACTCTGGCAGACCAGATCCAGCCCCTGGACTAACATTTGCCCTCCCCTGCAATACAGTAGTAGCAATGTGGGGATTGGATGGAGGTTTTGTATGTAGTTCACACAACTGCAATGGGGTATGCAGCTACCCCAAGAGTTTCCTCTGAGTGATCAGCTTCCTTACTCCCTCCTTTTAGAAAATTATATGGACAGCTCAGTCTGTCTGGGCCCCACAGACAAACCTTAAGTCCTCATTGTACTTGAAAGGTTGATGCCCTTGACAGCTGGGATAATTTTACCTAATTTAAATCCACCCCCCCCCCAAAAAAAAACAACGCTGCATTGAAAGGCTGCTTTAAATAGTAACTTGTACTTCCTTTTATATGAGAATGAGCAAGTGCCTAAAAATCTTCAGGGTGTCAAGAGTGGTGTCAGTCCATTCTGAGGAATCGCTGTCATTTATGCCTGCCCTTCCTTCCTTCCCCCCTGCCCATGTCATTTGTCTTGTAACCAAGATGCTGTGAAAAGGGAAAAATGGTAAGGTGCAAAGACACAATTTTCCAAGTAATCCCACTCTCCTTTGGTCAATGATGATAAATTGTTTCATGGGTTCATCCTGAATAGGCCAAAATTAAGGAGGCCTGGTCTCTCCCTAAATTGAAGAAACATGTTAAAATCTGAGATACAGAACCAGCCAGTGTTTGATGCCACCAACTGGTCCAACAAACTTAAACCTGCTGGATATAAAGGCACCAAAAGGGGTTCCTGGAATCCTGACTGGCATTGTTCCACTACTGCTATGCAAGCTGATGAGAATTCTGAGTCTGAACCTAAGACAAATTGACTCAACCCATTATCTTAGTCTGAGGCAATCATGGCAGATCTGCCAATGGGAAAGAGGAAGAAAAGAGAACTCCACCTGCTTAGCTAGTGCACATACTGCTTCTCCAGCCCTCATTTTAGCCCCCTGGTATCTCTCTTCAGAGACACAGCAGAGGTACCCTGGACAGCTAACCCTCCTGACTGGCAAAGTTCATGTGCAGTGTGCCTATGTGGCAAAGATGGTTTGGGGCTGGGCTAAACTGAAATTTTAGAGTTGCAAAACTCATTTACGTGAAATGCATGACCTCATTTAAAAAGAAGAAAATGTATTTGGGTGCTTCTATAATTATGATTTAACCATGGACTGAAGTAGCTTACTGGTAATGTCTTTTTCTTTTCTAATATAGCTTGCTGATGATCAGGGATTGGTTTTGATGACCACTGTTGCCATGCCAGTGTTTAGTAAGCAAAATGAGACTGTAAGTACTCAAACCGTGTTTCTACCATGTGATACTTTGGTGTCTGCTACAAAATGTAATAACTTGCTGAACTTTTTATTATTATTTATTTCGCCACTTGAACCTATTGCTATAATAAATTAAACAGATAATGTATTTATGCACAAATAAAATGCAGAAACTGCAGTTCTCAAAATAAAAGGTTAACGGTGTTATGGTGAAGACAAAGTCCTAGATGCTGAATTTGATACTGTGGTATTAGTCCCATGTGTCTCATTACTTAGACATTAGCTTTGTTATAGCAAATAATTTATATACATTTTCTCATCCTGTCTAACTTGCTTATTTCAGATCCAGCACATTATCAATGGTCATATAGGTGGTTTGAATAGCTGTATTTTACAGACTTGTTATTTTAACATCTTACCATATTATTAAAGATAATTACATTTATTTCTCCCATAATGTTTAATTTTTCTCTCTTGGGTATCAGATGGCAGTGAAAATTGGACAGGAAGAAGAAAAGGCACATTTTTATCTGTAGCATTTCATCTTAAAACTGCTTCACAGGTAGAAGAATTTAATTGAGGGAGACCTTCCTTATCTGCTGAAACTTTACATACTTCCTAGATTTCATTTTCAGGCTAAGAAAAAGAGGCCAACTGCTGAGAGTGTGGTGTTGTGTGTGGCCAGCCAGATTAGCTGCATCCTCCTATTAACTTTTTAAGTAGTTGGCAGATTAGGTTACGATCTTTACTCCTCAGTACAATTTTTACAGTATGAAAATAATTATTGATGGCATGTGTTGTTTCAACAGTGATTGTTTGTTCTTCTGAGTGGTCTGCATTTTCTTTTTCAGCGATCCAAGGGGATTCTTCTAGGAGTAGTGGGCACAGATGTTCCAGTTAAAGAACTTCTAAAGGCCATTCCAAAATATAAGGTAATTTTCACATGATTACATGGTCAGTATATTTAGAATACAGGATTGAATTAACAATAATATTTTAGATGTATTTTTGGAAGATATGCAGCACCTAATTTACATATCCAAGTTAGTGAGCGAATCAGAAATGGGATCCCAGGGACATATGCTGTATACACTTCTACTCGTCAGTCCTTAGTAACTCCATTAAGACTAACTGACCAGAGAAGTCCTAACTCTCTTAAACCCTCACCAATCAGGTCCAGATTTCTATTAGTCAGTGTGCAACATTCTGGCTTTTGTATGATTTCATAGTGCCCTCTATCAGGATATAATGTTAATTAGATATAGTGTTCATTATTGCTGCCTTTAATAAACTAATTGTCAAAATGCCATGCTACATAATATGACATACGTAAACTAACCAGATAATGACACTGGAGGACTGCATATCCTTGTAAATGGAAGCCAGACAAAGATGTGCACAGTTCATCTTTAACTTTCCTTTCATAATTCCCTTCTCCTCAGAACTCCTTGACCTGAAATCTCCTGTGTCCTTGTGTTATCTGGTTGGGGCATGGCTCCTCCCCATCTGGGTCTGAGGGCATTATCTCTGCTTTACTATATCCTACTCATGTGCTGGTCAGTAGGAATCAGTAGGACAATTGGTGTATTGCGTTTTGGGTCTCTGGTTGGGACCATACCTCAAACACAGTCAGTTAGCCCAGGCCCTGGACTGGGATTGGGCAGCAAAGAGTTCAGGAGCTCAGGCCTATGCTCAGGTCAAGCATTTAAATAGTTAATGTACCCAGGCCCTAACTCAGGGCAGGGCAGCAAAGAAGTTAGGTCTCCTATCTCTGGTGGAGAGCCGAGAAGTGCAGGCATTTTCCCTAGGAAAATGGCCAAAGCAGACAGTCTCTGCACCAAAGGATAAATGGACACAAATCAGACATCAAGAAAGGTAACATATATAAAACTGTAGGAGAACACTTCAACATCCTTGGACATTGAGTAATGGATTTAAAAGTAGCCATCGTTCTGCAAAAAAACTTCAAAATTGGATTACAAATGGAAAAAACAAAACTGCAATTCATTTGCAAATTCAGTACAATCCAATTAGGACTGAATAAGGATATAGACTGGTTATCTCACTAAAAGGGAATTTCCCCTCTCTTGGTTTTCACATCTCCTCATCAGCTGCTATGAGTGAGTCACATCCACTCTGACTTAATTGGCTTCATTAACACAGGTTTTATACTTGATAAGTAAACTTCCTTCTTTTCTTGTATATATACCTCTGTCTCTGTAATTTCCACTTCAATTCATCTGATGAAGCGAGTTTTATCCACAAAAGCTTATGCCATAACAAATCTGTTTTTCTCTAATGTGCGACAGGACTCCTCATTTTTCTCAAATATTTAGTTTTCCAGATTTGTAGATGACACTTTAAAAAGTACTATGAATAAAATCAACCAAGCAAAATAAACTTGGCAATCATGAATCATTTGTAGCTTGGTAAAAATAACTTATTGATGAATGAAAAAGTGGTGCTACTTTTTATATAGGCTTGATCCAATATTTTATTATTTCACTAGAAATATTATTTGGTCCTTAACTCAAATAATTTTTTTTTCTTCATTTAAATAATTGCTCTGGGGTGGAACAGAGGATATGGGGTTCAATATTCAGGCTACTCTGGGGAGAGAGGACATCTTCAGTCCTCTCTCACCACAGCAGCTTGGAACCAGGTCAGAAGTGCCTGTCCATGGCTGCTGCAGCAGGCATAGCCAGCAGAGGTGTGCATGACCCCTGGCTGGGGAACAGACAGACACAAATAGACAAACTCTGTGAAATATATAATAGCTGGCGGTCCCTTACTCCACCTCTGACCCCTGTTGCCACAGTGGGATCATATTTATCCCAGTCCCCATCTCTGGTCCCTTGCTGCCCCCTGTGTTTGTTATACTGTATAATTGTCCCTGCTAGCAGAGCCTCTCCTTTCTGTTTTATGAGAAAAAAAATCACATTCCCAGAACATCCCCATTGTTCTGGCACAACCAAATCCTTACCTTGCTTCAAGTTATGATGAGACAAAGCTGCATACCAAATTTGGTGGACCTAGCTCTTATTGTTTTGGAGGAGTTCTTGAACAGAGACACAGACAGCTGAACAGACAGTCAGACTCTCTCAGATATATACTAGACTAAATTATAATCTATGTTATAAGTAACACATGAACATTAATATAATGGTTTCAACATAATTGCTAATAGAAGATTTTTGGTAGCTCAATACCCAAATATTTTGATACCATAAGTCTCTGTTTGAGAGAGGCCCACAATGTGAATACCAGAAATACTGTAGGTATCAGTTAAGTTGTATTGAGATTATTCAGCACCTTCTCACTTATCTGATTCTCAACCATGCTACCAGGGTCTCAGACGATCACTTAAATCCATTTTTCTAGTGGGAAAGCAGACATTATTTGATTAGGAGACCATTCTAGTAAGGCACCAAGCTAGAGAACCTCAGATACCAACTTCAACAGTTAATTTCATTATAACTAAATAGTAGGTGCTGCATCCCATTTTCACTACACTTGCCAACACCCCTCTCTCTGGCCACTTTTGCTGAGAGACAGTAGCAATTATGGAACATAAATGGTTTGCTAATGATACAACAAGATGACATTTATGGGAGCTCAGGAAATGATGAGGCATAATCTATACTTGGAATATATTACAGTATATCTATGTGTCTCAGAGGTATGAAAAATCCACATCCAGTGTAGCCAGGTCAGTATAAGAAATCCTAGCTACCGCCTCTTGGGAAGGTAGATTACTTACACTGATGGGGGAAGCCCTCCTACAGCTTAGGTCGTGTCTGCACTTAAGTGTTACAGTGTGGCAGTGGCTATAATATAGCTGTGCCACTGTAGTGCTTTAAGTGTAAATATGCCCTGAGACAATATTGGTCCACATGATAGGCATTTAGTGTTTTTAGGCATCACAAGAAAGAAGAGTATTGAGGGGCGTTTTGAAGGATGGTAGCAAGGTAGCTTTGCTGAAATTTATGGAGAGTTCGTCCCAAGCACAAGAGGCAGCATGAGAGAATGCACAACAGTGCTTGTTTAAAGTTGACAAAAATGGACTGTAGAGGCTGATGGCATGGACTGATCAGAAGCAGGAAATGACATCTCAGTAGTGAATAAGAAGTGAGAGGTGAGTGGGGGATAGACCCTGAACCTGGTGGACATTCAAATAAAAGACGAGTAGCTTTTGTCTGTTACAGTAGGGAAGAGGAAGCTAATGGAGGCACACAAAGAGGAATCATGGGGTAAAAATAATGATCTAGGAAAAGTATCTTTGCAACCGCATTCTGAATAGATATGAGTGGAGCAACGTTATACTTACCAAGACTCAAGAGAAGGATGTTGTAGTACTTGAGATCAAGAGAACCTGGATGAGAGTTTTAGCTATATGGCTGAATACAAAAAACCATACCTTAGCAATATTACATAGAAAGAACCTGAAAGAGTTTATCATAGCTTGGAGATAAACCATGAGTAGTCTTGTTGCCTCTGACAAAATGGGATTTTGCCCGTGGAACCTTATGCGCAAATGAATCTGTTAGTCTTTAAGTTACCACAGGACTTCTCGTTGTTTTTGTGGATACCGACTAATACAGCCACCCCTCTGATAGCTTGGCTGTAAGGACCTAAGAAGGTCTGAGTTCCCTTACTACTTGTGAAATGAGGGTTACAGAAGTTGGAGTAACGAGCTCATTATTTCAAAATTATTTTGAAATAATGGGCTTGCTGTGTAGATGTGCACTCTATTTTGAAATAACATGAGTTATTTGAAAACAAGTGTGCAGTATAGACATGGTCTTAGACTGAATGAAATGGCCTTTAGACAGTGAGAGATGTACAATAACAAAGAGCTGTTAACAGCAGTCCTTACTCAGACAAAGCTTGAATTTTTTTTTCAGTGGGGACTTGTCCTGAATGAAGACAGTGGAGTGTGATTCATTAATATTTCATTCTTACATGTCACTTTTCAGTGGTCACACAGTTTCCTCCCTTTTGAAATAATCTATCAGTTTAAGAGAGAGTCCCAATATTTCTAATGTATAATATTAGTGGCAGCAGCACTGTCTCTGAAAACAGAAGAAACATTTTAAATGCAAACGTACAACTTCAAGCACTGCACAAACCATGACAAAGAGCCACATTTGAAGGCACAGAGCACTTCAAACAAATAAATATTGTTTCTAGGATGTATTCCACCCACATTTATTTCATTACCCAACTTTAATTGTTTAGATGTTTTTCTGCTTTTATTTGCCACATAGATAATTATACTTGAGATCTGATATTTAGCCAGATGCAAGTTCACATACCAAAGGTAAAATATGTCCAAAATTGTTTTCTTTTTCTTTTACAAAGAGATGTTAAAAGCCTACCACATTTTATTACTCTTTAGTAGAGCTTATTGCTGTTGCTAATTAATGAAGTAACTTTCTCTCTAAATAGAGAAAGAATATGAGTTGAATACGTATCTGATAATTCTGAGCAAAATACAATATAAATCTCAATCAGATAGGAGATCTCTCTGATCTAGCTATAGTAACACCGTGAGTTTTATCTTTCAAGTTAATTACAGAAATCTTCAGACTAGCCTTTCTAGTTATCTCTGTCAGAAGTGGCTCTACTTTTGACTTGTTAACATATCTATCCAGATCATTTTGTACTAGGATCCCATTCAACAAAACATTTATGTATGTGCATTGTTGAAGATGGATCATTTGCTGAAACAGGGCTGTAATGTGGCATAGTAGTTTTTATAAAATGTAGTCTAATAACAAGAAATATAAGCTAATTGACAAACCAGGGCACTTCTAGTTTAGAAGGCACTGAAGTGTATATAAGTATTTAAACACAAGCGCATTCTTTTATTATATGACACATAGGATAATTTTACAGAAAAATGTTATGTTACAGTGTTTCAAAACTAAAATAATTCAGAGGAAAAGATAATGATTGATATCTAAATCTATATGCAAATCTTTATGGGAGAAAAATTCCGGTATGCATAGCACCTTTAGAAAGATACTGTTTCAGTGTCAAGTTTATGCAGAGGGATGTCTTAATGACCATATCATTGATTTGAAAGTACATTTATTATAGTCGGTGGTTGCAGCCAACTGTGTAATTGGAATATTGTCAATTGGTAGGATTGTTATTTAAATAAATGCAGTGCTAACTTTGATCACTTTTTACTTGTGGGCCTAATGAAACATTTCATTGCTCTCAGATGAGTTTCCACAGTCTTGTTAAGTCCAAAAATGTAAATTACATGAATTTCTGCATTTGAATTAACCCCTGTCCTGTGTATACAAAAGTAAACGTGAAATAATTTGGAAATGAAGTAGAATCAAGACTGTTCTATGTAAATATCACTGATAATAGGCCACTTCTTGTTCAGCTTACTCATGGGAGCTGTCCCATTGACTTCAATGGTTCCATTGATGTAATGCACCCATTTCACAAATAAGAAGGCAGAACCTGGCCCACACCCCCGGTGTATTTGTGAGTTTACTAAATTCCAATAATTCTTCATATGTTAGCACATAGTGTATTACATCACAATTCTTATGGTTTTCTTTATAATCAATTTTTTAAAGTTCACATCAAGTACATAAGAATAAGTATCCAAGATAGCAAAATATGTGTGACATTTTAAAATTGTGCTGTTTACCAAGTTCACAAAATATCAAGGATTGGCTCTTTGCATTAATTTTAATGAAATATTGCATTGAGATATGAGTTATGAATGCCAAGTGTAAGCCATACATGACTAAATATTTGGCTGCTTTTTTGTTTCAGAATTCACTGAAGACCAAGTTAATTAATGCTCCTTTTGGATTTATTCTTACAGTTAGGTATTCATGGATATGCTTTTGCGATTACAAACAATGGATACATTTTGACTCATCCAGAGCTCCGACCATTGGTAAGAAAGCTATTTGTTGACCTATTTTATTCATTTATGGTTATTATATTTACTCGATGTATGAAGAATATGTTTTTTAATTAAGATCAAAATATAATATTCCATGCCTATAAGAAGTTCCACTTTTAACTTAGGGTTAAGTATAAATGCGTAGTGTATTTTACAGTGTAATAGAAACCAATGTTAACACAAATAATTCCATGGTACATAAATATACAAGTTAGTCTGTAAAAGGTACAGACCTCTATTACTGCTAAACGGCAAAGCCAAAAATTGCTATAATTATGTGCATTTTACGCTAAAATGGAATGCTCTATTACTATGTAATACCCCCTATTTGTCATTTTAAAGTAGGTTCCAATTTAAAATATGTACAGAATTTTCAAAAACTCCTCCACATTTTATGGTAAAATAGGGCCCCATGGGATGTTTAGTAAAAGAGTAGCAACAAAGTTCACCTTTATTTCCTATGTCATCTTGTTTGCATTAATCAAAATAAGTAAAATAGAAGTGCCCATTATGCAAATGTTTATCGACATAACACCCTGGAGAACAGCTTCATTCCTGATTGCAGCATTGTTTAGGAACAGGGCATACAAGTGTTCATCACCATCAACCTTTAGAAAAGCACTGGTATTAATGAACTCACTCTTGTACACATGTGGATGCCATATGTATTTCTCAAGTAGGTACTTAGGGTAATATCTGATTTCAACAATATTTTAGCAGAAAACAGCAATATTAATTGGATGGCTAATTTCATATATAAATAAATTAGAATTATTGAAAAGTATGATTTATGAAGTCATTAGCACATCCTGCATTTTCAGTCAGCGCTAACATTTTGTCTGTCTAACATTTGGTTTAGAAATTACACACTCAATTAACATTTGTATTTAAGTTGATTGTTTCCTTATTTATTATTTAACTGGGGGAAAGCAAATGAAAAGATCAACACTGGAACTTCCATGGGTGAATGCAATGGCTTATTTCTTAGCAGCTTTTGTGTAAAGATGGAGAACTAAGCAAGGAACAAGCTGCCCATTATAGTATCTTTAAAGGCAAGCTAACAAAGGTTACTCATTACAATTTTTTTCTACAGTAAAGAGGATTTATCTTTCTGTTAAAAGTACCTTGTGTTTCTGCATTGAGAAATTTGCCACAGAAATGCAGAAAAAAGGACTATAGCAGCAGAGTAGTATTTGGCAAATTACAGACCAAGAAACAATAAGTTCCTTGCAAATTAACCCGCTTCATTTCTTAGCATACAAACATGGAACTACTAGATCCCAACTTCTAGTATCACATCCCTGCTCCTGGGCAGCCACACATTTGAACACACATAGTTCAGTCACCCTAAAAGCTTGCCCTAAGAGATTGTTTACCATCCCACATTCCATTGGCTCACCTCCATCATTGTGAGTTTATATCTTCACTTAATCATTGAAATTAGTACCTCTGCCTTCAAAACATGTCAAGACTGGGAAAAGAGAAGCCGCCACCCTCTCTTCTGCCTCCATTAATTCAGTTTATCCATATACAAAATACTGACTTCTGAATCAACATCTAACCACTCCATGTGTTGTTCAAATTTGCACTGTATCTGTGGCAAGATAGAGTGTATATACCTGTAACAGGCTGCTAGCTAGAAAGCACGAGCCAGACTCTGTCATGCCAGCTCCAGCAGGACAGGGTAATTGAAGCTAGCTGAGGAAGCCCACACCTGACGAGTAAATGGGGAACAGCCATGGATCTCATTAACCATAGGGATATATAAGGCTGACAGGAAGTAAGAAAGCAGAGAGAGGAAAGGGAAGAGTCAGGGAGTGAAAAGCTGTGCTCCCCAGCTAGCTAGAGAAGCTAGCAGTCCCTGACCCTCTGTACATAGAAGGTAGCAGGAACTGACACTGACAATAAAGGGCAGGGGTGATTGCTCCAAGGGAGAGCTCTTTGGCTGGTTTGTGGGCACAAAAGGAGCCAAAGGTCAAGACGCCCAAGTGTGAACCCTGTGACATGTCATGGGGGTTTGTCTGGGGCCTTATTATCCTGGCAGACAAAGCAACAGCAAAACCTGCGAGACTTTGAATGAACACAGCAGCATGCAGCAGCAACTCCAGGAATAAGTGGTGAGTCGCATGGGAGGGGATGGCACCTGTCCGCCAGACATAGCACTCTGTAAAATGGGCCTGGCAGATGCTTTCCTAGAGACATTCAAGGGAGTAGCCATGGACACCAGAAGGGGGAAGAGAAACCTGGGGCCTATGCTTGGCTCCATACCTAGGAGGAGAGGCTCAAACGGCCCATCTGACCTTGAGCAGTGAATAGGCCCAGAACTATGAGCCGGTGAGGGCAGCCGTTTTAGACTGGGTGGACCTGTTGGATATATTTGGCAAAAGATTTGAGCAGCCTGATGGATGGAGGCGGTGCAGTCCAAGGTATTTACCTAGAGGCTAGTGGACTGGGCAACTCACTGCCTGAGGCCCAATCCACAATAGTGGGAGAAATAATGTACACCCTTGTCCTTGAACAATTTTTGTATGCTCTTTCTGAAAATATCTGCATGAGGGTGGATCAGACACCACCAGCCTGACATGGTGGATGCAGCAGTCAAGTTAACAGAAGAGTATAAGGAGGCAGATGTTATTGAGAGGGAGGACCAAAGAGTTGGGTAGGAAAGTGGGGGAAACCCCACCTGGGAAAGGACCAGAGAGGAAGGGCACAGATGATTACACCAAAGGTTTGTGGGCACAAAAGGGAACAAAATTTGAGGCACCCATACACAAACCCTATCACAATATCCTGTATATAAACATGGGAATTGCTATAGTGCGTCAGTACCACGGTCCATGTAGTCCAGCATCTTGTCTCCAACAGTTTGCAGCACTAGATAATCCAAAGAAAGGTACAAGAAACCTTCCAGTGGGCAAAAATCTTAAATATCTCATCTTAAACCCTAGTAGATCTGGCAATTTTCTTAATTTCTGAGGCATAAGATTTTATATGTTCCAAGATTTTGTTAGTATTAGCTATTTCAACTTTGAATATTCTTCCAAACCATTTCATTCATTGTCTAATCCTTTTTAAATTTTATAGGCCTACATGGCCTCCTGTGACAATAAGTTACACAATATAATTACACCTTATGTGGGAAGAAATATTTCTTTTACCAGTGTTCATTCGTCACCTTTTAAATTTAAATTAATACCATTTTAATCCTCATTATGAGACAGAGGAAACAGCCCCTGATCAACTTTCCCTATGTCATTAGTTATTTTATATACTTTAATCAAACCTTCTCATGTTTGACTATGTGCTAAATTAAACAATTTCATTTTTTCAATCTCTCTTCAGATGAGAGCTTTCGATCTTCCTACTCATTCTTGTTGCCCTTCACTGAATCTCTTCTAATTCTACAGTGTCTGTTTTGATGACGCAGTGGCTAATATTCCAGATTAGGCTATCCCATTGATTTGCAATATGGCATTATTGTTTTTTCTTTATTGTTCCTCATACCAATCCTAATCCATTTTTATATTTTGATTGCTTTTTGTACGGCAAAATCTTTATTGAGCTGTTCACAGATTTTACCAGGCATCTTTTCTGTGTTGATATCATTGTTTTAGATCCTTGTCAGATGTAAGGTGTAATTCCATTTTTCTCATCCAATGTGCATTATCTCACACTTACCAACATCAAATGTCATCTACCATCATGTTGCCCATTCACCTAGCTTAGTTAGATCTGCCTGAAGTACTTTAGTCATATATGGACATCACTAACCCAAATAACTTTGTCTCACCTACCTCAGTGCTCACCCATTTTCCAGATTACTAATAAATACATTAAACAGCACTGCTGCGTCTAGACTGGAAAAACTTGCCAGCTATCTACGCTGGCCACTTGAATTTCCGCAAGAACACTGACGATCTCATGTAAGATTGTCAGTGTTCTTGTGGAAATACTATGCTGCTCCCGTTCGGGCAAAAGCCCTCTTACACAAATGCTTTTGCGCAAGAGGGCCAGTGTAAACAACGCGGTATTGTTTTGCACAAAAAAGCCCCAATGGCGAAAATGGCGAAAAAGGGCTTTCTTGCGCAAAACCGCGTCTAGATTGGCACGGACGCTTTTCCTCAAAAAGTGCTTTTGCGGAAAAGCATCCATGCCAATCTAGACGCTCTTTTCAACAAATGCTTTTAACGGAAAAACTTTTCCGTTAAAAGCATTTGCAGAAAATCATGCCAGTCTAGATGTAGCCCACCAGACATAGTCTGGACCCATGATGGTCCCTGCTGTTCACAAAGTTGAAAACTATTCCCATGGTTTTGTTCCCTGATTCTTAGCCAGTTTTTGATCCATGACAAAATTTCACTTCAGTGTTGGTTTTTTGGTTTAAATTCTTTATTTTTAAAATGTTGCAGGATTTGAGCATGTGAACTTTGCCTAGGAGGCAGCTTTAACATGTGCAACTAACACTTAATTGGTTTCATTACCCATGGCTGCATTAAAGGGTTCATAGTTTGATATATGTGAATTGGTCTTTAAGCATTGTCTGCAATGTATTTTGTATAAACAGGGTTTCCTCTGTAGTGTTCCCGTATGTCTTCATTTTCCACCTGTTTTTAGTTAACAAACCTTATTAACTGAGGAAGTTGCAATAACATGTTTGAATTTAACCAGGAATGCTGCTACAGTGATAAAGCACAGATCTTGTTCCTCACTATTGGAGTTGAACTGATAGAATTTCACACACACATGTAATGATGAACCAAAGAATTCTGTTCTACCCTATAAGAGATTTGTATACTTTACTATTGTGGTCCAACTTCTCTCTCTTTCTCTAGAAATCAGCCAAATAAGAGTGGTTAGGTTGGACGGCAGTCAGAGAAGTTGATTTTTTTTTTAAATTCAAACAATTTGCAACCATCAAGTTGTACACGTAGCTGATCTACATAACCGCATGATCTTATTATTGTCTATGTCCTCCCTCCTCCCATTTCCTCCCTTTGTTTATTACTCTTGTCGAATATATGTTTCAAATTACACCATAAGCTCTTTGAGGCAGCGAGTGCATTTTTCTTTGTGTATGTATAGCACTTAGTATAAAAGGGCAATGAACCTCACTGGGACTTCTAGGCAACACTGCAATACAGGCAGTAATAATGGTGATCTAGCACATGTTGTAGACTGATGGTGAAATCTTGGCCCTATTGAAATAAAGGGAAAAACTCCCAGGATTTTCTTGACATGCTTCTATAGTGTGAAACAACTATGCATATAGAGTGTTGTCAATTGTACCACATTCCATGGCACCCTGGCAGATTTTTTTCATTTTTGGACATGAGAACATCACAATAGAAAACCTTTCAGGGATTCTTTAATGAACTTCTTTCAGCATTACATCTTCTCCCTACTGACCTTTTCTAGTATAGGGATCTCACTGAAGCCAGGGAGTGGATGCGGTGAAAGCCATGAATCTACTGACGTGGTATAAGACTCAGCTGTCTTGGGCTATGTCTAGAGTGCAGCACTATTTCAGGATACCAGAGATATCCCGAAGTAGCTATTCTACGTCTTTTGAACCAGTACGTTATTTCAAAATAGATTTAGAAATAATGAGCTCACTATTCCAATGTCCCTGTAATCCTCATTCCATGAGGATTAAGGGACATTTTGGAATAGTGCTCTATTTTGAAATTTGGCACTGTGTAGGCAGCGCCAAATTTTGAAATAAGCTATTTCGAAATTAGATCGAAATAAGATACACAATTTGTGTAGCTCAAATTGCGTATCTGATTTTGACTTACGGGTGAAGCATGGATGTACCCTTGATGTCACCATGTCCTCACACCCTCAACTTAACACCACACTGAAGATGATAACATCCTGGGGGTGGAGATAGTGTGAGAATAGTGACCTACATCCCACTTGTCTTTGTTTCCAATTTTCTTTAGGGCTTTTCTACATCATGAATAATGTACTCTAGTATTTCTAAAGCACACTAACATTCTGAGCATTAATTGGTCTATGTAGGCTCCCTAACGGTTCCTTAGTTCTCTTTAACCAAGTATAGCAGGGAACCTTTAATGCAATGTCAATGTGCAGTACATTAGTATGCTTTAGAAGTCACATCCCCATAGTCTGCATTACCTTGCCCTGTAGACAAATATTGTGTCACCATATCAGTCCACATCTTCTTTGGAACTTTACTGAGGAAAGGTAAAGATGTCAGTGGAAATCCTTATAGCAAAAGAGCCCATGGAAGAAGAATCACTAAGGAAAAAAATTAAAAAAAGAAAATATGTGCACATACATAAATGGAATGGATACATAAACTGGAAAGGAGGAAACAAAAGAGAAAACAAAAGGAAGAAAATTTTGTAGGGTAAATACTTGTATTAAATCAATTTAGATGCCTGTATTTTCTACATCTGTAATTTTAGAGGAAAGAAAAAAATAAGGCACTTACTAGATATTTAAACATTTCTATTACATTTGTGTTATTTATTTTCTGCTGTGGGCAGAATAATTTATAATTGATCTGGAATAATTCATATTCTTCTCTTATCTTTAGAGGGGGTGGGTTGAATCATGGATATGCCTTGTATTGGAAATTTTCACATATCCATTTTGGAACTCATCACATAGCAGTATTTCCACTCTCTTTGTGTATTGAGGTGAATATTTTGTTGAGGATCTGATTCATTTCTTGATACCCAGCTTTATATGAAGGATACAGCACTGGCTCCTTTAATTAAAAAAAAAATCTCTAAACAAGGAGGATGTGAGGAGAGATGTTCCTGTTTGATAAGCTTCACCACCCTCTCTAGATAGCCATAACTTCATTCTGGGTTCTTAAAGAAACACCTGAAGAACATTTGTTGTCCTGTGTAATGCATCTAGTGGTTTATATTTGTATATTTTAAAGTTCCCCCAAAGAATTTTAAAATATGCACACACATAACCCCCTTCCTTCTGCAAATTACTGACTTCAAACACTGTACTATAAATTATATATTATCCATTCTTATACAGTAGATTTTTAAGGAACTATAAATTTATTTACAAGGAATTATAAATTAAATTCAGCAACAGAGCTTAATGTAAATTAGACTGGTAAATGGTGCTACCCACCTTATGTAGTTAAGTATTTTGTTATAGGAGAAATGAATATATTACCATCAACAGCACTCTCTCTACTGTACATCTTGGGTGTATTTATCTCATTAGCTATACAATCTTCTTTCTTTCTTTCTAAAATTGAATTGTTGGGAAGTGTGCCTGAAAGCTGTCAGTTGCGGTGAGCTCAATTCAATACCATATAGTCAGTCTATCTTCTTTCAGTTTTTGGAAGAATCTTTTTAAAAATCTGCACCCTATAAACACTGTCTATTGACAAGCTTTCCTTGACTGCACTGGGGCTTGCGATGATGTGGTGATGGTTGAACTGGGCTATTATGGACATAATTTTTTTAATGAGAATATAACAATTATTATCAGTCAAATCCAGGTCCCATTAAACCCCGGGAGGAGGGGGGAAAGGGAACTCCCATTAGCTTCATGGCAATCAAGAGTGTGACATGCATGCAGGACTGGAATTAAATAGTTAACAAAGGATATTAGCTAAAATTTCGACATAATTTGAGGTTACCTCCAAGTATACAAGCTGGATTCAGACTGGTTTAGATTATCATTAGTTTTGTCTGAGATGATGTAATGCTACTATACTCATAGACTCCTGAGTGGTTAAGTCCAATGAGCCATATCTGTTAAGTTCTGGAATGACATGGGAAAGAGAGGCATACTATTTCTTGAGAAACTCCCTTTGTGGGTGCCTGAAAACACAGACAGGCTAGCAACAGCTGTTTTTTAGGGGGGAAGGGAGCATTCAAATATGTAAGAATTTTAACTTAATCTTTTGCCATTCTGAATGGAGCCTCGCTAGCTACAATTCTTGTACTGATTGGGCATGATGGATTTATATTTTGCTAACTGTTCTTTGTTGTTCTTTGTGATGGTGATTTTCTCTTTATTTTCTATGATTTGTTGAATGAACTTAGCTTTCATTTAACGTAATTGGAGTTTTTTGTGTGGACTATGAGTGGTAACAATCACTGCTGGGCACCCAGCAGGGAAAGAAACTGATTTGTGACCCCACGAAGGTCAAAGCAGGTTTTAATCAGGAAAGTGCTCACCTGCATTTTCTAAAGCAGTGCTGCTAGGATGTTTTCACAGACCATTGTGGTCATGCAGGAGAGCTGACTGAACTATTCCAGGAGGACTGTACCTATGCTTCATTACATTTCTGTCCCAAATGGTTTAATAACTGATTGGAATAGTTCCATCGTAGCTCTACCTTTTTTCTTTTTTCCCCCTATCTCACTTCTCTTTAGTCCATCTCTTATTGTTCACTCTTTTCCTGTGATGAATACTGTTTCTCTTTGGTTACATTGGTTGTCATTAGCTCTGTCACACTAAACCAGTGCATGGCCAGTGTACCCACACTCAGAATAGGAGGAGACATTGCCTAAGAAAAGGGGAATATAGTAGAGGAGCAATGTAACTTAACAATAGATTTTCTAATCTTCTGCTCTACTGAGAATGTGCCTGTATGTAGTGTTAAAATTCAGCATCTTGTTGCTAGTTTTTTAGTTCTATTTTCTATTCATTTCATAATGATTGGTTTTCTGAGCACTGAGTCAGAAAAATGCACTTTCTAGTTCCTCTGTGGTTATAAACCAGTGATGAATTGAGGAAGAACTGCCAGTAGGTGGCAGCCTAGCACTGCCAAGTTCAGTATTTTTGCAATGTGGGCTTCATGGGCGCTGGAAATAGGCAGTGCCAGGTCTTCCCTTATTTGAAACAGAGATTAATGTAACTTTAAATCATTCCTGATTTTAGTATGTTACATTTATGTAAAAGAGAGAAGGCTAAAAGTGATATTTAATATATTTCCCTTGCTGTCAAAATACTGTATTGGAATGCAGAAATAAATATCTACTGATTTTTTTTTTAAATAGGGAAAAAGAAAAAAAATATGTTTCTTTTTTCTGATATATTTGAGAACAGTTTTTTACTGTAGTATGAAAAAATAAAAAGTGAGTGCTTCTATGCTGAGAGAAAAATGTCCCTATTAAAAAAAAACAATCGTAATGGTTCAAGACCCTAGAGCTACAGTAGTGAGTTTGCAGTGTTATTAATTAATATGGTAGAATACTATTATATGTTTACAAGAACTTCATAAATTTTGCAAAGAAAAACAAATAGCATTCTGAATAAAAACTAAAGGGGAAACCAAATTTGCAAGCTGCAAGTTGAGTCATAGTTACAGGAAAATCAAGATATTACTGTACTCTGTATGCAGTCTTGTATACTATCAAATGTTTCTTGCAAACATAGTAATATGCTGTCTAGCCTCTCTCTCCTCCTGAAATTTACTTCTTTCATACCTCTTTCTGCCACTAATCTCTGTTCTGGTCTGAAAAGGACAAAATATAAAAAACCAATACCATAAAAAGCAACCATATGAAACTAAAAAAATTGTATCATCTGCTTTCCTTAGCAAATAGCATTCATTCTTTTCTTGGCTTTCTTTCCTTTCCATTTGTTTGTTCTTGGATCATTCTTCTTTGATGTAAATTTCAAGCTTCTCCAGGCTGGAACAGAGTCTACACTTCTTACCCACTGACAGGATGAGCAAAGAGGGCAATTACCTCTGGGACTGGTGATTAGAAGCCCCAGAAGTGCCATACAGCACACTCCATGTGCCTTTCAGGGCTCCTTGGGGAGTGGGAGGGATCAGTGTTGCTCTCCTGGTGGTGTCCAGGGCTGGCTGCTGCAGCCCCTTCCCTTCTGCCCATGGCCTCACCATTTCCAAGAGCACAAAGTGGACACATACCTTGTCCAGGGGCCCAGCAAGTCTGTTAGCCCCCCCTCCCTCTGCTACTATTAATGTTTCATTATTTATTTATATTCCACTAGTGCTAGGCACTGTACAAATACACAGCAAAAAGATGGCCCCTGCTCTGTGTCTATAGAATTCATGTACATCGTGATATTTGATATATATGTTCATATTTAATATAGAAGGTGCTATTCACAGACAGTTGGAAGCTTTATTGAGTGAAGTTTAAACTCTTCCCCTCACAGAACTGATGTATGGTTTTACAAACATTGCACAGCTTTATTTCACTTTGTGGATGCAATAATCCCTCATATATGAGTGGAAGAGAGAGACCCCAAAGGTAAAGAGGAAAAGTGATAAAGAGGAAAAGTGATTTTGGAGTCTTCTAATTGAAAGTGCCATATATATATAGAGAGAGAGAGAGAGAGAGAGAGAGCCTTACTAACTATTGATGGGGATAACTCTCTAAATCTGATATAGACCTATTGAACTCATTGAATTTTGTTGAGCTTTATTTGTGTAAATGAGATCAGAAGCAGATCTTATAGTTTGTTTTTTAATCTGGGTATCTCTATAAGATCACTGCTATCTTCCAAATTTCATTTATAGATCTTTATTTTTTTAGTGAGTGCAGTTACTTTGCATAACATTTGTTTTACTTCTGTTAAATTATTCACTGTTTCATATTTGTATGAACCGAGGAATTATTGGTTTGACAATAAATTTGATTTTGTTCCTTTTATTTGGGATTTTCAAGTCAGTTTCTATTGGCTTACCATAGTCCTTATGCAATTTTGAAAAGTACACACCTGAGAGAAATTTTCTATCCCATTTACACTTGCGATGCCTTTATATTGTTATTTCTTTATTGCTATTCTGTTAGAACCATCATTGTGCTAGGCACTGTCCACACACAGATGCAGTACTAATCCTGAAGAGTTTATGGTCTAAAAAGACAAGCAACCTACTAAGGGCTGGAGAGAGAACTATAATTGAATAATATCCATTTGTTATATTAATTAAAATACACACAACTGATATACATATACTTATTAATATACATATACCCGATTACCCCTCAGCCTAGCCCTTACTGGTTAGGCAGTTTTTATAGTGTCACAGGAAAAGTGGTTCTTGATAAGAAAATGGAGGGGTTATAGTGAAATTCAGGAAGGTAGTTTAATTTGTAGTAAATAAAGTTACTCTGGGATTATACCTGTTTAACAATCTATTCTGTCTACATTAGAGATTTGTACTGCCACCCTTGAGCACAGTATCTGAGCACCTTCTACAGAAATTCAATCACTAATAGTGAAATCCCTAATGGACTGCATAGAATCTCTGCCACTTTTCCCTTTTAATTGACATCAGCATCATTCTAGGCTATTATTCTCAAAACAGATTGTTCTTTCTGGGATGGAATACATTAACAAAATTTCCTTTGAGGGAGGAGAGCCTTTTAATTTCTGTTTTTCACAGATGACCAAATACAATATTGAGTTGAGAAGACATCTTTTTCTGTCTTTTTATTTTTTGTTAAGTTTGCGATCATGAAAGTGTCCTGGTTTATAGATAAATCCTATATAATCCATGATGAGTTAGAATTTAAGTAATGCTGCACTAGAGTTTCAACGTCTTGCTCCATTTTGACTAAGGATTTTATAACATGTCTAAGTTTAAATCAAACTGTTCTATCCTCATGGGAAAACTGAAACCCATTCTTAGCTGTAGCTCAGGAATGCTAGCAATGATGGTATTTGGAATGGTCATACAAAATAATGTTTTCTATCATTGCAATATGTAGTCTAACTGATAAATTGCTTTCCTCAAAATGGGACACATCTTTATATAATTTATTTTAAAGATCAGTCCTAATAGAAGAAGGTATATACAGGAAACAAAGTCTATGCATGTACTATAAAACCCTCACCTAAATATGTTGGCAGTTTGGCTACCACAGTAAGTCAGTGAGTTTAAATTAAAACATTAAATGCCATGATATATCGTGTATAGCTAAAAGACCTATGTATTTAAAAATTGCTAAATCAGTTTTAAGCTTTTCAGAGCTGTAAATTCTGGGAAAATTTGTTTCTCCAAATATAGAAAAACAGAGAAATCCAAGTCTCAGAGGAAACATTAATGCTCCACTTAAGCAGTGTTAGCCTTTCATAAGCAGCAAATCTCATTCCTCTCTGGGGAGTCCTGCCTGGAACGTAAGATAACCTATACTTACCCTTGCTTTATTCAGAGAGTCCGTAAAACTCTACAGCTGCAGCTGACAGCAGAATATTTAAATGATTTGAACAGTGTAAATGCCTCGTGTTCATTTAAATAACTGAAAAATTCAATCACTTGAATGCCAATGATTATTCCTATTGGAGTTTACATATTTAAAAAAGACAAGAGTGTCTGAGTCCCTGTGAGAGCATTAAATTGCTATCTAATTAGCAGTTCTAAATTACATATATTTAAAAGATAATTAAAGGTTTGCAGGCTGCTCGAATAACTGGTTGTACATATAAATGAATCACTGAAAATTTGTTAGTAATATGCAAAGGTTTCTTTTATGCTTTGCTTTCAGCTTTGAAGTTAGGTACAACCAAGCTCATGGGTTTAAGTCTGGTAGTGTTAAGATAAAGGCAGATGTTTTTAATTATTTCAACTGAAACCAAGAATAATTATAAGCAGCTGTCAATTTTACATAATCCCAAATATGATCCTGAGAATGCAAATAAAACTGTAAACCTGGGGGGAGGAGGTTTCAGTGAAATGAATCAAATACATGTCACTTTACTAATCAAGTGTAATCCTGCTCAATTGTGATCTAAAATGATGTACTATTCACCCAGTCTTGGTAGGCATGTGACATGAAGCTGTGTTCTGTTTCTTTGGTTCCACCTTCCTCTGTTCTATTTCCATATCATCACTTTAGACGTTTTGCACTATTTGTAAAACACACACATATGTGTATCTTAGAGTATGCAGAATTCTTGAAACAAAGGATGGTATGAAAATTATTTGGTTCTATTACTTGGACAGAGGAATCTTACTGTATAGAGCACATCTATTTCCCCCTAGTATTTCCTTGCTTGAAAAATGAAGGTTATATATTTCGTGCCCTCCCTTCTGCTCCCTCTACAGACATGCCATTTAAAGCAACATGGACACCCTTGTCATTTTTTGCAATATAGCTGGAAATTTTACAGTATGACAGTTTCTCACTGCCAGCTGGCATGAATGATCAATCAAAAATAACTGGTCTTTGTTGCCAACCATAACCTAAGAACTTCTGGATTAAAGTCTTAAATAATAGACTTTGTGTGAGTCTTTCTTTGAAAAGGACAATTCTTTTTCACTTGTAAGAAAGTAAAGAAGTCGTGTTTTCTCAATTTTAATTGTAGGAGTTTTCTTTCACAAGCACTTTTTATGACTGGACATCTCCAAGTGCTCTTCAAATCCAGCGTCCAGCTGAGCTCAGTGAAAAATCTTTCAAAGTCACAAAATAAATGCAGGTCACAGAACCTAGGAACTATAGGAGTCAAATCAGGAACATATAGCTAGGAGGAAATACAAATAAAATAAATGCTGTAAAGGCCAAACAGGAGAGATTTAAATGGAGAAGGTATGCAACTTCACACTAACATCCCAAGGCAGAGTGTTTCAGAAAATTGAAGTGCATATTAACTGAATGATCAGTCCTCTTGCATGGCTTAATGTAGATGGAAGGAACAGGAATGTATGTTTTCAGAAGCAGGGTTTAAAATCCCTCTTCAAACAATACCCCTCAATTCTTCTCCTCCTTAATAATTACTATGTTCACCATTTGCAGAACTGTTTTCTCTAGGTTATTTTATGTTTGTCCTGTCTTATGTAGGCACTTCAGGACAGGAAAATGATCTCATCTATGAACCAAATGCTGAGAAACTTTCATTGTCACTTATTTTCAGTCCCTGCTTGGAAGAACTACCATTAAAATTTGCCATTAGGTGGAGAGAAGGGGAACTCAAGGCGTCTCCACTTACTTTTATGGCCCATGCAAGAGCCTTCCACAGTGCCTTTATTTAGGTGAAGTAAAGGAAGTAGTTCTAAATAAAGCCCTAGTACGAACTACCTGTTAAACCTCATTCCAGGATATTTAAATCCCAGGCTTGATTTGCAACTTCAAATGCCTACATTAGCCTCTCTTGTTCGAACTAGGGAGCTAGTGTAGACATACCCTAAGAGAGTAAGCCTGCAATGACTTGGCTTATGATAAGCCTTTTGTGTAGCTGGAGTTGTGTACTTTAAGCTGACCTTCCTAGTCTAATGTAGAGTAGGCCTAAGTGTATAAAGACAACAGTCATGATACATTTTTCAATTAGTAAATTTATTTCTTTTCACGATTGCTAGCTTTCATGACAGAATTCTTTAGCAAGGCAGACATTTTTTCTGCCTCTGTAGTCCTTGGAATTTGGTCACAAAATACATTTTTTTGCTACAGTTATTTTTCCATTAGGGATTCCTTGCAATATACTGGACCATCAGAGGATACTGTGTCAGTAGTTTACTCTCCTCCTCTACTACCCATTATCCAGATGGAGCATGTATCTACTAAGTTTTCATCATCTTAGACTTGAGATTTGTAGTTGTTAAGATGCCGCTTACTCCCTCATGAATCACATTGCTACACTGTGACTTTATAATTGCATGGCAAGTCATGTTAAATGCAGATGTTGCCTAACCCATAGGGGATTGCTCAGAGGAAAAAAATTAAAGCATAGAATTTAATAAGAGCACATATAAAGAGTTTTATATAGGGCAGCGAAAGAAGTGACTTAAGTCTTCAAGCAGAACACCTCACACATTGTTCATGAATCATCAAGTACTAGAACAGTTTGGTCATACTTCAAATAAAAGACACTGATTAAGATAAAGGTCACACTCATTACCAAAGGAAGTGGTTACCTATTTTATTCAAAAAACAAAAAAACTGAGTTCTAGTGAGAGAGGTTTTTAATTTAAAAGGTGATTAAGAAGAAGTATGGTGTGCTATTAATTTTTTTCCCTTTAATTGCAGATTATAGTCTTCATTTTGAACTAAATGTCATCTCCACACATTTTGCAGTGTCTAAAACTGGATTAACAGCACCCAGTTTAAATCTGGCTCTTTCTTGCATGCTTTGAAAGCAAACTAATGTGGTAGAATTTCTAGTTTCCACGTGTCTATTTTATTAATTTGTTACAGTGTATTACAGAATGAATAATCTTGCAAATGGGTTTGACTCCAGCCATCAATCAGTACTTGTATATTTCAGCAGACAGTGTCAGACACAAATGTAAAGATAGGCTAAATTTAGTAGGATAAGAAAATATATGGATAAATTACATTTTGCAAAGAGATTTTAAAAGAGGTAAATTGACCCCAAGCATTTCTTGCAGTATGTTAAAGCTATGCATAGAGTGATGCTAAATACTAAAATTGAAAACGACCTAGAACAGAGTAGGCAGTTTTGTGAAATTCTAAATATACTAAAGAGTATTATTAGCTGTTCTATAATTAGCCTATCCATCTTCCTGTATTATCCCCAATCCTGCAGATACTTACTATACTTCCTCATACAATAGTCAGATTAGGAAAGTTACACACTTGCACAGGTATTTCCTGGATGGAGTCATTCAGGTCATATCCTTGCTCTAAGAGAGTCAGTGAAAGTTTTTGCATTTTGTCTAGCATAATTATTGTAATATCTAAGGATTCCCCATATCTGCATAGCAACAAGAAATGTATGAGTAACTGATAATTTAGGTGACCAAATCAAAGAATATATAAAAGCTATTCTTTCCACGTTACCCTAACACCAAATTTTTTGAATTTTTTGGTGAAGATGGTGAAAAAGTGAATTTTGAGTCAGATGAAATGTTGTATTAGAAATGTAATGAAATGTTTCATTTCATTTCCAAGTTGTTTAGTTTTTAACATTTTTAATACAATTGAAGTAAAATTCAAAATAATAGGTTCCTTTCTAAAATGTCACAGCAAACTGTTTAAACTCTTTCAGAATTCTGAGGTTCCTTTTGCAACCGAGGGTATGTCTAGACTGCAGGCTTCTTTCGGAAGAAGCTTTTCCGGAAGAGATCTTCAAAAAAAACTTACTCCAAAAGAGAGCATCTACACAGCAAAAGCGCATAGAAAAAGCAATCTGCTTTTTTGAAAGAGAGCGTCCACACTGAATGGACACTATCTCACATTTCAGCTGTGATTACTATGGATGGAGTGGCCACCAGGGCACCCGTGCTTTTTCCTCTTTCCTCTTCTTTTGAAAGAACTCCCTCTTCCCCATCCACACACGCCTTTTTCCAAAAGAGCTCTTTCGGAAAAAGGCTTCTCCATTGTAGAAAGAAGTTTACCAATGTCGGGAAAGCCCCTCTGTTCTTTCAGTTTTTTTCCGAAAGAATGCAATTTCAGTGTGGATATAAGTGAAGTTTTTTAGGAAAAATGGCCATTTTTCAAAAAAACCTCTGCAGTGTAAATATATCCTGAAAGAATTTGGTGACTTCTTCAGAAATTAGCAAAATGCTTGGACGAAATCTGCATTTAGTTCAAAATGTTTGCCCTGCTCTTATCTTGAGTTCCCTTTTAGACCTCAGAAAATTTTCTCTCTTCTTCCTTTTGTGGCAATCAGAAACTTTTTTTTTAGATGTACACTTTTGTTTCTACCGGTGAATTCTGAATTTTTGAACACTTGTCTTTTGACTAATAACAAGTCCCACTCTGCTTAAGTTCACTATATTGCTCATACTTTGTATATGTGTGCTCTCTAGACTCTTTTCCCATCTCCCTTTGATTGCATGTCACTTAAATGAAACATATGAAACCCATAGGGCTGGTATGAAAAAAGTCCATATTATATATGATATAGTTGGGTTGCCTCATATTTGACAGCACAGCTCTATCTTCGGATACATGAACACAGCTTCATTTGTTTTCAGTAAGAGTTCTCACATGTGTGAGAACAGAAAAAAAAAACCAGAAATTCTGAAATGTATGTAAGACTTTGTATACAAGTAGGTTTAGTCCATATCAGAGATGTTACGTTTTAGTTTGCCTTAGGGTATTATACAGTGCATCAGCAGATAGTGCATAAGTTCCCTAGTGCACACTGATGTAATACTGTTGGAAAGCGGACTATATTAACTTATACTAGGGAATTTCTGTTGTGCACCAGCAGCATCCGCATAGGCCAGTTAGTGTGTAAAACATTTGTGCTGATCAGTTACACCCCTCTGGTGCAGATAAGACCTTAAATAAGGATATCCTTATGTCAGCAACCGTTCAGGAGTTATTCCATGTTTGCTACACCCAAATTATCCCACCTCATGTCTAACTATGTAATATTAACTCTCAGGATTTAACAGTCTGTCTGCACATAATTTTTGTCCTGATTTAACTAAGTTAATTTAAAAATAATAATGATTGAGGTAAATTGGTGCAACCTCATAAAGTAGTCACAGTTATACCCATATAAGATGTTTTGATATTATTATAGCGTGCTTTGAAATCCCTGAACAAACACTTTTCTCTTGGTATAACTGCATCCACGTTAGGGGATTACAAACTGAATGTAAAACTGTGCCACAACCAAACCCTACTTGTGAAGTGACTTTAGACTAAGGCTTTCAACAGAGGACCTGGCAAATGTTTGTCTTACTCAAAAAGAGTAATGAGAATGGATTCAGGAAATAATAAGATGTTGTCCTCTCTAAAGTAGTGCCTATGGGAATGATTGGAAGAGTCAAATCACTCTGAGCAAAAATAAAAAGGAAGAGCAGCATTGTGACCAGAGTTTACAATACCACCCCCTCTTCAAAATCTCTGTTTTAAATAGAGTCTGACAACTGATCCCCTGGAAGAAATATGCAGCTTCTCCAGAAGGAATTACTTCTCTGGCATCTCCATTTTCTATATTATTGCGATACTACAAAATGACCATGCATTCAATATCCAGTTCCTTTAATTTAGACTAAAACTCATGAGAATAGAAGTCAGTTTTAATCTTGAAGAAGGAAGCCATCTCCCCTGAAGATTAGCACCACAAAAGTTTTTTGAAAGTTCCTGCCTGTGAAGTCTTGTGTGGAGGAGGGGGCAACATTCCAAATCTGCAAAGTTACAAACTTGATTCCAGAAATGTCCAAGATTTCTGAGTATCTCTGACCACTCTTAGTAGAAAGATTTCTGGGTATTTTTCTTTTTAGCCATAAAAGGATAAAAGGCCTAGAAAATGAGTCATCAACATTTTAAAGCGCACTAACATTGTCACCAAAATGTATGTTTCAAATATGTTCCCATCAATTCACTTAAAACCATGTGGATTAATTTATCCACTTAAAGAGCTGAGAAAATCCCATGTAAAACACTCACTATTGCTCCATGCCTCAAGATGTTCTTAAACAAGTGGGGTTGCTAATTACTGATGTTCAGCAGAGGGCAGAATTTCCTACGTTATAAACACCCCATTTGTCATTAAAGATGTTTACTTAAAATGTGAGATTTACAGAGTAACAATGGCTGTAGTGATAAAAACAATAACTTGCCATTATTAGTATATTGCTTTCTTTCTCCCATTAAATCATTGATAAAATGTAATATCAGCAAATATTAACACCAAGCTTCCCAAGACTCTCAGCTTATCTTGTTTAAAGAGAAACGTGTAAACATTTTGTTGATAAGACTAGGGGAAATATAACTTCCTGTCTGCCTAAAAGCTAGTTTGGGACACTTAGTATAAACTTTGAGATCAAGGCCTTATGCAGTTTCCATGTGGCTACTAATGAAGGGAAGGTATAATTGCTGGGTTGATTATAGAATGAGGCAAAGAGAACAAACTAATGTATTAGTAGTATTACTTTTTCCACATTTCTAAAAGGGTTCTGACAGAGTCATGTGCAGAAAGGACAATTCTGTTTAAAGGAAAGAAATGCATTTTAACACAGGAATCTCATATATATATATATATATATGTATATATGTATATATATATATATATCAGCAGGTTTTTCAGCTCACAGAACCTGTTTGAGCATCGTAGTGCTGCACATTATGCTAATTAAATAACACTGAAAATGTACATTGCATCTAACCAATATTCACCTAGCAACTGTAAATCATTTGGCATTGGATCTTTGTGCACATAAAACATAGTATGCGTAATGTTTACTTAAAAAAAAATTTTTTTTGCATGCTAGTATGAAGAAGGAAAAAAGCGAAGAAAACCCAACTACAGCAGTGTTGATCTTTCTGAGGTTGAGTGGGAAGACAGAGATGATGTGGTAAGTGATTTGTTTTAAGGCCCTGTCAGAAGACATTGTTGTACCCCACTACTGTACCTGATAGCTGTTCAAGTACCACTTACCTGCTCCAGAGATGGTAGTCTTTTTTTTACTTAATTTAGAATTTTATTTACCCTCCTGTTTTGTATTAATTCTTTCTTTCACATAGGTATATTTCTCCCTCTCTTTGTATTGCCTATCTTGTTCCATGCATCCCATTACAAACCTAAGTGGCACTGTGCTGGTCATCAGGAATCAGTACATCCCGTTATCAAATCTAACTGAGAAATCTGGACCAGATTTTACTGCTCTACCTCTTGGGAGGTGTTCTCTTGACTCCTACAAACAAAACTAACTTAAAAAACCAACAAAAACAGATGCCAGAGGCTGTGCTCAGATCACAGAAGCTAGAATTGAGCCCCTATCAATGATTTAATCCTAAAACCTAATTTCAGATTTGAAGAACATCATACAAGTCATTTCCTTCTGTCCTTACCTGATGCTATGTACAATATCTCTCCAAACATTACCAATATTTCTCTATCCATTCTGTAGTTTAGCTTGGGTATATCTACACTGCACCATAGTTTGAAATAAGATACACAATTTGATCTACACAAATAACATATCTTATTTCGATGTTATTTTGAAATAGCTTATTTTGAAATTTGGCACTATTTACTCAGCACTTATTTCAAACTAAATCAGTATTCTAAAACATCCCTTTCTCCTCGTAGAAGGAGGTTTACAGCGATGTCGGAATAGTGAGCCTATTGTATTTCGAAATAGCGGGTGTGTTCAAAAGATGCAGAATACCTCCAGTATCCCAAAATAGTGCTGCAGTGTAGACATAGCCTTTCTGTACCATTCTTGGTTACCTTGCAGGCTTAGTTTTTTTCTGCAATACTGTATCAAAAGCTTTCCTTATGTGTATGTCTATGGTTTAACCTTTGCATGGTCCTTCTGTTACTTCCTCAATAAATCTGATTTGTTAGGCATGGTTTGTTTTGCGTGAATCCATGCTGACTGTCCTTAATTAAATCGTAACTTTCCAGGTGCTCCCCTTTTTGTCCCTGTTACTTAGTTTTTCTCATCATTTCCCCATTGCCATAGATCTTTCCTAGATCCCTTCTCAAATATCAGTAGCTTCTCTTGAGTCCTTCAAACTTCTGGTTTCTAGAGAGGTTTTGAATGCACCCACTGAAGAGTCTCATATTTATTTTGTCTTGCACTTCAAAAATCTGGAATGAATCACATACCCCGTCTCAGGACTTTTGTCAGACTTCGGATGTACTAATTTTTTATCCCTTTTCTGACAAAAGTCTATATTCTCTTTTCTTGGTTGCAAAATATATCAAGTTTCTGCCACTGCCCATCCCCTCCTTTTCTGAATAATGATAATTCATACATGTTTAGCAATATCTTGCTTTCCTGTTGATAGTTTGCATTGGCTATCAAAAGCCTATACTGTCTCCATATTTGAGTTTTCATGCTGACTTTATGTGAAACTTATTTCTTACATCACCTGGTGTATTCTCCTTTGCCTTCAATATGTAGATTTCCTCTTCATGTTTTCATAGTATCAAAATGTTGTGTAATCTTAAATACTTCATGTTTTCTACCTTGACTTTTTTTTTCTTCTTCTTCATTAAATATCATCATACCTAATTTATCTACAGTGAACTGTTTTAAAAATGTATTCCTAATGTACAAGTTTTGTTAGTAGAATGCACGTGCATCCTTTAGACCTTCATGAATTTGTCTTTTTTTTACTATTTTCCTTTTGTCTTTTATTCCTTTTTGATTCCACCCAGTATTTCCTGCATCATTCTATAATTTCTTCTTCTTGGTTTACCAAGGGGCTGTGCCCCCTGCTTGTTACACTTGCCAACCCCCCCTCTGTCCACCACAGCCGGATAATGGCCCTCCCCTCCTACCCATGCAGCAGGAGGAGGGGGCTGCCACCAGCCCTTCCTACAGCCAAATCGGAGCTGGACAGGCAGCCTGCCCCAGGATTGGGGCCAGGGACAGGATGCTCTGGCCAAATGGGGGCTGTGCCCTGATTGTGTAGAGTGTCTGGCTGGGGAGAGGGGACAGGATTAGGAGAGGGTGCAGAAACAGGCTGGGAGCAGGGTATCTGGCCAGCGGGGAGGGAGCAGGATTGGTCTGGGTACAGGGTGTCTGGCTGGGGAAAAAGGGGTAGAGGCAGGGGATGGTGCAGGGTCTCGATAGGGAGGAAGTGCGTGAGGCCCTGTGGGTGCAGGGTCTCGGCATGAGGGGCTGGGGAAGTACTTACTTGTTTTGCATGGCATGACCCCCATGGGCACTGCAGCGGAGGCTTTTGCATAGTACTTCACCCAGCAGAGTGCAATATCAATATATCAACAAAACAAAGGTGTGGGGCCGTGGGAGGGGGGGGAGTAAGAAAGGATCTTCATTTTATCATCATTTTTACGAGGTGGAAGATGGATATGGTTTTTTATATGTTAATTTTAGGGCTTTTGTAAAACCCTACAGGGTTGGGTTTTTTCTCTTGTGGAACTCAAGCTAGTCACTTCTTTTGGAGATATGGTTCTCTTTAAATTCCAATTTAAGGAGTTAAGCTTTAGGTTAATTAGTTTCTGGATGTTTGGGGGAGTGTCAGAAGGGAATTGTCTTTTTTTTCAAGGTGAAATACTTAACTGTGTAAGGAATATTCCTTATAATCTTATACCTTTGAGTAAGATCAGAAATGTGCTGCCAACCATCATGGAGACGCACTCAATGTGCTAATTCTTGGTAGGAAGTTGCATTGTTGCTTCTCTCGTTAGGTAATTAGGGGCTAACCTTAACTATCACTCATGCTTGTGACCATTTTCTTCCCCTTTGAAAAACAGATGCCATGAGTTAGGAAGACCTCACCTGAGTGGTATTCTTTTTTAATCAACAATACAGTAATGTAGGCTATCAGCCATGCCCTGGGCAGTACTGCCAGTTCTGCTCCCCTTTAACGTCCATGGGAACCTTTCCCTTCACTTTACTGAGCACTAGACATCACATGGTATTGAGTGCGGAGGAAGATTTGAGGTGAAAGACGAGCTGGTTTTGTGTCATTGGGAGCAGAGGGTTGGAACAGTGCTTATCACCCTGTTTATAGCTTTGAGATGCTTAGAAGTCATTATCACCACCAAAGGCTATTTTCTTGCTATTTTGGGGCCTGATTGCTCAGTCCAGAGAATTTTACATGAGTAAAACACTGCTGAGAACTATTCCATCAAGCGCGTCCCTACGCTGCCATCCCCAGCTGGGGGAGAATGAAAGGAGACAACAGCATGTGCACGTCCCCGCAAGTCAAATCTGGTGCACAGCCTCGGGGCATTCTCCCCTCCTGCCACAGGAACACAGCACTGGTGCTCTAATCTTGCGGGGGGCATGAAGCTGGAGCACCAGCGGCTGAGCTATGGGATCTGGAGCCTAGCTGCAGGAGCCCAGGAGCAAGCAACGGAGCAGGGAACTGAAGCCTCTTTCTGCCGGAGCCTGGAGCGTAGCAAGGAGCTGCTACTGCACCTTAACTGTCCTGTGGGGGAGCAAGGAGTTAGCAGAGAGTTTAATTTCCTCATTTGTGTTCTCTCTTTAATTGCAATAAGTTTCACACAACTCAGTTAGCGGTGTGCTTGTTTTGTTCAATATGAAAGGATTTCAATTCAAAGGGATTTTACCCAGTGGAACTTAGCTTGGAATCAAGGTTCCCTCTAAGTTTTTCTATCTACGGGCAAAATAAATTTTATGTGCACTACCAATAGAAACACATGCTGTCCACTGTGAGCAGCTGTGGACACTCTACTAATCAACTAGGTGACATCTGAATCTCCACTGGGCGGCCTCCCAAGCGCTCAGCTTACAGGGAACACTGCTTGGAATTCGGGTTTTGTCTGAATATATAACAAAGCCACCGCATTTCAAGATAAAACTGGCAGATGTTCCTCTATGGATCCAATTTTGGGTAGTTCTGTGAGACCCAGGAGACTTGTCATGTGACCAGCAGTCACCAAAATTTCCTTATAAAACCAAACCAAAATCTGTTTTGTGTCTGTCCAGAGACAGCAAAGAGTTTTATTTCAATTTTTGATTAAAAGTTCATGGGGCCCAAAAAAGGTTTGGACTAAACTCGGCTAGTTTTCATTTTTTAATGTTTGAACCTTGAAACAAGCAGATTTTCCCATGGTTTCAGGTTTCGAAAAAACCTAATAGTTTTCATAGTACTACTAATAGATTAAATTGAGCAATAATCTTGTGGATCAGGTCCAGGTTGGCTCCCAACATGTAATAGTAAAAACTAGATGAAAAGCAAGATGAATTAGGTTTGAGGAATACAGCATATGTGACAGGAAATACATGGGCCTGGTACAGTAGCTTTGGACTACTCATCATAACCATCCTGCATCGTATGTGGGTAGGTTGTTTGTCAGGCTGGCCAGAAGAACAGAGTGATTCTTGATGGCTTGGGGAGCGGAAGAGATGAAGTGAAACAGCTGGAAAAGGGGTCAGCTTGGTGACTGACTCATCACCCAGGAATGTCAAATGTTAAAATGTCAGCAGGCTCCCCTCTTATTCATGGAGCAGAATCGGCAGCACCCCTCTCTTCTCCCTCCCCCATTCTGGTGGCAAATATATCAGGTTATTGGCTATATCTGCTGTGGGCATTACACCGGCCACCCTTTTGAGGAGGACTGGGAAGGATTTTTTCCCCTTTCCACCATATTGGCCCAGGTGCAGTTGGAATATTTTACCCTTCCTTCAGGTGGATACTATTCATGTAGAACAGGATAGGTGGTAGGCCATAAGTCACAACTCATTATTTAAGTGTATAGAGGATATTCAGTGCAGATATTCCATGAAAGAAGCCATACAATATTGGATAAATGGCTTGGGCAAAGAACTTGAGAGGTGCTTGGAAACTGAGCAAGCTGGAGGTCATTGAAGACTCCTATGATCAGAATGGCAGGAAGGGATCTGGGTGGAAAATGGTGGGTGAGCTAATAAAGGCACACACCACCTTTGCTCCTGATTAATTATGGGATAAAGCCAGGGAGGATTACCTGCACGGTACATGTTATCTGCTGGGTAGTTCCAGATATCTAATAATAAAGTTACAGCCTGATTAAACCCATATCAAATGTCTCCTCTCCTTCCAGCATAGCCAGACAACCACAGTCTTGGATACTCGTACATAATATATATACATCATAGTAACTCCCTTAAAGGGTTAAATTGAGCAGATTGCAGAATCATTACAATTTATCATCACATACTTAAGTAAATGAATCTCCTTCAAAAGTAATTGCATCAACAGATACCCATTTTGTACAAAAGGGGTGTACAAATATACTAATAAATCATTAGTCACCAAATATTTTCTGAAAAGACAGTATGTGAAATATTGTGAAAAAATGTAATAAACTTCCAAATGCTGGCCTAATGCTTTGGCAGCGCCACCTGTGACTGGAAATGTTCTTGCAGATGTCTCAATATGTGAAAATGCAAAGTGAAACGTATACTTTTATAGACATTTTTGAAACTAACGCCAAAACTGCTATAATTTTATTATGTAATGGAAGAAGGGTGTGTTTTGTGTGTGATATGAATATACACCCCACATATATAAGAGTTACAAATACACAGAAGGATAGAAATATCAAGAAAAGGGGCAGAGGAAGAGCAGTTCAAAATAAGAAAGCACATGAGGAAGGATTCAGAACTAGAGATAAAGGGAATTTTAAGGTTTGGGAGGACTTGATCAAAGTAGTGACCAATTCCAATTTTTATTTAACCTGTCCAATGTCCAAGGAATAGTCAGAAAACTTTGAAATGCATTGATTTGTATTATTTAGGGTTTTTTTAAGGAAATTATTTGTCATTCTCCCAAGAGAGAAAATGTATCTCTTTCTTGGTAATAGTAAGAGTCACTGTGGCTGCTGGGTATTTCATTGGGAAAGGCAATATGCTGCTCAGAAGACCTAGGTTTGATGCTCTTGTTTCTCCCTGTGCCCGACCAATGAGGTGGTGTTTGCTCAAGTTCAAGAAAAACTAAAGAATTAGCTTATTCATACAGCTGCTTGTAATCATGTAGCATATTACTGGCATATTTGACTCCCACAAAACACTTCTGTTGAAGTTGTGTAAAAGAATTTCTTACTAGTTACCACTTTGACTTAATGATTTCACAGTTTTCCAAGCGCATTAAATGATCTCATACTTTAGCATTGAGATTGTGTTGGGGGAGAGACATCATAATACCTGGTTCTTATATAGTGTTTTAGCAGCTCTCTAAGCATTTCCCAATATTTAATATATTTATCTTCCCCCAAATCCCTGTGAATAGATTTGTAGATGGTAGACTGAGATGTGGAGAAGCTAAGTGACTTACCTAGATTCAAACTGGAAGTGTGTGGTAGAACAGGTATTTCAACCTTCGTCTCCCAAGTCCTAGGCTAATACTCTAACCACTGGACCTTCCTTCATCTCTCAATAGAACAGGAAGACACATAATAAAAGGTATATTTTGTAATGCTATATATATATATATATTAGTAGACAGCTGTTAACTGAAACAGAGCTTGTTCTGCTCCAAGCTTTGCCTTTGGTGCAGGGATTTGTTTATAAACAGAGGGAGGCAGGTGATTAAGAGAACAAAAGGCTAGTAATTCCATTAATTGAAGGATCCTTAGATGATCATGAAAACATTGCTAGGCATTCCACTTAAGAGACAAGGATAAAAAGGTGGGAATAAATACTGGTGTGCTCAGAGGTCTGTACTGGGACCAGTGCTGTTCAACTTATTCCTAAATTATCTTAAAAAGGGGGTAAACAGTGAGATGGCACTCAAGAAAGAGTTCTTGGAATCATTGTGGATAGTTCCTTGAAGACATCTTGAAAATGTCAATGGCAATCTAAAAAGCTAACTGAATATTGGGAATCATTAGAAAAGGAATAAATAATAAGACATAAAATATATTACCTTTATATGAAGTCATGGTATGCTGACATCTTGAATATTACATGAAGATCTGGTCACCTCATCTAAACAAATACATATATGCTGGATTTGGAAGAGGAACAGAGAAGGGCAACAGAAATGATTAGGGATGAGAAACAGTTTCCAGATTAGGAGAGGTTAAAAAGGCTGGGACTTTTCAACCTGGTGTAGGAGGGGTGATACTAAAAGGTGTAGGAGGGGGGATATGTTAGAGTTCTAGAAAATCATGAATGGTATGGAAAATAGAATAAGGAAGAGTTATTTACTCTTTCGCTAACATAACACTGGGGCTACGTCTAGACTGGCATGATTTTCCGCAAATGCTTTTAATGGAAAAGTTTTCCGTTAAAAGCATTTGTGGAAAAGCGTGTCTAGATTGGCACGGATGCTTTTCTGCAAAAAAGCCCCGATCGCCATTTTTGCGATCGGGGCTTTTTTGCGCAAAACAAATCTGAGCTGTCTACACTGGCCCTTTTGCGCAAAAGCTTTGCGCAAAAGGACTTTTGCCCGAACGGGAGCAGCATAGAATTTCTGCAAGAAGCACTGATTTCAGACAGTAGGAAGTCAGTGTTCTTGCGGAAATTCAAGTGGCCAGTGTAGACAGCTGGCAAGTTTTTCCGCAAAAGCAGCTGCTTTTGCGGAAAAACTTGCCAATCTAGACACAGCCCACAAGGTCACCCAATTAATTTTAAAGGCAGCAGATTTAAAACAAACAAAATACATTATTTCTTCATGGCCAACCTGTGAAACTCTTTGCCAGGGGATGATGGAAAAGACCAAACTATAACAGAGCTCCAATAAGAATGTCATAAGTTCAAGGAGGATAGGTCCACTAATAGCTACTAGCCAGGATGAGCAGTGATGGTGTCCCTAGCCTGTTTACCAGAAGCTGGGAATGGGGGATGGAGATGGATCACATGATGATTGCCTGTTCTGTTCATTCTTTCTGAAGCATCTAGAATTGACCATTATTAGAAGACAGGATACTGGGCTAGATGGACCATTGGTCTGACCCAATATGGCCATCCTGATGTTCTTATATAGGCCATCCTGATGTTCTTGCTGTAATCCAATAGGCCCTCGCTTCCCTCCCAGAGCTGAAAGAGCACCCAGGAGTTCTGATAGTGTCTTTCTCTTTCCACAGACTTAGCTATGAAGTAAAAATATACATTATATTTTTAAGCCTAACCAGTGTCCCTTAAGTGATTTACCATTAGATATCATTATATGTTAGTATTAGAGATGAATGAGTCTAATAGTTATTGAATCTTCTTTCTTTTACACAGGAATTAGATACAGTGCTCTACCAGCTAATTGCTAAATTATCTGTAAAAAAACTCTAGAATTTTCAAATGTCTTTGTAGCTCCTGGAAAAAGATGGCGTGTGTATGTGAGAGAGATGGTGGACAGGGTTCCCCCCCCCCTTCCTTTCCCCACACACACACCATTTTCTGCTTGGCTTGAACTGAGCATACTCAGGGTATGTCTACCCTACAGAGTTTTTTCCGGAAAAGCGGCCATTTTTCTAAAAATCTTCAATAACGTCCTCACTGCAATTGAAAGAAAATCAAAAGAACAGAGATTTTTTCCTGGCATTGGTAATCCTTTTTCTACGAGGAAGAGGCCTTTTTCTAAAAGAGCTCTTTCGGAAAAAGGCATGCGTGGATGGGAAAGAGGGGTTTTTTTCCGAAAGAGGCAGCCTCCAGGAAAAAGCACAGGTGCCCTGGTGGCCATTCCGTCTGTAGTAATCACAGTTTAAATGCGAGATAGCGTCCAATCAATGTGGACACTATTTTTGGAAAAAGCAGATCACTTTTTCGATGTGCTTTTGCAGTGTGGACGCTCCCTTTCAGAAGATTTTTTGGAAAATCTCTTCTGGAAAAACTTCCGAAAGAAGCCTGCAGTCTAGACGTAGCCTCAGTAACACTGCTGAAGCTGCTGTCCTCAGTCTGCCCCTTCCATGCCCTCACTGTGCTTCCCCACTATTGTGGCATGTACTGATCCTCCCGCCCCCACCCCTCTCCACACAAATCTGAAAAGACAACCCTGCCTGTGGCCTAACGAGGAGAGGGTAGCAAAGCTGAATTTAGTATTTCAGTAGCTACAAGCAAACAGATTTGGTGGAGGTATTTTTTCATTAATTATTTTCCCGAGTTACAAGAGTCACTATTTTGATCTTATTGACACAGCATTAGGAATAGAAATCCTTACCATATTTTCTTGGAATAAAGGAAATATGGTTCTTTCCAATGATGTTTTGGAATTTCATGATGGCAAAGACAAGAATAGTTGCAATCTGGAAATGGAACTTTTCTTTTAATTAACTTACTTAAAATTCTTTTACTATAAAGTGTGTGTGTGTGTATTTTGGGAATGGGGGAGTTTGAATTATGTTTTCAGTGTCTATTCCCATCTAAGTTTGTACTTGTGTTTTATACTCAAGAACAGAGATGACACTGCAGAAGAGCTAAGAAACCAGGTTATAAATCCAAGAAGTGTACTTGCAGAAAGCAAATAAATAAAGACAAGTAAAATGCTAAATGCCATATGCAGACTTGATCATAAACGCTGCTAGAGTTTTGAAGACCCTATTAGTAAATCTGTGACTTGCCTGAGGTTTGTGGGAGGAATGGGCCCTAGATAACTGCAGGCACCATGAAGGGGGGAAAATGAAAAACATGTTAAAGATAAATGGAACAGTTCTTTAAATGTTAGAAAGTAGATTGTTAATTAAGACCAGGTCTCCAAGTCCAAAACCACAAAAGCTAAAATGGGAAAATACTTCCAGAATTGCCTATTATGTATTGTTAGAAAACTACAGTAAAATATATGCTTTATTTTATACATGCCTCCAGCTAAAAATTATTCTTTTACACTCACTAACAGGAAAGTAAGAATGTGAACTCAAATCTATACAGCCTCGAATTACATTTAAAGAGCACAAACACTGCAGTTTTTGATAGGCCAGTCATGCTCAACTTCTTTTCATAAAAATAAAAATAGATATTTCACTGACAAGATTTGGCAGCCTCTGATCACTTTAACAAACTAGAAAAGCCTGAATAGCACCTTGATAGGACCATATTTGCAAATGTTCATTGAAATCTGTCCCCATTGCCAAATCTGTCATATATGCCACTGATGAAGAAAAGGGATGGATGTTACTATAACACTATGTTCAGTATTGTTTCCAAATATTGTAAATAGCCATGATTTAAGAGAGGTTGAAATGCTCATTTCATAACATGCTTCTGCATGAATTTATTTTATTGTTCCTTACAGAACATATTTTAGTGTAAGAACTGTTTTGCCACATAAAATATAATACTATATCTGAAAATATGGTACCTAATCTGCAGAGTGAGCAAGAATAAAGAAGTAATTAGTGGGAATCTATAATGAAAATTAAGTTTTTGAAGTATTTATAACAAATATTGTTACTGTATTCAACAAAAATATCTACAAGCATGACAGTATGTTAACTTAAAATATATCATAAATATACCTTTCTGAAGTTCTCTGGGTCTGTGCCATTAATTAAAAAATAACAAGCTAAGGAAGTGGGATTCTCCTAATTTTAAACCAGAAAATAACCAAATACAACTTCGCCTTGAATCATCCCTTAGAATATATGCCAGCTATTTATGCCAAATTATCTATCTATTTGACCTTGTATTTAGCCATGACACTGCTGAGTATCTTTCCCAGACCTGAGAAAGAGCTCCGTGTAGCTTGAAAGCTTGTCTCGCTCACCAATATAATTTGGTGCAATAAATTATATTATCTCACCTACTATCCTGGGATTGACACGGCTATGACACTGCATACAAATACAAAATATACACCCAGAAAATACCAGTGTTACTCCCAAATAGCAGCTCTCACCATATTTTCCCCTTGACAAAAATCTGTGTAAGTAGATAAGTTCAAAATTTTGGAGCTAATGGCCTATTTCAAATAAATGGGTAGAAAATTACAAAGCTAAGGGCTCCTCAAACAAGTGCCTTGTTATTGGTTCCTCTTTTACATTGAGGGGGCTCTAACCTACACAGTCAAAAATGCTGCAACAGCATGGTACCTCAAGAAGGCATTCTTAAGCCATTTAGGACTTTATAGGTAAAAATCTATACTGTAAACTCTACACAGACTCCATGAGGCAGCCAGAACAGATCACAGGTCATTGCTGTTGGGTGTTCCTGGTAAGCCACCCTGTTTACCATGTGGACTGTCCCATTCTGTGCCTGTTTCTCAGTTGATTTAAGGTGTTGCCTAATGTAGCACACCAAATAGAAGTTGAAAGCAAAATGAAATAGCTGTAGTTATTCTTTAGTTATTCTTTAGTTATTCTATTGCCATTGTGTGGCTTGTTGACATAACCGAATCACAGATTATCCTCCCTCTCCCCTCCACTAAACTGGCTTATCATAACACCTCTAACAGACACACTTATTGGCAGTGCAGCGGTAATTACTGAAAAACTGTGTTCTAACCATAAGAAAACCAAGAAAAGCTGTGACCAAATGAAAATATTTGGGAACTTTGGGATGTGAAAATTACTAGGAAAGTGACAAAAATGTGTCTTTCATTTCAGCTTCGAAATGCAATGGTGAATCGGAAAACGGGGAAATTTTCAATGGAAGTGAAGAAGACAGTGGACAAAGGGGTACAATCTATAACATTATTTTCCTGCTAAATGTAAAGCAAGTAGATGTTTAAATAATCTTTGAAGATTATTCAGAAACTATATATTTCACTAAGATCATTTTTCTCCTGCTTTAATAATCTTGAGCCACTCATGTACCTTGTACATCATTATTAACCTTATCACAAACTAACCATTTACTCTTTTACAAATTACTCATAGCAAACTAACCTTGTTTTCTTTTCTCTGACTTTCTTGTTCTGAATCTAGAAACGGGTATTGGTGATGACAAATGACTACTATTATACAGACATCAAGGGTACTCCTTTCAGGTAGAGCTGACCATAATAAATGGACATTTCATCAGATTCATTGTACTTGCATTTGTACAAACCTAGTGAGCTTATTAAAAGCTCATCAGTAAGAACTCACAATAAAATATTCCTGGACAATGCAGAAAAGAGGCTTTCCAGCATTCCTTTCAGCTTTTCCAGGGATGGAAAGTTTGTGCAAGCTCACATAGGCAAACTCACTGTGTTTGTCATGGCTTACGTTTCATTAAAAAAATATTCAGTTGAGGTTTACATTGAACTAGAGGTTTTTGCAAGTACTCAGAGAGCTATAAATACTATAATCCATTTAACTAACTACATATTGAGTCCCATTTTGACTTTTTTCCACAACAGAAATGCAATATAAATGGAGGTAGTATTTCACTTCCCATCTGAGGTTTTTATATTTTGTTTCTCTGAACTATCTTCAGTGTATTTGTACAACTAAAACTGAATAAGCCAACCATATTATTTTGGCATGTGTTTGGCAAAAATGGCAAGGAATCACTAACTGAATGCCCAAATTGAATTAGAAATAATCAATAACAGTATATTTACTGTACCCTATGTTCAAAGAGGGAAGTTAATACAGTAATTGCAGAACTCTACTGAAATACTCCTGTGAGCCTGGCCACCTTTCTCATGAATATGACTGTCATGATATCGAAGAGGGGAAGGGACGTTTAAGGTTTCCTCACATGCACCTCGTCATTCCTGAACCATCAAGTGTAGCATGGTAGATTGCCTTAAAAAAACAGATTACTTAATTTTTTCAAAACTTTAAGTGGAGCTCAATAAAGTCAACAAAGAAAATATAAACATAGGCGAAAATGTGAGCAACAGAAAAATTACATTGAGAATTTCTTCCTAACACCATTACCATGTTCTGATTTTTTTTTCCTTTCACCATCTCCATTGGCTCACACTCTTTGTAAAAGGGTTAATTTCTCAATTGCTTAGTCTGATTTGCAGTCGTCTTGAGAACTTGGATGAAGAATGAGCATGCTGGGTGAATAGTTATTTGCTTAGAGGGTCGTATTTGTTCATTTGCCAAAGAAGGAATGGTTTGCTGCACCTCTGTGCACACATACATACAGCCAATTGCTGCTGGCACATCAAACCCCAAATGACATTCAAGTAGTTACTTGAACAATAAATATAATCAGTGGTGTTTTGGAAACAGTTTTAAAAATTGTGCACAGTATATGAACTAGAATTGTTAGTGAGACATAATAGTTCTCAGTCACTGCTTTTTGTGCCACAGATTTCAAGGTCTGCTTTATTTCTCTGCACAGTTTAGGTGTGGCTCTCTCTAGAGGACATGGCAAATATTTCTTCAGAGGCAACGTAACTATAGAAGAAGGTAAGATACCATTTACCCTTCTGTGACACTTACACAATAGTTTATTGTTGATCTTTAGTGGGCCTAAAGTTTGTGCATCTCTCAAGTGCAGATTCCCTAGGGGGATTAGAACATTTCTGATATTCTTGACATTTAAACATTTTAATATGAGATGTAGTCAAAATGTGCTTATGAATATTCTTTTCTGGAAGTCTCCCATTCTGAAGAATTAATCAAAGGCTTGTGTTTGCTGTTAATAATCCTTACAGAAGAAACTTTATGCTAATTTCTGAATCAATATAATGGATGCATTTAAAGCAGCGTTTTGCTAGGCACAAACTACATCATAGTAAGTCCTATCACCACACAATTTGTAGCCAGTCTATATTAATCAGTTTAGAACAGACTGCTTTTGGTTTTGATGTTTTGCTTGCTTTTTATTAGCTAAACTAAAAGAAAAGAATACTTTTTTCTGGAGTTTAAATTTTTGATAAATGCATTAGTGAACTGCACAAAAGAATTAAAATGGGGACCAAACTGTTTTCCTGCAAGGATAAATTGGGTGAGCAGCGTCAGCTGTGTGGAGATGAGGTCAGGTATGGCAGTGTGTGGAACTGGACCTGTATGGAATAACAGTGTATAATGGCTGCAGCTGTATGATGGTCATTCACAATGGAGGAGCCTTGTGCTGAGAGAGTGCAGAGAGAATTTACACTGATGGCTCCAAATACTTAGTGTTGTATGAAAAAAAAGGGTAAAAAAAGGAATGTTTGCTGCTTAGGGTTCAGGCTTGCAGAAAAAAACACTGAAGAGAGCTGAATTCAATTCCTAGCTGAGCCGCAGACTTTCTCTGAGACCCCAGACAAATCTGTTCATTTTTGTGGGTATAATTGCCTGTCTATAGATTGTGGACAATAATTCTTCCTTGCCTCACAGAGTAGTTGTGAAAGTAAAGAAATGAATGTTTTAAGGGACACAGATACCATAAGAGCACCAAGAAAGAGAGTGAGAGCATAGTGTGAACATTATACTTTTTCACTGAGCTGTTCCCAACACACCTCTGGCATTCATCCAGTGCCACATCTCAGCATGCGTGTTTGACATTTGCTCTTGGATGTCTCATAATTAAGGCTAATATTTTGTCATGGATATATTTTAAATAAAAATCACAGGCAATACAGAAAAATTCACAGAAGCCCATGACCTGTTTATGGCTTTTACTAAAAATACCCCTGACAAAATGAGGAGATCAACTGTGGGCTCCCCACACCACGTACAGAAGTTGGGCAACTGTGTGGATTGCTCTGAGTTCTGCATCACCATTCTCCCTCGTCCCCCATCATGGGGGCTTGAAGCTTCAAGGTACCTTAACTTGCCTCTGGTGGCTTGGAACTCCAAGGGGCCCCACTGGCGATTGGTGGTTTACAGCTCCGTCTGTACCCCCCACCTCCTGTGGCAGCTGGAAGCTTCAGAATTTGCCCACTGCTTGCAGTGATTCAGGGTTTCTGGCCCCCTTGCAGGCACAAACAGCTCAGAGTTGCGGGTCTCCCTTGCCATCCTCAGGAATTGCAGGGGGTGGGGAATCCTGCAGCTTATGAGTCTCACTGAGGATGGTAATATTGTCCAGATGGATGAATAAGGCTACAATTTTTTTCATGAAATTAGTGGAAGTCAAGAATCCTGCATCTGCTGTCGCATCAGATTCAAGCTGTTTGTCCCCACTTTCAAAACTCTGTTTAACTCTTTCCTTCCCTACTTAGCCAAGTTTTTCTCACTTTGCACAACAATTCTTCCTCTTTCACTTAGCTAATGTTCCTACCCTCATCTGTCTGTTTCAGCTTCTTGCATAAACAGCTGCAATCCCCCCTTTTTTGTATTTCACCTTATCAATATAATGAACGTTCTGAGCTCATTGCAAGGCTTTTGCCATATATATATTTAAGTTCTCTTAGATTCATTTCTGCCATGCTTCCTGTAGTTCATCTTGTTTATCTGTGTATTAAGTAAAAAAGAAAGGAACACAAAAGTCAGTTTCTGGTGCCTTCTAATCAGTTCTTTCTTTCTTTCATTTTGCTGTAGCCCATGGGAACAATATGTCTACGTTTTCTGATATGAGATCAAAAGTTTTAAAATTCCCGAAATTCAAATGTACGGGTGCTATATAATTAATAATAGAATATTGATTTACAGGCATCTATAATAAGTGTTATTACAGTAAGTTAGACCCCTTCCAGAATCTTCTGCAAACTCCTATTCATATTCTTGAGAGCATTGCATCCTTTTGTTTAAAAAAGCTACTATCATTTCTGAAAAAAAGTCCAGATTATGTTGTAACATAAAGGGCTGTATTAAAATAGCGGGAGCACAGAAATTCAAAGTTGTCTGGTATTGTATTGCACCCCTTTTTGCTGAGGTTTTCTTCAGATCTTCATATATATAATATGAGCTTAAATATCCATGCACAAATAAAACGATTTTATACCTGGCATTTCATCCTTAACTCGCATTTGCGTGGCTCTTGCCAGGTTGTTGGACCTTGAAATATATGTAAACATGGTTTACTGTGATTTATTATGCTTTGGTAATAATACCCCTTCCAAGAAGGAAAAGTGTGCTATGAAGTGTATGTAAATACCCATCTGTTACCTAGACTGCTTCCTATATAACGTATGATTATTCCTGTTTCAGGTTTGCATGATTTAGAACACCCTGATGTATCTTTGGCAGATGAATGGTAAGTCTTAAACAAAGCATGAAATTGGTGCCTATTACCCTTCCTTGTCTGATATTGTTTGTGCTTACTGTGCCGAGCTCTTCACATTCAAAGACAAAGAGAGATCATGCATATAAATATTTACATTGTACCATTATGTTCTCAGGTCATATTGCAACACTGACTTGCATCCTGAGCACCATCAAATGACTCAGTTAGAAGCTATTAAACTCTATCTCATGGGAAAAGAGCCATTGCTTCAATGTGAGTATGTTAAATATTTTATAGTGATAAATTTGATAAATGTTCCTAATCTAAACAATGATTGCACTTTTATTTTACATAATAATCACTTCTAATGCTATGGTGGTTTGGACAGGTATAGTTAACTGACATCATCTTGCAAATTCCATATTTACTTGAGAGTACAAGACAACCTATAAGTGCAGTACTTGTATGCACTGTTAATTAGATATTTCACACTAGGCAGCCATGTTATCTTGTGTCATGGTCTCCTCAGATCTTATTTATTAAGGATGATTGGGCTGAGATGGTACTTGGGGGAACTTTCTAGAGAAAATACCACGTGATTCAGGAAGTAGTGTTCGTGAATTTTTAGGGATGTGGCACTTTTCCCGAAGAATTAGAAGAAAGCCAAGTCTCCAATCCTGTAGAAGAGGGGCAGGTCATCCTTTGGATGAAATGTAAACATGAGACCTGGAACTCTTGTGATCATTGATCAATACACACACAGTAAAATGATACAGAGATGGATTTAAGTAGCAGGCTGTAACTTTATTAACTTAATGTGGGGATGGGCTTTCTCTGCCCTCTTTCCTTAGTTCCAGGCATTTAAGTGGATCCAATGAAAGGTGACAGGATTCTTACCATAAAACTCGTAACTTTCTCTCCCCAGAAAAGGGGAGAGAGGGTTTCTACTGAGGGACTTTGGTCTGTGAAGATTTCAAGTCTCCCCATTTTCCATAGGTCCACAATCCACCAATGAAATTCCACACGTCTTACTTCTGGAAGCTGACCCTTTTAGTAGATTTGGGTGGGTCATTGTAATATGCTTGATAGTTTGTTTTGCAAGAGATGGGAACCTGCACAAATGCTAGCATGAGAAATTGCATTGTATTACCTAAATGCTTGTGTCACTTCAAATGAATAAGTTATTCCTCACTTTCTAATCTAACATTGTTGCTGGTGCCATTATAAAGGCTGCCAGTTTCACATGAACACAAAGCACAAGGAAGAATTTTGATGATGGTAGAAAAGATGTAACTTCCATCTTTACATATTTAGTTGTAAATATGTGAAGATTCCATAAACATAAAATCTATGAAAAATACTTTGAATATAAACAAGTAACATTTGTGTGTGGTTCATCTAAAATATTTTGATTTGACACTTTTTTCCCCATACATATAATATATTTTTGCTGTTGATTTAATACATTTTAATAGGTGATAAAGAATTGATACAAGAAGTTCTGTTTGATGCAGTTGTGAGTGCACCAATAGAAGCATATTGGACAAGTCTAGCTCTAAATAAATCAGAGTAAGTAAATAAATACAGTTGTACATTTTAGTATAATAATAAATTATACTCTAGCACATGTAGTGAAATATGATTATGAAATATGATTGAAAAATATCTAAAAAATTAAGATATTTTTACCCAGACACTGTGTAGATGGGAGCATTATAAATATACCAAAATAAATTATCAGATGCTGAAAAAATGTGGCTGATTATTCCTCTTCCAAAGAAAATTTTGAATCAGTTTTGTGAGTTCATGTTTTTCAAGCATTTGGAAACTGTAAAGAGAATGAAAAGCAAATGTAAAACATTTAAGCTTATATATTCACGTAAGGCCAATTTGGAACAGAATAGTCACTTAAGTTTTATAACTTGTGTCATCTTGGTTAGTGTTTGAGATTATACAGTCTTTAACAATACAAAACATCATATGAAAATAACAATATAGGAACTGAATATACAACACTGTATTTGGAATTATTCTCAAGAAAATATTGAAACATTTCTAAAAATGAATATATCTGTGAAATTCGTATTTTGTTTGAGAGAAGGGTATGTACATAACATTGAAAAATTAGTAACATACATTATTTACTAAAACTTTCTAGGCATAAGTCTATGATATGAAAGCATATAGATTTTTACAATTTTTCCAAACCAGATTGAACTAAATACTCTACTGTTCAGTAGATTAGCTATTCCTTTATTTGAGCTTTTACACTACATATGATACACTTAAGCTATAGTATTATGCGGAGAAATATGATATATATTGAGAAAATAGGTAATTTGATTACGAAGGCCTATGTGTGCTATCATTGTAGAAAGAGAATTTTGGAGACTTTCCAGATGAGATTTTGTTAAGTTTGTTCTTTTCTGTGTTGTATGAAAAGGCCTGTTATTGTAAAGCCACATATAATACAGTGAGGTAATTAGTTGAGGTTGGTTTGTAATTACTTAGGATTGTGATTTTTCCATCTCCATTTATAGGAGATTCACAGAGTAACTGTGGGTGAAAAGAGAAAATACCATTGAAATATATTTTTGTTTAAGTCAAATATTTTAAAAAGATCAAAAGTTAGTTTAGAAATACACATAAAAATCCAACCTCAAAAAGTGTTTTATTTTTTCTACCTATAAAATTAATTGTGCTTATATTGTCCACTGAACTGATAGCCAACTATGGTAAAATCTAGTTCTTCATACTAGGGGCTACTCAGTCTGTGCTGATGAGATAAGAAATTATTTCCTTTGGCTATCATTTGATGTTAATATACCCTAAGGTTTGAGGGTGAAATTCTCACAGCAAAATATTGTCTTTTAGATTCCTCCAGCACAATGGAACTACAGGTATTCCATTTCATGCATAGAAGACAACTTCAGTGTGTGTACAGCGAGACTCTTACCCCCTTTTATATCCCTTCTGCCACTACAGACACAGGCCATTGTGGAGGGATAAGAGATTGGAGATTGACAGCCAAAGGGGCAAAAGATATAATTGGTTTTGTGTTAATATGAACATGGTGGCTACAAATCCTCACAGATGACCATAGAATTGTAGAACAGAAAGGGACCTTGAGAGGTCACCTGCACTCATGGCAGAACTAAGTATTATATAGACAATGCAAGTGTTTGTCTAAACCAGGGGTCTCCAAACTTTTCAGCCCGAGGGCCGCATTAACTATCAAACAGCAGTTCGGGGGCCGACTACACACTTGAGGTCCAAATAAAAAACAATCAAAACATGGATGTTGTTTTTAATTATTTATTTAATATTATTTTATTCAGTTATTATTTAATAACACATTGATACACTACACATGAACACCTGTATTAGTGTGAATGGTGAAATTGTTTCCTAGATGCCAAAATAGCAGACATTTCTGGCTTTAGATTTGTTGTCCCTAACATCAACAGTGACCTGAGATTATCATCGGACAAGTTTGTTCTCAAATTGTTCTTCACGTATTTCATTCTTGAAAATGTTTGTTCACACAGGTATGTTGTTCCAAAGATTGAAAGGTACCTTGATGCAAAAGTTTTGACATTAGGAAAGTCTTCCTTGGGCAAAAACTGGTAAAAACCCACCAGTCCTATTTTGAACTTGTCCCTAAGGAGGTCATTTGCTTGCAACTCAATTTCCGTAATTTTTTTTCCGTAGACAAAAAGGTCTCCACGGGCCGGATGAGAGGGCCTCGCGGGCCGCATCCGGCCCGCGGGCCGTAGTTTGGAGACCCCTGGTCTAAACTGTTCATAAAAATATTTAATGATGGAGATTCCACAACCTCAGTAGGCAATTTATTCCACTGTTTAACCACCCTAACAGTTAGAAAGCTTTTCCTAATATCCAACCTATACCACCCTTGCTAAAATTGCTTCTTGTTCTGTCCTCAGAGGTTAAGGAGAATATTTTTTCTCCCTCCTCGTAATAACCTTCTATGTTCTTGTAAACTGTTACCATGTCTTTGTGAGATCCCACTCAATCTATCCTTCCACCTTGACAGTAAACCACTGATACCTACTCTTTAGGAATGGTTTACCAACCAGTTATGCACCCTTATCATAGCTCCATCTCGGTTGTAGTTCCCTAGTTTTTTTTTATAAGACGGTCAGGTGAAACAGTATCAAAATGCATACTAAAATCAAGATAGATCAGATACTTTTTCCCTGTCCACAGGGTTTATCATCATGTCAGAGAAAGTGATTAAGTTGGTTTGACATGCTTTATTCTTGACAAATCCATGCTGACTTTTACTTACCACTTTATTATCTTCTAGGTGTTTGCAAATTAATTGCTTAATTATTTGGTCCATTATCTTTTTGGGTGCTGAAGTTAAGCTGACTGGTCTCTAATTCCCTGGGCTCTCTGTATTTCCCTTTTTTATAATTGGGGACTATATGTGAGGTAGTGGACGAGCAGTGTTTGTAGTCCTTATCCCAGTATACGACCAGAATGAGTGACATTGAGGAGCTATGCCTATCATTACCCCAAGCCCTTTCCTCCCCAAATTCCCATGTAATTCCACCACATAAATAAACAGATTTATGAATAAACAGATTACTTGAAGAGACCAAATAACTTTTCAAAGCAATCGGTATGTGAAGGTCAGCATTCATTTATCTTTAAAAATGAACATGACTTTAAATAAATTTAAAAATAAGACTGAGTTCAAAAATGCTCTTTCACTGCCTTTATCTCTTTACTGTTTAGAAATGTTTATCTTTTCTTGTGTTTTGCTGTATTTCAGGAATTCTGACAAGGGAGTAGAAGTTGCTTTTCTTGGAACCCGGACGGGTCTATCTCGTATCAACCTGTTTGTGGGACCAGAGCAACTTACTAATCAGTAAGTCACATGACTCTGCTGGAGGGACAGATGGGGGAAGCAAGAAAAAAATCAGGAGCTATGCTCTTTTTTTCTTTCCCCCAAATTTCACATAGACAAAATTAAAAACAGAATAAACAAGCACAGTTTTTGTAGTGTTGTTTAGATTTTTCTATAATGTTTGGAACTAAATCTAACCCTATTTTACACCTGTATATCAGCTGTAATAGGGGTCCTCCTTCAGTTGATTTCTTCGGTGCAAAAATAAGAAGATATTTTATTGCAGAACGTAGGAGAAATCATGCAATATTTTTCTGAAGCCTACCTCAGAAAAAACTTCAATTTTCCTTTTTCTGTCATGCTTTTGACTCACAAAATGACAGATATGCATTATGTAGTTTGTAACATATGTAAGGATACTTAAGTTTGAAGAGTTGTATATAGGTTTAGCACTGTTATATCTCACTGTAGAAAGAAAAACAGTTTTCCTGAAGAAGTAGGTTGTACCCATGAAAGCTCATGATACCATCTACATATTTTGTTAGTCTTTAAGGTACTACTAGACTATTTGTTGTTTTTTTAAGTTTTCCTGCTACAGATTAACTCAGCTGCCTCTCTGAACTTTTCTACCAATTATGCTAAGCTTAATATAGGCAAAAAGATCATGTTGAATACTAGGAGGAACAATTTATTTGTATATATTGTGACAAAGCTCCTCTGGAAACTCAGTGGATCCTGCACTTCCTGGTGGATTTGCTTGCCTCAAAGGCTCACAGCAGCCCACAATTTTAGGCACCATGCCTAGGGCTTTAGTTTGCTGTTTGTTGAGCTCTTTTCATCATCGGTCAGTGTATGGTAAAATGGAAAATAAATGCCACAGTCCTTTTCCCCAAGTGGAAATGGATGGGGAAGTGAGTGTTGGGGTGGAACCCAGGCCTACCCTCTACTCCAGGTTCCCGCCTAGGACCCTGTAATAGTCGCTGCCTGTGTGAGCTCCCAACACCTGCTATAAGACAGCTCCAAGACCACTGGGATACTTCCCCACACCTTCCCTATTACCTTCCTTCTCTTCAGTTTGTCCTCTAGGTTATGTCTAGATTACAGGGTTTTGTAGACAGAAGTTTGTCAACAGATACTGTCGACAAAGCTTCTGTCGACAAAAAGCGTCTAGACTACATCCAGTTCTGTCGACAAAGCAAGCCGCTTTGTCGACATAACAGTGTGGACGCAAAGGACAGTGTAGATGCAATAATGCCTTCTATCGACAGAACTCTGTCGACAAAAGGCATTATTCCTCGTAGAATGAGGTTTACATACATCGACAAAACTGCTGAGTTTTGTCGACGTTATGTCGACATAACTCAAAGGCAGTGTGGATGCAGGTATAGTTTTGTCGACAAAAGTCCACTTTTGTCGACAAAACCCTGTAGTCTCGACACACCCTTAGTGTTCGGTTGTTGTCTCCTTTTCTCCTACTCTCAGGCACTTTCCTCTATCCTCTCAGCTGCATAGACACCCACAACCTCAGGTAAAGCTTATTTTACAGCCAGTCTGAACTGGTTTTCTTAATTACCCCAGGTGTGCTAATTAGCTGACTCTGCAGACCTGGTCAATTAGCCTCAGGTGTCCTACTGCCCCTGACTGCCTCTGCTGGTTCTAAACCAGCCCCTCCTTGTTACTCTGGGAACAGAGATCCCTTCATTTTGAGGCTTATATATATCCCCTCTACTACTTTTGTAGAGCCTTCTGCTCTGAACCTGTCACATATCCGCCCCCTCCCTGCTCAACACCCTGGGGTTGGGCAACTTGGGTCATGTTCACCTTTGTCCAGTTTCACTCCCAGTGGGACCACATGTACCTTTCAAGACATCATCTTTCTCGGGCTCTCTCCTCTAGCATTCAGCCAACTCCATTCTGGGACCACCACTTGGTGGCCATGATGGCCTCTCTTTCTTCAGAGGGGCTGGGGCCAGCCTACTGGCTGGAGGATGTGTGCTTTGTAGCATCCTTCCAGGAGTTCTGGCTGGCCTGGTAAGGTATGCTAATTAGCCTAGGCTGTGATGGGATGTAGGGAAGGTACATGCACAGCTCTTCTGCTGTGACTACACTCGGCGGGGCCAGCCAGTGGTGGGATGTAGTGATAGAGCAGATGGAATGGAAGATTTTAGAGCTTGAGAAGTGTCTGGACACCAGCCCTGGAAATCCATCCTTCTGTGGAATATATCAGGAGAAGTGGGAGGAGCTCTAGGCCCTTGATGATCTTTGGGCCCAGGGCACCTTTGTTTGTTCTTGTTCTTGTTCAGATCCCACTTCTTCCATACCCTGAAGAAAAAGAGGGGGGAGGGCTAAAAAGCACAAAGTCTGTCTTTAGGCAGGGGATGGCATCCCCCCTCACGGATCTGATGGAGATGAGCCTTCTAGACCTCCCTTTTCTCCCGAGATCCGACCAATGTGCTCTAGAAGGGGTACATCTATGATCTGAGGAATTGGCATCCCATCTCGCTCTTCAGCATGGACTATAAAATCATCACTAAAGCCATCTCACTGAGGCTGTGGTCAGTGTGCATCCAGATCAGCCCTACACCATCCTGGGCCATGCCATCTTTGATAATCATTATCTGGTCTGGGATCTCATGGAGCTTGGATGTTGGAATGGTCTGGCTTTCGCCCTCCTGTCCTTAGATCTGAAGAAGGCATTTGACTGGATAGACCATGGGTATCTCCCTGGCACTCTGCAGACCTTCAGGTTCAGCCCCCACTTTGTGGGATTTCTCCAGGTGCTATATGCTTCTGTGGAGTGCTTGGTGAAGCTCAACTGGACCCCAGCAGCACCAGTCAGCTTTGGGTAGGAAGTGCATCAAGGCTGTCCTCTCTCAGGTCAGCTGTATACTCTGGCCATTGAGCCCTTCCTCCATCTTCTTCGCAAGAGGTTGACGGGATTGGTGCTCTATGAGCTGGAGATGTGGCTGGTCCTGTCAGCGTACGCCGACAACGTGTTCCTCGTGGTTTAGAACCCAGGTAACCTGGCATGGGTGGAGGCCTGTCAAGCTGTCTACTCAGCGGCCTCCTCTGCCTGGGTCAACTGAGTCAAGAGCTCTGGCCTGGTGGTCAAGGCCAAGTGGCAGGCAAGCTCCCTCCCACCCGCACTTCAGGCCATCTGATGGAGCCCAGGCCTGCAGCTCTGTCTTGGTGTTTTTCTTTCTGCCACACATTTCTCCCTGCTGGAGAACTGACAAGGTTTGGAGTTCAGAGTAGCTGAGCTGTTGTGGAAATGGACAGGACTGCTTAAGTGTGTCTCCCCATGTGAGAGGGTGCTGGTGCTTAACAAGGTGGTTCTGTCCATGCTCTAGCACTGTCTCAACACCCTGGTCTTGACCCCAGGTTTCCTGGCTCAGATCCCACAGCTGATACTGCAGTTCCTCTGGCTAGGACTGCATTGGTTCTCTGCAGGGGTTCTCCATCTTCCCCTAGAGGAGGGAGGGCAGGGCCTGACATGTTTGAGCATGCAGGTCCATGTCCTCCACCTCCAGGCTTTGCAGAGGCTCCCATATGATGCAGGTAGTCCAGCGTGGAGCATGTTAGCACACACTTTCCTTCGCTGCTTCCAAGAGCTCCAATATGACCAGCAGTTCCTTTACTTGAGAGGTCATCTGGCAACGAATTCCTTGGGGGCCACTGGGAGGGAAGACCTCCTCGCAGAGCCCCTCTTACACAATCCCTGTATTCATGTGCAGGTGGCAGAGTCTACCTTGGTGCACCAGAGGTTGGTCCTGACAGAAGTCACCGGGATCAGAGATCTCCTGGACTATGACTGGGGAGACTGGGTGGATCCTCCGGCGCTTGCCCCCAACACATGGGGCTCTCCACCCTTTGTACTCCCTGGTGCATACTTCAGGAGGTGAGTGATACTTTGCTACCCGTTGCTTGGATTTACCTCGACTGGCTCCTGCAAGAGGGCGCACCCCTTTCACCCCTCTCACCTGACCCTCCTAATCTCTCCATTGCCCCCCCGGCCTCACATGCCTTCCTAACCATCTTCATCTCCTGAGCTGACTGCACGCATTGCAGCCGGTCTCCTTTTGAACTACGCCAAAAAGTCATCTGTACACACTCATGCTTCACAGCTTTCACTTCCCCGCTCTCATGTCCCGCCCAGATAACAAATGGCCGGGCCTCTTATAGAGGGTGGGGAACCCCAGTGGGCCAGTCTTTACTCTACCTTGGTTCCGCTACCCACTGAGGATACCAGGTGGAGAATCCTCCATGGTGCTATGAGTATGGGCATGTACTTGGCACAATTCACCCCTGTTCCTGACACTTGCCCCTTCTGTGGTGTGAAGGAGACATTGGCGCACGTCTGTCTTGAGGGCACCAGATTACAGCCCCTCTTTCAGCTCTTCCTGAACCTCTTGTTGAGGTTCTGGCTGCACTCCCCTCACCTATTAATTTACGCGCACCCTATCTGTGAACCCACAAAGACGTAGGACCTGCTCCTCAACTTTCTCCTGGTTTTTGGCCATTTACAAGACCAGGGAGCAGAGATTGGCTGAGGGAGGGGCCTGCGACTGTGGGACCTATTTCCACTCTCATATCTGTTCATGCATCTGGGCAGAGTTCCACAGGGCATAATCCACTGGCTCCCTCAAGGAGAATGGACACTGTCTAGGGTTAACTGCTAAGTATCTCCATCCAGCTCCCACTTTTAGCCTTTGACCTCCACACCCATCCTTGTTTTCTCTTCATTTGTCACCTGTAATCATGTGATGTTTCAGGTTCTGTGGATCCTGCCCATAGGCTGGGGGAAGGTCCTTTAGATGTGTGTAGGCTTATGTCCGCCCACCTCCTGTACTCCAATAGACGGACCTTTCACGATATGTTGGACTATTTTCTAAATAACTTAGTGTCTGTAACAAAAAACAGGACTATGCTGTGTGATTGCTTTATACTTTGAATAAATGCAAAACTTAGTACGTAGGAGTACTATGATGGTTTGGGGTGAAGCAATGTTGTTTAGAGCTTAGTGCAGGGCATTAGAGTCAGGAAACACTTGTTCTACACCCCCATTGAGATTCTCTGAGGAAGGCTGCCATAAATAGTTCCAGTACATATTCAAGTCAAAGGGAGTCTTCCATTTATTAATGAATGTTGGATCAGACCCAAATCCATAAAGGGACTTAGGGTGATTCAATGCTGAGACTTGTAGCACCTAACTTTTAGGTGCCTAGTCACCTAGTGAAATGCATAGGCTGTAAGTAAGGGGCCCAGGTTAATTAATGAGGGCGTTAGGCACCGAAGAATGGGATTTACAAAAGCGGGCACTATAGGGAGGGAGCTGCCTTAAATAGCCAATATCATGTACCAAGAAAAAGGGTATGTCTTAAGCTGTACCCTTCTTAGGGTGTTTGATGTTACATCTGGGCAGAAGGAAGGTGACTTTCTCTGCTTGGGATCCATAGCCATAAACCCTTTCCTGGAGTCAGGCCCCTAAGCTGTTTATTGTAAGAACCGTGACAGCAAACTTCATTGCTCCCAAAATGGTGTGACAGAGGAAAAGGAGGAGAGGAAAGGCAGGAGCCTCTCCTATAATATTTACCATACTGGATTTGGAGATATTCCGGTGTAGGTCTCTCTCAATCTCTTCTCTCTGCACTGGACCAGAGAATGAATGAGTCCAGTTGTTAGAGCACTGATCTGAGAGGTGGGAAATCCATGGTCAAATTCCTTCTCATTATCAAGGTCTTCCATGTCCTAGATGAATTCCCTAACCATTGAGCTAATGCTTATAAAGGAGTTCTCTTTCTCTTCCTGACTGTTTTGCGTGTAGTTAGGTGCATACTGAGCATAACTACTGGATTGGGCCCTCCAGGCAAGCAAAGCGAGGCAGTGTTTAATTTGACCTGGTTTGAGGATTGTTGCTGGAACTTGGGCATAAGATAGACACTAGGCAGGACTAGAGCAGCAGTGCCCATGCCCAGAGGCAGAAATGGAGGCACCTCAAGGATTAAACAGTGGAAATGTAGATCCTCAGGGATTTTAAGCATCTTCAGGGTTAGGCAGTAGCTTAGTAGAGTTTCAAGTATCAGTGTCACCTAAATTTTGGACTGGGGTACCCAAAGCAGGAGTTAGCACTTAATTCTTTTTTGAGATCTGGGGATAAGTGCAAAGGCATTGAAACAATATGTTAGTACTATTCACATCATTACATGAAAGAGAGAGAGAAAAAAGAGAGATGCAGTAACTTGAGATTTAGCATGGGACAGAAGTTTATATTTTCAGGCTTAGATTTCATAAAGTAAAACCACACAGCATTATCTAGTAGCAGTAAATTTTCCGCTATCTGTGTACATATTTCTATTCTAATACTGTACAATAACCACAATGACCAATAAAGAAAAAAAAACCCTGAGGGTGTATCTTTGACATTTACTTTTATTTACTTAGCTTTCAGTCTTGTTCCCGCTGAAGACCATAGCAAAATTCCTATTGACTTTAGTAATAGCAGGAGAATGTTCTTAATTTTTACCTATTCCAATATATTCCATCATATTAGCAAATCATGTAGATAGTGTAACTATTTTTATGCTCTGTGCAGTATCCACAATGAATACCTCAACTCTTTTAATAGAGCCAATAATATATAATCTAATTCTGAAAAGAACAACAGAGCAATGTGTTCAGCATTGTGTAGGAATAAATACTTGTCTTCTAAATAAATATTTGTCACCATTAAACTGCAAAGACAACAGTGAAAATACATTAAAAACTGACTAGTTTGCTTATGAAACAGTTTAAGAAAGAAGGTAATCATTTTACCTTCCGAGGACACCTTTACCCATTTTTAAGGACCTATTTTTAAGGAATTGCAATATGCAAGTGCAAATATGTGTGGAACATACTGATTTCAGTGCCAGAAAATGTTACACAGGAATTTTTGAAAGTATGAAGCAAAATGCAGGACTATGTAGCACTTTAAAGACTAACAAGATGGTTTATTAGATGATGAGCTTTCGTGGGCCAGACCTACTTCCTCAGATCAAATAGTGGAAGAAAATAGTCACAACCATATATATCAAAGGATACAATTAAAAAAAATGAACACATATGAAAAGGACAAATCACATTTCAGAACAGAAGGGTGATGGAGGGGGTGGGGGAAGGAAGGTAAGTGTCTGTGAGTTAATGATATTAGAGGTGGGGAAAGGTAGATATCTGAGAGCTAATGGTATTAGAGATGATAATTGGGGAAGCTATCTTGGTAATGGGTAAGGTAGTTGGGGTCTTTGTTCAATCCCCCCCCGGAGAGTGTCGAATTTTAGCATGAATGACAGTTCAGAGGATTCCCTTTCAAGTGCAAATGTAAAAGGTCTTTGTAGCAGAATGCAGGTAATTAAGTCATTGAGACAGTGTCCTTTCTGGTTGAAATTGCAAGAAATTGTTTTTTCTTTGTGTTCCTGTCTGATATCTGTTTTGTGGGCATTAATCCTTTGGCAAAGTGTCAGAGACGTTTGTCCAATGTACATAGCAGACGGACACTTTCGGCACATGATAGCATAAATTATATTTCTGGATGCGCAGGAATATCTGTTCTTGATCTTATAACTCACTTGGTTAGGTCCAATAATGGTATCAGCAGAATGAATATGTGGACAAAGCTGGCAACGGGGTTTGTTGCAAGGGAAGGTACCAGGGTTGGTATTAGTGTGGTATGTCCTGTGGTTGTTGGTAAGAATCATCTTGAGGTTAGGTGGTTGTTTATAGGAGACTATGGTACAAATCAACAATGGAAAATTAGACACCACTCTCTACAGAAAACCCACTGACTCATACAGGATGTGTCTAGACTACAGAGTTTTGTCGACAAAAGTGGACTTTTGTTGACAAAACTATACCTGCGTCTACACTACCGCTGAGTTCTGTCGACATAACGTCGACAGAACTCAGCAGTTTTGTCGACACTGGTAAACCTCATTTTACAAGGCATAACGCCTTCTGTCGAAAGAGTTCTGTCGACAGAAGGTGTTATTGCATGTAGGGTTGTGTCTAGACTACAGGGTTTTGTCGACAAAGCAGTTTGCTTTGTCGACAGAACTGAATGTAGTTTAGACGCTCTTTGTCGACAGAAGCTTTGTCGACAGTATCTGTCGACAAAACTTCTGTCGACAAAACCCTGTAGTCTAGACGTACCCACAGTTACCTACATGCTTCCAGCTCCCATCCAGAACACACCATACGCTCCATCGTCTATAGCCAAGCCCTTCGATACAACCGCATCTGCTCTACTCCCACTGACAGAGACCAGAAGCTTCAGGATCTCTACCAAGCATTTATAAATCTCAACTACCCACCCGGAGAAATAAAAAAGCAAATTGAAAGAGCCAGACGAATACCTAGAAACCATCTACTTCAAGACAGACCCAAGAAAACCAACAATAGAACACCACTTGTCATCACCTACAACCCCCAACTTAAACCTGTCCAACACATTATCAATAAACTACAGCCTTCACTGGAACAGGATACCATACTTCAAGAGGCTCTGGGAGACAGACCCATAGTCTCCTATAAACAACCACCTAACCTCAAGATGATTCTTACCAACAACCACAGGACATACCACACTAATACCAACCCTGGTACCTTCCCTTGCAACAAACCCCGTTGCAAGCTTTGTCCACATATTCATTCTGCTGATACCATTATTGGACCTAACCAAGTGAGTTACAAGATCAAGAACACATATTCCTGTGCATCCAAAAATATAATTTATGCTATCATGTGCCGAAAGTGTCCGTCTGCTATGTACATTGGACAAACGTCTCTGACACTTTGCCAAAGGATTAATGCCCACAAAACAGATATCAGACAGGATCACAAAGAAAAAACAATTTCTTGCCCTTTCAACCAGAAAGGACACTGTCTCAACGACTTAACTACCTGCATTCTGCTACAAAGACCTTTTACATCTGCACTTGAAAGGGAATCCTCATTCATGCTAAAATTCGACGCTCTCCGGGGGGATTGAACAAAGAACCCAACTACCTTGCCTATTGCAAAGATAGCTTCCCCAATTATCACCTCTAATACCATTAGCTCACAGACACTTACCTTCCCTCCCCCCCCCCTTCATCCTCCTTCTGTTCTGAAATGTGATTTGTCCTTTTCATATGTGTTCATTTTTTAAAATTGTATCCTTTGGTATATATGGTTGTGACTATTTTCTTCCACTATTTGATCTGAGGAAGTGGGTCTGGCCCACGAAAGCTCATCATCTAATAAACCATCTTGTTAGTCTTTAAAGTGCTACATAGTCCTGCATTTTGCTTCAGCTACACCAGACTAACACGGCTACATTTCTATTACTTTTGAAAGTATGTGTTTCTTGAAAGAGAGTTCTCTAAAACAAAATTCCTCTAGTACACTAACTATTGCAAGAGGCTGTGTGTATTGCAAATGCTAAGAGTGTATGCATGTGCCTTGTGCAAGGTAATCTCCTTCTTAAATACTTATGATGATTAAGAATTTTCTGCATGGTATTAATCTGAATACACAATAATGCTGAGTGAGAGATTTGTTAACTGGAATCAGTGGCCTTGCAGCTTATGTTGCTCTTGACCTCATCCAGCATACTGGAAGCAAAATGCATGGAGAAGATAGTTGCACTTTTGCTCATAAGACCCCTCTCTTCCACCTTAGGCACCTTCCTCTGACATCCTTTTTCAGGAAGAATGTAGCCAAGTTCATTTTTCACCACTCCCACTATGTCTTCCTGGGATGGAATGGATTAATTGTGTTGGCCTAATTCAAGACTTGAGCTTGGATTGCTTGAAACAGTGGCCTTCACTCATTACAACTCCTCTTCCATCACATGCAGCTAGTTTAAAAAGTAAAATATTATTTCAACAAGGTGCTAGAAAGAAATTTCTGAATAGTACAATTTTCCATAGTACTAGTTCTTTGGCTGTGTTTTTTACCCCTTGCCCACCCTTCTCAGCTTGTACATTGCTGGGTTACTCAAGTTGTTGTCTGAGTAGATACAATAAGTATATCAAGAATTATTCAGTGATTTAGTTAACTCTTTTACTGCAAAAAATGATATAAAAAAGAACTCAAAAGAGAAGTCCATTTTCTTTAAAGGCTTAGATGCTGTTTTGTTTTGTCTTTAAAGCTTGAAATATTTTTGTGGTATACAAAAAGCAGCATTTTTCTTTCTTTCTTCTGTTTCAAGAGACTTCCTGACAGCTGAAGACAAAGAGAATATTTTTAATGCTGATCATTTCCCGCTTTGGTACAGAAGAGCCGCTGAGCAGATACCTGGCAGCTTTGTCTATTCAATCCCATTTAGCACAGGTCTGTAATTTTGTCATATTTTAAATATTCCTAACACTGGGAAGATCCCACATACATAGTTGGATTCAGGAGAGGGTTTTTTTAAAATGAGACTTATCTTCTGAAATCTTCTCTGGAATATTCACCAAGTTCACCAAACCTGTAATCAGGCAGAGGGGGGAAATCTGATGCGTGTCTTCCTGTGTTGTACCTGTTTTGTGGATAATTACAGGTTGTAATTGAATGTCAGATCAGCACTTTTCCTGAGCATTACATTCATATAAATACGTGATATTTTTTTCAAACTAAAAATCTACAGCTGAACTTGCTTATGCTGCCAACTTGTTCTGATCTGAATAACTTTTTTTTACACCTTGTAGAAACAGCAAACAAAAGCAATGTGGTGACAGCTAGTACTGCCATTCAACTTTTAGATGACAGAAAATCTCCAGTGGTTGCAGGTAAAATTGTTTGTTTATTCCTATATGAAAGCTGTGTGTGAATTACATACTTTCTCAGACTGTTCTGACTTAGTGGAGTTTTCATGCAGAAAAGCAATTTGAATGAAAATATCCCCGAAGTGGGATAGAATGCTTTAAAGCGTAGGTCTTTGCTGGCCTCCTCCCTCTAAGAGCTTAGGTCTGTATTCATTGGACTTCAAAGTCCCCCTGTAAACTGCTGTATGACATAGCAGTAATATCATAGCACAATCAGCAAAGATTTTTCAGTACTCCTAGGAGCAAGTGTTCATGGTTATAAACCCTGAATGAGTTTATCTTAAGCAAAAAAAAAAAAAAAAAAAAAAAAAACACTAGTTATATAGTGACATTCAACATATTCTTCAGAATTTAGAAAGCACTGTCAATAGTAAGTGACCCAGAACTCAATCTATTCCACTGAACAAAGAGAAGGTTAAAGAATGACTTGATGAGTATCTAGAAATATGGGGAACAGAAATTTGGTAATAGAGGGTTCTTCTGTCTACCAAAGGTCTAACAGGATTAAATGCCTAAAGTTGAAGTCAAAAAAATTCAGACTAGAAATAAGTCACACATTTTTAACAGTAAGGGTAATTATCTATTGGAAAAACTTACCAAGGGTTGTAGATTCACTATTACTGGAATTAATAAAATCAAGTTTGAATGTTTTTCTTTTAAAAGTTAAGCTTTAGTTCAGGCACAGATATTGGATGTGATGCAGGAATTAATAAAGGTCATATAGCTGATGTTATGTGACAGGTCAGAATAGGTGATCATCATAATGGTTCCTTTGGTCCATAAAATCTGTGAATTTAGGTGAGAAACTCTGACTCCCCACAAGCATTTTCCTTTATGCATCCTCACCTGTGCATTTCAGAAAGGAGAAGGGAAAGGACCTCAACATTAACTTTTTTTCCTAAGGAGTTAGTGATGCCCCTCCATATTGTCAGACTAGCCTTGAAGTCAACTAGCTTTTTGGGTTCACAAAGGAAACAAAATTAGACTACAAGGCTGGAGAGTATCGAAATATGATGTTGATATGCGTTTAACAGCATAGTAGTGCTTCTGTACTAAAGTTAGAGTAAGGTTTTTTTTTTATCTAATGTAGAGATTAAACCTCTTAGTTTTGTCTGAAGAATAAAAGGTACCTTCTCCAAATATACAAGTAAAAACTGGATTTTCTATGGATTTTCAGTTGTCTCTTATTTGGTTTGAGTTCAAATTATCTTAAATTTTTCTGAACTCTTTTACTAACAAATGCCTGGTATGTTATCACTGACATACTCAGTATAGTTAAACTTCAATATCAGCTACCTTCAAGTCCACAATTCAAGAAATTAGGTTGTAGGTGAAGCAAAGTTGATGCAACATTTTTTTTCCTGCATTTACCATTCTATTCCCATTTTTTCTCAAATGGCCACTATTTCCCATCATTTACAACAGATCCGACACTACACAAACGATGGATACTACTAATACACTCAGTAAAGGTGACCACTACTTTACTGTCTGAGTTGAAAGCACAGGCTGCATTCTAGAATCTGATACCCATTTCACTAGAGCATTCTGCGGCTATATTTAGCAACCTTCAAGTCTGCCAGTGTAGGACATGAAAATATTTGGAATGTTCATGGAAATTGGAACTCCCTGTACTTGTTGCATGTTGTGTTGTTATTATCAGCTTAAATGGTTTTCTACTATAAATCCTTTTTTAACAATATTTTCATACTATCAATCAAATACACCAGTTTCTTTTCAAAAGAAAAGAAAATTATATTGGAAAATTATATCGGTAATTAGCAGTATTTAAATCCAGCCCCTTTATATCTCATACCTCTTTCACTTAAGCATCAGAAATAGTTTCTGCTTTTCTATGGAGCAGCTTCTAGAGGGGAAAGAAACACTCACTTTGCAAGCAGGTAACACAGCACTAGAGTGGAGAGAGTGAGGAATACAACATTTTATTCCCATCTTTGGCAGAGTGTAATCCAGCGGTTATAACTTAGCATGTACCCAAGGACATAGATTTGGCAGGTTCTTTCTGAGAGGCGGTGTGGCTGATTTGAGAGGTTGGGGTTGCCATATTAAATATATAGGCTCTGTTCACAGCTCTGTTAGTAGTGACTTATGCATATTTTGATTACCTCCTTTGTAAAATAGGGCTATTGGTTTTTGACAGCTTTCTAAGCAAGGGGGATAAGGTATTAAGGATGGTGAAATGCAGACAACACTTCATCACTTCACCATACTGCAGGGGTACTGGAACAATTTTTATAATGGGAATGCTGAATGCCACTAAACCAAACTGTAAATCCTGTTTGTAATGGAAACCACTTCACATCAGAAGGTGCTGCAGGCCCCCCACACTCCTTGTTTCGGTGCCTATGTAAACAATGGTGTTTTGAAGAGCTGAGATTTTAATTTTTGATAGGGATCTCCTTCTCTCTCTCCACCAACTGAGAGTCTAAATCAATTAATATGACGTCTAATTGAGAACTATACTTGTTATGTTGAGGTAAGTTTGCCCCTCAGCAAGATCATAGAATCATAGACTACTAGGACTGGAAGGGACCTCAAGAGGTCATCGAGTCCAGTCCCCTGCCCCCATGGCAGGACCAAATACTGTCTAGACCATGATGGTTACCTCTTGGTTCTTGCTTCAAGTGGAATTGAGGGCTCTTGGAAAGAGGGATGCTGTCTGTGCTGTGAACCTCATCTCAGTCAAAGAGCAGCATCTGGAGGTTCCCAAATGAAAGAACTTTTGAGATCCAGTGTTAGTTTGCTTTCTGGCCTCTGCTTTATATGCTATAGCTTTGATGGAGGCTCCTCCACCCTGAGGAATTGTGGTGGGCCCAGTGGAGAAGATGTGGCCATACACAAGCTGATCTCACCACAGGAATGCAGAAACCATTGAGCTGTAGTTGGAGAGGGTAGAAATAAAACTAATTTCTCTCTCCCTCTACACACACACATAATTAGCTCACCCTGCCCCTCTCTACCCTTTTGGCGATCTTTTCTGTCCCACTGGAGGGAAAGTTAGGGGAACATCCCTACCTACTCCAAACCAACCTATATTTATCATATTAGGAAATTACATAAACAAACAAAAAGTAGTTTAATGGGATTCAAGCGGGTTAAGTGAGTCTTATCCCCAGCATACAATCCCTGAAAAGTAAAGGGCATGCCATTGCAAATAATGGGACATCTTTGAACTGTTCCTTAAAACTCAGCATATCCCCACTGATAAAAAAAATTCCAGTGTGTCACAGGAAAGGTGCTCTTCTGCCCTGAGTTGATGAGAATATACACAACTCATTGTTCTCCTTCACAACGTAAGAGAAAATCTTAATTATAATCTCATCATTCTCTTACAAAAACATATGAGAACAATTAACTTGTGCAAAAATGTCAAACCGGATAATAGCTAATGTTGTTGCAGATATAATTAAGGTTTTTCATTGTACTGGGAGGGATACTGAAGTGTCATGTAATAATATGTTCCTTTTTAAGGTGGAGACAAAATTAAGTTCCTTGTGAAAGCACAAAGAACAGTTCTTCTTGCCTCACTCATTCATTTTCTTAGTTTCCCCTGCTTCTTCAACAACTACTTTGCATAGAAGTATCCATCAGACAGTAACAGAAGTTCAGAGAGACAACAATTATATGAATTATTCTATTTATACTTCAGCTACAGAGCATAAACGGACGTTATCAATTCTATTTCCACATGGAACAAGTTATAGTACAACTATCCTATGTCCAGAGTAGCTTTAGTTCTTAGTATGCTGAGAGCTGCTACTTACTTTAAAAATAAATAAAAAGGTAGGAAGTGGAGAAGCAGAGGATGACTGGAAATTGTGATTTCACTGTACAACTTAGAGATTTTTCAAAGAATTGTCAATTATATGTTTAAAAGCATCTCTGGGACATAAAGGTCCAGATTTTTAAAAGCATTCAGGCAATATACAACAGTGGTACAACACCTGTCTGTTTTCTTTTCATTTCATATTCAAAAGTGAATTAGTTTCCTATGTCCCGTTGACTTTCAATGAAACTTTGACTCCTAAATCACTGTTTGGCATTGTTGCAATGAGCAGAGCAATGTCTTGAAAAATCTGGCCTAAAATCAGGTTCTAAGTCATTATTTAAAATGGGCTCCTAAGTAATTTATGGTAATATTTTAAAAATCACTTTTATCTAAAGTTGTAATTCTGCCAAAACTCCACTTTCTAGGTTTTTTTTTTAAATAAATACTCTTTATTCCCAATAACTCAGTAGATTACAGCACACTGGTGCTGAAACACCCCTTAAGTTTAAAATCACTGTATTCATTACGTAGGTATTGACTGAAAATAAAGCTGCACCAGGTCATTTTTGTTTGCAAACACCCTAAAATAGTAAGGTATTTTTAAATTAAAAATGTATTTAAATATGAATATTAATGGAGAATATTATTTAAATCTGACCGTGGGGGAGAAATTAAATTCTTGCTGTCATGTATGCAACCCCCTCTGTTCTGTTTGCATTTTTTCTCTTTTTGTTTTCATCTTTTGTAGAAGATAATCACTGGCAATAGGCCCCTTATCTATACTAACTTATTTGGTTCTGTGCTGACAATGTCATGTTCCACATGGAGGAATCATAATCCAATAATAATGGCAGGAGATCTTCAAAATCAATGACTCTGTAGGGTTAAAATTGTTGGCAACACTGCAGAATTTTGTGTGCTGCCGCTGCTTTACCATCTGTACCTCCTCTGTTCAGTCCAAAGTGAGACTACATTTACTTGACTAGAGAAAAACATAAGACACTTCTAAATTCCTTCTTCTCCAACTGACATATAATTACGTTAACAACTTAAATGAATGCAAATTTGAGTAGAGGGTTATCTGTGTATGTTTAGAAATACACTGGTATATTTATTGGGTTTGTGTATACTTTGAAAGCTTAATTTATTTGCAGCAGAGAGATGAATAATAAACCTGAAAAATGTGTATACTGGGCATAGTTAAAATGCAGTTTTGCTCAGAAGAGATATGTCTTGGTGTGCCACCTAATATTTCCTCTGTGGTTTCTATATTGAGTTTACATTTTAAAAAGCATGTTTTTTTAAATTGCCAGTGCAGCCAGGTCAACCTGTGGGTTTTTTATTGTTGTTTTTCTTCCATTGAGATGAGGGAAATTTGGATGTGAATTTTGATTTTTGATGGCAATGCAGCTGATTAGCAATGACGCCATTTAGGACTGAGCTTCTCTTCTGCAGCTTGTGTGAATGGTAGCAACTATGTGATTTTTATGGTGAACTACTACAAATTTAACTATTGTACTCTTGTGTTATTCTCTGGTGTGGTTAAATAGCAAAATGATTGACAGCTAATTCCATATGTTTGTCCTTTGACAGAGGCATGACTTTAATGTTCTTTGACATTGAGAAATAAAGAGTGGAGATAATACTGTAATGGTTGGCCCAGACCAGTTGCTCATAAAGAGTAAGAAAGCCCAGGCCCAGTTCTCTCCACTGACCATCGAGCTAGAGACAATGAAAGAATTCTGATTTGATCCCTTCATTCACCCCACCCCTGTATATAGGTTATGGCCCAAAGGCCATGGTATAACCTCGTCCTTACATTACATAGCACCTTTCATTCTGAATGGTCCCCAAGCACTTCACAACCATTATGCAAAAGAACTCCACTGAACTCGAACCACGTTTGGGATGGAGAGCAAGAGTTAATAAATGCACATCACACTGCACAATGGCAGAGAATTTTGGTAAAGAATAGTAAGCCAAATGTCTTTCCTTACAAAAACTGTCAAGGGATATTGAATATTACCACAGACAAGACAGTGCTTAGATTTTAATAGTGATAGAGATGTAGCCGTGTTAGTCTGGTGTAGCTGAAACAAAATGCAGGACTATGTAGCACTTTAAAGACTAACAAGATGGTTTATTAGATGATGAGCTTTCGTGGGCCAGACCCACTTCCTCAGATCAAATAATGGAAGAAAATAGTCACAACCATGCCTTAGATTTTAAGGCATCAGCCAAAAGACCCATAAGCAAGTGGTTGAATTGCATAGTGCTCAGTGCAACTATGTCAGAAAGATGAAGAACTGAGCAGAACGGGTCAGAATCTTGCAACATGTCAAACTTGAGGCTTAGCCTACTCTCCTTCCTCTAAAGCTTCTGGGGTACAAGTTTTCCTGTTTCTTGTTTTCCTTTTACTGTGTGAGATCAGGTACATTCTAGAATATTTCAACTAATTTAGTCTGAGGGGTAGTGTTAGTTAGTATCTGCAAAAACAACAAGGAGTCCTGTGGCATCTTATAGACTAACAGGTTGGTGGTAGTCTATAATTTACAAACCTATCTAATCCTATTTGCTCTGTAGAGAGGAGTATGCAAATAAACATTAACAGTGACTTTTACATGTATATTTATGTCTAGCATTGGAGGATATGCAAAAGCAATATGATACTTGCTAATAGGAGACACTTCAAATTCTAGGAATGATTGTTGAGTATCTTTGTATTGCATCTTAATAAATACCGATTCTGTCATTTGAAGAAGACCTTTCTATGTAAGTTTAAACAGTCAATATATAAAAAGATTATACAGCTTTGAAAATCTAGTGGGTTTCTCATTACCATGTTCCATTTCAGAATGCAAAGTTTTCAGTAGAAGAATAGTTTATAATTATTAGATGAACTAGCTTTTAAGTACAACAGTGCTTTCCCCCCTCTAATGTCATAACTGAGGGCTCATCTGTTCCACCAAAAGTAGAAAGCACTTGTGTCACTTATTGGTGAAAATATGAAATTGCATATATCTTGTTACTTTGCATACTACCAAAGGATGGCATGGTCAGGGAGGAAGGTCTAATGGGGCAAATATCTGGTAGCTTTGTTCTGTTGCTGGTAGCTTTGTTCTGAGATGTAATTTTAAATAGATACTGTTTTGCTATTTATATTTGAATGTCAACATTAATCACCGTATCACATGCAAAGCAGAACATGGGCACTGTGTGCAGTCAAAATTTCCTGCTATCACTACATTGCTGTTTTAAGTCAGATTAATATGTTCACAAACTCATTTTAAAAGCATCAGAAGCCTTATTTATCAGGTAAGAATTTTAGTCTCTGAATACAATCAAGCCCTGATTAAGGCATGTCCAGTTAACTGAAACTCAGGAATGGTAAATGGGGGGATGGATAAGATCTGGAAAAGCAAAGCGATTAGCTTAGGAATGAAGCTAAGCATCTTGAAAACGTGTGAGACATGGGTGATGACAAAAGTTTCAAAGAGAAAGATATTGGCATTTGAGAGGAGTTGTTATAGAAAGATCCTGGGTGTGTCTACACTGGGCCACTTATTCCGGAAAATCAGCCACTTTTCCAGAATAAGCTGCGAGCTGTCTACACTGGCCCTTGAATTTCCGGAATAGCAACGATGCTCTACTGTACAAAATCAGCCACTATTCTGGAAACACTATTCTGCTCCCGCTCGGGCATAAGTCCGTATTCCGGAAAAGCTGAAAACGGAATAGTACTCCTTTTTAAGCATTTCCGGAAATTCATGCCAGTGTAGACGTAGCCCCTGAGAATAGGATGGATGCAGAAGGTCACCAGCAAGGAATTATATAGGAAGATACAACCAAAAGAGAACCTACTGCAGAAGGTTATACAGTGGAAGCTACATTCAGTCATATCTGCAGAATGAATGACGAGCAAAAAGCCAAGACGTTGGTATTCGGCATAATGGACGGTTCAAATAAGAGAGGCAGACCCCACAGAGAATGGGTAGATGATGTAGTAGATTGGTGTGGTGCTAGTCTACAGAAACTAAGCCACTCTACATTAGACAGGGAAAGATGAAAGGAAATAGTGAGGGATGCATCGGACACCAACAGGTTGTGCCCACGAAAGCTCATGATATCATCTACATATTTTGTTAATCTTTAAAGTGCTACCAGACTATTTGTTGTTTTTTAAGTTTATCCTGTACAACTCGGCTACTCCCTGAAGCTTTTCAAAACAGTAATACTATTCATGTAGCAAGTTACTACTCTGCTTCAGTAAAGATGACAAAATCTGGCCCAAATCTTTAGATGCTGCAAATATTTTCCTGCTCAAAGCGGCAGAAGTTGAAGAAAACAGAAAGGGCAGATGCTTTTTACCTGGTGCAGATCTGATTAAATTTCCTTACACAGTTTATTATCTTTCTATAGGTATGTGGTATTTAAAGTTCCAAGGAATCTGAGGTATCACATAATAACAAGTCATATTGAGCAGGTGCATTTAACTTTATAGTAGTTGGTGTCAGAGTACAAGGACACAATGAGTATTGAGTTGCTCACTATTCTTTGCCATGTGAATAAAAATAGACAAAAGTTTTGAGAAACCAGAAACATTACTCTATAGTGTCAATACTGAAGTGCACAAGTAAAAGTCATATGATCTTTGACATCTATTTTTATATGTCCTTTTTATATTTGTCCACTGATACCTAGTGGTGATGATCGAAATACATTTTCCAATGAAAGATTTTATGCAAATGAATGTGCTGTACCTGTTTTACTAGAATTAGGGGAATCCATTAGTGCCATTTATTTATATTAAAATTATAGATTTTTACAATATTTTGGAACTGTTTGAATATACATTTTCTTGTTAAGAATATAAAAGTTTAAAAGGATCAAGCCATTTATAAATTAAAAATAGGAGAATTAATCAAATTTCCTAGCAAAGGTAGCCTAGCAACAGCTCTTTTTTCTGACAATTTCATTGTGTATTCCCTATCTCTCTACAACATTATATTATGCAAACGTATAATATGGTTTTCACTCCTTTAAATAAATAATTGCTTATAAAAACTGAACAAGAACATTTCGCCTTTCAAATATATAACTTTTCAGAGAGGAAGTTTTATTAAATTAGAAGAGAGGAAAAGATAGATAAATAAAACAGACTACTATTCAAAAATCTCAAAAGATCAGCTCATAAACGTGCTCCAACATTTTATATGTAAACCTTTGTTGGTCAGTACTTTTCCTCTTAGTCTCTGAGGGCTTATCTAGACTACGCGGAACAGTCAAAAGAGGATATGCAAATTCCGCAGAGCTTTTGAAAGTGAAAGTAGTTTAGACGCGGCTTTTTCAGTAAACCTCCCCTTTGTCGAAAAGCTGCTCTTCCTCAAAAAATGAGGTTTACATGGCTTTTTGACAAAGGGGGTTCACCAAAAAAGCCGCGTCTAAACGACTTTCACTTTCGAAAGTTCTGCTTTTGAAAGTGCGATCGGAAGAAGATTTGCAAATTCCCGCAGAATTTGCATATCCTCTTTAGACTGTTCTGCATAGTTTAGATAAGCCCCTAGTCTGACACCTTGGCTATGTCTACAGTGCATTGTAGTTCAAAATAAGATATGCAATTTGAGCCATGCAAATTGCATATCTTATTTTGGTCTCATTTCAAAATAGCTTATTTCAGAATTTGGCACTGTCTACACTGTGCCAAATTTTGAAATAACCCACTATTCCAAAATGTCCCTTACTCGTCATGTATGAGGTTTACAGGAACATTGGAATAGTGAGCCTGAAATAATGGGCTTGCTGTTAAGTCATGGGATAACTATTTTGGGATACTCCGTTATCCCGAGATAGCATTGCAGTGTAAATGTAGCCCTTCAGACCTCTACTTTCAGTGCTAAATCACTGTTTTCTATATTTTAATCCTAAACTACTACACTTTGGATGCATCTACACTGCACCATTATTTCAAAATAACACGTTATTTCGAAATAACAATGCAGGCATCTACACAGCCATTCCATTATTTCAAAATAATGGATGGCTTATTCCGAAATATGTAAACCTATTCTGTCTGTTCCGAAATAGCTATTTTGAAATAAGGCATGTGTAGACACTCCACTGCTGCTATTTCAAAATGGCACCTCACCAGGCCATTCTAAGTTATTCTTCCCTAGTGCCTCCTGGGGCTCTAAATCGAAATAGCACTTTGCATTAGAGAAGCCTGCCCCAAACTAATTTTGAGGCTTCCCTGCAGTGTAGATGTGCTATTCGATATAAGTTATTTTGGAATAACTATTCTGGAATAGCTTATTTCAAAGTAAGAGTGCAGTGTAGACATACCCTTTGTGTTGCTAGTTAGCCAGAGGTACCCGAGTCTACCAGAACTCATGACAGGTCATGTTCTTTGCTTGATTCTTTCATAGACCTCCCAGCCTCACCGTATTCCTTTGCCCATCTTCTATTTTCACCTCACTTCACACAAATTGATAAATACTCACTATTTTCTAAGTCATTAAAATGGTGCAAAAGTGAAGAAAGCCAATTAAAGGATACTAAAACTCCTTAGAGAATTGGAATGACTCCACCTAGTAGATGTTGGTCTGTTGGCCAGATCTCCACAATCATAGATAGTTAAGGAGGAGGTGGCAGCAGCTGTGTTTCAAACTTGGAACACACTATGATTTTGGGTGTCTCTGTTTTGGGATATTCAGGTGCCTGATTTTCAGAGAATACTCACTCTGAAACTTATGCACCTTTCAGGTGTCACAGGCTGTGTACTCAAAAATGGAGGCACTCAAAATCATGAATCACTTTTGAGAGTCGCAGTCTTTACTGTGCTAGTCATATGTATATTCAAGATGCCTAAATTGGCACATATCTGAGGATATGTCAACTGTCCAAGTCAATCTAAGACTCTTGACTAAATAGACTTCAGCTAAATGAGGTTCAACTGTATTGCCATATGGGAATATTCCGGGTTACCTGTTAGTATTTAACTACCCCTTATTAGCTTTGTGAAGGATGGTTGTAGTGGTTTAAGAATTAGTACTATAGACTCAGACATTTAGTATTAGTACTATAGACTCAGACATTTTAAAGCTTTAGGTTCAGATTTTTAAAAGTGTGTACCCAGTGTGGAATGTGCATACAACTGTTGTGCATACGCTTTAGAAGTTTTGCAAATGAAAAATCTCAGCATGCACAAATGTGAGCCATTGACTTCAACAGGTTAACACACTGTAACTACCAATTACCTTTAGGAACTAAGTACATTGTAAATGCCTCCCAGATGGCCATTCCATTGTACTATGATATATTAGGTTAACGTATTAGATAGAATTAAAGCATCAAATAATTGTTTATAAACTATTGTGTACTGTTAAGGTTACCTGCTGTTTTGCCTGCTACTACTTTGAATGTGACTACAACCATGCAAAGCACTTAAAAGGTATAGGTCCATCTATAAAAAGTAGTCTCTTAGTAGTAGGGTTTAAGAGAAAATGAATGTGACATTACACTGAAACACCATCCAGATGTTCTAGGTTTTCTAAGATATATGCTTTCCTCATTAGTCAAGAGAGTGATTTACTTACGCCAGTGTGCAAGCCGCTGAACTTTCTAATCAGCAGTAATGCTGAGGAAATCCCTTGCATTGTCCCTGCATGCTTTCGTGGAAAATACAATTAGTTTATATTTTGCCAAAGGATCTAATAGATTTTGCATATTCTTTTTACATTCATAAATCTCATATTGAGATGTATAATAATGACTTCAGTAAAAAAGCAGAATGTACATTCAGTATTCAAGACATTTGCATATGCACACAGTTCACTTCACCTTTTAGAAATGATGCTTTTACCAGACAACACAATTCTTATAAAATAAAATAAATTAATGGAGATTGCCAATCTCCTAGAACTGGAAGGGATCTTGAAGGTCATTGAGTCCAGTCCCCTGCCTTCACAGCAGGACCAAGTACCATCCCTGACAATTTTTGCCCCAAATCCCTAAATGGCCTCTGCAAGGATTGAATTCACAACCCTGGGTTTAGCAGGCCAGTGCTCAAACCACTGAGCTATCCCTCCCTCCTAATTCTTGGAGGGATATGTCTCTGTTAAAATAATCATAATTTCTGAGCATAAATATCACAGCTGCCTAATCCTCTATTTCATTCTTTAGCACTCATCACTTGAATGTAAGTGCTGCTCAGGTAGCCTAGGTCTACATTAGATGAGGTAGGTTGGCTTAACATACACCATCCAGTTACACAAAATGTGTAGTGACAGACCCAGCCTAGCTGTCTGTTGCTCACTGTTGGAGAGAATACATGCTGGAGCTTGAGTGTACAACTTTCTCTTTCCCAAGTAAAAAAAGGCCAAGCCTAAGTTCAGCATAATCAGACAGGCACCTGGGGTCAAATAGAACTTCCTAGAAGCTACAGGCTGATTGGTTACCTGCAGCCAATTAAGGCCTGTGGTGCCGTTTTAAAAGGGCTCCCCTCAGGCAAGGAAAGGGGAAGGAATAGAGTGAAGGATAGGAAGGAGGAAGTGCTGTGTGGGTCTGAGTGGAGGACTGGTGAGCAAGTACTAAAGGAAAGGTACTGGGAGGGATTATGTGGGGAATTGGCCCAGGGAAAAGCTGTCAGGTTGAGAGAGGCCATAATCTTGTCTGTTGCTACTGTGCTACTGCCTTAGGGTCCCTGAGCCAGTATCTGGAGTAGTGGGCAGGCCTGGGTTCCCCCAAACTCCCTACAACATCTCAGCCTTGAGAAGGGAGATAGGGATTTTACCCCAAACCTATGAATTAGCCTTTGATGAGTATGGCTCAGTAGGCTGTGGATCCTGCCCCTAGTAGAAACACAGGCAGTGTGGTGCACCATAGTGAGCCTCTGAGGCTAACACTATCTACCAGTGGTGTGAGTCCCATGGGGGATAGCTGGAGCTTTCCCACAACTGGTGTCAAGAGTGGGATTGTTCAACAGTGCTGTGGATGAAAGAGGGTGGGGACAAAAAACAAACAAAAAAGGTGCACTAGGGTGTTGGTTTTTATTCTCCTTCTTAATTGGGTTAGAGGCTCTCACAATGGAGGACTTAGTGAAAGCACTGGTACAGGCCATGGAAGCCCAACAAATGTCCTCCTGGGTAAATCGAATGCTAGAAGATTGATCTCCAGAGAGTTGATCTTCTCTATAGTGTAGACATTCCCATAGAGTAGAGCTGTATGCTGATATGCATAGTGAACGTTGAGGAGGATTTTGCTCCTTACTCCGGTAAGTTGGGTTAGGCTGTTCTTTTTGAGAAATGTAGCTAAAGTGGGAAAGTTTAGCAGATGTGTGGGTCTAGTAGTGTTCTCTAAAAGCAGATGCCAGCAGTGTTTTGCCAAGGACATTGCTGCCAACCAAATAATTCCTTGATTACATTACATGGCACAGAGTCTGGACTGGTTTTCTGAAATTAAGATAGTCCTGCACTGGTTTGAATTTTAGGTAATTTGTTGTTTCTCTACAATTATGTGGATTGTAAATAAATTCATTCTACACAAAAAACTGTGGATTAGCTAGTTCATCCCTTTCCATGGTAAACCTTTTACTTAAAAAAAATCCACAGGATTTGCAGATTCTCCTCCCCTCCTTGGAGCAGGACTGGCAGTCCTGTGGAAGTAACTCAGCTTGCAGTATCCACAAAGGCAAGAACTCCGTAGAAAACTCTACCCCAAATCTGTGGATCCTTCTCTTATCATGCAGGGCTGACCACAGGCTCAGCCCTTGTTGATAATATGCTCTAGTCATGTACATTGCTGTCAATGAAACATCTGTCCCTTCCCCCGTGATGGGTCAATTCCACATCCAGTTGATTGATGTTTCTGGCTGCCTTACCAGGGAATTATGTTTCACTTAACACAAAAGCAGGATGTACCAAGATTCTTGTGTGAATGACATTTCAAGCCCTATTTTGCAGACCAAAGAGGTTCAGATAAGCATACTTATTCAATGCTGATCTAAAGAGAGCTTTTGTCACCTGGTCATTGGCAAATATGGGTATGTCTACACTACCCCGCTAGTTCGAACTAGTGGGGTAATGTAGGCATACCGCAATTGCAAATGAAGCCCGGGATTTGAATTTCCCGGGCTACATTTGCATAAGCGGGGCGTCGCCATTTTTAAATCCCCGCTCGTTCGAACTCCGTGCCGTGCGGCTACACGCGGCACGAACTAGGTAGTTCTAACTAGGCTATGCAAATGAAGCCTGGGAAATTCAAATCCCGGGCTTCATTTGCAATTGCGGTATGCTTACATTACCCTGTTAGTTCGAACTAGCGGGGTAGTGTAGACATACCCTATGAGATTCTTATTAGGCAAAAATTAGTGTCTTATTTTGTTAATGATGCAAATGATAGATACACTGTGTATGAAGTAATTAAGCTGCCTTTCTGGAAATTCAAGAAGGGGCATCCTCTCTCTGATTGGAAATGAGATCACTTGGGAGAAATGAAGATTTTTATTATCCTTCTGCAAATGTTGGTATGGAAAGACTTCCATATGGCACTCATTACTTATGTTTCTCTTCATCTGTATAACCATTAATGGGCTTTTTTTCTGTAGAGAATACAGTGAAATCAGTGTAGTTTTATCTTCTATTCTACATTGGGAAGAAATTTGAAAGAAGGACCGCTTTCTTCGTGTCAATTTTCCATGTATTGATTCTGAAAATAAAGTGACAAAGTAGCTCCTGTTTGAAAGATAAGAATACAGGCAGTCCCCGGGTTACGTACAAGATAGGGACTGTAGGTTTGTTCTTAAGTTGAATGTCTATGTAAGTCGGAACTGGCGTCCAGATTCAGCCGCTGCTGAAACTGATCAGTTTCAACAGCGGCTGAATCTGGACGCCAGTTCTGACTTACATACAGATTCAACTTAAGAACCCCAGGCATCCCCAAGTCAGCTGCTGCTGAAACTGATCAGCGGCTGATTCCAGAAAGCCCGGGGCAGGGGCTTCCTGTAGTCAGCCACTGGTCAGTTTCAGCAGCGGCTGACTTGGGAACGCTTGGGGCAGAGCAGCTGGGGTGCTGCTGGGTTGGTCCAGTAGCGCCACCACTCCTCGGCGCTACTGGACCAACCCAGCAGCACCCCAGCTGCTCTGCCCCAGGTGTCCTGATTCAGCCGCTGCTGAAACTGATCAGCAGCAGCTGAATCAGGACTCCTGGGGCAGAGCAGCTGGGGTGCTGCCAGGTTGGTCCAGTAGTGCCAAGGAGCGGTGCTGCGGGACCAACCGGCAGCGCCCCACCTGCTCTACCACAGGCCCCGGGCTTTGCTCCACGTCTCCCTGGTCTGCTGGGGGGAGGCACTAGCTGCGCCCCCCCCCCCCAGCAGACCAGGGACACGGGGAGCAAAGCTGCAGCGGCGGCAGGGTGCCGCGCCTCTGAGTCTTTGCTCTGGCAAAGCCGGGGAGGCGCGGGACCCTGCCGCCGCTGCCGCTTTGCTCCCGGTGCCTCTGGTCTGCTGGGGACCGTCTCCAGCATACCAGGGACACCGGGAGCAAAGCCGCAGTGGCGGCGGAGTCCCGCGCCTCCCCGGCTTTGCCAGAGCAAAGCCTCAGAGGCGCAGGACCCCTCCGCCTCCCCGGCTTTGCTCCAGGAGTCCCTGGTCTGCTGGAGATGGTCCCCAGCAGGCCAGGGGCACCCGGAGCAGCTTTTCTCGTCCCGGAGGTCGAGGTGGCGGGACCGCTGCACTCTGGGCGGTCCCGCTGCCTGCGAGCTCCGGGGCGAGAGAGCCCCGTTCATAAGTGCGGATCCGACGTAAGTCGGATCCGCGTAACTCGGGGACTGCCTGTAGTACAATCCATTTTTTAGCTCTCTTTCTAAAAAAAGTGGCAGACAAGCTATCCTGATATTCTGAGGACTAAAGGGGCTCTTCCAGAGTGTAGAGGTGGGAGGGAACTATGTTTATAGAAATACTCTGTATTGCATTGTTGAAACTGATTATCAGTTACCTTTATGGACAAAATAAATCTGTGCAAATAATTCATTTCAGCAGCAGATGTCCATAGTTTTACAAATAATGGACATTTTGTAGGGAAACCCTGGATTCAGCCATACAAAACAAGCAGCTAAAAATAATCTGTCAGGCGTTTGAAAATTATCCCTTATGAACTGCAGTGGTTGTGAAAGATAATTTGTGGTTCTCACAGAATACTTAGCAAATTGTGTCTTTCATCTGAATTTTATTTTTACAGTTAAACATTACATTTTTCTTATTGCAAAATTGTAAGTTTGCATTTGTTAATTTAAATGATTGGCTCTATACTTTTCTCTATTGAAAGTCTGCTGACATTTAAAATGTTAGTAAACATTATCATCTTAAATGGCTGTTTGTGGCAACCATGGGCTGAATTTATAAATCTCTACAATTTTTTCAAAACATAATGTGATGTTTCTGCATTTTGAACATACAGCCTGTTAGAATGTATGTGACACATTTAGTATGGATTGACCTGCTCTAGTCACACAAAAGAATGCATTAATGGAAGTAAGAATGATCTGGCTTTATGGCAGAATTTCACATGGAAATGCCCAAAGCAACTTAAAAGCTCCCTAATAAAGATATTTAAAAATCATTTTATGTCTTTTTTGCTGCTTTAGGAAGAGGGTGTAAGTGTTTTTGGTAGGTTGGTATGAGTTTTGTAAGGGCTGAGCACTGCAGAGGCTCTGCTTCCTTTTTTTAACTTTAAAAATATCAAGAATTTCATGTCTGGTCTCTCTTTGCAGGATAACCTCTTGGAAATCTGAGGGTATTTGTACTTTAAAGTGCCACTTTTGAGTCCTAGGTTACTGGGATCACTGTCTGTGAAATCCTGGCTCCACTGAAATCAATTGGAGCTTTAAAACATTTCAGCTTTACATCTGCATTCTGATTGCATGGGTGCCGTGTGTGTGTAAATGTGTAAAAGGCCTTTGACTGTGGTTTGGCACTCAGGCTTTTGATTTAGTGCACTGATGGTAACATTCTATCCAATACCCTTGTATTACTACCCTAGTTAAGAAGAGCTTCCTTTTTTGTTGCAAAATGCTAATTCTGAAAATGAAATCCAGGCTAGAAAATGTAGATGTACCTATTATAATAATCTAATACTAGATTTAAATGGTGCAGTGAGCTCCCTAATCAAATATTTTGTGAAAAATGTTTCTGCAGTTTAAGGATATCCTTTCCCTTCTGGTGTTGAGGATTTTGTGGCTGCAACTTCCTCTTACAGCAAACTTTCTGCTGCTGGAACACTCTGCTAGGTTAGACTCTCTGGGGAATCTAACCAGCCATCAGAAAAAAAATGAGACTATGCAAACACACAATTATATTAATTTCAGTACCAAATCCATTGTTATTCCTGTTATGAATGTTGCCAAATTGAAGTTTTACGAATTAAGATAATGAGAAGTCTCTGTGGTGGTTATGTGTATTAGTCTTTTGTTGAGGAATAAAGGGTAGCTTCTATGTGTATATTTTGTTATATTTTATCAATGCCCTTTCTCAAATTCTTGTTTCATAATGCTGTGATGCAACCTTTCTCTTCTATCTTGCCCCATCATCCCCACACCTGTTTACTGTTCCCCAAGTAAGAGAACGATGTTTCTTTCTTTGGATATGGCCTAGACCTGAATTGCTATAGTTAATTATGGATTTTACATCTTAAAAACTACGTGGTGGATGCTACATTAAGATGTTTAACTAGTCAAGAAGGTTGAATAGGGGAAAATGTGCTTGCAGATTATTTGTTTAGAAAAATTGCTGGGTCATTTACTTGGAGTGAACATTTTGGCCAATTCTACTACTATGTAGCATGGCCTGTACTTAAAGGTTATTGTGGCATGTTCATTAGGTATGTATTAGGCAAGGTTTACCAAGACATTTAAAATTGCTTTGTTTTTTCCATTCGAGAAATCTCACTTGTGATATCTAGTGACTGTCTCTAATTGCAATATATTGAATTAATGTTACACAAGGGAATAGTTGATGTTGAACAGAAAATTTTAAAGTGGTACCATAAAGATTTAATTAATCTCAAACTCACGTCCTCAGGTAATACTTCAGAATGTATGCATGCACAAAAAAATATTTATTTCATCTGATTAACCTCTCAACATCAATCATTTCCCAGGAATGAATTTCTATTTTACAAAAACTTTTTTAATGTGGAAAAAGCAAATACAGGAGTAACAAGTAAATCAGTCCTATTTGACACTAAGCTTCTGACTGAAATGAGGAGTCTTACTTGAGTGAAACCAAAGGTCAAAAGTAACTTAAGCCAAGGAACTATCAAATGGCTCTTTTTCCTCAGAACTCCCCTGCTCTGTTACTGGGGCCAAGTTTTCTCTGTGGTATTTAGCAGTAATTGCAGCGTAGGCACAACCATACACAGCAGCTGCCAACATCATTAGACATACAATTCCACAGACAACTCCAGTTATCACTACGGTGGCAATTGCATGACGCAAACTAACCGGCTTTGGCTTTGGTTTAGGTTCACAGTCTGAATGGCTACTCTCTTCATTTTCATTGTGCTGAGCATGCTTCAGAGAACTTCTGTGCTCAGAGTTATGGTGATGAATATTAGCTGGATGAACATGAGTAGCTGTAGGTGGGCATGCCCCATACATCTCATAAGGAACTTTGAGGAGGTCCTTTCCCTTCCGATTTTCTGGTGTTGAGCATATAATGCCGTCACTTATTCCTCCTGAAAAGAATATATTAAAGTCTTGAGCTCTTTGACTTTCTGAATTTTCTGTATGTAAAAACTCAGAGAAGCCCAGTGGAATTTATAAACAGCTGCATTTTTCTACTTTGAAAAGAATTTATAGGCACATATTATTTTGCGTATGTTTCCAGTTAGTTAAAGACTAAGGTTATAACACTTTTATATACTTAAATAAGCAATTACTTGTAGCCAGTAATTCATTAGAAGTAAACTTACCTCTACTTTTTTCAGCATTTATAGTAAAACCACCCATCGCCTGCCCAATAGAATAAAAATAGGCAGAAATAAAGCCATAATTGAAAACAAAGACATATTGTTACCATTACTTTTGTATAAATATAAATGGAAAAAATGTCTCTTTGGTAAACATTTCCTGTTAGAATTCACAGAAATATTCCATGAAGTAGTGATGGTTCTAACACTGTGCTACCCCTTTGCCATGATGAAAATTGTGAAAATAAAAAATTCTGTATGCTCTGATTTTTTTCTGAATAGTTTATCAAAGCATAATACCATTCATATTATATGCAAAAACCAATATTTTCCATACAAAGGTTAGAAAAGTATAAGTTATATTTTCTCATTTCAAACTTGTGCATATGGCATATGCTGTGGATTTTATTATAGACCCATAGATTTTAAGGCCAGCAGGGACCATTATGATTGCAGGCCACAGAACCTCATCCACCCACTCTTATAATAGACTTATAACCTCTGGCTGAGTTACTGAATTCCTCAATTCGTGATTTAAAGCCTTTAAATTATAGAGAATCCACCATTTAGACTAGTTTAAACTTGCAAGTGACCCGTGCTCCATGCAACCTTGAGGACTGGTGAACTTGGTGTGTGGGGGAGGGGGAGGGTGAAGCAGGGGTGGAGGATCAGTCTCTAGCATATGTTTCAAAACTCATCTTCTTTCCCACCCCACGTATTAAGGTCCATAGCTACTGGCTATGGATAGAGCCATTGCATGTTTTTATGTTTCTATAATTCAAAAGTAACTAAAGTCAGCTGAAATTTTCCCTCCCTCCACCTTTTCTCTGTGGCCAGGCATGGAGATTTTAATCTTAAAAAGACTTTGTCTTAGAAGAGAGTGAATTAAGATGGGCCCAAACCAAATATCTAAGGCCACACCTTCCAAGATGAATCATAGCCTAGGAGCTGAAGTCCTAGTCTGTAACAGGTCAGATCAAAAGCCTTGCTCCAAAGATGTCCAAACATGCACTTCTTTAGTGTGGATATGGCTAATGATCCAAATTGTGCAGCTCTTAATCCTCCATAGTTGAGTGCCTGAGAAGGGTGTGTTGGAATGGAGAATTAGAATGGTACTTTGACTAAAGCCTTTTCTATAATTAACCATATGCAACAAGAATCAATTGCTTGAGTTGCATTCAGTTCAAGAAATATTTTATTCATCTTCAAGTGATGGTCTCTAGCTATATTCTGCTGAGGTTTGTATGTATGTGCCTGGAGCCAGAGCTTTTCAAAATTGTGATGCCTGTTGGTTAGTACAAGTCACACAAGCATAATTTTAGAGAAATATTAGCGTATAGAATATCCAGACTTCTTCCAACACTGGTTGTGAAAATGGGTTTGTATGTTGTATTTCACTTTTTTTTGGTCATTTGTGCGAATTCGTGTAAAGCAAAGGTGAGGCAAGGGGGGGAAATCACTGAATTGACAAACAATGGCTGTGTTTCTGAAATAAACTAAAGGAGCTGTGTGACTGGCACGGTAATTAAGATAATCTGATATGCTTATCTTGGATCATTACTTTCTTTTGCAAAATATAACAAAAGTCTGAAAGAAATGACTTAATATTTTAGCAGTCCAGAAAGTATTATTACCTTAGCCCCAGGAGAGAGAGCTCTTAGGAGTCTAATTATTTAGTTAAATTACAGAAACACTCTATCAACTCAGCCCATTAAATATTTTAATAAGCTCCACATATCACTACTGGCTTAAAAGACCAGTTTAATTTTACTGATTATTTTCTATAACTAATACCACCTTCCACCTGTTACCTAGTGGTACTGGGCATTTTCTAATTACTGTATTGATGGAATTAAATGTATATGCTCTAACATAAATCCAGCGGACCAGATCTTTATCTGTCCCGGTGCTGCTTCTGACACTGATGGCTGTGTGGGTGCTATTATACCAATCCTGCAGCTCCCCACTCCTAGATGTCCTGGGAGTTGTGCCTTCAGCACAATTTAGAACAGCCTCAAGACCACTTTAAGTTGTGCCCAGCTTCAGTGGTTAACTTGTGCTGGGGATTCCCCTTATGATAAACACCTCCTTCAGTTATACTATAAATGCTACTTTCTACCTGCGCTGAGCATGGCGAGCAATTGGCCCAATGATTTGGTGGTCCTAATGAAATAAGGCCACAGCATTAAATGAGAGATACCGTAGAAAGAAATGTCTCTTCTCTTGGTGGTAATCCTGAAATAAAAATACAATTTTGAGGTGAGTGTGTGTTTGTGTAGTTTAGTGATTACCTATGGAAACTCTGTTTGTCAGTGGGTAACTGGATGGTTCTTAAAATTTGGAGACCTGACTATTTGTTACCAATTCACTAAGGGTGTGTCTATACTACATGGCTCAGTCAATGATCGGCACAGCGTGGCGGCCATTTTGATTTAAATGACGTGGTGATTATTTAAATCGCTGCTTCATTTCTCTTTTTTGAGTAAATTAATCTACATGGCTCCGTCGACGGAGCCATGTAGTTTAGACATACCCTAATAGAAAATACAGATTGTTGGTTACATACATTTAATTTTAACAAGGAAGTGTGCATAGAACTTTCAACATTTCTAGTAACCAAAGTTTAACATTTTATGTTATTCTTGCTAGTTTTAAAGTTATTCTCGCACACATTCACTTTTAAAAATAATTAATTAGAAGGTAAAATAAGGAGTGAAGATTAGTTCCACAGTAATTCTTCTGTTTGTTGAAGGAATAAAGCTATTCTATTTAGGCACAGCAAAGGGCAATCTGTGTTAGGTTATAACATCTCAGGTTTCCTTTCATTCTCATCTCTTCAGCCTTCTACTCTTCTGTGCGCAATCCAAATCTCATCTTTAAGATTCTTGCCCATATGAGTGAAAGCAGTGAATGGATACTGAATAGCAATTGTGTTAGAGTACAAACGTAAGACACAGAGTATTATCACGTGGGCTGTTGCATTGTACAATGCCAATATATTGACCTATATACATGTAACCCAGAGGCACAGAGGCCACTGGTAAGGGAGAGTAAAATCTCCCTTACAGCTTTAGCTGAGAGCCAGTTGCCTTTTCGCTTGTTCTGTAGAGGCATATGGCTTTAGCTCCTAAGGCAGCAGGTTCAATCTATCCTGCTTATGAACTGGTTTTGTTGGCTTTGCGAGCCCCCTCTTGTAAAACTGATGAACCCAGGCCCTCAGCAGGAGGAAATGAATGAGAGACCTTAGAGGCTAAAGTCATGTGCCTCTACAGCATAAGCTAAAAGCCAATGGTCTCTCAGCTAAGGCCACATAGCTGACTTCAATCTCCCTTGTCAGTGGTCTCAATGCGTTCAGGTTACATACAGATAGGAAACCAAGGAAAAATGTATATCACATTCAAGCATCAACATTTATTTGAGAAAAATTAGGATTATCTTTTTCTTTTGATTTCTCAAAGGCTGACAAGCTCCTGCAGCTATCAGTGCCAGGTCTTCCTTTAATGTTAAATACCTGTCACTGCCTACCCTGAATATAAAACAGATAAAATTAAAAAACCTTAAATGTTTTAGAATTATAAATGGTTTTTTTCTTTCATCTAATCATCTTGGATTCTAAAGCTGCTCAGAACAAAGCATTGCAATGCCATGGAAAAGCAAAGAGAGAGAGAACTTCTGACTTGCAGAAAAGCAGAGTTAAGGCTTAGTCTCCTTTTAAATAGAATAATGAAGAGATTTATAAATGGAAGAACATAAATGCAGGTGGAAATATGGCCAAATAACTGTGCTGCTTTTAATCTACATATAAATTGCATTTTTCTTTACTGTGGCATTGTGTATTTCTGTATTATACGTTTTAACTTAGTGATCAGGGCACTCAAGTTCAGGTCCCAAGTTCAGGTCCCTACTTCAATCAATATTTATATAAATGGAGATGGCTTTAGCAGGAGACACTGAGGGTACGTCTAAACTACATGCCTCTGTCGGCAGAGGCATGTAGATTTGTTTGTTCAGCAAAGGTAAATGAAGCCGCGATTTAAATGATCGCGGCTTCATTTACATTTACATGGCTGCTGCGCTGAGCCGACAAAGAGCTGATCAGCTGTTTGTCGGCTCGCCACTAGTCTGGACGTTCCCCCTGTCGACATCAAAGCCCTTTGTCGGCAGCCCCGGTAAACCTCATTCCACGAGGAATAACGGGGCTGCCGACAAAGGGCTTTGATGTCGACAGGGGGAACGTCCAGACTAGCGGCGAGCCGACAAACAGCTTGATCAGCTGTTTGTCGGCTCAGTGCGGCAGTCATGTAAATGTAAATGAAGCCGCGATCATTTAAATCGCGGCTTCATTTGCCTTTGCTGATCTGTCTAATCTACATGCCTCTGCCGACAGAGGCATGTAGTCTAGACACAGCCTGAGAGAGACCTGATGGGCACTTACCAGTGCCAGGTTCAAACCCCTTCTCCAAAGTGGGGATTTGAACCTGGCTCCTACATGCCAGGTGAGAGCTCAAAGCACAGGTCTAAAAATAGTATAGCACAATAACAGTTACCTCAACCTCCTCGTAGTCTATTTTTTTAATCGAGTCTTTTTTGAAAAAGCTTGGAGATAAAGTTTTTGTTAAACTACATGGTATGTTTGATTCACCAATATATTTTTTAAAAAAATGGTAATTGATTCAACCCAATTTGAGTTTTTTATGTTCTTGAACTTCCAGGATTCTGAAAAATCAGTTATTTATTGAGCTGTAGTCCAGAGCAGAGATTCAATTGTGTTCCTAGGTGTTTTCTGACATCAGAGCCATAGTGGTTAGAAGAGGCAGGCACAGCAATGGGGGAGGGGAGCAACTGTCCCTGGGCTCGGTGGTTCATAGGGACTTGGGGTTTCAGCTGTAGCTGCAGCAGCAGTGGTGACTGGAGCCAGAGGCCATTTAAATTGCTACCACAATGCTGTACTGTTCACTCTATGAGGGTCTTTGGGCTGCCTGGGGAGGCAGGGTGCACCTTGCAGCACGCACCAGTCAGTGCTGTGGTGGGAGCGCAGCTGCCCTTGTCCCTGCCCTGCTGCCCGAGGCCATGTCTCTTCTGGAGCACAGAACTGCCCCCCACCTTACCCCAGGATCTTGCATGGCTGCCAGCTCCCCTGAGGACAAGTCAAGTATATATTAGATCAATTTCTTACTATTTTATCTACTGGAGAAAATTACTTACCTCTGTATAAAAAGCTTTCCAACCACAGTTTAAGGCCAATGACATGACAAGTGCATTGCCAGGGATTATTCTTGAAAAGAACAACTTTCAGGTTTGGAAGGGATTCCAGCAGAATTCTGTCCAGTTTCTGAAGCTTGTTATACTTAACCGACAATAAAGTTATGTTTCCTGTATTATTTCCTAGAGTTTCAGGCAAATTTAATATATTGTTGAATGACAGGTCCAGTTCTTTTAATTGAGGGAGCGAACTGAAAGTCTTGTTGTCTAAGTAGCGAATCAGGTTCTTGGTTAGGTTTAGAACCTGTATGTATTGTAGTCCCTGGAAAGCACCCGATGACAAATTTGAAAGAGAATTATTTGACAAGTCTACAATTTTGAGCAAAGGGGTTTCACTGAATGCATTTTGATTGATTCTCCAAATCTGGTTATTCTGCAACTGTAATATCAGAGTTTCAGGAGGTAAGCGTGAGGGAATTTCAACAAGTCCTTGATTCCTGCAATCCACTGTCTTTGAAGCTTGATGGCATAGGCAGTTTTCTGGGCATCCACATACCATATGCAATAGTACAATAATACTTGAAACCAAAAAGAGGTCACCTGTACAAGAAGTAAAAAGTGGTGAAACTAATTTATAAGTGGTGTATTTCGGTAATATGCACACTGATGGTATAGCCAAAGATGTACATTTTGAAATGGACAGGAATGCACATTTGTTTCACAGTACATCAGAATAGTATAAATAAGCTCTAGATAACATTTTTCAAACTTCATCTAATGTAGACGAAAACAATTTTTCTGTACTTTTAAAGTAAGCTACTATTCATCTTACATGTAAATAACTTTTAGAAAGCTTAACCATTGGCCCCTTGCCATAAAAATATGATGAATTTCTAGCACTGCATACCCATAGGAAAGAAACACTTCCATAGAGTTCCCAAAATATTAAATTGTAGTATTTATATTTCTATGGTGATCATGATTCCAAGGTTGTATGTTAAAGGTGCAAGCACAGTTCCTGGTTAATCACTTTTTTGGTTATATGTTGCACCTTGAGGAATTAAACTTTTGTTCTTTTAGAGAAAAACATAACTTTCAAAGGGCTCACTACAGAGAATTTAATAGAAGTTTCCAGTAAGTCTGATTCCTTTAAGGTCTGTTCTTTAAAATATCCACCCATGTTTACGCTTCTTAATTGAAGTGCCCTTATCTGAATGTTAGCTGTACTTTCCAAATAGTTGAACATTTATCCATTAAGCAAACATTTGTCAAGTAGAGTTGTTAAAATGATAAATCAGGTCACACGGGTATTCAATAATATTTAATATTTAAAATTATTATCTACTCCCATGGCTTCTGACAGGGATAAACTTGGCTTTGACTGAAATAATAATGTGTTGTGCCTGACATATGTGGTAAACACTATTCTTTTAAAAACATCAATGCTGCCTAAAGCTATGTTAATGTGCATATGATGGAATAATAAAGATACATGGGAGAGTCTTGGATGTTGATCCCATATAAATTATTTTGGCTAAGGAGAATCAGAGCAGTAGAGTGATAAATCTTTTTTAATATTGTCTTTGAAGAGCATCAAATCATTAATATTCTCTGTTCAAAATAGAAAATGCTTCTCATCCATTGATATTTTAAAAGCCTTGGCAAGTAAAAGGTACACTACATATTGACTTTTTTAAAAAAATGAATAGTCCTATAGTTACAGACTAACACTGCTACCCCCTGAGACTTTTATACATATTGACTTGTAGAGCTCAAATATTGATTAGTAACAGGGGAAAATATCCTAAAAAAACAGAAGAACATTACAGAATTAAACGCATTAAATCTGTAATGAAAGGTTTGGATTTCTGATACTAAAGTTTACCTTGCAAACCACTTATTAATTAAAACTCGAAAGGAAATGTAGTTGAAATTTTTGCTACAATGCCTGAATTCTGTGTTCATTCTGTATCATCATGGTATTTTGCAACAGTTATCTTCAGAAACAAGAAAAACAGCTTAAACAATAATTTCCACTGTAAAGTTAAAAATAAACACTGGTTGGCAAAGACAATATTTCTTTACAAAGCAATATTCTTTCACTATAGGATTAAAAAGTAAATTGCAGCTCACCTTTCATGATTGTCCGCACGTCCTGCTTATGGAAGGAATAGTCCAATTTGAAGTGAGGTTCTGGACTATGAACCAACTTGGTTCCTTTTATACCTTCATTTTAGAAAGTTTTAAAAGGAACTCAATTAATTGTTCTAGTGAGTAACTCCATCAGCTTTGGTTGTTATTGCATTCATTTATTTCCTCTACATACACTCTTTTACAATTTTATTTATTTATTTATTTTTTACTGTCCAGCTCAGAGTTTTTCTCTGTCTTTATTATTTAGTCCACAGGCCATGCAAAGAGTGTCTGTCAACTCAAACTGGACAGCTGTAGCATACAAATCATGACCTGATAGCCTATCCTTTTCTATAATTTAATCTGCTTCAAATCCATCACAAAAAATAAATCTGCCTTTTAAAAATCCAGTGTTGTTTCTGAATTCTGTGGGATTGTTAGCCATGCTGTGTCAATTCCTCAAGATCAGATGACTCTGAACATGGATTCTGGTTTTCCTGTGTTGCTATTGGAGGCAATGGAGTGTGTAATATTACTAGGAATAGGCGTGTGTGTTGATGACATGGTTTTGACAGTGCACTTGTTTACTCCTCTGGAGCTTATTCTTCTGACATCCATAGGGATTAGCTGTGCTGACAGGATTTTGTTGCATGGGAACACAAAGCTGGTGCCTTCTTCAGTGAGAATAGCAAACATATATATGTGGATACTATAAATATTGGACTGCTTTTTTTCCAAAAATGCTTTGAGATTTTAAGTGACATTTGATTGAAAAGTCATATTTCACATGGTCATATGTTGACGAATCCGACAGTTAACTTTTTAAAAAATAAAATAGCACTTTAGCATTTACAAAAGCAAAAGGGTTAATGGCCTGTGACTGCCATATAATTAAAGTTGTAATAAGGTATTCAAAGGAAATCTAGTATAATGAGTTCTTTAAGGTCACATGCTTACTTGTATGCATCTATTAATTTTGTCATAAAGAAGGGCCTGGAAATTACCATCAAAAAATTTAAAATCTCTAGAAATGCTGACCTTACAAGGGACAGTATTAGGGCCAAATTTTTCCTTTGGATACACATTAACAGCTTTTAATGAACTCAGCTATGAGTCTTATTTCTGAAACTATGGGATGATGCAGAATGAGCTTCAGCTTGATTTTTTGCTAGGTAATTTCAGTAGCTTGAGTTTCCAGGAAATTGAAAGCCAAATTCTCCTTTTGCATTATTTATACAAAAATGTATATACTACATTTTAAAGCTCTGTCTTCTCTGGTTAATCTTACATAAATATAAGTGGGATTTCCCCCTTGAAGGAAGCACAGCAATCCACTCCCGCACTTCTTCCCACAGCCTCTAATACAGCGTCGGGCAAAATATGATCCACAGGCCAGATCCATCCTGCCATGCCACTGAATCTGGCCTGTGAGAACCTCAGCTGGCTCTCTCCCTGCCCTGCCCTTACTTGGCACTCAGTAAAGCCATCTGCGGGGCCATGTTAATTTCTGAATGCTGAGAGCCCATGGGAGGCGGGGGGAGCAAGAGGCTTCTCATACTGCTCCCACCCCCAGTAGCTCCCACTAGCCAGAAACTGGCCAATAATAGCTGCCTGTTTGCATGACGGGCAGCATTTAGAAGCACCCCTCCTCTTCCAGGCTCACAGCATTCACAGTAGCAAACATGCGCCCCTCCCTGAGCTTGTACAGGGTGTGGAAGGGACCCTGGCTAAGGAACCTGCTGGGATGCTGGCTGGAGCCTCCGAGGTAAGGTCTCCCTGTTACCCGCACAAATTTCTCTATCCCTTCCACAGTTTAGGGACACACACATTTACCCAATTCCTAGTGCTCAAGGTGCAACCCTGTTAATTTACACACCCACCCTTACCCAATTCCTAGAGCTCAGAGCATAACTTCCTGCGTGTTTGCAGGATCTTTTGCCACTGAAAGAGCCTTAGACAGTAATATTCTTATTCTCTATTTATTGATAATTCCCAAGCAAGCAGAATACACATGGTAAGCACACAGTATCTTGCTCATCAATCCTGTTAAAGGCAGGCAGACTTCCCCTGTTGGCCAGGCAAGGTCAGTCTCTCTGGATCTTAGCTGCTGCACATCACGGTTGTGCAGAGGAATTCTGACAGCTCTGGTCTTAGGCTGTGTCTTGGAGGTGAGTTCTTCCAGGTCTTCCTTCCTTTTTTTGGCGTTTCTTTCTTTCTTTCTTTCTTTCTTTCTTTCTTTCTTTCTTTCTTTCTTTCTTTCTTTCTTTCTTTCTTTCTTTCTTTCTTTCTTTCTTTCTTTCTTTCTTTCTTTCTTTCTTTCTTTCTTTCTTTCTTTCTTTCTTTCTTTCTTTCTTTCTTTCTTTCTTTCTTTCTTTCCTCTTCTTGCTTTTCCCCTTTTCCTTCTATCCTTTTGCTAGCTTGTCTCCTTCTTGGACCCCTGTTTATATAGTGAAACTTGAGTCCTGCTTAGCTATACCATAACCAATTATTTTAGTATAATTTTACTAACCAATCATAACATACTGTAACAGAATTACCTAACCAATCATAGCCCACCACTTTAGTTGATTTACAGCTAGCAAAATTAATTATACAGCAGACAGAAACAGTTACAAACCAGACAGAGATCACACAAACAATAGGAAAGTGAGGACAATAATCATAGAATGCGGATTCCACAACCTCAACTATTGGTAAACAGTTTCTGGCCAGATGAAATGTTGTTAATTGAGTTTTCTCAACCTGCCTTGGTATCTGTTTCTTTATCTGGTGACAGTGGGTGCAGTTAGGACAGGATCCCCTTCTCACAGCCTGGTGTGACACTATTTTAATGCAATTTAGATGGAATGTGAGTGGGTGACTCCAGGCTTTACAGCTAATGGCTCCTGCTTTTCAGTCTGGCTGCAGAAGAAGGCTTTAGTTTAGGCCTTCTAATATGGCTACAGAAAAAACATATTGTTACATCCCAGCTGGAGTCTGCCTCTGACACGACAGCCCCTTCCTCCCTCAACTCTCTTCACCCCTAGCCTATGTAACTCAACCTTCTGCACCTCTACCCCAGCCCCCATACATATTCCCAGACACTGCATCCCCTCCTACACTCCTGCTCAGGTCACAACCACCTCCAAGACTTTCCACCCCAATCCGTGGTCCCTGATCACGTGCAAATCCCTGCAACCCCTCCTGCACTCCTGCCCCAGGTCACAACTCCCTCCTAGTCCCTCCTTCCTCTTACACCCTTCCCCCAGGTCAGAATCCTCTCCTGCACCCATACCCCTCCAAGTCCATGCACCCCAATCCCTTGTCCCAGGTCAAAACCCAAACCCCTGCACCCCTACCTCAGATCACACTTCTCTTCTGCACCCCAGTCCACTGCCCCAGGACACAATCCCCTGTGTTTGGCCTCTACTGCTATTAGGATATCCAAAAGCACCCCAGTCCAACATTTCATACATTTCATGAATCTGCCATCGATTCCAGTAAGAGTTGCCTAGACCTGTGCAAGGGTAGAATTTGGCCCAGAGTTTAGAGAGGAGAATTCACAATGCAGATTGATTTCCAGTGTGGATTTTTTACAGTTTTCCCCACACTGACACAAATCATGGCAACTTACAGATGTGGTAATTAAATAGAAACTCTTCCAGCAGCATGTAATGTGATATATGCCAGCAATTCCCCTCTGCTATGTATATTGACCAAACTGGATAGTTTCTACGACAAAGGATAAATGGACACAAGTCACATATCAGAAATGGTTGTATGCAAAAAGCTGTAGAACAGAGGTGGGCAAAAGGGTCTCCACAGGCTGGATGCGGCTCGCCATTCGGAGGCCCACGTGAAGCCTCCTCCCACCCTGCCAACGTGCTGCTCGCAGGGTGGGGTCAGAGTGGAGAAGGCTTCATGCGCTCCCCCACCCCCAAGCCTTTATTGGCCTGGGAGCAGAGGAGCGTGTGAAGCCTCCTCCCGTCGTGTAATGAACAGCATCGTGCGTGGCTCGCAGGGCGGGGGAGAGCGTGGAGGAGGCTTCGCATGCGCCCCCACTCCCAGGCCAACCCTGACCCTGCCCTGCGGGGAGGAGGCATCCCGCGCTCCCTCGCCTCCAGGCCCTGATTGGCCTGGGGGTGGGAGAGCGTGCCAAGCCTCTTCCAGGGTATGGGTGCCTAGTGGGAAGGGGGGAAAGAGGCTCCCCCACCTCCAGACCAATCATGGTCTGGGGAGAGGGGTAGTCCTTCCCCTTCCTGTTTAGGCCTTGCCCCTTTCAGGGTGGCTTGGGGCTACTTCAAAAATTTTTGAAGTGGCCCCTGGAGAAAAATTATTGCCCACCCCTACTGTAGAAGAACATTTTAACCCACCTAGACACTCATTAATTGATTTAAAAGTAATCATTATTAAACAAAGGAATTTCAAAAACCAACTACAAAAACCAGCTACAGAGAGAGAGTGTGGAATTGGCCTTCATATGCAAATTCAACTCTCTTTCTATCACTTCAACAAAGACATGAACTGGATGAGCCGTTATAAAACTTGCTTTTCTTGTGTTCAACACTCAATTGACATCAAAAACTATGTATGGGATACTTCCATCCCACTCATCTAGCCTCATTAGCACCGGCATTACAACTGACAGGTACTTCCCCCCCCCCCCCGCCCCTTATTCTGTTATAAATTGAGTGGATCCACCCTTTTCTTACCACTCTGCTCGCCTGGGAAAGAGGATTTTGCCCACGACTGCTCATTATTTAGATATATATTTTGTTAGTCTCTGAAGTGCTATAGGACTACACATTTTTTAAAGTTACAGATGAACATGGCTACCTCTCTGAGACTGTTCAGGGAAGGTGAGGAAAAATGGAAAAATTGTGAGAACTGCATAATATTTTGTTACTATCTTGAAATACTTTGTTGAGCTGTATCTGACACCAGTCAAAAAACCAAAGGAAAGCTGAATAGTTCTGAACATGTAGAGCAACTGACCCTCTGTAAAGTAATCATGACTTTTCGTCCAGAGAACAGTATGGTTACTGCTGCAGATGACAGACTGTATAGTTTCTCACACTCTTGATGAATGACATATCATGTTGGTTGGAGATGAAAGACTTACAGTGAAAAAGAATCCTATGAACGTGAGTCACAGTAGCATTTCAGTGCTCTGACTTTCCAACTCTGTTTTGTGTTAAAAGGCCCTGAGATGTGTCCTTTATATTAATACCAATCTATATAAAATGTTAGAAGCTTCCAAACCTTAGTGCTGTAAAGTATTGCTACCTGCCCCTCCCTCTGCAAATGCATGCACAAATGGATGTGAATGTTATGCTTAACAGTGACTAATTTAAATTTGGATTGCCCAATGTGTAAATGAGTCTGTCATAAGCCACTGTGACTCTCACTGATGATACTTTCAGCAGCCCCTCAAGCAACAAGTGTTCTACCTCTCTGATCATTCTGTTTTGCTGTTTGAAGCTACAGCAATTGGGAAGGCCATTGCCTTAAGTGTTGTCTCATTGCCATTCATGCAATAGAGGACATTCCTCTATCCTTGACATAGCCCATCCCTTAAATCAGTGACAACTTGACATTAGGCCCCCTCTAGCAACTCCTGAGTTTAAGGGCATTGAAATTCTTTATGTTGTTGTTGTTTCCTGCTATGTAAATTTCCCCACAGGTTTTAATGAAGTTTTATGTAGGGTAATGAATACAATTTTGTATACGTGCATGCGTGTGTGCATATGTGTTTGTCTAAAAGAAGGCTTGCTTTCCAGGTATATTTCCTGAGCTCTTGTGTCACTTTCTGTGAACTAACAGAAGCTGTAAAGAATGCCTCTCAGCTGGATCTCTTAGTCCGGGTAATCCTTTGCAGCTAGAATTGTGTTATTTTTAGCACTCAACAAATTGAAAAGATGTTCACAGGGCAAGGTCATTGAAAGTTAAGCACCATGTGAGATTCATTTCCAACAATAACACAGGGTTTGTTTTATGTTCTCTGCATTGTGATATAAGAAGCTATTGCTTTTTTTCAGTCAAACCTGCATGCTTTGGAAACCTATGATTAAATCTGTTAATTCATCTTTCAGGTATGTGTGGGTGTTTTCTTCCTTATAGAGAAAACACTGAAGATATGCATTTGTAAATAGAATATTGCCACCTTGTAATACATATCCTACTCCTGTTTGTTAATAGTAATGCTTTGGATATGCATGAGACCAGCTCTTCTTCCAGCAGAAAAGGACAATTCCTGGTTAGGAAAAGTCTGATGTGGTAAAAATTATAATACTGACACAAGCAGAGATTTGCCTGAAACATCAATCATGATGCACATGATGTTTTCCATCACAAATGTGAAGGCAGCTCACTAAACTAACATGTTCTATCCCTACTGCCCAATAGTGGAGGCCCCCCTACCGATAATTCTGCTAATGATTAGATCATTGGTAGGTAACCTTCAGCTTGTATGCCGCACAGGTCTCTTCCGGGTGAGCCACAGATGGGCCATAGGCAGGCTGTTTACTTGAATCTGCAGGTATGGTCACTCTCAGCTCTGATTGGCTAGGAACAGTGAACTGTGGCCAATGGGATCTATGGGTGGCCATACCTGCAGATGCAAGGTAAACTGTCTGGTGGCCTGCCAGAAGCTTATCCTGATGAATTGCGTGCAGGCCACAGGTTGCCTACGTCTGAATTAGAAGATAGTTTGTCACAGTTGCCAAAACCAGTTGATTGTATCATATTAGAAGGAGCAATATGCATGAGAATGGTTCTATTTACAGAGAAATACCGTGAATGTAAAGAGAATCTGGCAATAGGAAAATAATTTTAAGATAATTTTGAAGATAAACAAATGTATCAAATATTTTTAAGCTACCACATTTTATTTCTAATACATTTTTATATCAACTATAGAAAGGCATCGTTACATATGAAATTTGCTCATAAACCAAGTTATACAGTACTTCCTGGACATTTGATTCCTATACCTTTCTTCTGTTTTAGATGTGGAATTGGTTAAAACCTCAACAGTTTTTTAACATAGGAATTGTGTGAACTTTAGATTTCCATTCTGCTGCTGGCTAATTTTAGACTAGTTAAATGAATAATCTTGTCTTGGAAATCTCTGATGCAAATCAAAGCAATGCAGTCTCTTCTTCATATTGGGCTCATGGAAAAAACCCATAAATAATATTGAAACAGCCCACCCATCACCTCTTACAAAATAAGCAAGATATTGCTTCAAAAAATATAATGCTGTATCATGAGAACCTCTCTGTCTTTCCTGGCCATGGGCCACATTCTAATACAAGAGGGTGAGAGAGTACAAGAAGCTCTTTCAGCTTCTGGGTCTAATGAGAATCCTTACACTCAAAGAATGTGAGCACTCCACAAGGCGGGCAAGTACTAGGGAAAGAGCCTTCACACATACTTCATTCCCAGCTATCTACCAGTAGAGATGGCCAATCATAGTAGAAATCTCTGTGAATCACTGTTGTGACCTAGGAAACTCTTGACACCAACAGAAAGAAGGCACGGGAGTGGATAGGATTTTGTAAGGCATCCCAGTGTCAATTATATGAATAATAATTTATTGAAGGGTGCCATGTGACATCTCTGCTGAAAGTTAGTAACACAGTGGCCATCATAACGGTTATAAAATATATGTAAGGACATTTAAGAAATTATGTACCTACACGGGACATTATGTTGTTAAGGTATGTGAGTTAAAGCTCCTTCCCAGGAGATGGCAGATATGTTCTTTTTGGACAGCAGGAGATAATTATCTTCTGTCTGGTTATATGCAAATGGAGTATTTTATATTTCACAGCAAAGTACCCTTCTACATACTAAGCCCCCATCTCATCAAGATAAAGAAATTAAAATGAGATCGCAAAATCTCCAGAAAGGAACACAAAGTAGAAAACAGTCCTGTTTATGAACAACGGTCAGTTTTGATATATCTGGGGTGTCAAAGGAACACTTTGGTGCCTTTCATATATGAAGTAAGCTGGTAGTGGGCTTGCTTCATGATCAGAGGATGACAGCCAAATCTAAGAAGCTAGAAGGATTTTGGGTTACCTTTTGCTTTTGTGACACAATAATGTGCTGTTAGATAAGTTTTGGCTGCAGAGTACATATTAGGATTATATGCAACCCTTTGTTTCCAGTATTTCTGCTTTCTGTCATTTGAATCGCTGTTCTTCTTTATTAAACTTATCCCTGCTTTCTCTGTGAACGCATCTAAGTGTTGTGTGTTAAGCAGAAGTGTGTTCTACAGTAAAACTGGCAAACAGTGGGGTATTGTTTGTTTGGGAACAAAAAACCTGGAATTCTATGAGTGTTCAGTGGATCGTGGGCTGGGCATTCCATAGAAAGAGTCAGCAGACCTGGAAGTTGGCATGTTCCTGTCATTAACCTGCAGAAGACAGCAGAGTCCCATGAGCTGAGAGAGAAATGCTTGTGCTGCCTGTGTTTGGTGGTATCAGGGATCTGACTCAGGTTGGGAGCACAGACAGAGCTTCCTCCTGGTAAGAACAACTGTTAGTGAGGTGTCCTACAACCAGGAGTTTCCCTGGGAAACATCACAACTTGGCATGAGGCACACTTTATTCCTAAACTGCTAACCAAGCTCCTTTTTGGGGGCTAGACAGGATGGGTAGGAATGGTGTCCCTAACCTCTGTTTGTCTGGAAATGGGTGACAGGGGAGGGATCACGTGAGGATTACCTGTTGTGTTCCCTTCTTCTGGGGCATCTGGTATTGGCCACTGTCGGCAGACAGGATGCTGGGCTAGATGGACCGTTCTTATATGAGGATTTTTGTCTGCCTGTACAATCTGGCTGGAAAGGTGGAAGCTCCTGACTGCCTGGGCTGGGGGATGAGGAGAGTGGTACCAGTTAAGGATGGAGAAAGTCCAACCTTGCCAATGCCCTTGATTGGTTACTGCACAGCTTAATGGAGACAAAGTAAGGGTGTGTCTAGACTACAGAGTTTTGTCAACAGAAGTGGACTTTTGTTGACAAAACTATACCTGCGTCTACACTACCGCCGAGTTCTGACGACATAACGTTGAGAGAACTCGGTAGTTTTGTCGATGGCAGTAAACCTCATTCAGAAGGAATAACACCTTTTGTCGACAGAGTTCTTTCGACAGAAGGCGTTATTGCATCTACACTGACCTTTATGTCTACACTCTCATGTCGACAAAGCAGCTTGCTTTGTCGACAGAACTGGATGTAGTCTAGATGCTCTTTGTTGACAAAAGCTTTGTTGACAGTATCTGTCACCAAAGCCTCTGTCGACAAAAGCCTGTAATCTAGACATACCCTGAGATACTGTTTGAGAGGCAATTCCTGCCTCTTTCTGGCAGCAGTTATAATTTGTTTGGTTTTAACCCTTCAGAGGACTGAAACAAAAGCTTTTATTTATATAATCCATCGCCACTTCAGGCCAATAACTAACCCATGGATTACAGGAATTATGGAAAATTTTCCCCGATGAGCAGTTTATTCCATAATTACTGTTTATGCAGATTTTTTTTTCACTTTCCACTGATGCGTCTGGAAGTAGCCATTGTCTGAGACAGGAGCAGCCATTTGCCTATTGGATCAGTTATTTGCCCTGGAAGTTTTCAGTTTTCTTTTTTTACCTGGATGAGATAAAGAATGAATCCACTAGGAAACTCAGTTTGTATTTTGTTTATATGTAACAATTTTGGCTGAGAGTCTTTTATAAAGCTGATTTGTGACGCTCATCCCTTTCCTTAAAATTCCAGCAGGGGTTTGGAATAAGCAAGTCCTGGGGCATGTAGGTGTGGAACAGGCTTTTATGGTCTGGCTCATATATAAGCACCCCTGTACAGCGAGCCTAGTCTTTTTGATAGAAGGTTTGGTTTAGGGGGATGCAAGGCCTTTAGAGTCAATCATGACCTCAGGGAATAGCAGTGCTGGGTTACCTTACACTTAATTACAAGTTAGATAAATTTGCAGACAGCGGCCTTTAAATCAAATTTCATGTGTCTGTATACTTATTGGTGCCGTCACAAGTAGCAGCGGTAAAATAGGCCTCAATTTTCAATCAATTGCCAACTTACAACAATAAGCTGTTTTGTGTGTGCTGTACATCTTTGCAGATATAGATAAAATGTATGTCAGATAAGTATGATTAAAGTTAATTAGTGAGTTCATATTGCTGCTACAGTAAATAGAAACAGATGTTACTTGACATAAAAGTAATAGAAACAAAGGGATCAAGAAAACGGGAATTGGAAAAGCATGTCTGAGATCAAGTACAGGATTTACATATTGTTTTATTTAGATATTTTAGATCACTTTTGTCCCAGATTGAAAATTATAAATTGAGATCAATTTCATTTTCACTCATGATTGTTTACTCCAGATCCATGAAACAAGAAGCTGTTTTGTCAGCTTTTTTGTGTGTGTTTTTAATTGTTTTTATTGCAATATTTAATTAGAAAATTCATTTTTATTTAGTCACAGTTCACCATGAAGTTACTTCTAAAACAAATTTAGGAAACAGTATTTTCTAATACCATAGAAAATTACTTTTCTGTGAGTTTCAGATGCATATTTTAATACAGAATCTGTAATCAAAATTGGAAGAGGTTTTCTAAAGTTGGCTTCTTTAGCTGTATGTAAAACATACTCAGTATATAATGAGTTAGTAAAATAAAACACATTGAAACTTAGCTGCACATCTCCAATTCTGCTACAGAATAGCATTTATCACTTCCTTAGTTCCTCTACCATTTTTGAGGGAAAGTGTCCACATGAAAAATTTAGATAAATTGATAGATGCCTGTTTGAACTATAGGCTTTTAGGGTTGTCAGATGGTTTCAACAAAAATACCAGACACACTTGACATTACATCACAATCTACATTACATCTTATTTAGAAAATATCAGACATTTATATTTTCTCATTTATATTTTCTCAATTTGTTTCCCGAACAGAAAGCTCAAATACTGGACTGTCCGGTTCAAAACTGGACACCTTGCAACCCTATAGTCTTTATGGATTCATAATAGAGGTTTCTCTCATTAACTTAATACCTGTGTAAATAAAACAGTTGCATGAACAACAGTGTGTGTGGATGTCAATGGGATTTTAGCTGCACTATTTCTGGTTCATTTTTTTGAAATTTCCATTCAAATCAATGGAAGTCTTCCTAATGATGTAGGCAGGGTCCTGAGCATTCTGACCCGAATCCAGCAGAGCACTTGTTCGATCATATATTTAAACATCTAACACATGCTTAAATAATCTATTGGATTAAGGACAGATTGCTAAGTAGCAGAGATGTTCAAAAGTCAGAATTCCCATTCTGCAGGCATTTCTGAGAAACAACCCACTGTGTTTCAGATCAAAAGATACTGATACTTTTGATATTGTTCACAGAAGAGAAAATCCCTCCTAAATTCCTTTTGAAATAAACAAAACGTTTTATTTAAACATTTTTTAAACAAAGTTGAGCATGGTAGCCCAATCTCCGTAGCTCTAAGAGTTTCTAGCCTCCTGGCTTCTTGTCAGCAATAGTGGAATGACAAAGAGAAAGCAGCCTTGGATCCTGGGAACCTTGTTCCCAGCTCTGCTGCAGGGAGTTAGGAAATCCTGACCCAAGCAATGCATCTCAGGGCTTCCAGGATCCCTGCTGTCGGGCCAGGGAGTTGAGGCTTCCAGATGCCTAGAAGCTCCAGGATGAGACTGTTCTAGCGTTGTGGTCACTGGAAGTCCTAGAATCCCCTACAACCCAACAGACGAGCTGTCAGGAAACCATTGTAAATGTGCCCGTTTCATCAAAAGTCCACTATAACTGACACAATTTAGCAAAATGATCTGTTTTTGACAAAGCACCGTATGTAGGAGGAAGCTATTTTGTCAATTCAAACCAATTCTACTCAGTTTAGATCATTTTTCTGTTTCTTTTTCTGTAAGGAATTAGAATTTGAATACGGTAATTCTAGAAGGTGTTAAAGATGTTATATACCACAGCATATAAACTACGCATTAGCACATATTAGATAATGCCAGACAATAATCCTTTTCATCATTGTTTTATATGCATTATGCAGCAGTCATCATCAGAAAGTTTATGCCAGAAGAATAGCTGGATAGAAACTGGAACATTGCTATTGATTACTTATGGTACCATTTCACAAATGGATTTAAGGGTATTCCATATGATTCCAGTGAATAAAAATGAGATTGGTACCTGTGTTTGCTGCTACTGTTCTCTATTTCAGTAGCAAATATGTTTTACAGAGAGGTCCATGGAGGCTGCTGTTCCTGTTCCCTATTTTTCTTTGACATTCTGTGTGTTCTACCTTAGAATAATGAAAATTACTACTTTAGGATCACTTTCATCATAACTGCCTTTGACCTTCAGATTCACTGCCAAGTTATTCCTGTTGGTCAGAGTCAAGGTTAAAATAATGGTCCCTGTGGTTGGTTACACTATTTTTTTTTAAACAAAAAGTTATTTCCAATACATTCCAAGAACTTATTGGACATTTTGTGTTTTTCTGTATTTCTTTCCCGTTAGATGTCTGCATAATTAAGTTTCCACCATTACCGCTAGGTCTTGGATTTTGGATATTTCTGTGGTTTTCTCTGGAAAGGCCTCATCTACCTCCTCTAATCTATACTAGTCTACCCTATGATGATGATCTATAGGGCTGTGTCTAGACTGCAGGGTTTTTTCGAAAAAAGTAGCCTTGTTTGTGATTGTAAAAAAATGAAAAGAAAAGTAAGAGGATTGCAACTTTTGGGACTCCATTTCAGTGTTCACTTTAAATGAGGATAATGCTTCCTAACTGTCATAATGCTGAGATGCCCTTACTAGTCGTTTGTTCTGTTGTAAAATGTCTGCAAGCTTTTACTGTAGATTCTATTTTACTGTCCCTGCAGATGCTGCTACTGTGTTTGAAAGATGAACTTTCTGGTTCAGGCAGATACATTAGTTGAGAGGATAGCAAACTTATATCAGCGGATTGAGTGCCTGTAGGTGACCATAAAGAAAAATTCTGTATAAACTGGGTAGATCACATTCTCTTTCTTGAGTGTTTATGCCTGACTTCTACTTCTTAAAACATGCAGGTGAAAGATATTAATTTATTCTATCAGATATGAATTGAGTGCCTCATTTTAATTTTTCACTTCTGTGTTAATGCTAGTTAATTTTGGGCATGATCTCAAAGGCCCCTGATATAGTAGGTTCTATTTCAATCACATGTCTGTAACACTCTTTGCCAACAGAGAGAATATTTTATATGGTTTATTTGCTTTTACTTCCTCCTATAGTATATAATTTTCAAATGTAATGAAAGGGCTGATTTGTGACTCATATTTTCTCCAAGAACTTTCTAATCTATTCAGTTTCCAAAAAGGTGGTGTATGGCTCAGAGTTCATCTTCTCTCATCTCTATAGTTTTATCAGAAAAAATATTTTCTAATTGACAGGGTTGATCACAAACATCCCCTTGAGACAGCCACTTGATGTGTCGATCATCTGAGTTTGCCTATCTCCCTCTGGGGTGCCCCTACACCCAGTCCTGCTGAGCCAGAACCTCTGGTCTCCCCCAGCAATGGTACAGAGTTGGGGTCACAGCCCGTACTAGATCAACTTGAAAATTTGAGATCAACTCAGCTCTGAAAAGACTCAAAGGGATTTGAAACAGCACCTAGGTGTACAGTCCCATTGGGACCAGAACCTCATATAAAACCATATTACTCTGCATAAATTTTACACATAGTAAGCTCATAAGTTTTTCGCTCCCTTCATTAGTGAAAGAGAGATATGCACAACTGTTGCCCCTCCATCCTCAAGTAGCAATTATTTACAATGGGTTTATTAATAAACAAAAGTGATTTTATTAAGTATAAAAAGTAGGATGTAAGTGGTTGTAAATGATAGCAGACTGGTCAAAGTAAGTGCAGTATGTTGATCTATACTGCACTGACTACAGTGAAAGACTCTGCCTCACACTATCCAAGAAATTAAGAAACCACCTGATAAGTATTTTATACAAGAAACAGAAAACCATCAAGAATGACATTTCTAACTTAGATCATCTCATCTCAAGACAAACATCCACACCGACTGACACCTTGCAAGACTTTTGTTCCACCAGACAAGAAATCTACTATACACACTTCTATTCCCTACAACAAAGAAAAGACAATAAATTTTCTAACCTGCTCCATACCACTGGCTACAACAGCAACTACCTCAACCCACCAGATAATATTGTTAACCTCTCCAGCTACAAACTCAATCCAGCAGAAGAGTCTGTCTTGTCCCGGGGTCTCTCTTTCTGCCCCATGTCCACCACAATTTTGTGGTGACCTTGAGGCTTTTTTTCGCCGCCTCCGTCTCCGAGAATATTTCCAAACCACCACTGAACATCAATCTGACCTACCAGATCCCCCCTATCAACACCAAAGGAAAAATACTTCTATAACGACTGAAAGTGGTCAAAGTAAGTTACTAAGCAAAATAAAACTAAATATGCCCGCTAAGCTTAATACACTGAGGGTATGTCTACACTACCCCGCTAGTTCGAACTAGCGGGGTAATGTATACATACCGCACTTGCTAATGAAGCCCGGGATTTGAATTTCCCGGGCTTCATTAGCATAAGCGGGGAGCCGCCATTTTTAAATCCCCGCTGCTTCGAACCCCGTGCAGCGCGGCTACACGGTGCTCGAACTAGGTAGTTGGGACTAGGTTCCTATTCCGAACTACCGATACTCCTCGTGAAACGAGGTGTACCGGTAGTTCGGAATAGGCACCCTAGTCCGAACTACCTAGTTTGAGCCCCGTGTAGCCGCGCTGCACGGGGTTCGAAGCAGCGGGGATTTAAAAATGGCGGCTCCCCGCTTATGCTAATGAAGCCCGGGAAATTCAAATCCCGGGCTTCATTAGCAAGTGCGGTATGCATACATTACCCTCCTAGTTCGAACTAGGAGGGTAGTGTAGACATACCCTAAGAGAAGTTGTTATAAATAATACCCCTGCCCCCCCCCATTCTTATTGCAGGTAATGTTCTTCTCTGGCCAGAAACATCTTTTTTGACCTGGCTCCAGCAGTTACTCTCTACTCCTGTTGTTACTATCCTTTTCTTTCCAGGTATTTTCATGTATCCACTTGGGGTGAAGAGTCAGTCTGTAAAGCCAGCTGAAGACAATCATTATTTACTTCCCTTTTCTTATACAGAATATCCCTAGGGTAGGAAACCTTTTTTCAATTCCTCAACCCTGTGGAAAAGTACCATATACAGGATGGATTGCAGCACATTTGCAGAGAGACCATTCCCTCCCACACTCAATTGTCTCTTGCAAATGGGCTATTGGCTCTGTAGTTGGCTTCTTCATTGTTGTTCCCAATGGAACATTGATAATAAATTCTTAATTTCAGATACAGAAATGGTACGTGCATACAAATAGAATAATCCCCTGAATGTATATGCAATCTTTCCAGTGATATAGGTTACATGCAATATTTTGCATAAAGCATATTAGAGTTTGTCATATTCATATTCAACAGCCTGCTTCCATAAAAAAAATATGGGGTGCAACATCACACTGAGGACCATATTACAGGTTTCTGTGATACTGAAAGTATTGGGGTGAGGGGAAGCTACTGCTTTTAGAGTAGGAGAGTTATGCAACACGTGCACATTCTTTAGGCTTAGATGTATTTTTTTTATTGGTAAACTAGCAGACTTATCCAGCATTGCCTGGGTCCTTTAGGGCAGGGTCTTGGGGATGTGGGGTGTGTGTGCCAAAAGCTGGGGATGAAGGGATGTGAGAGTAATGGTTGGTGAGTGAGGAGGGGCTCAGGCCAGGAGGGGAGGCCTATTCTCGCCTGCCCCATCAGGTTCCCCCAGCCCACCAGGAGCCAGTTCTCTGCCCTCAGGCTCCAGTTGCTGGGAGCCCATTCTCCCCTTCAGGCCTCCCCAGCAACCAGGTGCCTGTTCTCTCCTCCCCACTGCCCAAGTCTCCCCAGCCGCCAGGGTCCTTCCCCCCAACCCTCCAAATGCTGTGGCCAAGAGCACGGACAGGGGGAAAGGTTTGGACTAGGGAAGCTACTTACTCTGTATGCTGGCTGGCAAGATAGGGGAGCCCTAACACTGCTAGCCACTCCCTTGGTGGAATGGCTGCCCCCAGTGCATACTCTGCAAAATAGTTCTCCCCTGCTGCCTCTAGTGGCCACTTTCATATCACATCCCTCCTAGCAGCAGCCCTTCCCTTTGGTTGTTATGGAAAACAGTCCTTTTTCCAGGGCATCTGGTTATCCTGGCAAAACCAAACCCTGACCTTGCATAGGGTAAGAGGAAGCTGAATACCAAATTTGGAGGCCTTCGCTCTTACCATTAAGGAGAAGTTCTTGAACAAATGGAGTTGCCGACAGACACACAGACAGACGCACTCTAAAAATATATAGATGAAAGGATTATATATATAGATTTCACTATACACACACGTACACAAACCAGAGAAAAATATCATTTCCACTGATGATAAATTAAATTTACAGATAGGCAAAGAAAAATGCGGCTTGCAAACTTAATAGAGCTTAATTTATGGATATTTTCCTTGTATGCTTTGACGTGATGGGCGGTGATTATTGTAGGCAATGCCTTCCCAAACTGCATCACCTGGCCCCACATCTGCTCCACCGCAGTTCCCCAGACCTCCTCCCCCAGGCGGCTGTTGTGATGCCAGAGCTCGGGCAGGCGGGCTGGGGGGGGACACTTGTCCGCCAGGCACTGGGACCACTCTGGGGCTGGTGGCTTGGTTGCGAGGAGGGGAACCTTGCTAGTCAGGGATGCAGTGAGTGCGGCCCTAGTCTTCTCATCCATGCCTGCTAAATGGCTCTCCACAGCTTCAGGGCTGGGTCAGGCTACCACCTTGCTACTCACCAGCTCTCTGGGGGACCGAAGCAGGCTTCAGCCACGTTGTCCCTGAAACTCCAGGGCAGGCTGGGGATGCACTGCCTGCTGGAGCTCCAGAGTTTCAGGGCTTGCTGCAGCCTCACCATCTGCCAGCTTTCCTGAACTCCAGGGCTGGGCTCCAGTGGGAGAGGATGGGGTGAAGTGGGGGGTTCTTAACTGAACCATCACTATCTCATCTCTAAGGCAGTTATTGCTGCTAAGTGGACTCCAGAGTATTTCAGGTAAATAGAGTTAATTTCTACAGCATAATGTTCCACTTTGTAATTTATCTGAAAACAATTGTCCAGATTTTATAAACTAAAAATGAAATCTGTGCGGGGTAGTGCCTAAGCCTGGGTACTTAGAGATGCTTTACAGCCTGAAAACACTCAGAGAAAATATTGGGCCTAATTCTGCTCCAAGTGAAATCATTAGGCAAGCTCCTATTGAACCCAGAAGCAGCATGAATAAGTGGTCAGTTTGCACTCTTTCACGGTATTCACAACATTTCTCATTGCAAATGAGGGGTCCCTCTGATTTTCTGATTAGGAAATGTTGAGCAAACAGGAAAGCTAAAGCTTTGAATCCCTGGGCCTTGAGTAAGGATCCTGATTCTTCATGAGAATGGCTGTGCCCATCTTAGAGGTGCTGGATTGAGCCAACAGGGAGATGGCCACCCCTGAGGTCCTGGTTGGAGGGAGGGTCTGTCTTCTGACACCAGAGCCTCCTTTTCATCCATGACAAACACATATATGAATCATGTGTAAGCAGGGGCAGGATGGAGCTATGTCCCAGCCTCTCCAAGGCACCCTCTATCCAGTTGAAGAGTAGAGGAAGTTGACTGATTCTCCTTCTCTTCTCCCCCACAAAAAATTCTCACTTTTTAACCATTCCTGGGCATGCAGTGGTCATTCTTGCTTCTGAAAGTTTTCCTGCTCTACAAATGGTACATTTATCAAACGTCAGTGTCTGAGCATTGCAGAGCCAGTTTTTGGGATGTCACTAAGATAGATGTTAAATAATGATGGAGCCCTGAGAGAGACTGTTATTCAGTGTTCTGGGTCTACTAATGCTATTATTGAGGTGCACATGAAACCGGCGGACATCAAGCATTGCTGTCAATAGTCAAAGTGTCGGCCGGCACTGAATCAATCTTGATAGTTTGCATAGTAGTCCCTTGCACCACACTGTGTCATATGCAGCTTACAGATCGACAAGAGCTATGCCAGTCTTCATTTTTGCCTGGTAGCCAGCTTCAATTGTGGTTGTAAGGAACAGCACCCGGTCACATGTACTTCGGCCTGGCCTAAAACCAGCCTGACCTTTTAATAACCCAGCCTTTTTGGTGGCAGACAAACAAACCAACAGTGCTTGCTCTATAACTTTGCTGGTAGAAGAAAGGAGTGCTATTTTTCTGTTGCTTGAGGCACTATCCAGTGGTTTTCCATTCTTAAGAATTGCAATCATCTTTGCTTGCTTCCCTTCTGTAGGGAGGCAGCTTGTTTGGTGGATAGACATGAAGAGTGCAGCCAGCCAGTTCCTCCCCTTCATTCCTATGTTCTTCAGAAACTAAGGGAATATTCTTTGTAACCGCTAATGCTATTTTAATTTCTTCTTCTGTGTATGGAGCAGAGAAAACACTGGATTCTGGATATCGCTGGAAGTTCTAGGTTTACTCCCTTTCAATCTCTCGCCTGCTGTCTTTGTCTGGTGACATCTTTGATGTTCTGAGGAGATGGGAAGCAATTTGGTTGGCAGTTACTGCTGGTGGTCATAGCTTTGGTGGCACAGCTGCTTCCAGATGATGAAGCAGGGCCCATGTTTTCCTACTGGAATGTGTGAAGTTCAGTCCCTCCACTGTTTCCTTCCATCTCTCCAGGTGCTCTTCCATCTATTTTAAGAGTGCTGTGGCTTGCTCAACAACACCGGTCTTTTCATATTGCTTTAGTAGTTCTTCTGTAGTGGATGACCAGCAAGGTATATACTCTTTGTGAAAACCACGTGAGATTTTTCTTTGCTGCTTTCTTGATAAGTCCCATAAAACACAGATAGTTTTTGGGAGATGGCTCTATCCAATAGATGCAATTTTCGACTGCCTTTCTGAAACCTTCCCAGTTAGCCCTGCAGAAGTTCCATCGTGGTCTTGGAAGTGCTTTGATGACAGTGATTTCCAGGCCAATTCGGTGAAGTGTAGGGCGATGTTGACTATGTGGGAATGGCTCAAGCACTGTATTTGTAGTAGCAAGCGGTAGTCCTTGGTGATCATTGGTGACAAAGGACAGGACTGGGTTATGCATTGTGTTCCAGCGTGCAGAGAGGAACGTCGCAGGCTGTTTGGAATCGAAGAGCAGCTCTACATCTGCTGTTGATGCCCAATTTGTCAGCTCTTCACCTGCCCTGTCGTTGGTACAGTAACCCCAATCGATATGGTGGCTATCGAGTGCTGGGTGGATCAGACTAGGAAGTGCTGGGTTTGGCCATTCTGAATGAGGTGGTTTGTATACATTTGTGATTGTGAGTGCTCCAATCTGAATGGTTGCAAACGCCGTTCCTCTTGTTTCTTTATATTCCCTTTCACATATGATGGTTGCGTTCTTAATGCCACTTCTGACATAGGTGGTGATGCCATGTTTAGCCGCATCAATGCTTGCTATGAAGTCATAACCGGTGATCTTAAAGCGAGAGTCATCTTCACAGTGGGCTTCCTAGAGAAGTACAACATCGATATGATGCTCTTTCAGAGATCTGGCAAGGTAGTTACGCTTACTGCATGATAGACCTTCAACATTGAGCTGGTAGACACTGAGTGAAGGGCCAATTTTCTTAAATCTTTGACTCTAAGATGGGCGTTGAATGAACCAGGAGGATGAGTGTTTGTTGTTCGGTGACTAGTCACTAACATTAGTTATGTCAGTTGGATAGTGCTAATAGCACAAGTCCAAGAAACATGTAACAGTGGCACCATGGGAAGGCTGTCATCATGCTACTAAACTGGCTCTGCAATGTTTATGTGCGCAGATGATCTCGCACTGGCTGCGCAATTGCAATCTTTCAAAACTGTTAGCCAGTTGCTAACATCCGACCTATTGACCATATCCAACTACCTACAGAAATGCAGCTCAAACCGAACCCAGACAAAACTGTGGTCACAGCTTTTCATCTAGACAACCATAATGCCACTGCAAAACTTGATGTTGCTTTCTGTGGAAAAAAGATTGTTTACAAGCCTCATCTCAAATACCTAGGCGTAACACTTGACCGTACGCTCTCCTTCCGACGCCATCTGGAACAAACAAAGGAGAAACTAAAGCCAAGGATCAGCCTTCTAAGAAAACTCGCTGCAACTTGGGGAGCTGGAGCATGCACCTTCACGACCTCAAAAATAGCCCTGATGTATTCTGTTGCTGAATATTGCTCTCTTGTGTGGTCAGAAAGAACGCACACAAAGCTAGTTGACACTCAACTGAATAGTTCCATGTGACTGATAATGGGAACTTTAAAGCCCATTGCCATAGAATGGTTACCGCCGCTGGCAAACATTGCCCCACGAAGCATTTGTCAACAGGAGCAGGAATACATACTATACCAACGTATGAACCACAGCATTCAACCTCTTCCCATCCAGAAATACTTTCATCAGCCACCAACATCGCGTCTGAAATCCTGAAAGCCTCACTGGCAAAGAGCGAAGGAAGTCACGGCCAATGTCAAGGAACGATGGCGAGTTCAATGGCAGCAAGTAGATGTTCCAAAGAAACATCTTGTGTTGGATCCCACCACTGAGTAGAAAGGCATTGATCTTCCCTGGAGACTGTGGTGTTGTTTCCTAAACCGGCTTACGACTGGTCAGGGCAGGTGCGGTTATCTATTGTGTAAGTGGAATTTGTTGCCATCTCCACTTTGTAATTGTGGCAGTCCGCAAACTATGCATCACATTGTGGATATCCTTCATTGAGCCAGTGAATTTTCGCGTTGGGCATTCTGCAACAATCTAATCAGCATTGCTGTTCACTGGCTGTAGATCTTGGATGTCCAACTTTGACAAAGAAATATAGCATTGAACATGACATTCAAAAGAAGAAGTGTCTGAGCTTGTTGCAGTGCCCAGTTCACCTTTTGAGGTTAAGAAGGAATTTTACCCTTTCTGTTAACATTGGCAAGGTGCCCAGTGGGTTTTTTCATTGTCCTTAGAGCATCCTGAATGATTACGCATAAAAACAGGAGGTAGCAAACATCCACAAAAGAAGTGAGGTAAGTAATCAATATCAATAAATAATTATTTCTGATTGGTATCCAATGCCAATGAGAGATTTGGGGGCAAGCGTCCTAGGTATTTCTAGATGTGAGCCCTAGGGGACAGAGGTGGACACTGTTAGACTGTGCAGTAAGGAAAAGCTTCTCATACTGAACTACACCCAGTATTGACAAACTCAAGCATTAAAAAGCACGAATTAGGCCCCAGAAATCATGATTGGGTTAAAAATTGTAAGATATGGAGATCGAGATGCTAGTTCTGCGTTTTGAGCCTTTAGGGTTCACATTTTCAAGGTTTTCCTTGCAGTCATGAGAGCTTACTTTCCCTCCTCCCCTCCTCATTTAATGAAAGCTAAGATTCTCATGAAAAAACATTGTTCTAGGAAATGGGACTTAAAACACACACACTAGTTATCACAGTGTTCCTGATAAAGAAGGGTGAGGGTAGATTTCAGTATTGGGGTTAAGCTAATAGACCTAACCCTCATTCTTGAATTGCATAGCATAAGGTTAGACCAGGCTACATTTAGGCCACATCTTAACTCCAGGGGAGATCAACAATGTTGCAATCAGTCTTCCAGAGTTAGATTTAGTGAGTCTAGTTAAGACTCGCTAAATCAAACTCGGAGGATGCTCTGCCAACGGCCAGTACTCCTGCTCTTGCCATAAGTAAGGGAAGCCAATGGTACTGTTTGCTCCCATCAGCCCTCCACTGAGGGGAAACCTCCAAGCTTGGCTTAAGGTAAGACAACTCCAGCTACGAATTCTACATAGCTGGAGTTGTGTACCTTAAGAGGAGCTGCTGGGTCTAGTGTAGATCTGTCCTTAGTTAATATCTTTGAGTTTATGGGAGAGTGATCAGCTTCATAGTTCTTTACTACTAAACTTAATAAAATTGCAGCATGCAACATTCTCTTACCTTTTTCTGTTCTCCAGTGTCTCTTGATCAGTCAGACCCTAGATAGAAATTCTTTGGTGGAAGCAGTAATTTCTGTAAAGTTGGGGGCGAGGGGAGGTGAGTTGCTCAAATCTTCTGTATTTCTATTTGATTCTGTTCTGAAATCTGATTATCACACTCCATTTTCTTTATTTTGAATATTGACTGAAAGCCATTTTTCCTGCTTCAATTTAAATATAAAAATATTTTCTTTGCAAAGAGGATCAAAGAGAAAATACTGTTTAGTGAAATATTAGATTATATTAAACATACCAAGCTCATCAAAATGACAACTATCTTTAAAACACCCTGATGAGGGCATCCAAACATTTCTGTGTTTTATCACTATTCTCAATAGAGGACTTAAAAAAAAAAAAAAAAAAAAAAAAAAAAAAAGGAAGTGTGAATAGACTGTGTCTTTAAACAAATGCAGTCTACTTCCCTGAAGAACAGTATTCTTTACTGTATTAAAAAACAGCTCACTCCACTCAAGTTACTGCCATAGTACTAATGTTGTTAAACTATTCCTTGCTGATTTTTTTAATTAAGCTTCCACCAGTATTTCAGACTTACAGATATATCATAGTTCTTTTGGCCATATTTTTTTTATTCCAACGAGTGGACCATCTAGAGTCAGTAAAATTTCCACCCTGTGATTTTACAAAGTTCTGAGCACTTTAAAATATTCTTGCTCTAGACTACTTCCGTTAGTTGTAGACTGTAAATTAAAAGTTGACGTGTTTGCTTTCTTGAAATTCTTATTTTCAATCAATATGTATTTTAAAAGAAAATTATCTCCATATTTTCTTGCTTCAGTTGAAGTCTGAAGGGACAATCCATGCCATGTCCTGAATTTTAAAGGTTTGGCTCCTGCCATATTTTTCTCACGTGGATAGTGCTTGCTTATGCAAGTTGTCCAATTGACTGGAGATTGAACAAATGTTCCAGGACTGGGTCCTAATGTACATTTTAATAACATATTGTTGAAAATGCTTGCCTTGTTTGCACTTTCTTTCATAGAGCTCAAAGTCCTTTGCAAAGCAAGTGAAACAGTTTCCCCATTTGGGGAGACACTTATGAGGCAAAGAGACTTGCTCCAATTTACATAGGTAAAGGGAAGAGCCAGAAATGAAAAATCATGTCTCCTTATGTCCAGTCTACTGTTTTAACCATCAGACCACCCTGGCTTCATAAGCATGTGTTCTCCGGTAGAAATTTTTCAGAAATCCAGATGCCGTGGGATAGTTTTCTTACATATGAAGTCTACAAGACAAGACTAATTTTGTCATTTAATAAAGGATTAAATTTTATGGATTTAAGAACAGTTAACACATTTTAAGTTTGATAAGAATTGGCAATGCTGATGTTTCCTGTTCTTCAGTGACTAAAATGACTCGAACTCTGGACTCCGGAAGGTTTTCCACAAAAAAGAACTTCTGTAAATGTTTCTCCTGGTAATGCAATTAGGAAATATTGGCCTCAGTTAATGTAACTTAAACAAAACATGTTGTCCTCATCAAACTAGTTCAACTTGTTAAACAGGCATAGCCTTGTCTAAAAAGATAAAAAACCAGAGGCATATTGTGTTCCCATGGAAACTCTGTTAAAATACTGATTTGTGGATATGATCATAATCAGTCCCATAATCTAATATGAGTGAATTAAATGAAAAAGAATCTCAGCTATGAAGTCAGCACCCTATAAGCATATCCTTACATATGCAGAAATCATATGTGTCTTCGAAGCAGAGTTCCTTATAGACACCATTTTCTAACTACTTGTTGGCTCAAGCAAAGAGTTTTGAATGTAATCCTCCTATTTTTTTCATCTACTCTCATTTTACCAATTTTGTATTATAAAAATGATTTAAGAGCGCAGTACAAAATAAATACCTAAAAATGTTCTACTGATGTCAGTTAATATTTTTTTGTATCTTTAATGTGCTTGTTTTATTATATTTCCTTTGTTTTTAATGTAACAGAAGAAAACTAGTGTTCAGTGGTATACAGCTTATTTTCAGTTCATTTTTTCTCATGCTAATAAGTTCCAGTTATTATGGAGAAAAAAACACAGACATGAGGTTTAGTTAATATTGGTAAAGCATTGTCACATCTATGTTTGAAAGGGACCAAGAAATGCAAAGTGTTCTCCATATCCATTATTAGGATTAAAGATATGCACAAAAATGTTAATAAAATTAACATTTTAGAAAATAATGCAAGAGTGGGCAAAATGAGGATTTTTTTCACAAATGCCTAAGTGATTTAATAGTCTAAACTGATGGCCACATTTTCAAAATATTTGGGTGCCTAAAGATATAGATAAACATCTCATGGGAAAATGCTGAGGCCAATATTTTTAAAGGGATTTTAACTCCTAGGTGCCTGAATCCCTTTGAAAATGAGATTTAGGCTCCTAATTGAGTTAGGCATCGCAACACTTAGTGCAGTAATGTCTGTAATTGATATCTCAAGAAGCAATAAACACACAAACAACAGATCTTTTGTGAAAGAATCACCTTTTTTCTTTAAGTAGATAAAATGAGTTAGAAAGAGAGAATAATAAAAAATAAAAATCCCTGCATTTCAGTAGAGGAAAATCCAGTGTTTGTTTAATAACTTCTTGTTTCAGCAAGGCTTAAACCTACAGTTCAGAGTACTTTAGGATACCTGGCTCTCAGCCATGGTAGTAAGTACCTTATGCTTACATTGAACAAACATGTTACTCTGTTCTTCTCCATGTACAGACTAAAAACCCCCCTGCATTTTCTGTGCAAACATGAAACAAAGAAGTGGATAACAGGCTGGTAAAGCTGCTTTTTCAGCAAATGCCATTTATGGAGCCTGCTCATTACTGTCCATGTCCTTTGCATTTATTATCTCCTAGTAAAAATAGTTAAGAGGTACAAAAATTAAGCCACAGATTTTTTTTTTAAGTACATGCACATTTTTGCTTAATCCAAAGTTGCGTACACAAAGTTCATCACATGATCAGGAAATGCATGCAAAGGAACGAATCCCCAATGGATGCACCAGCTCTTTTATGCATACACTCTTCTAAAAGAACTCCTAAATCTGTGATTATCATAACGTAGTTAAACTAATTCATGTTGTCAAATAAAAAAAATGCAAGACCAAACTGTTCTTTACCATTCTAGCAAATAGCTATTTAACGTAAAAAAATGTTTAGCAGGGAGATAAGTTCTACATTACTCAAGCGTTAATAAGTTATGATCATGTAATTGATTCTTTTAGTAGAAAATACAATACAATAGAATAGAACTTGACTTTATAATATCACTTATATTCATGGTAACCTGAAACAATGTACAATGTAATAGAATAGTACAGAGACTGTGTAGAGGAACATGGCAACTATTATCTGTTCAGTAGTAGATCGGACATATACTTTTGAATGTTGGTTTCAGGTGATGCTAAATACAAAGATTTTGGCCTAAATACATGGAGGTTTTCTGTACTGTTGGTCTTCCAAGGGCCTAGCACAAGATGCATACACCCATTGTGCTAGATAGAGTATTGTTACCTGCCTGTGGTCCAATATAATTCTGGAACCAACAGAGTGCAGCAGAAATTGAATTTCCTAACTGTTCTCATCTATTCCTTGCTTAGAATGCTGCTCATTTGCCTCATTTCCTTGCTTCCCAGTCTCACAAACAGATGAAAGAGATGAGGTCACTGAACCATAGAGAAGTTGCAAGTAGGAATGACAGAAGCAGCAAAGTTGTGTTCCAAAGGGAGAAGTGGGAGAGAGAAGAGTGACCTAGTTATCTATGAGAGAAATCTGGGATTTCTGCTCCAACCCTGGGGAAGCTGCTGGTAAGCAGTACACCCACTAATTATTTCATGTAGGGTTCCACAAAACTTAGCACAGGTCTTGGCTAGTTTCTTATTGCTTTAAAAGAGTAGAATGGACTCTGTATGTATAAGTCACCAGAAAGAGAAGGATCTTTTCTTTAGTAGCATCTAAATGGTGCCATCTCCAACAGTGAATCTGAACATGTGTACAATTGATTGCCATTGAACTTGCTTGAGTATGAGGTAGGGATATAAGTGACCAGTCGACTATCTGATAAACATATGCTTATCGGATAGTTGACTTAACTAATCACTCCCCCCCCCCCCCTTGCTGCCTCTACCATAGAGAGGCAGCAAGGGGTGGGAGCAGGAGCCAGTGCTGTTGTCAGGATTGTGCATGAGCCTAAGTTCTAGCATTAAAACTTGAATTAGGGAATGGATCAACTTATTTGGAAATAAGAACCAGTGAAACTGCACCCATTTCTGTAATCCATCTTTCTTGAGATTATGGAATGTGTAGATCAGAGATTTTTTCAACCCAGTTGATAGCCAGGACTGGAACTAGAGGAAGGAAGTGGTTGCAAGAAGGATTGTTCTTGCTGCATTTCAGACAAGGCTCACTATGGAAGAGTCTCATGAGAGAATGGAGTCACAAACTTGAAGGGTTCAGATAAGGATCACAGCTTGTGGCTGTTTGTTGGAACACTAAACCTCTTGAGATACACAAATTAGAAACTTGAAACCACAAACCACGACCCTTTGGCCCAGAGGTGAAAGGAATACCAACTAAGCCACACTAATAACTAGTAAGATTAAAACCTTAATTGTGACAAATGGAGTTAATGGAATTTTTAAGTACATGACATTTCAGGATGTGTCCATTAAGATTTATAAATGTGTTATTCTTTTGTTCTAATATGAGATGTGTATGAATATTGTCAAAAGTGAAAGATCAAACTCTATAAAACTGTAAAATGGTTAGAGAGATATTAAAAAAATATATTTCTTTTAGCCCCGATAGAGCAAGTTTTCTGTCTTTACGTATTTCCTCTATCATCAGTGTGAAGAAATATCCTTCAGAATAGCTACCTTCTAGGAAGGTGCTGGAAGAAGGATTCCCAGGGGCGCATAGTAATTCTTGTAATAATTCTGTCCACAGAACAGTTTTCATGCCTGATGGAGTTTGCCTCCTCTCTGGATAGTTCTATATCATTCTTGACACTCATAAAAGTACTAACAGAGGACACCTTTATGCCTGTGAAATGGACCACATTGCATTAGGTGTCAGGTGTTTTCTAAAGATATTCAGGAATATTTTGCAGTCACCAGATGCATTTTCATCCCATCCTCTGTCCTGCCTTCAAATTATCCAGAAAACAATGCTGCATTGTAGTATCAATGCACTGATAATATTTTTGGGGGACAGTTATCTTTCCATTAAGGTAAGTTTAAGTTGCTATCTCCCTCCTTTGCTATCAGAGAGCTTTTTTATGTTGAAATGGGAAAACAGCAAATGGATTTCCAAGTGCCTCCCCTGAGCCTCACCCTTCATACAGAAGGCTTATCACAGGGTAGAGGAGAACATTTTTTGTAGGAGTCTTTTGTTAAAAGATTGGCAGCATATCAATTGTTACCTTGTAAACTTTGAAATATAGCATAACTGCCAAAATGGTAATGTACAGATACCTGTTTTCTTCCAAAAGTCTTACTGAAGCTTTCTTGAAATACAGTTATTTTCAGTCAGCAGTATCTATATATTTTCATGTATTCACTCAATTTATTTCCTTTTCATGTTTCTTCCTGCTGCTGCTTCATTAGTTGTCCAGAAGGAAGACGTGTGTCAGGGAGTCAGAGAGGGTCTGGTTTGTGGTGGTATTCACAGACTGAGCTCCACAATTCAGATTGTCAAGGCTTGGCTGCAAACCAAGCCCTTTTAGCTTTCCCTGGTGGTTTGAGTTTCAATGAACTTAGGCCTCCAAGGATCATCATTCTATTCCCCTTTCTGCGCCATCTCCCATCAAGCGCTCATGCTCTCCTTCCTTTCTGCTTTTCATTGGCCTTCAGGAGATGCTATTGCCACTGCCTCCTTTCTGTCTTTGAAGTTCCCAGCCAGAACAACTGACTGCACCACTAATTCCAAGTATTTTCTGGGACTAGGGGCGGCAGGTTTGCTAAAAGCAATGTAGAGAACTTCATCTCTCCACTATCACCACTCATGAGCATTAACTCTTTTATACATGGCATCTTTCATCCTGGTCTTGAGCAACCTGTGCTTTTAGCACCCTAAAGCTGTGGTGGCATCGTTAATTAAATTTGCAACTTCACATATGTGAACAGTTTTGTCAAATATTTGTGCCTATAACAGTAAAATAAGTGTATCAATAGTACTAATGAGAACCCCAAAATATTTTAACCAGAAACCATTTCAACATGTGTGTATGCACATAATAATTTTATATTTATAAACGTGCTTTTTGTATTTTGTTTATTTATAGGTTAACAGTAGATATAGCTTATGGATAAAATAAGCACTCCATAGCTCAGGTTGAGGCAAGAGATGTGTGTGTCTGTATTTGTCTGTGTATGCACCCAGATACTATTTTGTTTTGATATTTAGATTTGTTCTATACATAACTATAACTATAGCTATACACACACACACACACACACACACACACACACACACACACACACACTTTCCTCATATACAAATAATTTTTATAGTGGGAGTGAAGCATCCCCAACATGCTATTCCAGCACCTATGGATTAGACAACTAAATTACTCCCCAGTCTCTCAGAAAAACTATTTGTTAAATTGAATGTGTCAGGCATGAAAAAATCAATATCCCTTTGGTGGAAAGAAGGGAAACAGGGCCCTGGCTATTCCATGACATTCACCTTCTAATGGTATCCTCAGGAGAGGAGATGGGATCAGAGCAAGAGATACCAACCTCCACATTTTTTGAACCCAAACTGCTGTGTAAAACTTTACTTCCATCTCTACTAGTCTCTGAACCTCCATATGAGCGGCTGGCTTTTTCATGATGTTTTGTAGACAATCCCTGGACTTCCCATTGGATGCTTCCCTGCACAGCTTCACAGTAAATCTGCTGAAGAGACTCTGGCAGTTAGTACAGCTTTAAATTTAAAGTACTGTTAATTCCAATGTGAATATCCCACAATAAAAATTATTTTTGGCTTTGCCACTTTTGTGCCACGCTCCCCCTCAAAAAACGTATGGCCCTGCCTGGCTTGTAGAAGGCATTGGGATGCCTTTCATAGAACTGCTCAGTCTGGCTGCTTTCACTTGTTTTACAGGAGGAAGTTGACCCTATATTTTCAGTGTAGGAATTCCTGAAATTTCACCATATACCAGTCCATAGAGAAGAGGTTATTTGCTGATGAAACAGCTACAGTGTTACAATATTTTCCTAATTTGGCCATAAATTTACTATTTGCGTTTGCTGACCATGATTTCAAATACAGGTTTTACCCATATGTGAGAAATGCTGGTCCACTGAGACCTTGTTTTCTCTCTCTTTTGATACACATGTCCCTCATCACTGTACTGTTTGAACACTTCCTCACCAACAATGTATTTTATCCTTTCAACAGCCCTGCAAGATAGGAAAGCGTTACTCACAGATGGAAAGCTGAAACACAGGGCAGATAAATTGACTTGTCCATGGTCACACAGGAAGTCTGTGACTGAAACAGGAATTGAGCCAAGTCTTGAGTGTTAGTTCAGTACCTTATCAATCAAACCATTTTGTATTACACTTCCTTTTAAGATCATTAGCCATCCCAATTGTTCACACTTGCTACCTGGTCACTCTGTATATACCTTTTGAAACTTAAAAGCAGTGTGGAATTCCAATGTAATTGAAAAAGGAAAGAATCCCAGTGACCGCAGTGAAGAATTGAACTTTCTGATGATATTACAAACTGATGTACCTGTACTGGCAAATATACACACTCAATCAAATCCATTAGCAAATGAAAGTGAAGCAAAATGTTGCATGTAATTGCATTGCAAATGGCAAGTAACTAAATATTTTGGATGAACAGCCTATGTGAGTTCTGAGTGATTAATCACATCTAGTATTTTGCAGTTTGATCCTGTAAACCACCACATTAGCCCTTATGTTCTCATATTTGTGCTTTAAAATGACTATCAAGATTATGATTCACAGTTGAAAATGCAGAATAGCAACTGCTTTCTTGAAACTGAGTTTTGAGCTGAAGGTCCCTACCATCTGTTATTTCATAGCTTGTGCACTGAGGAAACTATGCAGCTTTGTCAAAAGAAAACAAACTGAAGTTAATATTGCCTCTTGTCCTTAGTTGTTTTCAAAGGCTATTTATTGGCTTTGCTTTGTTAATTTGGTGGTAAGGTGACTGAAAATTCCTGTTTCATATGGTATCAAATATTTGGATGTTTAAAGTTCAATATAGTATTGAGCTGAAACTAAGGCTTTATATTTGTGGGATAGTGGAGGATGAACATTTAGATCCAGGTAACTTTCTGGGTAGAAGTTCTCCACCATATTCAGCATAAGTATAAAATGGTATTAGATGAGAGTGGTAGTAAATAATTACCACTGTTGTATATAAGTGCACAAGATACAGATCAATGATTCTCTTATGGTCTTCTGCATTTTAGGTCTTCTGTAAAGTGATGCACAATATAGATTTGTGCAAACTAGTAATGTAGATTTGCTCAACTGGCATAAATTACAGTAAATTACATTAATGCAAGCCTTGTTGTACACCAGTGCCTCACAATCACACTAGAGATTTACACTGGTCCAATACAAAATTCACAGTACGGACAAACTACCCCTTTACTTTTAGCTTCACCTGTTTGTAACTGATAAATGCCATTAATCCCTTTTAATGTTTTGCTCTGTCATATGAATCATGTAGAGAAGTAGTATTCAACTTTCAACAGTTGGTAACAGGACAGCATCACATGATATCACCAACATGGCACCCATCTCTCAGAATCCCTCTCGATTACAGCCTGTGTATGGTGTATTGGGGCCACAAAGCAATGTTCAGTTGGGTTCCTAAGAACTTGTAGCAACAGCCACCTTGCTAACAGATTTTGTTCTTTATTTTTCTCAAGTAGAGTGTAGTGGACATAGTTTGGACAGGAGTGTAATGAACCCCACAGAGAGTACTACCCAATGTGGTTTCTTTAACTTCATCTATCTTTTAATTGTGTATTTGGTAGAGAAGGAAAAGCAGGACAAAATCTCGTCTTTCCTATTATTTAAATGTTCAGTGCTGTAGCCACTGCTGACACAATGGTGTACCCTCAGTGGCATTTCATTTGAAAACATTGAGCTGGCCGGACAACAGCTGCAACTTCCCTATAACAGGGTTTTCTCTATAAGCCTGAAGAGATTCTTATGAGGAGGAAACTCACCACAGTGGATTAATTTTTATCTTGTCTTGGTTTTACCCTTTTATCCTGTTTTGAAGATTAAGACTCAACTTTATTATTGATAAGACGACTATAGTAATAGGCTGCATCTGGACTGGCAAGATTTTGTGCAAAAGTGGCCGTTTTTGCACAAAATCTTGCCACCTGTCTAGACTGGCCGCGAGTATTTGCGCAAGAACACTGACTTTGTACTGTACAAAATCAGTGGTTCTTGCGCAAATACTCCGATGCTCCCGCTCAGGGATAAGCCCTATTACGCAAGTATTCTTGCGCAAGAGGACCAGTGTAGACAGACAAGTTGATTTTTTGCACAAGAAAGCCCGATGGCTAAAATGGCCAGCGGAGCTTTCTTGTGCAAGAGAGCGTCTACACTGGCGCGGATGCTTTTGCGCAAAAGCATCCGTGCCAGTATAGACGCTCTCTTGTGCAAATACTTTTAACGGAAAAACTTTTCCGTTAAAAGTATTTGCGCAAAATCATACCAGTCTAGATGCAGCTGTAAGGTGTGAGATACATGGCTCCTTCTCCCTCCATGATGATGACTTACCCAGAATGCTACATTCCACTGGAACAATGAAACTGTTCAATGAGTGGTGTCGACAGAACTTTCTTAGGAGTTATGGAACTCATTCTCACCAGATAAAAGATTACTTTTACTTTGCCTCATTTAGAGGTCTCAATCCACAAAAAAAGTAGCCATTGAATTCATCAGAACAACTTATGCTTAAAGCTAAGTATGTGCTTAAGTACCTTCCTGGATCAAAGAATAAATACAAGAAATTCATTTGTTCAACTTCTCTTATATCTAAATTTTAAAACATTAGAAAATGATCATAAAATTTATTAGGGCATTCATATACTTACATATTTCACTGACTAAAATGTTTGAAACATCAGCAATTTAGAAAAGCTTTCACTTGCACTGCCCTGCCCCTTTGTTAAAGTACTTAGAAAAGCAGCATTTATTTAAAAGTAATTTTGATTCTGGTAAACCATTTTAATATAAGTGTAATAAATATATAAGTGCAATTCATAATAGAGCAAAATGTTCCTCTGTGATAACATGTTACAAACACCCAAGTTCCATAGTAAACCTTTGTAGATGAGTATTAAATATACAGCCTATAACCTTGCTTAAATCAAAGATGAATTTATACTGACTATATCCTAATGCCCAGTATAAATTACTTACCACATGAGAGAGAATTTGAAACTGAGATAATTATGACATAGCTCATCTGTAAAACATTTCATGTGCATATTTGAATGAACTGTACAATGCAATGTTGGAATATAAAGACCATTGAAATCCTGGGACTAATTTCAGCAAAACTTAGAACGTGCTCTCTTTATGAAGATGAGAGAAGGCAGGCAGCTGCAGTTTTGTTTTTATTGGTGTCAGCTCTATGAATTTCAATGCTTTCTTGGACAGACTATGGGTGGAAAGGATCAGAAAAAAGTTCTGGGCCTGCTATCACTCATGTAAAACTCCCATGATTTGCAGTGGGAGTTTCGCTTGTGTGAAGACTGTAGGGTTGGGGTTATACCTTCGCTGGTGTTCTATCCCTTTTTAAACACTGTTCAGATCATTTAACTATTTGGCTATTAGTAGAGCTGCAATATTAATCTCTAAGGCACAATATTATTTAGGAAAGTAAAAGAGAAATGTAACATATTTTAGTCTGATCTGGTTGAGATTGTAGGATGTTAAAAGTGGCAACGTTTTAAATATCACGCCTAACAGAGTACATACTTCCCTTGTGAAGTATTCCCCCAAGAAAAGCTTTGTAATCATTCTAATACTTGTTTTTAAATAACAAAGTGCTACATGACATATTTCTGTGGTGAAAGACAAGAAGAGAAAACACAGCTCCCATTAACACTTTATGGTGAAAGCAGCAACGGGAGTTTTCTTTGAAGCGAGTATACCCTAATATGACATTTTAATCCTATCCTTTTTTATTGTTTATATGCTGGTTTTTGCAATGTTATTAGGAAGTCTACATAGTGTTTTATATGTTTTTTGAGTGAATAACTTCTTAGCATTCATTTTTTTCTGACATGGAGAGCTTTGAACAGTCACCTGTATGTAAAGTATAATAAATGGCAATTATGAATGTTTCCTACATTTCAAATTATAATTATTTGACTGAACTCATGTTCAAAAGAATTAACAATGCTAGTGAATGGAATAATAATTTTCTTTTTAACCCCTGAGGTTATGCTAAAGCAATTTTGCAGTCTTTTTATGAGGAAATATATATTCCCTGAGCTTTTCAAGAGCACTGAAACAAGCGCGGTATGTTTTTGGTCAGATTTTTTATGCTTTAAGAACAATCAGATATTCTTGAAAAAGATTTTAGAACCAATACATTTTTTCTGGGCTATCTGTAGTCCTTTAACCTTTCAGAAGAAAATATCTGAACTCTAGGCTACTTTCTATTTAATTCGGTATTCTTTTAAGAAAGGCAGCATTATCATCTAATAGTTAGAGCAAGCATCTTGGAGTCAAGGGACCTGTATTTTATTCTGAATTCTGCCAGTGACTGTGTGAATGCTCTCATTCATCTTACTTGTTTAATTTTTGCCAACAGTAAAATGAGGATAATAATATTTAATCACTTTTGTGAAGTGCTTTGAGATCCTTTGATATTAGGTGTTCTTTAATAACTGTAGGCTGTAAAATCTATTACTACATATAAAGGAGTCAAGGACAGATTATCAAAAATACTTAAGCAACTAAAGATGCAGTTTGGTGCCTAATGGGACATTATAGGGGTGCTGATTTTTCTTAGGACACTATTGAATATTGCATGTACACTAAAGAGAGACAATTTTTTTTCTACACCGATCCCAGAATGCTCAAGTAGCTGATCTAGGAAGTATCTGAGCCTTTAGCTATCCTCTTTGAAAAGTCATGGAAGTTGGGAGAAATACCAGAAGACTTGAAAAGAGCAAATATAGTGCCCATCTATAAAAAGGGAAATAAGAACAACTCAGGAAACTACAGACCAGTTGGTTTAACTTCTGTGCCAGGGAAGATAATGGTGCAAGTAATTAGGGATTTATTCTGCAAATATATGGAAGATAATAAGGCAATAGGTAACAGTCAGCATGGATTTGTAAAGAACAAATCATGTCAAACCAATCTGATAGCTTGCTTTGATAGGATAACAAGTTTTGTGGATAAAGGACAAGTGGTGGATGTGGTATACCTAAACTTTAGTAAAGCATTTAATATGGTCTCACATGACCTTCTTATCAATAAACTAGGGAAATACAACCTAGATGGGGCAACTATAAGGTGGGTGCATAACTGGCTGTGTAACCATTCTCAGAGAGTAATTAACAGTTCATGATCATGCTGAATGGGAATAACAAGTGGGGTTCTGCAGAAGTCTGTTTTGGGACCGGTTCTGTTCAGTATCTTAAGTAATGATTTAGATAATTGCATAGAGAGTGCACTTATTAAGTTTGCAGATGATACCATGCTGGGAGGGGTTACAAGTGCTTTGCAGGTTAGGGTCATAATTCAAAAGGATCTGGACAAACTAGAGAAATCGTTTGAGGTAAATAGGATGAAGTTTAATAAGGGCAAATGCAAAGTACTCCACTTATGAAGGAATATTCCTTTTCACACATACAGAATGCGAAGAGACTATCTAGGAAGGAGTACTGTAGAAAGGGATCTAGGGGTTATAGTGGACCACAAGCTAAATATGAGTCAACACTTGCAAAAAAAAGCAAGCATGATTCTTGGATGCATTAACAGGAGTGTTGTGAGCAAGTCATGAGAAGTCATTCTTCTGCTCTCCTCTGCACTGTTTAGACCTCAGTTGGAGTGTTGTGTCTGGTTCTGGGTACCACATTTCAAGAAAGATGTGGAGAAATTGGAGAAGGTCTGGAGAAGAGCAACACTAATGATTAAAGGTCTAGAAAACATGACCTGTGAGGGAAGACTGAAAGAATTAGGCTTGTTTAGTTTAGAAGAGAGAAGACTGAGAAGGGACATGATAGCAATTGTCCAGTATCTAAAAGGATGTTACAAGGAAGAGGGAGAAAAATTGTTCTCCTTGGCCTCTGATGATAAGATAAGAAGCAATGGGCTTAAATCATAGCATGCGAAGTTTAGTTCGGAAAAATTTTGTAATGATCAGGGTGGTTAAACACCACATTAAAAAGCCAAGGAAGGTTGTGAAATCTCCATCACTGGAGATATTTAAGAGCAGGTTGGATAGACATCTATCAGGGATCATCTAGACAGTGCTTAGTTCTGCTGTGGGAACAGGGGACTGGACTTGATGATCTCTCAAGGTGCCTTCCATTTACAGTATTCTACGAATCTATGATTCTGTGAATACAATATGAAAATGTTCCTCTCTTGTTAATTTTACATCTCGTTGTAGCAGTGTATTTTGAGTTTCATATCACATCCATTTTTATATTTGGTAATACAGTATGAAATATGCTTATGATTTCATCTTCAATATGTTTGTGAAAACAAATACAAATTGAAGAAGATATTACGGAAGAGTGAAAATATGATTAGAAGCAGTCCATACCATGGATCCTAGAGAAAAAATGAATGAATGAAGTTTCCTTAGAATTTCCAAAACAGTTTTGATTTTATTTTGTTTTGTTTTCTATAATGCATGGTAGTGAAGTTTATGGAATCCTTGCATGGTCATCAAGGCTACAAGAACTGCAGCCTTGGCCCCTGCATATCAGCCAGACTAGCATAAGGAACCATAGGGAACACCACTCCAGTGCAAAAGGATTCTGTAAAATGTAGCAGACACAGAAGGAGCCAGATTGCAGGGCAGATGAATCCATTCACCACTGAAGGGATGTTGAACTGAAATGGGCATGCAACATATGGAATCCCTAAATCTTTTAGTCATGTAATTTCTGACATTTTCTTCAAAATCGTAACTGTTTTAAAATGGAGATATTAATAATATCTTCCCAAATGCATACAAGCTTTTAATTTTAATGATTTAGTAAACCATTTTGAAAATTGTTCATAACATGTTACCATTGGTAACCTCATCAGGAGTCTTGAAATCCACTAACCAACAATATTTTAAATTAGACACACTCATTTTACCTCATTCCTTTTACTCCACCATGTGCTTACTTTCACAGGATTAACACAAATATCTGTAGGTCAAATATCCATAGATGGCCTTTCTGCCACCTTTCACTTCAGAACACAGCAGGGTTCTGCTGTAATGTAGAATTCCACAGCAGTTAAATTTTAGCTATCCCCCTGGCCTGTCAGCAGTGAATGAATATTTTTTTTCTGGCATGCAACAGAGTTGGATTATTGAGTTATGTGACCAGTCTAAAAAAAGAGAATTGCCATAGCTTTGGTGCTCGCTTTTCAGTTCTTTTATTTTAGCTGTAAAGAGCATACCATTTTACTAACTTCTGATTTATGCTTCCTACTGGGTTGTGTCCTTAGTATCTTGATTTCTTAAGCAAAATAAATCTGGTTTAATATCTGACCATGTGGACATCTGAAATTTAATGACTGGGGTATTTTTCCAAGTAGGTTTCACCAGCATTCTCCCCCATGAATCACTTGAAATAACCATGTAAAATATTTTAATACCTCAGTTTCATTTATAATTTGTACCAGCTGTAGGTATCCAGATGAAACTTGAATTTTTCCAGCGGAAGTTTTGGACTGCCAGCAGACAGGTAAGCACCAATTAGATACTTTTTATGTAGATGAGACCAAAGCAACTCTCTTATTGTACAGGTGGTGATAGTCTAGGTATATTTAGTGAAGGCAGGTCCAAGATTCCCTATGAATATTTATAAGCTATTTTAATTTACTCTTCAATTCCTTGTAACCCAGAAGAGTGATCCTGAGTACACGTGCATGAACACAGAACCTCCCAAAATCTAGGCTCCCTAAGTATCACCTTCAGATCCACAAGCAATTATCCTGAGGATACTTTCAATTAAAAAAGGGACATGAAAAATATGAATTATGTGACCCATCAATCCCATGTAGTGAATTAAGGCAAGGGTAGGGTATCCTTCTAACATGTTGGCACAGCTTACCTATATCATGGGTTACAATTCAAAGGAAAGAGTAGCTTCCATGGGGCTGCTACTCCATTCCACAACAGCTGATCAGGGAATGGATGGAGGCTTGAGTCCATTGACCCTCATGTACCTGTTAGTACAGCTGCTATAGAGGGAGAAATAAACTGTGTCAGGTAAAGGTCTTTTACAGATTGAGTCCCTCTTGGAGGAAAAGGGAAAGCAACGACCAAATTTGTGTGACTAGGTCACGATTTGGTTTCTAGTCTCTCTTGGGATGGCACAATTATGCCCGCTTTTAATGGGCTTCTGATATTTCTAGACTCTAGCCTTAAGTGACCTGAAGTAAGAGCTAGGTACTAACTTTGTCCAGTGAACCATTTTTGGCTGGTTTATTTTTTTTTAATAAACAAGAGTCTGTGTATAAAATGTGTATTTATTTAACAGAATACTCTCTTCCAGTTTTAGAGGGATCAGGAGATTATTACATTACCAGTTTGAGAATACATTGAAATGTACTGTTTCTGAGAATAATTATCTCTTAAGTATTCTGTGAAATATGGGCTCAGTATTACAAACCTGACTCTCACAATATCCCTACTGAAGTCCCAATGGAGTCTTGCCAACAGAAGGCCCTGTATCTTTAGAGAGTCAGCAGCAAAGATTAGAACAGGCAGAAGAAATTGACACAGCATGAATTAACCCTCTTGATGCAGATGTTGTCATAATAAGTTCGAGGAATTAATGTAACCTGCTTTTGTGGTCTCTTCTAGATAAATTATTGTCATTTATTACATGTTTCTTTATCATTTTTAAAACACTAGTTCAGACAACCACCAGAATAAAAAAGAAAAAAAATGATATAAACTGTATATCCTATTGGTCTCCCCTGCAGTGTGCATCTCTTGATGGAAGATGTTCTATAAGCTGTGATGATGAAGTAAGTATTTTACAGACTTTTTCTCATCTTATATCTCCATTTAGTTTTTAGTATGGCAGCTTCATCTGAGGTAAGGCAGTGGACTTCATGAGGTCAGTGTGGAAATGATAAAAAGCTGTTCAGAGATTTCCTTGTACCCATGTACTGTTCATCTTAAAACACAGACACGCCCCTGATATATGCCACAGAATAAGAAATTAATGTTGCTTTCATTAAAGGAATATTTTACATAATAAATTCCTTATTATCTGGAGATTTTACCACTTGATAATATTTATATACATTAAAACTGAAAATTTTCATTGGAAACATTCATTAAGCACAAAACTATACTAGAACTGTTGCCCTGTGTGTGCATGTATCCTTTCGACAGTAAAGTTTCTTGAAATTATGCTTTGTTTGATATATCACCAATCTGAGTCATAGTGCTTGTCACAGAGTGACTGGCCTCTTTAAGGAGGAGCACGGCAAGTGAACCTGTGATGGATCAGCAGGCCCCAATTAGGTTTGTAAAAGGATACCTGGAGCTAGAGAGAGAGAAACCCGGGGAGAGGGAGAACTTAAATATGACAAAAAGCAAGAGGAAGTTGAAGTTCCCTGGAAGGAGAGGCAGTGGGAAACTGCGAGGAAGAAAGGGCCTCCAAGGAGAAGCTGTTGCATGATAATGCTCAGTGAACAGAACATGGAAGATTTCTGCAGAAAGGATGGAGAGATAATGGGCGAGGGGGAGCAAGGAAATCCCTGGGACCTATAGACCCAGGTTGTGCTGAGCTTTTGCTACTTTCTGCCTAAGTTTGAAAATCATAACTGCTGGAACCTACATAACTGCCACTCTGTGTAGCAGTGGGTCATTTGTGAGCTGGAAAGTAGTCAGTTTATTACAGTGTTGTATAAATAATTAACAATAATAGTTAAACTTAGTATTCTACAATATTTCCTGTGGTATAAATTTAAGTTGGGCCTTCACTGGGAACTGCCAATTCAAATCTCCCTCCCCCCTAAGAATAATGTAAGTTATCCAAAGAAGGGCCAGCCAGGTGTGTTTGAACAGTGCTTTGAAACATATGCAATATTAAGATGGACATTCAATTCAGGCTTGTGAAAAAACAACAACAATATTTTCATTTGGAACTAGACATTTTTTGAAATTAATTTGCAAACAGTTTACGATGTCTGACAATAATTCTGGCAAGCCCAGTTCTGGGATTCTACCCAGCATTCCCAACATAGTTTGACATTCAGAACATTTTGAACAGATGTTTTATTGAAAAAACAGCCAAGACCCAGGTATAGTGATACTACTTTTTAAATGTGTGGTAGTTCCACAGGGGATTGAAACCACAGAAACTATCCTGGAAACAGAATTTAAAATTCCAGCAGTAATTGTAAGAATGGAGCATGGCAACTTCTTCAGCATATCAAATTAGTAACTCATTACAGCAAACTACAATGCATTTCCAAGCACTAAATAGTAGAGCTGATTGGCAAAGGACAATTCAATTTCATGGCAGCTGTCATGGTTTCTGCATTTAGTTTTGTTCTGCTTTGGATTGAAACCAAAACTTTGGAATGTTTTTGCAAAAATGGAATTGTGTTGAAAAGTCAATTTTCAAACCAAGACCTGAGATTTTCAATGCAGGAGGGATAACATGTCTTGGTAACTAGACATGGACTTGGGATGTGGAAGTCCCAGCTTCAAGAATGTTACTTAGACTATAGATTTTTTTTAAATCACACTCTGAAAGAAGCAGAATAGGGATGAATGTGGGTCTCCTACATTCCAGGGCAGTACCCTAACCACCAGGCTGTGGAGTGTGAGACAATCTCTCCCCTTACCCACCTTTTCTCCTGACAACTTCATTAGCACCAATACACCTCTGCAAAACATTTCAACTTAACAATCTATTTTGATGAAATTTCATTTTCTTGAAAATGTTCCAACTTGTTCCAATTATTAATGAATTCACCAAATAGAGGCTTAAGAGGCAGCACTAAAGAAAAACAAATATTAGCAGTCAGACAAATCTCTGAAGTTCATCTGTTTTCCCCTCTAGTTAAATACCTGCTAATACAGGCAGTCTTTACTATTGCTCTGGCAATCAGCTGTGGAAAGGCCAGTGATTATCCTGAACCCCGGAAATGTCCATGTACTCTAATGTGCCTTTTTTGTCTCTCTCTTTAGAGACCTATGACTCCTTCCTTTGAAGCTTGCATCCTCCTTTTTTATTTTTTAACCTTTGGAAAAAAAGGTTCTTTTCAACTATCAATTTAAAAATACACCCTCTCCCAAAAGACTTTGATTTCATGCTAAGGCAGCCATAGCCATCCTCTTTCCTATATCTGTTTCCATGCTGTCATTTGCATTTTAGTCCGTTTTAATTAGGGCTTAGTCAGGTCACAGCCTCTTCCCCTAAAATGTGATCTGGCTCCCAATACAAAACATAAGCTTTGTAGAATTGTTAATGGACATTTCCCAGCCTTGCTCCACTAAAGTTAGTTTTGTTGCTGCCTGATGTGGACTTAATGGACAAGCTTTACTTTGGATCCCCTCCAACAGCCTTTAAATATTCCTATCATTGGGGTTCCAGTTACATCCAAGTGATCTGTGTAGGGTTAAAGCGCTACGTGGAATCTCCTTACTATTTAGCTCAAGCCATCGGATGGTGGAAAATCCAGAGTGAGTGGAGGTGATTGCCTTTCTTGTGGCCGTCCTAGTGATGGTAACAGTACTGGCATATATTTTCTTATATACAGGCAGTCCCCGGGTTACATGGATCCGACTTACATCGGATCCCTACTTACAAACGGGGTGAGGTAACCTTGCACTATCTGCTTCCCCCCAGCAGACCAGGGAGTCGCGAAGCTAGCGTCCCCCCCCCCCCCTCCGCAGACCAGGGAGACGCAGAGTGGCTTTTCTCAGCAGACACCTCATCTTGAGAATAAAGGCCTGAGGGAAGTGAGGTGTGGGAGAATAAAACTGAGCTCTGGAGAAATGTTTGGCTAGAGTTTCCCCTACAATATGTACCAGTTCCGACTTACATACAAATTCAACTTAAGAACAAACCTACAGTCCCTATCTTGTACGTAACCCAGGGACTGCCTGTATAGCAGCTGCGATGATATATAACTTTTTGTCAAAGCAAGTCTTTTAATAAATCACAAAGTATTCCATCAATTGCTATACTGGAGAAAGGAAGCAGATTTGTAAAAAACAAACACTTACTTTCTCCCCTCTATCAAATGTTATAAGTCACAGATTGCCTCGATGCCCCTGACTGTCCTGCTCTCAATGGCAGGCAGACATCTGCCAAACAGTTTTTACTTATTAGTGAGCAGCAGCTAAAACCCAGCTAAGAAGGGAGGACATTTTATGGCAAACCTTGTTGCACAGTGAGCATGAGATGAACAAGTTGGTGAGTTTTGTACTTTGCTTTTAATAGCTCTGATGGCATGCCACTCATGCAGTTAAACAGAAATTTCATTTTCTTTGGGGGTGAGGGGTGGCCATGAATTTGTTAAACTGTAATTTTCATAAGAGTTGTGAGTTGTGGTATGTGCTAATCTGTATTACATTCCATGACAGTTAATAGAATTGTATGCTGGAGCTCTGCAAAATACTCAGATCTTGAAATCACTCTAGAGTAATCTAGATTTAGGTGCCGGTCAGATACATTCTCAAGCCTCAGCCCACATTCTTGCTAGATTTATTCTGGATGTCATACCTGCTCCCTTTTTACAAGGCCAAGGACTGTGTGCATAGGGGGTGTTCCCCTTCATGTCTGAAGTTTATTGAACTTGAATTTTTTCAGAAATGTTTAAAAATGTCATGCTGGTGCACTGGACAAGTAAATACCTCCAACTGTCTTTTGCCAATGCTGTAATTAATTGCAAAATCTTTCCTGGATTTCTTGTTATATGGAGAAGGCTATTATGGCAAGTGAAAGAAAGGTGAATTCACTCCTGTATGTGCAGTGTTGTCCTCCATGGAATAGTTAGATGGGCCCAACAGATTAACAAAATCCCAGATATAAATCCTTTCTCTGACTGCTTTGTTGTGGATCCAATGCTTTGTAGATTGTCTGCAAGTCCAAATATTGAGTATGTTTTGGATACCCACTGTCTTCCTCTGCACTCTGACTGCTTTTATTGCTGGATCAGTGGGCAACATTGCTGGAATGGATCCATGAGAGTCTCCACATAGCTCGTGTTCCAGGTTAAATTCTTGGAGTTGAGAAAGACAGACCAATCAGCATCATTGCACACCAGCTGGCCAATGGCTGACAAAGATCCTAAACAGTGGAGGAACTCCCCAATATCCCCCATCAAGTGTCTCCTTTTGTTGATGAGGCTGTCTCTCTTCACCAGCCTAATCAACTTCTCCCAGCCATCGAGGTGTGTGGGCCTCCTGTTGATTCAGCCCTGCATTCACCAGCACTGAATTTGCATACTCTATGTTGACACCCTCATTCAGTGGTTATACTCGGGGAGAGTAGCTTTAGGGTGGAATTTTTGAAACTGCTCCATATTGTCCTACCTTAGCTTCCATTAAGGTTAATAGGAGTCTCATTCTCTTACTCATATTTGCAACCATCCATGAATTGCAGCAACTTAATAGCTCCTGGCCTCCCAAACAGGCCATGAGCTATATCTGCAGCACAAGCCAGGCAGGATACCCAATCCTAGCTTTGGCAGTTAGGATGGGACTTCTGAAACGGAGCTGCAAGAGACCACATCAATCCCAGTTCCATCATCAAAGCAAACACATGGTATCTGTGTTGTGGATGAGCAAAACTGGTTGGAGAAATAGCCTCATCAAACTTTGGCACATTTCTTAGAAACAATCTGGAAACGGACATTTCTGCAAAGTTGATATTTCGGTAGGAAGGTTTTCACTGCCAGCACTTGACCAGAATCCAAAGTGTCAAAATACAATATGAAAGACAACACAACATTCTCACAATATTTCCAGCCTGGGCCAGAAGGTTAAGGCAATTTAGATAACCTTTAAATATTTGTTTAAAAGCATTTGCTTATCTGAACTGAACCTCCAAGCAGAGAGAGAGAGAGTGTGTGTGATCTTTTTCTTCCTTGTTGTCCTGGGTAAGAGCTGCTTCTTCTGTAATAGTGTAACAGCTCTGAATCAATGGCCACAGCATATATCTTGTGAAGAAGTCTGTGGGCCTGATCATGAAGTCTTTACTCAGGCAAAACTCCCACTGAAGATAGGATAGCAGTCTCAGGCTCTGTATTTAGCTGCTTTCACTTACCAAATTGATTTCTTGGGTTGTTGCTTTACAGCGCAGAACACCTTTTATTCCTGGCTACATCTGACCTATTTATGGTTAAAAAAGGAAGACTTTGGATTAAGAGCTAATCCATGAAATGTACTATGTTGGGAGTGATCATGAACTTTTTAATGTAAATTTCACAGTGTAAAGAACAGTATTTTGCCGAGTTAGGCCTAGAGTAAAGATATGTTACAAATAGTGTGTTGAGATAGGTACCTGAAATAGTAATAAAGAAGGTTTTGATTAAACCTTGAATTTAAATTCAGTAGAGCAGTAATTATAACTTAGTATCAAATCATTCACTTGAGGTAAAAATACTGTGGAGGCAGCAATGATTAGAGTTTACCTTGCTTTATGCAATTTATAAGTATGACCTACCTAAAGCTAACATTCCTACCCCTGAGTCCAGGTCCCAATTAAAAACACACTTTGAAAACCTTTAGGAGACCTATGGGGCCTCTTTTACAGAAGCCTTTACCCCCTCTCATTCTACGAACAAATTAAAAAATATTACCTGGTCCCCTGTTGGTCCTCCAAGCTGACACTATGTTTTCATTAATACATCATTAGGGTAATGACATTGTGCTGATGTTGCTTTCGAAACAGAGCACAAACGATGAGGAGAACCAGGGCTGTACGTCTTTTGTATTCTTTATTACAGGGAAATATTTTTTAAAATGCATTATAGAAATTTCGATTTTTTAATATTTTCAATTCAAGTTCTTGATTTTGGGCATTTGAGCATGAAGTAAATACTTAAGATACCTTAAATATGTCTCAACTGCATGTTGGTTCACTAATAATTTATTTGAGCATTTACAATTACATAAGGACCAAATGTTTATCTCTTTAGAAGCTCTTAACATTACTTAATAAAATCAGTGACATGTTTTAAAAATAAGGCTTGAAACTGTGGCTTTATTATTTTGTAGGCAATTAACTGCTACCTCATAGATAACAATGGATTTATTTTAGTATCTGAAGACTACAGACAGGTAAGTGGCAAGTTTTTCTTAACTAGTGAATATCGGACATTAGACAAGGTTTAGTTTGTTTCATTTTTGTTTGTTAAACATGGTCTCATTATTGAAACTTGAAGACAATGATCCTCATTTAAGGAATTAGTAGCATGAAATTTAAAGCTCCCTCCTTCAAAGAATGTAACTTTCCTTTGAGAGGACCTCAAAGAATTTCTAGAGCACAGTGGAGTGCTCTAAACTTATAAAATTCAAATTATAGAACTCTTTGCTGCAGAAGTGTTGGTTCCTCTTGAAGAATTTTTATCTTGAGGAAGATGGTTCCACGTGAAGTTTTTACCTCAGACTTGTAATCATGAAATCCTACACTCTAAATCTGTTGGTTCCTGAATTTCTGGTTTCTGAACTAGATTGCTGTCATTGAAGGTACAAGATTTAAACTTGGCATTCAGCACCACAATAAAGAGGAATGGGGTAAAATCAGGATTACACCAGATATTATTCAAAACATTAGATTGTGGTGACTATGGACAGATGATTGGAAAATGGAGCACTAATGCTCTATCTCTGCAGGCCTTACTCAGGAAACACTCCACATCAACTTTTGCAGGAAATTTTCATGAGCAGCAGCAGCAGGTACTGCATGGAGCAAAAATGTCCAATACAGGCTTTCATTTTTGTGTTGAACTCTGTGGAGTTGTGATCTGAAATTCCCCATACTTCTGGCTAGATCTCATCTGAATTAAATCTGATGTAGTTAAGTAGGTTTAATGGGATGTAGAACCTTAAATTCTTTCAAAGTCAGTTTTCCTCAATCTGACTGTCCCCCCTCACAAAAAAAGAATCATATTTAGCTGAGCAGACTGGTTAGTTTCATGACTGCAATTCAATAGTGGGCAGCAATGAAACTGACAAGAATCATGTTAATTCAATCAACAGCTTCCAGCACTCTTGGCACGGTTGCAGTCTCTATATGCTTAGTGCCTTAGAATCAGAGACCCCAGGGCTTCCACATTTCTGTGCCAGCAGACTACCCAAACCGTTCAAAGTCAGCTGGCCTAGCATTCTGGAAGCTCTGGGGTGCCAACTCTGAGGCAATCATGCAAGAGGCTGCCCTGGAGCCAGGCAGGTTAGATAGCAGGAAATTAGACAGGTTTTAATGGAGAACCTTTCTAGCAGGCAGATTTTTTGAAACCTCCTTTGTTATATTGGATTCATTGAAATCAACAAGTTTCTGCAATCTTTTTCTCTTTTGACGGATCAGTGTTTTTCTGTGGGAAAAATGTTTGGAAAACTTCCAACCAGCTCTACTTCCTAACTTATTCTGACTGGATCACAAGCCAAGCACTCCCACAGGAGAATCAAGAGCACAGATGCAGAAATTGACTTTGATCCTCCCCCACAAAGGAGGCAAGGCTGATGTTCAGTGCTAGGAATGGGTGTAATGAACAAGACAATTAAGGGTCCACCATCCTGTCACTTTTCCCGATACTGGAAGGACAGGAATGAGCCTGAGAAGAGGCAGTCATTGAGTGGGCTGTGGGCAGGTTTGCAGTGTCCTCAGAAGAACTGCTTTAGGGGAGCAAAGCGAGGCATTTCTGCTGTGGCAGAACGAGTGCCATTCAGCTTGCTCATTTTCAAGGCAGGGGCACTGTAGAGATCCTCTCCTATGTGGCAGCAGATAGATTCATGCACAGCAGCATCTAAGGGCAGTGGTGAAACACTGGCAGGGCAGGAAGAAGACTCAGCAGATTGAGGGGGCCATTTAGGCCTCTAAACTCAGAAGTGAGAAGAGGACTGACCTTCTCGGTGCCCTCTGGCACTCCTTCACATCCTTTACACTCAAGTAAGGGCATAAACATTCAGCTTCCTGGACCATCTTTCCTTTACCAATGGGCTGATTTCTTTAAGCTCTTCCAATCCCTCTCTCTTGCAGTCCTGCGGCCACCAGCAAACCTTTCTTGTCCTTTTCTTACCAACTTGTTCCTACTGAAACAGCCTCTCCTCTCTTCCCTAATCCCATTCTGGATCCCACAGTAAACACAAATAGAAACAGAAAAGAACTACTTGTAACTTGACATTTGCTAGCCTGATCCCTTGCTTGTGTGTCATAGCCCTTGCCCTGCAACTCTCCGTCCTGTTGATTTAAATAATTTGCTCTTCAGGATGTGGTCTGTATCTGCCCATGTGTTTGTACAGCAGCCAGCAAATGGGGCCCATATCCTGCCCAGGGCTCAGATAGCACTAGTGAAGACATCACTATTGGCAAGAGCCATGGACCTTCATTCAGCCCTTGCTGCAACTTCCCAGACCTGTGTTTTATTCCCTCCCCACTAGTTGATGGGATGAGAGGTTTGCTGGCTCCTATTTCTGTCATGCCCAGCACTCTTTTGTCCCATAATCCTGCCTCTATTGTGCATGAGGAAGAGGGGCACTATTGTTTATTCTAATATCTGGGATTCTCCTTTTCTGTTACTATTCTGTTTTTGCTTCAGAAGTAGCTAGAGTAACTCCAAGGGTATGTCTATGCTGCATGCTTTTTTCTAAATAAGCCATTCTGGAATAGTTAAACTATTCTTCATCTACACTGCAGAGAAGTTTAAAATTAATTCAAGGCGGTCTTCCCTAATTCTCAATTTAAAGCCCCAGGATGCAATGGGGAGGAATAACTTAGCCCCTCACCAGGGCCATTCCATTTCAAAATAGCAGCAGTGGAGCGTCTACACACACCTTATTTCAAAATAGCTCGTAGAATGAGGTTTATGGATTTTGGAATAATCCATCCATTATTTCAAAATTATTCCAAAATAAAGGAATGTCTGTGTAGACACTTGCACTGTTATTTCGAAATAACACTAGTTATCTCGAAATAATGGTGCTGTGTAGATGCCCTGCCTCACACATGGGTGATACATTTCTTTACTTGATCTAAACTAAGCCATTCAAATGTTATAAAACCCATAAACTGGTAAACATTACGGATTTCTGTGAGGAAAAAACTAATTTTTAAAAATGTACAAAGAGTATTTTGAGTGAGAGTTGTCCTTTAAAAGCCTGAATGCCACTGCCACATGACTTGATAAATAAGATTTGCTCCTCTGTTATACCAGCATTTCCTGGTCTGTGTTTGTTTGAAGCTGTCTATTTTCCTGTCTTACAATTAGGATAATTCTTCATCCAGTGGTATTGAAACTGGTGCATTCAGTCACATAACATAAAACTGTTCTTCTTGTCCTTAGTAGGCCTATACACTCACATGTTTTGAAAAATGTCCCAGGTTTCCCCTCAGTGAAAAAGGCAATACTTGCACTTTAGACAGGAATGCCTCTTGGCTAGGTCTGTAACTTTTCTGTCTGCAAACTCCCATGTGTATAGTTGAGGTCAAGTAAGTTACTTGCAATGAAAACTAGGGTTTTAGTATTCATGTCTTTTTCCTCCCTTCCCCCAATTCTGGGATTTTCTCCTTTTAACTGTGCAGAGATCATGCCCACTCCTTCTGTGAATTGAGGCCCTGAAATAAAAATGCCAGGTCCACACAAAATAGACACTGTCCGGCACATGCATGAATCTTTATTATTCCGTATGACTAGCTGTCAGGTCCAGGCCTAATGGATAATGGGGTCTCTTCCAGGTTGTATATCAAATTCATAATAGGAATGTTTGTTTTCTCATCAGAGATTTGTCTTCATTATTCCACATCTTTTCATTTACTGAACAAAGGCAAAATGATCATTCATCAGGATGAGTGGTTTTAAGCAGGAAATGACTCTGAATGGGGTGAAAATTTATAGGATTGGTGAAATGTAATGTTCCAGCTCCATAAACAGGTCATGCAGGAATTATAAACAATGCTTTTTATGGCCATTTAGGAAATCCTTTCAAAACCAGTTTATATTTTTATGGAGTAGCATTTTAATCACAAGGGTTTGTGATCAGATTAGTTGTGTTTTCTTTACAAGCTTGAGATATGGGTGGTTTTTATTTCTGACATTAAATGTTATATAATGTACCTCAATCTATTGTATAAACTCTCCCATCTGTTCAGGGGTTTACTCTGTAATCCCCATAACTTGTCATGACTGGTAAGTCCTTTTCAATTTTTATGTAGCAATAGCTCTGAAAATCTATCTATGTAACTGTCAAAGCCACTCTTGTCAGATCTGAGGATATGTGAGTTTAAATTGTATCCACTCTTGTTGTGCATTTATCTCCACTTCTGGTCATTTATGTTCTTCCCCCTCAGACTGGGAACTTTTTTGGTGAGATCGAGGGGGCTGTGATGAACAAATTGCTAACAATGGGCTCCTTTAAAAGGTAAGAATTTTACAACCCTCTCTCTTAAAAAAAGGTTTGTATAAATAAAGTAAAATAAAACCAAGGTCAAATAAAACAAGCCTAAAGTTGACTGAGTGGCTGGATTCTGCTTATGTTCATGTTCCAGGTGATCTGAGTGTAATTTGATGCCACATGCATGGAGTATTACAAGTCTTGGAGACTTGGTCTACAATGAGTTTCCTGTTAACACAGTATAGCTTATTGACGTACGATACTGAAGACTCTGAGTCCAGTCCTGTTCCCACTGACTTCAGTGGGAGGAGAATTGGGCGCTATATACTGCAGTTTTTAAACAGATTTCTAAAGAAAGTCACAGAGGAAATAGAAAGCCATTTAACCTGCATTGAATCTGGAGGTTCTCTTCTTTAGAAAAGACAAACCAGAGAAGACAAAAGAGTCAGAGATAAAAAGGAAGTAGTTACTTCTCATTGATTTATTTTCACTCACATTTACCATCTCAGCCTTCCAAAATTGTCATGAAAATTGATGAGGCCAGGCAAAAATCTACTTACTGGGTCTTATCAACATCATAATGAAAAACAAATGCTTTTTAGGTGCCCATCAAAATAAATTATTCACTCCAAGGAAGCGGGCAAGTAGAATTTTGCAAGGACATATTAACCTTGTCTCCCTAAGTCAGTACTAGATTCTACCTGGTTTTACACAGCTCTGAATAGCCTCCCTCCATCCCTTCTCCCTTGGAACCAAGCCAATGTTCCCAATCCCTACTAACCAGTAAAACTGGCAAGCTGTACAGAGTGGGGAGAGGAGTATGCTGCACCCCTTAAAATGACTTGGGAATTTGTGGTTCCCTTGTGCACGAGTAAGCTCATTTTCTTAGGATATATTTGCACTGCAGACAGGAAGGATCATTGCAGCATGTGTTGACATACCCCAGCTAGGTCGATAAAAGTTAGCTCAAGTAACAGTAGCGCTGAAACTAAGTAGCAGGGATAGTGACTGCTTGAATCTGTACCTAGAGTTCTGGGCATGTGGAGCTAGCCCACACTGCTATTCATCCTGCTGCGGTGTCATAGCTGTTTGACTCAAGTTCGCTTTGATTTTAAAGCGAACTTGGTTTGTCTGTAGTAGCTGCAGTCACACCTACTGTAGTCATATTCTTAGAGGCAGTATGCTTCCTGTGCTCCTGTTAGGTTGTACGGTGATGCATCATGCACAATACAGGGTTATCCCAAAATGACAAGATCTAGCACTCACTGAATAGTCCCAAATCCTAGTTTTCTTCTGCTGGCAAAGGAAGTGTGATTTGTTTACTGTTATATTTTTAACAGTTGCTATCAAATGAAGTCAGTTAATTCCTATTTACAAAATGGGTTCTGGAACAGAAGGGCAAGAAGCAATCCATTTTATTTAATTCACACTAAAAATCGGCATTCAACCCAAAGGATAATGCTTCACCTCCATCCCTTTGCTTTTCTCCTACCAAGCAGAATATTGGCATTTTAAATAGGTGATCAACCCAAACTTCAGTGATGCGGAGTTCTATGCTTGACATAAATGAAGTGAAGGGCTCCATCTAGAGTACAACTATAGCCACCTTGGAACGACTAATTGGTTCATGTTTATCTATGAAGTAACTATAAAGGATGAAACCAATATCAAATGCACTAACTAAGGGTATCTCTTCACTTCATTCCTCTCTCTTGAGAGGAATGCAAATGCAGATACACAAAATTGCAAATGAAGCGGGGATTTAAATATCCCGTGCTTCATTTGCATAATCGCGTTATGGCACTATTTCGAAAATAGCGCTATTGTGAAGGAAAAAAAGTGTTATTTTGAGATGAAACCCTTCCCTCAAAATAACCCTTACTCCCGATTCATTTGTTGCCAGTGAATTTAAAAAATGGGTTAGACTCAAATGGGCATAATTGCAGTAAGGGGGCCACCTGCTCTGCCTGCGGGATAGCAGATAGCACAGTGTAGCAGAAAGTAAACTCACTTTCCTTGGGGTGTACAAGGCTTTAAAAAATAATCCTCCCACCAAAATGGAATGGAAACCTTTCTTGGGTTTGTAATGAACATTAATCAGACATGTGTTCCTTGTTAAAGGTTATTGTTTTCTCATTTTGCTTTTACCTTAATGTATTTTTATTTCAAATCCAGAGTGGGGGAGAAGCATGTAAGGGCTTGGAGGGCAATTCTTCATTCTGGGCACAGCATAGCATAGCATAGCAGTTGTCTTAAATATTATGTACATATTTCCTATTATTACAGTTATTATGGAGATCAGATTAGAGAGAAGGCTAACCTGTCACTATATTCTTTGGAGTTTTTCTCTGATGATTTCCAGAGCCATCCTCTTTTCCAATTTTCTGCGTATACGTTGTCTACTTTCCAGCAGTTGTGTGTGCTATAAAAACTGTCATCTGAGCTATTTGTGTTCCTCAGTGGTTTAGCTGGCAAAGTGCAGGTTTCCATGATGCCTGGACCTGCCCTGTAAAACACAAAAGGCCTGTATTGGCACCCCTGTGAAATGGGAGCCCTAAAGTTCCACTTGAACCTCGGTGCTGAGTGGCAGTACAGATTCCACCACTACTGATTCATGCTAATTATCACATTAAGGGCCCAATCCTGTAAAGGGATGAGATGACCTCTTGTGATATGCTGAGTTCCCTCAACTTCCACTCACTTCTGTTGGGATAAAGAGAGCACTCAGAACTTCTCATGATCACACTGGAAGAATTGGGCAAAGGGGTATTATTTCCCTAAGTCTAGGTTTATTTCATCCTGTAGCTGGGTATTTCCAACATCTATCCATTTGTTGGTTGGTTGTATTTTAACGTGAAACTTCAAGTGAAACTAAAAATTCTTTTTCTTAGTGCACTTTTCTTAGTGCACTTCTTAGTAGTGAATATTATGTTCAGGAAAATATACAGTCTTTTTCTTACACAAATTTTCTGTAATGTCATGGTCTGTTGATTAGTACGTCCTTCGTTATCAAATCATTGTCTACTATATATCCTGTATAATGCACAGTTCAGTATTAAAATACTGTTTAAATACATTATCAATTAAATAACGATGTACATATGAAAGGAACCTAATTGAGATCAATCCTAAAACTGCAGCTTCTATAGGTACTGAAACTATTATAATGAAAAACTGCTTCTCAATTAAAAAGATTTGCTATGAAACTCAATAAACTAGCTTTTGCAATAGTCACACCACACGGTTTGTATGGGAATAGTATGATAATTTGTTTGTTGAAAGAAAAATGTAGCATAGAACTCTAAAGAGAAAATAAAAGTCTACAGAAAAGGGATCCAAAAATTAATATGTTTATATAAAGGATGAACTGAGTAAAAATGGGAGAGAAAGCCAAAGATATAATCTACCAAAAATCCCCCCTAAATTCTTCAGTAGGATCTAAAAATAAGCAGGTTTTAAAGGCAAATATGACAGCAGTATCCTCTCCTCTTGACAGTTCTGTTTCCATCAGGCATTCTCCTGGCCCCTGCAGAAGGACATCTACTTCGGTATTTAATCATGTTATCAGGACCAAACTGGTGGACACCTGGATTCCAGCTTTCCCAGATGCTAAGGCTCACTCTAACAATTTCTTGTTGCTCTGAGAGCTCCTCTTGCTGCTCGCCTTCCTCTGCTTCTTTCATTTATCTTTCCTTATGTGCTTCCTAGTGAATAATGCATGCTCTCTGTGCTCTTAAAGTATGTTACATTCCAAGCCCCTTACCATTCTCTCTCTCTTTCGCACACACCCACACAAATATTCTCTCTCTTTTGATTGGTTTATAAATTAAGTTTAATGGAGTTCTCCAAACCTTAGACATGTTTTGCTTCCTGGACATAATACTAACTCTGCTATGAAATGGCGAAAGCTTTGCAAAGCAACATGCAAAATAGCAAAGCATTTTTGAGCCACATACTTGAAAAATAATTAGTAATAGTGGAACACAAGTAGGTCACCTCACTCCATTTCAGACATAAGTCTTCCAAAGAAGCATATTCACCTGTTCACCACAGGACGTTTTATAACATGGAACCTCTCTGACTGTGACGTTGACTGTTAATTACAGGAACTGGGAATCCTTTAGGGTACGTCTACACTACAGTGTTAATTCGAGTTAACTTAATTTGAAATAGTTAATTTGAATTAAGCTAATTTGAATTAACGCATCTACACACAAAACTTATTTCGAAATAGCATTTTGCTATTTTGAAATAGCACGTCCACACTGAGTGGACCCTGAACCGAAGTTCAGGCTAGCCAGAACCAATGTCGGCAGGGCATCAGGTTAGTACTTAGTGTGTGGGGCTGCTGCCTGAGGCTAACTGAGCTCCGTGCTTAAAGGGACCCTATCCCCACCCCGGACAGACAGTTCTCAGAGTTCCCCGCTTGCTTGTCTACCTCGATGAGACACCACAGCACTCGGCCACGTGGTGCCAGAGCTGCCCCTGGGCATGCCGGTGCGTCTCGTGGGGTCATTGCCATCAGCCCAGCTTCACTTGCTGCAGGCTGCCATCCAGGGAGTTCATCGGGGGGCTGTCAGGATCCAGGAGGCCCTGCGGGAGAGCGTCCACCCCGAGGAGCCCTCAGAGCCACCCCGGTCCTCCCCACCGGGAGCTTGTGCCTCATTCCTCCCTCACGTCCTTCCACTTACCCCTGCCTAGCTCCCCTTCCTGATGTCAAACAAAAGACATGTATGTTCAAAAATAGAACTGGGTTCATTGAACAAAACTGGGGGGGGGTGAACCTTTGGGGAGACTGGGAAAAGGAGGTGGGAGAGGGGAAGAGAGAGAGTGGGAGGGGGAGGGAGAAACCTTGGGGGAGGGAGCAGGAAGGGCAAAGCAAAGGGGAGGGGAAGCTCAGGGCCTCTCCAGAGTAGGGGAGGTCTCACCAGACCAACTTGATTTTAATGCAAACCTGCTCCTGGGTTCACATGTAGCCTTTGGTGGCCAGGCTGGCAGCTATCCTGCCATAGATGGCCGCATTCCTCTGTCTAGTGTGGAGATCATGGAAATTGGGGGCATCCCCCCCCCAAACCTGAATAAGGTCCATGATCTCCACCCTGGACCAGGAAGATGCCCACCTTCTCCAGCCCCTGTCAGGCTCCTGGGAGCTGGCAGAATGCTCCTGGGGAGTGGTGGAAGGCTGGCTGCCAGTGGCTTGCTGGCTCATGTTTTGGGGCCACTGGGTCAGGGGCCCCGGTGGCCACTGCTGGCTCTGGGCTGGCAGGCTTGGAGCTGGCACAGGCACAGTGGCCAGGGTCTACCCCTTTAATGGCTCCAGGCCTGGAGGAGAGGAGAGTAAGTTTTCCTGGTTGTGCCCAGAGTGGCCACCAGGGCTCCCTGAGTAGGGCTACAGATCCCCTATTTCAAATTAAGTGTCTACACAGCACTTAATTCGAAATAGCTATTTCTAATTTGGCGTTACTACTCGTAGAATAAGTTTACCAAATTCAAATTAAGCGCTCTGCTATTTCGAATTAATCTCAAAATAGCGGTTTGCATGTATAGATGCTATTAAAGTTAATTCAAAATAATGGCTGTTATTTCAAATTAACTTTGCAGTATAGACATACCCGTAGAGAATGTGTTAAAAGATAAATGTTATATTTGGAAGTCTTGTTTTCTTTAATTTAGTTTTTAGCTTCCCACTGAATAAATTGATTGATGGATTGATTTGGTAAAGACCTTTTTAAGCAGCAATTTTTGTATCAGCACTTTGGAAGAGACTAGTGATGTGGGCAAAGAGGCAGTCAGAGGAGTTGAATGCAGCTGTTTTCACCTGTACAAATGTTTTCTTGGTCCAGAGAAAAATAGTCCTTTTTACTGATATATTTAATTGCTGCAATCTCCAGCACTGCAATATTCTGCTCCCAATGAGCATGTCAATGAAAATCTCAGATTGAATTTGGACAGGATCAGACTCTACATATACCCTAAAAGTATGTCTTAAAATACGACAAAATTAATGCAGTGAGGTGCACAGTTGAGGGCAGGGAGGGTTTTTGTTTTGTTAACAAAAATCCCTTGCAGAAGAGGCCTCATTCCTAATCAGCACATGTTCACTAGGCATTAAAGATAGATCAGTTTCCGTGTCTTACCTAATGATGTTGCCAGAAAGAGCAACCCTGCTCTAACTGTTTGAATTTGTATTTCATGACCTGTGCTCCTGTCACTTTTTCATGGCTCTGGGGCATGCTCTCTGCCTTTCCAACACAACAGCTAAGATTCGCTGGCTCATAACTGAATTTGAGCATGGTTTAGACTTCAACTCGGAGTGAATTTTACTACCACTTTCATCCAGTATGTTAAGATATTCAGGAATATCTTTACCCAAATATAAGGCCCCAACCATGTGGGCTGAGTAAAAGAGTCCTTGTTCTGCATGCTATAAATAAATGTTGAGTTGTAGCCTTTGTAAATGTTATGCTTTGCAGCATCTTGGCAATTAGAAGCAGTTAAAAGCTAGTTCAACTCTTCTCCTACGGCACAGCCAAAGACATGTGCTGACAACTTATTTTTGTCAAAGGCATAATTTATTTTCATTTTAAATGAATTTAGTAGTGATGAAAGGTGCTGGATTGACAAGGCTGGAGACTATAATAATCAGTTTGTCTGTCCTTACACTGTCCTGCCAGTGACATATAGGGCCACCTGTAGATATGAGAGGATGGTTCACTTTCCATACTCATTAAATCCTGGCCCTTCTGCTGAGAATTCCAGGTAGAATGCCAACTGTGTTTGAGGAAGTGGACATTTGTCCATTAGTATGGGATTGAGACCCACCAATTGATTTCAGATAGGCCACTGATTCAGTCACTGTCTATCTTGTTCAGTCACTGTCTATCTTGGTGGGATTTCAACTTGCAGCCTAGAGGTTGAATTGCATGTCCCCACCTGAGTGAGTCAGTCCCCTAACTGTAATAATTTCAGAACATTTTTTTACGATGTATGGTGCACGTTTCATCATATGGCTGAAAAATAATTTGTTGAAAAGTACCATAGTATTGTCCACTGACCCTTGGGAATCTGAGTATGCAGTACATGCATTCATTATGGGATTTTGATATTAAAAGGAGCCTTGGAGCCACAAGTATTAAGCTAAAAGACAACTCAGGGTCAGAATTTTTTTTTTTGGTTTGCTAAATTTGGAAGATGATTATGTTAATTATTCACTTTGGTACAGAGCTACTTTCATTGACAATTTCCCTGCTTCCCTTTGTTGCCCTTTCTCCTTTCTTACAGAATCGGGACTTGCACAACTTACAAGACACAGCATATTAAACTTGTTATTCATATAAATTCATATAAATTCTATATATCACAAAAATATCTTTGCTACTATAGTTATACATAAGACTATTTGACATTCATAAGTAGAAATAAAAAACATGCCGAAGATCTAGCATAAAGTAATTCTGTACATTTGTTAGTATAACCTGTGTTGCAGAATGTGATAGCATGTATATCCCCTGCACTGGTTCTGAAGTGGTTAAAGGACAGATCTGGGCCCTGAAAAACAACCTAGCCACACCTGCAAAGATGGAGATGGATCTTCAAAGGAAGCCAGACCACTCAGAAAGAGGCTGACAACGTAGAGAGAAAAACACACCATGGGAGGTCCTAAGAAGGGATTCTGCTGCAGCTCTTCTAGGAAAAGGGGAGCCTATCTGGTAGGCCTATACAGCTGAATGGTGCAGTTGATAGCTTTTCTTCAGCACCTGTTGCTACAGATGGCAAAGCCTGAACTATAGAATGGGGGAGGGAAGGTAGGACAAGGCCCAGAGAGGGCAACTGTATGGCACTCTTAGGTATCTGGCCTTCGGGTGATCCTCCCTGGGCCCTGGATGCAGGCCTGTAGAGGGAAGGATCTAGGCTCCCCTCCCAAGCACTCTCTGCATGAAGGAGAAACTTACTCCCTAACCATGAGGTGATGCTTCCATCACGTGTCAACCATGACTACTTGGTGGAGAATGTGAGCATTCATTCTTGGTTTGCTGTAAGACCTGAAGGAGGAGAAGAACTAGAAGGGAAGAAAAAAAAAAGAGGTGGAGAGGAAAAAGAAAAATGATCCTCAAAAAATGTTTTGAAGTAGCCGATGGACTTCCAACATGATAACAGCAGCAGAACCAAGTATTCCAACATATGACAATAACAGCAATAATTAACAATAACAGCTAATCCAGGAACAGATGACACAACAGCAAGAAGAGCAACAAAGCTTGCTTCAATAGGTGATGGCAATTTTACAACCTCAGGGATCAAGCACAAACATGGAAGCTTGTATCTTGAGCCCCACCACAGTTACAAATCTTCTGTAGGGAAAACAGGGCCAGAAGTTGACTCCAAAGCTTTCTGAGTCACATTCAAGAGGGTCTTCACAATAGCTTGATGGCATCTGAATATAGGGCTACTTTGCTGTCACAGTATCGTACTAGACCTGCTGTATGCAGAAACCTTGAAGCCACAGAAGCCCAAGACTATACAAAGATATCAAGACAGCCATCTAAGACTCCTTCACTATCATGGCAGAAACTCATCAATGGTGCTTCTGTTAGGAAAGATGTCCCTCAGGGACTCCGTCATGAACAGTGACCAAGAGCCTTAAGGAACACTGTTGGCAGTGACTCCTGCCCTACAAATGGACAGGAGGACAAGTGGCTGAACAAGTGGTATTGGAAAAATGTATGCATGGGTGAGAGTGGGTGCTACAACATTGGCCTGAGATATTGGCTGAAATTTTTCTTAGTATCTGCAGGCCTGACAGTGAGCTACTGAAGGCCAAAGATGCTCATCCTGCTGGAGCAATGATGACAGATCTTCAGGACTGCTGAGGGGGGCAACCATTGGGGAACTGTATGCCAGGTCTGCACCACTCTTCCCCCCTTCCCCCCAGCCTATCCATGGCTACAACAAAGCCCTGGAAGACTGTTTCCAATGGGAGGAAATGGTGAGAGGAGGGACTAGTTCTGAAGAAAGACCCACCACAAGAATCCCATCTCACCTGTGCAGTCAGAGTTCTTAAAAAAAATCCTCTCCATTTGGATTTGCTTTTTTGTGCTGGCAGCAGGTAATTTCTGCTGTGATTGCACCTTCGTATGAACATCAAACACTGGGCTAGAAAAAAAAGAGACTGGGCCAGGAATCTTATCCCTGTGTGCATCAACGGTGTTGAGGTTGCATCCCTAATAGAGGGGGTGCAGCCAAATGTTGGTCTGAGAGTTAAGAGGACCCAGAAATAACCTGGGAGAAGCCATCTGCCTCTAGTGTATGCATAGCAATATAGGCCTATATCCTACAAGGGAGGCACAGCTCACTATAGGAAGTCACATAGGAATGGTACAGGCAAGCATGGCACTGACACTGGCCTACCTAGTGATTTTGGGCCAGGACGGGGGATGTTGGGGAGAAATCATAAAATTGTAGTGCGACAGAACTCTAAAGGGGAATAATAGCTTCAAGGGTAGGATCCCCAAACAACAGAAAGATAATAGGGATCAGAGAGAAAAGAGGATCCCTTAAATTGTTAAATATTTAATTTAACCAGATTTTTTACTCAACTGCAAGTACATCGTTAAGAGCAATACTTGAATTTTATGATATCAGGAAACTGACTATAAAAAGGTTTCACCAAAATGGATTTGTCCCCCAAGTTTATCTAAAACAGAGATGCACCTTTAGCTGTTGACAATTTATTTTCCATTAATTAATATAGTCTGTGTCTGTCGCATATCAGATTTTGAAAGCAACTGTTCTATGGACTTCAGTGATGATGATAAAGTATGGAAATGTGGGCAGTTAACAGCACAGTGATGTCATAAAGACTCAGGCATGTTATCTCTGGCAAGAATAAACTACTGATGCTAAGAACACATCAGGCTTGGGTTGGGAAAAATAGATGGTCTTAAATTTAGATCAGAGGGAAAGCTGGCAATTATCATGTTCTTTAACTATGAGCAGCTGAACAGGATACATGTAGCCACAAACTTTTCAAACAGCAACACAATCACTTCAAATAGGGAAATAATAGACGTCTTTCTTTTTGCAACATTTCGTTAAATCTGTCTAAATATCAAGGGAAAGAATTATTTTATAACATCTTAGAATCACATTAGCATTAAAATAATGCTATAAGATATGAACTCTACACAGAAGCATTACAGAATCTTGGACCATGACTTTGGCTATTCATACTATAGTAGTGTTTGCAAGTAATAGCACTAGAAGTCTTCCGCCACTTTGAAGTGCAGAAAATCTTAGAGCTCTAACATGTTCTCAAGAATAAAAGTGAGCTGGCATTTGAATTTGTGAATGCTGTTGAATGCCTTTGTATTGAACTTTAATATCTGTTTATACTAACATTGAACAAAAATCCTGAATTATTTTAACATGTCACAGTGTTCAAATTTCATTCTAAAATGGGCATTGTCCTGTGGCCATTCACATTTCCTGCAATCTTCACATTGACTTTTGTTGGTATAGAATCATATCTTATAAGGATGTCTGCAGTCATACTTTTGCTTATGTGATCTGCACATTTTTTGTTGATGTTGTCTTTGGAAAGATGCAGGTTTTCAGTAGCTCTGAAATAGACCCTTTGAAAAGCAGCATAACACTTAACATAATGTATGGCAGGATTTAATAGTCATTGTTAAATAGCACATACTGTAACAACATCAATACTTCCTTCGCAAAAGCAGAATTTATTCCAGGCCTTTATTGGAAAATCTGTGTCTGTCGTGCAGCTTTCCTTAAGAGTGGTTCAATTTTTTTTCCACCTGGATACGTTGTTTCTGTTTTGTAAGTGACTTTCCTATACTTTCCGTCTATAACCGGAATCTTCTCTCAGGAAATACTTTGATATATTTAGAAAAAACTATAAACACATTGCAATATCATGCACATATGGATTTGTGGAGCTCCAGCCCAGAAATAGCAATTTTGCTATATACTCACCATGATTTTTAAATTTTCTGTTATAATTTTCTCTGTGTGCCTTAAAGATAAGACTTCATGCTTTTCAGTAAAGTAAAATTTGAATTTAACTGCATGTTTTAACTGAGGTGTTATAAACAGTAAGAGCAACCTTAAATTATTCCAAAATAGTACAAGCCTCAAGAATGAGCCTATATAACCAAGGTTTATACAGTTAAATTTTGTATTTAAAATTTACTTTAGTTTCAATTCATATTACAATCTTTTATTAATCTTCATCAATGAAAGTTTAGTAAAGAAACTACACACAAAATTTCATTTACACAATCATAATATTTACAAGTGTTGATATTAATAAGAAACTTTTCAAGACATCTGCCAATATTTAAAACTGGAGTCTGAATTATAATTATAACAGATGTTTTTAAGTGGTACCTAATTAATATAATTCCATTAAAACTTTTATGCAGGATAAAGCAATCTGCAGATTAACAGATCTCTTATATCATCTACTACCAGCTTCATCTGCTATGATTGCCCTTTTCATGTATCATGTTTGCAGTACTCTTATTCATTATATTCAAATATACCATGAAAGGACTGAAAATTGAACACTACTTTGCTCCATAAGAACAGATAATGGGGATGGGAGAATGTGGGCATTTAAACTCAGTAGACCTCTTTGGCTATTCTGCTTAGAACAAATAAATCTTGTAAGCAGCTCTTCTCTGTGTGCTTACCACATGCTCATACCAGTGGGGTGGATAAGAGCAGTGCAGTTCTTAGATACAGAGCAGTGACACACAGGAGATGGAGAGACTTGGAAAGTATAACAAGTTCATTATCAGGGTCTGCATTCTGACCATGGCTAGCGGGGAGGAGGGGGAAAGCTGGAAGAAGTGGTGTATTTCTGCATGCCACAAGGGCAGCACAACTTACACCATGTACTGCTCTGTTTGTCTTGGCAGATCTGTGTGCGCGGATCTGGCTGTGGGCGTGATTCTGCCAAATATGGTCAGTGTTTAACCTACACCCATGTATAGGGTATGCATTTTGTCTACCATTTGCCTCCTTCTGCTAGGTCAGTACTGCCCTGGCTTCCTTGCCATTTACTGGACATAAGAATTAGCAAGTGAGATAGTGTAACGTAACACATACCAAATGTTTAGCTGAAACTGCAGGATCCAAACCACCAAGTCAAAAAATTTATCTGACAGAAAGAAATATACCATGCAACTAATATTTAATATTTAGATGATTCTTTAAACCCTTGTAATGACAGCTCTGGTCACACATTTAGATTAACCCAACTATATATAGCATAACAACATGGACTGCAACATTTTGTACTTTAGATTGCAAACACTTCATGTAGATGGCACAGAATGCCTCCTAGTGACCTTAAAAGCATGTCATTAACTGACTCTTTGGCTTTGACATGTCTCTGTGGCATCCTTTCCATGGCCTAATCCCAGAGTGTCACATGCTTTTAATTTCACTCAGAGGCATGCCAAATGTTACACAACACTGCAGTCCCCTTTCACGCTTTTATAAGCATTCACATCCACTTTTGTTCTCTTGTACTTCTGATGATGAAACCGTTAAGTGAATGTTTAATTTATATTAATAAATTTTGTTAATTTGTACTTGTAATGTCTTATTAAATGAAGATTAAAAGCAATATTTCATCTGACAGATGTTAAAAGCGATCTATGTGGATGGGTGTAATTGATTCATTGGACGCAGTTTTACAGGAATTGTCACAATTCCACACGTCTCTGAATGCTGTACTTCACATTCATTTCTCAGTTATGTAAAAAATGGGCACAATAACGAATAGACAGGGAGCTTCCTATTGACTATGCATCTGAGGAGGTTTCTATCAGTTGTTTATTACAGCAAGTACTATACTTTTTGAATATTTTGCGTTCCTAAAAAGTAGCACAGTTGCACTCAAGCTGGTTGAAACATCAAAATAGATCGCATACTGAATTTCAACCTCCCACTTCTTAGGAAGCCACAACCCTTGGTGGGGATAAGTGATACATGGGCTCTCTAGGTGTGAGGAAATGTCTGCCTTCACTTTTCAGGGCGCAAGAGTACTGTGGCACAAGTAGCCCCTCAAATGCATAGGTTATTTTCCCTTCTGGACCTAATGTGAAGATCTCAGTTCAGAATGAAAATCTAATTGTTTACACATTGTGTTCAATGTACAGTCTCCTTTCTCTTGCATTGTGTATCGCACCATCTGTTATACTGTATGTGTACCCTTCCCTATTTTCTCTTCTTCCCACTATGCCGTCGTTTTGTCCCACAGCCTGATAAAAAAAAATCCTTAAGGTTTTATAGTGTTTCTTGCCTTTATACTCCTTTGTCTGGAATGTATTTTAATGACCCTGCTTCCCTCTTCCCCCTTTTAAATTTTATTTTGCTGCCTACTTTGTGGGCAGGCCCTGTTGTATTTCACCATTTGATTCCGGTGTGTTTTCTTCTTCTAGTCAAGCAGTTTTCTGTTCTTCTCTGTAGAATTACACTTTATGACTACCAGGCCATGTGTAGAACAAACAAAGAGAGTAGCGACAGTGCCCATAGCTTACTGGACGTAAGTATAGTTAACATTATGAGCACCCTTCCATAAAATCACCAAGAAAATTGTTGCAAATATATCATGTAATATTTTGATTGCAGATATCACAAGTCTATTATCGCTATCTGGAACTATTAAAGTTCTTACATTTATCGTACCATTCCACCCCATATGAACGATGGTTCTGTATTAAAAAATTCACTGTTAAGTATATGTAGGATCAAACCTTTATATGGTAGCTTTTTCCACTAGCACCACTAATGCTAAGGGTCTGTCAGTATGTTATTTGTGCCATTATGAACACCTACTCTCATAACTTCCTAAATTAACTATAAATGTTTGCTTTAGGCAAAGATCTGGATGTTTAAAATATATAATTTGTTAAAAAGGGGTTTGGGAGGTTTTAATTATAGGGTGGTTGGTTTTGTTAAAGCCTGCAAGTTAGTGTTTTCTGCACCTTGTTTTGCACTTCTGCAGTAAACTGAACAACAGATTGATTTTTCTGAAGTGGAATTCCACTGACCACTCTAACCATGTTCCTGTAACTAGTTCTGCATACAGACTCCTGTGCCTTTGAGAAGCTGAGCAGTCAAATGCTCCATTGGAGCAGATCCCTAGTCATTGAAGGATCAGAGTAGCAATTAATAATTTTAGGGTGCTTTATAATACAAACTATTCATATTAAATCAGATGTAAATAGTTAAATTATCTATTTTATATTACAAAATTGTTTTAATTAAATTTGTTAGTATTTAGCATGAAAAAACCATATATAAGGGCTGCCACAAAATAATTCCCAAACTGAAGGGACCTATTCACTGATTTCATGAATTCTAGAAAAAGTTATTGCACAGGTTTTTTTTAGATTTTACTGAGTACAGATACACATGCTAAACCTAATAGTTCTGTCTGCATAATTTCTTAAATTGCTGAGTAAATATATAATATTATGGTAATTTTGCAATATCAGTATATAACTTTTATGGCTTCTTGAATAGACATGCCCATTTTACAACATTTTCATTTTTGTATTTGTATGATCCCACATATTTTTAAATACCTGAAGATATGGAATTACCCTACACATCAGCCTACAACATTTCTAAGCAATGTCCTGACCTTAGAAACACTTATTATCATATTAGGAATATATAGCGCTATATAAATTAGTGTTTTCAGAATCAAGTTGTAAACTGTCTGCTAAATGCTATAACGTGTTTTGACTCAGATTGGCAAGAAAGATGTAAAAATCTCTTTAAAGTAATAGTAATAGGGAAACATCAAAAATATTTGGGGGCGGGGGGAGGATGTGAGAGGTCAGTTCAGTCTGGATCAGCATGCCAGAATGTGGAGTTATACTGTTTCTCTTTGGTATGCAAAAATTATGTCTCAAAAGCAGGCCTTTTTACAAGACATATTCATTACTCCCTATTTCTGGTCACACTGGGCATATTGGAAGAAAATCCTTTCTTGGAAAATTGTGCCATATACTAAGACATGTGGTGAACATTTTCTATCAAATATAGCCATTTTTTTTTGGACTCTCAGAAGGGATTTGCATCAGTTACGCTTTAAAGGATGGGCAAAGCTTATTTTGTCACTGCTGAAGTGGTAATTGCTATGATTGTAATAAAAGCATAAATACAATTTATACTGAAAAATTAGGGCTGTATTTTTAAAAGCAGCATATTCGTGTCTTGGCCTACAGCTTTGCACATATGACTCTTATTTTATTAGGCACCTTACAGTACAATTCGCACATAAACATACAGTTCATGTTCAGATATGTGCTAAATTCCTACCTACGAATTACATGTGGGCAGTTTCAAGTCCAGGCAAGACCAGTCTTGAGGCCTTTTTGAAAGTTTAGGGCTGTATAGTCTAAATAGTGTAGAAGCAGAACACTAGTATTACAATATGCACAAGTCTTAAAGAGACAGTGTTCCACCACATAATTCCCTAAAAGGAGCGACTCTACAAAACAGGAGTGGGAGCACAGTCAGGATTTATAGAATACACCTATAGACCATAGAATCAAAATAATAATGGTTAGAAATGGACAAGAAACATATAGATCACCTAGTCTATCTCTCTGACAATGTGGAATTATTCCTACAGTAAATTTAGTTGTTTTAAAAGTCTCACGTGATGAGATTTCTGGCCCTTCCCTTAGGGGGCTATTTCTTCCACAGCCAAATAGATCTCATAATAAAGATTTTTTTCCTGGTTTTCAGATTAATTTTGCTTTATTTTAATTTCACCCACTAACTTTAAATGATACCTTAATGAGCCACACTAATAAAGAAATATTACAAGGAGACCTATACAAGAATAAGGGCCACCCAGATGGATCCCTTTGCAAAATCATAACATTAAAGTATTCCTCTTCCTCTTTCGTGCTAGCATCTTTCAGATGCATCAGCAGTCGGTATAGCTGTGTTTTTTTTAAATGTCAGAACAAGTTTTCGATCAGAAAATGCAGTTCAGTTAAATCAAAGATTTCATGGAAATGCGTCAATTGCTATGAAATTTTCAAAAGGAAAATATCTAAATGAATAACTTTGCCTTTCTGGTTTCATTTTCACTATATAGAAAAATTCCAATAGCATCAAAATATCTGAATTCAGAACTTTTAAAATAATGTTCTGGTAATATTGGAACATTTCAATTCATGTATTTATTTTATATTAAAATACTGAATTTTGTGATTCAACATTATAGAAAAAATATCATTTTTTTCAGAATAAAATATTTTCAGATTATTTGGGGGGTAAGAGAGAAGCTATGGAATCAAACAATTCTTGAAATGTCTGAATTTCCCACTGAATGGAAATTTTATTTTCTGACTAGATCTGGTAGAGAGTTATCATATCCCCTTTAGTCATCACTTATCTATTTAGTTCATTTTTTCCAATAAATCAGTCCACAGTTCAAGATCATGTTGATGTCAGGTTATTTTTAAAGTCCTTGCTAGTTCTGCATCACTTCAGTAGCTCATTCTAGCAATGACGGCAGATACACTATACTGCAGTTGACCAGCCATGTGTCAAAACCCCCTCTGTAGTCTCTGAAAGCTTCAGTTGGGAAGTTACTGCTGCTCAAAGCTGCAATAAGTCATATAAATTGTATCTTAAATTCCCCTTCCCTGAGAGAGGAAATGCTGTATATAGCATCCTCTGTATGATTAGGGTTGTTCTGTTTCTCTCTGCACAGCATATGCCTAGGGGAGAACATAACCCCAAGCTCTTAAAAAATGGCATTGTTTAGTTAAACATCCTCCTCACTTGCCAGAAATCAGAAATAAAACAGTTTAAGATGACATTCCATTCTTTTTCCATTGTGCGTAGGTATTCCAGATGTTACTCCAATGGGAACCTTAATATGGTGCTGATTCAGCAAGGTTCTTAAGCATATGCATGACTTCAAGCATCCAAGTATTTTCATTATAGTCAATGGGACTACATATATTCTCAAAGTTATGCACATGCTAAATACCTTGATACTCTAGCATTTCAAAGAGGAACTCAAAACATCTAAGAGTACTGAAAGATTTGTGCACAAATATATGAGAGGATAGTCTTCTGTATTTCAAATTTTGGGAAGCTAACTATTCTGCATGGAAAAAACTAGTAGTTCTTTAGCACACGGGGTATGTCAACAAAGCAGTGTTATTTCGGAATAGCTAATATTATTCCAAAATAACATAGTCTGGGTCTACACCAAAAGCAATTATTTCAACGGAATGTCAAAGTCATGTTGAGCTGGAGAACTTCTTACTCTGACTCCTGTAACCCTCATTTTATGAGGAGAAAGGGAAATTGGAGGAAGAGTGGCCTTTCTTGGATTTCCTGCTGTGTACACAGTGCCAAAAGCTGAAATAAGCTATTGCGATTTAAGCTATGCAATTGACTGACCTAGCTCAAGGTGCATAGCTTATTTCGGCTTCAGCCCTGCTGTGTAGACATGCCCTCAGAAGCTAACAAATATATATATCATCAGCTTTTCTGGGCAAAACCCACTTCCTCAGTTAATCTGAGTGGGTATTGCTCACAAATACTCATGATACTACATATACAGAGAGAGACACACAGAAAGAATGTCTCTAGGGTGCTCAAGGACTACTCGATTTTTTTAGAAGTTACAGATTAATACAGCTACCCCTCTGAGACTTTTATTCTGCATTACCGTAAAATGAATATTTTTATTATTATTTTATGTCAAATATTGAAAATGTATAAAACATGATAAACCATGATTACAAAGTATCAATTTACTTAATTCAAAATAATTTAAGTATTAGCTTAATTTATTTCCCACAAAATATAGGAAAATAATAAATATTTTAACACTCTATATATTCCCTAGTGCTGAGCTTTCAGAAAGGCACAGATGACTTCACATAGCGAAAGTAAATTCAAGCTGTGTCAGTTTTCCTACCACAATTACAATGAAGGGCTATGAGGTGAGGAATCAAGATTTAAGTTGTGAAGGCAACTCAGTGAATTACAGTTTGAAAACACTTAAGCAGTCTATCAGTACTACTCCCCCCATATTAGCCTAGGAAATAGTAGCCCCTAGAGGTAAAATATTTAAGTATCATTTGCAGAAGTTCCTTGTTTCTCAATGATAACTCTTGCATTGGATCATGTTTGTTTTACTTGTAAAGCACATTTCATGACAGCGTAGTTTGAATGTTTTAAAATGTTGCCATTGAGATACAGTATCTTACTTTTTAATCTCCTAGATAAAGTTCTGCTACTTTTCGACATGATACCCATATGTTTCAAATATTATTGTCTTTATATAAAGCCTTCAGTTAAGGGACAAATACTATATGCTTTACCTTTTTATTAAATAAGTTGCTTCTCTCCAGCCTTATAATGCCTTCTTTGCTGCAGTAAAATGGATAATGACTGAACTTGTCGTGTAAGTAAATTTTGTCAAGAATTCAAAGAATATTTATACTTTGTACTATATACTGAATTTTTAAAATTATTAATTCAATAACATTTTTTCTTTAGTATTAAATTTCTTACATAAGTCTTACAACATTTATAAATAATTTCAACTTTTAAAAAGTTATTCATGGTTGTCACTTATATCCTTATGTCTTTGCTTAGCAGTCTAACAGCTTGCAGTACGCAAATCAAATTTATTATTGTGGTTACTGTTAAATTTAACATGAATGTCTGGCTGGTTTTAGTGCTGCTTGGGTGGGCTGTAGTCAAGAGAACAAACTGTCTTAGTGATTCATTGTGTTATTTCATGATTTCATAAAATATTCTATAAATTGGATCTCTTCAAACGTATGCCAGTCAAGGTGTGTTCGTCACATGTTATTTAATTATTGACTTTATCTAATTGCCACAATTAAATGAGCATAGAGGATGCAAAAGAGGGCATGATTTTTGAGAGAAATTGCACCTATTGCCTAAAAAAAACCATGAGAAAGAATCCCACAAAAGAAAGGAGAATTTTAAAATATCTAGTCACTTAGTATATCCTAACCTGTGTATTTTATTATTATACTTTTCAGACAGCTCAAATGCAGCATTAATTTAATTTTGCCATAAATAGGAAGCAATCTTTTCTCATAATGTTTTTGTTTTAATTGAAAAATACGAGCTTTTGTAAAAGACAGCTTGAAGTACTATCTTGGGAGTTCTAATTAAATGGCAGGTAGCATTCTGCAGAATTGAATCTTAAATGCATCTCTCCAAGTAAATATCAGAAAAAAATTATTTTACAAATTAAATTTTGTTGCTGGTTGTAACAATATTAAAAAAAATGCAATAATCCCATTTCTCCCCTTTTGAATTTTTTAATTCATAGTCTTTTGTCCATTAAAGTTAGCTTTGCATTTTGGATTCATATTAATTACATTTATAATAAAAGCTGATACATTTCAGTTGACTTTTTAATAGTAGACATACAGTGTATTTTCATGGGGTTGTGTATTTTCTCTCTCTCTTAACAAACAAAAACTAGTTAACCACCTGTTAATCAAGTCTGTTCTCAACAAAAAGTAAAATATTTTATTATTTATGATCCTGGAATAAGTATAAGAAAGTATTTCATTTGTATTTCTGTGTCATGGCCAGGAAAGTTCTTACCATATGGCTTTTTACTAGAAAATCAAAATATTCTCTATGGTGAAGAATACCTATAAATAATGGTCAACTGTAAAATTGCTGTAGCTACCATGAATGGGCAATATTAATGAGCTTTCCCATGTAAAAGCTCTTGATTATAAAATAATATACCTACAATATCTTGATAGTGTTAATTTCAGAATAAATTTTCACTGGCAAGATAAAGGCTAATGAAAATATAACAATAGCAAAAGATAACTCAGGGGTTATGCTAGCAGCTTGAACTTCAGTTTCTTGTTTATTTTTGTTTGAAATAGGATTAATGGCATTACAGTACTGACAGTTTAAAGATGGAAAAAAGATCTAATATTTTGAAAATTCTTTGTGTAATAATATGAAACACTTTGATAATTTCTTTAGGTTCCTGGTGGAATTTAATTTGTGCAGTTGGTGGCACTCAGATTTAACAGCAAAAGGTACGTGTAAATTGTGATTATGGCCCTAATATAAACATTCTAGATTTGCTTTCACTTTTAGTATTAAAAAATACTTGCGGTGTTTTATAAAATCTATTAATATTGCTAATAGTAAATATTGTCTGTCATGTCAATATTATATTTTTTCAGCCCTTGGGATAGTTTGGAATTCAGTTATTTTATATATGCCTATGTATATTTTAAAGCTGCAGTGAAATTATAGCATATTAGCATAAATGCAACATTTAAAATGCAGGTGACATGTAAATAACATTGAAGATGATTTTATGGAAATGATTGTTAACAGAAAACTGAATACAGCGAAACAAAATGAATTTTCCTGTTCTATATTTTTGCTATTCTACATTCAAAAACAAAAAAAAAATTCCTGCTTCAAGCATCATCATTAGTCTCATTCTGTTTATAGCACATATTGTATAAAGCTGGTAAAAAATTCTGATTGAATGTTTTTTCTGTTGGAAAATACTATTTAATCAAAATTAAGACATTGTGTGGGAATATGTCAGTTTGACAATTTCATGTAGGAGGAAGAAGCATTTTGATAAGGTCTAAATATTCTATTTTGACCTTGTCAGAACAGAGTGCTTTGATTTTTTGCTGTTTCAAAGTGATTTTATCTTAAATTTTAGTTTATTTTTGAAATTAATAGACTATGAAACTGTTAACAAAGTTGAAGCAAATGTTGAGATTTTATGGATCCAGAAATTTAAAAAAAAATCATCATTTGTGTTTCATGGGAACTTGCCATTTATCATCTTCTTAGTCGAAATGAAAACAGATTTCAGAATCTCAGAATTTCCTGCAGAAATGAAAATTCCAAATATTGATCTACACGTATTTTTAAATGATTTTTGATACTTTAGAATTACTCTGTAATTAGTAAAAATTACTCTGTAATTAGTAAAAATAATGTTATTAAACTGCTTATTGCAATCAGTAATTTTTGTCACTATACCACTTAAAAACATTCTCTATTCTAAGCACAATTTAAGACAGGGAGTGCACATGTACCCTTAAGTTTTCATTCACCTTTTGCATTTCCTTGATCTTGGCTTGACTCTGTTGTCCTCCCTTCCTAATATCCAGGAGCCTAGAGGTTCAGGCACTCACCTAGGATGAGGGAAGACTTGGGTGACCTTCCCTCATCCTAGGAGATGTATGCCCTTTCCATCAGACTATAGCGTATTCTGTCGTGAATCTCTCTCAGTCCCACCTATTGAAGCTGTTCCATTTTGTATAAATAATTAAATCGTCATTAGCACAGGCATGTCATCTTGAATTATTCTAGCTGGGTGGCCTAATCACCAGACCAAAGTGCTTCACTTTCTCTGGCCCAATAACTAATCAAGCATTTTATATGAAATTGAACAGCTTCAGCATGTGACCCTGGAAGACCCAGGTTACCCTATAGCTTGGTGGTAAAGGTGCTTCCCTAGAAGCAGGAAGACCTGAATTCAAGTAGTAGCTTTCCAGCAGGAATTCAAACTTGACTCTCAGAAATCCCAAGTGAGTGCCCTATCCATTGGTATTTGTGGGGCTACCATCACCTGCTCTGGTTTTGTGGATCTAAGCCTTTGCTTTCATTATTAAAAAGTTTTAAAATGCTCAGAAAACAAATGTTTTATTCATTCTGAAATAAAACTTGTGTCCATCTGCCTTTTGATTCACCAAAAAGTCTGAAATTTCATTTTTGGTTTGGGTTGAATAGATTTTTTTGAGGGGTGGAGTCCAGAAAACAAAATGATCAGTTATTTACCCATCTTTAGTCCTGATGCAATCTATCCAAATGGTGCAAACCTCACATATGAAAAGATGGCCTTTATAATTAGTTCCTCTATTGGTAAATGTTTATGGAAATAAATTCCTACTTTGGTTTGTAGGTCTGCTTTAGGTACCAAACACCATTGATATTATCCACTTGCAATTTTCTTTTTTCCCTTAATTTTTTTACCATTACTTTACCAAATAAAGACAGTGTGAATGAGGGACATTCATTCATATTTTAGTTGAAAATGACATAAGTAATTATACATTTCATCTGCTCACTTGCTTTAATTAATGGAAGTATAGAAATGACCCCCTCATTCTGCTAATTGAAAAGCTATCATTTTTATCTAGCTAGCTTACCTAATTAAAATTTGGTGAACTGGCAGTCATTTGGAAATTTGGCTTGCATTACCAAAGAAATGTATTCAGAAAAGCAAAAGTTGAGATTTGTTCTTATTTGGATGCAGCATCTCTCACAGTCCTACTGAGATCTTGTCTACTTTTACGGGGAGATTGGCAGTGTAGGGACTTATCTCCTGTGAGTCAATTTAGTGGATCTAGTAACAAAGAGGAACTCCCATCAATCCCCCACGGTGGAGACATGGTAACTCAAACTAAGGCATGTCGACTCCAGCTATGCTATTCATAGTTGCTTACCTTAGTTCGACATTGCCCCTTCTGCAATGTTGAAGAGTTACAGTGATCCTGAATATATCTCACTAAATTAAAACCAAACAACTCTTGCAGTAGCAAAAAAATTGCTTTATTTTTCTTAACAATGTCTCATAGATCATAGTGATTTTCAGTCCCTGCAAGAGTAAAATTCCTTGCTGACTAAAATATGACAAGTATATTTTTCTCATTACTATGGACATCCAAACACTAGTTAAATTGTCAACTGTATGGAAGGAGAAATATGTCCTGCCTTCAGCATGAAGTCCAATAAGCTCTCACACACTTACAGATTAGACAAGGGAGATGGCTTCCTAAATCTTGAGCCCCTTAATCTCAAGATCAGAGAGATCTGAAACTTTTCATTCCATGGCAGCCTCTTCATAACCTAGGACTGTTGATACACTGGGGCCCCAGAATCATAAGTGGGGATCACACCACACTGGACAACAGGTATTTACCGTTCCAAATGGAGAGAACCTGAAGGAAAGATGGTGGTGCAGTTTCTTGCCAGTTAACCTCATCTAGGTGGCCAGACTGAGTAAAATAGTCCCTGAGTCAGGCAAACCCCTAAAATGTAAGATTATTGCTAGATTTCTATGCAGATACAACATTGGTATGTGCATCTGCAAAAATGATCTGTGCACATCCACATCTGCAGATGCCCTCAGATATAAAGCAGATATCTGCAAATTTGCAGAGTTCTAGGGTATGTCTACATTACAGAGTTTTGTTGGAAAAGCTGCCATTTTTCCGACAAAACTTGAGGAATGTCCACACTGCAAGTGCGTTCTTCTGCAAGAAAATTGAAAGAACAGAGGGGTTTTTCCGGCATTGGTAATCCTCATTCTAGGAGGAAGAAGCGTTTTTGTGAAAGAGCTCTTTCACAAAAAGGCGTGTGTGGACGGGGAAGAGCGAGTTCTTTCAGAAGGAGAGGAAAGAGGAAAAAGCACAGGTGGCCTGGTGGCTATTCCATCCATAGCAATCACAGCTTACATGTGAAAGAGCGTCCATTCAGTCTGGATGCTCTCTTTCGAAAAAGCAGATCGCTTTTTCGATGCACTTTGGCAGTGTGGACGCGCTGTTTCAGAAGAAGTTTTTTTCAGAAGGTCTCTTCGGGGAAAAAAGCTTTTTCTGAAAGAAGGCTGTAGTCTAAACGTAGCCTACTAGATATAAAATTTCTGTCCGTATCCACAAAAATGAGCCATGGGTGTGGATACCCATAGATATAAAGTAGGTATCTATGGATTTGCTGAGCTCTAGTGATTCCCCTACCCCTCCCAGTAAGAGATTGCCCTCCACTCATGCCCCTCACTTGATGCAGCCAATCTTGAGCTCCCAGATTTTCTCAAACTAATCTTCAGTAGGTTAACATTGGCTCTAAAGCTGTCTTGAGTGGAGAAACTCTGGAGTCCATGAGCCTATTCTGTGTACTCTGTCTTTGCAGAGTTGATAGCCAGTTTTCCCACATGGCAATTAGTTAAAGATAGATCAAATGATTGTGTTTCCATATGTGAACTGGAAAATATAGTCCAATGAATGAGTCACTAGAAGAGTAACGAGACCTACATTCTACTCCCAGCTCTGTCACTGTCCTGTGCTTTGACCAGGAACAAGTCACATCACTGCTCTGTGCCTCAATTGCCCCATTTATAAAATGGGAATAGTGACATTTACCCTCCCTTGAAAAGCACTTTGAGGGATCTATGGATGAAAAATGCTGTGGAAAATTAAGTATTATTATGTTAAAGAGGGGGGAAGCGACAGAAAATACAGACCCAAAAACTAAGCATCACTTCTTGGCAAGATTGAATTTGTTTTTTCTTTGTGAGTTCTGAGGCAATGCAAAGTCTTCAAGCTCACCTTCCGCAGAAATGATATAGTGACTTTAATTGAATGTCTAGTACCTTAATTAGGGGTACTCAGCAAATATATTTAAATACAATTGTTAAGGAGAATGAGAAGTTAGATGTGCACACTTGAAACAGAAAAGCAGCAGTTAGTTTATCTTGAATCTATCCACAATGTGAAAATAAAGTATTGTCATAAATGATAACTAGCTTGGCTGAGGGTGACTCATTATGTCTTACAAACTTATGTTTCCCAGACAAAAGGGTCTTGTTAATTTAAAAAAAAAAAAAAAAGCAATATGCACTGCCTAGAAAATATCACAGGGTGGCAGAAGCTGAGTAACATTTACATTCACTGTAAGCTGTTTGGTACAGTAGCTCACATTGTTGAGAACGTTGTGTGTTGTTCTTCCCAAGTAACATTAAGATATTTTATATGCCTATAGCCCAGAGATTGAAACAAACCCTAGAGCCTTGTGATACTGAATATCCAGCTTTTGTTTCTGAACGCACTATAAAGGAGACCATGGGGAACATTGCTTGTGATGACTGTTTCAAGTAAGCACTTTCAATTTTTTATACAATGGTTTTGACAAACCAGTTCAACTGAGTTATGTTGAAGGGTATGCAGTTCTAGCTTTTACATTATGTTTTGTCTAACCATCAATGACTGGATGCCTTTTCTCATGGTAGTGTAGCCGTCATGCAAACATTTAATGTTCTGAAATTAAAGCAAGGAATATTGTACTGTACCAAAAAATGCTGGGTAGATCCAGGCTTCTTTTGACTGAAGAAGTTCTTTGCAGTGGTATAAGTTTTATGTCAATGATTGGAGACCAGACTTTTGGAAGATCCTAAACAAGGGAGAATTATTTACTGATTTAAGTACAAATGAAAGGTTAAGGCAGTTAGTTGTCCTGCAAGCAAAAACAAGTTAGGAATTTCACCGGCATTTGATGTAGTGGTATCTGTTTGCTCTGCTTGACTTTCCAACCCTCTCTCCCCATATTGGAGTTGTTAAACTGAAAAGCATGAGAGAGGAATAAAGATGTTTTCCCAAGCTTTAGTGAAGGGGAGCTGAACTGGCAATGGACAAGTCTGGCACACATTAGACATCCCTCAGTCACTAATACTATTTCTATAGTAGAGTAATAGTTCTATAGTAGAGTAGTTCTTCACAGGGTTAAAAGACCTTCTCAGGCTCCAAAGTAATATGTTAATTGCATTCGGTGTTTCTCTAAATTGATGCAACTGTAATAAGAAATGTCACTAATCAATATAAATACAGCATTGTTTAGTTATTGCAAATGATACCTATTTTGTATACTTAATGATAGCTTCTGTTTTCTAATTAACTTTTCTGATTCTGAGAGATCATTATCACAAAACACATTAATATTTACAATAGTATCCCTTTTAACACAGAAATATCAAGAAGAATTAGAGCAATCAAACCCCTACTTTCTTTGATTTATTTGGTTCAGACAGAAACTGTTACAGCTTTCCTCCTCCATCCCAAACCAATATGCAACTAAGTAACTAAGAACCCTAGCCTAACTGAAATCAGGGGGTGCTTTGTAGGATTTCACTCTGAACATTTATTTCAACCCATTTCAATATACATGCTTTGTAATAAGATGAGCATCTTACAAAAAAAAAACCCTTCCTAATCTGACAAAGGATGAAGCAGATACAGCAATGTGGCCAGCATAATGTTGGAGCTAGCAAATAAAATGTTAGGTTTGATTCACACACTCATTGTGGAGGTCAGCCAGATAGTATGCCAGAATTATCCACACTTTAACATATATAAGGACAAATTAACAACTTGTCAGAAGCTTAAGAGAAATTTTTAATTTACAAAAGATTTCAGCATCACACAATTTTAGTACAAAGATGGAAATTGCAAGTCTTGGGACTTAATATTTTCTATTTTGATCTGAGCACAGACCATGAGCACAGACCACTTGGCTCAAGATACCTGATCTCATGGTGGAATCTTTATCTCTGGGCTATACCTGCCTATTAAGGATGACAACTGCTAAGGGCTATATTGTAGAACTTGAGGATGAAGGGTGCATTTTGGTCACCCCAAAGCTTTTGGAAGATTTAAAAAGAGCTGAAAATAAATATTCATTTCTAGTTCACTTCTGGTTATCTTAGTTATAAGGAACTATTGCAGTTGTGGAAGAGCAATTCTTTTTATAAGCTTCAGGGGGTAGCCAAGTTAGTCTGTAACAGGAAAAACTTAAAATACAAGAAATAGTCTAGTAGCACCTTAAAGACTAACAAAACATGTACATGGTATCGTGAGCTTTTGTGGGCACAACCCACTTGTCCTGTCATGATACCATCTACATGTTTTGTTAGTCATTAAGATGCTACTAGACTATTTGTTATTTTTTTTAAGTTTTTATTTTTATAAGGTTTTTGGTGACAGAAGTAGTCTTACTTTATAAACTAATCCCGCAGAACATTTTTATTGTAACGATAGGTCTAACTGCATGAAAAGTACTAACTCAAGAAATAAAAGCCATTACATTTCCACATTTCAAACACCACTTACTGTTATAATGCTATATCATGCCTGATGCCAACAATGTAAAATTAAAATGGTATTACTTTATTAGCATTGCTCAAAGGATATTCCTAACACATTATTTTATCACATACATTTTGTTTAAATTTGCAAAAAGGCTTGATTCCATTCAAAGAGATTAATTTTACAAGAGCAGATTTCAGGCTATGTAGGTAATTTCAGGGCAAAGGGAGTAACTTTCAAAAATAACATAATTCTGCAAGACTTGGACAGCAATGAGTTGGAAACTGAGTTCAGTGAAAATTATAGTATTTTAAAAATAATGTGCTAAGATGATTTTCGTAGAAAAACATTTTATGTTCCACAGTGGAACAAAACAAAACAAAACAAAAAACCACCACAACCAAATCTATGTCAGTAACCAACTGATCTCAAGGCAGCCATTATTTTTCTCCACAAGCCATGGCAAACTGTAGTGAAATAATCCCAAAGAATTGTTAGATTCTCATGGGAACACACTTTGTTATGCAGTTTACCCACTAACTGTCATTAGTAATCTACAAAGTGCATCTGAGATTGTAGACTGCATTGGTTAACAAATGTTTTGCTATAATTCAAGCAGCTTTCCCACAGAACAGCAAAGGAATTTGACCCGAAGTCTTTCGTGTGCCTACATCTTATGACCCATTTCTCAGTTTCATGGTATCAGTACAGTAAATACTTTTACAGCAAAGTTTATTGCTTAATAGTTTTAATTTAAGAGTAGTGTCTCACTTACTTCAAGAAAGGGTCCAATATTACACGGTGCTGATTGTCCTCATTCTACTGCCTTCAGTGGGACTTGAGGGTTCACATTGCTTCCTTTATTAGGCACTAAGGGTTGAATCCAGCTCCCACAGAGTCAATGGGAGATATTTCATTGGTTCTAATGTGAGCTGGATCAGGCCCTAAATGAGTGTATTTATTTTACACATTGACAGTATACCTATCGAGCAGGGTAAATACTGAAAAAGTTATTTGCAAATATTCAGTTGAATATACATCACAAATTTATTCCAATGGTATTCCCAACTCTGTTTAATTGTCACGTGAGTCACGTGAATAGTTTTTGGTTTCAAGGACATTAAGGGAAAGTGAAAATGCCATAGCTATTTACGCAAGAATTCGATTTGGTATTGCAACTGTTACACTGCAAGAAGATTTGCACCACAAGTGACTCATTTAAGCCTTTTTCTGGTTTTATAAATGTTTTGGTCAACCTGTCAGTGAAATGAAGCAATATTATTTGACTTACAAAAACAATCACTTAGCACAAATACTAACTTATGAAAACAGCATACTCAAAGCAAAAATCAAATAGCTATTCCTGCATGTTGTAATGTGCTCTCAACTTTTAGGGCTTGATACACTACAGAGAAGAGCGAGGACTAGTGCGTCTAGTGAAAACATACTAATTTGAACTGTGAGAGGGTACTCCCGTCAGCTCCAGTAGTCCTGCTCCTCAGGAGGAGTAAGGGAAGTTGACAGGGGCATGTGCTCCTGTCGGCCTCCCACTGTGTGGCTCGTGCCAAAACACTATTTAAGATACTTCAACTCAAGCTACATAATTAATGTAGCTGGAGTTGCATATCTTAAGTCGACTTTCCTCTTTAGTGTAGACCAGCCTTATTAACTCACCAGGGTCCTTAGTACCTTGCACGATTGAGTCCAAATGAATAGTTACCAATCCAGTTTAAAGGCTATAATTGGGTTATATAAAATTTTCAAATAAACTTGAATGATAGGCACATGAATTAAAATCAAAGTGCTGGTGTATATGATATAATGTAAAGGTCTATATAAAATAATAACCTGGTCATCCATAAATAACTCGCCTAATGCAGTGGGCTTGTTTAAAAGTCCATTTATGTCAGTGAAAAGATGTCTATTGACTTCAATGGACTTTGGATCAGATACTAAATATGTGTATTTATATATAATATAATTTAGTATGTGTAAACTTGTTATAAAAGAAATGTTCTTCAGGACAATTTTCAGTTTTAAAAATGTTTTAAAAATATAGGTTTTATTGAGAAAGTAGGAGCCTAAAAGAAAACAAAAATTAACATAAGAATGTCATTAGGGTCAGGGTTTGGCTGCCTTAACCAATAATTTTTTGACATTCAATATTCCACTGATTATTACATTAATCTGTTATTGTAACAGCAATCAAAAACAAGTCAGCCCATATTTTCTGGGCATTTGAGATTGTCAACAAGAGTACATGAAACATTTTCATATTTTCCAGTAAGCTATTTCTTTCTTATACAAACATGCGCACGCACACACATACCGTGTTGTGTTTCAAATGACAGACTGTTAAATGTTCCACTGAATAAGAAGCAGCTGCAGTATTGGAAATTGTTGTTTAAAAGAAATATTGATTTATCAGTGGTAGGCAGCACGCTTCCCTCTGAGTCAGAAATGCACTGTGTCCAAAACCCTGAGCACGGTTTTTAAGGGGCACTATGCTGTTTGGGGGTGAGATTAAACTGAGATGCAGAGACTTAATAAGCAACTCACAACCCTATTCACAAAAATATGGTGTTACCTCAATTGCATAACCAAATTCTATTTTATATTCTGTCCACCCAAATTCGACATGAGTTTCAGTTGACTACAATATTATTTTTTGGCTTCTGCTATGTTCTTCGCCTACATCACATGGGGATTGTGAGGCTTAATTGATGTTTATATAACGCTTTGAACTACTTGGATGAAAGGTCCCTTAAAGTGCAAAGTGTTTATTATTATAACTTAGAGAGGAAGATAACATTTATGGTGCTAGAATTTAATAAACATGCCAGTATCAAACTTTTCCAGTATACCCCTGCTGATAAAGTGGTGTCCTTTCTAATCTAATTATTTTGTAGGCATTTTGTATTAAAATTCTGCTAATTTTGTTAGCTTCATTTAGAGATATAGCATTCATTTTGGTATAAATTCAGCGACTTTTGAAAAGGGAGAGATCTCCTATTCTAGTATGTGTAGCAAATACTTCTTCTTGTTATTATCTAGGCATTTGATTTGCGTCATATTTTCAAAATTACGTGTATGCATTTACTGTGACAGAGTAGACAAATGCAACCATTTGAAACCACAGCTTCCAAATTTGCACATGTAATTGTGGTAAATTGTGTAAGCAATTAGGAGTCAGTCACATGCATGCTAATTTGAAAAACAGGCCCTTACCCTACTTTGTCAGATACTGTTATGACACATTGGACTTGGCTACAAGTCAAGGGCCTGGGCTGCCTCCTGTTGATTTGTAAGATAAGGGAACAAATAATTAAGGAATCCATTTGCAAACATCTGAAAGATAAAAAGGTGATAAGTATGGATTCGTCAAATATTAATCATGTCAAACCCACCTAATAGCTTACTTTGACAGGGAAACAAGCCTTGTGGATGGGGGAAAACAGAAGAGATGGTAAATATTGACTTCAGTAAGGTTTTTAATACTTTCTTGCATAACCATCTCATAAACAAATTAGAGAAATGCAATCTAGATGCAGCTACTTTAAGATGGGTGCAAAATTGTTTGGAATAAACATTCCTGGAGAATAATTTTTCAGTGGTTTACAGTCATGCTGGCAGAGAATAATGAGTGGGGTTCTGCAAGGATCAGTTTTGGGTCTGATTCTGTTCATTATCTTCATCAGTGATTTGAATAATGACATATGACGTTTACAGATGATACCAAGTTGGGAGAGTTTGCAAGTACTTTGGACAATAGGATTAAAACTCAAAATGATCTGGACAAACTGGAGAAATGGTCTGAAGTGAATAGGATGATAAAGATAAATGCAAAGTATTCCATTTAGGAACGAGCTATCAGTTTCACATATACAAAATGGGAAAGAGTACTACTGAAAGGAGCGAGGGGTCATTGGTGACCACAAGTTAAATATGAGTCAACAATGTAACACAGTTACAAGAAAAGTGAACATCTTTTGTGTGTTAACAGTAGTGTGGTAAGCAAGACATGAGAAATATTTTGTCCTACTCTACACTGATGAGGCCTCAACTGGAGTACTGTGTCCAGTTTTGGATGCCACGTTTCAGGAAAGATATGGACAAATTGAAGGAAGTCCAGAGAAGAGCAACAAAAATGATCAATGATCTAGAAAACATAACCAGTGAGGCAATATTGAAAAAATGGGGCTTGCTTAATCTGGAAAAGAGAAGACTCAGAAGGAACATGATAACCTTTTTTCAAAAACAGAAAGTGTTGTTACAAGGAGGGAGAAAAATTGTTCTCCTTCACCTCTCATGATAGGACAAAAAGTGATGGACCCAAAGTGAAACAAAGGAAGTTTAGGTTGCACATTAGAAAAAACATCTTGTTAGGGTGATTAAGCACTGGACTAAATTGCCTAGGGAGGTTGTGGAATTTCCATCATTGTAGGTTTTTAAGAGCAGGTTAGACAAACACCTGTCATGGATGGTCTTAGATAATGCTTGGTCCTGTTAGGAGTTTGAAGACTTGACTAGATGACCTCTCAAGGTCTCTTCCAGTCCTACATTCTATCATTCTATGAAAGGTAGAACTTCCATGAATTTCAGCTGCAGCAGGATTTGGTCCTAGAGACTAACGGCATGGTGGCAAACTCTTGAGGAAATATTCCCATTGCAATTGTGATTTTGGGGGCATAAGGTTGATGAGGTAGAGAAATGTAAATAAAAGCAAACTTTTTTTTTTCTGTTTTTCACCAGGAAACCAGATAAATGTGTCTGTACCATTCCAATTTCAGGAAAGCACTTCAGCGTGTGTTTGACTTCAATAGTACTTAAGCACAAGTATTTTCTTGAATAGGGATGTGTTTTTTAATTGTTTGCTTTTTATGGAAGATGAAACTTCCCTGTTTTACTACATGCACAATTACTATTAACATTGATAGGAGAGACTGAATGATATAAGAGCTATGTTGTATATATGCCCCACCTAACATGTGAGTAAACTAACCCCTGCATAGGCTTCTAGTGCACACCGCTATGTTTCATGTCATAAGGAAAGAAATACACAGCTATCCAACTTGAGAATCACCAGAGTCAAGTCAAGTGTTTAGTTGTTGTTATTGGTTTTAAGGGATAGTATTTTTTGCTGCTTTTTACAAATAGGAATAGTTAGATGACATTGGAATTCTATTTAATTTAGGGATCACACTGAGTGCTTTTGCAACTTTTTAATAGAAATGTTAAGATTTGTTCATGAAATGTGCTAATTTAGCAGTGATAAAAGACACAACTTAGATTCAGATTTTACTCAGTGTAAGTAGTACAATTTATAGGCATTATAAATTTAATGATTTTTGAAACCACTCAATTTTGAGACTTAACATAATTTGTTAAATACTTCTGCATTTTTATATGATGGAAGCTTACCAAACTGTTGCGCTTAATCTTGCTTCAAATATTTAAATCAATATGCAGTTTAGTTTTCCATGGAATAAATAATAATTTGCCTTTTGAGATGGAATTAGTTTACTTCTTCATAATCAGCTGGCGACATAAAACAAGAAAAACACGAAGGCCCAATTTTTTTTGCTGTTGAAGCAATTCATTAATATATGAGGAATCCCCATGGATTCCAGGAGTGGGTTTGATGGTAAAATAGCTCTTCAGAAGTAGTTTTGCTTCTTATTAATTTTACCATATTCATCTTAAAGGATCATAGGCAAAAGAAACCATTCCTTATAGATGATGTTACGTTGTAGGCTTTATATAGTTGCTTTTTTCAGCAGACATGCCAAATATACTCTAGTGTGTGGGTATATCTGACAGACAAATGAATGGCTTTGACCTGTGTTGAAGCTGAGAAGGAAATGTGCTATACCCACATTTCTCACTGGTTGCAGTGGAAATGATAAAAAATAGGCTAATCACCTTTAACACTCATTGATTTGAATTAACATTGACTTTTCAGGGGGAGTTCAGAGTTTTGCACACTTCCTTAGGAGTTCATTGTGGAGATGTAGGGGTCAGATTTCATTTACATTAAACCCCTTGACACTGACTGGGCAGCAGAGCAATGTAAAATGGCCTTAGTGTAAATGAGAACCCAACTTGAGATCCTGTAAAAAGGGAAATCAGTGGATTGCTAATGGGTTTGTGTATAATTTTGTATTTGTTTATTTTAAACTTGCCAATTGAAACAATAGTATATAAATCAGGGTAATACTGAGTTAGGATATGTCTACACTTGCACCCTAGTTCAAACTAGGGATGCAAATGCAGGCATTCGAAATAGTGAAGCGGAGATTTAAATGAAAAAATGAGGAGTAACGTTAGTTCGAACCAAGGAGTTTGGTTCGAACAAATGTGTCCCGGCGCTCACTTCCTGGTTCGGATCAGCTGTGATTCAAACTAGTGCGCCGGTAAGATCATACTAATGAAGCCTGGGATATTTAAATCCCTGCTTCATTGACTATTTCGAATGCCTGCATTTGCATCCCTAGTTCGAAGTAGGGTGCAAGTGTAGACATACCCTTATAGAATAAAAATATATTTTCTAATTCAAATACCAATTCTGTTTTTAAGATGGAACTAATAACTCTTAAGGTTACACTATACTTTGTCGTTGTTGGATTCTTTTGAGGAGGGTGGGGTATTTTTGTTATTTCATTAAATTTTTATTTTAAAAACAGCAGGTAGGGGATAAAATCTGTATATCAGTGATATTTTTAAAAATTGCTAATGGAGAAAATATAATGACTATTTTCCTCTAGTATTTCTCAAAATAGTCTGTGAAACCACTTTGAGAAACATGCTAACTGGCCGTGCTGGTTTGTTTACTTACTGGTGACACAGCCACAAAGCCTCGTAGATCCCATTCGCTCTGGTTTGCCGTTTGCAGCCAAGAGGAGCCATTTCCCACGGCTCCCCTTGGCTGCAAAAGGTGAACCGGAGCCAATGGGAGCCGCAAGGCTCTGTGGCCATGGCACTAGTAAGTAAACAAACTGACACGGCCAGTTAGCATGTTTCTCAAAGTGGTTTTGCAGACCCTGTAGAGAAACACTGGTCCTATGTATATTTAGTGAATCACGGGAGTTTATCCAGTGTGCCATAAATAAAGCCCACTGACCAAAAACTCTCTGCAGTAGGAATAATCTGTGATTTTAGACCCTAAAGAGGAGATAAGAATGCTGTCCTCTAGCACAATGATTTCCAGAATCAAATCTGCCTCGTAGTCATTGCCCATGCAGAACCCTCTTAGATGTTTGCAGGTGTTTTGTATGCGTAGGACCTGCACGATAATAGGAAAGTTCTTAAGAAAGCTTGGCTGAATTAGATTTTTTAAATATTTTTGATAGATAATGTCAGTGTTTCTTTTTAGGATTTCTTAAATTTCTTAAATCATTTACATTTTCAGAGTTGTCGAAAATTGTAAGTTGGTATGATTCTGAGAGAGTCAGACAGTAAATATTTAATTATTATAGACTTTGAGAGTCAAAAAGTTAAAGTTTTATAATTGTTAAAACAAAAGTTGTCAACATCATGTATGAAAATAGGCAAAGAAAAGATCCTTAAGTCAAACAAGTAAGTTATGAAGCACCATTTTTCTTAGCCTATCTGTAAATTTTGATGATTTCAATGGAAATATAATATTTTTGTTTCTCTGTGTGTGTGGTGAAATGAACATACACAATATTCCCAAGATCATCATTAAGTCCACCCAAAATGGAATTTCAAACTGATTCCATACGGAAATTTTTTCTGATTCTCTCCTTACAAAGTGAATAAAATTATTCAATCTAAATGACAAAAACTGTTTATTACACATCTTTGTATTTACTGTATATCATTAACCAAGCCTCCTTCAATTGTACAGTGAGATAATTTCCTTTTCTTTCCAAAAGCAACAGAGATGATAATATTTGTCATGTAGGTGGAACTTAAAGAACTTTTGAAGTAATATGAAATAAGGAAGCAGCACATATATAAATTACCAGACAGTGTATACTTACTTTCCGTTTATTAGCATCACACTCCCATGGACAGTTTCCAACCTGTATTTAAAAAAAAAATTGAAAGATTCCAACAGAAAGCATTTTGGAACTTCTTTATTTGTGTGTTAGGTTCAGTATCATAATAGCTGTTTAACTTTACAATATATTACCTAAAAGATAGCATTTCATTTTCCTTCTGTTTTTGTATTTTCTTAATTCATGTTTGTCTCCTTGGTCACAGTCTGCCAAGGGACTTCTGGATCATGTTAAGACATCTCTTTGTCACTTGTTCAGATAATATATCTAAGATTGCCTATTGAGTTGTCAAAGCCATACAAATCTGTGTTTGTTAGCTGTGATTCTTCTTCCATTTGCTTAGCTTGAAAAGCTAGTGAATTAAATAAGCCCTGTGGGTCAGAGAGAAACTGCTTGAAACACTATATACTTAATGTTTAAATAAAATGTCTGACCATGACAATTTATTTTGTGAACTTAAAAAGGAAATTCCTTTCTTAATGCACTATTTCTTTGTGTGACTGGGAAATTTTTCTTATTAGCATGTGCCTAAGCACCTCTTGTGTGTTGTCAAGGTTACCAGTGTGCTGCATGGAAGGTGTCCTACATCTTGTCTTATATTACAGTACAGAGATGTAAAAGACATTTTAATGAAAATACCTCAGCAATAATAATAATTGAACAAACTCCATTTAATTCTGTCATTTGGAACATGTGGACTGATCCATCCCATATAAAGAGGACACTAGTTGTAGGTTTGTTACATGCTTAAAAACTAAGCACATTGCTAATAACTTTGCAGTAGTAGAGTCTGAGTGTGTGTCTCTTTAGTGCTCAAGCAACTTTACCTATTATGTCTGAAATACTGATTACCTGTTCACTTACTTGCATGAATAATATGTACTAACACATCTCACAGAATTAAAAGGGTATATGGTTGGGAGTTTAAATTGGTTGGATGTCTATAGCCATGCTCCTAAGGAAGAAGGAGGTAGGTTATGAGAGAGTGGAAATATAGAGGATCCTCAATTTGTGAACAGGCTTCCCATCTTGATTCCCATTCCCAATCCTACTCCATCCAATGAAACATTTACTCCTAAGGGAGTTCTGTCCTACTGTGCAATGTAGAATTTGCACAGAATTAATGTTCTGTGCGGAATTTAATTTTTTGCCCTGGAGTTTGTATTGCAGAGCTGTTGGTCACCACAAGAGGCTGCAAATACAGGACGCTGCTTGCAAATACAGGACTCTGCCAGGGGTTGGAGGAAGCTGGAAGTTTCCAGGCAACTGCAATTCCTAGCACATTCTAAAGGAAGGAGGCAGTACGCAGGAAAATTTGTACAAACCCAAGATCCAGCATCAAGCTGTTTCTCTCTTTGCAACCCTAGGCTCTGGAGGACTGAAGGGGGATTTTGGTATCTGAGACTGGAGCAGAGTTTTCCCCCAAGGTGTGCCCATCTGGCATGTGTAACACACACCGACTGAGGCACGCTATAGAAGCATAACAGAGAAACTGAACTAGGTTGTTATAAGGAATTCTTTAATTCTCTGGTCTGTGGGGAACCTTTATTGTTGTCCATACTCTGATAGGCATACTTGCTGACAGGTATTTTCAAACACATTACCAAAGTAATTGAATTGGGTATGATTATATTGCATTATTTTGACAGACAATGCAGAATTTTCCAAAATTTAAAAATAATGTGCCCAGATTTCTTTTTCCTGCAGAATTCCCCTAGAAGTAAGTATTTAGGGCCAAATCCTTCCAAGCAGAACTTTTTGAGAATTAGGAAGTGTCACATTAGTAAGGATTTACAAGATTCAGACTGGTGAAGTCCACCAACATGGGGGCAAAAGGGGCAGTTGCACAAGGCATGGCAATTCAAAAGGGGTTGGGGATCCTGGTCGCTGTCACTACTACTACAGGCGCAGCAGTGGCCAAAGCCCTGGGCCCTTTAAATCATTGCTGGAGTACTGTGCCGTATCCTCTGAGCGGTTCTCAGGGCTCCTGGGGAAGGGACTCGGTGCAATGTGCTCCAGTTGATGCACTTCTCCCCCTTCTATCCAAACTGCTCCACCCCTTCTGGGAGCATAGAACGGGGCCCCCTCAACTTGCCCAGCATCCCAGCAAGGCTGTCAGCACCCCTGAGATTGGTTTATACATATCTTTCCATTTAGAATGATGACACAGAATGGAAGAGCCAGCAAAAATAAAGCAAGGAGGAGGAAATTGCCTTGGGGTTGTCCTTGAAGATATCTGTGTCCAACTGTTCCACTACGAGGGCAAAGTTTATCCCTCACAGAACTGGCCACTTGACCCCTCCCTAAATTTTGCAAATCCCAGTGGCATTATGTTGGCTTTGTGCTCCGTTCGTTTTGGCACTAAAGTCCATTGGCATGGCCATTGGCTTTTTTGTGCTCTCCTCCTGGGTGATCTCCATAAAGATTCTATCTTCCTGCTCAGGAAAACAGGGATACTTTGGAGGTGACTGATAATATATAGTGCATGGGAGGAGTGTGATCTGTATGCAGAATGTCCCATCTGTCCTCTGATCATGGGTGCACAATGAAGCCGATTGTTCCTAGTAAAAAGCAAATACACCATACCTTAAAACATTAAACATTTTCAACAATATCATTCATAATAATTGATTGATAGGGATAGCTTACATACTATGAGGATGGTTTTTAAATGGTAGGCCTTTTCAAATGTTGCACGCATGTCATAATATTTTCCGTTAATTAGTAATATATATTAAAGGTTGTTTGGATTAAGAAAATTGATTTAAAACTAGAAAATGTTCCAGTGAACTTTTAAAGTCAGCCATTGTTATGAACAGTCCTTAGGGTTAAGAAGAGGTTTCTTTCAGTTAATAATAAATCATTGCAGTGAGTTAGTATAGTCTGATTGATTTAATGCAAAAGTGGTCCGTGCATCTACATTTTCATGATTTCTGCATTATAAAGGAAGTAAGTTTTATAAACACTTGGTAGCCTTTAGCTAAGAAAAACAATTTCATTCTTAAACTTGACAGCTGTGCAGGACAAATCATTTTGTAAATTTAAAGAACCTACAGGTTTGTCTGGATGCAATATGGTTTACAATATTCTTAATAATCATTATTTCTTGCTTGCTTTCTTTCACTCAGTGAATAGTTCACCTAGCAATTTTGGTCTTTTCAAGCTTCTGATGTTGTACTGATGGATTTAGCTTCTTTCTCTGAAGTTCTATGCAATGTCTAGGTCTTCCTTCTTTTTCTCTTTCCATCTGGTGTCTGTGTTATCCCTTGATGTGGAAGTCATGTTGGTGGCATGCTTAAATTATGTCCTAAATATATATAGCTTTAAAGTGGAGTGTTCCATTTAGAATTTCTTCTGTTGTAATAAACTATTTTCAGTGGACTCTGAAAATCTTCCACAGGCATTACTTTGGAATGAGTTTAACTTCTTATCAGTTGCTGTTGTGGATTTGCATGCCTCTAGTCCGTAGAGGACAGAGATGATGCCATAGTTAAAAAAATGTATTTTTGTAACAATGCCAATCATGCTACTTTTCCAGATCTGTTCACATTTCTGAAAGTTGTTTGCTGCTTTTGATATTCATTGTTTGACATCTGGCATGATGCCACCACCATAGCACATTTTGCTCCCCAGATAAGAAGGATTTATTTCTTCTAATGTTTCTCTGTCAACTCAGCTGGTTGCTTTTGAAATATTGATAGCCATGTATTTTGTCTTCCCATGGTTGATGAACATATGAACTTGTTTTGCCATGTCTGCCAAAAGATGGGTTGTTTTGTTTTCATTAACCATTGTGTGGAATGGAGCAGGGCAACATCATCAGCAAAAACAAGGTCACTCACTTGTACTTTATCATTTGTCTATAACAATTCCTCAATTGCCTTCTGTGGCTATTTTCCTGATTACAAAGAAGATGTCCTTCTGCAGCTTGGAAGAGGTTAGAGGAAATTATCCCACCTCCTGTAATTCCAAAGTGATGCCCAATACTTAGGAAGAAATTGCTGCCATGGGGAGGTCTTCCTATATTTGTCCACTATGGCCCTGTATAGACATTGCCTGTCGGAACAGGGGCAGGAGAGACTCCAAGCGGCCCCTGCTCCAGATAAATCCCTAGGGTTAGGGGATGTTGACCACTCAGCACCTGTCCCCCAAATGACTAATGGGTGCCAAAGACTCCAAGGTATGGAAGAACCATCTATTGTTCCTCAGCGCCTGTCTCCTTCCCTCACTACTGGGGCTGTCTTCTTTCACAGCCAGCCTCATCTGGTTCCTTCACCTGTTGAAATGTCTAAATGGTATCTCTCTCACTCAATCTAAGCGCCTCATCCTGCAGTCTGGTATGAATGGGGGAATGCATATGCCCTTAGAGACCCGCTGAAGCCTGTGGGACTCTGCATTGTAGGAGTTCACCTGCCTGATTCACACTGCAGAATCAGGCCTCAGAACTGTCCTTTTTTGTATCAGTACCACATGGGGTTTTTTTTCATCTAGTTTAAAAGTGCAAGCACTCCAAAATGTTGCTGTTGGCATATGTCCTACATTTTACATATGGTATTAAAATATTCCATTCTCTATTTCATATTTTATTTAAAAATCCTAAACAACCTAATTTATGCTCGCAATATACACATTTCATTCATTTAAAAATGGATAAGTGAGAGAAACATGGGTTGGAAAGATAGCCAGTAAGCCTGGAAAACACATGATGTGAGTTGGAAACCAGGACAACGGATATCTACAGTTTAGTTGAATGGGTATAGTTTGTTCCAGACCATTAAGGTTGGATATATGCAACTGTCAGTTATGTTGTGAGTAACAGCTATTTGAGTGTAGATTGTACAAAAGTTTCCATTTACCGTACCCTGATGTATGTGTGTGGTGAGTTTGGGGTTTTTTTTAACTTAAGACAAAAATAGGAGAGATCAAAACTTGACAGATCTGAAATAAAATTCCAAAGTAATGACTAAAAATCTTAGCCACTAGGTCAGAGGTGGGAAAGATACAGCCTGTGAGCTGGATCTAGACTGCCAAGGCCTTTAATCCAGCCCACCCTTGTCCACGGAGCAGCGCTGCTCAAAGTGGCTAGCTGTTCCCTGTGGCTTTCTGCGCTGGGCTGAGGGGAAGTCTTTGCACGCTGCCTCCATCCCCTACAAAATCTCTCAGCTCCCAGTGGCTGGTTTCCAGCCAATAGCTCTCTATTGGTTTCCAGCCAATAGGAGCCGAGAGATTTTGCTGAGCAGTGCACAAAGACTCCCCCATAGCACATGGAGCCATGTGGAGTGATCTAGGGCCTAGAAGCCTGCCCGAGAGTGCTGCTGGCCAGGAGCTTCTTAGATAAGCACATCCTAACCAAAGCCTGCCTCTGGCACCCCAGCCCCTCCTGCACCCTAGCTCCCTCTTAGATGCTGCACCCCTTCCCTAGGTCAAAATCTTCTCCTGCACCCATACCCCCTCCTTGACCCTGGACCTCAATCTTCTGCCCCAAGTCACAACCCCTCCTTTATCCAGACTCCCTCTCAGACCTCCAACTTTCTCCAGCACCCCAGTCTCCTACCCCAAACTCTCTTCTGCACCCAATCTTCATCACAGACCCCACATCCTCTCCAGAGAAAAGTGTGGCCGAAATCTTGGAGTGACCCCGCCATAAAAATTATTGCCCATCCCTGCACTAGGTGCTTGAAGTTAGCAATGTAACTTCATATTTAAATACCTAGAAAAATAGCCTGCTTTTTCAGAGGTGCCAAAGAAGCAGAACTCTCAGTAAAGTTAATGAGAGCTCTTGGTACTGAGCACCTCTGAAATTCAGGCCACTTTCTCAGAAACCCTAATATGCATTTTAGTTGCTCATAGCAGATAAAGAAGTTTAAATATTTGGGCCTTAATGTTTTTTTTTGGGAGGGTGGGGATGGACCCAAATACCCTATACTCTTTGCAAATTTCATTATTCCCCATAATAGCATAGCTAACTAGAAAGAAAGACTTGGGAACTGGCCTTCATGAGTAAATTTGACATGTTTACCCAAGAACTAAACAAAGATATTAATCGGGATGAGCAGTTATATTCAACACCGAAATGGCATTAAATGCTAGAGTATTGGACACTTACAGCCCACTCTATTAGCTTCATTTTGCATGGACAGTATAATTGACCAGGGGTAGGGGGGAATTTCCTCCTCTCTCCCCTCTTTTTCTGCTTTAAATTTTGGGGTTTCTGTGCCCCTCTGTGCCTCTTGCTCCACTCACCTGAAGAAGTGGGTTGTGCCCATGAAAGCTCATGATACCATCTGCATTTTTTGTTGGTCTCTAAGATGCTACGGGACTATTTGTGGTTTACGTTTTTTCTATATTTTGTGTTAGTCTCCAAGGTGCTACAGGACCACTCATTTTTTATTTTTTTAATTACAGACTAATACGGCTACCCCTCTTGAGACCGTATAGCAGAGTTTGCATACATGACCCAGAACAACTATAGTGTGTTGGGAGGCAATACACCTGCACAACGTTCCCACAGTCACAACTTGGGTCTAGGTGGATGCAGTGGCATTGGGACAGTTTTTGTAGTGGGAAAACTGGAAGCCAATGAACCCAACTGTGAACCCTATATATGATGGAAACCACTTCATGCCCCCTGAGTTCCGGCTCCCTGGGGTGTATATGCGCCTATCTTCATTGTAGCACTGAGCATTAATGTCAAACAGTTTTTACAATAATTATAGATGGAGACAAAATGAAAACCAGACATCTGGAAATTAGTTTGTTCTTAAATCAAACTTCACATCCATGAACATGAGATTAAATACAAATCTGTGCAGACGTTTTAAATATTTATGGAATTTAAACCCCATATAACCCATGTGTTCATTGCTACCACATATTCTACTGTACAGCATCTGTTATCATTAGCACAGAATAGCATAATGAAATCCACTTTTAAAAAGTTCTAGAAGGTAACAGTTGCTTGTAAAATACCCCTAAAAAGCTGGTGTGATTTGAAAAGGAATGCTTTAAACAGCAATATTCCTGTGTTGCACAAAAAGGGAATTCACATTACTTTCAGCCAGTAGATTTGCAGAATTTTATTTAAATTAGTCTAATGTATTCCAAAGCTGCTAATATGCTCAGATGCCCTCCGAATCCCACACAAAATATCTTCTACTCCAGACAATGATTATAGGAAGGATACAACTATCTGTAAGTTCACGTATGTTCTCTAAATACTTCCCTTTCCCATGAATGTTCACAAAGACTCATAGTCATCATTCAGCTAGGTTCCTTAAACACTTTGTATCCCCCATACATACCCCGCCAGAGCTGGGAGGGAGCGGTGACTTGGAAGCAGCAGGACAGCTGCTCTATATTTGTATCTCCCTTCTCCTTGCAGGGAATTTTTAAAGCTGTTTGGAATTGTATTACTACTCCTGTAGGCTTTATATACCTCATTGTTGGAAGAGGTCATATGGCACTGGTATTGTCCACCAGCTAATGGCAGCATGGTTGTAAGCCATGAGAAGCCCGGAAAGAATGAGGAGAGAAAGTATTTATGTGCATTTAACCAGGAGTGTGTGTGGTATGGAACCAGGGATTCCTGAGACTGTTGAGCCTGGGTGGTCTACTCTGACCCTGTCCTCTGTTCCAGGGGTGCAACTAGGGGCTATGCAGGACATGCCACACATGCAGGCCCATGGCCACAGGAGCCCCAGATTTAGAAGTGAAAGTAAGCTGGTACGGCACTCTGGCAAGAAGAAGCCAGTGGGCCGGTATACTCAGCTGCAGCGGCTCCCAGCCAGGATCCTGAGGCTCTCCTGCAGGCTGCCTGGCTAAGAAGCAGGCAGCCAGGCAAATGAAAGGGGTTGGCTGGGGTGGGAGAGGGATGCACCTCCCCCCACCCTCATCTGGGCTGTCCCAGCTCCTAGACCCCCCCCCCCCTTCCAATACCCTTTAGGGAATGTGGGGAGGGCTGCAGTCGCTTGTACCTGGAACTCTGCTGCTTTTCCTTCCCCCCGGCTATAGGGAGAGAGGGGAAGTGTGTAGCCTGTGTGCCTTCCTCTGGCTGCAGGCTGCCCTGGGGAGGGGCAGAGGAGTACTTCACACAATCTGCACACTTCCCCTGCTCCAGGATCGTCAGAGGAAGAGGAAGAGCAGCAGTGACTTTGCAAGTGCAGCTGCAGCCCCTGCCCTCCCAAAATGGTGCCTTTGCCCCCTGCACTCACCCTACACCCCTCACCACTTGCTTTGACTCCCCTTGCCTGTCCCCTGCCCTGATTCCTGCATCCCCCAAATACCCTTTCCCTGAGCTCCCCCAGCCCGAACCACCTGCTCTTATTCCTGAACCCCCCCCAAGCCCTCTGCCCTGAGGCCCCCCCATATCCTCAGCTCTCTGCCCTGATCTCTCTACCTGTAGCCCCTTGACCTGATTCCTGTACTCCCCACATCTCCTTTGCTTTGTTCATGCCAATGTCTGGACATTTTCAGTCCCATACCAAGTGTGCTGTGTTGGACATGTAGTTTCCATTAACTACCTGGGTTTATTCGTGGATATGTGTTTTTCTCCAGTGGCTTTTTCAATAGTAGGAAACTTGGAGCCTCTGAGTTTTGTATGCATTATACATAAGATGCTATAAAAGAACAAACTGAAATGGATTATGTTGCCTGCATGTAAATGCAAACTGTTTATTAATAATATTGATTTCCCTTTAGCCTGAGATGTTTTATTTAAACAGAAAGTAAATAACTTAAAGGTTCTATTATCTTAGCTGGATTGAATACACTTCCCTTGCGTATTTGATTTCCATTGAGCTCAGTAGTTCCATGTTTGAGCTCAAAGTGTTTTGGGGAAGGAAAGCTGAAGCCTGTTAGCAATATTGAATAAAGCTCACACTGATCATGGCCCATGTCTTAGTCCCTTGTGACTTGAGATAAATTACAAGACAATGAAAAGAAGCAGAATCAGAGGACACTGCATGATTGGCACACACTGCATGTTTGTCATTCCCAAGGAACTAACCCTGAATTCTGACTGCATAACACAGCAGCTTCATAGCTATAGGTGCAAAAAAAAAAAAAAAAAAAATAGAGCCAAATTCTGCCTTGTTACACATGTGCCCGTTTTCCTAAATGGAATGTTTGTGGATGTAACAGAGGCAAATTTTTGTCCATATTAAGCTCTTTGGGACAGGACATGAGCTTTATTTTATATTTTGTAAAGCCCCTTATGACATTTATTGTGATTCCAAGTAGCCACTATCTCTGTAGTTTTCAAATTCTTCAGAAGTGAGTAAATTAGCATTAGAAATGATATCCATAGATTAAATCACACATAGACATTTATTGGTGGTAAACAATATGATTAAAACTTTACACACGCTTGAAATAAAGTTTAGCATATCTCTTGAAAGTCTTAACATTCAGCTATTAATAGATCCATGGTCATAGTTCAGATATCTGCCACAGCTTCATAGTTGACGATCCTACCAAGTTTTATGCTATCTTAAAAGGTTCAGAAGACATGGCTCATAGTGAAGTTAGCTGGATTTCCCCAGCTCTCTTCCCACCACGCACCCACACCATATTGAAACTTTGAAGAATGAAGTAAAATTATTAACTTATTAAAAATATGGCTTATTAAGATGCCCTCAAAGCAATACATTATAAAAAATCATTACATGCAAAACTGTTTGAAATAGATTTTTTTTTCAGTTTGATTCCACTTTTGAAAAAGCATTCATTTTCATGGAAGCTTTTACCAAAATATATGCATTTTGTGAGCAAAAATTTGCCTATTTCCCAAGCAAAATATGGGCCCATGTTTTTAGCAAAGAAAGCTTTTTTTTTTTTAACCAAAATGGCTTAAAAAGAAAAAATCAGTGCTTGATTCTGTGAATCAAAATAGTAAATTTCATGTGGTTCTACCTTTAATCCTGATTTGCTCTTAGGCTAAAGCAAGAAAATAGTTTAGATTTTCTTTTCTCTTGTTCTCCCCCCCTTCCTCCCATTTCCTTTTCAAGTGCTTACCGTCTTCTTTCCCCACCTTTTCTTGTAAAAGCAGAGTGAAGATACACTTCCTGTACAAAGCTCAATTGAGCTCTGGATCTACACTGTAAATAAACCAAACCAGTTCCACAGTGGATGAAAGATGGATAGAATGATTAATAAGCTTCTTATTGGCTCAACGTATAACAAGGACCATGGGAGTTTATGATGTTTTATGTATGGAGAAGTATGCAAGGCTCTCTGTGTGCTATCCCTATCAAAACTAATATTCACTTGTCTTGGTTAGCAATTGATGAGGATGAGGTTGATGATTCTGTTGTAAAGCGAAAGTCTGAAACCAAAAGATTTACATTACTACACTTAAAAAAGAGCCTTTGCTCTTTAAACATAAAACATTCTCCATAAATATTAACCATAGATGATCTTTTTTATTGTTAAACTAGTAAAAATGCAATAAAACCTTTAATCCATCACTAATATTTGGCTCCCAAATTGCTGGTGACACAATTGACAGCCTAACCCAGCAGGTTACTGAGAAATAATCATTGAAATCTAGACTTTGGTGACTCTCTGAGGAGCCCTCTTGAAAGCTGACACCATTTTTGTTACTTTGTCAGCAACTTTCTGTATTTTCTTCTGCATTGAAGATATTTTTGTTGGAGATTTTTTCCCGTCACAACAAAAGCTTGGCATACACTGGAAAACGTTTTGGTTGACTATTTCAGATTTTAAATTACTTTACTCTAATTGTGTACCTTTTTGTGTTCTCAGATCAAGATATTGAGAGTCACTGGCTTGAACATGCAATCAAAGTGAATTTCAAAGTTGCATGAGCATGTAACCATGGAAACAGAATTTTAAACTTGAACACAAGTATTAATTTTAGGAGTGCCTGCATGTTTACACAGTTTGAGGGTAAAAATTATACCACGTGTCTTGCAGCTGGAATAAAGAATATCTTTAGAAAATGTGTTTAAGATCATTCCTTTGTGGTTAAAAAGTCCCACAAAATCCATGAAATGGGTTTGAATAGCATCAATTTAAAAAAAAAATCTGCTAGTGAATGATCCACAAGTAGAAAAGCAGGCTAAATTGGTCAAACAGAAGTATTATTCCCAAATTACTCACTCAAATTTTCTCAACCGATGTTCCTCACCTGGATCTGATGAACACATACTAACCTTTTGCAAATGGCTGGTGAAGACAAACATTAAGCATTGCAGCTTCATTTCAGGATTAGGTCTGAGAATTGTGGGGGAGAAAATTTGTGTTTTGAAGCGCGCGCACACACACACACACATATAAACAAGTGGGTAAAGTAAGATAAATAAAAGTTTATACTACTAAACTGAAAACTTCTATCTTTATTTTCTACAAGTCTATATTGGATTAATTTTACTGTATGTAATAGACAACATGTATTAGAGTTTCCTCAGGGAAAAAATATTTTAGGAGCTTCAGGAATGCACGCTTAAGTAGTGCACTGGCTGTTTTTATTATAGGAATCTGTCTCCAGATATGCCCCATATGGGGGAAAAAATAGATTCAGAAGCTTCAGAGGGGTAGCCGAGTTAGTATGTAACAGGAAAAACTTAAAAAGCAACAAATAGTCTAGTAGCACCTTAAAGATGACCGGAGTATAATAAGTCCAGATCCAAGAATAAATGCTTCCCTTATTTCCCTATCATCTGAAGAAGTAGGTTTTGCCCACAAAAGCCCATGTTACCATCTACATGTTTTTTTAGTCTTTAAGGTGATAATAGACTATTTGTTGTTTTATAAGTTTTTCCTATTTAGATTCAGGACATTGAAGTAATTGAGATGTTCACACATGTTTAAAGTAGGACTTTCATGTGATTAAGAAGCATAATCGTGATCAATTGCATTATTAAAAAATTAAACATGATTAATCTCACAATAAATCATGCTGTTAAATAACACTAGAATACCATTTATTTGAATATATTTGGATGCATTCTACATTTCCAAATACACTGATTTCAATTAGAGCACAGAATACAAAGTATACAGTGCTCACTTTATATATATTTTTATTACAACTATTTGCATTGTAAAAAATAAAATAGTCTTTTTCAATTCCCCCATTACAAGTACTATAGTGCAATCTCTTTATCACTCAAGTTCAACTTACAAATGTAGAATTATGCACAAAAATAACTGCATTCAAAAATAAAACAATGTAAAACTTTAGCACCTGAGGGTCCCCTCAGTCCTGCTTCTTGTTCAGACAATTTCTCAGACAAACAAGTTCGTTTACATTTGCAGGGGATTAACAGGCATTCACACAGCACCGTTGTAGTTGTCCTCAGCCAAGTGTGCTTAAGGAGCTTTACCTGAAGGAGGAGGGGTTCTGATGTGGGGCCCAAGCAGGGGTCAGGCCCTTTGCACTCACCGCAGGAGCTGGAGCTACCTGGCCACCTGCTCAACCCTGCCACCCATCTCCCAGCCCTTTGTGCTCCACTTCCCCATGGCAGCAGGAGGTATGAAGCAGAGTACTTTGGTCCAGCCCGCTCCCCAGAGCCCTTCATCGCTCAGAGGGATCAGGCCGGAGCTGCACCTCAGTTTCTACTTATCATTACAGTGAATCATAGAATCATAGAATCATAGAATAATAGGACTGGAAGGGACCTCGAGAGGTCATCGAGTCCAGCCCCCCACCCTCAAGGCAGGATCAAGCTCCGTCTACACCATCCCTGACAGATGTCTATCTAACCTGTTCTTAAATATCTCCAGAGAGGGAGATTCCACCACCTCCCTTGGCAATTTATTCCAATATTTGACCACCCTGACAGTTAGGAATTTTTTCCTAATGTCCAATCTAAACCTCCCCTGCTGCACTTTAAGCCCATTACTCCTTGTCCTGTCCTCAGAAACCAAGAGGAACAAATTGTCTCCTTCCTCCTTGTGACACCCTTTTAGATATTTGAAAACCGCTATCATGTCCCCCCTTAATCTTCTTTTTTCCAAACTAAACAAGCCCAGTTCATGAAGCCTGGCTTCATAGGTCATGTTCTCTAAACCTTTAATCATTCTTGTCGCTCTTCTCTGTACCCTTTCCAATTTCTCCACATCTTTCTTGAAATGTGGCGCCCAGAACTGGACACAGTACTCCAGCTGAGGCCTAACTAGTGCAGAATAGAGCGGCAGAATGACTTCACGAGTTTTGCTTACAACACACCTGTTGATACAACCTAGAATCATATTTGCTTTTTTTGCAACAGCATCACACTGTTGACTCATATTCAACTTGTGGTCCACTATGACCCCTAGATCCCTTTCCGCCATGCTCCTTCCTAGACAGTCGCTTCCCATCTTGTATGTATGGAACTGATTGTTCCTTCCTAAGTGGAGCACTTTGCATTTCTCTTTATTAAACCTCATCCTGTTTACCTCTGACCATTTCTCTAACTTGCTAAGGTCATTTTGAATTATGTCCCTATCCTCCAAAGAAGTCGCAACCCCACCCAGTTTGGTATCATCTGCAAACTTAATAAGAGTACTCTCTATCCCAATATCTACATCATTGATGAAGATATTGAATAGTACGGGTCCCAAAACAGACCCTTGAGGAACTCCACTTGTTATCCCTCTCCAGCAGGATTTAGAACCGTTAACAACAACTCTCTGACTACGGTTATCCAGCCAATTATGCACCCACCTTATCGTGGCCCTATCTAAGTTATATTTGCCTAGTTTATCAATAAGAATATCATGTGAGACCGTATCAAATGCCTTACTAAAGTCTAGGTATATGACATCCACCGCTTCTCCCTTATCCACAAGAAGTGGCACACAGTGGGCTGGGAGATGAGCAGTGGGCAGAGCAGGCTGCTGGGCTGCCCCGTCTCCTGCAGCCATGGTCAGTGCAACGGGGGATGACCCTTGCTGCCATCCCATACCAGCCCCCCCAAGGTAATAGCCCAGCTCACATCACTTGTTAAGGGGACTTTGGGAAAGGGATTCAATGGGATAGGAAGATACGGAGCAGGGTCAGGGCTTTAGGAACGAGGTGGAGTGGGGCAGGGTGGAGACTGGAGCCAGGTGGGGCTCGTAGCAGGGAGATGGTCTTGGACCACATGCCTGGGGAACCGTGGGTGGTGGACTGTTCTGTCCATGCTGATGACTTATGCTGCTCAATAATGATCCAAAATGGTGTGATTCATTTTCAACATCTGTGTCAGATGCCACCAGTAGAAAGTTGATTTTCTTTTCTGTTGGTTCGGGTTCTGTAGTTTCAGTATCGGAGTGTTGCTCTTTTAAGACTTCTGAAAGTATGTCTCTCCCCCCCCCCCCCAGCTCCTTTTCCCTCTCAGATGTTGGAAGGTACTTCAGATTCTTAAAATCTTGGTCAAGTGGTGTGTTTTGTCAGATCTGAAGTGAAAGTGTTCTTAAAACAAACAACATGTATCGGGTCATACAACATGAATTATATGGCAGAATGTAGGTAAAACAGAGCAGGAGACTTACAGTTCTCTCCCAAGGAGTTTAGGCACAAATTTAATTAATGCATTATTTTTTAATGACCATCATCAGCATGGAAGCATACCTTCTAGCATGATGACTGAAACATGAAGGGTCATAACAAATATTTAGCATATATGGCACATAAATACCTTGCAATGCTGGCTACAAAAGTGCCACAAGAATGCCTATTCTTGCTTTCAGGTGATATTGTGAATTAAAAGCAGGCATCATTATCTCCCATAAATACAACAAATGTGTTTGTCTTAGTCATTGACTGAATAAGAAGTAAGACTGAGTGAACTTGAAGGATTTAAAGTTTACACAGTTTTGTTTCTGAGTGCAGTTACGTAACAAAAAAATCCACATTTGTAAGTTGCACTTTCATGATAAAGAGATTGCACTAAAATACTTGCATGAGATGAACTGACAAATATTATTTCTTGTTTTTCATTTTTACAGTGCAAACATTTGTAATAAATAAGAGCAAAGTGAGCACTTGTATTCTGTATTGTAATAAAATCAATATATTTGAAGGTGTAGAGAAACATCCAAAATGTTTAATAAATTTCAGTTGTTCTTTTATTAATGTGCTGAAGGAGCAAAGCTTCATTTAAATGCACCCTTTGAGTGGTGCAAATAGTCCAGCTGTGCGATATTGAGAGGTGGTTGTCACTTGCCAATTGTTGTGGAACAAGCTAGTTAGGCTGTGAGGTGCAGCAATAGGTAAAGAAGTTTTCACTTTGCTTAGGTTTATTCCTTTGGAGGAATAGATACATCTTTGGAGTTAGGTGCCACAGTGCCAAGCACCATAAAAACACCTATGAATGATAAGTCTTAGAGAGGTAGCCTGGTTAGTCTGAATCTGAAAAAAACAATGAGGAGTCCTGTGGCACCTTAGAGGCTAACATATTTATTAGGGCATAATCTTTCTTGAGTTAAACCCACTTCATCAGATGAATTGGATTGAGGGTTTTACCCACGAAAGCTTATGCCCTAAGAAATCTGTTAGTCTCTAAGGTGCCACAGGACTCCCCATTGTTTCTACGAAAGACAGACATGCATCCTATTTTACTACGGAGTTATCACATCATTCACCATTGAGAGCAGGCACTGGACTGAAGGGAATCAGATCATCGTGTTGTCAATGGGAGTAGTGTGACAGACTAACCTAATTCTTGGAACCTTGTAAATATATGCCACCCAGTTTCCTTTAGTTCAGTAATATACATGAATATTCCAAATTACCAGGCCCAGCAGTATTCCTAAGCAAAGCTAAGTGGGAAATGTGTTTCTCATCCACAAAAGTTTTTTGAGTTTTCAAAATGTTTCCCATTGTACATTGGGACAAAATGCGGGCGGTTGGGGGAGTGTGGCAGACAGACACATACAGCAAAATAGCAAATAACTTGGAGGTTAGGGATGGGAGACTGAGGTTCAAGTCCCTACTCTTCTTGATTCACAGAAGGGGCTTGCATCTGGGTCTCCCAGGTGGTTTGCTTAACTACTAGGCTATTGGCTATTTTGGCATGGTTTTCTGGTTTTGACTAGAAAAATCCATCGTGCACTTTAGGAACCTTTCTTAACAAAATCTTAGACAAAGGCAGCATGGTCCTGTGAAATATTTCAGTTTCTAAAAATTGTCATTTTCCAACAAAAATATTAATTTCAAAAAATTCCCAACCAGGTCTGTTTTGAGGGTCTTTCATTCCTAACCATCCTTACAGCTTCTGACTTTCTAGAGGAGCAACCCATGTTGAAGTCTACTTAGCATTATGGCTACCAGGTGCAGGCTTACTTTTCCCTTAAAGCACCTCCTGTTTTGTTTCCACAAGGCAAAGTCACAGGAGAAGTTAAGGAATTGTTTCTTAAAGAAGGCATATTCTCTACTGCAGTTATTATAACACCCCAGCAGAGGAAGAAATAAACGGCAAATATGTCCACCTTTCATGCAATGTCAACTTAAAGCCCCAACTGCCCTTGATGTAAGATGTGTTTTTCCCCTCAGGTCTAAGTGTCCCTAGGAGGGCTTCAAAATGGGGGCAGTCTACAAAAGAAGTTTGAGATTAAGGAGGAGGCCTCAAGTTGGACAAAGGAGTGGCAACCCTCCAAAAATAGTTGTGCAAATGAACAGTAATGATATCAACACTTTTGAGTATCTGCTTTCAGATTTTACAAATATATCAATATAACTTCCAAAATGTATAGGACTGGGTTGTTTCAATTCCTAGGATGGATAAACTGAAATTGCATTTTCCCTCTTTTGGGATTTGATTTATTTATAACTTTCTGAGATATTCATGCATATAAAATTTTGCTGTTATTTTCTGTGAAAGAATTTTCCTCCTTTCCTTTTATTGGCCCCATTTCTTCCACACACACAAAGCCACAGATGCTCCATTACAATGATGTCAGCCTTGCTACATGCTCCAGCTGTTTAGGTGCATTTATAAAGTTCAGCCCTGTACATTATGCCATAAATGTATATTTCGTGTATAAACATAAAACTAACATACTGCAGATCTCTCTAAGTGTAACTTTAATGGAGGTTCGGTGAGTTTTAAAAATATTTAAAAGTATTTAATCTTTCCGTTGGCAATATTTTTATAGCAGGTTTTCCAATTATTCTTTTCTCAAGCTAGGTTCAAAGATATTTTTTTCCCCCTGTATTTCATCTTCTGTGATTTTTGGAAAAGCCGGGAGTTTTTTTAGTAAGACAATATGTATTTTAAATAGAGACGTCTGAGTGGAAATATGCTTCTGTCCACATGTTTTGACGTCCAAGCCCTCATTAGCTTCATGCGCGCTCCCCAGTTTACCCTGCCGAGAAACCTCATTTCTGGATGTGCCAACTTTCAAATAGGTTGCATGTTGCAAGATGTTGTTACAGTGACATGGTGTATAAATAGTGACATGGGTCAATTAAACCTGGGACCAAACTATAAGGGTCTTTCCTTGTGTCCTGAATTTCAGAATAGGGGGTGAATTGGGACCATTAAGCACGGCCTTCAGAAGGGTCATTATGGTACAGCCCAGCCCTGTTACCTCAGATTAGCTTACAGTGTACAATTTGTATCATCCTGCTACCCAAAAGTTCTGCCTCTACCTTCTCCCTCAGTGGAGGCACATGGAGGGTGAGACACAGTGCCCATTGAAATCATTAGACTGCTTTTGGCTTTAGTGAGACTCATGCTAAGAAGGAGCATTCACTACACTCCCTTGAGTGTCATGTTTCTTATATTTACTAGCAGTGTTACTTTGTTCCTCTGTCTGAATTCCATGTATATCTTGCCATAATTTAACTGAGGTGCTGCATATCCAGTAGGTTTGCTAATTGATTACAAAATACACCTCCTGCGTCACAAATGTTTGAGGCATACTCTTGGTTCCATTGGCTTGGCAATCTAATGACTCTCAGTAGGACAAGATGTCTGCTAACTGGGATCCTGTTCCTTAGTTCATGCTGTTTAATGCAAGATCAGTGGTGAGTAAAACCACCCATAATTTTAAGGCCATGCAGTCCTTGGCTTTGAATATATATTGGCAGACCTTGCTTAGCACAGTAATTATGCAGGATCCTGGGCATTTAGTACCTACTCGATGCATTCAATAGGAAATATATAATCCAGGATTCAGTTTGGAGCAAAAATTCAAAAGCAAAAAATAAATCCACAAATTATATCAAAATACACCTGATTCCTGTAATCCTAAGGGTGGGTGATAACCAGGAGCACAAATCCCATTGTAGTATGGTCAGGCCTTCCTTACTGATGAATTTTGTTCCAGCCTATTTAATATTAGAGCAGAACTCACTATGTAGGGGCAATGTTTAATTTGTAATGAAAGAGGTGCTGGGGCTCAAGCGAAGCCCAGCCAGAGCTGGTGGCAGCAGGGCCAGCATGGCGGGGAGCACAGCCCCAGCTAGGGCTAGGAGGGGATCCCAGTGGCCAGGTCTGGGAGTGGAGACCAATGGCCAGAACTGGTGCCCCAGATGGACTGACAGCTGGGAGGGGAGCCTTGACCTCTCCTGTTCTGGCAAACTCCCTGGTTCGGGACTGCTCAAGTCCTAAGGGTGCTGGAACAGGGAGGTCCAACCTATATTTATTGACCTGTGCTTGTTGTATCTAGTTGTTTCTTGTTTGTTTGTTCTATTGACAAATTAAAATACCCTAAACAAAAACCTGTTGCTAACAAACCTGGTAATTACTGGTTCTTAAATTTACAGGTCCTTTGTCATCCAGCAAATCCCAAGCAGTAATCTCTTCATGGTGGTGGTAGATAATGAATGCAACTGCGAGTCTATCTTGCCAATTACCATGGAACCCATCGAAATAAGGTATATCCTTTATATTGAAGATTATAACAGGAAAACTCAACGTGTAAATATTGCAAAATTGCTTACCTTTACCTTGTATGTGCCTTTAAAAATTCTACTTCGTGTGATTTAGGAGCCTAACAGGCAGATTCTCAGCCAGTGTAAATTGTCATGGCCCCAGTAACATCAAGCCAGCTGAGGATCTGCTCCTTAGTCTTATTTTCCAAAGTGACTTAGGCATTTAAGAGTCTAAATCCCTTGGAAAGTCATTGAAAATTGTCACCTCCCTTACTTAAGAGCTTTTGTAAGACCCTCTCTGCCTATTTAGGCACATAAACATCTTTCTAAATCTGGGGCTAAGTGCTTACATTGCTTCAGAAAATAGGACATAGACTCCTAAATCTTTGGTGCTTTAGAAAATTCTACCCATACTGCCAAAGATAACCTTTTAAAAATGGGCACCTCCTTTATTATAATGTCACAAATACTCTTTTTCTTAACTTGGTATGTTAGGGCTGGATTGCTACACTGAAAGGTATCACTTTGTCTTCTGAAAATATAAAAATTGATTCTGTAAATTGACAATTTAAGTTGTAGTCACGTGGTCACCAACCGATAGATTACGATCTACCAGTCGATCGCAGGGGCTCTGTGAGTCGATCTTTGGCTCCTTCTGGACAGCGTGCCTGCGCACAACTAATTTTGAATTGGCACTCTTTGCAGAGCAGCTGCTCATGGAGCAGCAACACAGGTGAGTAGCTGTGGTGGAATCTGTTAGGTAGGGAGGGCTGAAACACTCCGGCCAGCTGGCTGTGGGGGAGGAGGCTGCACTGCGCTCCAGCTAATCAGGCTGCTTTCCCTCTGTTCCAGCCCACGTGCACCCCGGGCTGAGCGCCATGGCCAGTCAGCCACTCCTCTTTGCTCCAGCCTAGCTTCACCATGCTCAGTCCTGGGAGGCTGTTCCTCACTCCAGCTGGGCTGGAGCCAAGAGGAAGGGCTTCCAGATCAGCAGGAGCACGACGCAGCCTCCCCAGGCTGAGCACAGGGCAGTTGGGCTGGAGCAAAGAGGAGCAGCTGCCTGGCCAGCTGACCATGGTGTTCAGTCCAGGTGCACCCTTCTCTGTGGGAGGGGGGAGTCGGGGCGTCCCTGCTTTGCGGAGTCGGGGAAAGGAGTCCTGGGACGAGGCGGGTGCATGGGACTCTCTGCTCCCACTGGCACCCTGTCCACTGCTGCAGAACCCTGCCTCTTGCCCCAACCCCAGAACCCTGTCCCTTGCCCCCACTAACACTCTTTCCCAGTACCACATGCCCTGCTCCCACCATCACAGTTGGGGCCACATTAGTGAGGCTTGGGAGGGTGGGGGTTTGGAGGCGGGTTTTTTTTTGTATCTCCCTTGTGTGGCCCCAACTGACCTTTCTGTGGGTCAGTGACCCTTCTCATAAATGAAGACAATGCAGAAACTTTTTGTGTTTGACACTGTCTTTTATTTAAAAATGAAACCTGGTCAACAAACCCCCAATTGGGGCCAAGTCCCCATCTGGCCACAGCATTATAACATTCCTGCACCCCCCAGACTCTAGATCTGAGCATATCATACATTGGAACCCCTTACCCTGAGCCCCTCACATACTCGAACCCAAATCCTGCACCCTCGCATCCACAAGCCTGTGTCTTGCTTAGTAGCCCAACCCTCCATCTGATCCCAACACTCCCCAGCCTGGAGCCCCCTCCCAGAGCCAGCGTCCCCTTCTCCACCTCCACCTACATCCAAATTTCCTCCCAGAGCTTGCACCTCTCACCCCTTCTCACACCCAAATCCCGCATTCCTACCCCAGAGCCCACACATCCTGTCTCAACCCAGTGAGGGTGCAGCTAGACTGCAGGAGTTTTTCCAGGATTCCAGAGATATCCCAGAAAAACTTTTCCGCATCCAGGGATGCGTTTGTTCTTCCGTTTTTTTAGTGGAAGAGCAACATGCTCTTTCGGTAACCCCTATATTCCTCGTTACACGAGGAATAAGGGGACTGCCAAAAGAAGGGGTTTTTCTGACAATTGGTCCAATCTAGACAGGCCAAATGTTGGAAAAACCTCTTCCTACAGAAGAATCCAGGAAAAAAAGTGGCAGTGTAGAGTGTATAAGGACGGAGGATAGCAAGTGATGTTTTAGGAGGAGAATAGAGAGGGCAGGGTTTCAAGAGGGGGTGGAGTTTCAGGGGGAGGAGTGGGGCAGTAGATCTTCGCTTGTTCTGTCATTTAAAAAGTGATCTTGAGTGTAAAAAGATTGGAGACCTCTGTTGTAGTCTAAATACAGCTTGTTTTATTGCCATACTAGAGGTAGGGATGTGTTTTTTCTCATAAATGGTAATTCACCAAAAAGAATCTGCAGAATATTTTTATTTCTGAATGATAGAGCATTTGGCCATGTTAAGTGCCGATGGGAACAGCATTGCCAAGAACAATAGAATTATGTCCCACTTCTTTTGTTGATTGGTTGGATTTTGGAGGAGTGGGACTGGGAAGGGATGGCTGCATGGATTTCAGAACAATACAAGCAAACTTTAAATATTTAAATGCAGCAATTATACAATCTCTCCTTAACCACTGTGAACATAATGAATCCCTTAAATGTGAGCGCTTAAAATCTCAGAAGATTAGAAGACGTCCAGAATCTTGTCATGGATTTCATCCAGAAGTAAGTTTTTATACTGCTTTTTTTCCTCTCCATGGTAAATATATTTTTCTAGGGTAGTTATTTAGAAAACTGTCTTCTAGTGTGACAAGCAATTAAATATTTAGGATATTCTGAACATGGTAGTAAAGGGAAGTTGCTACATGATTGCAAGCAATGCAGACTTTGTCTAGGGGACTTGTACTTCAATTTACAATTAAGTGCTATTTTTGTACATCATGGCATAACATGTAAGAGAACCATGATCTAAGCACAGAATTGGCAGCCAGGAACTTCTGAGATCTTATTCTGGATCTAATACTGACTGCAAGATTCCTTTCTGAAACCAAGCTACTTGGCCATGAGAACAGGTTTTGGTCTATATTAATCAATGATATCAGCATTTCTAGTGTCATACTGATAATTATGTAAATTGCTGATTTGTTTAGCTGGGACTCCAACACCGTGCTTTTAGGAATAACACTTTGCAAAAGTGCTACATACATTACGCACTTAAATATCCACTTTGCTGAGACATGGAAGGGAAATGACTTGCCCAAAGTCACCTAGCAGGCCAGTGACAGAGCCGAGAATAGCTTCTTTATCATCTTTATTTTTCTGTGCTTTGATTATACAAATTTTACTTATTGAATTTACTGTCTATTGCACGTATGCTTGGACAAATATCCCTGAGTCTCCATGAATTTTAATGCTTTTGTCTTAATTCTTCTTTGTTCTTTTCTTTAGGAAAATGCAAGAGAATGTGGGGGTGTTCTAGGCCTTACTGCTAAACCTATTTTTGTTCTTCTTCCACTGCTTTTGGCAATTTTCTCAAGGTGACATTGACTGATGTGTTTACTTGGCATGCTAAATACATGGATAAACTGTGAACTGAGAAATGGTGCAACATAGAAGACAAGAAATATAGTCAAAACATCAGCATTTCATAATTTTAAACTGTTGATGAGATAAACTCTTAAAGATATGTTGAAAAAGGTTTATCTTTTTACTTTGCAAGCCATGCAAATGTGAATTTGCCATATGATAGTCAAAATTCATCAAAAAAGGACTTTAATAGTTATACACAGGTGTCCATTACTTTCTGCTTTGTCCCATTGAAACCAATTTAAAACTATGTACTTTTTAAATAAAGTATATTAAAACCATAATTTCATTGTGTATTTTTTAAATATAGCAACTAAACATATTTCCTGAGCCAGTAATTGAGATATTATAAAAAAAATAAGGGGAGATTTCATATGTGTAGGCTTTGTTAAATTATTTCTGACGTAATGGGAAGATACAGGAAGGGTGTAACGCCTGTTTTAATAAGCAAATCATTAGATGTGAGCATGTCCTTAAATTTAAGTATGTGCTTCAGTTATTTCGCTGAACTGAGATAAAGACAGTGTTCTCTGGTAATGATTTACAGTGAAAATGGAGCTTTTTAAACATAGATGTAAAGTAGGGACCAAAACCCATTTAAAGTCTCTCTGTTCATTTCAACAGGGTTTGGATCTAGCTCTGGCAACACAGGTTGGACCTCTCTAGTACGGCATTCTCAGATCTGATTGATCCCAAACCAGAGAATTTATTGAACCACAGATGGTCACTTTTGTCTAGTTGCATTACCGAGATTTCCACTGATTATTGGGCTCTTAACAAACATTTAGGGGCAAATTAGAGCTAAGTAACAGCACAGAACACTGAGAGCCAGGACTGGTGACTATAAACAAACTTTATGGTAATGCAGGAAACTTGACCACACCCATGATAAATAAACATCTGTCTAACTAAAATCATATCAGACCACGGATATTACCGAACCAGAGAGTGCCAAACTAGAGAGGTTCAACCAGTATACATCCCAAGTGGCAGAATTCAATATTTAACACGTTTTGAAATATATGAAAGCAGCTCGCATGTAACTGACATAAGAGGAGATGATAATGACAGTACATTAGCATTTACATTCTGCTTCACAGCTTCATAATGCTTTTTACATATATTAACTGTAAGGTCAAATTCCTTCTGGTGAAATGGAGAAATTATGACTTGCCCAAGTTGTGCAGTGAGTCAGGATTCTTTTGTCCTAGTACTTTGTTTATTCCTCCTTTAGAATAACTCTACCTCAAACCTATAAATGGAAAACAGATTTAGGGGGACAAAAAGCTTACCCAAGACTTGGATATCTTTGCATGCCTTACTCAGAAACGTACCAGGCTGGATTTCCAGTTGGGCACAGTAGGTACATACCTAGGAGTGCCTTACCTCTCAAACTGTGTACAACACTAAGGTCAGCTGTAGGGGAGGGAATGCTTAAAATGCTGTCTAGAGGTGCATAAGGTGTAAACCCACCCCTGAAAACATATTGTAATGATTCAGATTGAGTCTTCATTCAGGCACTGGAGCCCAGAGTAAACGCTGCTTATTATGGTGAGACTACAGTCGAAATGTTAAAACTGTGTATCATTTGGTAGCAGAGGGAAGCCGGCAGTAAGTATACTTAAAAATTTAGAGCTTTTTCTAGATAAAAGGAGAAGCTTATAAATCCATGAAGTATTAGCAACTTGACCCTTGCAATTTACTAGCAACATTTTGATTGTAAACATGATGGCTGAAGAGCTTGATCTTGGAAAGACAAGAACAGGAATTTAAAGCATAATTGGTCTTTGGAGCTTTCTGCATAAATACAAGGAATCCTATTAAGGAAATAACATAATAAAACATGACCAGTAAAAATACACTATATTAGCTTTACAATTAAATACCGTGGTTCTAAATCTGGTGATAGAATTTCTCACTAGGAAATAAAGAAAGCCATCTTCCCTCGGAACAAATACTGAATTGAATGTAATGTCTGTCTTTTGCTGATAAGAAGAGAGGTTGAGTGTGGGAGAAAAAGGTTGTCTCTCAAATGATACAACCAAGTCAATGGCTTGAAAAACTAAACTTGTACTTGATGGTTGTGGTTAGTTACTTCTAATGTGATAAGAATTGAAATGAAATCCTCATTTCAGGCAGTTTTTTTCTGTAAATGGAAAGGAAGGCAGGAATATTTCTAATTCATATTTTTGTGTTTAATCCTAGCTGATGCCAGTAATGGTTAATGCTATTACAAAGAAAAGATTTTCTTAAGAAATGAACTAAATGAGCAAATTGGTTTCCTGCTGAACCAATGTGAACATTCCTAATAATAATTCATTGTTAATTATGGAAAGTAGCAGGTTAGTTTCATATTCAGGAAAGTGTGCAAGAAATAAGAAAGATTAAAATATGGGCATGTTAAATGAGTATTGCTCAGAAGGAGGAGAGATCTCACTTTATTTTTCTGAGCTTCAGGGGACAGGTGAGTTAGTCTGTGCATGATAAGCCTAAAAACAACAAATAGTCTGGTAGCACTTTAAAGACTAACAAAACATGTAGATGATATCATGAGCTTTCGTGAAGAAGTGGGCTGTGCCCACGAAAGCTCATGATACCATCTACATGTTTTGTTAGTCATTAAAGTGCTACCAGACTATTTGTTGTTTTTTAAGTTCATTTTTCTGAGTTAGGGTGTGTCTAGACTACTGAGTTTTGTCGACAAAAGTGGACTTTTGTCGACAAAACTATACCAGCGTCTACACTACCGCTGAGTTCTGTCGACATAACATCGACAGAACTCAGCAGTTTTGTTGACGCTGGTAAACCTCATTTTACGAGGCATAACGTCTTTGTCGACAGAGTTCTGTCGACAAAAAGGGTAGTCTGGACGCAGGGTTCCTTTTGTCAACAGAAGGAGACCTTCAGGGAAGCCCCCTGCTGGAGAGTCCTTCTTTAGGAAAAACCTCTTCTTGGTCCTGTCTGTAGCCATGTTTTAAAGGCACAGACATCCCTGGCAGGCATTGTGGCAGGAAGCTGGCCACAGAGAGATCCTGTCAGCCCAGAGTTCTCCCAGCGTAACCTGCACGTGGCCATGTGTGCAGCTCCAGCGCCACGAGGCCCCCAAGGACCTTCGAGGGAGCCATCTCGGGTGCCCTCTGCTGAAAAAAAGAGAGCCCCAGCGTGGTCAGGGACAGAGGTCCTGACACTGTTAGAACTGTGGGGGGAGGAGGAAGCAGTCCAGGCCCTGCACACCTGGCGCAGGAATGCAAACATCTATGGCCGCATGGCTCAGGGACTGGCCGATAAAGGGCACCATCCCAGGACACTCCAGCAAGTCTGGGCAAAAGTAAAAGAACTTCGCCAGGGGTACATGAAGGCCCAAGAGCAGAGCTCGGCGTCAGGTGTGGCCCCAGTGCACTGCACCTATTATGAGGAACTGGACCGCATCCTGGGAGGCCAGGAACCAATGTCTGCATCAGTGCTTGTGCAGACAGGCTTGCACACACTGGTGCAGCATAGCCGGCAGGAGGCCCCCAGGGAAGATGTCGAGGAGGAGTAGGAGGAGGCACAGGAGCAGACAGAGGACACCCTGACCCTGAGTCTGCAGCCTGTCCCAGAGACAGAGGAAGCCTCGCAGGTACCGTCCGACGCTGAAGAAGGAACTTCAGGTGAGTGCAGGCAGGGTCACAGACACAGAACAGGGAAGGTGGAAGCAGAGAGGATGCAGAGCAGTGTTCACATCTTGGTCCTCCCTCCTGGACAGCTTGCATCTCTCTGTGCATGTACAAGCAGGCGGGCAGGTGGTGGGTATGTGGGTGGGGGGGCATGGGAGACCCAAGGTGCAGCAGGCCCCTGTCCTACTATGGCTGCACACATATCTGGCCTGGACAGCCACAGTGGAGGGCGGGAGGATCTAGGGGGTGGAGGTGGACATTGTCCTAGCCACAACGGGTCCCCTGTGCAGCTGAGGCGGCTGGCAAGGCCAGACGTGGCCTACCAGTAACAACATTCCCATCCCTTGTTGTATGGACTTGTGTGTGAATTGCTAACACTGATCGGTTCTCCCTCTTCTTCTCCACAGCTGGACCTGCTGCTGCTGTCCGCCACGCAACCCCTGTGCCACCACCCACCCGGTCCCACAGCACCCACAGGCATTGGAGGACCTATAATGACCTCCTAAAGCGTCATGTGGAGGCCATGGAGAAAATGGAGAGGACCGTGGCCAACATGCAAGAGACTATGGCTGAAAGAGCGAGGGAGGAGGCTCGGTGGCATACTCGCCTGCTGCAGGACTTCCTCCCAGAGTGGAGCACTATGTGTGCCACCGTCCGGGAGTCCCTGGCTGTGCCAGGTCCTCTCCCCCTGGGGATTCCTCCTGCCCATCCAGCTCCAGCCCCCTCTGACTCCCCATCCTCCCCCTCAGCCCCCTCTGACCCCCCTTCTTCTCCCTCCGCCCCTGCCACCCCTTCCTCTCCCTCAGCCCCTGCCACCCCTCCAGCCCTGCCCCTCCCCCCCACTGCTAGAGCAGAGTCATTGTCAGCCCCCACTCGAGCCCGAGGACGGCTGGGTCCACGGACCAGGGGTGGCAAAGCCTTGCGGCCCAGGCAAGGCCGCCATTACCCGTAAGGTGTCTGCCCTCCCTCCCTCCCTCCCTCCCTCACTCCATGTTGGAAATCCCTCCTCCCTCCCTCCCACTTCCTCCCTCCCTGTTGGAAATCCCTCCTTCCTCCTTCCCTCCCTCACTCCGTATTGGAAATCCCTCCTCCCTCACTCCATGTTGGAAATCCCTCCTCCCTCCCTCCCTCTCTCCCTCCCTCCAGGTTGAAATCCCCCCTACTACCTCAGTTATAAACACATGTTATTAGTTAAAAAAAGAACTTTATTTTTCACTGTTGTTGAACAATTCTATTTTGTATAACAGATCTAATTTCTTACGTTACTCCTTTATAAACATATTTTTGAAGTTTAACATGGTGTGTGCACCTTAACTGTTCAGAGGCTGATGCAGGGATGGATTGTGGGAGGGAAGGTTTTGGGATGGGGGGGGGAAGGCCCACAGACCCCATTGGGGATACCTTGGGGAGTCATAGGGCTCCAGCTGAGAAGCGCTCACGCAGAGCCTCCCGGAGCCTCCTGATGGGCTTGGCGAATGGCAGCTGTCCGAGGCTGCGCAAACCGCCTGCCCTCCAATTCAGCCATTGGCCCCCAACCTGGGAGGAAGGCCTCCCCTTTGCTCTCCACCAGGTTGTGGAGGATGCAACATGCTGCCACCACCTCTGGAATATTGTGTTCCCCCATGTCAAGGCGAGTAAGCAGACACCTAAACCTTCCCTTCAACCGGCCAAATGCACATTCTACCTGTAAACGGGCGCGTGTCAGGTGCGCATTAAACACTTCCTTGCTCGGGGTCAGATGCCCTGTGTATGGCTTCATAAGCCAGGGCATGAGGGGGTACGCCGCATCGGCTACAGTGCAGACTGGCATCTCTACGTCCCCAATAGCAGAGGTTCGCTGGGGGAAGAAGGTTCCTGTCTGCAGCCTTTTGTACAGGTGTGAATTGCAGAAGATCCAAGCATCATGTGCCCAGCCGGACCATCCCACACACAGGTCCGTAAATAGTCCACAGTGGTCAACCAGGGCCTGCAGCACAATGGAAAAGTACCCTTTCCTGTTGATATACCGGGCGGCTCGATGGGGTGGTGCACGGATGGGAATGTGCGTTCCATCGAGCGCTCCTCCACAGTTTGGGAATCCCAGCCCTGCAAAACCAGCCATGATTGTGTCTAGGTCTTCGAGGTGGACAATCCGATTCAGCAGCTCTGAGTTGATGGCCCTCACCACCTGCAAAAATAGACACATACAAACACACACAGATTATGAAGTAAGAGGGGTTGCCTAAGTCCTTTGGCGACCCCCCCCCCAGTGATTGCTCCCAGTAGTATGATGGTGTAAGGCACAGGAGCCCTCCACCACCTCCCCTCCATTGCCCCCCACCCACCCTTTTTTGGTTACAGTCCCCTTACGGACTGCCCTCCCCCCATCCCCAAGGGACTTACCTCCATCAACACAGCACCAACAGTTGATCTCCCCACACCAAACTGGTGTCCCACTGACCGGTAGCTATCAGGAGTGGCCAGCTTCCAGAGGGCAATAGCTACTCTCTTCTCCAGCGGGATGGCAGGGCGCAGGTGGGTGTCCTCTCATTGCAGCGTGGGGGCAAGCCAGTTGCAAAGCTCTAGGAAGGTGGACTTCCGCATCCTAAAGTTTTGGAGCCAAGCCTGATCATCCCACTGCTCCATTACGAGCCGGTCCCACCAGTCCGTATTTGTTTCCCTCCTCCAACATCGCCTGTCTGGGAAAAAGTTCGGAGGCAGGAACAGTGCTGCTGCATCCTGAAGGAGTGGCTCCAGTCTGGGCTCAGGTTCCGGACCAGGCATTAACAGCATGATCATCTCATGCAGTTGCAGCAGCATTTGAAGCACCGTGGAGTGGGGCCAGCGCCTGCCCAGGGGAAACTCTCGCTCCATGGTAAACGAAGGTTAGGAAAAACCTTCCCAAAAAAACCCCACACTGCTGTGCTGTGCCAGGAAGCAGGGCACTCCACACAGGCACTGCAGAACCTTTGCTATCCCTCTAGGCAGCTGCAGCAGCAGAGCAAGGGCTAGTCGGGGGGTGCCCCTTTTAGCATGCATCGCTGCAAAGTGCAGGCAGCAGCACCAGGAAGTACATGCTGCCCCTGTGACTTGGCAAAGCAGTTCCGGGTACTTTCTTCTGTCGACAGAGCGTCCTGCAGTCTGGACGTTCTCTGTCGACAAAGCAAAAAGTTTTGTCTATAGTTTTGTCTATTGCTTCAGTAGTCTAGACGCGCTTTGTCTACAGAAGTTTTGTCGACAGATTCTGTCGACAAAACTTCTGTCGACAAAACCCTGTAGTCTAGACATACCCTTAGTCAAAATGTTAAAGATCTAATTCATTAATGTGTAGCACACCACTTACTATGCAGAAAAGCATAATCCAAAGAAAAGAACTGCTGGGTATAAAGTGATGTTTCATCCAAGATGTATGCTAGTGATATTTTTTAAATGTTCCATAAGCTCCTGTCGAACTTGGTTATTTTCTGGTGTGGGGTTTATCTAGTTCTACTATGTTGAGGTTTGGCAATGCAGTTTCTCATTACTTATTTCAGAACTGAGGTTCCCCAATTGATATTCTTCATATAAAATGCTCTGTAGAAACATATTCTATATTCCGCACATCTTTCCTGGGAGCATGGCACAGCTGAGGGCAGATTGAAGTTATACTGTATGGTCCTTAACGGCATGAATCTACTGGCCCTTAAACCGTGAGCAGACATTCCAAGATGCTAAAGAGGAGCTGGACTGAAACCTGATAACATGTTGTAGGTCTCAAGGAATGGAAGTAATTCCATCTTCCCCTCTCCTCCCCCCCACCCCCAGTCCTGTGTTCTTTGCTCCTCCTAACACCACACACAAACATCAATCTTGTGAAGGAGTAAATTTAACTTATGCTGGGGAAAGTGTTGGTCTTTTAGCAGTGCCAGTCTCAGTATGCCTTACTGCTGTCAATGGGAATGCACACTAGAAAATATGTTTAAAAAGACTATGATATTATGGTGGTGGATGTTGTCTGAACAACTGGATAAAATCCAGGGTATAAAATCCAGAGTATAAACATTGATCTTCATACAACTTGCCATACCCCAGTTAAATCAATACAAGGAAATATGTGTATGCACATTTATATATACAGATGCAAACCGAGAAACTGTATATATATTTAATAAACAGGAAACTCAGCCATAACTCTACATTTTTATCATCCTGAATCCTGAGGCTAGATCCAAATACAACCATGATAACATCACTATATGTTTCCTCATGGTAATAGGCATAGCTGCAGGATTCTGCTGCTGCTATTTTTCTTGGTAATGGCATTGATTTCAGACTTATTAACCCCAGCTGCCTATTTTTCCTTTAATCTTGATACAGAGAAAAATACTGTGGGGCTCAGGATCAGACTTGGACACACCATTTTCTATTAGCTTGTGTGGGAAAATAGTCTGCTTGTAGTTGTCACGGCTACAAACACTCCTTTAAAATGGTATACGCCATAGCCCAAGGGGGATTCTACAGCTGAGCCATCTCCTTTTGTTGTTTCCGTGACACTGAGACAGCCCAATCCACTGCCAGGGCCAATTCTGCTATATATCTGTTAGGCAAAACAGGTGGTTGCCCAGGGCAGGAAGATATTAAAGGCTGCATTGATTGTTTCATTGTGTAAGTGACTACAAGGGACATTTTTTATTTGTCTGGTAGTGAATTCCCTAGAACAAGGCACTGGCCTTTTGAGCCCTTTGGTTTCAGAGGACAAGGGGGAAGCTTGTGTTGGAGACACTGGGTGAAAGCAGTTCTCGTGGTTGCCATTTCTCTCAACTTCTTTCAGGTCTCCCTGTGCTGTTTACACTTTGCCCTTTTCTGTCCCTTTGAAATGGGAACCATGGGAATTGCATGAGCCTCGTCTCCATTGTCCACTCGTTCTCCTCCCTTAAGAAAGACACGTAAAAAAGCTGCTCCCCAAAAAATACTTTACAAAGCATCCTCCCCCTCTAACTCTGTGAAAATATTAGGTGGCTGGCCTTCATTTTTCTTGCTTAATTATTCTGTTTCCTAAATCTTCCTCCTAAGGCACCTGTTTGAATACCACCTTTTGCCCTAGTTTTTACCATTGAGGCTGACTGTTCTGGCCATGCTGGTGAAATTCAGGCCACAAATAGGGAATTATTCTTTGACCTTCACTTTCTAATACTCTGCTATGCTCACACTTATTTTGGTCCAGAGAAATTAACGTATTATAGTGAAAAGATATACTTTCCTTAGGTGAAGATTAATTGAACGTTCACCCGTGGAAGGTGTGAGGATTTTCTGATACCCATAAAACTGCTGACAAGTCTAATATCCCTACAGCTATACTAGCAACGTTACAACTAGGCACCTTCATCAAATGGGTGACTCTTCAAGTGGTTCAGAATTCTAGTGGTTCAAATAAACACCTCAAAAATCGTATACCTAGCAAAGGAATATCTGAATTGTCAACAAAAGCACTCTCTCCCCAACAAGCCCAACTCCTCTGTATTATTTATGAGTGAGACCTTGGGCATCTCTCTCTTCCTAAATCAGGTCTGCTTGGTTCATTCTAAAAGGGTATTTGTGACAATCAAGCATAGGATCTGAACTCCAAACAGCAAGAGAAAAAACTGTATCTGGGGATACCTTTCAGAAGAATCTATTTCAGTGGTTTACTGGACTACAAAAAGAAGGGGTGATAAATGGGGGGACATGGTATAGAATCTTCTGATTCAATGAACATTGGACCTCTTTCCTAGGCTGTGTCCAGACTCAGGGGTTTTTTCGGGAAAAGTAGCCTTTTTCCGAAAAAACTTCACCTGTGTTTAGACTGCAGCCACGTTCTTTCGAAATTAAATCGAAAGAACGCGGCTTTTCTTTCGACGGCGGTAAACCTCATTTCACGAGGAAGAACGCCTTCTTTCGAAAGTGCTTCTTTCGAAAGAAGGCGTTCTTGAATGTAAATAGGGCTTCTTCGAAAGAGAGCATCCAGACTCACTGAGTGCTTTCTTTCGAAAAAGCGGCTTGCTCTTTCGAAAGTTCCGCGTGCAGTGTAGACGCTCTCTTTCGAAAGAGGGTCTTTCGAAAGTATCTTTCGAAAGAGCCTCTTTCGAAAGAGGCTTGCAGTCTAGACATAGCCCTAGAGGGCTGGAAAGCTGGTGGTTTGCTCTAAGCAAGAAACCATGTTAAGCAAAGACATATCTTGCTAGAATCACATTTTAGGCAATAAAAAGTGTGTTATTTTTGTAATCCTTTATGATGGATTTTATTTTTGCTTGGTATCCTTTACATCTGTGTTCTTTTATTAATAACCTTATTCTTCATTTCCCTGTAAACCATCTCCATGCTGTGTATTGAAGTAAAGTCTGTGTCTAAAGTGAGCTAACAAGCTGGTGTGTGTTCTGGTTCTTTGGGGACAGCGATCTCAAAAAGTTCTGCGAGTGGCAAGTGAGAGGTCTGGACACTGCAAAGAGATGTATTTGAGGTACTTGGGAAATGGGATTCACTGTTTTTTATTTGCTATGAAAGGATAAAACTGGCAAAGTCTCAGGGAGCTTGCCAGTGAAATGGACAGACTTGTGTGGCAGAGAGCTGATTCACAGTGCAGCAAAGCTCTCTCTTGTTAGGGCACAGAGGTAACACATTGGGTTCCAGTGCTGGATTCCCATAGGAGAGCATCACAGTTTTGTTAGTCCTGGCCGGGGACAAGAAGTTTAGAACAAAATTTGCATAGATAATAGAACTAATTGACAACCTTCATTGATAAATACATGAGATTGTGAATTTAGAATCAATTTGAACTGATGTGTACCTGTTATCAAACGTGGCACTATTTAATCTGGAATTTATGGCTGGGATTTTTGAAAGCATTCAGCATTGGCCTAGCTTCCATTTAAAATAGTAATAAATCTCCCGTTGACTTTAATGGAGAAACAGATTTAGGTCAATAAGTACTTTTAAAAATTTCCCCATTAATAGTTTCATTTCAAGAACTATAGAAATGCATGTTAAGGAAAGTTACTGGTAGTTTTATTACAGCTCAAGAAACAATTCTTATTGGCAGTATTTCTCAGAACCGTTAACAGTAAAAATTAGACCCAAACTCAGTGGTAGTCAGATTTGAAAGGATTAATTAGATTATTAGCTTTAAGGATTTGTATGTGTTCTCTACAATATGAGTGCTGCTTGAAACTAAAATGGAGGGGGGGGAGGCATAGTATATTGAAACCCTAAAGTCCTTTACTTCTGATGCAGGCTAAATGTTCAACTACTGAGTTTTCATTTACTGTGTTTAATTTAAGAAAGTTATTCAATATGGAGATTAACATAATTGTTTGAGATTGGTAGTTGAATTTTGAAAATGCTGAGACTTGGTCTATACATGCAGTTATATCAGCATAGGTGCATTGTTTGAGGTGTGAAAAAACCACACTCCAACCAACCTAGATATGCTGCCATACCCACCTCCTCCCCACCCCCATAGATGCCTGTATGTCTATGGAGGAGTACCTCCATCAACCTAGCTAATGTCATTTGCAGAAGTGATAGCCCACAGACAGAAAAAAACCCTTTCTTTTGGTGTAAGAAACTCTGCTGAGATGATTATACTGGATAGATATATTGGTGTATATCTGTAGTATAGTCACATGCCAAATCAACACCAAAAATTAGGTCTATTGAGCACAATTAGACTATTGAGGTCTATCGTGGGGTGTGAGAGAAAGACAGTAATGCAGTTAAGTTGACCTAACCCCCATGTAGACAGTACTAGGTGTACTGCCACTCTGGGAGGTAGATTAAATACAATTATGAGGAGAGAAACCTTCCTATCACAATTAGTAAAAAATTAAATGGACTAGGAAGATAAACAACCCAAAGGTGATTTTATAGACTATCTTATTCCTTAACATAATTAATTAAAGACTCTTTTTTTTTGCTTTAAATGAAAGTGATTCAGAATTTCCACAGTCACATGAGCGTGCCACAGAATACAGAGCCTTTCATATGGAGGTTAGACCAATTTGCTTATAGAGCCTTGATTATCTGTTACTGAATTCTTTATCAAAGGGATTTAAGGAGCTGACAGCTAGCATGGCCTCCTTACAATCAAGCTCAAAAGCTGGGATCTTTCCTTCCAGATGTGATTTTGAACTGCACTTGTGTGCTAAAAGCAGCTGAGCCAGACTGAACCTTAACACCAGGAGTTCACATGGCTAATTGCACGGTTTGTTTGACTAACGTGGGATTTAGTTTGTAGCTTTAAAATAATGAGTATATCACTTAAATGACAAAAGGAAGGTCAGATTTCAGTGAACAGTAAGAAATGAACTCATTTTTTTTAAGCCTCTTGCAGAAAGTGTTAACTGGCTAATAGAAAACAACTATAGGTTGATCCTTCGGACCTGAGCAGCCTTGAATGAAAGAGTTTGTCAGACCAGGGAAGGGTCATTTCTGGCTCTAATGACACCAGTCCCCCAGTCTTGGCCCAGCCGCCAGCCTCCCCGCTGGTTTCCCCCCACTGCTCTGTCAGTCCCACCAGGTTTCCCGTCCCCGCTGGGCAGCCCTTCTGCCATGTGCCAGGCTTGCTGCTGGCAGCCCACTTCCCCGCCAGCCTGCAGGGCTCCCAGCCACCAGCTGTCCACTGGGACTCTGGTTCTGGAACATTTGTGGTCCTGCTGCACTATGGATTTTGCCAGATCAGAGAGTGCCAGTTTAGATGACAGGCTTCTAATGAAGTGGGTCTTTGCCCACGAAAGCTTATGCTCCAAACACTTCTGTTAGTCTATAAGGTGCCACAGGACTCCTCGCCGCTTTTTTAGTTTAGAAAGGTTCATCCTGGAGTTGGAATAGTGGAAGTAATGATGAATGCTTTTGGCACATATGCAGATGGCTCCTGAAATGCAAGGAAATGTTGGTTTCATTTCTTCTCTTTAGTGGTATATTGGAAATGGTCAGATTAGATTTTACTGGAAAATAAAAGTTTCAATTGCATAGTATGTCACAAGAAAAAATGGTAAAATAAAGTGGTTTTACTATTTAAAAGTACACAGCTGGAGTTCTGGATCTTCTAACACTACCTCTGAGACATGAATGTGATCACTACTACAGTCGGGATAGGACCCCAAGTTCCTGTCAATATTTTATTATCAGTTGTAGTTAATGAAGCTGTTTTAGGTGCATCCGTTTCCATGTCTGCAGATGTGAGTGGAAAAAAAAACTGGTTAGTCTGTTTTCAAACTTCAAGTGGGACAAACCTAGACGGAGTAACAATTAACTTGTAAGTTTATCATCTCTTACGTTCGTTGAAAAGCAGTGCACAAAGACTACTGATAATGACCCTTGTGAAGGCTTGTGAATTCTCATGGTAGGATCTTTGTCATGTTCAGAAAGATGTTTTACATTAAAGGATTCCTTTTTGTTTTGTTCTGGAATCTTTAGAAGTCTGAGGCCAGAATTTTACAAGAACACCTAAGAAATCTACCCTCCGGCAAAGTGTTAAGAAAGAATATTCTGAGTTAAGCATAAAACCTGATGCTAATGTTATATTTAACTGTGCATGAGTATAACTACCTTAAGGCCTATTCAATTAATATGCTCTAGGTCCATTAGTAGTGCTGTAGATACAGATCTCTTTACCAAGATAAAAACTCCGTGAGATACAGGAAGGTCAAGAATCGTTATTTTCCACTGATAAAACCTTTGCTGGCAACAAAAAACCTCAGGAACTTATAAAAGTGTTTGTTTTATAGGAACTTAGAAAGTCCATTTTAAAACCATGAAATCCTTCTGACATATGGCAATCATTATGTCTTTGCATCTGTCTATCTTAAAAGTTTTTTTGTTTTTTAACAAAATGAAAGTATTTAGAAGCCTTACATTTAACATATTTTGCAATAATTATTTAAGGACTACTTAACAGTAAACAGTGATCTTAAACAGCCTCACTAAGCATATAAATGATCTACAATTCCTCATGCACCAAAGATTGTCTCATATTTTCAGCTTGGCATTTGGGACCTCTAGGCGATACTGTTTCTTATTAGGAGAAGGCATGAATTTCTTAACTGTGTTTCACTTGAGAGAGAAGGTTTTATCCTTCATGGCACAAAAGTTGGAAAGCTATCCTGCCCCTTCCTCTCCAAACTTAGCAATCCTCTCTTTGTTAGGATCTGACAGATTTAAGATTAGTATAGACAGGATACCCTAAGGAAAGATTAAAGTGCCATATGAGGAAAAGGAAAAGCACCCTCTCCCCAACTGACTTTAAACGTTATATGCAGGAAGTGGACTACCTTGTAACACAGCAGGACTGGAAAGGGAGGAACGTGACCTCTTGAAAGGGGAGAATGGCATCACATTTTTCTTTCCTTTCTGTGGTAACCATCAGTAGAAGTATCTGTGTCATATTCTTGGAAATATCCCCTCACCAGTGTTTTTTGATGTAGGCCTTCCTGGAAAAACTCTCCCATGCCCATGCAGAGGAAATTAAAAGGCATGGGGGTCCCATTTTTCTAGATGACAGAAAGAGGGAGAGGAAAAATATTTTTGTCTAAAATATCACTTTCATGATTTCTGTATAAAAGCAGCTTTCAAGATCAGAGATACAAATACGTGCATATGCAATGTGATAGACTCACCCAGATAAAAAGAGAATTGAGAATACAATTTAATTTACAACAAGGAACCCATCTTTTGAGAGGATTCAGTTATTATCCAAGAATGGGTTCATTAATATAGACATACACGTAACCATGTACATGAGGAGTTGGGCAGACAGGGAATTAATACAAAGATGCATTTAAAAAAATTAGAAAAAAAGAGAAAAAAGTGACATGAGACCAACACAAATGAGTGAACCTGCTGAACTAGGATTGTTGCCTGTTTATTGGAGGAATTCCTCAGTATTATCCTCTGCAGAAAGAGAGGTACAGAGATGTTAGGATGTCCGTCCTGTGATGTACTGACTTCCCATTCAAATTGTAGAGTTGAGGGTGTTCCAAACTTTGCAGAGTTGATCTGTAAATAAATTGCCCGTAAGTGCAAAATGGCTCAAACATCACAGCTCAGTGACCATGTCACCCCATCAGTTGTGCATACATAACTCAAAATGAAGTTTGTGAAAATTATGTGCACAACTTGTGATGTTCTGGCCTTGTGAATTCTGTTCTTTCCCAGTCCTCTGCTCTACCAATGAACTATGTTGTCAGGCAGCATGGCAAACTGACTCTGACAAACTGTGCATCAAATGTATATACAACAAAAATAGAAATAGGATCTTTTATCTGTCACAAATGCAGGTCCCTTTCCAATCAAAGCATTTTTGTGAATTCACTGTGCTTTAGCTCAGGCTGTATAAGATGAAGTTGGTGTCCTTTATCAAGGATAAGTTATTTTTGGAACAAACTTTTTGATAAAAGGCTGGTTGGAGTCCTGAGGTTTTAACATGTTATATCTGGGGCATGCTCACAAAACCTTTCCGTTTCTTGAAAAGTGACATCTTGAAAGTTGTCTTGAAGTACTAGCTGAAAAATATGCTTCATAAAGGAAGGGAACTTTAAATTTCATCAAAAGCTTCAGTTGCAATATGCTCTCCAGGCTTCTTGGCATGTTTATCTCTGAGACTGGGGGAAACATGATCATTTCTATTGCCTACATTTTATTCTGCTTGAAATTTACATCTGACACACATGACTAAATAGGTGCTCCTTGATAAGGCAATTCCTTATAGACCAGTTCTTATTTTTTCTTTGCAATTATTTTTTTAAGATTAAAGTATCTTCAAGAGTATAAAATACTTCTGTTTCTTATTGTGTACAGACACTGAGGAAAATACAAGCATAACTATAAAGAGGAGAAAGAGCAAGGAAATGGATGAAAAGATGACATATTCTTCCGTTCTATTGCTCAGAGATTTCCATGGCCCACATCTGTTTCTCCACAGTTTTATCATGACACATCTTTTCTGATACAGCTTATAGGACTTCATATCCTTTTAAATTCCTCCATTTTGATTTCTATCTCTCTTCCCATAAATTTTCAAAAACCAGGTAGCATCAAGGTCTAAGATAATAATGGCCTTAGTTAGTCTTTTCAGTGTCTTAACATTGGCTATCATTAGACCTAAAAGAATCAGTTTCACAGGTCTGTGGGGTAGGTTTGAATTCTGAAAAATTAATGATGTAGGGTTTGCTGTTTAGTCATTCTGTTAATGATAAGCAGAATGTCATCTTTGAATGTCCTTACTTTCTGGTTCTGATTACAGCCTCTTGACCCTACTCCATACATATGGACTTGGGCATAATTTATGGACTATCATGGGCCATGTTTATTACCAACTGGTCTCTCCAGGGGCAATATAACCCTTTCACCATCCCCTGGTCCAATCTTCAACTGAGAATGTAAATCCTAAGCTTCTGTCCATTCCATGTGAATTTTTAATGTAGGGCACTTTTCTATACCCTTTAGGACAAATTTTCCCACACTTTTTTATATCGCTGCTCCCTAAATAGTTAGGCCTCCTCTAAAATGTTAAAAAAAATGGGTTGGAGAGAAGGGGTGTTAGCAAAGATCCGTCCTTAGGGGACATATTTATTCAGTTATGTTTATTTTTTGACTGAGATTTTCAAAGGAGTTGGGCAGCCAAAATACCATTGGCTTTCCAAACAATTCGGGCCCTTAACCCCCTTAGGCTCCTTTGGAAATTCCAGCCTTTGATCCCTTGTATTTTAATGGTACTGTTTAATATTGTATTTGACTATGCCCCACCCAAAGCACCTTGGCATGAGCACTATAAACAGTTTACTTTTCATGGTGCAAGTTAAAAAGTGTGTTTTTAATCCACTGAGAGGAATGGCTTCATGATTTATCTTATACGTTGGGTTCAGTACCAAAAGAGACCATCTACTAAGTAACTGCATGTAGTCTTTTAGGTCCTAGTTTTGAAAAGTTTTGAACAAAAGAGAAGCATTCTTTTTTTTTCTCCTGTTTTCTCTGGCTTTGATGAAATTATCAAATTTGGGGAACTATAGTATTTAGAAAGAACACATGGGCCTGATCCTCCATTTTATTGAAGTTAGTGAAAAATATTTGGTATCTGCAGAATGCAGGGATGGTCCCTTAGTATTTTCAAGGTTGTATGCAGCTTATACCCATGTTTTACTTAGAAACATATCTTGAAAATGTGCTGCTTTTTAAAATTTGAATACATTGGGCTAATTTCCTCCAAGACTCCAAAGACTTCAGTGATTTTAGCTCATGAGCTATAACAATAGTGCTAGGGATATTCTTTAAGCATCCCTCAATGTTGATTTTTTTCTTCTTTGCATCTCTGCAAACCTAATAAAATTATCATTATCACAGAGGTCCGAGAATCTGATTGTTCTTTTTTTAAACCAGTTGTCCCAAGATAATATTTGACCTTTTACCTTTCCTAAGGAATTTCCCTATACGTCTTCTCCAAAAAATTTCCTTAGATGTTCCTCTGTGGACTTCATTCTGTGTTTCTCAGGAATGAAATATGATTGGATTAGAAAGGAGTAAATCTGTCTGAGTTTTTGGGAGAAGAGGTCCTGGATTTCCAGTTAGAAATATGTCATTCTATCTTCATCAATGCCAAGTTTTCTACCCTCATTCAATGTGGAACTGGTTTGCACCTGGTGGAAAAACATTTGCTTTAACTCTGAGTTTTTAAATTTAAATAATGCAAGTCAACTGAATGAATGAGTGAAAAAATCAGCAAAAGGTTTTGAACAGAACTCTTGAAGCATTTCAAATCAACTGATTGTAATGCTGACTAAGCAGAATTCTGTATAGATGTCACCTATTGAGTTCTACTTGATCTGAAGGAATAAAGAGAAAAGTCAATAACTAGAGCTAAGTAAATAATTCAAAGCAAATACATATTAATTTTAAATTTCCATATTGAAATTGTGAACAGCTTATATTCTTACTTGTATTTGTTATTCAATAAGTACTAGTTTTACTCTTAGTTTTAGTTGTCTTTAGAGATGCCAGTTCTTCAATATTCACTTAAAAACCTTCCTTACAGTAAATTTGTTCAGTAAAATATACAGGGAGAGAAGGAGGATGTAAAAAGGAAAACAATTTAAGAGTTCGGATGAATGTTCACTAAAAATTTTTAATAATGAAAAAGCTCTAAAAAGGTTCAACTTGTATGTAGCTCTGTTATCAATTACAAAAAGTTAGCTGTTTGCATCTTTCTTCCAGTATAATTGACTTTTCTGTATAGTGCCTTTTATTCAGTGATCCATATAAAAATCACCCTTATGGCAGGGTTGGGTAATAAATGACCCATGGTCTGAGTGTGGTTCACTAGAGTTAGCCCCTGATGGGCCACTGGATGCTTTATCTACCTGTGCGTCTGCAGTTATGCAAACTTGTAGCTCCTGTTGGCCGCAGTTCACAGTTCCAAACAATGGGACCTGTGGGAAGCACGGCAGGCCAGGTCTCTGCTTCCACAGCTCCCGCTAGCTGGAAACAGCAAAACCACAGCCAATGGGAGCTGCAAGTGGCTGTACCTGTGGACATTCAGGTAAATAAAGTGTCTGGCAGCCCACCAGAAGCTAAACCTGGTGAACTGCATCCAGCCCACAGGCCATTTATTACTACCCAGTAATAATAGCCACAAGACAAAAATATCTAAAACCTTGCTTTAGAAATAGATGTACCATCTGCCTATTGGAACAAAAAAGAGAGAGAGTTCTCCATCCCAGGATCACAGAACTTAATATGTCATATCAGCATGCACACAAAGAGAATGTGGAATTTCATTAACTTCAATAAAAATGAAAGAAACATCAAAAGTTTACTGAAGTTTACTCAGATCATTTTTTAAACTCTCTAAAATAACTAGCTTGTTTGCTCGCCTCTTTCCCCCATCCTTTGGCTTATACAAACAACTCTAGGTCTTGACCTACCTTGGATTGGTCAGTTATGGGTTGAAGACATGAATGAAAATACAGATGCTTCAAGAAACATTGCAGTTAAATCAGTAGATGGAACATTTTTAAATCTGTAGATGGAACACTTCTCTTTGAGTCAAACACAGAAACAAAGTCCCCGCTATCATCCTTGGAGATCATGGAATCATAGAATCATAGAATAATAGGACTGGAAGGGACCTCAAGAGGTCATCGAGTTCAGCCCCCCGCCCTCAAGGCAGGACCAAGCTCCACCTACACCATCCTTGACAGATGTCTATCTAACCTGTTCTTAAATATCTCCAGAGAGGGAGATTCCAACACCTCCCTTGGCAATTTATTCCAATATTTGACCACCCTGACAGTTAGGAATTTTTTCCTAATGTCCAATCTAAACCTCCCCTGCTGCACTTTAAGCCCATTACTCCTTGTCCTGTCCTCAGAAACCAAGAGGAACAAATTTTCTCCTTCCTCCTTGTGACACCCTTTTAGATATTTGAAAACCGCTATCATGTCCCCCCTTAATCTTCTTTTTTCCAAACTAAACAAGCCCAGTTCATGAAGCCTGGCTTCATAGGTCATGTTCTCTAGATCTTTAATCATTCTTGTCGCTCTTCTCTGTAACCTTTCCAATTTCTCCACATCTTTCTTGAAATGTGGCGCCCAGAACTGGACACAGTACTCCAGCTGAGGCCTAACTAGTGCAGAGTAGAGCGGCAGAATGACTTCACGAGTTTTGCTTACAACACACCTGTTGATACAACCTAGAATCATATTTGCTTTTTTTGCAACAGCATCACACTGTTGACTCATATTCAACTTGTGGTCCACTATGACCCCCTAGATCCCTTTCTGCCATGCTCCTTCCTAGACAGTCGCTTCCCATCTTGTATGTATGGAACTGATTGTTCCTTCCTAAGTGGAGCACTTTGCATTTCTCTTTATTAAACCTCATCCTGTTTACCTCTGACCATTTCTCTAACTTGCTAAGGTCATTTTGAATTATGTCCCTATCCTCCAAAAAAGTCGCAACCCCACCCAGTTTGGTATCATCTGCAAACTTAATAAGCGTACTCTCTATCCCAATATCTACATCATTGATGAAGATATTGAACAGTACGGGTCCCAAAACAGACCCTTGAGGAACTCCACTTGTTATCCCTTTCCAGCAGGATTTAGAACCGTTAACAACAACTCTCTGACTATGGTTATCCAGCCAATTATGCACCCACCTTATCGTGGCCCTATCTAAGTTATATTTGCATAGTTTATCAATAAGAATATCATGCGAGACCGTATCAAATGCCTTACTAAAGTCTAGGTATATGACATCCACCGCTTCTCCCTTATCCACAAGGCTCGTTATCTTATCAAAGAAAGCTATCAGATTAGTTTGGCATGACTTGTTCTTCACAAACCCATGCTGGCTATTCCCTATCACTTTATTACCTTCCAAGTGTTTGCATAGGATTTCCTTAATTACCTGCTCCATTATCTTCCCTGGGACAGACGTTAAACTGACCAGTCTATAGTTTCCTGGGTTGTTCTTATTCCCCTTTTTATAGATGGGCACAATATTTGCCCTTTTCCAGTCTTCTGGAATCTCCCCTGTCTGCGATGATTTTTCAAAGATCATAGCTAAAGGCTCAGATACCTCCTCTATCAGCTCCTTGAGTATCCTGGGATGCATTTCATCAGGACCTGGTGACTTGCTGACATCTAACTTTCCTAAGTGATTTTTAACTTGTTCTTTGTGTATCCTATCTTCTAAACTTACCCTCTCTCTGCTTGTATTCACTACGTTAGGCACACCTCCAGACTTCTCGGTGAAGACCGAAACAAAGAAGTCATTGAGCATCTCCGCCATTTCCAAGTTTCCTGTTACTGCTTCTCCCTCCTCACTAAGCAGTGGGCCTACCCTGTCCTTGGTCTTCCTCTTGCTTTTAATGTATTTATAAAAGGTCTTCTTGTTTCCCTTTATGCCGGTAGCTAGTTTGATCTCATTTTGTGCCTTTGCCTTTCTAATCTTGCCCCTGCATTCCCGTGTTGCTTACCTATATTCATCCTTTGTTAGTTGTCCTAGTTTCCATTTTTTATATGACTCCTTTTTTATTTTGAGATCATGCAAGATCTCCTTGTTAAGCCAAGCTGGTCTTTTGCCATATTTTCTATCTTTCCTACACAGCGGAATTGTTTGCTTTTGGGCCCTTAACAACGTCCCTTTGAAATACTTCCAACTCTCCTCAGTTGTTTTTCCCTTCAGTCTTGCTTCCCATGGGACCTTACCTACAAGTTCTCTGAGCTTATCAAAATCTGCCTTCCTGAAATCCATTACCTCAATTGTGCTGGTCTCCCTTCTACCTTTCCTTAAGATCATGTTATCATTTAGATGAGAAGTAACTGTGAGTTCTTGGTCACATGTGGTCACTGAAAGGTGGCACTTATCACAAGGGCCATTGTTAGCTTTGGCATCTTAACGCTACATTTCCGCCTAGAAGATTAGTTGCTACTGGCCTACCTACATTTCCCATGTAATTTCAAGCAGCTACATTTTTCTCACTCCCTGTGCTTTTCTGAGTGTTCCCAAAAAGTTGTGTAGGACAATTGCTCCTTCTTCTCCCTTAAGGACACTATTGTGTACAATGCCACAGAGACTACCTCTGGTCTCCGATCCTCTTCAACATGTACACAGGGCTGCTAGGAAAGCTGGTCTACAGGGGAAAGTTACCAGAATAGCCATGGTTGTATAATTATAACATCTTACCTATGCAGGTCTAACTCCCCAAGAGGACACTTATCCCAGAATGAGGGTGCTTTTTTCAGCTATAGGCTATGACTATATCACTGGGGTCCAACTACAGAGCTGCAGCACCATGGGGTACATGCTTTCCACATTGACAAAAAGGGGTTTTTCCATCAAAGGGTTTTACCTCCCCGACTGGTGGTAGCTAGGTTGACAGAAGAATTCTTTTCTATCATCTATACCTGAACTGAATGACTCTTTCAGATGCAGATTATGGCCATTTGTTATGTTGAGACCAGACTGCTGCATTGCGCTCAGCAATTTTAGAAGGTTTTTATATTTTTTTTAATTTTGAAAAAACTGTTTCATTACCATGACCAATCAGAAGTCATGGTATTATATGTGGAAAAGATGCTAGATGACATGCATATTTGTAAATCTCCACTTCTGCCTTTCAAAGGTTGGTCTTCAACATCTAAACAGTACTGAAAAGAATCATAATACCAACAAAACAGAGAAAATAAATGGAGCTTTGCAACTCCCAGAAAAAAAACAGAAGAAATTAATGAACCATCAAATCGTTAAACACATTCAAAGGAGAAAAGTCTTGTAATCAAATCTCAGGTGACAGATTCAATAATTAATTAATTGGATAAATCTGATTACAGCAGCAATTAATAAAGCTTGCTGACATTATATGGAGTTGATAAATCTGGCCTCAATCTTTACCTGTTCTCCTTCAATTCAAAAATATGACAAACACGGTGATCAGTCTTGTTAGGCTTGTTGAATGATAGCGATTGATGCTATTATTTTAAATTCTCCCCTTCTCTTTCTCTCTCTTTCTGTTTCTAGCCTGAAAATCTTTGTGACTTGCAAATGATAAGTATTTTGGAGTATAATTGCATTTATTTCACTGCCGTTGCAACTAAGCATAACCACACTATTTTCATTAAGGTGGAAGCAATGCCTCAAATTAAGACACTTTATTTTAGAACACCATTGTCAGATATTTCTAATTTTGCCACATTTTTATTTTTTCTTGCAGGTATCTATGCCCTAGACCCTGGAATCCTCACATTATCAAAATCCCCATTGGCGGGCAGAGCAGTCAGTGCTATAGTTTGTAAAACGTTCCAGGTTTGTTTGGGAAGAGAGGGACTATACATTTCAGTTATTATATTCAGAGTGATTTGAAATATTCCTGCTCAGGCTTTTGACACATCGAGACAGAATTTGTTGACCCAAAATGAGACTGTGAGGGAGTGGAGAAAGCAGGGCCAGCATCACAGCAGTTAAAAAAAGCCTTTAGGCCCAGCTAGCCCCATTCCACTTTACTGCAGCCAATGCCAGGCCTGGAGGGAAGAGAAAAGGAAGGAGCCTGGCTCAGTTTGTGGCTGACTAACAAGGAGGCAGGAGCCCGGTTCTGCAGTGTAAGGGCACGAACCAAAGCCTGTCCTCTTGGCAGCCATAGGAGCAAGTAAGTATCCACTCCTCTGAGAAAAGGGAGGGACTAAGAAGCCCCAACTAAAGGGAATCTGGACTCCTGGGGTCATACCCCAAATTTAAGGACTGGACCAGGAAGTGGTTCAGAGTTCCTTGGTCAGGAAAATCAGAGGCGGGGGAGGGGGGCAGTACCTACATGTCTCCTTTTCGTCAGCTTACTCCATGATCTAACCACTAGGCTACACAGCTGCCAAGGACCCAGCAACAGAGGCATATGTGAAAGCAATAGCAAGTAGTTTTAATTATGTTATTTCTAGGCTCTTGAGCTTGGAGAACTTTTGGGGGAAATGTAGGTTCCCATGCTGTTTTTTCCCCAAGTTCTTGCAGCTCTAATAATATGCTTTGAAGTGAAAGCAAAATATGGAAACTTAGTTAATTTGTGCCTACTTCCTTAGCTCTGTATAGTACATTGACTGATTCCTGAATTTGTTTGGTGATTCTGATGAGTGGCCAATGGACTATAACACACACGGTATAGTTGAACTTTTTATTCCTTGTTTAATTCTGAAAAACAATTACAGTATCTTACAGAGAAGCTGCTGTAGCCTTTTTAACCTCAAAAGTGTTTATTCCATTGTTTTGCATTTTTGCAATTATCTTTCAGCCTTTCTTCTGAAAATAAGTAATTTGTTCATGTTGTCAAGCAAAAATGACAAATAAACTTTGATGGAAGTGGAGTGCTTAGAATGCAAATAATATTGCCAGGCATTGCATGACAGTTAACTGCATGGTAGAGGTAGTAGTCACAATTGTTCAGAAAGTTTTAAAAAAGCTTTAGTTTGAGTAATATGCAGCCTGTGTCTCCTATAATTCTACAGCAGGACCCCGACTTATGAACGAGTTATGTACCAAACTGTAGGTCGTAACTCGATCTGTTCGTAAGTCGGATTATATTCACTTACATACAGCCGCGCTGTTCGTAAGTGCGGATTTCGTTTGTAACTCGTGTACTGGCTGTATAGGACGCTGGTCGTAAATATGAATGGTCGTAAGTCAATGCATTTGTAACTCGGGGACTGGCTGTACTATGCTTGAGGCTGTTCTGTGCTCTGGAGTGTCCAGAGATTGTTCAGAGCTTGTAGGACAGACAGCTCCAGTTGCCCCTTCTCTTTCCTTTCCTTCACAGCAGCACACAATGGTGGTTTGCTTCTTTTCCATCCATTTTCTTATAACTTTCTTGTGTTGAAAAGTCTCAGAGGGGTAGCTGTGTTTGTCTGTACGTGCAAAAACAATGAGGAGTCCTGTGGCACCTTAGAGACTAAGGGTATGTCTACACTACAGTGTTATTTTGAAATATCTTATTTTGAAATAACGCATTTACACACAAAATGCATTTCGAAATAGCATTTTGCTGTTTTGAAATAGCACGTCCATACTGAGTGGACTCTGAATCGCATTTAAGGCTGGCCAGAACTACTTCCAGCAGGGCACTAGGTCAGTACTTACTGCATGGGGTTGCTGCCTGAGGCTATCTGAGGTCTGTGCTTAAAGGAACCCCCCTGGACAGCTAGTTCTTAGGTTTCCCTGCTTGCTTGTGTACCTCGATGAGGGACAGCAAAGCATTTTGTCTCTGAATGCTCTGGTTGCCCTCACTTGGGACACCATAGCATTCTGCAACATGGAGCCAGAGCTGCCCCGGGCACTCTGGTGCTTCTCTTGGACGCGTTGCTGCAAGCTTGGCTGCACTGTCTGCAGGCTGCCATCCGGGAGGTCCATCGGAGAGCTGTCAGTATCCAGGAGGCCCTGTGGGAGAGCTTCCACCCTGAGGAGCTCTAAGAGCCTCCCTGGTCTGCCCCACTGGGGGCTTGTGCCTCATTCCTCCCTCACGTCCTTCCACTTACCCCTCCCTACCCCCCCTTCCTGGTGTAAAATAAAATACACATATTTTCATGAACACAAACTCTCTTTATTTAACAAAACTGGGGGGGAGGAGATGAAACTCTGGTGAGACTGGGGAAAGGAGGCGGGAAAGGGGAGAATAAAGGGTGAGAGGGGAAGGGGGAAACCTGGGAGGAGGGAGCTGGAAAGGGGAAGCAAGGGGAAGAAAGGAGAGAGGAAGCTCAGGGTTGGGGGTCTCGCCGGGCCAACTTGATTGTCATACAAACCTGCTCCTGGGTTCACATGTGGCCTTTGGTGGCCAGGCTGGCAGCTATCCTGCCATAGATGGCCGGGTTCCTCCATCTAGTGCGAGATCATGGACGTTGGGGCATCCCCCCCAAACCTGAATAGGTCCATGATCTTCACCCTGGAGCAGGAAGGCGCCCGCCTTCTCTGAGCCCTGGCAGGCTCCTGGGAGCTGGCAGACAGCTCCTGGGGAGCAGTGGAGGGCTGGCTGCCAGTGGCTTGCTGGCTCATCTTTAGGGGCCACTGGGTCAAGGGCAGTGACTACTGGCTCTGGGCTGGCAGGCTTGGAGCTGGCACAGGCACTGTGGCCAGAGTCTACCCCTTTAAGGGCTCCAGGGAGGGGGGGGAGAGAGAGAAGTGTTCTTTGTTGAAGCTGGAGTGGCCACCAAGACACCCTGGTAAGGCTGGAGGCCCCCTATTTCGAAATAAGTGTCTACACAGCACTTATTTCAAAATAGCTATTTCGAATTTGGCATTATTCCTCATGGAATGAGGTTTACACCAAATTCGAAATAAGCATTCCGCTATTTTGAATGTATTTTGAAATAGCGGTTTGGTGGTGTAGACACTAGGAAATGTGGAAGAAAACATTGTCCTCACTCTGAGTTTGCAAGCAACAGGTAGCCAGAGGCAGTTCTATTACGAGCTGCAGCAAGGGAAAACTGGTTCGGATGGGGGGGAAGCCCCTCTCCCCTCCGAGGCAGATCTTTGAATACAAGCAATTATGAAGCAGTTTATATACTGTCTATTAGATATAATAACAATAACAATTAGTCTCCTTCCCATTACAAACACCAATGGCTAACAGTTATTTAGTTCCACCCAGATGCTCCTTATCTCAAGGTCCCTGCCAGAGTCAGCATTCTATCCTTATTTCCGAATGGAGGCGAGAGGCGAAGGCAGCATCTAATTACAGATCTCGCATTGTCAGGCCACAGACTTAGCCTGACTCTTGCTCTCTTGTTAACAAGACCAAGATGGCTGCACACAAATTCCCTTATTCCCTTTTCCTGCCTCCACAGAAAGTTATTTCGAAATAAGGGCTGTTATTTTGAAATAATGTTGCTGTGTAGACATACCGTAAGAGATATATTAGGGCATATGCTTTTGTGGGTAAAACCCACTTCATCAGATGAATTGGAGTGGAAGTTACAGAGGCAGGTGTATTTACAAGAGCAACACAAGAAAGAAGTTGCTTATGTAAATGAGGCCAATCAAGTCAGGGTGGAAGTGACTCACCCACAGCACCCAATGTGGAGATGTGACTATCAAGAGGTGGGAAGTGGCCTCTGCAGTGCAGCAACCAGGTAAGATCTTTATTCAGTCCCAAATTGACTATATATAATTTGCAAATGAACTCAAGTTTGGCTGTCTCCCTTTGTAACTGGGTCCTGAAATTCTTCGGTAGAAGAATGGCCACCTTCAAATACATCACTGAATGTCCAAGGTGGTCAAAGTATTCCCACACAGATTCATGTATGCTACCTTTCCTGATGCTTGATCTATGTTCATCCATCCCTTGGCACAGAGACCGTCCAGCCCAGCTAACACAGAAAAAATCCAGAAGGTACTTGTGCTCTGACTCAGCGTCTTCCTCCTTCTCTACTAAGGAAGGACAGCTTTTGGGCTCTGAAGGTGAGCAGAACTCTGGAAAAATAGACCAAACATTTCCCCCTCACAAATTTGAGGTGGTGTCTATAATTCAGATCTAAATTGAGCAGGCTCCTGAGGACAAGCCTCAGCATAAATACCTCCCTACAGAATCCTGTCTGAAGGCTGCAATTCCTCTTCAATCCTCCTTTGAAGACCCAAGTAGAGGAAAGTTGAAAATCCCACGTATTAATAGACACGACCTTAGATTTTATTTATTGCAAGAGCTAAAAATTCTACTACTGAGGTTCCAGATATGCATGCCATAGTAGTATCCTTAGCAAGAGGTATTGTTATTGGGTATGAAGGGGAATTCTTTCCTGAGGATTCCCCAGACAGAACAGAGGAGGCAATCCTTTTAAAGCATTTTTAGGCATCCTTAGCCACTCTTGGAGCATATCGCACAGTTATGTCCTTTATGCGTGCTTTAGTACCCTAAGAGGAAGACTGTGGGGCCCTGAAGGGTAGGATCACACATATTTCAGTTCCATTCCCAATTAAATTTCTCTGGTAACAGCGTTTGTGGCAGATGCTTCAATGAGCATACTGAGTATTCATATAGGGCCAACAGGGTGTCCATTCTGACAATAAGCATATGTCTTTGGCCAGAACTGATTCTTGGAAGCAGAATCTACCACTTCTCAAAAGAATGGTTTCAATTGACCACTTACCAGTGAGCAAGATACCAAACAGAGACACTGCCTTCAGTTACTGGCTTCACTCCATGCCATCTTCATCCAGTCCCCTTCTCTACCAATACCACCAACATAAACTGATCCAGAACAAATTCTCCTATCTCCTGGATATAGAAGCTATGGAGGGAGTTCCTTCAGAAGAAAAATTCTCAGGATTCTGCTCCATCATCTTTATTCATAGAAGCACACAGAAAAATTCCTTAATCTTGTCTAGATTTACCCATCACTCAATGGGCTCCAGAAAACCTAAGATCCTCCCTCTAACTTGTTCAAATGCCCAAATCAACCGTAACTCAGTGACTTTAGCTACTTGGCTTCCTGGTGCCATACATAGGTATCACCTGTTACGTGATTTGATATATTTTAGATCCAAAGGAAACCAGGACACTCCAGAGAAGCTTAACCACATTCTAATTTATTGCAAGCTTTAAGCAATTAATATAGTTGTTCGTTTTATAAGCCTTAAAAACAATTACTACACAATTTAAACTGTAAACACTGTAAATTTTGAAAGCAATTAGTACAATACAAAAGAATAAAAAAGAAATTAATAGAAGGTTTATTATAATACAATATTTAAGCCTAGTTCACTTACACTTCACTCATATGCCACCTACAGTACCAGGCAGAAGGTCCGTGGTTCCTTTGATTTCCATGCTTTGGGACACCATGTACTGCCATACCTGGTGTGAAGGATTTTTTACTTCTAGTTACAATGAGCAGGACCTGTGGGTCAATCTAGCTCACTACCTCCCATCAATTCTTAGTATGCCCATTTTATAGCAAAGTGAGACTTGGTCGTTCTAATAATATCTACCAATTAACTACATATTGTATAAGATACCTATTATACTCTTATTTGGAGTACATCCTGCTACTTGGGATGTTTCAAAATGATATGCTTAGTTAACAGTTCTATGGCTGTCTCTTTTTGCTTATCTGAAATGAAACATGCCAGTTCCAGTCTACTCCCAATTTTCTTGGCATGATCACACTGTACTACGCTAGATACACGTGATTGTGCAAAAACATTCCTGCCACTCAAAGCCCCAGCCTTGCTTGCACGCTAAATGCACCAGATTTGAGTGAGGCCTGGGTTTTCCTTGGTTAGAGATCAGTACTTCGGATAAAGCAGACATCATTGTTTTGGTTAAGACAGGGCTGTGTAGGCTACCCTGCACTCACCTCATGAGCTAAATCCCACATTGGGGTCTCCAGGCTTTCCTTCTCAAAGTATGGGATCACACCAGAGAAAAAATGAAAGATCAGGTGATGATCCCAAATGATATTTGGTTCTCTAGCATAGTGAAGAGCCCCCGGGAACATCCACAAGGGCTTTCCCATATGTCTTCCAGACACATCTGGAGCTAGGTTGGGAAACAATCCGGAGTGCCTGGAGCCTCAAAGAGAGGAAACACATCATCAGTTTCCTGATACCATTACAGAACTATCTACAGGGAAATCATGTCCTGTCCTGTTCTGTCGGGGAGAAAGACAATACAACCACAGTTGCATACATAAACAAACCAGGAGGAACAAGTAGCATAACTCCACATGCAGAAGGAGGTAATGAAATGGGCAGAAATGATCCTCCCTTTCCCAATGGTGATATACATAAAGAAGAGCTGACTCAGAAAGCAGATTGTCTCAGAAGATGCTCAATTAACAACCTGGAATGGTGTCAGAACCAAGAAGACTTCAATGTGAGCCAAAAGACATTTGTTGCCCCCAACAGTTGATCTGCTTGCAAGTTGCAAACACACCAAATGAGTGAAATTGTTCACCAGAGAAGTGAATTTCAAATCTGTGAGAATAGAATTCCTATTCTACAGGTGGCTACAAGGCCAGCTCTGTGTGTTCCCATCTTTCCCTCTCAGGAAGAAAGTAATCCAAAAGATAAAATGGGGACAATAAAAAGTGATTGTGATTACTCCAAACTCAGTGAGGAGCCATTGATTTTCTGATCTGGTAGAACTGAAACTGGAATCACCATTACAGCTACCACACAGTCATCCTTTTCCAAAGCCCTTTTCTCCATCCAGTTGACAGACTGGCTATTGAAAGGGAAGTATTAACAACCTCAAGCCTTTCTTCTGAAGTCAACAAGAGAGTATTTACAATGAAATGATTTTCCTCCATCTGTCTATAGTGCGAGGAGCACAATTCTAATTCAAGAGCTTCTGGAAGTCTAGCTGTCGTGGACTTTCTCCAGTAAGGTGTGGATAAGCATCTTCAGCCTAGCATCATAACACACAATGTGTCTGACATTAGTAGCATTCTATTTGCAAGTTACTTGGTCTCTGTGGTGCAGAATCCCTGGGTAGCCACATTTCTCAGATCAGTCAGAATGGCAACCAGACCATTCTTCCCTAGCTGAAGACCTTAACCACTCATCTTTTTAAGCTTTTGACTTCTGTGTATGCATTTTATTTCTCCATCAAAATCTGTTTTCTGGTCACCATCATGTTTACTATACAAGCTTCAGTGCTGGTAGCCGTGTCTACACAGGGACCTTACTGCATGCTTTATGACAAGGTCTCAGTAGTTTCGGTAACCGGGTTTGATTCTTTAAAGGATTTGAAACCACAGACAGAGGAATACTTCTTTTTAGGGTCAAACAAAGATTATTTATTTTTTCTATTTACTTTACAATTAATTTTCCATTTAAATCAATTCACTATTTTTGATTCTTTTAAGACAATATAATATACAAAGAAAAAGTAGAAAAACAGTACAGTAAAAAAACAAGAAATAACTTCTCCTACAGATATACGCTCCTGATTTACCTTTAAACAATTTATGGAATTAACAATTATATAATACTCACGTTAAGAAAGATAGAAGCATTGCTTAGATTCAGGAGATATTATTTTCTTTATGCTTTTCCTTTCTTTGGATTTTTCGTTGCAACTTATGACCGGTATTCGTTCCCCTTTCGGAGCTTATTTGTTCCCCTTTCGGAGCTTATGTATGGCAGCGAGATTCAGCGCCAGGGAGGGAGCCCTGGTTGATCAGACCTGGCTTTTTGGATTCGCAACCCGTCCGCTCGTGGTCTGTTTCAGCCAACCTTATATACCCTGTTTCGGTATTTTGGTACTCCTCCACTCGCCTGACAATTGCTGACGTTAGATTTTTGTTGTCTCATTCTGCCCTTACAAAAAACTTTCGTCTGCTCCATTTGGGGTAATCAGCACTTTGTTGCATACTGCTGTCTGAGTTACTTACTTCCCTAAAAACGGGGTTATTGTTGGTCAACCAATCAAATTTTGTTTTTATTTTTATCTCCTGTATCTGACAATGCTGCCTTTCCTTTCCACTTACAATTAAACTGGTGCTCATTTGACATATTCTGGGTAGGCCTCAACACATCCCTTTCACAAGTAGGAATTCTGGAGTCATTTCTTGTCAAGTTGAATTCTCCTTTTCTTACATTCGTGGAGATTTTCCTTCCTTCTTTCTCTTCATAACTACAGCTCTCACCAAGAAGTTGTAGCACGCAACCCGTATAACATTCTGTCTAACCCTCTCCCTCCACGCCCCCCCCCCAAAGATATGCCTCTTCATACATTATGTATTCTCTATCTAGAATGAGATTATCTCTCCCCATTGGTTTTATCATCCTACCTCTTGTGGTTTTTTTTATAGGAGTCAGCTAAGCCCCTCAGTACTAGTCAGTGGGGAAGATGAAAGTGCTGTATTTCCAAGATCGTTGGGGGTTCTCTTGGACTCCAAACACACACACAAACACACACACACACACACACACACACACACACACACACACACACACACACACACACACACACACAACTTGGTAGGCAAAACACTGCCTCGATCTTTCTTAAAATGTCTTTCTATGCAGCTATTCCACCATCAGATTGTTTTTATTTTGAGGCAGCTAATATGATATTAATCTCAGCATTGTTTTATCAAAGGGAGTCCAAAATTCACTAAAAAGGTCGGGGGGGGGGGCCTGTGAGACCCCAAATCACATTTGCGTCATGTAGCACTATGGTTCTCCAACAAACTGAGCTTCTTTGAAGATAACACTGTCAGGCTATGTCTAGACTGCAAGCCTCTTTCGAAAGAGGCTCTTTCGAAAGATACTTTCGAAAGAGCCTCTTTCGAAAGAGAGCGTCTAGACTGCACGTTGAACTTTCGAAAAAGCGGCTTGCTTTTTCGAAAGAAAGCATCCAGTGAGTCTGGATGCTCTCTTTCGAAGAAGCCCTATTTACATTCAAGAACGCCTTCTTTCGAAAGAGGAACTTTCGAAAGAAGGCGTTCTTCCTCGTAAATTGAGGTTTACCACCATCGAAAGAAAAGCCGCGTTCTTTCGATTTAATTTCGAAAGAACGCGGCTGCAGTCTAGACGCAGGTGAGGTTTTTTCGAAAAAAGGCTACTTTTTTCGAAAAAAACCCTGAGTCTGGACACAGCCTCAGAGTCTGAAAAGGCAGGCTTATGTTGTTGCTCTTCAGACTGGGAGGTCAACAGTCAATGTTTGATCACCAGTTTGATTACTTTAATCCTGCTTTCCTACTTAACAGGGTGGAACATGTGATGGTTGCTATTGTCAATCCCCAATTTGTGGCTATGAAGCTGAATCAGACCATGTGAATCATCATAGGAGTGTAGTAAGAAGAAGCCTGAAGCATAAGCCCATGGATCTCAGGCCTGGTGTAGGGCCTGAGGAATAGGTAAAAGTAGTCAAGACTTTACTAATATAAAGCAAAGTTGAGCTGTGAGCATAAGTCAGGCCCTGCTCACAGAATCTGGCAAGAACAGGGCTGATATTGCAGAAACACATGCACACCCATGAGGTGCTAGGCACAAAGTGTAAATACATTCCAGAAGAGTGGAACCAAAACACCTCATTAGGAAACATCTTGGTCCCAACACACTCTCCACAGATAACTGGAGCATACTGATCCAGGTCTAGTATAGGATTGAGTATGATGGATAGTAATGTTTTGATTGAACCATCATGTACAAGATAGTGGGAGGTATCTAGGTACGTTAGAGGGTGGCACTCTGTTTTTATCTCTATATCAAAATGTGTCTTAGAGCAGCTGTCTTTGTCTGGCCCGAGGGACAGTGGAAAGTCCTGCCACCAACTGAGCTGGCCTGTTACAATGGGCATACAGGTGTCAGTGTCTGGTAGAATCTGCTGGATACGAGGACCTTGATTCACTGACAATAAATCTGGCCTTGCACCTTCACATGTTATCTGATTTTGTAGTCCTGAAGGGTTCTCTCAGAGTCTGCTGTACTGCCTATCTGTACGGAGCTGGGGCACCACACAGAGGGTGCACACACATGCTGCGGAATGGTTATCATCATTTGACAGAGCAAGATACATCTCAGGACACAACAGTGCTGACTTCTAACCAAAGCAAGCTTTCAGATCAATGCCTATACTGTGGCTTTCTGCATTAGCAAACCTCAAACCTCCAGCTATTCATCAAGATATAACCATAGCCCAAAACTTAAACACCTTGAAGACTACCATTTGGCATTGTGACGGCCTTGCCCCCCCCTTCCTATCCGGGAGAAAGGGGGATGGGGGGATAGGCGTCCGCCACGTCTAGACCTATCCGCGTCGTCCCCGTCTTGGGACGCCAGGTGCCCCGTAAGTGAGGTCCTCTAGCCGTTCAGTGTTAAGTGCTCCTCCTCCGGCACGTTCTCCCAAGCGGAGGGGGGAAATGGGGGGCCCGGGCCCGCCCTCACTCATGGGCCCCGGCCCAGGGCCCTAAGGACTCCAACTGACTACCAGTCTGGGTCTGGCTGACAGGGGTGTGCCCCTAAACGCATCAGCCCACAGGCTTCCTCACCGCCCTGCCCTGGGCCACTTCCTTTTCTCCCCTCGGTGGTCCTTACCCCAGCGGCGGTGCGTCTCAGAGGGGCGACAGATCGGGGAGTGTCACGGTCCTTCCGGGCGAGTCCCGTCTCTCCGTCCTGCTGCTCTCCCTCCCCCCCTGCTTGTGTTGCCCAGCGGTTTTTGATGCTCCCGGCGGGCCGGCCCCCCGGTGGTCGTCCTGCCCCCCGCCCTGGTTGGGGCCATTGATTGGCCTTTCGGCCCATCCGGGCTGGCCCCCGCACCTATCCGGCGGCGGCCCGGCGGTCGCCCAGCTGAGCCGCGTTTTTGCTCAGCTGGTCCGCGGGGCTGCCCCGCCAAGCCGCACCTCCGCTCAGCTGAGCTGCGGCGTCTCGGCTCAGCTGAGCTGTGGCGTTTCTGCTGAGCCGCGGCTTGGGAGCAGCCGGCGCACAGCCGGTATCTGCTCCGCGGCTTTTCTGTGCAGAGTCCCTGTCTCTCAGGGTATGTCTACACTACCCTCCTAGTTCGAACTAGCGGGGTAATGTAGACATACCGCACTTGCAAATGAAGCCCGGGATTTGAATTTCCCGGGCTTCATTTGCATAAGCGGGGAGCCGCCATTTTTAAATCCCCGCTTGTTCGAACCCCGTGTAGCGCGGCTACACGGGGCTTGAACTAGGTAGTTCGGACTAGGTTCCACGAGGTGTACCGGTAGTTCGGAATAGGAACCTAGTCCAAACTACCTAGTTCGAGCCCCGTGTAACCGCGCTACACGGGGTTCGAACAAGCGGGGATTTAAAAATGGCGGCTCCCCGCTTATGCAAATGAAGCCCAGAAATTCAAATCCCGGGCTTCATTTGCAAGTGCAGTATGCCTACATTACCCCGCTAGTTCGAACTAGCAGGGTAGTGTAGACATACCCTCAGTGCGGGGCTTTGCTGCCCCATCACAGGCATATTGTGAATGACACACTCCAATAATACCTGAAATGGTGAAAACCATTATAGCAGGGGTCTCAAACTCCTGGCCCATGGGCCATCCTCGGCCAGAGCAATTGCTCATTTCAGCCCGGGAGTCCTGTCCTTTCCTACCACTACCCTGCCCTCTCACCTGATGGCATTTCATCCCCCAAGAATGCAGCTCTGGGGATTACCGAGACACATGTGGGGTGACAGCGGTGCCCCATATTCACCATGGTGGCAGGAACTATGGCAATGGGGAGGGGGAGAGTGCAGAGTGGTGGCAGGAAGGGGTGGGGCATGGGGAATGGGAATAGACAGCCCCACTATCCTGGATCACTGGGACTCCTGAGCCAGGTTGCACAACTGCTCTGACCAGAGATTGTCTGCAAGTCAGGAGTTTGAGACCTCTGCCCTATAGACTTCATGTGATGACCTCAAGTCTCTGGATCTGGCCAGGCAATGGCCCTATCCACCATTCCAAACATGTATAATATAGGGATGTGAATGGTTAACCAGTAAGCATCACCCTTAATGATGCTTACTAGTGAAGGTTAACCAGTGGGGGCTTCTCCAGTCTCATAGGGCCCACCGCAGGTCGGGGGAGGGCACTCCAGCCCAGCCGATCAGCCCCCACCAGCAGCGGCAGGGAGGTGCTCCAGCCTGTTCACCCCACTTATCATTTAATCAGTTAACTAATTTAACAGAATTGTACATCCCTACTGTATTATCACTGATGTAACAAACCACCCTCCAGAACCAAAATGAAAATGTTAATTTCCACTTGAAATGTCATTTCATTTTGAATTTTGTTTTAAATAAAAACTAAGTAAAATAATCAATATTTTATATTGAAATATTGATTTGAAACAATGTTCATTTCATCTTAAAATGTTGGCTTTTTGATGCTCAAAATCAAAATGAAATGAGTTTTTAAGTTGAAATAGCACAACTTTTTTGTTTTTTGAATAGGTATGAAACTTCTCAAGGGACAAGTGAATTTTTCAGCTGAAAATTTTTGAGTACAGATTTTTGTTGTGCAATGTTGTTGTTTGAAATGTCTCACAGTGGAAAAAAATGAAGTTTTTCGGATCTGCTCTTGGGATAATTAAGAGATTGGTGTGCTTGAGCAAAGTGATGTAATTCACATATACCAGAGAATTAAAAACAGAAAAATATGAAAGCAAGACAGGTTTTCCCAAGAAATTTACCGAGCCAGCTGCCTGTCATTTTACTAATTCAGAATAATCATCCACCAGCATAAAGCCAGCCCTTAGCACTGCAGGATCCTCATTAATTTCCTAAAGTCAATGTGGTTCAGGCCCTGATCCAACAAGCACTAAAGAACATGGTTAACTTTAAGAGTGAGTAGCCCTGTTGCTGTCAGTGAAACTACTAATATGCTAAAAGTTAAGCATGTACATAAACACATTGTTGGATCATGGCCCAACTTCCCAGGGGAGTCTGTTCTCCATAAGCACAGTGCTTTACAAACCAAGTTTTACAGGAATTATGTACACAATGTGTTCTAGAGCTGTGTTCAGTGATGAATGTATTATTTGTTTTGAAATGTGTGTTCATTTTTGGATGTTTTGTTCCACCACACAGATTTGAAGACAAATAAACATGAGTGTGAGCCAAGTGAGAGACCCTCCTCCTACATGAAAGCTATTCAAAGCCCGAGCATCCTCAGTTAGAAAAATAAACAAAAGGGCATGATATGAGAACGGGCCTGATCTGTAACAAGCATTGACTTATGTAGTTTTATTTATTTTTTCACGTGTGTAACCAAACACTATCTAGACAGACCCCACGGTAAATTATATTAATACATCAGCTTTAAACATCTGCTCACCCCATGTGAGTCAGCGCAAACAAACGAATCCCCATCAAACCTAACAGCCCTAGGATGTCTCTCCCTTAAATAACCCTCTCCCCAAATGCCTGGGGAAATGGCTGAGCCATGCCACAAGCAAGGGATCAAGTTCCAGAGTTGAGGGCTCTCCACCCACAAGACAAACAGGTATGGGAGAGTCTGCTGCATCATATAACCCAGCTGATTTCAAATAACAGGTTAAAACAAAAAGGCCCACCAGCCGTCTCCCAGCACGCAGGACCCAAGCAATGAAGATAAAATGCAAACACCTTATGAACTGCATTTGTGAGTCTGCAATATAATCTATGGCAGCATCATAGCACTCTGGTTGAACACAGCTTCCTAGGTTTGAAATATGGTGTCTGCTATAGAGGTGAAGAATGGTTGCTGAGTGTTTGTCTTTATTTTTTATGCAGCAGCTGGAGGCTGTAGGTTAATAATGTGTGAAAGGAAGTGGTATAAATGCTATTTGCTATAGCAGAGTTTCTCAGTCTTTGAGGTACCAGGGACCGGCTTGCTGTCTTCTTCTACTGTGTCTGAGATATCTCAGGGTATGTCTACACTACAGCACTAATTCGAACTAATTTAGTTCGAATTAGTTAATTCGAACTAAGCTAATTCAAATTAGCGCATCTAGACTTAAAAAAGTAGTTCAAATTAGCGTTTTGCTAATTCGAACTAGCGCATCCACACCGATTGGACGCTGGGGCGCACTTAAGGGCAGCTGAAACCGGTTCCAGCATGGCATCAGGTCAGTAGTTGCTTTGTGTGGCTGCTGTCTGAGGCTATCTGAGGCTCGTGCTTAAAGGGACCCCCCGGACAGCTGGTTCTCAGCTTTTCCGCTTGCTTGCCTACCTCGCTGAGGGACAGCAAAGCGTTTTTCTCTATGCCTGTCTGTGTCGGTGGTTCCCTTTGGGGACGCCGCCACAGTTGGCAACATGGAGCCAGAGCTCGCCCTGGGCTTTCTGGTGCAGTTTTTGGACTTGCTGCTGCAAGCCTGCCAGTAATAGCTGGAGGCTGCCTTGCACCACCTGGTGCACGTCAGCCCCCTGCCTCTCCCCCTGGCCTCCCCGGGGGTCATGGAGGAGTGGCAGCAGCGCCCGGACGCCAGCGTGCCCCGCCGCATCTGACATCTGGACACCAGCAGCGACTGGTGGGACCGCATCGTCCTAGAGCACTGGGAAGACAGACAGTGGACCCAGAACTTCAGGATGAAGAGGGACACATTCCTGGAGCTCTGTGAGTGGCTCGCCCCTGCTCTGCGGTGACGGGACACTCGCATGAGGCCAGCCATCGCCCTCTGAAAGCTCTCCACGCCGGACAGCTACCGATCCATCGGGAACCAGTTCGGCATGGGGAGATCCACCATTGGAGCAGTGCTCATACAGGTACAGCACCCACCGGCCACTGGGCCGGAGAGGGAGGGCGGCTGCAAGGAGGGGATGGGCCGCCCCAGGGAAAACGAGGGGGGAGGAGGAGAAAGTGCCCCACACCGGAGGGTTCGGTCTGTCCCAGCCGTACTACATGCCGCCCGCGGGGGTTGCTTCCGGGAGTGGGCTGCGGGGCAGTGCCAGGGAATGAACAGTCCCAGCCACCCGGGCGCCCCAGTGATTCGCGGTTTGCTGTGCCCCTCTGCAGGTGGTCAAGGCCATCAACCGGGTGCTGCTCCACAGGGTGGTCCACCTCGCCTACCCGGACGCCATCATCCGGGGGTTCGGCACCCTCAGCTTCCCCAACTGCAGGGGGGCCATCGATGGGACGCACATCCCCATCCGTGCCCCGGAACACCGGGCCTCCCAGTACGTAAACCGAAAGGGGTACTTCTCCGTGCTCCTGCAGGCCGTGTGTGACCACCAGGGCCAGTTCACGGACATTAATGTGGGCTGGTCCGGCAAGGCACATGATGCACGGGTGTACTGGAACTCCTCCGTGTGCCAGAGGCTGCAGGCCGGGACCTTCTTCCCCAACCGCCACATCAGGGTCGGGAACGTGGACGTGCCCATGTGCCTGGTGGGGGATGTGGCCTACCCCCTACAGCCCTGGCTCATGAAGCCATACACGGGGCACCTCAACCCCTCCCGCCAGGCCTTCAATGCCAGGCTCACTGGGGCCCGCATCGTGGTGGAGGGTGACTTCAGACGATTGAAAGCACGATTTAGGTGCCTCCTCTACTGCCTCGACCTCGCTGAGCACAATATCCCTCCCATGGTGGCAGCATGTTGCGTGCTGCACAATTTGTGTGAGCGAAAGGGGGAAGCTTTCCTGCCAGCCTGGATGGCTGAGGCTGAGCGCATGGCTGGCCACTAAGCTCAGCCCTGCACCGCCACCATCCGGGAAGCCCAGCGGGGGGCCGTCCGGATCTGGGAAGCCCTGCGGGAGAACTTCCAGGTGGAGGAGGAGGACTGAACTCTCCCTGCATGCCCCACTGGGGCCTTCTTCCACCCTCCCTCCCTTACCCTCCCTAACCTCCCTTCCTAATGTCAAATAAAGACATCTGATTTGCAAACAAAAATCTCTTTTTATTGTACATAACTTGGGTGGGGGGAGAGAGGAGTGAGGGTGGGAGAGGGGAGGGAAAACCTGGGAGGAGGGAGCTGGAAAGGGGTGGAAGGGGAGGAAGGGAAGGGAAAGCTCAAGCTTGGGGGTCCTGCTGGCTCTCCTGTCTCGCAACACTGCAGGTGCGGGTGTATCGGGGGGGAGTGGGTGTGGAGGGTGGGGCAGGAGGGACGGGGGGTGCGGAGGAAGCGGGAGGGGGAGCAGGAGTGGGAGGAGGAGCAAGAGCTGGGGCGGTCGCAGGGGTCCGAGCAGGAGGAGGCAGGAACCTGTCCACCAGGGTCTGGAGGTGACCTCTGAGGGCACGGCTCTGCTCCTCCAGCACCTCCAAACTGCGCTGCTGCAGCCGCAGCCACAGCCGCAGGTCCTCCCAGACCCAGTGGTCCTGGGTGCGGATCTGGTGCTCCAGGAGCCGCAGGTGCCGCCGCTGGTAGTCCTCCTGGTTCCTGGCATGCCTGCTGGCCTGGGTGCGGGTGGCTGTTGCAGGTGGGGTGGTGCGCCCTGCAGTCCCAGGTGCTGTAGCTGTGGTGAAACAAGAGCAGTGGTCAGTTCTCCCTGGGGACAAGGTAGGTGAAACCCAGCACCCTGCTGCAAGTCCAGGACCTCTGCATGACACCCAGCTGCTGCTCCATGGTGGGCAAGGCCCAGGCGCATGGTCCCTGGGCTCCCTCTCCCCCCACCCTCCCATACACATAAAGGGAGCATGATGGCACTCAGATGTGGAGCCCTCCCCGGCCTTGGACGACACAGATGATGTGCTCTGTGGGATGCCTCGGGGGTCCTGGGTCCTGGGCAGGCTCCCTGCAGGCTCCTGGCTCTTGGCATCCTCCTGTTCCTCCTCCTCCGTGTCCGGGACGGGTCCCTCTGCTCCAGGGTTGATCACCACCCGGGGGGCATGAACCAGGACGCAGTCCAGGGACTCAAAGTGGGGGCATGCCTCCGGGTTGGCCCCTGGCTGGCATGCCCTGGAGTAAGACTGCTGCAGGTCTTTGATTTTACAGCGGACCTGCTCCCGGGTCCGCATGTGGCCTCTGGCAGCCAGGCTGGCAGCCATGCAGCTGTAGACGGCTGCATTCCTGTGGCTAGTGCGGAGATCGTGGACGTTGGAGGCCTCCCCCCAAACCTCAATGAGGTCCACGATCTCTGCACTTGACCAGGCAGGCGCCCACCTCTTGCAGCCCTGGGCAGGCTCCTGGGAGCTGCCAGCCTGGTCCTGGGAAGAGGCGGGGGGCTGGGTGGCAGCGGGTGGCTGGCTCATCATGTGCCGGGAGGGGGGCAGAAGAGTTTCCCTGGTTTAGCCAGAGTGGCCACCAGGGCAAGCTGGGAAGGGCTAGCCTCCCACTAGTTCGAATTAAGTGGCTACACAGCCCTTAATTCGAACTACTTAATTCGAACTAGGCGTTAGTCCTCGTAGAATGAAGTTTACCTAGTTCGAATTAAGTGCTCCGCTGGTTCGAATTAAATTCGAACTAGCAGTTTGCCTGTGTAGCACCTATTAAAGTTAATTCGAACTAACGTCTGTTAGTTTGAATTAACTTTGTAGTGTAGACATACCCTCAGGGAGTAATGCCAATCCACTGACCAGTCATTGAGAAACACTGTCTTCTAAAGGTCTGGGGCACCTAGCTGCTGCCGTTGCTATGGCAGCAATGGCAGCAGCTACAGCGGTGGGCCTTTTAAATTGCTGCTGAAGTGGCAGCTCAATGGAGTTGGGGGGGATGTCATGCTCTGGGCAGCAAAGAGGGCTGGCTGCCTCCACCCTGCCCCTTCCACCTGAGGTCCTTGACCCTTCCGGGAGCACGGAGTCACCGTGGGGCCCAGCATAGCTATTGGCTCCCCTGACTGTGCTAGAGGACTAAAACTAATGAACGAATATACCATTGTGTCTCAGGAATGAGTCAGACATCAATGTAAACTAGTAAACGCTGATAGGCAGCAGCAGCAGCAAAGATATTTTGTTCCATAAAGAAATAAACAAAGATTGAGGTTCATCATCGTTCCAATGCCCTGTAGCATACCTAATCTCGGCCAAATTCTGGTCAGCTATAAATCCATGGCAAAGTAACAGCCAACAGGAATAGATGCTAAAAGCTTAAATGGTTTGTGGGCCCTTGACAAGTGAGTGAATTTCACCCACCATGTCCAGTAAGATGGAAGCGGAAGAATGAAGCAAGATAGAAGAATGGATGAGGCATTACAGTGTTAAGCTTTAAACAACAACAAGAACAAAACCCTAATGTAACCTAGACTGCTCTTTGGAACTATGCTGCACACATGACTATATCATGACTGCATGGTTGATAAATGAGTGAAATGAGCAGCTGAAAATTTTAGATGGAAAAGTCTAGCCCATCTTGGATGAGGGAGTGGCTATATTGGCAGCCCTCCCCCATCTTAGGAGGATGTCTGACTATACCACCGGGAACAGACAACCTTTGGGGTCCTGGGAAGCGCTGGGAAAGGTCAGGCTCAGCTGCTTTAGAGCTTTCCCACCCCCACTCTTGGGTGGGGGAAGAGCAGGAGAGAAATGAGAGGTTTCTCCATCTCTTCCTGCTGCCATTGGCTAGGCTGAGCTGGGAATGGAGAGCGGATTGGTGTTCTTGGGTATAGAAAGCATGTAACACCCATCTTGCCGCTGTTGCTATCCTGTTCTATAACCTTCTATAGTCCCCCAAAAGAGGGAGAGCTAAATTGAGGCAGGTAAGAAAAAGAAATATCCAAGTTAAATAAGTTGTGGTGATGGCCTTATGAGCACAGAAAATGATAAAAAACACCTCATTGGACAAACTAAAATTGTGTGCTTTCTAAAGTATGATGTGTACAGACACTTATTGGCACAATTGCTGTATAGTAATGACTCATTTAAACCATGAAAACAGACAGACTTTTTTTCTGGATGTGTTGTAGTGGATAAATCTCAAGTGATTAATGAGTTACTGGTGAATATGTATAGACCCAACTGATTACTCTGCATGGCTTTCATTCGCTGTATGAACACAGCCATTTAGTTGGAAAGGCCTCAGAATGCGAAAAACTTAAACACATAAAAAAGTCACACTTTGTGTACCTGTAGTAAACATACATAAAGGAAGACATCCACCACATGTTTAAACCACATACAGATGGATATACGCACATACATATGCATATAGTGAGAAACAAAAGTAAGTGAAAATAGTGCTTATTCATAGATATTCTGTTGCATCTTTTTAAAAGGATTATGCTAGAAAGAGAGAGCGAGAGAAAGAGCGAGATCATTGTATATTAACAAAACCAATTTAAGTAGATCAGAATTTCAGACTTCACTTTGGTCACAGAAAGCACAAATACTCAACAAGGATTAATGGGAGAACTAGACCATGAAAGCCAAAAAATAGGGTCTGAAAATAAACTTGATTAAGAAGATAATGCTCAAGACATACAAAGGAAGACTGATTAGCATAGATGGGAACATCGGGGAACAAGCAGAAGAATAAATCTAACATAGACAGCTGCTCAGATCAGATTGGAGCATATTTAAAAGATGAAAGACAACATAAGGAGCAATTTCTCATTTAGACTGCAGAGGAAGGCCTCCAACTGATGTATTCCTTCTAAATGGCTTCTGGCCAAGACACAAAGCTCCATCCACAAGAAAATGTGGTAGTAGGTTTGCTTTTATCCTGAGAATCTTTAGAAAGACTATGACAGGAATTCCATTGTGAGAAAGGAACATAAACTGATGAATAAAACAAAACTAAATCAACAATTATATTTTAAAGGCAGAAAGATTAAGCAGAATTTAAAAGGATAAATATGAGAATATGACAGGTAGCTCACATATATGTCTGGTACGTGCCCACTCCATCTCACAATGATTTTTGGAGGCAAAAATTTTATACTGATTTTTAAGAGCAAGTGCCTCACCTAATGTACATTGATGTAGTGCACGGTAAACAGCTGTACCCATTCACTGTTATTAAATATTTATAATATGGTAATACCCAAACGTTCCTGATGGAATTGGAGCTCCACTGTACTGAGCACAGTACAAACACAAACGGTGTCTCTATACTGCACCCTAAACTCAAAATAAGATGCACAATTTGTGCTAATACATATTGCATATCTTATTTCAAAACTGTTTTGAAATTTGGCACGTCTACACAATTCCAAATTTCAAAATAACATGCTATTTTGAGCCATCTCTTATCCCTCATGCAACGAGGTTTACTGGGATGGTGAAATAGCACACTTGTCAATACACGGCTCGTGTAGATGTGGGGTAGCTATTTTGCGATAACTCCAGTATCCCGAAATAGACGTGCAGTGTAGATGTCTCCAAAGAGACAATTTTGCTCTGAAAGGATACAGTCTAAAGATACCCTATACAATCAAATGAATTTGGTGAAGAATTTTTACAGTTTTGTTAATTACACACATTGCAGAGCTTGTTTTTGTTTTCTTAATTGAGTGAAGCAGCGGGAGGAAGGAATTGCATAGAAAGAGTCTGAAGAAGGTTAGTGATAGTTGGCAACCCTGATTTACTCAAAATGAGGACTGTCTGTCTCTCTCTCTCTCTCTCTCTCGCTCTTTTTTTTTTTTTTTTTTGGTTCCCAGAAGAATATCTGAGGAGGTGTTAGGCCTTATATGGCCAACACTCTAATGTGATTCCTATAAGCACTACTTCCTGATTACCCCAATTCCTGGACTGAAATTAAAATACAATGGCCTCAACATGTCTCACAGTGCTCAGTAGTAGGGTATTTTGTGTCAGGCACAGGCAATCAAGGGCTGATGCTATTTTTGTGCTGACTCCTCTCTAATCACTCAACACATTCTACCATAAAAAAATAATGATAGACTACATTGCCAGGGCAGAAAAATCAACAAAGTATGCAAGGAAATATGAAAAGAAATAAAATTCAAAATATGTCTGGAAGAGAGATATAACGGACCAAAGAAACCCCAATAAAGGCAAGTTCTAAAACCTTGGCAACCTCTCTTCCTGTCTCTGTGTTTTGGTTTATGTTCAATTTGTATGTCCAAATTGAGGAAATATAAAGAAGTCCGTTTTCTTGACACATTCAGCTCCCGTTTCCCAATTTAATCAGGTCTGAACATAATATCAGATCAAATGGTTGGATATTATTAGGAAATTTAGAATGGAGAAAGTTTTACATTACACTTGCATGGTGTCAAGTATCAGAGGGGTAGCCGTGTTAGTCTGAATCTGCAAAAGCGACGAGGAGTCCTGTGGCACCTTATAGACTAACTGAAGTGTAGGAGCATAAGCTTTCGTGGGCAAAGACCCACTTCGTCAGATGCATGCATCTGACGAAGTGGGTCTTTGCCCACGAAAGCTTATGCTCCTACACTTCAGTTAGTCTATAAGGTGCCACAGGACTCCTCATCGCTTTTACATTACACTTGCGAATGAGACTGACAACTTTCTGAAGGTTATGTATGCTGGTTTCCATTAAAACAAACAAACAACTTATCAAAAATGTCTACATTGCTGTATCTGCAATAGCAAATTATTAAGTTCACATTAAAAACTCTAGCAAACCCTACATCCCATTAACTTCAACAATGCAGGATTTAACCTTATGGGCTTAACATTTTTATTTAAAGACATAAGAAAACATTGCTGTGCAGTCCCAAGTCATAAGTAATAAAGAGTCCAATCCAAAACATGTTAACATCAGTGAAAAGACGTATTTCAGTGAGCTTTGGCTGAGAACTGAAATTGTGACACACAAATATAGTCTACTTATTGCCCTCTCTTTCCTCAAACGTAAATGCTGTCATTGTTTTTGTTTTGCTATTTTTAATGTCTAAAAACACACTGGGGAAATTGTAGAACAAAGTATTGTTTTAGTTTAATAACATCTTAGAACTTCTAGAAAGGCTAAGCTTCTGATTGGATCATATACTGCATTATTCAGCAATGCTGTATAAGAAGCCCCGTTACCTTTTGGAATGAGTTGGGTTTCTGTAAACAGGTAACAGGGAAGTTAAATGCTACATTAATGCTTCAAATTGTAAAGCTCTTATTATTATTCTTTTACTTAGGCATATTAATAGAATTTCTGAAGTCAAAACTTAATATAAACTATACAAGGGGATATTATCTGACAGGTCTTTACAAATTAATATAGTGCATATATTTGAAATGGGGATTACTATTATAATTATTAATAGACATTTCTATTTCATAAGCTTCGTTGGGTTACATTAAAATATGTAAAAGGGAAAAAATCTGTGTGGCTTCACAAGCTGTGTAGGAGGTCCACATTAAATCAACATGAAAGCTTTTACATTTTTTATACATGTTGACATTGTGTAAGCTTTTACAACTAATATATCAGATTGTTTTACATTAAAAATCAGAATCCAAAGCACATAGTTACGTTGCAGTTTTCAAATAATGGAGAAATTTTTCTCCAAATTCAGCAAATTTGCACATACCGGCTGGACCAGATTAACATAAAACGATTGTGTTTCATTTTAGATTCTTTGCATGCCCAAAGCTGCCATTGATTTCAGTGGGTGTTTTGGGTGCTCAAGCAAATCCTACTCCCATCAGGCATTTAACTATGCTCTTAATTGTGATCATCTGACAACTCATATTGACCTCTATGGGAGTACAGACGTGCTGAAAGTTAATTGTGTTCTTCAGTGCTTTGCTAGATCAGAGCTGGAATGCCTGAATGATTCCCAGCCTATGTAATTTACTGATACAGATATATAATAAACTATTATACCACAAGTCTTTCTGTGAATTTGAAAAGCATATGATTTTCAGTCTCAGACAACCAATTCTTCATTTAGCTTCTGTGGAGTGTTAGTGGGAGGCTTGAAAGTTCTTTGGGGCTTTTTGATGTGTGTTTATGCAGCACCTTTCACAGAGGGTCTTGGCATCTACTCCTACATGCTATGGCAACAATAATAATAATAATAATTAATTAATAATTAATACCAATTAATCTATATTTTAAAATGTATTAAACTTGAATCTTTATGTAGAGTTGCCCTTGTAAAATGAGCTTCCAGAGAGACTATCCTTGCAATAATTGTGAGGAAATGTTATGTTTCCATTTTATTTTATAAATTAAATAGTAATACCGTACTTTTTTACTTTAAACAATTAATTCTAATTGTATGGTTTGTTTTCATAAGTTGCACTTACTTTTAAAAATGGTTAAATTCATACTCTATAACTTTCTGAACAAATTGGGAAAAAGTTCCAAAGATTGGATGAGTAAACCATTATATTCCGTTTCCTAACTGGCAATAATATACAGACTACAGAAATAATCATTTTTGTTTCAAATTACTTCTTATAATGTTTAATGTGTGGCTATCTTGTTCAGTTAACATCTTTTCAACTTGGCTTCGAATAATTATTGAAATCCAACCTACTGTAAAATACAGGCAAAAGTATCTCAGCAAAAGTCTAACAGAAATATACAAACTAAGTCTAAGCTAAAAAGCAAATAAGATAATTTACTGAAAGTTGCAAAGCTAACACTATAGAGTGTTTTCCCAAAATTCAACAAAGGCTTCTCATATGATAAGTCACTGAAAACTGTCTAGTTTATTTTAAGGATTTTTCTGTATGCTCCATCGCAGAAGATGAATCAAACCTCATTCATACACGCTCTTTGGTTTTTAAATCATACTTCATAGTTCTCTGGTTCTGGTCCCTCTAAGATGATGTAGTTTAATCTATATGCAGCTGCCATCATTTGTCAAGCATCACAGAGTTGCTAGAATGCAAGTAAGTATGCAGTTATTTTAAATATGCTTATTGAATAATAAATAATAATTACTCGTTAATAATTAATTAATAATTAATACTTCATTAATAAGCTGTCATATTGACTCATTTAGTTTAGTAAAGGGAAAACATCACAAAATTCAGAAGTCTGGTTTGGATGCTAATCTGAATATTATTTGCTAATTTATTAAAGTGTTCATATCAAATCTTGAAACTGTTCGAACAAGCTGAAATGGCTGTTGCTTTCATAAACCTCAAACTATGATGATGAAAAGTTCACAAGCATATACTTCCATGAGGTAACACGGTGAATGAGTTCAGAAGGATAGTCACTGTTGCATAGGTTCAGGATTAACTAATCTCTATTTTGGCAGCCTCTAGTGCAGCAATGGCCCACCTACGCTAGTGAGTGGGCCGCACAAGGGGCCCTCCTTCATCTCAGTTGGCTAGAAGATTGTTGAAACCAAGGGTACGTCTAGATTACTGGCTTTTGTCGACAGAAGTTTTGTCGACAGATACTGTCGACAAAGCTTCTGTCGACAAAGAGCATCTAGACTACATTCAGTTCTGTCGACAAAGCAAGGTGCTTTGTCGACATGGCAGTGTAGACGCAAAGGACAGTTTAGATGCAATAACGCCTTCTGTCGACAACTCTGTTGACAAAAGGCGTTATTCCTCGTAAAATGAGGTTTACCAGCGTCGACAAAACTGCTGAGTTCTGTCGACGTTATGTCGACAGAACTCAGCAGTAGTGTAGATGCAGGTTTAGTTTTGTCGACAAAAGTGGACTTTTGTCGACAAAACCCTGTAGTCTAGACACACCCCAGGACAGTCTCCCAGGATAGGGTAGTTTTGCTACTTGTGCTTGCATACCTAGAATGTGTGGGGTGTGCTGACTGAACCGTGGCAGTATTTTGAGTGGATGCATGGCTCTCACATCAATGTTGTGTGCAATCAGCATGCACCTAATTTCACACACCCTTGCTTTAAATGTATGTCACCAGTAGGAAAAAAACTCAACTATGCAGATGGAAACAAGCAGAATCTGGCAACCCTGCATGTGGTTGTGAGTAAACAATATGTCTTGAGGGCTACACAGAGCAGCAGTGGGCCATGTGCAGCCCTTGGGCTGTAGTTGTCCACCACTGCTAGAGATTTACAGAAAAAATATTTTGAAATATGGCCCTTACATGCTAACACAATGTTGCTAGGGAACTCATAATTAATTCTAGCATACTATGTTGCTAGGTAACCCTTCCTAAAGTCTAGCACCGTGTATCTATGGTTACTGAACATCTCTGATCTGTGTCCAGGTCTTTACCTAAATAGCTGCACCAGGGAGTGGGATGTTTTGGGCCCCTGGTTCTCTACTAAGTTTCTATTTGTCTTCAGCTCCCATGCACCTCCACACCTTTTACGAATCGAGGGAGAAAAATCCAGACCACACAATCCTATAAAAAGGGGGAGACATCCAGACCACATAGCCCTATAAAAAGTCTTTTAGAAGGAAAATGACTGCCTGATACCCCCTAAAGTTTGAGGAGGGGGCCACCCAGTACTAGCATAGAGCAAAGGGTAAAGAATAGAACATCACTAAAGATGTCAAAGGTAAGGCAGAACAAAGAGCTCAGCTGCTTAAAGTTAAGCATATGCTTATGTGCTTTGTTGAATAAGTGCATTACCTTTACAAAGGGAGAGATTTATAGTATTCTGAATGTTTATTTTCCTTGTTTTCTCTTCTGGGGTCAAATGTATTTTAGATTATAAAGAATCTAATGAATGTTTTTCTCCCTTACTTCATCTAAACATTTTTTTAAAAGGAAGCCTGTTAATTAAAAAAAATTGTAACAAATATAGGCGAAAATATTTAACATGTAAGATTATCACCTGGTCTAGGTGTTTCATATGTTCAGTACAGTTTGTCAAAGAAAAAGCAATGGGCTAATATTCTGATGCCTAGAGTGTATCTTGTTATGCAAAATTACCCTAAGACACTACCTATGCCCAAATAAAAAAACAACAACAGTGAAGTAAAAAAGAAATAGTGTATATAAAATAGCAACAACATATGATACCAATTATGTCACAGCCAAAAATAATACTTTTTGGCATACTGTGTTCAAACTACATACTCTTAGTGTTGCTTAGAAATAGGCAGTTTACTATGTACACTTGGAAATATTTCTATTTAAGAACTATTAGTAAAATATTTTGGAATTACATGTTTGAGCATGTGGAGTGAGTTACCACTCACAATTATGTGAACTACTGTATTGCAGAACTACATCAGCTTCCCTGCAGCTAATGAACCATATCATTAATTACAGACATTCAAAATAAAATTTATCCCAAGACAAGCCAAATATTTACAATAAATAGTAGGGTCAAGAAGTACAAAGTAGCCATTTCATTCTAAACTAATTGTGTTTAAGTTTTCCCTCATTCTTCTCAAATTTAAGTTGAATCAGATTAACTTGATTTTATATGTCAAATCTGACAGCTATATTTGTTCCCCCAATGAGAATTCTCTCAAAGGCAATGATCGCTCAGTGACTACCAACAAAAGTGTGAAGTATTTTAAAGAAGTGTTTATTATACTCATGGCTTGCTCTCTCTCTGTGATCTTATTGGATATAACTAAGAAATTACATTTTGAAATGTTTCCCTTTGACTTACTAGGAAAATGACCTTACTTTTTAAACAAAGCATTATTATATTGGGGAAAAGAAGCCACAGTTGCACAGTTGATATGCGAAGAGGCTCATCACCCCAGAAGAGAGCTGAATCTGTCCAAAATACAGTCGTTTCCCAGAGCTCTCAAAGGAAGCTTGAAGAAGATGGAATGTCTAAACCTTGAAGAAGATGGAGTGTCTGCCCAGCTTCTCTGCAGGCCATGACAGAAGGAAAAAGGATCTATTAGTCCTGTCCATTCCTTCTCACTCTCTTTGTCTAGGCTAGAACCAAGAAGCACAACTAATCCTTTAAGTCTTTGTGCAAGGACTGCCATTGTGTCCTACTGACTTCAATGGGAGTGGTAAGCAGTGCACTCAGCACTTTGCATGGTTACGCCTCTTATTATCTTGTTAAGCTGTGGCATATCATAGGGCCAGATCCCAGAACATCAGGGAAGGAGGCCATCATTCTTAAGTTTGATTCGATATGTTGGGATGGAGGGTATCCAAGAAATGCGTGTAAGTGCATTAGACAAAGACGAAATGGATGCCAAATGAAGTCTTACTTTCCACGAATATTAATGGCTGCTGCTGTCAAAAAGCCATAGTATCTGTTATGTGCACAGAAAAGTAAGCCTGCTATATAGAGCAAATGTCCACTTCCTTTTGTTATGTTTCACAGCATAAACATAGAGAAGTTCAATAAAAAATGTAAACTACTGTTGCTGGAAGGTTGTAGGATACTACTGCATTATTTCCTGAAATTCAGATTCGCAGCACACAAAAACCCAGAGACAGAGAATGATGACTGCTCCATAAAACAGGATAGGAAAATCCACCCTACCTTACTCTAGCTGGCTGCCTGGTGACTGCTGCTAGATCTGGGTCACATACCTCCCTACAGGAATTCTTTGCTCCCCCTCCCTCCCCAGGGCAAAACCATGAGCATTTAAAGCGGCAGGTTACAATTTCAGTACAGTACACTTCCTCAGTATAAGTAATGATACTCCAGATTTCTTTCTCAATATGATTTGGTCTAGAGTCACAGGGGGGCACCATTTGGTCTCCATTTGAATGTGAAATTATTCTTTTTCTTCTAAATAATGGAAGACAACTCTCCCATACCAATTTTGCTATGGATCTCACTATCTAAGACATAGATGGATGCCCTGCACAGCATGCTGAGTGTGCCACTGTTCACTCGCTCTTCAGATCTGTTATTTGACTGTTTATACGGAAGGTGGTTTCAACAGAAAAAAGTGCACATCATTGTTAAGAGGTACATGTTTTCCCTTGTTACGCCCACTGTATGGCCCTTTTCATGCCACTGGACTGATCACTGAAGAACAGACTATATGATATACACTTGTGTACGTTTCAGGTGAGAACAGATTATGTGATTATTGATAGAGGTACCTGGCAGATTGCTTGTTTCAGCATAGAGAGAGACTTTGCATTGACATCAACAAGCTTTGGATCAGGCCCTTTGGAGCCTTCCATTGGGCACTCAGGTTTGAAAATACAAGAAGTCATTGTTTTTAAACAGCAGAAAGATGCGAAAACAATCTAATTACCTGTAAAATTTGTGTTAAAAATATTGCTTGTGAAATATTTTGCTTGTTCATGTCCCACGTTTAGTTTTTTTATTTTATTTTTCCAATTTGCACTGACTGAAGATCAGGCCTGCGAAGTTTGAGATCTTCTCTTGATGCATCACAATGAATTGTCTTAATCATATCATGTTACATCATCTATGCTTATTTAATACTTTATACATACAGCACAATTTGGCACTCCATCTTCCCTCCTTTTCCCTCTGAAAACCACACTGCTACCTCTCCAAAAGCCAGACATACATTTAGACAGATATGCTGAACAGATGGATACCAAGCAAGTGATTTCCCCAATGAAAATAACCACATAAAAGCTCCTCAAACTTCCTCTCCTACAAATGTAACTTTTTAGTGGTTGGGATGATGGAGATAATCGAAGCAGATAACCATCCAATCTAAATTTATTGCAGAGCATAAAAGCAGCCATAATGATTAAATATTGCTATGATCAAGAAATCAGAAAATATCCAAGTTTACCAGGGATGCAAATGATTTTCTTTTAGTTCCCATTATATTCATGTCCATTTTACCAAAGTAAAAAGGAAAGAAGCCAGGGTGAAAGGGAATGACTTAAGTCAGCTTTGCTGGATTATGGGAAAGTTGCTAACATTCATGTAAGAATCTGCAACTACCTTCAAAATATGTCATGGAGAAGAAGAGGCTGTGTTTAATTAAGTGGAAGTATCACCCACAAATGCAAGTATTTGTAATGTGAAAAAATTACAAATCTTTCATTCATTAGTCTTGGGATTGATTACGTGGTAACTTTAAAGTGACAACTTTTACAGCTGTATTATGCATTAGTGGTGAAATCCTGGCTCCACTGAAATCAGTGACAAATTCCTTTGAGCCAAGATTTCACCATATATCTCGGTTTTCTCTCCTTCTTACTAGATAACTGTAGTGTGAAATAACTGGCAATTTTTTTCCGCATAAATCCTTCCTTACTTCCAGCAGCTCTTTGGCAATTGCTGTCAGTTCACTTGCATTGTTGGCTTGACAGAGTTTCCATACACCTGATATTTTTGTGTATTGTTTTCCTATTTTGTTTTCTTGATGCTGCCTCTAGTTGTTTAGCTTACTCTTTTAAAACTTTTGCTTGTCCAATCTTTGTGATTTCTTTGCTGCTTTGCACAGTGTGTTTCCTACTTCAGTTTCCTCAACATTCTTCTGTTGTTTACACTTTTCCTGAAATGCTCTTGTTTTGTTGCTGGTCCAGATTTTTCTTGTTTGCTTACATCTTCCAATTGCTTCCCTCCCCATATGTTTTGCATCACTTCTTTCAAAATTTCACATCTAGTCTGTACGTGAGAGTTCTTCATCACCACAAATTAATCACCCAAAATGTCCTCCAAGCCCCACTTTGTAGGCCCCTTCTCAAAGTTATTCTTTAGCCTATCAAGATCCAAATTTGGGTTTCATTGTTCCAGTCTGTTAAAGTCCAAATAACAACTTTAATCTTTCCCATTGGTAGTTCACAATAACTGTCACAGCTGGAACTTTTAATTACTTTCATGTCCAACGGTGACACTCATTGATAATAATGTGGTCAGTCTGGTTTTTGGTTTGACCAGCTGGTAAATTCCATATCATGTTGATTCTCATCTTCTGATCTGAGTGGGAAAAATATGTTTTTACAACTTCTGTTATCACAACACAACTATGGGAGGCTGAGGTAGATTATTCTCTGGCACATTTGCTAAATATGTTCTGATTCCAGAGTTGTCTTTTTTAAACTGGCAATGACAAGAGGCCTGTAAAAGCCACAGCTTGATTTTCAGATCCAGAGGGAGCTTGAACAGATACCATTTAGGATAAATATTGTATGACTTGTTGACTGATCATATTTGTTCTGGAAGCTATTGAGAGAGAATAAACAGAACCCTGCGTTACCATTTTTAGAGAGTTGCTTTTCAGAGAACAGCTTCACCACACTTTATTTGAGATTACATCAAGAATCAATTTGTGATACTTCCATGAAATTCAAGATGGTGGGAACTAGCAAAACCTACCAAACATTGCCAGAAGGATTGTATATTGCTTCTTTACTGCTTCAATATGCCAGTTGTTTTTGCAGCTATGTGCAAATCCAGATCTGCCATGTGACTTCATGATGGGAGCTAAAGATGTGTGTCAAATGACAAAACCATGATACTTACTAAGACTAAGGATTTAAGTAACAGGCAATGGTTGAGGAAATGAGGGTTGTTCTCACTAGGAAAGAGGAGACTTTGTGGTGATCTAATTGATGTTTTTCAGTATATGAAGAGGACGGCTAAAATTGATCTGGACAAACTTTTCCCACTGGCAAAAACACAAAAACAAGATGACATAATGCAAGGACTAGAAAATTAAGAGCAGATAGGAATTTAACACAAAACTACTGTATTCTACCCAAAGGGAAATTCACATATTGAAAAGATTACAAAGAAGGACCAGGAGAGCTGGCAAAATCAATTTGTTCAAGAGATAGTTAAAGAAACTGCAGGCAGAGATGATTGGGCATGGGGAAAAACAGTACTCTGAAAATGAGGGCAAGGGAAAAGTGCTCCTATAGCTTTCATGCACCTAGAATTTCTTAGGCCTTTAAAAAGCAGTCTGGGAAACATGGAAGCAGGAATTTGAGTACTGAGATATTTCGACTGGCTGGTGAACTCTGAGATACCGACACCAAAATACATGTGTAACTATTTTCAGATGACAGGATTTCCCCAAACTTCCCCTGAAATTTAAATATAAAACCAGTAAGATGACGCAACTCCTCTATAAAGCAGTCAAAATAAAATTCTAGCTCCATTTAAATCAAGGGAAAAACTCTCATACGTTGGAGACACGAAGGGTATGTCTATACAGCCTGACCTGGGCCTGCTGACTTGGGCTCTTGCGGCTTGGATTAAAGGTTGGTTAATTATGACGTAGCTTTCTGGTCTTGGGCTGCAACCCAGGCTGTATAGTCCTACAAGGTGGGAGGATTCCAGAGCTCAGGCTGCAGTCCATGCCTGGTATACACTATCATCAAACAGCCCCCTAAGTCCTAAGCACTTTACAAAAGCCACCCACAAGTGTGTGATTGCTGTGTAGACATATTCTGAAGTGTATCAATTAACGTTAGTACCGTTTCCTCCCATCTCTTCATTCAGGACATACTTACATGAGCCTGCCAGCCCAAAAGCCATTAGTAGTATCCACAGGCCACAAGATTTTGGCTTAACATTAGCGAAAAAAATACCTGTACTGTCCTAGAATAGATACATTTGACTTGAGGTCCAGGATGAGAAGTATTGCTTTTTGTTTGTATCCCAACTTCTTGCTTCAGGAAGATGAAATGTTTGCCTAGATCCCTACTTTTCCCTTTAGAGAGAGATCAAATTTTCAATCATTACAGCTGTCTTTTGATAGACGTTTAAACTGTTAGACTATAGGTTTCTCATCATTGCCAGAAAAGCTGCTTTCAGAAGGTAATAGCTGGAAATAAGTTCTAGCTGTGTCATCAGAACTCTGTCTATTTTTGGGATATTATTAATATAATTGGCCTCTGAACTTGAATGACGTTTATAGGGTGATTATGACAAAGCGTATATTCTACGTTTTCCTCTATCACTTTGACTAAACTTGCTAGATATTAGGGGCTAGATTTGGAAAAGTTTTTAGGTGTCTAAAGATGCCGAGAGGCCTCACGTAGGATTTACAAAAGCACCTAAATAGGTTAGGCAGCTAAGTCCCATTGACGCCAGTGACACTTAAAGATATACACATGCTTGAGTATTTTGCTGGATCAGGGCTTAAGGCCCACATCCACAATGATACTTAGGGTCTTAACCCCAGTTTTAAGTGTCTAAATCCTGTTTGTAGGAATCACAGTGTATCACAAAACTGCAGCTTGGATGCCACCTAAATTAATAGATGCCTAAGCTCACTTGGCACCTAAGATTTTTGCAGAAAAATCTGTTCTCAACTATAGCATCATTCTTGCTCATTTTGGGCCCAATTAATATTTAATTATTCAGTTATTTAATGAAAATGGAATACCCTTTAGTAGGCATGATTGAGGGAGACCCACAGCTGAATATGCTGTAGTCCAGTGGTTAGGACACTGACCTGAGGGGGGTTCAGTATTCAGGATGCCCCAGGGAGAGAGGACAACTCCAGTCCTCTCTCACCACAGCAGCTTGGGGCCAACTGAGAAGCAGTTGTCCATTGCCACTGAAGCTGCAGTGTGCACAGTCAGGGGAGGGATGCATGTCCCCTGGCTGGGAGACACACAGACAAACTCTCCAAAATATATAGTAGATAGTTGCCCTTTCTCCACTCCTGCCCCCTACTGGCACAATGAGGTTATAGCTGTCCCAGTCCCCATCTCTGGCCCCTTCCTGCCCCTATGTGGTCATTCTGCAGTATAACTGTCCTTCCTATCAGGCCATTCATTTTCCCTTTTATGAGAAACAACTGAATCCCGGGCTTATCCCATTGTCTTGACACAACCAAACTCTTACCTTGCTTTAAGTATGGTAAGAGGAAGCTGCATACCAAATTTGGATAGCCTAGCTCTTACCATTTAAGAGGAGTTATTGAATAAATGGACAGACAGATGCACATTTCTAAAATATGTTCTAAGATTGCATTTTTATAGCAAGGTGGCCTTAAGTTCAGTTTTCCACATTAGCTTTAAAAAAAGGCTGAAAGTTTTAGGACTTTTTTTTGCAACTGCTGCAAAAGAATATCATGCTACTTTCACTATCACTAGTAGCTTCAGGGGGTAGCCAAGTTAGTCTGTACAGGATAAACTTGAAAAACAACAAATAGTCTGGTAGCACTTTAAAGACTACTGTAGACTAGCTCTACACCAATCTATAGTCTCTCTCCGAGTTACGAACAAGTTACGGACCAAACACTTGGCCGTAACTCAAGCTGTTCGTAACTCGGACACACGACTGTGAGTTACACACGACTGTGCTGTTCGTAAGCATGGATTGCGTTCGTAACTCGGGGACCGCCTTTACGACCACTCCATGGGAGCTTTGGTCGTAAGTGCGCACGGTCGTAACTCGACCAATCACAACTCGGGGAGCGGCTGTATTACATTATTTACCCATTCTCTGTGGGGATCTGCCTCTCCTATTCTGACCATCCATTATGCCAAATACCAAGGTCTTAACTTTTTGCTCATTGTTCATTCTGCAGATATGCCTGGATAGCTGTAACTTCCATTGTATAACCTTCTGCAGTAGGATCTCTTTCAGCTGTATCTTCCTATATAATTCCTCATTGGTGACCTTCTGCATCTATCCTATTCTCAGGATCTTTCTATAACAACTCCTCTTGAACGCCAATATCCTTCTCTTCGAATCTTTCATTATGTCCCATGTCTCACATCTGTACAACATGCTGCTAAATACACACATTTTCAAGATGCTCAGCTTCGTTCCTAAGCTAATTGCTTTACTTTTCCAGATCTTATCCATTGCCTTCAAACTCACTCTTGCTTTCGCTGTTCTAGTTGCTATTTCCTTCTTACAGTCTAGATCATATGTCATGTTGCTCCCCAAAATACGTGACCTTCTCTATGTTCTCTAGTTCGATCCCATCTACACTGATCTTCCTTCCTATTTCCTTATTTTCAAATACCGATTGTATGCTTTGCTTTAATTTCCTTCTCTTTGTATATTTTTTTGATCAAAAGATTTTTTTATTATCTAATCTGAAGTGCACTTCACAATCCAGTTGCTGAAGTATTTTAAAGATCTGAGGTTTTAGTTCTGTTTTTTTTAATCTCACCATGTTGTTCCTCATTATTTACTGCTCTTTGAGATTGAGTTTAGTTGAAAGCTTGAAAATCTTACTTTCAGTACCAACATCCAAGTAGTTTCTATAAATAAAAGAGCTGGAGTCACTTAAAATAATTTAAGACTCCCCCACATAATGTTAAATTGAAAGGTCTGTAGTTTTCTGGTATTAATCTATGATTTTATTTTAAATAATAGTATTGTGTTGCTACTTTTTTAGTCTTCTGGATCGCTCCTTCAATGCATAAGGTTATACAAATAAATGATAAACCCAAGGAATACTAAAGTTTCTCCAACTTCTGCTTACTTTCATTAATTCTTTGGATACGTTGTTATACATTGTTTTGTTTCAGACTTTATCAACTGGAAAAACCTTTAGCCCTTATATAACTAATATAATTGTTCCTGAATATATCTTAATTCTTAAGAAAAGGCAGATTTTTAACAGCTAGACAATGTGCCTACAGTCTTGATAATGCAGATGCTCTGTTTATAAATTTGATTCCAGGGGAATTATTATGAAGTAATGCCCTAGTGTAGACCTGGGCATAGTGTTCTCCCTTCTCTGGCCAACAACACATTCTATAACTTAAGAAAGACTGTTTTTTTATATGGCAATTAAAAAGAAATGCTATTTTTGAATAATGTTAAAGCTAAGCTGTCAAACCACAGAAGCCAAGGCATTCAAATTTAAGGTTAACAATCCGCATAACTCATACCATTGACTTTTCTTTTTCACAGAAGCAATAATTATAGGTGGTGTATCAGGAGCTCTGTGACTTTTGTTTGTTTGTGTAGTAATTTTAACATGACTGAAACAAAAATGTTAAATACCCTTTTATTTGGAGGATTCATTGCAATGTTTCATTTGAAATTTGACAGTATTAACCCAAATCTAAATATTGCAACAAAATGTAATATCTTAATATATCTTTTATTTGTGAACTTTGTATCAGACCTGTACAAACACTCAGGGCACGTCTACACTGCCCGCAACTTTCAAAAGAAGATAAGCAAATTCAGTGCGAATTTGCATATCTTCTTCCAATCCCATTTTCAGAAGAGTTTTTTTGAAAAAAAAAAAAGCAGTCTAGATGCAGTTCTTTCAAAAAAACACACCCCTTTTTCAAAAGAATCTTGAACAGCTCATTTTTTTAGGAAGAAGTGTTCTTTCAAAAAAATGGGGGGGGGGGGTCGAAAGAACAGCATCTAGCGTGCTTTTTTTAAAAAAAAAAAAACTCTTCCAAAAACGGGATCGGAAGAAGATATGCAAATTAGCATTGCATTTGCATATCTTCTTTCAAAAACCATGGGCAGTCTAGACGTGCCTTCAGAGAAACTATATATCTGCTTTTTCCAATCCTCTTTATATAGCCCAGAAAAAAAATCTACTTGGAATCTTAGTCCATATGCTTGTGCAAATGTTGTTCTCCCCCCAGAAGTGTCTCTTTGGGAAGGAGGTTGTGCTGAGCAGTTGGTAAGCAGAGCCATCATTCTACTTACTGAAGTACCAGCCAACTGATTAGTATACTGCACCAATTAAAGACCTGTAGCAGATTTTCCCACCACCTTCATCCTGCAAATCTGAGCAAGGAGTTTGGGGACACTTGGTGTATCTTAAGGTACAGTTCTTCGCACTGCTCCTCCTTGGGACTATGGCTTTATGCCACAATTTAGCAAAAAATACTAGTTTCTCCAGAGAACGTAGTACACAGGGATCCACTCTCCTTATAGAAACAGAGTCTATTAATGATATATTTAATGAATTACTGACAGAAATGGCAAAGTTATACATTGATTCTCATTCTTTATTCTTGCTGCACAGTTTATCCTTAGTGCAACAATAATCAAAATTCCCGGTATCAAAATACATGTAACTGAAGGGAGGAGTGAAAAAATCAACCAAGTGAATTTTGGTTCTTAACATAATTAGCAATTAATGTATCCCATATGTGGACTTGTACTTAATCATCTCCAGGTCAGGGAAGTCAATGGCTTCTAAGTGGTTTGGTGTTCCGGTGAGACTGATATTCACAGGACTCTTTTTTTTTTAAGCGTCTCATGTTGGCCTGATGCTCCACAGTACCAATTACTAGGAGGAGAAGCAGGACTGGCACCAGACCAAATGGCACCTCAGGCAGAAGCTCCTTTTGTGCCGCCTCCATTTGTTAAACTTTTGAATACCTTATTTTATTGCATTTGTAGCCAGTTTCATGACTTTGATACATGATTTGCATTCACGGTTTATCCCTGTCATAAGATGAATAATTTGCATGGTAGGCTTTGTAAATCTGTATTTATTCATACCATATATAAGCAAATAAATAAATTCATTTCCATTAAGCCTATAGAAACTTTTTTTAATGTTAAGAATAACTGAAATGTACTAACATCAAGAAATTAAACTGTGCATCAACTTTAAGTAGGCTAGAATGAAATAGTGTAACATTAGGTGACAGCCTTAGAAGTTTACCCTAGTCCTTTAGATCAAAAGGTCGCTTTTCTCAACTTTGCTCTGGAGAACAGAAGCAGTGTCAGAGACAAAGATTGGCCAATTTAAGGGCTAAAATAGCAAGCAATGTCAATATCTCATTGGCTACCATTGATTGAAGATATGTTCTGACGCACTTTGGCTTCAAAAAGCTTCACTCACCATGTGTGACTGTAACTGGCAGCATAAGCAGAATCATCAAAACTATCCAAAAATAAGAAAAGTGTCCTTCAGCTTGACATTATTAATTACTAAGGTCACACAACATCCTTCCCCATCTTTTCGTGATGCTTCATTTCTCCAAACCATTTTTGATACACACTCAAGTAGTGTCAATGAGCTAATGTATTTGCTAATGTAATGAGCTAATTGTATAGGCAGATCTGAACCTGGGACCTCTGGAGCTTAGTGCATGAACCTCTACAACTGGAGCTAAAAGCCAGCTGGTTCTCAGCTAAGGCGGTAGAGTAAACTCATTCTCTCATTATAAGTGATCTAACTTCCACTACCTGGGACAGAGAACCCAGTAGGAGTGTGGGTTCTTAAACAAAAAACTCCCTCTTGATTTTTTCTTGTGAGCTTCATCTCAGCTCAGCCCTCATAAGCAAACTGTCTCTTCTGATGAATACAAGTTCCTTGAATTCAACTCTTATATTTTCTGTAATTTCTTTCATAGCACTGATGGCGTCTTCAAAGATGTTGTCTCTGCAGGCCACAATGAAATCAAGGCAGCTTCTCATCAAAGCAGTAGCAGCTGTGATGTCCATTGACTGAATTTGTAATGCCAGGCTTACAACATTTACTTGGACAGGATCGCATGCCAAACCACAAATGAGACCAGAAATTTGATGTCAGTGGCTCCTTTGCCAGGCTTTGTGCCTCATGTTGGATTCCGGCCTCAGCTTTACTCATCTGTGCCAATTCAATCAGGGCATTGTAAACCTCAGTCACTTGGTATCTCCCTGGCCATAAGCTGTCAATGCAACTGTCACAATGAGTATCACATAGTGGCTTCACAGTCAGATTTATAACATTGTTCATGATGGTTCTCTATCTGAAAATAGGATGTATATCCTTTGCAGTACTCCAAAGAGAGACACTGAATCTGAAGATGACTGCACAGCCAGTTTGAGAGAGTGACAGCCACAAGGTACAAAAAAAGGCATCTTTTCACTACAACTAATGTTAAGAGTGCAGTTCATTATTATAGTGGTGGGCCTTTGCTGAATGCATTAATATGGTATCAAGCATATTCCTTGCCATAAAGCTAATCAATGCATTTTGAATTATTTTGCTGCTGTGATTGTTCACAGCTTCTTCATCAACTACTCCTATGTCGGTGCGCATGCTTGACATCATTGCATTTCTCAAGGAGCTACACCAAACTGTAGAAATTACCAATATGTTCAGTGAATATTTTATCCAATGAGCCCCAGAAAGCTAAATTATTCTTTGTGAAAAACAGAGTCATTGAGCTCAGAGGCTTAGCATGTCCTTCCAGTGTTGGGTTTCTCCATTAATAATGCATTGTTTTTCTGTGTTTATGCATTTATCCAGCTTGAGCTGTCTCCATACAATTGGAGTAAGTCATGGAATGGCTTGGTGACTTTCCATGTAGCTTTAAAGCAACCAGATATGCCAGTGACTGCACCCAGAAAGCGCAAGCCTCCTTTGGGCATTCTTGTCAAATAGTCTTCAACAAAAGCAGAACACTGTCAGTTTATTTTCAGTAAACAAAGTAATACTGATTCAGTTCCTCACCATTCTTGAGCACTCTTTCGCAGTGCAACTGAGAAGCGTTACTTCTGTTCATTTACTGGAAATGTCATATTCTTGATTTTGTCCAGCCCATTCAAAAATGTATAGCAGCAATATCAGCAGAGTTTAAGATTGCTGGTCATAAAGCAGGATTTAATGTATTGCTTTGTGGTGTGCAATTTTTCTCACTGATGTTTCTGTCATCATGCAAAGCTGATTCTTCTGTACCATTTCTCTCCTGTTCATGGAAACCAGATTTTTCTTTGTAATTATACTCCGTTTCATGTGAGCTACATTCTTTTTTATCATCACTTTCCTTTATGCTGGCAGAGAAATTGAATGATTCTCCATCACTTTCCTCACATTTCCATTCCTTATCTTCAGATAAATCTGCTAATTTCTTAATAACAGAACTTCAATCATTTGTGCTTCACGTCTCATTGTCTTGTGCACTGGGATGATCACTTCTGCCTTGTCTGGGGTGCTGGGATTGGGGATGCTGTTTTTGTTATTAGCAATAACAGGGAAAAAGAAATGTTTGAAGTAAAGTGTTCCAGGTATTCCATACATGAATTTGTTTTTCAATAACCTCTTAGAATATTTTTGGACTAGGAATGGTGGAACCTACAGCCTGCAGGCTAGATCCAGCTCCTGGCTTGCTTTGATCCACCTTATGTGGCTCAGGACTATGCCCCCTCCACTGTGCTGGCTCCCCGCTGCTGAAGAGGCAGCCCTGAGTTTCACATGCCAGATCAAGGCAAGCTGCTGTCTGCATCTGGCCCATGGGCTCTGCCTGGCAGGGAGAGGAAGTGACTCTGCACTGGTGTCCACACAATCCCAGCCCCCCAGTTGCCTGGCTCATCTGCCTCTAAAGCAGGTCCTCAAGAGAACCGACAGTATATCCACATACATACTGTGTGGTGCAGTAACAAAGTGTCTTTTTTTCTGGTAAAGTCTCCATTTCATCCTGAGATACATCATTTGCTCTCAGTTCCCTATATTGAGATTTCCTTCCAGCTCAACACTAGAAGGAGAGCGGCATAATCATTTGACAACAGCTTAGACTGAGGTAATCATTTTCTAATTTGGAACCAGATAGTGAAGGATTTTCTCAAGCTGTGTAATTTTTATTGCCACTTACATGGGATTCCACCAAAACAGAAAGATGAGTATGAGAGAAGATAGATTTTTTCTGATGGGTTTGGAACCAATTAATGGTAAGAGTACATTGTACTTCTCAATTCCATAGGACTTGAGAGGAGCTGGTGGAAGTACCAGAAAAAACAAAAGAAGAAAGAGAAAAGGTGTGTTTGATTCTGTGTATTCTTCCTCTCAGTCCATCATAAGGCATTAGATTTTAAAAAATAAATACGTTAAGTGTCTCAGAACATGCTGGTCCTTTTTAAGAATGGGTGATTCTAACCTAGGGAATACTGAGGCTCAGTCCTTTTAGGAGATGGAATACCGGGGGAGATAATCTGGAGGGCCTCTGGGATTTGTAGTCCCAAAGATTAGATGAACTGTATCAGCCAAATTACATACAAAGCTTCTTGAGCTATTCAACATCCAACAGTTTGTTCCCACAGCATTACACAATTAGGGCCCAATCTTACAATTTGTCATTGGTGGGCAAATATTCTTTGGCTTTGAGGGGGGTCTGTGTGAGCATAGAAGTCCACCAGCATGGAGTCCATTGTAGGGCTGATGTCTTAGCTTCTTACGTACTTCAGTTGTGGATCAGAACAAGAAACTGAGTTATTATAATAGCAATTTACAGTAGACTATGATAGGAAAATTCATGTTGGAAATTATGCCATTGGAATATTAGGTACTTAACAAATACAAGGAATGCAAATTTGATAGCATAAGTCCTTCTGTTTCTAGCCTTACTTTTGAATAAATTAATGATTACAAAGTACTATGAAAAAAAAAAGTTTCCTCTAGAAAACAACGTGGCATAATTCTGCTCTCACATCAGTTTTCCACAATCCCATTGCATTTCAATGGAGTGAAAATCAGAAAAGAATGAAGATCCCTGACTTAGAGTGGGACATTGCGATGTTTTCAATCTGTAAAATATTGTACTTTTTTTTATAAGGTTAACATGATTTTAGGAAAATCAAGAAATATGAAGGTTGCAATGTCCTGGAGATGGCATGTTAACTGTTGGCATCAGAGGGTATGTCTGCTCTACAGGACAAAGTCTAATTAAGATACGCAACTTCAGCTATGATAATTGTGTAGCTAAAGTCAAAGTAGTTTAACTCAGCATTTGTCACTGTTTTTACATCAGGAAGTCAAAGGAAGAACATTCTTCCTTCTACTTCCGTTACTCCAATGAAAGCAGGGTTACTGGCATTGACAGGAGTGCCTCTCTCACTTCGAATTAGTTGTCTTAGCTAGACCGCTAATTCGAACCCTCGAAGATCGACAGCAGCAGCTTCAATCTTCTGCTGTAGCGTAGACATACAAATGGTCATGGGTCATTTGAAGCCTCAAGTTGTGTACCAAAGAATAAACGAGGAAATCACAAGACATAATTTCACGACTTCTGAGATTATCTTTCCAGAGACTGGCTAATTGTGGTGGTACAGTGCTGTTCGCTCTCTGTCTGACTTCACATTTAGTCTGATTTGCTTTCTTTGGCTTTCTTGACTATTAAATTCATACTGGCAGAGCCACTTTGACTTAGTGAGACATCTGTTTCCTGAATCTGCTCTTTGCTGTTGTACTTCCAGAGTGCTATTGCACAGTTTCTTCCTCCTGTTTGCTGACTGTATTTGCCTATAGCACTGTGCCAAGGTAAGTTATAATCTTGCCATTGTTCATTATGTTATTACTATGGTAGCAAATAGTTATGTAGCCAGCATCTGCTTCAAGCTGAGTGTTTTGCCTAAGTAAAGGCAGCAAGGGTACAAGTATTTTTTTCCTAATTTTTTTAAATTGCTTTCAGATACAAGCTATCTTTGAAATGGGGCATCCAGATCTCAACCCTACCTGTACTCCCCCACAGAAAGTCCATTGACATTAAGCATTTTAGTCTGTTGCTAGAGAACTGTGATATTTTAACTCTCTGCAGCAATTTTCTAATTTAATATGCTCTGCAGTGTCCACTTTTCCAGTTTTATATGTCCTCTAGTCAGAGCCAGCCCAAGCTATGGGCTGACCGGGCTACCGCCTGGGGCACCCCATTGTAGGGGGTGCTGCGTGGGGCTGCCGGACTGGGCAGGGGTGGGGCCATGCATGTGCTGGGCACCTGAGGATGGGCCGCGCATGCGCTGCCCTCCCGAGGGCAGCGTTGCGCTCCCGGGGTCCAGGGTGCATTAATGGCTTGGGCTGGCCCTGCCTCTAGTATCTAGAATGTTCTTCAGTGTCCAGAATTTGTTTTAGTTATTTGCCATTTTTAGCAAGACTGGCACTTTTCATCTGCTGTAATTCTTCTCTCTCATATGTAGATTGCTTAGCTTTAAAGAGTCAAATCACCTCCCACACAAAATAACTTGAGGGAAGAGGTTTGTCTCCACAGGGTTTAGGGTGATAATGCTTCAGAGGCTGATGAGCCCCACGCATTCCCAACAGAAACAAAATACATCCTCAGATCTGGGGGTCAGGAGCCTGAGGCTGTAGAGGATTGATTTATAGCTTGTGTAATTTCTGCTCCAGATAATATTTATCATTGTTTGATGTATTATTAATTAAACAAAAGTACTTTAAAGCATTATAATACTTGCATACTATAACTGGTCATACCAGAGTTGATAATATTTTGGCAGGAGTAGCAGCTTCTCCCCTATGCTTTTGGAAACATATTTTCACTGAATGGCTTCCCTAAAAGTTAAATGAACTTTTTAAAACATTCATATTTCCATTCACCAAATATTTTCACTCTATAACTTTTGTATCAGATTGTTGGGAAACAACAAAATGAAAAAAAAGAAAAGAAAAGAGAAACACTTTCCATGAGAACATACAGTGAGCATTTCTTATGTAACATGCTCCATTGACCCTTCCTCCCCTTAAAAATAATAACTGACCCTGATGACAGGTAAGCCTCAGAAATGGGAAGATGCAGTTCAGAGCTAATAAAGTCACAACAGTTGCACATACCACAATGTATTTTGTTTGGTTTCAGTTTTGGTCCAAAGTTTAAACAGTTTTTTGTACAGATTGATATGTTCATGTTTCATAAATACTTATATTGTAGGTTGTACATATATGTTAGAAGCAGTTCCCAGGACTAAAGATCTTGAAAACACTGAAAAGCAAAAGTATAAATATATAATCTGCTTAATTTGTGGATAAAATTAATAATCCTGTACTTGGTTTCATAACAATCCTGCATATACAATTCCCAATTTTGGGGATATGATCATTTGTACAACTGTTTCTGAGTATTCAGAGTTCTACAATGAACCTTCAAATTAGAGAAAACAAGAATGAATTAAACGTTCTGCAAGTAGCACTGGATTAATATGCTTGGTGACTTCAATAGCTTTATTATAATTTTATTTAATCTTTTCTGTCAATGTAGCATGCAACACTTGTCTGCTAGGGAATTGATACATTTTATATGATGTAAATTTTATTAGTTTTGTACATAATCTAATATATAAAGGAGAATGTTTGTATGTTTGTGCTCTACTAATTTGGACACTATAAGACCTACTACAAACAAACTTTCCATTGGATAACCTTTCCTCCAGGAGAAGGGTTTAAGGTACTGTGGGAGGGAAGAGATGAGAGAGCGACGCCTCTCCCCGGGCCTGCACGGAGCTTGGCAGGGTGGGGAGAAGCGGCTTCCCCGCCATTGCTGGAAGCATATGGAGGCCCCTCTTCAATACTGTGATTGGCTCGGGGCCCAGCGGCTGACCAATGGGCAGGTGGGTTGCTGCCAAACCTCGCTGTAGGTGGAGGGGGTGGGAGTGGTGTTACTGCTCAGCTGCCACTTTGAAAAAATGTCCAGAAGGAGAAGCATTGGGGAACCAGAAGTGAGAGCAGGGTAGGTGGGGAGAGGGAATGAATGCAGGGGGGATGGACCATTGGGGATGAATGGGGGGTAGGGCAGGATTGGGGGGGCTGCATCATTGGGGGGGTGGGCTGGTCCAGGAGGGCTGAACCATTGGGAGTGAGTGGGGGGAGGGCAGGATTGGGGAGGTTGGATTGTTGGTGGGCAGGCTGGTCCGGGGGAGCTGGACCGTTGGTAGCGATTGGGGGGAGGGCAGGATTGTGGGAGGATGAAGGAAGTGGGGCTGGATAATCCTGCAGGGAGTGAGTGAGAAATAAATCCCATGGCGGGGGAGGGTCTCCTTTGAGGGGCACTGGCCCAAGGGGCAGCACTGGATGATGCTGGGTGGGTGAGAAATTAATCCAAGGCCGGGGGAGAGCCCTCAAATCTGGGCACTGGTCCTGGGTTTGATACTGCATGATCCTGGTGGGGAGGGAGTGAGAGATGCAGTCTGTGGGAGGGGCAGCTGGTCAAGGGGATGGTGCTGAAGGAGGGACTATAGAGGTGCCATCAGGCTCAGGTAGTTGACTCATAGTTTCATCAAAAAAGATGGGAGAAGAACTTGAGGTGTCACTTTGAAATCACACAGATTCAATAGGGCCAGCCCCGTTGATTGAGGCATCCCTATACTCAGCTCTTGGATGAAAATTTGCAGACCCAACATGCCTATCCCCTACTTCCTTACCAAAAAACCATTAGCTTCTACAAGTATAATTCGCAAAAATACCATCTGATAGGAAGCAAAAAATTTCATTATTGAAGAGGGGCCTCCGTATGCTTCCAGTAATGGTGGGGAAACAAGCCATGGTGATTTGGGGGCTTTCCCTTCCACTGTGCTTTTAATGGTTCCAAGACGCATGACATGGGAAGAAAACAGAGACATAGTTTCTATTGTGACTTTTGTATCTAAGTTTGCCAAGTCAAATAGCTCTGATTCTCACCATTGCAATGCCTCTTTTTTGAGTCAGAGATTTTGCTTTATGCAGTAGTAGAAAAGCATGGGGGTCTGCCATAATGGTCAGATGTCAGGCACTGGCAGCTGTGGTATAGCTGGAGGCTGTCAGGACCAGCTTCTGCTTTCCTAAATTTTGTTCCTCCGGTTTCCCAGGCAATGCTGGATAAGTCCAGCTAGTCTTATATATACTGTGAATTGGAAGGGGGGTATTCTAAGTTGTTCAGCACCAAGTAATTTTCTCCATAATGACTAAAATTTTATAAACTAGGCCTGGTCTACACTAGGGTCTTAGTCCAAAATGACACCCCCCGCTCCCTCCAGGCCAAATTTCTAAGCGATGCATCCATACTACCAAGCCCATTATTCTGGAATAAGGGGCCACAGATTTTGAACTCTGTAGTCTTGCTCTTCATGAGGAATAATGCCATTCCTTGTAAGTCCAAAATAACATTAGTGTGGATTCTCTGGTGCTGTCAATTCAAAAGAAATAGCCTCCCGCAGCTCCCCAGAGCGCTTCCTTGAGCTCTGAGTCTGAGGTAGCGCATCCACATTAACGGAGCCTGCCGCAGACTACGTTCAATTCTTCCCCATACTGAGGACATGGACATTTAAATTGGTAAAATCGGGTGCCCAGAAGTCGAATTTAGTAAATTCAAAATAATCTCCTCGGGTAGACATGGTCCTAGAGAAACAAGAAATGGTAGGGCCAAATCCTAATATTTGTCTCTTAATGCCAAATCTGAGATGTAACTCCCACTATTTTAGTAGTAGCACCTTCATTTCATGAATATGCAATCTGCTTAATGCATATTCAGTACGGATGTAAAATTGCTTTTGATGTCTTTAAGAATAATTCTCAGATATCTTTAAAGACAGAGTTTTAACTCTTTCTTGTTTTATTCAGCTCATTTTCTGAAATATCCCTTTAGTTCTATTAATAGCAGTTGAAATTCTGTTCCAATGACTCAAAACACATGTATTTCCTATATAAACATCTTTCATCCCTTAAAAGTCTTTTATAAACTTAAAAGAATCTTAAAGAGATAGACTTTACATTTAAATGGTCATCAATGAAGGTATTGTTTTTTTGTTTGTTTGTTTTTTGGTTGTTGGGTTTTTTTGCTAATACTTGAAGAGGTTCTCCTTGTTTTCCTAAGTTTGGTAAGAAATTGTTTAATCATTGTCAGAAAACTAATTAGTTTCCCAAATATTAAAACTATTTTATACTGATAGCATCTTACATTAATAAACTTTTATAGTATCAAATGATCCTGCTTTATTTGTACTAAAGACATCTTGCTATATATGTAACAGCAGTACCAGGAAGTTTCTATATAAAAGTTTGCATTTGAATTTTAAGTATTTGTAAATATACACTTTAATTTAGTTTACACCATCTTAAGCATTTGAGAAACAACAAAAGTTTTCACTTTTAAGTGGAAATACGAGTTGGAAGTCTTCTGTAAAGCATTGTCCTACCCTAAAAGTTGTTAGAATTTAAAGAATGAAGACTTCAGATTGTTTCAGAAATAAATAAATCAGGATATCTTTACTGTCCTTTGTGTCTGTTTAAAAATAGTGGTGGGGGGAAGGAGGTTAAGAAGAAGGTTAACTACGGCCCACTTTTGTAACTTACTTTATAGAAACTGATAGCACAACCTGAAACATAGTTCCTTTCAGATCTTGGAAAGAGCACCGTTGCACTCTCTCACACGAACCAGGTCTCTTGATCAAACATAAATATCCCAAGAAGTGTGTTTCTTGTGATAAAGATCGTACCTATACTAGAACTTGTCATGACTTTGAGTTTCTATTTCATGGGAAATATTAACATTTCAAAACTTGTTTTTATTCCAGATTGGAATTAAAACAAATATTTTCAAATTTTCCAACACAATGAAAATTGCAACAAAAAAATTTGGAAACTTTTCAATTTGGAAACATTCAAAAATTCTATTTATATATTTTATTTTATTTTTCTGCTTTTCCATTTGTATATTTTTATTATTTTAACATTATTTTTGTGATGTGATAGCTGTGTTACTTACAGTGACATGCCATTATGCACTACTATGACTGAAACATCTAATAATAGACAAAATAATCTATTTTTAATTTGATTTTATTGTTTATAACCATTAAAGACAGCTTCTCCTTTGTACTGATTGAAACATCTTATTTTCTAGATCAAAGTGTGTCATACTTGTCTGATAAGGAAGTAGTTTGACACTTCTGGAATGTCTACATAGGCAGTCCCCGGGTTACATACAATATAGGGACTATAGGTTTGTTCTTAAGTTGAATTTGTATGTAAGTCGGAACTGGCTCCAGATTCAGCTGCTGCCACTGAAACTGACCAGGGGCTGACTACAGGAAGCCAGAGGCAGAGTTGCTCTGCCCCCAGCTTCCTGGAATCAGCCTGATCAGTTTCAACAGCTGCTGAATCTGAAGCCTGGGACAGAACAGCTGGGGCGCTGCCCGGTAGGTTCCCACAGGACCAACCTGGCAACACCCCAGCTGCTCTACCCGAGGCGTCCCGCAACAAAAGCCTGGTCTGCTGGGGGGGGAGGGGCGCACTAGCTGCGCCCCCTCCCGCCCAGCAGACCAGGGAGACCCGAGCAAAGCCGCCCAGGTGGCGGGACCCCCGCCGCCTGGGCGGCTTTGCTCCTGTCCCCCTGGTCTGCTGGGGGGGTCCAGCGGCTTTGCTGGACCCCCCCCTCCAGCAGACCAGGGAGACTGGGAGAAGCTTTTCTCGCCCCGGAGGACACGGGTGGCAACCCGCCGCCTGTGAGCTCCGGGGCGAGAAAAGCCCCGTTCGTAAGTGCAGATCTGCGTAAGTTGGGGACTGCCTGTACTGTAACCAAAACTTAATGGCACTGAGTCTCACAGACTGGTGCATTTGCCGGGTTCAGGCTGCGGCACTAAAAATAGCAATTTGGGCTTTGGCTCCAGCATCAGGTAGAATGTCTATATTGCAATTTTATAGTCCATAGTCTCAGCCCCACAAGACAATATCAACTGACCTGGGCTAGTTGTAGTCATGCCACAGCTCTTTTGTTGTAGTGTAAATATACCCTCACACACTTTTAATAACAACATAAACTAACTGTCAGTGTACTAGTTACAGGGACAGTTTTTAGCATTTTTGTGTTAGCATTTTTTCTAGGATAGTTTGTTAGACGTTACTTTACTTGATATAAAGAATTTTAAGCTTTTTCTTTAACTTTTTATTAAAATATTTAGTAATATAAAAAGGCTTCCCCATGTGACAGTAGCCACTGGTGTCATGAGACAGGGATATTAATTTTTTGGGGCCATATAAGCTGACTGGGGCCAGGAGACATAGACTAGTCTCTTATTGAATTTCTTCATCGCAATTTTATTACACATCACAATTTCAGTCTTCTGAAGAGCTCTGTAATAAAAAGGTAGATGGTATTGAAGATAACCCAGCATGGAGACACATTATTACATAGCGACAAGCTGTGTAGAACTGACTACTAGAGAGTTTATCAAAGCAGTATTCCTCGCCATCCTGAGTGCATTATTGCTACTCCATAAAATTTTGACTTCAAAGAAAGGGACTCAAGGTTCCATTGCATACTAAGTAAAGGGGACCTCTGGCCATTTCTTGGACAATAATTCAATAGTTTTCTGTATATCATTTTGCTGAAAACAAAAAGGCTGACTCCTACCTATGGTATCCTCTGGACAAAGTTGTCTTTGTTTTGAGTTGGTACAAAGAATTATATTACTAATTGGCCATAAATATTTCAACAGCTGTAATGAAAATATTAGTTCCAATAGACTATAATGTTGTCTGTTTACAAATGCTGTAATCACTTCTCAAAGTGTATGTGCAAATTTCCCATCAACCATAATAGTGGAGGTTGGATAGGCCGTTTTAATCTGCGCAGTACGGAGTGGTTTCACATTGTTTGATGAAGACAGAAGATGCTGTTCTGTCTGCAATAACACTGCTATGTCATTAGTTTATAAATGTACAGCAATATGCAAAATGCTTTTAGTAATCCAAACAGAAATCCTAAATCAGATTAACTTTATTGTCCGGTCAACATGGGGTTCCTATGACATCTAAGCTGTTGGCAAGATACTGATTTGGAAACATTCAGATCAGATGGAGAAAGGGTGGTGCATAAGGGCCTTGTTGCAGCTACTCCCTCCCTCACGTTGCCTCCCATGTGCTTGTTGGAGTGCTAAGCAGGAGCAGGTTCTACATGCTGCATTAAGAATCTGGCTAGTACTTGTTCCTTGTACATTCCACTCACCTGCTTTGCACTCTCATGACTAGGCTGGCCCTGATACATTTTAGGAGAGATGATTTGAGGAGGTTAGGCACAAACCTTTAGGAAAACTAAAGAGAAAGGGCATGGGTAAATTTCTCTAACGGTGAGCTCTATGACACTGTGCAATCACTTGCAATGGAGCAATTTAATGTCCTTTAACTTTATCCATTTACAAGTGACTGAACTACAGGATAATACATTCCATAGAACAAGCAGGTCCAGGTGTGAACGAGATGACCTTTTACCTGTAGTTGATTTTATCCTGTCAGATACTGATTTCCCCTGTATAAATGAATATCCAGTAACAATGGGATTTAGTTGAATTTCCTAAGCTAAGTGGGACTCCACCATTGATTTTAAAGAGGCTGGAGATTTTGTGGCCTGTAGTTGAACTTTTGTTCATTTTATGGTTAGGGACAATTTACTTGCAGCCTAATCTGTTAACCTCAGATTTATCTGTTCTAGATGTGAATCTGCCTGGCTTTTTTTTTTTAAGAACTTTACTATACACACCATGACATAAATGTTTTCTCTTTTTTAGAATGACAATCCATGTTGCCCATAACAACAATGGCATTTCCCTGATCTGTATTTATAGTCCAAATGTTTTTAAATTGAAGAATTTAATTTCATTTTGGGAGCAAGTGGGTTTTGTGGTAAATATAATTAAAACTCTAGAACATTTAGTTCTAGCAGACTTTCATGGAGCCAGGGGTATATATCTGTTAACTATAGCCTGGCTGTTGTTTCTACTGTCTATTCTTCACACAGGAACTAAGATTGTTTCATAACAAAATTGCCCATTTTAAAGTGTACCTGTTGTTTCATAAAACACTTGTTTTGAGGAAGATCCATTAGCCATCTCCATTTTATGATTGCTACTGTCACAGGTCAGCCTATGGAATTTGTTTTAGGTGTGTCTGTTTGCAATTGATAAAGTGTATGGATTGTCTAACTATATCAAAAGAAGGACAAGAGACATTTGACATGGGGTTTAATTAGACCATAATTTTATTTTTAGGTCTCTGGGACTACCCAGCAATTAAAAGTGTACAGTTCAGGTAACCACCTGTTTACTTTGTAATTACCCAAGGGGCTTCAGTATGCTACCTGTAAAAGGAAGGCTTCAGGCACAGGGTTGCCCCCTTTTAAATCCTGAATTCCAAAGGGATGAGTCAGCAACCACACAGAGCCTTTTTCAGCAATTTTCATATCCCACCCCTTTCCAGCCATAAAGCACTGTTCTCTTAATTTGGCTTGACAGCCAAATGCCTTCCCTTTCTCCCTCACTGCTTAAAGCTGCAGGACAGTCAATTTCAGCAGTGAAGTTTCATTTTATTTAAAATGCTGAAGCAACAGATCATGTTTTAAATTTCACAGGGTTTTAAAAATATGCTAATATAGTGCTTACTGCTGAAGTTCAAAAGAGCATTTTGAAGTATAAGAAGGTCTTACTGGTCTTAAGATACATTACTAACTTTAAAACCACTAACTGCCCCTGAGAGCAATGAGTCTAACATTGTAAAATGTGTGGAAAGTTGACAATGTCTTTGATATAGCAGAATATTCCAGCTAATACTTCTTTACTTGAGAAGTATCTATTCATTTTAAAGGTTGCAAGTGCATTGCTGCATCTCTGTAAGTCTGATAGCCATGGAAAGACAACAAAGATCTGTTTCTTATTGTGCATAAAAGAGGATACTCTGGGAATTGTTGAATAACTCCACAGTATGTTCTAAATCAGTTTTATGGATGATATGGGACATGTCATCTCTGTTGCATCTGTATATAGTAACTTTGTGGATGACTTCTGTATATTGCAATGTGCATCTTTTTTTTCAGATAGGAAGCATAGATTTTTAAAAGCCTGGGAAATTGGCAAACTCCAGGATTTTCAAAACTAAGTTTTGGAAATCAATGTAAGGAGTCTAATTTAAGAAAAGAACCTTCTTCTGCATTAAAAGAGTAACACTACTCTGTTTGTTAATGCCTAAATATCTTTATCATTTAAACTCTTCAGGTTTCAGTCTCATAATGAATAATATGCAGAGCTGCCACAGACTGGTTTATTCTCCAGCAAAGGTCAGAACAGTTGGCCAGCCAGGAGAGACAAACTTTTATTACATTTTGGTGTTTGGATTTACGTAGTTCTGTGTGTATTCTTTTATGCTTGCAACTAGAAATGGGCAAACCCTTGCAGATCAAGATCCAAACTCACTCTCACTCTGACAGAGGCCAACATGAGGGTCTCAATTAGCTATAATCTGCAAAACAATGAAAATCAGACCTAATGCAGTCTTTACACCAGTGGATTATGTAAGAATTAAAGAAGTTAGTGTTTACACTTGGCAGCTGATGCCCTTAGTTTGAGATTGAATACCTAATGACACATCCCATTGCTTGCAGTGAGTCTATTGCCACACATGTAGTCAGTTGCAGGATTGTGGCCATAATCATTATCCAGTGGATGCACAATACATGAACACTAGTCACAAGCCCAGTCTTCACCACTCTTGGGTGAGGACAATCAGGCTTGCCTTTGCAGAGTGTTATGGAGCAAATCAGTGACCATTCTTTGGTGGATCAGGTGATTCTGTTTCTATCTGAGAAAAGCCATTGGAAGTCCACAGTGAATACTTTGTCTAATTGTGCTTGTGATATTCTATAAAACACATGAACACAGCCTTCTGGTAAAGCTAGTACCAGAAGGCTTACTTGAGGAAATATTTGCTCCACAGAATGGAGTGGAATAATGTTCAGACTTTACTAATTAACTGTAAATGTCCTCTTTACCAAAAAAAAAAAACCAAGTAGAGCAGTCAAGCAGAGAAACAACGGGACAAAAAGAGAGAGAAAAAGAAGAGCCTTATATGTATTGCTGTACAGCTGGATATTGTCATAGACAACCAGAGATCAGATCAGCTGCAATCCATTTTGACATACATTTTTAAATACAAAAGGGACAGTCAAGTGACAGACAATGCCAAGAAGTGATTGACCATAACTGAAGAAACTTCCTGTACTAGTTTACAAATTTCACTGCCATATCATTAACCAGTGTCACGGTCAATCTAATTTGTTTTTAATCTGAAATAGGTATTAAGATTATACTGCAGTGGACCCCTTTCTCATAGTCTTAATCTAAGACCAAAGAGACCATCTCTGGAATATCCCAATTATTCTTAAGAAGGGGTTCTCAAACTTCAATGCACTGTGATCCCCCATTCTGACAATAAAGTTGCTACATCATTTGTGTGGTGGGAGGGGTCAGAGCCCACGTCCTGCCAACCTCGGTGGGTGGAAAGGAGACTGTAGCTCAAACCCTGCTGCCCTAATTGGGTGGAGGGGGAGAAGGGACTGCAGCCTGAGCCTCACTGCTTCAGGTGGGGAGTGGAGCTCAGGCTTCAGCTTCAGCAATGGGTCCCAGCAAGTTTAATGCTGGTCCTGGCGACCCCATTAAAATGATGCTGTGACCTGCAGGCTGAGAACTACTGCACTATAGATAGTTTTGGTTTAAGGTTACCCAACAGTAAGACTTAAGTCATATTTTTACCTCAAAAATTCTACCACCAGACACAGGTCATCAAATCTATCCCTGGTTGTTCCATGATATAACTGAAACAATGACAGCATAATTCACAGAAAAAGAATGGTCTTATGGTTATGCAACAGGCTGGAACTCAAATAATCTGGGTTCATTTCTCAGCTCTGCCTCACACTTCCTATATTGCCAGGGGCAAGTTACTTAATCTCTCCATGTATTAGTTCCTTATCTGTAAACCCCATCCTGTTCTGCAGGAGGATTTCCTTGACTGAAAAATGAATTGCATTGAATATCACTGAGTTCCTGTACAAAGGCATTTCCTGTGGTAGAGGAGCTGGAATTGCATGGGTCTAAGAAAAGTAGGAGGGCTGACAGACTTGCCGGTGTAGACCGGGCCTTAGAGTAACAACCTCATTATAAAATGTGTGACAGAAGCAAAATTAGATGTCTGATCTAAAATGAGGAATGGGTATATATATCTCATTCCCTCTGTTTGGGGAGGATACAGAGAAGGTAAGGTTTCCTATTTAGACCTTGTATGTGCCATACTGAGAGATTAGGCAAAAGACAATGGCATCTTTCTTCAAAATACAAGGCTACAGTTAGCTACCAGTTTGTAGAACCATGAAGGTTAGAGAGAATTACAGGTTGACACTCCGTAATCTGTACTTCCCTAGTCTGGCAGCACCCCTGGTCTGGCATTGTCGGGGTGACCCTGTGGGGCTAGGAGTATTGCCAGATTAGGGCAGTCAGAGCTCAGTGTTCCAGGCAGCAGTAGGGCTGCCGGGGAGAGCCTCTGTCAGCAGTGGGGCCACTGAGAAGAGTGCAGTGGTTCAGGTGGTAGCAGGGCCACTGGGAAGCTCCCCTGGTGGCAGCGAGGCCATGAGGTGAAACATGGTGCTCTAGGCAGCAGTGGGACCACTAGGGAGAGCCCCTTGCAGCAGCAGGGCTGCCGGACACAGTGCAAAGCTCTGGGCAGCAGCAGGACTGCTAGGGAGAACCCCTAGTGGCAGTAGAGCTGCCAGGAGGAATGCAGAGTCCTCTCCAAGTGGCAGCAGAGCTGAGGAGCAAAAGCAGAGCCCTGGGTGGCCAAAGAGCTGCCGGGGTGGGGAGGAGGGAGAGCAGGGCCCCAGGCAGAAGCAGGGTGGCCAGGAGGAAAAGTGGAGAAACCCCAATACATTTACCTTGCCTAGTCTGGCAAATTTCCTGGTCCTGGACCAGTCGTGTCCGAAAGGTGCCAGACCAGGGAGGCCCAACCTGTACTTTAAAATTCTATATAACAGTGTGAGCAATAATAAAGCAGAAACAAAATGACCAAGCAGTTGGACTCAAGATTATATTGAAGATGACAGGTCAACACAAATCAATTTGATTCCAAATTTTCTCCTTTGCATAAATCAGGCTCCCTGCACAATCAGCATCTTCACTTTTTGCAGCAGCACTATGGATCCCTTTCAGATATATCCACCCGACTACCTACTTTGTGACCTCTTTCCACACAGAACAGCCTGATGCAAAGAAATTAAAGAGTAATGACAATCCCACCACTCGATCCAATTTGTGGCAAGCTAAAAGCAGTTCTGACTTGTTCATTGACATAACTGAAGATTTGTAATGATTATATCCACATTCATATTTCTCCAATATTCACTGTTTTACATCTAGGATGTTGGGTTGGCTGATTATAGATGTAACTGATTACTCATGAAATACAGATCTGAATCCAATCTTCCCTGAAGTTTGAGATGTTCAGTTCCAAGGTTTAGATCTGATCCCATCTCTAATTGCTGCTTCGTCTGACAACTAATTAGTGAAAAGTAACTGTATTGTTCCACTGGAATGAACAAAATTGTTTTGTGGGGTAAGAGAATAGTATTTTCTTACAGCTGCTTCCACAATTTACTATATGCCTGGTTCCTCAACCTTCCTCAGAAAGAAAATGCAACTTGTACAATGTGGAAGATGGTTAGTATTTAGTTCACTAAAAAGAAGACCAGAATGATTGATCAAGTTATCAGTTTTACAGTGTATACCAACTTTTTTCACAGTTTTAGTTCTGTATATGTGAGTCAGTCCAATGAGAGTTACTCTCTGGTTTAAGATGTCATCAGAAAATCTTGATGCATTTGGTGACAGCCAATTCTTAGTTGCCTATCACATATATCTGTATATCTCTATACTTACTTATACATAGATACAGTGGTATATGGGATTAATATATTTTATGTTTGTATAAACACACTCCTAATACTGTGCTTCTCCCAACCAGCTGTCTATAAATCTAGACCTCCAGAGATACCTTATAATGACTTAAACATTATACCAAAAGAGAAATTCCAAGGGGACATGATCAGGATATAATAATGGGCCAATGTCAAAAAGGATTTATGGTTATTATTCATATGACTCAACCATATGCTCCAGCTACTGCTGTAATCTTGCTAGCCTTGGTCTGACATCTGTAGTGATAATGAGTAAAATTGCATTACACCACACACACAAAAAATCAAGACACTTAAAAAATAACTAGAAGGCTGCCAGGAGAAACATTGACCTTCTCTGTGAGGTCAAGAGATGGTTTTAAAATATGCTGGATGCTCCTGACAAAGTTGAAGCAATCTGTGGGTCTGGCAACCAGCTGTTCTAACATTATTAGGGAAGAAATGGTATATAATAGAGTTGCTAAACCATATGTATTTATCACTGTAGTTAAATATCGAGCATGATCCTACCACGTTGATTACAAAAAACCCCAAAGCTACCTGTTTTGTTTAGTAAGTTAGGAAAAGTAGTATGTGTATTGAATTATGCAGAGTGAGATTGTGAGCTGTGGCAAACTCTGTGAATGTGTCTGAAATAACTCAGTATGGTTTTTAGTTGCTGATATTGTGTATTGCTCAGTTAAAAAACACTTACTCATATGTTCTTAATTATCTACCGTGACATGTAACCACAGAAGTTTCCAGGGTGCCAGAGAGAAAAGCAGAAGTTTCCCCTTCTCGGTAGCTCTGAGGCTGCTCTTCCTTGTTTGTTCATAAGCAGTACTTAGCTTTTCTAAATACTTCTGGCTACTCTGTAGATGGAGGTGCAGGTTAGAACATAGGTTGCAATAATATATCAACATTTAGAGTTAACTGGCATCTCTAGCCTAAAAAAAAAAAATAACAGAAACATGATTCCTGCTGTTTGGATGTGCATATATTGAGAATTAATTAACCCATAGTTATGGGACTAAAAATAATTTTGCATAAAACACATATAACAAGATGGACTTTTCTGTTTTGTTTTCCTCTTTTTACTCCACTAAGTTTCCAAGATCAATTACAACACAAGTAACTGAATTATAAAAGAAGAGGACTTTGTCACTTCTTGCTAAGGAAGAGAAGGAAGTTGAGGGTAGTTTGATATCAGGTTTCCTCAACTTGTATTGATGTTTAATGGAAGGATAAGGGACAGAAAGCAAAGAGAGGTGGATGTATAACACGGGATAAAGACACTGTCACAAACTAGCAGGGTTGCTACAAAATCAAAACCAAACCTAGCAGTGAAGGACAAATATTCTGGGCAGTGTCAGTCAGTCAACTAATGTGTGTATCAGCACATCAGTGAGGAAATCCCCCTAGAGCTCCATGGGAGGTTTTGCTTTGATCCTAACAGCACCTGCCAATCTGCTGACACTTTCAGTTATAGGATTTACAGTCAAAAGGGGGGAGACAGTGGTTCACCTGGGATTGTAACAGTTTACTCTAAAGGCAAATATCTACTGCATTAATTCAAAGAGCAGGGTGAGCAACTGGCAGCAGGTGGGTGGCCATGAGATGGTAAGCAAGAAGTAAGGGGGCAGAATGGAGGAGTGATTCAAACTGACGCTGAATTGCAAGTGAAGCTGTTCTGCTTGCCAGATGGAACTGTATATAAAATTGCTGTGAAGTACCCACTTCACCAATTATTAGTAGCAGTACAAGTTCTCTATCCCTTTCTCTCTGTAACTGCCCCAGTGAAGAATTTAGTATTAATGTTGAATGTTCTCAGGTCTACTCACACTAAATTCAAACTCTTCTCTTTGCCTGCTACAGTCCTTTCTTTAGTCAGCCACCTGACATCCTCCATCTACCTTCTTTATTTTTAATTATTTTGAGTTATTGGATGTTGCTGTCTGATGTCAGGGTTCTTTCTTTGCTTTAATCTATTCTAATTTCTATATAATTCTTTCCCTCCACCCCTCTGGAGCAATCAAAGTGTTTTATTTAACAAGCCCATCAACTAAAACAAAGTCTGCATTCTTGAATTCTAAGTCACACATAAACTATAAAGATGCTGTTTGTTCAACGTTGACAGAAGCAGTCGTCTGTCCTAATTTCCCTTCTTTGTATGTTTTTATTAGAGCTGTGAGAGCATGCAAAAACCCACTGGGGAGACAAGCTCGCTAGATTGGGTTGTGTGTGTGTTTTTAAAAACACTCTATCATCAGTCTTCGCTCAGAAGACTGAGATACTGTCTCTTATACTGAGAAGGAAATACAAATTGTTGCTTGTGACACCTCTAATACCTGGACAGCTGTCTCTGGAAAAGCCCCATACACATATATCCACAGAATATGGTGGACAAGGTGGTCTTCAAGGAATGGTCTTTGAGAAATTTCATTCTTCTCTCAGATGATCTTTTCCTGCTTACTCATAGCAAGAAAATTACAGGGCTGGAACCCAGGGAAACATAGGTTTAGGCTCTGATGTCTGTTATTTTAGCCTGGGTAGAGATACAAACAGAGAATTGCTATTCATGAGCTGGAAAAGCACGTATTTTCCCCCCATTACTCACCAGTGTGGGTCAACTCTCACCTGCAGAAATCACTTTGAAAACAGAGATGTGAGTTAAGTCTCAATGATCCTTCAAGCCTAGTGTCTCTGCTGTGATAGCCAAGCAGTTTGCCAAACTAGTACCAAAAATAGGGTGGCTACTGTGTGGGCCCTATTTGGGAGGCTTTGTGCAGTGTTGCTCTCTCAAGTGCCTGGCTCATATTAGAGCAGTCTCAGTGCGGCTATAACTTTTATTGGTAGAAAACAGTCCTGAGATGCTGGAGTGCATTACTCTCCAGCCATGTCCCCAGCTGTCCCCATAACTCCCTCTGTGCCAGGAGCGGCTGAGGTGGGGCTGGGAATGCTGGTCTCTTCTGACATGGGAGTGGATGCTTTAAGGCAGCCTTACATTTCCTTTTTGCCTGTAGTGGGTTGAGGCTCTGGACTTAAATGACTAATACAAATTCAAATGCAGTTAGACTAATATAGTTGTAAAAGCAAAAACATAAAACAACTCCATGCCCAGAATGAGTTCAGGTAAGTATTTGAAAATGTAGAACTCATTGTTAAAATCATGTAACCTGAACCTGTAGCTCCCCATTAATCCATAGACTGTAACACGTTCTGTGCATTTTTGTTTTCTCATTCCTCCTCCCCCCCCCCCCCGTGTTTTTAACCACACTGAATGCTGGCGGCTGAGTCTGTCCTGATACGGAGCCCCAGCATAGCTCCGGACTGAATGCATTCTCGCACATGATGTTCTAATCACGGATACCTTGTGATCTATTTCACTTACTGCAGCCTTGTTCTGTGTGTCTGTTCTCTATTTAGAAAGGTTAGCTATGGAAAGGGGTTTGATTATTTTGCAGGATGTCATTTGCTTGCGCCTTACACATACTGTTTTTCTCTCTTTTACCTGAAAGAGAAAATATCAAACATTGCAAATTCCCAGATGGACTGTCTGGAATTTAGCCTTTAAAAAAAAAGTCTCCATTCTAGCAGCAGACCAGATTCCAGCAGCAATTTCTTGAAATGTGAGCACAAGGCTATGGAGAAAACATTGTGGGGTGAGTGTGCATGGGGTGGGCTGGAAAAGGAGAGTAAAGGGTTGTTTTGTTTTTATTTGTTTTATACATTGTTGTTTACACATCACAGGAGCAGTATTTGATAGTGCTCAAGGCAGCGATTATTAATAGTATCAAGCCAGACACTTTCTGCTACAGTTTGGTCAATGTCTTAAATTTGCGTTTAAACTTTTAAAACAGCACTTAGTATGGTATTAGGCATTTGAGAGGCCACCTAGAAAGACAAAGTCCAGGAATTGAGGAGCTTCCATTCTTGTTTCAGATGTGACAAGTCAGCAAGAGTTAAGAAGGGGATGAGTGAAAAAGGACAAGGCATACATCAATAATCCTCAGCTGAGACATGAGCACTTCTACATGGCTCACTCAATATTTGTAGTTCTTTTTAATTAATAATAATAATGACTGAGTGAGCTGTTGTTGCCATCCTGAAAGCAGTGTATCTACTGGAAGGATTTCAATAAAGAGTTTCATTGCTTTGAGGAGCAGAATTAGGAAGGAATTGATATATAGTGAGGTACCATAGTTAGAGGCATGGATGCAGTTTTAGGGTACTGAGGGTGACCTTAGAGGTACGGGGAAAGGAGTAACAGCAGCTGCTGGAATCAGTGGCAAGTGACCACTGCCATGTGACAAGAGTAGATAAGGGTGATGAGTCACACAATGGATTTCATGCAACTATTAGAATGTTGATCTGCACTGCAGTGTGGCATTTAAACTTGATGTGGTGGGTAAGGACGTGACATTTAAATTTGACGAAGTGAGGGATCTGGTGACTGTGCAGAGACTCAAAGAGGTCATGCCTGAGATGAAGTAACTGATGGGGAAGATTATTTTATTAGCTGCATTTTGGCATACTAGGTCTGGAAACTTGGCCTAATTAGTTGGGATGTTTTTTTAAAATATGTATACTTTGCTATGCAGAGAAAAAAATATCTAATGAATAATTTGGTCCAGATGGCCTCTGGAGGAAAAAAAAGAGATGCAATGGCATACAAACAGCATATTTTCATTTGGCACCCATTTGTCATTTTTCTTGGTATCAATACTTGCACTTGGCTGTGACATTGGAAATTGGTCTTAATCAATGTACAATTAAATACTTAGTACAAACACCACAGGCTGGCTTTTAGGAAACAATTTCCTCTTTGCTTTCTTCACTTTGGACAGCTTGGGCCAAACTCCAAAAGATGCTGAACTGGAAATGAAAGCTCTCACGTTTGATCTGGGGATAGTCTCTTGAAGGGATCATGTGGCACTACCAAAGTGTTTGCTTGGAGATGTAAATAAGTGACTTCTTTCCATAGATGATGGACAAAAGAAAAACAGAGGAGGAGGGAGAGAGATTAGAACATAATGACTTCCTTCCACTTCCAGTTCAAGGCACTGTGCATAACTGAATATATGACCATGTCAAATGTTCCTGAGCTAGATCCTCCTCTGGTGCAAATCAGCATAGCTATACTGAAATCATTGGCACTACACTCACTGAGGAGCTTGCTACCTGACTTTTGCTGAAGTCTGTTGGAAAGAACAGGTCATGATACATTGTATATTACCCATTTGCAAACTACTTTGTGCACACAGGTACCAGAGCAGAAATGATTTAGTTTTGCAAAAGGTGATGAAAAAGGCTCATCTCTAGATAGACAGACACACAGACAGACAGATAGATAAACCCATTCCTGTGGAAAGGATCAGCTGGCTGTTTGTGGCCTGTCTCTGCTCATAATAGCATTGCTAATACTATAAAAATCTATAATCCAGTCATGTGGTATCCAAAAATCAAACCAAAAATAATTTCTTTCCCAATAGTCACAATGAGAGAATAATCACTGCCACTTTTGTATCACAGGGATTTCATATCTTTCAACAGACTTTTCTATCATTCTTGCAGTAGTGGTTTGTGTAATGAACTAGGTCCCATAAGTAAAAACATAAGTAGAGTAGGTGAACTTCGTACATACTGGTATAAAATAACAAATCAAGCATTGCATCAACCCAATAGCAGACTTACTGAGCGCAGAGGGAGGCAGGCAAAATAAATTAAACAGGTAGTGATATCTCCTGTATTCCCCAGTATCTCAGAATCCCTGAAATGCTGCATGCCTTTTTTATGGTGATGATTTTCATTGCTCTCTTCTGGATCTAAAACTATACAAACAAAAAACTAGAATCTGTGATTTTGAGCTAATTAGTTGTAATTTGACTTAAGTGCTGCCATAAATCTATTAATTAATTGGATGGGTAATTTCATCATAAACTTGATGTCATGTAAAGCAGAGATTCATTATTTGCAACAGTATTTTTCAAACTGTGGTGTTCTTTATGGTTTTTTTCCCACTGTGCTCCTTAATTTCATCTTCCTGTCATTTTGGCATTGATATACACTGCCATGTTAAAGATCACAACAGAACAAGTAGTTATAAATAGAAGTACTTGGATTATAGTTTAGGCTGAATTTATTAGGAATATTTTCCAGTGAAATACACTGATGAAATAATATTCATATATCCCAATACTAATTATATATTCACTATAGAAAAAACAATCAGAAGCCAAAAGGGGTGGTTGCTGGTAGTAACACAGACATAGGCAGTGTCAACATTTGGGGAGAGATTCTGCTCATTGTTGTAACAGTAAACAAGAAGTAATGACTCTTGCCTCAATAGAATTGATCCTTATTTATTTCTATGGAACTGAAAATGCAGTTTCTCCATGTAAGTTCTAATAAAACGTTAACCTACCTTTAACTGCTAATGGTTCAAGTTAACTTCAATAGGAACCTACTTCTGAGAGTAAATAGGCCGACACTGATTGTTTTACCTTGAAAGATATTTCATTTTTAACAAGTTGGCATGTCTTTTCAATGTTATTTCTATAATAATGCCTTTCCATAAGAATAATTACTGAGACACAGTAATGAGGATATGCCGAGGAAGAAATTTGGGCCAGTGAACTTAGAACATAGTGTATATATGTAATTCATATAGGCAGAAGCACAGTTGTACATGCATATTTGACTCAAAATGTACTTGTTTTAGAGTCTTATGCTTCCTTACATCATCATTAGTGCCTTCAGTTAGAAAAAGTAACAACACTACTATTACTTCCTACACATGACACAGGTTTAATTTCGAAAGAGATCTGGGATATTGGTTGGACAATTCAATAGACTGCAGTATTTATTCTCTTGTGATTGCAAACATACCTACCCTCTCATCACATATAAAGAAATATTTTAATAGGTGCTTGGAAGAATATGTAACCCAATTACAAGAAAATACTGCTTTGTAATTTTTTGCAGCGAAGAAGCAAAACATCAATTATCGTCATCAGCCAGTGGTTTGCAAAATTTTGCATTGACAAAGATCTTGGTATGAAGAGGGGAATACATTGTATTTTGGCTATACTAACTCTTTAATATAGTTTTTCAGTTAATATATCTTTGTTAGTCTAAATATGTCTCTGTTTTCCAGGAAAAATAAGAGTGCCCTCTGGTGGTCAATTTAACACTTGTAAATTCTCATGTTTCTTACAATATGAAAAGTTGGTAAACTATAGGTTAATGGGTTTCCCTTACAGTCAATTTGATGAGCAAAAATCCTCATATGGTTTTATCTTTATTTTGTAAAAACATATATTCTCTCTCAGCATCAGATGGCTCATTATATTTTCATCACAAGAAATTTTTAATATTCATTTTTATTTATTATTGCTCTGTAGTTAATGAAAATGTCCAAATGATCCATTTGAGTAGTGCTTATTCTTGTGAGAAGATACAGTAAGCCTGATTTATATAATGCAAAAGTCCTTTCACAACTGGCATGCCAGAAATTTACATTTACATCCATTTTTGGGCACCTTTACACTTAGAGCAATATAGCGAGTGTATTAATAGCATTTTATGTACAATATTTATTAATAAACAGCAATACAGGAGCAAATTATAATTATATCTATGGGCTTCAGTAGTAGTATTCAGTGAGTAAGGGCAACACGTGGAGGTCAGTTGCAGGACTGGGACACATAACATAACATAAGGAATTAAACTTCTTGTGCCATGAACTTCTCATAAGGATAGGTTACATGTATAAGGATTCATCACTCAGACTTGTGTGCATTCACATTGCATATTACTAGAATAGCTGGTTTTGCTATGATCCCAGTACAGTTTTCTGGCTATCCCTTGATTACACACACTTCCAGAATACACGGTTTAGGGAATACAATTTTTGCATGTGAGGCCTCTGCCACATGGTAATTTTCAAAAATTTTCAGCGAAGTCCATTTCCATCGTATCATAACTCAAAATTGGCTAACTCAGGTTTTTTTGATTACTGAAAAAGATTCTAACCACCGTTTATTTCAGCAAACAAAAACAAAACCCTTGCGAATAGCACAATTTTAGTCTCATTCTCCCTTTTCAGCCTACAACGTCCTTTTTGCAGCAACTTTCATCAGATTTCTCAGGTCTCTCTTTCCTCCTCCACTATCTCTTCTTTCCCCTCAAATTGTAAATTTCTCCTCCCACAAAATCTCATTGTTTCTCTCTCCACATCCCCCATACTCATTTCTGCACAGATTATCTTTTTTTCCTATCCTCAAATCTCTTTTTTGCCCCTCACTCTCTCTAAGTATATCTTCTTACCCCAAGAATCATTCAGGGTCTAGATGGTCCTTGGTCCTGCCATGAGTGCAGGGGGCTAGAGTCGATGACCTCTCAAGGTTCCTTTCAGATCTATTATTCTGATTATTCTTTCTCAATGTTAAAAAAATCAGTCACTCTTTGTATCCTTTCTTCCTCAAAATCCTTTTATCACCCAGAAATTCCTGCCTTTTCCTGTCTTTCCCCAAGACTTTCCACTATTCCTACTCCCTGAAGAGAGAAGAATGACCAGCAGTTGTCCATTATTTCTGTCTTCTCTCCAGAGAGAAGAGCCAGCAGGTACAATGCCATCAGGTTGGCTGAGACTGGAAGACCACAGTGGTAAAGTTAACCCTTGTGCAAAGGACCGGGGGAATGGCCTCAATATAGAGGGTTTTAGGGGTACTCCTCTGAGCACCTGTTGGTATTGCAATATTTCTGCCTGCTTAATCTCAGGTAATGAGATAGATAAGCCAGGCGATAGAATACTAATTGGGGACCCTGTGGCCTGCTGCTTAAAACCCCGCTGCCTGGCTTTCATTACTAGTTAAGTGGAAGCAGTGTGTGACAACATCCCTGAGGAGAGCGTTGCTTGGAAACCCCTGCATTGATTTTCATTCTCTGTAGTTTGTTGTACTGCTTTAGTTAGAGAAAGAGCCCAAACCTCCTGAGTCCAGTTCAGCGAAGTTAGTAGTTTGGAGTGAGATATGGCCCTACCACTGTACAATGCCATTTCATTTTCTATGCATTATGCTTTTCTGAAAGCGGCAGCATCTGATGTTTTAAACTGATCTTTGTGCATTACCCTTTTCAATGCTACACTCTGCATTGTTTGCTAGTTTGATTTATCTTTACTGTCTACCAAGAAGTTACAAGTACTATGTCTTCTCAAGAAACAAACACAACAGACAAAAGTCAAACAAAAAATGAAGCAAAGCACATTTTCCTGGATTTTTTGTTAGGACTTAAAATAACATGGAGTTAAAATGGAAAAAATAGGTGCTTTGGAGCATAACATCCTAAAATGCTAATGTCAGTGACACAGTGGTGCACTGAGTAAATATAGAAAGGATTTATTATGAAGTCCTTTAGTGTGGTTGGCACTAACGGCAAATTGCTGAGCAACATCATATCACCAAAATCCAGGAAACAACACAAACATTGAACCATGGTCTTTTCAATGACAATAATGAGAGAAGCTTTGGTATTGGTTGGCATCACCACAAAGGGCACATGTTGGCATGTTCAAGAATGTAAATGATAGATCTGCTGCTTGAAGTTTATAATTATTTAATCAAACCCAGACTGCAGAACCTGGAGGGATAGTGTGTAGCCTGAGAGAGAGAGAAAGAAAAGAAAAGAAATCCATATTTTGCAGATGATGGCATGTATCAGTCACTGGAGCGTGCCTAGCAACACTCTTGTGATTGGTACAGTTTTTGTGGGTGATCATTACTGTCTGCTACATCACAATATTCGTAAATGTTCTTGCAGAAAACAAATTGCTGACAATCTCTTAGGTGCTGATGGAAGTCAGATCAGCTATTTCCATTTCCTTTCAAAGAAGAATACAAAAATACAGATCAGAGCAGGAAATAACTCATCTGATCAACTATTTCTACACTAAATGTGTACACACACATGTGCTCACAAATGTTTTTCATCTCACATTTCATATTTAGCTGATTACTATGAAATGTTTTTGAACTCTTCTTTTGTTTTCATATACTAAAAATATGATAATGAACATGCCATTTTCAGAAATAAATCTCTCAACACTATGTTCTGGCTTGTAACACATTGAGTAGCAGAAGTTGGGTATGTTTGCAGCCTAGACTTTACTCTCCGACTCAACTTTCAATGTAGTCCAAGCCTGATGGAAAACGAAAAAAAAAAAAAAAAACCTCTTTCAAAAGCAGTAATTGTGTGTTTCAGGGAGAAGAGAACAAATTACTAAATTAAATTAGCATCACATTTCATTCCTCCTTCCTAGGAGATTCAGGAATTTACAGAAGGTACTTTCTTACATTCTGATGTTAATTTCAGTGTTCAAAGTCTTCATAAAAGACCAGAGAAATTATACATAGTTAGATGATGTCATAATGAAATATTTAAAACAAAAATTATAATAAAGAATGAAATGCTTTAGGTGGAGATAGTAACCTATGGTTATAACATTTAAAAAGAGAAAAATGTGTTCTTTTAAAAGGATTAAATGTTATTAATCCCTTTATTCTATCTCCTGTGACTTAAGAAATATGTGCATAAAAGTTGTTTCTGTAATATCCCTGAGATCTGTTGTCTTTCTCTCTCTCTTTAGCCAAAAATATTTGCTGTAGGGTATTTCTAGGCATACAGAGTGTAAGCCAGATGCTGCTGAAATCAGTGGAAATTTTGCTATTGACTGCAGTCACGCCAATAATTCCTCAAGAAGGTCTAAACTAGGAGTGACAAAGCTAATGATGTCATATCTTTTATTGGACAAACTTCTGTTGGAGAAAGAGACAAGTTTTTGCACTACACAGACCTGAGGAAGAACTCTCGGTAGCTTGTCAAGTTCATCAACAGGAATTGCCCCAAAACAAAACAAAATAAAACAAAACAAAACAAAGATCTTTCTATATAACCTGTAACCAACGTGCCTATAAGGCTACGTTTACACTTCAACGCTTCTTCTGGATACCGGAGTATCCCAAAAGAGCTATCCCGCATCTTCACAACAAGCCCATTATTTCAAAATATAATGGGTTCACTATTCTGAAATCCCTGTAAACCTCATTCCACAAGGGTGTATGGGATGATTTGGAATAGTAGGTTATTTCAAAATTTCGCCCTGTGTAGACAGCACCAGATTATGAAATAAGCTATTTTGAAATACAATTGAAATAAGATATTTGAGCTATGGCTCAGTATAGATGCACCCTAAGACTGTGTCCAGACTCAGGGTTTTTTTCAGAAAAAGTAGCCTTTTTCCGAAAAAACTTCACCTGCGTCTAGACTGCAGCCGCGTTCTTTCGAAATTAAATTGAAAGAACGCGGCTTTTCTTTCGACGGCGGTAAACCTCATTTCACGAGGAAGAACGCCTTCTTTCGAAAGTTCCTCTTTCGAAAGAAGGCGTTCTTCAATGTAAATAGGGCTTCTTCGAAAGAGAGCATCCAGACTCACTGGATGCTTTCTTTCGAAAAAGCAAGCCGCTTTTTCGAAAGTTCAACGTGCAGTCTAGACGCTCTCTTTCGAAAGAGGCTCTTTCGAAAGTATCTTTCGAAAGAGGCTCTTTCGAAAGAGGCTTGCAGTCTAGACATAGCCTAACAGTACAGCACATTAGGGGTGCATCTATACTGCACCCATAGCTCGAAATAAGCGACACAATTTGAGCTACACAAATTGCATAGCTTATTTTGAGTCAATTTCAAAATAGCTTATGTTGAAATTTGGCACCGTCTACACAGCACTTATTTTGAAATAAATCACTATTACGAAACGTCCCTTACTCCTCATGGAATGAGGTTTACAAGGATATTGGAATAGCAACCCCATTATATTTCGAAATAATGGGCGCCCTCAAAAGATGTGGAATAGGAATTTTGCAATACCTCCGGTATCCTGAAATAGTGCTGCACTGTAGATGTAGTGTAGGAATGCTTGATCATAGTCTGTTTGTGACATGAAAAGAACAGACTGTTTCCCTAGTGACCACTTCTCATCCCAGAAACCTTTGTATTTCTATCTGAGATTATTAATTATTTTCCAGCTCCAGAGAAGAGACTGCAAAATACCATGAGACCTGGACTGTGAAATCCTCTATATATGGGTACTCCTCTGCACCCACATAGACACACATTCATATCTTTGGCAATGAATAGCAGGATTAGGGACTAATTTTATTTAATTTTCTTTAGTTCATTATGCCATGAACGATGACATTGTGGATAAAACAAAATCATGCAACGTGGCGGCAATATTCAGCGTGTACACAGAGGATAATTTCATTAAAAACACCAAAGTATAATTTAGACACATTGTGCAGTTTATGAACTTCAGGTTTCTAATACATTTTGAATTATTAATACTCCATATTGCCAACTACAACAGTCAAAATGGAATAAAATTCTGTTTGGACCTTGTTCCTTACTGTATATGCAATATTGCACATAATTTCGATTTCTGAATGATTTCTGTCTAATAATTCAAGACAGGAAGATTACAAGAAAACATTTTTAATTTTCATTAAATGAGATGGAAATATAACCCTATAGAATATGGGCAATATTACAAAAATATGCTAAGGTCACACAAATCTATAAAAGTGCAAAAGTCTTGTATGTTTGTATAGAAGTTGGTCTTATTTATATTTATTCAAGAATTGCATACATATTTGAGATATATATGCCACCCACAAATTTGAGAAATAATATGCATTATGGATGGGTATGGCAAAAATGTATTTTTATTTTTTATAATTCTGAAGGATAATATCAATGTTAATTTTAATCAATTTTTAATGTTATCCATTTCAGTTTTCACAGTTGCAAGAAACTATATTGGCAGTTAGACAATAATGAATAAGAGATTTTGAGATTCAAGAAATTAAAACTTTAGCACCACTAAAACATAAAAATTGTCAAAATCATATGTACAATATAATTATTATATCAAGCTCTCATAAGCTCTTGGGAAGCATTTTTCTTACTTTATAAATTTTGATTATGATCAATATAATTTGTTTTGGTTTGTGTGCATATGGTGAAATCAGTGTTTACTGAAATTTTCTAAGGAAAATCTAATCCTTCTGAGTCTAGTAATTAGTTTTACTGAATATATTTTAAATGATTCATATTTGGAAGACTCTCTTTTCAGACAGAGGGACAGAAACATTTTTTATAAATGAGAGTTTGGATGCCAAACCATAATTTCATTTATATAATCTGTGTATGGAAACAAGAACAATATTGGCAGAATAAATTCAACTGGTGAGCCTCATAATGAAAAATATGTTGATTACCTTTGTGATGTTTATTTTGCAAAGTTACAGATATTTTTAAACACCTTTAAAATAATTATGAGTCTAAAAGTTGAGCACATTTTAACATTTTTACGAAAAATTATGCTGCTTTATGTAAATGTAAATAATGTGAAATCATGTTAATATAGTAATGAAAGCTAATGCTGACCTTTTCCTCTTAAGTCTGTTTTCTTGTTTCTTTTCCGTTCATGCTACATGAACTTTACACTTGAATTTCCTGGCTTTTGTCAGTTTTTCAGCACTCAAACCTCTTACACAGTTAACATTTTCTGGGCTTGATGGGTTGTTTTTTTTCTTAATCAGAATAACAATCTTCTCTTTTACCTCTACTTTTAAAGCCTCATGCAATGTTAGCATGTTTTAGATAAGATTTATGAATAAATAAAGATGTGAGTTAGTTTTACAGGTTAGAGGCATGTGGCTTTCTTTCTTTCTTTCTTTCTTTCTTTCTTTCTTTCTTTCTTTCTTTCTTTCTTTCTTTCTTTCTTTCTTTCTTTCTTTCTTTCTTTCTTTCTTTCTTTCTTTCTTTCTTTCTTTCTTTCTTTCTTCAGTCTCAGTTTGTATTGTAAAGGCTAACTCATTGATTTATCTGAAATGGGAAGAGAAGTTCTATAAATTCTAATATTAGTCAAATGGAATACATAACAATTGTTTGTTTGTCTGTTTGCCAGTGTTGCAAGTAGTATCATTTTCTACTAAAGGTGATCAGAGAGGGTGTGGGGCCCCTACTGGATGAAGGAGGTAACCTAGTGACAGATGATGTGGGGAAAGCTGAAGTACTCAATGCTTTCTTTGCCTCTGTCTTCACAGACAAGGTCAGCTCCCAGACTAATGCACTAAGTGACGCAAGATGGGATGAAGATGGACAGACCTTGGTGGGTAAAGAACAGGTTAGGAACTATTTAGAAAAGCTAAATGTACACAAATCTATGGGTCCAGACTTAATGCATCCGAGGGTACTGAGAAAGTTGGCAAATGTCATTGAGGAGCCTTTGGCCGTTATCTTTGAAAAGTCATAGAGATCGGGAAAGATCCCAGATGATTGAAAAATGGCAAATGTAGTGCCCATCTTCAAAAAAGGGAAGGCTGATCCAGGGAACTATAGGCCAGTCAGTCTTACCTCGGTCCCTGGAAAAATCATGGAAGGGATCCTTAAGGAATCAATTTTGGAACACTTGGAAGAGGGGAAAGTGATCAAGACTAGTCAACATGGATTCACAAAGGGCAAGTCGTGCCTGACCAATCTGATTAGCTTCTATGATGAGGTAACTGGCTGTGTAGACATGGGAAAGTCAGTGGATGTGATATACCTTGACTTTAGCAAGGCTTTTGATACTGTCTCCCACAATATTCCTGCCAGCAAGTTAAAGTAATGTGGATTGGATAAATGGATGGTAAGATGGATAGAAAGCTGGCTAGAAGGTCGGGTCCAGCAGACAGTGATCAACAGCTCGATGTCAGAATGGTGGTTGGTTTCTAGCGGAGTGCCCCAAGGTTCGGTTCTAGGACTGGTTTTGTTCAATATCTTTATTAATGACCTGGATGAGAGGATGGATTGCACCCTCAACAAGTTTGCAGGTGAAACGATGATATGGGGAGAGGTAGATACACTGGAGGGCAGAGATAGGGTCCAGAGTGACTTAGACAAATTGGAGGATTGGGCCACAAGAAATCTGATGAGGTTCAACAAGGATAAGTGCAGAGTCCTGCACATGAGACGGAAGAATCCCAAGCATTGTTACAGGCTGGGGACCAACCAGACAAGTAGTAGTTCTGCAGAAAAGGACCTGGGGGTTACAGTGGATGAGAATCTGGATATGAGTCAACAGTGTGCCCTTGTAGCCAAGAAGGCTAATGGCATATTAGGTTGCATTAGGAGGAGCATTGCCAGCAGATCCAGAGATGTGATTATTCCCCTTTATTCGGCTCTGGTGATGCCACATCTGGAGTATTGTGTCCAGTTCTGGGCCCTCCACCACAAAAAGGATGTGGATGCATTGGAGAGGGTCCAGAGGAGGGCAACCAAAATGATTAGGGGGCTGGAGCATATGACCTATGAGGAGAAGCTGAGGGAGTTGGGTCTTCTTAGTCTGCAGAAGCGAAGAGTGAGGGGGGATTTGATAGCAGCCTTCAACTTCCTGAAGGGAGGTTCCAAAGAGGCTGGAGAAAGGCTGTTCTCAGTAGTGACGGATAGCAGAACAAGGAGCAATGGTCTCAAGTTGTGGTGGGAGAGGTCCAGTTTGGATATTAGGAAAAACTATTTTACTAGGAGAGTGGTGAAGCACTGGAATGGGTTACCTAGGGAAGTAGTGGAGTCTCCATCCCTAGAGATTTTTAAATCTCAGCTTGACAAAGCCCTGGCTGGGTTGATTTAGTTGGGATTGGTCCTGCCTAGGGCAGGGGGCTGGACTTGATAACCTCCTGAGGTCTCTTCCAGCTTTATGGTTCTATGATTCTATGATTTTCTGCAAAAATGTTCCTTGTTCCAGTGAATTCTTTAGCTCCTTGCTTTTCTTTGGGACCTAATTTTTTATTTATGCCAACCCATTATTCTAGTATACTGATCACACAGAAACTCTGGATCTTTGGGAGATCTTTCATTGATTTCAATGAACACTAAATCAGGCCCTGAGTGAAGAGGCAGGGCCTGAATTGGTGTATGTCAATTTAGCTCCACTGAAGTCAGTGGAGCTACACTGATTTACACCAGTTGAGGGTCTACCTCGGATTATTTTATATGTGCTCTTTGAGTGCCAGCTCATTGTCAAACCACATAAAATGTTTCAATGTGAGGTCTATTTTAAATAAATATTGAAAACTGTAATACATTCATTCAAAATAATTAAATAAGGGTAAAATTCTGCCCTCAGATATGTAGTTGAAACTCCAGTGGACTTTTCTTGGAATTGTATATGATTATTAGAGGATAGACTATAACTCAGATATCTATCTGAGGCTATGTCTACACTACGAACTTTTTGTGGAAGATGCATTGCAAATGAATTGCTCTCTAGCATTTTCTCACGCTTCATTTGCATAATCTCTTCTGATCCATTTTGCACAACAGGTTTTTGTGCAAAAACAAGTGTGGACATGTCTGTTTTGCACAAAAACCCCTTTTTGCGCAAGATCCTTATATCTCTATTTTATAGGCAGTATAGACATAGCCTATCTATCTATCTATCTATCTATCTATCTATCTATCTATCTATCTATCTATCTATCTATCTGATGTCTGTCTGTCTATCTATCTATCTATCTATCTGATGTCTGTCTGTGTGTCTGTTTGCGAGTCCATTTGTTCAAGAATTCCTATGAAGCGGTAAGTGCTAGGGCGACCAAATTTGGTAATCAGCTTCCTCATCTCTTAACTTAAAGAAGTCAGGGTTTGGTTGTGCCAGGACAACCAGGAGCCCTGGGAAAATAACTGTTTTCCATAACATGCAAAGGGAGGGTCTGCTGTTCGGAGGGAGGCAATATGAGAGTGGCCAATTGTGCCAGCGAGCCTACTAGGGAGAGCTATCCTGAAGCTGCTCACTGGGGCAGCTGTACCATCAAAGGAATGGCCAGCAAGCAAGATGGCTCCCCTTTCCCAAACACTTTTTCCCTTTCCAGCCCTTGGATGCAGCACTGGGGGAAAGGGGAGAGAAAAAAGGCCCCTGGTAGCCAGGGGTGCTAGGTGGTCAAAGAAAGTTTGTACCAGATAGCATGCCCCCACCCTGAGCCCCTCCTCACTCTCAAACCCTCACTCCTGCTCCCTTAGTCCTTAGCTTCCTGCATGCCCTCCTGCACATCTCAAAAGCCCTGCCCTGACTCTTACACCCCCCACACTGCAAGCCCCCTGCCCTGAAGGACCCAGGCAATGCCAGGTAAGTCTGTTGGTAAAAATATATTTGAAGAGATGCCCCAAGGTTGTCAAACCAATATTTTCCACCCTTAACTGTCCAAATCTTATCTGCACACTGTAATACAATTCAAGCTACAATTGCATACCTGGGCTCACCATATAAAAACAAATTTACAGGTTCCATAGTGAGAAAGGAACCCAGGTAACAGAATTATTCTATTGCTACAGTATTGCTGGATCACAAGAATTGGGGAAAGAAATCCAGCAAAAGAAAAGGTGATATAGCTGCTGGATGTGACTGGAACTCAGTCATAAATGCACATGTACAAAGTACACTTGTTATATCAACTACATATAGACTGGCCAGCAGCTATGTCCAGTTTTGTGCTTAGTATGTTGTGTAGGGCTGTAAGCAACTAGTTGACTACCTGATAAGCATATGCAGCTGATAAGATGGCAGCTCTTAATACATTTAAAAAGCAGAGGCACAGTGTCTGGGATTGGGTGCAGCCGGGAGTCAGCTGATTCCTGGTTCGCACACGGTCCCCCAGCTACGTGGCTGCTGGTGGCTCTTTACACATTTAAAAGGCAGAGCCACAGTGGGGTTAACTCCCTAGGCCAGGCGCTAACCCTGCTGTGGCTCTGCAGTTTCCCCCTGTGACGGGGCTAACCTGCCCCACACTGAGCAGGAGGGAGAGGAGCCCGTTTATTGGGTAGAACACGCCCCTCCCCCGCAACCCTACTGGGCATGCTCGAAGTGCAGCCTCACTAGAAAAGGCTGCCGGGCTGCTCAGTTGGGGCAGACCGCTGGGGAGGAAGGAGCTCCGGCCCAAGCTGCAGGCCTGCCGCCGGACCGGCTGCCAGACTCAGAGCCGGAGGGACCGCCGCTATTTCTATTACCATCCCTGGGGCGAGCACGCCCCCAACGCTGACACCGGGGGGTCGCCCGCCCCACTGCAGGGGACACCCCCTGTGCTGCCGCTCCAGAGACGGGACCAGCTGATGTTGCCGCCGCAAGCCCAGCATCGCCAGGTGGGACCTCCGTCGGCCACAAGGCTGGGGTAGGAAGCAACCCAGGGCAAGGGGCAGGGAAAGCCCCGGTGGGCTCAGCACGTTTTGGGGAGTACCCCCCCCCCCCCCCGCTGAGCCAGTGGTGGGAACCACCCACCACCATTAGGGCCCTGGGTTGGGGTCCGGTGGAGAGGGAGGGCCCGGACCCCCCTACCCCAACCCCTCAGGGCGTGGACTAGTCCTCAGGGCCTGCTGTGATTGCTGGACTAGGCCTCAGGGCCCATTCCGGAGGCTGGACTAGGCCTCAGAGCCTGCGGCGATTGCTGGACTAGGCCTCAGGGCCCGTTGAGGCTACTAGATTAGGCCTCCAGGCCGGTTGCTAGTGCTTTAATTTCGGGGAGAAGGGAACGGGGCGGGGAGGAGCCCCGCCACACCCCCCTTATCAATTAATCGAGTTGTCGATGGAAATTCTATCAACTGCTTGATTAGCTGGTTAAACACAATTTAACATCCCTAATGTTGTGTGTGTGTGTGAATATCATACTCTCAAGTCAGTTTACACACACATTTCTTATTTTCCTTGTCTCTCAAAAACTAATATATTTGAATTTCTTCCTAGGAATCAGAAAGGCCACACATTTTCCTCCTGTATTACCAAGACAAGTCAGCTAAATGTGTTAGCAGCCTGTCTTTTGGAAATGAAGAAAATGTAAGATATACGCACAGATACAGCATATTCCTAAGTCATCTGTTGATAGGGAATCCTATTTTTAGCCACATATATTTGGTCTCATCAGCGTGTAGAAAGTCTGCATCCATTATATGCTTGTAGAATCTACCACTTCGTCACAGTCTCAGGCAAATGAAAGAAGTAAAGGGCTAGCTGCCATACAACAGCGAATAGTTTCCACTTTGGACATAGTACAATGTTGCTTCAGTTTGTGCTGCTGCAACTTCAGTCATACAATCAGCACCTCTAAATATCTGTCTTCAACTTTTCCCTTAGGAAACCGTAATTCATTCTTTGAAGAAACAATGAGGAGTCCTGCAGCACCAGGGCATATGCTTTTGTGGGTAAAATCTATTTCATCAGATGAATTTGAGTGGAAGTTACAGAAGCAGAGGTAGATATAAGGAAAAAGTTGTTCATGTTAATTAAGCTAATCAAGACAGGGTAGAAGTGAGAGAGGGCAAATTGCCTTTGTAATGTGTTAACCAATGGAGATCCTTTTTTAGTCCTAAACTAATATTGAAATTACAAATTAATCCCATTTCAACTGTCTCCCTTTGTAATAGGTTTTTGAAATTCTTTTGTAGGAGCATGGCTACTTTTGAATCCTTTACTGAATGTCCAGGGAGGCCAAAGTATTCCCCCAGGGGTATATATGTGTTACTCTTCCTGATGTCTGATTTGTGTTATTCCTTGAAGAGTTATGATTGGCAGAGTGGCTCATGTGAGATAACAGGGGGGAAATTGCCAATATATTTGTACTACTGGAACACATTTGTATAGAATTCTATTTGTAATGAATGCAAACCAGTGTTCCCTTTAAGCACCGCACAGCTTCACAGGTGATTAATCAGCCCCACCCAGTCAGTCAGCTCCTTGCAGGGAGCCCTGAGCCTCTGAATGGGCAGGTTTGATTAATCAACTGTGAAGCTGTGCTGCCATGCAGCTTAGAGGGAACAGTAGTGCAAACCCATATGTTTGTGCATATCATATAACTTTGTATGTTTACAGCATCTTTAGAATCATAGAATCATATGGCTGGAAAAGATCTAAGGAGGTCATCGAGTTCACACCCTGCCCAAAACAGGACCAATCACAACATCTTTAATGTTGATAAATGCAAAGTAATACGTATTGGAAAACCTAATCCCAACTATACGGATAAAATGATGAGGACTGGGACATTAGGAATAGTTCTCTGAAAACATCCTCTCAATGTGCAGCAGCAGTCAAAAATGCAAACAGAATGTTAGGAATAATTTCAAAGGGTCTGGAGAATGAGACAGAGAATATCTTATTGCCTCAGTATAAATCTATGGTACGCTCACATCTTGAATACTGCATGCAGATGTGGTTGCCTCATCTCAAAAAAGATACCTTGGCATTCGAAAAAGTTGAGAAAAGAGCAACAAAAATGTTCAGGGGTTTTGAATGGCTGCATATGAGGAGAGGTTAATAAAACTGGGATTTTTCAGAGGCGTACAGATAGTTCGGAATGGCTTGCTACACGCGGCACGGGGTTCGAACAAGCCGGCATTTAAAAATGGCGCCGGCCGGCTTATGCAAATGAAGCCCAGGAAATTCAAATCCCGGGCTTCATTTGCACGGTCGGTATGCATACATTACCCCGCTAGTTCGAACTAGTGGGGAAGTGTAGACATACCCTTACTTGGTGCACCTTTCTCAGATTGCACTTATATTAAACAGTTAAAACCACATACAGTGCATTCACCTGATACCAGTGATGCTGTGGGATGCCCCCCTTTTTGCCCACGGCCCTTGTATAGAAACGTAAACTTATCACACACTGGGACAGATTCACTTGCCACTGAGGTCTGTTGGAATCCTTTCTGTTATCTTCATCAGGCACTGACCAGGGCCCATACAGCTGCAACACACCAAAATAATCAAGACAGTGTTAAAAAGAAAATAAGAGCTCCAGTCAGAATTGTTTTCACAGAATTAATTTCCATTAAAAAAAATGGCAGCTTGGTGGAAATTGAAATTTTTGGCAGAAATATTTATCAGTGAATTTATTTTAGTGGTGAAAAAATAAAAATAAAAAACATCATTTTGATATAGTAAAAACCATTCATTTGCACTTATCATTCTGAATCACATCATTTTGACTCTTATTAAATGTTGCTTTAGATTTGGTATGCTTAAAGAGGAAATATTTAAGTTGAATGGACACTGTACCGTTCCATGCCTCAATTTGCTCAACTGTAAAATGGGGATAGCAACTCTACCCTTCTTTGAAATTGCTTTGTGATCTACGGACAAAGTAGGATTGCCCATCCTTTTTTTCCAATTAACTTCTATTACCAGCTCCTTGGCTCAGCTGTCCCAGGAGCAAAAAGTTGCGCTAAAGAAGGCTTATCTGGCTATTTGAGTATTCTTTTGGCCTGGGAAAATTTTAGATGGTGTAGTCACCAGCTGGACTACTATATCTCTTGCTCCATACATACCCCAGCAGAGTTATTGAGATCAGAGAAACGAGGATCATCTGGAAATTCCTAAGAAGCTACTGGCTTTGTGGCTTAATGCAGCTGGCATAATTTAGAGGAGCTGTGCCAAGAGATATGGGCAGGGCACAGAAAGCAGTTTTGCACTGTCTTCCTGAACTCCTTGGCCATATCTGAAGGTCTGGCCACTCATTTAGCTTTTAGTCTCTGATATTTGCTTCCACAAAACACAATAGCAAAACTCCATCTGACTTCAGCAATGTCGCAACCCATCAATATAGAAGAACTAAGTAACTGAATAAGCTGATAGAATGCTGCAAGAGTTGGTGTGATTTTGTTTATATAAAGGAGGGGTTGAGTTATGTAACTGTATGGTCCGATCTTCATTGTCCTTCTCCTCCATTATAATGTTTGTTAGATTATATTTCGTATTGGATTGTAAGTGCTATGGGGCAGGCACCATGCCTCCCTCTGCCTCTGGGTAGCACCTATAGGTCAGATCTCTCTTGTCCGGCACCATCCGAACCTGACTGGTCCTGAACAAGAGAATCTGCCAGCCCAGGGGAGGTCTCCTGCCACCATCCCCCAAGCACACTGCCTGCTGCTGGCAGGCTGCCCCAGCAGGCTCCCTGCCTGGCCCTCCCCCATCCCAAACCTGGCTGGGCTGCTTGTTCAGCTGCTGCCAGCTCCCTGGGCAGAAGAGACTCCAGCCCTGGTCCTGTGCTACAAGAAGCTGCCGGGGGACTCTGATTCCATGCTACCACGGGGCTCTGGCCTCAGCCCCAAGCTTACAGGGACTGCCACAGGACTCTAGCCCTGCACAAATCTGTGTTGCCAGGAGACTTCAGCCCAGCCTGGCCTGGCCCGACCCCACATTGCCATGGGCTGCTACAGGCTGCTACAAGGCTCTGGCCCCAATCTCATGCTACCCCCAGGTGGGCTGCTAACCCTGTTCTCCCAGCCCCACTGGCCCACCTGCCCTTAGGCTACCAGGCTCTCTGGTCCAGGAGCATCCATGGTCCTGCTGGATGGCAGATGTTGCCAGACCAAAGAGTGCTGGTTTTTGAAGGTACAATGGGTATGCTGCCCTGATTTGGTCCCTTCACAGCTAACAGGCTGCAAATATTAATAATAGTAGCATATTATTGAACTGTTCTGTATTAGACAAGTGGACAGTTACAATAACATGGAAAATTTATTCCAGGCAGAACTTGTTCAGGATTCTAAAATGCTAAATTGATATAGGAATAATACACTGCATAGGCTACAGTGCATACACTAATCCTTCTATACTATTAAATTAAATTGATACACAATTGAGTTAATATGATACTGTGCTAAATCATTAGAGTGAATGAATTCTGATATGGATATGAATTAGTATGAGTATCTAGTACTATTAGACTATTTGTTGTTTTTTTCAGTTGCAGACTAACTTGGCTACCCCTCTGAAGCGTATGAGTGTCTAGTTAGGCCAATAGAATTCACTGGCAGATATTACGTGGTTTTGCTGACCATTTATCATTTATATCTATTATCCCATTCTAGGTTCAGCCAGCAAATATTTTTGTTACATTCTGCAATGTAAAGTCTTTATAGTATCATCTTCAGTTATGTGAATGAAATGTTCCTTCACATTTTCAGATCTAAATTAAACACATATTATATTTATGTTCACATTATTCAGCTCCTCCAATAGGGAATATCCACATTCTGCTCAGTCAGCTGGACCCAGAGGCAGTGTATTTGGCTGAGTTTCTATCTAATGTCCAGTCCAAATATTCTCCCCAAATAATATGTCAGGAGTATAGTGTAGTAGACAGGATCAGAATCTGGAGTTTGAATCAAAATAACTCTTCAATCTCCATAATTAGAAATGTGCCTTTGATGATAAAAGCACAAGCATCGTGCAGCACAAAGGCACTAATTGTCATAAGCATGTCCTGATGGTTCTTTCCCTTAAAAATGTGATACACTTTAGAATGCTTCAAAATGCACAAGACCCTTACTATGCAATGTGAAATTCTGAAGATGATTGAATGATCTAAACTACCCACTTAGAAAACATTGGAGATTGTGGCTTTTGTGTTGACCCAGCTCAAAGTGCTGCTCATTATTATGCAAGAGGACTGGATTTGGGACACTCCAGATGAATTTTTCTGATTGTAGTGTACAGCCCAGAGAATCACACTTTATCTCTCAGCACAATGGGTGGGAGATAGAGCAATCTGGGAAAATTGCCATGGAAATTGATAAACTCCTGTTCAAATTCTACTCACACACTGTTTATCTGGATGGTGGAAAAACTAACAACATTTTATTCATCAGTCAGAAAAACAAAACAAAACCCCCTCTGTTAATTAGTAGGCAAGGTGGCTTTTACTGAGGTGTTGTAAATTGCTTCTGAGTGCATTGTGGGTAGTCATAAAAGGATGAATGCTGCAATATTTGTATTCATGTGAAAAAGGAAGGCAGGACCATGCCCTAACATTGTGCCCTGTCATGAATATGAAAGTAACTTAAAATGTCTTATAGGTACAGTCCTATTGCAACCTGGGACCCTGCCAGCTCTTTAAATAGCTGTCTGCTGGCTTGTGCCACAGCTCAGGCAGCTCATGTCAGAGCTGTGCAGCAGGGCACACTCACTTACTTTGACCTCTGCACTGTGCACATGTGATACTGTATATGCGCTGCTGCTGCTATGTGACATTATAACAATTTCTCTTCCTGATGAAGAATCCTGTCTTCTCATGCCCTGAGGAAGAATTGGGCTTAAAATCAAGAATGTAGCATCAGGGCAAGTACAAGCCACTTTAGGCTCTGTACTGGGAGTCCTTAACATCACCCTGCTGTGTAGACATATGAGAATTTGATGAGTGCTAATGTGCGTACGTGTGCAAAAGCAGAGGAATCACATGAGAAGCACTTTGTATAGATATAGCCTGAAAGGTCTGGGACAAAAAGGGTGTGTGTGTGAGAGAGAGAAACTCTGTTAATTACAGCAGTCCCCAACATTGAAAAGAGGCAAATGAGTCTGCATACAATTCAGATCAGTCATATTATTCAGGCAATACTAGAAGTTGTTTTTTCTGTAACAATCAGATTTGATAGTTGTTTCCCACAACTCTGCTCATTGTGCTCTAGTGTTGCACGCATTGCTGAATTTCTGTAGGCACTTGTTACTGTTTTCACAGAAAAATGATGGATGATGCCAATACTGGTACAGGTTCATGAAAGCAAAATGAAGCTTTTGCTTTTTAATTTTTGTGGTTACAGCAATTACTCCAATTACTTTCAAATTGACACTCTGGTCATCTGAAGAAGTGGGCTGTACCCACAAAAGCTCATGATACCATCTACATATTTTGTTAGTCTTTAAAGTGTTATCAGACTAATTGTTGTTTTTTAAGTTTATCCTCTTACAGAATAACTTGGCTAACCCCTCTGAAACTTTCAAATTATTGTTTGCACAGACCTTACACCACTTCTGAACAACCGAGAACAATCATTCTTCAACTTTCTCTGGTATCTGCATTCACAGCATCCAAACTTTAGGCCCTATGTTGCTGCTCTCATGAGTCTGTGGAAAAGTCCTCTGAGTGTAAGATCGTAAAGCATTTACAAAAACAGTATAGGACCATTTACATAAACTCAATTATTGTACATGCACAAGGGTTTTATACCTTATTCCATGTCAGCTAGGCAGGATTGAATCAAGCAATATATAATAATCACACATTTCTTGCCATCCAAATTCTATACATAGATAATCAATAATCTGTGTGGCTATATGTCTCTGTATAGCACTTCTCTAATTTGCCTTTATGTATCTTCTTATAAATATTTCTGAAAGTTTGTCTGTCTGTCTGTCTGTTTGTTTGTCCCGAAAGGTCTCCGAAACTGTAAGAGCTAGAAACACCAAATTTTGCATGGATACTACTGTTTTCCTGACTTAAATAACTGGATTGCCTATGTCTTAAAATCATTCCCCCGATTCCCAGAGCCCCAATTGGGCCCACTGATAATTCTGAAAGATCTCCAAAATGGTAAGAGCTAGAAACACCAAATTTTGCATGGATACTACTGATTTCCTAACTTAAATAACTGGATTGGTTATATCTCAAAATCTGTTCACCCAGACTCTCAATTGGACCACTAATCCACTTTTAGTATCTCCGAAACAGTAAGAGCTAGAAACACCAAATTTTGCTTGGATACTACTGATTTCCTAACTTAACTGGATTGGTTATATCTCAGCATTGGTTACCCCAGTTCCCCCAGAGCCCCAATTGGTCCCACTGATAATTAGCTTTTAGTAGCACCTGATCATAGAAACACGGTTTCCACAGATACTCCTGATTTCCTAACTTAAATCACTGGATTGGTTATATCTCGAAATCGGTTCCCCGAGAACCCCAATTGGGCCCACTGATAATTAGCTTTTAGTAGTGCCTGATCATAGGCATTTGCTGGACTCTTCTGTTAAGCATGTCACATAAACTGGGGCAGAGAATCAGCAACCTCCCCTATATTAGGGCACCAGCAGGTCTCCAAGACAGACCCAAATGTGGCAGATGCTGGCTGGGAACTAGCCTTGCTCATTGTGGCTAGGAGAACCCTCCAACTATCACAGCCTCTCAACATCTTCATGCAGCCGGGCTCTGACTGAACCCCTTCTGGAAATTAAAGTTCTTCCCTCCCCTCACACCCAAATGAGCCATCCTACCGCTTGCCCTCCTTTGGGCTGCGTGCGTTCTCCTGGCAGGGCTGTGTGCGTTATCAGCAAGTGCCACGCTCATTATGTACTTTGCAGGATTCAACTCACAGTACAAAAAGGAGGTGGGAAAAGGATTTAACCTATCCTTTAAATCAGGTTCTGTACCCAATGACTGGAAGATAGCTAATGCAACACCAATATTTAAAAAGGGCTCTAGAAGCAATCCCAGCAATTACAGACTGGTAAGTCTAATGTCAGTACTAGGCAAATTAGTTGAAACAATAGTAAAGAATACAATTGTCAGACACATAGAATAACATAATTTGTTGGGCAAAAGTCAACATGGTTTCTGTAAAGGGAAATCATCTCTTACTAATCTATTAGAGGTCTTTGAAAGGGTCAACAAACATGTGGACAAGGGGGATCCAGTAGATATAGTGTACTTAGATTTCCAGAAAACCTTTGGCAAGGTCCAAAGGCTTTTATGTAAATTAAGTTGTCATGGGATAAGAGGGAAGATCCTTTCATGGACTGAGAACTGGTTAAAAGACAGGAAACAAAGGGTAGGAATAAATGGTAAATTTTCAGAATGGAGAGGGATAACTAGTGGTGTTCCCCAAGGGTCAGTCCTAGGACCAAACCTATTCAACTTATTCATAAATGATGTGGAGAAAGGGGCAAACAGTGAGGTGGCAAAGTTTGCAGATGATACTAAACTGCTCAAGGTAGTTAAGATCAAAGCAGACTGTGAAGAACTTCACAAAGATCTCACCAAACTAAGTGACTGGGCAACAAAATGGCAAATGAAATGTAATGTGGTAAATGTAAAGTAATGCACATTGGAAAAAATAACCCCAACTATACATATAATATGATGGGGGCTAATTTAGCTACAACTGATCAGGAAAGAGATCTTGGAATCATCGTGGATAGTTCTCTGAAGACGTCCGCGCAGTGTGCAGCAGCAGTCAAAAAAGCAAACAGGATGTTAGGAATCATTAAAAAAGGGATAGAGAATAAGATGGATAATATCTTATTGCCCTTATATAAATCCATGATACGCCCACATCTTGAATACTGTGTACAGATGTGATCTCCTCATCTCAAAAAAGATATACTGGCATTAAAAAAGGTTCAGAGAAGGGCAACTAAAATGATTAGGGGTTTGGAACAAATCCCATATGAGGAGAGATTAAAGAAACTGGGACTTTTCAGCTTGGAAAAGAGGAGATTAAGGGGGGATATGATAGACGTGTATAAAATCATGAGTGGTGTGGAGAAAGTGAATAAGGAAAAGTTATTTACTTGTTCCCGTAATATAAGAATTAGGGGCTACCAAATGAAACTAATGGGCTGCAGGTTTAAAACAAATAAAAGGAAGTTCTTCTTCACACAGCGCATAGTTAATCTGTGGAACTCCTTGCCTGCGGAGGTTGTGAAGGCTAGGACTATAACAGGGTTTAAAAGAGAACTAGATAAATTCATGAAGGTTAAGTCCATAAATGGCTATTAGCCAGTATGGGTAAGGAATGGTGTCCCTAGCCTCAGAGGTGGAGGTGGATGACAGGAGAGAGATCGCTTGATCATTACCTGTTTGATTCACTCCCTTTGGGGCACCTGGCATTGGCCACTGTTGGCAGACAGGGTACTGGGCTGGATGGACCTTTGGTCTGACCCAGTATGGCCATTCTTATGTTATTATGGGTAGGGGGACAAGGTTTTGAGCACCATGGAGCCTGAGGACAACATGGTACACTCAGAACAGCCTATTCTCATTAGAACAGGTACGTTCAGGTGCTGCATGTTCTGATCATCTAAATATCACTAATTGCACCTGGTCTGAAAGTCTTTCACTTTCTCTGATCAATGCAACAGGTCCAGCTGCGGGTAGGAAGTCCATTCAGGTAGCCCCATGGAGCATGCACTGAAGGCACTCGGAAAGTGGCTACTTGGGGAGTAGTGATTTGCTGCTGCTCCAGAGCCCAGCAGAAATCCCCTCCATTTCTCAGGGTTTCTGGCAAGGAGGCTGCAGGCATTGGTTTGCACAGAGTCTTTAAGGGAAGATGGGCCTTCCTGATTTGTGGAGATTGAGAAAAGAGACCCAATGGGATTTGTCATTTTGTAAGCACATCACTAGCTATGTTAATTTCTTAAAGTAATATATCAGAAAAAAGTATTTCCAATAAATATGCTATGTTAATGTAATTGGCGTAGTTCATTCATCACACCTTTTACTATATTTTCCCTGGGTGATGCTGGGTATTTCTGCTAGTATTTAATATTTGTTTCAGGGAGTCTATAGTTAGCAGAACTGAAGGAAGTATATCTAGATCAAGTGGTCTGTTGCCATTCAGAACAATGAAGTAGATAACTTCTTTCCTCCTAAATATATATCACACAGAGGCACACAATTTTGTGTAAAATCCTGCCCTATTGTGATAGAGAAGTCCACAAGTATAAATCCCCTTTGTTTCTCTTCATAATCCTCACACATCTAGGATAATTCTTTGTATCTAATCACATACATAACAAAACCCCAGAGACTATATATTGAAATGAATGTTCAAAGATGTAGGGTTGCTACTAGCACTGCCTATCACATTTATAATGACAGTAGCCATATCATTTTTAAAAAATTTCCATGCAAGTTGCTAGTCATATAATTCAAAATCCTTCAGTCTTGCTTCTGATCTGTAGAGAGACCAGCAAAATATATCGTTGTGAATTAGCTTGATACAAGCTTTTACCCACAGTACATTATATGAAGCACAATCATTTGTACCAACACATTTATTTTCTGAAGAAAAGAGATTCCCCTATCTTGTTTCTTGTAACCAGTTAGCCTCATTCTTACAACCCCCCTTTCCATATCATTGTGTTGACAGCTCGATTTATTTTTTCTGGTAAAGCAGCAGCATGTTGATCAAAGGATTATGGCGCCTTACCTCTCCCTGAACCCGCAAATAAAGGAGCCACATAGACAAGATCTAAAAGTTTGCAAACCATTATCAAAGAAACAGAACGGGCAAACATCAAACAATCCTAAATGAGTAAAGAGATGAGAGCATCTGTGCTGTGATCCATCTACACAAAATCCATTGGTCTGCAGAAGAATGAGTTGTGCAGGATGAGACACAATGCATTATGATTCAGACCTTATGTTGTAAACATTTTAAGGAAACAATGAAAATATTTTGCATCAAATCTTCCCCCAAATTAAATCTGTAATAGAGCTAAGCCAGTCTTAAACTGCAGACTGAACACCCTCCGGGCTCTGAGGAAATTCTGAGCTGCATCAAAACTTTGCCTGTGTCTAGTAAACCGCAGTCTCCCCAGACAAACTGTAAAATGTGTCTGGTTTTGGGGTTGGTTAGTTTTTTTTCAACTCTGGGTTGAAATTCTGACCCTATTGTAAATAATAGAAGTTTTGCCATTGACTTCCCTTGGGTCTGGGTTCACTCTGGGTAAAACTTTGTATGAGGCTAAATCCCAATACATTTTACTGGTCTCACAACAGATGAGAAGCAAGCCTGAAGGATGTTGAGTAGCAACCTACATGGAAATATGGCTTGCAGTGGCTTTGGAAATGTTTGGAGTTCAGGCAGGAACAGTGTGAAAATCTGCTATTCTGAGCCAGGCAAAAGGTGACCATAATGGGATGAGTTTTGTTTTGAGTTTTTGGGAACCACAAATGTCATATATACCTTACTGCAGCATAAGACAAGCTGTGCAATGATTATGGCTATGAGATGCAAAGGAGTGGTGGAGAAAGTGACCATTAGTTCATCTGATATATTCTGTACAATACGCAGATCATAGAACTTTACAGTTACCCATTTAGGGTTGCCCCAGTATTCCAACATGTATTTAAAATAACATCAGGAGGCCAGATTACTCCTTGGATGGCTTTTTTAGGATTTCTGGGTACAAATTATTGAGGTCCACTGATATAAAAGTGGTTAGCCCTAGTAGATGCTGTTTAACATCCTCCTTAGTCACTAGTTGATTGGAGTCCTATGACACCTTACAGAGTATTAAATATATTAGATAATGAGGTTCTGTGGGCAAAACCTACTTCATCAGATGAATTAGGGTAGAAATTATAGAATCCAGGGTATATATAACATCAAAAAGTTACCTGTCAATTGTAGGACGAGTGTTAATGAAGCTTATTAATTCAGGCTGGATGTATCCTGTACACAGCATTTGATGTGGAAAGCTGAATATCAAGGCAGGGAAAATTGTCTTTGAACTGTGCTAACCAGTTAATATCTTTATTCAAGCCCACCTATGATATTTCTGCATCTTCCTGCTTCCTTCCAGATACAGAACACCAGTATTTATTTTAGCATATCTGCCTTTTCTGTATCATTCCTAAGAGTTTTGCCATATCTGTCTAGTAATAGAGCTATCCCATTGTTAGAAATCCATTTGGTCCTGATATTTGTAAGCAAAATATAACAAAACACTTTCTTAATGTCTTTAATTATGTAAGTCATGGCTTTCCTCCTTTTTCTTTTGCTTCTGTTATCATTTTTCAATACTTCATAACTCCTATTTTATATCAATTTTATATTGCTGTCTGATTTCCCCCTTTTTTTTATTTTCATGCACCAATATCGTAGGAAAAAGTCTGTGCTAAAAAAAAACTCATTGCAAATACCATTCAGGTTTGAACAAATGAACAAATGTCACAACTTGTACTAACTCCATTCCATATTGGAGTTCTTTTGACATATTAAAACACTCATAATCTGTGCTGCAATGGTTTATTATTTCACCAGATGCCCTAATGCAATTTCTTCCATATATTACTTTTTTCTAGACTCTTATTTTTCTGTTTAATTAATAGTGTGGGATTTTTAGTGAATCCTTTAAGCCCATTTTGAGCACATCTAAAGTCTCTTCTTCTTTCAATGTCAAGGAAGTGTTGTAATGCCATTGTCATCAGAACATATTGTCATACCACGCTGCAGATAAAAAACTTCTTGACATACCAAAGCCTTCTTTCCCATTTAACTGGTCACCTAATGTGGAATACGTTTGTGTGGAGCAGGTTTACACCTGAGCTCACCATACACTGATACCTGGTCTACGCTACATAGGAAGAATAAAGTGAAATATGCACCTCCAGCTATGTAAATTATATAGCTGGAGTCGATGTAGCTTACATCAAATTTCTGTGCTAACTACGTAGTGGGAAATGCTCCTGTCAGCTTCCCTTACTCATGGCTGCATCTAGACTGGCAAGTTTTTCCACAAAAGCAGCTGTCTACACTCGCCGCTTGAATTTCTGCAAGAACACCGACAATCTCATGTAAGATTGTCAGTGTTCTTGCGGAAATACTATGCTGCTCCCGTTCGGGCAAAAGCCCTCTTGCGCAAATGATTTTGCGCAAGAGGGCCAGTGTAGACAATGTGGTATTGTTTTGCGCAAAAAAGCCCCGATCGCGAAAATGGCGATCGGGACTTTCTTGCGCAAAACCGCATCTAGATTGGCATTGATGCTTTTCTGCAAAAAGTGCTTTTGTGGAAAAGCGTCCATGCCAATCTAGATGCTCTTTTCCGCAAATGCTTTTAATGGAAAACTTTTCCGTTAAAAGCGTTTGCGGAAAATCATGCCAGTCTAGATGTAGCCATTGAGGAGCAAGAGTACTGACACTGATGGGACATTTTTTTGAGTTTGATCTAGTGGGTCTATATTACACCTGCTAAATAAAATTGAACCCCGGAAGATTGACCATGGCAGCATCGATCTTCCATGTAGTGTAGTCATGCCCTTAGTCTCCATTGGGTCAAGGCTGTAATTTTAGAAAAATTCCATTGATTCAATGCAGATACACCAGTATAAATGAAATCAGAATCTTGCTCTTACGTCTTTTTCTTCCTTCCATTTTTTCTTTTTAAACCTACATTTTGTTTTAGCCTATATCCTCTTGTTTTCATCTGCCACTTTCCCTATCATCTATTCTATTTCAATTTCTCCTCCGCTTCCATCATAACAATATCCGGGCTTGTTTAAAATGAGGTCAAATGTTAGTTCTTCTGGATTACACAGAAATACATCTGTTGGGGAGCCCAACACTGCTTCCCCATGCCTTTTATTTCCAAAACAAAGCTAATGGTATACATTAATGGAAAGAAAGGAAAAATTGTAACTGATCCTAAATTTAGAATTATTAGCCTGATGCAAAGTCCACTAAAGATAATGAGAATCTTTCCTCTCATTTCAGTGAGTTTTGGATCAGGCCCAATATCACTTAGGTATTTAATAATATTGTTTTATTTTAGAGCTATACTAAGAACCAGGGGAAAACTGCCTTGAAAATTAAGCCCGTTTTTGTTCTAAAAAGGAAAGCTTAACAACTTTTGCCATGCTCTAGAGCTTGATTAAAGTACAGGCAGTCCCCGGGTTACGTACAAGATAGGGACTGTAGGTTTGTTCTTAAGTTGAATCTGTATGTAAGTCGGAACTGGCGTCCAGATTCAGCTGCTGCTGAAACTGACTGCCAGTTCTGACTAACATACAGGATCAACTTAAGAACCCCAAGCGTCCCCAAGTCAGCTGCTGCTGAAACTGATCAGCAGCTGATTCCAGGAAGAGCAACTCTGCCTCGGGCTTCCTGTAGTCAGCGCTGGTCAGTTTCAGCAGCGGCTAAATCAGGACGCCTGGGGCAGAGCAGCTGGGGTGCTGCTGGGTTGCTCCAGTAGCGCCGCTCCTCGGCACTACTGGACCAACCCAGCAGCACCCCATCTGCTCTGCCCCAGGCGTCCTGATTCAGCCGCTGCTGAAACTGACCAGCAGCGGCTGAATCAGGACCAGAGCGGCGCAGCGGGACCAACCAGCAGCACCCCAGCTGCTCTGCCACAGGCATCCGGAGAAAAGCCTAGTCTGCTGGGGGGCAGGGCGTACTAGCTGCGCCCCCCCCACCCCAGCAGACCAGGAAGACGCGGGCGGCGGACCGAGACGCACCGCGGTCCCGCCGCCTGGGTCCTCCGCGGCTTTGCTCCCAGCAAACCAGGGAGACGGGGAGCAAAGCCTCTGAGGACACCGGCAGCGGGACAGCCGCGGGGCGTCTGGGCTGTCCTGCTGCCAGCTTCCCCCACGGTTTGCAAAGCCTCGGGGAAGCCGGCAGCGGAGCAGCCCAGGCATGCCTGGGGTGCCCCGCTGCCCGAGCCCCCCCTCGGCTTTGCAAAGCCTCGGGGAAGCCAGCAGCGGAGCAGCCCAGGTGCGCCTGGGGTGCCCCGCTGCCCAAGCCCCCCCGCAGCTTTGCAAAGCCACGGGGAAGCCGGCAGCGGAGCAGTCCTGGCGCGCCTGGGCTGCCTCGCTGCCCGAGCCCCCCCGCGGCTTTGCAAAGCCACGGGGGGTTGGGGCAGCGAGGCAGCCCAGGCGCGTCTGGACTGCTCTGCTGCTGGCTTCCCCGTGGCTTTGCAAAGCCGCGGGCGGGGAGGCTCGGGCAGCCCAGGCGCCCCTGGGCTGCCCAAGCCCCTCCGCGGCTTTGCTCTGCGTCTTCCTGGTCTGCAGACCAGGGAGACGCAGAGAAAGCCCTAGAGTACACGGGCGGCAGGACCGCGAGGTCCTGCAGTCCGTGTACTCTGGGGCAGCCCTGTTCGTAACTGCGGATCCGACATAAGTCGGATCCGCGTAAGTCGGGGACTGCCTGTAGTTGAAAATTTCCAAGTGACAAGTAACTAAAGACCTATTTTTATTCCTTTCCTCTTTTTCAATTCTTGTGAACAGAACAGAAAATGTATGTGAATCACGTGGAATGAAAGAAAAAGATTGTCTTACATGTTCTCCGACTCTGTTCATTCCTCAGACACCCACCCAAGGTCCCTTCAAAAACATAGAAAAATGACTCCTCTTGACCCCCTTTCATATTGTCCTATAGAACTTTCTCATGAATTCAGTAGTGTGGCCCCATCTGTTTGCCCTGGGATCACAGAGCTCTTACCTCTTGTAAGCGGGAAGAAAAAAAAAAAAGTTTTTGGACTGAGAATTTCTTAAACTGAAAATATGCATTTCCTCTCAACTTTCATTGTTACTGATTCTTATACCAATCTAGCTAGTGATCTCTCTACACCATACCTAAGTGAATAAGTATGTCATTCCATTGAGTACTCTGGAAATCCATAAAGGATCATGCATGCAAAATAGGATTTTAAGCTAATTGCTTGAAAAATTCTTGCCTTTGATCGGCAGTGCAGATGTCAGGCCCTTATCCTGTTCCTATGAAAAACAATGAGAGCAAGTAGGCCCCTCAAGTGCAAATTTTATACTTACTCTATAGGTAAAACTCCCATATGTCTACACTGAAAAGTTAATTCGAAATAACAGCTGTTATGTCGAATTAACTTTAATAGTGTCTATACATGCAAACTGCTATTTCAAAATAGTGGAGCACTTAATTCGAATTTGGTAAACCTCATTCTACGAGGAATAACACCAACTTCGAAATAGCTATTTTGAATTAAGTGCTGTGTAGACAGTTAATTCGAAATAAGGAGTCTCCAGCCCTTCCCAGGGAGCCCGGGTGGCCACTCTGGGCACAACCAGGAAAACTTACTCTCCTCTTCCCCAGCCCCGGAGCCATTGAAGGGGTAGACCCTGGCCACAGTGCCTGTGTCAGCTCCAAGCCTGCCAGCCCAGAGCCAGCAGTGGTCACTGGGCCAGCCAGCCCTCCATCGCTCCCCAGGAGCAGTCTGCCAGCTCCCAGGAGTCTGACAGGGGCTGGAGAAGGTGTGCGCCTTCCTGGTCCTGGGTGGAGATCATGGACCTTATTCAGGTTTGGGGGGGAGGCCCGGAACGTCCATGATCTCCGCACTAGATGGAGGAATGTGGCCATCTATGGCAGGATAGCTGCCAGCCTGGCCACTAAAGGCCACATGCAAATCCAGGAGCAGGTTTGCATGACAATTAAGTTGGTCCGGCAAGACCCCGAACCCTGAGCCCTGAGCTTCCCCTCCCCCTTCTTCCCCCTTCCAGCTCCCTCCTCCCAGGTTTCTCCCTCCCCTCTCTCTTCCCCTCTCCCACCTCCTTTTCCTGGTCTCCCCAGAGGTTCATCCCCCCCCTAGTTTTGTTCAATAAACCTAGTTTCTATTTTTGAACATACGTGTCTTTTGTTTGACATCAGGAAGGGGGGCTAGGGAGGGGTAAGTGGAAGGATGTGAGGGAGGAATGGGGCATGATCCCCCAGGGGGGAGGACCGAGATGGCTCTGAGGGTTCCTCGGGGTGGGCGCTCTCTGGCGGGGCCTCCTGGATCCTGACAGCCCCCCAATAGACCCCCCCCCCCGGATGGCAGCCTGCAGCAAGTGCAGCCGGGCTGATGGCAATGACCACACAAGATGCACTCGTATGCCCAGGGGCAGCTCTGGCTCCATGTGGCCGAGTGCTGTGGTATCCCAAGTTCAGGCACTCAGGGCACTCCAAGACAGGACTGCTTTGCTGTCCCTCATTGAGGTAGACAAGCAAGCGGGGAACCCTGAGAACTGTCTATTTGGGGTGGGGGGTAGGGTCCCTTTAAGCATGGAGCTCAGTTAGCCTCAGGCAGCAGCCCCACACACTAAGTCTTAACCTGATGACCTGCCAGCACTGATTCTGGCCAGTCTTAACTTTGGTTTAGGGTCCATTCAGTGTGGACACGCTATTTCGAAATAGCAAAATGCTATTTCTAAATAGTTTTTGTGTGTAGATGCGTTAATTCAAATTAGCTTAATTTGAATTAACTATTTCGAATTAAGTTAACTCAGATTAACGCTGTCGTGTAGACATACCACTGTTATCAGTGGCCATACTGGACATAGAACCAATGCAGAATATGCTATGGACATCTGCAGTAGAGCCAGAGAGAATGCTTTTTAAAGTCCATTGTGTGTGTGTGTGTGTGTGTGTGTGTGTGTGTGTGTGTGTGTGTGTGTGTGCGCGCGCGCACATACATTCAAGCCCATCCAGAACCCTAAGTCTGTACGTGAGCAGCTAGCTTCTGGTCCTACTTAAGCTCCCATAGCTTCAGTATTAGTGTTATTCAGACACACAATATCAAAGCTAAGTCAGGTATGTCTACACATGACTCAGTCACTCCACTGATGAAATGTAGACATTCCCAGAGAGGCATATGATACATGTATTAGCCTGTGATGGGGTGCTGTATGCATAGCTGGATAGTGTTGTCTCCAGGTGGTTTTGGAGATTAGCTCAATCCTGCCCATGAATGGTTTATCTGCAGCCATGCTCTCTGTCCAGGAGTTGCTGCAGTCTCTGTGTGACTCAGGGTGGGGTGGGGAAGGTTGACGTGGAGAGTCTTTTTTCCTAAACGGGCTCAAATAGTTTTCCTATTCACTGCTTCACTAGTGCCACTTCCCAGTGGCTGGTTGGGAAACTAGCTTCTTCTAATAAAGTCTTTCCTCTCAGCCTTCTGCCTAACAGGTTAGTTGGCCCAAAATGGCCTCTATTAACCCTTTTAGGGTGAGTGTAGGTTTCTAAAATCTTGCAAAAGGAATATGAACAACACCTCCCTCTACCAACTAAGGCAACTATCCTGGGAGGTGATTCCATCTTTTCACTCCATCCCACCTCATAAGAAGTCTGCTATGGGGAGTTATGATAATCTGTATAGCTCCTGAATGCCCTGTTTCAATCAGTGCTGTGTTCACATAGTTCACTGGTATAAAATGGGGTGTATTTGCTTCATGCCACTACAACTTGATTTCCTATTAGACCTTCTGCCAACAGAGACATTTTGCCCATGCTGGAGTGAATCTGAATCAGTATATTTATGAATATGCAAAGTATTTGCGTTGTTGGAATTTTATGTTGAAAATTTACAAAACACTAACCTGCATGCTGCAAAATGATTCATTGCAAATAGTATTTGCAGCTGTTCAGGGTTTCTTTTCTAGTACTGATTGAAAAATCCAATTTCTTCTTTGTTTAGTTTCTCTGTATCTAACTCTTTTTAGATAACAAAGTAACAAAGTAGATAACAAATACAAAACCACTATCTATTCCAAGTAGGGCAACAACAGAGCAAATTGAGAATGCTATTGTTCTCTTTTTGTGCACTGTAAGATGCAGGATTTTAACAGTCCAGTCCCTGAGTGTAAATCACAAGCAAAAATTATCACATCATCAATTTAATTGCTTCTTCCCAGAATCCCTGAGATACTTAAAGTTTTATTTAACAAAGGACTGTATCAAAGGACTATCACCTTTAAATGATTAAAGCCATTCCAAAACCAATGGAAAGAGCGGACTGGGGTTTTTCACGGAGAAGCCAGATCTTGGAAAGTTTAATTATGGACAGTCATCATTAAAGCTGCATTTTTGTCTCATCAGGCATGGGGTGGCATGGAGTCCATGATTTTCTTGTTTTTCAGCAATAGAGCCATGGTTTTTGGCACGTGGGGATTTTTTTTTCTGGTGGCTGAATGGACATTGTGGTAACTGTTCAATTGATTATATCAAGAATCTTGAGTGCTGCCAAGTTAAACCCCAGACTGCATGGCTGGTTTATAAAGAGCTGTAGAAGCTCAGCAACAACAATACAATGAGGCAAAGGACTCACACAGCGAATTTTGGGCATGATGGGGTTTCTTCATCCCTCAAGGTAACATTTGGTATGAATGGAGTTTGGTTGAGGTCATAATAAGGAGAAGACAATTGTAGAACCGTTTTCATGCACCACTTTCTAGTTCCGTTCCCTCATGGGCACTACTCCTTTTGCCTTTTCATGGGGGAAGATGCCTTCTACTGCTCTCTCCTGGTGAATGATGTCCCACTCCCTTTGAGGCACATCTCTGCTTTCTTGTGCTGTCTGATGGAGACTGCTAGTTTCTGCTTCCTGTTTTTTCTGGACACAGTTGTCATCTCATTCCCTGTCATCTCTTCTCCCTTCATCTGGCATGGTCAGGTGGCACAGATAAGGTTGCAGGCTGGACCTAGAGCATTGCAGATTAGGGAACCCATCGACTGACTACATAGAAGACCTCAGGTATGTGTAAACCAAATCTGGAAAGTCTCACTGAGAGCTACATGATGGCACAGTCTTTACAAATGAAAGATCTTACTTTCAAACTTCATACACTTGGGAGAGGAGAAAATCCAGAGCATGCGTTTAAAAGCAAAAATTTTTAAAACAGTGGGCCAGAATGTCAGCTTTTTTGTCCAGGTGTTTTCAAGTAACAGGGCTACTCCATTATTGTCCTCTGATGGGAGAGAGGTCTCATGGCATAAGGCATTCCCTATGGTACGTACCCATAGCTTTGCCACTTGCTTTCCCTGGCTTAGGAGGATATGACTGGAGTGTGCAGTATTCCAGAAATCTCCTGTCAGCAGAACAGTGCCTAGAGACTAAAAAAATGCAGAAAATCCTATGATTAACATGATGAAAGAGTAAGTGATTAAACTGAACGGTGTAAATTAAGAACACACAGCATGCTGTAGATCTCAGAATCTCTCCAGAATGATTCTTAACTTGAAATAGTTAGATGTGTCTTTGCAGTGTTCACATTTTCTGTATTTAGTCAACATAGATTTCAACAGATCAGCAAACATCAGTTAAGTTTCCAGATTTCTAGTTTCCTCTTGACCTGTCTTAGATTCAAGACATCAAAGACTTAACTGCACTGAGGTTTACTTTAAATTACCCAACACAAAAATACAGATATGTTAGATATGGTCTCACTCCTGTTACCTGAACAAAAAAGCAGAGTTACCTATCCTATTATCAACAGCATAGTTCTAAAGCAAATGTACCTAAACTATGTGGCTATTTTGCACATTTTCAGTAAGGATAGGTGAACTCCTCCAGACAAAACAAAAACAATGAAGATTGTTGTTTTTGTTTTGTTTTGTTTTATTTTTTACCTCCAATGCTTTTCTATTTTCACAGACATCTCTTCTTTCTAAGTTTCCCAGAGAAACGATACCTGCATTGTCTCTGATCTAGGAAGTCACAGAAAGTATCTTTATACATCATATTCTTGAGTCCTGCCATATTTCTAGCTGAGTTTTTCACCCCTGTAAGTTTAGTTTATGCATCTGAAATCTACAGTGGTTATCTGGACTGATTCTGTGAAAAAACAATGTAATACATGGGCACATATGCCCTAGTTATTCAGCATATAAGAAGGGTTATACCTTCTGGGGCAGGTTAAATTCTTGTTAGCAGAAAAATGAGTTGCTGCAGACTAAAGTTATTACTTACTAGCCTCTTTTTTATATGATATTAATATAGTTCCTACCTGTGCTTTAGATGAAGGAGCAAAAAGAGAAGCCATATAAGCAGCACAAAATCTCAGTAACCCAGCAAAGCAGCTCTGGTCTAAACCTTAGCCAAACAGTTTGCACATATATGCTGTTCCCAGAAGCTGTGCAAAACTTGTGTGCCTTAATGTCACTCCAAACACTGTACCTTGTTAAGAAAATGTGTTTGGGGCTGTGCCTCAAAGGAAAGAAAAGGAAAGGAGCCGCACAGTCCAGTGAATCCAGCTCCAAATAGGTACCAACATGTCTAAGGACTGTCTGTATTAATACATTGAACTGTTTTAAGATAACGTATTTGCACCAAGTTCAGCTTTTGAAATGTGATCCCATCTTTAAAAGTGTTAAGCACTAAGGGGTAAATTAAGCTCTGGAATAAACATGTGAAAATCCTGTTGACTTCAATGAGATTTTCATCCATTTATGCCAGAAATGAATTTGATTCTGTGACATTACATCCAACCTATGTGATAACAACCCCTTTGAAAATATTCATTCTCCCTTCAGATATTCATTCAAATAAAGATACTGATTTAATATTTGTCCCAGTTTTCAAGTAAAGATTGTCCTAAATCTCTCTCTCTCTCTCTCTCTCTCTCTCTCTCTCACACACACACACACACACACACACACACACACACACACACACACACACACACACTCTCTCTCTCTCTCTCTCTCTCTCTCACACACACACAGACACACGCAAGCCTGTGAAACTTCTCTGACAATGTATGTCTTAATTTGGACAGTGACATATGCCTGTGTTTTGGGTGGAGGCTCCTATTGTTTCAGCCACCTACTTCTATAAAAAACTTTTTTTCTTACATTTATCCCAAATGGATGGTAGCTGCTACACCCACCTGCTTCCACAAAGGTTAAGTCAGTCCATAACTGTTATTGATTTTGTGCACACGCAAAGAGCCAGAGTAAAAACAGGGTCCCGAATTCACACACCTTCATTCACTTAAAAAAAATTGTTGGCATTTTGTGACTTGTGTGTCCACCAAGCAGGACTATGACTATTTTTCCTCAGAGCACTGTGTCAATAGATAATTGTACAAAAGGGGCTTATTCTTGACTCATAATAAAGGAAGACAGCCCCCCCTTTCCTCTGTGTATTAACTAATAAGACACACGGTACTTCACAATTAGAAATCTGATATTTCTGCATCATCTTTCATTTTGGAGAATCTTAAAACACTTTAAAAACTACACATGCATTGTGGATTTTTCAAAAGCAACATAAAGGAAGTTAGCTCTGTATCTTCCATATTTGAAAACAGCCATTTAAATACATGTCATTAACAGCAAACCTGTACTCTTCACTAAGCTGGAGGATGGTTGCCAAGAGGGCAAATAGCACAGCCCATAGCTTAAGAGTGAGATGAGGCAAATTTTTGCCTGAAAGACGATAGCAACATCATGCCTAATCTTATGAAATATGCCAGTGGGTCTTTAGTCCTTCCAGAGACCGATTTTGCCTTGTTTTTTTGTTTTTTTTAAGTGGCATATGTGTTCATTTCCACCTGACTTAAGCATAACGTTATCACTATCTGGGGTAAAATCTACCTCCAATACTGTCCCATAACTTGGCACATCACTTTCAAGCATTGATGCTTCCAAAAATGCCTCTTTGTTCCACTGCAGTGTTATGAAGGGAATGATAATAGAAAAAGTGATGTAATCACTGTAATAAATGTGTATTATTTAGTAACCTTAATTAAAATCCTGGCAGATTCTGAAGCCTGTACTTCTTTCTTTGTGTTGCCCATCACAAAGCCTGCTTTTTATGTGGTTTGACACTACCAATGCATTCTCTGCTGACTGACTTTTTCTTTTCTTTCCATGCTTTAGTTTATGACTCCCTATTTCCTCACTCTTCAGAAATGTCTATTGATGTTTGTCATGTCTAAGCTTTGTGACTCTTGGCATGAACCCCTGGAGGCAAATGGGCAACTGCTGTATTTCAGCTACCATAAGCATGCCCGATATTTCTCCTAGTCATAAAATTCTGAGATTAGCCACTGACAGTTAAATTCATGCAAAGTTGGTTAGGATGATGTGGTACATGAAGACAATCCATTTCTGTTAACGAATGCCTGGTGGTTTTGTATTCTTTTTCCATTCTTATTTTGAAATTATGAAATATGTTTGTTACCATGAGTTAGAGTATCTCTCTAAGTCTAAAATTAAAAGAAAAACAAAATAAAAAATAGAAATTGTCTTATTGTTTCCTGGTACTGTTTGTGCATCTGTATCCACTTGTCTCTTGTCAGCATTGTAAGCTTTTGAGGTCAGAAATCATGTTTTTGTTCAGTCTTTGTTCAGTGCCTAACACAATAGCATCCCGTTCTGTGACTGGGGATCTTAGGCATTAATACAATACAAATAAATATTAAGTTATAATAATAAAAATAATGATAAATGGAGTAATTTCATCTGATCTACCTCAAAGAAACGCAAATCAGTGAGAAGATAATAGTGATAGTTTTATCATTAGTCTTTTTTTCCTTTTAATGAATTCAGTGCCTGTGAGAAGTAGATCATCAGACTCTGGTCTATTTATGAGTAGAAAAAGTTAACGTGAGCAATAGTACATCATGGGTTCTAAGAGGATCTCATCAATTTTATTTCAGCTCAGCTATGAAGGGAGGTAATGAGAAGGTAGCTCATTCGTCTGGCCCATTCTATCCTTAGATTTCATTTTTGATATGACAATATTTAGTCACCCTAACTGAGACACCAAATCATTCAAATATAAGCTACTGAAGAGCTGTCATAAGTTGATGATTTTCCCTCACTAGCAACTCACCTGGCTGCATGCCGATAAACTAGAATGAAAGGCTCTTAGATTTAGCATCACCAAGCTCTTGAGCCATTTGGGTTGAGCAACTGTTATGTAAGACTGTGGGGAAGGTGGTGGATGATCATCCTCCATTTTGTAAGGCAGGGCTCTAAATTGTGGGTGAGTGGGCCTGATAGGACAGTGTCAGGTGACAGCATACAGCAGGATCTCTTTTCTGTCATATGTAGAGTTTGAATTAAAGTAACTGTTAAAAAAAAAGCTAACTATGCTTTAACAAGAACACTGTCACATCTTTCAGTATCCTGCTTCGCAATATGTCTCAGATGTATGTTATTTTTAGAAAGGCCCGGGGCAAATCTAGGTCCTGTGTGATCCACACAAAAACCCTATCTGATACACATAGGGACCCTCTGCTTCCTATCAGACACTCAGCTTTTTGTGGTTCTCTGTAGACTCCATATCAGCATGGCTCAAGAAAACATGCTGACAATACTTCCCCCAAGTCTCTGGAATCACCCTTTAAAGAAGGCTCTGCAGGCAGAGATGATGCACAAAAAAGTGAAGATTACCTCAAATTCCATTTACTTTTCTAAGTGTTTCGCTCAAAGCTTGAAAAGGAGTGGGAATTTGTGGATCCTTCATAGATAGACCCGTCCCAGCTCTCCTTCGATTCCTGTCCTGTATCCTCTCTACTCCTGGAGTGTTATCAACATTTTTACACTTCGTATTTCTTGATCTTTTTCTGGATGAGTTTGAAAGCTGAAAGCTGCACTAACATAATTTTGGTTTTATTATGGTTTTTTGCAATTAATTTCCTTAGCATTTAAAAAAAGTAGAAAAAGAAAGAAGAAAAAAATGAACTGAGAGAGAGAGTGTGTGCGTGTGTGTGTGTGAGAGAGAGAGGCTACATCTCCACAACAGGAATAAGCTACACAAATTGAGCTACGTCAACTGCATAGCTTATTTCAAAATTGGGAGTGTCTACACAACACTTATTTTGAACTAAAGCACTCTTCCTCTGACTTCCCATACTCCTTGTACAATGAGGGTTACAGGAGTGAGAGTAAGAAGTCCTCCAGCTTGACAGTATCTAGACATTATTTCAAAATAACCACCTGCTGTGTAGATGTGGACTAAGCTATTTCAAAATAGCTACTCTACTCTGCACTAGTTAGGCCTCAGCTGGAGTACTGTGTCCAGTTCTGGGCGCCACATTTCAAGAAAGATGTGGAGAAATTGGAGAGGGTACAGAGGAAGAGCGACAAGAATGATTAAAGGTTTAGAGAACATGACCTATGAAGCCAGGTTTCATGAACTGGGCTTGTTTAGTTTGGAAAAAAGAAGATTAAGGGGGGACATGATAGCGGTTTTCAAATATCTAAAAGGGTGTCACAAGGAGGAAGGAGAAAATTTGTTCCTCTTGGTTTCTGAGGACAGGACAAGAAGTAATGGGCTTAAAGTGCAGCAGGGGAGGTTTAGATTGGACATTAGGAAAAAATTCCTAACTGTCAGGGTGGTCAAATATTGGAATAAATTGCCAAGGGAGGTGGTGGAATCTCCCTCTCTGGAGATATTTAAGAACAGGTTAGATAGACATCTGTCAGGGATGGTGTAGAAGGAGCTTGGTCCTGCCTTGAGGGCGGGGGGCTAGACTCGATGACCTCTTGAGGTCCCTTCCAGTCCTATTATTCTATGATTCTATGAAAATAATGCTAGTTATTTCAAAATAATGTTGCTGTGTCGAGAGAGAGAATTGCAAATGACATCATATGAAGCAGTTCTCATATGACCTTACCACTTAATATACTGTCATACCATATAATTAGAGGGAAAGGGGCTATGCTAAATGACCATGGGAGTTAAAGGTATGGGTCACTTTAGATTTTAATACTTTGTTTATTATTTCCCATAATTATGTCATTAAATTACTGAGATTGCTGTGTATTGTATAAACATTATTTAACATTCAGATTACTTTAAAAGTCTAAATAAAGTTTTGTAATAAATTCAGATTGGTTCCTAGGGAATTGCGGAATAAGAGAACCAAGTCTAGAAAATAAAACCTGCAAAGCTGTTCAAAAATTGTTTACCTTACTTTGTTTCTTTGCAGGAAATGGAATTCTAAGAAAACCATGTGTCAATCCACAGTCAGAGAAGTATTCCAGGGAATGCTGGGGAAGACTCCTTCTGTTACTTCCTGTCAATTGCACCTTCCTATGTTTCCAGGTAGGCTATCACAGGGCAATTTCATTCATCTTTACGAGATCTAAATAGTGGCTTGAAGCTCCAGGATCAGTGACAATAAAGGAAGGTTTGACAGAAGTAGCATCAGTTCTATCCTACCTAAAAGTTCTCCCTCACAACCATCGATTATAAAAGAATTGATTACATTTACACCTTAGAAAGTTTGACATGCCTGCCACAAGCTTATGTAGGAATTTCAGATTGGTAGATTTAGTATCTCCTGGGGAATTCTATTTATATTGTTCAGATGTCACGGCATGTTGTGTGGGTTTGATATGGCAGAGCACAATCCACGCTTTTTAACTTTGGTGAATAGGATCATAGCTTTTAGACTGAGGAGGAAGTGCCTGGGTTGTAAAGGTTAAAACACTCTCCTTCCTGATTATGGGTGAAGGGCAACTGTGGTTTTCCCCGGGTTGGGAGTTACAGAAAATAATCCTATTGATAAACCATAAACATACCGTGGCTATGTGTAGACTGCAGGCTTCTTTTGGAAGAAGCATTTCCAGAAGAGATCTTCTGAAAAAACTTCTTCCAAAAGAGAGCATTCACACTGCCAAAGTGCGTAGAAAAAGTGATCTGCTTTTTCGAAAAATAGCGTCCAGACAGATTGGATGCTATCTCGCATAGAAAGCCACCCGGAACCATTTCAGGATGGACTTTAGGTCACCAGTTGCTTCTGAGTGCTGGAGCCTAGCAGAGACACACACTTAAAGGGAACCCCCCTTCCCCCTAGACAGCCATTTCTCTGCTTCTGTTGCATGCGTGCCTACCTCTTCAAGGGACAGCAAAACTCTCGCAGTGCATGCTGTGGTTGCCCTGCTTTTTTGGATGCCACAGCTTTTTCCTTTATGCCATGGAGCTGGAGCTGCCCCTGGGCATGCTATAACCCCACTAAACCATGCTGCAGTTTCTGAAGCACTTTGTGCCAGCTGACTTGCTGGTTCTGACCAAGCTTGACCCTGAGCTCATTCTCAGGATCCTGGGTGCAGAAGCAACACCCTTGCCACCTCAACCCTCAGTAGAGAGGCATTTTTGGAGGCTGGACACCAGTTCCAACTGATGAGACCAGCTGGTCCTGGAGTGGTGGGACCAGTGGTGGGACCGGCGGTGGCTCCAAAACTGCCACATGAGAAAGGCCACCTTTTTGGAGCTGTGTGCCTGGCTCACTCCTGCCCTCCAAAAATGTAACACCCACCTGCGGCCCACCATCCTCCTGGAGAAGCGGGTTGCCATCGCTGAATGGAAGCTCGCTACCCCAGACAGTTATCCGTCGGTGGGCAACCAGTTCAGTGTGAGGAAGTCCACTCATGGAGGTAAGGCACTCTTGGGCTGCAGTCCCTGCAGTGGGGGGAATGCCTGGAAAGGAGGACCCTAGGGAAAGGGAGGTTGGGGTGTGTGGGTTGGGGTTGTGCCATCCCACCCTCACACAGCCCTGCTCCTGGGGAGTTGGCCTCATAGGGGGTGGCTCCTGGGGTGTTGGGGGGGGAGGGAGAATACGAGAGGGACGGGCATCTACTAAGGGCTTAGGCACTGCCTCTCTCATTCTCTGTTTTGTATGTTTGTTTGTCTCCTTCTACAGGTCGCGAGGGCCATCAACTCCATCCTGCTGAGGAGGGTCATCCAGACCTGGACCCCAACATGGCCAGATTTTCTGCCTTGCGGTTCCTAAATTGTGGGGGAGCGATTGATAGGACCCACATCCTGGTCTGCGCACCTCAACATAGAGTGGTCCAGAACATCAACCTTAAGGGCTACTTGTCTATGGTGCCTCAAGCCCTGGTAGACCTCCATGGACAGTTCATGGACATTTGTCGGGTAGTTGGACAGGGCACATGATGCCTGGATTTTTTGGAACTCTAGCCTTTATGGGAAGCTGGAGGTGAGCACATTCTTCTTCCACTGGGACTTTACGGTTGGGGCCATGCAGATGCCATTGTGCATCAGCAGCCTATCCCCTGATGCCATGGCTAATGAAGCCTTATACTGGCCACCTGAACTGCAGCAGGGACCAATTTAATGCCCACCTGAACCAGGCCAGGGTCCAGGTGGAGTACGCCTTCAGTCGCCTCAAGGTGCATTTCAGGTGCCTCCTGACCTGTCTGGATGTGGAGGAGCACAACATCCCCAAGGTGGTGTTGGCATGTTGTATCCTCCACAACATTGTGGAGAGGAAGGGGGAGGCCTTTCTCCCAGGGTGGGGGACAGATGCCGGCTGCGAGGGGAGACTCTTCAAGCAGCCATGGACAGCTGCCATCCATCAGGCATATCAGGCAGGGGTGCAGATCTGGGAGGCCCTGAGGCAGAGTTTCTCTCAAGGACCCCAGTAACTCTCCCCAGGGCCTCCCCCCCCAGGGGCCTCTGGTTTGCTGCCCTGTCCCTTTCCCACCACAACCCCACCCTTCGCCCCTTCCCTAGCCTCTCAATAAAGACACCTGTTCGGTTTTGAACAAAATGAACTTTGTATTTGTCTTTTACAAAAAAAAGAGGGGACGGGGGCTCATAACCTGGTGGAGGAGGGGGGCTCATAACTTGGAGGGGGGCTCGGAGTGGTATGGGCCACCTCAGGTGCGGGGACCTCGTCAGACTTGGCGTTGGGTGGGTCCTGAGACCACAGTGGGCTGGGCAGGAGGTGGGGCTGGAGAGGGTCAGGAATGGCAGGGGGAGGAGGCATGGGCATTGCTTGAGGAGGGAGCACAGGCATCGATTAGGGGACAGGCAGAGGGGGAATAGGTATAGCAGGGAGGGCAGGAGGGTGATAGGCAGGAGCAGACACAGCAGCTGGTTGTGCCATCATTTCCCTCATGATGGCACACATGCTATCACACCACTGCATGAGTTGGTCCCTCATGTGGTTGCTCCATTCGTCCATCTGGCTTTAAACATTGGCATTCTGCCGCTTGGAGCAGAGATCCTGGAGTGTCTCCTCCTCACCCTACAGTTCAAGGAGGGACAGGATCTGTGCTCTGGACCAGGCGGGTGCCTGCCTCTTGGTCCCACTGGGTGGGTCCTGGGAGCCCTGGGGCTGCTCCCTGTGAAGCCCAGAGGAGTCTCAGAGGGCTTGATTCTGGGACATGTTGGCAATGTCTGTGGCAGGGAAAGCCACGCAGTCAGGGCGCTGCTTCCAGGCCAGCTTCCTGCCACAAGGCTTGTCCAGGGTGCCTGCAGCTTTAAGAGGGGCCAGGAGACAGGAACTATAGAGTTGTGATTACTTTGGACGGAGTGGCCTCCAGGGCACCTGTATTATTTCCTGGAGGCCTCTTCTTTTGGAAGAAAACCCTCTTCCCTGTCCACACCCGCCTTTTTCTGAAAGAGCTCTTTCAGAAAAAGGCTTCCTCCTTGTAGACAGAGGATTACCACTGTTGGAAACACCCCTCTGTTTCAATGCTTTCAATTTTCTTTCAAAAGAACGCGATTGCACTGTGGACATAATTGAAGTTTATTCGGAAAAATGGCCGTTTTTCTGAAAAAACTCTGTAGTGTAGCCATACCCTATCTGGATTGAATGTGGAAGGGTCAGCAGATGCAGCCAGCCTATATGTGTGGAATTTTATGTATGCAAGAACAGTGACTAGTCATAAACAAACTTTGTTATAAGCTATAGTATCCTTATTAGATAATCTTTCTATTAAGCTGTCACCGTTCTTGTCTGTCATGGGATTTTCAACTTGCCCCTCTTGCACATGCGCCGGCTGCCCCCACCAGCTCCTGCAAGTGTGCTCTGCCACCTGGCTCCTGCTGTGGCCAACATAGCAGGCCACCCCCACCAGCTCCAGCTCCCAGCTCCCCGGGCAGGTCCCCCCGCCAGCTCTGCATCTCAGCCCCCACATCAGGCTGCCCACGCCAGCTCTGGTTCCCCTGGCAGGCTGCTGATGAGGCAGGCCACTCACGCCAGCTCCTGTTCCAGTTCCCAACAGCCCTGGCAGGCCGGCCGCGCCAGCTCCTCCAGGCGGCCTACCTGCCTTCATGACGGCTGCTCTGGCTCCCAGACCCCGCAGCAGGCTGTCCCCACCAGCTCTAGCTCCCCCATCAGGCTGCCGACTCAGCAGGCCACCCCTGCCAGCTCCAGCTCCTGGCATCCTTGGCAGGCAACCTCTGCCAGCGCCAGCCCACCTGGCAGGCAACCAATGAGGCAGGCCACCTCCGCCAGCTCTGGATCCCGACCCCTGGCAGCAGCCCAAGAGCAAGGGGGGGACAGCAGCCCCACAACTAGGAGCACAACAGCCCCAGGGCTGGGGGAAGGGTAGCATCCCCAGAGTGTGTGTGGGGGGGGGGGGGGGAGCCAGCAATCCCACAGTGTGTGTGGAGGGGAGAGAGAAAAATATATATATAAAAAAATAGTTAAAAAAAGACAATCTTTCTAAAAGCGCACCAAAAGAGTAAAAATAAAGTTTTCAGCTACCAATTTAGGAGAAAGATTGGCTGGCTAACAGTTAGCAACTACCTTGAATCGAACTTAGTGATCCAATTTTTCTCCTAAATTGGTAGCCGAAAACTTTATTTTTACTCTCTTGGTGTGCTTTTAGAAAGCCTGTCTTTTTAAAAACTTTTGTTATATATATTTTTTTATAGGTTAGAGGCCATCTTAAGAACACCATGCCCCTGTTCGGTGGTGAATGTGTTTTGAAAGAGCTGAAGCCAGTGATGGGAAAAGGATTGTCTTTGCCTACCTCCTTTCATCAACTGCCAGTTCTCTTAGCGTGTAGGTCTAGCTTGTTTTTGTTTGTCTGGCAATCAAGCTGTGGCTTCTTTAATCATGAGAACATAACTATTCTTGCGCACATGTGGCTATGACACGCAGCTCCATCACATACAAATTATTCTCCTTAACCTCTGATGAGAGGAGAAAAGCAATGGGCTTAAATTGCAGCAAGGGAGGGTTAGGTTGGACATTAGGAATAACTTCCTAATTGTCAGGATGGTTAAGCACTGGAATAAATTGCCTAGGGAGGTTGTGGGATCTCCATCACTGGAGAGTTTTAAGAGCAGATTAGACATACACCTGTGAGGGATGTTTTAGATGGTCATTGGTTCTTCCATGAGTACAGGGGAGCAGACTTGATGACTTCTTGAGGTTCCTTCCAGTTCTAGTATTCTATGGTTCTATGAATTCACTTCTACTGAAGGTAAGATGACCATAACATAGTTTAGTAAAACATACACTATGTTGGAGATACTCAAAACACCACATTTCTCAATACAATTTTCTACTGGAAAATAGATCTCTAAAATACAAAGCTTTAGGCTACAGAGGCAGTTGATTCTTATTTATTTACTGGGTATAAATATAATTAGACTTTCATCACAAAAGATTATCATTACCTGGTGCAGGTTTTATTTGACAGGTCTGATAATCAATCATCAGATTTCACTACTTGTTTTGTAGCACTGTATTTCATCACTTGATACAGTATGTAACATTATAAAAACCTTACATAAGTTTGTTAATGGAATATTTATTTGAATGGGTTTCACTATAAATAAAAGTTCTCTACATACTTTTTTTAAATAAAAAGTTTATTTTTACACCAACTATTTGCTTTCCTGTGCTAAATCTGTGTCAAGGAGAAATCCAGGACTGATGGAGCATGAACATCAAATTGTTTCTCTCCTAGAATGGGTGATATTTCCAGGTCAGGTACGAGACTTCTGGTAGTATACTGCTTCACTGCTTCAACAGAACTTGTACTTTTTCCAGCACTGTAAGTCACTTATCCTTTGAGAAAGAAAAAGAAGGCTGGTATAGATTAGGAATGGTAATGTAAAGCTTCTACCCACTGCATAAAATTCTTTTGCATTAATACAAGCATTAAATTGTCAATGCTTTTTCCATATACTTCAGATATTAAACAGGACATGCCTGCTAGGGTTGGTATAAAATTCTGTCAACATTTTTGGCATACAAGGTATCGGCCTCGGGTCAATATTTTCTTTACCAAATTTTGTTGTTTCAATTGCCTTTTTTACACTCAGATATAGTAACTCAAACATTTTTTTAAAAAATGAAATTTGGCAGGCCATTAGTCCATAATGTGGTCTAATGCCTTTGGGTGTTTTTTTGAATGTAAATTACCAAGATATTTAAGGTTTGAGGTTTAAAAACTGTGCACGCACTTTATCGACTTCTTTAAAAAATATTCAGTATGCATATTTACTGCACATGTATCTTATAGAGAGTGGAGATTAAACTGCAGATTACTTGTTAAACTATGCAAACTTTTATCCATGTACTCCTATTGAATGTTTTTTATTGTCACAAAAGTTGTGGTAAAATTACAATAAAAGCAAAGAAAAGTGAGGCATGAAAAAGCAACGTTTAAGTAACAGTAATGGTTTAACTTGGCCACACAAAATAAAGAAGTTCATTTATTCCCCTGGGATCTGATCCAAAACCCACCAGGGTCAATGAGAGTTTTTCCATTGATTTCAATGTGCTTTGGATCACACTGCTCCATTGCTAACTTACCCTATTGTACTGATCTATTAAAGCATATGTAGATTGCACAGTGGCACATTCATCTCAGTTACCTGTAGAGTGTATTTTATACTTTAGGGCAAGTTACAGGTGGCATAGAAGCTTTAATTCTGAATTTCTTTGCTCCTCTAAGTTTGAGTCAAACAATGAATATCATTTTTATATAATCGTGTTTTATAGCTGTTAGGTTATATTCATTTATTAAATAATAGGGGTTCCTATTGAAGGACACCGATAAATCCCTATACAGTATTTAAGGGAAATATTACAGATCTTAACATACTGAATACACTCTATATAGGTTAGGGAATTCTAACAGATATTACCTCATTTGAAAGTAATTTTTAATAATTAGGTTAGAAACGTATTTTGTAATTTTTGTTAGACTTACACAAACTACACTTTTCTTGTAATCAATTAAAAGTGGCAGTGTAACATATAACACTCATTAGGAAGTGATTCCTGAAGGTAATGTACAATTTGTTCCTTATGGTGATTTGTGGGAGCTTATAAACTCTTTCTGAGATGCTGGCAACATCCACCAAACATCTCAGACACATTGTCTATCTGAACCTGAACTTTTTTAATAGTGGTTAAACATGTTGTCTGCTTTAGTTTCCTGTCTATCTTCATCATAAGCCAGCACCTGTTTCCAATAAATTATACACAGTGCTGTATCAGCAACACCTTGGCAACAGCTGCCACCCCTAAAAGCAGAATGCCCTTGAGGACAATACACCTGTGAACACATAGAGTGTTTATTTAGCTGAAAGCCAAAACTTTAAGTTACATAAAGCAATTATCTAAAGCCTAATGTATGCCATTATTAACACAAAATAACCTTGTTCTTAAAAACCAATAAAAATCTATTTAAAGGATTTTTCCAAATCTCAGTGAAACATGGACTAGCACTGCTGATCTGCTATTAGCCTAGGAGTAATGGTGGGAAGGGGTGGCAGTGTATGTGTGTATAGAGCTAAAAAAGGATTATTTCATGGCATAGATTTGGATTTTAATTTTACAGAGAGAGATACAAGACACAGCCGAGTATTTCTGGAGACACTGTTGACCTCCCATTATTTAAATTCAAAAAAGTAGTATTTTGTATCAAAAAGTAGTATTTTGTTTTTGAACAATATAAGTATCATATTAAAATAGAGTTTGATGTTTCCATTTGCATTAGACAGCAAAACCCATTAGAACAAAAAAAGCTTTCATTATAAATACAACAATTTTTTCACTTCTAACAGCATTATCCTTTAATGTAACAGAGAACCTCATCTTAACAGCAGTAAGTGATGTTTGGCTGTTTATAAAAGATCACAGGATAATGCAACTGAAAAGCATTGTAATTAAAATAAAACCAAAATATGAAATAAACTCTCAAGATATGGTAGAGGTAGGCGAAACATGAGGAGTGCCATACTTTATTTTAAATAAACTGTAAGTTATACTTTCAGCCAAATATGCATGATTTTATAATACTTGGCATATGTACCCTATTACTACTTTATATTTAAAGATCTCCAAAGTTAACATTAAATATCAAAAGTTTATATATATATATATATATATATATATACACACACACACACACACACACACACACACACACTGTTATAGAATACTAACATTATTTTGCTTACATTTTACTTTACTTTACTGTGTCTGGTGCTTCCTGATGCCATTTACTGGATGTGGCCATATGCTTTTAAGGGAAAATGTGTGTTTATACGTCTGTTTGGCCCAAACCAAAAGTTAGAAGGATCTACCCCATCAATGGAGCAATACTCAATCACAATTTCTGAAGTATCACTCCTATCCTCATCATATAAAACAAAAAAAACAAGTGGAAATATACATGCAATGCCAATATATCATTTTTCTCATATTGATCATTTTAGAACTCGATTTAGTGAGCTTTGTTATGCTTTATGTAGTGCAGTATAAAATTCTGAGAGAATTGTGTTAGTGTAGTACCACAGTGCATGCCTTGTCCTTCAAGAATGAGCCCACTATCACTAATAAATGTAATATTTTATTTCATATTTTATCAGCTTGTTGTAACTTTATTATCCACTATATTTTCTCAGTTGACACTTTGAAAACCTTCACACCCTTTTCATCACATAATTTATCAAGGTATATTTCAGAGATTCCAACCTAAAACATATCAAATGATGTCAATGAATTCAGTTGTTGAAACTCTAAATGACTGTACTTGTCAGACTAATTGTTCATGGTAATAACATGGAAACTAATTTTTTGCCAGCTTCTCTTAAGTAGAATGATTAGGAAACTGTATTTTATTCTTCTAATGACCCTAAGATTATGATCATTTGACATTGTCCATATAGTCCATATACAGACAGGCTTCTTTGATTGCAGTCCTTGATTAGGAACCTCTGACATGACTGAATGAAAATAATAGACGCACCTAACAAAGATTCCAAACAAGAAGGAAATTCAGCTGTGGCTGCAGAATAAAAACTATTTATTTTCCCCTGAAGCTTTTTTTTTTTTTTTTTTTTTTTTTTTAAACAGGTCAACAGAGTTAGCAACATACCTTCCTAATGGGAATGCTTTGTATGAGAAATAAGTCACAAGCACAAATTAGTACAGATATGGTTTCGAGATTTTTTAGATAAACAGGGTTCAGAGTGCTGAAAATTTCTCATAAGCATTTAAAAATCTATTGGTTTCTTTGAATATCTCCCTCTGGTAATCAAAGAATGCCAAGTTGATATTTTGTATGATTAATGAAATGGGACCTAATTTTGTGGTTGTGTGATATTTATTGTGATAATGGGTTTATCTATTAATTTCTTTCCTATTAATTTTCACATGTAATATCAAACCAGTATGTTATGTTATATAATATGAAATTTGCAAACAAAAAAATGTTGCTGTACTGGAACTCTTGCTTTCTATACTCCACAGCCAGAAAGAAATCCTGCAATGTCAATATATCCTTGCACTGAAAGCAGATTAGTGTTGGAACAAATAATGAGACATACGTATCAAGATAAAGGGGCATGCCTCTGCTTCTAAGGGTCTGAGCCTATATCCCTTATGTGGCTAAACTCTAAACTCACGTCTATAGAACCTTAAATCGAACACTGAGGGCAGCTTTGGCTGGCATCTGGTACTCCTACTTTTGTAAGGAGTAAGGGAAGCTGACAGGAGTGTTTACTCCCATTGACCTACTGCTGTGTGGATGGCACAGAAATGCCATAAAAGATATGTTGACTCCAGCTATGTAATTAATGTAGCTGGAATTGCATATTTTAATTTTAACTCCCGCTGTAGGGTAGACCAGGTCCTGTTGACTTCAATGCTGAATCCACAAGAGTTTTGCCTGCTTAGTGTCTGCGGCCTAGAAATGGTATCAGACATAGTGAAAATGGCATGTGTATGAAAGAAGACAAATTAAAAGTGATGATTCAAAGAGAACCAGAAGAACAAACTATGCAGGAGCATGTTAAGTTTGCAGCAGACTCCAGCCTACAATACCATTTCCTGTCTATGAATTAGATCTCAATGCTGACACCTGATGCTAAATATATGCACCAGCTTGTTCCAAGCCTCTGGTCACCTTATATCCACAAGATACCCACTGGGTTGCATCAGCAAACCATGGACAAGAAAATAGAGCTACAAAATGTGATTTGGAAGAACAACAATAAAAACAAACATGTATTTCAAACTAATCAACTAACTATAATAAATAACTCCCTTGGGGTGTGTCTAGAAGACAGGGTTTTTTCGAAAAAAGTAGCTTTTTTTAAAAAAAAAAAACTTCACCTGCATCTAGACTGCAGCTGCGTTCTTTCTTGAGTAAATCGAAAGAACGCAGCAGTTTTTTCAATTGCGGTAAACCTCATTTCATGAGGAATAATGCCTTTTTTCTAAAGTACTCTTTGAAAAAAGGTGCTATTGAATGCAAACTGTGCATTTTCAAAAGAGAGGGGCTTGCTTTTTCGAAAAATCTGCTTGTAGTCTAGATGCTCTCTTTCGAAAAAGGCTTGTAGCCTAGACATAGCCTTGGTGTATTACTCTTTCTTCTGCAAGGTCATTTCACCTCAGCCAAAAAAAGATGAGGAAACAACCATCAGTAAGAATGTTTCCTTTATTTAATCAATCCTCTTTTATTTGAGTTTTTTTTAAAATAATATACACAACAAAACGCTGAGGCTTTCTTTCTTTCTTTCTTTCTTTCTTTCTTTCTTTCTTTCTTTCTTTCTTTCTTTCTTTCTTTCTTTCTTTCTTTCTTTCTTTCTTTCTTTCTTTCACAAATACACAAACAATAAAGGGAAGCAACATGAAAGCTTGTGGTATTTAAGACTAATCTTGCTTTGGTAGGAATTGGTTTAAACACATTTCAGACTGACATTTCATTGTTTAAAAATGCACACCTGCACATGACTAGTTGTGGTAAGGAAGTTTATTAGCAAAGGAATGTCTGAATGCTTACTAGAAATCCCATATAAATGCAGTAATGTTTTCTGTTAAGATCCCCTTGTGGTACGGAACACTGTCACATTGCCCTGCTGTTGGGACAGAAGAGGTAGATGATGTAATGACAGGCAAGAAGGCTGCAGGTAAAGAGATTTTCAGAGCCTGTTGATGGCATCTGTAAATATTGTTTTAAAATAGGGAACAAATGAATGATTCTTGGCCATTTTAGATGTTATTCCATCACCTGGATGGCTAATCTGGAACGGTACTTTACTTTAGCCTAGTAAAATCAGTGGGATTCTTTTCAGCATAAAGTACTTCTCAACATGAGTAAAGGTGGCAAAATCAGGGTCTTTATGATCTCACATTTATAAAACCAAATTCTCTTCCCTTACCCAAGTGCAATTCAATTTAAATTGTGGTACTCAGATAATACAGTGATTGGCACCATCCAGATATGCAGACACATGGACAGTGATGTAATGTAGAAGTGAGTTTCCCCATAGCATTTTATTTGGAAGGTAGTCTGCTAGCCACTTTTTCTAATGGATTATAAAAATGTGCCCCAAACACTATAACAGTCATCTTTAAGCATGGACAATCTATCATCTACTTAAAACAAATACAAATAGGAGACTATAGACTGGCTATCTAAGGAAAGATCAATTTTAGTAATTAACTCTTGCCATATATATTGGGTGATGCACATGCTTTTACTTTTATTGTAATATTTATCAACAGAACTTATTTTGGCCATAGGGTGTCATTTCTTCCTTCAACTACAATTTTTTACCCTATTCAAAGCTGGATGGCTATAGCCAATAATAGAATAGTTTAGTTTTAAAGAATGACATCATATAACTTAATCAATGCAAACAATATTCATTTTCCTTGAATAACTAACATGTTTCTCCTAATGAAATTTTTTTCATTTGAATGGTTGAGATTGGATACATTTCTTTGTACTGAAGTGTGACTTTGTTATTTTCATTGACATCTCTTATTTTTTTAACTTAGTAGAAGGGCTCAGTCCTTCATCTCTCAAATTATCTACCAGGTGCATAATTTTTAATGTATGTTCTAATATGTTTTTCTTGAATTGGCACACAGCTCCAACAAGCAAATCTAAAAACTGAATTAATTCCAGGGTTCACCCAAGACACTTTGAAGATGAAATGTTTCTTTCTTGTATGATTCTCTCAGATTTGTATGGGTATAGATAGACATCAGAAAGATCACTTTGCAGTAACTGAGTACACTGAGATTCCATGGTACCTAACAAAGAGACTTAATGCTAATAAACTACATGTACATTGCTGTGTGTTCTGATCATAATCTTTTCTTACACATACCTTATAAATGAGAGATTATAATCACACCTTGGGCAGGCCACAGCAATGTACTACAAGGTCTTCTAACTCCTCATGGGAGTAACTATAATATTACTCATCCTAAAAATACCAGGTGTTTTATTTGTTTCTTTCATTTGAATGCTTATAGTTAAAGAAGACAGATATTACATTAACTCTAGATATGTACAGACAGCATGCTACTATTCATCTGAAATTGTTGTAATTTTCAACAAGCCTCTATCTGCAGGGTATTTCTGTTGCTCAAAAGCTTTGAAAGAGGTGTTTATCAGTATGTCAAGTTAAAGGTACAGAGTCAAACTTGTGAAATATCTAGATTCCATTAATTTTCAATTAATCAATTAGTTTAAGGCACCTTACTTTGATAAAATAAAATGAAAATGAACCTGAACCTTTGCATTGTAAACCAAAAAAGTTTGAATAAACTGTATTAAGCCACTCCCAATTATGGTTGCTTATCTATACCAAAAGAAAGTTTTTATGTAAAGTCTTCCCTAATTAGTGTCCCAGTTACAAATCTAGAATCACTTTCATTTCCAAGAGATGTTTATCCCCTCAAATCAACAAAAAGTATGCATAGATCAAGTCAGATGAGCTGCTGACTTCCAGTCTTGAAAACTCCAGTGCTTCTCTAGGTTCAAAGGCATGAAATGGATTGTGGAGTACCTTGTTCTGGTGTTGGCATGTCCAGGAGAAAGTAAAGATTATGGACATGGGGAGCAGATAAGATGTGGAAAAGAGAAAAGGAAATCATTTCAATGTGCCCATACTGAAAACTTCCAGTCATCATCTACAGAACTAGTCGAATCCAATGCATGGAATGCATTAGTTGAATCTAAAAGGAACTAATTCTATATCTCCTAAGTGGTTTTGACACTTTGGTGTTCTTGTTCTGTCACAAAGAAATGTATTTCTAGACTTTTTGAAACTTTTGATATAGGGAAAAGCAAAGAAACACACCTTGGACTGTACTCTGATGAAGGTTCTAAAACTCAAGCTGATCCTGATTTTTACCTGAAAGGACTTGTACATCAAACGGCATGCAAATGGGAATACCCAGCCCACAAAAGTTTTCAGCGTGGGCTCTGCCTGCTACTTTCTAGCTAAGACCTGGAACTTGTGTAGAAAGAAAACACTTCCTGCTGAATTGTTCTCCCCCTTTTCTCCTGCCAGCTAGTACTTTTCTTCCTATGCTCATACTTCTTGAATACCTGATTCATTTCTCCTCTGGATATACTACTCAGTTCTCCCATCCTCCTCACTGGCTCATTCCTAGTCATTCCTTTCCAAATGGCAGGTCCGGTACTATTGGCAGATCCTGGCTCCTCCTCTTCCCGAAAAATAAATGTCATGTTCCTGAAGGTAATTTGCTCCTCTTCAGGGAGGCAGGGAGGCCTTCATCATCTTCTTCACAATGAAAGGGGTGAATACCATTGGAAATGAGAGGGAAGAGTCAGCAGCAAGTACTTATGAGCTCTGGAGACCACCAAGTGCTCTGTGGGCCCCATTTTGAGGACTTTGGCCAAGAGACACCTTGGCCAATGCCAAGATTACAGGAGACAGTGTGTGTAGGTAGCAAGCTTTAGCACAAAAGAGTAATGGTAACAGTTCAAACAACTAAAGCTGTATAGGAGCCTTGAGTGGTACCAGCCAAGTCAAATGCAGATAATGTGGCTGGTCAGTTGTGACTGAACAACTGTTACCCTCCACATGTTACAAAGGGAAAAATAAGACACAGGGTGTCTTCATGAGAAAAATCCTGTTTGTATGGTAAATAGGTGAAGATCAAAGTGCAGAAAATTGATCACCTGGCTCTCATGCACATTGAGGGTGTTGATGTAAATAAAATAATAGTAGGATCTTTTGACTATCACAAACAAAACCTAAAGATTACCTATCAATTTACAGAGTGTGTGGAGACTGAAGAGGTGGTCAGCTATCCTCACTGTTGCCTATGATGTAATTATTTTCAGCGGTCAGAAAATTACAAAGCAGAATAATTAAATATCAATTTCAGGCTTGGTGTCTCCAGCACAGCTTAATACATGATACTGCCCTTTACTGGAACTGTGTATGCACTGAAAGAGAATGATGGAACAAAAGAATGGGCTTTATGCCATTGCATTAGATAAAAGGGACATTGGTGGATATTTGTTGTGGAAACATTTGTCTTTTAAGCACTTGATCTAATGTCTGTGAACTCATGGGAATGGAACGAGGGAACTCAAGAAACCTCAAGTAAGTCACTTCTGTTGTATATACAATCTGCATCAGAAGCTGTCAATATACAGTTGCTAATGGTGTTGGTGGAAGAAATAAACATTTTCAGAAATCTACACTACGGTAGATGTATGTTTTTTTCTTCATTATTAGTTCTTTGATACCAATAAGATGGATAGTCTGGGGACTTTGCAGTTACTCCAAATCACACAACAGCTAAATTGTGTGCTGCTGTTAGAAGTAAGAAAAATGTACCTCCTACATCTTCATGATAACATGTGGAACATTGTAGAAATAGCCAGATGCCAAGTTCTTGCATCAGATGAGTTTTTAGCTATATTCCTAAATGCAAAGCCATGTCGTATATAGTTATGGACCAGATGATCATCTAATTTAACATGATTATTTAAAACTAAATATGTGAGAAGTCTCATTTAGTTTTTTCCACATTAGCATACTTCCATATACCGCTTAGGTTTTCTTGCAAATATTGGCATCTAAACCGATCAATGTGTCTTCACAAAGGAAACTTTGTTTCAAATCCTTCCTTAGCCCAGAGCAGCTAACTTTGTTTTTTATCAGTCATCTGCAGAGACCTCTCATTAAATAATTTATGCATTTTAACTAGCTTCCTAAAGGGGATTTTTCCAGTACTTAATAGAAACCACCATGCCATTTGAATCATCACGCACAACTAACATATTGGCTTTAACAAGCCCAAGACAGAACAACTGTGAGTCAGCCATCTAGACTTATTATTCTCATTGATAGACACTGGAGAGGAATTCAGTGCTATTATACAATCAGCAACCATAGACAAACCCATGATTTACGACATACCTGAATTACTGTATATATTAGTAGAGCCCTGCAAATCTGTCCTCTTCGCATATTTGGGCCTTTTTTGCATATACTGAAGCAGATGTAGATACAGCCATACAGGATTCTACTCACTGGTGGCATCTGACTTGCATAGTGAGGCTCAGGCAACCCAACGGGTTCAGTGCACTTACAGTCTGTGTCTGGGGCTGGGTGGCAGGTCAGAGTTGGGGCTTCCCAGCATGTGCTCACCACTTTGCTTCCTGTCCACCAGCTCAGGCCCCTTGGGCAGCACCAACATCCCCAGTAAGATTGCTCAGACTGCCAGCTTTTTGGCTGTGCTACCAACCTACTAGATCCTGGGCAGCACAACCTGCCCACAGCCATGGGAATTGGAGCAGGCAGGTCCCTGGTTCACCACCCTGTGCTCCCTCATTTCCTTGAGACCCTGCTTCCTGCTTCCACTCTGTCTCTTACTCCAAGTCCCTGCCATTGTGCTGTCTCTTCCTTGCAATTCTCCACCCCCTACTTGCTCATCTCCGCTCCTTTCCTCCACCTTGAGACAACTTGCTGCTGGAGGTATGGATGTGGATAGAGGTAAAAGGCAGCTAGCAGATCCTGAGTTGATCATGGCATATTTGAATCCACATTTTTGTACCTGACCAGGACTCTACATATTGGCATAGTGATGTAGTGGTGGAAGGTAGCATTCCAGATACCATTGTAATGGGGAGAGCACTGCTGGCTGCTAAGAGTTAATTGGTGCAAGTTGTCTTCTCTGCGCTTCCTGGTACCTAGAGAAACTTCTCTGTATCTCCCTGCCTACTTAACCTGCTTGCTGTCTTCAGATCTTTTCTAAAACCACATATTCCTACTTTCCGGTGCCTCTGAATGTCTATTAATTTCTGTAGCCAGCTCAAGAACAGTTAAAGTTGTAAATAAGTTTCTGGTATTGCCAGATTTTGCCCCCAACTACTCCACTAAAATGGAGACACAGTCAAACAGCTTCTCCAAAATCATCTCTCCAGAGTTCCCCTTCTGCTTTCATTTCCTTCTACTGATGTCCCAAACAGAGGTGAGAGGAAGCTCTCCTTCCAGCTATGCTACAAACTACAGAAGGTAAAAAGCTGAAAGGAGGAAACTACTTTCCAAAGCACAAGAGAAGAGAAGACAAAAGAGAAGATTCTAATCCTACTCACCCAGCATCAGGTAGCCTAAACATCTTCTGTCCAAAATACCCTGTATCCTCAGCTTCATCCACTAAAATCTTCCCATATGCAAAAATTGCCTGTATCAACATCTTAGCAACTGAAGTATTGTTTATTTCTGAAAAATAACTTTATCCTGGCTTCATATCCACTGTCTTCTGTATCAGGAGTTATGATTTCGATATATATGCAATCATTTGTTTCCAATATTCTTTCTTACTATCAGCTAAATGTAATAAACATGCTCTATAAATAGATCTAAGAGCTGCGCGGTAAGAAAAATGGTGATCCTGCGGTGAATACAATAATCTGGCCTTAGGGAGTGGAGAAACTGATCATTCTGGGAATGTTTAATACAGGAGGACCACCACCGAGATGCTCAAAGGACATGGGCGATAGTGTGTGCCTATTGATAACTTATACAGCTAGTGCAAGGCACAAGATAGTGCTTGGGTTGCCAGAGACTGGTGGATTGAGGAAACAGAGCCACAGCAGGCACAAACAAGATTTCCTCCTGATAAGGTCAGGTGGTAGCAAGATACCTCACACCCTGCTGAGAACCATCACAGAGATGCTAACGAGAGAGCTGTGTCCTAAGCTTAAGCCTTGACTCTGTCACAAAATTTTGTACTTAGGTTCAGGCTGTTGGGAGGTGCCTACCTCTGCCTGTGATCCACAGCTGGGAATGCCCTCTTCTGGAATCAGGCAGCTTAAACACCTGTCTCATTTCTGATAGAAATGAGGGAGGAAGGTGTCAAACACCACACAAAATGGCTGTGGGTGGGAGGAAGCTTTTGTTATAACTTTCAATGCAATGAATAGGTCACTCATCAGAAAGATTGTGATTCAGTTACCCCCCTTCCCAGTCAGGATTTGAACACAGAGGTATGTGCACTAGGTATTGGAATGCAAGTCTCTTAGTCTTGCCTCTTGAATTTGTTTCACATTAATTAAATGATTAGTGGGTCAGGTAAAAGATGCCATAGAGTGTTAAAACACTCACTTGAGGGGCTCAAAACATCTAATTAAATCCCCTTTTCTCATCCTACAGAGGAGGAAATTGAACTGGGGTGTCTCACATCCCAGGTAAATAATCTAATCGAGGCACTGTAAGATTGGTTTCCTCCTCCTGGTTATTTTGTGAGGTGCTGGATGGCTTCTGATCCCACCTTCCTGATCAAGCCTGACCACCAATTTGGGGTCTTCTCTACCTATCTTCCCACCAGGGGAATGAACCAGGGCATAGGCATGAGGTAGGTGTCTAGATCCCTACAGTGAGGCATCAAAGTGACTGCTCAAAGGCAGAAACATTTATTGCAAAATCTTAGGTACTCCATGGCTACGTCTACACTGGCAGCTTCTTGCGCAAGAACTGTTTTGCGGAAGAGTTCTTGCGCAAAAAATCTGCCACAAGAGTGCGTCTATACTGGCATGTGCTTTTGTGTAAGAGATGTGCTTTTGCACAAGAGCATCCATGGCAGTGTGGACGCTCTCTTGTGCAAGAAAGCTCTGATGGCCATTTTAACCATAGGAGCTTCTTGCGCAAGAAATACACTGCCCTCTTGTGGAAGAGCTCTTGCACAAGAGGGCTTATTCCTTGTGGGGAGAGGAATAACTCTTCCGGAAGAAGCCCTGTTTTACAACGCTATACAGCCTCTTCCCGAATTATGAACCGGTTATGGACCAAGCAATTTATCGTAACTCAGTTCATTCTTAAGTTGGACCCCATAGAGTTACACGCGACTGCGCTGTTCGTAAGCGCAGATCGCGTTCGTAACTCGGGGTCCGCCATTTATGACAGCTTTGGTCGTAACTGCGGATGGTCGTAAGTCATAAGTCGACCGTTAGCAACTCAGGGACCGGCTGTACTGTAAATTTACTTGTGCAAGAACGCACGTGCAGTGTAGACAGCAGGCAAGTTTTTGCACAAGAACAGCTGTTCTTGCACAAGAAGCTGCCAGTGTAGACATAGCATGAGTTTAGGTGCCTACAGCATTAAGCAGCAGCCAAGTGAGGGTTTTGCAGATTGCAGTGGTACCTAAAACTGACACAGAAGCTACATCTGAATTAAGTTAGCAACATGATTCCCAGGTTGCATACACATCCTCAGACTAACTTGATGGAAGAGAGAGCATGATTATGAGTTGTAAAGTGGCACTACAGCAGCTACGAACCCAGGGATTTCAGGTGAGTGGTACCTGGTATTGATAAGTCATTCTTCCACCACTGCTCTGCATGCTGTGGCAACTATGCTAACTTTATACTATCATGAGAATGCATATGTGAGCTGGGAATCCCAACCTGTGTTCAAAAGTAAATGTAACCTGAGGTGCCCAGCTCTGGGCTTTGGACACCTAGTCCCCTGTTGTTCCAGGACTAACTGTAAATCTAAGACAGATTTTTTCCATCTGAGACATTGTTGCTAATATCAGAGGCTTTGAAAGCCAAATTAGGTTCCCAGTGACATTTGCGCAATGCTCTCATTCTTTTCAGACTAAGCCCTCATTGACAAGAGTGAGCTTGCACACATATCATTGAAGGCAAGAGAGAAGCTGGCAGCAGGGGGATTACTCAAGTGCACAGAGCTGTCATTCTATGTATGCAAGTGCATTGATCATAGGGGAAAATCATGGAAGTCTCTGGCTAGGAGAGTATTTGTATGCTTAATGTTGGGTATGTGCTTGAGTAACTGGCTAAACTGGGAACTGGGTCTTGTGTGGTGTCTGTGTATTGCGAATGTGGATTTCATTCAACATGCACTGCTGCATGCAAAAACTCCCAGGTATGTGCACAATTTGGCATGAGCGAGCAGGAACTCCTGCATGAATTATCTTTTTTGAATGTAGTACGTGCTCTGTCTCTGCCTTCAGGCTGCGGTGGCGGCTGTGATCATATAAAAAGTGGCAGGAGCAGCAAAAAAAGGGGAAGCCTGTTGGATGCTACAGAAGAGTCAAGCACCCTTTGTGTCTGTGGTGGTGTTCTTCCCCTCTCCTCCCCCCATAGCTTTTTTTCACTGCTCATGTAGAGTACTGCTGATGGAAAATCTCTGCAGGATTCCTCTGCTGAAGCTGCTCCTAATCCAGCGCTTACTTCCTTGGCTCCTGGGGCATGCCAGAGGATACAGTGACTGTAGAGCTCTTTGGCATGTGCTCTAAGTGCCCTGTGTGACATGCTGGCACACTCAAAAAGTTTCCGAGAGCAAACTAACACATTCCTCTTTGCCAGGGGGCTCTGTCAATGCAAACTAGATATCTTTTCGAGTGTGCCAGCACTGTTTACATTGGACATTTAGAATGTAACATAGTTAAAGTGCTCTCTGGTCACTGCAGCCTCTGACTGCTCGGTGAATCCATCGCCCAACCCTGCTACCATATGCACAGGAGCGGCCCGAGGCGGGCTGCAGCAGCTGGCGCCCCCGCCTGCAGGGCCGTCAATGGACTGACATCATCATCAGGAGCCTCATTGAAGGCAGTGCCCTAGGCAGCGGCTGAGTCTACCTATAGTCACGGGCTGCCCCTGTGCACAGTGCCCACCTGGGTCAGGTTTTGTAAATCAGCAAATGCACGTGCTACGTAGGCAGTGCAGAAGAATGCCCCACAGCCTCCATACGTTTGGTGTGTTCACATCAGCCTTGTGAGTGACATACACACATGAGTTAATAAATCACATACACACACAGTTGTTGGGACACTGCCCTTGATGCCCCCCAACAAAGCCCATTACAACTCAAGGCACAGCTGAACCCTGTGTCTCTTTCTGTGTTCTCTACATCTTGCATTTCATTTTTGTTTCCTTTCTGTTGTTCCCCCAACTTTTCACTCCTGAACACATTTAAATGTGGGCTTTCTTTTAAAAACACACATACAAACACAACCATACACCCACACACAAGCTTGCCCTCCCAGTAGGTTTTTCTAAGCTCTCACAGCTCTAGTAAAAATACTGTGAATGTGGGTATTGCGAACCAACATTATTTTTGCTGTAAAAACAACGTGTGCATATTCTTACACAAGTTCCCTGTACAAGATCTTTCACACATGCAAAAATAACTGACATTTCATCACTTCCATGCAGAGAAAAATAAAAGTATCGTGGAAGAGAGCTGTTTCATGGTCCACTGACCCAGCTATCTACTTCTCTGGTTACACATGCTGCTTCCAACACCATCAGTCTGGCTGCTGATGTTATGACTCGCAATACTCGTTGTGTTATATATTGTCTGCTTCAGTGGATGTTACTGCAGAGGTTTTTAATTATTCCTTACAGCAGTGTGCGTTGTCAGCTGTCACAAACTCCTTACAAAATCAGAAGAAACCCAGTTTTCTGGACCATTTTCCTGCTGAATAAAGTGCAAATACAAAGCTAATGGATTGCTTGCATGTATGTGAAATCATTTATGTAGTGTTCTGAAACAGAGCAGTCTATGAAATGTCTTTGGATGAAATAGGCAACACATGACGTCCAATATGACTGGGGGGCACCTATCAATGGTAGTGAAATATAAGATGAGACAGCAGTAGAAGAAGCTGAACAACTTAAAAAAAAAAGATAACTTTCAGTAACTGGAGATTTCTGTTACAGTCCTTATAGCTCATGTGGCGACTCTATATAATTCACAGCTTATATAGCACGACTGCCCAGTTTCTCTTTAGTCTAGCAAGGAAAATTATTCTTTGGCCAATCATTAATAGGGGGTAATTACGCAGCAGGGAGAAGAATGAGAGCAGGAAGGCTTTGTATAGGGTTGGGGTGATCTATTTACAGTTTATGATTTCTGTTTGATACTGGGGAGTCACTGTATGTATTTGTGTGAGAGAAAGTGTTGCCTGGGCAACCCTGACCCAGACCTCTGTCACACCAACTGTAATAAGGAAGGTTAATTGGAACCGTATGAGGCAGCTCAACCCCTAATTCAGTGACAAGCAACCTAGGCTAGTAAGAGAGCCTTACAAGTGGCCTACCATTATCTCAGTGGGTGGCAAGATTACCGGAACCAGGAGGGTCTCCTAGACTAAAGTACTTTTGCTAACCACTTGTGTACCTAGAATTTGCGGGATGTAGCAATTGAACATTAACAGGGCTTTGACTGGATGGAGAGGAAGCACACGGCTCTCACAGTCAATATTGTATGCAATCAGCATGCACCCTTGCTTTATGGGTGTGTCACTTCAGTAATACCAGTAGGAAACCAGCATAATCTGGCAAACCCTGTGCATAGGAAATGGTAAACAAAATGTACCACGAGCCTTACGGAGAACCCCAGATAGCTGCATGCAGTCTGCAGACCACAGCTTGTCCACCACTGTCCTAATTGGTAATGAGAAATAGCTGCTTGCAGGAAGCTGCTAGCTACATAAGGCTGGCAGGAAGGACATACAAGGGAGAGAGGAAATAGAGGAGCCAAGGAGTCCTGGGTTGTACTTTCTTGCATGCAGCTTTCCTTCAGCTCGACATTATTTTGAAATAATGGCTTGCAGTGTAGACACGCTCTGTATTATTTTGGAATAACTGACATTATTCCAAAATAACACTGCTGTATAGACATAGCCTTAGAGATCATCCATTTTAAACATAGCACCCCTGGACAAAGAAATGGCTGTCACTTGGGGCAAACCACATTTGCAAGTCTAAGCAATGGATCATGTGGTTGTGAACTATGATCATGTGATGAGACTGATCAGCTGGTCATCAGACAAAGATGTTTGGAGGTTACCAAAGCAGAGTCTCTCAGGGGTCATTTTACAGGGAAGGGTGGCATGTACCATGGCAGCTCTGTGATTTGAAGAAGAAGGGCAGAGGAAAGATGGATCTTGGATTCTTGAAAGGACTTTGACCTGTGTCCAAAGAATGCTCAAATGTGGTAAAGAAACTGATGTAGGGAAAAGTGCACAAGTGCTTTATTGTTTGTCTATGTATATCTTGTGCTCCCTAAAGTAATTTGGTTTTGGAATCCTTTAAAGCCTGTTGAGTATCCAATCAGGGGAACTTTAGCCCCATTGTGTGACAGTATGTACACATGTGTGTGTATATAAAGTGATCTTACTGCCAGTGCAATGGAATTTGAGGCAAAATGTTTAAATATATTAAAATGTTACATTAGAAAAAAGCAGTTCAACAACAGATAGAAGTATGCCAAAAGTCCACTTAGATTAACTGTTTAAATGGTCAAATGAAACAAGACCAAATTAGTTAACTTTGCACACCCTTAAGCCCAATCTATACCAGGGAAGTTTTCTAACTTTCCAGCCCTATTTTGGAGAGGAGCCTGGCAAAGAGGGGTTGGGAATTATCTGACACAGCTGATTGAGGTGGCTGATTCCCAGCTAGGCTGAATAACAGGGAACCTGGGACCAGGAGAGACCGGGGAGTCTGTTCTTCTGTTTGTGCAGCAGCGGACTGTGAGCACGTTTGTGGCTCCTCCTGGAGTGAGGAAGATCCTAACTGTTGAGTGGCTGGAGCCTAGAGGTCCTGGCAACCTAGGACCAGTGTTCCCTGTAAGCTGTATGTTTGTGCAGCCACTAAGGAGAGATGCAAATGCTGCCCAGCTGATTAGCAGAGCACCTACAGCTGGGTTTTACACATGCCTGAGTACAATAAAATTATTTTGCGCATGGATGGAAAAGATTTGTGGGAACATTGTTGAGGATCGTTACTTTGTTGTTGCTCTAGATTTCCTTGTCTCTTGTTGAAGAATAAACAAAGCCCTGAGATAACAGCTAGAAAGTGAGCTAAGCATGACCAACTGTTTTTTTTTGCGAGGCTGGTTATTGATTTTACCAGCCTTTATATTTCCTTGGGTGTTTGAGCTTACCAATACTGAGCTGGAGTTTTATGGTTCTGACCCACCTGCTGTGAGCATCCTCCATACACACTACTTCCAACACTAGAGAAGTTTTAGGAGATGAATTTATTTTCTGTAAGAAAACAATGTATCAGTCACAAATAATAAACATCTGGGGCCAGTCTAGATGGTGCTGCACTGCTTTACACTCACCTCCAATGTACATCTGCTCTAGGGAACACTATTCCAGTGCAAGAGTGACCCTAGGGAAACAGGTTTGCCAGGCAAACAGTTTGTGACTAGAATGCCTGGTTGAAACAGGAGCCTACTGGCTCTGGTCAGCATCACTGACTCGGCAGCTAAAATTCTGGTTGGTGGTGCAGTGGGGCTAAGGCAGGCTCACTTTCTGCTCTGGCTCTGTTCCCAGAAGCAGCTGGCATCTCCCTGTGACTCATAGGTGCAGAGACAGCCATAGGGGCTCTGCTCATTGACCATGCCCCCAAGCACCAACTCCGCAGCTCTGATTGGACAGGAACAATAGCCTATGGGCAATGTGCAAAGCTCCCTAGGAGCCAGACATGATGGACACTTCCAGGAGCCACCTGAGCTAAATACCTCCTGGCCAGAGCCCACACACCTCACCCCCACACACCTCACCCCCTCCTACCTCCTAAGCTCTTACCTCTTAATTCCCTCCCAGAACTGACACCCTCTCCCACACCTCTGGCCCAGCCCCCAGATCCACCCAAAAGCCTGCACCCAAGTCGGAGCCTTCACCCCAACCTGCAGCCCAACTCCCTGCCTCAGCCCAATGAAAGTGAGTTACTGTGGGGGAGAGTGAACAACAGAGCAGGGAGGGGAGAGATGGAGTAAGCAGGGGCAGAACCTCAGAAGGGCCGGGGTGGGGCGGGGCAGGGCAGGGCTGGGGTGGCATAAGTTAGAGCAGTTTAAAGCACTGTTTCTCATATACATCTGACCTGTGCTCTGTTCTCTTTGACCAAAACCAAGAGCTTAGCCCATCAGTTTGGTCAAAGAGTACAGAGCACGGGTCACGTGTGTATGGGAAACAGTGCTTCAAACCCCAAGAACTGCTCTAAGGGCACATCTACACAGCAGGGCTAAACTCAACATAACCTACGCAACCTGAGCTATGCTAATTGGCTATGTCTAGACTGGCATGAATTTCCGAAAATGCTTTTAATGGAAAAGTTTTCCGTTAAAAGCATTTTCGGAAAAGCATGTCTAGATTGGCAGGATGCTTTTCCGCAAAAGCACTTTTTGCGGAAAAGCGTCCATGGCCAATCTAGACACGGTTTTCCACAAAAAAAGCCCCAATCGCCATTTTCGCCATCGGGGCTTTTTTTCAGAAAACACTACTATGCTGTCTACACTGGCCCTTTCGCGCAAAAGTCTTTTGGAAAAAGACTTTTGCCCGAACGGGAGCAGCATAGTATTTCCGGAAAAGCACTGATGATTTTACATTAGATCGTCAGTGCTTTTCCGGAAATTCAAGCGGCCAGTGTAGACAGCTGGCAAGTTTTTCCACAAAATCATCTGATTTTGTGGAAAAACTTGCCAGTCTAGACACAGCCATTGTGTAACTTAAGTCAAAATAGCTTATTTTGATATTTGGCGCTGTCTACAGCAGTTATTTCAAAATAGAGCACTCTTCCCCCGACTTCTCTTACTCCTCCATACAATGAGGTTTACAGAAGTCAGAGTAAGAAGCTCATTATTTTGAATGTATTTAGAAATAACGGGCTTGCTGTGTAGACAAGCACTACGTTATTCCGGAATAACTTGTATTATCCCAAAATAACGCTGCTCTGTAGACTTAGCCTGACATATATTGCAGCCTGGGATATGATGAGGCTATACTATAGATAATGTACACTTTATCTATTTCCTGCTGTTGACATATATTAATAACTGACAACCAAATACTGGGCTTGGAAACCAGTAGCAAATCTGAAGAAACATTTTCTGTTCAATGCAGTTACTCATGATTTATACCCATACAAATGTGGTTAGAGTGGGGCCCTGTGTGTGCTGAAACAATGTTTATTAATATATCTCAAACACAAATATATGTTCTTCTATTCCAATAGCTACTGCCTAACAGTATGGTCCTCACCTTTATTAATATCTGTGTATTTGTAGATTTATTTCTACTCTGTGAGTAGTATATGCCCAGCTGCTCAAAACTGGCCATCTAAACTGTATGATAATATGCATTTATGTAAGCTTCCACCTATTCATACATGCAAAAGCAGGATGTGGACACGCCATTCTTATAAAAAAGATTATGTAGCGAAGCTGTAGCATCTAAAACGTTTAGATCTGCATCATATGCCAGCTGACTAAAGTATTAAATACTGTAAATTGCAAAAAGGTGTCCAAAAATACTGAGTTCCTATCATTGTTAGTAATGTATTATATGTGTTACATTTCTGACTTATGCTGTCATGTCTATCACTATGGAATTGACCATAAAAGGGCATGATTTCCCAATATTATTATATAAATTCAAATGCTATTTGTATTTTTCCTTCGTAAACACTGAGTATTCTGTATATTTCTTGCAGGTATCCTGTTTGGCATCATACTGATTAATAGATTTAATACATTCTGACTAATAGATTTAATTTACAGCTATAATTCAAAGGGAAGAGTCCCCTAGGAAAAGTTCTTTCCTATTGAGATAAAGCAGCAATTCCATTAGCTCCAGCCAACAATGACTTTTTTTTTTTATTTTGACCAAGATCTTCTCAACATCTACGCATCTGAAAAAGACTAAAATGTCTAAAGAGAACTATTAACATGCATAGCTTAACATCTTTTTTATGTTTGGCTCTGGGGGCTGGGGAGGGATTACCATATTTTGATATAAACATCTGTTTTATGTTTTTCAAAATGTGAGCTTAGCATGAACATTAACCCCTTGAATTTTCAGTGTGCTGTGCAGGGTTTTAGCCATTTATGAAATCAGGCTTGTTAGAAGACAAGGCCTAACACCACAACAGAAGCAGTCAGCTCAGCCTTCTGGAAACATCTAATCCTTACCGAAACTGCTCAGATGCTTAGAACCAATCTACACTGAAAAGATACATTGGCATAGGTGCATCTCTAAGGATGTGAAAAATGCACACACAGTGAAGACTGCTAGGTCAATGAATGGATTCTTCTGTCAACCTAGCTACTACCTCTGTGAGGCGGATTATCTACAGCAATGAGAGAATAGCTCCCATTGCTGTAATGAGTGTCTACACTGAAGCTTTACAGTGGCTTAGCTATAGTATCACTATAGCATTTTAAGTCATTACCATGCACTTGTCATTTCATCTCCTTTGCTTAGGCACTGTAATATCAATGACTTGATTCCTATGTGCGATCGAGTGCCAGCAATGTCCCTCTGCCATGTACATTGGTCAAACCGGACAGTATCTATGACAAAGGATAAATAGACACAAATTAGAAATCAGAAATGATACAGAAAAATTAACCTGTGGGGGAACATTTTAACTTGCCTGGGTACTCAGTCGTGGATTTGAAAATAGCCATTCTTCTACAAAGGAATATTACCAGCCAATTACAGAGAGAGAGTGAGAAATTGACATTCATCTACAAATTTGACACGGTTTTCCTGGGCTTCAACAAAGACATTAAATGCAGGGAAAGCTGGCTTTATAATGGGACATCCAGTTAACACCTCATTTTTACATCAAAAGCTAAGTATGGAACACTTCCAGTCCACTTAATTAGCCTCATTAACAGCAGCCCTACAATTGACAGGTATTTTCCCCCTTCCCCCTTCTTTTTCTGTTATACAGTTCTGGATTTCTGTTATTCCTCTCCAGCTGACTTGATAAAGTGGATTTTGCCCACAAAAGCTCATGATACCTTTTTTTTCCTCAGAGGGGAGCTGTGTTAGTCTGAAAAAACTTAAAAAATAACAAACGGTGCTATATGATCATTTGTTGTTTTTTATGTTTATTTTTGTTAGTCTCCAAGGTGCCACAGGACTATTTGTTGATTCCTGTTGTCTTCTTACTGTGCACCCTAATGATAGTAACGGTGTTATTTATTCTTGCTAGATATGGGTTTAATTATTGACAAAGTTAGGCTTCGTGTACATTGAAGGGGATAGTCAACTTAAGATATGCAGCTGTGTTACTTCAACTGCAGCTGCATACTTATCAAATTGTGTTTTCAGGCTTTCACGCAGCAGGAGGTCAACGGGAGCATTTGCATCTCATGTTCCTCATGAGGAGCAGGCCTACTAGTGCCAATGGTGGTGCCCTCTCAGTTAGAAATAGCAAGTCTTCAATAGATCTGCTAATTTGAAACCCAAAAGATTGACTGTGGCAGATTTGATGTTCCATACAATTTAGACATGGCCTTAAAAACAATGCAGAGTACAGTTCTGAACTTGCTCTCCTTAGTGAAACCAAACTCCTATTCACTTTCTTGACCATTTTGCCTCATTAAAGAACTTTAAAATCTGGCCCTAATATTTTTGAACTCCCATGAGGAAAGCAATTCTGTTTCCTGTTCATGAATAGTATATCAGCTATAAGTAGTGACAGGTGAAAAACCTCCAACTTGGGAATTTCACTTCAGTTTAGACAAGCATCCAAAATGTTAGATACTTTTCTGAATTATCCATACTGTTTGGGCACGTCTACACTAGTTCCAGTATCCTGAAATAGCTATTTCACGTCTATTAAACAATCCTGTTAATTTGAAATAACTTTCAAAATAATGGACTTGCTATTCCGAAGTCCCTGTAAACCTTGTTCCATGAGGACTAAGGGATGTTTTGGAATAGCACTCTGTGTAGAAAGTGCCAAATTTCGAAATAAGCTATTTTGAAATACACTCAAAATAATCTATGCAATTTGCGTAGCTCAAATTGTGTATCTTATTTTGAGCTACAGGTGCAGTGTAGATGCACCCTTTAAGCCAAGAGACCTGGGCTTTCTAGTACTTCCTGCTTCCAGTTGGGTCAGGAATACTAGAAGAATGACACCTCTTATAAGAATTTGGCACTTCTCTTTCATAGATTCGGGAAAAGACATAAGCACAGTTTTGTGCAAATTAAGAAAAAAGTTATCTGAAATGTTTTGAACTGCCAAACATGTTTGATGTGTGGATGACATGAAATTCTGAGACAGACACATTTATCAATTGAGATGTGTGATTTGTGTAACTGGTGTGGCATCCAACTTACAGGTATGGTAATTATTTTGATACTTCTAGATCAATAATACACATGGAGGGAAACTTGCACCCCTCACCAAAACATATGTACTGTGAAGCATTTCAGAAATTCCAGTAACTGCTTTTCAAGGATGTTGTCCCGACAAAAGATGCTTAAGTTCCATGGACGATGTCCTTTCACTATCTGTGAAGAGCTGACAAATGCAAAATGTATTCCATTGTATTTCTGAGTCTGTCAGTGACATCCAGTGGCCAACTAAATTAAATCTAGATATAATCCATATGCTTTATTCCAATATGCTTCTTGGAATCAATAAAACTATTAGTGATAGTTGTATGATTGGGTTTTTAGCCTAATCCTTGCAATTTTTACACAGGACTTCAAAGAGAATTTTATCTAAATATTTCAGGTTTCAGCTATCTCACTATTGCCTTACCCTTACATTTTTCAAAGCCAAAACTTTCCACAGGAGGCAGAATTATGCCATTTCTGTTCTATAGTTTTTTATTTCCAAGGCATATCAAAATAGAAAATATGCCCTTTTGCCTTTGTTGTGAAGCTTTAACTAGTCTTCTCAGCCTGAGTTCAAATAAACATCTATCTATTGCACAGTCTAAAAGATCTCAAAGTAACTATAGTTCTTGGTGTTTTAGACACACAACTGAATAAATGAATAATTTTGAAAATATTTAATTTGTTAACCAACTAATATAAAAAAAACTGATAGCTACAGAAAAAACAAGTAGAACATATAAATGTGATAGAAATGGCAATTTTGGTGAAAGAAGAGTCGAAAATGGGAAGAAAGTCCATGCCTCCATCCCAGCTGATAAGTATGGCATATATGTAGTTATGGAATCATTATGACTTCATAGACCATATTTTTGTTTTGTGGGTGGAGACTGCCTACCACAAAGGGATCCTATCTAAGTTTGGGACCAACAAATGCTGCAATAATACAGATAAATCGCAATAATTCTGCTTTGTGGTATCTCTTGTCTTATGATTTCTTAGCTGATAGCTGGTGTAGGTCTTAGGAAAACTTACTAAAAGCTATATCATTAGTTTTCAAAAATTAAAAAACAACAACACACACACACACATTTCCATTTAAGAAATAAAGACAGAACACTTTAAAAAGTCAATTCATGCCAGCCACTACCATTGTCATATTTGTGATTTATTTTTTCCCATTATCCTTTTTTCCATAGCTGGCACAAACTAAAGAAAAACTTACATAGGGCTGCTCTTGAAAAATAGTTGTGGTCATCAGAAATGAGAACAAAAAATAATAAACTCCAGAACTTGAGTTTAGAATAATGTGTTTCATCAACAGGAGATATACCATGAGCACGAAATAGCAACAAATATGGATTGAATTTCTGTTCTTTGTTAGCCAAACAGATAATTAATTACTAGTATTTTAATGATTATAGTATACAGGGTCATATTCTGCTATCAGTTCGATCAGTGTAAAAACTGGAATAATTCCAATTAAGTTAATAAAGTTACTCCATATTTACATGAATGTAACTGAGAGCAGACACTGACTCACAGTTTGTATCATACTTTGTTTCTTTACATACATAAATAGTCTGAGTTTTTATTGCTTGGACGCATCCCTTTGTTTGAGAGGCCAAAACCAAAATCCTGGTTTCATGAGCTTATGTATTTTGAGTTTATTAACTACCTCTTAAAGGGGAAGATAACGTATGTTTATTAAATATTTGCCAAAGACAGTCTGGTTCACAGAGATGCTAGCCTACAAAAACAGGGCACAGCAGATATACCATCACCCCACTGCTGACAGATTCCCTTCACCAGCTCTCAGTGCAGGTATGTGGACACATTGAAGCCCGCCCACTCCTTAATAACTGGGAAGTCATCTTAACTGCGGGTACTGTGTCCTGGGGGGTACACATGAGTAGCACTGGGATTCAGGGACTGTATCTTTTTCTCTGAGCTCTTAATTTCTTGGTCAGAGGTAGCACTGGCACATTCTGAGAGGAAAGTGCTGTGAAAGTCAAAATTCAAATTCAAACCTTGATAGTTTGCATATGTTCAATGAAACAATAGCTGTTTCCCAAATTTCATAGAAGAAAAAATGTGAAGGTTGCAAAATTATTCTAAATAAAAATGAGAAAATAGTTTGTGCAACGTGTGTCTATTAGTTCCCCATACGAGATGAGCACACATGCTAGGTATTAATGACAATTAGCAATAAAATAAGTATTCAAATATTTGGACTACTATCATTTTGCTATGTTTTGTTGTTTATCATTTACAGTTATTTTTATGGGACTCATCCTTGTAGTTTGACTATTTTCTATGGTACTGAAAACTTAAGTCCAGTGTTGAAAACAGAGAAATGAAGATAGCAGTGTAGTTACCTTTGTGTGCAAGTATTTCTAGAACACTTACAAGAAAATTGGCCTAACTGAGCCAAAAAAACCCCATATTTAATGGGATCTTTGAACCTTTAAGCTCTTAAAAACACCATGGGGTCCATTTTCAAAACATTGCATGGGGCTTCAGACATATGTCTCCCATTGCTTTTAATAAGAGTGTCATAGCTAAAATCCCACCCAAAACTTTGAAAGTTTATGCCAGTGATTTTGAGAGAGAGCTTCTACTTCAAGGAATCCATGGGAAGAAGTACCAGATGGCATGTCATAAATTAAGAAGCACAGTTCCTGGCAGATAAAAGATCTGTTCTTTATAAATAAAAAATCTATAAATGCTGACTGCTGTACGTGTTTGTGAAATTTAGAGACAAATAAAGTGGGGAATCCATATGTAGGGAACCAAGATTTTGAAATATGCAGAATTTGAGTTTGCAGCATGTGAGCAGAAAAGCCTGGTACAGCACAAGGTCTGAGTTGGGGCTTGTCTATTGTAGAGTTAATCCAGATTAAGAGTTGCCTTGTAGAATTATTCAGGAATAGCTATTGTGCTTTAAATTCAGTCCCTGCTTTAATCAGAATTAACTTTCAAGTAGAGGCAAGCTCTTGGGGCTTGAAAGTGCAATATTCTTTAAGCTGTACAGTGGGACATTCACTGTGCTGTAGCATATCTGCCAGAGATGTTACTGAAGGCCAAACAACTGTGCTGCAGATTCTCGCCCTACTTTGCTGCTTAGTGACTTGTTGCACAGACAAGCCCTTAAACTGCCACCTGCTTATGCAGGAGAGTGAGTTTCCCCACATAGAAAATGGGGTGAACATTTAAAATAGGACTCCGTCCTTTTACCTTCAAAATCCCTGGGAGACTGCTGCCTTAGGGTCCCCTTTTCATCCTGAAGCTAACCCAGGAGTGCAGAGACCTGTTTTCAGATTAGAGTTAGGGGGAGGGTTTCAAGCCCCAGGAAATTGGGATCAAAGATTTCAACTCATCCTTAGCAATGCCACCACTTAAATATGGTTTTCCTGGGATCGACTCCACTTCCACAGCTGTCACAGAAGTCTTGGGAGAACTATGAATCTCTCATGGTTCATTTGGAAATAACACTTTTTAAAATGGCCTTCTGGGAGGGGCATCTGCCTCACATGGGCCTAAGAAGGGTTAAATCCAGTTCTGGGAGAGGGCTGGGGTTGTGGCAGAGCTGAGGCAGATACAATCAGTTAAGGCCCAGCTGGGGCTGTATAAATAAAGCTCCTGGAGGGGAGGAGGACTCTCATTCTTCCTCCAGCTATGGAGCAGGAGGGACCTAGGTGCTAGGGAAGCTAGAGGCTTCCTGACAGAAAGCAGGGCTCGGGAGCTCTGGCTAGGCAAACTCCCAGGATGAGGCCTTGCTCTCAAGCCCTGAGGCTAGTAGGGCTGCAGGGAGGTAGCCAGGGCAGCAAAAAGCAGCAGATCTGCACCCCTTGCCAATGATGAGTGGCCATTTCAGACTGCAATTTGTAGGGACTAGATCAGGGCTAAAGGGCCTCCACTGGACAGATCCAGCCCAACAAGCAGGATGATCTGGCCAATGAGGTCCTGCTGGTGCCCCTTCCCTCTTCACCCCCCAGCCAATCAGGGCCTAGGGATAGGGGAGCATGTGGCACTTACAGTCAACCCTGGCAGTTGACTCTAAGCACCGTGTGCCAGAGGGCAGGGAGCGAGTGACTTCGCACTCCCTTCCGTCCCCAGACCAATCAGGGCTTGGGAACAGGAGAAGTGCATGAATTCCCCTCCCATCCTGTAAGGGGATTAGCACTTAAAGTCAACTCCCAGCTGCTGCTCATCTGGCAGATGACTCTAAGCATGGCGTTCCATTGAAGGGTGGGGGCAGACTTCGCATGCTCCCCCTGTCCTGAGGCCCTGATTGACCTGGGGCCGGGGTGGAGTGTCCCATGGGTGTCAGGAGGGAACTACCAGTGGTTCAGAACAGTTGACGTTTCTCTCTGGGGGAACAGGGGGCAAAGAGTGTGTGGGAGGAATGTGGGTCCTAATGTAAGGTGGAAGAATCATTAACATGGAACAGTATGCGAGACACCAGCTGGAAGAGGGTGCTCCAAGGCTGAACTGAGCTAATTCTTCAATAGTCCAGCAGGAGGCACTGCATCGGTGAGTCGTACTATGTTCTATCTCCCATGCACATTTGAAAACAGTTGGGGTGGAGGTTGTACACCTGAGATAGCTAATCCTTTACTGAAGTAGCGAAAGCATCCTCCGGTGTATCTTTTGAGGTAAAATGTGGATGAGGGTAGCATTGCAAAGAATACTGATGCCTCCTACTTCACAGCCTCTCCAGTACCAACCACCCAGCTGCCTGCCCACTTGCCTAACTCTTCCCCCAGAATATGGTAGCTGGGATACAGAAGTGCAGCTGGTACTCCAAAAGTACTACCATTGTGTAGGGCTGCATGCCATCCTTTGTGATGGCCAAAAGACAGGTTTCAGGGGTAGTGAGCACTTTGATGAAGTTGCTGAGTGCACTTAGATACTAGCTCTTCCTTGCTCTCTAATTCACAGAGTGGGGACAGAGCAGCCTGTTATCACTTAATCCTCCTCAATCTTGGTCGTAGAATGTATTGTTGACTACATTGCAGTCCCACAAAACCAAGCTCCAACCATAGAGACCCTCATGGTTACAAAATTTGTTTTAACATCTGCAAAAATGATCCACAGAGATTCGCATCCATATCCGCAGATGCGGATATAAAGCAGATATCTGTAGGTTTGTAGGATTCTAGATACAAAATGTGTATCTGCTTTCATAGCTGCAAAAAATGAATGGTGGATATTGCATCCACATCTGTGGGTGGCGATAGGCTCAGATATAAAGTGGATAGCTGCAGATTAGCAGGGCTTTATAGATATAATCATCCTTATGTAGTAAGGCTACAACTAGAAGCCAAATGTATTGCACACAGAGGAAGGAAAAAATTTAAATGCCCTTTACATGAACCTGTGGGTTGCATACTAGTGATGTACTTCTGTCATGTTGTTCGTCTTGCAACATTTGGGGCAGGTATTCTCAATGTCATTAAGCTTTGGCCATGTCAGACTGAAAAGAATATACAAAAGTGAGAGACAATGTTTGACCTTTAAAAGAATCCCAACAGTAGTTGTTAATCCCCTAGATATCTTTCCAGTTGAAATTTTCTTCTAAGTTTTATGGTTTACTTTATCTTTTGATTGCCCTAATTTTTATGCTGTATGATGCCATAGACTTCAGTGCAGTGGTATATTATTGCTGTGGTTGGCCCATTTGCTTTTTTAGATATAGAAAAAGGCTGCTTCTATACAATAGTATGGATCACTAAGTAAAAATACCAGAATACATAACATGCATGATAGTCTAGTGAAATTAATACTTTAGAGGCACCGTGTCTCAAAATTATATTTATCTACTCATGTGGTATGCACCTGGACTATGTGGCTAGTACATTTGGCTGCAGCATGAGACCATAAAGCTAGAGTTAGATCTGTATGTTTCTCACATGTGAATTTCTTTGATTTTTGTCCTCCCAAACATACTCTTTAAACAAGTACAGTGTAGGCACAGAAATACTCCACCATTTTACATGTAAACTCTTATTTTTAAGTGTGCATGCAGGAACAAATATGCATGCAAGAACAAAACCACTTTGACAGGTTGTGTCCCTACATAGAAAAGTTGGTGTATAGGAGAAGAACCCTTGACATTTTCCCTATGCATTATTCTCTTGAAGGATGGGAGCAGGGTTCCCTCCTTTCTGCAGAAAAGAGGAGAGACCATAGTCCAGCTCACAAATTCTAAGTCCTTAAATCCTTACAGATCTCAGGGATCATCTAGGACAGGGATAGGCAATAATTTTTACCCAGGGCCACTTCAAAATTTTTTGAAGAAGCCCCAGGCTACCCCAGAAGGGTTAGGGCCTAAACAGGAAGGGTGGGGCATACACAAAAAGGGGCAGGGATACGCCACCCCAGACCATGATTGGTCTGGGGGTGAGGGAACTCCTTTGCCCCTCTTTCCCACTAGGCACCCATGCCCTGGAAGAGACTTGGACGATGAGAAGCCTTCTCCCACCCTGTGAGGGGAACGTGGCACTTTGAAGTTCTGCAGGCTCCTCACAGGGCTGGGGCAGGCTGAAGGAAGCTTCATGCAGCTCCCCCGCCCCCAGGTCCTGATTGACCTTGGGGCGGTGACGCATGCAAAGCCTCCTCCGCTCCCTCCCCCCCCCCCCCCACCACCACCACTGCAAGCAACGTGCAGCGCTTCAAAGCACCACGTGCTCCTGGAAGGGCGAGAGGAGGCTTTGCGTGCTCCCCCGCCCCCAGGCCAATTAAGGCCTGGGTGTGGGGGAGTGCATGAATCCATCTCTGCTCTGCCCCCTCCACACACTGCTTGCAGAGCTGGGGCAGAACAGAGAAGGCTTTGGGCACTCCCCCGCTCCCAGGCCCTAATTGGGCTGTGGCAGAAGAGTAGCAGGGCCTCCACGGGCTGGATCCACACGTGTAGCAGGCTGGATCTGGCCAGTGGAGGCCCTTTCACCCACTCCTGATATAGGAACAGAGTTATCTTTTCAGTACCCTGTGCCTCTGCACCAGCTCTTGTCCATGTGCAGCTCTGAGGCTACCCTAGGGTACGTCTACACAGCAGGGCTAACCTTGAAATAAGCTACGCAACTTCAGCTATGTTAATTGTGTAGCTTAATTCAAACTCATTTATTTTGAATTTGGGAATGTCTACACAGCACTTATTTTGAACTAGAGCACTCTTCCTCCGACTTCCCTTACTCCTCATATAATGAGGGTTACAGGAGTCAGCAGCCCTCCAGCTCAACAATATTTTGAAATTGTTGAAATAACTGCTGGGTGTGTAGAGGCAGACTATGTTATTTCAGAATAATGTCTGTTATTCCTAAATAATGCTGATGTATAGACATAGCCCTAGAAACCCCCATTAAGGGTGTTTCTTAACATCAAAGATGCTCTATAATAAAGTTAATTATACTCCCTCGTCTGAAAGGGACAGGACTACACAATCTGCATGCCCACCAAATACTTTCCTAATTCATGAAAGCCCAGCACAATTTTTACCTAGAGATTCCAGGACACATAGAATGTCCTCTGTGGAGTTCAGAGGAAGAGGGAACACTCACGCTGTACCATTCCACCTTAGAAGGGTGTTGGTGATCTATGTTCAGAAGATCCAGTCTGGGAGCAAATCCTTAGGAAATGACCTTGTACATATTCAGCAGGCCATGTATTCTGTTATTAATCATATTTTGCTCTTATATAGCATATTTTCTCTGAAAATCTGAGATAAATTCTTACCACCCTCCCCTTCCCAGTGTAGTTGGTACTGCCATCCCCGTTGTGTTTGATGGCTAGGTGGAAGCACAAGTATGTTTTAGCTATCTCGCTCAGAGTTACACAGAAAGACAGTGGTTAAGAGTGAATTGATCACAGGAATTCTGGCTCCCCAATCCATGTTCTAAATGATAGAAAATACTACTTTTCAGAGGAAGTTAGTGCTCTGAAAACATTAGAAACCACAATATATTTGGTGTTGGTATTTTTTGTTATCTTCTTTAGACCTTAATTGATTTAGGAAAATGTACAGCCAAACCCTAATCCTTATTTTGGTTGGTATAGTCAAAGGAAAGGACAGAGGTCTCAACATAATAAGAAGCAACCTTATTTGGTGGGCAATGTATATTAAGTATAGAATGATAGACCAGAAAATAGCAATGATGGTTCACAAAAATGAACTGAATGAGTTTTCTAGGGTCAGAAGGCTCCTAGGCTGTGTCTAGACTGCATCCCTTTTTTATAACAGGAATGCAAATTATACACATCACAATTGCAAATGAAGCCGGGATTTAAATCCCCCCTGCTTCATTTGCATAAACATGGCTGCCGCTTTTTTCTGGCTCGGGGCTTTGCCGGAAAAAAGCGCCAGTCTAGACGCAGATCTTTCGGAAAATAAAGCCTTTTCTGAAAGATCCCTTATTCCTTATTTTAAGAGGAATAAGGGATCTTTCGGAAGAGGGTTTATTTTCCGAAAGATCCGCGTCTAGACTCGCAATTTTTTCCGGCAAAGCTCTGAGCCGGAAAAAAGTGGCAGCCATGTTTATGCAAATGAAGCAGGGGGGATTTAAATCCCCGTTTCATTTGCAATTGTGATGTGTCTAATTTGCATCCCTTTTACGGAAAAGGGATGCAGTCTAGACACAGCCCTAGTGTGCTCATATCTCAGTCAGGTGACCATCCATAGAAGAGTATTGGTTCAGTCACTCCTACTTTCTACAGTCACTGTGACAAGACTGAATTTTGTTCAGTTTTAAACTCTCCTTGTGTGGTTGGTAGTCAATAGTTTGCTAAATAATCCCTAGAGGTTATTAAGCAAACTATTAAGAGACTTTCCTTCTCTTGAATCTTTTCCTTCTAGTGTCCTTTCTTATGTCTCACTTGCCTCTCGCAGCTGCATATTCTTGTCAAACCATGCTGTGCTGGTTACTTATATAAGTCATCCAGTCATGGAACAGAAACAATACCATGTCTCTTATGTAACTAACCACACATTCTGACATTTGACTATTGAATAGTGGCAATCAATTGATTTGTGAGCTATTCAAATGGCAAAAAACATTTTGAAGCAGTTGGGAAATAGTCATGAAAAAAGACACCGGAGGACTTCAGGATTTTTAGAGAAAAAGTAGTAATTTATGGTACATTAGTAGATCGTCTTTATTCTCAAATGGAGGCCTGGATCCTGCGAAGGGAGTCCTTGCACCCATGTTATCCCCTTTGCAAAAATCAACATCATGATAATATTTTATTGCTAGAAGACTTACCAAGCATTGCTTGGATCCTCAACTCAATTTTTTTTTTCTTCATTTAAATCATTGTTCTCGGATGGCGCTGGGGATGAGAAGTTCATCATGCAAGCTGCCCCAGTCCTCTTTCGCCACAGCAACTTGGGGCCAAGTGAGAAGCAACTTGGGGCCAGGTGAGAAGCACCTTCCTATGGCTGCTGCAACTCTCTCAAGCACAGCCAGGGAAGACATGCATGTCTCCTAGCTGGGGCAGGTCCAGGTTCATCTGCTCTTTGTGCCCTCCACCCAGGGTGAGGAATGCAGCAACCTGTGTATTTTCCCCTCGGTCCCTGGCAAAAGGGACCAGCCAGATCCTTCTCACCTCATCACAAAAGAGAACCAGGATGGGAGCGTGAGTGTGAATCTTGGGGCTGGGCCAATCTCAGATGTGGGGGAGAATCACCCCCAATGCTCCTTTCATCTGCCTAGTGATTCTGTCTCTTTTCCGTATGGTTTTATGATAAGCAATCCCATTCCAGGCACATCTCATTTTCCTGGCACAACCAAACCCTTACCTTGCTTTTAAGTTATGATAAAAGGAAGCTAATACCAAATTTGTTGGTCCTAGCTCTTACCATTAGGGGATACACTGCAACACTATTTTGAAATTACTAGCACTATTCTGAAATAACTTAGTCCGCATCTACACAGCAGGCAGTTATTTTGAAGTAGTGTCAAAATACTATCAATACTTCTTACTCTGACTCCTATAACACTCAGGCTGTGTCTACACTGCACCCCTTTTCCGGAAAAGGGATGCAGATGAGACAAGTCGGAATTGGAAATGAAGCGGGGTATTTAAATATCCCCCGCTTCATTTGTATAAACATGGCTGCTGCTTTTTTCCGGCTCGGGGCTTTGCCGGAAAAAAGCGCCAGTCTAGACGGGGATCTTTCGGAAAATAAAGCCTTTTCCGAAAGGACCCTTATTCCTCCTAAAATCAGGAATAAGGGACCTTTTGGAAAAGGCTTTATTTTCCAAAAGATCTGTGTCTAGACTGGCGCTTTTTTCCGGCAAAGCCCCGAGCTGGAAAAAAGCGGCAGCCATGTTTATACAAATGAAGTGGGGGATATTTAAATCCCCTGCTTCATTTGCAATTCTGACTTGTCTCATCTGCATCCCTTTTCTGGAAAAGGGGTGCAGTGTAGACACAGTCTCATTGTACAAGGAGTAAGGGAAGTCAGAAGAAGTGCTTTATTTCGAAATAAATGCTGTGAAGACCCTCCCTATTTCAAAATAAGCTATTGACGGAGCTCAATTTGCGTAGCTTATTTGGAGTTAAGCTACAGTATTCTCATTCTGTAAAGAATACAGGAAGCCAACATGAGCATGTGCTCCCATTGGCCTCCCGCAGCAGTGTATTGGCCACAGTGGCTTGGCATATGGTAGCTTAATGAGTAGTTGGATGGCATACCTTAATCTAACCTGCCTGGTCTAGTGTAGACCAGGCCTATAACATATAGTGGATAGTACTAGTATACAATTTGTAGCAATAGATATGTTTCTTGGCTTTCTTTCAAATACTATAATCTGGAATAGCTCTAGTAGAGTAGATTGTAGTTATGTTTTAGTTTTAGAAAATATTATGGGCTTTTTGAGAACTATAAATGATTACAAAATAAATAATATTGTTTTCTCATTACAGTTCTTATCATTGTCATCTTTAGATAAGGTCTACTTTACTTTTGACTTTTCCTAAATTCTGTTTTCTTGTATTATCACTTCTAGCTGATTCTTTTCAAAAAGTTGTCCAGTGGCTGCCTGCCAACCTGAAAATCCCTGTAAATGTGAAGCTAGCCTCAGCGGGTCTTTTTTGGAAGCACGAATGCTTTTGGTTTCAGTAACAGACAAGTCAGAGTCCAAAAAAGATTTTCTGATATTTATTTATACAGCACGAAGGAGCAAAACATTCCATATAGTGCTGATGAGGCCCTAGCTCTCAAATTGCAGCTTAGAAAATTCAGGGTTTTTTCCCCACAATGAAGCCTGATTCTTGCAAGATTGAACAGGAAGAACTGGGATTTGTCGACATGTTGTAAGTTACAGCAGAAGAATCAAATTTTACCTCAGTTACTCTGGTACAGATCTGGATTCATGCCATTAATTGTACACTTAGAATCACTTTGCTGTCATTTGTTAGGTTCAGTGGAGTTTGGATCTACGTGACTTGATTCTGCTTCTTTTTCAACTCTGCGGGACCTACCAAGTGTAGGCCCTGATGCAACCCACTCTTATGAATCTAAGGCTCAGTCCTGCAACCTCCTGTGCACTCTGGCTCTAGTTCATCAAAGCAGAAGCACATGCTTAATTTTAAGCAGATAAGCAGTGCCATTGACTTAATTGGACCTGATCGCAGTTGGGGACAACATTTGACTTCAAGGGCCCACACCGAGGCTTCAAGTTAAACCCATGTCCAAGTGGTTTCCTGGATCAGGGCCAGGGTGCTCACCGGGGTTAAGCCCACAGAATGTGATCAATGAGAGTTTTGCTGTTCATTCAGGGTAGGCTCATGAGCAATCCTTCAATGGTATAACATGCATGAGTGAGGCTTACTTGTGTGAGCAAGGGTTTCAAGGTCAGGCTGCTGGCTTTATTTTTCTTGTCTCTCCATAGAATAAAGCAACTGCATAAAAGGCATGTGAATAGTAAGCCTTTTTATTGCTCTGTAGAAGCTAGAAACAGTAAAACTGCAGTAGGCCATCTAGTCTCTTTCTCTCTTTGCCAATTCAAGAACAATGGTCACTGCCACTCCCCTTGGCAGAGACTCCACAGTGGATTAGTAGTGAATTTCTTTAACTCACTCTGCCACAGTACAACTGCAACAGTCAAGGTACAGGCTACAAACAATGAATTACCATTCATTTAAATTCCATCTTAAAATACTAATACAATCAAATGTACAAGTCAGAAATTCTAAAAAAAATAAAATAAAAAAAATCATGAAATCAAAATAATTATTTTTATCTCACAACACGAAGCACCTGCATGATACTCAACATTCAGAGAGGCTCTGTGGCATTGGGCACCTACAAAACTGGGCAGCCGTTGGGGGTATAAACAGGACTGCTGCTCTCAAAGGGTACATCTACACAGCAGTATTATTTCGGAATAACTGACATTATTCTGAAATAACGTAGTGTGCATCTACACTACAAGCCTTTGTTATGAAATAATGTCAAGCTAGAGGATTTCTTACTCCGACTCCTGTAACCCTCGTTTCACAAGGAGTAAGGGAAGTCAAAGGAAAAGTGTTCCTCCTTCGACTTCCTGCTGTGTAGATGGCACCAAAAGCTGAGTTAAGCTATTTTGACTTAAGTTATGCAATTGACATAGCTGAAGTTGCATCACTTAATTCGACTTTAGCCCTGCTGTGTAGATGTACCCAAACAGAAGTAGGTGGGGGCGTCTCCCAAATAGCCATTCATTTGCAATGTAAAATTGTAAAATACATGGGTAATTTGTATTGTGCTAAGGTCAAACATAGACAAATTAAAGGGAAGAATAAATAGTAGCAATCATATGATGATGTGTGCCAAAACAGGAAAGGCTTAGGTAGGCATTTTAGATCTACTAGGTTGCTTTTAGAGATTTGGATTGTAATATAGTAATGGGGACTTATTTGGTTACTTATTACATGTCTGAGGTGCTCATAACTTTAGTATTCTTTGTTATATTTTACAAAGGAAACTAATTGGCATGCTTAAAACACAGTGAACTAGCTCTTTGGCTAGTATATATGGGCATAGCTTCACTGAAATCAATTAAGTGTTGATCCATTTTTTATTTCTGAGCAAAATATGAGAATTTACAAAAACAGGCACTGTACAGTAGTAAGTAAATATGTCTGATTTTGTGTGGCAATTGTTTCTAGAGCACTTGGCACAGAAATACATTGTGCTAGGAACTGCACAAATACGCAAAGATACATGCTTGTGTCTAAGATTATAAATAGTTGACATATAGCTAATAAAAGGCAGGAAGGGAAACCAAGGCACAGAGATGTGAAGAGCCAGATTTTTAAAGTCATTTAGGTTCCTAACTCCCATTGATTTCTCACTGGAATTGTTGGGAGTTAGATACCTAAATGCCTGGCCTGAAATGATTTGTGGTTACCCAAGTCAATGGAAGAGCCAGGAATGGGGAGCACAACATCTTCAGCATTAAGTACAAATACCATATTAGCTTGTTTAAAAAGAATAACATCAACTACACACAACTTTTGTGCATGCAGTATTATTTTCTCTTTTAGGTAATGCATTAGTACATTATACTGAAACTGTTGTAATACACTATGCAAAAGCAAGTGTCTTTCAAAGAAATTGTTTGTCCGTATAATAGGAATATGGATGATAAAGCATGTTAGTGCTGCAGTCAGAGGTAAGATTCAATAATAGCTAGCAAGGGAGAGAAAATTACAATAACAGATGTAATTGCAACATGATTTTCTGTTACTTTGTTTTCTGCTATAACATTAATTTGTGTTTATGAGATTGGAAGCCTCCTATGAAACTAGGAGAAGTAGGATTTAAGCTCTGCTGACTGGAGATATAAGTGCATTAAGGCTTATTGTGCTTATGAGATATGTAGACTGAAATGAGCTAATAAAAGAGTTTGTGATTAACTCAGGTCCTAAAGTCAGCAACCAGCCAACAAAGGATACCAATCAGAGGAACTCCCTGCAGAAATAAAAATGTCCTTACCCCCAATTAAATTATTTAAATTTGATGTAGTCTACACCTAGGGGTGACTCAAAGGTGAGAACTAACCAATCAAAAGAGCTGGCAGAAGTTCAATTAACTGAAATATATCCTGAAGATGAAAGGAAGGCTGCCAAGCTTTAGGGTCATCATCAAAATCAGAATTTAAAACATTAGAATCCCAAGCACCATGAATTATTTGCAGTGCATTTATTACAATCCCCATATGTATGCTACTGATAGCTCCTAGTGAAATGCCAATTATACTCTGAAAGTACTGGACCTAATTTCCTGGGCCAAAGTTAATGGGAACCGCAATGATGAACATATCAAACAAATGTATAAGGATTGTTGGGAATTCAATAGGCGAACTATGGTACATGATGTTAGAACTCCGCATGCTGTTGAAGTTAAAGTGTGAATGCTCAGGTTGAAAGACAAGGAAAGGCTGAACAAAGTCAACTTTTAAGTCATGAGAAAATTAGTTATGGATGGAAAGTTGTGTGTGCAAATGTGGATTTAGATTTATTGTATAAACTTAAGAGTAAAAAAAAGATAGTAGGTATTAAAAGTGCAGTGTACCAGTATATAAATTAAAAGTATTAAGCTGTGCATATTAAACTGGATCTCAGGCCTCATGGCAATAAAAAAGAAAGTCTCAGAGAAGTTTGTTGGTATGATTCTGTTCAGAAACTAACATGGCCCAAATTACCATTATATTGGAGCACCTCATAAACACCTAGTGAATTTTGCTTCATAACTCTCCTGTGCAATAAGGAATTATATCCCTACTTAACACATGGAAAAGGAAAAACACAGTGAGTTTTCATACCTTAAGGTCCGGATCCTGAAAAATATCTAATCAATTGCAGATAGATGCTTAAATATCTCTTGAGGACGTGGGTTTAAGTCACATATGGCAGAGCCACCAATTAAGCCTATATTTCATTAGTCCTTGTTCAGTCCTTTAACACCGAGTGAAGAGCCGATCTTCTTAAATCCTTGGCTCTGAAGCAGGTCATTTATAGCATTGAACAAACCGGGAAGACAAGTGTTCATCATTCGGTGACTAGTCGATGACATTAGTTATGTCAGTTGGATAGTGCTAATAGCACAAGTCCAAGAAACATGTAACGATAGTGCCACGGGAAGGCTGTCATCGACACTCAAATGAATAGCGCCATGCGAGTGATAGCAGGAACACTAAAGCCCACTGCCATAGAATGGTTGCCACAACTGGCAAACATCATTCCACCAAGCATTCGTCGACAGGAGCAGGAATACAGATTATACCAACATATCAACCACAGCAGCCAACCACTTCCCATCCAGAAATACTTTGATCAGCCACCAACATTGCATCTAAAATCCCGTAAGCCTCCCTGACAGCGAGCGAAGGAAGTCACGGCCAATGTCAAGGAACTATGGTGAGCTGAATGGCAGCAAGTAGATGTCCCAAAGAAACATCTGGGGTATGTCTAGATTACATGGCTCCGTCGACGGAGCCATGTAAACTAGTTTACCTGGCATTCTCTTCATCACAAAGAGAAGATGGCAACAAATTCCACTTATGCAGTAGATAACCGCACCTGCCCTGACCAGTCCTAAGCCATTTTAGGACACACCACTTAATTATTTAAGTGGTGTGTCCTAAAGTGGCTTAGGACTGGTCAGGGCAGGTGCGGTTATCTACTGCATAAGTGGAATTTGTTGCCATCTTCTCTTTGTGATTGTGGGAGTCCACAAACTATGTATCACATTGTTGCAGAATGCCCAACGTGAAAATTCACTGGCTCATTGGAGGATATCCACTATCTAACCAGCGATGTTGTTCACTGGCTGCAGAGCTTGGATGTCCAACTTTGGTGAAGAAATATAGCATTGAACATGACATTTGAAAGAAGTCCTTTAACCAAGACCCCTAATTTTGCACGAAGTTTATTCTCTGTCTTGCAGCTTCTGTAGTCATTTATAATTGCAGAATGGTGGTTAAATGCTACCAAATTACAGTTCTTCACTTGCACTGGTGATAGTTGTACCCACTGTGCAAAAATATAAGTGAGTATATAGGCCCTGTGATTCCAATAAAACAGCTGTTAATTGTGCCAGATAAGAGATGTAATTTAGGAAACTAATTATTACAGCCTTTTTTATTGGAGATATATATAATATATGACTGCAATGGAAAAAATACATGATTTTAATTTTTTTTAATTACCTTGCTAATATTTGGGTGGGATGGAAGATAATTATTAGGCCTACATAATTATTCATTTTAAACATCAAAATTTGTTAATACAAAGTTAATAAAGCATTTCAAAGAAGAAATGTATATTATACATGTTAAGTATTATTATTTTTGGAAGCAAAATTATTACTACCAAATGGCAGGTGATTCTGAACCTTAAGTGTCTCAAAAGTAATAACCAGATTCACAGACACTGCCTTGGATTAATGAGTTGGATGCTCAATCAAGACATGGAGATAAGAAATTCAGTATTAAGCCTTATCCTGATCAGTTGGAAATAAAACCTAGAATTGTTTAGACAGTTGGGGAATGGAGAAATTGTTGTGTGTTTTTTTTTGCCAAAACATGACCCTGATGTAATGGAAAAGATTTGAAATTCATAATCTTTTGAGTAGCTTTATGCCTGGTTTAAAAGGCATAATTTTGTGGGGTCGGGGGGGGGGGGGGGGGGATTGTTTCTGTTCTTCATTGAGCATTCTTGAAGTTTACTTTTTTCAACCAACTGATACAAATACTTTTTGGTGAAATGCAAGAAGAAACCATCACAATGGTCTATCCTTTATAATTCCTGTGTAGTTACTTATATTTTTGCTCAGTGGGTACAACTATCGGCAGTGCAAGTGAAGAACTGTGGTTTGCTAGTATTTAACCAACATTTTGCAATCACTATATAGCATCATGCCAAATTCTGAACTTTATTAACTGCACTCTCTATTCAACCAGAAAGCTGGGGCATAGTAGAATTACATTGCCACTGCCAGAGCTCCTGGATTCTGTGGCAGACACTGAAGCACTCAGTACCACCTCCACAGATTGTATTTGTTCTACATATCAGGAGTCAGATAAGTGGCAGGAAATATTACTTGATATGCATTGACACAGATATAAAGAATTTCTACAAACCTATGCCATCCTTAAAAAGGAAGCAAAGAGTTCTTACCAGGCACATTTCCTCTAGCCACGTAGTGGTGCCAGCAGTACTAGCTATGCTTTTCTGTTCTGATCCTTGTAGCCAAATTATGGCGGTCTCCTACACAAATTGGATGAATTGAAAATTGGTCTGCCCTAGCACCCCAGTGCAATAGCACTTAGAACATCTGAAAGGGACAGCAGTCTGAGAACTGATCCAGCCATCCTGATCTCTCCCCTACCCCCACGGTGCCCCAATGTATAAGAGAGCTACCGGGATCATAGCACAAGGTGCCATGGCTGCAGGCCAGACTGAAAGAGAAAGAATATCCACTCATTTAGGGGAGACAGTCCTATTTGGGCATCAGAAATACGTTAACATTTCATTAGAAGAACCCCTAGCATGAGCAAGGTTTTTATTTTTTTTTTAAATAACACTCCATTTTATCATTATAGGCATGTTTACACTAGGAAATTATTTTGAAATAACTAAATTTGAATTAACTCCAGAAATAACAAAATTGAAATAATGTGCCCCCACTTTGAGAGAGCCTCAATATTAGTCTGAGGAAGGCTCCATTATTGTGGACTCATTACCTTGACTTAGAACTCCAGGAAGCACTGGGGAGTAATTACTTCAAATTACTCTGAGGAGTAGTTATTTCAAAATAGCAGCAGTGGAGTGTCCACACTAACACTAGTTCAAAATAACTATTTCCAAATAAGCGTTATTCCCTGAGAAAAGCAGGAGTACAGATTTCAAAATAACCAGCCTGTTATCATATATATAGTAGCCCAATGTCTGTGACTCTGTAACGCTGAAACGCTGGCTATTCGCTCTGGGCGGCACTGTTGCCTCCCGCCGTGGCGCTCGGCTGACTTCTGCGCTGCTCAGCCGGGCTGCCGCACGGGAGAAAGTGGCTCAAGCGGCTGTTTGGGGTCCACGCTCCCAATGCAGCACAGGGGTGCTTCTTGTGCAACTATGGCCATTCTTGCGCAAAAATCCGCAGAGCATCCACACTGCCCGCCCGCTCTTGTGCAAGGAAATTTATAGTACAGCGTGGTAAGAGACGGCTCCTTGTGCAAGAGCTTTTTAACAGGTGTAAGTCCTCTTGCGCAGGAGCTCTTATGCAAGAGGGCAGTGTGGATGCTCAGCAGGGATTTCTTGCGCAAGAAAGCCCTATGGCTAAAATGGCCATCAGAGCTTTCTTGCGCAAGAGAGTGTCCACATGGCCATGGGCGCTCTTGCACAAAAGCTCAACTTGCACATGGCAGTGTGGACGTTTTCTTGCGCAAGACTCCTTGCACAAGAACCCTTGTGCAAGATGTTCTTGCGCAAGATGCCGCCAGTGTAGACATAGCCAGAGTGAGAGGTGGGAGGGGGAGAAGAGAAAGAGAGAGAGAGAGAAGGAGAGAGAGGCAGGAGGTGGATGAGAGCTGAGAGAGAGAGAAAGGGGGCGAGGCAGTAGGAGGAGAAGAGAGAGAGAGGCCATTTGCGCTGCTTGCTCCGGTGCAGCCCGGCTGAGCGGCGCAGAAGTCAGCCGAGCACCAAGGCGGGAGGCAAAGGGGGGTGGGGTGGTGACATACACGCCCAGGGGGCGGCGCCTGGATGAGCATGCATCCCCGATGGAGACAGAGGAGAGCAGAGAGAGTGAGAGGCAGGAGGGGGAGAAGAGAAAGAGAGAGACGGAGAGAGAGGCAGAAGGTGGAGGAGAGCTGAGAGAGAGGGGGGGAGGCAGTAGGAGGAGGAGAGAGAGAGAGTGAGAGAGACGGAGCGAGAGACCGGAGGCTCAGGAGAGAAGACCGACGTGGAGGAGAGACCTGAAAATCCCGTCTTATGATGGGCTAATTGGCTAGTTTTGAAATAACAGGCTTGGTAGTATGGACGCTCCACTTTATTCTTTTTAAATAAGGGGGGTTATTTTGAAATGGCCCTAGTTTACACTAGGGAATTATCTCAGCTAATGCCTGCCACGTTTCATTTGGGAATGTCCACTATAAATTATATTGGTTTATTTAGTAGCAACAAAATGCGATAAACCTTTCTTCCTAAAACAAATTCTGCCCTATATTCAGGGACAAATCTCCCCCCCTCCCCCCAAGACAGCCTCTTTCTCTCAACTCTTCTAACTAATGGAAAGGTGCTATGTTTGAATAACAACTTTTTATTTTTGAAGGAAAAAATAATATGCTTCTATTTTTGGCAAGAAATGCTACTTTGGGGTAAATTGAGTGTGTAAAAAGAACAAGCTATTATGAGCTGAATAATTAAGAAAGAAAAAAGCTCTCTTCCTGTTTGCAAATAGAAGAGGTTCATTTGTGTATTCTATATAAAGCTCACAGTGTAAAGTCTTTTGTGTCATAAGCATAGAAAGAATCTTTTATACAGGCAGGAGATTAGGACGATCAGCAGGAATCCCTGCCACCAGAAATTCAAATCTGAATGGGAAAGTTCATGGGAAGTTGGGATTTTAAAGGGATTGTTCCAATGATGTCAAAACACAACAGTAACACTGCTTCCATGGGACTATCCAAAAGCCAAATCCCAGTGGTGTCTCCCAGTAAAGATATGCTGGCGGTAGGAGGTACAGGGAATTATTTACATTTTCCCACAACACTCCCATGCAGAAAACAGTCATAAGGGTGATGGTGAATGCTCTGAGCTTTAGGAGGATTCAAATGCTTCTGGAAGTGCCTAGCATTCCAGCGTGGGCTTATGTGGATGGGGTAGGATGAAGGCTCAGGTCACCGTACACAGACTTTTACTTCTTCGCACCAGCTGGTTCTAAAAGGTCACTGCAGGTAGTAAAACTTGAGAAAGAGTTTAGCAAACACTACTGATAAGCATTGATAACATCCTCCACGGCCCTACAATGCCATTTTCCTGTTCTGCTTCTGGGGCTTTAATCATATGCCTAATGTACATGAAAGCTGAATTTGTTGGTCAAAATTGCCACAGAAAGCTACAGCTGCTTCTATCTGCTGAGGCTGAAATCATAGTCACTTACAAGGGTATGTCTACACTGCGGCGCTATTTCGGGATACTTCTGGCATCCCAAAATAGCAATGCCGCATCCTGACAGCAAGCTTATGTCAAAATATCTTTCAAAATAACGGGCGCTCAATTCTGGTGTCCCTGTAACATGAGGCATTCTATGAGGATTAAGGGACTTGTCAGAATAGCACTTTATTTCAAAATTTGGCACTGTGCAGACAATACCAAATACCAAAATATGCTATTTTGAAATTACCTCAAAATAAGCTATGCAATTTGCATTGTTTTTTCTTTTTAATGTGTGTGCTGCTATGTGTTTCTTTTAGAGAATGAAAGATCAAAGAAGTACATTTCAAATATTTTTATTTTTGTAGGCCATTACATTTTCTTTTCCTTTAGCCAATATGCTGGCTAATTATTTAGCCTAGAAGTAGCCAAAGTGGAACTCAAGATGGTTCTAAATATTATTGCTAAGTTGCAGTTTAGAGTGCGTCTACACTGCACCATTATTCCGGAATAACAATGCTAGTGTCTAGACAGCAATTGCGTTATTTTGAAAGAAGATCTAAATAATGGACGCTTTTCCCAGCATTTGGAACCCTCATTGCATGAGGAATAACACCTCTTCAGAAATAGCTATTTTGGAAGAGGACGTGCGTGGATGTGGCGTAGGGAGTTTTTTCAAAATAAGGGGCCTCCAGGAAATCCCACAGGTGCCTTGCTGGCCACTCCATCCACACTCCCCAGGACTCTATAGTTCTACTTCCCCTGAAGCTCTGAAAGCTGCAGACATAGGGGAAAGGACTTGTGGCAGGAAGCTGGCCCTCAGCCTCCAACCACAGCCCAGCTGCCACTGCATGTTATCTAGCCAGCATTGTAGACCCTCAAGTCCCCCAAGAGCTCCCTGCCCATCCCAGGGTGCACTTTGATGGTTCCTAGGAGCCTTCCAGGCACCACAAGAAGCGTGTGCTGTCCTGGTCTGGGGTCGGAGATCCTGGCCCTCATTGAGGTGTGGAGCAAGGAGAAAACCTTCCAGGATCTCCACTTCATCTACAGTCGGATGGTCACCAAGGGCCATAACCGGACCCAGGAGCAAATACAGAGTATGATTAAGGAGCTCTGCCAGGCCTATGCCAGGTTAAGGGAGTACAGTGCCCACTCTGGGGCAGAATCCGACTCTTGCCCCTATTTTGAAGACCTGCACTGCATCCTAGGGGGAGGTGCAGCCCCTTCCCTACTCCTGGTGGTGGACTCAGGGTTGGAGACTGGGCTGAGGAGGACCCCAACATGGCCAGCTCTGTGACCACTATCACCCTGGAGCCAGTACCCCATGGTCTGGATGTGTCCCAGGCATCCTCCGAAGCTGGGAAGGATCATCAAGTGAGTGGTCTTAGTTTTCTCACACAGACAGGGTTGGGGTGGCAGGTGCTGAGGGGCTGGGGTATGATTGTCGGTTGGCCTTCTCAGCCAGGGCATCACGCTATAGCCTGTGCATATGGATGTGTATGCAGCACCAGTCTGCAGCACGCCGCCCCAGGAGGCAGCACTGGAGCACCCCTGGGCTTCTGCTCACAGGCTCTGAGGAGGCTGGTCACACTTCTGACCCCTGGAGAAGGACAGGGGAGACACCCTCCCACCATGAGCCACTGCTAGAAGGAGGCTGGAGACAAGGGGACACACACACACACACACACACAGACTCTGGAGTGCCACACATGGCACAAGGGCATGCTTTCCTACTCGTGGCAACACCCGCTCCTGGGAACAGTGCTGCCAGATGCAGATGTCTGCTGCTCACCCCCCCCCCCCCCCCCACACACACACACCCTCACCCCCTCTCCCACAGCGGCCAGGAATACAAGGTCTCTCCCCTTGGGATGCCACCTCTGCCAGAGCTGGTGTGTGCATGGCACCAATGGAAGCCCAAGTAGCTCAAGGCTCCCCTCCTGCCCATTGGATCCCAGTGTGGCCGGCAATTTTCTATGCCTGCTTGTCCCTGGGATGTGGGGGGTGGGAGGTGGGAAGCATGGTCCCCTGGGGACATCTGGGGCCCTCTAAGAAAGGTCCCACTGTGCCAGCCACACATGGTCTTGCTCCCAGGACATCACCTTCCTCTGACCAGGGAACAGTCGGTCTTGGCTCACAGATGAGGGCAAGGCTTCAGGGACAGTGTCTCCAGGGATGACTGACCATCTCTCTTTATTGTCCCCTGGTGGACTAGCTGTGACAGTGGGGTGGGCAACACCACCTGAGCCAGCCGCCTAACCTTGGAGGAGCCACAGGTGCCAGAGGACCCAGGAAGACCTGATGCGGGAGCATGTCTTCATTCTCTGGGACCTGCACAAGACGCTGGCCCAGAAGGTCTGGGAGGATGCGCAGTGGAGGAGAGAGATGTGGATGGAGTTGCTACAGCAGGGACACAACATGTGCTTGACCGTGCAGGCTCTTCTTGCCCATCCGGAGCCAGCTCCTGCTCCTGCCCCAGTCCCAGTTCTCCCGCCCCCACCATGCCTGACCCTGCTTCAGCTCCCCCTCCTGCTTATCCCCCTAGCCTCCCTGAACCCCCTACCCCCTTCCACCACTGTGGTCACCAAGGTCCCTGCACACGAAGTGGAAGAAGCACCTGAACCATGTGACACTCTCAGCCCCAGCCCTGAGCCTCTCCTCCCCACTCCAAGGTTTTCATCCCCCTTCTTTCCTCCCCCCACGCCCAGGTTCTCTCTCCAGTTAATTCTACCCCAAATAAATCAGCAACAGTTCTGTTTTTATCAATCAGTTTTTTATTGTCTCTGCAGAGGAGAGCGGTGGAGGGGGGAAGGGAGGAGGCAGAGAGGGACAAGGCACAGGCCCCTAGTGGGGAGGCCCTGGGCAGAGTGTCACTGGGGTCCTTGTGAGAAACTCTCCCTCAGGGCCTCCCAGATGCGCATCCCTGCCTGATAGGCCTGCCAAATGGCCGCTGTGCACGGCTGCTCAAAGGTCCTTCCCTCCCAGCCAGCCTCTGCCCCCCTCCTCAGAAGGAAGGCCTTCCCCTTCCTCTCCACTATGGTGTGGAGCACAAAGCATGCAGATGCCACCTGAGGGATGTTCTTCTCCCCCACATCCAGGTGGGTCAGGAGTCATCTGAACTGCACCTTGAGATGCCTGAAGGCGCACTCTGTCTGCTTGCAGGTCCTGCCCAGGCAAGCATTGAAGCAGTCCTTGTTGGGGTCAAGGTGGCTGGGATAGGGCTTCATTCACCATGTCATGAGAGGCTAGGCCATGTCCTGCATGATGCACAGTGGCATGTCCATGTCCCTGACCCTGATGTTGCACTTGGGGAAGAAAGTGCCAGCCTCGGCGTAGTGCGCCTCCCCCGGCCAGCTGACGAAGATGTCCTTAAATTGTCTACGGTGGTCAACCAGGGCCTGCAGGACCATCAAAAAGTATCCCTCTCTGGGAGAGTGTGACGGGGTGAGGCAGCCCTGCACTGAACCTACAGGGCCCAGCCAGGGTTACCTGGCTGCAGAGGCCCCCTCCCCCACAGCCCTACCGAGCAGGCCCGGGCTGCAGCAGGGCTATAAAAGCCTGGGCCAAGACTCCGTCTGGGGAGACAGCCGAAGGAGAAGGATTGGAGAAGGGAGCTCTCCCTCAGCTGTGGCCAGGGACTCCAGGAGAGGCTGGAAGGGATGTGGAGGCGAGATGGTGCAACCCGGAGACTGCCTGCCGAGGGGACGCCAGTCTGGAGATCACAGCCAGCTGGGCAAGTCCAGGGGAAGGAAGCCCGGGGATCCAGGTAGGAAGTGGCCCAGGGCAGGAGCGGGAGCCGCCTCTCCCAACCCGAGAACCTCGGTGCGTTTCGGCTGGATGGCCCCGCCGAGGGAGTGACCCGTTACCTGGTCGCTCACAGGGCCCTGGGCTGGGACCCGGTGGAGTAGGGTGGGCCTGGGTCCCCCTACCTGGGGTGTGTCCCTGCTACAACGATAAACTGCTTTGTGGACTTGGCCTTGCTTAAAGGGCCAGTTACAAACTACTGTGTGGACTCAGGCCAGAGGGCCTTAGCCCTGCTTAAAGGGCCAGTTATAAACTGTATTACAAGGGTGTTGGGGACTCAGGCGGGCAGGGCCCACCACAGAGAGGCATAAGGATCTTGCACAAAAGGGGAGTAGTGCACAAAACGGAAGCAGCTACACTGATTCTTTTTGTGCAAAAAGCCCTTGCGCAAAAAAGCATTGGCAGAAAATATGCTAAGACACCATGACTCATGCTAATAAATCCGTCATTAGCATACTGTCTGCCGCAAAAACTTGTAGTGTAGACATAGCCCTAGAGAGATGATAGGGTCCCAGCATGCATTGCTCTGCTCTATTTGACATAGCAAACACCATGTTCATGGTTGTAGCACCTGAATGCCTTCCTGCAGGATGTTAAATGCTATGGCTAACATCTGTCATGTCTGTCCTCTCATGCCTGCACTCTACCCCCTGAATATCTAGACCCAGAGCGTGTGCGTGTGTCTACACAGCTGCAGGTTTATGTAATGTTGATTGATTCCAGTGGCAATTTTTAACTGTCTTGAGGTGGCTCCTGAGAAAACTCTGTCTTCTGCCTCATGAGGTTTACCCTTGTGATAGAAAATTCCATTCTGTCAGCAAAGTTGTTAGCTATAGTCTTCATTCCAGAACTAGGGGAATCTTTCAGATAGCCTGGGTCCCGCCCATGGAATGCCATGAAAACAAGAATTGGGACTGAACCTGATTGGATATTCCATGGGAAGCCAGTGTAGGGAGCAGAGGGCAGCTATGATATGCTTGTGGTGGCCCATGTTGCTGAGGAGAGCAGCTACAACATTCTGTACAACTGACATTCCATCTTGAACCCAGTGGAAGGTCACTTTATATGCCTGGGATTGGAAGGCCACATTTTTTTAAAAAATGACTAGCGATGGACCGCAGCATTGGAGTGCCCTGTTTGAGAGCCTGAGTTAGGTGCCTGTGATCTGTCCCACTTCATGCAAAATGTGACCCTAAGCTTCTTGCAAATTGCTTTAACGCAAAGTGTGAGCACCCCTGGCTTTAATTCATTGCGTAACCTTAAGTAAAATGATCTAGAGGTGAAAGACTTTTTAATTTTTTTTAATGTTTTAAATCACACAACTCTTATGCCAAAAATATTTTTAAGACCATATGAGCTGACTTTCAACTAGATTCAGATCTTTGCTTTGAAACCATCTGGTTGAAGAAAAATAGCCAACTGTTTCATCTCTTCTTCCCAGCCCCCACCCCAAAATAAGTTTTGAGATGAACATCTCTTTTTGACAAATATGTGATTGGGGACTTAAAAATTCAATGTGTTTATGCTATAAATAACAGTGTGCACACTATTGGTCTTGTAGCACTAAACTACTGTACCTGCCCCCCCCTCTTTCCCCCCCCCCCCCCCATACACACCACCTTGTAGATGGCGCTATAATTATAATTTAGCTGTCTGACAAACTCAAGGTGTGGAAAAGATATATTAAATTTGTACACATGCTAGTTCACGCTTTTTCACAATTTCAAATTTAAGCCTCTTTTTTTGTTTTGTTTAATGGTCGTGTTGAAATTCTTCTGTTGCAACAGTTTGGTTTTTTGCATAAACACCTGGATTCAGAGTTTCCTAAAGGAGTCATCTGAAAATAGGAGCTTTCTGCCAAGATGTCACGAAGATTTATGTGCTTATATTTGTGGATTAAATGGAAGACAGGTGGGAGAACACTCAAGCATGAGGAGGAATGATAGCAAACTTCTATGTAAAAAAGGTTAGTTGTTATGATTATTACTACTCGTTTAGATAAAATGGACACAGGTCTTGCAAAAAGGAAGGTGAACCATGCTTGAAAAGCAATACTTCAACAGTCATATAATTATCTAAAAGACTACATTTCCTTTAAAATATAGAGGCACACATACTGTATTGCATTTAATCACAGTGCTAAATGCAATTTGCACACCTTGTGGCACATCTGAACAGATGGTTTTAAAGAAGAGCAGATTACCGCTGTATCAAATCTCAGTGGGCATGATACAAACAGAGTAGTACTCCAGTTTGGCTTAGTTATGTTGGATGGAATAATTCCCCTCCACCCACACGCCAATCTGTATATAGAGGAAACTACTCCCACACATTTCCATAGTCTCCACATCTGTGGGGATGAGAGAGGGGCTCCACTTCTGCTACTCCAGTCTCCCACCCTAGGAAGGGTGGCCCATGGGTCTGGGATCCATACTGGGGTTGTGGGCAAAGCTGTGGGACACAGAGCTAAGGATAAAAGGTAATGCAATCTGAGTTATACTTTTATTTATGTATTTCATTTGTACGTACAGCCCACGAGGGTCTTGGAAGCAGTCATGGGGTACATCTACAATGCACACTTATTTCAAAATAACCTATTCTGGATTAGTTATTCCAAAATAGCTTATTTCAAAATAGCACGTCTACACTGCAGGGAAGTCTCAAAATTAGTCCGAGGCAGGCTTCCCTAATGTAGACATGCTATCACGATTTGGAGCCCCAGAAGGCACCGGGGAGGAATAACTTAGAATGGCCCTGATGAGGGGCTATTTTGAAATAGCAGCAGTGGAGCATCTACACACACCTTATTTAGAAATAGCTATTTTGGAATAGGTATTATTCATCGTAGAATGAGGTTTACAGATTTCGGAATAAGCAGTCCATTATTTTGAAATTATTTTGAAATAACGGAATGGCTGTGTAGAAGCTCACATTGTTATTTCTAAATAATGCTAGTTATCTCGTAATAACAGTGCAGTGTAGATGCACCCATATGGAAGTTGCCACAGCCAGTACTACCCCCTAGGAGTATGCTAGGAACCAGAGATGGATAGTCTAGCTTCCCATAATTCCCTTCTGATCAGAAAGAAGGTGTCGCTACCCTCCTTCCCTTCCCTTCAAAGTTAGAAATTGCTGAGATTTCCTTCCATGGAGTTTTTCACAAGGAGGAATGTTATGGCTCATGAACATAGGAATTATAGATCTTAAAATCATGGTTTTCATCAATGAGATTGGAGAATCAGACCAAATGAGTCTACTTTTTAATGGAGTCAGTTATACATATGTAATTATTTATTTTTAATGTCTCCTATTTTAAACATTAATCAATCTAAAATATGTCATCACTTGATGGCCTGCTAGGAGCAAGTGCTGTAGTCTCTGGATAGCTGCCTGCCAATATTTTGAATTAAGTGGAGGTTGGGTGAATTTCACATGAAAAATACTACTACAGTACATTCACCTACCTAAGAAACACTCAAATTGCATTTAATGTTGAATAACATTTTAATATAACTCAGTATTCAGCCAGGTCAGCTGTATTATTACTCTGTAAAACATGACCAAATCCACCATTGGCTTTGGCAGTTAAGAAACTTTGTGAATCAAACTGACTACTAAATTACTTTAAGATTAAAATTAAAATTCAAGTTGTTCAAAATGGTGCACCAAAGGTTTGTTGTATACTGTTGCTCCTCTTAAAATGGTGGTATAATTAACATTAAAATAGACCCCCACTTTTAAATCACTACAGATGATTCCACCAACACAAATGAAATCTGACGCATATTGACAAATTCTGTTTCTTTTCCTATGTAGGAAATTATTGAAGTTTTAGGCATGCTGCTGTTCCACAGAAGTGTACTGTTATGAAAAAATGACTGCTAAAATGACTAAAGTACATAACTGGAAAGGGTTAATAAGAGTTAAAGGAAATCTACAAAGAAAGTACTCTGTAATTCCCTAAATTTCTGGGTAGATTTATTTAGTAGCAAGACTAAAGGGGGGGGAAACGCTTTAAAAATTGGGTTTATTAGGTGTTAACTGTTTGATTAGATAACTGTTTGCTTCCTAATGTCAGATGCCAGAAAATTTTTTAACATGGTTAAGAAGCGATACAAATTTTTTCCACTCAAGAAAAACATGATGTTCTGTATACGAATGAAAATATGGAATATTATATACTAATGAAACATTGGTGCATTGTTGTATTTCATTTTCTAGACTTTCAGAGAGTTCTGTATTATTGTACTATATTACTCTACATAAATGTATTTTAAAATGGCTAAAAGGAAAAAGTCAAAGTATGTTTAATAATTTACATTTTAATTCAGTATTGTTTGTAATACTTACTTGTAAGTTTGAAGGTAATATCTGTTTCCTCCAGCAATTTATTTTGCCTGCATTACACATGCATATTGGTTTATTAGTGTAGGGCTTTCTGATTAATTTGGAGCTGCTGTATTATATTTTCTTTATCTGCACTGAATTAAATTAGATTTGTTACCTAACCACTACAGGATCAGGCCCTATATACAAAAACCAATATACCTTTTGAAAACAAATGGGACTGAGATTGTAATTTAGCATCTACCAGCCTTAGAAATATCTCTTTGAATTGCAGTTCCATACAATTTTAGAAACCACATTTAGCTGAATAGATTAGACACTTGCCAAGGTCAATTTGACAGTCCAAAGACAAACGTTTTTCATTATTTGAGTTATGTCATATAGAGGGCTTGATTCTTTCATGTCTGATTATGCTGAATGTATTTTTAGTGGATGAATATACTATGGACTTATGTGTGAAGCAAGGTACTACTCAACAACATAAAGGTTTGGCCAATGTTTTGAGGTTTTTGGAAGACATTAATAGATAATTTTTTAAACTATTTCTATTAATGTTGCCCTATCAGGTGCTACTGATACCTCTAGGATTTGATTATCCTAAAAACTATACAATATATTTCTTGGCCAGGTGTCACCAAGATGTGGGGGAGACACCAGACCCTGCACCACCATCCACAGTCAGATGTGGCTCTAAGCTAGCAGGTAGAACAGGAGGTTTATTAAATGACGGGGACGCAGTGTAGCATAGACCTGTCAGCATAGAAACAGAAGCAATCAGTACAATCCAACTTTGAGAGAACAGAGCTCAGGGCCAGGGCCCTGGCTCTCCCCCCACCTCCTCAGCCAGATGAGACTGACTCACTACCCCTTCTGGTCCCAACCCTACAGCCAGGCTTCTCCTCTGGCCTGTGTCCTACTTCCCAGACAAAAGGTGTCATATGGTTTCCCCAAGGCTCAGGTTGCGAAGGGCATCTGTCATTGTGTATGTACGGGAGGCTGAGACAGGCTCCCTCAGTGGAAGTCACTCCGAAAATTCCTATTACCATGTAGGTATTGGCGCAGTGCCAAGGGAAACCAAGGCATGCACACAAGGTTACTATGGGACTGTAGAAATCACATGCAACATAACATGGAGAATAAAATAAAATAAAATTCCTACACTCCCCACTTTGTAACAAAGGAGGCTACCAGTTTAATGTAATCTCTGGAAATATTTAAGTTAGACTAACATGTTATAAATGCATTGTTTGTAAACAGTTGTAAAGTAGGTACTTTCGAAGCATTCCTCCTCCTCTGCAGGCTATAATATTCTATCATCTGTTTACACATTGAGGGTCAGATTCTGCTCCCCATTTGCATCTGGGCAATTCCGTTGAAATCAAATGGGAAAGGGCAGTTGAAAAGGCAGCAGAAATGTAACCCTCCACCCTTTTCACTTTAGTCTCAGAGATGAGAACACTTCATGTAGTGCCAGTGGCTCTGAAAAAAACTATTAATTAAAAATCAAATTAGTCACTAAGGCTATGTCTAGACTGCAAGCCTCTTTCGAAAGAGGCTCTTTCGAAAGATACTTTCGAAAGAGCCTCTTTCGAAAGAGAGCGTCTAGACTGCACGCGGAACTTTCGAAAGAGCAAGCCGCTTTTTCGAAAGAAAGCACCCAGTGAGTCTGGATGCTCTCTTTCGAAGAAGCCCTATTTACATTCAAGAACGCCTTCTTTTGAAAGAAGCACTTTCGAAAGAAGGCGTTCTTCCTCGTGAAATGAGGTTTACCGCCGTCGAAAGAAAAGCCGCGTTCTTTCAATTTAATTTCGAAAGAACGCGGCTGCAGTCTAGACGCAGGTGAAGTTTTTTCGGAAAAAGGCTACTTTTCCCGAAAAAACCCCTGAGTCTGGACACAGCCTAACACAACTACATTGATTTAACAATTGAGTTACACTAGGATTGAATTTAACTCCACTGCATTTTGTTGGTCTCCTTTAATAAGCCACATTATTTAATGACTTTGTTTTTGTAACACAAACTACCAGATTCAGTTGCGTGTAACCAGCAAATTTGGCCAAATAAAAGTTGTGCACTCCAATCCAAATATTTTTTACTTTGTTTCTGCACACATAATCGCATGTGATTTATAGTTGTGTACAGAATTTTATGATAAAACCTCATTAATCACAAATTCATCAATGCAGCAAAAATATATCTAGGCAAACATGGTTTAACATTACAAACACAAGACATGTTTTAGGATGGAAGGAGGCCAGGATCCCCATCTTCAACTATCCCTTAACATTTCATAAATGACTAACTCATCATATCAGTGGTTTTCACATGGAAATATAAACACCACTGAAATTCCATGCACTATAAATGGCTAGGACGCTAGCACATAGAATTACCAAGAGTACTGTGACTCCTGAGTTCTGTACATAATATCAATTCAAGAAAGAAAACAACTTGGGCAGTTGTGTTAGCATGTTCTAATGGATAGGGCACTTGCCTGAGATTCAGGAGACCTCAGCTCTGTACTAGTACCAACTACATAACTTTACAGTAGCAAGTCACTTCTTGTTGCCTCTGTTTCCCCTCCCACTTTTTTTGTTCTTAAGTCTTTTAAGGGCTTAGGGGCAAGGACTGTCTCTTGTCTCAATACACATGTACAGGGTCTAGCACAAATAATTGTAACTGGTGCTTCTAGACCTACTGTAACAGAAATTAAGATAGATAATATAAGATGTGGGCCAAATGCTGCTCTCCTTAACACAATTTAAATCTCTAGTCAGCTCTAGATTCCTAATAATGTAAATGAGAGAAAAATCTGCTCTGTATATATATGTATATTCCCATCTATATTAATTTACCTAAACTGACTTTCGGCTTTACTCTGCCCTTCTTAGATGTTGAACTTAATGGGAATTTTGCATCAGTAAGGAGTTGCAAGCTCTGGGTCGTTTTAACTTCATAGTCTCATGAAGATAAGCTTGTCAATGATGGTGAGTAACTTTAAATCTAACGGGGCATGTCATGATACTGATTTTAAGCTGAATTCTATTACAAATCGATGGCACAGTGGGCACAAAGAACCACATTTATCCTATAGTTTTTAATAGCTTGCATTTAAGAATCAGGCAAGCTATTGTGAAGGACCAAGCTATATCCTGTGTGCACATTGGATGCTGAGAATAGTTTGCTAGTTTGGTAACTGATAAAAGACTGAAAAATCATGTAGTTCTAATCCAAATCCTTACTCTGGCAAACCTCACTCTGGTTTCAACAGGGATTGTGTTTGTGTAAAGATGGAGGACTTGCCCTATTTTGAACAAGTTATGCATTTACATCTAGCACTAGCAATTCAAGCACATCTTGTCTTTAATTTTCCTAATTTGTTTAGGTCAAGGAGTGATTCTTACTGTGTGTTTGTACATAACCTAGAGCAACAATGTACATAACCCTAGAGCTACTTGATTTAATATATAAGTAAACAACAAAAATTGAACTTGTTATAGACATATGAAGAATAAGTTTTCCATAGTCATTTATCAGTTACAATTACCTCAAGCTTTGGAACATGTTTGAAACAGCCACATTCACAATGGGTTTTGGATTAAATTTGGATCCCAAATTTCCATGTCTAATCCCCACCCTTTGCCCTGCCTTTTTAAGGGTGTATTGTTTCTACACTATGCCACACCCTAGCTAGAATAGTGATAGAAATGTAGCCGTGTTATTCTGGGGTAGCTAAAGCAAAATGCAGGACAATGTAGCACTTTAAAGACTAACAAGGTGGTTTATTAGATGATGAGCTTTCGTGGGCCAGACCCACTTCCTCAGATCAAATAGTGGAAGAAAATAGTCACAACCATATATACCAAAGGATACATATATACCAAAGGATACACCCTAGCTAAGCATTTTTTAAGATGCTCTGGAAGGTTTCTATAGTACTCTGCTCTATTTGTATCAGTTGTTAATCCTGATATATAGAGCAGATTACAGAATTTAAACCTGAGAATATGGCTGTAGAATATATTAAACTTCCATGCTTAAAATGGACTCTTTATGTGAGAGTTCAATATAAGAAATTGGAATCCTACTTCTTATGCAACTTGTTGAGCTGCTTGAGTCAGATCTTGTAAACTTCATCCCTCCTTCCAGTTTAACAAATAAACCTTGTGGTTGTGGAATTGGATATTGATCCACTTCCATCCGGAGGTTTGTGGTGACTCTGTAGTCCTCAGAAATTCTCCTGCTACCATCAGATTTAGGAACAACTCACAATCAGTGTAACCCAATGACTAACTCAACAGGTGAAGTTCTTGCTTCTTTAGTTCTTTGGATTGTCTTTCTATGGATTCTTGCAAAGTGTAGGCACATAATCAAACTTAATTTGGGTTTTGGTATTTTTAAACAAGTATAATTTTCTTGTATGCCTTGTACCAAATCTTTGCAGGAATCAAAAACTGATTCATATTTTCCATTTCACCACTGGATCTTTTATATTATGTAAAGTACACCAATTCAGCTTTGTCATTTTAACTCAGTTTCTGTCCATTAGTGAAGTAACTTTGCCTTTTCTTGCAAATAATTAAACTGTAAACAAGTACTTTAGTAGTTTATATTGACTCAGAACTTCCAATAACCATATTTCCATTGGACCGTATTTTTGCATCAGTTTTTACAAGTACAATATGCTTCTATTCCTCTGAATTTAACATTAGTAAAGTTGTTTGTATTTTAATTTTAAAATGACAGATTTTGAACCAAATGCTCAGCTCCTGTGAGGATCTATCCCACTCTATCAATTTATATCCTGAGTATGATTCACAAATAATCTAGCAATGAGCAGTTTTTGACCAGTTGCTCCAAATTCACATAGTTGGCAAGTCTTTTTAGACTGATAGGTGACAATTATTCCCTTTCACTGAATTTCTCTCCCTGCTATTGTGCTTAAGAACAGGCTCTACATTCAGGTTCTTGATAGAACATTGCTTTGAGTGATGTGATGTTACCAAGTAAGAGATACTCGACTTCCTCCAGCTTCCTAATAACTTCTGGATATAGTGACTCCTCGGGTAAGAAGACAATAGCACTAGAGGTTCCTTTCCCTTATATGATGTGTAGGTGGCAAAGCTAATGTTATTGAACAGGCAGGCTGAGCTCACTGCAACGTTCATGCAGTGAGCCCCTGTTTGGTTTGCTGGAGGAAAAATGGCTGTCACCCCCGTTATGAGTAACAGAGGAGGAAGCAGGGAAGTTTACAATGGAGCAGGACAGGAGATGTGATCAGGAAGCAGCTGGAATATGTCAGGGGGAAGGCACTGCTCTTTGATCTGAATGGATAAGTATGTGTGGGGGTATGTCTACACTACCACCCTAGTTCGAACTAGGGTGGTTAATGTAGGCAACCGGAGTTGCAAATGAAGCCCGGGATTTGAATTTCCCGGGCTTCATTTGCATATTGCTGGGCGCCGCCATTTTTAAATGTCCGCTAGTTTGGACTCTGTGCCTGCGGCTACACGCGGCACGAACTAGATAGCTCGGACTAAGCTTCCTATTCTGAACTACCGTTACTCCTCGTGGAATGAGCTGTACCGGTAGTTCGGAATAGGAAGCCTAGTCCGAACTACCTAGTTCGTGCCGCGTGTAGCCGCAGGCACGGAGTCCGAACTAGCGGACATTTAAAAATGGCGGCGCCCGGCAATATGCAAATGAAGCCCGGGAAATTCAAATCCCGGGCTTCATTTGCAACTCCAGTTGCCTACATTAACCACCCTAGTTCGAACTAGGGTGGTAGTGTAGACATACCCTGGGTGTTTACGGTCTGTGCAATAACAGAAAAGTCCACTCTTACTAGGATTGGCCTGGCAGCACCTACTCACATGCCTACCTTCCAAAAGGACTCATGACCTATTGTGGGCATTATGATAGTCATCCTTTTCTATGTGGACTGTGAAGAATTTGTTCATCATACTGCCAGCTTGGCTGAAGTGGGATGGGTTATTTTTGTCTTCCTGCTGCATGTTTAGGGGTCCAGTGAGGTAGAATAGGGGGCAAGGTTACAATGTTGAAGCTTATTATGTAAAGCTTGTGGCAGATGTCCCACGCAGGTAGTCAATATGGATAAAATAGATTGGGAAAGGTTTTAACTGAAAGTACCCCATAAAGGAGTGGAAGAAAGGGGTTGGGGAATCCTCTGTCTCAGACAATGGGAAGCTAACCTCTTTTCTTCTAGCCCCACCCTTAAGTGAGCTACAGAAAGGGGGTTCAGGGCTTCTATATCTAGTACAGTGGTGAGCTGACCGCCCTCCTTTTATAGCTGCCTTTCACCTGTCACAAGTGTGGTTGGAGACTGTCTGTCTGGAAATGATGAGGACCTGAACTGTGAAATTTATTGCTAAGAACCTCCAGACATTTTAGTCTATTAAAATGTGGCCTAATGAAACCACATCCATTGCCACCTGTCTTTTTCAGTGTAGCTGGACAGGTTCCTGGACAAAACACAAACACCAATGAGATATCCAGGTTGGGTTCTGTCTGTGAACAGCATTCAGTCGCATCCTTTCATGACAGGCTGTCTGACGCCGAACACAAAGTGATGCCTGAGGGCTTTTCACAGATGGACGGGAAATACCAAGCTCTTTCATTTCTTCCACGGAACTTTTATCTCTTTTGTGGGGTACATAGTACTGAACATTTCAAATTCTCATAGTCAGTCTCAAGTGGTTCTTGAGGAAAGCAAATCTTTTGGGGCTGAAATGTTCCTTTTTCAAACATAAAAAGATTAAAATATGGATTTTTTTTCCTGCATGCCTTTAGCATTAAAAAACTGCATTTTATTACAACCTGTGTCTAAAAACTGATGATCAAGGGATGATCATTGAGGTTCCTGCTTTTTTAAGAGCATGTTCTTTGCTCACAAAAACATCCACATTCTACTCAGCATATATATTAATTTTTGACCACTTTCACCATTGTGATATAAATGCCAGAACCTATGCAGGCTCAGAATGAGTTGAGAAAGAGACTAAAACTCTGTTCTCTCCCACTTCCACTTGCTTTCTACTCTTAACAGTGGGATGTCTATTCCTCACTAATATCAGAACAAGCTTTCAATATGAAAAGTTCCTTTCCTAATTCCTTCAGACTTTCTGTGAGCAAGGATGAAATTGGCTTTTGAAATATATAAGGATGTTATAGCTGATTCTTCTCAGGGGTCTGTCATACGATATTAGCAGTTATCTAGTTATATTACTGTCAAAATGTGTTGGCAATACATTTAACTTTACTAGTACCATATGAGTGTCTATTTCTGTTAAAATACAACCTGTGACTCAAATGGCTGAAAATGAACAGGGTTTAATGGAAAAAACTGCTAATGCTTTCAGATTTTCATGTTGCAATTATGTTAGTAAAAGAATAATATCCTTTACCACGTAACTTTAATGCACACTGTGTCAATGTGTTCACGTATGCTTTAAAAACATACCTGAACCTCTTTTGTGTCTCCATGTCTTTATACTCTAGGTATTCTTACCCCTTCTCATCCTCTTAGATCCATTCAAATCTCTTTATATGTATCTGATTTGTGAGCCAAGTTTTCATTGTAGCTGAGAAGTAAAAAATGTCTGCTTACTCTACCTAATAGCATTACCATTTTTCATTTGTACTCACTTAAGCCTATTTTATTAATACAGCTATATATGTTTAGCCATTGTGGGGGATTACTATTAGATATTCCAATAAATAATTGTTCATTTTAAGGATAAAGCAAGCAGGAATTTGCTTCCAAAGCATATTCAACAGTGTTCTGACAACTTACAGTTGATCGCTTTTAATTACATAGGGCTTTCTTCTAGCAATTTATCCTTAAATCCCCTGATAATCCCAGCAAAATGTTGATGCCAAATAATGGACCACTCCCTTTACAATTCAATAATATGCACCTGTCAAGGAAACTGTCTAAATTATTGAAATCCTTTTCTCAGTATAATAATCCAAAATCTTAAAATGGGAATAGAATTTAAAATGTGAAGTTCTGTGAGGGAAAATAAGAAGTGCTTGGTTTACATGCCTTTCTCCTAAAATGTAGAAGGAAAATTCAGCTAACACACTTTGCTCTGTAATTTCATTTTATATTAATTTTGTTCAGACTCACAACTGAACAAGTTTTCTTAAAGGGGGATACATAGCTGAAAATAGGATATTTCCAAAAAGATTTGAGATATGTAGTCTTTTAAAATTAATCAAAATGTAACATATATAGTTTTTTTTAATGTAATTCTGGTCACAAGCAATTATAAATATTCTGGGGCTGCTCTTTGAAATTAAAAAAGAAGAAGAAGAAAAGAAACTTGGGTGTGAACATTCAATTGAACTGGGCATTAGGCAAAGTGCCATCCATTAAAGACCCACAGAGGTTTTGTCCACATTTTTCTGATTGAACACTATTCTCATAGTCAGTCAGAACGCAGTACAAGTTGCCAGAAACCATTCATCAGACTCCTGCAGAAAAGCCTGTCAGCTAGGGCTGTAGGCCTAGAGCCAGGCTGTCAAGTTTTGGGCTTGCAGCCAGTCTGTCATGGTCTAAGGCTGGTAGCCAAGCAGTAACTTTGATGTTCAAGGGGTTAGCCAACTGGTATGTGAGGGTGGCCTATCAGCTCAGAACTAATATACCACACTCAAAGGTCATGAGTTCTGAAACTAATCTGGCTGTTATAGTATCTCTAATAAAAATGGAGGTAGACATTTTATATTGTAAAAAATGTTCAAATTATTCCAGTATTTGTTTTGATTAAAATTTCCATTACATGTGCCTTTCATTATGCAACTCAATTAGTATATAAAAGATTTTCTGTTTTAAAATGTTCAAATGAGCATAATTGTTCAATTTGGAAAGATTACAATGCTTTTATTTAATTAACACTGCAATAAATACTTCATTCTGTAATGAACCCCATCCTTTTAGGCCATTAACCATTCAATAAATGTACAGTGTGGAAGGTTCTTTATGGGGAAGAAGATAAATAAAGCTATTTAAATCAGTGTACAACATCTATGATGCTAAGCAGCAAATTATAGCTTTTTGTGTCTCATTCACTAGAGTTGTACCTTGATTACAAACATATGGGACTGCTATAAACACTAAACATTTCAATTGCAGTTATGAACAGTGAGCCACACTATGCTCTTTCAAATTCTGCAAACAGAAATGTACTCTGAGGTGCTCTTACAAACAAAAGAAGTTAACAAACACCTATAGAGAGAGAGATAGCAAGAGAGAAGCTTGTTGGGCTATACAAACTGTTAGAATTTTCAGATTTAGAACTAACTCTTTTATTTCCAAACAAGAGAGGGAAACAGACTAATAAAACTCTATACTATTAAATAATTTACCACAGTCATAAGGCTAGAATGGTGGTGGTGGGAGGAGGAATCCCTTGACAATACTGAAGCATGGAACATCTATATCAGGGCAATCTGTTCCCTGAATTAATGTAGTACTGATATGATACTTTGAACCTGCTACTGTAAATGTGCCCCTGTACAACATTAGGAATACAGTACAAACTATTATTCTTTAGTCCCTCTGCTTAGATAACATTAGCTATTGGTATGCCCTCAGTTTGAGCAACATAATGCATACATTTAAGTATGTAAGTAAGAGATAAAAACTGAACTATGCAAGATTTGAAATACTGTTGAGATACAAATGTAAAGCAAAATCCTGTAACCCTGGCAGTTCAGTGAGAGGTTTGACTGAATAAAGAGGGAAGGCCCTCACAGACAAGGTGTTAAACCCCTTCTAATTCTGTCAAGTCAATAGAAGCTGACAGCTTTGGATGCTGGGCAAAAGAGTCTGACAATTTTAAATTTTCCAGCCCTTGCTATGCTCTAAGATTTGGTCCTAAATTTGTAAGGCTTAAAAATACTAGTAAGATTTAAGAGTCATTTAAGGGAAATTCCACCGTGTTATATTTCATGTCCTTGCATTGTCATATACAACCATGTAAAATATGGGGACAAAACTATTAGAGCTTTAAAATGGAGACTCAGCCAAAACCCTCGCTGACCTGAAGCTTGCCAAAAACCTCGCTGACCTGAAGCTTGCCAAAAAATGGCAGCATAACCACTAACTAAATCTAACTTGCAAACTTCACAGAAAGAAGGTCTCTTTGTCAAACAGTGATATCATTTAGGAATATGGATATATTCAAGTTTTTATGGGACAAAAGATTGTATTGTTTGATTAGCCAAACCATCCTTTTTGCTAATCCAAGTTCAACATTCTGGAGTCTTCAAAATTTGTTTTGAAAACATTACTGTTATTTTAAAGTGTTTGAAAGCTACTAGCTAGCATTCTTGTATGTCTCTCCCTGAAGTCCGTTACAATATGAGCTTACTTTTAAATTATTTGAAATTAAATTAATCCACAAAAACATAATTAGACAGTCTTTATTATCCAGAATCACCATCCAGAATCTCATCTTGAGACATGTTACACCACACTATATATTTCTTCACTAATATTTGAAATATTTGTTCCTCAACATAAAAAAAGAATCTATCCTGTATAATTTAAAAACTGTTGAATAAAGAAAAATCAATAATTAAATGTTAGAAAAGCCTAAGGCTGCAATTTAAAAAACAGAAAATCCTGCCACAACTTCCATCAATGTTAAGTGTTTGTAAGGCATTTTAACTACAGCTGAAAACAAGAAAACATTTAAAATTAGCTTTCTTAGGAAGTTTAGCCATCTGTTTTTCTATATGTTGTGGAAAGGGGAAAAACCCTATTCTTATTATGCAAAAATAAATTGTATAATTTTACAGGCATTTTATTAAAAAGAGGAACTTTGTATCTGTCAGTGAGATTTCATAGAAAGAGTCTTGTTCTTGTTCTTTTTCATTTTAAATAATGATATGCATGTTTTTAAACTCTATTGGTTTAAAAGGAGTAAGGAGCAGACTATTTTGACATTTACTATACAGTCTTGTTGGTTAAAGTGTTAAATCAGGTAAAAACTCAGTATGCTATTTCCGTTTTGTGGTCTCGTGTCTTTTTATGAGCTCATAGCACTTAAAACATAATGGATTGGATTGTGGGTACTGTAGACATTTTGGACTGAAGTAGTACCATATTTGTATATAGTCTCCTGTATATCAATGGAGGTTGTCTCAAAGTAAGATGCTTATGATACGGCATCTAATTCTGGGGTTTAGATGCCTATGTCCCACTTTTGGCTCCACAAAACTCTAGCTGAACTTTGTAGGAGCCTACACTCTCTCTGGTCCAATGTCCCTAGTGGAACAGTTTTCTGGGGAGGATAGTGGAAAAAGCACATGACTGACTCTATAGTCCAGTGTTTCGGAAGTTCACCTGGTAGACCAAGTATCTAGTCCCCCTGCACCAATCAATCTTTCAGTTTTTATCCAATGGCTGTAGTCCAAGCCACTGATGACAAGTAGTGAAACGTTCTTCTGCTTTCATGTGTGGGATCTTCTCAGTGATCTCCTCCTCCTGCTTGTCATTGTCACTCTGAGGCTACATCTAGATTACATCCCTCTGTCAATAGAGGATCTTTTGAAAAAGCCTGCCATTTTTAAAAGAACCACGTCTAGACCACGTCTAGACCGTGGTTTTACTTTTGAAATGGTGCTTGTTCGAAAGAGTGCCATGAAGTGATACTGCAAATGAAGCGCTGGTTATCTGAGGTGTTTGTGTTTGTATACTAATGCGAGAAGCCTGGGCAACAAACAGGAAGAACTGGAGGCCCTGGCCCAGTCCAAGAAATACGATTTAATTGGGATAACAGAGACTTGGTGGGATGACTCGCATGACTGGAGCGCTGTCATGGAAGGGTATAAACTGTTCAGGAAGAACAGGCAGGGGAGAAAAGGAGGAGGAGTTGCACTATATGTAGGAGAGCACTATGATTGCTCTGAACTCCAGTATAAAGAGGGAGAAAAACCTGTTGAAAGTCAGTGGCTGTGTCTAGACTGGCATGATTTTGCGGAAATACTTTTAATGGAAAAGTTTTTCCCTTAAAAGTATTTCCACAAAAGAGCATCTAGATTGGCACGGATGCTTTTGCACAAAAAGGGAACTTAAGCACAAAAAGGAAGCTTACAAAAAGTGGAAACTTGGACAAATGACCAGGGAGGGGTTTAAATGTATAGCTCGAGAATGCCGGGGGGTTATCAGGAAGGCGAAAGGGCAAATGGAATTGCAACTGGCTAAGGATGTGAAGGATAACAAGAAAGGTTTCTACAGGCATGTTAACAAGAAGAAGGTGATCAGAGAGGGTGTGCAGCCCCTACTGGATGAAGCAGGTAACCTAGTGATACATGATGTGGGGAAAGCTGAAGTACTTAATTCTTATTTTGCCTCTGTATTCACGGACAAGGTGGGCTCCCAGAATAATGCATTATGGGATGAAGATGGACAGCCCTTGGTGGATAAAGAACAGGTTAGGAACTATTTAGAAATGCTAAACGTACACAAATCCATGGGTCCGGACTTAATGCATCCGAGGGTACTGATGGAGTTGGCAATTGTCATTGAGGAGCCTTTGGCCATTATCTTTGAAAAGTCGTGGAGGTCGAGAGAAATCCTGGATGATTGGAAAATGTAGTGCCCATCTTCAAAAAAGGGAAGAAGGAGAATCCAGGGAACTATAGGCCGGTCAGTTTTACCTCGATTCCTGGAAAAATCATGGAAGGGATACTTAAGGAATCCATTTTGAGGCACTTGGAAGAGAGGAAAGTGATTAGGAATAGTCAGCATGGATTCACAAAGGGAAAGTTGTGCCTGACCAATCTGATTAGCTTCTATGATGAGGTAACTGGCTCTGTGGACGTGGGAAAGTCAGTGGATGTGATATATCTTGACTTTAGCAAGGCTTTTGATACCGTCTCCCACAATATTCTTGCCAGCAAGTTAAGGGAATGTGGATTGGATAAATGGACAGTAAGATGGATAGAAAGATGGATAGAAGGCCGGGCCCAGCAGGTAGCGATCAACGGCTCGATGTCAGGATGGCAGTCGGTTTCTAGCGGAGTGCCCCAAGGTTCGGTTCTAGGACCGGTTTTGTTCAATCTTTATTAATGACCTGGATGAAGGGGGATTGCACCCTCAGCAAGTTTGTGGATGACACTAAGCTAGGGTGAGAGGTAGATACGCTTGAGGGCAGAGATAGGGTCCAGAGTGACTTAGACAAATTGGAGGATTGGGCCACAAGAAATCTGATGAGGTTCAACAAGAAAAAGTGCAGAGTCCTGCACTTGGGACGGAAGAATCTCAAGCATTATTACAGGCTTGGGACCAACCAGCTAAGAAGTAGTTCTACAGAAAAGGACCTGGGGGTTACAGTGGATGAGAAGCTGGATATGAGTCAACAGCTAGAAGGCTAATGGCATATTAGGTTGCATTAGGAGTAGCATTGCCAGCAGATCCAGAGATGTGATTTTTCCCCTTTATTCGGCTCGGGTGAGGCCACATCTGGAGTATTGTGTCCAGTTCTGGGCCCCCCCCACTATAGAAAGACTGTGGATGCTGTCATGATTATGAGGGTTAGCCAGCAGCCTGGGGATTAAGGGGTTAACTACACCTAGCCAGGTGAAGTGACCAATAGGAATGTAGGTGGGACTTTTCAAACTGGGACAAAGGAATTTGTTTTTTTTCCTTTCTCCCCTTTGTCTCTGAGTGAGTTCTCTGCAGCTACAGAGAGGGACAAGCATGTCTCTCTCTCTCCAAGACACTATTCTTCATTTTCTGTAAGTAGGGTAAAGTTTAGGTAGTTTCGTTAGGTTTTATTGTTTTAAGGATGGGGTATGGGATCTGAGATCTGGCACTGTTTAAAAGATGTTTTGGCTTTTCTTTGTAACTAAGTTCTAAGCCCATGGAGTTTCTCCATAAGTATATTTTGTTACCTTCCTATCTAGTCATTATACCTGCAACAGGAATATTGTGTAATAATAAAAGTTCTTTCCTTTCTTTTTGTTAACCTGGCATTGGTTAATGGTGTGCCCTGATTTTTATTTTAGGGGTGAGATTTCCCAAATGATCTTTCCCCTGGTTTCTTTAGCAACATTTGGGTGGTGGCAGCGGAAGTTTTATTCCCAAGATTTAGGTTTTTAAGATTTTGGGGGAAGTTTTATACCAAAGCCTGGTAGATAAGGCTTTGGGGTACACTTGCTGGCCCCCACTTCTGCATTTATCATGCCAGAGTGGGGAAGGAGCCATGACAGATGCATTGGAGAGGGTCCAGCGGAAGGCAACCAAAATGATTAGGGGGCTGGAGCATATAACCTATGGGGAAAGGCTGAGGGAGTTGGGTCTGTTTAGTCTGCAGAAGCGAAGAGTGAGGGGGGATTTGATAGCAGCCTTCAACTTCCTGAAGGGAGGTTCCAAAGAGGATGGAGAAATCTGTCACTACTGAGAACAGCCTGGCAGAACAAGGAGCAATGGTCTCAAGTTTTGGTGGGAGAGGTCCAGGTTGGATATTAGGAAAAACTATTTCACTAGGAGGGTAGTGAAGCACTGGAATGGATTACCTAGGGAAGTAGTGGAGTCTCCATCCCTAGGGGTGTTTAAGTCTTGGCTTGACAAAGCCCTAGCCGGGTTGATTTAGTTGGGATTGGTCCTGCCTAGAGCAGGAGGCTGGACTTGATGACCTTCTGAGGTCTCTTCCAGCTCTATGGTTCTATGATACTATGATTCTCTGATATTTAAATCCACACTTCATTTGCACATTCAAAGTGACTCATTTACATCCCTCTGTCGACAGAGGGATGTAATCTAGATGTAGCCTTACTGTCTGATTGTGCCCTTTCTTTTACCAATTCAATCATCTCATGGTCACAAAGTATAGAGGCTCAGTTCTCATATTTATCCTTGTTTAACCATTCATCTTGTTGCTTTGTGGTGAAATTCAAAAGTTGTTACTCTTCAAAAAATGTTAGTTGGTTCATTTACATGTGATTGTTGTTTTTCAAATTATTTCATTCATTATTATCAGTCTGTGGCCAAAGGCTGTGTCTAGACTGGCCAGTTTTTCTGGAAAATCAGCCGCTTTTGTGGAAAAACTTGCCAGCTGTCTACACTGGCCACTTGAATTTCTGCAAAAGCACTGACTTCCTACTGTAAGAAATCAGTGCTTTTTGCGGAAATATTATGCTGCTCCCGTTTGGAAAAAAGTCCCTTTTGAGCAAAACTTTTGTGGAAAAGGGACAGGGTAGACAGCTGAGATTTGTTTTCCGCAAAAAAGCCCCGATCGTGAAAATGGTGATCGGGGCTTTTTTGCGGAAAAGCGTGTCTAGATTGGCCACGGACGCTTTTCCGCAAAAAGTGCTTTTGCGGAAAAGCGTCCGTGCCAATCTAGACACTCTGTTCCGAAAATGCTTTTAACGGAAAACTTTTCCATTAAAAGCATTTCCGGAAAATCATGCCAGTCTAGACGTAGCCAAAGTGTGTTCACCAAGCATCTCAAAGACTCAGAGCCAGTCTCACTCGAGGACTCAGCAAATAGGTGGACAGCATCCTTTGACTGTCAGCTGTTTACAAAAATCTGTGTAAGATTCAGATTGCATCAATCCCAGTAATCATCACCATAAGAGGTTTAGCATTTATCAACATTTCACGTTTTCCAGAACATTTTGATCCACTGGCTGATTGAAGCTTGTGATGTTTGGTGGCAAAAACAAATACTGAATGCTTCTGTCTTCTGTCAATATATTTTCAATGGCATTTCAAAGGCCTTTTTTTGGTGAAGTTCACAAATTAGATTTAGTTAGTGGTTATGCTGTCATTTTTGGCAAACTCCTGGTCAGTGAGGTTTTTGGCTGAGCCTCCATTTTAAAGCTTCAATAGTTTTGTCCCAACATTTTATATTGTTGTATATGAGCATTATCCATCAGCACCACAGCTCAGCTAGGTAAAGATTTTGATACAAATGGAACAAAGTGCTTAACAAACAACCTAGAGAAAATGCTTCTATCCATCCAAGCATTGTGGTGGCTGCAGTTGTGGAAGGTTAGAGTTGATGTAGCCATGTTTGCAAAGCAGTGATGATTCATCCTTTCTGTAAACAAGCACCAACGGGAGATGGAAATCCCTACTTGCGTTAGCAGTAGCCATTTGTGTGTCCCGATCTTCACTAGATTTGAAATTCATTGCCTGTTTTTCTGAACTGTCTGCCAGAAACTGGCACCAGTGCATGCCTATCTCATCATAGTTAAACATTTGGTCCTGGGAAAGTTCATGCTGTTCAGTACATGAAATTCACTAGTGGCATTTGAGTCCTCAATCAGATGCTCTCCTTCCATCCCCAACTGCCATATCCCATGTCCACTTTTTGGACTGACAAAGTCACCCTGTCCTTGCTTTACAATGGTCTTTACCTTTGTCTGGATACATTCCTGGGTAGAGTAACTTTGTTTTTTTCTGTAACCATCACACCCTTTATAAGAGTGCCTTTTAGTTTCTCTTATGCAAACCACAGCTACACTGCCTTATAAAACTCATTTGAAGCAGCTTTGTGTGCAATCTGCCTGCTTTTTACTGTTCTGCAATCTTTGGCTTCTTTTGAATATTGCTTTATTTTTTTCTGACTTTTTTCAAATATCAGTAATGGTTGATTTCCAGGTACTATATTCCACTGCTGTATCAGTCAGGTTAAAACCATTGTTGAGTATTTTAAATGTTGCTAGCTTTGTGCCAATTGAAAGTGTGACACATTTGGGCTTCCCACAGCTTGCCATTTTGCTTAGTTGTACAGTGTTTGGTGCTCTATTAAAAATATTCTGCTGCTGCCTGATTGCATATTTCTGGTTCAGAATGAGATGTGCAGTTGACTGGAAAGCTCTTAATTCTGGTTTCATATCTCTGGGGTTCTACTGTACTACTAAAGTGGTAGTTGAACGAGTAGCTCCTTGTGAGTGGGTGAGGGTTTTCTTGTCAGATTTCTCGTCAGGTCAAGATAATTCATTTAGGGCTACTCTCTGCTTCTCTTAGTACAAATAAGGTACTACTGAACATAAGGGCATTGACCATAGGAGACATGAAATACCTGTCTTTTCTCAGTCTGAATAAAAAGTGTGGCATAAAATTTGCCTGTGTCATTGGAAAAATTTAGGCTGGTCTTTGTTGAATATTGGCCTGGGTGCCTGCTCCCAGTTTAGCTGTAGTGGGAGATAAACGCATCTCACCCTTTCCCCACATAAACAGAGCCCTGCATGGATACAACTGTATACCCCCGGATGTGGGTATCTGTAGGCCTCTCTTAGGAACTGCAGTGGGTGAAAGGAGTAGAACATGAGGCTGCCGCTTCTAGCAGCCAATGTCCCACCCCAACAGCATTCCTTTTGCAGCAGTTCCACCTGCAGTCCTGCCCCATCCTTTGCACGCAGCGGTCTGTGTCTGCTGTCCAAGGGCATGCCAGTGAGCCTGGTGCCTGCCTCAGTGGGTGATGTTGGGAAGGGTACAGTTGTGCTGGAGGATCTGTCAATGTGGAGCACTGGCTCCTGGAAGTGGTGGCCCCACATTCTGCTGTCCTCAGGAGAGCCCTGTGCCTCTGCAGATACCGATTTTATATCTGCAGATATCTGCATCTGCAGGTCTAAATGTGTACCAGCTAGACATGAAAGAGGGTACTGTTAATGATTTAATTATTCTGAATATCATCAGGAGAGAGATATTCATGGTAATGGTCATTACTTACCTACAGGGGGAAAAATGTAAAGAAAGGGTCAATTCTTATCTTAGATCAGAATCTGTCCCCACTCTTAATCATTATGATCTACTGCTAACTGTGAAGTTAAGTAGCTCCCAATCTTTTGGGGGTCATTTCACCAGACCATTTATACCTGTTAATGACCCCTACTTCCAAGCAGTTGTGCAGTGAAAGTTTGGCTGATTGTAATCCCACTTCTGCAGCTGCAACGGCCTTGACTAGCATAGTTAACATAAAGACATAAAAATAAAGCTACAATAGGATAACTTAAGAACTGAAAAAGAACTGAGTGGAAATTAAGAGAGATAGCAAATTGCTCAAGATGTAACTATTTGAACAGCCACAATGAAGCAGAGGCTCAATTGTAGACATAAGAAGAGATAAACAGCAAAAGCCGGGACCCAGGGCTAACAAAAAAGGTGGCGGAGAAAAGGACTATGTTGAATTAATCTTTGAGTAAATTTTTCAAAGCTGAAAAAGAGGGGGATTTTGTATCCCTTCTGCAATTGCTGGCCAAAAAGAAAAATCTATCAAGTGTTTTTCAACAAGGATTGGGGGAGGCGAAAAGGGTTGTTTGTATGTTTGTTTGTTTTTGGACAAAATGAATAGTTCCTGAAAAGTGTTTGCTTTTTATTGAAAAAAAAAATCTAAAAATTGATTACTGCTTTCTCCCTTTCTGGCTGAAAACTGACAAATTTGCTTTGGAGATACCTCTACAGTGCCTTGTTGTGGTACTTTAGCTTCATATCTCTTTTCTCTTCTGTGGGCCAGGATCCCATTTAGACTACAGCTCCCATGCTTCTTCAGTGCTTGGAGTACTCCTGATGAACCAAAGCTTCTCAACAAGAGGGAACAATGTGGTTATATCCTAAAATACATAGTATGGCCAGAGATCCCAGCTCATAATGGAGAATGAGAGTGTGTGAGGTACTGAACCATAACTCCCAGGACCCACTGCAGCAGCAGTTTTGAAATACATTTTTCAAGTTTTTTTCACCCCCAAACTTTTTGGTTTGCAACTGAAAGTTTTCATGCTTAGATTTATTTATTTATTGCCAACAAGTAGAAACTTTTCCCACTTTTGCTGAATTTTTCTGCACATAAAAAAAGTTTCAGCCAATTCTGCTCACCAAATATGTAACTCCCACTGGAATTCACATATTTTATTTCTATGAGAATGCTGTGCTTGCAGGATCAGGCCTCTGACATGGAACAGAAGCCAGATTAACTGATAAGTTTTGGAATGTTTCGTAAGAGTAACAGTGGGCTTGGCAACAGATGTGCCTAAAGAATGAGAAAAATGATTGGCCACACACTTTCCAATGTACCTCTTCACCTTCCTGCATTTCAGAATCCCATTGAGCTTTACTCCACACAAGCTTGTATAATCTTTAGCGCTTCTAATTTTGCAGTTGATTAATTTTGGTGGGATTTTGAGTTTTATGTAGATGTCCAATAATCAGGGTTTTGTATATAGTGTAGTAAGAAACACATATATTAAGTAATCTCTTTGTAATGTTCCCTAGTGCACTTAAACATAGTATGAACTATTTGAGACAGTACTGTGTTAAAATGCACTGGGAACTCTTTGGGTACATCAGCAGGTACAGGGCCCAATTAATGCTCCATACTAGTGCTCCCTCTAAGCTGCCTGGCAGCACAGCTTCACAGGTGAGTGATTAATCAGCCCCACCCAGTCAGAGGCTCAGGGCTCTGTGCATGGAGCTGACTGACTGGGAGGGGCTGATTAGTTACCATTGAAGCCTTGTCCGTGGGTGGCTGAGAGGGAACACTGCTCTACACATCGATGCACTTTAGAAATGACACAGACACGTACCATGCTCCACATTAGTGCACTGTGTAAACATGTCATAGATATAAGTTTATTAAACACTGATTGTTTGGGGGGTTTATATCCCAGAGATTTTACTGGTGTTTCTCAGTTAAACATGAAAACGAAAAACCCTATTATTGCTGTATATCTGAAACAACAAATTGCATAATTGCAGTTTACAGAAAATGTTACTTTTGATAAAGAATCCCACATCGCTAAGCTTTCTGTAAGGTTATCAGGTCTGTGTCCTTCAATTTGGCATTTTCTCTGCATTGTTTCCCGCAATTAGACCTCAGTTTGTTCAGAGGTAGCTTTATAGGTACGGCTAAAGACAGCAGGATGTGTGTGGGGGGGAGGGGGTGCACGCACACAAAAAAGAGAACCAGAAACTGAGACTGACCATACAATGGTGAAGCAAAAAATTATGTATTTATTTTCATGGGTTCAAGATGCCAATGTAATTTATGAGCAGTTGAGTGAAACGGAGTTGTAAGTGAGTTCAAATAGGTGGTCATCCCAAATGAGTAAAAATAAGCAGTCTTCCCCTGACTTTAACCACTGGAGATGTCTGTCATGTTAACTATGCAGAAAGGGACGGGGCTACTTAATGTTCTTCAAAGTTTCTAACGTTTGGAGGCATTGGTAAGCAATTGTGCTACAGGAATTTGGGTGGTTGGCTGTCTTGTACTGATCTGGGAGTTGTGTTCTCTCTGCAGCACATGACAATAACATGTTGGGATGCCACAAGCATGTGGGTACCACTTCAGCCTTTGTGAGAAAATGAAAGTTTTTGTTGTTTGGGATTGGCTCACAACCAGATGGTATGAATAAATGTATTCAGTACCAGAGCTGCTCAGCTGAGCTGATTGATTCTGTCTTGCCATTAGAGGTAGAAAGTGCTTAAATAACTGATTCAGCACGTTGGTAATATTTCTCCTTTCCTGTAGCAATAAACTTATTTATAAACATTGCCGTTCTGTCTTCCAGCTTCCGTTTGAGGTATGCCCAAAATATGCAAATATTTTTCAACATCATAGTGGAGTTCATATGGTAATTCATCTCCAAACCTGCCACACACTTTTAATTCCTAGTAATGCTTAACACTCAGTTGTCATTGCCTCCTCCCCAGTTTTCTTTTCACTAACCATGAACCAAGTCTACATTAAATCAATGAGGCAACTCAAGTTGGCCTGTTTAAAGACAGAATTTTTGCAAAAAAAATGTATTTAAGCTCTTTGAGATGGGAACAATTTTTTGCGATGAGCATGTCCTTACAATGCCTTACTCCAAAAGTCTTTATTTCTGACTGGGGGTTCTAGGTGCTAACAACAGGTCAAAACATACTAGATCTCCTCCATATTTCTTATCTCTTCTTTTTCTATCATGTGGGATCTAGGATGGTGGGTGCAGCAGGCAGAACTTCCATGTGTAAACACATAGTCACCTCACTAGCTTTGTCTGTTGATGCGTTAAGTCCCCCAACCCATCCCTCTCCCCTCCCCCTGCGCCAACATAATTGAACAATGAGGTTTAACCGAGTTCCACTTAGTGTCTGAGCTCTGGTTAAATTGTGCCACAATTTTGGGTTTTTTCTTTTTAATTGTTGTACAAAATGTCAGCTGAAAATGTGTGCAAATCATTTCATACAACATCATCACACCCTCTTGCCCTCAACTTTTGCTTGAAGTGAATTTTTGTCAGAATGGGTATTTGTGCTTTAAAACCACATGGGAAAAGTGAATATCTATGTTATTTTGATGCAAAATTAATGTGTTTGCAGTTTTTTCAAATGAAATAACTCCGCAATATGTTTGTGCAGTTTAGTGATCATTTCCTTCGTCCAAACTGAGAACATTTTAACTCTTCTTCTCCATCTGAGATACATTCTGTCACTTTGGGTTCTATGAACCTTCCTAACCTTTAAAGGGCTTCTCAGTCTATCTATAAACCTTCAGCAGTGCTTATCAGTTACACTCCTGCAAAGAATGCCTCACTTGTCTTGACATGCCACCTCAAAGCCTCAAGATAATCTTTTTTGTGTCTTATGGCCTTTATGAAGGGAAGGGATACTTCTGGCTCTACAAACCTATTACTACAAAAAAGAAAACTCTGGGACAAATTCTGTTCTGGGAGGAGTAATTCTACCAAAATCAGTAGCGTTACTCTGTATTTACACTATTGTAACTTGCAGAAAAATTTGGCCCCCTGAATTTATAACAGATGCGCAAGTGCACTTTGGGATATATACATTATGAACACAGAACTGTCATCACATTGCTCAGGACTACATTTTAATCTGTGCATGTGGCAGGCACCTGTGAGTTTCTGGCAATGCACTTGATTTGCAGTGTGGGAAACTCCCAGATTCAAAGCTAACCTTGTGTCTTTTGTTTTCTCCTGTGAGATCTTTTTAAGCTTTCCTCCCTGATCTTTACATGGCTTCTGTGTATTCTTTTAAAACTCTGTTCTTCTCCCCAACCTGTTTTAAGGACACAAAATGCATTTTAAGTAACAAATATGCATCTACTATAAGTAAAGAGGAACAGATACAAAAGATAGGGGTAAAAGTATGTCACTGAAGCAGTATAGAGCCTACAACCTGTCCTCTGTGTCTGGTACCTAAAACTTAATGTTGAGAGTAGACTAGTGGACCGCAATTGTATTTGTATTTTGAATAATGGTTGTTTCAGAAAGCCTTTAAAAGGTTAAAATTTATACCAGGATTATCAGTCTATTCAGCCATGTTAGCTCAGTTGAGCTTAATAGGATATTTGTCTCTGCCATAATCCCTCAAGGCTCTCTCTGCTCCCTGCTCCGACCTGCACCATACATAACAATTGTGGTTCGTACAGTGGAGACTTTACTTACTGACTCCTATTCTATTTTCCATGATCTAACTCATTATTTAACTTGGGAGGCTCCGTATCACAGAGTTTTCCAGATCAGACAAAACTAATTTTGAGCAATCCAAGTGTTCCCGTGTGAATGAGAGTCTAGCAGGCCAATGAAGTAGGTAGATTAAATGTTTGTCAGATAGGTGAGGATGGCAGAAGTTGCTAAGTCTGGGAAATTGTGATAATGAGCAAGGCAGCTGCCGATGACAGGCTCTTGATCTGCAGTCAGATGTTATTTAAAGTATTTTGGTTTTCTGGTCTAGTTTGTCCATGCACAAATGACAGATTCTCTGATATCAGAGGACTAAACTCAATTTTAAGCACCGGTAGGTGCAGCCAAAGATTTGATCATTAAAATAGACTGAAAGGTTGGGAACTAGTGCCTCAAAGAACCCATCAGATTTTTAACCATACTTTTGAAAATTAGATTTTTGGCCCAGTTTAAGTTCCCTTCCCACTACTTGAGCAACACAGTGTGCTCTGTTTGCTTTCTGTATCCGAGGATTCCCCCACTTCACCACCATGACACACAGAGCATTCTAGGAAGGGGAGGAGGCATCCTGAAGGAAGGAGACAGCAGACCCAGAGCATATTGTATCCCATTAATCCTGGATCAGTCAAAAAGTTCCTAGGACACCATCCCAGCAGGGATAAATTAAGAATTACCCTGACATTGATCGGGGTTGTATTTCGGGGCAGGTTGGCCTCCTAGCTACCTCCAGGATTGGAGACGAGTAAGCTTTCCTTCCTTACCCTTGGCTCTACTGAGCATGTTTTGCTCTTCAGGCTCTGCATGGCCTTTTTAGTGTTTTTTGTCCAGTTACTGTAATTTTCAATTTCTAAACCTATCACTGTAAGTAACCATAGAATCATAAAACTGGAAGAGACCTTAATAAGTAGTCCAGTCCTTGGCAGCCAAGGCAGGATTAAATAATAATTAGACCATTCCTGAAATTAGTTTATCTACACTGTTCTTAAAAACCTCCAGTGACAGAGGTTCCACAACTCTCTAGGCCAGTGTTTCCCAAATGGTGCTCTGCGGACTCTGGTGTTCCGCAAAGTTCAACTCAGTTCTGCAAAAAAATTCTACTCCCCTGCCCCCTGCAGAGGCCATAGGCAGCTCCCATTGGATCTTTGCTGGCGTGGGTGGGAGTCTGGGGGTGCGTGGCTTTGGCCGCTCCATCACCCACTGCAGCTGCCCCACCCCCACACACAACACAGCCCCCTTCCCACCCTACAGGATAGCCCCTGTCCCACAGACCCTCCGGGGCCGCACAGACTCTTCCTCCTCCACGTGTGCAGGCGGCAGCTTTTACAGTGGCCACTGCTGCTGGAAGGGCATCCGAGGTGCCGAGTAGCTGCTCCCAGACCTCAAAATTTTTAAACTGCTGCCTGGGCAAAACTCGGCTCGGGATCTGCTGCCCCCCCCCCCTCGGGGCACTCTCGGGCTCTACTGCCCTCCCCCTGGGGAACACTCAGGCTTGCTGGCCCCCCATCTGGGGTGTGCTCAGGCTCTGCTGCCCCCCCATGCACTGCCACTCTCTTCCCCCCATACCCCTCCCCGGCCTGCTGGGGAAGAGGCAGTGTTTGGTCTGGCGGGGAAGGTCCGGGTTTCTACACACACATCCCCTCATGCCCTGCCAGCAGGAAGCTTGATCTGGTGCTGCAGCTGCACTGGGATCTGCAATACATGGTGGGACTGAGCTCCCTCTCCCCCCTTCTCTTCCTCCCCTTCTCCAGGAACAAGAGTGTGCTGCCTGGAGGCTTTCCCTGCTGCAGCAGGGTGCCAAGCCAGATAAGCGTCACCTTCATGCCCAGACCCCGCACCCAAATTCCCCTCACTCACTCCCCTCATCCCACCAAGACACCGCATTCCCAGCTTGCTCTGACACCCTACCCCAAGTCCCCTACTCTACCCTCCCTCCTGGCATTATTATCCTTACTTATTCGTGGTCTACTTTTTCAGCTCCATATACCAGTCTTTTATTAGGGCAGTGGTGCACAAGCAGCTGTCTTCCTGGGGTGTTGTGGCACTTTTTTTTGCTCAACAAATTTTCCCCTAGCTGCCCTAGCCCCGGATGGTGCACCACTGTATCAGGGGTGCCTCTAAATTCTTTCGAGTTTAAAAGAGTTCTGTGGGCAAATAAAATTGGGAAACACTGCTCTAGGCCATCTGTTAACTACCCTAACAGCAAGGAATTATTTTTCCTAATGTCCAACCAAAACTTGTTGAAATTTAAGCTCATTGCTTCTCATCCAGTCCTTAGAGGTCAATGAGAACAATTTTTATGTAGCCATCTTTTATGTACTTGAAAACTGTTATCATGTCTTCCTTCAGTCTTTTCTTATCCCAGCTATACAAACACCGCTTTTTCAATATTTCCTCATACATCATGTTTTCTAGACTTTTAATTGTTTGTGTTGCTTTCCTGTGGACTTTCTACATCTTTCCTGAAGTGTGGTACCCTGGACTGAGCACAGTTCTCTAAGTACTTATCAGCATGGAAGAATTATTTCTCATGTTTCACTTACAACATTCCTGTTCATACAGTCCAAAATTATGTTTCCTTTTTTTCAGTAGTGTTGCATTGTTCACTCATTTGGCCTGTGAGCCACTATGGTCCCCAGATCCCTTTCTGCAGTACTCCTTACTATTTCCTATAGTCATTCCTCATTTTGTATGAGTTCAGCTGATTGTTCTTTCCTAAGTAGAGTACTTGGATTCATCCTTACTGAATTTCACCCTGATTATTTCAGACTGTTTCTACAGTTTGTCTTCTTAAAGTCAAAACATACCATATCTATGGTTCCCTTTCTCCCTACCCCAATCTATGAGGCTTGTTCCCCTGTCAAAGAAAACTATTAGGTTGATTTGATATAATTTGTTATTGACCCTATTTATCACCTTATTATCTTTTGCAAATGGATTCCTTGATTATTTGCTCCATTATCTTTCTGGGTACTACAGTTAAGCTGATTTCCTAATTCCCTGGGTTCTCCTTATCCCCCTTTTTGGAGTTTGCCACTATATTTGTCACCTTGTAGTCTTCTGGAATGGATCTCATCTTCTGTGATTTTTGGACAATAATCGTTAATGGCTCAGATAGCTTCTCAGTCATCTCCTTGAGTATTCTAGGTTGTATTTCATTAGGCCCTATTGACATGGAACACATCTAACTTGTCTAAGTAATGTTTAATTTGTTCTTTCGCTATTTTAGTGTTAGATCCTACCTCATTTTCAGTGGTGTTCTCTACATTAGATGTCCAATCACTACTCACTTTTTTGGTGAAAATTGAAACAGAGACACATTTAGCATTTCCACCATTTTCACATTTTCTGTATATTGTCTTATCCCATTGCTGAGTAATGGGCCAGTCCTGACTTTGTCTTTCTCTTGCTTTTAATGTATCATTTAAATGAATGATGTTGAAATGGTGGATGCATAGCAAGTGAGAGAGGAATTGTCTAAAGGTTTCATAACAGTGTTATGTCTATTATACACTCTATCAAAACTACATTAAAATTATATGCAAAAAACAGTAGTGAAAAAGTCTGTAGTCTTAGCTAATTTTATCAACATTTCCAGTCAAAAATATTAGCATGAGTCTGAAGAACTTTTGTGACTGGCATTGACTTTCTTGCGAGTTGCAGGTTCTTAGCATCTCTTAGAATTAACTCTGTGTATATTATTTTATATTATAATTAGCTCCTCCAGGCCACAAGTCATCGGTTGTGCCCTATTCTAGGTACTGTACAAACATCCATGACCACTTCTACTTCAAATCTAAATGACTGGTGCTTTTTGCTGTATCATCTGCATGTTACACAAACTACAAAGAAATTCTTTGTATATACAACATGGGTCTACTCTTGGTTCACTGCCTATTGCCTCTGTGCACATTCAATTTCTACTTCCTTGGGGAAACTTGCTTCTTGAATCTCATTTATAGCTAATGAATTTACATCCCAGAAAAGCTTTGACATATTTCACTGTTTACCAACTCACGTATGTTAGTTTTCATCTTCTTGAGACCCTCATATAACTTACATAACTAAATCTAGGCATTCTTGTTCTCTCTGAACTTATTGTGTTTTATTCCTTCAAAAAGTTTAATCAGTGTTGCAAGTATGTGTGTCTAGGAATGAGTATTTATTAATATTATTTTTATTATTTTTACTTAGCTTTCAATCACATTCAAGGAACAACATGAAGTCCTTCCTACAACAAATGTAACACTTTTATACTGGAAAGCTAGCTAAAAAAATGTCAGGTGTTAAAGACTCTGCCTTTTGTTTCAAGGATTGTGAAGTTTATTCTCATACAAATTGCTATTAACTTTTTCATCAGTATTTTATAGATTAATTTTACCCCTTTTCTAAAGGATATAATTTATCTCACCAAGATATTTCACGTTTTAAAATGTCATGGTTTATACCAGTCACTCAAGTAAAGGGACAGATCCTTAGGTGTTGTAAATTGGTATCGATTCAGAGTATGTCTACACTACAGAGTTTTGTCAGAAAAACGGCCATTTTCCCCACAAAACTTGCGGAACGTCCACACTGTAATTGTGTTCTTCTAAAATAAATCAACAGAACAGATGGGTTTTTCTGATGCTGGTACTTCTCTTTCTATGAGGAAGAAACCTTTTTCCAAAAGAGCTGTTTCGGAAAAAGCACGTGTGGATGGGGAGGAAGGTTTTCTTTCGGAAGAAGAGACCTCCAGGAAATAGCACAGGGGCCCTGGTGGCCACTCCATCCAAAGTAATAAGGGCTCTATAGTTCCTGTCGCCTAGCCCTTCTTAAAGCTGCAGGCACCCTGAACAAGCCTTGTGGCAGGAAGCCAGCCTGCGAGGAGCACCTCACCACGCAGCTCTCCTTGCCACAGGCCTTGGCACTCATGGCCAAGCCTCAAGCGCCATGCCCCTCCCTCCCCCAGCCCTCACAGGGATCAGCCCCAGGGGTCTCAGGACCCACCCAGGGGGACCAAGAGGCACACACCCTCCTGGTCCGGACCAGAGATCCTGTCGCTCCTCAAGCTGTCGAGTGAAGAGAAGACATTGCAGGATCTCTGGGCCACGCATCGTAACACCGACATATATGAGCGCATGGCCAAGTCCCTGGAAGTGCACGGACACCTACCCCAGACCTTGGAACAGGTCCAGAGTAAGGTCAAAGAGCTCCATCAAGGATACAGCTGGGCCAGAGAGAGCAGCTCGCACTCAGGCGCAGGACGCCACACCAACCCCTATTACCAGGAGCTCTACCAGATTCTGGGGGTGGAGAAACATCTTCCCCACGCGTCCTTGTGGACTCCGGCCTGGAGACCCCAGTCATTGCCCGGATGGAGGTCTTGGCAGAGGAGGAGCAGGAGGACCAGGGACAGCAGGAGGCAGAAGAAGAGGAGGAGACGGAGACCGTGACCCTGTCCCTGGAGTGGTGCCTGTGAGCCAGGACATCTGCCAGGCCTCCTTGGACTCCTGGGAGGGATCTTCTGGTGAGTGGACTCACTTTGTCACACACACAGGCTGTGTCTACACTGGCCACATAACCCATAATAGCTATGGAAATGAGAGAAGTCAGAATAGAGAAATGCGCGGGGGATTTAAATATCCCCCGCGGGATTTAAATAAACATGGCCGCCGCTTTTTTCCGGCTTGGGGAAAAGCTGGAAAAGAGCGTCCAGACTGGTGCGATCCTCCGGAATAAAGCCCTATTCCGGAGAATCTCTTATTCCTTGCAAGTATAGGAATTCCTTCCTTCTTAGTCTCTTATTCCTATACTTGCAAGTAGACACAGCCACAAGGTCGGGGAGGTGGGCGCACAGGGAGTGGGATGCGAGTGTCACTCAGGTTGCTTGGGCTGGACATCGTGCTGCAGTCTGTGCATGTGGAACCATATGTGGCATCTGCATTAGTGTGTGGCATGCAGACACAGCAGGCAGCCCCTGAGCATGGGTGGGATCCTGCTGCCAGGCTCAGGAGATGCAACACATGTCCTGCCATGGGGGGCGGGGCGTCGGCGAGGGGCGGGTGCCATGGCTAGAAGAAGGCTAGCCACGAGGGCGCAGGCCCGACCCCACACAGACCAAGGAGTGCCTCACACAGCACACGGGCATGGCTGTTCATGATAGGCAGCACCCACCCCTGCAGACAGCACTGCAAGCTGCAGGTGTGTGTGCCGACCCCAGGGAGGACCAGGCTGCTCCCGGCTCCTCTGCTGCCCATGAGGGGATCCCACTGTGGCCGGACACTTCCCTTGCCTGCTTTTCCGTGGACCAGGGAGAGGTGGGAAATGGGCAGTGCGGTCCCCTGGGCATGTCAGTACCCCTGTGAGGCAGGGCCCGCTGTGCAGGCCACACTTGGCCTTGCTCCCAAGACATTCCCCCGCACCCTGGCCTGATAAGCCTGGTGGATGGCAGCTGTCCTCAGCTGCTTGAACACTTGCCCCTCACCGCTGGCATCTGCCCCCCACCTAAGAGGAAGGCCTCCCCCTTGTTCTCCACAATGTTATGAAGGACACAACATGCCATGACCACCTCAGGGATGTTGTACTCCCCAATGTTGAGGCGGGTCAACAGGCACCTGAAATGTGCCTTGAGGCAGCCAAATGCACACTCCATCTGGATCCAGGCACGGTTCAGGCAGGCATTAAATAGGTCCCTGATAGGGTCCAGGTGACCAGTGTATGGCTTCATCAGCCACAGCATGAGGAGGTAGGCCACGTCCCCCATGATACACAGTGGCATCTGCTCATAGAATCATAGAGCTGGAAGAGACCTCAGGAGGTCATCAAGACAAGCCCCCTGCCCAAAGCAGGACCAATCCCAACTAAATCAACCCAGCCAGGGTTTTGTCACGCTGAGACTTAAAAACCTTTAGGGATGGAAATTCCACAACCTCCCTAGGTAACCTATTCCAGGATTTCACCACCCTCCTACTGAAATAGGTTTTCCTAATATCCAACCTACACCTCCCCCACTGTAACTTGAGCCCACTGCTCCTTGTTCTGTCATCCGTCACTACTGAGAACAGCCTTTCTCCATCCTCTCTGGAACTTCCCTTCAAGAAGTTGAAGGCTGATATCAAATCCCCCCCCCCCCCACTCTTCTCTTCTGCAGACTAAACAAACCCAAATCCCTCAGCCTTTCCTTGCAGGTCATGTGCTCAAACCCCCTAGTCATTTTGGTCGCCCTCCATTGGACCCTGTCCAATGTGTCCACATCCTTTACTGGGCAGAATGTACCCACCTCCAGTTTGCGGGACAGGCTGGAGTTTCTAAAGATTCGGCCATTGTGTACCCTGCCCGACCAAAATGTCCATGAAGTTCTACAGTGGTTGACCAGGACCTACAGCACCATACAAAAGTAGCCCTTCCGATTAATGGGCTGCTTGATGGTCAGGTGTGTGGACTGGTATGTGGGTCGTATCAATCGCTCCGCCACAGTTCAGGAACCCCAGGGCAGCAAATCCAGCCACGATGGGGTCCAGATCTCCCAGGAGGATGACCCTCCACAGCAGGATCGAGTTGATGGCCCTCACAACCTGCAGAAGGAGACAAACAAATACACAAAATAGAGAATGAGAGAGGGAGTGCCTGAGCCTTTCAGAGGTGCCTGCCCCTGCAAACATCCCGGGAGCCATCCCCTATGAGGCCACCCCCCTAGCAGCAGGTCTGTGTGAGGGTGGGATGGCACAAACCCCAAGGGACTGGGCTTCTCCCCACCCGCACTCCACCCCCCACAACCTCCAACCCCCCTTTCCCGAGGGACCCCCTTATCCAGGACTCTCCCCACCCCCATGCAGGCCCTGCAGCCTGAGAGTATATAGTGTACTTCCCCACACCAAACTGGTTGGCCACCGACCAGTAACTGTCTGGAGTGGCAAGCTTCTATTCAGCGATGGTGACCCGCTTCTCCAGGGAAATGGTGGGCCGCAGGTGGGTGGCGCGTCTCCGGAGGGCAGGGGTGAGCCAGGCACATAGCTTCAAAAAGGTGGCCTTCTTCATGCAGAAGTTTTGGAGCCACTGCTGATCGTCCCACTACTCCATGACGAGCTGGTCCCACCAGTCCAAACTGGTGTCGAGCCTCCAGAAATGCCTCTCCACAGTGGGTTGCAGTTGCCAGAGAGTAGTTCCCGCAACCAAAGAAGAGGGTCTCCAGACTGAGCTCAGAGTCGAACATGTGCAGGACCAGGAAGGCAGCTGACACAAAGTGCTGCAAAAACTGCAGCATGTCTGTGTGGGGGCCACTGCATGCCCAGGAGTAGCTCCAGCTCCATAGCACCAAGGCTTTGTCTATACTGCAATTTTTTGCGGGAGAAAATATGCTAATAAGGGACTGTGACAGGGCATTTGCCCTGCACTGGTCCTTTAAGGGCAAACTCCAGCCTGGAGCAGGGCCTGGGAGTTTAGCCCCAGCTGAGGCTGCATTAGTTGATTAGGGCCCAGCTGGGAGCTATATAAGAGGATGGGCTGCTGCTCCCAGGGAGAGCAGTGAGATCCTGGCTGCTGGGGGAGTAGGAGGCTCCCTGGAGCTAGGGCTGGGGAGGGGAGCTCTGGCCAAGCAAACCCCCAGAATGCAGGGCCTGAAGAACAGCCTGCTGAGGAAACAAAAACCCCAGGAAGGGGGGGCTCCGAGACTGATGTGGGCACTGCTGGAGGGCAGTGTCCTGAAGAGGACACCATGGTCTGGAGGAAAGAGGGGAAACACCACCTGAGGGAAGGTACCCTGCCAGCAGAAGGTGCTAATTCCTAGGACAGACGGCAGGGGGTGCTGTGGTGGTGAGTGATCCCCCTCACAGGGACTCATTAGCATAAGTCATGATCTTATTAGCATATTCTCTGCCATTTCTTTTTGCGCAAAAACAAGCGGTGTAGCCGCTTCCATTTTGTGTAAAAAAAAAAAAAAAAAAAAAAAAAAAACCACCATTTTGCGCAAGATCCTTATACCTCTGCCAATGACTACATTGCTTCATTTTGTGCAAAAACCCCTCGTGCAAAAAAAATGACAGAAATATGCTAATGAGATCATGACTTATGCTAATGAATCCCTCATTAGCATATTTTATGCCACAAAAACTCACAGTGTAGATGAAGCCCAAGAGAAAAGATGTGGTATCCTAAAAAGCAGGGCAGGCACTGCAAGAGCTTTGCTGTCCCTCAAAGAGGTAGGCAATCATGCAGCAGAAGCAGAGAAACAGTTGTCCGGGGAGTCCTGTTAAGTGCGTGTCTCTGCAAGGTTCCAGTACCAGCACTCTGAAGCAACTGGTGACCTAAAGCCATGCCTGAACTGGTTCTGGGTAGCCTTTTATGTGAGAGTGTCCAATAAGTCTGGATGCTTTGTTTCAAAAAAGCAATGCACTTTTTCGATGTGCTTTTATGTGTGGACGCTCTCTTTCAGAAGAAATTTTTTTGAAAGATCTTTTCCCCAAAAAAAACCTTCCAAAAGAAGCCTACAATCTAGACATAGCCTCATTTACTTTTAGATCACTGGAACTGCACTAACTTGAAGATGTCTCAAAGTATCTCTAAAACAGCAACGTTGTTGGTATGGCTGATTGCTTTTTACTCAGTTTTTTCTGTTTCCATGTGAAATGTTGTGGAAATTTACTCTTGGTTTTCAGCAAGTTAATTTAGAATAAAGGAGTGGCGAGATTGTGTTTACTGATGGAGTAGGGGGAAAAAACTAACAGCAGTCATAAACTCCACACTTTGACATTGCTGATGCACTAGAATTCCTGCATACCATCCTGTCAGCATTGTACCATGCTTTCATATTTTCTCATCTCACAGTTTACCTGGATATTCAAGATTCCTCCAATTCCCAATGTGCCTAGCTCTTGAAATTTGAGGCAAAAATCAACCCGTTTTTATTCATGTCAGTAGACAGTTTTAGTCTCCACAATTTGTAGCTATTGGATGCAAAAGATCATTTTTCATTGTTTGGTGCTGAGGAACATACACTTGGTAACTAGATATTATCAGCTAATTAGAAAGATGTGTTCTGGCCTTAACAGCTACAATATGCAAAAAACAGATTGGCTTCCTCCCTCTTTACAGGAATACAACTTAGAAAGGGGCATTTAACATGAAGTTAGTACATTTATTATGGCATCCACCTAGACCTCTTGGGGTTCCCTTTTCCTCTCTAGGTCATACACACCATCATATTGGGGAGGTAGTCTTCTTTTAATTCACATCCAGACCAACATCAGCTACTATTCTCCTCTACTTGGCTCCCTTATGTGTCCACCCTATCTGTGGCTATTTGGTTCAACGACATAGAGAGTTCTCAACCATGCTTATCTCTTAATGTGAACAGATATTTAAAATCCCACCTCCAAGCCCCCTATATAAACCAATGAACAATTTTCCTAAATAAATCCTACTTACACCCTCTCTCATCAGAAAGTAATGCAATATTTTAATTGATTTTGCCCGAGTTTACTTAATAAAATATATGACTTTCCACTGTAGCAGACAATTACAGTGTCCTAATATAGATACAGCAAATTATTATAAGGTAAAGATCCTTATAATATTTCGTGGTGTGGAACATATGTTAATATAGTGTCTCACAGACCACTCCCACTTCCCATTAGTTTCTGTGTGGACTACCTCGTATCTCATTGCGCAGCCATTGCTAGCAAGTGAAAGCATGCAATGCATTTTTAGCTGGCTTTTAATGGGATGTAGCAGGTGGAAATAAGGAAAAGAGCGGTAGCTGCTCACCACAGTCCACCAGTGTTTGACAGACCACAGTTCAAGAACTACAGTAATAGAATCATAGATTCTATGGCTGGAAGAGACCTCATGAGGTCATCAGCCCCCTGCCAAAAGCAGGACCAATCCCAACTGGCATGAGAGATTAGTTCTACAATATTGAATTAAGTTCCTGGCGTTCAGTATCGCTAGCTCTGCACATTCAAAAATTTTGAGTCAGACTCCCAAAATTGTAAGATTGGTTTAAAAATAAGGAAACTTAAAAGTAATACTTTTTTTTTTCATAAGCCAGCTGGTTATGAGGGTTCACATTCTGAAGCTTTTCTCTGCAACCATGATGGTGAGAAACTTACTTTAAAAATAAATAAAGCTGAGATCTCCAGTAATCATATGTCTCTGGCACTCAGGCAGTAAGGAAAACACCAAATACTACAAGCCATGAGATTAAATTGTGATAGCGGGGAATGCTGCTAAGAGCTGAAGGTCTCATCCAGAAGAAAGGGATCCTTCACAGCTACTGCTAACACTAATGTTAGTGGCCTACATGGCTATGTAGGCTGGATCTCAGGAGACTGTCCCAGTGCCCTGACAAGGAGGTGAGGAGAATGAGGTATGGCACCTGATATTTGCTAGGAAACAATTTTAAAAGGGCCCCCACAAAGATGCCTCCCTGACTAAGGGTGTTGGGACGCATCAGCAAAGTAAGAGAGAGCCCCGTGGCCTGAAGGTGACCTGTTTTCCTAACAAAAATGTGTATGGAATTGATAGAACCCTTCACTAATAGATACCACTCTCTGGAGATTTTGGGTGAGAGACTCTTGATAATTAACAGAGAGGTTTGTCCTGCACAGGCATCACTGTCCTCTGCTGGATGGACTGTCCCACCTACCCAACTGAGTGCCTTCATTAGCTTAAAAGGTGAAGCAAATGGAGGTGTCTGTCTCATGTACAACCATGAAGTCCTATTCTTAGGTCATCCAAGTCCTTGAGTCTAGAAGCAGTGCCAGGGGTTATTACAACTTGATGGAATGGCACTTGCCCAAAAGGACTGGCCCAGTATAAGCAGTAGTGGAGCATGGGCAATAAGGGGCTCATTTGCTTACTATTCCTGAGCTGTTCTACAGTTCTCTTGCACACAGGATTGTTCAGAGCTTATTCCACAATAAAGTGACCAGAAACCAGGCTAAGCTAGCCAGCTGGGGAGCCAGTATCCATAACCTTTCACAGCTTCTTTGTCTCAGAAAGCTGCAGATACACTGTGCTGGATGGAATTTTTTTATATTAAGTTTTTGTTGTTGTTATTAGACCAAATTTCTAAACATCTAATTTCATTCTCTAGTAGTTTTCAGTTGAAGTCACATGCTGTTTTCCATGAAGCATTTAATCAAGACTGATTTGGTAAAGAAACTATTTATTTGCTTAAAAGTTTTACATCCCCAAGCTCCCTAACATATCACATGGAATTTAATGTTAGGTTTATAATTAATGTGGGGTTTTGTTTTGTTTAAATTTTTTACATAAAAGAACATTTCCATAAATCATGTCTATGATTGAAAAAATATGGTCATAACAGATTCTGCTGCTTCATTCTGCATCTGTTTCACACATATAAATGTGTCAAGTTTATGTAAACCACACTGATAATGATGAAAAATAAGGGAAGGAAATGATAAAAATAGCCTACGTTGTATCAGTAACACATCTTTTATTATAATACTCTATGATACCGCTGCAACCAATCTCATTACTTTTCTTGCCAGGTTTAGTTAGTTTCTTTTACTTTTTAATAACTTAACTTTTACAGAACTGAGTTCTTATTCCAACTTGGGGGGGGGAGGGAAGGGAAATGGCAAAAACAAGATGTTTTTAGATTAAATGACAGTTTCAAAGGTAACAACCCCAAATGGGCTCACCCCAAAGCTCAATTCTACATGCACATCCCAAATGAAGTCAAATGAATAGCTTTCATTTCATGGGCCAGATTCTCTACTGGCATAAAATGGCATCACTCTACTGATGTCACTGCAGCTACATTGATTTACACTAGCTAAAGATCTGGCCCAGGTTTCTACAAAGTTGGAGTAGCAAAGGAAAAAGGGTTGCCAACACAACCACTTATCACGTGCAATGTCCTACTCTTTATATTATTTCAGCAAAATAACATGTCTTCTGAATAAATAATTCTGCCAACAATCTGTTACTAATAAAAAGAACACGAATACATTTCTGCCTAATATGTATAATTAAAATATATTTTTGACTCTACTTGACTTTTTACCACAGGACAACAATTTGGCATGAGATATTGATGAGAACAGGAACACACAGCAAAAACGAATTAAGCATTCAACCTACCAATATTTTGGTGGGAAAAGCATATGTAATAAATTATTGTAACTGTGGTAATGGCATGTTTTTTACTTTCTTTTTTTCTAGCAGTTTGTTGTTGTTTTTTATGCACATATCCACACCTTTTTCAATTAAAACTTTTAAATAATGTATTTAAAAAATATTATCAAGAACTAATTTCATTTACCTAGACTCTAGCATATTTAGTTAGGAGTTAAATAGTTAACTGTGTTCCTTGTGTTTAAAAACATTACTCAGTTCTTATTTGATATTACATATTGCAGCAGTGGTATGGTTACCCTAGACTTCTTTGTGTGAAACCCTTTTATGGCTTAACTTACTGTGTGTCATGCAAACCAGTGCTTTTATTTTTATGAGACTTCAGTTACAAATTAATGACAGAAAAGGACATTCTAAGTCAACAAAGTAGCAAATAAAACAACAACTTCCAAATTTATCGAGGTTGTGGCATGCCTCTAAGCATTTAAGTTTAGAGGCGGAGCGGATTACGCTAGCTTCTCAAATCCTCTTCTTATAAGTTTATTTTTTCTGCTACACTGCTCCATTTGATCTCCTCACTGTGCCAATTCCATCAACTTCTTAAACCCACTTCCTGACTTGTGACAGCACTTTGGACAATATTCTATAAACTCTACCAGTTACAGTGCTTATTACCATATATAATACCATTGAATAGATTCAGATTGCCAAGCACCACATCCGTGTGTTAGGTATGTACAGGATTGTATCCTTCTATATCACCTCTGCAGCCATCCTGTAGTGGCCAGTCCAATTCACCACTGTTGGAGAAAGCGGACCTGACTCAGAACTACTGGGCAGCAGATTTTTCTCCCTCTTCCTAGCTGAGAATAGTGAAAAAGCAGGGTTGGGGTGATAAACATCAATCCCTATTGGTCTTTTATCATATTGGTATTTTTATTTTTTGATCATTTATGTACTTTGTGAATTGTTCCAAACAGTCCTGATCCCTGACTCAAAGAATTTACAACTAAAAGGTCACATGGGGGCTGGCAATTTGTGAGTAAAGACAATGATGCTCCTGCTTGCCCTGTACAGCCCTCTTAAGTATCAGCCAATATTGCAGGCCCTGAATTCAGTGATCTGTACTGACTGTTCCTTCATCCCTTCAGACACACTCCAGCCCAAAGCAGGTTTGGATAAGGCAGGGCCATGGATCCAAACCCTCAGCACCAGCCCAGAAAGTGAGGAGAGAGCACAAGACGTACTGGTATGTCACACTACCCTTGTGTGCCAGGGAGCTTCCTGAGCTATTCTACCTCCCCCTCCCAGCAGTGATATGGCTCTGCACCACTCCTTACCTTAGGTAACAGGTAGTTTGTGCAATCCAGGCCCAAGTCCAACACACACAGAACAGGAAACAAGACAAAGGAAAGGGAGAGGGGCTAAAACCAATACAAATGACAGAGTACAAACACTAGGACAAAGATGATGAATAACTAGACTGGTCACAGCTGGCCGTGTGATAGGACATGCTGCTGCAAACAGATAGACTAATGTTTTCAGATGGAGACCAGACATAAGATCAGAGGACCCGACCCTCCCTTCCTCCTTCCCCCCCATTGCAGCATCTTCAATCTAGGTTCTCATAGCTATTCACAAAGCAATGCTGCTTTCTTGCCCTCATTTTTGTAAGGAAAAATTGCCACCAGATAACGGGCAGATTTGAGGTGACATAGCAAGTAAATAGGCAGTTTTGAATAAAGAGACAAGCAGCAGACCACATTTTGGTGTCATGTAAATGGGTGACCACTGGCTGGAGATGTGAGTGTAAGTGTACTGCACACATGCCCCATTCTGGAACACTTAACTGATATAGGTGGAACACTTCCTTGCACTAATAAATGTTGAAGGATTGGTCCCATGGCCTACATAATTAATTTTAAAATGAAATATTTCTCCTGTTACATTTATATTCCAACCATATGCATTAGCCAGCCTACAGCACTGCCAAATTAAGAATCTTCTTCAGCTCTGCTATCTGAAAATGTTTACGATATATTACTGATAAACTAAATAGTATCTTTGCCAAACATTCTTTATCAGGGAGAGGTCTGGTTAGAATGCTCACTTTCCAAATGTGTTTGCAAATTGCAAATTCTCGTCATGAAAGCACTCCCAATACACCCTCATAATACCTGTATTGGGTCATGGCACCATGCAAGACTGTAATCTGCTATGAAAGGACTTGTTCTGCACAAAAAAGACTCGAAAAAGGTCTAGAATGGCCTATATTGGTAAGTGGGGGGTGGAGGGGAAGGAACTTAGTTGTGCCCATGAAAGCTCATGATACCATCTACATGTTTTTTTAGTCTTTGAGGTGCTGCTAGACTATTCTTTGTTTTTTAAGTTTTTCCAGTTACAGACTAACTCTGCTATCCCTCTGAAGTTTTAGGCAATAATAAACAGCTGATGTCCTTATGTTCCACTTGGAATTCTCAAACACTGAGGGTACGTCTAGATTATATCTCTCTTTTGACAGAGGGATATAAATTAGACACTTCAAAATTGCAAATGAAGCCGGGATTTGAATTTCCCGTGCTTCATTTGCATAATCATGTAATGGCGCTCTTTCGAAAAAGCACTATTTTGGAAGTAAAACTGTGGTCTAACGCTATTTCAAAGTGCCAAATTTATATCTCTCTGTCGAAAGAGGGATGTAATCTAGACACAGCCTGAGTGACTTCCATGTTATTGTTATTGCTATTGCTTGGTCAGTAGAGGTCATCACTGTATATTTTACCACTTTACAAACATCAACAAATATAATCTCACAACACCCCTACGAGGTGGGAAAACATAATTAATCTGTTCCTATAGATGAGGACACTTAAGCTATACCTACACAGCGTTATTTCGGAATAACTAACATTACACTACAAGCCTTTATTTCAAAATAATGTCGAGCTGAAGGACTTCGTACTCCAGCTCATGGTAACCCTTATTTCACAAGGAGACAGGGAAGTTGAAGGAAGGGTGTACTTTCTTCGACTTCCTGCTGTGAAAACAGTGCCAAAAGCCAAATTAAGCTATTTTGACTTAAGCAATGCAATTGACGTAGCTGAAGTTGTGGAGCTTAATTTGACTTTAGCCCTGCTGTGTAGTCATACCTTGAGGCATAGCTAGGTTAAATGTTGTGCTTAAGGCCACACAGGAAGTCAGGCATCACAGCAGATAGAGGCTATGTCTACACTACAAAGATAAATTGGAAAAAGCAACGCAATTTTCAGTACGCAAATTGCTTTCCAATTTTCTTCCGAAAGAGGCTTTTCCGAAATTTGGCTGGTCTACACGGGGCCAAAGTTCAGAAAAAAAACCTCTTTCAGAATATCCCTTCTTTCTCATAAAACGAGGTTTATAGGGAGGCCAAAAAATGCATCCGCTTTTCTGAATTTTTTTTTCGGAAAAGAGGACATGTTCCTTGGATGCAGCAGAGCTTTTCTGGGATACCAGAGGTATCTGCAGTCTAGACACAGCCAGAGACGTCAGCTATCCTGATGTCCAGTCTAATGCTTTAATTGCAAGAACGGCTTTCATCTTTTTACTTGGAAAATGACCAAAGATAATACTGTTTCAAGAATTCTGGGAACTAACCCTCCCCAAGTTTTATTATGAAGATTTTTGATGCTAACTCTGTTGGCTGTCAAGAGCCAGGATTTTGGATAGGCCCATGATGGAAATAGTTTGCCATGAAGTTTAGTCCTAGACTGAAACCTGGCCCTGCCTGGATGGATTTCTGGTTTGAATACAATGCCTGAAACCTGCTGAATGAGAAAGGGAGGCTGTAACATTGTTAAAGTCAAGGTAATCATTAACAACTAAAACAACAGCAAATCCTTTGCATTCCTACAGCACCTTTGAACAGGTGAAGTCAAAACCTTTCCAAATGTAAAAGAATTTAGCCTAATCCAACTCCTGTAAATTAGGTAAGTATTAACCCATTTCACACTGTACTTTTAAAAATACAGGGCAAGAACAGAAGCACACAATCAGGAAGCAACTGCTGAACTGGCGCAGGCTATCGACACACTTTTTCTCCCAAAAGGCAACAAGAAAAAAAAACAACCTGACTGTTTTAGGTATACTCCAATGTATCACCAAATTGATTTTTGGTCTTATTTGCAATGGGAAAAAATATGAACCCATTATGAACACAATTTTGAGTGCCATTGCCTAACCAAGGATTAGCTCATCCCTGCTTTCAAAGAAGCCTTTAAAAGGGGGACAGGAAACTCTGTGAAGTGTTTCCAACTCTTCATCCCCTGAGGAGAAGTGTTGTGGTTTGCTTGCTTTTTTGAGGACAAGGAAACAATGGCAGCAATCGCTTAACCCCTACAGATATTATACAATATTCCAGGAAGGAAAATCTCATCATGGCCTCTCTACACAAGGAAATTTACCAGCATTCCTGTACTGTTATCATTCTACTGCTATAGTTACACTGGTATAACTTCCCATGTGGGCACTCTCTTTCAGACTGAGTGCCTTTTTTGGGGGGGAGAGGATTGCTTTTACTCCTTTGAAAGCAGTTTAAGCTAAACACACAAATGAACAAAAGGTAGTCTGCTACCACATTCAGGCTACGTCTGCGCTGCAAGGTTTTGTGCAAAAATGGCTGGTTTTGCACAAAAACCTGCAGAGTGTCCACACCTCAAATGCTCTTTTGCACAAGTAAATTGGCAGTAAAACAGCAGAACAGTGGGCTTTTTCAGGTGTAGGTAAACCACCTTTTACAGGGCATAACTCCATGCAAAAAGGCAAGTGTGGATGCTTCACAGGGGTTTCCTGCACAATAAACCGCTATGGGGAAAAGCACAGGTGCTCTGATGGCCATTCACAGAATGGCCATCAGAGCTTTCTTGCCCAAGAGCATCCATGCAGTGTGGATGCTCTCTTGCGCAAAAGCACATCGCTTTTGTGATGCACTTTGAGGTGTGGACGTGCTCTTGCGCAATAAGTTTTTCACAAAAACGCTTGCACAAGAAGCCTGCAGTGTAGATGTAGCCTCAGTGTGTCCACTTGGGGCTTTATACCAAAGTAACCAGAACAGTATAAATATACTAGTATAATTGTGCTGGACTATTTCTACAGGTAGGTAAGCCCTCAGCAACATGCATTTAGAGGAGACTGTCTGGCAGTCTATCTTGCTCTGCTATTGCTTTCCCAGTATTTGCCTCCCACTATCATCACAATGCTTTCTGAGGCCATCTCTCCACTTTAAGCACTGCCATTATAATATTTCTGGTTAGGAATGTGACTTTATTTATTTATTTATTTATTTATTTATTTACAGAAACAAAAGCCCAACTGTAGAAGTATTTGTACCATCAACAAACTAGCAATTACTCTCTTTCGGCACTTATAAAATGAGTGACAATAGCACTGCATATATATGTGCATCTTATCATGCAACATTAGACTGCAGAATAAAAAATTATCATTCAAAATATTTTTGAAAATCATCAACATTTTGCCATTTATGCCAGCATTATTACTTGCCATTGCTTTGTTCAGTTGTTTTAAAGTTAGAGGGTCCCAAAAGTACATAAAGTTTCTGTGCATCAGAAAAATGCTGAAAATTTGCCATTTGCTAAATCTGGCATATTAAAACATATTTCCTTAACTTGGGATCAAAGCAGCTTTTCAGATGTTCAGCTTAGCCTCCATGGGGGTGTATTGGTAGGAATAAGGAAGGTGGCCATCCAGCAATGTAGCTTCCTGCATACAGATTCAGGATTTTTTTCTCTCTTTCATTTGTATAAAATCGTGGTTTACATCATAGAAAAGAGTATAGTAAGTACCTATTCATCTAGGGACTAAGAAATGGCAGTGTTGAAGCTAATCAAAATAAAGTCACTTTGAACACTTTTTGGAGGCAATCTGTTAAGGCCATTAACAATATTTAAACCCCTTTTATCACATTTAAGCAATTTATATTGCACCAATATAGGTGTAAGTGATGTCATCAGCCTTTTTCCATGCAACGCTGTCTTCCCCCATTTCAGATTTGTGAGACATGGATATGGGCATGTGTTAGTTATTTTGTTTTTACTTATAAGATCACTTGTATCCTCATCAGTCTTATTAATGACACTTCTGAGAAAAGTGAAGTGCTCAACATTTCCTGCACACCACAGGAGTCTTCAGTCACTTGGCCACTGGTCATACACCATTAAAGATAGGATTACAATTTACTAAGCACTAAGGTACACTGGGCTAATTCCTGCCAAAGCCTGTCAGAGTTAGCTGTTCATTTCCCAAATGGTTAAATTATTTCCCTTTGGAATCAAGCAGTACACTATCCCTCTGTAATATTCTTCCATTGTAAATACAGCCTGGCTTGGCCATTAACATTCTGCTGCATTTCCTGCTAGTGATAAAAGTCTGAAATTACCAAGTTCCCCTGCTGACTGCTCTAGCAAAAGGGGTTTCTATACCACTTCTGTGAGACTGAAGGATATTGGAGAGAATATGCTACAAGGTTATTTGGTAAGTTTTTCAGTCTCATTCACTCTTTTCCCATCATCATCATCATCCTTTACCAATGACCACATACTGGTGCACTTCCTCTCTCTCACTCTTTTTTTTTTAATTCCCTAAAAAATTATTTCAATATGTAAAATTTTTTAGGGAAAAATGCCATTTAAATGTATTTTCCATTGTGCAACCAAGTTCCCTAAGGACAAAATTCTAAGTAGTGTCTTATGCCACACATAGATCCATTTAAATCAATAGGATTACCCACAGAGTAAGATCCAATGTGAGTAGGAATTTGCCTCTAAATGGTTTGGCATGATTATTTTACCATACACTGACTTATTTGTCATTATTTCAAGAGCTTTGTCTGATATATCTGAGCCAAAGTCATTGATTCATGTTCCCCCTTTCCAAGCGCCTGGCCTCATTTCCTAGAAGGACCTCGGCCTAAATTGCACCTGAGCTCTGGAAATGGAGAAAAGGCTTCAGGGGTTTCTTGTACACAGATATTAAGAGGAAGATCTTACTTGTGATATGTTATCATAATTCATTTTTCACAGTTTGGGAGATTGGGGGAAGGCGGCATTGTGTAACCTTTAAAGAAAATGTTGACACGCTTCTAGATGTGGAGTCAGATAGCTCACATCAGAGGAGAGCAAGGAGATCAGTGCCAATGGCTGTTTGTAAAAGCCTGCTGGTATCTCTTAAAATAATAGTTCGTGGTGCAGTTTAAATCTGTTTATCATCTCAGTCAATCTTTTTAAATCTAAGAATGCAAAGAATATTACAAATGAGCCAACCAGTTTGAACTGCTCACCTTCACCCTTATCTCTTGCACTTTTATCGGTGCAGCCATTGATTCATTTCAAATGGTTGTACCCACTAAGGACACACCGTTTTATACTGCAGTAGAAGAGCTGCAGCAAGCCCATGTCAGCTGACTTAAGTTTGCAAAGCTGTAAAACTGCAATGGAAACATCTGAAATTAAGCTTCCTGCACTCTAGGCACCTGCAAGGGGGAACAGTCCCAGAACCCACACTCTAGCCTGAGCCTGAATTGGCTGAATTGCAGTTTTGCAGTCCTTCAGCCGAAGCCCCTACATGCCCTAGTAAACTGACATGGGCCAGCCACAGGTGTTTTATCTCAGTATAGCTATACTCTAAGGGCATGTCTAGACTACCCACAGCTTCTGAAAGGCACCAATTTGCACAGCTGCTTCCAATCCCTTTTTCAGAAGAGTGTTTTTTTTTTTTTTTTTTTTTTAAACTCTAGATGGGGGTTTTCATGCGAAACCCCCCTTTTTCAAAATAACCCTTATTCCTCAAAAATGAGGTTTACAAGGTTCTTTCAAACAATTTTCATGTGAAAAACTCCATCTAGACTGCTTTAAAAAAATAAACTCCTCCAAAAAAGGGATTGGAAGAAGATATGCAAATTTGTGCCTAATTTGCATATTTTCTTTCGGAAGCCATGGGTAGTCTAGACCAGTGTTTCTCAACCAGAGGTACAAGTAACCTTAGGGGTACTTGACTGATTCTGGGGAGTACGTCCATACAACTGAAATTTGGAGAAAACTGAATTTTTGTTTTACATTTTACAGCACTTTATTATTTTTGTACTTTTTACACCCAAAAATGTCATTGTTCGCCCGGCTACTATTAAGTTATTTAAACAAATGTGTTGCAATGGTAGAAAAAAAAATGTGTGTTTGAAAACTGTAGGTACTGGGGGGTACTTTTTTTTTAAAGGGGTACTTTATAAAAGTAACACTGGTCTAGACATAGCCTAAGTAATCTCACTCAGGACCTCCTTCTGTGAGGTGCAGAGACTCTGGGAGAGGAAGATAATCATCATCTTCCCAGAGGCACTCAGCATCTTGCAGGGTCAGGCCAAAGCACAAATACTTTTTTGTCAGTATTATATCCTGGCACTGCCTAAGAGTGGCAGTCATGAACCATGATCATGTTGTGCTAGGTACAGAACAAATAAACAAAAAATAACAAATAGTCTGGTAGTACTTTAAAGACTAACAAAACATGTAGACGGTATCATGAGCTTTTGTGGGCACAGCCCACTTCTTCTGATGACTGGAGTGTTGGATGTCCAGAACCAAGAATAAATGGGAGAAGAAGGAGGGGCGTGGAGAAGGAAAAATAATGGGGTGGGGGAGAAAAAGAGGCAGTGGGTAGATAAGCTTCAAAGGGAAAGCCAAGCCAGTCTGTAACAGGAAAAACTAAAAACCGTCATCTGAAGAAGTGGGCTGTGTCCATTATACCATCTACATATGTTGTTAGTCTTTAAAGTGCTACCAAACTATTTGTTGTTTTTTAAGTTTTTCCTGCTACAGACTAACTTGGTTACCCCTCTGAAGCTGAAAAACAACAGATAGTTTATTAGCACCTTAAAGACTAGATAGTTAAAAAAGGCTGATACGAACCATTAGTTTGCACATGGAGAGGAAGGATACTAACAACAGAATCTAGTACGCTTCCTCTCTAATTGCTAATTAATGGTCCTTATCTGCTCCATTTAACTATCCATTTTTTAGGTGCTTCAGTTTTGCCTATTACATACCAGCTCAGTTTTCCCTTTGATATTTATATACCCACTGCCTCCTTTTGTCCCTCCCCACTCTTTCCTGCCCCCACCCCCATCTTCTCCCATATTTATTTTGGTTCTGGATATCCAACTCTCCGGTCATCTGAAGAAGTGGGCTGTGCCCATGAAAGCTCATGATACTATCTACGTGTTTTGTTAGTCTTTAAATTGCTACCAGACTAGTTGTTGTTTTTTAAGTTTATCCTGTATGGCCTAACTCAGCTACCCCTCTGAAGATTTTATACAGACATCAGGAGCCATTGGCACCTTCATTGTTTGGTTGGTTGATAATGTCCCAGCCATCCAATATCACGATTTAAACCATCTGCAAGAGAACTGAACTTGTGAATGATGTGGTGTTCCAATCCTTCTCTGTATTTGGCTTGTGGAATTGGTCTGTAACAAAACAGCAACTTGGAGATCCCTTAATGAGTGTCTAGGGAGGTTAAAGTGTTCCCCAACAGGTTTTTGTGTGTTCCCTTTTTGGATATGATTTGTGTCGATTAATTCTTTCCCGCAGGGAAAAGATTTTGTCCAATATATATTGCAGCGAAGTATTGTTGGCATTTGATGGCATAGATCACATTACTGGATGTGCAGTTAAATGAGCGTCTGATTTGGTGGCTGATGTGGTTGGGTCCAGTGATGAATTTGCTTGTATAGGTATATGAGCGGAGTTGGCACCAGGGCTGATTGCAGGGATGGATTCCTGGATGCTTATGATGTAGCTGTGTAGCATGGTTACCAGAAAAAAAATAGTTGATATTAAATCATATTTAAAGGTAGCCTCCTAAGTAACCTCTGAAAGAAATAAATGAACTTTTAAGACATCCCTAAAATAGTGGAACTCTATGAAATCTACTGTATGTGGAAAACAAATGAAATGTTTTCTAAGGCCAGGTTTAGTATTCAATGTCCCATTTGTAGGAGTCCTTCAAAGAAGTAAAAAAATAGACACACAAAGCCTTAAAATTATAGCACATTTATACTTGAATTACCTAATGTAATTCTTTCTCAGTTCAGCGTGTTATTAATACAAGATCAAGATTTGAGTTCTATTTCTTCTTCCTGGCTGTGTCTAGACTGTAGGTTTTTTTCGAAAAAAGTAGCCTTTTTTCGAAAAAACTTCACTTGCGTCTAGACTACAGCCGCGTTCTTTCGAAATTAAATCAAAAGAACACGGCTTTTCTTTCGATGGAGGTACTCCTCATTCACAAGGAAGAATGCCTTTTTTCAAAAGTGTAATCAGGGCTTTTTCGAAAGAGAGCATCCAGACTGCTCATCTAGATGCTCTTTTTCAAAAGTATCTTTCGAAAAAGCCTCTTTCAAAAGAGGCTTGCAGTCTAGATGTAGCCCCTTTAAAACTTCATGTGTTCCTGCATGAAAAATTACCTACATATATTGGATTCCTATAATGAACATCAGAAGAAAGGGCATACACACATTTTTAAAAAATTCTCATGACTGTTAAGATAATTCCTTGAATTTTGGGGTAGGGGGAGGGTGTAGGAAGGAGGAAAGGACAGGGAAAAGTTACACTTTTGGAAGTTTTAGACCTGTAATATTGATATTGTATGAGCATTAGATGAAACATGTTTAATCCAGTCTAATCTAAAAATAGTATTAGCTATTTTATGCCCTACGAATCCAACCATACCAATATCAGTGTAATTAAAAAGGAAGAGGTCAACTTTCAGAATGAAAATGTTCTTCTTGCTGTCTGTGGGCCAAATTGTAATTTTCTCTCCATATGGTTTCCTCATTTTAATGGATAGGAATCTCAATCATTGTAACAAATCTTGGAATAAGTAACAGAGCTCCCCCTAATGGTTTTTCTATAGATGCAGCAGTATTCAAGATAGTTATGCATTGTTCCTCTGACTTGATGTTAATAAAGTTACATAAAGCTACATAAAAGTCACTCTGTCTGGGTGAGCGCATGCTGATGCTGCACACACACCTTGCAAAGGCTACATCCCAAGAAAGCTGAAAAGTTAACCTCATGGGCTTTCTGGAAAAGTCCTATAAAATGTAATAGGGCTGTAATCAATGAAGAACCATAAATAAAACCCTTCAGAAACCTAGATATTTAAAAATTACTGCTCTACTTTCCATAGGAACATACAGTTTTTTGAACCAATGTATAAAATTCTATCAAAATGGTACAGAATTCTGTATTATAATCTGCAGAATGATTTTTAAAAGGAGTAAATAAAATGTATTGTTCTTTATTACAGGACTTTTCCAAAAGAAGAATGGACTTAGTGCAACCTATCTTGAATATCTTTGAATAGATTTGTCAGGAATAAATAGTTTTTTATAAGTAGAATAATAAAAGAAAAAGGCCACCTTACTTTTTTGATGGGGTTGACTTTTTCCCTGCTTCTGGGTTTTGCTTAGTTGTTTCCCTCTAGAAGAGTGATTGGGGCTGGTTGCATGATGCATTTCAAGGTTTTAAAGTATAAATTCCAGGGTCATGCTGGTTTGGGCATACTTAATTGTTTTCTCATCCCAGCATTTCAATGGGGAGAGGCTGCTGCTGTCCTGAGGATATTTTCAGCACTTCCATTGGTGAAGAGTGTGACGAAGTAAATACAGGACGTGTGGAGAGAGACATAATTTGGGAAAGAAAAAGTAAATCAATGTTAAAGGCTAGGCGATGTAGTGCAATAGTTCACTTGCCTCTCCTCTAGAAATTGGCCAAAGACAGAACCATTTCACAGAAGTTCTCTCTGCCCCACCCCTGATCTGTGGGAGTTCAGATGAAATGGGATCGAGCTCCAAACCACTCCTGGTTTTGGTTTTGAAAAACAAAACTATGATCAAGCAGTTTCTTGCAAAACCAAAACCATCCCAATTTTGCCCACCACAGCTCTTGATTCCATAGATCTATGTTCAAATAGGCTTAGGTCACAAATGAAAGTGTGTTTAGTGGTCTCATCCTGGTCCACATTTGTACACATCACAAAACCACCATAAAGCCTGGTACATTTGAGCAAAATTGACAGCCTCTCAGCTCAGAGGAAGTATAGCAGTGAAATGGAAGGGGTTACTGCCAGTCAAAATTGAGGTGCATTGACAAGGCTGTCTGAAAAAGTCAGTGCTGCTATTCCATCTCACGCATTTGTACAAAATTTACTCACATGTTTTAAAATTGAAGAGGGACACTCATACATAATGTTGAAAGAAGACTGAAGAAAGGAACATCTTTCTGGGAAAAAAATTTAAAATAGACAAGGGAAAAATCATCAGGGCAAAACCTTAACTGTGCATAGTGGTATTTATATATTTTGTTCATGTTATAAAAATATGAGCATACATCATGTTGGTTTAAGGGGAAAAAAGAAACAGAAATACTGAAAAAAGTAAAACATACCCTTGGCTAAGTATCCTAGTCTTTCTCCCAAGAGAAAAAAGGCATTTGTAGCCAGACAAAGAGGAAAGAGAGAATTCGTTGTGGTTGCTCAATTGTATTCCGTGTATAAAAGATGAGGACAGGAAAAGGTCATTGATTTGAGCTGTCTGATAGACTTAATTATTAGCACACACAGTAAATAATTTAGTCTACTCTTTCTCCAGTACCTGACTATAAAAGATGTTGCTGGCTATTTGGTCTTATAGAGAAAGAGAGAGAGAGGGAGAGCATTATGAAAATATGGTCTTAATCCAGCTACTTTTTTCCAAGTAGCATCTCAGTCACACAGCTCAAAAATATGATGGTCGCCTGCTACCATACTATTGCTTGAAAATCAACTGTTAATATGGGTTCCATTCCTCAGTGTTTGCCCTGCAGGTGCACAAGTCTCTTTTAGGTCACTGTATATAGCAGTAGTGGGTGGCACTAACATTGGCTTATTTGATCCTAAGTAACCATCTTATTTTAGCATGAAAAGCTGCTTATTTGTGGTTTTCAAATTATGGAATGAGCTTAATTAAACTGTAAAACATTAAACAACAGTAGGAAAGATGATATCCCTGTGGGCAAGGAGAATAAATCAAGTGCTTTGCAAAAAATAAACATAAACTGCTGGTAAAAATAAATCAACAGTTTCCAGTCCCACCCACTGCATTGCCAGTTGAGATAACAAGGTGAGGCGGCCTTCAGAAAGAAAATCTTTCTCAGAGAAAAGAAAAAGAAGAAAAAAAAAAACAAGTCCAAGAGAAAGTTAACACACAAAAATATCTTCTGGAAAAAAAAACCCTACTTACTCAAATCTACAGATGAGAAGGGTAGCCTATCTTACCAATGCTAAAAGATACAGACAAAGAAGAGTCAAAAAGCTTTCTTGAGATGAATGAAAGGAAGCCAAACAATTAATTACTGTAACTTACTTTTATAACTTTCCAAAAGTTGTGGGGATTTTGAAATGCGACAGGGGCCAAAGTTACAGTCTTTCTTTCTTTCTTTCTTTCTTTCTTTCTTTCTTTCTTTCTTTCTTTCTTTCTTTCTTTCTTTCTTTCTTTCTTTCTTTCTTTCTTTCTTTCTTTCTTATTTATATATATATATATAACTTCTACAGACATTTTGAGACATTTTGGAACAGAACATGGGAGCAGGAAAAGAAAGAAGAGAAAGCAGTGACCAAAAAAACCCTATCATCATGCACTCTTTTGCAACACCATAAAAACAGAGTGGGAGAGCGGGGGGACCACACACAAATATAATGTTTTTAAAAATAATCTTTTTTCAAACATGGAATAAAAAAATCACTTTGAATTGAAACGAACATATCCTATATTAAATGAAGGACTAATCTTAAATTCCTTCTGGTACAAGAGACAAAGCATAAAACATGAAAGCCCCAGCTCTTTTGGCCAAACTTGGAACAATGAAGAAATGTTTCAGTAGATCTCAGCGAACAACCAGCAATGTGAAGATTAAGGGTACGTCTACAACAGTCAAAGATTAGATAGGCCACAACTATGTAACACCTTGCAAACAAGGAGCGCAATTTCAAACTCTGTATGGTATTTGACTGGCAGCCAATGCAACTTTTTCAAAATAAATTAAATGTGTTCCTGTCATCTCCTTTTCATAAGAAACCTGGCAGCCACATTCAGATCTAGTTGGAGTTTATGTAAAGTCCCTGTTTCCCTGAGCATGGTGGAAATCAAGCATATCCTATAAGTATTTTCACTGTTCTTCTGAAGTATTCTTGCATCCTCAAATGCCACCCTGAATTGCTGTGATTTTTTTACCATTCTACTGTTATGAAGATTTAATGGGAAGTGCCAGTTAAATCAAACTGAGGAAACATTAGAAATTAATTTATTTGTCATTACATGCTTTTATGAATGCAATGATCCCCATATACATTTTGTTTATACGTTTATGTGCATAAAGCTGTTCTAGCATTTATAGGAAAGAAATATATGTCACTAAAATTTCAAGGAGAATTGTTCCTGTTTGAGATAATTTTTTTTATTTGGCATTAGTATTTTTGAAAAATACTTATTTTAAAATATTTAATGTGTAGTCAATTTTTGCTTCTAGGAGGGGAATTTTGATATGCTATTTACTTTAAGAAACAAAAAATTCAGTCTCACTTGATTGACTGAACTAGTGGCAATTATTTCTCAAACGTCTAGGAGAACCAGAAGGTATAATAAAGTTAGGAACACTGCATCTTTAGAAGGGGAAGAGCAGTCTTTGCAATTATGGTACATCAATTCTAACATTAATCCCTAATAACTAATTAAACGAATATCCAGAGAGAAAAATCTATGTAATGAATAATGGAACATGCAATAAACAATAAGGGCCAGATCTAATGTAAAGCAATATTGCTCCACAGCAATGCTGATTTACACCAGCTGAGGATCTGGTCTGACATTAACCAAATGCAAATTATATCAGGTTAATCAGATTATTTTTAAAGCAATTTACAAACTCAAGACCAGATCTTGTTCTTAGTTTCTTGGACGTAACTCAGGAGAGATTCCATTGCAGGCAGTTGAGGTACATCAGATTTATATCAATGTGAATGAGCACAGAATCTTGCTTTTAGTTCATGGGAAGAAAGCCATGGCTGAAATATATTGAAAAATCAGAAATATATTGTACACAGTATTGGACAATCTCACATGTAAAAGTAATTTATATTGGTTTGTGCATTTATACATGGATCAAAATTTGACTGAGGACCTTGACATAAGAGCAATACCTGCATGGTTGGGAAAAAAGGATCCAGTGGAGTGTCACTGATCAGCATTGACCTCAGTTTTATTTAAGATCTATGGGTATGTCTAAACTACATGGCTCCGTCGACGGAGCCATGTAGATTTGTTGTTTTGGCAAAGTCAAATGAAGCCACGATTTAAATGATCGCAGCTTCATTTAAATTTACATGGCTGCCGCGCTGAGTCGACAAACAGCTGATCAGTTGTTTGTCCGCTCAGCGTGCTAGTCTGGACGCTCCCCTGCCGACATCAAAGCCCTTTGTCGGCAGCCCCGGTAAACCTCATCCCACAAGGAATAATGGGGCTGCCGACAAAGGGCTTTGATGTCGTCAGGGGAGCATCCAGACTAGCGCGCTGAGCGGACAAACAGCTGATCAGCTGTTTGTCAGTTCAGCGCGGCAGCCATGTAAATTTAAATGAAGCTGCGATCATTTAAATCGCGGCTTCATTTGACTTTACCTATGTGTCTAATCTACATGCCTCTGACGACAGAGGCATGTAGTCTAGACACAGCCTATGTTAGTCACCTTGAAGAGGGGGGAAAGCATAAAAATTAAATGTGCAGATTGTACAAATTTAGGAGGCATTGCAAACCTCAGTAAGGACAAATTATCCAAAAAGACCTGAAGAGGATAAAAATATGGCTAGGAAATAAGAAATGGGATTCAATATAAAATAATGGTTGCTTATAGATTAGGCGTATGTGTGTTAAATTATACTCCTAACTTAGAGATCTAGTAGTAGACCATACAACTGTCTCACAAGGCAAGTGAAAGATCTAATGCTTATTTCATTTAAAACTAGGCTGGACAGAACTCTTTAGAAAAGGTTGAATGTGAAAGCCCTGCATATGTGATTTGTCTCTTCCATCTGTAATTTATATATAGGCCATATTTTGTCATTGGTTTTTAAGCAAAGCACCCCTCTCGTTCCACTTAATTCTAATTAAAAACTGATGGCATGCTATGGCTGAATTATTTTAATTTAATTTGTAAAATACCTTATGCTATGTATTGTGTTTTAGATCTCACATGCCATTGTCTTTATTATGTGGCCTCTGTAAATTACTCTTTATCATTGAGATAGCTGTAAATTAATTAGACATTGTTCAGTAGGTTTGTCAGGGCAGACTTTGATCACTACTTGCTTTTAAAGATTTTACCTGTGCTCATCCTGCATTCCCAACATGTTTTCATTTACTGTCAGGAAAGCAGATAGAATTAGATCATGTCACAGGAGAAAAGTGCTGAAAGCATGAGTAAAAGCAATGATGAAAAAAACCAACAACCCTGCTATCATTTATCCCTGAAGTGAAAATCTCAAAGTATTTTGTCAAGATAATAGTGAAATAGGTATGACCCTTCCAAAATATTCATGACTAAAACTGCAATATGGCAGCCAGACATCCAACATTTATCGCTTATCTTCACAGGTCCTTGTTAGTTCCCTTTGCTAGAATATCAATTTGTGGCTATCATGTTGGGGAAACCTGACTCACCCACAGTTCTTTTTCTTCTGCAGCTATCCCTCAATGAGAAGATGATGTTGGACAAGAGGGTTCTTAGGTGGGTTTTTTAAGTGGCTGAGGAGCCCAGCTTGTGCCCTACAGATATTCCCACAGAAAGGACAAGTATAATTTTGGAATTGACATAGTTGTTGGCTGGAGTGTTGTGCCTTTTCTTTCATCCTGTGTCACTTCTTTGTCTCATGAGCACATCTGTTCTCCACAGAGTGAGCTGTGGCTTAATCGATAGTATGGCACTGCTGTGTTTTTATCTGCACCAAGTGCTCCCGGTTTGATGCCTCCCTTTTCAGGTGTATTTCAGTATGTCTTTGAAGTGCCCTTCTGCCTTGATTTGACTTACTTTGGGAAGTGAGTGGCAGATGTTTTACCTCTTGGGCTATTCTGTGCCACAGTGCAATGCAGAATTATGTAGAAATTAAAATTGTGCACACAGAATTTCCTTTCCTCCGCAAAAATGGGCTGCAGTGCTGCTGGCCACCAGTAGGAGCTGTTGGACCTGGCAGACCTGGCTCGCATATAGAAGTCACTTTGGTGGGGGATGTGGATTTATAGAAACTTCTTGGCTGCTGCAGATATCAGTATGCCCAGAGCGAAAGAGACAGTGTTGTGCAGGAAACTCCTAGCAAGTCTAGGATCAAGCATCAAACTGTTTCTCCTTCTGGATCCCTGAGTTCTGGGCATGAGGGCGGAGCATGTTTGGGCTGGGGGGCCATGGCTGGGTTCTGGGGGAAACAGGGGTTGAGTGTATTTTTTGTGGGGGAGCACTGTGGCTGGGCTCCAGGATGGGAGGGACTGTGAGTGTCTGGTCTCCTAGCTGGGCTCTGGTAGAGAGTGGGGGAGAGGGCAGAGAAACAGAACTAAGATGTCATAGAGGTTTCTTTAACTGTCTTCTTCTGGGGGAATGTGTGTGTGTGCGCCTGTATTGCAACAGACATACTTGCTGAAACATTTGTTTGTTTGTTTTTGTTGTAAATTACCAAAATAATTGTAACTGGTGTGGTTATATAGTGTTATTTTGACAAATAACATTTGCAGAATTTTAAAATATTGTGTACAGCATTTTGGCATGGAATGCCCTAAGTGATAGCATAAATACACTGTGGCCAGCCCACTGGAGTTGATGTTTCTGTGCTTCTATACTGCTGATGTTGGCCGCATAGAGAATGCAGATGTGAGTGTGTCAGTCTTCCTAGCTGATACATGGTCAGCTGACACAGTACGACACCTCTACTCTTTAGTATTTTAGATCTTCTTTCCAAAGCTTCATCATGCCTTAAAGGTGACAGGCAGATTCACAATCACTAATCCTGGACTCTTCTTTTGGTCCAGAAACCATGAGAGGCTCTTGACATGTGCTGTTGTGGACAAGGAGACTTTTTTATATAGTGCTGGATTAAGCTCTTGGAGATACCAGTGTATTCAATATCACAGCTCTGATAAAGCTGCCCTGAACATTCGCCAGGATGCTAAGCATGGATCCCACACAGATTATTTTTAAGCTTTCCTGAGTCTGAACAGAGTGCTGGCATTGCATCTGGCTTTATGTGTAGGCATATCTCAGTTGCAGAAAGTGTTTCTAGCACCCCCTTCAGAGAGCTAACTCCCAATGCCCAGCTACCTAAGTCCTATTGCTGGCTTCCCAGATATCCCATTTTCTTACGGTCAGGGTTCCAACCTTATAGACTGTCTGCTTCCTCAGGTACATGTGATAATTGAAATAAAGAGCCGCAGACTTTCTACAGGCTTTAGAATCATAGAATCATAGAACCATAGAGCTGGAAGAGACCTCAGAAGGTCATCAAGTCCAGCCCCCTGCTCTAGGCAGGACCAATCCCAACTAAATCAACCTGGCCAGGGCTTTGTCAAGCCAAGGCTTAAACACCTCTAGGGATGTAGACTCCACTACTTCCCTAGGTAACCCATTCCAGTGCTTCACTATCCTCCCAGTGAAATAGTTTTTCCTAATATCCAACCTGGATCTCTCCCACCACAACTTGAAAACATTTTTTTAAACTTTAGATAGTACATGAGATTTTCAGATCTAGGTAAAATAACAAAACACCCATAGACAGTTGATGGACACTCCTTCTTACATCAGCAATCAGTTTTCTTTAACTTAGGCTAGTCCCACTAAGGGTATGGCTACACAGCAGGGCTAACATTGAATTAAACTATGCAACTTGAGCTATGTCAGTGGCATAGCTGAAGTTGAAATCTCTTAAATTTGGCTTTTGGTGCTGTCTATACAGCAGGAAGTCAAAAGAAGAACATTTTTCCTTCGACGTCCCTCGTGGCTTGTGAAATGCGTGTTAAAGGAGTTCGAGTAAGAAGTCCTCCAGCTTGCCATTATTTTGAAATAATGGCTTGCTGTATAGACATGCTCTTTGTTATTTTGGAATAATGTCAGTTATTCCAGCTGCTGTGTAGACATAGCCTAAGAGTCCCCTCTCCTGCCAAAAGCCTGCCCCTTTGTTTCTTTTTACCCCAAGTTTCCTCAGAGTTTTTAAATGCTAATACTAACATTTATGTTCTCCATTCAGCTTTGGGAATGTTCTGCTGCTCCAACACCCCTCGCCTTGCAGACCTCCTTGAATAACCAGTGTTTTCCAGCTTCTCAGCATACCCATAGTCTTGTCCTAGAAGAGTCATTAGATTGCTAATAATTTTGTTTGCTCTCTAGCTTTTTCTAGACAGAGTGTATTATACACAAGAGAGTGCCTGCCAGCCCATGTCTAGTTTACTTCATATTGAGGGCTGAAGTTATACATAGCGTTTATAAAAGCAATCAGAAAGTGGGTCTGGCCCACAAAAGCTCATCACCTAATAAACCATCTTGTTAGTCTTTAAAGTGCTACGTAGTTCTGTCTTTTGTTTCAACTACACCAGACTAACACGGCTGCATCTCTATCAGAATTCATAAGGTGTGCATAGGAAGAGTCCCCAAATTGTCACACTTGTATATGGTGTGAGCTAGTAGACTGTTAATGTAATACTGTCTTAAAATCTTGGGGATAGTCCTGTGTTCAATATCACAGTAACCGAGGAAGACTATTTCAATACCCTGAGGCATTTTACACTTGATTAGGTGACTATCTTGCCACCAGGCCTGCTAAATAAAAGCATTTCAAATGGCCCAACTGTCTCAGTCTATGAGATCTGGAACCCACCTGATTCCTACATTATACACCTAACTGGCTTTGACATCCAGCAGAGTATATTGATCCTATTTAATTCTGCAAAAAATCTGCTACAAAGAATTGTCTTCATTACATATCCTATCAGGAAGAAGCTTCATGACAAAGGGCAGACAGGCTGACTGCACACCACTTATCAATCTCTCTCTGGGTATGTCTAAACTACCCCCCTAGTTCGAACTAGGGGGGTTAATGTAGTCATACGGCGTTGCAAATGAAGCCCGGGATTTGAATTTCCCGGGCTTCATTTGCATGATCCCGGCCGGCGCCATTTTTAAATGCCGGCTAGTTCGGACTGTGTGCCACGCGGCTACACGCGGCACGAACTAGCTAGTTAGGATTAGGCTTCCTAATCCGAACTAGCTGTACGCCTCATGGAACGACTTTTGCCCGAATGGGAGCAGACTTTTGCCCGAAAAGACTTTTGCCCGAATGGGAGCAGCATAGTATTTCCGCAAAAGCACTGACAATCTTACATGAGATCGTCAGTGCTTTTGCGGAAATTCAAGCGGCCAGTGTAGACAGCTGGCAAGTTTTTCTGGAAAAGCGGCTGCTTTTCTGGAAAAAGTGGCCAGTCTAGACACAGCCGCAGTGTGTTGGTCAATACTGCCTATGAGTGGTGAACAATGGTGCTTTTATCCACTTAGATATTCCTTTATTAGGCCAACGTGGTTCTTCATTTTGGTTTACCTGAAGGGTACGTACAGGTGCAATTCCCAACAGGTTTTGTGTTTGTATTATAGATGCATCAGAAATCTGTTGTAGTTCATTGTTGCAGAAGATGGTAGCTAGTGATTCTGCATATTTAACACAATGTGTATTGTGTACGCCCCTAGTGTGGCAGTGTCATATAAAATGGTAAGAGTTTACTTCAAGTGCTAGTTCCTGCTTTAACTCAAGTGGTTGCGGCTGATGCCTATAGAGATGAAGAGCCTAGGTTCAGTTCTTGTTGCCAGCCCATAGAGGAGTGATTGTTCAGTTTGCAGACACTGCTCTGTGATCTCACTTCTGAGTTGCTCTTTTGAATTTTCTTGTGATTGCTAGAGCTGGCACTTGAAAAAAGTAAGACTTCTGTTTCCATCCATGTCTAAAAATAAACTTCCAGCACCACCCACACAGCAAGGCAGACTACCCTGGAACCTGCATCCACTATTGTAAGTCCTTGTGTGGGAGACTGGTATATTGGATTTGAAACAAGTCATGTTGTAGAGCAAGATTTGATACATGAAAGACTAGACTTCTCACAGACTGTCTCTTCTATTGAAAATAAAGCGGAGTCTTTTTCTAGGGGATTAGTAGGTGCTGAAAACAGGTTTGTTGGTCTGCAAAGTAGCTGTGTAGGATATGCTGGCATGTTTAATACATTGCTCAAGGAAAATAATGTGTTACAATACAAGACGTAGAAAGTAGATAATAAAGCCAGAAATTGAAAATCTAAGAATAGCTGGTGTGCTTGAGAAACCTGAAACTGAGAAACTGGATTGGTTTTTTGTTTTGTTTTTGTTTTGTTTGTTTGTTTTGCACTGTGGCTTAAGGATTTGTAGTTCTGCCAGGAGGAGGCTTGGGACCAATTGCTTTGATCTCTGCTACAAGACTACCGTGGAAAAAAGTGTACAAATTCTGCAGAGTCTTCACTCCTATGGTATAATAGAATGTCCTTCAATAAGCGTAAAGCTCAACTGTACAGAGTTTTTCAGGGATCAGCCAAAGCTTATGGAATGAATTCCTTGCAAGAACTAAGGGTCATCACAAACCACATTTCTCTCCTAGGCAATGTGATTGACTTCTCTAATAAATATATATCAAACCATTCTGACAGATGCTGGCAGCAAAAAGGACCAGGTTCATTTACCTAGAGGTTCTTTTTGAAACCCTAACCAGCAGTCTTAATGCCCCAACCAGAAAACTGGGGAAACTAAATTACCTCCCTAGGGCATCCTAGCTAGGCAATACTGCCCTACTCACAACCCCACTCCAGGGGTTTAAAACAAAGAGAGCCAGCAACAAATAAATCGTCAATACCCATTAGGTAAGATTCCCATCCTACAGAGTGTTTCCCAACACAAGCTGACTTTGCACCATCTTCCACTTCAGGGAAGGTCCGTGCACTGTCTGTTTCCTGAAGGTGCTTCTGCAGTGCCTCACACCTCCGCTCTGCGCAGAGTCTTCAGAGATGGAGCTTTGCCACATGTAGCCAGTGCAAAGCACTACCCTCTTGAATTTCTCTAGTCTTGGCCAGGCTCTCTTATCCAAACATGACAGACTGGAGTTACGATCAAGATGATCTCTCACTACAAGCACATTTGGGCAGGTCACTGGCCCGTTAGTTTCCCAATAGATTTCATCATCATGTTTCATCACCCCCAGCTTAAAATGTAGCTAAACTTTCATCAAAAATGCCTAAAACTCATATAAAAGCTATTGGGGTCTGGCCCTTTCAGCCATTTCTTTTTGCTCACCAACAGATGCTGGAAGAACGTTCCCTCTCTATGGAATTTTTGTCCAATGGGAGTGCTCAAGGAGCTCTGGGCTGCTTTTTAGCATGTTCACCTACAGGCCCAGCCAAAGAGTTTGAGGGGCCCAACGCAGCACATTGTGGTTGGCTGAGCCACACGGCTGGGCAGCTCCCAGACAGGGCAGTGAGTGAGTGGCCGGGTGGGCAGGAGCTGAGCACTGTGTGGCCCTGAATGCACCCGCCTTGCTCACCTTACCCGAAGGCTGGGCCTGTTCACTTACAGGTGTTCATAGTAAGCACCCTACTCTTTAGGGCTTCACGCCACAGGGCTTACACTACATAAAATACCAAAAGAAAACAATCCAAAGTACACATTCCCCATCCCACCCGCCTGGGGCAGTATGAGAAAGCAAACATAATGCGACAGATGTTAGTCATGTCACTTAATGCATCACTGGAAGGCACACAGATAGTACAGTCACAAGTGTGGCATAAAGACACTATACCAACTAGAGTTGACAGGTGTCCAGTATTGACCTGGACAGCCCAGTATTTTCGTCTCCTGTCCGGTAAAAAAATTCAGAAAATACCAGACACCTAAAATGTCCAGTATGTTCTGTTTTGTTTTCCCGGCCAGGAGAAAATACTGGACACCTGGCAACCCTACACACACTCAGCAACCAGGCCCAACCCCTGCCCCCTCCCTCCCCCCCCGGGTTTCCCCATCCACAATTATCTGGTTCTGCAGGGGAGCTGTATTCTGGTTCGGTGCAGGAAAAGAAGATGGCCACCAGCAAAAAGCCTCAAACACTTTTCTTAAAGGGGCCATACTGGGTTTTTTAAATTTTTTTATTCATTGTCCTTTTTTTTTCCTCAACAACTTTGGTCTCCCCCTTTATTTTTTTCCTCAACAGAATTTTTTCTTTTTTGGGGGGGTTGTTCAGTATTTTTGGTTAAACCACCTGGCAACCCTAATACTGACTAGAACAGACAAATGAAGCTATGGCAACTCTGTGCAGCCCTATTAATCCACTCTCATATCTTACCTCCATCCCCTCTGCCTGTGATGCCACTTATTTGTGCCCTTCGACTCAATTTTATCCTTGCTTCCTTCAAGCTTTTCTACATGACTGAAGCACCCTTCCTGAGCTAGGTCATAAAGCTATTAACACTATTTTCTTCCCACTCCTTCCTTAAGACCCTCTCTTCTTGTACTGCCTATGGGACATTATCAGCTCACAACTGGGCTGATGGCCAGTAGGGATTGCCAAAGTCTATATACTGGCTGAGTGAAACAAGGTCTTACATGCAACTCAATGACATTTCTGTTTGTAATTAGTCATCTTTTGCATGCCACAGCTGTTCAATTCCAAAATTTCAAGCAAGGTTCCAGCACCAGTGGACAGACCCACTACAATTTTGTTATGAACATCACTAGCAATATATTCTTACCACTGATATCCTTGTTCTCTCTCCCCAAGCTTGTTATATACCCATTTGTAACATGTTGTCATAGGCCGTGATTCAGGAAAGCAACCCCACTCAGGAAGGATATGTTATTTTCATATACTAATTAAGATATTTATGTGCATAAACATCCGTATACAAAGAATAAGTAATCCAAGTTTAGGAGGGAATAAAATAGGGATTAAACAGAGTCTGCACACTTTCTATAATGAAGCTTATGCTTAAAGTTCTTTCTTAATAGGGATTGGCTTAAATATGTGCCTTGGTATTTTCCTGACCCAGAATTGTACATTCTGAGACTGTCCCTGCATCTGCATGGGCATACCTCTGCACCTGCGTGGACACTCACTGAAAGTCTTAGTCTTCAAAATCTTAGGAGTAGGGACTATGTTTTTATTTGTATTTTATCCCACAGTTAGCACAACAGGTATCTGATTTTGACTGGCAGTGCTGTAATATAAATAGAGAAGACCTGCAGGTTGTTGAATCCAGACACACAGCTTTTATGCATACCTTAACTACGCTGTAGTAACTCAGCAAACTAGAAGACTTCTGTTTGGGGGCAAATGCAGCTGATTCCATCACACTGCCTTCTTCCAGTCTTTCATTTCTGAATGTTATCATTGGGGAAGATAAACAATTGCCTACATAACAAAGTAAAGTAAAGGTCATACAGGCTGTTTATTCTAGAGCCTGTCAAAGCACTTCTGTTTTATTCTCTTACCTGATAATAATTCCACAGTGTAGGTATAAGTTGTACATGATAAAGACTAGGAAACCACTTCGCAAGCACCTATGTATGAGTTATTCTATCTTCATGCAGGGTGATCATAGTTCCCTATGTTGAATATGGGACACCTGGTAAAATTACTCTTATTCAAGTTAGTTCAACGGTAATCTATCAGAACTATGCAATATAAACATTCAAATTAACATCAAGTTGCCTGAGCCCCTGTTAAAAAAAATGCTGCATAGCTGGATTCGTTTTATTTACCATCTTACCTTTAAGGCTTTAGGATCTGCACAGGGAAAGGACATACACACACACACACACACACACACACACACACATACACACACGTTCTGTACACACACATGAATTCTGTACATATACAAAAGGGGAGATTAATCAACCCAACCCTTCCTGCCTATCATTCTTCATCCTCTGTGCCTGATTAGGCCTTTGCAGACAGACCCACCTCCTCCAGTGCCCAGTGTCATGACTTCTTAAGGCAATATTGGGGGGACATTTGAGATCATATACCCCCCTTCCAGATTTCTTCCTGCAACAGCCTTTCAGCACTGTGTGGAAGGGAAAGGATGGGAGCTGCTTCTAGCTGCAGGGAAGGAGGAGAGGAAAAGGGATGATGTGGCCTGGGTGTTTATAGAGCTCATCCCTTCCTTCCTGCACAGTGTCAAATGGCAGCTAAAACCTCCAGGCTGCTGCTTGCCACTGACATAACCCAACTATAGATATAATATGACTGGGGACTAATTTAGCCACACCTACTCAAGAGAGAGATCTTGGAGTCATTGTGGCTGGTTCTCTGAAAACATCCATGCAGAGTACAGCAGCAGTCAAAAAAGCAAACAGAATGTTAGGAATCATTTCAAATGGGATAGAGAATAAGATAGAATATCTTATTGCCTCTCTATAAAACCATGGTATGCCCACATCTTGAATACTGCATACAGATGTGGTCACCTAATCTCAAAAAAGATATATTGGCATTGAAAAAGGTTCAGAAAAGTGCAACAAAAATTATTAGGGGTTTGGGACAGGTCCCATATGAAGTGAGATTAGAAAGACTGGGACTTTTCATCTTGGAAGAGAGAAGACTAAGGGGGAATATGAGAGAGGTCTATAAAATCATGAGTGGTGTGAAAAAAGCGAATGAGAAGAAGTTATTTACTTGGTCCTATAACATAAGAACTAGGGGTTCACCAAATGAAATGAATAGGTAGTAGGTTTTAAACAAAAAAAAAATAAAGTTTTTCTTCATACAGCACACAATCAATCTGTGGAACTCCCTGCCAAAGAATGTTGTGAAGACCAGGACTTTAACAGAGGTCAAAAAAGAATTAGATAAATTCATGGAGGTTAGATCCCTCAATGGCTATTAGCCAGGATGGGTAGGAATGGTGTCCCTAGTTTCTGTTTATCAGAGGCTGGAAATGGATGACAGGAGAGGGATCACGTGATGACTACCTGTTCTGTTCACTCATTCTGGGGCATCTGACATTGGCCATTGTTGGTAGACAGGATACTGGGCTAGATGGACCTTGGTGTGACCCAGTATGGCCGTTCTGTTCTTATATCCTGAAGTCCTAAGCATGCATAGTGCACCAGGACACAGTGAACTGGGCTGCAGGAGTTTCAGCAGCCATGGAGCCTGGCTAGAGAGGTGGCTCAGAAGGGAAAGGTGCTAGGGGACGGAGCAGTTCCATGTTCCCTGGAGGCAGGTCCTAGAGGGGCAGTTGAATAGGGTGTTAAGCCCCCACCCCAGGGGCTGCTGTGAAGCCTGCAAGGTTGGGGAGGGAACAGGCTTCACTCCCATTCTAAAACTTAGCTGAGGGACAGAGAGGCTTCCCCAAGCTAGCACCATGCAAGGGTTTGGCACACACAGGGCTTGGCTCCTGATGGCCTGTGTCCTAGGCTGAAGAGTCTTGGGCTTTCCCAGGCTGCCAGCCCATCTAGAGACAGTGGGGGAAGAAAGGAGCCTACGGGCCAGGCTGTTCGCGAGTGCAGCACTCCAGCCAGGGGCTTGTTCTGTGCACAGAGTTGGGAGCAGGCTGTGCCCTATCAAGGGAATATGAAGGAGCAGCAAGACTGAGAGTGTGGGGGGGGGGGGGGAGCAAGAAGAAGAGAGTGAGAGGAGCATGTCGATGGGTGGGCAGCAGTGGCAACAATTAACTGTCCAGTATTTGGTGCTGGCCTGCACTCACCAGCCCCTGCAGCTCACAGCACATAGCCAATGGCAGTTGGAAATGGGATGGAGGCCAATGTAATTTACACACCTACTAGGTGTGGTGTGCTATCTTATGTAGTGACACTTAACCACTTACAGAGAGGAAGAATGAGCGTGCTTTACAGCCTTAGCTGAGATCCAGATGGCTTTTAGTGTAAGCTCACGCACGAAGCTCCAGAAGTTCCAGTTTTGGTTTCACCTGTCGGGGTTATGCCAGCACACAGCTGGGGTGCAACTGGCCTCGTGTGCTGCATCTTTGCCATGCCACAAGCCTTGTTCACCCTCTCCCATTGATGATCCCTGAACACTCCTTCCTCCTCCCCAGGGCACAACTTTTGGGCAGGTGGCTAGCAAGGTGGGATTCTCTCATTGGGACCTGCTGGTAGCAATGAGAGGGGTGAGACAGAAAACGTGGGACAGTTTGCTCATTTTAAGAAAAAGTTGGAATACTTGCAGGAGGACTTAAATAAGGGACTGTCCCTTTAAAAATGTGATGTTTGGTCACCCTACTCCTGTACATAGTCCCAGGCCCATGTGATTGTTAACATGTATAGTTACAGTTGAGAGTAGGCTGTAGACCTATACATATATCAGGGAGGGCAGGCTGGGGCCCGTGACTCTCACATAGTTAGAAGTTGAAACAAAATACAGGACTATGTAGCACTTTAAAGACTAATAAGGTGGTTTATTAGATGATGAGCTTTCGTGGGCCAGACCCACTTCCTCAGATCAAATAGTGGAAGAAAATTGTCACAACCATATATACCAAAGGATACAATTAAAAAAAATGAACACATATGAAAAGGACAAATCAAATTTCAGAACAGAAGGGGGATGGGGAGTGGGGAAGGTAAATGTCTGTGAGCTAATGATATTAGAGGTGATAATTGGGGAAGCTATCTTTGTAATGGGTAAGATAACTAGATCCTTTATTCAAACTCAGGTGTAAAGTGTCAAATTTTAGCATGAATAACAGTTCAGAGGATTCTCTTACAAGTGCAGTCTTAAAAGGCTTTTGAAGCAGGATGCAGGTAATTAAGTCGTTGAGACAATGTCTTTTCTGGTTGAAATGGCAATAAACTGTTTTTTCTTTGTGATCCTGTCTAATATCTGTTTTGTGGGCATTGATCCTTTGGCGAAGTGTCTGAGACGTTTGTCCAATGTACATAGCAAACGGACACTTTCGGCACATGATAGCATAAATTATATTTCTGGATGCGCAGGAATATGTGTTCTTGATCTTATAACTCACTTGGTTAGGTCCAATAATGGTATCAGCAGAGTGAATATGTGGACAAAGCTGGCAACGGGGTTTGTTGCAAGGGAAGGTACCAGGGTTGGTATTAGTGTGGTATGTCCTGTGGTTGTTGGTAAGAATCATCTTGAGGTTAGGAAGTTGTCTATAGGAGACTATGGGTCTGTCTCCCAGAGCCTCTTGGAGTTTAGTATCCTGTTCCAGTATAGGCTGTACTTTATTGATAATGTGTTGGACAGGTTTAAGTTGGGGGCTGTAGGTGATGACAAGTGGTGTTCTATTGTTGGTTTTCTTGGGTCTGTCTTGAAGTAGATGGTTTCTAGGTATTCGTCTGGCTCTTTCAATTTGCTTTTTTATTTCTCTGGGTGGGTAGTTGAGGTTTATAAATGCTTGGTAGAGATCCTGAAGTTTCTGGTCTCTGTTAGTGGGATTAGAGCAGAAGCGGTTGTATCGAAGGGCTTGGCTATAGATGATGGATCGTATGGTGTGTTCTGGATGGGAGCTGGAAGCATGTAGGTAACTGTATGAGTGAGTTAAAAGATCAAGTGAGTTATAAGATCAAGAACACATATTCCTGCGCATCCAGAAATATATGATTGTTTTGTTTTTGTTTTTCTCCTTGGAACTGCTCTGTATCACTCTACTGTTTTTCCACAGCTTCTCTGTATTTGTCTCTCCATCCTCTTTTGGCTTTTTCACCTTATGTTTTCCCTGGAATATTTTCTCCTACCTCATCTTTATTCTTCTTAGTCCCTACAGTAAATACTAAGTAGAATTAGAAAAATGGCAACTGGGGCTTTTTTGCGGAAAAGCACGTCTAGATTGGCACGGATGCTTTTCCGCAAAAAGTGCTTTTGCGGAAAAGCGACCGTGACAATCTAGACTCTCTTTTCCGCAAATGCTTTTAACGGAAAACTTTTCCATTAAAAGCATTTGTGGAAAATCATGCCAGTCTAGACGTAGCCTCAGAGAGCTAGTAAGACTTATGACAAATATAGTCATAGTCTGTGATCCTGCAGGCATTTACACATATAATTAATTATACTACCATTAGTAATCCCATTTAAATCATTGGTTCTACTCATGCCAATAAGCATTTGCAGGATTTAGGCCTTTTATAAGGTCATAGGAATGCTCTTCATACTGGAATGCTAGCCCTTGTCTTCCACATCTGTAACTGCATGAGTACTAGGAGTAACAGGAAAGTCTTCCTCAGAAACAGGGGACTGAGCAAACTGGCAGCTCCAGTTGATATGAGATACTAACTCAGATCTTTTATTTGAATTGAAGTTTTTATTTTTTTAAAAAACTCACTTATTCTCACACAATAAAAAGCATGAAAATATTCAGAAAAAAGCAAATGCATGTGTGTTACATAGTATATCTACATACAATAGTAAATGTGTGTGCGTGTGCGTGTGTGTGTATCTCTCTGTATATATTAACATTCGTATATGTCAGTGTGTGGTAGCAAATACATTTTATTGGCATGAATGTCAGGGCAAAGTTAGTTCTTGTCAATCAAATCTTTATGCTATCATGTTTTATCTCACATATTGTAAAATGGTCGTGTGTTTCCAGAGAGAGAGAGAGAGAGTGTGTCCATACAGAACCCAAAAAAGCTATGTCATACATAATAATAATAATAATAAGTCAAGGGGTGGAATTGTTGAGTCCGGCACACTAAATTCACAAATAAACATGACTGTTGTATAGACAAAAACATATTTGAATTTAATCATGAGGTAATTGCTATTAAGAATCACACTGAGAAAGTTAACTGACATCCTAACTGACGTGAGGTAAACTAATTTGGCTGAAACATTAACTTTCTTTCTTTCATTCTGAAAAATAAAATTACTGCCAGCAAGGTACAAATAAATAAAATATCAGGCATACTGCTCAGTTCAAATGGAAAAGCAAGCTCAATAACTACCTATTGCTTTGTCTACACTGCCAGCTTTTGCAAATGAAGTGCTGATTAGCATACTGTAGCACTTCATTTGCATAATCTATTTGCGCCTCTTTTGGGCGCGGGGTTTTTGCACAAAAACAAGCAGTGTGTCCATTTCCTTATTGCGCAAGATCCTCTCCCAGATAAGGATCTTGCAAAAAAAGAGAGGTTTTTTTGTACAAAAAGGAAATGGTGACGTTGCTTGTTTTTGTGTAAAAACCTCTTGCCCAAAAATGGCTCGAATAGATTATGTAAATGAAGCATGACAAAATGCTAATCAGTGCTTCATTTGTATACTCTCTGCCCGCAAAAGCTAGCAGTGTAGACAAAGCCATTGATTTTAACATGAGGGATGTGGATTGCTAAGTTGAGGCCTGATAAAACAAATGTAAGAATTCAAAATGCAATATTGTATTTTATGAGGAAAACTGCAGGGATGTGTGTAATCCTTTATTTAATATATAAAAGTGAATAACTGCAGTAAGTACATAGACATTGCACCCTAAGAAAATTTCCCTGTGGATAAAATACAGAATTTGGTTTATAACATTTGTTTCCCATACACTTTATACATATACATGTTCCTATAACTGAATTACGTTGTATTTTAGAGTACTTTATTTGGATTGGAACCATGGCTTCTGAGTTAGATTCTGCACTCATTTACACCTCTAAATGCAATAGTTTTGCACATTTTAAACCAAGAGAAAATTTGTCCCCAAGTAATTCAGAAAAATACTGGATCAAATTTTACTCTCATGTAAATATGCAGTTCCTATTGAAGTTAATGGTAGATATAGTCTCTAAGGATAAAATTTGACAGATGAAAAAGCTGGCAACCTATTTGGAATTTATCTGGAGAACAAAGGGGGTTTAAATAAACCATATATTGAGAAATAAGTTCCAGACAAAGACATTTCTCTTCCTGAGAAGCGGAAGATGCATGGGATGGTTGTATTCAGTTCTAAACATAACAAGAATTAGAATGTGGATAGCAGGTATTTATCCAAACCCCGATGGCATCTCAGTTTCATCTTCAGCCCAGCTTAAGGGAATGCTCTGTTTGTGTAAGGCTGCCATAGCGGCTCCTTTCCAATCATACCTACTGCATGCCAGGTCCTAATATGGAGGTATAGCTGGGGCTTCTCTATGTCTCTATAATTCCAAGCTGCTTAAATAGCCCCTTGGGTCCATGGATGTCTGTGTGCAATTTAGAGTGGTCATACGACTGCTCTGGGTTATGCTGGATGTCCAGGCAGGCCCCAGGATCAGGCAAACACAAATGTAGCTTGGAGCTGCCTTCACCCCTCTCCAACAACATCAAGCATATCTTGGTTGTTCTACCCCTTAGGATTTAGCTGCTGTGACTGTAAGTGCTGTAAAAAAAACCAAAACACTATAAAAAAAATCAAAACATTCAAGACAACACACAAGTTTGCCATATAGAGCATCCTAAGGACTTCTAAGGCCTTGTCTACACTATGAGATAATATATTAAAGTCATTTTTTTTTAGAACCTCATTTTGTAAAGTCAAAGGTTCATGTCCCCACTATGCACAAGAGTTAGACATAGTGTATCCCCACTAAGGTGGCTACTGTCGACTTTGACAGTGATGCACTATGGGAAGCTATCCCACAGTTCCTGCCACTTCTTTGTATTCTGAGACCAAAACATTGCAGCAGGTGGTTCTGCGTACATGTCATCAGCGTCCCATAATGCACTGCATCTCCTCTCCCTCTCCCTCCCCCCCCACTTGAAAGCAATGTCAAACAATCGTTTTGTGCCCTTTTCCCCTTGGTTATCCATGCAGACTTCATAACAGGGCAAGCATGGACTCTGTTCAGCAGCAAAGTTCTACGGCAATCATAGCAAACAGCTAATGCCTTATCCTGTAGTATGTCCAGAGCCTAGCCAGGACCCGCCAAATGAGGAAGAATGTGAGGCGATACAGACAAATGTGTGAAGCACTTGAGCTGTGTAATTGGCAGATGCAGGCAGCATTTTGATCCTCTTGACATGGTGGCATGCCATTTCCAGTGCTGTGAGACAAGCATAGACTGGTGGGACAGCATAGTTATGCAGCTATGGGATGATCAACAATGGCTGAAAACTTTTGTATGTGAAAGATCACTTTCATAGAACTTTGCAAATTGCTTTCCCCCTGCTCTAAGCACAGCAATATCAGAATGAGACCCACTCAAGAAATGAGTGGCAATAGCCTTGTGGAAGTTTGCAATACCAGACAGCTATCCATCAGTTGTAAATCAAATTATAGTGGGTAAATCTACTGTGGGGGCTGCTATGATCCAAGTACCCAAGGCAATCAATTCCCTTCTGCTGCAAAGGATAGTGACTCTGGGAAACATAAAGGACATAGCAGAGGGCTTTGCTGCAATGGGGTTCCCTAACTGTGGTGATGCGGTAGATGGAATGTACATCCAAATCTTGGCACCTGGCTACCTTGCCGAAGAGTGTATAAAAACTGCAAGGGGTATGTCTCAATGGGGTTGCAGGTGGATCACAAAGGCTGTTTCACTGATCGGGAAAGGTGCATGACCCATGGATCTCTAGGAACTCCAGTCTGTTCAGAAAACTGCACGATGGAATTTTCTTCCCAGACCAAAAAATGAATATCAGAGCCCAACCTACCCCTTACTCCTGTGGCTCATGAAGCCGTACACGGGCAGCCTGGATTACAGTATGGAGCAGTTCAACTACAGGTTGGACAAGAGTGGAATGGTGATAGAATATGTTTTAGAACATTTAAAAGGAAGGTTTCACAGTTTAATGAGTAGGTTAGACCTCACTGAAAGCAACATCCCCATCATTGTGGCAGCTTGCTGTGTGCTCCATAATATCTGTGAAAGTAAGTGGGAGGAACTTTATGCCAGGTCAGGAATCAAGGCAGTGTCTAGCCACTAATTATGAGCAGTCAGACACCAGGCCAATAAGGAGAGCCCATCAAGAGGCAAATAAGAAAGGCTTTGAAAACAGCTTTGTGAATGGCCAGACATGATATGACAGTCATGCATGTTGCTCTTAATGAGGTGCCCCCTGTATTAAGTGCACTTGCCTGTAAAACCTGTAATCCTCTTCTCTCCCCCCACTCCCTCCCATGCAACACAAGCAGTAAAGATAGTGTTACTGGGAAATAATGCATTTTTATTTAAGGAAACACAAGGAAGCAGGGACAGAAAAAGAGTTCAGAGTGGGAGCTTCAGGGAAGGGGAAAGGGAAAGCTGCGTATTACAATTCCTGTGTTCAGGTGTGACAAGCAGAGCCTTTTGTTCTGGGACCCAGACCTGGGCATTGAGTGTGAGACTGCCCTTGACTCCCTTTACCCCTTCCACCATGTTCTAGGGCACTGGAAGAGGAGGATATGGAACTCGATGAGGAGAGAAGTTGAGTCAGCATGGGCCAGAGGGGGTGTCTGTGCATCTGACTCCTCTGTGAGTGTACAAGGTGCATCATCAGCTCTGCCATGATCCTTAAGATGTTCTGCTGTGTCTTCATTTGACATTCTCTGCACACTCGCCTGTCCTCATGCTCCACTCACATCTCTTGAAACAATGTTCTCCTCCTCTTACTTAGTTGCATCTTGTGCAAGTGGGCAGATTTCATTTGCTTATTGAACATGTCATCCCTATTATGTTTTCACCTTTGGATCTCTGCTAGCTGAACAGCTGGAGGAGGCGGCCCCAGGGGAATGGACAACAGGCTTGCTGTTGCACCTGCTGTAACGAAAAGCGAAATGTACCAGTACAAAAGTGTGTAATGTACAAAGCCAAAGTTATGCTTTTAAGTGCCCACTATGAAGCAGGGACACCAGAGAGATCTGGAGCAGTGGGACTCAGTTTGGTAGCAGGCATGCTCAGGGGCAGTTTGGGGTTCATGCTTTGCTTCCTCTGGGAAAGCACGTACAACACAGTGCTTGCAAGTAGCGGCTCCTGCAGCTAGGCAAGCATCTATGTTTGGGAAGAAGGGCCATAGTAGTGTAGTAGCAGGGCAGAACAGGGACTCATGCAATGACCATGTGTTTGCCCCCCCTACTCCCTGTTTGCTGTAAGAGTGCAATTTTTCCTTCACACAGTAGCCTGCAGGAAGGAAGGGTAGAGGGTCCGGGCATGGCGGCAGCTCAGGGGCTCACACGGCAGCTGAGTGTTTGACATACACACACCCAGGAAGAGTGCAACTTTCCGTTCTCACAGGAGCCTGTGGGTGGGGCAGGGGAGGGTCCAAGCATGGTGGCAGGGCAGGGGCTCAAACACTACTTTACTGGGGATGAACAAACGGAGGTATACTGCTTTGGTATCAGTTACATAGCTTCCCCTGCTCCATCCAGGTTGCCATGGGCAATATCAGTCTTCTCTGAATCACTCAGAATTATAAGGAGGGGATGCTGCCTGAATGTGGTCAGAAACTTGGACCTGATGCTGCAATGCTTTGTGCTACAGTAATGCCAGACCACTTACTGATGGCGTGACGTGGGAAGATGTCTTACTGTGGAGGTTGAAATAAGGCAGGCCTTACCGGAAACCTTGTGAGAAGAATGGAAGAATTAATTCATGCGAGCTTTATGGAGATGCGCAGGGAGGGTTCTCACTCCATCTCTAGCCACATTAATAGACTATTCTGGGGGCCCCGGCTGTGTAGGCCGAGTGGCCAGCACAGATCGCACTCAATTGCCTTAATCCACTTGTACCATGACTAAAAACGTGAACTCACCAGAAGTGCCCTCCATGCCATCAGGGCCCGGGCAGTGATACATCCTGGGAGGAGGGGATTGGCTCCAAATTTTAAAAAAAGTTCCTGGTTGTTGGTGAGATCAGATACTCTGCTTGCCTGTCTCCTCCTCCTTCTCTTCCGCATTCACACTGTTCTCCATGCACTTGGCAGATGCTGCCAGAGGAGTATCTTGGGAGGAATCGATGGACTGGATTGGGAAACTGGTCACACAGTGCCTCAGAATCCCATGCAGCTGCTCTTAGAAGCAGCATGTTTGGGGTACTGACCCACATCCTCCATTTGCCTCCTTTGTCTTCTGGTACTCCTGCCTCAGATCCTTTAGTTTCATGCAGAACTGATGGGTGTACCCTTTTTCCACCATGCCCCGTGCAATCTTGGTATAGATATAGGCATTGCTTTTGCTGTTTTGTAGTTCTGCCTGAACAGATTCCTCTCCCTACACAGCAATCAGGTCCAGGATCCCCTGTGTGCTCCATGGGCATTTATGGTCAGTTGTGCTGCTCAGGTGTGCAGCCTGCTCTGAGGGCTGCTCACCACTCTGGCTCCACAGTAAATGAAATTCAATTTTTTCCAGGGCTTCTCCTGTGCAACTGGATGAGCAGCAGAGGCGAAAGCCCTGGCCAGAGCAGTCACATCGGAGCATTGTGGGACACCTCCTGGAGGCCAAGAACATTGAATTTCATAGCACTGTGTAGGCACTACCCTAAAGTCGACCATGGAAGGTTGAATTTACTCCTTGTGAAAAACAGGAGTACTGAAATGTTGGAATACTGCTGACTTTAACAGCCCTTAAAATCAGCAGAATGGGTTTAGTGGTGTGAAATCATTGTTTAGAAAATGGATCTAATATGGTTAAGTTTGAACTAAAATTCCTAGATCAGTCCTAACTACCATAACAAATAGAAATACCTATTAAATGCAGACAGCTTGTAATAATAGCAGAGCATTAAATTCATTCCATTTCAGTTTGAAAATGCATAATCAAAGTAGCATAAGCTGAGAACAAACAGCAGTTTAGTAAGAAAAACAATTAGAAATACTTATAAAATAAGATTTCAATGTTTGTTTAGTTAAGAAATGCAGATTTCCAGTACATATTAAAAAGCCCTTTAATTTTAATATTCTTTAGAATGTGTCTTTATAATCTGCCTTCGTATGTCTCTCCAAAATATTTCTTTATAAACTGAGAGGCAGAAATAGAGGCTAATTTTAAGAGGGGCTGATAAAGCACAACTCCCACTAACTACAGATGGATGGCTCAGCAGCACCTCTGAAAATCAGGCCCTGGCTAAAAAAGAAAAGGCGATTATCAAGTGTCTGAGATGACTGTGGTTATATGTCAAACTGTGGCAAAAAAAAAAAAAAAAAAAATACACATGTACAGCTCCTGTTGTCTTTGTTGGCCTGATTTTTCAGAGGTGCTGGACTCTCTCTGCTCCTTTGACTATAAGTGGACTTTTGATGCTCAGGCAGTCAGATTGAACGCATGACTATTTGAAGGCAGAATTCTACCCTAATTTTGTACCTGATTTGAGACTGACTGTCTAAACCACTACTTTTATAAAAATAATGGCTCACACAAAGGTAAACACTGGGTCAAGGGAATTACAGCCTTCCTCTTGCCTTTCCAGGTGCAAGCCAACTATCATTTCAGCAGAAAAATGAGCACTATTCACAAAATTCTCAGGATTTAGTTTCAGCGCAGGATGACAGCTACCAAAATACACACAGTCAAAGGAACCATCAGCTGCTTCTATATTAGGTGCTTCAAAAAGCAGCATTCCAGTGCAAGCACTTATAAAAAGTGTCCATCCATTCAATCAAAGGATGCATTTTTAACCTAAAAATAGTAGATCAGCTCCTGAGCTGTATTAGGGTGGCTTTGTGCTGCTCCCCTGATGCAAGGCATCCCTAAAGCTGGTTTAACTAGCCACAGGAGAAGAGCCATCCAATGTAGGAGTATCCTTGGAATCCAAAGAGCTACAATAGCAGCTTCTATGCCATCCCGTCCTGGCAGCTGGTAGAGGGGTATAGCTAGAGAAAAGGAAGCATGCCCCTGCCTGTTCTACTCCAATCCCTGAAAGCATAGCCTCATGGGGGTATTGGCACCTGGTGCAGGTTTGACCAGTTTGTTCTCACTTATGTCAGGAGACTGGCCCAATGCAGAGCAGACCTTGGACTTGGGCTTGTAAGAGGCACCTCTGCAACCTTCAGCTCCCTTTGAGCACTCCTTGATAGCAAGTGAGAATGTGGTGCAGGTGAGGATATGGCTGCAAAAATTACAAACAAAAATTACAAACTATAGTTGATCATTGGCTTCACTGCTACAGATTGGATTTCCCTGGTCCGGCACCCTGGGAACCTGACTGGTCACAGATGACAGATTTTGCCAGACCAGGAGAGGTAATTTCTGGTCCCCCTGCAGCTGGCTCCACCCCCCTCGCTGGTTCTCCACTGCAGCCCAGCTGAGCCGTTGGCCAGCTCCCAGCCCACACCCCCAGCCCAGATGAGCCACTCACCGGGCCTTCTGGCTTCCCTTCCTCCTTCCCCCTCACACACACACACCCAGATGAGCTGTGTGCCCAGCTTCCCAGCTCCTGCCCACTGCTGCAGCACAGCTGGGCCACACGTCATCCTCACACATTGCAGCAGGCTCCCGCCCCCCTATCTCCTGCATCATGCCAGGACTCTCTGATCCTGGACCATAGATGTAGCTGGACCAGAAAGTTCCAGTTTATAGACGTGCAACCTGTAGTATATTTAAGATGATTGAAACAATAACCAGAGCTGTCAAGTGAATATCTTTGTGTGACTGATGGCCATATCAATCAAGACACACATATAGGAACGGCCATAGTAGATTAGCCCAATGCGTTCATTTATTTTGTCTCCAGCAGTAGCCTGTAACAGATACCTCAGAGGATGGTACAATAAATGCTGCAACAAATAGTTATGGCTCCCTATAAAGATTCTTCAAAAACCCTATCACTCAGAGGTTGACTTATGCCCACAAGCACCAGTGTTTACAGCTCTTATAAACTTTTGATTTTATTTATCTGTAATGTTGCAACCTCAGTCATTATTTCACATGAATTGTACGTTCTGTCTGAACATATTGTTCTCAATGCCCCAGCCATCCTCACTTCTTTACAGATAGCTACCAGGAAGTCTTTCTATGAAATCAAATTAATTAATGACTTCGTAGGTGAGTGTCAATAAAGAGATGACCAGTCAGTAGCCTAATTCACCACTGCTAGTTAAGGAACTGGAGAGAGAGAGGCAAGTCAGCCAAACTTGATTTCAAACTCGCAAGTGACATATCTGAGTGAGCCTTTAGAAGCACACACACACAAAAAGCAGAAACCCCTCTGAATAAGTTGGGAGCTGTTTCTTGGAATAGCAAAGGACACACAAATGTAAACAAAGCTGAGTATGTGAGCTGAGCTAATTATGAAACGACGCTTTTAGAAAAGTAGCACAGAAAGCCAGTATAATGAGCCAGCCTTCGAGCCATGGGCCAAATCCACATACTAGTGTTGTCAGCACCAGAATGGGAAGCAGTTAATTGTTGAAATTTGATGGAACTTCTGTACCATATGATGCCCCATCCCAGCTGCTCCCAAGCCTACAGTGTTGTTTGTTTTTAAACACTGCTACAGAACAGTGGAATGGAAAGAGCTGATGTTGTGAAAACATTAGCCTTTGAAGTCTAGGTTCAAACAAAAGGTATGCAGCCATCTGCTAAAATAAAGTGAACATTGTTTCAAACAGCAGGCCTGCTTCTACATAGCCTTTCACTTTGTGTAGTTATACGCATCTTGCCAAATGCGCGTAAAACTGTTGTCAACACTATCCACTCACTTGCTCACACTGCAGCTAGCATGTAACCAGTCTGTGTAAGTAAGTGACGACATAAGGAGCAAGGACTTGGTGAATCAGGCCCGTTACTTTTTCCAAGTCATATTCACTGAGGCCATCTAGCCCTTTCCCTCACATTTTTATTTCCAATTTTTAATTGGCTGCTCCACTCCTATTTTGCCCATCTGCACACACCACCAGACTGATTTCCCATCAGAAAGGGAGGAAAATATTTTGCTCAGACCAGTTCTTTGCCTGTGTGTCAAACAATACAATGGAATCCAGTCCATCCAAAATCATGCGGACTGAAGACAGGAAAGTCTCCTTTCAGAGAAGCTGTCCCAGTCACCACATGAAGCTACACAAAAATCACAAACAGCATAAAGATTACGTCCTTTCTAATGATGTAGCTTTTAAAGAAAGAGGGAAATAACCAGCAGCCACAACATGGCATGTATTTTGAATAGTCTCTGACCAGAAGTATGTGAACTGAGATAATATTCAGAAGAACTCAACACTTTCAGACATCTCTGGCTTGGAAAACAAATATAAAACTCCCTGCAATGCTATAAAAATTCTTCAGAATGTGTTGGGATAGTCTATCATTTCTCATGCATAGGATGAAGACTGAATAATCCTCAGATTCCTCATAACATAGTGAGAGGTTTGCTATAGTTTTAAAACTATTTTATGGCATCTTAAAATAGTCCTTTTATCTTTTCTTCTCCCCCTAGAGCATGTGTAGATTATGAGCTGAGTTAAAAAAAACCCGTGGGTGCCAGTTTTGGAGTCAAGAGTATGCATATGGTGTGCACATTTCCCACTGAGTGATGACTTCCATGAGAAATAATCCCATGCGGGTGGCAATTATCACATTTTGAATGCAAAATTCAAATAAGGACATTGATTTTCAATAAAAAGAAACAAATTTGAAGGGAGACATTTAAAGTTGTTTATCTGACGCCTTCAAAATGGCAGTTTGGAAAATCTTCTCCGACAAAATCTGCATGGGATTTCAGTCAGTAGTCTCCTTACTTGGAATGCTCCAGTGTATTGTTTTGTAGCAAACATGGAATTAGTTATATTTTGCCAAGTGAACTAGGAACAGAAATATTCTCATGTTCAGATCTAATTCATTCAGATTAGGGCTCATGCACATCTTTCTCCAGCTAGGGTTGCCAGATGTCCGGTTTTCGCCCAACCAATCTTCTCCTGCCACATCTGGCATGGGTGGAGGGAAGTGAGGAGCACAGGGATTCTTAAAGGCCCAGCGACCTTTTTTGTTGTTGTTGTTGTTCCCCCTTTATTTATTTATTTATTTATTTATTTATTTATTTTTCTCAGCTAGGTTTCTTTCCTGCCATGTTCAGGATTTTTGGTGAAAGCATCTGGCAAGCCTCGCAGAAACGTTTTTAACCATACATAGTATAAGTGCCTATCCGGATTAAGTGTTATGAAACCTCCACTTGCACATTTCATTCTTTCCCTTTAGCTTCCATTCCATTTTAAAACAGGTATATCAGACTTTAACATGGGAAACTGAAATAACCGAGGTAATTTAACAATAGACGGTTTGGCTTCTGGCATATATGTTGGTTAAAATAGTTAAACTGAAAACAAGCATTTTTCATTTCAGTACATAATTGGAAATACTACATATAATGATCCTATAGCTTTAATTACTAATTGTAGTAGTGTTGAGTTACATTTTCTGCCAGCTAAGGCAATGTACAATTCTTGGGATGCCAAAGGGTGTGTTCCAGGGCCAAAGGGCTCTTCAAGTGTTTGCTCTTGCATGAGCCAAGAGTACCGTGCGGCTACACCCTACATATTAGTGAAATCATCTTTAGGCTAAATACGCCTTGTGAGGTAGCATAATCACACTGATCATTAATATTATTGTGTAATGTATATATTAAGGGTTATAAACATAAAATGAAATTATGGCTACAGGTGAGTCTGAGAGGGGGACTAAATGTGTTTTTCAAAGACAAACTCACGGATCTAGCCAGGTGTCATCAAAGTTGATTAACAATCCCCTGGCAAGTAAATATTCTTTAAGAAAGAAGCAGGGACAGGAACAAATCAATTGTCACGTTAGCAAACTCTATCATGGAACCTCTTTCACTATGTGACTCCATATTTCTGTCCTCAAAACTGGAATTAACTTTTTCAAGAAGTAAGCCTGAGGAAAATCCATTTCAAAAGGTGAGTGGATTATAAAAGCGAAGGCAAAAATACTCCTAGCTAGTTCTCTCTCATTTAAGAAGGCAAAGGAACAAAATCTCTCCCCTTCTCTGAGTAGCGTACAACCCAACCATGGAGAAAATTTTACTCTGTGGGCTGAGAATTCATGTTATATCATGGTAATTGCCCAAATATTTTAAGAACATAGTTTGTACCTATCTGTGTACACCATGTTACTGAATAATGTCACAGCCCTGTTCTGTACAGTAAGTGATGACAGTCCCCTAACTGGACTGACAGCACGGTAAATAGTGTGAGAAATGACCACCAGAAAATGGAAGGCCCAGTTTACAACAGGAATAGCTCTTTTTATAAACTGTTAATTTAGTTAGTGACTTAATCATGAAAACCATCATGGAAGAAATGTGTTTTCAGAAAGAATTTGAACACAGAAAATGTGGTTACTTATTGTCCTGGAGTTGACATGGTAGCATGCTCAAATATGTAAGTGAGAAAAGGAGACAAAGTGAAGGAGTCTTGGGTGGCAAGGAAAGAGAAAGAAGTTGTGTAGAAAAAATTATATCTGCAGAGTTGAAACCAAACTCTCTACTATCTGGGGATCTAAGCCCACTAGTATCTCATGTGATTAAGAAAACAAATGTTCCCTATCAGACCTAAGACACATAACATAGGAGAAAAATGTTTTTTCCCTTGGCCTATCATCAAAATATTCTCGGAAGTCCATACATCCCCACATTAAACCAAGAAGTTTATGTAGAGGGGAAAATTACATATTCTCTGAATTGGCTATTTATATAGATTAAAGTTAGGGTAGGTGGGAGGAGGCTTAGGTGCCAGATCTTCCCATTCCATCTTAAATTGTAATTCAGCAAGGACATGATCCTTATGAAAAATACCTTGGGATCCATTAGTGGTCTTATCCAAAAGATGGCATGGCTGGAAGGTCAGTGCTGTGCTGAAGTATTCAATGAGTATTAACTTAGAGAAGTCACTGACCTACTCGATCACACCTGAACGTTCTCTGGTAGTCTTCCAAGCAAGTAAGGAATTGGCCCAACCCCACTTAGCTTATAAGCACTGATAGATTCTGACTCAGTGGGGGATGGTTGCAGACTTGAAAGACTCACTGCTTAAAAGGCGCTCTCGTGTTTCAGTTGACCATGTGTTTTCTCTTAGTAGCTTGAGAGTTCAAATACCGCTATATAACAAAAGTCAGATTGAAAAGGTATTGTGCATAAAATAATTCTTATCCAGGATGGCGCAAACCTTTTTCAAAAGAATACAAAACTCGGTTATGTGGTGTTAATTCGAATTTCTACCTATAATGGAGCTACTTTGTATTAAAATGTTGGCATTATTGTGGACTCTTAAATACCATGAAGCTTGTAAAACATGCTGTTTTGACTTTAAAAATGTGATCTGCAATAGCACTTACAGTGAATGATACCATTAAACTTTGGAAATAAGTTTTTGAGTCATCAAGCAAAATTTGAAAATATAAGGTATTAAAAATTCAAAGTCACTGAAAAGGTGGCTCACACTTAAGATTAAATCCCATGACTCTCAGTATTACACATTCCCAGTGCCATATGTTTAAAGATTATGAGATGGACCCCCAAAATCAGGCAATGAGGCTTAAAATAATAAGAAAATATGGGAGGTTCTTTTTATTTGCCTCTTTGTGTTGGGACATTTAAGATTCATGTTTTCAAGTTTTTCTTCACAGCCATGAGGGCTAAAAATGCACTCTCACTTTAAATGAAAATTGAGCTTCTCAGCCAGTAATCTGACCCCAGCAGATGGTGATCTAAGAACAACAAATATCATGAGGCTCATTATAAGCGAGCACCTTGCAGCAAATTAATTTCTGTTTTATCTGTTGATTTCAGTAGACACACAAAGTGAGTAAGATAATATATTTTATTTGACCAACTGCTGTTGATGAAAGGGACAAGCTTTTGCTCTCACATAGATCTCTTTTTTCAGGTCTTCAACACTGTTGACAACAAAACTGAAAACAACAATGGGAATTGTCAATGGAGTTAGTTAATGGACCAAATTCATCTGTCTAGTTTTTTAGCTGCTCAGAAAGAAATTCATTAGCAGTGCAACAACTTCATCAAACCAATGTATTTATGAACAGTACTCATATACCAGTAGATGACAATCTTTCCATGTACTAACTTTTTACATATACATTTATATAGAGATTTTTTTTGAATACAGGATTCTAGCTGTAACAATTCATGCCAGGCCTTTGAATTAGGCCATAGATTTACTTTCCAATCCCACTACTATTTATATTTAGCATTCTTCTAAGAAAAACCATGTTATTTCTATGCCTGATCTCGCACTCGTTACCTATACCTTATTTCTGGTGAAGTCAATATGCTTCATAATCTGTTTAAGAACTGCAGGATCAGGTTCATAACAAACAGATACCTAAAAATAGCACCAATACCAACTCAAGAGAAAGATCCATCTCTTAGTAAACAAATGCGTGAGCCATCTCAACAGAGCTATCCCAAATAGACATAGCTTCATTGACTTTGCTACATCAATTTCAAGTCTATATGTATATGACCCACAACTAGGCTCAATACAAATGCTATCAGTAGAGACACATTATGTATTTGAGCCAGCAGCACTCAGAAAACAAAATCTCTTGGGGATAATGTCTTCACTGCATAGGTAAGTTAGCTTCTTTCTCAGGTATTACTGCTAACCCACCTCACCACACATAAAATACTCTCCCCCAAGTTTCATGATGCTTCATGTCCAGGCAGAGACTAGAGTTCAGATGCCACTTTTACTTGAGCTGGTAATATGCCCAGTTTGTAGTGAGGACTTAGGCAAAACCTGTTGAGTTCTGGTAGTCCTCCACTGTCTACAAGTTCTCCCTTAGGCTACGTTTATGCTACGGGTTTTGCCGGAAGAGGCCTCCTTTTGTGAGGCATAAAGGATCTTGCACAAAAGGTTTTTTTGCACCAAAAGGAAACATCCACACGGCTTGTTTTTGAGCAAAAACCTCTTCCGCAAAAACAGATCAGAAGAGATTATGCAAATGAAGCGTGAGAAAATGCTAATCCGCTTTTCATTTGCATTGCCTCTTCTGGCAAAACCCATATGTAGACATAGCCATGATCATGCAGGGGAGGGGATGGGAAGTAAAACAGTAGCTTACTGCAGCACAAAGAACTAAGGGATATGCTCTTAGAAGTCCTTCCAAGACACCATAATGTTGTACTGAGGACATACCTTTGGAATAGCTTCAGGGCGTAGCCGAGTTAGTCTGTACAGAATAAACTTAAAAAACAACAAATAGTATGGTAGCAATTTATAGACTAACAAAACAGGTAGATGGTATCATGAGCTTTCGTGGGCACAGCTGGGAAGGGGGTGCTGATACAAGGCTAAAAGTGTGGACTATTCCAGACTGTGTTTTTTGTTCTTTTACAGTAAATTCCCTTTCATGTAACTAATAAAAGTGACCATGAGATTGATCTTCCTTTATCAAAGTAGAAAGCTCTTTCTACTATATGTAAGATGAGCTTGGTATCTAAATATAACATTATGTAAGCCTTCCAAACCACAAGGAACAGGCTATAGACATCACCAGATTATTAATAGTGAAGCTTTTTTCTCTTTTAGAAAATATGCAGGGCTCGTGTAAATTCTGATTTCTAAATTTCTTTAGAAAATGATATATTCAGTGTTGCTACAATTAAACAAATATAAGTATTTAGGTAATACCTTAAATTAAGTATCTCATAACCAGCCGCTGTATGTTTCATTGTTAACTATACAAACATTAACTTGATTAGTGTGGCCTTGTGTAGAGCCAGGGAATCAGGACTTGTTCTAGTCTTCTTTTGGTTACTGACTAGTATGGGAATGGGCAAGACATCCAGGGTGAATCCTGGCCCCATTCATGTCCCACTGAGTTCATTATGGCCAGGTAATCTTTCTTCATATTTATCCAGCTATAAAATATGCACGATGATAATGATCTACCTGCTAGTTGCTTTGTGAAACGTATTCAATGTTTGCAAAGCAGGCTGAGCTCCTCACATGAATAGCATTACACAACTGCAAAATATTATCAAGATCTACAGTAGTTATATAATCATTTAAATCTCACAACTTTGCATAATGTGGGCAAAATTCTTTTGTTGGCAGCATTACTACCATACCCCGCGCTTATAACCTGCTCCTGCAAACAGTTAGATATGTGCTTAACTTTACAAATATGAATGTCACATTAAAGTCATGGGGCTTCTTGTCTGCTTATGTGTGTAGGATTGGGGCCTAAATTATAACTGTTTGTAAAATCTATAAAGAAGATGCCAGCAACATCCCTCAGGCTTCGTTAATATTGTTTTATTAGCATCTGTGGAACTAAGAGCAAAATATTTGATATTAAAAAATTGTTCTGCTAAATATAATAGACAGTAGCATCAAGAAATATAAGGCCTTAACTAGATCAAACCTGAAATAAACAAAATAAATGTAAATTAAAAAATCAACAGACCTCATCCTAGACAGTAGTTCCTGGGGCTGACATACCAAAAATACATGATAATAGAAATAATGAACTGATTTTATTGTGTATGTGTAATATGACTATTAATTGTAAATTATTAAAAAGGAAAAAAATATCCAGGCCCCATGCTATAAATTTCTGCTGTAAGAAATTTTTAAATTAAGCTATTTCTCAGTAAATCCAACCTAGACACTTGTTTTGCTCGCTTTACCATTTGCTAAGTGTTTTCTATAAACTTTCAGGAGAGCAGGGAAGGGAAACAAAAAAGGGAGAGGCAGTAGCACTATCAGCAGTTTATAGATTAACATTAAATAAGCTGTTGGTCCATGCTGCTGCAAAGAGGGTGTGGCGATGCGTCAGGGAGCCCCCAACCCTGCACCCTCATCCATAGCCAGATGTGATTCTCCATCAGCCAGTAGAGTAAAAGCTTTTATTGCTGCTCAGAGATACCGCACAGCATAGGCTTTGACATAGAAGCCAGGGCAGACAGCCATAGTTCTCTTGGGGAAAGGGGTACATAGGCCCCTGACACTCCCCGTTCTGGACTTAGTCTGCTCTCTTCATGCTTCCCCCAGCCAAGACTGCCCCTTTCACCCAGCCACCGGTCACTTCCTCCCTCCAGGCAGCCACATCCTTTCCTTTGTTCAAACTCCTTCCCTTGGCCAGGTGTGAAGTTGCTAGCCGTTGTCTACATGTCTTGGCTCAGAAGACCTCCATGCCCCGCTGGGCCCTGCACAAACACAGACACTCCCAGAGTCCCTGCAAAGCAGCATAGGATCACAAAAGCAGACAGCACCCCCTACTATGTCACAGAAGGAATGGGTATTCCTCAAGTACTTAAAACCCAACCAAATGATACAAGGGAAAAACATCTATAAGACTAAAACCTATTCAACATACTCCATTATTTTGCTCATTCACAATCATCTCCAGTAGGAAACTGTAACATTCTTACACTTCAGTGAAAAGCTAAAGAGATGGCCTATTAGCAGCTTTGATTCCCAAGTCTAACTGTGACTGAAGATGATATGAAGGCAACAATAGAGATAAAGTAAAGCCATAAGCAATCACTGAAAATGACATATTGCTTTATTCTTGTAGATCCATTCAATGTTATGTTTAGCATTGGGACAATTTAGGATTCTCATAAGCCCAAAAAAACCACACACAAACAACTTTTGAACAGTGGTTAGACTGCACTTGAGTAACCCAATAATCATGCTTCAAGGGAGAAAAATGATTTCCTGTCAGAACTGCAGACTGAAACTGCCAAGCCAGTCTGTCCAAAACTGCAAGCGTAATGCCATTCACCCATTAGAGTTGTGATGAAGAGAGACTCACAACTCACTAAGCCACACATAAGCCATGGCCTGAATATCACTAAAAAGGGACGGAGAAGCAAACAGGACGTGACGGGGAGGCGGATTGAATTGTGGTAAACAGTTGGGTTTCAACTGAATGTATAGAAGTCTATGATGTAGCTGGAAATATAACTATGCTGTGGTTTACACTTTAGCATTTCTTGTAGAACACTGGCAGCGTTTTGTATTATTCATCAAGCCAGCTATTAACAACTTTCCAGATATTACTTTCAAACGTCACCAGTTCTGATGCTGTATGCTAGTGGAAATATTGTATGTAACACTATGCCAGTTTTAAAAGATCATCTGTCTCCAAATGGGCATGTGTCTGGAGACAACAGAGCAGGCAGAGCATGTATGAATCTTCCATGGCTAACTGAGTCCCCGATTGCAGTCTGTGAACTTTATATTAAAGTCTTGCCTAGGATAACCACCTTTTTAAATTAAATAAAATGAAAGGTGAGTGTGCTTGACAGGTGAAACATTTCCAAGATCATTCAGATTCATTTAACCATCTGTAGCAAGGCCCATGGTACTTGGGGTAGTCACACTTCTTTTCCTTTTAGAGAAACCACAGTAGGAGGAAACAAACAAAAAAAAACCCTCCACAATTTTATTTCCTGCTTATGCTGACTTTAACCTGCTTGGCCTAGTCTCATCCCCTTTTGATACTCTTCCACTTACTGGGTTTGAGGCAAGGACACTACCCAGAAATGGATGACTGGTTTGCCACAACATTATCTCATGCATAGCTGAGATTAGATTCTCAAAATGGGATAATGACACTCAACATGTCCATTCTTTTCACATTGGAGCCTGCAGCAAAGGGATAGGCATCATCATTAATAGCTTATCCAATGTATTATTCCAACCCCCTACTGAGAAATACAATTATCTACCTCAACAAGCCACTTGTACTATGTAATGAAAATAAAATCTAGAGTAGATTGAATTTTTTCATATGGTCTTACAAGCCCAAAATTTATCAAGCAATGAGACCCACAGTAGGAGCTGAAGCAGCTAATTGTGAATTCTGACATAACTTCCCTAATAATGATTAATGACTGGGGGAGGGGAGGATGTGGCTGCATAAGTAAATGCCAGTGTAAACTGACACTAAGACATAAAGCTATTTTAAATATTTTCCTTTCTAATTAAATATTTCTTTCTACTGCATAAAACTCTATATAAAAATGGACTGGAACAATTTTCTATCATGAAAACAGCAGGCAAGCAAGTAAGTTAATTTGAATGTGAAGTAAAGAAATAACAGGTTTTTTTCCCTTTCTAAACCAGAAATAGAAATAAAGGACTTTGCTGTGTTCTCATGCCCGTATAACTTTGGACTAACACCATTGACACCACGGGTGTAAATGAGAGGAGAATCAGACCATTCAGGCAGAATTAGAGTTCCCAGGTTTGCAACAGTGATGCTGGGCAGGGCCTGACCTATGTACTAGATAAGTCTGATTAGTGAGCATTACAAAAGTGTTCCAAAAGAGAAGTCTATATGGATGAAGATAGTTAATAAGTAATGTGCCGGTAGATGGCACAGAAAAATATGCAGCATTGTTCATAGGTTTTTCTGGAACCCGTTAAAGTGGTTCTTCTGCTCCGCACATGGCTTCCAGCCTTCAGTTTTTTATTCCATTGGTCCATAGTCCCTGGCCTGCAGCCCAGAGAGGCATTTCACAATCCAGGAGCAAAAAAACTGAGTTAATTGTTAACATTTAGCTGCCTAGCTGTCTACATCAAGGATGCTAATGAGAGAGTTAATTTCCAAATGTGCAGTTGTGGGTACAAAATTAGAGGCTGGTTTTATCAATGAGGGCATCAATTCATCCATTGTGGGAGGTATTGGGTGGTGAACATATAACATCATTGCAGGAAAGGGAGTCCCCAAATCAGTGATGCCAATTCAACTATTCCTTGGCATGGGAGGGTGGGAATGCCAGTCTCTGTTCTAGCCCATTCTGGTTCCCCTCATCCCTTTCGCCTTCCATGGGGACTCTGAGTATCCCTCAGTAAGAGCGTCTTCCCCCATCTTAGCTGGTGCTGCCAGTAGAGTTCTCAATAAACTCCTCTATAGACTGCCATGCTGGAGCATATTCCTCATGCCTCACAACACCTTTTGGCTCAGACCACTCCCTCCCTTTCAACCAAGGGGCAGCCAGGCCATAGTTCAGTGTTGTTGCAACCCCATGCACCAGGCTGCAATGCTACTCATTGAAATTTGGCCTAGACAACCCATTGTATGTACAGAGAGGTAGCTGGGTCATACCTCAGAGGTGTTCTGACCATGTAACCATGATAGCTATACTGAATTAGTAAAGGACCGCTTTGAGTATGTACAAAAACTTTTTTAGGGATGAAGGGAGATTATTGGCACCACTGCTCTAGCTATGTCTATGATTGGTATCTTTTATTGTGCATTATATCCAGATACTGCTTTGCAATGGAGTGTTCACAGATTGTTGTCATCTGATGTAATCTTTGCAGATTGTGCCACTGCTTGCGAGAAGTAAATTTGAGTCCCCCACAGTGCAGGTATTCATTAATGTCCAGTCTTTGAAAGTGCTGTAGACCCATAATTTCTATTGACACCAATAGAAGTTGAAGGGGATTAGCTGTGTAATGAACAGGAGTAGTGCTGATCAGCACCCAGGGTATGTCTACACTACAGCACTAATTCGAACTAACTTAATTCAAATTAGTTAATTCGAACTAAGCTAATTCGAACTAGTGCATCTAGACCTAAAATCTAGTTCGAATTAGCATTTTCCTAATTCGAACTAACATGTCCACATTAAGTGGACCCTGAAACGAGGTTAAGGCTGGCCGGAAGCAGTGCCGGCAGAGCATCAGATTAGAACTTAGAGCGTGGAGCTGCTGTCTCAGGCTAGCCGAGGGCTGTGCTTGAAGGGATCCGACCCCCACCCCGGACAGACAGTTCTCAGGGGTTCCCCGCTTTCTTGTCTATCTCAATGAGGGACAGCAAAGCAGTCCTGGCTTGGAGTGCCCTGAGTGCCCACCCTGGCACATCACAGGACTTGGCCATCAGCCCGGCTGCACTTGCCGCAGGCTGCCATCCGGGGGGGGGGTCAATCGGGGGGCTGCAGGAGAGCTTCCACCCCGAGGAGCCCGCAGAGGCACCCCAGGCCTTGCCATTGGGGGCTCGTACCCCATTCCTCCCTCACCTCCTTCCACTTACCTCTCCCTAGCCCCCCTTCCTCATGTACAAAATAAAGGACACGTGTGTCCAAAAACAGAAACTTTCCTTATTGAACAAAACTCGGGGAGACTGGGAAAAGGAGGTGGGAGAGGGCAAGAGAGAGGGTGGGAGAGGGGAGGGCAACTAAAATGATCAGGGGTTTGGAACAGGTCCCATATGAAGAGAGGCTAAAGAGACTGGGACTTCTCAGCTTAGAAAAGAGGAGACTGAGGGGGGATATGATAGAGGTCTATAAAAGCATGAATGGTGTGGAGAGGGAGCATAAAGAAAAGTTCTTCATTAGTTCCCATAATAGAAGGACTAGAGGACACCAAATGAAATGAATGGGTAGCAGGCTTCAAACTAATAACAGAACGTTCCTCTTCACAAAGCAAATAGTCAACCTGTGGAACTCCTTGCTGCAGGAGGCTGTGAAGGCTAGAACTAGAACAGAGTTTAAAGAGAAGTGAGATAAAGTCATGGAGGTTGGGTCCATGGCGCGCTATTAGCCAGGGGGTAGAAATGGTGTCCCTGGCCTCTGTTTGTGGAAGGCTGGAGATGGATGGCACGAGACAAATGGCTTGGTCATTGTTTCGGTCCATCCCCTCCAGGGTCCCTAGTGTTGGCCGCTGTCAGCAGACAGGCTACTGGGCTAGATGGACCTTTGGTCTGACCCAGTATGGCCATTCTAAGCTCAGGGCTCAGGGTCGGGGGGTCTCACTGGACCACCCTGATTTTCATGCAAACCTGCTCCTGGGTGGCCAGGCTGGCAGCTATCCTTCCCTAGACGGCCACTTTCCTGTGCCTAGTGCAGAGGTCGTGGATGAGCTCCACGAGCTCTGCACTAGACCTGGTGGGCACCTTCCTCTTGCGGACCTGGGCAGGCTCCCGGGAGCCACCAGCCTGGTCCCAGGAAGAGACGGAGGGCTGGGTGGCAGCGGGTGGCAGCTTCGTGCCATGCCAGGTGCAGGGTCTGCTGGCTGGGTGCTGGCAGGCTTGCACCTGGCACAGGCACCATAACCAGACCGTGCCCCTTTAAGGGCTCCGGAGCCAGGAGGGGGGCAGACGAGTTTCCCTGGTGGTGCCCAGAGTGGCCACCAGGGCAAGCTGGGAAGGGCTAGCCTCCCACTAGTTCGAATTAAGTGGCTACACAGCCCTTAATTCGAACTACTTAATTCGAAGTAGGCGTTAGTCCTCGTAGAATGAGGTTTACCTAGTTCGAATTAAGCGCTCCGCTAGTTTGAATTAAGTTCGAACTAGCGGTTTGCCTGTGTAGCACCTATCAAAGTTAATTCGAACTAATGTCTGTTAGTTCGAATTAACTTTGTAGTGTAGACATACCCGCAGTGACTAAGCGGTTAAGCTTAGATAGCTAGCAAAGGTGTTGGCCAGGGGGGCAGGAGAACTAATCGAGATAGTGGATTGAAATTTGAATTGGATATAGGCTTCTTGCCTGCTTTCTTTGTGTGGGAGTGATAACCCAGGAGTTGAGAGCCACAGAATGAGTTAAACCCAGACAGGATTGCCATGTCTCCAAGGAATTCAGGGCATGGAAGAGGGCCGAGCAAATAGAAAATTAGAAGTAAGTAAAGTGGAGAACTGAATCCAGTCATGTTCAGGGTAATTTTCTTTATTTTATGGTTTGGTTTGAACTGCTCTTTGTGAATCTTTGCCTTCCTTCCCATTGAATACCTTGCATTGTGCCCAGAGTGTTCACCCCTGATTTTTAAGGCTAAAAAGGACTTGATGGTGGCAGCTATTCCCAAAATCTGTGGATTATGATTCTGGAGGCAAGGTTTTGAAGCTCTCATGCGGGCCCTCACCTTCCACACTCAGGGTATGTCTACACTACAAAGTTAATTGGAACTAACAGATGTTAGTTCGAATTAACTTTGATAGGCGCTACACATGCGAACCGCTAGTTCAAACTTAATTCGAACTAGCGGAGCGCTTAATTTGAACTAGGTAAACCTCATTCTATGAGGACTAACGCCTAGTTCGAATTAAGTAGTTTGAATTAAGGGCTGTGTAGCCACTTAATTCGAACTAGTTGGAGGCTAGTCCTCCCCAGCTTGCCCTGGTGGCCACTCTGGGCACCACCAGGGAAACTCTTCTGCCCCCCCCTCCCGGCCCTGGAGGCTACCCGAGGCTGCAAGAGGCGGGTGCCCGCCTGGTCTAGTGCAGACATCGTGGACCTCATCCATGACCTCCGCACTAGGTACAGGAAAGTGGCCATCTAGGGCAGGATAGCTGCCAGCCTGGCCACCCAGGAGCAGGTTTGTATGAAAATCAGGGTGGTCCAATGAGACCCCCCGAACCTGAGCCCTGAGCTTAGAATGGCCATACTGGGTCAGACCAAAGGTCTATCTAGCCCAGTAGCCTGTCTGCTGACAGCGGCCAACACTAGGGACCCTGGAGGGGATGGACCGAAGACAATGACCAAGCCATTTGTCTCGTGCCATCCATCTCCAGCCTTCCACAAACAGAGGCCAGGGACACCATTTCTACCCCCTGGCTAATAGCACTCCATGGACCCAACGCCCATGACTTTATCTCACTTCTCTTTAAACTCTGTTCTAGTTCTAGCCTTCACAGCCTCCTGCAGCAAGGAGTTCCACAGGTTGACTATTTGCTTTGTGAAGAGGAACGTTCTGTTATTAGTTTGAAGCCTGCTACCCATTCATTTCATTTGGTGTCCTCTAGTCCTTCTATTATGGGAACTAATGAAGAACTTTTCTTTATGCACCCTCTCCACACCATTCATGCTTTTATAGACCTCAATCATATCCCCCCTCAGTCTCCTCTTTTCTAAGCTGAGAAGTCCCAGTCTCTTTAGCCTCTCTTCATATGGGACCTGTTCCAAACCCCTGATCATTTTAGTTGCCCTCCCCTCTCCCACCCTCTCTCTTGCCCTCTCCCACCTCCTTTTCCCAGTCTCCCCGAGTTTTGTTCAATAAGGAAAGTTTCTGTTTTTGGACACACGTGTCCTTTATTTTGTACATGAGGAAGGGGGGCTAGGGAGAGGTAAGTGGAAGGAGGTGAGGGAGGAATGGGGTGCGAGCCCCCAATGGGGAGGACTGGGGTGTCTCTGCGGGCTCCTCGGGGTGGAAGCTCTCCTGCAGCCCCTCGATTGACCCCCCCCCGGATGGCAGCCTGTGGCAAGTGCAGCCGGGCTGATGGCCGAGTGCTGTGATGTGCCGAGTGTGGGAACTTAGGGCACTCCAAGCCAGGACTGCTTTGCAAGCGGGGAACCCCTGAGAACTGTCTGTCCGTGGTGGGGGTCGGGTCCCTTTAAGCAGAGCCCTTGGCTAGCCTGAGACAGCAGCTCCACGCTCTAAGTCCTAATCTGATGCCCTGCCGGCACTGCTTCCGGCCATCCTTAACCTCGGTTCAGGGTCCACTCAGTGTGGACATGCTAGTTCGAATTAGCAAAACGCTAATTCGAACTAGTTTTTAAGTCTAGGTGCGCTAATTCAAATTAGCTTAGTTCGAATTAATTAATTCGAACTAAGTTAGTTCGAATTAGTGCTGTAGTGTAGACATACCCTCAGAGTGCCAGAGTAGGGAGCAGCCCTGACAAGCCTTAAGTGAAATATATTCAGCAGCATCTTGCAGAATTGAGGCTTACATGGGACTTCTTTAAACAAAGAAATATTCACCAATGTTGATGCAAAACATATTAGGTTGGATCTGACTCGTTAGGGGATGCAAGACCTGTATAAAAATCTTCCCGCTAGTACTGTGTTGTCAGATTCTACAAATATGGCGCTTTCGTCAGGGGACTGGTGAAGATTATGCCAAAACTATTATAACAAATAGCCTTGAATAGTGTTTAAAATTGCAGTGTATGCTCTCCTAACAGCTCATGTAAAACAAAAGGAATAAATAAAACAAATAGGCTAGTTGAACAAAGCCCTTTTACTACTGAGTACAAATATCAAGTGATAAACACTGCCAATATGCTTTTGGCAGAACCCAATGCAATGTTATAATTTCTCAGAAGTCCTTCCTCCTCCATAGTCCACCAAGAGATTTTATATTGAGTCATTCTCACATCAGGCTCTGAGACTACTTGATGCCCACTTCTATGGTATCCTCCTGCTGGAAAGGTAATTCTGTCAATCCCTGACTTTTATAATGAATACACCACATTTTTAAGTATGTGGGGTGGAGGATTTGGCTGGCTGACTGAATTAAGGAAATAGTGCTTTATGCCAGGAGGTGGAGGGGGGATGAAAACTGCTACAAAAGAGTCAGCAGGTGACTGATACATCCCCTGGGAGTGGAAAGCCTAAAAGGGGCTGCTCTGCACCTGAAGCCTCCCTTTTACATGGAGCAAACTGAGGATCCCTTATCACCATATTGGCTTGGGCGCATTTGGGAGTTTTTTGCCTTCCCCACAGTAGGTTCTATTCATGCATGGCATGATGGGAGGTAGGTCATATGCCCCAAGTCCTTATTTAAGCATAGGGCAGATGGCCAGTGCAGGGACTCCACAGAAAGGTACACAGTGACTGGGTAAATGGTTTGGGAAAGGGCTTATAAAGATGTGGTCATTTAAGGACCAAATGGGGAGCAGTTGGGGACAACTATTGGTATGGCAGGGAGCCAATACCCACTTTCTCCCCACCACACACACACAATTCTTACAGCCCATCTTTACCCTCAGACAAGGGATGTAGATTGTAAAGTCCTAGCACTGGATTTCCTGGATAGAAAAAGAGGGGGCGCTGGTGCAAGCACCCAGGTGATTACAGAATAAAGAGGGGGTTCCCTGTGCTGTGTACTTTTATGTGCCAGGGATTCTCAGACATGTAATAATAAAGTTGTGACCTGATTAAAGCCATGTCAAATGTCTCCTGTTCTTCTTTTGGTACAGACAGACAAACCTCCACAACAGGAAACTGAGGGCTCCTATCAGCGAGAGAAAAATTAAAAAAAAAAAATTAAATAAAAGTGATAATTCTGAAGCTTTTCACAAGGAAATCTCACCTTATTGTACAGCAACAAAAAAAAACCAATATTTCTCCCTCCACTCCGATTGCCGGCAGGGATGGGGGTCGGGGTAGCACTTACAATATTTTAAAGCATTTGCAGAGTTTGAGAGAAATGGTTTCTGTTTAACTGTAGCTGGTTTAGAACTGCCTTGGGCCTGGAGAAACACATTTTTGGACTGCGCTGAAAGAACAGTTGAGCTTTGAAGTTTGGGTGTGGTTTTTCTTTCTTTTTTTTAAAGAGTAAATGTTAAATTAATAAACATCAATAAGGCAAATCTGCATGAGGTCTGCACACATTCTTTTAACAAATGCAAAGGCTGGAGAACGTATTAGCATTGAGAAAATGTATAATTGTTTCTTATTCTAACATTTTGCTAGATTCTGTATTTCAAATTCTGTGAATTATTTTGCTTTTTTTTTTGTGGTAGTGAAACAGGCTTGAGGCGCTCCCCTGAAACTTCATTAAAATGAGATTTGTGTGTGATAAAAATTATCTAATAAATCTTTACAAATATAAACCTCATCTATTTGTACCAGAACAATACATTCACCTTTACTTTCCTCTTTACACCCTTTGAAACAATAATGGGTCATGTTCTGCCTACAACTGATTAAGTATTTTTTGGTAAAACTGTAACTCAGTAGTGAATGATCATTAACTGGTGATAAAAATATATGTAATCCTTTGGGATTATTCAGCAGCCTCTGAATTTTTGCCCATTCTTTCTGACTGACAAGTTTTAATATTTTACAATTGCTATCAATAGATTGGACCTGATTCGCCTTTCACTAGTTGGCTGAATGAAATTACTATTGATTTATATCAGATTAATGTCAAAAAATAAGCCCACTGTTCCAGCAGCTACAAAAGTTTTAACATGAGCCATCCTAATTGTGCCAAAACATTCATTCAGTAAGGGTATGTCTACACTTGCACCCTAGTTCAAACTAGGGATACAAATGCAGGCATTCAAAATAGTCAATGAAGCGGGGATTTAAATATCCCGTGTTTCATTAGCATGAGCTCGCTGGCGCGCTAATTCGAATCACAGCTGATTCAAACCAGGAAGTATGCACTGGGACGCATTAGTTTTAACCAAACCCCTTGGTTCAAACTAGCGTTATTCCTCGTTTTTTGTACTCCTTATAATGTTACTCCTGATCGTTTCACAAGGCATTAAGGATCTGCTGATGAAGGGGTCTGGGGTTGGCAGATCCCCGTCTAGACTGCCATGCTGTGTCGACAAACAGCTGATCGGCACAGCGTGGCAGCCATTTTGATTTAAATGAAGCGGCTATTATTTAAATCACTGCTTTATTTCCCTTTGTCGTCTTGCCTAATCTACATGGCTCCGTCGACGGAGCCATGTAGTCTAGATACACTCTTACTGTGCCATTCCAAAGTTCCTGTCTCACAAGGTCCCCCAAAGCCTGGTTATAGGAATCAAAGCTGGAGGGAAAAAACTTTCACTTCGGACTCCTCGCTATCTCCTGCCAGAATTGTGATTGGAATTTTTGTTGTAGATGGTCACTGAGACAGCCTTGTACATATATCAGAGTGCTCCAGCCAAGCACTGAGACACCTTCTGTGATGCAAATCAAGGTCAATTTATTATGTTAATTCTTTCTTTACTCTTTATATACTTCACCCCGTTTTTAGGTGGCAACCAAGAATTTTGAAGACTGAGGTATGTAGGAATTCATAACTAATCATCTTTCCACAAAATGCATATAACCACCCAGGAACCATTTGTCTATTGTTATTTATATAAATCAGACAACTCTGCAAAATTATATTGTTTTTGACAGAAGTAACTAGTGGCTGTTTGAGAGCTACAGGAACACTAATTCTTAAAAAAAGTATATCTGCCTGCTACATCTTGCATTGTTTATCTTCTTTATAGTGGCTTTTATCAAGCCTGGTTTTGGGTTATGGTTTTACTTCCAATTCATTAACTGCTCAGACTTGATTTACTTTCTGGCTCTCTACCCATCAATGTACAATATACGAAGAAGAAAAGTAGTAATTGCGGAATCATTCTTTCCTTCTAAAAGCAGAATGGCAGAACTATGCATCTTCTTGGCTTTCCATGAATTTATAGGCCATTTTGATAGAGACAGTTCCTTGCTTGGCATACTAAGTCACTATATGTACATGATATAATTTGCATTCCCCCATTCCCTGTCTTTAGACCTATTCACTAATTCTTATCTACTCAGATCAGGGTAATCTCTTTCTTGCTCTGTTTTATAGCCTATTGCTTAGTAAATTACAGTACTGCTAAACTCTTCTGCCTTATTCCCAAGTAGTGGTCAATTCAAATTTGTCCAAGCATTACTCTTTACTTTTGCAAGACTGCCAATTCACAAAGTAAAGAGATATTGAAGGAGTCCTAAAAAATCCTTGCTTACCAAGCAGAATCTCTGCTGAGATCCGTAGTTATTGAACGCAAACCCCATCTTATTCAGGAAAAGAAACTGTGAGAACGTGCCAGTCTCCTTACGTCTACACTGGCCCCTTCTTCGGAAGAGGCATGCTAATTTCGAACTTTGGAATAGGGAAATCCACGGGGGATTTAAATATCCCCCACAGGATTTAAATAAACATGGCCGCCGCTTTTTTTCCGGCTTGGGGAAAAGCCGGAAAAGAGCGTCCAGACTGGTGCGATCCTCTGGAATAAAGCCCTTTTCCGGAGGATCTCTTATTCCTACTTTCAAGTACTTTCTGGACGCTCTTTTCCGGCTTTTCCCCAAGCTGGAAAAAAAGCGGCGGCCATGTTTATTTAAATCCCCCACGGATTTCCCTATTCCAAAGTTCGAAATTAGCATGCCTCTTCTGAAGAAGGAGCCAGTCTAGACGTAGCCCTGCTCTCCCCAAGGAATAACTCTAATTTTGAAATAGCTTCCTAGTGCAGACATGGCCTAAGAAAGGCTATTTTTACACAGTATGCACTTACAGCTATATGACAGGAATTGTCTTCAGTCAACCACACTGCTCCTCTCTCAAAAGGACTGTGAAAAATAACTCTAAATAAATGCAGCCCTTTTAGAATGGGATGCACCCTGTCTAAAACTGGTGAAACATACTATAAAAGTTATGCTTCAGTTTGCATATTTTAAATTCCTTAAAAGTGGATCTGGAATAAATCAGTAATGGGTCAAACTGGTTCAGAAAACGTTTGAGTAACTCTGTCTACAGGAGCCTTCAGGAGTTCTCCATCAGCTGAATATTTTTACTACTGCTGTTCAGTGGCTACTCAAGAAAGCAGAACTGCTGGGGAAGGCAACACAAAGCAACTTCACTTGTGAATGATCCAGTACGCGTTACCTCAGGTCCCAAGTTTTGGCAACAGCATAACCAGAAGCAACTTCACAACATCACGTCACTCCACTGAGGCCCTAGCCAACATATCTCAAAGTCAAGAGTCTTTAGGACCACATTCCCTAGATAACTTAACCGAAATGTATTGCACTAATAAAAAAAGAATTGAACCTGCATATGACAAATAACTATGTCAAAGAGAGAAGCAACAATAATCTAGCCAAGCATCTCCCCTATGATAGGCAGAATCAGACATAATTAAGTGGTTTATGGAGGTGGAAGAAATGTCACTATGAAAGAACAATAATTGCTTTTCAGCAGCAGCCAAAGACTTTTCATCATTTACTTACCCACCTTTTTTAAATAATAAAGCCAGAAAAAAACCATCATGTATGCAGTTTATTCACACACATTCTTAAGAGCAATATGGAAAGCCGCCAGCTCCCATCATGCAGTGCCATTGAAGTCAAGAAGATGGGCACCAGAGAGAGCAGAATTTGGCTCAATGGATATGTAAACTGTCACACCTGATCTACACTAGGGGATAAGTTTAAATTAAGATACGCAACTTCAGCTACATTAATTGCCTAGCATAAGTCGAAATATCTCAACTCAAATTTTGGTACTGTCCATACTGTAGTGCACCCTTGGACTTCCTTTACTCCACAAGCAGGACTACCAGCATCGACGGGAGCGCCTCTTAGTTCAAATTAGCATGTCAACTGCTTGCTTCATGTCTATAGTGTTGACACGGCCATAGAGTAGTATAAACAAACCCACAGAACCCTCATGTAACAGAAACATGGATTAAGATAAGAAAGATTAGAATTACAAGTTCTAATCACTATTTTTTATACTTCATTGACCAAATCTCATGCAACCCTCCAATATGGTTTCCTTTCTCCCATTTTTATTTATTAGATTTTAATACATTTTTCCTTCTTTTCTTGCTATTTCAAAAGAATTAGCGGTGGTCCCATACATTAACAGTTTGCATCTTTCACAGGCAGTCACACACAAATCATGTCACTATTGACAGAAGCCTTCTACTCTTTTTTCCTTGTACCCAGAGATAATACTCATTTGCACACACACTATTTTAAAATAAATGTTAAATGACAATGTTTAATTCTGTAGCTAGATCCAGTTGCCATTGTTTTATTACATAAGAATAAAGACTTCATGATCATTATCTTATTTAATGCTAATAAAGTCTCTAGTCGTTTTAAATTCAAAATGAAATTAATCTGAACTATCAATTAAAGATTTTGTTAGATGATGAAACATTAGGATCATGTCTCTAAATTTGCTCAGAAGTTGGGTTTATGTAACTATGCCTATAGAAATAGGTTTGTGTTCTGAGAAAAAAGGGAGTCCTTTCTAAAAAAAAATATTTTTGTTTGATACATCATTTCATAAATAGGATGCCTCATTCCCAATAAAAAGTGTTGTTTCATAGTGAACATTTGCAGTATTTTAGTCACTTTGTTACAGAGCCTGACCCAAAGTCTTTTTAAGTCACTGGAAAGACTCTGCCCATTTTGTGTCAAGCCCCTGTGTTGCATGTGTATGAAATCATAAAATTCAACGCTTCTCTACAGTAATGGAAACCTTTCTTATATCAATATCCATACACTGCCTGCCTGTGTTCCTTCACTTCTCTGTGTTCCAGGTATACTTCTTGATAAAACTAACAGCTTGAATAAGGTTTTGCAAAAACAGATTGAAAAAACGGATATTGGCAACACCACAACAATAAGAAAAAAGGTTTGTAAAGGTTTCTAAAAATATAGTGTTCCAGCAAAAGGGTAACAGCACTTTAAGGAATTGAACAGACAAAACTTTACAAAAACTAAAGTAACCTCCCTGATGTCAGAAGCCATGACTATTTTGAACATGGCTATTCGGTGCTGCAAATCAATTTATTTTTTTTAATTTTCCTGTTATTGGGAAGAGCTTGAAACCAATCCAGTCCAAAAAATGCTGACTTTTCTAAATAGGGGCTGTGTTTTTGCAATAAAGAACACTGGTCAATATACAACTAAAGAAAAACTGAACCAGATGTGAGTAATAGGACCACAGAACTTTGCATTTGCCCAGAATCGCTATTTTAAAACACACAGATGTTGGTCTACTGTTTTTGTGGGATCATACATTCTTGGCAGCCAAAAAGGGGTTTCAGTATGTGAGGAGGTTATCCTGGAACAAAAAAAGAGGGGGTGCTAATTTATCAAGCTCTCCATTGTGGCAAAGATTTTAGACACAGTCAGGAAATCAGTCCAGAGCATGCTGGTCTCAGGACAGCAAGCCTTTATTTATTTTTTTCCCTTGCTAGTTTACTTTCTTGCTTCTAAATTTTTTTGTGCTCTTTTAAATAAGGACACTTATCTTTACACCTACTCCAAATTTTAGGAAAAGAAGCCTGGACAAAATTGTTAATTGTTACTCTATGAAGTTTTCTATCATTTCAACTGAAAATCAAGTCAGATGAGAAACAAAAATCCAGCTAAAACTCCACCATCCTACAAACTCCTATTCCTTCATAAAGACTGGATTCACAATACTAGCCCAATGGAAACCAGTAGGTCTTCTCAGGTAAGAATTATTCATAGGATTAAAGGGTTTACAGGACCAGGTCCCCATGACTCCAAAACTGTTACCACCAAAATACTGAAAGCTATGTGCTTAGTGGTTCAATATTTTGGCTCCTTTGGCCACTTGTCAGATGGGTTCCTAAACACTTACAAATATTTTGTGGTGCACACAGTCACAAAGGGTTTTTTTTCCTTCCAAAGTTTGTTTTATCAGTAAGCCTTCAGAATATAAAACTGAAATTTCAGGTTGCACTGCGTGTGTTTGGCAAAGATTGCTTCCTTGTTTTACCACATAATAAATTTTAAAAAGTCAACCTTTTCATTGTTTTAACAAACCCTCCTCTGTAAGATAATTAAAACCACTTTCCAACATACAAAGTTTTATTTTTATAGTCTATCTTCCATTATGACGTAAAGCCTTTCAACTTTTTTTAAACCAGTGAAATATACAATCACACAAGACAGAAATATGTACATTAAATGTACAGAACAGAGGAAAGAACATAGAAGATTTACATAACAATGAATGACAAGTAAAATATTTTACATTAAATAGTGTTTTAATAGCTAGGATTGTTAAGACTCAGCTCTGCTCACAGACAAGTCACTAAAAATGGAACAAGTGATTCAGAAAATTAAAAATGACTATGGTTTTTGTATAATAAAAACCAAAAGTGACAAATTCAATGAAGTAGTGCCTTTTTAAAAGATATTTTGTTTGAAAACATCTGAGGGGGTAAATATGTCCTTAATAAATTAAGAGCAATAAAGCATTTAAAAAGCTGATAAATGATCAAGATGAACTTAATGCTAAAGTGTATAGGCTTGTGAGAAGTTAAGGCTTTTGTAATACAACTAGGCTAAAGTGGAGGATTTTATTTGTTTGGTATTGAATGTTGATTTAATTTATGTGAGGAATTTTTCAGGGAGAGGTTTCTGCACGAATGACAAATGCCAGGTGTTTGTAAATACACTGGGGTGGGGGAAACACAAGTTGCTTTATTACGTAGTGATATACATTTTAAAAATGAAAAAAAAAATACCACCTTAAAAACAAAGGGCCAAATACAGCTTGTGTTAGGGAATGCTAGCGTTTATGTTTCATGATAATCAATAATGCCCTTGCAGGAAAGTGGAAGAGAGAAGCCGTCTCTAAACCAGTGTGAATTCAAGTGCATGGTACCCTTGTCTACCTATAACCCAACAAATCCCCTTAGGTTGCAAAAAGGCTTACTTCTTTGTGATTAAAGTATTCATAAAACCTCTGTGTTATGATACCAAGAGTGCTAGAATCATTACAAAAGATCCTAAATGAGATTTGTTAAAAGGAAATGGGGAATAATATGCTCAAAACTGACAAACTGCCTCCATAACTTTAGCAGTCTTATAAAAATTACTGGTTGTATTGAAATATATATGTACAAAAAGCTCTGAACTATCAGATGCCAGCGGACCACAGTTTTCCCATATATATATGTAACTGCTCAAGTATAGTCTGAACAGTTTTAATGTATACCTGCAATATATTATCTAAAGCATGTGTACTGAAGACATCAGATGATAAATTTGGCATTGCTGCATTATTTCATTGAATTAAAATAGCCACTTAACATCATTAAGACATGAAACTACGTATTGTCTTCTCAAGTCAAAGCTTTCCCAAAATCCACAATAAACCATTTTGAGAATGATTATTAATTAATAATCAATTTTCTTGGATAAAATAAAAGGGTTTATTTATCAAGTTGTGTTTTGAAAGGTGGCCGGCTATCATACCACTATTTTTAAAAGGCATTTCAAATTAGGGGAATTCTGTTTCCTAAAGGGCTTTCCAGAGAGAGTGGGCAGTTAAACAGCTGCAGTGGTGCAATTTCTATTGTATCAGGTCAGAGCACTGTTTGGTGAGGTTCAGACGTTGTTGGCTCCTGATATTCATTATCAGTAATGCCAAATTGCTTGCCAAGATGGAAAATTCACATACCATATATAATTTGTGAAGAGCTGACAGGCCACATCTTGCTTTGATGTACAGTGTCAATCAAGGCCACATTTTTATTGGTCTTACTAGATACCGAACCCAAGATTAAGGTCCTCTATAATACAGCTGAACTCTTTAAAAAAAAACACTCCTGTGCTGCTACCCTTTAACTATCTCGACTGTTTAAGTAGCACTTTGCTGTCATGCGATTGGCATCAAGGTAGCTTTGTGCTAAGCCCTCCTACAAATATACCAACCCTCTTTTTATGGATCCCTGGATATACTGATCAGCTTTGTATATGTATCAGACTACTTTTGGTCACTGAAGCTAAACTCATGCCCAGGTTTGTGGGTTAAGTGTGTCCATAAGAATCATTCTCAGATCCCATGTATGTAACACGAATTCTTTGCCTGCTGCACGTCCTGTGTCTCATTGGACTAAGTTAGGCTATTGTTGGATTTCCCTCCAAACTACACTATTTTTTTAAAAAAGTCTTTTTTGGGGAAAAAAAATAAATATTTTCTCAGATTCACTCCCGTTATTGCCAAAAATATAAACCACAATTAGTCCTAGAATGGGTGCAGAAAGGGTTCCAGTCACTTCTTTTTGCAACCTTTGTAATAAAAAGAAAACTCATTGGACTCTATAAATAAAGTGGAGATTGTCCTGGGGGTAGCCCTCCCCCGTTGGCAGGCAGGCAGAAGTTCCTCCCACCTCATCTCCCCCTATTTGCACACGAACTGGTCCACAATCTCTGTGCACTTCTTGCATTTCACATAGCAGCACCAGTGGAACTTGCAGTGGCAGCGCTCTGTCTGCACTGTCTTGAACTGGTCGTACCCCCGACCACAGCACATGAGTTCGCAGCCATCCATACCCTCTGAAGTCTTATTGCAGAGGCGGCCCTGGGTGCCCAGGGAGCCAGTACTCTCATTTCGGACACAATAGTCGGGGCTAGGGTCAATGTAGACCAGGTCATGGATGGTGGGCGTGTTGAAACGGCTGTTCACTTGCACCAGCTTGCCCCGGCTATTGAGTTTCATGGCAGCAGCGCTATCATATTTCTCCTTCAGGGCATCGCCCACCTTGCGGAAATCGGCCAGCTGCAGCCAACAGGTCTTCAGGCTGCAGGAGCCAGACACCCCATGACACTTACAAGCCACATCCGCCAAGTTATACACAGTCTAAGGGAGACAAAAAAAAAAGGAGGAAGAAAAACAGGAGTCAGTGTGGCTGTTACATAACTTGTTTCCCAGAGAGTCCCTTACATGCCCCTGCTTTCTTTCCCCACTCAGACCACAGGGAGAGAGCTCTCAACATCTCTCACACATCCCACAAGTGGGCACGCAAATCCTCAGCAGAATCATTCATGTTGCATTCAGTTTTAGGAATTAGCCCAATTGCTGGGGAAAGGATTTTGCTGTTTCATTGAGAAATTTAAAATAGCCCTTCCTTTTATTTTTGCTTTCTCAACTGGTCTCAGTTTGAGGTTTGTAGAGAGAAAAAGTTAACTTTTTTTTATTGCAGGCTTTGTAACAGCCGACTGTCTGCTCTTGGCTTAGCAGCACCCTCCCATCCAAAATACTGCTGTGTAAGAGAGACTACGTCCAGAAGAAACCCCCAAACACCTTTGGGTGGGGGGACTGACCTACACTGCAATATCCGTTTTATAAAGCTTTGGCAGCAAGATCCCAGACATTTACCCTGTATAAATAGAAATAAGAGTCAGTGTTGACACTGCCCCAAAAATCCTGGGGTCTGACACATTAGGTGGATACTTTTTGCAACTTCCACCCAACATTTAAAGAGTTTTGGTACTGCCAAGTGGCACTGCAAAGAGGAGTCTGGGAAGGGAGAAAGAAAACTGCTAGAGAATCTGTAGACAACTGTGAAAGTTATTTTTCTCCTATCTAGTAGTAAATTGGCCTTTCTTTTGTGCCCTCCTCTCATGTTTAAAATATTAATTTTCAGTTATCTTTCTTCCTTCCTCACCTTGAAATACAAGCATAAAATCTCCAGTTTCTAGCATTACAGGCTCTAGTAAAATAATAGACTTTGGCTCTTTCAATTCACAATATTGGGGGGGGGGGGGCTTACACCCATTCATTTAAAGCATGTTCAAGATTAAAGTCGTCATAAAAAACACATTTCACCACAGAAGAGGGTGTTTTCCAAAGGAAGAGGGCAGGAAAGGAGGAAATCATGTTATAACCCTGCAAGAATATTCTGCTCTGAGAAGTTTAGTGCTTCTTTTTTCCCTTCAAAAGAAACTGGATTGGTTGGAAATATAAACCAATAAAACTATATTCTGCAGAAAACTCACAGTAAACTGTAGAGGTTTTACTAAAAGAACATGGATGAATTACAAGATATACTGTAGTCCGGATGATCCTGTGGGATAGGGAATGGAAAAGCTGGTGGCAATAGTGCTGTCACTCAGGGATACTCATATACATACACACTCTCTTCTCTTTCCCATATTTAAACCCAGTACCACACACTCTCCCTCTGGGTTTGAAGAAGGCCAAGTATTAAAGGGTTTGATTTCTGAGCTCGCTAACAGATTTCATTGGGGACTAATAAGAAAAGCAAAGAAAACACTTCCTTGAAAAACCAATATTGTGCATGAGCTAAGGACCTTCAGGGAAAATTATCTAAGCCACTCTTCTTTATAACTCTCTCAGTAATGAGATGTGGCCCTTCCCAGGCAGGCTGCTTTGTGGAAGGTAAAGGAACCACTTACTCGTCTTCCAGCCTCGTTGTTATGCAGGTTCATCAAAATTCTAGCACTCTCGTAAGAGCCTTTCTGATAAATTCTCTCACGCTCCCGAGCATCCACAAATTCCTTGGCGAAGCGATAGCCGTATTCGATGTTATCCCCACAGCCACCCCACAGCCAGTCCCGGGGTAAATCTTTGGGCCTGGCTGCTCGGCTGCAGCCACAGGAGGAGAGCTCCCCCTCTCGGCAGGCACGGCTCATTGCATTAACCACCCCTGCAGCACTGACTGCATAAGTAAAGGCAGTCTCCCTACTGCCTGCAAGTAAAGAGAAAGCAAAAGTTAAAGGCAAGTCTGCATACGTTCTCTGACATTCAATACAGGGCAAGGGGAAATTGAAATGCATGGGGTTCTTGAAGGGTGCTTTTGCTTAAGAGGCGGAAACATTTTTACTCCTCCCCTTTCTCCCAAAAGCAAATAAATCAGGGATAGAAAATGGAGATTCAGTTAGGAAGAGCAGGAGATGAATTCTCCTCTCACACTGGTTTTACACTAAGGAACGCAGTGGAGCAACAATGATACAACTGAGAAGAGAATTAGACTTTAGGCGTATGAAGCCAACAGCTTAGCAATGGTTACAACAATAACTGGGTGCAGGGGTTAGAGAGTCTTGCTGCTTCCCATCCTAAATACAGCTTATAGAAGTCTGTTCCTTAAATTACTGCTTCCTGAACATGATTTATCTACCTTACTCATTTGTTCCAATTTAAAGCTACAGCATTTCACAAAGCTGCTGGTGTCAAAGAAAGGGCACACCAGAATTATACTTGTCAATATCCTGCCCTGCACATAAACTCACCAGTGGCTTTGAAGAGGGCTATTTAAAAATAAAGATGAAATACCCTATTGCCGACTAGTACCTAATAATTCAACTAACAGAAGATTTCACACAGCAAAAGAAGCCAATATATATCATTTCTATAAGTTGCAGGGAAGAGCATGCCTTTAAAAGAAGTGTATTAAAGGTTTTATCTAGGAATTGATTCCCTTACATTCAAGTTTTTCCAACTTTCATTTTAAGATAAAAGATTAAAGTTTCTTTAAAGGTGATGACAGAAAAAGGTCTTTGTTCATACAGTATTTGCTTGTCACAGGATTTTCTCACTGGAAGATAAATTCATTGACAGCTTCCTCAAAAAAGACATCACCTAGGTCCATTTTTACCTAGGACACAGCTACGGCCATCTACTTTCTTAGGAATGGCATGAGTTCTATTTTACAACAAACGTCTTTCATGAGAAGGCTAACATGATAGAGCCTTCTGCATTTCTGCTTATCAGGAAGTAGGGACAAGAGAGCTACTTTGCATCATTACAGGTCCAAAGCTGAAGTCCTTCTCCAGGAAAGACTCCCAAAGACTGTTGATTCACACAAAAACATAATTTTAAGTTGGAAAAAAAATCAATGAGGGTTAGCCATTGGTTTAACCATTAGTTTTATTTCTATGCTTTAGCCCAAAAATAGAGTTGGCATAGGTATACCTTGATTTTACCAAGTTTGGATTTTGTTTGTTACAAAGATGTTCCTCCCCCAATCAGATATGATTTTCAGATAGCAATTCTTTGTATAGAGCCTACCATTTCTTTGTATAGAGCCTACCATTAAAGGCCCACTCCTGATTGAGGCCCATGAGCACTACAGTATATTATGAACAGTACACACAGTTAATCTGTATTAACATTGATCTAACACTATGCTTGGAGCATCTCTGCTAACGTAACAACTGCTGCCTTTTGAAATAATTTTAATAAATTATGTTCTTTAAATGAAAAAAAAAAAAAGAGTCCGAGCTGGCATACTGGGGAAGACCACTTCTAAATCTAATAGACTCAGAAGCACTCCTCCCCTCAGTGCTAAGGTTTATTCCAGCAGTCACTCATGACCCTACTTGCAAGAGTTATGGGTTACTCCTGAGTATAAAGGTTCACAGGTGACATCTCAATGGTTGCAATAATTCTGGTGTTATGTTTTTGAGGTTGCCTTTACTTCCAATTCATTGAAGGAACTGCTTGACAGATTTTAAAACTAAATTCTAGATTGTATTGTAATGCATGTTTTGGATATATTCTGCAGTCATTCAAATTAATGGGATGTTTGTGTAGATAAGGCATGCAGAATGTTTTTTCTTTGTCTATTCTCTTTCTGACAAGTGTATGGTTAGCTCTGGTTTATACATGTTAATTATCTTCTATACTGCATAAAATTTAAAAACCTGAGGTTTTTCATTTAAGGTCTTGGTGCATTTTTCTGAAATCTTTCGGGAAGAAAGGATGTGATGTAAAAGTGTGAAAAGGTGGAACATGAAAGTGAAAGAAAGTTGTCTATAAGAACAAGTTGTATATATTCAACTCCGTTTTTAGTTGAAGCAAAATTTGACTAATCCATTCAAACTGATCTCAGAGCAGGCAATTTTAGATTGCAAACCCGCCAATAACCCAACACATCACCCTACATCTCATAGACTTTGGCAACGTTATAGGAGTCATTTCCACATGGATGAATTGCTCTGGAATAGTTTTTTCCAGGGTACTTAGGCACAAACATGCCTGTCTTTTTCCACATTTCTTCAACTATAGCGGTGGTTCCCAAACTTTTTGGCATCACGCCCCCTTTTTTGATTTTTGAGAAACCCTCATGCCCCCCCACCACACCCAATAGCAGCAAAACTTGGGGGGAAGATTGATGGGGAGGGGCTGGGTTGCCTTGCGCTCCCCCTGGAATTTCTTCACACCCAGCCAGGGGACACACCCCCTCCCCCAGTTTGGGAATCCATGAACTATTGTGAGCATTGCTAGAAAACACATTTACATTGAGTTACTTTATGTTCCTAATATATAGCTTAAATAGGATGTTGTTCCACAAACATATTACTGTTTAGAGAAGTGCCACAACAATAAATGTACAGAAACTAAGTCTCAATCTGGGCATAAGACACAGGACAAAAGTAGAACATTTTTTATTTCAAGAGCATTCAAAAATATCTGCAGACATGATTAGACTGGACCTCTCTCTCAATGCAGTTGTTGAAAGGATCAATTTAGTTTGTTTTATGTTTAAAATACTGGCCAAATATGCCAGTTCTAGGATTAATGTGAAGCTAAAGGACAGCACAATATGTTGCATAGGGCAGGTCTATAATAGTCTAATTTAAGAGATGATCAACTGAAGCTACCATAACAGTCTTGCATCTGACGAAGTGGGTCTTTGCCCACAAAAGCTTATGCTCCAATACATCTGCTAGTCTATAAGATGCTACAGGACTCCTTGTCGCTTTTGCGGATCCAGACTAACACGGCTACCCCTCTGATACATAACAGAATAAACATCCTGTAAATGTAATGTTCAGTAAGCTCTAGAGTCACTTTCTAGTCAATGCTTGGTTTATTGGTACAGCTTTAGATAACTTTGCCTGGTAAATCCTGGAAGAAAAATACTATCTGTAGTATTTATTATGTTATCAAGTCAGTGCTTCTCTAAGCAGATTCCTCAATGCAAAATTACTGATGTTGTAGTCATTAGCATAAAGTACAAAATCCTACAAAGTTATGCAAACTCAGGATCTAGTTATGATCATGTCACACTGGTGAGAATAAGGGGGCAATTCTACTGACAATCAAATTTTTAAAGAGTATCAGATTTTTTTTCTTTTTATTCAAGTGGAACCAGCAACTAATCATGTGCTACATATTGTAATGTGATATAATACCACTGTAAGATACACTTTTCAGGATCGTTAAGTGTTGGATATGTCTATGAATCCTTCTTGTATCTGCAATTCCTGTAAAAGGGTTACTTACATGATAAATTGCTACATCAATATTAATGAATGTAGTCATATAGTAGTGGAAGAGGGCAAAGTTTCTCAGGTTGCAATAAACTCCTGGGACCAGTTATGTCACACTCTTGAAGGTGTGAAATCTTCATACTAGAAATACTGGACCCAATCCCACCACTTTAATTCATACCACTAAACCAGTTGAACCTAACATAGTTGAAGGATGAGGCCAGAAATTTAAACATTTCTTTCCTGCTTTCATTTGTAATTTCAAGAAAATTTAAGTGGAAAAAATCCCAACATTGTTGCCTTTGTTTTTCATGCTTAACTTGCTTTTTTGGATCTTGCTCAGCTTGAACAATGAGAAGCAAGTTTAGTTTTTAAGTTCTCAATACTGGAGTTTGCAAACAAAGACTGAGAAATGTCTGTTAAAATATCTGAGGAACAGTGTCTTTTAAAAACTCAGACACTTTTCTATTCATTTCAGGTTTTACCAAAAACTTAATTACAAAAAGTTAACTTTAGGGCCAAATGTAATTGACAGTATTCCTTCAAGCTATGCAAGGGCTAAGGAATTTACAAAATAAAGTTGCTTATAGTGTAATTTAAACCATTCCTTTCTGAAACAGGAAGCAAAGCATCAGAATAAAGGATTTAATTTAGATCTCAAATTAAAATGCTACTGCGCACAGGCTATGAGCTACAGCAGTGTTGCAATTAAAATGCTGGTACAACAAATGCTGTATAAAATAGAAAAAACACAATAGGAAGCAGATTCCTCTGGGTAGGAATTCAGGAGACAGAGAAACAGACTGGAAAGTCCAGAGGAAAACTCTATCTTTGGGCCCAATCCTGTACCACAGAAGAAAATGAGAATTTTGCAGTAAGCTTCAATAGGAACAGTACTGAGACCTTAAATTATAAGGCTTATTTGTCCTGTGAGTGGTATGGAACGACTTAATTTGAAGAGGAATTTAACAGGCAAGAGGATGGGACCCCATCACACTGGCATAAGGAGATTTCTGGTGCAACATCTTTTCCTAACAGCTGTTGTTATATATAACAGTAAATGAAAAGGGGAAGAGTTTATAAAATGCCACACAAAATTAATGTATTACATAACATGAGCAATTTTGGAATTCAAATGTTTTGCCACACACTACTACTTTTTAGTTAATTTTATACATGCTATTATTTTTTTCAGATTCTTTTCTTTAAAGTTAAAGTTAATGAGTATTTTAGCACCACTTTTTTTTCCCTGCTGCATTTTTGTATTCAGATGTTTTCTTGACTTCACTTTGAGGGATGGGAGCAAAGGGAAAATCAAATCTGATTAAAAACAGAAGGGTTTTTTGGTACTAAATTATGTACCTTACAGAGATCAAGACATTGCAAAAATGCTTAATACAGAGCATTAAGTAAATATTACACATATTCTTAGGCAACAGTTTAATCAGAAAGTTTTTGCTTCCTACCTATCTGCATGACTCTGCCAAAAACAGAGTTGTTGTCCACAGTGCTGCAATTCCATCTTCTGTGTCTGAACTGATACTGGCATTCCTTAATGCCCGTCTTTGCCCCCTCTCCAATATACTGCATGTGGTCCTGATACAAGTGGCAGAGTTTCTTTTGTCCTTGGGAAAGTCCTGCTAATTGACTACATAGTGGCTGTGCTCCTATTATATATACCTCTGACATCTGAACAGGGTTCATAGGATTCATATGATTCATTCCTAAAGACCTGCATAAAGAAGGAAGTAGATTAAAATTGGGATGCCAAATACAGTAATATTGTATTTAAAAAAAAAAAAAAAAAATCAACCCTCTTCTACTCAAGAAGAAGAGGAAAACTTTTGAAAAACAATGAAGATCAAACTCTTGTTTAAAGGTTGAACAGCAGAGAACTGGCTACATGTCTGGGATGATAGCAGTATGCTTTAATGACTGTCTCTGCCAACATTTCAATGTACCTGAATGCCAGGAATCAAATTTCACCCCATCCCTACAAATTTCTGTGGGCATGGTAAAGTTACAAGAAGTCCCAAGTAACTGCCTAATCATAGAAGTGCATAAAAACAAAATTTAGGATTTTCAACCTCAACTTTCAGTCTGTGCAATTATGACCAAATATGCAAACCCTTAGGTCCCCGCTAGTTAGATACTGTTACAAATGACAAGTAGTTCCCTCTGATAGGAAAGATACAGAGGCACGTACAGATACGAAACAAAATTAAACATGTTTTTCCAATCCTTCAGAGTTCAATACGTGCTTTCACATTATTAAAACAGGGATTCCAATAAGAAACAGTTCAGCTCAGACACCAGAGGTTTGTTTAAAGAAATATTAAAATAGAAATATATATTTTTTTAAAAGGCAGATATTAATTGCAGTCCTCCTCCTCTCCCCCCCCTCAAAAAAAACCAAACAAACAGCTACAAGTAATATAAACTCAGTTCATGGGCCTATTTCAAAAGTTGATTAAATAAAAAAAAACCTCTGTGTTGAATTGTTTTTGTACATGGAATTCAGTGCTTTCCTTTACACTGGTTATTTCAGACCCTGTAGAATGAGACTTAATGACTCCCATGGAAATTTAATTTTTCTACTTTAAAAATTCTGAAAATAGATTCCCTTTGGATTTACAAGTTATTCCAGAAATTGAGTATTATAAATCTGTTCATGCAGCACTTTCCCCCAGAAAAGACAAGCTATAGATACTAAAAAAAAGTAAATATATTCTTTTAAATAAAGTCAGTATACTTTAATATGCTTACCACCAAGAGCTGGCTTCTATTACAACCTGGGCGAATGAGGAGAAAATGGCCAGAACCACTATGAGGTACTTGGAAGCCATTGTACTGCCAACTGTCCCCAAAGCACTTCCTTGGACTAATATTCCAATGGATTTCTGAAGTAGGGAAAAAAAAGGAACAGACTGTTTATTGTTTCTCAGATCATTTTCAAGCATACAAGTGTAAACAAGGAGACTGTCCTGGGCCCCTTTCAAGTTGACTCTTGACTGGCTGCCCTCTCTCAAGTGAATTTTTGGTGGCAAAATGCAGGCAGTTTCTAGTCCAAATTAATCCACCCACACAACCTGACAAGGAAATTTTATTCACTGCGATTCTGCTCGCAGGCTGCCCAGCGACTACAGACATGTCTCAATGCCGTTGAATCAAAGCTCAGTGCCAAACCCAATCTCTTGGGAAAAGTCCCCAGTTCTCACTCACATACTTAGAGCAGCAAAACGCTTATCCCACCCTCATTCTCCTAGGAGCAGCCTACAGAGTGTCCGGACAGGGGAGAAGCAACAAGTGGAGCAGACACAGCAATGCAAAGTGAAGATGATGCATCAGGTTGCGGGGGTGTTTTGGGAGTGGGGAGGGCAGGGAGATTCAGCTGTTACATGAACTCCAAACGAACAATGAACGTTTCCCGGGCCCCAACCCCCACACACAAGCGACACCTTTATGGGCCATTTTGGGAGCTGCTTCCAGACGAGACCCATCGAGGCAGCTTTCGTCCGATAAAGTGTTGTCAGGAGTTTTGTCCCGGCTCTAAACGCCTCTCTAAGCCGGAGGGGGCAGCAAGAAATTCCGATTCTCCCGTATGTGGGAGACCGACATTCGGGCACTCCAGGGATCCCCAATCTGACTGCGGCCGGAGAGCTAAGCAAGCCACATAAGATGCCGGGTGGGGGGCTCTCCTGCTTGATTTCACCATCGGGGAAGGGGGCTGCGGGGAGGCCCAGGATCGCGTTGCTCCGTCACTACAAGCGGGGCGCCTGGGATCGGGGGGGTGGATTTGTTGCTTGGAATGTTGCGTCTCCGGCCGCCCCCGCGCACCCCTGTCCAGCGTCGCCAGAGCCCAGTGGCCACACGGCGTTTTGGCTGGGGAGGTGGCAGCCCGCGGCGGGAAGAGCCGGCAGGTAGGTCCCCGAAGCAGAGGGAGCGAGAAGAGCCGGGACACAGGCTCGCCTGCCCCTGCCGGCAGCCCTGGCTGAAAGGATCTCCCCAGGGTCCGGAGCGCACTCAAGGCGAGTCTGGGCGCCTCCCAGGAAAGGGCCCACTGGAGAGGCCGCTAACGGGTCCCCGGGGAGTTCCCGCCTGTCAGCACCGCCACTGGGGGCCCGAACTCCCGGGACACTCGGGCGCTGGGCTCCGCAGCCAGGGGAGCCTGGCAAGGGTGCGAGTCATTGCGGGGGCGGGTGAGCTCGGCGGGGAGGCCGCCCGGCGCGAAGCACCTGCAGTGCCAGGGACTGGAAGGGGCGCGCAGCGCGGGAAGGAGCCCTCCCGTGTCGTGGGGCCCGGGAGGCGGCGGAGTGGCGCAGCAGAGGTTCCCGCGGCTTGCGCGTTGCAGGGCTCTGAGCGCACTTGGAGATCGAACGCGCAGAGGCTGCGCCGCATTTAGCGGGCTCGGGCGCACCCAGCCTTCCTGCTCCCTGCACAGGCGAGGTGAAGGGAGCGGGCCGCTTCCCCGAACTCCGCGTCTTCCGATTGGCATCGCCGGGAGAGGCCCTGCTCCGGATGGGCATTATTAGCCCGGGGTCTAATTGCTATTAAACACTCCCAGCTGCCTAATAGGGGGTTAAGATTTTCCGAAGGAGCTGAAGTGGGAACGAAGGGGGGAGCCCAGATTAAGGGAATGGCTTTGTTACACGAAAACCTTCAACGAATCCCAACCCTATGAAGGGAGGAAAATCCGGATTGTCAGGCAGAGTCACGCACGGAGCTCGCTAGGGATCAGAATTCCCCCCTCCCCTCCGGACTACTGCCTGCTCAGCATGACTGGGAAAAACCAGGACTCCCCCGATGGCTTTAAACACTTTTTGCCGAAGGGTTTCAATTGGATTTATCCAGGTTTTTTCCTAACTCGCCTGAATGGGCTGAAATAATCCTGAGTTACAAAAGGGCATTGCTTGAAATCCATAAATCCAGCCCTGTGTTTGTGTTTTATGTTTAAACAAACTCCCCTTCCACGAGCGCAGCCAATTCTACGCCTTTACAAGGTTTCAGGGGAGAGCGGCCAATGCGCGCAGCAGAAAATCCAATGGTAAACGGAAATGTACAAGCAGAAACTGGAATGAGTTATTGCATCCCCATGTCTCTGCCCGCGCATAAAATATCGATGCCAATTAATAAGTTAAACACTTCCAGTAAATAGGTTACTCGATCGGGCTTTGGTTCATAACTCAGGACTGCTAAGGAGAGTAATTTAGTTTTGTTATTTAAAGGCAGCTCAACACTTGGGGGCTCCCTATTCATTCTCAAAAACGCCGATAGTGAATTGGAGGGGCTCTGAATTCTTCCTGAATTAAGAGGGGAGGCGTTTGGAGGGAGCGAAGAACTGTCACCGCAGCACACAGGAAATGGAGAACACGAAAGCTACCCGGACACGCACAGGGTGCAAGTGGCACCGAAGTCTGGAATTCGAGTACAGCCACTCTGCCTGCGTGGGGAGAGCTTTGTTAGCCACACACTCGCTGTCACTTGGGCTGCAGGGGCTGGGAGAATAGCAGGAGGGCCTTTAGATCCTCTCGCTGTCTCTTCTTGGTGTAAATGGTTCCTCCACGACCCACTTCACACCAGTAAAACTAGTCACCGCATTTCTAAGGTTTTAAAAATATTACAAAGAAAACTATGTGGCTCGGAATCGCATTGGCCTCTCCTAGATTACAAGACTTAAAGCTGGGGAAACGGTGTTTAAGTAACAGTTTGCTGAAGGCACCGTAATTATTCAAGTCAAATGCACTTTTTTACCAGTTCCTAAACAGATGTTTTAAAAGAGTCATGCCCCATAACCTAATTTTACAAGATTGGCAGTGGACACAGACACGAAACGGGGGGAGGGGGGGAAGAGGGTTGAACGAATTTGTATATTTCGGTGTCCAGAAAGGGATACAAACTGAAGCCTAATTAGTTGCTGTCAGTATGGGACGATCACTTAATTAGACATTGCGCCAACATAGTTGCTAATCACTTGTCTTCGCAAGCCTCTGCACCGCAGATGTGAAACGAGCGGATGTGTATGCCATTTCGGGGTAAAAATGAACTTTGTAGGGATAATGAGGGAGGTTAACAGAGGATTTAGTCTGGGGGCAGCAGTACTGCCATGCAGCCGAAGCGGATTTCGGTTCCTAGGCGCCCTGCCAGAGGCGCCGTCCGGAACGTTTCTTCAGTAGGGAGAATTGTTACCAGTGCAAATCACTGACAAATGAACTGGTTCATGGAGTCAATAGCTCCAAGCCAGCAGGAGCAGCCAGTTCTCCCGACCTTCCTGCCTCCAGCGCATAACGGGCCAGTCAAGCACGTTAGCACAGCACCTCGAGCACAGCCAGGCGTTAGACGGGTCTTTGATGGGCGCTCAGAGAGGAGTTACAATCAAAATCCCCACTAGCAAACATTCAGGGCAAGGCCAAGCAGGGAGCAGCAGCTCCCCGCCCCCCCGTAGCAGGTCTCACTCCGAGGTGCCTAAAGCAGGATGGCCCAGGCGGAGTTTTGAATGCTGGGTTCGGGAACAAAAGCGAGGGAAGGGGACAAGTGAGGAGGTTAGAAGGCTGGGGACATTTTCTTAACCTCCTGGTTCAAGCCCCTTTGGCCTGTACTTCTGCTGGGGAGCGTTCCCGTGCGGGCCGGGCACTATCGGCATATACAGCCCTGACCGCCGCATTCTGGAGTGCAACGAAGCGGGCCGCGCCCGCTCCGGGCTGCCCCCCTTCGGGGAGTCATACAGCCCTGCTCCCAACAGGGGGCAGCCTCTGCCGACAGAAAGCCCCCTCCCCCAGGACTGACGCCTGGCTCGTCCAGCAACTCCGCCGCTAACTCTTAAAAAAAATATTTTTAACCATTTAATGGGGCTCTGGTCTGAGATACAAGCCCGAGGAAGAGAGGAGAGAGACACCTGCGATCTTGAAATGTACTGCCAATCTCCTCTGCAGCGCCTACTTCAATGCCATGCAGCTAACCGGTCGCCATCAACAAAGTTCTGGAAGTGCCAACTATCGGTCCCAGAGTCTCTTACACTCCATTGTAACGGTGTAAGACGCTTTGAGGGCTACGGGGGGAGAGAGGAGGGCAATGCATCCAAAGGCAGAGCAGTAGACTATTCGGGCAGATGAAAACAGGATCTTTTACAGATTCAGCAGCCCTGGAATCGCCTCTGATCCTGTTTTTACACAGGGTGTCTGGAAAGCCGGGTCAGGCATCTGGTTTTATGGTACCTTTTATGTGAGCACTGCCTTGGGTAAGTAGTTATCCAGAGCCATTCGGCGCTGGTGGGTTGTAAAATGCAAAAACGAGTGCTATATACCGCATTGCTCTGTGGTTTCAAAGAAAACGATTTACAAAAGCGAGGCCTTCCCCTTTTCCCTCCAGTGGTTTTAAATAAAAAAGGGGGTACAGATTTTACATGTATGTAGGGTTCAAGTTTATAGAAAAAAGCCACTTACTCGGACACGGTCACCAATGTATTAGTTCACAGAGAAAGGGGAAAAGGGTTTTTCCCTCCCCAAAAGCCCCTTTAAAGTACACTCCAGCACTGACAGAGTTGAATGAACTTAGAAAAGATTAGTTTCTTGGAGAAACTGAACTTTCCATGACCCCCCCAGTGTAACCAATTTAGCATACAATTGACAATTAAATACAAACAAACTAACAGACTTTCCAACATGGAGTCCTCAGAGCATCAAAGGGGCCCCGAAAAGCCTCCTTTCTCCATTGCAGACCCCAACGGAATCCTTTGCAGATGCAAAGTGACAAACGCCACAGTTTAGAATCCAATTAAAAGGGAAAAGTGTGCGCGGGGGGGGGGGGGAGGAGGAGAAAGAGAACCAGGTTCTTAAACTGGCCTGGAGCCAGGGTTCCTTAAAGGCACAGGCCTCCATTACTGCCCGCACTCACTCCCCCGGGACTCTGCTCCCCAGAAACAGAGTGCGGAAAGATGCCTGTAAAAACCTCAGCTGCTCGATGTTGGAAGGCAAGATGCGCCGCGTGAAAGAGCTGAATTAAAGCAAGTGCCTTAAAGACTCGTCACTTACTTTACAAGAAGCCTGTTGGCGATGGGCAGGGGGCAGCCTGGCCCTGCGAAGGGGGGGGGGGATTTCAGAGCCACACGTCTCCAGCTGGGCCGGAGGAGGTGGAAAGCCCAGAGCGGGGGACATGAGGATGGCCCACGCTGTCCGGAGGGGGGGGGGGCGAGAGCGGGACAACCCGTCCATCTAGCCACAGGCAATCCCCCCTCTGCTCAAAGGTTTGCCGACATCCAGGAACGTTTTCCAGCCCTGGAGCGAGCCCGGCGTGGCCACGAGCCGCCCCTCACCCAGCCAGGCACTCACCTCCATTGCCGGGGGAGTCACGGAGCGAGAGCAGCCAAGTAATCCAAGGCGGGCCGGGGGGAGACGAGTAAATCCGGGCTCGCACGAATTAGGCGGTATCCTGCAAAGCGGCGGCCGGCGGCGGCTGCCAGGGGCCAGGCAGGGAGCGAGCCCGCCGCGGAGCAGCGCTGGGGCCCGCCGCGCTGACAACAGGCAGGCGCCAAACGGTGCCGGGTGCGGGCGCTCCCGGGGCGGAGCGGGGCACCGGGGCAGGCGCCTCTCCAAGGTCCATCCGCAACCGCAGGGCGTCGGGCTCCCCAGCGAGAGAGACACGCGCGCGCGGCGCCCGTGGGCGGGAGACACACACGCGCGATCTCCGCCAGCTGCAGCGAGCGCGCCCCCGGGCTCCGATCCTGGCCACCAGCCCAGGCCAGGTGCCGCCGCCGCCGGAGAAACCTTCCTGTCCTCGCTCGCTCTCTGCCGGCTGGCGCGGCCCCCGCCGAAGCTCCGTGCGGGCGAGGGGCGTGAATCCCCCCTCCCGCTCTCCTAGAGGCTGGGCGCCGCGCAGCTGGGCGTCCGGAGCTGCCGAGCCGTCCGCGGGCTGCCTCCTTCCATCTTAAGCAGCGGGGGGCGTCAGGAATTGCTCTTCGGCACCACTGGCGGGAGGGGGCTGCGCCTCTGGGAGGGGGCGGCTTTTCCCGCAGCCGCCACGGGGAGCGGGGCAAGAAGAGCCGGGGGAGGCAGCGAGGGGCAGGTCCCGGGCTCAGGGGCCGTGACTCTCTCAATCCATTGCGGGGCAAAGCCCCCGGCACACGCGACCCACGGGCGGGAGAGGCGCTCGGCTCTGGCCCCGCTCCCTCCGCCCCCGGGTCTCTATCGCTCGCGGCTCTCCTCTGCGCCCTGCCTCGCAACAGTGCACGGAAAAGTTCGGCGGTCGAAAAACTTTAGGCGGTGCGCATGCGCCTTGCGCCGGCCTATGGCAAACCAGATTGGGTTTTTAAAGCTGTACCACAGACAGGACCCCCAGCACAAACCTCGGCACTGCAGAGATGCTCCGCGGAACCTCTCCCGCCCCCCGCCGCTTTCGAACGGGTCTCTGTCCCGTGCAGCCATCGTGGGAAAGAGACACATGCCTGCAGATGATTAGCTGCCTGCTTTTAGCTAGCGCCGCGGGCTTCAAAGCAGGCAACCTACCCCGAAACGCAAATTAGACCAGCTTCCTTCCTAGACAGTCTCACCCTAAGACAGGGCCAGTCCTGGGATTAAAACCTGTGTATGTACCCACTCGATGAAAGGAAACCCCGCCTCGGTGAGAAGTGATTATATGTGACATAGACACAAATGCACGGACAGTGCCGTATCTAATATGATATCGTTTTATATAGAATTCGCCGAATGCATCATCCCCCATAAATAGCCACACGCACTATACATCACACGGGGAAGCTTGGCGTGTGTGTTTCTCTGTTAAGAACTCTTGTTTGTCAGTGCACTTCTCACTTGGTTGGAGATGTGTTTCCGACTATACTTGACAAATGTCGGGTTATTAAGCAGGCTTGATTTATTTGATTTCCCCCTTCTGCGGTGTTTATTTCCGCTGTAAATGTGGCAGGTTGTTGTCAAAACTGTTTAGGTTAAAAAACGCAGGACCTAATGAAAGCCAAAGTCGAGGAGGGTTTCCTGAAACCTTTGTACTTCACAATGGTTTCTCCCTTCTGCGACCCTCAGCCAAGGATTTTATTGAGTTTCTCGCAACTCACATGCACCCAAGTGCAGGAAGTAGCAGCATTCCCTGAGCCATTTCATAATTCCTCGCTATTTCTCTTTTATTCCTCGATAACTGCAGGTCCGGGGGTCAGGGTGTCACATTATCAAAGCAGCACTGAGAAATCCAAACAGGACTGAGAAAACAGCCCTAATATCAATAAACCCATTCACTCTTTCAAAGTCATTTCCAGTGCAAATAAAATCCCTTGGGGAGTCCAACGGGAGAAACAAACATCTCAACTACTCTGATTCCATTGCTCCTGTAGACACTTTTGCAGGGCCTCTCACTTTTTACACACATATTCTATGCCAGGGGTGGATAACCTCAGGCCCGGGGGCCGGATGCGGCCCTCGGCTTGCCTGTATCCGGCCCCCGAGGCTCAGCCCCGCCCCCCAGCATTGGGGAGCCCGCGCTGGTGCTCCAGCCCCCCTGCTGCTGGAACACACAAAATCTTCCAGGCTGCTCCCCATAGGTTCTGGTGTGGGAGGGGAATGTCTGTCTCTTTCTCATTTGGGGACCACAATAAAGGGGTTTTTCCTGCTTCTCACGTGTGTGTGGCCCCCCACTGATTTTTCTATGGGTTAGTGGCCTCCGACCCAAAAAAGGTCCCCCACCCTGTCCACACCCTATGAGCACACACAAATATACCCTCTCCCAGATGAGTACAACTTTGCTTTTTGACAACGGAGTTTTCTTAGCACAGCTGACCAGCCTAGACAATGCAATGCCCTCCCACCAAGACAAGAAAGTAATGGCATTTCTGGGAGTAGCTGTTTGTGCCCAGTGACAGTGTAAACACTCCACAAAATATTCCTTACCTTCTCCGTTAACCATTTTTGTAAACAACTCTTCAGTTTGTACAATCCTTTCAAAACCTTTATGGCTCGTTAGTTGTTTCTGTTGACATCAGACATTCTGTAGGATCAAAGTGGTCTGTAAAGCCTGTTTATTTCATACTTACTTTGAAAGATAGTGGCAAGGGGAAGGGAAGATTTGAAAACCTGCCGAATCTCCCTGTGCAACGTTTAGAACCCAAATACAAGTAGTAGAGAGGCTGCAATGAAAGTTTCAGGATGCTGCCAGACACGTAACCACGGATGCATCTGAAATGCCCATAAGAATTGTCTCAACGCTCATAAGAGATGAGAGTTTCGAGGCCTTTTTTCCCGCTTACCACTGATTGAATGATCAAACGGACACTGTGTAAAACAGGACTGTAAAAAAAAAGCACAGAGCCTTTATTCCGATAGATTTAGGTTGAAGGGACAATAAAATACTTCAGATTACTGCTCACCGCCTTGAATCTTATCTAAGCACCTGAAGCAGAGAGCGGTCTGTTATCAACACCATTTATTGTTCTTGTTAGCTGTTCCTGTTATTTGGCCAACCTCTCCCTGGTTTTAGGTAGATCTGCAAACCCTTGAATGGCTATGTAATCAGCTATTTGCAAGGATAGACCCTGATAATCAACATCTAACAGGAAAGTGAGGAGTTCAAAGAATCTATCTATTCTCATCAAGCACGCCAGACTGTGTATCTCTACCAGTCACGCCTCTCCTTTGTCAATAGCAAAGGACTAAAACCTCAACAAAAATGAAGTCAAAAGAGCCAAGTCCCCAGCTAACTGGGCACAGTTCACATGCAATGGAATAGCAGCTTTTTTTTTTAATCAAACTTTTGTCGAGGCATTTTTCTCTCCTTTTCAATCACAAGACACACAGGGATAGCGGCAGCGTAATATACCAATACATTGTTTTTCTATTATTTAATGAAAATACTCCCCGTGTATTCAAAGGTAAATAAATCAGTCTTCATAACGTGAGCTTTGGTTCCTACCCCCGCAACTTTGATACGGAATTTATATATTACATGGATCGCCAAACTTCCAATTCCAGGCCGGGGGGGGGGGGGGGGAATAAAGGGGCTGTTCGTTCCTTTTAGGAAGACCAACCTTAGTTTTATGCCTAGTAAATAATATTTTATTGCCTTTGGTTTACTGTGGCATTTCTATTATCCCCTCCAGGAGTCTGCAAACTGCTTGGGCTAAAGGTCATTTCTCAAATCACTAGAATTAGTGAAGAATAGCAGAAAACTGTAAAAGAGGGAGGGGATGCGCAGTCAAACAAGCAGGATCGCCGGGAATAAGCTAATAAAGAGCCCCAAGCGCTCACGTTTGTATTTCAGGGTGATGTTTGTCCTGGTGTAATGGAATAATGTCGTGGGACAGAGGAAGGCGATTTAACGTTGGACGATCAATACAGAGAGGCAAGCAGGCGAACGTATTAGCAGCACTTTGGCAATAATCAAAGCAAACACTGAATCAGTTTCGTTGCTGGGATTCTTGCGGGGAGGGGGCAGTCAAAATCATATTTCTGAACAGGGAATGTATAAATCCCAGGCAAGATTTCAAGTCACGGGGCATAGGAGTGGAACGGAGAGGCAGCAAGCCAAACATCCTGCAAGTCTTTAAGAATTTTAATTTCTCCTCGCTATTTAAAACAGCTGGGTAAGGCAAAGGGGGCGGGAGAGAGAAGTATCAACAACATTACAACCACTGATGCTTTTGTTTTCCAGTTTTAGTGGCAGCAGAGATCTTAAGTTACCAGAGCCTCCATGCCTGTGTGCCTTACTGCTAACGAGTAAAGTACTTTCGTCAGAAAAAAAATGCTAATTATAATTTACATTAAGAGAAAAACTGCGATTAAATATCCCAATAGGCAAATCTGGACACAGCAGCTACTGGCTGCTTTTTCAGTGCTTTATAGTTGTTATAGAGCCTGTAATATGATTAAATATTTTTAGCACAGAAAACACATTATTTCTTATCTCACAGATACACTTACATAGTTAACTGCACAGTGTAATCTATGCTAGCAGAATACTTGATACATTTGTGTGTTCATTTCAACATGAAATCCCATATGATTTATATTCTGACACCTTGGCCCATGGCCATACACCAAAAGCAAGATCCATTCAGAGCTTGATAGAGATCTGGCTCCTCCCTCTACAAACTGTTTGGGAAACAGGCAGCTGTTTTCTAGAAGAAAAAAAAAGCCTGATTTTCTAAATTGCTCACACTTGAATATATATTATTAATGCACATTGCATGTTATTGTCACTTGTGTGCATGCATAATCACATACTTCATCCTGCAAATACTTGCATACCTGTTTAACTTATACTATCCTGCATTGTCTTAGGAGCATTTGTGTTTGCAGGATCAGAGCCATAAGTGGTAGTGGGAATGGCCATGTGATTACAAAAAAAACATTTATCATGGTACTTTGAATCTTCACATGAACTGTCCCTCTGAGGCAGAGTTTCCTAGTAGATGCTGATCACTATAATGCAGTTCAGGAGAGGCCTGGCTTCTAGTACTAGCTTTGCACTGTCCTTCTGGATGACTTTGGGCAAGTCAATGTCCCACTCTGTGCCTCGGTTTCCACATCTGCAAAATGGAGCTGATACTGACTCCTTGGAAAAGTGCTGTGTGATCTACTGATGAAAGGTGTGATAAAAATAGCTTCACCTGCACTCTGCTCACTAATTCATCTGCCTGAGGGACTACTTTTAACATTCCGAAATGCCTAAGCACTTTCAAATAGCTGCAATTAAAAAAAGCAAACAAACAAAACTTCTCTAAGAATACATCTTTCTCATGCCCCTGTATGGGAATTTCTCTCCTCTACCAATCACCCATCTCTTCCCCACTCCCTAATAAAACTCCAAATTTTGCCTGAGGTAGAGAGGCTAATAGTTTTGCCAACTCTTCTGATTGTATCTCAAGTTTTGCAATAATTGGAGTTTGTCCTAAAGTCCCAGCTGCTGAGAAAGAAATTGCATAAGAAGTTCAGCTTTCATTTAAGTAATATGATTCTAGTCCTCACAGTTGCAGAGTGAGCTTGGAAAAGCAAAAGCATCCTAAAACTTCAGACACTAGAAGGCAAAGAAAGAATCCAACAGATAAGACAGTGTAGTATTCTCCTGATTTTTTAAGCCAAACTCCTGATTTTTTTGATGGGAAGAGGACTTGATTCATGATTTTTTAATATCTAGAGTTGGCAATACTGAACAATAAATATTGAAAAGAACCTAAAAAACAACAAAAGTCTGGAAGCACTTTAAAGAAAAAAAACATGTAGATGGTTTCATGGGCTTTCGTGGGCATAGCCCACTTCTTCAAATAACGGGAGTGTTGGAAGTCCAGAATCAAGAATAAATAAGGGAAGGGGTGGGGGGGGGGGGGGGGACATTGAGTAGATAAGTTTCAAAGGGATAGGCCAGCTAGTCTGTAACAGGAAAAACTTAAAAAAACAATAAATAGTTTATCATCATCTTAAAGACTAAATAGTTAAAAGAGGCAGATAAGAACCATTAGTTTGCACTAGGAAAGGAAGAGTACTAACACCAGATTCTACACAGATATCAAGAACCACTAGCACCTTCATTGTTTATTTGGTTGATAATGTGCGAGCCATACAATATTGTGATTTAGACCATTTGCATGAGAATTAAACTTGTGAATGAAGTGGAGTTCCAATCCTTCTCTGTGTATTTGGCTTGTGGAATAGGTCTGAAACATAACAGCAACTTGTATATCCCTTAATGAGTGTCCAGGGAGGTTAAAGTGTTCCCCAACAGGTTATTGTGTGTTGTCTTTTCGGATATCTGATTTGTGTCCATTAATTCTTTCCCATAGGGATTGTCCAGTTTGTCCAATATATATTGAAGTGTGGCATTTGATGACATAGATCACATTACTGGATGTGCAGTTAAATGAGCCTCTGATCTGGTGGCTGATGTGGTTGGATCCAGTGATGAAATTGCTTGTATAGAGATGTGGGCAGAGTTGGCACCGGGGTTGTTGCAGGGGTTGGTTCCTGTATGCTTATGATGTAGCTGTGTAGCGTGGTTACTGGAATGGATTTGTTTCAGGTTAGGGGGTTGTCTGTAAGCAAGAATAGGCCTTCACCCAAGGCCTTTGAGAGTGAGTCTTGGTAGAGACATATTTATATCATTTATATTTATTAATGTAATAAGGTCTCACAGCTACTGTTTTGGTATGTGCATATATTAATGGGCTTAGGGGAGTCAAAAGCTCTACTGGGCAAGGCGGAGGGGAGGGCACCTCTGTGCTCCTGGAAGAGGTGGGGCCTTGAGCTGAAAGGGCAGGAGGTAGCCAGGCTCTCAGCACTACCTTGACTGTGGTGCACCCTCTCACCCAGCCTTCAATGCTCCCTGGAGTGTGCCATGTGACATTCCACCAGTAATTTAAAGGGCTCTAGTAGTGGCAGTGGTGGCCAGAAGCCTGGGCCCTTTTGAATCACTAGGCCCTGGGGCAATCACACATTTTGCCCACCTATCATCAGGCCTGAATGGGCCTGTTAAATGTATAACAATTTAAAACGTGAGTGTGTTGAGTTAACTCATTTCTTGTATTGGGTGCCTTGGAGCTGTATAAACAGAATGCACAGGACCTGATCCTCAGGGCTGGAGATGAACTGGTGAACTGCAATGAATGCTGGTCAATGACAAGGTGTGCTTAAAGCTCACTTGTTATTCCACAAGGGAAGGAACGCAAGACAGAATAGGGAAAGGACCAGTTAAAGAATATTTAGATAATCTAGAAGTGCTCCAGTCAGTACAGCCTGATGAAATACATCTTATGATACTCAAGGAACTAGCTGAAGCAATCTCGGAACCATTAGCAATTAACTTTGTGAACTGATGAAGGATGAGTGAGGTAATAAACAACCAGAAAATGACAAACGTAGTATCCATTTTTAAAAAGAGGAACAAAGATGACCTGAGGAATTATACTCAGGCCAGTCAGCCTAACTTCAACACCAAAACACATTATTAAGTAATTACTTGGAGGATTATAGGATAGAAGGATTAACCAGTATAGATTTGCCAAGCACAAATCATGACAAACTGGGATACTGGACTAGTGAATGGGGGGAAGCAGCAGATGTGATATATCTTGATTTTATTAATGCTTTTGATACGATCCCACATTACATTGTCATAAGCAAGGTATGGAAATCTGGCCTAGAAGGAATTATCATAGGATGTGTGTGTGTGCATAACTATCTAGCCCAAATCCAATGAGTAATTCATAGTTTGCTTTTAAATTGGATCCCAGAGGGGGTCAGTTTTGGGTCCATTACTATTCAATATTTTTATTAATGATTTGGATATTGGAATAGAAAGTATGCTTATAAAATATGCAAATGGCACTTCACTACAAAGGTTGCAAGCAGTCTGGGGAATGGAAGAATTCAAAACAACCTTGGCAAACTGGAGATTTGGTCTGAATTCACCAAGATGGAATTCTGTGAGGACAAGTACAAATCAAAGTACTATACTTAGAAAGGAAAACTCCAATGCACTAATGCAAAGTGGAGAATGGCTGGCTAGATGGTAGTACTGCTGAAAAGGATCTGGGGGTGATAATGGAACACAAATTGAATCTGAGCCAACAGTATGATTCAGTTACAAAAAAGCCTCCTACAAATCTGATGGTATTCAGTTATAGGTGATTATTGGGAGATAACTCTACCCCACATTGGTGTGGCCTCATCTGGAGAACTGTGTCCAGTTCTGAGTATTACACTCTAGAAAAGATGTAAATAAATTGGAGACACATCACAGGAGAGCAACAAAAATGATAAAAGGTTTAGAAAAACTGACCCATGAGAAAGACTAAAAACCTAGACAGGTTTAATCTTAAGGAAAGACTGAGAAGGTAGTCTGATAAATGTCTTCTGTTATGCTCAGAGCTGTTATAAAGATGATTCTTTATGTTCTTTATACCTCCTGAAGGTAGAGCAAGAAGGAATGGGCTTAATTTGCAGCAAGTGAGATTTAGGTTAAATATTAGAAAAAACTTTTTTACTATAAGAATAGTTCAGCTCTGAAACTGTTTTCCATGGGAGGTGGTATATTTGCCATCATTGGAGGTTAGACAAATACCATTCAGGGATGGATAGGTATACTTGATCCTGCCTCAGTGGAGGGAGCTAGACTAGATGATCTCTTGAAGTCCCATCCAATTGTCTATTTATCTGACTCTGTTGTAGCTGTCATTAGGGCTGGGCTCCCTGTGATTCATCAGAATTGCCTGAAGGTTGCTGTAACTTATGCTAGGAGACAAAAATGAGGCTGAGGATTGGCAGGGTGTAGGCAGTCTCACCCATACCCTCTCCATTCCAGCTGTGCTTTCTTTTCACAGTTATATCAGAAAGGAGACAGCAATGTGGGAACCCCTGTGCTATTTGCATATCATCAGAGGACCACCCTTACACAGTGAGGAATTCTCTGGTCTGGGTAAAGTGGCATTAAGGCCTAATTACATGGTCAGTGCTTTAAAAACTGTCTGTCCCAACTCAAGATTCCTACCAATAACGTGGGAGTGCAAGATTAGATTGCAAGCTCTCAGAAGCAGAGATGATCTTTTTGGTCTTTGTATCCTTCTAGTGTAATGGGGTCCTGGCTGTTGGCTACAACTCCTATCCAATATAATAATACAAATACTGCTAATTGTAGTATGAAAAATCTTTTTCCCAGGGCTGCTCTTCTGTAAGATCTGCTTCACAGTGCTGCTTCATCACAATGGAAGGTGATCACTAATCTTCACATCCTGCTATCTGATTGGTAGGTCAAAAGATGCTGCAGAAGCCTATTTATTGGCTTCCCCATGCCAGAGAGGCAGGCCCATAAGCCCTTTCCTCCTTGCTGTCCATCATTACACACCCAGAACTGCACTGTATGAACACACCCAGAACTGCACTGTATGATTGCTGGATAGTTGTTGAAGTGAGTTAGTTTCAGGGTAGTTAAAGCATGTGTATCCTGTGTATCTTCCTGCATGTCTAGGACAATTCCAGCTCAACTGTGAGCACTGCTGTGATAGAACATTTTTCTTGATGCTCCCTGAGGAGTGGTTGGTAACAAATTGGGAGAGGGCTGTCGCAGAAAAACAACTGTCCAGTCAGCCTACCTCTTGTATAATAAATATTAAAGCCCAGATCTTGAGTGTATGAGGGAGGAAAACCATCACACTTGGATTCTGGTGCATTGCTATTGTAATAGCAGATCCAATAAGGTTAAACCTCCATTGTCCACTACATTCCACACCACTCCAGTTCATCTGTGAAGTAAATGTCTGTCTGGCGCAGCAACGGGCACTCACCTCTACCTAATGGACTCCTTCAGACTCCTGTTTTAACTATCGAAGCACAGACCACTGGCATCTAACATCATGGCAACTTTTCTTCCAGCTGAGCATTCTTCTGTAGCAACCCTTGTAGTCACAGTCAGCAGAAGAGCCAAGCAAAATTACAGCTACAGTCACAGACACACTTCGCCTGTTTGATAAGAATTGTTCTCTTGTTGTTAATTAGAACTGTCATTATTGTAGCATGCCAATTTAGCAACATTAATGCACTAAACCAGCTCTCCCCCTTGCTAGTTTTTGTGTGATCCTCACACAGCACTTCCTTCCTGAACTGTGAGCATATCCAGATGACACTATGATTGCCTGAAATACTTATGGGGTGGCATTTTAGTGTCAATAGAGTCAGCAGCAAAACTCTCATTGACTTAAATGGAGCCAGGATTTCACCCATGATGAGAATCATTTTTTTTTCTGATGGGCTACATTTATAACTGGATTAAGACACTGCTGAATGCCAGCAGCTAAGGAATTATCTATTTTTGAAGGCAACTGTTGCTCTCTTGAATTGACTTGAGGAGGACAATATAGAGAAGACGAATATGGAAAGGTTGAATAACAATAGAGTTCTCTATTATCTCACAGTCCTGATGCTCTACAAAATCTTCACAATCCTATCTGTAAAAAGAGGGATGTTCTTAGGTCAGCAGAAAAGGGAGACGGAGAGGAAGAAGAGGAGGTATAATAAAGAGAGAACAGACAAGTAGGTGGAGGAGTTCTGTCTCCATCAACCTGTCTATTTTCCCACATGTACAGAGAGGCTACACAATACTGTAGTGTAAAGATTTGACTGACACAAGTTTGTGCTACTCATGAGTGGCCAGGCCATGAGTGAGTTCTCCATGCAATCCCATGCTATATTGGGAAGTCTCAAGGAAAATGTTACCAAGTGTCAAAATATTTAATTTGCCTATTCTTTGTATCCTTCCTCTTGCTTAGATAGGTGCCTTGACTACTCTAAATCCTACTGTACAGTTCTCAAAGGATGAAAAACAGTTCTAACAAATACATTTCAAAACTCTACAGACTACTTAGCATAGCTTTTCTATACATAAAATTGTCACCAACTTAATGTCTGATACTGCAGTACCTCCCACTTTGGGGACTGTCTCATTTGGAATACTAGACCTTACACTTGTCTTCGATGCAGAACTGAATATCGCTAGTCTTGCAACTGATACCAGAGCAGTTTGGGGGAAGGGAGGAATGCCACATGTAAAATATAATTTTAACATTGACTTGTGAATTATTATTTTGTCATGTCCTCATGAGTGTATAATTATTATTGGGATTCTACAAGGGAATGAGGAGAACGATGATGTTAACTTCACAGATTGGGATGCACAGAGTCACAGAAGAGGGTGCACAGAGCGGAATATGGCCCAGGATGTCTATAAGGGTATGTCTACACTACAGCACTAATTCGAACTAACTTAATTCGAATTAGTTAATTCGAACTAAGCTAATTCGAACTAACGCATCTAGACCTAAAAACTAGTTTGAATTAGCATTTTGCTAATTCGAACTAGCATGTCCACATTGAGTGGACCCTGAATCAAAGTAAGGCTGGCCGGAAGCAGTGCCGGCAGGGCATCAGGTTAGGACTTAAGAGCGTGGAGCTGCTGTCTCAGGCTAGCCGAGGGTTGTGCTTAAAGGGATCCGACCCCCACCCCGGACAGACAGTTTTCACAGTTCCCCGCTTGCTTGTCTACCTTGATGAGGAACAGCAAAGCAGTCCTGGCTTGGAGTGCCCTGAGTGCCCACATTAGGCGCATCACAGCACTCGGCTATCAGCACGGCTGCACTTGCCGCAGGCTGCCATTCGGCGGGTGTGTGTGGGGGGGTCAATCAGGAGGCTGCAGGAGAGTTTCCACCCCGAGGAGCCCGCAGAGCCAGCCCAGTCCTCCTCATCGGGAGCTCGTACCCCAGTTCTCCCTCTCATCCTTCCACTTACCCGTCCCTAGCCCCCCTTCCTAATGTACAAAATAAAGGACACGTGTGGTCAAAAATAGAAACTCTCTTTATTGAACAAAACTGGGGGGTATGTCTACACTACAACGTTAATTCGAACTAACTTAGTTCGAAATAGTTAATTTGAACTAAGCTAATTCGAACTAACGGATCCAGACTAAAAAACTAGTTTGAATTAGCGTTTTGCTAATTCGAACTAGCATGTCCACACTAAGTGGACCCTGAACCGGGCTTAAGGATGGCCGGAAGCAGTGCTGGCAGGGCATCAGAGAAGAACTTAAAGCGTGGAGATGCTTTCTCAGGCTAGCCGAGGGCTGTGCTTAAAGGGTCCCAACCCCCACCCCGGACAGACAGTTCTCAGGGGTGCTCCGCTTGCAAAGCAGTCCTGGCTTGGATTGCCCGGAGTATCCACACTGGGCACATCACAGCACTCGGTCATCAGCCCGGCTGCACTTGCCGCAGGCTGCCATCTGGGGAGAGGGGGCAATCGGGGGGCTGCAGGAGAGCTTCCACCCCCAGAAGCTCGCAGAGCCAGCCCAGTCCTCCCCAATGGGGGCTCGTGCCCCATTCCTCCCTCACCTCCTTCCACTTACCCTTCCCTAGCCCCTCTTTTTGATGTACAAAATAAAGATAACGTGTCTTCCAAAATGGAATCTGTCTTTATTGAACAAAACTGGGGGAAACTGGGAAAAGGAGGTGGGAGAGGGGAAGAGAGAGGCTGGGAGAGGGGAGGGCAACTAAAATGATCAGGGGTTGGGAACAGGTCCCATTTGAAGAGAGGCTAAAGAGACTGGGACTTTTCAGCTTAGAAAAGAGGAGACGGAGGGGGGACAGGATAGAGGTCTCTACAAGCATGAGGGGGGTAGAGAGGGTGCATACAGAAAAGTTCTTCATTAGTTCCCATAAAGAAGGACTAGAGAACACCAAAGGAAAGGAATGGGTAGCAGGCTTCAAACTAGTAACAGAAAGTTGTTCTTCACAAAGCAAAGAGTCAACCTGTGGAACTCCTTGCTGCAGGAGGCTGTGAAGGCTAGAACTAGAACAGAGTTTCAAGGGAAGTGAGATCAAGTCATGGAGGCTGGGTCCATGGAGTGGTATTAGCCAAGGGGTAGGAGTGGTGTCCCTGCCCAAGATTTGTGGAAGGCTGGAGAGGGATGGCACGAGACAAATGGCTTGGTCACTGTCTTCGGTCCATCCCCTCCAGGGTCCCTAGGGTTGGCCGCTGTCGGCAGACAGGCTACTGGGCTAGATGGACCATTGGTCTGACCCAGTACGGCCATTCTTATGTTGTTATGTTCTAAGCTCAGGGCTCAGGTTCAGGGGTCTCACTGGACCACCTTGATTTTCATGCAAACCTGCTCCTGGGTGGCCAGGCTGGCAGCTATCCTGCCCTAGACAGCCACTTTTCTGTGCCTAGTGCGGAGGTCGTGGACGTTGGATGCCTCCCCCCAAACCTGGATGAGGTCCACGATCTCCGCACTAGACCAGGCGGGCGCCCACCTCTTGTGGCCCTGGGCAGGCTCCTGGGAGCCACCAGTCTGGTCCCAGGAAGAGGTGGAGGGCTGGGTGTCAGTGGGTGGCTGGCTCGTGCCGTACCAGGTGCAGGGTCTGCTGGCTGGGTGCTCGCAGGCTTGCACCTGGCACGGGCACTATAGCCAGACCATGCCCCTTTAAGGGCTCCGGGGCCCGGAGGGGGGCAGACAAGTTTCCCTGGTTGTGCCCAGAGTGGCCACTAGGGCAAGATGGGAAGGGCTAGCCTCCCACTAGTTCGAATTAAGTGGCTACACAGCCCTTAATTCAAACTACTTAATTCGAACAAGGCGTTAGTCCTCGTAGAATGAGGTTTACCTAGTTCGAATTAAGCGCTCCGCTAGTTTGAATTAAGTTCGAACTAGCGGTTTGCCTGTGTAGCGCTTATGAAAGTTAATTCAAACTAACGGCTGTTAGTTCGAATTAACTTTGTAGTGTAGACATACCCTAAAAGACTATATATTTGGCTTTTGGATAAAAAAAATCACCTATTCATAAATGAATAATTTAAAAGATGCTGTCCAATATTATGTTTTACTCGGCTGAATTAATAAAGTTTGCTACATCCTATCATGTTCACATACTGCACCTCTTTTAGAAATATATTTATATTTAAAATTCTTTGTTGTATTTGTCTGGATAGGATTTTTAAAGGCAATGCAAAGTGAAATCAGATTTTTCAAAATATTTGTTTTTTTAAAAAAAACTTCCTATAAATGTGGTATTCATTTTAACTAAATCTCCTGTATTTAATCATAAAAATGTTAACATTGTCTTTGTCATGAAATTGCACCTTGAATCTGCCCTGAAAAAAAAAGGCAAATGTTCCTTGCATCTTAATTCCTGTGAATCAAATAGGATATGCATAATATAAAACTCTCTTCATCTATCATCTTTTTTGAAAATATGGGTTACGTCAGATGCTTTCAAATGCTTTGACTATGCAGATAGGATGAAAGTTACCAAAACATAAAGACCAGATTTTTAAACTTGAGGAACGTCCTAGTCTACACATGGTTGAACTGCATAACAGCACTAAGCTATCATACATCAAGGCATCATGCATGATTGGTTTCATCTGTTTTATCCAAATTGAATAATTATTTACCTTATTTTCAATCTCTAGTTCCACATCTTTGCCTTTAAATAAACTATGTTCTTATCAGAATGGGATAAAATATCAAGAACTGACAGGTTATTATAAAATGCCTTTTTAATACAGTATATTTGGAGTTTGCAGAATTAGATTTTATCATCATTTTGGCACATATTATAAATGCACATTTTAAGCATTTTTTAAATTTTTACCTCAACATTTTTACTGTTGCACAAAATTATGGGGTGGTCAGACAATTATTCACTTACAAAAGATAAGATTTAAAAAGTTAATGTTTTATAAATAAACCATAAATGATCAACATCACATATCAAAATACACAAAGTAAATCTCCAAATATCAAACTCTAAGTTTTAAAACCATATTTTTCTTAATTTGCCTATCTGTACATTTTGATCATCATCAATCATAATATTTTTTATCAGTTGTGTGTGTGTATATATATATACAGGCAGTCCCCGGGTTACGTATAAGATAGGGACTGTAGGTTTGTTCTTAAGTTGAATTTGTATGTAAGTCGGAACTGGTACATATTGTAGGGGAAACTCTAGCCAAACATTTCTCCAGAGCTCAGTTTTATTCTCCCACACCTCACTTCCCTCAGGGTATGTCTACACTACCCTCCTAGTTCGAACTAGGAGGGTAATGTAGGCATACCGCACTTGCTAATGAAGCCCGGGATTTGAATTTCCCGGGCTTCATTAGCATAAGCGGGGAGCCGCCATTTTTAAATCCCCGCTGCTTCGAACCCTGTGCAGCGCAGCTACACGGGGCTCGAACTAGGTAGTTCGGACTAGGGTGCCTATTCCGAACTACCGGTACACCTCATTTCACGAGGAGTAACGGTAGTTCGGAATAGGAACCTAGTCCGAACTACCTAGTTCGAGCCCCGTGTAGCCGCGCTGCACAGGGTTCGAAGCAGCGGGGATTTAAAAATGGCGGCTCCCCGCTTATGCTAATGAAGCCCGGGAAATTCAAATCCCGGGCTTCATTAGCAAGTGCGGTATGCATACATTACCCCGCTAGTTCGAACTAGCGGGGTAGTGTAGACATACCCTCAGTCCTTTATTCTCAAGCTGAGGTGTCTGCTGAGAAAAGCTGCTCCGCGTCTCCCTGGTCTGCTGGGGGGGGGGGCACTAGCTTCGCATCTCCCTGGTCTGCTGGGGGGAAGCAGCTAGTGCGGGGTTGCCACACCCCGTCTGTAAGTAGGGATCCGATGTAAGTCGGATCCATGTAACCCGGAGACTGCCTGTACTAGCAATCTGGTTCCATTTTGGTTTAGGTGGTGCCCATCCTTCCTGTATAGGCTTCCACTTTCCCAAAAGTTTCCCCAGTGCCTAATAAATCTAAACCCCTCTTCTCTATACCATTGTCTCAGCCATGCATCGAGACCCTGTAGTTCTGCTTGTCTACCTGGCCCTGCATGTGGAACTGGAAACACTTCAGAGACTGCTAATATTGAGATCCTGCATTTCAGTATCTTTCCTAGCAGCCTAAATTTGACCTTCAGAACCTCTTGTCTATTCTTCCCTATGTTATTAGTATCTACATGTACAGGTAGTCCCTGGGTTACGTACAAGATAGGGACTGTAGGTTTGTTCTTAAGTTGAATCTGTATGTAAGTCGGAACTGGCATCCAGATTCAGCCGCTGCTGAAACTGATCAGTTTCAACAGCGGCTGAATCTGGATGCCAGTTCTGACTTACATACAGATTCAACTTAAGAACCCCAGGCATCCCCAAGTCAGCTGCTGCTGAAACTGATCAGCGGCTGATTCCAGGAAGCCCGGGGCAGTAGTGCTCCTCGGCGCTACTGGACCAACCCAGCAGCACCCAAGCTGCTCTGCCCCAGGCGTCCTGATTCAGCCGCTGCTGAAACTGACCAGCAGTGGCTGAATCAGGACGCCTGGGGCAGAGCAGCTGGGGTGCTGCCCGGTTGGTCCAGTAGCGCCCAGAGCGGCACTACGGGACCAACTGGCAGCGCCCCAGCTGCTGTACCACAGGTGTCCGGAGCAAAGCCGTGGAGCACGGGGGCAGCGGGACAGCCTAGACGCGCCGTGGCTGTCCTGCTGCCCTTGGGCTCCGTGGCTTTGCTCTGCTTTGCTCCCCGTCCCCCTGGTCTGCAGACCAGGGGGACGGGGAGCAAAGCGGCGGAACACGCGGGCAGCAGACAGCCCAGACGCGTCTTTGCTCCGCGGCTTTGCTCTGCTTTGCCCCCCCCGTCCGCTGCCCGCTCTCTGCTGCCCACGTGCTCCGCGGCTTGGCTCTGCTTTGCTCTGTTTTGCCCCCCCCCCGTCCCCCTGGTCTGCAGACTAGGGGGACGGGGGGAGGCAAAGCAGAGCCAAGCCGCGGAGCAGCGGCCAGCTGACAGCCCAGATGCGTCTGGGCTGTCAGCTGACCGCGTGCTCCGCGGCTTGGCTCTGCTTTGCTCTGCTTTGCCCCCCCCCCGTCCGCCTGGTCTGCAGACCAGGGGGACGGGGGGGGGCAAAGCAGAGCCAAGCCGCGGAGCACGTGGGCAGCGGACAGCCCTGTCCGCTGCCCGCGTGTTCCGCCGCTTTGCTTCCTCTCCCTGGTCTGCTGGAGACCAGGGAGAGGAAGGGCCCCGTTCGTAACTGCGGATCCAACATAAGTCGGATCCGCGGAACTCGGGGACTGCCTGTATATATATATATATATATATATATATATATAGTAAAATCAATGTTTGTCCACATTTACTGACCAAAATTAAAATATTCCAATTTTTACACAATTTCTTCTTAGTAACGTGAATTTAATAAATATGCAAGGCCAAAGGTGTCCCAATTAGTATTTTTAAAAAAGTAGAGAGAAATATAATCTTCATACCTAAATAAATAGAAAACTGAATTCTTTGAAGTATTGGTACTTCAGAATAATCTTTTTTCAAATTCCATGGTACAGTTGGTAGCTGGAACCCTAATAATTAGGACCTAATGATTCTGCAGGAACATTGAACAGGATTGAACAGGATTCGTTATTAGGGCTCAGTCTTTCAAGGTGCTGATCATCCGCAACTCTCATTGTATTCAGTGGAAGAAGTGTCTGTTCACTAACCATAGGGTAGGGCTTCTAGAAGATGATCTGTTTTGAAAGGTGTGTATTTAGTTACAAAATCTGTCTTAACGTAGGTATCTCCAGCAGCCCACTAGCATCTTTTGAGGAGCAATACAGGGGACCCTAAAGAAGCAAAAGATCTTCATGATTTGTCTGGAAAAAGCTTGTAAAGAATGCACATGGCATCTTCAAGTGAGGGAATTTTAAGTTAGAACTGAAAAATGGATAAAGTAATGAAAGGAAGAAAAATGTCATTCCTTTATGCCCCAGTGGCTAAAGTGTAAACCACCATGCGGACTAGTAACCATAGCTAGTGTAGTGCAATACATTTTAAACTGTATTCTTCCATGTGGGGTACATGGTCTGAACAAATTTAGACAAGGATTATCATGCAAGTTATCAGTAGCATCATGGGCACTTTTGTAATTCTGCACAAGTTACAGCAGGGTTTTAGGCTCCGATCCTGCAAACATGTATATAAGTGAGCAATTTTACTCATACACAATTGGGCCATTAGCATGTAGCCACAAAAATATGCTCATTAAGGGCCAAATTCTCAGACCCATACTCATATGAGACACACCTTAATTTTATGAATAGACCCATTGATTTTAGTACAGTTACCCATAGAGTTAAGATGCTTCTTAGAGCATAATTTATTATTCTATAAATGAATATAATTCATTTGAAGGGCAAAGACCAGAATAACACCTCTTGCAACCAGCTGAAGTGTAAACTAAATAATTTTAGAATACTACACTGTTTCAGAATAAGATAATATATATGTAAGAGCTAGTTACAAATTTTCAACAGAACAGTTTTCTGTCAAAAATGTTTTCAAATCACAATATTTTGTTTGAATGTGTTGATTTGACTACATTTTTGACAGAAAAAGTTTAAAACAATTTGAAATAAAAATAGTGTATGTATCAAATTTCTTGTTTGCCAACTTGTTTATTTTGTTCTGATGGTTTTGTTTCAACTTTTATTTTATTTAACATAATTTAAAATACTAAATTTAATATGTAAAATTATGTTTTGACATTATCAAAGCAATATTTTGTTAAGTTTACTTTGATGTTTATGACCTGAAATATTTCAAAATTTCTTCACAAAATATTTTGGGATATTGATTTTTCAGTTGGGCTTATGATGGAGGGGAAAAAAATCTGAAATATTGGTCTTTTCCACAGGACAGAAATTCCATTTTCTAACTAGCTCTTTAAGTAAATTTTAGTTCCAGATAAAGGGAAGACAGTAAAGAATCTCAACTCTACCGTAAATCACTTACCAGTCTTTGACGAATGATTGAGAATTCCTGATCAATATTGAAGACCCTAGAAGAAATTTCCACTAATATCCTATTTGTCACTTTGTTTTCCTAAGCAAGAACACCTTTTTTTTTTTTCTTCAATATGAGCTGGTCTGGTTTTTTCCTGTATTTTTCAAGCCCCAGTGTTTTATTAACCAAACTCCTTGCTTTAGACTTGAGCTCATGTTCTCTGAGGAAGTACAAGTGCTAATTATGCAAGTCTTTCCTTCCCTGTCATAGGCAACATTCACCAGGGAGATTTACAACCTTCACCTTTCAGATTTGGGAACTAGTTGTTTAACCTGAGTAAGAATAATTCTGACATGTTAAATACTATCCAAATTGGAACAGCTGATCCAGCTACTAGTCGTCTGTAAGGACCTGAGACTTTATTCTTGTCTTTTTTTGAGGGGGAGGGGGCATAACACATGGATTTAACAATGATTCCTGAGAAAGGAATTAGTTGTATCACATTATTTAGTTTTAGAAACCAGACACACTATATGTGATTTGTTTATCCTAACTGAATTAACTCTCTGAGGGTATGTCTACACTACAGCACTAATTCGAACTAACTTAATTATAATTAGTTAATTTGAACTAAGATAATTCGAACTAGTGCATCTAGACCTAAAAACTAGTTTGAATTAGCATTTTGCTAATTCGAACTAGCATGTCCACATTGAGTGGACCCTGAACTGGGGTTAAGGATGGCCGGAAGCAGTGCCGGCAGGGCATCAGATTAGGACTTAGAGCGTGGAGCTGCTGTCTCAGGCTAGCCGAGGGTTGTGCTTAAAGGGACCCGACCCCCACCCCGGACAGACAGTTCTCAGGGGTTCCCCGCTTGCTTGTCTATCTCGATGAGGGACAGCAAAGCAATCCTGGCTTGGACTGCCCTGAATGCCCACACTTGGCACATCACAGCACTTGGCCATCAGCCCGGCTGCACTTGCTGCAGGCGGCCATCCGGGGGCGGGGGAGTCAATCGGGGGGCTGCAAGAGAGCTTCCACCCCGAGGAGCCCGCAGAGCCACCCCAGTCCTCCCCATCAGGGGCTTGTACCCCATTCCTCCCTCACCTCCTTTCACTTACCCCTCCCTAGTCCCCCTTCCTGATGTACAAAATAAAGGACACGTGTGTTCAAAAATAGAAACTCTCTTTATTGAACAAAACTGGGGGGGGGGGGATTAACCTCTGGGGAGACTGGGAAAAGGAGGTGGGAGAGGGGAAGTGAGAGGGTGGGAGAGGGGAAGGGGAAACCTGGGAACAGGGAGCTGGAAGGGGGAAGCCAGGGGAAGGAGGAGGAGGGGAAGTATCAAACTATGGTACGCCATATCTTCAGTACTGTGTACAGATGTGGTCTCCTTACCCCAGAAAAGATGTTTTGGCCTTGGAAAAGATTCAGAAAAGGGCAACTAAAATTATCAGGGGTTTGGAAAAGGTCCCATATGAAGAGAGGCTAAAGAGACTGGGACTTTTCAGCTTAGAAAAGACGAGACTGAGGGGGGATATGATAGAGGTCTATAAAATCATGAGTGGTGTAGAGAGGGTGCATAAAGAAAAGTTCTTCATTAGTTCCCATAATAGAAGGACTAGAGGACACCAAATGAAACGAATGGGTAGCAGACTTCAAACTAATAACAGAAAGTTCTTCTTCACAAAGCAAATAGTCAACCTTGTCGCAGGAGGCTTGGAACTCCTTGTCGCAGGAGGCTGTGAAGGCTAGAACTGTAACAGAGTTTAAAGAGAAGTTAGATAAAGTCATGGAGGTTGGGTCCATGGAGTGCTATTAGCCAGGGGGTAGAAATGGTGTCCCTGGCCTCTGTTTGTGGAAGGCTGGAGATGGATGGCACGAGACAAATGGCTTGGTCATTGTCTTCGGTCCATCCCCTCCAGGGTACCTAGTGTGGGCCGCTGTTGGCAGACAGGCTACTGGGCTAGATGGGCCTTTGGTCTGACCCAGTATGGCCGTTCTTATGTTTTTATGTTCTAAGCTCAGGGCTCAGGGCTCAGGGTCGGGGGTCTCACTGGACCACCTTGATTTTCATGCAAGCCTGCTCCTGGGTGGCCAGGCTGGCAGTTCTCCTGCCCTAGACGGACACTTTCCTGTGCCTAGTGTGGAGGTCATGGATGAGGTCCACGATGTCCGCACTAGACCAGGCGGTCACCCGCCTCTTGCAGCCCCAGGCAGGCTCTTGGGAGCTGCCAGCCTGGTCCCAGGAAGATGCGGAGGGCTGGGTGGCAGCGGGTGGCTGGCTCGTGCCTTGCCAGGTGCAGGGTCTGCTGGCTGGGTGCTGGTAGGCTTGTACCTGGCACAGGCACCGTAGCCAGACCATGCCCCTTTAAGGGCTCTGGGGCCGGCAGGAGGGCAGATAAGTTTCCCTGGTGGTGCCCAGAGTGGCCACTAGGGCAAGATGGGGAGGGCTAGCCTCCCACTAGTTTGAATTAAGTGGCTACACAGCCCTTAATTCAAACTACTTAATTCGAACAAGGTGTTAGTCCTCGTAGAATGAGGTTTACCTAGTTCGAATTAAGCGCTCCGCTAGTTTGAATTAAGTTCGAATTAGCGGTTTGTATGTGTAGCGCCTATTAAAGTTAATTTGAATTAACATCTGTTAGTTCGAAGTAACTTTGTAGTGTAGACATACCCTGAATGACTCTTATTTAGATCTAAGAAATGCCACAAAATAACTCTGCACAAAGTCTTAAAATTTGGAGAGAATTTAATAGGAAATTATATTCATTCACAACAATGGAGTACTGATCTCCAAAACTGCAATCAGCAAACTTATAAACAGACATTCTGTAAATTAACTTTCATATGAAGCTCCAAGGTGGTGGTTTCATTTTCTATCCTAAGAGTTAAACATTTGGGCTGCTCAGTTTCTCTCAAACTTTGGCCTCCCTTTTCCTAAGGGCCAAATTCTGATTAATGTTGGGAAAATGGTATTGCCTCTCCCCATTCCTCTAAATATATCTGACCTAAGCAGTAGCAGGGCCTGATCCAAAGTCAGGAGTCTTTCCATTGACAACAGTGTGCTCTGGATTAAGCCCCTTATGAATATTCTTATTCTGACTGACAACAGTGCTGGGCACCACTCCTGACTTTACATGTTCTATATGAGATAAGAGTAGGGATAAAACATCAGAGCTGGGCGGGGGGGGGAGGGTTGGAGGAGGCTATGCAAAAAGCTTGGTTGAACCAGGCATTGATTATACAGGTAAATGTCAAACAAGATACCTCTGCACCATGTATCAACTTTGTCAGTTTTCAATGGAGACATCATAAACTTTTTTTCATACCAATGGCAGATTTGTTTCATGCTTCATGTTTATGGCCTATGGCCATGCTCACCACTATATAGAATTTGGCCACTTATGTTGAAAAGTACACAAAAACACCTTTACAAAAATAAAATTAAATGTAAGCTCCATAAATAAATACACATGGAGAGCTACATCTTCAGACATCAGCACCTAAGCTAAAGCTAGTACCTTTTGGTGTTTGAAATGGGAAAAAAACCCCTAAGTACCAATAGCAAGTACTTCAGTGAAGAATTAATCTGAGTACAATTCTACAACCTCTCTCTCTCTTTCAGTGTGTGTATGCACATATGTGCAGTCACTCATACAAGTGGCATAATTTATATATAAAAAAATAGAGATATTAAGAAAGACAACAAAAAGGCAAACACATGTACCATGTAAAATAGGTGATGATAGTATGATGTGTGTTGTTTTTATTACCACATATTTGGCAAGACTTGGATAACTCACATTTATCCAAAATACATATACATAAAAAATCTAGTATGCCACACTATCACATATTTTATAGGTACATTTCCTCTCATATACACAGCAGACAAATCCTTACCTGAATTCTGGTTAATCATAGATCAGGAGTTATGTATCTCAAATTGTACTATCGTTTAAAAGTTGGACAGGTAGTCATGGGTCATCTAGCATCACTTCACTGCTTTCTGGAGCCATCTAGTTTCTCTTCACTGCCTCCCACAGCTCTCTTAGCTGGCTGGTCCATCTGGAGTTTTCTGGCTGCTCTTCACTGAGCTCTGGGATGGAGGACCTGGAACAGTTTACAGCTGCCAGAACATCTGGAGTCCACTGGCTTCTCTAGGGTAAGGACCCAGAGCACAGTCTTTTTACAGCTGTGCAGCTGGCTTTCCCCTTCATCTGAAACTATGTTTATCCAAAGGTTTCAGACTGTGCCAAAGACCTTTAGATACACGGGTTATACTGTGAACACATGTAAGCTCTTCTATATTGTAAAGCCGATTGCATATTTCAATCACTATATACATTGACTTTAGGCTGCATTTATAGATGTCACTGACTCTCCCTCATATGAGTGACAATCTTGTGCTGCAGCAGTTAATGTAGGTCAAAGAAGAAAAGCAAAGACAGTATAAAAACAACAAAACTAGTCCTTTTTCTACAACTGGATTCACGTGGGTGGGCATATATTTCTGTGGAGCTTAATTGTAGCATCAGGGCCTACCTGGAATACACACAATACTTGGCAGTATGGCAGGCTACATTGCCAAGGGTAGAGGTTTGCCACTTGTTTAAGAAGTCCTGACAAATGCATTCACTCATTGCACTGCTGTGTGTGTAAAACGAGGGCACTACAAGCCCCTTGCAGTAAAATACAGACAGTACCCACATCGAACATCCTTTCTTTTCTCTGAGCCACATTATTTCTGTAGATGTGTGCAGGGCCCAAACTAATTTCAATGGGCGCTACACCTGGGCTTTAGAGAGCAGAACTAGCTTTATTTACAGAGTGAGGGAAAACAGCTGAATATCCTGTGGATCTGTAATTAAAAGTTTTACTTCTTGGAGTACAGAGATGACCCCCAAATCTGAAACTAATGGAAATAAATTCATATAATTATAAAACCTCATGTTTCATACTTCCTGGTAGGCTTTTATGCCACACTGGATGCACTTTGCATAGATTACTATGTTTCTCCCAGGGCCAAATCCTGCTCTCAGAACATAGCACAAGCATCCAGCATATGAACTGGAATTTTTACCATCGATCACTTGGCTTGCTCTAGACTACAGAGTAACACTGAGCCCCTGTGGACTATTACTTATCTTCAGAGCTACAACACTCCTTTACCTTTGAACTACTGAGCAGAAACACAGATCCAGTGGCCTTCCCACATGACCTCAAATTCCTCTTCTGCAGAGGCATAAGAGGAGCTCTCCAAGAAAGAGGTCTCCTTCACAGGCTCCTCAAATCACTCAGCTCCTTCTGTACAACCAAGCCAAAAATGACCTGATTCATGGGGAAGGAGACAAGACCTGCTCATAAAAACAAGTAGTGATCTACAGGCAGAACTTCTCTAGTCTGGCACCCTTGGGGCCAAAGATTTTGCCAGACCATGGGGGGTCAATATTGCCTAGCAGCATTACCAACACTTCCACAGCTTACTGGGCTCTTTGAAGATATTTGGAGATAAATACAGCACAGAACACTTCAGAGGGGTAGCCGAGTTAGTCTGTACAGGATAAACTTAAAAAACAAGTAGTAGTCTGGTATCACTTTAAAGACTAACAAAGCATGTAGGTGGTATTATGCACTTTCAAGGGCACAGCTCATTTCTTGACCAGACTGTTGGATGTCCAGAACCAAAAAAACAGAACACTGACAGCCAGGACCGATAACTGTAAACAAACTTTATGGGACTGCAGGAAACTTGGCCACACCCACGCTAAATGGGCATCCAGGTCACTAAAATAATTCCAGACCAGATGTGGCCGGACAAGAGAGTGCAGGACTAGAGAGATTCAACCTGTGCTATGAAAGCAGAATTTAGAATGATCATTGTTAGACTGATGACTGAATTCCGGTGCATGATATATGTTGTCCAAATAAAGAGAAAAGCAATCATGAATCATTAGATTTGGTCCAGAAAGAAGATGTTATGAGCAATCAATACTCAATGTATAGTGTTACAACTCCAGGCTAGGGAAGCATAAGTAAAATACATAATAAAAGTGCATTTAAATGCAGTTAATAGTGCAACTTAATATCCCATGTAAGTACAGTATTATATAGCTTTATATTGCTCTTACTATGAGGACTAATTTATCGGTAAAGAAACAGAGCTTAATACTAAGAGACTGTGTTTTTAAATAACCTACCTCAAATGCATGCTTACTTACCTTTTATTCTCCTGCTATGTGTGCACTGAGTTGGTCCAGGGAGTTCTATGAGGTAAGAAATTCCTGTCCAACAAAAGTTCCTTTTCTAAAAAAATGAACATAATGGAAAAGGCGAACAACTTACCAGGCAGCTGAAAAAGGAGCTGACTGTGCAGAGAATTTCACACCTTATAGCTTTTGGTCAGTAAAGTATATAAACAAAATGTAATTTTCTATGCAATTATACAGGGTCATGCAAAATATTATGGTTTAGAGTATCACTAAAGGAGTATATTGCGCGCTAAGTCCTTAATTCTCAAAACACTTCTTATCATGAATAATGTTACCCACCTTACAGAAGTAAAGTTACTCTGGTGAGCAGGTGTTTGTGGGACTGGGGCCTAAGAGACAATTTCTTTTTCATCCTTTTTGGAACAGTTTGCATAACAGTAACAATAGGAAGGATACATTACTTTGAATGGTAGCAATTAGAGAAATGAGGAGTGTGATGAATTTACCATGTGGGAAACATTTTATATTAGTTTTAATGACACTACATGGATTTCAGAAAGAAACAGTTTATTAGATGAATAGAAACAAGCTGATCAACAGTAAATACTTCCCATACACATGATAATAATGTTATGATCTCTACATACCTTGGTACTTCACACTTTTACTAAACATTAAATTACAATGACTGTCTAATACATGCCCACAGGTAATTTCTAAGGATTCCTTAGTTTCATATCAATGTCCTTAACCATATATCAATATCACAATCCAGAACATGCCACTTACTTGAGGAAATTATTACATGAAGCACTATCAAATGAGGGTTTAAGGTAAATAGAGAATACTGACCCATTGTTGCAGAACATCACATTCAAACATCACTCTACACATAAAACAAAAACAACTCCCTCACCCCCACACACATTGCAGATATAGTTTGTATCAACACATCTGAGGTCTTTTCATAAACACTGTTAAAAAGGAAATTTAAACTCACTTTCAAATGAAAGTCAATATGCAGTTACGTGCATACTAGATACACAAAATTCATTAAATACAAAATTCATACTGTACATTTAAATGAAACAAATAATGTGCAGTACAAGCCTGATTCCACACTAAAATAATTATTTATTTTAAATGTTAGCCAAAAATTAGTTTAATTCATTACATTTCAAAGGTGTGGGGGGGACTACCAAACATCGCTCAAATAAAATATTTTCCCAACATCACAGTGTTTATTGTAAACCCCGAGATTCTATTTCAGTATATGAAAAGATTTTCCCCCCAAATATCATAGATATCACATGAAATGAAAAAAAATGTTAGACAATTTTGTTTTAGAGGCTAACTCATAGCCCCCCGATAAAAGTTTAGATCAATACTCTTACAACATGAGTGGAGCAAAAAGTGCTCCTAAAATAATGTCTGTGACAAAATTGGCACATACATATAAATAGCTAACTATACAGTTTTGTTTTTATGACCCTATTTTCCCCTAGTTTATTTCCTACTTCAAGTATTCAGTTGCAGAGTTAAGGTAAAGACCTGACTGTAAGAGACAAAGACAGTTGTCCCTTACTATGACAACAAGTTCATCACAAAAAACTAGTTTTGTTGTCTGAGTTTGCAAGTGCAACATTTGTCATGTGTGCTAAATAAACTCCCAAGAGCTTTGCTGTTTTGAAAACAAAGATCTAAAATTCCATTGATAGTTAAAGGACAAACTTTTTAAACATGAATGAATTTGGATAAACTATGCTATACTAATTCTATACAATTTAGTCTATTTACTGAGATGAATCATCAAGAAGGACCCCTGCTTGACTTAGTTGCTTTTTCTTTGTACGAAAAATAATGGTACAACTAAATAAAATACTCTTTTCTAGACAACAATAATTTTAAAGGGGCTAATGTAGGTATGGCTCACATAGGATGTTACTTCTGGGATAATTGCACCAATGTTTAAAAAAAATAACATTTCTGTAAATTCAGTGCAAGACTTGAGGAATAACCACTTTAGAATCCTTTTTTACAGCAGCAAAGAAAAACTACTAAGAATTAAGGCCACCCATGCTTAAATTCATTGTTTGTCCTTTAATAATGCAAATATTCAATTGCCACTTGTGTCAGTATAGAAACATTTCTTCCAGTGAAGAAAAAAGAGATGCATCAATAAAATAAAAAAAAAAAAAAAAAAGAACATTTGCACATGTTTGCCAGACTGACTGAAAATGGTTATGAAGTTGTAAGGATCCTCTCTTTGAGGAAGTAGTAGAGATTTAACTCTCGTTTGTGTCTCATCACTACATATAATGACTTCAGATTTTTTCTTTTTCCTGGCATGTGCTTTAAATTATTTATCTTTATTTTAAATTCTTTGTTGATACAGACAGCTTTTAATTTCTCCTCATTCACTGATATTGTCTTGTTTAACAACTAAAATTCATTGGAATCCAAGTCGGAGGCTGTTTGTTCAATATAGAAAGCAATGACAAATGGTCCTTCATTTACAGGAGGCCTAATACATATACTGTATTCACAGCATTCTTATCTTGATATATTTATGAGTCCCAGCTTTTATTAATAAATACCTGTATGAATTTGGATGATAAAAGGTTGATCCACTCCTGTATATGTGTGTACCTATACACATATATACTTATACATTCCTCAAGCTTTTATCATCCACTAATATCCAACATGTAAATTATTGATGATCAATTTAGATGCCCCATGCATTGTCAGAGACACACACCATATTTTCATAAGGCTAATCCTTGCCAACAGCAAGTAGTACCAAAAATTGATTTCATTTCCAACCTGGCCCAGAGCTTAATACTTGTTATTACTATTGAAATGTGATTATTTGAAAAACAGTAGAAGTAAGAAAACAGAGGAGGGTACAGGCTTAGGTTTTACTGTTCTGAAAAGCCCACTTCTAACTGGGGGTAAGATTAATGCAGACTCCATTATATAACAGTTTACTAATACCTCTTTGCCAATCTAGTGCACTTTGAATGTTACTGTAGCATACGCTAAGCAGAACCAGCAGATGAAGATACTGCATCTAATAGAACCTGAATTACACATTAAAAATCAACACCAATTTATCAAAATTGGTTAAAGTATCTGTTTAATTGAACTTCATTAAATAATAATATTCTGAACACAAGATCTATTAAAGATGGAAATGAAGTTCTTGTAATTTCTGACTGAGTCCCCTTCATTATTTTCCAGAGTATCTGACTTCATAAAGACTACAAAAAATAATGGAGAAGACACCAATTAATGCAGCATTTCATCTGTTAACAACCACAGCATTCATCTTCCGTTTCTATCATCTGTTCCAGGATGTCATGGTTATGTTCGGAGATCCACTGCAATAGATTATTGGCTTAATTCTGCAGTGCTGCATTTTTCCTCCTCTTTCTCCAGCTCCTCTGACAACTGTAACAACACAATAAGCCATTCCATTTATTCAAACACTTGACACATACCAAAAGTCCCAGTTCTTACCCAGGTAAGGCTCTTAGGCAAATTTTCTTCTTACTTCCATGTGTAGGGAGTAAGAACTTAGGTTGAAATCTGGAAACCTTCTATTACATTTATAGTGTTCCAACAACCTTAGTACTAAGGCCCATGTTTATTTCTTCTACATTTATTTGTAAGGCAAGATCTAAAAGAATGGGGGTCCTTTTAAATTCCAAAGATGTAAGATACGACTGAACATTGTGATTTGCTTGCACGTTAGGCATATTTGCTTGTCTTATGCACATGGACAGGAGAGGACATGCTGCTATTGCTGAGAAGCCTAACAGTTTTATTTTGAAAGAAGGCATGCTCCTTTCATTTGTCTGCAAGTAGAAAAGCATTACAATTTGAAATAAAAGATAGATGCTTCCTGGTGCTGCTGCCCCTACAAAGGAACTGAGGGTCCTTAGTTCCAATGAATTCTGTGGCAGGTGAGAGTATTCAGTACCTCTCATGACTTTCCAGAAATGAGAGTACTAAATATAACAAAACATTTTACTGGTATATTTTAAGGTGAGTCCCTTTCAATTTGTTCGAACATAGATTGAAGCATTTTAGAAATGCAAATCTCAGATTTATGCAAATAGTCTTTATGACCCTTTTTGTCCTGTAACCACTTACCACAAGCATTGTGCTTACTCGTATGAGTAGTGCTATTGAAGTCCATGGGATATCTCAAAATAGTAAACATTATGGACCAGAGTCAAAACCCTAGGAAGCTAGTTGAAAGACTTATGCCTTCAAAGGGCTTTGGACCAGGCACAACATTTGTTAGTAAGTATATGCAGGGTCAGGTCCAAGTCATTTTAATTGCAACAGAACAATAATAACAATAAAATGTCTAACATCCTTATACACAGTGCAGTCAAACAGTCTTATAAAGTACATGTTTAGATCAGATGTCGGGGAGGAAACCAGATAATTCCCCTGCAGTGGATGTACACATTCATTTTTTAGGTCTGTGAATGAAAAAGGACAAATGTATTTACTGACTAGGACTCTCAATGTTGATCTCACATTCATGTAAGTGAAAATTTCCAAAATGTCTGTTTTAAAATAGCATACAATATTTTATTACATTCAACAAATATTTTTTCTGCTCTTGATACTGTTAAAAGACTATGATGGAGTTGTTTTGCAAATAGAATTATCTGGCTAAAAATGGCTTTTTTATTTTTAAAAGCTGACACTTTAAAAGTGTAGTTATTCTGAAAGTGTAGCTCCACACGATTTAAGTGCTGTGGACAAATGAACAAGCAAAGAATTTGAAATCTGTATTTATAGGTACATGTCTGTGCAGTGGCTGTATATACTTACAACCAGATGTACTATCAATATTCATGCAACAACTTGGTTCAATTCTTTTGGTTAAAACACTTAGGCCAGATCTACACTAGACCCAGCAGGTCAGCTTATGATATGCAACTCCAATTACGCAAAATGTGTAGCTGGGTCAGTTTACCTTAAGCCAAGCCTTGGCAGCGTTCACACTGCAGGAGGTTGATGGAAGCAAACACTCCCATAGGCTTCCCTTACTCCTCGCTAAAGGAGAAGTACCAGATGCCAGTGGGAGCTGCCCTCAGCATTCAATTTATGGGTCTAAACTAGATCTGCTAAATCAAATGCCAAAAGATGGAACCTCTGGAGCCTTGATCTTCCAGTAAGCAAAGATGTTCCCTTAGGGCCTGGCTCAAAGCCCATTCAAGCAGATGCACTAGAACAGGGCTACTCAAATTTGGAAGCCCTGGGGGCCACAGTGATACAGCACATGCCAAGGGCCGCAACTTTAGTGTGGCTGCATATATATGCAAATGCATATGGAAATATATGCAAATAGCTTCTTTCACGCTGACAGGCATGAATATAAAGATTAAGCTTTAAGCCACAACGCTGGACCCAAACATGGCCATTGTGAGCCAGTCAGCACATCTCAGGCTCTGCCGACAAGGCTAAGCAGCCAGCACTTTCCACAACACCCCAGCGCTCCCAGCACTTCCTCCCAGGAGGCTAGAAACACCAACACCCTGCACCCATCTGTTCCAGGCAGCCCGTCTGCTTGTGTCTTTCAATGTTCACTCCGCCTGGGAGATGCCTCGCCATTATGGAGCGTGTTCCCAGTGGAGGCCATGTTCAAAGGATCCCACCAGGCCACATGTTGAGCCCCGTGTAAACCCAAATCGCACCACAGACCGCAAACAAATGGGCGGCCTGCAGGCTGTGTGTTGAATAGCCCTGCACTAGAATAATTTTTATAGGTGGGGGGCTGAGAGCCTAACTACAAACATGTATATAATAGAAACCACTTCAAGCTGCAGTACCCCCTACACTCCTTGTTTTAGCATCTATGCACCAAGTCAAAGGACAGATTTCTACTGTAGAGCTCAGCACAGATAGAACATTTGAATATGCATCTGCATGGATATAAAGAGGATCTCTGCAAATTTGCTGGGTTGTAGATACAAAATTTGTATTCGCATCTGCATCCGTATCTGCAAAAATAAGATGTAGATATCGGCATCCATATCCGCAGATGCAGATACGCATGGATATAAAGCGGATATCCACAGATTTGTAGGACTCTATCCCAGTGACTTCAATGGGCTTTGGATCAGACCACTGAACAAGACAAAATGACTTCTGCAGAGCTGGAAAGCAAGGGAGTTCCTAAAGTGGATCATGTTACTAGTTCTGGCACATAAAATCTTTGCAAACTTTTTATGAAAAAAGTAAGTCAGAGCATGTGTTACATTTTGTGAACTGTGCATAGTTCCCATTCTTTTGTGCACTGAGGATTTTTAAAATCATCATTCAAAGAGATATATAAATACAGGAAACACCCATGGAACTTAATGAGTTGTGTACATTCCTGCAATTATTAGAAGAAAAAATTGTTGACACCAATTTAACAAGCTGGGATGTGAATAAAACAATCATACTGAATCTTGTATATCTTGATATTTTACCAGCTAAAGGACCTTTACAATTAATGCTCATTTATGCTGCTAAAAGTAAGAACTCATAACAAACAATGTTAGTTTGAAGAAGAGCAATAAAATGCATAATACAATCTGCCAAGTCCTTTATCCCATTTTTCATTGAGGGTCTGTCATACAATAACAAAACTCCTGGATAAAACTCAACCCTCTTAATCATCCAATTCAGTCATGAGGAAACTACATTATTGGAAGTAAATAAAAAACCTGTTCACCACAAGTGGGAAATGCATAATATTTCTCAAATAAGTCAAATCAATATATAAAAGGATATTGCTGTCAAACACCTATTAGGTGTGAGTAAATATAATTTATATTTGTGTTTCTGCAAGGCAGTGCATAGCATTAGTCACTAAAAAAACATACAAACCTAAGATTTGGCTAGCTATATTGGACCTGATACTCAGCAGTGCTGAGCACCCAAAACTCCAAGTAATGTGAATGGGAACTGTGAGTGCTCAGTACCTCTCAGTGCCAGTAAGGTTTCACTGAATGAAAATTACACAGGGATCTGAAGATATAAAAAGTGTGATTGTTCATAATATCTTTCTTCAGATGATTTTTTATTTTGGATAGACACCTGCCTGATTACTAGTTCTAGTTTCAGTCCTTTCCTTTTAGTGGTTATTTGCAGAAACAAGCTGGGGGAGGGAGAGGGTAAACACAAAGGGGTTAAAGGGGAAGCTGTTTAATAACAGTAGTAAAATGCAGGCTATTTTTGACGTCTGAGTTAATGTCCATTATGTTCCATATGCTTTCCAAATGTTTGCAACAAGCACCCATGTACAAAAACAGATACTCATTCACATAGACTCAAATTGCCCTCTCCTAACCTGTTACACATTGTACCAGAATAAAAGGCCAATAACTGATATGGTAATTAGCATGTGTGTGTGTGTGTGTGTGTGTGTGTGTGTGTGTGTGTGTGTGTGTGTGTGTGTGTGAGGGGGGGAAATAAATGGTTATCGTTAGGAAATGGGTATCTAACCAAATGTCTGTACTACAAGGCTATCATTAATGAAAATTTGGTAGGGCCATTTCTGTTCATTAACAATCTATTACAAGTCATCTGCATAATGACTTACTATCTTTAAAAATGTTGTCAGAATGAATTTCTTGTGTTCCTATTGAAGATATGTTTATTATTATGATCAAAATAGTAACAAATTATGTTACTTACTTTAATTTTTTTGGTCTAAGCAACTATCCAAAATGTAACAATTCAAAAACAGGATAATAGACCATTGATATTGCAAGTTTTAAAATTGTGCTGTGGAATGCCACATTACAGTCTGAATGTAGTTACGATCCAAATACATTCTTAAGCATTTGTGGTCAACCCTAAACTATGAAATATTGAGATCACTAATGAAAATGGCATGGAGTTATAATCTTGATTCTGCCACTGGCTCAAGGTCTCACCTTGGGGGGGGGTCACATAATATTTCTATGCTTTCGTTTGCCCTTCTGAGTAAGAGGGTTAATCCAGAATTACCTCACTGGTAAGATTCTAAAGACTATATATTTATAATGTCTTTTGATATTCTTGGATGGGTGCTAAATATTATTTTTCAATCTCTGAATTTGATTAAAACTAAGATGATAAAAGATTATTCTCATATATTAACTTACAAATATAGAAATCAGCATGTGGTTTGTTCAGATAATTGTAACTATCAATATTAGCGTGTACAGGTTGAACTGTTCTAGTCTGGCACTCTATGGTCTGGTAACATCTATGGTCTGACAAGATTTTAATTATCTAGATGTCCACTTATTGTGTGGCCAAGTTTCCTGCAGTCCCATAAAGTTTGTTTACAGCAACCAGTCTTGGATCTCAGTGTTCTGTGCTGTTATTTAGCTCTAATTTATCCCTAAATGTCTTCTAAGAGCCCAGTGTTGGTAATGTTCCTACACAATATTGACCTCCTGTAGTTCAGCAAATTCTCTGTTTCACCACCAGTCAGACCCCAAAGGTGCCAGACCAGAGAGGTTCAACCTGGATTACAGAAAAGGAGATTTCCAAGGTCTTCAATGAAAATTACTATGAGAGTGTAACATAAAAACTGCAGTTGGATTGATTCAGAGGCTGGATTTAGCCAAGAATCTGTTCATGACCTCAGTGCAATCCTGCAGTTTAGATAAATGAGAATCTTGCAGACTGTTTTTCCCCTTTCACAGGTGCAGTTGTAATCATAATCAATATTTAAAAACTTGCAGTACAACACCAGGGATAAGATTGGGTCCTTTTTTATGCAAATCTAATAGAAATGTGCTCCACTAAAATTTTCCTTATATTAATGCATTATTGAACACAATAGGCTACCTATAATCTGAACTCTGCTATCTCTACAACCTGAGGACTTGTATTATTCCTGTAACTTTTTGACAGCCAAATCCTTGGGAAGAGATTGTTAGATCCACAATGAAGATTTTGAATGAATAAAGACCTGCCTGTTTCTACCTGAGCATAGCCTTCTGTCAATTACTTCTATATGGATTATATGGATTTACAAGTCTCTACTAAACAGGGCCAGATCAGGAGAAATAATTAAAATAAACATTTTTATCCAACCTGAAATAGAAAACTTACACTACTGAGACGCAAAAGACACCTAAGACACTTGCTGAGTTAAGTGAAAAGGTAAAATCTAGCTTGAATTTATAGCATTCCTTCAGTGTCCCTCTAGGAGTTTGGCTTTATGCCAGTGTTCCTTGTTAAAAATTTGTTAAACGTGTTTGGCATTAATGCAAACACAAAGTACTCATTTGTTACAAATTCTATTGGAATGCATTCATTTAAGGCAATGAAGTAGTTACCAGAAAAGAAAAAAATGTTCATTAAGTACATTTTAAAAATACAATGATGTATGCAGTGCATAACTATGGCGCCCCAGTGGCTATATAAATATCTGACAGAATAACCACAAGTCGTGTTTGGTTTGAAATTGAACTCTTTTAAACATAACTGATAGAACAAAAACAGGTTTTGTTTGTTGTGAAAACTGATGTTAGCTTTTCTTGTTTAGAACTAGTTACAATAATCAAAGTTTTGGCATACCATTTCTTACATCTCAAATCAATAAAACATACAAGTTAAAATTATACAAAAGTAAGTCTCTTGATTCAAATCATAAGTTGAGTGCTGCATATTCTATACATAAAACAAAACATTCTGCTTTTGGGACAGCGCATTTTAGTCATTCTTAAAAATTCCACTTAGAGGAAATGACACCTGTTAGTTTTGCAATTGTCTGACATTCGGGTACACATGTAGGCAAAGAGTGCACTGCTTAGTCATAGTACAGTAAGAATCAGAAAAAATAAGCATCCCAAATCCTGTTTAAACAATTTACATCTTAATAACTTAATCTCTTCTTCATGGTAACATATAATATTCCTGAATTTTTTTAGAAGAGACAGTTTTGAAGTTTGTTTCTTAGATGCTAGAGACTATCATTAAATTGTTAAAACAGAAAACCTCTTACTATATATTACTTTACAGATTATCCACAGTAAATTTTAAAATAGAAAAAGTGTGATAAGTTATTCATTTTTGAAGATTCAAAATAATAGCTAGAGTGAAGTAAGAAAATGTAGGTATATTTAGTGATTCACAATAATCATCTGTAAAACAAATATTTTTTTAAAAAGGGGCTATATTAATTTTCAGGATGGATAATTAAAAATGATCACATTTTGTTGTTGTTTATGTTTTAAACCATTTACATAATAAAATTAATCTGCACAAAGGCTCTAGAACTAGGATTTGGATTCTTGTGTGGATTTGATTAATCTTACAGATTTCTATAATGCCAGAATTGTCAAACTATCCTTAACTTTTTGACAAAGTTGTAGATGAGGGTAAGTGGTGGATGTGGTATATCTTGACTTTAGTACCGCTTTTAATATTGTTTTGCATGACTGTCACAAAAATTAGAGAAATACAACCTAGATGGAGCTACATATGGGGTACATAACTGGTTAAAAAAGTGTTTCCAGACAGTAATCATCAGTGATTGTCAGGCAAGCTGGAAGGCCATATCAAGAGCGGTCCTACAGGAATCAGTTCTGGGTTCAATTCTGTTCAATATCTTCATCAATGATTTAGATAATGGCATAGAAAGTACACTTATAAAGTTTGTGGGCAATACCAAGTTGGGAGGGGTTAAAAAAGTGTTTTGAATGACTGGATTAAAATTCAAAATGATCTGGGCAAACTGGAGAAATGGTCTGAAGTAAATAGGATGAAACTCAATAAGCACAAATGCAGTGTACTCCACTTAGGAAGGAACAATCAGTTGCAAACATACAAAATGGGAAATGATTGCCTAGGGAAAAGTACCGCAGAAAGCGTGCTGGGTGTCACAGTGGATCACGAGCTAACTATGAGTTTGGAGAAGAGAAGAGTAAGGGGAGGGTACATAATAACTATTTTCAAATACATAAAAGGTTGTTACAAGAAGAAGGGAGAAAAATTGTTCTCTAACATCTGAGGATAGAACAAGAAGCTATAAGCTTTAATTGCAACAAGGATAGTTTAGAGTGGACATTATAAAAAGCTTCCTGTCAGGGTAGTTAAACACTAGAATAAATTGCCTAAGGAAGTTGCAGAATCTCCGTTATTGGAGATTTTTAAGAGCAGGTTAGATAAACACCTGTCATAGATGGTCTAGATAATGCTTAGTCCTGCCTTGATGTAAAAGACTTCACTGAACTAGAATTTCTCTCAAGATCCTTGCTAGTCCTATAATTCTGTTCTATGAATTGCTAATTTCAGGTACAAATAACAACAGATACCATAGGAATGAATAAAATCAATTTTCTCCAAATTGTTTGGGTAATGAGAGCCCTTGAAAACTACTGTACTGTTATATGATAGAGCTAGATGAAGTTTATGAGCCTTGAGACTATTTAGACAAGGATGCTTTCTCCAATAGAAATGTTTAAAAATATCAAAATTAGGACATGGATGTTACTTGATAAAAATGTTCAATAGATATTTATTTTTATAAAAACAAATATGGTGCAAAAACAATGTTAATCAGAACTATGCCAGTATTTAAAACATTCTTCAGTGTGTAGTTTCTACATTAAAGGGGGGATCACAGGATCTCCATTAAGAAGCACTTCAAAATATTGTTCTCAGAGGGCCTGAATCAAAGTCTATTGAAGTCAATGGACAAACTCCCTTTGATGTCAGTTGGCTTTGGCTCAGGCTTAGAAAGGGAAGAAAGGAGCAGTCAGTAGTGGCACGCAGCTATTTGCCAGGATGCTTATGTCTTTCCTAAGACACAGAGTTCAAAACAGGATGTTTGCTAAACATTTTAAATGAGCAGAAAGATTGAATCATGAAGTGGCTCAAACGACAAGAGTTCCCAACATGATCCTAAATGTTAGCAACAGTAGAGATTACCGAGTGAAATTTGAAGGAGCCTTTTTCATCCTTGCTGATTGTGGAATGCCATTTATTCTCCTGCTAGGGACTAATTAGGGGCTTTGTCTGAAGATCAAGGTTTTGCAATCTCTGCTTCTTAATAACACGGTCTGCCTGTCCGCCACCTGGTATAAGGCAAGGTACTCTCTTTTACTCCCAAACAGCAGGCACTGCCTAAGGCCCATGCATGTGCTGACAGGAAGCTGTTCCGGCACTTTTAGTAATTTAACTACTTCACTCTTGGCCCTCTATAGCCATACTCAAAGTCCTGAATAAGCAGTGACCCCTCCAACAGGAGTACACCTGTTTAATAGAAATCACTATGTGTTTGGGTATCAGATAGAAAGGGAAATCTAAATATATATTCATGATAATAAAGGATGACATCAGATTTATATGGCCTGTTTATTTATAGACAAAGTGGAGGACACAAATCAACAAACCATTTGTTTTCTTTTAGATATAGAGATAATTCAAACTTTTGGTGGCTGACAAATGAAGTGGTTAAATAAAAGCTGTGTCAAGCCCCCAGTCTAATAAGTCATCTTATTAGGAAGTTGTGATGCCCTGTTTGCCCTGGCTTGTGGCTTGTCTGCTCTACTGAAAGATCTCCTGCTGGGACCTTTGTGGCATTACATGAGGTAGCGAAGGCTGCTGCAATATATGAGCCTTGATTTTGAGCAGCCAAAACAGCAGGAGAACTAAGCTGCAAAGAATTAAACATGTAACAACTCTAAAGCACAGCCAGTGATTGAGGTTGGCCCTTCTGCTGTTGACACATTCTGGCCCCTGTAGGTTGTGGTCACTAAGCCCATTAGAGTTGCAGTGTGGCAACAGCTAGTTCAGCAAGTTCAATGTGTTTCTGTTTTATTTCTAAATACAGGGTGCAAGCTCGCAGTGATAGCAGAACGAAGTAAGGCAACAGAAACATGCTATAAACACAGTCAGCATTGTCAGGGATGTGAAATTTGTTTTCAAACTGTTTATTTTTGGCAGATGGAGGTTGGATGACTTTTTGCATTTTGTTAACTGTATTTTAATTTCAATTTGCTGTGAGCTTAAAAAAAAATAGAACCACAACCCCTTTCCCCCCCCCCCTCCCCGAATGAGATTGTTTCCTTTTAAAAGAGAAAATTGTCACTAGTTAGAGTGATCTTTATGTTACTAGGAATTCAGGGGGAAAAATGAAAACAGATGGCATGAACCCACTAAAATCTCATTTAGGGTTAATCCCATTCATTGGCACTCACTATAATTAAATCCACACTCCCCATAAGTCTGGTAAAAAGATATGCAAAATACCCCATTCAGAAAAAAAATCAGAAAATGTGAAATGTGCTCTAAATGATGAGCACACTTAAACAAATGAGATGTCTATATGATCAAGACATGTAGGACTAGATTTCAAAGAAAAAATCCCAGGCAAGTCATTTAATCTAAGCAGTATGTATAACATGCTCATTTTAAAATGGTAATTCCTCCTTCCACAGGAATTATGCTTTTCTGTGCACTCTATGAATGGTAAGAGGTTTCTACTCCTTGCCAGTTGGAGTGACCATGTGGTCCTGAATACTGAGGGTTCTCAAAATGAGTGTTTGATCCCGGTTTTTCTAAACTCCTGTGGCTTGTCACTTGGAGGAGCCATTGATCAGCACAGATGGGGCATATGACAGCTGGTAAGTGTATGTGTCCCTCAAAGACTTTCTTGGTCACCAAAACAATCATAAACTGCCAACTTGCTTTCACCCCTACCGCAAGGCCTCTTGGAGACCATCTACCCCCATTGCATAAATCCTGGAGTCAAACACTCACTATATGTAGATTTAAATCCACAGGGCCTGGGGAAAGAGGAGGAGAAGGGAGCTTCTTGGCTGAGTACAAGGAGTAGGCAATTTCTCTTGGCGTATGCATCCCATCCTTGAACAGGCTTTTCACTTTAAAATATGGTCACTTCACTGACAATACATCATGTAGCAGCTGGTGAATCTGCCACCTCATGCTGTGTGACTAGTAGATTCTGATCCTACCAATTCATGGCAGTAGCCAGCTACTTTTTCCAGACAGACATAAACCTGCTGCAAGGAGCAAAGCACATTCTTTGTCACCACCACTGAAGAAAAAGCTTTCCTTCCCGTCCTCCATTTTCTGTTCTTGGTATTTGGCCTGAAGTAAGTTAGGACATAGCTATGGGAATCCATTGATGGAAAGGCTCTGGAATCTCCAGTGTTGTGGGATTTGCCTTTTCTGTCATGCACAGATTTGCTGATAGTGCTTTGGGGATTAGAAGGGAATACTCCCATATATATTGTCCTTGCCATGAGAAATTTGTTTTAGTTTTCCCCTGCAAAAGTCAACTCATAGTTAACAGTGAAAACTATCTGGAGTTGCCTTTAACTAACTCAGGTTACTATGGTTTTCACTGTGCATTGCTTCTAGAAGCATACTGGTGTAACCCTCCTGCCGGAAGCAGTCAGCAGACAGAAGGGCCAGGTTCAACATCTAAGGAAGTTCTTTCAACAAGGTAACCAAACTGGCTTGAGCTTCCATCCAATAAACTGGTAAATTCCAACCTACCCATTGGGCACCTTTTGAGGCAATTCTTCCCCTCTCGCAAACCCTGAGTCAGAGACAGAAACACTCTGTTTAATAAGAGTAATCTAGCAACAACCTACAGGAACACACATAAACCAAGAAAACCCATAAGTAAGGTACCATGTCTGGAGTCCACAGGTCAGAGTCTTTTGATTAAAGGTCTTTAGTCCAACCCCCAACTCATATAGGGTATGTCTACACTGCAAAGTTAATTCGAAATAACAGCCGTTATTTCGAATGAACTTTAATAGCGTCTATACATGCAAACCCCTATTTCAAAATGAATTCGAAATAGCAGAGTGCTTAATTCGAATTTGGTAAACCTCATTCTACGAGGAGTAATGCCAAATTCGAAATAGCTATTTCAAATTAAGTGCTATGTAGACACTTAATTCAAAATGGGGGGCCTCCAGCCCTTCCCAGGGAGCCCTGGTGGCCTCTCTGGGCACAACCAGGAAAACTTACTCTCCTCTCCCCCAGCCCCGGAGCCATTAAAGGGGTAGAGCCTGGTGACAGTGCCTGTGCCAGCTCCAAGCCTACCAGCCCAGAGCCAGCAGTGGCCACTGGGGCCCCGACCCAGTGGCCCCAAAACATGAGCCAGCAAGCCACTGGCAGCCAGCCTTCCACTGCTCCCCAGGAGCAGTCTGCCAGCTACCAGGAGCCTAACAGGGGCTGGAGAAGGAGGGTGCCTTCCTGGTCCAGGGTGGAGATCATGGACCTTATTCAGGTTTGGGGGGATGCCCCCAACATCCATGATTTCCGCACTAGACAGAGGAATGCGTCCATCTATGTCAGGATAGCTGCAAGCCTGGCTACCAAAGGTCACATGCGAACCCAGGAGCAGGCTTGCATGAAAATCAAGTTGGTCTGGGGAGACCCCCCAACCCTGGACCATGAGCTTCCCCTCCCCCTTCTTCCCCTTGCTTCCCCCTTCCAGCTCCCTCCTCCCAGGTTTCTCCCTCCCCTCTCTTCCCCTCTCTCACCTCCTTTTCCCGGTCTCCCCAGAGGTTCATCCTCCCAAGTTAAGTTCAATAAACCCAGTTTCTTTTTTTGAATGTACATGTCTTATGTTTGACATCAGGAAGGGGGGCTAGGGAGGGGCAAGTGGAAGGATATGAGGGAGGAATGGGGCACCGAGCCCCTGGTGGGGAGGACTGGGGTGGCTCTGAGGGCTCCTTGGGGTGGACGCTCTCCCACAGGGCCTGCTGGATCCTGACAGCCCTCCGATAGACCCCCCCCGGATGGCAGCCTGCAGCAAGTGCAGCCGGACTGATGGCAATGACCCCACAAAATGCATTGGTATGCCCAGGGGCAGCTCTGGCTCCATGTGACTGAGTGCTGTGGTGTCCCGAGTGCAGGCACTCAGGGCACTCCAAGACAAGACTGCTTTGCTGTCCCACACTGAGGTAGACAAACAAGCGGGGAACCCTGAGAACTGTCTGTCCGGGGTGGGGGTAGGGTCCCTTTAAGCACGGAGCTCAGTTAGCTTCAGGCAGCAGCCCCACACACTAAGTCCTAACCAGATGCCCTGCCGGCACTGGTTCCGGCCAGCCTTAACTTTGGTTCAGGGTCCACTTAGTGTGGACATTCTATTTCGAAATAGGTTTTGTGTGTAGATGCATTAATTCAAATTAGCTTAATTCGAATTAACTATTTCGAATTAAGTTAACTCGAATTAACGCTGTAGTGTAGACATACCCATAGTGTGGTTCACCCCACTTCAAACACCTCACTCACAGCTCTGTCCAGTAAGTGCTTACACAGAGTCCATATGTACATTATCATGATGTATCCACTCACTGAGCATGTGTCAATACCATCTACATGCTGCTCCTGCTGGCTGCGCAGCTGGTCACATGCCAGTTGCCTGCCACTGCTCTCACCAGCCACCAGCCAGCCACTCCTGCCAGTCGCCTGCTCCTGCCTGCTGCCCTGCTGGCCACCTGCTGCTCCTCCTTCTGGCCACCTGCCAATCATTTCCTCCAACCACTTGCTCCTGCCTGCTGCCTGCCCCTGCCAGCCAACCTGCTAGCCTCCTGCTGGCCGCCTGCCAGCTACCTGCCAGCTGCTCCCGCCAGCCACTACTCCTGCCAGTCAGCCTTGTGATGGATTTGGCTCTAGGGCAAACCTAGTGATTTCAGCTCTCTGTGATGTCAGCTTTTCAGTGATTTCAGCTCTTGGCCCGCAGCACAACCCAGCCAAAAGATTCCAGCATCAACAGGAAAAACATTTTAAAATAATAAAGAGACTCCTTATGCAGTCTGTTTTAGTTCTATCATTAGTAGAGGGGGAGAAGGGAAACAGGTTGAACCAGTCTTATAGCTCATGCCCTTCCCCCCAGTTCACTTCACAGAGTTTGGAAGAGAAATCACAGTGTCTCTCCTTTGAACCAAGTTAAACACAGTCTGCTTTTTTGCATTCCCAAGAACTGCAAGCATCGATGGTCATATTTTACAAGTCCTACATTTAGGGTTAACATGGTTTGTGATCCCACAACAGACAAACTGGTTACAATAGGCAAAATACCATTCTAACAACTGAATATCTAGCAGGCCTAAGTAACTAAGTGAACTGTATTTGCATAAACACACCCAGGATTTCTTTCCCATTCCAGTGTGAACTGTATTTACATAATAATAGTTGAATATGCAGCAGGTCTAAACAACAGAGTGGCCATCACTACACCCAGGATTCCTTTCCCATTCCAGCTGGCTGTAATGGAAGCACTGATTCAGACCCTGCTTACATCAGGTCTCTACCTATTTGTTGTGCTGGAGTGCCTCATGGTAGTGGCTGGAGAATTCAATGTGAAAGGATCACAGGCACAGAACAGAAATCTACAGGGCCTAATTGTGTGGCTGGATCAAGTGTGTGGATAGATGTTACACAGATTTGAAGTGCTTCATGTGTGGGCCCATTTCTTTCCCCTGAAGAAAACGCTGGATTCTTGACTTAGAACTGTGAGACAGAGAGGCTATGTCTGCACTATGAGCCTCTTGCAGAAAAGCAGGAACAAATTGAATGCTCATTTGCATATGTCGCACTCTCAATTGCATTTCCTCTTCCTTTCCCTTTTGCACAAGAGGTTTTTGTGCAAAAAAAGCACTGTGTAGATGGTGCCTTTTTGCACAAAAACCCCCTTTTGCGCAAGAGCCATTTTTCCTCATTTCTTCCTATGCAAGAGGCTTGTAGACCTGATAGCTCCAGTGAATTGTTGGGATTACCATTTTTGGCCTGGACACCATTTTGTTATTTGATTTAATACAGATCCATCTAGCCTAAGATGACATACACATTTGTTTTTTTCCCAAACACATGGGGGGCAAAAGCAAACTTTGTTTATTTTTAATGATTTGTGTATGCTGATGAGCTTGACAGCTTTGTACCTTGGACATGCATATTCATACTGACAGTTATGCCTCTAGTCACAAAACGGAATTGTCTATATAGCACTGGCTAAGCACACTAGAGAGGAGTGATTTGTTAAGTGCCCTAACATGTTGAGTACTAAATGCCCAATGTAGACCCTGCTGGCAAGTTTTGAAAGGTAATTAGTTCACATTAAGATGCAGGGCTAAGTTAATACAACATAGATACCTTTTAAAATACACCAATAGACTCTTAGAAAATAAAAAAAAAGAGAACAGGTTAAGAATTACTTAGAAAAATTAGATGTCTGCAAGTCATCAGGGCCTGATTAAACACATCTTAGAATACCCAAGGATCTGATAGAGGAGGTATCTGAGCCTTTAGCTATCATCTTTGACAAATCATGGAAGACAGGAAAGAATCCAGAAGACTGAAAAAGGGCAAATATAGTGCCCATTTATAAAAAGGGAAATAAGAACAACCCAGAAAACTACAGATCAGACAGTTTAACTTCTGTGCCAGGAAAGATAATGGAGCAAGTAATTAAGGAATTCATTTGCAAATATCTGGAAGAAAATAAGGTGATAGGTAACAGCCAGTATGGATTTGTAAAGAACAAATCATGTCAAACCAATCTGATAGCTTTCTTTGATAGGATAACAAGTCTTGTGGATAAGGGAGAAGCGGTGGATGTGGTATACCTAGACTTTAGTAAGGCATTTGATACTGTCTTGCATGATCTTCTTATCAATAAACTAGGGAAATACAACAGGAAATAAGATAGGGCTACTATAAGGTGTGTGCATAACTGGCTGGATAACCATTCTCTGTGTATGTCTACACTACCCCGCTAGTTCGAACTAGCGGGGTAATGTATGCATACCGCACTTGCTAATGAAGCCCGGGATTTGAATTTCCCGGGCTTCATTAGCATAAGCGGGGAGCCGCCATTTTTAAATCCCCGCTGCTTCGAACCCCGTGCAGCGCGGCTACACGGGGCTTGAACTAGGTAGTTCGGACTAGGTGCCTATTCCGAACTACCGTTACTCCTCGTGAAACGAGGTGTACCGGTAGTTCGGAATAGGCACCCTAGTCCGAACTACCTAGTTCGAGCCCCGTGTAGCCGCGCTGCACGGGGTTCGAAGCAGCGGGGATTTAAAAATGGCGGCTCCCCGCTTATGCTAATGAAGCCCGGGAAATTCAAATCCCGGGCTTCATTAGCAAGTGCAGTATGCATACATTACCCTCCTAGTTCGAACTAGGAGGGTAGTGTAGACATACCCTCAGAGAATAGTTATTAATGGTTCACAATCATGCTGGAAGGGCATAACAAGTGAAGTTCCGCAAGGGTTTTTTGGGACTGGTTCTGTTCAATATCTTCATCAATAATTTAGATATCGGCATAGAGAGTACTCTTATTAAGTTTGCAGATGATACCAAGCTGGGAGGGACTGCAAATACTTTGGAGGATAGGGTCATAGTTCAAAATGATCTGGGCAAATTGGAGAAATGGTCTGAGGTAAATAGGATGAAGTATAATAAGGACAAATGCAAAGTACTCCACTTAGGAAGGAACAATTAGTTTCACACATAGGACTCGTCTACACTGGCCCCTTTTCCGAAAGGGGCATGTTAATTTCACAGGTCGTAATAGGGAAATCCGCGGGGATTTAAATATCCCCCGTGGCATTTAAATAAAAATGTCCGCCGCTTTTTTCCGGCTTTTCTAAAAGCCGGAAAAGAGCGTCTACACTGGCCCCGATCCTCCAGAAAAAAAGCCCTTTGAAGTAGGAATAAGAGATCCTCCGGAAAAGGGCTTTTTTCCGGAGGATCGGGGCCAATGTAGACGCTCTTTTCCGGCTTTTCTAAAAGCCGGAAAAAAGCGGCGGACATTTTTATTTAAATGCCGTGGGGGATATTTAAATCCCCCGCGGATTTCCCTATTACGACCTGTGAAATTAACATGCCCCTTTCGGAAAAGGGGCCAGTGTAGACATAGCCATACAGAATAGGAAGTGACTGTCTAGGAAGGAGTACGGCCAAAAGGGATCTAGGAGTCAGTCATAGTGGACCACAAGCTAAAAAGGAGTCAACAGTGTGACACTGTTGCAAAAAAAAAGCTAGCATGATTTTCAGATGTATTAACAGGAGTGTTGTGAGCAAGACATGAGAAGTCATTCTTCTGCTCTCCTCTGCACTGATTAGTCCTCAATTGGAGTATCGTGTCCAGTTCTGTGGGCATTTCATGAAACACGTGGAGACATTGGAGAAGGTCCAGAGAAGAGCAACAAGAATGATTAGAGGTCTAGAAAACGTGATCTTTGAAGGAAGACTGAAAGAATTGGATTTGTTTAATTTAGAAAGGAGAAGACTGAGGGGACATGCTAGCAGTTTTTAAGTTTCTAAAAGGGGGTCACAAGGAGGAGAGGGAAAAATTGTTCTCCTTGGCCTCTGATAATAGGACAAGAAGCAATGGGCTTAAACTACAGCAAGGGAGGTTTAGGTTGAACATTAGGAAACACTTCCTGTCAGGGTGGTTAAATACTGGAATAAATTGCCTAGGAAGATTGTAGAATTTCCATCTCTGGAGATATTCGAGAGCAGGTTAGATAGATATTTATGAGGGATGGTCTAGACAGTGCTTGGTCCTGCCGTGAGGAACTCGATGACCTCTCAAGGTCCTTTCCAGTTCTAGTATTCTATGATTTGTAGGGCAACTAAAATGCATCTTATTAGTACACTGTACAAATCACAGCCCTCTGGCGCTCTTTGCCAAATTGTGTAGACAAGCTCCAAAGTTTTGTTGTTGTTGGGATTTAAACAAATTATTAGCATATAGTTTTACTAGTGCATTCTGTTAGCTATTAGTCATGTACTGCTTAAATGGAAGTTATTAGAATCTGAAAACCCCACCTAATTGGTGTAGAGTGTTGCAATGTACGCTTATTTTATTGCAAGATAAATAATTCTAATTAAGAAGCAAATGAAGATGCCTTTTGAAGTAATTTAGAGATGTATTACATATGGTAAGCTTAAAACTCTTAAAGAGGTAGCCGTGTTAGTCTGTAACTGAAAAAACATAAAAAAAACCAGAACGGTTCTGCAGCTGCAGGACCATATGGTAAATTTATTCTTGCACTTAACAAAATATATAGTTTCACTTTCTCCTTCAGATGATTCTTAAATAACATAATTTAAATGGCTCAACATAGGAAACTGTTCATATATGCCTAAAATTTGATAGTTTACGTTATATCTACTTTTAATTTCTAGAGGAAAGATGGAACTCCTAATATGCCTATGTAATTTGTCTTTTTGAAATTGGATCAGTTAGCTCTACTAGTTCTGTCTGTGAATGGCTGCAAGAACATGACTTTGTATACATAGCTAATACTTGTTTTTCAAATATCAATTCACACAGCATGCAATATTTTGAAATCTAACCTATGAGAGCTAATTATGCAACACTTTTAATACTTTATGCTGTAGTACTATGTAGTGCTCCACTTTTACGGTCTGCCCTTGCAGGTTTCAGTATAGGATCAGGAAGGCTTAAGGCCTAACTCAGCATATGAACATGTGTGACGGGTCGGGCACACCCGGGACGCCGCCCCGCACTGAAACAGGGAACTTAGGAGCACCGTCCCCGGTCGGGACGGCCAGCGGCCCGCCGGCGTGCCCGTCGCCTGCCGATGACGTCATGGGAGGCGACGGGGAGCGCACGGGGAGGGGCGGGGCCCGGGAGCAGGGGAGGACGCCGACCGCGGGGCCCGCCGGGGAGCGGGAGATACAAAAGGCGGCCAGCCAGAGACGAGAGGGGGGAAGCACCGGAGGCATGGGAGGCGATCCGGGCTCACCGGGAGGCTCGAGAGCGACGCGGGATCCGCGGCAACAGACGCCCCGCCGGCGACAAAGACGCGGAGTGAGTTTGTCCCCTCGCTGGGGAGCAGGCGCGTAGGAGGCCGGGAAGAAGTGACCCAGGGTGGGGCCGTGGAACCCCGAGAGTGGAGGGTTTGGGGGAACATAACCCCCTCCACTGACTAGGGACTAGCGTTCCCGTCTCAGGGCCCTGGGTCGGGGTTCAGAGTGAGGGAGGGCCCGGACCCCCTTCCCGGCACCCACAGGCCAGTACGAGCCACGGTTTTCTCTACGAGCGGTCGGGAGACCGGGGTCAGGAGCAGACGTAGGAGGCCACGCCTCCGTTTGGGACAAGGGCCACCCAGACTTGGGGTGACCACTGGGACACTGGGTTACAACATGCTTTAATGTTCGGATTTCAACAGAATTTAAACATGCTCTTAAATTTAAAAATGTATATCTTTTTGATGGGGACACTTACAGGGCATATGTAAAAATGTATAATGGAATTACTGACAAGTCTTTGCAATAAGCACTGACACACTAAGGAAGGAAAAATAAAACAGAGACAAACAATTTTTTAATGACATCTTAGGCTGTAATCCTGCAAAGACTTACATGTGTTCTTAATGTAAAGCATGTGAGAGTATACAGGATCAGGGCCGTGCTGATCAGGAGGTGAGCTGCACCATCTGGCATGAGCTATCCCAGCAGACCCAGAGCATGTGCGTGGCTTACACCACCACCATCGACTGCCTGGTCGCTATGATTGAGCAGTCTAGCAGCTGCTCCCCCACACTCATTCCCCTCCAACTCCCCCTGTACCCAGTGCTGCTCCTACCCCCCACTTCTTTAGCTTTCCCCCCATGCCCCTCCCTCGTGGCTGCTGAGGGCTGCACACAAGGTGGTGGGACCATCCAAGGTTGGACTTTTCCAGCCCCATCCCTGAGCCCCTCCTCCCCCTTCCATTCACCTTCTCCCTCCCTCCCAGGTTCTTTCCCAAGTTATATTTAACCCAAATAAAAATAACAGACAGGTTGTTTCATACTAAAAAACCTGGTTTATTTTATCTGCAGGGGAGGGGAGAGGGAAGATAGGAAGGGAGGGCAGGGTAAGGGAGGGGTGATGGAAGAAAGGCACAGAGGGCCTATGCCGAGTCCAGTTGTGCAGAGGCCAAGGGGACAGCGTCAGAGCTGGTCTTGGCTGAAATTCTCCCTCAGGGCCTTCTAGATGTGTATAACCCCCAATGGTCTTGCTGAATGGCAGCAGTGAGTGACTGCTCAAAGGCCCTGGGGAGCCACTTCACCTCTGTCCCCTCCCTCTCCCACTCCGGATAGAAGGTCTCCCCCTTGTTCTCGCACAAGTTGTGCAGGACACAGCAGGCCGGCACCACCTGGGGGATGTTCTGTTTGCTGAGGTCCAGGTAGGGGAGGAGACACTGGAACTTTCCCTTCAAACAGCCAAAGATGCCCTCCAGCATGATGCAGCACCTGCTGAGCCTGCCATTGAACCATGCCTTGGTGTGGTCCAGTTGTCCCATGTAGAACTTCATTAGCCAAAGGAGCAAGGGGTAGGTTATGTCACCCATGAAGCACATTGGCATGTCCATGTCCCCGATCCTGATGAAGTAGTTGTAGAAAAATGTGCTGCCATGCATTCTCTGGAACAGGCTGGAGTTGTGGAATATGCAGGTGTTGTACACCTTCCCCGACCACCCGATGTTAATGTTGGTGGTCCATGAGGACCTGCAGCACCATTGAAAAGTACCCTTCCCATTGATGTAATCAGAGGCTCTGTGGTCGGGGGCCCAAATGGGGATGTGGGTGCCATCAATAGACCCCTTACCATTGGGGAAGCCCATGGCTGCAAAGCCAGCAACGATGGGGTTGAAGTCACCCAGGATGATGACCCTGTGAGGCAGGATGGTGTTGATGGCCCTCACCACCTATAGAAGGATAGAAACAGAGAATCACAGGGTTGCCAGAGCTCTTGGAGGGTCCCTGAGTCCAAGCCCCTTTCCACACCAGGATCAATCCTACCTACCCCATCCGCGGCAGGGCTTTGTAAAGGCAGGCCTGCAAAACCTCCAGGAAGGGAGATTCCACCCCCCTTCCCCAGGGAACCCCATTCCAGTGATTCACCACCCTCCTGAGACAACAGTAAGAGACTCATACCAACATGAGAACAGCCCCAACAGTTGATTTCCCCATGCTGAACTGGTTCCCGATGGAGCAGCAGCTGTCCGGTGTGGAGAGCTTCCAAATAGAGATGTGGCAACCTGCTTCTGAAGGAAGATGGCTAGTCGCATGCAGGTGTCCCATCACTCGAAGGCAGGGGCAAACTACTCACAGAGCTCCAGGAAGGTGTCCTTCCACAAACAGAAGTTCTGGAGTCGCTGCTGGTTGTCCCACCACTCCATGACAATCCAGTCCCACCAGTTGGAACTGGTGTCCCAGCATGAGAAGCGGCAAGGCACGGTGTGCAGGGGAGGGTGGAAGGGGTTGTGGTGCATGAGCAACATGTGCAGTGGGGTGAGGAGGTGCCCAACAATGAGCTGCTGGTTTTGGTCCTGCAATGTCACAAGGGCAGCCTGCATCAACTACGCTAGGAGGTCTAAGAACCGGCAAGTGTTTTGCAGCATGTCTGGCTCCATGGCACAAGTACTGTGGCATCTGCAAGGGCAACCAAAGCACACTGTGAGAAGAGTTTGCTATCCGTTGAAGAGGTAGCAAAGGTGAAGAGTTTGAGACATGGCTGTAGAGGTTGGATCCCTTTAAGCATGAACATCAGATTGCTGTTCTGATGCCCTGCCTAGAGTGCTTCTGGGGGTTTTAAAATGCGATAAAGGCTTCAATCAGTGTGGACGTACTATTTCAACATAATTTGGAACTATTTTGATGGGGATTTGTAGTGCATATGCGCTATTTCAAAATAGTTATTTTGAGTGTTATTACCACAAAATAGCTTTTTTGATATAAGCACGTAGTGCAGACATACCCTTTTGCTGCTTTTGAATCTCTTTCCCACAGAGGCTATTCTGACACAGATTACATTAAAGGTTGATTGACTCAACTAAAATCCAATATCTTGTACCTTTGATTCAGGAAGGGACAAACATTGTAATATTATACAATCTTGTTATCAGCGTTCATCCCTTTCTCTGCATAATTCCAGAAACTTAAATGCCGAGATCTAGCTTAGGTAAAAAGATCTAACTTCGACAAGCACCCAGCTCTGGCCTTCCAAGTCTTTTTTTTTTCTTTAATACCTACATAACTGGCCTCTTTCTCCAGCTCTGTGCATAAAGCTGAGTTGCAGTTTCCCACTGCTGGGCTCCTGTGCTTCTACATCCACACATGTACTTTGAGTTTGATATGTAACAGGGAATGGCATAACTGGAAGAAAAGATGGAAGGGATCAACAGAGACAAAGCTGGAGTATGCACTTCATTTTTGAAGTTATGTGGTCTAGAATCGTGGTGCGCAATCTTTTTTCATTTGCAACCCCCGCGGGGGCTGCCAAATTTACTTAAAAAAAAAAAAAAGGAAGCGCTCTCCTGACCCTTCCCCACTCCCACCGTGTGTATGTCAGGTGCAGATCCAGGAAGCGTCTGGTCAGATCCAAGTGCTGCGCCCATGTTTCCCCCCCACCAGCCGCAGCCCCCAAGGGGGTCGTGACCCATGGGTTGCACACCACTGGTCTAGGACATAAGATGCACTGCACATGTGGATGGGAAGACATTTTTGGTCCAGATGCTGAGCCATTCCCCAAAACAAAGTAAAATTACAGTCTTACTGAGGCTTGCCAGGTTATTGGTGTTTTTGGAAGAAGTCATTATTTGTATCTTATATCCCCAACCACTGCTTGCCCATTGCTTTAGAGGCAGATGTATTTGATTGAATCAAGAGTTGCTTTTTAGCAGCAGCTCAACAACCAAACATAGGGCAGGTAAGTAGCTATATTTTCAACCCACAGAATCACAAAAATGAGAGATGGAAAAAAGGTAGCAAATAGTTCAGCCCTCTCTGCCTGTGCAGGATCTTTTCCCACAAAACACTTCATAGTGTTTTGTACAATTTTATATGCCTCAAGGGATGGGTCTTACAGTTTTGGAAAGTGAAACTATAATCCACACAAAAATTGTTTAAATAAATAGGGTCCATAGAAAAAAATCAAGCCAGTTAAAACCATTATTTTCCAGGACAGAAAATCATTTAGGACCTGATCTCTTCCAAGAATGGAAGTGAGGAGAGGACCAGCGACTCACAACCCAAATAACATTTTTCACACCCTCTAGCAATGAGAGTGGAGATGAAAGCTACTCAAGACCTAATTTCTCCTTCCAGCATTGGGGTATCAGTTGTAGCAGGAAGCCGAGTTGATTGTGTCAATAGGAAAATTTCCACAATCAGAATTTTAATGATTTAACAAGATAAGGAATTGGAATTATTCACAGTGGAACATTTTTATGAAAATGAGTTTAAATATATTGAGATGAAATACTAAATAATATGAAGATAATTTGTGCACGATGATTTAGATTATTCAGCTATGCACCAGTGTCTTTTTGTTGAATCCTGTTATCTCCATTTATTATTATTATGACACTATCAGATTATGTTGGGATTTTGTAAATGTCCTGAATAAAACACTGCACTTTTTGCATCTTTATTACATTCTGTTATGAACACTTCCTGTTTGGCAGAAGTTAAACTGCTTTGCTAAGTTTCAATGGACATGCTTGGTGCTCCTGCTGTTAGATAAACATTCAAGGACATTTTTGTGACAGGTATAAGCCTAGACAGGAAACTTTGTGAAGAAAATACTAAATTAATTATATGTCAACATTCAAGCCACAAGAAGGAGCAATTGTCATAATTTTTTTGAAAGTTAAAAATCCAATTTTAGTAGAAAATGTAAAAAGTTCACTCAGTCTCTTGTGAGTGAGTACCAATAATATGCCACATTTACTATCTTTAATGGCTTGTTTTAGCTAAGCAGAGGAGAAAACAATTTATAATTTTATTATTCAGAAAATTGAATTGTTAAATCATGTACGACTACAGAAATGAGCCAATAACAAAGTGTTGAATTTACAAATTGAAATTCAATATTCTCCTATCCTCTGGGGGTTTTTTGTTGTTGTTTCCACAAAGGTATATAAGGTATTTTTGTGCTAACTGAAAATATCGTCACCATTTGTAATACGCAATAAAACCTTTATGCTATACCACACACCATATATTCTTTGTCTACACACACACACACACACACACACGGATATATAAGCATGCACACACACACACACACACATACACACACACACACACACACACACACACACACACACACACACACACACACACACAGAGTGTATATAGTTGGTTTTATGCATGCTATTAATATCTGAGCAAGGAAGGGGTTTGGAGAGGGAGAAAAGAGCGAGAGTGTTGAAATATTAATCTACTGAGAGCTGTTTATGTTTGGAAATATTTGCTCTCATTTTAGTGGTGCTACAGGTTTCTTGAGAACTTTTCAGTTTACGCTTTTCAGTCAGTGACATTGACACATCTTGGAGAAGAATGAATATGTAGTTAGAGTTCTCTACAGACACTGAAAGTTGTGAGGATGGTGGAGCTATACTCTCCTGTTTCCCGCCATCTTTAAATTATTTTTACAGGAATGTTGCACAGTGCAATAACTCTGTCCAGCAGAGTTTCCTCACACTAGCACATTCTGCAGTTCCACACAGCCTTCATTCTGTGCCTGTCATCTGTAGTCAACTGGAACCGGTATTCTCATCAAGGCATAGATGATAAGAGCTGAAAAAGCTGACCATGGTGTGTTAAGGAAGGTACTAGTACAATGTCCCTGTGCTCTCTCATGGAAGGGGTACACTTCAAACCAAACTGTCTAGGGCAGTGATTCCCAACCTTTTTCCCATGGAGGAACCCCTAAAATAATTTTTCATATCCTGAGGAACCTATGAAACCTATTAAAATGTTTGCTTGGCCAGAAAAAGTTGACAGCGGGGAGCGCAATGCAATTACTGCTAAATTATTGTCAAGAAAATGTATTTGTAAAGAGCTGTTATATATGTCAGCTTACACTGTAAGAAAAAAAATTGGAGCATTTTTCCTGTCTTTTTTGGTATTATCTAATCTTTTTTTTAAATATCAAATCAAAATAAAGTTCACAACCAAAGTTAATATAAAGTTTACTTTCAGTGTGACACTTGGGCTTGTTTCTTTTTGCACAAATATTGAATTCTTGGCCAAATTTTTGATACACGAAAACAACCACAGTTTTGGTAAAAACGTTAATTACAAAACTGTGCAAAGACTACAAATCTACAAAATAGCAAACGACCGTAACGTGCACTAGAAAAGACTAGAAATGCAGAGAATTCTGGGAAGCAGAAGGGCAGGCACAATACAACTAAATATAATCTTAGCATGAAAAGTAATGGGAATGTGGGGAGGAAAGGGAAAGAAAAGGATATTGAAGCACATTCTGGATGCAGCTGTGGGCAGCATATAGGAGCCAGTTATTACACCACATTCTGGGGGCAATTTTATGATGGCCTTGCCATAGATTAGACTAGCCAAAGGCCTGCTCTGAATTAAGAAGACTGGATGTAGAACTCAGCAGGGGAGATAGGCAGGTGAGTATATAGCTGTTGTAAAGTGTGGATTGGCCATAACCATTCTGTTTCTATGCTAGGGGCTGAAGGGAGGATGATTGGCTACACTGGCTCTATATCTACCTGACATTCCTAATGTAGGAAAATACGAAGCATGGGGATCTATAGCTATTCTCATGGTACAAAGGGAATGGAGAAGTTCAGAAAATGCAGCCCTTTGCACTGAAGATGAGTAAGAGTGATGAAAAGATAGCATGGGCTGTTGGTTAGACCAGAGTGTAGGAAAAACTCCTCTTACTAATTTGGTGAGACCTTGGCATTCAACCCATTTTTCTCAGTATACCCATTTGTAGTTACCTGGCTTTGCAAAGTTCTTTGACTGCTCTACAGTTCTAAACCAAAGCCCAGTGATGTCAAAGAGAGTTTTTCCAATGATTTCAGTAGACTTTAGACCAAGCGCTATACATGTAAAGCACTACTGATATAGCCCCAACACGCCAAAATGTTTTCACCAAATTCTGGCCATCAATGTACATATGTATACACCAGAAATCCTGCAGGCAACAGCATGAGCACATGCAATTAGTTGGCCACCCTGACTGCCTCTTTTGAAAAGCAGTGAATTAATCACTTCACATTTCCTCCACGAGGACCAGGAATACATGATATGGATATCTGGCCACCTGGATATTTTATATGAGAGATGCTTACATTATTTGTCCTTATAAAAAGCCACCTATGGAAATTATTCCTGCATCCCCTCCTCCAGGAAAAAACCCCCCAAATCAAACAAAAGCCATATAACCTAATGGACTGTGCATAGCGGCAAGAAGAACAACAGGTTATATATTCATGCTAGATTTGTAGTGTATACATGTGCCTATTTACTGACATGGTGTGGGAAAGGAGACTTGTTGCTTTCTCTAGAAGCCAGTCACAAAAATTTGATTCCATATGGTGAAAATTACATGAGACCAGACAATCTTGCAAGATTTTAAACCATCTTAGGCCAAAAGTTGATCTCGGGACTTTCTGGCTGCATGTGAATTAGAAATAGGAAGTAGGTTCCTTATACATTTGGATCTGACATGACACCAAAATGAAAGAGCTGGCGATTTGAATTGAAATCCCTTGATGTTTGAAGGGGCTTGATTTTGAGGTTTTTGCTTTGGTCCATTTTTAACAGTTCTTTATTTAATTGTAAATTATGTTTGAACTCTCTTTCAAACTAGTCCTATTTCTGTGTACTTGATACATGTAAAAATTAAAAATAAGCTGTACCTTGCTTTGCTGGAGTTGGATACTGACCATTTTACCTGTAAAGGGGGACATATTAGCAGCATATTCTTCACTGCTGAACAGCCCACATGGACATTTGTTACAATTGGATATTTGTGTATTTATCAGAATAAATGTGGATAATTGAATAGCTTGAAGTAGTTTCGCCTTCTTTTAAATGATAATAAATTGGCAGCATGAGTGCTTACTTGCCGCGATGCAATTTCATTACTTCAGAGGTTAACAGAGCAATGTCTTTCTGTTGATCTTCCTGTCACCATAGGCTACAAAAGACTGTCTGACAGAGTCCAGTTTTCAAGAGAAGTGCAAGGATAACAGATTATCAACATTAAAAGGAAAACTGTTCTTCTCCATTACATTCTGCAGAGCTAGCATGCAGACCAGTGAAAATGATGAAGGGATTGCAAAGCTAAGAATATGATTTGATCTGTGCTAAAATAAAATTAGCACATCACAAGGGTTATGATATAATGTTACTAAAAAGCAGCTTCTTGGCTCCCAAATAAACACTCTAACAAAGAGACAGAACAACATGGGAATACTTTCATTATGAGGTAAAACATCAGTTGGTACAGATCTTGAGCTAGTTTACAGTGGTTTTATAGAATCCCATTGTATTATATTTCTTGAAGTAATCTCATCAATGATTTGGTCAAGCTATATAGACTTTACATTCCTTTAAATAAGGAACTTATGGGTTTTTACAGAAGATGAAGACTGACAGAGAAAAGGTGGCCTCTGTGAATCAGAGTTACATTTGTTGCTGGTTAAGAAATAACCTGCTTAATGAAAATGTATTCACTTAAAAAATGCTCGTCTCCTTGTTGTGTGCTGCTTGGCTGAAATGCCTGTAAGCCCTGGTAATTCTGTACAATTCAGGACTCCTGTTGATCACTAACAACACTGGGAAAGAAAGTATACTCAATGCTATTTGTGAGCAGACAGCATTGCCAAAGCAAGCAGAATGCTTCACACATCTTGTTAAAAAAAAGAGTAACTTCCAGGGAAAAGGAAAAGTATTCCTCCTACACAAAGCACATTAACGTGCTTGCATAAAGTATATAGTCTATTTAGGATGTTAATTTACGTACTGTAGTTATGTTAAAACTACCATTCTGTAGTGAGGAAATTAATTTTGCTGTTAGAGACTGATTGCTCATAGAATCATCGGGTTAGAAGAGACCTCAGGAGGTCATCAGGCCAACCCCCTGTTAAAAGCAGGACCAATCCCAAGTAAATCATCCCACCCAGGACTTTGTCAAGCTGGAACATAAAAACCTTTGAGGATGGTGATTCCACCACCTCCCTAGGTAACCCATTCCAGTTCTTCACCACCCTCCTATTGAAATAGTTTTTCCTAATTTTCAACCTAGACCTCTCCCACTCCAACTTGAGACTATTGCTCCTCGTTCTGTCATCTATCACCACTGAGAATGGCCTCTCTCACCCTTTTTAAGTATTTGAAGGCGGCTATCAAATTTCCCCTCAATCTTCTCTTCTGCAGACTAAATAAATCCAAATCAATCAGCCTCTCCTCATAAGTCATGTGCTCCAGCCCCCTAATCATTTTTGTTGCCCTCCACTGGACTTTCTCCAATGTGTCCACATCCTTTCTGTAATGGGGGACAAGAAATGAATGCAGCACTCCAGATGTGGCCTCACCAGTGATGAATAAAGGAGAACAATCACTTCCCCAGATCTGCTGGCAATGCTCCTACTAATGCACACAATATGCTGTTAGCTTTCTTGGCTACAAGGGCACACGGACGCATATCCAGCTTCTCATCCACTGTAATCCCCAGATCTTCTTCTGCTGAACTGCTGCTTAGCCAGTCAGTCTCCAGCCTGTAGTGTTGCTTAGAATTCTTCCATCCCAAGTGCAGGAATCTGCACTTGTCCTTGTTGAACCTCCTATTTGTTCTTGGCCCAATCCTTCAATTTGTCCAGGGTACTCTAAATTCTATCCCTACTCCCCAGAGTACCTACCTCTCCCCTAGCTTACTGTCATCTGTGAACTAGCAAAGGGTGCAATCCATCCCCTTCCCAGGTCATTAATAAAAATGTTGAACAAAACCAGCCCCATATCGGACCCTTGGAACACTCTGCTTAATACTGATCACTACCCATGGAGCCCAATAATCTACCCAGCCTTCTGTCCACCTTAAAGTCCATTTATCCAATCCATACATCTTTAACTTGTTGACCATATCAAAAGCTTTGCTGAAGTCAAGGTATATCACGTCCACTGCCTTCCCCATATCCACAGAGCCACTTACCTCATCACAGAAAGCAATCAGGTTGGTCAGTCATGACTTGCCTTCGATGAATCCATATTAACTATTCCTGATCACTTTCCTCTCTTCCAAGTACTTCAAAACGGATTCCTTGAGAATCCCGCCATGATTTTTCTGGGGACTGAGGTGAGGCTGACCAGTCTGTAGTTTCTTGGATTGTCCTTCTCCCCTTTTTTAAAGATGGGCACTACATTTGCCTTTTTCTAATCATCTGAGACCTCCCCGGATTGCCACAAGTTTTCACATATAATGGCCAATGATTCTACAATCACATCAGCCAATTCGCTCAGCATACGCAGATGCATTAGATCTGGCCCCATGGATTTGTGTATTATCCAGCTTTTCTAAATAGTTCTTAACCTGTTCTTTCTCCACTGATGGCTGCCGATCTCCTTCCCATACTGTGCTGCCTAGTGCAGTAGTCTGGGAGCTGACCTGGTCTGTGAAGACAGAGGCAAAAATGCACTGAGTACTTCAGCTTTTCCCACATCGTCTATCACTAGTTTACCTCCCTCATCCAGAAAGGGACCCACACCTTCCCAGACCACCCTTTTATTGCTAACATGCCTGTAAAAACCTCTTGTTAGCCTTCATATCCCTTGAAAGCTGCAATTCCAACTGCGCTTTGGCTTTCCTGCGTGCACCCCTGCATGCACAAGCAATATCTTTATACTCTCTTAGCCATCTGTCCAAGTTTCCACTTCTTGTAAACTTACTTTGTGTTTAAGGTCACCAAAGATTTCACTGTTAAGCCAAGCTGGTCGCCTACCATATTCGCTTTTCTTGCTGCACATTGCGATGGTTTGTTCCTGCACCTTTAATTCAATAAGTCTTCTTTAAAATACAACTAGCTCTCCTGGATTCCTTTCCCCTTCATGTTAGTGTCCCAGGGGATCCTGCCCATCAGTTTCCCGAGGGAGTCAAAGTCTATTTTCTGAAATTCAGGGGCTGTATTTTGCTGCTCTCCTTGCTTCCTTTGGTCAGGACCCTTAACTTGACCATCTCAGACATATCTTTACATAGTAATACATACCAAAATGTGAGCCTAACTTGTGCTTGCAGTTACGTAAATACATGCATAAACCAAGTAATTGCACTTGCAAATGGCTAAATATGTTTCTGACCATTTGTGCAGACAATTTCCCAAACTGTACATGCAATAATTGTAGTGTTACATATAAACAAAGCAGCAAATTGCACATACATTTGTGCACAGAGTTAGACATTCATAAGATAGAAAATCTGGCCCTAAATATCTTGGAATTGAGCCACTCTGGATAGAGCCAAATCTGCAACTGACAAGGACAATAATGCTTTAAGGTTGAGGTTTTGAGTTTAATTCACCAGTAAAATTCATAGCTTTTCTCTTTAAATGTATATCTTTCCAAGAAAGTCCAGAAAAATGTCCAGGTTCCTATAGAATTGTGTAACTTCTCTTTTATTTCCTTTGCTTTTCATAAAATCCTGAAAATAAATGTTCCTATTTGTCATGTAGAATTACATTGTTCAACTGTATAAACATTTTCTTTTGATCTCTGATGCATTAATATATTTTCAAGTAGTAAAACAATGCAGTTGAACTAGCCCCACTAATTTTTTAAAAAGACTATGACATTTCAAAGTCATTAATCCCTTATGTAATAGGGGTGGGTGAACAGAATATGAAACAGAGTTGGCCTCAACTTCAACCTCTTTCTTCACCTATGTTTCCTTCCTGCAATAGGTCTTCTGACCTAGCACTTGATCTGAAAAAAGCCATTTACTTCACTCTGACTTTGGGAAGTCCAATCAATGTTCTGTCCTCCTAATTTTGGAATGGAGTTCACTAGGTCTGACAGTATATCTCCTGGGCACAAGCATGAGTTGGCTATTCACATATTTTTGTGTGTCATATTTGGAAGCAAGCATTCCTGAGTAGGGAGGACCTCAACTTTATAAAAGTGCAGACCCCATTGACATGGTGCCAGGGCCTCTGAACCTTCCAGGGAAAGGGACCATCAAAAGTAAGAGGGGAGGAAGGAATTGTTGGAGATGACAGGGAGGGAGCAAAACAGAGAGCCTTTGTTGAAGAGTTCATGGAAGGAACACAGTTCTGGGGAACACAGTAACCAAAACTTGATGCCCATATGCACATGCGGTCTAGTAGGTTGAACATGAGGCAGGGAATCTGAGTTACTGGCTCCCTCTATGACATTTAACTGCTCCATACCTCAGTTTCCTCGCCTGTAAAATAGGCATAACAATATGAAACAAACATGGTAAAAAACTTTCAGATCTAGGGAAGAAAGTGGAAGTTCAAAGTACTACTTTATCTTATTATGTGTGGCAGTGATTTTAATGCTTTAATATACACAATATATTCAATGTGATCACGTTATAATTGATTTCAGAACTATGGCCTAAAGTTTTAAAAGTGAGGAGTGATTTTGGGTGCCTAATTTGAGTTATTTTAAAGGTCTGGATTTTCTCAGATGAAGGCTGTGTCTACATTGGCATGATTTTGCGCAAAAGCAACAGCTTTTGCACAAAAACATGCTGCCTGTCTACACGGGTGGGGAGTTCTTGCACAAAAACACTGACGTTCTAATGTGTGAAATCAGTGCTTCTTCCGCAAGAACTACGATGCTCCCACTCAGGAATAAGCCCAGTGTAGACAGGCACCTTAATTTGTGCAAAAGCACATCTCTTGTGCAAATGCAAATGCCTGAGTAGACGCTCTCTTGCGCAAATACTTTAACGCTGAAACTCTTCCGTTAAAAGTATTTGCGCAAAATCATAGTCTAAGTGTTCAGCTCAAGTCATGACTCAGGTCTCTTTAAGCCCGTGGTCCCCAACACGGTGCCCGCCAGGTGCTTGGGGCTGGCCTGGCCCTGGGCACATGGCGTGGCGCTTGCGGGGAGCATCGGCCCCGGGCGCGCAGCGCTTGCAAGGGGGGAGGGGGAAGCGCCGGCCCCGGCCCCGGGCGCGCGGCGCTTGCAGGGGGGAGGGGGAAGCGCCGGCCCCGGCCCTGGGCGTGCGGCGAGGGGGAAGCGCTGGCTCCGGGCATGCGGCACTTGCGGGGTGCTTGCGGGGGGGGCACCGGCCCCAGGCGCGTGGCTATGGGGGGGCCCCGGCCCCGGGCAAGCGGCTATGGGGGGGGCCCCGGCCCCGGGCACGCGGCTATGGGGGGGTCGCCCCCGGGCACGCAAGTGTCCCCGCCCCCTGGCGCCCGGCGGGCGAACGGCCACGCCCCCTGGCGCCCGACAACCTCAAAAGGTTGGGGACCACTGCTTTAAGCTGTCTCAGGTTGAGCTTCTAAAAGTCAGTAGTCAGTTTTGAAAATTTAGGCCCATGGTTCTGAACTTCCTGACTGTTGAGCCTTTAAATAACTACTAGAATGTTGCATTAATATCTATTTTTGTGCTAATATAATCAATAAGAAAATAAATAGGAAAACAAATATGCATTTGAGTGTTTGTCTGTAATAGAGATCAGGTGTTTTCTTCATGATTGGGACAGGATCCAAGGATCTCTGAATTCCAGACAGCTTGGAAAATGTAAAATGTCAACTACTGGAGGTTAGCAGGAAGACTGCCTGATCTGTTTGGTCCTTTTCAGCGTCATATCTATAGGTAAGTGGGGAAAGATTTAGGAAACAGGGGAGGGAATAATTTCTCAGTGTAGTTGATGTTCTGTATGCAAATAATTGATACTTATACTGGGTGGACATATAACGAAATCAGTGAAGTAGAATCCTGAGTGCACAAGCATTATGGTATTCACACAATATTTCTTAAGTCTTCTCTGCCTTTCTGTTTTAAACTAAGCAATCACACATCCATACAAGGAAGTCTACACACTTGACAAACCGGGAATATTCTGTTAAAAACACTGATTAATTATCTGAGCGAGGAAAGGGAAGCACAGAATGGTTTGCCTTTTTTCCCCCATTGTAAAAAAAACACAACTTCCCCCGCAATACAGATAAGTCACTACAGTACAATAAATAAATAAATAAATAAATAAATAAAATCACCTTTCCACTGAGAATATGCATGAGAAATTGCAGTGCCAAGAATACATTTCTGAGATATTATAAACAACAAATGGGTGCTTATAACAAGAATAACTATTTAACCACAAGGAAATTTCTACCTCTCAAAGTTAAAATAATTGCAGAATGGATAAAATGTATGCTTGTCAAAGCAACATTACTGTGAATCTGTACTCTGACCAGAAATGGCTGCAGTTCTCAGTATGGCAATTTATCTAGAAAGGATAATCAACTACAAGAGTAGATGGGTGAAAGATGTAGCAGTGGTTGTCAGGTCATATGATATCTGAGTACAAAGATCATTCCTACTGAGTGCAGAATGCCTCTCTACTGCTCCTGCCATCCTAAAGCCCCCATGAAGCATCCTGTCATTTTCCCTGTGCCCAGGAGTTTTTTGGCATGCATCCGTGGACAATCTGACTGCCAAAATTTGACTGTGTAGTAAAGTATTGCTACTACAATGCCAGAGCACTTTTCAGATGTATAATATGTATATAATCTAGTTAAGATACATATTATGAATGCTATTCATGGATTCATTTACATTAAAATATTTTGCTTTCACAAATCATGAAGGATTTTTTATGTGCTGTAGAGGTTATTCAGTGATTACTATAATTCTAATACCTCGTGTTTGATTGTAGACCACCACATCAGGCAATGGCTATAGGAAGTGGACATGGACAATGGGAATTCCAATTTAGAAGAATGGGTTTTTCATCCCTTATGTTGTTATATGCTCTCAGTCTGATATCAGGCACCTGCTTTATTTGCACATTTTGGACCTGACCACTGCCGAACCAGAGAATTTGCCATACCACAGGAAGTCAATATTGTGTAGCAGCATTACCAACACTTCCACTGCTTACTAGGGTTTCAGAAGACACTCAGGGATAAATTAGAGGTAAATAACAGCACAGAACGCTGAGAGCCAGGACTGGTAGCGGTAAACAAACTTTAGGGGATCAAAGGAAACTTAGCCATAAGTGGACATCTGGCTAACTAAAATCATGTCGGACCATGGACACTGCTGGACTAGAGAGTGCCAGACTAGAGAGGTTCAATCTGTTTGTCTATTTATACTTGGTCATCGCTGTAGTAATCTTATCACAGTAACAATCTTTGGCAAACCAAGTCAACAGACCTCATTCATTGATTTCAACTGAGACAATCAAGCAATCTGGTTATCCTAAATAATGACTGAGCAAACATAGCTGCTTTTTTAGATACAACTAATACAATAAATGTTTTTCAAAAAATTATTTGTACCAGATAGTGTGAAAGTGAAGAATTAAAATGAATCAAACATTCAATAAAGAAACCCTTTGGAGTTATATTACTTAATTGATTTTAGGCTTTATACACCAATCATTTTTTATTTAAAAACTCATTAACTTTGATTAAGCTGACTTTATAGCTCTAAAATGGGGCAGAAAAAAGTCCCAGAATACCTGTAAACATATGTATTTTGGATGAAATATTAAGTATTGAAAAGTATTTTTAGTATTGAATAGCTGATGATATTAAGAAGAATGCAGTTTATATCTGTACTTTTTTCATCTTTGTTTCCATTTGCTTGGTAGAAGCAATTAATGGGATGAAGTATTAGTCATGAATAGCAGAAAAAACCCTTAGTAAATACAAAGATTTTCCATCACAAATAAAACAAAAAGCCTGCAAACATACTGGAGTCTCCTTTGTCTCGAGCTAAGTTTTTATACTGAGAGCAAAACAGAATATTTCTATTCACCATTTTTCCCTCATTGAAAAGTGACACTTTATCTAACCTTTTCAAAACCACCATTGAAAATTATATTTTATGATTCAAACAAAACAATGTTTTTCTTTCTGCTTCATAAGGCTAATAACAAAGACTCGAGGTAAATCTCCCTACAGCTGCTTTCAGTTCATTTTAAGGCAATGAAACCTATATAATCTTGAAATACAGTCAATTGTTTCTTTTCCACTAGGCCTGAAGGGCTGCAAGCTTAGAAGGGGAAGCATGACTGTTTTGCTTTTAAGCACCTATTAATATTTAGCCCCTCCAGTGGTTCTCCCCCCCCACCTTTGAAGCCTTTTTCCCACTAAATTAATGTTTAACAATTAAATCAAGCTGAATGAGATTTTAAGAGATCTAGAAAATTACTGATTGGGTAGAAGAACAGGCCTTTAATTTAAATGGGAAACATCTCTGAAATGAAGGTAAGAGACCCCACAACTAATTACATAATTTTCTGCATCTGAAAAAACATTAGCTGAGAGAATGCAAATAAAGCCACACATGTAATATTAGGAAGAAAAGCTGGAACTATAACATCTACCTATTATCTTTGAAAATAGAGCACTTGTAGAAAAACAAGCTTTGTGCTACCAGATCTCTAGAGAGAAAATACAGCTTTGCAAAGAATGAGAAAATTCAAGTGAGCGTGTCTCTTTTTTATGTAAAATATTACTAATACACCTGGAATGGTATCACTAAACTTTGTATACAAACGTTACAAGCAGGCCTTAGAACTCTTATGAAACAGTATATTCTTAGTATACCTAATAGGTTTTTGTATACTTTCAGGATACAGGAGTTCTACGTTTACTACCTTCTTCTAGAAGTAATGAATGCATTAACCCAGGAAAATACAGTGCTGAATAACAGGATAATGTCAGGGTTTTTTGTTTTTATCTTATGTATGTATAGATTGGCTTGAACCAATCCCTCAGCCTCAATATTTGAAGCTGGGTTAGTGGCTACTTTATCTGTCAGGGTGCCATGTCAAGCCACAGTCTACACCGATCTCCTTTGATTTGGAGGACTCCTTTTATGTTGAGCCTATGTCAGACCCATGCCCCTTATGTTTCTTGGGCTCTAACTGTAACCTTGTTAAACACTCAGCCCTACAGCACTGCTACTACTATTTCTTCCTAATCAAGGGAAACTCCCTCTGTTTCAAACTAATGAAATCTGCAGAGCAATACAAACAACCTGGGTTTCTTAACACATCCCAGATCAAGTTCTGTCTCGAATCCAAGACTGAGTGATGATTTGAGTTTCTGGAATATTTGGCACTTAGACCATGGAGTAATTCAATGAAGTCATTGACTTCGTCAGTGTGACCAGACCCAGATGTAGACTCAGCAGAGGGAGCTCAGGGTACGTCTACACTAGCCCCCTAGATTTAAATATCCCGCGCTCGATTTGCATGTTCCCGGCCGGTCGCCATTTTAGAAATTGACTAGCCCGAAATAACTGCCCGCGTCTACACGTGGCAGTGAAACGGGATTCCGATTTAAAGCCCCTAAATTGAATTAGCTGGTAAACCTCATTGAAGGAGGAATACCAGCTAATTCAAGTTAGGGCTTTAAATCGGAATCCCGTTTTACTGCCACGTGTAGACGCGGGCAGTTACTTCGGGCTAGTCAATTTCTAAAATGGCGACTGGCTGGGAACATGCAAATGAAGTGCGGGATATTTAAATCCCAGGCTTGATTTGCAATTTCGGTCACCCTCATCAGCCTCCCTAGATCGATCTAGGGGGCTAGTGTAGATGTATCCTCACAGAGCATCTTCTAAGAAGAAGAAGTTTCAAAAAGCACTCTTGAAATCAAAGTCGTAAGGGGTAAAAACTGCAAAAATGGATCCTGCTTCTGGAGAGGGCCCTTTGCACAAGTACTTACAGCCCAAAGGTATTTAGGCACCTAATTTATAAAGATACCTTGGAGGGTTAGGTGCCTAACTCCATTATACATTTTAGAAGAAAACAAAGAAAACCACATAAGGCCTGTCTACAGTAGGAAATTTAGAAATAAACAATTTAAAATACTAACTCCCAAAATAACTATTTCAAAATAAGTGTTATTCCCAGAAGAAAGCAGGAGTACAGATTTTGAAATAAACAGTCCGTTATTTCGAAGCAATTGGTAGAGTGGACTCTCGGCTTATTATTTCAAAATAAGGGGGTTATTTCGAAATAACTCTCAAGTGTAGACCAGGGCTTAAGGTATAGAGGTCCTGTTCTGTTGGAATAATCACCAGGAAAGTTTGGGTTTTTTCCAACCAAACATTATACATTTCTTTTGATGTTTCAAAAACACTCACAGTAATGGGTTCTCTTGTAAGATTTCCAGTACTTCCTGTCATTGGACAAGCCAGAAATTCTAAGAGCCATAGTATTTTAGAATTCATACTTATCTCTGGAACAAGAAAATGCAGAGCTAGGTGAAAATAATAATAGTAATGATTAATAAAAATGTTTAAAACACTATTATTATGCCACAAAAGGTTTGGTTTGAATTTTAGCTGTGTTTTGATTTAATTCATTAAGCATATATCAAATCAAAACATAATCTGATCAAATACATTATCATTCAGTTCTATGAGAGACTGAATAATTTTGAAACATTCAACAGCTAAACCTGCAATCTGTGTATGTCTACACTACAGAGTTTTCTCAGAAAAACGACCATTTTTCCGAGAGAACTTGAGGAACGTCCACACTGCAATTGCGTTCTTCTGCAAGAAAATCGAAAGAACAGAGGGACTTTTCCTGGCATTGGTAAGCCTCATTCTATGAGGAAGAAGCCTTTTTGCGAAAGAGCTCTTTTGCAAAAAGGCGTGTGTGGGCCGGGAAGAGGGAGTTCTTTCAGAAGAGGAAAGAGGAAAAAGCACAGGTGCCCTGATGGCCATTCCATCCATAGCTATCACAGTTTACACACGAGAGATTGCTTTTTTGATGCACTGTTGCAGTGTCACACTCTCTTTTGGAAGAAGGTTTTTTGGAAGATCTCTTCCCAAAAAAAGCTTCTTCTGAAAGAAGCCTGTAGTCTAGCTGTTGCCTGTTATATAACCTCAATACAATTCCTACATTTTTCACTAGCATCTTCAAATTCCATGTTCAAACAGACAGACAGACACAAAAATGATAGACTACTATAAAGAAGATAGGTGACCAACTATAATTGTCTGGCAATTTCAGGAATTAAGTCCCTTATTCCTATAACAACACCACCACAAAACTAACACTGATAGAAGAAGGTCATGTCCTTTCCATGGTTTCAATAATTTTTTAATCAAGTCTATCAGCTTATCTGCACTTTTTCTGCATTATTCACAAAGTAAATTCAAATAACACAAACAGTGAGGATAAATATCCCATGTTAGATTAATTTTCCCAATAATCTGTGTACATAAGTAGTAAATACATTTTCTGCAGGAAACTTAAATATATTACAATAACAGTTTGTCTTTTCAACAGTTTGCCTTTGTTAGATAACTTAAGAAATTTACTAATATAAGTTAGTGAATCAAAATGTAATTCCTCTTTTTACAGTGTGGTAACACAGGACTTATTCATCAAATAAATTCCACTTAAAGATGATATTCAATATTCAAAATAATGCTTAAGTATCTAATCAATAAATAACAAACAAAAACGTTATATTATACACACACGATCACACATACACAGAGTGACAAAAGTCAGCTTTAAAAGTAAATGTGGGAAGTCAGGAAAGTATAAAAGGAATTTATGTTGCTATGCAGAGACAGTGAAACTGATTCAAAACTAGCACTGTGTGTCAAGTAGAATTCTGTGAAGAAGAATTTGGAAAAGAAAAGGGGAAACCGAATTGTTATTTAAATTTCTAGATTTGGACTCGTTCCATAATATGCCAATGAGAAATACAAAATTCATGACCTTTGTAACAGTGAAAGAGGAGGATGATATTCAGTTCCCAGATATCATTAGCTAATGGGCAAAGAGAGGTTTAAAACTATCACCATTTATAATGGTGATGATGAATGAAAAGTGACATGGGGAACTTAGTAACCATTTTTAAACAAGTTGGGGTAGCTGCTAGACATACAATAAAATGGCAAACAGGATATTGTGCACAGAGCAAGCATGAGTGCCTTCTGTGACAAGAAGAATTGTTACGCACTTCTTTACACAGACAAGTTGACTTTAAGTATTCAATCTATCATCTTCCACAATTGGTTAAAGGCTTTGTCCAACTGTAGAGAGCTCTAAACTTGTCCAAATTGATTTGGCCTCGCTCAGGTTCAATATAAAAAAGAAAGAGGTACTTAGCTAGTTAAAAAAAACCTAAAAAACTTTTGCTTTTAAAAAGTGTTTCACAATTTTTTTATCAAAAGATGACAAAGTTGGTTTAAAAAAATATCTGCTTTATTTAAAACCATGTTGAACACCTGGGGATATGTGGCTGGGAAGTACTTTTGCAGAAAAAGGCACCAATTACATGAGTTCAGAGATTGGTTGGTTTCAATTTTCTTGAGCATTGAACTTCATGGACTTTTTCTGGCTGAATCAGAACTGAGTCTTGCACATCTGCCAGCATAGAACTCAGCAAACAGCATTGAACACCATGGTTCTTTGGTCTGTTTTTCAATGATGCTTCTTACAAGCAGCTCAACTAATGAAAAGGTACATGAGCAGTTCTATCAGTTGGTGTTACGGATACTCAGCACCTCTGAAAAATCATCTGTTTATTCTCTCAATACAGAAAACAATATTTTAAATTCCAGACCTCACTCACAAGTTACTGTGGTGATTCCAGTAATCTGGTCATAAACCCAAGACAACCAACACAAATATAATTATTTCAGTTGGTTTTGGTTAGTCGTGTCTGGAAACAAGGCAAGGACTTTATTTTATTGCAGCATGCAAGTTGTAATACTGACAGGAAAGTAAATAAAAATTGTTCTTTGACTATTGTGAAAGGTTAACTCTATTTTGGGAGCCTACTTTATTTTTTATTACATTGGAATGGGTGCATGCACCTATTTATTTTGCTTTGGACTTGAAGTATACAAAATGATGGGGACTAAATTAGCTCTTACCACTTGAGAGAGGATCTTGGAGTCATTGTGAATAGTTCTCTGAAAACATCCACTCAGTATGCAGCAGCAGTCAGAAAAGCAAACAGAATGTTAGGAATCATTTTAAAAGGGAGAGAGAATAAGACAAAGAATATTTTATTGCCTCTGTATAAACCCATGGTACGCCCACATCTTGAATACTATGTGCAAATGTGGTCACATCATGTCAAAAAAGGTATCAGCCTTCAAAAAAGTTCAGAAAAGGACAACAAAAAATGATTAAGGGTTTGGAATTACTGCCATATGAAGAGAGATTAAAAAGACTGGGACTTTTCAGCTTAGAAGAGGAGACTAAGGGGGGATATGATAGAGGTCTATAAACACATGACTGGCATGGAAAAAGCAAATAAGGAAAAATTGTTTATGCGTTCCTATAAGATAAGAAGTAGGGTTCACCAAATGAAGTTAACAGGTGGCAGATTTAAAAAAAAACAAAAGTATTTCTTCATGCAATACAGAATCTACCTGTGGAACTCCTTGCCAGAAGATGTTGTAGAGACCAGGAGTTGAACAGGAGTTAAAAGAGTCCTAGATAAATTCATGGAGGATAGGTCCATCAATGGCTATTAGCCAGAATGGTAGGAATATTGTGCCTAGCCTCTGTTTGTCAGAGCCTGGAAATGGGTGGCAGGGGAAGGAATCACTTGATGGTTACCTGTTCAGTTCATTCCCTCTGGGAAACCTGGCATTGGGCAGTGTTGGAAGAGAGAATACTGGGCTAGATGGATCTCTGGTCTGTTATGTTCAAGTCAAATACACTGGGTTTAAAAACAGTTAATCTCTGTGGACTACATAAGAGTCTCTGCTTCTGAAAGCTGCTTAACAATATTTGTAATTTCTAAATATATTCCATGGCATTTTATTCCACTGCATTACAGCAAGTTACTTCAACATACACCACATAACCACCACTTGAACTTCAGTGCCTATGTCACCTCAACTTCTTACTCGCCTTCCTTTACCTAAACATGTGTTCTGCGATTGGCTAAAGTCATTTGTTAGTCTTAGAAATGTAAAATACAATGTAAAAAGCCTTCTAGAGAAAAAGCTAACTTCCCACAAGGCTTACTGTCATGGAAGAATAAAGTATTCAGAGGTGAGAGTTTACAATCTTTGTACAAATCAGAATCATATAAGGAAACTGAATTCTAAAGAAATAAGGGTATGTCTACACTACCACCCTAGTTCGAACTAGGGTGGTAATGTAGGCATACCGCACTTGCAAATGAAGCCTCATTCCACGAGGCGTACAGATAGTGCAGAATGGCTTGCCAGTTCGAACTATCTAGCCCGTGCCGCGTGTAGCCGCGCGGCACAGGGTTCGAACAAGCCGGCATTTAAAAATGGCACCGGCTGGCTTATGCAAATGAAGCCCGGAAAATTCAAATCCCGGGCTTCATTTGCAAGTGCGGTATGCCTACATTACCCCGCTAGTTCGAACTAGCGGGGTAGTGTAGACATACCCTATGAGAATAGATAATTCCACATTCTGATAGGACTTGTTCTGAAGTGCTCACTTCATACATGTTGTGCTCGTTGGCTCATAACTCGCATCAATATTACAAAGTTTTCCCTTTGCACTGGGTATCTTTTTAAGGACATGGATGAAATATATCTATGGGCATGGTGAGATCTACAAAGTTTGTACCGAGAAAATACAACACCTTTTTTATCATGATTATTTGATGATTTAGGGTGCAAATCAGAAGTGCACTCATAAGTCTGGCAAATGTATGCTAAGTATGCCTCACATTCTATATACCATAAAAATAGATGTCACTTCTTGAAATCAGTAACATGACTTCAGCAATGACTATTACATTTTTACTGTTTTCAGAGGTTGGGATTTTTGTTCTGTTGTGAGGCTATTTGTTTCTAAGGCTTATTGTTTCTGCACAAGTGCTTTAAAATTCTGCCACTCCTCCCATAGCCATTTCCATTTCACTGCATTCAAGAACTACATACAGAAAACTATTTTAAAGTCTTTTCTTTTATAACATATTATAATTGAGCTTACTCTAAAATCATTAAGATTGCTCAATGTGAAACTAGAATAGGAATTTCACAACCCTAAGAAATCTCACCATCCATCTTTCAGTCATGAGACTATTTCAACCATCAACTTAACAATCTCACAGACAAACAGAAACACCTGCAAAGTAATTCAGTCACCAGCTCACCACTTCCATGCTCACATCATTCAAATCTGAAAAGTGGGCATGCTCCATATTCTGGCCCCATTTCAAGAACCCAAAGGGAAGATGAAAAGACCAAAAACTAGAAAGGAAAATGAAAGTAGTAATTGGAAGAGAATTGGATAATAGGAAAAACATGGAGATAAAAGGTAAAAGCTGAAGACAAAAAAAAGAAGTGCAAAAAGACATGCCAGTACAGAACATATTGGGGAAAACAAAGGCTACATCTACACTGCATGATTATTTTGAAATAAGCTATGCCGGAAGAAATACTCCGAAATAGCTTATTTCAAAATAGCGCGTCTACACTACTCAAAATGCGCGTTCAAGACAGGCTCCCCTAAAGTTCATGTGCTACGTCAATTTAGAGCCCCAGGAAGCACTGGGGAGTAATTACTTCGAATGGCCTGGGGGAAGAGCTATTTCTAAATAGCAGCAGAGGAGCATCCAGACTACTCATATTCTGAAATAGCTATTTCAGAAGAGGTGTTATTCCTCGTAAAATGAGGTTTACAAATGCCAAAATAAGCAGCCCATTATTTCAAAATTATTTTGAAATAATGGGCTCGCTGTGTACACATGCATATAGTTATTTCAGAATAACGGACACTATTTCAGAATAACGCTATTGTGTGGACGTACCCAAATAGAGCATTTTAAGCAGAAGAAAAGGCAGATTTTAAATTGGTTTCTTTTAATAATTTCAGGGATTCATACTCAGAGGAAAGTTGCACCACAAGACTTGTGCATAATGAAGATGTTGTGTGTACTTGTGTGACACAGTCATATCCACACCTGCCTAGACTTAACATAAGGAGGGGCAGGTAGTGACACGAAAGATACCCATCATCCTCCCCAAACTCTACAGGAAATCTGCCAACAAGTTACTGCATCTCAGAGTTTAATTAAACTGTGAGCAATTTACCATGGCACTGTGCCAATCTTTCCTTATTCCCTACATGTAAGGAGGGAAAGAAAACAGGGTGTCAAGAGCTAATGCAGAGGCACAGGGTCTCCCTGCAGATGACCTGGTGCCTCAAGAAGATCCTTTGAATTTTACACAGGACCTGCTGCCCATTCCATGGAGGAAAACTACACTGGCCCCTTCTCACCATCTACCACTAAGAAAATAATATATGGGGATCCACAAAAATGAACCCTGTAAAGTTTTATTTCCCCACCCTTTCTGTGGGTATGTCCATGTGATTGGACAATCTAAGGCTCTGGTGTAAACTAAAAAACAAGTATATGAATTTAACCTTACGGTGTCCCTCTAAGGAACCAATTGTTCCTTAGAAAAGCATATTAATCAATGGAACACATTTTCTTTCTTTGCTTGACAGTAGCTACACATATCAGTGTAAAACAGTAAGCTGATGACTTGAGCATTACATGATTTTAATGAACAGTTACTAAAATGCTTCAGCAACTCTACATATAAATATTTGACCCCAGGGCTGTAGTAATTTATGGACCTTCCATTTATGGAAAGTATTCTATTTTTTTCATAACCATATGTTGCTCTTGCATTGCACTTGGCCTGTTCCTTTTATTGCCAACTCCATATCCTCACACACTCTTACCCTCTTTTTTGAAGCTGTAAACTACTGTTACACATAATGGAAAGGAGTCTAGTTAGACTGTTTACGAGCCAGGTAAACCAAGTATAAAGAATCATGGAAAAGTTTTTGTGGAAAAGTGGATTTTTTTGTTTTTTCTATAAATAATGAGTGGAAAGAACCCCAGACTTAAAATTATGATCCTTAATTTAGCTTCTGTGTGATGTGAAGCATATTTGCCCTTAATTAATAGTCAAAATCCTACTCTTTCAAAGCTATGTAAGTAACTATTGTAAACGTTAATGAAAGGAAAAATATGGAAATTTTCATTTAATTCCAACCATAGCAGAAATGTGTTTGCATAGTCTAAACTAGTATAGATTCAATATCAGCTATAACCAGAGCATATTAGAATTTTCATTAACATCATTATTAAATTATGAATAAAGGACTGAATGTTTCCTTATGAAGTCCACTTAAGTAATAAATTCCAGAGCTAAAAGTCCCATGATTGCAACATTATAAAGGGATTGTGGAGGAAAGGAAGACACCCAAAAGTAACATCAATCCAATTAATAAATATTTCCCAAATATCAGAAATAGCTATGAAAACATTGTTTGGAGAAAAAATTTGTCGCTAAATTATGCAACAGAGACAATGAACATTGTAAAGTTAAAAAACCAAAAGCCTTTCAAGGACTTCTGTAGAGCTTTAATATTTACAACCCCTTCCCCAAAGAGAGCTTCACATCACACAGAGGATGTAAAACTGATAAGAAAAGATGCCAAGAATGTACAAAATAGGAGGAATTTCTGCATTCTTGCTCTAAAGATGAAAATCCTCCCTCTGAAACATTTAATCTTGACTGAGGGATAAATGAAGTAGGGTGCCCAAAACAAAACTGACAGACAAAAATATGTTTGTTTGCTTTCTATTTATCTTAAAGTCAAAGTACAATACACTACAGTGCTAACAGTGCTGTTTTCAAAAAGATCTTAACTTTTCAGTGGGATATCATGGGAGAGGAATATTTGTTCTCAAGGAGGATGGATCCGTAACAAACTGTTTTATCATTGTTGGTTTATATTACGGGCCTCCAAAATCAGTTGCAGCCCCATTGTGCTTGTTCCTCTACAAACTTATAGTACGAGACAGTCCCAGCCCTGAAGAACTTACCATCTAAACAGACATGATTAAGGAGCAGAAGAAAAAGACAGAGCAATAAAGTGATTTTTTTTCCAAGATCATAATGTAGATCAGTTTACAGAACCCAAGACTCCTGACTCTTAGTTCAGTGCTTTAGTCAATATACTACACTGCTTGACCTATGCTAATCTCTCATACCCAGGAAAGAACATAGTTAGCAGGTCCTACAATTGACAGGTAATTGCTCTTGTGGTTATATATTCTTTGGAGTCTGTAATTTCCATTTCTCTTCATCTGATGAAATGGGTTTTACCCACGATGTTCATGAGCCTATATAATTTTTAGTCTCTAAGGCTACGTCTACACTACGATCTTCTTCCACAAGATGAAATACAAATTGAGCACTTATTTGCATATGTCGCACTTTCACTTTTGAGCAAGAGGTTTTTGCACCAAAAAAAGGGCTGCGTAGACGGCTCCTTTTTGCGCTAAAATCCCCTTTTGCGCAAGAGCCGTTCTTCCTGCAAAAACCTCTTGCACAAAAGGGGTCTGAGGAAGAAATGCAAATGAAAGTGCAACATATGCAAATGAGCGCTCCATTTGCATTTCCTCTTGTGGAAGAGGACCGTAGTGTCAACGGAGCCTTATGCTATGGCTTCACTGGGAAATTATTTTGAAATAACTCCTGCTTCTGAAGAGAAATAACACTTATTTTGAAATAGTTATTTCGGGAGTTATTATTTTGAAATAAGTTATTTCGAAATAACAAGCCCTTTACTTCAAAACAACTGGCTTGGTAGTGTAGATGCTCGCCTTGTTATTTCAAAATAAGGGGAGTTATTTCAAAATAACTACCCAGTGTAGACATGCCCTAAGGTGTCACTGGACTTCTCATTGTTTTTATAGTTAACATAAGTCATTTTAGGCTATCCTGTTGATACAAATAAGGCTAGAAGGTGACAGAGAGGTCTCTTTTCACATTGTTTATTCCAGGCTGTTTGCACGTAACAGCTGTTTTTGAAGAAAATGTACTATATAATAAATAAATTATATAGTAACAGAATACTAGAAAATGTACTTTAGGGAATAATGCTGCAGTAGCAGGGAGATGGACTTGACGAACTAACAGGTCTTTTCTATTTGTGATGTCTATGATTCTCTAAATGGACAAAGCTATATTTGACATCTAAACCCTGAGTAAGAGTAAGTGAAAGTGTATAATCTTGGCCCTTAGAAGAAGTGGCCAGAAAAACAAAGCTTTACTATAAAGAAATTACACTCTGATAATAAAAGAGTCATAAGATAATATCAGAGGATTTCTACTAACCCTTACTGCCTTTTCTGCTGGAGTGTCATTTGCTAAAGGCAAAGAGGGCAGTCCCCCCATAACTTTTCATAGATCTATATGCTCCACTGTGCTTTCTACTCCCCATCTCCCAACTTTGCACAATACATATAATGTTCTATATGCTGATACTACTTTGTCCCCCTCCTCAGTTTTTACACTAAGGGTTTAGTTTTCAAATGCAGCTGTTGTCCATTTAGGGAATTATACTTTTTCAGGTGTCAGTACAAGAATTTCATTGTGAGGAATTTACTATAAATTAACACAATTGGAAATGACTGGTTTAACCAATTCATTTATGCTTCTTAGTTTAATTAATCATATATTATATCCCTTAATTTATCTATTTTAAGTGTTTCTTTTAAAGTAATGGTTGTAACATTACAAATATTCTTCATTATATTTAAAAGCTTCAGGCTGTTAATGTATAGATTATGGGGAAAAGTCATGGAACAGTTAAGACATTAATGTTTAAAGGTATCATTTTAGTATAATTGGCTATTATATGTTCTTTTGGGTCTTTGGTAACAAGACTACAAAATGGCACAACCCTAATCTTTTTCATGGCTAAAATTGATGAATTTATGTTAAAATCTTAGCAGTATAATCTTATGAAACCTTTGTACTGTCTGGCTGTGTCTACACTGGGCCACTTATTCTGGAAAAGCAGCCGCTTTTCCGGAATAAGCTGTGAGCTGTCTACACTGGCCCCTTGAATTTCCGGAAAAGCACTGACGATCTACTGTAAGAAATCAGCTGCTTTTCCGGAAAAACTATGCTGCTCTCGCTCGGGCAAAAGTCCTTTTTCCGGAAAACTGTTCCGGAAAAGGGCCAGTGTAGACAGCACAGTAGTCTTTTCCGGAAAAAAGCCCCGATAGCGAAAATGACGATCGGGTTTTTTCCGGAAAAGCGCATCTACATTGGCCATGGATGCTTATCCGGAAAAAGGGCTTTTCCGGAAAAGCATCCTGCCAATGTAGATGCTCTTTTTCCGGAAATACTTATAACGGAAAACTGTTCCGTTTTAAGCATTTCCGGAAAAAGGTGCCAGTGTAAACGTAGCCTCTGTGTTTGGGCAGTTAATTATACTGTATTATCTTATGCAATGAAAGCTGATGCAATCTGACTTCATGCATGTATCACTGCAGCAAAATGGTGACAAAGCCCTGATGTTGTTCTTAAAGGATGAAAATCCTAGACCTACTGATTACAGTTGGAGAAGAGAGCGCTCAGCATCCTGGAGGATCAGTACTTAAAAGGATAAGAACAAACTATTTGTTATCCAATGCTTTGCAGTTATATATGCAGCAAATACTCCTAAATTGAACTTGTCTTCATATTCCTAAAGAAACCTCAACCAATGTTATCTATTTACAAGATTACTTTGAAGACAAAAGATACCAGTTGCAACTCAATAGTTTCTGGTAAAGAACTACACCAAACTTTGTATTATGATATGATTATGTGTTTCACACTGCAAAGGGAAACAGATGTAAATTAAGCATAGTACCCAAATAAGGAGGAAAAAACCTGCAGAATATAAATGAAAAATAAATTTCAATTTTCACTGTTTTTTTTATCCTGGTGCACTCAACAATCTGTGATTGCAATCTAGGCAACCTTGGGCTGTAAATGGGGTACTTGTTATAAGCTAAGCAGGATTGGGTTGAGTCACTGAACGGGAGACATCGAAGAAAAATCTAAATGCTGTAAGAAAAGGTTATGGTGATGCTGTAGGTGTCACTCCTCCTTCCAAGCCAGCGGCAGAGGATGAGTCTCTGTTGGCATCCTATTAGGGAGCCTTATTTTGCTGGAGATACTGCCTTTCTAAAGTCTAACACCTGACCACTTATAGTCATTACAGATCCATAGAACTGTTTGCAAGAGGAGTGTTTTAGTCAAATTTCAAATTGGCCAATTATAGTACACCTATTTCAATCTCATCTGCAGCCATTTCCTGTTTCAATTAGAAAGTAAAGAATGCTACATCCATTACACTGAATTGCTGTTCACAGTTAGTGATCTGTTCTCTGACTAACAGATGCCATGATTCTGCTAATAGATGGCCATATTTCAGTGGCTGGGGCAATGATCCCCATGTATATAGTTTGACTATTAATTTAAATTCTGTTGGAATCCTTTGGGATGAATAATAAGGTATTACCACTAAATTATAGCTCAATAGTTTGTTTTGGATTATCAAGTGATTTCTCCCATTTTGTGTGCTTCATACTAAACTTCTATAGAAACAGAAACACCTTTGGTAGTCATCAATTCAGAACAATTTGAGAAAGTAAACTTTAATCCCCTACTAGTTTATTTCTGACACTTTGCTAATCTCTGCATTACACAGACTTTTCGCCAGTTCTGGTTCACTTGTCATTGTAACTTAAACGTTTAAAATATGTAAAATTGCATAGGAGAAATCTCCATAGGACATCAAATGTGGAGTGGAACTTTCAGTATGTAACATTCTTACTCATGGATCAACATCTGACATTTACTTTATAAACAGTCAGTGACTAAAGTGGAAGAAACAAATGTCAATACATAGCCAAACCTAGCAACAGCCTGCAGTGTGTACACACTTAAAAAAATCTGCAACCCTGAGTAAGAAACTGGGCCAAAAATCTAAATCTTGAACAGAGTAGAGTGCTGCATGTTCTAAAGTTTTTAGCCCTAAAACATAGAAATCCTAGAAAATTATCCGTTTCCAGAAAATTCATATAAAATGCAAAACAGCTAAGCACATGAGCTTGAGCTCCTTGGAGTGCTATCAATGTTGTTACAATCTTCCAGTTTGTCCTCATGCATTTTGCCTCCCAACTTTATATGGTAACAAATAGGATTCATTTTTTTCTACTCTTTTGTATTCCTTTACTAATATAAACACACTTGTTCATCTTCTTTCAAGTATGTCTTTCTTATGATGTGTACCTGTGTATACACACACACACACACACACACATACACACACACAACCTATATATCTCTGCATTCATGATATGCAAACCTTGAATGGTTTTGCCCCATAAAGTTTAGACAAATGGGCTACGTTTAGACTGACATGATTTTCCGCAAATGCTTTTAACGGAAAAGTTTTCCATTAAAAGCATTTGCGGAAAAGAGCATCTAGATTGGCATGGATGCTTTTGCGCAAAAGCACTTTTTGAGGAAAAGCGTCCGTGCCAATCTAGACGCGGTTTTGCGCAAGAAAGCCCCGATCGCCATTTTCGCCATCAGAGCTTTTTGGCGCAAAACAATTTTTAGCTGTCTACACTGGCCCTCTTGCGCAAATACATTTGCGGAAGAGGGCTTTTTCCCCGAACGGGAGCAGCATAGTATTTGCGCAAGAACACTGACAATCTTACATTAGATCGTCAGTGTTCTTACGCAAATTCAAGCGGCCAGTGTAGTCAGCTGGCAAGTTTTTTCTTTTGCGGAAAAACTTGCCAGTCTAGATGCAGCCATGAGGTATTCTTTGCCTTATTATATATCTTTGTCTCAACTCTAACCAGAGTCTTTTCCATCCATCCTCTAAAGTCTAAGATTTACCCAGCATTGCTCAGGTCCTTTAGGGCAGAGAGTTGGGGATGTTGGGGAACTCAGGGTTGGAGGGTGAGGAAGTGCTTAGGGCAGGGGTGGGAATTCAGGGGTTAGGTTAGGGGCTTGGGAAGTGTGGGGGCTCAGGGGAGGAGGACCTCAGCAGAGGAGGTGGACGTGACAGTACCTTCTCCCTGGAGTTGGCCCAGGAGTGGTGGGGACTGTGCAGCACACCAGTTGGCTTCTCCCTGGGGCTGGCTGGAAGGAGGGTGCACAGCAGAGGCCACACTAGTCAGACAGCAGCTGCTCCTTGGGACAGGCTATCATGGAGAGGGCTGGGCTGCCAGCCAGTGGCTGCTGTCTGGAGATGGGGCACTTGATAACTCTCCTTCCCCATGGTCATTTGGGGTATAACTGTCTCCTCTGCTGGCTATCCCCGTGGTCATTCACAAGTCTGTCTGTTCCTGCGATCACACGCCTCCCTTTCCAATTGATGAGAAACAATCACATTCCATACACTTCTCATTGTCCGGGCACAACCAAACCCTGTTCTTGCTTTAAGTTATGGTAAGAGGAAGCTGCATATCAAATTTGATGGGCCTACCTCTTATTGTTTAGGAGGAGTTCTTGAACTAATGGACTGACCGATGGATGGTCAGACACACAGATAGACAAACAGATGCACAAATCTCTCAACTATATAGTAGAATTAATTTCGATTAGTTCTTTTGGATACAGTTCTGGACTCCGCACTGTAAGGTTAATGTTAATATTCTGTCTTCAGATATTTATAAGCTTATTTCAAAATAGTTATTTCAGGACTTATTTCAAAATAAGTCATTATGAAATAATTTCTTAGTATAGACATGCTCTTAATACTGTGGTGGAACCAAATACAACAGCAGAGTTTATGCAAACAAGGAAGTGAAATTAGGTACAAACAAAAGTTAAACTGACCAATGTTGTTTCACTCTTTCAGCGCAGTGAAATGACAAAGTAGTCAAAAAGCATAAAAGTTAAAAAATTAATACTAGTTTTACATTTCTCTCAGATTTAATAATCTAAGATATGGACAGCACAGGTAAGAAATATATTTTGTATTGATAATGTCCCTTTAAAATTCTTCAACTCTAGTTACAGAAAGAAACACTGCTGAAATAAACTTTTGTCTGAAAAAACATTCCTTTTATTACATTTTTCATATAATCAAGGGCCCCCAATCCTCAGTTTCCTGGTCTACAGGTCATGTAGATATTAGTGAAGATTATAGTTGTTCAAAGCACTTACTGCCAACAATTTCATTCCACTAGATATGAAGTCATTATTTATGAGGATGAGACTTTCCCTTACAGATTCAGGACCAAACCTCCTTATTTTACCTTTACCAACACACATTGCTTCGATGACTGTCTAATGCAGATCAAACAGTTTTGGAAACATTGCTGCTGTGATTAAATAGACTGTATGTTCTTTCTAACTATATCTTCCTTACAGGTGCAGCTTTCTCCTCAAAAGAGATTAAGTATTTTTTGTTTCCTAAAACATGTGTGCTTATCTTAGTACCTGGATTGTAATGTATTTAAAGTAAGACATGAGGGTGATGTAATAGCAAATGAATGTTGGCAAAATGTCAGATGACAGGCATAAAATTTTATGAACATGCACATTCCAATGTTATGTGGACATAAACCATCCACTGTAGTCCATTTTGGCAGAAATATTACAAAAATAAAAATTTGGCATATATTATAATTCATTTAAGGATGCTTAAAAACACATCTATCACCCTTCCAGGGAAGGTCAAAGAAACACATGAATACCCCAAATTAAACAGTAACTGATAGAAAAGACAGACTGAAATTCAGCCTTACACACTGGATGGAACAGATGTTTGAAGCCTGTTTTATTGGTTTCTTAATGCTGGCTGGGGCTAGATGTTAAATATAGGGCTAGAACCTGAGCTGGTGTAAATCAGCAGAGCTACATTGATTTTAGTGGAGCTACTTTGATTTACTCCAACCGACAATTTAGGTTACAATAAAAAAAAATTGAAATCTATGTGAATAAAGGTAAAATGTAAGGCAGTCGCATGTTTTGCCTGTACATATTTTGGGCCAAATTTTTAGTCATCCTTAAGTTCGTTTCCAAGGGTTCATGAACAAGCCTAATGGTGTAATTTACAAATAAAAGTGACTATGTGTGCTAGGAAGATGCAATTAGTTGCATGCACAACATTGTAAATAGAAGCTGGAAATCTTGCCCTCTAAATCTTTCGCATGTCACCACTTAAATAGCATGTAAGCTGCCTATTCTGATTACCAGCCAAATCCTTCACCAATCTGTAGCAGCAAGCAGGGAGAGTTGTGAATCTGCAACTATGAAAATCTAGAAGCCAAAAAACACTATTTACAGAAGGCCTGATCGAAAGCCTGTTGAAGTCAGTTGGATTTTTTCCATTGACTTCAGTAGACTTTGGAACAGGCCCAGTGGATGCAGTGATCAGATTTAGTAGGGACCATGAGGCAGTTTTGCTGAATGTGTGTGACCTGCCACCAGATTGGGTTGCAGTCTATCACTTCCAAACCTCGGTGTGGGTCCCATGAATAAAGATTGTTTGTGTATAGCTCAACCATGACGGAAAAAAGTTTCTGTGCAAATCCATTTAAGCCTACTATGGATATAGAGCCAACATTTGGTGGTAACTCACTTCATAGCAATATGAGAGGGAGTGAATTATGGTGCTGAAAACTTGGTTAAATCATTTGTCACTCCTAAGTTTTGCAAATAAAATATGTGTTTATACATATGAAATAGAGTAAATTAAACACTGACTCCTTGGGAATTAGAAGTTTTCAGCATAGATGCAAAGTATATATTAAAATAACAATTCAGGTTAATTAAGCAAAAAATTATAACATCTGCCTCTTCAGGCCTAATCCTGTAAGGTACAGGATACCTTCATACCTTCAACTTCTAGTGAGCTAACTCAGACCCTGGAAAAAGGGGGTCAACACCTTGTAGGTTTGGTCCCTTGAGATCTTTATCCACTGTTCCATTATTATTTTTATTCAATTAATCAAAAAAATAAAAAGGGCGCCTATCCAAGACTCTAGGAAGACTGCCAAAAATTGTTCAATTATATTAGCTCTCCCACAGCATACCAAACTCCCCTCACCTGATTTCCCTCAAAGGCCCATCTCCTATGCAGCTTTATTGCAGATGGATAGACTTGGCCTATTTCAGACCAGTGTGGAAATCTATTTCAGAGCTGAGCCTCATTAGTGATAGGTGATTAAGCAAGCAGGCAGAATAGTTCAAAAGAGATCTTTAATGAGCATGCACAGAGAGGCCAGAGTTATATGCTGAGTGGCCTGCTTTACCAGTTAACAGCAGAGCCACAGCTTGCATTCCTGACCTAAACTAGGTCCCTTCTGAAAAATGAGCCTATTTCTCCAGTTCCACTCATCACACTACACACACTAACAAATATTATTTCTTTTGGTATAACAGTGACACAAGTTATGACTAAAGATCCATTATGCTGGGCACTGTACAATCAGAAATAAAGATGCAATACTTATGATGGAGAGTTTATAGACCAAAAGAGACAAACCAGATGAAAGGTTTGGGATGAGCATAACATAAGAATAGCCATAATGGATCAGACTAAAGGTCCAAATAGCCAACTATCCTGTCTTCTAACAGTGGCCAATGCCAGGTGCCCCAGAGGGAATGAACAGAACAGGTAATCATCAAGTAAGCCATCCCCTATTGCCATTTCCCAGCTTCTAACGAACAGAGGCTAAGGACATCATTTCTTGGTGTACCTATCCTCCATTAATTTATCTAGCTCTTTTTTTAAACTTTGTTATATTCTTGAACTTCACAACATCTTCTGGCAAGGAGTTCCACAGGATGACTATGTGTTGTCTGAAGAAGTACTTCCTTTTCTTTGTTTTAAGACTGCTACCTATTAATTTCATTTGGTGACCCCTAGTTCTTGTTTTATGGGAAGCAGTAAATGACTTTTCTTTATTTACTTTTTCCACACCAATCATGAGTTTATAGATCTTTATCACATCCCCCCTTAGTTGTCTTCTCCACCATATGAAAAGACTTAGTCTTATTAATCACACCTCAGATGGCAGCTGTTCCATACTCCTAATAATTTTTGTTTATCTTTTCTGAATTTTTTTCCAATGCTAAGATATATTTTTTGAGATGAAGCAACCGCATCTGCACACAGTATTCAAGATGTGGGGGTACTATGGATTTATATAGAGGCATTAAGATATTTCAGTCTTATTCTCTATCCCTTTCTTAATGATTCCGAACCATGTTAGGAATTACTCTGGACAAATAGAATGCAAGAAAATGAACATGGTGCTGAACCAGCAGTTTCTTTTGATATCTAGGGTCCCCCCCCCCCCATTGCATTTTATAAAAGAGCATCAAAGTCAAATGAAGGTGAATGTCAGAAATAAGGGAGTTAATAAAAATGGGAAGTCACCTGCCATTTTTATCATTCCTCAATCCTCAATTATTCTGATATTTAGTGATACTACAGACATTTGGTTCATGTCTATTTCTGGAGACATAAACATTGACAACCTGGGAAGCTATTACTGTTCAACAAACAGGCGCACTGTATCTGAAGAAAAAACTGACCAGAATGAGCTTCCCAACCTGATTAAACAAATCAAGGAGAAAAACAGACCTGAAAACTAAAGAATTTAAAAAAACTTGCCATGATTACCATTATCTGAGCAGGATCTAAAAAGCACAACTGAACACACACTGCTAATGTGATAAAACTAAGTGGTTAAAAATGTATTCACAAGGAGGAACCCTATTCTAAGGAAAAAGAAGCTTCAAGGAAGAAGAAGCTTTAATGAGGGCACGATAAAGCCCAGACATGTGGAAATATTTCTCTTTGAGGATATTCTTTATACCCATTACCCTTCAAAGATACCACATTAACTTTTTTGGCATAAGATGACAGTTAAATTAGATGAATAGTTTCCAATGTTTTTGCATCTGATGTGCTCAAAAATGTTCTTTAACTGACATTTTTAGGCCATCACACTCATCTTTTACTTTGGCAATTCTTATAAACACTGATTTCAATTAAGTCAAGAATTTAAAAACATTTCAGTCTATTCATCTTTTTTATGACATGACAAATAATGAACTGGCTTTCATTATTGTTTCTTGTTTTCCAAAGCTATTGCATGGGGAGATATATTGCCAATAATTTTCAGTCTCTTACATCTTCCAAATTGGCTTATTTTCCCATTTCTATTACAACGTTTTTCGTCTTAAGGATTAACAATGTCTTGAGCTATCCAATCCTGTCCGATTTAATGCTCAAAAATTTCCTTTGTCTTGATGTGCTTCTGGTATTGGCACAGAACACAACAACACAGTTCAGTAATTCCCCGACAAAACATTGGGACACAAAGAGGGAACATTTTCTAAGTAGCAGGTACAAAAAAGAGAGGCACATATCAATGAGTATTTACCAATGGGATCTCTAACTTCCCACACATTTTTTTGAAAAAATTAATCTTGCATTTCAAAGATAATGTTTCAGATTTAATCCTGGAAAACTGTACTAATAGCAATGGTCCATTTTCTCTGAATACCTTCAGGAAGCTTATCCATTCTATAGTATATGAGTTTTATAAGGCTCCTCTACTCTTTTTATGACCATGTTTCTTTATACCATGGCCTCCTTGCTTCCTGAGACCATTGGAAAGTTACCCAGGGCCCTTTTTTTTCCCATGACCATACGGATTTCTTCTCTTTTCTGTGGTCCTCTAGTAGACCTGTAATCCTCAACTCTCTTTCGCCACACATCCAAAAGTCCTGGCTCTTTCCCAAGTTTCTCATAAGTCCTTTTTCTTCACAAATCCCTATCTTTGAAGATTATTCTGCAGGGTTTTTCTGGTCTCTGTTATTGAATACCAATTTCTCAAGTTCTGAATCTACGGTTGTGCCAGATAAATGACAACAGTGAAATAAACTATGTAGAAAAACAACACCTGGGGCACATACTATTTTCAAAGCATCGTGAGGAAGTCCATGAGAGTTGTGGCCAGTTGGGAGCTTATGGAAAGGAAGTTAATGACTGTGTACTAGAAAATAAGAGAAGAGATGGAAGAAAACTGTGGATAAAATGGAAAGTAATGGAGCGGGAATATGGAAGGGAGGAAGGACTATGCTTTTGACCTTTTGGAGTGTAGTCAAGAAAATGTTTCCTAAACTAGTTCATCCATTCTTTATTTCCATACAGTTTGGCTCAACATGTCTTTAGTTACATACTGCATCTTGAGATAGCAGCCTTATATAAGTGATGCTAAATTGCCATAATTTTTATAAATCAGGTTTGTAGTAAATTTAGATTGATAATGCCTTTGACTTTTCCATTATCAAATAGTTGCAAAGCTGAGCTCTAAGTTTTCATTTTGTACAAAAATTAGAAATAAAAAAAAAATTAACACATACATTAAAAAGATGCCAATATAGCAAAAAGAAAGTGCATTACATGCAACTATGCCTTTCTAAATTAGTCTCTAATTGTATGTATTCCAATTCCATTTGGATCCTGGATATCACACAAGCAAATCTGACTCTTATCTATTCATATCTTTCCCCTTTCACTACTTAATACAGGATTTTAGTTTTTTATTAGTTCAATACTATTACAATATACTATTTAATATCATAGGGTACATCTACATTTGCTCCCTAGTTCGGACTAGGGATGCAAATGCAGACGAGCAAAGTAGCTAATGAAGCCGGGATTTAAATATCCCGCGCTCGATTAGCATGATCTCACCGGCGCACTAGTTCGAATCACAGCTGATTCAAACCAGGAAGTGCGTGCCAGGATGCAGTAGTTTGAACCAAAGCCCTTGGTTTGAACTAACGTTACTCCTAGTAAAGGGCTTTGGTTCAAACTAACATGCCCCGGCGCACACTTCCTGGTTCGAATCAGCTGTGATTTGAACTAGCGCGCCGTTGAGATCACGCTAATGGAGCGCGGGATATTTAAATCCCGGCTTCATTAGCTACTTTGCTCGTCTGCATTTGCATCCCTAGTCCGAACTAGGGAGCAAATGTAGATGTACCCATACTTATTTTCATTAAAATGAAGTGTATTCTAACATCCTCTGAGATTCATGCCCACTTTTCATTCTATTTTATACTTCAATTGATTAACATTTTAGGAGCTTTGGCATGAATGAAAAGCAACAGGATCTAGGTGATGACAGATCTCTATATTGCATAATGCTACAGGGAAAATTTCCAGGTGTATACAGGGCTTTGTCAGTTTTTTTTAATGAAATAAGAGTTCAAGAACATTAAAACCCCCTCAAATCATAAAAAAGAACGGAGCTAATCTATGTCTGCTACTAATGAAAATAAATACAATTTTGTATCTCTGTCTTTTCTTTAATTAGGAAAACAAGATGGATGTTAGAGGAAACTAGGTAATTGTTGTACTCTAACTCCACATCTAGACTGCCTGCAGCTATTGGCGAGAATTTGCATATCTTCTTCCAACCCCATTTTCGGAAGAGTTTTTTTGGGAAAAAAGTCTAGACGCGGTTCTTTTGAAAAAACAACAACCCTTTTTTGAAAGAACCCTGTGCACCTCCTTTTTTTAGGAAGAAGGGTTCTTTCAAAAAAAGGGTCTCCCCCCCCCAAAAGAAACACTTCTTGACTGCTTTTTTAAAAAAAAAAAAAACTCCTGAAAACGGGATCGGAAGAAAATATGCAAATTTGGCACAAATTTGCATATCTTCTTTCAAAAGCTGCGGGCAGTCTAGATGTGCCCTAAGGGTGTGTCTATGCAGCATTCTAAACTCAAAATAAGCTAAGCAATTTGGGATATGCAAATGGTATATCTTATTTCAAATCTATTTTGAAATAGCTTATTTTGAAATTTGGCACATCTACACAGCACCAAATTTCAAAATAAAGTGCTATTTCAAGCCATCCCTTATCCCTCGTGCAATAAAGGATGGTGAAATAGTGCACCTGTTATTCAGAAAAATATTTTGAAATAACAGGCGGCTCATGAAGACGTAGGGTTGCTATTTCGGGATACCAGGGGTATCCCTAAAAAGTGGTGCAGTGTAGTTGTACCCTAAGACAGAGCCATAAATCTAACCTAAATGCTTTGCTCAAAATTAGCATGTAATGCAGAAAACACTTACATTAGTTCTCCTAATCTTCCTCTATTTCCATAGCACAGTTTTAACAATCAGTGCACCAGCTAGCTTTCATAATCTGAAGTATATCCTCATTCAAAATAAGTTGTTCTTGCTTGGTATTTTGACATAGTTTATCTTCCTACCTATTAAATGAGATGCTTCTTTCTGCAAGCAGCCAAGCAATAGCACATACTATAAATGCTGGTGAAGGAAATATGAATGGACATTGTATTTGTACAGCAAGGTGATTTAGCTTGCTGACTATAATTATGGAACATTCCAGCCACCACGTGGAACAAAGCAGTCAGCAACGAATATGCAGCCTTTTATGGTGAGACACAGGCCTACCAGAAATGACAGTAGTGAAAGATGATGACACATAATGCCTTTTATAACACATTTAATTCTCTAAAGAGTATAAAACACATCAGCTGCAAGAGAGAAAAGATGCATATTACAATTAACTCTTGCATAAAATATAGTCAAGTAATTTTAAAATAAATACTTTGATAAAAGAAGCTGTAGACATTCCAACCAACCAACACTGGAATGTTACCTTAGAACTATAATCCTGTAAATTATGAAGAAAAATCTGATAAAAGTTATTGAGTGAAAATTATATAAACTTTATTTTATGGAAAATACTTTTTAAAGGCCTCTTTATCCAGCTTCCTATGAATACTACTTTAGAACTCTGAGGGTATGTCTACACTACCCCGCTAGTTCGAACTAGCGGGGTAGTGTAGACATACCCTGATGTACTTCTTCAGGACTAAGAATCTTCTCAAATGGAATTTTCAACTTTATTTACCAGTCAGCTGAATCTAATCAGCACAAGATCACTGATGATCTTATCTTTAAGACAGAATTTTCACCGGTGGAAACCATAGAAGTTCCAAACATGGGTTTGAGAGGTCTGTAATTTCAGGAGCCATAACTCTGTTGGCCACATTCAGTTCAGAGGTTCACTTTAATTGTTTTCCATAAGTTGTAACTTGGCATTTTGATCCAGACTTTGCTGGTACCAAACACAGTGTAAGACTTTGCTGGAACCTAACATATATGTAAGAGATGACCAATGGGGCTGAAGGAAGAACAATGTCCCACCAGATATTATTTTATAAAAGACAACATACGAGTGTGACACACCAACTTTTAGCTGCGTGCAGTGTACCAGGTTCTCCTTTTGCTGACAGCTGCTACTGCTCTGTGGTGTTGTGTTTCTTGTGACTTGGCCATCTAACTTTAGGGGTCACATACAGTCCCAGACATTCTGGCAGAAACTGATAGTCTATTGTCCTAACACTGGGCCTTTGATTTGACTATAGACTCATGAGTCCTTATAACTTGTATCAGGGCAGGCTTTAGGCTGATTCACCTGATTCCCCCAAATCGCGCCCTGTGCCTAAAAGGGCCCCGCGCCCTAAAGCCAGCGGGCAAGGTGCCCTAAAGCCGGAAGTGTGCTGACATGCCGGGTGCGCTGCGGGAGGGGGAGTCGGCCCCGGAGGAGGAGCACAGCGGCTTCTGTGCACCATGGGACGGGGAGTCGGCCCCTGGGTTTGGCTGGAAGGCGGGAATCTGCCCTGTAGCTGGGTATTTAAAGAGGCTGTGAGTTGTTTCTTTGTGTGCTGGTTTTTTGTTGGTTTTTTTTTTTTGGTCAACAAAAAAATCCTGGCTGCCAGGGCCTAGATGAAACGGTTTGAATTGGGCCCTGCACTTCCTAAAGCCGGCCCTGACTTGTATCATGGGGTTTTAACAGTCCAAAGCCTTTGTGCCCAGAAGTCTGTTTTACCTTTCTTGGAGGACCAATGGGAGAACTGAGGCCCTTCCTGTTCTTTGGGTTCCAGTCCTAGTTCCTTTTAGTAAGCAGTTATGGCCTGGTTATGCCGAACCTTTGCTGCCTCGCTGGAACACTTCCTACCTCAACATGACTGAGGCCTTTCCCACTGCCTCTTTCCAGGGTCAGTGTGTATCAGTACCACTCACTCTAAATCTAATTGTCAGGATCATTGCAGAGCTTCTTAGCACTTTTGGCCATCCAGCTGATTCTACTTCTGGAGAGGTCTGTCAATTTCCCTGGAAGAGCAGCCCCTCACCCTGCAGGAACCTTCCTGCTCCCTGCAGGCCTCTCTACCATTATGGACCCTGGGAAAACACCCCTCCCCCAGCTACCTTTCAGAACTGCCTTACAAATCCTGTTGCAGGCCTACCTTCATTCAGGGAGGTTCTGTCTGCCAGCAGTCGAACTCAGCTTTCTAGCTCTAGTCAGGCTTCTGCTCTCCTTCCCAGATAGGCCTCACCTGAGCCACCTTCCACCCTTTTAACTCTACCCAGAAGACAACAAATACAGGTGTAGAAGAGTAGGGCTGATTGAGTCCACAGATCTTTTAGACTCAGAGTTGTGCTTTTACCTTGAAAGACTATCTTTCAAAATTACATTTTATTCTGACAATGATTAAGAACATAATAAATCAGGTTAAATCTCCTCTGAAATAGAAAGTCCTCTGAAAGTCTTACTTTGCTGCATTCAGGCAAGATTTTCACCAGCTCTTTGAAAATGCCTCATGCCACAAGATTTCTTTAGGACTACATATAAGTGCTGTGGTCTGCCTGAACAGCTCTTCTTGAAGGACTGGGGTCAAAAAGGCTGAAAAAAGGCTTTATTTGTGTGTCATAAAAGATGTTGATCCCAGAAATGAAGCACTGAGGAGGTGTGCTTTGTGAAAGAGTAATTTGTGATAGCAGTTGTATTGAATACTTACAATTCTACCTGATTGCGAGTGCAAACAAAACCATGTATTTGTCCATTCTCTGCACCTCAAAAATGATCAAAGGAAAACATAGCCGTTAGAATGACTGTTTTCAATTCTTATAGTGCTTTTATTGCATTGTTGTAAGTAGGCTGAGACCTATTTTTTGTCATGAGCTAACCGTCACAGAATTTACTGAACCATAGTGAAACTGCTGAGTTTTACATGCGTGATTCTTTTAGATGTGTACAAAATTTCACAAATATAATTTATTTTCTAAAATATTTTCCTCCTCCATCATCTTTTAGTATGTAAGTAACAGAATGAGTGGGAAAATGTCACATGTACAAATAAGAGAGAAAGTAGGATCCAGACTTGGGATCATGCTACATGAATATTGTCCAGAAGTAGACTTTTTCATGCCCTGGTAATTGTCAATAAAACATATATTCCTATCTCATTTCACACTAGATAGGCCCTCTCTTCTGTCAGTTTCCCATACCCCCCCTTCTACTCATCTGCTGAATTTAGACTTCATATGAAGAATAAGAACTACCTGTCAAAATAAAATGCTATCATAATGAAATATACCTCATATGCTGTGGGAAAGTACTCAGTTTACTTACGTATGCTGCAGCTGGTGAGTGTTATTGAAAAATGATTAATTCCATCACCCAGAAAAATAAGTGCATTTATAGAATATTTTAAACAAAATACATTTTCATCCTTTCACATGCTAGGTGTTCAGTTTTGTATTTAATATTAATGACATTCACTGCAAAATACCTGCTCTTTCGCTGAAAAAGTTTAATTCCTATATTTCTTGACAGTCTGATGCAATTTATTCTTACATGGTGAAGAAATCAAAATGTCTTTTAAATCTTGTTTCAAATATTCACACATTCCATGTTAAGCTGCAGTGCTTAATTTAATATCTATATGGCAGTGGGAAGGGTTTTAAACAATAGATTCTGTAGCCTAAGGGACATAAAAACAGAATTCAGAAGGTGATATAATAGGTTTGAAAGATGATTGCACATTTGAGATGAGGCAGAGAAACCAAAAGCAAGGAACACTACCATAGTTGCCAGAAAATAATGCAGTCACTATGTGAGCAGACCCTGAGGCACTCTTCTCTGTCAGAAAGGGGGAGAAGTCCATGGTACTGTCATGGTCCACAGGCTACAAATGTTCCCAATGTAGCTGGGTATTCAAAGCTTTCTGACATAAAAGCTCAACAGCTGTGGTTCACTGGAAGTCTTGGGGCAATAATTCTGTATTTTAATGACATAAATGACAATAGATTTTCAACAAGAGAAAGAACAGGAGGGGGAGAGAGAATGGAAAATAAAATTAGTCTTATTTCATTTCCTTTCTAAATTACTTCTTGGAATCAAGTGCAAAACATCATTCCAAATTCCCTCAAGTGCTTGAAATCATTGTTCAAAATGAAAGGTGTTAATTACCTGCAGCAGTTTTCATCAAAATGCAGTTCCAGATTTCATTTAGCTTGTCATCCTTCCCTTCTCATAGCTATTCTTGGGCTTTTTCTTTGGGGTGGTGAGAAGGGTCAGTATTTGTTATTACAAGATACAATCCCAAGATCTCCCACTAAAGAACCTTCACAAAACAAAACAACTTCCCTCCACAAGCAAATGATTCCCCTACGTGCTTTCATTTATAATTTTTGAATACATACTGGTACTGTATGTATACTTGTATTTTTAGTAAGATGCAAAACAATACTGTACATAGCACTGCAATCCACAATACTATGAAATAATGAAACAAAAGAGACAAAATAATACATTTCCTAGATCATGATAAACAGAACATTTAAGATGAGTTAAACTATATTCTATTAAAGGCTGATTTCAACCTTGGAGAATACCAGTCATACAACATTTACTGGACTCAAATATAAGCATTTTTTTCAAATCTGATAATCTTACTTGGTACTTTGTGTGTAAAATTCTGACTATTCCATTTACTGCTTTTGATTTGTGATGTGGGAACCTCACAAGATTCAGTCCAGATAAGTTGCTCAATAAGTTGGTCTTCAGCTTTGTTGGGTCTCCATAATCTGTCTTTAGCTTCCAAAGTGTGCCATTCTTTCCATTCATGTATGGCAGTTTCATCATCTTTCCTTCTTTTAATGAGTGAGGCTGTGTCTAGACTATATCCCCCTTTCAACAGAGGGATGTAAATTAGACACTTTGAAATTGCAAATGAAACAGGGATTTAAATATCCCGTGCTTCATTTGCATAATCACGTAATGGCGCTCTTTCAAAAAAGCACCGTTTAAAACCGCTTCTAGATGTGGTTCTCTTGAAAATGGCAGGCTTTTTCAAAAGATCCTGTACTCCTCAGCTTGCCGTTTTCAACAGAACTTTTGCCCGAATGGGAGCAGCATAGTATTTCTGCAAGAAGCACTGATTTCTTACATGAGATCGTCAGTGTTCTTGCGGAAATTCAAGCGGCCAGTGTAGACAGCTGGCAAGTTTTTCTGCAAAAGCAGCTGCTTTTGTGGAAAAACTTGCCAGTCTAGACACAGCCAGCCTTTCTAACAGCCTGACTGCCAGACTCCTTCTTCTCTATCATCTGCGTCAGCTAATCTTGAGGTCCTTATAGAGATGAAAGTAAGTGGGTGCACTCTGGTGTGCAGCTCCAGCAAAAGCTGGCTTAGCTGCAGCAAAAGCCAGCAGGGAGCTATTTAAAGAGCTGGCAGGGACCCAAGTTGCAATAAGACAGTACCTGTAACACATTTTAAGTTACTTTCACCGCTGGGTCCTTACTCAGTTTTTACTCTTCCCATACTCAGGGAAATTCATGATAAAATCAACAAGTATTTGCAGCGTAAAAAGCAAAGAAACAGTCTTAAAATCAGTTGCATCTGTAATTGTCTTTACGCATATGAGTAGTCCCACGGACTTTAAAAGGATGACACGTGCATAAAGTTAAGCATGAATGTAACTGATTGCAGGCTCATGAACTGGATGAGGGCCTCTAGATCTGCCTCCAGCAGCACAGCCCTGAATAGTGTGAGATGATGAGTCTTATTTTAGTATTAGTAAATGGGGTAAGGCACAGAATGCTGCATTTTAGAAGGTTTAAAATACACATGTATTGTATTTAAATAATGTTGAATTTCTGGGCATTCTCCCCAAATTCCTTTAGTTTCCTTAACGAATAGAGTCAGCTCTGGCATATTTTTGTAACAATGCAGTGAAAGAATAAACAACAAACCATATGTATATGAAATGTATGTAAATGAAGCATTCAGTGAAACAGAAGTAAAGGCAGGCACAAATGAGACAGTGGGCTCTGATTTATTTTCTCACTAGGGCTCAATTGTAAGGTGGCAAACTAGCAACTTTATTCAATAAATTCATCTTAGCTCGAATTGTACACAAAGCTGAAACAAAAGATGCACAGCATGCATCACAGCACACAAATTGCCACTATGGAGACCCTTTATTACTGATGTACAGTACTTCCAAGGCATTTGAGGAAAAAGGTGGGAAATTAGCATATAGAAGACAAGTGGGAGTATGGAAGTATTGCCCCATGTGAGAGGCCTCAGAAATCATTTTTATAGAAAGTAAGATTGTTTAAACTCAAGACTAAAAATATATCCCTCATCCTTTAAGAGAAAAGGGACAAGATTCTCATTTTTGTCTGCTTAGTCACTTTACTAACAATTGCTTGTAAGCTCCAGAACAGGACTGGAAACCACCACTTTTTAGACATGTTAAGGACTAGTCGACTATCTGATAAGCAAATTCTTATCGAATGGTTGACAGGATAGTTGACTAGTCACTTCCCCCCCTTGCTGCCTATATCAGATAGAGGCAGCAAGAGGGGGAGAAGAGAGGGTTACTTCAAAGTGACAGCACTGCACAGAGCCCAGGATCAGCAATGTGGCGCTACCCCTTTGAAACACCGCCTCAACGTTGTAATCACTCCCCAGCTGACCCTGGGCTCCACACAGCGCTGCCAATTTGAAATGCCTGGTGGAGCCCAGGGATCAGCTGGGGACCTCCGTACAGCATTTAAAAATGGCAGCACCACTTGGAGCCCAGGATCAGCTGGGGAGCTCCGCACAGCATTTAAAAATGGCAGCACTGCTTGGAGCCCAGGATCAGCTTGGGATTCTTGTGCATTTCAAAGAGGAAGTGCAGCTTGGAGCCTGGGGGCAGCGAAGGACGCTGAGTCCCCAGATGACCCCAGGCTCCATGCAAGCATTTCCGCTTTGAAATGCATAAGAGCTCCCACTGGGGCTCTTGTCATTTCAAAGGCAGACCACAGAAGTGCCTATCGACTAGTCAAGTAGTCGATGGAAATTCCATCGACTACTTGACTAGTAAATTAATTGCTAGTTAAACATCCCTACCACTTTTTATATGTAAAGATACAGGGGGCAATTAGCTATCTAAGCCACACAAAATCTGGAGGTATTGCTAAAATACAAAGGACGTAGCCATAGTTGCCTGTTTATCTTGTTTGCCAGAGTTTTACCTTTACACAAAGCATGTGTGAACCCTTCACTTTTGGTATGACTCAAACATTTTAACACCTCGAGCACTAATGAAAGCCATTCCAAAGCAAGTTTAGAAGCACTTGAAAATTGAATGGTTTGTTTTCCAGAGTTCTAATGGTATTTTTTCTTAGCATACTTGTGCCTTCTTTGGCATTTCTGGGCTGATGTGATTACAACTGAGCAAGAGGCTTCTTGAAGAAACACTGGTACTTTGGACACACTGCCTGGGTGCACAAAGGAGAGATAGGATTTTAAAATCTTTCATCCTCATCCCTTGTGCAAGAGCCAGTTTCAATGGTATTCCTCTTACCTTTGAATACAAGAACATGGCAGATCCACTGATGATGCTAAACACATCCTGAGATGGACGAAGAGGGTGATTCCTCATAGACCTGAGCTACTGTGTAGGGATATGTAGCAGCATGCACTGGACCCCTTTAAGGACATTGCAAGGGCCTATGCTCTGTGCATGGTGCCAGCATTTACAAATATTGTGCCTACCTCAAGTAAAAGGCCTTCAACGACTTTATGGCTAGGAATCTTTCTCCACTGGAGGATGAGGGTTAAAAGCCACATTAGAGCCGTTAGTACAGGCACCATGCCATTCCTTCATATGGGTAAATGTTTCTAGAAATGAGAGATAACATGGTAGTTGCATCTACCTCAGCTCTAAAACAACTTTTTAAATAATCAAGTAATAAAAATTTCCCTTGTCACCTAAAGCTTTTTTTGACCATTTCAAATTGGAGAAGGAGTCATAGGTGGATCTGAAGAAGGACATTAGAAAGTTAAAGTGTAATCTGAGAAATACCCCATAGGGTATGTCTACACTACAAAGTTAATTCAAAATAACAGCTGTTATTTCAAATTAATTTTAATAGCCTCTACATATACAAACCGCTATTTCAAAATAAATTCGAAATAGTGGAGCCCTTATTTCGAATTTGGTAAACCTCATTCTACGAGGACTAACATCAAATTCGAAACAGCTAATTCGAAATAAGTGCGGTGTAGATCCTTATTTTGAATTAGGGGGCCTCCAGCCCTTCCCAGTTCCTCCTGGTGGCCACTCTGGGCACAACCAGGAAAACTTGTCTGCTCCTCCCTCAGCCCCGGAGTCCTTAAAGGGGCAGATTCTGGCCACTGGGCACGTGCAAGAGCCAGGCCTGCCAGCAGCTGCAAACCCTCACCCAGTGGCCACACGATGGCAGCCAGTGGCAGCCAGCTGTCCCCCACCCAGTCCCCCAGCACCCAGGGGCCAGCCAGAGGCTGTAGATGGTGTGCACCCTCATGGACTAGTGCGCAGATCATGGACCTCATTGAGGTTTGGGGGGAGACCCCCAACGTCCATGATCTCCGCACTAGGCAGATAAACGCGGCTGTCTACAGCCACATAGTGGCCACCATGGCCAGGAAAGGCCACAGGCGCACCCAAGAGCAGATGCGCCTGAAGGTGAAGGAGCTGCAGCAGGCGTATGCCAGGGCCACTAGGGGCGGTGCCACAGCAGGGGCTGACACCTGCCCCTACTTCCCCGCCCTCAACCAACTCCTGGGGGACAGGGCAGCCCGCGCCAGCCCGGGAAGCAGCAAGCCAGGACCGGAGGGCCCTGACCCAGGCACAGCAGAGGGTCCACCACCAGCTGTCCTGGCACCGGAGTCGGCAGGGTCATCCAGGGAGGCCATACCAGGTAAGTGCCAGCACTGTCCCCTACCCAGGGGGGAAGCGGAGGTGGAGGCGGAGAGGGAGACTAGAGACCGCACGCATGGGCCATGCCTCCCACGGATCACGCAGCCACCTGTGCACGTGCGAGCACATGCCATGCCACCCTTGGGCAGGTGGCTCCAGCTGCGTGATGCCCAGGGGCTGTGGCCCAATAGGCACATGCATGTGTGAAGAGACCTGACACGCTCCCAACCTCGGGGCGGGACCCAGCAGGATGCTCTCCCTTCACACAACTCCTCTACACAGAGGCAGGGGACGTCTCCCCCCCGCCTCTGCCGCACTATACACAGCACAGGGGCATGGGTGCGGTCTCAGGGCAGCTCCCAGTCTCGGGGAGAGCCAGACATCCTGGCCATGGCCTCTGTGCAAGCACATTGGCTCTGACGGTGCAGGGCACGGTCACCCTCATATCACGGGGGGAGAAGGGTGGGGGACTGGGCATCATTCACTGTGTCCCCAGGGAGAACTGACCCCTTCTCTTCTTTCTCTACAGCTGCACCAGCTGCTCGTGCAGGGCGCACCACCCCGCCCGGGACATGCTCCCGCACCCACGGCCTTAGCAGGACCACCACCACGCGGCAGGGGTACCGGGACCAACACCTGGGTGCCCTGCGAGCCCTGCACCATCCAGGCCTGGATGCAGGAGGACCTGAAGGTCCACTGGGAGCAGCTTGCTCAGAACCGAGCCATGAATTCAAACCTGCAGGCCCTTCTGCCCCGTGCCGGTTCTACTCCTGCTGCCCCCCCCCACTACTGTTTCTCCTCCCACTCCTGGCCCCCCCCACCTCTTCCTCCTCTACCTCCACACACTCCTCCTCATCCCCCCAGGGACGCCGAGGCCCCCCCCCCACTATGCTGGGAGGTGGTTGGCCTGGCAAGACCCCCAGCCCTGAGTGCTGAGCTTCCCTTCCAGCTCCCTCCTCCCAGTTTTCCCCCTCCATTCTCCCACCCTCTCTCCTGCCCTCTCGCACCTCCTTTCCCCCATCTCCCCAGAGTTTCATTCCCTCTCCCCAGTTGTGTTAAATAAAGACAGTTTATATTTTTGAAAATACGTATCTTTTATTTGACATCAGGAAGGGGGGGCTAGAGAAAGGTAAGTGGAAGGACGAGAGGGAGGAATGGGGCACAAGCCCCCAGTGGGACAGACCAGAGAGACTGTTAGCGCTCCTCAGGATGGAAGCTCTCCTGCAGGATCCCTTGGATCCTGACAGCCCCTCGATGGTGCTCCGGGATGGCAGCCTGCAGACAGTGCAGCCAGGCTGCTGGCAACGTGTCCACGAGACGCAGCAGAGTCCCCAGGGGCAGGTCTGGTTCCATGTTGCAGAGTGCCGTGATGTCCTGAGTGAGGGCAAGCAGAGCATTCCGAGACACAAATGCTTTGCTATCCCTCAGCAAGGTGGACCAGCAAGCAGAGAAATCTGAGAACTGTCTGTCCGGGATGGGGGGGGTCGAGTCCCTTTAAGCACAGACCTTGGCTAGCCTGAGGCAGCAGCCCCACACACTAAGTCTGACCCTGATGCCCTTTTGGCACTGGTTCCGGCCAGCCTTACCTTCAATTCAGGGTCCACTCAATGTGGACATGCTATTTCGAAATAAGTTAATTCGAAATAGCACTGTAGTGTAGACATATCCATACGGAATCCAATACTCATTGCTGTTAAACACGTCAGTGGATTTTGGAATCATGTTCCATAATCTTCCACATATAAAATAAATAGTGTAAAACACTTTAGACCAAACTTTTAACAGGATTTCTGGGCTGTGTTCATAGTACTTTGAGTGATTTATTACAGATTAATCATGGACTAAAGAATTCTACTTCTAAATCAGAATAAAAGGATGGCATAAAAAGCCTGCCTCTTATCCATGTGATTTATAAACCAAGATAAACAGTTGATGTGGTTCATGGTCCAGCTACAAATACCTCCCACAATACTGTTTTTATGCACATAACTATAGTAAATACTAAATTGTTGTTACTACACAGCTTCGAGCTGTCTTAACATTAGGAAGTCAAGTTCTATGTCTGACAAGAGGAGGCCAGACATTAAGTGAAGACTGAACTTAATAATGAAGTCCAACATCAGGCATGTGGACCAGGATAACAAAGGAGACAATGGAAGCCTCCATGAGATTAGCAAGTAGGAACTAAAACAACCTTGTCTCATATGAAATTTGCTCTTTGCATATCTTATATTTCCCTCATTTTTTATAAGCTGCCCCAATTGAGATTTCCAACTAGTGGTTAAAAATTGAAGCAGATTTCTGAAGTTAGTGAAGTCCCCTTTCCGGAAACTGGACTTACTGTATCTCCATCTAACACATTAGACTTGAACTGGACCGTTGTGGCCTGCAGGCATCAGTTCTTTTAGATCAGCTGCCCTAAAGGGAAGTTCTCTCAGGTTGATTAAGACTTAATTACGTTTTTCTCTTTGCATGTACTGCATTAACAAGATCTCACCCCAAATTATATCTATTAATATTCTGTTCCCCCTCAGTTGTCTAGGAACCAGAACACACACGCTGGAGGCATAGCCAAATGGACAGGTAAGTGGGCTCCAACTTGGTGTGTGAGCAATGACTAGAGAGTTGCAACCATGGAGCTACCTCTCTCCCTCCTTCACCTAGGCTTGGAACAGGGAGAGGGATAGATGATCTGGCCAGGGTTCCTATAAAAATGGGAGCCCCCCATAATAATCTGTGCCCTGCACCCATCACCCATGTCACTTTCCCTCACTGCCCTTCTGGGAATGGAGGTCAGGGCAGGGGCTTGCTCTGTTCACCTGCCCAGTGCTTCAGAGGAGTGGGGTTGGGAGCTTGTCCTGCTCTGCCAACCAGTGCTCCCATCAGGTTGTAGCATGGAGACTTGCAAGCCCTTGGCTCTGCTGTTTGGCAGGAGCACTAGGTGGTGGAGAAGGGCAAGTCTCAGAACTCGGGCCCCTCTCCTCACTACGAGCACTGGGCAGCAGAGCGAGGCACGCTTAGGGTGCTCGAACCTCATTGAGAGTGCTAGGCGGAAGAGCAGGGAAAGCCACTGGGTGTGCTGAACAGCAGAGCAAGGCAGGTGCTCCGACTCCACTCCCCCACTGGGAGTGCTGGGTGGTGCACTGGGTGGAGAGGGTTAGCCTCTGCAGGCAGGGCTGGCAGTGGGTGGACCTGGATGCAAGTGGATGGGTCCAGGCCCACTCATAACTATGCCTCTCTCTCTCTTTCTCTCCCCAACCCCCAATTCTGGAGCACCATATCAGCGATGTACACTGGTCATGAAGCACCAGGAGAAAGACGGGAAAGGAGCACATAGAAAACAATCATAGGTGTATTGTATGACATATACAGCATATTACATGCAATAGCCACTCCTAAGTAAGAGGTTACATTAGAAATCAAATTATTTTCCAAAGCGCGATTTTGCAACAGACTCGATCTACAATGGTAAATATGAATAGTCCTTAAACTTTTGGGTTTTGTATATACATGTGTGCATGCATACAGAGGAGACTTCTTGCTGGAAAGTGACAGAGTTTATCATAAAATAAATGCAAAAACCCCCCTTGTTCTGATAATTGGTCTGGTTTCAAAATAATTTATTATAAGATCTGGTCAAAATAATGACTTTTCTTATTTATTTGTAGTGAAAATTTTCAAGTCTCTGTCATCTCAGGATGCTTAACTGTAGTTATGTTAATTTCATTTGACGTAACAGATCATTCTTAGGCATAGAATTTCATTTGGCATCATGGATGCCACGATTCACACACTTGGTTTAAAACTCTGATGAAGGTATGATTCATTATAGATATGCAGCAGCATGTATACAGAAATCCGATAGTGGCACCTGATAGTTTCTATACAGTTGTTTGTGTTATTAACTAGATATCCCATGGTAGTGCTAAGTTAAACGTTTTCAGTGGAATGTTGTTTAACTAAACTACTGACTGTTCATTAGCCTGGATTTACAGTGGTATTAGAACCATATTGCACTTATTAGTCACTAAGATTTGATATTTATACACTGTAGTTTTACCCACAAACAAATAATGTAACACAAGTACCAGTTAATTCCCTCTGTGATATAATTTAGATATATTGTTCCTTGTTCATTTTGCAGCACATACATTATATTCATTATTATTGCTAATTGATTTATGATGAGCTGAAAATAATTTTTGCCAATTTCAGGGAATTTATCAACCAATGGGTATTTTCAGATGATCTTCTTACAAACCAAAAGAAATACAGACCATATATGTGGAATAAAAATTGAAAACCAATTAAAAAGTGACAAAGACAAAAAGACAAAAGCAAGGAAGAATTTGGATGGCTCTGACTGACTTTCTTTCAGAGATTCAATAATTCACTTCTTATTTAGTTTAGAATTTAAACTGTGTTGAGACAGTTCACATACTGTTTCTGTACTACCGGATTTTTGGTGAAATATTTAAATAGTTGTATATTTCTAAATCTTGGCTCCATTGAATGGTTTTAATCCTCATGAATGGATTTAATAATTAATTAAGGGTAAATCTAAATTATTCTGACAGTCTCAGAAAAAAATGTAATTAACTTATTTATCTTCAAATAGAAACATTATTATCTTTTGAATTCTCAGTTTTAGAGATAATTCAGAATTCACACATCCTGCAAATAAATTTAATTTAGACAAATCCAATGTGAAATGGCATGAAAGTTTTGTACCAAATACATCTATACGTCTTCTCATTAATATTTATTCTTCTGAAAGTTGAAATGGTCCAACTGATTGAAAAAGTTACTATAGAGCCCTTTAAAATTCCATTCATTCAGTTTTTTAAAAAAGATATGCAGTCCTGGATCTCTATTACAGACATATCAACAACATCAGACATAATGGAAGACACCAAAACCTTACACAAAAAAAGTTGTAAATACTCTTATCATGGGTCATTTTTCATGTACAATTTACCTCTAAATGATGCAAGTCAACAGGCTAAGGATCTGGCTAACAAAATACTTTTTGTGCTCTTCATGCTGAATTTTTATTAATTAGGATTTTTTCTGGTGGAAATTTTACAGAAAAGATTGAGCTGTTGAAATAAATAAAAGTACCCATCAACCCTTACTGAGGGCAAATATTTATTCAGTCTTGCTGCTATTAATTCTGTGCCAACAGGATAGTCTTTCCCAAGATTACTAAATACAGTAATAATGCAGATACTTACTCTACAGGACTGTTATTATCCCAGAGTAATTATTTCTGGGAATGATGTGACAGCCATAACTTACCTCATGTGCACTGAGGCAGTATCATTCATACAAATATCTTATAGCACTTTTCAGTTACTAGAATCAAATAATATTCAGTAATGTAACGGTTGATTTCGAACTCAAGCCACAGTACACAAAAGAATGATAAAGACATTCAAACCTTCTTAAACATGGTACATACTGGAGAATGAAGAAAATTTACTTACAAAGGTGCAGTAAATCTCTCAATGGAAGACATTCTAAGAATATAAGAGCATAAGAAAGGCCATACTGGGTCAGACCAAAGGTCCATCTAGCCCAGTATCCTTTCTGCCGACAGTGGCCAGTGCAAGATGCCCCAGAGGGGGTGCACTAAAGACAATGATCAAGCAATTTGTCTCCTGTCATCCTTCTCCAGACTTTGACAAACAGAGGCCAGGGGCACCATTCCTTTCCCCCTGGCTAATAGCCTTTTATGGATTTATAAAACTTCCATGAATTTATCTAGCTCTTTTTAAAACTCTGTTATAGTCCTAACCTTCACAGCTTCCTCTGGTGCTGTGTGAAGAAGAACTTTCTTTTATTAGTTTTAAACCTGCTACCCATTAATTCCATTTGGTGTCCTCTAGTTCTTATATTATGAGAACAAGTAAATAACTTTTCTTTATTCACCCTCTTCAAACCACTCATGATTTTATAGACCTCTATCATATCCCCCCTCAGTCTCCTCTTTTCTAAACTGAAAAGTCCCAGTCTCTTTAGCCTCTCCTCATATGGGACCTGTTCCAAACCTCTAATCATTTTAGTTGCTCTTTTCTGAACCTTTTCTAATGCTAAAATATCTTTTTGGAGGTGAGGAGACCACATCTGTACGTAGTATTCAAGATGTGGACATACTATAGTTTTATATAGGAGTAGTAAGATATTCTTCATCTTATTTTCTATCCCTTTTTTAATAATCATAGCATCCTATTTGCTTTTTTGACTGCCGCTGCACAGTGGACATTTTCAGAGAACTATCCACGATAACTCCAAGATCTCTTTCCTGATTAGTTGTAGCTAAATGAGCCCCCATCATATTGTATGTATAGTTGGGGTTATTTTTCCCGATGTGCATTACTTTACACTTATCCACATTAAATTTCATTTGCCATTTTTTTGCCCAACCACTCACTTTGGTGAGATCTTTTTGACGTTCCTCACAGTCTGCTTTGATCTTGACTATCTTGAACAGTTTAGTATTGTCTGCAAACTTTGCCTGCTCACTGCTTACCCCTTTCTCTAGATTGTTTATGAATAAGTTGAATAGGATTGGTCCTAGGACTGACCCTTGGGCATGGGCGGCGAGTTATATGGGCTCATGGTGCCCATGCTCTAGCAATATTCAGAGCAAGGGGCCCTGCTCCACCAATATTTGGAGCTGGGCCTTTCCCTCGGCCCTGCCTGAAGTGGGCCCTGACCCCCACCTGCCAGCCCCCCCACACGTTCTCCCACCCCGGCCCCAGAGCATCTCTCCCCGGCTCTGGCCCCAGCCTGGCCCTACTGTGCGCAGCTTTCAGTCTGGCTCTCTCTTGCCAGAGCTTGCTGCCGGCTGCTGCTGCCATGCGTGACATTTACAGGTGAGTGGGGAGACACCTGGGTGTGATGTGATGTCACGGCCCGGGACTTTAAAACTGCTCCGCGTGGTGTTGTGCAGGGTTCAGTGTCCAAGGACTTCTGAAGCCTGAGTGCAGACTCTTGCACCGCAAAGTGGAAGGCAGAAGGTAAGGTAAGGGGAAAGGTAAGGGGAGGGGGAGGAAGGAGCTTGTGCAGAGAGAGAGGGGGAAGAAAGGGGAAGGCACCAAGGGACAGCATGGAGGAGAGACAAATGCCAGGGGGCCAAGTGCAGACAATGAGGGAAAGGGCAGGAGGGGAGGTGTCAGTGAGAGGGGGGACAGGGTGATTCTGGGGCTATGTCTAGACTGCAGGCTTCTTTCGAAAGAGCCTCTTTCGAAAGAGAGCGTCTAGACTGCACGGAGAAATTTCGAAAAAGCGGCTTGCTTTTTCGAAAGAAAGCATCCAGTGAGTCTGGATGCTCTCTTTTGAAGAAGCCCTATTTACATTGAAGAACGCCTTCTTTCGAAAGAGGAACTTTCGAAAGAAGGCGTTCTTCCTCGTGAAATGAGGTTTACCGCCATCGAAAGAAAAGCCGCGTTCTTTCGAATTAATTTCGAAAGAACGCGGCTTGAGTCTGGACGCAGGGGAAGTTTTTTCGAAAAAAGGCTACTTTTTTTGAAAAAACCCCTGAGTCTGGACACAGCCTGGGAGAGGAGAGGAGAGGAGAGGAGAGGAGAGGGGAAGAGCATTGGGGGGCTAGAGGGGAGAGGGGAAGGTGGTGGGAGAAGGCTTGAAAGAAGGGGTGGGCATGAGAAAGGTGGGGATGGAGCAAGTTATGTATGAAGGCACAGAAGGGCATGAGGAGAATGGGGGCAGAGAGTGGTGATGGGGTGGGCATCAGGGAAAAAGGGGGCAAAGGGGGCAGGGGCAGTAAGGGAAGGGGGAGGCACCAGAAGGGTGCAGGGATAAGGGAAGGTGCAGGTGCCAGGGGATTCTGGGGGTGAAGCAAAAGAGCAGACTCCTGCAGGGGAGGGAGAAGGACCAGAGGAGAGAGGCAGGGCAGGTGTGTAGAGGAGAATATTAGAAGAGGGGATGAGGAGGGGTAGCTCACATGATCAGAGTGGGGCTACTGAAGGAGTGGGCACAGGGGGCAGAGAAGGTCTGGTGGAGGGGGCAGGTCGCAGGAGGGCTGAGGGCAGTGAGAAGGGCAGGAGTAGGGACAGCAGAAGAGGGTGAGGAGTTGGGGGGCAGCAGGCACCAGGGGAGCTGATGGAGCAAGGGGAGGAGACATGGCAGAAGAGAGAAAAGGTAAAGATTTATAAAATGTTTATTAATAACTTGGGTGCCACAGTGGCACATCCAAACAAGCCACATGAACTCAGTACTGGTGCACAACACAAAATTCATTCTGCTCATGGGAGGAAACTCTTAGGCTATGTCTTCACAAGATGTTCTTGCGCAAGAACATCTTGCACAAGGGTTCTTGTACAATAAGTCTTGCGCAAGAACACGTGCACACTGCCCAGTGTGAGCTGTGCTTTGCACAAGAGCATCCATGGCAGTGTGGATGCTCTCTTGCGCAAGAAAGCTCCAATGGACATTTTAGCCATAGGGGTTTCTTGCACAAGAAATCCCTGCCGAGCATCCACACTGCCCTCTTGCGCAAGGGTATGTCTACACTACCCCGCTAGTTCGAACTAGCGGGGTAATGTAGGCATACCGCACTTGCAAATGGAGCCCGGGATTTGAATTTCCCAGGCTTCATTTGCATAAGCCGAGCGCCGCCATTTTTAAATCCCAGCTAGTTCGAACCCCGTGCCGCGCGGCTACATGCGGCACGGAGTAGCTAGTTCGGATTAGGCTTCCTCGTTCCACGAGGAGTAACGGTAGTTCGGAATAGGAAGCCTAATCCGAACTACCTAGTTCGTGCCGCGTGTAGCTGTGGGCACGGAGTCCGAACTAGCGGACATTTAAAAATGGCGGTGCCTGGCAATATGCAAATGAAACCCGGGAAATTCAAATCCTGGGCTTCATTTGCAACTCCGGTTGCCTACATTAACCACCCTAGTTCGAACTAGGGTGGTAGTGTAGACATACCCTAATAGATTAGTAAGACATGATTTCCCTTTATAGAAACCATGTTGACCTTTGCTCAACAAATTATGTTCTTTAACGTGTCTGATAATTTTATTCTTTACTATTGTTTCAACTAATTTGCCTGGTACTGACGTTAGACTTACTGGTCTGTAATTGCCCCGGTTGCCTCTGGAGCCCTTTTTAAATATTAGCATTATCTTAGCTATCTTCCCGTCCTTGGGTACAGAAGCTGATTTAAAGGATAAGTTAAGAAACTACAGTTAATAGTTCCACAATTTCACATTTGAGTTCTTTCAGAACCCTTGGGTGAATACTATCCGGTCCTGGTGATTTGTTACTGTTAAGTTTTTCGATTTGTTCCAAAACCTTCTCTACTGACACTTCAATTTGGGACAGTTCCTCAGATCCACCACCCACAAAGGCCGATGCAGGTTTGGGAATCTCCCTAACATCCTCAGCCGTGAAGACTGAAGCAAAGAATTCATTTAGTCTCTCCGCAATGGCTTTATTGTCCTTGATTGCTCCTTTTGTATCTTAACCATCCAGGGGCCCCACTGTTTTTTTAGCAGGCTTCCTGCTTCTGATGTACTTGAAAAACATTTTGCTATTACTTTTTGAGTTTTTGGCCAGCTGTTCTTCAAAATCTTTTTGGGCTTTTCTTATTACATTTTTACACTTAATTTGGCAGTGTTTATTTACCTCACTAGGATTGGACTTCCAACTACCCCATCCCTGGAAGGGCTTTGTGAAGGTGGGACTGCAAAATCTCCAGGGAGGGAGAGCCCACTCTCCATTCCCTAGGGAACCCCATTCCAGTGCTTCACCAACCTCCTAAGACAATTGTAACAGAGTCAAACCTACATGAACACGGCCCTAACGGTTGATCTCGCTTCTCTAAACTGGTTCCTGATAAAGCAGTCATTATCTGATATGGTGAGCTTCCAAAGTGCGATGGCAGTCTGCTTCTGGAGCACGATAGCCGGTTGCATGTGAGTGTCCCATTACTGGAGGGCAGGGGTGAGCCACTTGCAGAGCTCCAGGAAGGTGTCCTTCCACATGCAGAAGTTCTGGAGCCACTGCTGGTTGTCCCACCGCTCCATGGTGATCCAGTCCCACCAGTCAGAACTGGTGTCTCATTGCCAGAAGCCGGTTGCATGGTGTGCAGGGGAGGGTAGGAGCTGTTGTGCTGCATGAGCAGCAAGTGGAGTGGGGGTGAAGAGGTGCCCAGCAGTGATCTGCGGGTTCTGTTCCTGCAGTGCCATGTGGACAGCCTGCAGTAACTGCACCAGGAGGTAAAACATGCAGTCTAAGAGCCAGCGAGTGTTTTGCAGCATGTCTGGCTCCATGATTGTAGTGCTGTGGTGTCTGCCAGGGCAACCAAAGCACACAGTGGGTACGTCTAAACTACATGCCTCCGTCGACGGAGGCATGTAGATTTGTGTATTCGAAAAAGGGAAATGAAGCTGCGATTAAAATAAACGCGGCTTCATTTAAATTTACATAGCTGCCGCGCTGAGCCGACAAACAGCTGATCAGCTGTTTGTCAGCTCCAGGCGCTAGTCTGGACGCTCCCCTGTCGAAATGAAAGCCTTTTATCGACATCCCCTTTATACCTCATCCTACGAGGCATAAGGGGGATGTCGATAAAATGCTTTCAGGTCGGCGCGGCGCGTCCAGACTAGCGCATGGAGCCGACAAACAGCTGATTAGCTGTTTGTCGGCTCAGCGCGGCAGCCATGTAAATTTAAATGAAGCCGCTATTATTTAAATCGCGGCTTCATTTCCCTTTGCCTATCTGTCTAATCTACATGCCTCCATTGACGGAGGCATGTAGTCTAGATACACCCAGTGAGAAGAGTTGCTGTCCCTTGAGGAGGTAGGCCAAGGTGAAGAGCCTGAGACATGGCTATAGAGGGTAGCTCCTTTAAGTACGAGCCTCAGACAGCAGCTACAGAAAGTGACTGCTGTCCTGATGCCCAGCCTGGATTGCTGCTGGGGGCCCTTAATTGCGATTTAGCCTCCAATCTGTGTGGATGCACTACTTCAATATAGATCTACGCTATTTCAATGGGGCATTTGTAGTGTGGATATGCTATTTCAAAATAGCTATTCCGGGAGTTATTATAGCAAAATAGCTTATTTCAAAGTAAATGCGTAGTGTAGATGCACCCTCAGATATTAAATTTAAAAGACCACCATTATTTCCTATTCTTAAACATACTATGTCAATAATTTCAGTATTCTAAACTATACAGTGTGGTAAATGTTGTATAATACTGATTTTCTAATGAAGGTCACTATTTTTTACTATTTATGGTTTGTATTAAAGGCCTCATTTAAGAGTGGAACTTACTGTGCAAGATCAGGTACCACTATATAAAAACATTCCTTGTGTTGTACTAATTATATTAGCTTAGCAAATAAAGTTCTTCAGGGCAGGGACCATCCTTTTGTTATGTATTTCTATTGTATCTAGCACAACTGAGCCCTGATCCATGGCAGGGGCTCCTAGGAAGTACTGCAATACAAATAATGAATGAATGAATGAAAAAGAAAATATTATTTCACTCCGCTACAAGAGCAATTGCACAGTTAATTTATTAAACATTATGTGTTGGATTCAGTCCTAGGGGAGGGCTGGTGGAATTTCCACTGATATATGGATTGCATTAAGTTTGGCAAACTTAGTTTGCATCTGGGCTTTATAGGAGCCTCAATGGGGGACGCTAAAGACCAATGTATCACCATCTGCCTGGTTTCTCCCTAGCCAATACTTGTTTTGAGTAGTAGTGAATCCCTATGGTTGCTCTAGTAAAGGGGAGGTCTGGCAGATCTATAGCTAATGGTGGCCCTGGACCTTTGACAAGGCAACATGTACCAGGCTGGAATGACTCTAGCCCAGTGGTCCCCAATGCAGTGCCCCCAGGCGCCATGGCACCCGCTGGGCCATTTCTGTGTACCTGCCAAGTGATCCGGGCCAACCCAGCCCCTGGGCGCGCAGTGCATGGGCAGTGCCAGCCACTGGGCACATGGGTGGCGCCAGCCCCGGGCGCGCAGCACATAGGCGGCCCCACCACTGGGCGCGTGGGGGATGGGTGCTGCCGGCTCCTGGCCGCGTGGCACAGGCCCCGCCCCTGGGCACACGGGACATGGGCTGTTCCGGCCCCGGGTGCGCGCCGTAGGGGCTGCCCCACCTCCGGGCATGCAGCACAGTTGCGGCGCCAGCCCTAGGAGTGCGGCGCATGGGTGGCGCCAGCTCCGGGCACACAGCGTATTTGTGGCCCTGCCCCCAGGCGCATGTGTGGTCCCGACCCCGGGTGCCCGGCATGTGAGCAGCCCCACCCGCGGGCGCCCAGCAGCACCAAAAGGTTGGGGACCACTGCTCTAGCCCATGTGGAATATTATAACTGCTGGCACATTCTTTTAAAAAAACATTCTAAAAGAATATCATCTGAGATTTCATTTTTGCAGCCAAAGTCCTTCATAGCAAACCAGAAATATAACTTACTCATAAAAATGTTTTAATTTATATTGCATTTACTATTTATTTTTCTTCTTTCTCTGTTCTACTTAAGGCATTCATTAACCTTAAAGAGAATGGCAGAGAGATACTCTCTATTTACTGGAATATCTCATGTTTGTACATTGAGTGTGGGAGGATGTAACTCTCTTTTTGCTATTTTCTCATCTTTGTGGAGTTTACTAAATGAGGGGCTTCTACTTGAAAATACTGATATTAAACTGACCAGACATCTAGTGGGTAGGATTTTTCCTGTAAAAATCATATTACTTCAGTCACATGTTGTTTGCCTAGCAGCTCTGTTCAGCTTATTACTAGTGAGATTGCTATACTTGCACAAAAGCATCACATTAGCTTGGCATCTTAGTACAGTCAACTCTAAGGAAGAAAGGTTGACCTTGTGGCTAAATCACAGGGGCCATGTCTACTAAATTCAACGTCAGAACTCCCAATTTAACAAATTCTAACTAGCATGTCTTCAGTATGGGGAAGCAATGAAATTAGTCTGAGGCAGGCTCTGTTATTGTGGACACGCAACCTTAGACTTACAGCCCCAGAAAGCATTCTGGGGAGCTACAGGAGTTCGAACAGTGGCACCGGAGCGTTCACACTAACATTATTTCAAACTTACTATTTCAGAATTAGGGTTACTCCTCATATAAAGAAGGAGTACAGAGTCCAAATTGTGCAGCCCATTATTTCAAAATAACAGGCTTGGTAATGTGGACGCACCACTTATATGTTTGAACTTGTGGGGAGGGTTATTTTGGAATAAGGTCCTAATGTAGACCAGAGGAGGAATAGCTCAGAAAACCTGGGTCTATTTGCAGCTATTTGGGCATGTTATCAGTGTCCCCAGTCTGATTTTGAGGGGTGGGAAATATGTTAATTCAGCTTCCATTTTGTGTGTAACTTTTTACTCTATGTGGTAACTGTTACGTTGGATAGTATCATCTCACTTGTTGGGGGCAGGTAGAGAGGCTGATACATAGGTGTCTGATCCTGAATGAAATAATCAATTAAGCAGCCATACTATGACAGAATAAAGGGTGTTACCAACCCTCTCCCCAACTGAACACCCAAAGAGTTGGAAAATGGACAAACCCCAGGGCCAGGATAGAAAGAGAAAAGGCATCAGTCTGCTTTAAAAAAGAGACACACTCATTACTAAGGGGGTCACAATATCCCCAGAATGAGATGATTGGGCAGGAGGAGCTAAGGCCAAGACCCAAAAAGATACTAAGCAAGATGCAAAAGACTCTCACAAGTGGTGAGGAAACGGAGGGAGGAAATTGTGTAAAAAGATTTGCTGTTTTTCCATAGATCTAAAACTCTCTTGCACTTTCCACTGGCAAAGTGTGCATGTATTTAACAAGCTTCTCTGAAAAGCTAGAGAGTTCCTTACTATAAATATAATGTGGTCCCTGAAGAGTTAAACTGTAAATCAGGGTATGTCTACACTACAAAGTTAATTCGAACTAACGGACATTAGTTCGAATTAACTTTGATAGGCGCTACACTAGCGCTCCGCTAGTTCGAACTTAATTCGAACTAGCAAAGCGCTTAGTTCGAACTAGGTAAACCTCATTTTACGAGGACTAAGCCTAGTTCAAACTTACTAGTTCGAATTAAGGGGTGTGTAGCCCCTTAATTCGAACTAGTGGGTGGCTAGCCCTCCCCAGCTTTCCCTGGTGGCCACTCAGGCCAACACCAGGGAAACTCTATTGCCCCCCTCCCGGCCCCGGACCCTTTAAAGGGGCACGGGCTGGCTACGATGCCCGTGCCAGGTGCAAGTCTGCCAGCACCCAGCCAGCAGACCCTGCACCTGGCATGGCTCGAGCCAGCCACCCGATGCCCCCCAGCCCTCCCCCTCTTCCTGGGACCAGGCTGGCGGCTCCCGGGAGCTTGCCCAGGACCTCGTCCACGACCTCCGCACTAGGCACAGGAAAGTGGCCGTCTAGGGCAGGAGAGCTGCCAGCCTGGCCACCCAGGAGCCAGTTTGCATGAAAATCAAGGTGGTCCACTGAGACCCCCGACCCTGAGCCCTGAGCTTAGAAAGGCCGTACTGGGTCAGACCAAAGGTCCATCTAGCCCAGTAGCCTGTCTGCCGACAGCGGCCAACCCTAGGGACCCTGGAGGTGATGGACCAAAGACAGTGACCAAGCCATTTGTCTCGTGCCATCCCTCTCCAGCCTCCCACAAACTTCGGGCAAGGACACCACTCCTACCCCCTGGCTAATACCACTCCATGGACCCAACCTCCATGAATTGATCTCACTTCTCTTTAAACTCTGTTCTAGTTCTAGTCTTCACAGCCTCCTGCAGCAAGGAGTTTCACAGGTTTCAAAGGTTGATTCTTTGCTTTGTGAAGAAGAACTTGCTGTTATTAGTTTGAAGCCTGCTACCCATTCCTTTCCTTTGGTGTCCTCTAGTCCTTCTATTATGGGAACTAATGAAGAACTTTTCTGTATGCACCCTCTCCACCCCACTCGTGCTTTTATAGACCTCTATCATATCCCCCCTCCATCTCCTCTTTTCTAAGCTGAGAAGTCCCAGTCTCTTTAGCCTCTCTTCATATGGGACCTGTTCCAAACCCCTCATCATTGTAGTTGCCCTCCCCCTCCCACCCTCTCTCTTCCCCTCTCCCACCTCCTTATGCATGGGGACAACATGCATAAGCTACTGGAGACCCTAGCAGGGTTCAGAACTGGTCTTGAGGCCTAGTATAGCTGAATGGTGTCATCCCACATCCCAAAGAAGGGGTATCAGACAGAGAGTCTGCACCCCAGGAATCTGCCTGAGAGGCCGCACTGAGAGACAAGTTCTGGATGCTGTCCATACCCAGGGCATGCCTACACTTGCTCCCTAGTTCGAACTAAGGATACAAATGTAGCTGACCAAAATTGCTAATGAAGCAGGGATTTAAATGAGTTTGGAAGCTTGTGGAATTGAAAGGCTGGATCCAACACAGCAACCTGATGAAGGTCCACAAGGGGGAACTCTGCCAAGACTGTAACACAGTTCTACACAGAATTCTTTTCAATATTGGGCAAAACAGCAGACAAATATTCAAAAAGAGCCACTGATTTTTTTGTGCCAACTCAAGACACACATAGTTAGATTTTCAGAGGTGCCGAACAATGGCCCCCAATGGAGATTTAAAGTTTTCATTTTCATGCAGGAAGTGTAGCTAGAGAATGTGATGGGATTTTAGTTTGCATTTCCTGGATGTATAAGAACCGTGAAAAATAAACCTGTAACCACAAAAAGGTTTGTTTCTACCCACTAAATCTGGCTCTTCTGCAAAGTTTCTCTGCTGCTGCCCTAAACTCTGGTCCATCCATCCTTGTGCCAGCATATTACACTTTCATATTCACCAGCCCTGTTTATTTGTAAAACATACTCTGCAATATTCTTAATGAAAACAATTAAAGCAGGGCCAAAACCAGAGCCCCTTGCTAAGTTTTTAAATAGTCTTACTCATGAAAGCTCCCCCTAATTTCAACAAGAGCCTTTAAAAATAAACAGACCCTTATTGTTTTTTCTTATACAGAAAAAATAGGATTGAGATGTTAGCACAGACCCAAATACACTTTTGATGTAAATGGAAAAAGTTCCCATTAACTTCAATGGGAGCTACATCTGTACATCTAAGGGGTTTGTAGGATTTTCTTATATTTTAACATTAGAATTATGCTTTTGATAGTTCTGGTTCTATCTGAGATGTATACTCTTTTGATTATATGTTAATATTAAGTTATGTTATCTTTTCTTTTTATATTCTATTTTATTTTGTTCCTCCATTATTCCATATAGTGGCTATTGAGGAACATTAGAATTGTGAATATGAACACTAAGTAAGTTCACATATATCATTTATTTATTTACTGAGAAAGAGCTAATAGGAGGAGTTTAAAGTGTTCTCTTGATAACATTTCTAAAAAGACATTTATTCAAAAATCTAGGTATCTTTTTAACATAGACAGAAAGAAAGAGGTCAAAAAGGGACAGATTTTAGTTGCTTATCTAGAACAGGATGCATTTAAACTAAATAGTTGTTTAATAGCATCTCTCCAACATAGGATCTCTTACTTAGGCCTTGGTTTATTTTACATTGAAGGAATTCCGTCCCACATCAAAGACCACTGTTAAAGAAAAAATAAATTCCTTTAAAAAAACCTTTGGCTGAACAAATAATTTTCAATTTAGGAGCAGGTGACAGCAAGATATCTCCCAAGGGCAGAGTATTTAGACTTTACATAGAACTAAACATCTCTGTTATGATGAAAGCCGGACATTCCTCAGCACTGGGATCTAACGAAAATGTCAACATTTAATGCAGTTTTGAACCTAACAATTTAAGAGTTTTACATGACCCTTTGAACATTTAACATCAATTTCTACAAGTTAAATTTAGACAAGGGGAATAGTTACATAAAGTAAACAAGTTTTACATATACTACAAAAAAACACAAGTTTCTGAAGAAATCAAATGTGTAGTTAACTATTACTTAAAAAACAACAAATGATCTAGCAGCACCTTAAAGACTAACAAAGCATGTAGATGTAGTCTTTAAGGTGCTGCTAGACGATTAATTGTTTTTTAAGTTTTTCTAGTTATAGACTAACTAGTCTACCCCTCTCAAGCAGTTAACTATTACTTAGCTCTTGGCAATAAACTGTCAGTATTATGGACCCCATACACAGGGAATCAAATGTTATAAAAGAATAAATGATGCACAGTGCTAGGAACTATATGCATTCTCGTTCTCTCAAATGTATGTTGATTACTGCCACAAATCCCAAAATCTATTGAGCTTTTGTGTAGCCCAATGATGTATTGCGCAGACAAGGTAACCAAGTTCAGGATATAAATTATGGTGGCACAACTTTTCAAAATTTCTCTATCATTCTGACTAGGAAGGGAATAGGTGGAAGTGACAGGATTCAGCCCCAACCTGCAAATGTAGAATTCCAGTTTTTAAAACTGTAAACTTGAGGCGAGAGGGACACAGCAGTGAGGAAAGGTCTGCAAACATGCTGGGACAAGAGAGAAGGAGGAGAGTCTAGAGGTAGATTTGGGAATCATTTGTATAATATTCATTAGGGAGCTGTGCCCCCTGTTTGCTGTGCTCACAAACCCCCCTCTTGCAGGGGGTAGGCAACCTCGTTTCTTCCCCCAATCTGGCCACCGAGAGGTCTGGGTGGAAGCCATGCCAGCCTGGGTTTCTTTTCCCTCCCCTCACCATCCCAGGCCCTTTCTCCCTCCCTGTCCCACGCGAGCCAAGGTCCTTTCTCCCTTCCCCCCTCCTGCCAGCCCGGGCCCTTTCTCCCTCTCCCCAATCCTAACCCCCTCAGCTGTGGTGTACACCAGGCCCAGCTCTGGTCCCAGCAGCCGGGGAGGTGCAGGGGTGCCTGCCCGCTCTGTGTAGGGCATAGTGAGGTGTAGGTAGTGGCATGTGCACACGGTGCTCCAGAACACTACAGCCTGCTGAGGTGGAGAAAGCAGCAGCACAGGAGGTGGCTGTCCCAGCCTCTCTCCCATGCCGTCTGGCCTGCACTGGTCACTGCCCCAGCCCTGCCCACAGAGTGCAGGGCCGTCCATCCACCCACCAGTAGTGGAAGGAAAGGAGCAGACAATTCGGTGCGGCAGCTCCCCGAGGCAGCGCGGGGGTACTCTGGCAGCCGTGGTAAGTGCGGCCACTTGGGAGGGGTGAGTCTCTGTGCAGGCAGCTAGAGTCCAGGCAGTCAAGCACCACTTTCTGGCTCCCCAAGAGCCTGGCAGCGAGAAAGCCCCCAACAGCCCGCTGCTGGCACATAAGCCAAGCTGGGCGCCCTGCTCCTAGTGCCTGTCCCCCGGCTGCTGTCCTGAGCACCATACCCTCCCCACCATCCCTGGGCTGCCATGGCTGTGATGTAGGGTCTGCCAGCTACTGTGCCTTGTTTCTTGGCATTGAAAGCTGTATGGGTTAGGGGTGGAGGAAGGGGAGTAGGGACTTGGTTTAAAATAGCAATTCCAAGTGGCGAGGGGAAACAATTAAGTCAGCCTCGAGCTGGGAAAGTGGGCAAGGGGGAGAGAGAGAGGAAGGAAAGAGGGAGGACGCAGGCGGGACGCAGAGTGACATCATGACATCGCTCTGTCATCCCGCAGGAAAAGGTTTTTTTAATATAGAGAGAGATCGTTGAAAATGGCTTTGGTAGAGAGAGAAGAAGAAAAGACTAAGGATAGAGCACTAAGGTTCATCATGAAACAGGGCCAAAGAAGAGTATGAAATTCACTAGAGAACACAGTGAAGGAGATACTGCAATGCTGATGAAAATCAAGAGAGAAGAGGAGTTGCAGAACCTAACAGAAGGGAGGACACAGAAGCAGGCAAATCAAAGAGAATGAAGATGAAGTGTTGCTTTGAATTAGCTAACTATCAGTCAATACTAACTACAAATGTGCAAATAATGGAAAATTATTAACTTAATTAATTATTAAAATAATGTAGAATGAATATATTTACCTGACTCTATTAGCACACTGGGGCAGGGTGGCTTTGGTGGAGTGCAGTGTGGAAAACAGACTGGAGGGAATTAAGATCAGAGTTGATGTTGGTAGAGCACCCACTTAAGGATTGTTTAGATTAAGAGGGATCCAGAGAGTCAAGAGGGTTGAGAGAAGGTTTTTTGAAGACGGAAGATACAATGCAAATACAATATGGGCTTGTAACACATGAAAAAAAGGAAGCCTGCATGCTTTAGATATCTCACAGGCATATAATGACATAACACTTAGTTAAAACAGATGGAAAAATTACTTCAAAAGAGAGTTATAGAAGTATATGCTAATTCATTAATATTCCTGCCGCTCTTCGTGCACTTTGTTTTTAATATTCCTTTTACTGAGAACATTAATTTAATGTATGAATCATTCTATACAAGAGGCCAGCTTTCCACAAGACTGTTTGCAAAACATTATTTCCAGAAGTGTAGCTTGCTGTCATTAAGCATATTTAAATGTTTGTGCCTAGATCGTGAATTCATGAATGTGTAATTCATTTCCCTTTTCTAAGCATTCATTATTTTAAAGTTCTGCTTCTGTGAGAAAAAACAGATCTGCATAGAGATTTACCAGTATACTATTTAATTAGTATACAAAAACCCTAAAAGTGCTGGAAATGCACAATGGTGGTTCAAGCTTGCCTGAATGTCAGCATGATGCCCACACCTGGGACCCAGAAAGCCTATATCTAATGGGCAGTAAAATACAGGTTTCAGAACTGGATTTCCTATAGCAAAAATTGAATGATAATCTATATGTGAAGAGATGATTCTGCTATTCGAAGTGCCTCATGGACTATTAATTTCCCATAAACACATTAGGGAGTAAGTGAAAAACTATTTATCTGCACCAGTTAACTGTGGAAAATTCGATCAGATAAAGTATCTTTTCATGTATACCCTAAACAGTTTATTTATTGCTAGCTTTTTTTTCAGACTCCCCATAAGTTTTTTAAAATATGTTTATAAGTATTACACATTTTAGATGTACTTGTCTGCAATTAACATTTGGTTTATTTCTCTCTGCTCCCCTCCTCAAATAGTTGAATAATACATAATGAATACTTCTGAACCAAGAATAAGGCACATTATGATAAATAAAGGAGTAAATAACAATAATTCTGGTAAACAAAGGAGTAAGATACAACTAAAAAGAAATCAAAGTACTATATCATTTGTGATCAAGTTGCGATGTATACAAGCTGAAATGATGTTTTAGCTTCATATAAAAGTCACATTTTGAGCTCAAAGTCCTAGATTTACCCAAGTAAATTATTACTTTATGTTTTCACAGCCCTTCAAGCCACAGTGGATTGAGTAAGAATGCACTGAGTACCTAACTGAGGGTATGTCTACACTAGCTCGTTAATTCGAGTTAGGTAGGCAAATCAGGCAACCGGAGTTGAAAATGAAGCCCGGGATTTCAATATTTGCATGTTCCCGTCCGGCCGCCATTTTTAAATTCCCCTTAGTTCAAACGAACTGCCCGCGGCTACATGTGGCAATTTAAAGTTAATCCAAACTAAGTCCTTAGTTCGGATTAACTGTTACACCCCATTCCACGAGGAGTAACAGTTAATCCGGACTAAGGACTTATAAGGGGCTGGTTATTTTGAAATAATAAGGACTTAGTTCGGATTAACTTTAAACTGCCGTGTGTAGCCGCGGGCAGTTCGTTCGAACTAAGGGGGATTTAAAAATGGCGGCAGGACTGGAGCATGCAAATAAAGCCCGGGATATTTAAATCCCGGGCTTCATTTGCAACTCCGGTTTTACCTGATTTGCCTACCTAGCTCGAATTAACGGGCTAGTGTAGATATACCTTGAGATATTTGGCTTGAGTTGTTAATTCACCAAAATGTGGGCCCAGCTTCCAGTGTGATTAAAAGGATAAAATAGATGGTTCAGAGACATAAAAGGCCTGTAGTTTGGTGACAGACCTCAGGCTCATTGGATAAGGTAAGGTCTTTGTGGGCCAGCGTTAAATTTTATGACTATTACAAGTCTAGGTCCCTAATGTTCTGCATCCTCTGTCCCCATCAAAGAAGGGAGGGTGCTTGGACTCAGAGCCCTGGTCTATACCTGGTCTACACCCTTATTTTGAAATAAAAAGCGCAGCATCCACAATACTAAGCCCACTGTTTCAAAATAAGGGGCTGGTTATTTTGAAATAATAACTCCTGCTTTCCACAAGGAATAATGCTTATTTCAAAATAATTATTTCAAAATAGCAATAGTGTGGATGCTCCACTGCTGCTATTTCAAAAAAACTACTCCCCAGAGTCTTTCAAAGTAATTACTCCCCAGTGTTTCCTGGGGCTCTTAGTGGATGCAGCGCATCCACATTAAGGAAGCCTGCCTTGAACTAATTTGGAGGCTTCCCTGCAGTGTGGACATGCTATTTCGTAATAGTTATTATGGAGTTATTATTTCAAAATACATTACAGGCAGTCCCCGGGTTACGTACAAGATAGGGACTGTAGGTTTGTTCTTAAGTTGAATTTGTATGTAAGTCGGAACTGGTACATATTGTAGGGAAAACTCTAGCCAAACATTTCTCCAGACCTCAGTTTTATTCTCCCACACCTCACTTCCCTCAGTCCTTTATTCTCAAGCTGAGGTGTCTGCTGAGAAAAGCCGCTCCACGTCTCCGTGGTCTGCTGGGGCGGCTCTAGCTTCGCGTTTCCATGGTCTGCTGGGGGGAAGCAGCTAGTGCGGGGTTGCCTCATCCCGTTTGTAAGTAGGGATCCGATGTAAGTCGGATCCATGTAACCCGGGGACTGCCTGTATTTCAAAATAATTTCCTAGCATACACAGAGAGTTGAGTCTGGTGGGGAAGGCTGAGGAGGGCATACCACTAGTTATGGGTTACATAGTAAGGAGCCATGTAATCTGGGTACTGGAACCAATTAAATGCCTAGAATGGGAGAGTATGGGTGATGGGCAAGTAGTTCCCCTCCCCTATGCTAAAGCTTAAAAAACATTTCAGCCTGTTGCTTTAATTCCATTCATGTGCCTGTCCTCAATTTGCGGCTGTGTGTGAGTCAAATGGCTACAGCTTGGACTGTCAAACTTTGTTTTGCAGATTTCATTGAAAAAGACTGTTGGAACAAAACTTTGAAGAAAATCAGTTTAGTAATTTTAAAATTGAGTGTTAAAAACTAAAATTTTGTACATAGCTTTCTTGTATCTTTTTAGCTCCTTTTAAAAGCATATAATTAAGGACACACTATTGCACTACCAAAACCAGCAGACATAGAAAGCATATCTACAGAAAAAGGAATTTATAAGAGCTCTAGGCCAAAAAGCTCTGTATTAAGGAATTTAAAGTATTAATTAAGGATTGTTCTATCTATTGGGGCCAGGATCCGGAAAGTTGTATAGCAGGGATGTTATTGGGCTATGGAGCTTTTAATGTAGATATTTAAGTGTTTTTAACATGCTGATTTACATAGTGTATTTCATAGTGTATAGGTGTAAACTGAATTTCAAACTTTCAACTTTCAAATGCTAAAAATTATCAAACTGGATCAGGGCATACACAAGTTCTGTGGGCAAAGCCTTTCTTCTTTTTACATTTCTTGTTCAAACATAAATTTTAAAACAAAACCAATCTCAATAATTCAATATTGAGATTCAGAAATCCAATTCTCAAAAATCAGGAAATTCCCAGCATGATTAAAATTAAACGAACAGCAGAAATTTGCCATGTTATCAGTATGCCAGATTTTGCAGTTTTATTTTCCTTGTTAAGTGAAAACCCAAATCAATATTGACTGTTACTAATGTATACCGTCAAATAAATAGGGGGTGCACTGTGACCAAATTGATATTGTGAAAAGCAAACTTAGCTTTCAGAAATTCATGATTTTTGAGACGTAAAGTTCACATGTCATTAATACAAGTTCATTATTTTTAGTGAGGTATGTTTTTATTGATATTGTACAATGCATAAATGTGGCTTTATGCATTTAGGCCTTGATCCTGAACTAATTACTGTCAATTGAAGTATTGCCATTGACTTCTATGAATGTAGGATCAAACATTTCAGGAGCTGACAGTAACCACTGCACCTTGTTGACAACATGCTGTTATTCTCTCATTCTCTGAATAGGGCGGCTATCTCTATTTGTACATTATGTTCCCCCCTTTATGTTGCAGAATCCCATAAAGGGGCAGGTATGGCCAAAGTCAGTAGAATTAATAAAGTATCCCATGAATTCCTACATTACCATGTGGAACCAAAATAGCTGGGGGAAAAATTTAATTCATATGTTATTAACTTTGCTAAAGCAGGATGTACTTTTGAGTCTTCCAGATATTCAGTCAATAGATGAAAACATCATTAAATAAAAAGTGGACACTATACTATGTTTAAAGTAAGTATTTGGTTTTGTAAATTTAAATGGAGGAGTATCACATTATCTATTTAATTATTTGTGTAATGCAAGGTAATGTTTCTATATATTGCATTTTTATTTTGCTTCTTATATGATTTTGCCTCTTAAACAACCTCCATATGTTCAACATTTATAATTGTCTTTGTTTTAAAATACTTTTCGAATTAAATTTATTCTGTGTTTGATCCTACTGAAAAGGCATATCACACACAAGAGGATTCAGCCTTTATAAAAAGGATTGATCTAACCACATTAAGTAGGTATACAGAGAATTGTTTTAACCATGAACTGTAAAATATAACAAAAACTTTGTATGGACTGTACCATTGGTTGTAACCTAGAATGTCACTTAGAATTTCATATCACATGTATCATATAGATATGCTTTGAATAGACAAAGTATTGAGGCAGCAGGGAGAGGGTGACAGTAACAAATGTCCATGTGACAAAATCATGCAAACTTTTATTCATTACTTTGCAGTGTAGAAAGGTCAGGTATATAACTGGGCTGTATGTATAAATCTATATAAGAACACTTTTAATTAGACTTTTACAATATGCAACATGATTGGTATCCATAAAGGAAATATCTTTCACATTATGCATGTTTTTTAGCACAGTTATAAATATATGTCCAATTCATGCTATTACCTGTTAGGAATATAATTATTGTGCTTTCAAGTAAGAAAATTATTAGGGAGTCTGTCCTGTATTTGTAGGCACTTTGAATGAAGGAGGAGAATTAAATTAGCCCCAGATATGGCTGAACACTGGCCATGTGTTTCTGAAGTGAGTATCTGCAACCCTCTCACCAGAGATTTTTTATAGCCAGATATGTAGACATATAAAACGTGAAAATCAAGACATAATCTGGACAAGAATTTGCTGCTATTCAGCACATGGAAATCCATCCATATTTTGGCTTAAGAATTTTTCTCTAAAGGGCAGCATTTGGCCTTTGAATAAAATATTTTAAAAGACACTCCCAGCCCCCAATTTATACTGAAAGCGTATTCTATGTTTGAGATCTTGTATTTACTTAGTTCAAATATTTATGGGTGTGATATATATACAGTATTGAACAAAACAGAAACCAGATTCATTCCTTAATGAGTGAGAAGGAATAGAGTTCGTATGGGCTGGCTAAATATACCATAGTGTTAAAAATTGCCAGTTGTTCTTTAAACCAGCAACTGCAAGACATTTTTAAGTTTTCCTAGTTATTACAGAATACAAAAATAAAAGTTTTTCTTCTATATTCTCCAATTTTAAGATAAAAGCTAGAATGTTCAAAAATGTGTTTGAATTTATTCAGCTGTTCCCGTAGTTTCGTATTTCATGAGTAACTGTTACACTGCATATGTTTCAGTATGAGGGGGTTAAAGCTGTCTGACAGTCTGCTTAACATTATTATTCCAGTATCTGAATGCTTGTTCAAATCCTCAATCATCATTTGTTGACAAGCTGCTAAATTCAGATTGACAGCTCAATTTTTTGAAACACAACAGTTGCTGGTATTTTAAAGGTCAATACACAAACAGACTGCTTCTCCTCTAGACATGTACATGAACTAAAAATGGTGTTAAGTCTTTAAAAGACCAGTATTCAGGGGACAGGTAATGGGATACAAAGTATCTTTCAACCCTAGATCACAGGTACAAAGTCAACTTAGTTTGATCATGACCAAAAATCATTGCTATCTTATGGATGTTTGTTTATTAGCCTATCAAAAAAAATCTCTTTTCTAGTAGATAGAATCATAGAATCATAGGACTGGAAGGGATCTCGAGAGGTCATTGAGTCCAGCCCCCCGCCCTCAAGGCAGGACCAAGCTCCGTCTACACCATCCCTGACAGATGTCTATCTAACCTGTTCTTAAATATCTCCAGAGAGGGAGATTCCACCACCTCCCTTGGCAATTTATTCCAATATTTGACCACCCTGACAGTTAGGAATTTTTTCCTAATGTCCAATCTAAACCTCCCTTGCTGCACTTTAAGCCCATTACTTCTTGTCCTGTCCTCAGAAACCAAGAGGAACAAATTTTCTCCTTCCTCCTTGTGACACCCTTTTAGATATTTGAAAACCGCTATCATGTCCCCCCTTAATCTTCTTTTTTCCAAACTAAACAAGCCCAGTTCATGAAGCCTGGCTTCATAGATCATGTTCTCTAGACCTTTAATCATTCTTGTCGCTCTTCTCTGTACCCTTTCCAATTTCTCCACATCTTTCTTGAAATGTGGCGCCCAGAACTGGATACAGTACTCCAGCTGAGGCCTAACTAGTGCAGAGTAGAGCGGCAGAATGACTTCACGAGTTTTGCTTACAACACACCTGTTGATACAACCTAGAATCATATTTGCTTTTTTTGCAACAGCATCACACTGTTGACTCATATTCAACTTGTGGTCCACTATGACCCCTAGATCCCTTTCCGCCATGCTCCTTCCTAGACAGTCGCTTCCCATCTTGTATGTATGGAACTGATTGTTCCTTCCTAAGTGGAGCACTTTGCATTTCTCCTTATTAAACTTCATCCTGTTTACCTCTGACCATTTCTCTAACTTGCTAAGCTCATTTTGAATTATGTCCCTATCCTCCAAAAAAGTTGCAACCCCACCAGTTTGGTATCATCTGCAAACTTAATAAGCGTACTCTCTATCCCAATAACTACATCATTGATGAAGATATTGAACAGTACGGGTCCGAAAACAGACCCTTGAGGAACTCCACTTGTTATCCCTTTCCAGCAGGATTTAGAACCGTTAACAACAACTCTCTGACTACGGTTATCCAGCCAATTATGCACCCACCTTATCGTGGCCCTATCTAAGTTATATTTGCCTAGTTTATCAATAAGAATATCATGCGAGACCGTATCAAATGCCTTTCTAAAGTCTAGGTATATGACATCCACCGCTTCTCCCTTATCCACAAGGCTCGTTATCCTATCAAAGAAAGCTATCAGATTAGTTTGGCATGACTTGTTCTTCACAAACCCATGCTGGCTATTCCCTATCACTTTATTACCTTCCAAGTGTTTGCATATGATTTCCTTAATTACCTGCTCAATTATCTTCCCTGGGACAGACGTTAAACTGACCGGTCTGTAGTTTCCTTGGTTGTTCTTATTCCCCTTTTTATAGATGGGCACAATATTTGCCCTTTTCCAGTCTTCTGGATAAGTGACCACATCAAAACCATCCTTATATATGGGACCCTGTGATTCAATGATCATCTCCATTGAATGACTAAGCACTAAAAGAGCAGAGAGATAAGTCTGACTACAGTAGCTTCGTATGTCACTTCATTGTCATATGAATCAGTGTCAATATTTAGCTTAATTCCTTTGTACAAGATTGTCATCAAGTGTATAAAGAACAGGACAAAAAATAATATGGAAAAGATTATTACACCATTATAAAATTGATGGTACACTTCAGGTGGAATATTGAGTTCAGTTCTGGTTACCCCACCTAAAAAAAGATACTGCAAAAACTGAAGAGATCCAGAGAGTCCACAAAAATGATCTGAAGCATGGAAAGACTTCCACATGAGGAGACTCTTTAGTTTATTGGAGAGATGAATATGAATGGTCTGGAAGAGGTATATAAAATGATGAATCTTATCAATTGTGGGTTCTTGGCCCGGGGCTCATGACCCTCAAGAATAGCTGCAAACTGCTTTAAGGGTGTTGTGAAAAATATTATCTTTATAGTTAAATTAAAGGGAGTTGAGTAATGTGGGGATCCTGAAACCTTTTTCTGTTGTAACAAGGGCACAAGGTATGGAAAAACTGAGAACCACTGGTGTAGAATGCTGTTATTCAATCTCTCTTTAGAAGAGTGCAGGATAGCCAATGAAATTGAAAGGTAACAAATTTTAAAATGGTAAAAGGACAAACATATAAACACTAGGCTCCATATTAACATTCTTTCACTGAATGGCGCTAAAATGGGCATCTTCATAATGTTCTATGGAAGAGAAGCACCTCTCATGGAGCTTTTAGCTAATCTATATCTTTTACCGATTATGTCCATAATTTTGCTGTCATTTTTTACCTTTAAAATTCATTATTAGTTCTTATAGTGCTATAACTGCATGCCTGCATATCATTTCTACAACATAGCCTCCCATTGGCTTCTGTCTTGATACTCACTCTGGTTGCTCACTCATCACATCATTTGAGTACTGTACCTCCTTCCCGCTATGGTTTCCCAAAGTCATTCATATCTATCCATCTGTCTTTTTGTAATACCGTAAAATCTCGAGTATCATGCACACGTATGCATAATGCGCACCTATCTTTTAAACATCAGAATCCCAGCATAAACTGAACTCTTATCTATAATGCACACCCCCATTATACTCGCGATTGTACGGTGTACATATAGGAAGGAAGGCGCCTCTCCCACCTGCAGGCTCACCCGGAAATGTGTGCAGCCCTGGGAGCTGCACCTGCTGCGGGGCCCCTGGCCCTCCTCCCCCGCCCAGCTGTTCATGCCGACACCGGGCAGGCAGTGAGCCAGGGTGCTCCTCACCTTGGTCGGGAGCCTGGCTGAGCTCGCGCCTGCTGCAGGGGCCCCCTGCCCAGCTGAGCTCGTGCCGCACTGAGCTCGCGCCTGCCGCGGGGCCCCTTGCCTCTCCCCCCCAGCTTCCCCACCCACCAGCTCCTCACCTTGTCCGGGAGCCTGGCTGAGCTCACGCCTGCTATGGGGGTGCCCTGCCCAGCTGCCAGCCAGCCGCGCTGACCTCGCGCCTGCTGCGGGGGCCCCCTGCACAGCTGCCCGCGTGCCATGCCTTGTCCAGGAGCCTGGTGGGGAGGGTGAGTTAAAAACTTTACAGATGACCTATGTATAATGTGCACCCCGGCTTTAACCCTTAAAGACTGGGGAAAAAAGTGCATGTTATACTCGCAATTTTACGGTAAGCTTGATAACTCAGAGCTAAAAACACAACTTGTCCTGAAAAGCTTTTCACTGGCCTCCAAATAAGTCCTCATTCATTAAGAAACGTCTTTCATCGTCAAGGATTTTCATAGCCATGGTCCTATTAATTTCTCTCTGAATTCCCAATTACTCTGTCAGCTTGATCATCCTTTCAGACCCCCACTTTCCATCTCTACTCTCCAGTTTGAGGTCAATCCCTTTTTATGCCACTGCACTAGCTATCACAGTGTGTTCATCAGCTAGCTATTAATATGACATTCATCACCTTGATACCATTCTCTACTTCATGGACATAATTGTCTTTGAAATGCATCTTAAAACCTACCTCTTCTTTGCAGTATTCAACAGTCTTCCAATTCTGGATAGTTCCATGCACTGGTGAATGTTTCCATCATTTAATGAATCTTCCTGTGTCTTGTTTCTACATATGTAAACTAATTATAGTACTGTACTAAGTATATAGTATAGTACTAAATATAGTACAGTGTCCATTGTTGTAGCTGTTGTGCTTTATGAAATACATTGTTTATGAAAGACATAAAACAATATGAATCTGTAGCTCAAGTATTATCTACATTTGCATAGATTCATAGAATCATAGAATACTGGAACTGGAAGGGACCTTGAGAGATCATCAAGTCCAGTCCCCTGCCCTCTCAGCAGGACCAAGCACCGTCTACATCAGGGGTTCCCAACCTGGGGTATGCATACCCCCAGGGGATACGAGAAGCTTGTCAAGCAGGTACGGGGAATATTCGGTAAATAACTAGATTATCCTAATTGAAATATTCCAAAAGTAGTAATGTTAGTGAAAGAAGTTGTGGATTCTAGAGTCTAGGATTTATTTCCTTTCATATTGAATAGGGGGTATGGGAAGGTTTACTAAAAACCAAGGGAGCACGGGGACCGAAAAAGGTTGGGAACTCCTGGTCTACATCATCCCTGATAGATGTCTATGTAATCTGCTCTTGAATATCTCCAGTGATGGAGATGCCACAACCTCCCTAAGCAATTTACTCCAATGTTTAACCACCCTGACAGTTAGGAAGTTTTTCCTAATGTTCAACTTAAATAGAATCATAGAAGATTCTGCCACCCCTGCTAAAACTGCTTGTTTCCTTACTCTGCGAGTAGCCTGGTGCAATTAATAGGAATATTTGTGGAATAAGGTACAAATTAACACAAGTATGAGTTACAGAAACTGACCCTTTGAAAAAGGGGCTCTTTCTGTGTATTTAATTTTTATTTCTCTGTTATATTTTATTAGATTATATCAGATACCAAATTAAGTGTGTATCTACTGGAGCAAAAGTAACAAAAATGTTGCACATCACTTGTTTTCTTGTAGTATTCAGAGCAGACATACAAAATAACAGAAAGACTATCAAGCAAATCTACAGTTCTAATGTTATCCCAGCTACAGCCCTCAAGAAATTTTAACCATATTTCTCAGCTGTCATTATGAAAACTAACATATTAGTGCAACAACAACAAAAAACCTACCCTAATATTGCAGAGAGTTGCTCACAGGCGTACACAAGTCAATAAGGCTGCTTGCATTAATCAGAATTGTGTGTGTTATTAAGCATGTGCAGGTCTGGGCTCAAGTGTAGCATAAATAAAGAAAACATATACTTATATCTATATATAAAAAAATGTTTCCTGAGGGACAGAGTGATTTCATCACATCACTCTGTATCCACAGAAGCCAAAACCCACCCACTCGCAGCCATCCCCCTACAGGGCCCACGTGGAGAACTGGGACTGCTGCACTGTGGCCCCAGCCCTCCTCAAGGGCCAGAGGCAAGAGCTGGGGCTGCCACTTTGAGACCTTGGCCCGGCCCTTCCCAGCAGCTGGGTGGGAGGGCGAGAGACAAGGCTGGTGAAGCTCTGGCCCTCCCCAGGGGCTGAGGAGAAAGCTGGGGCTGCCTACACCCAGAGAAAGGGAAGTTGATGAGTGTAGTGAGCAGTGGGTGCAGCCCCCTAGTATTAACTAATCAGAAATATTGAAAAAATTAAAATTAATTTGATAATGCTAGTGATCTAGTCAAGTTTCCTAGGTTCATACATAATGCTTATTGTTCTATGAAGCTATTATCAAAAACTTAAACTGTTTACATTGAAAGTATCAAAAACATTAACTCATTTAAATAGATTGCACTGCCTAGTATATGGCTGACAGATTCTGAAGGCAGTGCTGCTGCAAGTAGCAATTCAGAAGTAAGGATGATAATACTCCTCTTCCCCTCAAAGGCCTTTTGGCCCCCTTTTGTGTCAGGACCCCCATTTTGAGAAACAATGGTCTCTCCCATTTATTTACTGTGTGCATAGTCGTCTTGCCACACAATAGTATGTTCTGTGGGCAAAAGCACACAAATGATCAGATTTCGGTCTGTGACATGTTTTTTCACAGCCATGAATTTGGTAGGGTCCTAATAATAGTCATGATTAATAATAACAGTAAATGAATGAGAATTATCTAAACTCTCATACACCTTTTATTTATTTTTTCCTAAATACTAAATTGGAAATGGAGAATATTAAGAATATAGAATTAGACCAAAAATCTTAAGACTTCATCTGGGGTAATTTTATCTTTTATCTGAACAAGACAAGAACATATAATACAGAGATACTCTCAAGTTAAAATATTTTAAAACAAACAAATGTCTTTACTTGTGTTACTAATGTCATATTGAATTACAGGTTGGACCTCCCTGGTCTGGCTCCTTCAGGACCTGACTGGTTCAGAACAAGGGAGTTTGCTAGACCAAGGGAGGTCAGGCTTCCAGGATCTGTGTGCGCCAGTCTCCCTGCTCTGCTGACACTCCACTCAACTGCACCCAGCCTGCCAGCCCTACAGGCTCTGCTATCTCCAGCTCCACCAGCCCTGCTACCATGGGCTCCGCTATCCCCAGCTCTGCTTGCCCACTGCTCGCTGGCTCCACTGCTCCCAACTCTGGCCGCCCCATGGGCTCTGCTGCCCCCAGCCCCACTGGCCCCGTTGCCCCCGACTCTGTCAGTTCTGTGGGTTACACTACCCACAAACTCTCCCGGCTCCACTGCCCCTCATCCCTGTGGGCTCTGCTGTCCACCAGCCCCATGGGTTCTGCGGGCTCTGCTGTCCCTGGTCCTGCAGACTTCCCTGTCCCCAGCCCCACAAACCCTGCAGATAGTCAGCCTGCAGGATTGGTTCAACTGCCAGCAGCCTCTACCACTGGCACTCTCTGATCCAGGGGCTCTCTGGTCTGGAACATCTGTGATCATGGACCAGAGAGGTTCAGCCTATATTAGATTTAAATAATTTTTTAAGTCTAACCTCTCAAAGTTTTTTCTTGTTTAATCTTTGCATTTCATTTAACAAACACAATAAAAATCGACTCATCACTTTCATTATCTGGTTCTCGGTTACTGTTTTTATATTCTGGTTCTTGTTCACTAGCACAACATTGTACTCTGTGGGTTGCAAATCCTGAAGGAAAATGTTTAAATCCAAACAAAAACTGTTTACACTGAAATTTCCACTCTAACAATTTCATGAAAACATTTCTGTTTTTGCTAACCCTTCTTTTAACAATTTCTACAATCTGGGCCTAAGCCTATATATCAGTGTCACTTTCAATAATATCTCATGAATGGAAATGTACTATCAAAACTTTTATATGAAGACAGTTCAGTTCCACAACAGATCTAAAATAGCTTCAGCATATTTACTCTGTCACACCATATGTGACACTGTGGTCTCCACAACAAAACCTTTACACACTGAAGTCATTATCTCTACAAAGTCTGCAACTGGCATTTAAAACTTATTGATGACCTGGGTATTGGTGGCTCAGTAGGTAGCCCTCTTGCCTGAGGCTCCTAAGGTCACAGGTTCACAGCCTGCTTAGGGAAAAAAGCTGGACATAGTCCAGAATTGTGTGTGGCCTGTGCTAAACTCCTGGACAGACAGTCCTTAGGATAGTTAGTGAAACCCTGTCTGTTTTGTACATAGCAAAGTTCTTATGAAAGAATAAGTAAGAAATGTAAGTTTAATATGCCTGGAGCAAATGAGTGTACTTGTTGAAGATCCTGCATTCAACTATGTAAGCAGAGGATGGTATAAGAATAACAAAACCTCCACATTTTTGAACTTCTTAACAAATCATTTCTTTGTTTAAGGCATGTTTGCAATAGACATGTTCAAAGACATCACTAAATGTGATCATCATTAACTGATTTCTTTAAACTTGCTGGACTGACCTGGGATTCAGTTTCACACTGTGGGGCTGTGAAAAATGTATGCATCATTTGGGTAAGTGGGGATTTTAAACAAGGAATTTTTAAACTGGCAAAAAACTCACATGATGTAATCTGTCTGATGACATTACAATACGCGCCAAGGGAAAATCATCAGCAAATATTTAAATCAGTATTGGCAACTGATTTAGAAAACAATATAAAATTAAGATTCAACCTGCTCTTGTGTTAAACTTTGATATGTGGTTATCCCAGATGTCTCACTCCTCCTGCTCCTCTTTATAGACAGGTAAAGATGGATCTCTTGAAGGAACTGGGAATCACACTCTAGGCAAAGGTTGGACAGGTGATCAATGTACAGCGCGAGATTTGCCGTGGCTATGTGCCTCCAACAGTGGCAGGATCATCTAGTTTAAAAAGACAACACATTCAAAATTATAATCTTTTATTTGAAATATGTATAAGGGAAAAACAAGTGTGTGTGTGAGGGGAGGGCGGCTGGGAGAAATGGTGTATTTGTACAACCAGAAATATATCTGGATGATAAAACTTCTTGTCATATTTTAATTAGTATATCTGAAATTTAATTTATTTTCCTTTCTCTTCACTCTGTTGCCTTAGTGATTTATCTCAAGAGTCAGGATTTAATGGCCAGAATCCCAGTTCCATTGACTGGATATGCCCAACAATTGTCAACAAGTTTGCTTCTGGCATCTTTTCAATGATAGCTGATACAACTCTGCAAAGTGGCAGGTATCACCAGTGCTATGAATCACCATAAAAAATCAGGGCGTGTTTCATTGAATTAAATAGGCTCCGCATCAGGACTTCAGTAAAAAAAATTTTTTTTAAAATTACGTAGCAATGCCCCACAAGGCAACTCTAAATCCAGTCTTATAAGACTGCAACACATGCTTCTGTCTGCTGGCTACTCTGGTTTAGGAAATAATTGCTTTTTTCTTTTTTGGCATGAGAAAACCAAATAACCATTAATAAGCTGGATCCTTGGGTTTAGCTTTGACCTATGTACCTTTTCTAGATGGAAATTACAGACTATGATGTATTTAAGTAACAGTTTTTGCACAATTAAAGGGATCATCACAAAATCTTGAGGGTATCACCAAAGTCCTGCAGAAGTGGTAAGATTCAGAAAAAAAAACAAAATTTGTATTTAAAAAAAGAACTTACTATAATTCTGTTGCAAATCAGCAAATATTCTAAGGTAAAACAAATTCATTTTGTCTCTAATATATAACAAGAAACTATTTCTTGGAGGACTGAAGGATATCCTCTTAACCTGTGATAGCAAATTTGTTTGTTTTTTTCTCTTCTTAGTTAGAAAGCAATTAGATTTTCCCAATAAAAATATCCTTGTGCATATATAAACACTACTGGTAATAACGTAATTACCTTACCCAATCAAATTAAATTGCTGTCAGTTGAGTTCCCACTGCTGATTAACTTTAGTATACTTTAAATCTAAATGAAGTCTTTGGTAAAGTGCACTTAGCTATCGACAAAGGTGTCTCTATGATTCTAAAAAGCATAACAGCAATATATTACTTGCCATAATCATCCAATGTTTAAGGTCAAGGATAGCTCATACTGAACCCCTTTTATAAAACCCTAAAGAAACACAGAATTAAACTATGTTGCTTATTTTTGTGTTCCTTGTCATAACTTCTAAATGTCATAGTAACCTTTGACCCCCACACATTAAATACTGTAATTATGTAATTAAAACTAATTATGTAATTTATCTTACATATTTTTATCCTACAAGAAGCAGGTCAATTACTGCACTCATTGACCTTGGAAGATTTCACAATTTGAAGCATAACAAATAGGCTTTAAATTAATTTTGAAGTACAAATGGAAAAAGAACTGTAGATCTACAAAACTTATCAAATGAATATTATGGAAGGAACACTTAAAAATCTTTATACATTATATTTTGTAAAATAAAGCTTTTGATTATTCCATTCCTTTATGTATCTTCTATAATTACAAATATTAACATATTATTTATGGGCAAATTTTACATATAGTACCTTCCATCTGTAATTGCCTATGGCCAAACTATGTAGGAGTAGCTCCATATTTCCCTTCCTTCTGACCTTCCCAATTTCCTGTCTGCTCAAACCCTCTTTTCCTTCTTACTGTTTATTTTTATTTTATTTTATTTTTTGCTCTGCTCTGGATTTCTTTCTCTTCTTCTCTTTTTACCAAATAATATTCTCATGCCTTTTCCCTTCCCTTTTGGTCTTCTTTTTTTTTCACTTCTGTATCCCATTGTCCTAAGCAAAACCTCTTAGTAGGTTAAATATTTTCCCAGTGCAGTAGCTGCTAGTACTATTGGTCTATTCTCATACCCACCATCAGTGCTGAGTTGGCATTTCAGGAGAGGGTGTATCTCATCAGCTAATGGTTGGAGGGGCTTCTGACAGTAGTGAGTGAGCAAAGTGAATGAGGAATGGATTAGTGTGTGCTCTAGCTCATTAAGGACCAGATTGTGATTCTCTTACTCATGGAATATACCTTACATCTCAAGTAGGTTCTCTGAAGCCAACAGAATTAATTGTAGAGCAAAGCACTAGACAAATCTTTTTGTAAGTTTGCTCTGTTTATGTTTGCTATGTATGGAAATCAACTTGCACTTTTACAAAAACCAGTTAAATTCGAATTCAAGGTAGCTGTAATTCTGTGTCAAATGCTGAAAAATAAATATGCCAAAAAAGAATTTTTTTACAGATACATCTTTGGCTGTGTCTAGACTGCAGGGTTTTTTCGAAAAAAAGTAGCCTTTTTCGAAATTAAATCGAAAGAATGCGGCTTTTCTTTTGACAGCGGTACTCCTCATTTCACGAGGAAAAACGCCTTTTTTCGAAAGTGCTCTTTTGAAAAAAGGCGTTCTTGAATGCAAACAGGGCTTTTTTGAAAGAGAACATCCAGACTGCCTGAGTGCTCTCTTTCGAAAAAGCGGCTTGCTTTTTCGAAAGTAGTGCTTGCAGTCTAGACACTCTTTTTCGAAAGAGGCTTTTTCGAAAGTATCTTTCGAAAAAGCCTCTTTCGAAAGAGGCTTGCAGTCTAGATGTAGCCTTTGGGAATTCATTAGCTATATAAGACACACCATCTTCTTTTGTATTCTCACCTTGGAAGAGGCTGACCACAGTGAGGGACCTAATGAATGGATATCAGTTAACCTTTGAAATAATAGGAACCAGGATCAATGAACTCAGAATGGAAAGTTATAACAAATCTGACTGCAGCAACAAACCATGAAATGAATCTGATTTTTATAATGATAAAGTACTATAAACCTTCTAGACAACAGATCAAAGGAAAATAACATATAGAACCTCACATAGAAGAAAAAGAATTTACAAATGGTACTATTGAAAAATACTGGATTAGAGGAATTGGGACAGAATCCTACAAATGGCCAAATAGCAGCAGGAGCTCAGCTTCTAAAACAGCAGGATTCAGTTCTTTCCAGCCGTGAGTGACATAATACAGGCAAAACAAGGGCATGTTTAGCTGATGGATGAATGCTCTGGAAAAAGAAACTTATGTGGAATTTATGGGTGATTTCTCTAAACCCGTCATAGATTTTGGAAGATTATGCTTTATATGGATAACATGGCAGCACATTTTTAAGAGAGAAACAAAGAAGAGGAATCTGAATGTGGGATTCATATGACTATATGCTGAAACTGCTGCATCACAAGGCTAAAGTAAAAAACACTTGGGATACTTTGCATGTTGTAGGAGAGTGTCTTCAACCTTTTGCTGGACAATTCTCTGTATTTCAGTTTGAATATATATGCAAATATTAGTCCAAAACAACTGAGTTATCTGGAATGAATCAATAACAGAGCATCTATATAATTTTTACTGATTATTCATGTATTTTGTGTTATAGTATTCATGGCAATGAATATTTAAAAAGTTCTGCCAGGAACAGTTTTGCATTTGCAAAAAGACGAACTAGATAACCTTACAGTTCTTTGGCCTGGTCTTAGACAGAATGCGTAGCTGCATTCGGCTTACCTTAAGCCAAGCCCGTGCAGTGTCCACATTGTGGGAGCACACGTTCCTGTCGACTTCCCTTGCTCCTCGCAGAATGAGGATTAATGGGTTTACATTAGACCTGCTAATCAAATGCTAGATCGACCTCCAGAAAGGTTGATCCATAGGCCTCTGAGTCTATGAAATTTTACTTTTCTTATAAACTATTTTTACTCGGAACAATCTCAAAATGTTCCATTTGGAGGCTGAGATTTCACATGCTTTGTCCCATGCCAAATGCGGAGTGTTTTTTTTGTTGTTGTTTTGTTTTTTGTTTTTTAAGGAAACTCGAAGAAAATCCCATTCAGATGGTTTTGAGTTAAATGAGAAAATTCTGCTTACAAATTTCAAATGGCTGTTCCCACTCACAACTAAAGTATTATAGTACTTTAAATAAATGTATCTAGTTCTCAAGTAATAGCTGTTTTAATAAGGTTGGAAAATTATCATTCCAAAGGCAGCAAGATTCCCAGGATCCTGGCATGGGCAACAGCCACTTCTGCATCACAATCTGTCCCTTCTCTGGTTGTCTGGAAAACTGCAGGATGCAAGGTTTCAAGATGAGAGGGTTGGTGGAAAAACTACAGAGATGGCATCACCTGTAGTTCTGTTTAATCCTTGTTAGCATCAACTTATACAATTTTCTTCCCCATAATTTGGAAATCATCCTTAAGAGTAAATGGATTCAACATGAGCCACTCGGAAAGGGAAAAGAGGCCATGCAGAGAAGATCTAAACCCCGGTAGAAAGGCATTGGTTATCTATGTAAATAACAGGTTTGGAGGATTGGAACTCTAGGCAGAGCTAGGAATAAAAGTCAGGTGCTTCACCTCTTGTTTACTCTACTAGTCAATATGGCTTTCCTGCCAATCATGGTACTGAGTACTTTACATCATTACAGGGAGTGTGACTACTTAAACATGTGAATGTATTGTGCATTTACAGCATGTACGGTGCAAAGCAATTTTGTAAAAGCTTATTAAGGCATTATAATCTGCTAAAAAAATCGATGTTCTGTGAATATTTGCTTTTTGGCCTTTCCCCCAACCCTTTTCCCTATCAAGTGATGGAGAACAGCTAGAATGGGCAAACATTCTAAAGAGAAGAGATTTTTTTTCCCTTTTGAAGGTATTGCTTGCATGTTATTATATTTACATAAAGGATTTTCATTTTTCCATATATATAGTATTGTGCTATACTATGTGAATATTCTATAGCTACCTCCTCTCTCAAAATGCAGAACAGAATTATGCTCACTGTCATTCATTTTTTTTCTAAACAAAGAATTGATGCAAACCTATTTTTGTTTGGTCTCCTTTATGATGACAGCAATTAATTCTGTATGTAGCCTAAAACATAAAGACATGCAACTATCACACATGTTTTTAATCTGCAAGCAACTTATTCAATTATTTTAGGTAAACTTTATGATCACAACCATTCTTACCAACTTTCATATGATAGGTTATTTTCCTTTTAATGGCTTTAGACCAATACACTTAGCTATAAGGAATCTACTCTGAGTGCTGGTCATATTTTACTTCCTGATCTTGAAATAATATATTGAACGTGCGCACTTTGTTTATACATATTAGTAAAAAGATACTAAAAGCATGAAAAGAAATAATGTTCCATGCCTTAGGACTAAAATAAGTTCTCCTTATAAATAGAGCTTGTGTAAATCACAGACAAAGTTGACAAATTTCATGGATTAGTCATGGTGAAAATATCAGATTTCATGGTTTAAAACAGTTTAATGGGAAAGTCATATTAGAAAGCCTGATTAACAAAGTTTCTACATGTTTCTGAAGACTAAAATATAATGATTGTGCACAAAAGTCTGTTAACTTTTTTATACTTGTGCAATGTCTGTGTACCATATAAATCACCCTTATCTACCAAATACTCTGAACTCTACACTCAGTTACAGTACACATGATACAGTAGAACCAAAAATTCTACAACTCAAATGATAAGAAACATTAATGTTATGGGCCATTCCTCTACTCAGTCAGTTTTCATTGCCATTTAATGAGAAAATACGTAGTCATATAGAAAAGACATCTCCTTCCTCATCAACCCAATGACAGTGGGAAACACAAACTTAAAATGTAAAAAGTCCATCTTTCAGGATAATAGTTTATGTGTAGTGAATTTCATGAGAGAGAGAGTGAAGGGGAAAAAAACCCTCCTCCAGAAGTACCACTTTGAAAAAACATGTTGGTACTATAGTAAAGAAATAACATTAATAAACGTGAAGCATCACTTGGAATAAAGAAAAACAATCATTTTTTTCATGTAAAACTTTGAAGTCCTTCCTGCTGATGTAATTTAAAATGGGGCCTTATTTAAAAGAGAAGTTACAAGTAAGCATGTGATTCAAACAGATGTGTTGACTATATCACTATTTGGCCTGAAGCCTGCATCTCCTCTTTCTGGACCACTTGTCATCTTTGCATATAAAGACAGCCAATTTGTCAGACATTTGCTTTAATTCTCTTTCTTTGTCTTCTTAACAATAAACTGTATATACATAGTGGTCATCAATATCATATATCTGAGTGGAGAATGGAAATTCATTTGTGTCTCCATCTTATTTCCTTTGCATGCAATCCTCCTGGGTCTTATAGGATGTACTTAATAAGAACCACATTATTTTGCCAGAGGAAGTCCTGGAGCAGACTCCGAGAAGCAGTGTGGCAAATTAGTTTCAGAACGTGGAAGGTCAGGCTGGAAATAAAAGCTGCAGTTATCTGACGAACACTTTGCAGTTCAGAAAGTAAAGGGGGGGGGGGTAAACTTTCAAGAGAGGATTTCACGTCTCTTTGTGAAAGCTATGCTTATTTATTCCTAATACAATTATACCTCAAACTTGAGCTGTAATAAATTCAAACTACATTTTCCAGTTAATCTGCATGTTTTGAACACACAAAATAGAACTATTTTTTCCAAACATGCTTAAACAGCTTTGTTACCACAAATCTAGAAGACACAGACTATGTATACACTTGGACCTAGAGGTGTAATTCCCAGCTCTCTCAGGCTTACTTGCATTCACTTTCATTGAGCAAACATGCTACAATATTAGTGTAGACATGGTAGCAGGGGCAGCACAGGCTAGCTACTTCAAGTACAAACCTCCTTGAACTCTGTGGGTATGTATTAGCCCAGTGGTCCCCAACGCAGTGCCCGCAGGTACCATGGCACCCGCTGGGCCATTTCTGTGTGCCCGCCGAGTGATTGGGGCCAACCCCGGCCCCAGGCGTGTGGCGCATGGGCGGTGCCAGGCCCTGGGCGCATGCGCGGCGCCGGCCCTGGGCGCGCACCACATGGGCGGCCCCGCCACTGGGCACACAGCGCATGGGCAGTGCCAGCCCCTGGGCGCGTGGCACAGTTGCTGGCTCCTGGCACGCAGCACATGGGCGGTGGGACATGGGCTGTTCCGGCCCTAGGTGCGTGGCGTATGGGCGGCCCCACCCCTGGGCATGCAGCGCAGTTGCAGCGCCAGCCCCGGGAGTGCAGCGCATGGGTGGTGCCAGCTCCGGGAACATAGCGTATGTGTGGCCCCGCAGCCGGGTGCCCGGCGTGTGAGCAGCCCCGCACCCAGGTGCCCGGCAGCCCCAAAAGTTTGGGGACCACTGTACTAGCCTGTGCTGCTGCTCATTGCTGTCTATGCTGCTGTGGCTACACTACTATTTTTACCATGCTACCTCAATGAAAGGTAGCACAAATAAGTTTGTGTGAGCTGGGAATCAGATCTTAGCTCCAAGAGGAGGCATAGCCCCACTATCACATATATTAAAAGCATGTTAAAAGAAAAATATTTAGGTTGCAATGTCAAACACTTGAAATTGATACAATGCTGGGTTTAAGCTTCATCGTGAAAACTTAATTCTACCCCCTGCAGTGTAGGTTTTACGATAGTCTTTAGCTACATGATAATATGCTATAATTTCCATAGGACCCATGCCTTATTCCAGGGATGGGCAATGGGGGGTGGAGGGCATTTAGTTAACTTTTGGTACATGGTCATGGACTGGCTCCACTCCAGAAGAGGCAGGCCTGGGGCAGAAGGGTTGGGGCTGGGGATTAGCTTCCCCCCAGAGTTGTCTGGGGCCAGAGGCTTTGAAGCAAAAACACAGCAAAGGCACCGTGATGCTATTTAAGGGGCTTGCAGTTCCAGCCCCTACTGGGGTAACACTGTGATTGGGAGCTGGGAGCCATTTACATTGGATCCTGGTGCCTGAGCCCCCTCCTGGAAACTCAGGCTAGGTCTAGACTATGGGGCTTTTTCCGATCATTTTTGCAGAAGAGGCTTTTCTGTCATTTGGCCCAGTCTTTTGGCTTCCCAAAAGAGTGCATTTGCTTTTCCACGAAAAAAAGCGGAAGAGCAAACACGTTCCTTGTATGCTGTGGAGTTTTTGCGGGATACCAAAAGTATCCCGCAAAAAACCCATAGTCTAGACATAGCCTCAGTGGCATGGGGAGCAGGATATAAATTGAAAGCAGCCAGATGCAGTCCACTGGCCAGATCAAAGTGTTAGGCAGGCCGGATCTGGTCCCTGGGCTGCATCTTGCCCAGTTCTGCCTATTCAGGGCACACACTGTACAATGCTAAAGGATTAGGACATACGTTCACACTATAAATTAATTCTTATTAACCTAATTTTTTTGTGTGTGTCCCAATACTTTATTAACTGCACACCATTCAAATCCAGCCTTTATTACAAATTACTTCCCCAACTTTTCAGTGCTGGCCATCACCACAAGTTCCCATAATTGCAGCAAGGAAGGTTTAGGTTGGACATTTGGAAAAACTTCCTAACTGTCAGGGGTGGTTAAGCACTGGAATAAATTGTCTAGGGAGGTTGTGGAATCTCCCTCATAAATTCTGTCAGGGATTATCTAGATTGTGGTTGGTTCTGCTGTCAGTGCAGGGGACTGTATTTGATGACCTCTCAAGGTCCCTTCCCTCTGACTCTACATCTGAGAGCCTCATTACCATAAATGAACAGACCAGCATATCTCCACTGTGACATGAAGAATACTTTTATCCTCATTACACAGTTGGGAAATAAAGAAACAGGGCTAATATTATGCAAAAGTCTCCACACATTTTGGGTTCCTCAGTGATTGGCCCTCAACTTGAGACAGCTAAGGCTTGATTTTTGAGAGTATGCTACATTTTTATAGCCCTTCATGTTGTCAAAGCAGTATAGACAGTATGACTGATTTACCCTGAAAATGTCTTAGTGAGAAAAGTGTGTAAATAGAATCTCTATTTTATAGATGGGTAAAGTGGCAAAGTGGTTTTCCCAAAGTCACACATTGAATCATTAGCAGAAAAAGGATAAGAATTCCTGACTTCCTGACTTGCAACACAATGCTCATATATTCAAACCACACTATTTTACTGTTAGAACAGTTAAGCATCCACATTTTCCAATGACTGAAAGTTCAGTCATGACAGTTCAGGACTTTTGAATATCAAGACCAAATGTCTCAAATTGGGAACCCAGAAAATAAGGACTGCACAATGCAAACATTTTGGCTTAAATTACTTGCTAATCGTCACATCAGAAATCTAGGGCAGAGACAGGGAAAAAACAAATTCTTCTGCTTGGCATTCCTCTGCCTTAAACTCAAAACCATTCTCTCTCTCCCCTACCTCAGTCACTATGCAATACTGACTCCCTTAGTACCATTTATGGTGTGCACTCAAACACAAAAGAGTCCAGTGGAAAAACTAGAAAGTGATCATGTAATGAAAGATTATCACACTGTAGATGGACAGGGTGGAAGAATCAAGCTTGCACAAATGAGCTGAAATCAGGCAGCTCCTAACTTTCTAGTGCTTGATTTGTCTCCTAAATATTCATTTACATTTTCTGTCATGTGGTTTGTGAGTTTGTTTTTTTAAGAAAAAAGGCCCCCCAAAATCCAGCCTTTTATGTGCAACTGTAACAATACTCCATCATGTATTAACAGCAGGGCTCGGGCCCTTAATATTCAGTGCTGCAACACAGATCTCTACTCCTTTAGACAAAGGCCCATTAATACTGTGTTTATGGCTCTTACACACTGCTAGCTGAAACAGAATACTATTTTGAAACTGGGTAACATTGGTGGTTTTGTTTACATTGTTTACTGTTAAGATAAAGTAAATACTAAATATCACTTATTCTCTATGGCTGTGTCTAGACTGGCATGATTTTCCACAAATGCTTTTAACGGAAAAGTTTTTCCGTTAAAAGCATTTGCAGAAAAGAGCGTCTAGATTGGCACGGATGCTTTTCTGCAAAAGTACTTTTTGTGGAAAAGCGTCCGTGCCAATCTACATACAGTTTTGCGCAGGAAAGCCCCGACTGCCATTTTCGGAATCGGGACTTTTTTGCGCAAAACAGTTTTTAGCTGTCTACACTGGCCCTCTTGCACAAATACATTTGCGCAAGAGGGCTTTTTCCCGAACGGGAGCATCATAATATTTGCGCAAGAACACTGACAATCTTACATTAGATCGTCAGTGTTCTTGCGCAAATTCAAGCGGCCAGTGTAGACAGCTGGCAATTTTTTCCACAAAAGCGGCTGCGTCTAAACTTGCCAGTCTAGATGCAGCCTATGTGTAAACATGGGAATCTCTCCTGAGAGGCCAATCTAACAAAATTGGGGGACAAGACCTTTGAGGTCTCTAAATCCAAAGGCTCTGCTGCTGACTCACTCTGGTCTGCACCAAAGGCTTCTGAAGTCAGTGTAAGTCTTTCCATTGACTTAAGTGGGCATTGGATTAGGTTTTATATAACCTCAGGCAAGTTACTTAAATAGGTAGCCATTTAAAAATAATTGCTTTATTTCTGTCCTTGCTTGCATCTGTTTTTCACTGATGATAGTCCATTGAACTTGTTTGCACCAGTGTCAGAGATCAGAATCAGTTTCAAATATTTAATAAAATGCATTTCTTCATATAAGTAACTAATATATCTTTTGTGGCCCAATGATGCTTCCATTGAAGAAAGTGGGAGTTCTAACATAGTCTTCATTGGAAGCATGAGATTATTAAAAGAAACAGTTTTAAAATTTCAATTGATTCCTCACTACTTCTTGCACTTCTCACTACTAATTTCTCTCTCATGGTTTATGATTAACAACAAAGCCAGTTTCAATATTAGGTTTATACCAATTGGGACTATATTTATTTGAAAGGGAATGTTTACTTGGTTAAAAACAACTGTAAATGTTGAAATTAAAAATAAACCTGTAAATACTTCCATTTGCCTTTTTAAAAACAAAAATAAAAATAAAATCTAAATTTTGGGACAAATTTTGAGTTAAGAAATACCTTTTCGAACTCTCTGCTTCAGTTTTGTACTATGGGCAATACCTACCTCACTGGGATACTGAAAGGTTCAAGTAACCTATGTTTTAATGTGCTTTCAGATACTCAGACGAAAACTACAGCAATGTAAAGTATGATCACTATCACTGTGAAGAAAATGCCAAATTCTGCCCACTCCATTCACTACCTTAAGTAACACAGTGGATACCCTGTTATAAATAAAGGAATACACTTTTCAGCAAACACTCTTTATAATAATATTTCCCTGGAAATGCTACCCAGCATGTAGCTTACTACTAGAATTTTCCATCAACTATGAGTACATGGAGCACAGGTACTGTATTTAAATTATTTTACTTAGCTTTTTTGGCAACAGTTCTCTTAAGGAAACTTAAATTAACCTGAAATTTAGAGTCTGTTATCCCCAGGCTAGCTTTGCTGGAATTTTTAATATGGCAGTGTCTATTCAACAGTTGTGTGTAAAATGCCAATAAACTGGCCAGAAAAGAGCTGAAGGGCTAATTGCCTTTTAACTCCACTGTGATGATAAAGTCACGTAGAAAGAAAGGAAAAACTCCCACTGCTTTAACAAGTTTATCTGACTGCCACTTTAACATTCTCTGTCTGCATGCACTTTAGCGCATTCACCAATAAAAGGATAAAAGCATTCAGAATCCTATACCCTCAATAACTAAGAAACCCAGATTCAAAACGTATGCTCTGCTGGAACCAGCCCATTAGCTCAACTACATTTTTGTATGGTATTTGACTTCAGCTATACAGTATCAGCACAGAGTGGCCATTAGGCCAATTTTTCAGAAAATAAAATCAATTTTTCCTTTTGCTTTATACAGATTATAAATTTGTAGGAAATGGAAGAAAGGAGTAACATATACAAAACAACTTTCGAATCTACTACCTACAAATCAAGGAAGAAAACTTGTCTCCACTCAGAATTCCCATTGATATTAATGAGGCCAGAATTTCACTCCAAGCCCCCAAATTTGTGTAAACAAAAATTTAAGAAAATATAATAATCTTTATTATAAATTTGAATGAAGATTTGTGAAAGAAAATGTTTTCCAATTATTTTCATTCACTGAACTATAATTTACACCATTTTTCTCCACTGCCATAGATCTTTTTAAAAGTTGTTTTTCTATGAACTTTTTTCACCTGATTTTTACTATGTACTATAGCATCTTTCATCTTAAGTTGTTATTGTAGATTAATGAATAGTAGTCATGCACAGAAAAGCAAAATCAAAATGATACATGAAATAATGTATATTTGCAAAGAACACTATATTTCAAAGTTTTTAAAAATAAAGCATATTCTCCATTCCAATTTAAGTAGCAACAGTCCTTTTTTCCCTATATAAACATACAAATGACATGGATCTTAAATGACACTATGCAAAACGTTTTTTTTTTAAATAGAGAGGTTATGGATCACTCAAATTTTACTAGTTATTTATTTCATTTTCACTATAGAAGAAATTCATCCAACTCTTCTATTCAATTGACTTGTTCCATTTAATAAAACAAAAGTGGCACTAAATGCATTGTGATTGTCAGCTGCAAATCTGAGTGCTGTTTTTCTGTTAAAACCTTTTCCATGATTTTCTTATTATATCCTGGAAAGAGTACGAAATCTAAAATTCAAAGAAATTTCTGTAGAAAAGAATACTGTTAACACCAATAGTTCTTTGAGTACTAAACAAACAAACACTATATCTTATTACAGTGAAATTTAAAAGCAGAAATTCAAACTACAAATACTATGTCCTTCATAACAGACTTCATGTGCATTGGAGTCTATTCACGTGCTTATTTCCATACATTTCTGCATTAGCTTGCTCCATAATTTCATAATTTGTTCCAGATTTTGTTATTTCTTCCATATTTGAAGACACATTGTTCTACATTTGGATGATGAAAGGTTGAACTGGATGAAAGTATAATGAAAAGAAAGATAAAATGAAAACAAAAATAGTAACAAATCTAAATAAAATATAGTACTCAGTAATTCCCTGACTGGTCATATGGAAGTATTAAAACTAGGGTTGTCAATTAATCACAATTAACTCATGCAATTAACTAAAAACTTATTGAAAATAAAAAATTAATCACAATTATTTGCTCTGTTAAGTAACAGAATACCAATTGAAATTTATTCAAAGTTTTGCCATTTTTATGTATTATATTTTGTGTGGTAATTGAAATAAAATGTATATTATTTTATTACTAGTATTTGCACTGTAAAAAAGATAAAAATAGTATTTTTCAATTCACCTTATACAAGTTCTGTAATGCAATCTCCTTTCTTTGAAAGTCCAACTTACAAATATAGATTTTTTTGTTATATAACAGTGTTCAAGAGCAACAAAAATTAAAATTTTAGAGCCTACAAGTCCACTCAGTCCTACTTCTTGTTCAGCCTCAATCACTTAGGCTATGTCTAGACTGCACAGTTACATCAGAAAAAGATACTCAATTTGTGATATGTGAATTGCATATCTTTTTAAATTTACTTTCAAAAGAGGCTCTTTCAAAATTTGGTACGTCTACACAGCGCCAAATTGTGAAAGAAAGTGCTCTTTTGAGCTATCCCTTATTCCTCATAGGACAAGATTTACAGGGATGGTGAAAGAGCACAACCATTCTTTCAAAAACATTTTTGAAAAAAATGGACGCGCTCTTAGGAGGTAGGTCTGCTATTTTGGGATACCTCCGGTTTCGTGCAAAAGCAATGCAGTCTAAATGTAACCTAATGGTACATCTACACTGCAACATTATTTCAAAAAAACTAGTTCTATTCCAAAATAACTCAGTCCATATCTAGATAGCACGCAGTTGTTTCGAAATAGTGTCAAATTACTGTCAAGCTGGAGGAATTCTTACTCCAATTCCTGTAACCACCTTCATTGTATGAATAATGAGAGAAGTTGGAACAAGCAGTCTCGGATGATGACCCAGCCTATGTTGTTCATTTTATGAACACTTTCACTGTAGATTTTGCAAAACACGAAGAAGGTACCAATGTGAGAATTTTAAAGATAGATACAGCATTCGATCCAAGATTTAAGAATCTGAAGCACCTTCCAAAATGTGAAAACTACAGAACCCGACCCATCAAAAAAGAAAATCAACCTTCTGGGGGGGGGGGGTGGCATCTGACCCAGATAATGAAAAAGAACATGCATCAGTGGTTATTAGTCAGAATGGGTAAGAATGGTGTCCTTAGCCTCTGTTTTGTCAAAGGCTGGAAATGGATGACAGGAAGGGGATCATGTGATGATTATCTGTTCTGTTCACTCCCTCTAGGGCATCTGGCATTGGCCATTATTTAATGTATTGGAGGACAAGATACTGGGCTAGATGGATCTTTGGTCTGACCCAGTATGGCCATTCTTATTTTCTTATGTTCAGTTTACTCCATTTTGGACTGTTAGGCTATGTCTACACAGCAGCATTATTTCAGAATAACTGACGCTATTCCAAAATAACATCGTGTGCATCTACACTACAAGCCTTTATATTGAAAGAATGTTGAGATGGAGGACTTCTTACTTCAACTCCTGGTAACCCTCATTTTACAAGGAGTAAGGAAAGTCAAAGGAAGAGTATTCTTCCAATGACTTCCTGCTGTTTAGACAGCTCCAAAACTGAATTAAGCTATTTTGAATTAAGCTATGCAATTGACATAGCTGAAGTTGTATTGCTTAATTCAAGTTTTGCTCTGCTGTGTAGACATACCCTTATTGAACAGAGCCTGTCATCAGCATAGATTGAAGCATCAAGAAACATGTAAATCTTTAGCACATCTGGCACATAAATATCTTACTATAATGGTTACAACAGTGCCATGCGAACACTTGTTCTCACTTTCAGGTGACATTGTAAACAAGCAGGCAGCATTATCTCCTGCAAATATAAACAAATTTGTTTATCTAAGTGAGTGACTAAATAAGAAATAGGACCGAGAGGACTTGCAGGATCTAAAAAAATACATTTTAATGTCGTTTTTTGTAGATAATTTTACATTTGTAAGTTCAACAGTCATGATAAAGAGATTGCACCACAATGCCTGTATTAGGTGAATTGAAAAATACAATTTCTTTTGTTTTTTTATAGCACAAATATATGTAATAAAAATAAACATAAAGTGAACTGTGTACACTTTGTATTCTATGTTGTAAATGAAATCAATATATTTGAAAATGTAGAAAACATACAAAGTATTTAAATAAATGGCATTCTATTATTGTTTAACATTGTGGTTAATCACATGATTAATCAAAATTGTAATCGCTTCACAGGCCCAATTAAAACATATGGTCACAATGCAAAATAAAATAATGTTCTAGACTTCCTATTTTTAAATAGCCATAGCTAAGGGAAGTGATGAACTTCTAAATACCAATATTTTAGATTTAGCCTGGTCTTCAACTGCAGTATAGAGTTACTCTTGAAATTAAAATGTTTGTTACTAGATTACAAGACAAGGCATATTAAAAGATCAAGCATATCTAGCATAAAGTTCTTCTTTGTAGTTCAAAGACAATGGTCCTTCCCTAGGTTCAATTGTAAGATTCTTTGAAGATATGCCTTCAAGTTCATTAAAGTCATTTCACTGACTTGAACCAATTTCAACATTAAAAAGATGTGAATGCTTCATTGCCAGAAAAAAATGATTATCCTCGAACCTTTAATATGCAGCATTAGCTTATTTTTCATTCTTCAACTCAACGGCTCCTTTATTCAAATGGACCTTCATGTTTAAAATTCATAATTAGGTGATGACTCACTTGGTTAATTCTTTCTGAGGAATCTGAATGCAGCATCACTTTTCTATTTATTTTATTTCTAATTTGACAATTTTTAAAGATGGCAGTAGCACATCGTAAGTTATTTATTGACCCTACAGAGCTATAGTTTTTCATGATGCTTTGCAAACAAATACAGAATGTGTTGGGGGCAGGATTCCTGCCCTCAACAAATTGCTATTTGACTAGATTTATATCAGGATTTAGATTAAGAATTGTCTCCTTAACAGTGACCCACAAATCTGAATTAGCTATAATTTCAAGGAGGAATTCCTGTTTAAAATCACTGTTATTTCCACTGACTATTATCTCGGTATATCTCATGTAGTCATTTCCCTACCATTGCACTGGTGCACATTGATGCATTCTATTTCTGTGGGTGTGTCTACACAGCAGGGTTTAACTCAAAATAAGCAACGCAAATTGAACTACATCAATTGCATTACTTATTTCAAAATTGGGAGTATCTACACAGAAATCTATTTTGAAACAGAGCACTGTCCCTCCGACTTCCCTTACTCCTCATAAAATGAGGGTTACAGGAGTCAGAGTAAGAAGTCCTCCAGCTTCACAGTATTTTGATATTATTTCAAAATAGCTGCCTGCTGTGTAGATGCAGACTAAGTTATTTCAAAGTAATGTTGCTGTGTAAACATACCCTGCCTGTAATAGACAATAGTTTATTCTTCTGTGACTCTCATTTGCATTCCTGGGTTTAGTGTGGACCGGGTGCTGGTGGCTTCTGATATATAGATCATCTGATATACTAGGTCTAGAGGTCCCTTAAACTGTGTGACTTTTATGGAAGTTATGGCTAGCTTTTCAAATATCACTTTGATTTTCATATTGAGCTCCATGCTAAACTCCTCAACTGATCAAGATTCCCATTATCTTCACAGTTTTTCAGGACAAGGATGGTACTAAAAATAAGAGGATACACACAAAGAGAGGTTTATAAGCTGTCACAATTTCCAGAGTAATTGAGAAAATGTTTGCAAAATATTCATAAAGCAATATTTTTAAAAGATTTCATTTTTCTTAGACCAACATAAAATATATTAGTACCAGTCTATGAAATAAATACACACACACACCCCATAATCTTAAGAACAGAAGACCATAAGAACAACCTTACAGGGTCAGACCAAGGTTCCATATAGGCCAGTATCCTTTCTTCCAAAAGTGGCCAATACCAGATGCCCCAGTGGGAGTCATCCATTTCCAGCCTCTGACAAACAGAGGCTAGGGACACCATTCCTACCCATCCTGGCTCATAGCCATTGATGGACCTAACCTCCATGAATTTATCTAGTTCTTTTTTGAACCATGTTAAATTCCTGGTCTTCACAACAGCCTCTGGCAAGTAGTTTCACAGGTGCTGTGTGAAGAAAAACTTCATTTTGCTGTTTTAAACCTGCTAGCTATTAATTTCATTTAGTACTCCCCTAGTTCTTATGTTATGGGAACAAGTAAATAATGTTTCCTTATTCACTTTCTCCATACCTGCCATGATTTTATAGATCTCTATCATATCCCTCCTTAGTGTCCTCTTTTCTAAGCTGTAAAGTCCCAGTCTTTTTCATCTCTCGTCAATATGGGACCCGTTCCAAACCCTGAATCATTTTTGTTGCCCTTTTCTGAACCTTTTCCAATGCCAACATATCTTTTTTAAGATGAAGCGACCACATCTGTATTCAGTATTCAAGAGATGGGTGTGCCATGGTTTATATAGAGGCAATAAGATATTATCTGTCTTATTCTCTATCTCTTTTTTAATGATCCCTAACATTCTGTTTGAATTTTTGACTACTGCTGCACATTGAGTGAATGTTTTCAGAGAACCATCCACAGTGACTACAAGATCTCTCCCTTGAGTAATTGTAGCTAAATTTGTCCCCATCATATTGTATGTATAGTTGGGGTTATTTTTTCCAATGTGCATTCCTTTACATTTATCAACATTACATTTCATTTCCCATATTGTTGCCCAATCACTTAGTTTGGTGAGATCTTTTTGAAGCTTTTCACAGTCTGCTTTGGTCTCAACCATCTTGAGCAGGTTAGTATCATCTGCAAATTTTGCCACCTCACTGTTTACTCCTTTCTCCAGATCATTTATAAAGAAGTTGAATAAGATTGGATAGGTTTTACAGAAACCATATTGACTTTTCCCCAACAAATTATGTTCATCTATGTATCTGACATTTTTTTTTTGTTTATTATAGTTTCAATTAATTTACTGAAGTTAGACTTACTGGTCGGTAATTGCAAGGATCACACCTAGAGCCTTTTCAAACATTGATGTCACATTAGCTATCTTCCAGAAAGTAGATACAGAATTTGATTTAAAGGATAGGTTACAAACCATAGTTCATAGTTCTACAATTTCATATTTAAGTTCTTTCAGAACTCTTGGGTGAATGCCATCTGGTCCTGATGACTTGCTACTGTTAAGTTTCTCAATTTGTTTAAAAGACTTATCTAATGACACATCAATCTGGGACAATTCCTCAAATTTGTCATCTAAAAAGAATGGCTCAGGTTTGGGAATCTCCCTAACATCCTCAATCATGAAGACTGAAGCAAAGAATTCATTTAGTTTCTCCACAATGACTTTATCGTCTTTAAGTGCTCCTTTTGTATCTCATCGTCTAGGGGCCCCATTGGTTGTTTAGCAGGCTTCCTGCTTCTGATGTACTTAAAAAACATTTTGTTATTACCTTTTGAGTTTTTGGCTAGCAGGTCTTCAATCTCCTTTTTCGCTTTTCTTGTTATATTTTTACACTTAATTTGGCAGTGTTTATGCTCCTTTCTGTAGCGCGCGGCTATGGGTGATGGGGGGCCCCGCCCTCTGGTGCCCAGCGGGCGAATGGCCACGTCCCCTGGCGCCCGGCAACCTTAAATGGTTGGGGACCACTGATTTAAGGTATCAAGAAATTTTATCTCTGCATCCTGTCCTGAGCTGATGTGTATCCAGTCAATATGGGGATAATATTGGGATCTTCTAGCTATTATAATCTGCAATTTAAAATGGTTTTAATCTCTCCATGCACCTGCATAATGTATTTAGTGACTTTGGAAACTTATGATTTTACAATGCAAATAATGTGAAAACTGTTTGAAAATTTTAGGAATTGAGAATTTGGAAGAGGTGATTCTTGGTTTTGCTGGAACTCCACTGCTAGTTCCTAACCAGAATCATGAAATTTAACTCTAAAATTTAATTCAAGTTTGCTTAGGTTATAAAGCACAAATTTGCTAACCAGATCCTCTCAAGTAAACTTCTTCCATGGAATCTGACAAATATCACTTCGTAAACAGAACCGATGCATGGTATTTTGCTTTATCAGGCCGTAAATACAATATATTTATACCTGGACTGTTGTCAATTAAGTCAATTAAGGTACTTTTATTGGCGCGACAGAACTAGATTCAGGACATACAAAATATTTTGACAATGCTTTATTACCCTTTAAACTATTTTATCTCATAAGGGACAAGAAACTACTGGACAGGAAAAGGTCATTTGTACCAACAAGTCTGTTCCTCTAATTTTATTTGAACCCCACATACTTGTCACTTTATCCTTCGATGCTCCCTCTTATCATGAAAATGTCTAGCTGTCTCTTAAACCAATTTATGATATTTACTTTGATTTTTTTTGCTTCTATTCCCTTATCATAGCTGTAAGTCAATGTTTACAAATTGAGGCCTTATAGTAAAAAAAAGAATCTATAAGTTATTTGACCTTTCAGTGTATAGAAAAAGTTTGCTTAAAGAAGTTGTGTTGATCAAAAGCATGAAATTGATAAAAAAATTCTCATTATAGTTATAAGTGAAATGACAGAAGAGAAGCTGTAAAAATTTATTTGTTTAAGATATAACAATGAAATTTAAATTGCAGATTTGATCTTTTCACTAAATCTGTCATCACACATTCAACTTCACATACCAATCAAGAAGTAAATACTTGCTGATTACAAAGGTATCAGTAAATTGATCCCCCTTTCTGTCATCCATATTTAACCTATTTCACCCTGGGTTTGTCTAGACTACAGGGTTTTTTCGAAAAAAAGTGGCCTTTTTTAAAAAAATCTTTCCCTGCATCTAGACTGCTGCTGTGTTCTTTCAAAAATAAATCGAAAGAACACAGCAGTTTTTTTGACTGTTGAAAACCTCATTTTCCAAGGAATAATGCCTTTTTTTGAAAGTGCTCTTTCGAAAAAAGGCACTATGTAATGCAAACTGTGCTTTTTCGAAGGAGAGCATCCAGACTGCCTGGGTGCTCTCTTTCAAAAAAGCAGCTTGCTTTTTTGAAAATACTGGCTGTAGTCTAGACACTCTCTTTCAAAAGAAGCTTATAGTCTAGATCTACCACATGATTAGACTCCAACTGTCAGTAAAACAGATATTTTTTCTGTTTGTCTGTGTGTTTGGTTTGTTTGTTTGAAGGAGCCCAGTTGGGGGCTATCATGTTTATCGCACTCAGTGTAGCATGTATAATTACCTGCCCTGTGGGCGAGTGACATATGTGTGCATTTGGTGCAAGGAGCTCCTGGCCCTCAGAGGCCATGTATGGACTTTGGAGGCCAAGGTGGCTGAACTGGAGGAGCTGAGGGAGGCAGAGAGGTATGTTGATGAGGCTTTCTGGGACACTGTAGAATTGTCCCACCTCCACTCAGACAGCCCCTGCGCTGCTAAGGAGGATGAAAGACTCAGGGAAGGAGAGCAGTCAATGGGAGCAGAGGGAAACCTTCCCATATTTGGGACTCTCCTTTCAAATGTTGGGGTATCCTCTCACACTGAGGTTACCTCTCCAGGGCAAGGTACTCCATTCATTAGGAAAAGGCAGGTGTTAGTAATGGGAGATTGGATCATTAGAAATGTAGATAGCTGGGTTTGCGATGACTGGGAGAACTGTATGGTGACGTGCCTGCCTGATGCGAAGGTTGTGGATCTCTTCAGGCATCCAGATAGACTTATGTGTAGTGCTGGGGAGGAGCTGGTGGTCGTGGTACATGTAGGTACCAATGACATAGGGAAGGGTAGCAGAGACCTCCTGGAGGCCAATTTTAGGCTGCTAGGAAAGAGACCGAAATCTAGGACCTCTATGGTGGCATTCTCAGAAATGCCTCCAGTTCCACACATAGGGCCAGGTAGGCAGGCAGAGATTCAGAGTCTCAATGCGTGGATGAGACAATGGTGTAGGGAGGAGGGGTTTAGATTTATAAGGAACTGGGGAAACTTTTGGGTAGGGGGAGCCTATACAGGAAGGATGGGCTCCACCTAAACCAAAGTGGATCCAGACTGCTGGCACTTAACATTAAAAAGATCACAGAGCAGTTTTTAAACTAAGAGATGGGGGAAAGCTGATTGGTGCAGAGGTGCACATGGATCGTACGGAGATGTCTCTTAGAGGAGAGTCTACTGATAGAGATTCTCTAGGTTTTAGTCAGGAGAAGATGGAAAAGGATAAAGAATGGGCCAGATCAGACAAAAAACATTCACATAAAAAAGAATCTGACACACCAGAAAAGGGCAGACAAATAAATAGTGACAAGTTTTTAAAGTGCCTGTACACAAATACTAGAAGTCTAAAAAATAAGATGGGTGAACTAGAGTTCCTCGTGTTAAAGGAGGATACTGAAATAATAGGCATCACAGAAACCTAGTGGAGTGAGGACAATCAATGGGACACAATCATTCCAGGGTACAAAACATATCGGAAGGACAGAACAGGTCGTGTAGGGGGAGGAGTGGCACTATATGTAAAAGAAAATTTAGAATCAAATGAAGTAAAATTTTAAATGAATCAACATGTTCCATAGATTCTCTATGGATAGTAATTCCCTGCTCTAATAAGAATATAACAGTAGGGATCTATTATCAACCACCTAACCAGGATGGTAATAGTGGCTCTGAAATGCTAAGGGAGATTAGAGAGGTTATTAAAATAAAGAATTCAATAATAGTGGGGGATTTAAGCTATCCCCATATTGACTGGATACATGTCACCTCAGGACGAGATGCAGAGATAAAATTTCTTGATACCTTAAATGACTGCTTTTTGGAGCAGCTGGTTCTGGAACCAGGGGAGAGGCAATTCTTGATTTAGTCCTGAGTGGCATGCAGGATCTGGTCCAAGAGATAACTATAACAGGACCGCTTGGAAATAGTGACCATAATGTAATAAAATTTAACATCCCTGTGGTGGGAAAAACACCTCAGCAGCCCAACACTGGGCATTTAATTTAAAAAAGGGGAGCTTTGAAAAAATAAGGAGGTTAGTTAAACAGAAATTAAAAGGTACAATGACAAAAGTAAAATCCCTGCAAGCTGCATGGACACTTTTCAAAGACACCATAATAGAGGCCCAACTTAAATGTATATCCCAAATTAAAAAACATAGTAGAAGAACTAAAAAAGAGCCAGCATGGCTTAACAACCATGTAAAAGAAGCAGAGAGAGATAAAAAGGCATCTTTTAAAAAGCAGAAGTCAAATCCTAGTGTGATAAATAGAAAGGAGCATAAACACTGCCAAATTAAGTATAAAAATGTAATAAGAAAAGCGAAAAAGGAGTTTGAAGAACAGCTAGCCAAAAACTAAAAAGGTAATAACAAAATGTTTTTTAAGTACATCAGAAGTAGGAAGCCTGCTAAACAACCAATGGGGCTCCTGGACTATCGAGATACAAAAGGAGCACTTAAAGACAACAAAGTCATTGTGGAGAAACTAAATGAATTCTTTGCTTCAGTCTTTAGGATTGAGGATGTTAGGGGGATTCCCAAACCTTACCCATCCATCCTTTGTAGGTGACAAATCTAAGGACTTGTCAAAGACTAAAGTGTCATTAGAGGAGGTTTTGGAATTAACTGATAAACTTAACAGTCACAAGTCACTGGGACCAGATGGCATATACACAAGAGTTCTTAAATAACTCAAATGTGAAATTGCAGAACTATTAACAATGGTTTGTAATCTGTCCTTTAAATCAGCTTCTGTACCCAATGACTGGAAGATAGCTAATGTAACACCGATATTATAAAGGGCTCTAGAAGCAATCCCGGCAATTACAGACCGGTACGTCTAATGTCAGTACCAGGCAAATTAGTTGAAACAATAGTAAAGAATAAAATTGTCAGACACATAGAAGAACATAATTTGTTGGGCAAACATCAACATGGTTTCTGTAAAGGGAAATCATGTCTTACTAATCTATCAGAGTTCTTTGAAGGGGTCAACAAACATGTAGACAAGGGGGATCCAGTATATATAGTGTACTTAGATTTCCAGAAAGCCTTTGACATGGTCCCTCACCAAAGGCTCTTACGTAAATATTCACCATATTGTTATGATTATGCATTATATGGATGTTCACAATACAAAATTAGGGCTTAAAGGGTGATGTAATTAATAAGTGTATTTACATAGTAACTAAGGGTATGTCTACACTAGCCCCCTACTTCGAACTAAGGAGGCTAATGTAGGCATTTGAAGTTGCAAATCAAGCCTGGGATTTAAATATCCTGTGCTTGATTTGCATCTTCCCGGCCGGTTGCCATTTTTGAAATTTACAAGTCCGGACTAACTGCCCGCGTCTACACGTGGCAGGGACCTCGTAGTTCGAATTACCTGTTAAACCTCATTTCATAGGCTCCAGGCTGCTTGGTTTCTCTGGGCGGAGACTTGCAATTCTACAGGAGCTGGTTCCCATGGCCTCAAGGCGAGGGCAGTTGCTACTGCTGCCTTTGCTTGCTGAAAAGCCTCTTCTTTCTCATTCTCCCATGTAAAGGTGGTCTTTTTCCTGCTGACCTTGTACAAGAGGCTTAGAATGGCCTGTAGGTGGGGGATAAAGCCCCTCCAATAACCCAGTAAACCAGTAAAGTGCCACGTTTCCTCTTTTGAAGAGGGCCGAGCTGCACTTAAGATCTTATTCTTTGCAGTTTCTGGCATGACACGCTGCTTTCCTGCCCATACTATGCCCAGGAATTTGACATTCTCGCTGGGGCCTTGAATCTTATCTCTGTTAACCACCCACCCACGTTCCTTAAGGTGATTCAGGATAGCGTTCAAAGCTTCTGCTACCTCCTCTTTGGTGTTTCCCTGGATTGACACGTCATCAATATACTGCAGACACTGGATACTGGAAGGCAGAGAAGGACGGATTTGATCTAAGTCTTGGGCAATCAGCCCATGGCACAGAGTGGGGGAGTACAGATACCCCTGTGGCAGCCGGGTGAACGTATACTGCTGGCCATCCCAGGTAAAAGCAAACTGATCTTGTGACTCGGGGGCTAAGGGGATAGAAAAGAAAGCATTTGCGAGATCTATCACTGCTTTCCAACTTCCTCCAAACTGGGCAGCTTGTTCCAATAGGGTGACTACGTCCGGTACAGCGTCCGTGAGTGGGGGTGCTACTCGGTTCAGGTTCCAGTGATCAATAGTCATACGTCAGCTGCCATCTGTTTTCTTAACAGGCCAAATAGGACTATTGAAAGGTGACACTGCAGGGCAGATTACACCCGCTCGTTCCGGATCCTTAATGGTGGCCGTGATCGCTGCTGTTCCCCCCGGGATACGATATTGCTTGGTATGCACCGGGCACGGGGGTGGAGGTACAACCGCAGGTTCCCACTTAGCATATCCCATGGTCAGTGCTAGGACACCAAATGCAAAGCGTCCGCCTGGCAGGGAGAGCTGCAAGCCCTTTAACATATTCATGCCCAGAATGTATTCACGTCCAGTGTTTGCAACTACAACAGGACAGACTGGGGGGGGGGGAGTGGGGAGAGGGGAGAGATCTCCAATTCCCAATCTTAGGGTAGTTTTATCTGCAGGAAGGTCAGGGCCTCCCAAACCTTGGATTACAACAGGCTGTCCCCTCTGTGGGCTAGGGGTCCTGTGAATCATAGTCACTTCTGCCCCAGTGTCCACTAGAGCAGTTACTTTATGTGGGGTCTGTCCTGCACGATAAATGGTATGGGGAACATATGGCCTCGGGTCTCCCTGTGTGCCCCCCCTGAATCCCAAATACCCCCATCCCATGTGGTGGGGTCCCAATCAGTGGACCGGAGTGCACAGACCTTCGCCTGTGAAGACTGGCAGTCCCAGTTGCACTTATACTTCTGATTGGCATAGCGGACAGCCATAACTTGCAGATTCTGATCCATCTCTGCTGTCTGCTTCTGTGCATGCTCTAAAGAGGCTGTCTGTACTTCAGACAGAGCTTTAACCCTGTCCAGTTCCTCCTTAAGCTGTGCCACTTCTTTCTGTAACCCCTCCTCCTCTTCACACACACTGCGGAGCGCACTGAGAAACAGCCATCCAGCCTGACGCACCCCCCTATCCTTCTTGTGGATGTCCAATGCCTCCAGCCCCTTTTGGATACTAGCGGGACTGACCCCATCAGCTAGCTCCCCCTCAAACTGCACAGCAGGCATTACGTCATACCAAAGTCAAGCAACCAAAGCCCAGGCTAATGTGTACGGCCAGCCTGGAATCCAGTGCTCTGCCCTACTACCTCCCTTGCCCATCTGCTTCCTTTTCTTCCACATGCTCAGTGATTTGTACCGAGAACCCTGCTCGCTGCACCAAATGTAGTCGGCAAGAGTAAGTCTCAGGTCCGACACTGGGTTCCCAAAGTACTAAGGACACTACACAGGTATCTGTCAAACATAAGTGGTTTATTTCCTGACAGCTAACAGCTGTGCCCCATAAATGGAAGAACAACATAACAAAGAAGCGGCATATCTTACGTCCCTTCCTGAAAGCCTGCAGACTTGCCTGTAGGCTGCGGACGAAGTGGGAGGGTGTTTCAGCTTCCGAGGCGCTGGTACCCAAAGCCCATCAGTGAGGTCCAATTTTCTTGGCTCCGAGGCAGCCTTAAATACAGTTTTCCTGCCTTGCTTGGCAGTTTGGAAATTCCAGGGCTTACTCATTATATGCTGATGTAGGGCTTAGCTGTTAGTTATCGATCTGGTTCTGATCTGGATCTTCTTGTTCTTTGGCCCTGTTTACGTGATCAGTACGTTAGGGTAAACAGAATTGTTTATGCATTCTTTCTCTTCACCCTTATCTTATACTTGTTTTTGCTATATTGGCAACAATGCTTATCTTAAATGGCGTATTTTCCCAAAGACTTGCTTCTGGCTCATCAGATACAGGGAAAAGGGAAAGTGGGGAGAGAATGCAGGCCTCACCACCCCTAAACTAGCACGTACGAAGTTCTTCCACAATTGACCACTACAACAAGCTAAGCACGAAATGTGAGGGAACCAACCCCATCCACCCTCCTCCCCTCCACACACACATCACTTCTATCCAGGGGCTACTAAAGCACTGGAAAACTCTACTTTTTTTTGGCAGACAACTTAGCAGTTAGCAGACAGGAGCACATTATCTAATTCCTATATAAAATAAAGAAAATTAAATAAATATAAGACCCACTCAGCATATTCTGACATCTTGTGGCAAGTAACTTAAAAGACACTGGTTAGCCTTAACATTTTAATGTATATTCTTACTTTGTTACTAACTCTGTGGAAAAAGACAGATCCCGTCAGGACTCCTAGACTCTATCTCAGCTCTGGAAGGGGAGTGGGGTCTAATGGGTTACAGCAAGGGAGCAGATACATTTCAGATCTATATAAGAACATCAGAATGGCCATACTGGTTCAGAGCAATGGTCCTTCTAGTCCTGTATCATGTCTTCCAGCAGTGGCCAATGCCAGGTGCTTCAGAAGGAATAAACAGAAGAGGCAATCATCAAGATCCATCCCCTGTTACCCATTCCCAGCTTCGGGCCAACAGAAGCTAGGGACACCATCCCTGCCCATTCTGGTTAAGAGCCATTGATGGACCTATTCTCCTTAAACTTATTTTGTTCTTATTAGAACCCTGTTATAGTTTGTGGTTTTCCATCATCTCCCGGCAAAGAGTTCCACAAGTTGACTGAAAAAATAATGTATTTTGTTTGTTCTAAATCTGCTGCCTATAAATTTAATTGGGTCAGCTTCTTGTGTTACGTTAGTGTAGTAATGAATAACATGTCCTTATCCCCTACCCTTTAGTCATTTTTTTCCAGACTGAAAAGTCCCAGTCTTGCTAATCTCTCCTCATATGGAAGCTGTTCCTTACTCCTTAATAATTTCTGTTGCCCTTTCTGTGTCTTTTCCAAATCCAATATATCTTTTTTGAGATGGGGTGACCAGATTTGCTTACAGTATTCAAGATTTGGACATGCCATGACTTTATATAGAAGCAATATGGTATTTTGTCTTATTATCTATTTCTTTCCTAATGATTCCCAATATTCTGTTAGTTTTTTAGTTTTTAAACTATAACTGCACATTGAACAGATGTTTTCAGGGAATTATCCACAATGATTCCAAGATTTCTTTCTTGAGTGGTAACAGCTATTTTAGACCCCATAATTTTTGTATGTATAGTTGGGATTATATTTCAACATGTGCATTACTTTGTAGGGATGCTAAGAAGTGGTTATTTAACTAACCAAATAGTTGATAGAATTTTTATCAACTACTAGATTAGTTGAAGGGCAGCTGGGCTTAGTCCCAGCTCGTTCCAGATCCAGGACCAAACCCTACTGCAGCTCTGCATTTTAAAAGGCAGTAGGAGCCAGGCAGCCTGCCTCCCAGCTCCTACTGTGTTTTAAATTGCAGCGCCACAGTAGGATTTGGTCCTGGACCTGGCGCAAACCAGGACTGATCAAGGCTGCCTGCCCAGCCAGCAACAGCTCCTGTCCATGGGGGTCCCAACAAGGAGCTGGGATCCCCGCAGCCTGGGGCTGCTTCACTGCAGCAGCCCTTGCCCCCCACACTGATAGAGGCAGCAAGGGGGATAGTACGAGTAGTTGACTTGATAAGTTTAGGCTTATTGGCTAGTCAGGTACACTCTCTTACATCCCAATTACTTTGCACTTAAAAACACTGAATTCCATCAGCTCTTGTGTTGCCCAATCACCCAGTTTTGTGAGATCTCTTTATAATTCTTTGCAGTCATCTTTGGATTAATCACTTTCACCCTATTTACAAGAATATTTATAAGCTTAACAGTATTGATCCAAATGCAAATCCCAGCAGCACAAAACTCATTCCTACTCTTTTTTTCTCCTATCTTTGGAGAAGTATCTGTGAAGTATCTGAAAATGTTTTTACCATAAGCTAATGATCCACCAATTACTTGAATGCCCAGCTTTTTATTATTCTTAACCACCTGCCTCTCTTTCTTTTTATAACAAACTCAAAGGCAAAGCTGCAATAGCTCAAACTCTGTTGCAGTTAAGACCTGCCTCTGGAGTCAGCACATGCAGCTTTAAGCAGGCCTCAAGTATGAAATCCAGGGGTTCCAATTTTGGGAGGGAGGGCTATTGCCTCTACAGCCCCACATAAATGGCACCTTTGATGTAAAAATGTCTTCTTAATTTTTTTGATAGTCAAAATCTACAAATTCAAGTAATTATAGCTGAGAAATAAAAAACGACATCCCAATGGCAAAATTGGTGCAGCTGAAAATATTCCAAAAAAGCTGAAAAATACATAATACACTTTTACATTTTATTTTTAACAGAAAGAAAATTTAAGATACCCAGAGTTGTCCAGAAATTCCTAAATTGATTAATGATTTCTGTATACTAACCAGAGATTGTTCATGTCACTGGTATCTGCAGACTCATATTAGCTTTTTGTGAGAAAATCACTTGATAAACAGCTATATATGAAAATATTGTTAAATTATTGGAGATTTGTCAAATTTTACATAAATTAATGTTGTCCTGAAAAATCGGGATAGGGTTACACTATTCATTATTTACACTTACAAATAATTTTTTTCTATAATTTTAAATGTTTCAATTGTCCAATCACAGAGAAAAAACAATAACATGACACTTAGATGACAATTAGACAACAGAAATTGCAAACAATCCAAGCTAATACTTCAAAACCAACCCAGGATTTGGAATGTGTTCATATAAATCATTAGGTAAAATTTATAACAAAAAATGTATACATTAAGGATCAGTTTGCCAATGATTCATGAACAATAAAGGGCTCCTGATTTCACTGCTCCTTTCTAGTTTCCCACTCTCACAAACTCCATGGCAAAACCTGCTGCTAGATCCATATAAGCTTTCAAATTGCCCCAGCTTCCTGCTCCACCATCAAACTATGCAACCCCAGAACAATACTTAAAAATTGTTGCTGCTTATTCATTATTCCACCCCTTTAAATGTTCTCATTACAATCCCAGTTAAAGACATTTCTCTAGATGATTTCATGGTTAAAGCATCAGACTGGAACTGAAAGTCTGAATCTGTCATATGACCTGCATAGGATATTTAATCTCATTTCCTCAGTTCCTCACAATGGGAATAAAGCTTCCCCGTCTTGAAGGCGCATAACGAAGATAAAATTAATTAATCTTGAGGCACTCAAATGCTACTTAAATGAGAACTAACAAATGCTTATAAATAAGATAGTGGTGCCTAAGCATCCCTTTAGTGGTATGGCAGTGAAGGTAGACTCAGCTTTTAGAACTTGAGCTAATGCTCCCTAAAGTTAATACGGCAGTACACTTTCAGATGGTACTTCTGAAGGTACTATATCAGACACTTAGTTCTGACTGCATGAATTCCAGCTTTCATAAACTGATATTACACCCATGAATATCATTGTGGAATCTAACTCTTCACCAGAATGACATCACAATCAATTTTTAATATTTTTTATATTTATTTTAAGAGCTACCATATGTTTAATATTTCAATCCAGGTACTTAGAGAGCACTGAAAGCATTTCTATTTAATTAGTTTTCTGTTACATAAGGTCTAAGCTGTAGAATCATAGAATACTAGAACTGGAAGGGACCTCAAGAGATCAAGTCAAGTCCCCAGCCCTCACTGCGGGACCAAGCACCTTCTACATCATCCCTGATAGATGTCTATCCAAACTGCTCTTAAATACCTCCAGTGATGGAGACTCCACAACCTTCCTAAGCAATTTATTCTAGTGTTTAACCACCCTGACAGTTAGGAAGGTTTTTTTAATGTCCAACCTTAATCTCCCTTGCAATTTAAGCCCATTACTTCTTGTCCTGTCACCAGAGGCCAAGGAGAAGTCTCTCTCCCTCCTCCTTGTAACACCTTTTAGATACTTAAAACCTGCTATCATGTCTCCTCTTAGTCTTCTCTTTTCTAAACTAAACAAGCTCAATTCCTTCAGCCTTGCCTCATAGGTCATGTTTTCTAGAACATTAATCATTTTTGTTGCTTTTCTCTGGACCTTCTCCAATTTCTCCACAGCTTTCTTGAAATGTGGTGCCCAGAACTGGACACAATACTCTAGCTGAGGTCTAATCAGTGCAGAGTAGAGCAAAAGAATGACTTCTCATGTCTTGCTCATAACACTCCCAGAATCATGTTTGCTTTTTTGCAACAGTCACACTGTTGACACATATTTAACTTGTGGTCCACTATGACCCCTCGATCCCTTTCGGCAGTACTCCTTCCTAGACAATCACTACCCATTCTGTATGTGTGAAACTGACTGTTCCTTTCTAAGTGGAGTACTTTGCATTTGTCCTTATTATACTTCATCCTATTTACCTCAGACCATTTCTCCAGTTTGTCCAAATCATTTTGAATTATGTCCCTATGCCCCAAAGCAGTTGCAACCCCTCCCAGATTGGTATCATCTGCAAACTTAATAAGTGTATTCTCTATGCCATTATCTAAATCATGGATGAAGATAATGAACAGAACTGCTCCCAAAACAGACCCCTGAAGAACCTCACTTGTTATGCTCTTTCAGCATGATTGTGAACCGTTAATAACTATTCTCTGAAATTGGTTATCCAGCCAGTTATGCACCTACCTTATAGTAGCCCCATCTAGGTTTATTGATTGGAAGGTCACATGAGACCGTATCAAATGCTTTACTAAAGTTTAGGTATACCATGTCCACCACTTCTCCCTTATCCACAAGACTTGTTATCCTATCAAAGAAAGCTATCAAATTGGTTTGACATGATTTTTTCTTTACAAATCCATGCTGGCTATTACCGCTCACCTTCTTATCTTCCAGTTGTTTGCAGATTAATTCCTTAATTACTTGCTGCATTATTTTCTCTGGCACAGAAGTTAAACTGACTGGTTTGTTGTTTCCTGGGTTGTTCTTATTTCCCTTTTTATAGATGGGCACTAAATTTGCCCTTTCACAGTCTTCTGGAATCTCTCCCAACTTACATAACTTTTCAAAGATGATAGCTAAAGGTTGCGATACCTCCTCTATCAGCTCCTTGAGTATTCTAGGATGCATTTCATCAGGCCTTGGTAACTTGAAGACATCTAGCTTTTCTTGGTAATTTTTAACTTGTTCTTTTTTTATTTTAACTTCTAAACCTAGCCCATTTCCACTAGCATCCATTATGTTAAGCATCCTGTCATCATCCATCTTTTTGATGAAAACTGAAACAAAGACGTCATTAAGCACCACTGCCATTTCCAACTTTCCTGTTATTGTTTCTCCCTTTTCATGAAGCAATGTCCTATCCTGCCCTTGGTCTTACTCTAGCTTCTGATATGTTTCTAGACTGTTTTCTTGTTACCCTTTATGTCTCTAGTTAGACTGAGATCATTTTGTGCCTTTGCCTTTCTAATATTGCCCCTACATACTTGCATTATTTGTTTATATTCATCCTTTGTAACTTGACCTAGTTTTCACTTTTTATAGGACTCCTTTTTGATTTTTAGATCATGTTAAGCCAAAGTTGTCTTTTACCATACTTTCTATCTTTCCTACACAGTAGAATAGTTTGCTTTTGGGCCCTTAATAATGTCCCTTTGAAACACTACCAACTCTCTTCAGTTGGTTTTCCTCTTAGTCTATATTAGTAAAGTCTCCCATTCTAAGTTGAGCAAATACCTGCTGATACCAGTAACACCTTACCTAACTGTAAAAATAAAAAGGAACCCTTTTAGATATATGCATTCTACTATTGAAATTTATTGTTTTTTTAAGCACATAAAAGTGAAGTGAAAAACTGATAGCACTAGATAATGTATTTTTACTCCTTTTAAGTAACATCCCACCATTAGTTTTTATTTGTATACAAGCCTTGCAAAAGTGAGTAGTGGGTGTATTTGCCCAATGGACAATGAATCTCCTCCAGTAAATAGTGTCTGTAACAACCAAGTGAAATCCTGATTCCATTGAAGCCAATGGCTGCCCTGCCCACCAGTGTTTAGTTTAACAAATGGGAGTGCTTATTGTGATGGGAACTCCAACTACAAGCCCCAATCTATTAGAAGATGGACCCTTCAATTAGGATCACACTAATTTGGCATAAAAATTATCCAGAACTATCAGATGACAAAGAAATTGCTGATTCCTTACAAACCTATTTTCTTTGTCGAGCTCACCTATCAAGATGCCTTAAATTTTAACCCAAAGCTCATTTATAAGAATGCAAAAACACTTCATCTTCCTTAGGCTCACAGGAATGATGTTCTTGCTAATGTAAGGTTACTGTATTTTCCTTTGTAGGGAACCTCATTGAAACTCAGCCTCATTAAATTAATACCTCATATAACATTCAAAATGGCTGCATCCCAAGAATGAAGCTATATGGAAGACAGAGTTACTAGCTTATACTATTTCCTTTTACCTTCAGCCAATCCATTTCCACAATATAAATCAATTTATTTCCAATGAAATTAGAGTGCAAAAATATTGATTAACTCTATGGTTGAAGTAATATTACTAAATCAACAAATGACAAGTCCTATGTATTTTATTTCATAAGAAAAAATATTTTGAACCAGTAATTTATCTGCTCATTAAGTGCCGATCAAGGATTGGTTTAGTCACTCATCAACGGCATCAGAGAAGATGAGATCTGTTGATTAATGGCTCAGTCCAAGAAGAAGACAAGAAGTGTCATCAGCAACTTAAAGGCCCAAACTGAAGTTAAATTCAGGCTACATTAATCCATTAAGCAGCTACTGTATTGATTTGGGAGTCTGAAAGGTATGTCTTTTATTTCTAAAAGAAGCTACTTTTAAATAACTCCTCTATTGTTCAGTCTTACTTAAAGAACTTCCTTTTTGTCTCTTGCTGGATTCTGAAGAACCATATGCAGATAAAAACACTTTTTTAATTGAAGATTTAAGTCATATCTTATGTTTGGTTGGTTCTCTTGACCAAAATATAAAAACACAGAGATATGCATAATATTAAATGTATTGATTCCTGAAAATGAAAGGCAATGAAATATAAGTCAGAGTGAAATTCTTCATAGGCATTAATTCCACCTCTCTTTCCGTTACCATGCATTCTTGCCCCTTCTAACATAGTCCTTGATGTTTAGCAGCTTGAAATCATATGTCTGTCTATTAAGCTGCAAGTTATGTGGAAACACAATTTTTAGGAGACCCATAAAATCAAACAAGATCAGACTAAATTATTTGATACTGAACTGCACAAATACTCTATTGCTAGACACTAAGCCACTCATTTTTGGTTTTGAAAGAAATCAAGGGTAATGAACCATAATGTGCAACTTCATTGAGAGCTAGTTAAGCACATTATCTGATTGAATAAGTAGTTCAAACCTTCGTAGTTGTCAACCTGGAAAATAAAAAGGCTGATAATTGCCTTACAACTTTGACACTAGCAGAGATGAAAAGCAGCATTATAGAATGATTAATCTTATTACATCTCTGATTTCCTATTGATTAAGAATGCATGCTTTTAATTTTAATTTTGGGTAAAGAAATTATTGTCCAGGGAACACTTCAAGAAATCATGTCACAGCCTAATAAATTTTATGGAATAAAGGCTACAACTATAATCACTCACTCCAGCTCTTGGCCCATCCAGAAACCTGAATCACTCTAGCTAACATGGCTTGTGCAGAAGCTTCAGGGGGTAGCCAAATTAGTCTGTACAGAAAAAAACAACAAATGGTCTGGTAGCACTTTATAGACTAACAAAACATGTAGATGGTATCATGAACTTTCATGGGCACAGCCCACTTCTTCAGATGACCGGAGTTTTGAGCTTAGAACGTGCAGACCCAAAATAAATAGGAAAGAAAGGGGTGGGAGACAGGGAGTTAGAGGGAATCAGTAAGTATCTGAAGATTGGGTAGTTAAAACGAAGCAGATAAGAATCAAAGTCAAGTGAAGTATCCTTCCTGACATAGAAATCTACACAAAGAACTGTTTGCACCTTCATCAACTGTTAATTGATAGTGCAGTCACCCCCTTTTTCACCTCACATCCTGGATCAGTTGAAGTGGGGGTATTGGGATTCACCTCTTCTATTCCTGCCACTTCCTATCCCATTTTCCCTTTTCTATTTATTCTCCTCTTCTGTACACATTGCATTAGATTCTTCTCTCTTTGTGTTGCTGTCCTCTTTATCCTCCTTATTTATGACTTTGGCTCCCATGTCTCTCTTCCTCTAATAGACTTAAAGATTTTAAAGCCAGATAGGAACAATTGTGACATTATTAATTCAATGCTGCTAAACCTTTTCAAGATGGTAACCCTTATTCTTCTTAAACCCTTGTACTCTGAGTGGAGCATAGGTCATCTACAAGTCTCCACCGCTTCACTCTGTCTTGAGACAAAACTTCTAGCTGATTCCAGGAGTACCCCAGTTGTTGTCCTTCAATCTCAGTAGGTCTTCTCCATGTTGTCTGAGGTCTTCCTCTTTTGTGTTTTCCTTGCGGGTTCCGTGTGACAGCTTGATGGACTATGCTGGATGATGTTTTCCTGAGAGTGTGGCCTAGCCATTCCCACTTTCTTCTCTTGGTTTGAATGGCAAGTGGTTCTTGTCCTGCTCTGTTCCAAAACTCCTAATTTCTGACAAAGTCTTGCCATTTGATGTGAAGGATGTACCTCAGGCATCTGTTTATGAATGCCTGTAGCTTGAGATTTGAAGACTTTTTAGTATGCCAAGTTTCGCATCCATACAAGAGCGCACTCTTCACAGTTGTGTTGAAGATTTGCAGTTTCATCTTTGCAGATATTATTTGTGAACTCCATATGGGACAAAGAGTTTTGAATACAGCTATTGCTTTCCTTATCTTAGCACTGATGTCATTGTCTGTTCCTCAGTCTCAGCCCATAATACTCCCCAAGTAGATGAACTGCTCCACATCTTCCAGGTCATCCCCTCTCAGTGTGACGGTGTTGTTGTTAGACTGGTTGATCCTCACTGTCTTGGTCTTTCCCTTGTTAATGCTCAGTCCAATCATCGAGGCAGTTTTGTCTAGTGTTGCAACCTTTTCTTCCATGTTTTCATGTTGGTGTGAAAGGAGGGTGACATCATCAGCAAAATCAATGACCCCTTATACTAAATTTAATTTTATATTTGGTATAAAAGTAAGAGTAAAAATGTACCAATGAGAACAATGATAAGCTTGTATAATATATTTGCATGTGTATTTTGAGAGCTTGATAAAGAATAATTGACTTTGAAGGATAAACTTGGGAAGGGAGTAGAGGATCAAGATTTTCTTTGCTTTAGATTGTAACAAAATGTTCACTGCCTCATAAGCCTCCTGATTGCTTTGCATGTCTTCCCTGCGATTCAGGACCCACCAGAGAAGAAACACTGCTGTACTCCTTCATAATACACGTGCCATATAATTTTCCTATGGGAGTACTGCATCAACCTCATCACTTCTGATTTAGCTAGAGCATACTTTTTAGAAAGGGTCGATCTTGATTTAAAGACTTCAAATGAAGAAGAATCTATCACAAGTCTAGGCTAGTTATTCTAATAGTTGTATTAACTGTATTATTAAAAATTTGCAACTTAACATTACTTTGAATTTCTCTAGTTTCAGCCATGGGATCTTGTTAAAATCGATTATATCACAATCTCCTACACTCTCCTCAATGCCTTCAACTTCCCATCTGACTCTATATTTTGTTTTACTTTATGCTTATACCTCCTCATTTGAGCTACTCCTTCACTTACCAAAACATGGACTAACTTAATCCTATCTTTACCAAGCACAGCTCTCTCTCTTTCATAAGAACGGCTATACTGGGTCAGATCAAAGGTCCATCTAGCCCAGTATCCTGTCTGCCAACAGTGGCCAATACCAGATGCCCCAGAGGGAGTGAACATACCAGGTAATCATCATGTGATCGCTCTCCTGTCATCCATTTCCAAACAGAGGCTAGGGACACCATTCCTACTCATCCTGGCTAATAGCCATTGATGGACCTAGCCTCCATTAATTTATCTAGCTCTTTTTTGAACCCTGCTCAAGTCCTAGTCTGCACAACATTCACACGGGAAGAGAATAACAAACTCCTACAGACGGAAGAAACAGACAAAACGCCAGTGGGGGAAGGGAGGAGGAGAAGAGGAAATAAGAATGACGTAAATGTAATATGAGCTGTTTTTTCACAGTAACGAATTGTCTAAGTTTGTCGCCTGCTAAGCTGTTGTCATAAAATCTCATCAAAATAAGACACTGCACATTTTTCTCCTTCTTAGGAGGGGAAGAGAGAACAAACATGGCAGCGATTAGTCATGTTGCTTAATCATAGAATCATAGAATCATAGAATAATAGGACTGGAAGGGACCTCGAGAGGTCATCAAGTCCAGCCCCCCGCCCTCAAGGCAGGACCAAGCTCCGTCTACACCATCCCTGACAGATGTCTATCTAACCTGTTCTTAAATATCTCCAGAGAGGGAGATTCCACCACCTCCCTTGGCAATTTATTCCAATATTTGACCACCCTGACAGTTAGGAATTTTTTCCTAATGTCCAATCTAAACCTCCCCTGCTGCACTTTAAGCCCATTACTCCTTGTCCTGTCCGCAGAAACCAAGAGGAACAAATTTTCTCCTTCCTCCTTGTGACACCCTTTTAGATATTTGAAAACCGCTATCATGTCCCCCCTTAATCTTCTTTTTTCCAAACTAAACAAGCCCAGTTCATGAAGCCTGGCTTCATAGGTCATGTTCTCTAAACATTTAATCATTCTTGTCGCTCTTCTATGTACCCTTTCCAATTTCTCCACATCTTTCTTGAAATGTGGCGCCCAGAACTGGACACAGTACTCCAGCTGAGGCCTAACTAGTGCAGAGTAGAGCGGCAGAATGACTTCACGAGTTTTGCTTACAACACACCTGTTGATACAACCTAGAATCATATTTGCTTTTTTTGCAACAGCATCACACTCTTGACTCATATTCAACTTGTGGTCCATTATGACCCCTAGATCCCTTTCCGCCATGGTCCTTCCTAGACAGTCGCTTCCCATCTTGTATGTATGGAACTGATTGTTCCTTCCTAAGTGGAGCACTTTGCATTTCTCTTTATTAAACCTCATCCTGTTTACCTCTGACCATTTCTCTAACTTGCTAAGGTCATTTTGAATTATGTCCCTATCCTCCAAAGATGTTGCAACCCCACCCAGTTTGGTATCATCTGCAAACTTAATAAGCGTACTCTCTATCCCAATATCTACATCATTGATGAAGATATTGAACAGTACGGGTCCCAAAACAGACCCTTGCGGAACTCCACTTGTTATCCCTTTCCAGCAGGATTTAGCACCGTTAACAACAACTCTCTGACTACGGTTATCCAGCCAATTATGCACCCACCTTATCGTGGCCCTATCTAAGTTATATTTGGCTAGTTTATCAATAAGAATATCATGCGAGACCGTATCAAATGCCTTACTAAAATCTAGGTATATGACATCCACCGCTTCTCCCTTATCCACAAGGCTCGTTATCCTATCAAAGAAAGCTATCACATTAGTTTGGCATGACTTGTTCTTCACAAACCCATGCTGGCTATTCCCTATCACTTTATTGCCTTCCAAGTGTTTGCATATGATTTCCTTAATTACCTGCTCCATTATCTTCCCTGGGACAGACGTTAAACTGACCGGTCTGTAGTTTCCTGGGCTGTTCTTATTCCCCTTTTTATAGATGGGCACAATATTTGCCCTTTTCCAGTCTTCTGGAATCTCCCCTGTCTGCCATGATTTTTCAAAAATCATAGCTAAAGGCTCAGATACCTCCTCTATCAGCTCCTTGAGTATCCTGGGATGCATTTCATCACGACCTGGTGACTTGCTGACATCTAACTTTCCTAAGTGATTTTTAATTTGTTCTTTGTGTATCCTATCTTCTAAACTTACCCTCTCGCTGCTTGTATTCACTACGTTAGGCACACCTCCAGACTTCTCGGTGAAGACCGAAACAAAGAAGTCATTGAGCATCTCTGCCATTTCCAAGTTTCCCGTTACTGCTTCTCCCTCCTCACTAAGCAGTGGGCCTACCCTGTCCTTGGTCTTCCTCTTGCTTTTAATGTATTTATAAAAGGTCTTCTTGTTTCCCTTTATGCCTGTAGCTAGTTTGATCTCATTTTGTGCCTTTGCCTTTCTAATCTTGCTCCTGCATTCCCGTGTTGCTTGCCTATATTCATCCTTTGTTAGTTGTCCTAGTTTCCATTTTTTATAGGACTCCTTTTTTATTTTGAGATCGTGCAAGATCTCCTTGTTAAGCCAAGCTGGTCTTTTGCCCTATTTTCTATCTTTCCTACACAGTGGAATTGTTTGCTTTTGGGCCCTTAACAACGTCCCTTTGAAATACTTCCAACTCTCCTCAGTTGTTTTTCCCTTCAGTCTTGCTTCCCATGGGACCTTACCTACAAGTTCTCTGAGCTTATCAAAATCTGCCTTCCTGAAATCCATTACCTCAATTGTGCTGGTCTCCCTTCTACCTTTCCTTAAGATCATGAACTCTATTATTTTATGATCACTGTCCCCTATACTGTCTTCCACTTTCAAGTTCTCAACTAGTTCCTCCCTATTTGTTAAAACCAAATCCAGAACAGCTTCTCCTCTGGTAGCTTTTTCAACCTTCTGAAACAGAAAGTTGTCTCCAATGCAGTCCAGAAACTTATTGGATAGCCTGTGCCCCGCTGTGTTAGTTTCCCAACATATGTCTGGATAGTTGAAGTCCCCCATCACCACCAAATCTTGGGCTTTGGATAATTTTGTTAATTGTTTAAAAAAGGCCTCATCCACCTCTTCCACCTGGCTAGGTGGCCTGTAGTAGACTCCTAGCATGATATAACCCTTGTTTTTTACCCCTTTTAGCTTAACCCAGAGACTCTCTACACAGCTATCTCCTACGTTCATCTCCACTTCAGTCCAAGTGTGTACATTTTTAATATACAAGGCAACCCCTCCTCCCTTTTTTCCCTGTCTGTCCTTCCTGAGCAATGCATTGCTGGAAGGTGCTCAGATACTAAAATGATGAGTACAGTATGGCTAATTCTTGAAAGTAGGAATAAGGAATCTTCCGGAGAAGGGCTTATTTTCCGGAGAATCGCGTCTACACTGGCGCTTTTCTCCGGCAAAAATTCCGAGCCGGAAAAAAGCGGCAGCCATGTAAATGCAAATGCCGCGGGGGATATTTAAATCCTCTGTGGATTTGCAATTCCGAAGTGTCTCATTAGCATCCCTTTTCCGGAAAGGGATGCCAATGTAGACACAGCCTATAAGTAATTTAACAGAATAAAACAGAATCAGAAGAGGTTGATGGCTGTATAGATTTTGACTGGAAGTTTCTCTGTGCCTAAAGGCAGCTTGAGAGAAAGTGCAAAGTTATGTGTGGAGGAGTGGACTACCTGGCAGTAAAGGCTGGAGTTTCTGATAAAGAAAAGGCAGGATTTGACTCTATGATAAAATACATAAGACCATAAGAATGGCCATACTGGGTCAGACTAAAGGTCAATCTGTCTTCTGAGAGTGGCCAATGCCAGATGTCCCAGAGGGAGTGAACAAAACAGATAATCAAAGTGATTCCTGTCCTGTCATCCATTTCCAGCTCTTGACAAACAAAGGCTAGGGACACCATTCCTACCCATTCTGGCTAATAATGGATGGATCTAATCTCCATTAATTTATCTAGTTCTTTTTTGAACCCTGTGAAAGTCCTGGTCTTCACAACATCCATAGTCGATAGTATTGGCTATTAGGAAGGGCAGAGCTAGATGGTCTAAAGAGTGAATTTCGTACTAAAAATTAAAATAAAAAAGGATTTTAAAAATCTCCAATTTATAGCATACGTTTCCTGACCAACCAAAATGCCTTTTTTAATATTTACTGATTCTTAACCTAATACCAGATGTGATGAGGTGAGCTCACACACGACCTCATTGGGTGTGATTCCGAGGGTGCTGACAAGACCACTGCAATTTGCCTTCCTTCTCTATGGGGCTTCTTGCTGCCCTGTCCTGCTGGGCCAGCTCCTTGGTCTCCCCCAACCAAGACATAGAGCTGAGAATCACACCCTGCCCCGAAAAGCAAGGTCAACACTGAACCTCTTCAGGTCCAAGTAAAATGCAGTTTTGGGCCCCCAATGAATCAAAACCCCCAATGAATTATTTGGGTAAGCCCCCTTTAACAATGAAAGGGGGAACATACTCACTGATTTCTCCCCCGGGTAATAATTATTTGCACTGGGCTTGATAGAAAGTAAAAGTGATTTTATTAAGTACAAGTAGCAGGATTTAAGCGGTAATAGGTAAGAACAGGCAGAGCAAAGTAGATTACGAACTCAATATACCAGAAAACGCTTAGCTACTTCTACTCTAAAATTCCAGTAAAAACTTATTATAAACTTACTAAAAACTCACCCTAAAACTATTTCTTTCCCAGACAAGCCTTCCAAAACAGGGCAGTCTCCTTTTCCCTGGGTCTCTGGTTCCCTGTTTTGGGTGTCCCAGCCAAAGACAAAAGACTCCTACTTTTCTATTGTTTTTAAAGATTCCCTTTCTGCATGGGAAGGCATTTGGTAGGTTGGGGTGGACATGTGGCTTCCTCAGACCAATCACTGCTAAGACTTAAAGGACAAAAGACATTGTTTAACAGTTAGTCATCAAGACATTGAAGGTAACACCTCTGATGGCTTTCATTCACACATTCAAAACCATAAGGCACTCCACACTCCATGGCTGTGTCTACATTAGCACCCCTTTCCGGAAAAGGGATGCCAATGAGACACTTCGGAATTGCAATGCCGCGGGGGATTTAAATATCCCCCGCGGCATTGCATGAACATGGCTGCCGCTTTTTCCGGCTCGGGGTTTTGCTGGAGAAAAGCGCCAGTCTAGACGGGATCTTGTGGAAAATAAGCCCTTTTCCACAAGATCCCTTATTCCTACTTGAAAGTAAGAATAAGGGATCTTCCAGAAAAGGGCTTATTTTCCGCAAGATCCTGTCTAGATTGGCGCTTTTCTCCGGCAAAACCCCGAGTCAGAAAAAAACGGCAGCCATGTTCATGCAAATGCCACAGGGATATTTAAATCCCCCGCGGCATTGCAATTCCGAAGTGTCTCATTAGCATCCCTTATCCGGAAAGGGGTGCCAATGTAGACACAGCCCATATGTCTAAATTTACAAACAAGAATGATACATGCACCGAAAATATGACAAACAGACCCAGAGGATTATGACATGAAGATTGATAGATTACATGAAGCAATTTGTCCAAAGCACTTTTGAGTTATGTGCATTTGTGTCCATAACTTCATTTCAAAAGTAAGGGGTGGGGTCCATCACACCTTCATTTTTCCTTACACACTCCACAGATCATAAGGTGTTTCTTCCAAAGACTAACCAAGTAGGAAAAGAAGGAATCCATGCAGGGGGAGGGAGGGAGAGTGGTGTCTGATTGCACTTTTGAATCCACTAAATTACCAAAGGACCTACTTTCCCCCTAAAAATGCTACTATTTGCTGTACAGGAATATAATCATTTGAACTGTATTAATAAAAGATACAGTCTGCTTTACACAGATTGCCAAGGAGCTGAGTGCCAAAATTAATTTGCATATAATGAAACAGATTGCAGGTCCTCATCTATAACCTGTAATTGCAGCCCATGTCCACACTAACTTTTGTAAAGTTCCTTGAGATCTCCCTCTGAAAATTGCTATATACGTTTAAAATATTAATTTATTGGACAATTCAGCAACACACAATATTCCATGCTTGTCAGAGTGGAAGACTTCTTGGAGCAAATTAGAACATTACATGCCAAGAGTCTCTTTGTATTACACTTCCATATTAAAGGCGAGGGTGACTACTGTCATTACCATGGAACTGTCTGCACTCCATCTGGGAAGAACACTGAACTCTGCTTTATGCTAAAAAGGTTTTTTTTCTGAATTTCTTCACTTACTTTAATTTTATATTTAGCCAGACACACTTGCTCCTATCAACAACTATTTAGAAAGTGACTGAGTGACCACATAACAAACTTTTAAAAGTGTAACAGTTGAAATAGCCCAGCACTCAGTTATAACTGTGCAGTTGTTTCTGGCACCTCTTTTAAATGGAAGACTTTCTCTCACATAGATTAAATTATGAGTTTTACACACCTGCGTGTCAGTATGTAGGAGGGATTCAGGATTTACATGTGGAAATCAAATGTGGAGGAGGAGAAATGCCACCTTTATTATATACAAAAGCTGATGGTGTGGTCAAAAGATGGAATGTAGCCAGAACCTCATTACAGCAGTGCCTTTTACACTGGTACAATTAAGGTAGAGTCAGTATTTCCACTGTAAACTCCTATTTGCAAGAGCTTATAAATTGTCTGTAAAAATTCACTCCAGGCAAAACTTTAACACACAAGGTCTGAGGATCACAGTACATCTTATATATATGATTGTTGTATATTCAGATTACTCAATAGTGCAAAACAAGTTTCCTATTCTTGTTTTGGATATTCTCTGACTCCTTTCACTCAGAAAGACTAACTTTTAAGTGAATGAAATACAGTATTGGAACTTTCCATTCTAATTATAATTTTCCATAATGGATTACAGTTTTATTTTTTATTTTATTATTTTCTAAAATACCCTAATTTATTAAGATTTGAAAACTGGCTATTATCTTTTGAAATAATATTTTAAATATGTAACAGATACCTTACAGCAATTTAACACAAGAGTAAGAATAGCTCTACATAATGGAATAATGATAGACTAACATGGCTACATTTCTATCACTATTTTACATGCAAAGCACTACATTTAGCCGTTTGGAATGGAAATCCATCAACCATATGAAGAAACTTGCACAGATACAGACATCATCTAATAAACCATCTTGTTAGTCTTTAAAGTGCTACATAGTCCTGTATTTTGTTTCATCTACATAATGGATTATCTTGGTTGAAAAAGACCCATTATAACTTTTCAGCAATGTAAGAAAGATTCAATTAACAAAGTGCCCAGTCCTGTATTCCTGAAATCAGTGAAAAAATTCCCATGGGCTTCAGTAGGAGAAGGATAAGACCCGAGCTTTCCAAATGTGTGGGTGTGCAATACTATAATTCATTCATTAATCATTTCTGAATTCTCCTGCGTGCATGAAATTTCTAAGAATTTCAGTGTCTTGACAGTGTTGCTACCTGCTCTATACTAAGGCCAAGACCAAGGCCAGAAACTGTTATCCCTTCAGCATATAAGATGTTGTCCATGAGGTCTTCTCCATCCAGCTTTTGTTGGGTCAGCTGGTGGGCTGGTATAGTCTCTGAAATACAGCACAGATGGCCAGGCTATCTTAGCCAGTGCTGAGTCTCTGGGAGGACACTGGAGGCTGACTGGTCTGACTGTAGTGGTCAATTGCAAAAGAACTTCGTATGTGTTAGTTTAGGGGTGGTGAGGCCTGCTTTCTTTCCCCCCTTTTCCCTGTATCTGATGAGCCAGAAGTAAGTCTTTGGGAACATACACCACTTAAGATAAGCATTGTTGCCAGTATAGCAAGAACAAGTAAAGATAAGGGTAAAGGGCAAGAACGCATAAACAATTCTGTTTACCCTAACATACTGATCATGTAAACAGGACCAAAGAACAAGCAGAACTAGATCAGAACCAGATCAATAACTAACAGCTAAGCCCTACATCAGCACGTAATGAGTAACCCCTGGAAATTTCCAAACTGCAAAACAAGGCAGGAAAACTGTAGGGCTGCCTCAGAGCCTAGCAAATTGGACCTCACCGATGGGCTTTGGGTACCAGCGCCTCGGAAGCTGAGACAACCTCCCACTTTGTCCACAGCCTACCTGGGGTCCCAGGCTTGCAGGAAGGGATGTAAGATATGCCACTTCTTTGTTATATTGTTCTTCCATTTATGGGGCACAGCTGTTAGCTGTCAGGAAATAAACCACGTGTTTTTGACAGATACCTGTGTGGCATATTTTGTACTTTGGGAACCCAGTGTCGGACCTTAGACTTACTCTGGCCAGTTAGCTTGACCCATGACATCCTCATTCATAATGTGATAAATCCACAATATATATCTAATATGTCATTGTTGTTTTTTGTCAAAAGTGTCCCTCTGATACATTTGTGTTTCTATGCTGGCCTACGTTTCAGAGTCATACAAAAAGACAGATGCCACTGTCTGCTTGATAGCTATGCATTTATCTATAGATATGCATCTGAGGCATAGGCATGCACATGGGGTGTGCCCAGGCACACCCTAATGTCTGGGGCCATCCAGCAGCTGCTGGAGGAAGAGGGGGATTTGTGACGGAGTGCCACAGCCCCTCACTTTAAATTCCCTGCAGCCATCTACTGGGCACTGTGGGACAGAGAGAGCGCATGAGCGGCGTCCTCAAACGCAGTGCAACAGGTGATAGGGGAACTCCAGGAACTTTAAAAACCAGCAGTGCAGCTCCAAAAGCAGCTGGGGCCCGACTACAGACGGCAGCCTGAGCCATTCTTGTGGCCCGGGCCCCACCCTACAGCACTGTGTGGCACCCCCGCCTGTCCCGGCAGCACCGTGCGGCACCCTGGGGGTGTCCCTACCCCGCCCTACAGCACCGTGCGGCGCCCCAGGGGCACTCCCGCCTGTCCCGGCAGCACCACGCAGCGTTCAGCCCTGCAGCACTCCGCGGCGCCCTGGGGGCATCCCCGCCCGGCCCTGCAGCACCATGTGGTGCCCCGGGGGTACCCCTCCCCGGCCTTGCAGCTTGGGCTGGCTCTGACTCCAGCTCTGCAAGCTGTAAGGCAGAAGCTGAAGGTAAGGAGGGGGAGGTCTCAGGAAGGGGCTTTTGTGGTAGGGGAGGGTGGAGGAGGAAGAAAGGGGAAGGGGAAAGGGGCTTGTATGGAGGGGGAGGAGAAAGGGGGAAGAAAGGGGAAGGCACCAAAGGGACAGGGTAGAGGAGACACAAATGCTGGGGGGAAGTGGAGACAATGAGGAAAAGGGCAGGAGGGGAGGTGTAGTGGGAGGGGGGACAGGGTGATGCTGGAAGAGGAGAGGGTAAGGGCATTGGAGGGGGAGGTACTGGGAGAAGGCTTGACAGAAGGGATAGGCATGAGGAAGGTGAGGTTGGAGCAAGTCATGTGTGAGGGCACAGGGGCATGAGAGTAATGGGGGCAGAGGGTGGTGAGGGGATGGGAATCAGGGAAAAAAGGGCAAAGGGGGCAGGGCAGTGAGGGAAGGGGGAAGCACCAGGAGGGTGCAGGGGTAAGGCAAGATGCAGGGCCAGGGGATTCTGGGGGTGAAGCAGAAGAGCAGACACCTGCAGGGGAGGTACCAGCACCAGAGGAGAGAGGCGAGGGAGGTGTTAGATGAGGGGATTCCTGTGGTGGGAAGAACACCTCAGCAGTCCAGCACCCTGGCATTTAATTTCAAAAAGGGGAATTACACAAAAATGCGGAGGTTTGTTAAACAGAAATTAAAAGGCACAGTGACTAGAGCCAAATCCCTGAAAGCTGCATGGAAACTTTTTAAAGACACCATAATAGAGGCCCAACTTAAATGTATACCCCAAATTAAAAAGCATAGCAAGAGACCTAAAAAAGAGTCACCGTGGCTTAACCACCATGTAAAAGAAGCAGTGAGGGACAAAAGGGTATCTTTTACAAAGTGGAAGTCCAATCCTAGTGAGATAAATAGAAAAGAACATAAATACTGTCAAATCAAGTGTAAAAACGTAGTAAGAAAAGCAAAAAAAGATTTTGAGGAACAGCTAGCCAAAAGCTCAAAAAGAAATAACAAAATGTTTTTTAAGTACATTAGAAGCAGGAAGCCTGCTAAAAAACCTGTGGGTCCCCTAGATGATCGAGCTATAAAAGGAGCAATCAAGGACGATAAAGCCATTGCAGAGAAACTAAATGATTTCTTTGCTTCAGTCTTCACGGCTGAGGACGTTGGGGAGATTCCTGAATCTGCACCATCCTTTGTAGGTGATGAATCTGAGGAACTGTCCCGGATTGAAGTGTCATTAGAGGAGGTTTTGGAACAAATAGAAAAACTTAATGTTAATAAATCTCCGGGACTGGATGGCATTCATCCAAGGGTTCTAAAAGAACTCAAATGGGAAATTGCTGAGCTATTATCTGTGGTTTGTAACCTATCCTTTAAATTGGCTTCCGTACCTAATGACTGGAAGGTAGCCAACGTGACACCAATATTTAAAAAGGGCTGTAGAGGCGATCCTGGCAATTACAGACCGGTAAGCCTAACTTCAGTTCCGGGCAAATTAGTCGAAACAATAGTAAAGAATAAAATTGTGAAGCATATAGAAGAACATAGCTTGTTGGACAAAAGTCAACATGGTTTCTGTAAAGGGAAATCCTGTCTTACTAATCTGTTAGAGTTCTTTGAAGGGTTTAACAAACATGCGGACAAGGGGGATCCAGTAAATATAGTATACTTAGATTTTCAGAAAGCCTTTGACAAGGTCCCTCACCAAAGGCTCTTGTGTAAATTACATGGCCATGGGATAAGAGGGAAGGTCCTTTCTTGGATTGAGAACTGGTTAAAAGACAGGAAACAAAGGGTAGGAATAAATGATAAATTTTCAGAGTGGAGAGGGGTAACTAGTGGTGTACCCCAAGGGTCAGTCCTGGGACCAATCCTTTTCAACTTATTCATAAATGATCTGGAGAAAGGGGTAAGCAGTGAGGTAGTAAAGTTTGCAGATGATACAAAACTGTTTAGGATAGTCAAGACAGAAGCAGACTATGAGGGACTCCAAAAAGATCTCACCTAACTGAGTGACTGGGCAACAAAATGGCGAATGAAATTTAATGTGGATAAGTGTAAAGTAATGCACATCGGGAAAAATAACCTCAACTATACGTACAGTATGATGGGGGCTAATTTGGCTACAACAAATCAGGAAAGAGATCTTGGAGTTATTGTGGAAAGTTCTCTGAAAACTTCCACGTAGTGTGCAGCGGCAGTCAAAAAGGCAAATAGGATGCTAGGAATTATTAGGAAAAGGATAGAAAATAAGACACAGAATATCTTACTGCCCCTGTATAAAACTATGGTACGCCCACACCTTGAATACTGTGTACAGATATCAAAAAAGATATTTTGGCCTTGGAAAGGGTTCAGAAAAGGGCAACTAAAATGATTAGGGGTTTGGAACGGGTCCCATATGAGGAGAGGTTAAAGTGACTGGGACTTTTCAGTTTAGAAAAGAGGAGACTGAGGGGGGATATGATAGAGGTTTATAAAATCATGAGTGGTGTGGAGAGGGCCGATAAAGAAAAGTTATTTATTAGTTCCCTAAATAGAACAACTAGAGGACACCAAATGAAATTAATGGAGAGCAGGTTTAAAACTAATAAAAGAAAGTTCTCCTTCACACAGCGTGTAGTCAACCTGTGGAACTCCTTGCCAGAGGAGGCTGTGAAGGCTAGGACTATAATAGAGTTTAAAGAGAAGCTAGATAATTTCATGGAGGTTAGGTCCATAAAAGGTTAGGTCCATAAAAGGCTATTATTTAGCCAGGGGATAAAACGGTGTCCTTGGCCTCTGTCTGTCAGAGGCTGGAGAGGGATGGCAGGAGACAAATCGCTTGATCATTGTCTTCGGTCCACCCTCTCTGGGGCACCTGGTGCTGGCCACTGTCGGTAGACAGGATACTGGGCTAGATGGACCTTTGGTCTGACCCAGTACGGCTGTTCTTATGTTCTTATGGATGAGAAGGGATAGCTCACATGATCAGAGTGGGGCTACTGGAGGAGTGGGCACAGGGGGAGAGAAGGGATGGTGGAGGGGGGGAGGTCTCAGGAAGGCTGAGGGCAGTGAGAAGGGCAGGAGTCAGGACATCAGAGGAGGGTGAGGGGTTGGGGGGCAGCAGGCACCAGGGGAGTTGATGGAGCAAGGGGAGGAGACATGGCAGCAGAGGGGAAAGGTAGATATTTATTAATAACTTGGGTGCCACAATGGCACATCCAAGCAAGCCACATGAATTCAGTACTGGTGCACAACACAAAATTCATTCTGCTCATGGGAGGAAACTCTTAGAGGGAACACTTCCCTCCCCCCCCCCCCGCCTCTCCACCCCCGCATTAATGTCACACACATTGGATTAATGCAACTTCAGGATAGTTGCATGGGGGTTTGGTGGGGGCCAAACTAATCCCTATTGGTAGGAGGATGGTGGGAAAAGTCCTTGGAGGGAGGGGGTGTCACATAACACTTTTTACTTTTGGTCATGTGCCCATCTTGCCCGGAGAAGGTTACCTCCAGGGGCATGGCTAATGGCGGCCAGGGATGTGGTTAACAGGAGTCAGGGGTGTGGCTAATGGGGCGGTCAAAGTACATTTTAAAACAATTATTTGGGTGCACACCCTAATGAAATGTGCTGCACACACCTATGATCTGAGGGTATGTCTACACACCAGTGTTATTTCAGATTAACACTAGTCCACGTCTACACTACAAGCAGTTATTTCAACATACTGTTGAAATAATGTCGAGCTGGAGGACTTCTTACTCCAACTCCTGTAACCCTCATTGTATGAGGAGTAAGGGAAGTTGGAGGAAGAGTTCTCTTCCATGGACTTCCTGCTGCTTAGACAATGCCAAAAGCCAAAATAAGCTATTTTGATTTAACCTATGCAATTGATGTAGCTGAAGTTGCATCACTTATTTTGGCTTTAGCCCTGCCGTGTAGATGTGCCCTGAATTGATAAATGGTATTGATGCCAGAGAGGTTTCCAAAAAGCTTGTATAATACCTATAGTCTTTCTGATTTGATGTTTCATGCCAGCAAATCATCCTTCTCTCTTTGGTGATAATGGAGCCAAGACACTCAAATGAGCTGACAAATTCAGTTTCTTGTCCATCAGTTATGATGGATAGGAGAAGAAACCCATTGGCTATTTTCATGAGTTTGTATTCCTCCAGCTGACTTGATGTCCAAGCTTGTGCACAAGAGGGCAGTCCAATATATCTCTAATATGTCATTGTTGTTTTTCGAAACAGTGATCGGATGGGAATATGCAAATGAAGCGTGGGATATTTAAATCCATGCTTCATTTGCACTTTCGATTTTCCTAATTTACATTCCTCATTTGAAAGAGGCATGTAGTCTAGATGAGCCCGTTATGTATTAGTGGTCTGACTGGTGAGGAGAAATACATTTAAAAAATATTTTTAATATAAGTGAAGTTTAAATACCTTTGAGTGGTGTTTGTTATGAAACAGAAAGGCAAACAAAGAAATCTTCTGTCTTTTTAAGAGCCAAAAACACTGGGATTCCCTAATTCATCTCAAAGAAAGGCTTTAGTGAGACTTCAGCCAAGTTCTGAGGAGGCAGGGAAACTCATGATTCTCCTTAGATCTTCCTTTGATGACACCCACAGCTAAATCTGTCTCCCACCTCCTCAGAACTGATCCCTGTTTTAGGGTCTGGGATAGTGGACTTAATTAGTACAGTTCTCTCACATTGCAAAATGCTGCATTAACAGCTGGTACTTCCTTCGTCCTCACCCTTTTCTTTCTACATGGATAGACATATTAGTCCCCCATTTCATTCCTGCCAAATGAAATTCGGAAAATGAAGTTGGAAAAGTTAAAGAAAACTTGGCACAAACTCTCACTTAATTCCCCACTTTAAATGTTGATGTTATTGCTCCCTAAATGCACTTTGTAAAGTATTCCTCTTCATGTATATTTTCCCAATCAAGTTAATCTGAAGTCTTCCTTTTAAAGATCTGTATTACAGCTCGTCTCAGTAAACATTCTGTCTGAGATCCACATTGAAAGCCTTAAAAAAGGGGGACAGAACCTTAGGTTTGGGTCTTGCATTCTTCACAAAAAAGTTCACAGGCCCAAAACTAGATGGAACATTTAAATTAATCTAATGCTGAGTATTTATCATATTCAGTTAATAATCTATACTATTATAAAAGGGGAGGCATCTGTCATGCCGTCTGTCTCACAGAACATTTGAGAAGACTTGAGAAGTTTCTAGGTGGAGGCACCCACCTCCTACCATGCCCCTCCTTTGAGGCCTCTCACCCACCAGGGGGTTGGGAAGAGGAGGAGTAGCGCATCTAGCGTGCGTCAGCCCCCCCACCACACAGAGGGGAAAAGCATGTGCGTGCACACCTCAACATCCCTGGAGCAGCGGGGAGAAGGAAGCCACATGAACATGCCCCCCCCCCCATCACAGAGAGGGGAAGCGCACACACATGTGCATCCCAGCATCCCCAGAGCAGTGGGGAGGGAAGAGGATGCACAGCCCCAAAACTCCCCGCCCCCAGGAGCACCAGGGATGGAGGAGGACACAATGGCTCTTGCCTCCCTGGCCCCAGATCAGCAGGAAGGGAGGTGGTCACATGGCCTAAGCCAGCCCAGGCCTCCCTGCCCTGAGGAACAGCAGGGAGGGAGGAGGCCATGTGTACACCTACCATCTCAATGGGACAGGTAATCCTTAAATAAACCTTTATTCTATTGACCTATTAAACTATAACTTCTTCACAAAACTACATCAAATTTTAAAAGGGGGCACAGATCAAGACAAGTAGGCCTAAAAAACTGACTTTTTTGACAATAACTCTTCTTCAATGGATCTTTTTTTCTAACCACTCTACAACTAGAAAAGTTAAATTCAATTCAATTCAATAAAGATTCATGATTTTCTGTTTAATTAAGAATAAACAAAGCACGCAGATTCAAAAGGAAATAAATATTGTCAGACATACAAACTACAGGTTGAACTTTGGTAGTCTAGAACCCTCGGGACCTGATTGGTTCTGAATGAGAGAATTTTCTGGACTACAGGAGGTCAGTACTGTCTAGCAGCATTACCAACACTTCCACTACTTACTGTGCTGTTAGAGGACATTTAGAGGTAAATTAGAGCTAAATAAAAGCACAGAACATGGAGAGCTAGGACTGGTGGCTGTAAAAAACTTTATGGAACCTCAGCAAAATTGGCTACACCCATGAAAAGTGGACATCTGGCTAACTAACATCATTCTGGATGACGGATGTTTCTGGATAAGACAGTTCTGGATTATAGAGGTTCAACCTGCAGTTGCTTTGCACTGGTCTCCCAATATGCTGTGTGTCTTTTTAAAAAAAGTAAGCTGAGTGTAAAAAATATTGTTTTGCAAAAGAAATAGAAGAAAACTTCCAATTGGACTCTGTGGTGAGGCCCATATGCCCTTTGGGGTGGGGAAGAGCCACGTCAACGCCCCATGGTCAAGCTTAATTGGTGCCACATGTCTCAGAACTATGAGGTTCGGTGTCTGTGTCCTTTATTGTTGCCTGGATAGAAGGGTCTTTCAGCCACAGTCGGTTGAATAATTCTTATGATTAGAGTAGTGTTGCCCAATGCCAGAGTCAACACAACAAAGTGTCAGATTAATTCTGCGGAGTTGTTATAATAACCCCTGTAGTTGAGGAAATGCTGTCTAATGGCCAGAGTCACTATAACAACCCCTGTGTTCAGGGCAGTGGGGCCTAAAGGCCAGAGTCAACATAATCAGCAGGCTGGGTCACCACCCCAGGGTGGGTAGTAGCCAGGGTAGGGGGACCCAGGCCCTTTTGCTCCACCAGGTCCCAACTGAGCATGAGCCTTTATCCAGTTCTAACATTGTTTCCTGTTTTCCTGGGTCACTTCCTACTCAAGTCTCTGGAGTCTTGGGCATCTGTGATTCTCTGATCTCTTCACTCTCTGTGAGGTCCCTTGACTGTGTGTCAGGTTCTGGTCCCATTCAGCTGGCCTCCAAACCTTGGAGTGCAGGTGGTCCACTCTCTGGAGCTAGCAATGCACCTCCTTCCGTAAAAGAAGGCCCTCCCCAGGCAGATAACATCATGAGTTTTTTGGGGGTTAAATGCTGATTCAGGTTCAGAGGCAGATCAAGGAGGACTGCAGCTAAGCCAATCAGCTCCTTAGAGATACTCTGGGTTGACCAGAATTAAAGGCAGGGCTTTCTGAGAAAATATAACAGTCAAAGTTTTTGCAGATTTGTTTTGGAGTTTACTGGCTATGAAATTGCATGGAATGTATTAACCAGCACCTTTGAAGTAAACCCTAAAACTCCATAGAGGTTTATTGTGTTTAAACCTGAGCCTCTTGTGAAATGACTCTCTTTACACACTCAGGCTATGTCTACACTGGCGGGATCCTGCGCAAGAATGGCTGTTCTTCTGCAGAGTGTCTACACTGCCTGCCCGCTCTTGCACGAGAAGATTTACAGTAAAGCACGGTAAAAGAGGGATTCGTGTGCAAGAGCTAAGCTCTTTTTTAACAAGTTTAAGCCCTGCTGTTCAAGAGCTCTTGCGCAAGAGGGAAGTATGGACGCATGGCAGGGGTTTCTTGCACAAGAAAGCCCTATGGCTAAAATGGTCATCAGAGCTTTCTTGCACAAGGGAGCGTCCACACCACCATGGATGTTCTTGCGCAAAAGCACATGACCATGTGGACATGTTCTTGCGCAAGCGTTCTTGCACAAGAACCCTTGCACAAGAACCCGCCACGGTAGACATAGCCTCAGTCACCCTGACTCTGCGTACACAAACAGACAGACCCACAGCTTCTGAGCTGTAGCATCAGATTAGTACTGAGGTGCCTATGAAGGTATTGTATTGTAGCCCATCAAAATTTTAGCGCACATGCAGAGTCATCTGGAGACTCCTTTCAGATCCCCTGCTCTTCCAACTGGCAGCTATTAACTTATGCTGACTGTCTTCCTCTTGCCACTGAATAAGGTCATTCACTATCCAGACTCTTCCCATTACATTTCATTCTTTGCATACCCTGTCTGTGCTGCTCTTTTCCTCACAGTATGGCCCTGTATCCAAAGTTTTGGTTTTTTAGAAACAATGCACATCATCCATTACAGCAAAATTAAAGATACATGGAAAAAGTACATAAAATCAAAGAAAATAAAAATATGCTAAATCTAATTTGTTTATTTCTTAATATTTATGTTCAAGCATGTTTTTAATAGAGTAAAATTAAAATAAGCATGACATAAGAAACAAAACTCACCTACACAGGATTAACAATTTTGAATACACCTGAACACATATTTCATTAATTGTGCCATCATTAAATTGCATGACACTGAAGTGTTTCTCAGGCTGTTGTCTCAGAAGAAGTGTTGCTCCCCTTGATGGTAGGTAACTGTCATGGTTAAGTATAGGGTTTTTTTCTTTTTTACTAAGCATGAGAGGAAACAGTCTTTAAAACCTGTGTCACCTCTTTGCACATAAATTACAACTGCCCCAAGGCTGTTACAGGTTCCACAGGGCTTTGGGTTTTTTTTAAGTTTACATTTCTTTTTTCTTGATGTTGGTATTGCCTATGTTAGAACCAGTTACAGCTCTGTCAATCGGCTACACCCATTCTGGAGCTCAAGTCTTATTCAGCATTCTGTGCACATTTATGTCTATTTAAATGTGAGAGGGAGAAGTCTAGGAAATTTCAGACACATAATTCTGATGTGATAATAAAGTTAATACAAATTAATTGTAATTAATTATTTTTATTTTAAGTAAATTAAATGAAAAATATTTATTTGTAGACAACACAACCATTAGTTATATATATTTAGTAACTGAACCAAATATTTGATGAATCCCATATGAAAAGAAATCATCTTAACTGCTAGAAAGAGCATGTATATCTCCCCTACTTAGAGCAAAGTGGGGTAGACTACAGGGAGAGGGGAGAAAGGGAAATCTTATGCTTTTTTCAAAAAGGCAATTGCAGCTATGCTTGGTGATAGCAAGGAAATATCATATATAACTGAATGGGCACATTGTCACAGAAGTTCAACCTCTGGTTAGAAATTATTTTGTGAGTGAAACAGTATGGAAATGACATCTGAAATCGATCAAAAGAAAATATGCTTTATGATTTATGGCCTGCGATAATGGGAAAATACTCTTCCCATTGTGCTGAATCAGTAAATATGTCACTGGGTGAATCTGTCTGAACTGTAAAAGAAATGCATATGTAGGTGAAATGCAAAAATCTGAGGTCAGAGAACTGAACTGGACCACAGGAAAATGAATATTGTTTTGGTAGAGTGAATCAGAATTAAAAACCCAGTATCATCCAGTCCTGTTCAAAATAATATCTTGGTGATAGACCACACAGCTATGAATATTAGAAATGCTGGCTTGCATACGCTAGCCTTTCCTTATATATATATATATATATAGGTCTGCCTATTTTGCTCTTTTTAAATACTGCAGCTCTCTTCTGAGATGTGCATTACATGAATATAAAATGGTAATGAATATGGGTTTACTAGAAGCTATGATATCTGATGAATGTTAAACTAGACAATTAATATTATTTTTATTTGATTTCTATTTATCTCTTTAGAAAGCTGGGTTAATGGATAGCTCAGGAGATTATTTAAAAATTAAAACCTTTCATTTCCAAATACCTGGGTTCAAATCCACCCCAAATTAGTAGTGACTTAAAGTAGCTGCTGTCTGTTCGGTGGCCTATGTGAAAATATTTCTTCAACTCAGCTGAGTCCTATTGGATTGTTAAAAATATTATGACAGATAGCTGGAATTGCTTAATGTGCACTTTAAACACACTGGCTTGGAAAATGAATTACTTACTCACTAGTAGAGCTGTCCCTTCCAGTTTTAGGTAGCAGTAGATTAATATGGTAGGAGGGGAAGATTTGCCCTACTGCCAATGTTGGGGTTGAATAGGTAACATAAGTCTCCAACCAGTCAATTCTTTCATCAGCACTAAATTAAATTTAAAATACAAACTACCTATAAACATAATTTGTATAATTATAGGATATATGACCATTGTTAATGTTGCACACACAAAAGCATTTTCGTTCTGAAGGGTCATTTTCAAATGAGTAGAACATTGTCAAGAAGTCTGCCACATTTGTTCTCAATTGAACTGTTATTTTTTCTGGAAAACTCGAATAAAATAATTAATCTGTCTTGAACAGTGGTTAGTGGTAGAAACTTGAAATTTGGCAGAAATACAGAGGGAGATTTTCAAAAGTGAAGGAGTAACTTAGAATCACAAGTCTTAGACTATGTCTAGACTCTAAAGATCAATTGGAAAAAGAAATGCAATTTGCGATATGCAAATTGCATATCTTTTTCCGATTTACTTCCAAAAGAGGCTTTTCCGAAATTTGGCCTGTCTACATGGGGCCAAATTAAAAAAAAAATCCTCTTTCAGAACATCCCTTCTTCCTTGTAAAACAAGGTTTACATGGATGCTGACAAAATGGGTCCACTTTTCCAACATTTTTTTCAGAAAAGCAGATGTGTTCCTTGGATGTAGCAAAGCTTTTCCGGGATATTGGAGGTATCCCGGAAAAGCTCTGCAGTCTAGATGTACCCTTATTGATGTTTGATGGAACTGGTACTCTTAAATCACTAAGCCCTAGTCTACGCTACGACATTATTTCAAAATAACCCCCTTTGGGTCGAATTTATAAGCAGAGTATCTACACTACCAAGCCTGTTATTTTGAAATAACAGGCCACTTATTTCAAAATCTGTACTCCTGCTTTCCTCAGTGAATAACACTAATTTTTAAATAGTTATTCTGAAATAACATTAGTGTGGACTCTCCGGTGATGGTAATTCAAAATAATTGGCCTCTGGAAGCCTCTTGCAGCTGCAGCTCTGACTACTGTGGTCACATTAGGCATCTCCACTGCTCCCCTCTTTCGGCAGAGCTTAAAAATTCCGGCAGCAGGAGACAGACTTGTTCCATGTGGCAAACTGTGAGAGTCACATGCAACACAGCAGCAATTGAGGCAACTATTAGCAACCCCAATGCTCCAGCAGACCCTCTCCTGGTTGTCAGCACTCCTGCTGTTCCCTCGGCTGCTACTGGCCAGGATGCAGGAGAAGTCCAGCCTGGACTGGTATGGAGATCCTGGACCTTATCGAGGTCTGGGAGGAGACCAACCTCCAGGATCTCTGTACCAGAAAGAGAAATGCTGAAGTCTACAGCCAGATCGCCACAAGCTGGCCAACAAAGGGCACACCTGAACACTCAGCCAGTGCTGGATGTAAATAAAAGAGCTCCCGCAGGCCTATCACAAGGCCAGGGAGCAGAGCAGATGCTCCAGAATGGCACCATATAGCTGCTGTTATTATGACCAGCTGGATGCCATCCTGGAAGGGGGAGCAGGTGGCACACTGCGAGGAGCTGTGTGCTCCTCTCTTGGCCTATTTGGGTTGGGGGCCATACAACAGCCTGTGCACATGGAGCACCAGTCCAGAGCACTCAGCCTATGACGCTGTCAGACAGGAATCCCTTGGTCCTTCTCACAAGGTTTCTGGAGAAGTCTGCTTTACTCCAGCCTCCATGGTGGGAAACCTTCCCACAACAAGTAACTACTAAGGAGTCTGAGGTCATGGAACCACACAGCAGTGCTTCACATGGGCCAGGATCATACCTGTTCTCAGACTGATCCTGTGCATGGGAACCTACTGAGGGGAGGAAGAGGAGGAGAACCCAGTAGCACTCTCTCCAGCAAGTGGAATCTGCTGTTCACACACACCTCCCCTCACATCCCTCATCCTCCAGCTGCCAGGGACAGAAGTTCTCTCTCTGTGGGATGCCATGAGTGCCAACCTGGCCCCAGGTGGCCTTCCTTTGCTCCCAGTTGGCCTTCCTTTGCTCATCCTCGAGCCCCTGGACCAGGGACTGCAGGCAGGCCCCTGCAGGCGTGTGCGGGACATAGAAGGAAGCCAATCCGTCCTGTCCCCCTCTCCCATTGCAGGCCCCTGGCCTAGCCAGCACCTTCCCATGCCTGCTTTTCCCTGGGCCATGGGTGTTGCAATGCTCCCCTGGGACATCTGTACACCTACTGGAAAGTGCCAACTGTCTAGACAATATATGGCCTTGCTCAAAGCACATCATCTGAATGGAGACCTTCAGTGTCAGCTCAGAGATTAGGGCTAGGTTTCATATACAGTGTCTCCTGTGACGACTGCCCTTTTAACTTTTTTTCACAGCTGGACCAGCTATGAGCTTAGTGCATCCCCAATCTCCCACACCATCTACCCTTCTCTGCGGGATCCACAGGATGATCTGGGAGGTCCTGATGCATGACCTGCCTGCAGTCACATAGTTTGTGGAGCACACATCAGGGCACCACTACGAAGGGGATGTTGTGCTCACTGAGGTCCAGATAGGTGAGGAGACTCTTGAACCTCCCCTTTAAATGGCTGAACACATAGTTGAAGACCATGCAGCACCTGCTCAGCTTGACACTCCAACTCTCATGGTATGATAGGCGGAAAAAGTGCTGGTGTGCATCTTTCAGAACAGGCAGGAGTTCCAGAAGATGTGGGCATCATGCGCCTTTCCCAACCAACTGACATTGATGTCAGTGAAGCGGCCATTGTAATACATGAGGAACTGCAGCACCATGGAGAAGTACCCGTTTCTGTTAATGAAGTTTGAGGCCCAGTGGTCAGGAGTCAGGATGAGGATGTGCATGCTATCTATGCCCCCCTTTGCCCCACAGTTGGGGAAGCCCATGGCATCAAAGCCATCCACAATGCTGTCTATGTTCCCCAGAGTGATGACTCTCTGTAGCAGCACTTGGTTGATGGCCTTCGCTACTTGTATAAGCATGGCCCTGACTGTGGATTTCCCCATACCGAACTGGTTCCCGATGGAGGAGTAGCTGTCTGGCATGGTAAGCTTCCAGATGGGGATGGCTGGTCGCATGCAGGTGTCCTGTTGCCTGAGGACAGGGGCGAACCACTCGCAGAGCTCGAGGAAGGTGGTCTTCCACATGCAAAAGTTCTGCAGCCGCTGTTAGAAGCCAGAGTATGGGTGGTGTTTGCTGATAAGCTGCTGGGGTCACAGTTGCTGGACCAAGGCTCTGGCTACACACAGACACAGGTGTGACCTACATGCTGGCAGGGTTTTTGTAAATGGCTCAGGTGGAAGCTATAGCAGCAACGCATTGTGAGATGTCCCAGATTGTAGGGTAGGGATACCACAGCCTCTCACTGGTCTGGATTCCCCAGAATGTCATCATAACTTTATTTTCTTCTTCTAGAACTTATGTGTATTCCCATAAGTGTGGGGGTACGTCCACACTACAGCGTTAATTCGAACTAACTTAGTTCGAATTAGTTAATTCGAACTAACGCGTCTAGAACTAAAAACTAGTTCGAATTAGCGTTTTGCTAATTCGAACTAGCAAGTCCACATTGAGTGGACCCTGAACAGGGCTTAAGGATGGCCGGAAGCAGTGCCGGCAGGGCATCAGAGGAGGACTTAGAGCGTGGAGATGCTGTCTCAGGCTAGCTGAGGGCTGCGCTTAAAGGGTCCCGACCCCCACCCCGGACAGACAGTTCTAAGGGGTGCCCCGCTTGCAAAGCAGTCCTGGCTTGGATTGCCCGGAGTACCCACACTGGGCACATCACACCACTCGGCCATCAGCCCGGCTGCACTTGCCGCAGGCTGCCATCTGGGGAGAGGGGGCAATCGGGGGGCTGCAGGAGAGCTTCCACCCCCGGAAGCCCGCAGAGCCAGCCCAGTCCTCCCCATCGGGGGGTCGTACCCTATTCCTCCCTCACCTCCTTCCACTTACCCTTCCCTAGCCCCCCTTCTTATTGATGTACAAAATAAAGATAACTTTTCTTCCAACATTGACTCTGTATTTATTGAACAAAACTGGGGGAGACTGGGAAAAGGAGGTGGGAGAGGGGAAGAGAAAGGCTGGGAGAGGGGAGGGCAACTAACATGATCAGAGGTTGGGAACAGGTCCCAGATGAAGAGAGGCTACAGAGACTGGGACTGTTCAGCTTAGAAAAGAGGAGATGGAGCGGGGACAGGATAGAGGTCTCTAAAAGCAGGGGTTGGGTGGAGAGGGTGCATTCATAAAAGTTCTTCATGAGTTCCCATAAAGAAGGACTAGAGGACACCAAAGGAAAGGAATGGGTAGCAGGCTTGAAACTAGTAAGAGAAAGTTGTTGTTCACAAAGCAAATAGTTAACCTGTGGAACTCCTTGCTGCAGGAGGCTGTGAAGGCTACAACTAGAACAGAGTTTAAAGGGAAGTGAGATCAAGTCATGGAGGTTGGGTCCATGGAGTAGTCTTAGCCAGGGGGTAGGAGTGGTATCCCTGCCCAAAGTTTGTGGAAGGCTGGAGAGGGATGGCACGAGACAAATGGCTTGGTCACTGTCTTCGGTCCATCCCCTCCAGGGTCCCTAGGATTGGCCGCTGTCGGCAGACAGGCTACTGGGCTAGATGGACCTTTGGTCTGACCCAGGACGGCCATTGTAAGCTCAGGGCTCAGGGTCGGGGGTCTCAGTGGACCCCCTTGATTTTCATGCTTACCTGCTCCTGGGTGGCCAGGCTGGCAGCTCTCCTGCCCTAGACGGCCACTTTCCTGTGCCTAGTGCGGAGATCGTGGACAAGGTCCACGATGTCCGCACTAGCCCAGGAAGGTGCCCGCCTCTTGCGGTCCAGGGCAAGCTCCCGGGAGCCACCAGCCTGGTCTCGGGAAGAGGGGGTGGGCTGGGGGACATCGGGTGGGTGGCTCTGTGCCGTGCCAGGTGCAGGGTCTGCTGGCTGGGTGCTGGCAGGTTTGCACCTGGCACGCGAACTGTAGCCAGCCCGTGCCCCTTTAAGGGGTCCGGGGCCGGGAGGGGGGCATAGAGTTTCCCTGGTGTTGGCCAGAGTGGCCACCAGGGAAAGCTGGGGAGGGCTAGCCTCCCACTAGTTCGAATTAAGGGGCTACACACCCCTTAATTTGAACTAGTAAGTTCGAACTAGGCTTAATCCTCATAAAATGAGGTTTTCCTAGTTCGAACTAAGCGCTCCGCTAGTTCGATTCAAATTCGAACTAATGGAGCGCTAGTGTAGCGGCTATGAATGTTAGTTCGAACTAACGTCCGTTAGTTCGAACTAACATTGTAGTGTAGACATACCCTGGGAGATTAGTGAAAACTGCCCCTTGCCTGACAACATATGGATGGTGGGCAAGGAGCTCTTACCAAAATATGGACTGTAGCACTGCTCTCCCAAATTGGACAGTGGAGCTCAAAGCTAAGTTTAAAAATAGTGCACTGAACACTCTGGCGTCTTTCCCCATAAAGATTCATGGAGCTAGATAGATTCATGGAGGTTAGGTTCATCAATGGCTATTACCCAAGATGGGTAGAAATGGTGTCCCTATGCTCTGTTTCTCTGGAAATGGATGATAGGAGAGGAATCACGTGAGGTTTACCTGTTGTGTTCCCTCCCTGTGGGGCATCTGGTATTGGCCACTGTAGGCAGACAAGATACTAGGTTAGATGGATCTTTGGTCTGCTCCAGTATGGCCATTTTTATGTTCTTATATGATAGCTATAACCTGTTTGAATTTCTCAGAAGCTTCAGTTTCTCTAGATAAAAAGCATAAGGTTCTTCTGACATCTAAACTATGTAGATATACGTCCTCATAGTGTGAATTGGGTTAGGGAACAGCACAGGGAAGGAAATGTTCGAAGAAAAGTAGAAGTGAGATACTATGTGGGTCATGAAGCTATGGTGGGGGGGTCTCATTATGACTTTATTTTTGTAGGTCAGTGTGTACAATGGATTGGATGTGGATTGTGAAACTGCAGTTTAATTACCCTTCTTGCCAAGGTAATGTCAAGCTGGAAATGAAAGGTGTTTGAAGCTAGTTAAAAGAAAGGTATAACTAAGATTTACTCTCAGGATGGGGGATCAGAGAAAGTATTAACAAACCCTTTTAAGAAACTGACAGATGTACCATATGAGAAAATTGGTCTTACTTTAACTTGCTTATGATACGCTGATTTATTTGTTAGGTAGACTTTTGGGGAAGATCTCTGGGAGTTTAGGTGGACCAGATTGTTTAGAGTTGTAGGTATCTCAACTTGTATGAGAATTATTGCTTGCTCAAAAGTCAGGAAGATAATTTTTTATTTTTAGCATAACATTTAAGACTAGAAGATTTCCAGGATTGGAAGAATATAACTTTCTCCATCTCTGAACATGACCCATCTGTGGTGGTCCACAAACAATTATCCACCATGCTGTCGTGTGGAATGAGGATGAAATACTAGTCTGATTCCTCTATAAGAGGTCAGAACACAATTGTATGGAGAGAGGTGGTTCTTTGAACAGGCTAAAATGTCTATTTACCAGTATTTTGTTGTCTTACTTTGTCTCGCTTGTTCTTTCACAGGATTCTTGGAATAAGAGGACTAGGAAGAAAGCCATACAGAAGATCTCACCTCTGCATTTGTTCATGTAATACATGACTGGGATGTCTGTCAGAACCTGTACTATTTGAGTTTGCAAATAAAGAAGAAAAGGCTTGAGGGCCTAAGTGTATTACTCTGAGCTCTAGCATGTTTATGTGGTGCAGCAACTCCCATCTGATATAATTCCCCTGCGCTTTCAGGTCTTCATAAAGAACATCCAAACATAGAATGCAGGCATATACAGTGATAAAGTTGGTGTGAACAAGAGGAGTGAATGATACCTTTTGAAAAACATTTTCCCTGGATTACAACCTGCTTAGTTGCTGGAAAGCCCATGCTGAAAAAAATATTAATTGATCACCAGACATTTTTTTTTTTTTTGGCCAAAAAAGAGGGCTTGCAACTCCTACAGGCATGCGGAGGAAAGTGCAGGGTGGAGGGAGGGAAAGCAGCAATGCCAGCCCTGAGCAGAGGTGGAGGGGTGCTAGGGAAAGTAGTTTGGGTTTGGACTGGCCCCTATATGGGCAGTGAGAGGATGGTAAAGGAGGCTTGGGATGAGATGGGAGCACAGATGGGAGTGGGGCTGTCAGGAGGGAGGGAGGTTCACACAAGGGCCTTAGACCAACCCCATGTGGTATCCTGTTTTCCTTTTGAGAAAATATGGTCACTCTAACTACCAGACATTTGATAAGTGATCCAAAATGAAAGGCTCTGGATTACCAATCACCACAGCCATCCAGACCCCTGGATAAAGGGTTCTTATAGACTAGGAATTAGCTCTTACAGTGAGTTCAACATAATCATAAAAGCATAAGAGTACAGATGATTCAGTATTTGATATGGTACTAGCAGACACTGTATGTTTACAGTTACTAAACCTTTTAATTCCATTAAAGATATGATATATGATATGATATATATATAATAGACAATCTTTCAGCAGTTTCCTCCATAATTATTTGTACATGTTTCATTCAAATAACATTTGATATGCAAATATTTGTTTCTTCCATGTGATCAGTCTAGCCTGGGCCATGTCCACATCACAAGTTTTATCCTGAGTTAAACTCTAGACTTAAAATGAAGCAGAAAGTTTAAACAACACTTGAGATCATAACCTTTGCTTTATATTAAGTTTCAATTCAAACCAAGAGAAACTGATTCCCAAATGGAATTACGTTAATTGTGTTTGTCAGCACTTACAAACCTTGCAGAATATTGTGCATTAGTTAGGTTTCACACAGAAAGCAGTGGTTCCCTTGTTCTCCAAAAACGTAATTTTATAACTGATCTGAGCTGCTGCTTGGAATTAAGGTCATTAAGAGCTCCAGACATGAAGGTGGTTTTCTATACATCTGTGTATTCCTTATGTAATAAAATAACCATAAGTAACTTATTTTCCTGGATATTACATTTTATGTATGCATGCATTCTTCAAGAACATTATCCACAAGATTTTCTTAAAGCTCCTTGCTATATATTAAAGTAGCTTTAATTAATATATATATATATATATATAAGCTTGTTCTATTTATTAGGACCAGCTTGTTCCCTTTCTGCAGTACTGTCTGAACCATAGCTATTAAATATTGTCAGTCTTTGCTGTAACATAATCCCAGCTGAATTTCACATGCAAGATGTAATCTCAACAAGCCATTTGGGATCATTTCTAAAAAATGTAAAAGCCAGCATTCTTCTAAAGGAATGAACCAGTATAATAAAAATGTCTAAGGTGGAAGTCTAATCTGTTCATATGAGAATCTGTCAGCATAACATTCACTTGCACTGTAAGATTAACCCATCTTCATAAATTGTCATTATAAGGAAGAGTGAGTGATTTACTCAGTTAATGTACTTCTCTCAGATTTCTAGTTAAAACCTTCATTTCATATTTATAGTCTGTTTACATAGAAAAAAGCATGTCTAGAGCAAATATAAAAACATTGAAAAAAACTAGAGTTGCTCACAAATCCCAATTGATTTTATTCCTAAAAATAAAGGCAACCTCCACTCATATTTCTGTCTAGCTTAAGTATATAAACTTTGACTACTAAAACTTTTCAAAGCAGCTCTCATTTGTGACCATCTAATAATTCTTTTTAATGTATTCATTTTTTCAGTTAAACCTTCAAAGATATATTTGAAATACCAATTATGTCAGTTGTATGAATTTTAATATAGATTACAGTAATACAGACAACAGATTCTATATCTGAGTCAAGTGTGAATAATAAGGAATCCAGATATCAACTTAATAAATTACTTTAAATGCAAGAAGGTCTAAAATGCCACATGAAATAGGATTTGACATAAACCAATCAAAGGACCAATTATATCTTTAATCACTAAAAAGCAATCCTTCCCAAGATAAGCATGAGACTGACTGATAGCATTATTTGGTGATGTCCATGTAATAGAAAAATATATTTTATTTTAGAAAATAATTTCTTTTGACATTTTTCTTATTACCATTCTGCCTGGTGTGTAAAATTTTACACACTTCAAAAATTACTTCTCCAGAAAGCTAACATCTGTATCACATGGTCTCCACACTGATTCAGCAACAAGGGTCTACAATGCTAGATTTAAAAACAAAGGAGTCAGCTGTAGAAGAGAAAACATCTAGATTATAAAACACCAAGATGAATAGGAAATAAACTTTGACAATGCTACCAATTCATGGCAAACTACCCCAAAAGAGAATCATGAATCTTATAATGACTTAATGCTGTTCATCTAAAATATTAACCACATGTCTTATCAACCATATATATGGAATCATTTCACACGCACAGCCACCTGTGGGATGAAACACAACAACTATCAAAAATACAGAACAACACAAGAGAATGCTTTAGGACAGAAACTGAAGTCTCCAACTAAAAATGCAGCGACATTTGTAAGGGAAGGATGTTATCACACAAATAATAACTTAATTAGGACCTGCAAATAATGAGCCCCACCCTTGTGGAAAGTATTCTGAGTATTTGGAGAGGAGCTATGGTGCCATGCCAAAGGTTCTGCTGCCCAAAACACACCACTGAATGGCATTCAGCTGTATTCCTCATTTTCCAACAATGCCATTAAATGGATACTACAATGTCTGGATACACAGGAAGCAGATGGTGTAAATAAGCCTAAAGTGCTGCTCAGCAGGCCAAGACTTCCTCATCCCGGGCATCTCTGGCACCTGCCACCATTTTCATGAAAGTTGTGTGAATCTTAGGGATCCTGTATAGTTCATCACTTAATCTACATGATCAGTGGTGAAAAATACCATCTGACCTCCAGCTTGCAGGGAAACTTCCTCTCAGGCTCCTCTGAACTTCATCTGCCTGCAAGAATCCACATATGTATGACCTCCAGATTAGATTCCTGGAACTCGCTGTGTCCAGTTAATAGAAAAAATGCAGAGGCGCCCCTAGAATGAGTTGCCCACTGTCCCAGACAGAATGGGCTGACATGGTATGTCACTAGAAACCCCATGTCCACATCTATTGATAGTTCAAAACTCTGTTGATCTTCAAAAGTATTAATGGGTCAGGAACCAACTACATTACTGAACACAATTCTATTTATGGTTTTCCAAGACAGCTGTGCTCCCCTGCAACACCCAAAACATGTAAGAGCCAAGATGAAGCACTCATAGTCATTTAAGGAGTTTGGTCATGTGCTCCCACAGGAAGTCAACAAAATGAGAGATGAATGGGTAGACACACAGATATAGCTGGTCAGGAGTCAGATTTATGAGGGAAAATGGTCTTGTGGGTAAGATTGTGAACTGTGATTCCAGATTCTTGGGTTTAGTTCCCCCTCTGCAACAGTCATCCCATCCCATGTTCCTTTGGAAAAGTCACAAACTATGCCTCCATTCCCCTTTTGTAAAACAGTAAGTAGTACTCCTCTACCTCATTAAGGATTGAGGTGCTTTGATAGTATTGTAATGGAGGGCCATAGATGAACCTCATATAGATGTCTCATTCAGAAGACAGTATCTATAACATACTGTCCTCTAACCTCACACTGGGGAAACCAGTTCAATGCTGACTCAGCAGAAATGTCCTAGCAACTTACAATTTGTCTGATGAAGTCTCATCCAAATTCTTACTAAGTCAGTCTCTGTCTGGTATGTGTGATATCATAAGAATGCTTGCCCAAACCAATGACATCACAAAATCTGATAACATAAAATTACCAGCTCACAAACATAGATATTGGCCTAATTTTGATGACAGAGTTAACAGTTAACATTTATACTAACATTTGTTTGCATTTAATTTCTATGTATTCACACCCGCAATGTCTATGTATTTATACCCAGAAATAGCATATATTTACAATTACATAAAATCACTTCAATAATAAGCTAGGAAATACTGTGCTATGGGATGTGAGAAAGTTCGTTGCTATTATAATTATTCCTTAATTACAGTAATGTCAAGAATCAAGTTCAGGGTCCCACTATACTAGGCCATGTGCAAACATATATACTAAGAAATGTTCCTTGCCCCCCCCCCCAAAAACATATTAAATAGTCAATGACATCTATTTCTATTCCATCAAGGGTGACCCTATTAGAACTATCCATGGGCTATACATACATATAAACATAGAGCAAGGTGATCAATGAAGAGACCACCTGGTAAGGGGGTGGGTGTCTAATACCTAAAAAAGTGCTACTTATGCCTAAAAAAGGTACCAGCTCATAGAACCTGCATAGCCTGCAGCAAGACAGGCTTATTTTGCCCAGATCAGACCCTGGAAATGTCAAATACACACCTAAATGCTATTTCTAACCTTTAGAAACTACAATATACCACTTATCTCAAAAGATTCCTGTAATAGCTTATCCACAATACATAAGGCCACTTGTATTCTGACACCCATATGGTTTTAATTATTTTTTAAATCCCTCCTCCAGTGTGCATTCTGTTAAACCATCAAAAATATTTCACTCGGAATCAACTTTTCATACGTTTTAAAATAATGCTAGAGCAAAAAGATAGGCTTTCAAAGAGTAAACATCACCCAACAAGAATATGTTTGAAAGCACAGTAAAGAAACTTAAGAACTTTTAGTTCTTATATCAGAAATAGTTATTTTCTTATTTAAAACAGAAATTTGCACCATTCTGCACTTGAGGTGGGAAATCAAACATTTCATATACATACGTCTTGCATACTGTCTTGTGAATGCGTTTATAAACCTGTGGGGAAATTATAAATGCCAGAGGTTTAAGGTCAGAACAGTAACAATAATATGAAGTTAATAGCAGATTGATGGTATACTTGGTGAACAAAGTACATTTATTAACAACCTTTACGCATGAGAAATGAAAATAGAGAGAAAGCATGGAGAAGGCAGTATTGGAATCCAGATTAGAGTTACACAATGGTTTCAGAGTTGAATCTAAATGTGGGGTTAGTGATTTGGATTTTCAAATCCAGGTTGAATCTTGCAATTTGTTCTCATGAGATCATGTATTTACATTGCAGCTGGGGAAAAACATACCAGCCCAGGCAAACAGACTCATGCTAGTGGGGCTTCAGCTAGTGTACTAAAAATAACAAGAATGATGTTGCAACTCTGGCAGCAGCTTGGCTCTTAAGGCCCACCCAACTCCCTGCATCTGAAGATGACTACTGAGTCTCCACGGGTATGTCTACACTAGCCCCCTAGTTCAAACTAGGGAGGCTAATGTAGGCATTTGAAGTTGCAAATGAAGCCCGGGATTTAAATATCCCGGGCTTTATTTGCATCTTCCTGTCCGGGAGCCATTTTTAAATCCCCTTAGTCCGAACTAACTGCCCACGGCTACACGCAGCAATCAAACGTTAACTCGAACTAAGGACTTAGGGTATGTCTACACTACAAAGTTAATTTGAACTAACGGACGTTAGTTCGAATTAACTTTGATAGGCGCTACACTAGCGTTCCGCTAGTTCGAACTTAATTCGAACTAGCGGAGCGCTTAGTTCGAACTAGGTAAACCTCATTCTACGAGGACTAAGCCTAGTTCGAACTTACTAGTTTGAATTAAGGGGTGTGTAGCCCCTTAATTTGAACTAGTGGGAGGCTAGCCCTCCCCAGCTTTCCCTGGTGGCCACTCTGGCCAACACCAGGGAAACTCTATTGTCCCCCTCCCAGCCCTGGACCACTTAAAGGAGCACGGTCTGGCTACGATGCCTGTGCCAGGTGCAAGCCTGCCAGCACCCAGCTAGCAGACCCTGCACCTGGCACGGCTCGAGTCAGCCACACGATGCCCCCCAGCCCTCACCCTCTTCCCAGGACCAGGCTGGCAGCTCCCTGGAGCTTTCCCGGGCACCCGCCTGGTCTAGTGCGGACATTGTGGACCTCGTCCATGACCTCCGCACTAGGCACAGGAAAGTGGCAGTCTAGGGCAGGAGAGCTGCCAGCCTGGCCACCCAGGAGCAGGTGTGCATGAAAATCAAGGTGGTCCACTGAGACTCCCGACCCTGAGCCCTGAACTTACAATGGCCATACTGGGTCAGACCAAAGGTCCATCTAGCCCAGTAGCCTGTCTGCCGACAGCAGCCAACCCTAGGGACTCTGGAGGGGATGGACCGACGACAGTGACCAAGCCATTTATCTCATGCCATCCCTCTCCAGCCTTCCACAAACTTTGGGCAGGGACACCACTCCTACCCCCTGGCTAATACCACTCCATGGACCCAACCTCCATGACTTTATCCCACTTCTCTTTAAACTCTGTTCTAGTTGTAGCCTTCACAGCCTCCTGCAGCAAGGAGTTCCACAGGTTGACTCTTTGCTTTGTGAAGAAGAACTTTCTGTTATTAGTTTGAAGCCTGCTACCCATTCCTTTCCTTTGGTGTCCTCTAGTCCTTCTATTATGGGAACTAATGAAGAACTTTTCATGATGCACCCTCTCCACCCCACTCATGCTTTTATAGACCTCTATCCTATCTCCCCTCAGTCTCCTCTTTTCTAAACTGAAAAGTCCCAGTCTCTTTAGCCTCTCTTCATATGGGACCTCTTCCAAACCTCTGATCATTTTAGTTGCCCCCCCTCCCCCCTCTGTCTTCCCCTCTCCCACCTCCTTTTCCCAGTCTCCCCAAGTCTTGTTCAATAAAGAGAGATTCTATTTTTGACCACACGTTTTCTTTATTTTGCACATCAGGAAGGGGGGCTAGAGAAGGGTAAGTGGAAGGAGGTGAGGGAGGAATGGGGTACGAGCCCCCGATGGGGAGGACTAGGCTGGCTCTGCAGGCTTCTGGGGGTGGAACCTCTCCTGCAGCCCCCCAATTTCCCCCTCTCCCCAGATGGCAGCCTGCGGCAAGTGCAGCCAGTCTGATGGCCAAGTGCTGTGATGTGCCCAGTGTGGGCACTCAGGGCACTCCAAGCCAGGACTGCTTTGCAAGCGGGGCACCCCTGAAAACTGTCTGTCCGGGGTGGGGGTCGGGTCCCTTTAAGCACAGCTCTCGGCTCGCCTGATGCAGCAGTTCCACGCTCTAAGCCCTCATCTGATGCCCTGCCGGCACTGCTTCCGGCCATCCAGTTCAGGGTCCACTTAATGTGGACATGCTAGTTCAAATTAGCAAAACGCTAATTCGAACTAGTTTTTAGTTCTAGACACGTTAGTTCGAATTAGCTTAGTTCGAATTAACTAATTCGAACTAAGTTAGTTCGAATTAGCGCTGTAGTGTAGACATACCCTTAGTTAGTGTAGACATACCCCATAAGAGTTGCAACATTCACACAGCTGCTAGCACAATCTGTGTACACAGGTTGGGAGGCTAGCTCCCAGCCGCACTGCAGACATACCCCAAATGACAAAGACTTTGCAAGACAAATTAACTTACAAGAAATCTATGTTCAGAGGCTCAAATCTCATTATGACTGTTATTGTTATGAGAGTTAAACTGAATCCAAAATCAGGAATGGAAAACAGGCTCGTTTTAGTTTTTGATCTGACATGAAATTGAATCACTAGGGATGGGTCTGAATCTGGGAAATGGAATCAAAGCCTATCACAATTCAAGTGGTTTAGACTTGGATTTCTACTTTTTGCTCCACTCTAGTACTATTAATCAAATATGAAAATATGTACTTCTGCAGTAAGAGACAGATACAAAAAATTGAGAGTGACCTTTCATTTTTGTGTACTAAAAGAGTGGCCTATAATGTAAAAATGAAAAACTAAAGGTTATCCCCCCAGGAGATGTGTTATATAAAGGACCGCTGCTAGACTTTTTTTTTTTTTTTTGATAGTACATCATATTTAAGGTACTGAACTTAGTATTTCCCTTTTTAATGTTATGATTATGATAATGATTATGATTCTTAAATTAAATTAAAAAGTTGGTCAGGAATGACCCACCGCTTCAGAAGAGTCAGACTAGAACAATTTTTCTCTTTTAAAAAGATACCTACAAAAACAAGCACTCTTCCCCTCTCCCAAAATAAATAAATTTTATTTATTCATAAACATTCATAAACAGATGTTATTAAAACATTTTTATGTTTGTAGCTGGTTGCCAAAGCTTCAGTTGGCCTTCTTGTGAGGCTGATAGAGCTGTTTTAAGCACTGCCACTTTGAAAAAATAATGAATGAAAACCAGGGAAGTTAAAAATGTCTTGACTTACTTTCACGAATATATACGAGTGTCAAAGAGTGATAATGGTATAGCTAAGCCAATACAATAAGTATAGCTAAGCCAATATTCCACAATGAAGAAATGCAACAAAAAAACCTGAAAATAAAGTTCCATCTTTCCTTGGAAAGTGTGTTGTTCTAATTGTTTTCTATTAGCTAACACACAGCCGTCTTTCAGAACTGAACTCATGCCTTCTTAAAGCTTTATAAACTTTTAACTAAGGATACTCATAATTTTCCTACATCTTGGACATTTTTTCTAATCTACTTCCTTTCCTGGGATACCCCAAAGGTCAATTTTTCTCTGCTCATGACACTGACTGAATCTTTACTTCCTGCATCTGACTTTTCTCTTTCCCTCCCCCCGGGAGGATTCTAGTTTGCTCCAGATTTTCCTCCCTCCCAAAAGTGCTTGATATTATAAAGAGTCCCTTAAAGATAGTAGGGTCTGTCACAGAAAAGGCATGAGGAACCTGTTTGAAGGATTGCAAGGAAATTAATCTCAAAAGTTTGAATAAAAAAAGAGAAATTATTCTGGACACAAGCACTACAAACCTTCAACTTCTAATCTACACATCAGAAGGGACAGGAGAAAATTTCAGAAACAATTGAAAAGTCTCTTGACAGTTTGTATATTTTCTCTAATGTTGCAGATATCTATAGGAATTTTCCAAATTTATGATGGGATTATTGTTATAGTTTTACAATGCACTGTAATGTTCAGTCACATATTTTCTTACAAGTACAGGCAGTCCTCGGGTTATGTACAAGATAGGGACTGTAGGTTTGTTCTTAAGTTGAATTTGTATGTAAGTCGGAGCTGGTACATATTGTAGGGGAAACTCTAGCCAAACATTTCTCCAGAGCTCAGTTTTATTCTCCCACACCTCACTTCCCTCAGTCCTTTATTCTCAAGCTGAGGTGTCTGCTGAGAAAAGCCGCTCCACGTCTCCCTGGTCTGCTGGGGGAAAGCAGATAGTGCGGGGTTGCCTCACCCCGTTTGTAAGTAGAGATCCGATGTAAGTCGGATCCATGTAACCCGGGGACTGCCTTTAGTTGTAGCACACGCGTTCCTTTAAGATAGTATAATTGTTCCATTTTAACAAACATCTGCTTTGGCACACATGTCCGAGTCCTTCAGAACTTTATATGTTTTCCAGTATCTTTCAAATGTGGCTAGTAATCAGCTTAGAGTTCTTTTCCACTGCTTGCTATTTTGGTTCACAATTTGGGAATGGTTGTGGTCCCCCAGCTGTTACCAGATGAATTTTTTACTCTACTGACAGGGAAATGTTTTGTTTTGTTTTGTTTTGTTTTTTAAATCATGCATCCCATATCCTGCACTACTGAGGTGAAGGACCAGGTTCTATGTGAGACAGCGGGAAGAGTGAATGATTCCTTGCTTCAGGAATTCACTTCCTATTTTGGACCAAGTGATCCAAAATTGCCTGAATTTGTTGACTCTGTTCTACAGGACCTTGGGACAGAGCTGAGAGTAAAGGTTAGCTTGCTGAATTGTTAACTTTCCTTATTTTATTAGTTTGCTGGCGTTATTTTTACTCATTCCAAATATACATTGGTATATTTTTTTTAAATTAAAGAAAAGGGAGACATATTCAAAGACACAAATGATAGTTAGGCACATAACCTCCATCCATTGCTTCTGAATGAGAATTTTCAAGTACCATTGAAAATGTCCTGCTAAAAAACACAAAGTGTGTTCATTTTCAACAAAGCCCCAGAAACTAAACAAAACAAAACAAAGCTTTCAGTTCAAACCCATGTTGCCCAAAATTATGACCAATGCCTTGAGTGATTAATAGCAATGACAACTGTAGTGCACCATGCTATCTAACATATTCTATATAACACATTAATACAACGTGAGTTGGTAAATACTGATACAGATACACTCCCTCTGAGGAGTGTCCTCTTTTTTGAAATTTCAAATATGGTAACCCTATCTAACCAAACTAAAGCTATGTCTAGATTACAGGGTTGCCTTTTTTCGAAAAAATGTCACCTGCGTCTAGACTGCCGCCGTGTTCTTTTGAAATTAAATCAAAAGAACGCGGTGTTTTTTTCTACAGCGGTGTGACGGGGCGAGGCAGCCCCGCACTGTACCTACAGGGCCCAGCCAGGGTTACCTGGCTGCAGAGGCCCCCTCCCACAGCTCTACCGAGCATGCCCGGGTTGCAGCAGGGCTATAAAAGCCTGGGGAAAGACTCAGTCTGGAGAGACGGCCGGAGGAGAAGGACCGGGGCAGGGAGCTCCCTCTCAGCTGTTGCCGGGGACGCCAAGAGAGGCGGAAAGGGATGCGGAAGCGAGTTGGGGCAACCCCAGGACTACTGACCGAGGGGACGCCGGCACGGAGCTCGCAGCCAGCTGGGCAGGTACAGGGGAAGGCACCACTGGGGACTGGGTAGGAAGTGGCCCAGGACAGGAGTGGGAGCCGCCTCTCCCGCCCAGAGAACCTCGGTGCGTTTCGGTCGGACTGCCCTGCCGAGGGAGTGACCCATTACCTGGTCGCTCACAGGGCCCTGGGCTGGTACCCGGTGCAGTAGGGTGGGCCCGGGTCCCCCTACCCGGGAGTGTGCCCCGCTATAACCCCTGAACTACATTGTGGACTCAGGCCAGAGGGCCTAGGCCTTGTTTAAAGGGCCAGCTACAAACTGTATTGTGACTGCGCTGTGGACTCAGGCCAGAGGGCCTAGGCCTTGCTTAAAGGGCCAGCTATAAACTGTATCGTAGCGGAGTTGGGGACTCAGGCGGGAGGGGCTCGCCACAAGCGGTAAACCTCATTTTACTAGGAAGAACGCCTTTTTTCGAAAGAGCTCTTTTGAAAAAAGGCATTCTTGACCACAAACAGGACTTTTTTGAAAGAGAGCATCCAAATTGCCTAGGTGCTCGAAAAAGCAGATCGCTTTTTTGAAAAAAGTTATGGCTGTCTAGACAATCTCTTTCAAAAGAAGCGTGTAGTCTAGACATACCCTATGTAACACAGTGGTAAAAGTGACCTCATCCCAGTCTGTGAAACAGTTTACCTCTCTTGCCATCACCACAGGAGAATTTATAGATCTGATTTTCTGTAGTGTAAACAAGGCCTCTGTTTAGTCATCCATTAACTTTTGATCAAATTGTTCTGTTTCTTCCACCTCACATTGATTTGCTAAGAACATATCATAGTGTTCCTTAATCTAAACTGTCATAACCCTTTTACACATTCCTTCTTGCATTGTTCTAGCCTACCATGTGCTTTAATGAATCACTCCACATTTAACTCTTTTTTCCTCTAAAACCATTCAAGAATTAACATTTCAAATTAAAGAATTTTCCATACTATCATGTCCTATTAATATTATCAGTTTGCACAATTCAGTCCCATTAAAGTGAAATGAAATCTTCAATATTTAAATGTTAATTCTATGCTAAAGTTAAATTGAAATAATTTGGAACAATGTGAATATCCCAGAGCATGGAATTACTCTCAAGATATTCTGGCTCCCTGGCTTACATAAAAATATCCAATATCTCCTCCAAATAGTGTTTTTCCAGGAAAGATTCTTAGAATTGGAGAGTAGTATAGCGTGCTGATATCTTTCTCAGTAATATCACTTTCTGAAAGAGGTAGGCTGTGTCTACATTGGTGTGATCTTGCGACAAAGCAGCTGCTTTTGCGCCAAAACTTGCTGCCTGTCTACACTGGCCACGAGTTCTTGCACAAGAACACTGACATTCTAATGTATGAAATCAGTGCTTCTTGCGCAAGAACTATGATTCTCCCGCTCAGGAATAAGCCCTTTTGTGCAACTGTTCTTGCGCAAGAGGCCAGTGTAGACAGGCAACATGAATTTCTTGCGCAAGAAAGCCCTATGGTTAAAATGGCCATCAGAGCTTTCTTGTGCAAGAGAGCATCTACACTGGCAAGGATGCTCTTGTGCAAAAGCACATCTCCTGTGCAAAGGCACATGCCAGTGTAGACGCTCTCTTCTGGAAGAGTTTTTGCACAAGAACTCTTCTGCAAAAGAGTTCTTGTGCAAAATCATGCCAGTGTAGACATAGCCGGTAAAGTACTTTATGTAATAATACCAAAAGAGATGTCCTCTTCAATTTGATGGCATTCAGAAGGAAGATGGGTGTGTCCAATGGTAACCTAAAACATCTTGCAGACCTCATGCAAGTCATGTCAGTTAGCCTTTTTGTGTCTCTGTTTCCCCATCAATAAATTGGGGATAATTATATTTCAGGATCACACAAAGACGTGAAAATTAAAATGTTTATTTTCTGGTTTGAAGCTGTAAAATGCTGTATGTACTATGAAAGTCACAATAATAATGAATATAGCCTCAGTTTAAAATTGTATACCCCGACCCATTTGCTTTTATTTGCTTGCATTTAAAAGGGCTCATTTTCAGTGTACTTATGATACACCAAACAGCACCCCAAGGACTATGATGGGAGGAAGTCCATGATGTATAAATAAAATTGATTATTATTTAAAAAATCATATCATACGTGACAGTTGTGATAGTTTTATTTTTCTGTTGAATCCTTAAGCAGTAAAAAAAGGATCAGAATACATCAGAGAATCTGGCCCAGTATTTATAAAACAGTCTAACCACTGCAAAGTAAGACTTCGCTTCTGCAGAAACTTTATGTACTGTGAGGAATTCCAGTGATGTTAATAGGACTGCTCACAGGCCATGAACTGAAGCCCATTTAAAATAATTGGAGTCTTTCTACAGAATTTCAAGGGTTTGGATCAGGCCTACAGTACATAAAGTTAAGCACGTGCATATATCTTTTCAAGATCAGGGACAGTGAATTTTAACAGAATTTGTATTTTATTTTATATAACATAACATTGCATATCAACTTGCATTGTTCCAAATAATGCCCTGGTAATAATTTACTGTCAGCTACTGAATCTGCAATGTTTAACAACTTTAAGTGCTGCTAAATATATGTGATACCTAGGACAACACACATATCAGGTGCTGCTATATGTATAGCATTTGGAAGCAATGAAACTAGAACGGTCCACAGAAACTACAGTGAAGCTCAGAAATAAAAGAGTAAATGAAGCTGTATACTCCAATTAATATGAATGTTTAATAGGCCAAGATTATTCCTACTGTAATTCTACAGGCATCAATGGAGTTTTGGCTGAGGTAAAACTGGTACCCCTTTTTATGAAATACATTCAAAGCTGTATGTTACCAACATTCAAAGCTGTATGTTACCAACATTCAAAGCTGTATGTTACCAACAATCATACAACACCAGAAGAAACTGAAGGTGACCGTTTCTTTAAACTTACATAGCTTCTGTCAACTCTCAGTGTTTGCCAAAGCATTTGGGTTCATTTCCTAAATAGATTATTTCTCACCATTAAAAAAATTCCTTATAAGTTCTCATGTTGATAATTCTCACTAGTATTTTGTGTCAATAAGGACCCACTTTTTATTCTGTGAAATGCATAAAGAGCCTTGCTATGGGTAATTGTTAATTATAACCTCCACAAAGTATAAAATGGCCTGTGAAAGAAGGCCTATTTGGCAGCAGCTGTGAAAGCTGAACCAAGCTATTTGGGGATTAATCTGCTGCTGAATGTAGTCTTACAAGTGCAGCTTTGGAAAAGAAGATAAAAGAAACTAATGCTGTTCAACCACAAATCACTTCAGATAGAAAAAAGTCTCATAAGCCATAAAAAAGGCAAATCATAATCATAAGAGTTGTTGAGGAGAAATACAGAACTATTATCAAAGGTCAGCCAATGCCTTCTTGTTCCTATGCTTGCTAGTTTACAGTGTTATAAACGTATTTTTTATCCAAAGAACAGAAACAAAACCAAAATATCTTTAGACAGGTTTAAATATATCTTGTAAGATTATAATTCAAATCACGCATAAAGATCAATTTCAGCATTCCTTAACTGCTAGTAATATTACAAAGGCAAGCAAATTGGGAGGTAAAGCTGCTTTGGAAGTGATGCTTATCTGATTCCAACACATCTTTCTTCATGTTTCAATCAGAGAACAGCTGCTATCATCCTACTGAGAAATTAATGACAGCACAAAACATAACAAGCCTTAAAAACTACTGATACAGGAGCCCTATTATTGTGGGAATAACTCATCGGCAGTTAAACTGCCCTAACAGAAAATAATTTGTAGCCAAGGTGAAGGGATTTATTTTAGCTGCAACATTCTTTCAAAAATCGCACTACTCCCTTTTAAGCAATGACTTAACCTCTCCAGTGCCTGAGGACATGCAGCATCTATTGTGTGAGAGAGAAGTTAGTTATAGGCTTTGGATTGTACACTCCATTTTCAAAGTGGTCATTCGTCCATGTGCCCCACCACTGAGTAGGTATCAAGGCTGGGTGCCATCCCTTCTATGGGCAGCAGTTTCACCAGCTTATCCTGCGAAGTGCTTGTTTTAAATCAACTTGATCACAGCCACTGTGGGAGAGGGAGAGACAATCATTATGTGTTTTGTACTTGAGAGCAGCTTGTGAATGGTTTGTAGTCCTGCCTTAGAAGAGGGAGCTCAAAGATGGTAGGGATTCTCCCCATATCTAGCATTAAGCAACACCACGTAACCAATGGCTGAGGCAGCAGCAGTGGGCCAGGATGAGCTTCTCCTTTGAAGGTGGAACATAACCACAGTGGTGTTGCCCACAGTTGGAGAGAACCAGGCTCCAGTGGCATTTCCAGTTCCTTTCTGCCTTGGAGCAGCAGCAGAAACTAGCAGCAGGACAATGGCAGCCATCAGAGCAGCACTATTCTTTGAAACCATTGCAGGTGCTACAGTGGTTATGTTAGGGAAGTGGAGATCAGTAGGTTAATACAGGCTTACTGTTCCTACACATGCACTGGCAGCCACAAATAGGTTAGATACAACCCTATATCATATCATCACCCTTTCCACATCCTGGAATGTGTGAGGGATGTCACCCTCTTTTCACCAGGAGGTAACAAGTTATCTCCTTCTACTGACTCAGAAGAAGAGCTGACTCAGGCTTCACTTCAGATGTCCCTGGCATCTCTATACAATGATAGGTATGCTTTGGTGATTTGTTACGTCAGGTGCCAACAGGCCTTCAAGACTTACAGCAGGAGTGGGCAAAAAGCTGCCCATGGACCAGAAATGGTTCCCCACAGGTAGTTCCTGACAAGCCACTGGACACTTTATTTACCTGCATGTCCTTAGGTGGGATGCTTGCAGCTCCCATTGGCTACAGATTGTTGTTCCCAGCCAATGGGGAGCTGTGAGAAGCAGTGTCCCAGACCTCCTGATCTCTGACCCAGCCTAACTCCTAGCTCTTGTTCTGAACACTAGGTCAGACCCTTCATGTCCAACATGACAACACCCTATTATGCTAGGTGCTGCTATTAAGCTTATGATTTTGGTCAATGACTAAATGCAATAGATGACTGGAAACATAAAGTCACATAAGGATAAGAGGGAATGCACATGAGGTAATGAGTAGGTAGAGTGTCTGTGTGCATAGCATAGTGCCTCACCTGTCTAATTATTAACAACTGGCAGAATTCTGTAGGCATCACAGCAGACATATGTAAAGAGGGATTTGAAAGCACATAAGACAATGGGTTCATGATTTTTTTTTAAATGGAATACATAGACACAGGTATGGGATAGAGCAAGGAGATACTTGCAGAAGTGGACTAATGAACTGTAAAGGCCAACAACATTATTGGAGCTAAAGCAAACATCAATAGAATGTTTTCATAAGTACATAATATAAAACAATTGCAGGCAGAGGCCTTAAACAAAACAAGGTGGCATGAGTTTTAATGGCACCATTTACAGCTGGTTCCAACAATGCATTGTATCTCACATGCAACAGCAAGAAGTTATTTGAAAACTTTCTAGTTATTGTGCTGTCTGGACTGTAAAGTGGACAGTGCATTGCATTTGAGTTTTTCATTTGTGTTTGGATTAGATTTCAGTAGACTACTCCAACAGGAATAGTAAATATTCTTGACATCTAATAAATTATTAAGAATAGTATACTATGGTGTATAGCAGATTTATAGCTCAGGTGAAAATCATATTCCAAAGGGACTGCAACAAGGACAAGGAATCAAGAGGAAGTGGTAGGAGTCAGAGTAGTAGCCTGTAAAATCATCCACAAAGGAAATGCCCCAGTAACACTACATATGATCATTATCAGTGGTTCACAACCAATGGTATGCATACCCCTGGGGGAATGCAGAAGTCTTCCGAGGGGTATATCAACTCATCCAGATATTTACCTAGTTTTACAGCAGGCTACATAAAAAGCACTAGCAAAAACAATACAAACTAAAATTTCATACCAATGGCTTGTTTATGTGGATCTATATACTATACACTGAAAGTAAGTATGTACAATAAGTAAAATATTTATATTCCAATCGATGTATTTTGTAATTATATGGGGAAAATGAGAAAGTACGCAGTTTTCAGTAAAAATTTTCATGTCTGATTTTGTAAATGCATAGTTTTTAAGTAAGGTGAAACTTGGGGGAATGTATGACAAATCAGATTCCTAAAAGGGGTACAGTCTGGAAAGGTGGAGAACCACTGATTCAATCTATAGGCATGGAACAGGGAATCTAAGGGTACGTCTACATTTGCTCCCTAGTTCGGACTAGGGATGTAAACGTAGGTGACCGAAATTGCTAATGAAGTGGGGATTTAAATATCCCGCACTTCATTAGCAAGATCTTGCCCGGCGCGCTAGTCCGAATCACAGCTGATTCGAACCAGGAAGTGCGTGCCGGGACGTGGTAGTTTGAACCAAAGCCCTTGGTTCAAACTAACGTTACTCCTCAAAGTAACCAAGGGCTTTGGTTTGAACTACTGCGTCCCGGCACGCACTTCCTGGTTCGAATCAGCTGTGATTCGGACTAGCACACCGGGCGAGATCTTGCTAATGAAGTGCGGGATATTTAAATCCCCACTTCATTAGCAATTTCGGTCACCTACATTTACATCCCTAGTCTGAACTAGGAAGCAAATGTAGACGTACCCTAAGAAAACCGTGTGAAATTTTTGCAAACAAAACATTTATGTTTTAGTTGCTCTAACAGTGGCCTGGTATTATAGAAATAACTGGATTAATAAATACATTTTAAAACAATCCTTATATATTTAGCAATTACAAATAACTTAAATTCTTATATGAACATTAACTTGTCAATATTACCAAAGAACAGACTTCCTCACTCCAAGCTGAAGAGCTGACATCTTCATTTAAAAGGATAGGAAAAAAGGAACCTTTGTGGAACCACTTTTTGAAATTAACATCATGCCCTTCTAGTGGGACTAAGTAGCAACTGTGAAAAATCAGGATTGGGTAGGAGGAGTAACAAGCATCTATATATAAGACAAAGCCCTGAATATTGGGGCAGTCCCTATAAAATCAGGGCATCTAGTCACCCTATGCCTGTCACTTCCAGGATGCACACAGTGTAGTTGTAGCTGTGGCAGTCTTAGGATATTAGCGACACAAGCAGGGTGAGGTAATATCTTTTATTGGATCAACTTCTGTTGGTGAGAGAGACAAGCTTTCCTGCTACACAGAACTTTTCCTCAGGTTTAGGAAAGGAATTTCCAGTGTCCCAGCAAAATGCAAGGTGGAACAGATTGTTTAGTGTAAGTTGTTACCAAATATTGTAGGGGACCATTTAAGGGAAAGTGGTCTGTTAATAACTCTGCAGTCACAGGACAAAAAAGGGTAGAGTCACTAACTTTAAAAATCTCAAGAAACTAAAACAACAATCCACAAGCACCAACATACTGAAATTCTATTGGCAATAACATCTTTTACCTTTTTAACCTGGCAAATACAATTGTTGTGCTGCCTTAATAAATAAAATAGCAGATTAGTAATATGCTACACTCCTACTGTTCCCCTGTTAGCATTAGAAATTCCCATGTAGAAATGTGTGTAAAGGATACTTCAGATCTGGATGTGCTCTCTTTGCCAGTTGTTAACCACTCTGGTAAGTAAAACTTCCTGCCAATATGAGCAACTTGATCCTTTGGGAAGGAAAACTGGCATGCTACACCTCATCATGCTGGCTCTCTCACCACACAGCTAGTTAAAGAGGCATTCACTAACTCACACCAATCGCACGGCTCAAACACTAAACTAGAAATGACTGCAGATGAACAGCACACTGTCATTTATCTCAATATTTATCATGTATCTTATTCCCTCCCCCCTTTTATGCTGAATCCTAGAGGAACATACCTTCACACACAATGGGCTAAGCTGCACTTATAAAAATATGTACACTATTTTACTGTGCCCACAAAAATACTCACAAGTCAGATAATTACATATGTAAATTACCTTAGTGGGCAAATGCCAAGTGGATATGCATGAATTTTCTGCGACTTCAGTTAAGATGCCAATGTGTGAAATAACTGACACTGATAGTATATTTGCAAATAAAGATGAATATACAGACCTTTGGTTCATCTAGTCCATTCCTTTAACTGTTGGCAGGAAAATCAAATGGACTGACCAAAGGAATTTAGACTTTCACCAACATGCTAGATTGATAAATTACTACTTACATGGATTTATTTATTAAACACAGATACACATCACTTATTCTCTCAGAGCAAAACGTGTATATTTATATTTTAAAGTGTGTCACATTTTTATAAATTTCAGAAATTTCAAAATGACAAAATCCTTACCCCAGACAGCATAATTTAAATGTTAAAAGAAATCAACGAGATGTAACAAATATAGCAAGGGGCAAATGGTGTGATTTACTTGTAGTGGATACCAACACAATTAATAGGTAATAGATCCCACAGACTAGGAAAATCATATCTGACAGTCTCTATTTTTTTATTTAACTTTTTTAAGTAAGCAGTCACTGGTTGATGAATTAATCTGCAATGGTGGCTCTATAACTATCATACCTCTTACTCCTGGCAACACAATTATTGGATGTTAGGTAATCATGTGTGGTGACTTTCAGTGAGAAATCTATCTGGAAACTCACTAAACAGCATTGTCCTAACCACCAAACCAAAATAGGTAAATTTTAACTTTTAAGACTTCTGAGTAACAGGCTTTCTCTTTACTGAGAATGGATAACTCTTGGGGAAACACTGTGGTCTTGTTTTTGGATCTGTTCTCCACTTTTGGCCAGTCCTGTGACACAAATCAGCAGTGGTGTAGCAGTGTTCTGGCCTGGCATGACCCTTACATTGGAGCAATGCAAAGGGTTTATATTGGAATACATGCTCTATCCTGGAGATACGAGCACTTCTTTTGGTTGAAATGAAGAAATTGTGGCAATCAAAAAGGTATATTCTTTTCATCAGCTATCTGAACAGCTAACAGAATTTTGGAGTTGGTGGAATTTTATTACATGTAATGAATATAAATACAGAAATTCAGACAAACCAAGATGTTCAAAACTATGAGCATGATTGACATGGACTTGATGCAATACCCCAATTAGCTTGTGCAAATCGGGATTTGTGTACACAAAAGTGTACAGAAGGGTTTGAAAATCTTGGTCTTGGCATGTTATATCAGATTACATTCTAGTATTATGTTATGAAATGTATTAGTTCTCCTACTTGTAAAAAGCCCTTGATCACTGACTGTGAAAGAGGGCAGATGTTCATATCATGAAATTATTTGAAGTATGTACATGCGCTGCAGATTAATATGTGCCAAATTCTCCCATTGTTTCTGAATGGTTACCCTGTTTAGCTGTTCTAAACAATAGAAGACTGCCTCTGCCAACAACTCTGGTGAAGTGAGAACGAGCGTTCAAGATTGCCTTCAGCAGTTGCGTTGGAAATTGGCACCCGGGAACCTGAATTCTTTCTCTGACACCCAGCAAAGGTCTCTCCACTCATTCCTGATTTCCCTATGCCCAATTTAAGAGGAAATTTTTTTTACAGTGTGTTATACATTATGTGTATTTAATAAACTCTTTCAAATAATATAGCCAATCGTGAGTGTTGTGATATGGGGGAAAGGGGGAAGAAGAGTATAACACAAGATTCCTGTTTAATTATCATTTAAAAGCTTAAACCTCAAGAATAAATTAAAGACAATATTCTGGTGGGGACAGAGTGGATGGCAATGACCCCACAGTCAGGCGACTACTCTCATCTTCCATTTATAAACCAATGGCTGTGTCTAGACTGCATCCCTTTTCCGTAAAAGGGATGCAAATTAGACTCATCGCTATTGCAAATGAAGCGGGGATTTAAACCTCCCCCCCGCTTCATTTACATAAAAATGGCTGCCGCTTTTTCCTAGCTCAGAGCTTTGCCGGAAAAAAGCGCCAGTTGAGATGCAGATCTTTCAGAAAATAAAGCCTTTTCCAAAAGATCCCTTATTCCTCTTAAAATAAGGAATAAAGGATCTTTTGGAAAGGGCTTTATTTAACTATTGTGATGTGTCTAATTTGCATCCCTTTTACGGAAAAGGGATGCAGTCTAGACACAGCCATTGTGTACATCAGTGGGGCCAACAGACTTGCTGGTCTTTTGGAGAAGGCAGTGGGAGGGAGACTGGCTCTGTGACCCTGGAAGGGGTGAGCCCTGGGGCAGAAGTGGTGGAAGGGGTTAGCTTCCCCTGACAGACTCAGCACTGCCTGGAGCTCACTGCATGGGTTTCTGTAGCAATGTAAAAGGCCTGTGTGGTGGTGGCCAGCAGCCCTGAGGCCTTTTGAATCTCTAGGCCTCCCCCTATTGGTGGGTCTGGTGAGCAGCAGCATTAACTATATACTGAAAGAAACAGAACACCCTGTTTTAAAGATTACTGATAGATGCAACTACCACTAAAATTCAAAGCATAATTCTTTTTAAGATTGTAATTACTCCAACCTGATGTCAAGATAAGTCATGAGGCAAATGGTACAGCCATGTTTTGATTATTTCAAAAACATATATCAATATTTAAATAGATATTATTCCTGCAACTTTACAAAGTGGAATCACTGACAATCCCATGATGGACAAATCTAAGAAAAAATGTTGGAAGCCTAAATGTGCTTATTGATCTTGCTTGAGCTAGACATTTTAACCAGGAAATTTTTACCAATTTCTTATCCAATATAACTGCCATTTGTTTTGAAGGAGAACAACAACTCTGACCAAATATCCTTCAACTCAAGGCTATTTGAGAACTTGCTTAAAAAATGGGACAGAAAGAGAATCACATCCTTACAATGCATAAGCCACTCCTATGTCCATGTGGCAAATAACAGTATCTGGAATAATTAAATGTACTTAAAGTACTGGAGTCTTATTCCATCTGTCCTGTAGATAGTGAGTGTCTGTTTTGCAATAATTCAGCATTAGTCAACAGAATTCATCCTGCATGGCAGGAAATCCCTTGCAGAACACAAGGAATTATATGGTTTAAAGGACTGTAATTGAAGAGTTAAACTGCTGTATTACTCAACACCTGTGTAATTTCTGTATCAATAGTCTGTAATTTAGTCTGAGACCACTCCTCCCAAAGGGCTTCATACATCCATTTCTCACACTGATAAGTACTTGCTTACATGAGCAGTTCACTGAAGTCAGTAGGATTATTCAAGCGAATAAATGCTCAATAGCATGAATAAACGTGATGCACTCTAACCCAGAGAGGAGTGAGAAGAAAGAAGGCCACAGGAGCAAATGTTGGAAGCTTTGAAGCTTGTCTGCATGGGGGCTCTGACCAGCACAGCTATAGGGGAATAATTATTCCACTGTTGCTATGCTGATCAATTTCCCTGTGAAGACCAGCACGTAGCTGAGTGCAAATTAAATGTAATGAGCCAACTATAGCTATGGCTTCACTGCAGCAATGATGGAATTTTTATGTCAGGATAAGTATTGTGCTTTAGATAATCTGTTGTATAATTCCAGTGACGACAAGGCACCTGTAGTTTCTAAATACAAAGTAGCTCATTGAGAACAACACTTTACCCATGATTGACCTGGCCTAGTTTACCTTGAGGTAAAACTACAGTACCTAGACCTCACTAGGATTTCACAGCATGATAGCTAATGTACAATTAGAATTGGAAAAGATATATTGGAACTGGAAAAGAAAGAAGTGCAATAAAAATATTAAGGATATCGAACAGCTTCTGTATGAAGAGAGATTAAAAAGACTGACTTTTCAGCTTGGAAAAAAGACTACTACGGTAGAATATGATAAATGTCTATAAAATCATGAATGGTATGGATAGAGTGATAAAGGAAGCATTATTTACTCCTTCACATAACACAAGAACAAAGGGTCACCCAACAAAATTAGTAGGCAGAAGGTTTAACACAACTAAAAGTAAGTACTTCTTTGCACAAGGGACTGTCAATCCATGGAACCCAGGTGGCTTCAGCCCTCGATCCTAGCAAGTTTAATGCCAGCACATTTTTGCTCCACACCTCTTTCTTCTTCCCAACTTGGTACTTGCTCTTTGGGGATTCAAATGGCTATTGCCACTGTGGTTTATACACATTCCTATCCCAATCATGTGCAGACCTACTTTGTTTTGTTAGCATTGAATCTAGTTAATGGGTGCACAGGGAATGGTTTTGACTTTCAGGATCCTTCACACCATAACAAAAATTAATAAACAGCTTTTGAAATGTTTCTTTTAAATGGCAGTGGCAGCTAGAGGCAGCATGGGGAAAAGTACAAATATTCTTGTTTGAAAATTTAACAGAGAATTTGAGAATTTAATGAAAGCTGGAATCCTGGGTTAGTTGGAGGCAGGAGTTGACATTTCAGTGAATGAGAGATGATCTATTGGGACAGAGTTCAGCTGATAAGGGCCTTTAAAGTGAAGACAAGCAATGGAGGGATACATGTAAAGACCAGGGTGATGGGTGAAAGCAATGGGTTAGGAAAATTATTTTTACAGCAGCATTTTGAGCAGGGCAAAATTACATTTTTTTCCAAGGCTAAAGAGAAAAATGGGGTAGTAATCAAGAAGCAAAATGCTAAAAGCCTGGATGAGAATTTTACCTGTGTGCAGCATGGATAGGAAACACTATATCTTTTACCTGGCCTACACATGTGGAGGTGTAGCTATGGGTGACAATGAAAAGCATACTGCATCTGCAATGGATGGGAGGAGTGCTGACCAGCATCCGGTGAGTAGGAAAGAGGTTAAACTCAGGTAGGCCATGTCTAGACTGCAGCACTCTTCTGGGATACCAAAGGTAACCCAGAAAAGCAATGCCGCATCCAAGGAATGCATCCGCTTTTCTGAAAAACTATTTCAAAGAAGCGGACACATTCTTTTACTATCCCTGGAAACATTGTTCTACGAGGAAGAAGTGATGTGTTGAATAAGCAGATTTTTCCAAAATTTGGCACAGTGTAGATGCGCCAAATTTCAGAAAAGCCTCTTTTGACAGAAAAGTGGGAAAAGATACGCAAATTGTGCTTTGCAATTTGCATATCTTTTTCTGACTTACCTTTGCAGTCTGGACATAGCTGTAGCTAGCACGGGTGTTGGCAGGGGGCCAGAAGAACCAATAGGGATACAGTGTTGAAATTTGAATTGTATTTAGATACCTTGCCTACTCTCTTTGGCTGTGTCCAGACTCAGGGGTTTTTTCGAAAAAAGTAGCCTTTTTTCGAAAAAACTTCACCTGCGTCTAGACTGCAGCCGCGTTCTTTCGAAATTAAATCGAAAGAATGCGGCTTTTCTTTCGACGGTGGTAAACCTAATTCCACGAGGAAGAATGCCTTCTTTCGAAAGTGCTCTTTCGAAAGAAGGCGTTCTTGAAAGCAAACAGACTTTTTAGAAAGAGAGCATCCAGACTCACTGGGTGCTTTCTTTCGAAAAAGCGGCTTGCTTTGTCGAAAATTCCGCGTGCAGTCTAGATGCGCTCTTTCGAAAGAGGCTCTTTCGAAAGTATCTTTCAAAAGAGCCTCTTTCGAAAGAGGCTTGCAGTCTAGACATAGCCTTTGTGTGATTCTAAGTTAAGGGCTGGAGGGAGCAGATGCAGTAATCAGAATTACCATGCCTATAAGAAATGATGGACATGGGAGTGAACTGGGCGTTGAAATATGGATCAGCACGAATTGTGAGCAAGGGGAAAAGTGTATCTAGTCATGATGAGGGTATTTTTCTTTATAAATTTTGTTTGTGTTTTAATTTGTTGTACTTAGTTGCTCTATAACAATTAGCAACCAAGTATGCTTTATCAAGTATATCTTTTGTTTTGATAATAAAAATCACCTTTTTAAGGTGATGATTTGATTCTTGTGTCCTGGAAAGTATTAGGGGTCTGTGTGTATAGCTGCCTGCCTAACACTGTACAGTCAGCTACCAGAGGCCTGAGCTTGTTCTTCTCTTTTCTTTTTTCAAATTCATATGGGGCAAAAGAGCTTGGGGGTACCCCCGGCGAAGGAATTCAAGTGTTCCCTCCTGTTTTTTAGGGTGAAATCACTTATGGTGGCAGTTTTTTGAGGTTTTTTTCCAGTGCATCTGTGACTCTGGGGAGTTTGTAAGCAGAGCGTATAGAGGCAAGGTATTTAAGGTCTTTGCAGGATCCCATCTTCTGCACTTGGAGTGCCAGAAAGGGGAACAGACCTGACCGCATCCATTCACAGTCTCTGCAATGTGTAGTTACACAGGACAGTGAAAAGTTTTGGCAGGGAGATGCAACTTTGAAAGGCTCCAGCTTTTCCACACTGCCACAGGCACAGGTGTTGCGTGCCTTTCGCACTGTTTCTGAGTCTGCGCACGGTGTGGCTCCCGCCAGTTTCCCCTAATCGGTTCACATCTGAAAGACATAAAGAAGAGACTCCGAAGCGGGGAGAAGGGCGGGTCACACACGGGGACACATCTCGAAGAACTGTTGTTACTGCACAAGGTGAGTAACTTTCTCTTCTTCTTCGGGTAGTGTCCCTGAGGGTGCTCCACAATAGGGGTATGTCTACACTACAGCACTAATTCGAACTCCCTTAGTTCGAATTAGTTAATTCGAACTAAGCTAATTCGAATTAGCACATCTAGACATAAAAAACTAGTTTGAATTAGCATTTTGCTAATTAGAACTAGCATGTCCACACTGAGTGGACCCTGAACCGAGGTTAAGAATGGCCGGAAGCAGTGCCGGCAGGGCATCAGATTAGGACTTAGAGCGTGGAGCTGTTGTCTCAGGCTAGCCGAGGGCTGTGCTTAAAGGGACCCGACCCCCACCCCGGACAGACAGTTCTCAGGGGTTCCCCGCTTGCAAAGCAGTCCTGGCTTGGAGTTCCCTGAGTGCCCACACTCGGCACATCACAGCACTCGGCCATCAGCCCGGCTGCACTTGCCGCAGGCTGCCATCTGGAGGGTGGGGTCAATCAAGGGGCTTCAGGAGAGTTTCCACCCCGAGGAGCCCACAGAGCCAGCCCAGTCCTCCCCAACGGGTGCTCGTACCCCATTCCTCCCTCACCTCCTTCCACTTACCCCTCCCTAACCCCCCTTCCTGATGTGCAAAATAAAGAAAACGTGTGGTCAAAAATAGAAACTCTCTTTATTGAACAAAACTCGGGGAGACTGGGAAAAGAAGGTGGGAGAGGGGAAGAGAGAGAGTGGGAGAGGGGAGGGCAACTAAAATGATCAGGGATTTGGAACAGGTCCCATATGAAGAGAGGCTAAAGAGACTGGGACTTCTCAGCTTAGAAAAGAGGAGACTGAGGGGGGATATGACAGAAGTCTATAAAAGCATGAGTGGTGTGGAGAGGATGCATAAAGACAAGTTCTTCATTAGTTCCCATAAAAGAAGGACTAAAGGACACCAAATGAAATGAATGGGTAGCAGGCTTCAAACTAACAACAGGAAGTTCTTCTTCACAAAGCAAATAGTCAACCTGTGGAACACCTTGCTGCAGGAGGCTGTGAAGGCTAGAACTAGAACAGTGTTTAAAGAGAAGTGAGATAAAGTCATGGAGGTTGGGACCATGGAGTGCTATTAGCCAGTGGGTAGGATTGGTGTCTCTGGCCTCTGTTTGTGGAAGGCTGGAGATGGATGGCACGAGACAAATGGCTTGGTCATTGTCTTCAGTTCATCCCCTCCAGGGTACCTAGTGTTGGCCGCTGTCGGCAGACAGGTTACTGGGCTTGATGGACCTTTGGTCTGACCCAGTACGGCCATTGTAAGCTCAGGGCTCAGGGTCGGGGGTCTCAGTGGACCACCTTGATTTTCATGCACACCTGCTCCTGGGTGGCCAGGCTGGCAGCTCTCCTGCCCTAGACAGCCACTTTCCTGTGCCTAGTGTGGAGGTTGTGGATGAGGCCCACGCTGTCTGCACTAGACCAGGCGGGTGCCCGCCTCTTGCGGACCTGGTCCCGGGAAGAGGCGGAGGGCTGGGTGGCAACGGGTGGCCGGCTCAAGCTGTTCCAGATGCAGGGTCTGCGGGCTGGGTGCTGGCAGGCTTGCACCTGACATGGGCACCGTAGCCAGCCCGTGCTCCTTTAAGGGCTCCGGGGCTGGGAGGGGGGCAGAAGAGTTTCCCTGGTGGTGCCCAGAGTGGCCACCAGGGAAAGCTGGGGAGGGCTAGCCTCCCACTAGTTCTAATTAAGTGGCTACACAGCCCTTAATTCGAACTAGTTAATTCGAACTAGGTGTTAGTCCTCATAGAATGAGATTTACCTAGTTCGAACTAAGTTCGAACTAGCGGTTCGCATGTGTAGCACCTACCAAAGTTAATTCAAACTAACGTCTGTTAGTTCGAATTAACTTTGTAGTGTAGACATACCCTCGGTGACTACAGAGCAGTAGTCTGGTCTACGGAGGTGGGAATCAGAATTATGATCTATCTGCCATAGAAAGTACTGCAGAGGCCACTGCTGAGTTACACAGGAGAATGTCAATGGCATAATGCTTTGCAAATGTTATGTCCGAGGACCAGGTTGCCACGCAATGGATATCCTATAAGGGGACTCCTTTGAGAGAGGCTGTCAACATGGTCATCACTCTGGTAGAATGAGCCTTCATTGTGTTTGGAAGGGGTCTGTTATGCAGTGAGTAGCAGTGTGAGAGGCTGTCAACATGGTCATCACTCTGGTAGAATGAGCGTTCATTGTGTTTGGAAGGGGTCTGTTATGCAGTGAGTAGCAGTGTGAGATGCAGTTCACAATCAGCTTAGAAATGCACTGCGACATCAAAGGTTGGACTTTAGCTCACTCATCTGTGATTAGTAGTAAATGTTGGGATTGCCAGAAGGGACGTGTTCTCTCCAGGAAGAAAGCAAGAGCTCTACATATGTCCAAGGTATGTAGTCGGGCTTCGTGGTTGGAGGAGTGCGGCTGGGGATAAAATGTTGGAAGTACTATGGGTTCGTTGACATGGAACACAGAGTTCACTTTCGGTAAGATGTTTGGGTGGGGGTGCAGTATGACCCCATGACTGATAAACAGGGTGTATGGTGGTGTGGCCGAAAGGTGTGTGCAGATGTAATCACTCGGAAGATGACAAGTTTCATCATACGCATTGCCATGTCCACAGGCTCAAATGTCAGAGTGTTCAAGACCAGTTCAAGGTCCCATAGCACCAGGTGTTTTCTGCGCGGAAGGTATATATTGGAGAGTCCTTTTAAGAATCGTTTGGTCATGGGATGGGCAAATATTGAGTAACCTTCTACCGGTTGTCTAAAGGCAGAAATCACTGCAAGATGAACTCTGATGGATGACAATGCTAAGCCCGAATGTTGGAGGTATGTACTCAAGGATATGATAAATAGGAATGGAGAATGAATCAAGATTCTTAACAGTGCACCAGGTGTGGAAATGGAGACATTTATGCAGGTAAGTTGTTCGTATGGAATCACGCCTACTGTTCATTAGCACGTGCTTTACCTCCTGAGAACAGACAACTTCTGTCTCTTGGAACCAGCGAGGAGCCATGCTGTGAGGTGGAGTCGATCGATTTGAGGGTGCATTATGGCCAGCCCTCGCTGTGTCAGAAGGTCAGGTCTTTCTGGCAGCTGGTATGGAGGGCATAGAGACATTTGGACAAGAAACCATGTCTGTCTGGGCCAAAGGGAACCATGAGTATGACTGTAGCTCCATCCATTGATACCTTCCTTCAGTACTTTTGGAAGAAGTAGAATTGGTGGAAAAGCATAGAGCAGGTGGCGGCTCCAATTCAGTAGAAACGCATTCCCGAGGGACTTCAATCCAATGCCCGCTCTGGAGCAGTACTCGGGACACTTCGTGTTGTGATGTGTTGCGAATAGGTCTATAGTGGGGTATCCCCATAATTGTAAGAGATACAGTGTTACGTCGTGTTTGAGTTCCAATTCATGCTGAGGAAAGAAGTGTCTGCTGAGGGCGTCGGCAATGGTATTGTCCTTGCTCAGTAGGTATGCAGCAATGATGCTGACATAGTGGCCAATGCACCAGTTCCATAATCATGTCGCCTCTGCACAGAGGGATTTGGACCGGGCTCCACCTTGACGGTTGATATAGTAGACTGTGGACATGTTGTTGGTAAGGATTTGAATAGTGTGACCGCAAATTGTGGATAAGACCTGTTTGCAGGCATTGTAAATTGCCCTCAGCTCGAGGAAATTGATATGCTGAAGAGATTCTTGTGTGGTCCATTGCCCCTGAACATGAGATCCCGCACAGTGAGCTCCCCAACCCAGGACAGACGCGTCTGTCGTAATCTGTAATCTGTTGTGGACGATGAAAAGGAATGCCAGTGAGCATGTTGGCGGAAGAGGCCCACCACACCAGGGAGTCCCGCACAATCGGAAGTACCGAAACTGATCTGTGTACGTCGAGGTTGCCTGGGCGATAGATTGAGGCTACCCAGTGTTGGAGGCATCTGAGATTCAGTCTCGTGTGTTATACCACATAAGTTGTGGCTGCCATATGCCACGTGAGTTGCAAGCAGGTAAGTATGGGAACTTTGGGGATGATAGAAAGAGTGTGAATGAGCTTTTGTATTGTATGAAATCTGGCTAGAGGAAGATAAGCCCTGGCTATTGTAGAATCTAATTGTGCCTCAATGAACTCGAGGGACCTTTGCGGCATGAAGGACAACTATGGGAGATTGATTACGAGTCCGAGAGTCTTGAATAGTTTCCTTGTAATTTTGGTGGCACATACTGCATGGTCGTACATAGGTGCCTTGATTAGGCAATCATCCAGGCACGGAAATATCATAATGCCGAGTCAGTGTAGATGCGCAGTGACTACTGATAGTTTCTTGAAGAAAACCATGGGTGCTGATGATAGGCCAAATGGGAGGACTCTATATTGGAAGTGCTCCATGCCTATGATGAATCTGAGGAAACGTCTGTGAGCCGGGTGTATCGTTACAAGAAAATAAGAGTCCTGCAAGTTGACGGACGTAAACCAATCTCCTGTGTTGAGCACTGGGATGATAGAAGCTAATGTCACCATCTTGAACCTGTGTTTTTGGAGGTATTTACTGAGCTGTTGAAGGTCCAGGATAGGTCTCCATCCCCTGATTTTTTCTCAGTGAGAAAGTAATGAGAATAAAATCTTTTGCCCTGAAATTGCTCGGGCACTCTCTCCAAGGTGCCAATATGTATAAGGTGCAGTGCCTCTTGCATTAGGAGGGCCTCATGAGAGGGGTCCCTAAAGAGGGATGGGGATGGGAGAGAAAGAAGGGGAATTGTATAGCTGGATGTTATTAGCTCTCGGACCCAATGGTCGGTGGTGATGGCGAACCATCTGTGCTGATACGCTTGCAGTTGGTGGTGAAATAGCTTCTGCGACTCCGGATGATATTTCAGAGGAATGGTCTGCAGTCCCTTGACCAGACCATCAAACCGACTGTCTGTTATTCTGAGGGTTGGGTGCCCTGCTGTTCTGAGGGTGCAGTTTTTGTTGATGTGGTTTTCCCCGCTGTTGTGACTCATACTTCCTGAATCTGGGTGTGGTGTAAGAGAATGGTCTTTATCTATAGTACAGCGTGTAATGTTTGCGGCGATAAGGTGGTATAGACATGCCGAGGGTCCTCAGGGTCGTCCTTGAGTGCAGAACTTGGTCAGTCTTCTTGGCAAAGAGGCTCTGCCTGTTGAAAGGTAGGTCTTCGACCTTTGACTGTAGTTCTTTGGGAACTGAAGTCATCTGGAGCCAGGAAGATCTTCGCATCACCACTGATTTCGCTGTGGTGTGAGCCGCTGTGCCGGTGATGTCAAGAGCTATCTGTAACGCCGCCTTTAAAGCGGTGTAGCCCTCCTGCACTACTGATTTTAGTATCTGATGCTTATCGTCGGGTAGGTGTTCTATCAGCGTCACTAGCTTTGTATAATTATCAAAATTATGATTAGACAGGAGGGCCGCATAGTTTGCCATCCTTAGAGTTAACATGGTGGATGAATAAACTTTTCTCCTAAACAAGTCCAAACGCTTGCCCTCTTTGTCAGAAGAGGAGTTCTTATATTGAAGCGTCTTGGCTCTCTGTTGGGCTGCATCCATAACTAACGAGTTAGGTTGAGGTTGTGTGAATAAAAATTCCATCCCCTTCGAAGGGATGAAATGCTTATCCGCCCTCTTATCTGTAGCTTGGGAGGAAGCCAGAGTTTGCCAAATTTTGTTTGCGATCTCAAAGATCGCCTTGTCTAACGGTAGTGCCATTCTCGATTTCTGAGATGGTTGGAGATTCTTAAGAAGTTGGTGTTGCATCTGTTGTACCTCAACGAGTTGCACCTCCTGTGTCTCCGCCACTCTTTTAAACATCTCGTGGAATTACCGAATGTTGTCAGTCAGCGAAGAGTCACCGGGGAAGACCGCATCATCCAGGGAGGAGGAAGACTGATCTGCTGGAGACTCCGCCTGCAATGGATTGTGCTGCAATGTTGGTATCTCCTCTACCTCAGGTTGATGTGCTGTTGCAGGTATGTCACCTGAGGTGGTGGGTGGCCTTGTGGACAGTTGCGGAGGTGTTGGCAGTCTAGCACTATGATGTGGCCGTTGTCGGTGACAGTACTGAGGCGATCTTGAGCAGGAGTGCTCCAATGAATAGCGGTGTTAATGATGATAGTAACGATGCCTATGGTATTAATCATAATAATACCTACCTGGAGAATACTCAGGGGATTACCTCCTCTCAGTCATGTGATGATACCTGGAGTAAGACGATCGTGTAGGTGATCTGGGTGAATGAGATCTGCCCCGTGAATAAGTTGGAGAATGTGACTGCCTGCGGTAGTGCTGTGGTGATGGTGAATATCAAAGAGTGTCTGCGATGTTGCATAGCTGAAATGGAGCGACTCTCGAGCTGTGATGGCACAGAGAATACAGAAGCCAGCGACTGAGGCCCTGGTGAGAAACGAGTTGGTTCCAGGCTAGTAGAAAGCGTGATCACTCTTCTAGACTTGTGCCTAGCTTTCTCCGGTGCCAGGGAGGGTTGTCAGTAACATTTTGGTATGTTCTGTACCCATTCTGAAAGTGCTGCCCAAACCGGCACTTATGTTTGTGGTACTGGAACTGTGACGGGTGAGCTCGGTGCCATTGGGCTTGGTGCCAACGCCGTAGGCAGTGCTGTAGGGCTCAGCACTGGGCTTGTAGTTGTCGACATCGGGCTCGCTGCCAGTGCCATGGGCGGTGCCGACAAATCTGGTGCCGGTGGACTTAGTGCTGGGTCTCCTAAATGGTGCCATCAGTGTTGGTGCCGTGGTCGGTACCAGTGTTGTATGTGGTGCTGGTGCCATCGGTGACGCTTTGGCTGGTGCCATTATAGGTGTTTGTTTTCTCGGCACCAGTGCTGAGTTGGCTGTCAGCACTGTGGAAGCCACTGGCGCCAGTTCCCTAGGAAGGGCCAGACTTGGCACCGATGTACTTTGGCTCATCTTATGTCTTTCGGCATGATGGCTAAGGGCCGTTCTCAATGTCCCCAGCCTATCGCCCACACTTATCCGCCTGGAGGATGAGTGGTGGGGTGATGATTTTTTCCTTGCTACAGTTGGGTCTGCACAAGCTCTCGTTCTCTCTGGGGACCCCAGGGATCTGAGAGGCTCCGTGTCCGTGGGCTGTAGGGCTTTACTGAACAACAGCATTTTTAATTGCATATCATGATTGTGACTGGCCCACGCCGTCAGCTTCGAACAGTGCAGGCATTTTTGAGGGATGTGGCCCTTTCCCATGCACTTTATGCAGCTCGCATGGCCGTCCAATGCAGGCATCGGGTTGCAGCATGTCGCACATTTTTTGAAACGGAGGAGCCTGGCATTTTGAACTGATTGTCCAACTAACACTATAACTATTAACTAGAACTTTGAACAACAAGATAGAGAATTTTTTTTTTAAATAATGAATGAAGTAGAAGTAGAAGTATAACTACTGACTAAACTATGACTCACAACTTTCTAACTATTTTTACACTCTTTTTCTCTCAGGTGTAAGGAGAAGCGGTTCGCTCTGCCTGCAATGGTGAATGGTTAGGAGGAACTGGCAGGAGCGGGACCGCGAGCAGACTCAGAAACAGCATGAAAGGCATGTGACGCCTGCCACACATGTGTGGTCTGACTGAACTACGGCTGACAAATCTCCAACCTGCAGTGCCGGGAGAAGCCCGACACCTATAGTGGAGCACCCACGGGGACACTACCTGAAGAAAAACAATGACTATGGTTCCTTCTGCTTAGGTGTGACTGTATATTAGGTTGCAGATATGACCAGTGAGAGAACAAGTAATATGACCTGACACGTATGTATTATGTTTTCATTTAAGCTGCAAGAGAGAAACGAATTAATCATGAACAAAATGGGATCTGGTGGCCACATTGATAGGGAAGATACTGGGTCTAGAAATACAAATTTCAATACTGCATAGCATCTGAGAAAATAAAGACTTCTTGCAAGACCAGCTTTGGAAATCACTGTTACAGACATCACAAGAAGGATCACTGGTAAGGAAACTGGAGTGAGTAGAAACCAAAGACGCCCATACTGGCAATTTGTGACCACGAGGGCAAAGAAAACCAACCATCCAACCCAGTTAGAAGTATTGAATCATTAGGAGATACATAGCAAGTCAGAAAATGTAGAACCTGTCTCTAGAGGAATGAAACAGAAAGTTAAAGGGGATACAATTTATGGGCTGCCTTGTGGTATGAAGCAAGCAGCAACCAAGAGAGGTTTTTCAACTGCCATAATATGGCAAGCAAGTATCGTCAGTGCCTTTATATTAAGATAAGTGAACAGAGAACTTGGCAACAGACACAAGGACAACAAGATAGTTTGTGGTCTCCCTGGAGTAAAAATATGAGATGTAATTGCAAAATTCGATGGGATTATGAAGTCGTCTGGCAATTGTCCACTGGTGATGATACATACTGGAACCAATTAAAAGGCATCATGTGGAATTACACAGACTTTCCTTTACTCAACTGCCAAAACCCAATTTGAACGGTCTGTGTTTGGTCTACAATTGCTGGGGACATCACAGCCATCACTCTCTATGATGCCATCAGTTGTGGCAGCAGAAACCCAGAATTCAAGAATAGATGGTTCAATTAAAGATGCATTAATTGCTAAACATTTTATTAATTATTGTTATTAGTAGCATTTAATTCTTTGTGATGCAATAGAGCCTATAGAACCAAATCACAGATCAGGAACCCATTGCCCTGCGGCTAGACAAATACATAACAAAGAGACAGCCCCTGAATTAAGGACCTTACAATCTAAATATAAGACACAGAAAACAAGTGGATACAGACAGACGGATGGGGAGTGCAAGGAAACAATGAGACAGAACTGGTCAGTATTTAAAGCACATTAGCCATTTCTGAAGTCTTCTCATATGTTTTGTTCTTAAAGCAGAACCTTAATACAATTTAATATCATTCCTTAAAAAAGTTCTTCAGTTCACAGTATCAGTGCAGGATCTAACCCTAAGTAAGTATTCTGGTTATAACTCTGTTATAAACATGCAAGAGGGAATGCTCCTTTCCCTTTTTCTCCATGCCCCATTATATTACTAGGAAAATCAAGTCTTTCTAGAATAATCTGGTTTGTAGCTCCAGGTTACAAACTATGATGCAGTTACAGCTGGTAAAATAGTATTCATTAAATTGTTTGGCAGATTTTACGTAATTTTTTAAATTTTAAATATTTTAAAAGTATTAGATTAATACATGTTTCCGATAGCTGCCCACCTCTAGTTCAAAGAAAATAAACAATTACTGACATTCCACGGGCCATTGCGTAGACTAACAACCCAGCACATTACTCATTATATTTAGTAGTCCATTTGTTTCGGTTGCCCAGACAAACCATAAAGAAGAGGGAAAAAATGTACTTTTGCATACTAGTGATTTCAAAATGTACATTTAATATTCTGTGTCAGAGGCGACCAGTGCTTGCAGGTGGAGGGGGTGCAGGAAGGCCATTCATGGGAATAGGGAAGGGGCATGAGGAGCATCCCATTTAGCAATTAAGATTTTGGTGAGATTTTAGGGGCACAGTGCACCCATGTATGTACTTGTTTTTGTGTATCAGCTGTAGGAAGGCACCTGCCATTCAAAGGTGAAATTTCCCATGAGTTTCATGCTTGTAGTTTAAATCTAACTTTTATGTCTTAATCCAGTATTTCAAAGCAGCATCTGGGCAAAATATGCCTTCAATATAGTCTAGTGATGTATTTATTTATTGCTTGCAACACTGTATTTGGCAGCTAAGACTTATATAACAACTCATTAATATAACACAGTAAAGGGGGCATTAAATACCCTAAAACAATTATTTTTGTAAGGGAAAAAAGCAATCAAATGCATTTATAACTGAACAATACATTCAAGTTTAAAAGGTAATTTCAAGAGGACATTTACTTGCTTGTTCTTTTTCAAAATTATTACTAGCATTCTCTAGATGATTGGTGGCAAATATCTCTAATTTCAGTGGGTTTGATTTCAATTTGACTATTTTAAAAAAATGCGCACTTGATTGTGCATTCGGTGAGAGGTCAGTGACACTGAACACTGGCAGGTGTAATAACAACTATAGGCTCTTTGTATAGGAAATGTAAACAAGAATTTACCCTAAAGACAATCATGACAGTACCTCCCTGCTTATGGTACCAAATGATTGGCAGTTGTGACACCACGTCAAGGGCAAGAGTCAGGACATTTGTTGATGCTTTACAAAGCTATATAATAAAAGAAGCTTTAGCAGTGTCTCACTGGAACTGATCCTTGCAGTTGATACCACAGAGCAATGCAAACAATACATTGGATAGGAAAGGAGCTTTCCTACTAGCACAAAAGCAACCTAAACTACACAGAACAAACCCTTCGGACTGTCCCCCAACACATGCTTTGTTAAGGTTTTTTTTTCCTCTCCTTCTTATCTGTCATTACATAAAACACCTTTATAGAAGCTACCTGATCATTAATCACTGAGTCGCCTGCCAAGATAATTTCAGATTGGAAATCTTTAAGCCAGTGTATGGAGAAAATGTAGACAATGAACTTGTTTAAGATACTCTTTATTTCACAATATTTTCAAACACTTTGCATTATTTTCTCAAATATTTCCTTCCCTCAAATATGGTGACTTCAGCCTACAACTCTTATTTTTCTTCATGGAAAGTGACTGCTGACAAATAATATTTGTTTTTCTTAATATTGCAATGTGCTAAACTTGCAGTACAACATCACATGAAAGATATGTACTGCAGAAAGATTGTGCTGCATTTTTGCTGGTCTAAATGCAAAATATAAAACTACAAAGGAAGCTTGCATTAGAATTTGCAAATCTTTTTTTTTTAATTTGGTATGCAACATTCATATTCTATTTCTGGACACATGCATTTGTGTTCTGTTTTAGCCAAGATTTCTTTACTTCATATTATTCTAGAATTGGATGATGCAGCTTTGTTAACCAAAAAGATTTTGTGTAGTATAGTAATCCATTTACTACCTTAAAAACACTGTGCAGCTTGAAGGTAAAAGGAGAAAGATTCTAGTTTTCTATTGTTATTAAGGGCTTATTACAAGCAAAACTATACCTTTGGCTGGTTGAGTTATATTTAAATTATATCTTGGATGATAAAATACTATCCTGGAAACTATGTTTCCATAGCACTTCACAACAGCTATATAGCACAATAAGACTACATTAATTTTACTATAGGAAACCTGTCCGTAAGTACATGTTATGGAGGAGGACATTAAAAGATTCCATAGACCATTTTGTAATAGCCAGGGGGTTTACCTCAGTGTCCTTGTCCAAAATTTCCTCCATTTTATTTCATGTGCTTTTTACACCTCTACCATCCACCCCAAAAATAGTTTTACTGGGGTTTTATGGCCGAAATATCCAAACTTGAGTGCCTGAAGCTAAGTTCCTAATCTATATATAGGCACCTAAATTAAAATGCCTGATTTTAAGTGTAAAGAGGCAAATGCTCTATGCCTCTAAAAATCAGGTCACTTTATTTAAATATATAAATACGGATTTAAGTGCAGTACAGGCAGTCCCCGGGTTACATACAAGATAGGGACTGTAGGTTTGTTCTTAAGTTGAATTTGTATGTAAGTCGGAACTGGTACTTATTGTAGGGGAAACTCTAGCCAAACATTTCTCCAGAGCTCAGTTTTATTCTCTCTCACCTCACTTCCCTCAGTCCTTTATTCTCAAGCTGAGGTGACTGCTGAGAAAAGCCGCTCCACGTCTCCCTGATCTGCTGGGTGGGGCGCTAGCTTCGCATCTCCCTGGTCTGCTGAGGGGAAGCAGCTAGTGCAGGGTTGCCTCACCCCGTTTGTAAGTAGGGATCCGATGTAAGTCGGATCCATGTAACCCGGGGACTACCTGTATATACAAATAATTTGCAAAGCACTTTAAAGACTTTTGGTATAAGTATAAATATGATATAAATATAATATATTATTCATTATTTCACTTTCTCTTGCGTCTTATGTATTTAATATATCTGAGTGTGGCTGTACAATGAAATAAATTGACTTAATATCATGTCCTCTGAGATACAATGTTAAAACTGTTTCAATTTTTCAAAAAATTCTCTACTTTACTTACTGTAATCCTTCTCTAAAATCAAATGCTCCAAATAGCAGTGCGTGACTGATTCTGAAATGAAAGTCTGAGGTGGCATGATTTTATATTTTTCACCTGGTTGAAAAGTGTTAGAGAAATTTAGCACTTACTAAGAGCATGGTCTACAGTACACAGAGTTTGTGAATGATGTAACCAATTGATAAGATTTCTATCATTAAGAGGACTTTAATGTCATCACAATGACAAAATAACAAGAGGGGCATTGAATATCTTGTCATATTCTGAAATATACTTGAAGTCAAATCATAGCCACACCAGTAAGGACAATATTGTTCAAGGCACAATATTGTTTAGAGTCACAGGGTGAAATCTTGACCCCAGTGAAGTTAATGGCAAAACTACTACCACTGACTTTAATAGAATCAGGATTTCATCCATAGTGTATGTCTTCCAACACACTGTAGTCCTAAAGTGAAAGGTGATAGCGAGAATTGTTTAAAATATAATTTTAGCCAATAGATAAGGGACTCAAACTGAATAGATGTAAGAAATTTGCAATATTTATTTCACAGCTTTTTGCATTAATTTACAATTTTAATTTTTTGCTTTATTTTCAGTTTTGCTGAAAAAATTATTTTCAGATACAAAACCATGAATGTGTGTGTTTACAGTGGGACTCCTGACCTCTTTGTGAAACTTGGCCAAAACTACTACTTTTATAAATAAATGCAAACCACCTTTTAGAATGTAACTAATTTTTTTTATTTTATGATTATTTATTTCATTATGCGTCAAGTCAACTATGGATAAAGAAAATATAAAAAATACATATAGTTACATTATAACCTGATGAGATTTTGACTTAGGGTTTAGCTATATTTGACAACTTACAAAAATTGTAAGTTCCTTTAGGCAGTGACAGTGTTTTTGTTCTTCGCCCTCAACAAACACACAATTGGCACTTAATAAATAAAGGCTATGTCTAGACTACATCCCTTTTTCGTAAAAATGATGTAAATTAGACGCATCACAATTGCTAATGAATTGCTAATGAAGCGGAAAAGCTCCATGCAGAAAAAAAGCGGTAGCCATTTTTATGCTAATGAAGTGGGGGAGATTTAAATCCCTTTTAATAAAATTAAATAAAGCCTTTTCCGAAAGATCCCTTATCCCTCTATGAAATAAGGGATAAGGAATCTTTTGGAAAAGGCTTTATTTTCCGCAAGATCAGCGTCTAGACTGGCGCTTTTTTCCGGCAAAGCTCCGTGCGGAAAAAAAGCGGCAGCCATTTTTATGCTAATGAAGCGGGGGAGATTTAAATCCCTTTTACGAAAAAGGGATGTAGTCGAGACATAGCTAAAATGTATGTGGTGATTGCAAGGGGAAACACAAAACAGTATTTTATTTCCTGGACAAGCAAGGCAGAAAGCCCTTTGTAATTAATTTTGAAGTAAAAACAAATTGTGGTTTATAAACCTTCCAGTTAGCTAAGTCTGTTTGTGAATTGCCTTTGTATATAAAACTGAGATCCACCATGCCCTGTGTTATTATTTTACATGCTTTTATGTTCCCATAATTTTATCACCTGGATGAGTATTAATGAGGGTTTTTTTTTCAAGTGCAGAAATTATACACAATTGAAAAATATGCAGTACTTATTTGTGCAAATGCTCATTTTCTGAAAGCAAAAACACAGCTTCAAGAATTAGATGCTGGCACCAACTGCTTGATTACTCTTCTTTTACAAACTTGCACATTCTGAGATAACTCAGTAGACAAACTGTAGAGTTTTAATCTTACTTTCCTGACAATTATTTTAGATCTCATAATTTCATTTACAAACTTGAACTTGCAAAGAATTTAAAAAATATTCCTGACACTAGTTTACCTAATGCTTGTTTTGGGGGTGTTAAGCAGATATTTAGTTTTGTCCAATCAATGGTATTTAGAAGAGAATGTACTTATGTGTTAATCACCTGCTGGGTGGTGGTGGGAATCTATCCTTTGATCAAAGGAAGAAATACTGGTTTTACTTTACATCCTGTCTCTCTCACTCTCAACTGGCCCATAGCTCGAGGGATACATTTCAGGATTTTTCTTTATTCCTAGTATTTTGTTACTTATTGCATACCACCACCCAAGGCATCAGGACTAAAACCAAACACTCTTTGTGGTGCACCCGCATGACAGACTTCAAAATGGAAACAATATTTAAGTTAAACCAGCAAGATCAAGTTTGCAGAAATCTTGCAACACAGGCAGCTTTTGAAAACTCCATCAGATCAAAGTTTGACCGAAAGACTGAAGTAGCTATGAGGGAAATGGGTACTTTATAAACCTACGAACCCTTAGTAAAATGGATTGTAGAAGCAAAAATGTAGTACTGCATGGTGATTATTTGGCCTCGGTGCTTACAGCTGTCAAATTGTGATACGAATTTCAGTTTTTTGTTTGAATTGTATCTATTCGTATATGAAAAAAGATAATTTTTTCCTCTTACGTTAAAATGTATAATTGCAAGCTACAGCCCATCAAACCAGGAAGAGGAGGGGCTTATTCTGGACACTATTTTTAACTAAAACACTCACAAATTCTTTTCTCTAATAAGTAAAATTAGGCCTGCTGAGGATTTACATATGACTTTAGCAAAAGGATTGGTGGTCAAGCCCTCTTTCTTGCCCTTTACCAAAGTCAAGGTATTCTAAAACAATACAATCACTGAACAAACAGGGTTCATCTCCTCGGAAATCTTTTAATTTTAATCACACTGATGATGAGCTCTTTCCTCTCTTCATATTAGTTGCAATTTGATCAGCAGACAAATTCAGTACTAAGAAAATCCATTACCATTGGAAGATGATGGAAGATGATTTATTTTGAGAGTAAAATAAATTAAAATAACCCCTGAGTTTCTTAAATATTTTTCTATTAAACACACACCTTTAATGGATAATTAGTTGTATGGCAAACTTCCCAATGGTAGAACTGCTAGCCAGAAATTGTTCCAATAAAATATCACCCACGTTATGTTTCTAATATCCTGAGATCAACATAGTTACAACAACACTGCAAACAACCAATAACAGAGTGTTCATCCTCTCCTTTGAACTGATATTGCTATGCTTTCCAGAAAATAGGACAAAAGGATTATATTATAAGGCTACTTCCAATGACTCTAGAAACATCTTATACAAGTCTCCAAATAACAAACCTAACACTGGAAAATGGTAAGCTGCAACCCCAAGAAAGGTGGAAGAGAAACTGGGTCTGAACTGATAATGAAACAATAGGGAGGCAATAGTAAACACTTTAAAGTATTTTAATGTGGAAAGAGGCCAATATATTGCTGGGAAATGTTCATTTCTGTCCCACTATTCAACAAAGTGTAGGGGTGCGAAAGAACACAGATTACCTCCTAGACAATTTGGTCTGTCTAAGGAGGAGCACATTATAGAATCATAGAATCATAGAATAATAGGACTGGAAGGGACCTCGAGAGGTCATCGAGTCCAGCCCCCCGCCCTCAAGGCAGGACCAAGCTCCGTCTACACCATCCCTGACAGATGTCTATCTAACCTGTTCTTAAATATCTCCAGAGAGGGAGATTCCACCACCTCCCTTGGCAATTTATTCCAATATTTGACCACCCTGACAGTTAGGAATTTTTTCCTAATGTCCAATCTAACCCTCCCCTGCTGCACTTTAAGCCCATTACTCCTTGTCCTGTCCGCAGAAACCAAGAGGAACAAATTTTCTCCTTCCTCCTTGTGACACCCTTTTAGATATTTGAAAACCGCTATCATGTCCCCCCTTAATCTTCTTTTTTCCAAACTAAACAAGCCCAGTTCATGAAGCCTGGCTTCATAGGTCATGTTCTCTAAACCTTTAATCATTCTTGTCGCTCTTCTATGTACCCTTTCCAATTTCTCCACATCTTTCTTGAAATGTGGCGCCCAGAACTGGACACAGTACTCCAGCTGAGGCCTAGCTAGTGCAGAGTAGAGCGGCAGAATGTTTTGCTTACAACACACCTGTTGATACAACCTAGAATCATATTTGCTTTTTTTGCAACAGCATCACACTGTTGGCTCATATTCAACTTGTGGTCCACTATGACCCCTAGATCCCTTTCCGCCATGCTCCTTCCTAGACAGTCGCTTCCCATCTTGTATGTATGGAACTGATTGTTCCTTCCTAAGTGGAGCACTTTGCATTTCTCTTTATTAAACCTCATCCTGTTTACCTCTGACCATTTCTCTAACTTGCTAAGGTCATTTTGAATTATGTCCCTATCCTCCAAAGAAGTTGCAACCCCACCCAGTTTGGTATCATCTGCAAACTTAATAAGCATACTCTCTATCCCAATATCTACATCATTGATGAAGATATTGAACAGTACGGGTCCCAAAACAGACCCTTGCGGAACTCCACTTGTTATCCCTTTCCAGCAGGATTTAGCACCGTTAACAACAACTCTCTGACTATGGTTATCCAGCCAATTATGCACCCACCTTATCGTGGCCCTATCTAAGTTATGTTTGCCTAGTTTATCAATAAGAATATCATGCGAGACCGTATCAAATGCCTTACTAAAGTCTAGGTGTATGACATCCACCGCTTCTCCCTTATCCACAAGGCTCGTTATCCTATCAAAGAAAGGTGGAATGATGTCTAGATGAGGAGTGAAGTGGGGTATTGTCCACCTACTCCAAAAGGAGGGCAGGAAACATGGGATATGGTTTAATTAGGCTACAACTTTATTTTTAGATGCATGGGACTACTCAGCACATAAAAGTGCACAGCGCATGTTAATTCCATGGTCACTTCAGGGGCTTAAGCCAGCTCCCTGCTTGTTCCATTCTGGTTGCTTGTTAACCCATTGCTTGGACATTACCCTTCCCCGTGTCATAAATGAAGGGGGGGTTGGCTCCCTATTGTGCCAACCATTGGGGCCCCCCACATGCACCATATTCTGCTCCTTTAAGTCCTTTCCCAAGACTTTACCTAGTCACTGTAGCCTTTCCCTGTGGAGAACCTGCACTGTACTCCCACCCCACACTTACGTAGTTGTGACATCATAGCCTAACTACTTTCCCTATGCATCATAACAACACCTCTAAAACAGTCTCTGGGGAAGGTGAAATCACCTTGGCCAATCTGGTGGTGATGGAAAAATTGCTTCCCAGCCACTCAAGAAAAGAATGGCTAGCATAGTCCCTGCAGGGATCCTGGTCAAATCTGGTACTCTGTCATTTTCAAACGGTGGAGAGCACTGTGTTGCATATTTGGGGAAAAGGGGTTTCTCCCCTTATCCTTTATCAACTCTCCAGCCCTTCAAATACCTGAAGGATGAGTCTATATCACCATGCTGACTCATCCAGCATTCGCAGCAACTCCTGCGCCTCTCTCTCACCCCAGACACATAAAACACTATAACCCATGGCCTTGAAAGCCAGAAAATACCCCGCCCCCCCCACACACACAGAGGTGCAGTGTGGTCATTTTCTTAAGGCATAGACATACAAGGCCTGAATATAGAATACACAGTGTAGATTATACAGAAAAGCCAATATGGAAGACTTCAAAAAAACTTTCTTTCACCAGCAAGAAATTGGAAGCAAATCCACCATCCTATCCATTTCTGAGAACCAACTCACGTGAGCTAGATTTTACAGTCAGAAAATTCAATACATAGGCTGTGTCTAGACTGGCAAGTTTTTCCAGAAAATCAGCAGCTTTTCCAGAAAAACTTGCCTGCTGTCTACACTGGCTGCTTGAAATTCCGGAAAAGCACTGACGATCTCATGTATGATCATCGGTGCTTTTCTGGAAATACTATGCTGCTCCCATTCGGGCAAAAGTCTTTTTCCGAAAGACTTTTGCACAAAAGGGCCAGTGTAGACAGCAAGTACTGTTTTCTGCAAAAAAAAGCCCCGATCGCGAAAATGGCGATCGGGGCTTTTTTGCGGAAAAGCGCGTCTAGATTGGCCATGGATGCTTTTCTGCAAAAAGTGCTTTTGCGGAAAAGCCTCCTGCCAATTGAGATGCGCTTTTCCGAAAATGCTTTTAACGGAAAAGTTTTCCGTTAAAAGCATTTTCGGAAAATCATGCCATTGTAGACATAGCCATAGGATATAAGGTTGTAAACTGCCCACCAGTCTGCCTTTAGCGCTCTGACATCTAAAACGTCCAAAGCATGAATCTTTAGGAAGATGGCAATTATTCATAAATCCTTATTAAAATCCTTGTAAAATAAAAATTTAAGATCTGCTGGAAAGAATATTTTAGGTCAGTTCTTTTGGGATTTACCAACTAACAAATTATGTTTCAGATTTTGAAGAACAATATGTGACAAAATGAGTAACTTCAAATTTTCCATAGAAAAGATTCAGTCCTTAATGAAAATAGTCCAGGCAAAGCCTGTTGTCAAACCTGTCAAGATTGACATGTAATGGCACTGGGTCCATCAGGGAGCCACCAGGATTAATTCAGCCTCATTTATCAGGCCCCCCCATACAAAACTGAGAACATAGTAAGTCCATGAACTCAATTCTCTAAGAACTCCATTCTGGTCTATCAAACATATATCTACCCCCAAAACCAAGAGATACAGGTTACAATAATCTAAGGCTTTGTATACATTTCGAAGATTGAAGTGCAGTCGTGGCAGTGCTTTAATGCGGCTGTGTGGTCACAGCAAGAGGTCTCCTAGCAGTGTAGGTACACCATCTCCACAAAGGGAGTAGCTAACAGTGTTGGGAGCCTTATTACACTGGTGTTTTACAGCACTGTAACTTGCTGCGCTAGGGAGAAAGTTACAGCATAGTATCTTGCCAGTGTAGACAAACCCTAAGGATATGTCTACATGAGAAGGAGCTGGTACATTACTCAATTTGATTTAACCAATTTAATTAAACTGTACAAAATTCCTGTGTAGACAATCTTCATTTGGTCAGAGTGGCCTAGTATTGTTTAGTTTGCATAAGTAAGGAATTGATTAAAGCTTAATTGATATAAGCTACTCTTTGTTTCGGTTTATCTACACACAAACATTCACTTGCAAAACAACACATCACTTGGTAAATCAGTGCAAGTTATTGTACAGACAAGATCTAAGTTATAGGAGTACAAAAGTGAAATATAGATTAACAGCTCACTGAAGTCAGTGGAGATATACATATGTAAAACCAATGCAAGGGAGAACATCAGGTTCTAAATGTCCATAAGCTATAGCAACACAGCTCAGTCAATTTCCTGTATATTAATTTGCCCAATCTTGGAAACTGGACTTCTTATACTGTAAGGATATTAAAGCACAATGAACAAAACTATTCACCTATCCTTGCTTCTTGACAGATGCAATCACCACGTTTGATTTAGTTTGTAATGCCCAGAATGTAATGCCCAAACGGAAGGCTTATAGGAGTGAAATGCTTAATGAATTTATCAAAACGTCTAATGGTATTAATATAAATGGTTACTTCCACAATAACTCTTACCCTTGAATAAGTCACATAATAAACTTTGAATTCAATAGAATTATTTTGGTTCTGACACTCAGAAAAGAAAATGGGAAATGTGACTTTTACACTCCAAAACCAAAAATCTTTCAGAAATGAATGGGCCTACCAATAGCTTGGAGTAAGTTGTGCACATACTATAAAATGAGAATATTTTAATGATGTGTAAATAGGAGCTACCTTTTCCTCTTTGGCAAAAGATGTGATAAAATAAAGGAAAGGTGATATCTATTAAGAGGCATGCTATTCCTGTGGTGGAGAAGCAGAGGGCCACATGGGGACCAACCAAGATTTTTTTGGTGACTCTTTAATTTCTGAAAACTTTGTGCAGAGTTATGTCTTCCACCACAAAAAGATTGCCAAATATAGAATAATAGAATATTAGAACTGGAAGGGACCTTGAGAGGTCACAAAGTCCAGGCCCCTGCCTTCATGGCAGGACCAAACACCATTTAGGTCATTCCTGATAGATGTTTATCTAACATGCTCTTAAATATCTCCAATGATGGAGCTAACACAACATCCTTAGGCAATTTATTCCAGTGTTTAATTTATTCCAGTGGTTTTCCTAATGTCCAGCCTAAACCTCCCTTGCTGTAATTTAAGTCCATTGCTTCTTGTCCTATCATCAGAGGTAAAAGAGAACAATTTTTCTCTCTCTTCCTTGTAACATCGTTTTAGGTACTTAAAAGCTGCTATCATGTCCTCTCTCAGTCTTCTCTTTTCCAAACTAAACAAACCCAGTTCTTTCAGCCTTCCCTCATTGGTCATGTTTTCTAGATGTTTAATCGTTTTTGTTCTTTTATCTGGACCCTCTCCAATTTCTTCACATCTTTCTTGAAATGTGGTATTCAGAACTGGACACAATACTCCAAATGAGGCCTAATCAGCACAGAGTAGAGTGGAAGAACTTCTCATGTCTTTCTCACAGCACTCCTGTTAATGCATCCCAGAATCATGTTTGTTTTTTGTTTTTTGTTTTTTTTGCAACAGTGTCACACTATTGACTCATATTTAACTTGCGGTCCTCTCTGACTCCTATATCCCTTTCTGCAGTACTCCTTCCTAGTTAGTCACTTCCCATTTTGTATGTGTGAAACTGATTATTCCTTCCTAAGTGGAGTATTTTGCATTTGTCCTTATTAAACTTGTCTGTTTAATTCTGTTTACCTCAGACCATTTTTCCGTTTTGTTCAGATCATTTTGAATTATGACCCCATACTTCAAAAAACTTGCAACTCCTCCCAGCTTGGTAACATCTGCAATCTTTATAAGTAATGCACTGCTGTTATATTGAGTGTGCAGACTCAGAGCCCTAAACAGTAGCTCAATCTGTTACCATTTCTACAAATGTTGTGTTAACTCTGAAGTTTAATGACAACAATGCTAGTATTTACAATGTCAAATATTTTACCAATGACTATTTTAACAGAAATATCCAGTTACTGTTCTTTTCAAGCATGACTGAGAGGGCTTTAATGTCTCTTTGGAGGAGTACTGACTAAAAAAGACATGGAGTAAAGAGACGAGAACTCCAACGTGTATAATACAGGTTGAGTAGGTGCAGAGCACAATTAATATAGCACATTTGCATGTCTGAAAACTCTTCTTGACTGTAAATAATTGATCAAACATTATTTTCAAGTAGCTAAAATTATTAAACTTTGAAGTGGAGATTTCAAGTGAGGGAAGGCCCAAAGTCTTTGCTGACAACTGGCAGAAGCAAATTAATGTGACTAAAAGGCTAGCTTGGGAAACCAACAAAATATCTGAGGGAGGGTGAGTAAAAATTGATGTTTCTGCAACACAATCCATCTCCAACACAATACTGAAGTGGGAAACTGCAGCAGGGACTTTTCTAAAGTTGTTGGTATAACAACACAACAGAGAGTACTCCATCAATAGCGTGAACAAAGTTGAACATGGTATCACTCATCACCCATCAAAATGATTGTGAAGAAAGATTAATTCAGTGCATTTTAAAATCTAAATGGAAAAGATAAAGGCATCAGTGATGTCATGAGTGGAGTGCTCATTATGTTGAATTTGATGAGATCGTATGTCCTAACCTGGTCTGTCCATCTATACTGCATTTCGATATCATGATCATCATGCAATGTGGTATGTTAATAATCATCAATATAAAGCTATCCATGAAGAAATCAGAGATAAATAAGATCTGCTGCACTAGACTATTGAGAAGGAAGGTTATTTAAGATAAAAAGGTATTTGAACTGGCAAGGAGTAGTTGAATTTATTTATTCAATTTATAAAAATCTCTCTATCCTTAACTAGCAACTTATAAATGGTCCTTGAATAGTGTATTTCTCATAGAATTATTTATAGCAAAGTGAATAATTTGTTTGTCAAATTTCAACTTTATTCTAGTAATTAATTTTCCATATATAGCACACAACTTACATAATTGTATCAGTGACAAGGAGTCCTGTGGCACCTTATAGACTAAGGGTATGTCTACACTTGCAGCCTATTTCGCAATAGGGCTGCAAATGTAGGCATTCGGAATTGCAAATCAAGCCCAGGATTTAAATATCCCACGCTTGATTTGCATCTTCCTGGCCGGGCGCCATTTTTTGAAATTTACAAGCCCGGAATAACTGCCTGCATCTACTGGGACAGTGAAACGGGCGTTCGAAATAAAGCCCTATTTCGAACTACCTGTTATTCCTCCTGCAATGACGTTTAACAGGTAATTTGAAATAGGGCTTTATTTCGAATGCCCGTTTCATTGCATCATGTAGACGTGGGCAATTATTCCGGGCTTTTAACTTTTAAAAATGGCACCCGACCAGGAAGATGTAAATCAAGCGTGGGATATTTAAATCCCGGGCTTGATTTGCAATTCCGAATGCCTACATTTGCAGCCCTATTCCAAAATAGGCTGCAAGTGTAGACATACCCTAACAGATGTATTGGAGCATAAGCTTTCGTGGGCAAAGATCCACTACATCAGATGCTTGTGATTTTATGTTATTCAAAATTTACTAAATATTTTTGGAGTGTGTGTAGAATGCAGATTTTAAGCACTTTGTCGTGTGTGTGTATTTTTTTTTACTATTTGAAATTCAAGAAAGTGTTACTTTTGAGGGATATGTAGATCACATGACTTTGTTTATGTTTCCTGATTGGATTAATTTATATCTCGACTCAGGCTTCCAGTGTGAATATTTATGCTTCAGGTTTCAAATTCACTCTCTGCATATATTCACTAACAGCTGCTTAAAATTAACTCTTCCCAGGAACATTATTGCTACCGAACACGTTCACTAGTATTTCTATGGGAAGAAATCGCAAAAGGTGTGAAAACACAACCATGGCAAATCTGAATATGCATCCATTATATTTTTAAGATACTTGATCAGCTTTAGAGATGACATTGCATCTAAAAAGTTGATTTTTCTCAATTCAAGATAAAAAACTATTTTCTGACATTGTAAGCTTCCCAAATGAGGCTTTTTCATGGGAAGGCCTTTTCCACGTTCTGACCTAATAACAATTTATACAAAATATTGTTAATTTGCGTTATGGTAGCAGACAGAGGTCTGAAATGGGGATCAGGGCCCAATGTCCAGGGCATCATGATTACTGTTTCTATGCTGAATGGAATGAGAACCTTCAAGGTTTATTTCATTAAACAAATTTTCAGATTGACTACGGACACATTTTCATCTGTAGCCAAAGAAGCTGAGGCCAAAGTTCAAATAGAATTGACTGACTCACATTGCTATGATACAAGTTTCAAGAAGGAAACTTATTGAATTTATATAATAAAAATTCCACACCTAGATACAAGGGTGACTGCTGTCATATAAATACCAAAGATAAGATAAGGATAACATAAATGCCTGCCAAATGACACCAGGAGTAAGGTTAGAGACCTGCTATTTGTGCAAATCTCTTTGGAAATACTTGTATTTGTTAACAGAACTTTTTTCTATGGTGAATGGGAACAACTCAAAGGACTGCAATTGCCTAACAGACTCTGAGTGAAATCCTGACCCTATTCAAGTCAGTGGCAAAACTCTGATTTCACTATCTCTACTGAATACTCTAATGCCGCGTTTCTCAAACTGTGGGTCCCGACCCCCTAGGGGCTCGCAAGCAACTTGGAGGGGGGTCATGAGCAACTTAGACGGGGGTCGCAGTATCACAAAGTTTGAGAACCCCTGCTATAATGTATTTTGTCACCTCAGAGCTAACATCAAATATTAAGAAACTGGTTTCTTTCCAGTCTTCCCATTGATTCCCTTTCCTCTCATAGCATATATTTTGTATTTGTGAGGTGTACTGTATAGTGCTGCATTCACTGACAGCACAATACAATTTAAAAAATCTCTGTTCATTTAGGTAATTAAAGGGCTATGCACATTTAATGAAAATTAGCTATGCTTTGTCAACAATACCACTTACGATATTCTACAAAGATGACACTCACTGTCTCCATCTATCTATCTATTTATCTATCTGAGAGTTTGTGCATCGGTTGGTATGTCTGCCTGTGAGTTCATCTATCCGTCTGTGAGTTCATTTGTTCAAGCACTCCTTCTAAATGGAAAAAGCGGGGACCAACACATTTGGTATGCAGCTTCTTCTTAACTTAAAAAATGAGCACAGGATCTGTCGAAAAAGCTCCCCGCTGTCGGCAGAACCGCAGCTACACAGCACTTTCATTTTTGAAATGGCGCATGATCGGCACAGCGCCAGAACGTGAGTATGCAAATGAAACCCAGGATATTTAAATCCTGGGCTCATTTGCACTTTCAAAGTGCTTTATTTGCCTCCTTCTGCCGACAGGAGGCAGAGAGAGCAAGGGGAAAGTGCTTGCATTCCATGCGTTCCTCTCATACATAGCTGGTAAGCACTCCTCACTCTCTTAGCCTCTAGGGAATGGGATGAAAAGCTAGCTGCGTCCAGGAGTGCACGGCTGCTGTCCCCCCATGCACCTGAAATGGCGCCCTTTGGTGGAAGGGAATATCAAGTAGGAATCAGTTCTAGCTCTGGTTCCACTCTATAGCTTCATCAATGATTTAGATAATGGCATAGAGAGTACATTTATAAAGTTTGTGAATGATACTAAGCTAGGAGAGTTTACAAGTGCTTTGGGGGAGGATGAAAATTTGAAATGACCTGGTCAAACTGGAGAAATAATCTGATGTAAACAGGATGAAATTCAATATGGACAAATGCAATTTATTTTACTTGGGAAGAAACAATTACATTACTGTAGCCAGACAGGAACCCCCCTTGTAACATCCATTTTTGCTTGCCTGGAGCATCCAGGGCACACAGAGCAGAAGGCCCAGGCTGTGTGACCGTGAATGGCTGTAAACAGAGATACGCCAATTGCTGACCAAGAGGCTGCCAAGGAGTGCCCTTGACTCAAACCCATATTGATACGAACACACATCCATCCGCGCGGGGAGGAATCTCTCGCCCAGTAAAAAAATATCTAGTGCTCACAATTTAGTTATCTCTCTTGCAAGTGTAAATTAACTTGAAACTTGCTTGTAAGAACTGGCGCCACAAAACGGACCAGTACAATTCGGCATCTTAGATAAGAAAGAGAATACGGGCCCCCAGGGGTATAAAGATAGGTCCAGCAGCGCATTTTCTCTGAGTGTCAATCTACCATCTATCTGCTGGTCGGGTTAGGTGTTTGATCTCCCGAGGTTCCAAGGGGACGCCCACCTCGTATTCGTCTTTCCTAGGAATTGAGAGACCGGCCCTGGCCTGACACGCTGGAGTCGAGAGGCACAGAAAGGGGTAAAAATTGTACCTGGATGTGGTCCTTTAAGTATATATATACATAGACTTAGAGCTCTTTAAAGATTAAGCTGTCACTTGGTACCATTATTTCTATTTTCTATCTTTATTTTCTTTGTAACCATTTTTAAAATCTGTATTTGTTAGCATTTAAGAAATAGAGCAATAGCCATTGTAAACATATGCTTTTATAAGTCTTTTAATAAACCTGTAACTGTTTAAGCTTTAACCTAACTCCTTCAGTTGCTGTAACAGAACCAAGCACAATTTAAAAGAACTTCAGCCGGTCATAAAGGGACAGACATAGGGAGAGCTTGGGCGTTTGGATCTGTGTCACTCCCAGGTGACAAGATCCGTTGGGGCACCTTTCCAGCCTTTCCCAGGCTGCCCGCTGCGAAGGAACTTTGTGTTCTAGCAGTTAAAATCTAAGGTGTAATAAGCTCTTCCTATATAACGGGGCGTCTGTTGGCCTTCTGGCCACCCTCTGCGACGGATCCGCCGTCCTAGCAGTAAAGACACGGACGTTAAACCTTTTCTCGGAAGCATACACACACACACTGCCCTGACCGTCGGCTGACAATTACACACATACAAAATGGAAAATGATTGTCTAGGAAAAAGTATTACAGAAAGGGATCTAGGTTTATAGTAGACCACAAACTAAATATGAGACAATAGAGTAACACTGCTGCAAAAAAAAGCAAACATCATTCTAGGGTGAATTAGCAGGAGTGCTCTAAGTAAAATATGAGAAATAATTCTCATGTTTAGGCCTCCACTGGAATACTGTGTCTAGTTCCAGGCACCACGATTCAGGAAAGTTGTGGAGAAATTCAATAAAGTCCAGAGAAGAGCAACAAAAAATATTAAAGATCTAGAAAACATGTCCTATAAGGGAAGATTGAAAGAATTGGGTTTGTTTAATATGGAAAAGAGAAGACCAAGAGGGGATAAGATAACAATATCCAAGTATCTAAAAAAATTGTTATAAGGAAAAGAGTGAAAAATTGTTTTCTTTAAATTTTGATGATAGGACAAGAAGCAATGGAGATTTAGACTGGACATTAGGATAAAAAAATCTTAACTGTCAGAGTGGTTAACCACAGGCTTAAATTGCCTAGGTTAGTTGTGGAATCTCCATCACTATAGATTTTTTAAAACAGATTAAAGAAACACCTGTCAGGGATGGTCTAGATCAGGGGTCTCAGACTCCCATCCCATAGACCAGTCCCATCTGGAGTGATTGTGCAATCCATCCCGGGTTTCCTATCCATAAACCCAGATGTGAATGTTTCCCTGTTCTCAGGATAAAAATCTGTACAAAATATCCCAGCATACCACTATGTTTGATTCACGTCACAGCTGACAAAGAATATAATCTATATTACTGGCTGTCAATCTGTTTTGTGGTCAATTTCAACTATAGGTACACATGGATGAGTAGGTTGCAAAGGCCCAACTATCTTCTCACGTCTGGTGCACTTTACTAAAAAACAACAGAAAAGTAAAAGTGAGTAGTTATATTATGCCTGCATATCTGAGGTGTGTCTTGAGTCATGCTCTATGAAATCCAGGTGGTTTCAGTCACCCATAATAGACTGCTTTGTAGCCTAAATTCTTAAAACATGTTATTGTTTTTATAGCTTTTTTAAAGTAAAAGATCTTGTTTCTAACAAGCCTCACCCAGTACAGTTGCATGTACTGCCAAATTTGTTAGCCAATCAGATTTTTCCATATAGCTGGTCTATTTCTTAATGAGTGATGAGTGTTCTGTGACTCTACAACACATTCCTATCCAGTCAATTTCTTGTTCCTCTCTCTCTCTCTCTTGAAATATCAGTACCAAAGTAGTAAAGTTAAAAATTACCTTAGAAGATCATATTCTACTACCCTTACTCATGAAGAGAAGTATGGGTATGTCTACACTAGGTCGTTAGTTTGAGCTACATAGGCAAATGAGGGCAACCAGAGTTGCAAATGAAGCCCAGGATTTAAATATCCCGGGCTTCATTTGCATGTTTCCGGGTGCCACCATTTTTAAATCCCCTTTAGTCTGAACTAACTGCCCGCAGCTAGAGGCGGCAGTTAAACGTTAATTCGAACTAACTCCTTAGTTCGAATTAACTGTTACTCCTCATTCCACATATGCAACTTGGCTTAAATTCAACTAGATCTTCAGAGCATCAGTTACTGCAGATTTGCACCAAAACCAAACAATTTATGGCAAGTGGGAAACACCCTTTTTCAATCACAAAGGCTTTCCATAGCAGGGATTTATACTGAAGTTTTTCCTCAGACATGCAATTACATCAGAGTTGAAGGTGAATGAAAGAAGAAAAGCAGCAGTTAATTCCATCACATTCTGACTCAAGACATTCCCAGAGGCATTCAAACACTGCTACTGCAGCTACCTTTATATCAAAACAAGGAAATAAAATAGCACTGACAGTAAAATATAACATTTAAATTTGCAGTTCTAGTCCCTAGTCTGTGAACAGTGAGAAAATCAGCAGCATAATCTGCAACTTAGTTTAAAAACTGTTCTGAAAACTGTTGTTTGCAGAATTGCAAATCAAGCCCGGGATTTCAATATCCCGTGCTTGATTTGCATGTTCCCGGCCAGTCGCCATTTTAGAAATTGACTAGCCCGAAGTAACTGCCCGCATCTACACGTGGCAGTGAAACGGGATTCTGATTTAAAGCACCTAATTCAAATTAGGTGGTAAACCTCATTGCAGGAGGAATACCACCTAATTCAATTTAGGGCTTTAAATCGGAAGCCCGTTTCACTGCCTCATGTAGACGTGGGCAGTTACTTCGGGCTAGTCAATTTCTAAAATGGCGACCGTCCGGGAACATGCAAATCAAGCGCGGGGTATTTAAATCCCGGGCTTGATTTGCAATTCCGGTCGCCCTCATTAGCCTCCCTAGATCGATCTAGGGGGCTAGTGTAGACGTACCCTATGTCTTCCACATTTCCTAGAGTCACTATCCTTCATAGCAGTCTCCTACTTGGATCACAGCAGCCCCCACTGTAGATTTACCCAGTCTGAATTGATTCAAAACTGATGAGTAGCTGTCTGCTGTTGCAGGATTCCACAGGCAATTTACACTTGCTTCTCCACTGCCAGAGTGCGCCTCATTCTGGTATTCTTATGCTGCAAGGTGGGGGAAAGCAACCTGCAAACTTCCATTAAAGTTTTGCAGGCACTGCTGATTGTCCATACTCAAATAAATATGCGGCCCCATCAGCTTGTTTGATAGCACCAGAACAGGAATTCCACTGCATTCAGAGGATCGAATGCTAGTGGCATTTGCTAGACACTCAACTTAAGAGCTTCACAAATGAGTATGTTCATGACCTCCCAAGATTCTTCCTCATTTTGGTGGACCCTGGATAGGCTCTGGATATACTTCAGCATAAGGAATCAACATGGTTAAAATGATAGTCATAATGCTGTGATGTCCAATGGCTCCACAATGAGTTCCATGCTTATGTTGCTATGGCATCTGAGTGGATAATCAGGGGAAAAAAGGATGTGAAGAGACTGTTTACTATTGCATTCAAGCAATATGGAGGGAGAGGAGACAAGTGCATTATGGGATGCTGACAACATATACCCAGAACCTCCCACTATACAGTTTTGGTCCCAGCATGTACTGGGAGCATAATCCAGAATGCAAAGGGGTGCAGGAACTGTGGGATATGTACCCACAGTTCATCGCTCCCAAAGTTGAGGTAGCTACCATATTGGGGACAAACTACATCAAGTTTGTGTGCACAGTGGGGACATGCGCCTTCAATTTCACAAAATTGGGTACTAAAAATTGGCCTTAATAAATTCAATCTTATTTTATAGTGGATATGACCTAAGAGTACTAAGAAAAAAAAGTAACTGTGTCTGTTGACAGTTCCAGTAGAGGGAAGTCCACCACCAGAGTTCAATTGGAGGAAAGACAGTCTATGGGCTTGTGGTTAAAGGACTCAGCATGGACTCAGAAGATAGGGGTTCAACCCCTGTCTTCGATATAAAGGCTTCTCATGAGCTCCTGGGTAAATCACTTAATCTATCTAAGCCTCAGTTTCCCATATGTAAATTCAGGGATAATAATACTTCTTCCCAAACAGAGATGTAGTAAGGATAAGTTGGTTCATTTTTCTGAAGTCCTCAGCCATTACAGTGATAGAGGCTAGACAGAAATATATCTACAAGGGAAAGTAAATACGGACATGAACCAAAGATTATGGAGGAAAGGCTTCAAGGAGAACCATACAACTTTTCTTCTTATCATTTGGGAAATTCCAAAGGATTTGCCCCCAAAGCATAGTAATCTTTTCCAACTCTGACACTGCCATTATTCCAGATTTTTTTGAAGTGGTGAATGCCTATTAACCAGTCTTGAGGGAGATGCTTTGCCATCTGTTTATGGAATGCCCTATTCTCACACTTGCTCAAACGTGAGTTTTCACCAAAACTTTTTTTGTATTTTCCCATAAAATATCCCCTGACCAAGAGAAGTCTTTATCTACAAAACATTTTAAAAATATACTGAAATCAGTTTTATATTGCATAATTATATAAAAGTAAAATTGTATGTATTCTGATATCTGTTAAGCTTTTTAAAAAGGGTTTCTTAAACACAGTTATTTGGCTTTTCAACCCAAAGTGTGTCCCCAGTTTTAGACTTGTCCTTTTAGCTGAAGGGAAACTAATGTTTCCAGCAAGCAACATGGTGGTGAAAATTCCATGAGAAGAAAATATTGCCAGTGTCTCAACTCACAAGACCATAGCATTGGGTGCAATCTTCAGTTAAAAGCAGCTCGTGCTGTAACCCTACTTAAAAAGATGGAGAATTAAAACTGGAAATACTTCAAACAATTTTAAGAAGTGAAATTTTAGAACATATGTTGATTTTTCTGAGCTTTAATTTGAATTAAGGGTCCAACTGAAGTAAGAGTACATGTACAGCTTACATACCCTTTATGGAAACTCCATTTTCAAAAAAGCATGGAATTCACTTGTTCCACAAACTGCAATTTGCAATTCGTGAAGTTCCGACATTTCATGCTCCAAATGGTAAATATGCAAAAATACCAAAATATGGCCCTAACTTCAGAGAGAAAGGACGTGATGGACTCATAGTCCAACTGCAATGCACCTATTATTAGTGCTGAGCACATTTTTTTGTCTGAAAATTTTGTCAAAATATGTGGAAACACCTAAAGATTTTGTGAATTCATGTCAGTTGTGCTGAATTATTCAGTTGAGAAATAAAAAACATAAACATTTTGAAAATGTAAAAACACTTCATTATGATATCTTTGAAATCAAGCATTTTGAATTTTTTTAGTCAGAATTTTCACTCCACCATCAACCTTAGCATGGACCAGTCCACACAAGAGATCCACTTCCTGGACGCTACAGAACAAACAAATTATGGTCTCATAAACACCACCCTGTACTGGAAATCTACTAACCGCTATTCTTTCCTACATGCCTCTAGCTTCCATCCAGGACACATTACATGATCCATTGTCTACAGCCAGGCCCTAAGGTACAACCATATCTGTTCTAATCCCTCAGATAGAGACAAACACCTACAAGATCTTTATTAAGCATTCTCAAAACCAAAATACCCACTTGACAAAGTGAAAATAAATTGACAGAGTTAGATGAGTACCCAGAAGTCACCTACTACAGAACAAGAAGGAAAATAACAAAACAGCACTGGTAATCATCTGCAGCCTATAGCTAAAACCCTTTCATCACATCGTTGACAATTTACAAAGTATCCTGGAATATGATCCCTCACTCTTACAGATCTTGGGAGACAGGCCAGACCTCACCTACAGACAGCACCCCCTACCTGAAGCAAATACTCACCAGCAGCCACACATGTGCCAGAAATGTCCCTCTGCCATAATACTGGCCAAACCAGACAGTTTGCGCCAAAGGATAACTGAGCACAAATTAGAAATCAACAAAGGTAACATACAAAAACCTGTAGGAGAACGTTTCAACCTCCCTGGACACACAGTAATGGATTTAAAAGTAGTCATCTTTCTACAAAAAAACTTCAGAACCAGACTACGAAGAAAAACAACAGAGCTGCAATTCATTTACAAATTTAACACACTCATTTTAGGATTGAATAAGGATTTAGAATGGTTCTCTCTCTACAAAGGCAGTTTTCCCTCTTTTAGATTTCACTTCTTCTCATCAACTGCTGGGAATGAGTCACATCTACCCTGACTGAATCGGCCTTGTTAACACTAGTCCTACACTTAATAAATAACTCAATTTTTTTATTATATCCAAATAAATCTGTTAGTCTTTGGGGTAACATAGGATTCCTCATATTTTTTTCAAAATTACTTGTTGCTTCTACATTTATTTTAATTTTATTTTTTAAAATCCCAAACCCATAAAAGGGTAAACATTGAAAACAAACCATTTCGTTTCAGATCAAATGAAACATTTAGACAACCTACATTTTTTAAGTGCTGTCTCTGGGGAATGACTCTTTTGTTTGTACCCAAAATAAATGCCTTCCCCAATTTTTCAAAATTGTCAACTAATAGGAAAATCAATTATATGCCTAGCTCTAGTATACTGCTGCAGATCTTTTCTGAGCCTCTCTTTTGTTACAACTTTTGATTTGCAGTGAGTTTGTTGAATTCTTTAAACAAGGATTCAGTAAATTAGGGAGTCCTGATTCTCCAGCTGCATAATGAGTAATTCCAATTGACTACAATGGGAGTTATGCATCTACATTAGTCCTTCTGCGAAAACAAAGATAAACTAAGAATGGAGGGGTTGAGAACCACAATTCTCCCAGTTAAAAAAAGTTGGGGGAAGACAGAAAAAGGTCCCTTTTTCAAATATTGACCTTACAAAGCAGTTGATCCATGGTCTAAAATGATTACTGTTCCCGTATTTGATTTTCATTTACAACTATTCAGTTTCTTGATACCTGGCCACTATACAAGTATATATTAATCATTTTCTGATTTGAGCATGTATCCTGCTGTAAAGGGGGGCTGATCCTCAGCTACAGTAAATTTGCATAGCTCAGCTGGAGTCAATGAAACTACACTGATTTATACCAGCCTAGGATATGGCTCAGGATCTCTGCCAAAACATATTAATGTCCCCATCTGTATTTTTTTTATGAATCAGATACTAAAAAATTGCATATGTTTCCAATTTTAAAAGACTTCTCCTACTCTAGTACTTTTCGAAAATAAAAAAAAGTGTTTGTATTGCATGAGACAAATTCTGCTATCAGTTATACTGGTGTAAATCTGAAATAAATCCATTGGCTCTAATAGTTTCACTCAGATTTACACTTACATAATTTAGTGACACATTTGGTCCCATAGCTTCATTATTATGAAAATTCAATGATTAGATCATCACTGCAAATTGCCATTTTTGTGACAAACTCAAATTTAATTTTTATGTTAACTGCTGCTCCTATCATGACACATCAGCAGACTTTTTAATTTTTGTGGGAAAAGAAATGTGTGTCATGTAAAAAATCTCTTTCAACTCAAAGGCTGTTTGTTTATTCTCTCTTATAGCTATAAAAATTAAATGATTATGCCTTTCTGTCTTTAAGAAAAGAGTTTTCAACAGCAATATGTATGTATGTAAGTTTCTGAAATGAACATTATTGTGTCTCTAAAAGATCATTATTAAGATGTTCAAGCACAAAAAATGTATTAGAATAGAGTTGTTGAACCCATAATTAAAATATATAACTAAGAAGTATGTTGAAAAAAATCATAAATTAAAAGAACTAAGGTGAAGGATCATTCCTAGAAATTTACATACTCGTGGTCCTAGTGTTTTCAAGTTAAATTGTTGCATGCTAACTTCAATTTGCCTCTAACATACTAATATTCCTCTCTTTTATTCCTGCTTGCCTTTTGTTTCTCTCTTATGTTCACAATTAGCTTTTGATATAAGTTTGAAGCTTAAAAAATGTCCTACAGGGAACATAAAATGAATTAAATTACATTGAATCTGAGGTTTAACATTACTTCAGCTGACTGAAAAAACTGGTTTCTCTGTATCATACTCCTTGCTTTAGAAAGGGGGAGTCTGTTTAAGATACGTCTTGTCCCATGTATTGATGAGTCTCCTGGGAGCTCTTAAATTCTGGAGGCTGAAACCATCTGTTCACTCTAATACTGGGTACAGTGTAAATTTCCCTTCACTCTCAGTTATCATCAGCTTCTTTGACCACTGACATGGTCACGTCATCCCTAGGGGTTTATCACCATCAGAATTACCTCTGAGCAACATTTTAAAAACTATGGCAAAATTCTTCGCAGCAAGATTAGATTTTTGTTACAATTCAACAAGTGCACTGCTTTAATCTGTCACCACTGGTGGAATATGAATCTAAATAAATGTAAAGGGATAGCTAATATTTGTTGCTAATCCCAGTTCATGTTACTTATCTTTAGATCCACTTCATCTATATAATGAGATATGGACCAGACTCACTCGACCACTCTGCACCAGAGTGTGCTAAAATTACAGCTGAAACCGCCTATGTTTTCTCATTTAGTGTTTAGTAGCACTACAATCCAAAAGAGGTGGCTGGAGTAAGGTGCCTCAGCTATACTCAGCAGATGGACAGTCCCTTGGGAATCATTGTCAGCTATCCTAGGTTATATTAGGACAGCTCCCAGTTTGTTCTCAAGTATGCAGAGACAGAGTTCAATATAGGTGTGGAACAATAATGTGACAGAGAATTTGTGCCTTATAACATTCGAAACTTGGACAGAAATATTAATGATTGTCACGAATGCTATATCCCTTATAATATTGCTTTGTATTTCTTTTTTAAGAGCAATAAGACACTCTACAGTGTTCATTTTTATTTGGATTATGACTTTTCTTAGTTATTAAATTCACTTATCGTTAGGCCTTAATCATTCCACCACCATTCTAGACATGCTCTTGTTGCCCAATGCTTTTGCCCACTGTGATCCAAAAATTCCAAAGCTAAACCTCAGACACTGTTCATTCCAATTTAGCTCTATACAAGGCCACCAATGGGGAAGAAGGGGAAAATGGAGCAGTAGCAAAGTTGACTCCAATCCCAGCTGATTGTTCTTCTACCCAAGAACATATTTGTGATGAATTCTGTTCACTACAGAACTTTGGAGTGTGAGAACATCCTTCTAGTTCGAACTAGGGTGGCAGTGTAGACATACCCTTATAGACTAACAGATGTATTGGAGCATAAGCTTTCGTGGGCAAAGACCTACTTTGTCAGATGCAAACATCTGACGAAGTGGGTCTTTGCCCACGAAAGCTTATGCTCCAATACATCTGTTAGTCTATAAGGTGCTATAGGACTCCTTGTCACTCTAACAGGATTATTACTTAACAATCTAGCAATAGTGCTGTGAATCTCTGTGTGCAAAATAAATTTATACAAAGACTGGGTTTGCAATTACTCTGCTTCCTGGTGATTCAATCAAGCTGGTCAGTATTTCTGTGATGTATCCTTTCTTTCAGAAGCTTAGCACTGACCAGGTATAACATCTAGTATTCACAACTTCAGTGTTATAGGGAATAAAATCTATATATAAATAGAAACTGAAGAAGCCACTTCTCATAAACTCATCAGGGGGCTGATTCATCTAACTCACAAGAGACAAGCTGTAGGACATTTGTCAAAATGTCCTCATAACAATGGCCATACTATGTCAGGTCAAATGTCTATTTAGCTAAGTATCCTGTGCTCCAACAGTGGCTAATGTCAGGTGCCCCAGAGGGAATAAACAGAACAGGTAATCATCAAGTGATCCATTCCATCACCCATTCCCAGCATCTGACAAAGAAAGACTAGGGACACAATTCCTGCCAATTCTGGCTAATAATGATTGATGGCCTATCCTCCATGAATTTATGTACCCCTTTTTTGAACCCTGTTATAGCATTCCTTTTGTTTGTTTTAAACTTGTTACCTATTAATTTAATGACCCCTATTTCTCGTGTTATGCAAAGGAGTAAATATCTTTTTTATTCACTTTTTCCACACCAGTCATGAATTTTGTAGAGCTCTATGATATCCCCGCTTAGCTGTCTCTTTTCCAAGCTTTTCCAAAGTCCTAGTCTTATTAATCTCTCCTCATATACCCCAATCATTTTTGTTGTCTTTTGCTGAACCTTTTCCAATGTCAATATATCTTTTTTGAGATGAGGTGACCAAATCTGCACACTGTATTCAAGATACGGGGCATATCATGGATTTATATAAGGCATTAAGATAATCTCTGTCTTATTTTCTATACCTTCTGTTTGCTTTTTTGACTGCTGCTGCACATTGAGTGGATGTTTTCAGAGAACTATCCACAATGACTTGATCCACAATCCAAGATCTTTCTCTTGAACAGCCATTTTAGTCCCCATCATTTTGTACGTATATTTGGAATTATGTTTTCCAATATGCATTACTTTACATTTATCAACATTAAAATTCATTGGCCATTTTGTTGCCCAGTCACCTGGTTTTGTGAGATCTCTTTGAAGCTCTTCACAGTCTGCTTTAGATTATTTTGAGCAGTTCAGTACCATCTGCAAATATTGCCACCTCACCATTTTCCCCTTTCTCCAGATCATTTATGAATATGTTTAATAGGATTGGTCTCAGTATAGACCCTGCGGGACCCCACTACTTACCTCTTTCCATTCTGAAAACTGACCATTTATTCCTACCCTTTGTTTCCTTTCTTTTAACCAGTTATCAATCCATGAGAGGACTATCCCATGACAGCTCAATTTCTGTGTTGCTAGTATATCAGGAGCTAGCTGGCACATCCTACAAAATGAGTTGAGCTAGTCAGGGAGCAGGTGTGGCCAGACTAAGCCATCTAGGTCAGCTTCTACTAGTGGAGATCTTGAGATGAACCCATGGGAATTTTAAAAGGTATCTCTCTTTATAATCCTTGATGGAGGAAGAAGATGGTAATGCCTCCTACACTACTTGATGTGAATACCTCTACAGGCAGAATGGGTTCAAAATGCACACTCTTGTGATCATAGGGATGATTTGAGCTCTTAGCTTTCTTCTTTCCAATGACGATAGTGCATTATTATGTTTATTTATTTTTGTTTTGTTTAAACTTGGTTTGTGGATTAAGTAAAATATGTACATTATTGCAAAATGAATATAAAATGTCTTATTATTACTCTCACTTCCAAAAACTATTATCAAATGAATACCCAATTAATATTTTACCCTTAAAAAGTGTTCTATGCCATACGATTTTCACCTTATGATAACCTATCCTGAATATCCTACAGTAAACCATTATTCTCGTGAATCAAGAGGCCTGAATGGTATTAACTTGGAAATCACTTTGGATGTAGGACACTGCCTCCCACCAGGGGTATGATTTGCTACCTTTCCAGCACTTCTAGCCTACACCAACTTGGAAGAAGAAAAGATCAAATAAGATATTTATCAGTGCTCTAGAATATAACAATAGGAAAGAAATTACACTAGCAATCAAACAAAAAAGTCTAAGCCTAAAACTTCATTAAAACTGGAAATACATATGTGCCTGAAAATTAAACAATCTGCTTTACTTCCCCAGGACAGAAGAAAGGAATCCAACAAATGGTTGAGAACTCTGTTACTTGTAAACCACAGAACAAACTTATTAAAATAGCATGCTATTTTAGCTGAAGAGCACTTCCTAATTACTCACAGCACAACATGAAAACATCAGAACCCCAGACCATTTCTAAATTGTCATGTAAAATAGAACTAATGTCTTTTTTTAAAGAATCCTTATTAGCAGAAGAGAGGAAACTGGGACCAGAGGAGATTTGAATATGTATGCTGGGTGTTATTGCATTTGTTACCGTCCAGGCTTATATAAGCTTCTACACAGAGGGTGGGTGGGTGCGTATTTGTGTGTGTACATATTACACACAAATACATTATCTACTACAGATATAACATTTTAACTTGAATCAGAAAACAAACCAATAATGAATTTAATTGTATTTTGACTAACAAGTTTGGTTTGTTCAGCTGCTGACTGGTACTATGCTGTTTAGAATAATTATTTTATTTTACTTCTCTGCTACATCTTACTATGTTTTAACATTTTCCTTTTAAAAAAATACAAACCATTAAATAGGAATATCACTAATTCAATATAGTATTACAGTCATTGTGTACAATAAATACATACCAGTCCAGATCACTTTCAGTTAACAAGAAATTACTCTCAGAAGGAAAATATTTATTTTTGAGAGATGAGTCTGATCAAGTAAAAACACTAAGTCTTTTATATCCATTTGTAAAAATTACAATTAAGATTCATATAATTTTCCATTTCTTTATGTCAGATAACAGAAAAATTGAAAAAGCGAATGTAGGCAACTTCTACAAGGGTTACTCATGCCTGTAGTCTCTGTGCCCATAAACACTTCCACTGAAGTTAATAGAACTGTTCCAGTGAGTAAAAAGAAACACTTATCTTACAAGAGTTTTGCAGTTAAACCCAAAGGCCTGATTTTCATGTATATTTACACTGCTTTATAGTACCAGAGAGATATGAAGTACCTTTAGTTTAATGAGAATCAAGCCCTATATCATAATCATAGGGCCACTGCCCCATTTTGAGCTATAGGTTAAATATTACTTACAATGCAAGAACCTACAAATATGCATTGAACACCTAATTGACAAGTAATGGCAAAATAATACTCAGAGTTGAAAATAATTTGTTGAAAATAATAATTAGCTACATTTTTCTATTCTTAAATGTAATGGACACAACCTAGAATGTTGTCTGTTATATTATTTAAATCAGAATGGAATTAGTATATGAGAAGATTGCAGCTTCCTTAACAAGTATGTACTTTTCAATTTAATTTTTCACAAAAACATAATGTTTCACTTATTAACATCACTTTTTTATGCACATGAACATATCATATTCCTATGGGATGCAATATTTAACCTGTGCCAAGTATTTTAAATAACATTCATTTTAAATCGGAAAAAAAATTGTGAGTTCTTATATTGGCTTTCCCAGCTGAATTAACATGGCAGATTAAAACCAGATTAAAGTTTACTACAAGAAGATGTCCTTATCCATTATAAGTCCACAAGAGTGCATGCAAATTACTTGGAAAAGAGCACTTTACTACCCTTGGGTGTTTCACTAAGTGAGGTGGAGTTTTAACATTTTCTTATAGACCATCTTAACCCTCCTATCTAGAAGAATCTAAAGGAGGTATTCTTTAAAGAAAAGGAAATGGAGAAAAAGGGTTTCAGGACTCCTATGACTGTTATGGAAGGGAGCTTCCCCTCATTTATACTCCCCCTTAATCCTTATTCAAGGTGGGGGAGATTGTGAGGTCCCAGCAGGGCTGCCTTTCATAAATATTATGAAAAAGTTTCTTAAAAAATCAAACTACTAGAAATTGAAAAATACCAAAAACTTATATTGGGCAAGGCATCATGATTCCAAAAAAATGCATATCATTCTAAATCTCTATGATATTTTAGAAAACAATACATTGTTACACAGACAAATTTCACAACACACATCTATGAATACAGTTTGAAATTAAAACAACATTAGACTGCAACTTGAAATAGATATAAAAGATGATTTCTCACCCCTCAGAATAAAACTGGAACTTTCATTTCTAGAAATGGCTATGCCCATATACCCTCTTCATCATCCTGCGTGCCAGATATTAGAAGATGCACAGTGAAGATGTTAGCATTGGAATGAAAGAAGAAAAGGTTAGTTACCTTGGTGCATGTTAAAATACAGAGATCTTGGCTATTAAAAGCATGAGTTACAAAGAAATATTTGTTTCACTTTTAAGCATTAAACCAACAGACCTTTTTTTCTATACATAAGGGTACGTCTACACTAGCCACCTAGATTGATCTAGGGAGGCTAATGAGAGTGACCGGAATTGCAAATCAAGCCCAGGATTTAAATATCCTGTGCTTGATTTGCATGTTCCCGGCCGGTCGCCATTTTAGAAATTGACTAGCCCGAAGTAACTGTCTGCATCTACACGTGGCAGTGAAACGGGATTCCGGAATAAAGCCCTAAATCAAATTAGGTGGTATTGCTCCTGCAATTAGGTTTACCACCGAATTTGATTTAGGGGCTTTATTCCAGAATCCCATTTCACTGTCACATGTAGCTTTAACATGGGCAGTAACTTTGGGCTAGTCAATTTCTAAAATGGTGACTGGCCAGGAACATGCAAATCAAGTGCAGGATATTTAAATCCCGGGCTTGATTTGCAATTCCGGTCATCCTCATTAGCCTCCCAAGATCAATCTAGGGGGCTAGTGTAGACGTACCCTAAGAGAATTTGCATGTATAGCAACCAGAACAAGAACAATGAAGTAAAACATTCTTCCTACCCAGTTAAAACATTGTGTCTAAAGTGGATTATAAGATTAAATATTAAAAGATTATATTTTTTAAAAGCTGATGGCACATAATGTGAATGTACACTTATTGCAGAAACAATTTAAATTTCTCATAAATAAGCAAAGAAATAATTACTATAATCAAATGGTTTCACATTCAGTAAGGTTAAAAGATACAATAAAAACTGCTGAGGAATCAAAAATTTCTTTTTAGTGAAGTATACTTTTCTAACATATAATCAAATATATCATTTAACCATCACTTAAATACTGTATATTGCTAGAATACTGTAAGTCAATTTTTTTGCTCTTTTTTGGGTTATTATGGTAGGGGTTTTATGTTTGTCACAGTAATAGTTGTCCATGGAATATTCATATATTCATATTGTTAAAAAAAATCATTATTTGGGATACTTCTCTAATAAAGAAGAGTGTTCCTTCCAAAAAAGGTGTTCCACAAGAATGGAATGTTTCTCTCCTTTGCATGTTTATTTGTAGATTACAGTTTTAGTATGTTCCTTAATCTCCTTACTCAGAGATGTATGTATATGTACAGGGCTTGCTGAACTTGCCCCACTCGCCAGCCGTGCTGTAACCTGGCTCTTCCGGGTTACAATCTACTTGCCACGGGCGAGTAGACCGTATAATTTGTCGAGCCCTGTATATGTACACATGCTACACTTGTCTCTATGGACTTCATGAAAGCAAGAGTTAGATATTTATGAATATTGGGAGGAAGATAAAACAAGATATAATATATAATTTTACAATACTTTTTTCTTACATGATATGAAATACACATGTAGATAGACAAGCATATAACATGTTCATGTTATATGTGTTTATTTAATTTAATTTAACATTTCAAAAAATCTTCTTTTCTAATATTTTAAAATGCACCCATTTGTATTTTTTAAATTAAAAAAAATACATGGAATTTTTCAATATTCTAGCATTGAAAACTAGCTGATGTAATGTAAATTGCTGGCATTTAATTCAATCTAAAATAAATGAAACGAGTGGTAATTAATTATGATTGAAACAGACAGGAATTTTAGTGAGAAAGTATACACTGCCAGTATCACTACTGTTCTTAGTCCATTCTAGGAACAAAAAAAAGAGCTCCCAGATGTCAACTGTTATTAAAAACCAGATGTTAAGAAAGATGTCTTCCATGTTGCTGAATTAAGTAAAGAAATCTGACAGTCAAATATAAACTTAGCTATCATTTAACACAGAAGAAACTCATTTAAAGTTACCTTGGAATATTTCTTACTTTTAGGGTTTACACAGCTAAAACAGGCAGAAAAGAAAGTGTAATATCTGAATATTATTATTTTCAATTAAGGTCCAAATCATTCACAGCTCCCATTTTCTGGCTTCATTTTCCTAGGTGACAAAATCTGAATAGCTCCCACTGACTTCCAAAGGAATTATTCAGGCTGTTGGTTTTAGTTGAATAACTTAGAATTCAATAAAAGTTTTGCAAGCTTAAGGGCGGAGGAAACACTACACAATTTTTCTCATATAGCGTATTTTGATTCCATTACATTCACCCAAGAAACACAAGTCATGTTAACATGAAATTAAATTTCCATATTCTGATCTCCCTAGAGAATCTGTGTATCTCTTTCTTTGAAGAAGAGAAAGCAGATTATCTAATTTTGGAGAATGACCTCACCAAGTGCCAGCACAAGACAATGGCTTAGGATCCTGAGCAGCTCAAGGGTCCCCCCTCTTATTACTATGTTGTGTGTGGGGGGAGGGGATTCCGGTGTATGGTCCCTAAGGCTATGTCTACACTACCAGGTTATTTTGAAATAAGTTATTTTGAAATAATAATTCCCAGAATAACTATTTTGAAATAAGCTTATTCCTCTTCACAAGCATGAGTTATTATTTCAAAGTAACGGGGTTAGTAGTGTGGACGCTCATCTTGTTATTTCAAAATAAGGGGTGTTTAATCTTTTGTGGGTCCAGGCACTAGAACATGGCCATGATCCCTGCCTCTCCAAGGCTATGCCCACCCTGCTCTGATTGGCCTCGTCCCACTGATGCCCTGCCTGCCACTTGCATGAGAGGAACAAGCAGCAGGCAGGGCCACAGGGGAAAGAGGCCAAGTGGACACAAGCAGATCAGGTCCATTCTCCGGGCATTATGTTCCTTATTGAGCATGGGCCAGCACCGCTGTAAAATCCATTATTCAGGCCAGAGGTGGGTTGGCTGGGGACCAAGATTGATAAGGGGAAGGGCTGACAAACCCTGCAGGTATATGTTGAAATGATTATGGAATAAAACTGTGGCCTACTTAAACCCCATCCAGTAGCTTCTGTCTTTCTTCAAGCATAGCCAGACAATGATGGAGGTTGTGGTTTTATGAGACACCATAGCTGAACTAGATCTTTATATGACCATTTCTTTTTCAGTGGTGTTACAATTTTTGTAAAAGTAGTGCTACAAAACTAAAACCACTTTACTGAACTACTATAAATTGCACCTGCTCCTTATGGATATGCCTTTCAATAGTATTGCATATAAATCAATAGTAGACTAGGTCCAGTGTGTGCACTATGAAAGACATACCTAAGGATGTACCTGTGTATTTTCCACTGCATAATCTGATTGTCAAAATTCATTTTTAATGTTGCAGAATGATTTTTATGGGCCAAATTTTACTCTTGGATTTATTCAAATGACTATTACTGATTACAGTGCAAAGCCACTTGTATGTGGTCTTATATTGATAAAAACATATATAGTTAGATTTTCCAGCTGTACCAAAAGAAGAGCGTGAAATATTTGACATGGGTTTAAACAGGGCACAACTTTATTAACAAATATCTGGCAGATAAAAGTGTACAATGCAGGTAGCCCCACATTTATTCCATAATTACCCAGGGAGCTTTTATCAACTCCCCCTTTTTTTCCATCCAGGCCCCTCCAGAAAATTTATTGCCAGGACTGCTTTGTCCATACAAGTCCCTCCGGCAAATCCATTGCTAGAACCTTACCATCTCCCCCCACCTTATTGAAGGGTTAAGATGATCTAGAACAGCATTTCTTAAAGTGTTTTCCGTGGCACATATGTGTTCTGCGAAGCAGTCAGAGGTGTGCCACGGAGAGAACAGAATTCAAAATAGCCGTCCTTAAAGAGACAAGGGTATAGGAGGGGCTGCAGGGTCTGGGAGGAAGCTGTGACCTGGGAACAGGGCAGTAGAGAGGTATTGGGTGGTGATCCGGGGCAGAGAGTTTGGGTGTCGGAGGGTGTGGGATGCTAGAGGTAGGCTCTGGCCAGGAGACAATTACCTAGGCAGCTCCTGCTCAGCAGCCCAATGGGACCCACTGTAAGGCTCCCTGCCTGCCACAGTCCCAGAGCTCAGAGTGGCTGCTCCATGTGCCTCCTCCTGTGCCGCACAGGTGGGAGGAAATCTACATGCACTGCCCCTGCCCCCAGCATACTCTCTCAGCTAATTCAGCAAATGGGAGCTGAGAGATTGTGATGGGGGCAAGAGCAGCCAATGGGAACCAGCCAATGGGATCTGAATGACTGTGCTGGGGGATGGTGCAGCGGGCAAAGGTTTCTTCTCCTTCCTGTGCAGAGAGGCAGATGGAGCAGCTGCTCTGAGCCTTGGGGCTGCTCCCGGCCTGAGGGTCCTGGTGGGGTGTCCATGGGCCAGATTGAGAAGCTTGGTGAGCTGTATCTTACCTGCCTTTGGGCTTAGGAGTTGCTCCTCTTAACGATTTCAACATAATAAATCATCAATAAAATTGATTGTTCCAGTTACTACACAGCACAATCCCATTTGTCACATCGAATGGGGAACGGGGCCAAATCAGATCATCAAAAATTTGGATAATCAGGGGAATGGGGAAGTGCGAGGCTGCACCACCATCTAGCGGCCCCAGGAGGAATTGCTTGCTTCTGGCCCTGTGTGCGCTGGTTGTTAGGTTAATATGGAAAGCTGCACAATGGGAGGTTCGAAGAATGGAGCTCTACTGCCTCATCTGTATTGACTCCACATGCTAGGCCACCCCATATTATACACTGCTGCTAGCGACTCTCTCACACGAATCCTCACAGCTCCCCAAACTCCCTAGCCTTGAAACAGGTAGATCAATAGAGAACAACAAAGTCCTGGGTCTCCTTCCTGTCACTGGCCCCACAGATCATCCAATCAGCAGTGGGACTCTGACGGGTAGGAAGGCATAGGAAAAGGGAAACAAAAACGACAAATTCCAAAGTCCCCACTGATGATAAAGGAGAAAGGCCTAAGTGGGAAAATAATTCTACCAATTTAACTTAGTGTTTCCTATGCCTTGCACTTGGCCAGCACAAGGTGGATCAAGCTGTATTGGTACCAAGCCTCTCACAGGATCTTACCTTCTCCACAGGGATGTCTGTCTTCTAGCTCAATTAGTTCTGGGAAAGGAGAACACTCCAAAGAGGCTCCACCTCAGGCTCATATTTGTTACCCTGCATCCTCTTTCAGTTCTCAAGGGCAAACCACAAGAAGGAGACTCCCTGCAGCAAAGCCATGGGAGTCTCTGAGATTGCCCTAACCTGCAGCCTGTCCTACCTGGCTGCTGTCATGGTCTCTCTGTGAGGTCACCACATCTCAACATCCTTTAACCAATAAGCTGAAGCACTGTAAAAGGCCTTGTGATGTCATTGCCACACCCACTCCTGCCCTGCTGGACTAATGTCCTGCCCCTGGTCAGCCTCTTTGCATGTATGAGCTGTGTCATACTGTGGACTGTAAGTGATCACTGCCTATTAATCAGCTGGGTGGGCCGGAAAGAAATGTTTGTCAGGCTGGATCCAGCACCTGGGCCTGATTTTATCCACCCCTGAGCTAGAGTTTGATAACTAAGTAAAGTCAGATAACTCAGTGCCAAAATGAAAGTATGATTCTTTAAAGCTCAATGAGATTTATAGCCAGCCAGAACATTCTTGATGCATTACGGTACAAATTGAAAGTTACAGTTTTACAAATGTCCCAGCAATCATTACCATCAGAGACCTGCATCAGAAAAAGTGCTATCCTCTCATCTCATTGTGTACCATGGAGTGACATTAATTTATGAATTTTTCAAACAATAAACTATAATCAAGCAATTTTCAACTGATGTATGTGTATACATTGGTGCTGTGTCTAGACTGCATCCCTTTTCCGTAAAAGGGATGCAAATTAGACACTTCGCAATTGCAAATGAAGGGGGGATTTAAATCCCCCCCACTTCATTTGCATAAAAATGGCTGCCGCTTTTTTCCAGCTCAGAGCTTTGCCGGAAAAAAGCGCCAGTCTAGACGCGGATCTTTTGGAAAATAAAGCCTTTTCCGAAAGATCCCTTATTCCTTATAGGGAATAGGAATAGAAATAAGGGATCTTTCGGAAAAGGCTTTATTTTCCGAAAGATCTGTGTCTAGACTGGAGCTTTTTTCCGGCAAAGCTCCGAGCCGGAAAAAAGCGGCAGCCATTTTTATGCAAATGAAGCAGGGGGGATTTAAATCCCCGCTTCATTTGCAATTGCAATGTGTCTAATTTGCATCCCTTTTACGGAAAAGGGATGCAGTCTAGAAACAGCCTAGCCATTTTTCAGATCTTGATATTTCAGTTGGTTTATATATTTTAAAATACTGAAAAGTTACCAGCTCACATTAGATATTAATTATATCCAAATGGTAAATCAAAAGCAAGTTTTCAATTATACACATGCAAAAAACCATCTGAAATCCAAAATATATATTTTCGCAGTATTATTTTCTAAAATAGCTAATGTTTGCATGCTACGTTCATTTTGGTAATCTATGCACAAATCTTCTAACTTGACTTGACCACAACTCTGCTGGCCGTTAATACCAATATAATTCTGTTATAATGCTCCAATGATTCTGATTGAGTGCCTACTGAAATTAATGGCAAAACTCCAACTGACTCGAGTGTTGCACAGTTAGGTTCTTAACTTGTAGTGCTTGGCAAGCTTGCACAAAATATGTCCATTACAATACTGAAGTGTATCAAAAATAAATTTCATAAACATATTTCTCAGGTTCCAGAGATTTAAGGTCTATCATTCAATGGTAAAACTGTAGAATTAAATCTTAGATGACTAGAATTCTATTAAGGAAGAGATTAGAAAAGGGATATCATGTTATTCGTGGCTAAGATAATATGTATGTTAATTTTTGTAACACACAAGGTGACTGAAAATTATAATCCCAAATGACTGCTGCCATGTACATTAGGTATCCTGTACACAAAGTGAGTGCAAATTGAATGTAAAAGGGTCTCATTTTGATGTGATAGCATTTCGCACTCACACTGTATCTCATTAGTATAAACAGCTGCAAAAAATACATAAGAGTGAATCAGCCCTTATAGAACTGCAAAGTATTTTTTGTTAACAACATGCTACTATTTTTATTAAAATGCTTTATCTAAAATAAACTAATTCTAAAATACTAGCTGGAATAAAATCTCTTTTTAGAGACATATTTGAGAATACAGATAACAGAAGAACCCAGATGAATTAAGCTGTTTTGCCTTTCTTACTACAAAAGAAGACCCTACCTAACAAGGCTTATCACAGGTCCCTTTCATGTTGCATGAATGCTAAGAATTAACCTCTTAATGTGGGGTAAGTTCATCTGGTGATAACCTGTTCATCTCTTGAACTCATTTTCTGAAGACTGATTTACCATCATATCTCCTTATAGTGTGTGGCTAGTGATGGTTCATTAAACATGTAACTACAGGCCCTGAGGCATTGCAAACAGTGATACTTACATATATTAATTCCCTCATAATTATTTCTATTTTCTTTGATGAACACATTTACTTGCTTTGTAATAAAAGGTCTTCTAATTATACCCTTTAAACTCAGGAAATCTTAAACAACTCTGAGAATGTTTTATCTGTTAGTAACTTATAAGACACTTATAAGGAAGAAAGCGACAAGGAATCCTGTGTCACCTTATAGATTAACAGATGTATTGGAGCATAAGCTTTCATGGGCAAAGACCCTCTTCGTCAGATGCATATAGTGGAAATTTCCGGAGGCAGGTATAAATATGCAGGCCAGAATAAGGCTAGAGATAACGAGGTTAATTCAGTCAGGGAGGGTGAGGCCCACTTCTAGCAGCTCATCTGGAGGTGTGAACACCAAGGATACATCTAGACTACATGGCTCCATTAATGGAGACATGTAAAATCATTTACTCGGCATAGTCAAAGTAGCAGGGATTTAAATAATCCCCACTTCATAAATTAAAAAAAAATGGCCACTGCGCTGTGCGGACGATCAGCTGATTCAGCACAGCACGTCAGTCTAGACACAGAGCAGTCGACAAGAGATGCCTTTGGTATGCCTGATGAAATGAGGTTTATTGGAGCGGTCGACAAAGGCTTCCCTTGTCAACCGCATCGCGTCTAGATTGACGCGCTGTGCTGGATCAGCTGATCATCAGCGCAACGCGGCAGCCATTTTTTATTTTAATGAAGTGGGGATTATTTAAATCCCCGCTTCTTTGACTATGCCGAGTAAACTATTTTACATAGCTCCGTCGACAGAGCCATATAGTCTAGATGTACCCCAAGAGAGGAGAAACTGCTTTTGTAGTTGGCTAGCCATTCACAGTCTTTGTTTAATCCTAAAATGATGGTGTCAAATTTGCAGATGAACTGTAGCTCAGCAGTTTCTCTTTGAAGTCTGGTCTTTACGGTTTTTTGCTACAGGATGGCTATCTTTAAATTTGCTACTGTGCGTCCAGGGAGACTGAAGTGTTTTCCTACAGGTTTTTGTACATTGCCATTCCTAATATCTGATTTGTGTCCATTTATTCTTTTACATAGGGACTGTCCAGTTTGGCCGATGTAAATAGCAGAGGGGCATTGTAGGCATATGATGGCATATATTACATTGGTAGATGTGCATGTGAATGAACCAGTGATGGTATGGCTGATCTGATTAGATCCTGTGATGGTGTCGCTGGTGTAGATATGTGGGCAGAGTTGGCATCGAGGTTTGTTGCATGGATTGGTTCCTGAGTTAGAGTTACTGTGGTGCCGTGTACAGTTGCTGGTGAGAATTTGCCTCAGGTTGGTGGGTTGTCTATGGGCAAGGACTGGCCTGCCTCCCAAGGCCTGTAAAAGTGAGGGATCTTTTGTCCAGGATGGGTGGTAGATCACTGATGATGCGTTGGAGAGGTTTTAGTTAAAGACTGTAGGTGATGGCCAGTGGTGTTCTATTGGTTTCTTTCTTGGGCTTTTTTTGTAATAGGAGGCTTCTGGGTACATGTCTGGCTCTGTTAATCTGTTTCCTCGCTTCCTCATGCGGGTATCGTAGTTTCAAAAATGCTTGGTGAAGATCTTGTAGGTGTTGGTCTATGTCTGAGGGGTTGGAGCAAATGTGGTTGTACCTTCGTGCTTGGCTGTAGACAATGGATCGTGTGGTGTGTCAGGGATGGAAGCTGGAGGCATGAAGGTAGGCATAGTGGTCGGTAGGTTTTCAGTATAGGGTGGTATTTATGTGACCGTCACTTATTTGCACTGTGGTGTCTAGGAAGTGGATCTCTTGTGTAGATTGGTCCAGGCTGAGGTTGATGTTGGGTTGGAAGCCTAGTTGAAATCATGGTGGAAGTCTTCCAGAGTCTCCTTCCCATGGGCCAGATGATGAAGATGTCATCAATGTAACATAGGTAGAGAAGGGGTGTTAGTGGACGAGAGCTGAGGAAGCATTGTTCCAGTCAGCCATAAAAATGTTGGCATATGGTGGGGCCATGCCGGAGCCCATAGCGGTGTCACTGGTTGGAGGTATATATTGTCATGAATCTGAAATAGTTGTGTGTGAGGATAAAGCCACAGAGCTCAGACTCCAGTTGTGCTGTGGCATCATCAGGGATACTGTTCCTGACAGCTTGTATTCCATCTATGTGTGGGATGTTTGTGTAGAGAGCCTCTATATCCATGGTGATAGCCACCATGAATATCCTAGCACCTGCATGGTCCTAGCACCCGCATGGTCCTAGCCACCATGGATGTAGAGGATCTCTACACAAATCGATAGAACAGAGGAGTTTTTCCGGTGTAGGTATTCTCCTTCTATGAGGAATAACTCCTTTTTGTGCAAAAACAGGAAACAGGAAAAAGCACAGGTGTCCTGGTGGCCATTCTGTGAATAGCTATAATTGCTTTCTTTCGAGAGAGCATCCATGAAGTGTGGATGCTCTCTTGCACAAAAGCACATTGCTTTTTCGATGCACTTTTGTAGTGAGGATGTGCTCTTGCGCAAAAAGTTTTTGTGGAAGATCTCTTCCGCAAAAAGCTTCTTGTGCAAGAAGCCTGTAGTGTAGACATAGCCCAGTTGTATTAAGTGAGAGTTCTGTGCACCAATGACATGAAGAACTGAGCCTGTAACTAGAAAATGGGAAGAGACTGGCTGTGAATATTCATTTGCATCTTTGTTGAACTTTGTAAGCTTCATATTTTGGCTTTCTTATATTCAGAAAGCTGAATATATCTTAAAATTTCTTTTAGCTTTACCCACTGAAGTCACAGATATATTTTCAAATCTGTCTATGACAAAAGTGCTCACAATTAATAATGAGGATATTTAAGAACAGGTTAGATAGACATCTGTCAGGGATGGTGTAGACGGAGCTTGGTCCTGCCTTGAGGGCGGGGGACTGGACTCAATGACTTCTCGAGGTCCCTTCCAGTCCTATTATTCTATGATTCTATGATTCTAGGACCTTAAAATAAGTCCCATAATATGGACTTTTTCTGATTATTTAAGGTGTAACAGCATATTAATAAGTAAGACATATAGTTTGTGATCACTGATTTTAATCACTCCCATACTAAAAATAATAGGAGGAATCAAGGTGATGGAAGGGGGTGGCAAAATCAAATCAGTATCTTTAATGTCTGTTTACAAATTTGAGAAGTATGGGGAATAAGAAGGAAGAACTTGTAATGCTAGTGTATGAATACAACTATGACAAAGTTGGCATCACAGAGACTTGGTGGGATAATATGCATGGCAGAGAAAGGTACAGCTTGCTCAGGAAGCACTGGCAGAGAAAAAGTAGGAGGAGTTGTCTTAAATATTAAAAATGCATTAACTTGATCTGAGGTTGAAATGGAACTAGGAGACAGACTTGTTGAAAGCCTCTTGGTAAGGATTAAAAGGGTAAAAAATAAGGATCATGTCACAGTAAGGGACAGATACAGACCATCTAACCAAGAAAAAAAGGTGGATAGGGCTTTCTTTAAACAACTATCAAAATAATCTAAAACACACGACTTGGTGGTGATGGGGTTCTTCAACTACTGAGATATATATTGGGAAAATAACATAGCAGGACAGATTATCCAACAAGTTATTGGAATGTATTGGAGACAATTTATTATCCAAAATGGTGGAGAATGCTACAAATTTGATTTGACTTTTCTAGATTTGATTTTGACAAATCAAGGGAGGAATTGGTTGAGAATTTTAAAGTGGAAGGTAGTTTGGGTGAAAGTGATCTTGAAATGGTAGGGAAAAGGGCAAAATAAAAATCATGGATTACAAGGTAGACTTTTGCAACTCAGAGAGTAGGTAGGTAAAATACCATGGAAAGCAAGTCTAAGAGGAAAAACGGTTCAAGACAGTTGGCAGTTTTTCAGAGAGATATTATTAAGGGCACAAGAGCAATCTATTCTCCACCATGTAGGAAAGATAGGCAGTAACTGTGGTATCTCTAGACTTTAGTAAAGTTTTTGAAACAGACGTTCACATTAACAAACTACAGAAATACAACCTAGACGGAGCTACTGTTAGGTGGGTATATAACTAGTTGGATAACCATTCCCGCAAAGTAGTTATCAATGGTTCAATCATACTGGAAGAGCATAACGAAAACGAATGGGATTACACAGGGATCCGTTTTGGCATCAGTTCTGTATAAAATATTAATTGATGGTTTAGATGATAGCATAGAGAGCACACTTTTAAAGTTTGCGGAGGATACCAAGTTGGGAGGGGTTGTTCTACCCTACATTCATTAGGCCTCAGATGCAGTATTGTGTCCAGTTCCAGGTGCCATACTTCAGGAAAGATGTGGACAAATTGGAGGAAAGCCCAGCAAAGAGCAACAAAAATTATTAAAGGTCTAGAAAACATGACCTATGTGGGAAGATTGAAAGAATTGGGTTTATTTAGTCTGGAAAAGAGGAGACTGAAAGGGGACATGATAACTGTTTTCAAGTATTTGTTACTTTGTTACAAGAAAGAGGGTGAAAAATTATTATCCTTAACCTCTGAGGATAGGACAAAAAGTAATGAGTTTAAACTGCTGCAAGGAAGGATTAAGTTGGTCTTCAGGAAAAACTTACTTTAAGGATGATTAAGCACTGGAATAAATTGCCTAGGGAAGTTGTGGAATCCCCATCATTGGAGATTATTAAGAGCAAGTTAGACAAACACCTCTCAGTGATCGTCTAGATGGTGTTTGGTTTTGTCATGAGTGCAGGTGACTGGACTTGATGTCTTCTAGAAGTCCCTTTGGTTCTATGATTCTATAATATGAATAAGATGTTTAATCATATACTTACATATTTTAAAGCTTTATCACTAGATGAATCAGGAATCCAAAGCTTCCTACAAGAAGTGGACCATGAAATCAGATTTGCAATGCAAAAATGTATAATCTCCTTTGTAATGAAAGCCTATGACATGCTCTCTCACATAAGTAACCAACATTAAAAGTATTGATTATGCAATTTTGTTATCAAGTTACTGTAAATTATAGAATGGAATTTTTTTTGCCATTTTCAGCTGCTTTATGAACCTACTCTAGAGTGTGATGGTGGCAGTTAATGTTTATACTAAGCAATGCAAGATAAATGTAAACCTCGCTGTAAGTACCATACATCCTAATACACACATTCCGGGGAAGTGACAGGGAGAGGTTTCTACAGCTAAACATGGTCTTAAGAAATTCTTCCATATGTGGAAAAGACTCTGCAAAGCTGACATATAAATATAGAGAGATATAAATATACACAAGACATATGTATACTTTTATATCATTCATTAAACCTCAAAATATAAAATAAATTTATTTCTCTAAGCAAAGGATAGGTATAACTTTTCAGTATACAGAATTCATCTTCTGGAAGTAATAGAGACCGTAAACCCTAACCTCTGCACTCCAAATTATCTGCCAGTAAAAATGCAACTTTAATATAATTAAAAGGCATATGAAAACACATATAGCTATACTCATTATAAATATAAGGCTAGGGATAACAGCATTATAATAAACAGTTCATATTTACATAGAGTTTTTCTTGATCAAAGAGTTTATTAGCCATTAACACTGTTGTATGAATATAAATGCAGCATTATAAATTAGAATAAATGAGGGAGGAGCCTGAGCTACAAAAATGAGGTTCAGATCAGAACTTCCCAAAAGTTCTGAACATGGGATTTTCATCTGGACTATTACAAGTATAAAAGACCAGAAGTGAAGTTTCAGTAATCGACTAATCCAAAGTTCCCTAAAGTCCAAAGGAAGTTGGATGAATAATTGGATCAGTCCCATTTTTAGACCCAAGTAGGTATTAATGGCTATATAAATATTAGAAGCAGGACTATTCCTCTGTACATTCTCTGATACGTAGTATGAAATCATCATTAAGGCCTGGAGTCAGGAAGGCACTTAAGCATATGTTTAATTTTAAGCACATGATTAGTCTCCTTGCTTTTACTTAGCTACTCAGTCAAGGCTTAAGTCTTAACTTTTGACTGTATAAAGAGAATGAGAAATACACTAGCTACCATTAAAAGGCCAGCATTAGCTAACAGCTGCCCTACAGAATTATGTGACATTCCAGTTTTCCTTCATTCCTGGAAATAATCATGACAACTGTGTACTACATGATAGAAAAGGATTACTTTTTTATACTAACCATGATAAAAGCTGTTTTACAGTATTTATTTTAATTAGTGTGAAATATCTTAATATTTTTAAAATAAAATATTTGTAAAATAGATAAGATAGACATTTCATCTGAAGAATGTTCTATTTTCCCCAGCTACAATAACCAGATGAACTGGAAGTTATTCACACCATAAGCTCTCTAAAGTGGATGTGCTCATGACGGGGAAATATTGTAAAACCTGAAATTACTTTAAACCTCACTTTCAACTTCACTCTAGTCTAACAACTTTCAACTTTGCATCTCGAAATGCTTTACAAGCATTAATTAACACCTGCCCTGAGTGATAAGTATTACTTTATTATTAATTATTATTATTGTTATTCAGAATCCATGTTAAAGTTGTATCAATGGTTTAGATGTATTTTAGTTTAATGTCTTCCCTAAGTAAAACAATGAATCAATGACTGGAGCCCATGGACAATGGTTCCCAAGACTGTGTGCTATGCTGCTATGCTACAATAGCTCTTTCTTTATACATTAGAAGGTGAGTTGGTGCTGTCCTTATCAGCCCAATTTCTATTGTATTTTTGTGTTACATAAACAATTTAGTTTTACATACTGACGAGTTTCAGAAGCAAGTGCTGGTTTAGACTGTGGCAACTCTTCATAGTGTTTTTTTCTTTTCCAGTCACAGACCAAAACCAGACCTACTTTAATTTGGGTTGTTGATTAATGGCCTATATTTTATATTTTTCAAATTACCACATTCATGTAATACATTAATTACCTAAAACAATCATTTCCATTACCTAACACAACTCCTACCCTGCTTCCAGATGTAGGTAGGGAAATGTAAAAACGGGTTCAATATTACAAACTCATGGAAGAACAGGGGGTTAGTCCTCAACATTATCACAAAACATAAAGGATCATGTACTTAGCCTGCCTCTAGTGCTGAAAAAAATTACACATAAAACCACATTCCTAGCCAGCCCTCCAAACTTTTACAAGGCGAATGTGGTGATTTCCAGATCTAGCTGCAGACATTGCAAAAACTCATGAGGACCATTCAGAACTCTTCAACCATTTTCTTGAGCTCCTCCTGAAGAATTCAGAGGCTCCAACTAATGACCAACCTCTCATATTTTAGTGGACATGGTGCTTTTGCCAAGTAGTATAACCACTGTTCAAATGAATAGGGAGACTGTGGGGAAGGGTATGTGGAACCCCTGCTAGCTGACAATGAGTGGTACTTTCCTGATTCCCCATCAGTCACCTCGTTGCCAAGTTTGTGCATCACATGCAACTTTTTTTTGCTAATTATTTAGTGTGCTAATTCAAATATAATTATAGGATTTCTCGTAAAACAATGTGAAAATTTAGCACTGCTAAAAGGCATCAGATTGACAGCCCTGAGGAATCAGGTCCTGTATCTCTCCACAGGACATGTGCAGGCAAGTATCATGCACTCAAACTGCCCTACCAGTATGCTTCAACTCTCATCTAGGGGAGGTAAACTTTTCTAGGTATAACATGGGTAGATCAGACTCCTTGGGCTGTGCAGTTCTTGACCTCACTGTTGAGTCCTCCAAGTAATGCAAGGCATGGTGATGAGTTTGTGATTTGGGAACTGGAAGTGAACCCCCCACTCCCTCCCGCAACTCATATTATATAAAGGCTACTAAATAGCGATTAGATGGGAATGCTTCTAATCTCTATTGAGCTGGTCTTGGTGACCAAGAGGTGAAAGGATATGCACCTTATTAGGATGTCCTGAAAAATTCAGCCTTTACCCCTAGTAAATGCTACTGTTTCACCATCACAAAACAGTCTTGTTTCTGAAGCAGCGTTGCCACCTCTTATCACAGCTGGGGTGTGTCTAGACTACATGACTCCGTCAACAGAGCCATGTCAACTAGTTTACCCAACACAGTCAATGAAGCGGGATTTAAATAATCCCCACTTCATTAAAATAAAAATGGCCAGTGCGCTTTGCCGACAATCAGATGATCCGGCACAGTGCGGCAGTCTAGACGTGGATCGGTCGACAAGGGAAGCCTTTGTCGACCGCTCCCTTATGCCTCGTGAAATGAGGTTTACAGGAGCAGTCGACAAAGGCTTCCCTTGTCAACCGATCCACGTCTAGACTGCCATGCTGTGCCAGATCAGCTGATGGTCGGCAAAGCGCGGTGGCCATTTTTATTTTGATGAAGCGGGGATTACTTAAATCCCTGCTTCATTGACTATGTCGGGTAAACTACTTTACATGGCTCCATTGACGGAGCAATGTAGTCTAGACACACCCCTGGTGATTTGTTTTCTTTTAATGCCCCAGTTCATAGAATACTGTGATTATGTGAGAATCTCAGATTTCCTTTTAAATAAGGCACAGTTTTAACCCTTGTGGCTGCAGGGAAAAAGCATGAAAAATGACCAAAGGGTACCCCATAGGTTCTAAAAGCAGAAGGCAAAGAAGCACTCAAAATATTATTTTTTAAAATCTCGTGATTTGGGGTGAGCCAGAGAAATAATTTTTGAATGTTTGGTATTAGCAACACTAAAAAGGTCAGATGTTTTTAGGTTCCGGGAGCAGACTGTCTGTAAACAGAGCATATCAAATTCCTTCTGAACTGTAATGTGGCAGAGAGGATGGAAATTAGGTTTGTAACTACGGGAACTTGCCTTCTATTCCCACTTAGTGTGAAGTGAGCTGGATATGACCCCTTGTGACTAGGTGTGCATACCCTGTACTAGAACAGGAGGGGTGAAAACCCTGTGGGCAGAAGTCCTGCCCCTTCAACCGCTTCATGCCAGACTGGGCATGCTCCTAGTGCTGGGACAGCATAAAAGGCAAGTGAGCAGCTCAGTCTGGGCTGGCCAGTGAAGAGGAAGGACCGCCAGCTAGAGCTCCAGAGCCGCAACAGTCAGTGATCCAGAGAGTAGGAACTGAAGTTCCAAGAGACTGCCGCTACTCAGCCTCAGTGGAGCCCCAGAGAGAAACCACTGCTGGGGAACTGGGAGACCAGCTGCTACGTGGGACAACACCTTAGCAGCACTGGTAGGAAGCAACCCAGGGAGGGTGCAGGAGTGGCCTCTCCCACCCAGGTACACTCAGCGTGTTTTGGCCGGATTCCCAGCCAAGGTAGTGGTAGATTGATCTATCGCTCACAGGGCTCTGGATCGGGACCCGGTGGAGCAGAGTGGGCCTGGGTCCCCCTACTAGGGCACTAGCCACCAATCGTACTGACTTTGGCCATTGGGCCATTCTGGCCTGCTCACAGGACTGCTTACAGACTCGGTGTTATCCAGAGACAAGGGGATATTTACAGACTAGAGAGATTGCTGACGACACTGCGGCTGATGGTGCCTCAACCCATAATGGTCACACTCCTGTGATGGCGTGTGCATATGCTGCCACACCCCTCAATTTAACTTATCAGTAAAATGACTTAACAACACTTATCACCCTGTAAGGCAGGGATGTGATGCCTAAGTTAAGAAAAATTTTGAATTACACAGAAATATTGTCAGCATCCAATGGAAGATCTGGGACTAGAACTCAGTCTGCTAATCTGAAGCACTTTTCTCTAAACTACAAAGCATTGGGAGGAGCAGGGTCTCTCAATTTCATCACCTATGGGAGCAGACATAATAGCATTGGTGTCAGTGACTATGTATCACATGAGATTTTGTGATAACTGTGAGGTTTACAACCACATAGCCTAATTCCTTATAGACTGGAGACCACAAAAGGCCAGTAGTGTTGCAGAAGAGGTTATGGCACAAAGTAGGAGTGTGCTGCTCCTTGATAACATCTGATTGTGGCAGATTGCCCCAAAAGTCCAAGAGAAAGCAACCAGCTGGTATCTCCTCCAAACAGATTGTGAGGTAGGAAAAAAACGTGAAATAGGATTCCTATTCCTGGGGACAGCACTGTTGAATGGGATCAGGAAAAGGGTAAAGAGACCTCTGAGGCTTTGGAGTGAATGAAACATGTGGGGAACAGTGGGAGAAAAAGCTTCCTGGAAGTGTATACAAGACTAAGGAGTCAGGAGTTTACATAACTGGAAGTTCAAATTAATTCATCATGGTTTTTTTGTCGCAGTGATCCAGATTAGATTACAACATGCACTCTGCATGGGGCTACCCACATTACAGCCACTTGGAAAATGAGGCTACCTCCAAATGTTTATTAAGGAGAATTTAACATAGGGAGCACATTACAGCAGTGCTCCAGGATCTGCACTGACTGCCAATAAGTTTCCAGGTGGAATTTAAGTTGCCAACTGTTAGGTACAAACTGAAGGCAAAGAATCAAAGAATTTAAATACAAAGTTGCAGATTTGTTGTTAACAGCTAGTTCTGTATGAAATAAATAAATATTATAAATACTGAGGTGTATTTATATTACTTTTTTGAACTTACTCAATAGCAATAAATACGAGAAAGCCATTTATATAAAAATAAAAATCAGAGATACAAAAGCCATGCAAATATCCCTATTGCCTATGTAGTTTTCCTAGGGCAGAGGTCCCCAATGCAGTGCCCGTGGGTGCCATATTCTCCCAAATATATGCTGAGTGGTAGAAAATGTCTTACTCGTTCATGCAAACACACACACAAACACACACACACTTTTTCAAATATGCCATGTACAATATAAAAGTTATTTCTACATATATAAATACACATACAAAACTAGCAACGCTCAAAATCATCAATATCAACTCAATACAAATTAGATATTTTCTGAATTTAATATTGTGTGTACTTCAAATATATCTTTTTTTTTCTATTTATATTTTGGAATTTCTGCTTACTGTTCAAAACTGATAGACATCCTTAAAAGGATAACCAGTAGTCCCTGTTAAGTGGCATATGTGTTACAATATGCACCATCTTTTTCTTCTCATAAAATTAAAAGTACCCTTGGACCATTTACACATTTATTTTTTCCACTTTTTCTGTGGTTTCACACCACAACCAGTATGTTGGATCATGGTCACCAAAAACCACATATCCAGAATTTTGTATGCAATAAACGGTTGTGAATAGGAAATAAAGGTTTGCATAATAAAACCACATGGCAATCAAACTGCAATAACAAAGAGTACTGTATGGAATGGGAAACAATAACAGATCACAGACAGAGGAAAAAAATGATTCATAATTGAAAAATGAAACACAGACTATGATTAGTTCTCTCACATGCAAGCCAGCATGTTGTTCTGGTGCAGTCTTTTGACTATGATTAGCTTGTGGATTTATTTATTTATTTGATGTGTAATTGACCATCTGCCAAGGTTTAACTGCCACACCAGCAGATTTCTAATGTGCTGGTTTGTTGATATATTGATCCTCCATTTTATTGTCACCTCCTGCTCTTCTGCTCCTTGACTGCATAATCATTTCTCATTTGTGTCCTACCATTCTCATCACATCTCATTTCTGACTCACTGTTCCCCATTCCTGCTCATTCCATGCCTCTCCCTTACTTCCCACCCTCTCTAGCTTATGTTCCTTCTTCACTCCCCCTTCATTGCTTCACGCGCACCAACTCTATCCTCATCCCACTATTCTCTGCTCACACACAATGACAAGTCTTTATCTCATTTCTACATCCTCCATCATTTGCCCTCCTTCCCTCTAACATAATCTGCCCAGACACCAGCTTCTAAACATTGCAACCATCCTTGACATGTCTCCACTCCAGTGGTTGCCCCTTAAATCTTACACTCATTCGTATCTCCATTACCTTTCTATTCTCCTTCTCTTGTACACTTTGGAATTCATATTCCACCCAAAGAGAGACTACTGCTACGCTCACCTTCATCTTTCTGCCTTCCATCTCTTCCCTTCCACAAAAACCAGAATTTCTATTGCTGTGTCACAGCTATGCCTCTGCAGCTGCTCTTTAGCCTTTCCCTTCTCTTACCTTTCACACCAATTATCTCCAATCATCAGACAGTAGCATTGAGCTACTACTCTCCTGTGCCCACGGTTTACAACTTTCCCCATTCTCAGTCATTCTCCTTCTTTGACAAGCACGTCTCTCCTTCTGCCAATTCTCTTCCACAATATGATCTAAGGAAGTGGGTCTGGCCCACGAAAGCTCATCACCTATTAAACCATCTTGTTAGTCTTTAAAGTGCTACACAGTTTTTCCTTTTGTTTTAGCAAGATCAGACTAACACGGCTACCTCTCTATTACTTGTCAGAGAATATTTACTTTGAAACAAAGATCTCCTGAAGTTGTGTCAGGCTGGGCACTCAAAGATTGAGGCTCCCAAGAATCACTAGTAATTTTTGAAAAAAAATCGTTTCTAAAGTACATCCCAAAACACTTACATTTTGTTTACTAAAGACAATCAAAACTGAGTTAATGCAATCTTTACTAATGAATGGTTTCAATTCAAACGTATTTTCATGGCCATCTTAGGAACAACAGAACATGAACTCATAATGGAAATGCTGACCAAGTCTTAGTATAGCAGCTATTCCAAAAAGCAAGTATCTAATAGTGAAGTTTCTGTAACAAAGGCTATATCTAGACTGTAGAGTTATATAGAAAAAGATACGCAAATTGTGAAATGTAATTTATGTATCTTTTTTCATTTTTCCAAAAGAGGCTTTTCTGAAATTTGGCCTGTCTACACGGGGCCAAATTTCAGAAAAAAACCTCCTCTTTTGGAATATCCATTATTCCTCTCACCAAGAGCAATACAGGGATGCCAAAAGAACATATCTCCTTTTTCGGAAACTGTTCTGGGATACCTCTGGTATCTTGGAAAAGTTCTGCAGCCTAGACATGGCCTAAGCTCATTAGTAACTTTCTGTTTGAACAGTTGAATCATGACTCTACTTTAACGCTCAAAGCAAAAGTAAAAGGAAGAGAGGGAAGAAAAATATTATAAGAAACAAAAAGCCAAACAGAAACAGAAAGGAAAACATTTAGATTCCCTGAGAGATGGAAATAAATAGCAAAGCTATTCGTTTCAGTTCCAAAGATGTATCACTCGTATTGTTTATTATTTCTTTGGAATATTTATTTTATCTTGAAATTTCAGAATGGTAAAAGGGTGAGCGTAAAGGTTAGAAAGGAGGTAACTGACCTGATCTGGAGAGGGTCGGTGATTTGAGTGCTGGGTTCTCCCAGGAGACCGATGGTGGTGGTGATGGTGGTGGTGGTGGTAGTGATGATAGTCATCGTCATAATTGTCTGCCATCAGTTTCATTCTATTCTGTGTCTGAATAGGGAAAGGAGACAATTCTGTTGATTACCTTTTCTGTTCATTCCCTCTGAAGCACTGAGCATCAGTCATTTTCAGAAGATGAGATACAGAGCTACATGGACTATTGGTCTGACCCAGGAGGGTCATTCTTACATATTTAAGTACTTAGAATTTATCGAAAATACAATCTCAGTGGGATCCACGGTATGGCACCTACAGTTCTCCTTCCATTAAAAAAATCTGAAGATGTCAATTAAAGATGTTCAAGATGTTATCATAAGTCATATTATAAGCTCGCAAGCCTGTGATTGGTTGTGTAGATGCAAGGGTCTGCCAGCAGAAGCCACATGGAGGATTGGGGCCTAATTTAGGAAAGAAAGAAAACACAGTGGTATTTTCTTTTGATACTTCTTCAACCCAACTAAAGTCACTAAACCAAATATGATGCCAATTAATGCTTCATGAAATCAAACTGATTTCTACACAAATGGAATTGCAAAGTTCAGAAATTGCCCCAATACATTCACTGGGTTTTTGGAGTGTAACAGAGAGAAAATCCCTGTAATCAAATGCATTGCCACATGTTCAGTCACTAACAAACCCATCTTTTCCATTTTACAAAGAGATGATCTCCCATTTCTTTTTCAAACAATGGAAGGTTGAACATCAAAAACAACTGACTACCAGAGCTGGTCGAGAAACAAAGTTTCTATTTTGTGAGAAATACTATGATTTCTAAATAGCTTTCATACTGAACAGAACAAACATGAAATACAGAAATTCTCAACAGAAGAAATGTTTGTGCAAAATTTTGTTTAGGGACAATAACAATATTTTGTTGCAATTTGGACTTATTAAATATTAATATTTTTATTTTGTATTAATTTGTATCATATTTTAAATTCATTTTATACATATAAAATTGTATAATAAAATAAAATACAAATAAAAACCTATAACATAAACATTTCAAAACATTTCAAAACCTATAACATAAACCTATAACATAAACGAAATTAACATGTTTCCACAGAATAATTCTGACTTTTAACAAATTAGTATTTTTAGACCAAAAACATTCCAAAAACATTCCACTGGAAAATGTTTTATCAGCTCTACTGAAAATCAATGAGTAATGAGTAATGCGGAGGGAACCAGTGAGGTTAAGCAAGAGTGAAATGGCCTACGGTTTATGAGAAAATACGAAGTAAGGGTGGGTTTTAAAAGAGAGCAATAGTTAAAAATGCACCGCAGGCTTCACCAGAGCAGCTCCTTGAGACTATGGAAAACAGAGCACTTATAAAAGTGGAAATTTGGAAGCTGCTAATAGCAAATTTATCTCAAAGAAAAATCTACGGAGTGGTCCAGAGCTACTCCAATGTTAGACAGTTTCCTGGTGAAGATGCTGTGAATGTCAGAGATGAGAGTACAATTAATTTTCTGTTTTGCCCCCTTGCCCTACTAAAATAAATACCTGCAAACAAAATACTAGTTGCAAACATATCCTTGATATTTAAAACATTTTTGAGCTAATTACTGTAATAAGTGAACCTAAACCCAGACTTTTGTTTCAAAGGTAAGAGATACAAGAAACCTCTAAATAAGATAATAGTCTAAGGTCTATACATGGTGTTCATTTACAAGTGCTCTTTCAGTGCATTAGATTTCTTGATAAGCAATGGAAATGGGTTCCAATCTTTCATCTGTGGGCCTCCTTTGCACCTGAAGCAATGGCTGCATGACCTGCACAGGTGTCACACTGATATTAAATGGCACTTCATGCCTGATACTCACCCAAACCCACTTGTAAGGTGTGTGAAAGCTACAGAAAGGATGTTATATCCTGTTATTCTAAATGGAACTGTTAAAATTGGAACCATTGGAACTATTGATTAAGTGTAGCTGACTATTATGGAATATTTGAATTATTGTTTCATTATCTTCAAGATTGCAGACACTGACTTAGCTTGAAGATAAACACTGTCACATGCAAACACATTTATCTGCACCCAAAGCCTAAGAACATCCAAATCAAGGTCCAAATCAAGGACCTTTCCAAAGATGTATGATTAGGGTAGCTACTAAAACTTGTACAAAATCACTAGAGACTGAGTGATAATTACATCTGCCGCTAGTGAATATTACTGTTTACAAGTGCCTGAAATGTCCTATGTCCTATCAAATAGCAAGTAAGTGATAAGGACCTTTACTTAGTATCTTATGATTTAAAAATGTTTATAAAGATAAAATGAAAAGAATCTTAAGAAATCAGCACCATAGCAGCCAGCTTCTTATAGATTAGCAGAAAGATAAGTTTAAACCAGTAGTTCTCAAATTGTGAGTCAGGATCCCAAAGTTGACTGGCTTAGACATGCTATAGCTGAGGGCTGAACCCTGAGCCCCACCACTCGGAGCAAGAGTGAGCAAATGCCAGCCCATGGGTGGGGTCTGGTCCACCAGAGTTACTCTATGGTGGGCCCCCATCTCTATGTTTATCTGCACCTCCTTACATAACAAGTGACTGCAGCTCTTGTTGACCACAGATCGCCATTCATGGCCAATGGGAGTGGCGGGAAGCAGTGTCTTGGATCATGCTGCTTCCCACTGCTCCCATTGGCTATGAATGGCGATCCATGACCAACAGGAGCTGTAATTGCCTGATATTTGCAGAGGTGCAGGTAAACAGAGATGGCAGCCCACAAAGGACTAACCCTGAAAGGCCTCTGCTTTTTTTTTTTTTTTTTTTTTTTTTTTTACTGTTCTCTCGTGACCCATTGCCAAAGCCAAATTCCAAAGGCTTTGAACCAGTGGGACTCAAGTTACAGGCCCCTAGGGCCACTGAAGGGGGAAGAAGGGGAGAGCACAAAGGGGGCAGTTGCCCTAGGGCCCAATAATTTAAAAGGGTGTGGGGCTCTTAGCCACTGCTGGTGCTGCAACAATTGCAGCAGGGGCCAGAGCCCTGGGTTCTTTAAATTGCCACTGGAATCCCCAGCAGCACTGAGGGCTGGGTGGGGAAGGCATGGTACAGGCAGCGCTGAGGGTTGTCTGCCCCCAAGCCTTGCCCTCCTGACTAGGGTTTCCAGGTGTTCGGTTTTGAACTGGACAGTCCAGTATTTGAGATTTCTGTTTAGGAAACAAATTGAGAAAATAGAGAAAATATAAATGTCCGGTATTTTCTAATTAAGATGTAATGTAGATTGTGATGTAATGTCAAGTGTGTCCGGTATTTTTGTTGAAATTATCTGGCAACCCTACCCCTGACTGAGTCTGTGCCCTTTTGAGGGAGCAGGGAGAGGGCATCCCACTAATTAGGGCTGAGGTCCTTGGCTTTGGCCCCCCAGTGAGACCAGTGGTGCTTGGGTTTTGGCTTTGACACTCCTTCACCCAAGCGGCAAAGCCTGGGGGGAGTGTGTCAGGCTTCAATCCCCTCTCCTGGGATCATGCAGTAATTTTTGTTATCAGAAGGAGGGCATGGTGCAATAAAGCTTAAGAACCCGTGGTTTAAATAATCAAACAAGCTCTGGGTTCTTTGCAAAGAAGACAATTAGTTCACAAAGAACATAAACAACATGCAAATTCCTTTTAAGTTAGTAAAAAACAGCAAATGCATGTCAGTGGCATCTTTGGCACATCTCAGGTTTGGGCAGTAGCAGAATGCCTATTTCATCGGACACTAGTGACCTGAAGAATACCTCTGTGTAAGCTCCAAAGTGTGTCACTCTCATCAGCAGAGATTAATCCAATAAAATATATTATCGCAGACATCTTAGTTCTCTTATCCTAGGCTGCAACAACAGTGTATACCTTGAAAAAAAGACATTTAGTAACAGAATTACAACTTACTACTATGATACAAATTTGGAATAGGAAATGTCACTATCTTAAGTAATGCAGTATAGAACTTAAGGATAAAAGTTTGATTTTTTTAAAAATATCAGTCAACAAGGATAACATTGTAGACACAAGACAAGCAGCACAGAGTAGAACAATGAGAGTCAAAAGTCAACATCTGAAATTTTAAACTCAGACAAGCAGTTCTAGATTATACCTTTGTCACATGTGTTAAATGGTTCCCACTAAAAAGCATACATATATGGTGGACACATAAAACAAATTACATAGCAGAGACATATTGAGCAGGGTTTCTCAGATGATTATATTAAGAGAGGTGGGTGAGATGCGTTTTAACTGAAATTTTCCCACCTGTTGTCAGATAATATTTTCATATCTTCTTATTGCATACTTTTTAGATCTATTTTGCCTATCAACATTTAAGTTCCAGTGCACCTCAGTTCATTTGACAGGAGTGGACACCTCCTAATCATTTGAAAATAATTATAAATGGAAATTGCCATATGTGGGGGCAAAAGAATCTTGAGCTGAGAGCATTTGCAGTAGCATACCCTCATTTTCCTGTTAACAACAGCGATGTTAAAAGAACATTCCTAATACGTGGAAGGAAAAGATGATATTACGTCTTTCCATTAATCTGCCAGAATCATTCAATAACATGGCTGCAGGCCTTTTAAAGCTGTATGTTCAGTAAACAGAATATAGCATTTGTGCTGACCTACTGCAGCATACATGTTTGTTTACCGAGTACTTAAAAAGATGAGGGAAAGAGACAGTGAGTGTGTCAGTATCCTTCCCTTTAGCATGGTACTGAATATTTTCTCTACAATTAAGGGCTTTCTGCCCTTTCCACACTGGTTAAATGGAGAGAAATATATGATTGTGTGTACTTATGCAGCAGTTTCTTCTAATTTTACCAAAGGATCCAGTCTATTTGAATTATAGGTAGATTAGTTGCGTTTATATTAAAAAAATAGAGGATAAAAGGTGGAGAACTAAAGGACAAATAATAACCCTGTTACTGTAAATACTGTAATATCTTTCTAAGATTTTATTAGTTTATTTTCTTATCAATGAACAACCTTAAATTTCCTACTTTTCAACTGTATCCCATAAAAGAATGTAAAAGCTAAACAAGAGGATATATGAAATCCTAAAAATGTCTCCTGTAATGAGGTGCTGGGAATTAAGAAATGTCCTGGGATAAGAACTGTAAATGAATGATGTAATCTTTCTAATTTGGTGCTGAAATATAAATAAGCCACTTCTAATATTTCTTTTTTGTGAATGCCAGTTTGCAGTAAAAATGTGCACAAAGCAACTGTGAATGCTAAAGGAGGCATCCTTTAATTTGTCTCTGCTGAAAGTAAAGTAATAAGGAGTACAAAACAGATGAAAAAATTCCAATCAGACACTCCACATATTTTCAAGAATCTTGCTTTTAAATGGCCTGCTAAAAAATGGGCCAAATTCTGGTCATGTATGTTTTGGTTGATTAGCCCTCTGCAATAATAAGATTGAACTACCATTAAAATACAGCACTTCTGTACTGAACTCTATTTTACCTAGGATGTTTCTTATAATTTAAGAATAAGAGCTTTTGTGATCTTTAAAAGATTTTATAAATAGACGTGCTTTTTGAAAAAATATAGACATATAAAGAAAATGAGGGATAAAACAATCTTTTTTAGCCTTTTCTAGTAATCTGTAAATTACTGCTGAGTGGTTCACTTGTAAACTCTTTTAATGTTTGGTAAACTATGAAAGATCAGGTATATTTTTCTTCTAGGAAGCAATTAATTAACCAGATTGCAATTTATGCAGATATCCCACAGCTTAATACAGTAAACTTCCGATAATCCGGCATCTTTAGGACACAGGGGGTGCCGGATTATCAAATATGCCAGACTATCAGAAGGGGGGGCTATGAGGCGTCTCGGGTGGGGTTGGGGGATGTCACCCAGGACCCTTCATAGCCCCCCCTTCCAATAGTAAGGCTCTGCCCCAGACATCCCCGATTCAGCCATTGCTGGTCAGCTTCAGCAGCAGCTGAATCGGGGACACCTGCGGCAGAGCAGCTGGAGTGCTGCCGGGTTGGTCCAGTAGTGCCGCCCCTCGGCGCTACAAGACCAACCCGGCAGCACCCCAGCTGCTCTTGGGGACACCTGGGGCAGAGCAGCTGGGGTGCTGCCAAGTTGGTCCCTCAGCACCGAGGGGCGGCGCTATGGGACCAACCTGGCAGCACCCCAGCTGCTCTGCCCCAGGTGTCCCCAATTCAGCCGCTGCTGAAACTGATCAGCGGCTGACTCCAGGAAGCCCGGGAAAGAGCAGCTCTGCTGAATCGGGGACACCTGGGGCAGAGCAGCTGTGGTGCTGCTGGGTTGGTCCCGTAGTGCTGCCCCTCGGCACTGCGGGACCAACCCGGCAGCACCCCAGCTACTCTCCCCCAGGTGCCCCCGATTCAGCTGCTGGTCAGTTTCAGCAGTGGCTGAATTGGGGAAGCCGGGCGCAGAGCAGCTCCAATTGTTCGGCTGCCCGGAGCACTTCCAGGTTCCTGATGGTGCCGGACCATCAGGAGTGCTGGATCATTGGATGCCAGACCAGATTAAGTATTGACTCAAAGGAAAGAGTTCCACCAACTGGCTTGTCAGTGCCATCACTTCCTGCAGCATTTTGAATTTACTTGAACATTTCCTATCCAAGCTCTTGCTAAATGTTTTAGATTATGACACTACAGTACATTAGAACCTGTGGTTTTAGTTTGATTTTTTTTCCAGAAAACATTGGAATTTCTTCCTCTTAGTTCAGTAACATCTATGCAAGTGTTCAAAATACATCAATTACATCACATGCGGCTTTATTGCTATTATTATTTCACAGCTCTTAATGTGCAGATTTTTGAATGTGTGGTATTTAAATGTTCACCGCAAAACTGTTTTAAATACAACAGGGTAGGTCTGAAAACCCAATTACAATAAAAAAGTAGTATAGTTTGGGTCAAATATATATTTTTACATATTTACTTTATATATTTTGTACATCACAGTATCAGATATTGTTCAATCTTCATTTTATTAACTCCAATTTTAATCTGTATTTCCACAAATAAAATACTAGTTCAATACATAGTATTTAAGTCCTAATGTGCTTAAGGTTTGGCAAATGGGGTCCAGTGACAACACAAGTCTGTGTTGGCATGGAAGGAAAAGAATGTCATTCAATGTCCTCACGACATTGCTGTGCACGAAAGGGCCCATCAGCAGTCACCAATATGATGTGTCACATGTCGGAGAATACTATTATTCAGGGAAGGTGTCCTCTGTAAAGGTTTGGAGCCCATTTGTTTTAGCCAATATAATCATAGAATCATAGAATACTAGGACTGGAAGGGACCTTGAGAGGTCATCGAGTCCATACCCTGCCCTCATGGCAGGACCAAGTACTGTCTAGACCATCCCCGATAGACATTTATATAACCTACTCTTAAATATCTCCAGAGATGGAGATTCCACAACCTCCCTGGGCAATTTATTCCAGTGTTTGACTACCCTGACAGTTAGGAACTTTTTCCTAATGTCCAACCTAAACCTCCCTTTTTGCAGTTTAAGCCCATTGGTTCTTGTTCTATACTCAGAGGCCAACATGAACAAGTTGTCTCCCTCCTCCTCATGACATGCTTTTAGATACCTAAAAACTGCTATCCTGTCCTCCCTCAATCTTCTCTTTTCTAAACTAAACAAACCCAGTTCTTTCAGCCTTCCTTCATAAGTCATGTTCTCATAAGTCATGTTCTCATAAGTCATAAGTCATGACCTTTAATCATTCTTGTTGCTCTTCTCTGGACCCTTTTCAATTTCTCCACATCCTTCTTGAAATGCGGTGCCCAGAACTGGACACAATACTCTGAGGCCTAACTAGCACAGAGTAGAGTGGAAGAATGACTTCTCGTGTCCTGCTCACAACACACCTGTTAATGCATCCCAGAATCATGTTTGCTTTCTTTGCAACAGCATCACACTGCTGACTCATATTCAGCTTGTGGTCCACTATAACCTTTCTGCTGTACTCCTTCCTAGACAGTCGCTTCCCATTCTGTATGTGTGAAACTGATTGTTCCTTCCTAAATGGAGCACTTTACATTTGTCTTTATTAAACTTCATCCTGTTTACCTCAGACCATTTCTCCAATTTGTCCAGATCACTTTGAATTATGACCCTATCCTCCAGATTAGTTGCAACCCCTCCCAGCTTGGTATCACCTGCAAACTTAATAAGCGTACTTTCTATGTCAATATCTAAATCATTGATGAAGATATTGAACAGAGCCGGTCCCAAAACAGACCCCTGCGGATCTCCACTTGTTATGCCTTTCCAGCAGGATTGTGAACCATTAATAACTACTCTCTGAGTATGGTTATCAAGTCAGTTATGTACCCACCTTATAGTAGCCCCATCTAAGTTGTATTTGCCTAGTTTATTGATAAGAATATCATGCGAGACCGTATCAAATGCCTTACTAAAATCTAGGTATACCACATCCACCACTTCTCCCTTATCCACAAGACTCGTTATCCTATCAAAGAAAGCTATCAGATTGGTTTGACAGGATTTGTTCTTTACAAATCCATGCTGGCTGTTCCCTATCACCTTGCCACCTTCCAAGCGTTTACAGATGATTTCCATATTTACTTGCTCCATTATCTTCCCTGGCACAGAAGTTAAACTAACTGGTCTGTAGTTTCCTGGGTTGTTCTTATTTCCCTTTTTATAAATGGGCACTATATTTGCCCTTTTCCAGTCTTCTGGAATCTCTCCTGTCTCCCATGATTTTCCAAAGATTATAGCTAGAAGCTCAGATACTTCCCCTATCAGCTCCTTGAGTATTCTATGCTGCTGATAAAGGAGGGGGTGTCTGGGAAGAGATGTCTGAGAACCTTAATAATTTTGGGTGGGAAGGCAACTAAGCTAACTGCTTGCTGGTGTCTCCTTGTGGTGCATGTCAAGTGAAGAAAGTGTCAAGGGAGCGACCAATCCTTGGAGACCACTTGAGCTTAATTTCCTTTGATTGAGCAACTTGACTGTCACCATGTTTATTTACGGGACAGCTCAACAGCCTCAGTCTGTACCCATGATCCTCTATTCAGGGTCTTCTGATCCAATGGCCTTAGTCAATACAGGCAGTCCCCGGGTTATGTCAGTCCGACTTAAGTCGGACCCCTAGATACGAACGGGGGCGGGGGGAGCCCCGCTAGTGTGGGGTGCCTCCCCTACTGTCGCCGCCTCCAGGGGCGCTTCCCCCCAGCAGACCAGGGAGACGCGGAGCTAGTGCCCACCCCAGCAGACCAGGGAGACGCTGAGCGGCTTTTCTCGCCGCGGAGGATGCGGGCGGCGGCACCGCGGCACGTCTCGGCTGTCCTTCCGCCCGCATCCTCTGCGGCGGGAAAAGCAGCTCCGCGTCTCCCTGGTCTGCTGGGGGGGGGGCGCAGCTAGTGTGCCCCCCCAGCAGAACAGGCTTTTCTCGCCGATGCCTGGGGTAGAGTAGCTAGGGGGCTGCTGGGTTGGTCCTCGGCGCTACTGGACCAACCCAGCAGCACCCCAGTTGCTCTGTCCCAGGCATCCAGATTCAGCCGCTGTTGAAACTGATCAGCGGCTGATTCTAGGAAGCCCAGGGCAGAGCAGCTCTGCCTCGGGCTTCCTGTAGTCAGCCGCTGGTCAGTTTCAGCAGCGGCTGACTTGGGAACACCTGGGGCAGAGCAGCTGGGGTGCTGCCGGGTTGGTCCAGTAGCGCCGAGGAGCGGCGCTGCGGGACCAACCCAGCAACACCCCAGCTGCTCTGCCCCAGGCGTGTCCGATTCAGCCGCTGCTGGTCAGTTTCAACAGCAGTTGAATCTGGATGCCAGTTCCGACTTACATACAAATTCAACTTAAGAACAAACCTAGGGTATGTCTACACTACCACCCTACTTCAAACTAGGGTGGTAATGTAGTCAACCGGAGTTGCAAATGAAGCCCGGGATTTGAATTTCCTGGGCTTCATTTGCATGTTGCCGGGCGCCGCCATTTTTAAATGTCCGCTAGTTCGGACTCTGTGCCCCGTGGCTACACGCGGCACAAACTAGGTAGTAACAGTAGTAACGGTAGTTCGGAATAGGAAGCCTAGTCCGAACTACCTAGTTCGTGCCGTGTGTAGCCACGGGGCACGGAGTCCAAACTAGCGGACATTTAAAAATGGCGGCGCCTGGCAACATGCAAATGAAGCCCAGGAAATTCAAATCCCGGGCTTCATTTGCAACTCTGGTTGACTACATTACCACCCTAGTTCGAACTAGGGTGGTAGTGTAGACATACCCCTACAGTCCCTATCTTGTACGTAACCCAGGGACTGCCTGTATACAAGACCCTTTATTTCAGGTATTATGCCCTAGTGGCCTAAGTTTATATGCAAGTCCCCCTACTCAGGGTATTACGGCCCCATGGCCTTAATCCGTATAAACCCTACTACTCAGGGTAATATGGCCCAGTGTCATGTACGCAGGGAAAACTCCCCCACATGGGGGTATGTATGGAGGTGGTAGGGAAACCCAGGCCATCCCATTCCATTGGGTCCCACCCCAGGGCCCAGTTGGCAGTGGCAAGGCCCACTGCTTGCTCTGCGGGGAATCCTGATGCAACACGCTAAGTGCTCAGGGAGCAATTCCCTGCTCTGGGCTACTTCCTGCCAGGACCTGCCAGGTGTCTTCTCCATAGTCTTACTCCAGTTTGGCAGCTCCTTGGGTAGCACTCTTGGCCTGGCTGCCACTGCTTGGTCTGAACAGCATTACCTCCCCTGGAGCTCCCTCAGCACCTCCTTCCCCTTCAGCAGTCAGCCCTAACTGAGCTGCTACAGAGGCTTTTATAGTCAGTCTCCAGTTGGAGAATGCCCACCAGGTCTGTGGGGGTGGGGTCCTCTCAGAAAGCTGGGCCAAGACCACGCTGTCAACTTCAGTGTGGGTTGATACACCACATCACAGCCTGGTATACAGTAACTGGATAACTGGCTGGAAAAGGACTTAAAAGTGAATTGTGGTGGTTGTGGTGGTGGGGGACTCCTATAATTGATATGGAAGGGAGCCAATCCCCCATTCTTATAGCCCACCTTAATCCTCCTATTGGGGGGGAATAAAATCCAGGCATGGATTTGAAGGAGGAACCTAAATAGGTAAAGATGGGGAGCTGGTGGAAGCCATTTTGTGTATGGTAAGGTTCCAGCAATAAATTTGCTTGAGGGGGATGGATGGGGAAAGATCAGAAGTTGGTAAAATCTACCCTAAGTAATTGACAGAATAAACATGGAGTTACTTGCACAGTACACTTTTATCTGCCAGGTAGTCTCCAGATATCTAATAATAAAGTATCATTTAGTAATACATGTTATTTACTTCAAATTCTAAAAAAAAAAAAGGACTGACCTAAATTTGTAAATGTCCAGCTTTACTTAAAATTATATATGATATTATGGAAACAAATAAAGGAATATAAGTCTTGCTCCTTAGACATATTCAATAATAATAACAACAAATAAGCCAATACACCATTTCACCTCAGGCCTTATCCTACGCCACTCATTATAATCTCATCCTCTCCAGAAGGCCATGAAAACAGATGAGCCTGACAATTTGCCCTGATGGTCAATACATTTTCATTGTTTTTTAAATACAACTCCAAAGGTTGAGAGGTGAGAATGAAAGGCCTTTTGGCCTTTCCCTTTCTTTCATACTGAGGTGGTTCCAGTTTCAAAATCTCAACTTAAAATCGCTGTGGCAGTATGACTCAGGGAATGAGATAATGTTTGAAGTAGCCAGATGCCATGCTATTTAGGGCTTAACAGACGAAAAACGTCAACTTATATCCTACTTGGAAACCCAATGGAAACACTCATGTCTTCAGCTCCTAGTAAGGCACTACTCTCACAAAGTGGGCAGCAGCATCTAATGCTAGTTTCAGCTTCTCAGTGGATTTAGCAAAACAACAGAATCTTTAAACATGCACTTAAATCCATTTGTTTTCTTTAAAGCCCTTAACCATATAATTAAGGGTTTTCCAAAGTTGATATCAGTTGGTGCATATACCAAGTTAAACCTCATTTTATTAAAAAAAATACATAAAATAATGCTTCATTTCTAGAAATATTCATCACAATTGAATACAGAACTTTGGCTACATGCAATATCTGAAGCCTATAGAGTCAAAAGTTTTTTCAAAGATAGCAAACTGACATCTTTTCTTCATGCTAACTGGTATCCTGTGAACTCAGTTATAAGCATTTGAACGTAATCAGAAAAAAGGCAATATAAAACTGGCACCTTACTACTTGGCAGGTCTTTTTATTTCTATTCAGAGTAATAAATAATTAACTTCCTACTAAATTGTATTTATGTTAGCAATGCAGAACACATTTAGCTACAGGTCTTAGGGACTGAGATGGATTCTATTCTAACTCACACCTCATCAAGATAATTTTCCCTAAGTTACATTTGCACGGTATTTATTCTAAATGAAGCAATAGCAAGAAAGACCATACTTTGATTTTAAGATAATACAGGTTGAACCTCCCAAATCCGGGACTCTCTGGTCTGGCTACATCTGTAGTCCAGAAGGGCTGGTCCTGCGGAAACAGATCCTGTGGTGTATGGGGAATCCAACTCTGGGGAGCCCCAGACCACAGAGCCCCTGCAGCTGCTGAGAGGAATACCCAGCCACAGTTAGCCCCGCCATGTGTGACTTTAGAAAGGTAGTAGGGCCGGCACCGGCTGGGAGGAACCCTCAGTGAGGAACCTAGGGGGTAGCTGAGGTGGCTGCAGGTGTGGGGAATCTCTAGCCAGGAACCCCGGTAGAAGCAGGGCTAGCAGCAGCCAGAGGGGATGCCTGGCAGGAGAAGGTCTGGTGGCGGCCAGAGGGACTCTCCAGTCCCAGCCCCGGCCTGGAACATTAGCGGCAGTGGGGCCAGTGGGAAGCCCCAGTCCAGCGGAGAGGGGCCGGCAGTGACTGTGGGGAGTGCCAGTCCTGAGGAGGCTGACCCTGAGAACTCCAGAGTGGAGTCAGCAGTGGGAAAGGAAGCCCAGGCTCCAGGGATACCCACACCCCAGAGAGGAGTCTTGACCTCCCCTAGTCTGGCAAACTTCCTGGTTCAGAACCACTCAGGTCTTGAGAGTAGTGGACCAGGGAGGTCCAACCTGTAGGTAGAATTTTCAGGGCAGTCAGTTTGAATGAGATATCCTTTTATTTATAAAATGAGCACATATGATACAAAATAACTGAAAGACAATGTCACAGAGAGGTAATCATGTTGGTCTGTAACTTTAAAAAAAGAGCACTCCTATGGGACCTTGCAGACTAACAAATAGCTCATGATGTAATATATTTGTTACCCTTTAACATGCCACAGGACTGCTAGTTGCTTTTAAAGACATCAAACTCTACAACCTAATATTTTTTCCAGTCAGTTTTCACAGTATATGGTTAATCTATGAAGCTGGGATTCCAAAGCTGGGTTTCTTCCTGATTTTACCATTGGTTCACTAGGGGACAATGACATGTCTTAATTTCTCTGTGTCTTATTGTAGCTACCTGTAAAATGACAGTAATAATATTTCATATTTGCAAAGGAGATTGAGGCTTTGGGTAAAAGATGCTATGGAAGTGCAAAATACAATAATTATTGTTACATTTTCATGGCATAATGAATTGCTAACCCTATACTATCCACGTCATTTACTTAAATTAATTCAATTTTCTTATGTTAAAATGATCTTATTACTCATACCAGCTTTATACAACTGAAAATTTTATTTCTTGTTATGATATGTTTAGACTAATAATAATTATTACAAAAATGAATGAAAATCCGGAATAAAACAAAACATATGTTAATTAAATGTATCTCCTAGCTTTGGCCTGAAAAATGTAAACTTGCCAAAACTGTTTACTCTAAGAAGTGCATCCTTTCAGTGATATATCTATGTAAAAATAAAAGAAAGTGAAATTAAAAGCTGCTAACTTACATCAAGAGATGGAAGTATAATAATCTCTAAGACTTGAAGCAATTATCTTTGATCAGTCAACATTGATATTTGTTGAGTTTCTAAAGTCACACATGGCGGGGCTAACTTGAAATTTCCCCTATTTATTAAAGAATCTATGGCTAGCCTCTGAAGGGAAATTGACATATTTTATGTCCTCCTAAGATTCTGTGTCATTTAAGCAAGGATCTACCAAAATGAAATTAAAGTCTTTGATTGACTGGTAATAGACTCGATAGCTTAACAGCAATCTGTAGCTGTAAAATTGTAATATTAAAACTGTCTTTAAAAAAATACTTTAGCAAAGTAGCAATAGGGAACTATGCTTTGATCAGTCATCTGGATCAAGTTAACAATAAAACTCACACAAATGTGGTTTAAATGAAGAAAAAATAGTAAGATTTGTTGCTAAGGGATATATAGAGATAATATCATTCAATAGCTATTAGTTACCTTCAAATTTTCTCCTCCATCTCTCCTCAGCAAATGGAATTTGAAATATTCTCAGAATATTTCCCTACTATAACTTATTTCTTTTATGTCAGGTAGTGTGGAGGCAGATGTAAAGTCTACTGCTTTGCTGCAGGCAATGCAGAGTGATCATTAAAACACGGAGCTGGAAATATGGAAACATGCATCTAGTTCCGATTTGCCAATGGGCTTCTGTGACCTTGGGCAAGTTGCAAAAACCTTTTTTCTGCTAATACAGATGTGGATGGCAATATTTATCCACTTTAATAAAGTAGTTTGAGAACTTTATATGATCAATGCGATAAAAAGTGCAAAGTACTATTCTTATTGATTTATTATTAATAGAGAGGGCTTAATTTGATCTTTTGTATTTAAGAAATTAATTTTGGAAAACAAGTGAAATCACTTTTAGCTTTGAAATCTTGTATATAAAGATTGAAATAAGATACTTTTCAGTAGATAGCTCAAATCTACTGGGAACAAGATCAGTGGGACTAGTTCAGATCTGCTGTATGTAAATGGAACACAAATTGCTTTTTCAGTAGCACTTGAACCCAGATATCCATGGCGAAATTCTTTGGACAACCATTAAAAAGGTTTTCTAAATAAAGTGAACTAAATCAAACACTCATCATCAGCATACAAAATCAAGTATTTTGTCTTAGAACAGTTTTTTTACACTTTTTTAAACTGCTATCAACTGCAGACAAGTGAAAAATCTCTAATGCTTTTTGTTTGTGGAGGATAGAGAAAATGTTAATGGCCTATTAGAAGATACTGCTGTATCTGATTCGTAGCCTGACAAAGTTACATTTAATTAAATACTGGACAACACACACTTTACTTAGCTTTAAACACTTGTAAAATCCACTAAATCAATTTATCTTACTTGTCAACTGACAACCTCTTCAAGGATTGTAACAGTATGCATAAAATGAAGAAGCCTATGTAAACAGTATGCATTTATAAGCTATAGAATCCAGACTGTGCTCCAACATGTAGCGTGAATATAAATGTCCATTAGAGGGGGTATTCCTGAAATAAAGCTATGAAAATATATCGTGAAATAGTTATGGCATTTTAAAATGAACATTATGATGACTTCTAAGGATTAGTGAAGTGACAATAGCAGGTATTTAAGATGGTGTCTTGCAGACCCTCAGCTTCTAAAAGTTTGGCAGCACAGAAGTCATTTTTATTATACTTTTTGGCAAGTTTCCACTTATTGGTTTCACTTTGTTGTTTCCTCACCATTTAGTCCTGTGAGTTTCTGAGATTGAAACTGATAACTTCACACTCTAGTTTGACAAGCCCTGCAAATGTGGTCAGCCTAACTGCCATTTATCTTCAGTCCTTGAGTTATTTAATTTTGACTATATTATCACTGATTAGAGAGTTACATCTCCCAGATCAGTGTCCCATTACTGAGACAATAAAATACTAGGTTTAATTTACCAACACTTCAGTAGGGTCTCTTCTACATCAGTTAAGTTGAGCTTTGGTTATTTTTGTGTTTAACCTTCAAATTGTAGATATGGATTTTTTGAGTGTGGATTCATTGCTTGTGAATGCACCATAGCTAAAACAACACAGATATCCTCAAAAAGCTATGAAAATTCTTGAGACAGCTCTCAATTCTAGACTGTTGATTTTTTCCTGTTTATGATAACACTCTTTGGATCAACAGATGACTCAGAATAAAACGTTGATCCCTAAAATGCCATCAGTAGGACCCCATCTGAAAATAAATCTGCCAAAGGGACTACTTTGAACTGAAAGTGGCAATTGCTCCCTTGTCAAGAGAAAGTATTGCCTAATGGTGTACAATATGAATATTATGACATCTGTCTTAGGGACCTTCATATTTTAAATCTTATATAAATTATGGCATTAGGATATGTCTGTGAACCTGGCTCGGGAGGAGGCAGCCAAGTTAATTTGCTGCTGCCTCCTTGTGATGGATGACCAGTGCAGTGTTCCCTCTAAGCTGTGGAACAGCACAGCTTCATAGGTGATTAATCAGCCCCATCCAGTCAGAGGCTCAGGGCTCTGTGCACAGAGCTGACTGACTGGGCGGGGCTCATTAACCACCTTTGAAGATGTGCTGCCACTCGGCTTAGACGGAACACTGGAAAGGAGTACCCTTAGGGAAGGAAAATAGTCAACTGGAGGAGAGGGAAACCATCCTATAACTGGGATCCTCCTTCCAGATGATGTTGTGGTATCATCTCACACTGAGGATACCTCTGTGGAGGAGGGAACTCCAGTCATTACGAAAAGGCAGGTGTTAGTAATGGGGGATTCGATCATTAGAAACATAGATAGCTGGGTTTGTGATGACTGGGAGAACTGTATGGTGACTTGCCTGTCTGGTGAGAAGGTTGCAGATTTCTCAAGACATCTGGGCTGCATCTAGACTACAAAGGTAAGTCAGAAAAAGATATGCAAATTGCAAACTGCAATTTGTGTATCTTTTTCCGCTATTTTGTCAAAAGAGGCTTTTCCAAAATTTGGCACATCTACACGGTGCCAAGTTTCAGAAAAACCTGCTCTTTTTGACAAATCCCTGAAAGCTGCATGGAAATTTTTCAAAGACACCATAATAGAGGCCCAACTTAAATGTATACCCCAAATTAAAAAAACCAACCAACCACAGTAAGAAAACCAAAAAAGTGCCACTGTGGTTTAACAATCTAGTAAAAGAAGCAGTGAGAGAAAAAAGGCATAATTTAAAAAGTGGAAGCCAAACCCTAGTGAGGAAAATAAAAAGAAGCATAAACTTTGTCGAATTATGTGTAAAAATATAATAAGAAAAACCAAAAAGGAGTATGAAGAACGGCTAGCCAAAAACTAAAAAAGTAATAGCAAAATGTTCTTTAAGTACATCACAAGCAGGAAGCCTGAGGATACAGGAGCATTCAAAGATGATAAAGACATTGCAGAGAAACTAAATGAATTCTTTGCTTCAGTCTTCATGGCTGAGGATGTTAGGGAGATTCCCAAACTGGAGCCATTCTTTTTAGGTGACAAATCTGAAGAATTGTCCTAGACTAAGGTGTCATTAGAGGTAACACATCTGCAAATAAGGGCCAGATTTACCAGTACATATTGGGTCTTTTGCTCTGCTTTGACGTATCAGTGAATCTATTCTCAATGATTTAACCTTTAAGTTATTCATATGCACCTTCAACCTTAACTTCATTTTTACAAGTCTTTTAAATCTAGGAATATAGATAAAGCACTCCGAGTACAGTAAATTTGAGAGCGTTTTTTTGGTTTTTGTTTTTAGAGTTTTAACTCCAGACTCAATAATAAGGATGTTGTTTCTCTTACTATTATAATAGATGATTTTTGATGAGAAGTGTGCTGGTCAAGATGAATGCAGAGGCATAACATTTTATTGAATAATGATTTGGCTGTTCTTCTACTTCCAGTTCCTGTGCTGTGACTACTTGATAGACAATTAACTATGCAGTTGGCAAAGTATTCTGATCATGTACATAAGAAATAGAAATATTATTTTACCACGGTAAAAGATAGGGTGCTTTTGGGCTATAGAACATACACAGTCTGTGTTCTTTTTTTCCCCATCCATATTAAATAGAGCCTGCATGATATCTAGAGGATCCACTAATATGGATAATCGGTAAAAATCTTAATAGAGCCCAATCACTGATAAATGTGTGCATGAGCAGAAATTTCCATCATCAAAATCCAAAGTGCCTAAGAATAGGCGTAAGGAATAGTTGTGAGGAACAACTTAGTCCTCTGTTAATATAAGGGGGATAGAGATTTTGGGATGAGGAATGTGGTTACACTCCCTTTGTCACGGACTGATCACTACCTGGTCAAGTTTAGATTGTTTGCTGAGCTTCCCCTCTGCACAGGCAAAGGACCGATTAAGATGATTCACCCTCAGAGGCTGATGGATCCGGAGGGTTTCCTGAGGTCCCTGAGGGATTGTTCGGCCAATATGGCTAGTGGTACAGTCCGTGCCCTGGTAGATATATGGTACATCGAGGTAGCCTGGATGGTTGATATGATTGCTCCTAAGCGCCCTCTTTGGGCTAGTCAAACCAAGTTTGCTCCCTGTTTTTCTGGGGAGTTGCAGGCAGGGAAATGATTGTAGGTTAGAGCCGAATTGCAAGACTATTCTGTGGTGGTGCTGATGGCAAAGAAAAGTTACTTCTTCACCTGCATTGTATCTCCACAGGGCTTTCTGGTGGAATTGTTTCAAGTGATCTGAGGTCTCTTACAGCCTGGCCCTCATGATGAAATGGAGGAGCCCTCGGCAAACCACTTGATGGCGAAGCACTTTGCAGATAAGACTACTCTCATCCGGTCTGATTTGGAGTTGGGCTGTCAAATGAGTGGGGTATGGAATGTGATGAGCACATCACTTAGTCATTTCTTTGGATGAGTTTCAGCTTTTGCAGACAGAGGATGTGGACAAAGTGCATGAAGGAGTGCAACCAACCACGTACTCACTCAACCTTTGCCCTTTGTGGCTTATTAAATAGAGCCAAGAAGGGATGACTGTTTGGATCCACGGGATATTTAATGCTTCTTTTAGATCTAGGACGGTTCCCACCACTGTGAAAGAGGCAGTGATAAAACTGTTCCTTAAAAAGCCTTACCTGGACCCATGCAATTTGAATAACTATTATCCAGTCACTAATATTTCCTTCCTAGGGAAAGTACTCAAGCAGATGATGGCATTGCAACTCCAAGTTTTCTTGGAAGAAATAGACTACCTAGATCCATTTCAGTCTGGCTTCAGGCCTGGTTTTGGAACAGAAACCACCTTGGTCACCCTGGTACACAACCTACACTGGGCGACAGACAAGGGGAGTGTGCTCCTGTTGATTCTGTTGGTCCTTTAGGCAGCTTTTGATACCATCAACCATTGTGTCCTTCTGGACACTTGGCGGAGTTGAGTATTGGAGGCACTGTTTTGCAGTGATTTTAGTCTTGCCTGTCAGGACACTTTCAGAAGGTGGAACTAGGGAGTTGCTGCTCAACCCTGGGGCGACTGTACCTCAAGGTTCCATCTAGTCCCCTATGCTATTCAACATATATATGAAACTGCTGAGAGAGGTTGTAAGGAGATTTAAAGGATGGTAAATAGACACCCAACTCTATTTCTCTGTGACATTGGAGCCAGGTCAGACAGTGACCAATCTGGACCGGTGTCTGGAGGCGGTGATGGACTGGATGAGGCTCCTGGTATGTTTCTAGGCACAATTTAAGGTCTTGGTTATGACTTATAAAGCCCTAAATGGGTTGGGATTGGGGTATTTGAAGGACTGTCTCCTCCCATATGAACCTGCCCTGGGATTGTGGTCAGCTGAGGAGGCTCTGTTCCGTGTTCCTCCACTTACGGAGATAAGGTTAACATCTACACAGTGCAGGACCTCCTCAGCCTTTGACCCCAAGCTTGGAATTCTCTCCCCCAGGACATTCACCTGGCCCCCACACTGGCACTGTTTTGGTGCCAGGCTAAAGCCACCATTTTTACCCATGCTTTTATTATTGGTGTTTGAGTTTGTGTATGTGTATATGTTCCTCCTCCTAAGGCGTCTTAGCAGGTTTTATGTCCCCCCCTTTGGGATCTTGTATTTTCTTCTTTATTTGTTTATATATATATTTATTGTGTTTTAAAACTTTGTAAGCTGCCTTGGATATTTTAAATAGAAAGACAGGGTAAAAATATTTTAAACAAATAAATAAATAATAAATAATTAAAGGCCAACCTTCATCTGAGGTATCACATAGCTGCAAATGAGATCCAAATGAGTTTCCTGATTAATTGTGAAGTAATATTTTAGGAGAGAAATATTTTGGCAGATTCTGTACCAGAAATTGTAGTATAAATTATCATTCAAGAAAAAATCCTATGAAATAAAAGAATGAATCCACAATAATTAGCTGTTTAAAAAGTGACAGAACAGTTCACAGATTTATTTTTAATCAACTAATTTGTATCTTAAACCAAAGGATTCTGGGGAGAGTTCATAGCATGAAACAAGAGAGGTTTGGATGGTATGCATGCCCCTTACAGCAAAGCAGTCTGTCTTCCTAACCACCACCAGAAAGCAAGTTAGGCACAATCTTTCCATTCAGGATTGCTAGAAATGATAAATGGAAAGTAGGTGGGATTGGTTTCCTTCATCCCTCTGTCCCCATAATGGACTCTGACAGAGATTTTGATCTGATCTTTTAAATAGCTGAATATTGGCAGACAAGCTTTGCATAAAATACTATAGAACTGATATTAACAGCTATGAGACCTGTCACCATACAATATTCCAAAATGTGATTGACTTATCCTGAGACAAGACAGAGTGCCTAGTAAGTCTCTCTCTTTTAAATACTCAAGGGTAATAGCTCTGTCACAGACACCAGCTGCAATATTAGAAACTTGGCAGACTGAGACAGACTGCGATTTCAAGTGCCAAGCAAACACTTATCTGAAGTACAGAGGCTAAATTTCAGCTTTCAAGACACTTGTGACTGAATACAGTTATGCTGATTTGAACATGGTCCATCTGATTTTTCTGTTGTGGTTTACTACATTTGTATCTTAAGTCTTCTAACCCTTTTCAAGGTCTGTGAATTAACAGTATGGCTCAAAGCACAGGAAATATCTTGTAATAATACAGCATAGTCAGTAATGTGTAGCTAAAGTCATGCTAAAAGTATTTGTCTAAGTCCCACTACTAAATGGTAATTACAAAGAAGTATGTAAGAACAGAGACACAAAGCAGTAGGTTAAAAAGCATAATTAAAGCTCTGGTATAGAAGCTGCCTGGGGACATTTCAGGACAGGTCCTACTAAAAGCAGACAAGCAATGTAAGATACAAGGTTTCTTTTTTGATATTTTACAAGGACAGGAAAAAACTTATTAAAAGGATAAATCCCCATAATAATAATTTTAAAACAGACACAAATCGGAAGCTACAGTAGCAAACCAAGACTTTTAATGCTGCAACTAAGAGCATCAATTATCTTTCCATGTCTTGTAAAATCTGTATGATACACTTTGTTTTTAATTTTTGCTATTTCATGTTTGGGTTCAGCTCTTCTACCTTCACTATGTAAAGTATACAACACAAGTGGGAAGTACTGGACTTTTTCCTTAGTCATCAAGAAGCAATCGAGAATGGAAATATCAATTTCATCCCATTGTTGGCTTATCAGAATAGAGATGGGTGGCAGAGAGAGGGCAATAGGGACATCACAACACTATGCTTTGTCTTTTTTGTTTAGGCACTTTATGTATAACCAGTTCTTGTTTGCAGAGGTAACAGTTTGGTCCAATATCATAAGAACATTTTAAAACTAAATGTATAATGTAGGTAGGTAAATTTGAGACCCATTAATTTACAATGTTCTTTGAATTACTAGGAATTGGGTCTGCATATGAGTTCAAGTAGACACTAGCTAAAGTACAGCCTGCCTTCATTAAGCTTCATCATAGCTGAAAAGAGGAGGTTACTCACCTCATTAGTAACTAACGTTCTTCGCAATGAGTGGCCCTGTGGGTGCTCCTCATTAGGTTGGTGTGCTGCCACCAAACCTCAGATCAGAGATTTCAGAGCAGTGTCCCTGGGGCCACTCATGTGCATGCCTGCAGCTGTGTGCTCTTAGGTTGCAGTCATTGTGTATGTATGAGGCATCCCCTCCACCCCCATTTCTCAATTTCTTCTCGACCCTGGAACGATGCCATGAGAAGACCAGAATTCCAAAGTAAAGGGGAGGAAGGGAGGGTTATGGAGCACCCACGAGGGCACTCATCTTGAAGAACGTCAGTTACTAATGAGGTGAGTAACCTCCTCTTCTTCAAGAGAGATGTCCCTGTGGGTGCTCCACATTAGGTGACTACAAAGCTATTTCTGGCTAGGGAGGTAAGGACTTTGGATCTGGCAGAAAAGCACTGGAAAGGACCACCTTAGTTTTCAGGTTGGAAAGAGGTCCCAGTGTAAGTGCATAGTGCTTTGAAAATGTGTGGTCAGAGGACCATGCAGCAGCTGAGCAAATGTCTTTTATGAGTACTTTGCGGAGGAATCTTATTGAGATATCCATGGCTCTGGTTGAGTGTTTCCTTATGCTATCTGGAGCGGTCACGTCTGTCTGTAAGTAGCAGAACTTGATGCAATCTGAGATCCAGTGGGAGAGTCTCTGTGATGAGATGGCCTGGCCCTTATTGTGGTTTGCTATTGACATGAATAGTCTCGGAGATGCTCGAAAAAGGGTTTAGTTCATTGCCGGTAAAAAGAGAGCACTTTGCACAGGTCAAGGGTGTGCTTTTTTATCTCAAAGGAATTGGCGTGTGGTTTGGGAAAGAAGGTAGGAAGGTGTACTGTCTGATTGAGGTGGAAGGATGACTGTATCTTGGGCCGTGTCCAGACTCAGGGGTTTTTTCGGGAAAAGTAGCCTTTTCCCGAAAAAACTTCCCCTGCGTCCAGACTCAAGCCGCGTTCTTTCGAAATTATTTCGAAAGAACGCGGCTTTTCTTTCGATGGCGGTAAACCTCGTTTCACGAGGAAGAACGCCTTCTTTTGAAAGTTCCTCTTTCGAAAGAAGGCGTTCTTCAATGTAAAGAGGCCGTCTTCGAAAGAGAGCATCCAGACTCGCTGGGTGCTCTCTTTCGAAAAAGCGGATTTCTCTTTCGAAAGATCCGCCTGCAGTCTAGACGCGATCTTTTGAAAGAGGCTCTTTCGAAAGATGCTTTCGAAAGAGCCTCTTTCGAAAGAAGCCTGCAGTCTAGACATAGCCTTGGGGAGGAATTTGGGATGTGTACGTAACGTGACCTTATCTTTAAAAAAGATCGTGTATGGGGGATCAGCCATGAGGGCTGCGATCGCTCCCACCTATCTGGCTAAGGTAATGGCTACAAGGAAAACAGTTTTCACGGATAAGTGTAATGATGCGTTGGTGACCATTGGTTTGAAAGGCAGCTGAGTTAAAGCATTCAATATTAAATGCAGGTCCCACAGTTGTGTTGGCGGATTGATATCTGGATAAAGTGCCTGAAGATACTTTAAAAACCTCTTGGTGAGTGGATGTGCAAGGTAGTAATAGCAGCAAGATGAACTTTAATGGAACTTATTGCAAGGCCTGTTTGTTTAAGATGCAGAAGATAGTTGAGGATGATAGGTAAGGATGTTAGAATCATAGAGCTGGAAGAGACCTCAGGAGGTCATCAAGTCCAGCCCCCTGCCCAAGGCAGGACCAATCTCAACTAAAGCAACCCAGCCAGGGCTTTGTCATGCCAAGACTTAAAAACCTCTAGGGAGGGAGATTTTACCACCTCCCTAGGGAACCCATTCCAGTACTTCACCACCCTCCTAGTGAAATAGATTTTTCCTAATATCTAACCTAGACCTTTCTCACTGTAACTAGAGACCATTGATCCTTGTTCTGCCATCCATCACTACTGTGAACAGCCTCTCTCCATCCTCCTTGGAATCTCCCTTCAGGACGTTGAAGGCTGCTATCAAATCCCCCCTCACTCTTCTCTTCTGCAGACTAAACAAACCCAAATCCTTCAGTCTTTCCTCATAGGTCATGCGTTCCAGCCCTCTAATCATTTTGGTCGCCCTCCGCTAGACCCTCTCCAATGCGTCCACATCCTTTCGGGGGGGGGAGGGGGAGCAGAACTGGATATAATATTCTAGATGTGGCCTCACCAGAGCCAAATAAAGGGGAATAATCATTTCTCTACCTCATCAGATTTCTTTTGGCCCAATCCTCTAATCCAGTGGTCCCCAACCTTTAGAGGCTCCCGGGCGCCCGGGGGCGGGGCCACTCACGCGCCGGGTGCCGGGCCACACGTCCTGGGGTATGCCAGGGGCGGGAATGCCCTTGCACCTGGCGCCAGCACGTGTCCCGGGGCCGGGGCCGCCCAAACGCCTTGTGCCATGGACATGGGGCCGGCACCACCACCCAGCTGCATGCCTGGGACCGGCACCACGTGCCCGCATGTGCCCCGGGGCTGGGGCCGCCCGAGCACCGCACGCCTGGGGCCGGCGCCTCCAGTGCGCCGCACGCCGGGGGGGGCGGCCCAGGTTGTCGGTGGGTGCACACAAATGCCCCGGCGGGCGCCATGGCGCCCGCGGGCACCACGTTGGGGACCACTGCTCTTATCTGTCCAGGTCACTCTGGACCTTATCCCTGCCCTCGAGCATATTTACCTCTCCCCCTAGCTTAGTGTCATCTGTGAACTTGCTGAGTGTGCAATCCATCCCCTCATCCAGGTCATTAATAAAAACGCTGAACAAAACCAGTCCAAGAACAGATCCTTGGGGCACTCCGCTAGAAACCAACCGCCAACCTAACACCGAGCCGTTGATCACTACCCGTTGGGCCCAACAGTCTATCCAGCTTTCTATCCATCTTACAGTCCATTTATTCAATCCATATTCCCTTAACTTGCTGGCAAGAATATTGTGGAGACCGTATCAAAAGCTTTGCTAAAGTCAAGGTATATCACATCCACTGACTTTCTCGTATCTACAGAGCCAGTTACCTCATCATAGAAGCTAATCAGATTGGTCTATGATGACTTACCATAAGACTTACCATTACAGAAACTAATCAGATGTTGAAGGAGATACCCAGTGGCGTACACATCGAGAATCTTTTCCATTTCTGAAGGTAAGTCTTACGGGTGCCCTATGCCCTACTATGTAGAAGGACCATTTGTACTTGTTGTGAACAAGTCAGTTCTAGCTCAGACAACCATCCAAGAGCCACTCCTTCAGGTGTAGTGAGTGGAGATTCATTTGGGTGACGTGGGGACCCAGATGAAGAAGGAGATTGCTGTAAGGTGGGTGGATCGGTGACACAAGGGACATCGCCATTAGAAAGGGGAACCATGGTTGGCATGGCCATGCTGGAGCTATAAATATTAGATGGGCTTTGTCTCTCCTTGTCTTGTGGACTACCCTGTTCAGCAGGGATATGGGAGGAAAAGCATATATTAGGTGTGATGATCAGCTGATGAAGAAGGCATCTCCCATTGATCCCTTGCCGAAGAATGCCCTGGATCAGAATAGGGGACATTTCTTGTTGGATTGTGTGGCAAACAGATCTATGGTGTGGTGACCCCACTGTCAGAAGATGTCTGCCAATATGTGTGGATTGATTTGCCATTCGTGTATGGTTGGGATGGCTCTGCTGAGTGCGTCTGCCATTATGTTCAGGGTGCTTTGGAGGTGCACTGCAGTAATATTTATGTTGTGTTTCAGGCACCAGTTCCAAAGTGCTATGGCCTCTGTGCAAAGTGCTCGAGATCAGGCTCCACCTTGACAATTTATATAAAACTTTGCTGCGACATTGTCTATGTATAGTCTGACATGACTGTTGGTGATGAATGGGAGGAATTTGATGTATGCATTCCTGACTGCACGTAGTTCCAGGACGTTTCTGTGTAGGTTCTTGTCGCTGCTAGACCACAGACCCTGGCATGTGGGATGTCGTAGGTGGGTGCCTCAGCCTGTACAAGACACATCTGTTGTCATGGAGACGGGTGGTTCTGGTTGGTGGAAGGGGACTCTGGAACAAAGATTCTATGGGCTTAACCACCAGTGTAAGGACTCCCTTTACTATCATTGGAAGGACTAGGGATTTGGTTAGTGGGTGGATATTGTGTTGATAAGCCTGTCCCAGCCAGCCATATAAGCATCTCATGTGAAGGTGAGGAAGTGGGTCTGGCCCACGAAAGCTCATCACCTATTAAACCATCTTGTTAGTCTTTAAAGTGCTACACAGTTTTTCCTTTTGTTAATATGGTTGGCACCACATTTTTATGCTGTACTGGCAAGATTGTATCAGTGCCGGATGCTGTTGTAGCTGATGAGGAAGGCAACTTGAAGCCTGACACCTCAGAGCGTGGTTTAGTGCATGTCTGTTTGTTAGTTGAGCTGGCAGCTCCCGAGATGCCTGGAGCATCATATTTACTAAGGTGCGGTGCTGCCGCTGTTCTCAGAGGGAGATGGCTGTTTCAGTGCTGTAGCCCCCTGAGGTAAAGAAGAGGCTCGCTTTTCGGTTCCCCTCTCTTTATGTTTCTTGGGCTGTTGGCTTGGGTTTGAAGCTGGTCTGAGAGAGTTTTCAAGTAAAAATAGCTTGAGAGGGAGGTTTCTGTTTTTCTATGCCTACAATTTCAATTTTGCACAATGAGGGCATTTTTGGGAGATATGCTGCTCTCCGAGGCAGCAGACACATTGTGAATGCCCATCCGATATGGGGATAGGCTCTTTACATGAGGTGCAGCATTTAAAACCTGGTGAACCAGACATGAAAGCTGAAAGCAGTCAATAACTGCAGGAAGGGGTTAACTGGGAGAAAAACTTCTACTAATCTAGGGTTTTTTTTTAAACGAACTAATTAACTAACTACAATAATAATAAAATGGGGAGAGAAAAACTTGGTTTTAAACTGAGATAATTAAGTAGACATGAAGAAACTAAGGAGCACTGCTGAGACCGTCTGTAGCCGGAGATGGTAGAGAAGGAACTGAGGAGCAGGAAGAAGGGGCTTGTGCATGTGGGCCCCAGGGACACAGCTCTGAAATCACCAATCTGAGGCTTGGTGGTGGCACACCAACCTAATGTGGAAAACCCTCGGGGACATATCTTGAAGAAGAACTTAGTAATAGATCTGAATAAATTTCTCCATGTATGCTTCAAAATGTCTCATGGATAAAAATATATTTTAAGGGAGATTCATGTTTTTTGAAATATAATGGGACTAATTATTCCAGCCAAACCAAAAGCTACATCTCCCAGTTTCAGACTGCAGCCTTTGGGCTACCCCAGAGAAACTTATGTTAAATCTCAATTAATTTTGAAATACTTGTTAATAGTGGCTGCCATTGATGTACAGAAATTATAGCATAAGTTTAAACTAATGAAAAAGAGAATCACTAGACATCTCTATGGTTCATGAAGAATTTAGGACCTCAATAAAGACAATACTGAGATGTAGGTGGCGATCCATTTTAAAGGAAGACTGGCTAGAAACAGTGTGTATTGGCTTGTATACTAGTTCCATGATTCTTATAGGGCCCATCCATCACACATTTGTTACAAAGACTTGATTATGACTCCTGAGCCTGAGTGCAACCAAAGAGAGAAAGAGGCCCACCAACTGATCAGGCATATCTGGAGCTATTATGCCTTTCAAAAAAGACGGCTACTTACCTCGTAACTGTTGTTCTTCGAGATGGATGCTTATGTCCATTCCATCTAGGTGTGTGTGCGTGTCCCGTGCACAAGTTCCGGAAGCTTTTTTGCCCTTAGCATTATGCATTGGGCTAGCCGGGGAGTCCCCTGGAGTGGTGCCAGTATATCTGTGCATATAATCCCCTGCTGGCCCTCCACCCCCTCAGTTCCTTCTTACTGGAGATTCCGACAAAGGTGGAGGTGGGCGGATTCGGAATGGACATAAGCAACACATCTCGAAGAACAACAGTTACAAGGTAAGTAACCGTCTTTTCTTCTTCGAGTCCATTCCATCTAGGTGATTCCAAGCAAACCCCCCAGAAGGTGGGGTCAGAACCTACAGCAAAACTGACTGCAACACCGCCTTACCCACTGCTGCGTCCTGGCTAGCCTGCTGCATGATGGCATAATGCTTGGCAAAGGTATGAACTGAGGACGAGGTGGCTGCCCTGCAGATGTGAACGATCGGCACCTGGGCTAAAAAGGCAACCAAATAGGCCTGGGCTCTAGTAGAGTGGGCCGTGAGGGGCAGGGCCACCTTTCCTCTTAGATCATAGCAGTCCTAATACATGACGTGATCCATGATGAAAGACATTGATCTGACACCAGACAACCTTTCATCCTGTCTGCTATTGATACAAACAGTTGGGTGCACTTATGAAACGTCCGTGTCCTGTCTAAATAAAAGGCGAGAGCCATTCTGACATCTAACAAGCGGAGTGCTCTTTCTTTCTCATCTGCATGCGGTTTTGGGTAAAACACCAGTAGGAAAATCTCCTGGGACATGTGTAATAGTGAGACTATCTTAGGGAGAAAAGCTGGGTGAGGGGGCAGCATCACCCTATCCCTAGAATTCACCATATACAGTGGCTCTGAGGAGAGGGACCTTAGCTCAGATACCCTTCTGGCCAAGGTGATGGCTACTAGAAACGCCACCTTCCAGGAGAAGTGGGAGAGGGAACACGTGGCCAGTGGCTCAAACAGAGCCTCCCAGAGCACCAGGTTCAGATCCCACTGAGATATAGGCTGTCTAGCATGGGGGTACAATCTGTCTAACCCCTTCAGGAAGTGCTTTACCATGTTATGCACAAAGTCAGATCTCCCACCCTCTCCCTTGTGGAAGGCTGTGATGGCTGACAAGTGCACCCTAATCAATGAGGTGGCTAGACCCCGACTCTGGAGGTTGAGGAGGTAGTCCAAGATCAGGGGAATGGGGGCTCACTCTGGGTCTCCCCCTGCTTATTTGACCCAAATTGAAAACCTCTTCTATTTAGCCAGATAGGACGACCTGGTGGAGGGTTTCCTACTTTCCCTTGAGCACACACTTCACGGGGTCTGAGCAAAGGAGTTCCCCACCCCACAGCCACTGATCATCCAGGGCCTGAGATGGAGGGATTGAAGGTTCAGGTGGCACAGCAGACCCTGGTTGAGCTGTTGCTGGGGCCAATCTGGGGCTATGAGAATGAGCTTCACCCTTCACCTCTTGGCCCTCATGATCACCTCGTAAATTAAGGGAAAGGGGGGGAAGGCATACAGAAGGCCCGCCGGCCACCTTTCTGCAAGGGCATCCCCCATGGAACCCTTGCCCTGACCCCTGTACAAAAAGAACCTGGGGCATTGCCTGTTAGCCTGAAAAACAAAAAGGTCTACTAGGAGAGTGCCCCACTTGTGGAAGAGAGAGCATACCATGTCCGTCCTGACAGACCATTTGTGAGCTGAGAAGGCCCGGCTGAGGCAGTCCACCAGGGTGTTGCAGGAACCTGCTAGGTAGGTGGCCTGCAAATGTATCCCCTGTGCAATACACAGATCCCAGAGGGCTAGTGCCTCCTGGCACAGGGGAGAAGAATGAACACCACCCTGATGATTGATGTAATACATCACCATTGTCAGTGAGAATCGAGACACATTTCCCCTTTAGTCAGGGCATAAATACCTGACAAGCCAGTTGAACTGCCCTCAGTTCCCTGACATTGATGTGCAGGTCTTTCTCTGACTCTGACCACATACCTTGTGTGTGGAGATCCACCAGGTGGGCACCTCATCCTGTGTCAGACTCATCGGTCACCAGCTGGATCGAGGGGGACGGTTGTTGGAACGGGACCCCCTCGCACACTTCGGCTTCCCCCAGCCACCATTTCAAGGCTGACAGGATCGCCAGGGGGATCGTGAACACCAGGTCGATATGGTCGTGGGTTGGCCTGTAAACACTCGCCAGCAGTTCTGGAGGGGTCTGAGGTGTAGCCTGGCATACCGCACTATGTATGTGCATGCTGCCATATGACCTAATATTCTCATGCAGTTTCGTGTCGTGGTCATGGGAACAGCATGGAAGCTTCGTATGATGTCCCCCAGGGTCAAGAACCTTGGACGTGGAAGGGATTCCCTCCTGATCATCACATTCAAACGTGCTCCCACAAATTCTGTCACTTGAGTGGGAGTAAGGGTAGACTTCTCTTCGTTCAATATCAGTCTCAGCTTCAAGAATGTCTCCCTGGTCACTCTGATATGGGACAGTAGTTGGTCCATGGTCTGGTCCCTGAATAGCCAGTCATCTGGGTAGGGATAGACATGCAGATCTCTCCTTCGAAGGAACGCTGCCACTACCGCCATGAACTTGGTGAACAGTCTGGGGGCTGTGGAGAGGCCAAACGGTAGTACTGTAAACTGGTAGTGGTCCAGCCCTACCATAAACTGAAGATATTTCCTGTGGTGGGGGACGATTGAGATATGGAAGTACGCACCCTTCAAATCGAGGGCGGCGTACCAGTCTTCTAGATGGAGGGAGGGGATGATGGAGGCTAACATCACCATCCTAACTTTGACTTCCTTATGAAGATGTTGAGCCCTCTGAGGTCTAGGATGGGGCGAGGACCCCCTTTGGATTTCGGGATAAGGAAGTAACAAGAATAGAACCTCTTTCCCCTAAATGCCAGTGGGACCTCCTGTACCGCCCCAGGGACAGCAGCAAGGAGACCTCCTGCCTGAGCAGGGTCTCGTGAGAGGGGTCCCTGAAGAGGGGAGAGGGTGGAAGAGTAAGGAATGGGATAGAATATCCCCTTTGCACCATGTCCAACACCCAACAGTCCATGGTAATGGAGCACCACACACGGTGAAAGGGGGACAGTCTGTGGCAGAAGGGTTGATCTAGAGAAACGGCTGGTATTCCATCCTCAGGCGTACCTTCAAAACCCTGACTTGGGGCCCTGGGACTTGCTGGGAGGTCTCTGGTTTTGCTCAGGGAGTCCTCCTGACCTCCTCCTAGCCCCCTGGTGGTGGTAGCCCTAGACCCCCTCCTACTGTCAAACCTTGGGCCTTGCTGATAACCCCTCTGTAGCCTTTGGTTGAGGGGACGACGCTGCGGGGCTGGGGTATGGATACTGAGGGACTTTAACGTTGCCCTGGAGTCTTTAAGGCTATGCAGCTTGCCGTCCATTTGCTCTGAGAATAGTGCAGAGCCCTCAAATGGGAGGTCCTGCAGTGTCACCTGGACTTCCTGAGGGATGCCGGAGACCTGGAGCCAGGAACACCTACGCATGACTATGCCCATGGCCATGAATCTAGACACCGAGTCCGCTGCATCAAGGATGGCCTGCAGTGCCATTCTGGAGATTATTTTGCCTCCCTCCAGAAAAGCAGCAAATTCTTGTTGGGAGGCCTGAGGAAACTGGGCCTTGAATTTGACTACCGCCACTCAGGAGTTATATGCATATCTACTGAGCATTGCCTGCTGGTTTGCGATCTTCAGTTGCAGACCCACCATAGCATAAGCTTTCCCCCCCAACAGATCCAGCTTCTTTGGTTCTTTGCTCTTGGAATGGGTCCCCACTGCCCCGCCTCTCTCTCTGGCAGGCGGCCTGGACCACCGCTAAACCTGGTGGTGGATGGGTGAAAAGGTGCTTGTGCCCAGACTGGGGCACAAAGTACCTCCTCTCCACCCCCTTTTGAGTTGTGGGTATGGAGGCTGGTGTCTGCCACAGGGTCTTCATTATCTTTACCACCATTTTATTCAACAGGAGGGCAATTCTTGCTGGGGTGTCAGCCGTGAGGATGTCCACCATCGGGTCGGCCTCCTCTTTAACCTCCTCAGCCTGTACCCCAAATTTTGTGCAAGGCATTTAAGGAGCTCCTGATGGGTCCGCATGTCCATCGTAGGCATGCTCGGGGATGGGGTCAGCTAAGGTCTCGTCCGGTGATGAGGATGAGGATTCTGGTAGCTGGGGCTAAACCCCAACCATGTCGGTGGGTTCCACTTCGGTGCATAGGCTCTGCACAGGACCTGGTGGCAGTGGTTGATGGGTTGGATGAGCGGATTCTCCCCACAATGCAGGGGGGCTAGCTCTCATCTCCGAGCCCAGATCCCTGGTAAGGGGGGGTGGCCGAATGAGCGGACCTGCGGCTAGAATGCATCGAAGTCACCACTGACCCAGGGCTCGATGGGTCAGGCCCCTGGGCCTGATGATAGGCCCAAAGTGCCACTGCATGGGTGATTGCCACTGTGGGGGCCACATTTGGGACATGAATGGGCTGTGCGGCCTTGAACGGTGCTGAGATGGGGACCAGTGACCTGATCTGGAGCGGTGCCAGCATGTCGATCTGTGGGAAGAGCGAGAGACTCTGGAAGCGACTGACCGAAGTGAGGAAGCTGCGGAGACCAGAGACTCAATGTTGGACTCTGAGGAATATTCTGACGCGGACCACGGCGGTGCCAAAGACACCTGCTCTCCCTGCTATGCATGGTGAGCCGTAGCTGCCAGTTTCCTTCTATTGGCAGTACCGGCGGTGGCAGCATAGCATGGGGTTCCAGTGCTGGGACTCAGTGCCAGCGAATGAGATACCGGTGCCGGCGGTGCCATCACTAGCGGTGCGGTGGGCGCCTCACCGGGCTCCTGCCTGAGTGATTGCCTCGACAATGCCGACTGTGGTGCCGGGGCTGATATAGCCACCTGGCTCTCACGGTACGCACGCTCCTTTGAGCCATGCGGTGCCAGGCCTGGGGAGGCTGTGAGCTCTATCAGCTCCCAGGCCACCATGAACGTCTCAGGCGTGGATGGCCTCCAGACCTCCTCCAAGGACAAGTCCCGGCCCCCGGGGATCCCAATCTCACCGGGCTCCTTCTGTGGCACACCAGCTCTCACGGGTGAGTGCCTTCATCCCACTTCTCAGGCAACCTCCCGCCTCTCGCCCTCTTGGTGGCTGACAGCACCAGAGATTGAGATTGGTGCTTGGTGCCAACTGGTGCCCTGATGCCACCGCATGCCTTCGTGCATGTTCTACATCCCTGGTTGACGCCGGTGTGCTCCTAGCAGACAGTGCTGTCTCAGGCACTGGGGGTTGAAGTGTCAACTCCATGAGAAGAAGTTTAAGTCTGGAGTCTCTCTCTGCATGCATGTTTTAAAGGACCTGTAAATCTTGCACGTGTCTGTTACATGGCCTTCCCTCAGGCACTTTAAACAGTCTTTATAAGTGCATAGGTTTGGAGCACTGCTGACAGGGTTTAAAACCCTGAGGCATCGGCATGCCTTCCCCTCACAGGGAAGCGGGAAACAACTACTAACACTATCTACCTAAACCATCAACTTCTAACTACTTCTAATCAGTGAACTATTTACATAAGAAAGGCTAAGGGCGCACTTGTAAAGGCAAGCAAAGCATTCCAGCAACCATCAGGGGCCGAAAGAAGGAACTGAGGGGATGGAGGGCCAGCAGGGGATTATATGCACAGATATACCGACACCACTCCAGGGGGCTCCCCATCTGGCCCAACGGGTACTGTTAAGGGCAAAAAAGCTTTTGGAACTTGTGCATGGGGCACGCACACACATGTAGATGGAATGGACATACGCAAGCACTCGAAGAACATAAAACTTCCAAACGAGCTGTAGAAATTGTGAAGAGAGCTACTCCTTACTACATCTCTAGAGTATGTATAGCCAATATTTTCTCAACAAAAGCCTCATCTATAAATACCTCTTCTGGACTAACTAGCCTCATGAGGAAACAAAATCTCTCTCTCCGACTGCACGAACAAAACTACATTCCCTAGCAGTTGACTGCAGACTTCATGGAGAATGGACTCTGCACCGAATCCAAATACTACTGCATACTCTCACAAGATTAAAATGTTAAATCTAAACTCTGTTTGTACATTTTAAAAAAGGGAAATATTTTACAGAGTGCAGAATAGTCCAAAAGCAGTTTTGATTTTAATTAAATATTACACAGATTTTAGGCAAATCAAGATGTGTGGACCTATGAATATTTAAATTACTCCCACTGACATTAAATTGGACCCAAATGTGCATATCCAAAGGACAGAATTTGGCAGCCATATTGCCAAAGTGACTAATAACCTATGATGAACTGGTATTTTAGGATTGATTTACATGATGGACTAAAATATTGCAAAAATTTGCACATCATTTATAAAATAAAGAAAAATATAGTGCACATTGGAATGTGCATAACATTAATGAGAAGTAAACGCCATGACTAAGAAAAACAAAAACAATGTTGGAAAGTAAATTAATGGGATTACTTACATTTTTAAAGCTTAATGACTACTGAATTAAGGCTACCATTATGAATGAAAACAACAAACATAATTAGAAGGGAGAACAAAGATTAAAGCAATAACAACAAGTTGTTCCTTCAGTTAGTACTACACAGCTTGAAATTTTTATGATATAAGATACTGTTACTGTGATAGAAAAACTAGAGAAGGTGGAGTAAATACTGAATATATTGATTTCCACATTCATTTCTTGTTTTGAAGCACAGTGAACAGATATGCTTGCAGTGTGGGAGGCTGGTACAAAATATGGATTTTTATCCTTAACTTTCAACATTGTATCCTGGCATTGCATAGATCTCAGATAGATATATGATTATGACCTAGAATACTAGTTCACTAAGGCAGAGGTCTACACTAAGGGATACATTTGACTTAAGATACACAACTTCAGCTAGGTTAATTGCATAGTTTAAGTCAAAGTATCTTAACTCGAATTTTGGTGCTCTCCACACTGTGGGAAGTGGAAGGGAGCACACTTTCCCTTCAACTTCTCTTATTCTTCATAGAAGCAGGACTACTGGCATCGACGGAAGCTCCCTCTCAGTTTGAATTAAAATACAGGACTATGTAGCACTTTAAAGACTAACAAGATGGTTTATTAGATGATGAGCGTTCATGGGCCAGACCCACTTCCTCAGATCAAATAATGGAAGAAAATAGTCACAGCCATAGGGTACGTCTACACTACAGCGCTAATTCGAACTAACGCGTCTAGAACTAAAAACTAGTTCGAATTAGCGTTTTGCTAATTCGAACTAGCAAGTCCACATTGAGTGGACCCGGAACAGGGCTTAAGGATGGCCGGAAGCAGTGCCGGCAGGGCATCAGAGGAGGACTTAGAGCGTGGAGATGCTGTCTCAGGCTAGCCGAGGGCTGTACTTAAAGGGTCCCGACCCCCACCCCGGACAGACAGTTCTAAGGGGTGCCCTGCTTGCAAAGCAGTCCTGGCTTGGATTGCCCGGAGTACCCACACTGGGCGCAACACACCACTCGACCATCAGCCCGGCTGCACTTGCCGCAGGCTGCCATCTGGGGAGAGCGGGCAATCAGGGGGCTGCAGAAGAGCTTCCACCCCCAGAAGCCCGCAGAGCCAGCCCAGTCCTCCCCATCGGGGGCTCGTACCCCATTCCTCCCTCACCTCCTTCCACTTACCCTTCCCTAGCCCCCCTTCTTATTGATGTACAACATAAAGATAACGTTTCTTCCAACATTGACTCTGTCTTTATTGAACAAAACTCGGGGAGACTGGGAAAAGGAGGTGGGAGAGGGGAAGAGAAAGGCTGGGAGAGGGGAGGGCAACTAACATGATCAGGGGTTGGGAACAAGTCCCAGATGAAGAGAGGCTACAGAGACTGGGACTGTTCAGCTTAGAAAAGAGGAGATGGAGCGGGGACAGGATAGAGGTCTCTAAAAGCAGGGGTTGGGTGGAGAGGGTGCATTCATAAAAGTTCTTCATGAGTTCCCATAAAGAAGGACTAGAGGACACCAAAGGAAAGGAATGGGTAGCAGGCTTGAAACTAGTAAGAGAAAGTTGTTGTTCACAAAGCAAATAGTTAACCTGTGGAACTCCTTGCTGCATGAGGCTGTGAAGGCTACAACTAGAACAGAGTTTAAAGGGAAGTGAGATCAAGTCATGGAGGTTGGGTCCATGGAGTAGTCTTAGCCAGGGGGTAGGAGTGGTGTCCCTGCCCAAAGTTTGTGGAAGGCTGGAGAGGGATGGCACGAGACAAATGGCTTGGTCACTGTCTTCGGTCCATCCGCTCCAGGCTCCCTAGGATTGGCCGCTGTCGGCAGACAGGCTACTGGGCTAGATGGACCTTTGGTCTGACCCAGGACGGCCATTGTAAGCTCAGGGCTGAGGGTCGGGGGTCTCAGTGGACCCCCTTGATTTTCATGCATACCTGCTCCTGGGTGGCCAGGCTGGCAGCTCTCCTGCCCTAGCCGGCCACTTTCCTGTGCCTAGTGCGGAGATCGTGGACGAGGTCCACGATGTCCGCATTAGCCCAGGAAGGTGCCCGCCTCTTGCGGTCCAGGGCAAGCTCCCGGGAGCCGCCAGCCTGGTCCCGGGAAGAGGGGGTGGGCTGGGGGACATCGGGTGGGTGGCTCTGTGCCGTGCCAGGTGCAGGGTCTGCTGGCTGGGTGCTGGTAGGCTTGCACCTGGCACGGGCACCGTAGCCAGCCCGTGCCCCTTTAAGGGGTCCGGGGCCGGAAGGGGGGCATAGAGTTTCCCTGGTGTTGGCCAGAGTGGCCACCAGGGAAACCTGGGAAGGGCTAGCCTCCCACTAGTTTGAATTAAGGGGCTACACACCCCTTAATTCGAACTAGTAAGTTCGAACTAGGCTTAATCCTCGTAAAATGAGGTTTTCCTAGTTCGAACTAAGCGCTCCGCTAGTTCGATTCAAATTTGAACTAGAGGAGCACTAGTGTAGCGGCTATGAATGTTAGTTCGAACTAACGTCCGTTAGTTCGAACTAACATTGTAGTGTAGACATACCCATATATACCAAAGGATACAATTTTAAAAAATGAACACATATGAAAAGGACAAATCACATTTCAGAACAGAAGAGGGATGCGGGGGGGGGAGGGGGAAGGAAGGTGAATGCCTGTGAGTTAATGATATTAGAGGTGGGGAAGGGTAGATGTCTGTGAGTTAATAGTATTAGAGGTGATAATTGGGGAAGCTATCTTTCTAATGGGTAAGATAGCTGGAGTCTTTGTTCAGTCCCCCACGGAGAGTGTCGAATTTTAGCATGAATGCCAGTTCAGGGGATTCCCTTTCAAGTGCAGATTTGAATGTCTTCTGAAGTAGGATGCAGGTAAGCAGGTCATTGAGACAGTGTCCTTTCTGGTTGAAATGGCAAGCAACTGTTTTTTCTTTGTGATCCTGTCTAATGTCTGTTTTGTGGGCATTGATTCTTTGGCGAAGTGTCTGAGACGTTTGTCCAATGTACATAGCAGACGGACACTTACGGCACATGATAGCATAGATTATATTTCTGGAGGCACAGGAATATGTATTCTTGATCTTATAACTCACTTGGTTAGGCCCAATAATGGTGTCAGCAGAGTGTATGCATACCCCACACTCTATGCTAATATCTTTATGGCTGACCTAGAACAACGTTTCCTCAACTCCCGTCCCCTTTTACTCCTTCTCTACTTACGCTACATCGATGACATCTTTATGATCTGGACGCATGGCCAAGAAACACTGGAGACATTCCACAGAGATTTCAAGAACCTACACCCCACCATTAACCTCAGCCTGGACCATTCCACACGAGAGATCCATTTCCTGGACACCACAGTATAAATCAACAATGGAAAATTAGACACCACCCTCTACAGAAAACCCACTGACTCATACAGTTACCTACATGCTTCCAGCTCCCATCCAGCACACACCATACGATCCATCATCTATAGCCAAGCCCTTCGATACAACCACATCTGCTCTAATCCCACTGACAGAGACCAGAAACTTCAGGATCTCTACCAAGCATTTATAAACCTCAACTACCCACCGAGAGAAATAAAAAAGCAAATTGAAAGAGCCAAACGAATACCTAGAAACCATCTACTACAAGACAGACCCAAGAAAACCAACAATAGAACACCACTTGTCATCACCTACAGCTCCCAACTTAAACCTGTCCAACACATTATCAATAAATTACAGCCTATACTGGAACAGGACACTAAACTCCAAGAAGCTCTGGGAGACAGACCCATAGTCTCCTATAGACAACCACCTAACCTCAAGATGATTCTTACCAACAACCACAGGACATACCACACTAATACCAACCCTGGTACTTTCCCTTGCAACAAACACCATTGCCAGCTTTGTCCACATATTCACTCTGCTGACACCATTATTGGGCCTAACCAAGTGAGTTATAAGATCAAGAATACATATTCCTGCGCCTCCAGAAATATAATCTATGCTATCATGTGCCGAAAGTGTCCGTCTGCTATGTACATTGGACAAACGTCTCAGACACTTCGCCAAAGAATCAATGCCCACAAAACAGACATTAGACAGGATCACAAAGAAAAAACAGTTGCTTGCCATTTCAACCAGAAAGGACACTGTCTCAATGACCTACTCACCTGCATCCTACTTCAGAAGACATTCAAATCTGCACTTGAAAGGGAATCCCCTGAACTGGCATTCATGCTAAAATTCGACACTCTCCGTGGGGGACTGAACAAAGACTCCAGCTATCTTACCCATTAGAAAGATAGCTTCCCCAATTATCACCTCTAATACTATTAACTCACAGACATCTACCCTTCCCCACCTCTAATATCATTAACTCACAGACATTTACCTTCCTCCCCCCCCCCCCCCGCATCCTCCTTCTGTTCTGAAATGTGATTTGTCCTTTTCATATGTGTTCATTTTTTTAAATTGTATCCTTTGGTATATATGGCTGTGACTATTTTCTTCCACTATTTGATCTGAGGAAGTGGGTCTGGCCCATGAAAGTTCATCATCTAATAAACCATCTCGTTAGTCTTTAAAGTGCTACATAGTCCTGTATTTTGTTTCAGCTACACCAGACTAACGCGGCTACATTTCTATCTCAGTTTGAATTAGTGTGTCTTCACTAGACCTGCTAATTTGAACTGTGGACATTGACTATGGCCACTTCAATCTTATCTGTAGTGTAGACATGGCCTTGGAGACCAATCCTGTCCCAACAGAATAGAGTCAGCATTAAAATATCCAATGACTTTGATGAGAGTAGAATTGGACAACATATCTCCCAGTGAAGTTGGTTGGTTGAATCCACACGCCATACTCTGTTTTGAAAATTCAACCCAGGGTATTGCTAAATTTCCTGGGGTTTCTTAGTTTGTATCGTAACTAATATTATTTAAACTTTTTAAGAGAAAAATATTTAAGAATCTGTTTCTTTCAGGAAATATATATAGGATGAGGTGAGGAACAGTTGGCCATTGTTCACAAAAATTTCAACCACTTTAAAATAAGAATTACATTACTTTCAAAAGAAACGAAAGATTATAGAAAAGGTATGCATTTCCTTACAAACCCCTGATGAAAAATGATAGAGAATAGGGTTCAGCAGTCTGCCAAGTCCTCCTCGAATAAAGATCTGGGATGATGATAATAATAATACTTTTCATTTCTATAACATCTTCCATCTAAGGAATGTGAAGAACTTTAACATACATTAATTGAATGAGAGTACACAAAAATGCATTCTGCTTGAAAGTAATAAAGGGGGATAACAGTGAAGCGGAGATCTTTGCAGAAGATGTAAGAAAGTAACACTAGATATTTTGTCTCCTCATTACCTAAAAATTATGCAAATAAAATCCAATAAAGTAGTATTAATGTACCATTAAGGTTGCAAAATGTAGATGCCAGTAGTTTGAAATTTGAAAATACTATGTTCAGAGCTGCAACAATAACTTGGTCACATCACACTGTGTTGCATTTCTATTCCTGTTTTCCTTGTTAAATGTAAATGTACTACTTATATTTCTAATATATATAACAAAAATACGAGATGTATGCAATACAGATGAATAAATGTTATAAGAAAAACTTTAATTATGGAATTTCCTGATTCGAGTTCTGGATTTCACCCACTTAATGTCACACGATCACTATTTTTATGTACTTAAGTTGCAGAATGCAATATACTTCTTTCATTTCCATTTTTCTCTGGTTTCGCTGTAAGCACTCTATGCACATATACCCTAGCTTATAGTAAGAAATACTTCCACTCATTGCTTGAAAGAAAAAAACATTGCTAGCGGTTAATGTTGTTGCAATATTACAGGTTCCTTAATTGGTTCTCACATGGTTTATTCCTTTAGCAATATTTTCATGTGCTTAAATATGAAACAAGGAACTAATAGGTTAGATAATACTGCCAAACACCAGTTTTGCTTCTGGCCAGAGTATCCCATACACCTGCAGTCTCTAAAATATTGGAAAGGTTTCTAATTTTTTCTTTGGAGAAGAAGAATAAAATGCTCTCAAGAAGTTGGAAGACCTTTCAATCTGGCCAATTCATTGACGTTTTTGGCTGTACATCACAAAAGTGTAAAGAGGCAACTGGGAAATTTACTCACAGTATCTGAGATCAGGATAAATCAGGACATTGAATATATTCTCTTATTTTAAAAAAATCTCTTGAGATTTTTTAATAATGGGCTTTAGGTTAATTATTTCATAAAGGGTTGCATCATTGTACACATTTCACAAACAATATCTCACCCTGAACACTCAAAAGGAATCCTTGCTACGATGACTGCACATATTATATAATCAGCCAACCGCAGCAATAGTGGTGGCTTAATACTTTATTTCTGAAAACTCTTTAAAGTCTCACACAAACATTCAGGACTATCAAGCATTGGTTTAGCATTAGTATTCATGTGTAAAACAATCAGAATGTTCAGTTGTTGGTTTTGTGAGCTTCACTTTGATTTAAACTCCTCCATAACAAATATTTTATTTCAGCTCTCTAACTACGATATATAATTTTTTGCACTTTTCTAGTGGCATGTCAGCTAAAGATCTCAAAATTCACCACATAGGGGAATAATACTATCCCTGTTTCTGCAGATGGGTAAATTATAGGGTGACTAGACATCCCTTTTTTAAAGGGACAGTCCCATATTTAAGCTCTCCTGCAAGCATCTTGACTTTTTCTTAAAAGCTTGCCAATTGTTTGTCTGTCCCACTGCTGTAAGTACCTGAAGGTCCTGCAGTTGCTAACTAGATCCCTGTGCCGGCTAGGGGTTGGGTATACAAGACTGGTGACAGGGCACTGATGCAGCACATAGGGTATGTCTAGACAACATGCCTCTGGCGACACAGGCATGTAGATTATACTACCAGGCATAGGAAAATGAAGCAGCGATTTAAATAATCACCGCTTCATTTAAATTTACATGGGGGCCGCGCTGAGCCGATCAGCTGTCTGATCGGCTCAGCGCGGCTGCCATGTAAATTTAAATGAAGCGGCGATTATTTAAATCGCTGCTTCATTTTCCTATGCCTGGTAGTCTAATCTACATGCCTGTGTCGCCAGAGGCATGTAGTCTAGACATACCCATAGAGTCAGCTGCTCCCCTTATTGGTCAGTCAGTGCAGCCCTGATGGGTGCCAGCTCTCGGCCAGAAAAGCTGACCCTTCCCTCTCCCCTATCCCATCTATTTCCAATAGTCAGCTATGAGCTGCAGTGGCTGGTGAGTGCAGACTGATTCCAGCTAGCAGCCAGTTACATGTCACCTCTGTTGTCCACTCATTGACCCTTTATGTGCTCCCTATCTTGCTGGACACTCTCTGCTTTCCCTCTTCACCTTTCCCTCTAGCCCTGCTGTTCCTCCATACTCACCTCCCATTTGTGCAGAGAACGTGTCCCTGGTAGGGATGCTGAGCTCACCAACAGCCTGTCAGTATATAGGTAGGTTCCTAGGTACCTTCCTTCCTCCACTGCCTCTGGCTGGTCCATTGCTCTGGGAAAGCCTAAACAATCCAGCCTAGAGTGCAGGCCAGGAGGTGACAAGCCCTGTATACGCCAAAGCCTTGTGCAGCCCTGGCTTGGGGAAGCCTCTCTGGGCATGTCTACACTACCTTGTTAGTTCGACCTAGGTAGGATAATTAGGGCAAGTGGAGTTGCAAATGAAGCCCGGGATTTAAATATCCCAGGCTTCATTTACATGTTCCCAGGTGCTGCCATTTTTAAATCCCCCTTAGTCTGAACTCCATGCCCGCGGCTACACGTGGCATGGAGTAGGTAGTTCGAATTAAAGATCCTATTGGATCTAAAGATCCTAACGGAATGAATTCTAATGGAATCACAGCACCAAGTACTAAGGGAGGCAGATCTATCCCTTGGGTCCCAATCAAGCATGGAGGGTGGAAAGCAGCAGGCAGGGTGGGTGAAGTCAGTCTGCCATCCTCTGCGTATGTTTGTGTGGGTGTGTTGTGTGTGTGTGACCCCTTCCCATGTGGATCCTAGAGCCTTAAAGATAAGAAGGTAAATAAAAAAAATCCAATTATGCAGCATTTCTTTTTAACTAGCCAATTAGCCCGTCATAAGACGGGATTTTCAGGTCTCTCCTCCACGTCAGTCTTCTCTCCTGAGCCTCCGGTCTCTCTCTCTCTCTCCCTCTCTCTCTCTCTCTCTCCGCCTCCTCCTGCTTCCTCCTCTCTCTCTCTCTCAGCTCTCCTCCGCCTCCTGCCTCTCTCTCTGTCTTTCTCTTTCTCGTCTCCTCCCCCTCCTGCCTCTCACGCGGGAGACCGTGGAGCCCAAATGGCCATTTTGCCTCCACGCTTCCCGTGCTGCATGGGGAGTGCAGAGCCCAAAAGGTCGCTTGTGCCACTAGCTCCCCCATGGCGGCCCGGCTGAGCGGCGCAGAAGTCAGCCAAGCGCCACGGCGGGAGGCAAAGGGGGTGGGGCGGTGATGTTCACGGCCAGGGGGTGAGGCCTGGAGCTGCTGTCACGCCACATGTCAAGCGGCTATTTGGACTACCCCATGGCAGCCCGGATGAGAAGCGCAGAAGTCAGCCGAGTGCCACGGCGGGAGGCGAAGGGGGGTGCAGCGGTGATGTACATGGCCAGGCCCCGACCCCTGGGGGTGCTGCATGGGGACCGCGGCGCCCAAACAGCTGTTTGCGCCGCTTGCTCCCCCGCGGCAGCCCGGCTGAGTGGCGCAGAAGTCAGCCTGTTTTATGTACTTTTATTTTAGTTTGCACTTATGATTTGCTTTGCCAACTGCCAGACAATTTCATAGTAAATCAGTAAATTTACAAATTTTAAAAAATTGTTGAACCAATAGAGATTTTTGAAAAGACATCACATATTTGTTTTAAAATGGAGCCTTTATTTTTATCGTTTGATTTTAAAGCATTATCATCTCCTAAAAAGTGAGTATGAAAAATAGATTTTGCAAGTTTGTTGTTTATTGTGTCTCAAAAGTTTCCAAAGCAAATTTACCCCACTTGCAAACAAGAGTAGGTTTTTCTAACTGAAAAATCAAATTATTAATTTGAAAGTCTAAGTAGGTTCTTTCTGACAGTAGTATAACTCAGAAAGTACACAGGAACCCATTTTAGCTATGTTACTTTATTTGTTTACTACAACTGCATTTGAATTTTAATGCATTTTAATCTCTTCATCATAGCCAGGATAAAAATAAAACCAACAATCATTCCACAATCCTAAAGAAATCATTTTAAACTAAATGTTATAAAAACAGACATTAAAGAGGATATTAAGCACACAAGGCCCACCTTTTTCACATATATAATTAGTGTGCCAGTGTATGCAAATTGGGCAATTATATATGTAAATTGCCAAAATCCAACTGCATCCACAATTATCTGTTGTTGTTTTTTTGTTTTTGTTTTTGAATTGAGTATGTTCACAAATAGTATGTAAAATTATGAAAACATTTTATATGTGCAACTATATGTCTTAGAAAAAACACTAGGCCTAATTAGGGAATTATAGAAGTTTACTTTTCTAAACTTGCAAACAGACAAATACTTGCACTGAAGATGACTATGAATGAAACATCAAAAAAACGAAAAGGGTGCCAAAGGCTAAACTGTCATACACAGCAAGTAAATGTTTTCCTCCAGTTTTTTAAAACTAAGAATTGACTTTGTTATAACACAATTCACACTGAAAATAAAAGTCATTAAATAAAGTTAAGGTTATGACACAGACTGACAAAAGGAAGGAAATTCATCATTAAGGTGGAGGCATATCATATGGCCTCTTAGGCACAATGGGGCTGATTAAGAAAGCTGTTCAGGTGCTGCTCTGTTATGCCTAGCTATTGAAAAACATATGGTACTTTTCTCCATCACATGGGAATTTCTGTGCTTTCATCAGTTTGTGGTACACCCTTAATGTTCTTATGAAACGATCTTGCGGAAGTGTTGTGGTGAGCCAATCTGCTTCCATCTGAAGTACAAAATATACCATGATGCTTTAGGACTGTATCAGAGCAATTAGAGCAGTTTATCATAGTGTAAGTCTGTGGTAAATCCAGACACATTTGCATTTAGGCAATTCAATCTCAGTGCAAATCTGTGATGCATTACAGCACTGTGATAGAATCTGTTTTTGGCATTAATCCAATCACAATAAAACTCTATGAAAAACTTTGATACATTGGGTTACTCCACTGAGTTTAATAGAACTGACCTCTTGAACTATTAAAACACAATAATAAAAATCTATTACATAGAGTTCCGTATCTCTTTAAATATGAAGCAGATCTTGGACGCCTATATGACTACACACCGTGGGAGTCACCAGATCTTGCTCTATAGTGTTTTCAGCAGCAACAGGTGAATTTGCAAATGTTTAGATGTTTCTATCAGATAAAGACCAAGACATTTTAAAATAATCATAGGAGACTGAGGGATTTGGCGCCCTGGGTTTCCCCAACTGCGGGGGAGAGGAGGAGAGGGACTATTGACAGGACACACATCCTGATTCGTGCCCCAGACCACCGGGCCTCCATGTACATTAACAGGAAGGGATACTTTTCGCTGGTCCTGTAGGCTGTGACTGACCACTGGGGCCAGTTTACCGACATAAATGTTGGGTGGTTGGGGAAAGCACATGGTGCACGTGTGTTCAGGAACTCTAGCAACTGCCAGAAGCTGCACACTGGGACTGTCTTCTCTGACCACCACATCAGGGTTGAGGACGTAAACATGCCTGTATGCCAGGTGGGGGATGTGGCTTATCCCCTGCAGCCTTGGTTCATGAAGCCCTACACCGGCCACCTCAACCACTCATGACAGGCATTTAATACCAGGCTGAGCAGGGCCCGCATGGTGGTTAAGGTTGCCTTCGGCTGCCTGAAGGCGCATTTCAGATACCTCCTCACCCTCCTGAACCTCAGGGAGCACAACATCCCGCATGTGGTGGCTGCGTGTTGTGTCCTGTACAACATGTGTGAGAGGAAGGGGAGGCCTTCCTGGCATGGTCAGGGGAGGAGGGCAGATGGAGGTGGACCACTTAGGCAGGCCTATGAGCAGCCGTACACGGCTGCCATCTGGGAGGACCTGAGGGAGAGTTTCTCCCCAGGGGAGCAGTGACACTGTTCTCTGGTCCACCCCAATGGGGGTTTCTGCTTCACCCCTCACTGCCGTCACTCCACTCATCCCTCTCTTCTACTCTTTCCCGACAATAAAATAAAGATACTTTTGTTTTGAACAATTAAACAGTCTGTATTTTCCAAAACTGGGGGGAGAGGTCAATGAAACTGGGGAGAGAGAGGAAAGAACCTGGGAAAGGGGAGGAGACAGGGTGGAAGAAGGGGGTGGTGAGAACCTTGGAGGAGAGAGAAAGGAACTGGAAGGGGGAGAAAGGGGAAGGAGAGGCTCGATCTGGGAGCGGTGCCAGCCTGTGTGGATCCCACTGCCGCTGGTGTGGGGGCCTCAGCATCCACAGGGGGGTGGAGAAGGTGTGGAGGGAGAAGAAGGAGGAAGAGAGGGAGTGGGAGGAGGACCAATAGCTGGAGAGGGAGCTGGGTCTGGAACAGGAGGAGGCAGGATGCTGTGCAGCAGAGTGTGCACATCATTGCAAAGTGAGCAGCCCCGCCCAAATAGCTTCCACCAGCTCTCCCACCATAGCTGCAGGTCCTCCTCCACCCAGGGGTGGATAGTACTGTGCAGAGCTCGCAGTGCTGCCAGGTGCTGTCGCTGGTACTCATCCATTGGACATGTGCGCTCGCAGAAGCCTCAGGTGCAGGAGGATGCCCCCGGTGGAATGGGCCACCCTCCACTCACAGCTCATCCGGCTGTGGAGAACAAAGAAAGATGGTCAGTCATCCCTGGGGACACAATGCCTGAAGCCCGTCCCCCCTCTTCAAGCCGAGAGCAACAGTTCACAGTGCAGTCGCAGGCGATGTGCTTGGAGCCAGGCCATGTGCGCTAAGACCAGTGGTCCCTAATGTCCCTGGGAATGGGGACTGCCCTGAGACTGTGGCCATGCCCGTGTGCGGGAAAGCTGAGTGTGTCTGTGTGTCGGGGGGAGGGGGGGAAGGAGGATGTCCCCTGCCTCCTTCTAGAGGTAGCTTGTGGAGAGAGGGTGTCCCACCCCGGGGTCAGGAGCATGGCAGGTCTCTCCAGACACCATGTGGCCAATAGCCCAAGGCTTCTGTGTCACAGCCTTCTAGGGTCAAGTGCCCAGGAGTGGCATGGCACATGCTCCCATGTGCACAGATTGCTGCGTGATCCGCAGTCAACAAGGGCCAAGCATGGAGTGCCTAGCTACCCCCCACCCCTTGAATGACGAGAAAGTGATGGCACTCACACGATGTTCCTTCCCCGGCCTCGGACGATGCTTGCGAGATGTCAGCAGGGAGGCCTCGGGGCTCCTGGGTCAGCTTGGTACTCAGACTGGCCTCGTCCTGGTCCTCCTCCTCGTCACCATTGTCTGGGCTCCCAGCAAAGAAGACGACGGGCATCTCCACCCCGGAGTATATAACTGCGGGGGGGAGGGATTGCCCCACCCCACCTCCCAGGATGCCGTCCAGCTCCTTATAACAGGTGCAGGTGTGGGGCTCTACCCCCAGATTGGGAGCTGCCCTCCTTTGCCCTGGCATAAGCCTGGTGGAGCTCCTTGACTTTTATCCGCACCTGTTCTTGGGTGCGGATGTGGTCTTTTCTCCCCAGACTGTCTGCCATGTGGCCATAGATGTCCATTTTCCTGTGTCTGGTGCAGAGATCCTGGAGGTTTGTCTCGTCCCCTCAAATCTCAGTAAGATCCAGGACCTCTGCACCAGACCAGGAAGGTGCACATTGCTTGCGGCCCCTGGCAGGCTCCTGGGAGCTGGCTAAATGCTCCCGTGGAGCAGTGGAGGGCTGGCAGGCACCATCAGTCTGGCTCATCTTGAGCCTAAATGGAGTCGGGGCAGCTGCAGGGTGGCTCAGGGCTCTCAGGTCTGCTGCGAGGCACAAACTCTGTCTGCAGAATCTGCAGTTTTAAGGGCTCCAGCGGAGGGGGGGGCGATAGAGTTTTCCTGTGTGTGGACAGAGTCGTCAGCAAAGGGCTGGAGGTCCTTATCTCGAAATAGCCCCTATTCCCTGTCTATACAGCCCCTATTCTGAAATAGCTATTTTGGAACAGGCGCTATTCCTCGTAGAATGAGGTTTACAGAACTCAAAATAAGCTGTCCACTATTTCGAAATTATTTCAAAATAGCGGTTTGGCTGTGTAGACGTTTGCAAAGTTATTTCGGAATAGCAGTCATTATTCTGAAGTAACTTTCTTATGTAGACATACTCTTGGAGAGCAGCACAAAGATTCCCATTGGAAGGTATAAAAAAGATGGGGAAAAGAAACATTTATATTTATACTGGGACACAGTAAAAACTACCAGGCTACATCTACACTGGCATGATTTTCCGGAAATGCTTTTAACGGAAAAGGTTTTCCGTTAAAAGTATTCCCGGAAAAGCGCGTCTAGATTGGCAGGATGCTTTTCAGGAAAAGCACTTTTTCCGGAAAAGTGTCCGTGACCAATCTAGACGCGCTTTTCCGCAAAAAAGCCCCAATCGTCATTTTCGCGATCGGGGCTTTTTTGCGGAAAACACTACTGTGCTGTCTACACTGGCCCTTTTCCAGAACAGTTTTCTGGAAAAAGACTTTTGCTCGAACGGGAGCAGCATAGTTTTTCCGGAAAAGCACTGATGATTTTACATTAGATCGTCAGTGCTTTTCCAGATATTCAAGCGGCCAGTGTAGATAGCTGGCAAGTTTTTCCGGAAAAGCAGCTGATTTTCTGGAATAACTTGCCAGTGTAGACACAGCCCCAGTGTGGCATAAGTGTTGTCTCAATATACCAAAAGAAGGATAGGAGACATTTGATATAGATTTTGATCACACCACATCTTTATTATATAGATGTCTAGTACTACCTGACAGATAAAATGTAAAGTGCAAGAAAATCCATGTTTATTCTTATCATTGCCGAGGGCTCCACCAGCCCCTTTTAATTTCCATCCCCAGCTAGCCCATACTAGCCCATATCTTGAACCTTACCATCCACCACTCCTGTAAGAGGGTTAAGATGGATTATGAAAATGTGGTGGTTGGCTCCCTGCCATACCAATCTAAGAAGACCCCAAATCCACTCTCCCATTCCATTCCTTTTTCCAGTACCTCTGTTTAAATCCTTTGACAAGCCATTTATCTGATCACTGGATACTTCCCACTGGACAGCCACCCAACCTTAAAATATTAATTGTGACACATGGCCTACCACCTTTTCTTCTTCCCAGAAAAGGTTCTCCCTGACATTCGCTGCAGGGGAGGCAAAAAAGCTTCACTCTACAAAAGCCAATCTGGTGGCACAAGAAAAATTCCTTCCCAGTCCCCCTAAAAAGGAGCAACTAGCTTAATGCCTACAGCAGGTCCTAACCCAATTTATTATTCACCTTTGCTAAAGGATGAAGGGTGGGTGATGGCTTTGCTTGCTGCATGGAACAAAGAAGATTTCCCTGACCAGGGTTTGCACCTTTATATCTTTTCAGACCCTACGTTCCTGGGGAATGAGTCAGTGCTGTAAAGCTGACCACCATCCACCTCTTTGCAGACGTCTCTCACCTCATCCCTACCCCCAGGCATAAGGTAGAGCTGTCCTTCTTTGGCAAGCCCAGGCAACCCTGCCCCACTTTATTTGTGGTGAAGTTATTATGAAGAAATTCCCTGCCAAAAAAATTACATAACCAGAACATTGTAGATAATGCAACAATGCAATGGGGAGACAAATCTGATTGATGCATGAGAGTCAGAGATATATTCTTTGTTACCCAAGCTATGGCTGAAGTCCTGTACAGGAAATGAGCACAGTATAATAAAGTCAGAAGCTGAAAGTTCCCTGTAAGCAATGGCAGTCTGGGCCACTTAAACCCTTAAATTGCTTATTTCTAACTTAATTTGCTATCCCCTATTGATGGCTCTTTTTGGCACAAAAATCTCTATCCATTATGCTGTTCTGCTAAAGAGAGTCTCAGTGACACCTCTTCAGTCTATTTATAATGGGTGCCCCAGCAAACCCTACCACTCTTACTGTAGCCTCACTGATGGGAAGACTTTCTCTGAGCCAGTATGGAAGAATAAAGTTGGCCCTATAAGGACTGACCTCCTCCTCCTCTCCTATGGGCAGCCAGTCTCCTTGTGGGCTTGAGAAGGGGTGTTCCTTGGCTAGATGGAGGAGTATAGCATTAGCCTATTGACTCCTGTTTGGGTCTTATAGGCCTGTCCCCCTGCCTCAGACACCATCTTGTGTCTTGGAGGAAAAGTCTCTCTCACTTGGGACTAGAGTAAGACTAGGAATTGGAACCTTGCTATTTGGCATCATCTACTCAACTTTCTGGGCTTGAAAGGAATATTTCCTTCACCGACAGATTGGCCTGGCCAGGGTGTTTTGATTTTTTTTGTTTGTCTAGTTGGGTTTTTTTGGGTGAGGGTTAGGGGGTGGGTGACCATTTTCTCTCCATTCAGCAAACTGAGGATAGGTTAGACTGTAAAATTAATATTGTCACAACCTGACAGATACCCATTGCAGTTAATTGTCTGGTTCTCTGACAAATCAGAATTGGAAGCAGATTAGAAAGCGTTTCCTAAAAAAGGCGGGAACAGGGCCAGGGCTTCTAATGACTGATACAGCAAGGACACCACCTCTTTTCCCTATGCCACTAACTCTTGCACAAGGGAAGGGTGGTGAGTGGCAATGAGGACAGGTATCAGCCCTACCCAGATCACATATATTACAGGAGAAAGGATGACCTGCACTGGACAAGCTATTGTCGGAGGATTCACAAATATTTTACTTAATAAAATTAAAGCCTGGTTAAACCACATTCACAATGTCTTGTTTTTCTTCTTGAGGTGTCTAGGACAATAAAATGAGGACATTTTGACATCAGTTTAATGTTTATTAAACTCTTTATTACTAAAGTAGTGGTACTTGATTAAGTTTCTAATCTAAAATATCCAAAATGCAACTCTGACGACTCCCTTCTTCTTATTTCTATCCATCGCTACATTAAGGCTGAAGAGTATGGATGTTATGCACAGTTTCACAGCAATCAGTTTAAGAGATATACACTAATCTGTGAAAAGTTATCTAGAGTGCATTTCAAAAATGACGGACTTTGTAGAGAAAAGGTGCTGTATAGTTTCACTCTTCAGTCAGAAATGATGGAGAAAATAAAAAGGGAATTATCTGAAGTGGTCACAGGAAATATCTGCTATCATTTAACAAATATAAATAAAAAAACATAAAAGAAAGAAAATAAAAAGAACCTATCATTGTATGAATCCATGCTGCTTCACTACAGCATGGACAATCCTAGGATCAATAAGTAAAAAGAATGAAAACGTACAAATGTTGACGTATCTACTGGGTATATGTAATGGCTAAAATCTCTCCTAAACAGCTGACTGACCTGAGACATATGTACATCATGGCTGGAACCCAGGTACTTGGCAGCAATGTCTGTGATGAAGTCAGCATCACAAATGGATGTTATGTTCATGCTCAGGGGCTGTTTCCTATTTCTACAGACCTGTGGGAAAAAGCTATAATGATTAGGTGCATGAGGTCAGAGCTATAGGGAACTGGGCTAAGAAGCAAGGGTTTTCCTTAATTTTCTGTTGCTGAGTGAATGAAAACCTACAGTATGCAATGTATGATTCAGAATAAAGAATCATAACATTGGCTAACTACAATATTAACATGGCATGCTCACCAGTGAAATGAACTACTGATTGATTATTTGAGAGGCTGAAGGGTCTAGCATGATTTTGCTAGTGATGTTTTCCTGTTTCTCAGGTAACAATCACAAAACTCAATGATGACACTACCAAACAAAGGAAAACTCCAAATACAACACTATCTATCTGTCACAGTCTGCAAACATCCTTCTCATCTCTTTGCTCAGCATTATTAGAGGAGAGAAGGTGTTTGATGACATACCCATATGACACACAACACAGATAGTTCCTATTCAGGTTATCTGAGCATCCTTCCCTCACTTGTTTGCTATTGAGCCTGCAGTACCTAGAAGTGCCATTACTAAATCAGAGAGTAGTCAGTGTACAATGCATGTTCACATTGAAATTAGTCAGTGGAGATGTCCATGTTTACTGTATGCTGCTTACTATGGTGATTTTCTTCATTTATAAGGTAGAAAATAAAATGGCATTCACAGAAATTTTTATGCAGCAAAACTTATTTCTAGAGATTATTACTAAGCACTCATTTGCTAGAATGTATTTGTAACAACAAAGATAAAAGTGTTTTATTAATTTGGGGATTTATTTTAATCACAATTATGATTTCCAGATAACCTCTCAGAAAACATGGAACCTTCTAAACAAAGTAACTATTTACTACAAATGTACACATAACGAAGCAGGTTTGAAGAGATGCATCTGCTCTTTGATGTCATTTGTCATGAGAAAGGTGGCAACTATCATGGAAGAGGGGAAACAGAAAATACCATGAGCCAAGCAAACATGCGTGTCAAAGTACTAAAAGTCAACAATTAAGTAATAGTATGATAAAACTTACGTTATTTTTACCCACCTTGCAGTATAATGCAGACTTGGCTTGAAGACTTTCAATATGGGGTTAGAATAAAACAATGAAAATCTCACAAAGCTGCTGCCCACAGAATAAGAGTAAAATGAATGTTTTCCCACCTGCTGTTTTAACTGATGCACTAATCTGTCTTTCTCTCGCTTAAGAGCCATTACTTCCTCTTGTGTCTTCTTCTTCTTTGAAGCAGACAATTCAAGCAAGGCAATGTTTGCATCTTTTTCACTGATTGCAGCAAGCAGTGCTTCCTGTCTGATAAAATATAAAAAAAATTGTTTCTCATTTAAATTCATCAGAAAACACTGAGGAATATTTCTTGTCAGTAATCGTTGAAAAATCATTTACACTTTGAATAGTCATCCAGTTGTAAATTGTGGCAGGTGTTATAAAATCATGAAAAGGCTATGTTCCAACCAATTAATATATCAGGTTCTTGTTTTATCCATGTATTTCATTTGAAATTTAGCTGAATACATGTATTACATTATATAATGCAATTTTTAGCAGTTTTTTAAAATTCTGTCATGCTGGAACCAGTATTGGACATACACTTTTAAAATACATTTTGCTTAATCTAAGTAAGTCCACATTAGAAATATCTAACAAGAAAGACTTAATGCTACAAATTACATATATTTTTCCAATCAGTTATTTGTCTCTGTCTTTCAGAGGTTTTACCACACAGGTGACAATTCTCTGGACCTTCCTCTCATTTAGTCAACAGGCTCTGTTTTCAAGTTATCAGTGATTGCCATAATATAAGAGTACTTTCTGACAAAAAGGGAAAATGATGAAACATGAACCTCATGGTTATTCTCTCTCTTTCGCTCACTTCCCCTTCCTCTTTATCTATGTTTTGGAGCCATTAGCATTTGTCAACCATGGCATTCATTACAATAATCCCACAGTGGAGATGAAGGGACTCATGCAGGGATGTAAAAGGGTCTTACTCTCCCTTACATTCCTAAGCATTCTTGAAGCCAGGGTAGCCATCTTTCCCTTAATTTCTTAAATAATAATAAGAATGTATTAGATTTGCATAACGTGCAATGAAAGGAACAAAATGATATTTCAGTTGAAAAAAACACAATATATATATATATATATATATATATATATATATATATATATATATGTAAGCTTTTAGAATAGAATATGTAATGGCCTGTGTTTTCCTTCAGAAATACATAAGCTGCAAGGATGTGTACACTCCTCTCCCGGCCTATTCAGCATGGGAGTCACAGAACAACTTGTTCACGTGTCTGCAGATAAAGCACCAGTCTGGAACACTCAGCTCCATGACCCTCTCATACAGGAACCCATCAATCCTTCTCACAAAGTTCCTGGAGAAGCCTGCCTTACTCCAGCCTCCGTGGTAGGACACCTTCCCATGCTAAGCCACCAGTAAGTATTCTGGGGCCATGGAACCACACACCTGTGCAGCAAATTGCCCAGGGTCATGCCTGCACTCAGTCAGCAGTTGCTTCCAATCAAGCACGATGATGCTGAGAATGGTGATGACCTACATGGGAACCTGCTTGGAGGAGTTGGAGAAGGGGAAACCATTAGCACTCTCTCCGGCAAGTGGCATCTGCCATTCACACACACCTTCTCCTCCTCTCTCCCCCACTTCAGTGGGCAGGGATAGAAGTTCTCTCTCTGTGGGTGGCTGTGAGTGCCAAACCTAGCATGTGCGGGACACAATTGGAAACTGAGTCATACCATCCCCTCTACCCGCCTGCAAGCCCCTGGCCTGGCCAGCACCTTCCCATGCCTGCTTGTCTCTGGGCTGCGTGTATTGAAATACTCCCCTCGGACATTTGTGTATCTGCTGGAAAGTGCCCACTTTAAACATATGGCCATGCTCGAAACATATTGCGATTGTCTGAACTGAGATCTTCAGTGTTGGCTCAGAGATTAGGGCTAGGCTTTATACAAATTGTCTCCTATGATAACTGTCCTTGTAACCTTTCTTCACAGGTAGGACAGCTGCGAGCTGGGCACCCACCCTCCCATCTCCCACTGCATCTACCTGCCTGAGCGGGATCCACAGATGGAAATGAACCTGGGACGAGCTCATGAGAGAGCAGATGGTCTGCCTGCAGTCCCTTGTGCAGGGACTCAAGAGAGAGCGCACCTGGATCAGACCACCAAGTGAGAGGAGCGCTGGGCTAACTAGGAGGAGAGAAAGGCCACCCTGGAACAGCTTGTGTGCCAGCACAAGACTACATTCTTCACCCTCATCTCAGTGATGAAGTGTGTGGCGGCATCCTTGAGTGGGTGGCCAGCCACCTCCCCGCCCACCAGATGGCTTTCCCTGCAAGGGTCCCCAGGGACTGCCAGGGCCCCAGAACATGGGGGGAGGGGAGGCCCTATAGGGAAGCTGTAGCCTCCAGGTCACCTGGAGGCTGATGCCAGTCCCAGCCTCATCCCTGAACTCCCTGCCCTCATTATTCCCTTTTGTATGTCCCCTGAATAAAGACTCCTGCTTTTTCAAGAATGATCTCTTTATTGCTTGCTCTGCAGGGAAGGGAGAGCAGGAGAAGGGATGAGTGGGAGTTGAAAGACACACACAGGGAATGTAGGGGCCCCTTGTGCTGAGCGATGGGGGAAGAGTCTCACAACTGGCCTTGTGTAAAACTGTTCTTCAAGGCCTCTATGATGAGCACAGCCCCTTACTGTGCTTTCCTGATGGCACTGGTGTCCAGTTGCTTGAACTTCCTGGCCAGGTGTTCTGCCTCAGCTTCCCACCCTGGCAGTAATGTTTCTCCCTTGTTCTCACACAGGTTGTGGAGCACACAGCAGGATGCTACCATGAAGGGAACTGCACTTGCTGAGATCCAGGTGGGTGAGGAATCCTGAACCTCCCCTTTAAATGCCTGAATGCACATTCCACCACCATTCTGCATCTGCTCAAGCTTTCTGTTGAATGCCTTGCTGGGGTTCAGGCTTCCCGTGTAGGACTTCATGAGCCAGGGGAGCATGGGGTAGGCTGCATCATCCAGGATCACGATGGGCATGTCCACCTCTTTGACTCTGATTGTCTGGTGGGGGAAAAAAGTGATGACTTGCATCTTTCTGAAGAGGCAAAGTTCCAAAAGATGGGGGGCATCATGTGCCTTTCCCAACCATCCCACATTCATGTCAATGAAGCACCCCTTGTGATCCATGAGTGCTTGCAGCAGCATGGAGAAGTACTCCTTATGGTTGGTGTGCTCCAAGGCCAGGTGGTTGGGAGCCTGGATTGGAATGTGTGTTCTGTCTATGGTCTCACCCGCAGTTGGGTGTGCTGTCCACATTGCCAGAGTGATGACCCTCCATAGCAAGATATGGTTGATGGCCTTGGTTACTTGCATGAGCATGGCCCCAACTGTGGATTTCCCTACACTGATTGGTTCCTGACTGAATGGTAGCTGTCTGTCATGGCAAACTTCCAGAGTGCAATGGCCACGTGCTTCTGGACAGTAATGGTGGGTCTCAGTTGGGTGTCCTATTGCCTAAGGGCAGGGGCAAGCCACTTGCAGAATTCAAGGAAGGTGGCATTGCACATGCAGAAGTTCTGCAGCCACTGCTGATCATTCCATCCCTGCATGATGACACAGTTCCACCAGTCCGAACTCATCTCCTCCACCAGACGTGGCGTTCTACTGTGTCCAGGGAACGAGAGGCACACACTGTAGTAGGAGTGCTAGGACTTAGCTGGGAAGGGCCTGAAGGCCTTACTGTGGTTTGTGCTCCTTGTCCTCCTCCTGTTCCTGCTGGAGCAACATATGGGCACTCTCAATGTACAGCTCCATGAGGCGCAACATGAGAGCCATGAACATGGCACTGCTTTGCAGCAGCTCTGGGTCTACGGTTGCAGAGCTGTGACATCTGCATGGGCAACTACAGCACAACAAGGCATGTGCCCACTGTGTCCCTCTTCTGTGGGGAAGGAGTGCCTTGTGAGAAGTGGGTGTGGAGAGGAGCCCCTGTAAGCACCCATCACTGTTTGCCAGACCAAGCAGACACTCCTGGTGTGCACCCCAGAGTACTTCCTGAGGCTCTAAGTCTGAGGTAGGCTCCATTAAAAATGGACGTGCTATTTTGGATTTCTTGTGTTACTTCCCCATAGTGAGGACACGGAAGTTTGAATTTGTAAATTTGAGTTCAGAATTCAAATTTAGTGAATTCAAAATCATTTCCTAATGTAGATAGATCATACATGATTTGAATAGAGATACAGAAACAAGGTGAGGGAATATACTCCAACTATATCTGACCTGCAGTTTTGGTTAACCAGAATGTAGTTAATCAGATTGGACTAAATATCCTACAAAATATATCTATTAGAGTTCTTTGAAAGGGTTAACAAACATGCAGACAAGGGGGATCCAGTAGATATAGTGTACTTAGATTTTCAGAAAGCCTTTTACAAGGTCCCTCACCAAAGGCTCTTGTGTAAATTATATTGTCATGGGATAAGAGGGAAGGTCCTTTCATGGATTGAGAACTGGTTAAAAGACAGGAAACAAAGGGTAGGAATAAATGGTACATTTTCAGAATGGAGAGGGCCTCCAGTGGTGTCCTCCAAGGGTCAGTCCTAGGACGAATACTGTTCAACTTATTCATAAATGATCTGGAGAAAGGGGTAAGCAGTGCGGTGGTACAGTTTGCGGATGGTACTAAACGGTTTAAGATAGTCAAGACAGAAGCAGACTGTGAAGAACTTCAAAAAGATCTCACCAAACTGAATGACTGGGCAACAAAATGGCAAATGAAATTTAATGTGGATAAGTGTAAAGTAATGCACACTGGAAAAAATAATCAGGAAAGAGATCTTGGAGTTATCGTGGATAGTTCTCGGAAAACTTCCACAGGGTGTGGAGCGGCGGTCAAAAAGGCAAATAGGATGTTAGGAATTATTAAGAAAGGGATAGAAAATAAGACACAGAATATCTTACTGCCCTCATGTGACGGGGAAGGCGTTCCCTGCATGCGCAGGCGCGGCCCGACGGAGGCACGCAAAGGGGAAGCAGCTGAGTGCCCCAGGGGAGCCGGCCATTCGGCAGCCAGAGCACTCAGCGTGTGCACAGCAGAGCAACCAGGGGAATCCGGGAGGGCAGGGCGCACGTCCCGGGGCAGAACCACGGCAGCTAGCATGCTGCCCAGGGAGAACATTAGGACCCCGAGAGCTCCGGGTGGCGTGCATGCCACAGGGGAGGGCAGCCACAGCCTGCCGGTTCAAAAGGGCGGCAGCACAGGCAGAATGGGGGAGAGCTGGGCGGGAGCAGGCACTGGCAGTGTTCTCCCCTCCTTTACAGGTGGCCCCAGAGGAGCAGCAGCAGGAGGGCTCCAGGTGGAGCCGCAGAGCACGCGGGATCCAACCGGGAGCGGGAGGACCAGTCCCAACGGCCGGGGAGAGCTTGCAGGGAGCAGGGAGCCACGGCCACTGTGTCCAGGGACCAGAGTGGGCCGAGCCTGAGTAGAGACATTGAGGCCACGGCGACCTGTGAGTGAAGCCCGGGAGCAATTGCTTGGGAGGACTGTAAGCCAGCGACCCAGGAGCCCACCGCTGGGTTAGAAGGACAGAGAGAGAGAGAGGCGAGGGGGTGGCGGTGAACCACCTCGCCACACCCCGTATAAAACTATGGTATGCCCACATCTTGAATAATGTGTACAGATGTGGTCTCCTCACCTCAAAAAAAGATATTTTGGCCTTGGAAAGGGTTCAGGAAAGGGCAACTAAAATGATTAGGGGTTTCGAACGGGTCCCGTATGAAGAGAGGCTAAAGCGACTGGGACTTTTCAGTTTGGAAAAGAGGAGACTGAGGGTATGTCTACACTACCCTTCTAGTTCGAACTAGGAGGGTAATGTAGGCATACCGCACTTGTAAATGAAGCCCGGGATTTGAATTTCCCGGGCTTCATTTGCATAAGCGGGGCACCGCCATTTTTAAAACCCCGCTCGTTCGAACCCCGTGCAGCGCGGCTACACGGGGCACGAACTAGGTAGTTCGAACTAGGCTTCCTAGTTCGAACTACCGTTACTCCTCATTCCACGAGGAGTAACGGTAGTTCGAACTAGGAAGCCTAGTTCGAACTACCTAGTTCGTGCCCCGTGTAGCCGCGCTGCATGGGGTTCGAACGAGCGGGGTTTTAAAAATGGCGATGCCCCGCTTATGCAAATGAAGCCCGGGAAATTCAAATCCCGGGCTTCATTTGCAAGTGCGGTATGCCTACATTACCCCGCTAGTTCGAACTAGCGGGGTAGTGTAGACATACCCTGAGGGAGGATATGATAGAGGCATATAAAATTATGAGTAGTGTGGAGAGGGTGAATAAAGAAAAGTTATTTATTAGTTCCCATAATAGAAGAACTAGAGGACACCAAATGAAATTAATGGGTAGCAGGTTTAAAACTAATAAAAGAAAGTTCTTCTTCACACAGCGCATAGTCAACTTGTGGAACTCCTTGCCAGAGGAGGCTGTGAAGGCTAGGACTATAACAGAGTTTAAAGAGAAGCTAGATAATTTCATGGAGGTTAGATCCATAAAAGGCTATTAGCCAAGGGATAGAATTGGTGTCCCTGGCCTCTGTTTGTCAGAGGCTGGAGATGGATGGCATGAGACAAATCGCTTGATCATTGTCTTTGGTCCACCCTCTCTGGGGCACTTGGCCACTGTTGGCAGACAGGCTACTGGGCTAGATGGACCTCTGGCTGACCTAGTACGGCCATTCTTATGTTCTTATGTAAAAAATAACATTTGATTAGTCTCTTCTGACTTCTTAAATTAACAAGCAAGAAAACAATACATTATCATTATCCTTGAGGTTAAAACAAGCTTAGAGCCAGACTCTGACAGACTTTATAAAGGTGCATATAAGGACACTTAGGGTGTGTCTAGACTACAGGGATTTTTCGAAAAAAGTGGCTTTTTGAAAAATTTTACCTGCGTCTAGACTGCTGCCACATTCTTTCAAAAGTAAATCGGAAGAATGCAGCAGTTTTTTCGACCACAGAAAACCTCGTTTTACAAGGAAGAACACCTTTTTTCAAAAGTGCTCTTTCAAAAAAAGGCGCTATGTAATGTAAATTGTGCTTTTTTGAAAGAGAGCATCGAGACTGCTTTGGTGCTCTCTTTCAAAAAAGCGGCTTGCTTTTTCAAAAGTACTGATTGTAGTCTAGATGCTCTTTTTCAAAAGAGGCTTTTTTGAAAGTATCTTTCAAAAAAGCCTCTTTCGAAAGAGGCTTGCAGTTTAGACGTAGCCTTAGAAGCCTTCTTCATCTTTTTAGTGACCCATGCCACTTTTTAGCGACAGGGATCGAGTACTTTGCATTAAAGCCCCTAAATCGAACTACATGTTAAACCTCCTTGCAGGAGGAATAACAAGTAGTTCAATTTAGGGCTTTAATTCGAACTACCGGGTACCTGCCGCATGTAGATGAGGGCAGTTAGTCCACACTTATAAATTTCAAAAATAGCGACCGGCCAGGAAGATGCAAATCAAGCGTGTGATATTCAAATCCTGGGCTTGATTTGCAACTTCGAATGCCTACATTAGCCTCCCTAGTTCGAATTAGGGGGTTAGTGTAGACATACCCTTGGAGACTAACAAAAATATAAAATATATATTGGGGATAGGGGAAAGTGCCTTTACTAGCTTCCTCCCATTCTTTTCTACCCAAGTCCCTCTAGCAGATCCATTGTCAGAACTTTAGAATTCCTGGGGGCTTCAAGCAACCCTCCTCCTCATTTCCATTCAGATCCCTCCAGCAAATCCATCGTTGGAACTTTACCAAGCACCCCAGTTGTAATGATGGGGAGCTGGCTCCATGCCATAGCAATCATAGGAGTCCCTAACTATCCCCAGCTCACTCAGTTACCAATCACCTCTCTTTAAGTCCTTCTCTAATCCATTTATCCATTATAGTATGTCTTCTTTTATGGAGTACCTGCCTTGCCCAAGGGCCTGAAACCTCCTCTGCTGAAAGTGTCAATAAAGATGGTAACTATTGCTACTGTAGCTAGTGGATTTTACAGACATGGATCAAGCAATTACTCTGCAACTTATATCATATTCCCTACCAAACAGCCATTAGATGGTAACAACTTTCTCATTAACCAACATATGCTAAATTTGATTCAGTGACCTAAAAGGATGGGAAACTCCATATATAAATCTTCTAAGTCAGAAATATACCATACTTGCCCTTGAATTACTAGGAATTGAGGCCTAAAATGTATGTCTTCCAAACATATAATATGAAGAGTAGGGCTTGAATGGCATTGAGTACCACATGAAGTCTGATACACTATCCTGCTCCCAAACTTAAAAGCATTATAATCATTTATCATTCTTAATTACGTCCCAAGTCAGCAAAAGTAGCAAGTATCAAAATACAGTTCTATAGAGATGTTATCACTTATTGCAGCCAAAATGTCTCCTTGGTGTTTAATAAACAATGGTAATAAAATACATTTTAAAATAAATTATTAGAGCAGTGCATTTAAAAGCATTCTCCGGCATTAATGTTTACAGAGAGCAATCCTTTTTGCTAAGAGCAGCTTGTCCCTCCACCCCCAAACTAATCTATTACATAAGTATTGGAGTAATATTTCTAACATGAAGAAAAAATTGATCCAACTTTACATGGTCAGATTAGAAAAATCTCTTAACAAAATAATCCCTAAATTTATCAGCATTTTCTAACTATTCTCTATTATTTGAATCCCTTTTATCTATGAAAGATGGAATTTATTCCTGCCATTCTGCCAAAAAAAAAAATAGCCAAAATGCAGAGGACTCCTAGACAAAAATACTGCTGAATAATAAATCTATAACTACCAGAATATGGCTGTGCATTACATAATGGCTGCAAGGGGAGATGGTCTTATTCTCAGCAGAGGCTGAGGTCTCAGCCCGCACACTCTCCTTGATAGGTGACTGCAAAGTCCTATGGAATCTTGCAACTGATCAGCTCAATGCCAGCCAACTGGATAAAAAGACAGAGAATGCAACAGTGTCTTCATTATTGCACTTGCCTGACAGATTCACTCAACTGATTGAACAATAAGAACTTTAGGACACCGGGGACAGTCATTTGTTAATTTGAGAGGTTTTGTGGAGGGCTGCCTTCTTAAACTATAATATAGAAAACAAAACTTAAAGAACTAATTGTGCAACTTTTACTCACGCTGAAAAGTACTTATTCAAGTAAGTAGACACACTGAAGCCAGTGTCTTTAGACACTATTTATTTGAGTAGATACTACTCACTGTAAGGATTGCAGAATCAGGCCCTTCGAAGAAGTAGGTAGTTTACTTGCCTAAAGCTAATTTCCCATCTGTGCAGCTACAGTTAATTTTTCAGCAGGTATTCACAAGCTATTTGAAACATTTTGGACCCCATTTAAGAACAAGGTGAGTCCTGAGGACAGGCAAGTTTTTATGCAAATTAAAGTAATTGTATTTAGAGAGGAGAATGACTTACTAGAGCATAAAGTTAATTCCTCAGAAAAGGCAGTATATAGTGCTCCACCCAGAGAAATTTATCAATAATTAAAATGACAATAAAATGGATTTTACACAAAAGGCATAATACATGAAAAAATTGTACAACCTGTTTTTTATATAATGGATTAAAAATTCTATTGGCAATGGATGAACTGACTTGGATACAAAAAAACAAGTTAAACCTTTAGAAAAAAACTAAATATTTTGAGGTTCAAAAATTACTTTTAATTTTTGGACACCTCTGTACTTTGGTTTCAACTTGGATCAGAAAGCAAAGTGCCAGAATACTATGAACACTGCAAATTTTGTTTTACTTCCACAGCATAGTTCGCATCAGAAATTCTGGAATCTCGTGCATCAGCCTTGTTTCCACTCTTTCTTTACAGATCAAAAAAGTTCAGATATATTCAGACACTACATGTTTGCACCTATAAAGCTTCTGAGATGTGTTGTTTCCCTATTGAAATTCAACAATATATATATCTAACTACTATTTTCTACTCAACTTGAATATGAATGATTATTAATTAAAAGATATTTTATAAAATGATTAATTTATCCTGACACTTATCCAACATGCACAGAAAAATGGCATTGCTCCCTTTCATGTTTGAAGTCTTTTCTTAAGTAAAAGCTTATATTAGCATTTGGCAATACATCCACTCCAGTCAAATACTTCTGTATATAATCATAAACTACATTCAGACAATATGCATATTGGGCTATAGAGAGAAATCATAAACAGTATATGATTACTTAAATATTACTTAAAGGTTTAACATCAGCAATTAAGCATATTTGTTAACTTTATTAATATTCATAACATTTTACATTAATATATCACCTTATTTTCCTATTCACACAAAAGCAGTTTATAACAGGTTTATAAGAATGCAACTGATTTCTGATGTTTTCAAAATAATGTTGGATCCAAATGGTGAACCTCATGGGAGTGTGTGTGATGACATTCTTCCACTTCTGTAAAATTATCATTTCAAAACATTAATACCCAATGCTAATCTGTTTACCTCTATTTTAAAACCATCTTCAGACAGGTATTATTGCTGGATGAGGGACAGTTGGCTTTATCTCAACCTGTACAGAAACTACATAATAATAGTACTAATAGTAATATATGGAGTGTGTGATGATAGTCCATTAGACCCACAATTTTGGTTAATAGAGTGTTTAACTCTCTTATATACAGCACTCCCATGCCCTTTTTAAATGACAGATCCTTAATTAATTGCCTTAATAGCAAAATCGGGTAATGAATTTTATGTTATCTTGTGAAAATATCTGATTATTTCCAGTTCATTTAGCCCTGATTCTGCCATTCTTACTAACATATGATCTATTTTGCAAGCTGTCCTACTAATTTTACTGGGACTTTTTGTTGAGAAAGTTACTACTAAATGTGAGTGAGGACTGCACAATCTAGCCCTTAATTTGATGTCTCCAGGAGCAAGTTCTTGTGCCATTTCTAGAACTAACAAACAAGGATCCAGTTCAGCAACACACACAGAACTACTTATGTGCTGTCTTGGACTGAAAAAACAGGCTGTCTTGAACTGAAAAAAATTACTGAATGTAAAAAGGAAGCCCAAGAATGCTAGAAAGAAAGATAAGATAATGCAAAGAGAAATAAATCCATGAAATAGTCTGCTGAATGCCAAACTAGAAAAGTATATTGTACACAGTATTTATCAAACTGCAGCCTAAACAAATGTCAAACGGAATAATTTCTTTAACAAATATGGGCAACAACTGAGAAAAAAGGATTGTTCACTAACATACATTTAGTCAAGATTAACAATGGATAAAAGAATGTACTAAGAACAGATTTAATAACCCTAAACTGTCATTCAACTTGTAGGAGGTATTCAAGATACAGCTAATAAAACACAAAAAATGGTTTTAACCACCCTGAAAAAATTCTCAGTAGACTAAAACATTGAAGGATGACCACTAAGATAAATGCTCTCTTTTGAGTGCTGCCTTGCAGTTAACTTTCATAAAGAGTCTCAAAGAAATCTGCAACCATAATAGATTGTATTGCCACTTTTCACAGGCTATTTAAAAGGGAAGTTTGTAAATACATCTATTTTCTACTCTCCAATTATGTTAGTCCATCAATAATTTTCTGAGCTATAATAACAGAACCCATTACAGTTTTTAGAGGTGGTTGCTGCAGAGAGTACAATGACATCATAAAATATCAACATTAAGATGTACAGAAACAAGATTTTCTAACAAGAACTTTTACAATATTGTTTACTTTAAAGCCATTCTGCATAAAATCTAAAAAAATGCTATTTAAAATGTAGCCATTAAAATAATTCAAGCCAGAAATGTTTGAACCAATGCTATGTACAGAGAACACATCCCATTTCTCACATGCTAATCATACCAAGGGAGAAAAACAACAGCTCAATCAACTTTTTCGCTCTAATTATTGTTTTCTTTCCCTTATGACCCTGAGTATTCAACCTTAAGTTCAGTAGGAGGTGGCTTGAGATAGACAGTGATGAGAGATCCTGTTTGAAACAGCTTCTCTCTGTCACCTCTAAAGAAAAAAACACCGTATCTTAAAACATGTTGTTAATCCATTATGGATGCACATGCATCTTTAGAAAATAAACAATGGAACATTATCTGTATTTTGAAATATTTTCTTTAAAAAGAAAATACATTGATTGCCTGCATCAATTTAAAATCTGTACATGCAATTAGCCACTGGTCCAATTCCACATTCGGTTACAGTGGTGTAAATCCCGTCTCTATTAACTTCAGTGGAATTACTTTGAAATTGTATTTTTGGATATAAAAGCAGAATTTGGTGCCTACAGATTACATACTATCATATGTAATCATTTACAAGTATTCAATTTAAAAGCTAACTTATTTTGAAACTGTTTTCAAACAACAACTCTCATTAGTACAGGCAGTCCCCGGGTTACATGGATCCGACTTACATCGGATCCCTACTTACAAACGGGGTGAGGTAACCCCGCACTAGCTGCTTCCCCCCAGCAGACCAGGGAGACGTGGAGCGGCTTTTCTCAGCAGACACCTCAGCTTGAGAATAAAGGACTGAGGGAAGTGAGGTGTGGGAGAATAAAACTGAACTCTGGAGAAATGTTTGGTTAGAGTTTCCCCTACAATATGTACCAGTTCCGACTTGCATACAAATTCAACTTAAGAACAAACCTACAGTCCCTATCTTGTACGTAACCCGGGGACTGCCTGTATAAGCTATTTTTTGAAGAAAAAAACCAACAACATATGAAATAGCAATGCTGTGGGAGATTAACAGTTCTGTGCCAAGCCATGAGTGCATCAAGGGCTCTGAACAGCACTGAGTCTTTGAAGCACCAACAGCTTGGCATCATAGTTCTGGGTTCTTCTGGTTATATCCATATGCCCCCAGTCCCACCCATCTAATCACTCTCCTCCACATCATCCTCTTTCCTTCACAGCTGGGTGATTCCTGAACCTTCCACCCCAGCCAGTTCATATCCTTTTGCCCACCATGACATGCTGAGAGGAATCTGAGTGCCCATGTAGAGAGGACATGGAGATGTGAAGGAGAGTGGCGTGAACTTGAGGTTATGAACAGGAATTCAAAGCATGACAGGGCTGTGCAGAGAAGCACACAGAAGCCAAGGTCAGAGTGCAAGAAATGGAGGAGAGATGTTCATCAAAACATAGTTCTCTTCCCATCTTTACCTTGCCACCCACATTTCTCTCAGAGCAATTTTTCTCCCTCATTTCCCACTATATCCTCTCTCCCTGTTTAATATCTACATTTTTTTATGTTAGCACCACTGAATATTTTTTCCAGCAGCCTAAATATGCAAATTGATCTTTTGTCTTAAAAATAATTAAGAAAAACTTCCAAATTTAGGTGCGATTTCAAAGGCACAAATGAAAGCTGGGTACCCAGTGAACTTGCCCTGACTTTCCATTAAGGTTAGACACATAATTCCCCTGTGTGCCTTAGAAAAGCACCCCGAGTCCCCGTCACAATGCATTTTTTACTTATTGACTTCAATTTTGTTTCATTAATGACCGATTAGGAACACATATCTCCTGGGAAGGAGATAGATCTGTCCATGAAAATAATTACATCATAGTATCACAGATTGTGTCTTTTCAATAGCTGCCATATTTTCATGTGGTATAAATGGATAGAAGTGCCCACATGAGTGGGAGTACTCATGTTCAGGCTGTGTGAGGAATTTAGAGGCATCTTAATGGTGACCTTTGTTAAGTTAGGGTCAGGTACAAAGCAATTTCAGTGAATAATTAAAAACAACACAACATAAATCTGTAAAAAAGACGTTAAGAGATTATAATAATTTCTGGTTATTCTGATTCTTAATTAAGATACGTTATTTGCCCATTTTGTCCTGTTGCTCTGCATTTCAACACAAGCTTTCTTGTCTAAAATACCTCTGCCTGTAGTAAGCCATACAACTGTGTAACACAGAGGATTAAGAATGTTTGGGAATAAGAAGACCAATGACATTTGAATGCAGCGGTTTGTATTACAGTGGGACACAGCACTGCACAAAGTCTATCTAAGATAAACAGGAAAACAAAACTATAGGTAATCTGTCACTGTCAAACTACTTGTCTTTCAACATCGCTCCTGGTGTTTATCATGGACAAAGATAAAAGTAGTTTGCAGGGTGAATGGTTTGATCCCAAGAGTATAATTTTCAGCCAGTTTTTTAAACTATCAAAATGATAATGTGCTTTTGGAAAAAAATGACTATTGTTTTGTTTGCTTTATTGAAATTTTATAGCACTTGAAATATTTCTTATAAAATAAATATCTTAACCTTAACTTTTTGTTTAATTTTTATTTCATTTTTATTTTTACAATTGACCAAATATACCAAATTCTCAATGTTCAGTACAACCCAAAAGTAATGCTCTCATGAGAAAGTGGGGCTTACATCCAAGCTTTCTACAGCATTTTGATATTGGATCTACGAATATGATCCTTTGGGCAAACAAACAATAATACACTTGATGACTTCTCAGGGTTTTCTTTGCACAGTACATTTAAATGAAAGTATGGTGCATATTTTTGATGCATTTACATGAGTATTTCCGTCCTAATCCCAATAACAGGGATTTGCTGACTCCCAGTAGCAAAAGCACTTTCAAGAGTAGGAATTTCAACACTAGTAAACCTCAAAGATTGGCAGGCTAAACTTTTAAGAGGACCATCAACAGAATAATTAGCTTCACTCTGAAATAATAAAAAGAAACCCAGGTTTATTTGAGATAAAACATGTGCATCAAACCTCATGACATACTAATAAGCAATGGCCAGAGAGAAGACTCTGTTTGAACAGATAAGTTTACCAGAATGCACTTTTCAAATTATATTGGCCATGTACCCTCATGTAAACAGAGGCTAAGGAAGAATGTGCTCACTGCTACTTTCCATGAGGGGGATCTATGTCCCTCTACATGGAAGAAAATACTTGCCCTTTCAAGGGTTCTCCTACAGCAGGTGGACCATTGGGGGAAATCTTTACAGAGAAGGACAGGAAGGGGAGAAATCAGCTGGGGTAAGTCAGGGAAGTCACCCATTCTGTGTGGACGGCTGGCGTATTTATACCATAGGCAATCCTGGAATTGGCCTGGCAGGAGGAATAACAGGACATAAGAACGGCCATACTGGGTCACACCAAACATCCATCTAGCCCAGTATCCTGTCTGCCAACAGTGCCCAATACCAGATGCCCCAGAGGGAGGGATTACAACAGGTGATCCCTCCCCTGTCACCCTCAGAAACAGAGGTGAGGGACAGCATTCTTACCCATCCTGGCTAATAGCCATTGATGGACCTAATCTCCATGAATCTATCTAGCTCAATCTATCTGTCTATCTAGGGATTTGCTGGTTCCCACTAGCAGTAGCATCTCCATGTGCAAGCAGCCTGCCAGAAGTTCTGGATGCCTGCTCACCCTAACTATGTTGTAAGTCTGGGGATGAGGTGGGAAGATACTCCCCTTCTAACAGATGCAGTCCAGCTAAAGGAAGGAATCCCCCACCTCTGGGCTTCTTTATTATCATGGCAGTATAGAGTGAATCCTTACCTCCTATGCAAGAGAAGGATTTAATCTATGCAAGGGAAACAGAGCTGGGAAAGGGCACCGAGAACTCGGTCCGCACAGGGAACATGGGCTGCCCTTGAAAGTTATAATGGGGCAGGATGGGAAACACAAATGTAGAAAAGCAGGGATCACTTAGTAGCAAATGCTTCCAGGGTAGGGCAACAAGCATTAAGGTTTGGGAGGAAGCCAAAAACTGATTGAAGTGATGCATGCTGTTGTATAAGAAGTTATTTTGGCATCAATTCAAGAGTAACAGGGTGCTACAGGACAAGAAAAGTCAGACCAAGAGGATGAACTCTCTCTAAGACCAACAACACAGGAATGGCAATCTTGTAGAGCATCACCAAGGGGTGGTTGAAGGGCAGGGCATTTCAGGGGAGAGAAGTTAATGGGTAAGGTCTGGGAGAGCACAGTGCTGCAATTAGGCAGCAGTTTAGGGACAGGGTAATTGACACATCACTCAGGGTATGTCTACACTACCCCGCTAGTTCGAACTAGCGGGGTAATGTATGCATACCGAACTTGCTAATGAAGCCCGTGATTTGAATTTCCCGGGCTTCATTAGCATAAAGCCGGCGCCGCCATTTTTAAAAGCCAGCTAGTGCGAACCCCGTGCCGCGCGGCTACACGCGGCACGGGCTAGATAGTTCGAACTACGTAGCCATTCCGAACTATCTGTACTCCTCGTTCCACTATGTAGGAATGGCTACGTAGTTCGAACTATCTAGCCCGTGCCGTGTGTAGCCGCGCGGCACGGGGTTCGCACTAGCCGGCTTTTAAAAATGGCGGCGCCGGCTTTATGCTAATGAAGCCCGGGAAATTCAAATCCCGGGCTTCATTAGCAAGTTCGGTATGCATACATTACCCCGCTAGTTCGAACTAGCGGGGTAGTGTAGACATACCCCCAGATGTTACTTTTTTACACTTGTTTCAGAGCCCGGGGGCTTACTTCACAGGGGAGCCTGGCACAGGTGGGCCTAGTCACCATAAATGGCCAGCTTTTGGATAAATTAATAACTAGAAGCTCAAAGAATGGGCTCATTAATACAAGAGGCATGTGGGAGAAAAATTCAGACCCCCTCAGATAGGAAATGTTAATTCACAGGTTTACCCTTCAAGGGGTATCCAGGGAACCTCACAACTTTGAGGGTTCCATGGAGGTTAGTTGGGAATATGTTAATGCAGGAGCGTTGGACCCAACCTTCCTTCCAACACTAAAGATACTGAGAGGCAAATACATGGATATTTATCACTACTTGACAGTGATGCAATGAAAGACTATAACATGGGACAAGACAAGCAAACCAATCATGGAATCATAGAACCAAAGATTTAAAAGGAACCACAAGGGTCATCTAATCTAACCCCTGCCCAATATGAAGGATATATTGTGTCTAGAACACCCAAGCCAGGTGGCTACTCAGCCTCCTTTTGAAACCCCCAGAAAGGAGCTTCCATGAGCTCCCTAGGCAGACTGATTAATTGTACTATTGTTTTTACAGTTAGGAAGTTTTTCCTGAGATTTAATCTAAAACTTCCAATGTCAAAGTCAAGGCAGGCTAGAATCTGAAAAAACTGGGAAACAGTTTGTTTTGATCCACATGTGTTATATTGGAATAATACCCTGAAAAGAAGTCCAACATTATTCAACTATATGGACACTAGAAGATTTACCCGACATTGCCCAGATCTGGCCTGGGGGGCGGGGGAGGAGGGACATGCAGGGCCAACATGGGGCAGCCAGAGAGTGGGTGGAAGCCACACAGGCCTCAAGTCAGCACTCCCCAAGCCCAACCTGGGAGCAGGAGGGCCACATAGGACTCCTGTTGGCATATCCCAGGCCCTGTGCAGGGGGCAGGAAAGGGGGGGGGGGGGCTGCACAGACCAGTGGCCCAGCAGTGCAGGGGAAGAGGAGAATGGGCTGTGCCTCCTGTGGTAGTGGCCAGGGCTGCATTGCCTTGCCCCAAAAGTGCTATCAGGGGAGGCTATGGCATTGGGCCAGTGAGGCTTCCCCCTTCCTCAGTCCGGCACTGGGGCCGAGGGCCAGAAAGTAGGTGTTTGGGGCAGGAGAGACACTTATCTGGGCCAGTGGCAGGCAAGATGGCAAGCTCTGTCCCCAGCTGACAACTCCCTTGGTGGTGCAGCTGCCTCAGTGGTCACTCTGCAGTATAGTTGTCTCCTGCACTCACTGCCTCAGTGGAAAATGTGAGTACAGTGTCCCTCTACTGAGCCCCTGCCCTTTCCATGTTATGGAAAACAATCACATTTGAGGCACATCCCATTTTCCCGGCACAGTCAAATCCTGACCTTGCTTTAAATTAGGATAAGAGGAAGTTGCACACCAATTTTGGTGGTCCTAGCTCTTATTATTTAGGAGGAGTTCTTGGACAAAAGGATTCGCAGACAGACAGATGCACAAATCTGATAGATAGATAGATAGATAGATAGATAGATAGATAGATAGATAGATAGATAGATAGATAGATAGATAGATAGATAGATAATACGATGCAGACATTTAATACATTTGGGGACATGAACTGTTTTAATTGTGATGAGCAGTTTAGTCTGAGGGCCACAACACAGGCTGGAATCAATGGGATATCTCACATTACATGTTCTGGTAGAGATGGATGATAACATGGGAGCCATGTTTTCACACTGAGGCTATGTCTACAGTGCAAGGCTTTTCCGCAAGAGGAAATGCAAATAGAGCACTCATTTGCATATGTCACACTCGTATTTGCATTTCCTCCTTGGATCCTTTTTGTACAAGAGGTTTTTGTGCAAAAAAGACCTGGTTAGCCTGCTCCTTTTTGTGCAAAAAACCCCTTTTGCGCAAGAGCCGTTCTTCCTGAAAAAATGAGGAAGAACGGCTCGTGCACAAAAGAGGGGTTTGCGCATTCAATCATTTACTTATGAAGGATATTTGGATTTTTCCCTCTGGTCTTTGTTCTTAAGAAGATACCTGGTGCTTGATCCTTTTGTCATACCCATGTGGTAAATCAGTTAAAGATGCATTAGTCCCTGAATTATGTTTAGAACATTATTCTTCCTTCAGTGAAGCTGTGCACATGATTAAGAGCTGTGGCCTGGGTATGCTGCTGGCAAAATGTGACATCAAGTTGGCTTTCCTGTTACTGACGGTAAATGTTTCTGATTTTAAATTTCAGAATTTTTGTTTCAAGAATCAGTTTTATTTTGATAAGTCACTTCCGCTGGGATTTTCCATCTCCTTCTTTGCAACAATTCAGTACAATCTGGAATGGGCAGTGGCATGGGGGTCTGGTTTATACCATATAGTGCACTATTTGGATGATTTCTTGTTTTCAGACAAGGAAGATTCTGAGGAATGTTCCAAATTGCCGGACACACTGCAAGGCCTGGCTATTAAGATGGGTTTTTTTAAAAAATGGCCTGTGGGTTGAATGAGAGACACAGGCTGCTAAGTCTAAACTCCCCAGGGATAAACTGGGGGAAATTCTGGGACTGACCATCAAAACCAGTGCAACTAAGAGGGTTAAACTATGGGAGTTGCAATCTGTTATTGGACATCTTAACTTTGTATGCCAAGGAGTGGCCCCAGAGTGGGCATCTGTATCAAACTGTCAGAGGAATAGCAAAATACAAACATTTTAGAAAGACTAATAAAGCGATAAAGGAGGCTTTAAGAATTTGGGAACAGTTTCTGAATCAATTTAATGGAGCATCTTTTTGGAGGGAGGAATGGATGATAGAAGCAGATTTAAAGATTCATTCCGATGCTTCAGGAAGCAGGTTTTGGAGCATTTTACTAAAGTAGGCAGTGTGCCCAGAAATGGCCCTGATTGGATACAAAATGTACAGTAACTAATACCACATTTCTGGAATTCCTTCCAATTTTGGCAGCAGTAACTATTTGGAAAATGGATTTTGCAAGCAAAAGTAGGTTTTTTAAATGACAGCATGACTGTTGTACATGTTATGAATCACCAATCCTCCAGATAACTCAAGGTTATGAAGTTGGTAACAGCGACTGTATTACAGTGTTTAGATCTTAACATATTTCTCTGCCAAGCATGTGTCCAGGATATATGAACAGCTGAGGCCATGCCTGACTTCCAGGAGGAGCTCCAACTCATTGTCAAGTATGCCGCAGAATGGATGGAAAAAGTTGGATGTGAAGGAAAGCATCCCTGAAGGGAGCTGAGTGTCAGAAATTACATAACAATACTCCTTAATTACCATTTGCTGACAATACATGCCCACATGGAATTATAGCTGTTGATTTTCATCCAAATTCCCTCATGATTTGGACCAGTTTCCCTGGAATGTTGCCACTCTCTCTGCCACTCTACAACAGCTGAGACCAATAAAGTCACTCAAACTAGAGATCCTAGATTTAAGATTGGCAGGGTTGTTGGCAGAGTTTTCTCTGAGAGGCCTCCTTAACTTTGGAATGTGCTCTCCATTATGGTCTGTCAGAGTGTGAATTTAATAAGCTCCTGGGCATACTGAAAAGTCCATCTGTTTTTTTTCTTGGCCATTTGGGTTGGTGAGAGATACGGTAGCTTTGATCTGTTATAGTCATTTGTATGATCAAGTGGTGGCATTGTTTAGCCCTGAAGTGTGTGTAAATTCTTTAAGAAAGTGAATTATCTTAACTTTATTTTGAAAACTATAAGCAATTTTACCAATAATTGCAACATTTTATTGCAATTTACTTAAATTGTTTGTAAAAATACAATGATCTAGTCAAATGTATCTATTTGACAGGGGACTGCCATGTTAGAGGATGAATGTCCTTTCACTTCCCACAGGATTTGGTTTCTTAGGCTTTTTTTTACACTGTAAACATATGTCTTTTCTTATTAATACATCACAACAAACTTTTGTTATACTGATCTTCAAAGATGTTTGTCATGTGTTGTTTATGTAATTTAATTTTTAATTTTTGTAATTAAGTATACTTTGAGTAATGAATAAATGAATGAATGAAGGATAACCAAATATTTGATTTTTTTATTTGCTCTCTATCTATGTAATACCAATAGTTCTAAATTGTGAAGCATCTAGAGCATGTTAGAATGTAAACCTGTACTTCCACTGGTGTGCAGTTACTGAAATAGGTACTATACAATCTAAATATATAAATAAAAAGAACCACCATTTTGCTTTTGCTAATTTTTCAGCAGTAAATAAACATCTTAAATTCTTGAGAACTATCCTGTCTTGATCAAGCAACCTATTCTAGCTGTAATTACAACATGCAAAATGAATGCTTTCAAAATGCAACACATCAACACGGAGAGTAATATTGGGAGGTGAAGACAAAATGGAATAATTCCAAGGTATTTCAGAAGCAAGAGGGGAGATCCAACACAAATATTTCCCTAATTAGTATCTTAAAAAACTGGTCATGAAAAAAGGGATAGGATACCAGAGTCATGTTGAGTAATTATGACTTCTTTGTTAAGAGAGTTACTGCAGGCATTGCCAGAAGCACACATATCATCATATGATTCAGATTTGCATAGGACAGCTTATTCTTTCATCTTCTTCAGTGTGTAAATGTTTTCATAATTTGTTTCAGGCTAAAGAATCTATTTAAAAAAAGACATACAATTTTAGGAAAGAGGATATGCATTGATCAAGAACTAGAAGACAGATTGCCCTAGTTTTCTCAAAGACAGACAAAATAGACACAGTGAATATCACTGAATTGTAGCAAAGAGAAGACATTTGTCTGAGCCTCACAATAGGAACCCAATAGTGAGATATTTGTTTTAGGCACATCCAAAGACACGTGTTGTAATGGCAAGTTATAAACTGGTCAGGTTAAAAAAATAGGTGACAAAGTGGGATACAATATTTAAAAAGATAAAGTATCTACAAAAGTACAAACAATTGGCAGCTATCACATGGAACAAAAAGCTGTTGTGATCATGAAAAAGAACGTTTTTAGAATTAATTTCTGCTGTCTGTTGAAATAATGCAACTCCAATTAAAGTTAAGGAAATTCTAATGATGTAAATGAAAATAAAATGTCCTGGTTTCTAAATGACTAATATTATCTTTCTGAAAGAAAGTATATGGCAGACTCATGTCATAGCTGTAGCAAATGATGAGAATGTCTGGAGCACAACATTTATAAAACACATTCAAATTAAGTTCTTGTTTAAAGATACCAGATTGACAGTATGGAAACTGAAGTCCTCCAAGATCTCTGCTGATGCACAGAACTGCAGATGGTGTTTTAGCTAACTGCTTGCAACTACACTTCAATATCAGGGGGCCTTTTCTAAAGGAAAGAAAGCAGTTCAGTCTCCAGTAACTATTTGTTCCTGGGCTTCTATATCAGACTGCTAAGAGGGTTTGCAATACACTAGCAGTATTGATGACTGTTTCTATAATATGAACACTTGACCCCATAATTCAGACTGAAACTACCAATTCATTTCACATACAGCTAGCCACTAAAAAGTTGGTTGGACTTGGAGGTAAAATATCCTATATCTTACAATCAGCGCCCTGAGTGTGATAATCAGGTATTCAGGCTTCTTTTCCATTATTTCAAAGCTTAATGTTTTACATATCAAGGTCCTTGCCTACTTACAGCTTCCTCTTTTTTGTATATCAGCTAAGAGGTATTAGACATCTGGACACTTATGTCTGTAATCATTCAATCACATTTTAGGCAGCCAAAGCATCCAAGATTCACCCATATGGCACACAGCTGGATTTAGCCCATCAGTAAGACACGTGTACTGGCAATAGATTTAATGCTATATTGTAGTAACCTTCAAAGAGGTAGGAAGGGGGAGGGCTATGTCTAGCAGCTAATATCTGTGTATATTTTCAGAATTTTTTTGCCCTAGGTTAGAATTCAAATATTATTCAGCAGAAAGGCCCTTCCTCTTTCTCTTGCTGTAAAACAACATTAGGTAATGTGTGGAAGCTTGAAAATGTTCACTTCCTGGCCTGCTCCTGAAAAAGTTTACAGGGCCCAAGAATCTTGTGCCTCACTTACTGTAATTCATCAACTGGGATTAGGCAGATGTCATTTGGATTTGAATCACAACATGAATTTGTCCAATGAATATAGGTTGAACCTCTCTAGTCCAGCACCCTGAGGACCTGACCAGTGCTGAACCAGAGAATTTGCTAGATCATAGGAGGTCAAGATTTCCTACCTACACTTCAATTGCTTGATGGGGTCTTAGAAGACATTTAGGGGTAAATTAGAGCTAAATCACAGCACAGAACACTAAGAGCTAGGACTGGTGGCTGTAAACATACTTTATGGGACCACAGAAATCTTGGCTACACCAATGATAAGTGGATACTCAGCTACCTAAAATCATGCGGGACAACGGATGTTGCCAGATCAGAGTTTCAACCTGTATTTGTATGAATGTACCGGACAAACCACAGCATTTCATTTTACAATTATAGGCCATTTATAATTTGATAATATTTTCACACCAACAGCTGAAAAATACCAAATGGACATTATTTTGCAAAATTTGGATGCATATATTTTACAAAATTATGTTAGTAGTGTACCTTTTGTTGAGGAACACAGCAACAAGGAGACATTTGTAGCCTCACTTTGGAGGTGTTGATTACCCAATCCCCAGCAGCACCCAAAAAGTCAGTGGGATCTGTGGGTGCTTTATACCTTTGAAAATCAAGCCATTTAAGACTTCTACAGATCTTGGATTAGGATAACACAGATAAAAATCAGAGTAGGATGCTAACAAATAGCCCCGAATCTTAAGAGAAGGTTGATAATCCTTTTTTTTTTTTTTGGAAAATCCATGATATGCTATTGACTATAAAAACATTAATGGCTGAAGCAAGTACTAGAAAAGTAGTTGGTGAAAGTAGCAGAGCTGAAAAAATCAATAAAGACTTATAGGATGGAAAAATAAATACATCCAAAATTAAGAAAATTAAGTAAAGCAGCAAATCATTTAAACTTTAATTGCTCTTATTCAGAGCTGCAAATCAAAATACTGATACTCAATTTAAAAAACGTTTTTTTCCTCTAAAACTATAACTATGTTAGAAAAAAGGAAGATCATGATGCTGATTTTGTAAAAATACTAATCTGAGCAATTTATTCACACTGTTGAGAGGACCAAACTTGCATTGTAACAGGCAAAAAAGAATGGTACCATTATTAAAGGTGAATGAACCATAACCTATAAATTACAGACAGTTGCAGAAGCATGTTTTATAATCATAAATTACTTTCAGAAAGCCTAAAATACAGATCAAAGTAATACATTTAAAGAAGAAATGCTGCCTGTGGTATATAATAGCCAAGCAAATGACACAAAAGGGGTGTAGAGAGATTGGGACCACAAAAGGAAAAAGCATACTTCACTGTTTGGTATAGTACCAAATAGAAAACATTTTCTATTAGATGAATGGACCTGTATATGTTTGAATGTATTAAAATAATATCCAAAACTACAGGTCATGATGACTTTAAACTACAGACTCCAAAGCATAGATGAGAGAAAAGGTTTCAAATATTACCTGATTCAACAACACATCTGGAAAGAATTGTGATAGGAACAGTAAGAACTAGTTGCTATGGAAAAATGCTCTCAAGTAAAGTATGGGTGGCTCACACACGTCATACTTTCCATTCTGGGATAAACTGCCATTAAGAAGGAAGATCACCACTTAAAACAAATAGCATCATAATTACCATTTCTCTGTGAAATGAAATCCTGGAGAGTCTTTACAGACATCTGTTTACTCACCACACATGAATAAACATTCTGAACAGGTGAAAGGAAATAGCAGTCTATTTCTTAAATATCAGTACAACTGTTCTAAAGATACAGTACTGACAAAAACAGTGCCTGTATATCCACTGGAAAAAGACAGGCTCTAGCTTTTTTCAGTGTCATGTAAAGGACTCTATGTTAATTATTAACTATTATTCTACCTTTCTGAAGACTGGCTGTCCTGTCAAGCATGAGATCAAATGTAGCAATTATAAAATCCACATATTTACAATCCAAATATAAATTACATTCATATTCTCTAGGCAAAGGTAACAATGGTCTACTGTATTCTAGCAATGAATTTAAAACATTTGCCTCAGCCTCTAAAGCAGGTTAGAAACAAGTCCAACTCTTCCTCAAGTAAAATGGCCACGCAGAAACTGTGGAAAGAGACATTGAAAAAAAGAATTGGAGGGGAACACAAATTGATATTTGTATTTTTCTGAATTATGAGATGGACCATAGTTCAGCGGGGTGCAAAATGGGGTCACACAAGAGTTTCTAAGTAGGGAGGGAATGAAGAAACTTTGTTTCTTTGCCTTTTTAAAAATCAAACATACAAATAAAAGCACAGGCTGACTTATTTTCAACAATTTGGTAAGCTTCCTAACTACAGCACACATACTATGACTTAAAATTAATTTTAATTCTCATTCATTTTAACTCATATAATGATTGATAATTGATATTAAAAAACATTAACCATTACATATATAATAGTAGTTGAGAGCCAGGACCTCTTGGATTAAGTCAGATGCTCTAACACTAAACCAAATGAATATTCTCCTCTTGATGTTTACCCTCCACTTCTTGTGTGAAAAAAAGTTTCAGATTTTGAGTAATAAAAAAACCAATTTCAGATTCAGATTATTACATGAAAGAACTTTAGTCTATCGAAGAAATGGTTACTTACTGTAACTGTGGTTCTTCGAGATGTGATGCAAACATGTATTTTACTTGGATGACTCACAAGCAATACCCCATCCAGGATTGGGGGCTTGGGGTCTACTGAAATAGAGATTGCAGGACTGCCCTTCTCAGGCAAGCTCCCATTCTGGAAGATATGGAAATAACATACTGGTCCATACATTTATGTAAGGACAATCACGTGGCTTCCCTGCAAATGTCCAATATGGAAATATCACTGAAGAATGCTATTGATGTAGCTTGTACTCTCTCGAATGAGCTCATATCTGTTAGCTGAAGCTACCTCATGGGCAGTCTTCAGACAGATGTTATCCATTTAGAGCTGGTCTCTGCAGAGACTGATTCACCTTTTATGCAGTCCGCACAGGACATGAACAGGCGAAGCAAAGTATGGAACAATTCAGTCCTATACAATTAAAAGTCATCTAACATCCAAAGCATTGTTCTTCAGGGGATGAATGTGGCTTAGGGAAAAACAGAAGTAAAAACACCTGGTTCAGATGAAATTAAGAAACTATTCTGGACAATAACTTTTGGTGATGTCATAAAGTTACCTTGTCTTTGGAGAATTGCCTGCAACTCATACACCCTCCTCATTGTTGTAATGGTTATCAAGAGTGCAGAGCTCATTAGAGCTGCCAAAACTATATTTAGGTCCCAGAAGGGGACTGGATCTCAGACTAGAGGATGTAAGCAGAGAAGTCCTTTCAGAAATCTCAACACCTTGGCATAGAAGAAAACTAATTTTCCCTGAATAAGGGATGAAACATTGATAATGTTGCAAAATGCAGGCTCAGTGAACTGAATGAGAGGCCCAATTTCTGAAGATGTAGTAGGTACTTCAAAATGTCCTGGGTGGACATTCCTATTAGTTGGGTCCCATGGGCTAAAGTCCATACCAAACACCTTTTCCACTCTGTTAAATAGGCCATCTTAGTGGAGGGCTTCCAACTGTTGAGTTGTAGCCGTTGAACAGACACCAAGTACTGCTCTTCTTCTTCATTCTGCCACAGAGCAACTACATTGGAAGATGCAGAGAGCTGAACCTAGGATGGAAGGTGAGGCCATGATCTGAGTGAGCAAGTCAGGATGGAAAGGAAGCAATATGGGAGGCTAAAATGACAGAGTAAGAATGTCTGAGAACCAGCACTGTCTTGGTCACACTGGAGCAGTGAGGATGAGCTTGGCCTTGAGCTTGAGCTTAAGAGCAAAACAGGTGATAGTTTCTGTTTTCTCTCATCACAATTAGATTAATCATAGGGATGCCCCTTGTTGTGATGATGATCTAGAGACATCATGGTTCAGGAAGAAAACCCTGCTGATATGGCCCATGAGAGAATTCTGTGTCCCCAGCAAGTAGACTGCTATTGGAGTGATAGCTTCTTTGATGCAGAATTGTCATAGGTTGATTACTTCTAGGCACAATAACATGGAATGTGCTCCCCATTGTTTCTTCACATAGTACATCATGGTGGTATTGTCAGTGAGTATGTAATCTACTGAATGTCTGATATGGTCCCAGAAGGCACGACATGCATTGTGAATGGCCTGAACTTCCTGCATGTTAAGATGGAGCAAGGATTACTATTCTGACAACAGATCCTTCACTCTCAGGGTACGTCTACACTAGCCCCCTAGTTCGAACTAGGGAGGCTAATGAGGGCAACTGAAGTTGCTAATGAAGCGCGAGGTTTAAAAATCCCGTGCTTGATTAGAATAATCCCGGATGGTCACCATTTTGGAAACTGACTAGCCCGAAGTAACTGCCCGAGTCTATATGCGGCAGAGAAGCGGGATTCCGAGATAAACCCCTTAGTTCGAATTAACTGTTGCTCCTCGTGGAATGAGGGTTTCCCTGGCACACTTTACATGGGGGTGCTCACCAGCAGAAGACTAGGACTAGTGAAGGAAGGTGAATCCACCTATCCAAAGAATATAAGGCAGAGCTGTAGGCCTGAACAGGGCAAAGGTGCAACCTGCCAAACTGGACTACCTGCGTTCAAGTGAACATGTACCCCCAACAGGCTAAGGCATGTCTGAACATGTGGCAGGCTAAGATTCCAAAGTGAGGCAGAACAGTTGAATTCCATGGAAGTGGCTGGTCAGCAGAAATCTCTTCTCTAGAGATACCTTTCAGTAACCAATCAAGTTCTAGGAATATATGGATTCCTTTCCTCCTGACATATGTAATAACCATAATCATGCATTGGTGCAAACAGGGTAGAAGAGTGGTCAAATGGGAGAACTACATATTGAAACTGGTGCTCTGCAATCACAAAATGAAGACATCTTTTGGCTCAGAAGAACTGCATGGAAGTAGGTGTTCTGAAGGTCCAGAACAGAGATCCAATCTTTCTGAGAGAGCTCTGAAAGGATACCGATAGACTGATCATGCAAAACCTCATGTATTGATCTGTTGAGCCTGTGAAGGTTTAGGACAAATCTCATATCTCCTTTAGGTATTGGTATCAGGGAGCAGAAGCCGTGGCCCCGCACTGCAGTGGAATTTCCTACACTACTCTCAACATCAGCAGAATGCTGGCCTGTTAGATGAGCTGTGAAAAGGGTCCTGTAAGAGGGATGATGAGGAGGGGAGGCAAGGAGAAAAACTCATGGCGTAACCCAATCTGACAGTATCTAGGACCCAGTTTCTGGAGGTGATCAAGCTCCAAGTATTGTAAAAATGGACCACCCTATCACCAAAAGGAATAGGGGAATGAAGAGGGCAAAGCAATGACTGCAAGGAGTCAAATGGATGTTTAGCAGGCAGCAGGGGAAAGCCTAAGGACTAGTTAAACCCTAAGTCCACTTGCGTCCTCTTGTGAGATCCTTCCATCTTTCTAGGCTAGTCCCATTGCTTCAGGTGGGCTGTGCAAGATTGTGATGTAGGCAGCTCTGTTACTGTTGCTGAGTCCCGTAGCCGCATCTCTGTGTATACACTCCCATGGAACACAAAGTAGCCCTTTAATCATTAAAGAAATGTAAAGTGTCTTGTCCGAGAACAAGATGCAGCCATCAAAAGGTAAATGCTAAACAGATTGCTGGACATACAAAGCAATCTCAGAGTTTTGCAGCCAGGAAGCCCTCTTCATAATAACCACAGAGACCATGGCTAACGCATCCTCAATAACAAGAGGATTCAGGCATCAACCTAGCCTTCTGTGATAAATGCCCTCAACTCCTCATGCATAGCAAAGTTTGTTGATTTGGAATCCTTATCTGTAGGGACAATGCGGTATAGATCTTTCTGCCTAGAAGATCCAACTGCATGGAGACTCTGGAGTGGACAAAAACTCACTCTGATCTGTCACTGCCATTACAGCCAGGGAATTCAGGACTGGATAGGGATAGAATCCATCAAATCCATGCACAGGAATGAATTAGCACTTCTCCATGTGCTTAGCCACCAATGGTAACAAGGCCAGTATATTTCAGAGGGCTCTCGATGGCTCAAGAAGTTCATTATTAAATCAAGAGGACTACTCTCCCAGGTATAGAGGGCTGTAAACTGTCTACCAGCTGAGAGTGTTCTCCTGGAAAAACTGTCAGGTTGTCAAATGAAGTTAATCTGTGCAGCCAGAGTGAGGAATGCAGAAAACTGTATTTTCTCTTCACTCCCAAACGAAGGGTAACAGCCAGCAATATTCCCAGACATACTGCAGAGCAGAGAGGGTGCTCTTCCCTAAGGGGTGCCTGTGGAGTAGGAAGCTCACGGCTTGGGCACTCCTGGATTGGAGAAGTGAGTGCACCTACAGCCAGCATATTTCACCTGTCCTTGTTTTGCTTTATGTTATGATAAGAAGAAGTTATATACTGAATTTGGTGGTCCTAGCTCATACAGTTTAGGAGGAGTTCTTGAACAAACAAGGACTGACAGATTCACAAACTCTCTGATATATATAGTAGATTGTTGATGCTTCAATGAAGTCAGAGGAAATTAAGCAAACTTCAGAAGATCATAGAAGGTGAAGTATCAGTGCTTCCCCCCCCATAGGAAAGTTGTAGTTGATAAACAGAAGCCTTTAGTGTCTGAGGAAGTTGTACTCAGGTGTGTTGACATCTTATCTTGTTTTCTAAGAAGGGATTGTCTGGTCTATTTGTATTTTAAAAGAGAAAAGTCTATCTTGCAATTACTGCAATGTCTTATAAATGTATATTTTATAGTAAAAGATGATAACCTACTGATTAAATATTTGCACAGGACTTTTGATACATAAAGTAGGTATCTATTGGGAAGATGCTTTTACATTCCTTTCATTCTGGTCCAGCTGCTGATCTAGTACAACCCCTTGCACAAATTAGAGCAGCTACAGGGCAAATAACACCGAACAGTCATTATGGGTATGTCTATACTGCACGGCTATTTCAGGATACCTCTGGTATCCCAAAATAGCAACCCCAAGTCTACACAAGCCACCCATTATTTCTAAATACTATTTTGCCATCCCATTAAACCTCACTATTTCGCCATCCCGGTAAACTATAAGCTATTTCAAAATAGATTCAAGATAAGATACACAATTTGTGTAGCTCAAATTGCATATCTTATTTCAAGTTTAGGGTGATGTGTAGATGAACCCTATGGTAGCTGAAAATCAGCTCTGTCTCCTTCTCACCTGAAAGAGGGGTGGCACAGGAATCACTATGTTGGATCTCTATCCACAAAGAATCCCTCTCTGCTGGAAGTAGCTCCAATGTATCAAAGGTTTGAAACCTATATGTGTATTAATTATTGTGACTGTATCGAGTGAGGGCTTAGTTTTGCAAGTGAAATTTAATGTCGAAGACTTAAAGTGGCAGAGAAGAAAAAATATCAACAGCTACTCAGTAACAGAAGGAATCCCTAGAAATCATTGGTGTGTTGCTGATGTGTTAAATCTGTTATAAAGTTGTGGCCTTCATTTTATGAACACAGTTTTGTCACTTATTGTCTTAAAATCCCACTGAAAAAAGAAATTCTTAGTAGCTATAGTCACCAGAAGGATGCTAATTACCATACTAACTTATGAGATATTTACCACCTCAAAACACTACAATTCCAGTAACCTCCCAATGGATCTGTATACATAATTTCTTCTGCATGAAAATGAAAAATATTGAATTATAAATTAATTGGCATTGTTCATATGATAATATATAATTCCAGGCTTTACTCTGTTTACGTTTACTTACAAGGAACAAAAATTATGGTTGTCTCTTTCAAAAACACAACTGTTTTACAGAAAGATTCCAAAAAGGTTCCTTCATGGGTCTTTTACAAATCCCTTTAGTGGGTTTATTTACATAGCTGTTGAGCTCAAGCCTATCCATACTTGGATGAAGTGTTTCCATCACACAGTTTGTTAGTTGGTTTGAACATTTTTTTGTAATGTGAATCCTATAGTTTCTTCCAGAAACTAAACCTCTTTAGTTTACTGGTAAAAGAAAGCTGGTGTAAGGATTGTCCACATCACAGCAACATGAGAAGGGTACACTTCTCATTCCCCTTTCAATATGACTCAGTTACCTCTGTGTTTGGATAGTCTCTGAGTTTGGAGGAGTCAGTGGGTACGTCTAAACTACATGCTTATTTTGAAATAAGCTTTCCCAGAAGTTATTCCAAAATAGCTTTTTTTGAAATAGCATGTCTACACTGCAGGGAAGCATCAAAATTTTCCAAGGCAGGCTTCCCTAATGTAGATGTTCTACCTTGATTGAGAGCCCCAAGAGGCTCTGGGGAGGAATAACTTAGAATGGCCCCAGTGAGAGGTTATTTCAAAATAGCAGCAGTGGATCGTCAACACATGCCTTATTTTGAAATAGCTATTTCAGAAGAGGAGTTATTCTTTGTGGAACGAGGTTTACAGAAATCAAAATAAGTTGCTCATTATTTCAATATTATTTCAAAATAATGGAATTGCTGTGTAGATGTTTGCATTGTTATTTCGGAATAACACTAGTTGTTATTCCAAAATAATGGTGCAGTGTAGACACACCCAGATTGGGCCAGCCCTCTCTGACTATGACAAGCTTGAGCAAACAAATAAACAAACAAACAAACAACCCATAGTCCAATATGGGGCCGTGTTTGCATGGAACATGGGAGAAAGGTGTTTTTCTGGAGACTGCTATGGCAAGTGGAAGTAGAGTGGACACCTCAGGCCAGTGCTGGGGTGCAACTCAAAGCGAGCTCAACAGCCATGTAAATAAGTTAACAGTCATGGAAGAACATCAGGAGGGGATGATCAAGGAGATTAGCTTTTTCCAGAGCATCTCACAGGGCTTTTTCTGCAGGATGGGATGATCTGATCACAGCTGTAATAATATAACAGTCATAACTTCTGTACTATATTCACAGGAAACAAATGTGGTCTATATAAGACAGAGAAAACACAATTACTGCTATCATAAACTGCTAATAAATTATGTGAAATGAGATTGTTTTCAGTCCACCTGATAATACATTTACCTTATGAATATTACCAACACCAAAGGAAAAATAATTCCATATGGACTCCCCCTGACGGTCGGAATTACAATCTGGATTTCTATATACACAGCTTCCGCAACAACGCACAGACTGACATTATTCGCAAACGACAACAAGCGACACACAATCTTAGCCGCGCTGAACACCATGCCATCCAGAGTCTCAAAAACAACCTGGACATTGTAATCAAACCAGCTGACAAAGGGGGTGCTGTGGTCATTATGAATAAGGCCAACTATAACCAGGAGGCAACCAGACAACTCTCGAACACCACATTTTACAAACCTCTCCCCTCTGATCCCACCTTGGACTACCAAAAGAAACTACACTGTCTCCTTAAAAGCCTCCCCACAGCTACTCGGGAACAAATCCTCACAGAATCACCTTCTGACCCCCGACCAGGATTGTTCTATCTACTTCCCAAGATCCATAAACCTGGGCACCCCGGACGTTCCATCATCTCTGGTATTGGCACGCTCACTACTGGTCTATCCAGCTATGTAGACACTCTTCTCAAACCCTTCGTAACCAATACCCTCAGCTATCTCCGAGACACTACTGACTTCCTAAGGAAACTACAAAACATCGATAACCTCCCCAATAATACCATCCTTGCCACCATGGATGTAGAAGCTCTATATACCAACATCCCACATGAAGACGGATTACAAGCAATTAGAAACACTATCCCAGAGGACACTACTGCCAACCTGATAGCAGACCTATGTAACTTTGTTCTCACCCACAATTATTTCCAGTTTGAGAACAACTTATACCTCCAGATCAGCGGCACAGCCATGGGTACACGCATGGCCCCACAGTATGCTAACATCTTTATGGCTGACCTAGAACAACGTTTCCTCAACTCCCTTCCCCTTTCACCCCTCCTCTACCTACGGTACATCGATGACATCTTTATGATCTGGACGCATGGCCAAGAAACACTGGAGATATTCCACAGAGATTTCAACAACCTACACCCCACCATCAACCTCAGCCTGGACCATTCTACACGAGAGATCCACTTCCTGGACATCACCGTACAAATCAACAATGGAAAATTAGACACCACTCTCTACAGAAAACCCACCGACTCATACAGTTACCTACATGCATCCAGCTCCCATCCAGAACACACCACACGATCCATCGTCTATAGCCAAGCCCTTCGATACAACCGCATCTGCTCTAATCCCACTGACAGAGACCAGACGCTTCAGGATCTCTACCAAGCATTTATAAATCTCAACTACCCACCCAGAGAAATAAAAAAGCAAATTGAAAGAGCCAGACAAATACCTAGAAACCATCTACTTCAAGACAGACCCAAGAAAACCAACAATAGAACACCACTTGTCATCACCTACAACCCCCAACTTAAACCTGTCCAACACATTATCAATAAACTACAGCCTATATTGGAACAGGATACCATACTCAAAGAGGCTCTGGGAGACAGACCCATAGTCTCCTATAGACAACCACCTAACCTCAAGATGATTCTTACCAACCACCACAGGGCATACCACACTAATACCAACCCTGGTACCTTCCCTTGCAACAAACCCCGTTGCCAGCTTTGTCCACATATTCATTCTGCTGATACCATTATTGGACCTAACCAAGTGAGTTATAAGATCAAGAACACATATTCCTGCGCATCCAGAAATATAATCTATGCTATCATGTGCCGAAAGTGTCCGTCTGCTATGTACATTGGACAAACATCTCAGACACTTCGCCAAAGGATTAATGCCCACAAAACAGATATCAGACAAGATCACAAAGAGAAAACAGTTTCTTGCCACTTTAACCAGAAAGGACACTCTCTAAATGACTTAGCCACCTGCATTCTGCTACAAAGACCTTTTACATCTGCACTTGAAAGGGAATCCTCTGAACTGTCATTCATGTTAAAATTCGACACTTGCCAACAAGGACTTAACAAGAATTTGAACTATCTCACCCATTACCAAGACAGTTTCCCCAATTATCACCTCTAATACCATTAACTCACAAACATCCCACTCTCCCTACCTTTAATATCATCAATTCACAGACACTTACCTTCCTTCCTCCCCCTCCCCCCCCCCCCCCCCCCGCATCCCCCTTCTGTTCTGCAATGTGATTTGTCCTTTTCATATTTGTTCATTTTTTTAATTGTATCCTTTGGTATATATGGTTGTGACTACTTTCTTCCACTATTTGATCTGAAGAAGTGGGTCTGGCCCACGAAAGCTCATCATCTAATAAACCATCTTGTTAGTCTTTAAAGTGCTACATTGTCCTGCATTTTACTACTAAATAAGGCAGCTGTCTGCACATTATATATTGATCAATAAAAAACATGGTAAAGATTAAAACAAACAACTTTCAAAATTGGTCCCTTTTCTTCTTGTGTAAGTCAAGTCTAATTTTCCTATATAGGTTTTGTTGTTATTTTTCTTTACTTTTTAAAATTATTTTGCATATTTCTAAACCTGTGTTAAATAAATTCCAGATTTTTATTCATCAGTGATTATAGATTATCCAAATACTCAGAACAACACAGAAAAACAGAATATAATACATAGTTGTGCTGAGTTTTATAAAAATTATTGTAAAAACACTAATTACATCCCAAACCAAGGATTATGGCAGACCACAAATTAACAGTGCTTTACTAACTAGAAATGATGTGACTGCCAAATGCAGTAGTTAAGATATTATTGCTTCTGTAAACTTTAAACTTAAGTATAAAGTAGACATGTAATCTTCAACTCCCTAAACACTCCAATTTGGCCACTAAAGATGCTGTTTTACATTTCTAAACATTTTCCCCTGTCACTACTTTTTATACTTCAGTTCTCAGGTTGTAAGTATTTGTTACTTACAAAGCAACTCCTTTTGAACACAGAATCATGGGAGGCATTTGTTACTAACTGCTAATGCAGCCTGCCAAACAACAACTCCCTGCTGGTGACATGACCACCTAGTGACCTCTAAAAATGTTTTAACAATGTGAAAAATATCTCCCTCTTGTAGGAAACAGCAATTTTTTAAATTAAGAGTACATTGAATGTTCGCTTACATACAGATAAATGGTATTCAGAGTCACCTTCTCTGTTTCCAATTTCATCTTTTGAAACCCAGCCCAAACCTAAATAAATAAACGTTGATACTAAGAGGAAACTAAGAGCTCAAGAGCCTTGTGATTTCACAAACAGCTTTTTTCCATTTTCTAAAATCTAAACTTGAAGCCAGACAGAGAACAGGTAATGAAAAGAAACAAGTTTGGCAGCTTCTATATAGGTCTAAGCTGAAAATATGTCAGGCAACAGTAAGAGGCTATAATTTGGCAGATTTAACATCTAAAAGTTTGCAGCTTGCTAGAAAGATTTCTTTTAGCATATAAAATTTACAAATTGAAACACTATAACTTTGTTGAAAAGGCACCATTGCACAATGTCACTATCATCAATCTTTTAAACATAATTTTATCATTATGTGCCCTTTAAGAACTGGCTTAGCACAATGAATAAATAAATTATATCTGCATATGTGACAGTGAACATCCTATGTGAAAATAGTTTATATTGCTTTAATATTGTTAGAGAATTTTGTTTGTCATTTTATGTTACTAGGGCATTAGCAGCCTTCAACTTCAATAGAGTATTGGCTAACTACAATAGATTTGATATAAATCTAATTTACTTATGCAAACTTATGGCTTCCTTATTCAGAAGAAACAACAATGGAATTTATATGAAAATTATATTTTTACATAAAATGTAAAATAGTTTCTCTGCTATAATTAGTTATTTTTGAGATGCTCTGCAGAAAAAGCTAAAATTTGCAATATTCATTCCATCAATGTTTTGTTAATCTCACTAATGAATGTGTTAATCACAAAAAGAGCTTGAATTAACCAACACTGCAGGATTTGGTCTTTCACAAATATTTGTGTGCTATTTTTTCCCCTTTGTTACACTGATGTACAGAAAAGCACAATTTAGCTTTTATTTCTATTATGATTTTTTTCCAATTGAAAGGACATTTAAAAGGAAGATACATATTCAACCTAGTTTTACCATGCTGTGTCCTTTGGTTATCAAAAAACCTGCTATGATTTTTAACCTGAACAGAAAGTAAAGAGTGAAGGACTCATTTTGAAACTATTTTAGTCCTTCCAAACAAGAGAAATAGCTTATTACAGTATGTATTATTGATGTATGAGCTATTGAATCCTCATGCCAATTTCAAGAAGACTGAGATGTTTCCTTTCTCAGGTAATTATCCCAAGCTTTGAATAATGTCTGTTAAGACTTTAAGTATTTTTCTGTGTGCAGCCATTAGAAAATGAAGGGTATGTCTACACTACATGGCAATTTCCGGTAACCTGAAATAGCTGCACCGCGTCTACACAAGCTGCCTCCTATTTCAAAATATTTTTCGCTATTTCGCCATCCTGGTAAACTTCATTGCACAAGAGGTAAGGAATGGCTCGAAATATCACGTTATTTCGAAAGTTGGCACTGAGTAGATGGCCAAATTTCAAAATAAGCTATTTCTAAATAGATTCAAAATGAGATACGCAATTTGTGTAACACAAATTGCATATCTTATTTCAAGTTTAGGGTGCTGTGTAGATGCACCCGAAGGGATTAAGCTACAGAAATGTTATTAAAATTAGGCATTTTCCTATTATTATCATTAAGTTATCACCAATATTCCAATACCAAAATAAAAGTAAACATATATTTTAGTATCTATGGAGTATATCCAGCTCATCACAAGTATAACTTTCAAATGTATAACACTGATAGAAGTCACGGATTCTGCAGTTTCGACAGTATTGTCATGACAACATACTAAAGTGGAGAACATAACACATTTCTTTTAATTTTAAGAAAAAGGGGTGTCCCATTTTTTTCATTCTTCATTGTTTTCTAATGGGTATGAAGAGGTTCTCTTTCCCAGGCTGGAGGTTAAGCAATTTATTGGGATGGCATCATGTAGACATGTCTGGGTTGGTATGAATGGTCCATCAAGAATAGGAAACATGTAAATGGACCAGCTTGGAGATATAATGGAAATTAATAATCAGACTTTTAATGATTCAAGAGCCAACAGTATGTCTATGGACAATTATCTATCTTCTGAGCACAAATCCTTCCTTTTCTGAACTCAGGAGGTCAGAGAGTATGAAATGTGAAATAATTATAGAAATGGGAAACAAACAACTGAGGGCTGTGCAGACTGTAATAAGAATCCTGCTTTCCCAGTGCAGGGTGAGGCATCCTGGACAACTGGTCAAGGCAGGAAGTTTTGCTGCAAGCATGCAGTCTGCGTTCCAAGTTAGAGCAAAGTAAGCCTGCCTATGTGAACAAGCAGAAGCTGAGAAGTTAGATGAGAGACATGCCTGAAAGCTTTGCTTTACCATTTTAACTCAATGTCCCTAAATACTATAATACAGTTAAATAACGTCTTGTTTTGAAAAGGCTGCCTTGTCTCACTGCAAACTCTACTTTGGTTGCATAGCTCCCAAAATGGTGAATCTCCGACAGAAACCTAAGCTCATTTGGATCTGCTGAAGCTAAGAACCCAACCACAGAGTAGCAGGACAATGAGGTTACCCCTCTGTAAAAAAGTGGAGACTTATCATGAAGATGGATCCACTTCCAGAAAGACTGTAAAATGATTAGAGGTATAACATAACCCATGATTCTGTGACATCATATAAATATAGATATTTTTATTTAATTCCACAATCAGGGAGGCTAGGTGTATATTTAGTGCCATCAACAGACTAAGCTGAAAAGAAGAGATTATGGTCTCTTTCTACATTTGAGCTATAAACACAAGTTATAATTCAAGCTGTCAGGGACTGAACATGGACTGAACATCTGAAATGCTGATATCAGGTTCTTAAAGCGCTACTCACAGCATTTTGAATATGCTGACTAAAGTCCATGTTTGATTAACATAGTCTTACTCATTATGGTTATTAAGGTCCGGCTTTCAAATCCATCCTACTCAGTTCCAGGACAACCAGCACTCATCATTATTCTTGTGCATGGATTAGTTTATTTCTGGAGTCAGTCCAAATACTATGATGGGAATACCAACAAACTCTATGACCGATGTCATTTAAGTATATATGCACTATAGGATAATCAGAGATATCCAGACTCGGTATATGCAAACTATAGGATAATCAGAGATACCCAGAGATCTATGTATAGACAACAATTCAATACGAATGGAATTCTGATACAGAGTTCTGAATTGTTTAAAAATTTACTTTCTTGAAGTGCATCGAGAAGCTGTAGAATATACCTGCTGGAATGTTCCTTTAAAGTCAGTTTTAACTTGCTGTAATTACACTGGCTGCTAATATTAAAAAATATACATGGCCTTAAAATTGACAAAGCTTTTAATAAGGTAGGTCCTAAATACCTTGAACAATTGCCTCTTGTCCAATTTCCTTGCCAAATAGAAACTTTTACTTGGGGGAAGGGGAGGTTACAGCTAATTCATAGATATAATCAGAAGAATTTTAAACCAAGGCTTTCTTAGTTCTAGGTCTCTCTCACTAAGGATGTTCAGCATTGTCTTTAGAGACACTAATATATATCTAGGTATTTCAGAGTATGGAGCAGACAGATTCTCTAGATTACATATTTTGTGAGCACAAGTTTACCAACTGATAAAATAAGAAAAAAATGCACATGACTCCTCTGTGCTACAACTGTTTTACAGGTCAGATTCTCGCCCATATGCTATGCACTTAGCACATCTACAGCTGCTGTGAATTCACATAGTTCTATTGAAACTAGAGGATCTAAACCAATCAACAAGGAACCTTAATAATGGAGCCCGCTAAAATATATGTAAAGGTGAAATTAGTTATGTATATTTGTAGTTCCTTTCCATTATGTAATCTAAAAAAACGTTGAAGTAAAAATTAGGGTACGTCTACACAGCAACATTATTTTGAAATAAGTCATGTTAATTTCAAAATAACTTAGTCCTCATCTACACAGCAGGCAATTATTTCGAAATAATGTTGAAATATTACCAAGCAGGAGGACTTCTTACTCCGACTCCTGTAACACTCATTGTAATGAGGAGTAAGGGAAGTCAGAGGAAGAGTGCTCTATTTTGAAATAAGTGTTGTGTAGACGCTCCCAATTTCGAAATAAGCGATTTTGAAATCCACGCAATTGACATAGCTCAATTTGCATAGCTTATTTTGAGTAAAGCCCTGCTGCATAGGCACACTCTCAGACAATGTGGTTTATTACGCTCTCAGACACTTACCTATTTTATCATAGTTCTTTTCTATATCGTGGACAGAAATGCAGGGTTTTCTGTAGGTCTGAAAACCAAAACTAGAAAGTATAACATATAAAAATATTATGCAGTCTGGGCTCTGTCTAATATGCTGTTAGGTTTTACTCACTACTCAAAGCTTTTTCCTTTTTTCCCTCTGTTCACAACAGCAGGAAACATGCCAGCTGGGATATTTTAACTCCCTTTCATTAAAAAAAAGGTTAAGGTCAAAATAAGTATGATAAACATAGTAGTTTCTATTCTCAATACTCAAGGATGAAAGCCTAAAGAGAAAAGAATTTCTAAACCTCACTAACTGTAAAATCAAGGTTTTTTTCTGCAACACAATTAGAAGCAAAGCTTACTTGGAAAACTACAACGTTTTTACAATAAAATGTTTGTCTTTTAATATCTAGTTAATTTAGCAGCTGTACATTCCTTAAATTTATTATATGTTTTCAATTATCTGAATGATTGACACTTTCAAGTTTTATGGTAGATTATGAAGAGCAATGCACTTAAGAAAAGACGAAGTATATCGTCCCTCTGTAAGAAAAAGAATTCAAATTGTCTTTTGGTTTAATGAGTTCTTCTTTGTCTAAAAATTCTTAAGTGCTAGGTCTTGGAATTTCTTGCCTGTAGGTTTAAAATGTAGTAAATCTCATCACTTTGATTTCTTACAATAAAATACTTTGTTACAAGAACAATAAAATATGTTTCCAATCATTTGCCTAAAGGAAAAACAGTATAAAGGTTATCACACTAATGGGGACAATAGATTAACTTGCAAAGAACTATAGTCTGTTTCTTCTAAAGGGAATGTAAATTTATACCACAACAAACTTTTATTCCCAAATGGTTAAAATAACTGGAATGCTGAGGTATAAAATTGGTAACTAGTCGAGGTGTGCAAAACATTTGTAATGAAACCTGAAACTTGGCAAAGTTACTCAGAGGTGGCAGGGAGATAGGGTAGGAAGCTGGCAAGGTAGACCTGTTCTTCCTGAAATCCACAGCAAAACTCCCCTCAGTAGAGGAAAGCAAGCAGCAATCCCCATTCTATAGCACAGGGTTCTGGGCCGGTCTCACTGAAATGTGGTACTCTTTCACAGCTACATCAGTCTATAACTGTCAGACATTGCAGATGGCACCTTACAATATCTAGCAGTAATAATGCACTGTAGTAAGGGGAAGCTCTCTAATGCCTACAGTTCTGTTACGTGGAATATAAAGTGGCCCGGTGGAACCTATTAGATCCCATTGGTACAAATGAGGGAGGAAGATATTCTGCCTTCTCCCCAGCTGATCTTTCCTAGAGATTTTGGAGAAGGAAGAACAGTCCCACTGTGCTATATATCCAATCTTTCCCAAAGACTGAAAAGTATTGGTGTGAGCCAGTCAGTTGTGCATAATTATCTAGGGAGGACAAATTAGCCTCCACCTACAAAGACATCAGAATTAAAACTCACCTGTTTATTCCACGAAATGAAAAAATCCAATGCTGAACCCTGTGCAAATAAACCACTGAATCCACTAATAATTATCTTTCAGCAGAATGCATACACAGGACATCATGAGTATGTATGATGGCAGAAAGAGCCTCAGATACATCTCTGATTGGAGGAGAAACTTTCTAGTAAATAAGGGTATGTCTACACTGCCACCCTAGTTCGAATTAGGGTGGCTAATGTAGGCATTCGAAGTTGCAAATGAAGCCCAGGATTTAAATATCCCGGGCTTCATTTGCATTTTGCTGGGCGCCGCCATTTTTAAATCCCCGTTAGTGCGGACTCCATGCCCGTGGCTACACGCGGCACGGAGTAGGTAGTTCGAATTAGGCTCTCCTCGTGGAGTACCGGTAGTTCGAATTAGAGAGCCTAATTCGAACTACTTACTCCGTGCCGTGTGTAGCCGCGGGCACGGAGTCCGCACTAACGGGGATTTAAAAATGGCGGCGCCCGGCAAGATGCAAATGAAGCCCAGGATATTTAAATCCCGGGCTTCATTTGCAACTTCGAATGCCTACATTAGCCACCCTAGTTCGAACTAGGGTGGCAGTGTAGACATACCCTAATAGAAGTAAAAGCAGCTGGAAATGGAGCAAAGTGTTGACAGCTAACAGTCAAAGTCTGCCTTGAAATATTGTGAAACCACATTGGGGTCAATGGAGAAGCATGGAGAGTAAATCTGGGCAGAATTTAGCCTTACATGCTCTTCTTGGACCAATTATTGCGATGCTAGATTACTGCATTTAATTCAGCATGAGGATACTTTTAAGATCTGGTGAGCAAGCTGATGCAGAGGGCAGCAATCCAATTGGTAAGCAATATATTATCTTGAAATAATTTGACACCAGTGCTCCATGACCTGCACTGAATGCTAGTTTCTGGGTGACATTTAAAGTGTTGGTTTTGATCTACAAAATCCTGTACAGCCTGGCACCCACTTGAATGACTCTCTGCTGCATGTGCCTGTGTGGTGGTCAGAAGAGGCACTTAATGTAGGAGCCGCTTGATTTTAACATAGAGGCTGTGTCTAGACTGGCCAGTTTTTCCGGAAAATCAGCCGCTTTTCTGGAAAAACTTGCCAGCTGTCTACACTGGCCACTTGAATTTCCGCAAAAGCACTGACTTCCTACTGTAAGAAATCAGTGCTTTTTGCGGAAATACTATGCTGCTCCCATTTGGGCATAAGTCCCTTTTGCACAAAACTTTTGCGCAAAAGGGCCAGTGTAGACAGCTGAGATTTGTTTTTCGCAAAAAAGCCCTGATCACAAAAATGGCGATTGGGGCTTTTTTGCAGAAAAGCGCATCTAGATTGGCCAGACGCTTTTCCGCAAAAAGTGCTTTTGCGGAAAAGCGTCCGTGCCAATCTAGATGCTCTGTTCTGAAAATGCTTTTAACGGAAAACTTTTCTGTTAAAAGCATTTCCGGAAAATCATGCCAGTCTAGACATAGCCAGAGGGTTACAGCTTTTTCCATGATGGCTACTCAACTGTGAAACAAGCTTCTTCTCTTGGTCTGAAACAGCAAAGGATTATTGACTTTCAGAGCATGCTACAAAGACCATCTTTTTGCCTGGGTGTTTGAAGAGGGTAGGTCCTGACAACAGTGACTATTTGGGGATGCCAGAGTTTTGGAGGAGAAAGTTCTATCACATTATTGAGTAGTGATGAGGTTTTTGAGGTTTTGTTTCTGATTCGTTAATGGTGTCCAAAAATAACAGATGGGTGCTTTCTTATGTGTCATTATAAATCTAAAAAAAATAAAATAACAATCACCCTTCAATTTAATCTTTCGTGTGATGCTCAGATATCTTAGTGAAGGGCACCGTCTATTAATTATCAACATTTTTACCGGTATTGTACATGAAACAAAAGAGGAAACAAATGCTAGTCTGAGATGTTTGCACTCTTTGTTTGCAATGGGGCTATTATAAAATTACTGCAGTATTTTCACTAAGAGCAGAATCTTGCCTTAAATAGAAAGGCAGATGATGAGACCACTGGAAGTAAAATTCTGTAGAAAAACTTTCCATATAAATACCCTCTCCACAACAATAATAAATTAGATTTAGAGATTTATAATTGAATCTTCATGAATGATTGATGTAAAGGACATTGCTTCTATTACCATTTAAAGAACACGTTCACTACTCATCACATACTGTCTTTTTTGTGCACTTGGCAACAAATTTTTATTTTAGTAGAGAAACAGTTAAAGTGAGCTGAATCAGAGAATAAGAAAAAGAAGTCATAAAATCCAGTTGTTATTCAATATATTATTGCAATATTTTTACATACACCCTGGAGGAAATGATAGAAGAAACAGGCTGCACAGTTAATACATGGTTCAGCTATGAGACTACTGTTTTCAAGCAGTAGATAAAGTCTGGGAGATCTCCCATAGGATATTCCTATTAAATACTCATCTGTGATTAAATCTAGTTAACCACAGGGTGTCAACACCAGTCTACACAGAAACATCTCATCGAACATGTATTTGCCAATTTAAAAACAATTCTGAAATAAAACAATCTAGAAATAACCATTTGAATAATTTGACACACACAATTAACATATGGAATAACTTACTATGGAAGGGGCTTGAGATAAAAAAGAAAAACTGAGTTCAAGAGTAACCTCTACTTTTTCTAGAGAAGACAGAGAATGAGGGACACTGAATCAAATTCTGGTCATTTAACACTGAAGCCAGCAGAATGGTATATGTGACTAAGGCAAACAGGATTGAGGCAATAGTGAAAAAGCAGGAGGCTCAGATTAGGATGAACTGAAAGTAGATGGTCAAATACGTTGTTCTCCTTGACATTTTCCTGTTCCCAAAATGTCTTCCCATAACAATAACCTCATTCCTATTTAGTCTTCCAAAATTGATTACACTTTAGAAAAATCTTGAATAATCAGATAGCAAAATAATAGTATATGATGTACTATGTAAAATCCACTTGAAACAAGCCCCACACTACCAATATTGTCAATGCCAGATCAGTTTTTTTCTCCTTCTGACACATTATCATATTTTTTTAAACGTCAGTCCAATTAAATGAATAGAACCCAGAAGGTCCTCTGAAATCAATAGAAAGAATCTGAGAGTATGTCTACACTGCACACTCAACCAAGGCTCTGACTCAGGTTTGACCCCAAGTTTCACGAGGCATAAAGGATCTGACGACAAAGGTTTCTGGGGTCGGTTAATCCCCATCTAGACTACCATGCTGTGTTGACAATCAGCTGATTGGCACATCACAGCAGCCATTTTGATGTAAATGAAGTGGCGATTATTTAAATCATTTTGCTATGTCTAGTAAACTCATCCACATGGCTCTGTCGATGGAGCCATGTAGTCTAGACACACCCACACAGATCAGTCTGATATGGGTCAGCAAGCTCTCAGGAGCATGAGTCAGATCATGAGTTCTGCTGAGACACAGGTTTACAAGACAGAATGAATGTTTAAGCATTGGAAACACCAAGTCCTACAAGCCTGGGCTGTGTGTACAGACATACCCTCACTCATAGTAACAGATTCTGGATAAGGTGCAGTATTTTCAAATCTCTGTACAAATCACTTCCCACTTGAGAGCCCATCAGAGTGACTGGATTCGTATTTCTGGCCTCAGTCATAAATTTATTAATATCAATATATATCATGTATTCATACAGCTTGAATCTATGTACTTATGCAGTAAGAACAATAGGCACACTACAATAGAGCACAGAAAACATTACATATTAAATGCCATTACTAAGAAGAAATGTATATGATCACTGGCCTCACTTCAAATAACTGTTTTTAAAAATACTTCATTTATCAATGAGAACTAAACTCACATAACTCTCTTTTGTGTAGAACCATATTTTGTGCTCTTTGATGCAACAGAAGCCATTTACTATCTAGCAGTAATCCAATATTGTGGTTTTACTGGCCACTTTGTCATCAGAAATGAAGGGATTTTAGAAGGATTGGCTATATTTCTAAATTGCAATGGAAAAGTCTGTTGGGAAGGGGACTAAGAGGAATCCTTATGGTTCAGAGGACTAAAGATAATACCTAATTCCTATCTATTCCTATTTTTCATGTGTAGATCTCAAGTGCTCTATGAAGGTGACAAGTACCATTATCCCCATTTCACAAGTGGAAAAACTGACCCCAAATACCTCGGCAAAGGGCAGTTTGGGATATTGATAGCTCATAGACACTGCACCCTGCTCAAACCATTGCAGAATTTGTGGGTGGGAAAGGACTCCACATTTTTTCCTTCATTGTATAGACACTGTCCTAAAATATAAAGTGCTATATACTAGCTAATTATCCTTATTAAAGATGGGTGGTGGCATTCTTGTTAAATTAAAATATTAAAACCAACAGAAGGAAGGATGCTAAAGGCATAGGACTGACTTTCTGTGTCAGCCTGCCATATACTATGTCACTGTTTGGACTCTACCACCCACTAAAAGCTCTGTAGTGAGCTGTGCACTTTGACCCACTATAAGTCTGCATATAGACAAGCCCTAAGAAAACTCAGGCTCAGATTCTAAAAACATTTATATGAGTAGTCATTATTTCCTGTGCCACTTTCTGCATGCCACAGCCTCTCTGTGTCTGAGTCAACTCAACAATCACATATCACTTAGCTACTTCATGGTGTAGAATCTATTATTAGAAAGAAAATTTAATTTAAAATTTTATTTAAAAGTAATAATTTAAAATATAGTAATACTATTCAGTGATTGGCATCTTTTTAATGGCATTAAAAACACTGCAGTAATACCAAGCAATAAAATATATACTGCAATAGTCTAAATAAGAAAATACGTGAAACCAAAGAGCACCATATATTCGCAACTGGTGAGAAATTTGCATGTGCTCAGCTCTCCAGCATTACTCTCAAAATTTTTGTCTTTAGCAGCATAAATCTCTTCATTAAAACCTGATGAGTGTGTGTTGTGAGCACGAAGATACATGCCAGCTGGCTATATTTTGTGTTGGTCATTTTTCTCTATCGTGACCTATAGACTTTTAGTACAGTTGCCAAAACCTGCAAAGCTTTTTGCTTTGGCAAACGCTGTACATTTAAAAAAGTATTTCCTTATTCCAATTTTCTCAAAGCAAGCTGTCCCATTATGTAATAAATTTTGGATATTTCAATTAATTTGGACTTTCCTCAAAGGAGGATTCTTCTCCCTCCTCACTCCCCGCAAAGAAATACAGACTTTTCATATGCAATGACAGCAGCTTCCTCAAAAATGCCTGGTCTTGTTGTACTTTGTAACAATCAGTGAAATGAGGATCTTCATCTATCCTACCATTAATCAAATGCAGTCATTTTGGAAGTGAATGAATGAACTTTATGCTCATAAGTCAAGAACAATTAGCAGTACTAATTTCAGAAATGCTGTAAATATGCTCAAACACACGTGTCTTTTTATGCTGGGGAGCCCAAATGTATAAAAAGAAATCTGCAACCACCTAAAACTCACTTGGTGTAAGGGAATATTTTCCAAAACCATGGAACCATCCTAGGATTACTTCCTGTGACTGATTCAAGGATGAATCTTATAAAGTGCTAAGAACTCTGTCTTCAGTACAGCAAAGCACTTAAGCACCTGTTTGGTTGTAAACACATATATAGTCCAATTTGAAGCCAGTGAGACTGCTCATGTACTCACAGATAAGGCAATACTTAAATGCTTTGGAGGATGGGGCCACAAGGCTCATGTCTGGCAGGATCCAACCATAAAACTCCATCCATCTGTGATTGTAGAAGCTGCTGCAGAGTATGGTAATAATTCTGCCACAGTTCACCTTGACTCTCCCAGATTTTTATTAATCTGTATTTAAGCACAGCCATGAATCTTTTCAGCATCCTCTGAGAACTATCTTGTTAATTGTTAAAGAAAATTAGCACTTAGTCTCTTGTCTTGATGATTCAAAAATAAATATTTTTGAGATAACAAAATTGGCAAAAACCAATCACTGCAGAGGATAGATTTCTGTTTGAATTCTAGCAGTGTTTTAGAAAACATCCACCATTTTGGTCTTCTAAAATTATGTAAATGCATTGCTTTCATACAAAAACAAAAGGAAAGGGACAAATGAGTCTGGAAAGAAAGTGGAGATAAGCTATGTTTATGAAGAAATATAAAACGTCTTTTGTAGTCCACAATTATTAATTTCATAAGTTCAAGGACCTTTTATTAATTTGTTTGGGGCTGCCACAAACCACTGCACATAATTTTCTCATATTAACAGCCTCTCAAAGGTTGTCTGTGATGTCTTTGGTGTTAGCTCTTCAAGAGAGTCTGAACTATGGTTTTAATGTCCTTAGGATACAGTGCCTTAAAAAAACAAAAAACAAAAAAACACTTGCCTTTTGAGCTGGTTCACATGTGCTCCTATGTCTCTCCGAACATACAACTCATATCAGACAGGACATGATATACTTCTGTATCCTCCATGACAGTTGTCATACATCTCCTCACCTGAACTACTTTTAAAATCTTCTAATAACCAATGTAAAATTGTAATTCTAGGAATTTCTCTGGGGTGCAACTCATGGTATTTCATGTTGTTACAGCAATTTAATTAAATGAAGCTTTAAATGGTATATACTATTATTTCTTGACTGGACTAATTCAGTTCATTATATGAGCATGCCATCTTGTTATTTTCTTCAGGCAGCTTAGTTTGTGCAAAGCTTTCATGCTAGAATTCTTTATCCAGTTCTAGACCTTAGAGATCATTACTTCTCTGTGGAGAGAATTTACAGAGAAGCAGTGAATCAATTTTCAGATTCTTTTACTAACAGACAGTGCTCTGCATGACCTTGCACTTTGGTCTATCATGTTTACATTCCATACTACAGTATGTCTCTGATCCCCAAAGTGTCCCCAAGGGAACCTAGCTGTTTCTTAAGTTAAACGAGACTGCTGAACTCTGCAAAATATACCCAGTGCAAACAGAAGGCACTTGAACGTTCCACAAATCCACTTTTTCCCCCTTTTCCTATCATCTTACTTTTCCATTAAGTAGTAATGAGGGGGATTTTTTTGTCTTCATATTAGATAGATCTTCTAGTACTTTGATTTTCCCACTCACCTTTTACTTTTCCTCTGTAGTGATCTGTGTTATTCTAATATTTAACATTGTGCATATTCACACATCAACCTGGAAATAATTAGCATGGGTAAAATGGGGTGATATTTTCAATTCAGAGGAGCAAAATCTCATGCTTTATAGCATCAGAGCTTTTAAAATAGAAAAAAGATCTAGACAATTAAGTACTCAGGATTTCACTAACTATATTTAAGGGCAAATTGCTGTGTCAATATCTCCTCTCACTGAATTTCATCTAGACTGTTATCCGTTTTAAAAATATGTAGTGTGAAGGAAGGAAAATAGCAGTGTTAAAGTTCTTCTCTTTAAAAAGGACCAATGTGATAGCTACCAAAAGTTTATGCATACACATGTGTCCTTGCTGCATATATAAAAACAGATAACAAGAATACAATTTTGAACCGTGAAAACAACAAAACTTAAGCCTTTTCTCAACATGAAAACAGAAGGAAGGGGAAAGAGAGAAAAAGTCCTTTTTCCATTGTAAAAAATTGTGATCACTTCTGATTAGCCAAATCAGTTGGCAGTTGAAAGATGACATGAAAAGAATTCTCAATGAAGAGCAGAGAATACATATGTGAGGGGAAAATAACTGTCCAATGAAATGGGCATTCAAATAAAGTGCTGCAGATTGGAAGGCAGGACTGAAGAGATCCAGTGATCTTTGGACAGTGTTCATGCACTAAGTCAAGGGTTCTGAGGGTCCTGAGGAATTCTCTGTAAAGAGGGGTCAAGGAAGTTATCCTTTGGACTTGGTAAGAGACAAAGGAACTGAGGAACAACACCTGTATAAAGTTTTATTAATACAGGCTGAACCTCTATAGTCCAGAAATCTCTTTTTCAGAAACATTCGTGGTCTGGAATGATTTTAGTTAGCCAGATGTCCACTATTCATGGGTGTGGCAAACTTTCCCATGGTCCCATCAAATTTATTTACAACCACCAGTCCTAGCTCTCAGTGTTCTGTGCTGTTATTTAGCTTTAATTTACCCTGGGAAACTTTGTCACACTTATGAATAGTGGACATCTGGCTAAAGTTTGTTTATAGCCACTAGTCTCATGGCCCAGAACATTCTGTGGTTTGGAACTTGTCAGGTCCCAAGTGTGCTGGACTCAAGAGGTTCAACATGTAGTATCATCTTTCTACCTACTTAGTACCTCCCTTGGGGAGAAAGAGCATTGAATTAAAAACATTCCAGTCAATTTAAAAATCAAATATCTAGTTATGTACTGTGCTCAGCTAGCAGTTGATATCTTATCATAAAACTTGGTTTTTGGTGGACCAATAAAAATTTGTAGATGTTGAAGACCTTAAACACATCACTGTATAGTCAGTGGTTGTTGTATACAAATTAATTTTTTTTTAAAAGAATGTAAAAAGTCTGTGATCAGGCCCACTGACAGAGGGGTGGCAAATGGGGGGACTGCTCAGGGACATGGGCAATTTAAAAGGATCATCTGCCATTACCGGCAATGCAGCATAACTAAGGCAGACATTCTGCCAACCTTTGCTCCACACCACTCCTGGAACATCTGTCACTATGTCCCTGTAAACCCTGGGGAGGGGGTATCTCCACGCACTGCTCCTATCCTGAGCACTGTCTTTACAGCACCCACTGACCGGGAACTGCAGCCAATAGGAGCTGTGGGATGGTGCCTGCAAGATAGTAGCTGCTGCCAGGGTGGTGTGCTGGTTACCTTCAAGGGCCACCAGAGGTAAGTGATGCCCCCTCATCTGCTCCTGCACCCCAACTCCTGCTCACAGCCATCACCCAAATTCCCTCCTGAAGCCTGCACCCTCCCACCCCAGCCTGGTGACAGTGAATGAATGTGGTAAAAAGTTAGCAATGGATGGAGGGGGATTGAATGAGCAGAAGGCGTAGCCTCAGGGAAGGGGTAAGGGGCAGAGCAATAGTCTTTGTGTTTATAGGATTAGACATTTGGCAACCCGACTGGATAGGCACGTGGATGTCCTGGCCAAGGCGGCAGCTTGCTGGGCACAGCACCACCCAAATATGAGACAGACCGAAGGCATGGCTTTTGCATGTTCTATAGTGGGGTCCAAAATTGCTGTTTGCAAGTTAGTCTGTGGCTCCTCATCTCTTAAGTGCCATGGACATATTAGCATGAAGTCTGGATATTTTGTGAGGTTCTCGTAACAATGGGGAATCATGATTGATTTGTGAGGAACTTATTTTCCATGAAAGAAACACCTGTATAAATTATCCATATTAAATTTATCATGTATCAAGTATGACAAAACAAAGAAAATGCATTTATTACAAGCAGATGTACCAGGCAGGAGCGGATATATGGCAGGGCGAGTGGGGCGGTCGCCCCGGGCCCCGCGCTTCAAAAAGCCCCGCGCATGCGCCGTGGCAAAGGGGGGCCCCGCAAGATTATGCTGCCCTGGGCCCCGCAAAATGGTCATCTGCCCCTGGTACCAGGCGTTGCTTGGGTCTTTAAGTGAAGTAATAGAGTTGTGGGTTTGTTTGCAAAATAAAAGGAAAATGTACATTCTGTATTTAAATAACTGTATTTTTCAAAAATGAAGGAAAAAAGGATCTTTCTATTAATAAAAAGAAGAAAAATGATTCAAACATTAGAACTTGTTGGTATACAGTATTAGCAGTTTTTCTGTCTTGCTAGAATAAAAAGGCTTGGAATGATGGCTGGGGTGGGGGGGCTGAGGGCACGGGGTTTGTGTGGGGAATCCTCAGGGCAGGGGATGAGGATGCAGAAGTCAGGGCATGAGTCTGGGGCAGTGGAGAACTGAGGACAGGGGGTTAGGGGTGCTGGAGTCAGAGGGCTCAGGATAAGAGTGGGGTGCAGGAGTGAGGGCATGGCACTGGGAAGGTTGGGAGGGCTCAGGAAAGGAGGTGTAGGGGGCTGGAGTGCGGGCAGGGGTGGAGGACTGAGGGCACAGGGTTTGGTGTGGGGGAGGGAGATTCAGAGTAGGAGGGCGGGGGTGCAAAAGGCTGGGCAAGGATTTGGGTGTGGTGGGCTCAGATCAGGGTGTGGAGGGTGCTGGAGTTAAGGCAGGTGGTGGCGATTCAGGGTAGGGGGAAGTAGGAGTGAAGGTAGGGGGTTGGAAGGGTGGAGGGTTCAGGTCAGGGTTGGAGCATGCTGAAGTGAGGGCAGAGGTTGGGGGACTCAGGACACAGGATTCAGTGTGTCAGAGCTCAGGACAGGAAGTGGATGTGCAGAAGTCAGGGCAGGGGTTTTGGTGTGTGTGGGGTGGCTGGAGATCAGGCAGAGGGTGGACGGCTCAGAGTAGAGGGTGAGAGTGAAGAAGTAAGAGCAGGGGGCTGGGAAGGTTGGGGGGCTCAGGGCCGGGGTGAAGGGCTCAGGGTTCAGTGAGTGGGGTGGCTCAGGGTAGGGTGTGGGGGCTCAAAGCAGGTGGAGGGAGGTGGGGTCAGAGCAGGTGGAGGGAGGTGGGCTCAGGGAAGGGAGTGGGGGTGCAGGAGCCAGGGCAGAGAATGGGAGGTGCAAGAATCAGGGCAGGGGGCTGGGAGCAGCTCCTCCCAGGGGGATGGGGCTGGGGGGGCCATCCCTAGCCTCTAGCTTGTCCAGGGAGGGGCAAGGCTCTGTGGGCTGGCCCTGGCCTCTAGCTGCCCCCTCCAATTCTCCAGCCTGGGCTGTCTCCCCAGCCTCCTGTTTGTCAGGATGGGGCTCCGGGGGCTTGCTCCAGGACAGCTGCCCGTCTCATCCTCCTGCTAAACAGGGGCGGGGCGGGGCGGGGGGAAGGTTCTGGGGTTTGGCTCCAGGTTCCAGCTGTCTCCCTGAGCTTCCAGGTTGTCTAAGGGGGCAGGTCTCTGGGGGCTGGCCATGGTCTCTAGCTGCTTCCCCCTGCCCTGCAGCTGGTCTAGAGGGGGTGGGGCTCTGGGGGCCACAGGACTACTCACAGACAGATGCAAAAACTCTCTCTCTCTCTCTCTCTCTCTCTCTCTCTCTATATATATATATATATATATATTTTAAGTGCCATCGGACATAAACTCTTAAAATGTGAGAGGGCACTTCTGTTTGCCATAGAGATGCCAGAACCACTCTGCTTTGTGGTCCCTTCACTCTTCCAACTCACAAAATGCCTTTTTCCATATTCAATGTACTATAGATGGGTATGTCTACACTACAACATTAATTCGAACTAACTTAGTTCGAATTAGTTAATTCGAACTAAGCTAATTCGAACTAACGGATCCAGACTAAAAAACTAGTTCAATTAGCGTTTTGCTAATTCGAACTAGCATGTCCACATTAAGTGGACCCTGAACCGGGCTTAAGGATGGCCGGAAGCAGTGCCGGCGGGGCATCAGAGGAGGACTTAGAGCGTGGAGATGCTGTCTCAGGCTAGCCGAGGGCTGTGCTTAAAGGGTCCCGACCCCCACCCCGGACAGACAGTTCCCAGGGGTGCCCCGCTTGCAAAGCAGTCCTGGCTTGGATTGCCCGGACTACCCACACTGGGCACATCACACCACTCGGCCATCAGCCCGGCTGCATTTGCTGCAGGCTGCCATCTGGGGAGAGGGGGCAATAGGGGGGCTGCAGGAGAGCTTCCGCCCGCAGAGCCAGCACAGTCCTCCCCATCGGGGGCTCGTGCCCCATTCCTCCCTCACCTCCTTCAACTTACCTTTCCCTAGCCCCTCTTCTTGATGTACAAAATAAAGATAACATGTCTTCCAAAATGGAATCTGTCTTTATTGAACAAATCTGGGGGAGACTGAGAAAAGGAGGTGGGAGAGGGGAAGAGAGAGGCTGGGAGAGGGGAGGGCAACTAGAATGATCAGGGGTTGGGAACAGGTCCCATATGAAGAGAGGCTAAAGAGACTGGGACTTTTCAGTTTGAAAAGAGGAGACGGAGGGGGGACAGGATAGAGGTCTCTAAAAGCAGGAGTGGGGTGGAGACGGTGCATACAGAAAAGTTCTTCATTAGTTCCCATAAAGAAGGACTAGAGGACACCAAAGGAAAGGAATGGGTAGCAGGCTTCAAAGTAGTAACAGAAAGTTGTTCTTCACAAAGCAAAGAGTCAACCTGTGGAACTCTTTGCTGCAGGAGGCTGTGCAAGCTAGAACTAGAACAGAGTTTAAAGGGAAGTGAGATCAAATCATGGAGGTTGAGTCCATGGAGTGGTATTAGCCAGGGGGTAGGAGTGGTGTCCCTGCCCAAGGTTTGTGGAAGGCTGGAGAGGGATGGCATGAGACAAATGGCTTGGTCACTGTCTTCGGTCCATGCCCTCCAGGGTCCCTAGTGTTGGCCGCTGTCGGCAGACAAGCTACTGGGCTAGATGGACCTTTGGTCTGACCCAGTACGGCCATTGTAAGCTCAGGGCTCAGGGTCGGGGGTCTCAGTGGACCACCTTGATTTTTCATGCACACCTGCTCCTGGGTGGCCAGGCTGGCAGCTCTCCTGCCCTAGACGGCCACTTTCCTGTGCCTAGTGCGGAGATCGTGGACAAGGTCCACAATGTCCGCAGTAGCCCAGGCGGGTGCCCGCCTCTTGCGGTCTCGGGCCAGCCTGGTCCCGGGAAGAGGGGGAGGGCTGGGGTGCATCGGGTGGGTGGCTCGATCTGTGCCAGGTGCAGGGTCTGCTGGCTGGGTGCTGGCAGGCTTGCACCTGGCATGGGCACCGTAGCCAACCCGTGCCCCTTTAAGGGGTCCGGTGCTGGGAGGGGGCAGTAGTGTTTCCCTGGTGTTGGCTAGAGTGGCCACCAGGGAAAGCTGGGGAGGGCTAGCCTCCCACTAGTTCGAATTAAGGGGCTACACACCCCTTAATTCGAACTAGCTAGTTCGAACTAGTCTTAATCCTCGTGGAATGAGGTTTTCCTAGTTCGAACTAAGCGCTCCGTTAGTTCAAATTAAATTCGAAATAACGGAGCGCTAGTGTAGCGCCTATGAAAGTTAGTTCGAACTAACTTTGTAGTGTAGACATACCTGATGAGAGTTTATAATTTTACAAATAGTAGAATTTTATATAAGCTAACGTGATTAGAATCTCAATGAAAACAGTTCAAAAGTCATTTTAAACATTCTCTGCTAGTGCTGCAAACCCAAAACATAATATATTGTGAAGCTCTGCTGTAGGAGAATCAGATAAGAAACAGACTAATAACTGAGTTAGGTAACATAAATAAAATTGAAAGTGACCAGGCTATTTTCATTATCTAAACAAGAGAAATGCCAAATATAAACAAAAACATAAATGGTGGTTTCAATTTAAAAATATTTCCTCTTTTAAAATCCATGGTGCTCATGTGCAACATAAATATTAATTTTATTTAAATATTATTTTATCTTGGTAGCTTCCTAGAATACAAACGGCAGCACTTAAGAAAATACACAGTTATTGTAGTTAGAAGTCTAAAAGACATATTCACATGGACAGAGTAGAGCTTGATGTACAGAGGTGCAATTATAACAGCATTATAGAATCATTAGACTAATTCAGGAAAAATGTCACACCTTTCCTTAGAAACAATGGGTAGTTCTGTGACACCTGAGGGTATGTCTACACTACAGCACTAATTCGAACTAACTCAATTCGAATTAGTTAATTCGAACTAAGCTAATTCGAACTAGTGCATCTACACCTAAAATCTAGTTTGAATTAGCATTTTGCTAATTCGAACTAGCATGTCCACATTGAGTGGACCCTGAACGGAGGTTAAGGCTGGCCGGAACAGGTGCCGGCAGGGCATCAGATTAGGACTTAGAGCGTGGTGCTGCTGTCTCAGGCTAGCCGAGGGCTGTGCTTAAAGGGACCCAACACCCACGCCGGACAGACATTTCTCAGGGGTTTCCCGCTCGCTTGTCTAACTTGATGAGGGACAGCAAAGCAGTCCTGGCTTGGAGTGCCCTGAATGCCCACACTGCACTTGCCGCAGGCTGCCATCCAGGGGGGCTGCAGGACAGCTTCCACCCCGAGGAGCCCGCACCCCAGTCCTCCCCATCAGGGGCTCGTACCCCATTCCTCCCTCACCTCCTTCCACTTACCCCTTCCTAGCTCCCCTTCCTGATGTACAAAATAAAGGACACGTGTGTTCAAAAATAGAAACTCTCTTTATTGAACAAAACTCAGGGAGACTGGGAAAAGGAGGTGGGAGAGGGAAAGAGAGAGGGTGGGAGAGGGGAGGGCAACTAAAATGATCAGGGGTTTGGAACAGTTCCCATATGAAGAGAGGCTAAAGAGACTGGGACTTCTCAGCTTAGAAAAGAGGAGACTGAGGGGGAATATGATAGAGGTCTATAAATGCATGAATGGTGTGGAGAGGGTGCATAAAGAAAAGTTCTTCATTAGTTCCCATAATAGAAGGACTAGAGGACACCAAATGAAATGAAGGGGTAGCAGGCTTCAAACTAATAACAGAAAGTTCTTCTTCACAAAGCAAATAGTCAACCTGTGGAACTCCTTGCCAGAGAAGGCTGTGAAGGCTAGAACTATAACAGAGTTTAAAGAGAAGTTAGATAAAGTCATGGAGGTTGGGTCCATGCAGTGCTATTAGCCGGGGGGTAGAAATGGTGTTCCTGGCCTTTGTTTGTGGAAGGCTGGAGATGGATGGCACGAGACAAATGGCTTGGTCATTGTTTCGGTCCATTCCCTCCAGGGTCCCTAGTGTTGGCCGCTATCGGCAGACAGGCAACTGGGCTAGATGGACCTTTGGTCTGACCCAGTACGGCCATTCTAAGCTCAGGGCTCAGGGTCGGGGGTCTCACTGAACCACCCTGATTTTCATGCAAACCTGCTCCTGGGTGGCCAGGCTGGCAGCTATCCTGCCCTAGACGGCCACTTTCCTGTGCCTAGTGCAGAGGTCGTGGATGAGGTCCACGATCTCTGCACTAGACCTGGTGGGCGCCCGCCTCTTGCGGACTTGGGCAGGCTCCCGGGAGCCGCCAGCCTGGTCCCGGGAAGAGGCGGAGGGCTGGGTGGCAGCGGGTGGCTGGTTCGTGCCATGCCAGGTGCAGAGTCTGCTGGCTGGGTGCTGGCAGGCTTGCACCTGGCACAGGCACCATAGCCAGACCGTGCCCCTTTAAGGGCTCCGGGGCAGGGTGGGGGGCAGACGAGTTTCCCTGGTGGTGCCCAGAGTGGCCACTAGGGAAAGCTGGGGAGGGCTAGCCTCCCACTAGTTTGAATTAAGTGGCTACACAGCCCTTAATTCGAACTACTTAATTCGAACTAGGCGTTAGTCCTTGTAGAATGAGGTTTACCTAGTTCGAATTAAGCGCTCCGCTAGTTCGAATTAAGTTTGAATTAGCGGTTTGCCTGTGTAGCGCCTATCAAAGTTAATTTGAACTAACAGCTATTAGTTCAAATTAACTTTGTAGTGTAGACATACCCTTAGGGTTTTTACTTTTTAGGTTAGGAATGGTTTATGTTTACAAAAAATATTTTCTACTTAAGAAAAAAGGAAATATTTATTTTTTCTGAAGGTTCAGTATCTAAAGTTATATTTTAAGATAATTTTCTCAGAGGGTGCGACTAGACTGGCAAGATTTTGCACAAAAGCCCTTGCTTTTGCACAAAAACTTGCCAGCTGTCTACACTGGCAGCTTGAATTTGCACAAGAGCACTGACGTTCTAATGTAAGAATTCAGTGCTTCTTGCACAAATACTTTGATGCTCCCACTCAGGGATAAGCCCTCTTGCGCAAGAATACTTGCGCAAGAGGCCAGTGCAGACAGGAACCTTAATTTTTTGCACAAGAAAGCCCGATGGCTAAAATGGCCATCGGAGCTTTCTTGCGCAAAAGTGCATCTATACTGGGCACGGATGCTTTTGCGCAAAAGCATCCGTGCCAATCTAGATGCTCTTTTGCAGAAATACTTTTAATGGAAAAACTGTTCCATTAAAGGTATTTCTGCAAAATCATGCCAGTCTAGATGCAGCCAGACTGTTTCTCACTGGGAACAGTATTTTCATTGCAGTTTGTCAGGCTTGCCTTTAAAGTCATCAATGTATAGTCATTAACAAAGAATATATTGCCTAGCAGTATAAGTAAGGAACAATCATGTTACATAAAGTCTGGAATATCACCCTCAGCTTGATCTTGAAGTAACCTCATAGAAAGATAAATGATATTTCCATTGCAAAGTCTCTATAAACTATTCAGTGTTTTAACAGATTGTAGTACATACATGTATTTTTCTGTAGTTTTTCAGAAGCTTCAATATTGTACAATGTATTAAACATTAATAACGTTACAGGAAACGTTAATTTTGTAAACCAGTATCTATATATTTTTCATTTTTAGAAAAAGATTATAAATGATCCTGCAGGGTATTGAGAAGGCATAAGATTGATAATGTAGCCATTTTTAATCAGGGTGGGGTCAGAGCATGCAGGTTCAATATTAAATAAAAAAGGGCTGAGACCAAATGTCATAGCCCTGTTGGCTCCTTCACACTAGCCAGCAAAGCTGAGCAGATACAGGGAAAGATCATGAATTACCATTGCAAAAAGGGGCATAGATTCTGCTCCAGTTTGCACAGCCCCAGGAAATGTTATTGCTATACCGCTAATCTAAAAAGCAGACAGCATTTTAATGATGTCATCTGGCCAATAATAAGAGAAGAAAAATCAAATCATACAATTTACTTGATATTTTCCAAACATTTGCTTATTGACTGTGGCAAAAAAGTTATTTCAGTGCAAACCCCCAAAATTAAACAACTGTTTTCAGTAACTCAGTACCAAGATAAGTATCAAGGCATCTAGTAGTGATATAGCAAATATTTGTTGAGATTGAGACAATAAATATGGCTTTGCAGAAGATAACATCTTGAAGATGCCTAATTCCATGTGGGCAAAGGACTAGACTTGATGACCTCATGAGGTCCCTTTCAGTTCTAGTATTCTATGATTCTATAACTTAAGGAGATTAGAAAGTTCACTGGAAAACTCACCCCATCTTCAACAATTAAAAAAATTTCCTGCTGATCATATGGCTCTATCTTTCTGGCTGGTCAGAATCACACTTTACCACCTGCAAAACCACTAAAGCATTAGAGTTTTTAAAGTATCTTTAGTTCTGACATTTGCTTTAATTTTATTACCTTATTCTACAAGATTAAAGAGATTTCTCATTCATCAATATGCATATGATTCAATTTCATATGTTCAGTTTTATGTAATTCAATAATGTCCGTAGGCCAATAAAGGGAAAAAAACAAGATAAAAGAAATGATGTCCTTTTTTAAAATTACAATTACTATTATTGCTACTTATAGGGCTGTACTTTCTCTCAAGACCCTCACCCGCGATTGTGTATCTTATGTATCCTTGCACATGGATACCATAAAATACATGTCAAACAAAACAAAGCAAGTTACTGAGTAGAAATAGACCCTAAATCTTAGTGGAAGTCAACAGATAAACATACGATAGCTCGAGTACACCGTAAGTACACAATGCATAATTCAGAGATGAACTAAGTTTATAACTTAGTGCAATATTTCTTACTCACAGAGAAGTATGATATATTAAAACTTGATCTAGTTACTAATTTAGCAGAGCGACAGAATCTTTTCTATAGGAAAATAAGAAAAAGTGCCAGTACAATGGTGCCTCTGCTACAATTGATAGGACTGGGAAGAAAAATCTTTGGTCTAAATGTGTGTCTAAAATTAAACATTGAAAATTATCACTAAATTGCTTATACACAATGCTTTCAGTGTCACATACTTTATATACATACACATACACATCTGTATATATGCCCACACATAGTGATGTATATATTTACAATTAAAAAAAACTGTCTGAATCTACCACCATCTGAAGTCTAGTCACTGCCAAATAAATTCTGCTGGAAAATAAAAATGGAAATGAATTAAAGTAGTGCTGGGAAATACCATATGACTATCAGTAAGGGTATGTCTACACTACAACACTATTTCAAATTAACTTAATTCGAAATAGTTAATTCGAATTAAGCGAATTCAAAATAACGCATCTATACACAAAAACTATTTCGAAATAGTGTTTTGCTATTTCAAAATAGCACGTCCACAGTGAGTAGACCCTGAACCAAAGTTAAGGCTGGCCGGAACCAATGCCGGCAGGGCATCAGGTTAGGACTTAGTGTGTGGGGCTGCTGCCTGAGGCTAACTGAACTCCATGCTTAAAGGGACCCTACCCCCACCCCGGACAGGCAGTTCTCAGCGTTCCCCGCTTGCTTGTCTACCTCGATGAGGGACAGCAAAGCAGTCCTGTCTTGGAGTGCCTGAACTCGGGACACCACAGCACTTGGCCACATGGAGCCAGAGCTGCCCCTGGGCATGCCGGTGCATCTCGTGGGGTCTTTGCCATCAGCCCGGCTGCACTTGCTGCCAGCTGCCATCCGGGGGTCCATCGGGGGGCTGTCAGGATCCAGGAGTCCCTGAGGGAGAGCGTCCACCCCAAGGAGACCTCAGAGACTCCCTAGGCCTCCCCACCGGGGGCTTGTGCCCCATTCCTTCCTCATGTCCTTCCACTTACCCCACTCCCTTCTTTCCCTAGCTCCCCTTCCTGATGTCAAATAAAAGACATGTATGTTCAAAAATAGAAACTGGGTTTATTGAACAAAACTGGGGGGGGGGGGGATGAACCTCTGGGGAGACTGGGAAAAGGAGGTAGAAGAGGGGAAGAGAGAGGGTGGGAGAGGGGTGGGGAAAACCTGGGAGGAGGGAGCTGGAAGGGGGAAGCAAGGGAAAGAAGGGAGTGGGGAAGCTCAGGGCACAGTTTGGGGGTCTCGACGGACCAACTTGATTTTCATGCTCACCTGCTCCTGGGTTCGCATGTGTTCTTTGGTGGCCAGGCTGGCAGCTATCCTGCCATAGACGTCCGTATTCTTCCATCTAGCGCGGAGATCATGGATGTTGGGGGCATCCCCCCCAAACCTGAATAAGGTCCATGATCTCCACCCTGGACCAGGAAGGCGCCCACCTTCTCCAGCCCCTGTCAGACTCCTGGGAGCTGGCAGACTGCTCCTGGGGAGTGGTGGAGGGCTGGCTGCCAGTGGCTTGCTGGCTCATGTTTTGGGGCCACTGGGTCAGGAGCCCCAGTGGCCACTGCTGGCTCTGGGCTGGCAGGCTTGGAGCTGGCACAGGCACAGTGGCCAGGGTGTACCCCTTTAATGGCTCCGGGGCTGGGGAAGAGGAGAGTAAGTTTTCCTGGTTGTGCCCAGAGTGGCCACCAGGGCTCCCTGGGAAGGCCCCCTATTTCGAATTAAGTGTCTACACAGCACTTAATTCAAAAAATAGCTATTTCGAATTTGGCAATACTCCTCGTAGCATGAGGTTTACCAAATTCAAATTAAGGGCTCCGCTATTTTGAATTAAATTCGGAATAGTGGTTTGTATGTATAGACGCTATTAAAGTCAATTCGAATAACGACTATACACAAAGACATTAATCATGGTCATGATTAAAATCTTGGTAATTACCCTTAAATAACAGTACGCTAACTACAGTGTAGAGAAATACAGAAAATACCGCAGGTGTTAAACTAACACGAGCTAAGGCATGGTAGGCAAATCTACAGAGGATGACTCTCTACTGTAGGGAGACATAGTAGAATTAATTTTGTCCTGTCTACATCCCATACAGTCCCAATGAGTGCATGTTAAGGTAGATTCTGATCTATACTCTGCCTTAATTAAATCTATGCTGTGTCAGAGACTTTTGATTTCAGTATATGTCACAGCTTTATAACTAACAACAAATTCCGGTTCAAAAAATTAAGAGGCAACATATGAATTGTGCACTGGGTATAAGCAGTAACATAGATAAAATGAATGGTTTATAAAATAATGATCTATAGAACAGATATGATTTTTGAACCAAAGCATGTCTTTCCATAAGCCTAGGATGCAACAGTGCTAATTGGCTACTCAAAGAGGGGGACAAGAAATGTAACAGGTCAGCAGAAGCTATTCTCCTTTCCATATTGTTACAACATTACAGCTAGTGGGTATATGATGCCCTCCTATTGTTCTATGCTCATTCTTGCCCTATAAGTAGATCTGGGTAAGACTTCAACATTGGACAATACATTATCTTAACAGGTTTTTTATCCTTAACTCAAAGAACCATAAAATATTCCTTCAGAAAGTATCTTATTTAAACTAGAGCTGGCTTGATATCTGTGACCAAAATGGCCTAACATTTTAAAACTATTTAGCCTGAAATTTTCTACATGCCTGGTGTCTGCTGAAAGCTGATTTTAAAAAATATCAGTAAAAGTGGTTCTGACATTTCTGAATACAAAGTTAGAAGAAAATGCATTGCCTTACCAATGCTTTAAAAATATGGGTAATTATTCCATTGAGAAGCTCTAGTGCTTATACATTCTGGAACAAGCTTGGCAGGGCAGTCTGCCTGAGCTGAGAGGTGCCTTGTGATACTCAGTGAAAATTCACTAAGGGTACGTCTACACTAGCCCCCTAGATCAATCTAGGGAGTCTAATGAGGGCAACCAGAATTGTAAATCAAGCCCGGGATTTAAATATCCCACACTTGATTTGCATGTTCCTGGCTGGTCGCCATTTTAGAAATTGACTAGCCAGAAGTAACTGCCCGCGTCTACACGCGGCAGTGAAACGGGATTCCGATTTAAACCCCTAAATTGAATTAGGTGGTATTCCTCCTGCAATGAGGTTTACCACCTAATTCGAATTAGGGGCTTTAAATCAGAAACCCGTTTCACTGCCACGTGTAGACGCGGGCAGTTACTTTGGGCTAGTCAATTTCTAAAATGACGACCAGCCAGGAACATGCAAATCAAGCATGGGATATTTAAATCCTGGGCTTGATTTGCAATTCCAGTCACCCTCAATAGACTCCCTAGATCGATCTAGGGGGCTAGTGTAGATGTACCCTAACATTTGGCTAAGTTATAAGTCCCAGATAAATCACTATATATACACATACTCAAGAGGCCTGCCAGTATAGATGGCTAAATTCTCGAAAGGTCCTATCTGCCCTGAGCATGCCCAAGCCCATGCTGCAGGGGCTGAAGAGAATTTCTCTTGATGTTGCTGGGGTCTTCTGTTTGCTTTAGGCAGCAGAACAGACATCAAGATAATTTCAGGTCCTGTGAGTTCACTGCAGCAAGTGAGAAGAAGAGGTGGCAGGGGAATATTAGAAATAGATGGGTACAAGCTAGAAATAACAAGAGAAAGAAAAACTGGAACAGAAGAGGTCAATTAGTTGGGATAGGAGTGGAAAGGCATGTACTCAGTAGTCCACACTTCCTTGCAGAATCAGAAATAGAAGCCAAGTTTTTTGAGGTTCAACATTTCTCTGCTGTCCAGCAAATATCAGGAAGAGCCCTCTATAAAGAGCATGTCACATTCCTCTACAAGATGGTTCACAGAGAGGATGCCTAAGGTCATGTCTAGACTGGGGAGTTATTTCGAAATAACTCTCCTTGTTTCAAAATAAAAAGGTGAGCGTCCACACTACCAAGCAGTGTTATAAAATCGGCTTCTTATTTCAAAATAATAACCCCTGTTTGTGATGAGGAATAACACTTATTTTGAAATTGTTATTTCAAAATAGCATTAGTGTGGATGTTCAGCAACTGTTATTTCAAAATAATTCTCACAGCTGCCCTTGTGGACACTTTGGCCACACCCCAGACAACTCTAATGCTCCCCTTTCTCCTGCAGTCTTTAAAGGTGCAGGCAGAAGGGAAAGGACTTGTGGCATCACATGAGCCCTGCCAACCCCATGCCACACAGCAGCCTTCAGAGGAGCCATGCCAGACACCAGAGCTCCTTCCGAGCCCTTCACAGATGCAAGAACACCTAGAGCCATCTCTGAAGCCCCTGGCCAGGGGCGAAAGAGGGCACCGGCCTGGACTGGAGATCCTGGATCTCATAGTGGTCTGGGGGGAAATAAACCTCCAAGATCTCTGCACCAGAAGGCAAAATGTAAATATATACAGAGCTGGTCAACCACCACCAAAAGCAGCATTGTACAGTGTGCAGGGAAGGATGGAATGGAATGTGGTGCATCATGAGTGCCTCAGCAAGGAGGTCCCTCATTCCAGGCTGGTCATCGTCCTCCTGCAGCACCACATTGGCAGTCTGTGGCTATGGCTACACTGTGGAGCTATTTTGGAACATTGGAGATATCCTGAAATAGCTATTTTGCATCTTAAGAGCAAGCCCAATATATCAAAATATAACAGGCTTGCCATTCCAACATTCCTGTAAACTTCATTGCACAAATAAGCGACTTTTGGGAAGAAAGAGTTACTCACCTTGTGCAGTAACAGTAGTTTTTCAAGATGTGTGTCCCTGTGGGTGCTCCACTCTGGATGCTGCTGTGTCCTTGCGCTGGTGACCGGAGACTTTTCCTGCAGTTTCTACCGTGCCACACGTGCTGTGGCGCCCCCTTGTGCTGGTGAAATCCGTTAGGCGCGTTCGGCACGACTCCTCCGTTCCTTCTCTACCAGTTAGAACAGGGGGCTTCAAGCAGGGGAAGGAGGGAGAGTAGTGGAGCACCCACGGGGACACACATCTCGAAGAACTACTGTTACTGCACAAGGTGAGTAAATCTTCCTTCTCCTTTGAGTGGTGTCCCCGTGGGTGTTCCACTCTGGGTGACTACACAGATACATCTACACTAGCTCGTTAGTTTGAGCTAGGTAGGGTTTTAGGGCAAGCGGAGTTGAAAATGAAGCCCAGGATTTAAATATCCCGGGCTTCATTTGCATGTTCCCGGGCACTGCCATTTTTAAATCCCCCTTAGTCCGAACTTCGTGGAATGAGGAGTAATGGTAGTTTGAATTAGAATCTTTAATTCGAACTACCTACTCGGTGCCGCATGTAGCTGCGGGCATGGAGTTCGGACTAAGGGGGATTTAAAAATGGCAGCGCCTGGGAACATGCAAATGAAGCCCGGGATATTTAAATCCAGGGCTTCATTTGCAACTCCGCTTGCCCTAATTACCCTACTTAGCTCAAACTAACGAGCTAGTGTAGATGTACCAACAGCAGTTCTCGGCCTGTGGAGATGGGTTTGGAGCCCTGTGTTAGTCACTGTGGATAGTACTGCTTGCCCCACCGCCCTGGAAGACATGACTAAAGAGGAGAGGGAATAATGCTGTGCGAATGTATGGTCAGATGACCAGGTAGCAGTGTTATAAATGTCCTGGAGAGGAACGTTGCTGAGAAAGGTGGTAGTATAAGACATTGCCCTGGTGGAATGCGCTGTGATGGTTTCAGGTAAGTTTTTATCATAGAGTATATAGCATGTCCAAATACAGGAGGAGATCCATTTTGAGATCCTTTGAGATGAGATTGCTTGTCCCTTGGATCGTTCTGCATAGGACAGAAATAGTCTAGGGGACGCTCGCCAGGCTCTGGTGTGGTCAATATAAAACACAAGTGCCCTGCGGACATCGAGAGTGTGCCATGCAGCATGCACTGGAGCGGTATGTGGCTTAGGAAAAAAGGTAGGTAAGTGTACGGGTTTGTTGAGTTGGAAGAGGGAAGGTACTTTGGGGAGGAACTTCGGGTGGGATCGAAGTATAACTCTGTCCTTGGTAAACACCGTGTATGGCGGTTCAGCCATCAACGCAGTGAGCTCGCTCACTCTCCTGCTGGAGGTTAATGCAACGAGGAAGGATACCTTCATTGATAGATGTGACCAAGAGCAAGTGGCTAGTGGTTTGAAGGGTGGTTTTTTCAAGCTCTTAAGTACATGGTTCAGATCCTAGACCGGGGCTGGAGGGCGGACTGGTAGAAAGGTGTTCTGGAGGCCCTTAAGGAATCTCTTGGTCATCGGGTTTGCGAGGAAGGAAACCCCTTGTTCGGTGTGATGAAAAGCTGCTATGGCAGCCACCTTAACAGTACCTTAACAGCACCTTAACAGTACCTTAACAGTGCTGAGAGCGAGGCCCGATTGTTTAAGATATAAGTATTCCAATAAAATGGGGAGGGGGGGCAGATTCCAGGGGTGTCGTATGCAATCGTTTGAATCAGTGAGAAAATCTGTTCCATTTATAGAGGTATGTTTTCCTGGTGGATTGTCTTTTACTGTTGATCAGTATTTCTTTTACCGTTTCTGAACAGTTGTTTTCGGCATCCTGGACCCATGAAGGAGCCAGGCGTGGAGATGAAGTTTGTAGAGTTCTGGATGGAGATTCTTTCCATGATTCTGCGATAGAAGGTTTGGTGAAGCAGGAAGGCATATGGATCTGCCATTGTCATTTTGTGAAGGTAAGGATGCCAAGTCTATCTGGGCCACACTGGTGCAACCAGTATGACTTGAGCCTGATCTGTCCTGATCTTGTTGAGGACTTCGTGCAGGAGAGGAAAAGGTGGGAAGGCATAAAGGAGCGTATCATCCTACCTGATAGAAAAGGCGTCCCCAAGGGAGTGTTCCCCTAGGGTTGCTCTGGAGCAATAGAGGTGACACTTTCTGTTGCTTCTTGTGGCAAAGAGGTCTATGTCTGGCTGGCTCCACTGCTGAAACACTAGATCGAGTGTGAGCTTGTCTATTTCTGATTCATGCTGGTCGTAGAATGTGCGGCTTAGAGCATCGGCTGTGACATTGAGTACTCCAGGAATGTAGGAGGCACCTCCCTGTTGATTGATGTAGTACATGCAGGTGGTGTTGTCTGTCATTATAGTAATGGACTTGCGAGCTATGTAAGGTTGGAAGTGTTGACATGCATATCTGACTGCTCATAATTCGAGGAGGTTGATATGAAAAGTTTGTTCCATAAAGGACCATTTACCTTGAGCTGTGACAGTCCTTAAATTGGCTCCTCAACCCATGAGTGATGCGTCGGTCATCATTGTCAGTTTTGGAGAAGACCATTGGAATGGCACGCCATCTAGCATGTTTTGCGGTTTTGTCCACCACTGAAGGGAATTGAGGATGCATGGTGGGATAGTAACTAGTTCAGAAAGTTGATCCCTGGAGGGCTTGTAGGTTGTGGCCAGCCATGACTGTAGGCCCCTCATCTGGAACCTGGCCAACTTGACGACGTATGTTGTAGAAACCTTATACCCGAGGATTTTGAGGCATTCGCGTACCATCATTGTTGGAGCAGATTGTGCACTCATGATACGATTGCGTATGGTATTTAATCTGTGTTCAGGCAGCGTAGCCTTTGCTGCCACCGTGTTAATGAGGGCCCCTATGAACTCCAATTTCTGGGTTGCGTATAACATGGATTTTGTATGGTTTATATGGAAGCCAAGGTTGACCAGAGAATCCATGGTAGTGTTGATCATGGCCTGAAAGGATGACCTTTTTATGAGGCAGTCTAGATATGGAAATATCATGACTCCTTGATGCCATAGTGAGGCCATGACGACTGCCAGAGTTTTGGAAAATACCCTGGGAGCAGTTGAGAGGCCAACATGGAGCACTCGGTACTGATAGTGTTGAGTGCCTACCATGAATTGTAAGAAGTATCTGTGTGCAGGATGGATCACGATATGGAAGTAGGCATACTGGAGGTCAAGAGCCAAAAGCCAGTCCCCTTGATTCAATGCAGGATTAATTGTTGCTAAGGTTACCATCTTGTAGTGGTGGTAAGCGATGTATTTGTTGAGTCTCCTCAAATCCAATATAGGTCGCCATCCTCCCCTCTTTTTCTGGGTTAGGAAGTAGGTTGAATAAAAGCCCCAACTGTGGAATTCTGGTGGAACCTGTTCTATGGCACCCAATTGTAGTAGGTGTGAGAATTCTTGATGGAGAACGTTTTCGTGAGATGGGTCCCTGAAGAGGGATGGGTTGGGAGGGTGGGTGGGAGGCAAAGAGGTGAAGGGGATGGCATAACCATATTGGATAAGTTCTAGGACCCATTTGTCTGATGTGATTTGGGTGCATTGATGGAAAAAAGCTCAGAGATGATGGTTGAACTGAGAATGAACTAGGCATGAGTGGTATTGGGGTGGTTTTCTGGCTCTCAACATATTTTTCAAATTTGTTGTTTGGCTACGGATGGATGGGTCATAGCGGAGTGTTGTTGCTGCTGGCGTTGGGGTCTGCGACATTGTGGCCTTTGTTTTTGGCGGAAATCGTATCTGGGTTGTTGTCTGTATGGCTCCTTGGGTCTCTGGTAGGTTGAGTACCTGGGTCTCTTAAGGGGGGGAGTGTACATTCCCAGAGTCCTGAGAGTGGTGCAGGAAATGTAATACCTCATCTGTCTTAGCAGCGAAGAGGTTGGTCTTGTCAAAGGGCAGATCTTCGATCTTCTGTTGTAGATCTCTTGGGACTCCAGATGCCTGCAGCCATGAAATCCTGTGCAATGCAATGGCAGATGCTGTTATACGGGCCGCAGTATCTGCTACATCCATTGCGGACTGTAGGGCTGTACAGGAAATGGTATGGCCTTCCTGCATGATGCTAAGGAGAGCTGGCCTCTTGTGTTCTGGTAAGTGCTGAATTAGGTCTTTCAGGTTAGATTAGTTGGCGTGGTTGTAGTCTGTGAGCATCGCCATGTAGTTTGCTGCTCTAAGGAGCAGGGTGGCGGAGGAATAGACTTTACGATCCATGATGTCGACTCTTTTATGGTCTCTGTCTTGTGGAGTGGTCCTGAGGTTAGGTTGTCTTCCCTTATGTCAAACAGAATCCACCACCAATGAGTTTGGTGGGGGATGGGTGAAGAGGAAATCCATTCCTTTTGGTGCAATGAAGTACTTGCAGTCTGCCCTTTTGTTAGTTGGGGTAGTGGACGCAGGAGTCTGCCAGATATTATCTGCTGGGTCCATAATAGTTTTGTCCATAGGGAGTGCTATTCGGGAGGTAGTGGGAGGCTGTAGCGTGCATAAGAGCTGATATTGCTTCTCTTGTACCTCCTGTAGATCTTGCTCTTGCACCAAGGCCACCCTTTTGAAGAGGTCCTGGAATTTCTTTGAGTCATCGCCGGATGGGTGGGTTTCAGCCATAGTCGCCTCATTGGGTAAGGATGAGGAGTTGTGTAAAGGGGATCTGTCTTCCCCTTCTGAAAGGGAGTCCTGTATCTCAGAGTGAGCAGGAGAACTGGGCTAGTTACCGAAGTGGTCATTGGCGGAGAAGCCGGTGGTGGTCTGGAGATGGTGGATGGGGCATGATGGTGGCTCTTCTTAGGTTGTGGATCCCACGACTGCCATTGAGTGGTATATGGTGGTGGTGGGTAGCCATACTGTTGTGCATACCATAGTGGTGGAGGAGGAGGGTATGGTATGTCATGGAGTCAGGTTGCCAAGAAGGAGGTCTGTGAGCAGGACTGGAGTGTTGGGAAGAAAATCTAGTCCTTGGTTCTGTGCCCAACTCGCTCGGAGATCGTGAGATATTTGATGAACTATGCAAGCGCACTGACTGGATGGAGGATCCCGGTGAGATCGGTGCCGTTGGTGTGCAGCTCCTTACTGGGGATCGATTGTACTCATGTTCCTGAGACGGTGCTGTGGTGTGTGGTTTACTCGTTGCTGATGGTGGCCTCAGTGCCTAGTGATCCGGTGAAGGCATGTTGGTGCAGGACTTCTTTGGCACAGACTTTGGTGCCATTTCAGCCTGTTGCCTCGGTGCCGAGTGATCCCTATGTTGGCCCGCTGTTGCGGCCAGTGCCATTGATGAAGGTGGAGTCCTTGGTAAACAGTGCAGAAGAAGAGTATGAGATGTGGCTGTAGAAAGAAGCCCCTTTAGGCACAAGTCTCAGATAGTCTCAGGAAGCAAATACATGAAGTGACTGCCCTCCTGATGCCCTCCCTGGAGTGCTTTGGGGGGCTTTAAATGCAATTTCAGGCACCAGTTGGCATGGAAACACTATTTTGACATAAATCTGTGCTATTTTGATGGTGCTTTGTACAGTGGATGTACTATTTCAAAACTGTTATTTCAGGAATTATTATTTTGAAATAATTTATTTTGAAATAATTTCCCAGTGTAGGCATAGCCTCATATTGCTATCAGTTAGCCTATTAGCATAGCCCTGGTCTGCATTAGGGAGTTATTATTTCAAAATAACAAGCAGAGTATCCACACAAACAAGCCCACTATTTCAAAATAAGGGGCTGGTTATTTTCAAAATAATAACTCCTGATGTATTTGGGGAATAAGCTTATATTGAAACAGTTATTTCAGGAGTTATTTATTTCAAAATAGTTTCCTAGTGTAGACATGTCCTCAAATATTAGAGATCTGTGCCATAAATCCAACCCTGCTGATGATCCATGAGAAGGTTAATAGGAGTCCACATAATATGATTTCTATTTACTTTAGTTTGCTTTTTTAAAAACTTAAAATATTTGTTAAAGGAATGTTAATGTTGTAAAGTCAAACAATCAAAAGTTAGAAACTGACAAAATTAGGGATGTCTGAGCAGACACAAATAAAAATATGACAGAGGTGTGATTTATAAAATAACTACTTCAAACATACAGATTTATTGGATGGCAGGATGCTTAAGATAATTGTCCTGAACAGAACTATTCTACCTTATATTGCCTACTTTAGAATTAGCCCTAAAGCTCCATTATTTCAGAAAGTGCCCTCCTTGTCTTAGTTAGTTCTGGAAACTTTTAAAATCATATTGTAGTGCTGGTCTTGGCACTTATCCAAGGACAGGAAATACCAGCATTCTTTACTCCAAACTTCCACCTCTAGTAACCAACACAGAACTTCTGAAAGTCACAGGGCAAATGCTAAGGTTTGAAAGGATATCTGTGCTCTAATGTTTAGAGATTTTCTGTTTGTTTCTAAACTTCAAGTTTAGAATAGTAACAAGGACCTCTGTCTTTATTCTTTATCGGTCAGATAAAGTTTACTGGCAGTATGTTAAGTGCTGGAGGTGAAACTATCCCCATGAGTCCTTATCTAACTGATAAAAGGCTGCTACATCAGTCCATATTGCTTATTATAAACCAGATGGAGTGTTGATTGGTGCAATAAAGGTCATTATCTTACAGATTAAGTTTTGTCACTAAAAACAGAAGCTTGTTTAAAAATAGTTGTGTTCAAAACAAACAAATGTAGAAGTGCTGCTGCTCTTTGATAGCAGAGAATATTTTAATAGTATTACACATTAGTACAGCCATAGAGCTCTCACTGAAATCAATGGCTGTCTCCATTTTCCAAGAACTTTTAAAAAATTTATTCTTTCCCCACTTTCCTTACTTCATTTTTCTAACAGCACTCAAGATTTTCAATTTAACTTTTTCTCCTTTTTTCTCAATAGTTATTACCTATGAACTGTCCTGGCTTACTCCATCAACAAAACAGGAAACTGATGGTATCCCAAATTACATTTTGAATGGCTTGCAAATTTTCTTTACTATTTTTCTAGTTAGCTTTCGGGAACATCACTCAGGGACTCTACAGCATATCAGTCTTCCAATACTGCTGCTAAAGCCAAATCTCTTTTTTTAATCTAAAAGTATATGTGACATGGAACACATTTCTTGTGAATGCCTCCTGTTTGCTGAGTGCAGTGTCCCAGTCTTTTTTCTATTGGCTCCTCCTGTAGGTTGTCAACCTTCTTAGGGAGTCCAGAGTGGACAAACCCCTTCCAGACTAACTGAAGTCCAGCTGAAAGTCTAAACAAATATCTGAACAACTTCTCATTTATTTTGGCTTCTTCATCACCTTGCTTTCTGGGCTTAGTTCTCAGCCCCTTCTGGAATAACTTTAAGTCTTTCCCTGCCTGTTACAGAGCACTGACTCCCCAGCTGCTTTTCCTGAAGTCCCTTTCATAGTCCATCACTTGCTGAAGTTCCCTGCTTCCCCCCCCCCCTCCGCACCTGAGTCCTATAGTGTTCTTCTTTGCTCCTTTATCTGAGCACTGCCTCAGGGATTTCTCCATGGAGACTATCATCACAGGTTGTCACAGCCCAACTCTTCAGCAAGATCATCTCTCAAGTTCAGTCCCCTTCCATGACTGTTACTAGTTCAACAAACTCTGCCCTCAGTAGGGTCCTTCATCCCTGCCTCTAGGCCCTTTAAACTCCAGACCTTTCCTTGGCTTTTAAAATAGCTACAACTCCCTTTCTCTAGGACTTAGGCCACTGCAGTCCTGGATGGTGAGGGGACCTGGACCTACCCATTACTCTAAGGCCAGGTCTACACTAGACTTGGAAAGTAGGCTTAAAGTATGTAACACAAGCCATGTAGAATATATAGGAGTTGGCTTACCTTAAGTCGAGCTTGGCGGAGTCCCCACAGTGAGAGGCCAATGGGAGCAAATGTTCCCGTCATTTTCCCTTAGTTCTTGCAACTATGAGGAGTACAGGTGCCAGATGGAGTGCCTCAACCTTTGATGTATGGATCTAGACTATACCTGCTAAATCAAACACCAGAATGTCGATCCCCAGTGCAGAGAGTGAAGATATGTCCTCAGTCCCAATGCAGGGACCCAATACACAACAGTCTCCAGTTTGCTGCTGCTAGTCCCTGAGTCTTTTCCCATATAGCCTCTTTCCTTTTACCTATTACCTTAGAGTTAAAGCTTCAGAGGGGTAGCCGAGTTAGTGTTTAACAGATGACCAGTCATCTGAAGAAGTGGGTTGTACCCAGGAAAGCTCATGACACCATCTACATGTTTTGTTAGTCTTTAAAGTGCTACCAGACTATTTGTTGTTTTTTAAGTTTTTCCTTAGAGTTAAAAGTTGTCAGATCCTCTCATTTCCAGAACCAGTAAATTAGCCTATCCAGCCCATCTGGCAGAGCACAGTACCTTTCCTTGCACCTCTAGTCCTAGCTAGGAACTGACATGCTCCAGCCATTTGGCCCCTTCTATCTGAGTCAGCTGGTATCTGCTTAATTTCTACTATGCTGCTTCTCTAGGCTGGCGTGGAAGACTCATCTTAGTTGCTCCTTCATGGTGGTGCATGTGGTACAATCATGTGGCTTCCAACAGGGGGTGTTAAAGAGCCTGATATGCCCCACCATAGTCTACTATATACTTGAGAGAGTGTGGATATCTGTCTGTCCATCCATCTGTCCATGAATCTGTTCAAAAACTCCTCTTAAATGGTAAGTGGTAGGACTGCCAAATATGGTAGGCAGCCTTCTCTTATCATAACAAAATAAAGTAAGGGTTTGGTTGTGCCTGGACAATGGGATGTGCATAGAATGCAATTGTTTCTCATCAAATGGAAAAGAAAGGCTCTGATAGCAAGGTCAGTTATACTCCAGAATGACCACAGGGGGGCAGCAAGTGTGGCCCCTGCTGCCCTGACAGCCCCAGAGAGCTGCAGCTGCCCTGGCTGACCCCAGAGAATAGCTGCTAGCTGAGCAGCAGGGCCTTTGCTGGCCTGGGAAAGCAGAGGCCAATCAGACCTGGGCTGCATGGCCCTGACCAGCCCTAGCTAGGCAGTACAGACTGTGCCACCCTGGAAGAATCCCCAAACCCCCTTCCCTGCATACCCAACCGCTGCCCTGAAATCCCCGAACCTTCCAGCCCCCTGTCATGACTCATGAACTCACCATACCCTGCCATGAGCCACTCCACACAAACTTCCCAAACATCTGCTCTGACTGCTCCATCCCCACACCCTGCCCTGAGCCCCCATAAGGACCCAAGCAACGCCAGATGACTCCTCTAGCATGTATATACTGGAAACGCTACAGGAGCAAAGATCCAGCACTGTAGCTCTGCCATTGTAACATAGCCACTCATAACAGCAACAGAAAGGGTTCTTTGCATTCATGTAGTAAATCCACCTCTCTGAGATATGGTAGCGAGTATAATGTAGACACCGGATTTATGCTAAATAAAATGGCTACACGATTTTGTAATTATATTAACATCTAATAAATCATCTTTGAGGATTTCACTTAGATTTTTCTATCATTTAAAAATTTCATTCTTTGTAGTATTTTTTCAGATACAAGGATTAAAAAGAGTGATACTATAGAAAGAACTGAAAATATTAAAGGATTAGGATTATTTTATAATGTGTTATCTGTTTTTATATTACAGAGTGGCTGCTAGTTTTCCCTTGCTTTGTCTAATCTCCAAGAGTTTTTTTAATATAAAAATTCTATATCTAAATAAAGCCAGATATATGTGACAGCCCCCAAAACAAACCCTAAGAAGCCAGGATGTGACAAATTATTGGACACCTCTTAACTGCACCTTTAATGCCCACACAGTGCATTTCAACTGACAGTGACAGGAACTTCCCGCCAATTGATGAGGAAACACACCACAGACAAACACATTAATCTCCCTCAGAGTATAATGTAAAACTTAATTACAACCTCATGCTTCCCTTACATATGCAGAACACAACACACACTGCATCCACATGTCAACTCTGAATATTTGCTAATGTTGCTGAGCTTGTAATCAAGGTTTTGCATTGTTCCATGAGGGATACTGATGTGGCATACAGTGCCTTTCTGTATCAGTTGTGACTATGTAAATGATTCAGTTTGAAAATCTCTAGAAAATTCAATCCTTTCCTCACACATTTTGTTCTGTAAATTTGGATAGATAAAACATTTCCACATTCAAAGAAGTCAAAATCTCTGCTATGAGTGAAAAACGGAACCCAATCTTATGTGGAGATGCCACCTCACCTGCATAATAAATACATTTTAATGAAAGAGTTAATCATTTTCTAATGTGCTGTAGTATATACTCAACTCTATGGCAATTTTTAGCTAAACCAAGCTATTTTGTTTCTTACTTTTCCCAGAGCCTGACTACAGCAGAGGCCTGATTGAAAACTGGCTGAAGCTCAAAGCAGATAAAAGTTATCCAGATAAGATAGAATGCTGTTTGAAAGGGAGAAGCTGCAAGAGTACTGAAGGGGGTTGTGTATTCCACAACTGGTGGAAAACATTCAATATTTTGATAACAAGGATCAGAAACATCAGGATCCTTTTGGATTGCTGCCTGTTCCTGAACCTACACTGGTTTATGCTGTAGTACTTATTTTTGTGTGGGTGGCTATGAAAATGTGGCCTGCCATTTGCTTACACAGATATGGTGAATCATCCACCTTGTTTTTACCTCCAGCTTGCATTACAGCAATGCTCATTACTTAGCATTGCACTTCAGTGCCTAAAACTCTGTCATGAAGAATGAGAATGTTGATTTCTAAACTACCACCATCACTGAGAAACATATAGGACCTATTTCAAATATACTTAGTCATGTTACAAAGGCTTTCAAAGAAAACTTGCAGAAAATAATTTTTCATTACTTAGTAGTATCACTTTTATAGTACCTTATATATTTTACCACCACTCTTTTAAAAGAAAAATACTGCAAGTATACTGTTTAAAACAAGCTGAAAACACAAAAAGTGCATTTTTTTTGTTTGTCTAATATCATAAAATGCCGTAAATTGGTAAACACTGAATAAAATTTGCTACAGGGTGCCAGGGGAAAAAACATGGATCAAATACTTCCAAAGCATGAACTTGTTCTCAAAGTCATTATCAAAGAAACACATTCCAGATCCAAGAACACAATTCCAAGAACTTGTAAAAAAAAAATCAAAATTGAAGACCCAATTCTATGAGGGACTCAGAACCTTTAACTCTCACTAAAGTCAATGGGAGTTTGGTATGCTTAAAATCTCTCTTGGGAAATGCCCAATATCTGGCAGAATCAGACCCTAAAAGATGGGACTGTGCTCTTCAGTTCTGGTAATTTTTACAAGGTTTTAGTAAAAACAAAGATCAAAAGAAATGTTTGTATCTGGTGTTCTGTTGATTTATATCAGTTTAACTGCCAATATTTCTTAATTCACAGTGAAACTGCCCAGGCCACTGTTCATAAATATTTATGCAAAATGTTAGACAACTAAATTTTAGTAGCGTGTCAAGCTATAAACAAATTCACAGAATATTTGTTCCTTCAGAGAGCAGATGTCAGAGTGCCCAGCTTCTTGATTCATGTAGCCAATCTAGAGACATCTCTTCCATTTTCTTTTAGTAACTTAGTATTCAGCTGAATGGTGATTATTTAGACTACTAAATGTATTGGAATTTAGATTGTGCGGTAGACCCACTATTTGTATTGTTATAGGATAGACTTGCAATCTATTCTTGAACATGAAAATTACATTTAATGAGTAATTTCCTGAGTGTAAGATTGCTTTATAGAGCTACTTATCCATTATAAGAAGTTATTTTTAGTGATTATTTTAAGTGAAATGCAATTCTAAAAGAAATAGAAACCATACATATGCTACAGTAGTTTATTTACTTATATATTATGTAAACATCATGCATGCGGTAATTCTTATATCTTATTACCATTCGTTTCTTCTAAGTGTCGCATGAAATACTTGATCTTCTGCCTGTAGCTTATTCAAAGCTGAAAGTTTAGTACTTCCACCTTAAGAAAAATGTCACTAATAGATCCTGTGGATGTGTAAATGGTATTAAAAAAGGTCAGAGAGACCAAAGTCTGGTTTTCATGAGGTCTCACAGCTACAAGGTGTTTGGCTTTGTTGTCGGTGCTAGTTAAGGCATGTCTGGGTTATTTGATCACACAGATTAATACAGAGAATATATCTGAACTGTGAAGGAAAAAATACACAACAGGAAGCTTAAATGCAGCCACATGGCCTATCTGATTCTTTCAACCTCCTAATAGATGATAGGTTGAAATAACTTCCTTTATTTGTACACTAATTAAATAGCCCTAACAATGTATAAAATGGCTATAATAAAACTGAGTTTAACCATATCCTCCAGCTATGTTTTACTATGAATCACATTCAAGAGCATCTGACCATTTAATATGTAACAATTATTTTAGCTGAGGTGTAAAAAACCCCAAATATATTCACAGCTTTAAAATTATTTCATTAAAACATTAATTGCATTCATAGCTAATTACTCAAAACATTGGATATTATCCATTAATATGTAATACTAGTTACTTTCCCTATCTATGTTAATTCAGACTATTTAGCAAGAACAAATGATTTCCTTTTAGATTGATTAATGCAAATACATTTATCCATGCTATTGTCACAATCAAATAATTAACTTTTCTTAACAATCACTCTACAATAGTAGCTAGGATATCACACTTATTTTCTAGTGCTAATATAGAGCAATACTGTGAAATCACTGTTATATCATTTGGTAAGAGTTGCCTTCTTAGTGGCAATTGCTGTATTCAACACACTCACTCACACACACACACACACACACACACACACACACACTTTCTCTCTCTCTCTCTCTCTCTCTCTCTCTCTCTCCCCCCCCCCCCACAGGCTCTCTCTTCACCCATAGCTGGGAGAAAAGTATTTGAAATATTATTGTTTGCAGTGTACACTTATCTTCACAATACCAGTTAAGTTTTTAATTCTTGCTGTCAAGTTCATAAGGATTTTCTAGTTAACTATCCTATTAAAGAAACTTCAGTAGACGTGATCTTTGCAGTTGCAGTGATTCTTCCCAGGATGACTGAAATATATTGTATATCCCTCAAGGACAACGGGGCGTACAAATGTGTTTTCCTGAATTTCCCCTGAATAAGCGTACCCAACAACATTTTCACAAAATATGACTTTCATCAGAAGACATGATGACTGTCCCTCTCAACAGCCCATCCTTCCATAACGAACTCTCAGGATTGCATTAAACATATTCCCAGATGTCACTATCAATTGTACCTATTGTCTGGGTACAACAAAGGAGGACAGGAAACACTTGATATGGATTTTAATCAGGTTGCAACTTTATTATGTAGATGTTTGGTATTACCAGCAGTTATAGTGTAGAAGTCCAGAGGCTCCTGGCTGCTGCTGCTAGTGTGATAGTTGTGGTGGTCAGTGCTGGGGTCCAGTCCCCTGACTTCACAGCAGGCTCAAGTACCATTCCTGACAGATTTTTGCCCCAAATGGCCTCCTCAAGGATTGAGCTCACAACCCTGGGTTTAGCACGCCACTGTGCAAATCACTGAGCTATCCCCCCCCCCAATATATAATAACTGCACTCAGTGACACTATAATCTTTGAACAACATGGACGTATGCTATCTAATTTTGCGGCCTTACAAGATATTATTTTGTTCTGTTTATATTTCTCTCTCTTTGCTAGTAAATTTAAAATTGGATGCAGAGAACTTTGGATTAGTCCAAATGCAAGGTTATTTTTTCTTTTCTCATATGGACAATATTGCTGTTTATTGGGCACTAAATACTGAATTTTTTTAAAGGCACTGATTATAAAATGGAAGGGCCCCTTGTTGAAATCAGTAGCAGTTTTGCCTGATTTTCAAACATGCTGAGCATCTACAGATCCGTTTGAAATCAATAAGAGTTGCTAAACTCTCAGAATCTCTGCAAATTGAGTTTATGATTTTGACTCGGCAAATGTAGTTAAACAAATGCTTAACTTTTAAGCACAGGTGTTTACGTTCATTACTTAAATTCACACACATGCTTAATAAATTAAACAGAAAAATGTCAGTGAAAATTGGGAGCGGTTTAAGAACATATTAGCATATGCCTAAAAAACATGTCTCCCAATTGAAAAAGAAGGTTACATTGATTAAGAAGGAAACCTTAGAACAGGGCTACTCAACACATGGCCCATGGGCCACATCCGGCCCGCGGCTCATTTGTTTGTGACCAACGGTGCAGTCTGGGTTTATGCGGGGCTCAACACGTGGGTCATGGGTGAGATCCTTTGAAAATGGCCTCCACTGGGAACACGTTACACAACGTCAAGGCGTATCTCAGGTGGGATGATCATTGAAAAACACAAGCGAAGAGGCTAGCTGGAACACACGGATGCAAGGTGTCAGCATTTCTAGCACCTAGGGAGGAGGTGCTGGGAGCACTGGGGCATTGTCGGAAGTGCTTTGTATTCATGCCTATCAGTGTGAAAGAATCTATTTGCATATATTTTCATATATATTTGCATGTATATGCAACTACACTTAAATTGCAGCCCTCGGCATGTGTTGTGAGTATTACTACAGCCCCTGGGCTTCCAAAGTTGAGTAGCCCTGCCTTAGAATGTAAGTGAAAGCAGCTATACATATATATTTCTACAATTCCCACCTTTTCCTTTATATTCATGCTATCTGCCTTCCCCCTTTTCAATGTATTAATGTTATATATAATATTAATAAATTAAAAGGGAGAAGTAATTATGAATATTATTATGAAATTAATATAAATTAGAAGCTAAAAACTGTAGACAATTGATAAGGGAATTAAAAAGACACAAGAAGTCATCTATTGCCAGCAAAATTAACCCAAATAAGCAGAGTTTAATGTTTATTAGGAATAAAAGAAATCCTGTCAATGACATTGGTCCATTAGTAGACACATATGATATAATTGTTAATAATTTTATATTTCTATTGGGATAAAACCAGATGACAATGATAACAACGAAATATTTCCATTTAAACAGTCATTAAGGAAGATTTTAAACAGCAGTGCCTAATGTCATAAATCAGTAGGTCCAAATAAATTGCATCAAAGAGGTTTAAAATAGCTGTCCAAAGAGCTCATTGGATTCTTGACACTGATTTTCAATTGGGGATGTAAAATAGTAAACAGTTAAATGACTAACAGGTAAGCATTAGTCTTACCAGTTAGTATTAACCCCAGCCAGTGGCCCAAACCCCAGCTGTGACAGCCAGTTAGAGCAACCTCCACCCCAGCAGCTAACTGGTTAAATGGTATAATTTGAATTGTTTAAACGGTTAACTTTTTGAACAATATTTATATCTCTACTTTCAGTAAGGGTTGGAATGCTGGGGAATTTCCAGAGGACTCGAAGAAAGTGCATGTTGCGCCAATATTTAGAACGTGTATGAAATGACCCAGGTAGTCTTGGTCTGTCAGCCATCCCAGACAAAACAATGGAATGGGGGTGAGAATAATAAAGAATTAAAGAAAGGTTAATCAATGCCTATCAATATGTCGTATGGAAAATAGGTCCTGTCAAACTAACTTAATAGCATTTTTATGAGATTAAAATTTGGTTAATAAAGGTAACAGTATTGCTTTAATATACTTAGATTTCCATAAGGCATTTTACTTGGTACCACACATCATTATGATTAATAATCTAAAGTGATGCAAAATCCACATGGCACAAAACAAAGGGATTAAATCTAGCTAAATTATAGGTCTCAAAATGTAATAATAATCAATATTGAATGCCTGCGGTCTCACAGTTCTTGGTCCTATGGTATAGGGAATGGTCTGGAACTCCTGATAAACTGGGCATAGTTTCAATATGGCCAAATGTAAGGTCATATCTAAGAAAAAAGAACACAGGCCATATATACAGTAAAACTCCACTGGTCCGGCATCCAATGCTCTGGCATTCCTGATGGTCCAGCACCATCAGGAACTCGGAAGTGCTCGGGCTGCCGGACAATTGGAGCTGCTCTGTGCCCAGCTTCCCCGATTCAGCCGCTGCTGAAACTGACCAGCAGCTGAATCGAGGAAGCCGGTTGCAGAGCAGCTGGAGTGCTGCCAGGTTGGTTCCGCAGCACCAAGGGGCTATGGGATCAACCCGGCAGCACCCCAGCTGCTTTGCCCCAGGCATCCCCAATTCAGCCACTGCTGAAACTGACCAACAGCTGATTCGAGGAAGCCGGGGGTAGAGCAGCTGGAGTGCTGCCGGGTTGGTTCCACAGCGCCGAGGGGCGGTACTATGGGACCAACCCGGCAGTATCCCAGCTGCTCTGTCCCAGGCATCCCCAAGAGCACCTGGAGTGCTTCCGGGTTGGTCTCGCAGCGCTGAAGGGCGGCGCTATGGGACCAACCCGGCAGCAGCCCAGCTCCTCTGCCCCAGGTGTCCCCGATTCAGCCGCTGCTGAAACTGACCAGCAGTGGCTGAATCGGGGACGCCTGGGGCAGAGCCGGACTATTGGAAGGGGGGGCTATGAGGGGTCTGGGGTAGCATCCCCTCCACCCCACTCCAGACCCTTCATAGCCCCCCCTTCCAATAGTCCGGCATATCTGATAATCCGGCACCCCATGGGTCCTAAAGATGCCGGATTATCGGAAGTTTACTGTAAATGGCATCCAGTTCTGGTCTCACTTCAAGGATATTGAAAAATTAGATGGAGTTCAGAGAAGAGCTTTGAGAATGATTAAAGAACTGGAAAAAAAACCTTGTACTGAAAAACTTATAGAGCACAATCTATTTAGTTTATTAAGATTATCCATAAATATCTAAAGGGGAAACAGAAATTTGATAATAAAGGCCTCTCCAATCTAGTAGACAAAGGTACCATGTGAACCAATGGTTGTAAATTGAAGCTAGACAGAATTAGACTAGAAAGAAGGCATAGATTTTTAACTACAAGGGTAATTTACCATTGAAAAAAAAATTACCAAAGGGGATGGATTCTCCAACACTCAAACATTTTTAGTTAACATTGGACACTGTTTTAAAGATGGGCTATAATTTAAGCACGGCTATTGTACTTATTGTTGGAATTAATTCTATGGGCTGTGTTACATAGGAGATGAGACTAGACTACCCTGTCTGGACTTAAAATCTATGAATTATTAAATTATAGGAGTAACATGATGCATTTTGCTCCTTTACTTCCATGAGCAAAGACAAAGGACAGTCCACAGTTTGGATCTTAGTGATTTAACTTACCTATTTTCAGTAACAATGCAACATTATGCAACATTTAAAATCAATGTTATCATGAAAATTTGTCTGGATATAGGTGACAGGAGAGGGATCATGTGAGGATTACCTGTTGTGTTCCCTTCCTCTGGGGCATCTGGTATTGGCCACTGTTGGCGGACAGGATACTGGGATAGATGGACCGTTGGTCTGACCCAGTATGGCCATTCTTTTGTTTTTATGGAAAAACAATCACTTTGAGGGACTTGGTCTTTCATTCATTTATAAGCATAAAGCAATGTCTCTTATCTATAAGATTTGGGGAGAAGGGAGGAGAACTGTCTTGTATCACTATCTTAAAAAAAACTATGAATGTGATGTCCCAGTCAAAGTTTATGCCTTCTCCAATCATATATTTCATATAATAAGTTTTTGAAGGCAAAAGATAAAGATTAGGTATATTAAAAAATATTTTCCATAAATGTTCTATAGGAAATAAACATCCAGTTATAATGTGATGTTTGTATTAAGCAATACAAACAAATTTACTGCAGGGATTAACACTTGGGAATGTCATACATGCCAGTTATCACTGACAAAATCCTCTTTGGACAGGCTAAAAGTTGTACATGCTTGGTCTCAGATTATAGCTATCTCTGCATACTGCAACTGATGGTATGAGACTGATAAACTTTAACATCTCACTAATGTGTAATTCAATGCAAAACCTAAGTATATTTGTTAGTAGAAATAATATTCTTCTGAAAAATAATACATTAAGTGCGGTATAAATAATAAACAAAATTTTCCATGTTATTTAGCATATTTGAGACATAATAATATTGCAATTTCTGAAGCTGCATAAAACATTTGGATGCCCAAGCTTACAGCCATTGCTCAATATAGCTTGCACCAGCATTTCAAACATGCAAGCTGCAAACTATTAATGTTCACTTTTGGAAGGAAAAAAATAACTAGATTTTTTATAATTTCCCTGATGCTTGAAGTTGCTACTAATACATTTAGTAACTTAGTAACATCACAGCAGAAATTACAAATTCCATTCTGTACCAAAATCTGTAAAATGTTCCTTTAGTATTGATTGCTGTACTGCAGCCATTAACCTGAATTTCTACACAAGACAGACTCTTGAATACAACATTGTTGTTGTCTTCATTCTGATCTTCTAATAATTTTTCATTTTTGATTGTAGATCATAGAAATACATTTTCATCCTAGTATTTTTCAAATCCCTCATAAAGAGGTATCTCATCTTCAACTGTTTAGTAATTTTCATTGTCAATACTATCAGACAGCCAGTACAGCTGGTCCCCGAGCTACGAATGAGTTACGGACCAAACACTTGGCTGTAACTCCAAGTGTTCGTAACTCGGATCCCATTGAGTTACATGGCGACCGCGCTGTTCGTACGCGCGGATTGTGTTTGTAAGTCGGGGACAGCATTTACAACTGCTTTGGTCACAAGTGTGGATGGTCGTAAGTGGAGGTGGTCGTAAGTCGGCGACCGACTGTATGTTCATTAAAAGGCTGTATTTAATATTCCCCAGAATCATCTGGGAGAATAACAATAGAAGTTAGGATATTGTATACTGTCAAATTAATAATAAATTAAGATAATCCAATCTTTTTAACTATCCTGATCTTCACCACATTTCAACCTACAGCAACTATGCTTTTAATTGCATCCAGTTTATCAGTTAAATATGTCACTAAATGATAATGACGGAATTTCTTAAACTTTTTAGATAACTTCAATTTCAGTCAATGGAAATATATTGTTTCATACTAGGTGAAAATTCTGTCCCTTTGGTTAACCACGGATCAATTTGGTTGGAGATTAAAGGGTGAATTTGACACTCAGGCTAAGTCTACACTGCAGGCTTCTTGTCCACAGTCTAAAGCACATCAAAAAAGTGCTGAACTTTTGCAAAAGAAAGTGTCCACACTCACTGGACGCTCTCTCACATATGAAGCTACCAAGAACCAGTTCTAGCTGGGCTTTAGGTCACCAGTTGCTCTTGAGTGCTATTGCCAGAGCCCTGCCGAGACACGTGCTTAAAGGGACCCCCTTGGACAGCCGTTTCTCTGTTTCTGTTGCCTGCTTGCGGACCTCTGTTGAAGAACAGCAAAGCTTCAGCAGTGCCTGCTGTGGTTGCCCTGTTCTTTTTGGGGACAACACAGCTTTTTTCCTTGGTGTGTGCCATGGAGCCAGAACTGCCTCTGGGCAGGTGACGGCCTCATATGGCCATGCTGCAGTTCTTGCACTATTTGCTTCCAGCTGCCTACATGTTCCTGCTGGATGTGGACTCGGAACGCCTTCTTGTCACCCTCTGCGTGGTTGCAGCTGCTCCAGTCTGGCTGCCGCACTCCACTATATAGAGAAGGTTCTGGAGGCTGGGATGACCAGCAGTGGCTGCACAACTTTTGCATGGCAAGGCCAGCTTCCTCAAGCTTTATGCCTGGTTCTTGCCCGCCCCCAAGAGACGCGACACCCACCTGCAGCCTGCCATTCCCCTGTAGAAGCGGGTCGCAATAGCCCTCTGGAAAGCTGGCCACCCCAAACAGCTACCGCTTGGTGGCCAACCACTTTGGGGTGGTGAAGTCCACCGTCGGGGCCCTCCTGATGCAGGTAAGGAGCAGGTGGGCTGTAGTCCCTGCCCAGTGGAAGGAGGGTGTTGGATAAGGGGTCCCTCCTCTGAGCCTGGCAGCAGGATCCCGGGCGGGTTCAGGGGCAGCCTGCTGTGTTGGCGTGCCACACCCTCCCGCTGCACATGGTTGCATGTGCAGAGACTGCAGCACCACGTGCTGCCCAAGTGACACTCGTCCCCTGCTCCCTGTGCACCCGCCTCCCCCGCCCTGTGTGTGTGACAACTCACCTGAAGATCCCTCCCAGGCATCTGAGGCGGCCTGGGAGATGTCTTGGCTGGCGCTCACAGGTTCCAGGGATAGGGTCACAGTCCCTGGCTCTTGCTCCTGCTCCTCCTCCTCTGGCTGGGGCTGGCCCGGACCTCCGGCTCGTCCGTGGGGGTGACCTCCGGGTGGACAACAACCAGGGTGTCGAGGCTGGAATCCACCATGATGGAGGCGGGGAAGAGGTTTCCCCACTTTCCAAAATGTGGTAGAGCTCCTGATAGTAGGGGCAGGTGTGGGGTCCTGTCCACTTGGTGGCCCTGACGTACCCCTGATGGAGTTCCTTCATCTTTGCCTGGAACTGCTCCATGGTCCAGGCAGGGTGACCTCGCTCTGCCAGCGATATGGCCATGCAAGAAAAAATCTAAGCGTGCCCACACTTGGCCCAGGGATCCTGGAGCGACTCCTCCTTGCCCCACAACTCCAGGAGAGTTGCTATCTCCAGGCCAGCCCTGGTCAGGGTGCACCTTTTTGTCTCCCGGGGGGAGGGGTCCTGGGACCCCTAGGGCTGCTCCCTGGAGGAGCCAGGGGGGTCTCAGGGAGCTTGCTGCTCTGCCATTTCTCTGGGTAAGACAGAGCCACGCAGTGCAGGGACTTGATCTCTGCAACTTCGTGCCACAAGGCTTGTCCAGGGTGCCTGCAGCTTTAAGAGAATCCAGTAGACAGTGTTCTGATTGCTTTGGATGGAGCGGCCAAGAGGCCACCTGTTTTTTTTCCCCTGGAGGCCATTTCTTGTGCAAAAATCCCTGTTGCCTGTCCATACACATCTTTTCGCACAAGAACTCTTGTGCAAAAAGGAGTTATTCCTCATAGGGTATGTCTACACTACAGTGCTAATTCGAACTAACGGATCCAGACTAAAAAACTAGTTCAAATTAGCGTTTTGCTAATTCGAACTAGCATGTCCATATTAAGTGGACCCTGAACCGGGGTTAAGGATGGCCGGAAGCAGTGCCGGCAGAGCATCAGATGAGGACTTAGAGCGTGGAGCTGCTGCCTCAGGCTAGCCAAGGGCTGAGCTTAAAGGGACCCGACCCCCATCCCGGACAGACAGTTCTCAGGGGTGCCCCGCTTGCAAAGCAGTCCTGGCTTGGAGTGGCCTGAGTGCCCACAATGGGCACATCACAGCACTCGGCCACCAGACCGGCTGCACTTGCCGCAGGCTGCCATCTGGGGAGAGGGGGCAATTGGGGGGCTGCAGGAGAGCTTCCACCCCCAGAAGCCCACAGAGCCAGCCCAGTCCTCGAGCCGTGCCAGGTGCAGGGTCTGCTAGCTGGGTGCTGGCAGGCTTGAACCTGGCATGGGCACCGTAGCCAGCCCGTGCCCCTTTAAGGGGTCCGGGGCGGGAAGGGGGCAATAGAGTTTCCCTGGTGTTGGCCAGAGTGGCCACCAGGGAAAGCTGGGGAGGACTAGCCTCCCACTAGATCGAATTAAGGGGCTACACACCCTTAATTCGAACTAGTAAGGTCGAACTAGGCTTAGTCCTCGTATAATGAGGTTTACCTAGTTCGAACTAAGCACTCCTCTAGTTCGAATTAAGTTCGAACTAGCGGAGCGCTAGTGTAGTGCCTATCAAAGTTAATTCGAACTAACATCCATTAGTTCGAATTAACTTTGTAGTGTAGACATACCCATAGAAAGAAGAATACCTACACCACAAAACCCCTCTGTTCTGTCGATTTACTTGTGCAAAAACTCTGTAGTGTAGATGTAGTCTCAGTTACACCATTGTGAACCTGGAAAAACTCTACTGGCTACAGTGAAAGTGTTTTAGGTTTACACCAGCATAACAGAGTTTGGTCCTGGATGCAAACTTTTTAATTTTATTTTCAGATTTGAAATATTAATTTTAACTTGAATAAAGGGCACTGTCCATAAACAGTAAAATGACACGTGTTGCTTCTCAGACCTCAGAAGCCTCCATACACAGTTTTTGAGCATATAAGATAATGTCCTTATATTTTAAACTATATTTTAATAGCTTATAAAAAGAGTGCCTTGACTGTTTTGCTATCTCTAATACTTTATTTTGCAGTAACTGTAGAATAACAGCAATGCTCTTCTATGTTAAAGCTTTAAGCTATCTGGTCATGGTTTCACTGACAGCCTTTTTTTAATGCAAGTGCCTGAATCATCAAAACTTTTCTCATCATCCCCTATTGCTGGGAACTTCCTGACTCTCTATTTGAACACAGGAACACTTTTGCTATTTTCCTACTGTTTTAAATATTCTAGGGGCGCATCTACACAGCAGGGCTTAACTCAAAATAAGCTACACAAATTGAGCTATGTCAATTGCATAGCTTATTTCGAAATATCTTATTTTGAGTTTTGGTTCTCTCTACACAGCACTTGTTTCGAAATAGAGTACTTTTCCTCCAACTCCTCTTTCTCCTCATAAAATGAGGGTTATAGGAGTCAGAGTAAGAAATCCTCCAGCTTGACAGTATTTCAACATTATGTCGAAATAACTTTCAACTATATAGATATGGACCCTAGTTATTTAAAAATAACGTTGCTGTGTAGACATAGCCTAGATATTCATGCATTTCTTTTGTCTCTCAACTCAACAATTTACATTTGACATTCTTTTCTTTTTCTTTGTCAGCTCCCTTCTCTGCCACTTTTTGCCTGAACCTACATACATTGGCTATTTTTTATAGATACTGAGATCTGCTTACCTAGATTTTGATTGAGCTTCCCATCTGATGGCATTAGCAAAAGACACTGAATACATTACATATGGCAAATTCAAGAAAAGACACTAAAATAGGTAATTTTACCGTTTGCTGCAAGCAGGTTTTCACCATATTTTAAAATGTTTTATTTACAAAAAGAAGCTGATGGCATATGATAACCACTCCAGGGTGCAATCAGATATAAAGGAGAAAGAAACAATGAAAATGCCTAACATCATTAACTGCAAGAATAAGATAGAAGATTTTTAGACTGAGGATAATGCCTCTAATTACATAGTTTGTGCCCCCCCACCCCCACCCAAACACCACAGCATTCTTTAGAAGCATTAATTCTTTTACCTCTGAAAGGAAAATGTTTTATTATCCCCTTTGAGATCCAGAAAACTAAGGCATAAAGTGATTAAATGATTTGCTCGGAAACTCTGTGGCAAAGATCAGAAGAGAACCAACATCTCCTTATTCAATGCTTTGGCCATAAAAGTATCCTTTTCATCCTTATTAGAAGAATATTTGCCTGCATAGTACACCAACAAAGCAAACTGAAGTCTAGCATGAGGGACAGTAATATAAAAAAAGGGTTTGAGCAAATCATTGCAAAAACTGGATAAAGTATAAGCCCTATGGCATCTCTAAAAACAAGGAATTAACTTACAAATGAGTAAATGGCCATATTCAATAGCAGGAGTTAGTGAAAGAAAAGATACAGGACTTAACAACAACAAAAACAATGACAAAAAGCCCTACCCTGGAACAAGAGATTCTTATAAAAGTATTAGTCAAGACAAAACAAAACAAAACCACAAAATTTGAAGATTGGACCGTAAAGTCCAGTCACACAACTTGAGAATTTAAGATGTTTATTGATAAAGCTTTGCTCGATTCAGCAACATTTGCTGAAAGATTTTGGGCTACTTTAATTTAACTGAAGAGAAAAACATCATCTAGCTTTGCTGAGAAGTGTTACACAATTCCTCCTAGAACTTCCAACATGGTTGGTGCATGCTAATGGCAGCAAGGCAACTGCTTCTGCATTGTCCCAAAAGAAAAAACTTCTGTTGTCTCTATTAATTGTAAACCTCATCATTTTGTAAATGATCACCTATCTAAAATGAAAGCTAATTGCTCCTTTAAAATTTTCCAAAAAAGAGGAAGTTTTAAAACAACAGAGAGCACATACCTATGTACATGATGCCACTGACCCATAGACAAACCCTTAAATGAAGAGTTAATGGATAAAATTATTTTTCTTTTCTCTTCCTTTCAAAATAGTCATTTTTGAATAGCGGAACGCATTTTCAGTGTTAAAGATTGCTTGCAAATTAAGTGACTGTGATCCAGATACAAGTTGTTTTTTTCTGGAAATAAACTGTCAGTATCATAATAATTGCTATCATTACAAAGATTTTGTAATGTATAAGTTTATTGGAAGTACTGGATGTCAACCATACTGGCATTGTGAAAATATCAAATTAAACTTAAAATGGAATTCCATGAGGCCAAGTTTGGTCATCATCTGCCCTGTTAAACTTTTGACTTTTTATACCTACTCCTTTTAATACTTTGTATTTAGCATCCATGGAGATGCTTTGATTGCTGGAAAGGGCACAATGTTTAAGCAATACTTTAGAATATTTGTAGCACTGTACATAAGCAATATTTTATATTGTGAATAGTCCAACACAATCACAGTAAGGGTACAAGGGCTGCCATAAAAATGTCCTTCCTCTTACTAGCTATAAACAAAATGTTAAAAGAGAAGATAATTATTATTACTCATCTATTTTTGTGAATAGTGGTTTTCCTCAAACAAAACTAAGTTGAAACATTCCTGGATGTCTTTACTAGTAACCTCCAATACAGAATCAGAGTTCTCTCTTATGCAACACAAGGACTAGAACAGACAAATAAGCCACTGTCCTTACGCTGCAATATTTGTGAATAAGCACGCTTCTATAGTCCATTACTAAGCCTTCCAAAAATCTTTTATGTTTGAAATTCTGTACACCACCATCTAATCTTCAGTGGATCAAAATGAGACCATTTCTCTATCAACGCAACTATGGGATAAAGAGAGTTTGCTCAGTCATTCATACAAGATGGTTGGCATTTAGTAAAATTGTAATGACAGCTAGCAGCTGCAATAACTTTCAGACAAGTTCTTCTACCTCAGAATTGCAGATATATATAAAATTAAAATACATTTTCAGCATTGAAATGTAAATCATATTATAGGTATAGGTGGGTAGCTTTGCCGCTATATTGAAATGAAAGTTTTATACTTCATAATACCAAAAAGTATATCCTTACGCTATATTATACCATACAAATGTCTATCCATACAAATGTCTATCTATATGTTTGTGCATATTTAAATGTATACCTATACATAAAAAAGACAGATCGAAAATTAGTGACAAGGAGGCTAATTAAGTGGATAAAAGAGATACATTCAGGGATTCAGTGAAACTATTATATCATTTTATCTTTGTGCAGTGAGATACAGAAATGTAGTGTCAAAAGTGTGAATTGACTTTAACAATATTAAAAATATGGAAACATGGTTTTAAAAGCTGCCTTTGCAAATGGAGAGCATATGTAGAGCATTACCCTATTTTTAACACCATAATACCTTTGTTATATTGTCTTCTTAGTACAATGGTATGCTGTCAAGAAGTTGGAATTCATCTTGGACTAGTGGTAAATGGAATATGCATATAAAATTATAATATAGCCAAAGAGGAATCCCATTGTTGAAGTAAGCCTTCAGGAAATCAATAGAGAAATTCTGAACAACAATGACTTACTACAATTGTATAAAAACAGCAGGATAAAGCAAACTTTCTTCTTTGAATGTATTTAAGCCTCAGGGCGTCAAAAGTATATTTCATTAACCATGCCATAGAAGAAAATAAAACAAGGAATATGGAAGTCTCAAACAACCAGTCAAGTAATGAGCTTATTAGGTTACTCTTTTCATTTCACCCAGGGCCCCATACACACAGGGCAAACAAACATCACTCTCTCATACAATTTACTGCCAATCACCTCAACTAGTGGCTTAAACAAAGCTATCTGCAATACATTCAAAGGCAAACAACATCATCAAAACTAACATGCAGCATAGAGGGCTATGTAAAATATTATATTAAAATAATATAAAGTACATAAAACCTCACTTACGATGTTATTTAAAAACAAATCATATGTAATATTCCCTGTGGACATTTGACCAAAAGAAAGTAAACGAAAGTGCTAGAAATGCACATTACCAAATGTATAGAAATATTTTAAGTTTTTAAAAAAATATAACTATTAACCAATCCACATTGCTTCCCTGCACATATGCACCCTATTAAAGCTATTTTGATCAGCCTGCTGAGTGAGACCTTTGCTCAGCAAGGAGCATTTTGAATTGTTGATAAATGCTTCTCTCTTCTCAAGGGTGGATTGTTGCAGTTCTTTACTTGCAGGAGTTCTTGACCTTGCTATCTCCAAAATGCAGCAGCTCACACCATTACAAGCACTCCATTGTTTTAATTCATCACTCATATTTAAAAACCTCAAACTGCCTTTTCAGAAAAGTTCATGTCTTTAAAATCCTGCTACTTAAACTTTAGCAATGTAATATTTCGGTCCAGCATACTTGATAGATTTTTAAATTTTTATTTAAGGTGTTTTCTCTTGCACTTCTCACTAACAATGGATTTATCCGACAGTCTCCCTAAGGCTATGTCCACAACACTACCATGTTATTTCTAAATAAGTTATTTCAAAATAATAACTCCCAAAATAACTATTTCAGAATAAGCTATTCTTCTTCACAAGCAGGAGTTGTTATTTCAAAATAACAAGCTCTTTATTTTAAAATAATGGGATTGGTAGTGTGGACACTCGCCTTGTTATTTCAAAATAAGGGATCTATTTCAAAATAACTCCCTAGTGTAACATGCCCTAAGACAAGGAACCATTATTGTGCCTATGTAAAAGGGCATGCAGGTTGAGAGCAGTTAAGGCCTACATTTTGAAAAATATCTCCTTCTAATTAGGGCCTTAGTTTTGGGGCACTCAGCACCTCTTAAAAATTTTGTCTTAGGATTCTCAAGAAGAACCCTCAACATTACTGGGCACTTTTGAAAATTTAAGCCAAAGTTGGCTTACACAAGACCATCCAGGAAATCTTTGGAAAACCAGAGAATAAAACTCCTATCTCTTGATTTCTATTCCAATGCCTTAAATAGTAAGCTATGCTTTTTCTTAGCATTTTTGCACTCAGCTAAGTCAGACCCATCTGATTACTGATGCCTAGGATCTGTACTAAATTATGTATTTGCAAACTATCATCAACCTTAATAGTATCGAAAGATTTATTTGTGACAGTAGCCCTAGTTATAAATTTTAGATGTTGGCTCTTGAGGTACAGATACACAGTAGTGCATACCTCGAAATAAGCTATGAAATTTGAGCTATGCAAATTGTCTACACAGTGCCAAATTTTGAAATAAATAACTTTTCTGGCATCTCCCTTACTCCTCGTGCAACGAAGTTTACAGAAAGCTGGAATAAGATGCCCGTTATTTTCAATGTATTTCAAAATAATGGGTGTGCTGTTAAGATGCATACAACACTATTTCAGGATAACGGATGTTATCCCGAAATAGCACTGCTGTGTAGATATACCCTTAGAGTACTCTGCATATGATGGCTATAAACTGACTTCTCAAAGGACCTAAAATGTCCTGTCTGTCCTGGAATTTAACATTTGATGCTCTACTCAATCACTTCTATAAAACAACAATATCTATCAAGTAACATTTTATGATTTTTGAGAAGATTGCTATATGAACATATTTACATGATGAATATTATATAACAATAGCTTACTATATATTATAAAGCAATTCTATTGACTAAATATATAACATACCATAGTGATGTATACAATCAGTGCATACAATTTTGGACCAAATGGCCTGATTTAATATGTGTTAATCTGGATTTACACTAGTAAAACTGAATAGAATTGGACCCAATATACATATCATATACTTCCCATTAGGTCACATATTGCACACCTGTTGACAGGCATTACATTTTAACTAATTATTTCTTTTCTCTTGGGGGAGGGTCATTTATACTTTGTTTTCTATATTGCCTTTTAATATTTTTTTCTTTTGCTTTGTATATCAGGCCCTGGGATTTAAAAAAATGCAAATAAACATTGTTCAGTGCCAGAACTGCCACAGGCACATACTTTTCTTTCAATGGTCCTGGGAAGTGGTTTGTTAAGCTATTGTTCCCAATTAAAAACTCATGTGTTTGTTCAATACAATATGGGTCGCTGCTCTGAGTGAAAGATTTCCTTAACTTGGCAAAACCTATAATTGTAGCAAGTCTATGCCAAGTATTTTTTAATAAGATGCAGCCCCAGGTTTGATTAGCAGCCACTGGATTCCATGTACAATCAGATAATGATGGATTTACTCTTCTCCGCTGAGCAAACATCCTCAGCTTTTAACATAGTATACATATTATAAAACTTCTTTATAAATAATTATGTGCAGTACAACTGTCTTAAATCCATGGTTCATCCCAACCTATCTGACCTTTGACTGTTTAATCTTAAGAAGACCTGTGCAATGCTTCCAAAAATAAATGGAATAAAATATTTATTTTGGCAGCTATCATACAGATATAGTAAAGGGGGAATGTGGTGTATAGAAATGTTCTGCCACACATGTAGACTGCGTCTACAATGGCATGATTTTGCACAAATACTTTTAACGGAAAAGTTTTTCCGTTACAAGTATTTGCGCAAGGGAGTGTCTATACTGGCATGTGCCTTTGCACAAAAGATTTGCTTTTGTGCAAAAGCATCTGTGTCAGTGTAGACGCTCTCTTGCGCAAGAAAGCTCTGATAGCCATTTTAGCCATCAGGCTTTCTTGCGCAAGAAATTAACGTTGCTAACTACACTGGCCCTCTTGCGCAAGAGGGCTTATCCCTGAGCGGGAGCGTCAGAGTATTTGCGCAAGAACCACTGATTTTGTACATTACAAAGTCAGTGTTCTTGCGCAAATACTCACGGCCAGTGTAGAAAGGCGGCAAGATTTTGCACAAAAGCAGCCGCTTTTGCACAAAATCATACCAGTCTAGATGCAGCCGTAGAGTGCACAGAAAAGGCTCTGGAATACATTTTTGTTTTCACACTTGTGGGATAGTATCTATTGGATAATGATGATATTAGGACTGCAAAGACACATGCCATTTTGGAATACAGTTCTAATACTTCTCCAGCTATGCCTGACTGAAGGTCTTGAAGATTGGTATTTATTTTATTTAGGAGAGCATCTTAGTAGATGTTTGCCAACAGAAGTTGAGTAATTGGGAGGGAGTGTTAATTGTACGTATTCACAAAGACCATTATATTGGTTGTTTTTTATAAAATAAAATTTTTATAAATATGTAGTTTTCTAGATACATTTACTAGTAATTAAAAAATACAAAACCTAGATATTTTAATCTCCAAACAAAGTATGTGATTACTTTCATTATAAAAATTAAACTAGAAGTGCTCTAAGCAGTTCTGAAATCTGTGAAGAGTTTCCTCCCCTTCTCAAGTTATTATTACAATATAAAACTGCTTGGAATAAGAAAGCTATCCAGCTTACGAGCAATTCAATACTTTTATCATGGGAATAAATACAGTACATATGATCACTTAACAGTTATTCAAACACCTCAACATAATCTCTTATTTATGATGTTAAGTAACTGTCCCTCCTCCACCCAGTGTTATAGAAACAGATTTTTATACTCTAGGTTTAAGTTGCTGTGTGTCTGCTAACAAGCATGCAATGAAATACAAAAGAAAGAGGTTAAAGGGAATGGAAATTAATTTGTTACAAACATTCATCTTTATACTGCAGGGGAAATGTAAAATGAACTTGAAATAACTAAATATCAAGATTGAACTGAGGTCTGTTGGGGAGAAATACCAATGTATTTCCAGATGCTTATCTTTCATAAACAGCAGGAGCAGGTGTTCTCCAGTATTGCCAAAAAATATTTTCCTCTCATGGAAATATCAAAGGTTTAATGATTTATTTTCATATAAGCCACTGTTTTTCTTTCAGTGAACAATGCGTGTGCATTTTAGCATTGAAAAGTATGTCAAAGTGCTAGTCATTATAGAAATTCATCATAAAGCTGTATAAACAGTAAATACTATGAGATTCACTTTGATTTGCTTGCTACTGGAAGTAAAACAACTCTTCATTTAAATGCATCTTCAGGGACACTAGATGCAGGAAGGACTGGTGCTCACTTTTTCTGTCAAATTTTCTTTAATGAAAATCTGAAAATGTATATAAAGGTAATTGAGGGCACTTCAGTCACGCTCTTTGAAGCAAATCGGCTAGCTTTCTTATTCCAAGCACGGTTTTATACTGTACTAATAATTTGAGATGAAAATGAAAAAGTTAATACACTTGTAGACTATAAAATACTGAAATGTTTCTGGCTTTTCTAATAATGAATAGAAAACAACAGAAGAGTCTTCACAGTTTTCAGCACTGCTGATTTAGAGCATTTGTTGTTTAATTTTTCTAATGAAAGCTGATAGAGCGCAGCATTCTATAATGTAGTTACCTGCACAATTTTCTAGCTATATGAAAAGAATAGTAGTGCCTGCCTTTTATGAATTGCAATGTGAATTTTCATCCAGAAAGGCAAAACCAAATATGTTTAGACTGTGCTGTTTTTATCTGTGTTGTATCTCTTTATGTCAGTCAGGAAAATTCACATTACAGCTAGCAAACAAACATCAGCAGACTTCTTAAATATGTAGGAAATAACAAATTAATGATTAGGTTAAAATAGGCATATATAAAATAGATTAAGTAAACAGATAAAAAGCAAATAACAAATGTACCTATATTAAAATTACCTGCAATAAATAAAACAAAATAAAATGTCCAGGATAGGCATATTATCACAAATAGAATATTTAGATATTTGAGGTTTCATTTACGGTTAGAAAAGCAACACATTCCTAGAAAACAAATGAACTAAAACCTAAATTAATAGAAATACTGAGTACATCTGAATATACTTCATGCAATATGCTCTCCACAAACACAGGTCTATTAGGGACCCTAACATTTTGCCTGCAAAAACCATAAACAGCTATTGTGATGACAAAGACACGCATCTACGACATAATCTGTAGATCTCTTTAAAACAGTTTCTGCTAAGAACCAATACTTACACTAATTTTGCAAAGTTCTTTTGAGAACTTGAACTTTTCCCAATTTCAAAAAGGGTGGAACCCTTGAGATTTTTTTTCCTGTTGGAAGGCAGAAATTCTCCCAATTTTCTCATATCATCACACTAGCCTGGGCCCATATATGTATAGGACTGGTCAAATCCTCGTTTTGTAACTCTGCTTGCTGGATTAAAATAGTTCTGTCTAATGTTCTACTTTTCCTCTGAATGCTTTTAACCTTTTAATATGCTATAGATAAGAAATTTGACTGTGTGTGAAATAAGGTACAATTTGTTTGACAAGGTAAGTTGTACCTTAATTAAATTTAACATTGCCAATTATCACTTGAGTGCGCAGCTGAGATACCTGCACGCTTCCAAAGAACAATTGGTAATTTAAGAAAATTAGCGTGTGGCTTATTTGGACAAATAGTGCTTTTTTTCCTCCTCCATAGACAGGTATAATACATGGCAATACCCTGTGGACATTTTTCCACAAATAAAATCACAGGAACTCCAGCTGACCATGAGCTGCCTCAGAGTAAAAGTGGACAACCTGAAGAACTAACATTTGTGAGTGATAGCAGAGAAATAATATGGAGTCTTAAGGTTTAGTGATAGCTGGAGGAAAGGAGGGCAATAGTAGGTACAATTGGTGGTAAGGTTGTAGAGCAAGAGGGCTGGCAGACGGAGGGCAGAAAAAAGATATTTTCAAATTCCTATTCCTCAAATTTGTACAGGTCTCTGTAGCATGATGAACCAATGTACCCTGAGAGAGTCACCCCTAAGGAAGTAGATGTTTCTCTTTTAGAGAAAGGTTATGGGGGGTGCAGAATTAGCTCATCCTCTGATAACTACAGTCACGGCCTTTCAAGGCTGGTTATTCCCATTTTTGGTACAGCTATCTACCAGCTGAACTTTCCGCTTGGGAAAGGAAATGGGCTTTGCACTGTTCCCTGAACATAAAGAAACTCTGGCTTTGTCAGGCCAGGGGGGAATGAATTCCATAGTCAATGGACCTCCACTGAGAAGGTCCTGCCACCAGATGTTTAAATCAAGGGAATTTTAGTGCACCAGCTGATCTCAATTGCTGTGGTGGTACAGAAGATGCTTTTGGATGTATTGTTTGATTTGGGCTGTTGGCTCTCTAGGTGGGGGTTGTCATTTTAATAATAGAGAGCATTGTACTTCCCAGTAGGAGGCCCAGACTTATGATCCAAAGTAGGATGGGGAGAATTAAGCTCCTATTTAGTATTTTGTTATATCACATCTCACAGATCACACTGTTTTATTCTAGAATCCATGGAGAGATCTTATGAATAAGATTTGTTTGGAGAAGTCAGGATTTCCAGTTTGGCAGGTAATTGCTTGGGACTCAGAAACATTTGGGAACTGCTTCGACTTTTGACACACATCATGAATTTTCCAAGCATCCAAGTGAATTTTGTAAGGTTATACTTTGGTCTGGCACATTCATCAATGAAACTAAATATGGAGTCCATATGTAGCTCACAAACTCTGAGTGTAGAAAATACATAGGTCCTGGAACGAAGGGTCCTGAGAATGTGGCAATTTAAAATGGTTTCCCATATATACAGGATTCACAGTTTGCTTCAATGGCTTTTAGCACCCCTGCTATATACAAATTGTTCCAGAACCCTTGACAAAATATATAGATTTACAAAAGCCACCAAAAACATGACATACTATAAAAAGTAAGAGAGGAACACAGTGATTTTTGTGTTCCAGTGACAATAGCATGGGAACCAGGTACAACTCAGTGCCATCCTCGGCTGAGTCACAACAGGTGGATTTAATGAGAGCTGGTCAAGGGTTTTCTGATAAAACCGTTTTTCATCAGAACATGCTGATCAGTTGAAACCAAAATGCACAATGGATATGTACAAGTTTACTAAACTTCCTTATCTGGTTGCTTGCCAAAGTATCTGTTGGGTTTCTGGGGAGCCAGGGCTTTCAAGGTCTGCAGCCCTGGGACAGCCCTTCCATATAGACTGCTCAAGCATCAGGGTACCAGCCTTCTGGACTCCCAGCTTCACCACAGGGAGCCTGGAATCCCTGACAATCATGATTACCAAACTCTGAGGCTCCTAGCTCCTGTAGTTCCCAACTCTTCTTGGCGCTCTGCTGCCTGTCAGTCCTCTAAGATTCACAGGGAACCAAGAACTAGAAGCACTAGAAGTCTCAGAGTTTGGGCTTCCATTGCTCAATTTAGCTTCAACATTTTCTAAACAAACTCTTTTGATTATTTCTAAACAATTTTTCTTAGAACTTTATAGTATATATGTCAAATGTCAATAGAATAAAATGGATGACTGCACTATTAACAACACTTAACAAGCACTATTCAGGAATTAAATGAAAGTACAAAGTGTCCAAGAGGCCTTAATCCATAAAAGATTTAGGAAACGAGTTTAATTTGTCAAGATGGCAGCCATTAACTGTGAAAGGTTATGCAAATACGGCAGATGGATGATAAAGTGCAGGCTACCTCCACTGTGCCAAACATAAATAAACGCTATATGAAACTGACAGGTAACAAATTTGTTGTGTAAGGAAGGCAGGTAAGGAAATGCTTCAGTTCCACAACAGCATGATTTATCTCCTAGTTGGAATACTTTTTGTGTAAAGGCACATGTACCATCCGTATTTGAAAACATTGTGGTTTTGCCCTTTTCCTAAATAAATAAATCGTACATATCATTCTACTTAGAGTTTTCAGAAAACAAAGTTCTAAATCTCATGTATCTTTGTATAATGGTGGGACATATCAATTGATAATTATAGACCTCTAAAAAGTAGTTAAATATAATTTAAGTCTACATTTAGATTTAGGGATGCAAACGGATAACATTCGTGACATGAAAAACCTTTATTTGAAGAATATGCAGAATTGTTGACTTTATGGGAACATTCAAACATTCATTTTCTAAAAATACATATTCCCTGAATCTTTAAGATGACATCAGCAAAGGTATCTTTCAAGTTCTGACCCCCACTCCTTTCCTATATCAAGATTTTAAGTCAATGTTGTAAGTACTTAACAATTCTGAACCAAACAAATGTGTAAAATACAATGGAGTGGGGTTGAGTTCAGAGCTTGATCTGCAACTTCAAAGCTCTGTCTAAACAACTATTCTGAGAGTGCTAGCATGAGCCTGCTAGCCCAAGTCTCTCAACTCAGGCAGGAGACTCACTACCAAATGCTGCGTAGACATATCCTCAATAGTCCTAGCCATCTTTGAGTGGGAATGTGGCTACGGTGTGGGGTAGGGATGTAAGCGACTAACTGACTAGTCGACTATCTGATAATTAAAAGCTTATTGGATAGTCAACACTCTAGTTGACTAGTCGCTCCCTTCCCCTTGCTGCCTCTATCAGAAAGAGGCAGCAAGAGGAAATAAAAGAGAAGATGCTGGGGGGAGTCGGTTTGAAAGCCAGTTCCCCCAGCTCTAGCTCTGTGGGAGGGGGCAGGGGCGCAGCGGAGGTGTTCCATTTTTTGAAATGTACAAGAGTCCCCGCTGGCCCCAGGATCCATGCGGTGTTTCAATCTTTGAAATGCCTACTGGGGCTCTTGTACATTTCAAAGGTGAAACACCGGGGGGCACTTCAGCCTTTGAAATGTAGCAACAGCCAGGCCAGCTTTTGCTACATTTCAAAGCGGAAGCACCCTTATCAACTAATCAAATAGTTGGTGGAAAGTCCATTGACTATTCGATTAGTTGATTAATCTAATTTTAACATTCCTAATGTGGGTGTCTCAGTTTAGACAAGAAAAAATCATACTAAAAACCTAAATACACTCAAAGAGAATCTAGACTAGTGAGGACCAACCTAAGCTACTTAGTGGGCCACATGAATGGCCCTCCTTCAGCTCAAGGGTCATAAGATTGTTGTAACCAAGACAGTATCCCAGGACAGGGTAGTTTTGCTAACTGTGCTGGCATGCCTAGAATTTCTGGGGTGTACTGATTGAACCATAGCAACACTTTACTGGATGCAGAGGGAGCACACAGCTCTCATAATCTTGTGTACAATCATCATGCACCTTACTTATGTGCCCTTGCTGTATGTGAATGTTACTTTAGTAATACCAATAGGAAAAAAATTAAGTGGATGAAAACCAACAGACTCTGGGAACCCTGGCTATGTCTACACTGGCCCCTTCTTCGGAAGGGGCATGCTAATTTTGAATTTGGGAATAGGGAAATCCACGGGGGATTTAAATATCCCCCGCGGGATTTAAATAAACATGGCCGCCGCTTTTTTTCTGGCTTGGGGAAAAGCTGGAAAAAAGCGTCTAGACTGGCGCGATCCTCCGGAAAAGGGCTGTATTCCGGAGGATCGCGCCAGTCTAGACGCTTTTTTCCGTCTTTTCCCCAAGCCGGAAAAAAAGCGGCGGCCATGTTTATTTAAATCCCGCGGGGGATATTTAAATCCCCCGCGGATTTCCCTATTCCCAAGTTCAAAATTAGCATGCCCCTTCCGAAGAAGGGGCCAGTGTAGACGTAGCCCCGGTGTGTGGGCAAGGGTAAAGAAAATAGGGCTCTATGTGTGGTCTTGTGGGCTCTTGACTCTTGCCTCTCTGCAAAAACCCCAATACCTTGCTCTGAACCTCCCCCCACCCAAAACCCCACCCTGACATATATGCTATAGCTTCTTCTCCTATAATATCACCAAAACCCACCTTTTTACCATAATCACAATTGCTAAACACCCTGCCTTTCCTGTGGCCACTTCTTTTTTTGGTTATTGAGGAACTCTCTGTTCTAGCCTTCCTTTTTCTCATACCTCTCAACTTCAGTCTAGTTAATATGCCACAATACTACATCATCTTCTTTTCCAGTTACTCAGAACATAGACCCTACCTCCTTCAATTCCTTCATTGGCTTCCTTTTTCAATCTTTATATCTATTTACAAGGCCTTTCACAATCTTGTAAAAGACCTACTTTGGCAAACTAGGTAACCTCAACTTTGGAAGTAAGAGAAAAGATGGATTCCAGAACCCAAAAGCATAACATGGGAACATTATTCCATTGACCAAATATTGTCCAGAATTCCTCTCATAACCTAATATTGCTGGTCTTCTTTATAAGCAACGAACTGGCCAAAATGCCCACGGCACAGGGAAAACCTTGTACTTCATGACAGCACTTTCCAGACTTATCAGAATATTTTTCACAATTAAAACAGTTAAAATATCTAGACAGATACTGAAAACATCATATGGAGACAGAAAACTTTCCCAGCCTATCACCACAAACTACAGGAGCAAATGTGAGGCAGAGCTGAGGAAGACTCTTCACCCTTACCATTGTCCAAACCCATCTATTTTCTTCTGGATGTGATACAAGGAAATGTTATCTGAATATTTTCACATCTTAAAATACGGATAATCTTGTCAATCTTATACAGGTAAGTGAAAGTTGGTGGGAGGGGTATAGGGCCAGCCAAGGAATTTCTGTTTGTTTGAACATGTTTCCCTCTTCCTGCTAAGTTCTTTTTTAAGAATATATGAAGCTTTAAATAATGATATGGAGCCACAGGAAACGTGTCTCTGAAATTTCACTAATGAGCAGGGAGATCTTAAGGCTCTTGCTGCTATTGGGCTCATTTATATTTTTTATGAGCTCATGCACTTGTGGGAAGAAAAGAGACAGACTCTCTACTGGCAGATTAACCAGCCCTTTAAGGGTGTCTGCTGTTAATTTTGATTATTCATCTGCACATCTGCCTCTCCCAGCCGTGACACGAACATAGCTCCTTGTAGCTAACTTCATTTAATCAGAAGCTTTTCTCTACAGAAATCTGTCAGCTTGTTTTGACTTCTAAACAGATCTGAATCTAGCATTACAATACTGTAAAAAGTCAGATCTAGTACTTCCAAGAGCTTGGAGAAAGAGAGATCTATGATATCTAGCTATCTGGGCCTGATAGTTATTGACTCTGTCTACCACAGTCATGAAATCTTATAATTTCCTTTAGAAAACATAGTTTGGGGTTTTTCACACCAAACCAGAGACTGAAAGAGTTGCAACACCTTGGGCCAACTCTCAGTGCCAAAATCTGTGATTTGAATAAATCCTGCCTCTGCTCAGAAGGTTTTATAGACAACTTCCACTAAACTTACTATGGAAGGAAGATTAGTTTGAACCACTTTTCAGAAAATAGATTTTACCATGCCTTCAGGTAGAAATTTATCTTTTTTCTATGATCTTCCAGTCCAGGATAATCAGAATTATGCACCTGAACTCGAAAGGAACTTGACACTTCAGATCTTTAAAAATGTATATGGCACATTATTGTGCAGTTCATTGACCTTCTGTGGATCCCAACTTATTACTGAATCAACTTATTTTTGGTTAATACTGCAGATTTCTCTTGCAGTCCATAGAGGAAATGGAATCAGTTGTTCCTCTCCCCCCACCCCCCTCAGTATTCCTAGCTGCTATAAACTCATGCCTATGAAAATAAAAATTAGTCATATTCCATATACTATCCACTGCACACATGTATGGGAACTCTATATGGCTATTTGTGCTTCATCTCATTGAGTACTATGTGACGCAGCACAATCAAGCTTTCATCATGTCCAGTATATTCTGTTGTTATTTAAATATACTTTGGGATAAACTTCTACATTAAAAGGCTGTAGGGTAGATTGAGGATTGCTATTCTTCTCAGCTGAGAAACCTACTGTTAAATGTTCACTGGTGGAAGACACTATAGGACTATCACCATTGGAGTGATTTAGTCTGTAACTTCACTGCAAAATGAGTGAGTTACCAGCTTCAATGATAGCAAAACCCAAGATCTCACCCAGAACTCCATCTATGTCGGCTAGCCTGATTTGAAAGAATCACTTAACTTGAGAAAGAGGTTTTTGTGTGGCTAGGAAAGGAGAAAAGTGGCAACACTCAAAAGAAAGTATGATCTACTTCTGCAATGAAGACATACTTCTGTTTAGGGACTGAAAAAGTACAGGGGCACTTAAAAAGTACATCTAATTTAAGTGGGTTTCAGGATCACCTCCATACGGGAAGGTCCCATATTATGTTTCTTTCCCCAGATTAGTTTCGAGTAATTCTTAGAATCAGTTTTCTGGTATGAATAATTACTGACATTCACTAATATTTACTGAAAATTTGCAGTAAATTTCCCTTGATAAAATATTTTCAAACAGCAAATTAAAAAGCACAGAGCTGAAAGAAATTGTGTTTTTTTTATTCCAGTGAATATTCATGGAAATGTTTCTGAAGTATTCACTGAGTCTAGTGAGCAAGTATTTCAAAGAGTGAACGTTACTCAGAATCTTTCTTTTAGAGTAGGTATGTTTCTTATAGTGTATTTACTTTACTCAGTAGCCATTAGTATGGACTGATGGGATCTAAGTAATAATTCCCCCAAGGAGGAGGGAGGAACACAAAAGGCCTATTTGCTGAGTGCTATTTGTAGCAGCATGCTAGTTAAATATTCAGGAGGATTGCCTTGGCTTCTGTGTTTTAGCAGGAACTTTCTGATGGTGAAGTTAGGTCAAGACTGCATAGCACTACTATCTGATCAAATGTTGTATTTGAACTGAGAGCTAGAATTACTGTGGATGTCCCAGAGAGCACTGTTTTGTTATCACAGGATTTCTGTAAAGCACAGTCTAATTTTTCTACAAAGAGACAAGAGTCATTAAAACAGAGAGATAGGAGCTGAAGTTTATCTAAAGAATCTCTGAAGCAGGAGCCAAGCCAGAGGATCCTTCTGTCCAGAACAAAGAAGCTCATATTTGTTGCCAGTTGTACTGAGTACTGGGAAACATCGATCAGGCTGTAGTTGACATATGCATTTACACACAGAAAAAACTGGAGTTTCTTAGGAAGGTGAGACCAAATTATATGATACCCAGCAGGGCTGACAACCTTGCCAGGCCCTGAGACAAGGTGTGCAGGAGGCTAGCTCTGTATCCCAGAAGCGGGGAGAGGGTCAAAGATGGAAGGGGCAGGACCAAGGGTAGTCAGCCCTTAGGGGTGCCATCCAGACCATGTTATGCCCCCCCGCAGCCAAATGGAGCAGCGCTCCAGAAGCAATTCTACAGGGGCAGCAGCCAGGAGCTCCGAGCCCCTTGGACTCTCCAGGCCCCAGGAGTAATTGCACACTTTGTCCCTCTTCCCCCGCATCAGTGTGACTCTCCATAGATATCCAAGATGAATATACAGTAACCAAGCTCTGGGCCATTTGAAATATCAGAAAGTCATTATGAAAATAAGACACTGATCTAGCTATATAGAAGATGATATTGTGTATGTTGCTACAAAATGTTGCCCTCTACGGGTATGTCTACACTTGCACCCTAGTTTGAACTAGGGATGCAAATGTAGGCATTCGAAATAGTAAATGAAGCCGGGATTTAAATATCCTGTGCTTCATTAGCATAACCTCGGCCACGCGCTGTTTCAAAACCCAGCTGTTCCGAAAGTGAAAGTGCGTTCCAGGCCACATTAGCTCAAATCAAACCCCTTGGTTCAAACTAACGTTACTCCTATCACAGCTCAGAGCGCAGTTTCACTTTCAAAACAGCTGGGTTTTGAAACAGCACGCGGCCGAGATTATTTTAATGAAGCGCGGGATATTTAAATCCCCGCTTCATTGACTATTTCAAATGCCAATATTTGCATTCCTAGTTTGAACTAGAGTACAAGTGTAGACTTCCCTAGGGGATTTTTTTTGACACAATTTTTTGTAATATATATTTTAAAGTGTTACTTTCGTAACTCAGACAGCAGCTATTATAGAATCATAGAAATGGAAGGGACTGATTCTTGTAGGAAGCTTTGAATGTTTGATTCAAATAGTTATAAAGCTTTTAAATACATAAGCATATGGTGAAGCATCTTATTCATGTTACAGAAATATAGCACTGGAAGGTACCTCTAGAGACAGGACCAAGAACCATCTAGACCATCCCTGACAGGTTTCTAACTTGCTCTTAAAAATCTTTAATGATGGTGATTCCACAATGTCCCTAGGCAATTTATTCCAGTGCTTACGGAGAATAATTTTGCACTTTCTCCTTGCAACAACTTTTTATATACTTGACATATGATGTCCCCTCTCACTCTTCTCTTCTCCAGACTAAACGAACCCAATTCTTTCAATCTTCCTTCATAGGTTCCTATTTTCCAGATCATTAATTCAGGGATGGGAAACCTCAGATCCAGGGGCCAGATGTGGCCCCTAGCTTGCCTGGATCCAGCCCCCAAGGCTCAGGGCTCCCCACCAGCATTGGAGAGCCCACACTGGTACTCCAGCTCCCTCCACCCGCCACAGGACTGGAGCACACAAAATCTACTAGCTTGGACAATCCTAGGCTTTGGTGTGCGAGAGGAATATAAGGACTGTCTTTCTCCTTCTCAGTCAGGGGCCATGTCAGTGAGAGTTTGTTTGCTTTGTCTGCTTCTCACTTGTGTGTGGCCCCCGACTAATTTTTCTGTGGGTCAGTGGACCCCAACCCAAAGAAAGGTTCACCACCCCTGCTGGACTTTCTCCAAATTGTCCACATGCTCTTTTTTTGTTTTTTGGTTTTTTTTGCAACAGTGTTACACTGTTGGCTCATATTAAGCTTGTAGTCTACTATGATCCCTAGATCCCTTTCCACAATACTTTTTCTTAGGCAGTCATTTCCAATCTTGAATGTGTGTCATAGATTGTTTCTTCCTATGTGGAGTACCGTGCATTTGTCCTTCCTGAGTTTTTCATCCTATTCACCACAGACCATTTCTCCAATTTGTCCAGAACATTTTGAATTTTCATTCTATCCTCCAAAGCATTTGCAACCCCTCCCATCTTGGTATCATCTGCAGACTTTATAAGTGTATTCTCTATGTCATTATCTAAATCATTGATGAAGATATTGAACAGAACTTGTCCCAGAACTGATCCCTGCGTAACCCCACTCATAACTACTCTCTGGGAATGGTTATCTAACCATTTATGTACCCACCTAATAGTAGCTCCAGCTAGGTGGTACTTCCCTAGTTTGTTAATGAGAAGGTCATGTGAGACTGTATCAACAGTATTACTAGTCTAGATATACCACATCTACCACTTCCCCTTATCCAAAAGGCTTGTTACCTCCCCCGCCCCCTCCTCCCCCCAAAAAAAAGCTATCAGGTTGGTTTGACAAAATTTCTCTTACAAATCCATGTTGAGTGTTACTTATCACTAGGGTCATCTCAAATTCATGGTTCACTTTGGTCAATTTCATGGCCACAGGGTCTTCCAGATGTTTACAACTGAAATTTCATGTTATAACTATAGGGTGTTGATCCAACAGGGGATTTTAGGGAATCCCAAAAGTATTGCAGGGGGGCTTCAAGACTGCCATAGACACTTATGTACTGTCTGCACAGCCCAGCTCTGAAAGGCAGCAGAGCGGAATTTCTTGCAGAAAGAAAGGGGCTCCCAGAGGCAGAGGTAGGTATGATCTCCCTAGTTGCTGGGAGGGTCCCAACGGGAGCTCTTAACTGCTAGTCAGACTCAGGGTGAGTGGTGGATTAATGCATGGACGGGAAGGCCTGCGCTCTGGGGCCCTGGACAACTTGAAAAATATATGCCTTGATCCTGGCATGGAATCCCTGAGCTCCATCAAGAATTGCAGGGGCTGAAACCTTGAGCTCTGGTGTCCTGAGTCCCTGCAGGAGCCATGGTGGCTGAAGCCCCAAGCCCTAGCTGGAGTCATGGGAGGGGGGAGGAAGAAAAGGGTGAAAGCCTGACACTCAGTCAGGAGCTGTGGGGTGTGAACTCAGGTAGGAACCGCATGGGGTGGAAGCCCTGAATTCTGAGCTGGATCTGTGGGATGTGGTAGCCCCCAACCCAAGTCCTTGAGCCCCGGCAGGAGAGACAGAGGGCAGAAGCCCTGAGTCCCAGCTGGAGATGAGGTATTCTCCAGCCCTAGAAGGAGCTGCTGGGAGGGGACAGCATTCCTATCCATGTGCTCAGGACGTAGGCAGAGAGGAGAGGAGAGGATAGATGGCAGCAGCAATCCCAGAGCACAGGTACCCCGATCCTGAGCAGTAGCCATGAGGCGAGGAGGGAACAGAAATCCTGGAGCTCAAGTGCCCAGAGCCCTGGCAGGAACTGCAGGGGAAAAGGGGAAGGGAGGGCTGTCTTCCCTTGTACCATTTTTTAGACTAATGAACTCTTATTTCATAATCACTTTTACCCAAGCTGTCTTCCGCTTTCAAATTCTCAATCAACTCTACTTTTAATGTCAAGGATTTAAAAGTTGCTTTGAGAGTTCAAAACTGCCATTACTGAGACTCCTTGCAGCAGGATTCAGGAGGCTCAGCCCATCCTTCTGACAGGTCACTCTCTGTCCTCCTGTCCCATTCAAAAATGAGTGAGAGGCAAAAGATTAGGAGATGTTATCCTTATTGCCCTGCTGTCACAGCTTTGGAGTAATTACACCTGTATTCACTCTCTGCCATCCATCAAGGGCACACACTTTTAGGCTTCTAGCACTCAGCAGTCACCTCTCTTGGGGAGAGATCGGCATCTCTCTCCCTCCTGACCAGGAAATATTTAAATATGTCGTTGCCTATGCTGTGATATTTCCAACAAGCCAGAATGCCTAAACAAGCCAACATTTGCATTTTGCTTCCTCTCTAGAAGCAGTGAATAGAGTAATTGTCAGCAGTTACAACCTGCCACAAGGTTCTTCTTAAACATTTGTTATTAAGGTAAAACCCTGAAAGAAGATGTATTAAAATCAATTAAAGAATGTAGATGCATTCTTTTAAAAAGCTTATCAGAGCCCACCCCAACTCTCAACACCCCCTACTCATGGTCTGTAACAGATGTAATTGGGTTTTCCCTGTGGCTTCAATTCCATGAATGTCTCAAATTCAGAACTAGAATTGAGACAGGGCATGTCAGCCTGTTTTTATTAATACAATTCAGACCTTTGATTTTCAACCTTTAGGAACAGGTAATCAGCAGACAATCATCCTCGCAGGGTTTAGCTGCAAAAGGCTGGGTTTTTGCATAAGTGGTGGGAGATTTGCATTTACCTCCCCCTAGGCATGTCCCTTGAAACCTACTTCATGCTTATTGTCCCAGAAATATATTCTTTCTGATAAAATTTCAATATAGTCCCTTGAATTCCCTGACCTTACATCACATATCAATGCTAGAGAGGTTTATAACAATCCTGGCCTACAATAACATATACATTTTGCCTTTAATACAATAAAGTTTTGCAGGGATATTGTAGGAAATTGCCATATCTGTCATACCTGCTGTCCAATAAGGTCTCAGTGATTTATTAGGGAGTTTTAGAGGGATAGCTGAGTTAGTCTGTAACAGGAAAAACTTAAAAAACAACAGATAAACTAGTAGCACTTTAAAGACTAACAAAACATGTATCACGAGCTTTCGTGGGAAAAACCCACTTCTTCAGATGACCATAGTATACTCCGGTCTTCTGAAGAAGTGGGTTTTGCCCACGAAAGCTCATGATACTATCTACATGTTTTGTTAGTCTTTAAAGTGCTACTAGACTATTTGTTGTTTTTTAAGTTTTTCATTAGGGAGTATCAGCAACTATTCAGGAAAAAATCATTTTCCTAGATCAAATTAGTTAATTAGTGAAATTTATTTCCACACTTCTACCAAACTATTATTTGTTTCTTAACATTCAGTAACTCCCCAGACAGAACATGTGGTCACTGCTACTGAATGTGATGGCTTTTTGTCTGAGTGGCAAAGAAAAGAGGATGCATTTGAGTCATGAACAAGAGGAAATGGACATGCACTTAACTGAGCACAGACAGGGGAGATAGGAAATGGGTAGATCACATCGTGGTGCTTACTCACTAGGTGCATAAAGAAAGGGAGGGTATTTATGCCTTCATAGTCTAGAATCACAGAATCATAGTACTGGAAGGAACAATGAGAGGTCACCAATTCCAGTCCCCTGCATTCATGGCTGGAACAAGTGCCATCACATTTGGAAAGCCACCAGCAGGCCCACACCACTTTGTTTACCTAAAGGGTTAATAGCCACAGAGCCTTGCAGCTCCCATTGGCTCTGGTTTGCCATTTCCAGCCAAGGAGAACCATGGGAAGCCGCATGGCCCAGGCCACCACTTCCCACCGCTCAACATGGCTGGAAACAGTGGATGGCACTAATGGAAGCTGCGAGGCTCTAACTACTGACCCTTTAGGTAAACAAAGTGATATGGGCCCACTAGCAGCTTTCCCAAAATGGGCCCGCAGTCCACTTTGGGAAACACTGATCTAGACCATCCTTCACAGATATTTGTCTAATCTGCTCTTAAAAATCTCCAATGATGGAGATTCCACAGCCTCCCTCTGTGATTTATTCCAGTGGGTTAGACACCATGACAGTTAGGAAGTTTTTCCTAATCTACAACCTAAACTGCCTTGCTTCAATTTAAAGCCATTGCTTCTTGTTCTATCATCAGAAGTTAAGAAGAATAATTTTTCTCTATCCTTTTTTAAACAACTTTTTAGGAACTTGGAAACGGGTATCATGTCCCTTCTCAGTCTTCTCTTTTCCAGATTAAACAAACCCAGTTCTTTCAATCTTTCCTCATAGATCCTGTTTTCTAGACCTTGAATCAATGTGGTTGCTCTTCTCTGTACTTTTTCCAATTTGTCCACATCCTTCTTGAACTAGAGCCCAGAACTGGATACAATACTCCAACTGAGGTTTAAGAGACTCTCTCTCAGTCACAGATCATCAGTGTCCATTGTCCCACCCATGGGATTAGTGTGGAAATGAGATTTATAAACTGATTTACGCTTGCAATAGTTTGCTTTTTTCTGTAAGACTTTTACTCTCACAACCAGATTGGCAGAGTGAGGTAGGTAAGGAGATTAGGTTAATATGCCACAATTTAGTAGATGGCAGTTATTCAGTACAGGTCTCATTACAGAGGGGATATAGTTCCATGATAAACAAGAGTTGGAAATGGATTTAGTGGAAGACATTTCCCAAGGAAGCAATGTGTTGTAGTTCCTTACATCAGGTACAGCCGGGATACATCTCCCTCTTTTCAAGTACCAATTTAGATGGAAACAATTAAGGAAAGAATGATGACCTGCACTGTACGATTTATTGCCAGGTATTCCCAAGAAGTCTGAATAAGCATTACAATATCAGAGCCTTACCTATTCCACATTTTTATGTATATCCATCATTTCTTATCAGTGGAATAAAGACTTTGATCCTAGAGTTGCGGTCCACCATTTTTTGCTCCATTCAACAGTGCAAAGGGGTCCTAGACCTGGCAGATCAGACTCACAGATAAGCACCTTATTTAGGAGGTTGTCCAAGTTGCCATTGCAGTGCTTTGCCACCATCCTAGCTACACAGCCAGAACAGGGGATGTGGTCGAGGCAAAGAGCCAGCTTTGGCTGGACAGCATCTAAATGATGCTGTGTTGTTACAAATTAACTTTGGGACTACTGACAGCAGGTACAGATTAGAACACCCTACAAGGTCTTGTAACCTATACTGCAGGGCTGGAGTGATGCTGAGTAGCATCAGGAAACACAAAAGCACCCAATAATTTCTCACTTGTGCCAAGGATTCCTTTTGTTCTAGATTTATGACAATTAAGCTACAAATATGGGACTGAAAAGAAACAATAAACACCAATATCAGGTAATGAAAAATGACATATTAAAAATGCATTCAGTTTGTAACGAAATGTCATTTATACCATACCAGCTTGGGATTATTGTTCTGTGCACATCACAGAATACTGTTATGACAGTGATCACCTATTACACAGGCCTTAAAAACAAATTACTGAACTATGCTTCTTTAAGGGGTTTAGTAGTTAACATTTAAAACAATTCTTCAGTACACTTTTAGCTCGGAAATCAAGAATGGCTACATTAAAAAGCTGTAATTTAAACCTCACCATAAAAGAGAATCATATTCTTCTGTTGAGGGTTAATTAATTAGACTAAGATAACAGAACATTTCTATACTAAACAACAAGGAACTGAATTTTATTAGCATCACTAAAGTTACTCAAAATAACAACTTAATTTCTAAGTTCTCTTATAATGTCTCATTTGCTTCTATTCAAAATAGAAGAAATCAATATTTCTGCATTTTACAACGTGATTTAAAATTTTCTATGTTACAAAGGGACAAAATCTATTAACTTTAAAAAATGAGCTGCTATTCAAAATGCCATGTAAAAACGCTGCTAATGTTAAAGTACTAATTAGAATTTTTTGTTCAAATGCTAGTTGTCAGTTCCCATTAATTTGGGCAAAATTTACTGTAATATAGTAAAACCATCATGTCTCTGCCATAATTATATTATTTTTGGATCTACAATGAAGTACAGAGAGACTACTGATGCTGTGCTGACAAAAAAAAGGGGGGGGGGTGGAAAAGGAAGGCCGAGGAAGGAACCTAGGAGAAATGGTATAATTAGTATATTTAAGTTAGCATTCTTTTAATTCATTTTATTTGTTAGCACATTGGGAACCATGATGTTAGTTCCACAATGTTCAAGCAGAAGTATACATGGAAATCCACACTAAGTTTTGCTGAAAAATCAGCAACATGGTCTATTCTCTGAAAAAAAACATTTTCTGATCAAAACCCAAGTCAGTATAATATTAACTAGAACAAACACATCTGTTAGAGAAGAAACAGGTGTGGATGGGATAGAAAGGACTACTTTATTGCCTACACACATTTACCTTGGACATTCAACACAATGTCTGAGTGGCAACAACCTGGTGTTAATCACACCCTTTTATCTATTTGAGTATGTTAATTCACATGTCTATCACTACTTTTAATAAAGCCTTATTTAGTAATGTTCACTCCCAAAAATATTAATAAGTAAGTGATGAATACTATTATATCTACCCCAATTACTATTTATTTAATTCCTAATTAAATAAGCAATTTCTTATACTACAAACTAACAAATTACAGTGATTACAAGGAATTTGACCCTGGAAATGTTATGACGAGACAATGAGGATAAGCAAGAGACACAACAAGGTAGAGAAGCTTCATATCTATCTGGTTTCCTAGGCTACAAAACAGAGGGAGAAAGATCAAGGACATATATATCAAAACTTAATACTGGTCTCAACTGGACCCTATCATCCCAAACTACAAAACAAAGGAAAAGGACATGTCCAAGAATAATGCCTGTTGTAGCTGAATTCTTAAACACCAATGCAAACTGGCCATTCCAAACTCCTATTAACTTTACACACACACACCCACAACATCTATACTACAGTCTAAAGTAATATATAAAGTAATCACAATTACATTGGTTTTAACAAATATTATTTCCTTGTTTAGAATTATAAATCTTATTTCAATGTTCTGAATGTTTTTAGAGTTTATTGGTATATTTGAATACAAGTTCTCAGATCGTTTTATCTCAACATAATGCACTATTTGCCTTTTTTGTTTTTCACTTGCCATAGCACCATCATGTGAGAGCCAATGACACAATCAACATTTATTCTGCTTTTCAAACATCTATGCTTCATCCCAAACTTCAGTTTACCTTCGTTGTTTATCATGGATGCCCACAGAAACATTTGCTGGTTATGACGAACAGTGTTTATATTTCCCCAAAGCAATCCCGAAATGCTGAACATTTTCCATCAGATTCCTGAGCAACTCAAAATACTAGGGTTCCACAAATTCCCTTCTTCAGATTTTCCCTTCCCCAAGAGAGCAATCACTGAGAAAAGCAACTATAGTTGTATGAAGGTATAGAAATTTGCTGTTCCCCAGGGATGTGCTTCCCTAGCAGTGGGAATCAGTTTGCATTATTTCATAGCAGTAAGCTCTGCATGGTTAGCTCTTTAGTATATAAAGTCACTTCATCCAGTTCAATTCTTTGTTTTCCCTTTTTTTTTCCCTCCAAAGTAACTCTAAACTACCTTAAAACACCTTCATTACAGAAGTGATTCAACCAGTACTGCTGCAAACTGTGGAGATGTAAAAGCTGTTAAAAATGTATTAAATGCTGTCCGTGCCACAAGGGTACTAGTGTAAAATGACCTTAAGTTTAAAGGCTCCCTATGAAGGCAGAACAGTAATCTCCTCTGCTTCTCCTAATGAATAACAAATGGGCCTTCACAATTCATTTACTTCAGAACAAGCTGCCATTACAAGTCATTTTGTTTTTTTTAAAATTTGCAGTAATGTATCATCTTGCCTGACTATATGTCATTTTTAGAAGGTCAGCAAAGGTATGGAACTCTGCTTCTTTCTTTTTTTCCCAAGATATGACAAACTTTGACAAAGTGCTGATCAGCCTGTTCTGATATACTGTATCATACATCTTGAACTCATACAAAATACTTCCTGTTTTGTAAAGTTGGGAAAATACTAAGTTCTTCAACATAACTTTGTTATTAAATGAATAACTAAAATATTTAAGGATAATTTAATGACTAAAATTAAGACTTTCTTAGGTTTTTTTTTATTGTTGATATTTGTTGTACCCTAAAATTTTATTTCAGTTTGAATGTTCAAAAGTTAATTAAAAGATCACTCCTATTTATCTTTATTTCACAGGTATTTGGAAACATATATTATGTTGCTATGGACAATTAGCCTTTTATCCAATTTTACTTGATAGTTAAACTCTCCCACCCTAAGGTTTTAATTATCCTCTCAGCTCGCATGCTTAGCCCTCAAATTCATGCAGCTGGAAATCTGCCTCAGTGATGTTATAACCTTGTTAATGTAACAAAAGAGGAGTTTACTTAAAACTGTACTGACTATGGACTTACGCCAAATTTACTTGAAAGAGGAAAGAGACTGTCAAAAATCCTATAGTAAACACAGAAAAGCAGTTCTTTCATAACCTTCACCTTAATTCATATAGACAAGCAATTTACATGTAAGTGGATTCATATGGCCAGCAAGGGGCCTCCTCTCTTGAGCAGGAGTATTCTTTGTACCCTGCCCCCTTAAAAAAAATGAAACAGTTCACTTTACTGAAATGGCAGATGATCTCCAATCTTTTTAATCACAATAAAACATAATTAAGATAAACATTTATAAAGCTAGTCAGCATCAATAAAGACAGCATGAATTTCACAAAGCCATTTTCAACTTCAGCTGGTTTACTGTCACATGCATATTTTAAATTCAATAGAGGTTTTTATGTGAAGAGTGTAAAGTTGCACTTCTAATGAGGTAATAGTTATATTAGCCTTAAGTGGAAGTTGCTTGTCAAATACTGATATCCCCCATTCATTTATTTGCCAAATTACAGTAGGGATTTCCGAACTTCATCTGTTAATTAGATTCATTTTAGGCTATAGTCTAACAAAAGCTTACATTAGACCAAACAAAACATTATTATATGAAAGTGCTGAAGGGAGACCTTGCTAAGAGAGCAAAAAATATAAACCATATTTCTTATGCAACTGTGAAAATACTGTAGGCATTTTTCAGTCTGATTGGATCCTTACTTTTTAATTTTTTATTTTTTGAGGGGGGAAAGGAACCAGGTGTGTTGTGGGGGAGATGGGAAGAAGGAACCAATTTTCCACAAAACATAAAGGAATCAGTGTTTTTGTTTCAGCAGTTTTATTTCAGTTGCGTTCTATGACAAAAATCTAATCTTAAAAGGAAAAAAATGGATAACAATCAAGGTTCTTTCATCCACACTAAAAATTTAAATATTTTTGAACAGGCAAAAAGTCTATTTTTCTTGAAGCTCACAAATGTCAAGAGTATTTTCTGCTCTGTTAAGAGGATGTATTAGGTTGCTGGGCATGATATGACGATCTACTACACTGTATAGGCTTCTGTTCTTTGGATGCTATTGTAATTTATGTCTACTTTTATGCTACTGATTCACACAGCATTTCCAACATCAGCTATGGTCTAAACTTCACAAATATGCACCCAGACCACACAGAAGATAAAAGAGAAGATCACAGACTACCTTCTTCTTGGGATAGCCATAAAAGACCAGAATCAGGCTATTCAGTTACTAAAAATATTTGTAATTGAAAAATGCTTTATAAAACATGGTAATATTTCAAAATGTTAGATAATCAAAAATTACATACAGTGGAGCTATTTGTGATGCCTGTTGAGAGGCTTTTGAGCTCCCCACCCAGGGCTCAAAGCATGATCAGTATTGTAATGTAGTAACACCTAGGAGTCCAAGTATTTGACCAGGACCCCATTCTGCTAATGAACAGAAGGAGAAGCCCAGCACATATTTCTAGTTTTAGACAGGATTGTACTTGGAGAAGTTACCCCTCCATAGCTACAATTCTATTTTTAACACACTACCTCAATCAGAGCTAGCATGGGAATGTCTCCCCAAGGTAGATTTCACACATTCCAGCTCTAGTGTAGACATACCCAGAGTATGGCATCCCTTTATTTCCTCCCATTCGTCCCAGCCTCCAAGCCCTACAATCTGAGCTTTACCCCTTGACCCAAGGACAACAAGACATAACTAGCACCAGAGCATACAATGGTGATCATGGATTATCAAGTGACATCACTGTAGATTGATAATGTTCTTCCATCTATGACTGGGTGACTTTTCTCTAAAGCATTCCCAATCTGGTAGTTATGGAAAACTAAGTGTATGAAGCACTTACACTGATGTAAATGCTGAGTAACTTCACTGAAACCCATGAAATTATTCTAGATCTATGCCTGTGTAATACAGTATAATTTGGCTCTTTGTCTCAAATCCAGGCCCCACATTAGTTTTTGTACTGTCACAAGACTCCCAGGTAGGTTAAGGTCCTTAGTTTGCAAACACTTAAGCTTAGTATAATTTTATTCAAGGATAAGGGATTAAATTATTTATATTATGTATACACATGTATAAATTCATTCAAGGATAAGGGATTGAATTCTTTATATTATGTATACAGATACATGCACACACAGAGAGAGCCTTTGTGAAAACACTGCATCAACAGGCATAACATTTATAAAGAAAAAAAAGAAAAATTTCTGTCATTTAATGATAAACAAGATGTGTTCATTTTAATCCTAAATGTTTCATATCTTTTCTATATATTGTCAATGGGAATTCTTTCAGTAAAATGTAAAATGGTGAGACAAAAATGACTTAAAGTGCAATAGTAAATAATGGTAAAATATTACTTTTGTATAAGACTTTATAAACATAATGTCAACACTTCAGTGAGTAAGGAAATATTTTACTTCAGTTTTATAGTTGGGAAATCGAGACACACAAATCAAGGACTACATTTTCAGAGGCACTCACTAATTATGAGTACCGTATTTTCCGGCGTATAAGACGACTTTTTATACTAAAAAACATCCCCCAAAAATCGGGGGTCGTCTTATACGCCGGGTATAAACATACTGTAGCTTCGGCTACATACATAACGTCCCTGTGCTGATACTGTATGTACCGCGCTGAGCCAATCACGGCAAGCGGTGTCATCTATTAATGCATACAAAGCCTGCTCGGATTGGCTGAGTCAGAGAGGCGGGCTATTACAACCTTTGCCAATCCGAGCAGGCTTTGTATGCATTAATAGAATACACCGCTTGCCAGGATTGGCTCAGCGCGGTACATACAGTATCAACACAGGGACGTTCTGTATGTAGCCGAAGCTACAGTACTGTATTAGGGCACATCCAGCGGGCTGGTGTTATTAAATGGTGTTGCCTCAGAAGGGGGGGTAGTCTTATACGGCGAGTATAGGCCAAAACCTATGTTTTAACTGGAAAATTAGGGGGTTGTCTTATACGCCCAGTCGCCTTATACGCCGGAAAATACGGTACTGCAAACTCTGGCTGGTGCTTAGGAGGATAGGGTCAAAATTTAAAATGATCTGGACAAACTAGAAAAGTGGTCTGTGGTAGATAGGATGAAGTTTAATAAGGAGAAATGAAAAGTACTCCACTTAGGAAGGAACAATCAGTGGGAAGTGATTGTCTAGGAAGGAGTACCGCTGAAAGGGATTTAGGGGTTATAGTGGACAACAAGTTAAACATGAGTCAACAGCGTGACACTGTCGCAAAAAAAGCAAACATTATTCTGGGATGCATTAACAGGAGTTTTGTGAGCAAGACACGACAAGTAATTCTTCCACTCTATTCTGCACTGATTAGGTCTCATTGGAGCATTGTGTGCAGTTCTGGGCACCACATTCCAAGAAAGATGTGGAAAAATTGGAGAAGATCCAGAGAAGAGCAACAAAAATTATTAAAGGTCTAGAAAACATGACCTTTGAGGGAAGACAGAAAGAAGTGGGCTTGTTCAGTTTGGAAAAGAGAAGACTGAGAGGGGACATGATAGCAATTTTCAAATATCTGAAAGGATGTTACAAGGAAGAGGGAGAAAAAATGTTCTCCTTGGCCTCTGAGGATAGGACAAAAAGCAATGGGCTTAAACTGCAGCAAGGAAGGTTTTGGATGGACATTAGGAAAAACTTCCTAACTGTCAGGGTGGTTAAATACTGGAATAAATGAGTTAGGGAGGCTGTGGAATTACCATCAGTGGAGATATTTAAGAGCAGGTTAGACAGAGACCTGTCAGGGATGATCTAGACCAGTGGTGGACAAAAGGGCCTTTGCGGGCCGGATCTGGCCCGTGGAGGCTCTCCTGCTTTCCCACCCCAAGGCCAATTAAGGCCTGGGGACGGGAGAGCACCTGAAGCCTCCTACCACTCTGCAAGGAGCACGTGGCATTTGAAGTGCTGAGTGCTGCTCGCAGGGTGGGGGAAGAGAGGAGGAGGCTTCGCACACTCCCCCGTTCCCAGGCCAATCAGGGCCTAAGGGCAAGGAAGCTGCGTGAAGCTTCCTTCGCCCTGCCCCTGTGAGAAGCCCACAGAACTTCAAAGTGCCATGTACTCATCGCAGGGCGGGAGGAGTCTTCCTGCGCTTCTCTGCCCCCAGACCCTATTGGCCTGGGGGGTGGAGGAGTGTGCCAAGCCTCTTCCAGGGCATGGGTGCCTAGTGGGAAGAGGGGGCAAAGGGGCTCCCCCACCCCAAGACCAATCATGATGTGGGGGTTGGCCAGCTACGCCCCTTCCTGTTTTGGCCCTGCCCCTTCCAGGGTGACCCGGGGCTACTTCAAAAATTTCTGAAGTGGCCTCCAGGCAAAAATTATTTCCCACCCCTGATCTAGACAGTGCTTGGTCCTGCCGTGAGGGCAGGAGACTGGACTTGATGACCTCTTGAGATCCCTTCCAGTTCTATGATTCTATGAAACACAAAGGACCTAAATGGACATAGTAAGAGGGACAGATGCTCAGTACCATGAAAAATCATGCTTCAAGCTGACAACCCAATATTAATGGACATGTGTGAAAAGGTAGGGCTAAGTGACTTGCCAAAGGTCCCACTGGACATCTGTGGGGTAAGGCCAGGAATAGACACAACGTCTTACATTTGTTACATAGGCTAATAGAATAACTTGTTGGCAGAGACTTAAGGGAGCAAGATTTAGAAGTGAATTTTTTCAGGTTTTTTTCTTCTGAAGCCAGAAGTCAGGCAAGGCAGAACTAGACTTATAGTTGGATGCATAGATAGAGAAGATATTTATGTTCTCTCAAACTGTCCAGTGAGCATCTTGTTAGGTATGTTTCTCCAAATTGTTCCAGGCAACAGAGTAAAACTGAGTAAAATCAAATGCCTGGCCTGTTGCTTGTCTGGAGAAACACAATTGAGCTTGTAATGACACAGGTAAATTATGTATGAAACAAATGAGTTAGGTATTGCAAGTATCAAGACTGGCTTTGGTTCTGTGATCCCAAAGGAGGGGTTGGGGATTAAATAGCTTTCACATAATACAGCACCTATCTTAAATATTATCTCCTAGGGGTTTACATGTATTTCCTACCCATAAAGCTGCCTGTAGCCCAGGGGTGTCCAAACTTTTTTCAAAGAGGGCCAGATTTTATGAAGTGAACATGCGTGAGGGCCGACCATTTTTCCTGACATTCTTTGAACCATTAAAATTAAATGCAAATTAACTATTTATGCAAAGTTTATTGCAAACGGCATACTTTTCATTTCGTCACATGGATGACAAATCTAAACAGGTGTTAAATCACTCTGCCTTTCATATCTGAAGGCCAGATGAAAAAAAATCCAGGAAGCTGAAATATATGTCAGGAACATTGTAAAGTACATTACATATTATTGGTAATAAAGGTTGTCTGTCAACTTTTAAGTTAAAAAAATATGAACAGGAACATAACACCAAGTATACATGTTGTGTCCAAATATATTTATAACTGATTTAGACCAACTGACATTAACTGAGATTTTACAATGTATTCATCTCAATACATATGGATTCATTGGAGGCCATAAAAGATAGATATTGCCAAATTACCTGTGGGGCCGTATTAAACCGGAACACGGGCCGCAATTGGCCCACGGGCCGGACTTTGGACATGCCTGCTGTAGCCCATTGCAGAACAAGAGGATAACAGGCGATAAAAGTCATGATTCCCTCCACTTGACTGATTCACAAAGATGAGTCACCTGTCTTCTTGACTGGAAGATGAGCACTATATGGTTGTCACTGAGGCTATGTCTAGACTGCAGGCTTCTTTCGAAAGAGGCTCTTTCGAAAGCATCTTTCGAAAGAGCCTCTTTCGAAAGATCGCGTCTAGACTGCAGGTGGATCTTTCGAAAGAGCAATCCGCTTTTTCGAAAGGGAGCACCCAGCGAGTCTGGATGCTCTCTTTTGAAGAAGCCCTATTTACATTGAAGAACGCCTTCTTTCGAAAGAGGAACTTTCGAAAGAAGGCGTTCTTCCTCATGAAACGAGGTTTACCGCCATCGAAAGAAAAGCCGCGTTCTTTCGAAATAATTTCGAAAGAACGCGGCTTGAGTCTGGACGCAGGGGAAGTTTTTTCGGGAAAAGGCTACTTTTCCCGAAAAAACCCCTGAGTCTGGACACGGCCTGAAAGAAAATGAAGTAAATGGAAAGGAGCATATGCTAGGAGTTCAGAGTTAAAAAGAATAAGCTCTAGAAATTAGAAGGAAATGTGGTATTAGATTGATCCTCAGGAGCTTGTGTGGACTGGTTTTGGTGAGGGTCAAATGTAACAAAGATAACTGTGTGCATGTTCAAGGTGGGGAGATTCTAATTACAAAAAATATTTTTAGATTTTTAATTTAGGTGCATGAGTCATAGTTGCCATTAGTATCTACACATTTACAAAACCTGGTGTACACTAAGAAAAAAATATTCTAATAAAGAAAAAGTGTCTTTCACTTTCTTGTTAACTTAACATACTTTTAAAAGAACAGTAGTAAATATTAAGATGCCGCATAATAAAACTGATTATCAACTAAAAAATTAGTATCATGCTAATTCTTATAAAGTGCTCAAATATTCACGAGCAATGGTCCACAATACAACAACTTTCAAAAATGATTCTGCATCATCTTTACTAATATCATATGTTAATAAGGGAAAGCTAATATGTATCGGAATAGAATATGGTGATATTAAAATGTGCTCCAGGCTTGACTATCACTTTGTAAAACAGTGAATGTCAAGGTTATTAATGGCTTGCTATCAGTAACATTAACATAGGTCCCTTTAGTTCCCTTTTCTCCTTCCTAGCCCTTCTGATTGGGATATTTCTTGCTCCTCTCCCTAAAAGAGGAAAAGATCCCTTTCCCTTTCTATTTCTACATCAGTTGACTCCTCTCCTCTCTTCTCTTCAGGACCAATATGCACGTCCATAACAGTAGCACCTCAACATCATCTAACAGTGCAGTAAGTGATGTGAGAAGCAATAATACATGCAGTCTTCTTTTTTCTCTCTCTCTTCCTTTATACAGGTTGAAAATTGTGTGTGTTTATTTATTTTAGTAATAAGAGCAATTTTGAGGAAGTACACTCTATACTTGATACTAGTGCTGAAGATTAGTTCTTAGTGTATAAATGAGTCTGCTCTGCAATTTTCGACTGGTCCCAAAGAGATATTGGCAGTATGCAGAGTTTTTTCTTGCTTTCCTAGCCCCACAATTAAAGCAGAATTCTGTGGATGCCCTCTGTTCCCCCAAAGCAGCCAGCTACAGAACTATTTGGTTGCCCCTTGCTACTGTCTGAAGGGAGCCCTATAGATCTTCTTAGATGTCATAGCAAGAAGTGGGGCATATTCCTAGTTTGGAGTCCCTAAACAAAAATTGGAGGTGACTGGTTAACTAAGGTCCTTAAAGCAGCCACAGATGACCAATTCTGTACTCTCCTTTCACAGGGAAACTTTCCACTGGCATACACCTCTTGTTGTGGAGGTGACTATGCCACCTTTTATGTCAGCTGTACATAAATTAGGACAGAGCTCATGCTATCCCTTCTAACCTGTGCTGGGCCCAAGCAGCTCTGGATCAGGACCCTACAAGCAGGATAATGCAGAAAATCAGGGCCTTAACAAACTAGTGTAAAATACCATTTAATCCATGGACATTTGCTACTTTAGGGTGCAGCTACACTGCACCCTTACCTCAAAATAGCTTATTTCAAAATTTGGCACCATCTACACGGTGGCAAATTTTGAAATAAAGTGCTATTCCGAAACATCCCTTAACTCTCGTGGAATGAGGTTTACAGGGATGTCGGAATAGCAAGCTCGTTGTTTCAAAATAACAGGCTTGTTCAAAAGACACGGAATAGCTATTTTGGGATACTTCCGGTATCTAAATTCAGCACAAATAAAACTCCAGGTTGAACCTCCTTAATCCGGGACTCTGGTCCAGCAACATCCATGGTGCCTAGGACTGCAAACTGGCTGGGACCCCATCCGGGTGAGGCAGCAGTGGGACTGGCGAGCCTCATCCGTGGGGAGCCCTGGCTGAGCAGAACAGCAGTAGGGCAGCTGGCAGCAAAAACTGGGCAGCCGGCATCACCAGGGATCCCTGGCAGAGCGTGGCAGAACTACAGCAGCAGGCAAGCCTCATGCCTGGGGTGCGGCAGAAGCAGGGCAGCCAGCAAAGCCCAGACCCAGGGAATGGCAGAAGCAGGGCAGCCAGCTCGAGCCCAAATTGAAACCACACAGGCTGGAACCCAGTGGCAGTGGGGCTGGAGGGGAGCCAAGGGTGGAGAAGCATCCTAGGAGGTTGGTGGCAGGGACCTTCCGGGCAGAGAACCTCTCCTGATCCAGGAAATTCCCTCTTTTGGAATGGGTCAAGTCCTGAGGGTGCCGTATCATGGAGGTTCAACCTGTAGTAGGATTTGGATGATTTCATCCTAGTTTCTAGCACAAAAGACTATCACACTATGCATCAGAATTTGGCAGCTGCTGCTCAAGAATGTCCAGGAATAAAAGCAGAAGTATTATCAGTTAAAATTAGGTTCTTTAGCACAGCTGTGTGGGTGTAGTTTTCACAGTGGCTACATATGTAACGTGTAGTTCACACCCCATTATTTTATATAACAAACTATATCATAGCCAAGTATTTTCCACATTACTTGCTTATAAGCTAAGTAAAAGAAATGCAAGTATTAAGACAGCTAAAAATAGCTCATTGACAGATCTCATTTGACTTGTCAAGGGGTATGTCTATACTTGCTCCCTAGTTCGAAGTAGGGATGCAAATGTGGGCATTCGAAGTAGTCAATGAAGCGGGGATTTAACTATCCCGTGCTTCATTAGCATGATCTTGCTGGCACGTTACTTCGATCAACAGCTGTTTCGAAAGTGAAAGTGCGCACCAGGAAGCGTTAGTTCAAACCAAACCCCTTGGTTCAAACTAACATTACTCCTCAAAAAATGAAATTAAGAGATGAAGCAATTTTCCACTTTTTTTTCAGAAGAGGCTTTTCTGGCATTTGGCCCATCTATACAGGGCTAAATGTGGGGAACATGTTAATTTTTTTAACGCATTAATTGTAGGCGTTTCCACAGCGCTGCCCCTTTGAAATGCCCGAAGCCCAGGGTCAGCTGGGGACTCCAGCTGATCTCAGGTTCTTACTGAGCTGCCCCTTTGAAATGCCCTGGCAGCGTATCAAAGGGACAGTACCGTGGAAACACTTGCAATTAACGCATTAAAAATTAATATGTTAATTGTGCTCTGCGTCAATCACAGGCATTAATGAAAGTTAATTGACAGCCTTAACCAGTGTGTTGACTGAGGTTAGCAATATTGGAGCCTGAAGCTGATCAGTGCTGCCCTATGTGTCACTGAGGACTGAGAGAATTACCCTAAGAGGGTTTCATGCACACACAGAGACATACACACACAATATTCTTGAAAACATGTTAGCTTTTTTTTCAGTTTCCCACTCCCTCATTGCTGTGTTTGAAGGCAATTTTTCTGACTATAGTATCAGGAATTGACAGACCCGCTAACAGGGGGGACAAAAAGGGCAATTGCCCCAGGGCCCAGTGATTCTAAGGGGTCTGGGACTCCAGAGCTCCATGGTGTGCACGGTATCTGTCTCTGAGAGCTGCCGGGTGAGGGGGCACTAGGTTCCCTGGGCAGTTCTGGTGGCCCCATCCCTTCCAGTAGTGCAGAGCTGGCCCCTCCCTCCACATTGCCCAGAGGCCTGGCAAACCTGTTGGCTCAGCAACAGAAGCCTTCATTCTCTCATTGACTAAAGTTCAGTACATAAGAACAGCCATCTAGCCCAGTATCCTGTCTGCCGACAGTGGCCAATACCAGATGCCCCAGAGGGAGGGATCACAACAGGTAATCCTCACATGATCCCTCCCCTGTCACCCAAGTTTGGCTGAGATCAGTCATGGCGGAGTACATCTTTCTTCCTGTGGAATTAATTTTTAGATAAAATGCTTGTATTTTTATTATTTTCGTATTTTAAAACTAACATTATGCAATGGACACTTTTTAAAAGTTGCGGGTAGAGTTTTCAATATCAAACATTTTTATTTTCATTTATAAGGTAATACTAAGCCAAACTACACAATCACCTAACTTTAGATTAAATTAAAACATCTTGGAAGAAAGTTAAGTACTGTAGTACTTCTAAACATCAGTATACCTTGATAATATACAGGCAGTCCCCGGGTTACGTACAAGATAGGGACTGTAGGTTTGTTCTTAAGTTGAATCTGTATGTAAGTCGGAACTGGCGTCCAGATTCAGCCGCTGCTGAAACTGACCGCCAGTTCTGACTTACATACAGATTCAACTTAAGAACCCCAAGCTTCCCCAAGTCAGCTGCTGCTGAAACTGATCAGCGGCTGATTCCAGGAAGCCTGGGGCAGAGCAACTCTGCCTCGGGCTTCCTGTAGTCAGCGCTGGTCAGTTTCAGCAGCGGCTGACTTGGGGACGCCTGGGGCAGAGCAGCTGGGGTGCTGCTGGGTTGCTCCAGTAGCATCGGTCCTCGGCGCTACTGGACCAACCCAGCAGCACCCCAGCTGCTCTGCCCCAGGCATCCTGATTCAGCCACTGCTGAAACTGACCAGCAGCGGCTGAATCAGGACCTGGGGCAGAGCAGCTGGGGTGCTGCCGGGTTGGTCCAGTAGTGCCCAGAGCGGCGCTGCAGGACCAATCGGCAGTGCCCCAGCTGCTCTGCTCCAGGGTCCAAAACAAAAGCCTGGTCTGCTGGGGGGGGGCACACTAGCCGCGCCCCCCCCCCCCAGCAGACCAGGGACACGGGGAGCAGAGCCGCAGCGGCAGCGGGGTGCCGCGCCTCTGAGGCTTTGCTCTGGCAAAGCCTCAGAGGCGCGGGACCCCCCCGCGGCTGCGGCTTCAGTCCCGGTGCCTGTGGTCTGCTGGGGACGGTCCCCAGCAGACCACAGGCACCAGGACTGAAGCAGCAGCAGCGGCAGGTTCCCGCGCTTCTGAGGCTTTGCTCTGGCAAAGCCTCAGAAGCGCGGGAACCCGCCTGGTGCCCCTGGTCTGCTGGAGACAGTCTCCAGCAGACCAGGGGCACCGGAGCAGCTTATGAACGGGGCTTTCTCGCCCCGGAGATCGCAGGTAGCAATCCGCTACCTCGACCTCCAGGGCGAGAAAGCCCCGTTCGTAAGTGCGGATCCGACATAAGTCGGATCCGCGTAAGTCGGGGACTGCCTGTAATCCAGATCTGCATTTTCATTTTTTAGATCTGTAAGCCCCACTGCTTTTTATAAGAATAACCTTCTCACAACATAAACCAGTTTATAATTATTGTATAATGCAAATTATTTTTTTATAGTGTTACTCATTCTAAATAATTATGAAACACTGAACATGCAGCTAGCCTGAATTAAAAAGGTTTTCCAATTTGGCTTTCAATAGATATTTTGTCAAATTATAGGCAACATTTTGATATTTGGTCTTAGCTGAATTGTTTTTCAAATACCTAGTCAAACTATTTAGAAGGTAGCTCCAGTCCCCCACCTACTGTACTGACTATATAAGAATTTTGCCTGTTTTTCCTTACTTCCTTCTTCTTTCTTTCTTTATTTCAAATATCACCCACAACTATCTCTGGAAAACAGGACACATTTTTAGGCAATTCTGGTCCTTTCTGATTCTGCCACCCACGATACTAGCCATTTACTGCCATCATTTTACTGTAGTCAGCTCACTGCCTTCCTGCCTCTGTATCTCTAACCTCCATTCCTTATCACTACTGTTGCTTTTAAACAGCCTTCCCCAGTACCTAAATCCTGCTCCCACTCAGGATTGAATTGCGGAACCCTGGAATACTGGAAATCTGAGGTGTCCTATAGGCCAACCTGCCAAATTGAAACCTGCTCAGATAACGCAAGTTTGCAGCCTGCTCGAATAACGCAAGTTTGCAAATTCAATCCCAAAACTTCTGGATTTGCATGTCTCACATAGGAGACTATAAGAAATAGAACAGTAAATAACGAAAGCAACACAGTGGGGGAAAGGGGAAATTAAAGAACAAGCAGAGTGATAATCCCAAATTGGACAAAAACATATAAAACAGATTCCCACTTGGATAAAATATTGTTTTTTACACTTAATAAGTCATGATAATGGTTTTAAATTACAGGAGAAAGGTTCGCGGACTTGAATACCTATAAACTCAAAACACTGTTTATTCAGTTCTTAAAACCTAAAACTGTGTGAGTTTTGCCAATCCTCTAAATATTTTAGCCCCTATGGCAGGCATTTGATTCAGTCCTCACTCTTGCAATGTGTACTTTAAAACTATCATTTTGCTACTTGTATCATCATGCAGACTCTCTTATTCCCTATAGGTCAATAGTACAAGCAAAAGGGCATTCAGAGTTATGGTCTTTAACCTTTCCAGCATGCATTTGTTGACTTCATGTAACAGGTTCTTGAAAAGAGATTTGAAAAAATCATCAGGTTATTAACTAAGTGCAGTCAGCTTAGCCCATAGGGGTTAGTGTGGGAGAGAGCTTTACACTGCCAATTATGGAGAGAAAATAAATATTTTAGGAGCATAAAAATTGATTAAAAAATAAAGGTAAAAAAGACAAAGGGAATGTCATTGGAGGCTCTGGAGGAGTAGTAGGGAGATTTTATACTGGAGTCTGTAACATAAAATCCCATGAAGAATTCTGAGGTTGGGAGTGATTTGTTCTCATTTCAGAATAAACATAAAACAAGCTGCCACATGATGGATAAACTGCAGTTTCTACTGTTTGGATGCACTGAAGCTATGAAGAAGAGAATTACAGGGCAGGTTTTTTGGTTATAGGGTTTGGGGTTTTTTTTACACTTTTACCGACAAGGAAATAGAGAAGGAATAAAAAAAAACTAAATAAAAAAAATCTAGAGAGATGATCACAGGAGGGTGGAAAAGAAATGATAGGGGTGATAAAAGCCGATGCAGCTGCTGCATCCTCTTCCTTCCCAGATTCTACAGAGGCATTACCCCTAAACCCACCACAATTCTTTGTGGAATTTCCAACAGAAAAAATCACTTAAGCATGAAACTGCTCCATTTTCAAGATCCACACCTTCTACTCTCCTAGACTGACTGAGATAGGCTATAATAGACCAGCTAGAGAAACAATGACAAACTGATTGCTAACAAAAATATGCTGGAAGGGGGTAAGAATGCAGAAAATAAGATGCAGCCCTTCAATACACATTCCCTTCCTGGCTTGCATATGCTTTGCAAATACACACAGATCACTAATTTATCTATCAATTGCAAGATCATTCCCACAATGGAAGAGAAATTCTTCCGAATGGAAGGGATGATACCTCTGGAATCTTGCAAGTTAAAACGTGCTGTTTTCCATGTGACATACTGTATGCAAGGGAAGATGATGATGTAAACCAAGATAAATTTAATCTTATTACAACTACAGCCCTGTGTCTTGCAATGTGAAAAAATGAGCAATACAGTACAGCATAAAAAATAATTTTCCAGCACCTGTTTGGAGAAGGATCTTCTCCCCTAGAATCTAAGCTTGTGTATTTCATAGTTAGAGGGCTGATATTTGACCACTCTCCCAATTATGAAGTGTCCAGATTCAGAAGTTGCTACTGTACTTTTTCTAGTTGTCTGGGTCTGATTGGTTGAATTCCATCTAGGAGAAAATAATTAGAGTCTATCCTTTATATTTGCATACTGTGTGTATCTGAATCATTGTCAGTTTGTTATGTGAGGGCAATGTCATTAATGAAAAAGGCACTACAGCCACTCCCTAGTGAAAAGGAAAACACTTTCTAGGTCTGTACACTTCAAGCTCTTCCTAAGTGAAAAGTCTGCTATGGTGCTCAGCTGCTGCAAAGGGAATACAAGATGTATGAGAGGCTCCTTGCACCTTTTATGCCCTGGAAATACGCAGGCAAAGACCGGGCATAGCATTACCTCCTTTTTCATATTCTGAAGATTGCTTGAATTGGTCTAATTACATTCCAATCCCAAGTTCTGTCATGTTATGAAACCAAATTTTGACTATAACCTATTGAACAAATGAAAGGAGGTGGTACACTTTCTTCCTTTTGTGAATTAATAACCAAATATCACAGATTTTGTAAAAAATGTCATCGGGAAACCAAAGTAGTTCAGTCTGAAAGCATGATTGCTGGGCTCTCATCTAAACAGACACATGGTGATAGTCATGTATCTTTAAATGACTGAGGTGATTTACCAAGTAAATAGTTCACTCACACTATTCTCACAGAGAGAAGCACTTTATTGCCCTGTGCCCCTTTAGAGTTTTTCTTTTTTAAATATCTTTTCATTTTGGTCAAGCAAACTTCTGTTCCAGAGAACAAAGCCTTCATTTGGATTCTCTAATCTTTATGGTACTAGCAAGGTGGTGTCAAAAAAGTTAGTCAAGGCATGCTGAGCTACAGGTCTGTGGGGCAAAAAGCAGTCACAAGAGACTTTCCACCCACCTTAGAAGGAGACCATATTACTATTCTAACTACTTCCTATGGAAGTCACAGTTGTATCAACATCCTGCTGTTTTGTTTGTATTTAACTTGGGATATGACTCTCTATACTCTCAGCATGAATCCAACAATTAAATGGAAACAGTCCACAGGTTACAAAAAACATCCTACTTTTCAAAAGGTTTGTGTGTGTGTGTGTGTGTGTGTGTGTGTACACACCTTTTCTTCACATGCATTAGGAAAGTATCTAATATATATTTAAATCAACTGCTTAAATAGCTTTCATAATAGGGAAAAGATTAAAACAATCTTTTCCAATATATAGGTTGACATTTATTGTGCTTCATGTTAGGACTGAGCAAATTATTTAGAGAAAATTGTTAATATGCATCTTATTTTCAGAACAGTAGACTAGAAAAAAATCCAATCCTGGTAACTTTGTGTAGATAGAGTTGATCCAAATAATAATCACATAATGTCATAGATCCAGTGCTATTTATTCTATAATTATTGAAAAGGCGTTGCTTGTTAGAACAACTGTCTTGAAACTAATTCAGTGATGCACCAATATTTTTACAGGAACATCCAGGTACTACTAGTATTACCTCTGTTTCTGGATAGGAACTGGATTATCCACTTGTTTTCTTCCTTGAACAAGAAGTATTGTAAACTATAATGAATGAATGGAGGCAGCATCATTTCCCAAACACATCTATATTAACAGGACATTATTAGTTTATATTTTGTGAGTTTTAAAAAGTAAGGTAAAAGTACTTTCAGGGAATAGACCTACTCCCAGGTCACTCTGACAATTTTCCTATTTTGCTAAAGTGCTTTTCTTTCCCCTGTTGAGCATGAATTACTCACACAAACAACAGGGAAAACTAAATAACTGGCTGACTACACAAAGTGACTTAAACTGAAAAGATAAGGAAGGACAGAGAACTTCCCAATATGTCCTTCCTCAGTTCACTCCCTCAAAGAGCTTCCTAAGAGTTTATGTTGCTTCCTTTCTTCCTATATCTTCACCATCGATAACACTCTAGAAACACATCCTTCTCCTCACCAAATTACTCAGATTAGACTGTCCCTCCCCTCCTTCAGCTCCTGGATCCATCCAAGATCTCCCAACAATAAAAAAACAGAAACAACAAAAGCCATTTCCTTTGGAAGAGCATGCAAGGCAAGAGAGGGGAGCAATTTCAGAGACCAGCCTCCTGCCTGAGACTGGCCTCTAGTGGCAATTTTAGCAGCCTTTTCCTTGCTTTGCAGTTTAGCTGAATCTTTGATGGGGAGGAAAAGTGTTCAGCTCTCTTGCAATACACAGCAGCCTCAGATTTTCTTTCTCTCATTCCCTGCTTCTTCATTCTCTCTTCTCCCCTCCCCTACTTTTCCTTTCAGATGGAGCTGAATGTTTGGTAGAGGGGAAAAAAAAAAACATGGGAGCGTTCCACTTTTCCCTGAAAAACTGCAAATATGATGATACACAGGTTCTGCCAAAAGCACAAAGAAAATACACTAAAAAACAAATACATGTATTTTTTTAGTCTCTTTCAGTTATAACAACCACAACTGTTCCTGTTATAAATGAAGTGATTTTTAAGTTGGTGGTATCACTACATTGGAGAATCTTATGAAAAAATAACAGATGTTATGGATACCTCTACACTGCAGTTGGAAGTTGCTTCTGAGTGCAGGCAGAAAGACACAATGAGCTCTGCTCAAGATAACACATTCAAAATCTCAGAGGGGTAGCCGTGTTAGTCTGTAACTTAAAAAACGAGTAGTCCTGTAGCACCTTAGAGACTAACAAATTATATATACCTATAGCATCAAGCGTTTTTATAGGCAAAACCCACTTCCTCAAATGAGCAGAGGAAGCTAGCTCAACACATTGCCCCTGTCACCCTGGTCAAACTGCTACTCTTTGCATGATAGCTCAAACAGACCTAGTGTGTGTCTGTCTCCCTGTGCTAAGAGGCATATTCCCAGCTGCAATGTGATGGTATGAACTATAAGAGACGGGGAAATTATCCAACTTTCCTTTGTTGGCAGGAATTTTGTCTGGAGTTTGCTCAGAGTCCCCTTTAATTTGTCACTTAACTGACTAGATGCTTAAAGGAAAACATTCAGTGCATAATATTAATGTCTCAAAAATATGGATGCACTGATTTTCAAGTCAAAACAATGAAATTCAGTTTCTGTCTAATGTATGTAACTGATCCTGTGAAAAATTATTACCAAGTGTACTTTTTTCCCACCCTCATCTTCACAGACTTGATGAGAACCACAAAGAGTTAGTTCCTGAGGCCACATCTATATTTACCGCACCAGAGATCACTCTTCTGGTGTTCGATTTAGCAGGTATGGTGATGACCCACTAAAGCAAATGCTGAGGGTACCCCAATTGACACCAGAACTCCTTGATTCATAAGAAGTTGATGGGAGTGTTTGCTCTTGTCGACCTCCTGCTCTGGAGATGGAGCCAACCTCTGCTTAAGGAAATCCAACTTCAGCTATGTTATTTACGTAGCTAGAGTTGTGTACCTTAAACTGGTCTTCCGGGTGTGTTATAGACCTGGCCTGAGATCCCAGTTTTAGACCCTTAATTCTGCAGAATGCAAATTTGTGGATTTTGTTTTAAGGAAAAATATCAGTCAGTTTAGCAGTTAAGGAATTTTGTGCTTGGTGATAGGGAGCACCTGGACATCATGGTGGGTTCCCCCTTGAGTGAACTTGTAGGTGTGTAGGCAGCTGGCATCAGTGACTTCTCTCGTCTAGAAGGGGAAAATGGTGCTATGAAGTGCATCAAGTTCTTGGCTGCCTCAAAGGCCTCTGGTATCGATGGGGGTGCCAGCAGATTCAGGGAGCATTGTGGATGTGGACTTGACCTCCCTTCATGGGTAGGAGTCAAGTCAGGCCTAATTGTGGAGTTTGAGTAATGGTTCTCTCATGGTTGTATATCCCTCAATTTAGAGGAAGTCCATCCCTCTGACTTCTTCTCTTCTGAGGCACCAGTATTGGCACCTCTCAGCTGTTCCCCTTGCTGATCTGTGATGGTGCCTGGAGAAGTCCTTTTTTGGTACCAACAAGGATGGTGCCAGAGTGCTTCGCATCAAGGAGGAGGTGTTTGGTGCAGGGTCTCCCAGTGCTGGGTCAGATTGTGAGTGAAAAGCCTCTTTCATAAGGAGAACCTTCAGCTGCTGCTCTCTGTCCTTTGGAGTCCAAGGGGGAACTCTTGGCAGATGTGGCAATGGTCTCTTTTGTGACTCTCACCCAGGCACCATAGAAGGGGAAGTGAGGGTCACTTTTAGACTTGTGCTTCATACAAACCTCTTTTAAACCCTGGAGACTAAGGCATGCCATGGATCCATGGGTATTAAGAAGGGGGGGGGCAAAGTACTACAACTAGAATTATAACTATGTACACTAACTATCTATAACTACAAAAAAACAGAACTATATACTAATACAAGGAGGAAAAGATGCACTTGCAAAGGTAAAAGCTATGGGATATTCCAGTCTACTGTCACTGTCACTAAAAAGAAATTGAGGAGGTTCAGGTCAGCAGAGCACTATATTAGGCACCACGGAAGTGCAACTCCAGGGGGTGCTCAGACTGACTCTATGGGCACTTTTATGAGAAAATCTTCTGGTCACCATGTATGTGTGGTGAAATACACATGGACAAGGACTCTAAGAACAGTGTGTTTAGTTTTGGCGTATTAATTAGAAAGAGTTCAAAGAAGAGCACAACAATAATTAAAAGATTAGAAAATATGCCATATACAGGCAGTCCCCGGGTTACGTACAAGATAGGGACTGTAGGTTTGTTCTTAAGTTGAATTTGTATGTAAGTCGCAACTGGCGTCCAGCTTCAGCCGCTGTTGAAACTGACCAGCAGCAGCTGAATTAGACACGCCTGGGGCAGAGCAGCTGGGGTGCTGCTGGGTTGGTCCAGGAGCGCTGCACCTCGGTGCTGTGGGACCACCCCAGCAGCCCCCCAGCTGCTCTCCCCCAGGTGTTGGAGAGAAAAGCCTGGTCTGCTAGGGGGGCGAACTAACTGCGCCCCCCCCCCCAGCAGACCAGGGAGATGCGGGCAGCGGGACTGCTGAGATGCGCCGCGGTCCCGCCGCCCGCGTCCTCCGCAGCTTTGCTCCGCGTCTCCCTAGTCTGCTGGCCCCCCTCCCAGCAGACCAGGGAGATGCTGTATGGCTTTTGTCGCCGAGGAGGACGCGGGCGGTGGGACCGCTGAGACGCGCCGCGGTCCCGCCGCCCGCGTCCTCCGCGGCTTTGCTCCGTGTCTCCCTAGTCTGCTGGGGACCCCCCTCCCAGCAGACCAGGGAGACGCAGAGCAGCTTTTCTCGCCGCAGAGGATGTGGGCAGCAGGACCGCGGCGTGTCTCGGCGGTCCCACTGCCTGCATCCTCCGCGGCGAGAAAAGCCCCGTTCATATGTAGGGATCCGACATAAGTTGGATCCACGTAACCTGGAGACTGCCTCTAGTTGTAAACTTCAGGTGTTTAATCTATTTACTAATACTGAGAATGGTAAGGGGTAATTTGATTACAGCCATAAGTACCTTCCTAGGGAATAATTATTTAATAATGGCCCTTCAATCTAAGAGAGAAAGGTATAATGTGATCCAATGATTGGAAGTTGAAGTTAGACAAATTCAGAATGGAAATAAGGTGTACATTTTTAACAGTGAGAGTAATTAACCATTGGAACAACATACCAAGAGTCATGGTGTTTTCTATCATGGACAATCAAGACTGGATGTTTTTCTAAAACATTTGTTCTAGGGGTTATTTTGTAGACGTTCTATGGTCTGTTTAATACAGGAGGTAAGATTTGATGGTCAGAATGATTCCTTCTGGCCTAAAAATCTATGAAGATGGAATCAAACTTAATATATGGAAATATACCTCTCTCATAGAACTGGAAGGGTCCTTGAAGGTCACTGAGTCAAATCCCCTGCATTCTCAACAGGACCAAGTATCATCCCTGACAGATTTGCACCAGATCCCTGAATGACCTCCCCTCAAGGATTGAGCTCACAACCCTGAGTTTAACAGACCAATGCTCAAACCACTGAGCTATTCCAAGACAGGTCTTAGTGAATTTCCACAAGATTTTTAGTTTTCTACCATATTATCATATAAGGAAAGAATCAACCCTACTACCTATTTTTAAATATCAGGGTGTAATTTCAAGACAATTTAAGCATATTAAGAGATATTAAACAATTTCTGAAATCTATATTAACTTAACATTATGCAATACAGAAAATTTTAAAAAACTGTATATTTTATGTAATAATTAGTTCAGTAATTTTATTATACTTAGAAGGCATTGGTTATAAACCATGCAGTGATCATTGGGGTAAATAGGCAAAATGATGGATCTGAACATATAATATACTCCGCTGACAACATATATGCATTAATGCCATTAATGCACATATGAATTATGTGTGTACATTAAGAAAATCATATGGACCATAAACATATTTTCTTCAGATATTATATAACTTTTCATTAATAACATGTGACTCTTGGTCCAAATATCTGATGAAGTGGGTATTACCCATGAAAATGTATGCCCTAATAAATCTGTTAATCTCCAAACCCTGGTCTACACTAGGGAGTTATTTCAAAATAACCTCCCTTATTTTGAAATAATAAGCTGAGCATCCACGCTACCAAGCCTGTTATTTCAAAATAAAAGTATGATTATTCAAAATCTGTGCTCCTGCTTTCCTGATGGAATAAGCTTATTTCTAAATAATTATTTCAGGAGTTATTAATGTGAAATCAGTTATTTCAAAATAATTTCCTAGTGCAGACATGCCCCTAGGTACCACAGGACTCCACGTTTTCTTCAGTATTGTGGCATTATTAAAAATAGAAATTTAATCTTTTCATGTTAACCTCCAATGCAGAATACAAGGAGATGTGTATCTCATTCCATTGAACTGAATCGTCTTTGAAGGGTACTCATCTAATGAGTGGTGAGCTCATTAAGCCAAATTAAGCTATTTTGATATCAGCTACACAACTGACGTAGCTGAAGTTGTGTATTTTAATTCAAATTTTGCCCTGCTGTGTAGATGTGCCCTCAGAGTCCAGATCAAAAAGCCCATATACATAATGCACTAGATTAAGTTGCTACCTTGTTTAATTCTAAAGTTCTTTAAATAGCTTAGTGTCCATGGAGACTTGTAATAACAACTGAAGAATTAGTCTAAAACTGACAACTGATTATATCCAGCAAATTAAGATAGATCTTGGCAATATCAATCAGATGGGTTTAGAATGGAGAGCTATGTTTGGAACGTTAACATTATATAAAGCATAGGAAATCATCATGAAAGTTCTTAAGTATACAACTCATGCCTATCTGACCATAAGCCAGCAGTCATAAATTGTATCCACTTGGCATTAAATAATAAAATGATAAATACCAGTTATGGAGCTATAATCTGGTCTTCTGCTTAAATTAATACATTATCAGAGAAAAAGCAGATGAATAAACACAATGTTGATCTATTACTGCTATGCAGACCTGTCATTATTCTGTCTTCAGTCATATAGATCGAATTTTATTTACAGTTTGATTATTGGAATATAATGTATATTAATAAAAATAAAAATAATTAAATGCCATGCAATTTTTAAATGCTCTTTCATTATGGTTTTTTTCAGTAAGCAAGTATATACTATCAAACTCCTTTGATACATTTGTGAATTATTCTTATTAGCCTATTTAGAAAGTATATTATATAATGTCCTGCAGATTTTATTAAATCTAAATATTTTCACATATAAAGATGTAAATTCACATTATAAAGCATACTTCTTATATGTTCAGAAACAACATATAGCATTAATAAAGCTATTTTCATCAATAAAACTCAAAGCATGATTTTTTACCTATATAATTTTTTATGTTTTCTAAACTGTATTAAGGCAAAGTTACAATCATTTTATTTTTAAATTGCATTAATGCAATATTAAGATTGTGGTAACAAGCACTGAAAAAGTAACAAAATTAAGAAGTTCAAGTGCAGGTCTCCATTAAAAAGTGTGCTTGGAAAAATGGCACTGTTAAGTTTCATATTAATGTGATCCTGGATTCTGATAGTCATGATAAATTCTTTAAATTTCACACATCCTCACAAGTTATAAGGTTATATTGACCAAGTCACAGATACACATGCATAGCCCTATTGTGTTAAAATGATATTATCAGATAATCTCATTCAAATTGAATAATATATAAATGCACAGGTAATCAGAAATTCATTTCAGAGTAAGACTGAAATCACACTTAAGGATTTTCCCTAATGTTAATTCAGTCTCATATCACATTTCACATAACAGTATTTTATGGTATACTATAAAACAGTAATACATTAACATCTGTTTTATTTACTAAGGAAAGTAATCCCAATCCTATTCCCACCTAAATCATTAGCAATATTCACATAGTTTTCAGTAGGACTAGATCTCTGTGTTAGGCTTAGGGATGTCCCACATGTCTAGAAAGAAGAGACTTCCAAAAAGGTACATGTTTAAACTCCAAACAACTCTCTGGAGTTTATATATATATATATATATAAAAACCTGATGGAATTATACCTGCTTAAAACCAGAAGTAATAAAGTAGTGAATGTGGGACTTTCACTTAATTACCCTGGCCTGCAAATTCCAAGCAGCAAGAGAAGAAGATGGTTAGGAAACCTTCTGCTGTCTATGAAATATTCTTTATTTATGTATAAGTCAGTTTTCTTGATTTAGATGTTTGGGTTTATTTTTAATATGGAAAACATCTTTTTGGAAAAATCATGGTTTATATTTTAAGAATAAAAATCGATTGAAATAAACTGTATGTACCAAATTGCTTTTCTTAAAGACAGAAGCACCAGTTAAGGGTAGGACAAATATACATACATGCATTCACAACTCTATAAACCAATAAATTAAAAGGCAACAATATAAAAAATATTGAAGCTGGCTGTTAAAAGTAATTATTAAAACTTAAAGAACAAACAACACTGGCAACTGTATAAATTCAGAAAAAAACTAAAAACAGTATCTTATCCATCTTGTTGTCATCACAGCATTAATGACTCAGAGCCATTAACTGTCTATTGCCTACTTTTATGTCCCATCCTATCCTTTGACTCCTTTCTATCCCTGGGATAAGAAAACAGAGTCTTCTACTGTCTATTAGGTCCTTTATCCATAAATAAGGCACTACCAAATTCACGGTCCAATCTGGTCAACTTCATGGTCATAGTATTTTAAAAATTATAAATTTCATTATTTCATGTACTTAAATCTGAAATTTCATGATGTTGTAATTGTAGGGGTTCTGATTCATAAAGGAGATATGGTGTACAATGGTTACAAGGTTATTGTGGGGGGAGGAAGGGGAAGGTTTGCAGTACTGCTACTGTTACTTCTGTGCTGCTGCTGGTGGCAACACTAACTTCAGAACTAAACAGCTGTAGAGAGGTGGCAGCTGTCTGGGTGCTCAACTCTGAAGTCAGAACCGCTCCCAGCAGCAACACCTAAGTAAGGGTAGCATGGCATGGTATGCCACCCAGCTCTAATGTCAGCACAGAAGTAAGGGTAGCAATACCATGACCCCCCTCAATAACCTTGTGATGCCCCTTGCAACTCCATTTTGGGTCAGGACTCCCCATTTGAGAAATGCTGCTCCTCCACATCTGCATAGTATAGGGGGAAGCAAACAGAAGACCAGATTTCATAGGGGAAGAGGACCAGATCTCATAGCCCATGACACATTTTTCATGGCCATAAATTTGGTAGGAGCCTATCCATAAAGCTAGGAAATCCATTTCTGTCCAAAGTGAATTCAAACTCTACATAAGGTTTACCAACTAGGAATCTCAAGCAAATGATGCATTCCAAAACATGTGTCTCCAATATTCATGAGACTGTTCAGCCACCCAAATATCCCACAGCAACAACCAGAACTTGCCTTATGATGTTTTCTTAAGTTTTGCCTAACAACTGATATTTGTGGTCAGTCATACCAAAAATGTATCCTTTCCATTAAGGAGAGACATTACCACTGTACATAATGCAATCGACTACAGCAAATAGCATTATACTGTCAAGACAGAGAAACATTGGCACTGAGCCAATGAATGAGCAGCTAACTATATTTATCCATATAAAAGAAAGCTATAAGAAAACAGCAAAGAAAACAAAAACTGCTTATTATTTCATTTAGTTCCCTGTTTGCTCACCAGGGGCACATGTACACAGCAGGGCTAAATCCAAAATAAGCTACACAACTTGAGCTGCGTCAATTGTATAGCTTAAGTTGAAGAAGCTTATTTCGGCTCTTGACTCTGTCTACCTATAGGAAGTCCGAGAAAGAGAACTCTTCCTCCGACTTCCCTTAATCCTCATAAAATGAGGGTTACAGGAGTCAGAGTAAGAAGTCCTCCAGCTGGCGTTATTTCGACATTATGTTGAAATAACTGCTTCTGTGCAGACACAGACTATGTTATTTCAGAATAACGTTAGTTATTCCAAAATAATGCTGCTGTGTAGACGTACCCTAAAACAATAGTGTAATCAACAAAGTACAATGTACATTACCACTTTTCACTACAGACCATAGATGAAAATGCCAATAGATTTCATTGGTATGATTGCACCCAGATATTTATAACCAACCCACGTATCATATTATAGCCATTGTTCAGTTTGATGTAAAAAGAATTATACTGTATGTATACATGTGTATGTTTTCTATACTGTATTTAGAGCAGAAGTATTAAATCATTTTTATCAGATGGACTTACCTTTATTAATAACTGTATGGACACTTGCCCTGTACAGTCAGAGAACTAATGAAAGCTGAAAATTAGCAATAGCCTATTTTTTTATTTTATTTTAAATTGTACAAAACATTTTGTGTTCTTTGAATTTTTGGTATGTAATGTTCACAATATAGTTACCAGACTGGCCAAGTCATAATAAGGACATTCTTCTCTAGCAAGATGCTAGTTTGAAAGAAAATGCCACAGCCTTAATGCATTATAATTACACATATTTCTCTTTATTGTGGGGATGAAGTTAAATTTAAATTATAGGCCTTGGTACCATTTTTAGTTTCTTAAGACTATATGGAAATAGTGTTGTAAGCTGCTATTTTGTGCCAATTCAACTTAATAAGCTTCAGAACATCTATATAAAATTGATCTTCTCTTTCCCTCATTTGATACTTAAACAGGAAATCCAACATGAAGCTTTTCTCAGGATTCTTACTGAAAGACATGACCACATCCTAGTTTTAGCATAGTTCATTGGACAAATTTGCTGTGTGCCAAAGGTGAACCCTTTTCACGTTAGAATAAGGCAGAACATTATGGAAATTTAAAACACTGATCTTGAAGTGATAACAAAGCACTTTTTCAAGATTTCTACCTGTATCTGTTATTGATTTGCCAATAAATATTACCTTCATAATCCAAGGATATTTTATTGCATGTCTTCATTTTAGAGGGAACCTAACCAACACACATTTCCTAGAGGTCCGAAGTTTCAAACTGTTTAAATCAGAATACAGTACATATAGAAAAGAAAAAACCTGAAATTTCAATGCATTAAGTATTATTAGGAGTAAATGCACTTACTTCATTTCTAATATTTCTTCAAGCTGTTTTCTCCGCTCTATTCTGAGGTTAGCCAGATGTGCTTCTTTCTCAGCCAGAGACTGCTGTGTTGAGGCAAGACGGGCTTTGGTAGCATCCAATTCTTGTCTGGTCTTTTCGAGTGCATTCATCAATTCTTCTAACTAAAAACCATAGATTGTTTAAGTTCCATATTTTTCATTCAAATAATATTTTATAAACACAGAAAAATCATAGTAGGGTTGAATATAAGTGGAAGCATTGTTCAAATCCATTCCTATTTTTTACTGGTTAAAAAGCAACAGTTCTTAAACATCAGGAAATGATCAAGTTTCCAAGAATCGATTGAGTCACCAATAACATTTATACAAACCATCAAACTAATGTACATTACCAAGAGCCCTTCAAACTGTGTCATTGCCATAAATACTTCCTGCACCACTTAGTCTATGGAACTCATTATGGACCTGTGTTACTAATTCTATAGTGGTTCTAACAAGCACTTCCATCATACACTGATCTTGACACCACAACAACTTTCACCAAAAATAGCTCCTTTCCAACTTGTATTTTATATGATACTAATGAGAACCTCTGAGAAGTGTAGGGAGCATGTGGAAGAGGGAAAGAGCTACAGGTCTTACATTTGAACATCTATTTAAATTCATGAAATGTATTCTCAGCCATCTTAACAATTTTAGGGGAGATTTTCCAATAAATATGAAACACATTCATGGGGAATTGCTTACTGCAGGGATTTGAAAAAATACTATTTTGCCATAAGAAAATAACAATTTTTTATAAGTGTAGGCTGTTTATACAGTGAAACCTTTGTTATCCTGCTCTCTGTTAACCAGAAAACTTTGTTAACCGGCATTGCCCCCGGCCACAATACTGTCACATCTTCGGCTGTGTCTAGACTACATGCCTCTGTCGTCAGAGGTATGTAAATTAGACACATAGGCAAAGTCAAATGAAGCCGCGATTTAAATGATCGCGGCTTCATTTAAATTTACATGGCTGCCACGCTGAGCCGACAAACAGCTGATCAGCTGTTTGTCCGCTCAGTGCGCTAGTCTGGACGCTCCCGTCGACATCAAAGCCCTTTGTCGACAGCCCCATTATTCCTCGTGGGATAAGGTTACCGGGGCTGCCGACAAAGGGCTTTGATGTCAACAGGGGAGTGTCCAGACTAGCGCGCTGAGTGGACAAACAGCTGATCAGCTGTTTGTCGGCTCAGCACAGCAGCCATGTAAATGTAAATGAAGCTGCGATCATTTAAATCGCAGTTTCATTTGACTTTGCCAAAACAACAAATCTACATGCCTCTGACAACAGAGGCATGTAGTTTAGACGTACCCTTCAGGCGCACAGGCCTGGCTTGGTTTAACAATTTTTTATTTAAGTAGTACTAATCATCTTTAACTCAAAATAGAAATGTGAGACCAACTGCCTCACACTACAAAACTACCAATATTAAAAACTTGAGTTTTACTATTATTGTCCATTAGTTTTTCCTAGGTTGATGGGACCTTCAGATAACTAGAATTTTTAGATAACTGGAACGCCCTAATCCTCGAGCGTGCCAGATAACACGGGTTTTACTGTAAAAGGGAAATATAATTATTTGAAGAATAAAATCAACCTCTGTGGAAGGAAAATATTACACCTGCCTGGCAACAACAGGACTGTTTTGTAGATAGATCAGTACATTTATAGAATTGTTAAGTCTATATAAGATGATAAAAGGTTACTACATGGTCACTACTAAAACACATTAACTCCAGCATGGTTTCCCCTTACTCTTGGCACAGAAGCTCAGTAAAGTTAATGAATAAAACTGGCGACTGCAGGCCAATGAGACTTGAGGTCATCCACAGGTTCCAATTTTGTATGTGCTGAGCAGAGAATCAGGCTTCTAGTACCTATAGGTAAGGACAATGGTCCTAACCAGTGTTCCTTGTGAGCTGAGTGCTTGGGTGGCCACCCAGGAGATATTGAAATGCTGCCCATCTGATTAGCAGAGCACCCACAGCTGTCCACAGCTGTCAGCACATCTTTCTACGAGTGGTGCACATCCATATATGCCTTAGTGCATATAAAAAATTATTCTGCACAGATCATAAATATTAGAGGGAGCATTGATCCTAACTTGGGGTTTTCTCTTTGAATGTTTTGTTAGAATAAAAACATTTTGTATTTGCAATATGCATTTCCAATAAACACATAAGGAATAAAATACTTGAAAAATAAGACTGGTCACTGCAGATTTTTTGTTATTCTTTTTTTTATTTCTGTCTACTTTTAATCTGCTAAAAATATAGAGCCACTGTAGTAATTGCCACATCACAAACTAAAGAGTATGGCATACTTTGGAGAATAATGAGAGCTTTTTCACTTGTTAAAGAATGTTATGTGAACAATAAGTGGCAGGGTATTTCCCAAAGATTCAGTGATTATGATATTTTTAGAAAAATTGTGATATGCTTCCTGTTTTGTTTTCTTTCCTACCCACTTCCCTCTCCAAAGAATTAAAATTCTATACATCAACCAACAGTGGGCAAAAATATTAGATACATTACATCTGACTAGACAAAAAGTGATAGGTGATAGAGCCAATTCACTGCTTTTCTTCATGTGCCACCATGTTGTTGATGCTACGGCAGTTTAGCAGGAATGTCGGCTTTTTGCTGCTGTACAGAAGCAGTTTGACTGAATTTAGCTGTGGTCATATAATCCGCCTGTCTACAGAGAAAACAAGATGTTTTCCCCACGTTCATTTTTAATTGCTGCTTGCCTCTATGTTGTTATCTAAATCCAACTACCATGCAATCAGCACATATAAATCACTTACTTTTTTTCAAGCTGAGCAAATATTGTTACTTGCCTCCCACATAACAGCTTCATGAAGCAGAAAGAACACTATTTTATGAATTGAACAATAGGAATCAGACTCAAACATTATTTGAACACATATAAATCACTTAACCCTTTACCATATCTACAGTGCAGTCATTCTCTATTGACATTCCATTGAGGTTAATGGAATATTAGAATGTGCCTGGTAGATTCAATACATAAGAAGGCATGTTCTACTAGGACATGCCTAGAATTCTCTGGCTATACCGTAAGGACAAGTGACACGTGATATGAATTTAAACAGGCTGCACATTTATTATTAGATGTCGGGGACTACCTGGCAGATAGAAGTGTACAGTGCAGGCAACTCTATGCTCATTCAGTCTTCTGAAAAGACTACACAACATTCCTCCTACTTAAGGTATAGTGTGGACATTAGCACAACAGTAATAAAGTGGTTAATATCTTTCAATATCTTTCCACCCTATCCCTCAAAAGGTAAAACTGGTGAAACACAGGGATGAATGAAACAACAAATAGAAACAATACTTATCCTGCAACCAATTCTCTACAGGAGCAGAGTTACATTGATGAAGAGCCACTAGCAGGGTAAGGACTTTACATATCTTCAAAATGTCTATTATTGCCCTTCCAGGTGATTACGTTCTAGAACAGTCATAGTTGGAAAAACACATATTGAAAAAGAGAAAATCTGTGATCCACAGAAAAAATGAACAAAAGGAAAACTAAGGATGAACCTTAGTAAGAAGGAGAGTCGGGGGGGGGGGGGGGGGGGGAGGGAGGATTACTTGAAATAATTTATAATATTTTGATCATGTTATGTCAATATGTTACCATAAAATATGAATAGGGTTTAAATTTGTACTTATTCATAAACAAAGACACATACCTCATCCCCAAAGAGCAACTATATATAAAAGTTAGCTTTCTATTTTTCATTTTAATGGGATTATTCCAAAATCTAATCTTTTAATTTTTCCAAGACCTGCATACAGTTTTAGCAACTCAATTCACTTAATTACATGGTGCTTATTATTAAAGCCCCAAATCTATTACTTATAGTCAGTTGCATCTACTAATAGTAACAGCTATAAAGATTCAGTCACACAAACTGATTCAAATGCACAGACCCTATTTCACAATAGTCTCATCAAAATCAATGGTACTCTGGAGATGTGGGCCTATATGCAGTATAAGACAGCGTCACATCTAAAGTTTTAAAATATATTTTTTCCTCCTCTAGCCAGATTTGTCCTAGAATATGTTCAGAGACACCACAACTCACATCATGTTTCCTATATGTAACCCTTCTGCCAGGACAATTTAATTGCAGCAAGGGCTGGGTTCAGTATCTAGGGGTCTCCATCTAGGGGTCTCCATCTAGGGGTCTCCTCCTAACAACATAATACAACGCCGGCTCGAGCCCCCACCCAGTGACCTGGGAAATCTTACACACACCCCTGGGTACCTCAAAGAGGCAATTCTTCCCCTCTCGCAAGCACAGAGCCTTGGTATAGCAGCAAATCTTTAATAACACAAGGTAACCGACATCAGCATTGAAGTGGGAAAACACCACAACTCAGATTCATAAACCAGACATGAGCAAAGACCCACCCCCCAGCCACAAATCACCCAAGGTCCCCAAAAGTCCAACACCCCAAAAGTCTCTTGAGGCCAGCAACCCCAAAATCACCCAAAGTCCCAAAGTCCGACACCCCAAAAGTCTCTGCCCCGGATCAGTGCTGCCTCAGAGTTCAAAAGTTCACCTGACAGGATTTTACCATCTCAACCTGGGTGCAATGGAGGGGGCAGGGGTTGATACACCTTACGCGGTCCACCGGCAGCTCCGCCTCTCCGTAGGTTTCTGCTGCTGCCATTGACGCAAATCACTCCACCACACTGAACCTGCTGTCCTGTGAGCCGCTCCAGTTGTTCCACAGAGCAGTGTCTGCTCCGCCAGCCTGCCTCGGTCCACACTCCCCAGCCACCAGCTGGTAGGTCCCGCAGCTGCTCCACCGGCTGCCTATCAGTTGTCCCCACCAGCCGCTCACCTGCGTCCACCAGTTGCCCCCACAAACTGCTCCGCTAGTTGTCCCATGATCTGCTCTGCTAGTAGCTCAGCAACAGTGATTTCAGCTCACAGTAGATTTCAGCTCTTCAGCAGTATGGCACCAAGCTCCCCTCAGTACACAGTGATTTCAGCTCTTCAGTAAGTTCAGTTCACAGTAGAAGAGCCTCAGTGCAGGTGCACCATTGGCCCACAGTGAAGCCAGCAAGAGGAGGAGGAGGAGGTGGTGGTGGTGGGGGGGGGGGGGTACAATCGGTGTGTTTTGGGCCCTCAGACAGGGCCCCCACCACCAGGTACAAAGACCTGTCCCCAGCCTCTCTCAGTCTGACTGGGTTTGGAACCCATGCCCCTTGTCTAGCGAGTTAGTCTGGTGTAGCTGAAACAAAATACAGGACTATGTAGCACTTTAAAGACTAACAAGATGGTTTATTAGGTGAGGAAGTGGGTCTGGCCCACGAAAGCTCATCACCTAATAAACCATCTTGTTAGTCTTTAAAGTGCTACATAGTCCTGTATTTTGTTTTAGTTTATGGCGAAACAGTTCCACTATTTGAGTCACATAATCAGGGTAACAACACTTTATTCCCTCTGCCTCAATAACAGAGAAACTTGAGATCCCACAATGGCCAAAGTGACCATTTGGTTGCTGAGAGCACATACTAGACAGGGTGGGCGTGCCTATGCAAATGAAGCAGCCCCTGAAGCCTTTTTGCATCACTTGCCACAGTTCACCCCCAGATGTCAGGGTAGGGCTTATCTTGACCCTGCTTACATGTAAATCAGGCCATTTGTGAATATTTTTAATGCACACAAAGCAAACATTATCAAAAGTCAGGTATATATGTAAAAATATCTACATATAGAAGTGAATAAACTTTAAAGTCAGAGAGAATACAATTTTAAATGTGAATAAAAACTGCTTAAGATCACAAATCATTAGCTTTTGTGAATTCAAAAGCTAGACATGCATTTATATTTTAATACAATATTTGCACATCAGTACCTATTTTACTTTTCTGCCAAAACTTAAATTCAGGATTCTATGGCTCCCAACTTACTTACCTCACAAATACCTAAAGCAACCACAGGATTTGATTAGTAGGCAGGTTGGTATCACAAAAGTGTAGGACTGGAAGGGACTTCCAGGGGTCTTCTAGTTCAGTCCTCTGAACTCAAGGTACGATTAAGTATTATTGTAGCTATCTTTGGCAGGTGGCTGTCTAACCTGGTCTTAAAACTCTAACAACGGAGATTTCACAACTTCCCTCAGCAAATTATTTCAGTGCTTAATTTCCCTGAGGAAGTTTTTGCTAATGTCCAACCTAAACCTCACTTGGTGCAGTTTAAACCCATTGCTTCTTGTCCTATCCTCACAAGCAAAGGACAACAATTTTTCCCTCCTCCTTATAACAACCATCTATGTCAGGGGTGGGCAAGAGAGCCTCTGTAGCCGACTTATCCAGCCTGCTGCCACTCTGCTGCTCTCCTGCCCCCAGGCCAATCAAGACCAGGGGACGGCGGAGTGCAAAAAGTCTCCTCCCCCCGCCAGGGACGCACGGCACCAGAGGGAACCACCAGCTTTTCAAAACAGCTGGTGATTCCCTCTAGGCACCACGTGCCCTCGGCAGGATAGAGGCAGGAGATGAGAGACTTTGCACACTCCCATGTTCTAAGGCCCTGATTGACCTGGGGGTGGGGAGTGTGTGAAATCTCCTCCCACCACCAGGGGTGCACAGCACCTAGATGGAACCACCCATGTGTTTTGAACAGTTGACTTTGAATGCTTTCCTGCCTCCAGGTACTGATTGACTTGGGGATGGGGGAGTGGCAGAGCGGACGCAGGTCAGTCAGTTGTGGAGGCGCTCTTGCCCACCCCTGACATAGATGGTTGCTACAAGAGGAGGGAAAAAATGGTTGTCTTTCACTTGTGAGAATAGGACAAGAACCAATGGGTTTAAATTGCAGCAAGAGGTTTAGGTTGGATATTAGGATAAATTTCCTGCTTTGAGTTCAGAGGACTGAACTAGAAGACCCTTGGAAGTCCCTTTCAGTCCTACACTTCTATGATACCAACAGCTGGCAGTTCTCTCTAAGTGCCAAGGGGCCAGGGGGCAAAGATTTCATGCACTCCCCCACCCCTAGGCCAATCAGGGTCTGTGGGCAGGTAAGCACAGGAAGTCTCCTGGCCCCGCCCCTTCCACCAAGACCCTACCCCTTTCTGGCAGTCCGGTACCACTTCACAAATTTGTGAAGTGACCCCCCCCTTCAAAATTATTGCCCACCTCCTGTGCCACCCACAGTATCAAAAGCTTTAGTGAAGTATAACGAGATCTGATTTTCAAAACACTGATTTTCAATGTTAGAAAATGTAAATGTGTGTGATTGCTAATGTGAGAATCTAGGCTATTGCTCCTATATGTATATCATATATATTAAGTATACACACTCATATTATATAATGATGTAAAGTATCAGACAACCATAACTACAGGCAGTGTTGCCAGCTACACCTGTCACACATTTTGTGATGAAGTTTCTACTTAAACTCAGTGGGTCCTGCACTTCCTGGTCGATTTGCTTGCTACACAGCAGCCCCCAATTTTAGGCACCATGCCTAGGGCTTTCATTTGCTGAATACTGAGCTCTTTTAATCATTGGCCAGCATGGCTTTGTCTATACTGCAAGTTTTTGTGGCAGAAACTATGCTAATGAGGGACTCACTAACATGAGTTGCGATGTCATTAGCATATTTTCTGCCAATTCTTTTTGCACAAAGGGTTTTTGCACAAAAAGAAGCAGTGAAGCAATGTAGCCGCTTCTGTTTTGCGCAAAAAACCCTTTTGCACAAGATCCTTATGATTCTCCCAAACTCCACTGCCTTGGGGTTGTTGCTGCTACCGGCAGGCTCAGCAGCTAGTCCAGGATGCTGGGCTTGGCTGCCTCAGGGCAGCTGCCACTGCCTGGCTCAGCTGCCCAAGGGCTGTTGCCAGGCTCTGCAACCCACAGATACTGCTTCTGCTTGGCGGCCCCAGGCACCACCAGGCTCCATGGCCAGCCACAGCACACGGCTCTGTGGCCAGCCCCAGGGCCACCATCAGGTTCTGCTGCACCCTGGCTGACACCACCGTTGGAATCAGCTGCCCCGCAACTGCTGCTGGGTACTTTAGCACTGCTGAGCTCAACTATGCCAGGGCACCGCCAGGCTCCACGGCCAGCCCCAGAATACAAGGCTTAGCTGCCTCAAGGCTGCCACCGCTGTACTCAGCTGCTCTAGATCACTGCTGGGTTCTGCAGCCAGCCCTGGCATGTGGCTCCACAGTGAGCCCCTGGGATCAGCTAGGATTCTAGCTCCATGGCCACTCCAACCACTGGGCTTCATGACACCAGCACTCTCTGGTCTAGGGGCTCATTGATCCAGAAAGTCCTGCACCAGAGAGGTTCAAGCTGATTTGACATTTGGTTTTAAGGCTGAATATTAACTTTCTGCATTTTGTCAAATATTCATTTCCTTTCTTTTTTCAATCCCTACTGAGAGGAAGGATAGGAACATTGAGGATTTTTTAATTCCTCCCCAAAAGAAGATACAAAAGTGACATCTGATTGCTTTACTCTGGTCCTCATGATGTAGAAGAAACACCAGCATTAGTACTATCCTGTACCTCACAGGAGTTCTTCAGTTTCTCTATTGTCCATGAAAGGCAGCTGATGGATCATCTTAATGTTCATCAAATAGTGCCTCACATCTCTACAAAGCATAAGAGAAACTTTGCACGGAAGGACATATTCAATAACTTCCTAACCTTATGAATTCAGTCTTTAGATTGGATCCATTTTCCTTCCATAGTGAAGTGTCTGTTCTCCTATAAGATCATGTATATATGTTAATAGGATACTCTGTGTACAAAAATTATAAAACATTTTTTTTCTCAAAGGCACTATTTCTCATCAGGAATCTAATTAAACATCCAGGCAGCATTGCAAAGTATTTTAATTATTTTCTGAAGGCAAGTAATGATAATCTTATTTTTCTAGTTACTCGTGTTGTGAGATTTTTCTACCTTTATATCTATTCTACCTCACATCTCTTCAGCACTACTGCCTTACAGCAACACCTATTGGAAAAGGTTGAAATTGTAACTTCCAGAAGCTCGCTAATGACTGCTGACTGGATGTTGTAATTACTAAGTAAAAGTTGTATTTGATCTCAACCATTGGAATAATTTATTTTGGGAATCTCATTGACCTTTGAGTTAAATCTTTTAAGATGAAACTCTGAACATCCTGAATCCATTACTAGCTCTTTCTTACATTTCTGGGAGGCCTAATTTAATCAGTTTTATTATAATAATATAATAAATGAGCTATTAAAACATGCATTTTTTTCAATGCATCATGTTAGGATCTCACTTTGACTTAATATGTTTATTCTCAATTCATGAACTGAAGTTCATTTCTGGATGGCAGGCACAAGAACAACGTAGTGTGCATGTAATTCTCATTTTTAGTTTTCAATATATTTTCAGCAATCCTCTCTCCCTCCCAAGTCCAATTAATAAAGTTTCACACCAAGATACAAAAAGAAAGAGAAGGGAATGTGCAAAAAATATACATCTGAGAAACCAGTTTCTGTTAAACTAAAGAGGGTTAAAGTTCAAATGAATGACAGTTTGTTAAAAATGCCCTTGGGCATTCTTAATTCCAGATTGGATTCGGCTCAATGCAACTCACGCTAACATAATACAGTTCCAGTTAGTGGGGAAAAGGAGAGGGAAATGGATTCACATGTTTTTATAGTTCAAGTATGACATATTTCTGCAAGATGATGAAGACCTGGCAATCTTCCAACAATCAGGACTAATATTATTAATATTATCTTTAAAATGTTGGCACTTCATTTTAACAACAATGCTAGTGATAAAAACATGAGTTTTTTATATCCCTTACAGATTTTTTTTCACATACCGTTTTGCACAGTGATCATATTAACTTAAAATTTAATACTTTGTTAGCATGTTTAGACCATTTATGAATTTTACATACCCAATATATGTTGCTATATTGTACTACTACTTATGTACAGTTATCTTAGTTACAACTGTTATCTAAATACAGTAATACTAGTGAATAATGAAAAGAGTTTATGAAGAAAGCTAAATAGAAACATATATTTTATTATACTTGTTCAACTAAGAAGCTACTGGTTTGAAGTTTCCTTCAAAAGTTATTTTTCTTCACATCAACTGTGAGCAATTCTCACTCTTTTGAGTTCAACCTATCCTGCATAGACTTCAGTAATCTGCAGTTCTATGCATACGGAATTGATAGGAGTTAAACAGCCCCTTCCAATGTAAAAATATGGGACTGGACAAAGGAAAAGATTCCATTAGATTCTCATCATGTGGCAACTACCACATTGTTCTATTTTTGGATTGGAAGGGGAAAGTTTGTCCCTCTGCAGAACTGGGGCCATAACAAATCACACAGATGGGGGAGCAATCAGAGGCCAGGGTTCTTGACAAAGAGAAGCCTCCCATCCCAAAAGGTATTACCCCTGGCCGTAGTTGTGCATACAGTTTCACTTAAATGGTGGGTTGTCTACCACACAAAGCAGATGCAGGAAAGATAAGGCAGATCCAGCCCTAAACTCTATAAGACCTAAAAAGGAACACTATACCACCCTTCAATTTTTCCCCATCAAACAAAGGTCTGTCTGCTCCTTGTTCACAGCCCATCTAGGTCCCACCACCTTCTTTGTGAAAGGTTCCCAAACCAAGGAGTATCATTCCCAAGGTTTTGGGAAGGAGGACTTGGGAGTCCACTCACTCTGGACCCCTGGGGCCTCCACTCCCAGAGGGAATAGAGCATCCCTGTTCTTCAGACCAGAGCAACTATCACCCAGCATAAAACAGGAGGTTTATTGAGCTCTGAATGTAGCGAAGGATCTTAGCCCTGTAGACCTGTCCTCCCTTAGCCCAGTATGTCTGAGTAACCCCTGCAGCCAGATGGACTCTGCCTGCTTTCTCACTGTCCAGTTCAGAAGTTCTCTGCTTCCAGCTGAGAGTCCCATATCCCCCTACTGCAGCCTCTCCCCTGTCCATTGTTTTCTATCCTCATAAAAACAGTCCCGCTAATATCTGAAAAATGGAAAAAGACAAGTGGATGATGAGAATCTAGAAATGTAATGCATAGGTAGTGGAATAGTTTGTGACCATGTGAATAATTTATCTCAAAAATTAAAAATAATGTACTTAGCTTCAAAGTTGGTAGTTAATATTCACTTTGCGTCATTTGATAATGGCATGACCAATGCAAAGGACTTGGAAATTACATCCCAGAAATATCAATCAAGGTATTGTACACATTTTGAGTAAACATATATACTATTTTGAGAGGAAGGCTGTGACTATGACTAGTGTCTTTGAGAAGACTTGAGGAGCTGTAGAAAGACCAAAGGGGAGGACCCTGTATTAGTAATGGTCTTGACCTATGACAAATCTGAGAAATCTTCCATGGGCTAGGTGGATGGTTACATGAAAATATGCAAGAACCAGTCCCCTTTGTCCAGTGCAGGTATGATAGTTGCTACGGTCACCATCTTGAATTTTGTGTTGTGGATGAACTTATTGAGTTTCCAGAGATCCAAGATTGGTCTCCATCCCCCTATTTTTTTGATTGTTAGAAAATAGTTGAGAGTAGAACCCTCTTCCTCGACATTCTGTGGGAACAGGTTCTATTGCCCCTAGGGTGAGTAACTTTTGCACCTATGTTCGTAATAGGAGTTCATGAAATGGGTCCCTAAAGAGGGACAGGGTAGAGGGTTGGGTAGGGAGCATGGATATGAAGGGGATTGTGTAATCCGATTTAATAATTTCCAGGACCCATTTGTCTACACTGATTTGGGCCCACTGTTGGTAGAAGGGTCTCAGGCGGTGATGGAAGGTAGCATTGGAATGCACTGGATCTGTGGGGTGGTTGCCCAGACCCCTGAACAAGACTTCAAATTTATTGTTTGTGAGAGGTCAATTGAGTGGTGGAGGACTGATTTTGCGGTGTCCTCCTCCTGTTAGGGCATTGCTTAGGTCCTTTGTCACATGTCTTCTGCTATTGTCTGTAATAGTTATAATTATAGTCCCTTGGCCTTTGGTAGAGGGTATACTTGTGTTTCTTATTAGGTGGAGTGTACATCCCCAGTGTGCAGAGTGTGGCACGAGAGTCCTTCATTCAGTGTAGGACTTCATCTGTCTTAGCGGCAAATAGCTGTTTTCTATCAAAGGGGAGATCCTCCACCTTCAATTGCAATTCTTTTGGGATCCCTGATGACTCCAGACTTGAGGCTCTACGCATTATGATTGCTGTGGCTGTGGCCCTAGCCGTTGTGTCAGCAACATCCATTGCAGCCTGGAAGGTTGTCTGTGCTATAGATAAACCCTCCTTAATGATGGACTGTAGGTGCTACCTCTCATCATCAGGAAGGTCCTGCAGCAGGTCCTGTAGTTTAGCATAGTTGCATGATCGTAGTTAGCCAGAAGGGCTGTATAATTTGATATCCTGAATTGGAGGGTGACAGAAGAGTACACCTTGTGGCCAAAGATGTCTAACCGCTTATGCTCTTCATTGTGGGGTGTAGATTTAAATTGTGGGTTCTTAGCCATGTGATTAACCAAGTCTATGACCAGTGAGTTTGGCTGGGGACGTGCGAAAGGAAGTCTATATCTTTTGCAGGGAAAAAGTATTTTCTATCCGCCCTGCGGTTTGTTGGGGGGATAGAGGCTGGATTTTGCCACAGTACATCTGATGGCTCAAGGATAGTTTAATTGATGGGTAGAGCTATCTTTGAGGATGCCGTGGATTGTAGTATCATCAGTCATTTGTATTGCTCATCTTGTACCTCTTGGAGTGTAATGTCTTGTGATTGAGCTACCTCGTCTGGTCTAGTGGATCTGGGGTCATGTGAGGAGCTGTCTGAGTCTGAATGAGGTAAGTTATCATTATCATTGGAGCCCGCTTGTGTTATTACTGAGGGTGGGTGAGATGCTGAGGAATGCGTGGATATGGTGGAAGAGTGCACAGACGTGTGCTGTTGTAATGTAGGAGCTATATCTCTTGAGTGGTAGGCATAGGAGTAACATGGTCAGTAACCCTGCTACGGTTTCCAGGGGGGCCATTGAGGCTGGAACTGCTATGGAGGATACATCCACTGCTGGTTGGGCCACATGGGATGTTGTTGTAGGGAATGATCCCGATATGAATGCCAGGAAACCAATGATCCTGAGAGAGATGAATGGCATGCCTGCTGCTATAGTCAGTTCTTGGTGAGAGCAGCATAGGAGAGTGGGGAGCCTTTCTGGCATATGAGTGTGTCCCTGGGTATAAGACACCACTGATGAGCGTGGTGAGCAAGCTCCTGTTGGTGTGCCTGGCTGAGGAGATGTTTGTCAGTGCTTCATCTTGCACAGCGCTTTCTTATGCTGCGGTGCTGGAGCACGGTCAAGGTCAGTCTGACCAGTCTGTTCAGGCACAGTAGAGGCGCCTGTGGGAGCTGGTCGTGGTGGCATATTGCGGCTTTGTGGGTGCTGCTGCCTCAGCAGCAGTGCACTTGGGTTCTGACTCAGCTCTCCTGGCTGGTGCACACTTGAGTTTCTCTGTGGTGCCGGAGACTGATAGCACTGGGGAACAAGAGACCCTGGGCAGTGCTGGAAATGAGCATACTGGAGAAGCCTGCAAAGCTTGTGAGCCTTTGTGGGATGGTGAAGACACCTTGTCAATGGGCTTTTGCTGTCCCCTTGTGTCCTCAGGTTTGTCCCGTGGTAGTTGTAGGGACTTCCCCAGAGGAGATTTTTGAGCCACATTTCGCGGTCTTTTCTGGCTCTGTCTGTCATGTTCCGACAGTGCAGGCACTTTTGTGATGCATGAGTCTCTCCTAGGCATTTAATGCAGGAGCCATGGCCATATGAAATGGGCATCGAATCTCAACATGAGTTGCATCTTTTAAAGCTGGGAAAACTCGGCATGATGAAGAAAAAAAAGCTGCCACTGTGGCGCTTCTCTCTCTCTTTTTAAACAAATATTGCAAACTACTGTTAACTGACTAAACTATGAGGAAAAGTCTAAACTAACTATAGAAATTTTATTTTTCTTGTCAGGAAGAAGACCACTGCTCTGACTCTGTCTTCTGCCAAGGACGGTAGAAAAGGAACTAAAGGGTCTCATGCTGCGCGCACACTCGTCAGACAGCGGAGGCATGAGACGCTGAGAGCACAGGCACAGAGCGAGGGGCACTGCTCACTAAAAAAATCTCTGAGCAGTGGTGCAAGGATGCACCATGACATGAGTGGATCACCCACAGGAACATCACTCGAAGAAGAAGAATGACTTCTTGTGTCTTGCTCACAACACTCCTATTAATGCATCCCAGAATCATGTCTGCTTTCTTTGCAACAGTGTCACACTGTTGACTCATGTTTAACTTGTCGTCCACTATAATCCCTAAATCCCTTTCAGCGGTACTCCTTTCTAGACAATCACTTCCCATTCTGTATGTGGGAAACTGATCGTTCCTTCCTAACTGGAGCACTTTGCATTTGTCTTTATTAAACTTCATCCTGTTTACCTCAGACCATTCCTCTAGTTTGTCCAGATCATTTTGAATTTTGACCCTATACTTCAAAGCACTTGCAATGCCTCCCATATTGGTATCATCTGCAAACTTAATAAGTGTATTCTCTATGCCATCATCTAAATAATTGATGAAGATATTGAACAGAACTAGCCCCAAAACTGACCCCTGCAGAATCCCACTTGTTATGCCCTTCCAGCATGATTGTGAATGGTTAATAACTACTCTGAGAATGGTTATCCAGCCATTTATGCACCCACCTTATAGTAGCCCCATCTAGGTTGTATTTCCCTAGTTTATTGATAAGAAGGTCATGCGAGACCGTGTCAAATGCCTTATTAAGGTCTAGTTATACCATGTCCACTACTTCTCCCTTATCCACTATACTTGTTATCCTATCAAGGAAAGCTATCAGATTGGTTTGACATGATTTGTTCTTTACAAATCCATACAGGCTGTTACCTAGCACCTTATTTTCTTTCAGATGTTTGCAGATAAATTCCTTAATTACTTTCTGCATTATCTTCCCTGGCACAGAAGTTAACCTGACTGGTCTGTAGTTTCCTGGGTTGTTCTTATTTTCCTTTTTATAGATGGGCACTATATTTGCCCTTTTCCAGTCTTCTGGAATCTCTCCCAACTTCCATGATTTTTCAAAGATGATAGCTAAAGGCTGAGACACCTCCTCTATCAGCTCCTTGAGTATTCTAGGATGCATTTCAGCAGACCCTGGTGACTTGCAGACATCTAACTTTTCTAAGTAATTTTTAACTTGTTTTTCTATTTTAATGTCTAAACCTACCCATTTCCACCAACATTCACCATGTTAGGCATCCTGTCACCATCCAACTTCTTGACAAAAACCGGAACAAAGAAGTCATTAAGCACCTCTGCCATTTCCAAGTTTCCTGTTATTGTTTCTCCCTCCTCACTGAGCAATGGGCCTACCCTGTCCTTGGTCTTCCTCTTCCTCCTAATATACTTGTAGAACATCTTCTTTTTACCTTTTGTGCCTCTAGCTAGATTTAGCTTTTTTTGTGTCTTTGCCTTTCTAATTGTGCCCCTGCATACCTGTGTTGTTTGCTTATATTCATCCTTTGTAATTTGACCTAGTTCCCAATTTTTATACAACTCCTTTTTGACTTTTAGATCATGTGAGATCTCTGAGTTGATCCAAGGTGGTCTCCTGCCATACTTTTTCATCTTTCCTACAAAGTGGAATAGTTTGCTTTTGGGGCCTTAATAATGTCCCTTTAAAAACTGCCAACTCTCTTTAGTTGTTTTTCCTCCTATTCTTGCTTACTATGGAACCTTACCTACCAGCAATCTGAGTTTACTAAATTCTGCCTTCCTGAAATCCATTGCCTCTATTTTCCTGTTCTCCCTTCTACCATTCCTTAGAATCATTAACTCTATGATTTCATGGTCACTTTCTCCCAAGCTGCCTGCCATTTTCAAATTTTCAATCAGTTCCTCCCTATTTGTTAAAATCAAATGAAGAACAGATTCCCCCAGTAGCTTTCTCAACCTTCTGAAATAAAAAATTGTCTCCAGTGCAGTCCAAGAACTTGTTCAATAATCTGTGCCCTGCTGTGTTACTTTTCCACCATCTGTCTGGATAATTGAAGTTCCCCATCACCATCAAATCCTGCCCTTTGGATGATGTTATTAGTTGTTTAAAAAAGCTTCATCCACCTCTTCTGCCCGGGTAGGTGGTCTGTAGTAGATTCCTATCATGATATGACCCTTATTTTTTATCCCTTTTAACCTAACACAGAGACTCTCAACAAGTCTGTCTTCTATGTCCATCTCCACCTCAGTCCAAATGTATTTATTTTTAATATTTAAGGCAACACCTCCTCCCTTTTTCCTTGCCTATCCTCCCTGAGCAAACTGTACCCTTCTATGCCAATATTCTAATATTATCCCACCAAGTCTCTGTGATACCTACTTTGTCATTGTATTTATTTACTAGCATGTCAAGTTCTTCCTGCTTATTCCCCATACTTCTTGCATTTGTATATAGGCATCTAAGATAACCTAAAATTTGATTTTGCCTCTCAGTTCTGCCTTCTCCCTTTATCTCTGCTATTATTGCCCATTATAATTATTATTATGCTCCCTTCCATTTCTGACCCATCTCCCAGGTCACCATGTTTTTCACTTATTTGTGGGCTTTGGTCACCTGCCCATCAAAACTAGTTTAAAGCCCTCTTCACTAAATTAGCCAGTCTGTGTCCAAGTACGGTCTTCCCCTTCCTCTAAAGGTGAATCCCAACCCTAGTGGCCAGATTCAGTAAGGAGCCCTGGGAAACAGATAGCTGTGCCAGGACCAATTCTAACGATGACAGGTAGTCTGTTCTCCCTGACATTCATGTATTGTCCTCTCAGTTGAGTTTATCAACAAAGATGCTAGTTACTGCCAATTGGGCCTTTATGATGGGGATGCCTGCCATCCCTATGTAAAAGTTCCCTAAAAATTAATAAAAAGTATGACTTTCTTTTAAGTATTTCATCTGACTTACACAATTTAAAAGAAAACGATATCCCTCCTAAAGAAATACATAGAATGATTAACAAATAAGAGATTATATAATTCTCTATTCATCTCTATAAAAGACTAATTTCCATAAAACCACATTAATTTGATCTCTATGAAATTCTAGAGACTTTTCCATAAGGTTCTTGGAATTGGACTGAGCCCAATTCTGGAAAATGGTTAGGACAGTTCTCTGTCTCCCAAATACATTCTGCATAGGAGCGGAAATCACTCTCACTCAAGGCCAGGGCTGGCAATAGATTTAGGGATGTTAAAATGCATTTAATTAACCATGTAACCACTGAAAATTTCAGGGTTACACAGATACATGAAGGGTGGCTGTTCAGGAGCTGGTGTGCAGGGAGAGCCAGCATTCACATCCCTAGGCAGATTTCATCAGGGTTGGTGACAGATTTCACCAGATCCTAGATAATGTGAGGAGGGGGCTCAGTTCTAGCCACCTACCTCCCCGGAAGGAGTTGTGCCTCTAGTGGAGGAGGCGGGGCTAGCAGCAGGCAACTCTCAGTGCCATCTGGACCGCACCCACTCATACCCAGCCCTCAGTGCTACTCATGCTATGTCTACACTGCGGAGAAAAGTTGGAAAAAGATACACAAATTGCGAACCGCAATTTGTGTATCTTTCCCCCCTTTTTTTCCCCTAAAGAAGCTTTTACTAAATTTGGCCCATCTACACAGGGCCAAATTTTGGAAAATAGTCCTCTTTCGGAACACCACTTATTCCTCTCACCAAGAGGAATATGGGAATGCCAAAAGAACACGTCCATTTTTTTGGAAACTTCCAAAAAAGCAGATGCGTTCCTTGGATGCAGCAGAACTTTTCTAGGTTACATCTGGTATCCCGGAAAAGCTCTGCAGTCTAGACATAACCTCACATTGCATTGGATGGGACTCCAGCAGCTGTTTAAAGAGCCAGAGCCCTGGGCCCTTTTAAACCATAAGGCCACAGAGCAACTACCCCCTTTGCTCCCCTCACAATTCCTATTGGCTGCACTGCCCAAATCACACAACTCAGCATTTTCTCAAATTGCTGTCTCTGGATTGGAGTTTCTACACAGACCCTGCCTCCCAACTTGTGCAAAACATCTGATTTATGGACCCATATAATGGCATACCCATCAGTTCATATCCTGCTCTAAGTTACAATAGTTTGACATCATGTAAATCCAAATCTATACACTGGTATAAGTGAGAGAAAAATTAGACTTGACATATGTATATTCACAAATAATACAGCCTAGCCTAACATTTCCAAGTGTATTTAAAATATATATTATAGTTACTATATCTGCTATCAAATTCATGTATATTTGAACATATGCAGTATCCTGTAAGGAACTGAATGAGATGAGAACTCTTTTACACTGAAAATAATTAGGCTGGGTGATTTTTGTGTTGAATGTCTTTAGATAAAATATGCAAGCAGAGCAGAGAAACTCTCTAGCTAGCGTTAAAGTATTGTGCTGTCAGTCTGGCCTGTCTGGTTAATGTCAATAGCACTGCATATAAAAGGTGACTAAAGTGTGTACAAATGTTGATCTTTGGAGAAGGCATGCCTAGAATCATACACACTTCTACTATTTCATCCACCAGGTCAGCTTCAGGGAGAAGGGGCAAATTAGGAGTTTTCTTGCCAAAAGTTGATCATCAGCACGCTTGTTAGGTTATTCTGCACAAAGCTACTTGCCCTACTGCATTTAATTCATAATCCTGATATATTATTAAAGTTGGACATACTTCTCTCATAGAATAGTTTCAGAAGCAGCAGGGAATGTATGTCTAATGTGTTACTGCATATAGGTAGTTTATATAAATAAAGTAGGTTTGTACTTGCATCACATGTTTAAACTGTGTGTAATGACTAAAAATACACCTTAATATGAATACTTTGATTGCATGAAAGTACCTGAGTAGCTTGACATAGGAAATTTTGAAGTAATGTGACCCAAGAACCCCTTAATGCCAACTCCTACAAGGGTTAAAGATATGTTCTGATTCTGGTATGACCTATGAGGTTGTATGTCACATTGTTCATAAATACTATTGCAGAATGTAGCTACAGATTGTATGTACAGAGCTAAGTATATATATTGAAAATATTTTCTGAGAGTCTGCATCAAGGTGTAAGTCACTGGGAGAAATGAAGAAATCAGTCTTCTGTCAGATAAGACAAGTTTCACCTCTGAAAGATGTAAATTAAGTATTGTAAGCTAACATTATGGATACCCATTTACATACAAAGTTATCATAAAGGTGTGAAGTCAATAGGCATGAGCACAAAGGGAAAATAAGCCTTGGGTGGTTAATACCATCTCTACATACAGAATGAATTTTGGTAAATAAGTAGGAGGCAAAGACAATATCCCTTTAGCTTATGCTTACAAAGTAAACAAGCAGTGTGTTTATTTATGAAAAGATAATGTCAGCCAATCATGGCTGATGAAATGCAGCTGAAAACTTTGAAGTTGGAAGGGAGATAATAATTCTTTAGACAAGAAATTAACCTATTAGTTAAATTTAGTCTCTAGAAAATATGCTATGATTTCGTTTTATATGTTGTCATTCACTTCTATACTCTTACTTATCATCTCTGGTAATAAACATATCCTTGTTTGCATTTTAAATATACCTAATTGCTATAATAAGCAAGGTGTAATCCTGAAATGCTTCATATAGGCTGGTGTGTATTCTGTTCCTTTGGGAGCCAGTATTTTTGGGAGAGTCAGTGGATACAGGTCTGGGACTTGCTTCAAAGGGACTTGTGAACTGGGATGAACCTATTATTAACTTGTAAGGGATGGCAGAGCGCAGAGGAAAGAGGTTGAATGGCTCGTGGTTCCTGGGGGCTAACATCCAGATAAGCACGAGCAAGTTTCCCTCTCACTGGTGGCAAAAGGTAACAAAGTGACTCAATCATGGGAACCCTGAGGACCATGACACTTAAAATTTATTTTGTCATGTTCTTACAAATTAAAGACACTATTAAGGCAGCAAGAGAAATAAAAATACTAATTTGCATGGGTAATACAATATAGATTCTACAGAAAGGAAATTTGATACCCAATTTAATTATAGGAAAAGGCAGTCTCAGGAGTCAGGAAGTACTATACGCACAAGAGGGAACAAGATCTGAATGAATGCATAGCCTACTTTTCGTGAGACCTGGGTAGCAGGCAGTTATCACGGACTAAGAAAGAAGTATGAGACATAGTAATCATAGTAGAGACATAGTAAGACCAAAGTAATTCAGAGGGGAGCATTCTGACAGAGACAGAGATCCTTGGTCAGCCTAGGAATGTGCAGCTTTGTACAGATAGAAAGCATGTGTATAATTGCACAGAGAGCATGCAGCATGACCGAGCAACACTGCAGTGAAGAAAAGGGTATGTAGGATTACCTGTCTAGAACATGCAGATTGAGTGAACAATGAGCAAAATGGCTGTCCCTCTTAGGTGTCTCAGAGCCTCTGTTTCCTTTCTATCGGCACCTCTTCTTCTGCACATAGTACACAGCTAGTATTCCAAATTAAGATCCTCTCTCTGGATCATTTCAAGCAAACATATTTAGCTCTTTACTCTTCCTTCTGGACTCTCCCAGATACTTTCTGACCCTTCCTGGGGGCTTCATGGACTTGGCCCTTCTTCAGGAACTTCTGCTAATCTTGTTGCTGGACTCTTGCACCAGCTTCATATGCGCACACAGCTCTTCTTTTCCTATCATTTATATACTACTTTTCATCTTGCATTTTCCGCATTTCAGATTATGTATGTAAGAATCACTCACCCACAAATGAAATGGAACCTCTTTGGGTTGAAAATGGTAAATATCTTCACTAGCAATATTAAACAAGTTTTTATGGGTAAGTGAAAAACAATTTCAACTATAGGAACTTATAAGGAAATTGAAATATAAAGTCCCAGTCTGGACAAATTGAAATAAACTCCAGATGCTCCATGATGTTCACTGAGACTTCATTAGGCCAATCAGGTTTACATGGAAAGAATTTACATAGCAAAATGATGGGTGGCAGTCTGAAACCCGAAGACAGATAGATTCACAAAAGGAATTTTTAGATAGAATACATTCAGCGAGGAAGAATTGGATCAGGACATTGGCAATGTCATTGCATATTGCTCAAAAAAAATGGACTTTTTAAGCACCATGAATCAGCAGGATTGAGGTTTTAGAACTCACCTGGGTTTTTCTTTTCTTTCCCTAAAGGGAGCACTGAAGCAGAAATGTGTAAACATAAAAACTTCAAATCTACAAGATGAGATTATTTGATCTGTTTCAAACAAAATATATAGACATTTATTCAAATATGAGCAATTTAAAAGGGCATCCAAATGTCACACAAGGATGTTTAAATTGGCACTGACATTTTAAAATATGCTTTTATGTAATTAAGTTCCAACTAGATCACACAATAACATGTTTTGGACTAACAGTCCCAGACCAGCTTGAAAACAGCAAAACACATTTCTATCTAAGCTTCCTCGTCAGGATCAGAGGTATTTTTTCCAATTGCTTAAAGCTATTACTTAAGCTCCCCCCTGCAACCAAGAATTGATAGATGACTGTCAAAGATTACTATGTCTATGACAAATTCCAGGGTTTAAAACTAGAAAGTATAATTTCATATAACTTCATATAAAGGGAAAAGTATATTTTCTATCACTCTTCCCTTTATTCAAGCATAGCTGAAAATATTTCCTTCAAATCTTACAAAAAAAAAGACAAAAGAGAGAGAGAGAGAGAGAGAGAGAGAGAGAGAGAGAGAGAGAGAGAGAGAGATGGAAAGTGTTAACCTTTTGGAAGAAAACAAGCATGGGAAATTTCAGGTGCAAGCATATGAAAATAGAGGCTCATACTAGCAGTAAGGGTATGTCTACACTACAAAGTTAATTTGAACTAACGGACGTTAGTTCGAATTAACTTTGATAGGCGCTACACTAGTGCTCCGCTAGTTCGAACTTAATTCGAACTAGCGGAGCGCTTAGTTCGAACTAGGAAAACCTCATTTTATGAGGATTAAGCCTAGTTCGAACTAGCTAGTTCGAATTAAGGGGTGTGTAGCCCCTTAATTCGAACTAGTGGGAGGCTAGCCCTCCCCAGGTTTCCCTGGTGGCAACTCTGGCCAACACCAGGGAAACTCGTCTGCCCCCCTCCCAGCCCCGGACCCCTTAAAGGGACACGGGTTGGCTACGGTGCCCGTGCCAGGTGCAAGCCTGCCAGCACCCAGCCAGCAGACCCTGCACCTGGCACGGATCGAGCCACCCACCCGATGCCCCCCAGCCCTCCCCCTCTTCCCGGGACCAGGCTGGCGGCTCCCGGGAGCTTGCCCGGGACCGCAAGAGGCGGGCACCCGCCTGAGCTAGTGCAGACATCGTGGACCTCGTCCACAATCTCTGTACTAGGCACAGGAAAGTGGCCGTCTAGGGCAGGAGAGCTGCCAGCCTGGCCACCCAGGAGCAGGCGTGCAAGAGAATCAAGGGGGTCCACTGAGACCCCCAACCCTGACCCTGTAAGGACGGCTTACAATGGCCATCCTGGGTCAGACCAAAGGTCCATCTAGCCCAGTAGCCTGTCTGCCGACAGCGGCCAACCCTAGGGACCCTGGAGGGGATGGACCGAAGACAGTGACCAAGCCATTTGTCTCGTGCCATCCCTCTCCAGCCATCCACAAATCTTGGCCAGGGACACCACTCCTACCCCCTGGCTAATACCACTCCATGGACCCAACCTCCATCACTTTATCTCACTTCCCTTTAAACTCTGTTCTAGTTCTAGCCCTCACAGCCTCCTGCAGCAAGGAGTTCCACAAGTTGACTCTTTGCTTTGTGAAGACGAACTTTCTGTTACTAGTTTGAAGCCTGCTACCCATTCCTTTCCTTTGGTGTCCTCTAGTCCTTCTTTATGGGAACTAATGAAGAACTTTTCTGTATACACCCCCTCCACCCAACTCCTGCTTTTAGAGACCTCTATCCTGTTCCCCCTCCGTCTCCTCTTTTCTAAGCTGAAAAGTCCCAGTCTCTTTAGCCTCTCTTCATATGGGACCTGTTCCCAACTCCTCATCATTTTAGTTGCCCTCCCCTCTCCCAGCCTCTCTCTTCCCCTCTCCCACCTCCTTTTCCCAGTCTCCCCCAGTTTTGTTCAATAAAGACAGATTCCATTTTGGAAGACACGTTATCTTTATTTTGTACATCAAGAAGAGGGGCTAGGGAAGGGTAAGTGGAAGGAGGTGAGGGAGGAATGGGGCACGAGCCCCCGATGGGGAGGACTGGACTGGCTCTGCAGGCTTCTGGGGGTGGAAGCTCTCCTGCAGCCCCCCAATTGCCCCGTCTCCCCAGATGGCAGCCTGCGGCAAGTGCAGCCGGGATGATGGCAGAGTGCTGTGATGTGCCCAGTGTGGGTAGTCCGGGCACTCCAAGCCAGGACTGCTTTGCAAGCGGGGCACCCCTGAGAACGGTCTGTCCGGGGTGGGGGTCGGGACCCTTTAAGCGCAGCCCTCGGCTAGCCTGAGACAGCATCTCCACGCTCTAAGTCCTCCTCTGATGCCCCGCCGGCACTGCTTCCGGCCATCCTTAAGCCCGGTTCAGGGTCCACTTAATGTGGACATGCTAGTTCGAATTAGCAAAACGCTAATTCGAATTAGTTTTTAGTTCTAGATGCGTTAGTTCGAATTAGCTTAGTTTGAATTAACTAATTCGAACTAAATTAGTTCGAATTAACATTGTAGTGTAGACATACCCTAAGTTAGTTCGAATTAACATTGTAGTGTAGACGTACCCTAACTGACTTGCAATCTTCAAGCCTTTGATCCTGGAGCAGAATGTCTCCGATGAACAGAAGAACATCAATCTGGCAAATTCCTCTCACTCTTTGGGAATTTCTACACAAAGTGGAGGTGCAGTCGCACGCGGCACGGGGTTCGAACTAGCCGGCATTTAAAAATGGCGCCGGCCGGCTTCATGCAAATGAAGCCCAGGAAATTCAAATCCCGGGCTCCATTTGCAACTGCAGATGACTACATTACCTCCGCTAGTTCGAACTAGCGGGATAGGGTAGACATACCCATGAGGATTAACTGTTGTGTTCCCTCCCTGTGGGGCATCTGGTATTGGCCACTGTTGGCAGACAGGATACTGGGCTAGATGGATCTCTAGATGGCTGCCAGCTTAGCCAAGAAGGGTCACACATGGACCCTCTACCAGGTCTGCATGAAAATTTAAGAGATCAGGCAGGCCTATAATAAGGCCATGGAGCAAGGAGCACACTATGAGACAGTACTGCACTATGAACAGCTTGATGCCATCCTGGTGGGGGGCCAGTCACCTTGTCATTGAGTCTGGCCAGGACACACCCAGCATCAGCCTCCACGAGGACAGGGCTGTGGAGGAGGAGGAAGAGAAGCAGGTTAGCCAGTCAACCATGCCTGCAAGCCAGGAGCTGCTCCTCAGCCTAGAGCCAGTCCTCTCCTCCCAGGATGTCTCCCAGGGCTCAGACAAACCCGGAGAAGGCAGTTCATGTTAGTTCCATCATTTTCCCTCTACACATTTTGGGGCAGATGGCAGGCTGCAAGGGGCTGGGTGCTCCTCACTTGGCCTACTCAGACTGGGAACTACACTGCACGCATGGAGCGCCAGTCCAAATCCCTTGTTCCTTCTCAAAAGATTCCTGGAGAGGACTGCCTTATTCCAGCCTCTGTGGTAGGATACTCTCCCACGACAAGACTCCACTAAGGAAGCAAGGGTCATGGAAACACACTTCAGTGTCACACACAGCAGAGGGTCATGCCCACACTCAGGCAGCATCCACTTCTGGTCAAGCTCGGTGATACAGACAACAGTGATCCCCTGCATGGGAACCTACCAGGGGGAGGAAAAGGTGGGGACTCCAGTAACACACTCTCTGGACACTCACATGCACTTCCCCAACATCTCACCCCTCTCCTTCAGCACACAGGGATAGAAGTTCTCTCTCTGTGGGACAACACCATTGCTGGACCTGGCGTGTGTGGGACACAGAAGGAAGCCAAGCCAGCCCATCCTCCTGCCTGCCCACAGGCTCCTGGCTTGGCCAACACCTTCCCATTCTTTCTTGTCCTTGGGATTTGGGGGTAATGAGACTCCCCTGGGATGTCCATGCCCCTTCAGAAAAGTGCCCGCTGTCAAGATAACAGATGGCCTTGCTCAAAGCACATTGCCATCATATGAACTTAGACCTTTGATATCAGCTCATATATTAAGGACAGGCTTCATGACTTGTAACTTTTCTTCACAGATGGGCCAGCTGTGAGCATGGCGCGTTCACCACCTTCCATGCCTTCCTTCTGACTCCAGGGGATCCACAGAAGGAAGAGAACTCAGAAAGACCTGCTGCAGGAGCAGATGGCCTGCCTCCAGTCCCCTATCTGGGGGTCTCAACGGCAAGTGCCAGGAGCAGGCTGCTGACCAGTAGGAGTGCCAGGTGGACTGGGAGCAGAAGGTCACCTGGGACCAGCTGTTGAGCCAGCAACAGGCCATATGCTCCTCCCCCACCTTGGTGATAGAGTTCATAGCCTTGTGCATGGAGCGGGCCACCAGCCATTTCCCCACCCTTGCCTCCGAAACCCACCCCCACTTCCCTGGCTTCTCCACCTAGCTCCACCCCTGGGGCTGCTGGGGCCACTGAACCTGGGGCAGTGGGAACTCCAGGGCAGCCAAGGCCTCCAGAGCTGACCAAGGCAGGTGCCACTCCCAACCCCATTCTCGAGTCCCTCTCCTCCCTCCTCCTTTCCCCTCCCCCATTCCAGGTACTTTCCCCAGTACCTCCCCTGTTTTATATTCCCCAAATACACAGAGTTGATTGTTAAAAAATTCTTTCTTATTTGCTCAGCAGGGGAGGGGATAAGGTGGGAAGAGAAGGCAAGGGAAGAGAGGAGTGGGAGAGGAAAAGAACATAACATAAGAATGGCCATACTAGGTCAGACCAAAGGTCTATCTAGCCCAGTAGCCTGTCTGCCAACAGTGGCCAGTACCAGGTGCCCCAGAGAGGGTGGACCAAAGACAATGATCAAGTGATTTGTCTCCTGCCATCCTTTTCCAGCCTCTGACAAACAGAGGCCAGGGACACCATTTCTATCCCCTGGCTAATAGCCTTTTATAGACCTAACCTCCATGAAATTATCTAGCTTATCTTTAAACTCTGTTATAGTCCTAGCCTTCACAGCCTCCTCTGGCAAAGAGTTCCACAGGTTGACGACACGCTGTGTGAAGAACTTTCTTTTGCTAGTTTTAAACCTGCTACCCATTAATTTCATTTAGTGTCCTCTAATTCTTCTATTATGGGAACTAATAAATAACTTTTCTTTATCCGCCCTCTCCACACCACTCATAATTTTATATACCTCTATCATATCCCCCCTCAGTCTCTTCTTTTCTAAACTGAAAAGTCCCAGTCATTTTAACCTCTCTTCACTTGAGACCTGTTCCAAACCCCTAATCATTTTACTTGCCCTTTTCTGAACCCTTTCCAAGGCCAAAATATCTTTTTTGAGGTGAGGAGACCACATCTGTACACAGTGCTCAAGATGTGGGCGTACCGTAGTTTTATACAGGGGCAGTAAGATATTCTGTGTCTTATTTTCTATCCCTTTCTTAATAATTCCTAACATTCTCTTTGCCTTTTTGACCGCCGCTGCACACTGTGTGGAAGTTTTCAGAAAATTATCTCTTTCCTGATTTGTCGTAGCCAAATTAGTCCCCATCATACTGTATGTATAGTTGGGGTTATTTTTCCTGATGTGCATTACTTTACACTTATCCACATTAAATTTCATTTGCCATTTTGTTGCCCAATCACTCAGTTTGATGAGATCTTTTTGGAGTCCCTCACAGTCTGCTTCTGTCTTGACTCTCCTAAACAGTTTAGTATCATCTGCAAACTTTACCACCTCACTGCTTACCCCTTTCTCCAGATCATTTATGAATAAATTGAAAAGGATTGGTTCCTGGACTGACCCTTGGAGGAAACCACTAGTTACCCCTCTCCATTCTGAAAATTTAACATTTATTCCTACCCTTTGTTTCCTGTCTTTTAACCAGTTCTCAGTCCAAGAAAGGACCTTCCCTCTTATCCCATGGCAATGTAATTTACACAAGAGCCCTTGGTGAGGGACCTTGTCAAAGGCTTTCTGAAAATCTAAGTATACTATATCTACTGGATCCCCCTTGTCCGCATGTTTGTTAACCCCTTCAAAGAACTCTAATAGATTAGTAAGACATGATTTCCTTTTACAGAAACCATGCTGACTTTTGTCCAACAAATTATGTTCTTCTACATGCCTCACAATTTATTCTTTATTGTTGTTTTGACTAATTTGCCCGGTACTGAAGTTAGACTTACCAGTCTGTAATTTCCAGGATCGCCTCTAGAGCCCTTTTTAAATATTGGTGTCACATTGGCTACCTTCCAGTCACTAAGTACGGGAGCCGATTTAAAGGATAGGTTACAAACTAATAGTTCAGCAATTTCCCATTTGAGTTCTTTTAGAACCCTTGGATGAATGCCAATTGGTCCTAGAGATTTGTTAACATTAAGTTTTTCTATTTGTTCCAAAACCTCCTCTAATGACACTTCAATCCGGGACAGTACCTCAGATTCATCACCCACAAAGGACAGTGCAGATTTGGGAATCTCCCTAACGTCCTCAGCACATAGGAAAAATGTGATTGGGCATTACTATGTAATTGGGCAACAAAATGGCAAATGAAATTTAAGGTGGGATAAATGTAAAGTAATGCACATTGAAAAAAATAATCCCAACAATATATTCACAATTGGCTACAACTGCTCAAGAGAAAGATCTTGCAGTCATTGAGGGTAGTTCTCTGAAAACATCCACTCAGTGTTCAGTGACAGTCAAAAAACAAATAGAAAGTTAGGAGTCATTAAAAAAGGAATAGAGAATAAGACAGAAAATATCTTACTGACTCTATATAAAACCATAGTACGCCTATAACTTGAATACTACATCCAGATGTGGTCGCCTCATCTCAAAAAAGATATATTGGCACTGGAAAAGATTCAGAAAAGGGTAACAAGAATGTTTGGGGGTTTGGAACATGTCCCGTATGAAGAGAGATTAAAAAGACTTGGACTTTTCAGCTTTGAAAAGAGGAAGCTAAGGGGGATATGACAGAGGTCTATGAAATCATGACTGGTATGGAAAAAGTGAATAAGGAAAAGTTATTTACGTACTCCCACAATATAAGAACTAGGGGGTCACCAAATGAAATTAATAGTCAGCAGGTTTAAAACAAACAAAAGGAAGCTTTTCTTCACTCAGTGCACCATCAAACCTGTGGAACTCCTTGCCAGAGGATGCAGTGAAGGCTAGAACTTTAACAGGGTTGAAAAAAGAGCTAGATAGATTCATGGAGGTTAGGTCTATCAGTGGCTATTAGCCAGGATAGGTAGGAATGGTATCCCTAGCCTCTGTTTCTCTGGAGGTGGGTGTCAGGGGAGGGATCACATGAGGATTACCTGTTCTGTTCAATCCCTCTGGGGCATCTGGTATTGACCACTGTCAGCAGACAAGATACTGGGCTAGATGGACCTTTGGTCTGATCCAGTATGGCCGTTCTTATGTTCTAATGCAGGGATAATTTGTGGAGAGGCCATGGGGAGAATCTCACAAATGGCCTTGGTTGAAACTCTCCCTCAAGGCCTCCTTGATGAGTACAGTCCTGTGATGTGCTCTTCTGATGGCACTGGTGTCCGGCTGCTTATAAGCCCTGTCTAGCCGTTTAGCCTCTGCCCCTCATCCTGGCAGGAAAGTCTCCCTCTTGATCTCACAAAGGTTGTGGAATACACAGCAGGCCACCACCACAAAGGGGATGTTTTGTTCGCTGAAGTCCAGGTGGCTGAGGAGACTCCAGAACCTCCCCTTCAAGTGGCAAAATGCACACTCCTCAACCATGCGACACCTGCTCATCTTGGCATTGAAGGTCTCCTTAGGGGGTCCAGGCTGCTCATGTAGGGCTTCATCAACCAGGGGAGCAAAGGGTAGGCTGTTTTCCCCAGGATGCACATGGGCATGTCTACGTCCCTGACCCTGACGGTGCGGCTGGGAAAAAAAGTGCTGGCATTCATCTTCTGGAGCAGGAATGGGTTCCGGAAGATGTAGGTGTTGTGCACCTTCCCCAACTAGCTGACACTGATGTCCATGATGTCCGAGAACCAGTCCTTGTGGTTCACCATGTCCTGGTGCACCATCAAAAAGTACTTCTTCCTGTTTATCTAGTCTGAGGCATGGTTCCCCAACAGCTGGGGAACCCCATGGCAGCACAGCCATCGATGATGGCATCAACATTGCCCAGAGTGATGACCCACCACAGCGTGATGTTGTTGATGGTATTAGCTACCTGCAGGAGCACAGCCCTGACTGTGGATTTCCCCATGCCTAACTGGTTCTCAATGGATTGGTAGCTGTCCGGCATGGCACACTTCCAAAGGGCGATGGCAACACACTCCTGCAGGGAAATAGGAGGTCACAGTCAAGTGTCCTGTTGCCTAAGGGCAGGGGCAAACCATTTACAGAGCTCAAATAAGATGGTTTTCCATATGCGGATGTTCTGGATCCATTGTTCGTTGTCCCATCGCTGCAGGATGATGTGCTTTCACCTATTGGAATTGGTCTCCCTCCACCAGTTCCAGTGAGTTTAGGGGCATTTGAAGCAGCACTAGCACCATGAAGGGGTCCTCTGGTTGGGGGCTGGTCATCATTGTGCTGGATTAGCATGCAGGCAATATGGATGAATTATGCCATAAGGTGTAGCATGGGGCCTGTGAGCTTGGCACAGCATTGCAGCAGCTCCAGCTCTGTGATATGAATACTGTGGTGTCTGCAATGGCAACCAGAGCACACTGCATTGAGGTGGTATCCCATAAGGGGTAGGCACTGGACGAAAGGTGCGTGAGATGCAGCCGTAGAGAGTAGCCTCTGAAAGCACATGTATGTCTCAGCTTGTATGACCACGAAGCCACAGGAAGGGTCCACCTTCCTGGTGCCCTCCCTGGAGTGCTTCCAGGGTGTCAGGGGCTGCGTCTAGACTGGCAAGTTTTTCCGCAAAAGCACGTGCTTTTGCGGAAAAACTTGACAGCTGTCTATACTGGCCGCTTGAATTTCCGCAAGAACACCAACGATCTCATGTAAGATTGTCAGTGTTCTTGCAGAAATACTATGCTGCTCCTGTTCAGGCAAAAGCCCTCTTGCACAAATGCTTTTGCGCAAGAGGGCCAGTGTAGACAATGCGGTATTGTTTTGCGCAAAAAACCCCGATAGCAAAAATGGTGATCGGGGCTTTCTTGCACAAAACTGCGTCTAGATTGGCACGGATGCTTTTCCGCAAAAAAGCATCCGTGCCAATCTAGACACTCTTCTCCGCAAATGCTTTTAACGGAAAACTTTTCCGCTAAAAGCGTTTGCGGAAAATCATGCCAGTCTAGACGTAGCCTAAGTGTAAAGCAGGCTCCAGTCAGCGTGGATGCATTATTTTGAAATAATTCTGAGCCATTTCAATGCTGCCTTGTTATTTTTGGAGTTATTATTTTGATTTCACTTATTTTGAAATTATTTCCTAATGTAAGTGTGTTCATGGAATCCTGGTTCCCAGGCCATTAGCCTATTCCATAAGGTAGGGGATGTTCTGAAAGTGAAGCCGTAATATGAGAGAATACCTTTTCCCAGCTCATATACAGGCAGTCCCCGGGTTACGTACAAGATAGGGACTATAGGTTTGTTCTTAAGTTGAATTTGTACGTAACTCGGAACTGGCTCCAGACTCAGTCGCTGCTGCTGAAACTGACCAGGGGCTGACTACAGGAATCCCAAGGCAGAGTTGCTCTGCCCCCAGCTTCCTGGAATCAGCCACTGAGCAGTTTCAACATCGGCTGAATCTGTAGCCTGGGACAGAACAACGGGGGCGCTGCCGGGTAGGTCCCCCCAGGACCAACCCGGCAACACCGCAACTGCTCTACCCCAGGCATCCACAACAAAAGCCTGGTCTGCTGGGGGGTGCACTAGCTGCACCCCCCTCCCCCCCAGCAGACCAGGGAGACCTGGAGCAAAGCCTTGGAGGCGGCGGGGTCCCGTGCCTCCAAGGCATTGCTCCGGGTGTCCCTGGTCCGCTGGGGGTGTCCCTGGTCTGCTGGGAGGTGTCCCCAGCAGACCAGGGACACCCCGAGCAAAGCCGCAGAGGCGGCGGGGTCCCGCGCCTCCAAGGCTTTGCTCCGGAGCAAAGCCGCGGAGGCGGGGACCTCGCCGCCTCCGCAGCTTTGCTCCGGGTGTCCCTGGTCTGCTCGGGGTGTCCCTGGTCTGCTGGGAGGGGTCCCCAGCAGAAATGGGATACCCCAAGCAAAGCCTTGGAGGCGCGGGACCCCGCTGCCTCTGCGGCTTTGCTCAGGGTGTCCCTGGTCTGCTGGGGACCTCCCCAGCAGACCAGGGACACCCGGAGCAGCTTTTCTTGCCCCGGAGGACACGGTGGCGGGACCACTGTGCGTCTGGGTGGTCCCGCCGCCCACGAGTTCCGGGGCGAGAAAAGCCCTGTTCGTTAAGTGCGGATCCGACATAAGTCGGATCTGCGTAACTCGGGGACTGCCTGTATCTTTCAGTGACCCCGCTTCAAGTCATTTTCTCTTGAAATAGCTAACAACCAAATTTCACAATACTACAATGGAAATGTGTATGAAATGTGTATGAAACTTCAAATATAAGCAACACAATGCTCACAATAAAATACCCATGTCATTTCCATATAAACACAATCTTGGACATATGATTATTATCATTATAAGGAATACTAAATGAAGTAACGGTTAAGTAATTATTTTAAAGTATCAATACTCTCTCTCTACTTTTCAGAAAATATGGAGAGAGCGTTTCCTAATCCTGAAGCCTAAAAAATTCTTAGGTATTGTCTACAATAAATAAAACATGCATATACTAACTAAACAATTTTAAAAACAAAAGAATTTTTCATACATCTCAAGGCAATTGATACTACTATATGATTCTGCTAATGCTTAAAAGGTATGTACAGTATCAGATGGGCTGTTTGGTTTGCAAATTTGCTCCTGTACATACTACATACCAGTGTAAATGAAATTTGAGGGGAGCACTTGATACACATTACAAGCAAAATCCGCAAAGTTACATTAACATGTTCTAAACCATCTGATCATCAAATGTTCAGCAGAGAACTGTGAAAACATATACAGCGTGTCATCTACAGAATGTCAATGAAAATAGAAACTATTAATCCTGGCCCAGAAGCTGAATGTACTTTCCCACCATTTAATGGTCTAGTTAGAAGAATGTCCAGAGTGTCTGAAAGTATGGATAGTGTGTTGACAACATATAAATAAGGTACAATGGCCAGCAGGTTTTGAAGATATTAAAATATTTTTCTTCGTGTATTTCCAGTAAGAAGTACAGTGTATATAAAATCCTTGAGTTTGAGGCTAGTCTAAATATAATATACTTGTAGTGGAAATAACATTTGCTTCATTTAGACCTCAGGCACTGCTGATGGCAGAACAAGACTGGAATGTGGAGATAATTATCTTTGAGGCTAGTCAACTGTTATAAGTCCTTTATAATATCATCTTTAAGATCAAGCCAAGACATTCCAGTCTGAACCAAGGTTTATTTATTAAAGGATTTAGCACTTTTAGATCCCATATTGCCTGGAAGACCACCAATTTCTATTTTCAAATATCCAATTTCTCCAGTTTCTTGGTACATGCATAGATCTTCAAAATCACTTCTGCATACATACACCAACCCTTTTCACCCAAATTCCTTTCCCTCAGGAAGGAGAATTCCATTGGCAACTCCTCCATAAATAACATCTCCACAGAGACTTGTGAAAGATTTGACCTATTTCATAAAATCTTAATTATTTAATCCCAAACAGGGAAAAAAAATCACAGGAAACAAACCCAAAAACATGGTAGTAATTTAGGCTATGTCTACAGTGTGAAATTATTTTGAAATAAGTTATTATTTTATAATTATTATTTCAAAATCGTATGTGCACACTACAAGTCACCATCAAAATAGTGCAGAATTCTTTTTAAATAGGGAGTCCACACATATTGCAGCCTGAATCGCATTTAAAGCACCTTGAAAGCACTCCAGAGAGGATATCAGGAGAGCGGTCATTTCCTGTAGCTGCTTCCTGAGGCTTTCCGAGACTTGTGCTTAAAAGGGGTCCTCTACAGCCCCATTTCACACTCCTCTTCTCCACTGACTACCCCCTCAAGGGACAGCAAACTCATGCTGTATACTCTAGTTGTCCTTGTGGAGGGCACAGTACTCTCATCATGGAGCCAGAGCTGCTACAAAGCTGTCACCAGCTTTTGGGCCTCCTGCTGCGCCTAATGGCACAGTTCATGCAGACTGCCAAAGTGGTGCTGTAGGAGGACAACAACCAGCATGGGCTTGGGGACCTCTTTACCAAGGCCCTGGTGCACCTCATGCATCATGTTCCTTTCCATCATCCCCTGCACACCATGCAATACTACTTCTGGTGATGGGAGACCAGTTCCAACTGGTGAGACTGCATGGTCCTGCAGCAGTGGGACGAACAGCAATGGCTCCAGAACTTCTACATGTGGAAGGCCACATTCCTGGAGCTCTGTGAGTGTCTCACCCCTGCTCTCAGGTGATGGGATACCTGGATGAGACCCACCATGCTCCTCCAGAAGCGTATTGCCATCATACTTTGGAAGTTAGCCATGGTAAACAGCTACTGCTCCATCAGGGACCAGTTCAGTGTGGGGAGATCAATGATCATACTCATGCAGGTTCGACTCTTTTACTATTGTAGAATCATAGAATACTAGGACTGGAAGGGACCTTGAGAGGTCATCGAGTCCAGTCCCCTGCCCTCATGGCAGGACCCACTACTGTCTAGACCATCCCTGATAGACATTTATCTAACCTACTCTTAAATATCTCCAGAGATGGAGATTCCACAACCACCCTAGGCAATTTATTCCAGTGTTTAACAACCCTGACAGTTAGGAAGTTTTGCCTAATGTCCAACCTAAACCTCCCTTGCTGCACTTTATGCCATTGCTTCTTGTTCTATCCTCAGAGGCCAAGATGAACAAGTTTTCTCCCTCCTCCTTGTGACATCCTTTTTGATACCTGAAAACCGCTATCATGTCCCCTCTCAATCTTCTCTTTTCCAAATGAAACAAGCCCAATTCTTTCAGTCTCCCTTCATAGGTCATGTTCTTTAGACCTTTAATCATTCTTGTTGCTCTTTTCTAAACCTTCTTCATTTTCTCCACAACCTTCTTGAAATGTGGTGCCCAGAACTGGACACAATACTCCAACTGAGGCCTAATCAACGCAGAGTAGAGCGGAAGAATGACTTCTCGTGTCTTGTTCACAACACACCTGTTAATGCATCTCAGAATCATGTTTGCTTTTTTTGAAACAGTATCACACTGATGACTCATATTTGTGGTCCACTATAACCCCTAGATCCCTTTCTGCTGTACTTCTTCCTAGACAGTCGCTTCCCATTCTGTATGTGTGAAACTGATTGTTCCTTCCTAAGTGGAACACTTTGCATTTGTCCTTATTAAACTTCATCCTGTTTACCTCAGACCATTTCTCTAATTTGTCCAGATCATTTTGAATTGTGACCTCCAAAGCAGTTGCAACCCCTCCAAGCTTGGTATCATCTGCAAACTGAATAAGAGTACTCTTTATGCCAATATCTAAATAGTTGATGAAGATATTGAACAGAACCGATCCCAAAACAGACCCCTGTACTAGGAGGATGGTGAAGCACATGCATGGGTTCCCTAGGGAGGTGGTGGAATCTCCATCCCTAGAGGTTTTTCAGTCCCAGCTTGACAAAGCTCAGGCTGGGATGCTTTAGTTGGAGTTGGTTTTGAGATGGGAAGACCCTTGCAAACCTATGATTCTATGTTTCTATAGGTGGTCATGGTCATCAATGCCATCCTGCTGCAGAGGGACATCACCTTGGGCAATGCTGACCCATCATCACTGGCTTTGTTGCCATGAGATTCCCCAAAGATGGGCGTTAGGTGAGGGGATCATTGATGACACCCACATACCCATCATGGGCCCCAACAACCGTGCTTCATACTATATAAATAGGAAGGGATACTTTTTCCATCCTGCTACAGGTCCTCACGGACCACAAGAGCCGGTTGATAGACATTTATGGCAGGTGATCAGGGAAGGCACACGATGCTCGCGTCTTCCGGAACTCAAGCATCTTCCACAGGATTCACACAGGCACATTTTTCCCTGACCGCACCATCAGGGTCGGGGAGGTGGGCATGCCCATGTGCATCCTGGGTGACGCAGCCTACCCTTTGCTTCCCTGGCTTATTAAGCCCTACCTGGGCAGCCTGGACACCACCAAAAAGGCCTTCAACACCAGTCTCAGCAGGGTTACATGGATTCGGAGAATGCCTTTGGCCATCTAAAGGAGAGGTTCCAGAATCTCCTCACTCACCTCGATGACCTTGACAACCGGAACAACCCCCAGGTGGTGGTAGCCTGCTGTGTGCTACACAACTTTTGTGAAAACAAGGCAAGACTTTTCTTCCAGTGTGGGGGACAGAGGCAGATTGGCTGGCCAGGCCTTTCGAGCAGCCAAGCACCACTGCCATTTGGTGAGTCCATCGGGGGGCTGTACTCATCTGGGAGGCCTTGAGGGAGAGTTTCAGCCCAGGCCATCTGTGAGACTCTTCCCTAGGCCTCTCCACAAGATATCTCTGCATTGCCCTGGTGTTATTTTCCTCCCTCACCCCTTTTTTCCCTTGCCCTCTCTTCCCACCTTTCCCTCCTCTCCTGCAGACCAAATAATAAAGCCTTTTTTGTTTGGAAAAACAACTCTGAGATTTTTATTTGGAGAATACACAACAGAGAAGGGACTGGGGAAAGAACCTGGGAGTGAGGAGGGAGTAGGAGAGTAGAGGAGGAGGGAGAGGGGCTCAGAGATTGTGCTGGGACTGGCTCTGCCTCAGGTAACTCATGAGGCTTCAGGTGCCTAGGAAGTTCCACCACTGCATGTTTGTGGACCCCAGCAGCCCCTGGGGGGCTAGTTGGAAAAGCCAGAGGGGTAGGGGTGGGTGCTGGGAGTTGGGGGGATAAGGTCACAGAAGTTGGCAGGGAGTTGGGAGGGCAGGAATGGGGAGGTGGCTGGTGGACCACTTCATAAATGCAACCATGCTTTCCATGATTGATGTTAAGGAGGAACACGTGCTAGCATGACTGCTGCTAGCACCAACTGCTGCTCTCATATCATCTGCCTCAGCTCGCAGCCAGCTCAGCGCTCCTGGAGCTCCTCAACAAAGTTCTGGTTGATGGAACGGAGACAGTAAAGATGTTCCCACACCAGGTCCTAGTGGTGCTGCCTCTGCCTATGGCTTTCATGCTGTCAGGAAGATGGTGCAGGCGGCCATTCTTGCAGCTGGCCCAGCTGTGACAAAAAGTAACAAGAGCAGTCATGCCAGGAGACACTGTGCATGAAGCCTAACCCTAATCTCTGAGCTGACACTGAAGATGTCGGTTCGGACAATGGCAATGTGCTTCAAGCAAGGCTATCTGTTGCCTAGACAGCTGGCACATTACAGGGAGCCTCTTTACCCCCATATCCTGAGGACAAGAAGGCATGGGAAGGTACCAGCCAGACCAGGAACCTGAAAACGGGAGGCAGAGATGGGGTGGCTCGGCTTCTTTCCGTGCCCGCACATGCTGGGTCTGGCAGTGGCAGCATCCCACAGAGAGAGAACTTCTATCCCTGCATGCTGGAGGAGAGGTGTGAGGTGTTGGGGGAGGTGGATGTGAGTGGCCAGACAGAGTGCTACTGGGGTCCCCTTCTCTTTCTCCCCCCAAGTAGGGTCTCATGTGCAGGGGGGATCTGTGTCCTCCAGATCACCTTGCTTTACCAGGAGTGGATGATGCGCTAAAGTGAGGTCATGAGCCTGGTACTGCTGTGTGTTTCCAAGACCCCAGCCTCCTTAGTGGTGTCTTGTCATGCAAAGGTGTCCCACCACAGAGATCGGAGTAAGGCAGTCCTGTGCAAGAACCTTGTGAGAAGGATCAATGGGCTCCTGTGTGAGAGCGTCATGGAGCTGAGTGTTCTGGACTGGTGCTCCACGTGCACTCATGTGAACAAGCTGTTGTGCGATCACCAGGCCAAGAAGGCCAAACAAGGAGTGCAAAGCTCCACTCTGCTCACCCCCACATGGGTATAGGTAAAGTGATAGAACTTATCTCAACTGCCTTCTTCAGGTTTGTCCGAGCTCTGGGAGATATCCTGGGTGGGGGGGACTGGCTCCAGGCAGATGATGACCTCCTGGCTGGTGGGCATGGTGTCCCAGCTGGCCTGTTCCTCCTCCTCCTTATCCTCCTCTACATCCCTGCCCTTGTGGAGACTCACAATGGGCATATTCTAGCTGCAGCTGACTACAAGTGGGGGAGGTGACTGGCCCCCCCTCAGGATGGAATCAAGCTGCTCGTAGTAGCAACAGGTCTGTGGTGCCACCCTAGAGTGAGTACTTTCCTCCCTGGCCTTGGTGTAGGCCTGCCGGAGAGCTTTAGTTTTCAGCCACACTTGGTCCAGGGTATGGCGGTGCCTCTTCTGGGCCAGGCTGACAGCCATCTGGATGTAGACTTCTGCATTTTGCCTTCTGGTACGGAGATCCTGGAGGTTTGTCTCCTCACCCCAGACATTGATGAGATCCAGGATCTCTGTACCATTCCAGACCGGTGCCCTCTTTTGCCCCTGACCAGGGGCTTCCGAGGTCAGACATGGCTCCAAAAAAGGCCGCTATGTCGCACAGGGCTGGCAGGGCTGGTGTGGTGCCACAAGCCCTTTCCCTTCTGCCTTCAGCTTTAAAGTCTGCAGGAGAATGGGAGCATTGGGGTTGTCTGGTGTGTGGCCAGAGTGGCCACAAGGGCAGATGTGAGAGGCCTCTATAGGCCAATTAATTTGAAAATAACAACAGCTGAACATCCACACTAACACCATTTCAAAATAACAATTTCAAAATAAGCATTATTCCTCATGACAAGCAGAAGTTATTATTTTGAAATAACAAGCCTGTTATTTTGGAATAATTTTGAAATAATGGGCTTGGTAGTATGGACGCTCACCTTGTAATTTCAAAATAAGGAGAGTTATTTTGAAATAACTTGCCAGTGCAGACTTGTTCTCAAAGAGACATGGACCATGGGAACTCCTTGCCTCATTATTGGTTCATGATAGGTACAATTCACCCAACTGCAGAAAGGTTCTGCAAAGTCCTCCGGATCACTTAAACCTCAGATGAAGGGGCAAATCCTATCTACTCCTCCATTGGTATGGAAGATCCCTCTTCCAGTGGAGCCAACCAGTGCAGTATCACAGCAGAAGGTCATTAGTAAAGGCTGATTGGGTGCTGCAGAATTCCTAGTGGCATATCCAGGTTTAGCATGCAGAGACCGTTTCAAAATGTCAAAATACACATTTTCTTCTACATAGATTAATAGGGCACAGAACTATGGGCATTTATTTCTTGGTCTGATTTCTTGCTGTTAGTCCAGATATATCTTTTTCTTGTACTGCCTATAACCTGTTAATAATTTGGTGCCTATTCTATTTGTTACCATGTGGTCAGTGGATTTCTAACATGATGATCAGGTAGTAGGGATACCATGATATGTACTGATTATATTTTGTGCTTTATAATTTTATATAGGGACAGACTGTGGTCACTAGGGTACCTTTTTTAAAATTTTGCATGTTTAATTATTTTTCAAAAGAATCTATTAAAAACTAGTAGAAGATAAAATTGTTACCCATAATTAGAGCACCATAGTCCTCCTATTGCAATAAATTGACATTGTGTAGAGCAGTGGTGGGCAATCTGTGGCCTGCAGGCTACATGTGGTCCATTTGGGTTCCACTTGCAGCCCACCCTAACCTACCACCTTCATCCATGCCTGTTGCACACTGGGGCACAGAAGCTGATACTTACCTACGCTTCCCCCTTCCTCCCAGCATTTTTGGAGCACTGTGAATTGGCTGATTTGTTGTGTTCAAGCTCTGGGATGAAGAGGGTAAAGTGGGGATGGAGCGCAAATCAGCTGATTTATGGTGCTCCAAAAGTGCTGGGAAGGTGGGAGAGGAGTAGTTAAGTGTGGGGCTCCACTACCCCAGTGCACGAGAGGCTTGAGGGAAGAGGGCAGAGTGGGGATGTGCAGGCTACAGGTGGAATCCCAATGGGTTGCAGATTGCCCACCACTTGATTTCAATCTTATAGCTCAATGAAATGAAGGAGGGCCACTCATGTGGCCCACTCACTAGTCTTAATTGCTCAAAGTTCATATAGAAGATTATCACTTTGGAGTTGGGAGCACTGTTTGTTAAAGTTCATTGCACAATAAAAAGGCAATGGCTTACACTACAGTATACTATCTATTCTGCAAAACCAAGTGATAGTGGACTATTAAAGAAGTTTGCATACAGGCACAGAAAATAAATGCATGTCTTCCTACACATAACAGAGCTGGTTAACAGAAAAATAAAACATTCCTGTTTTGAACCTAGTTATCCAAACTTCCTTACTGTATCTAATGAACTGGCAACCTGTCTTACTGTCTGACAATGACTCCTAATTATACAAACTCCAAATTATCCAGACAAATTTAGACAATCTGTTTGAATAACTGGGCTGCATTAAAAATATCTATAGTGTGACCCATAATGCATCTTAATGTTAGTGTAACATTTAATATACTCCACTCTTGGAGGGAATGAGATAAGCCACTTCAAAAGAGTAAATCCTGTTGTCATAAACCCACAGTAATGTGTGTCAAAAGTTAATTAGTTTATTACTTGGTATGGTCATATGATGCAAAATATTTCACTCAAATTAAATTAAATTACCCCTCACTACAGGCAAAAGAAAATAAAGAAGAGCCATATCTACTTCCCCAGAATATATGCCTTCTTTACAGAGTTGTCATATGCATTTCTCTCCTCTACTTCAGTTATTAGAAAAGCTGCCAAAAAAAGGTCCAGGAAGATATAAGATTTCTCAGTGTGAAAACTGAAAGTTTTCCTGCATATAGGAAAGAAGATTCAGTCCTATCTTCCACAAAGGGCTTTGGAAAGCAGCAAAATCTGTTAACTTAAATCAGAAAGAAAAGCAGTATATGCCCTTTGAACTCAATGGGACACATTCTGCTATCATTTATCTTTTTGACTTTAGCAAGGTTGGACCAGTATAACAGAAAGCAGAATTTGGGGTTGCCATTGTTAATTTTTCAATCCACATGAAAAATTCGCTTGCCAAGCCAAAATAACAATCATGCTAACATTTCTTAACACAGACTTGAAGAAAAATATCACAGGTGGGCCCATACAAACTGTAATGACTAGTATTTGAAAATTGTGATGAAACAAAGCAAAGAGAAGAATACTGTGGTTTTTATCATAGAACTGAACTGAGAACGAAATATGATTCTCCAAGAGAAAGATATTAAAACATTCAGTTTCTTAGTGATGTCTGATTTTAGGTTTATATATTATGTGCACAAATACTCAGTACTGATATGACCAGAATCACAGATAGCATGCAATTAAAGGGAGGGGGCACAGAGGAGGGCAAGAAGCATAGGAAATGTGGATATGTGATACACAAGGCAGATAAATAAAACAAGTAAATTTATTTAAAACATGCAATTGTGCACATTTTTACAAAAGCAAGAACAAAACAAAATTATGTTGATTCAAGAATGAAAATTGGCAGGAATCTTCCATTGGGTCTTCTATAGTTTACTCTATTTTTCTCCTGCAGACATTGCCAATGGGAGGTTTCATAGGATAATGATATACTGAGAAACTTACGACAAGCATGTCCAAACAATTTAAAACATATTTTTCACATCACAGTAAACTCTGATAATTTTAAAGCCATGGAGCCAAAGGTAGTTTGATGAATAATTATAACAGAATTATTAACTTGAAAAACTTGTTTAAGGTATTTAAGTATTCTTGATTTTTTACCCAGAAAATACTTTTAGTGCAAAAAGTGACTTTTATAAAACAGAGTAGAATGAACTATTATAAACTTGCCATAAAATTTTGAAAAGTAATGCGTTTCGTAAGTTGATGAGAGAAAGAATAGCAAACAACATAACTAGCCTCAATTAGTAGCAGAAAAAAATAAGAACTGAGTAGACATGGAGCTTGATCAATGCTCTCCCTTTCTAAGGATGCTCCTCATGTAGCTTGATCTGCCCTTCACCCTTTCAAAGGGTGCGCCCCATGCTAAACCCTATCGTATAAGTAAATATATCAGTCTTCAATTCTGTCAATCCAGCATCTTTTACTTTACAATTACTATGTTTTCTTGAAAAACAAAAAGTTTTTTAAAAGCCTATTTCAAATACTAAAATAACCTAGGACATGTTTTAAAAATGAAATATTAATACAGCAGAGAAGAACAAAGCTGCACAAAAAGGATTGTAAGTGTAAAAAGTTGAGCTTTTTTGTAGTTAATTGACAACACAAAATCATTTGAATAATTTTTGGCCTCTTATAATTCAAATCCTGGCCCAATGAGTTCTTTCATCTTGGAGAAGGCTAGAAGTGTTTTGTAGACTCAGAGGCCTAAATAAATCCTGAGATTCCCCTAACTATTTTGGTGTGAAATAGTTCTGAGGCCAATCAATTCTCCCACAAGCCCAGGGCAAAATTATAGCCAGTACTTAAGCGGAGGAAGATGATGTCAGGAGAATACTGAGCATGTACATTGTGTCCCAGAAACTCACTTGTAGAAGTAAGGAGGTTCATGCCTGCCTGATGTACCAGACCTTCAGATAAATAGGCCAAGAGACCAAGACATGAATTTCCCAGCAGCACTATGTAACTGAGCTGTCAACGTGTAGCAAAATCCAATAAAATGACCTTCCTAATGGCAGACGTCATGGTTCCTCTCTTAGCAACCTTACATTGGCTGCCTAGTTACTACTTTTCTCTCTTTACATTTAGAGACCCATCCATGTCTTTTGATTCCTATGGAGTAGTACCCTCTTCTGGCAAGGGTATGCATTCTGATGGCCACAGAGAGCAGAAAGCTCATCTGCAGAGTCTAGTCACGTCAACAACTCTTCAATGTTGTGCTCAATTGTCCTCAGGAATAGTTAGGTTGGCAAGTTGCAAGGTTTTCAACAGGTTAACATATGAGCGTCCTGCTTTTAAAATAAGGTCAAGGTTTGGCCCTAGATGAGTAAATTAAGTACAGGCAGTCCCCAAGTTATGGGGATCCGACTTATGTCGGATCCGCAATTACGAACGGGGATTTTCTCGCCCCGGAGGACTGGAGCGGCGGGACGCCTGGTCCCGCCGCCCACCTCCTCCGGGGCGAGAAAATCTGCTCCCTGTCTCCCTGGTCTGCTGTGGGAGCCAGCAGACCAGGGAGACGGGGAGCAAAGCGGAGGAGGACCCGGGGCCGGACCGCGGCGCTTCCAGATCAGCTGGGTCCGGCCCCGGGTCCTCCGCGGCTCTGCTCAGCGTCTCCCTGGTCTGCAATCTATCCCCAGCTGATCTGGAAGCGCTGTGGGTCCGGTCCCGGGTCCTCCGCGGCTTTGCTCAGCGTCTCCCTGGTCTGCAATCTGTCCCCAGCTGATCTGGAAGCGCCGCAGGTCCGGCCCCGGGACCTCCGCGGCCCTGGGTCCTCCGCAGCTTTGCTCAGCATCTCCCTGGTCTGCAGACCAGGGAGACGCTGAGCAAAGCTGCGGAGGACCCGGGACCGGACCCGCGGCGTTTCCAGATCAGCTGGGGACAGATTGGAGACCAGGGAGACGGGGAGCAAAGCGGCGGAGGACCCGGGGCCAGACCACGGTGCTTCCAGATCAGCTGGAAGCGCCGCGGGTCCGGCCCCGGGTCCTCCGCGGCTTTGCTCAGCGTCTCCCTGGTCTCCAATCTGTCCCCAGTTGATCTGGAAGCGCCGCGGGTCCGGTCCCGGGTCCTCCGCGGCTTTCCTCAGCGTCTCCCTGGTCTGCTGGGGAGGGACGCAGCTAGTGCCTCCACCAGCAGACCAGGGAAACATGGAGCAAAACCCGGGGCCTGTGGTAGAGCAGGTGGGGCGCTGCCGGTTGGTCCCGCAGCACCGCTCCTTGGCGCTACTGGACCAACCCGGCAGCACCCCAGCTGCTCTGCCCCAGGAGTCCTGATTCAGCTGCTGATGATCAGTTTCAGCAGCGGCTGAATCAGGACACCTGGGGCAGAGCAGCTGGGGTGCTGCTGGGTTGGTCCAGTAGCGCCGAGGAGCGGCCGCGCTACTGGACCAACCCAGCAGCACCCGAGCTGCTCTGCCCCAGGCGTCCCCAAGTCAGCCGCTGCTGAAACTGACCAGCGGCTGACTACAGGAAGCCCGAGGCAGAGTTGCTCTGCCCCGGGCTTCCTGGAATCAGCTGCTGATCAGTTTCAGCAGCAGCTGACTTGGGACGCCTGGGGTTCTTAAGTTGAATCTGTATGTAAGTTGGAATTGGTGTCCAGATTCAGCCGCTGTTGAAACTGATCAGTTTCAGCAGCGGCTGAATCTGGATGCCAGTTCCGACTTACATACAGATTCAACTTAAGAACAAACCTACAGTCCCTATCTTTGACGTAACCCGGGGACTGCCTGTATATTGTAAGCTACTGTTTTCAGAAACAGTACTGAAAGCATAACACAAATTCCAAGTGCATCATTTATATTTTAATCTGTACATTTTTTAATGTTATTTTTGTTTTTACTGAAGTGATATCTGAAATACATATTGACTAATCTATGGCTCCGTACATCAAGTGGACTATTTTTCACATACGGACTTATATCTGGCTTTAAAAGTTGCAGGATGAATTGTAAAAACAGTTTAAAGTTATGATTGGCTGATAAAGTGAAACTGGACTCCAGTTCACATGGATTACTCTACAGCTGCAAGATATAAATTCTGTGTGAGAAACAGTACATTTTTAATGCTCTTTGAATTATCATGTTTTTGTTAACTGAAAGACAACTGGTTTCATATGCAGGTAAAGAAACACTGGCATAAGGAGTGTTATTTGATTTTAACTGAGTCATGTTGCCAGAATGCATGAAACAGCTGCTTAAGTTGAGTATCTGCCTGAGGCTACAACTAAAATTCCCTCATCCCCATATCACCTGTCTGCTCTAAAGTTACTAGATGTTGGTAGGTATCAAACCCCAGTGGGATCTTTAAACTTCCATGATGATGAAATACATTCCATGCTACCCTGAACATTTCCTTGACACTTTCCATAGAAATGCATTTTGCAGTACAGGATAAGGCAAAACCTCCCCCCTCTTTTTTGCTTGTTTATTTTTAAAGGAATCATATATAAAGACTATCACTGACATAAAAAATGGCAATGACTTAACTGAATGTGGGTGACAATGAACTTCATTTATTTCACTCTCTTTGATACATCCATTCCATTTCCTCTGTGTGCTTTTATGATAGACACAAAATAGTCAACAAGTTGTCCAGACAAAATAACCCAGATTAGAAAAATACTTGACCCAAATATCTTCAGTAACAATGAACTTTTACTTCAAGTTATGCCAAATTTTCAACCCACTTGCACGAAAAAGGTGAGATTAGCACTATGTTGCAATGATTAACAAATTCAGACTTTTTCAAACCAGAATGGGGAACCAGAAGGATTAGAAGCTGGCTAACTAGTTAACTGATAGGTCTCAAAATGTAACTGTAAACAGGGAATCATCCTGAAGCAGGTATGTTTCTAATGAGGTTTGTTCTTGGTCTTATGCTATTTAATATTTTTATTAATGACCTGGAAGAGAAAAAAAACATATTCACTGATAAAGTATGAAAATGAAAAAAAAAATAGAAGAGTGGTAAATAATGAAACACTTAAGCACTAATATCAAGTTATCTGGATTGCTTGGTAAACTGAGCACAGCAAGTAATATACATTTTAATAAAAAATGCTTAACATTGAAAAATGAGATTCTCAATCTGACAAGGACTGGAAGCTTGTGAACAGTCTACTTAACTCAAAGAGAAAGTCAGGTATTTCCTACTCCCACGCTTTGGAAATCCTTCACTGTTCAATAGACAGCTTTGCAAAAATCTCAAGTTGTTTGTAGGGATGTACTTTAGTTGCTTAAGTACAGCTGTATGTGTGGCTAGAGAAGAGGAACAAACAGACGGACTTAGCCTTAGGCAGTAAGGCAGCTGTTCTCAACCACAGTTCCAGGGTCATGTGGGATCATAAGCATGTTTCAGGAGGGCCAGCAGGATTGACAGACTCCTGGGCAAGTTGGGGGAACCCAACTCCATACTCCCAGAAGGGGCAGGGCTTCAGGTGAAAGGGAAGGTGCTGGGAGAGCCAGCTCTCAGCACTAACCAGAGCGAGCTGCATTGCACTCCAGCAGTGATTTAAAAGGCCTGTGGCTTCAGCTGCCTCCACTCCTGCCTCCACCCCTCTGCACATGACTGAAGCCCAGAGCCTCAAGTCCTGCCATACAGGTCTGATGCTGAAGACTGAGCAAATTACCTTTCTAGGACTGCCTTTGGCATGGAGCTATGGGCAACTTCCCTGCTTGCTACCTCCTATATACAGCCCTGGCTTTTATGTGCAGAAAAAGAGTTGTGGCACCAGTGGGCCATGGAATTTTTATTACATGTTAGGGAGGCTTCAAAAAGAAAAAGGATGAGAACCCCTGCATTAAGGCATCCCATAATACAGTCTTTTGTATATCACAGCATGCAGCACTTCTGCACAGCATTCTTGCCAAGACAGAACGGCATGTTAAAATGTATACATATCATGTCATTAATTATCCACAGTTATTGTATAGGTAAAGAAATGGTGTCACATAGTGGATAGCCACATTAAAACTACTGCAAACACACAGGTATCAAAATACTACATTACAATTCACATGAAATCTGGCACACTGTAGCTGCCATTTTAGATTCTTTCCTGAGACAGTGAGAATCCCAATGGATTGGATTAGGGTCTTTGATTTCTGAAGCTTACTCTGGTCTTTTACAAGACAGTAGTGATTTGCACAGTGAAGTTGTTTACATGTTCAGGATGTGCTATTGTAGAACGCTGGAAAAGTTAAAGAAATCCCAAATACCCACTGGAATTATTCTCCAGGTACAGCAGTTTAAGACCTTTGTTTATATTTAAAAGTAAAAATCTCGCTATAAAATACATTTTTCACAGACTCTTGCAGGGATCAAAATATAATATTTCCAGCTTTCTCCCCCTGCCCCCAGTTCCAGAGACTGCTCTCATCTCGGGTTGTCTGATGCTCCAGAGCCTTATTCAAAAGCAACATACGTAGTCTTAGATCCCTGTCACTGCACACTGACTGTGAGGCTACAGCAATGCACGCATTTCTGAGGGACATGTACTTTACCCAGGCAGTGAATGCAGGAGCCATGGCCAGAGGTGGGCATTGGGTCGCAATACTTGTCACATCTCTTACATCCGGGAGAGCTGGGCATTTTTTTTTGAAAGAGGGTCACCGTCCTGTTTGTCCTGAGGGTGGTTTCATTTGTATGATTTTTTTCCTTGTTTTTCTTTTTCTCCTTTCACTTCTCTCGCTTTCTTTTTTCCTTTTTGTGCATGTGTGTGTATATTTTACAGGGACTAAACGTCCAAAAAGGTCACCACTAGACCTAGACTCATGGAGCACTGTCTGTCAGCAGTGTTTATACTAACTATGTACATGAGAAAACAACAGTCTTTCTTTTTAAACTAACTACTAACAAGCTAAAGAACAAACAGAAGAACAATTTTTAACTAACTCTAACTCAATTTCTATCTACAGGTAACTGAAGAGGAGGAGAGGGATCGAGCTCCGTCTGTGACCAAGGGTGGTACAAAGGAACTGAGTCAGGCTGTGTGCATGAATTGCAAAGGCAATAATAGCACGCACCCCCTACTACGCATGCGTGGCCTGACCAGATACTACTAGAAAAACTCTGATTTGCAGCACCAGGATGACCCAACGCCAACAGTGGAGCATCCATGGGGACATCACTCAAAGAAGAACTTCTGCACTAACAACTATCTATTTAAATGCTAACTATTTACAGATGAACCGCTAAGGATGCACTTGCAAGCGCAAGTAAGAAGCATTTCAGCAACTGCCACGGGCAGTAAGAAGGAACTGAGGGGGTGGAACTTAGGGTCTTCTAGGCCACCACTAGTTTCCCTATCCCTGAGCTCTCTGATCCAGGAAAATCTGTGGTCCGGGATGTTCCCAGACAAGAGAGTCCCAGTTTAGGCAGGTACAACCTGTACATTAAGGGCATGTCTACACTGCAGAGCAAAAGTTGAATTAAGCTACGCAACTTCAGCTGCATCAACTGCATAACTGAAATCGAAATAGTTTAATTTGGCTTTTGGCGCTGTTTACACAGCATACAGTCAAAGAAAGAACACTCTTCGCTTGACTTCCCTTATGCTTTGTGAAAGCAGGGTTACAGAAGTCAGAGTAAGAAGTCCTCCATCTTGAAATTATTTTGAAATAACAGCTTGCTATATAGATGTGCACTTTGTTATTTTAAAATAACTGACGTTATTTCGAAATAACGCTGCAGTGTAGACGTGCCCTTTAAGTGACCTAACAAACACTTTTCAGTTCAGCTATGAAATTCCCCTTTACAATGGCAACATTAAAAGCAAATTATCTTGAAAAAATAGTCAAAATAAAGTTAGGAAATTGTCAGTGAAGACTGCGTGGAAAATTACTTTTGTTGCTGGGCAAATGACAAATCCCATGCTAGGGTCCCACTTTATTAAATCCAAATTAAACTTGAAATAAAGCCTTTCCCTTTGGATTCAGGGGTTATGTACTCCTCCTGCTTGAGGCCTGTTTCTCTCTGGAAACTCCTCTCCATCAGGAAAACTCTTCACTTTGGAAGTACCTCCTGCCAATGAGCACTGATGGCCTTTTATCAGCGTTAGGCGTTCTTTATTCAAGCATGATATAGGCTTGTTCCACTTAAATTAGCTTGTCACAGTTTGCCCTGTAGCACCTTTCCACTTAACTTCTAGTTGATATATACATTAAAATACTACAAAATTAACTTTTCAAAATGAATCTTAAATTCAGCCCATCTGTGCTGTAACATTTGGCTAAGACCACGTTACATTTTCACCACTCTAATTCAAAAATTGCTTAGCTGATCTGCTTCATACCTTCAAAAGTCTGACAACATGAGCCTAACCAGGAGAATTTTTAGGTCAAAAGAAGGCTTAATGTATAATTATTTTTGCAACCTTAAAATGGAGCCATGAACTTAGCTCTATAGTGCAGATAGTAGTAAGTTTCTTTATTTGAGAATGTGATTTTTTTTAAATAAAATTTGGGGAGGGAGACCTTGTTGAACTAAGAGAACTTCCAATAACATATGTACATTATTTACCAGATGTATAACTGTTGATGTGCATGTCTGGACTGTGGATTTAAAAGGCACTTTCAGACCAGCAGCACTAAGACATTCTGGCTACGTCTACACTGGCCCCTAATTCAAGTAGGAATAAGAGATCCTCCGGAAAAGGGCTTTATTCCGGAGGATCGCGCCAGTCTAGACGCTTTTTTCCGGCTTTTCCCCAAGCCGGAAAAAAAGCGGCGGGCATGTTTATTTAAATCCGCGGGGGATATTTAAATCCCCCATGGATTTCCCTATTCTGACTTACCTGCTTTGCATGACTTTTCCGGAATTAGGGGCCAGTGTAGACGTAGCCTCTGTCTCTCAGTTCCAGGAGTTCCAAATAACAAGGAACTTTTATCCTTAACTACTCAGAGATGAATATGTCTCCACAGAAAATATATTTCCAGAATTTGAGAGATAATTATTAAGTTCAAACTAGCAGTCTATTTCTATTTATGTGCCCCAGTTACATCAATTCATATTCTAAAGCTATACGATGAGAGTCATGTTTAACCAATAGATACCAGAAAAAATACTGCAAAAAGCAGGCACATCTTATGGGTTTTGGCTGAAATTCAGAAATACAGGTAAATTTTGACGTGTAAAAATGTGCAATGGAATTAAAATAATTAAGATAAAAGTAAATACAGACAAAATCCATAAACGTTTCCTTTTTTAGCCCCTTTAACCATGCACAAAATGATTTTGCTTAGCATATATCTCTGTACCCTCACAATTAGAAACACAGATCTGAGTCATAGAAAAAAAAAGAAACAAGAGAAAAAGGGAATCTATTATCAAAATTAGAACTGTGTAAAACTTAGCTGTTATGGTTTGAAGGGGTTCATTGAAACCTTTTCTTTGGCTTTGGCTAAAGTCCAAAATGTTGCTTTGACTTTTGGGCTCAATGGGAGCCAAAAGCTCTAAATGAAACTTGGCCAAAGTCAACATATTTTTAAAGGTTTGGGGCCAAAATTGTGCAACCCACCAAATTCCTCCTAAAACTATAAATCAGCTCAGGTTTGCCAAAAAGTTTGTAAACTGTTTGGCATACCAGGCTGGATCTTCATTATCACAGTTTGATAAAAGGCTACTCAAATCCATCCTCCAGTTGTGTGCTGCATTCTCCTCCCCTTCTTCACAAGTGTTAAGGCCCAGCACTATAAATTAATGAGCATCCGAACTGTCCACTGAGGTTAGAGTCAATGGAGATATTTGGTACCTTTTATGAAACTTTCACCATCTTATATTACTGAGATTAGAATGGACAGTAAGCATTTGGGAGTGCAACACAGAAAGAGACATTTCACTTCTATTCCTGGTAATAATTATTAAAGTTATACAAGTTGCTCTAGCAGATTATCAGAGAGGCAACTTCAATAAACATGTTGTCAGTCAATTGGGCAATATAATCTGAAATATTCATATACTTTTGCAAGCAACCCTTGAAAAGCCAATGCAAACTTTCAGTCAAAAGCATATAGTGTGTGTGGTTGGGGGGGAGGGAGAGGGCAAAGAAAGGTAAACAATAAAACAAAAATATAGCCACTTAAGTAATTTTTCAGTCTTATATGAATGCTCATCAAGAACAGGTACTCCACCCTACCCTCAAAAAGCACCCCAAACCTGATGGTTAAAAAAATTAGAAAGACTTGGGCTATGTCTACACTTGCAGCCTATTTCGGAATAGGGCTGCAAATGTAGGCATTCGGAATTGCAAATCAAGCCCGGGATTTAAATATCCCGTGCTTGATTTGCATCTTCCCAGCCAGGCGCCATTTTTTTAAATATACAAGCCCGGAATAATTGCCAGTGTCTACACGCGGCAGTGAAATGGGCATTCGAAATAAAGCCCAATTTTGAACTACCTGTTATTCCTCCTGTAATGAGGAGATATTTAAGAGTAGGTTAGATAGACATCTATCAAGGATGGTCTAGATGGTAATGGGTCCTGCTGTGAGGGCAGGGGACTGAACTCGATGACCTCTTGAGGTCCCTTCCAGTAGAAACTATAAAAGTTAAGAGGGGTGATTTGGTTACAGTCTGGCTATGTCTAGACTACATAGAATTTTCTAAAGAGGATATGCAAATTCCATGGGAATACGTGGACAAATTGGAAAGTCCAATGATATAAGGTTTAAAAACCTGTCATATAAGGAAAGGTTAAAAAAACTGGGTACATTTAGCCTTGAGAAAAGACTACTGAGGGGTATCTAGTACAGTCTGAAAATATGTTAAGGGCAGTTACAAAGCGGACAGTGATCAATTGTACTCTGTGCTCACTGGGAATAGACAAAAAGGAATGGGCTTAATCTGTAGCAAGGAAGATTTAGGTTAGATATTAGGAAAAACTTAACTGTAAGGATAGTTAAGCTCTGAAATAGGTTTCCAGGAGAGATCATGAAATCCCCATCACTGGAGGGTTTTAAGAACAAACAAGATAAAAAACAGTCAGGGATGGTCTAGGTTTACCCAGTTCTGCCTCTGTGGAGGCATCTGAACTTAATGTCATCTTGAGGACTCTTCCAGCCCTATATTTCTCTGATACTAGGATTATTCCCCTTCTCTGTTTGGTCATACTTCATATAATAAAATTGAAGAGGACACCCATTCCTGAAAATATAATGAATTAATAGCAAATTCAACCCCCCAAAAGCACCCTACATGATTCAAGTAAGTATGTACTGTGAAAGATTCACATTAGCACCTAAAAGTGCATATATTCAGAATATAAGCACTATACTGACTACATTTCTTTCAGGCCCTAGTGATTCTCAGTCACCCAGTCATAGACATCTCAACATACAGCAAACATAATAAAATGTATTATGGCATTATAATAATTGGGACAGTTAAGCCCCATCCTTTTTAATATTGATTCATTTAAAATATACTTCATATTGACTGTTTTCCTTACAAACACAAATGCTATTGTTAGCTTGTGCCAGTTATTTAAATGAAAGATTTGGCACTGTTTTATTATTTAAAAATTAGTTTGGGGAACAATAAATTTAACAGAAGCCATCATCATAGAGGATATACAAAAAACTTAGACCATTCAGAACAGATGGGTAAGTTTTTGCTTGTAACAACAATATATTTGGGTTGGATGACAGATATTCACAGTGCACATATGGTTTACCTGTGAAGGGAAATTTTATACACGTGCACAAAACCACAGGGTAGTTACAGGAACAAGAAAAAAATGCCTGTAAGATGAGTAAATGTATAAACCTATGATTAAATCAGGTTAAGAGAAGAGCTTTTCTTTTAAAAATTGGTACCTTTTATGATTAGGTTCAGGTATTCAGCAGACAAATATTCAAGAATATTGTTCAACTGTGAGAATTTCAGATACTGTGGTTTGCTAATTTCTCATAAGGCTTCTTTCACAATTAAGAAGTGCAACCAAAACAAAAACAAATCTGCTGTAATGACACAGGGAAGCTGTGTGTTTCATTTTCAACAAGTATAATTGACTTTGACAGCATACCAGTAATGTAATGGACTAAAATCAACACTATATACCTCAAACATGGAGCATGAAGAGGACACACACGTACCTATATATGAATTTTTGACACGCTAAAAAACCTAATTAAAAATAGGCAGAAATTATTTTAGTATAGTCTCCAAAATCAACCTTCTGCATTCAAAATCTAGAACAAGTTTATATTTAAAAGTTACCAGTTATGAATCCAAAATTCAGACCATTTAAAATTTAAAAAATTGATTGGCCTGAATATACTTATTAGAAACTATAAAGAAAATAATTCTATTTCAGAGAATAAAAGTGTTTTTGTCCATTTTAAGAACTTTCTATTTAATTAATTTGTTGTCTGTCTTTATTCTAAACTACAGTTACAAGAGTAAAGCAGAACAGCTCACATTTCCTCCTTGGTTTTTTAACTTCTACACATTTATACTTGCCACTGCTCATTGGCATATATCTTATAGGGAGAGAACACCTATGTTTATGCCCCATAGCATCAAGAATTGGGTGTAAAAGGTGGTGTGAGAAGGGAGTAGCTGAGGCCCAAAAAACAACTTGTATCCTAACTCATTGAGGCAGTCTGATACCTTCTACAAACTAAAGTTTACTTAAAGACAAGATTTATTCAAAAGAATAAAGGGTCGTAAAACAAAGCATCTGAAAACTGCAGAGCCCAGTACTGTAGGCTCCACTTAGCCTGATTATGAGAAGAGAAGAGAAGAGAAGAGAAGAGAAGAGAAGAGAAGAGAAGAGAAGAGAAGAGAAGAGAAGAGAAGAGAAGAGAAGAGAAGAGAAGAGAAGAGAAGAGAAGAGAAGAGAAGAGAAGAGAAGAGAAGAGAAGAGAAGAGAAGAACAAACTAAGTTTTGTAATCACCCATTCTGCCGCAAGGAGGGTTTGATCAAGAATACAATATGGAGGTAATACAAAATCTTTGTCTCTCCACACAGGAATATTGCCCCCTCCTCACCTCTCTGGACCATCACCTTACTTTCCCAAGTCCAGTAGTTCATAGGCTACTTTTTTAGAAGACAGGGGGCCAACGTTAGATTTGCAACTCCAATGCTATAATTTATCTATCAGACTTTTGGAAGATATACAGTGACCAGAAAATGACTTGGAAAAGGATGAAAAAGGTATTGGTTAAAGGAATAAAACACAGGGTGGGGGAATGATGCGGCTTCTATGAATGATACAACAAAGAACCAACCCCCATTCTCGGTAGCTCATCTACAAGGGAGGGTGGATGGTAAAATCCCAGAAGTGGACCTGGATTGAAAAAGAGAGGGAGTTGATGGAAGCTCCCAGGTAATTATTGAGTGAACACTGATTACTTGCACTGTACACCTTTATCTGCAGGGTAATCAGAGACATCTAATTATAAAGTTACAGCCTGATTAAAATCTTATCAAGTGTTTCCTGTTCTTCTTTTGATAGAGCCAGACAATGCATATTCTACAGTTCTATATTTTATACTTGTTTACACTCATAATGGTGGCATACTGAAAAGCAGCCCTAATTTTACATACTCTAGGTGATATCCCAAAGATGAAAAACAGGTATATGTTATTCTATAGTACTATGAAATAAACATTAGCTAAACCAAAGAACAAATGCAATCTTAAAAATATTTCTAGTTAATGCAGGCATGATCCCAGAAACCCTCTCAGACAGTGAGAGGAAAAACTAAAAAATATATTTCTTAGAATGAAATATAATAAAATCTTTAACTAACATTCAAAGAATAGTGGAGACAAATTAATTCACAGTTTTAAAACAGGATCATCTTGAGGAATTCAAAGTATAAAATCCTATGCAAAATCTATTTCAGACTGCAGAGGAACAAAGTGTGCAGTTTTATGTTTCTTTCATTTGAAAAGTTAACAAGGTTAACTGTGAAAATATTTAATCTAAGACTATGCTGAAATCTTTACATATTAATAAACTTTAACCCCATCCAATGGGAGTTACTTCACAGCTAAAAATAATGATAATAAAAGCAGATTACTTTATATCAGTAATGATAAAAGTGCATGTTACTTTTTCAGTAATTATAATTCAGTTTGGATGTTAAACACTGAGATGATTTTTTATAAAGTAATTGGAACTTGTTAAGGGATCCCAAGTGAGCCCTTTCTCCTCTATGTTGGATTCCACAAAACACACTTTAATATGTGAATCCATTCAGCAACATTTTATATGATTTAAGATTTGAAAAAAGGTAATATTGCAACTGACCAATAAAATACAGGATATATTTTTTAAACTGGTTGATAGTGCCTGTTCTCTTTTCCAGTGACCACAACCACAAACTCTGGAGGCAAATCCTCAGCTGGTATCAATTGACAGAGTTCCATTGTTTTCAATTAAAATTAAATTAATAATTTAGTAAAATGGGACTATGACAGTTTACATCACTTCAGGATCTGCTGCTATATATTTCTACTCAGGGAGCCTTTTTCAGGTGAAGGATAGATACAGCACACAATGTTTTCCAGATTCTAGTTTCTGCCCTAACATTCCTTTATTCATTCCACTCCCTCCCTTACTCCCTGGCAGTTATTTTTTTTCTCTTTACACAGCCCTTTATTACATTACACCAGTACAGTCAGTACCGTCATACAGAAAATTCTAATAATTCAATCTACCATAATCCTCCTTCCTGATCAGATCACATACAGGGTTCATAAAACAGTTACAAGTCGGTATTCATAATATTATTACAGATTAGCTTCACACCTGTCTGTTTTATCTTACCAACTCTGTTTTTGCCATACAATTCTATTTTGGATATTTTAAAATATTCTTTCTATAATGGCAAATTATAATTTATTCTATGACTAAGAAAGTCAGATACCATCTATTATCTGCATAACCCACCCAGCAACTACAGTAGTGAACCTGATACAAAGGTTAATTATCAATAACTGAAGTTATTTAAGGAGATTGTCTGTGGACATCCACCTTATTATTAGGATATAACTGATGCTGCACCAAAGCCCACAACTCTCTGCAAAGCTTTGGTCACTGGGCTACGTCTACATTGAACAGGTATTTCAGAATAAGCTATTCGGAAGTTATTCCGAAATAGCTTATTTCAAAATCTACACTGCGGGGAAGCCTCAAAATTAATCCGAAGCAGGCTTCCCTAATGTAAACATGCTATCTCGATTTAGAGCCCCAGGAGGAATAACTTAGAATGGCTCTCGTGAGGAGCTATTTTAAAATAGCCGCAGTGGAGTGTCAACACACAACTTATTTCAAAATAGCTATTTCGGAATAGGTGTTATTCTTCACAGAATGAGGTTTACAGAAGTCGGAATAAGCTATCCACTATTTCAAAATTATTTTGAAGTAACGGAATTGTTGTGTAGATGCTCGCATAGTTATTTCAGAGTAACAGCCATTATTCTGAAATAACTTTGCTGTGTAGGCACACCTTGGGAGAGTTAGGGATGTCAACTCAAGCTATAGGATGTTATAGGAAACATAGCCTCATATCTTCCCAGTTTTTTGGAACATAATAAACACTGCAGAACAATTGGTATGGAGTATGGATAGTACTGATCTGTGCTACTGATAATCTACTCAAAGAATTCTCTTTTCAGCTAAGTAACCTTTCTATCGCCAAGTTTATGGAACAGGTGCCTTAATTTTGAGGCAGTATCAAACACATAAACATACCCAACTAGCCATTAAAGGGAGACAAACAGCCACACTAGGTTAGCATATGCTCCACACATATGCACAAACAATAAAAGGAAATTATGACACTAGGTATTTCACTCTCACATGGCCTGTTTTACTCAACGTTTTTTCAAAACTTTCTATTTTCCTCAGCCAGCCTGTTAACCTAGTCACTTATTTTTGGAAAGCAGAAAAACATCATGGTCTAATTCATGGGTTCCCAAACTTGGGGGGCATAAAAAAATTCCAGGGGGGGCGTGAGGTGACACAGCCTCCCCCCGATAAAATTTTGCTGCCCTGTTCAGATTTTTTTCCTTTTATTTATTTATTTATTTATTTTGCTCAACAAGTTTCACTGCTATTTACAAGGGGGGCGTGAGGGTTTTTCAAAAATGAAAAAGGGGGGGAGTGATGCCAAAAAGTTTGGGAACCTTTAGACTCTAAATAAAAGTGAAGCACAGTATTTTCCATTAAATTCTTGAAGTATATAGTGTGGAAGAATTGTGGAAGAAAACAAGCTTTCACTATAGTATATAGTTATATTTATAGCATCTGGAGAATTATGTCAGCAAATACAAGAAAAAGGTTTGACTTGTAAAAAAAAAAAAAGCACAAGCATCATTTTTGATAAATCACTTAAACAGGAAAATATACAAAGTTGTATTTTTATTACACGATAAAACTTCCCTAATTCAAGTTAAAATTAAGAACTTCATAAATAGGTTCAGACATATTATTGTAGTTTTAGTTTGCAGAATTTCAGTCTAAATTATTTTTGTCATTGATTATAATTTCTATAATCTAGAGTGTTTAAATATACAACAGTAAGATAATAGACAAGCAATAAGTCAAAAATCACATTAGAAAGCTAGCTAAGTATGTTTTGCTATATTGGACTGTGATGTGCTGAAATACTAACATCTATTATAATGAGGTTATTGATGCAGAGCTGACACATGACTTGATCTGCAGGTGCCCTACTGACTAACCTTTTGCAACTATATCTCACTGTAAACTTGAGGTAATTACTGCTGGTAGGGAGAGTTGGTTTAACTGAACTATTTCTTTTGATACACACTGAATGTGATTGCTCTCTGGAGATTACAGAAGTCCTACATGTGTGAGTTATTACATAAATACTCAGAGGGAAAAAAGGTGTGTAACATTAAATTTTTCCTGTTTCTTATTGTTTCGGGGGGCTTTCCAAGAACAATTTTTTTAAGTGCCCATTCACATACTTTACATATTTCTTTCAAAACATTTATTAAAGCATATGTTTTACAAACTATAGCTTTATTAGAAATAGTAATCAGAAATATAGTTAAATGAAACATGCAAATATTTTCAAAAAATTTTCATAGATTTTACAGTAACTGTAACTGGAATATATGAGTTTGTGATATCAGGATATCTTACTGAATTGCTTAATGATATAAGCCCTATGAGTCAGGAAATCCAGGTTTTAGATCTATTTCTACCGAAACGCACAATACATAAGAACAGCTAGCTATACTGGGTCAGCCTAAATGGTCCATCTAGCCCAGTATCCTATCTTCTCACAGTGACCAATATATTGGGTTTTCTTGCCAGGTAAATACATATATACATGTGGAAAATGTACTGCTAAGATATGGAAATCTACATAAAGACTTTCAATGAAAGATGCTCCAGAAATGCATGTAGTATTACAATTGATGTAATAATGAAGTATTAGTAAGGTTCTATAGTACTCCTGTCTTAAATCATAAATCCTGGAGGAGAAAAGATGAATTTTAAGAGACTGCAAGTCTACTAGAAATTGATCTTCAAATAAGATTTTCATAGATTGTCTATAGGGACATTTTATAACAAAAAGTAGTTTTGGCTTCTGGGGATTACACTATGCAATAAAAACAAATGTCAAAGTAAATCCCCAAAGAAGAAAAACACTTCTGGTATTGATCCTCAGACCTACCAATCAACCTTTCTGCCCTCTGTTGACTCTCAAATAGTTTAGAGCTTTTCTTCATCTGAAACCTTTTAGAAGAATTCTCTTCAGCATACTCTTAAAACATTGGCTGAAGTTCAACACATATTTCAGCAATACATATGGAATTTATCCAGAACTTATGGAACCTCCACAGGCCAAAAAAGAAAATGCACAAGTTTTCATGCATTTTAACAATCTGAATTAATATTCAAATATGGATATAAGGTATCTGTTTTTTTAAATGTATTTGTTTTGATTATTCTGATTTTTAAGCATGCTAAGTTTTAAAAAATTATTGCAATAAATCATCCAGAAGCAGATTCAACTTTTCTATTACTCCCATCATAAGTCTCAGTGCAATGTATACAACATCGAAATAAAAACAACACACCATAATTCAGGCAATTTCCTCAATTTAAAAAAAAATAGTAAAATATATATTATAAATATGTGCATATTATAGGTATACATACAAGATGACTAGTCTCAAACATGCAACTGTTTTTCCCTCAAATATTTCAAAAGTGTGAAATTCATAATAAACTATACATTTGCTGAGGACTGGACATTTTTGAGGTTGAAGTTATTAGTTACACTTCCTATCCTGGCAAAACTCAACTATAATTAGAGAAGCAGAGAAATGGCAAAGGAAGTGCCCAGGCACAAATCACTGATGTGCGAAGTTGTATAATCTACCATGCTACGCTCTTTCCTTTCATACCTCTTGTTTTATAAAGGGTAAAATATTCAATACATATATGATACTTATTTTTTTTAAAAACTGATCACATTTAACCACTGGAAAAGAAGAAACTTTATAATCCCTAAGTAACCTATAATTTGAAAGCGGAAGCATACAAGAACATACTTTAGTTTTTAGGCAATACATTGAAAATAATTCTGCACATGTATTACAGAAAACTGGCATAAAAGATTGGCTTTTACATTTTTTCATATGTTAGTTCATTTACTCAATAGACTGTACATGGAGAGAGAAAAAAATTACAAAGATTGTCCATTTGGTTTGTTGAGCAAAAAAGTATTTGCCAAGACCTAAAAAAATGTATCCAATTTAAGTAATGAAAATCAGAAGAGATACTTGTGCTAAAAATATTTCTGTGTAGGCCATACTACTAAATAAGAGTTCTAAAACACTAGATGTAGTGAATAATCTCTGATCTATACTCTTGTCTACTAGGCACAGTATTGAACTGCAGCTGTAATGACAGATATGTTCAGGTAGCAGTTACTTGGTTCAGGGTAGCACAACTGTCATTCATTTAAATAATAATCAACTAATTTATTACCCTTCATTTTTCTAAAAAAGTTTTTCAGACGCTTTAAAAAGAGAGGCCTCTTGTCTAACTCTAGCACTGATATATTTGAAATCTGACACATTCTCAAATTCTGCCTTCAGATCTTTACTACAGAGCTCTCATTTTTAGTAATTCATGAGTGAAGAAAGGTTTTATATGTATTGTGATCCACCTGGATTCTGCCATCTTCCAAAAAGAGAGTAGATTTTTAACCTATGCTGTCAGCAACTATGTTAGAAGCTCTCCAGACAAAAGGCCAGATTGTCCATTGCTTTTATACAGAGAGCAAGGCACAAACAGTCTTTTCCCCAACACTTATACAAAATGCACTTGCGTCCCCAACACCCTTTCCGGGCATGCATCACAGTAGGAAAGGGAAGAGAAGAATGTTGGCCAATTCTCTTCTCAAACCCTTCCCATTCACCAACCCGTCTTTGTGAAGCTATCTGCCTGTGAAAAAGAGGTTGCAAGAAGCAAAGGTATAACACACTATGCATTTTCACCCTACACAGTGAAGGAAGATCAGGGAGGATTTGTATCCTGCAATGCAAAATCCTAACCTCAGCTCCCTCTTCTTCTACAGTAAAAGCCAATGGCTAAAAGCCAAAAATTGTATTTACACAAAATAATCAGAATTATTAAAATCTTCAAGATGCAACTTCTTTCTGAGATGGGCACAGATCCAATTTCTGATAAATTCATAAGTTAAAAACTTTGTCTGCTGTGTTACTGTAGCCATGTTGGTCACAAGATTTGAGAGATATAAAATGGGTGACAATGTCTTTTATTGAACCCTCTTCTTGGTAGAAGAGACAAGCTTTCAAGCCTCATAGAGCTACTTTTTAGGTCTGAAAGAGGAAACAAGAGTGTCCAAGCTAAATGCAACGTGGTATAGATTGTTAAGCATATGGAATTCACACATGCTGCAAGACTGAACAATTAAGAGTTAGCAGGCAGTAAGATGTGTTACCAAGTGTTGTGATGAGCCATAAAATCAGCGTATCTGTTAAGTCTATTTTTAGTGCCTAGTAGAGTGATGAATAATGCTAACCCTTCATTGCAGAGTTTACTCTTAGTGGTCTCCTAGGGCACATCTATCCAACAAGATAAGGTCGGACCTACTATGGTCAATTTCTGGGCACCTGATTTTCAGAAGTTGAAGGTCCGTGACCTCACTACGGGGAAGAATCAAATGTAGTCTAAAATAGTGTGTCCCCATTAGGGAGCCTACCATTGATTCGGAGAGCAATGCACTATGGGTAGCTTTGCAATCTGGGCTATGCTTCCAGTGGCTGCTAGGACCAAAACTGTGCAGTGGGTGGTAAGGGGCTCATATTGCCAGAATCTTATAATGCGCTCATTTAGCCCCTCCGCACTTGTGTGAGATAAAGGGGGGGGGCAGTGTGCTTGCGCCTTTTTGTGCCCTGGTCACTCATGCAGATGACACAACAGTGCAAGCATGGAGCCTAGTTTGCAGCAAACCATAGTGATGCTCTTGTGTGTCATGGTGCCCTAATGCCTAAGCACTTAGAGAACATATGCATGTCGCTTCATCTGAAAGAGGACGAGGACAAAGCTTAGTGTGGCATAGATGCGCTGCTCATGCAAGTCCTGGCGCTAGTGCAGCCGCCAGTCAATCCTGTGGTCACAGTGGAATGCTATTTCTGGTATCATGAAGTAAGCTTGGACTGGTGGGACCTTATTGTGGTGTAGAGATGGGATGATCAGCAGTGGCTGCAGAACATCCGAATGTGCAAGGCCATGTTCCTGGAACTTTGTGAATGGCTTTTCCCCGCAGTGAGGTGCCAGAATACCCAAATACCCAAATGAGACCCACTCAGGCCATGGAAAAGCGTGTGACAATTGCCCTATAGAAGCTTGCAACACCAGACGGTTTGGAGTGGGGAAATCTACAGTGGGGGCTCTTGTCATAGAAGTAGTCAAGGTGATCAATAACCTTCTGCTACAGAGGGTTGTGACTCTGGTGAACATGGACACCAGAGTGGATGGCTTTGCTGCAATGGGCTTCCCTAACTGTAGCTGGGCCACAGACAGAACATATATCCCCATCCTGGCCCCCAACCACCATGCCTCAGAGCACATCAACCACAAAGTGGTTTTCCATGATGCTGCAGATGCTACTGGATCACAAGGGCCATTTCACTGACATCAATTTGGGATGGTCGGGAGAGTTGCATAGCACCCACATTTTTAGGAACTCCTGCCTCTTCTGAAGAATGCACAGTGGCACTTTTTTCCCTATCAGGAAAATCGGAGAGGTACAAATGCCTATTGTGATCCTGGGCAACCCAGCCTACCCCTAGCTCCTGTGGTTCATGAAGTTGTATAAAGGCAGCCAGGACCACAGCAAGGAGGAGTTCAACAACAGGCTGGCTGAGTAACCGTCGAATGGTTTTTGAATATGCATTTGCATATTTAAAGGGTAGGTTTAGGAGTGTCCTGACTTGGTTGGAGCTTGAGAGGTTCAAGTCTAGCCCCCTGCACTCACAGCAGGACCAGGTCGGGAATGGTGATACATCTCATGAAAAGCAGGAGTACTGAAATTGACTTCAGAGGTCCCTAAGGGCAATGTGACAGGCTTGGTAGTGCGGATGCATTGCTTAGAAAACCGACCATATGCAGCTAAATTCGATGTAAAATCCTAGTGTAGACCAGGCCCTACAGTATGCATGAACCACTTGTGCTTACCATCGTGTCCCACTTTGTTTGAGCCATGACACTCTGGTTATTTTCTCCAGACAGGATACTCTGATAAAAGACTGCCTCACCTACATTGTCCCTGGGTTAAAACTGCCTTGTTTGAAAATTCAGAAATTAATAGTGACATCTGGTTTTGTACTAAAGTCATACTTATTTTATCTGAGTAGATTACACTGTTGTATTCATCTTTGTGATACATCATCTTAACTACAAATCTTCTCTTTTCATTAACATTTTAATATCAGAATTTTCTATGTGTCAGAAAGGAAATTCCTTCCACTGCATTTATCATAACAAATGTACATCAAGGATACCAACTGGTTAGGTTTTGGTTTTACAGGATGGATCTTCCTGGGTTGCGACCCTCAGGACATGATTAGTCCCAAATGAGAGATTTTGACAGACCAGGTCCCCTGCTGCCGGCTGCCTAGCCTGCTGCCCTTCCCTGCTCCCAGCCCAGCCACGGGGCCTCAGCCCCTGGGGATCCATGGCCACCTCCAGCCCACCACTGCCAGTGCAGCCAGGGAGCCCCGGGTATCCCAATCACCAGCAACCCCATTACTACTGGCACAGCCAAGGATTCCTGTGGCTGGGGCATTGCAGCAGCTGCTGGCCCCACTACTGCTGCTGGGCAGAGTCTCTTCCCTAAGTTCCCCACACATAGCCAATGGGGAACAGGGCAGCATAGACCAATCCCCAGCAGGCCACGTGTGCTGGTTGCCCACCTCTGCGGAGCAGGCCCAGCCCTGCTTTCTCCTGGAGCAGGAGACGAGAGCCAGGGATGCACACATGCCTCTTCAACCCCCTACCCTCACGGCCAACAAATTAACAAAAAGGCAATGGTTGCTGGCTGGCAGCTGCCCCTCTTTGATCCAGCCGAACTGGAGCACGGCACAGCCTCAGCAGGCTGAACCCATGGCCACCTAGCCAGGTGGCTGGCCCTCTTTGCTCCAGCCCAGCTGGCCTGGCATTCAGCCCGCTGAAGGTGAGCCACACTCCAGGTGGGCTGGATCAAAGAGAGGCAGCCATCATGATCAACTCCTAAGGGCGCTGCAATCAACTATGAGCTAGACTATGCTTGGTCCTGCTGTAATTGCAGGGGACTGGACTTGATGACCTCTCAAGGTTCCTTCCAGTTCTAGTATTCTATGATTCCACTATTTAAGGATTGTTGGGGTCTTAGAAAAAATATGGAACTGTAGACTACAAGACAGTTTTGTGCTGAATTAAATCAGTTGGGTGTCAATTTAATTGAATGGGTATCTACGGGTATGTCTACACTACAAAGTCAGTTCGAACTAACAGACGTTAGTTCGAACTAACTTTCCTAGGCGCTACACTAGCGCTCCGTTAGTTCGAACTTAATTCGAACTAACGGAGCGCTTAGTTCGAACTAGGTAAACCTCATTTTACGAGGACTAACGCCTAGTTCGAACTAGCTAGTTCGAACTAAGGGCTGTGTAGCCCTTTAGTTCGAACTAGTGGGAGGCTAGCCCTTCCCAGGTTCCCCCTGGTGGCCTCTCTGGGCACAACCAGGAAAACTCTTCTCCTCTCCCCCAGCCCCGGGCCCTTAAAGGGGTAGACTCTGGCCAGACGGCACTAGAGTCAGCCAGCCCTGCCAGGAGTCTCCGCCCCTGACCCAGTGGCTGCAGGATGAGCCAGGCGGCCAGTGCCAGTGACACGTCCCCTGCCCAGTCCCCAAGCACCCAGGGGCCAGCCAGGGGCCGTAGACGGCGCGCGGCCTCCTGGACTAGTGCGGAGGTCATGGACCTCATTGAGGTTTGGGGGCAGGCCCCCAACGTCCATGATCTCCGCACTAGCAGGAGGAATGCGGCCGTCTATGGGCGCATAGCAGCCGCCATGGCCAGCAGGGGACACAGGCGCACCCAGGAGCAGGTGCGCATTAAAATTAAAAAGCTGCGCCAGGCGTACGCCAGGGCCACAAGAGGCAGTGCCGCTGTAGGGGCTGCCACCTGCCCCTACTTCACTGCCCTCCACCAACTATTGGGGGGCAGGGCGGTCCGTGCCAGCCCGGGGGACATCGAGACGGGACCAGAGGGCCCTGACCTGGGCACACCAGAAGGGTCACCGCCAGCAGCGTCGTCCAGGGAGACCGTACCAGGTAAGTAGTTTGAATTAAGTAGTTCGGGGGGGAGGTGGGAGGGAGACCAGGGACCGCGCGCGTGGGCCATGCCTTCCACGGATCACGCAGACACCTGTGCACGTGCGAGCACGTGCCATACCACCCTTGGGCAGGTGGCTCCAGCTGCGTGACACCCAGAGGCCATTGCCCAATAGGCACATGCTTGTGCAAAGAGACGTGACATGCTCCCGACCCCGGGGCAGGACCCAGCAGGATGATTTCCCTTCACATGTCCCCTCTACACGGAGGCAGGGGACATCTCCCCTTCCCCCCCGCCGCCCCGGCCACACTATACATGGCACAGGGACATGGGTGCGGTCTTGGGGCAGCTCCCAGTCCCGGGGAGAGCCAGACATCCTGACCATGGCCTCTGTACAAGCACAGCGGCTGTGACGGTGCAGGACATGGTCACCCTCACGTTGCGGAGTTGGGGAGGGGGCTGGGCATCATCCTCTGCGTCCCCAGGGAGAACTGACCACTACTCTTCTTTCTCTACAGCTGCACCGGCTGCTCGTGCAGGGCGCACCACCCCACCCGGGACATGCTCCCGCACCGCGGCCTGCTCCGGACCACCAGCATGGAGCAGGAATACTGGGACCAGCACCTTGGGGCCCTGCAAGCCGTGTACCGCACACTACGGTCGTGGATGCGGGAAGACCTGCAGGTCCGCCACGAGCTGCTGTCTGAGCTCCGAGGGCTGAGCACCAACCTGCAGCTCCTGCTGCAGAGCATGGTGCCCCGTGCTGATCCTGCACCAGCTGTCCCCCCAACTGCTGTCCCTCCTCCCACTCCTGCTCCCCCTCCCACCTCTCCCTCCTCAACCCCCACAACCTCTTCCTCAATGTCCACACCTCCCACCTCAACCTCCGCACCCTCCACCCCATCCCCCCGGGGACGCCGAGGCCCCCTCCCTCGCCGTACTGGGAGGCGGTCGGCCCGGCGAAACCCCCACCCCTGATCCTTCAGTTTCCCCACCCCCTCCTTTCCCTTGCTTCCCCCTTTCAGCTCCCTCCTCCCAGTTTTCCCCCTCCCCTCTCCCAGCCTCTCTCTTCCCCTCTCCCACCTCCTTTTCCCAGTTTCCCCGAGTTTTGTTAAATAAACAGAGTTTCTATTTTTGAACACACGTGTCCTTTATTTTGTACATCAATAAGAAGGGGGGCTAGGGAAGGGTAAGTGGAAGGAGGTGAGGGAGGAATGGGGCACGAGCCCCCAATGGGGAGGACTGGGCTGGCTCTGCGGGCTTCTGGGGGTGGAAGCTCTCCTGCAGCCCCCCGATTGCCTCCTCTCCCCAGATGGCAGCCTGCGGCAAGTGCAGCCGGGCTGATGGCCGAGTGGTGTGATGTGCCCAGTGTGGGTACTCCGGGCACTCCAAGCCAGAACTTCTTTGTAAGCGGGGCACTCCTTAGAACTGTGTGTTCGGGGTGGGGGTCGGGACCCTTTAAGTGCAGCCCTCGGCTAGCCTGAGACAGCATCTCCACGCTCTAAGTCCTCCTCTGATGCCCTGCCGGCACTGCTTCCGGCCATCCTTAATCCCTGTTCAGAGTCCACTCAATGTGGACTTGCTCGTTCGAATTAGCAAAACGCTAATTCGAACTAGTTTTTAGTTCTAGACGCGTTAGTTCGAATTAGCTTAGTTCGAATTAACTAATTCGAACTAAGTTAGTTCGAACTAGCGCTGTAGTGTAGACGTACCCTACAGACTTTACTATACCAAGACTCATACTTCTACAAACCTAGAACCATTTTTCTAGCATTGAACTAAGTACAGAACAATTGATTTGAAGGAAAGAATGGTTACTTACTTCGTAACTGTTGTTCTTCGAGATGAAGAAGTTACTCACCTTCGTGCAGTAACAATGTTTCTTTGAGATGTGTCCCCGGGGGTGCTACACTGTTGGTGTTGGGCTCGTCCCAGCACCACAGGTTGGAGATTTTTCTTAGCCGTAGTCGGCCGGGCCACGCATGCGTGGTAAGCGCCACGTGCTGTTCGCGCCCTTTTGTCTCGCGCAGTCTGGCTCCTGCCAGTTCCTCTCACTGCTCATCAATATGAAATGAGAATAGAAAAGGTTCCGGAGTGGGAAGGTGGGTGGGACGTGGAGCACCCCCAGGGACACATCTCGAATAAACGTCATTACTGCATGAAGGTGAGTAACATTTTCTTCTTCTTCGAGTGGTCCCCATGGGTGCTCCACTGTTGGTGACTACACAGCAGTACTCGTCTGCACTATGGAGCCAGATTTACTGTTACAGGTGAGGACTGCTGAGGCCACTGCTGAGTCCCCCGCTAGTTGACATGCAATTGTGTAATGTTGTGTAAATGTAGTGTCAGATGACCACGTTGCGGCTCTACAAATGTCCATCAACGGGACTCCTTTGACGAATGCTGCTGAAGTGACAGTTGCTCTTGTAGAGTGTGCCCTATGGCAAGACTGAAGTGGTCTTTTTTGGATATTGTGGCACATGGCAATGCACTGAACTATAAGGTTCAAAATACGTTGGCTGGAAAGAGGACAGCCCTTGGAACGGCCAGAGTAAGATACTATAGGGCGGTCCGTCTTATGCCACTACCGAGTTTTGTGGATGTAGAAAGATAAGGCTCAACGTACATCAAGGGTATGTAGCAAAGCTTCCCAGGAGGATGGGTGAGGCTTCGGGTAGAAGGAGGACAACACAATAGGCTCATTAATATGGAACTTTGAACAAACTTTAGGAAGAAAGGCAGGGTGTAGTCTTAAGACTACTGAGTTTTGGGTAAAAATTGTAAATGGTGGGTTAGCACAGCCAGCTCACTGACTCCATGCTGATGTGATTGCTAGGAGAAAGAGGACCTTCACTGTCATTATTTGAAGGGAGATTGAGGCGAGGGGTTCAAACGGATGATGCATGAGAGTGTCCAATACTAGGTTAAGATTCCAAGAAGGGGGTGGTGGCCTTCGAGGAGGGTTAAGATCAGTTAAACCCTTGAAGAATCTTTTCATGATAGGGTTAGCGAATACTGAAGTACCATCCACAGAGTGGTGAAAGGCACTAATTGCAGATGAATATACCTTCAGAGAGGACAGTGCAAGACTCGACTAATGTAGATGTAACAAGTATGAATGAAATGTAGTCTTGATTTCTCTGGAGTGATGTCGCTCTGGGAGCACCATAGAGAAAATTGATGCCACTTTGACAAGTAGGTCATGTGCGTGTATTGTCTCCTACTATGCATCAGTACGTGCTTGACTTGATGTAAGCAAAGGTGTTCCGATTCCATGAACCAGCCAAAAGCCAAGCCGTCAGGTGCAAAGTGTCCGGTTTGGGGTGAAGTAGGTGACCATGGTTCTGGTAATGAAGGTCTGGAAGGAGAGGAAGGGGGAAGGGAGGCTTCACCGACATTAGATGTAGGAAGGGAAACCAAGGCTGTCTCACCCATGCTGGTGAGACGAAGATCACGAGTGCCTGGTCTGCCTTGATCTTCTCCAACACTCAAGGTATAAGCGGGGTTGGAGGAAATGCATACATCAACTGAGCCTTCCAACTGGTTAAGAATGCGTCTTCCAGTGATTTCCTCCCAATGCCTGTCCTGGAACAAAAGAGGAGACATTTGGCATTGCCCTTTGTGGTGAACAAATCTACTCGGGGAGTCCCCCACCGATGGAAGATTTGGTGAAGAACATCTAACTGCAATTCCCACTCGTGATTGCGAGGAAATGTTCTGCTGAGACTGTCCGCTATGGTATTGTTGATGCCTGGTAAGTATGATGCGATTAGGTTGATGTTGTTTGTTAAGCACCAATTCCACAATTATATCACTTCGGCACAAAGGGATCATGATCTCGCTCCCCCTTGCCTGTTTATATAAAACATCGTAGCTACATTGTCTGTAAGAATTCTGACAGTCGCACCTGATATGAAGTATTTGAAGTGGTTGGAAGTAAATGGGATTGCAAAACCGGACCTTACGAACTCTAAGACCCATCGATCCGTAGTTATTTCGGCCCATCGGTGGTAAAAGGGCCGTAAGCTGTGATGAAATAGATGGTCCTGGGTGGTTGGTTCAACAATGGCAAGTGGTTTGCAGACCTCGACGGAGGAGTCAAATTTGCTGCTTCTGGCCTGGTTGAGCGGTCGTGCGTGACAGTTGGACGCATTTGCACTGCACTCTTTGTTTCTATCTGGGCTGGTCAAAGGGACGACGTTGCTGCCTATGGAACTGGAAATTGAACCGCTTTTGATACGGGTAATATCTCTTCCTCCTGCTAGAGGGGTATACATGCCCAGAGTGCATAGTGTAGTTCGGGAGTCTTTACCCTTACACTTCTCGAAGGGAAGGTCCTCCACCTTGTTCTGAAGTTCCCTTGCAACCGCCGCTGCAGCAAGCCATGACTATCATTGCATGGCAATAGTTGTTGCCATAGCTCATGCTGATGTGTTGGCCACGTCCATAGCAATCTGCATACTGGCTCTCGCTGCATTGCAGTCCTCTTGAACGATGGCTTTAAGTATGGGCTTTTTGGAGTCAGGGAGGTACTAGAGTAAGTCCGTCAATTTTTGAACAGTTATCAAAACTATGATTTGATAGCAGCACAGAGTAATTTGCTATATGAAGGAGCAGCGTAGCAGATGAAAACACTTTCCTCCCGAAAATGTCATGCTTCTTTGTGTCCTTGTCACCAGCCGTATTTGTATATTGGGGCGTTTTAGACCTGTGCTGAGCAGCATCAACTACCAAAGAATTTGGTTGTGGGTGGTTAAACAAGAATTCTAATCCCTTCGAGGAGACAAAGTACCACTTGTCTGCTCGCTTGTGTTGGAGGCATTGAGGTTGGTGTCTGCCAGATCTCCTCCACAGATTCCATAATTGCGTCATCAGTGGGTATTGCCATTTTCACCCTTTGTTGAGGTTGTAGGTTTTTGAGCAGTTTATACTGTTTGGTTTGTATCTCTGCCAGTTATACTTGCTGGGACTCTGCAACATGTTTGAATAACTCCTGAAAGTGTTTCAGGTGGTCGGGGGGTGACATATCGCCTGGGAATACTGCTTCGTCCGGTGATGAAGATGATTGGTCAGTTGACAACGTTTGTGGCTCCGGCTCCTCCGGGTCAGACAGTTACTCTTCCTCAGGTTCCGAGACTTGAGCTTGTGTGTCCTGGGTCGGTTCAGATGGCGGTGGAGGATGATCCACTGGGTGGGATGCAACCTGGGGAGTTACGTTTTGAGGTGAACGACAAGCGCAAGATGAGCACAAATATGCATATGATGCGTGAGAGTGCCTCGAGTAGTAATGAGGTCTGTGACGATAGCCGCAATCATGTTGGGATCTAGCAGGCGAGGAATGGCACGAGGACGTCCTGCTACCATGGCGATGGTGACAAGGTGAGTACGGGGATCTATTCAGTGAGTAAGGCCCATAATAAGATCTCCTTGATGGAGACCGGGAGCATCTGTCCCAATATCCCGAACAGTGTTGCCTTCCATCTGTGACCAGAGAGATTGTGCATCTCGAAGGGCTGTAATATCATCAACTAACCGGCGATAGACAGCTAGGTGGAGACAGAGATGGTGCTGGGGAGAAGATAGGTGAAGGCGAGACTGATATGTGCCGTGCCCTAGATTTCTGGGCAGCCTTCGTGGGCACCGAGGAGACATGCAGGTCCGATGATCGTTGTCTGGAAGCTTCTCCCTCGGTAGTCGGTGCGGAAGCAGACTTTGAAGAGCGTGGACTGACTGTCCATGGTGCTGAATCAAGGGGCATGAGAACCGAAGCCAAGGGACTTGGTGAATGTCCAGGCATCAGAGGAGATGATGCTACTGACGGTGCCAGAGACTGCAGTGCTGGAGAGAGGTCCTCAGTGCCCTTGTGTACCGGTGACAGCGACGGTGCTGGCGATCTCGGTGCCAGCAATCTTGAGGCCGGTGATCTTGGGGCTGGGAGCTTTGGCGCCGGGAGTTTCGGTGCCAGAGCAGTGGTCTTCACTGGCTTCTGGAGAACACCAGAGGTCCCGGGCTTATTTCCCTTGCTGATTCGAGTCTCAAAAACAGCAGGGAGAGATCACGCAGGTGACGGCCTGACCTTCTTGGCGGCTGTAGACGGCGGGGGAGAAGCTGCCCACTTATGCGACCTAGAAGGTTCAGAAGAGGGTCGCGGAGAGGGAGTCCTTGGTTGAAGCGCCTTATCAAGGGAGATCATTTTTAGGCGCATCTCCCTATCTCTTCGGGCCCTGGCCTTTAATTTTGTGCAGTGAACGCAAATTTGTGGAACATGCATTTCACCAAGGCAGTGGATGCATGCGGCATGCCCGTCGAATGCGGGCATGGCCTCTCGACATTCCGAGCATTTTTTTAAAACCTGGGGAACCAGGCATTGTGAATCTAACTCTGTAAACTAACGAACAAAGTTCTAACTAAATAACTGAGAGAATTTTTTTTTTAAACAACAAGAACGTTCTAACAGGTACACTAACTAAATACTAACACTAAAATCTAACTATTCTGTACAGTAATAGATCGCTTCTGTGGAGAGACATTGCGCTCCATCTGCCACTGAGGACGGTTGAAAGGAACTGGCGGGAGCTGGACTATGCGAAACAAAAGGGCGTGAACGGCGTGTGGTGCTTACCGTGCATGAGCGGCCCGGCCAACTACAGCTAAGAAAAATCTCCGACCTGCGGCGTCGGGACGAGCCTGACACCGAGAGTGGAACACCCACCGGGGCCACTCGAAGAAGAAGTGTTGCTTATGTCCATTCCATATAAGTATGTACACGCAGCGTGCACACGTCGTCAGAAATGTTTCCTTTAGCAGTACTCGTCAGGCCAACAGGGGAGCGCCCTGGAGTTGCGCCAATGTCCAGTCAACATATGCCCCTGCTGGCCCTCTACGCCGTCTATTCCTTCTTATTGGACTACTCCGAGGAAGGGGAGGAAGGTGGGATTTGGAATGGACATGAGCAACACATCTTGAAGAACAACAGTTACAAGGTAAGTAACTATTCTTTTTTCTTCGGGTGCTTGCTTATGTCGTTCCATGTAGGTCACTCCAAAGCAGAAATCCCAGAAGGCAGGATCAGAGTTCTAACCTTCCATCAAGTGGAGGAGAGCACTACCCAGGGCAGCATCCTCCCTGGCCTGATGTGTAAGCGTGTACTGATTGGCAAAAGTGTGGATGGAGGATAACGAGGCTGCCCTGCAGATGTCCGGGATCATGACCTGGGGCAAAAAAGCTGCAGAGGAGGCCTGTGCTCTTGTAGAGTGGGCCATAAGGGAAGGAGCCAGGACCCCTGCCAGCCCATAGCATTCCGTAAAGCATGCCAGGATGAGATCCTTTGCATGGAAACCAGCTGGACCTTCAGCTGCTCCACGATGGCAACAAAGAGCTGAGGAGACTTGCAGAAGGGCTTTGTTCTCTCCAAATAAAAGGCTGAGGCCCTTCTAACATCCAAAATGTGCAGTGCCTGCTCTTTATGGGTATGTCTACACTACGGCACTAATTCGAACTAACTTAGTTTGAATTAGTTAATTCGAACTAAGCTAATGCGAATTAGTACATCCAGACTAAAAAACTAGTTCGAATTAGCATTTTGCTAATTCGAACTAGCATGTCCACACAGAGTGGACCCTGAACCGAGGTTAAGGATGGCCAGAAGCAGTGCCGGCAGGGCATCAGAGTAGGACTTAGAGCGTGGAGCTGCTGTCTCAGGCTAGCTGAGGGCTGTGCTTAAAGGGACCCGACCCCCACCCCGGACAGACATTTCTTAAGGGTTCCCTGCTTGCAAAGCAGTCCTGGCTTGGAGTGCCTACACTCAGCACATCACAGCACTCGGCCATCAGCCCGGCTGCACTTGCCGCAGGCTGCCATCCGGGGGGGGTGTCAATTGGGAGGCTGCAGGAGCGCTTCCACCCCGAGGAGCCCGCAGAGCCACCCCAGTCCTCCCCATCGGGGGCTCATACCCCATTCCTCCCTCACCTCCTTCCACTTACCCTTCCCTAGCCCTCCTTCCTGATGTACAAAATAAAGGACACGTGTTCAAAAATAGAAACTCTCTTTATTCCACAAAACTGGGGGAGACTGGGAAAAGGAGGTGGGAGAGGGGAAGAGAGAGGGTGGGAGAGGGGAGGGGGAAAACTGGGAGAAGGGAGCTATAAGGGGGAAGCAAGGGAAAGGAGGGGGTGGGGAAACTCAAGGATCAGGGGTGGGGGTCTCACCGGGCCAACCACCTCCCAGCACGGCGAGGGAGGGGGCCTCGGCATCCCCGGGGGGATGGGGTGGAGGGTGCGGTGGTTGAGGTGGGGGGTGTGGACATTGAGGAAGAGGGTGTGGGGGTTGAGGAGGAAGACGTGGGAGGGGGGGGCAGGAGTGGGAGGAGGGACAGCAGTTGGGGGGGGGCAGTAGGTGCAGGACCAGCACGGGGCACCATGCTCTGCAGCAGGACCTGCAGGTTTGTGCTCAGCCCTCGGAACTCAGCCAGCTGCTCCTGGCGGAGCTGCAGGTCTGCCCGCATCCAGGCCTCCAGTGTGCGGTGCAGGGCTCGCAAGGACCCCAGGTGCTGGTCCCAATACTCCTGCTCCGTGCGGGGTGGTGCACCCTGCACGAGCAGCTGGTGCAGCTGTAGAGAAAGAAGAGAAGTGGTCAGTTCTCCCTTGGGACGCAGAGGATGATGCCCAGCCCTCTCCCCCACCCCGCAATGTGAGGGTGACCATGTCCTGCACCGTCAGAGCCGCTGTGCTTGTACAGAGGCCATGGTCAGGATGTCTGGCTCTCCCCGGGACTGGGAGCTGCCCCAAGACCGCACCCATGTCCCTGTGCCATGTATAGTGTGGCCGGGGCAGCGGAGGAGAGGGGGAGATGTCCCCTTCCTCCGTGTAGAGGGAACATGTGAAGGGAAAGCATCCTGATGGGTCCCGCCCCGGGGTCTGGACATGTCAGGTCTCTTCGCACAAGCATGTGCCTATTGGGCCATGGCCCCTGGGTGTCACGCAGCTGGAGCCACCTGCCCAAGGGTGGCATGGAACATGCTCGCACGTGCACAGGTGTCTGCGTGATCCGTGGAAGGCATGGCCCACGCGCGTGGTCTCTGGTCTCCCTCCCGCCCCCCCCCCACAAACTACTTAATTCGAACTACTTACCTGGTACGGTCTCCCTGGATGATCCTGCCGACTCCGGTGTTGGGACATCCTGCGGTGGCCCCTCCGGTGTGCCCGGGTCAGGGCCCTCCGGTCCCGGCTCGCTGTCCCCCGGGCTGGTACGGACTGCCCCGCCCCCCCCCCCCCAAGAGTCGGTCGAGGGCGGGGAAGTAGGGGCAGGTGTCAGCCCCTGCTGCAGCGCCGTCCCTGGTGGCCCTGGCGTACCCCTGCCGCAGCTGCTTCACTTTAATGAGCACCTGCTCCCGGGAGCGCCTGTGTCCCTTGCGGGCCATGGCAGTCGCTATGCGGCCGTAGACGGCCGCATTCCTTCTCCTAGTGCGGAGATCATGGAGGTTGGATGCCAGAGTTACCATCTTGAATTTCTTCTTGACGATGAAAGTGTTGAGGTTCTAGAGGTCCAGGATAGGGCAAAACCCACCGTTGGTCTTGGGGACCAGAAAATACCAGGAATAAAAGCTCCTGCTCGATACTGCCAGGGTAACTGCCTCTGCGGCCCCTAGGGTGAGGAGCTGAAGCATCTCTTCCCTCAGGAGAAGCTTGTGAGAGGAGTCCCTAAAGAGGGATGGGGCAGAAGGATGGTAGGGAGGAGAAGAACTTAAGGGGATGGCATACCCCCTTCCCACCATTTCTAGGACCCAACAATTCAAGGTAATAGATTTCCAGGACCAGTGGAAAGGGAATAGGCAGTCCCAAAAGAGGAGGGGTGAGGCTGATAGACTGTCCTTGGGCGTACCCTCAAACCCTTGATGAGGTCCTTAGGATTTACTAGGCGGGCCCTCGCTTTGGTCCTGGGGCGGCCGAGGACAGCGCCTGCCATTCTTTCTGCTACCGTTCCTATTGCGGCGATGGAAGTTGGGGCACGCGCCCTGCTGAGAGGACCTAGGGGCATTCCTGCCTAAGAAGGAGTGCCGCTGGGTAGCTGGGGTATGAATACCCAAAGTCTTTGGGGTGGCCCGGGTATCTTTGAGGCTGCACAGGTGTTGGTCCATCTGCTTGGAAAATAGGGAGAGGCCCTCAGAGGGGAGGTCCTGAATGGTGTTCTGCATTTCAGGAGGCACCCCAGAATGGTGCAACCATGAGCTGCAGCGCATAACTACCCCCATAGCCATGGCACGTGCAGCGGTGTCAGCAGCTCTGAGGGCAGCCTGGATCCCGGCCCTAGAGATCACCCTGCCTTCCTACAAGAGGGCTCTAAACTTGGGGCGAAAGTCTCTGAGAAGCAGTTCGGTGAACTTATCCAGGGGCCCAGGTGTTATAGGCATAGCAAGACAGCAGAATCTCCTGGTTTGCTATGTCCCGACACATAGGCCTTTCTGACTAGCACCTGGGACCCAGAGCAGACCAACTCTGATCTAGATGGACCCATGCCCAGGCTCTGATAATAGGCCCATGGGGTCCAAAAGGGCCATTGAGACAGGCCTGGAGCCTGTAGGGACCAGTTCTGCTGCAATACTGGTACCGGGACCAGATGCACCAAGTGATACTGCTAATGAGCAGAGATGCTCCGGTGCCATGCCTGATGGAAGAGGGAACAGTGCTGAGATCTGGACCTGGAGCCCCTGGATTACCATGTGGACTCCGCTTCTGAGTCAGGGGAGTACTCCGAGGCTGATCATGGCAGGGTGGAGGCAGATGCAGTCAGTGCAGCTGATGGGGCGTGCTTAGCCATCAACTCTAGTTTACCCCAGTGCTAGCGGGGAGGAGGAGGAGGAGGAAGAGGCATGGGCAGGCCCAAGCCCAGAAGACCTTGAACAGAGTCAGTGGTTGCAGTTGCCGGAGTTAGTGGTCGCGGTTGCTGCGCTTCATGTCAGTTGAGACCCTTGTCCTGGTGCCGAGTCGGGTGCTGGGGCATCGGCCGGAGTTGAGGTTGCCATCAGTGCCGGTCCTGTAGGCGGTGCTGCACTCGGGCCCAAAGCACCATGGAAGGCCGTAGTGGAGCGGTGTTTCTTAGGCTCCGGTGTTGGGGCACCCAGTGCCCTAGGCTCTGAATGGCACAAGCCAGGGTCTCGATCCTTTCCCATGGTTGGTGCCAGGGTAGAAGAGGGGGATAGCTCAATCAAATCACTGGCTACCTCGAAAGCCTCCAGGGTCAATGTCTCCTGGAAGTCCCCCAGCAGGCTAGCATCCCGGTGCGGACTTGATCGCTGTCCCAACCAAGAAAGCCTGGGCTCTGCTTGAGGGTGCATGTTTACTCAACTTAAACATGCATCTGGACTGCAAATTTTTAAAAATGATAATAAACAGGTATAATAATCTCAGATATCTATATGTGTTTTGATAATATTTTGTCTTCAAAATGTGAACAGATCTTTTGCTTTATAATAGAGGTTAAATATTTGAAGACTTAATTACACAGCTGAGAAAGCTGTGTATAGATAGCCACATGTTGATCCCATATCTGTAATAAATAACTTCATATTTACTTTAAAATAAAGTTGAAAATGTAAAAGGAATTACTGGTGTGGAGGGTGGTTAAAAGAAAGAGAGGGTACTTACTTACAGCATTCGCTGCAGTCCTTTAGACAGATTACCAATATATCAAGTATTCCTAGGAGCCTATGCACTTTTGGCATTGATGTCAAAGCCCTCCAAAAAACAATGGCTATGATCCCTTTTGCAGTTAAATGTTCAATTAAAAAATGTAGAGCTACAACCTCAACTCCAGCACTGTGCTTTTCCAGTTTATCAATATTACAGTACCAATGGTAGAGCAAGAAATGTATACAACTTTCTATTCCAGTCGAAGATAAAGATATCTGTCAGAAAACCACCATCCCTGTTGTCCTATAGACCAAAACAAGTATATTTCTTGTTCCCATTTGCTGTAAAGAGAAGTATTTGAGAAGTCCCATAGCTATGAAAGACTAGTGTCACCATGAAGTGATTGAGAGATCATCCATGTTGATCACTACAATTTCTGTTCAAGTCATCTGCAAAAATGTTGTCTTTGCAAGGCAAATGAAGAACCAGGGAAGAGAGTAGATGACTACTATGCCATCCTCAAGGTCATACAGCTTCTTGGCAAAATGGACCAGGTCGACTCCTCCCACCCAATTTTCTATAATATATGTTAGAAGCGACATGGATATCTCAGGATTCACACAGGTTTGACCTTGATTTGTGGAAGGAAAGCTCTGAAATATAAGAAACCTTAATTTTCAGGACATTTTTCTGAAGGTCCCTCCATTTTATACCAATCCAAAAATTACACCTGAAGTATCAATTAAAGCCAAGAGCTAAGGGAGATTGAAGTGAATTCCCGCAGTAGACATAGTTGGCCACCATCTACCACAAGAAGGGAGAGTCTAGAACCTTCTGAGACATGATCACTAAGTTCTGGAAATTGTCAAGCCAAGGAAGATACTCAATTCTGAACCATCTTTGAAGGTGCCTCATCCTGAGTCAAGTCAAAGGTATTGTATATGCACACTATGCCATGAGACTTATAAGTTTCAGGAAGAAACTGATGTTGTTGTGAGGCTGAGGTTTCACAGTAACAATATATTGAGTTCTGAATTTCTTGAAACCTGTCACATAGCAAGTAAGCAGTTGTAGTTGCAATTAAGGACAGAACCTCTCTCCCTGCTCCATCTGTGCAAACTAGCTAGAAACCCAGCTAACTGATTTTCAGAGGGTTCCTCTAGGGCAGCAACTGTCAGTCTTTCCAGATTATTTCACCCCTTACAGGAATCTTATTTGTCTTGCACAACCCCAAGTTATGCCTCACTTGCTTATAAAAGCAGGTATAAAAATACAAAACTGTCATCGCATACTATTACTGAATATTTTTTCATTTTTTACATTATAATTATAAAATACATCAACTAAAATATAAATATACTTACATTCCGGTGTAAAGTATATAGAGCAGTATAAACAAATTATTTTCTGCATGAAATTTGAGTTTGTTCTGACTTCGTTAATGGTTTTAATGTATCCCTGTTGTAAAACTAGGTAAAAATCAAGATGAGTTGATGTGCCCCCAGAAGATTTCTCATTATACCCAGAGGTATATGTGCCTGCTTGAGAACTGGTGCGGTAGGGAATTTCGAACTACCCCAGGGCCAGCTTTATGCTCTTGCTCACCAACTCCTTCTCAGTTCCCAGTGTAGGAGCCCTGATTGGTTTGGGGGGAGAGCGATAGAGCCAGAGCTACAGGATATGTCCTGAACTGTCACATCAGACCCTTGGAGCCACAGCCAGGTAGCTATGATCTCACATATTATCAAGACTCAATTACACTTGATCAAAGAATTTTAGGTCACTCTTTACATCAAGGTTGCATTTATAAATGGTTTATAAAAGGTTAATAAATTATTAACAGATGTTATGAGCATATTACAGACAGCAGTAATATGTGTTGTAAGCACATCCAGTAGAAGGTGTTACAGATAGCTATAAGCCACATGACAAAGCAACATACTGATTGATGGGATTCTATAGGAATGTATAACAATTGATTTACCATGCATTAAAACATCTATTAATAATTTATTAACTATTTATATGCTATTTATAAATGGAAACTTAATATAAAGATTGACTATGCTTTCCATTTTATCTGATTGTTAGTTGAGGCAATGCTAAAATCACAGCCATGACTTCACCATGTGCCCTTTCCACTGTAAAGAGTTTAAACCAAAGCCACCCAGGCTCAAAATCTCTCTGCTGATAGAAATATTATCATGCCTTCCAAATGATAACACATATCCATATTCCAGCGGTGAGCTAATTGCTCATTGGGAGAGAAAATGAGTTGACACAAGTTATCTCATTATAATCTAATTTGTTTAGACTAAGTATCAATTTAGAACAGAAATATTAAAAATTCAGTGTGTTCACACATTTAATCAAAAGCTTAGAGGCTTGCAGAAAGCAGCTATCTTGCAGCTCTTCAGTCAGATTAAAATATTTAATATGACTAGGTGCTAAAGATGTAAGTCAAAATTACCTTCAGTCAGATGCCTCAGATGTCAATCAAAATAACCTCTACGCTGGTGCCAGTGCTCTGGGTCAGTCTAGGCTTTTCAATAATCACAGTCATTTGCATTTCCAAAAGATCTCCATTTCGCATTTCAAAGATTTCTTTTACATTTGACAATGATTTCTATAAGTTTTTAATGCCTCTCTTATTTGCTTTTGAACCCTTGCCCATTAACCCAATGGGCTTTGCACACCTAATCAATGAAATGACAGCCAGTCTACTCCATTTATGAAGTGGGCAACTAAGGGAGGACACATCCAGTCCGGTGAACCCAACACAGACATCAACAAGGAGTAGACAAAAAGAAGCTGGAGCCAGGAGTGAGGAAAGATTAACAAGATGGCCAGTCAGCAATAGGTACTACTAAAGCCAGGATAAAACTCAGATTTCATTGGAACAGGACACAATGATTGGCCCTGATGATCAGCCTACTTATGGGTTATATTGTGCCATAGTAAAAAGCAGTGTTGAGCTGTTTCTCCCTAGAAGATACACTGATAAGGACTGACACCAGAATCTGTCTCAGAGGTTCAGGCAGACAGATGCTGTGGGTCTGCTTCTAAGGCCTTTGTATAGTTCAGGATATCACCAAGTCCCAGGGAGCCAGCTAGCTCTGCTGGCTAGTGCATTGCGATGGGAAGGGGAAAAGCTGTGACATCATCTCCTTTTCACTTCTAAGGGAATAGAGATAGAACAGTCCAGCACACTCCCCAAATGCATGGACTGCAACTGCCCAAAGGGAGTTGGAAGCTCATTGTATCCCAACCCTTCACATGTGTACCAAGGACCATGCAGAGTCTCACTCTCCGTGATGGTACGACTCTGATCAAGATACCCTATAATGTTTTCTAGATAAATAAAGATTTGGCATCGATTGACTTGTTCACATTGGTGAACATCTCCTTCAAAATGCTCAGATCCTTTAACTTTCAGTCAAGTCAGAAAACACCTAGTGCAGTGTTTCTCAAAGTGGTCTGCAGACCCACTCTGAGACAGCTGCTACTGGGCTGCCCAGGTTTGTTTACTTACTACCTCTGCAGCCACGGAGCCTCGTGGCTCCCATTGGCTGTGGTTCGCTGGTTGCAGCAAACGGGAACCACAGAAAGCACCCCGGCCACTGCTTCTGCGGTTCCCCTTGGCTGCAAATGGTGAACTAACGACAATGGGAACAGCGAGACTCCATGGCTATGGAACCGGTAAGTAATCAAACCGGAATGGCCTGGGAGCAGCTTTCTCAGAGTGGGTCAACAGTGAAAAAGTCTCAGAGGGATAGCCATGTTAGTCTGTAACTTTAAAACCTAGTAGTCCTGTGGCACCTTAGAGACTAACAAAAATATATAGAATCATGAACTCCCGTGAGTAAAACCTGCCATGAAAGCTCTCTTTATTTTTGTTAGTCTCTAAGGTGCCACAGGACTCCTCGTTACCAACTGTGAAGTCACAGTGAAGGATCAGTGCAAAAGTAAGGTCTAAAAGAGAGTAACCTCTTTTATTGTTTTGTCACATCTTTTAACGCCTTTTTCATCTGTAAATCACTATCCTAGGGCTGTGTCTACATTGGCGCCCTTTTCTGTAAAAGGGATGCTAATGAGACCAGTCGGAATTGCAAATTCCACAGGGGATTTAAATATCCCCCGCGGCATTTGCTTGAACATGGCTGCCGCTTTTTTTCCGGCTCGGGGTTTTGCCGGAGAAAAGCGCCAGTCTAGACGGGATCTTGTGGAAAATAAGCCCTTTTCCAGAAGATCCCTTATTCCTACTTGAAAATAAGCCCTTTTCCGCAAGATCCGTTATTCCTTCTTTCAAGTAGGAATAAGGGATCTTCCAGAAAAGGGCTTATTTTCCACAAGATCCCGTCTAGACTGGCGCTTTTCTCCGGCAAAACCCCGAGCCGGAAAAAAGCGGCAGCCATGTTCATGCAAATGCCGTGGGGGATTTGCAATTCCGACTGGTCTCATTAGCATCACTTTTATGGAAAAGGGCGCCAGTGTAGACACAGCCAAGGGCTGTGTCTACACTGGGCCACTTATTCCGGAAAATCAGCCGCTTTTCCAGAATAAGCTGCGAGCTGTCTACACTGGCCCTTGAATTTCCGGAAAAGCAACGATGCTCTACTGTACAAAACCAGCCGCTATTCCGGAAAAACTATTCTGCTCTCGCTCAGGCATAAGTCCTTATTCCAGAACACTGTTCCAGAAAAGGCCCAGTGTAGACAGCCCAGTAGTCTTTTCCGGAAAAAAGCCCCGATCGCGAAAATGGCGATCGGGGCTCTTTTCTGGAAAAGCGCATCTACATTGGCCACAGACGCTTTTCCGGAAAAAGGGCTTTTCCGGAAAAGCAGCCTGCCAATGTAGACACTCCTTTTCTGGAAAAACTGAAAACGGAATTGTATTCCATTTTAAGCTGTTCCGGAAATTCATGCCAGTGTAGACACAGCCTAGGTGAATAAACCTTTTAAGGTTACAGAAAGTTAAGGACCTTTCCATTCAGGAAAAGGTCATTCAGTTTCTCTGAACAATTGTATAAGACTTCCTCCTCTTTTTTTTACCTATAATATGACACACATACTATTATTAGGTATATTGCTGTTTGTAGAATCAAGTATTCAAAGGTTGTAAACATATCCTGGACTGAAACACTGCATCTTTTCATTTTGATAAAAATAACCATAATTTGTACATTCATTCTCAAGATAACTGTGTTCTATTATACAGGAATTGCCACATTATGGCTGACATTTATTTCTACCTCATATACTCTTCTAAATTAGAAATGTAAATGAAAAAAATCAATTCATATAAAGAAGATTAATATTTAAAAATTGTTTTAATATTTCATAATTAATTACTAGGCAAATGTTTAATAGCAATTGAGTTGTAAAAGAGGGCTATATCTGAGACAGAGTTTATTCTTTGAAAATTTATCCAAGATATCATTCTGGTCCTATTTAATAGGCATATTATAATTATATACAAGAAGATAAAATGAGACACAAAAGCTCCACATGGTGTTCTCAGAGGGTACCACATCAAAGACACAGAAAGAGATTTCTGAAACTATGTTCTAGTGAAAGTTTCCTCAACAGCCTTCTAAACTATCAATGGCAAAAATAAAGCTCTCTTGGGCTATCAAATGAGATTCTCTTTACTGGGATAAATTAACTTCTAAAAACTAATTCAGTGCTCTAAATCAGGGATTGGCAACCTTCTCAAACCAAAGAGCTAAGCTACAACAAATTTCAGAACAAATCATCAAAAAGAACCGTATAAGAATGCCCATTTGCATGATTGAAAATATACAACTTAATATTACTAATAATTGACATGATTAATAATAGCATAAATTAAACATTGTATTCAAGGACTTTATTTAATGGGGCTTCTGCTGCTGCATATTTTCGCACATTTCTTTGAAGTTTATATTATAACTGGTCAAATTCAGCTTCATGCATGCATTCAGGCTGTCTTCTGTCAATCTTGAACACAAATTATCTTTGATGTGTGGAGACAAACATTGAAAGTAAGGCAAAGCTGACATTCTGCATGGTGTTGTATGTGACAGGAAATTCTTTCCAAATTTGCAGAATCAGATTATCATCATGCTCCAGTTTCTTCATGTCAGCCCATTTGTGCAGTTTTGTCAATTCTGCACACTGTTGAACAAGGCATTGTAAATCAGAATTCAGCTTCAGGAATTTTTCCACCCAGATATCTGACTCCTTGAAATCTGTTATTTCCATTTCCAAATCGCTAACTGAGATGCCTGGATTGATTGTCAAATCCAGTTCTTCAAGGGAGGCTTTATGGGACACACCATAAACTTAAACAGAGCACTGTACTTGCAAAAGTCAACAAAATGAGACTTGACATCTGGAGCTCAGAAACAAACCTGGCAGCTACTGTTATTTGGATTCTCTCTCTGATATGAATCATGAAACATTTATAATCTTTCAAAATGTCCAGTCTGCCCATCTCAATATCTTTGATGAAGACAGTCAATTTTGACTTAAATCCAAACACTGCCTGCTGCAGAGTCAGGACTGTATTTCCTTGCCCTTGTAGCTTAAGATTCAATTCATTCTAATGACAAGTAATGTCGACGAGATAGTAAAACTTGAGCAACCAGTTTGAAAGCTCGGTGTGTTTGACACCCTTCATACCCAATAACAACTTAATCTTGTTAATGCAAGTGGTAAAATGAGACAAAACTTTGCCATGATATAACCAGCGAACATTGTGCATTAGTAGATCAGGGTATTCAGAATCTACTTCCTCGAGCAATGACTGAAATTAACGGTGATTTAGGGCTCAAGCAAGAATCCAATTGAAAATGCTAATGACAAGTCCCATTAAATTTCTGAGTTCAGTTCTAGAAGATTGCGCACAAAGTGCCTCCTGATGCACAGTGCAAAGTTCAAAAGCAGGCAATTTAGCTGTTCTGAGAAGAGTAATGAATCCTCAGTATTTGCTGACCATGCTGGGTGCACAGCCCGTGCACACAGACATAAAATTAGCCAACTATATTTCTTTCTCATTTACAAAGTTCATCACAGTTGTAAGAATGTCTTCACCCTTGTTTGATTTTTCATTGGTAATATCTCCGTCACTTCTTCGTGCACAGCATTTCCACAAATATATCATCCCAGAACACACAACTGATTAACATCACATACGTTGGTTGTCTTGTCCAAAGCAAATGAAAAATAAGTAGCTATACTCAAATTTTGTATTTTTTCCTTGTCAATTTGATAAGCCATTTTCACAGCTCTGTCATGAACTGTTTTTGCTGATAATGGCATGTCTTGAATTTTCTGTAAGATTTTGGACTTCTTGTAAAACTCGTCAAATAGTTTATGACCAATTTTTAGCATGCATCTATTAACATAATCCCTGTCAGTGAAAGGCTTCCCCTCTCGAATAATGCTGTATGAGCCTGCAAAACTTGTGGGCTACATCTACACTGGCATGATTTTCTGGAAATGCTTTTAACGGAAAAGTTTTCCGTTAAAAGCATTTTTGGAAAAGCGCGTCTAGATTGGCAGGACGCTTTTCCGCAAAAGCACTTTTTGCGGAAAAGCATCCGTGGCCAATCTAGACGCGCTTTTGTGCAAAAAAGCCCCAATGGCCATTTTAGCCATCGGGGCTTTTTTGCGTAAAACAGTACTGTGCTCTACACTGGCCCTCTTGTGCAAATGATTTGCGCAAGAGGGCTTTTGCCCAAACGGGAGCAACACAGTATTTCCGCAAGAACACTGACGCTCTTACATGAGATTGTCAGTGTTCTTGCGGAAATTCAAGCGGCCAGTGTAGACAGCTGGCAAGTTTTTCTGCAAAAGCAGATGATTTTGCAGAAAAACTTGCCAGTCTAGACACAGCCATGGAGTTTAAGCTTCCACCTTTTTCTGACCATGCCAGCAGGCTATTTTGTCCAATGTTCATTTTTCTCTGAAGCTTCTCACAATCTTTTTTTCGTGCATCTCCCTCAGATATTTTGTAGCAAACGCCACATATTTTGTTATGATTTTTGTTTGTTTGTTTGTGTACAGTCTCTCACTACAAATGAGACAGACCTATATACAAATGCATACAAGTCTGTCCATTCTTTTTGAAAATTTCAGTACATGTCATCTCTCTTTCTCTTTGCCATTTTTACTGTTGGGGGTTACAGAGCTCACTATCATGTATGATAATAGAAAGATTTATTGACCAATTAAATGAAAAGTGCATATGCATGACCCCCAACAAGTGGAGAGAATGGATGGTTGTTAAAATGAACAGTTAAAGGTGAAATAAACAAAAAAGTCATCTTGACATGAGTAATGTCATGTTTTTAAAATTTTGAATTAATTTTTCATTTTAATTTAAAAAGTTGTGTGTATTGTGGGAATGACAAAAGAGTCAAATTTGGTTCCATACTGAGCCATATTTGGCTCTAGAGCCATAGGTTGCAGACCCCTGCTCTAAATGGTCATTCTGTACTATATAAACCTAATATTATCCTTATAAATTACATGGTCCATGGTAAACCTACATACATATCAAGATTTATTTAAAAATATCTTACATGGTATACTGCAGTACAGTATATAACACTGTCATTTATAACATTTCCAAGACCCTGGGTGATATATGATGTCCTATAACTGATTCTAAAATACCTAGTAGCTGCAGAGCCAACATTAGTTCATAAATAATGGTGGTAAATTCTCCATATTGCACACAGACACAGTGGAAACACAATACAGTACAAAGCACATGAGGGCCAAATTTGATCATTAGACAACATTCAGGGAGCCATTACACCATCAGATCAAGCAAAATAGAACCTGGTGTACTGAAATTTAAATGTGTCTGTGTATACTGATTCCAGGTATGCCCATGTGGTTCACAGAATTTTGTAATATTAGATACTTTTGATCAAAGGGGTTTTTTTAGTCAACTGTCAGAGAAGGCTAAATAATAACTGTAATGAAGGTATCCAAATAGTGTATTAGTCTTTGGTACAATATCAGTTTTTTCTGTACACAATTTTATCATTACATTGTATCAGCTGATTTATCTTGCAGGATATTTCTCTGAATTTTGATTATCCATTAACTGTATAAGCTCTTCTGAAACCAAAGTAACAATCTGTCTTTAAAAATGAGAAGCTATTAGTTCATAAAATCTCTGTTTTTCCCTTGTGATAGCATTTTTTTTAAAATCTCCATTTATGAAAGAATAATATAATGCTTACCCTTTTATAATTATTTTACAGGGGAAAATACAAACAAAAAATACATCCACATTCCTTTCATTTTGAAATGTCAGGAAATTGAATACATTTCTTTCATTTACACCAAATGGAAAATGATGTTACTCTGAAGAGAAGACCAATACATACCTCTCAGCAGTCCTCCAAATTACTATAATTAAAAAGGGTCAAATAGGTATATTCAGGTGCAGAATTTGGTACAAGGTGTGCAAGTGAAATGAAAGGGAGAGAGAGATGTCCGGCGATAGTGAAAGATTTGAAATTCCCAATTCAAATCAAGAAGATAGCATTTCATATCTATGTTCAATATTTAATGTATTTAGCAAATTCTCATTCAGAGACTTTTTATTTTGCATTATATGGAAGATCTCTTTCAAGTACATATTGGACCTAATCTCATGAGGTTATCAGTGCCTCATCTGATGAGAGATGAGCGATCATTGTGTTTCAAGATCAGACCCATTATTCATCTTTGAAACAACACATGAATTGGAAAATACTTTTTCTGGCAATTTTTGAAGTGTAATAAACCAACATACAATTACGAATTAATAAATCAACTCACCTGCAAGTGCTGAGAGTTGTCTGTCATATTGTCTTCTCGCCTACGAACTTCTTCCAGTAACTGAGCATTCTTCTTTTTTTCCATTTGTTGATTGTGCTTCAGGTTGGCCACTTTCTTGTTTTGATCTTTCATATGTCTAAAAATGCCATATATATACCTGTTAACTCTGATGGCTTCATTCACATATTTCTTGCTACAATCTAAACTTGTGAATATGATTTACCACCAAATACAGTTATTTTGCATGTCAGATTTAAAAATACTATTTTATTCTGTTTTTTAAAATGGCATATCAAAATGATCTAGATGAAATTAAATTTCCAGTGATAAAACAAATATTCTGGCCCATAGATTATTTTCATCTTTGAAACCATCTCACAAGACATATTCCAAACACTCTTTTTGCTAAAAAAAAATGTATACTCTCATGATACTGCTATTACATAACATAACATTTTTTCAAAGGATCTTTCGTATGTTTGGCTGATACTGCATTTGTTATGAAACTGCCTTTTTCCCCTTCTTTTTCCACTCCATACCCCATCCCCCGTTTTTTTTTTTTAACTGGACCTTTAATAACTCCATTGATCTGAAGAAGTGGGTTGTGCCCATGAAAACTCATGATGCCACCTACATGTTTTGTTAGTCTTTAAGGTGCTGCTAGTCTATTTGTTGTTTTTTAAGTTTTTTCAAAAAACTGATAATGGGCCACATCTTACAGTCTTCACAATTTTGCCTGAATTAGTATTATAAAATTGGGCCTTACAGTGATAGTTAATTATTAAGATACATGGAAGAAATAGATAAATTATACTGAAAGTTCCAGCAGTGCTGTTTGCTCAAATCTGCTGCACATTCATATTTTTACAATTTGTTTAGAGATGGTTTTGAGGGAGAAGAGGGTGGAAAGGAAAGACAAGATAGAGCTCCAAAGCATAAACATATTATTAAGAATGAAGGATGTCCTTCGAAATATCTTACTAAAAAATATAAACCAGAGGTGCCTTATGATTTTTAAATGCCATAATTCTGATTTCTACAAAGGAATTAGATAAATAATTAAATTCCTTGTTAGCATTTCATGAAACCAGAAACATTTTCTCGGAATTAAATATTCTGACCTCAACTGAAGCTAAAATTGGTGTACAATTGTTTCAGAGTAGACTCATATTTTACTATGAATACTATTTATTAAAATATTAAGAATTCTCCTGCTTTTTGCACTAAGAACATTTCCCTGGATGAATGAGATAAAACATTTTTTGCCATATATCCTACATCATCAGGCACTGTCACATCAAGGTTTAAAAAAAATGGTTAAAGCAGTGTTTTCTACCTCTTTGGGTTCCTAGATATTATTTTCTTTGACTTTCTTTTGATTCTGAGGAATTCTCTTCCTTTTATCTAAATAATAAAAAGTCATGTGCAGATTCCTAATGAGATCTACACACTAATCCTTTTTTGCCCAATGAAGGGGATACATTCTAGTGCCAATAAGGAAATTTCCCAGTTGCTTCTACAGACTTTTAAAAAAGGTCAAGTTACGATGCATGTTTGCCTCACAGACACTGGAATGCTACAGCAACTGGTCCATCTTTTATCATTTAATTTACATTTTCTACTGACGGTGGCACCTATTCCCACAATGAGTCCTGTCATTTGTTATTTACACTACAAACCTTCCTGTGAAAGAAATAGCAGTGTTAGCATGTTTTTGTGTGTGTGTGGGGGGGGGGGGGAAGGGTTTAAAGCACATTAGGAAAGAATGGCATCAAACAAATTTGTAAGTACAGCACCACAATACAGCACTACTGATCAGCTACAGGAGACAAAAACATTTGACATGGATTTAATCAGACTGTCAGTTATTAGATGTCTGGGACTACATGGCAGATAAACAGTGAAGGTAGCCCCGTTTATTCCATAATTACCAGCAGGGGGAGAAGGAGTTCCACCAGATCTTTTTCCCTCCAAGTCCTCCCAGCACACCTATTGTTGGGACCTCAGCATATGTGGGAACTTTCATCAGCTTCCCCTTCCATCCAGGTCCCTCCAGCAAATCCATTGCTGTAACCTTGCCATCCACTGTTTTTCTACAATTTTAGACAATGTAGCACCATCTATTACTGAAATATATTAAATATAATCTTGAATAATATTGCTGAAAGTCTCTGGAATGCTCCCTTTTGTGCAAGCAAGTGTATAACTGTAAGTACATTAGTAATCCCGGTGCCATTAATAGGACTAATGCTTTGCTGGATCAAGACCTCATTGGGTATGTCTACATTGCTGCTAAAGTCCATGATTGGCCTGTGACAGCTAACTCAGGCTTGCAGGGCAAGGGGCTGTTTAATTGTGGTATAGATGTGTAGGCTTGGCCTAGAGCTTAGGCTCTAGGACCCTGCAAAGTAGGAGGCTCCCAGAGTTGGAGCTGTAGTCTGAGCCTGAATGTCTATACCACAATTAAACAGCCCTTTAGCCTAAGCCCTAAAAGCCAAAGTCAGTTGGCATGGGCCAGCTTCAGGTATTTAATTGCAATGTAGATGTGCACCAGCATTGGATTCTGACACTATACTTTCCCTTAGTGGTGCTATTCAACTTAGTGGTACTATTCACAGAGCAAGGTCAGTGGGCAAGTCTGACACAAGCCCTTACTCTGCTGTATGAATAAGGAATAGGAATAAGACCCCATTGTGCCTCCTGCTCATATCTGTTGAGACTGTGCTTCCTGCTACAGTGGAGAGAGAGAACAAGAGCTATTTGCCTGACATTCCTTTCTGTGAGCATATTGGTGAGGAAGGGGTAGAGGAGTAGGACCCTTGCCTCCCCTCTGCCTTCTCCCTCTCCGCCCATTAGCCATCCAGATTAATTAGCTGGGACACAGCAGGGGAAGATGCTGCCTTACAAAAAGAGCTAAAACAACTTCTCTTCAGAACAAAGGGAGAGCTGAGAAGGATTGGGAAACTGATTCCCAATCAATTTTCTAGTCTGCTCCTGGGGCACTGGACTTTGCACAACCCTTTAGTGAGGCCAGATTGTAAAGTTACAATCTAACTCACAATTTGGCTGAGTATGCAACCAATTTAATGAGACAAAGACTCATTTCCTGCCCCAGTAAGTGCATTTCAAATAAAGCTGCAATCCTCCAGAAAGATCTGGTCTACAGGCCTTAGAATCTTTCAGTTTCAAATGCAGATGTTCATGTACCAAAATATTACATATGTAAATGTGCACATGTACATTTGCTTACTAACAAGTGGATAATCAGCATCTTAGAATACAGTATTTTCATCTGCTTCATGACAATTTTGACAAACTGAAATTCCCCTAAAGCTAAACACATGGGATAGCATTTAAACTCTAAGTGATATAAGTCCATCTGTATAATTATTTCCAACACAATCTTTTTTTAATCAAAGGGTTTTTTCATGATACTATCTTGGAAGCAAAATATTAAAAACAAGAGAGTTTTTATTTTTAGATATTGACCCTGAAAGAAAGAACTCTATTTGTGTTGATAGTTTTCTTTATCTTTTTAATATATGCAGAAATGATCTGTGAAAAAAAACTTTTTTTTGTGCAAACTAGTACTGTTGTTGATGAAACTGTCTGTGGAGATGCATTAATATATTTTATGACCATTCAGTCTACTTTGCACTGTTTCCAGCCCTCCTTAATGTCTATTTCTTTCTCAGTTGGAAGAGTAACTTATTGCATTAAATGGAAACGGAAGCTATCATGACCTAAATGCTGCTCAATTTAGGCAGGCTATTGGGAAGCTCTATACCCTTCACTTTTATAGGATAGCCAGCGAAATTGCTATCTAGGGTATCAGAGAACTTGATACAGATGAAGTAATGGTACAGGAATGTTAAGGTTTTCACCAAGGGAGCTTCAGAATAGAAGGTGAGAGCTTAACAGCTTCAAACTTTAACAACGGTGATAGTTACTAAAATGGGGACCAGAACTCTGAAATAAAACAAGGCACTCAGTGAACTACAAGCAACAAGTGTGCTATGCAATTTCCCTGTTCATTTCCTTTTTCTGAAACCCTCAATTCCAGTGTGACCACTTTCTTAGAAAACTGTTAGATTCAATGTAGCTTGCTGCAATACTACAACATGCATAGTTTTTCTATTTGTTTTCATTCTTATCTGAAATGCATTAAGAATTAACTGTGATTATCTCATCTTCTGGTAATTTTCAAAACAGACTTAAATCAAAGATATATGCATACAGAAAACAGTTCAAGACTAAGAAAGGATGGTATCCATTAGTGAAAAACAAAAAAAGATAAACAGAACTATAAGGATAAAAAAGCAAACAAAATGAAAACAAAGACAAAGATAAAGCCAAAAAACTAAGGAATTTGAAAAGACAGATGCACTGTACAGTATTAATAAATGTATGTTATATTGTTGGAATTAGATGATTAACACAGACACAAAGATAAGGTAACTTAACTTGAGGCCCATTTACTACCTGTGTCTTTTATGGTCAACTTCTAAGACCAGTAAGGTGCATTTGCAAGAACATGTATGCTTGCCAACTTTCCATGTTGTTGTATATACTAAAAAGCACAATCCTCTTCCCAGCAATTTAGTTAAGCAACACAATCAAAAGTTTTCCTGCTTAAACTGCCTTTTGGTTAACTCAATCGTGTTTTGAATTACACAAAACAAGTAACTGGTATATAATAAGCTGAGCTCTTCCCCCTTTGTTCTAATGATAGAACTAAAACAGATTCCATAAGGTGTCTCTTTATTATTTTTAAATGTTATTCCAGTGGATGCTGGAATCTTTTGGTTGGACTGTGCTGTGGGCCAAGAGAGTTGAAATCACTAGGTTTGGCCTAGAGCCAAATCCATCACTAGGCTGGCCAGCAGGAGCAGCGGTTGATGGGAACAGCAGCAGGCAGACAAAAGGGCAGACGGCAAGAGCGGCACGTAAGTGGCATTGCCACATGCTCAATGAGTAGAGACATCATGATGATGTACCTATGGACTCTGGCTCTGCACTGACTGGACAAAGCCATGAGAAGGGTATTTGAAGTGGGAGGAAACCACATTATATGAATTTGGGGTTAAACTAAAAGATCTTTAAGCAAGTCTAAAGTCTTTAAGCAAAAGACTCTGCTCTGCAGGTTCTGGTGATGGTACCTTGCTTATGGATTTTCTTTGTTTATGTGTGTTTATCATGACCATGAGGGTTAACTAGTAGCCTGGAGACTAAGGGGTTAAATATGTCCCTTAGCTAAGCCAGGTAGAGTCAGCCAATAGGAATTTCAAACTGGGACAAAGGAATTTTTGGTTTTTCTCTCCTTTGTCCCTGGGCAGTTTCTCTCCAGGTAATGAGGGGAACAGACAGAATGTCTCCCTCCAAGAATAGACTCTTCACTATTTGTAAGTAGGGTAAAGTTTAGATAAATCCATTAGGTTTTATTGTTTTATGACTTGGGAAATGGGATCTGATATCAGGGCATTTAAAAAAATGGGTTTTGCTCTCCTTTGTAATTAAGTCTTGATCCATGGTGATTTTTCCATTTAGTATTTATGCTTGCAACAGGAATATTGTGTTGATAATAAGAGTTCTTTCTCTTTTCTTTTATTAACCTGGCATTGGTTAATTTTTGTGTCCTGGTTTTTACTTAAGGGGTGAGCTTTCCCAAGTGATCTCTCCCCTGATTTTTCTTATCATTACTTGGGTGATAGCAGTGGATTTTATCCCCAAAAGTTAGGTTTTTAAGATTTTTGGGGGAAATTTTATACCAAAGCCTGAAAAGATAAGGTTTTAGGGTACTTTTGCAGGCCCCCATTTATCATGCCTGAGTGGGGAAGAAGCCTTGACAGTGTTCCTACAGGTTGTTGCTAAATTATTGTTATTAAACAGACTGTTCTGTTTCTATCGCAAATTCAGTGTTTGTAAGAGGGAAAGAATTGCCTCTAAAGGTACCCAGTGAGCAGGTTGGAAATTTCCCAGTTTACTGGGTGGGGGCTCGAGCCAGTTTTATTAGCTTGTTGAAAGAACCTCCCTAGATACTGAACCCAGCCATTCTGGCTGCTAACTCCTACTGGCAGAAGGGTTACATTTTTAATCATATACCAATCAATGATAGAAATATTGTGCAAATCCATATAAAAATCACCCAGTTACATAGGTTCATATAGGGTAGATCTTAAGTATATAACCATTTCTACATGGAAAATGGGCAGGCACACAGTGAAATGACTCCTTTTGGCCTAACAGTTTGATGTGGTATTCAGCTGAAATGTAAGAAGTATATTATCCAGTTTAGAATAATTGGAAGTTATGGTGCATCCTTCCAATGAAAAATGGTATTTAAACATAGTGCAGAATAAATTATAATCTGATTTACATTTGGCCCCTATAAAGAAGTTTGTATTTTTTTGGACCAGATTACCTGCTTCTTGTCATCACCCTCCCCCCTCAGTCCTCCTCATGCCAGCATCTTTCCTGTAGGGCACAACACAGAAAGGCGAATGATAATAAGCGCTAATCCCTGTTTCAAAGAGGACTAGATTTAAGCACATTAACAAACTATTAATGAGTGTCAGGAGGTAGCAGATGGAGCATGGCATGAACTAAATGTTCTCCTCAATTTGGCATAATCTAAATGTTTGCATAGACAAACACATCTGCCCTGTGTAGATGTGGTGCCATATCTAAGATATGTGAATGTGATTCAAAGTGGAAGTGAAAAGCCATTTAGTTCTTTGGTTGGGTCTTTGTTGTGGATGTTAGTGTCCTTCCACCTTGCTGATCGCTGACCTTTGGGGGGAGCCCAAGTATCTGAACTTTAGTATTGTAAGCCAAAAGAATCTTTAGGACCAGCAACAGAATCTCAGTTTATTATTTAGGTCTTCATGTAATGGAAGATCCTCATTACCTCAAACACAATGGAACTCCCGAAAGATTTTCATGTCACAACAAATTTAAGATGGATAGATGTGTGTCAATATGACAGGCCACAGTTATGGTATTGATTTTACTGCGCCCACAATGATCTACACAACTGTGTTAAATTGAGCATTTACAAGGGATCCACGTGTTAAGATGAGCAGAATTTTACAGTTGAACAGTGGGGGAGGGGCAGCGAAGAGACCTCTGGAAGTTTTGCATACCAGTGTTCCTGACAGGTTCTGATTTGATTTACACATATTTTTATTCGGTCATGGATATTTTTCACGTGCTAGTGCAATGCGATGCTTCAGTCTCATGTCACATACCAAGACTCTCCACAAAGTACTTATGCAGTTCTCCTCTAGCCTTTCAATTTTTTAAATGAAATTAAATGTTGACACATTAGCCTTCACGGGGTGTGTATTTAGCTGCCAATACATGAATATTCTTCCATGGGTTTAAGGGCTTTGGTTAGAAATTGTTCTGTAGTAGGTAAATCCATTGCCTGTGTGTTCAGAGCAACATTATCAGCAAAAAAAAAAAATTATATGACGATGTTTAGGAAAGGTCACTGGTGTAGCTAGTGAACAGGATTGGTGGTAGGACTGAGGCCTGTGGTGGCCTGCTAACCTGGTCACAAGGAAAATGCATTTCATTGGGATAATTTTGCTGGCTTTCAGGAGAAAGCCATTCGTCCATATAGTTCTGTAGGCACCAGATAAGTTTATGAAAGTGGCCTCAGTTTTGAGATTTTGCTGAAATTCTGCTTCAATGTGTGTTTTTAAAGCTAATACTTCATCATTACAGCCACAGCCTGGTCAGACACCTGCTTGTTCATTCAATAACATTAATTCTACAGCAACATAATCCTTGCCAGTAATATTCTCTCTGTGTACTTCTATGATATATGTAAAGGAGTGATATGGGCTAATACGATAAATGATTACTGGTTGGCTTCCCAGGCTTGGCAATAGTCACTGAATCTTATCAGTTTGCAGCTTCTAACAGTGCAAGAGTATCGTTGAAAATTTAAAAAACTAAAAAACTAGCATTGTGGGAGAAAGTTGATAGAGATTAAGGCCTGGTCTACACTAATGGGGTAGGTTGATTTAAGATACGCAATTCCAGCTATGTTAGTTATGTAACTGGAGTCAAAGTATCTTAAATCACATTTTGGCATTGTCCACACAGCAGGAGGTCCTCATAGGAGCAGGACTACTGGTGCCAACATGAGCACCATCTCAGTTCGAATTAGCGTGTCTTCACTAGATCCACTAATTTGAACCCTGGAAGATCAACTGTGGCAGCTTCAATATTCTCTGTAGTATACACAAGCCCGAACAGTAAAAGTACTTCAACCATCAGAAGCATGCAAGTGGTATTCAGATGGAATATTTTATGTATATTCCGTATGCTATAACTGATCTTAATGTCAAAGTCATTTGAAGTTTGGCATATTGCTTATACACAGCAACTATAAATTAGGAAAATGGAGACAAAGTGATCCTAAATTTCAATTCATTCTAATCAATACTATTTTGCTTATAATTTGATGCAGCATGTAATAATTCTGAGTATCTCACTGTTATCCTTTAAGTTTTAAGTAAAGACATTACAAAAAAACCTGGACTAATTTTCATAGAGCTTCACTTAATACTCTCTCTCCCTCCAAAAAAACCCTTTGCCTTCCTTTTATATTTAGAATTGGTGTCAAAACATCCCAACTTCTTGCACATTACACTGGTATACCTATTAATGTTGAAAAGAAAAACAATAGAAGAAAACGGGAATTTTCATTACATCAGGGTTCCTGGGTCAATTAAAATAAACTGCAAAAAAGTTTAGACATTATAAAAACTCTCTATTTCAGCTGATGCATACCAGAGCTAAGTTTACAGGACATGATTTCTTAAATGAAATAGATTCCTGTATTTTGCACCTCAAACTTTTCACCTTATCAAAATTTTCTTAGAGCAGCACACCAAGAATCCCCCATCTATAGTTGCATATTTCATCACATTATAGTTCTGATCATGCTTTCAAACCATTTCACCATTGAAATTTATGTAGATCGTGGAGACATAATTTGTAGCTTTCTTGGAGGACATAGCATATTATGCAGACCTGCCCCTCTCCCCAAAAAGAATAAACTTCTGTAAGCATTTTTCCCCATGAATATAGAAATATAACATAGAAATATTTGTTTCTTTCCATTTTCACATTTTGAAATTGTACTCTCTTATGAAATGAATAAAACAGACAATTTGTTATGTAGATAGCAGAAGAAAGTGTTGATAAAGCATAAGAAATAGAAATATTATCTGGAAAGAATTCAAGTACAATAGTATTTTTTAATTTTTTTTTAAACTTGAAGGCTGTGTCTAGATTGGCCAGTTTTTCCGGAAAATCAGCTGCTTTTCCGGAAAAACTTGCCAGCTATCTACCCTGGCCGCTTGAATTACTGCAAAAGCACTGACTTACTACTGTAAGAAATCAGTGCTTTTTTGCGGAAATACTTTCCTGCTCCTGTTTGGGCAAAAGTCTTTTTCCGAAATACTTTTGCGCAAAAGGGCCAGTGTAGACAGCAGAGATTTCTTTTCCGCAAAAAAGCCCCGATTGCGAAAATGGCGATTGGGGCTTTTTTGCGGAAAAGCGCATCTAGATTGGCCACAGACGCTTTTCTGTAAAAAGTGCTTTTGCAGAAAAGCGTCCTGCCAATCTAGACGCTCTTTTCCGAAAATGCTTTTAACAGAAAACTTTTCCTTAAAAGCATTTCTGGAAATTCATGTCAGTGTAGACGTAGCCGAAATGTATTCATTATGACTATGGGCAGCTCAATGTAGCAGGACTTCAAACTAGCATAAAGGAGGAAAGATGAATAAAGTGACATATTTTGTCAAGTATTAGTTATTCATTTCTAAGACTCTGGAGTTTTAATAGTAAACTTTTATCAATTATATCCTCTCAAATATTTTAGAGCTAGACTGAACCTTTGCTCTGAGCCCTGAAAATCTGGGCAGAATACAGCTGTGATGCCCCAGGAAGAACTTTCAGGATCCTCACAGAATCAAAATTACCTCCCTGTTTCCTCTTCCTCATGGAAAGAAAGAGAGAAGAAGAAGAATTTTCTGCAACTTTTTACAAAGTATATCACATTCCCCATCCATGCTTCAGCTGGTTAATGCACAGGGGCAAGTGATGTAGCCTTGATTATGCCTTCTTTCTCCAACCCTCTTTCCTCCTTCTAGTCACCTGCTTAAGAAGAAAACATACTGTGTGCACAGCACCTGTTCCCCTTCCATGCTTGGGCCAAAGATTTGGTGAAGCCCTAATGAGGGGTGAGGACGTAGTCTTACTCCTGATTACTTTCCCGTGCCACCACATTAGGGCTAGCCACAATCTCGACCTTAAATAGAAAACTTTTGTAAGGAATGGAAAATCATGATGGAGACTATATTGCAATCCAGATCAATAGAAACAATACAGAAACACCATAGAATTTTATGTTAAAATGGGGATTTTTAACTTTTTTCTTGTTCTTGTGAAAGAACACTATAAAAGCTGACCTCTTAATTACAGCATCAGAATGGGAAGGAATAGTGTCCCTAGCCTTTGTTTGTATGGGGCCAAAAATGGATGACAGGAGAGGAAATCACTTGATGATTACCTGTTTGTGTTCACTACCTCTCGGGCATCTGGCATTGGCCACTGTAGGAAGACAGGATACTGGGCTAGATGGACCTTTGGTCTGACACAGTATGGCTGTTCTTATCTCTCTCTGTATATACATAACTTTTTCCTGCCAGACAACAGAATGTTCCTGCTAGGCGACAGAATGACATCATCACATCATCAGCATCAAGAGGCTCTCTCAGCAAAGTGAAAGCAGCCAGAAAGAGGAGGATAGGCAAGCGTAGCGAGCAGAGGACGAAGCCCCCTAGTGTTCCTAGAACATTTCATTCTTTTAGTTCAGTATTTTAAAATTGAATTCAGCAGTGTGCGTCTCTTTCAGACTTCATCTGACAAAAGTGAATAGCTATAGTTCATTCTCAAATGACTTGACTTCTGATATTTACAGAAAATCAACTCACTGCTAAGTTCCCAACTTTAATTAAGACGCCTGGATATTTTGGCCAAAAACTAAGCAACGTCAGCCAAAAGTAGGAAATGTCAGCCAAAAATAAGAAGTATTTCATGTTCATAGTAGTCTTTATCTGATATCACAGAGTAAAAATTGTTTTTTTGTTTTTCTAAAAAACTTCCAAAAATGCAAAATATTGCTAGAAGAGGAAGAGCAAGGTTTGTAATATTCCTCTAAGGAATGCTTCATTTCAACAACTTTCATCACGTTAAACAGTGGGACTACCAGTCACAGCCAATTAAAAAACTTCACTGCTGCACCAGAAACCCTTACACTTCACTGCCAATTTCATAGCAAAAATATGCAATACTCCATGTCTGAAATAATATACAATAGGAAATAGGATTAACAATGCTCTGTTTTATGTTCCTAGCGCAGGAACAAAATATTAAAATACAAAATGAAACAGTCTTATCAAATACACGATAAACCATGTTTTAGCACAAAATAAATAAAATTTTAATTTTGTAAGTGTAATAATTTAATCTAAACAGCTATGCTTTTTAAAAATATTCATAGTCCAAAACTAGATGTGATGAAAAATTATGTGACTAAATGTTAATGTAAAAAGAAATCAAACAGCTGGGTTAACATGCTGTAGAACAGAGGTACGCAACTTGTGGGTTGGTGTTGTAGCTATCTTCCTGGGGGGTTGCAGCGCCGTGCTGACCACCATTTTGTTTTCCTGGCTCGGCGCCCAACATACATGTGGTGGGCGGAGCGTGGCAGGGGAGCAGACCAGCACTTTAAATTAAAGGGACCACAACAAAATCTCTCCCTCCCCCCCTTTTTTTGCTCAATTTTCCTGGCCCTAGGGGGTTGCAAATTAAAAAAGGTTGAGCACCACTGCTGTAGAAGATATACTTTAGGTAGAATCTTACTGAGGTTGCTACTTGAAAGTCTTTTTTCTGAAGAAGTGTCCCTTGAAAAATACAGTAAGATGGTTTTATTTTTAAATTTATCAACAATGAATACTTTCCTTTATCAACTCTACACCGATCAAATGATTCAGCTGTATGGATACTGTATTGTACCTTGAAAATATATGACACATACTGGGTTCAAGTAATTAGCCCCATAGAGGATGCTACAAAGATTTGAAGACTGATCCTGCTAATGCTATATATGTCAATAAATTTATGCATGTGAGTAATTGTAGGGGAGAGACTTATGGGAGAGGATGAATTAATTTTGATTTTCTAATTGAATTAAAGTTTCACAACAATAATGTATATTATTTAAAAAAATATTTTAGCTGGTTGAACAAAAATACATTTATTCCATAAAATTCTTAAGATTCACAGTTCAGACCAGATCCACTGAAGTCAATGGACAAATGAGAAAACTCCATTGACTTCAAGAGGAATAAAATCAAGTCCATATTTTCGTATCTTATTCAAGCATAAAAATCTGTTGCTATGAATGTTCTTTTGCAGTCATCACAATTTTATCTTTAGATGTGTTTAGCCATCTAACTGCTGCTTCATTTAGGGGAGCAAAGTACTGCAGTCAGCCCTCCAACATTGTCATTGTGTATTCCTCCACCATATTTGACTGTTTGCACTGCTGCCCCACAGGTACACTGTGAAGAATAAGCAAAGGTAAATTTCTGAACAGTGACAGCCACTCGTGCTGTTCCAGTCAGCAGCCTGTTAAACATAATGCAAGATGTGCATCCTAAGGAGGTTAAATATCGATTAATTTACTAGTCAATAAGCACTTCTGCATTCCTCCTCTGAAATGTACAAGAGCCCCAATTTTGAAGTTGGATCTCCATGTGTAGCCCGGGGACGGTAGGAAGTCCCATTGACTTTGGGCTCCCCATAGGCACTTCCTCTTTGAAATGCACAAGAGTATCCCGGGCTCCGTGCAGCACTACCACTTTGAAGTACCCTCCTTTCCCCCCTTTATCTGATAGAGGCAGCAAGGGGGGGGAAGCAACTAGTCAACTCGAATGCACCATCAGACAGACAGATGTCATCCACACACACATACATATTCATCAGCATTAGTTGTTGGTAGTTTGTAAGCATATATGCTGAAAAAGAGAGGAGATAAAACAGTTCCATGTGGGGAATTGTTATGGAGATACCTAAGCTGACTGAATTTGTTTCCAGTTTGCAAGATGAAGCTCCAGTTTATTATCATTTCTACAATGAACCAACTTTCTAGCCTTTTTTGATGATATCTTCAGTGTCTTGAGTATTATGTGAGGGTATGTCTACACTACCACCCTAGTTCGAACTAGGGTGGCTAATGTAGTCATACGAACTTGCAAATGAAGCCCGGGATTTGAATTTCCCGGGCTTCATTTGCATGTTGCCGGGCGCCGTCATTTTTAAATGTCCGCTAGTGTGGATTCCGTGCCCGCGGCTACACGCGGCATGAACTAGATAGTTCGGAATAGGAAGCCTAGTCCGAACTATCTGTACACCTCGTTCCTAGTCCGAAGCCTAGTCTGAACTATCTAGTTCGTGCCGTGTGTAGCCACGGGCACGGAGTCCGCATTAGCGGACATTTAAAAATGGCGGCGCCCGGCAACATGCAAATGAAGCCCAGGAAATTCAAATCCCAGGCTTCATTTGCAAGTTCGTATGACTACATTAACCACCCTAGTTCGAACTAGGGTGGTAGTGTAGACATACCCTGATTTACTTGATCTTCAGTACACTGTCTTTGACTGAACCCAGCCTGAAATAAGGGCAGTTGTGGTTTGATAAACTCATTGATGTGCATGAAAATTAGTCTCTTTATAGGCTTACATGAGACACAAAGGAGAGAGATGGCTCACTAGCTCATGGGATTTCCAGTCCTGCTGATAGGGGAGGAAAGGGCAAAAGGGGCAGTTGCCCCATGGCCAAGCAATTTAAAGGGGCCCAGGGCTCCCTGACACCACTGCTGCTACTGCTTTGCATGGCTGATGGCTGATCCAGTGCCACAGTCCAGGAGGCCCACAGTTCTGTATGCTCACAGTTCTGTCCCTTCTGGGGGCACAGAGCTGAGGCTCCTGGAAGCTGCAAATTTCACAGAGTTTTCCCAGTTTTGGAATGGCTACAATCTTTGTCTTACACCAGATTTTTTGAATGCAATTGTTCTGGTATTGGACTAGGGTGTATCAGATTTGGCCTACTGCTCACAGCTAGTAATGTCTCCACATCAGGAGCAGTAAACAGTATACAGGGGTGAGAGGAATCACTAGAGATAGGTTCAATAAACAAGAGTCAGGGTCATAGTAAGGCTAAGGTTGGAGACCAGAGATCAGAGATGGAACTAAGCTAAAGACAAAAGGCAAGAGTTATTTAGAGACAGGGTCAGGCTGGGATCAGAGAATAGGAGACTAGGTGAGGTCTATATTGCTGCCCAAACAACATTGTGGGGCAATCTTCAAATTAAATATGGTGGTTGGCCAATCAGAGACTCTCAGGGTACTGTCACATCATTTGAACTATGAAATCCACAAGGATATAATCCTTTTTTAATAAGCTTTATGCCTTGGTGAAGAGTTTAGGGGGTTACTGACTGCATTCATGGCAGACATAAGCAGCAAAACTGTTTATTCACTTAAAACCCATAGGTGGATTGGTCTAGAAAAATAGGTATCATTATCATCACCTATTTTAGATAGACTCAGATCTTTGAATGACCAGATCACAGCTAGAGGATTCTCTGCATCTTGGGGTCTTCAAAGTATTTAAAGGCTACAATATCTGAGATATAGGTGAGAGAATTATTCTGGGAGGGGTGGGTGAGATTCTGTGGCCCGCACTGTGCAGGGGGTCAGACTAGATGATCATAATGGTCCCTTCTGACCTTAAAGTCTATGAGTAAAACACAGTTGAAATAAACAGTCTTTCTTTTCTGCAAGAAAACTCTGAAGCTCAAATTGCTAAATTAATCAAGGACACCAAGATTATGAATTATTAGGATTTATAATAAAATAGGTTAGAAAGATGTGGCAGATATTTTAATACATTAAAACATCTAGCTGTGCTGCCATTTGAATTTTATACTTTCACGATTTTTTAAGTTACACATTTGCAATCCAGAAAAAAAGGATTATGTTCTTTAATCTGAAGAATGCCCAATGTCCAAAACATCCTTGAGTACTTTAATCTGTTCCTTATGCCTAGCCCTTTTTGCTTTACTCTTCATTGTCTAACCCATTTGACATGATGACCAAAAATGAGACAGAATATTTTAAATGCAAAAACAAGATGAATCATTAGAACCATAAAGAATTAATTACTTTGACACAGCCAACATTTCTAATGCAGTTGGACTAGAAACAAAACTTGGTATCCACACACTCCTGAACCTCAGGAAAGTTCTGGACTGGATAAGATCTCAGTTTAAAAATTTAGATGCATCTCTAATTTTAAACAGACAAATAAGATTACTTATGGGAATGACAGTTCAAACATTTCAATACACTTTATACTTCTATTTGGCAAATGCTTCTATTAGTAAATGGAAAAAAAGAATAACAACTCATATGGCTATAAGAGCCAAAATCAACTCTCATTAAGTAAAGACTCCCAATTTCTTTAACTGAACTGGATCAGGCCCTAACAGAAGTTCCAAAATAAGATGGGCAAGAGCAATCTAATGTTGAAATACAATGAGAAAAATCAGATCTGGCAGGAATGCTTTTTTATATACAGTACCTACCTACCCACTATGTAAGTTTGTTATTATGGGTCACATTTTAGCTCATGTCAAGATAATAATGGTGTTATCCATACCTCCAGCAAAAGGGTGATCATATAACGGGTGCTACTAAAGTTCTGTTAATATTCATTCATATTCTATCCTAAAGACAACACCTCCCCATTTTTCATTCCATGCAGCATATACAAAGTAGAGTAAATTAAATTGTGCAAGGAGTTGTGCCCAAGAGCTATGGCTTGATTAAATCATCCAAACACAAAAACATACAGATTATACACCATGACCTTTTTGTCACACCCTATTACACTGTCTTGAATTTTCTAGAGAAATTGGAATTGGGGTGGGCTCCACAGGCAAATAAGTGTGAGGTATGGTCACAGTCATGCCTCTGTCAGCAGTGGAGGGGATTGTGGAGTAATCCTGTCACTTCCTCCTCTGGGTGTAAGTAGTACTATTGTGCCTACCTCCTGTGCCTGATAGAGGAAGGAGAGAACAAGGGCTTCTTGTGTTCTCTGCTCCCATCTGCACACCCATGCTATACCCAGGCATAATCTGGCACAAAGTGACGATGATAAGCACACTGTGTACAATTTTAGATAACAAGGCTCTTACTATTTTATCTCAGGAATGTTTTGTAGTACAAACTGCACCTGGACTGTAACTAACTGCAAATTCAGCTCAAAACTGGCACCCACAGTCCCTTCATGGGACATCCTCACATGACAAAGATGTCAGTAATAAGCAATGCAGAATGCAGTTACCAGCTTCTGGTTGCTCCTATATTTGCTATCAGTTAATAATTAGAGGCAAAGGAAATCAGACCACTTTTCACTGGATCAAACCAGGAGGTTGAAAAGCAAAAAGTCAGTGAAGGAGATAGCATTAGCCCTGGAACAATCCCCAAAGTCCAACAGGAATTCTCCCCCAAATCATTGCACACAGAGAGCTTCTCTAGAGAGCTTTTCAGGGGAAGGTGAACAAATTCACCACTGCCAGTATCTTTGGTGAGTAACTATCAGTACTGATCTACGATTCACGCAATCTATGTGCCAGTTCACCATTGTCATAATCAAATCCATCCAAAAACAAGCAATGTATGGCATTGGACCTAAGAAAGCCACAAAGCTAAATTTAAGAGGTTTATGATTTCCACATCCTTAAGCTCCACAGAGGTTTTTTTTTTTTCTTCAGTTTGGGAGTCTTTCTTAAGTTTGGTTATCACATATTGTTTATGCTATTAATATTTGTTACTTTTTTAGCAACAAAACCAAACTGTGTAATCAGTTCTCAGCATAGCCTCCCATTTTCCTTTTTATACCATTATAAAATGTGGCCATGCCATGAGTATTGAAATAGCCAAAGTAATGGTTTTAAGAGGAAGTGACTCCCGTGAACGCAAACATATTTTTTTAACTATCAGTTTCTATGTCAAAGATATCTCACAATTTTTTAAAAAATGAACTTTTTCAATTTCTTTTGAATTCAGGAATCTTTAAGTTAATATAAACGATGAATGTAATGTACATAGTAAGTGTAAATAAGCAGCACAGATAGATAGGTACAATAACACAAAAATATGAGTGAAATTGAAGCCCCACAATATAAATATATCAAACTGACCATCTTCTGTTGAATAGAGCCTTCCTGAACAAAGCATCCTTCCTTGCAAAGGACTCTCTTAATTGAATAAGGCTAAATCTGGAAGGTCATTACCCAGTATTAGTTAGGCAATTTCCCAGTAAAATCAATAGGCATTCTGTCTGATGAAAGAATGAATAAAAACTGAGTAAACACCATAGAATTTGGTGCATAAAGACTTTGAATTTAACATGTTTTAATTTATGTGACCCCAAAACTCATGATTTTTTTAAGTTCAACAATTCAAATGCAATAAAGCACAAAGGGAGAAAAAAAGTTTAGCAAAACAGTGCTTACTCTTTCACACTGTAAAGTCTGAGCCTCCTAATCCACATCTTGATGATTCTGAAGGTTTTTCATCTAATTTGATTGCGGTTGCTGACCAGAAAAACGTAGAAATTTGATGTTCCCTTCAGGAGTGAGTTAAAGGTAAGCAAGGAGTAGTTCAAAGCCTACAGTGGAGAGAGGTCATATGGGAAGGATGCCCTCTAATTATCCATTATCTGACTATAGAGATCTTTATTCAACTCTAAGGACATGTATACACTACAGAGAAGATCAATACTGCCATGGTCAATCTTCCAGGGTTCGATTTAGCAGGTCTAGTGAAGATACACTAAAACAAACTTAGAGGGCATCCCCGTCAGCACTAGTACTCCTGTTTCTCGTGAGGAGTAAAGGAAGCTGAGGGGAGCATTTGTTCCCATTGACCTCCTGTTGTGTGGATGGTGATTTAAGATTGTCAATTCCTGCTACACAATTAACGTAGGTAGAGTTGCATATCTTAGGGTGATCTGCTTCAGTGCAGTCCAGGCCTAAGAGCTATAGAAGAGTATCACAAGGACCCATTTCTGCCTCCTTTTTAGAGTTGAGTGAAAGTGGCAGGGAGAGAAATTTTGATGAGAGGTACTTCTTTTTCTCCCTTCTCTTAGGGTATATCTACACTAGCCCCCTAGTTCAAACTAGAGAGGCTAATGTAGGCATTCGAACTTGTAAATAAAGCCCGGGATTTAAATATCCTGGGCTTCATTTGTATGTTCCCGGGTGGGTGCCTTTTTAAATCCCCTTAGTTCGAACTGACTGCCCGCAGCAACACGCGGAGGTCAGAAGTTAATCCGAACTAAGTCCTTAGTTAGGACTTAGTTCAGATTAACTGTTACACCTCATTCCACGAGGAGTAACAGTTAATCTGAACTGAGGATTTAGTTTGGATTAACTTCTGACTGCCGCGTGTAGCCGTGGGCAGTCAGTTCGAACTAAGGGGATTTAAAAATGGCACCCGCCTGGGAACATGCAAATGAAGCCCAGGATATTTAAACCCCGGGCTTCATTTGCAAGTTGAGTACCTACATTAGCCACCCTAGTTCGAACTAGGGGGCTAGTGTAGACATACCCCTAGAGACTCAAATTCTGTCTGCTGGCTAAGCTAAGTGAGCATTACTCCTACTCTCTGCTGCTTTGAGAACATGACTATAGGACTATAAGTAACTGACCAGCACAATGAGTGACTGAAAATACCTGGTTCGTCAAATGTGATTAAAATTTTAGTTATCTCCACATGATCTGGTTCACCCATCAATAGCTCTCAAAGACATAGGAAAATACAAGTATGCTACAGTACACAATGTTGCCAACTCTCAAGATTAACATGTCTCATAATTTGATGTTTTACTTAAATGTTCAACTCCTCCTGTCTAGTGATTACATGAGAATCTCAGCTTTCAATTATAAATAAGTTTGTCATGCTTGCAAACAAGAGCCTGACATGTAACTCGTGTATCCTAGGGTATGTCTACACTACCCTCCTAGTTCGAACTAGGAGGGTAATGTAGGCATACCGCACTTGCAAATGAAGCCCGGGATTTGAATTTCCCGGGCTTCATTTGCATAAGCGGGGAGCCGCCATTTTTAAAACCCCGCTGGTTCGAACCCCGTGCAGCGCGGCTACATGGGGCTCGAACTAGGTAGTTCGGACTAGGCTTCCTAGTGTACCGGTAGGCTTCCGAGGTGTACCGGTAGTTCAGAATTGGAAGCCTAGTCCAAACTACCTAGTTCGAGCCCCGTGTAGCCGCGCTGCACGGGGTTCGAACCAGCGGGGTTTTAAAAATGGCGGCTCCCCTTATGCAAATGAAGCCCAGGAAATTCAAATCCCAGGCTTCATTTGCAAGTGCAGTATGCCTACATTACCCCGCTAGTTCGAACTAGCGGGGTAGTGTAGACATACCCCTACAGACACAAAGATCTCAAAATTTATTTTTAAAATTTCACCATTTTAAAATCTCACATATACTTGAAGCCTGATTTATGAATGTGTGGGGTTACTGAGTAGTTCAATAAGACACTGTAATTTAGCCACAATAATCATCTACCAGAAAATATTACTGCATTGTGTAAGCCAATGTGTTGTCATCATAAGTCAGTACAGCAGAACTTGGTCACAGAATCAATATCTCCACCTTGAAAATAAACATCTGTACTTAGGTATTTAGTTAGCAGATGTATAATCTGGGAACTTTTCCAGGGTCATTGTTTAAACAAAAATGGTACTTGGTACAGTACTAGCTGCACTAAGTGCAGTCCTTTAGTCTGCACCACTTCCACCTTAAGCACTCTGGACATGGTATTTTGCATGCTGAAGAGAAATACATGGAGGAAAGTAGAGAGCTGAGACTCACTAGATAGTAGATTCCCATTGTTATCATTTTCATAATGTCATTTGTGGCTCAGACCAATTTCATTTCAACATATGCCTTGCACTGTGACCACTGAAAGCTCAGTACAGTACAGTTGCTTATTTCGGCCCAATCTCACTGAATATCACTTTAGATGTTTAATTTATAATGAAAACTACTCAAATCTAACTCAGATGGCTCATCTGTCTCAGATCCATTATCCTATCAGGTGTATGTATTAAGGAAAAGGGCTGTAAAGAAGTAGTTTGCTTGTTCAACTTTTAATTTCAGTAGTACCTTTAGGCACAATCACAACATAAATTAAAAACAAAATTTGTTTTCTGGAGGCCTGATACCTAGAAAACGAACTACAGTTACAATTGGGGATCCCAGGTAAATAGCCCTTCTGCTGTTTTTAGCAAACTGAGGTTAAAATAGCAGGAAACTCATGTTTTAATTTGGATTAGCATCTTGAAGTTGTAACTCAAGCCCCTTAACTGAGTTAAAACCTGAGTTGCCTTATCCTCACTGCTATTTTAACCTGTTAAGAAATTTAAGTAAATGCCACACTTTTTTTCCCCCAGTGGGAATATACTCTCAGAAGAAAAGCCACACAAGGCCCAAATCTTGAGTACCACAGTGGGCCACAGAGAGTAACTTTCTTCACTTCAATCAACAATCTAAAATTAGGGTGTTTTCTTCTTTTCTAGTTAGCACAACCTTTGTATTATTATCCCTCTTTAATAGCCATGCTATTTTCTAAGCTGCTCCTTTCCTTTACACAAGGGCTTCGTCTAGACTGGCATGATTTTCCAGAAATGCTTTTAACGGAAAAGTTTTCGGAACAGAGCGTCTAGATTGGCACGGACGCTTTTCCGCAAAAGCACTTTTTGTGGAAAAGCGTCCGTGCCAATGTAGACGCGCTTTTCCGCAAAAAAGCCCCGATTGCCATTTTCGCAGTCGGGGCTTTTATGCGGAAAACAAATCAGAGCTATCTACACTAGCCCTTTTCCGCAAAAGTTTTGCGCAAAAGGACTTTTGCCCGAACGGGAGCAGCATAGTATTTCCGCAAGAACACTGACAATCTTACATGAGATCGTCAGTGTTCTTGCAGAAATTCAAGCGGCCAGTGTAGACAGCTGGCAAGTTTTTCCAGAAAAGTGGCTGATTTTCCAGAAAAACTGGCCAGTCTAGACACAGTCAAAAAGAATAATTTTGTGACTTGGTGAACAAAAATAAAACAAAGACTGTACATCTCCTAAATGAGAGCCCATCTGACTGTTTCCCAAACATAAAACTCTGGTGCATAGAGGAATCATTGTACCCCAGCCAGGTGCAATACACCCTAAAAAGGAAGAGCAGAATGGCTGTTTTGCCATCCTTTCAAAGGGTGCAGGATTTGCTTCCCTGAATCCATGGATCTGTTCCTTTGGGGAAATTAGTACCAGTAGGAACACAAGGGGAGAATAAAAGCTATCCCTGTGCTAAGAAGTATGAAGAAGAAAAGAAGAAATGTTTCTTGTGCCCCTCTTCCCCATCATTCAATGGAGAGCCATGTGCATGTAATTCCAAAGCATGTATTTTTACACTTCGAGGATTAAAGAACACTCACATCACCCAATTTATCGTGTCTTCCCATGCTCAACTGTGTCCCCTAAAATTTGCAGGTCAAAATAATAAATTACTAGGAAATTATAAATTCTTCTTTTTTATTCAGGGATCAATTTCCAATTATCTCCTAGTAATTTGTTATTTTCACCGTTGAATTTAATTTAGTACATTGTAGGAAGTAAGGTATAATGTAGGTGGAGTAAAATAGATAGGATAACAGTAAGCCATGAATGGTTATAGTGCAGAGGGAAACAGTCTGGATCTTTGGACTGTTTATCTCCAGTTCTTCTGTCCATTGATTTTTTTAAAGATTCAGAATTTTTATAAAGAAAGCATAATAATGGTTTTTATATATTAATTGGACTCCAATGTTTTGATTGTGTGTGTGTGTATTCACATAGTGAGAGAGAGAGAGAGAGAGAGAAACACATAAGAGTAGAGAATCTTTTATCAAATCTTTGAATATTTTTACAACTTATACAAGGCAATCTTTATTTATATAACACAATATAACAGAAAGAGATGACAATATTGTCAGATACCCAATAAACATTACAACTATGTTTCTCACATAGTCTAAGAAGTCTTCCTGAAGAGTACAATATAACAAGGATTGTCTCAAAGCTCATTTTCTCCATGGAAATTATCTTTGAACAACACATTGCACTGCCCTTCAAACCATCCAATTAACATTTGCCAAAACTGCTGAATGCTACTAAGTTAAAATTAAAATCCCTTATTCTTTGCCTTGCTCATCTCATGGAGCTTTTAATCTCTCACGGACTGATTAGGCAGACCAACAGCTAAGGCTAGTGGGAAAATGTTTTGCATTTCTCTGTTGGGACACATACCCTATTACAATTTATCCTGAAATTGTATTTATATACTAAAATGGGGGCTTGGGTGGCAATGCATCATATCCTAAATGAGAAATATTGTGCTGGTTCATTAAAAGTTCAAAAGTGCTGTTTCTTGAATTTAGGGCTTAACAGAAAACATGTAATTATTTCTACAATGTTTTCTCTAGTCTGCAATCAGCATAAAGGAGCATTATGCTATAATTTAGACACCACATTCTCTAACAACCATAAAGCAAAACAAATAATTAAAAAGCACAGATAGCAATATACTGATTAATATAACCAAATAATTAAATACAGCCATTTCCTAAGTTCTGACACCAATGATTATACAAGCCTGGAAACCTTAATGCAATCACTGGAATCCTTCCATAAACACACATTGTATTCTAGTAGCCTTAACCAAAACACTAGGGACAAAATTTGGCAGAGTTAGGACAACGGTTTTGGCAGAGTTTGGACAATGAGGTCAGCTACTCTTTTAGATCAATATAACAAAATAGGAATCACACCCACAACCACAGAACAGATAATTCCACAAACCAGTCATTAAATACCACAGAAATTAAATACATGGCAATGACATTGAATGATATTCTTTCTTTAACTTTTATATCGCAGATGACCTTGTTATTATATGTTGAATATATAATGACAGAAATCCCTTAGCACCAATATTAAAATATTAAATTAATCACAGATTAGCCCAAAGTAAGTATCTCAAATTAATTTTTCATTTCAGATTAGAATAAAAAATGTTTCAAATGTAGTAGTAATAATCAACCAAGGATTTCCATGTAAGTTGTTTCTTAACAGCTGTTTGCATCCTTGGATTTAATTACCATTAAGCCCACCGTCTCTAGAATCTGTCTATATTATGCATACAATAAAGAAGAAACTAGACTAGTGTTAATACAGTTTACTAAAGCTACTGATGGAAAACCGAATAGAACAATGAAGAAATTCAAATTTCTCAAAAAGCAAACTTGTATGTAAAGAAATGCAATCAGTTTGAGTTGGAAAATGATTTATAAAAGTTAAGCTTTCACAATGAAAAATGCTATGTATGAAGTTTTATCAATTATCTTCTCTAAAGATTTCAAAATTGTCAATATTTTACCAAGGTAAAAGACTAATTTAGACGTTGATGTGAGGAAGACAGAGATTTGTGATAAGCTCATACTTTTAGGGTAAGAAATGTGCTCAACACTTTTATGTCTGACGTAACAACTTGGGGTCTTAGGCTACATCTACACTGCACACGTATTTCAGAATAAGCTATCCTGGAAGAAATAATCCTAAATATCTTACTTTGAAATAGTATGTCTACACTACAAATGCTCACTGAAATAGCGCTGAGCTATTTCAAAATAGAGCATCCATATTGACTGGGTGCTGAATTGCATTTAAGGCCACCTGGAAGCACTTCAGGCAGGGCATCAGGACAGCACTCACTTCCCATGGCTGCTGCCTGAGGCTATCTGAAGCTCTTGCAAAAAGGGACCCTGCCTCCATACAGTCGTGTTTATTTACCTTTTCCTACCTCAAGGAGGGACAGCAAAGCTATGGAGCCAGAGCTGCCTCTGGGTAGTTATAGGCTATTGCAGCTTGTACTGCACCTCATGAAGCAGTTTCTGCAGACTGCCTCCCAGATCCTGCAGGAATCCTACTTCCTGCTTATCCTGGAGACCCTGTAGGATCGGCTCTATCAAAACTGTGTGGACGTGGCTCATGCTGCTGGATCCTACCCACCCTCCCCTGAACACTGTGCACTGCCGTTCCTGGCACCTGGACACCAGTTCTGACTGACTGGGACACGTCATGGACTAGTCATGGAGCGGTGGGACAAGCAACAGTGGCTCCAGAATTTTCGGATGAGGAAGGAGACCTTTCTGGAGCTCTGTGAGTGGCTCACCCCTGTCCTCAGGTGATGGGACACACATGTGAGACCCTCCATCTTTCTCCAGAAGTGGGTCACCATTGCCTTGTGGAAGCTCACCGTGCCAGACAGCGACCAGTCCATCGGGAACCAGTTGGGTGTGGGAAGATAGACCTTTGGGGCCCTGGTCATGCAGGTATGGCACTCTCTGGCTATTGACCCAAGATGGGGGTGGACTGCTGAAATGGGGTGGGGGTGGTGGAAGCCCCACTCCCTGGGAGGTTTTTCAGTCACACCCTCACAAAGCCCTGCTGGGGGATGGAGTATGTGGGGGGTTTCTCCTGGTGTGTGGGTGGGGGAAATAGTGGGCTCGGGAACCTCCTGAGGGCTCTGGCAAGCCTATGATTCTCTGTTTTTATGTCTTCTTTTACAGGTGGTGCCGGCCATCAATACTGTCCTGCGGTGCAGGGTCATGAACCTTGGTGATGTGGGTGCCATCACTGTTGGCTTTGCCAACATGGGCTTCCCCAAGTGTGTGTGGGGGGGCTATTAACAGCACCTATAAACCCATTCAGGCCCCCAAACACGGGGCATCTATGTATATAAACAGGAAGGGGTACTTTTTGATGGTCCTGCAGGCTGTCATGGACTACCATGGCCAGTTCACAGACATGTATGTTGGATGGTCAGACAAAGTGCACAATGCCTGCATCTTCTGCAACTAGAGGGTGTTCAAGAAGCTTCATGCGAGCACCAGCTGCACCATCAGGGTTAGGTATGTGGACATACCACTGTGCAGGGTCGGGGATGCAGCCTACTCTCTCTTGCCCTAACAAATGAAACCCTACACCAGCCACCTTGACCACCCCAGGGAACAGCTCAACACCAGACTCAGCAAGGCCCGCATGCTAATGGAGGGTATCTTCAGGCATCTGAAGGCACGGTTCTGATGCCTCCTCATCCAGCTGGATGTTGGGGAGCAGAACATCCAACACATGGTGGCTGCATGTTGTGCCCTTCACAATATTTGAGAGAGGAAGGGGGAGGCATTCCTGACAGGGTGGGAGGCAGAGGCTGACCCGATCGGCAGAGCCTTCAAGCAGCCATGCACAGCTGCCATCCGGCAGGCCCATCAAGGGGCCATGTGCATCTGGGAGGCCCTGAGGGAGAGTTTCTCATAAAGAACCCAGTGATGCTTTCCCCAGGCCTCCTCACTAGGGGTACATCTAGACAACAGGCTTTTGTCGACAGAGGCTTTGTCGACAGATTCTGTCGACAAAGAGCGTCTAGACTAAATCCAGTTCTGTTGATAAAGCAAGCCGCTTTGTCGACATGAGAGTGTAGACACAAAGGACAGTGTAGATGCAATAACCTTCTGTTGACAGAACTCTGTCGACAAAAGGCGTTATTCCTCATAGAATGAGGTTTACTGCCGTCAACAAAACTGCCGAGTTCTGTCGACGTTATATCATCAGAACTCGGCGGTACATTTATAAATGTAGATGCAGGTATAGTTTTGTCGACAAAAGTAAACTTTTGTCGACAAAACCCTGTAGTCTAGACACACCCTAGGAGCCTCTGCATCACCCATCTCTGCATAGCCTCCAACACCCGTTCCTTCCCCCACTTCCTCCCTCCCCTGCAGGGACAATAAAACAGACAGTTTGTTTTGGATAAAATAAACTCTTTGCTTTTTTTATTTGGGGTCAAAGTAACTGGGGCGGGACTGGGGAAAGAACCTGGGAAAAGGGAGCATGGGGGGAAGAGAGGAGGATGAAAACCTTGGAGGGGAAATTAGGGAGCTGCAAGGGAGCTGGGAGTGGCGCCTGGCTCCGGTGATCCCATCGCCACGGGTGCAGGGTCTTCGGCCCTGATGGGGGGGGGAGTTGGGGGAGGAGGAGGAGCAGAAGCAGGCAGCATGCTGGTAATCAGAGACTGAAATGCCACACACATGGTGTGGCCTTGCTCCAGCATTTCCCCCCAGGTATCTCGCCGCAGCTGAATATCTTCTTATAATTTGCAATCCAAGGTCTCTTCGAGGGATCAGTGTTGCGAGATGCTTCCTCTGGAACTCGTCCATGGGTCTCCTGTGCTGGCGGGTCCCTCAGGGTCAGGCGGTTGCCCTGGGTGGTGTCGACCGCCCCCGCTCGTAGCTGGTCTGGCTCTGGAGAACAGAGAGATGGTCACTCATCCCAGGGGACACTGTGCATGAAGCCTGGCCCTCATCTCTGAGTTAGGGTATGTCTACACTACCCCGCTAGTTCGAACTAGCGGGGTAATGTATGCATACCGCACTTGCTAATGAAGCCCGGGATTTGAATTTCCCGGGCTTCATTAGCATAAGCGGGGAGCCGCCATTTTTAAATCCCCGCTGCTTCGAACCCCGTGTAGCGCGGCTACACGGGGCTCGAACTAGGTAGTTCGGACTAGGGTCCTATTCCGAACTACCGGTACTCCTCGTGAAACGAGGTGTACCGGTAGTTCGGAATAGGCACCCTAGTCCGAACTACCTAGTTCGAGCCCCGTGTAGCCGCGCTACACGGGGTTCGAAGCAGCGGGGATTTAAAAATGGCGGCTCCCCGCTTATGCTAATGAAGCCCGGGAAATTCAAATCCCGGGCTTCATTAGCAAGTGCGGTATGCATACATTACCCTCCTAGTTCGAACTAGGAGGGTAGTGTAGACATACCCTAAGTGACAGTTCTTGGCTCAGTCAAAGGTGATGCGCTTGGAGCAAAGCCATGTGTGCTCTAGTTGGTGAGTCCTTTCCTGCAGGGGCCTACATGTCCCTGGAGAGAGCCTCACTATAACCATTTCCTGGGGACAAGCAGGCATGTGAAGGTGCTGGCCAGACCAGGATCCTGGGGGCAATAGGGGGGCCATGGGGTGGCTGGGCTTCCCTCTGTTCCATGTGCACACTGGGTCCGGAAGTTGCAGCATCCCGCAGGGAGAGAACTTATCTGCTGAAGGACAGTTGGATAAGGTGTTAGGGGGAAGGTGTGTGTGAGCGGCAGATGTTTGTGCGCCTCGACGCACTGTCCCCGGGAGTGGATGCTGCCCCAGGAGTGTGGGCATGCCCATGTGCTCTGTGCAAGACTGCTGAGTGTGTATGTGTGTCTCCATGTCCCCACCCTCCTTCTAGTGGTGACTTGTGGAGGGAGGGTGTCCCATCGTCCCACCCCAGTGTCAGGAGTGTGGCAGATCTCTTCAGACACACAGTGGCCAACAGCACAAGGGTCCTCTGGTGCAGCCTGCTGGGGCTGTGTGCCCTGAATTGGTGTTCCACGTGCAGCCACATGCATAGGCTGCTGCATGATCCCCAGGTTGCAAACGCCACGTGAGACGCGTGCCCAAGCCCCTCACCGCCTGCCACCGCCACCCTGTGTGTGTAGGGAATGTGATGGCACTCACCTGATGTGCCTTCCCTGGCCTCAGATGATGCTTGGGACATGTCCCGAGTGTGGGATACCAGCTCTAGGGTCAGGAGGTTGACTGTGCTGGCTTTGTCCGGTTCCTCCTCTTCCTCCTCCTCCTCACCGGCTTTGTCCTCCAGTAGGATGATGACAGACATCTTGAGCCAAGTCTACTGCCAGGTATATGTGGGGAAGGGGCTGCCCTGTCCCCCAAGATGTAGCACAGGTCCTCATAGTAGGGCAGGGGTGCAGTTCTGCCTCAGAGTGGGAACTGCACTCCCGAGCATTGGAATATGTCTGGGTGCAGAAGTGTGCCTTATTAGCCAGGCCAGGCTGTCAGCCATGCAGATATAGACATCAGCCTTCCGGCTTCTGGTGCAGAGATCCTGGAAGTTGGTCTCATCACTCCAAACCTCAGTAAGGTCCAGGATCTCCATACCAGACCAGGAAGGTATGTGTCTCTTGTGTCCCCAAGCAGACTACTGAGTGCTGCTCCTTGGAAGCAGCGGAGGGCTGGGTGGGAGCAAAGAGTCACTCATTGTGGCCCAAATCCAAGGCTTTGGCAACTGCTGGGTGGCTCTGGGATGGCAGGGCCTGTTGTCTGCCACAAGCCCTTTCTCTGAGGCTACAGCTTTAAAGGCTCTAGGGGAACGGGGGGACTAAAGAGTTTTGCTGAGTTTAGAGATAACGGGCAGCAGGTCACTGGGAAGGGCTAGAGGCCACTTATTTTGAAATAACTCAAGCAGCCCTGTCTATACACACATTATTTCAAAATAGCTGTTTCAGAAGAGGCATTATTCCCTGTGGACTGAAATTTACAGAATCAGAAATAAGTTGCCCGTTATTTTAAAATTATTTCAAAATAATGGAATTGCTGTGTAGATGCTCACATAGTTATTTTGGAATAACAGACGTTATTCTGAAATAATGTTGTTGTGTAGACGCACCCTCAGGGTGCCTCTACACTGAACCCTTACTTCGAAATAGCCAAATTTCGAAATAAAGCAATATTCCAAAACATCCCTTAACATTTGTGGAAGGAGGTTTACAGGGACAACAGAATAGTGAGCCAATTATATTTCAAAATCTTGGATGTGCCCAAAAGATACAGAATAGCTATTTTGGGATACTTCTGGTATCCTGAAATAGCTCCACAGTGTTGGCATAGCCTAAGAGACCTGCAATCTAGTTTATATTTCTCCTTCATAAATTGCATTGACAGATACCCCACTTTTAGATGCTAATCTGCAGTAATCAACCCCTTTGGGAATGGGCTGAGTGGAGCTAAAATATGACATCTCCCCAGAAATGATCAGCTGGCCCACCCTCAATATACAAAGTAAATGTGGAGGTAAAAAGTGTGAATTAGGATAAATGTAGGTTTTATTAATTTTTTTAGAGACAGATCCATTACCAAGGCAGATTGAAGATTCTGCCATAGCTCTATCTAAATGTACCATCTGGCCATCTGATACCTGAATCTTGTCGGACAATGAAAAACCGGTATATCCAAAAATTACCCACTTGGAAAGCCTCTGCATTGAGATGGGGTCATCAGTCTGAATTATTTTGGGAGTGGAGGGTTTTATCTAGCTATTCTCTGAAAGCGTGTCTTAGTGAATGGAATAGCTGCCCAAATATGCCATGTGATATGGGGAAGAAAACTAGTAGACAAGTGGTCTAGTTTACATGGATGTCAAGCGACCTCTTTTAGCAAAAACCTTGTATGAGCTTGAAGCACTACTTTTTCTTTAAGAAAAATTGAAAAGAGTTGAGCTTAGGAGCTTGGCTGTAGTTTACACATTTGTCATGAGACCAACGCAATACAATGATCAGTATGATAAAGGCGTGGTGAAAGAGCTAAAGGGCCTAAACCCCCCAAAGCCACTGGATCCTTCAACTGCAGTTCAACTTCTATGACACCCTTCTTTCTTTCTTTTTTAAAGGAAATAACCATTCCACAGGAATGCAAAAAGGAAAACATAGCTACCAAGTGTATTTCAGAGAAGATAAGTGTGAGATAAATTTCATTAGCCAAAGAGTGTGTTGCAAAATGGGATCTATTGAAATAACTTAAGGCAATAATGGTTTACTGGAAGCCCAAATAGAAAACTTTTTCCATATTAAAACAGATGTGTTATGGTTAGAAATGTTTTGGATTTCCTAGAGTATCTAACACTTCACTGGTATTAACAAAGTTTCTACAGCAAAGAGCCCAGAATCTACACTGCTATTTACAAAGACCTGGCTGTGATGAAATTTTTCTGAAAATGATAATTTGACTAAATAAAATACTTAGAAGGAATGCACCAATTTTGTCAAAATTTTCAATGAAAAATTATCAAAACATTTCACTCTGATAAAGTCAAAGTGCTTAATTTTATAAAATATTTTATCATTTTAACTTTCTATGAAGTTAGAAAACTCAAAGAAAGCACTTTGACCTTATCAGAATCAAACATACTGAAAAGATAATTTTGATATTTCTCATATTATTTATATTTGGAATTTCATTTCATTGGAAATTTTGAAATTATGTTCTTGTTACAATTCTAGACAAAGGTAAATTTCAAAATGTCACCATTTCCCCGGATTAGAAATTCTGAGTTTCAATCAGGAAGAATTTCAACAGCAAGGACAAAATTATAGAGTAAATTATGACATGCAATTTAGTTCAGCATTACTAAAAGTGGTCCGTGAAACCACTTTGAGAAACCTGTTAACTGGCTGCTCTGGTGTGTTCACTTACTAGCACCACAACAATGGAGCCTTGCACCCCATTAGTTCCTTTTTGCAGTTCGCAGCTAAGCAAAGCCGTGGGAGGCAGCATGGGCTGGTCCGCCACTTCCGGCATCTCCCCTTGGCTGCAAACAGTGAAACAGACCCAACAGGAGCCACAGGGCTCCGTGGTCATGGTACCAGTAAGTAAATATACTGGACTGGTCAGTTAACAGGTTTCTCAAAATGGTTTTGTGAACCACGTATGTCTACACTACAGCGCTAATTCGAACTAACTTAGTTCGAATTAGTTAATTCGAACTAAGCTAATTCGAACTAACGCATCTAGAACTAAAAACTAGTTCGAATTAGCGTTTTGCTAATTCGAACTAGCGCATCCACATTAAGTGGACCCTGAAGTGTGGTTAAGGATGGCCGGAAGCAGTGCCGGCAGAGCATCAGAGGAGGACTTGGAGCGTGGAGATGCTGTCTCAGGCTAGCCGAGGGCTGTGCTTAAAGGGTCCCGACCCCCACCCCGGACAGCCAGTTCTCAGGGGTGCCCCACTTGCAAAGCAGTCCTGGCTTGGAGTGCCCTGAGTGCCCACACTGGGCACATCACAGCACTTGGCCATCAGCCCGGCTGCACTTGTCGCAGGCTGCCATCTGGGGAGAGGAGGCAATTGGGGGGCTGCAGGAGAGCTTCCACCCCCAGAAGCCCGCAGAGCCAGACCAGTCCTCCCCATCGGGGGCTCGTGCCCCATTCCTCCCTCACCTCCTTCCACTTACCCTTCCCTAGCCCCCCTTCTTATTGATGTACAAAATAAAGATAACGTTTCTTCCAACATTGACTCTGTCTTTATTGAACAAAACTGGGGGAGACTGGGAAAAGGAGGTGGGAGAGGGGAAGAGAAAGGCTGGGAGAGGGTAGGGCAACTAAAATGATCAGGGGTTGGGAACAGGTCCCATATGAAGAGAGGCTAAAGAGACTGGGACTTTTCAGCTTAGAAAAGAGGAGATGGAGGGGGGACAGGATAGAAGTCTCTAAAAGCAGGAGTTGGGTGGAGACGGTGTATACAGAAAAGTTCTTCATTAGTTCCCATAAAGAAGGACTAGAGGACACCAAAGGAAAGGAATGGGTGGCAGGCTTCAAACTAGTAACAGAAAGTTCTTCACAAAGCAAATAGTCAACCTATGGAACTCCTTGCTGCAGGAGGCTATGAAGGCTAGAACTGGAACAGAGTTTAAAGGGAAGTGAGATCAAGTCATGGAGGTTGGGTCCATGGAGTGGTATTAGCCAGGGGGTAGGAGTGGTGTCCCTGCCCAAGGTTTGTGGAAGGCTGGAGAGGGATGGCACGAGACAAATGGCTTGGTCACTGTCTTCGGTCCATCCCCTCCAGGGTCCCTAGGGTTGGCCGCTGTCGGCAGACAGGCTACTGGGCTAGATGGACCTTTGGTCTGACCCAGGTCGGCCATTGTAAGCTCAGGGCTCAGGGTCAGGGGTCTCAGTGGACCCCTTTGATTCTCTTGCACACCTGCTCCTGGGTGGCCAGGCTGGCAGCTATCCTGCCCAAGCCGGCCACTCTCTTGTGCCTAGTGCGGAGATCATGGACGAGGTCCACGATTTCCGCACTAGCCCAGGCGGGTGCCCGCCTCTTGCGGTCCCGGGCAAGCTCCCGGGAGCCGCCACCCTGGTCCCGGGAAGAGGGGGAGGGCTGGGGGGCATCGGGTGGGTGGCTCGATCCATGCCAGGTGCAGGGTCTGCTGGCTGGATGCTGGCAGGCTTGCACCTGGCACGGGCACCGTAGCCAGCCCGTGCCCCTTTAAGGGGTCCGGGGCCAGGAGGGGGGCAGAAGAGTTTCCCTGGTGTTGGCCAGTGTGGCCACCAGGGAAACCTGGAGAGGGCTAGCCTCCCACTAGTTCAAATTAAGGGGCTACACATCCCTTAATTCGAACTAGCTAGTTCGAACTAGGCTTAATCCTCGTGGAATGAGGATTACCTAGTTTGAACTAAGCGCTCCGTTAGTTCGAATTAAATTCGAACTAACGGAGCGCTAGTGTAGCACCTATGAAAGTTAGTTCGAACTAACGTCCATTAGTTCAAACTAACTTTGTAGTGTAGACATACCCTTTGGGAAATACTGATTTAGTTGTCTGTAAATGTGATACAATAAGGTAACTGCATATCTACCTGAATTTAAAAAAGAATTTGATTTCAAAGCACCTCTAACTGAACTTTAAAGAGAGAAGCTAAAGAATTCCTTTGAGAGGGTTATAAAAACCATCTGCAGTACAATCACCATGACCTCATCTGTCTTAAATAGGCATCTGAAAAGAGGCTAAATCATCTGGAGAAGTATAGTAAAAATTCTTTCTGGATCTCAGCACCATGACACACAGAGCCAATTTCCATCTAAGCATTTTCTTAAACTTCACCTATAAGTAATTAAAAATATTTTTTTATTAAATATCTATTGTGTGTTGTTAATAACAATAAAGACCAAACACCAGAATGCTTGTTTCTAAAGTCCCTGTTAGTTTGATTCATTGGTTGATATAAATAAATATTATTTTCTTGGAGTATAGTAATGGATGTTTTTTTTAAAAAGTCTGTTACTTATTTCTTTCATTACTGTTGCCTAGAGCTGGTTGGGAATTCTTTGATAAGATGTTTTTCTTTGGAAAATGTCCATTTACTTCACAGAAATGGGTCTTTTTCCAATGAATTTATCAATTCGTTTTTTTAAAAAAGTTTCTAAATTCTTCAAATTAAAAATTCCAGGTTTCAGTTCACAACAATTTTTCATTTTGAAATCTAAGCTAATTATAGTTAAAAAATGTCTAAATTAAAAATGGTCCTTATCAAACCAAATATTTCAAAATCATCTAAATGAAATGTTTCAAATGACCTGAACATGGGTTTCTTTTCAGATACTGAGTGCACAAACATTTTCAAGATTTAGACTTCTCATCCTGATTCTGAGCAGAAACATTTTTTGATACCTCAGTTCAAAATAATTTTCTGTTCACCTCTACTCTTGAAAGCTTTAGAAACTATTATGATGAAGGTACATATTAATGTAGTTTGCTAATAAGTTCTCACTATTTTTAATGCATGTTTGGTTTAAGTTATGATTTACTGATCAATCTTCCTCCCTCCAACAATCAGTATGACCTTGGCAAGTCACTTCACCTTTCTGTGTGTGTTTCCCTATCTAAAAAGTGGGGATAATGAGACTTACCATTCTTTGTAAAGTGTACTCATATCTGTGGAGTAAAGATTCTCTATCAAAGCCAACTACTGTAATTTACCTTTTTTGCAATAGATTATTGGACTTAACTTCACCTTGACTTCCTCACTCCCATCCAATACAAGTCTCTAATGTCCCCTTTCCATTCTGACCTACATGGCATATAAATATACACTTGCTCTGGTCATGCCAGACCCAGCTACAATTTATTCCACCCCTTAAAACCAGCCATGCAAAACTCAAAGCCTAGTCCTAAATCTAGGTCCATATAACAATAAATATTTCTAGTTTAGAAAGAGATACTCTCCTACTTTCTCACTAAAGAACCATGAATGCAACAGATCTTCATTATTCTCTCTTCAAGACCGGAACTCATTTCTCATTCTAATTCTTGCACTGCACTAGGGTTTGGCAATGCGACACAACAGTGTTTCTCAATCAGTGGTATGAGTATGCTTCGGGGTATTTGAGAGAAATCTGGCAGGTACACCAACAACTGAAATTTGGAGAAAACTTAATTTTTGTTTTAAGTTTTACAGTGCTTTATTTTTGTAATTTTTATACCCAAAAATTTCATCACCCACCTGGCTATGATTAAGTTGTTTAAACAAATGTGTTGCAATGGTAGAAAAAAATTGTGTGTCTGAAAACTGTAGGTACTGGGGGTACTTATAATTTATTTTTTAAGGGGTACCTTATAAAAAAAAAGGTTGAGAAACACTGCTATACAATATTCACTGCATAGCACCACATGAAAAATAATCAGAGCTCTGCACAATTTGAACAGGAAAAGGAACCAGGAGAAAGACTGGAAAGCTGTTATATTAATGTGCCCTGACCTTCATGAAAAGTCATGGGACTGGATTTAGGGACATGGAAATGAAAAGGTCTTGTTCTTGATGGGAGAGTGAAACAAACATAACCTTTAAGAAATTTTGAGTTAATCTGGCAATAAGACTGAAGGTTGATTCAGCCATTCTTAATATTTTTCTCTGCTAGACTGGACTTCATCCTTTTACGAAAGTGGGACATTGGAAAATTGAGGCATAACTGCAGGAGGGCAGGGTTAAAGTTGTGCAACTTCATTCTAGTTCTCAGTAAAAGAAATCCATAGAAACGCTGCTCCAGAGGACCATCCTATAACAGGAGTCTTGGAATAATATGCCAAGATTGGACTGCATATTGGATTATATGTATATTCCTTGATCCCATGAAATGGCACCGTTGCAACTACACACATTATTCAAGAATAATGCACTAGCACCAGTTTCAGCAAGGATAATTTCAGCAAGATAAATGAGAAAGAGGCTATGTAGGGAATTACTTATGACCAGAATACAAATTAACACTTCCTTTGTGCACCTGCTTTGGGATTAGGCTTGAATTTAGTTCAGCTGACATTCAGTGCTGAAAATAGATTGCAGTGTTTGATCTAGTGGTCATATCTGCAGAGTAATTTATTCTGATGCTCATACTTGCTTTGTTATGTTTATAATAATTCACAACATGATCAGCAAGAAGAGTAAGTCTTTGATTATCAGTATTTTTGCATGCTATTTCCTTAACAATAAAAATAAAGAAAAAAGAAAAAGATCTTCACAAAAAACATGTGGATTGAATATGTGTTAAGCCATTTTTTCCTTGATTTTTTTCAGAATATTATGATTTATTAAAATAAAATGGCTTAAGTTACAATGTTAATATAGCTGCCCTACTACTGCCAGAACTTTTGTTCTGCAGGAAATGTATGACATTTTTTTAGCCCTATCATGTTACATCATGCGTTAGAAAATGATGATTGATCTGGAAACATAATTGGTAACCTCCCAATAATTTCCAACAATAAAATTCCCATATGAAAAAACAAATTCTGAATGCACAATGAAAATGATGAAAAATAAACTGTAAGAGAAAAACAATTTAAGAAATGTATTATATTAGTGAGAAGATCAAGCTTAGCTGAGCAGGGAGTGATGTAAGAGAAGAGAGCAGAAGGTACTGACCTGGAAGTCAAGCTGGTTGAAGCAGAGGTGAAAGCAGCAGTTTGGAGAACAAACAGAAAGGAAGGGAAATAACAAAAGAGAATAGAGGGAGGTTAAATATTATTTTTTCCAATGTACAGTGAGCAGATGTTATATCAACAGCTTTTATTTTAAAAAGCAGTAAATTAAAACTTCTGTATAGTATTTTATATAAGCAAGGATCAAACAAAAAACTTAAAAAAGCAAAAAGCCACCTATTCATTTATGGATTATGGAAAACAAAATATGTTTTGGAACTCACTTTATACATATACAAATTGTACTAAATAAAAGAGGTGGCAATTGTTAAGGAACTTGTTTGGCAGCATGCAATAATTATTATGAAATCACTGTTTGAACCAGCGGAGGTGACCCATATCCACCATGTCATGTTCATCTCTGAGAACAAAAAACCTAAATGATTTAGCTACATGTTCACAGATTTTCATTGTAGAAGTTCACAAAGTACTGCACCTAACAGTGATCAAAGATATTGCTTCCGCATGCCCTTTCACCCCCCAGAAAATACACTCCTTTTAAAAGCTGAGAGCAATTTTTTTTCACTCCTGAGAATGAGGTTAATACTTCATCATCAAATATATCCAGATGCTTGATAACTTATTTGTACAAAAATATCTAATGTGCCCTTTCAATTAGCCAAGGCAAAAAAAAATCCCTGTCTTATGCCAAGCTAGTGTAATTCCTAGAGTTGTCTCAGCTGCACATTCTGGCATTTATTTATGGAAGGTAATATAAAAAAGTTACAAAATAGCTTTTGACAACATTTCAGCTTGCTGGTTCCTTGTATTTCACATAGGGTACGTCTACACTTGCTCCCTAGTTTGAACTATGGATGCAAATGTAGCCAACCGAAATTGCTAATGAAGCAGGGATTTAAATATTTCATGCTTCTTTAGCATAATCTTGCCTGAGCGCTATTCCGCTCCCCAGCTGATTCGAACCAGGAAGTGCGCTCCGGGACACGTTAGTTCGAATTAAACCCCTTGGTTTGAACTAACGTTACTCCTCATTTTTTGAGCGCACTCCTGGTTCGAATCAGCTGGCGAGCTACATTTGCATCCGTAGTTCGAACTAGGGAGCAAGTGTAGATGTACCCATACTGAAATATGGTAGTGCTTCATGTCATGAATGCTGGCAATTTTTATAGAGTAGTCATCACTTTTGTTTCTATCTCAATTCACTACAAATGTATCTAGTCAAATAAGTTTTGAGTCAGGTTATTTGAAAGTCAATATTCATCAATGTACATCTTTAAGATGGCAAGTAAAAACACATACTTGCAGGTACAAAGTGGATAACTGCATGCACAAAAGAACTGCAAATTGTGGGCTAAAATAGATAGGGCCATTTAATCAAAGCCTGGGGTGACAAGCAGTGCTATACTACATAGTTACAGGGATCACAGGGACATTCTGCTCCAAAGAGGCAGAAATGCTCCCTGGAAGAACCCAGTTGTGCTAGGGAGAATACAATATGTTTCTAGTTCAGCTGGGTGATGTGGGGGGACTGGACTGCTGGTCTATCTCCCCATCAAAGGAAGAGCCTAATGCTACCGTTGAAAGTGTATTCAGGCTTTCCTTCAGGGCACAATTATATTGTTCATAGAATCATAGGACACTAGAACTGGAAGTGTCTATCTAATCTGCTCTTAAATATTCCAAAGATGGAAATTCCATAACCTCCCTAGGCAATTTATACCAGTGTTTAACCAACATGACAGTTAGGAAGTTTTTCCTAATGTCCAACCAAAACCTCCTTTTGTTGCAGTTTAAGCCCATTGTTTCTTGTCCTGTCCTCAGAAGCCAAGGAGAACAACTTTTCTCCCTTCTCCTTGTGACACCCTTTTAGATACAGGCAGTCCCCGGGTTACATACAAGATAGGGACTGTAGGTTTGTTCTCAAGTTGAATTTGTATATAAGTCGGAACTGGTACATATTGTAGGGGAAACTCTAGCCAAACATTTCTCCAGAGCTCAGTTTTATTCTCCCAACCTCACTTCCCTCAGTCCTTTATTCTCAAGCTGAGGTGTCTGCTGAGAAAAGCCGCTCCGCGTCTCCCTAGTCTGCTGGGGGGAAGCAGCTAGTGCGGGGTTGCCTCACCCCGTTTGTAAGTAGGGATCCGATGTAAGTCGGATCCATGTAACCCGGGGACTGCCTATACTTGAAAACCTCTATCATGTCCCCTCTCCATCTTCTTCTTTCCAAATTAAACAAGCCCAAGTCTTTCAGTCTTCCCTCACAGCACATACTCTCTTTACAGTCATTCTTGTTGCTCTTCTCTGGACCTTGCCCAATTTCTCCACATCTTCATTGAAATGTAGTGCCCAAAACTGGACACAATACTCCAAGGCTGTGTCCAGACTCAGGGTTTTTTTCGGGAAAAGTAGTCTTTTCCCGAAAAAACTTCCCCTGCGTCCAGACTCAAGCCGCGTTCTTTCGAAATTATTTCGAAAGAACGCGGCTTTTCTTTCAATGGCGGTAAACCTCGTTTCACGAGGAAGAACGCCTTCTTTCGAAAGTTCCTCTTTCAAAAGAAGGCGTTCTTCAATGTAAATAGGGCTTCCTCGAAAGAGAGCATCCAGACTCGCTGAGTGCTCTCTTTCGAAAAAGCGGATTGCTCTTTCGAAAGATCCGCCTGCAGTCTAGACGCGATCTTTCGAAAGAGGCTCTTTTGAAAGATGCTTTCGAAAGAGCCTCTTTTGAAAGAAGCCTGCAGTCTAGACATAGCCCAATTGAGGCCTAATCAGCACAGAGTAGAGTGGAAGAAGGACTTCTGTTAATGCATCCCAGAATCATATTTGCTTTTTTTGCAACAGTGTCACACTTCAAATACAAAACTCACAAACTAACACTTACAAAGCCATTCCCCTGAATAAAGCAGGCTGGAGGGGCATAAAGGCCTTTCATCTTGAATCTTTCCTCTCTCTTCTAGGATCAGCCACAAGAGCTAACTTTTCTGCAACACTTATCAACTAACCTGTTCTCAATTGGGGTTCATACAGGAAGAGAGCTAATGGGCCAGAGCCTTTCACAAGACAGGCCACCGCATCTGGTTATTCTGTGGATCCATGGGTTTGGGGTCACTCCCTCCCAAGAACATTGTTGGTGGAGCACAGAACCCACAATTATGGCATGGTAGTAAAATGACTATCTTCTCTATCTACCGCACAGCCACCTAAGAACCATAGAATCATAGAATACTAGGAATGAAAGGGACTTTGTGAGATCATCAAGTCCAGTCCCCTGCCCTCACAGTGGGACCAAGCACCATCTAGATCATCCCTGATAGATGTTTACCTAACCTGCTCTTGAATATCTTCAGTAATGGAGATTCCACAACCTTCCTAGGCAATTTATTCCAGTGTTCATCCACCCTGACAGTTAGCAAGTTTTTCCTCTTGTCCAACCTAAACCTCCCTTGCTGCAATTTAAGTCCGTTGCTTCTTGTTCTATCTTCAGAGGCCAAGGAGAACAATTTTTCTCCCTCCTCTTTGTAACATCAACCCCAGTCAAGATCACTACAAAGGCTTTCAGATGTAAATTCTGGCAGATGTGCAATAATGTTACACATATTTACAGTACAATTAAAGTCCAACAAAGAGACTACAACAAAATTACATCTAATAATGTATCTCAACAGTGTCTTTGCCTCAAAATAATATCTGTCAGAAATCTTTGTCATTCCTAAGGGCTCTGCTAAGTGGCTGGATTCAAGTTAACAAAATGATGAAGCAGTCTACATTTTCCTCCCTGGCGTAACTCCAGGGTTTAGAAACCAGCATCACTATTTACTCCCTGATCCCCCCTCCATCATCCTCATGGCACTTCACTCTTTATCCAACAACAAGCCGGAATGACTCAAGTTTATACCTTCAGATTGCCAGATGGGTTTAGTCTGGGACTATAGCTCACAGAAGCAAAATACATAACTGGACAAAACTGTAGTTTAAAACTAGGTTTTATCTGTTAAAAATCAGCATGTGCCTGATCTGTTTCTGCTTCCCTCAGGGGTGGTCCTCCCACTCACTGTTAGAGTTTAAAGGCTCACCATTTCCTAAACTGGTTTATTCCGCATAGTAATTGGGCTGATTCAGGGCATCCATTGCATAGGCTGCTAAAATGATTCATGAAAAGGGTTGTCCAAGCAGAAGCCCTCTCCAAAAAGAAATTTGTTATTAATCTAGTCTGTTTCCTTTGTGGACTTTTCTTCAAATACCCTCCTCCAAAGGATGGAATTTATCATCCTATGAAGCGTGCGTGGTTCTTTAAACAAACAGAGTCCAGACATTTGCAGGAAACTGTTTATAATTCCCAAATCCTGAGTTACAAATTAGCAGGGATAAACTTGCTATGCTGCTTTTTAGCTACACATTCTGTAGCATGAAGACAAACACAAGGAGTTATGCTTTAAGTAACAACTATAGAATTCCCTGAATAGGAATTTCCCTAGTTTATTAAACTCCCTGCTGCAACTTATAGTGGTACTAGCTGGTATGTGTAGGAGACCAGGAACTCTGTAATTACTTCACACCTTCCCTTCTTTAAAATAAATTAAAACTTAAATAATAAATCAATGTATTTATTCAATGTATACAATTCAAAGGGTACGTCTACACTAGCCCCCTAGTTCGAACTAGGGAGGCTAATGAGGGCGACTGAAATTGCTAATGAAGCACGGGATTTAAATATCCCGTACTTGATTAGCATATTCCCGGACGGTCGCCATTTTGGAGACTGACTATCCCGAAGTAACTGCCCGCATCTACACGCGGCAGAGAAGCGGGATTCCAAGATAAACCCTTAGTTCAAATTAACTATTACTCCTCATGGAATAAGGTTTAACAGTTAATTTGAACTAAGGGGTTTACTTCAGAATCCCGCTTCTCTGCCGCGTGTTGATGTGGGCAGTTAGTCAGTTTCCAAAATGGCGACCGGACAGGAATATGCTAATCAAGCGAGGTATATTTAAATCCCGTGCTTCATTAGCAATTTCAGTCGCCCTCATTAGCCTCCCTAGTTCGAACTAGGGGGCTAGTGTAGATGTACCAAAAAGGAACTTCCATTTCCTCAAAACCATTTAAACTACTATGTCCCTTTACCAACTCATTAGCCCTGAGTAATATTCAAAAGCTCTAACCTTTGAGGGGGGTCTGATCAATCTTCCAGACTATATTCCCATTTTTGTTGAGTTTGTATGTGCAGCTCCTTGGGGTGGGGACATTCATTTTGTGACAGAGTAACTGCAGGTCCCAAATCTCCTCCTTGTTGTGTTCAGAAACATTTAAGATGAACCAGATTCTTCCAGAGAAGTCCTTTTAAATCAGTCTTTTCTCTCTGATCTGAGTTCAAGTAATGCTTTTGTTCTGTACCAAACAATGAAGTTTTGTTGCTATCTAATTTCTGTATTTGGAATTTCAAACTTCCTTCAGGTTGACCTAAGCATATTTGTACCCTAGATACAACAGATATTTTGTTAGGAAGAGACCAGATCTCTGTGATGTTGAATGCCAGACCTTGAGTGCTTTATACAGATATATTGTATTTTTTACAAAACTTTTTAAAGTCTGCACTGATCTCATCACCTGATCATTGTTCTGGAAGAAATGTGCACTACTAGTACAATATTAAAAATCAAAGTCCTATGCGAATGGTAAGCATATTTCAGGGGTAAAGTTACACCCACTACTTAGTCTGAGGATTTTAGGAACTTCATATTTTGCAAATATTCACTTCAGTCTCTGGTTGTCGTATGTTGAAAAAGTCTATATAAGTATAGCCACAACAATACACCCAAAAAAGTAATCAACTACAATTATGCGTGTCCTTTCCAGAACAGGAAATATGTTGCTACCCCTGTCAAGATCTGTCAGGTAGTTTTGTACGGTACATCTACACTAGCTTGTTATTCGAGCTAGGTAGGGTAATTAGGGCAAGCGGAGTTGCAAATGAAGCCTGGGATTTAAATATCCCGGGCTTCATTTGCATGTTCCCGGGTGCCGCCATTTTTAAACCCCCCTTAGTCCGAACTCCGTGCCCAGGGCTACACGCGGCACGGAGTAGGTAGTTCGAATTAAAGATCCTAATTCGAACTACCGTTACTCCTCGCGGTGCCCGGGAACATGCAAATGAAGCCTGGGATATTTAAATACCCTACCTAGCTCGAACTAACGAGCTAGTGTAGACGTACCCGTAGAGAGTAATATCTCTGGAGATTGTGTTTTCCCCCCTTATCACATACGTCCCAAAGCTCTACTAACTTCTGGATTTGCCCACTCAGACTGAGTCAAAGAGAATCATGGAAACATAGGGTTGGAAAAGACCTCAGAAGGTCTCCGTGTCCAACCTGTGCCCAAAGCAGGACCAACCCTAACTAATTCATCCCAGCCAAGGCTTTGTAAAGCCGGGACTTAAAAACCTCTAGGGAAGGAGATTCTACCACCTCCCTTGGTAACCAATTCAGTGCTTCAATACTGTCCTAGTAAAACAGTTTTATCCTAATATCCAAACTAGACTTCCCCCATTGTAACTTGAGACCATTGCTCCTTGTTCTGCCACCTGTCACTACTAAAAGCAACCTCTCTCTATGCTCTTTGGAACCTCTCTTCAGGTAGTTAAAGGCTGATATGGACCACCAACCAGACATTGAGCCATTAATTGTTGAGCCCAACAATCTAGCCAGCTTTCTATCCACTTTACAGTCCGTTTATCCAATCCATATTTCCTTAATTTGCTGAATACTGTGGGAGACTGTATCAAAAGCTTTGCTGAAGTCAAGGTATATCATGTGCATCACCTTTCCCATGTCCACAGAGCCAGTTGCCTTGTCAAAGAATGCAATCAGGTTGGTCAGGCATGACTTGCCCTTGGTGAATCAATGTTGACTATTCCTGATCATTTTTCTCTGTTCCAAGTGCTACAAAATGGATTCCTTGATGATCCCCTTCATGATTTTTCTGAGGATTGAGGTGAGGCTGACCAGTCCATAGTTCCCTGGATTATTGTTCTTTCCTTTTTTAAAGATGGACACCACATTTGCTTTTTCCCAATCATCTGGAACCTTCCCTGATCTCCACAAGTTTTCAAAGACAATGGTCAATGGTGTTGCAATCACATTGGCCAACTCCCTCAGCACCCTCGGATGCATTAAATCTGGCCCCATGTATTTGTGTATGTCCAACTTTTCTAAATATTTCTTAACCTGTTCTTTGCCCACCTCCTTCCCATACTGCATTGCCTAGTGCAGTAGTCTGGGAGATAACCTAGTCTGTGAAGACAGAGGCAAAAAAACCCAATGATTCCTTCAGCTTTCCCCACATCATCTGTCACTAGATTACCTCCCTCATCTAGTAAGTCACCATCTAGGACTCTTGTGTTCATGCTCTGCACTTGTTTATTCCTTGGTGTCCTATATGGATTTTTGGAAAGAATCCTTTTCTGTAGTACTGTAGAGATAAAATTGTTCCATCCTTTCAGAAGCAGGCCATCAGACCCAAGAAAATCTTTTCATTCCTGCCAATACAACAGTACGGTTGTGGTCGGAAGTTGACACTGAATCCACCCTCCTTGGCTGAGTTAAATAAGTTTCTGGCAAGTCTCATCCTTTAGTTGTTCCCCTCTAATTAGCTGAAGTCAGCTGACATATACTGGAATTGTTGCCAAACCAAAGTCAGTGTAAACTCTGGCATCTTTCGCTAAACATCCCTTCCTTTTCCTGCTTAATTGGGGGTCTAGATAGAGAAGGGGTGGGCAAAAGGGCCTCTCCGGGCTGCATCTGGCCCACCAAGTGAGGTGATCTAGCCCACAGATGCCCTCCCGCTCTTCCCACCCCCAGGCCAATCAGGGCCTGGAGGGAGGGGGTGGCACGCCAAGTGTCCTCCTGCCCTTTCCCTACCCCGCAAGGAGTGTGTGGTGTTTAGAAGAGTCATGCCCTCCTGGCAGGGTGGGAGGAGACTTTGCGCATTTCCCCTGCCTCGAAGCCCTGATTAGCCTGGGAGGGAGAGCATGTGAAGTGTCCTCCCGCCCTGTGAGGGGCATGGTACTTCTAAGCACCACACACTCCTCACAGGATGGGGGCAGGGTGGGAGGAGACTTCATGCTCCCCCCAACTGCTGGCCAATTAGGGCTTGGGGGTGGGGAGAGCATATGAGGTCTCCTCCTGCCCTGCAAGGGGCTCAACACTTAAAATCAACTGTGCAGCTGGCCGTTGACTCTAAGCACAGCGCTCCCTTGCAGAATGGGGGCAGGGAGCGAGAGACTTCACGTGCTCCCCTCCCCAGGCCGTGATTGACCTGGGGCAGTAGGGGAAGCACACATTGCCAGGGGCCTAGGTACCTAGAGGGAACCACCAGCTGTTCAGAATAGCTGGCAGGTCTCTCTGAGGAGGCAAAGACTTTGCATGCTCCCCCACGCCCAGACCAATCAGGGTCTGTGGATGGGGAAGCATGGAAGTGTCCTGGCTCTGCCCTTTCCACCTGAGGCCCTGCCACCTGGGGCCACTTCAAAAATTTCTGAAGTGGCCCCCGGTCAAAATTATTGCCCACCCCTGAGATAGTGTTCCTACAGTTATGAAATCTATATCTAGTACATAATCAATGTTAAAAGATTTTCATCAGCTGTAGTTACAATCTTTGAAATTGTATCAGCTGTAGTTAAAATCTTTGCATTTTAAGTGAAAGATCACCCAGTGGTTTTGAAGCCACTAGGGCCCATGCTCTGTTTCTATGTTAAAATCCAGCTGAACAGATATGCAGTAAGCTGTTCACAGACCAATGACCTGTTAGAGCTTCCTTTTTCATTTGAGCATACCACTTTTCAGTTTCTGAGGGGCTTCCTGACATGAATAAAACAAGTCTCTGATCTCCTTCTGTCTTTGTTTGAGTTCTGCTCCTAAACCATATTAAGATGAATCCACTGCTACTGTTGATGGATATATTAAAAGTATTGTGCCAAAACAGGTAAAGAAGTCAGTAGTTCTTTTAGTTTATTAAATCGATTTTGTTGTGTGTTATAACAGATCTGCATAGTGTGACCATTACGGAAATCTCTGAAGAGTTTTATTATGTGAATAAATTTAATATGACTTTCCCAAAATGGTTTGTCATGTCTAAGAACCGTTTTTTTACCAGAAATGTTTGGGGGCTTGGGTAAGGGGATTAATGCTTTAACTTTATCTGAATCTGGCTAAATTCCCTGTTTGCTAATGTTGTGCCCTACAAATGTAATCTGCTCCTTTCTGGATTTATAATTTTTATTCAGAGTGAGTTTGGCTTCTTAAAAGCATGTTAAAACTGTGCATAGTCACTCATCATGTTCATTTTTATCTCTGCCATATACCAACACCTCATCCATATGGAAGAGGATGCCAGGAAAACTTGACAATCTGAGAGATTCTCTTTTTGAAATGTTCTGGCACTAACAATCTGTCAAATGAAAGGCAAATGAAACAGTACCTTCCAAACCAGGTGTTGAATGTAGTTAATGGTACAGATTTCTTAGCAAGGAGGATGTGCCAGAAGCCTGTCATAGCATCTAACTTTGAGAAGACGTTGGTCTCTGATAACTCAGGTAGTGCCTGGTCAGCTGTGGGAAGCATGTGCCTTTCTCTGCTCATCTTTTTATTAAGTTGTGTAAAGTCCACATAAATACAGAATTTGCCATTGAGTACCATTCTCGCACACCAGTCAGTGAATTCTCCAAATGAAATAACCTCTAATTCTCTGACTTTCCTTAGCAAAGGTACAAGGATGCACTATGAGGCTGAAAGAATCAAGGGAGTTGGCAACGGCATTGATTTTATTTTGTACTCTCGCAACATTCCTAGCCCTGAGAAGATGTAAGAATACATGTCTTTGACAGTTTGCTTTCTGCAATTAATTCATTCCAGTTTTTATACTAAGAGTAGACATCGTATTGCTGGCAACCATAACAGGAGAGTTGTTAGTCCTTGTATGACACATATTACTTGTTAAAGAACTTTCTGTCATTTCCCAATTTCCCAAGGAACTGACCACAAACATCCAACATATTATTATTAGCTGCATGAAGAAACTTATTTGATCTTTGAGGATCTTCATCTGGGACTGGTTATAAACTTTTAGGAACTGCTGTGACTGCTGCTCTAGAAACAATTTTAAATTTAAGTTTTTCATTGTTTAGTTTAATACTTATGAACAAAGATATTGCCTGTTCTATTGAGGATATAGCCCTTAGAAGTATAGACTCACTGTCATCTGATAACAATCCGTCTTGGATAGTTTCCGCTATTCTTGATGACCCGCATGCTATTGCAAAATGTCTCATTTTGTAGCATCTCTTACATTTTGCATCTTCAGCTGCTGCACACTGTTAACAGCTGTAGCTTGGTGTCTTGCCAGATCTTCCATAACTTTTTCAACCATCCTTTCTATTAAGATTTAAACAAATGGAGTCCAGACATTTGCAGAGAATTCTGTTTACACTTCCCAAATACCAAGTCATCCAGGAGCAGGGACAGTCTCCCTACGCTGTTTTTTACCTACTACACGCTGTAGTGTGAGAACAAACATAAAAAGCCATTTTTTACAGTGCAGTAACTAAAGAACTCCCTTGACCCAGAAATTTCCGTAGTTAGTAAACTCTCCACAACACATCCCAGCCCTATATAGTTATTGTGGAGGGTCAGGAACTTTCTAACCCAGTGGTTCCCAACCTTTTTGATACCAGGGATCAGCAAACCCATTCACAAACTTTTGGTGGATCAGCAACATTGTATTTGTATATGTGCATATTCATTATGCAAATTATGAATATGCAAATATGCAAATTAAACATTACCAGTCCACCAAAAGCCAAGCCCCCGGACTCCCCAGTGCCAGCCCTAGCTCTTAAAGTCCTCCAACCCACCACTGCCCTGAGTGCCAGACACTGCTTCAGGTTCCCCCTTTACCCAATACCACCACTGCCAGCCTCCCACCCTCAGAGCCTCCCACTGCCACCCCTCAACCAAAATGACTCAATGCCAGCTCCCCACCCTTTAGAGCCCCCCCACACACTCCCAGTACCAGCCTCCTGTTTCCAGAGTCCCACTGCAACCAGCCTCCACCTTTGAAGTGTAGCAACACCCCCAGAACCTCCCCCATCCACAGAGCCTCCCAGTGCCAGTCCTGCCCCTATAACCTCTCCCTAGCTCAGCTTCCAGAGCCCCCCAGAACTAGCTCTATCCTTGGAGCTCCCAGTACCTGCCCTGCCCCCCTCACCTACCTCACCTAGCTCTGCGCTGCTGCCCACATGGCAGCATCTCTGGGTGCTGGGGCAGCACCTCCCCTCCTGCCATGGCACTTGGGAAAGACGTGTCCAGCTCTGTTTCTCAGCCAACCAGTGCCAGGCAGAGGCGGGGTCTCCTCCCGGCAAGAGAACAGCAGTTCGCTGCATGGCGGGAGGGCTGCACGGCCCAGCTCCGCGCGGCCCTCTCACCACACAGGGAAGCACTCTTCAGCAGCCAGTAGGAGACCCCCGCCCCTGTTAGTCACTGGTTGGCTGAGAGGCAAGGCAGGCCATACCTCTCCCAACAGTCACAGCGAGAACGGTATACCCTAATCCCTTCCCCCAGAGCCACTGTGGCTTGGCAGCCAGAGGTCCGTGGCCTGGCAGTTCAGAAACACTGCTCTAATCACTCCATCCACCAATAATTTAGCCCCTCATGCACTATTTAGATAACAGGATATCTGCATTTCTAAGGTTATGGAAATACAAGATTTCAGTATTCAGTCCCTTAAGAAACCACTCAAAGTGTGAACTCGAATAAAGTTACATAACATAAGATTATTCTGGGGAAAGCATTTTAGAAGCTATTAAGACCATAAATTGTCATTAATTATACTGGTATTTGTACCAGATCTTTTACATTTAACTCTATTGAAAATGAGTATTAGACTGATACAGCACAAAAAACCATGACCAATACAATATGTTACCAAAGAACATTAACAGTAGAGAAAGCTTCTAGATTTATCATATTGTAACAATAGCCAATTTGAAAAATAAAATATTTTATTGTATATAAGAATGTAATTAACATACAGACCAACCTACAGTATACATGATATATTGTATGCACACTATAGGCATTTGTTAGAAGTAAATGATTAAACTGTCAGAAATGCAGTGATTTCTGAAGTACAAATATAAAGTTCAAGCCAAAGAGAATTACCATATCCATAAAAGCCCCTTCAGTTTTATTAATCATTCCTGACTGTCTGCTATTCAGCACGTACATTTCTTAAACTGTGTCCTAACACAGAAATCTCCTTTCAAAATTTTATGTTCTCTACCTTACTAGAAAACTACTCCATTTAAAAAGTGATTTCTCTGTTCTAGGTTTTATTTCAATCTATAAAACACAAGCTTACGTCAATGGTTTTTACATTTCAGATTAAAGGATTTAATTATAAACACTCCTCCACAACTTTGAAATGGAGATGTGTTATATTGGTAAAAACACTATTACTCATAATATTATGAAGAATGACTTTTATAGTTCAAACCAACAAAATTAGATATTAAGCAATTTTAAAAGACTATCTTGCAATGCAAGGAAGATGTTAGAATCAGACTACACATGAAGCTCAGCAGATTATGTAACAAAATGCATGCCTACACAGAGCTCTCACTTTCCCATGAAATCCCTCACAAGCCCCTGTATCTGGGGCTAAGAGATAATGCTGAGCATGTGCTGACACTGGCACTGAACAGAAGACAAAAGGAAGGGAAAAAAGTAGCAATTAGATAGTCAAGTCCTATAATTACGCTGACTATGCTTCCTGATTTTTCCGGGACTGTCCTGAATTATTGCCCCACCAAGTAAAGAAATGTCCCAGAAAGCCACTCCAGACATTTCACTACTTGATGGGGATAACGGCTTGCAGGAAGAAGCGCCATGCAATGCCATTGCTCCTTGCACAGCGCAGCAGCCTCCTTCCTCTTCCCCCCAGTAGGGTGCGTAGAGCAACTGGGCCAGCTTCCGGTGGAGTGAGGCCCTTCCCTGTCCCCCTCCTTTCCCTTTCCTCTCCCCACAAGACTGCCTCTGCTGTGGGGGGTCCTGGTCTGGCAGCACCACCTCCTCATTGTCCTCCAGCCACCTTGAAGCCCCGGCAGGAATCACAAGGAGCCTGGCAGAGGCACTGTGAGATGGGCCGTGCTCAGGCTCTGCAGTTGCCGTGACTGCAGCAGAGGCCTCCCATGGTGCTATTTTTAGTACCGCAGCCTGGGTTCCCGCAAGCAGCCTTGGCTCCAGCTAGAGTCAAGTGACAGCCACTCAAGGGGCATTCCATCTGGGCCAGCCTCACAGAAATAGGCCTCATGCAGCTGCCACTTGACTCCAGCTGGAGCTGGGGCAGCCTGCAGGGGCTGGGACCATGGTACTAAAAACAGCATCGTAGGCAGCCCCTGATGCAGTCTCGGCACACGGCCCCAAACCGGGAGCAGCTGTGGCTGGGACTGCAGTAATAAAAATAGCATCTCAGCCCAGCTTCAACCTTGCAAACTCCTTTCCATGTGGAAAGCAGAAGGTGAGGAAAAGGGCAGTGGGAGAACTAAGCAGGAAGTGGAGGTGAGGAGAGGAAGGGGCTTTTACTGAGGGAAGGGAGCAGGGTAGGAGAAGAATGGGGCAGGCACCAAGGGACAGGGTGGAGGAGAAACAAATGCCAGGGGGCCAAGAGAAGACAATGAGGAAAAGGGCAGGAGGGGGGATGGGAAAGAAGGTGTTAGTGGGGTTGGGAAAAGGGAGGGGACAGGGTGATGCTGGGAGAGGGGAGGGACAATGGGGGCAAGAGAAAGGAAGAGGAGAAGGGAGGAGTGGGTGCTGAGAGAAGAGGGGTTGAAAGGAGGGGTGGGCAGGAGGATGGCAGCATGCCATGTGTGAGGGCACAGAGGGTCGTGAGAAGAACTGGGACAGAGGGTGGTAAGAGGGTGGGCACCAGGGAGAAAGAGAGCAAGGAAGGCAGGGGCAGTGAAGGAAGTAAGGGGAAGGCACAAGGAAGTTGCAGAGGTAAGGGAAGATGCAGGTGCCAGGGGATTGTGGGAGTGAAACAGAAAATCAGACATGTGGAGGGGAGGGATGGGCACCAGAGGACAGAGGAGAGAGGCAGGGCAGGTGGATAGAGAGAGGTGTTAAAAGAGGGGATGGGCAGAGGTAGCTACAGATTATCAGAGTTGGGCAAGAGGGGGAAGAGAAGGGTTGGTGCATGGCAGGAGGGCAAATCACCAGAGGGCTGAGGGGAGTGAGAAGGGCAGGAGCCAGGACAGCAGAGGGTGAGGAGTGGGGGGAATAGGTACCATGAGAACAGCTGGGGCAGGGAGAGAGTAGGATACATGGCAGCAGAGGAAAAAGGGAGAGGTTTATAAGATATTTATTAATATCTTGGGTGCCACAGTGGCACACATCTGAACAAGCGCACAGGGCCTCAATACTGGTGCATAAGACAAAATTCACTCTCCTCATGGGAGGAAAATCTTAGAGGGAATACTTCCCCCAGCCTTTCCCCCCAAGTTAATGCAATGCAAATTGAGTTAATGCAATTGCAGGATAGTTGCATGGGAGGGTCTTGCGGGGGCCAAACCCAGCCCTATTGGTAGAAGGACAGTGGGAGGAGTTCTTAGAGGAGTCACATGACACCTTTTACTTCTGGTCATTTGTCCATCATGACTCCAGGAATACTAGCTCCAGAGGTGGGTCTTCTTGTGGCAAGGGGCGTGGCCAATGGATGTCAGGGCATAGCTAATGTGCACCTATTTTTGGTTCAGAAAATATGGTCACCATACCTATAATATATTTTATGAACTATAAAATGCAGTAAAATCTTCAAGATATCAAAGTAAGGGGAGGCAAACAAACCATGTGGAGATAAGTTTCTATAAAAGTCATCATTGTTTTAATACATGCAGCATTGTAGTAAAATGTGCTTTCACATAAGATAATATTGTAACTTGTCTTTTGGAAACTGCCTAAGAGAATAAGGGAACAAGATGGAGAAAGCAAGCTTGAAGGTCTGCAACACATTTTACCCTAACAAGGATGGATGGTAAGTAAGTAAAGCCTTGGCTCTGCCTGCCCTCAGATAAGGAGCCAATAGAGCTTAGCCATCATAAGGGGAAAAGCATGCAACACTTTGTAAAAAAAACTGCAGTAGTTTACTTCCCTTGGAGCAAAAGGGAATGTTGGGGTCACAATTCCTTCACTAGTCACAGATTTAGATGTTAGGGACAAAATTTTCAAAAGACACTGGGAATTAACTTTGGGCCATCTTAAAGGAACTTGATTTGCAAAACAAAAACAAAAAACGGAAAACTCTCCAAACAAACAAACAAACAAGAAGACTGAACAACAACACTGAAAATCAAGCCTTTCATTCTCTCTATACCTAGAGCAGGACACTTTCCCTGGTATGCTGGCCACCTCTTCCTTAGTGCCCTGCACATTCAGAAAGGTGAATAGTCTTATATCCCCTAGTCTCCCACGTTGAAGTCTAAAACCAGTGATAATCTAGCCCTTACATACTAAATAGATGAATAGACAATCAATTTCTAAATCAAAGTTTGTGTTTTATTTTGGAATAGTTAAGCTAGTTCTTTGTGGAACACTTTCTTATGCACATTGTATATCTAGGGTGCAAGCCTAAGAAGTACTGAGTATACGTGCTCTGATGCATGAAAGTACTTAAACATGCTTAATGTCAATCATGTGTATAGTCTCATTGAAATTAACTGGATTCCATACAAGGGCAAAGGCCCATTCGAGCAGATCTCAATGTAAGTCGGCGATGGAAAGGGGGGGGGGGGACAGGAGAGCTACAAATTATAACACTTTACAGCCACCATCTGGTCAGACTCAGCTATTCAAATATACTGTATCCTACGTTTCTCAAAAATACGTCACCAATTTTGTCATACTCAATATACACGTGATTCATTTCTTTGGGTGAAATTGAAGCACAACATGTAAAATACCCACTACTCATTAGAATCCTGGCCATTTGCTCTATAATCAATTGTCAGTAAATGACTGAAACTGCTTTATGTTCAGACTAAGGATCACATAAATCAAATAAAAATATCATGCAGGAAATCACATTCACATGCATGAAGAAAACCATATGATCTATTCTTATATTTATGTATCTGTATTTGATTATATCCTTTGTATTAACTGTGCTGGAAGTAAACTATTAAACATGTTATTTACAGTGTGGGAACTGAAATCTTTATTTTGCCATATTTCCCCAAACAAGAATGTTTAAAAAGGAAAACTGGGGCCCAATCTTATGAGGTGCTTGGCATCAGTAACTTCAATAGTCAGCAAGGTCAACAGACACCAGGCTCCGGGGCAAGGTGTGTGTGGAAGGGCTCTGCACTCCTATAGGGGCAGGGCCTCAGGTGGAAGGGGCAGGACCTTGGGCAGTTAGCCTTTAGCACCACCCAGACCACAGCACAGGCCCCTCTCCTCAACCTTCAGAACCACATGGAGCCATAGGGGGGCACTCTGGCAACAACTGAAAGGGGCCCAGGCCTCCAACAACCACCATTCCCGCAGTAGCGGTGGCTGGGAGCTCCAAGCTCCCTTGAATTGCTGGGCTCTGGGGCAATTGGCCCCTTTGTTCCCTCCATTGGCAGGCCCATCAGTAGATGTCAAGCTTTGATGTTAAAGCCCACCATTACTTATAATTTCTGTTCTGGGCAAGGAGAATTTTCCGTATTCATATTAAAAATTTCACAATAACTTGTGGGCATTGTGTATATTATTTATTACGTATTTATCTACAAAATTCACCCATCCTACATCTCTGGGTCACATGCATATTACTCATACAACTATAATTTACCATATATTTGAAAGAGTTTGTAAGCGAGTGAGCAAGTCTGTCCATCTGTCTGTCTGTTCAAGAATTCGTCCTAAATGGTAAAAGCCAGGATCATCAAATCTGATACACAGTTTCCTCTTATAACTTAAAGGAAGGTAAGGATTTGGTTGTGCTAGGACAATGGGATGTGCATGGAATGTGATTATTTCTCAAACGGAAAGGGAGGACTCTCATAGCAAGGACAGTTTTACACCACAATGATGACAGAGAGCTAGCAAGCATAGTCCCTGCTGCCCTAGGTAGTTCTGTGGAGCAGCCACCAGCCGGGCAGCACAGCTTCTGCTCCTCAGCTGGCCCCAGGGAGCCCCTTACACTTTCTCAACCCCCTGCCTTGACTCCTGCACCCCACAAACCCTGCCCTGAGCCCCCACAAAGACCCAAGCAATGCTGGGTAAGTCCTCTAGTATAGTAATAATAGTAAATATATTGTATAATAACATAATATATTGAATAGAATGTAATGTTCATGATTTTATTAAGTATTTTATTCTACGACATCCACAAGTAATTATTGCTAACCAAATCTTTGTTAAATGCCTACAAAAAGTAAATAAAGAAAATATTATAAAAAGCTGATAAATAACCAAATAAACTTCATCTGAAGTTTCAAACCATGTATGGATGTTTTGCTTCTAATCCACACAAGCCTATTTCCATAAGAAACAGGACTTTGTTTCCCTCCTTCAATAATAATTGAAATTACAAATGGATGTCTTGTAGCAGGATTTATCTACTGGGACAGTGCACCACTTTGCCTAGTAGACACAGCTGATAGAAGGACAGGATCTAGCAACTGGTACACTAGGACCCACTGATCTCCTTTTTCATTTATGTGCTCCTTTTATAATACAGTCTCTACAATACACACTTCTGACACACCAAAACACACAAGATTGCTTCCTTCATTCTTTCCCATAAGACAGGAATGGCAAATCTCACAGATTCAAGAACTTCCCATATATAGTGCAACCTAGAGCACAATCTGCAGAAGCTTTACAGTACTGTTCAATTTGAAAGGAACGAGATTAAAGGTTCCCACTACCTCTCTCCCTCTAATAGAGAAAGTCTGAACAATTCCCTACCTGTATGAAGAAAGAGGAAGGACCTCCTTCATAAAAAACTTGCCAACAGAAGAATGTGAATTACCCCAGAAAAATACCCAAAGCCAGAATTAAGGGACACACTAAGAAGATTGATAACATCTTTCCAGAATTTCTCAGAGGTATAATGCTGTTCTAGGAAAAAAGAAATGTCTGGAATGGTTCTTATTTGGGTTCACCTAATACTAATATACTATGAGTAAAAAAGCAAAATTGCTCCCATAATGCAATATCTTATCCAGGTTTAGCAGAAAGAGGTCTGCAAAATTTATTAGGAGTTTCTCTATATACGCTCTTTGATATGTAGAATAGCAACTATTTTCTCGCTAAAAGAAGGAGATTCCAAATTTGTTTCAAAGGCTGCATATAACACTTGTTTTTTAGTCTCCCAGGAGTAGTCGTGTTAATCTGTAACTCAGAAACCAATGAGCACGTCTACTTGTGTTTAGGTACAACTCGTGAAGTAAAATTAATTGACTTTATTATTGTTTTATGTCCTTCTACAATCAAGATAATTAAATAAATAGGCCATCCAATATAAAGCAAATAATGAAAAATTACCTTTCTAGCTCAGCAATTTTCTTATCTTTGTCATTCTTTTCATTCTCCACTTCCTTGAGGATATCTAGAAGTCTGTCAACCTCAGCCTGAGCTTTGCCACATTCTTCTCTGTAGTAAGATGCCTCTTTATCAAGTTGTTTCAGTCTGTCTGCAAATTCTGGGTTCAGCCGTGCTTCTTCTTCAGCTTCATGAGCCTTCAGTGTTAAGAAAACAACAATCGTTTAGATAGTCTGGCAGCACTATTTCTGCAGCCTGAGAGTGCAAGTTTGCATGAAAAAAGGATTATGGGTATTTCTGTCAGTTGGCAACATTTTCCCATAAAGGCACAGAAAAAAGAAAATATGTCTGCATACTTCGTATAATCACCCAAGGTCTCATTTCCCAAAACTTCATCATAAAAAATATTTACCCCAGTTTAGGGTTTTTCATATATGAAAATAACCATGAAAATCTTAACTTTTGTTTCATTATAAAGTTTAATACTGTCAAAGAAGCAGACATTTTTTAAAATACCACATGCAGTACCCTAATCCACAAATTAAACCACTGGATATCTATTAAAATATCATTGGATACTAACAATTTAAAGGAAGGAATAACAGCTGTTTTTAAAGGTAAAACTAGAAGAACGCTTTCCACTGACAGTTTTAACCCAAATTCTTTTTTTTTTTCTTTGCTTAATACTTATCCTGAAACATCAGAGGAACAAGCCTATTGGTGAAAACGGCACAAATAAATATACCTGGCAAACACATGCATGGGTGGGTGGCAGTTTCACAGACAAGAAAGAACATAGTGAAAACAACAACAACAACAACAACAGTGCAAAGTCCTGTCCTACTCCCACAAAAACCAATGGAAAGCCCCAATAACTTCAGTGGGAGCAGGATTGGGCATAAAGTGTTTTAAACTGTTGACTGAACTAATCACAGACAGATGGAAACAACAATGCACTGCAATGCTTAGCCTACCCCTTGTTTCCCATTATTCCTAATTGGCATCTTCAAAGAGCAGGCAGGGAAAAAACAAGTAGTTTACCACAGTGCACATTAAACAGAAAATTCAGAGAACATTTTTAAATGTACAAAAATGTTACAAAAATTAATGATATTTAGAACACTAGGTACTCTGCTATCCTAAGCAGAGCAGATGATTTTTTTTTATTATTTTTAATTTCAGGGAATAAACAAGGCAAGCAAGCAATGAAACAACTGCTGGTCAAAATGAAACATGCATGTTTTGAACAAAATCAGTACCCAACTATTACGGTTAGAAGGTTGACAGTCTTTGCAATGATTTAGTAGAAATTTTTCAATATCTATTTTTAAAAGTCTTGTGTTTAAAGGAGGCAACATAAATTAAATTACTGAAGAATAAAAAGGTTTTTTTTTCTGCATGTAACATAATTTAAGCATGAGGATAATAAGGAAAATAATTTTGTTTTTAAATTCTATTTTTCTACTTTGGGATTTCTATTCACACAGGTGATCTAACTATGAAAAAAATAAGGAAGTGACATGAGAAGTTCACTACATTTATTTTTCTTGTAACTCCAGCCCGCCCCTCAAGACAATATTACGTTCTTAGGTTACAAACTTCACACAGATGCCAGGGTCTCCCTATGTGAACTTATTGCAGAGTCTGGTACTTAGGGAGTATTTTGCAGTACTTCATCTATTTTACTTTGGTGGCACATCTACCAATAAATTATTTTTTATCTTTTAGAAATCCCAGTATCATGCTGGAGGATTAGCCATAGTTGAACTATTTTTTGCCAGCATCATATTTTTAAGTAAGTACAATAAGGGCTCAAAATCCAGTTCTGCAAACAACTGAGGACCTTCTTTAAGGTGTAGGGTTGTCAGGTGTCCGGTTTTGAACTGGACAGTCCAGTATTTGAGCTTTCTGTTCAGGAAACAAATTGAAAAATATAAATGAGAAAATATAAATGTCCATTATTTTCTAAATAAGATGTAATGTAGACTGTGATGTAATGTCAAGTGTGTCGGGTATTTTTGTTGAAACCATCTGGCAACCCTATAAAGGTGCTAGGCACTCTCAATTCCCATTGCCTTCAACAGGAACTCAGAGTGTACAGCACTTTGCACAACTGGCCCATACACATCCCTTTCCCATTAGCTGGCAACACGGGCAGCATTTCAGATAGTGGGGGTGGAGGGGGTGACCTGTGCATGCCATGATGAGGGGGAGAGTAAAAGCGAGGGAGGGCAGACTGAGGACAGAGGCTTCAGCAATGTTACTGAGCATGATCAGTACTTGCCAAGCACTAAATGAGGGGAGGGAACAAACCCATCCTCCCTCCCCCTCACTCACATCATCTCTATCCAGGAGCTACCATGGTACTGCAAAACTCTACTTTTTTTTTTGGAAGACAATTTAGCAGATAGCAGACAGAGCACTGTATCTAATTTCTATATAAAAGAAAGAAAATTAAATAAATATTAGACTCACTCAGCTCTAACACTAACATATTCTGACATCTTGTGGCAAGTCACTTAAGGGACACTGGTTAGCCTTAAAATTTTAATATACAGGCAGTCCCCGGGTTACATGGATCCGACTTACATCGGATCCCTACTTACAAACGGGGTGAGGCAACCCCGCACTAGCTGCTTCCCCCCAGCAGACCAGGGAGACGCGGAGCGGCTTTTCTCAGCAGACACCTCAGCTTGAGAATAAAGGACTGAGGGAAGTGAGGTTGGGAGTATAAAACTGAGCTCTGGAGAAATGTTTGGCTAGAGTTTCCCCTACAATATGTACCAGTTCCGACTTACATACAAATTCAACTTGAGAACAAACCTACAGTCCCTATCTTGTACATAACCCAGGGACTGCCTGTATATTCTTATTTTGTTACTAACTCTGTGGAGAGAGACAGACCCTGTAAGGACTCCTTGGCTCTATCTCAGTTCAGGAAGGGGAGTGGGGTCTAGTGGGTTACAGCAGAGGGCAGATACATTTCAGCTTTATACAAGAACATCAGAATGGCCATACTGGGTCAGACCAAAGGTCCTTCTAGCCCAGTATCTGTCTTCCAACAGTGGCCTATGCCAGGTGCTTCAGAAAGAATATAAGAGGCAATCATCATGATCTATCTCCTCTAGCCCATTCCCAGCTTCTGGCAAACAGAAACTAGGGATACCATCCCTGCCCATGCTGAGTAGTAGCTATTGATGGACCTAATCTCATTGAACTTATTTTGTTCTTATTAGAAGCCTGTTATAGTTTGGAGTTTTCCACCATCTCCTGGCAAAGCGTTCCACAAGTTGTTTGTGAAAAAATAATTTATTTTGTTTTTTTTAAATCTGTTGCCTATAAATTTAATTGGGTCAGCTTCTTGTGTTATGTCAGTGAAGGAATACATAACATTTCCTTGTTCTATTTTTCCACATGTTCATGATTTTCTAGACATCTAACATATCTCCCCACCCTTCTGTCATTTCTTTCCAACCTGAAAAGTCCCAGCTACAGTCACCTTCTTCTCCTTCCTTCATGCTGGTTTAGACCCAGAAGAGGAAGAAGATAGAGTATGGACTTATGGAAGTTTACTGTGGCACATTGTTCCCCTGTGGCCAAAAGAAATAAATGGGATAAAATCCCTATAGTCCTGCTGGATGTAGTCAGCTGCGTATATAACAGGTTAGGAAGGATTGTACTCAGGCTGCTGCACTGTTAGGGTGTGTCTAGACTATATGGCTCCGTTGACAGAGCCATGTAAAGTAGTTTATTCGACATAGTCAATGAAGAGGGTATTGAAATAATCCCCACTTCATTAAAATAAAAATGGCTGCTGCGCTGTGCCGACAATCACAGCTGATCCAGCACAGTGCGGCAGTCTAGATGCGGCGTGATCGACAAGGGAAGCCTTTGTCAACCGCTTCTGTAAGCCTCATGAAACCTCCTCGAGCCATGTAGTTTAGACACACCCTTATATTTAGCATGCTAACCCAAACACACCGGCTACGTCTACACTGGCACCCTTTTCCGGAAATGCTTAAAACAGAAAAGTTTTTCCGTTATAAGTATTTCCGGAAAAGCGCATCTACATTGGCAGGATGCTTTTCCAGAAAAGTACTTTTTCCAGAAAAGCGTCCGTGCCAATGTAGACGCGCTTTTCCGCAAAAAAGCCCCTATCGTCATTTTCGTGATCGGGGCTTTTTTGCGGAAAAGAAATCTGTGATGTCTACACTGGCCCTTTTCCAGAACAGTTTTCCAGAAAAGGACTTTTGCCCGAATGGGAGCAGCATAGTTTTTCCGGAAAAGCACTGATGATTTTACAGTAGATCGTCAGTGCTTTCCCGGAAATTCAAGGGGCCAGTGTAGACAGCTGGCAAGTTATTCCGGAAAAGCGGCTGATTTTCCGGAATAAGTGGCCAGTGTAGACACAGCCACCTAGTGCATATTTGTCTATCCAAGGGCACACTGCAGAGTAGATACAATCAAGCATTTAATGGGAGAGCTGGGAAGAGATGCTAAATTCCCTGATGCCCGGTCCCACACTATATCCACTTGATCAAAGTACTTTACAGAAATAGTCTATTTAATAACAATGGATGCTTTAATTGAGGCAGTCTGCATGCCAGTTTTAAATAGGTTTGATACTGCTTTTTATTATTGTAACTGTAATGGACATTATATAGATTTACTGGATACTGAAGATAAAAGAGTAATGTTTTCAATTTTTAGTGTTATAATTAGTTATGTGAAATTAAATCAATTTGATCACTTTTCATGTTAACGATAAAAATTTACAATGATTCCGGGAAGCACAAGGGAAGTAAATGGCAGCAGGAGATTCCCTATTCTGCTTTGCACTCCTGTTCAGTAGCTAGGCACAATAAAAGTCCAATTACTCCCCCAGCAAAATAACTATTTCCAAAACACCCAGTATTCAAGACACTTAAAATGGGAAGGGTGAAAGCAGAGCCAGGGTTCCACACAGTAGAGACACCAGAGCTAGCTAGGCATACATACAGAAATATACTGCATCCATGAAAAGATATAGTTAAAGGTATAATCTCTGACATACTGGCAAATTCTCTGAGGAATTCCACCTTCCATGGGCATAATTCCTTCTGGACATCTCCCCTTAATACAATGCATCTGCACACCACTCCAAGCAGGAGACAATACCGATAAAACGCCAGCAAATTCAGAACTGCCAGCCATCCCCAGATTCTCCACCAGCTGCCACATCTCTGTGAACAGGGCTAGGGCCGGGGGAGCAGGACTGGGTGCTCTATGGCAGCAAAAGGAGCTGCCATCATTCTACTCCTTCCCCTATTCACTGCCCCTCCCAGCAGGAAAAGAACAGATTGTCAGTCCTGTCCCCACAGCTCTGTACACAGATACTGTAGCTCTGTGAAGGGATTAGAGGTGGGACTTGGAGTTCTGCTCCTCTTCCTGCTGGGAGGGGCAGCAGGGAAAGGAGCAGAACTATCAGCTGCTGTACTGCCCCCAGATCCCTCTCCCAGGTAAGCTGGGTTGAGGAGGAGAACAGTACGGAGGTCCTGAGCTGGGGGTGAGGAGGAGGAACATAGGGGGTTGTGTGGGGAAGTCATATGACCCTAATTTAGTTAGTGTGCCTTCCTCCTCCCATATTGGTAAAGTTTACTTGCACCAATGGAGATGAATAACAATAAAAGTAATATAAAAGCACAATGCATATACCAGGATAAAAAACAACAACATTCGAATCTAAAAACATTATGAAAATAAATATGGGGCCAGTATTACAAACCATTGTTAGTTTCTCCCTACTTGCATAGATTATTACTCATTCAGTAGTTTTGGACTAAATGGAAAAATAGGGACTGTTTTGCAGAAGGGATGCAGGATCAAACCCATGTACACTACTAAATAGAAGAAAAATAGGAAAGGTTCTAAATATATGGAGGGCTGATGGAGCAATATCATAAAACATCTTTGAAAAGGAAAAGTTTTCAGCTGTTGTTAAAAATTTGCAAAAGACTGGCTGTAAATAGAAAGCGAGACTATATCTCCAGTACAGCCTATGTTGCAAAATGTATTCCAACCCTCCTGATTTAAATTACACAGCCATAGAGCACTCGTGCACAGGCTATGTTGGTGGGAGAAAGTCTCCTGCCAACATAAGTTATGCCACTCATGAAGGTTGTGTTTTATTCCGAAAGACCTTTTTCCTGTTGGCACAGAGCATCTTCAACAGATGTACTTTAGCAGCAGAGTGTAGTACTTATACACATGCCCTACATTCACAATTAAGTTATTCAATACTCTCACATTAGGGATTAATAGACCTCTGATTGAACTTCTGATTCTAAAAAGCATTTCATATTATCAACCATGTTTTTTATTTTGCATTTCACAAGTGGAGGCAAAGTATTTTTTTCTATGCGAAATATCAAATTGTGTACAGAAATATTAAAGTGGGCTAAAGACATACATTTTATTTATTATATATTGTGCCCACAATCCTGCATTCATTTTTCTGTATCAGATGTATGCATTGGATTAGTATATATTAATTCAAATTGGCAAAAAAGATAAAATTAGTGCTTGATCAAAATAATTAAATGAAACAGCATAAATGTACATGCAAGAAAATACTTTCTAAGATCCTTCAAATTTTACCTGGTTCAATAATAAATTAAATAACGTATTGTCCCCTTAAATTTTGAAATCTCTTTAAATTTCAGTTTCTTTTGAAGCTAACTGATATTACAGGTGCTTTGGGTTTTGATCTGCCATTGCTCCTGCACAGTATTTGCAGAATCAAATTGTCAATATTCAGAAGGGGCTCAAAGGACAAAAAACTATCACAATACCTTATTTCAGAAAAAAAAATCATGTGACTGTTTTCTAACCAATATTTATTAGCACAAGACATGATTACACAATTTAAACAGTGTTCACCTCTACATGCAAAAATAAACAAGGCCCAGATTCTGTTCATAATATTCAGATAAGTAGTCCCACTAACTTCATTTTGAATATTCTCATAAACAAGGTGAAGAGGATTTGTGCCTATTTTATATTTTTCTGCTTTGTTACCAAAAAGCCTGCAAGTATGAAACAGATTCATCTATTTGTTCTGTGAATTTTTAAAAATAGCTTCAGTGAGAAGTGTGTGCTACAGTTGATAGTACTGTGTGAATTAATGGTTTATCATTGAAGCAAAATGCAGGACAATGTAGCACTTTAAAGACTAACAAGATGGTTTATTAGATGATGAGCTTTCGTGGGCCAGACCCACTTCCTCAGATCAAATAGTGGAAGAAAGTAGTCACAACCATATATACCAAAGGATACAATTAAAAAAAAATGAACAAATATGAAAAGGACAAATCACATTGCAGAACATTCTGCAATGTGATTTGTCCTTTTCATATTTGTTCATTTTTTTTTAATTGTATCCTTTGGTATATATGGTTGTGACTACTTTCTTCCACTATTTGATCTGAGGAAGTGGGTCTGGCCCACGAAAGCTCATCATCTAATAAACCATCGTTAGTCTTTAAAGTGCTACATTGTCCTGCATTTTGCTTCAACTACCCCAGACTAACACGGCTACATTTCTATCACTGGTTTATCATTCTACCAAATAAGGAACTGGCTGTATGAAGAAACAAGGGCTTACTTAAAAATTGATTATTAAATTCAGAAAGGATTAAAGTGAAGATTGGAGTTCAACGGGATTGAATTTTCCCATCCATCTTTTCTAATATCATTTGTGGTGGATTTGGAAACACATATTTGGCTCAATTTCTGTTAATGGCAATCATGCAGTCTAAAGAACGAGTTTTTAGAGTAGTTTGAAAAAATATTATTCTCATATTGTCAAAAGTAGAACACAGAGTAAACATAACTAGAAAAATGTGCATTGAAGACAAGAAGTAACCATTTGCTACATGTAAAACATTTTCCATCCAGTGGATTTGAACTGCTGAAAGATGGTACTAAGAAAAAAATTTGCAAAAAGTAAAATTGATAGATTTGGGATACTATATAAAAAAGTTAATGGTCAATAAATAGCAATCACTAGAACTGTGTGATTAAAACTTAATTAATAAGGGAGTGTTCTACATGGAGCAAGAGAAAAGATAACCAATGAGAGGGCAATAAAAAAAAGGTGTACACTATAAGAGCGCAGGTGATATGCATGGAACTATGTGGTCTACTTACAAAATCATCACATGGATGACCCAAGCCAATATAAAGAAATAATTCTATTGTACCAGAGTACAAATTATTTGACCCCCACAGTATGCTGGATGAAAAAGTGGGTATATAATTATGTTTTATGCTCTTTATAAACAATTTATGGCTGAGTTCCAAATGTAATTATATAATTTTCAAGGAGTAAATATGGTGAATTCTATGGGATATAGTCACCTATCAATACGTATAAATTTTCCATCAGTGGAAATTCTCAGTATTAACAACAGAATAACAGACCATAAGGATAAAATCCTAGCCCATTGGCGTTAATGACAAAACCCTCTCACACCTTCTGATTGGAATTACATGGTGATTATATATGTGAGTCATAAATTGTTATGTTATTACAATTCAGTTACAACATTATTTCTGTCTTGTGATGCTCATGGCATACTTTCAGCATTACTTTGTAGCAACCAGAAAATCTTCTACAGATAAGAATGTGCTTTTGTTCTTCCTCAAAATTGAAAAATGAATACAATAGAGACAAAAGAAAATTGCGTACGAAACTATAATAAAGAAGGCGAAGTCCAAACAAACCAAAAGTATTCTTACATTCTCTTCTTTAAATAATAGAACAACATTGTTATTTATTTTCATCATTCTGTATTTTTACCCTTTTCTTGTTCAGAATATGGTTTTTTTAAATGTATAAATACTGAACATACACATTATTTTACTAGTAAAACTGATCTGGTTTACCTTCTGAACTACTGTGATCATATCACAACTTTACAAAAATATGCTGAATGGACATTTACTAGGTATTATTAATGATATAATCAGTAGAGATATTATAAATAAACCACCATGTATTATATTGAATTTGAAGGATCCGATAAAGTATTCCACGAGCATAGTGCTAAAATAAAATAAAATAAAACAAGAAAGTATCTTCTGCATGCTTTTTAAAAATATATATAATGGGGAAGTTGAGGACCTGAAGGCAAATACATTTGAAAATGGGAAGATGCTGTATTTATCTAGTTCCCAATTTGTATATATTATATTCAGAAGAAATGGCCTTGAGGTCCACAAAGCTCATTTATTGTGACAAAACTAAAACAGGTGTTCACCAAAATTTTTTTTGCAAAGCTCCACAGAGGAAGAACACAACACAGTGTCAGGTCAATGGATCCTCATGCTTTCATATGTTACAGCGGGCACTTTCAGAAAGGACTTACTGGATTGTACATCTGATTGAACAACTGTTCAGCTTGCTACATTGCAAAGTTGGGAAGGAGTGAAGCATAGACAGGAAAAGAAGGAAAGATCCAGGAAAACAGCATTAGCTCAACAAATCCAGTGCATTTGCACAGAAGAACTTGTCATAAAAAAGCAGAAATTTAAGTTTCTAAACATTCCTTGGGAAAGCGAGAGGCACTGGGGAAACATAAATGTTGACTTTGGCTCCTAAAAAAGAATAGCTGGAGTAAAAAATTTAAGGTTTGTGTTACTTTCCCTTTCTCAAGTTAAATAACCCATGAAATAAAGAAAGGTGTCCACTTTTGATGATACATTAAGTGCTGGTCTCAAGCAATGAATCACTAAAAGCACTTTTAGCCAAGGCTGCAATTTATCACAAACATTTCAAAGACAGTAATAGTAAAAGATTAATTAAGCTTTATCACTAAATTTATAGTTTCTCTTTGTATTAACACAAGCCTGAATTTTTTATTCAATGTGACTTTTGAACAGTACAGTTTGGCAAACAATATTTTAACAACAGCATGGAAATTTAAATTCCATGATAAACAATAAAAGAAAGAAATTCTAACGTGTATAATAAGATTCAGGAAAACTACGTAACTACCTATGAGGTACTTCCTCATAGTCCATCATAATTAGCAAGGAAAATAAGTTTAAAAATAAGCCTGTACAATTTTGGCACAAAAATGTTCTGAGCTTTCTGCTAACTTTGTTCTCATCAATTCCAAATAATAATCCTTGCCACAAAAGGCTTAATAAGCACACTCATGATTTTAAATAATTTTGCTGTTGAGAAAAATACAGTATGAACACAGGAGCAATTATTCTACTTGAATGGTCTCCTATTTATTGTTTTTAAATGCATATGCTATTTCAATTAATAATGGGACTGCAGTTCAGTTTGTTGTAATCAAATATTTTAAGAATCCGCCTACGGATTTTTGTTTTACTTTTGAATGTATTCTTTCACAGTCTTCATATTTGCTCCCCCAGAAATGCAGATATTTTATATAAAACTCAGAAATAGTTATAGTCAGTCCCTGGACAAACATCTTGGAAAAACAAATATATTCCCTTCTCTCCCTCAAGTAAAGGACAAATTTAAAAATACATTGAAATAGGAGAGGAACAAAATCCCAAGGCAAAACTGTTCCTCATCACTCGTTTTGTTGAGCCTTGTATTCCATAAACACTTCTTCTGGGCATAGCACTTATGACTATGACTTCTCACAATTACTCACTGTTGCAAATATATGGTGGGTTAAGTTGATATTGAGGAATAAAACTTGATACAACTGAAAACTCACAATTAATGCTAAGTTATACTAATTTAAAAGTGTTACTAATTTAAAAGTGTCTCCACCCTGATTTATTTTTAAGAAAAATAAATGATATACAAGTTGTAAATAATTTTTAAAAGAATGGAGTTATTTTTCAAATTATGCCCAATATAAATGCCACATCTCTCTGAGTTGTTGAGTGTCCAGTGACACAGTAAGCATCCATATAGAACATGCAGATTTGTATATTGTTTATAAGAATGAAGAAATATAGATTTTCCTTCCCATCTCCTTTTAACAAAATACTAAAATCCTCTCAAAATTAACTTCTGTATCTGTTTCCTAAGGAATAAAATAGGTAATTGAAGGTAGATTTCAATTTCTGGAGAGCCAGATACTTTTATCACAGGATTATTTTTAGGTTCAGTTGAAATTAAAGCTTTTATTAAAGCAAATGTAAATTAAAAATTACTGTTTGCACTCCATTGTCATTAATAGCCAGTGCTTCTATTCCTTTAAACAAATCCAAGAATATTGAATCTGCATGTTATTGTGGAAATACTGAGTCTCCTACAAATCTTAGGCCAGTTCCCACTGGGAATGTATGTTGTATTTATGGTATAATAAATCTACAATGTTTTCAACTTTCATTTAGATACCCTTTGCATTTTATTAATAAATAACATACTCCCTTTTTACTTAAATGGAGGCCCACAGGAGATCAACTGAAATCAATTAGGCTAACTAATCAACATGGGGAAGGGTAGCATAATCTGCACCTAAAAATGTCACTATTCTCGTTAAGATAATTAACCTCTTTTAGAACACATAAGCATGTAAATTCATGTCCAAAGAACTGGCGGGGGGGGGGGGAAGATTAAACTTTTATCTACATGTGTCACTGGCTAATTTACTATTTGTGTAAGGAAAACATGATACTAAAATCCACTGAGTATGTCATGAGTTTGGTATTCAAATGATGAGTGCAGACAGTACCAAATGACACAGCAAAAAGTCAAAGAAACATATGAAAAAAAATGTGTCAACAAAATTTGTAGATCAGTTAGTATTGTAATGCAGCAATCTATATAAAATGATTGGATAAGTACTGTACTTCTAAAATATTTTTCTTTAAATGATTGTTTCTGCTTCTTGATGGATATAAATAAAGAACTGCCAACTGTGATCTATTAAACACTTTTTTAACTACCTCAACATTTAAATTCATTAAACAAATAAATAAATTCAGATAACAGTATAAGACCTAGATATTTTTTACTAGAAAGAGTAGTTGATCATGAATGAGATCTTTTTTTCATTTTTAACACATTACAAACATTTCTATTCATCTTTAACAGTAACTTAGATTTGGACATATAGTAGTGGCTGGTTTCCATAACTTTTTTCCTCCCAGTATTGTCACAGTTTTTCCAAGTACCCCTTAAGACAGGAATTTTAAGATACTTTTTCAGGTTCACAGTTTTTATACATGCTTCATAAGAAAAAGTCAACATTGTTTGATGCTAGTATCAGCAGAAAGCAGAAGATAGCCATATTTTTTAAATGGACCTCTTGCTTGTATATGCCAGAGAAGTGAAGAGTTTAGTCTATTCCACAATAAGAATTTTGTGAGAAGGCACTTACCTTTTTCAGCTGTGCTTCCAACTTACTACATTCTTCTTTCTTTTGTTCTATGGCTATTTCTAAAGACTTTAATTTGGAGTCTCTTTTCAGCCCTGTTGATGCCAATGATGATGCATGTTCTTTCAAGTCAATTAAACTAGACTGAAAAATCATCCAAAAAGAGAAAAAAGAGATGATGTTAGAAAATGCATTGATCCAAACCACTAAGATGGGAAAACTGTTTGTTTTGATAATACACTTGTGCAGGCATGGGGATGGGCATTTACAGTAGAATAAAATACTACTAACTCAATTTTAGCAGAATAACAAAAAGCTGAATGTCTATGAAAAGATTACTTTTTCTTGTATATATCATGTTCTCTCTGCTGGAAGGAATGGGGGAAATTTCATTAGTGAAAAGGATGATTCACCTGTATTTTTAATGCAATTATTGATAATTAGAAAATAGTCAACTCTATATCTTACGTTGGCCAGTGTATTCCTTTATATTTAGTTTATTATTGGATTTTATTTTGCAAGTTATTGCCCTGTGATAGAAGTCTGGAGGTGGCTGCACACACCAGTATTCTACATACTCATCTGTACTTAAAATACTACTATCAACTTCTATTGTTAATTTTGTCTGTTTTATAATAATAGACTTAAAAGCTTTAAAATGAATTAAAATAATAAAGGTTAAGCCAGAAGCAGGGGCATCCTTACCCAGATGCAGAATACACAGCTGCACAGGGCACCAGAAAATTTGGGGCATGACTGGGTCTTAATGTCCACCCACCCACCTCTTACTATCCCTGTTCTGTGGCTCGGCTTGTTCCACATAAGATCTAGTTAACTTAAAAGTGAAAGCTTGTCACACTTATTTGCAGAACACTTAACCTGTGAAAGAGCCATACATATCTGGTGCTCCACTCAAGGTAGCACACATGGCACTTCCAAGCACCACCCTTCACCACCATGGTAGTGGAGGGGAAAAGCCTCAGGAGAAGTACATTGCTGTAATATCATTCACCCAGCTAGAGGGAAGAGGGAGTGGCAGCATGCAGAGCCACTTTCTCCCTGCTAGATTCTGGACCACAAGTGTGCCTAGATCATGGATACCCTGATTATGAAGGGTCAGGTGTACTGTCAGTTTCTGATTTACTTGAATTTATTGTGTTAGTTTGCTGGAACTTAGTTTAAAATTTGCTTTACAATATTTCATTGGGATGTTGCCATTGAGCATATGGGAACCAGTTTAATAGTACAGGTACTGTGTGAGGCCACATAAACCCTAAGGACGTCCCTCGCCACAAGTGACAACTGTCATCTATTCTGACTCTTGTATATCACAGGCCACCAACACCTACCCAAAACCCACACAGTAAACCCAAACACTAAAACTAGCGTTGCCAGATGGTTTCAGAAAAAATACAAGAAAAAAAAAAACACGCCTGGAAAGCTTGTTGAGCAACAAAAAAAAAAACCCCACCCACTGTGGCCCCTTTAAAAACCACGTGCCTGCCCACCATCTTGCCCCCCTGGGCCAGGTCGCACAGCTCCTCTGCAGAACCTGGTAAGCACTAGGGTTGCCAGATTGCCTCTGTACTGAGCCGGACAGCCCAGGATTTTTGCTTCCTAGCCGGGAAAAAAAAAAATCAGAAAGTTCCGGACATTTTAGGTGTCTGGTATTTTCTGAATTTTTTTACCGGAGAGGAGGTGAAAATACCAGACTGACCGGTTCAATACCGGACACCTGGCAATCCTAACTAAAACTAAAACAAAGTATTACAGCCCTCAGGAGGCAGGCACAGAATCAGAGGCATTGGGATTCACCAATACCTGAGACCACAATAATAGCAGTTAATTTTTTTAGTGAGATAAATCCAAATAATCCTGCAAGTGACCTACAACCATCATTTCTTGTAGCCCTTGTAAAGAGGGAAACAGAATTTTTTAAAAAAATATTATCATCACAGTGATGGATTTTAAAAAAATAACTTGAAGATAGATCTAAATAGAGAAAATGTTTCCCATCAATTCATCACAATTTTAACTACCTAAACGTTTTCACCCAATATCTTTATTTTAAAGGATATTTAGACCCTATAGTAGAAGTATGCAAGAGGAGAACACCCAAAAGGAAATATCTCGTGGTTTGACATGAATAGGATTTAAGATTATCACATTGTTCATAAGAATAAAATGAGCACAGAGCAGTGGCATGCAATGGCAGAGCAAAACTTTAGTAAAGCAGTCAACTGGATCAGGGATTCACCAACTTAAACCCCTTATCAATATTTAGTCCGACTGAATCAAATATTTTTGGACTTATTCTTGGTAGGTCTTATTCCTGCTAATCCCATTAGTCCAAATTAAAAAAATAAAATAAGACTAGCAGTGGAATATTAAAATCTTGTAAAATATTTGCAAAGGAAAAGAAAGGAATATACACAAAGCAGAAATAAAAGAAAGAAATATATTATGGAAAGTGATCAAGAGTTTGAAAGTAAGGAATGCTCAAAAATATACTGGCTTAGGAGTTAGTTTCTAAAAATAGTTGAAAACCAACAGCTTAAACAATGTCTCTAATTAACTTCTTTATACCTATTAGGAAATTCAGAACAATACAGATTTTTAATTTTACTTCAAACACTGACCTCCTTCTCTGTTAATTCGGCTTGTAAAGCATTGACTTTCTCCTTCAAGTCTTTGTTTTCCTTTTTAAAAGATTCTATTTCTTCAAGTCTTTCTCGATCATCACGTTCTCTCTGCTCCTTCAGGCGCTCAATTATTCTCTCCTAATAATAAGAATAGTAAAACTGTAAAGATCGGTACAGTAATTCAGAAAAGAAAAAAAAAGCTTTTTTTGTCTTAAGTTGCAATATGTAAAATGATCTCTGATAGCACAAATATCACCTTAATTTTTAAGGGAAATAAAAGATACCAAATATCTAATTAATGGGGGCTCTAGCCAATACTTATTGAAGACAATAGAAATATTCCATTGGCTTCAGTTGGCATTGGATCACGCCCTAAATGCTGAATTATGGTATCGCCCTAGAAAATATTTTACAAATTGGATATAAAATACATACACTTTTTTAAAATATTTAGAGAACACCACATATTTGGACAATACACATGGTTTGTTACTAATCTATAAATTATGAGTGGTAAAAATGAGAAAACCATGTTTTTTATTGTACCCAGTTTGAATTTTCTTATCACAGTCTAGCTTCACAGCAAATTCTATGCAGGTTGTAATAGTGTCTTCATGAGAGATAATGATTGTGTAAGAATTTAGAATTCAAACAACAAACTGCCACTTATCAGCAATGTTATATTCACAGGTGATAAATTTTGATGTGCCTAAGAATAATACTAAATGAGTCAGAGAAAAAGTACCTTCATTTTGATTGTAATACCCAAAAGAAGAATATTTTCTATCCTAACAGCAACGATTACATACATACTTAAAGTTGATCATATTCCTTAATGGTGTGTGGATTTTGGCTCTAAGCAGGAGAAGGAAAGAGGACGAGATGTGAGAGGAAGGTAATGTATCCTCTCCCTGAGAGTCATCCAAGTACTTCATCTCCTCCTGCGAGATGTCAGATCTAGTGGTTGTAGGGGCTTGCGGGCCACTGTCAGAGGCTTGGATGGTAGCATTAGCTGAGGTGCCAGTACTTGATCCTTTAAGGCAGGGGTGGGTAATAATTTTTGGTTGGGGGACCACTCCAAGATTTTGGAAAGTGGTGAAGGGCCACACTCTTACATGAAGTGGGTCTTTGCCCATGAAAGCTTATGTTCCAACACTTCGGTTAGTCTATAAGGGTATGTCTACACTACCACCCTAGTTTGAACTAGGGTGGTTAATGTAGGCAACCGAAGTTGCAAATGAAGCCCGGGATTTGAATTTTCCGGGCTTCATTTGCATCTTGCCGGGCACCGCCATTTTTAAATGTCCGCTAGTTCGGACTCCGTGCCCGCGGCTACACGCGGCACGGACTAGGTAGTTTGGATTAGGCTTCCTATTCCGAACTACCGGTACACCTCGTTCCACTAGCGGACATTTAAAAATGGCGGCGGTTGGCAAGATGCAAATGAAGCCCAGGAAATTCAAATCTCGGGCTTCATTTGCAACTTCGGTTGCCTACATTAACCACCCTAGTTCGAACTAGGGTGGTAGTGTAGACATACCCTAAGGTGCCACAGGACTCCTCACCGCTTTTGAAGATTCAGACTAACACGGCTACCCCTCTGATTCTCTTCTATGGTATTAATGGAGAGGATGCAGAGTCTGGGATGGAGGCTGGGTGCTGAAGAGAGCTTGGGGAAAGGGACTGGGGCACAGAAGGGAGAAAGGAGTCTGAGAAAGAGTTTGGGTGAAGGAGGCAGTTGTGACCTAGGGAACAGGACTGGGGTGCAGGATTTTGTGATGTGACCTGGGGTAGGAGGGGATTGTGATCTTGGGCAGAAGATTGGGGTGCTAGATCTGGGAGGGGGTATGGGTGCATGTGGAGTAGTAGGGCAGAAGGTTGGGGAAGGGAGGAGCTGGGGTGCAAGAGGCAGACTCTGGCCAGGAGACTTACCAGCCAGAAGCCAAACCAGCCTTTCTGCAGAGCTAAAGGCTTGCAGAGCTTAAAACATTTCTGCCTGCTTGGTCATGTGCTTGAGTAACTGAGCAAGAGAGGAAAGGGTTTTTGCTTTGTGGCTGCCAGTTATTCAAATAGGCAGTTGCCATTGGCCAATGGGATTGTGCTGGGGACAGGAGAAGCATATGAATCTTCCCCTCTGCCCTCCAGACTCAAAGAGAAATTGCCCTGAGCTGTGTTTCTGAGTGGCGTGCAGGGCTGCAGAGCAAGCAGGGGACCTGCCTGGGGCTCCCCACTGCCTGCAGTGGATTTAAATCCCCCGCGGATTTCCCTATTCTGAAGTTGGAAATTAACATGCCTGTTCCGGAGAAGGGGCCAATGTAGACGTAGCTCTATAGTGGAGCACCCACTGGGACAGTCCTTGAAGAAGAAGAAGCAGCAGCAGCAGCACTTCTTCACACAAAGTACAGTCAGCCTATGGAACTCATTGCCATGGGATGTTGTGAAGACCAATACTATGGTTATCAGCTAAAATAGTTATGGACCCCATGTTTTTGGTGTCCCTATGCCTCTGAATGCAGAGGCTGGATTTGGATGCCAGGGGATAGGTCAGCTGATGATTGCCCTGTTCTGTTCATTCCCTTTGAAGCATCTGGCATTGGCTGTTACCAGAAGATAAAATATTGGACTACATGGACCACTGGTGTGGCCATTCTTATGTCTTTCTTACATAAAAGCTCCTTGGGTTGTATCACTTTCCTGTAGTTTAAATAGCACATTATACATGCTTACTAGGTTTTAAAAATAATACGCAATTAATGGCATCCTTTGAATTGAAAACCATATGTTCATTATTTTAATTGTGCAAAGAATATTGCATGGTCTTGTGGATAAGGAGAAGGTTTAGAACTGGGGAGGAGATGGCACTCCTGAAGATCCCTCATGCTAATGATTCCATCTGTATGTGAAACTTGAAGATCACCAAATGAGAGTAGAAAAATTCACCCATTCTCTTAGCTTATAATACACTCTGATTCTTAATTATGTCCACTGCCCAAATCAAACTGCCTAAAAAGTTTTTCAGACATAAATGACAAAAGGGAAATAATCTTCATGCTGCTGTAGATCTAGATGGGGCTGGAGGTTAGGGAACCCTGTAATGATTAACTGGAAGTTGAGAAAAATCAGAGGATGGAGACCAGGTAAAAGATTATTTCTTTTTCAAAAGTCTCAGGAAATTAATAGGATGTCCAGTGCAGATACTCCATAAGAAAGGTATACAGTGACCTAATAAATCCTTGGAAAAAGGATTTAAAAAAGAGGGTTTTTTTAAAAGGAACAAAATGGAGGGTGCAGAAAGGTTTCAGGGATCCTATAAGTGATATGGCAGGGAGCCAATCTCCCTTTCTTATAGACCACATTAAGCCTCATTTGAGGGATAGATGGTAAGTTCCCAGAAATGGGTTGGCTGGGGGACCTGGTTGGAAAAAGAGGGGGACTGGTGAAAGCCCTTCAGATAGATATTGAATGAATATGAATTTAAAATTATACAAGTGAAAGTGATGGACTAGGTAAGTCCTAAACATCTAATAATAATGTAAGTTGCAGCCTGATTAAAACCATATCACATATCTCCTGTCCATCTTTCGGTATAACCGGACAATGATGAATGTGTGCCTTACAGTACATACAATGTGAGCATAGCCATGTGACTGTGAGAATCATAGCTTTTGCATTTTCTAATTTTTGTGTTTAAATGTGCATTATTAGCAGTATATTTACCTAATTTCAGAACATATTTGTATAACAAAGTCGCCATTGAAGTGATAAGAATGTTACCATCTGTTGGCATCCGGTATCAAATCTGGATCTTTAATACTGATAATTAAGAACTCCACGTTTTCTGCTAGATATGAACATGAGCTATAAATGTAAATAATGTAAAATATGTGCTATATGCTACCTAAATGTGTAATGTAAAATATGTGCTATGTGCTATGTGGAGAAATTGGAGAGGGTCCAGAGAAGAGCAACAAGAATGATTAAAGGTCTTTGAGAACATGACCTATGAAGGAAGGCTGAAAGAATTGGGTTTGTTTAGTTTAGAAAAGAGAAGACTGAGGAGGGACATAATAGCTGTTTTCAGGAATCTAAAAGGGTGTCAAGAGGAGGGAGAAAAATTGTTCATCTTGGCCTGTGAGGATAGAACAAGAAGCAATGGGCTTAAACTGCAGCAAGGGAGGTTTAAGTTGGACATTAGGAAAAAGTTCCTAACTGTCAGGGTAGTTAAACACTGGAATAAATTGCCCAGAGAGTTTGTGGAATCCCCATCTCTGGAGATATTTAAGAGTAGGTTAGATAAATATCTATCAGGGATGGTCTAGACAGTATTTGGTCCTGCCATGGGAGCAGGGGACTGGACTCGATGACCTCTCGACGTCCCTTCCAGTCCTAGTATTATATGATTCTATACCAGAACAGCTATAAATATATGGATTTTGAATAGAGGACTGCTTTCCTAAAAGGCACATTTTAAAAACTGGTGAAATATTGCAAAATATAGTGATACTTGAAAACTTCAATTTAATGATGTAAAGCTAATGCTGTCATTTGTGTTCCTCATATACAAGACTTGGAATTGTTCACAACAGTTTCAGTTCTCTGTGTTTGTATCTGCATTCCATCACATTTGATTCCACTAGTTTTTCAAAGGCAGAATTGTTCAGCAAAAAGGATCTATAAATAGTTTCTATCCACCTTAGTTTATCAAACTAATCGTTTAGAAATGAACTGAAAACCTAAAGGTGTATATAGGATACCGGAAACATTTTCAACGTTAAATGAAAACATACCACAGGTATACTGTAAAATTGCTTGTTCTATTGTAGGTACATAATGATTTTAGGATTCCATCAGTCTCTGTTTTTCATTTACCTGGACAGAGCAATAAACCTACCTTCCTGTTAAATGTACAAGAAAAGCCAAAAGGGAACATTGATACTCTTCCAAATTCTACTATGATTTTTTGTAAACTACTAGTTTTTCTAATTCAAAAGCTAATTCTTTATGTGTAATTCTCAATGCACTAAAATCTGTGCAAATAAATTATAGAACTTGCAAAGAGTAAGCACAAAAATTGCATATAAGAACATAAGAACAACCATACTGGGTCAGACCAAAGGTACATCCAGCCCAGTATCCTGTCTGCCGACAGTGGCCAATGCCAGGTGCTCCAGAGGGAGTGAACTGAGCAGGTCAGCGGCGGATTTAGGGCAGGGCGAGCGGGGCAGCTGTCCCAGGCCCCGCACTTCCCGAGGCCCCGCGCATGCACCGTGGCGCCACGGCGCATACGCCGTGTCAAAGGAGGGGCCCCGCAAAATTTCGCTGCCTGGGACCCCGCGGTGCTGCCCTGGGCCCCGCGGCACTCTCATCCGCCCCTGGAGCAGGTAATGCTCAAGTGATCTCTCTCCTGACATCCAACTCCACCCTTAGCTGTCCTTTGCATGTGCAAGTCCAATACAAGTGATAGTGAACCTAGGATCATACACAAAACCAGTTTTAGAGTCACTTCTTATGGTAATAGTGATAGAAATGTAGCTGTGTTAGTCTGGTGTAGCTGAAACAAAAAAACAGGACTATGTAGCACTTTAAAGACTAACAAGATGGTTTATTAAGTGATGAGCTTTCGTGTGCCAGACCCACTTCCTCAGATCAAATAGTGGAAGAAAATTGTCACAACCATATATACCAAAGGATATAATTAAACAAATGAACACATATGAAAAGGACGAATCAAATTTCAGAACAGAAGAGGAATGGGGGGGTGGGAAGGTAAATGTCTGTGAGTTAATGATATTAGAGGTGATAATTGGGGAAGACAGTTATAAAGAAAGCTTCCCCAATTATCACCTCTAATATCATTAGCTCACAGACATTTACCTCCCCCCCATTCCCCTTCCGTTCTGAAATTTGATTTTTCCTTTTCATATGTGTTCATTTGTTTATTTGTATTCTTTGGTATATATGGTTGTGACAATTTTCTTCCACTATTTGATCTGAGGAAGTGGGTCTGGCCCACGAAAGCTCATCACCTAATAAACCAGCTTGTTAGTCTTTAAAGTGCTACATAGTCCTGTTTCTTATGATAAAATATTTTAAAGGAGAAAAACAGATAAACCATCTGACTGTTGCTTCAAGTAGGATTCTTTGCTATTGTTATTTGGTTAGCTAATTTTTATGTTTTAATATTCTTCTGTGGGGCATTTTCAAACCAAGTGTGGACTTTTTTCTAAAAGATATGCTCTAGTTTAACTACACCTATTGGATTTAAGTCATATGGCCTGTGTTATGCAGAATGTCAGACTAAATGATCACAAAGGTCACTTCTGATCTTAAAATCTATTAGCACATCTTCATTAGCGAGATCTACCCTCCAGAGAGTGATCTTCTAGTGTCTGATTTAGCACAGGGTTTCCCAACCTATGGGTCGGGACCCAAATATGGGTCACCATTACATTTCAAAAGGGTCGCCAAGTGTCTCCCCAGGTGGCTTTGCACCTCCTTCTCCCCCCATTTTTGAATTGCCTTGCGTCACCAAGTCTTCCTAAATTGTCAAAATGGGTCCCCATCTGGAAAAGCTGGGAACCATTGATTTAGCAGGTCTAATATAGATCCCTAAATTGAATGGTAAGGGCAGCTCCCACTGGTGTCCAGTACTCATTCTGCGAGGAGTAAGGGAAGCTTACAGGAGCAGTGTGCATGGGGATTTAAAATACATTGACTCCAGCTACGCAATTAATTAAGCTGAAGCTGCATATCTTAGGTCAACCTTCCCCACCAGTGTAGACCAAGGCTATGCATCTCTGAATAAAGCCTTGTCCACACTAACAAAAGTAAATTGGCTTTGACAACATGCTTAACTGTTTTTCTGACTCAATTTTCAAAATAGGGTTCCCACATTCAGTGCTAGTGCTCTGGGAACTGTTTTAGCACATATAATAGTAGTGAATTAGTACACTAAAGTTCAGATCTAATTTTCAAAAGTGTGTGAATTAGAAGCATAAGTCTCAATGGGTATGTCTACACTACAAAGTTAGTTCGAACTAACGGACGTTAGTTCAAACTAACTTTCATAGGCGCTACACTAGCGCTCCGTTAGTTCCAATTTAATTCGAACTAACGGAGCGCTTAGTTCGAACTAGGAAAACCTCATTTTACGAGGATTAAGCCTAGTTCAAACTAGTTAGTTCGAATTAAGGGGTGTGTAGCCCCTTAATTCGAACTAGTGGGAGGCTAGCCCTCCCCAGGTTTTCCTGTTGCCGCTCTGGCCCCCCTCCCAGCCCCGGACCTCTTAAAGGGGCACGGGCTGACTACGGTGCCCGTGCCAGGTGCAAGCCTGCCAGCACCCAGCCAGCAGACCCTGCACCTGGCACGGATCGAGCCACCCACCCGATGCCCCCCAGCCCTCCCTCTCTTCCCGGGACCAGGCTGGCGGCTCCCTGGAGCTTGCCCGGGACCGCAAGAGGCGGGCACCCGCCTGGGCTAGTGCAGACATCGTGGACCTTGTCCACGATCTCTGCACTAGGCACAGGAAAGTGGCCGGCTAGGGCAGGAGAGCTGCCAGCCTGGCCACCCAGGAGCAGGTGTGCATGAAAATCAAGGGGGTCCACTCAGACCCCCGACCCTGAGCCCTGAGCTTACAATGGCCGTACTGGGTCAGACCAAAGGTCCATCTAGCCCAGTAGCCTGTCTGCCGAAAGCGGCCAACCCTAGGGACCCTGGAGGGGATGGACCGAAGACAGTGACCAAACCATTTGTCTCCCGCCATCCCTCCCAGCCTTCCACAAACCTTGGGCAGGGACACCACTCCTACCCCTTGGCTAATACCACTCCATGGACCCAACTTCCATGACTTGATCTCACTTCCCTTTAAACTCTGTTCTAGTTCTAGCCTTCACAGCCTCCTGCAGCAAGGAGTTCCACAGGTTGACTCTTTGCTTTGTGAAGAACAACTTTCTGTTACTAGTTTGAAGCCTGCTACCCATTCCTTTCCTTTGGTGTCCTCTAGTCCTTCTTTATGGGAACTAATGAAGAACTTTTCTGTATGCACCCTCTCCACCCAACTCCTGCTTTTAGAGACCTCTATCCTGTCCCCCCTCCGTCTCCTCTTTTCTAAGCTGAAAAGTCCCGGTCTCTTTAGCCTCTCTTCATATGGGACCTGTTCCCAACCCCTGATCATTTTAGTTGCCCTCCCCTCTCCCACCTCCTTTTCCCAGTCTCCCCCAGTTTTGTTCAATAAAGACAGATTCCATTTTGGACGACACGTTATCTTTATTTTGTACATCAAGAAGAGGGGCTAGGGAAGGGTAAGTGGAAAGAGGTGAGGGAGGAATGGGGCACGAGCCCCCGATGGGGAGGACCGGGCTGGCTCTGCGGGCTTCTGGGGGTGGAAGCTCTCCTGCAGCCCCCCAATTGCCCCCTCTCCCCAGATGGCAGCCTGCGGCAAGTGCAGCCGGGCTGATGGCCGAGTGGTGTGATGTGCCCACTGTGGGTAGTCCAGGCAATCCAAGCCAGGACTGCTTTGCAAGCGGGGCACCCCTGAGAACTGTCTGTCCGGGGTGGGGGTCGGGTCCCTTTAAGCACAACCCTCGGCTAGCCTGAGAAAGCATCTCCACACTCTAAGTCCTCCTCTGATGCCCTGCCGGCACTGCTTCCGGCCATCCTTAAGCCCGGTTCAGGGTCCACTTAATGTGGACATGCTAGTTCGAATTAGCAAAACGCTAATTCAAACTAGTTTTTTAGTCTGGATCCGTTAGTTTGAATTAACATTGTAGTGTAGACATACCCAATGAGACTTATCTTTAAAAAGCAGGCTCTAAGTGTCATATGCTTTTTAGGTGCCTCCGCTTTCAAAGAGACCCCAATGGGATTTTCAAAAGTGCTTAGCTACCTAATTACTGTTTATTTCAATATTTTTGAACTGTTTTAAGTAGACTTATGATCAACCACATTCAGTGAATAAACCATATTTTATATTTTATAGACAACATTCAAAAAAATCTATCTGCAGTTTATCTTTTGGAGATCAAGTGCTGACTCCTGCTCATTAAGTCCATAGTTTGCCTAGCTCTGAGAATTTAAAGAAACCTTCAGCACTACATAATACTAGATGAGGGATTAAATTTCTGTTGGGAAAAATATAACCTCCTTACGTGTACAATTTTTCTTTTAATGTGTGGGATGACCCTACCCATGTTATTAATAAAAAAGGAGTTTTCTGGGAAGAACAGGGAAGAGGAGGGAGGTTTACAATTTTTTTTAAATGGCTCTACAAATAATCACTTTAGGGAAGTGACAAATCCACTTTTAAAGTGACTGCCTAGATGCCAAAACACTAGCTGATGTTTTGTTTTGAGAACTGTAAGAACTGCTCTGAATAGCATGAGGCATCATGATCACGCTCTTCTTTCCATGGCATCAGATAGTTGCAGAGATGGATGTGTCACAGATAGCTTCAGGAAACATAATATTGTTATAAGTCCTTTAACTGATGAAGTGGTGAGTTGTCTGTACAATTTAATTCTGTGTGAAATGAGTTCTCTATCTGTCCTATCAGACTGCAAAGTCATTCTGTTGTCTTCCGTTGTTTTTGCCTCTATGTTTGACTGAAATTCCAAGGATTAATGACAATAGAGCTGACAACAGTGCATCAATGATTCAGGATAGTCCTCTATTCAAATACAAAACACCCAACATTATACACTTACTCCCACCCAAAATAGCTAGTTTCTCATTGACAGCAGATCTAGGGTGTGTCTAGACTACTGAGTTTTGTTGACAAAAGTGGACTTTTGTCGACAAAACTATACCAGCGTCTACACTACCGCTGAGTTCTGTCGACATAACATCGACAGAACTCAGCAGTTTTGTGGACACTGGTATACCTCATTTTATGAGGCATAACACCTTCTGTCAACAGAGTTCTGTCGACAGAAGGTGTTATTGCCTGTAGGGTTGCGTCTAGACTACAGGGTTCTGTCGACAAAGCAGCTTGCTTTGTCGACAGAACTCAATGTGTCTGGACACTCTTTGTCGACAGAAGTTTTGTCGACAGATACTGTCGACAAAACTTCTGTCGACAAAACCCGGTAGTCTAGACGTACCCCTAGAGAAGTGATTATTCCCCTTTGTTCGGCTCTGGTGAGGCCACATCTGGAGTACTGTGTCCAGTTCTGGGCCCCCCAATACGTCCACTATAGAAAGGATGTAGATGTATTGGAGAGGGTTCCAGCGAAGGGCAACCAAAATGATTAGGGGGCTGCAGCACATGACCTATGAGGAAAGACTGAGGGATTTGGGCTTATTTAGTCTGCAGAAGAGAAGAGTGAGGGGGGATTTGATAGCTGCCTTCAACTTCCTGAAGGGAGGTTCCAAAGAGGATGGAGAGAGGCTGTTCTCAGTAGTAACGGATGGCAGAACAAGGAGCAATGGGCTCAAGTTATAATGGGGGCGGTCTAGATTGGATACAGGAAAAACTATTTCACTAGGAGGATGGTGAAGTACTGGAGTGGGTTACCTAGGGAGGTGGTGGAATCTCCATCCCTAGAGGTTTTTAAGAGCCAGCTTGAAAAGCCCTGGCTGGGTAGATTTAGTTGGAATTGCTCCTGCTTTGGGCAGAGGGCTGGACTTGATAATCTTCTGAGGTCTCTTCTAGCTCTATGAATCTTATTTCCCTCATCTGGTGTTGAAATGTTTTTTATTTTTTTGTCATGTCTGCTACACCAGTAATTCACGTTCTACTCTGTACAAAAAAGATTTCCAATCAAAGACAGTTAGATCCAAACATGAAACATAACCCTTATTGATACTGTAACACTCCACACATAAGATTCTGATGGATTTCTCTAATTTGAACTGCAGCGTAGATAAGGACAGTCTACAAAAATAAACTGATAAAACTGAAAGACAAAGAACAAAGCCCAAAATCTAAGCCTTTTAGAACATATGACATACTAAATTTTATAAATTTGTATTCTTTATGTTGAACCAGATCTTCAGTTGATATAAAATGGCAAACAGATTTACATGAACTGAGAATCTGGTCTATTTTACACAGGAGAAAGAAATTTCTATAGAAATACAGAAGTTGAAACAACTTTAAATTCTCAGAACATTAGTGTTGAAATTTCTAAAACAAAATCCAAAAACAGACATGAGAAACATGTATATGCAGCCATATATCAATAGCTAAATATTATTAACCATTTTACAAATGACAAAACAAGGGAATAAAGGATAAGTAACTTTTCTATAGGTTGATCTGAACTACTGGATTAGAAACTGAACCATTGAAACTGTGGTCCCTGGTACTGACTAGTTTGTTGTGTGATTTTGGCAACTCACAAAACATCTGACACTGGCTTCCAATTTGTAAAATAGGGATTATATGCACTAATGCCATATTTACTAAATCCAAATAAATACTATAGAATAATTTGAAACATACCAGGCTGCACTTATACCCTTAAACAGGCTCCAACTTATTTATATGATTAGATAATACTACCTCGTGTGATTAAAATTCTCATTAGACACTAGAACATGATTTAACTTTGCACACAGGCCCAAAAATATTTACTTACAATAGATAGTGCTAATTTCACCTTCAGGCACAAGTTTTAATTCCATTTGTAGACTCCAGGAAACCCTCAGACAGTATTTCAAAGTATTCAGACTTGTGTACAAGTCCCATATTCATTGAAGTTTATTTCAACATTTCCCAGTTGTTCAATATAAAATAAAGCATTTGCTGAACTTTAAGCACAAGAATACTCTCACTGAATTCAAGTACCTGAGTTCAATAGCACTACTTGTACCTTTGAAGTTAATGGGTAAAATTCTGGTCCCATTGAAGTCAACTGGGAATTTTTCCATTGATTTCAGTGGAGCCAGGATTTCACTCCAGGCATTTAGATATTGTCCATAGGGACAGAAAACAACAGACATGGTTTAATGAAATCACAACTTTACTCCCTGGGTTGTGAGGTCAATCCTTCAGGGGGCCATTTAAGGATCTGGGGCAAATCTCTCAGGGATGGTACTTGGTCCTGCCATGAGGGCAGGGGACTGGACTTGATGACCTCTCAAGGTCCCTTCTAGTTCTATGAGATAGGTATATCTCCATATATTATTTTATCCCAAATGTCATAGAGTATTCAGCAGGTAATTCCATAACCATTTATATTAGCCAAAGCACTGCTGTCATCCCTCCCACTTAGCCATTCTGGTCCCTGATCAGATGCTGGGATCTCCCCACACACCTCTTCAAATGGGGGCCCCTGAGAAGGTGCAAGGAAGTGACTCCCTGCCATACCAGTCAGAGGAGCCCCAAACTGCACATTTTCATTCCTATAAATAATACCTCCTTTAAATTCTTTTCAGATCTATTTTATGTAAACACTGTATAAGAACACTGTATAAGAACGGCCATACTGGGTCAGACAAATAGTCCATGCAGCCCTGTATCCTATCTGCCGACAGTGGCCAATACCAGATGCCCCAGAGGGAAAGAATACAATAGGTAATCTTCACATGATCCCTCCCCTGTCACGCACCTCCAGAGAAACAGAGGCTAGGGACACCATTCCTGCCCATCTTGGCTAATACCCATTGATGGACCTAATCTCCATTAATCTATCTAGTTCTTTTTTGAACTATGTTCAAGACCTAGCCTTCACCACATCCTCTGGCAAGGAGTTCCATAGGTTGACTGTGCACAGAGTGAAGAAAAACCTTCCTTTTGTTTGTTTTAAACTTGCTGCCTATTATTTAATTTGATAACCCCTAATTCTTCTATTGTGGGAATAAGTAAATAACTTTTCCTTATTCACTTTTTCCATACCTGTCATGATTTTATAGACCTCTATCATATCCCCGCTTAGTCTCTTTTCTAAAGTGAAAAGTCCAAGTCTTTTTAAACTCTCTTCATATGGGACCCATTCCAAACCCCTCATCATTTTTATTGCCCTTTTCTGAACCTTTTCCAATGACAATATATCTTTTTTGAGATAAGGCAACCACATCAGAACACAGTATTCAAGATGTGAGCGTACCATGGTTTTATTTAGACACAGTAAGGATATGTCTACACTTGCAGCCTAATTCAAACTAGGGCTGCAAATGTAGGCATTCAGAATTGCAAATCAAGCCCGGGATTTAAATATCCCGCGCTTGACTTGCTTCTTCCCGGCCGGGAGCCTTTTTTTTTTTTTTTTTTTTAATTTACAAGCCTGAAGTAACTGCCCGCATCTACATGCGGCAGAGAAATGGGCATTCGAAATAAAGCCCTATTTCGAACTATCCCTTAGTCTTATTCACTATCCCTTTTTTAATGATTCCTAACATTCTATTTGCTTTTTTGACTGCTGCTGCACACTGAGTGGATGTTTTCAGAGAACTGTCCACAATGACTCCAAGATCTCTCTCTTGAGTAGCTGTAGCTAAATTAGTCCCCATCATATTGTAGGCATAGTTGGGATTATTTTTTCCAATGTGCATTACTTTACATTTATCACCATTATATTTCATTTGCCATTTTGTTTCCCAGTTACTTAGTTTGGTGAGATCTTTTTGAAGCTCTTCACAGTCTGCTTTGGTCTTAACTATCTTGAGCAGTTTGGTATCATCTGCAAACTTTGCCACCTCACTGTTTACCCCTTTTTCTGGATCATTTATAAATAAATAGAATAGGATTGGTCCCAGAACAGACCCTTGGGAGACCCCTCTAGTTACTTCTCTCCACTCGGGAAAATTTACCATTTATTCCTACCCTTTGTTTCCTATCTTTTAACCAATTATCAATCCATGAAAGGACCTTCCCTTTTATCCCATGACAACTTACTTTACTTAAGAGCCTCTGGTGAGGGACCTTGTCAAAGGCTTTCTGGAAATCAAAGTATACTAAATCCACGGGCTCCCCCTTGTGCACGTTTGCTGACCCCCTCAAAAAACTCTAGCAGATTAGTAAGGCATCATTTCCCTTTACAGAAACCATGTTGACTTTCCCCCAACAAATTATGTTCATTTTTATTTCTCTTACTTCATATCATGCATCTCTTTTCTTAAAAGAAAACCCCAGCATATGCAAAATATTCCTTTTTATAATTTTAAAATGTCAAAGAGGAAAAATAAAACAACTTTAAAATACATTCATTTAAAATACCTTTTTGCATTATATCCTGGAATTTTTAAAAAAGTAATCATATACAGAGACCATGCTAGATCCTATGTAGGGTATCATCAAACAATTACACCTCATGCTTGATGAGGACCAAATCAAGATATACATCTTTCCCAAACCATCTCCCCCTTTGCCCTTCAAAGAAGTCCACAATCTCAGCAAGCTAATCATCAGAAGCAAGTTCTCCACCGGATTACTATGTGCCTGACAAATTATGTTCATACATGTATCTGTTCCCTACAGAGTACCTTCACTAGATATTTGTCCTAAGATTACATAATGAGTTGCAACATCACAGCCTAAGCCCAGTTTTTTATTTTGCCCCTATTAAGCCTCCAAACTCCCATGGAGAAGATGAAAACCCCACCTTGCCTTTGTCAGTCTGGTGGTGAGGGAAAAATTCCTTCCAAAAGTCCCAACCTTAGCCCAGCACCAGCCCAACCTCACCCCACTCCTGCCAGAAAGGCACAACTAGCATAGAGCAGATCATGATGAAATCTGGTATTTTAACTACTTTCATGGATGAGAGGATGCTCAGCCTTGTCCAGGAGAAAAACAAAAAAACTACACACTTGAATATCAATTGTCTCTTCTGTTCTTCTGACTATCCACACAATGACCTGGCATTGTGCTACATGCTTCATCTCTGTGCCAAGCAATTTTCTGGCTCTCTAGCCTTCAGTGTGCAATGACCTTCTCCAATACACCATTTAATGTATGATAAAATTATTTGCAGGTTAAAAGGCATAAAACTCCAAATAAAAATAAAGAGGAGACTATTTTGTGTGGTAGTTCTGTAATTTTACATTAATCTTTTTCATTTCTTTCTTTTAAAAGTATTTTTATCTGGACATATTTCACCACCTACTTGAAAGAGTACCATATATCACTGTTACATGCTAAACATTACCTTCTCTGACAGAGCTTCTTCTAATGTTGCTAGAGCTGTGTCCGTGTTACTGGAATCGGTCTGCAATGATTTCACTCTGTCTTTTAAATTGGTTAGCTGTTTATCTTTGTCCCTAAGTTGCTCCTGTAGATTTTCAATCTAAAAATAAAAATAGATCACAATATTAATCAATATGTTCTTATCATTTAAGCAGGGCCATAATTATCTGCATTATTAAAACAGCCACAGGTACATGTATTGTGCTATGCTGTATCCTTTAGGTAATTGCAGATCTTCTATACCATATATGATCTGCAACAGAGCCACCTCTTCTTTTGTTTATGTCTTTCAGTATCCATAGTTACATATCAGAAAATTTGGGAGCAGATGGGTGGATTTGAAGTGTGCTGGAGAAGGAGAAGGGAAACCTCAAAACCTATGGATAAGTGCCTTAACTTCTTTATGTAAACCAAGCCTTTGAAGGTGCACCCAGCACTTGTTAGCTTTTTGAAGGTACAACTAGAAGTGTTGAGCATGTAAACTATAACTGGCCATAGGCAGCTCTAATGTATATCTAGCTTTTTTAAAATTATACATATTTTGACACAATTCTCTCATTTTTCTGCCTACTCTAACTTGAACATGACCCAAAAGCAGGGCCGACTTATCCATTAGGCAGATTAGGCACAATGCCTAGGGCCCACGATCCGTTTACGGGCCCAAGAAGATATTTTAATTTCTTTTACAATTAGAAGGAAAAAAATGAACTTTTAGGGTTGAAGAAAATGTTTTAATTTTTTTCTCACATCAGAAAAAAATGAAACTTTTAGGGACATGAAAAATCTATTAAATCTTGCCTAAAACAGAAAAAAAAATGTTGAAGTATTTAAAGTGATATCAAAAATAATTTTTAATATTTTTTTATGGAGGAAGGGGCCCACGAAGGCAAAAGTGCCTAGGGTCCACAAAAGTCATTATGCGGCCCTGCCCAAAAGGCATAAGAGTAATAGTGATGTAGCTTGAATATGAGAATGGCACAAAGCATCTTGCATTTAAATTATGTCAGCCACCACAATAAGTGGGGTACAAAAATATCAAAACCAAAACTAGATGCCTGTAAAAAATATAGTATGAGGATACTCCAGCATACAACATGGAAACTATACTATCCAATGTCAATTAATTTTGACACAATACCATACTACCATAAATTACTTTTTTGTTACATTTTAGTACTACTTGGGTATTTTATTATTTAACCATCTTCCAGCTATTAATATTTTTTGTTAAAATGTTGAATTATTCTAATAAAATCTTGGTGCAGATTCTCACTTCTGCCTGGATCCCTTCTGCACCACTCTGGCAGCACAAAATAAGCAGCAAGCTGCTCTTATACAATGCCTGGAGATTTCTAACACAGAGAAATTTCTGTGTGATATAAAGTCAGTGTATTTAGCTCTATCCCACCAGCTCCTGGCCCTCTCTACAGTAAGAGACGTAATTGCGGTGTGCCAGAAACATAAGTTCAATAGTCCTTTGAGGCAGTTGTAGTTATGACAGGGAGGGGAAAGTGGCTTTCTACTGGCCCAAAGACTATGGAAGAGGAAAGGTGATGTTGAGCCACCTAGCTCTGTTATCTCCCTGACTAAATCCTGCATACAGTGGAGCTCAACAGGACTGAAGGATCAGGGGTCTGATATTCATACTCTACAAAGCCCCCTCCCCATAATTTTCCATTTAATTCAGTAGGATGACAAATGAACTGTAGAAACATATCCCACATGTTGCCTGGAAATAAGTGAAATGCTTTTCTGGATGAATTCCCCCATGTGCTAGAAAGGCTTTGCCTCTGTGTACCCATATCTTACATGGGACTGATCGTACAAAGCACCCTATGATGGAGTGCTGGCCATAGGATGGGGGACATGGGGAAATGGTCATAGGATCCATTGTGATCACATCTGCACACATGAATCTACTTGCAGATTACACCCACTGCCCTCTGTGGACATTATACCTACCTACTATGTGTCTTTATGGTGCAATCCATAGACAAGTAATGGGGCTTGGTTCATCTTAACTTTTTATGGAATGCATACTCTGAACAGTCATTCTCCACCAGAACTCTTGCTCTTAGCCAGTTTTGCTATTAGGTAGTAAAAGTTGATTCCTTAACTTTTAAAGGCAAAAAATAGTAACAAGGCAGGAATGGTCAACTATGATATAAAATAGAGAAAGCCTGCTGTGGTATCAATTTATAATATATATGTCACAAGATACCTGTTTTCACACAAAACCACTCCTTGTACACTGAAAACTCCTACTGACTTCAGTGTGAGTCATGCTTACACAAAGGTTTCAGGACTGGGATTGAAAAAACTGTGCCAAATCTGCTGTATGTTGCAGCAAAGTCAGTAACATAAAATATTTTGTGGGTAACTGATTCACAATAACTGCATGTAAAGCAGGCTCCTAATAGGAAGAACCTGCGATATGGATCAAGTTGAACAAGTATGAAACAGCATATCTGGCAAATAAACCGTGTACTGGCAGCAAACCAGGCACTTTTATCCATTATCTATAGCCTGAGAACAAACCAGCTAAACTTCAGATTATAACTCTTGCACATGATTGGTAGCCAGGATCTTCTCTTGGGGACTACTTTAGTTACAACTGATTGCATTTTTTATTTCTCTTACTTCACATCATGCACCTCTTTACTTTAAAAAAACCCAGTATGCAAAATATTCTTTTTATAATCTTAAAATGTCAAAGAGGAAAAATTAAAACAACTTTAAAATACATTAATTTAAAATATTTCTTTTTGCATTCTATTCTGGAAATTTTTTAAAAGTAACCATATACACAGACCATGCTAGATCCCATGTAGGGTATCATCAAACAATTACACTTCATGCTTGATGAGGACCAAATCATGAACTATCTCTCTCCCAAACCGTCTTTCCCTTTGCCCTTCAAACAACTTCACAATCTCAGCAAGCTAATCATCAGAAGCAAGTTCTCCACAGGATTAGGGAACATAAACTCATTGTGGCACCAGATCCTGCTAGAACAACAGAAGCAACACATGCAGATATACTTCCCCTGATATGATGATCAATATCTCCTACAACACACCTTTCAATATCCCTGGGTGTAAGACATGCCTATCTCAACATGTAGTGTACCTCATTCAGTACCTCAAATGCCCCTACAGCCACATGGTGAAATGAATCACTACACTCTCAAATGAATTCATGCAGAAAAATGATAAAAGCTTTTTTTAAAAAAACCATTATCACGCACAGGCAAACATCTTTCACAAAGTGATCACTCCATATCTAACCTTTCAGTCCTGATCCTCAATGGATACATGTATAACATCTTCAAAAAACAAACCTGGGAACTTAAATTTATAACTTTGCTGGACACAATAAACCATGGAATTAACAGAGACAGTCATTTATGGCCCAAAAGAGATGTTTACTGTCCACTTCATTTTAAGTGATTGCCTACAACACATGTTAACCCCTTATGTATTACAATCTGTCCCACCTTGTATTAGCTTAGGGTATGTCTAGACTACAGAGTTTTTTTCGAAAAAAGTGGCCTTTTTTAAAAAAAACTTTGAAATTAAATTGAAAGAACGCGGCTTTTTTTTCCACAGAGGTAAACCTACTTTTACAAGGAAGAACACTTTTTTTCGAAAGAGCTCTTTCAAAAAAAGACATTCTTGACCACAAACAGGGCTTTTTTGAAAGAGAGTGTCCAGATTGCCTGGGTGCTCTCTTTCAAAAAAGCAGCTCGCTTTTTCGAAAGACTTGGGGCTGTCTAGACGATCTCTTTCGAAATAGGCTTTTTTGAAAGATCTCGTAATCTAGACGAACCCTTAGATTCTTTCTTTCTTTCTTTCTTTCTTTCTTTCTTTCTTTCTTTCTTTCTTTCTTTCTTTCTTTCTTTCTTTCTTTCTTTCTTTCTTTCTTTCTTTCTTTCTTTCTTTCTTTCTTTCTTTCTTTCTTTCTTTCTTTCTTTCTTTCTTTCTTTCTTTCTTTCTTTCTAACTGAAGAACAGCTCTGTGAAGCTCAAAAGATTGTCCCCTTCCATCAAAAGAAAACATCTTCTTTTGCTGGATTGTCATCTCACCTACCTTCTCTTTCATATTCTGTTACCAACAGTAACTACTACATAGTCATAGTTTGGGAGGAGTACAAGAGGACATAGCCCCCCCCCCCAGCCATGGGGAGGGGGTATCACATGGAGTCATGTGCCATTTCTCCCTCTCCCCACATATTTCTCACAACATTGAGCTGCCCTGAAGGCCTTGCTGAGTTTGGTCTGATTAGAAGGGAGGCACACTGTGTCTCTTCCTCCAATCCCAACTTATTTCAGCTCATGGGGAGTGGATGGGACAGGACAGAATTGATGTTCTCTTGTGCTCTGGATCGCTGCCTCAGCAGCTGGATGCCACTTCCTAGGACCTAGTGCCCCCTGTGTACTGTAGAATGGTGAATGTCCACATGGGGAAAGCAAGGCAAGAGGGGACAGAGAGGGCTGGGGTAGAGGGGTGAGGCGAAGAGACAGTAGGATAGAGTTGGGGGAAGAGAAAGGAATGGGGGTTGGAGGGCAGGAAGCAAGAGCTTGGCATGTAGTATCCCTGTGGCAGCAGCTGCAGCAGCACCAGAACAGCGACATTGCTACAGTAGCCGGTATTGGATTAGCCATAGTAGAATCTGGGACTATACAATTACGCAACAGCAGCCCATGTACCACTCCAGATGTGCCAGAAAGCCAGTGAGCCAAAGGAACTGGCTTCAGTGTGCATGCATGTGCACTCTGTCTACCCCCCAAATACGGCATTCCAACTATGCCTATGGGCTCATAACCTAGCAGCAACAATACTGCAAACTTCATACAATTTCTTAACAGTAAAAGTCATAGAGTATGGAAACATGAACAAAAATAAAAAAATATACAAGAGGGAAGACAGACCAAATCAGAGCTGATCATCTGGCAATTACTATAACACGTATGAAGCCATGCTTATGTAAACATACAACTTTTCAGTATCATCAATCCAAAAACAAACCCTCGACAGTCTAGAAAATCTGTACCACTTCCATCACTTGAGCTTTCTCCTCCACCCCTTATTATTTATATTATTGAATGTTTTTGGGGTGTAAGATTCAGGAATCCTTGGTTCTGTTCCGAGCTCTGCAAGTGATCATCTATAAGACATCAGCAAATTGCTTTACCTGTATGCTTCAGTAGGTCTACTATGTAAAATGGGTTTAAAAAAAGAATAACTTGATTTTTGTGAAGTTTTCCAAGTGATACAAAATCTTCAAAAAAGCATGACTCTGGATAATTGGGAAAGTAACGCCATCCCAAATGGCCAGAAAATGCTTCCACCGAGCAAGACAACTTGCATTAATCATTATTGAAGCCGATTTTCTTCTATAAAATATGGAGTTTAGTTAGGTTTTAAGAAATGCTAACTTAGTATCAGTTGGTCTCAGTTCCAATGACCAATGAGAGTAGAGTAAGAACCCTTTCTGTTCGAATATCTATATGCACACAAATGCAGAACTATCACAGCAGTTTTACTTTTTCTGGATGTTGTCCACTTCATGTCTTCTGAGGTGGAATAGAATAAGGAGAAGGATATACCCGCATATTTAAAAAATGATTAATGGAGCTACTATGCACAATGTTCCCAATTCTGCAACTAATCCTGCACTAACAGAACCTTTGGTCAGGTTGCTCCACTGTCATTCTATTTCTGTTGGCTGTAATCCTTCAAATATGTATCCAAGGTGAAAATAAATTCATTTTATGGCAAAAATCACTGAACAAATTAAGGACAAGTTACACTTGGCTGTTATTCAGCCAAATAGCAGTCCTTGGAGAGCATCAGTTTGGTTTTTTTTGTTTTTGTTTTTTTACATTCATTATAACAGAGAGCTTAATAAAGAAACTGTCAAGAATGTTATCATCTTCCTCTCCCAGATGAAGCACAGAACTACTTGGCTGCTGGAGGGTTATACACACAGTAACGTTAATGGCTCAAAAACTCCATTTTCATGCTCATACTGTAGCTCAAGTTTACAAGATATTTTAAGTGACACACACTGGTTGAATCACTTTGATTTTCCTCTATTTAAAAATAAACAAATATTTTAAATAATATGCTCACTTTCATACAAAATGTTTCCAAGAATTTTATCACATACTTTTTTAGGCAGATTTATAAAACAAGTTTTCTTACATAATATGTTATAGATGTGACTGCCTAAGCAACTGCCACCGACTTCCTGTCACTGACTTACTACTGTATGTATATACAGCTTGAAGTTTGTAGATATTTCATGGCTCTTGAAAATCTTTACAACTAGAGGCTTACATGGCTAAAACCACTGTTTAATGATGAAAAAATACATATCTTTAGCATTGTGACTGTTTTTTTAATAATCTTGCAAGAGTCCTATTTGAATACTGATGTAGAATAAAGACAACTTTTTTCAATAAAGTAATGTTCCAGCTTTCTACGGCTGATATATTATATAAAATCCTGTAATATGATGATGATGGGCGATCACTTATTGCCAAGTATGATCATCTTCTGTAGTTGTGGACCCTTTAGTGGCTGATAAGGTTGATCCTTGAACCAGAAGTTCTATTACAATGAGGACAGATGTTTCCAGGTACAGCAGGAGGCTGCTGACCATGACTAGAAGCCAGTCTCCTCTTCCTCCTGCACTTCTTCTCCTCCTCAGCTTGTCAGTGGGCAAATTCAAAATGCAGGGGGCCACTGCGTAGGAGTTGTCTCCATTTTGAGCAATGCTGGGTGAGTGTCTCCCAAGTGTCAACATCAATGCTGCACTTCTTTAAATTATCCTTTAGCAAGTCCTAAAGTCCAAACTTGAACATGTTTACTGATGATTCCACATGTCTTGGTCTCACCCTCAACATCAAAAAGACCAAAGTGCTCCAATAGCCCTCTCCATATGAAATACCATATGCCCCACGTACAGAGCTCGACAAATAATGCAATCTACTTGCTCGTGGCAAGTAGATTGCAACCCAGAAGAGCCAGGTTCGGGCGATCTGTGCATGTGCAGAAAGCGTGGATAGCTGGACAGTGTAGCTGGTGATCAGGGCTCGCCACGGTTCGGCGAGCCCTGCCCATGTATTAAAATTAATGGAGAGGCACTGGAGAGTGTCAATCATTTTCTCTACCTTGGAAGTTAGTTTTCATCCAAGGCAGATATTGATGTAGAAATCCAGCATTGTCTGAGCTGTGCCAGTGCAGTCTTTGCTTGTTTATGGCACAAGGTTTTTGAAGATCATGATATTCAGACAGACACCAAGCTTTTTATCTATCAAGCCGTCATTCTCCCAAAACTAATGTATAAGTCTGAAACCTGGTCAACCTATAGACATCACCAACACTGCCTCCACAAGATCTTGAAGATCAAAAGGAAGATAAGCACATTAAAGGTATGTCTACACTACAAAGTTAATTCGAACTAACAGCCGTTAGTTCGAATTAACTTTCAGAGGCGCTACACAGGCAAACTGCTAGTTCAAACTTAATTCGATCTAGCAGAGCGCTTAATTCGAACTAGGTAAACCTCATTCTACGAGGACTAACGCCTAGTTAAAATTAAGTAGTTCGAATTAAGGTGCCGGTGCCAGGTGCAAGCCTGCCAGCACCCAGCCAGCAGACCCTGCACCTGGAACGGCATGAGCCAGCCACCCGCTGCCACCCAGCCCTCTGCCTCTTCCCGGGACCAGGCTGGCGGCTCCCAGGAGCCTGCCCAGGGCCGCAAGAGGCGGGTGCCCGCCTGGTCTAGTGTGGAGATCGTGGACCTCATCCACGACCTCCGCACTAGGCACAGGAAAGTGGACGTCTAGGGCAGGATAGCTGCCAGCCTGGCCACCCAGGAGCAGGTTCGCATGAAAATCAAGGTGGTCGAGTGAGACCCTGACCCCTGAGCTTAGAACATAAAAACATAAGAATGGCCGTACTGGGTGAGACCAAAGGTCCATCTAGCCCAGTAGCCTGTCTACCGACAGTGGCCAACACTAGGTACCCTGGAAGGGATGGACCGAAGACAATGACCAAGCCATTTGTCTCGTGCCATCCATCTCCAGCCTTCCACAAACAGAGGCCAGGGACACCATTTCTACCCCCTGGCTAATACCACTCCATGGACCCAACCTGCATGAATTTATCTAACTTCTCTTTAAACTCTGTTCTAGTTCTAGCCTTCACAGCCTCCTCTGGCAAGGAGTTCCACAGGTTGACTATTTGCTTTGTGAAGAAGAACTTTCTGTTATTAGTTTGAAGCCTGCTACCCATTCATTTCATTTGGTGTCCTCTAGTCCTTCTATTATGGGAACTAATGAAGAACTTTTCTTTATTCACCCTCTCCACCCCACTCGTGCTTTTATAGACCTCTATCATATCCCCCCTCAGTCTCCTCTTTTCTAAGCTGAAAAGTCCCAGTCTCTTTAGCCTCTCTTCATATGGGACCTGTTCCAAACCCCTGATCATTTTAGTCTCCCTTTTCTGAACCCTTTCCAAGGCCAAAATATCTTTTCTGGGGTGAGGAGATCACATCTGTACATAGTACTGAAGATATGGCGTACCATAGTTTGATACTTCCCCTCCTTGTTCCCCTGGCTTCCCCCTTCTAGCTCCCTCCTCCCAGGTTTCCCCTTCCCCTCTCCCACCCTCTCTCTTCCCCTCTCCCACCTCCTTTTCCCAGTATCCCCAGAGGTTAATCCCCCCCCCCCACCAGTTTTGTTAAATAAAGAAAGTTTCTATTTTTGAACACACGTGTCCTTTATTTTGTACATCAGGAAGGGGGGCTACGGAAGGGTAAGTGGAAGAAGGTAAGGGAGGAATTGGGTACGAGGCCCGATGGGGAGGACTGGGGTGGTTCTGCGGGCTCCTCGGAGTGGAAGCTCTCCTGCAGACCCCCAATTGACCTCCCCCCACACCGGATGACAGCCTGTGGCAAGTGCAGCCGGGCTGATGGCCAAGTGCTATGATGTGCCAAGTGTGGGCATTCAGGGCACTCCAAGCCGGGACTGATTTGCTGTCCCTCATCGAGTTAGGCAAGCAAGCGGGGAACCCCTGAGAACAGTCTGTCTGGGGTGGGGGCCGGGTCCCTTTAAGCACAGCCCTCGGCTAGCCTGAGACAGCAGTTCCACGCTCTAAGTCCTAATCTGATGCCCTGCCAGCACTGCTTCTGGCCATCCTTAACCTCGGTTCAGGGTCCACTCAATGTGGACATGCTAGTTCGAATTAGCAAAATTCTAATTCGAACTAGTTTTTAGGTCTAGATGCACTAGTTCGAATTAGTTAATTCGAACTAAGCTAATTCAAATTATGTTAGTTCGAATTAGTGCTGTAGTGTAGACATACCCTAACATTAGTGTTCTGGAAGAGGTAAAGACCACCAGTATGGATGATGATCATCAGGCAATGATCATCTGTCCACAACACTGCTGGACTGGTCACATTGTTCCGATGCCAGACCATCACCCTCCCAAAACAAGTCCTGTTTTATAAGCTGAAATAAGGATATTGTAAAGTGGAAGACATTTTATCAAACAAATTCTGAAATGCTTAACTAAACATTGGTTTGAAGCAGTGATGTACTGTTCAAATTAAATATATCCTCTAATTTTTAAGAGGAAGCAATGTTTTAATCTCCTATATGACATTTAGGAGAGTCCTGGCAAACTGGCAAAAAAATGTTGAATATGATTGACACTGCAACTCTAATGGTTCAGTGGGCCTTTATGAAGGAAATACTCTTCTTAAATCATTCCATATCAACCTCACAGTTGACCAACATGTTCCACATTAATCACAAAGATCTAGTGTACAGCTTAATGCAGCTGCTCCAATATTATCTCATTAGTTTAACATTAATCTGAAAAAATAGTATAAATACTATGTTAAAAATCCAGTTCCAGTGAAAATCATTAAACAGATCAGGGCTGCAGTCTTTATGTGAAAAAATTCTCTCTCTAGAGATTGATATGTGACCTCATATAGCTAAAATCTCATTTCATTAAGTGTTCCTGCTTACGGATTTCATATTAAAGCTCCAGGTAAGAAAAGCATCCCTAGTCAGGACAGCAGTTTCGATGCTTAAAATTAAGTAAGTGCTTCATCATGGTCTTGAATCAGGGCCTAAATCTTTACTTTGATAGAATCCAGCAGAGCATGCATTAGACCAGATTCTGCTCCTGCTGAAATCAATAGAAAATTTGCCATTGACTTCATATAATAATGCAGTACAGGCAGTCCCCGACTTACGCGGATCCGACTTATGTCGGATCCGCACTTACGAACGGGGCTTTCTCGCCCCGGAGGTCGAGGTGGTGGATTGCTACCTGCGAGCTCCGGGGCGAGAAAGCCCCATTCGTAAGCTGCTCCGGTGCCCCTGGTCTGCTGGAGACCGTCTCCAGCAGACCAGGGGCACCGGGCGGGTTCCCGCGCTTCTGAGGCTTTGCCAGAGCAAAGCCTCAGAAGCGCGGGGAACCGCCGCTGCTGCCGCTTCAGTCCCGGTGCCTGTGGTCTGCTGGGGACCGTCCCCAGCAGACCACAGGCACCGGGACTGAAGCGGCAGCAGCAGCGGCTCCCCGCGCCTCTGAGGCTTTGCTCTGGCAAAGCCTCAGAGGCGCGGGATCCCGCCGCGGCTGCGGCTTCAGTCCCGGTGCCTGTGGTCTGCTGGGGACGGTCCCCAGCAGACCACAGGCACCGGGACTGAAGCGGCAGCAGCGGCGGGGTCCCGCGCCTCTGAGGCTTTGCCAGAGCAAAGCCTCAGAGGCGCGGCACCCCGCTGCCGCTGTGGCTCTGCTCCCCGTGTCCCTGGTCTGCTGGGGGGGGCGCAGCTAGTGTGCCCCCCCCAGCAGACCAAGCTTTTGTTTTGGACCCTGGGGCAGAGCAGCTTGGGCGCTGCCGATTGGTCCTGCAGCGCCGCTCTGGGCACTACTGGACCAACCTGGCAGCACCCCAGCTGCTCTGCCCCAGGTCCTGATTCAGCCGCTGCTGGTCAGTTTCAGCAGCGGCTGAATCAGGACGCCTGGGGCAGAGCAGATGGGGTGCTGCTGGGTTGGTCCAGTAGCACCGAGGAGCGGTGCTACTGGAGCAACCCAGCAGCACCCCAGCTGCTCTGCCCCAGGCGTCCCCAAGTCAGCTTCTGCTGAAACTGACCAGCGCTGACTACAGGAAGCCCGAGGCAGAGTTGCTCTGCCCCGGGCTTCCTGGAATCAGCTGCAGATCAGTTTCAGCAGCAACTGACTTGGGGACGCCTGGGGTTCTTAAGTTGATTCTGTATGTAAGTCAGAACTGGCGGTCAGTTTCAGCAGCGGCTGAATCTGGACGCCAGTTCCGACTTACATACAGATTCAACTTAAGAACAAACCTACAGTCCCTATCTTGTACGTAACCCGGGGACTGCCTGTATTAATGAAACACAACTTTTATCCAAAAGAGCTCAAAGATTTCAATAGAAGCAGAAGCAGAACCAATATTACTGATATAGATGATCTAGATTATTTAGAATATACTAGATTATTTAGTACAAATCTAAAGCCAAATTCTCTGCTCATTTAATCCTGCTGAATTCAGCCAAGTTATATCAACAGAAATTTGGCCCTTAATGAGCAAAAATTTACAATCACCTCAAAACTGGGATACACCTTGGCATGAAAACAAATCTGATTTAAACCTATTTATTTACATAACAATGAGTGAAGTCAACTGAAGATATTTTTTACAATTGACAATTAGCATTTAGGGGTTTATGTGTAATATGGGCACACACATACACACAAACACACAAACAAAGAGCACAGGTATATGTTCACATGCTAGTTAGTAGTAATTCCTTTACAAAAATGTGTCACAATCTGAAAAGTGGTTAGGTCAATATGTCAGCTAGTACAGTGTCTGTATTATATCATAATTTAAACATTTTACAGTGTGATGATGTGAGTACATGACATTACTGGGGGTGAGAAAAAAATCTTCACTTGCTCTGTGACACAGTAAAAGAAAAGGCACACCACATAGCAACAATGCAAATGTATGGCGTGTATCAGTGGAATTGCTGACATTATTTCAGTTTTGATATTTAAATACTTAAATATATATCACAGCAATTGGATAAATTCTGCCACTCCATGTCTGGAATTTGGCCCAGCATTAAGAGTTAAAACTCAGGAGCCACTACCTACTCCATCTCCCTGAGTATGACTTGCTAATTATCTTTCTCGAAAAAACAGAAAGAGGGTGGTGGAGGGGGACGAGGTGCTGGGAAGATATGACACAGATCAGCTCATTACTGTAAATGACCTCTATTTAACACATAGCAATATTTTTGTTCATGTGCATATTTTTACACAGACATATAAATAGGAGAGGTGTTAATGAGTTGGGAACTTTTATTTTATAGCACTCTAATTGTCACATCCAAAACTATATTAACTGGTACGTGCCATGGTATGTATCTTTACTTTCACTCCAGTATTAATGATTCTAACAACTACTTCATGACCCCCTGTGGAATATCTAAGACATAGCATGTTTCAGTTTCATCAAAATATATTTTCAAATGGAGAGGGGAAATACCTGGAGAGTGTTTCCAAAAATAGTAATCATTATTTGAAATTGAGATCTGCTCTTTCATTATTATCAGCTCAACCTCCCCATTGTAGGCACCCCTAATTAAAGTACTTATTTCCTATGTGCAATGCTTATCTGAATTCCAAAGCATTTACACGATTTCCTTCCTCTTAAAAACTAATTTTAAAATTTGATCCAAGCTTTAACCAAGAAAACATGTTCTAAAATCTTACAGCATTTAACAAAATTCTTCCCTCAGTGGTAAAGAGAACAGGCAGCAAATTAAAAACATCCCCACTGAATTACAACTATTTTCAAATAGATCATTCAATTAATTGCCCACAGATAAAGCAACACTGAAATGACCTGTTAGTCTCCTACTTACACTGGTACTGGCCTAAATCTGAAGTAGATCCATTAAAATTATTTAGACTATATTGTTGTAAATTAAAAGGAAAAGCAAACTTTTTGTTTAAATGAGGGGATGGACAGGAGTTTACTAATGATCTGCTAACACAGACAAGATTTCATGGTTACCTAATCTTGGATAGATCTCTCCGTAGGATTAGGGTGGGCAAAAGGATTTAGTATTCTTAAATACTAAAATCTTGTAACACATCAAATTAACTACCACTTCACAGGCTTTTTAAACTGACAATTACATAGGTTCTGACAGATTATTGCACATTCTCTTGCTCTAATACTTGGGTTCCCAAACTGGGAGGTGTACCCCCTAGGGGGAGGCATTAAGAAATTCCAGGAGGGGCGCGAGGTGACCCATCCTCCTCTCTCCCCCCCCCCCATCAAGTTTTGCTGCCCTGCTCAGTTCCCTTTTTTTTTTCCTCAACAAGTTTTGCTGCTATTTTGGGGGCGTGAGGGTTTTTCAAAAATCAAAAAGGGGTGCATGATGCCAAAAAGTTTGGGAACCACTGATCTAACATATGTGTGTGTATCCACATATATAGCAGGTAGTAGCGACTGTCTCAGGAATGCTTCTTGAGTACTCAATGGATTACGTTAAATCTCACCTGCTGACATTCTTTGTAATTCTACAGAAATCTACTTTTCCCCTAAAATTACTTTCATTATCCAAATTAAACCTAAGAAACTGTACTGTGGAATTTGCAAGAAAACAACACAATCAAAGAAAGCTTTTCAAAATAGTACCTTTAAAAATCTACATTAAGATACAACAGAATTTTTCAGAGAAATTGTTGTTTGGCCTCTGTATGAAATCTTAAAACATTTGCTAATGCAATTAATTTAGCGCAACTTGTTATCCACTCTGCTTGGATATATATATATATATATATATAAGTTTTAAATTATTTAAACAACAAATATTTTGTAAAACTGGCTTTGAATCCTAAAATTAATTTTGTTTGATTCCTCTTAGTTTCTCTAGACCTAATTCATTTTTTGAAACTCCAAACACATTACAGCACGAATCATCATATTCCAGCAAAGTGAATAAAATAAATAAGATTATTTTAATTTACACCTAAAAGCAAAATGCAGGAAAAACAGAAGTTGTGATTATAATTTTTCATTCTTTATTTTAATAAAGAGCTTACATATTTTAAGAAACCAAATTCCAAGCAATATTTTACAAATTATTATAACATTCTAAGAAGAGGCTACTCACCTGTGCACTAACAGATGTTCCCTATGGGTGCTCCACTCCAGGTTTTTGTTTGTCCCTGTACCTTTATTCAGAGATTTTCACAGCAGTATCTGCACAGGCTCCTCATACACTGACAGTGCCTCAATAGCACATGTGCAGCACAGACTCCTCAGTTCCTTCTCTATGATGGAGAGCACTGTTGTCAGATGGGTAGCGGAGCTCCCACCAAGACACTTATCTGAAAGAACATCAGTTACTGGACAGGTGAGTAACCTCCTGTTTGAGAGAGAGATGATCCTGTGGGTAATCCACATCAGGTGACTGAACAGCAGTATCATTTAAGGAGGTAGGGACTTTGGATCTGGTAAGAAAGCTGTAGACAACACAGTTCAGCTCATTCGAGTGATCGGGGTCCATGAGTAAGAGTGTAATGTTTAGCAAAGGTGTGCTCTGAAATCCAGGTGGCAGCTTTGCAAATATCTGTGAAGGGAATGTTACGTAAGAATGCCATAGATGTTGACTTGAATTTGATTGAGTTTACTCTGACAGAAGTTGGAGGTTTCATCATCTTTAGTTGGTAGAATAAGCAGATGAAGTCTGCTATCCAATTGGATAGTCTCTGGCAAGAGATTGATTTGCCTCTGGATCATTCTGCAGTTGAAACAAAAAGTTTAGGGGAATTCTAAACTGCTCAGTACTATCCAAATAAAAGGACAATGTTCTGCTCTTGTTGAGCCTTTGCATCAGTTATTCCAAAGTATTTGCATGCAATATAGCGGGAAAGGTTGGTAAGTGGATAGAATTGTTGATGTAAAAGGATGAGTGTACCTTAAGAAGAAATTTGGGATGCATCTGCAGCATGAATTTTCTTTAAAATAACATATAGAGTACTGTGAGCCGACCATCAGTACTCCAAGTTCTACCAGATGTCTACCAGAACCCTTGGTAACTAATTGACCATTCATTATCAGTGGGAAATAGGTCAATGGAGGGATGATAGGAGTTACTATAGAGAACTTTCTGGGTGTCTGGCTGGTGAGTCTTGCCCACATGCTCAGAGTTTAGCTGATCGCCATATTTGGGGTCGGGAAGGAATTTTCCTCCAGGGTAGATTGGCAGAGGCCCTGGAGGTTTCTCGCCTTCCTCTGTAGCATGGGGTACTGATCACAGCTGGAGGATTCTCTGCATCTTGGAGTCTTCAAAGTATTTGAAGGCTTCAATATCTGAGATATAGGTGAGCGCATTATTTTAGGAGGGGTGGGTGAGATTCTGTGGCCTGCACTGTGCAGGGGGTCAGACTAGATGATCATAATGGTCCCTTCTGACCTTAAAGTCTATGAGTCTGTGAGATGTAATCAGAACTAAAACCTCAGATTTGTGGACAGATGCAGGCTAGAACTTGTTCCTAATGGCTCAAATGTTTGGTGTACCTAGCATGTGAGGACCAAGTGCAGGTTCCAGAGTTAAGTTGGTGATCTAATGTCTGGGTATAAGGTCAAGAGGCCCTTGAGGAACTGCTTTGTGATGGGGTACATAAATTATAACAATGAAATTCCATAATTGCTGCTAGATGTAACTTTATGGAGCTAAAGGAAAGTGCAAATAATTTAAGCTCTAAAACAGGTGGGCAATAAGATGGTGGCAGTTCACCATTGGCAGGCTGCCACCACTATATTTACCAGCACTTCAGCAGGTATGAGTGCTTGCACTCCCGTTGGCCGCAGATCATCATTCTTGGCCAATGGGAGCTGCAGGAAGTGGTGCAGACTGGGACACTGATTCCTACAGCTCTTATAAGCTAGGAATGGTGATCCATGGCCAACAGGAGCTGCAATCTCCCATACCTGTGGAAGTGCAGGTACATATAGCAGCAGCCCAACAGGAGCTAACCCTGGTAAACTGGATCCAGCCCACTGCTGCTCTAAAAGTCTACTATAAGTGAAAGAGATGCAGAAGCAGGAATGGTTTGCCTGACAGAGCACTAGTGACTGAACCTAGTCCACTTATGGAGACAGATGGTACATGTGCATTATGTTCTGCTATGTAATAGTACTCTGTGTACCTGTTCAGAGCAGTCTGGTTCCCCAATAGAAAACTATGCTTTGAAGTGCAGCATTGTTATTTTGGGATGATGTAGTTGACCCCATAATTGTGATAATGGGTTCAGAAGGGGGGCAAATGGAATCGTGAGCAGACATCCTCATTACAAATGGGTATCATGACTGTCTAGACCACACAGAGGCTATCAGTATGACCCTCATCCTCTTCAACAGTGTTTTTTGTAATATCCTGTGAAGTAGTGTTATGGGAGCAAATGTGCATAGTATATTACGATTCCGTTTGATCATGAATGAGTCTACTCTTTCAAGAGCTCTCCAAGGCCTACTCTGGACAGAATTACAGGAATTTCTTGTTGGTTGTGGTTGTAAAAAGATCCAGTTGTAAGTATCCCCATATTTTGAATATGAAGGATGGTATTATTTATCTCCCATTCATGATCAAAGGGGAAAGATCTGCTGAGCTCATCCACAGTGGTATTTAGTGAACTGGGTAGGTAGGAGACTGAAATTTGGATATTGTCTTAGGAGGCACCAATTCCAAAGTTTCATAGCAGAATGAGTGGGATGGAGCATATAAAAATGTGGAGGCAATGCTGTCAGTCATTGTCCTGAGGTTTTTGTTCTTGATGTGTGGGATAAATTGGAGGCAGGCATGGTGAACCACTCAGAGCTCTAAAAGATTTACGTGTAGTGAGGTTTCTGTAGAGGACCATAGTCCCTGAGTGGTATGGTGAGAAATATATGCCCCCCATCCCATGAGGAAAGCACCCGTGGTAATTATAATGGAGGGGTAGTCCTGTAAAAATGGAACTTTGGACCAGAGTTTGTGCAGTAGAGCCCACCATGTGAGTGAGTCCTTGACTTTGGTAAGGTACGGATAAAAGTCTGTTTAGATCAGGGTGGGCAATAAAACAGCAATGGTTCACCAGGATTAGTTCCTGGCAGACTGATACAGTTACATTAACCTGTGCCTCCACAAGTACCAGTCAATTGCAGCCGGTTACAGTGATCTGCAGCTAACGGGAGCTGCAATGGCCCGTAACTGCAGATGCACAAGTAAATATAGTGGTGGGGGCCCACCAGGGGCTAAGCCTGGCAATATTTGCCCATCCCTGGTTTAGATGATGCACATTTGATCTGTAGACAGTGGTCATCCAATCCAGTCAGCATCACATATATAAGCATGCAGTCTTGATTACAAAAGAGCAAGACGCCATATGACAAAGAAGTTGCAAACGGTCACAGAGAGTGCACTGTGGCCTGTTCCACAACTCGGTGACCAGATTTTTATGATGCTGAATCTCTCAAACGAAAGAAATACCTGTCAGGTTATGGAAACAACATGAGTGCCTGTAACCCAGTCAGTGGGGTGGACCTCCCCCGACCTGAGCTCAATGAAGGACTTCTGTCGCCAAGTCAGTGGGCAGCCACTCTGCCTCACTATACGGCTGCTCAGTCATACACAGGGAATCAGTTGTAGCACTGGTTCCGAGGTCTGGACCTATAGCAAGGCTGAGCACAGAGACAATAAGCCTCAATCAGGGTGGGCAACACTAGTTCCGAGGCTCAGGCTTGTGGTCAGGCCAAGCACACACTCAAGAAGCCCTGGCCCTCACTCAGGATGGGCAACAATAGTCCAGAGGCTCAGGCCAGTCACCGGGCTGAGTCTTTTAAATAAGCAGTCATTAAGCTTGGGCTCTAGTTCAGGGCATGGCAACAAATGATTCATAAGGGCTCAGGCCTGGGTTCATGCAGAGCATTTAAAGCAATAATCGATAAGACCACGCCATAGCTCAGGGTGGAGTAACAAATGCTAGCAGACTGTTCCAGTGTTCAAGCCTACACACAGGCCGAGCAACAATCAACAAGGCCCCAGTTTCAGGATGGAGCACTACATGGCCGGGTCTCCTTGCTCAGATGGAGAGCCAACAATCACAAGTAGTTTTCCAAGAGAAGTGGGAGGAGACTGCCATAGTTTTGTTGGCAGAGAGTACACATGCCTGCCTGCTCTACTGTGTCCCAGCCCAGGGCACTAACAATGGTAAATCTGCCTGCCATCGGGTCAGCAGGAATCCTGGCTGCAACATGCTGACTCTCACAGGTTCTGGTTCAGCCAGAATATGTCTAGACTACAGGGTATCTCAGAAAAGCCCTGTGGCATGAAAGGAACATGTCCGTTTTTCCGGAAAACATGTCGGAAAAGCGGACACATTTTGTCGGCATCCCTGTAAACATCATTTCACGAGGAAAAAGGGATGTTCTGAAAGAGGGGTTTTTCCTGACATTTGGTCCCATGTAGACGGGCCAAATGTCGGAAAAGCCTCTTTCAGACGAAAAGCAGAAAAATAAACACAAATTGCAGTTTGCAATTTGCATATCTTTTTCCAACTTTTCTTTGTAGTGTAGACATAGGCCAAGACTAAGGTTGGTTATCCCTGGGCTACTTCCAACTTCCTCCTCCAGGCATATCTGGTTCAAAAACAGGTCTTATGGGCCATTGAGGGCTGGAACCTCTGTCAGGGTAGGTAGTCCATTGGGGTCAAAGTCTGTCTGTGGTCCCAGCGGTCCTCACCAGTCCTTAGAATAATGGCTGTGAAGGTAACTAATTTGAATGTTTGCTTTTTAATGAACATGTTAAGTCATCAGAGATTGAGAGTGGACAGCCATCCTCTACTTTTTTTTCAAAAACAGAAGTAAAACTCTTTTCCTCCTCCCTGTTCCTATTTGTAGGAGATGTTACATCTCCTGGAGGAGCAAATGGGGTCCCTGAAGATGGATGGATTGGGGAAGTGGGGATATGGACAGGAAAGGAATGGAATAGCCCAATCAGATGACCGCTAGGGCCCATCTGTCCATCGTGATGGTTTGCCAGTTATTGCAGAATGGGAGCAAATGGTGTCCAAAAGGTTTGAAAGGTAGTATAAGCTTGGAATGGGTGGAGGTCTTCTACATCCTCAACCAAAGTTTCAAATCTCCTTATTAGGTGGAAGGGTTTGGGATAATGCTGATAGTGTGGAGTGTCATCATTGATGCTATGATGACTGGCAGGGGTAATAATCTTTTCTGGTCATTCCAGCCATTCAGTTAACTAAATTGCCTGTAAAGTTTAAAACCATAGACAGTGTGTCCAAAAGAGTCTCCAGGAATGCTAGGAAAGTAGGAAGTGAGGTAGTAGGAAGCCAGGAAAGCCAATGAAAACAGTAAATTGGAAGCAGTGATCTTCCTGTGTAAGTATTTGTGTTAACAGAGAAGAGCTGGGATTCATGAATTGAGCCAGGGAACAGGACATGCAGAATCCAGCAACATCCATGCCTAAGGACGGACAAAATCTTGAAACTACAGATATGAGTAGAACAGGGAATGTTTAGTCTGACACAGTCAGGTTATTTTCTTTATTTTTGCGTTTGTTGGACTTCTCTGTGTGAGCACTTGTAACTATTTCCCTTACACTATAACACTCCAAACTGAATCTTAGGGAAACAATTCTCTGAATTTTAATTTTTCTTTTTTTCAGTTGCTCTTAACACCTAGAAACCAAGTAATGTTTCACCAAGTGTATTCCTTGTTTTGTTAATAAAAATCACCTTTTTAAGACGAGTATTTGATTCCTGAGTCCAAAAAGGCAGGAGGCTCAATGTACACCTGCCTAAGACTGCAAAACCAGATATTAAGAAAAATTATGGTTTTTTTCAAGCTCTCTTCAGAGGTAGGGTTAAAGAGTTTGAAGGTACCCCACAGAAAGAAATTCCCAAATGCATCTTTCTGGGGCCTCAAAAAGGGTTTTGCATTTGGGTGGTGGCAGCAATACCAATCCAAGCAATACCAATCCAAGGCCAGGGAATCTGTGACCTTTGGGAGCTTTTTAAAGGGAAACCGCTAGTGGCAGGATATCTTAAGTGTCTTGCAGGCCTCCACCTTCTGCTCTTGAAGTGCACTTAACAGATGCTTACATCTCTGGCCATTGTTGCTGCTGGTGGACGTATTGTGGACATTGGTAAGGCTGAATCCTGTATGGTTTTCTTCTAGTTGCCAGTGTATGACTGCCTAGGGATCTCAGCATTGCTCTGGAATCCTTAATGGTATGCAGTATTTTGTTGGTCTTTGCTGAAAATAATTTCTCACCTCCACAATGTTTTGTATTTCACATGGGAAAAAAGCAGTAAACCATGACTCTCGATGCATAATGATGGCTGTCACTGTGGATCTGGCAGCATCACGGTGGTGTCTGCAACATCAAGGGCAGCGAGTAGTGTCATGCAAGAAATAATTTGTGCTTCAGAGACTATTATTTTGAAGTGTTGCTTCTTGTCTGTTGGGATGTCATTAATACATTTCATGAATTTTCTGTAATTTCTGTGATCATATTTGAATAGCAGTCCTGAATAGTTTGCCATTCTGAATTGCAGTGGGGATGATACATAAACTTTGAAGAATAATAGATCCATTCTTTTACTTTCCTTATCAGAGAGAGTGGACCAGAAATGATGTTGTTTGTTCTTATGGTTGGCTACTTCTAATACCAGTAAATTTGGTGCTGGATACATGAAAAGGAAATCTGAGCCCTTGGAGGAGAACTAATAATTCTGGTTTACCCTTTTGCAGGTAAGGGAAGTTTGGTGGCTTCAGTTTGACAGATATTCTTGGTAGGGTATATAATGACTCCATTAATAGGTAGGACAATCTTGGAAGAGGCTGAAAGTTACAGTATGTTGATGAGCTCAAACTGAGTCTCCAATACCTCCTCCTGGGCAATCTTGAGCTCATTAGCCATTCTTTTGAATAAGTCTGAAAAATGAGTAAAATTTGCTATTGTTGTGAGGGGGCTTAGGAGGGGAATAATCATCCTGAGGAGGATGTATTATTATTATTATGTATAGAGGTGTCAGGTGCCACCCCTTTTGCAATCACCATCATAGGTTGCTCCCGTCCATCAATCACAGAAGTGTATATGGGTTCAGGAGGAAATCCAGTGTCACTTCTTTGTAACGTGTTAGTTACTGTGGTGCCTGCTGTAGGACCCCCACAGGATGCCACTGGCTGGGGAAGGATATGAGTGGCCCCATCCCTGGGTTTTCAAACCAGCGTGGTAAATCCCTGGAATATGAGGACCTTAATCTCTTTGGTCCCCTGCTGGTAGGAGTCTGAAAGGTGGAGGAATGGTGTAGTGAAAATGCTTCCTCCACATCAGAGGTGGACAATAATTTTTGATGGGGGGGCACTCCAAGGTTTCGATTAATAGTCAAAAGCCACCGTTTTCTATGGAGGGAGTGCAGGTCTGGGATGGAGGTTAGGTGCAGAAGGAAGCTCAGGTAAGGTACTGATGTACAGGAGAGAGTATGGGGTGTGAGAAGGAGTTTGGGTGAAGGAGGAGGATGTGACCTGAGGTATGGGTTTGCGTTACAAGGTCAGGGAGAGGGAGCAAGAGAGGATTTTGACTTAGGGAAGGGTGTAGGAGGAGATACAAGCTCCAGGAGGAAGTTGTGACTGGGGGAAAGGGGGTAGAGAGGTATTGGGTGGTGACCTTGGGCAGGGAACTGGGGTGCAGGAGGAGGTGGGGCACCAGAGGCAGACTCTGGCTGGGAGGCGCTTACCTATGCGGCTCCTGGCCAGCAGCCCAATGGGACCCTCAGCCAGGCTCGCTGCCTGCTATATCCCCAGAGCTCAGGGCAGCTGCTCCACGTGCTTCTCTACACCGCATGTGTGTGTGGGGGGGGGGATCTATATGCACTGACCCTGCTCCCAGCACAATCTCTCAGCTCCCACTGGCTGATTCCAGCAAATGGGAGCTGGGAGCATGTGATGGGGGTGGGGCAGTCAATGGGAACCAGCCAATGGGAGCTGAATGACTGTGCTGGGGACTGAGCAGCACGCATAGGTTCTACCACCCTCCTCCACAAAGAGGCAGATGGCGCAGCTGCTCTAAGCTCTGGGGCTGATCCCTGCCTGAGAATCCTGGCGGGGTGGCTGCGGGCTGCATTGAAAGGCTCGGTGGGCCAAGTATTGCCTGCCCCTGGGCTAAAGAGTTGCTCTTAATGATATAAACATAATAAAATACCAGTAAAATTGATTGTTCCAGCTATTAGACAGCAGAGTCCCATTTGTCACATCGAATTGGGACCAGGGCCAGATCAGATAATCAAAAACTTGGATACTCAGGAGAATGAGTATCCAATGCTACATCGCCATCTAGTGGCCCCAGGAGGAACTGCCTACTTCTGGCCCTGTGTGTGCATAGATCCTTAGGTTATCATGGAAAGCTGCACAATGGAAGGTTGGAAGGTGGGGTTCTAATGCCTCCCCCATTATGTGTAATGACTCTACAAGCTAGACCACCACATATTATACACTGCTGCTAGCGACTCTCTCACACGGATCCTCACAGCTCCCCAACCTTCCTTGCCATGGGGCAGGTAGGAAAGGATTATTACACCCAAGTGACAGAGAGAATCAGGAACTGCTCAGAGCCAACAAATGCAGAGAAGTAGAACAATTCCACACACAAATGATTTGTTCTGGCTCATTTGCTGGGCCTTACAGAGAACAAAAGAGTCCTGAATCTCCTCCCTATCACTGCCCCCACAGCTCATCTACTCAGTAGTGGGACTCTGAGGAACAGGAAAGTATGGGACAAGGGAAATGAAAAAGACACATTCCAATGTTCCCTGTGATAATAATTCTCCCAATTTAATTAGGTGATTTCTATGCTTTGCATTTAGCCAGCACCAGGTGCATCAGGCTGCATAGGCACCAAACCTCTCAGACGCTCATACCTTCTCCACAGAGATGTCTGTCTTCTAGTTCAATTAGTTCTGGGAAAGGAGAACACTCCAAAGAGGCTTCACCTTTGGTTCATGGTCATTACCCTGAATCCTCTGTTCCCAAGAACAGACCTGAAGAAGGAGACTACCTGCAGCAAAGCCACAAGGGTCTCTGAGATTACCTGGTCATTGTTATGGAGTCTCTGTTAGGTCACTGCCTCCCAACCTCCTTAAACCAATAAAATGAGGCATTGCAAAAGGCCTTGTGATGGCACTGCCACACCCTCTGCAGGGCTAATGTCCTGCCCCTGGCCAGCTCCTTTGCATGTTTGAGCTGCTCCCCCTATGTCATCCCCACTCACTCAATGTTAGTTCTGAGATCAAGCAGACTACTCATGGAAACATCAGAGGCTGTTCAGTAAGACATGCAGTTTGCAAAGATTTGCACACTTTAAGGCCAGAATAAACCGTTTGATCATCTAATTGAAGGGTGGGCAATAATTTTTGCAGGGGGGACCAATTCATGAATTTGATACATAGTTGCAACCAGTTCCAGGCCACCTGGACAGTGTAGGGCCTCAGGTAAAAGGTGTGGGGCTGGGGGCTAGAGAGAGAGAGAGATAAAGGGAGTGTGTGAGTGTGAAAGAGAAACATTTTCTGTGTGACAGACTTTGTGTAACAGATTGAGAGAGTGTGGCAGTGTGTATGTGATAATGAATGTGTATGTGGCACAAAGATAGTGTGGCACAGACTGGGGTTGTATGACAGTGACACAGTGTGTGAGAGCTGGCTAAGTTTCTGAAAGAATCCATGCTCTGTCTCTTTAAGGGAAATCTGTCTTCTGTTGTCTCCCTTTTCCCCTGCTCTCCAATCTTCGGAGCCACTACCATGCACACTTCAGATTGGAGCAACTCCACTGACTGTGTCTCTCCCTCTCTGAGGAGATGAGGTACAGGGGCAGGGGAACATCTTTCAGCACTCCTCTCACTCATCTCCTTCCTCCAATCCTTCTCTGCACAGTTAGCAGGGGAATCCTAGCAGCAAATCTGCTGCAGAGCAGAACAAGGACAGGGGGAGGCACAGCTGAACATAAGTATGCATGATCTGCTAATCAGCTGGACCAGTCAGAAAGAAATGCTTGGTGGCCCATTTCTGGGCCCCGGGCCTGCTTTTGCCCACCCCTGCTCCACATCATTGTCCTCACCACTAGAAAAGTGAGAGGGAATAGGGCAGATTACTTTTTCAATTTAAGTGCAATGAAAGATCTACCTCAAAATCAAATAACCTTACCCAACTTCCTTCCCACCTCTTCTCTGAGGCCCTGCCCCTGCTCTACCCCTTCTCCGAAGCCGAGGCCTGCACACTACATCCCCCTTTCTCCCCTCACTTACTTTCACCATGCTGAGGTAGGGGGTTGGGGTGCAGGCTCTGGTCTTGGGCCAAAGGGTTCAGAGTATGGGAAGGGCTCTAGGCTTAGCCCAGAGTGGGAGATTGGGGTCCAGGAGGGGTTTCAGGGTGCATGCTCTGGGAAGGAGTTTGGGTGAGGGGGACTCCTGTTTGGGGCAAGAGGTTGGGTGTAGGAGGTGGTTCAGGGGTGGGACAAAGGTTCAAGAAGCAGGCTCTGGCTGGGCACCATTTAACTGAGATGGCTTCCGGGTGGTGGTGCAGTGGGGTTAAGGCAGGCTTACTTCTGCCCTGGCACTGCACCACTCCTGAAAGCAGCTGGCATGTAAAGCAGTGGCTCCATGGCGCTGTGTGCTGCCCCTCATCTACAGCCATTCAACCCACAGCTTCCACTGGCCACAGTTCTCGGTTATTGATCAATGGGAGCTGCAGGAGTGGTGTCTGCCAGCAAGGACAGCATGTGGAGACTCCATGCTCTGCCTCTCTCAGATCCTGCAGGGACATCCAGGAGCAGCAATTACCACAGGGATAATTACTCCAGCCACGAAAGGTTAGCCATTTTAGAACTCACTCCTCAAGGAATTAAATTTAAGCATAAAAGAGAAATGAAAATCATGAAATGCACAGATCAGTCAAAAATCAAAACTAACACACTTTGCAAGCAATAAAAGAAGTAACAACAACACCCACATATGTGGGGTCAGAAGATGAGAGTGAAGGACAGTTTGTGTTTGAGAGAATGACAGAGATTTGCACTGCCAAGCTGCCTCCATCCCCTTCTCTTTGTGTGGAGATAGGATATAGTGGGGGGAGGAGGAACACCCTGACATCAGTGACCTTCTTCTCCCTCCCAGATCCAGCACAGCAAGCAGGAGGCTCCTAAGGTGGTAGCTCCAAGGCAGAGGACAGGAGCAGCTTGACAGTAGGTGGAGGGGCAACTGAAGTGCCAGCACTTGATAGATTCCTGTCCAAACCAGTGAGGATCACCTGTCAGAATTTCCAAGATTTACTGGTAGATCCCGATCTACTGGTTTGTGACCACTGGAATAGGGGATAGTTGCTGGTGCCATGCCAATGTTTCCAGAGAGAGATTAGTATCAAGTACTGGGAAATCTGGGATTAGAGAAACTAACAAATCACTTAAATGAATAAAATTGAAGGAGCCAAATTATACTATATTCGGTGCAGCGGCAACAGTATAGGGTGAGCTGGTGCTGACTGGTGCAGTGCCTTATATGTAGACATAGGCATTTGAGGTGTCGGTGCTGCTACAGCAGTTATACTTGTGTGCAGGCAGACTCAGCTGAGTTGGTTTACAGTCCTTTGTGGTGCTGTATTAAAAGAAGTAGGCAACAAAGTCAGTAGCCCTGGGACTGTAGTGGTGCATAACAGCAATAGGCAGGGTATGGACAGTGCCAGAGGTGCCCAGAGTGTCGTATGTTCTGAGCAAGGAAGTGGGTGGTACTGACACGACAGACCTTCTCAGAGACCATTTGGAGGGCTTCTGGTCATTGTGAGGCAATGAAGCTGGCTTTTTTTTTTTTTTTTTTGGCTGGGTTTTTTTAAGTCCTTTGTGGACTTAGTTGCACTTTTTTTTTTTTTAAAGAGGATTCCTGACTTGTGTTAGAGGTAGGTCAGAGACACTTCTTTATTAGAATTTACTTGCGCTCAGGTCTCTGTCTTCTCCTGTCCTGGCCTTCAGATTACTACAGTTGGCACATTTTGAGAGACATGGGACTCCCCCCAAACAATAAACACATTGAGAATGGCTATCAGAGATAGGGATGGCCTTTCTGCACATAGCATCTCTCTTAAGATCTGGTGAGCCAGGCATATTATGAACTCATAGAAAAACTGGGAAGGGGAAAACTTTTTCTTGGGGAAAAAACAGGAGGAATGGAAACAAAACTTATCTGACTACAATACTAGACAAACTATATAAATAGCTAACTATCTAAAAGCAAAAATTCTAAAGTGAGACTGCTGAGCTCCATCTCAGGCCAGGGACAGTAGAGAAGGAACTAAGGAGCCCACACTGCATGTATATGACATTGAGGCACTGTTAGTGGGTGAGGCAGGCACTATATTAGCTGGTAAACCTCATTGCAGGAGGAATACCAGCTAATTCGAGTTAGGGCTTTAACTCGGAATTTCGTTTCACTGCCACGTGTAGACACGGGCAGTTACTTTGGGCTAGTCAATTTCTAAAATCATGATCGGCCGGGAACATGCAAATCAAATGCAGGATATTTAAATCCCGGGCTTGATTTGCAATTCCGGTCGCCCTCATTAGCCTCCCTAGATCAATCTAGGGGGCTAGTGTAGACGTACCCTATGTGTGTCGCCTAAGCAGGCATTGCTATAAAAATCTCCGATCAAAAGAGCAGAGATGCACCAACTCTAGAATGGGGCATCCCCATGGACATCTCTTGAAAAAGAATGAAAAGTTAACAGAAACACATTTATACAATAGAAAAGATATCCCTATGAACAGACAGAATTTCAAGCTTCCCCTTCCCTCAGCAGATATGTTTTTTTTCTTCAGAAAGTGTTTTTGGGGTTGGATTTTACTAAGAATTTTTAACCCTTGCATCCATTCTTATATATGAACCTCCCAGAGAAACACAAACATAATGAAGGATACAAAAATGAACTACTCAATTGAACAAGATAATTAAGGGTAGCTGAAATGCAAATACCATACGTGGTTATTTACACACAATTTATTTTGTACTGGTTATTATGACTCATAGTAAATGTTTTGATCTTCACTGCAAATGGTCCATTTCAGACACATCTCAACATATTTGAGAATCTGGTATCACTAAAAAAATAACTCTGCTAGGGAGCTAATACAATGGAAGAATTAAAAACAGAGATTACCAATGTCTGTGCACTTTACTACATTTTTTAATGCTGCAATAAAACACATTCTTTACAACAAAACCAAATTTTATCAATGCAGATTAAACATTTTGTCCAGATAATATATTGGAAAAAATGCTCCTACATGAAGCAGCATTGATTTATAGACAGAAATGTTTCACAGAGTGAAGTGTAGTCATCAACTGTCAAAGCACTTGGAAAGTAATTTTAACAGTACTTCAACAGATTTTACAGTAATTACTTAAGGTCTTGATCCAGTAAGACCAAAATACAATTTGCTTCTTTAGCCCTCCAAGCTGCACTTTTATTTTATTTAATCAGGGTTTTGATTAACAAAATGTTTTCACTGTGCACTTCTTCTGATTCGATAGTTTGACATTTTGGAATAGTGTAATCTGAAAGAATAGTTCTTGGAAGTACTTACAGATTCAGAACATGAACATGGATCTTTTGATCTTCTTTTGTAAAAAGTTATACAAGCTACATTTATATACATTTTTAAAAAATCAAAATAAATGGTTGCAAGACATCTAGATATAAAATTACAATAAAAATGAATTAGAAAATATGATAAAACCTTTTTTTTTTGAAAAATGAAAGGTTTTGTTTATGAAGTAAAGTTAAATGAGGGTGTTTTGCTGCTTTTAATTACACATAAATTATTTTTATCATTATTCTCTTGTTTTCATCAGTGAGGATATGATCTATAAATGTTAGATTTTTCTTGAGTTTTGTAAGACATTTCAATACTTATGTTTCTGAATTGTTCATGTACAAAGGAAAGAATCTAACATTTCCAATGCCATCATATTATCCATCTTGCTTCCAAAAGAGAAAGTTTTTCCCATTTCTATGAAGCTGACATCCTTTAGTAAAAATAGCACATGGTCCAATGGGATGTTTTAACATCTAATATTTTCCATTCAGGTTCTCTCTCCAAAATATCAAGGTATTCGAACATTCCTAAGTCACATGAGAATATCATTTCTAAAATGCCAACACACATGTGAATTACTAAAACCAAATCAGTTCAGTTTATTGGTGTTCAAAATAACCTGTTAAAATAGTTTGGCCTTGGTCATATAATCAAACCCATAGAGGCAAAAGGAATCAACCTAAAGTAATGCCCACTAGCACTGTTCCACTGTCTCCAACTTTCTTTGACATTATAGTTTCCTCAGGTTGAGTCCGATAGCAACAGTTAGCAGGAAGCCTAGAACTACTTAATGCTGCTTCAACCACCAGCCTTCACGTAGCAACTTGATGACAAGAGCTGAACAGGGTTGGTACTTTCCCTTGCAACAAACCCCGTTGCCAGCTTTGTCCACATATTCACTCTGCTGACATCATTATTGGGCCTAACCAAATGAGTTATAAGATAAAGAATACATATTCCTGCGCATCCAGAAATATAATTTATGCTATCATGTGCCGAAAGTGTCCGTCTGCTATGTACATTGGACAAACGTCTCAGACACTTCGCCAAAGAATCAATGCCCACAAAACAGACATTAGACAGGATCACAAAGAAAAAACAGTTTCTTGCCATTTCAACCAGAAAGGACACTGTCTCAGTGACCTGATCACATGCATCCTACTCCAGAAGACTTTCAAATCTACACTTGAAAGGGAATCCTCTGAACTGGCATTCATGCTAAAATTCGACACTCTCCGCGGGGGGCTGAACAAAGACCCCAACTACCTTACTCATTACAAAGATAGCTTCCCCAATTATCACCTCTAATACCATTAACTCACAGACATCTACCCTTCCCCACCTCTAATATCATTAACTCACAGACATTTACCTTCCTCCCCCCCCCCCCCCCCCCCGCATCCTCCTTCTGTTCTGAAATGTGATTTGTCCTTTTCATATGTGTTCATTTTTCTTAATTGTATCCTTTGGTATATATGGTTGTGACTATTTTCTTCCACTATGTGATCTAAGGAAGTGGGTCTGGCCCACGAAAGCTCATCATCTAATAAACCATCTTGTTAGTCTTTAAAGTGCTACATAGTCCTGTATTTTGTTTTAGCTACACCAGACTAACACGGCTACATTTCTATCACTATTGATAAACATGAGTAACTCGTATTAACAAGAGTTAGAATGCACACAGAGCTCAAGAGACTATACCCCATGTGTGTATATTAATCCTCTTCTATGTAGTTACATTTTCAGTTTTCCACATTTTCATAAATATACCAAGCACAGGATAATACACTTTTTTAAAAGTCAAATGATCATTTATCAACTCATAATGCAGCAATAAAATACACACAGAGACCTACCATAGTGAGGAAACAGGAGATGTAATGATGTGTGGGACTCTCTGTATCTACAGCTTGTGTATTCTGGTTGATACTGGGGCCTCTAGATATCTGTGTCAGAGAGCAAATTCCATTTTCATTGTGGATCTCATCTACTTTCTCTGTCATCTTTTTGCCTCCATATATTGCACTGAACCCCATAGAAGTTAACAGGAGACATTCTTACACCTGGCACTGGGCTAGCAATAGAAGCCAAAAAATATTGGTGAGCACTCTTGCACAAGAAGATGGCTATCACCCAAGCCACACCAATTTTGAACTCTGAACTGCAGGGGGGAGGTAATTGAGCAACCTAGTGATGGACTTTGATATCAGGCTGATTAGAATGTCACCTAACAAATGGAATGGGAAATTATAAAAAGAGAAGGGCTCTCACTAGCTATTATAGAAATATAGCAAGATAATTTTCTCTCTGCATTGCAGTCTGAGTAGATTAAATTCTGAAGATAGAGTAACTTCCTGAGAACTGGACATAAGTGCTTATCTAACATTCTTGAAAGAGAGATTGTATGCATGTATCTGTAACCATCTCTGTTCCAGTACTGGTGTACAAATGTACACTTGCAAAATATCTAAACTCCATATCCTTGACTTCTCCACTAGGAAACTGACTTGTCAGGCCTCAGACAACTGCTAAAGTTCAGTAGACAGGCAAGAAGGCATAATAATGTATAATGAAAATTAGTTATTCACTTCTTGCAAATTTAAATTATTTTTCTTTTGACACTTTCCTCTTCAGATTGGCAACCACAGCAAAAGGAAACACATGTTTATGTAATGGAAATAAACATTAGGTTCATATGCAAACTATGTATACATGTATAAACTCAATTTTGCAAGCAAAAATGTATAAAAATCTGAAGAGCACCATCAGAGGCCACAATTACAGCATATATTGTTCACAATGCCATGTCAATGGCTGACTGCTTACAATGGCTGACTGCTTATTGTGAATACACAATAAAAATAAAAGCAGTAACTTGATTTTTCTCCTTCACTTACAAAGGCCAAATTCTGTGCTTAATTACAAAATGGCTATTATAAGAAAATATTAGCCAAAATTCCAGATTCTTCTCATGGCTATACTTAGGCCATCTGTGTCAGGGTGTACATAACCCCTTCAGGCCCAGTGCGGGGTAATACACTGTGAGCAGAGGAAGTCCCACCCCTCCCCTCCGCACTATAATGGGCATGCCTCAAGTACTGGGCAAGTATAAAAGGGAACAACTCAGCTCAGTTTCAGCTGGATGCTGGAGAGGAAGAACGCAAAGCGCACGTTCCCTCTTAATCGAGGGACCCGAAGGCAAGCAGAGCCTCTTGTGGCCTTATGTACTGGCGGTGCCTTGCACCTTATGGGGACGGGACCTTTTGTCCCAGTGGAACGTCACTCTCTCAACAAATTTATAGCACGGGCCACTGACGTACTGCCTCATCTCAAACTGACTTGGAAAACCGACAAACCTGTTTGGGTTGATCAGTGGCCCCTGAAGGGTGAGAGGCTGTTGCAAGCGCAAAAACTTGTGAAGGAGCAATTGGCCTTGGGACACATTGTCCCTTCCACCAGCCCATGGAACACTCCTATTTTTACCATCCCCAAAAAATCGGGGAAGTGGAGATTGTTACAAGATCTCAGAGCAATTAATGCCGTTATGGAGCAAATGGGGCCCCTTCAGCCGGGGGTCCCTTCTCCTTCCATGATACCTTAGCAGTGGTGTATGAAGGTGATTGATTTAAAGGACTGCTTTTTTACCATCCCACAGTTAATAACGAGGGCCCGATGCAACGATATCATTGGGTTGTTCTGCCCCAAGGCATGATGAATAGCCCCACCATTTGCCAGACTGTGGTGGATTCAGCGCTGACCGAAGCCCAGACACGCCATTATATGGACGACATTCTTTTTGCCACCGCTGATCAAGCGGCCCTACAGGCTTTATATGATTTGGCTTCTCGACTGTTGCGACGATATGGATTGTGTATCGCTGAGGAGAAAGTTCAAGCTGTGCCCCCTTGGAGATATCTGGGGTGGAAACTTTATGAGTCTGAGATCCACCCACAGCCGTTGAAAATTGCCACGTCCATCACCACTTTAAATGATCTACAGAAACTTTTAGGTACCATCAATTGGATTCGGCCAACCTTGGGGGTCACTACAGAAGAATTGTCTCCATTGTTCCAACTTTTGAGGGGCGACTCTGATTTGTCCTCACCTCGTGCTTTAACACCCAAAGCTGTGGCCGTGTTACAGCACGTAGCGGAAAAAATACAGACGGCCTTTGGTCACTGCCGAGATGTGTACCTTCCAATTCGACTGTTTTTAATCTACCACACATTTCAGCCTTATGCATTGATTGGCCAGTGGGACAACAGTCCCGTGTCCCCAAACTTATCTTTGCGCACCTTGGAGTGGCTTTTTCTTCCGCACTCCTTTTCAAAAACAGTTACCACGGCAACGGATATGCTGGCTCGTCTAATCTCTCAGGGTCGTGTCCGTTGCCAACAACTCACCGGAGCGGATCCTTCTGTCCTTCATATTCCTGTGACACGCGCTGATTTTGATTTTTGGCTGTCTCAAAGCCTTAGTTTACAGATTGCGCTGGCTGATTACTTGGAGTGGATCGAGTACACCTTGCCATGCCATCGGCTATTACAATCTTTGCCACAACTGCCTCTGCAGCCCCGGACCATGCTTTCTTACATCCCCCTCCCTGGCACACTCACTGTATTTGTTGATGGCTCAGGGAACACTGGCAAGGACGTAGTTGTGTGGAGGGACGGCGATGATGCCCCCTGGAACTCGGATGTTTTCCGTGTGCAAGGCTCAACCCAAATTGTTGAGCTCGCCACGGCTGTGCGTGCTTTTGAACTATTTTCGGAGGAACAGTTAAATCTTCTTGTAGACTCGGCATATGTGTCTGGTATAGTACAGCGTTTGGAGAGCTCCTCTCTCAAGGAGGTCAATAATCACCTCCTCTTTCAGCTCCTTTTGCAATTGTCACGCCTTTTATTGGCTCGGACACACCTGTACTTTGTGGTCCATATTCGCTCACATACCACTTTACCGGGGCCCATCATGGAGGGTAATGCTGTAGCTGATGCCCTGACTATGCCACTTGTCCGGCCCAATGTGTTACAACAAGCACGACTTTCACATGATTTTTTTCACCAGAATGCTAGATCATTAGCTCAGCAATTTTCCTTTACTAAACAGCAGGCGCAAGATATAGTTCGCGCCTCCCCGGATTGCCAGCGTCTATCCGCCATACTGGTACCTAGCGGTGTTAACCCGCGAGGCCTACAGGCCAATGAACTTTGGCAGTCTGATGTGACCCATTTTTCCAAATTTGGCAGATTGCGCTATGTACATGTTACTGTTGATACCTTTTCCCACCTTATTGTTGCTACTGCCCATGTGGGAGAAAAGGCTTGTGATGTTGTTCGGCATTGGTTACATTGTTTTGCTGTTATGGGTGTTCCAGTTTCTGTTCAAACTGATAATGGTCCCGCTTATATCTCCCACAAAGTTCAGTCCTTTTTGCAGGATTGGGGTGTAAGCCACACCACAGGCATTCCACACTCCCCCACGGGGCAGGCGATTGTTGAATGCACGCACCGCACTCTCAAGACCCTTCTTGATAAACAAAAAAGGGGGAATCCAGTGGGAATGACCCCACAGGAGCGTTTGGACAAAGCTATGTATGTGTTAAACTTTTAAAATCTTTTTGATTTGTCTTTCACAGCAGCACAGCGCCACTTTGAGCAAGACTCTGCGTGGCCGGAGCGGCCACAGATTTACTACAGACACCTGGAATCTGGACAGTGGCAAGGTCCCATTCCATTAATCACGTGGGGATGTGGGTATGCCTGTGTTTCTCTTCCCTCAGGTCCCTATTGGCTTCCTGTGCAATTTGTTAAGCCAGCCAGGATTGGTACGCCATTGGCACAAGAGATTCAACTAGAGAATGAAGGGACCGCTGCCGATCCGTAGCGACAAATCCATGACGGTCACCACTGCATTTTTGTGGTTCCTGTGGAGCGGTTTCTGTGTGCATACTGCGACAGCACATTTGTATTGGGCACACATCATTGATCTCTCCGTATTCAGACCTGTGACGTGGTGGGATCCCTCACCGCCCATCAGTAACAATGGTACCGATTGGGTGGGAGGGGTGTGGATACCTCCTGCAGCGGAACAGGAAACCGAGGTCGTTAATGTTACCAATGTCACCTTTGTCACTGACCTCCCACCGCTTTGCTTTTCTACCCTTTATGACTCAGGTTGTGTGCCCGTGCAGCCACAGTTGCACCTAGTGGCGCGGGAGCACAATGGAAGGGTTAACTATACCTTACTGAGCATTCCCGGGATGCACGGAAGCGGTAATGACTCCTGGGAGCCGTACGCCCCCGATTTGCCCCGCTGCATGATAAAAAGGATATCAGCAGATGCAGCACCGGCTTGGTAGGCATGTCGTGGACGCAGCCCCCTGGTACTCCGGGGCGAATTCGGCGCAGTTGTGGATTGGGGCCCTCATGGTATGCTGTGGGACAATCACACTGTCCCCTTTGGCCGGTATAATCATAGCCTTTTGTGGCATGGGGGAGGCTCTGCGGTCCTGTGTTACAATTTATTACTAATGGGGATAACGCCACGGCCTCCACGTTACATAAGGGGGTGTGGCGGATAGGGTTAGCATTTATGGGTTATAATTTAGGGAGTTTGATTTTAGAGAATTATACATCTAACTATATTAAGCAGCAAGATAATAGTGTTATGGTTTGTACTTCGCAACCATATGTTTTTGCCTTGGCAAAAAATGCAAGTTTTAAGAGATGTAATTTTTCCCATTCTTGTTATTTTGTTATGTTGTCTGAGGTGCGATATAAGACCTGCATTTCCATGAGTGATAATGTAACCTTTGTGTTCCCTCTTCGCCGACACCCTGAGTTATGGATTCCTGTTAATCTCACACGAGACTGGGAAGGAGATAGTGGCTTTGGCCATCTTACAAAGTTGCTGCAGGAGGAGATTACTAACATCGTAGACGTACGAAGCGATTTTTGGGGTGGCTGATTTTTGCTCTCGTGTCAGCAATTATTATTATTGCTTCTGCCACTGCTGCTATTGCCTCTTTAACTCAGTCGGTTAAGACTGCAAAAATGGTAGGGGAAACTCTAATAAACGTTACACGAGAGTTCCAAACGCAGGAGACCATTGATGAAGAGATATTGGCGCGGCTTGAAGCCCTAGAAGCCGCAGTCATTTGGCTTGGTGATAGGCATGCAGCCTTAAAGACTAGGTTGTCTCTGCATTGTGATTGGGAGCACACTGCTGGAGGTCTCTGTGTAACATCCCTCCCCTGGAATTCATCAGTTCATGATTGGAACCTTGTTAAACACCATTTACAGGGTGCCTTTGATGTTTCTTTACGTTCTCATGTTAATTCTTTGCATGCTCAGTTAAAGAACCAAATTCAGCAATTGCAAGAATTAACCACACAAAAGGTTTTTGCTACTTTGCAATCTGACTTATCTTGGCTTAATCCTACTACATGGTTTTCTGGATTAAATTTGTGCATGTGTGTGTTTATTGGACTTGCAAGTGGGCTTATTGTGTTTTTTATAATTCTTTCTTTACTTTTTTCTTGTATTCGTTCTGCTCAGCAAGTTGAGGCTCGTGTAATGACAATGTTACTTATTAATGGTATTAATTTGTATAAAAGAGGGGGAGATGTAGAGAATCAACAAGTATAGTGCATTGACCGCGTGACAGGGCACCCAAGGACAAAACCAAGAAAAGCTGCAGACCTTGGAAGACAATCCAGGAGTCAGCGGGGACGCGTGATCAAGAGTCCTGAGCCAACAATAACAACATCTGCCCGAGTCAACAACCTTTGAGAATGCTGTGTTGGGACTGTGAGAAAGCACAGTTTGTGAAAAGCAGGATGTGGACTTTTGGGAAGTTGAGAGGGAATAAAGTTAGTTGTAATCTTGCAATAAAACGATTTTGTGCTTGCACCAGCCGGAGTCCGTGCCTTCATACACCACAATGTAGAAGAACATAATTTGTTGGGCAAAAGTCAACATGGTTTCTGTAAAGGGAAATCATGTCTTACTAATCTATTAGAGTTCTTTGAAGGGGTTAAACATGTGAACAAGGGGGATCCAGTAGATATAGTATAGTTAGATTTTCAGAAAGCCTTTGACAAAGTCCCTCACCAAAGGCTCTTGTGTAAATTACATTGTCATGGGATAAGAGGGAAGGTCCTTTCATGGATTGAGAACTGGTTAAAAGACAGGAAACAGAGTAGGAATAAATGGTAAATTTTCAGAATGGAGAGGGATAACTAGTGGTGTCCCCCAAGGGTCAGTCCTAGGACCAATCCTATTGAACTTATTCATAAATGATCTAGAGAAAGGGGTAAGCAGTGAGATAGTAAAGTTTGCGGATGATACTAAACTGTTCAAGATAGTCCAGACAGAAGTAGACTGTGAAGAACTTCAAAAAGATCTCACAAAACTAAGTGATTGGGCAACAAAATGGCAAATGAAGTTTAAAGTGTATAGGTGTAAAGTAATGCATGTTGGAAAAAATAACCCCAACTATACATATAGTATGATGGGGGCTAATTTGGCTATGACAAATTAGGAAAGAGATCTTGGAGTTATCGTGGATAGTTCTCTGAAAACATCCACACAGTGTGCTGCTGTGGTCAAAAAGGCAAATAGAATGTTAGGAATTATTAAGAAAGGGATAAAAAATAATATCTTACTGCCCCTGTATAAATCTATGGTACGCCCACATCTTGAGTACTGTGTACAGATGTGATCTCCTCACCTCAAAAAAGATATTTTGGCCTTGGAAAGGGTTCAGAAAAGGGTAACTAAAATGATTAGGGGTTTGGAACAGGTCCCATATGAAGAGAGGCTAAAGAGACTGGGACTTTTCAGTTTGGAAAAGAGGAGACTGAGGGACGATATGATAGAGATATATAAAATCATGAGTGGTGTGGAGAGGGTGAATAAAGAAAAGTTATTCTTTAGTTCCCATAATATAAAGACTAGAGGACACCAAATGAAATTAATGGGTAGCAGGTTTAAAACTAATAAGCAAAAGTTCTCCTTCACACAGAGCATAGTCAACCTGTGGAACTCCTTGCCAGAGGAGGCTGTGAAGGCTAGAACTATAACAGAGTTTAAAGAGAAGCTAGACAAATTCATGGAGGCTAGGTCCATAAAAGGCTATTAGCCAGGGGGTAGGAACAGTGTCCCTGGCCTCTGTTTGTGAGAAGCTGGAGATGGATGGCATGAGACAAATCGCTTGACAATGGTCTTCGGTCCACCCCCTCCGGGGCACCTAGCACTGGCCACTGTCAGCAGACGGGCTAGTGGGCTAGATGGACCTTTGGTCTGACCCAGTACGGCCATTCTTATGTTCTTATGTTCTAAAACACAAAAAGGTTTATTCACAGTTGTTTCTCTTTTTGGAAAACTTACTCTTCAGAAGTTATATTACATTCTTATTAAGCTAATTTTTATGAAGCTTAAATATCCATTTAGAAAAGGTGCCTAAAATAGTTTAACAGGTCATTTTAAGTGCCTGCCATTTTCCATAATTTAATTATAACTGCCTTCTCCATCTTTAGTTGTAGCAGAATGCCACCAACCTCAGTTTACAAGTTTACGAGGATTGTTGCTCTCAGCTCAAGCTTTCAAATTATTCAGCTTCATTTTTCAATATTTTAGGGTGAAAACATACCAAGTAGCATCCTATGTATAAAATCTACGTGTTGTAAAACTTTTAAAATGTGCATGTTTCTTTAAAACAATTAGAATGCACTTAACAGCATGCAATAGCCTGCCAAGAGCTCTCTTCTTCTATGTATGACAAGTCAGAACAGTCCAACAGCAGACAAACAGAGTGGCTAGCTGTCTCTGTTTATTTAATAGACAAAACAGATTTTTCAGGGGACTCTGAAGAATGATTGAACTTGTATTTGTTTCTCACTTCCAATTCAAATACAAAAGTATAATTTTCTAAGCATGATGGCTGAAGGTGTAAAGATCGGAGTGTGCTTTGAAATATACAGAAGTTTGAACTTCTATTTCAAAGAAGTGGGGAACTAGTGCACAGATGCAATAAGGCAAAGATCTAGTCAAAATAAGAAAATAAGAACAGCTATACTGGGTCAGACCAAAGGTCCATCTAGCCCAGTATCCTGTCTTCCGACAGTGGTTTGTGCCAGATGTCCCAGAGGGAGTGAACAGAAACAGATAATCATCAAGTGAATTCTCTCCTGTCATCCATTTCCAGCTCCTGACAAACAGAGGCTGGGGACATCATTCCTACCCACTCTGGCTAGTATGTATTGAGGGATCTATCTTCCATGAATGTATCTAGTTCTTTTTAACCGTATTGAAGTCCTGGTCTTCACAACATCCTCTGGCAAATATTAACACAAAAACATTCACAGTACACTGAAAGAGAAAAGGATGGGAGAAACAGGTCAGAAAATAGCACTTACAGTACTCAAGATAGGAAGGGACCAGACTATGGACTACGTGGAGTAGCATCCTGTCAATGGCAATACAGAGCACAAGAAAAAAAATCTGGACACACTGTATGAGCAGCGATTAGATTTAATGAGCAAATAGATGCAGAGAGAGAAGCGTCAAAGAAAAAAGTTCAGTACCAAGCCTGATTGTTGGAAAGGATAGAAGATATGAAGAACAAGAAAGAGGAAAAGATTTTATTTTATTAACCAAGTATTGGAGATTTTGAGCCTTTGGCAACAGAGTATCCCTAAAAAGGAAATATCAGATACATGCAGAAGTATGAACGTGGGCAGAAGTTTAGGGATGGGAGATTTCAAGTGATAGCTGAAGGTAGACGGTGAAGTGGGAGGACAGGCACAAGAAGTACAAGTGTGAAGGGTGCTGCAGCACTCCCAGGATTTGTACCTAGCTTCCCCACATCCAGGAGCCAACCTCCAGGTGGCCACAATGGGGCCCCTCCAGCCCTCCAGGGTTCAACCAGCTCAACTGGCTTTGCCCACCGTGGGATCCTGTTGCCCACTGGCCTCAAAGGCTCCACAGGCCCTCAGGGTCCCATCACCTACTGGCCCTGTAGCCCAACAAACCTGGGGTCCAGACCATCAGCCCCGGAGATTCCATTGCCACCCAGGGTCCCTCCGCTGGCCCAGGACTCTGCTCCTGTCCATGGCCCAGCCTGGATCTGTGTGTATGTCAGGTATGTAATTCACTGATATGGTTGTAACCTGTATTGTCTCATTATGGCAGGTGTATGAATGTCGAGAGACCAGAGGATGGCCCACAAACCTGTCATCAAGTGCTATTCCTCATCGAGAAAAAAAGAAGTTCTTAGCCAAAATCTGTCAAAGGGCAGATTTTGAATCTACCATGGAAATACTGAGAAGTTAAACCACAAGGCTCATCGTGTCACAACAGCCAGTTTGGTGGATCTAGGAACCATGTCAGTAGCATCCAGTGAGATCCGTAGAACTCTGTGCAACCATCTGTCCTTCAGAGACAAGAAATTTGAATTGTTGCCTTTTTTCTTCAGGAATGTCATTCATAAAGTTCACATAAATTCCCAATGTGTGGATGAAGAGTATACTTTGAGGCCAAACAGTCGAACCTCTTACTATTAAAGGAGGTGGATCAAAAGTGCTCTTTTTTGCCCTTTGGTTGTCTGATTCCACTGCCAGAGAGTTGGGTGGTAGGTGAGTGAACAGAAAGTCCAATCTCTCTGAGGGATCATAATATTTTCAGTCTGCCCTTGTGCAGGTTGGAGGTTTTCTGGCTGTAGTTTGCCACACCATCTTGGTAGGTTCCATGATAGCATTGCCAGTAAGTGTAGCTATCTGGAGGAGGAAGATGTGTAACTGTATGTAACGGTACAGCAACATAAATAACTAGAAATAACTAGTTATTTCAAAATAACTTTGTCCACATCTACACAGCTGGTAGTTATTTTGAAATAATGTTGAACTACTGTCAACCTGGAGGACTTCTTACTCCTACTCCTGTAACCCCCTTTGTACAAGGAGTAAGGAAAATCAGAGGAAGAGTGCTCTGTTTCGAAATAAGTGCTGTGTAGATGTTCCTGATTTTTAAATAAGCTATTTCAAAATAAGATACACAATTGATGTGGATAAATTTGCGTAGCTTATTTCAAGTTAAGCCCTGCTGCGTAGATGCACCCTACAATATCAATTAATTCATCATGAGTTTCCAACACTGCCTCCAAATCAAATTTACACTCATTAGTCACTCTTTCAAATATGTCCTGGAGTTGGGTAATGTCTGCCATGGGGGAGAAGCGGGTGGAGAAACAATAGTTTTCTCTGATAAGGAGGATGAATTACATAATAACATAAGAATGGCCATACTGGATCAGACCAAAGGACCAACCAGCCTAGTAAACTGTCTTCCAATTGTTGCTGGTTGGCAAGGTGTCAGGAGCAGTGTCCTCTTCTGACTCTATCATGGGTTCCTTCTGTGTCTCAGTTGCTACAGTTTCTAAAGGTGGAGATGTGGATCTGGTATTTTCCCTCTGTGGGCTGGGGCACCTGCCATAGTGCCCTCTGTAAGACCACTAGGGATTCCAGTATCGCCAGTGACCCTCAGGTGGACATACTATGGTGACATGTCATGAGTATACATGGGCCATGATTATAGTTATCCAGCAGCCATAGGCATCTTTATCAGGGAGGACTAGTGAGGGGAGAATACCTCTTCAACTTCCTCATCTTCCTCACACGAGAACTGCGATGGTATTGAAGATGGATGCTGGTGTAGTATGGCTAGCCCAGGTGAGACATCAGTACATTGGAGACAAGACCACAGGATCAAGAGACCAACAAATCCAGTGCTAATGTTGTTTGTGTTGGTGCCATTGCTCTAATGATATTACTCTGTGGTATGTCAATAAAATGGGTTGCTGATGCCATTTCCTTTGGAGTTGCCTCCTTTGGAGGTTGGCAGCTTAGAGCCCTTAGCCTTGGCTCCAGTGTGTTAGATTCTGGCAGTAGCCACCACAGGCAGTGCCACAGATGCCAGAGAGTCAAAGGCAGTAAGCTATAGTGCATCTAGCACCAACAAGAGCAATTTGGTCAGTGACCTTTTGTGTTGGTCTGCTCTCTATGAAGCAAGGAAGATGGCTGTTTCTTTGGCCTTTGAGGACCAGAGACCTGTGATCTCCACTGGAAAGAAGGTTCCTATTCAGGATCAGAGGCTGGTCTTAAGGACTTCTCCATCAATACAATTTTAAGTCTCAGTTCTCTATCTCTTCATGCCCTAGCCTTCAGCTTGTTACAAGGGGCACCTTTTTGTGGAATATGAGGTTCCTCCAAGCAATGGACACATTGAGAGTGTCCATCTGCACTACACATCACGGCTGTGTCTACATTGGCAAGATTTTGCACAAAAGCGGCCGCTTTTGCGCAAAATCTTGCTGCCTGTCTACACTGGCCGCGAGTATTTGCGCAAGAACACTGACGTTGTAATGTACAAAATCAGTGCTTCTTGCGCAAATACTCTGACGCTCCTGCTCAGGGATAAGTCCTCTTGTGCAAGTGTTCTTGCGCAAGAGGCCAGTTTAGACAGGTAACATCAATTTCTTGTGCAAGAAAGACCGATGGCTAAAACGGCCATCGGAGCTTTCTTGCGCAAGAGAGCATCTACACTGGCATGGATGATTTTGTGCAAAAGCAAATCTTTTGCGCAAAAGCACATGCCAGTATAGACGCTTTCTTGTGCAAATACTTTTAACGGAAAAACTCTTCCGTTAAAAGTATTTGCACAAAATCATGCCAGTGTAGACACAGCCCACCTCTCTGCAGGGAGGAATGGTACCTCTTCAACCTCATCTTCCTCACTCAAGAACTACAATGATATTGTAGATGTTGGTGTTGTACTGTTGGCCCCAGTGAGACATAAGTGCCTTAGAGAGGAGATTGTGAGATCAAGGAGACTAACCGATCCAGTGCTGATGTAATTTGTGTTGCTGCCATGGCACTAATGTCGTCTTTTAAAAGCTGGTGAACCAGGAAATTCCTAACCTAATACTAACTGTAGTATGGGATAGAAATTAAACACTTTTTTTTAAAACAGATAATGTAATTCTAATAATTGAAGCATAAGTTGTCTAAAACTATTATACCATAATAACAAACATGTATACTTGCTAATTTATCTAAACTTATCTATTTGAAATGAAGGTTTTCAATTGGACTAATTTGCTCCATCTCAGGCCAGGGAACATTGATAAGGAATTGAAGAGGCTGGGTCTCACATGCACTAGTTGAAGCATCAAGAGCACACAAGGCAGGCACCATGTGTGCATGACCCATATGGGTACTTCTGCAAAACTCTCTGAGCAAAGGCACAAGGACGCATCTTCACCTGGAGTGGAGCACCCACTGGGACATCTCTAGAAGAATTACTCAAACTTTCTGCTGAAAAGACCTAACTATTATCTCTATTAAACCTGATTTTGCCATGTATAACTTAATTTGTTTATGCTTGTCTGCTCAGTAGTAGAAAGCAGCTAACTCAGGAATTCAGCAACATTCTGATGCCTATGTTATATTTTGACTAGAAAAAACCGCAGTTAAATTCTGTAGCCACATAGATTTTACTGTACCTTTAACTTTATTTCACAGACCACTCAATTTTAATTCATCGGCCACAAAATAACTCTAAAACTACTATTAAAGAAGAGAAAAGATATGCTCAATAGAAGGAACAACAAATAAAACCACTGATTTTTACTTGAACAATATGGAAAGGACAGAGATCTAGTAAATAATATGTCATAGATAAAATTAAAAAGAACATTAATATTAATCTGCTTAAAAATACATGTTAGTAAGCTAGATTTAGTAAGAATAGCATAGTGGTGAAACACATAGGACTAGGAATCAAGAGATTTGAGTTCTATTCAGATACAGGCAGTCCCCGAGTTACGCGGATACGAACGGGGATTTTCTCGCCCCGGAGGACTGGAGTGGCGGGACGCCTGGTCCCGCCGCCCGCCTCCTCCGGGGCGAGAAAAGCTGCTCCCGGTCTCCCTGGTCTGCTGCGGGAGTCAGCAGACCAGGGAGATGGGGAGCAAAGCAGCCCAGGACCCGGGGCCGGACCCGCGGCCGCTTCCAGATCAGCTGGAAGCGCCGCGGGCCCGGCCCCGGGTCCTGCACTGCTTTGTTCAGCGTCTCTCTGGTCTGCAGACCAAAGAGACGCTGAGCAAAGCGGCGGAGGACCCGGGGCCGGACCGCGGCGCTTCCAGCTGATCTGGAAGCGCAGCGCGTCCGGCCCGGGTCCTCCGCCGCTTTGCTCCGCGTCTCTCTGGTCTGCTGGGGGGGACGCAGCTAGTGCCCCCCTCAGCAGACCAGGGAGATGTGGAGCAAAGCCCGGGGCCTGTGGTAGAGCAGGTGGGGCGCTGCCGGTTGGTCCCACAGCACCGCTCCTTGGCACTACTGGACCAATCCAGCAGAACCCGAGCTGCTCTGCCCCAGGCGTCCCCAAGTTAGCCCCTGCTGAAACTGACCAGCGGCTGACTACAGGAAGCCCAAGGCAGAGTTGCTCTGCCCCGGGCTTCCTGGAATCAGCTGCTGATCAGTTTCAGCAGCAGCTGACTTGGGGACGCCTGGTGTTCTTAAGTTGAATCTGTATGTAAGTCAGAACTGGTGTCCAGATTCAGCCGCTGAATCTGGACACCAGTTCTGACTTATATACAGATTCAACTTAAGAACACCAGGTGTCCCCAAGTCAGAACTGGTGTCCAGATTCAGCGGCTGAATCTGGATGCTAGTTCCGACTTACATACAGATTCAACTTAAGAACAAAACTACAGTCCCTATCTTGTACGTAACCCAGGGACTGCCTGTTCTAGCAACAGACTTCATGTGTGATTAAACAACAGATACACATTATGCCTCAGTTTAATCCATTTGTAAAATAGGCATAATACCAATTCATAGTAGTAAAAAGCTTAAACTATTCAAAAGAAAAACTCTATGGAAATAAAAGAATTCTATTATAGAAACATTGTTTGGTTAGAAATTAACTGGGAGAATAGTCCCCTTGGTTACAAAATATGTACAGCTCAACAAATAGTTACTAAATGATAAAAATATATATATAACTATGCTGAGACCATGTACTTGTACACATAGGATGGCATCTGTAAAATGTACAGAAAGTTTTTCTGATTACCTGTAATAAAATACCTCCACTTTGCTAATAACTCATATATGCTTAAACACTGTAATGGTACCTTCCTAAGTGTATGATCTGATCACAGATTCTGTGATTTTAACACATCTCCATGACTTCAACTTCAGACTCCTGTAGTGGGGCTGTTTTTTGCTTCAGCCCTGCTGTGACTATACCATGATTTTATACATTTTTACATGACTGCTCCATGAATTTTACCTAATTTTACCATAAAATCATATCCATAATCATGCCCTATTCACGAATGAATGAACGAAGTAATGGGAAATTATCAGAACCAGTAGAACTGATAAAAAATAAAGGGACAGACATTTTTCTATTTTTCACCTACCAAAAATCCATATCTTTCCATCTATATCCACAAACCTAACTCTATTCTTCTCTCACTTTATATCTGTGTGTGTGTGTGTGTGTGTGTGTGTGTGTGTGTGTGTGTGTTTCCATGATTTTTCTAACAAGTTCTAAATACTATGGGAGGATTCCATTTTTCCGCCATAGCATACAGGATGCAAATTTACCTGTTCAGGATACTGAGGCAGCCACAGGGCCTTCAGAGGGAAGGGACTGGCTGCTGAGTTCCCACAGAGCAACTAGGAAAAAGAGGAGGAGAAAGCCAAAATGAGACTCGAGGAGGGAGCTGCCTTCAAGCGTGATGACACTTCTACAGAATTATAATAGCCAGACAATGTGGAAACTAAGCCAAGAGAAGTGAAGGCTCTGAAAGGAAAAGGAGCTCCTAAACTGAGGGCTTGGCTTCTACTGCCAGACTCTAATTGAGAGCGAACCAGACCCTAATGCTAAAATTAATCTCTAACAGGAAGCTGGTCAAAATAATCACAAGCTGATAATATAAACTAGTGTAGGTGGAAATACTCATTTTGTGTCATCTTTTCCTTAGGGTATCAGTCAACACTGAAAAAAACAACATAGCTCTTGAACTCTTTTAAGCAATACTCACACTCCTTTCAAGTGCATCCAAAATATATTAGGTGCTTTCTAAACACAAAGGAAGACATGCTCAAGGATCTTACAATGTAATTAAGATTATGCTATATAAAGATGTGAATCCTCCTTACTAGTAATTTTCTGTAGTTGCACAGGGCTGCCTATTCAAAAGACCAGAACAATGGGTGTGAACACTAGAAAGTCTGTCCCTAACTGTCACAATGAAAGCTGCTGGATGCTGAACTCTTTTGAAAATCTGGCCCTGGTTGTGTATGCAGAGCAGTTGAAGATGTGACCCCTTATTGGCTACTGTACAAAGAACTTTAACTTTGTTTAGCTCTTCATATGGTTTATTTCTCCAGATGAAACTCTGAGGTGCTTCCATAACTTTTGTGGCTCTACTGCACAGGGTCATTTTTGTACAGATAGTTAGTAAGGCTGCACACAAGTAGGAGGCATTGGCATAAGAAAAGAATATTCAAGCAGATTTTGCAGTAAGTTGCCATGCTATTTGGCATGCAAGACATAGAAAAGCATCTGGCCTTAAATATGCACTAATATAAGCTCAAGTTGAAAACAGGCTACAGTACAGTATGTGTGTAGTTTAGTGCATGTCACTTAAGGTGGACAGGTAAATTCCTGTCTGGGAAAATCATCTTATCTGTTTTACTGGATGTTAATTTTCAGTGAATAAACTTGTGGGCCTCTGTCTAAAACAAGAAATTACAAAGGCTCTTAGGAGGAAATTAGAACCACAGGGGATAGTTTTGTTCCAGAAGAGACAGAAGGTGTCTATATAAACATCAGGAGACAGTAACATTGGAAAGGAAGGTTGCAATGGAAGACAGTAAGAGCAGGAGGGTTTGGGGTTAAGAGCTGATGGCTGCACAAGAACTGTCAGATGGTCAGCTTTTCCCAGGGGAGATGGCCTCCAGAAGTGTAGATGGGGAGCAAGACTAATCATATTTAGCAGAATTTTTGTAGGCTTCCAAACCTGAGAGAGCACGAAGAAGTCAACATACATCTTCATGTAGAGAGTGCATGTTTATAATGCACTGTTTATAAATTGTCAAATCTGCACTACAACTTGAAAAACTAACGAGAAATCTGTTCTGAAAACTGGTTCTGTATTTTGATCCCTTAAGTGTCACAAGCAAGAGAACTACTGAAACCCGTAATTTAAAATATCCCTTTAGTGACCAATATTGAAGTGAAAGAGCTAAATCTGGTACATTAGGAAAAACTGACAAAATAGGCAGCATATTTTATTCCCTCCCCACCAAACAAATTAATGACAACAGCAGGACAGGATAACCTCCTAGAAATCTCCTGAGCATCAGACAGCGAACCTGATTTATACAGTTACTAGTGGTTTATGGTCCTATGGGCACATGCACATATAATCATTGACATTAGAATTGAAAAAGATCTATTTGTTTTATTGTCCATCATCCTGCCAGTGCAATATTGATCTCTATTGCATATTTACTCATATTTTGTCCAGTCTAGTTTTAAAAATCTCAGGCAATGGCACTTCCTCTACTCCCATTTGGATACTATCCCACAACCTAACATATAACTGTCAGTCTAATTTAATGCTATTAATCTTGGCCCCCTGAAGAAGTGGTAAATAATTCTCCTTCCACCTCGGTATTAACACCCCCTCAAAGACACAATAGGGATATATCCTCCCTTAGATTTCATTGAGCCAACAACCTTTAACCTTTTTCAAGAGTAAACACCATCAGACTTCTCATGTATTTGTATTCTATGAAGTCCCTCCCATTTGTCCTTATATTTCTTGCAATAAAAAGTCCAAAATTCAAATTAATTCTCTAGTTGCAGTCATAACAGAGTCACCTCAACAGGGATTATTACCCCTCCACACTGTTACATGATACTTCTCTATCTGCACTTCAAAATTGCATCTCTGCTTTTTATATCAAGTTGTAAATACTTGTCTAATTTGCTCTTCATCATCACTTGTAGGACCCTCTCAGCATTATTGCGTAAGACTCACCAAGGTGTGTTAAGAAGCAATTTTCTTATTTGAAGCTGCCCATATTTTTAATCTCTTAAATTTCCTTTCTATTATTTCAGGTGATGTCTGCAACTGCACCTCAATGTAGTATTACCTGTGAATTTCCTGAACATACTATTTATGCATTCTTGTTTGCTATATTAATGAAGATATGAAAATATTAAAGAAAATCACACTTAATATATGCTGCTTTTGCACTGCATGCTAGATAGGTCTGCTCTACACTCAGGATGTTATACAGGCAGTCCCCGACTTACGCGGATCCGACTTATGTCGGATCCGCACTTACGAACGGGGCTTTTCTCGCCCCGGAGCTCACGGGCGGCGGATCGCCACCCATGTCCTGCGGGGCGAGAAAAGCTTCTCCTGGTCTCCCTGGTCTGCTGGGGGGATCCAGCAAAGCCACTGGACTCTCCCCAGCAGACCAGGGACACCCGAGCAAAGCCGCCCAGGCGGAGGGAGTCCCGCTGCCTGGGCGGCTTTGCTCCTGTCCCCCTGGTCTGCTGGGGGGGTCCAGCAAAGCCGCTGGACCCCCCCAGCAGACCAAAGACACCCGAGCAAAGCCGCCACCCTGTTCTGCAGGGAGACGGGGAGCAAAGCCTTGGAGCACGCCCACAGCGGGACAGCCCAGGCACGCTTGGGCTGTCCCACTGCGGGCATGCTCCGCAGCTTTGCTCCTGTCCCCCTGGTCTTCGGGGGGGGGTGCAGGTAGTGCCCCCCCCCAGCAGACCAGGCTTTTCTTGCCTACCCCTGGGGTAGAGCAGCTGGGGGCTGCTGGGTTGGTCCCGCAGCGCCGCTCCGGACCAACCCGGCAGCACCCCAGCTGCTCTGCCCCAGGCGTCCTCATTCAGCCGCTGCTGGTCAGTTTCAGCAGCAGCTGACTTGGGGACGCCTGGGTTTCTTAAGTTGAATCTGTATGTAAGTCAGTACTGGCATCCAGATTCAGCCGCGGTTGAAATTGATCAGTTTCAGCAGCGGCTGATGCCAGTTCCAACTTACATACAGATTCAACTTAAGAACAAACCTACAGTCCCTATCTTGTACGTAATCCAGGGACTGCCTGTACTTAACCATTTATCCTTTATACAGATAATGCCTGTAGTCACTTTTCAGGCTATGTGACAATATTCATGTCCAAAATGATCTGATGTGAACTTTATTTTTATTCCTTCTATTATTCTTCATTCTTTGTATCCTTATCCAAAGAACTTCACTTCCTAATGAAGGCATTATAAATATTTGACATGGTCCATTACTGGTCCATTAATTTTTCCCTTTCCATCTATCCTATTTAGAGACAATGTACATGTATATTTGACGTTCTATTTATAAGACTCAATACCAGAGAGTCTAAATATCATACCTTAGTAATACTGTTACTGTTTCTTGATTTTCATATTCTTGCCTTTGCATGAAGGCATTTTAGTACAGGTTGAAACTCTCTTAACCAGGATTTTCTGATCCGGCAACATCCATGGTCCAAGCATAGATGTTGCAGGACCAGAGAGCCCTGGTGGAGGACAGTGACAAGGATCCCTGCAGGGCCAGCAGAGCAGTGGGCTGCCCACAGTGAGCCCACCATTAGCATGTGGCAGCAGGTCTGCCCAGCGGGATTGGGAGACACACGTATGGCTGTCTGGTGGGGCAGGGAGCTGTGGTAGCTCGGTGGGGCAGGGATCTGTGGCACGCTACTACATGGGATGTAAACCCCACCAAGTAGGAGTGTGGGTTACACTGACAGGCAAGATATTGGAGTTCCAGCCCTGATGGTACCGCTGTCCCCAGTGACCACTCTCATATCTCAGCCTTCCAAATAGCATCCTCTCTGTGGATCTTTAGGGTGAGATCACAGAAGACCCCTCGTGTGTGCCTCACGGAGTCCTGTCATGGCCACTGACACTTGCCTTTCCACTCTCTGAGGCTTCTCACCACCCGGTCCTGCTTGGCCAGCTCTGCTGGTCTCCTCCAGCCAAGACCCCAAGTTGAGATCTCTGCCTCCCTGAGAAGTTGTACAGACACTGAACCTCTTCAGGTCCAAGGAGAGTGCAGTTTTGAGCTCAACTTCCTTGGATACAACTCCCCAAATGGGATCAAAACCCCCAATGAATTACCTGGGTAAGTGTGAGGGGGCGGCACTGCCCGCACTGAAGCCCCAGGAGCTCCCCTGGCCCAGCTGGCTGAACAGGCCCCACTCCCATGATCGTGCTGGGCATGCTTGAGAGTAAGGCTTGGGATAAAAGCCCAGGCAGGCAGTCAGTCAGGGGGAATAGCCGGAGGGGCAGGAGCTCAGGGAGGCGCTCCTGTACTGCACCAGCTGCCACAGACGCCTCAGGAGCAGCCCCAGCTGCCGCAGCTGCCCCAGGAGCAGTGCCAGCTGCTGTAGCCACCCCAGGAGCTGTCCCAGCCACAGCCTCAGCAACTGCGCTGGGCGGGGAGACCGTCAGACTGAACTGACCCGGGGAGCTTCACGCAGAGGACGGCACCCAGCATTGAAGGGGGTAGGAAGAAGCCCAGAAGCCCAGTTCGCTGCCACCAGAGATCTGGGCTGGGACCCAGTGGAGTGGGAGGGCCCGAGTGCCCCTACCTGCCCACCCCACCATAGCTGTGCTCCCTAGCTTGTGTGGGAGAAGCATGCCTAGGCCAAAAGCCCTCTACAACCCTACAGAGCAACTTGTATTTTGGGGATTGGGCCTAAAGGGCCATATATACCTGAATAGAGAGACTTGTACTTTGGGGGAACTGGGCCTATAAGGCCATGTGTGCCCTAGAAGAGGGGCATCTGGGTGAAACTAAGGGCAGCCCTGTCTGAAGGGGTCCGTAATCCAGCCGTAGGGGACATCTGGGTTACTGAGGGGCAGACTGCCCCTCGACAGTAAGGCTATGTCTAGACTACTGAATTTTTCCGGGATACCTAGTATCCCGGAAAAACTCTGCCGCATCCAGGGAACTCATCTGCTCTTCCAACATTTTTTGTGGAAGAGTAGACGTGCTCTTTTGGAAGCCCTGTCTTCCTTGTTCCATAAAGAAGAATGGCTCTTCCAAAAGAGGACGTTTTTCCAAAATGTGGCCCAGTGTAGATGGGCCAAATTTCGGAAAAGCCTTTTCCAACAAAACTATTGGAAAAAGGTATACAAATTGCAAAGCACAATTTGTGTACCTTTTTCTGATAAAAAACAGAAGTCTAGACATAGCCTAAGCTCCCTTTAGCAATGACAGGGAGAGTGGATGTACTGGTTGCCCTTCCAGATAATTATTTTTACTGCGTTTGATAGAAAATAAAAGTGATTTTTTTAAGTACAAGTAGTAGGATTTAAGTGGTAATAAGTGAGAACAGGTAATAAGTGAGAGCAAAGTAGGTTACAAATCAAATGAAACAAAAATGCTTGGCTAATTCTACACTGAAACCTCAGCACAAACTTTTTCAAACTCACCCTAAAACCTCTTTTCCAGCTGCTCCACCAAACCAGGTCTTCCCCCCCACATGGGGTCTTGGGCTCCTCCTTCAGGTGCAGCCCAGCAAAAAGACCTAGGCCCCTGTTTTCCTATTCTTTTTTTAAAGAATTGAGGCCATTCCCAACCAACCACTGTTAGGACTTAAGAACAAGAGATTGTTTAACAGTTGCTCATCAAGACTTTCAGGGGTAACATCCTCCATGTCTCTCATTCACATATTTAAAACCCGTTGATGGAGCCATGTAAATTAGTTTATTCGGCACAGTCAAAGAAGCGGGGATTTAAATAATCCCCGCTTCATTAAAATAAACATGGCCACCGCGCTGTGCCGACGATCAGTTGATCCGGGACAGCGCGGCAGTCTAGACGCAGCGTGGTTGACAAAGTCTTCCTTTGTCGACCGCACCGCATCTAGACTGCCCCGCTGTGCCGGATCAGCTGATCGTCGGCACAGTGCGGCGGCCGTATTTATTTTAATGAAGCGGGGATTTTTTAAATCCCTGCTTCTTTGACTGTGCCTAATAAACTAATTTACATGGCTCCGTCAATGGAGCCATGTAGTCTAGACACACCTCATATGTCTAATTTTACACAGAAAAATGATAGATACATCAAAGTAAGATAAGCAGAGCCAGTGGATGATGACATGATGATTGATAGGTTACATGGAATAATTTGCTCAAAGCATCTTTGAGTTATGTATATTCATGTCCATAAGTCCATTTCATACATCATGGGGGGGTCCATCACACTCTCCCTTTGCAAGTTATGGAAAACAGTCCCTTTCTCAGGACTTTCAGTTATCCTAGCACAACCAAATCCTGACCTTGTTTTAAGCTAGGAAAAAAGGAAACTGTATATCAAATTTGGTGGCTCAAGCTCTCACTGTTCAGGAGCAATTCTTGAACAAATGGGCTCACAGACAGACAGGCAGATGTATTCTAAAATATATAGATAGATAGCAATACCTCTGCCTCTGTAATTTCCGCTCCAATTCATCAGATGAAGTGGGTCTTACACCCACCAAAGCTTATGCTCTAATAAATCTATTAGTCTCCGAGGGTATGTTTACACAGCAAAGTTATTTCGAAATAACAGCTGTTATTTCGAAATAACTTTACCAGCATCTACACAGCCAAACCGCTATTTCGAAATTAAATCGAAATAGCAGAGGGCTTATTTCGAAATTGGTAAACCTCATTCCATAAGGAATAGCGCCAATTTTGAAATTGCTATTACGAAATAAGTGCTGTGTAGATGCTTATTTTGAAATAGGGGGCCTCCAGCCCTTCCCAGGGTGCCCTGGTGGCCACTTTGGGTACACTCTCTGGGTACAACCAAGAAAATTCCTTTCCCTCCACCTCTCCCTGGAGCCTTTAAAGGAGTAGACCCTGGCCACAGTGCCTGTGCCAGCTCCAAGCCTGCCAGCCCAGAGCCAGCAGTCACTATACCTGACCCAGTGGCCCCAGCATGAGCCAGGCAGCCAGTGCCAGCCAGCCCTCCACTGCTCTCCGGGACCACTCTGCCAGCTCCCAGGAGCCTGCCAGGGGCCGGAAAAGGTGAGTACCTGCCTGGTCCAGAGCAGAGATCAGGGACCTAATTCAGGTTTGGGGGAATGCCTCCAATGTCCATGATCTCTGCACTAAACAGAGGAACGCAATCATCTACAGGCAGATGGTTGCCAGCCTGGCCAGCAAAGGCCACATGTGAACCCAGGAGCAGGTTCGCATGAAAATCAGAGAGCTGCGGCTGCCACAGGGAGCAGATCCCAACCAGGGGAGACCCAGGCCCCTACCCCTATTTTGATGTCGTGGACTCCATCCTGGGGGGCAGGATGATCCGTGCCCCCCAGGTGGTCATCGACCCTGGGGCAGAGTTTGTTGCCTCCTGCTGTTGTAGCCCCTGCTGCCTCCCCAGCTACCGCTCCTCCTCCCACTCCTGTGCCCCTTCCCACTTCTTCCTCCCCACCCTCCCCACATCCCCAGGGACACCAAGGCCCTGCACCCACGGTGCTGGGAGACAGTTGGGCTGGAGAGACCTCCAACCCTGAGCGCTGAGCTTCTCCTCCCCCTGCCACTTCCCTCCTCCCAGGTTTTCCCCTCCCTTATCCCACCCTCCCTCCTCCCCTCTCCCACCTTCTTTCCCCAGTCTCACCTCAGTTTCAATCCCCCCTACCCCAGTTTTTTTCAATAAAGAGGCTTTGTTGGAATGAACACATGTCTTTTATTGTACAGCAGGAAGGAGCATTAGGGAAGGGTAAGTGGAAGGATGTGAGAGGAATGAGGCATAAGCCCCCCAGTGGGGCACACCAGGGAGACTGTTACTGCTTGCAGAATGTGCTGCCAGACTCACAGCAACAGGTCCAGGAGAAGCACCAGAGTGCCCAGGGGCAGCTTCGGCTCCATGCTGCAGAGTGCTGTGGTGTCCTGAGTGAGGGCAACCAGAGCATGCAGAGAAAAAAATGCTTTGCTGTCCCTCAGCGAGGTAGGCAAGCAAATGGGGAAACCTTAGAACTGGCTGACTGGGGGGGGGGGGTCCTTTTAAGCACAGGCCTCAGATAGCCTCAGCCACACAAAGTAACTCCTGACCTGATGCCGGGCCAGAACCAGTTCCGGCCGGCCTTACATGAGATTCAGTATCCTATCAGTGTGGACGCGCTATTTCGAAATAGCAAAACGCTATTTCAAAATCCATTTTGTGTCTAGACATGTTATTTCAAAATAAGGTATTTCAAAATAAGATATTTCGAAATAATGCTGTAGTGTAGACATACCCTAATGTGCCACAGGACTCCTCATTGTTTTTATATCCCATTATTATTGTACATGACTGAATATAGAGAACATTCAGTACTTACTCTCATTATTTACAGTATCAGTATCAGAGATCTTATAAGTAATAAAATGTTCATAGAAGTATATAAATTGCAGACTTCACACTTTAAAGGGAAAAAGTCTGTGAGCCAAATTCTTCAAAGTATACCTGTTAACTGTACTTCTGAAATGTATATTTGTCCCCACAGTCCCAGAAATGCCTTCAAAAACTTTCAAGTCCTCTAAATTCTACAATTGTTCTATAATAGTTTTGGTAACAGACCAATATTTCCAATAAAAGCAACAGATGAAATAATTCTTCCTTGTTTACTGATCCACAGGCTAACTAACTGGATGGGTGGAAGGACAGATTTTAAACAGAATAAGAATGATCTATGGTAGACCTATTTTTTTAAGTTTAACATACGAATTATATTTATAGGTTCAGATCCTCAGTAAATAAAAACAGTTTCAAAAATTTAGTGGAGCTATGCTAATTTACAACACCTGAGAAGCCATCCCACACACATATATATTTCAAAGCACTTATTAGAAACTATTAATTCCAAAAATCACAAATCACATACTATTAATGAACAAAAATACTCCATTGTCTGAAATACATTTCAGTTTGTACTGATGAGAGATAGAATCTATTTTTATATTGGGAATAATAACATTTTATCTAAAAGAAAATTGTAGTAAGAGACATCTACAACATTGGTCTTTTGTTTCTAAAGATGCCCTTTTTTTAAATCATTGAAAATTAACATATGGTCAGTGTATATAGCTGAAATTAAGAGTTGAAGTGTTCCAAATGTTGTTCATTGGAGACCTAAGATTCTCGTTATGAGATGTAATTTAATATTTGCAGCATAGCGGTACAAAAGACAATGCACATATTGAATTGCACCATAACTTACTTCAGGCCAGACACAGACTTTCTATGTGTATAAACTATCAAAGCACCACTAAACTTAAACAGAGATTTTAAATGCAGCAACCTGGACCTCTTTAATCAACATCTGTTTAACAGTTTGTACCTTTCAATAACAGCAAAGATAACATGGCAATGCTTAGTACTATAAGTGTCTGAACAGTAAGTAAAAATAATCTGAAATAGCACTGTGTTCAGGATAGTTGTTTTAAGTGTGACAAGACATCCGCATTTTGTCATTTTGTTCTCTGTCCCTTCCTGTGACATAGCAAATTAGTATATATAACTTATACCATCAACAATGAAAACAAAAACACCTTAGTGTATTATCAGAATTTTCTTTTCAACAACTTGTTTATAAAATGTTCTGTGATGTTATTAACATGTCTGAGATTTATTATCCTAAAGAGCCAAATGTGTATTTACCCAATTTTCTTAAATCTTATTTATTATGGAAATTAAGAGATGAAAAGATCTGTTAGACAAACCACTCTTGCAAATGAGGAATGGATCCTTGCAGTATAATGAAATTTGGAAGTACTTTTAGATCTCATCTGGTGTTGCAAACTTAGTTGACATTGGTGGCCAAAAACTTCATTCCTCATTTACATCTGGTAAAGTATTTACAAAACTTTTCAGTTCTGGGTCTCATTATAATTTTCTACATTTCTGTGATTTCTAGGTTGGATTATTTCACTGTTTCTATGGAGGAGAGGGGTAACTTTGCAGGTTAGAAGATTGAGCTGGTTGAGATGCAACTTCTTGCCTAGTGATATTAGACATAGGAAGTATTTTATACTAGTACTCTAGTGCTTGGCTGACTCCTGGGTGCAATTCAGGTACTTTCTCTGACTTACAAAACCAAATATTGCTACAGGTTGGGCCTCCCTGGTTCGGCACCCTGGGAAACTAAGCTGTCCCGAACAAGGGAATTTGCCAGACCAGGGGAGGTCAGTGCTCTCCTACTGGATGCTCCGCTCCCCAGCTCCTCTCCCTCGGGCTCCCTGTCCTGCCCTTGGCCCTGCTAACACTGGCCTGGCATGGGCTCCCCATCCTGCTGTCCGCACACTGACCCAAGGTCTCCCAGAGTTCTTGCTGGGACAGCCTGGCCACTGCCAGCCATGCTGCCACACTGTGTTCCCCAGGGTTTCCGGGCTGGGGCTACCCAGCCTCCGCCAGCCCCACTGATGCTGGGGGTTCCACGACTGGGAGCACCCAGCCACACCACACCATTTCTAGGGCCAGCCCTGCTGCCACTGGGAACTCCCAGGGGTTCCACAGCCAGGGATACCCACCTCTGCCAGCCACGTTTCAGCCACGGGTTCCGTGGTCAGGGCTGCCTAATGCAGCCCCACTACTATCGGGGTATTCTGGGGTTCCCAGCCAGTGCTGCCTAGCCGCTGCCAGCCCTGCTGCTAAGGTGGGGGGGTCCCTGTCTGGGCCACCTGCCACTGGAAGCCCTGCTGCAGCTGGGATTCCCCAGCTGGGGCCAGGATTCCTCAGTTGCCTGGCCCAGCTGACGCCAGGGATTCCTCGTCTGGGGTGGGAGCTCCCCCGCCACTGCCTGGTCCAACCACTGCTGGCCCAATTGGGGCTCCCTAGCCCCATGTTCTCTCATCTGGCTCCCACTTCCATCTCCAGGGCTCTTTAGTCCAGCAACATATGTGGCCCTGTCGGACCACAAATGTTGTCAAACCAGAAAGTCCCGGATTTGGGAGGTTGAACCTGTACATAACAAAAAGATATTTTTTGAAGCACAGCAGTTAACATACCCTAGATAAAAACTGCAGGAAACTGGTGGTAAGTTTTCAACAGTAGGACCTTTGAATCCAGATGTTGATGCATGTTTTACAAATATATTACCTTCATAATTTAATTTTCCTAATACTGGGACTATGATAAAACAATGTCTTTTTAGGCTTTTTCCTGAGCATTAAGTGGATGTGTTCAATATTTTTGGGGGGAAACTGGAGAAGGACAAGATTACCCCCCCTTTATTTTGTCTTTAAAATGAATTTGATATGTTAAATGCTGCTTATCCAACTTAAATGTTCTCTTTTATAAAAAATTAATACAATAATAATTTTTCATTTGTTTTGTTATAAGTCTTTATAATGGCATAGAGCAGACTGGAGTCACAGTAGATAGTTTTGCTTCTCCAAAGTTACTGCTCCAGCCTTGTTTCATATTCCCAGGAGAGAATACTGTTTTGTTTGTTGAGCTTATATTTTCATGTTTCCTTAAGTCTTAAAAGGGATAAGATAAAAGTTGAATGTTATTTGATGTTCATTTGGGTTTTTATCTTGACCTCTATAAATCTCTTAAAATTTTTATCTAAAAATTCTTGGTGTCATTTATCTTTGTCCTGTGAGGTTTCCAAAATAAATGTCTTACAAAGAACTCACTATGTAATAAAGAATTCTTATAAAAATATTTATCAAGTTTCAGTATTTCTTTTTATTTTACATGCCACTGCAAATTATAAATGTAAGTCTGTGCTCCAGGATTCATTCTATGAGGTGCGTTACAATCAAGGGTTTAATGTGCTTACATTTGCATATAAGCATTTACCATCATGTGCCGTAAGATAACAGGTACGAGTAAGTATCTAGTCTTTTAACTAGCTCATGTCTAGTTTAATGCTCATGAATATATTGAAGTATGCTCTTTGTTATCTAACAGACAAAGCTAATGAAATTAAATATGCACAAATACTAATTTTTACTGTACTAGGCAAGACAAGAACTAGTTTTGGTTTTATCAACAAAAGAAAGGTATCATCGTATTTTTAGATAATATATTAAACTATACAGAGAGCAAGAAGACCTCTCTTGCTTCACATTCTAGTTTTTGCAATGTTTTGCAACAAAACATTTAGGGCTAAATTTTGCCTGGTTCTTACATGGCTGCACAGCCGGTGTAAGAACCAAGAATTGAAGCTACTGTAACCCACACACCAAGCTCCATAAGTCCCAGGTTCAGTTCCACCTGTTGGTGTTACAAATGGAGGCCTGTCTGGAATTTCAACTGGAATGTCTCTGAAACTCAGGATGTGCTTCCTCAGCTAGAGGAAGTATGTAACCCACACAAATTCTGGGTTTGTTGCACTGTCCCATCTAATGGCACTTACAGAGAGAATAATGGGACTGCTCTACAGCCTTAGCTAATAGCCAGCTGACTTTTGGCTCATGCACTGAGCTCCAGAGGTTCCAAGTTCATTTCCACCTGTTGCATCAAGGAACACAAGGACTGCTTTGTCGCTACCCCACTCGGAGTGAATGGTGCCTTATAAGTAGGGTGACCACATGTCCTGTTTTAGTTAGGACAATCCTCTTTTTCAGCTTTATTCTGGCAGTCCCTACTTTTTCACTAAAACTGGGATGTGTCTCTGATTTGTGCAGGCAATGCTACCTTCAAAGCTGCCCCAATGGGCAGCACCTCTTTCTGTTCAGCTGCATAGCAGAGCAGAGAGTGGCAGTTGCTGCCATGGGATCAGTTGTGAAGACCGTGATGCTGGCTTTCAAATCTGTCTCTTCCCCCTGCCTTCACCTGTCCTGTAGCAGCAAATATTGGCTAATTTTTTTCCTTTATAGCCTGTTGCAGCTCGTAGCTTCTTTTTTTTATTGGCTCTCAAGCATTCAGGGGCAATGAGTTGGAGAGAGTTCAGAAGTGCACAGTGGGTCCACCACAGTCCCAGACTGCACACTAGAGAGAATTTGTCACATAAAGTTGCGGGATTCTTTTAAAGATTGGCTTGTTTTGAAAGGGGATTAGCTTGATTTTTGGTTTATTGTGAAAGTCGGGATTCTTATTTGCAATGTGAAAATTGGCAAGACCCTTACAGGTAATTCCTATGTCTGGGTCAATCTGGGACAGCAATCCAGTGCTTGCATCACAGAACAGTGAGGAGTTTATTTAAGGGATTTTGCCTCAGAGATGACTAATCCCTTCCCAAGCAGCCTGGTGTAATGGTAAAATGAATGTACTGCACACATAAGAAAGGTGCACTCCTCCGTGAGTTCAGTGACTGAATTCACTGTTTTCATGTGACTTTAAGCAGGATGCACAAAGAGTAGAGTGACAGAGTGGAGTTCAGAGAGCTATGGCTGCTGCCATGGGGTCAGCTCTGAAGGCAGCAATGTTCATCAGCAAGGCAGAGAAGTAAAATAAGGGTGATATGGTATTGCACTAAATTAATTTTCCTGTTAGCTCAGAGCATTGTCACCAATGAGAAGAATGATTTAGAGTCAAATTCTCATGCATGTAGTCCCATTGGGCACGTCTAAACAGCAGGACAAAAGTCGAATTAAGCTACACAACTTCAGCTATGTTAATTGCGTAGCTGAAGTTGAAATAGCTTAATTTGGCTTTTGGTGCTGTCTACACAGCAGGAAGTTGAAGGAAGAACCCTCTTCCTTTGGCTTTCTTTACTCCTTATGAAATCAGAGTTACAGGAGTTGGAAGAGAAGTCCTCCAATTCATCATTATTTCAAAATAATGGCTTGCTGTATAGACATGCTCTTCATTATTTTGGAATAATGTGAGTTATTTTGAAATAATGCTGCTGTGTAGAGATACCCATTGTTGCTCTTACCTCTGTGTTACTGGTGGGGGCGCTGTCTTCAGAGGTAGGTATCCTAGCAAGCAAGCAGCTAATACTCTCCATTCCCCAACTGTGAAGACAGTGCTGCCATCAATCACATAATGTTTCCAGGAGATACTGTGGTTCCTTTGGGGGAGGGAGGATTGTGCATAACTGTGTGAATAATTTGTGTGTGGTCATTTTTTCTATAAAATATCCAGGATACATCTGTGTAATTGTAATGAAACACTCCAAAAACAGTTCAAGGTTGTTATTTTTTAAGACACCTCAACATTGGACAGCAGCAAATTTCTATGTGAGACATGTGGAGCACATTTCTCCATTGCCCGTGGTGGTCAAAATGATATTACCCAGCACCTTCAAAGCAAGAAACACAGAGATACTTTTATCAGCAAGTGTTTAGCAACAAGTATTTCAGGATTTTTTCTGAGAGAAGACACAGAAGCTGAGAAAGCACTAGAGACCTGCATTTGAGTGCACCTAAAAAATCTGAGTAGGGTCTACAGAGGAATATGCTGCAGTGGGAGCAAAAATAAGAAAGCCTCGCTGCATGCCATACCTGAATTTCCACCTCAAATATCTGCTCTTTGCACTGAAGCACTCATCAAAATCTGTTACTCCCAATTGTGTTTCAGAATGGAACAATCAGTGGATGCCCATCACTGAAAGGTGATAGAAGGCTGTCTTGCGTGTGCAAGTTAATTTTTCTCTATACTGTACTGTGTTCTAAATGTTGAGAAAAGGATAAGCAAACCCTCACGAAAATACCATTGTCAGAGAAATACAGTTGGTATCAAGCAGCTTCATACCCAAGAGAATGGCAAGTCAAGGAATAATGTCAGCAACTACTGAGTTTTAAGTAAAATACATGAAGCAATGAACTGAGTTTCCCCTGAGCACCGACCATTTCTTGGCTGGTGTCTTGTTTTCAGTTTAGGGAAACATAGCCACCTTATTCAGAGGACAAGCAGGTGGTAGGTAGAAAAATCTAGGCCAGCTCTGATGAGGCAAATAAGCTGCACCCCACAAAAGGATGTAGTAGTAGAAATGCAGCCTCTGTATGACTAGCAATTTTTAGCAGTGTTTTCCAGTGGTAGGGCAGCTCCATACCTCCCCAAACACCCCTCATCTCAGAGAAGAACATTCTAGCCCTTATATAGTTACACCATGTCAAAAGGCTCAACAGGGGTAGATGTAATGACAGACAGCGCCCAATAGAGCTCCAGGAAGGATTGTGATTGGAGATGCACAAAACCTCCCAATCTTTCCAAGGAAGTGCCATCCATTGAACTGGTACAGATGGCAGGCAGCAGAGCTGCCTGACAAGTATATGAGAAGCTATTCTGAGGATGGGAGCTCTCTTCTTGCCCCTTTTCAAGTGCTTTGTGGTCTTCAGCTCCCATGCCCTTAAGGAGGGAGAGGTTTTTTTATGAGAGTACAACACAATCTCACCACACACACATATGCGCACACGCGCACTCCATACCAGAGCAATCACCCTTTGCAAACCCAGCCAAGCCTATTTATATTTATTTGTTATTTTGATTAGAGAGGTATCTTATGACCACATGGAAAGGAATGAAGCTCTCTTAATAGGTTACTGACCTGATTTGTTATGCAACTAAATTGCTAAATTCCTGCTTTCTATTATTCTCCCATGTAGTCCAGATTTTAAGCTATGTAGCTTTCAAAGTTTGTTCAACTGTTTACCATCATATCCACCCGCTGACATGCAAAAATCCCAGACTCTCAAAAGCCATGGATTTTTTTTAAACAAACATTAAAATCACGTTATTTACGGCTCCCCTGATAGCCATGACAAAAATCCAGTCTTAACTATGGATGAATATTTTAGGATCTCTCTCAGCAGGTATTTCACTGAAGGTTAAAATGGATCTTTACATGTTCTCAATCCTCTTTATCAACAATCAGTTGCTTTTAAGACTAATTCTTACAAATTCATGTGTCTCTTTAGCAATTTCTCACCCTGAGTCAGGTTTGGCAATGGGCGTTGTAGGCAGTCATACCCAGAAGCTCTTTCCTTCTGACCAGCAGTATGGTAAATCCTGCATGGTGCTGAGTAAATAGTAAGAACAAGACTCTAAGGTAGACTAGTATGATTCACATGTTCCCTCCCAGGTTGGAAACAGATTTCTGCCTTCGATTCATGACATTTCTTATGCAATAAAAACAATGGGACAGATATTCCTCTCACTTACACAAAGTCTTACAGTGGCATAACCAACTTTAGTGGACTCACTCCAGATTTATAGCTAAATGAGAAGAAAATTGGGCCTAGCATCACTTCCACATTTCAAGATCAGACAATATTATGCCATTTTCCTCTTGGCTCTCTAAGTAACTCTCCATCCCAGACACTTTATTTCACTTTGATCTTGATGCTGTATTTGGCCAGGTGTTAAAATTAGATTCAGGTGTATAAGAAGGAAGTGAATTAGCTTCAGATTCTATTCTGAAGTTGGGTTTATTCTACAGTTATTCAAACATACCACCTTTAATTCTACATCCAAAAAGTACATATTGCTTGGCAACAAGAAAATTATCAAAGCAATCTGACTAAACTGGCACTGCTAGCTCTGACTACATCTGGTAATCATAATATGAAGGGGGAAACATAAGGATAACAAAGACTTCTCATTTATCATTACTGTTGAATTTACCTACAGTATGAAATTGTCGAGTCTTTGAACTTCATGCTTTCATAACACCAATAATAGTTTCACTCAAAGGTGAAGGGTGATGCTTTTCCAAGAGTGATAAAAAGTCAAAAGCACTAATGGAGACTCTAACAACAGAATACACAGTAATATGGACAGCAATGACCAGAAAAGCCTGGCTGCTAACATCAAGGAGTTCCAGAAATGCAAAAGTTACGGGGTCTTGTTTTTGTTCCAATGACAGAACACAATTGCAATATATGATATACAAAACAAATTCTAAATAAACACGTCTATTTTTCATATTTATCAGCAAATTTCCAAACTAGATTAAGATAATTCAGCATAAGGCACTCTTATTCTGGAAAAGGAGTGTCCACACTAAGAGTTAATTGGGAAAAGTTATTCTGAAATGATGCGCTGTGTGGTGAGACAGAGTGTATAGGGTAAAAAGTACTGTTGGCATTCTGATCACTTAGATGTCAATTAGTTCCCCCAGAAAAAGCTGATTGAGGTAATTAAATAATTGGAAGAAGTCTGCATGTAATAAAAAGCCAATTAGCCCATCAACCCAGAGCTAGTAATGAGGAACAGGAAGGTAGTGCCAGGGCTGGAGAAGAAAAGGGGACAGGGCTAGCAGGGCCCAGTTACACAAGACATATCTACACAGCAGCATTATTTCAAAATAAGAGAGTGCATGTTTACACAGCAAGCCCATTATTTCTAAATTATTTCCAAATAACGGTCTTCTTACTTCCACTTCTGTAAACCTCATTTCATGAGTAAGGGAAATCAATGGAAGAGTGTTCTTCCTTTGACTTCCTGCAATGTAGACAGTGCCAAAAGCCTAATTAAGATACTTTGACTTCACCTACACAATTAATGTAGTTGAAGTTGTGTATCTTAATTCGACTTTAGCCTGCAGTGTAGACATTCCCAGGGTCCTCAGGGAAAGGAGACCTTTGTCTCCCTCAGGTCTTAATGAGAAGACCAAAAGCACATAGGATAAAGCAAACAAACTGTTGCATGGGAACAATAGTGGTTTTGGTGGAGAGAAATCAAAACAAATAGCAATGTGAAGTCTTTACATTTTCTGCAGGACAAGACAAGAGAAGCAGAGCTTTCTCTCATATAGTAGATAAGTCCTAATAAAAACAAATTCTCATCCATGCCCAGAAAAATGATTAGTAGAGATATATGGAGAAAGGGATCCAAACAGAAGCTCTCTCGGTGATCATATCTGTATTGTTCATTGATAACAGTAGATGAAAATTCAAATGGACGTTGATCTGACTGTAAGTACATCTAACTAGAGAAAAGGGAGAATGATTGCTGGTAAGTCTATTCTGTAATTTTGGACAAAGGATTTTTTTTAAAAGCAATAAAGAAAATCATGATTAGAGCCATCTTGTATTTTAAATAATTATTGTTCCTAATTTCTACAAAGATCAGATGTCTTCATGCAAATTTCAGAAACCCAGAGGCAATGACACATAGGATATCTCTAAATAACAAGTTTATAAAAATAGTCTATAGATCAGTATAGTTGTGAATGACAAAATTCAACTTCATGTTTTATATTTTCAGAAAGCAACATTCCATATACCTTCTACAGACTGTATGCATAGGGGAGGACTCCCCTGTTTGCTTACGTTTTTTGCAACCTTTACTGACAAAAAAGGTACAGAATACAGAAAAAAACAAGTGAAGGCCTTATATACTATAAGCAAATGATTAATTGCCAATTGCTCTGCTGAAGGGTGTTCAAGTAAAAAAAAATAGGTAGAATCTTCACAGAAGTGTACATTGTTCAAAAGCATGAACAATTCACAGTACTACATATATTATAGCATTTAAAATTGCCATAAAAGCTATTATATGATGAACTGCCCAGGGGCTGTTTTAATTTGGGATCTACATAGTCATAAGAAAAACTACAAAATATGGGTGTTTGCCTTAGCAAATCCATTACAGAATTCACCCCTTCATAAACTTACATAAAGTACATGAAGTATGCGTACTTTAAAATATATACTCTCATCATTATCTCTGTGCATAGCATATTACATTTGTTGTCCAATTTATATTTATCATATGGCTGTGACACTAAAAAAACTGCAGTAGTAGTAAGTAATAATATACAAAGATTCACTGGGATGAAACTGTCTGTCATCATTCTTACAAAATAAGTCCGATTTACATTAATTAATGCATCTAGAGAATGTGTTAAAAGAAAATGCATTTTCTTTACAAGAAGCGAGGGTTACTCACCTTGTTCTTCTAGTTGGTTATCCCTGTGGATGCTCCATTTTAGGTGTTTTCGGTTTCGCTGTGACTTTAGTTAGAGATTTAAGACAGCAGTGCCTTCTGTCAATTGCACACATGGGCAGTTGGAATGTGCCATTTGAAACAGCTACTGCATGTGCACAACCAATTGATCCCTCAGTTCCTTCTCTGCCCAGAAACAAAGGAGTCCTAGAACAGAGCGGAGGAAGAGAGGGTAGTGGACCACCCCAAGGGTCAACCATCTCGAAGAACCTCAGTTTCTGCACAAGGTGAGTAACCCTTTCTTCTTCTTCAAGGAGTGTCCCTTATGGGTGCTCCACATTAGGTGATTACCAGTATGACGCAGTATTCTTGCTTGGTTGAGGGAGCTCTGGTAAGTCTGTATGTACTGTGGCCAATATAGTATATTCCAACTGGTTGTCTGTAGTTGCATAAAAGTCTATGGCATAATGTTGTGTAAAGGTGTGGACAGAGACCCATGTAGCAGCTCTTCAGATGTCTTTCAGAGGTATATTTTGGAAGAATGCATTAAAAGTTGCCATTGCTCTGATAGAATGTGCCCTTATAGTTGCTTGGGGCTCACAGCTGGATAAAGAATATGAGAGGTGGAAGCAGTCTGATATCCATTTGGATAACCTTTGTTTGGAGATGGGTGTGTCCCGTAATCTTTCTGTAACCGATATAAAAAGTCTGGGAGACTTCCAAAAAGATTTGGTTCTTGGTAAGTTAAAGGCCAATGCCCTACGGACATCCAAGATGTGAAGCATGGTTTCACTGTTGTTGGCATGAGACTTGGAAAGAAGATTTGTAAATATATGGATTCACTGCAGTGGAAAGAAGTAGGTAATTTGGGGAGAAATTTAGGGTGTGGATGGAGGGCAACCTTGCCTTTATGTAATATAATATGGGGGGGGTCTGTCATCGGGGCCCCCAGTTCACTCTGTGTGCTGAATTAAAGCCACTAAAAACGCCACTTCCATGGATAAGTGCAATAAGAAGGCCATAGGTTCAAAAGGCTTTCAAATTAGTGTTCTAAGTACCAGGTTTAGATCCCAGGCTAGAGTTGAGACTTTAATTGGAGGGTAAGTGTTTTCTAGTCCCTCCATAAAACGTTTAACCATGGGGTATGTGAACACAGAGAGTTTGTCGATTGTGGAATACAATGCTGAAATCACTGCAAGATGCACTTTTATAGAACTGAGGGAGAGCCCTCTGTCTTTGAGTGATAATAGGTATTGTAGAATTCTGGGGAGACCAGCTATCAAGGATGAAACGTTGTGCAAATCACACCACAGAATGAATCTATGTCACTTATGGATGTATGTTTTACTTGTAGATGGTCTATGAGAATTTAGGAGAATCTCCTGTATAAGGGCTGAACCCATTGATTCTAGGGGTGTCAGCCAGCAGTCAGCCATGCACGTACGTGAAGGTTCTGGATATTGGGATGACAAAGCTTACCCCCATCCTATATAAGGAGACTGAAGACCGAAGGAAAATGCCACAGAGGAGCCTGGATCAAGCCTGCCTGGGCCAGTTGGGAGCTACCAGGATAACACTGGCTCTGTCCTGCTTTATTTTGAGAATTACTTTGTGAAGCAGGGGCTTTGGTAGGAAAGCATACATCAGGGTTGTGTCCCACTTTATCATGAAAGCATCCTCTAGAGATTGGGGACTGAGGCCTGCCCTGGAAAAGTACTCGATGCATTTGGCATTGGAGCTGTTCACAAATAGGTCTATAGTGGGGTATCCCCATCGTTTGAATACCGGCTTCAACATACTTGGTCTCCCATTCGTGATCTCCCATTCATGGTTTAGAGTAAATAGACTGCTGAGGTTGTCTGCCAGGACGCTGTCCTTGCCTGGAAGGTAAGATGCTTTGAGTGTGATTTTGTGAGGAATGCACCAGTACCAGAGATGGACTGCTTCTGGACATAGTGGATAAGATCAGGCTCAACCATGGCAGCTGATATAATGAAATTCCAGGTTGTCCATAAGTATGTGTACTGACTTGTTCTGAATGAGGCTGGCAAACTACTAGCAGGCGCTGCAAACCACTCAGAGTTCCAAGAGGTTAATGTGAAGTTTGGATCACCTACCTTGAACAACTTGTTGACCAATGTGAGCTCCCCACTTGTAGTAATGCATCCACGGCTACTGTCACCAGTGGTATGGGTTGAAAGAGGACTCCTTTGCAGGTGATGTCTGACTCCATCCACCCAGGAAAGGGATTCTTTCACTCTGGATGGCATGGATAGATGTTTGTTAATGTGATGTACATGTGGCTTGTAGACAGTGCAGAGTCATGCTTGTAATTATCTCATGTGAAGGTGAGAATATGGTATTTCACACGTAGCTGCTACCATATGTTCCAGGAGCTGGAGACAAAATTCTGCAGAGACCAGTCGGCCATGTTGAGCCTGGCCTATCAAGTCCGTGAGTGCTGTCACTCTGGTCAATAGTAGTGATACCATGCGATTGTACAGATAAGGTGGGCTCCTATGAACTCGAGACTCCGTAGTGTATACACAGCCTCTGTGTTGGAGTCAGTGAGCACTTTTGAAGATTGAGTTGCAGTCCCAGTTTGTGGAATAGTGCTCTGGTATTGATACCACCTATTGTGCATCCTGAAAGGAGGGCCCTTTCAGCAGGCAGCCGTCCAAGTATGGGAAAATGGTAACTCCCATTCTATGATGGTAAGCTGCAGCCACCACTAAAACCTTGGGAAAAAAAATCTTGGTGCTATTTATTGAAATTGATGGTGGTGGACCGCAAATCGTAGGAAACATCTGTGTTCAGGGCATATCGAGATATCAAAGTATGCATCCTGTATATCAAGGGTAGACAGCCAGTCTCCCTTCTCACACTGGAATTATCATAGCAAGGGTTACCATTTTGAAGCATCGTGTGCAGACAAAGTGGTTGAGATTGCGTAAATTGAGGCTAGGTTTTCACCCTCCCTTCTTTTTTGTTAGAAAGTAGTGGGAGTAAAACCTTTTCCCCCTGTATTGCATTGGTATCTGTTCAATCACCCCAAGCTGAAGAAGGTGTTCCAACTCATGCATAAGAGCCGACTTGTAAGATGGGTTCCTGAAGAAGAATGGATGGGGGGGGGGTGAATAGAAATGGGATACAGTAACTATCACTCACTATTTCTAACACCCACTTGTCCATGGTCAGGTCTGATCATGCGTGGTAAAGAGATGCCAGCCTGCCTCCAAATGGAATACGAGGAGGTAAAACCCACCTTAGAGAGTTTGGGGCTGTCCTGCCCTTGACCAACCCTTTTTGTCGGAAAAAAACCTTTTTTGCAAGAGCCTGTAGACCTCATTTTTTGAAGAATAAGGGATCTTGCAAAAAAGTTGTTTTTCCAACAATCTACACGGGGCTTTTTAGTGGCAAAATCTCTTCCACAAAAAGGATCGGCAGAAGATATACAAATGAGAGAGTGATTTGCATATCTTCTGCCGAATAAAAACGGCAGTGCAGACATAGCCTGAGATGGGTATGTCAGACACCTCTTGAAGCCTGGTGAACCACACATGTCTGTAAAACAGACTTAAAGAAAAGTTCACTCACTATCTAACAAGAACGTTTTTTACAACTACAACAATTAAATACTAAGTATTAACTTGCAAACACTAAACAACTAACAATTGAACTAGGCTACCTAATACATTCAAAAAATGTTGAAAAAAATATGCAGGGCAACTGTGGGTTCCGACTGTGACCAAAGGTGGCAGAGAAGGAATTGAGGGGTCGGCTGGCTGCACACACACAGTAACCGTTTCAAACAGGGCATGCTGGCTGCCTGCGTGCACAGTTGGTCAAATCTCCAACTAAAGGCGCAGCGGCGTCGAAAACACCTACGGTGGAGCACTCACCTAGACACTCCTCGAAGAAGAATGCCTATTAATTACAATCACTTCTCATCTGAAATATAGTCAGCCCATCAGTGCTACGAATCAACAGCACATAGGTGAAAATTCACCCCAGCCATTTTGCCACAGAAGATGATATAGTTATAATTAAGGATCTTTGGAGTTTTCATTATAAATGATATATTTCTGACACTTCTGTTAATTTCAGTGATTTCACAATTCAATGCAGTGTTCAGAAGAGAGTCATAGCACATGAGCAAATAACAGAAGTTATAACAGTGATGGGCAACCAAGACTAGTGAGTTAGCTGCATGAGTGACTCTCCATCTCAGTGGTCTGCAGATTGAAATCCAGTGCTGGGCAACTAGGGGCCTGCAGCCCATTGAGGTGCCACCTATGGCCCGCCCACCTCCTCTGTATCCTCTTTCCCGAAGCTTCTCACATGGTGGCGCACTGGAGCCCCACACTTACCTACTCCTCCCCATCCCTCCCAGTACTTTTGGAGCACCATGAATTGGCTCATTCATGCTCCATCCCCACTTCTTCCTCTCCCTCCCTGAGCATGAACACACAAAACAGCCAATTCACAATGCTCTGAAAGTGCTGTGAAAAAAGAGAAGGAGTAGGGACTGGATGCTTCTCCCCCTCCCTCCCAGCACTTTTGGAGCACCATGAATCACTTGATTTCTGCCCCATCCTCACTCCTCCGTCTCGCTGCTAGAGCTTGAACAACCATGAATCAGCTGATTTACTGCATTCAAGCTCTGGGAGGGCGAGAGAAATGGGGACGAAGCATGAATCAAGTGATTCATGGTGCTCCCAAAGTGCTGGGAGGAAGGGGGAGAAGTAGGTAAGGGTGAAAGATCCATGGAGGAAGGGGACAGAGAGGGGGTGTGTGGGCTGCAGGTGGAACCTCAAAAGGCCACAGGTAGCCCACAGGCTGCAGGTTGCCTACCACTAAGTTACATCAACCAGAACATTTTTCTGCCAATGAAAAAATTATTCTCTCAAATCCATTTTGCACTGCTCTCCCCTATTTTTTTTTTCCAATTCCCAAGCATCAGGGCTTCTACCATGTCTTTTGTAATATTATTCCCTATCCTAATATGTTTTAGTGTAATTCAATTTTCTTTTCTAAATTGCATTCTATTGCTCTTAGTTATACCCATGTACCATGCTAAATTATTCCTCTCCCTTCCTTAGGATCTTCCAAAAATGTATTCTTCCATCTTTACTTAGCTATATTATATAATGTAGTTTTCTTACACTTTCTCCAGAATAAATTTATTCCAGCCTATTGAAAATAAAACACCACTATTTCCCTTTGCACAGCTTAATAGTTAGTTCACATGTTGGGAGTCATTTATCAGAACAAATAAGTGTGGTATATTATTTAAATATACTTACTACTTATTTACTAATGATAATTATTAATTACTATAGACATTTCAGAGCTCAGTGTAGCCAGACAGAACCCCCCCTCCTGCAACATCCATCTTGCTTGCCCCTTTTAGGTGCCTCAAAGCTCATAGAGCACACAGAGCAATGAGATTAGCATAGTCTTTGAAGCCTTGACAGAAGGCCCGGATATGCTGGCTGCTGTGACCCTGGATGACTGTAAACACAGATACAAGATGGTGATCAAGCCAATAAGCTGACCTAGAGGCTGCGCGAACTGCCTTGGCTGGCACCTATATTGATACGATCACATGACCATCCTTAGGGGTGGGAGGGGTAATTGCCCACTGAGCAAAGAATGTCCAGTAGTCCCAATTTAGTTCTCTCTTACAAGTATAAATTAAGTTTGAAACTCCCTTGTAAGAATTGGCGTCACAAAGATGAACCAGCACAATTTGGCACCATAGACAAGAAAGAGGATACGTGCTCCTACGGGTATAAAGATGGATCCAGCAGCACACTCACTCTGAGAGTCAATCTACCATCTACATGCTGGTAGGGTTAGGTGATTGCCTCCAAAGGTCCACATGGGGATGCCCAGCCTCGTATTCATAATTCCTGGGGAATTGAGGACTGATCCTGGCCTGACACACTGGAATCGAGGGATGCAGAAGGGGGTAAAAATTGTACCTGTATGTGTCCTTTGTCTTAGTGCATGCGTAAAACTAGAGCTCTTTAAAGATTAAGCTGTCACTTGGTACCGTTACTTTCTATCTTCCTTTTTCCTTTGTAACCATTTTAAGATCTGTATTTGCTAGCAGTTAAAAAAAAAAACAGAGTAATAGCCACTGTAACCACATGCTTTAGAAACCTCTTTAATAAACCTGTAACTTTTTAAGCTTTAACCTGACTCCTCCTGTTGCTGTAACAGAACCAGACACAATCAAAAGAACTCCAGCCGGTCATAGGGGCAGACGCAGGCAGAGCTGGGCGTTTGGATTGTGTTGCCTCCAAAGGACAGATCCGTGGGGCACCTGTCAGCCTTCCCTAGGCTGCCCGCTGCGAAGGGACCATGTGTCCTAGCAGTTAAAGTCTCAGGTGTAATAATCTCTCCCTGCAAACTTTGGGGCACCCATCAGCTTTCCATAGGCTGTCCGCTGCAAAGGGACCCCGGTCCTAGCAGTTGAAGACTCGGGTGTATAACACACACACACACACACCCCATGCACTGCCCTGACCATCGGCTGACACTCAGCAACAGTAATCTTGCTATCAAGTGACATTGGTAATATGAAACTCTTGTGAGTCTCATTAATATCACATTATTAATGTCATACAAATCGTTAAAAGGAATTCAGTATATTCTATCTAAAAAATTCTGAACTATTAAAATAGTACATTTTTATATGAACTATGTTTGAAATTAACTTTTTCACAGCTTGCTATCATAAGCTGACAATGGGCCCAACTTGTTTAGTAATAATTTAAATTACTTATCCTTTTAAAAATTCCAATCAAATCAAGCATACCTGTGCTCCCTTCACATTTGGCCTTTACCCACAAAAACATGAACCTTTGCTGATATGGTAATATAAATTTATCCTATACCTGTTTGTCTCTGCTATACATAGATTTCCCCCCAACTACCTGTCTACCTACTATCATTATAATACTGCAGTAGTATCTAAGTGCCCCATCCTGGACCAAAGCCATATTGTGCTATGTACTGTACTAATATATTATATATTACTGTAGTTCCTGTCCTAAAGAGTTTTCACTGTGCATGCGCACACAAGCATGCACACACAAACCATCTTCAACAGTGCCTCCAATAACAGGCCTCCATCCTCTCTCTCTGGGATGTGTGTGGATAGGTAGGCCCCTGCAGGTGTGAGGTGAAAGAAAACAAAGTCCATCAATCATGACTAAAGCATAATATCTCATGGTGCCTACAGGTGCCTAATTTCCTCCTTGGTTACTATCACTCCTTTCTCACTCATCCCACACCTGCCAGTCTCCAAATACACAAGAAAGCTGATGGAATCTACAACTGATGACATACTAGGAGAAGGGACAAATGGTAAGAAATTATGGTCATGAGCATCCTGCTGCCACAATCCTTAGACCTGTGCAGAGAGAGTGTGCTGTAATCCAATTAACTTTCTCTTGAAGGGAAAACTTATAGAACAAGAATCATCACAGTCACTTTCCTGTACAGTGGGAAGAACAAAGCAAAATCATGGGTGCCCAGCCACAGCAAAATGGTGAATTCCACAACAAAAATAGTAGATTCAGTAACACAGAGGAAAAAATCCATGAGAGTAGAACCAAAGTCAACAAGGTCTTAAGAAAGATAAACACTTTGAAAGATTGCTTCTGACTGGCTGTAGATACAGACCAGTATAACTACACTAGTTAATGCTGGGTTTTTTTTAGGTTTTCTCTATAATCCTAAGGGCTATAGCCATAATTTTGTTAAAATGGGATGTTGCAAAAGATGATAGTGGTTATAATCACACTGAAATATTTTCATGTGTCCTTACAGATTAAGAACAACCCTAATTTAGGTAGACTGACTGAGTTTATGCTAGAACTGGGCAGGGATTGCAGACAAAATATTTTGTCAGAAAATACAAGTTCAATTAAACCATTTTCCCCCCAGGAATATATCACCTTCAATTAAATGTGTGTAGAGAAGATTTTTCAGGAACAGAATGGAATTTCTCATGACAGACAGAAAGATGAGTAAATAACCACTAACAAATAGCAAAAAGCCCAGTTCTTGCGGCACTCTCATTCATGATATGGGAAATCCTGATGTGACGTGAGAGCCTAATGTGAGAGTCTTCTCTGGCCCAGTGAACATTTAGCTATCCAAAAAGGAACAGCTCCAAAAGAAAAGATTGAGCCAGAGAGACTGACTCTATAAAACCAGTGAGGCCAGAGCCTCACCAGATCCCTAAGCAAGGTGAGGGAGGGACAGCTCTGCATCCTCAGAAGGGATGGGGTCTCAGGCAGAGGTGGAAGGCTGGGGCTGCCTAGGTGGAAGCTTCCCCTAGGCAGCCCCAGCACCACCCAGAGCACACTGCGCCTACTTCAGGCAGCCCTTAGTACACCACACCTGACTTTAGCAGAAATGTAAAGGGCTCAAGGTGCTACTACAGTAGCAACAGCTGGGAGTCCTAGGTCCTTTTGAATTGCTTCTCTCTGTCAGCAGGCCTTTCTATAAATCAGTGTTTATAAGCACTCAGTGGGATTTGAACCTAAATCTTCCATTTCTCAAGCAAACACCCTAACCACTGGGCAAGTGGTTATTCAGTAATGGGTAGCTGCCTTTCATTTTTCATGAAAAACTTTGCAAGGTCTCAGTTTCTTCCCACTGGAAAATAAAAATGTTTGAAGTTTCAAAAATGTTTGCAGAACAGGAAAATCATTTCCTCCCTTGCTCTAATCCAGTATTTCTCAAAGTGGTCCATGGACCCAATCTGAGCGTATGTCTACACTACAGCGCTAATTCGAACTAACTTAGTTTGAATTAGTTAATTTGAACTAAGCTAATTCGAACTAACGCACTCAGACTAAAAAACTAGTTCGAATTAGCGTTTTGCTAATTCGAACTAGCATGTCCACATTAAGTGGACCCTGAACCGGAGTTAAGGATGGCCGGAAGCAGTGCCGGCAGGGCATCAGATGAGGACTTAGAGAGTGGAGCTGCTGTCTCAGGCTAGCCGAGGGCTGTGCTTAAAGGGACCCGACCCCCACCCCGGACAGACAGTTCTCAGGGGTTCCCCGCTTGCAAAGCAGTCCTGGCTTGGATTGCCCGGACTACCCACACTGGGCACATCACAGCACTCGGCCATCAGACCGGCTGCACTTGCCACAGGCTGCCATCTGGGGAGAGGGCGTAATTGGGGGGCTGCAGGAGATCTTCCACCCCCAGAAGCCCGCAGAGCCAGCCCACTCCTCCCCATCAGGGGCTCGTACCCCATTCCTCCCTCACCTCCTTCCACTTACCCTTCCCTAGCCCCCCTTCCTGATGTACAAAATATAGAAAACGTGTGGTCAAAAATAGAATCTCTCTTTATTGAACAAAACGGGGGGAGACTGGGAAAAGGAGGTGGGAGAGGGGAAGAGAGAGGGTGGGAGAGGGGAGGGCAACTAAAATGATCAGAGGTTTGGAACAGGTCCCATATGAAGAGAGGCTAAAGAGACTGGGACTTTTCAGTTTAGAAAAGAGAAGACTGAGGGGGGATAGGATAGAGGTCTATAAAAGCATGAGTGGGGTGGAGAGGGTGCATCAAGAAAAGTTCTTCATTAGTTCCCATAATAGAAGGACTAGAGGACACCAAAGGAAAGGAATGGGTAGCAGGCTTCAAACTAGTAACAGAAAGTTGTTCTTGACAAAGCAAAGAGTCAACCTGTGGAACTCCTTGCTGCAGGAGGCTGTGAAGGCTAGAACTAGAACAGAGTTTAAAGGGAAGTGAGATAAAGTCATGGAGGCTGGGTCCATGGAGTGGTATTAGCCAGGGGGTAGGAGTGGAGTCCCTGCCCAAAGTTTGTGGAAGGCTGGAGAGGGATGGCATGAGACAAATGGCTTGGTCACTGTCTTCGGTCCATCCCCTCCAGGGTCCCTAGGGTTGGCCGCTGTCGGCAGACAGGCTACTGGGCTAGATGGACCTTTGGTCTGACCCAGTACGGCCATTGTAAGCTCAGGGCTCAGGGTCGGGGGTCTCAGTGGACCACCTTAATTTTCATGCACACCTGCTTCTGGGTGGCCTGGCTGGCAGCTCTCCTGCCCTAGATGGCCACTTTCCTGTGTCTAGTGCGGAGGTCATGGACGAGGTCCACGATGTCCGCACTAGACCAGGCGGGTGCCCGCCTCTTGCGGTCCTGGGCAAGCTCCCGGGAGCCGCCAGCCTGATCCTGGGAAGAGAGGGAGGGCTGGGGGGCATCAGGGTCTGCTAGCTGGGAGGGAGGCAATAGAGTTTCCCTGGTGTTGGCCAGAGTGGCCACCAGGGAAAGCTGGGGAGGGCTAGCCTCCCACTAGTTCGAATTAAGGGGCTACATACCCCTTAATTCGAACTAGTAAGTTCGAACTAGGCTTAGTCCTCGTAGAATGAGGTTTAGCTAGTTCGAACTAAGCGCTCCGCTAGTTCGAATTAAGTTCGAACTAGCGGAGCGCTAGTGTAGCGCCTATCAAAGTTAATTCGAACTAACGTCCGTTAGTTCGAATTAACTTTGTAGTGTAGACATACCCTGAGAGAGCTATTATTGAGCTACTTCAGTTTGTTTACTTACCAGCTCTGCAGCCACAGAACCTCACAGCTCCCATTGGCTGTGATTCAGAATTTGCAGCCAAGGGGAGCCATGGCCAATGGGCGCCATGAGGCTCCATGTCTGAGCCAGTAAATAAACAAACCAGAGTGGCCTGGCAGCAGTTTTCACTTTGAGAAACACTGCTCTAATGTGAGCTTTCTTGGTTTTCTTTTATTGACTCAGCCAGCCTCAATTTGTTTCACAAGTATTACTTAAATGATAAAAGGTGAGCCCTGTTACAAATGAGGATTGCTCTGACAACAATTCTACGATGGTACGTTTTTAAATTAATATTGATAATCCAAAATTGAGCTGTTTTCAATCATGTATTTCCTTTTCATCTTAGAATCTCTAAGGGTGAATCTACACAGCACCAAATTTTGAAATAATACACTGTTCTGAGCCATCCCTGATCCCTCGTGCAAGGAGGTTTACTGGGACGGTGAAATAGTGTGCCCATTATTTCGAAAAATATTTCAAAATAATGGGCGGCTTGTGTAGATGTGGGGGAACTATTTCAGAATACCTTTAGTATCCCAAAATAGCCGTGCAGTGTAGACATACCCCAAAGACTATTACCATGTGTTGCACAGTTTCACACATCAGCAGTTAGACACAACATTTTGGGGCATTCAATACTTTGATGGCGGTATTCTTATCTACTTCCACAGATGCTATTTTTCATACCATATACAAGCTAAGAAGTCATCTTAACAGTTTTGATGTCATTATTACCTTGCAAATAATGGTAATTTTTTAAACAACATATGTACTCTGCTGTCAGAGCCCTGGTCTGTTTTAAGAAACAATTACATAGTGCAGCATCTGTTCTCTCATTGTAGCACTAATGTGGAACACTATGATTTAGTTATTTTCAGACATAATTAATGTTGCACCTTATTTAAGAGCTCTCTAACAGCATCTGACATAGTTTGTGGTAACATCCAGTGCTCTGCTACCAATGTCTTGCTTATGTTAAGGTCCAGATTTCTGAAAAGGTATTTAGATTTTGTTGCACTCGGGATTGCAATGGTGAACTGACCCCAAATCTCATGTTGAAAAGGGATTTAAGATATTTAGGAGTCTAAACCGCAGCAACTGGATTTAGTCTTCCAAGTGCTTAAGGTCTTTTTAAAAAATGAAATGAGGGTTCCCAAATCGGTTAGGTATTGTAATATTGAGTGCAGCAGTGGCTAAATACCTGTAAAAATTTGTGCATAGATAATTTCAGTACACTTCTACTTTTCCCAACTAGCTACCATTAAATATTCTAAAGCCTGCAATGGGATTTTGAAACCACACATCAAACTGATAAATCTAAGCATTTCGGATGCAACTTGTATTAGTGATGCGCTTAGGCTTTACATGCCAAGCCAAGTCCAAAGGTTCAGCAGTTCTTCCCGTTTCAAATCATGAGTGTTCTAAATTCAGAACTTGCAGCTCTTTCATGTTTTTCAATCAAGCTATTGCCTATATACATTATATTAACATAGTTTCAAACTTTTAAAATCATATATATATATATAGTAGCCCAATGTCTGTGACTCTGTAACGCTGAAAAGCTGGCTGTTCCCTCTGGGCAGTGCTGTTGCCTCCCGCCGTGGTGCTCGGCTGACTTCTGCACCGCTCAGCCGGGCCTCTGCATGGGAGCAAGTGGCGCAAGTGGCTGTTTGGGGTCTGCGCTCCTCATGCAGCACGGGGGTGCTGCACGGGGAGCGCGGGGCCCAAATGGCCACTTGCACCACTTCCTCCCACGTGGCGGCCTGGCTGAGCAGCACAGAAGTCAGCCGAGCACCATGGCGGGAGGCAACAGCGCCACCCAGAGGGAACAGCCAGGGGACGGGGCGGGGCCTAGATGAGCGTGCGTCTCTGATGTCAGGAAAGGGCGACGGATTCAAAAGAAGGAAAGTGGAGCAGACGTAGAGGAGACAGAGAGGAGAATGAAGGAGGCAGAGGACAGCAAGAGAGAGAGAGTGAGAGAGACGCAGCAGGAGGAGGAGAAGAGAAACACAGAGTGAGAGACGGGAGGGGGAGAAGAGAAAGAGAGAGAGAAGGAGAGAGAGGCAGGAGGCAGACGAGAGCTGAGAGAGAGGGCAAGGAAGTAGGAGGAGAAGAGAGAAGGAGGCTGTTTGTGCCGCTTGCTCCCGTGCAGCGGTCCGGCTGAGTGGCGCAGAAGTCAGCCGAGCGCCATGACAGGAGGCGAAGGGGAGCGGGGCGGTGATGTACACGCCCAGGGGGCGGGGCCTGGATGATCGTGCATCCCCAACAGAGACAGATGAGAGCAGAGAGACAGTGAGAGGCAGGAGGGGAATAAGAGAAAGAGAGAGATGGAGCAGAGAGAGAGTGAGAGGCAGGAGGAGGAGGAAGAGGAGGAGGAGGAGAAGAGAAAGGGAGAGTAAGAGGCAGGAGGGGAGAAGAGAAAGAGAGAGACAGAGAGAGGCAGAAGGCGGAGGAGAGCTGAGGGGGAGGAGGCAGTAGGAGGAGGAGGAGAGAGAGAGAGATACAAAGTGAGAAACCAGAGGCTCAGGAGAGAAGACCGACGTGGAGGAGAGACCTGAAAATCCCATCTTATGACGGGCTAATTGGCTAATTTAAGATTAAGACACATTTGTTTGTTTCAGAATGGCCTTAATCAGAAAAGAGGTAAATTTACTGTTTTAGAAACCACTGAACCACAAAGCACACAACATACTCTACAGTACACAGTATATTATAATTTAATCTCAGCAGCACAATACCAAGTGTGCAGTGTCCAAGTGCATGCATATTCTAATTATTACCCCTCTGCATGCTAACCTGACAGATATGAGGTATAAGACTCCCACTGCTAGGTTAAACATAGTTATTAAACAGCCAACCTAGTTTTACTGGCACTAAAATGAAATCCTGGTGCCAAAGATACTAAAAGAAAGAAATATTAAGTAACTCTGCACCTCTGACATTGACATAAGTTTATTATTATTCCATGCCAATACACCTTGATCCAAACCATCCTACTGCATGCTGTTCCAATCCCAGGCCTCCACAAAGACTGACAATTATCCTGAATAGTGGTGGTTTTCCAGTTTGGTCAAAATTACACACTCTCTCATGTGCATATAGCATCTGCACAGCAACATTCAACGGATACAGATGCAAGAAGTATGGGTAATAAGCAGGAAGAACTGGAATTGCTAACCAATAAATACAACTATCATTGGTATTACAGAAACCTGGTGGGATGGGACGCACGATTGGAATGTTGGTATGGAAGGGTACGGCTTGCTCAGGAAGGACAGACAGGGGAAAAAAGGGAGGAGGGGTTGCCTTATATATTAAAAATGTACACACTTGGACTGAAGTGGAGATGAACGTAGGAGATAGCTGTGTAGAGGGTCTCTGGGTTAAGCTAAAAGGGGTAAAAAACGAGGGTGATATTATGCTAGGAGTCTGCTACAGGCCACCTAGCCAGGTGGAAGAGGTGGATGAGGCCTTTTTTAAACAATTAACAAAACTATCCAAAGCCCAAGATTTGGTGGTGATGGGAGACTTCAACTATCCAGACATATGTTGGGAAACTAGCACAGCGGGGCACAGGCGATCCAATAAGTTTCTGGACTGCATTGGAGACAACTTTCTGTTTCAGAAGGTTGAAAAAGCTACCAGAGGAGAAGCTGTTCTGGATTTGGTTTTAACAACTAGGGAGGAACTAGTTGAGAACTTGAAAGTGGAAGACAGTATAGGGGACAGTGATCGTGAAATAATAGAGTTCATGATCTTAAGGAAAGGTAGAAGGGAGACCAGCACAATTGAGGTAATGGATTTCAGGAAGGCAGATTTTGATAAGCTCAGAGAACTTGTAGGTAAGGTCCCATGGGAAGCAAGACTGAAGGGAAAAACAACTGAGGAGAGTTGGAAGTATTTCAAAGGGACGTTGTTAAGGGCCCAAAAGCAAACAATTCCGCTGTGTAGGAGAGATAGAAAATATGGCAAAAGACCAGCTTGGCTTAAAAAGGAGATCTTGCATGATCTCAAAATAAAAAAGGAGTCCTATAAAAAATGGAAACTAGGACAAATAACAAAGGATGAATATAGGCAAGCAACACGGGAATGCAGGGGCAAGATTAGAAAGGCAAAGGAACAAAATGAGATCAAAATAGCTACAGGCATAAAGGGAAACAAGAAGACCTTTTATAAATACATTAAAAGCAAGAGGAAGACCAAGGACAGGGTAGGCCCACTGCTTAGTGAGGAGGGAGAAGCAGTAACGGGAAACTTGGAAATGGCAGAGATGCTCAATGACTTCTTTGTTTCGGTCTTCACCGAGAAGTCTGGAGGTGTGCCTAATGTAGTGAATACAAGCAGAGAGAGGGTAAGTTTAGAAGATAGGATACACAAAGAACAAGTTAAAAATCACTTAGGAAAGTTAGATGTCAGCAAGTCACCAGGTCCTGATGAAATGCATCCCAGGATACTCAAGGAGCTGATAGAGGAGGTATCTGAGCCTTTAGCTATGATTTTTGAAAAATCATGGCAGACAGGGGAGATTCCAGAAGACTGGAAAAGGGCAAATATTGTGCCCATCTATAAAAAGGGGAATAAGAACAGCCCAGGAAACTACAGACCGGTCAGTTTAACGTCTGTCCCAGGGAAGATAATGGAGTAGGTAATTAAGGAAATCATAGGCAAACACTTAGAAGGTAATAAAGTGATAGGAAATAGCCAGCATGGGTTTGTGAAGAACAAGTCATGCCAAACTAATCTGATAGCTTTCTTTGATAGGATAACGAGCCTTGTGGATAAGGGAGAAGCGGTGGATGTCATATACCTAGATTTTAGTAAGGCATTTGATACGGTCTCGCATGATATTCTTATTGATAAACTAGGCAAATATAACTTAGATAGGGCCACGATAAGGTGGGTGCATAATTGGCTGGATAACCGTAGTCAGAGAGTTGTTGTTAACGGTTCTAAATCCTGCTGGAAAGGGATAACAAGTGGAGTTCCTCAAGGGTCTGTTTTGGGACCCCTACTGTTCAATATCTTCATCAATGATGTAGATATTGGGATAGAGAGTACGCTTATTAAGTTTGCAGATGATACCAAACTGGGTGGGGTTGCAACTTCTTTGGAGGATAGGGACATAATTCAAAATGACCTTAGCAAGTTAGAGAAACGGGTCAGAGGTAAACAGGATGAGGTTTAATAAAGAGAAATGCAAAGTGCTCCACTTAGGAAGGAACAATCAGTTCCATACATACAAGATGGGAAGCGACTGTCTAGGAAGGAGCATGGCGGAAAGGGATCTAGGGGTCATAGTGGACCACAAGTTGAATATGAGTCAACAGTGTGATGCTGTTGCAAAAAAAGCAAATATGATTCTAGGTTGTATCAACAGGTGTGTTGTAAGCAAAACTCGTGAAGTCATTCTGACTCTCTACTCTGCACTAGTCAGGCCTCAGCTGGAGTACTATGTCCAGTTCTGGGCGCCACATTTCAAGAAAGATGTGGAGAAATTGGAAAGGGTACAGAGAAGAGTGACAAGAATGATTAACGGTTTAGAGAACATGACCTATGAAGCCAGGCTTCATGAACTGGGCTTGTTTAGTTTGGAAAAAAGAAGATTAAGGGGGGACATGATAGCGGTTTTCAAATATCTGAAAGGGTGTCACAAGGAGGAAGGAGAAAATTTGTTCCTCTTGGTTTCTGCGGACAGGACAAGGAGTAATGGGCTTAAAGTGCAGCAGGGGAGGTTTAGATTGGACATTAGGAAAAAATTCCTGTCAGGGTGGTCAAATATTGGAATAAATTGCCAAGGGAGGTGGTGGAATCTCCCTCTCTGGAGATATTTAAGAACAGGTTAGATAGACATCTGTCAGGGATGGTGTAGACGGTCCTGCCTTGAGGGCGGGGGGCTGGACTCGATGACCTCTCGAGGTCCCTTCCAGTCCTATTATTCTATGATTCTAAGTCCATAAGGCATTTCAAGGCCTCCCCTGTGATGTTATTTGGCTATCATCCACAACTACACTGAAATTACCCACTCAGTATCTAGCCCATTACTTTTTTCTACTATATTTTGGCTTCATGTGCTCAGATGCTTATCTGTAAAACTCACCACAATCTGTGGATATTTTTTAGTTGTCTGAATCTTTCACATGGATCAGAAAGACTGCTGGCTGTTAATATATTGCCAATGCTTTTCTTTCTTTCCTACTTTTATTAGTAATTACTCAATATAATCATTTTTATGCTCCCACACTAGCAATATAAAACAATAATTCAGGGACAAATTCTGACACTTATGTTGAATAGGACCGTACTCCGAGTAGTTCCACTAAAACAATAAAACTATTTGCAGAGCCAAGTGTTATTCAACATGGAAAAATACACCAGAATCTGGCCATACATAGAAAAAAAATCTTTCTAATTAGGCTTGTAATATTTTTAGAAGAGCCTAATGACTAGTATACAGGGCCGTGTCAAGGCATGCGCAACCTATGCGGCTGCACAGGGCACCCAAAAATTTGGTGACCCAAATTTTCAGGTGCCCCTACACAGTCATGGGCTCTTGTGTGCCTCAGGATATGCCTGTGTTGATTCCTCTCTGGCCCCTCCCCAGAGCTGTTCTCTTCTGTCCGCTGCAGGGCTTCTCCCTCCCTCCTCCCCCATGTGCTCCTCTCGGCCAGCAGCAACCAGCTAGTGACAACCCTCTACTGTCAGAGTTGCTGCAAAGAGGAGCCCCCCAGCCTCTGCAGCTCCACTCAGCCCCTTGGAAGGCCCTGAGCCCTGCTAGAAATTGAACGTGAGGGTGGCTAACAGGGAAGCTCTAAGCCTCAGGCCCCCAGCAGAAGCTGTACAGAGCAGGAGGGGAAGCCCCAAGCCCCTGGGAGAAGCTGCATGGAGGGGGGGGTCCTCAGTTGTGTATGCCCCATAATTTATAAGGGTGGCCTTGCCAGTGTGAACACTTTTCTATCACATTCAATGTTTTCAAAAGAATAACTTGGCAACTGTGCATTTCTCTGCATCCAAACAATAGTGCTTGAACAATTTTTTATAGGGTGCTAAAAGTCACTGAACAAAACTGCAAACCCTGTATATGATGGAAACCACTTTAAGCCAGGGTTCCTGCCACACCAGTAGCTTCTCCAGTTCTAGCACCTATGCCAACTTGTTCCCTGAAAGAGAGAGGATATTCCACTAGAAAGATTAATCATCTATTTCTGCAGAAGCTCTTATTTTCCATCTGAAAAAGTTCATATTCCATTTCACATAGTATATTTGGAATATGAACAATTCTTGCTAGAGATAGGTGAAACTCAAATTTAAGTACAAAAATGTTTGGCTTTACCACTGTAGTAAAGGCTCCCAAAGAGAGAAATAGCCAAGAGACCAAAAAGAAAAGTGGATCAATGACTGGACACCAGTGGAGCATGAGAGAAGGATGGCAGGGATGTATATAGTAGTGGAGAAGAGGAGAAAGGAACCCAGCAGAAGCCAACCACAAACAGAATATTGAAGCTAGATTTTTTTTTTAAAGAAGGAACAGAATCAGTGTAAGGAATAAAAAAAAGAAGTGCAATTAGCTTTTTAGAAAAGGACAAACTTACTGTATTAAACTTAAAAAACAACAAATAGACTAGTAGCACCTTGGAGACTAACAAAATATGTAGATGGCATCATGAGATTTCGTGGGTGCAACCCACTTTTTCAGATGACAATTTTACACCGTATTAAAAACAGCTAAATGCAAATTTATTATTTTCCAAATATAATGATTCCTTGTAAGCAATTGCTGTTTGTCAATGAGATAATCTTACTATTAAGGCTTGGCCTGCACTATGAAAAATTTTGAGAATTTTACAGAAATTTTACAGAAATTTTCCAAAATATTACTGTAGTATTTGCAACTATAGGTTGAACCTTTCTAGTCTGGCACCCTCGGAAGTGAAACCAGAGAGTTTATCGAACCACAAGAAGTCAATATTGTCTAGAAGCATTACTAAAACTTCCACTACTTATTGGGCTTTTAGAAGACTTCTGAGGTAAAATAGAGCTAAATAATAGCACAGAACACTGAGAGCCAGGACTGGTGGCTACTGGAAATTTGGCCACACCCATGACAAGTGGATATCCAGCTAAATATAATCGTGCTGGACAATGGATGTTGCTAGACCAGAGAATGTCGGACTAGAGAGGTTCAAAATATATCACTATAGTATACTATAGCATTAACAAAAATAAGACAAAACTGAAAAAACAGTATATGAGCAAACTGAGTCAAACTTTCAAAACTGTGAAACAGACTAAAAAAAAAGCATGAAAATAATAAGTGTTCTCTAAATCTCTAGTGGATAAAGGATGAAATCATGTACTGGATCCTAGAGAAGAGGCAAGGCATCTTTTAGGGCCACACAGGAAAGAAGAGAGGGGGTTGGATTTGGGGTTTATTAAGAATGATTATGCAGAATATCTATCTAAATTGATATGGGTGGTCTCAAAGAGATTAACTTTCTAGCTTTGGGTAGAAAAACGTCTGCATTTTTAAATCAAAACCTACAGAATTTCTACTTTAGTACTACACCAGACATAAGGAAAATAAACAGCAAAAAAAATTCCTTTATAGTATCGTGATGTGAATTTATTTAAACAATTGGAGAGAAAGAGGGATAATGTTTCAGTTTAAACTTTCTTCAAACAAGTTGTCTGTGAATGAATTTAACCCTAAACATGTTCATACACTACTGAAGGCTTCATACTAAGTTGTATATGTGATCTAAAATAATTGTTTATGAATCATATTCCTTACACTAGAAATAAAATTATGATATTTGTATAATAATTATGTCTGTGCATGCCAGGGTAAATCATTAGAAATACCCCATGTAGTCTAAATCTACACATACATTTAACTGTATCATCAAAAATGATTTAGTGTCAAATCCTCATATATATAATCCCATTGATGGTTATTTCTGTAAGGAAAACAAGAATTTGGTCCTTTTGCACAACATGAACATCAGACATAGCCCGATGCAGTACATTATACAAGTAAAATAAAGCGAGGCACTAATTTGAATGTTAAAGAACCAATTCAGTGTAGATTTATTTTGAAAGTACTGCTTATCTACTGTGTATTAGTACTGTTTTGACTTGATCTGAACAGAGGTCCTCTCCTGGCCTGAGCCAGTTAGGAGCCATGCCATCAGTTGTAGGAAGTCTGGTCTGGGGTGAAGGAAAGAACTGTGGTCTTGTGAGAGAAAATCTGGAAGGGGAAGGAGCAGCCAAGGTGGCGCTACTGACATGTTGCATAGGAACGGGTACCATGGCTGCCTCAGTCAAGATGGAGCTAAGAGAATTACAGTCGCCGATTCTGTTCTGATTTTTTCCAACGTTCTGGGAATGAGTACCGTTGGGGGAAATGCATAAAGTTGATTAGAAGAGCATCCCCGAGTGAACCCTTGCCGATGCCTGCTCTGGAGCAACAGAGGCGACACTTCGCGTTGCTGGAAGTGGCAAACCGATCTAGTACAGGTGTTCCCCACATGTGCAAGATGTGTTGGAGAATACCCATCCTTATTTCCCATTCGTGATCCATGAGAAATCTCCTGCTGAGAGTGTCTGCGATGACATTGCTGGTGCCAGGTAAGTAAGATGCTGTGATGGTGACATCGTTTTGTATGCACCAATTCCAAAAACACACTGCTTCCACACACAGGGAGCGTGACCTTGCTCCTCCTTGTCTATGTAATACATTGCAGCTACATTGTCTGTCAGCACGCTGACGGAAGTGCCCTTTATGTGCGAGTGAAAGTGTCTGCATGCATGGAAGACGGCCCTCAGCTCCAAGAGGTTTATATGTAGACGCCTTTCAGTAAGTGACCATTTGTCCTGTATGCGTTTTCTGTTCATGTGTGTGCTGCACCCGATGAGGGAAGTGTCTGTTGTTATCTGAATGGATGGTTGTGGATGGTGGAATGGAACTCCCATCATAAGGTTGCCTGACTTCATCCACCAGTGGACAGATATGCGAACATGTTTCGGAGGAGCCACTATTTTCTGAATGCTGTGCTTTGAGGGCATGTACACGGTTGCCAGCCAGTGTTGTAGACACTGTAAGTAAAGACGTGCATGAGGGACAACGAATATGGTCGTGGCCACATGGCCGAGCAGCCTCAGGCAAGTGTATACTGAAATTGTTGGAGTCTGTGCGACTATATGTACCAGCTTTTGAATTGTTTGGAATCTTTCTGGCGGTAGGTATGCCTTCACAGCAAGGGAGTCGAGCATGGCTCCTATAAACTTTATGCTTTGGGTCGGGTTGAGGGTGGACTTTTGTTCATTCACTATGAGGCCCAGAGACTCGAATGTTTGCTTGACTAGCGTCACCATGTGAGAGATTTCCTGCCTGGTTGTACCCTTCATTAGGCAATCGTCGATATATGGGAAGATGTTGACCTTTAGTCGGCGGAGATGTGCCATAACAACAGCTAGGGTTTTTTAAAAGACCCTGGGGGCTGATGCTAGACCAAAGGGCAACACCTGATATTGGAAGTGCTCGTTGCCTATTACAAAATGAAGGAATTGCCTGTGCACAGGGTGTATGGCGACATGAAAATAAGCATCCCTATAGGTCGAGGGCTGCAAACCAATCGTTGTTGAGAGAAGGGATTATCATGGTAAGTGTCACCATCTTGAAACGCTGATTTTGAAGGTAACAATTCAACCAGCGTAAATCGAGGATGGGCCTCCAACCCCCCATTTTCTTCTGCGTTAGGAAGTAATGTGAATAAAATCCTCTTCCTCTGAATTGACTTGGGACCCTCTCTATCGCCCCTATGGTACAAAGGTGGTGAGCCTCAAGGCGTAAGAGATCTTCGTGAGATGGGTCCCTGAAGAGGGACGGGGTTGGTGGGAGGAAGGGAGGTGAAGAGAATCGTGAATCCTGATCATACAATCTCCAATACCCATCTGTCGGATGTTATCTCGGCCCATTGATGGTAAAAGGGCCGTGAAAAAGGGGAGTGAAAAATGATGGTGAAAAAGGGCGGCTGTGGCAGCAGTGGTTGTGATAACGATTGGTGCGTGCAAGCCCTCAGAGGAGTCAAACTTGCTGCTTTGAGGAAGGTGGGTTGGTCGCACGAGGTGGTTGGGGTCACCTTCGTTGCAGTCGTTGTTTAGGATGTGCCTGATCAAATGAGCACTGCTGTTGCCTATGAAATTGATAGTCATACCTCCTTTAGTACGGATAATACCGCTTGTGTTGGAAAGAAGGCGTGTACATACCAAGTGTCCGCAAAGTGGTATGAGAGTCCTTTCCCATGTGCAGGACCTCCTCACCTGTCTTATCCGCAAACAGTTTAAGTTTGTCGAAGGGCGGATCCTCAACTTTATTTTGCAGTTCTTTAGGAACTCCCACTGTTGCTAACCATGACGCCCTTCTCATGGATATTGCGGTGGCAACGGATCGTGCTGCCACATCAGCCACATCCATGGCAATTTACAGTCCTGCCCTGGAATATGCATAACCTTCCTGAACCACAGCTCTTAAGAGTGCCTTATTGTCCTCTTGCAGGTGTCGTGCAAGATTGGTTACCTTTGCGTAGCTATCAAAACTATGGTTTGAAAGTAGGGCAGCGTAATTCGCAATCCAGAGCAGAAGCGTGGAAGAAGAATACACCTTTCTACCAAAAACGTCGTTTCTTTGCATCTTTATCAGCTCCTGGCCCTCTGACCTGTGGGGTCTTGGCTCTTTGTGGGACTGCATCCACCACCCGGTACTTAGGCTGGGGATGGGTGAATAGGAATTCTAAACCTTTCGACAGCACAAAGTACTTTTTATCAGCTCGCTTCAACGTTGGTGTAGTCGAGGCTGGAGTCTGCCAGATCTCTTCGGACGACTCCATAATTGCCTCATCTATAGGGAGCGCAATCCTAGAACGTTGTTGGAGATGTACATTTTTTAGGAAACAGTACTGCTCGGCTTGCACTTCAGCCAGTTGCACTTCCTGAGAGTCCGTCACCCTCTTAAAAAGATCTTGGAATTGCCTCATATCATCTGGAGGCAAGGTATCCCCCGGAAAAATGGCCTTGTCTGGAGAAGATGAGGAGAGATCCGTGGGAGAGGCTTCCTGAGGTTGGTCGTTATGTGATATCTGGCCCTCTTCCAGCTCTGACTGATGTGTTACCACCAGAGGAACCTCAGAAGGTAGGATCAGTGATTGCTTCCTCTATTGGATGTGCACCAGGGGCGAGTAATGACGGTGTGATGAAGAATGACAACAGCATGAGGAATGGGCGTACGAGTGAGATCTGTGACACCCATGGGAGCTACAACGGTGCTCGTAGAAGCTATGTGAATATGCTGGAGATGATCTTCTGGAGGGATACACACTCCCATGCCTACCATGGTATGTTTCACACAGAGAGCGGCTCCGAGTATGGGAGCTTCAAGGTGAGTACCTGTGTCGTACAGAGGATGGTCTGCGCCTTAGTGCAGAGTGCAGCTGAGGCAATCAAGGGGTGGGTCTGGGTTACACTCTGAGATGACATGGAACGTCCTCTGAGCGGATCTACGCACCAGCGGTGATGGGGATGGTGCAGGGGAGAATACCGGAGATGGAGAGAGTGAAGGGAAGTGTGCTACGAATTTCCTAGCCACCTTTGTAGGAACCGCAGTGATCCCGGTATCAGAGTCATCATCCGGTTGTCTCAGTGCTGAAGTTTGCACTCGCTCCTCGGTCTACAGTATGGAGTGTGATGTAGACGAGCATGGAGAGTCTGTGCCCGGTGCCGTCTCTGGTGCTGTCTCTTGAGTTCTCTGCGGTGCCATCTCTGGCACCGTCATGCACGCCCTCTGCGGTGCCGTCTCCAGTGCCCGCTTTGTCAGTGCTGAATAGTGTTCCAATGTTGCCGAAATCTGTCTGTGCACGATCTTCGGTGCAGTTGATGGCACCGGTGCTGATGCGACACGTACCGATGGTGCTGACGCAACCGGTCTTTTGGGACTGACCGGCAGCACAGGCTTAGGAGGCCGCGGGACAATTCCCGAAGTGCCCAGCTTATCTCCCCGGCTGATTCTTGACATGGGAGTGGCAAGCAATGAGAGAGTGGGGGAGGCTCGTTTTTTCTTTGAGGCCATCACCCAGAGGATGACGCTCTCCACTTTTGTGCTGCGGCCGAGTCCTAAGGGCTAACCTCTGAAGGCTGTAAAGCCTTATCGAAGAGTATCATTTTTAAACGCATTTCCCTGTCCCTACCTGCTCTCGCAGTCAGTTTTGAGCAGTGGGTACACTATTGGGGAATATGTGACTCTCCGAGGCAGCGAATATGGCCATCTGAAACAGGCATCGTGTCCTGACACAGGGAACATTTCTTATTAGGGAACTAATAAGATTAAGCTAACTAACACTAACTAAGAACTAGTAGCTAAGTAAAAAAAAATTGGGGGGGGGGTTAATTAAACTAACCGGAAGAGTATAACAGGAATAACTAACTAACTATAAAACTCTAATCTGTAACTTTTTTCCCAGATGACCAATCCTCATACTGAGGAGAAGAAGGGAGCTCCACCAGCAACTGAAGATGGTTGAGAGGAACTGGCAGAAGCCAGACCACATGACAGTAGAAAGGCGAGAACAGCACGAGACACTAACCACGCATGCGCAGTCCGGCTGACCACGGCTGTAAAATCCTCCGATCAGTGGCACCGGGATAAGCCCGACACCTAGAATGGAGCACCCACATGGACTACTCAAAGAAGAATGGGAGTACAGGAGGGGGTGCAGGGATTTGGGTTGTGAGCTAGGGCAGGAGGGGACTGTGATCTGGGGCAAGAGATTGGGGTGCCCCCTCATCTTAGGTATAATAAGGTCTCAATAATGGATTTTTTGGAGGGACAGGTATGGAAAAGAGGAGGAGCTGGTAAAAGTCCCCCAACAAACTATGGAATAAACATGGGGGTTACCTGCACCATATACTGTTATCTGCCAGGCAATCTCAAATATCTAAGTTTCAGGATGATTAAACTCATGTCAATGTCTCCTCTCCTGTCCTCCTTTCAGTATGGCCAAACAAAGAGAATTTATGGTACCAATTTCAAACATCTGGGCTATATCTACATTGACCAGTCTTAAACAAGAACATATGCAAATGAACTGTGGCGATGAATATTGCTGCACCTCATTTGCATACTTAATGATCCGCCATTTTTTGCAAGGGACTTTTGCGCAAGAAGGAGCAGTGTAGACTGCTCCTTTTTGCGCAAAAACCCCTTCTTGCACAAGAGCCATTCTGCCTAAAAATTGACAGCAGAATACCTCTTGTGCATGAGGGGTTTTTTGCACAAGAAGGAGCAGTATAAACTGCTCCTTCTTGCACAAAAGCCCCTTGAGCAAAAATGGCAGCTAATTAAGAATGCAAATGAGGTGTGGCAATGTTCATCGCCATGGCTCATTTGCATATGTTCTTTTACAAGACTGGTCAGTGTAGATATAGCCCAGTGGAATAATCTTAAACCACAAAACCAAAAATATGCAATACCTTGTATATTCAAAAGCATACATTCACTACATATCAGAAATATTAGGCTGGAGGGAAACTCAAAAGGTCACCTAATCAAGGTCACCATTCCCAGTGTAGAATCACATATACTTAGACCATCCCTGACAGGTGAGTGCCTAAGCTTTTCCTAAAAAAACCTCTAGTGACAGGAATTCTGCAATCTCCCCTGAAAACCTGTTCAAAGCTTAACTATCCTTACAGTGAGAAAGTTTTCACTCGTATCTAACCTAAAACTCCCTCTCTGCGGATTAAGTCTGTTATTTTTGTGCTATCTTCAGTGTAGTACCTAAGTGTAGTACTTTGCAATTGTCTTTATTGAGTTTCATTTTGTTGGTTTCTGACCAATTCTCCAATTTCTCAAGGTCCTTTTGAATTCTAATCCTGTCCTCCAGAATGCTAGCAACCTTTCCCCATCTTATCCACATATTTTTAAGCACGTTCACCATTCTGTTAATCAGGTGACTACACTGAACACAGGACAGAAATTGTGGGACCCCACTCATTATGCTCTCCTAATTTGATAGTGAATAATTGATAACTACTCTGAGCACAGTTTTTCAACCAGCCACTTATGCACCCTCATAGTAATTGCATCTAGACCACATGTCTGTAGTTTGCTTATGATGCTTCTATGACAAGTTACTTTTACCATACCTATTTGATCACCTGGTCCTATGCTCTTCCTACTGAGCTGTATCTCCTGCGTGATGGGGGCTTGAACCCCCGCACTAAGAGCGGCGCCGCTTCGGCGCTTTGGGGAGCAGGCTCTGAGCTACGCTGGGTCTGCCGCGCATGCGCTGCCGTGTGTCCAGAACCGGCGGGGCTTGGGACCTGGAGAAGAGGAAAGGTGGGGGAAGCCACAGTGTCGCCCCAATGCTCCGCTGAGCGTGGGGAGCTTAAAGGGAGGCCAAGAAGCAGAAGTGGGGAGAGCGGGAGAGCCAGAAGGAGCGGAGTGGAGGCTGGCTGTATTCTCCCCAGCAGGAGAACAGAGGGACATGGGTGAATCGAGAGGACCCTGACTCAGAGCGCCCGGCCCCATCCAAAGCAGAGCGGAGAGACCAGAACCCCGGAAGAAAGCCCCGCTCAGACATTGAGTGACAGGGACAGCCAGAACTCTGGGGCATAGACATTGGGGGAAGGGAGGCCATAGAGGTATAAGAAGAATAGAAGGGACAGAGCAGGGAATACGGCACGGGGTGGACCCCGGAGGCGGCCCCTGGACTCTGTTACATCCTGGATTAATTTTAGTGACATTCCAAGTCTCTGACTAGCTTCAAATAATTATCTTCTTTTCAATAAAAACCCATAACAACATTTCTTCCCTCCCCCCAAAAAATTATCCTTGTTTGAGGCCCAGAATAAACAATATTAAATCCAGAATCAATGAGTAGTTTAAGATATGATGTATTCCATATCCCGAAGGTAACAAACTACAGTTGACTATCCAAGAATCTCAACCTGTTGTTTTTTTCTTTAAAAATTTCATAAAACAAAAAAGAGAGGGCATGGATTTAAACTCTCGCCTTGAACTTAGTCCTTTACTTCTACAGAGACCGTGTTCTCAATTCCCAAGAATACAAACACATGTTGCATTACTCAAACATCCTCATCTAGTCAACCTTTGACTGAGCCACATGCAGCCAACGTTAACCTTTAAATGTTAAAGATGGAGGAATCCTGGAGAAGAATTTGGTTTGATTTTACTTTTATTCCTATTATTTGCAAGTGTCTTTGCATTAAGAAGGGTATCATTTAGACATACTATACAGACAATAACTCCTTGTTTAACACTGTAGTTACTACTACTACATAGATACTACTATGTTAAAAGAATCCAATTTCCCCATAAGATATAATGTAAATAGGGTGGGTTAGGTTCAAGGGAAAGAATAATTGAATACTAGGACTGGAAGGGACCTCAAGAGGTCACTGAGTCCAGTCTCCTGCCCTCATAAAAGGGCCCACTACTGTCTAGACCATCCCTGATAGACATTTATCTAACCTACTCTTAAACACCTCCACAGATGGAGATTCTACAACCTCCTTAGGCAATTTATTCCAGTGTTTAACCACCCTGACAGTTAGGAAGTTTTTCCTAATGTCCAACCTAAACCTCCCTTGCTGCAGTTTAAGCCCATTGCTTCTTGTTCTATCTTCAGAGGCCAGGAAGAACAAATTTTCTTCCTCCTCCTTGTGACACACTTTTAGATACCTGAAAACCACTATCATGTCTCTTCTCAATCTTCTCTTTTTCAAACTAAACAAGCTCAATTCTTTCAGTCTTCCTTCATAGGACATGTTTTCTAGACCTTTAATCATTCTTGTTGCTCTTTTCTGGATCTTCTCCAATTTCTCCATATCTTTCTTGAAATGTGGTGCCCAGAACTGGACATAATACTCTAATTAAGGCCTAATCAGCGCGGAGCAGAGAGGAGGAATGACTTCTCATGTCTTGCTCGCAACACTCCTGTTAATGCATCCCAGAATCATGTTTGCTTTTTTTACAACAGCGTCACACTGTTGACTCATATTTAGCTTGTGGTACATTATAACCCCTAGATCCCTTTCTATCGTACTCCTTCCCAGACAGTCGCTTCTCATTCTGTATGCATGAAACTGATTGTTCCTTCCTAAGTGGAGCACTTTGCATTTGTCTTTATTAAATTTCATCCTGTTTACCTCAGACCATTTCTCCAATTTGTCCAGATCATTTTGAAATATGACCCTAACCTCCAGAGCAGTCGCAACCCCTCCCAGCTTGGTATCATCTGCAAACTTAGTAAGTGTACTTTCTATGCCAATATCTAAATTGTTGATGAAGATATTGAACACAGCCGGTCCCAAAACAGACCCCTGCCGAACCCCACTTGTTATACCTTTCCAGCAAGATTGTGAACCATTAATAACTACTCTCTGAGTATGGTTATCCAGCCAGTTATGCACCCACCTTATAGTAGCCCCATCTAAGTTGTATTTGCCTAGTTTATTGATAAGAATATCATGCAAGACCATATCAAATGCCTTACTAAAGTCTAGATATACCACATCCCCTGCTTCTCTCTTATCCACAAGACTCATTATTCTATCATAGAAAGCTATCAGATTGGTTTGACATGAATTGTTCTTTACAAATCCATGCTGGCTGTTCCCTATCACCTTATTATCTTCCAAGTGTTTGCAGATTATTTCCTTAATTACTTGCTGCATTATCTTGTCTGGCATAGAAGTTAAACTGACTGGTCTGTAGTTTCCTGGGTTGTTCTTATTTCCCTTTTTATAGATGGGCACTATATTTTCTCTTTTCCAGTTTTCTGGAATCTCTCCTGTCTTCCATGATTTTCCAGAGATGATACCTAAAGGCTCAGACACCTCCTCTATCAGCTCCTTGAGTATTCTTAGATGCATTTCATCAGGCCCTGGTGACTTGCAGACATCTAACTTTTCTAAATGATTTTTAACTTGTTCTTTTTTTATTTTATCTTCTAAACCTACCCCCTTTCCCACTAGCATTCACTATGTTAGGCATTCCTTCATCAGACTTTTCAGTGAAGACCGAAACAAAGAAGCCATTAAGCATCTCCTCCATTTCCAAGTTTCCTGTTACTCCTCACTGAGCAACGGGCCTACCCTGTCCTTGGTCTTCCTCTTGCTTCTAATATATTTATAGAATGTCTTCTTGTTTCCCTTTATGCCTGTAGCTAGTTTGAGCTCATTTTGTGCCTTTGCCTTTCTAATCTTGCCCCTGCATTCCTGTATTGTGATCATGCAAGATCTCATGGTTAAGCCAAGGTGGTCTTTTGCCATATTTTCTATCTTTCCTAAGCAGCAAAATAGTTTGCTTTTGGACCCTTAATAATGTTCCTTTGAAAAACTGCCAACTCTCTTCAGTTGTTTTTCCCCACTGTCTTCCCTCCCATGGGACCTTACTTACCAGCTCTCTGAGCTTTCCAAAATCTGCCTTCCTGAAATCCATTGTCTCTAATTTGCTGTTCTTCCTTCTACCATACCTTAGAATCACAAACTCTATGATTTCATGCTCACTTTCACCCAAGCTGCCTTCCACTTTCAAATTCTCAACCAGTTCCTCCCTATTTGTTAAAATCAAATCTAGAACAGCTTTCCGCCTAGTAGTTTTTTCAACCTTCTGTAATAAAAAGTTGTCTTCAATGCAGTCCAAGAACTTATTGGATAGTTTGTGCCCCGCTGTGTTAGGGTGGGGCTTTTTTAGCAGACAAAAGACAGTATATACATATACAGTAAAAGTTATAAACAATTTTAAACAATTTAATAGTGTACACAGCAATGATGATTGTGATGTTTGGTTGAGGTTGTAGAGTCAGAGAGTGGAATATTCCAAGGGAATATCTTGCTACTAAATGATGAACCAGCACTTGGCTGAGTCGTCAAAGGTAATCACATTATGGTTAATTTAGCCTCACACTCTACAGTATGTACTGAGGCAGGTGGGAGGAAGCACAACAGACCTGCTTTGTAGAGATGGGGTATGAAGTGGGGGGCTCAATCAGAGGGCTGGGGAAACATCCTAACATCAGCAACCTTTCTTCTCCTGCTTCCTACACTGCAAGCAAGGAGCTCCTGGGAGCAGTTCTAAGACAGAGGGCAAGGAGCAGCACAGCAATGGTGGGAGGGCAGCAAAATTGCTGCTGGCAGCTGCCCAAGTGCATATGATATTTTATAAGGAACTTAGGGGAGCTAATGGTGGGGGCTGCTAGCTCATCCTGCATACAAGCCCCTATGAGTACATGCTGCTTTTCCAGAAAATCCTGCAAGTAGCGGACAAAGCAGGAGGCTAAAATACATTATAAGAGAACATTGCACAACTTTAATCAAGCATGTGATCTAAGGGTACGTCTACACAGCGCAGCTACCCCACGTCTTAACAAGCTGCCTGTTATTCTGAAATATTTTTCAAAATAACGGGCATGCTATTTCAGCATCCCTGTAACCCTCGTTCAGGAGAGTTAAGGGATGTCTCAAAATAGAACGTTATTTCGAAATGTAGTGCTGTGTAGAAGCACCAAATTTCAATATAAGCTATTTTGAAATAGAATAGAAATAAGATACCCAATTTGCACTATGCAAATTGCATATCTTATTTCGAGTTTAGGGTGCTGGGAACTGGGAAAATGTTAAACAGTACATCACAAAACATTGAGTGGGCAACTATTAATAGGCAACAAATTTAAGTGAGTTTATTTTTAAAAATACTCCTAAAAACATACTTGATTACAGACACTAGCAGGTGTTATATTTCCTTTTCTTTCTTTTTCTGTTTGTATATATATATATATATATATATATATATAACAGAGAAAGAGAGAGACAGAGAGAGAGAGAGAGAGAGAGAGAGAGAGAGAGAGAGAGAGTGAGTACAGAACAGATGCAATCCTATGCTAGTAATTACTGTAAAATGTGGGGAGGGAAGGAATAAATTGATCTGTGACAGCATTTGTTCCCCTTTTTGGGGACTGCTTTGGGTTTCTTAGATTTTTGCACACACAAATCACAGGATATATGATCTCAAATAATTTAGGTTCCCTAATTAGTCTTTTCTTAAAAACTCTAAAATGTGTATTCCAAATAGTGAAACAGTTTCAGCCACATTCTGTCACACATTCATTGAGTGGGACATTATTCCTTATGCAATTCCATTCATTTTAGTGACACTACTCAAATGAATCGGACTGTGTAAGGGACTGCATAAGGCTAACAGAATCAGTTTTTTTCAAAGTCAAAGAATTTTATCTGAATATATTGAAGAAGTTTTTTTTCCTTAATGCCACTAATTTTGTACACACTTGATCATATGGTATTCTCTATAGTGAATTTAATAATTACACATGGCGGGCCCACCCTCAAAACTTTGACTTGTGTAAGTAATCCTTACAGAAATAATCCCACTGAAGTCAATAGGACAAATATGTCAATAGGAACTACTTTCATGAGTAAGGATTTCAGTATTAAGCCCTGTCTTTTATATCATAATCAGAGCAGTGTACCCAAAGAAATGAATACATATTCTTGCTAGTTTCTGACAAATTGTATAACACCTGTTTTTGTTAGAAGTCTTACCTTTTTCTGAAGGACATTGATTTTTCTTTCCTTTACTTCTAACATGTCTTTCATATCTCGAATCTCCCCCGCCAAGGTTCCCTTCTCTTCTGTGAGGTCTTGCAGTTGTTTTGTTTTTTTATTAAGAAAACTTTCTTTTTCTTCCAGTCGCAATCTCAAGGCATCAACCTGTAGTCAATAAATGAAACACGAAGACTTTAAGGAAAAAATGTTAGTAAATAATAGTTCAGGTTATTTAAGCTTCTCCATTTTAACCCATTTTCTATTTCATATGAAATCTCCATTTTTGGGCAAAGATTTTCTATGCCCAAAGCTGATTTTTATTCTTTCAGGGTATGTCTACAAAGCTCCCTAAATTCAAAATAAGATACGCAATTTGCACTAAGCAAATTGTGGGTCTTATTTCAATTCTATTTCAAAATAGCTTATTTTGACATTTGGCGCATCTACACAGCACCAAATTTCAAAATAACACTATTTTGAGACATCCAAATGAGAGTTACAGGGATACCAAAATAGTGTGCCCGTTATTTCAAAAAATACTTCAAAATAATGCGCAGCATGTTAAGACACGGGGTAGTTATTTCAGGATACCTCCAGTATCCCAAAATAGCCGTGCTGTGTAGACGTACCCTCAGAGAATAAAATAAATATACTCTCTAATTATTCTTTAGAGCTTGTTGTTTTGGTTGTTCAACAGCTCTAAAACAATAAAGTACTAAATTGAAATTTGAAAATAAAAACATCCTTTATTGAATTGAGGTGCTTATAAATAATTTAGGAAAGTTCATTTTGATTTGATAATGTGTAAGCAATTGAAAATAGTACTCTGAACTGTTTTATTTTATTTTTTTTGTTAAAGTAATGAAATGCACAGCTAGGGAAGGTCACCCTGTCTATATAATACCAAGGTACCTTATCTGTAGAAAAAAAAATCAAGGTGCCACCGAACAAAGGAAGAGTTTTAACAGGAGCCTTTATCTTCTTCAATGTACATCTTGTAAGGATCTCAGTAAATGAAGAACAAAAGTACTTCCTATATTCACTGCAAATCTTATAAGGTAAAAAAGTGAACATATCTGAAGGCCCTGAATAAAAAAAGGTCCTTTCCTCCAGCCCTTGTGGAGTGTATCTAATCAAGTTGTTCTATATTATGGATTTTTTTTATTTCTTAGTAAAAAAATATGAAATTCTATTATACTTATTAACAGGGTTAAGTTTACACTAATAACACCTCAAGAGTCAGGAAACACATACAACTTTAACTTGTCATATTCTAAATAACCATGCCACTTTGATATACCATTAACTTAGATAGTTGGTGGAATGTATTCATAAGATAAAAAAATACATCATATATATATTAGCCCAATGTTTGAGAGTCTGTAATGCTGAAATGCTGGATGTTCCCTCTGGGCGGCACTGTTGCCTGAAATGTTGGCTGTTCCCTCTGGGTGGCGCTATTGCCTGAAATACTGGCTGTTCCCTCTGGGCGGAGCTGTTGCTGAAATGCTGGCAGTTCCCTCTGGGTGGCCCATGCTGCATGGGGAGTGCGGGGCCCAAATGGCCGCTTGCTCCATTTGCTCCCCTGCAGCAGCCCGGCTGAGCGGTGCAGAAGTCAGCTGAGCACCACGGCGGGAGGCGAAAGGGGGTGGGGTGGTAATGTGCGGCGTGACAGTGGCTCCAGGCCCCACCCCTGGCCGTGAACATCACTGCCCCGCCCCCCTTCGCCTCCCACCGTGGCGCTCGGCTGACTTCTGCACTGCTCAGCCGGGCCGCCGCGTGGGAGCAAGTAGCGCAAGCAACTGTTTGGGCTCCGCAGTCCCCCAAGTGAGAGGCAGGAGGGGGAGGAGAAGAGAAAGAGAGAGAGACAGAGGCAGGAGGTGGAAGAGAGCTGAGAGAGAGAGGCGGGGGAGGCAGGAGGAGGAGGAGAGAAAGAGACATGGAATGAGAGATTGGAGGCTCAGGAGAGAAGACCGACGTGGAGAAGAGACCTGAAAATCCCGTCTTATGATGGGCTAATTGGCTAATATTGAAATAGTTGTCAAAATATGGTCAGTAGAGAACTTGTGATCTGGAAAGAACTAGTAAGTCATTTGATACTGGTTCCTACTCATATACAGCTGTTTTTATAGACAACTAGATTTATCATTGCAGGTAAGAGTCTGGATATCCATAAAGGCACTGGAAAGAAAGGAGAAAGCAAGCCCCTTTAACTACATCTGAAATAAGAGAGGAAAAAGAAGCCATCTTCAGGGATCATAGGTACAAATGGGATTAAAGCTGACAGGTATTATATGGTGTAATCAACATGAAAGGAACGTCCAGTGGAAAGGAAGCAAAGTGACCAGGCAGCATAATCAGGGTAAGCACGGGAAGGGATGACCAGTGGTTAAACAGTATGTCCCAGGAAGCAGAGAACTAGGGATTGGGCAGTTACATACACTGGAGAGTGAGATCAAGCAGCTAGGAAGTACATACAAAAAAGGAAAGAGAATCATAGTAGCAGACAAGCGAATGCCAGCAGGAGAAAGGGGACAGAAAAGATAAAAAGAGGGACAACTGAAGAACAAAAAGACAGAGACAAATAATTATTGCACAATGTAGTTTAAATATGTTAGAAATGTCATATGAGAAAAGCATTATGTAAGCAAATTATATACAACACGTGCCACAGGGATATTGCATGCTTACAAGTAGAATAGGTGTTGGGCTACACATTGTGTATGAGAGGAGGAGAGGTCCACTGGACTCTTTTTCTATGAATACACAATATGAACTGAGATGCGGTATGGGGACTTCACATATTTATTATTCATACTACCAACAATCAAGCTTTATGGTGTTTAAAATTTCCTTATTGTGCTATGGTTTACAATAATCAAAGGAATTTTAAGTAGAAGTTTGTCACAGTTTCTTTAAAATACTAACTATCCAGATTTAACAAAAAACTTAAACATGTGTTTAAGTTAATTCATCTGAGAAATTCCATCCCAACCAAGCAAAGTATTTAAGCACGTTTAACTGCTTTACTGAATCAGATCCATAATAACCAATAATCATTCTTAATTATGATAGATAGATAGATAGATAGATAGATAGATAGATAGATAGATAGATAGATAGATAGATAGATAGATAGATAGATAGATAGATAGCAAATTATGATAACAAAGGTGAAAAAAGTGAAATCATACAGAATGAACAGTAAACATGCAACTGGAAAATGTAACAATATAGGATTTAAACAAGCTGCACTGTACATGGAACAAAAGAATAGGAACAATATGAAAATTAAATGATCCAGCACTGGAATAATTTAAGATTGAAAAGTTCCAACTTGGAATGACTACACAGTAGAAGAATCCAAAATACACTATGTAAGCTGTGTTGAGCTTAATATTCTGCAAATGAAAAACTTGCACATGAAGGTTACTGAAATGGAAAGAGCAAAAGCAACATCTCTCTGCTGGAAAACGCAGTCAAAGAGATTACTTTAGTAGAAACACAGTGTGGTAAATACAGGAGATCCATGCATGTTGCAGAATCGTTATTCACAGTTCTGCATATTCACAGGGGTCACCTGTCCTGACCTGGGGGGTGGTGAGAGTCAGTGCAGTTAGTTTCTTGGGGTTCCCAGCCCCAGGGTGAGTTCAGGAGCCACAGCTCCCAGGATTCACAAATTTTGCCATTTGCGGTGGTGCCAGAAATGCATCCACTACAAATGGTGAGGGTTTCCTGTAAAGCAGAACTGAAAAAGATATATAACAAATTAAGATTGAATTGGAAAGTAAACCCATTAAAGGCATCTCAATTTTTTTCTCTACTGTAAGCATTGTTTTTATAGAAAGGACAACTTATTACTGGGTGGGAGCAAAAGCCAAAGGGGGATGATAAGCACAGTTGTTTACATTTTTTCTTTGTTAATCATAATTTTAAAATGAAACACACACACACACACAAAAATCTTCATCCAGGCACCAACTCAGCAAAGAACTTTAATACATACTTAACTGTAACCATTTATAACTTAAAATGGGAGTTACAACTGACACTTGCTTCCTTGAAGTATTACTTAAAACAGGTCTCCCTGTATATACATACTTCTGCACTGAAATGCAGCAACCTATGCTGCAGTGAGCAGAAACCAGGCATTATAGACAAGGAGAGGGAAGGTTTGGAAAACTGAGTAAAGATATTAGAAAATTATGACAAATTATTGTCTTCCCTACTCTGTTATTTTTCAGATCAAAATAGCTAAAATATTAAGCCTTAGGTTTTCTGTAGTTTTCTTGTTACCTCTATACAGTAATTCCTCATTTAACACTATAGATATGTTTTACAAAATGATTGTGTTAAGTGAAAACGTGTTATGCGGGGTCAATTTTCCTATTGAAAATAATGGAAAAGTTGGGGGTTGCGTTTCAAGCGGTCATGTCTGTTGGGACCAGGACATAGGGTTGAGGGAGAAAGGGGACTGGATTACAGCAGGGAGGGGAGGTGTTTGGCTCTGCGGAGGAGAGGGGAGGGGGATTGGGTTGGGAGTATGCCCCTGTGACAGGTGTGCCGGAACCTGCACTGCATCTGGCGAGGGGAGAGGGGGTCACTGAGGAACGGCATGGCAAGTGGCGAACCCTCAGTCGCTTTGCAGGGAGGTGGGGAAGCCCCGCACAGCCACCGGTGACGGGCCAGATGTGGAAACCCAGCTGCTGGCCTGCAAGCGGGGGTGGAGGGAAGGGGGCAAGGTGTCCGGCAAAAGGGAGTCTGCGGAGAACAGCGCGGCGAGAGGCGAACCCTCCACCGCTTTGCAGGGAGACGGGGGAAGCCCTGCGCAACCGCTGGCAATGGGCCGGCTGGGGAAATCGTGTTATTCTAGGGACGGTCGTGTAATTAAAAAAACACTCCCTAAAAAAAAAATTGTGCTATCGCGAAAACGTGTTAAGCAGGCACGTGTTAAATGAAGAATTACTGTATATAAAAAAGTTTTTCCTGCCAGGCGACAGAATGACATCATCACTAAGGATGTTAAGAAGCGTGTAACTAACTATTCGTGAACTCAATACAATTTGTATTGAGTACGCAATTAGTCGATAAGCTGTGGGTCTGTAGTTTAAACCTAGTAGCAGCTAGGTGTGCAGGCAGACCGGCTTCTAGTGCATTTAAACTGCAGAGCTGCAGCAAGGGTGGGTCTGGGACCCGGTGTGAGCCAGGACTCAGCAGTTCCAGCTTGCGCCGGGTTCCAGACCACTGTGGCTCTGTCTTTTAAATGTACTAAGACCAGTCAAGCTCTTACTACATTTAAAAAACAGAGCTGTAGCATCTGGGACACAGCACAAGCCAGGACTGCTATGTCCCAGCTTGCACCAGGTTCCCCACTGTGGCTCTGCCTTTCCTGCTTCTCCCCCCCCCCCCCAACCCACGCAACACAAAGAAGGTGCAAGGGGGAAACTGGCTTTTAAGCCAGCCCCCCTCCTCCTCCAGCTCGGGCTCCTGCTTTTCCCCTTTTGCTTGTGATATAGAGGCAGCAAGGGAGAGGGGGGAAAGCAAGCAACCTGAAAAGCCTAAGCCTATACCTAAGCTTATCGGGTAGTCAAATATTCAAGTAGTCGCTTACATCCCTAGTCATCACATCATCAGCATCAACAGGCTGTCAGAAAAGCGAAAGCGGAGAGAGGGGCAAGCAAGCGTAGTGAGCAGAGGACACAGCCCCCTAGTGAAGTTTCATTTAAAAAATAATACTTGGTGTACTCAGTCATGAAATAGACAGCTCACAGGAAAATCTATTGCCACAAAAATATTACGATAGGCTAGCTGTACATAAAACTTGATCCTCTCATATAAATCCATGCAAAAGTTCCTCTTCAGAAATTCCTACTTTTTAAATGCCATTGGAGATCAATAAAACCAAACCACTGTTAGAGCTAAGCTTTATGGATTCAATTCTACATTCCTTGCAAACCCCAAACTCTCCTCAAAGTCAAGCATAGGTTACAGAAATAAAAACAATTTATTCTTAACTGAACTATTTTTGTTTGTTTTTCCAGACGACCAACTACAAGGCCCAATTTTTTAGCTGAGGCTCTTCTTGTAGTGGGAAAGGAAATGCCCAAAACTGTGATATAAGCCTATTTTCACAGTCTGCTTTTTCTTTTCTGGAGAAGGAGGACAGTCTCCGTCTAAAGTCTGGAAATCATGCAGCATTGCTTGTGGGGTGGAGAGAGCCTGTAGGTAATGCACCTATGCACTGACATTATCACTACTTGGAAGTTAGAGAATTCAGATTAAAATACCATTAAACAAAGAATAAAGTCAATGGCACACATAATACTCCTAGAATGACAATAAACTTTTTCTGACCCTTCTTTCTCTATGGCTGATCCCAGAAATCATCCAGCGTCTGTGTCAAATGGATCACATCATGCTAAGTTAGGCAGTAAGATCCACTAGAGAAGACATTATTATATGTTTACAGTACACGGAAGTGCACTCCTAGAACAATTTTCCCTCCAGCAGGGAGTCTGCAGGAGCTCAAACAAGTGAGAAATTTTAGATTTAGAAATTCAAATTTTCAGAGATAAAATCTATAACACCAGAAAGAAAGTAATATATTTGGAATTAAATCAACATTTTATTGATATATAAGAAATTTAATTTGTAATAAAAAGCTAGCATTAAGTAACAATTAAAAATATTATTTTGGCATTTTTAAGCAGTGCAATAAACCTAGCCAGAAAGGGTCATGTATATTAATCAATCAACCTTTATTCTCGTGGTTAAATAGCACATTGTATCAGTATAAAATAATCTGCAAAGATATATGATTTATTTTGATTTATATTGTGAGTTTTGTAATGCTAAATTTGTTCGGAACAAAAGTCTTTGCTAACCCATTTTTAAAACTCATTTTGGGACCAATTTAGATGATCTATTGAATCTCAGGATGTGTGTTCTTCCTGCTCTTAAAATGGCTCATTGCTTTTCTTTATACTGGGGAAAAGATTTACACTATATTTTATTGGATTTTTTTTCTCTTTTCTTTTTATAAAGATTTTGAGTAACTACAACATCACAATAATAGGTCTTGTAGTCCATAAGCATTATGTGAACTTCAAAGTGACTTTTAAAACAAAACAAAAACCAGGAGACCTATTATGTTGCCCTGAGTGGGAGGCATCGCTGCAGCAGGAGCCCTAAAAGTCTTGTTCCTCGAGGAGGCATAATGAGACTAATACTCAAGAGTGCTGAACAGCAGCAGTTTCACACTTAAAGTCAACAAGACTCAAGACCACTCAGCACTTCTAAAAATCAGAATTAGCATACCTCAGACATACCTGTGTGGGGGAAGTATAGCTGCTTCAAGGGGTGGAGTACCCTCTTCCTTTTACAGAAAGACGGCTCTCTTGGTTAGATTTTTGTCGGTTAATTGCTAGGCCAGTCTAACAAATCCTCACATTTAGATCGGCACACATACTATGACACTGCTAATTGCCTTTCTGCACATTATCTAGTTACAATTTATGGCTTTCTATGCTACTAACATAGAACCCACACTTCAGAACGTATTATTTTCCTGTTAGAAAACTTGAATGGCTAATTCTTGTTTTACACTAGAGTACATCAGAATATTTGCATGTAATCAGTGCTGTGTTCTGTTCAGGCCCATAGGCATTCTGTACACGGCAAAATGAGCCAACCATGATTCTCCAGGTAAAGGTTTTTAACTGAGATTAATTACATTCTTCCATGAGAGGTTGGATCAGGCCCAAGGCAGGAAAAAAATTAAATGTAGTCCCTATACAGTGATGCAGGAACACTGTGAATACTGGGGTTGCGCGCTCTCTCTCTCTCTCTCTCACACACACACACACACACACACACACACACACACACACACACACACACACACACACACACACACACACACACACACACACACACACACCCCCCCCAAGTTACGGGAGAGCATGGGGCCAGGAATGGAGCCCAGGAGCCAGGAGCCCTAGGGGATGGCAGCTTGGACCTAGCTAAAATCTGGGGTGCAGCAGCATTCCCACCCTCACCCTTCTAGTTCCCATGCCTATATCCCTATACATTTGTGCCCAGATTCCACGCTATTGTAATTGTGTAATTATGATAGTATTTCAACCTTTCATTTTGAAAAAAGGAAAACTTCTATCTCTAATGGTTGCAAATAAATGCTTGAAAACATGATCCAAGAGTAATGGATGCAATGATGTCTACCTGTCAACATCCTGTTCAGTGTTCAATGTTCTCTGTTTTTGTGCAGAAAATATATGTTTTATTACCAGTTTTTAAACAGTGCATCTCCAAATGTATGCAAGGCACTTTACACACAAGCACATGTGAAAGCTCAGATTAAAACATGCAGGTAACTGAAACAACACTGCAGCTCTAAGTACACAATTTACTGTAACATCCCCTTTGCCTTTCTGGTTGCTAAAAGAAAACAGTGAGGAGACACATGTTGGATCCTAAAACGTACACATTCTCTCTCTCCACTCTTGTTCTCCAGGGAAGGAGGTGCGGTTCAAGTTAGTAGCTCCTACTTCCCAAGGCTGGCAGGGTAAAAAGGAAAAAAAAAAACATTCTGCCAGGTGGTCTGTCACATGCTAGGACTTTTCCCAAGGTCCAGAGTGAAATAAAAGTTGTGGGCTACAAACTGCAGCATGTTGGGAGAACTTCCTGGTTCCTGACAGGTTGTACCCTCTGCCCCCAACACAGTCTCATTAGGGATTAAGCTAGAAGCAGCATGCAGGCTTCATGCAGAGGAGTGGGCTGCTTCACTGTGATCTTGTTCTATGGGGTTTTTTTACAGGTAGGACCAAAAAGGGCTATAGAGCACCCTTAGAGGAGTTTACGGCTACATCTAGACTGCAAGCCTCTTTCGAAAGATGCTTTTTCGAAAGATACTTTCAAAAAAGCCTCTTTCAAAAAAAAGTGTCTAGATTACGGCCAGTACTTTTGAAAAACAAGCCGCTTTTTCGAAAGAGAGCACCCAGGCAGTCTGGATGCTCGCTTTCAAAAAAGCACAGTTCACATTACATAGCGCCTTTTTTCGAAAGAGCATTTTCTTCCTCATAGAACAACAATTACAGGTAAGTAACCGTTCTTTTCTTCTTCGAGTGGTTGCTCATGTCCATTCGAATTAGGTGACTTCCAAGCTAACCCCACTTCAAGGAGGAGGGGTCGGAGCAGTCAGAAACAGAAGTCCACGAAAAGTTTAACAATGCAAACAAATTTATTCAACCAAGCGAACACAGAAAAAATTGTATAAAGTGCAATGTGACACTGAGAAACCAAACATATTTACAATACAGAGCTGAGGACTGCAGAGCCCACCCCTGCGTCCTCCCTGGCCTGTTGCACCAGCGTGTAGTGCGCCATAAAGGTATGGAGTAACGACCATGTGGCCGCCCTGCAAATTTCAGTGATTGGAACCTGCGCCCCAAAATCTACAGAAGATGCCTGCGCCCTGGTAGAGTGTGCTGTAACCCGGGGCGGGACCTTCCCGGCCAGGGCATAACACTCCCTGATGCTCCCTGCGACCCAGTTGGACAACCTCTGGGTTTAAATGGGGAGCCCTTTCACCCTGTCCACGACAGCAATAAACAGCTGCTGAGACCTGCGTAAGGGTTTGGTCCTATCAATATAAAAAGCTAGCGCACACCTAGCATCCAGGGAATGGAGTACCTACTCCTTGGGGGAGGCGTGGGGTTTGGAAAGAAAACTGGGAGGTAAATTTCTTGGGACAAATGGAACGGTGACACCACCTTGGGAAGAAAAGCCGGATGGGGGCGGAGCCTCACGTTATTGTCAGAAAATACCAGGTAGGGCGGATTTATAGTCAACGCCCGCAATTCGGAAACCCTGCAAGCCGACGTAACGGCCACAATGAATGCAACCTTCCAGGAGAGGTGCTTCAAAGAACACATAGCCAGCGGCTCAAGGGGGGGGCGACATAAGTCTAAACAACATGAGGTTGAGGTCCCAAGCGGGGAGAGGGGGTCTAACCGAGGGATACAACTTATCCAAACCCGTAAGGAACCTTTTGACTACAGGGTCAGAGAACAGAGAAACTCCTGCCGAACCAACATGGAAGGCGGAGAGAGATGCCACATGGACTTTGATAGAGGAGATAGAGGGGCCACTAGACCTAAGTTCAAAAAGATAGTCCAGAATGGACGGGTCAGGGGCACAGGACGGGTGCACTCCCCTTTGGGATGCCCAAGACGAGAAGCGCTGCCACTTGGCAGCGAACGACCATCTGGTAGAAGGTTTTCTACTACTTAGGAGCACCATCTGTACCTCTTGGGAACATTCCCTTTCTGGTTGGTTCAACCATGGATAAACCAGGCCATTAGGTGTAGAGTCTTGAGATTCAGGTGAACCATGGTCCCCCCGTGCCACGGGTGGGTCAAGAGAACCCGGGCTGGCGGGAGCGTTATAGGCTCCTTGGTGAGCATGTCCACCATGATGGGGAACCAGAATTGTCTGGGCCACCTGGGGGCTATCAGGATGACCGTGGACCTGAAAGTCTTGACCCTGGTCAGAACCCTGGGAATTAGTGGGAATGGGGGGGAAAGCATAAAGGATGCCCGCCGGCCACATGACCGTCATGGCATCCCCCCAGGAGTGTTCCCCCAGCCCCAACAGGGAGCAGTAACTCTGACACTTGGTATTGCGTGCCGAGGCAAACAGGTCTAGTAGGGGATAGCCCCACCTGCGGAAGATCTGACGAAGTACCGAGTCCTTGAGAGACCACTCGTGGGCTCCGAAGGACCTGCTCAGAGCATCGGCCAGCAAATTTTTGTACCCCGGCAGGTACTCTGCCTGCAAAGCTATGTTGTGCTGGACACACAGTTCCCAGAGGCTCAGGGCCTCGCGACAGAGGAGAGGAGACTGGGCACCCCCCTGCCTGTTGATGTAAAATACAGCTGCCGTGTTGTCCAGGCGGACTAGAACGGAGCGGCAAAAGAGCTTCGACAGGAAGGTCTCACACGCTCTCCTGACTGCCCTGAGCTCCCGTACATTTATGTGCAGAGCGCGCTCTGCAGGGGACCACAGACCCTGGGTCCTGCGGCACCCCAGGTGTGCACCCCAACCCAGGTCCGAGGCATCCGTGACCAGAGTGAGCAAGGGGGGAATTACAGAGAAGGGGACCCCGCTGCACACCACAGACTCCTGAGTCCACCATTGCAGTGAAACTATTACCTCCAGGGGCACCATAAGAACCGTGTCCCAGAGGCTCCTGGATTGGTTGAATGCCCTTGCCAGCCAAGCCTGCAGAGGTCTGAGCCTCATCCGAGGATGGTGTACTAGGTACGTACATGCTGCCATGTGCCCCAGCAGCCTTGAGCAGACCCGGCCGGCCGTGATAGGGGACTGAGTTAATTCGGAGACCGGCTCCACTATGGCCAGGAACCTGGCCCTGGGGAGAAGCGCCCTCGCCAACCTGACGTCCAGGAGGGCACCCACGAATTCGAGGTGCTAAGAGGGGGTCAACGATGACTTTTCCTCGTTCAGCATGAGTCCCAGCCTTACGAAGAGGGCCCTTGTGAGGGACACATGGACCTCTACTTATTTGTAAGAACAACCATGAATTAGCCAGTCATCCAGATATGGGAACACGTGTACCCCTGATCTGCAGAGGAACGCCGCCACGACTGCCATGCATTTTGTAAAAACCCTGGGTGCTGTAGAAAGGCCAAACGGGAGCACAGTAAACTGGAAGTGGCACCGGGAAACAATGAAATGGAGGAACCTCCGGTGGCAGGGTCTTATCGCCACATGGAAGTAAGCATCCCTGAGATCGAGAGTGGTGTACCAGTCTCCTAACTGTAGAACCGGAATGACAGAAGCCAGGGTTACCATTGTGAATTTGGATTTCACGACCACCTTGTTGAGGTCCCTTAGATCTAAGATGGGATGGACCCCGCCCTTGGGTTTGGGGACTAAGAAATATCGGGAGTAATAACCCTTGCCCTCCAGGTGCGATGGAACCCTCTCTACCGCTCCCTTTTGGAGGAGCGCCAGTACCTCCTGGCGGAGGGTGCCTTCGTGAGAGGTGTCCCTGAAAGGGGACGGGGAAAGCAGGGTGGAAGGGGGCGAGCCCAGAAAAGGGATGGTATAGCCACTCCTGACTATGTTTAGGACCCAGGTGTCATTTGTGATTTTTGCCCAGGCTTGAGCAAACTGAGATAACCTGGCCCCAAACAGGGTCCAGGGTGGAAGGCTGGTGCGCGACTCTCTGGGAGCCTGTCAAAACTGTTGTTTGTGCTTTTGGGAGGGACCTTGACCAACCCCACAGGGGTTGTCTCCTCTCGGGCGGTGCCTACGCCCCCTGAGGCCGAAGGGCCCGCAGCTGCCCCCATACTCCCACCGGAAGCACGAGGACGACATCTCCAGTATTCCCCATGGGGGATCTGGGACTGCGGTCTCCCCTGTCTGTAGGGCAGCTGATGACGCTGAGGAGCCGGTATGTGGATCCCCAAGGTGTGAAGGGTAGACCTTGTGTCCTTGAGTGTATGGAGCCTCGAGTCCGTATGCTCCGAGAATAACACCTTGCCGTCGAAAGGCAGATCTTGGATAGTAGAGTGGACACCAGGAGGTATTCCAGACACTTGCAGCCAAGCACCACGGCACATGACCACACCTGACGCCATGGTGAGGGCTGCAGAGTCAACCGCGTCCAGGGAAGCCTGGAGGGTTGTACGGGCGATGGCCTTACCCTCAGAGGTCATGGCCGCAAACTCCTGATGGGCCTCGGCAGGGAGCTTATCCTTGAACTTATCCATGGCCTGCCAGGTATTAAAAGCATAATGACTTAGCATCACTTGCTGATTAGCGATGCGGAGTTGCACCCCACCAGTGGCGTACACTTTCCGGCCCATTAAGTCAAGGCACTTGGGCTCCCTAGCTTTTGGGGACAGCTCCGGCTGGGGGAGCTTTTCCCTCTGGGCCGCTGCCTGGACAACCAAGGACCCAGGGACAGGCTGGGAGTACAAGTGCTCATGTCCCGACTGGGGAACATAGTAGCGCCTCTCGACACCTTTTAAGGTAGGGGTCAGGGACACCAGTATTTGACACAGGGCATTGGTAATTTTTGCCACCGTTTTATTAAGTGGCAAAGCCAAACGGCCAAATGGGTGCATCATCTGAAAGAATATCGATCATCGGGTCCGTGTCCTCCACGACTGGCTCCACCGGGACACCCAGGTTGGAAGCCAGACGCCGGAGTAGCTCCTGATGCACTCGGGCATCCATAGTAGGCCACGCCGGTGCAGGATCCACCAGGGCTTCGTCAGGAGATGATGATGATGACGCCTCCTGTATCGGTGCCGGATCTACCGCAGGAGCCGTGTGCGGTACCGGTTGGACATAGGGCACCACCTGTGGGCACGTTTCCGGCACCGAGGCCTGTGCCTGTGCCGCAAGGTCCGACGTAGGCAGCCTCTGGGGGGAAGGAGGAGGTCGCGACAACGACGCCAATAGTTGTGTTCGGCGACTCAAAGCATCCGACACCACAGAGGGGGGCACGGGCCCCTGCCACTGGTGGTAAGCCCACGGTGTCCAGAAAGGCCACTGCGGATGAGGCACCCAAGTCTGCTGCACCTGAGATCGGTCACGTCAGTGCCGGGAATGGGATCTATGGGCCGAAGAGGCTCCTGAAGATCCCAACCTGAGGGATGTAGAATCGGAATCCAATGAATAATTGGACTCTGGCCAGGGAGGCGCCGGCGAGGAGTGACCTGTAACCGACGGAGGGGAAAATCTGGCCATGTACTCAGGCTTGTCGGCATGTACATGGTGGGGACGTGCCGGTGCTGGTTCCAGTGCGACCGGTGGCAGTGCCGGTGCCGTTGGAGGTGGCTGTTGTGGCACCGGGAGAACAGGAGGCTGTTGCAGCACCGAGGGAGCCGAAGCATGCAGCGGTACTGGGGGAACCAATGGCTGTTGTGGCACCGGGGGATCCAGGCCCGGTGCCAAAAGCAGTGTTGGTGCCGAAAGAGGTGCCGGGAGGCCCAGTCCCGATGCCAGTTGCATCTCCGGCGCAGAGCATCACGGTGCCGAGACGAATCCCGAAGAGGACGACATCACCATCGGCTGGGGCACCAGCAAGGTCCACATGGTTGGAGAGTGAGACAGGTGCCGGGTTCTCGATGCCGAGGCCCAGGCCCAAGGCAGGGCATCCCGCGTGGACGCCGGTGCACTGTGCACCGCAGGGTGGCCAGTCGGTGCCGGCTGTAAAGCCGTCTCCATGAGGAGAAGTTTTAGGCGAGAGACTCTCTCCCTTTTAGTGCGCGGCTTGAAAGACTTACAGATCTTACAGGCATCTGTAAGGTGGCTCTCACCCAGACACTTCAGACAGCTGTCGTGTGGGTCTCCTTTGGGCATGAACTTTGCGCAGACAGCTCACGCCTTGAAGCCTTGTGGCCCTGGCATTCCTCACCCCCGAAGGGGGAGGAAGAACAAAGAACGAAGTAGACACTAACTACCTAACTAATTGAACTATTTACAATGCTAAGAGAAACGGGAACCATTAACTAAGCTAAGAGAGAGACATGCTCCAACGACCGTCACAGGCGGTAAGAAGGAACTGAGGTGGGGCCGTGCTGGCAGGGGTACTTTTGCCCCGCCATGGCGGCGCCACTCCAGGGGCGCCCTGCCAGCGCTACAGGTACCGCTAGGGAAAAACGCTCTGGAAGACGTGGTGCATGCGGTGCGCGCACCTAATTCAAATGGACATGAGCAACCACTCGAAGAAGAACAACATTTCTTCTGAGAAAAACAAAGCAAAATCAGATGAGATACCTCACGCGTAAAGTCTTTAAAAGACTTGTATAAGTAGACTGCTTGTTATGGTTTTGTCTAGCTTATTCTTCCCTCTTAATTCAAATATTTAATACATTAAAACCTGTCATTTCTTCTGGCAATACACAACATTTTTATAAACACTTCATACTAGGGTATACTTTTAAAAAATGGCAAAGTTAATGTAAGTGACAAAACATGCAAAGTTAAAAGTCAAACTTTATTAGTTTTCATGTCATCACACACTAGTCATATCCAGTTCCAGTAGTGATGTCTGGTTTTGAAGTCCCTCATTATTAAATGTTAATTTAAATGACATATAGTATCTACTACATATTTGAGTCTGTCTCTACTGAATAAAGGCAGTGGGCTGCTCAAAGTTATAGTCCCCCTCACAGTCCATCCATTGCTCCCAACTCTGCTGGGACTCTAGCTGGCATACACTATCATCACTTAGCACTAGGGTTGCCAGTATTATATTTAAAAAAGAAGGGACTTTTTTCTTAACACCCTCATCCCACACCCCCTTCTACAAGAACAACAACAATAAGCAATATTAGCATACATTCTCCAGGAGCATTCCCTGCTACTTATTGCAGCACTCATCAACTCCTGATCTTGATACACAGACATGAAAAATTACAGGACGTCCCTTGTAACAAGGGACCATTGGCTAGGATGACCAGCCATGCCATTTTTAAAGAGACAATCCCATATTTAAACCCTCCTGCAAGTGTCCTGACTTTTTCTTTAAAATGGGCAAATTGTCCTGTATTTTCGGTCTCCCCTCATCAGTACTGGTCGGTCCTGCTGCGGGCCAGATCTCTACTCACCAGCTGCCCACCTGGGATTCAGTGGGCAACAATGGAGGTGGGTGTACAAGGTTGGTGTCTGGGTGAATCTCAAGCACAGGAGGCCAGCCACTCCCCATGCTGGTCCCTCAGCACAGCCCCCACTGTGTGCCAGCTGTCTTCAAGCAGAGCCATGCTCTCCCATCCCATTTCCAGCAGGCACTGGCTGCAAGCTGCTGTTGCTGGTGAGTGTAGTCAGGTGCCAGGCACTTCTGCTGCCTACACATTGACCCTTTACATACTTCCCTCTTACTGTCCTCTCTCTGTTTTACCCTTTCCCCTTGTATCTCACTTCTCTTTCGTATTTCCCCTACCTCCAGCTGGGTGTTCCTTGCTCCCAGCTCTGGCAATGGAACCAGCCCCAGGTAGGAGTACTGAGCTCACCAGCAGCCTGGTTGGCACACTTCTTCCTTCCTTCCTTTACTGCCTCTGGCTGGGCTGGTGCCCAGGGAAAGTCCAAGGCTCTCCAGCCTGGAATACTGGCCAGGGAGAGCTGAGTCCTGTATGTGCCAAAGCCCCATTCATTGCTGGCACGAAGAAGCCTTCCCATCGCTCAGCTAAGCTCTAGAGAGGTAGGGGAAAAAAATTTGCAGCCTGTTCATACCCGGAACCTGCAAACCTAGGAAGGGGCTTTGCATTGTTTACTTACACACACACACACACACACACACACACACACACACACACACACACACACACACACCCCTACTTCTCGCCGGTACTCTAGGGGGAAACTTGTTGAGGAAAAAAAAAAAGCCACCGTGGGACATTTGTGTACAGAGCTGGTACGCTCTGTTCTTTCCAGGTAAGCTCTAGCTGGAGGTGCCGGTACTGCGTTCTGGGCAGTACCATCACAAAAAAAAAGCACTATATACCCCTGCTGGCCCTCCCCACCCTCAGTTCCTTCTTGATGGAACTTTCCATCGAGGAGGAGGCGGGTGAGATTTGGAATGGACGTGAGCAACACATCTTGAAGAACAACAGTTATGAGAGGTAAGTAACCTTTTTTCTTCTTCGAGTACTTGCTCATGTACATTCAAATCATGAAGTATCACAGGAATCTGAAACACAGGAAGTATGGTTGGAGGCTAAGGGCTCTCTAATCAGTAATGAATCACAGCACTTCCCTTCCAAAGACTACATTGTCCCTGGCCTGCTGTGCAATGATGTAATGACTTGTGAATGTATGGACAAAGGACCACATAACTGTTCTGCAAATGTCAAGTATAGGCTCCTGAGCTATGAAGGCTGCTGACAAAGCCTGCACCCTCGTAAGATGTGGGGCTGGTTTATTAGCAAGGTCATAGCACTCTCTAATACACAGTGCAATTCAAGATGACAAGTACAGGATGATACTGGGAGACCCTTCATCCTCTCAGCTATGGTGACCTATGAAACTGTCTAGTCCTGTCTATGTAAAATGCCAATCCCCTCCTGGCATCCAAAGACTGAAAGGATCTCTCCTTAAGTGTCAAGTGGACTTTTGGAAAGAAAACCAGGAGGTAAATGTCTTGGGACATATGGAATGTTGAGACTACATTGGGAACAAATGAAGGGTGGGGGCTGAGCTGAACTCAATCGGCGAAAAAGACCATATATGGAGGGTATGCGGTAAGGGCACTCAACCCTGACACTCTGCTGGATGACATCATGGCCACCAAGAAGGCCACCTTCCATGAAAGATGTTTGAGAGAGCAAGTAGCCAGGGGCTCATGAGCTTAGTGAGGTTCTAAGGAGGTAATGACTGATGAATATGTCGGAACAATCTGTCCATCCCCCGGAGGAACCTCCTGATCATTGGGTTCGCAAATACCATATTGCACCCTTCACCCAAGTGAAAAGCTGCTATGGTAGCTAGGTGCAGCCGGAAGGAAGATATGAAGAATCCTTGCCATCTCAAGTCACGGAAATAGTTGAGAAAGAGAGAGATAAGAGACAGGTAAAGGTTCCATGTTTCTCGGGGAGGCCCATCCAGAGAATCACCACCATTTAGCGGAGTATGCAGCCCTGGTGGAAGGCTTCCTGCTTACTAGCAGCACCTCCTTCACAGCCTCAAAACAAGTTTGCTTGGCCTGGTGGGCCCTGGCATCCAGATCTGGCATGAGGGGGCAGGGTACACCAGGGTCTCATCTGAGGAGGATGAGGAAGACACCCTAAGAAGAGGTTGGCCCTGGAGCACCTCCATCCTCTGGGATAGGGATGCCACTGGAGGGTGCTCCTGGCCCTAGGTACCTTTGTCCTCTGCTGGAGGCCCCTCTGAATCCCTGTGTGTACTATGCCTATCCTCTGATGTAGGGACCCTTGTCAGAGGAGTGGCAGAAGGGGTACTACTAGAATAGGATGCCACCAAGTTATGTCCCAACGGCCCTGGACCTTGAGCCTGATGGTAGGCCCAAAGAGTCCAGAAAGGCCATTGGGGTTGAGTTTGGCATTGGGGTGGCCATGTCTGCTGCACTATGCAACTCTGGTGCCAGGAATGAGACCGGTACAGTGACATGGACCTATGTGAGGAGACCCTAGCACACACTGAGTCCATGTCTGACTCTGAAGAATAGTCCGACACCAACCAAGGACGGTGCCTGTGAGTGCTACTGTGGGTAGTGCTGAGCCTTAGCCTTTGGCTTACCCCCATGGACCAGTGCCAGTGACAGTGGGCGGCAGCATACTAGGTGCCAGCAATCCAAGTATTGTTGATTTTATGGACACCAGTAAGAAGGAACTGAGGGCAGGGAGAGCCAGCAGGGATATATATGTGCCGACACAACGGCACCACTCCAGGGGGCTCCCTGGCTGGCCCGACAGGTACCACTGGAGAAAATAGCTCTGGAATCTATGCACGTAGTGTGTTCACACGTGATTGGAATAGACTTGACCAAGCACTCAAAGAAGAATACTATTTTTATTTCTTGTATATTTCTTATAAATGTATCTTTTCTTTCCCCAAGAAAACTATCAGAAAATAAGTAACAAAATAACAGGTTCCTTGTTATTGGAGATTTTTTTTTCATATTTTAATGGGAAGAGTGTGCTTGTGTTTTTTTTTTCTTTGCAAATCCTTTAATATCAGGAATTATATTGGCAATCTTAAAATAGGTTCAGCATCAAGTCTGTTCCTATCTTTTGTTTCTGTTGGGTCATAATGTAAAAATCCAATTTCACACAAATGTAGCAAAGGGAAGGAGCTCAGGAATTGCATGTTTTGCAACATTTGGATTCTCTTGAATCAGGTTCAAGAATTATTGTCATTTGTGGGAGGAAAGTATTCCAAAAGGGAAGAACACAAGTCATACACGTGCTGTACAAAGTTACTGCAAATTTCTTCATCAAGAATCAAATAAGTTTCAGTGAAAAAGTCATTCATCATAGGAAAGCAGTCAGTTCTTTTCATCCACAGATGATGCCCAAAATTCCAGTTCTGCAATAGCAATGAAATTTTATCTTTTATGGTGAAAATGTTCACATTTCTTTTTGGCAGTGACAGATTAACTTTATTCAGCTTGGTGACTACATCGGCTAGGTACGTGAGTCTCAGCAGTCACACGTAATTTTTCAAATAACCAGATAGTCAATGTTTGTAATCTACAAAGTAAACTAATACTTCATGACAAGGTTCAAAAAATCTTATAAGCACTTGCTCTCACAATAGTCACCTCACCTCTGCATGCTGAAGGAGCAATGTGTGATGACTGCCCATTTCTTCACACACAATTTTAAACAATTTGGATTGCAATGGTCTAGTTTTTATATAATTAATAATTTGCACTGACTCATCCGAAACATTTTAAAGCTAAGGTGGGGAACCTTTTTTGGGTCAGGGCTGCTGACTCACAGGAAAATCAGTCAGGGCAGCCGCACACAAGTGAGAAGCAAAACAAAATAAATCCTCACTTACAAGGTCCCTGATTGAAAAGGAGAAAGAAACTTTGCATATTCTCCTCACACACCAGAGCCTAGGGAGACCCAGCACAGTAGATTGTGTGTGCTCCAGCTGTGTGGAGGAATGGCAGGGGGATTGGAGTGCCAGCGCAGGCCCACCAATGCTGGAAAGAGGGAGGGCTCTGAACCTTGAGGGCTGGATTCAGGCAAGCCAGGGGCCACATCTGGCCCCTGGAACTTAGGTTCCCCACTCCTGTTTTAAAGAGATACAGGCATCTTCTTAAGAGCAAGAACATGTCTGTGGAGAATACAGTGACTGCTGGTGCAGTTTGGAGTCACATCCTTGATTTGTGAGACAGCTCTGATTGTTTTCCCAACCATTGCCCTAGTGCCATCACAAAACACATTAACACATTTTTCCCCAACTAATTTCATGTCTTGTAATAAAGTTGTTAATACAGTTAAATATTTCTTCACCAGTCATATTGCTCTCGAAGGATTTACATATTAGTAAGTCCTCTTCAATGGTTCAATGTAAACCTCGTTTCATGAAGCATAAGGGATCGGTCGGTAAAAGCTTCCCCAGCCAACAGATCCACGTCTAGACTGCCATGCTGTACCGGATCAGCTGATCGTCGGCACAGCGCAGCGGCCATGTTTATTTTATTGAAGCGGGAATTATTTAAATCCCCGCTTCTTTGCCTATGCCAGGTAAACTACTTTACATGGCTCCGTCGATGGAGCCATGTAGTCTAGACATACCCTTAGAGTTTACTATTTGAAAATATGTCAAGCTTTCGCTTGAAAAAAACATATGCCTTTGACTTAGTGTTCAGAATGATATGTTTCTAAATGCCTTAGTAGTTTAGCAGGTATCAGAGAACTATTGGAAAGCACACCATAAACTGACATTGGGGACATCTTTATTTCCAATGTAGAGTAAATCCAAAAGACTAATAATTCTCATTATACTTGCATTTCTTGTTGCCTGCTGCTAATTTGGTGGATGAAAGTGGTTTCCTCTTCAACAGTTCACTTTCTGATTTTTCAGTTACAAAAGGCTGTGATTGTCCTTCTTTTCCTGCCCCAACATTTTGCTAATTTTTTCCAGTCAAAGTCCACTTGTTAGAAGTCAAAGTTTCTTTTCTCTTTTTTTTTGGCACTTATCCATGGAGAATGTGTTTGGCATTAAGGGCAGGTGATGATGTACTGTAAAATGCTGAATGAAAATACAGCATGAAGAGCATTGTATTGCAAGGGGCTTTGGTCCGAAAAAATCTGGAAATAAATATCTTCTTAAATCTTTGTCTTGTGAAGAGCTAGGCCAGATCATTCAATCAGGCATTTAAAGCACTGAATATATGCCACTGAGCCTGCAGCTCCCACGTGACTTGCTATATGCTATTGCAGTGCACCTTTATCTACATCCCCTGTAGTCTCAGTGTTTCATAGAGGTAGGCATAGTTTTATATACCCCATGCACCCACTTCATGTTATAGTGTTGAGATTATTATTTACTATTACCACAATAATTCTCAATATCATAGTTTTTTGTAAAAACAGTCTTCTCAATTTTTATGAAAAAATGTCGCTCCATAGAACCATCATTAATATTTTCTCGCAGAGTCCCTGGATCCATTAAATGGAACCCCAGGGCTTCACAGAGCACACTTTGTGAAACTCTAGGCCAAATCATTCCTTCCCTGGCTTTCCTGGAGTTGGAAGCAGCTCCAATTCTTTCCCTTTCACACAAGGCTAAAAGGTTGTTGCTGGCCACAATCTGGTGTGAGCTCTACCAGAAATCAGAGGGAGGGGGAAATGTTGCCCTGCATGCTCTCCACTCCAAACATGTTGCCTTGGGAAGACACAGTACCAGAAATCCTTGGGACATTTTATAATATGTGGCTCTAGTCTTGTAACTTCCACCATGTGAGTGGACTCCTACCTCCAAATAGACCTCCATTGACTTCCATAAGGCTCTGCAGGAACACAGAGGTCTCCAGCTCATACAAAAAGACGCAGGATGAGGATCTTTTGTAAACTCTTGAATTTTACCTTTTTTTTAATCTACATTTAATACCCATATTTGCATTAAACTTTTAACTTATTTACAAGAAGTTAGAAGTTCTTTCTGCTGAGATATTTTGATATGCTTTATAGCATTTATCAGCACTCCGTTAATTGTTGTATCATATGTTGGTATTTTTAAAAGTGTATCACCACTGACCCCTCCTAATATTAGTGACACAGACTGACTAAGCTCTTTTGTGTCCCTGAAGAATGAAAATCAGAAGCACTTACTTTAGCACTGTTCTGGTGCTAAATTTCAATTCTGTAGCTGCAGACCTAGCTTGATTTTAATTCAACAATTCTTTTTAAATTTAAAAGAGTTGTTTATTCATTAGAGCTGTAATCTGATTTAGTATCATTCCTTTAATACGTAAGCAATAAACACCGTCCTAAAGAATATTGGCAGAAAGGGAGGAAATTTATGGCAGTTAACTAAGTTTTCACTTAAGGAGGGAGAGCAGCATGAGATCTGAGCTAGAACACAGTTTACAAACTCAGGTCCCCTGCTTGTATATGGAAATAGGAAGCACCACAAAGTTATTTTCATGAGAATCACACCAGATCAATTTTATTCTGTAGGGCAAGGGAGGGGAAATCCCCTTTCAGTGTAATAGACAGGATGTATTCACTTTTCCAGTGATTCCTTGCTTACTTCTCAGGGGGCAATGGTCGGACACTGCATGAATCACTCCAATCTGCTACTGAGCACTCTAGCCAGACCCCCCTCTAGTGAAGGTCCCCAACTTGGCAGCAGACTCCTCATACTGCAGAGGAGGCTGGTCCTCCTTTTATTCTCCTTTCCCCTGAGCCAAAATCTGCTTAGTTATCATGCCCTCTCCCCCCGTGGAAGTAACTTTGGGTAACCAAACAGCATTAGAAAATGGTTTAGATGGAAGAGAGTTGAAATCAAGTATAAAAGTCATTCCTTCAGTCAGTTTGAAACACAATACATTTATCTGCAGCAAGGAGTTCTGATCATATGTGGATTAAGAATGCAGCCAACTGTATAAAAGAAGCTGTTTCATTAATACTTACATTTTGGCTACTTCTAGCACTAAAATTAGGTGGTTTAAAGTGACTCATCCAATGTTCAGAATTTAATGTTCAGTTCAGTTCCAGCAAATTTCAGAAAACACATGGGAATTGTTAACTCATGTGTTAATAGTTAAAGTTTTTGTTAATAAAACTTACAACACTAAACTTACCTCACTGAATTTACCCCACAGATTTTTATGCTCACTATAAAACTATAGCTGTCATAATATTTTCTGAATTACTGCAAAAGGAAGTAAGTCATTCCAATGTCAATGTTATTTTGCAACATAATGATAGTTGTAAATTCAAAATACTTAAAACCAATTTACAAAACTATCAATCTTGATAGCTTAACTTTTTAAAATCCTGTCTCCAATAACCTTCCAATTTTATTTTAAACAAATAGAAATCAAATTAAACACATCACAATGCTCTTTCATAAAGCTGTGTAAATACACTGAACGGCTTCATAACAAAATAGTGTGTTATTTACTAATAATGAAAAAGGTACCAATGGATATTTGCTATATTTATATATAAGAGGTATTGAGAAAAATGGCATCAATGCTGCTTTTTCAGAGTATTTACTACAAATAGTTCAAGTCAATTATAAATAAATCAGTTACTCACCTTTGTAATTTTTTTTTCTTTGAGATGTGGCTCATATCTATTCCAATTGACATGTGCACTACTGCCAGAAAGTTTTTACCCCGTTGCTACCCATTGGGTTGGATGTGGAGCCCTCAGGAGTCGCACCAATGTAGAGCACTACAGATGACCTTGCTGACCCAACCCACCCCTCAGTTCCTTCTTGCCAGCTATTCTGACAATGGGGAAGGAGGGTGGGTATGGAATAGATATGAGCAACACATCTCAAAGATCAACAGTTACAAAGGTGAGTAACTGTTTTTCTTCTTCAAGTGCTTGCTCCTATGTATTCCAATTGAGGAGATTCACAAGCCATAAAGGGGTTCGAGTCAGAACATAGCTCACTCAAGACCACAGAGTCAAAGGCCGCATCCTGTTGTGACTGTTGCATGATGGCATAGTGCAATATGAAGGTATGCACCAAGAACCAAGTCACATTTCTGCAGTTTTCCTGGAGGGGCACATGAGCCAGGAAAGCCACCAAAGAAGCTTGCACTCACATAGAGAGCGTCGTGAAAGGCATTGGAGAGACCTTAGCCAGGTCACAACACATGCAGACACACATCATGATCCAAGGCGAGATACATTGCAAAGAGACAGGTAATCACTCCACACCATCTTCAACCACCACAAAGAGATGCAAGGGCTTACAAAAAGGCTTGGCTCAGTCAATTTAGAAGGCAAGTAAATGCTGCACATTCCGGAAGTGCAGTCTTTGTTCCTGCAAATTCTGGTAAGGCTTTGGGTAAATCACAAGGAGAAAAATGTTCAGCCCAGTATCGAAATGGAAAACCATTTTCAGAAGGAAGACTAAGTAAGGGTGAAGCTGAACTTTGTCCTTGTGGAAAACAGAATATGGAGATTCCAATGTTAGAGTGTGAAGCAAAGCTTGGATACACACCGAGCAGAGAAAGGTCACCTTTCATGAAAGGTAAAGCAGGGAGCAGGTGGCCAGAGACTCAAATAGATGACCCATAAGAACTGAGAGGACCAAATTAAGTCCCAGACAGGAACAGGATGTCAAGCCTGGGGGTGAAGTGCGTCCATACCCTTGAGGAAGCGTGCAACAAAGGGGATCCAGAAAAAAGAGCAGCCAGCTTCTCTTGGATGGAAAGCCAAGATGGCTGGTAGGTGCATCTTAAACAATGAAGTTGCTAATCTGTGTTATTTTAGGGATACCAGGTACCCCAGCACCTGAGGCGCAGAGACAAATAGAGGGCCCAAATTGTGCTGTAGGAACCAGCATGAAAATCACTTCCACTCAGAGTATGTGACCTTAGTAGAGGGGGATGCTGCTAAGAAGGACCTGATGGACTTGCTGTGAACAGGCCAGTTTGGCTGGGTTTAGCCATGAAGCAGCCCCACCACGAGCAGGCAGCAAAGGTGTGGGTGGTAGAGACAACTGTGGTCCTGCATGATAAGGTCTGGGAGCAGGGAAAACATAATTGCTGGTTGTACCAATAGCTCCAAGAGAATGGGGTACCAATGCTGATGAGCCCAAGCCGGGACTATCAGGATAACATTTGTCCTGTCTTTGCAGAGCTTGAAGAGCACCTTGTGTACCAATGGGAATGCGGAAATGTGTACAGGAGGCTAGTGTACTATGAATCAGGGAGGCCTCTACTACTGACCCCAGGCTGAGGTTCCAGAATGAGCAGAAGTGAGAGCACTTTTGATTGGCCCATGAGGCAAAACGGTCAAGCAGGGAAAAACCCCACTTCCAGAAAATGGAGAACATTCAGAGGTGAAAAAACAGTGAATGAGGTCATCTGCCAACACATTCTATTCACCTGTACAAAGCCTCCAGGTGAATAGAATGGACTATGCACAGTTCCCACAAGTGAAGGACTTCCTAGCAGAGAGGGAATGACCTGGCACCTGCCTATTTGCTGATGTAGTATATAGCAATCCTATTGTCAGTTAGGACTGCCAAGCAGAGGCCTCAAAGATGTGGCAGAAAGGAAAACGAAGTGGACAGCCCTGAATTTATGAACATTGATGTGGAGTCACAGGTCATCTGCTGTCCACATCACTTGTGTGGGGAAGCCCCTGAGGTGAGGCTCCTGGGGCGAAGAGGGAATGGTCTCCGTGAAGACTGAGACTTGAAGTTCTTATGCTGCATGGGGGAGGGGTGCATGCTTAAGGATTTTATAGTATTGTGAGAGTCCTTGAAACAATGAAGGCAGCAGTTAGTCTACTCAAAAGGTCTCACACTATCAAAGGGGAGGTCCTGCAGGGTTTGCTGAACCTTATGGGAAAGACCCAATGGTTGGAGCCAGGTGACCTGGCACATGACTATGCCTAAAGAGATGACTCACGACACTGAATCCCCAGTGTCCAGAGAAGCCTGCAGACAAGTACGGGAAACTGCTTTGCTGTCCTGGATCAGGGTGGTGCACTCATCCAGAGATTCTAGAGGCAACAAGTCTCTGAATTTAGGCAAAGAGCTCCAGGAATTATAACTACAGCAGCTCAGGATACCCAGCTGATTCCCTATCTGAAGTAGCAGACCCCCCCCCCCCCCGTCAAGTAGACCTTCCAGCCAATTAAGTTGAGGTGTTTTGCAGCTTCAACTAAGGTGCCAGAGCCTGATGGCCTTGACATTCCTTCTCATTTACCACCTCCACTACTAATAAGCAAGGTGGGGGATTTGTAAACAAGTATACAAACCCTTTGACTGGGACAAAGTACATTCTCTCAACCCCCTTTGCTGTTGGTGGAATAGAGGCAGGGGTTTGTCACAGCTGACTAAATGGGTAACAGCTAAGGTAAAAAACTTTCCAGCAGCCATGCATGTGCACACACCTCAATTAAAATACTTATAAGCAAGCACTCAAAGAAGGAAGTTAGGATATACATCTTTTACTGAGAACCATTATTCGGTTGCTTAGTTAGTTATAATAGCAACAAAATGCATCCAAACTAAGAAAACAGAAGTAGATAAAATCTCTGTACTACAGAGGCAATGGGTCTGTGTGCTGGTTCAGAAGATAAGCTGTATCTCTGACTTCTCACCTCCATGAACACTTCTTTCAAATGACATGTCTTTACATTCTCAGAATTGAGTATCATGATCCTTTGATTAGACTGGATTATTATGGTACAGCATCCCATTTACTAGCTATATTTTCCTCATCTGTGACCAGCTGATAAATGCAATGTCAGAAGCCAGTTTGTTCAAGCCAAAGTATTACTTGTTTATCCAGAGTAACATGACCAATAGAAAGTAAAAGTGTTAAATAACAAGAGCTGAAAGGCATATGTTCTTATCTAAGCTTCATGTTTCCCTCTAGCACTTAGATAGTCCCAGTTTAGTCTTGATACAGCCTGCTTATATGCACAGCCTCAAGGGTCTCTTAGTCTCCTCATGGGTTCAGCTTTTAACCACTTTCAACTTTATTTCAGAATTCCCATTGAGCCCCTCAGATAACACAAGTTAGGACCCTCTCTCCTTTTGGGAAGCTAGACTCTAAATTCCATATTTAGTGGAGGTAAACTTCAAAGGAATTAATATTTACATTTTCTGAGTACCAGTAACTGGGGATTTTATGGCCCGGATGAACTCCCACCCCTGAATGCTCATCATGCTGCTGTATTGGACTCATTTGGGATGTCTCTGAAGCTTGGGATGCACTCTCTCAGCTAGGGGATACGTGTAATCCACACACCTTCTGGGTGTGGTGTACTACCCACCTACTGGCACTGAGACCACTTACACAGCGAATAACTGGTCTACTCTACAGTTATTGAGAGCCAGTTGGCTTTTGATCTAATTTCACAGGCAGCTGGAGCTGGCCAGGCAACAGCTTCCTGGAGATCGACCACAAGGCCACAGCGATCTCTGGAGATCCCTTCAGATCTGTGGGAGGGCTTTCTTCTCTGGGTCAGTCCCAGGATTCTGCTGTGACGTTACACTTTGTCCAAGAGAGACACTTCTGGCTGCTCATCACATTAATTTATACACCTGCAGAGTCCTTCCTTGCCTTAAAAGGTCACAGAGAGCTGAACTGCCTTGTGACTGAATGTTTCTTATTCACACTTCCTCGCTCATTCCATAGGTCACATACATAATTCATAAGCAGGACTACAACTGCAAAACATTTAACATTATAATAATATTAATGACTTGGATGAGGGGATGGATTGCACCCCCAGCAAATTTGCGGATGACACTAAGCTAGGGGGAGAGGGAGATACATTGGAGGACAGGGACAGGGTCCAGTTAAAATCCCATTTAATCAGTTAACTGGTTAAGTGTAACATTTAACTGGTTAATTGCTTAAACTGGCTCTTGTGGGTAGGGGCACAGCTGGGCTGGGGTGGCTCCTCACCTGCAGCATTGTGCAAGAGCCCCCGTCAGCCTCGAATTCCCCCTGTCCATGATGCAGTGAGCCCAGCCAGTCTGCAGTGCTCCGACCAGGCTATCCCCTCTGTAGGTGGGGGCTGCACCGGCTGGGATAGACCCACCACACTATGCTGTGGGCAGGGAGCTGCTCCAACCCAGGTGGGCTAGAATGTCCTTCCATCCACGGCACAGCATGGTAGCCTCAGCCAGGCTGGAGCACTCCCAGCCTGCAGTGAAATGAACTTCAACAGGCTGGGGCAGCCCCTTCCCTTGTCAGGCAGGTGGCTGCTCCAGCCCAGCCTGGCTGCCAGTTAACCGGTAACAAATAAGCAACTCCTGTTAATCAGTTAACCACTGACATGCCTAGTAAGCAAGCAACGGAGACACACAGTGGAAAGGAATTTCTAAACTCACAATTTAGTCCCAAAGAAAGCACAAGAGATATACAGATCTATAGAAAAATAAACACCTGTACACCCCTGCCTCAGCTGCGTCACTTTTCTATGTCCTTCGCATATTAGCCAGTGTTTTTCAGGAAGTTCAGAATTTCTGTGCGCCTCATCTCCTCCCGTCTAGTATTGTCTCTGGTCTGTCTCTGCACAAGCACACAAAGAAGCCCTCCTGTTTATAAGCTCAGTTTTGATTACGAGTCTCAGTATGGGAAACCCCTGTCCCAGTTATGCTGCACTCACATGCACAATCCTTCTTGTATCATAGGAAGAAGTACAGCAGAGTCATTAACTAATAAACAAATAAACAGTGAGTTCTTTGCAGCAGGTCTGGCTACATGTCTGGAATGCTGTGGTGTCCACAAGGGCAATCAGAGCACACAGTGAGAAGAGTTTGCTGTCCCTTGAGGAGGTAGGCAAAGGTGAAGATCCTGAGACACAGCAGCAGAGGGTAGCCCCTTTAAGCACAAGCCTCAGATAGCCTCAGGCAACAGTGATAGGAAGTGACTGCTGTCCTGACGCCCTTCCTGGAGTGCTTCCAGGGGGCCTTAAATGTAATTCAGCCGCCAGTCAAACAAAATAAATTAATGGAGATTGCCTATCTCCTAGAACTGGAAGGGACCTTGAAAGGTCCTCAAGTTCAGTCCCCTGCCTTCACAGCAAGACCAAGTACCATCCCTGACAAATTTTTGCCCCAAATGGCCACCACAAGGACTGAACTCACAACCCTAGGTTTAGCAAGCCAATGATCAAACCACTGAGCCATTCCTCAGCATTGAGCCACTATTTAGAAATAGCTATTTTGGGAGTTATTATTCTGAAATAGCTTATTTTGAAATAAGTCTGTAGTGTAGTGTAGATGCACCCTCAGAGAGACTGTTCTCTCTCTTACCCTTATTCCCACTGAAGTCAACTTCATCAACTATTGTGGTCTCATATATTAAAGTGGCCCATACTTATCCCAGAATGCCCTACTTTGGGGGAAAAAACCCTCATGACTCATGCTCATTCAACCTTATGTACATATATTGTAGTCTAAACAGAGGCTCTACAACAGGGATGGGCAATGATTTTTAATGGGGAGCAACTCCAAGATTTTGGCAAGTGATCAAGGGCTACACTTCTACGATCTGGTTCGGAGGCTGGGTGCAGAAGGGAGCTTGGAGAGCAGGAGTGGATGTGGAGTCTGAGAGGGTATGTCTACACTACCACCCTACTTCGAACTAGGGTGGTAATATAGGCAACCGGAGTTGCAAATGAAGCCCAGGATTTGAATGAAGCGCCATGAAAGGAGTAATGGTAGTCCGGACTACCTAGTCCGTGCCGCGTGTAGCCGCGCAGCACGGAGTCCGCACTAGCAGACATTTAAAAATAGCGGCACCCGGCGAGATGCAAATGAAGCCCGGGAAATTCAAATCCCGGGCTTCATTTGCAACTCCGGTTGCCTACATTACCACCCTAGTTCGAACTAGGGTGGTAGTGTAGACATACCCAGAGGGAGTTTGGACGAAGGGGGTTGTGATCTGGGAAAGGGACTTGGGGTGTGGGGTCTTGAAAGGAGTAAGGATGCAGGACAGGATTCTGGCCTGAGAGAGGGGCCTATGAGGGGATGGAAGGGTGTTGTGACCTGGAAGAAGGGGAAAAGGGGTACAGAGGATTTGGGTGGTGACCTGGGGCAGGTAGTTGGGAGGAAAGAGGGGGTTGAGTGCCAAAGGCTCTGGCTGTAAGGCACTTACCTAGGCTGCTCCCAGCCGGCAGCCCTGCAGGAACCTGAGGCAGGCTCTCTACCTCTCTGCTGAAGTCTCAGTTAGCTAGCTTCTCTATGTGGGTCTGCTCCGGGCACAAGGGGGAAGGGAGGGAGAGAGGCTTCACATACTGCTCCTGTTCACAGAAAAACTTCTCAGCTCCTATTGACTGGAAACTGACCAATGGGAGCTGAGAGATTTTGCTGAGAGCTGGGGCAGCATGTGAAGCCTCCCTCCTCCCTTCCCAGACACCTAGCATGGAGAGCAACTAGGTCTGCTGGCAGTCTCATGCCCACCTCTGTTCTAGCATAGTCTCCATCTAAACACATAGGATCATGTTGAAATGTAGTCTCTTAGATTAGACTTCCAGCTCCCACAGAGTATTACTTGCTGGCTATAAGGGCATCCGTAACTTGTAAATATATTTATTATTCCACACAGCCTGTGGAAAGGGCTGCTTTTTCTTCTATGTTTTAGGATCCCAGGTAGTACAAACCAATTTAATGTACTTGTCATTGCCCAGATTCTTGCAGAGTTCTATCTACATTTTTAATCTGTAGAGGCAAAAATATGAATTTGTATAAATTGACTGTGCTTTGGGTTTCCAGAAGAAAATTATTGTCGCTTGTGATGAGGAAAGGATCAACACCACAGCTTGTCTCAGAATTTTTGGATATGCCTATTGATGGTACCACCTCCCTAACTGATCCTCAAATCCACTCCCCACTATTATCATGATTCTATGCAGAAGGTCAGTTTAGCTATTGTAGTGAGAATTACCTAGATGATAATTTAAATATCATTTTGCATCAGATGTATTCATGGAGAGACCATTCAGGTAACCCTAGCCAAAAACTACAAAAGTACAGTCCAGCTCCTCATTTTTTTCAGCTGTTGAAACTGATCTACATTTTCAAGACTTTATTTACAAGGAGATGGGATACAGAATTATTTTTTAAATAAAATAAAAGCTGAAATTCTCTCTTATGTTTCTAGTCTCCAAATCAATGGAGAACATAGTTTCAGGCTTAGCTCTGCAGAACGAGGGATCTACATATAAAAAGGTTGGATTCCTAAATAACCTCCCTCCATCTTGAAATAAGACTAGAAATTATATAAAACCATAATCTGTCATAAGATATTCATGCTTCCTGGTTCCTTAGATTGTAGGCTCCTCTGAGCAGGAATTATTCTTTCTTTAATATATGGAATGTAACTTGCTATAGGTGCTACTATAAATATATAGTATTTTTGTTATTTCAGAGGAGAAATTTAGTGATTCATCCTTGATTCTGAAATTTATTTCTCCCCTTCTAACAACAAACATCATTTTGAGGACTGTCAAGATAAACCACAGAAGGCATCTGTTCTCCCAAGGTGTTTATGGAGCATAAGGTAGAAGTTGAGAGGGGTTAAATTGGAGAGGAAGTCGATGGATGAGATAAGCATTTCTTGTATTATGCCATTTCATAAATGTTTTGTTATTTTTTAGAAGTACATGTGCTAAGAGAACATTGATTAGGGCATTTTAGAAGATGTAAATCAATAACTATTAGAAGGTGAAACAATCTCTCTGACATTACTGAGTAATTAGGCTAGCACAACAGTTTTCTGTTATATATTCCTGATGTTAGGGAATTTTAGAAAATTGTAAGCCTTTGCTTTTTCAGGTCACACAGATTTTGCCCAAGGCATGATTCCTAGTAAAACTAGGTTTCTGTAAGTTTTGCTGGCTTACTATAGAGTTTAAATTTAATTTTCTCTCATCACCTTTCTATAAAGTAATTGCATGTGTGGAACTAGCTGTGCGGGGTGCATTCAGATCTTTTTCTAACTCGTTTAATTTCCTCTGTGCCAAAGTAACTCTCTCCTCCTGCTGAGTTGACTAGGGTCCCTTTCCATGAAAAATTAAACCACTTTCACTGCAGATACCTATTCATGCTTTTACAAAAGTAAACATGATCACTGAAACATTGGTGGTAAGTGAACACAAAAGGGGCATAGCACAGATTAAATTAATTCATTTTTAAATTCAAGTGAATTATAATGGTACATTTATCTCAATCAGCAAACTGTAATTGAATAAGTTCATTCTCCTAACAAGACTATTGCTAGCTTTGTTGAGTTATTCAGAAAAGGGAAAAATCACAATCTCCTTATTGTTCCTTAAACTTGGATAATATTCTCTTGAAAAGAATGAGGGTACTCAACAAAATTCCCTCTAATCTTTTCCATCCATGTGCAGATTTATTTCATCTATATGCAGAATAAATTTTTATGTGCATTGAGCCATGTGTGAACGTGCTCCATAAATAAATATTTAGCTGTGACTATTACTCTAATCACCTGGGTGGCATCTGAATCTCTCCTGAGAGGCTGCAAAAGCATACAGGTTATTGGGAACAGAAGTACCCAATAATCTGTCACAGTGACAGAAGACTGTCTCAAACACAGTTTAGATGCTTTAGATATCAGCCCAAGGAGTCAGATGCTGCCTAATTATGTTCTGTTGTATTTCTCCAGATTGATTTAAGGGATTCCCAGAAAGCATGATTCTTGCAGATCAGAAAAGAACAAAACCCTCTTCTACCTATACAATTTTAGGACATTATCACATTTTGAAATCAGAGGCTTCCTTGAGGATTAACAAGCATAAGTGAGTCTCACAGCCTGTAATATACAATTTTAAATCCAACTAGGGATTACAGCTCTCTATCTTTTCTGCAGAATTTTGGCAATGTGCCCTTCAACAAAGGGATTTCAAATATCTCTCTTTTGCCTTTGAATGTTACAGAGGGTATGTCTACACTGCAATATAAGACCAGGGTTAGTGGCACTCAAATGATCAGATCCTGGGTTTGTTAATTTAAGATATGAGCATTTGCACTCATTTGTAAGAGGTTAGAAATTGTTGAGCACTACATTATGCAGGCCCAAGTCCAACCACACACATCCTAGACCAGTGTTTCTCAACCAGTGGTCATCACCCACCTGCCTATAATTAAGTTGTTTAAACAAATGTATTGCAACAGTAGAAAAAACTGTATGTGCCTGAAAACTGTAGGTACTGAGAAGAGGGTATAGGGAGGAGGGGTTTAGCTTTATAAGGAACTGGGGAAACTTTTGGGATAAGGGTAGCCTATACAGGAAGGATGGGCTCCACCTAAAACATAGTGGATCCAGACTGCTGGCACTTAACATTAAAAAGGTCGCAGAGCAGTTTTTAAACTAAGAGATGGGGGAAAACTGATTGGTGCGGAGAACCACGTGGATCGGACAGAGACATCTCTTAGAAGGGAGTCTATTGATAGAGATTTTCTAGGTTTTAGTCAGGAGGAGAGGATGGAAGAGGATAAAGTATGGGACAGATCAGATGAAAAACATTCACATAAAAAAGAATCTGACACACCAGAAAAGGGCAGACAAATAAACAGTGACGAGTTTTTAAAGTGCTTGTACACAAATGCTAGAAGTCTAAAAAATAAGATGGGTGAACTAGAGTTCCTCGTGTTAAAGGAGGATACTGATATAATAGGCATCACAGAAACCTGGTAGAGTGAGGAAAATCAATGACACACAATAATTCTGGGGTACAAAATATATCAGAAGGACAGAACAGGTTGTGCTGGTGGAGGAGTGGCACTATATGTGAAAGAAAATTTAGAATCAAATGAAGTAAAAATCTTAAATGAATCAACATGTTCCATAGAATCGCTATGGATAGTAATTCCCTGCTCTAAGAAGAATATAACAGGAGGGATAAGAACGGTTAGTTACCTGTAACTGTTGTTCTTCGAGATGTGTTGCTCATGTCCATTCGAAGTAGGTGTGTGCACCACGTGCACCGCGTCTTCTGGAGCGTTTTCCCTAGCGGTACTCGTAGCGTTGGCAGGGCGCCCCCTGGAGTGGCACTGCCATGGCGGGGCATAAGTACCCCTGCCGGCACTGCCCCACCTCAGTTCCTTCTTGCTGGACACTCCGACGAAGGGGAGGTAGGGTGGGAGTCGAATGGACATCTCGAAGAACAACAGTTACAGGTAAGTAACCGTTCTTTTCTTCTTCGAGTGGTTGCTCATGTCCATTCGAAGTAGGTGACTACCAAGCTAACCCCACGGAGGAGGGGTCAGAGCAGTCAGACCACCAGAGTCATGAAAAAGGTGAACAAACAGAACGAATTTATTCAAACAAGCCAACACACAGAGGCACGTAATAATAACAATGACAACTCAACATATTTACATCACAGATTTGAGGACTGCAGAGCCCACACCTGCATCCTCCCTGGCCTGCTGTGCTAGCGCATAGTGCGCCGTAAAAGTATGAAGGGACGACCATGTGGCCGCCCAGCAAATTTCCGTAATTGGTACTTGAGCACCAAATGCTACCGAGGACGCCTGCGCCTTGGTAGAGTGTGCTTTTACCCTGGGTGGAGTTTTACCAGCCAGTTGATAACACTCTCTGATACATTGTGCAACCCATTTAGACAACCTTTGTGTCGAAATAGGCGACCCTTTCACCCTGTCCCCAAAAGCAATAAACAACTGTTGGGATTTGCGAAAAGGCTTGGTCCTCTCAATGTAGAACGCCACCGCTCGCTTAGCGTCCAGGGAGTGAAACACCCGCTCCTTAGGGGAGGCGTGGGGCTTCGGGAAAAAAACGGGAGATAATTTTCCTGGGACAGGTGGAACAGTGACACCACCTTTGGGAGGAAGGCTGGGTGAGGCCGGAGCCTCACGTTGTTATGCGAAAAAACAAGGTAGGGCGGATCAATAGTTAACGCCCTTAGTTCAGAAACCCTTCGAGCAGATGTAATGGCCACGATGAAAGCAACCTTCCATGAGAGGTGCTTCAGGGAACACGTAGCCAACGGCTCGAAAGGGGCGACATAAGTCTGTGCAGGATCACATTGAGGTCCCAGACGGGAAGCGGGGCCCTCACTGAGGGGTACAGGTTTTCCTGATCGTTAGAAAACCTTTTAACCACCGGGTCAGAAAAGAGGGAAACTCCTTCCATACCGACATGGAAGGCGGAGAGAGATGCCACATGGACTTTGATAGAAGAAAAGGAAAGGCCACTGGACCGAAGCTGGAAAAGATAGTCTAGGATAGTTGGGATGGGGCCGAAGATGGGTGCACTCCTCTTTGGGACGCCCAAGACGAGAAACGCTGCCACTTGGCAGCATATGACCGTCTGGTAGAGGGTTTCCTGCTACTGAGGAGCACCATCTGAACCTCTTGGGAACATTCCCTTTCAGGTTGGTTCAGCCATGGATAAACCAGGCCATTAGGTGGAGAGATCTGAGATTCGGGTGAACCATGGTCCCCCCATCCCAAGGCTGAGTCAGCAGGTCCTGGACTGGAGGGAGAGCTATTGGATCTTGGGTGAGCATGTCCACCATGATGGGGAACCAGAATTGTCTGGGCCACCTGGGGGCTATCAGAATGATCATGGACCGAAAGGTCCGTGCCCTGGTCAACACCCTGGAAATTAGGGGGAACGGGGGAAAAGCATAGAGAATGCCCTCCGGCCACATGGCCGTTAGGGCATCCCCCAGGGAAAAATTCCCCAGTCCCAGTAGGGAACAGTAGTTCTGGCACTTTGTGTTGTGTGCCGAGGCAAACAGGTCTATGAGGGGATAGCCTCACCTGTGGAAAACCTGACGCAGACCGGAGTCCTTGAGCACTCGTGGGCTCCAAAGGATCTGCTCAGCGTGTCTGCTAACAGATTCTTGCACCCCGGAAGGTACTCCACCTGTGGCGTGATTTCGTGTTTCACACACAGGTGCCAGAGTGGCAGAGCCTCTCTGCAGAGAGGTGGTGACCGGGCTCCCTCCTGCTTGTTGAGGTAAAACACCGCTGCTGTATTGTCCAAATGAACCAGGATTGAGCGGTGAGAGAGTCTCGGCAGGAAGGCTTCGCAGGCTCTCCTCACCGCTCACAATTCCCGGACGTTTATGTGAAGGGTCCGTTCAGAGGGGGACCACAGACCCTGAGTCCTGTGCCGCCCCAGGTGTGCTCCCCAGCCCAGGTCGGAGGCATCGGTGACCAGCGTGAGGGAGGGGGAAGGGGCATTGAAAGGTACCCCACTGCACACCACGGTCTCCTGGGTCCACCATTGTAGGGAGGCCAGGATCTCTGGGGGCACTGTTACGACCGAATCCCAAAGACCCTGGGACTGGCTGAAGGCCGTGGCCAACCAAGCCTGCAGAGGCCTCATCATCATTCTGGCGTGGCGCACCGTGTATGTGCACGCCGCCATATGGCCCAGCAGCCTAGAGCAGACCCGAGGGGTCGTGATAGGGAACCGGGTTAACCCTGAAATCAGCTCTACTATGGAGAGGAACCTGCTCCTGTGGAGGAACGCTCTTGCTACCCTTGCATCGAGGAGAGCTCCCACGAATTCTATGTGCTGGGAAGGAGTTAGGAACGACTTCTCTTCGTTTAACATGAGCCCGAGCTTTACAAAGAGGGCCTTCATGAGTGCCACGTGAGCCTTCACCTGTTCGTACGAGCGACTTCGGATTAGCCAATCATCGAGGTACGGGAACATGTGCACCCCTTGCTTGCGGAGAAACGCCGCAACCACAGCCATACATTTGGTGAATACCCTTGGTGCCGTAGACAAACCAAAAGGGAGCACCGTAAACTGAAAATGGTGGTGACCCACCATAAACCTGAGGAACCTCCTGTGGCTGGTTCTGATTGCCACGTGGAAGTACGCGTCCTTGAGATCGAGAGTCACGTACCAGTCTCCTAACTGTAGCACTGGGATGACCGAGGCTAAGGTCACCATTCTGAATTTTTGTTTTATGACCGTCTAGTTCAGGTTTCTGAGGTCCAAGATGGGGCGGACCTCTCCCTTTGGCTTGGGGACAACAAAATATCAGGAGTAGAATCCCCTTCCCCGCAGGTGTGGGGAAACCTCCTCTATTGCTCCCTTTGCGAGGAGCACGGACACCTCCTGACACAGGATGTGTTCGTGAGGGGTGGCCCTGAGGGGGAATGAGGAACGGGGGTTTGAAGGAGGTGGGCCCAAGAAGGGGATGGTATAGCCTCAATTTACTATATTTAATACCCACGCACGGGCAAAAAGGGATACCCTGGCCCCAAACGGGGGGCCAGGGTGGGAGACTGGTACGTGACCCTCGAAGAGTGTATCAAAATTGCGGCTTGCCCTGATGGGAAGGGCCGTGGGGACCTCCCCGCTGGCTGTCTGCCCTGGGGCGACGACGGCGACCCCTAGCGCCCTGGGGATGCGCAACCACCCCGGAACCTCCACTGGAGGCCCGAGAGCGGCGCCTCCAGTAGTCCCCACGGGGGACCTGGGGCTGCGCCCTCCCCTGTTGCCTATAGGGCAGCTGGCGACGCTGCGGGGCAGGCGTGTGGATGCCCAAGGACTTTAGAGTGGATCTCGTGTCCTTTAGGGTATGGAGCCTAGTCGGTAGGCTCCGAGAACAAAGTTTTGCCCTCGAACGGCAAGTCCTGGATCGTATTTTGGATGTCAGGGGGAATCCCCGAAACGTGTAGCCAGGCACCACGACGCATAATTACACCAGTAGGCATAGTGCGGGATGCCGAATCGACTGTGTCCAGGGACACCTGGAGAGTGGTTCGGGCAGTGATTTTGCCCTCTGAAGCAATAGCTGCAAACTCCGGGCGGTCCTCCGCTGGGAGCCTGTCCCTGAACTTCTCAACCGCCTGCCAAGTATTGAAGGCATACCGGCTCAACATCACCTGTTGGTTAGCAATGCGGAGTTGTAGTGCCCCTGTGGCGTAAACCTTATGGCCCATGATATCCAGCCGCTTAGGCTCTCTCACCTTTGGAGTCGGGCCAGGCTGGGGAAGCCTTTCCTTTTGGGCCGTGGCCTGCACGACCAAGGATCCTGGGATGGGCTGCGAATACAGATGTTCATGTCCCGAGTGTGGGACATAATAGCGCCTCTCGACCCCTTTTAAGGTTGGGGTCAAGGTCGCCGGTGTCTGCCACAGGGCATTAGTAATCTTGGCTACCGTTTTGTTGAGCGCTAAGGCCAGACGTGTGGGCGCGTCCTCGGCGAGAATGTCCACCATTGGATCCATGTCCTCAATGACGGGTTCCACCGGGATGCTTAGATTTGACGCCATGCACCAGAGAAGCTCCTGGTGCGTGCGGGCATCCATAGTCGGCAGGCTTGGTGCCGGGTCTGCCAGGGCCTCATCAGGGAATGACAACGAGGATGATTCCTGCATCGGTATCGGACCCGTTGGTGCCAACTGCGGTGCCGGCTGGGCGTCTTGCATCGCCTGCGGGTTCAACTCCGGCACCGGGGCCTGTGCCTCTGGGTCATGCTGAGGTGCCCCCTGCAGAGAGGGGGGAGGAGACAGCGATGCCGAGGGATGTGAGTGGAGATCCGAAGCCTCCGACACCAGAGAAGGGGGTACCAGCCCCTGCCACTGATGGTAGGCCCCAGGGGTCCAAAAAGGCCACTGCGGATGTGGGGGCCAGGTTTGTTGTGAATGGTCCCGCCAGTGCCGGGTCCGGGACCTGTGGGACGAGGACGCTTCCGAAGACCCCGAACGGATGGATGTTGTGTCCGAATCTGATGAGTAGTCGGACTCCGGCCAGGGTGGAGCTGAGGAAAAGTGCGGGACTCCGGCTTGCCCGCGTGAGTATGGTGGGGACGGACGAGTTGCGGCACCGGGGGACCCATGCCCGGTGCTGGGAGAGTCGCCGGATGCGGCACCAGGGTGCTCAGGGCCAGTGCCAGGACGGTAGTCGTCAACAGTTGCGGCACCGGGGTGCTCAGGCCCGGTACCGGGTGAGAGGTTGCCGGCAGTTGCGACACAGGGGTGCTCAGGCCCGGTGCCAGGACGGCCGCCGCTGGCAGTTGCAGCACCGGGGTGCCTAGGCCTGGTGCTGGAAGAGTTATTACTGGCGTATACGGTACTGGGAAACCCAGGCCCGGTATCGGAGACGATGCTGTAGAAACAGCCGATGGTTGGGGCACCGCCGAAGACCACCGGGTCAATGCTGGTACTTGTGATGGCGTGGAGACGGACGCCGATTCCAGAAGGCCAGGTGCCGTGGAAGGGAGAGATGCCTGAGTGGATGCTACGGGAATACGGCACCGGTGCAGCCAGACGAGGGGCTGGCAAGGGGCTCAGCAGTGCTGAGGTTTGAGTGCGGGCCGAGGCTGAACGGGACTGGCGAGCTGGCGTCGAAAACGGTGCCGTGGTAGCGATCGATACTGACCCCACATGGGATGGTCCCAACGCATGAGTCGCCTTAGCATGCTGACTAGGGCCATGCGGAGGCGGGGCCGTAGCCCACTCAGCCTCTGGCGAGGGCAACCTCAACCCTTCCATCTCGACTGATGACGGAGGGGAGGTAGTGAGGCTAATAAGGTCCTGCGCTGCCTCGAACGTGTCCGGCATGGACAGGCGGTGAGAAGGCAGGCACCCTGAGCTATCGAGACCTCCTCGCCAGCTGTGGTGCATCACAGGCAATGTGTGCACCGGTGAACCGGCACCGCGGTACCTGACCGAGGTCGACTTCTTTGAAGGGGACCTGCCACGGGACTTCTTCACCCTCTTGGATGGAGGAGAGTGAGACCGGTGCCAGGATCTCGATGCCGACGCGCGGTGCCAGTGAGAAGCCTCACGCGTGGAAGCCTGGTGCGCTGCGCGCTGTAGGCTGCTCCAGTGGCACCGGTTGAAGCACTGTCTCCATGAGGAGAAGTTTTAGGCGGGAAACCCTTTCCCTCCTCGTGAGGGGCTTAAAAGACTTACAGATCTTGCAATCTATTGCGAGGTGGGCCTCACCGAGGCACTTAAGGCAGCTGTCGAGGCGGGTCGCCTCTGGGCATAAACTTCCCGCAGTCAGCGCACGCCTTGAAGCCTTGCGGCCCTGGCATTCCTCACCCCCAGAGAGGGAGGAGGAGAAACAAAGAACCTAACTATCTAACTAATAGAACTATTTACAGATAGTGATAGAACGGGAACCATTCACTAACTAGAGACTAAGAGAGATAGAGACACTCCAACGACCGTCACGGCGGTAAGAAGGAACTGAGGTGGGGCAGCGCCGGCAGGGGTACTTATGCCCCGCCATGGTGGTGCCACTGCAGGGGGCGCCCTGCCGGCACTACGGGTACCGCTAGGGAAAACGTTCCGGAAGACGCGGTGCACGCGGTGCGCACACCTACTTCGAATGGACATGAGCAACCACTCGAAGAAGAACTATTATCGACCACCTGACCAGGACAGTAATAGTGACTATGAAATGCTAAGGGAGATTAGAGAGGCTATCAAAATAAACAACTCAATAATAGTGGAGGATTTCAACTATCCCCACATTGACTGGATACATGTCACCTCAGGACGAGATGCAGTGACAAAATATCTTGATACCTTAAATGACTTCTTCTTGGAGCAGCTGGTACAGGAACCCACAAGGGGAGAGGCAATTCTCTATTTAGTCCTGAGTGGTGCGCAGGATCTGGTCCAAGAGGTAACTATAACAGGACCGCTTGGAAATAGTGACCATAATATAACAACATGTAACATTCCTATGGTGAGAAGAACACCTCAGCAGCCCAACACTGTGGCATTTAATTTCAAAAAGGGGAACTATGCAAAAATGAGGAGGTTAGTTAAACAGAAATTAAAAGGTAGAGTGACTAAAGTAAAATCCCTGTAAACTGCATGGACACTTTTCAAAGACACCATAGTAGTGGCCCAAATTCAATGTATACCCCAAATTAAAAAACATAGTAGAAGAACTAAAAAAGAACCACAGTGGCTTAACAACCATGTAAAAGAAGCAGTGAGAGATAAAAAGACATCTTTTAAAAAGTGGAAGTCAAATCCTAGGGAGGTAAACAGAAAGGGGAATAAACACTGCCAAATTAAGTGTAAAAACATAATAAGAAAAGCGAAAAAGGAGTCTGAAGAACAGCTAGCCAAAAACTCAAAAGTTAATAACAAAAGGTATGTCTACACTAACACCCTAGTTCAAACTAGGGTGGTTAATGTAGGCAACCGGAGTTGCAAATGAAGCACGGGATTTGAATTTTCCGGGCTTCATTTGCATATTGCCGGGCGCCGCCATTTTTAAATGTCCGCTAGTTTGGACTCCGTGCCCACGGCTACATGCGGCACGAACTAGGTAGTTCAGATTAGGCTTCCTATTCCGAACTACCGTTACTCCTAAGCCTGTGCACTCCGCACTAATACCATGTGTGCGCATCCCAGCTATGCACCCGACCCTCTTTTCCTATGCACACCGCTCACTCACTCTGCACCCCTCTCGCTAACCCATTTCCCCGCCTTGACCTCATTATAAAACCCCTCTCTGAGGAGAGATCGGGTTGCTTGGTTCTCCTTCGTCCGTCTGTGTGTGTCGTCGTCTATCCTGAGGAGCCCAGTCATCCATTCCTGCGTGACCTGATTGGGACTATCCAGATCCAGTGGTGTTACCTGAAGGTGTGAGGGAAGCCTCCTCATTTTATCCAGCACTTTGGAATTTCAGATTATCATCACGGGTCCTGCTTATAAGGGACATTCAGACAAGGACTGGTGTCTACTAACTTCAAGCGTCAGTTCACGTGGAGGGCAAGGATCCAGATTGCTCCAGAACCTGGATCATCATACCATCGAGGAATCTCCCTGTTGTCCTCCCTCGAGGCTTCCAAATAGCTAAGAGGTAGAAGGTCACAGGCGTCCCTCGTCATCTTCTGTGTTATAATTGTAAAGTATAATCCTTTTGTGCCTGGGATCTTTCCTATTTCCTTTCTCTTCTGGGTTAGGGTGGGACATTTACTGTTTTTCCTGTTCATTAATACGTGTTCGCATTCAAAATATATGGTTTGGCCCTAAAATTCCGTCTCAGACCTGATTTGTTCACCAGTGATAGATACAGATACCAGGTTGAATCTGGCTTCTGTGGGGAAGGCACATTAGGCTTTGATTAATTGCCCACAGCAATTGTTTACCTCTGCCCTCCGGGTAACAGCAGGAAAGAAATTTCTGCTGCCAAGAGAAACTCTGTGCCTAGTGGGAAGACAGCCACCAAAGGACCAAAGCAAGGTTTGGGGGAAGATGGCTCTGTGTCCCCAGAAGGAGTGGGGGCAAGGGCAGCCAGCCCTTAGCACAGCTCAGACCATGGCACAGCCCTCAGAGCCGGGCAGAGGCTAGGGCTCTGCTGCTACCACTGCTGCAATAGCAGCATCAGTGGCTGGGAGCTCCATGCCTCTTTGAATCTTCAGGCTCTGGGGTAATTGCCTCTTTTGCCCTCCCCACTGGGGGGCCTGTAAAACAAGGGTCAAAATTTGTCCCTAAGTGCAGTGTAGTATATTAATTAAATGAGCCAAGACCTCCATTTTTCTCACAAGTGACAATTACTGAAAGAAGAGGCTGAAAAAACTAAATCAGGAGCAAAACACCAAATAAACTGTACATATTAGAAAACAATCATCCAAATTCAATTTTATAGTTGAATATATGAAGCAGTGGAAAAGACATCTCTCTTACTTTTTCCATAGTAGCAGTGAAAAACAACTTAAAATATGTCAATATTGTAAAGCCATACCGGTTAGCTAATTGGTTTTCTGTATAATGCTACTTGTTTTCCTAGTTCATTGGTAGCAATAATATTGCATTATAAGATGTTCATGTAGCACAGATGTAGAAGTAAAAAATGCAGTCATGACATCTAAGCAAAGAATGCTAATGACTTTTTGAAGCTTCAAAACAATGTTAATATTTGCTAATTAAAGGCCTAACCTATATTCCTCACTTACATTAGCACTCCCAATACAAGGATTCTACTAATACAGTCTAATATCTCTTAATGAAATTATCTCCAGAAGTCAGTGGAAGTTCTAGTTTGAGCGATGCTTACTTAATCAAGACATAAGTGAATAGTATAATGCACCAGATAATCTTCAATTAATCCATCAGGAGATCTAAATAATTAAAGCAATTGAATGTGAATTGTTCATGTTATCTTCTCACAATTCAAGTGCTCTAAAATCAGATTGTTAAATAAGTAATCACTTTTCCCCTGGCTTACTTGCACAGGAATAAAATTTCCTCCGAGGACAAGTTGTTTTGGAGCTAGTTTTTAAAATACATAAATAGATTAGAAGACAAAACAGCCATACTGGGTCAGACCAAAAATCCATCTAGCCCAGTATCCTGTCTTCCGACAGTGGCCAATGCCAGATTCCCCAGACGAAGTGAACAGAACAGGTAATCATCAAGTGTTCCTTCTCCTGTCACCCATTTTCAGCCTCTGACAAGTAAAGGCTAGGGACATCATTCCTACCATTCTGGCTAATAAGTATTGATGGACCTATGCCCCATGAATTTATCTAGCTCTTTTTTGAAACCTGTTAAAGTCCTGGTCTTCACAACATCCTCTGGCAAGGAGTTCCACAGGCTGACTGTGTACAGTATGAACAAATACTTCCTTTTGTTACGTATACTTTCACACAGGTATATAAAACTAGGTATTATGCCAGCTACTGTTTCCATACACCACAGAAATCTCAGTGGCCATGATAGGAAAGTTCTAGCAACTAAAAAAGGACAACTTTTCACAAATTGGGATCTGTCCCGTATTTTTGAAATAATATGAAAATTCCTAGTCTGCAGTTCCTTGTATCCCTGAGATTGTGAACAATGAAGGTATTTTAGAAATCTATATTTCCACTGTCACTTCTAAGAAGAACAGGCTAGTCAGCATCTTGCCTCAGGGAGGAGGGAGAGTCCAGAGTTATCTATGTATGGTATGATTTCCATCTTTCTAGAGCATATCCAAACTACAGCTAGTCAGTAAATTATTTCATTTTCCTCATGAAAAATTTAATTTTTTTAGGGCTGTTGATTAATCAGTTTACTCATGATTAACTAAAAAAAATTATTGTGATTTAAAAACATAAAGACTTCAGTTTTAGTCACACAAACAATAGAATACCAATTGAAATTTAGTATATATTTTTGGTATTTTCTACATTTGCATAGGTATTATATTCTGTGTTGTAATTGAAACCAAAGTGTATTTTATTTGTATTACAAATATTTCCACAGTAAACATGATAAAAATAGTATTTTAAAATTCAGCTTATACAAGTTCTGTAATGCAATATCCTTGTTCTGAAAGCACAACTTAAAATGTAGCTTTTTTGTTAAATAACTACATTAAAAACAAAACAGTGTAAACCTTCAGAGCTTACAAGTCCACTCGGTCCTAATGGTTGTTCAGCCAATCACTAAGGAAAAAACAAGTTTGCTTACATGTATAGGACATAACACTGCCTCTTCTTTTTTACAATGTCATGAGAAACTGAGAACAGAAATTTGCATGGCACTTGTTGTAGCTGGCATTTCAAGGTTTTTATGTGTCAGATATGCTAAACATTTGTATGTCCCATCATACTTCGCCCACTATCCCAGAGGATATGCTTTCATGCTGATGATGCTTGTTAAAAAGTGTGTTAATTTGTAACTGAACTCCTTGGGAGAGAATTGTATGTCTCCTGCTCTGTTTTACCCACATTTTGCCATATATTTCATAGTATAGCTGTCTCAAATGATGACTCTGCTCATTTTAGAACACTTTCACTGCAGACTTCACAAAATACAAAAAAAAGTTACCAAATGTGAGACTTCTAAAGATAGGTACAGCTCTCAGCCCAAGGTTTAAGAATCTGAAGTGCCTTCCAAAATCGGAGAGGGACGAGGAGTAGAGCATGCTTTCAGAAATGTTAAAACAACAACACTGATGTGGAAACTACAGATCCTGAACCACTAAAAAAGAAAAATTGACTTGCTGGAGACATCAGACTTAGATAATGAAAAAGAACAGTCCACACTGATTTGGATAGTTATTGAGCAGAACCTGTCATCAGCTTGGGAATACATCCCCTGATATGGTGGCTAAAGCATGAAGGGACGTATGAATTTTTAGTACATTGAGCATGTAAATATTTCATGCTGCCAGCTACAACATGGCCATGTGAATACCTGTTCTCACTTTCAGTTGGCATTGTATACAAGAAGTGGGTAGTATTATCTCCTGCAAATGTATACAAACTTGTTTGTCTGAGTGGTTGCTGAACCAGAAGTAGAACTGAGGGACATGCAGTCTCTAAAACTTTCATGATAAAGGGATTCCACCATAACATGAAAGAGATTCCATCATCGTATCAAAAATACTCTCTTTTGTTTTTTATAGTACAAGTTACTTGTAATAAATAAATATAATTTTTTTATAATAAAAAAATAATTAGTACAAATCTTATTGTGCTGTAACTGAAATTGAAAAAGCCTCTTTCAAAAGAAGCTTGTAGTCTAGACATACCCTGAAAAACCACATTTCCTGTTCTCACTTGGCTGTTCTTCTCATCAAAAATGCATTTTGGGGAACATGCAGCATCATATGGGGAGCAGTATATGTGGAATTTTGTGTTACTCGCACAATCAGAAAACTGCGGTGAGCACAGTCAAAAGTTTAGCAACACACAAAATGTGGGACTAAACAATTTGACAGTGTCCCTTTACTTCAACATTAGCAAAAATGACTACAGATGGTGGTATCCACCTGTCCAAAAGAGAGCTGAGGCAGAAAAAGAAAAAATACAACTGCTAGGACTTATTGTCAAGTTTCATATAAGGTTGTGTTTCTTAAACTGTGTTCCACGGAGGCAGTCAGAGGTGTGCCACAGAGAGCAACAGAATTCAAAATGGCTGCCATTATAGGGGCAGCTGACCTTTTTTTTTTTTGGCTCCATAACTTTCCCCCAACAAAAAATAGTTGGTGTTTCTCATTTAAAAAAAAAATACTGTTTGGTATTCCCTGGTCTTAAAAAAGTTTAAGAAATACGGATATAAGAAAATAGTTACTTACTGAAGAACAAATAATTACAGAAGACCTAATCCATATGACATATTGAAAAGCTATTGCCATAATACAAAAACCTCTTATTCAACATGAAGTCTCATCTTATACAAAACCAACTTCATATAGTACATAAAATAGTCACTTCTATCATAATTACTTGCATTTAGCATGAAGCTTTGGAAAGTCATGGAGCTCATTAGTAGGGGGCTAATCTACTGTGTCCTCTTGCTCACGCTAAAAGCCTCTGAATGGCTTAATCAAAGGTTGACTTTCCCAAATGCAGTGGCTAGAGGTTAACTAAGGCCACAGGTCTATACAATTTCCTCAGTGTGTTTTCCTTTCAGGATATGTCTACACTACAGGGTTTTTTCGGAAAAATGGCTGTTTTTCTGAAAAAACTTCAATTATGTCCACACTGCAATCGCATTCTTCCAAAAGAAAATAGAAAGAACAGAGGGGTTTTTCAGACATTGGTAATTCTCACTCAACGAGGAAAAAGCCTTTTTCCAAAAGAGCTCTTTCGGAAAAAGGTGTATATGGATGGGGAAGAGGGAGTTCTTTTGAAAGAAGAGGAAAGAGGAAAAAGGTGCCCTGGTGGCCACTCCATCCATAGTAATCACAGCTTAAAAGTGAGTTAGCGTCCACACTGAATGGACGCTATCTTTCAAAAAAGCAGATCGCTTTTTTGATGGTGTTTTTGCAGTGTGGATGCTCTCTTTCGGAAGAAGTTTTTCCGGGAGATCTTTTCCGGAAAAGCATCTTCTGAAAAAAGCCTTTAGTCTGGACATACCCTCAGTGTCTTATTCGAAAACAAGTTAAACAAGCATACAATAGTAGTAACACCATTATATTTGTAGCCCAGTTTGCAGACCACTTGTGGTCCCAAAGAATTGTAGACCCCACTTGCTTGTCCCTCTTCATAATTGACTATGTTGTCCACCTTAGGACCAATAGGGCCTGGATTAATGGAACTCCTTGGGCTAAGGCCAGGACACTGTTTTCAATTTGCAGAGTAGTAGGGCTATCTGCCCTAGGCCTCTTCCTATCATCTAAAGCTTTCCCTGTACTGGAAGCTGAAACCAAAATAAGTAAGAGGGGATTACCAGTGTCCAGAGTCTGCTGGAGGAAGAGAAGGGGGATACTTCTCTCTCTAATTGTTTCTGGGATTGGTCCTTCCAGTGACAATCAATCAATATGTATATCGCATTGCAATAACTGTTCACTTTTTGAAGGTTCCAACTATGCATGTACATTTATTGCTTCATGTTCTTAATAATCTTCTTTAGTAGGAATATATGTATTTTGATCACTGTTTATTCTACTACAAAAATGATCAGGAAGTAAATTGTTTACCACAAAATTAGACAATGTGAAAGTGGATTTACCAGAGAGGGGAAAAAACCTAAGTAACAAAACTCATTTCCCAAACTCTGATAGTGAACAAAAGCATGAGAACCTTATAAATCTGTCATTTAAGAAAATTCTATAATAAAAAAGTATAATTTCTCATCTCTTTTTTCTTTTTCTTGAAACAATCTGGAAATAATCTTTTTTTCCAGACAGATTATTCTGCACATGAGTGAAATTCTGCTCCTTTTTCTAATCTGTTCAAAAGACTTTGAAAATACAAATACATTTCATAGACTAGAACAATGACACCACATAGAAGCAGTTTAACACAAAGTTTATCAAAGATTAACTAGCTAGGGTCCTACACTATGCAAATTTAATTACTGTTACACAATAAATGTATCACAGTATCATCTCAAACTAGTAGACAAGCTGCTTTTTGACCTTGATGAGGTTAAAGATGACATGTTGAAGTGCCACAATAGGAAATCTTTCCACTCTCAAGTCAGCATATTCACGAAGCACCTATAATTTTAATCCATGCATTTATTGGATAGTGAAAGAGAAAGGAGGGGAATTAGTGTAGATAAATGTTCAAATAAAAAAAAAAGGCTGAAGGAATTAGGACTGGGCTCCTACATCTCACGTTCAGAACTGACTAGGACAGCATTTCCCAAACTATGGGCCGTGGCCCGGGAAAAATATACCAGGCCTCAGCATGGCTGGTGGCTGCCGGCAGGGCAGGCCTTAGGCCGATTCGGGCCCCGCGCCCCTGAACCCGGAAGTGCCAGCGAGTTATAGAGCCGGGAGCCCTGCTCCACCGATATGTGGAGCTGGGTCTCTCCCTCAGCTCTGCCTGGTGCGGGCGCGGGTCCTCCCACCCCGCTCCCAGAGCGTCCCCGCCATGCACGGCTCCTCCTCACCACCTGCTGCTCCAATGTGCAGCGTTGCACGTGGGCAGGGAGGACACCCAAGCGTGACGTGACGTGACGTGACGTCATGGCCGGGGATTTTAAAAGTCTTCGGGGGCATGTGGCGGGTCCACGCTGGCTCCGGTGGCCTCCGGCCCCGCAATGTGGAAGGCAGAAAGTAGGGAACGGACTTGGGCGGAGGTGAGGAGGCGGTGGTGGCGGGCTTGTGCGGAGGGGGAGGAGTGGAAGGAGAAGGGGCTTGGGAGGGGAAGGCACCAAGGGACAGGGTGCAGTAGAGAGACACAAATCCCAGGGGGCCAAGTGCAGACAATGAGGGAAAGGGCAGGAGGGGAGGTGTCAGTGGGAGGGGGGACAGGGTGATGCTGAGAGAGGAGAGGAGAGGAGAGAAGGGCATTGGGAGTGGAGGAGGAGGTGCTGGGAGAAGGCTTGAAAGAAGGGATGGGCATGAGAGAGGTGGGGATGGAGCAAGTCATGTGTGAGGGAACAGAGGGGCAGGAGGGGAATGGGGCAGAGAGTGCTGAGGGGGTGGGTATCAGGGAAAAAGAGGGCAAAGGGGGCAGGGGAAGTAAGGGAAGGAGGGGAGGCACCAGGAGAGTGCAGGGCTAAGGGAAGGTGCAGGTGCCAGGGGATTCTGGGGTGAGGAGGAGGGGAGAGCTGGCCACCGGAAGCAGCACTGGATGGGGGAATCGGGGCAGGCTGGGGAGATTGGGGGGCCGGTGGAAGCAGGGCTGCCAGGGGGTGCGAGGTTGGGGGCAGGGAGCTGGCCGGGGAAGATTGGGGGGGGGGGAGAGAAGCGGCCACCGGAAGGAGGGCTGGATGCGGGCAGCAGGGCTGGCCAAGGGAGATTGGGAGTAGAAGTGGGGGAGAGCTGGCTGCCCGGGAGGGGGTCGGGGGAAGTGGGGCTGGCCAGAGGCACAGCAGGGGGAACAGGAGGCAGGAATGAATTGGCCTGCGGAGAGTGGGACTGACCCGGTCATATGTAGATCTTGGGACGCCGCCCCTGTTCCCCCCTTTTCCCTGCAAAGCACAAACCATGAGTTCGTCCGGTCCAGGGATTCTATTGTCCCCCCCCACACACATCCCTTGAGTAGTTGTGAACGGTCTGGCTCGTAGACACACTCATGCAGCCTGAATACATTTAGCAGCCAGGTAGTTCGAAACTACAAACTGATACATCTAGTAATAATACAACTTACCTAATGAAAAAATACCAGACATATTATATGTCTGGTATTTTCTCAGTTTGTTTTTTGTGTGTTTATATTTTTGGACTGCAAAAAGCAGTACTGAAAAAGAAGGGTTCCAACTAAAGTAAAAAGTTTGGGAAACCCTGGTCTAACCAGCTTTCTGTCTGTCTTTCAGTCCATTTATCCAATCCATATTCCTTAACTTGCTGGCAAGAATATTGTGGGTGACCATATCAAAAGCTTTGCTAAAGCTGGCACTGGGGGTTTTGGGAGGACCAGAAACAACTTATTTGAATATTCATCATTTGATTAAAGAATATGCAAATATGCAAATGAACATTACTGGTCCTCCAAAAGTTCATGAATGGATTTATTGGTCCCCGTGTCAAAAAGTTTGGGAACCCCTGGACTAGGACACTTATGACCAGATTTTCAAAGGTGTGTAAAGGCCAGATAGATATCTTTGAAGATCCGAGTTGGCAACTTTCTCTTTAGGAGCCTAATTACCTTTGAAAATCTGAGCTTAGATTTCCAAGTCCAATTTTCAAAAGTGACTTTAGTCACTCAAGTGCTTTTGAAAATTTTAACTTGGGGCCTAAAGAGACAAAAATAGACAAAAGGCAGGAGATATGGTACTCCTTTTAAAAACGTGTGACATCTATTTTTAACTAAATTTTATATTTTTCTCCTAGAGGCAACTGACCTCTCCAGTCCCCTCACTACGCCCTGGCCCGCAGATCTATCATCTTATGCATATGCAAGATCTATGAGAGCTGTCCCATGAATCTGCAGTTAGTGTCTGTGGTGCCTGCTTCTGGGTGGTGTCTCAATGCTGCCACATTCACCTCCAAAGAGGGGGCTTCCCAAAGCAGGCCCTTTCTGCTGACCCCCAAGGCATCCACAGGTCCAATCTCCTTTCAATGGGCCCACTTCCCAGGGCTCACTGATCTTGGAACTGGCTTCAATCCCCTCTCCAACCTTTGCAACTGCCCAGAGGTGCTCACCTTCCACCTTATCCATTCCCACCTCATTCACCCCACAGGGACAGTCTCTGCCTCACTTGTCCTAGGGACTATTCTACCAAGACATAATACAAAGTTTCCATGTAAAAGGACTCAATACAAAGCTAAAAACTTCAATGAGAGAATGATTAATACAGAGATGTGTCTACACCTGCTGCAGGGAGATACCTCTGCCTGCCTCCACCCCTCTCCCCCCAGAGTCTGCAGCCCCATTGCAAAGCAGGGGAGGGGAAAAAAAGAGGCTGAGGCCCATCCAATGGACTGAAGCAGTCATGAGCAAGCCATGCCCTGGAGCCATTCTCCTGTCCATTGATGGTGCTGTGTTGCTTCAGGGACGCTGAAATGCAGTCACCTTTAGGGTGGGCTGGACAGCTGTTTAACACTTGCACTAGGTTTCGGACAGGGGGCAGTGAGGGCTGCCTTCCTACAAAGCCCCCATCAGAACTACCGTACCCTCCTGGCTTAGGAAAAGAATAAACAGGAGTATTGGAAATTAACCCACCCAGTCTCACGTCCCCTAGGCAAGGAATGAGCCATCTACATTAGGACCCAGCTGGATTATCATGTCCAGTTCTGGGCGCCACATTACAGGAAACGTGGAGAAACTGGAAAAAGTCCAGAGAAGATCAACACAAATGATGAAAAGACTAGAGAACATGAGCTCTGAGGCAAGGCTGAAGGAATTGGGCTTGTTTACCTTGGAAAAGAGAAGACTAAAAAGGAACATGAGGGCAGCTTTCAATTATCTAAAAGAGTATCATAATGAGGAGGAAGGAAAATTGTTCTCCTTGGCCTCTGAGGTTAGGATGAGAAGCAATGGGCTTAAATTGCAGCAAGGGAGGTTTAGGTTGGACATTAGGAAAAACTTCCTGCCAGTCAGGGTGGTTAAACACTGGAATAAATTGCCTAGGAATATTGCGGAATCTCCATTACTGGAGATATTTAAGACCAGGTTAGACAGACACCTGTCAGGGATGAGCTAGGGCAACTAAACTTTGGAAGCCCCAGGGACCACACTGATACTTACAGAACATGCTGAGGGCCTCAACTTAAGTGTGGTTGCATATGCAAGCAAACATATACAAACAGATTCTCTCACACTGACAGGAATGAATATAAAGATTAAGGCAAGACTACACAACACACAGGCCCCATTTAAGTCAGTTCTGCTGATATTAATAAAATGCAATATTTACCCGATTTCTACCCATGTGACAGCACTTTTCATGAGCAATGACAGTCCAAGAATTTAACTACTAAAACGCATATCAACAGAAGATCATTACACTGACTACTTTTTTGTTTTGGCTCCCACTCGCCGGCCACGCGTTGATCCCCACATAAACCCAAACTGCACCACGGGGAGCAAACAAACTGGTCGTGGGCAGCATACCAAGTTATTAATAAATATTTTTAAACCTTTACCTTTTCCCTTTCCCCGCACCTCCCCCTTTCCCTCTAGCCCCCAATGCCTTTCCCCTCTCCTCTTCTCTCCCAGCATCACCCTGTCCCCCTTCCCACTGACACCTCCCCTTCTGGCTTTTCCCTCATTGTCTGCACTTGGCCCCCTGCCATTCGTCTCTTGGTGCCTTCCCCTTTCTTCCCCTCCCCCTCTCCACAAACCCCTTCCCTACCTTCTGCCTTCCACGTTGCAGGGCCGGAGTCTGCGCTCAGGCCCCAGAGTCCTAACCCAGAGGCAGCCACACATCGTGCCTCAGGGAGTTTTAAAATCCCGGGCCCCGCCCATCTGCAACACCACACATGGCAACAGCAGGCGGCGAAGAGGAGCTGCACACAGCAGGGACGGTCCGGGACTGGCGGGGATGCTGTGGGGGTGGGAAGACGCGCAGATGGTCCGGGGCCCGCTCCAGGCAGAGCCAGGGGAAAGACCCAGCTCTACATATTGGTGGAGCAGGGCCCCTGGCTCTGTAACTTGCCGGCACTTCCGGGTTCAGGGGCGCGGGGCCCACTTAGGGGCGGGGCCCGATTCGACTGAATCAGTCGAATTGGCCTAAGGCCGGCCCTGGTAACATGTAAAGTAGAAGTTAAGAATATAAGGAAAATTTGAATAAGTACTTAAAGACAAGAACAAATATTTACCAGATCTATATAGTTTACTGTGAAAAGTTGTGCTATAAAAATTTTTGTGGGGATCCAGGTTTATCAATTCCTATGGTTTCCATCTCAAATATGCTTCATTCACATTTACAGTGTTTTTTCTCTTGCCAGTCCTGAAAGCTTAAAGTAGAATCTGAAAGTTTGAACTAGGATCTGAAAGTCAAGCTCAGTTCTTTTCTTCAAGTACATATGCCTTTATTGGCACATACGCAGCCCCGCTACCTTCAGTAAGTTTGCAGAGATGTATTTAATTGCCTCTGTAATATATAAAATTAAACTCTTGTATTATTGATACACAAAAAGAAATATAATTTGGAACAGTGTTTATCAAGGAGAGGCCTGCAAACCCCTGCAGGTCCATGAGTTGTTTCAAGGGAGCTGCGGGCCCTGCAGATGAAACCCAGAACCTGATACCTGGCACCCACATAGGGCAGAAGCTGAGAGGCACTGGGCTGAAGCCCAAATTCCCGGCACCCTTCTAACAGCTGAAGCCAGGAGTTGCAGAGCTGAATCCAAAAGGCATGAGGCCTGGTGCTCCTTGTTGGGCAGAAGCCCTTGTAGTAGTTCAGGACAGCTATACAGTAAATTCAGGATTCACTGGTGTGGCATCCTGACAGGTCTCCTGCTCTGTCAGTGATGATAAACATTTGGCTGCATGCATTTTTGTATGCTCCCTCAGCATATTGTGCCAGCTCTGCGCAAGTAGCTAGCATAATAGACTTCAAGAGAGCCCCCAAAGACCACAGATTCAGATAACATATGAAGACACCCAAGTCAGGTTTATTGTCGAATGAAGTACATTAATAGTTGTCGGTAGGCAGATGGACTACGAGCTCCTACATAGTTGTACTTGGGATAATGGACTCAGCTCAGTCAATAGTATGGATTTCACTATTGCCCCCTACGTCAGCCAAAGAACTAAGTCAAGATAGCCCAACATTTATAGACAGAAATGAGCAATCTATGATGCACAACGTACATATCATCTTATGCACTAATGACACGTTTGATACTTTCCATTGTACTTTCCTCCAAAGCATTCACCACCCCCTTGTTATGCTTTCACTCTAGTTGTTTCAAGCTATTTTATCATGGGTGTCCCTGTACTGTCCTGATGGAATATATTTACATACTTCATATGCTTTTATCAGTGCTAGCAGTGCCAGCTGAGACACACTGACTTGCAGACAAACAGGCATTTGATGCAGCCTATTACTCATGGCATAACTATTGCTTACTTTGATTCATGCACCAGGCCCATGCTTCTGGCTCTTTCTTTCTCCTACAGCCCTGAACTCACAGGAAGAGTTGGGAACATGGAGGGCATCAAAATGCAACACAAGAGCATAGCAGTCCCAGGGGCAGTACCATACCTTCTCCTGCCCCTCAAGCTCTCTCTTCACCCCCTAGCCAGGTCAGAGGCAGAAAGCCCAAGTCAAACAGTGCAGGGCAGCTGTCATTCTGACCGGTGCCATGAAGCGTGATAAATTAGTGCTGATTAGGCCCTTAGTGTCCTTTGTTAACTGTGAAAGAACCAGGAAAGCATCTCTGAGTGACCCCAGGCTGAGATCCAGGAAGAAACAGAATTGGAGATACTTCCTGTTGTGCTTTGTCACAATCAGATCTATCCGGAAAGTCTTCCACTTCTGGAAGATTATTTTCATGATGTCTGGATGGACAGATTACTTGTGGTGGTTGGCGAAGGCTCTGCTGAGGTGATCTGTTAGTTCGTTTTGTGATCCTGGCAGATAAAATACCTCAACAGGGATCGAATGAGCCATGTACAACACTCCCTCAAGCAGAGTGCTTCCTGGTACAGAGGAGAGAAACACTCTGCACCCTGCTTGTGGATACAGATCATCGCTGTTCTGTTGTCAAAAGACTGACATATATTTTTCCAATGCATGTTGTTGGAGTGTCTGGCATGCCTAGAGAAATTTGAGCCGAAATTTTGCATGCTGTGTCACGTAAGTCAGAGTAAGCACACCTGTACATTGAACTGGACATAAGCAAGCACTCAAAGAAGAACAAAGGGTACACTAATTCAAAGAGTAATAAAAGGTTTCTTTCTTTTTGTGGGAAACTCAGATCAAAACCCCATTTCAAAGAGCACAATTTGAGCTAACAGCATAGCGGACTTCTGGTTATTTGACATAAAAACAGTAATTTTAACATGATTTCTATAGAAATCTTGACAAAATATGCGTATACACATTTAAACACATATGCTTGTGTGCACAGGCACATCTATCTTTTCTCTGAATTGGCTAATATTGAGTATCCAAGGCATGCATACGAGCACTTGCCTGGACTTATAGTCATATACTAGTATGCCACTGATGAAAAACAGGTCCTTGCATAAAACAGCACAAATTTGAGTTTGCATGTGGTACAGCACCAAAAACATTGTACTGAAGAAAGCCAGAAAGCACATCCTCAGAGCACATCCCCAGAGCACACCCAGAGCACATCCTCAGCCACCATGCCAGAGATCGATGTTCTGGCATTCAATTTAGTGGGTACAGTATAGATCCATAAATCGAATGCTGAGGGCAGCTCTGGCCAGCGTCACAGCCACGAGGAGTAAAGGGAAGCCAATGGGAGCAAATGCAATCAACCTCTCGCATTGGGGATGGCGCCAAGCTTGGCTTAAGGTAAGCCAACTCCAGCTCTGTAGAATACTGTCAGCAGATGTTCGAGGTAGTGAGTGGTGTGTGTGAGTTCTGTTATACACCTGAGTCTTTGGCTGCTAGGACACAAAGTCCCTTCACAGCAGGCAGCCTGGAAGGCTGACGGGTGCCCCAAGGGTCTGTCCCATGGAGGCGACAGGACCCAAACGCCCAGCTCTGCCTGCGTCTACCCCTTTGACCGGCTGGAGTTCTTTTAATTGTGTCTGGTTCTGTTACAGTTACAGAAGGAGTCAGGTTAAAGCTTAAACAGTTACAGGTTTATTAAAGAGACATATAAAGCATATGGTTATGGTGGTTATTGCTCTATTTCTTAACTGCTAGCACATACAGGTCTTAAAATGGTTACAAAGGAAAAAGGAAATAAATTAATGGTACCGAGTGACAGCTTAATCTTTATAGAGCTCTAAGTCTATGCATGCACTAAGACAAAAGGACACATACAGGTACAATTTTTACCCCCTTCTGCATCTCTCGACTCCAGCGTGTCAGGCCAGGATTCCTTGGAAAGATGAATACGAGGCAGGGCGTCCCCGTGTGGACCTCAGGAGTTCAATCACGTAACCCAACCAGCAGGTAGTTGGTGGATCAAAGTTCAAAGTGAGTGTGCTGCTGGGCCCATCTTTATACCCATGGGGCACGTATTCTCTTTCTTATCTAAGATGCCAAATTGTGTTGGTCCGTCTTTGTGACTCCAGTTCTTACAAGGGAGTTGTGAACGTAATTTACACTTGTAAGAGAAAGAACTAAATTAGGAATACTGGACATTCTTTACTCAGTGGGAGATTCCTCTCAGAGGACAATTGTGTGATCATATCAATATCAGTGCTAGACGAGGGCAGTTTCTGCCGCCCTTTTTGGTCAACGATTGGCGTGATGGCCCCCTTTATCTATGTTTACAGTTGTCCAGGGTCACGATAAGCCAGCATATCCGGGTCTTCTTTCAAGGCATCAAAGACTATGCTGATTTTATTGCTCTCTGCCCTGTGTGCTTCTGAGGCATCTTAGAAGGGCAAGATGGATGTGATAGGGGGTTCCTGTCTGTCTAAAAAATACGTAGATGGAGTTGCATATCTTAAGCCAACCTTCCAGGTATTACAGTGGAGACCTGGCCCCAGAAACGCTATATACATACAAATTATCTGAATAGAACATAACCAAAAAACAATAGCAATAGTAACTGACCTTACTCAGGTCAGTTTTCAAGGTTGGATTGCAATCAACAATACTGGTCTAAAATTTTCCTCTCTGATTTTGACAGAAATTTTAGTTTTACATGACTTCTGGATTTTTCTTTCAACCATGTCACTGTTCAGCCAAGTGAAACTAATTGCATATTACATTAAAAATTCTGGAGTCTTTTTCTTGTAGTATTTAACAACAGATGCTTGATTATGCCACTACTACAAATATCTCTGAACTGTTTAACTTAGTAACAGTTAAAAGTTAAAATACCCAAATCCTAAATATGCAATTCATAAAGCAGCATATTTTCCTTAATTAATTTTCTCAACGTTTACAATATCTATACTAATTCTCTGTAACTAAATATGTTTTGGATCCATTCTAATAGAATCTGTATAGAATAAACATTTGAAGCATCTTAAAACTAACTAAAAACATCTTTTTACTGAGCTACAAGGCAAATGATTTTAGATGTTTTGCATTTTTATGCTAAATAGTGCAGCTGCAATTGATAAAAAGTAATCAAACTAATTTAAGTCAATCATGTCCAGGAGGTTCTCATCACTTGTATAAAAATTCTCTCACACTAATTTTTAAAGTTTTACAACAGTGAACGGAACATTGTTGTTTTTGGTTTCCTGTGATACAAACAGCATCTTATTTAACTAAGAAAAGGACAGCTGTACATTTTCTGATAGTAGTTTCCAATATAAATCAAGTTTCTAAGTCCTATTCAGGCAAGAAATTAGTTAGTAACAATAACTCATACTAGGATTTATCATCAAGCTATAATAATGGTATACCTTAAATGTTTGTGAAGCATCAAGTCAATGACAGAATAACCTTTTAGCACTTGAAATGCACCATTATTATCCCGTAAAGCACAATCTGGAATGTATTATTGGCCCATAAAATGTGTTTTCGATTTATATTTTCTTGCATTATCAGTTTGCCTCATCACAGCTGTCATCCTGGATTCCCTCTCATCTGCTACATTTGAAACTTTAAATGATTATTTGTTTTCATTTTAAAACATTTTAACTGTATTTTAAAACTAAAAATCCAGCTTTTAAAACTGTGGACAAATTCCTGCTTTAGACACAGGGGGTCAGTGCAACTGTTGGAGAAGCCTACAGAGACTGGAGGAGAGCTGCAATTGGGAAGAACGGAGGCTATGAAGAATTTTCCGGATTTGTGTCCCCCTTACTTTACAATTTAGGGCCTGAGGACAGTAGCAACTTTTAAGCCACACGTATGGCTTCTTTTCTTGTTCTCTTTAAGCAACTGACCATCCAGAGTGCTTCTTCTCTGCTCCAACAAGAGTACATAGATAGTACAAAAACATCAAGGGATGCTCCCTACCCCTGCCTCACCTACCAGACAGATTCTTCTAATTAGCATAGAGAGGAGCAAAGAGTGAAGCTACTAATATGCATGTGACTAATCCTAGTTTCAGCAGGGTCACGTTCAGAAAATACTCTGGAAAACTGCTGGCATCACCAGCATACCAGAACTGTGAGGCAAACTACTACCAAGCAAATTGGGCCCTCAAACTCTAATGGCCCCCAGCTCCAAATTTTAGCTTCTTCCAGCTGCTTTTAGAGGTGTATTCAACTCAGCAAGTGGAAAAATGTGGTCCAGATGCATGAGAGGGGTACCCAGCACATAGCAGGGCAAAGAGCCAAAGAGTGCACGCTTTGGTGTTTTTCTGACCACAAAAACTCAAGAGGGGGAAAGGGCAAAATATTAATCACTTACATCATTTTCCTGTTTGCTCTTGGTCCAAGATTGACAAAAATCTGTTTGAATTATTTACTCAGTTTTTATTTTTTAAAAGTAACAATATATAAATTGCAGTCTATTCACCATGGGATTTTGTGTAGAATTAATCATAGAAAATGACTGAGAATTAATTACCCTGACTTCCATCTTAGTCATTACTATTTGTGTGTTGTATTAATTGGCAGTATTCATTTGTGCTTGTTATTGTTTACTGATGTATTTTAGTTGAATCTGATTTGAAAAAAGAGGAAGAAGAGGTATGTATCGGTATCACTGGAATAAGAGGATACTGACCCAGTCCTGTGATTCTTTGCAAGTGTGACCCACATCATGTTAATGTGGTCAGGAAATTTTAAAAGTATAACACCTTTACTACACAGTGGGAATGAAGATATAAAGATAAAGATCATCATGAAAACAGCTACTGAACACTAAAATGAAGAAAGGATAAAAGCTATACTTTATTTGAGAGGCCACACTGGCATAAATGAGTAGATCCTGGTATACGGCCTTAGTGGCAGAAAGTCCACAGAGGAAGCATGAAGGAGACCAGAACATGTCTGAGCAGGGCTCCTCTAGAGTCTCTTTATCTGTGGAGTTTTACAGCCTTTTACTCCTTCAACCTTCTGGTCCCAGCCAATAATTGAACTGCTCTGGCCCTCCAGCTTCTTTTTTACTGGGCCTGCTGATTTGACTGGTTGCTTCCCTACAGCTTTTCTAGGCAGACCTTGAGGACCCACCTTCACTGCTCCATTTCTAGGGCAAGTTGTGGTAAGATAACAAGCTCTCCAGCAGAGAGCTTCAAAGAGCCTAGCACACCAAGCTTGGGTTGGCTTGGGTTGCCAGCTCAAGTAGCACCATCAACAGTTGATGTGGTCCTTGGAAGATCGATGCACTGTACCTTGGCATGAGTCACAGACCAAGATATCTGCAGGTTTGAGCAACTGTGCAGGTTACCAATATATATGAAACTGTGTCAAGTCTGGCAAAAATTTCCTGCCTGATTTAAGGTTCCCTTATTTGGTTCACTTGCTTATTTAATAAATGCTGAGGCTGACTTGACCACACATCTGTCTTTATTTGTGGCCTGGCACTTGGTAACATAACCTTAGCTATGTTTACAGTTATGGTTAGGAAAACTGCTATGAATTTCTTTTCTTCAGTTGCAAGCATAAACTGGCAAGCAGTATTAAATACATACTATTTTATTTACCACAATGTTATAAAATTTTCAAAATATTTTAATAAGGTATATATGTAAAAGTGAACTCAATATTTTGACAATTCCTGGCAACTTCCCAATGGCATCATGGATTTAATGCTCAAACCATGCCTTACTACATAGTTTAACAGAAGCTGAGCATACTCTGGTCCAGCTTATTCAGTTATGATTTATTTGATAAATAGAAAAAATAGATCAAAATTGGCTTGTGGCTCTCCCGTAATAGGTTTAACATTAAAAACATAGGATGAACTCATAGTGAAATGACTTTTTACTACATATCAGCATTCATATAAGCACAGGAGAAGGAAGATTTCCCATTTAAAATGTTATGTTATTAAAATAAATCAGATTCTATAATGCTAAGGACAATATAATCACTTGAGTAGAAATTAAGAAATTTTCTGCATCAGTGCAATGCAAGTTTTGTCTTGATGTACTCTTTGAAAAACATCCTTCACACATACACAATAAAGACATCTTAAATCTCAAAGCTGAATTCTCCTGAACCTTCCGCAAACTCCAGCCCAGGGACATGAGGACTATCCCAATGCAAGCTATGCCAGGCATGGAACTGTGCTCTCAATAATCCACGCTTCTGGACTGGGGCAGCGTGGAGAAGGGTGTCTGATTTGAATACAGAAGGCAAATGATCCTGATGTGTGGTGTGGACAGAGAAAAGAGATTAGAAGATGTAGTTATGGGAAGGAAAACTGGGAGTAGCTGGGAAAAGAGACTGGACTGAGAACCTGTTGCTTTAAGCAGTGCATAAAGTTGGGGTCCAGTGTTGGCCTCCTACACACACACTTTTTTAATGGTGAAGGTTGGAGTGCTGAGAACAGAGCTTCTTTTGGAACTGTTGCCTTATCAAGCAGCCAGGTATTCTTCTGTTGCCTCATATAGCTGTCAGGGCTTTGCTCCTCTCCCCCAATAGGCAGCTGCAGTCACAGCCTAAACACACACACAGCGCCTGTGGCCCTGGGAAAGAGGAGTAGAAGCAGTAGATTGGCAGTAGGGATGGCAGAACCTAGAAGCACTTTATCCCCAGAGAGATACTCAACACCAGAGTGACCCCAATCTGCACTGAATCTCACTTCACTCCAAGACCCTTATTGTAGACACATATCCAACCCCTTTGACTCTCACTGCAGCCCTCATCCTTTGAGACCCTCTCAAATCCTAGAAACCATAAACCCAAGACTCCAATCTCCATGAATGTTGTTGAACCTCAAACCCCAGAGACATCTCCAATTTTGCTCAATGTCACCGTACACCTATGCACCAGCCTCAGACAGATCTCTGACCAAACAATCTCACTATACCCTGATTTCTAGACAGACCCCCCCCCCCTCCCCCCAACCTCATTGCATCAGGTTGCATCACTATCCCCAGAGACAGTCTGCAAATTCTAGAGACTTTGGAGATCTATCATAATCCCAGGGATTCTTTGTGCCACCAGACCAAGAGAGGGCCAACTCCACTGAATTTAACTGGATTCTCAGCCTCCTATTCCTAGAAAGATCAGCCAGATCAGAGACTCCAATCTTACCGATTGTCACTGCATTCCAATCTCTAGAGAGAACCACTATTCCAATCAATCTCACAATATCATAATCCATGCATCAACAGAGCTCGCTAACCCCTTTGAATATCACTGCACCCAGGGGCCTAGAGACCAAATGCATTCACTGTATTGTAATAATTTGTAGGAGATCTACTGCCTTATTTAACAATAAGTATAAATCGCTTTCTTAAGGAAAAGTCCTGTATTAAGGCCATGAGAATTTACTTCAGTTGGGATAATGATAGCTCCTCAATTTTTTTTTCAAACTACTTACAGCACTAGCTTGAGGGACAGGAGGTGAAGAGAGTACGGATTTGAGGCAGGTTTGGTTTATAGGGAGATAACTGCATGCTCCCATAAAGGAGGTGCCCCTTTGTCGCCTTACATCAGCACAATCAATAGGCAGACTGTGGGCCAAATCCGAATCAGATACTTTTGAACAGCATCCAAAACCTTTATGTACTCGTAATTATTTGCTTATTGTTATCATTATTGTTGTTACAGAGTGAAAAATATCCTCTGCAGTCTGGACCTTGATTATACCTTGACCAAAAAATTTGGACCATGACAAAAAGTAATTAACTACCCCATCCTACACCAACTGTATCATGGGTAGCAGCTTTCTACAAGTCTCTAAGAGTATGTCTACACTACAAAGTTAATTCGAACTAACAGTCATTACTTTGAATTAACTTTAATAGCAGCTATACATACAAACTGCTAGTTGGAATTTAAATCGAACTAGCAGAGCGCTTAATTCGAACTAGGTAAACTTCATTCTACGAGGACTAACGCCTAGTTCGAATTAAGTAGTTCAAATTAAGGGCTGTGTAGCCACTTAATTCAAACTAGTTGGAGGCTAGCCCTTCCCAGCTTGCCATGGTGGCCACTCTGGGGAAACTCTTCTGCCCCCCTCCCGGCCCCGGAGCACTTAAAGGGGCACGGTCTGGCTACAGTGCTTGTGCCAGTTGAAAGCCTGCCAGCACCCAGCCAGCAGACCCTGCACCTGGCACGGCATGAGCCAGCCACCCGCTGCCACCCAGCCCTCTGCCTCTTCCCGGGACCAGGGTGGCAGCTCCAGGAGCCTGCCCGGGGACGCAAGAGGCGGGTGCCCGCCTGGTCTAGTGCGGAGATCGTGGACCTCATCGAGGTTTGGGGGGAGGTCTCCAACGTCCACAACCTCCGCACTAGGCACAGGAATGTGGCCATCTAGGGCAGAATAGCTGCCAGCCTGGCCACCAAAGGCCACATGCGAACCCAGGAGCAGGTTTGCATGAAAATCAAGTTGGTCCAGTGAGACCCCCGACCCTGAGCCCTGAGCTTAGAACATAAGAACATAAGAATGGTCCATCTAGTCCAGTAGCCTATCTGCCGACAGCAACCAACACCAGCTACCCCGGATGTCTCGTGCCATCCATCTTCAGCCTTCCACAAACACAGGCAAGGGACACCGTTCCTACCCCTTGGCTAATAGCACTCCACGGACCCAACCTCCATGACTTTATCTAACTTCTCTTTAAACTCTGTTATAGTTCTAGCCTTCACAGCCTCCTGTGGCAAGGAGTTCCACAGGTTGACTATTTGCTTTGTGAAGAAGAACTGTCTGTTATTAGTTTGAAGCCTGCTACCCATTCATTTCATGTGGTGTCCTCTAGTCCTTCTATTATGGGAACTAATGAAGAACTTTTCTTTATTCACTCTCTCCACACCACTCATGCTTTTATAGACCTCTATCATATCCCCCCTCAGTCTCCTCTTTTTCAAGCTGAAAAGTCCCAGTCTCTTTAGCCTCTCTTCATATGGGACCTGTTCCAAACCCCTAATCATTTTAGTTGCCCTTTTCTGAACCCTTTCCAAGGCCAAAATATCTTTTTTGAGGTGAGGAGACCACATCTGTACACAGTACTGAAGATATGGCATACCATAGTTTGATACTTCCCCTCCTCCTTCTTCCCCTGGCTTCCCCCTTCCAGCTCCCTCCTCCCAGGTTTCCACCTCTCCTCTCCCACCCTCTCTCTTCCCCTCCTCCAGCTCTTTTTCCCAGTCTCCCCAGATGTTAATCCCACCCCCATCCCCAGTTTTGTTAAACAGAGTTTCTATTTTTGAACACACGTGTCCTTTATTTTTTACATCAGGAAGGGGGGCTAGGGAGGAGTAAGTGGAAGGAAGTGAGGGAGGAATGGGGCATGAGCCCCCGATGGAGAGGACTGGGGTGGCTCTGCGGGCTCCTTGGGGTGGAAGCTCTCCTGTAGGGCCTCCTGGATCCTGACAGCCCCCTGATTTACCCCCCCGGATGGTAGCCTGCGGCAAGTGCAACCAGGCTGATGGCCGAGTGCTGTGATGTGCCGAGTGTGGGCACTCAAGGCACTCCAAGACAGGACTGCTTTGCTTTCCCTCATCAAGGTAGACAAGCAAGCGGGGAACCCTGAGAACTGTCTGTCTGGGGTGGGATTCAGGTCCCTTTAAGCACAGCCTTCAGCTAGCCTGAGGCAGCAGCTCCACACACTAAGTCTTAACCTGATGCCCTGTCGGCACTGGTTCCGGCCAGCCTTAACTTTGGTTCAGGATCCACTCAATGTGGACATGCTAATTCGAATTATTTTTTAGGTCTAGATGCACTAATTTGAGTTAGCTTAGTTCGAATTAGTGCCGTAGTGTAGACATACCCTAAATGTTCCCAGGGCATGTCAATAGAGAGTGAGTAGAACACTGCTTCTGAACTCCCTCAGTTTGTTAAGATTACTGCAGATGGGGGTAAAATTAGAGAGTTAAGAGTTAATGAACATTCAAATACAACTCAAGCTTGATCTATGCTATGATTTTAGGTCAGTCTTAGCTGCATTAGGTCGATTTTCTAAATAGCGAGTCCACATCACTGAGCTGGTTCCACTGACTTTATGGGTTGTTAAAGTTGATTTCGGTATTCCTGCTTGTGAGCAGTAATGGTAAATTCGACCTTGCATGGTTGACTTTAGGGTCACCACCTGCTTCACAACAGAAGCAGTGCTGTGAAAGTCAAGTTCTTGGACTCCAGAAGATATCCCATAGTGCCCCACTGTGACTGGTGTGGCCAGCACTTTCAACTCTACTGCTCCCGCAGGTACACAGAAAAAGCCCCAGGAAAGTGTGAATTTCATTTCCTGTTTGGCCAGCGAGGCAAGCTAACCTCAGAACAGGCAGCACATCTGACCATGAATCCTCAGGGTCACAAACGAGCCCAGCATGGAACATGTAGAAGATCCTGGACCTGATTGCTGTGTTGGGAGAGGAATTTATGCTGGCAGAACTACAAAACAACAAAAGAAATGCTGACGTCTATGCCATGGTCACAAATGGAATGGTGGAAAAAGGATACACCAGGGACACCCAGCAGTGATTTATGAAAATAAAAAAGCTCAGGCAAGTGTACCAGAAGACAAAGGATGTAAAAGGATGGTTGAGCCAGCACTACAAACATGCCGCTTCTACAAGTGGGCGCACTGAATGGCATGGAAACTTGGATGAAGCAGGGGAAGCTATGTAAGTGATATAACTGAGACAGTACACCTCCATTTACTCATCCCCAACAAAGAATGATTTGCTGATTACATGAGCCCCTGCCCCGCCACCATGCCTGGCCACTCTGCCCTCACAACCCCTCACAACTGTAGTCCCTTTTGCAAACTCAGACGCTTTCCTACCTGTGAGAACTGCTATTTGCAGCTGCTGTGTCATGCATGCTTTCAAAGCAGAAGCAAAAGAACGATCCCCAAGCTGTTCCTTACCATGCCTGCCACTGAACAAAGACCAGCTGTTCCCTTAATATCAGTGTGTTGTACCTGCTGACTAGTGGGTGCTTAAAAACATAACTTTGGCCTTGTACAAAACACATGCCTATTGTGTCGCACAGATGTTCTTTCATGGTAAGAGATTAGCTTCTATATTCTACAATGCAACTCCTCTGAAGTCTGTCCAGCACTTTTTTCATTATAGACAACAGTGAATCTGTTGCTCACTCTCCGAGCTCCTCCAGCTGTTCGGCTAGCACAGATCCAAAAGAGAAAATATAAACGGGATAACATGTTCGATGAGCAAATACAATCCACTTTCATGGACAGGATGCAATTAAATGCATTCAGAATAATGATGCTGCAGGACATGTGAACAGAGCATGAGGAGAAGAGAGGAGTGTGTGCCAGGAATGCAAAATCAAAACCTGAGGGTATGTCTACACTACAAAGTTAATTCGAACTAACAGCCGTTCATAGGCACTACACATGCAAACCGCTAGTTCGAACTTAATTTGAACTAGCGGAGTGCTTAATTCGAACTAGGTAAACCTCATTCTACGAGGATTAACGCCTAGTTCGAATTAAGTAGTTCGAATTAAGGGCTGTGTAGCCACTTAATTCGAACTAGTGGGAGGCTAGCCCTTCCCAGCTTGCCCTGGTAGCCACTCTGGGCACAACCAGGGAAACTATCCTGGCCCCGGAGTCCTTAAAGGGGCACGGTCTGGCTACAGTGCCCGTGCCAGGTGCGAGCCTGCCAGCACCCAGCCAGCAGACCCTGTACCTGGCGCGGCATGAGCCAGCCACCTGCTGCCATCCAGCCCTCTGCCTCTTCCTGGGACCAGGCTGGTTGAGAAGGAGAGAGGGGGGCGGTCTTGCCTTTGGTGCTGATAAGTATATTGTGGGTATCTTAATCTGGAGTATGGCTGATATGTGTATTGTCTTCTTCTGGTTGCAAGTGTATGTATTCCCAGAGAATGAAGCATGGCTCTGGACTCTTTCATAGAGTGAAGGACCTCATTGGTCTTGGTGGAAGAGAGTTTCTCTCCCTCAAGCGGGAGGTCGTCCACGGTAGATTGTATCTCACAGGGAAAAGCTGCGGAGTTGAACCATAGGCTCGTCTTGTAACAAGTACAGTGGTTGTGGATCTTGTAGCCTTGTTCTGGATATTGCATGGCCTGCTGCAATGGCCGCCTTAAATTATTTCTTTGCCTCCAGTAGATCACCAATAAAACTGCTAAACTTGGGGTGCATCTAGACTACGTTCTTCTTTCAAAAGGAGATGTGCAAATTCGGCACAAGTTTGCATATCTTCTCCTAATCGCTTTTTTGAAAGCGCTTTTTTGGAAAAAAAGCAGTTTAGATGCGGTTCTTTTGGGAAAAAACCTTTTTCAAAAGAACCCTGCACACCTCATTTTTTAGGAAGAAGGGTTCTTTCGAAAAAGGGGCTTTTTCAAAAGAAACTGTGTCTGAACTGCTTTTTCAAAAAAAAAAAAAACTTTCAAAAAAGCGATCAGGAGATATGCAAATTTGCACCAAATTTGCATATCTCCTTTCGAAAGATTTGGTTTTGGGAGTTTTTGAGGAGAGAGAACTAGGATTGAATGGGTAATCAACGAAGAAAGAAAACTAGGACTAACTACTTATCTCCAGGATGAACGAAGATGAGTGGAGAACACTGCTGAGCTCCATCTCAAGCTTGAATGGTAAGAAGGAACTGAAGGGAGGGGGTCGTGCATGCACAGTCATGATACGCAGTAACCGCACACTATGAGCAGCATGCATGCGCCCCCCAGGCACTACTGTTAAAACTCCAGGTGACAGTACTAGGATGCACCCACACCTGTTGTGGAGCAGCCACAGACACGTCTGTCAAAGATCATCATCCTGGTATACAATATTCAGTGTTTGAGCTGATTTAAGGAACACAGAGAATACGAAGTAATCATATTGAGGCTGCTGACAGTGTAACTACACACATCATACAGAAATTAATATTACAATGAGTCTTTAATTATTATCTTTTACTCCAAGAATGAGTTCTTGTGGTGATATTAAGAGCATATTTTCAAGACAGTGTATGGAAGCTTGCAATGCTAATACTCTGCACCAGGAGGAGGAACGTGGCTGTCTATGGCTGCATAGTGGCCGCCATGGCCCAGAAAGGCCACAGACGCACCCAGGAGAAGGTGCGCCAGAGAATTAAAGAGTTGCAACAGGATTTGCCAGGGCCACCGGGACAGCGCCGCAACAGGGGCTGACACCTGCCCCTACTTCCCTGCCCTCGAACGCATCCTGGGGGGTGGGACGGTCTGCACCACCCTGGGAGGCAGCAAGCCAGGACCAGAGGGCCCTGACCCAGGCGCGGCAGAGGGGCCAGCACGGAGGGTGCCACGCCAGCGGGACCCCCGAGCTGTCCCAGCACTGGAGTCAGCAGCATTGTCAGGGGAGGCCACTCCAGGTAAATGCCATCACTGTCCCCTACCCAGCTGGGATGGGGGGGGAAGAGAGCGGGGAAGGAGACCAGGGACTGCACGCATGGGCCATGCCTCCCACAGATCATGCAGCCACCTGTGCACATGCAGGCATGTGCCGTGCCACCCTTGGTCAGGTGGCTCCAGCTGCGTGCCACACAGCGGCCATGGCCCAATAGCTGCACATGTGTGTGAAGAGACCTGACACGCTCCCGACCCCGGGGCGGGACCCAGCAACATGCCCTCCCTTCACATGCCCCATCAGAGGCAGGGGACATCTCCCCTCCCTCCTCGGCCGCACTATACATGGCACAGAGGGATGGGTGCGGTCTTGGGGCAGTTCCCGCTCCCGGGGAGAGCCAGACATCCCAACCACAGCCTCTGTGCAAGCACGTCGGCTCTGACGGTGCAGGGCACGGTCGTCCTCACCTCACAGGGGGTGCTGGGCATCATCCACTGTGTCCCCAAGGAGAACTGACCACTCCCCTTCTTTCTCCACAGCTGCACCAGCTGCACATGCAGGGCGCACCACCCCACCTGGGGCATGTTCCTGCACCCAAGGGCTCCTCCAGACCAACAGCACGTGGCAGGGGTACCGGGACCAGCACCTGGGGGCCCTGCGAGCCCTGCACTGCACCATCCAGACCTGGGTGCAGCAGGACCTGCAGCTCCGCCGGGAGCAGCTTGCCCAGGACCGTGCCATGTGCTCACACCTGCAGGCCCTGCTGCAGAGTGTACTGCCCCATGCCAACCCAGTGCCTGCTGCCCACCCCAGCTACTGTTCCTCTTCCCACTCCTGCCCCCCCTCCCAACTCTCCCTCCTCACCCTCCTCCTCAATCTCCACACCCCCCCACCTAAACCTCCACACCCTCCTCCCCCTCCCCTCGGAACACCGAGGCCCCCGCACCTGCTGTGCTGGGAGACATGTGGCCCAACGAGACCCCCGCCCCTGAGCACTGAGCTTCCCCTCCCCCTTTCTTCCCCCTTCCAGCTTCCTCCTCCCAGTTTTCCCCCTTCCCTCTCCCACCTTCTCTCCTCCCCTCTCCCGCCTCCTTTCCCCAGTCTCCCCAGAGTTTCATTCCCCCTCCCCAGTTTTGTTAAATAAAGACAGTTTGTTCTTATGAAAAAACATGTATGTTATTTGACATCAGGAAGGGGGGCTAGAGAGGGGTAAGTGGAAGTATGCGAGGGAGGAATGGGGCACAAGTCCCTGGTGGGGAGGACTGGGGAGGCTATGAGGGCTCCTCGGGGTGGATGCTCTCGCGCAGGGCCTCCTGGATTCTGACAGCCCCCCGATGGACCCCCTGGATGGCAGCCTGCAGCAAGTGCAGCCGGGCTGAGACGCACCGGCGTGCTCAGGAGCAGCTCTGGCTCCATGTGTCTGAGTGCTGTGGTGTCCCGAGTGCGGGCACTCAGGGCACTCCAAGACAGGACTGCTTTGCTGTCCCTCATCGAGGTAGACAAGCAAGTGGGGAACCCTGAGAACTGTCTGTCCAGGGTGGGCATAGGGTCCCTTTAAGCACGGAGCTCAGTTAGCCTCAGGCAGCAGCCCCACACACTAAGTCCTAACCTGATGCCCTGCCAGCCCTGGTTCCGGCCAGCCCTAACTTCGGTTCAGGGTCCACTCAGTGTGGATGCGCTATTTCGAAATAGTTTTTATGTGTAGATGAGTTATTTCGAATTAGCTTAATTCGAATTAACTATTTTGAATTAAGTTAACTTGAATTAACACTGTAGTGTAGACATACCCAGTCAGAGTATAACAAAAGATATGCACTATCAAACTAGAATCTCTCAGATGCAAGCTTAGCAGCAGTGGCATATCTGTTGACTTCAACCTCCATGATTCTAATTGCCTCCTTTTAGTCTGTTATAATTATACCCTTAGGTTTTGAGAGTATTCAGTTTCAGATGCTTTAGTTAGGGTCAGGCTCATACACTTTAAGGTCAGAAGGAACCATCATGATTATCTAGTCTGAATTGCAAGCCACAGAACCACACCCACCTACTTCTGTAATAAACCCTAACCTCTGACTGAGTTACTAAAGTCCTTAAATTATGATTTAAAGACTTCAAGACACAAAGAATCCACCATTTATGCTAATTTAACTCTTCAAGTGACCCATAGTCCAGAACCGCAGAGGAAGATGAAAAATCATCATGGATACTATAAGTCTGATCCAAGAGAAAATTCCTTTCTCTTTTCTCCCACAAATATCCTAATTGTAAAATTAATATCTGTTGCTTACCTATTGAGGTGATACATTATATTTATATTCCTGCCTATTGCAGTTAATACATTGTTCGTGGAATCAATAGGCACTGTGTTAAAGGTCACTATATCTTTCCTAACACATTTAGAAAGCATGTATCTTTCCCATTTTAGCATGGTCATTCACAGTTATGTGAATCTGGTTCATGAGCAAAGGACTGACTTTATAAAAGTCTGGCTCACAGATGAACAACCTTAATCATTAGGTCAGGGGTAGCCAACCTGTTACAGACGAAAAGCCAAAATAGCAATGGACAGGGTGTGAAGAGCCACGTACCAGGAGCGGGAGTTGAGAAAAAAACCCAGCCGCACTGAGGGAAAATAGGTGCCAGTACACCATCCCAGGGAGGGGACTCCAGGCTGGACAGTTTTCAAGTCAGGTGAAGGGTTGGGGTGCTGAGCAAGCTGCAGGCCTGTGGCTGTAAGGGTGCAGGAGTTTGGGCTGGGATGCATGAGGGGTTCAGGGCAGGGAGGCTGGGAGTATGATGGGCTCAGGACACAGATCTGCAGTGTGTGGATGGTGCAGGAGTGTTGTGGCAAAAGACTGGGGATGCAGGAGTCTGGAAATGTGAGAGACTCAGGACAGGGGGTTCCAGTGTATGATAGGCTCAGGTTTGGGGTGCAGGATTGTTATGATGCTGTGGCCAGATGGGGGCTTGGCCCCAATTGGGGGCTTGTTGGCCAGGCTTCATTTTTACATAAAATATTATGTCAAATACAACATGTTTCAGCATTACTTCTATTTATGAGAAGGGCGGGGAACCTGTTTTGAGTCAGGAGTCACCGACCCACAGAAAAGTCAGTTGGGGCCACACAAGTGAGATGCAAAAAACAACCCCTCCAAAAAACCCGAAGCCTCACTAATGAGGCCCCAACTGTGCTGGTGGGGGCAGGGGACAGAGTGCTGGGGCAGGTGCTGGTGGGGGCTCGGGCAGGAGACATGGTGCTGGTGAGGGGGTCTGGTCAGGCTGAGGGGACAGGGACAGCTCGGCTGGTACCTGGGGATCCTGAGTTGCAGGAAGAGCATGGGCTGTTCTTCCCCTCCCCTTGCCTCCTTTCCCCTCCCATAAACAGCTGGCACTTTTCCTGAAACACCTGGTCTGTCGCTTGGCCGGGGACATGCTCTTCCTCTGCTCCCCACGACAACTGTGCGCTCCCTGAGAAGTTGGAGCTGGCATGCAGTACCGGGATTCCTATTCCCCCCACCACCACCCTGCTCTAACCCAATCCTCTTCCCCTTCCCCAGAACCAGGCTCCTTCCCCCAGAACCAGGCACCCCCCCACACACACTTTAACCCAGTCTCCCTCCTCTTCTCTCCCGTTCCCGAAAGCCAGGCACTCCCTCCAACCCAATCCCCCTCCCCTCCCCTCCCCTTCCCAAGAGTCAAGCACCCCTCTCTCTAACCCAATCCCTCTCCCCTCCCCTTCCTGAGAGTCAAGCACCCCTCTCTCTAACCCAATCCCTCTCCCCTCCCAAAGAGCCAGGCACCCACCCTCTCTAGCCCAATACCCCTCCCCAGCCCCAGAACCAGGCCCCCCTCTCCCAGAACCAGGCACCCCCCCTCACTTTAACCCAATCTCCCTCCCCTCCCCTTCCCGAGAGCCAGCCCCCTCCCCCCCCCCCACAACCCAATTCCCCTCCGCCTCAACCTTATGCCCGGGTCCTGGAGCCAGAGTCGCTGTTACTGCTACGTGCATTTCCCTACAGGGGAATGAGCATGTGCTGGCTGGGATGCTAAGACGCCATGTGCCGCCTCTCTCCCCCCCCCCCCCGATCTGATACCCCTCCCCTCCACTTCCCTCTCCTTCCCTAGAGCCAGACACCTCGCCTCCCTGCTCTAACCCAATCCCCCGCCACCCCAAACTTGTGCCCGGGTCCTGGAGCCAGAGCTGCTGCCGCTGTTACCACCATGCACATCCTTCTACAGGTGCTGGGTGCATGTGCTGAGCAGCCGGCTTTAAGCATGTGCTGGCCTGGACGCCGGGGACGTCACGCGCACCCCCCTCCCAACCTTATGCCCAAGTCCTGGAGCCAAAGCCGCCGCCCCACCTGGAGTCAGAGCCGCTGCCTGCACTCAGTGGCCGGCTGCTAGCACTTTCAGGTTGGGATGCTGAGTGCGACCTGGCCTGCACATGCAGGATATAATGTAGTGCGGGGCCGTGAGCGTGCATGCGGCTCAGAGCGGCTCAGCCGTGAGAGTGGCTGACCTGAGCAGTTCTGGGTTCTGTCCTAGTTCTGACAAGAGCCACAATTTTTTTCTTCGGGACTGCATGCGGCTCGCGAGCCGTGGGCTGGCCACCACTGCATTAGGTCATCACCATAAATACAATTATGAAGATGGTGTAAATCAGGGACAAAGTAAAAAAATATTAATTCACTTCTTCCCTTTTTTTAAAGCACCAGTTGACAGGCAGATGGTCCAGGTTCTACTTCTCACTAGGATTGCCAGATGTCTGGTCTAAAAGGGAACCTAGCAGTGTCCTTTCAGCACTGCTGCCCAGACACTAAAGGCTGGTTATCTGCAGTAACTGGCCTCTACCACCAGGGAGCAGGAAGAGCTGCTGCTGGAACCTGGCAGAGCACTGGAACACTCAGCAATAGCCCCAATGGAAAGGAGCACCTCTCCTGCCCTGAGCACAGTCTCCCTGCCCTTCCCCAATACCTCCCAGTGTGGCTCTCCCTCCCCAACCCTCTCCAAGTGACACATACCCATTCTTGGAGCCTGGCACTCCCTTCCCCATCTTGCCTCAGTTACATACCTCCAAAGCCTGGCTCTCTCACTTAATGTCCTGCCCCACTCACCCCTAAAACCCTGCTCTGCTGGCACGAGGATGCTAGTGGAGAGAGCAAAGAAGAATAGGGCAGGGGAGAGAGAAGAGGAACAAGTGCAAGGTCACAAGGGAAACAGATGAGCAAGGGAGAGGCCTTGGAGAAGAGGCAGAGCAAGGAACGAAAGAAGTTCCAAAGCTCAGTGACCAGTTTTCACAAATCACAAAGTTGGCCATCTTACTCCTCACTCTAACAAAAATTGCTTGTGTTATACTAGTGCAATACATAAACTCAGGGCTTGTCTACATTAAGGGGGAGATCGATCTAAATTATGCAAATTCAGCTACATGACTAGCATAGCTGAAGTAGACATACTTAGATCTACTTACCGCAGTATCTTCACAGCAATGTGTTGACTGGAAACGCTCTCCCGTTCATTCCTTTTGTGCTTCTTATTGAGGTGGATAAATATAGGGATTAGTGATGACGACAGGAAAGCAATCAGTGGTCGATTTATTGCATCTAGTATAACAACCCCCTCTCGATCAATCAGTGCCCTGTCACTTTGGCTCATTGTGCAGACATACCCTACAACTTAGCTTGTCTAGTATGAGTGTTCTGAGGCTTAGTTCACTGAAGCTTGCTAAGTGCTTTAAGATGCACATATGGAAGGCACTATACACCTTTAAAGTATTAATACTAATACAGAACTGTTTATGTAGTGGTATCAATAATTATTATTGATTTTCTAGAATAGTCGTTCTATATTGTATATATTTTGCACTACTATAACTATGAACAACTTTATTCAATTTTGTATGTTCTGTGTAATGAAAAGAATTGATGAAAAATTAAGAATACCTTTGTATCAAAATTGACAACAGAAAATACCACATAACATGCACCAAAATGAGTTGAGAATTTGATGAAAACTTGTTGGTTATTATAATGTACCTAATACACTTAGTAATCTAGAAATTCACTGGGTACAAGGAATATACTTCATTTCTATGTAACAGATTCTAAAAGTTTGTTTTTACAGTACAAAATATCAATCTAATCCAAAAAGAATACAACAGCCTTGCCAGTAAAAAGTAAAATGTATATCCTTAATATAGCATGAGAAACTATGAAGCTTTCAGAATATTCCAAATGAACTGAAAAAAGAAATTTCTGTAATATTACCTAAAGTATGCCCATTAGTTGTTAGTATAAAATCAATGTATATAGCATTTCAATAAAAAGTTTAACAAACTATTTAAATATTCTATTAAAAAGGCTGAAGTACTAAAAAGTACTCCCCATTCTACATTTCAAGATAGATGAAAATTATTCGGTTAAGCAAATTTCAATTAATTTCATTTACAATCTTTTTAATATATGTTGCATAAATTTGTTTTGAAGTGAAATTCATTTTCTTTGTGCAGTTTATACGATATGTTGAAATGTATATCATTACATTAAAACTAAATTTCCTATTAACTCATTACATATACAGGGGATCTCATTTCCATCTGATCTCCCAGGGGGAAAAAAAAGTCACTCTAATGTGCTCAACACTATCACTAAAAGCCTCTTGCACATTAACAATTACAGCTAATTTAAAACTAAATTACTTCCTGTATGAGGTGGGTATCATTCAGCAACTTTCCCCATTTCCTTTCACAAAGAGATCTTAAAGAGAGAAAAGAACTAAAGAAAATTCCTTGTGATGCTGTATGATAAAATAATTAGATCTCCACTACTTACTACAAAGAAGTAGTAAGCTTTTCTACGGGGCATATAAAATAGCTTGCTGTGCTTCAAAGCCTCATCAATTTATTAGGTTCTTTAATTATTAAAGTGTGGCAAAACTGTTCAAAATGTCAATGAGCTTCTTTGTGCAAGACTAGATCATCTTGTTTCAGGTTTAATTATAATCATTTATTAGTTAAAGCAGAGAGGCGAAAAAGACAGTTGAAGTTAACATAATATAAAGACACACACATATATTGTATGTGTGTGTGTGTGAGAGAGAGAGATGGATAATGAAATCACTCTTTCCTTTTTTATACTGCCTATCCTTTCTGAACAAAGTGTGTTCCTCTATACCAATATTCCAGTCATGAGACTTAGCCTAGTACAGTGATCCCCAATGCGGTACCCACGGGCGCCATGGCGCCTGCTGGGGCATTTATGTGCGCCAGCCGAAACATCTGGGCTGGCCCCGCCCTGGGCACGCGGCACATGTGTGGTGCCGGCCCTCGGCACGTGGCGCATGGGCAGCCCCTGCCCCGGGCGCGCGGCACATGTGTGGTGCCAGCCCTGGGCTCAGGGCGTGTAGGCGGCCCTTGCCCCGGGTGTGCAGCACATGTGCGGTGCCGGCTCAGGACATGTAGGTGGCTCCCACCCCCAGAAGCGCGGCGCGTGAGCCGCCCCGCCCCCAGACACCCAGCACGTGAACGGCCCCGCCCCCAGATGCCCGGCAGCTACGAAAGGTTGGAGACCACTGGCCTAATACATCTCTAAGGCACAAGTTAGCTTATGGACAAATACTTCAGTTCTTCCTGTTTATTACCTATACTCACTAGGTTTGTGTATTAATATCTAAGATGTTGAACAGATTTCCTCTTTCCCCTCCCTTCTCCTCCAATTTCCCTGCCATACTGATGGTGATGTATTCCAATCAGTTCTCCACTGATTTGATTACCTAATTCTTCATCATCCAATACACATTAAGGGAAGTCCAGCATTTATTATCATCATGTGGACTGTGGCAATGTGAAACTGCAATTCGACTTTGTGATGTGTTTCTGGCATCCAAGCAGCACCACCCCCCCAATCCTTCCCACCCTACACCCCTCATAGCCCCCCCTTCCAATAGTCCAGCATATCTGATAATCCGGCACCCCCTGGGTCCTAAAGGTGCCAGATTATCGGAAGTTTACTGTACATAACCAATTGTTCTTTGAGTAAATGCAGCTGAATATTTTATGTTAGTGATTTCCAGGCAGTACTCACAGGACATGGAGTTCAGAGACTATTTAAAGGAGGATTGTATGACTGTTTTCCCAAGTTTTTTTCTAATCTGGATGCAGCCATAATAGCACAATAGTTTGCAGAAATAAACACAGAGGACCAAGTGGTCACCATGCAAATGTGTAATATAGGAATGTCATTTAAAATGTTACTGACATGACCTGAGCTCTGTGAAATGAGCTTGTACCCTTCAAGAGAGTGTAGCCTCTGCTATGCTGTCATATTAAAGGGAAACAACGAGTACACCTGTGGCAATTTACAGGCTAACAAATAAATAAGTCTCAGGGGGTAGCCATGTTAGTCTGCAAATAAGAAAAACTTAAGAACAATTAATGGTCCTGCAGCATCTTAGAGATTAACAAAAAAAAAAATGTACACAGTATCATGAGCTTTCACGGCCATGAAAACTGATGATGCTATCTACTTTTTTTTGTTAGTCTCTAAGGTGCTGCAGGACCATTCATTGTTTTTTAAATATACAGATACAGATAGCATCATGAGGATTCATATGCAAAATCCACTTTTTCAGATGAGTTTGAGCCCCTGATGAGATCTTAAAAAGTCTGACAAACATTGTAGATAGCATAAAGCTCCAGGACATTGATATGTAGAGAAGCTTCCCGTCCTGACCACAGATCTTGAACCTTCAGTTCCAAATGCAGTTCCCACATTAATAAGTGGGCATCAATGACAATAGTTCCAGTGGTGGTGACCAAGAAAGGAATGCCATGGCACCTCCCTGAACCATCCACACCTGGAAGAAATCCATGACTTGCAGTGGAAGATTGATCAGTCTGTCCAAGGCACAACAGTACAGATGACAGACTAACTTCAGTCACATTTTAAGAGGATAAAGTCACAGACTAGCATATTGGATTACCTATGTATATGGGCTAGCACTTCAGGCATACTCAGGCTGCGGTTGGGAGCTGGATCTTCAGCTCCAGAGATAAGTGACAAATTGTCTTGAAGTGTTTGGTCAGCAGAAATGCTCTCAAATTCGTAGGACCTAACTGGGGCCAATGAGCTTGATTCTTTGAGTTGGAACAAAAGATGTTCCAAGATGTTTAAGATGAGACACAGATAATTGAGTAGCAGAGTGTGAACTAAACCTGACAGGGGACATCCTCTCTGACTTGCCTCTCAATAACCAATCATTCAGATAATGAAAGATATGAACTCTCTTCCTGAAGTATGCTGTTATCATGCCCATCCTTTTAATAAAGACACAAGGGGTGAAAGACTGGCCAAAGGGCAGCTCAGCATACAGTTAGTGTTGTTCCACCACAACAAACTCAAGAAATCTCTTGTAATTTGAGAGAATTGTTATAAGAAAATAAGCATCCTGAAGGTACAGGGCAACAAACCAGTCATGGTTATTTAAGGCAGGAAGTATAGTTGCCACAATGACTATCAGACATATATGTTGAACTCACAGATACTGAGGACAGGGCTCAAACCTCCCAAGGGCTTGGAAGGTAGAAAATACTGGGAGTTTGCATCTCTGTCCTTAGTGCTTCATGATTACTTCCTCTACAGCCTGAAATGCCTGTAGAGACTAAACCTGCTAAAAGAGAAGTATCTCATGAAAGGATTCTCTGAAAAGCAATGTGGGATGGAGGAGGGGGGGAAAGGAGGGATAGAAAGTAACTGTGTGGCATAACCCTAACAAGCAGAAAAACAACTAACAAAGCATGCATAGGACTTGGTGGCATTGGGGGACTTCAATTATTCAGACATCTGTTGGGAAAATACTACAGCAACGCCCAGATTATCAAAGATTTTTTTTAAAGTATTGGGGACAATTTTTTTATTTCAGAGGATGAAGAAAGCAGCTAAGAGGAGGCTGTTCTAGATTTGATTTTAACAAATAAAGAGGAACACCATTCCCGGATATATTAACAGGCTTGTTGTAAGACAAATAATTCTTCTGCTTTACTCCATTCTGATTAGGCCTCAGCTGGAGTGTCATGTCTAGTTCCGGGCTCCACATTTCAGGAAAGATGTGGGCAAATTGGAGAATGTCCAGTGAAGAGCAACAAAAATGACTAAGGGTCACTAGACAACATCACCTATCAGGGAAGATTGAAAAATTGGGATTGCTTTATTATCATGTTCCAAGAGAAGATTGAGAGGAGACATAACTACTGTAAAATATCTAAAATGTTATAAGGAGAAAAGAGAAAAATTATTCTTCTTAACCTTTAATAACACAAGAAGCAATGGGCTTAAATGGCAGCAAGGGAGGTTTAGGTTGGACATTAGGAAAACTTCCTGTTAAGAGTGGTTAAGCACTGGAATAAATTGCCTAGGGAGGTTAGACCTGTCAGGAATAATCTAAATCAGTGTTCCTTAAGCTTTTTAAGACTGAGGAACACCAAACAATTTTTTTTATGAAGAACACCAAGGATTTTTTGTTGTGGCAGGGAAAAAAAAGGTCAGGGGAAAGTTATTGAGCAAAAAAAAAAAAAAAGCGGCCATTTTGAATTCTGTTGTTCTCCGTGGCACACCTCCGACTGTCTCGCAGCACACCGATATGCCATGGAACACAATTTAACAAACACTGATCTAAATGGTGCTTGACCCCTGCTATGGGTGCAGGGGACTGGACTTGATTACCTCTCAAGGTTCCTATAATTCTATTGGACAGTGTTTAATACCCATTTGTCCGTTGTAATAGAGTCTCAAACATTGTAAAATCAAGCCAGCTTGTCCCCAAATTGTTATGGGAAACAAAGTGCTCCTGGATCACTGTCTTGAACACAAGAGTCAAAGGAGATATTTACTATTTTGCTGAGTCTTCTTTAGGTTCTGTGGCTCTTTCTGAACTAGTCTGTTGCCTACTTCAATCTTTAATCTTGTTCTATCAAGAGTTTGTTTCTTTGTATTTTATTTGACTGATGAAGGCATATTTGCAATCTCAAAAAATTTTTTGCACATTAACTGCATATGAGAGGATAGATCATGGAACATGCAGTTCAACAGACATCCAAAACATCAGAATATTTACTTGATAAACAGAGATTAATACCGTCTAACTTCCTCATGAACATGATGAACTAAAATGATATTTTGTCCCTAGAATTCCTTTAGCTAGGATTACAGCTTCAACTATCATGCAAGAAACCAGCTCATATATATTAGTATATTTTTCTGAATGTAAAGAGTTTATTTTTCTTTTACAAAGGCATGGCCTAACTTCTCATGTTTTTAAAATGCATAGCAATTCAAAACTTACTAAAAAAATGGTCAACATATAAATACGTTTCATTCTTATTTTATGCTTCATACTTCCACTGTAAAAAGCAGTAATGCAAAAGGAGCTAGTGAAGAAGACAAATTTTTACATTGAAATAGTTTATTTAATCATAGCTGCATAAACAATATTTAAATATTGAGCGTGGCAGCATATTTTCAAGCTCCGTACTTAGGCATTACAGGCTAAAAAAAAAAAAACCCCTGACGTACTGTCTTATATTAAGGATTAACAATCTATTCACATTTGAAAATCAAAGCTTATTTTCTAAGAAACAAAGGCTTCACACACCAATATCCTGCACTCATATTATACACATACACACAAACACACACACGCACCCTTTAAAACACAAACTACTGTTCTTCTTAGAATTGAAATGTATAATAGAAGACATAAAACCGAGTATCAGATCTAACTCACCAAGCTATTTTATGACAATTTGAAATTAGGAGTGAAAATATTAAGAAGAAATAAATCCAGCCATATATATATATTCCACTAAAGAAAAGGGAAATCTCAGCTATAGCTACATACTCTTGATGTTGTAGATTCCATACATAGGTCCGATCGTACAGTACAGGGTGTCCCAGCTATCAGTTGCCCCAGTGTTCATCTGTTCTGCATGAGAATCGTTGATGCTAGTAGGAACTGATGTGTTATAAGTCCTCCCATTCCTTGCTGTTAAGTCGTACAAAAAAACCCCAATTTTCACAAATGGAAGTCAGCCGCGGGAAAAAAATTCCTCACTTTAAGTTGTTTTGCTATAAGTCCAAGTTTTTTTTAACGTATCTTGAACTTATAGCAAGGTCGGTCTGCACTAACAGATACAAGACTGCTATTGAAGAAGTCATTAGGTTCTTTTCAAAAACTGCAGAATCAGAGCTAACATACTGTAAAAACGAAAATATGTAAAAAGTAAAATATGCCAACTGTATTAGCACATGGCAAGATTTAAACTGTTATATTCTTTTTAACAAATTGGGAAAAAAAGCCCAGGATTCATCTTCTGCAACTAATACATCATTTTAATCCTGACACACACAATTAACTAAACATTTATAGTGTATTGTATGATGAGAAAATAGCTTACCTCTGTCTGAAGTATGGCGGCTCTCTGTTCTTTGGCAGTAAGCGACTCTTTAAGCACTTCAATGTGTTGCTTGCAATCTGAATTCTGATTGCTAAGGGTTTCAAGCTTAGTTTGTAAGGCAAGAAGTTCTGATTCTTTCTTTGAAAGTTCCTGTTTCAACTGGTCAATCTGCAACATAAAAAACATTGCTTTATATCATTAATTTAATCTCCAGTATATCTCAAGTTCACGGAGATGAGAATGAATCTCACATGATGCAAACCAGATACCTTCTGGATAGTCAGGAGAAGCAAGGTTCTGATGGTGAGATGCTTGGCACCCACAATTTCTATTAAGGTTAGTGTTTGCAGTGTTGTTGTAATCATGCTGGTCTTTGGTTATAAGACACATGAAGTGAGTGAGGCAATATCTTTTATTGGACTGACCTCGGTTGGGTGAAAGTGACAAGCCTATGAGCATCACAGCATTCTTCTTTAAGTCTGGGAAAGGTAATCAGAGGGCCACAAAATGATGTGATCAATTAATATCTTTGCCGTTAGAGGACAAAAGATGGCAAGTGCATTATGTTGTAATGACACATAAATCCAATGTCTCTATTCAGTCCATGATTTTTTAGGTCTAAAAATTATGAATTTAAGCTTGCAGGATCAACATTTGAAGTTATTGTGCTGGTCTCCTTTGAGGATAAGATTAGATACAGAGTGACTGTTTTGTGAAAAGTGTTCCCTCTCCATTAATAAGGTATCTTTGCCTTTTATCAATTTTCTATGTCAATTAATCTTGAGAGTGGTTTAATTTTCTTCTTTTATCAATACAGTAGTTGTTGGTGCATTTGCTGCACTGGATGAAGAACACTTCATGTTGTGATAGGCATATTAATTGTCTATTTATTTTGAATGGTTTCTATATAAAGGAAAAAAATAAGGCTTTCATACATGTATAGATTGACTGCAACACCACAGTTCCTTCAAAACCACAGATACCATCATCATTGACTGCAGTGAGTACAGATTATGGGCATGACAGTAAGAGCCAGTTGTAGATGAGGAAGAGGAATTAAACCAAGGGGAAGTAGGGTAAGGAACAAATTGATAGAACTCTAACCAACTTTCATTTGCCACATAGTTAATGCCCTTCATCCTCCATTTTCCTTCTCTAGCAGCTTATGTGGAGCTCTCAAATGAAAGTCAAAGGAAAAAGGCACAGGACAGGGAGAAGGAGAGAATTGTGAGAAAATTCCAAATAGGGAGTCTATTTGACTATAAAAGCTATGGAAATCAATTCACTTAGGACAGGGATTCTCAAGGATGCTCAAGAACAGGTGTCCTTTTCATATTGCTAAATGGGAGAAGTGTCCTTGGATGGAAAAGACTATTTTGAACATTTAAAAATGGTCAAAGCATTGGAGAATACATTATAAAAATATTCCTATAGATCATATGACATAACAGGTATTATTCTCAAACATCTATGTGACAACAGTGGACATGCAAATTAGTTACTCAAATGCTTCATTGACCTATTTAAATTATCAGATGACTTCGGCCTGCATAGGGCTGAATTGGCAATAACGTCTCAGAGCTATTATTTCAGGCTATCCCTCTACTAACTAGTAGACACTTGGCTTTCATTTAAAAGCTTTTCCTCACAACCACAAGAACCAGAACGTTTTATTTTAAATCAAAGTTTAAATGTCATGAGAGTGATCAAAGAAGAGATAGAACTTCCCTATCCATCCTCTCCTTTCTCTTTAATACCAAAGGCTACTTGGAATGAGGCTAAATCTAGACCCCAGGAAAAAAAGCGTTTGTCATAATCAGCCACATGGTCAAGATCAAAACACAATAATATGTCTCAGACATTATTCTGAATTACAAATTTGGGGAAAATATTTGATGCTGATCACACACTTCACATTTATATTCAACATACAAAATGGATTCCTTTAAAATTAAATCTAAAAGGTACTTCTTCCAACCACAGATACAATATACATACTTATTCTTTTTTTCTCTCCACAAGTTTTGAAATGTTTTGTATTCACTAGGTTGGAGAATTTGGCTAGACACCCTTTGCTTATTGCACAACATCCTAATCTGTGTATGAAGTGAAAGCAATAGCCTTTATGATCTGAATTTATCGAAAGAAAAACAAGTTTAGAAAAATAACTAACAGATGAAACATTCAACATGAATCTCAAAATTATTAAAAGACAGAAAAAGTTTTCAGTTTGAAAGTAACCTTTTCTCCCCATCATTTATTTATTTTGCCAGCACATGTAAACAAGTGCAGAAATTAAGACAAAAGAGTACACAAAATAAACATTAGGTAGGTATATGTATATAATATAAAGGATAAACCCTTGATCTGAGGCCAATTTACTTGTATTAGATGTTTTATATTAGACCCTTGTGGACATCACACACTTCTAATCGCTATTGAAGGCTCTTCTCAGTTTAGTTCATGATGCTATCAAAACTCTGAAAAATCAACAGTCAAGGGAAATGGCTTTGTTTTCATCACAGATATGCTCCTCATTGCTCATAAACTATCTATCTGCTCATTAACATGCATATCTGATTTGCAAGAACTGGGACCTCTCCTTTAAAAAGAAATGTCCAGTACAGAACAAAACACACTTTTTGAAAGAAATAATTTTTATCTTGTGCATTCAATGGTTAAAATGTTCTTGCACGGTACAGTTCTCTATAAAAAAAATTAAGCACTTCTTTAAACAATTCAGTGTTCTTGCTGAAGTGTTTTCATTCCCACTCTGTTAAATATTAAGGTGAATATAAGAATAATGTTGATATGATCAAGTGAGGACTCATGCCTCTCTATCAGAGTCAAAGTAAAACAATGACCACAAATTCCACATGAGTTATATATAAAGAAGATTTACATACATGTCTGCATATGGATTCTAGATCCAAGGCCAGAAGGGACCCATTTGATCATTTTGTCTAATCTCTTCTATCACAAGCCACAGAACTTCTCCAAAATAATTTCAGTGGTGTATTTTTAGGAAAAAAACAGCCAATCTTGATTTTAATGGCCAGTAGTTAATGAAGGTTTTTCGCCTTCCTCTGTAGCATGGGGTACAGATCACAGCTAGAGGATTCTCTGTATCTTGGGGTCTTCAAAGTATTTGAAGGCTTCAATATCTGAGATATAAGTGAGAGGATTATTCTGGGAGGGGTGGGTGAGATTCTGTGGCCTGCACTGTGCAGGGGGTCAGACTAGATGATCATAATGGTCCCTTCTGACCTTAAAGTCTATGAGTCTAAGATATACACCATTGTGAAATTATCTCATTTCAACTTCCAGCTGTTAGGTAGTATTTTACCCTTCTCTGCTAGATTGAAGATAACATATATAGTATCCAATGACCTCTAGCAGTCCCTGTGCCTGACCTTCTAATTGTCTAGAGATATTTGGATGTGTGTTTATTATAAATATTTTAACATTTACAAAGTAGGAAATATCTTCATGCTTTATAAACGCACTGTTCACTAAATATGAATATAGCTGATAAACCTTCCTTTCTAGATTTAAATTAAGAAGAGATGTAAATTAAATCCCTATTTTTTAAATATAACAGTATAAAGATAATTCTTGCACCTAATGTTAACCATGAAAAGAGCCTTGTTCTACTGTTTGGCATCAATCAGGACTTATATTTATCAGAACTTCTTATCAGCAATCTACAGATCAGGTATAATAAGATCTGCTTGCTGACAGCTGTATAAATACTTTTTCCACCTTGAAAGGTTCTATGATGAACAGCAGAACTAGTATCTTTTGTTGCAAATCTCAGTTGTAAGAGGAAGGAAAGGGCTGGTGAAAGAAGTTGTACAGTGTTTCATCAGAATGTGACATATTTATCGAAGTACTGATCTGAAGGTTGTGATGAAACAATGGTAGGTATAACAGTCTTCTTCTCATTCATCTGTTCTTTATTGTAAAGAAATATATTGAATCTCTTCCTCTCAAAAACCTTGGAATTCCCTTTTAAAGACAAGATTTATGGACTTAGGTTACACCTTAAAAGCTTCAATATATTTTCTGAGATATTGTAGTAATTACTCTGTAAATCACAGAGAACTACATACTTGTAGGTTAACCGCATTTCAAAGTGTACTGTAATCTCACTTATGGTAAGCCCATTTATGAGTTTTAAAAAACTACATTGAACATAAAAAGCATTCCACAAAACTTTAAATATAAAGGAAGCTGCCAAAATGGCCTTAAAATTTCTTCTCCCATGGGAAGAATTTAAGACAGTAGATAAACATGGCAGGTGTCACAGGATACTGATGATTCCTGGAATCTATCCCAGGAGATCCCACGCTTTCTAAAATTAAGGTACTATACCTTTTGCGAGCCAGAAAAGCCTAACCATTTAATACCATACAATGATAATTTCTCACTGTCTCCATTTTACACTAAAGATAACATAAGACATGACAGTAAAACGATTGCCTAGATGGCATTATGGTTCTGTAGCTGGGTACAGGAATGGGGACAGAGTTCCATAGCTGGGGACGAGAATGGGGACAGATCTGTAGCTGGGGACAGGGGAGTGGGGACAGAGTTCTGTTGCTGGGGACAAAGGGAGTGGGGTCTGGGGAGCAGGGAGTGCGGACAGGGGACGGGGTTCCAGTGGCAGCAGAGAGTCCCCTGCATCTGCCTCCTCCCAGGATTCTCCCCCCGTTCGCCAGAGGGAAGCCAGCATGTGCCTCCTCTGGGCCTCCCCTCCCCTCCCCGCCCCCACGGCGCAGGGAAACCCTGCATGTGCCTGCCCCAGGGCCAAACGCCCTCTCTCACAGCACGGCACAGCCAACCCCCTCCTGCAGCACGGCCAACCCCTGTGGGCGCCTGCCCCGGGGCCGACCCCCACTCCTGCAGTGAAGGGAAACCCGTGCTCGACTCACCCTCTGGCGCCGGTGGCGCAGGGAAGCCACCACACTCCTCCTCCAGGGCCGACGCCCCCTCCCCCAGCATGCAACAGAGCTGTGGGAAGGGAGCAGCCCACACACTTCCGGAACCCCCGGAAGTGACGCGGGCTTCAGACAGGACTTCCGTCCACCCCACGGGAAGCCGGCACTACACTAGAGGTAGGCAGTGGGGCTTCTCGGGGGTGGGGGGGAAAAAAGAGGGTGGTGGTGCCCAACGCCTCGCTATAGACTGGCCAAGGCCTCGCGATCGACCAGTCGATCGCAATCGATGGGTTGGTGACCACTGATTTAGATAATGACATAAAGAGTACACTTACAAAGTTTGCAGAACTGCCAACCTGGGAGAGGTTGTAAGTGCTTAGGAGAATAGGGTCATAATTCAAAATCATCTGGACAAACTGGAGAAATGGTTTGAGGTAAACAGGATGGAATTTAATAAGAACAAATGCAAAGTACTACACTTAGAAGGAACAAACAGTTTCACATATGCAAAACAAGAAATGACAGTCTAGGAAGGAGTACTGCAGAAAGGAATATAGGGGTCATAGTGGACCACAGGCTAAATATGGATCAACGGTATGACATTGTTGCATAAAAAGCAAACATGATTCTGGGATGCATTAACTGGAGTGCTGTGAGCAAGACACGAGAAGTAATTCTTCTGCTCTACTCTGTGCTGATTTGCCCTCAATTGCAGTATTGTGTCTAGTTCTGAGCACCACATTTCAAGAAAGGTGTGGAGAAATTGGAGAAGGTCCAGAACAGAGCAACAAAAATGACTGAAGTCTAGAAAACATGACCTATGAGGGAAGACTGAAAGAATTGGGCTTGTTTAGTTTGGAAAAGGAGAAGACAGAGAGGACACGATAGCAGTTTTCAAGTATCTAAAATGGTGGAGGAGGGAGAATTTTTTTTCTTCTTGACCTCTGATGCTAGGACAAGAAGCGATGGGCTTAAATTGCAGCAAGAGAGATTTAGGCTGGACGTTAAGAAAAAAAAGAAGTTACCCTGTGAAGTAACGATTGTTCTTTGAGATGTGCCCTGTGGGTGCTCCACTCTAGGTGTCGGGTCCCGTCCCGGCATCGCGGCTCGGAGACTTTTCATAGCCGTGCTCTGCCGGCTCGCGCATCCGTGGTTCCCCAGGAAAGCGTTCGCGCCTTTCATCAGCCACGCGCGAGACGGCAACCGTCAGTTCCTCTCATCCGCTCATCTGTAAGAAACATTAAGAAGAAATTTCCGGAGCGGGGAGGAAGGGCGGGTCGTGGAGCACCCACGGGGCACATCTTGAAGAACAATCGTTACTTCACAGGGTGAGTAACTTCTTTTTCTTCTTCGAGTGGCCCCATGGGTGCTCCACTCTAGGTGACTCTGGAGCAGTACACAGAATAGAATTAAAGCGCTCCAGAATCAAGACTACCAGCACGATTCAGTACTGCTGTAGCCACAGAACAATCTGAAGTAAACTGATCGACTACGGTGTAGTGCTTCACAAAAGTCGCATGCGAGGACCATGTTGCCGCTCTGCAAATGTCACGAAAGAACACCCCACTGAGACAGGCCGTAGTAGCAGCAACTGCCCTAGTTGAATGAGCTTTGAGACGAGAGGGGAGAGGCTTCCCTCGCAGCGAATGGCACATGGATATACACAAAACTATGAGCTTGGAAATACGCTGAGAAGTTAAAGGCTGTCCTTTGAGTGACTCGCCACTGACACTAGCAAATGGTCTGTTTTCCTAAAACCCCGTGTTCTGTCGATGTAAAACGCCAACGCTCTTCTCACATCCAACGTATGTAAGTGTGCTGCTTGCGTTGAGGTATGGGGTTTGGGGAAGAAGCATGGTAAAAACCACCGGTTCATTTATGTAGAATTCAGAAGACACGTTTGGAATAAACGCTGGATGGGTCCTCAATGTTACCGATTCTTTCGAAAAAAACTGTATAGGGCGGCGAAGCCATAAAAGCTGCTCTCACTCACTCTGCGAGCTGAAGCAAGGGCTAGGAGAAATACCAGCTTGACCGTAAGTAAGTGTAATGTTACCGTCGCTAAAGGCTCAAAAGGGGGACGAGTCAAAGTTGGTAGGACCAGATCCAAGTTCCATGAGGGAGGAGGAGGCCTCCGGGGAGGGTCGAGATTTGATAGTCCCTTCAGGAACCTTTTTGTAGTAGGGTGAGCGAACAAGGAAATATCGTCATCCCTATGGTGGAATGCATTGATTGCTGCCAAGTGTACCCGTAGCGATGCAATTGCCAAGCCATTGTCGTGTAGTTGTAAGAGATAATCCAATATACAAGGTAAGGATGCAAAATGCAAGTCCACGTTATTGTCCGTACACCATGCTTGGAACTTTGCCCACTTAGCTGTATAAGCGGTTCATGTAGATTGTTTTCGACTGTGCATCAACACTTGCTTGACTCGCTGAGAGCAGGATTGCTCAGAGTCGGTAAACCAGCCAGCATCCACGCAGTGAGGTGTAGAACCTCTGGTCGCGGATGACTGATGGATCCGTTGTCCTGGGTCAACAGATTCGGAAGAGAAGGTAGAGGATATGGCGTTTTCACTGACATCTGGTGGAGCATTGAAAACCAAGGCTGACGAGCCCATGCCGGCGCTAGAAGGATTACCCGAGCTTTGTCTACATTGATCTTTTCGAGAACCCTGGGAATTAATACTGCCAGTGGGAAAGCGTACAGTAGTGCCGTCCCCCAGTGGAGAAGGAAGGCGTCCCCCAGCGAGTGGCGTCCTATTCCGGCTCTCGAACAATAATTGGGAGATTTCAAATTGAGTTCTGTCGCAAACAGATCTATCGTTGGAAATCCCCATAGAGCGAAAATACGATTCAGTACATCCGTGCGAATCTCCCACTCGTGGTCCTGTGGAAAACGCCTGCTGAGAGAGTCCGCTACTAAACTGTCGACACCCGGCAAGTAGGAAGCTGTTAGAACAGTGTTGCTGGCAATACACCAATTCCATAAACGGATGCTCTCTGCGCAGAGAGAGCGGGATCGGGCACCTCCTTGCTTGTTTATATAAAACATAGTTGCCATGTTGTCCGTTAAAATCCTGGTTGTTGTATTTTGAATGTGTGACTGAAAATGCTTGCAGGCATGCCGCACCGCTCTCAACTCGAGCAGATTGATGTGCAGTAGCATTTCTCGTGGCGACCAACGTCCCTGGACCGTGGAATTGCCCATGTGAGCTCCCCAGCCTATGAGGGAGGCATCTGTAGTTATCTGTGTAGTAGGTTGAGGGCGATGAAATGGGACGCCCGTGAGAAGATTGGTCGGGTTGGTCCACCACTGCAGGGATTCTCGGACATACTGTGGTACCACTACCGGTCTGTGGACACTGTGCCTTGACGGGATGTAAACCGTGGCTAACCAGTGCTGGAGGCAACGAAAACGTAACCTTGCGTTGCGCACTACGATGGTGGCAGCAGCCATATGCCCCAACAGCTGTAGACAGACGCGTGTGGGAATTGTTGGAGCGTGGACCACTGTATCAATTCTTTGATTATTATAAAACGTTCCATCGGTAAATATGCGCGCGCCATAGCTGAATCAAGGCGCACACCTATGAACATGAGATTTTGGGATGGAACTAGTGTTGACTTCTTCAAGTTTATGAGTAGACCCAGAGTAGCAAATTCGTCGGCTACTGTCCGAACCATATGACATGTTTCCATATAGGTCGTACCCCTGAGAAGACAATCGTCTAAGTAGGGGAATATTGTCACCCCTAGTTTGCGTAGGTGGGCCGCGACTACTGCTAACATCTTGGTGAAAACCCTGGGAGCACATGCCAGGCCGAATGGTAGGACCCTGTACTGGTAATGCTCGCTCCCCAATCGGAAAAGAAGGAAATGTCTGTGTGCCACGTGAATTTCTACGTGGAAATAAGCGTCTTGCAAGTCGAGGACTGCAAACCAATCCTTTTTGTTCAATGACAGAAGAATGGTTGATAAGGTTACCATCTTGAAACGCTGCTTCCGAAGATGCCGGTTTAGCTTTCGAAGGTCCAGGATGGGTCTCCATCCTCCCGACTTCTTTGGTATGAGGAAATATCGGGAGTAAAAACCTTTTCCCCAAAACTGCTTGGGAACTCTATCGCCCCGATGGTGAGCAAACATTGAACTTCTTGTTCCAACAGTTTCTCGTGAGAGGGGTCCCTGAAGAGGGACGGGGAGGGGGGAGTGGTAGAGGGAATAGAGAGAAAAGGGATGGAGAGGCCGGATTGAACTACCTCTAGCACCCATCTGTCTGTGGTGATCGTAGACTTGTGGTGGTAAAAAGAGCGTAGACAATGGTGAAAAAGATGATGAGCTTCCGTATTGACTATGGGCAATTGGTTTGCATCCTCGACAAGCAAGTCAAATCTGTTGCTTAGTCAACTGCTGACTTCCCGAACGGTTCTGCTGTGGTCACTTGCGCTGGGGGCGCTGTCTAGGACGCTGGTTGTCAAAAGGACGTGATTGCTGTCTAGCAAAATTGAAGTCATATCTCCGTTGGTAAGGGAAATAACGCCTACGTTTGAAGGAAGGTGTGTACATCCCCAGTGTACGTAGCGTGGTGCGTGAGTCTTTTCCCGAGTGGAGGACCTCATCAGTGTTTGCCGCAAAAAGTTTAAGTTTGTCAAAGGGCAGATCCTCAACTTTGCTTTGCAACTCCTTCGGCGCCCCTGCTGACAAAAGCCAAGATGATCTCCTCATGGCGATACCAGTCGCAGCGGCCTGAGCTGCTGTGTCAGCCACATCCATAGCAATCTGAAGTGCAGCGCTACATGACGCGTACCCCTCCTGTACTATTGCTTTCAGGAGTGGTTTCTTGGTGTCTGGGAGATGGTGCAACAAATCTGCTAGTTTGGAGTAATTATCGAAATTATGGTTCGACAAATGGGCTGAGTAATTTGCAATGCAAAGTAAAAGTGTAGCTGAGGAATAGACTTTCCCCCAAAAAATATCCAATTTTTTAATGTCCTTGTCCGAAAGGGTATTTCTGTACTGTGGCACCTTGCCCCTACGTTGCGCTGCGTCTACTACCAGTGAATTAGGTTGGGGGTGATTGAATAAAAAGTCCAACCCCTTTGCTGGAACAAAATATTTTCTATCAGCTTTTTTACTTGTAGGTGCAACCGATGTTGGGGTTTGCCAGATCTCATCCGCCACTTCCATAATCACCTCATCGATTGGCAACGCAACTTTCGCACGTTGTTGTGGGCGGAGGTTCTTCAAAAGGCAATGTTTCTTAACAGGCACATCTGCTAGCTGTATGCCCTGCGTGTCTGCCGCTCGTTTGAAGAGATCCTGAAAATGTTTCAGATCATCCGGTGGGGAGATTTCAACTGGGCAAATCGCTTCATCTGGGGAAAACGATGGGCAGTCTGCTGGGGAAGCTTCCATCTTAGGGTCCTCCGTTTCCGATAACTGACCCTCCTCTGGTTCGGATTGGGCTAACTGGATTGTTGGAGAAGGTGAGCGCAGTGGTTGTGATCGATGAGGTAAGTATTCCGCTAATGGTGATTGGCAGATGTAAGAAGATCCCCTATGCGATGGTGGTGAATGGTGACGCTGGGGATGATCGTCGTATGATCTCTGATAGTGCTCACAGTAACGTTCAGAGCGTGATGGAGAGGGGTATCGAGAAGAACGTGCGCTACCATGCTGGATATAATAGATATGGCATGGAGAGCGCCTCACCGATCTGTACCTCGAGAGACGGGAGGGCGACCGGGATCGCGAATGGGACCGATGTACATCTAAATACACCGTGTCCCTATAATCGTGCCGGCTGTACCTAATCTTCGAGGGGGAAAAATAGCTGTGATAGCGACTTCGCCTTTTTGGTGAAGCAGACGGGGAAAGAGACCTGTCCCTATGATGGGTCTTTGACAATGACTTCCTATATGTTGAAGTTTCATCCCTAGCCCGAAGCACAGGGGAACCAGGCACCGGGTGAAGGTGAGACGGTGCCGGAGAGGTCAGCTGCTGCTGATCTGGTGTCGGTGCCAGCAGGGCCCCCGGTGCCGGGGTTAGCAATGGTGCCGAGTCTGAGGCACTGGCGTGTCCTGCCTCAGGTCTCGGTGCTGGAGAAGACGGTGCCGACGTCACCTCCGGGGCCAGTGAAATAGGCGCCGATCCGCTGGGTGCTGCAGAAGCTGCTGAAGCTGGTGCTGGGAGACTGGTCAATTGCGGCGCAGGCGCGCTCGTCAATTTCAACGAGCGCGCGGCTGAAGCCGGTGCAGGCTTGCTGGTCAGCTGCGGCCGCCGCTCCCGGTATCGGCGCTGAAGACGCTCTCCCTCCGGATGGTGGGGGCTCTCTTATGCCAGCCCCAGCAAGTTGTCCGGACCCCCCGGGGTTCACTTTAGAAGCCGCTGCCGGGGTTGAGACTGCCGCAGGGAGGGAGTGCGTCGGGGACGGCTTTGACGCTCTGGAGCCAGCCGGTCCCGGAGAAGCTGCTCTCCTCTTGTGACGAGAGGTTTTTGTGGCTGCCGGAGGGATAGGATCAGGCTGCAACGCCTTGCCAAACATTAGCATCCTTATCTTCATTTCCTGCTCCCTCTGGGCTCTTGAAGTTAATTTACGGCAATGGGTGCACTTGTCAGGGACATGAGTCTCCCCCAGGCACCTAATACACGTGTCATGGCCGTCAGCCGTTGGCATGGCTTTACGGCACACTGAACATTTTTTAAAACCAGTTGATCCTGGCATTGTCAGCAGAGTTAAACGAAAAACTGATCCCAGCTGTAACCCCCGCTGTGGGTAGTCAGTTTCACAGTCTAGCGCTTTACCGCACCGCTTCTGAGTGAAAAGCGGGTTTGAAAGAAAACTTTTTTTTTAAACAAGAGAACACGTAACAAGTAATAGGAACACAGCTAACACTCAAATTTTTAACTATTTACAGGTAAACAACTATCTAAAACCATAACTGAAGAAGAGATCAGGGAGCTCCAACTGCGACCTGAGGCGGTTGAGAGGAACTGACGGTTGCCAGCTCGCGTGCGACTGATAAAAGGCGCAAACGCTTTCCTAGGGAACCACACATGCGCGAGCCGGCAGAGCACAGCTATGAAAAGTCTCCGAGCCGCGGCGCCGGGACGAGACCCGACACCTAGAGTGGAGCACCCACGGGGCCACTCGAAGAAGAACTTCCTAACTGTCAGGGTTAAGTACTTGAATAAACTGCCTAGAGATATTGTGGAATCTCATTCACTGGAGATATTTAAAAGCAGGTTAGATAAACATTTATCAAGGATGTTTGGTCCTGTTGTGAGAGCAGGGCACTGGATTTAATGACCTCTTGAGGTCCCTTTCAGTTATAGTATTCTATGATCCTATGACTTTAGATATATTGCATAATCTCACAATCTCAATTCATCCCCCTGCCAATGGCATAATTTTTTCCTACTTTAAACACTGGTATATGACCTCAGGATGTGAATGGTTAATTGGTAAGCCTCACCATTAATGGGTAAGGTTTACCACTTCTGGTTAACTGATGGGAACTGGAGCAGCTCCCTGCCCACCATGGCCAGCTGTTGCTCCAGCACTGCATGGCCTGCCATGGGCCGTGGGTACTCCAGCCCAGTGGGAGCAGCCAGTCTACAACGGGCTCATCTTGGGTATACTACAAGCAGGAGCACTCCTGCTCGGCCAGAACATGCCACAGGCAGGGGTTTCTGGCTGAAGCAGCCACTATCCTTGGTTGGGGGGCACTCCAAGCCAGCTGGGCTGGAGCACCCCCCCGCCTCCACCTACTCCCTCTTTACTCAGTGAACTAATTAAATATTACATTTAAGCAGTAAACCAATTAAACGGAATTTTACATCTTTAATATGACCTAACCAAATAATGTTTGTCAAGTGTTACATAAGCGTAAGATTGCTAAAATCAGCAAGTTAATAAGTGGCAAACATAAGAATAGGTTTTAGGGCCTATTAATTCCAACTTGTTCTCAAAGGCCAAGACAAGGAACAAGATTAAACTAGTTAGGGACATAAAATGTAGCAAGAAAAATTTTACAAATATGAGAAAAACCATGGACAAGATAGGTCTATTACTGAATGAGGAGGAAAAGACAGTAACAGAAAACACGCCAATGGCTAAAGATTTATGCACCCTTTTTTGTTTCAATTTTCAAGAAAAATTTAGCAGTGATTAGACAACTAATATCGTGACCAATCTAAATGGATTAGGATTGGAGGATAAAATAGAAAAAGAACAAGTTAATATTTACTCAGACAAATCAGGTGTCTTTAACTTGGCAGGGCCTGGTGGTATATATCCTAAAATACTTAAGGAACTGGCTGAAGAGATCTCTGAGCCATTAACATTAACCTGGAGAACTCATGGAAGATGGGAGAAGTCACAGTGGAAAAGGGCAAAAAAAGTGATATAAAAAAGCCAATAAATTATAGAGCAGTCACCTGGACTTTTGTACCCAGTAAGATCATGGGGCAAATAATTTAATTGTAAGCGCCTAGAAGAAAATAAGATGAGCAATACTCAAGCATGGATTTGTCAACAAATCACATCAAATCAATATAATGTCCTTCTCTGACAGGGTAACAAGCCTTGCAGATCATGGGAAGCAGTAGATGTGATCTCTCTTGACTTCAGTAAGGATATTGACAGGGTCTCAGGAATTTCTCACGAATAAATTAGGAAAATATAACCTAGATCAGGCAGGAACAGATGAGAGTTTTGCGGGGCCCCCCTTTAGAGACAAAATAGAAAAAAGGCATCAAATGCGCAAATTGAAGGCTATTTTTCATATTAAATGTGAATTGGGTAAATTTGATAGAAACTTAATTTAGTTGGATAATTTTTATTTTAATTATATTGTAATTAATTCTTAAACTAAATTCTACATTACTAATTAAACATTTTAATTTGTATTTAAGTCTACTATAGCTGTCTAGCTCTTTTGGCAGCACATTCTTCAATTATGTCAGTAAAGTCCATTTCTTTACACAGGTTGTTTTCAATTGTTATAATCGAAAGACGTACAAAACGCTCCTGGCTCACAGTAGATTCTCTTTGGCTGCCCATGGCTGGTATTTGCCAAGCAATGTTGGGTGTTCCGCAGCCAGGCAGTATTAGGACTTGTGGGGGCCAGGTGCAGTGTGGGTGTTGAGACTTGGGGGAGCAGGCAACGTTGGGTGTTGGGGGGAGTCAGCATATGGCTGTTGGGACTTGGGGGCCAGGCAGCAGTAGGTGTTGGGATTTGGGGGGCAGGCAGCATGTGGTTACTCGGGTTGGGGGGCAGGCAGGGTGTGGCTAAGTGGAAGATGGCGCACAGATGGGCCATAGGGAGGACCAGCGGGCAGGGGTGTCTGACTCAGACAAGCCAAAATAACCATTTCAGCCTCTCGAACAGCTCCTGGCTGGGCGGGGGCAGCTGGCAACTCCCCCTGCTCACAGGGACGTGTGTGTTTGTGGGGGGGGGGGTGATGTCTGTGGAGCTGGATCGCGCTGTGCCCACGAGTGGGGGAAGGTGGGGACTGGCGGGAGGAGATGGGGTCTCCCTGGCGGGCGGGTTGCTCTACCCCCGGGCATGGCAGGAAAGGGGTCTGGGCTCCCCCTGGGGGAGAGACCACGCCACCCCCAGCCTCTCTCTGGGCGGGGCAGGAGGGTGGAGAAGCAGGATACCCGGGCGCAATGGCCAGGCATCGCCCTTTGCCTCCATGGCAACGAGCTGCTGCCGTGCGCACCACTGGCTAACGGAGTCACTTGTGGATTCGCAGTGAAAGGCAGTGGCGGAGGCAGCTCCAGCAGGTAAGGGCAGCAGCAGCAGATATACGGCAGGGTGAGCGGGGCTGGCGCGGAGCCTATTGACGCGTGGGGCCCGGGACAACTGCCCCGCTCACCCTGGCTTATATCAGCTGCTGAGATCAGGAGTGGGCAATAATTTTTAATGAGAGCCACTCCAAGATTCTGGCAAATGCTCAAGGGCTGAATTTCTACCAGTGGGGTGTGGGATCTGGAACAGATGTTAGGTGCAGAATGGAGTTTGGAGTAGGAGACTGTGGTGCAGGAGGGGGTGTGGAGTCGGAGAAGGAGTTTGGGTGAAGTGGAGGGTTGTGATCTGGGGCAGAGGTTTGGGGTGCAGAGTCCAGGAAGGAGTATGGGTGTAGCACAGGATTCTGGCCTGAGGGAGGGGCTCTAGGAGGGGGTACAGAATCTTGGAGGGAGTTGTGACCTGGGTGAAGGGGGTGCAGAGGTTTTAGATGATGGCTTGTGGCAGGGGAATGGGATGGACTGTCAGATAGGGGCATGGGTGAAAGAGAAAATTCTGGCCTGGGGGAAGGGTGCAGGAGAGAGTACAGAGTCTGGGAGGGAGTTGTGACCTGGGGAAAATGGGTACACAGAGTTTGGGTGGTGGCCTGGGGAAGGTAGTTGGGGGCAAGAGAGGGTAGGAGTGCCAGAGGCAGACTCTGTCTGGGAGGGGCTTACCTAGGCATCTTCCAGTCAGCAGCCCTGAAGAACCTGAAGGCTGCAGTCACAAGCTGCTCCACATGGCTCTGCTCCATGCAGGGTGAAGGAGTGGGGAGGATAGAGAAGGCTTCATTGGCTGCCCCTGCCACCAGCAAAATCTCTCAGCTACTATACATCAGAAACTGGCCAATGGGAGCTGAGAGATTTTGGTGAGGGACAGGGCAGAGCCCAAAGCCTCCCTCCTTGCTCCCAGAATAGATTAGTCACATTTAAAGTGGCTGCCACTGCGCTGTCCTTAAGGGTCCCAGTAAGGTGGCTTGGTGGACCAGATCAGGTTTTATGAACAAGTCAAACAAATCCCTGTCAGGTATAGTCTAGAACAGTTAGTTCTGCCTCAATGCAGGAGACTGGACTAAATGACCTTTCAAGATCACTTCCAGTCCAACATTTCTATGTTTCTGTGATTCCAGCAGACCATGTGGGCTCCAAAGACATTGATCACCCCCTCAAGCAGCTTTTTCAAATCCCAAACTACTAATTTAAGCACAGAAGTGGCTTTTCCAATTTTCAATTCAAAATTATCAGCTCCACAAAATTTCACATAAAAATAGATGTATGAGAAGGAATGAATACAACTAAATCAAGAGAAAAAGTAGCTTCACAATCAAAATTGCTAAGGTGCTTCGACTAGCACTCTTTATCATGGTCAAAGTTTCAGCTTCATTATAAACAGTCAGCTGGCTGCCCTTTCTCTCCTACATTCCCCTCCCCAGTCATTCTCATCTTAAAGGATCTTATTAGTAAAATGCCTCCTTCCCCCTTTCATCTATGTGAAAGTTTCATTTCTCCCTCCTTGGTCACTGCTGTCCTCATTTTTCCACTTTAAAAATTGGCTCACTGTACACCTGTACTATAGAAGCTGGTCTCATGTCAATATCTCATTATTTTATAACAAACAAGAATATAATCAGGAGCACAAATTCTGGAATAAACTTATCATAGCTGGTATTTTAAAAACCTTTTAAAAATTAATCAAATGAGAAAAACGAATCACAAAAAGTAAACTGAAAGTACAAACGATAAAAAGTTGGGGCTGCTCTTTAACTACATGGCAGCTAAACAAATATAAATTAAGTATGGTAAAAATGTGCAGCTGGCATCAAAAGTTAGGTGTTAAATTTGTCTGATAATTTTCAAATAACTGAGTAGCAGTATTATTTAGTGAGTCTAGGAGTTAGGTCCCTGGGGTTCTATTCCAAACTTTGCTTCTAACTGGTGAGTGACCTTAGCCAACACAATTAGTCTTTTGCTATCTGTAAATGTATTATAATACGTATAAACCTTTATATCATGTTTTGAAATTCTTAAGTGAAAGGGAGCATGTAAGTGGAAACTATTAACATTAAAAATGAAAAGTTTAAAACACTGTACATGTAACACACTTACAAAGGGGAAAAAAAAAACTCAGCAACAGTTACAGCCCAACAGTACTAACCACAATATCACTACCAAGATAATGAAAACATTAACAATTAAAACTGGTATATAAATACTGTAGCTCAAAATGGAAAACAAATAAAGTCATAAAGCAATTTCAGGCAGTGACAGTGGGAGTTATAAAGCTGAAAAAAGAGAAAATGAAGAGATCATATATAAGATTTGAGGGAAAGAAACAAAAGAAACAGCATAAAGCATGAGAAATATAGTACATTGATTAATGTTTTTGCAGATTAAGTGTGATGGATTGGCCTCCTCTCTACCTCTCCTGAATCAATACTTGCAAATGCTGATTTTAATCGAAAAAAGGTTCTTGCAGCAACTCCATCCAGTGCCAAATACCGCAGATATACCATAAGCAAATTCACAGAGGACTCCTTAAATTGAAGAGTCCAATTAAAGCTTCTGTTCACATTATTTTAATACCATTAACTATTTTATTAATAGACTGTACCTTAGTTTTCATGAACTTTGAGTGACTCTTGTAAACCTCTATTTGTTTGATCTCTTCTTCTCGGTCCTCTATATTCAGAACTCCATTTGTTTTTAACATCTGTATTTCATCTTCAAGATCTCTTAAATTGCGCTCAAGAGAAGCTATTTTTGTGTCCTGGATTAAAAACGTAAGAGAGTATGTGTTATTTTATGAAACCTGATTGTTAAAAACACAGTATTTGTAGCAATGTAATACAATAATGCACCAGCACAAAAAAACTGGACAAATTCTGCTCTTATTGAAGAACTGTAAGCCCTGTATATAATGGAAAACACTTCAATCCAGGGGATGCAGTGGCACCCCCACACCCATAGTTCTAGCACCTACATACTAATGAAAATCCTGGATAATTCCATTAACGTTGACTTAATGGAAAAAAGGATTTGGATTTCTGCTCCCACACGCATGATACATCATTTTATTTTAGCATCTATTATTTATTTAAGCATCTATTTTGATGCTTATGCTCAATCTGGGCAAATTCCTGCTCTTTTAGAAGGCATACAAAAGAAGTACAATAGATGGGGAAAACATACCCATATGTACCTGGAAATACCTTATACTTTCTGCCAACTACTTAGGGTCATCATGAGCTGGCTGGACTCTCAATATAGGGGTCTCTTAAACATAAGGTTACAATTCTGTCCTGCTATTTTGAGAAATAAGTAGTCTATTTATGTCCATTTCCTCCACTGGTATATGCATATAAAAGCCAACAGGTAGAATATATACTTCTCATCCGACATTCTCAAAGAACATTGCAAACTGTATGTAACCAAGTTAATATTCAACAGAAATGCCACTTCCTATGCCACCTCATATACTGGTTACCATTTTGTGCCTGTACAACAATGAAAAAAATCTAGTGATTCAGCTGTCATTTTAATTTGTTGTCTGGAAACTGAAACAGCTATCCACTTGTGGATGGATAGAAATCATTAGGATTTGTACTTTATCACACAACCTTCACTTTGAAACACTGTAGCAAAATGACTCAGTAAGCAATCTGTTTTCAAACATTTATTAGGGAACAAATTCTACATGAATCAAGCACAGAGAAATTAAATGAAAGAATACAAAGTAACCATGACAAATTAGAAACTGGGATAAAATCCTTGGCCCGGTGAAGTCAATGGCAGGTAGAGTCAGGATTTTCATCTCATTTTTTCTTGAATAAAATAAAAGCTGAACCAAACCTTCCCCCCCCCCCCCAAGGCAAACTAAATTTGAAACTGTCATAAAATATAATTTTGTTTCTGTTTTTAGCTGACTATCCTGTCTGTTAGCCAGAAGCTGAGGTCCTGAGATATTAAATAAAGGTTATTCCTACGTAGGGTTGCCAACATTCAAATAGCACAAAGCCTCACACCTTTCCAAGAGCCTGTCCCATGCCTTTCAAAAGGCCCTGCCTGTACACTCCATCCCCGCCTCATTTTCACATGGCTGAGGCAGGAGTTGGTGTATGAGGCGGTGAGGGCTATGGCTGGGGGTGCAGGCGCTGGGGCGTGGCTGGGGATAAGGGTTGGCATGAGAGAGGGTGGACTCTTTGGTGTGGCCAAAACCAATAAGTTTGGGGTGCAGGACTTCAGCCTGAGGCCAAGAGCTCAAGGTATGGAAAGGAGTTTGGGGTTCAGAAAGGGTATTGGGGTATGGGGGTATGCAAGCTCCAGGCGACCAGGAAATGGCATATAGATCCCTGTGGCTCCTAGGCAGGGGGTGAGGGAAGCTCAGTGTGCTGCCCACCCCCAAAAGCACCACCCCCACAACTCTCACTGCTTGTGGTTCCCAGCCAAAGGGTGCTGAAGAACCAGTGCTGGAGGCAGGATCAATAGACAAAGCCTCTCTGGCCCCTTATATACCTATGAGCTGTGTGAAGTCAGGGCAGATAGGGAGCCTGCCTTAGCCCTGCTGTGCCAACAACAGGACAACCTGGTCAGCAGTGCCCCACGCCACCAGGATCCTTTTTCTACTGGATGTTCCAGGCAAATCCTGGGAGCCTGGCCACCCTAACTGATTACTTCGACAGTCTGGATGAAGTTATCAGCACCCAAATTTTTGCATGATAATAAAGCCTATCATCAGGATATGGCCAGCCTCTGAACTTCTGATTATTAACCCACAATGAAACTTTGAACCTTTTGAATTACACCAACTATCATTACAAATTCAAGAACTAAAATAATAAAGGGATGTAAATTAATTTATTTTTCTGATCATCATTGTTTTGCTTTGCAATATTGTTAACTTTTATTCCTGTAATCAATAATGATTTGCAGAACCAAGGAATTAATGGAATGCCTTTATTTCCTTTATTGGTAATAAATAACCAGGTAGCAGTTAGATGGGAGAGATTCTGTCTCTAGAACAATATCTTCTTTGGCTTGCTCTGTGATAGTTACCTATAATTTGGCTAACTTAATTCAGAGTATAGACAGATTGGTGGAAAAGAAGAAAATGAGAATTATATAACTAAATTCCTATATGATATACCTATATTTTTAGTCTCCACTTCCAGGCCTAACTCCTTATTGCCAAGCAATTAGTGCAAAATGTTGAGGTCTCGATTGTACCTAGGCCTCCACAGATGCACAAAAGAAAGGTTAACCCACAGAAGAGCCATCTTGTGCTTATATGGGAACACACAAAACATTTGCTTTTGAGCAACGACCAACAGATTCTCACAGGAATAGTACAATTAGAAACCTCAAAGATGTGCAAGTTTTAAAGTAACCCCACAAACCTATTCTCCCACTGCACCAGTCAAAGGAGCTAAGGCAGCACAGGGGGAGCACCTAGTGGAAGCTATTACAATATGCAGCTCCTCCCCACTACATATATACAGGCAGTCCCCGGGTTACATGGATCCGACTTACATCAGATCCCTACTTACAAACGGGGTGAGGCAACCCCGCACTAGCTGCTTCCCCCCAGCAGACCAGGGAGACACAAAGGTAGCGCCCCCCCCCAGCAGACCAGGGAGATGCAGAGCGGCTTTTCTCAGCAGACACCTCAGCTTGAGAATAAAGGACTGAGGGAAGTGAGGTGTGGGAGAATAAAACTGAGCTCTGGAGAAATGTTTGGCTAGAGTTTCCCCTACAATATGTACCAGTTCCGACTTACATACAAATTCAACTTAAGAACAAACCTACAGTCCCTATCTTGTACGTAACCCGGGGACTGCCTGTACACACACATTCTCTCTCTCCCTCCACCTGCCCCTCAAATGCAAGATTTTCCTGGTACACAGAAGCCTGTTCTAGCAAGTGAGCCATCCCCTTGCCCAGCTTACATATCCACAGCACATTGCTCCCACTGTTGATGGGGTAGCTAAAGACATGGACACAATCTGTCAACAGAGGGAGCAAGTATAAACATGTTTTGGCAACTTTTTTTTTTTAGTATCAGAGGGGTAGCCGTGTTAGTCTGAATCTGCAAAAGTGGCGAGGAGTCCAGTGGCACCTTATAGACTAACTGAAGTGTTGGAGCATAAGCTTTCGTGGGCAAAGACCCACTTTGTCAGATGCACGACAAAGACCCATGCACCTGACAAAGTGGGTCTTTGCCCACGAAAGCTTATGCTCCAACACTTCAGTTAGTCTATAAGGTGTCACAGGACTCCTCGCCGTTTTTGGTTTTTTTAGATTTCTGTGTATCGATATAAGTTTCCTTTCCAAACGTGGTAGAGTAGACATACCCTTAGTCTAACAATCTAACAACCTGGAAAAAAGAGCATATGCAGCGCATTTGTGCCAACCTGCATCAATTATAAATTTTTTAAAAATTGCTTGAATACTGGCACCTCTTTCACTGCACATTGAGTACTGAGATGCAGTATCTTCTTCAAGCCCAAAGCTCTGTGGTTTACTTACAGTCTGGGACTGTCGGAATGTTGTTGGTGTAGATAGTCACAGAACTTGGTGCTTGAATTACAAAGACAAAAGGTTTGGCTACAGTAAGATGAAGGAAGAAGTGTAACACTATTAGAATTATGTCTACATTAGGATTATTTAGCAACAAAAGTGCTGCTGAAATGCAAAAGCCACTAAAAGTAAAAATGGTCAAACCAGTTTTTCTGCCTCTCATTGTTGACTTTTCATTGACACATTGCTAGCACCCTGTCAACAGACTGATTTGCTCTATGTAGGTAAGATCCCACAGTGCAGTGTTGTGGGAAGGCAGAGCCGATTCCTGTGCTTCTTGGGATTCCCTCAATTCTGTGAGCTCTCTGGGCTAAGGAATGTCAAAGCAGCGCAGCAGTCTCTTCAGTCCTCTCCCTGCAGCAGCAGTCTGCCTGCCATTGTGTTCTTAATAAAGGACAGAAGAGAAGCATTCCAATGATTTGCTCTTTGCTCCCCAAACGGAGCAGTTCACTCAGGCTAAGTCTAGACTGCAGCGTTTTTGCAGAAAAAGCTATGCAAAAATCACTCTGCATTTTGCGTAGCTTTTTCTGCCTTTTTTTTTCTTTTGGAAGAGGCTTTTCTATCATTTGGCCCCATCCAGATGGAGCCAAATGGCGGAAAAGCCTCCTTTTTCAGTGGAGCCCTTATGCCTCATGAAACGAAGTATACAGGGCTTCCTGAAAGAGTGTGTTTGCTCTTCTGCAAACAGTATAGGCTGTAGTTTATTGATAATGTGTTGGACAGGTTTAAGTTGGGGGCTGTAGATGATGACAAGACCCAAGAAAACCAACAATAGAACACCACTTGTCATCACCTACAACCCCCAACTTAAACCTATCCAACACATTATCAATAAACTACAGCCTATACTGGCACAGGATACTAAACTCCAAGAGGCTCTGGGAGACAGACCTATAGTCTCCTATAGACAACCACCTAACTTCAAGACGATTCTTACCAACAACCACAGGACATATCACACTAATACCAAGCCTGGTACCTTCCCTTGCAACAAACCCCATTGTTAGCTTTGTCCACATATTCACTCTGCTGATACCATTATTGGACCTAACCAAGTGAGTTATAAGATCAAGAACACATATTCCTGCGCATCCAGAAATATAATTTATGCTATCATGTGCCGAAAGTGTTTGTCTGCTTGTACATTGGACAAATGTCTCAGACACTTCGCCAAAGGATCAATGCCCACAAAACAGATATTAGACAGGATCACAAAGAAAAAACAGTTTCTTGCCATTTCAACCAGAAAGGACATTGTCTCAACGACTTGATTACCTGCATTCTGCTTCAAAGGCCTTTTAAGACTACACTTGAAAGAGAATCCTCTGAACTGTCATTCATGCTTAAATTCAACACTTTACACCTAAGTTTGAATAAAGACTCTAATTATCTTACCCATTACAAAGATAGCTTCCCCAATTATCACCTCTAATATCATTAGCTCACAGACATTTCCCCGCCCCCCCCCCATTCCCCTTCTGTTCTGAAATTTGATTTGTCCTTTTCATATGTGTTCATTTTTTTAACTGTATCCTTTGGTATATATGGTTGTGACAATTTTTTTCCACTATTTGATCTGAGGAAGTGGGTCTGGCCCACAACAGCTCATCACCTAATAAACCATCTTGTTAGTCTTTAAAGTGCTACACAATCCTGTTTTTTGTTTCAGGACAGAAGAGAACTAAATATTGAGCACAGCCATTAGGGCAGGCATTGTGGGAGACTGGTGGAAGCCAGGTCTCTCAACAAAACAAACAGCAGAGTCCACACTGGCTCTTAGTCAACAGGAAAGGGAGGAGAAAAGACAAAAGTATTTCACAGGGATGGAAGATTTTTTTCGCTAAAACTGGGTGATTTTCCCAACAAACATTACATTGCAGTGCAAATGCTCTTACTGTTTTGTCACCAAAAGGCAGTTGGGCGAGGACGGGGGACTCAGAGCAGGAGCCTGCAAGGTCTAGGAGGGAGTAAAGGGGACTTAGGACAGGGGGTTGGGTAGTGGGGTGGGGGGTGCAGGAGTCAGGGCAGGGGGTGGAGGGCTCAGGGCAGGGGGCTGGGAGGGTATAGAAGTGTGTCGGGGGGGAAGGCTCAGGGCTGGGACAGTGCCAGCTCCATTTGGTTACCGGGTCCCTGCCCCATACTGTCCCTGTTCCTGACCAAAGGGAGCTGTGGCTCTGGGGGCATTGCATACAGGCAACAGCGGTGGCACGCAAAGACCCACTGCAGCTCCCTTCCCTTTCCCCCCAGGAGCCACACACCACAGGGACAGAATGTGCCTGTGCTGTGTCTCACCAACGCAGGACAGCAGGACAGGATGGGAGCCCTGGAGCCAGCGAGAGCCCAGTTGGGAGCTCATGCCTTCAGTAGCAGCAGAGCACTGGCCTCTTTCTTACACATGCAGCACACTGGGATGCACTGGTTACTTTCACCTTTGCTATGAATCATAATTAGTAAGCTGCTTCCAACAGTTGCCAATACCTAATGCTTCAGAGGAAGAGGCATCTCTCCTCCCCCATGAATGACCCTATCTAATAGTGCAGTCCTAGATTTCACCTGGGAGAAGAGCTGGATTCCTTCTTTCCTGGTGCTGTCAATGTTAAATTTTTGCCTTGAAGTATAAATTAAGAGTATTAAATTAATACAGAATTGCCCTAACTGTGGTGAGGAATGTTAAAGTAGTAAGAGACTGACTCTGCAGATTAGTTTCCAGTGATAATGACTCATATATATCCCAGAACATTATGATAAAACTGCTTGGTAGCATATTGCCTGACACTCTGTAAAATAAAGAGTTGGGCAAATAATCTGCAAGAAATAATTTATTTAAGGCATTTTGCTTCTTTCTTATCATGAAATGTCAGCAATGTCACTATTCCCAAATGTATTTATTGCTTAAAATTATCCGTCAAACTATTTCTATGAATAACTCTCTAGAGTGTTCACAAACAGCTTAATGTCAGCATTCAATATTTGAAAGTGCAAATTCATTTTGTCTTGATCAGTTTTTATTGAATATACATATCACATGGTATGTTTCTATTCCCTCTCTATTGAGAAAGAGAAGCTTCAGTTTCACAGGTTTCTCATGTCAATACATGAGCATTTGATCATTGCTTCTTTCTGAAAAGATTTATATTGAAGAGCTAGTGTCACCTTAAGGTTAGGCCCCAAATTTAAGTTATGTAAAAGAAGGATATTGCCAAATCTATTCTGAATAGATAATTTCATTATTAATTTTAAAGAAAACAGGTTTTGGGGATAAATAGTCACTTATTATAAGATCAATTATGACAGCACTTGCTATTGCAAGAGAGTCAAAAGTAATTAGGAAAAAAGTGAAATACAAATAAGAATTATTAAATAGACAATGCCTGTACAAATATGAAAAGTAGAGTGTAAAAAATATGTAGGTTCACTTTTAAAGTGAGAGAAAAGAAAGACTCATGCAATTGGAACAAAAAGAGTATTTTGCACTGCACACACAAGCAGTTTTCTAGTGACATACCTGAAATATCAAAGCTGGATCAATATATAAAGATGGTTGTTTCTGCAAATAAGGTAAAATCATTTTCATTCACTTAAGAACTTGCCATTTTAAATATTTTTTGCTCTTGTCAATGTACTATTCAGACTTCAGCATAATTGTCACTAGTATACAATGAAAATGAGCATTATGCCAAATTGATAGGCATATTCTGCTTAACTTACACAGATAGTCTCTTTAGTTTAAATGGAACTTTGCAATAACAAGATTTGTTAAATATACTGTATTCGTTCTTAACAAAACAATGAATGCAATCAAGCAAAACATATTCAACCTCCTTTGTTTTTAACGTTTTAGATTATTTTAACCAATAGTAATTATTGGTGGCTGCCTGGCCATGCTGAGCAGGGGAGGAGCTGGAGCAGCCCCCTCACCTGACCCCCTTTAAGCAGTTAAACATTACATTTAACCAGTTAAACAATTAAATGGTTACTATTAGTGATATAAAATTCCAATCTGATATGCTCATATGCCAACCACATTAAACCATTAATTTATTATGAAACATACAAACTCAGCAGAAATGGGTGCAATTCCATTAAAGACAATGGATTTCAATACACCTTCCTTGCTCACCATATATCCATGCCACTACCATTTCGCACAAAAACCCCATTTTGCACAAGATCCTTATGCCTCTCGAAAGTGGGGCTTTTGCACAAAACAGAATTGGCTACACTGCTTCTTTTTGCGCAAAAACCCCTTGCTCAAAAAGAAAAAGCAGAAAATATGCTAACGAAATTGCAACTTATGCTAATGAGTCTCTCATTAGCATATTTTCTGCAACAAAAACGCACAGTGTAGCCATAGCCAGTGTGTTTTCAAGGGAGAGACATTTGAGTTGCAGCTCCCTGGCCTTGCACATACAGGCAATTAGTTGTTTGCAGTGCTGGCACTGGGCGATGGCATCTGCCTGCCCCAGGCACCCGGACATACTGCAAATGCCCGTCAGAAACAGGGATTGAAAGCCTGCAGGACAGTGTTTGAAGCCTTGGGAACTTGGCATTCCAGGAAGAAAATATTGCCAAAATGAACAGCCTTAACAACAAAAAGTAGAATTGTTTTTTTAACTAGCAATAATTATTATAACTATTTAAAACTGTGAAAAACATTATACTAATCCATCACTAAAAACAACAAACTTTAATGAATTTGGAAAAAAAACTGGAGATAACTGCAGTTCCAACAGACGTTGCCGATGGCAGAGAAGGAACTGAAGAAACAGTTGGCTGCATATGCGCAGTACTGGCACCGCATGTGCCGTCTGCTCCGCATGCACAGCCTACCAGAGGGCATTGTTGCCAAAAATCTTTGACTAGGCAGTGCCCAGACACTTAAGGTGGAGCATCCAATGGAAGACTCCTTGAAGAAGAACTGCATTATTTGTTTTCCTTAGAGCACCAACTGATGGAACCAGGAGACTACATGAGGATCTCAGCTTCCATTTAAAAAAAAAAAAAAAAAGATTCTTGCCTTCTTGTTTGCAAATTCCAGCTTGAAAATTTAAAGTAAAGTACCCTAATCCTCAGCAACCAGAAGGCAATAAAAATAACACAAAATAAGTTAGAATCATAGAGCTGGAAGAGACCTCAGGAAGTCATCAAGTCCAGCCCCCTGCCCAAGGCAGGACCAATCCCAACTAAATCAACCCAGCCAGGGCCTTGTGAAGCCGAGACTTAAAAACCTCTAGGGATGGAGATTCCACCACCTCCCTAGGTAACCCATTCCAGTGCTTCACCACTCTCCTAGTGAAATAGTTTTTTCTAATATCCAACCTAGACCTCCCCCACTGTAACTTGAGACCATTGCTCCTTGTTCTGCCATCTGTCACTACTGAGAACAGACTTTCTCCATCTTCTTTGGAACCTCCCTTCAGGAAGTTGAAGGCGGCTATCAATTCCCCCCTCACTCTTCTCTTCTGCAGACTAAACAAACCCAAATCCCTCAGTCTCTCCTCACAGGTCATGTGCTCTAGCCCCCTAATCATTTTGGTTGCCCTCTGCTGGACCGTCTCCAATGTGTCCACATCCTTTCTATAGTGGGGGGCCCAGAACTGGACATAATATTTCAGATGTGGCCTCACCAGGGCCGAACAAAGGGGAATAATCACTTCTCTAGATCTGCTGGCAATGCTCCTCCTAATGCAACCTAATATGCCATTAGCCTTCTTGGCTACAAGGGCACACTGTTGACACATATCCAGCTTGTCATACACTGCAAGCCACTTGATTTGAACCCTGATTCAATCTTTGAACATTTGGGGTTGACAGTAGTGAAACCCTGGGAACAACTGCCAAAGTAGTCAGTGAATACTGACCTCCATCACATGACAAGACCATCTTGCACCCCGTTCCATGTACTGTGATTGATTCCAGGAAATAAAGAACATGTCTGTGTGCCACCCTTATTACAGATAGGAAACCTGGGGGGGGAAGGCAACCTTCAAGGAGTAAATCTGTATAAGAATGTTTGAGAGAATAATAAAGTTTGAAAGAATGAAGGACAGTGTGGGACAGAGAATTACAGTGAAGTTTCCTGGCTCTAAAGGTTACTCTGTCTTCCCCTCTCCTATGATCCATCTTGGCAGAACTGAGCTCTTGTGGGGAAGGAGGGGACAAAGAGGTGGTAGGTACAGGAGATTCTGAGCATCAGGAGCTAAGCACTTTGGAGAAGAAGGCAGAGAGCATAAATTAGGAGAAGAGTGAGCCTGTATTTGAGTAAGCAGGCAGGGAGAATTAGGGATCTGGAAAAGTCTGGATATTTGCAAGGAAAAAGTGAGTAAAGAATTTTGAGAGAGTAAGGGGTTGGTATCCTGGAAGACGGAGCTAAGAAAAGAGAACACGGGAGTTCTGACAAGCAGTTCTGGGTGGGGTGGAAATGAGGGATAGGGAAGGAAGAGGATATGGGTGCAGAAGAAAAGAGACATGGATAGTGTAGGAATCTGATGAAAAGAGAACAAGTTAAAAGGCTTTGGAAACAAGTGTCAGGTGAGAGAGTAAAGATGAGGAAGAAGTGATGAGGCTTTGGGATAGTAAGAAAAGAAGATATGGGAGGAAAGGTCAGAAAGGCTAGTGGGTATAGTGGGGAGGATGCAGAAAGTGATGGGCTATGGGAGAAAGGAGAGATTGGGAAGGAGGACAGTGAGTGTTACGGGAAGAGAGAATGAGGGGATTTGGGGTAGAGAATAGGGCAACATGAAAGGTTTTGGTAGGGAAGGAGCATAATAAGAGAAACAAAGGGTTAATGGGGAAGGAGAGACTGCTGCTGAACAAACATTAATTTGGCAAGTGCTGCTGGGGAAAATTTACACTGATGGGAGCCTCCTGAGTGTAGAGACTCAGTGTTATAGTGGAGGGTGTTTCTCTCCATCCTTCCCCCACACCACTTCTAAGCTTTATTATTTAAAACAAACATTCTATATTATTTCAGAACAAATACTTTTTAAATGAATATATTTAAATTTACTAGTAAACATTCTAAAGTTCAAAATTGTAATAAAAACTACTGTTTAATCATGTGGACTTCAGCCATTCAGTTTTGTCCCTTTTTCCTTCAAAAGGATCCCAATTTTTGGGACAACCCCAGATGAGGGTATATTCAGAAAAGAAGAAAGAATTGTGTCCCTTGGAGCTGAAAAACAGTCTGAGCATCATACTCCCTTCAGAATGCTCTTTCAATAGGATTACAAACTCAGCAATGAACAGTTAAAGTGCTCATTACAAATATCTTGTATGTAAAAAACATTCTTCTCAATTCTTTTTCAGTGGAAACACAGCATCTTTCCTAGCATCCAAAGGAGCCAAAAAATAGGATCTTTCTGACATCAACTGCAGAAAAATTGTCAGAATACCTGCGACTCTGGGTGCTCCCGCCTATCAAACAGAGAATGGATTTGGGCATTTGCAGAGGAATTAACATTTATTTTGCACCTTTAGGGCCCACTTTTTGTTGTAAAATCCTCACAAGTGCATCATGTCAATTTGACTATTTTTAATTGATTTTATTCAATGTTAAGTATTGAAAATGATCATCCCAACAAAACACAGTATCCTACTTTCTAATATGCTATAATCAATGAATTACTGCAAAAATGCTGGACAATGGTCTTATATCAACTTATGTGTGGACTCCCAGATGGGAATCAACATCAGTTCTGCATAAAATAGCATTATTTGGGACATTACCATGAGTATAACTTTTTTATCATTAGACATATAGGATAATGACAATCTAAGCTAAGAATTATCCATTAAAAAGGCAAGCACTCTATTTACTTCAGCATTAACATTCTGTAGTTACTCACTTATAATAGAAAAGGCAAAAAGGAGGACCATAATTTGCACTTCCTGTACAATACAGAATATGCCATCATTATTGTATTCAGGATGGTTTGCCATCTCACAATTTTATCGTGACTCATAATATTTGGGGCTTTTTTCTTAAAGACCCGACTCATGTATTTATATAAGTAAGTGAAGATCTCTGCTTTTATTTAAATATTCTAGCCCTTATGGTTGTGGAGACGTTAGAAATTGTTACCCATAAATGGTCAAAAGCCAGAAGGCAAATAAAGATCCAGATCATTTCTCTTTTTAAATCTCATAGTTTTAAAAACAATCTAATGATTTCTGAATGCCTGAATTGTAATTGCTGAATGTGTGATATTGGCAATGCTGTATATCAAACCAAGCATTCAAGCTTTGTCATAATACTCTTCCCCTTTAGGCTACTTTCTGAGTTGCCTCCAGAGTGAAAATGTTTTAATGATATAGGTAGGCAATATGGACAAGTAACATTCAACAGAAAAAATATTTTGTCAAGGTTCGTATGAAAGGCGGATTTCAATTATTTCATTAGAGACAGGCTATTAATTTTTCTTGTGCCGGATTAGTTCAGTACACATGGAACTATGTAATGAATGTATTCCTCAGTATTCAACAAGGGAATACTTGGTTTTAATCAGCCCATTGTATCTGAGTTTCTTCATGCTTCCAGCAGGTTGCAAAAAGCCCAATAATGTACAGATCCAAAAAAATTGGCAGAGACAATAATTAAAAGAACAGTGAATTATACAGAAAAAGAGATTGACATGTAAACCCAGAAGCCCTGTTAAAAAGAGCTAATATAAAAATATACCTTTCATTAATATTCATATAGCCACTCAGCTTTGACAGCAATTAGTATACCCAAGTTTGGCAAATCACACACATGGTTTTGGGAAAGGAATAATAGCTTTGTAATGCAAGAATTTCTCATCCAAAAAATGAGTAATATTCAGCAGTGCAGCTGTGTGCTGAAGAGTCATTTTATCTTTTAGGGTGGATGATAAGGTTGTTTTCGGGTTTGTGCCATTTATAATACTGCATCATATGGCAAGTATGCAGCATAAAAACATAGGGCTTATTCAAGCTTCCTTACACCAGATTTACATCACTTTAACTTCACAGACCTTGATGAAGCCATTCCAAATTTACATAAATATCCAACCAAAAGCAAGTACTTAGCATGTATTATTATCTGTGACAGAACCTGTAGAGTGTGTGTGTCTGGGTGTGTCTCTCTTCCGCTCTAATTCTTTATTAATAAATTTATGTACCAGCCCTACTAACTCTTGCTCATGTGAGTAGCATCATGAAAGAACTATACACAGGAGTAAGGGTTTGCAGGATCAGGCCTCTGAAGTTATCTAATTGCTAAAGCTAACAAAGGTTTCCTAAAATATAACCTAATCTGTTCTAACAACTAAAATACTACAATGCATTGATTGTACAACTTTTTTTCCTGTATGCTATTTAACTGACATGCCTTAGAAAGTAGTCAAATTATCCTTAGAAAACTTCACTGAGCAGAGCTTGTCTGTTTTTTGAAGGGAACTACCAAGAACAGTAACATGAGTGTGAGGAAGGGAACCATCGAAGTGAAGGTTAATACAAGGAAAAAGTGTTTACCATGTTTTAGCAGAATATGAAATTCTATGATTAAAGGAAAAGTCCACTAATTTCTGTCTGATCTACTTTCTACTATCTGCAAAACCAGTGGATCTGCTTGCTCACTACAAATCACTCATCTTTTTAATACAGGGATTGTTTATTGGGGAAATAGGTGAAAAGGGTTTGGAAGAAGATGAATCATGTTCTTTCTGGAGACAAAAACTATTTTTATGCCTTTCCCGGAATGCCGTTCTCACACAGGTGAAATTGCAGGCCTTAGTTATTCACCAAGGAGAGGTATTACTCAAAATGCAAAAATGCATGTGTAGTTTACTATAAATAAGATATTTGCAACAGCTAATGTTATCTAAATTTATTTTGGAAGAGATCTATGACTTGTGTTATACAGGAGGCCAGACTAGGATAACAACGATCCCTTCTGACCCTGAAATCAAGGAATCAAAAAGGACTCTTATAGGTCTATAAATATTTAGGAATGGGTGAGGGGGAGAGAAATACGGATTACTCCTTGCTTTATACCAAAATACATTCTAAAGTAAAAGCTACAACTCATTTCTTGTTTTAATGTTAATAGATAGTAAGTGAGCTCAAACGAAATAATTGCGCATTGGCAAGCATGCAAGTCCATACCTTCATCTCTATAACTGTCTGAAGAGCTTTTGTCTTTGCTGGTTCAGGCTGAAGTTGGGTTCTTCTGTGTAGTTCCTGTGGAGGAACGCGATAAAAATAAGCTTGACGACTCATATTTCCATTATTTTGTTTCTCAAATATAGTACAGTCCACAGCAAATTAAAAGTCTTTTCAGAAGTGCACAAGTCCAAATGCTACAGGTGCATCTTTCTTATGATTCCTCTAGCATCACTGCAGTCTCTATCTTATATTACAGTCAGCGTTGTCGGCACATGCGCTATTTCTGAAACCTCTATCAATAATTAATGACAACTGTGACAAAGCCAGCAAGTAATTTCTTAATCCAAACATAACACTGCTGCTTTTGCCCAGACATCAAATCATAATTTATTCAATTATAGTACACTGTGTTGCTAATTCAAAAAGTAAAGCAAATAAATGTCAATTTAAATCTTTTACTAAACTTCTCTTTAGAGTTTTTCTACCAATATTTGAAGCAAGCAATTTAAATCCATTAAATTCAAATTTGACATTTTAAGAATAGTAATTATGTAATGCGTTGATGCAGCACCATCTACAGTAACTTTTGCATTCCAGTTTTCATGTATTCGCAGCATGGTATTTTTCACAGTTTAATATATAGGTAATAAGGATATAGACATTATGATTGCTACACACAGATATACAATTAAACAAAAGTAAACAGTATCAGCCACTCTTGAAAGTTGAAGATGGGGGGGAGGTAAGATACCATTAATAGAAAAATAAGTATTGATTCTGATGCTGATGTGAATGTTTCTTACATGCTGTATGTGATAGTTAAATTCTATGATTTTCAATATGTATTTATTCTACAATCAGTCTCTGTCAGTGTCTCATTCACACACATGTACACAGAACAAAAGGGGTTTCAGATAGGTACTCGAGGGTTCTCATAGGATCTTCTGGAATTCAGAATCACCTGTGTAAGGGCTATTTATTGCTTCTGGCCCTTTCAGACACACTAACCTAAATGAAAATTTCCCACAAAGAGTTTCAGAGCTATGAAGAGGGAGATGTCTAAAATAACACTAATGGGTTCAGAATTAGCTTACATGAAGGATTACTTGCAGAATTAGTGAGAACTGAACTATGGAGAGTCGCTGTCTCCTGCAAGTCCAGACTTGTCCATTCCCAATCTTATTCACATCTATAAAGCTTAATTTCTGCAGAGCTACATCTTCAAGAATGGAGTGCAAATGATATTGTGGATGTGTCATCTTCCCTCCTGCCCTCTTTCTTCATCCAGATCTGGCAGATTATCATTCCCATCTTGTTGGGTTTCCTTACTTTCTGGTAAAACCTTAAGGCTGTGTCTACACTGGCATGAATTTCCGGAACTGCTTAAAACGGAATACTATTCCGTTTTCAGTTTTTCCGGAAAAGGAGCGTCTACATTGGCAGGCTGCTTTTCCGGAAAAGCCCTTTTTCCGGAAAAGCGTCTGTGGCCAGGAAAAGCCCTTTTTCCGGAAAAGCGTCTGTGGCCAATGTAGACGCGCTTTTCCGGAAAAGAGCCCCAATCGCCATTTTCACGATCAGGGCTTTTTTCCAGAAAAGACTACTGGGCTGTCTACACTGGCCCTTTTCCGGAACAGTGTTCCGGAATAAGGACTTATGCCTGAGCGGGAGCAGAATAGTTTTTCCAGAATAGTGGCTGATTTTGTACAGTAGAGCGTCGTTGCTTTTCCGGAAATTCAAGGGCCAGTGTAGACAGCTCACAGCTTATTCCGGAAAAGCGGCTGATTTTCCGGAATAAGTGGCCCAGTGTAGACACAGCCTATGGATTTATTTCTGGTGAGACCTTAAGGATCCCTCTCTCTCTCCTTTTTTTTGGGGGGGAGGGGTTGGAAGCTGCTGCCCAAAGAGCAGTTGCAGTAAGCACATTATATTTATTATCTCACCTTCCCAATACCACTCTAGCACATTTGTTAGTCTCATCCACCCATTACACACACTTGTCTTTTAGGGTACATCTACACTGCTATTAAAGACCTATGGCATGGCCACAGTTGGCCTGGCTCATTTGATACAAGCTTGTGGGGCTATAAAATTGAAGTGTACACATTCGGGCTCACACTTGTGCCTGAGCTCTGAGACCCCAGACTCAGTGCCTCACCAGTTTTTATTACATGGTAGACCTACCCTTAAAAGTTAAGCTTTGTGACGGTGTTGTAATTTATCATATCTTTACACACAATGGAACCCAACCCAGTTGCAGTTTTTAGTTTCTCTCACAATATATCTGTAGTCCCCTTATTAAAGGTGCCTCTGCTTATTTTCTGGGAAGATCCTGTGTGCCGCGATCCAGCCTTGCAGACTACAATTCCCATGAGCCCTTGGGAAAAACAAGACGGAAGTGACTCTTTGTGAGGGAGATCTAGAATCTCTCCATGTGCATGAGAAGAGAGGCCTAGCAGTCTGGGACTCTGCCCTTGGATTTTGAAACAGAAGGAGAGCCAGGCTGCTGTGGAGGAGTTTGATCCAGTCCAGGGGCTGTTAGAATGCAGCTACAGGGACTAGATGCCTTTGGAACTGGGATCTAGCAGGCTGCTTCTGATAGGCACAGCATGAGGCTGTAAGTAATTGGGCCTTTTTGGAAAAGTGCTGCCTGGAACAGAGCTGCTGCCTAGCTTGGACCCTCATACACACTTTCTACAGAGAATCTCCACTACAGCTGCAGTTCTTCAAGTGCGTCCACACAAGCAAGAGTCTGAGATTCTGAGTCCAGGGGTGTGCACACTCTGGAGTGGGATCAATATTGGCAATGCAAATGCTAGATATATAAGTTCCAATTATTGTTGTGCACTTTATTAATACTGTTCATTGTTAATCCATTAAACCCTGTTTATTTAAGTAAAGATTGTTTATTTTAATGTAATCTATTAGATGTATACGATTTCTAGTTGTTGTTCTGGAATTAGATCCAGATTATAGCTGGAATGAGTATATTCTGGAGGCTCTCAAGGCACATCAGTAAGTGTGTATAAGACCAGCCAGGTGGAGGCACCACCATTGTACATTCTTTATAAGCAAGGGACTGCAGCACGGGGGTGGGTAAGTTTTCCCCAACCAAACAACATCATCACTGGGGTACTCAGGATCTCCTTTTTATGTCAAGACCATCAGGTGCCCTGGCACACCTGTGCGTGTGACCTGCTCCCAAGTAACCCGGGGAGGAAAAAGGGGGTTACATATCTATTAAATAAAAATAACTAGTTTGGCTCAAAATATTACATCAATTACTACATTACTTTCTAACATCTCTAAAAACACATTCTGAAGAATTCAGGATTTAATATTTTAAATATCTATACAAACAACTAAAAAAAAAGGAAAGCAAATTAATTCTGAGTAAGGGCACGTCTATACTTAGCGCATGATTGACGCTTTGGAGGTCTATCTTGTAGCATTAGATTTAGCAGGTCTAATACAGACCCACAAATCAAATGCTGAGTTGCAGCCCCTACGGCAACTAGTACTCCTCCTTTTGCAAGGAGTGAGGGAAGCTGACAGAAGCATTTGCTCCCATCGGCCTTCCATTATGTGGACACCACCAATGCCTGGCTTATGGTAAACTGACTCCAGCTATACATTTTGCATAGCTGGAGTTGTGTACTTTAAGCAGATTAGGTCTTCATGAGCAAATTAGTATTTGTAAGTGAGCAAAAATAAATTAAACAGCAACTAAATGATTGCATACAAAGGAAGATGCCAAAAGTTAATTCAATAAAAGCTCTTATACAGAAGAAAAAATATTTAGCAAAAAGGAGCTCAACTCTTCCAATAAAAGTTTTAAGATAAACGCACTTTCTATCAGAAGCCTAGCTAATTGTATTTCTTAACCCTGCTATCCCTGTATCCCTATGTCTAGACTGGCATGATTTTCCGGAAATGCTTTTAACGGAAAAGTTTTCCGTTAAAAGCATTTTTGGAACAGAGTGTCTAGATTGGCACAGACGCTTTTCCGCAAAAAAGCCCCAATCACCATTTTCGCAATTGGGGCTTTTTTGCGGAAAACAAATCTCAGCTGTCTACACTGGCCCTTTTGAACAAAAGTTTTGGGCAAAAAGTGACTTTTGCCCGAACAGGAGCAGCATAAGATTTCCGCAAAAAGCACTGATTTCTTACAGTAGGAAGTCAGTGCTTTTACAGAAATTCAAGCGGCCAGTGTAGACAGCTGGCAAGTTTTTCCGGAAAAGCGGCTGAATTTCCGGAAAAACTGGCCAGTCTAGACACAGCCTAGAAGACCATAAATCAGCAATCTGCATTTATATAACATGAATGAACACAATAAATCAGTAAATTTTCCCAATCTTAATTGGTCAAAGAGTCATTTTATACTTAAGGTATGGAGGATAAGTAGTATGTGGCAAGACTAAATATCATAACATGCAGTTCTGTTCATGTTTATAGTCACTTTGTGTGACCTGTGGAATAGCCTAGTATTAAAGTTACAGGTAGGCCATTCGTATACTGAAAACTGCAAATCATATTGTCCTGTATCATCTTATTGTTTCCTTGAAATCTCATTCTGTCTGTATCTATTTGTTGTCTCTTCTTGCATACTTTGTGACACTTTTTGTTGTGGTGTATGTAAAGTGCTTAGCATAAACGGGCCCTAGTCGGTGACTTCTAAGTGCCGGGACAATAAAACAACAAATAATGATACATACTTCTTGATAATCATATAGGAGTTGGATTTATTCTGTGACCTGGTCTATACTAGACCAGACAGGTAGGTTTAAGGTACACAACTCCAACAATACAAAATGTCTGGGTGGAGTCAAGTTACCTTAAGCCAAGCTGTGGCAACTTCCACACAGCAGAAGGCCAATAGGCACACAAGGTTCCCTTACTCCTCGCAGAACAAAGAGTACCAGACTCCAGCTGGGGTCTACCCTTAGCCTTCGATTTATGAGTCTACATTACACCCACTAAATTGAACACTAAATTGAACACTAAAAGATCGACCCTCTGGAGGTCAGTCTTCTCCCTAGTGTAGACATTTCCCAACTGACTTGTCTTATTTTACCCCTTCCCATAAACCCCATACTCCACAGAAGAAGGGCATGATAATCCAAATGAACCATTTAAAAATCCTTGTGGCTGCAGAATCCTACTGACCAATGTTATATAATACATCATGCTGCAATTTTACCATGACCAGAAATTGAACTGGCCATCAGGGCTTTGGTAAATTAGAGTAGCATGTAGAGCTGCAAACAGTAGATTGTTGAAAATCTGTTTGTTAAAAGACACACTGCATTTTTTAGAAGTTTAAAACTGCCATTTTTGGCCCACTGTGGTGCATGGCACCAGTGAATTTCTAATACAAATCCTAAACATGTTTTTGAAAGGTGCATTTAGAATAATGCAATTGGTGAATGCCCATTTACCTTTTCTGTTTTGAACATTTAGCACATAATTGATTTTTTCAAAAGAAAGAAAAAAAACCTTTACAAGTCACCTTCAATGAGGCATTCTCTCAATCACTAACTGATTCTCTCAGCATACAGCTAAAAATGAAAAATGAATTAAATGTCACCCTCACAATGGATTTAAACACTAAGTAAATGTCCTAGATTTGTCATTTTTTTCTCCTATGGAAATTCTGGAAAAAAATAAAACTGGCCAATCAACCCACTATCTGATCAACAAAAATTATTGCTAATTTTATACTGTTCCCAGAGGGCATATAAAGTTAGTAGACATATGAACAGAATTCCATATATTACCTTAGGGAAACAAACCAGAGTTTCCACCTCTTTGGCCAAAAATGAATAGACTGATGATGCTGAGTATTCTTCAATGTCTAACATGGCATAAAGCCTCTCTCATAATACTTTTCCTGTTAGCTTTATGAATCAATCTGTTGCAGACTGACTTAAAAGCTTTTCTTCTCTATCCCTGCTGGTAAAATGCAGCAGAATTTGGGATTCCGGAGAAGATCAAAAAATTATTCCCCATTATTATTTTGTGTGGGTTTTTGTCCAATAAGTTTCAAACATTTGGGGATTTCACAAGGCTCAATTCTTGATGTTGTTCTGTGTATATTTGTTTCTATAGGGAAATTGATTCAGAAACTAGTTGATATGACTTTGTGTATAATATATTGTTTTTCTAACTGAGATCATCTAAGGGGCTTTATAAATTGACTAAATGGTTACCTAAGAGACATTCTGAACATGTAATTACTATAATATAGTATATAAAGAAGCCACATTTTTGTCAATTATGTCTTTTTTTGGATTGATGCTGTTTCTGTGTTTTGAAATTGCTGTTAGTAAATAGACCAGAAAATCTTCCATAACTTTTAAAAATAAGGTAATTTTTTATCCTGAAATTTTTACTTACATTACTAAATCTTTAAATTATCCCTGTCATCAACAAAGCTTTCCCAAATAATCTTTTGAGGCATGTTCAGTTATTAATTTATGTTTTCACTAGAAGATTTACCCAGTTTTGCCAGGTCCTTAGGGCAGGGGGCCAGCAGTGTGTCGGGGGTGCTGGATTCAGGACAGGGCTTTGGTGTCATGGGAGGATGGGTGCAGGATGCTGGGGTCAGAAGGTTGAGAGTGAGGATTGGAGGGAGAGGAGGGGTTCAGAGCAAGGGGTCCCATCCAGCACAAGCCTAAACCTACTTCCCCGGCCACCAGGGGCTTTTTTTCCTCCCTCCAGCTCTGGCACTGTGGCCTAGGGCTGGGAGGGGGGAGAAGGGTTTAGGGCAAGGGGATTACTTATTTGGTGTGCTGGGAGGCAAGATGACAGAGCCCCTAGTCCTGCTGGCCACTCACTTGATGTTACAGCTGGCCCCAGTGGACACTCTGCAGGGTAACTCTCCCCTGCAGGCTCACTGCCCCCCAGTGGCCACTCTCATACTGCATCCCTCCAAACAGCAGCCCCAACTTTTGTATGTTATGGAAAACAATCTTTTCCTCAGGGCTTCCATTGTCCTGGCACAATCAAACTCTGGCCTTGTTTTAAGTTAGGGTAAGAGGAAGCTGCATACCAATTTGGTGGCCTTAGCTTTTACTGTTTAGGGGGGGTTCTTGAACAAATGGACTCACACAGACAGATACACTCTAAAACATATATATTATATCCCATCTGTAATCGGTCTTGTTGGAATGCCTAGATCTTTCAGATTGTACATAAAAAGTAATCTAACCATAATTCTGCAGACTGAAAAACAGAGATACCATCATGTCTGGTCATTATGTTGATAAGCATGGCAAAAATAGATAGGGTATGTCTACACTACAGCACTAATTCGAATTAATTTAGTTTGAATTAGTTAATTCGAACTAAGCTAATTCGAATTAGCGCATCTAGACTTAAAAACTAGTTTGAATTAGCATTTTGCTAATTTGAACTAGCACGTGCACACTGATTGGACGCTGGGTCGCATTTAAGGGCAGCAGAAACCGGTTCCGGCAGGGCATCAGGTCAGTAGTTGCTTTGTGTGGCTGCTGTCTGAAGCTATCTGAGGCTCGTGCTTAAAGGGACCCCCCCCGGACAGCTGGTTCGCAGTTTCCCCGCTTGCTTGCCTACCTCACCGAGGGACAGCAAAGAGTTTTTCTCTGCGCCTGCCTGTGTTGGTGGTTCCCTTTGAGGACACCGCCGCAGTTGGCAACATGGAGCCAGAGCTCGCCCTGGGCTTTCTGGCACAGTTTTTGGACTTGCTGCTGCAAGCCTGCCAATAATGGTGCACGTCAGCCCCCTACCTCTCCACCTGGCCTCCTCGGGGGCCGTGGAGGAGCTGCAGCAGTGCCCAGACGCCAGCGTACCCCGCCGCATCTGGACACCAGCAGCGACTGGTGGGACCGCATCGTCCTGGAGCGCTGGGGAGACAGACAGTGGACCGAGAACTTCAGGATGAAGAGGGACACCTTCCTGGAGCTCTGCGAGTGGCTCGCCCCTGCTCTGCAGCAACAGGACACTCGCATGAGGCTCACCATCCCCCTCCAGAAGGTGGTCCGCCTTGCCGACCCGGACGCCGTCATCCGGGGGTTCGGTGCCCTCGGCTTCCCCAACTGCAGGGGGGCCATCGACGGGACGCACATCCCCATCCATGCCCCGGAACACCAGGCCTCCCAGTACATCAACAGGAAGAGGTACTTCTCCGTGCTCCTGCAGGCTGTGTGTGACCACCGGGGCCAGTTCATGGACATTAATGTGGGCTGGTCCAGCAAGGCACATGACGCCAGGGTGTTCCGCTACTCCTCGGTCTGCCAGAGGCTGCACGCCGGGACCTTTTTCCTTGACCGCCACATCAGGACATGCCTGTGTGCCTAGTGGGGAATGCGGCCTACACCTCAACCCCTTCCGCCAGGCCTTCAATGCAAGGCACACCAGGGCCCGCATTGTGGTGGAGGGGGGCCTTCGGACAATTGAAAGCACAATTTAGGTGCCTCCTCACCCGCCTCGACCTCACCAAGCACAATATCCCTCCAGTGGTGGCAGCATGTTGTGTGCTGCACAATTTGTGTGAGCAGAAGGGGGAGGCTTTCCTGCCAGCCTGGATGGCTGAGGGTGACTGCATGGCTGGCCAGTACGCTCAGCCCCACACCGCCGCCATCCGGGAGGCCCAGCAGGGGGCCATCCGGATCCGGGAAGCCCTGCGGGAGAGCTTCCAAGTGGATGAGGAGAACTGAACTCTCCCTGCGTGCCCCACTGGGGCCTTCTTCCACCCTCCTGTCCTTCCCCTTTCCCCTCCCTAACCCCCCTTCCTAATGTCAAATAAACACACCTGTTTTGACAACCAAAATCTCTTTTATTTTACATAACTGTGGTCGGGGTCGGAGAAATGAGGATGGGAGAGGGGAGGGGGAAACTTGGGAGGAGGGAGCTAGAAGGGGGAGGAAGGGAAGAGAAATCTCAGGCTTGGGGGGTCCTGCTGGCTCTCTCGTCTCGCAGCACTGCAGGTGAGGAGGTGTCAGGGGGAGTGGGTGTGGAGGGTGGGGCAGGAGGGACGGGGGGTGCGGAGGAAGCAGGAGGGGGAGCAGAGGTGGGAGGAGCGAGAGCTGGGACGGCCGCAGGGGCCGGAGCAGGAGGAGGCAGGAACCTGTCCACCAAGGTCTGTAGGTGGCCTCTGAGGGCCTTCTCCTCCAGCGCCTCCAAACTCCGCTGCCACAGCTGCAGGTCCTCCCGGACCCAGTGGTCCTGGGTGCGGAGCTGGTGCTCTAGGAGCTGCAGGTGCCGCTGCTGGTACTCCTCCTGGTTCCTGATGCGCCTGCTGGCCCGGGTGCGGGTGGCTGTTGCAGGCGAGGTGGTGTGCCCCGCAGTCCCAGGTGCTGCGGCTGTGGACAGCGTGAGCCCCCAGGAAGTGGTCCGGGGCCTCAAAGTGGAGGCAGGTCTCCGGATCGGCCCCTGGCTGGCAGGCCCTGGAGTAGGATTGCCACAGTTCCTTAATTTTGCAGCGGACCTGCTCCCCCCCAAACCTCAATGAGGTCCACGATCTCCGCACTTGACCAGGTGGGCGCCCGCCTCTTGTGGCCCTGGGCAGGCTCCTGGGAGCTGCCAGCCTGGTCCTGGGAGGAGGGGAAGGGCTGGGTGGCATCGGGTGGCTGGCTCATCCTGTGCCAGGTGCAGGGTCGGGCTGGGTGCTGGCAGGTTTGCAACTGGCACAAGCACTGTAGCCAGACCATGCCCCTTTAAGGGCTCCGGGGCCGGGAGAGGGGGAAGAAGAGTTTTCCTGGTTTGGCCCAGAGTGGCCACCAGGGCAAGCTGGGAAGGGCTAGCCTCCCACTAGATCGAATTAAGTGGCTACACAGCCCTTAGTTTGAACTACTTAATTCGAACTAGGTGTTGGTCCTCGTAGAATGAGGTTTACCTAGTTCGAATTAAGCACTCCGCTAGTTCGAATTAAGTTCGAACTCGCGGTTTGTATGTATAGCACCTATGAAAGTTAATTCGAACTAACGGCTGCTAGTTCGAATTAACTTTGTAGTGTAGACATACCCATAGATATTTTCATTGGCATCCATTGAGGTTTTAGATTTACTTTAATTTTTTAGGGTATATGGGGCCTAAACTAGAACTAACTAGTTTCTAACTTCTCCCTCTACATATATTTCTGGGTCATTGGATATGAATGAGAGAATGGAGAAAGGAATGGGGGAGTCTCTTCTCAAAATCCATTCCAGATGCATTCCTAAATAGTGGAATCCCACAAGACCAGTTGAAAAGATTCTGCTATTCTGTGCAAAAATTAATCAAGAAAAGCATTCAACATTTGAGCACTACTGAACACATCTAGTCTACATCTAGAGCTGAACTCTGAACCCTAGTCTGAGCCAAATACAAATTCTGCCTTTTCATTCCCACCTCCTCATACAGGCTTTACTTTTAACACAATTTACCACCTTGTGTCAAGAATGGTTAGGTACTTCTGACTGATAATGCTTTTATTCTACTTCTAATGTTCTTTATAGAGTTTCCTGAGAGATGAAGGGCTACATGCTACTTTTATCATATATCCTTGCTCAGAAACTCTTCGCAAGACAAGAATAAAAATACACTAATAAGTTTTACATAAATAAGTAGCAAAAGTAACAAATTTGGTAAGCACTGTACAAACAAGTAGGAAAAAGATATTGACTCAAGGATTTTATATTCTGAACAGATGACATATGGACATGGATTAGCGCCTTAGTTTTAAATTTACCTCAGTAGTTATACACCTTTAATTTTAAAATGGATTATTAAAACTTACAATGCCAGAAGTTAGATTTCTCTAGGCATTCATTTTTACTGATGAAAACATGGCAGAGTTAATAATTAATGTTGGCCAGTTTAATTGATTTCTGATCATTTAAGTTTATTAGTTACCCTATACTTTTATTGGTGTCTCCCACACCAAAAATGTCCTTTATACATGGCATAGGAGAACTCTTAAAGTCTACCTGCAAGCTAGCTGGCTTAGTCCAGGGCCCCCTGACCTGTGTTCAGGCCTGTAAGTAAAGGTCCAACAGTAACTTTCAACCCACAGGGCCTGAGGGCAGGGCAAGCAGAAAGGCAAATGCAGTCCCCCAGTCAATAAGGCCCCTGCCCCTGGGTCAGGGCGCGGCAGCAAAACAAACACAGTCCTACAGTTAGACAGACACTGGCCCTAGTTCAGGGCAAGGCAGCAAAGCAAGCACAGTTCCATAGTGACTAAGGCTCGGCCCTGGTCCAGGGCGGGTCAGCAAACAAATGCAGTTCCAGTTATTAAGACCCAGGCCCTGGTTCAGTGCAGGGCAGGCAAACAAATGCTGTTCCCCAGGCCTGAGCGTGGAAGAGAAGACGGCCACCCAGTATTCGAGGTGGTGGGGGGGGGGGGAGACAGGCCCTCCCTTCTTCACTGCATCCTGACCCAGAGCCCTAGCAGTGGCAGCACTGGCTGCCACTGGCATCAGTGGGGATCTGGCCACGACATGCTGACACGTTCTAGAATGTTATGAGATCAGCCTTCCCCTGGGCCATTTCCTAACTCCCCCTCCACATCTACCTAGCTCAACGCCAGGTGCTGATCCTCAGGATCATGGTAGTTTGAACCTTTGGGAAGAATGGAAAAGGTCTCCTCTTCAGAGCAAATGTCTGGTTGTTCAGGCCAGTCCTCAGCCTCTGCAAGGTCCTCCAGACCCTCCTGGCTTGGGAGCTCAGGGCAGGTCTCTGCTTCCTCCAACAGCTGGGGCCTTACTGAGATCCTGGGCTGGGTTTTTTGCTCCCTGCCTCCTGCCTCCCTCCCTTCCCCCCGAAGAGTTAAAGGGGTAGGACCCGGCTTGGCCCCCCTGGGCTCAGAGAGGGGTTCTTCCCCCTCAGGGTCAGTGAGCGGCCACCCCTGTACACTGCTGCTGTACAGTACTTATACTTACATGGTCCCCCTTATTGTAGTGTCAGAGCATCTCACAATTTATTATCCCAAACAGAGATAAGAAAGTGCTATTATTATTTTTCAGATGGAGAGCTGAAACACAGAAAATAAGTGAGTTGCCAAAGGCAACAAAGCAAGTTTATGGCTTAGTCTTGTGAGGATTAGATTTTTATTAGTTAAATGCCAGAAAACAGTAATTTCACATATACAGACAAAAAATATTTAAACTGATCATAATGAAAATTTACAGATAGGCAAAGAAAGAGAAATGCTGCTCGAAAACTTTAGAGTTTGAATTTAGATATTTACTTTGATGTGAGAGTGACAATTTCCTTAACAGTTATAAAGGGTTGACTTTTTGAATCTTAACATCTATTGTTTTTATTGTCTTCTCCTCGCTATTTTCTGGTATACCTTCTAATTTCCCACATTAGTGAATTTTTTTTTAAAATGCTCAAATGTAAACATCTATGTTATCCATCACATTTAAAAATCAAATCCTGCTAAGCCTATTTACAGCAGAGTGGGAACATGCTAATACCCTAGCCACTGAACCATCCTCTCTCTCTATCTAACCCTATGAAAAAACACGTCTGTGACAGGCAGGAAGATGCTGAAGACAAGAGAGGAAAAACAAACAAATAAACAAACATGGGGGAAAATAGAGATTTTTCAGACAGAACCGGGGCAGATAGAAGACATTTTAAATGGACAGGTGAAAGATGGCAATGACTAGATTAAAGGAGACCTGGGAGTGGACTTCACAGTAAACCTACTTCCCAAAATTCCCCAGTAAAACAGGCAAATCTGCAAGTCACAGCAAGTTGTGGCATAAGAACAACCAGTTCTCTCCAACACCTCCACAAAGCAGATGGCTTCCACTCTCCGGGTGAACAAGAGCATTGTACTGCCTCAGCCTGAACTTTAAAGTTTAAGATCAGCAGTATTTTAACATTCTGATCAATTTTTATTTAAATAAAAGCATAGGCACTTAACTAAATTGTCATCTTACGGTAGTGTCCGCCAGCCAAAAACACCATTACAAAGACAGATCTATTACACCAGAATCCTAAAAAAATTCTGCAATGTAATAAAAGAAAGTAATATTATTCTTAATCTGTCAGCATACCCTCCCTCTCATCCTTCCCTTTTCCCTTCACCAAAAAACAAAACACCGTCATGAAGCACTTGAGATAGTACAGCAGTAAAAAAAATTAAAATGAAACACGTTGTATCTTTCTGACAAAAGTATGAATTGACAATACTGACACACTCCATGCTAGGCTGCAGCAAGCTAGGAAATAAAGCAGTATTTATGCTAGGTGGTGTTCCACATTATCTTGCCACTATCTTTCTGCTAGAGGTCTTCCATCACATGGAGGAATTTGTTTAAGGGCATGTTGTGTGTCAAGGCTACACTAATTCAATTTCTTAGTGCAATAAGACATAGGACACAATAAAGATTGTAGAATTGTATAAAATTTGTATGTAAAATTAATGACCCATGGAAGTGAGAGTCTGTTGATAGTAGGTCACAATCATACTGGAGAGAAAACTGCTTTCTAAAGTTATGGTCTTCTACTGTTTAAAATCCAAGTTCATCAAAGAATCTAAGTACATGCCAATCAACCTGGTTTTATGAAAAAACAGGTTGTGTCAACCAGTTCATTTTTTCAGGGGATTATAAATTAATGGTTACTGCACTAATATCTCTAGACTTTTTAGTGCCATGTATAGGGATTGCCAGATGGTTTCAACAAAAATACCGGATACACTTGACATTACATCACAATCTACATTACATCTCATTTAGAAAATACCAGGCATTCATATTTTCTCAATTTGTTTCCCGAACGGAAAGCTCAAATACTGAACTGTCCGGTTCAGAACCGGACACCTGGCAACCCTCGCCATGTATATTCCAATTTTAAAAAACTGCATTATAGAATATCAATAAAGCAAACATTAAATGGATGAAGAAGCAGTTTACTGAAATCTTAAAAAGTGCTAAATGGGGCTGTTTCTGATGAAGTTCCAAGGGGGTCAGTAATAGGTCCTACACTATTCAGTTTTTTCAAAGTAGTCTTGCAAAATCACTGCTCATAATATGTGCAGATGACACAAAGGTTGGCAGAATGATGAGGACAGGACTGTCATTCAGAGCACTTTGGATCACTTGGTAAACTACACGTCCATTCAAACAAAATAAATTTTAATATAGCAAATGGAAAATTATACATCCAGGAACATGAAATGCAGGCCATCCCTACAGAATGGAAGAGAGTTTACTGGAAAGCGGACTCTGAAAAGGACTTTGAGGTCACAGTGGAGAAACAAATCAACATGAGCTCCCAGTGCAAAGTTGTAGCAAAATGGAATATTGCGATTTGTGGCATGGTATTAAGAAAGAAAATACCATGTATACTAAGGTGGCACAACAGATGTACCATTACTGTTGTACAATTATGACAAATCTTGTAGGGAGGGGACATATCCCTCCCGGCTGGGAGAGACTCACTGCTTTGTCTTCAGCAGGGAGCTGCTGCTCTAGCTGAGGGAAAAGTGTCCCTCCCCGAGCCAGGCAGCTCCCTGCATGGAGCCGAGTCCCAGGTTGAGCAGGGCTCATTATGCAGCTGCGAGGCCATGCTACCATGCAACTTAAAAGGAACCTTGTTGCCAGTGGCAGCAGGTTTGTATAATTTTTGGTGGTGCCCCATTAGCCACACCCCCTGACCTCTGTTAACCACGCCCTGATCCCCATTAGCCACACCACTGACCCCTGTTAATTATGTCCCCTGATCCCCATTAACCAGGCCTCTGGAGGTAACATGCTCGGGGTAAGATGGACACATGACCAGAAGTAAAAGGTGTCATGTCATGCCTCTTGAAGGACTTTTCCCACCATCCTCCTACCAACAGGGATTAGTTTGGCCCCCACCAAGCCCCCCGCATGCAACTATCCTGCAATTGCTTTAAACCAATGTGTGTGACATTAACTCGGGGGCAGAGAGGCAGGGGGAAGTGTTCCTTCTAAGGCTATGTCTACACGCGTGGCTTCTTGCGCAATTACTGCCTTTCTTGCGCAAGAACCCACAGAGCATCCACACTGCCCGCTTGCTCTTGCGCAAGGAAATTTACAGTATGGCATGGTAAGAGAGGGCGTCTTGCACAAGAGCTATGCTCTTTTCTAACAGGTGGAAGATCTCTTGCACAAGAGGGCAGTGTGGATGCTCGGCAGGGATTTCTTGTGCAAGAAACCCCTATGGCTAAAATGGCCATCAGCTTTCTTGCGCAAGAGAGCATCCACACTGCCATGGATGCTCTTGTGCAAAAGCACAGCTCTCACATGGCAGTGTGGACATGTTCTTGCGCAAGACTTCTTTTGCAAGAAGCCGCAAGTGCAGACATAGCCTAAGAGTTTCCTCCCATGAGCAGAATGAATTTTGTGTTGTGTACCAGTACTAAGTTCATGTGGCTTGTTTGGATGTGCCACTGTGGCACCCAAGTTAATAAATATTTTATAAACCTTTACCTTTTCTCTCTGCTGCCACGTCTCCTCCCCTTGCTCCATCAGCTCCCCTGGAGCCTACTGCCCCCCAACTCCTCACCCTCCTCTGCTGTCCTGACTTCTGCCCTTCTCACTGCCCTCAGCCCTTCTGCGACCTGCCCCCCTTCACCAGACCTTCTCTGCCCCGTGTCCACTCCTCCAGTAGCCCCACTCTGATCATGTGAGCTACCCCTCCTCATCCCCTCTTCTAACACCTCCCTCGACACACCTGCCCTGCCTCTCTCCTCTGGTGCTGGTCCCTCCCCTGCAGGTGTCTGCCCTTCTGCTTCACCCCCAGAATCTCCTGGCACCTGCACCTTCCCTTAGCCCTGCACCCTTCTGGTGTCTCCCCCCTCCCTTACTGCCCCTACCCCCTTTGCCCTCTTTTTCCCTGATGCCCACCCCCTCACCACTCTGCCCCCATTGCCCTTATGCCCCTCCGTGCCCTCACACATGACTTGCTCCATCTCCACCTCTCATGCCCACCCCTTCTTTCAAGCCTTCTCCCAGCACCTTCCCCTCCCCCCTTTAGTCCCCAATGCCATTACCCTCTCCTCTCCCAGCATCACTCCTCTCCTTCCCCCGACACCTTCCCTCCTGCCCTTTTCCTCATTGTCTGCACTTGGACCCCTGGCATTTGTCTCTCCTCCACCCTGTCCATGGTACCTTCCCCTTTCTTCCTCCTCCCCCGCCGTACAAGTCTCTTCCTCTCCCACCCTTTCCCCCCGCCCCTCCCCTACCTTCCACTTTGTGAGGCTGGAGAATGGCGCTCGGGCCCCAGAAGTCCTTGGACTCCGAACCCGGAGCTAGACCACGCGGCACAATGCCATGCCAAGCAGTTTTAAAGTCCCAGGCTGTGACGTGACGTGACGTCACGTCACGCCTGGGCGTCTCCCCACTCACCTGCAAATGCCACACATGGCGGCAGCAGCTGGCAAGGGGGAGCTGGACTGAAAGCTGCGCACAGCAGGAACAGGGATGGAGCCGGGGGGGATGCTCTGGGGCTAGGGTGGGATTATTTAAATAATTGCCGCTTCATTTAAATTAAAATGGCTGCCGTGCTGTGCCGATCAGCTGTTTGGTGGCACAGAGCAGTAGTCTGAACGCTCTGCGGTCGACAACAAAGGCATTTGTCAACCGCTCCATTATGACTCGTGGGATGAGGTTTACTGGGGCGGTCGACAAATACCTTTGATGTCGACCGCGGAGCGTCCAGACTACCACGCTGTGCTGCCAAACAGCTGATCGGCACAGCACAGCAGCCATTTTAATTTAAATGAAGCGGCGATTATTTAAATCGCCGCTTCATTTGGGTATGTCTAGCAAACTAATCTACATGGCTCTGGCGATAGAGCCATGTAGTCTAGGCATACCCTTAGGTGCTACAGGACCATTATTGTTTTTTAGTTTTTTTAGTAACAGACTAACATGGCTACCCCTCTGAAACACTTCACAGGTTTAAGAACATTTTTAGAAGACCAGCAGTAGTGTGATAACATGTAACAAGGAGTCCACATCCATATTGGCCAATAAAACTTCTGTGGCTCATTTACCACATAGCTATTTTTCCTTAAGAGTTTATTCATTGCTTTTGACCTCCCAGGTATATAGTTTCTGTAATAAAAATGTTCCATTATACTATAAAACTTGGCCAGTTTTCTGACAACCTTACAATCAGATAACTAATATCCCTACTGGTATTGGAATTGGGAACATAATTATAGAAATTCCCATTCTATAATCTTCCTTAGGGTGTTCCAGAACAGAGTTTTCAGTCAGAGGGCAACATCCATTTGAGCATATTTCTTACCTTTCCTTCCTCCATATGCACTTTTATGCTTCTTCCATTTGTACTGTGTGTGTTCAGTTCACATTTGGACAGATGAGTGAAAAATAATTTTACCTTTCTCCCTCAAATGGGAGCAAAATGGTGCTTCAAAAACAAAGGGGATACTGAATATGTCCAAATTATCATATATTCCTTACCTCTGTATACATATGGCAGCCAGATCTTTCAAGCTTGTTGGCAAATATGCTAGCATTATTAACAATTTTTATTGGTTTTAGCAGTTAATATGTGCTAAATTTTAAAGGTTCTGTGTATCTTTTTGCATAATTCACTGTTGCAAACTACACACATCAAATATAAGATTTTGCGTAGAACTGGCACTGCAGATAGCCAGTACAGAGCCACAGGAAAATACTGGCTACAGCAGTATGGAAGCCAGATATCAGTCAATTTATTAAAAATGTTCAATTTGCAAGGACTACATTTTTTTCCCATTCTTAAAATAAACTAATACATCATCTCAGATATTTTGATTTGGTAAATACTGACTTTTTAAGGAGAACCACTATATGTGATTATAATTCTTTAAGATTAATCATGTATGTCACTAGTATGCTCCTAGACAGAAAGTAGATGCATTTATAGGAAACAAAACTTGGGACAGTATATCCTATGGAAATTTCAAATCAAATAAACACTGCCAAATCCTACCTTTTAAGAATAAATACTCCTGTTCTAACTCAAATTAAATACAGGCAGTCCCCGGGTTACATGGATCCAACTTACATCGGATCCCTACTTACAAACGGGGTGAGGCAACCCCACACTAGCTGCGCTCTCCCCCCCCCCCCCCAGCAGACCGCCGAGTCGCGCCGTGGTCCCACCGCCCACGTCCTCCGCGGCTTTTCTCAGCAGACATCTCAGCTTGAGAATAAAGGACTGAGGGAAGTGAGGTGTGGGAGAATAAAACTGAGCTCTGGAGAAATGTTTGGCTCGAGTTTCCCCTACAATATGTTCCAGTTCCGACTTACATACAAATTCAACTTAAGAACAAACCTACAGTCCCTATCTTGTACGTAACCCAGGGACTGCCTGTAATAGTAGACTATGCTATAACAAAGTAAGAGATGGCAGTCTGTTGTAATGACAGATCTTTTGTAGGGACAGTTGATGACTCATTATGAAACCTTAATTGAATAATCACATCGCAGCAGTGATGGAGATTGGGTCACTTGAAGAGATTTGGAAGAATGGGCCACAATGCAACAAGAAGAAATTTAGTACAAATAAATCTGAAATCCAACATAGTATTTTGAGATGAAAAACAGACAAATATTTGGGGACAGCTACTGTACATCATTTAGAAAGTAATACATTTGCTGAAAATCTTAAGTAAATTAAGTGAATAAAATGCAAAACAAAACTGCAACACATGTATGTAGAGCAGTGGCTCCCATCCTTTTCCAACATATGGATCTCTTTTCAATCTGTTAACATTTTATGGACCCCCCAATAATATAGCTATGCCTGCACATCCCTCAGCCCCCTGAGCTATGTTCCTCAGCCCACTCTGTTTCTGAGGGACTTGCTGGCTGCAAGCACAGAGCCTCTTAGTTCCTAACTTTCCGTTGACCCCCTACAGTACTGTCACAGAGCACCAGGGGTCCGCAGACCACAGGTTGGGAACCACTGATGTAGAGAAAAAACTACTGTTGTACTAAAATGTATTCACATAGCCATGGCGTTAACAGAACTCCAGATACTTCAGTTTCAGAAAGGTCATTCAGAGAATAGACAAGTTACAAAGGAAAAGAACAATGATTCGTTAAAAGATTGATGGATAAGTCACAAAGAAGGACTAAATGTACATGGTTTGTATAGAAGATTCAAGATAAGACTATCAATATCCATCAGATAACATTACACATTAAGGAAATGTATAAATAATTTGTAATTATAGAAGTTGATTAAGAGTGCAAAGATCTAATGCTATAGTAAAGAATGAAAAATTAACGCTACACCTTCAGAATTTTAAAAGTAAGAAAGCCTGGACAAGTGAAGAAAAATACAAAATTGTGGGAGAAGGTACCATCATCATACATTTTTAAAAGAAAAAATGGGGAATTAGATGATAAATCAAGTAGTTTTGGGGAACCATAATCTCATTATTCAAGCAACTTATTATTCATCAAAGTATTTACATTCGTTTTTTATAATGGATATATATGATGAACTGTGATTGGTGCAAAAGAGCTTAGAATATAGACTAAACTTTGTCATAGGTTCAAGTATTCGGCAATCCAATGTATATTCTCTCTCAATAACATCTTTTATTTTAAAATATTTTCCATTACTTAGATATTTACATTTTATGGCACGTAATGTTAGGCTACCTTAGCCACACTGATTATCAAAGTATGTTTTCAAAGATGCTCTTTATCAAGAACATGAAAACATTGGGTATTTGTAGAAAAATGTATCTGAACTACTGTAGAATTTTAAACTAATTTATGGAGCTGGCTATGGATGATTTTTCTAATATGAAACACCTGGAAAGGTCTGAAGGGGAAGAGAGCTGTTTAATTATGTAAACAACTGTTCAGTTGTTATGATATGGAATTTCATTCAAATGCTAAAGACAATTGTCATCTATAATGAAGAGATGTTTTGTGCCTTCAAATCAAAACAATGAACTAAAACTGCAAATAAATAACATCAGCTGCACTAGAGAAAAAATGATGCAGAAGTATTTGACATTATTGAAAACACATTGGTTTTGCTCTTAAATCTTATTTAGAATGTGTTTCCCACAAGTTAAAATTGTCTTAAGACTGCTATTTGAAGAGAAGACATAGCAGTAAACTCTTTGTCCTGATGAAATCTAACCTTTTGCTACAAAATATTTTTCTGTTAACAGCTTATCAAAGACCATCAAAAACAGGATCACCCAATGTCTGTCTCCTTATTCACTTAATTAGGCTGTCACAATGTGCTTGAGAGATATTTGATAGCATTACCAATTTCACCCTTAAAATAGCTCTGAATATTTTAAAAGTTGGAACAGACAAGACTGCTCTGACTCATTTTGTAGTTACTAAACTTCAGTTTGACCACTGAAGATGATTCTTAAATATATAAACAAATGACTTTAAGCATGATAAACTTAAACAACCTCAAATAGTCTGGTAGCACTTTAAAGACTAACAAAACATGTAGATGGTACCATGAGCTTTCTTGGGCACAGCCCACTTGATGTCTTTCAACTTTGTGATACACACATGAAAGAGTGGCTTTCAAGAAGTGCACACCATTCATCGAAACCACAGCAGAATGGTTTAATTAATATTTTAGTAACATTCCTTTTATTTTCCAAGAACAATTTATACACGAGGTGTGGAAAGAGTAAGTTGCATAATTAATGCAAATGACAAACTGTATTCTATTTTATTATAAGCCAGACAATGTATAATACTGAATTGTTTGTTAAATGTAAGTCAAACAGCCAGGACAAGTTCATTAAAAGGCTAAAATATAGTGGCCCATGTTTCTGAACAGCAGCAGCAGAAGAGTGCTCATAAAAGGAGGTTGTGGAGGAGGTAGTGGAGGAGGTAATGGAGGTTTATGTTAGACTACTCTAACCCTCCCCTGATTGGGGGACATCCTGCTGCTGATCTGAGAGTGTAATTAGACCAGCTCTTTAATGGGACAGCTGTTGATGGCCCTAAAGTTCCATTCCAACAGTGAGGGATCAGAGGGCTATTCACATTAATTTTTTTTAGTTAGATTAAACAACAGTGGTTCCATAGCAGCTTAGAGACTAACAAAAATATATAAATAGAATCATGAGTTTACGAGGGCACAACCCACTTCTTCAGATGACAAAGGGATGCCCTAGCCAACCTTCCCTTTCTGCTGGTTAAAACATGTAGAAGTGAAAACAATACAATTATATCAGATAAGCTATGCAAAGACTGCAGTTTTTCCGGGATACTGAAGGTATACCGGAAAAACTCTGCTGCATCCAGAGAACACATCCACTTTTTCAGAACAATTTCTGAAAAAGTGGGCTCATTCTTTCAGCATCCCTGTATTCCTCATTTTATGAGGAATAAGAGATGTTCCAAAAGAGGAGGTTTTTCTGACATTTGGCCCCGTGTACACAGGCCAAATGTCGGAAAAGCCTCTTCTGAAAAAAAAAACGAAAAGGAGATGCAAATTGCAATTTGCGTATCTTTTTCTGAAAAAAACTCCCTGCAGTGTAGACATAACCTTATAGTTTACTATTTATTTCTTTGATGTTACATGACCAAAACAAACAAAAAAATCTACTTCTCACCTTCTCTGTGGGTGATTTCTATTGAGACATCAGTTCCTTCTTCTGCTCTGCTAGCAGTACCTGTCTTGATTGTCCATTTACCATTTTTTTTATAATCACCTTTGTGTTTGCTCCCAAGAATTTCCCTATAAACATCCACAGAGCCAGCATGTTTTCCTTAAGGTCCCCCATACTCCTCAAACTCTCTTCTGCTATGTTAATTATACAACCCTTAAAATAACAGTCTTTGAGAGCTTCACAATGTTTAATGATTTTGTTCTAGCAGTACAAAACCCACCATTTTACAGATAGGAATCTGAGGTACAGAGGCCCAAATCCACCAAGGGACTTAAGAATTACAACACCTAAATTTTAGGTACATAGCCACGCAATAGAATCTACAAACTCTGGATTAAGCACACAGGATCCCTATGAAATGCACAGGGAAAGAGAGGTACCTAAATTCAATCCACAAGAGTCAGCATACTAGATAGGGAACCAGTTACACTAGCCAATAAAGCTAAAGAGACAGAAGGGGTAGGTCCTAAGCTCTGCCCCTCTCAGACAGTTCACTAATTAATTCTGGGATGAAGGGAAATGCCTATCTCCACACAGGATCTACACCCATTAACCCTCTTCTGGAGTCGAGTGACAGAGTCAGATAACAAAGTCATTTCTTGCAAGAAAGATGATAGCACACACCTAACTCCACACAAAAAAGTAAGAGATGGCAGCAGTGATGGCAGCTTTCCTTGAAACCCAGGTCTCCAAAGAGCCCTAACTACTGGACTGCCTTTCCTCTACTATGATGCCTACAAAAAATAGACATTGGTTAAGCAGCTGGTGTTCTAGAAACATTGCTTATCATGCTATTTATAATCATCTCAGTTATCTTTTTCTGCTTCATTTACTTTTTCTCATGTCCCCCTCATTGTTTCGCCTTATAGTTAGACTATATTTACCTGATAGCTAGGGGTGTGATTTTCCTGCTTATGTTCACACACTCTTTGAGTTAGCACATGTATAAATAGCAGTGTAGCCATGGTAATACAGGTAGCAGCAGAGGTAGCAAGGCTAAGCTGTGCTCAATACAAAACCATCTGAAACTATGTGTTTGGTATGGATAAGCCAAGTTACCGCTGGTACTACCTATGCTACCACAGCTCCTTGATTATTCATACTATCACTAGCTCTTAGTGAGCTAGCAGAAGCACCTGTTCATGAGCAGGGCAAGTTACTTCTGTGCTCTGAGCTAGGAGTGTAATTCGTAAAATCTGGGCTCACAACATGTTTCTGCATGGTGCATAGCACAATGAAGCATGCACAGTGCACAATGGAAGTTGGGAGAAGCTAAGCCTCCCCAAACCTTCACTAATTATTTCTGGTGGGGGGGACGACGACACAGTGGGGCTCAGGGTTCCTCTGGATGGCTGCTGTTTGGGATGGTTGGAACTCGGGGAGGCTCAGGCGGATGAGCTGGGGTTCAAAGCTACTCAGTCAGGCTGGCTGGGCCTCCTTTAGCTGCAGTGGAGAGCTCTGGGCTCCCCTGACCAAAGGGTGAGGCAGACAGCTAGCCTCCCCAAATGGGTGTTCATGCATCAACCATGCAATGAGGTCTTGATGCCTGATTGAGGATTCTACATCAACAAACAACAATAAAGTAACCCTTTCACCAGGTGAAGTTGGCGGCACCAAAAAGGGAGAGATTCAATACCTAGGAATTCCTCTTAATAAAACAAACAGAACCAGTTTGAGCCTTCATCTTGTAATCTGGGAAAATTTACCACCACTCAAGATATCTTTAAGAGGTTATGCTTCTGCTCTCATAGGGTATGTCTACACTACAAAGTTAATTCGAATTAACAGTCGTTAGTTCTAATTAACTTTAATAGGGGCTACACATACAAACCGCTAGTTCGAACTTAATTAGAACTAGCGGAGCGCTAAATTCGAACTAGGTAAACCTCATTCTACAAGGAGTAATGCCTAGTTCGAATTAAGTAGTTTGAATTAAGGGCTGTGTAGCCACTTAATTCAAACTAGTGGGAGGCTAGCCCTTCCCAGGTTGCCTGGGTGCTCACTCTAGGCCAAACCAGGGAAACTCTTCTGCCCCCCTCCTGGCCCTGGAGCCCTTAAAGGGGCACGGTCTGGCTACAGTGCTTGTGCCAGTTGCAAGCCTGTCAGCACCCAGCCAGCAGACCCTGCACCTGGCACGTCATGAGCCAGCCACCCGCTGCCACCCAGCCCTCTGCCTCTTCCCAGGACCAGGCTGGAGGCTCCCAGGAGCCTGCCTGGGGCCGCAAGAGGCGGGTGCCCACTTGGTCTAGTGCGGAGAATGTGGACCTCATCAAGGTTTGGGGGGAGGCCTCCAACGTCCACCACCTCCGCACTAGCCACAGGAAAGCAGCCGTTTAAGGCAGGATAGCTGCCAGCCTGGCCACCAAAGGCCACATCCAAACCCAGGAGCAGGTTTGCATGAAAATCAAGTTGGTCCAGTGAGACCCCCCCAACCCTGAGCTTAGAACATAAGAATGGCCATACTGGGTCAGACCAAAGGTCCATCTAGCCCAGTAGCCTGTCTGCCGAGAGCGGCCAGCACCAGGTACCCCGGAGGGGATGGACCGAAGACAATGACCAAGCGATTTGTCTCGTGCCATCTATCTCCAGCCTTCCACAAACAGAGGTCAGGGACAGCGTTCCTACCCCCTGGCTAATAGCACTCCATGGACCCAACCTCTATGAATTTATTTAACTTCTCTTTAAACTCTGTTACAGTTCTAGCCTTCACAGCCTCCTGTGCCAAGAAGTTCCACAGGTTGACTATGTGCTGTGTGAAGAAGAACTTTCGCTTATTAGTTTTAAACCTGCTGCCCGTTAATTTCATGTGGTGTCCTCTAGTCCTTCTATTATGGGAACTAATGAAGAACTTTTCTTTATTCACTCTCTCCACATCACTCATGCTTTTATAGACCTCTATCATATCCCCCCTCAGTCTCCTCTTTTCTAAGCTGAAAAGTCCCAGTCTCTTTAGCCTCTTCATATGGGACCTGTTCCAAACCCTTAATCATTTTAGTTGCCCTTTTCTGAACCCTTTCCAAGGCCAAAATATCTTTTTTGAGGTGAGGAGACCATACCTGTACACAGTACTGAAGATATGGCATACCATAGTTTGATACTTCCCCTCCTCCTTCTTCCCCTGGCTTCCCCCTTCCAGCTCCCTCTTCCCAGTCTCCCCAGAGGTTAATCCCTCCTCCCCAGTTTTGTTAAATAAACAGAGTTTCTATTTTTGAACACTTGTCCTTTATTTTTTTACATCAGGAAGGGGGGCTAGGGAGGGATAAGTGGAAGGAGGTAAGGGAGGAATGGGGCACGAGCCCCTGATGGGGAGGATTAGGGTGGCTCTGCAGGCTTCTCGGGGCTCCTGCAGTCCCCCGACTGACCCCCCCGGATGGCAGCCTGCGGCAAGTGCCGCCGGGCTGATGGCCAAGTGCTGTGATGTGCCGAGTGTGAGCACTCCGGGCACTCCAAGACAGGACTGCTTTTCTGTCCCTCATCTAGTTAGACAAGCAAGTGGGGAACCATGAGAACTGTCTGACTGGGGTGGGGGTCAGGTCCCTTTAAGCACAGCCCTCGAATCACCTGAGGCAGCAGCTCCACGCTCTAAGTCCTAACCTGATGCCCTGTCGGCACTGGTTCCGGCCAGCCTTAACTTCGGTTCAGGGTCCATTCAATGTGGACATGCTATTTCAAATTAGCAAAATGCTAATTCGAATTAGTTTTTAGGTCTAGATGCACTATTTCAAATTAGCTTAGTTCAAATTAACTAATTCAAATTAAGTTAGTTCGAATTAATGCTGTATTGTAGACATACCCATAAGTACTAAGTCTGCACAACAAATGAGAACTTTTAATAAAAGGAAAAGGAAACCATGCATTAGTTTGGGAAAACACTAGAACCACATTCAGAATCCTGAAACTATGAGCAAACTCAACCTCACTGCATTAAGCAGTGCCCTCTATCTCAGTTGCCACGTTGCAGTGGAAAATTCCAATGAATGAATGTCCTTTTCATACAACCCTCCTCTCTACCTCCACTTTCTGCCACTCACAGTTCACAATCGTTGGATGGCAAAGATAAGAAGTTCAGAATTGTGGTCATGGGGTTCAATTCCAAAGGTGGGCATGGGAAGAAGTGGAGAAATTAAGCAATGAGTCTGTTGCCGCTTCTGCAACTGGCTCATAGCTGCCGCTATTTCTCTGCCACCACTTGTTGATGTCTATGCCACTGCTTCTCTGCCACAACTAGCAACTACTGCTGCGTCTCTTGGCTGCCACTAGACATGCTACTTGCTGTTCCCATAACCTCATGTTTGAGATTCCACCACTAGACCCAACTCTCAGCAATTTCAGCAGATATTAAGGACCTCACACCCACTGCAGTTTTTGTGTTCCATGTCCCCAAAAGTAGTCTAGAAGTTAAGCCTTAGGCTAACTCAGTAGTACTATCAGCCCTAGGAATCAACAATAGGAAAAGCGAAGTTACTCATCTTGGTGCAGTAACTGTCGTTCTTCGAGATGGTGTCCCCGCGGGTGCTCCATTCTGGGTGCTGGGCTTGCCCTGGCACCGCAGAATGGAGATTTTTCTGGAAGCATGTTGAGGATTCCGTCATGCAGTTCCCACTCGTGCTTTGTATGGAAGTGCCTGCTGAGAAAGTCTGCGGTCACATTCGTAGCTCCAGATAAGTAGGATGCCACAGGTGTTATTCCATGGCGAATGCACCAATTCCAGAATTGGATAGATTCCGCGCATAGGGAATGGGATCGAGCTCCGCCCTGACAATTTATGTAATACATGGCCATGACATTGTCCATGAGGATTCTCACCGTGGTGTTCTGGATGTGCTCACAGAAGTATTTGCAGGCATTGAATATCACGCATAGTTCTAGAAGGTTTATATGCAGACGCATCTCCAGTGCCAACCATTGACCTTGAGCTGAAAACAGCCCCACGTGGGCTCCCCATCCTAACAGGGACGCGTCGGTTGTGATGTGATATTGGGGCTGTTGTTGGTAAAAGGGTACCCCTGAGAGAAGGTTGCTGGGACTTGTCCACCAAAGAAGTGATTGGATGAAGGATTGTGGAGGTAAGACTGACCTGTGGATGTCGTTCCTGATGTGATTGTATACCAGTGTCAGCCAATACTGGAGGGCGCGGAAATGCAGTCTGGTGTAGCGTACCACATTTGTTGTGGCAGCCATATGGCCCATGAGTCTCAGGCAAGTGATTACTGGGATGGGAGGACTGCCTACGATGGTCTGAATGAGATCTTGGATAGCCTGGAATCTGCCAGGTTAGATAGGCTCTGGCTGTAATTGAGTCCAAATGAGCTCCTATGAATTCGGGATCTTGCGTCGGGTGCAAAATGGACTTTTGCTCATTTACGAGAAGTCTGAGGCTCTGAAAAGTTCGTTTGGTGACCTGAATCATATTCAGTACCTCGGAGGCGGTACGACTCTTGAGTAGACAATCGTCTAGGTATGGAAAGATAATTACTCCCTGTCTCCAGAGATAGGCCGCAACTACCACCAGGCCGCAACTACCACCAAGATCTTTGAGAACACTCTGGGAGCAGATGAGAGGCTGAATGGTAGAAATCTTCTGTGAGCTGGATGGATTGAAACATGAAAGTGAGCATCCTGGAGGTCAAGGGCCACAAACCAGTCCTAGCAATCTAGTGCGGGAATTATGGCAGCTAATGTGATCATTCTGAATCTTTGCTTTCGTAGGAATCTGTTCAAACTGCGGAGGTCTAGAATGGGTCACCAGCCTCCCGACTTTTTCTGAGCGAGGAAATAGTGGGAGTAAAATCTCTTGCCCTTGAATTTGTTCAGGACCAGTTCTATTGCCCCTAGAGAGAGTAAATGATTGACTTCTAAGCGTAGAAAGGCCTTGTGAGAGGGGTCCCTGAAAAGGGATGGTTTGGGATGATTGATAGGAGGGATGGAGGTGAAAGGAATGGCGTAGCCTGTTTGAACAATTTCCATTACCCATCTGTCCGTGGTAATTTTGGCCCATCGGTGGAAAAAGGGCTTCAGGTATTGAAGGAAAATCTGGGTAAACTGGTCTTTGATCCTGCCCAGAACTTTGTGTGCCCCTGACCAAGGCATCAAACTTGTTGCTAGTTGTTAGGTGTGGTCTGGGTACAGATATTCCCGTTGAGTTGTCATTGAGGCCTCTGGTGTGAGCGTTGATTGTCGAAGCCCCTTTTTTGCTTGTGTTGTCGTTGCCATTGGTATCGAATGTCTGGGTAATCGTACCTCCATTGGATTGGGGTGTATCGATGTCTTCTAAATGGGGGGTGGGGGTTTACATCCTCAATGTCCGCAGAGTTGTGCGGGAGTCCTTTGAGGAATGCAGGACTGGGTCAGTCTTCTCGGCGAATAACTTATCCCTGTCAAAAGGTAAGTCCTCAACCTTGTTTTGCTACTCCTTAGGAACTCCTGCTGCTTGGAGGTAGGACACTCTCCTCATAACCACTGCAGTGGCTGTCGAGCGAGCCACTGTGTCTGCCACATCAATAGCAATTTGGAGGGATGTTCTGGATGACATATAGCCCTCCTGGATCACCGATTTCAAGATGAGCTTTTTAGAGTCTGGCAAGTGGTCCATCAACGGAGTTAGACGTGAGAAGGTATCAGAGATATGGTTGGAGAGATGAGCTGTGTAATTGGCAAATATGAGCATTAATGTTGCTGATGTGTAGACTTCTCTGCCCAGAAGATCCAACCTCTTCATGTCTCTATCAGAGCCCAGGTGTTTGAATTGTGGGACCTTGGACCTCTGTTGGGCCACATCCACCACCAGGGAATTGGGCTGGGGGTGGGTGAAGAGGAAGTCCATCCCCTTTGGCGGAACGAAGTATTTACTATCCACTATTTTTTGTTAGTCAGCAGGGCGGATGCTGGTGCGTGCCATATTTCTTCTGCAATCTCTAGGATGGCTTCGTCAAGAGGAATAGCCAGTCTCGACCTGTGCCGCGGTTGAAGATTTTTGAACAGTTTGGGTACGTCTAAACTACATGGCTCCGTCGACGGAGCCATGTAGATTTGTTGTTTTGGCAAAGGCAAATGAAGCCGCGATTTAAATGATCGCGGCTTCATTTACATTTACATGGCTGCCGCGCTGAGCCAACAAACAGCTGATCAGCTGTTTGTCCGCTCAGTGCACTAGTTTGGATGCTCCCCTGCTGATATCAAAGCCCTTTGTTGGCAGCCCCGGTAAACCTCATCCCACGAGGAATAACGGGGCTGCCGACAAAGGGCTTTGATGTCAGCAGGGGAGCGTCCAGACTAGCACTCTGAGCGGACAAACAGCTGATTAGCTGTTTGTCCGCTCAGCGCAGCAGCCATGTAAATGTAAATGAAGCCACAATCATTTAAATCGCGGCTTCATTTGCCTTTGCCTATATGTCTAATCTACATGCCTCTGATAACAGAGGCATGTAGTCTAGACACAGCCTTTGTGCTGTTTGTCCTTGGCTTCCTCCAATGGTATCTCCTGTGTGATAGCTACTCGTTTAAACAGTTCTTGAAATTGATGAAGGTCATCTGGTGGAGAGACTTCACCAAGAATGACCGCTTCATCTGTTGGAGAGGAGTCTACTGGAAAGACTTCCAGTGGCTGGTCCTTGAAATGTGTCTGCTCCGGTTCCGATGACAGCAAAACCAGTGATGTTGTTTGCCTCATAGGAGTCAAGGGAGCCGGAGTTAGTGAATGCCTCGAGGAACTATAATTGTAGTTGGATCATGGGAGGGAACAAGATCTGTAACGATAGGAATATCTACTACGAGAATCATGGGAGTAGTGGTCGTCCCAGTGGTACAATTGATCCAATGGTGACCGTCTTTCTGGATAATAAGAGTGAGAACGCTGCCAATGATGGATGTGCGGGGAAAGAGGAGAACGAGAGCGGTTGTAATACGCTTTAGAAGAAACAGGAGAGATAGAGCAATGTCACTGATGGTGGCTTTCACGGTAAGGATATGAAGCCAGGAATGGAGATGGCAATCTGCAGATCTGTGATGGCTGCAATGGTAGGATGAAGAACACAGTGCCGAAGGAGAAGGGGACGGTGCCGGCGAGAAAACCAGGGAGCGGGAACGGCTTCGACATGGCAGTGTCATGGGGGTTGGACTCACGGTGCCAGCAGTGAACAAGTGCAGTGCCGTGGTCCCTGATGCAGCTCTCCCCAGTGCCATTGGCTCCGGCGCCGTCATCATTGGCGCAGTGTTCTCAGGTGGTGCTTGCCCTGGTACCATGCACTCCGGCACCACGGTGGCAATGGGTGCCGACGATGCTCTCGGCGCCAGTTCAGTCATTGGTGCTGGCAGAGCCGATGCAACCCTTGGTGCTGTGGACAGTGCCAGCTCTCCGGCTTTCTTTGGTTTTGGCGCTACTAACTGCACCCTAAGCTGTCTAGCTATGCCAGATATTGTCTCGCGGCAGCTGTCGCATTTTTTAAAGCCCGGTGAAGACGGCATACTGAGTGCCTTTGCGAGCGGTCTTTACTTGCTCCGGTTACGGGCCTTTCTTCTTATTGATTCTATAGTGTTAGTATTTCTATATTTATACTGTAGATATATATTTGGTTTTGTTTTTTTTTCCAAATGTGCAGAAAAGAGTGTTTAACTATATACAGTGGAAAATAGAAAAGGGGATGGGGTAGAAGAAAAACTAATATAAGGATTGTAAGTAAAACAACTTTTTTAAAAAAAGATTAACGAGGAGGAGAACGCAGTAAAGAGGAACATAAAGGTGTGTGTATACACACACACACACACACACACACAGAACTATAGAGCAGATAGTCTAATGAAAAAAGAGTTGCTATGTGAAGAGCGCAATTCTGTCCATCTGCAGCCTGAGGCGGTTGACAGGAACTGGCGGAAGGCCGGACCGCGCATCAGAGAAAAGAGCGCAAATGCCACGAGCACCACGGCTGCTACTGCTTCTAGAAAAATCTCCGTTCTGCAGCGCCCAGGCAAGCCCAACACCCACAGTGGAGCACCCGCGGGGACTTCCTCGAAGAAGAATAAGGACTCTCAACTGAGGCTAACCAGCTCTGTCATTAAAAGTTGGAGAGGGGTAAGTCAATAGTGTCTGGGACTCTGAACAGAGTCCACACCGTCAGGCATGAACTCCTATCCCCCTCCACTTTCATCTTCACTGGGATTCACTTAAAAGTGAGTTTCAGTTTAGAGTGATACCCTCAATCAGGGCACACTAAGCACAGTTCTACTGCCCTTTACTTGTACAATAAAGATAACATCTCATTATCCCTTCATTCAAATACTAGAAATTTGTAACCCAAAACCAGCCCAGAATGATTATTTTGGTCACTCAACTCCATCTGCCATGCACCTAGGCAGTGAAGGCATATCTATATGAACAGTTTGCTCCTGAAGTCTTTTTCTCCCCTCAGCTCATCTATAGATATCAGGGCAGATCTCATTCAGGTCCTGCTTACATCAGTAACTTAATCACTGCATGGTCATAAAAGTTTATACACCTCCAAAATATCTAATATGCCTATATAATATTTAGCTTGGTTCCACTCTTTTGCTTTTCAAGTAGTTGAAAATAAGTGTAAATGAGTTAAGACAGATTAACACAGAGAAACCTGTACTATCTGAAGTCAATCGCTCTGTACACCGAAGTTATTTTAATTATACATTATAAACATTAATGTTCTTTGGTTAGTTCGTAGTAATTTCATTAGCGATATTATTTTGATTTAAAGGTGTAACTGGAAAATATTTTAAAAAACAAGATTTAATCCTTGTATAGATTGTACATCAGTAAAAATGTTACTTTTGGATAAAAAGTACTCTTGACCAGTAAGGTCATGGCAAAATATCTATTATGGGAGAAAAATAGATTATGCCAGAGGTATCTAGGATCTTTAACTTTTTATTTGGGATGTCACACTCTCCCCAGATATCCCAGCTGAGGTACAACACTCTCTCTCTTTCGAAGGATAAACTTAAAAACAACAATTAGTACGGTAGCACTTTAAAGACTAACACAACATGTAGATGGTATCATGAGCTTTCATGGGCACAGTCCACGTCTTCAGATGTCCAGACAAAGGTTTGTTTTTCAAAATATGTCAATGTTAAACATGAACTTCACTCCTTTCGAAGTATCTTTTCCCCCAGAATAGTATTAATGTGTCATTATAAAAGCACATTTTAAACCCATAATATTCTAAAATAGTTTTGAAACTGCAGAAAAGATATACAATATAAAAGTCAGTCAGATCATCAGGTTTTACCATACCTGCATCATAATAACCCACCCATACATACTATTAATCATAGGATAAAAAATGCAGTTTAATATTTAAGTCTACTGAGATTTTCTGTAGTGAAGTTCATATATCCGCTCACTAAAAGAAACGAGTGTTTTAAAACTAAAAGAAAATAAATCCACTTAGCAGTTACTATCTATCTCCATTGCCTAGGAAACAGAATAAGATGTTGCTGTGGTAACCTGAATTAAGATGATCAGCAATTTCCCCTCAGTTTTCTGCTTCCACTGTTGCCAACCCATAAAACAGAATATGTGACTATAACGGATAGTGCCATTTATGTATTATGAGGACAATCTCCTCATCCATATTATATTTGACAATGGCCTAAAATATTTGAAATAGCTCTTAAAATCAATTTAATCAATTTTCCAATCAACATTTTTGTTTAAAACATTTTTCCTTATCCATGAGGGACATTACTATAGCACGTATGTGATTGTGAGTGGAGCCTAGCCTAGACATTATTATACTACACATTGTTATTCACCATACATGTTAACTACCTAACATCAGCAATGGCGTCTAAAATATCTACATCTCTCACTATCGTAAATGAAGAACTAAAATCAATGAGGTCACACCTATGTAAAAACGGTGAGACCATAATCTGACTCACGAAGACTATCAACACTTGTGGCTTGAGAATTTATATCACAATGTAGTAATTGTTGTACTGCTGGTTTAATCATGTCAGTGGGAAAGCTCTCTCCCATTAACTGCTCTGTGCTTCTCGAGTGATTACAGTAACACAATTGCACCAGTATAGATATGCCTAAGCCTACTGTAAAATTGTTTCTATTATTAAAATCATTTCAGAAATTAAAGGAGTACAATCTATATAAGTAAATTTTGTTTCTATTTGATTTTAATATGCATAAAGTCTCCTAACTTCCAAGTATTCAAAATATTTGTAAATAAAGTAAAGAAGATTTGTATCAATGTGATATGCAAAATATGTGTTTAGCTTAATCAGATCCATACAATGTAGTAGACAATGTAGAAGAACTGTTGGTTCGGTAGGCAGATTTTTCAGTCACTTTAATAGTACGTTATCTTAAATAGGGTAAAATCAAATATCCAATCATAAACATGTCAAGGTTACTGCAACTAACAGGAACATAATTTACTACAAAGTATTTTAAACCAGTAACTGCTCACTACAACTCAGTGACAATATTTTATATAGAACATTTAAAAAAAAAAAAACATGGACTCAGAAAGCCTGATAAACTTAGATTTTGACCCTGTGATATACACACACACACACACACACACACACACACACACACACACACAGCTGATGGAATAGTTACCAGTCTGTTGCTCTGCCCAACCTATTGGCCAGATAGGTCAGGTGTGAGGTAGGATCTGGGTTCATGTCAGTCTGGACCAATGTCCCTCCTGGTCTTGATCTTAGCAGGACAGAACCCGAAGAATCATATAAGACACGCAAACCTTTATAGGACTTTCCTTCCATGCAAGTCTATGCATTTTGCCTCGTCAGACCTTAGTCAGTCATTCATCATCTCAATCAATCTTCCTACGACATATGCTATTGGGAAGAAGTCATTCTCAGTCATCCGATATCAGTGTGCTGACAACCCTTCGGGTGTTGTCTTTCCGGCGAAAGTTGTGATTGGTTCCCTATCAAGAGGTGCTCGCCTCTAGCTTCAGTCTGCCCGGATAGTCTGTGTCTTCAGTGTGCTTTGATTATTATTTGGTGCTTCTGAGTCTCTGGCCCCGCCTTTGACCATTTGAGCATGCAGTGGCCTTCACACTTATCTCTCCTAAAACATTCTGTCTCATTCACACAAACAATTTTTTTAACAGAATTACAGCATGGAACATGGGGGTACTTCTAAGTCACTTTAACAAAGTTACAAAATCTTTCAACATTAAACTTCTTTCTATCTAACACTAACATCACTATGTATTACAATATTCTATCCCTTCACTTTAGCATGTTAACATCAAACAGAGCTGGAGCAAAATAACAAAGCTGCCTGGCCCTGTATGAGGCCTACATCTTGTATTTAAGTTTAATCCAATCCTTTTGCTATAACATACATTTATTATAACTAACTTATTAGTTACAAAATTCCATTCCAAGTGCTACACCGGGAAATAAATAACAGACTGAAAAGAACAACCACCCTAACTAAGCTAAACAACTATATTTTCTAACTAACTAGGCCCTGAGGCTGAAGAGAGAAGTGGAGCTCCATCGTGATCAAGGGTGATAAAGCAACTGAGTGTCAGACCACACATGCAATGCGCTAAGGCAGGAATGCCCTGAGGCACCTACTGTACGTGCATGGCCCAACAGACTACTGCTATTAAAATCTCCGATCTACAGCACTGGGATGACCTGACATCTACTGTGAAACACCCTCAGGGACAGCACTTGAAGAAGTTCTTGTTCTGCTCTGCACTAGGAACACTGCAGAAGGTAAACTGCTGCTTTTGGGGGAGGGAGTAGAGATTGTTGTGCTGCTTTGACATTCCTCAGCACAGAGAGCTCAGAGGTACTCACAGTGCCACTCACTCTGCTCCCAGCAGCTGAGGAGTCTGTGGGAGATCTCAGAAGGAATCCCATGATGTACAAGTATAAGCTCTGCCTTCACACAACAATGCACTGTAGGATACATATCCCACAGTGCATTGCTCACATTATCAATGATAGTGCCCCAGTGTGGACATGATCTGTTGACAGAGGGAGAAAGTGTGAATTCCCTCTGATGATTTTTGCTTTGTGGACTTTTGAGTGTCAACCTAAGTTTTGTTGACAAAACTTGGTAGTGTAGACTAAGGGTACGTCTAGACTACCGCGTTTTGTCGACGGAAGTTTTGTCGACAGATACTGTCGACAAAACTTCCGTCGACAAAGAGCGTCCAGACACATTGAGTTCTGTCGACAAAGCAAGCTGCTTTGTCGACAGAACTCCATAGTCTGGACGCAATGTTACAGGCAATAACACCTTCTGTCGACAGAGTTCTGTCGACAGAAGGTGTTATGCCTCGTAAAATGAGGTATACCAGCGTCGACAAAACTGCTGAGTTCTGTCGACGTTATGTCGACAGAACTCAGCGGTAGTGTAGACGCTAGTATAGTTTTGTCGACAAGAGTCCAGTTTTGTCGACAAAACTAGGTAGTCTAGACACACCTTTAGCCTTGAATGGTAGAAGTTGGATGGGAGCAGTTTTTTCTAGCTTCTCTGCAGGAGTTTTGGATTTGAAAAGTGGACTTTTGACAACAGCTGTACAAAGATTGCTGTACAAAACTGTACAAAAACTGCTGTAGCGATAGCTCAGTGGTCTGAGCATTAGCCTACTAATCCCAGGTTTGTGAGCTCAATCCTTGAGGGGGCCATTTAGGGATGTGGGGTGAAATCTGTCAGGGTTGGTATTTGATCCTCCTATGAGGGTGGGGGAGTGGACTTGATGACCTCTCAAGGTCACTTCCAGCTCTATGAGATGGTATATCTCCACTTATAAACTGAAGGGACTCAAGTTTTTAAGAGAAGAAGCTATAGACAGTCGAGGGAAAGAGAGTACTTCTTTTTGTAGCACAGGGGTCCTATTGAACAGGAGAACCAGCCAAAGTCAAAAAAAGCAAAGAGACAGACACTCCATGTTCCAGAGAAGAAGCCATGAGCTGCAAGGGCAACAGCCTGGACAATCCAGAAGACTCTGATCTAACTCAGGGATGCCCCAGAGTGGTGAGGAAACGGAGATAGGGAAATTAGTATATGTGTATTAATTATTTTGTTTGGAACTATAAATCTTCTGTGCTATAAAAGTCTCAGGGGGCAGCTGTGTTAGTTTGTAACTTAAAAATACAGGTGGGCCTGTAGCCTATATGTATATATCCTTGATAGTCTCTAAGATTCTACAAAATCACTAGTTGTTCTTCCATGCTATGTAAGTAAAAATTAAATGTTGCTTATAAACTTTTCAAAATCTATCCCATGAAGAAGGAAATTGTGGATTTCAGCTACCAAAGAGAAGGGGTGGGGGCAGAGCTGATCCTAGAACATTCGAGCCATACAACCCCACTTTTGTGAAGGTGCCCATGAAATGCACCTGAGGTGCCAAGGAGAAAGTCAGTGCAGCAGCCTTCTCAGATGCACAGAAGCTTCAAACACATACTCCAGCTGATTGAGAACTAACACAGCAGCCTGATGTGATTCCAGAATAGAGAGAGTTTTACCAGGGCTATGCATTAAAACTACATGCAAAATTAAAGCCATTTTCCACCCTGATTGCCTTCCTGAAGTCAGAAGTACGGTTCATTTCCAAGGTGTCTCTGAGGCTGTCTCTAGACTACAGCCGCTTTCTTTCGAAATTAAATTAAAAGAACGCAGCTTTTCTTTCGACGGCGGTACTCCTCATTTCACGAGGAAGAACGCCTTTTTTCGAAAGTGCTCTTTCGAAAAAAGGCGTTCTTGAATGCAAACAGGGCTTTTTCGAAAGAGATCATCCAGACTGCCAGGGTGCTCTCTTTAGAAAAAGCGGCTTGCTTTTTCGAAAGTACTGCTTGCAGTCTAGACGCTCTTTTTCGAAAAAGCCTCTTTCGAAAGAGGATTGCCGTCTAGACGTAGCCTCAGTAACTGTCTCTAACTACTATGTAATCAAATTCATACTAATCTCACATTTAAAAAGTTTTACAGAAATAAAAAAAAATAAAGCAGAAAACGTGTGTTACCAAACACTAAGAATAACACTAACCTTCACTTTAAAAAATTTAAATGTTACCTGTATTTTGTGGAGAACAAAAGGTGTCTTCCTCTGACTTCTCTTTCTGCCCCTCAGCTCAGTTTTGACATACATGCAAGAGCAGAGATGGGCTGTGTTATATGGGTTTTGGTAGTTCAGTCTCAAATTATAGGATACATTAGATTATCTTCTTAACCTTCTCAACCCAGATTATCTCCCTTTCCAGGTAATACACATCAATAAACCAAGACTTTTGGAATGCCAAATTATGACATAACGTTGATTACTTAGCTTATCTTCAAATGTGTGAAGCTTATCTTCAAATGTGTGAAACTCACTCAGCAGTCTTGCTATGTTGCCTTGCACTCTTTAAGATTTGCATATTTAGGCCTCAATAATGCAAACATATATGGAAGGAATTATATGAGTAAAGTTATAAATGTTCTTTAAAATTTTCAGAATCAAGAGAACCATCGCTATTATCCTGTGTGGCTAACATCTGTAAAACACTGTTTCCAGGTGTACTTTGTTACCAAGCAAATGACAGCTTAGCCAAAAATAAAAAGTTAAATGTTCAAGTAGTATATGCAGGATAGTAATAATTAAAATCTGCAGCTCTTAATACTTAAACTCCTGACCTTTTCCTGGAAGGATTAAGAAAACATATTGTGCCTGTCTTTTCCCAAAGTGATCTCACACATCCATCCTGCCTCTGAACAGGTCAGGAGAAGTTGAACAAGAAGTCTACTGATGTAGACAATAAGGGTACATCTACACAGCAATGTATCCAGCGTCTTTTGAAGGTGTCTGCTATTGCAAAATATAGCGGACATGCTATTTCGGTATCCCTGTAATATACACTGTGCTGGATCCCACTAATCACACCTAGATATGTATTCATTTGTTTACATTTCCCTAGCATCAATCTGCAGTTTTAGGGACCGACTTTAGAGATCACTCCATGGAAGTTCCTTGTGCACGTATTTTGATAATTTAGTCTTGCTTACATGGCAGAACTGTAGTTTTTAACCTAGTACAATATCATTGGCCTCAATGGCACTATGCTTTCTTACACCAGGTCTGAAATTGAGCACTCTCCTGAAGATACTTTCCAAGACTCAGGCCAGGTCTACACTAAGGGACAATGTCGAACTGAGGTATGCAGCTCCATGTACTTAGAAAAGTTAGATTTCTGCAAGTCACCAGGACCTAATGAAATGCATCCTAGACTACTCAAGCTGCTGATAGCTAGAGGCTCAGATACCTCCTCTATTATCTTTGAAAAATCATGGAAGTCAGGAGAGATTCCAAAAGACTAGAAAAAGGCAATTAGTGCCCATATATAAAAAAGGAAATAATCCAGGAAACTAGAGATCAGTCCGTTTAACTTCTGTGCCAGGGAAGATAATGGAGCCAAGTAATTAAGGAATTCATCAGCAAACATCTGGAAGATAATAAGGTGATAACAAATCCATGCTGGCTATTACCTAAGAACAAATCATGTCAAAACAATCCGAGAACTGTCTTTGATAACAAGTCTTGTGGATAAGGGAGAAGCAGTGGACATGGTATACTTAGACTTTAGTAAAGCATTTGATGCAGTCTTGCACAACATTCCTATCAATAAACTAGGGTAATAAAACTTAGATAGGGCAACAATAAGGTGGGTGCATAACTGGCAAGATGACCATTCTCAGATAGTAGTTATTAATGGCTCAGAGTCATGCTGTAATGGCCTAACAAGTGGGGTTCTGCAGGGGTCTGTTTTGGGACCGGTTCTGTTCAATATCTTCATCAATGATTTACATAATGACATAAAGATTATGCTTATTAACTTTGCAGATGATACCAAGCTAGTTGCAAGTGCTTTGGAGGATAGGACCGTAATTCAAAATGATTTGGACAAACTGAAGAAACTGGTCTGAGGTAAATAGGATGAAGTTTAATAAGGACAAGTGCAAAGTACTCCACTTATGAAGGAGCAATCAGTTTGACACATGCAAAACGGGAAGTGATTGTCCAAAGAAGTACTGCAGAAAGTTATCTAAGGGTCATAGTGGGCCACAAGCTAAATGAGAGTCAGTGTGACACTGTGGCAAAAAAAGCAAACAGGATTCTAGGATATATCAACAAGACATAAAAAGTAATTCTTTTACTCTACTCCGTGTTGATTAGGCCTCAATTGGAGTATTGTGTCCATTTCTGGGCACCACATTTCAAGAAATATGTGGAGAAATTGGAGAAGGTCCAGAGCAGAGCAACAAAAATGATTAAAGGTCTAGAAAGCATGACCTATGAGGGAAGAATGAAAGAACAGGGCTTGTTTAGTTTAGAAAAAAGAAAGACAGAGGGGACAGGATACCTGTTTTCAAGTATCTAAAAGGGTGTTACAAGGAGGCGGAAGAAAAATTGTTCTCCTTGGCCTCAGAGGCTAGGACAAGAAGCAATGGGCTTAAATTGCAGCAAGGGAAGTTTAGGCTGGACATTAGGAAAAACTTCCTAACTGTCAGAGTGATTAACACTGAAATAAATTGTCTAGGGAGGTTGTAGAATCTCCATCACTGGAGATATTCAAAAGCAAGTTAAATAGGTTAAATCTGTCAAGGATGGTCTAGAACAGGGGTACGCAACACAGCCTGTGGTATGGTTTTGGTTTACGCAGGGCTCAAATGGCAAGCTTTCGAAAGATCCTTTACTCATTTTTTTAGGAGTACACAATCTTGAAAAAAGCCTGCTGTTTGAGAAATAACTGCGTCTAGACCATGGTTCACTTTTGAAATAGTGCTTTTTTGAAAGAGCGCCATAACATGATTATCCAAATGAAGCATGGGAAATTCAAATCCACGCTTCATTTGCAATTTTGTTTGTCTGCATTTGCATTCCTCTCTCGACAGAGGAATGCAATGCAATGCAGACAGACCCCTAGAGTCTTTGTCTGAACCTGACTATTTACGTTACCATTTTACATCCAGCAGTCTGAACCTCACAAGTCGAAACAAGGCTGCAACAGATAAAATTACAAAGTTTTACAGAAGTGTAGACATATCCTAAGTGATTACATTCTATCCTATCATTTCTGCACAGTAGTGTAAGTAATGTTTGCTAGTTACAAATCTCAGCATGTGAGTAGAAGATTCATATAATCTGTGCACTGATGGGAAAATATTCTCTTCCCCCTTAGGAATATAGGTAGCCATCACAATATGTAATCAACAATGTTTCTAGAAGGTTCAATCCACTAGCAGCTTTTCAAGCCTCTGTCTCTTACTGACTCCAAACATTGATTTAAAATGTCTTCAAAGTACTTTTTGCTATCAAACATATACCTGTAATATCTTCAGTGCAAAAAAGATGCAAATACATATGACACATGCCAGCACAAGAGAACTGCAAACACAATTCATTATATTATTTTTTCCTTCTCATTACAAGACAAAGACTCCATTTCTATACAACAGTGAAACTACTTGTGGGCTGATAAGTCTGACTTACAAGAACAGATCTTGGCACACAAATCTACATGTTACCATGGAGACTTGCATTTGCCGAGTCTGATTTAATAAGAGCCATTATCTTTGGAACAGAGTCTGCTGAAGACTTCCTAGCTGTAATAAGGGGGGAAAAAAAATCTCCAAAATGTGGCAGGTCTGTCAGTTTTTGAAGCAGTTAATATATTTGCAGCACTGAAAAATTTTGTGTACTCAGTAAAAACTTGCCATAAGATTTCTAAAGAAGTTTATCCAACATAGTATAGAAGTCATAGGAAGGGATTGGGAATCACCGTTCCTATGGGGTTCCCCCCCTCACTCTGCCACTGTAACTTGTGACTTTGGCCTGGAGCTCACTACATAACTTCTCTCTGCCTTAATGTACATATCTGTATCATATAGATATCCATAAATACCTCTTTCAAGTATAAATAAATTATATCTGATAGTTTCAAAACTCTGGAAACAGCTTTTCAAAAGGCATGATCTCCGCTCTGAAGAGTTTACAAACTAAATGATGCAATATTTTTAGATATCTGTAACACTTTTTGAAATAATGAAATAAAATACTGGTTCTAATATTACTGGTGTGGAATTTACATTTTCATTGTATTTTGATGTCAAACCTCCAGAGATTAATTAGCCCCATTAACTCATTAACCTAGTTATGAAGAAATAGATAGACATTATTAACAACTTAAAAGCTTTATCTTTGCAGAAACACGTATCTGCTCTGAAGTTATGAAAAGACCTGGAGTAGGCTAACACCCTTTCTTCCCCATTTATACACATTCAGTTTGAACCCTGATTACATCCACATATAATGCACACCATATTCAAACTTCAGGGATAGTCTCTTTAGGCACTTCACAATGGATATTCTATTATTTCTTGTAACTATCCCATTGTACATAACCAGCTTTATCAATATGAATTTGTTTAGTCTCTGTAGCCAAGTACAAATTGTCTTTCTTTGATCACTGCCTGGAATGTTTTATTCTTCACATACTTCTACTCAGCTTTTTATAGTTTTGGACAAGGTCAGTCATAATCACTTTAAGCACAGTGGCATACCTCGTGCAGCTTACAGCATCTGCCTTGGAACAGTTGACCTATGACCTTCATATTAGCACCTAAATTCAGCTCATGAACCAGTGTCCTATCTCCTTCACCGGTTTCTAATAGACACATCACCTACTCTTACAGGCCAGATCTTCAACCTGTGTAAACACAGCAATTTACACAAGCTGTGGGTATAATCTTTTTTAAATGGATTACTACTGTATATTCGAAAGGCCACCGATTTATTACATCCTGCATGACATCATTATTGACAAAAAACAGCTACTTCTTTAGTAGTTCTTATAAAAAAAAAAAAGAGAGTAGTTATGTTGCCCTTGGCTCTGAAATTGCAGTTAACTAACAACATTTATTCCCAGAGGTGTGCAGACACCAATTAGTAAAGCTAATGAAGTGCATAAAGATTTTTTGGCACAAGACCCCATATAAGATTAAATTAAATACACATGATTTCCTCATGTTAAATTCAGTTCAAGTCAAAACACTAGAAGAAGGGGTGGAATCAACATTTTTCCAGTAGAAAAAAAATCATGAACAATTAATTTGAAACTTTATTCTAAACAGTAGGCTTTGAATTGTACAGTACATTTAAGGAACTCCCATTTAAAAAGAAATAAATTAGAGTTCTAAGTATCACTTTATTGCAAAAATTAAGTTCCAATATTAGGAAGGTAGAATATTTTAAACTGTGTAAAGAACAAACCAAAAGTTAGAATCTATTAAATGTTACCTGATGTAAGCTTTCCAAATTTCTAATGCTGCAAACATAATATCTCTTTATGGACTCTCTCCATAGAATCTAAACAGATTTTCTGAGCCCATATACTTTACTCTCTTACCTCCTTTTTAATGAGCTAGTCTTTTACCTGGTTTTGCAAACTGACTAACATCCCAGGAACATCTACAATGCTCCTTTGAACCAAAACCCACTTCAGAAATTGCCAACATCTCAGGGTGTTGAAAACTCCCTTCAAAATACATTTCATGTTTTTTATTAGTTGATATCACAACATGCTGTTATTTAGGAAGCTGCATTAAAGTGGTTGGTGAAGTGATCTTTGTTGATTTAAGGCCTGCCCTTCATACTCCTGCCCTACACTAATGGAAGAAATTAACAACAAGTGGAATTACTAGTGTAAAATTCAACATAAACAAGATCAAAATTAAGAATATGCAGGGGGTAGCAGAGTTAGTCTGTACAGGATAAACTTAAACAAAAACTGGTCTGGCAGCACTTTATGCACTAACAAAATATGTAAATGGTATCATGAGCTTTGTATCACAGATCACTTCTTCAGATGACTGGAGTTTTGAGTTTAGGATGTGCAGACTCAAAATAAATAGAGGAGAAGGGGGAAGAAAGTAAAAGGAGGGGTGGCAGGAAACAAGGAGCAGAGGTTATGAAAAAAAATCAAAGGGAAAAACAGGAAGGCAGAATGGCCATCAGTAAGCACCTGAATATTGGTTAGTTAAGATTGGCCAGCAATGCCCCACTGCTATGGACAGACTGGACAGTCCCTACGAGAAAGAATCAATGGACATAAGTCAGATATATGTAAAGGGAACATACAGAAACCTGTTGGACAGCACTTCAGTCTACCCAATCACTCTTTAAAAGATCTCCAGGTGGCCATCTTGTCACAAACAATCTCTACCAGCCAAATACACAGAGAAGTGTTAGAAGTACAGTTCATCTGCAAGTTCAATTCTCATGCTAATGGGCTCAACGAGGATGAGGGATGACTGTGCCATTACCAACCTAACATTCAATGAAGGTGCAAACAGCTCTTTGTGTAGTTTCCTGTGATAGTACCCCCCCCCCCCATTTACTTTGATCCTTATCTGCTTTGTTTTAACTGGCCAATCTTCAGGTGCTTACTGATGGCCATTCTGCCTTCCTGTTTTTCCCTTTGATTTTTTCATAACCTCTGCTCCTTTTTTCCCTTTCCCATATTTATTTTGGGTCTGCACATCCTAAACTCAAAACTCCAGTCATCTGAAGTGGGCTGTGCCCACGAAAGCTCATGATACCATCTACATGTTTTGTTAGTCTATAAAGTGCTATCAGACTAGTTTTTGTTTATTAAGAATATGGTCTGACAAGCACCTTGGAATAAACAAAATACAAATTGATATCTATATGTTTCATTTAAAGATCATGAAAAGGACATATTGAAATGTTCTTTTTTTAATTTATTGCCACTATGTTCCCTACCATGTGTTAGGGCTAACTCAGGCACATCTCCTACACAGTGTAACTCTGTCACATATTTAATTATAATCTGGCTTTTTGAAGGGAAATTATTGCATGGGGCATGTGGCATTTACATTAATATACAAAAGCTTTTTTACACTTGCATATATATATATATATTTATTTATTTACATATATACACATATTTAAAGAACACCGTGTAAGTTAAATACATTTATTTTAACACACTTGTTATAATTATGGATGTTACTGTTTACTTTAGATTGGTTTACAACGTGAGGAAGTATTTCTAGAGGGACGATGAAGTGCAATTTAACCCCTCTGTAGCCATCCTCTTAAGACTCTCACATCTTCCTATTTTCTGAGAGGAGCCAGGCAAGTAAAATTGGATGACATCATCATATGCAAGATCTATAGGAGAAAAAAAGATACAGTATTACTTGAATATTTTTACTTTTCACACTCCCAATCCCATTATCTAATTATGATCAATACTCTGTTTCATCCACACATGTCCAGACAGTACTTTTACAATACAGATAGTGCACAATCCTCACATCAAATGAAAAATAAATCAAGTCAAGGAACTGCAAACTTACCTGCCTCAGTTTATAATCCTTCAGGCCCAGCTGGGGAAAGGAGAAAGAGGAGGAGAAGGAAAATCATTAATTCCTTCTTCTTACTCTTCTCTTATAGCAATGTAATTCCTAAAAGTTGATACAGTATCTGCAAAACAAAACCAAACCTAGATTGAACACATCCTTTGCCAAGCACCTCTCCTCCTCCCACATCAAAAAGAAAGATGAATGCAGAGGAACTCAAAAAAAAAAAACCAACATGAGTTCAACAAAAAGCAGAAAAACAAGAAAATAAAACTTAGATACAATATGTACCATTTGTTTACAACTAGCACTATGAATATAGCTGAAAAAATAAATTCACTCACTATAAACTTACCACAAAAGGGTTCCTCCTAATGACTTCTGAGCTGTTCACTGGGAGAAGAAATAGACCTCTGCTTAGGCATCTCCTTTGTTTTTCTTCTGTCACACACTTCTGTTTTCCATATCCGCAGCTGATTTATGTACATAGAATGACCTCATGTAAAAGAGTAAATTCCCAATTGTTGTCCTGGCTGTTAAATGATCAACTGCAGTTTTGCAGAAAGAAACTGCCAAGCTATTAGTAATATTTGCTAAGAAAAGAGTGCAGGATCAGGCTCAAAGTTCCACTAAATTCCGTTCCATTGTTACATATACTAATACGTGCAAACAAAACCTTCTGGCTAAACATCTTCAGAATTTAAACTGAAGCAAACCCATGCTAAAATGTATCTTGTAACCCCCAAATAGTCCTTGGGAACTGCTCCAGGTTACCCAGCTGGCCTGGTGTTTACATTATTTCTAAATCATTGTCAAACTATTGAGACAAGGCTTTAAGTATGTATAATACATATATCGTTAAAAATACAGTGATATTCGAACTGTGCCAAAAAGAAGCATTACAAACCCAGGGTATTCAGAGTTAAGGTTAACATGTTGGGGTTTTCTTTCAAGATATGGAAACAGAGTTTGGACATATTCACAACCATAACTCTGCCATGCAGTGGGAATTGAAAAGTGGGGAGAGATTAAAAAAAATCAAATGTGTACTCTGCATTAATCAGTTTACTCTGATCTACACAACAGGTGTATTACTATTTATGAAGTTATTCCATCATGTCAAACACCTTAATTGTTCGTTTCTGTACCTTCATGTGTGAGATCAAACATAAGAAATCAAAGGTCAGAATTTCATGTTTTTATAGGGTTTGGGGAATAAATTACAATATGTTTTTACACTGAATTATTCAAATGTTCTCTCAATCTTAGCCCCTGTTAATTTAGTTTTTGTCCAGGAATTATAGTTGCCCTACAGAACAAAGGAGAATCAGGACTCAATATAGAGCAGGTGATTTTTATTCATAACAATTTTTATATTATATTCTATAATAGGAAAAGGCTGTGATCTATGGAAGAGCTTAAGAGCATTACATACAAGGAATTGGGCCTCTGCCTCCTTATATTGCTTTGAAAAAAAACCGATCCAGAATATTCTGAGTGTATTTGCATCAATATCTTCTGAATACACACTGCCAGGTTTAAATAGCATTTAGCCATTTTGCTATTGTATTCAACAACCCCAACTAAATTGTTCACAAAGTATATTACATTGATATGCAAAAAATTAAGGGTTAGTTATCAATAATTTGAACTATTATGCATGGATGGCTGGTAATGTAGGAAAGGGAAGGCACTACATTTCCAAAATTGCATACACTGTCCCGCTGCCTGGGAGGGTGTCAGCCCAGCTCTCCGGTCGCCTGGGAAGACTGGGCTCGTGTCCCCGGCAACTCAGGAAGACTGGGGCTGTGAGGAAGCCCAGCTCCTGGTGGCCCATGAAGGCTGGGGCTATGCCACATGGCAGCCCAGCTCTCCGACAGCTGAGGACAGTGAGGGCCACGCAATGCAGCAGCCTGGGTCCCCAACAGCCGGGGTAGGCTAGGGCCACACTGCAAATAGCCTAGCTTCCCAACAGCTGGGGAAGGCTGGGGCTGTACCATGTCACAGCCTAGCTCCCCAATGGCTGGGAAAGGCTGGGGTCATGCCACGCAGCAGCCCCAGCCCTCAGCTAGAGTAGGGTGGGGCTTTGCTGGGGGGGGGGGAAATGAGTGGAAAGGTTGTGAAGGGGCATGGTCTCAGAGAAGGGGTATGGCTTTGGGCAGAAAGGGCAGGGTTTCAGCTGCTTTTCCCAATTGGATCTTCACTTGCCACCCATGGAACTATCATATTAAACATTATTTAGAGACTGGTGAAAACTAGTAGGAAGTTGGTTAAAGATAGCTGTACAAGACAGACACCCCTCCTCCAACGGCTCAAAGAAAAAAAATATTGAAAAGAAGTTTCTCAAACTGAAATGACACAAGTATAATATAGCTTATTAGTTTCTGTAAAAAATAGAATTAGTCTATCTATTATGCACATTGTCATCAATTTTCCTTTTTGTTTCACAATTGAGCTAAAGTGCTACATAGTTCTGTCTTTTGTTTTATATATTATAAAAGTTCAAAGAAAAAATGCACAAATTCAAACATGTAGCATGCAATCTTACCAGCCAAAAAGAAAGGACTTGGAGAATCTTTATTTGCCTAGGTGTGCCAGAGGGAGGGGGACAAATGAAACCCCAACATGACAATTTAAATTGAGGAAGTGAATTAAATTAGGAAAAAATAGTGTTTCATCATGAGCCAATAACACAAAAGAAGAAAATTTAAAAAAGCTCTCTCTTTTGAGGTTTATCAGAAACATAGTAAGTTCTCTGATACTATGTTAATCAGCAGGTATCCAGCTATGTGACTGTTCTAAATTCAAAACAGGAGATAGAATCATAGAACTGGAAGGGACCTCAAGAGGACATCAAGTCCAGTCCTCTGCACTAATGGCAGGACAAAGCACCATCAAGACCAGGGCTACTCAAAACACGGCCCGTGGGCTTCATGAGGCCTGTGGCCCATTTGTTTGTGGCCCACGGTATGGTTTGGAGTTACATGGGGCTCAACACGTGGCCCGCAGGTGGGAGCCCAAACAAAAAAGTAGTCAATACAACGGCTTTCTGTTGATATGTGTTTTAGTAGTTAAATTCCTGCACTGTAATTGCTCATTAAAAGGGCTGTCATATGGGTGGAAATCAGGTAAATATTGCATTTTATTAATATCAGCAGAACTGACTTAAATGGGGTCTGGGTGTTTTGTAGTCTTTCCTTAATCTTTGTATTCATGCCCGGCAGTGTGAAAGAAGCTATTTGCATACATATTTGAAAGTATACTTAAGTTGCGGCCCTCGGGGCTTCCAAAGTTGAATAGCTCTGATCTAGACCATCCTCGTCAGGTGTTTGTCTAATCTACTCTTAAAAAATTATGGAGATTCCACAACCTCCCCAGGCATTTTATTCTAGTACTTAACCATCGTGACAGTTAAGAACTTTTTCCTAATGTCCAAACTAAACCTCCCTTGATGTAATTTAGGCCCATTACTTCTTGCCCTATCAGAGGTTTAGGAAAATATTTTTTCTCCCTCCTTTTTGTAACACTTTCCAGACTAAACAACCCCAGTTCTTTCAATCTGTCATAAGCCATGTTTTCTAGACTTAATCATTTCTGTTGCTCTGTTATGGACTTTCAGGAAAGATGGGGAGAAATTGGAGAAACGTGGCAGCCAGATCTGGAAGCAAAACTCCAAAGTTGTGGCATCTAATATTTCCCAAAACACCGGTGAGAAAATACTGTAATGACAACACCACAATTTACCAGAGTTTCCCCTTGGTCAAAAAACAAAAACAAAAAAACCACCTGTCATATTTTAATGGCAGTAATTTCTAACTGAAAACATTTTACAAAGGCTAAAAAGTAACACACATTCATTGTATTACCATAACATTGAATTAGCTCATCTAACTTAATTTTTCCAAAACCTGTGAAAAATGAACTTTTTGCTTGTCCTAGATGTTTATTTATTGAATAAAAAGTGTATTACTGTAATGAAGAATATTGAAGAACAATGCTACATTCTAATGGTCTATAGAAAGATTCCTGTAGTACCAGCCTGTGGTTATTGTTTTAATCCCAACATATGTCTAAACCATATTATAACACAATAATATTTATTGTTCTTGATTTATATAGGTTTTTCTCTTCTCCCAAGAAGAGCATTAAAAATAGCAGATGTTCACTAAAAACAGCATTATTTGATTAAATTGGGTATATTTTATTGTGGAAAACTAGTCAGGCAATATTCATTATTGTTCATGATTATTTCTACAGAACAGTCTTCTAGGAATTCCTTACATATGATACTTACTGGTCCTGACCCCCCCGTGCTGACAAGCAAAATTCCCACTTATGCACTGTCCAAATCTATCCCAACATATTAAAATTAAACAAATATTAATTTTAACCAGGGGAAGAGTGAAGAGGCCAAAGGACATTTTCACATTCCTTATCATACCAGAAGGCCCTGCACAGAGCAGTTTGTCTCCTTTCTTAGCCTCAGTATTGGCTGTGATGAGGAAAAAGAACATGGGTACTAGAAACTCCCACAGGTTCAACAGATTAAGCAGAGGATGAGATGATCAATTGGACAATAGTTGCATACAAAGATCCCCATTCAACATATCCCTAATCCCACTGAAGTCAACTAAGCTCTCTTTTTAAAGTTAGAGATGTTAAGTTCCTTGCTGAATGCAGTCCAGAATGAAATATTCTAGAATTTCCCCCAGGGTCTTTTTTTCCTCGTTTTCCAGAGCAGACCACTTTTTCCTCTGGATAGTTGGGCAGCATGCACCCACAACCTTTAGAAAATTTCTATCGGTCTCCAATCCTAAATAAAACTAAAAGCAGAGGTAGCTATTTCATATTTTAATCTCATATTTGAGAAGTCTGAATCAACTGTATTTTTTTAAATTCTTGTGTTAATCCATAATATTCCAATACAATTCTGTAATTTGCCTCCAATAAAATAATTGTATACACTATAAGTTTTCCAGCCCCAAAAGACAAAAATCTGAATTTTGTAACACTTAATGCACAATTTGAAAGGTTTTCCCTCAACAGTTAACATGTACTTGGCACCTATGAAGTATAGTGCAAAGATCATAGCATTCAGACATTAGCGCAGAAACTCCTCAGAGGTATACAGCATGGCATGATAATTTCTGGATTAATTCTACTGAAGTCTGCATTTTAAAAGGTTAAAATTGGAGTCATTTTACTAGACACTTACTAGAGGTTTTACTTTTTCCCCTACATTTTTTATGCAATCTATCCTTAGTATACTATGGATCTCAATTCACCTTTTGAATAACCCAGAAAACAAATCAGATCACAGGGTTAACTTCATGGTGGATTTCCAGTGGGAACTAGCTTTATGCTCTCTGACTTCTCCTTCCCCAAATCAGAACCACAATTCACAGTATGCCAGTAGATGAATTTACATCCACACACAGGAATTGTGTTATGGAATCACTGCTGCCTTCCTAGCCCCCTAACCAGATTTCATTATTCAAATCTTATGCCATTAATTCAATTCAAATCAATCAAACTAACATCAGTGGAATTTCTCCTTTGTAAAAATGGTTTCATCAGGTCCATAATGTACAAATAGCAAGGGATTTACTTTGCTAGGGAAAAAATGACGAATTTCAAATAATCTAACACCATTTCCCATAATTCCTTTTGCCTGGTTAAAAAAAATTAAGTCTGGGCATTGAGCCCAGAAAAGATTAATCTGTCCCTATGGGTGCTAAGCATCCCAATTTTTTTTCAGTGGGTGGTTGAGCCCCGAAGCACCCACAATTCTGCAACTACACTTAGTTCTTCAAACCACATATATCTACCTGACAGATTTCTTTACATTAATAAGCCTGTGTGTTTTAAGTCAGCCAAGATGAAGTAATCAAAAAACATCTAAACTAATCTTCTGCAGGCTATTAAAGCAATATAAGGACATTTACCACAGTCTTTGGTGGGGGTCTGGGAGACAGACAACTTATTACTTGCCCAACACCTGCACAGACTGAACAGTGATGAAAGAATATTGACATCTCCTTCCTTTTTCTTTCATTACTATTGACCTTTGGGGAGGGAATAGTTATCCTATTTTCTTCTCTTGTATGGATCAAAAGCCACAACGAGCTTTGTCCTTTTTCTGCTCTGTTTCCATTTTCATTATTTTTGTATTTTCCAGGGTGGGTGTGAACTTGTCTCTTTGGATGATGAAGTCACATTCCTGTGTCGTACAGGAAATATGCAAAAGGTCTCCTACTTTCTACTTTAATTTGTTACTACTAATATTCTCTTGCAATCGCCATCATCAGTTAAGAAAACTCATTACAGATTTTTCAGGCACAACTGTGTATAAATCCAATCCTGGGAACACAACACATTTGATCAGGCTCAGAATACACTGAGTATTTTAAAAGGATACATTTCCTTTTTCTGGCAAAGTTTTGACAGGTCATTCATTGGAAAATAGCTGGAAAAAAAACTTTTCTTAATACCATCCACATCTGCAAGACGTTCCATTAACAAATGTGCTGCGCTCCATCTGAGAATACTGGTTGGTGCATGAAAGCAATTCTTGCTACAAAATGTCAGATTTTTATTTAGGGTTGAGGATGCAGTAACACAGAATTTTGCCCTGTTCCATAAAAAAGGAGCGAAAGGAATAATTCATGCACCTACATTTCCAAATATGTTGGAAGATGCAAACTGAGCAAGGCTTGTAAGGACAATCTGTTTTTATTCTTTTTGAATCACAAATATGTACTGCATATGGAAAGCATTCTCCATATTTAAACAAAAATATTTTCTGTCATTCATCCAATTTTTACTTTGGCCCTACAGAAAACTAACTTGTATATACATACGAGGATATGTTTTTTGCCCAGGTAAGACTTTGTACAGCATTAGTGGATGACCTTTAAAGGAAAGGGAAGTAACAGTTTTAACTTACTAAATGTTTGAATATGTTCCTTTGTACACTTGTCTAAATTATCCTAAAAAAGTACTTGGCTGAATTAGATTTCTTCTTTACTATGCTGCATTTCACATAATATTCATGACACACAAAAGAATATCATAAAAAAAACTATTAACAATGAATGCCAGAAATTCCACATTAAATAAAATGCTGTATAAATATGACTTATTTAAATTTTAAAACTGTTAGTTGATCACTGATCATAACTACCATCCCACATATGAAACTCTGAGACACACATGCTTATCAGTGTGTGAATGAAATCTGACTATCTAAAAAGCAATCATTTTAACAACGGAAATCAATGAACCCAAACATTTAAAAATCAAATCTCTCAGCACAGAAATAATGCATATTGTTTACTGAGAATAAAACTTATACAAAGGTGTGTTTTGTAAAATATAAACCTAAGTTTTCTAGTTTTAGATTTTTTTTCTTAACTGATTAACTAAAAAGAGATGGCTGTATTCAATATTGCATGGATGTATTCACTATTTGCACACCAAATGTGATTTGGAACACTGACATTCAGGAGTATTGAGTCTACTAAGGAAAAACAAAGTACTACAGAATAATTATACTGGTTTGATGCCTAGCCACAATTGAATCAGTAAACATTTCAGTAAAACTTAAATTACATAAAGTAGCACTCTGTGGTTAGTCTTTTCCATATTCACATTGAAATGAACTATATGGACATGAAAGCGGTGGAAAATAAAACCTTTTTATACTTATTATGCTATTACTTTGAGAAAGGTACAATTTTAAGGTCAAACGATAGCCAAAAGCTAACAATATATAAAAGAAAATTAGCCCAAATTCTTATCAACACTTCTGAACCTAAAATAGCAAAATAAAAATATCCAGATACTTGTGCCCATGTCACTATATCAATTGATCAAAAATCTATAGTTATTGGATGTGTTGGCTGCAATGACCGAACTACCAGACATCTTACTGCACTTCAGGGTACATTTACACTGCACGGCTATTTCGGGATACTGAAGTTATCCCAAAATAGCTACACTATGTGTACCCAAGCCACCCATTATTTCAAACTATTTTTCAAAACAACAGGCGCACTATTTCTGCATCCTGGTAACCCTCGTTCTATGAGGGTTAAGAGACGTATCGAAATAGCATGTTATTTTGAAATTTGGAGAAGCGCAAATTGCATTTCTTATTTTGAGTTTAGGATGCTGTGTAGATGCACCCTCAGAGTGACATTTCTGCAGTTTCAATCAAGATTCTACCTTTATGAATGAAATCTACTAAGTGAGCCAAAAATATCAAGATCTCCATAAAAATAAGTCCTCTACATTTTGAAAAGTTTATTTAGGAGAACATTAACTGACACTCAAGTAATTAATCCGTTTCAAGATTTAAGGTATTAGGGAAAATGTTTTCAATCTGTAACCTAACAATTGTCAAGACCATTATTCTGCTAAACTGTGGCTGAGTTTAAATTTGACAAGATAATCTATAGGTCTCAATAAAATTGTGGAGTGTCAACAATGATGACTCAGGCAAAGCACCTTACATGTCCACAAATATAGCACACAGTATGTTAGGGGTCAGATCTTGTAGCTGCTAAACCAGAAGATCTCCCGCTGAATTTGATGGTTAGTGTCTATTTTTAACTGAATCTGTGATGGGGAGAGAAAGATTAATACATAGAAACACTATATGAAAATGGGAAGGGAAAACTTTCATGAGTTAAAAGTCATGTCATAACTCAAAAATAATATCAGAAGTATGACACTCAAGATCTCCTGTGTTAAGTGTAAATGAAGGTTATTATGCCACCTACCATCTTGTATTTTATTTAAATATTAATCATACTGAAGGCCCCATTTTATATTTTGTGTCACTGATTTTATGATGATAGGTATATACCACAAATTGTCTGCAAATGACCTTGCTTTGATCTGCCTGCCGAATAAGTGTACAGAGAATCATTAAGTTATTTAATTAATTGTCATTGTGGCAAAAACTGTTACCTATAACCGCAGAATCTTTATTTCCAAAAGCATAAATTGTCCTCCCTGAACTAAAGAAGAATGCTATGAGTGAATGCCATAGTCAAATAAAAACTCTATTCAAGACAAGCAGCATACATACTATCTTCTACCATTAGGACTGCAGTTACAGAAGGATTATCTCTACTCTTCAGTCTCATTATTTTATTGTTATTGCCAACAGGAATGGCATAGTGAGCCCAACAATTGGTTTGAAATAGCTGCACTTCTCAGTTTGCACACTATTCTTTCTCTTTCCACATGGTTAACTGTATAGGACAGTTGATTGAACCTCTTCTCTGTAGGAGCTTCTACTTAGGGATTTGAGCACTGCTTCCCCTACGCCAAGCACATACTGACACATTTGCATCTTTTTCTTTTTATATCCTCTCTGGCATCTTTTTCCTCTCCTCTCTTTCTAATCCTTTCTAATTTATCTAGCCTTTCCCCCCTTTCTTTTCAAGTTTTCCCCATTTCTCTCCACACTTGTTCCCTTATCCTCTAATCCCATTCTCCATTGCACTACAGACAGAGGGAAAGGAGAGGATGTTAACTGATATCATAGTTGAGACACAGAAGCAGGGGTAGCCGAGTCCGTCTGTAACAGGAAAAACTTAAACAAATAGTCTGGTAAAGACTAACAAAACATGTAGATGGTATCATGAGCTTTCGTGGGCACAGCCCACTTCTTCAGACGACAGGAGTGTTGTATGTCCAGAAGCAAGAATAAATGGGGGGGGAGAAGGAAGGGAGGGAGAGAAGAAGGAAAAAATTGGAGGCGGGGCGGGAGGGGAGAAGAGGAGAAAAAGAGGCAGTGGGTAGATAAGTTTCAAAGGGAAAGCCGAGCCAGTTTGTAACAGGAAAAACTGAAAAACGGATTGGCAACTTAAAGACTAGATAATTAAAAGAGGCTGATAAGAACCAGTAGTTTGCATCTGGAGAGGAAGAGTACTAACAGATTCTACACAGACATCAAGAATCACTGGCACCTTCATTGGTTGGTTGGTAGATAATGTCCCAGCCATCCAATATCACAATTTAAACCACCTGCATGAGAATTAAACTTGTGAATGATGTGGTGTTCCAATCCTTCTGTCTATTTGACTTGTAGAATTGGTCTGTAACAAAACAGCAACCTGGAGATCCCTTAATGAGTGTCTACGGAGGTTAAAGTGTTTCCCAACAGGTTTTTGTGTGTTCCCTTTTCGGATATCTGATTTGTGTCCATTAATTCTTTCTTGTAGGGACTGTCCAGTTTGTCCAATATATATAGCCGTGGAGCATTGCTAGCATAGATCACATTACTGGATATGCAGTTCAATGAGTCTCTGATCGGGTGGCTGATATGGTTAGGTCCAGTGATGAATTCGTTTGTATAGATATGTGGTCAAAATTGGCACTGGGGCTGATTGCAGGGCTGGGATGCTTATGACGTAGCTGTGTAGCATGGTTACCAGGAAAAAAATTATTTCAGGCTGGGGGGTTGTCTGTAAGCGAGAACAGGTCTTCCCCTCTCCCCCCGCAAGGCCTGGGCTGTCCACTGCCTGCGTGCTCCGCGGCTTTGCTCCGCTTTGCTCCCTGTCTCCCTGCTCTGTTGGTCTCCAGCAGACCAGGGAGATGGGGAGCAAAGCCGCGGAACACGCCAGCAGCGGGACAGCCACGGCGCATCTGGGCTGTCCACTGCCCGCGTGCTCCCCGGCTTTGCTCCCCGTCTCCCTGGTCTGGGGAGACGTGGAGCAAAGCTGCGGAGCACGCGGGCAGCGGACAGCCCAAACGCGCCGCAGCCGTCGCACTGCTGGCGTCCTCAGAGGCTTTGCTTCCCGTCTCCCTGGTCTGCTGGTCTCCAGGGAGATGGGCAGCAAACCCCGTTCGTAACTGCGGATCTGACGTAAGTCGGATCCGCGTAACTCGGGGACTGCCTGTAATGACAAGTAGAATTATGTTGTTTTCTCTTGTGGGTCTGTCTTGAAGTAGTTCACGTCTGGGTATTTTTTTGGCTCTGTCAATCTGTTTTTTCACTTCTCCAGTTGGGTATTTCAGTTTTAGAAATGCTCTGTTTAGATCCTGTAGGTGTTTGTCTTTGTCTTTGTGGGATCACAGCAAATCCAGTTGTATCTCAGGGCTTGGCTGTATACAATAGATTGAGAAATGTGTCTGGGATGGAAGCTGGAGGCATGAAGGTAAGTGTAGCGGTCAGTAGGTTTCTGATATATGGTGATGGAAATTTGTCCATCATAATTGTACTATGGTGTCAAGGAAGTGGATTTCTTGTGTTGACTGATCAAGGCTGAGGTTGATGGTGGGGTGGAAGTTGAAGAATTTCTCAAGGATTTCAACAAGAGTCTTTTCTGTGGATCCACATGATGAAGCACTCATCAATGTAGCATAAGTAAAGTAAGTGTGTTAGGGCGGTGAGAGCTTAGGAAACGTTGTTCAGGTCAGCCATAAAGATGTTGGCATATTGTGGTGAGTTGTGGCATGACACAGCAGCCCTGGATGGGAGCTGATCCCCACAGCTGTAATACTGAAATCCCCTATAGGAGCAGGAAGGGAAACAGGGATACTTTCAAGGAGGCCTCTGCAGATTTGTCAGCATGGTTACAGAATGAGACCGAGACAAGGAAGGTGGAAAGGCCCCTGCAACTCTTTCCACCCTTGATAATCCCTCTTCTCCATCCCCAGGTCCCAAACAAGACTGGGAAACACTGGGGTAAGAAAATTTCAGGCATGATTTTTAAAATCCCACAACCTGTGGTTTTGTTTTTCACCGTTATACAGCTTGCTCTGCAGCTACAGGTGAAGCCTGCACCTCTACAAACGGAAGCATTTCAGTGGCAGATTGAGCATTTATGCCACCTTCTATTCCCATTGCAATCAGTTGGGCTTGTCTACGCTACAGAGAAGATCAACCCTCCAGAGGTCGATCTTGTAGTGTTCGATTTAGCAGGTCTAGTGTAGACCCCAAATTGAACACTGAGGGCAGCCCCCACCAGCATCCAGCACTCCTCAGTCTACATGGAGTAAGGGAGCATGCGTTCTCTTTGGCCTCCTGCTGTGTAGACACCATGGCGGCTCAGCTTAAGGTAAGCCGATCAGTCTGTTTTAGTATAGATCAGGCCTGGGAGAGCTTCTATAGACTTCAGTGGAGCCATGTCCATTTACACCTGTTAATGATCTTGCCAAAGTGTAGGACCTTTAACCCATTATTAAATCTTTCTTCTCTCTTGCGTATTTATTGCAGCCCACAAGCCTGATGGATTCCCAAGAATCTGCACAGCCCTAGGAATGCCACACATTTCCAAGCATAGGCTCTGTTTGCCTGCATAATATTAGTCCCCTGGCAACAAAATGGTGATTAATCAGGAACTACACCTGACCAAAACAGCTTTAGAAACACCAAAAGAAGAGCGCATCATCACAAAAAATTAAATACATTCCCAGGCTCTCTTATTGTTTCCACATATGCTCTGCAGGGTCAGTATGCATCACCTAGCCCATGTGCTCATTCTTCTCCCTGGTCTGACTAGTCTTTTTGTCCGCTCCTCAGTGTGATACATAGATATTCATACCCATGAAGGGTGTGGAGGCAGTGGCTTCCACACAAGAAGGAACATACAGCAAGGAACCCCTGTATATATAGGAATTCATTTTATAATAGAAATACAGTTAGGCCTTTAACCACAGCGATGATAGCAAGTAGAAGTGTGTGTGAATGCATATATGCACAAATTAACAAACAGTGTATTTAACAAGTTAACATACAATATGGGGTTGTGTTCATTTAATTCATGTATTCAGTAGCATTGTGTGTTATTTCATTAGTTTTAGATAAGATTTTTTTAGCACATTCTAAAACATGGGAGCTTCTTCTATTAAAGACATAGTCCAGTATTACAAATGCTAAATATAGGAAAGTACTGTCTTTAGGAACACAGGAAAACATATTTGAACATGTGTAATCAGACCCAATAGGAATAATCAGGGAGAAATTTAATAAAGGGATCCTCTCAGAGGTTTCTTCTTCAAGAGCTGTAGCCACAGGTTTATTGAATGAAGAAATGATCAGGGCTAGCACTTTAAATTAGACTCTGGCTTTCACATTTAACTCTGAATTTTCCTGCTTCTATATACACCTTAGAACTATGGATACAAATTCCCAGGGGACACAGAATTCATTTTCAAGAGAGTACCAGGGGCAGTTTAGTTTTCATCTGCTTTGTTTCTTTGCAACTTTTTTGTAACCATGTAATAATAAAATGACCTGTTCTGATTTTGTATAACAAACTTCTGTGCTCAAATTTCATGCAACTACTGTCATGTTTTTAGAAACCCTTGTTTTCTGATCAGGCTATTAATTTTCAAGTTTAAAACAGTGATACTCAGACTAGGGCTCAACAGTCACAAGTGGCTCTTTAATGTGTTTCCTGAAGCTCTTTGCAATACATGATATTAAAACTGTGTGATTTGATTATTAACCGGTCTAAGCTAATAACCAACCTAGAGGGTTTTACTATGTTATTAACCAACTGTAGATGATAAGCAGCTACACTTGTTCAGTCATTTTGCTGAGCTATTAGACTCGATGTACAGTTAATGCTGCTTAAATGTCTCTGGAGGTGAAAGTAACATGCTGATGAGGGTTCCCTCATCTGACATGCTTCCAACCACCTCTGATTCCCAGGTCCCAACTCACTTTACAGCAGTGATTCTCAAACCACCTTCTCAAAGTGCAGTCCACAGACCACTAGTGATCCAGGTCCTCCTCCAAGGTGGCCTGTGGCAGGCTCTTATGGAGGTTTGTCCATGTCCCTGCACCTCAGGTGAGGCTTTCCTGCCCCACCTCATTCTTTGTCATCATAGTCTGCAGCAGCTGCAGCCTCAAGCCTCTTGTCGCTCCTCCCTTCCTCCCCCTCGCCGCCCCCCCAACCCCCTCCCCCCCCCCCCACACACACCCTCTGGTCACCATGTCTCTGGGAGTCAGGATTCTCAAGCGACCCTGAATTTCCCACTGCAGCACGCCTGCCATGACAGGAGCCTGCTCACCCTTCTGCAGGGTGCACCCCGCTCCAATCTGGCTGTTCAGCCATTGCTCTGCGCACTTTGCTTCTGCACCCTACCTCCTACTCAGACCTCGCAACTTCTCCTCTTCTGCACCCCACCTCCGTCCCAGATCCTGCACCACTATTCCACTCACTGGCAGCCCTGTCCCGCACACTGAATCCTTCATTATTGTCCCCACCCCAGAGCCTAAGGAGGTCCATAAAATCCACTAATTCAAGAGCCCCATAAAAATAAGTCTGGCCTATGGGAAGCCCTGAATCTCAGTCCTCCCTGTTCTGTCCCCTCACCCTGTGGGGCTGGACACCAGAGGAGTGAGGTGTCTCAGTTGGGGGCCACATCAGTGAGGGCTGGGGGTTTGAGGAAGAGATTTTTGTTTCTCACTTGTGTGGTCCCCAACTGATTTCTGTGGGTCAGTGGCCTCTAACCCAAAAAACGTTCCCCACCCCTGCCATAAATAAAGAAAAACATTGAAACTTTGTGTTGAACATAAATTAATATTTTTATTTAAAATGAAGTTGGATAAACTAATAAGAAAGTTTAAACACTTAATCGGTTTTATAATTTAAATGAAACCATTCTCCCTAGTTGCAACTCTAGCAAAATGGCTCCAGTGTAACTATGTAATTAACATATTTAAACTGAGCCCAATGGTACATGGGCCAAAAAGTTTGAGAACCACTGCTTCACAGGCACACGGAGTTTATTTCGCCTGCTTGGGCTCAATGTTACACTGACATGTAACCAAGAGTCCCAACTTATTTTTAAGTCCTTTGCTGCTACTTACACCAAAGAGCAGCTTATTTAAACCTCCAAGCCTTTGAATGTCATTCAGAAGCTGCAACCATTCCTCAAAATACCACATATATTCAAACATAAACCTGTTTGTTTATAAGCTGACCCCCTATCCCCAAACTTACAAAGAAAAAATAGTTTTAAAAAAAGTCACTCCCAAATCTGGAGTACAGAGGTCCAGTCCCAGCTCCTCAGGGTCACCCTTAGCAAGGAGGCTCTCAGTGGAGCTTTTAACAGTTCCCAAGCCACCAGAAGCAAGGGGGCAGGGAGGCTTTGAAGGATTTGCTGGTTTGGCTGCCAGGAAGTGTTAAAAACTCATTGTTAAAGTAAAATGCAGGACAATGTAGCACTTTAAAGACTAACAAGATGGTTTATTAGATGATGAGCTTTCGTGGGCCAGACCCACTTCCTCAGATCAAATAATGGAAGAAAACTGTCACCTGGCCCACGAAAGCTCATCATCTAATAAACCATCTTGTTAGTCTTTAAAGTGCTACATTGTCCTGCATTTTGCTTCAGCTACCCCAGACTAACACGGCTACATCTCTACCACTATTGTTAAAGTATTAAGTGTTATCAGGAAAGAGTGTTATCAGTTAAGAGACTCTCCGCTGAGACAAAAAACATTTCTATAACTATTCTCCACTGAGAGACTCCATGCCAACAGCTAACAAGGCCTCCAGCACCCCTTGCTTCCGTGGGCTGGAGAAGCACCCATTCATAAGCCAACCCCTGCTCTTCACAGAGGAATTTAAAAAAAAAGTCAGCTTATGAATGAATATATACGGTAACTGCACATTTGCTAGGTAATTATTAATGTCCACTGTCCATGTTCTGCACTGGTTTCAGCACTGCAGGCTCAGCCAAAGAGTTTGTGGGGCCTATGGCGGCATGTTGTGGTTGGCTGCACTGCGTGGCTGGGTGGCTCCCAGCACGTGCTGGATAGTGCATGCCTCAAAGAAACTGCCTTGCTCGCCTTGCCCCAAGGCCAGGCCTGCAGCACTGAAGTTGTTCAATACACGGTTTGATAAAAAGCTGGGGGGTGGGGGGGGGGGGGCGTTTCTAGTCCACTAGATCCAGTTTTGGTTTAATCACTGTTTGCATTTTGTTCTGCATATCAGATGAGATGAAAAGAATATAAAATATTAAAATGACTACATACACATCACTCACTGAGTTAGAAATACACATTCACTACTCAAACAGTTATTTATAGGGTGTCATTCTATGAATGTTTAGCAATGCAAAGTAATACTAATCAATTTGGTCTGTGAAGAATACTGAATATAATCACATCCAATTAAAACTCTAGAGAAATTATCATCCACGCCAAATATTTAAATATTTTATTTATATATAGTTACACTCAGAACATTAAAACAAACTTAGAAGCCTGGCAAACTTATTAGGACTGAAATTATATGTTATGTAAAGAAAACTTTAGTATCTATCATAACAGAGGGGTAGTAACGTTAAGTCTGAATCTGCATTAACAACGAGAAGTCCTGTGGCATCTTATAGATTAGCAGATTTATTGGAGCATAAGCTTTCGTGGGCAAAGACCCGCTTCATCAGATGCATCTGATGAAGCAGGTCTTTGCCCACGAAAGCTTATGCTCCAATAAATCTGTTAGTTTATAAGATACCACAGGATTTCTCGTTGTTTATGCACTATCTATTGTGTCATCTTTGTTTCAGTACTTACTTGCAATTGTTCTATGCCACTTTTAGCTAAAATGCTTTTATAAAAGCACAGTAAGGGCATGTCTACACAGCAGGGCTAAAGCTGAAATAAGCTATGCAACTTGAGCCTCGTCAATTTTGTAGCTTAAGTTAAAATAGTTTATTTCTGCTTTTGGCGCTGTCCACAAAGCAGGAAGTCTGAGAAAGCACTTTTCCTCTGACTTCCCTTACTCCTCACAAAATGAGAGCTACAGAAATCAGAGTAAGCAGTCCTCCAACTCAACATTATTTCGACATTAAGTCAAAATAACTACTTGAAGTGTATTCGCGGACTATGTTATTTCAGAATAATGTCTGTTATTCCAAAATAACGCTGCTATGTAGACATACTCTAAGTGTTCCTGATATCAGTTCATAATAAAAGTTTACACCCTCTCTTTATTTCTCTACCAGCATTATAAAAACAGTAATGAAAATAAATAATTGGGACTGTTTGTGAATGAAATACCAGCCCAGGAATAAATCACAAGCCTCATTCAAGAGTGCCATCTAGTGACAAAATATTTTACGGTTGCACATACTATATTATGGAAACAGATTAAGTTATATGGTGAATTATTTACATTTGGTCAAATTGCCCCTCTTGCCTTGGAGGATGGAGGGGTTGAAAGTAGTGCAGTTGTTTTACCAACCAGAAAGCAGATTTTCTTTGATAGTTCGGGGGTATTTCTCAATAACCTGGCCATGCTGTTTCATATAGTAGCTAGCTCATTAGCCACAATCTGAGACTTGAATGAAAAGGTATTTTTAAAGTGTGAGAAATATAAATTTGAATATCTTGTGGCTGCTATCTTGTGTGCATCTGTATGTACACGTACTTGTTTGTAAGTTTATGAACCGATGATTGTTATGTCTGGATGGGACTCAGACAGACATTCCTAAAGAGTGACAAGTGATTGGTATGAGGATTTTGATTTGGAGTTCTCTCCTCACCTCCGACTCATACATGGATTACTTATAAAGTTATAAATGGAATCCAATTTTGCTCAAACAGAATAAACTTCTGTTGCACCAGTAAAAATGTGTTTGTGGTCTAAATAAAAAAGTAGCGTGGATCTTAAATTGATGACTGTGGATCCAGCACTATACATTTAAGCACTGTACAACTCAACTCACATCAAACTACACAAGTAAAATTGTGCATGTGCATAAATTATAGCAGGAAAATGCACGGCAAAACTGTTGACTTCAACTGAGGTAGAAGAAAGGCTTAAAATAAGGCAATTTTCTGCAAATTATACAAGTATCAGGAACTCTTTGGGTGGCTTTTTTAAAATAGAAGTTATTTTTTTTCAAAAAGTATTCAGCTAAGCCATATTAAACCTCAATTCTACAAAAGTGTACAGAGACCCTCCCCCCCAATTTTAGAGACACAAATCCCACTGAATATTCACAGACTCTAAAATTAGGTAGCTGCATAAGCCTTGTAGAATCAGGGCCTCAGTGACTAAATGACTGCAAAATATACACTCTATATATAAAGCTTGTGGAAGGTTGAAAAGTTTAACTTTGATTAGTAAAATGAAAGAATACAAGTGGTAAAACTCTTAAACTCAAAATTAAACATTCCTTGCTCCTGGACTATTGCCTAGTTTTTCTTCATTCTATTAAAATCTCACTCCTCCACAGTGTCTCAGAGGATACATGAAAAATATTACACAAATCAAGTTTTCTTGTCTTCAGTTTTTACAGGTAAGTTACAGTATGAAACCTTGAAAATGGGACTTAACTTTCCTTTTTAAAATTATGAATACAACAGAATAATACAAGACTCCCAACATTTTCTTCAACTTCAACTGGTTTGAAATAATTTTGAGTAGAATTCCATATATGCATATGCTTACATAAATCTACATCCTTTATTTTGTCCATTTAGCATAATTGGACTAACAGCACATCAGAACCACACAGTAGAGTTTACCAACTTTTTAAAAATTCTTGAAACTATTTTTTAAATCATGTACTCACATAAGAAATGTCTTTTTGTCTCCTGTTTCACTAGGACTCCTCAGTACATCATCCAGTAGCAAGAAATTTTCCCAGACCAGCTAAAAATCAACAACCACCATATTTCTAAGGAAGTCATATTTGAATAACAGTCTAGGCCATTCTATAGCTGTGATATATATAAACACACACTGTTAGCAACATAATCAGCTTAGTTATCAAACAGCTGTTTCTGACAAAGTATTCTTGCAGAACAGGTGTCAAGCCTCATTCTTTTCCTCACATTTGCAATTAAGCAATTTCACACAAAAAGGAGAAACCTGGTCACAGAATGATCTTAAATACAGCATAAACTATCTTGTGTATTACTAATAATCTCAAGGGGGTATGTCACAAATACCAACACAAATTAATCTCACTAATTTAATGCCCTCACTGGATTGTAATCAATAATAGGAAGTTATTACTTGCTCAATGCACACAAACAATTACTGCAGTTAGGAAATCTTTTGGAAGCCTATCTGAACAGAAAAGGTAAATATAAAGCCAAACAAAACTTACCATAACATTTTAGGCACAGACTCATATGAGTTCATCTTCTGTCTTCCTTCTTAACAAAATAGCTTGTGTTAACTTAACATACTTCATATTAATGACATTGTCCTGTCTGGGAATATATTTTTATAGAGTAGGATATTTACTCTAGTAAATATGAAAGGTATTTGTAGTAACAACAACTTAAAATTCATGAGGCTTCTGCAACTCAACTTAGCTTCCTTCATAAAACTACTGTATGAAAGCAGAGAGCCCAAGTTTCTTCACTACTCCTAACAATTTTAGTTAAAGTCTAATGAGGGTTTGCTTGAAGTTTAAGGAAAAAAAGTGAAACCATCTTGAAAAAGAGAGGCACCAGTTCATAAATTAGTCAGCTGTTCCTCCTGTCAGTAGGATCCTTAGCCATTTCCTTAAGTAAAACTACATAAAAAGGGATTACACATTTTTGCCATCATCAGAAAAAATGTCTTATGATTTCATTTTTAAAATTTGGTCTCAAAAGTAAAATTTAATCTTCAAATGTTCATTCCTGTATGTGTATTTTCATAAACATAGTAGGTACCTGAGTTAATACCTCAGGTATTGTGGGAGAAGGAACACATAATGCTATCAACAGCCGTCAGAGGTAATAGAAAGGGCATGTTGCAAATGGTAGGTTATGAAGGCAAGGAAAAAAGTGTGTTCAGAAGCATGGTCTCTTTAATGAGGTGTACATTTTCTTCTGCAGGGCTATCCCCTTTCAGGAAGCTTTTGAAAGCAATGCTTGCTTGAAGTGAGTTAGGAAAGCAATCACTTGCATAGCAGAGCAATGATAGTATAAAGATTCAGTTAAGTGGAAAAACAAAAGTAGCCAGAATCTGTTTGCAATTATCAAGTCCAGAAGCAGCAAAATGGGTAAGCAATCTTTTCCATTTTAATTTTTTATATTACTACTTTTCTTTACTAGATTATAACAGTTTGAAATATGTAGATAATCTACTGAACTCTCAAATATGTAATATAAACTATAACAAATTAAAAACTTGAAATATTTTGTGTGTTTGTGTACTGTTCATTGCATAGTTGAAAATCTTTTATTCTGCAGTTAAATTAGATAGGAACATATTTACTAAATGTTTGCATTTGCATGAATATTATGATTTAAAATGAATACTCTACACGAACTCAGGAAAACAAATGTGTTTTACAAAAACAAACAAACCAACCAAAAAAATCCTCACCACACTAAAGCAAGAGCTGAGCAGGACACAGAAAGAAATGAATTAATAGACATTAGTAAGTCATGAAACATTTTATCATGTACTTGAATCCAGTTTATAGAAATGACAGATATAACGCATCTGAATGGGAACTTACACAAACTAAACAGTATATACAAAATATTTTAAGTGAAGTTAACACTTTTTTTGAATTTTATATAACTGATAGTTTTCTTTAGCAATTTTATCTTGCCTAGGAGAGCAAACCCAAAGCCAGATTTTTTTTAAGCAGAAAAAGTCTCATACATTTAGTCCTTATGCTTCCACACACTTGCACAACAATGATCCTAAAAGATATGCATTCTCCAATCTTAATCTTTACCAACAATGTATTCCAGCAATTTTAACTTGTATTCTCAATCCAAGACTAAGAGGTAGAACCAAAGTCTACTCCTAGCTCCTCTCTGAAGCACTAAGGAGATAAAGATACAGAAAAGTAGCAGCCATGTGGGGTACTTTAAGGTATCCTTCCTATCCAAGACAGACACAAGCACAATGCCTAAGAGAAAATGAAGCGTAAAACTCCTCACAACTTCTGCAAGGAATGCTTCCCCTGCTGTGTACACTACAGTCAATTATCCAAATCCCTCCTGATAGCCACATCCTTTTATGGCCATAATAGGCATGCTAACAGGCTTGTCTTTGAGTGAAAGGTTTAGGAGTAGAAACTTTTTTGCTGTGCTTCTACAGAGTCTAGCCATGGATCCTTGCCTGTGGTTAGAGCACCTAAGGACTAGAATAAAATAAATAAGAACAACCCTGTGCTCAGGAAATAGTATTCTACTAAGGTTCCTGCCCAAGACATGAGAAGAAAAGTGTCCCTAATGCACTTATGTATAACAAGCCAGACTTTTCCCCATGATAATTAACAAATAAAAAAGTTTTAAATAATAAGACTATATCTTATCAGAGCAGACCTTTTAAAATAAAGTAATATTGTTTTGCACATATAGCTTATAGAGAATTCCTTTCAGTGAGGGATATTAAAGTGCTTCACACAAGGGAGTAGGGATCATGAGGCTACATATTTAGGCAGAAAGAAATTAAGGGACTTACCCAAGGCCACACTGTGAGACTATCAGACAGGAACTGAACCCAGTTAGATGACACAATGTACAAAGAGAGCTTTTGGGGGGGGTAGGAGGAATATCTTTTAAAGGATCCAGTGTCATCTGAGCAAAAATTGGATTTATAAAATTTAAAATTGATAAAATTATCATTTAAAAGGTTAAAATACATAATTTTGTGCAACTGTGAAAATGTAAATAAATAAAAATATGAAAAAGCAATACAGGAGGCCCCCAACTTGTGATGCAATTGGTTCCAGGGGAAGTGTTACTAGTCAGGGGTATCGTAACTTGAACCCTCATTTATGACAGGTGCCATGCACCATTGTAAATGCAGGCAGAGGACATAAGGCAGGGGTTTCTTGCCCCTTCCGCACTTACAAAAATGGTTGTAAGTGCAGAGGGTCAGAAAACTCGCGCTGTTGCAAGTCGGGGGCCTCCTGTAGAATAAACACTGATATTATCCATCAAAATTATAAAAAAAAATTCTTGCAAGCTTAATGATAGTCATTTTAAACCTCTCTCTGTGAGAAAATGACTATTGAATGTAAAATAATATGTAAAGCTACAGAATTAGATATTTAAAGGAAATGGGACCACCAATGTTGTTTTTTTCAGTGGTACACCCAAAAGCATCTACAATAGTTAGGAGGGGAAATATTTTAAAGGTGGTAATTTATATTGGTCCTAAAGCAATCAAGCAATTAAAAAAATCAATCGTGATTAATCAAATGATATAATATCATGATTAATCATTATTTTTAAATCATAATATAATACAATTTAAATATTTTGAATGTTTTCTAGATTTTCAAACAAACTAGTTTCAATTACAACACAGAATACAAAAGTGTAAAGTGCTCATTTTATTTATTTTATTTTATTCATTTATTTTATTACCCCTTAAAAAGAAAATGAAATACTATTTCAAGTTCATCTCATACAAGTAGTATATATAGTGCAATCTCCTTATCATGAAAGTATAAATTAAAAAATGCAGATTTTTTTTGTTACATAACTGCATTAAAAAAATTAAATTAAGTAAAATTTAACACCTACAAGTCCACTCAGTTCTAGTTAGGACTATGAATGGGTAACCAGTTAACTGCTTCGGGTCCTGTGCAATGCTGTTGCCTCCCTCTCCAGGGCCATGGGGCAAGAAGCAACTGAGGCACTGCAGGTGCTGCTCCAGTCCAGCCATGACTTGGCTGGAGCACCTCTCCCCTGCCTTCGCCTATTTAATCAGTTAACTAACTAACTAACTGCTTAACTAACTCGATCACTCCGAAAATTAAGTCTGGTTACAATTTGCAGGAGATAATGCTGCCTACTTTTTGGCTGGAATGTCACCTGAAAGTGAGAACATGGCACTAAGGCTAGGACTATGTCTAGACGACATCCCTCTTTCGAAAGAGGGATGTAAATCAGGCTGATTGAAAGTGCAAATGAAAAGCGGATTTATATATCCCACGTTTCATTTGCATATTTGCGTCCAATCGCTGTTTCGAAAAAGGGTATTTCGAAAGTGAAACCGCAGTCTAGACACGGTTCTTTCGAAAAAAAAACCAACAGCTTTTTTTTGAAAGATCCCATACTCTTCATTTTTTTGAAAGAGTGATGTAGTCTAGCCATAGTCTAGGTCTACACTACAGAGTTTTTGCGCAAAAATGGCTGTTATTGCGCAAAAACTTGCAGAGCGTCCATACCTCAAGCATGTTTTTGCACAACTAAAACAAAAGAACAGAGGGGGTTTTCCGGTGTAGGTATTCCTCCTTTTACGAGGAATAATTCCTTTTTGCGCAAGAGTTCTTGAGCAAAAAGTTGCGTGTGGATGGGGAACAGGGTTTTTTTGCACAAAAAGAGGCAATCGAAAAAAAGCACAGGTGCCCCAGTGGCCATTCTGTAAATAGCAATCAGAGTTTCCTTTTGAGAGAGTATCCATGCATCCTGGACACTCTCTTTCACAAAAGCACATTGCTTTTTCGATGCGCTTTAACAGTGTGGATGCGCTCTTACACAAGAAGTTTTTGTGGAAGATTTCTTCTGCAAAAAGGTTCTTGTGCAAGAAGCCTGTAGTGTAGACATAGCCTCAGATAGCCAGTATTGCAATATATTTATGTGCCAGATACGCTCAAGCTTCTTATGTTCCTTCATGCTTCAACCCCAATTTCCAGAGGACATGTATCCAGGCTGATGTTGGGTTCTGCTCACCAAAATCCAAGAGAGTGTGGACTGACACATTCATTTTTACCATTTGATTCGGATACCAACAGCAGAAGGTTGGTTTTCTTTTTTGGTGGTTCAGGTTCTATAATTTCTGCATCAGAGTGTTGGTCTTTTGAGACTTCTAAAAGCATACACAACATGTTGGAAAGTACTTCTAATTTTTTTACCCTTGGGTCGAGTGCTATAGCTATTTTTAGAAATATCACATTGACACCTTCTCTGCATTTTATCAAATCTGCTATGAAAATGTTCTTAAAACAAACAACATGTGCTGGGTTGTCATAAAGAGTGCTATAACAAGAAATGCAGATAAAACAGAACAGGAGACATATAGTTCTCCCAAGCAGTTCAATTACAAATGTAATTGGTGCATTTTTAACAAGCATTATCAGTGTGAAAGCATGTCCTCTGAAATGGTGGCTGAAGCATGAAGGGAAATACAAATGTTTAGCACATAAGTACTTGGAATGCTGACTACAAAAGTCATGCTAAAGCCTGATCTTATTTTCTGGTGATACTATAAATGAGAAGCAGATAGCAATATTTCTGTAAATGTAAACACACTTGTTTGTCTTACCAATTGGATGAATAAAAAGCAGGACTGAGTAGACTTGTAGGCTCTAAAATGTTACATTATTTTGTTACGGAACTGTAGTAAAAAATAAAACATGTACAATTGTAAGTTATACTTTAACGATAAAGAGAGTGCACTATGTACTTGTATTTCTGTAAATGTAAACACACTTGTTTGTCTTATCAATTGGATAAATAAAAAGCAGGATTGAGTAGACTTGTAGGCTCTAAAATGTTACATTATTTTGTTACGGAACTGTAGTAAAAAATAAAACATGTACAATTGTAAGTTATACTTTAACGATAAAGAGAGTGCACTATGTACTTGTATGAGCTGAATTGAAAAATTCTATTTCTTTTGTTTAGCACTGTTACAGGTCAAATTTATAATAAAAAATAATATAATGTACGCACTCTACACTTGTATTCTATGATGTAATAGAAAATCAATACAAAATGCATAAAAATATCCAAATATATTTAATAAATTTCAGTTGGTATATTGTTTAACAATGTGATTGATCACAATTGCTTGACAGTCCTAATTGGTTCAGATTCTAAACGGGCTATGAGAAAGCAAAAGAGGTTCAAACTTGAAGGTCTCCATTATTTTAACTTCTTTTGTTCTTCATGTGCATGATCTGACTCCTATCAGTGTCAACGGAAAAGGTGCCATGAATTACAGTGCAGCAGTATTACATCAAATGTATCTTTCATTTAAGACCTGGGCAAGCATCCAGGGCCACAGGTTCACTAAGCTGTGAAAGTGCTCCAGTGCCCCTCAAAAGCTTCTAGCTTTGCATCTCCCTTGCACACTCCATCGTGGCCAAACATGCATTTGTCACCTCCAAGATCAATTTTGCTCCTTCTTATCCAAAATTCATAACAATTGAATGATCCAACTGCTTGCCTGTACCATAATATAGATGCATTGGACTCAATTACATCTGTTCACCACAAACTGCACAGCCTGCAAGTAACCTGCTCTCATACATTTCAGAGTCTTACTTATACATACAGTCATTCATAGTTTAGAGACAAGAGACCTCCAAACCATATTTTGCCTCCTAAAACATCCTATTGTACCAAAGAAAGTGAGATAAGTTGGATTGTTCTTAATACACATTCTAAAAACAGACCAGTTGTACAGTTTTGTCAGCAGAACTCCCTCTCTGTGGGCATCCCTTGGTAGATCCTTCTTGATTTAAGTAATTTTATCTATTCTTCTGTACAAATGAACAGATGGGTCCTGAGGGTTCCCTAGCCATTCTTTTGCAATAGACAATTTTTCCATTAGATGAGTTATTCTATTTACTATACTTTGTCCAGGAGCATTACTGGATAAGGATGCTCAAATTTATCAAAAATACTAAAGAAAAAGTTAATACAACAAAGATTGGCTAAGGGTGCAATCAGATTCTGAATGCTGCTTTTTGCCACTTTTGAATAGCATACAATTCCAACTAGTCACACACATACACACAATATGTATGATATTAGTGGCTCCCCTCCAGTGAATTAAATCTTCTATTGTTTGTGAACAGAGCGGTGTTTTCAAAGGTCACAATATGGGTACAAATGGAAAAAGCTAGGTAGTGGTACTACTCTTCAACAAGGATCATGCCCGGGACAAGTTTCCACCATTTCCACTTATAGTAACACTGAATAAATGAACAGTGTAATAAAAAGCGTAAGGGGTTTTTTCCATCCTACTAAATTCATCACTTCTAGACTGTTTTTGCTTAAATTAAAAAGTGAATAATTTATCTTCTGATAGAAACCTATTATTTTAGCTAAAAAGTTAATTGTACATAATTTTTTAAAAAAACTGATGAATTTGTGACAGCCTGATTCTGCTGTCAGAGTTAATAGGTATTGTGCCATTGATTTCTGTAGCTATAGGTCCCAAAAATGTTTTTTGCAACAAACAAGTAAAATAAGGCCCTAAATCTGCAATAGGATTACCATTACAATCATTACAATTTTGCCTAATTAATGTTATTTTTGTATACTACATTAGCAATAAAATGTTCACCATTTAGATTTCATCCTTTTCTCTCATAAATGAACATATACATAAATGATAGGCAGATTTTTCTAAAAGTAAGAGAAAATGCCTCCTTCCATTTTTCTCTTCTCCCTTGGTCCTTTACATATACAGGCAGTCCCCGGGTTACAAACAATATAGGGACTATAGGTTTGTTCTTAAGTTGAATTTGTATGTAAGTCGGAACTGGCTCCAGATTCAGCCGCTGTTGCTGAAACTGACCAGCGGCTGACTACAGGAAGCTGGAGGCAGAATTGCTCTGCCCCCAGCTTCCTGGAATCAGCCACTGATCAGTTTCAACAGCGGCTGAATCTCGAGCCTGGGACAGAACAGCTGGGCTGCCAGGAAGGTCCCTGCAGGACCAACCCGGCAGCACCCCAGCTGCTCTACCCCAGGGTCCACAACAAAAGCCTGGTCTGCTGGGGGGGGCGCACTAGCTGCGCGCCCCCTCCACCCCCAGCAGACCAGGGACACAGGGAGCAAAGCCGCAGCGGCGGTGGGGTGCCGCGCCTCTGAGGCTTTGCTCTGGCAAAGCCTCAGAGGCGCGGAACCCCACCGCCACTGCCGCTTTGCTCCCAGTGCCCCTGGTCTGCTGGGGACCGTCTCCAGCAGACCAGGGACACCTGGAGCAAAGCCGGGGAGGCGGAGGGGTCCCGCGCCTCTGAGGCTTTGCTCTGGCAAAGCCTCAGAGGCGCGGCACCCCGCTGCCGCTTTGCTCCCGGTGCCTCTGGTCTGCTGGGGACCGTCTCCAGCAGACCAGGGACACCTGGAGCAAAGCCGGGGAGGCGGAGGGGTCCCGCGCCTCTGAGGCTTTGCTCTGGCAAAGCCTCAGAGGCGCGGCACCCCGCTGCCGCTTTGCTCCCGGTGCCTCTGGTCTGCTGGGGACCGTCTCCAGCAGACCAGGGACACCGAGAGCAAAGCCGCAGCGGCGGCGGGGTGACGCGCCTCTGAGGCTTTGCCAGAGCAAAGCCTCAGAGGCGCGGGACCCCTCCGCCTCCCCGGCTTTGCTCCAGGTGTCCCTGGTCTGCTGGAGATGGTCCCCAACAGACCAGGGGCACCCGGAGCAGCTTTTCTCGCCCCGGAGGTCGAGGTGGCGGGACCGCTGCGCTCTGGGCAGTCCCGCTGCCTGCGAGCTCCACGGTGAGAGAGCCCCGTTCGTAAGTGCGGATCCGACATAAGTCAGAGCCGCGTAACTCGCGGACTGCCTGTATTTAGAAAGAGCTATCTTGGCTAGGCAGACAGTGGGCCTTTAAAAAGTTTAAGTAAGGATCCACACAATGGTTATGAGCTGGAAACCTAAATGAGGGTGTTCATCATTGCTCAAGACTACAGTTCCATGGTCTGAACAAAGGCTGCAGTATTCAAACATGTATAATAAGATAGCACCTGATACTTGCCAATTAATAATTCTGTCTCTTCCTGTCAGCAGTCTCACTCTAATTAGCATGTGCTGCACTAGCAACAGCAGCTTCTGTCTTGGATTCAGAAAATTACATAAAGGAAGGTATGTCTACACTACAGTGCTTTTTGTACAAGGAATGATATGAGACTGTGAAATAGCATCTCATTCAATGTGTGTTATAGATACAGACACCTCAGTGGTAATCTTTTTTCCTTTTCTTAGAAAGAAATATATTAAATATACTAGAGGGAGTTACCCGCCATTGCTTGGGAAAGTGGAGGAACAAAATTTGCACTGAGTTCTATAGGGATTATAATATATATATATATATATATATATATATATATATATATATATATATATAGTATAAAACAACCAACTTTACATGTTATCATCAAAAACTTTATTGTAAACTATATTTTTGTTTCATTATTCGAAACAAATATGTACACATTTTCTCCACTTCCAACTCTTGAACACGTAACATAGAGTTGTCCATGTGAAAAGCAAGATGTCTCCAAATCAATTCCAACTACGTTAAGTGACTGTCCTCGCGCTTTGTCAGCATACATTGTTGAAATATAAGTTGACAGTTGATATAGCTGAGGTGAGGAGCCTGAGAGAAGGGAGGAGGAAGGGAGCCGTGCGCCTGCCACTGGCACCCAAGCCTGCCCTCCGCTTCCTTGTCCCTCCACCTGCCTTAGTGAGTGACTGGCTCCGCAGCTTCCCCCAGGTAGCTGCTTCTCACCGCACTGCCAAGCTCCGTGCAGCCCCAAGGAGAGGTGTCGGTCTCTCATCTCTTCCCTCCCACCAGTACTTTAATACCTTCTCCTGGATAAAAGGTTATCCCATGCAAAGTTTGGTTGCAGAAGCTCTTATAGTGTCCAAGGGTATGTCTACACTACCCCCCTAGTTCGAACTAGGGGGGGAATGTATGCTAATGAAGCCCGGGAAATTCAAATCCCGGGCTTCATTAGCAAGTTCGGTATGCATAAAGCCGGCGCCGCCATTTTTAAAAGCCGGCTAGTGCGAACCCCGTGCCACGCGGCTACACGCGGCACGGACTAGATAGTTCGGATTAGGCTTCTAATCCGAACATCTAGTCCGTGCCGCGTGTAGCCGCGCGGCACGGGGTTCGCACTAGCCGGCTTTTAAAAATGGCGGCGCCGGCTTTATGATAATGAAGCCTGGGAAATTCAAATCCCGGGCTTCATTAGCAAGTTCGGTATGCATACATTCCCCCCCTAGTTCGAACTAGGGGTATAGTGTAGACATACCCTAAGTTATTAACGCACAAACATACAATCATTCTCCTTTATATATTAGAAGATTTAAATGTCTGAAAAGATGGAATATAAATTAAATCTCTAAAAATAAGCTAACTACACTGACATTTTCCATTTCTATGATAGGTTAGCAGGATTTCATGTTGAATCTAGCCAGCCTTCTTCATCTTCTACAAAACTTAATATGATTTTAATTGCTTCTCTACAAATTTTCCATTCCTACAGGTAAGTCTTCCTAACATGACCCACCATGGCCTTCTCCATTTAGCCTTGAGTCCTATTTGGGTATGTCTACACTACAGTGCTATTTCGAATTCACTTAATTCAAAATAGTTAATTCGAATTAACTAATTCAAAATAACGCATCTAGACACAAAAACCCCGGTGCGTCTCGTGGAGTCGTTGCCATCGGCCCGGCTGCACTTGCTGCAGGCTGCCATCCAGGAGGTCCATCGGGGGGCTGTCAGGATCCAGGAGGCCCTGCAGAAGAGTGTCCACCCTGAGGAGCCCTCAGAGCCACCCCGGTCTTTCCCATCGGGGGCTTGTGCCCCATTCCTCCTTCATGTCCTTTCTCTCTACCCCTCCCTAGCCCCCCTTCCTGATGTCAAATAAGAGAAACGGTTTTTCATAAACATGAACTGTCTTTATTTAACAAAACTGGGGAGGAGTAATGGCGGCAGAAGAGGGGAAGCTCAGCACTCAGGGGTGGGGGTCTCGTCGGGCCACATGTCTCCCAGCACGGCGGGTGCGGGGGCCCTTGGCGTCCCCAGGGTGATTGGGAGGAGGGTGTGGAGATTGAAGTGGGGGATGTGGAGATTGAGAAGGAGGGTGAGGAGGGAAAGTTGGGAACGGGGGCAGGAGTGGGAAGAGGAACAGTAGCTGGGGGGGCAGCAGGCGCTTGGGCGGCACAGGGCAGCATGCGCTGCAGCAGGGCCTGCAGGTGTGAGCACATGGCATGATCCTGGGCAAGCTGCTCCCGGCGGAGCTGCAGAACCTCCTGCACCCAGGCCTGGATAGTGCGGTGCAGGGCTCGCAGGGCCCCCAGGTGCTGGTCCCGGTACCCCTGCCGCTTGCTGGTGGTCCGGAGGAGCCTTTGGGTGCGGGAGCATGTCCCAGGCGGGGTGGTGCGCCCTGCACGTACAGCTGGTGCAACTGTGGAGAAAGAAGGGGAATGGTCAGTTCTCCCTGGGGACAGAGTGGATGATGCCCAGCACCCCCTGCGAGGTGAGGACGACCGTGCCCTGCACCATCAGAGCCGATGTGCTTTCACTGAGGCCATGGTTGGGATGTCTGGCTCTCCCTAGGAGTGGGAGCTGCCCCAAGACCGCACCCATGCCCCTGTGCCATGTATAGTGCGGCCGAAGAGGGGAGGAGGGACCAGGAGATGTTCCCTGCCTCTGTGTAAAGGGGGTGTGTGAAGGGAGGGCATCCTGCTGGGTTGTGAGCGTGTCAGGTCTCTTCGCACACGTGTGTGCCTATTGGGCCATAGCCCTGGGTGTCATGCAGCTGGAGCCACCTGCCCAAGGGTGGCATGGCACGTGCTTGCACATGCACAGGTGGCTGGGTGATCCGTGGGAGGCATGGCCCACGCGTGTGGTCCCTGGTCTTCCTTCCCCCCGGGAAAGTACTGTCACTTACCTGGTATGGCCTCTCCAGACAACCCTGCTGACTCCGGTGCCAGGACAGCTGGTGGTTGCCCCTCTGCTGCGTCCAGGTTAGGGTCCTCAGCTCCTGGCTTGCTGCCTCCCGTGCTGGCGTGGACCGCCCCGTCCCCCAGGATTCGGTCGAGGGCGGAGAAGTAGAGGCAGGTGGCAGCCCCTGCTGCGGCACCGCCCCTGGTAGCCCTGGTGTACACCTGCCGCAACTCCTGCTCCTGGGTGTGCCTGTGGGCTTTCCTGCCCATAGTGGTCGCTATGCAGCCGTAGATGGCAGTGTTCCTCCACCTAGTGCGGAGATCATGGACGTTGGGGGCCTCCCCACAAACCTCAGTGAGGTCCATGATCTCCGCACTAGTTCATGAGGGTGCACATCTACGGCCCCTGGCTGGCCCCGGGTGCTGGGGGATTGGGCGGGGGACGGCTGGCTGCCACAGGTTGGCATTGTGCAGCCACTGGGAGAGGGTCTGCGGCTGCTGGCAGGCCTGGCTCTTGCACGTGCCCAGTGGCCAGACTCTACCCCTTTAAGGGCCTCGGGGCTGGAGGGAGAGGAGAAGAGTTTTCCTGGTTGTGCCTAGAGTGGCCACCAGGGGAAACTGGGAAGGGCTGGAGGCCCCCTAATTCGAAATGAGTGTCTACACAGCACTTATTTCGAATTAGCTATTTGGAATTTGGTGTTATTCCTCATAGAATGAGGTTTACCAACTTCAAAATAAGTGCTCCACTATTTCGAATTTATTTCAAAATAGCGGTCTGGCTGTGTAGACTCTATTGTAGTCTGCTGTTATTTCGAATTAACTTTGTAGTGTAGACATACCCAGATATATCAGCCCTAATAATAATAACAATATGGACTTTGCTAATACTCTCCCGATTTAGTTGTGCTTATAGGGGTAAACAAAAGTTAGAAAAATAGATCTATTGTAAATGAAAGTATACTTTACTGATCTAGTCCTTTTATAAAACTTTAATTTCTATTTAACTCTAAAGTTTTCTGGTGGGGGAAGAAACAACCACCTGATCTACCTAATTAATCTCCATCGCTAAAAACTGTCAATTTGGAGCACCACTGCTATAAACATGGTGCTATTTCTTCAATTTTGTATAGTAGAGGAGCACTACTAATCAGAAAAAGATTTAATAACTTTTATTTAAAAGATTCTAGAGTGTTAGTTTTCATCCATGTTCTTTTTCTGTGTATTGCAGCAGGATTATACATCTGGAACAAAATGTGTTCATTTAGGTTTGAGATCTAACTGGCTATTAAATTTCAAGTATCTTATGCTCTTTGGCTGAAGGTCAGTTGGATTAAATTACTTCAGATTCTTGTAGTCAGACATGGTTGTTATTCTGAAGCCTGCTAAGTATGTCTAGTATTTTTAACTTTCTTTTTATTGGGTTTTATGTGCAAAGACAGGTTTAGGCATATCAAACTAGGCCATTAATCAATCAAGTCCGGTATTCTGCCTCTGGCCAATAGTCATGCCTTAGAGGAATCTTAAAAAAAAATTCTAATGTAGTAGCTCTAAATCTTTCCAGACTAGTATATCCCATTCAGGAGTCTGGTTGGTCTTTTGTACCCGAGTTTCATTACTGAAAATTTGCTGACTTTGTCATTTTTCCCATCTAATTATAAAATAATTGGAATATAAATATTGTACATACTTTTTGGTGAATAGTATATGCAGTGGTATAAAAAGTTATTGTGTGTATAAAATTTTAGTTAGTACTGATGTTACTAGTGATTTTTATGTAGCCTGTTGATAAAATAGGCAAATATCTAGGTGAGTGGATGCATCCCTTGGAACACCTTGATGTACAACCAGAGAACCACTGTCCTAAGGCATTTAGTCAATTGTGCAATGATTTTGAGGTAGGAGGAAATGGGGGGAGAAAGAGAACATAGGTAAGACACATGTGATCTAAAGCAAAGAGATTCTTGAGGGGTTGGGGGGAGCCTGGAACATATTTGGAGGGGAACATAAGAAGCTTTAAGAGAAAAAAAACAAACTTACTGCACACATTCAGAGCTGGGTGGCCAGAGAGCAGCAGCTGCTAGCCAGGCACCCGGGGGGGAGGTGTAAGCTACGTTAAATACAAAGAAGGGAGACATGATCAAACACATTTGAGAAACACTGCTCTAAAGTGTGAGTCTTTAGTTTAAAGTTGTTAGCAGTCTTGAAATTAAGTCCTTTTTCTGAACTACCTGTAATAATAAATTCTAGGAATAAAATTTACTCAGGTAATTCTGATAGAAATTTGCAGTTTTTAAAATTTCATCACATAATACCTTGCACAAGCCACCAAAGAATTATTATCACAAGTCTTAATTGTTAGCTAATTGGAATAGGCTCACTAGGTCAAAATGTTTAGAAAAGAAAAATACATTGTGAAAATATCACAAAAGGAATTTTTCAAGGACATCATTTCCAAGTATAAAATTTTTTAAAAAAATACATACTGTAAGCGACTGTATTTAAAAACTAAATATGCTAGCTCATATTAAAATTTTAGTACCAGCAAGTAAAAATTTTGCATCCCATAAACTAACAGGAATTTAGTGGCTACAAATTTCTAAATTATACTAGGACTTGGTAAATACTGGAGATACTATTTCTAGACCTGACATCCTGAAGACAGTTATTTTGAGCAAAAGAGATGGTTGGTTACCGTAAAAGGGTAGCTGGCTCCTTAACTGAAATTGGGCTTAGCTAACCTGCTCGAATCTACCCCTGCCTTAGTTTGATGTAGAGGGCTGGGCTGCCAGAAGTGTTATAAATGAGAGTTCAGAGCAAAATTTTTTTAAAAAGTCCTGAGAATAAAGAGAACTCAGATGAGTAGTGTTCGGCTAAAACTTAAGGGAGGAGATGTCCTTGAAAGAGGAAGCAGTTTACATTCCCTGGTTGAGTAGTGGAGCCAAATCAGGCTGCTAGAAACAGAAGGCAGGAAGTGAGTCACCTACGAACTGTGAATGAGACAACTAAAAGACAGCAATTCTGGAAAAATGACTAAACTTCTAAGAAAACATGGAGCATAAATTATCTGGACACCATTCCAAGATAACCAGAACCTTAAAAACTAAGCAATCATTGACTGTTTTCAGATGCATCTGTAGACTGGGAGAAGTCTGCTATTTCATTGACTTTTGAGATTTCCAAATATAGACAGACTGATGTTATTGTTATCAGCACCCCATTCAGGTAAGTGCTTGTGCTAACATGTTTATGAGTACTTAAAATTGCTTTCACCTATATTAAAATTAAAAGTCCAATAACAAAAAGAAAAATAGAACAGTACCCAGAAGGATAGAAAAGGGATTTACATGTGTCAGTCTCCACTGCTATCAGATTCAGCTGTGACGCTATGTGTAAAAATGCACCAATTATGTCAAAACTGACTAATTTTGATATCTCTTCCCAACTTTCATATACTGTCTCCTCCTCTCCCCCTCCCCCGATATTAACTAAGGTTATGCCAGGAAGGGTAATGAAGAAATATTTTTGTTCGTGAAACCAACACTATGACCCTACATTCTGGCTTTGGGTTACCTGTCTCAAACCTAATATATTTAACCACTGTATTTAAATTCCTTGATTTGTCCTATTTTATCCATCCCTTTCTCCACACAATTAAATGGGACAGTCTGTCTCATGTATATTTATTATCTTTAAAAGTACTTTTTGGGAAAAAAAAGATTTGATTTGAAACTGTCTTTCGAATGGGTACATTCACAGAATGTTTGGTCACCTAAATTGCATGCATATCTTGATCCTGTAAGCACACTCAGCCCTGCTCTACACTAGGGAGTTATTTAGAATGAACTCCCCTTATTTTGAAACAACAAGAGGAGCGTCCACACTACCAAGCCCGTTGTTTCGAAATAAGGGGCTGGTTATTTCAAAATAATAAATCCTGCTTTCCACAAGGAATAATGCTTATTTCAAAACAGTTATTTTGAAATAACGATAGTGTGGACACTTCACTGCTGCTATTTCGAAATAACTACTTCCCAGGGTCATTCAAAGTAATTACTCCCCAGTGCTCTAAGACAAGGCAGTGCATCCGCATTAAAGGAGCCTGCCTCAGACTAATTTCAAGGCTTCCCTGTAGTGTGGACATGCTACTTCGAAATAGTTATTTTGGGAGTTATTTCACAATTTCGAAATAATTTCCTATGTAGACATGCCCTTAGAGGCCACCTAACTCCATACAAAACAACCAAGGTGGAGAAGGGAAGAAGGAGTATCACTTCCTTCATAACCTTTAGCCCAAAAGTTGAAATGCTCAACCAGCATGCGCGAGCCCCTGCTTCCAGTCCCCACTTAAGTAAGTGCCCTAAGCACCAGAGTATGGAATATTTTGATGTGAATCTCCCTCAATTTCTCCTATGAATCTTGTTTCACATTAAATAATTCACAAAAGCTCATCACCTATTAAACTATCTTGTTAGTCTTTAAAGTGCTACATAGTTTTTCCTTTTGTTCTAATAACCCAGTGCGTAGAGCACTCACCTCAGAGGTGGCAGATCTCTGTTCAAACATCTGACTCATGAGAAGGGCACTTGAGCCAGATGGTGAGTGCCACTAGGCCAGAAGTTATAAAGGAGGTCATTATCCTCCTTGCCCTCCCATTATTTGTAAATTAGGCAGCCTCTGAATGATCTACTTGATTGAGCCCAACATGTGACTTAGGCAGATAAATATCAATCTTCTGTGGCTTGTGAATCACATGCTGTCAGGATCAATGCAGCACAGCACTTGAATCCTTTTTGTGGATCCAGGTTAGTGTGACCAGAGAATGGAGTAGGGAAGATATGGGAAAAAATAAGAGAAAATATGTTTCAAAAGGCATATCAGGACTTCTCTGTTTAATTGTTAGTCTCCTTAGATGCTTATGTCAAATCTGCAACCCACAAAAATGTGTGAGATTTGGACATGCAGCACTGCCACAACATTATTTATATACTTGAATATGATGTTACAGTTTTACAGTTTGAAATAATTCTTAGAATATTACCTTCTGAAAATTGTACCTTCTAAAAATATGGACAAGATGTCTTTATCACCTCTACATATTGGAAAGTATAAAAACTGACTTATCTGTGAATTCTGAATTCCTGTAATACCTGTTACCTCCACCTATGATTATTTCTTCAAATTTGCAACTCTGCAAACTATTTCTTCACTTGTTACTCAGAAATATTACATGTAGTTTTTAACTAATGGAGTTTATCATGCTACAAATTCTAAACTTGTAAAATCTTCATTGAGAGTGGGTCTGTCTTTTAAAGAAACCGAGTCTTTTTAAGTCTCTAAATTTTCTAATTCCTCGTATGCACTATAAGGTATATTGTAACTGAGCACCCTCACAAGAATAATATGGTACTTAATGAAAATATGACTGAATAGACAACATTAGGAGTAATTATTGTTTTCCAGGGCATAATCAGGTTTCTACTTTTTCATGTCTGCAGTGACTATTAAGATTGCAAAGTCTTCCTCTAAAACTAAGAGATCAACTTAAAATGTACATATTATTTGCATTTTTATGGAAAATAATTGCCTTAATTAGGATCTTTTTGTATAAAAATGTTTTTATAACCAACATATTATGAATCATATATAAAAAAAAGTTTTAGGCAGGGAAAAGTTAAATTTTTTACTTACTAAAAGAATGCCTTCTGTTTGAAAAAAGTAACTGATTAGACTAATATTTTTATCCTGGGCAGTAAAAACAAAAAGGAAAGAGGCACTAATGAACCTAGTAAAGAGGTTTAGTCTAGAGTAGTTGTTAATCTATATAAGTAACTTGTGGGCGGGAGAGAGAAACGTTTGGTGTTAATAAAGTATTTCCTTAGAAAATTACTACTGGCTCCAATGCAAAGCATTTACAGTAAACATTGAAAGTCTGCAAGGCATCTGTTCTCTTCACAGTGTAAAAATGAACTTTGTCTCCTTAACTTTTAAAACATGCACTAAGTAATTCATGCTAGCAGTTCAAATCCTATCATCAACCTTCATTATTTCACTGAGTTCAAAGATAGAAGCAGAATCTTTTGGAAAAAGCCCTGAAAGTTTAAAGTACACAAATTATAACCAAAAAGTTTCTACAATGTATGAAAACTGTAGCCATAAACTAATTGTTATAGCATTATTTTAAGAACATATACAAGGTAAGAGTTAAATTGCATGTATGAAACTAAATATCATCTCAAGTTTGGTTTTCGTGAAATTATACATTATGTACAAGATGCTGTGTTATATAATAATACTTTCAGGAATTTTAACATTTGACTTTACTAGAAATTTAGCAGGTCTTTGCCTAAGGCAAGTTTTTAATAGCAATAATAAAAAAATACTTAATGGCACTTAGGGTAAATCATGTGTGGTCATCATGTTTAAAAAAGTAATACCAAACATCTGTGCTAGATTTCCACATGATAAAACAACCATATTACCTAAAGTTTTCCCAAACTTATAGAGAAAAAGGTTTATTTAAAAACCTAGAAAAGATACATGATAATCAATGTACAAAATATAAGGCAGGCATCTTGCATTTTGTGATAGGAATGTAGGTTTAGTGATCTTCATAATATTTAATCCAGAATGCCAAGCAAACGATAATATGACTTCATGTTACTTAAAACACATTTTAAATTTTTAAAATGCTTAATGTAAAAAGGAACACTGCAATAACTAACAGGATCTTTTTTCTTTTGTGTGTATACTTGCAAGGGCCATGTAGTTCATTATAATGTATGTGATTTTCTTCTTCAAGCAAATGCTTCAGTGCTCTCACCTCTTAAAAATATCAGTACAATCCACCTAACACTGAAAAGTCCTAACAAAATGAACGTGTGTGTACAATTAAGGCAAACAAGACAAGGGTTCAGATTTAAGCTGCTGAAATATGATCATGAGTAAAAAGATTCTAAAACCATAGAAAAAAATTCCATGACCTTGCAACAAGTTACTCTTTAAAACTGGATCCAAAATTCAATATAATGCCTTGGGTTATTTATGTAAATCCTTTTTGTACAAGAAATGACATGAGACTGTGAAATAGCACCTCATTCAATCTGTGTTATAGATACAGACACCTCAGTAGTAGTTTCTTTTTTCCCTTTCTTAGAAAGAAATATATTAAATATACTAGAGGGAGTTACCCGCTGTTGCTCGGGAAAGTGGAGGAACAAAATTTAGAAAAACAATAGTCCATTATATATACACACACACACACACACATTAAAAAAGTATAAAACAACCAACTTTACATGTTATCATCAAAAACTTTATTGTAAACTATATTTTTGTTTCATTATTCGAAACAAATATGTACACATTTTTTCCGCTTCCAACTCTTGAACACGTAACATAGAGTTGTCCATGTGAAAAGCAAGATGTCTCCAAATCAATTCCAACTACGTTAAGTGACTGTCCTCGCGCTTTGTCAGCATACATTGTTGAAATATAAGTTGACAGTTGATATAACTGAGGTGAGGAGCCTGAAAGAAGGGAGGAGGAAGGGAGCCGTGCGCCTGCCACTGGCACCCAAGCCTGCCCTCCGCTTCCTTGTCCCTCCGCCAGCCTCAGTGAGTGACTGGCACAGCCACTTCCCCCAGGAAGCCGCTTCTCACCACACTCCCAAGCTCCATGCAGCCCCGGTGAGAGGTGTCGGTCTCTCATCTCTTCCCTCCCACAGTCCCTTAAAACCTTCTCCTGGATGACAAGTTATTCCTCGGCTGGCCTTAGTGAGCGACTGTCCCCGCCACTTTCCCCAGGAAGCCACTTCTCCCCAAACTGCCAAGCTACATGCAGCCCCGGGGAGAGGTGTCAGTCTCTCATCTCTTCCCTCCCACAGTACCTTAATACCTTCTCCTGGATAAAAGGTTATCCCATGCAAAGTTTGGTTGAGGTAGCTCTTATAGTGTCCAAGTTATTAGCGAACAAACATACAATCATTCTCCTTTATATATTAGAAGATTTAAATGTCTGAAAAGATGGAATATAAATTAAATCTCTAAAAATAAGCTAACTACACTGACATTTTCCATTTCTATGATAGGTTAGCAGGATTTCATGTTGAATCTAGCCAGCCTTCTTCATCTTCTACAAAACTTAATATGATTTTAATTGCTTCTCTACAAATTTTCCATTCCTACAGGTAAGTCTTCCTAACATGACCCACCATGGCCTTCTCCATTTAGCCTTGAGTCCTATTTGGGTATGTGTACACTACAGTGCTATTTCGAATTCACTTAATTCAAAATAGTTAATTCGAATTAACTAATTCAAAATAATGCATCTAGACTCACAAACTATTTCAAAATAGCACGTCCACACTAAGTGGACCCCGAACTGAAATTAAGGCTGGACAGAACCAGTGCTGGCAGGGCATCAGTTTAGGACTTATTGTGTGGGGCTGCTGCCTGAGGCTAACTGAGCTCCGAGCTTAAAGGGACCCTACCCCCACCCCGGACAGACAGTTCTCAGGGTTCCCTGCTTGCTTGTCTATCTTGATGAGGGACAGCAAAACAGTCCTATATTTGAGTGCCCACACTTGGGACACCACAGCACTTGGCCACATGGAGCCAGAGCTGCCCCTGGGCACACTGGTGCATCTCGTGGGGTCATTGCCATCAGCCTGGCTGCACTTGCTGCAGGCTGCCATCCGGGGGCTCTATCGGGGGGCTGTCAGGATCCAGGAGGCCCTGAGGGAGAGCGTCCACCCCGAGGAGCCCTCAGAGCCTCCCCGGTCCTCCCCACTTGGGGATCATGCCCCATTCCTCCCTCACGTCCTTCCACTTATCTCCTCCTTTGCCCCCCTTCCTGATGTCAAATAAAAGACACGTATGTTTACAAATATAAACTGGGTTTGTTGAACAAAACTGGGGGGGGAGATGAACCTCTGGGGAGACTGGGAAAAGGAGGGGGGAGAGGGGAAGAGAGAGGGTGGGAGAGAGGAGAGGGAAACCTGGGAGGAGAAAGCTGGAAGGGGGAAGCTCAGGGCTCAGGGTTGGGGGTCTTGCCGGACCAACTTGACTTTCATGCTAACCTGCTTCTGGGTTCGCATGTGGCCTTGGTGGCCAGGCTGGCAGCTATCCTGCTATAAAAGGCCGCATTCCTCCATCTAGTGCGGAGATCATAGACGTTGGGAGCATCCCCCCCAAACCTGAATAAGGTCCACGATCTCCACCCTGGACCAGGAAGGCGCCCGCCTTCTCGGGCCCCTGTCAGGCTCCTGGGAGCTGGAAGACTGCTCATGGGGAGCGGTGGAGGGCTGGCTGCCAGTGGCTTGCTGGATCATGTTTTGGGGCCACTGGGTCAGGGGCCCCGGTGACCACTCCTGACTCTGGGCTGGCAGGCTTGGAGCTGGCATAAGCACCGTGGCCAGGGTCTACCCCTTTAATGGCTCCGGGGCTGAGGGAGAGGAGAGTAAGTTTTCCTGGTTGTGCCCAGAGTGGCCACCAGGGCTCCCTGGGAAGGCTGGAGGCCCCCTATTTCGAATTAAGTGTCTACACAGCACTTAATTCGAAATAGCTATTTCGAATTTGGTGTTACTCCTCCTAGTATGAGGTTTACCAAATTCAAAATAAAGGCTCCACTATTTCGAATATATTTCGAAATAGCAGTTTGCCTGTGTAGGCACTATTAAAGTTAATTTGAAATAACTGCTGTTATTTTGAATTAACTTTGTAGTGTAGACCTATCCTTACTGATTATCTAAATTTGCAGTTTTCATGTATTCCAACACTGTGGCTTTTCTGATCTCACTGCAGGGAATGCACCACTGAGTAAACATAACATAACTGCAGGGTTACCTTTTCATTGCTATACTAGTTAGTGCATCTGTAACAGCAAACACAATAGAGAATGTTCAATGGGTCCAGAATTGTGAAGCACTAAGTGTTCAATATCTCACAAATCTGTTTCCAATCAATTAATAGGAAAAAAAGAATTTTGTACTTATAACTGTTTTTCCTGCTTGTCAGACATACTTTTAGCCTGACTCTTCCCCCATACTCTCATTTCCATGAAGGTCACTGAAATGGAATGGAAGAAAGGGAGTGCGTAGAACTTATCCTTTCACAGTACTGGTGACAGGAGGAACAGGAACACACAAGCAGGAGGCTTCTATCATTTGCTTCCAAATCTCTGAGCCTGTCCTTTCAGCTGTATTCAGGGACAAATACCTACCACTAGTCTCGTCAGTCTAACTCTACTTATGATGGTGTCAGCATAATGCAAGAACACTATAATGACTAACTCAGTTTCTCAAAAGAGGAAAACCTCTTGTCTGTAATGCTTTTCAATTGAAAATAAAATTTCTCATCTTCAACAAAAAACAAAATAGGAGACTTAAAGGACACGGGAGAAAAAGTGAGAGAGCACTTCAGACTGGCATCAAGGATTCAGTGATGCTCATCATTTGTATTTATAAAGCCTCTTAAATAGGTTCTCAATGCACTTGAGAAACATAACAAATAGAAGAAGGAAGTAGGGAAATATAGTCCTGTTACAGATGGCGAAACATCTTCCAAACATGGCTCTCTCCATAGCCTTGGCTCCTTCTGCTGGTGTTATAGAAGCAATAGTTTTCATGTATTCCTTCAATGGTATGTGACTCACCTAGACTCACAGCAAGTCAGCGGTAGAGCCAAAACTAGAATCCATCTCTCATGGCTCTAGGTCCTGTGCAGTTAGTCACAATAAAATAATGTTCTTCGTTCTGCTGCCCGCCATTCAGAGCAACCTGTTTGTCTAACAATCCAGAAAAACTTTATATACTTCCTGGATGTACAAACAGTTATTTTGAATGAGGGGAGAATTTATTTAACCATTCCAATCATTTGTTTTTTTAAACAAGACTCCTTTTTAAGAAGATCATATGACAATTTTGACTTAGATAATCTTCTCAAAATATCAACATCCTGAAAAAAATACTGTTGTGATAGGAATTGTGTGAATCTTCATTGAAGCTGGTGGGCATGATTGCCTAACCTCATTCAGGATACATTTAGAAAGCAGCTGTGTGTCTTTTTGGAGTAAGATAGCTGAAACAACAACAGCTACTGTCTAAAAGAGAAACAAAGGTGTGATGGCGCGTTGGGGGTCCCCCGTCTCCTGCACCGCGAAATGGCACAAACAGACGGCACCAGCCGGTGGAATAGAGGAAGTTTATTGCCTCTCCAGGATACAGCACAGCACAGATGTAATCTGGTCACAGATCTGGGCTAGGATGCCTCAGGCCCCCTTGAGATGGGGGAGACTAGGCCCCTAAACTCCAGCCCCTTTCCCTAGGCTGTCTCCTCCATGCTCCCAGACAGCCAGCAACTAACTAACTCTCTTCCAGCCCTGCCCCCCAGCCAGGGCAGCATTCCACCTTCCTTTGTTCCTCTCCATGGGGGGTGTCTGGCCACTGGTTTGCATAGTGACTCATCCTGTTTTGCTGGGTCGTGGTACCCACGGCAGCCAGTGGGGGTTACCCCAGAGCCAGCAGCATAGAAACCAGCCAGGTACCCCCACTACGTCACAAAAGGCCAGTCAGAAACTAAGCTACGTGGGCAGAGGAGCTAACTGGGCACTAAATGCAAGTACGGAGGCCTGGGTATTATTTTGGTAGAACTATATGTGTAGTTTTGCTTCATTTACTATCTCAGAAGCAGACAGAGAAAGCCACACAAAAAAAGCAGCAAGAAAAGTACCTGAGGAAAAGTTAAGAAAAAGAGCACTGTTGATATAGAGAGTAGCTTGGAATATCAAACCACCAAGATGACCTCAAATACTTGTGAACTGCTTGAATCAAAAGGGGTAACAATACTCAACTAAATGCAAGCTGTTAGTTTTCCAAGACTAATCTCTCTCAGAAGAGAGCTACAATGAAAATATATAATTTTTTACGTTTTAAAAGTGAATTTTATGCATCTCTATAGATCAGCCAACAAAGAGATATCTAGAAATGTAACAGATTTCCTTTACAAATTATTGGTTTCTTATTCTGGCAGAAATGCAGGAGAAGATATTTCAAGATACCATTAATTTTATTAAAAATGAAATATAATAGGGTTAAAACAAAGGTTCACAGAGATTCAGATTTGCGATTGTCACCCAATCTGGATAGGGTTTTATTGAACAGATTCTGGAATAGCCCAAACTGAAAGTAATTTGGCAAAAAATCTGTGCATTTCATTAAACACATTTTTGCAAAAAGTCAAATGAATCAATGAAATACCCAATAGTACAAATAACAAAGAGGAACTCTGATGGTTCAACAAGAGGTCTTTACTTCTGCATATTACAATCCTTTTTCTATTCTATCTGAAAGTAATAATTTCTTTCCAGGTGTTGATCTTAAATTAACTCCACTGCATGTAATTTGCATGCACCTGGCAACGTCACCCTACATAGACTAGAAAACAAGGCTGATAATTTATATGTAAAACCCGCAGGGCTGGCTTTAGGAAGTGCAGAGCCCAATTCGAACTCTTTTGGCAGGGTCCCCCCAGGATTTTTTTTTTTTTGTTGTTGAGCAAAACACACACACACAACCACAACACATCAACTAGATCTGATCAAAATGTATATCTATATAATTGAACATTTTCAAAAAAATGCCGCCCTTTATTATGCAAAATTTTACACAAAATTAAATCAGTTGCCTTAAGTGTTGGTCAAATATTTTCAATTGCAAACTATCCAATTTTTTCAATAAAGTTTAAAGTTTGATTTTTAAAGTTACCAGAGAGCGTTGCAGTTTTCTGTTACATTGATTTACTTTTTAAATAGCAAAAATGGACTCTTAGTTAAGAAAGTATCAGTTCTGTGGTCAAATTCCAGTCCTTAGTGATTTCAGCACCAATGATTTCACTAGGTAATATGGTACCTCACCACCACTGCCTCCTTTGCACTGCCCTTCAACGCACTGCCTGCATGTTGAGTCCAAGGTCAGTCTACACAAGAGTTTATCAATGATTTTTGCTCAAGTGATCACTGAGACAAGACAAGGACTCAATTGATTCTAGTCAGCTCTGCCTTTAAACACTGGGGCTACGTCTACACTGGCATGATTTTCTGCAAATGCTTTTAACAGAAAAGTTTTTCCGTTAAAAGCATTTGCGGAAAAGAGCATCTAGATTGGCACGGACGCTTTTCCGCAAAAGCACTTATTGCGGAAAAGCGTCCGCGCCAATCTAGACGCGGTTTTGCGGAAGAAAGCCCCGATCGCCGCTTTCGCGATCGGGGCTTTTTTGCACAAAACAATACCGTGTTGTCTACACTGGGCCTCTTGCGCAAAACCTCTAAACTCAGAGGTTGTACTATTTGACTGGAGAATTGCTAATATAGTTTCTATTTTTAAGAAAGGGAAAAAAAGCGATGCGGGTAACTATAGGCCTGTTAGTTTGACATCTGTATTATGCAAGATCTTGGAAAATATTTTGAGGGAGAAAGTAGTTAGAGACATTGAGGCTAATGGCAATTGGGACAAATTACAACATGGTTTTACAAAAGGTAGATCGTGCCAAACCAACCTGATCTCCTTTTTTGAGAAAGTAACAGATTCTTTAGATAAAGGAAATGCAGTGGATCTAATCTACCTCGACTTTAGTAAGGCATTTGATACAGTACCACATGAGGAATTATTGGTTAAATTGGAAAAGATAGGGATTAAGATGAAAGTTGAGAGGTGGATAAGCAACTGGTTAAAGGAGAGACTACAGCAGGTTATATTGAAAGGTGGACTGTAAGGTTGGAGGAAGGTTACTAGCAGAGTTCCTCAGGGATCAGTTTTGGGGCCAATTTTATTTAATCTTTTTATCGCTGACCTTGGCACCAAAAGTGGAAGTGTCCTGATAAAATTTGCGGATGACACAAAGTTGGGAGCTATTGCCAATTCAGAAAAGGATCGGGATATCATACAGGAAGATCTGGATGATCTTGTAAATTGGAGTGATAGCAATAGGATGAAATTTAATAGTGAGAAGTGTAAGGTTATGCATTTAGGGATTAATAATAAGAATTTTAGTTATAAGCTGGGGACACATCAGTTGGAAGTAACGGAGGAGGAGAAGGACCTTGGAGTCCTGGTTGATTATAGGATGACTATGAGCCGCCATTGTGACATGGCCGTGAAAAAGGCTAATACGATCTTGGGATGTATTAGGCGAGGTATTTCCAGTAAAGATAAAGAGGTGTTAGTGACATTATACGAGGCATTGGTGAGACCCCATTTGGAATACTGTGTGCAGTTCTGGTCTCCCATGTTTAAGAAGGATGAATTCAAACTGGAACGGGTACAAAGAAGGGCCACTAGGATGATCAGAGGAATGGAAAACCTGTCTTATGAAAGGAGGCTTAAGGAGGCTTCTTAACCAAAAGAAGGCTGAGGGGGGACATGATTGCACTCTTTAAATATATTAGAGGGATAAATACTAGGGAGGGAGAGGAATTATTTAAGCTTAATACCAATGTGGACACAAGAACAAATGGATATAAGCTGGCTAGTAGGAAGTTTAGACTTGAGATTAGACGAAGGTTTCTAACCATTAGAGGAGTGAGGTTCTGGAACGGCCTTCCAAGGGAAGTAGTGGGGGCAAAAGATCTATCTGGTTTCAAGATTAAACTAGATGGGTTTATGAAGGGGATGGTTTGATGAGATAACATGATCTTGGTAACTAATTGACCATTCATTATCAGTGGGAAATAGGTCAATGGAGAGATGATGGGAGTTTACAGAGAACTTTCTGGGTGTCTGGCTGGTGAGTCTTGCCCACATGCTCAGGGTTTAGCTGATGGCCATATTTCGGGTCGGGAAGGTATTTTCCTCCAGGGTAGATTGGCAGAGACCCTGGAGGTTTTTCGCCTTCCTCTGTAGCATGGGGTACAGATCACAGCTGGAGGATCTCTGCATCTTGGGGTCTTCGAAGTATTTGAAGGCTTCAATATCTGAGATATAGGTGAGAGGATTATTCTAGGAGCGGTGGGTGAGATTCTGTGGCCTGTACTGTGCAGGGGGTCAGACTAGATGATAAAAATGGTCCCTTCTGACCTTAAAGTCTATGAGTCTATGAGCATAGCATTTCAGCAAGAACACTGACAATCTTACCTGAGATCGTCAGTGTTCTTGCGGAAATTCAAGTGGCCAGTGTAGACAGCTGGCAAGTTTTTCCACAAAAGCAGCTGCTTTTGCGAAAAAACTTGCCAGTCTAGACGCAGCCTGGATGTAAAGTGTCAGATATAACTGAGGACTCCCAAACAGGTTTTATTTCTGGTGGTGTAGAGTCTGTTTCCATCTTCTGTTACTTTCAGTTAGATGTGACTCACTATCCTCTGCTTAGTGTTCAAGTTATGGTAGACCCTAAGCCAAGTAATATTAAGTTCAGGTCTTTTAATCCTACAATATGGATAACAACATTTCATTCTCCCAGCTCCAAGTCTTAAGCGAATTTCAAGCCAAAATTGATCACCTTGAGACAGCAAGTGTGTCTACTGATCTCTGTGGCAAAGTAAGTTGTCTATATAAGTAAGGTCTGCTCATGAAGCCTTTTCCTACAGTTGATTAGCAGATGGCAGTAGATAGCTCATTCAGACCACTGGCTGATAATAGTTAGTCACCCTGACCAGTCATTAACCATAGTCATGGACTCACCCTACTCTCCATTGTCTCTATCATTCTCTGATGACCTGTGACAAAAAAGGAGGGTGAAAAGGGAAACTGAAAGGAGAGACCTCTCTAAATTCACCAATCAAAGAGCAATATTGCCAACCCAAAAATCACAAGGAACACCTACACAAAGTTATGAGACTGGTCTACAAATCATAAGATTTTTTTAAAATAAAACATGTTGGATTTTTATCGGCCTATTGTTTCTTGAGTATTTAGGGTTCATGTTTTAAAGCTTTGCTCCTTAGCTGTAAGGCCCAGAAGTAGAGAGAACTTTTTTTTAAACGAAAGCTGAAATTCCTACATAATCAATTGACTCCAAGCATTTAGAAAAACACCAAATGTTTTGAAACTCATGGTAAAACAATGGAGGAATTCTTGTGAGCCCATGCTTTGCCCACAGTATAAATAACAAAACAAAACAATATCTTCTCCACTAAATATCATAATGAGATACTGCAAATGGTGAACTGAATTCAACAGCTCCTGATATGAACAGGTATCAACCTAGTTTTTCATATTTGAGATGGGTTACCAGGATTCATACATGACAATAGGAAACCTTTCCACTCTCAAGTCAGCATATTCATAAAGCACCTCTAATTTTGATCCATGCATTTATTGGATAGTGAAAGAGAAAGGAGGAGAATTAGTGTAGATAAATGTTCAAATTAAAAAAAAAAAAAAAAGCCTGAAGGAATTAGGACTGGGCTCCTACATCTCACATTCAGAACTGACTAAGACACTTATGACCAGATTTTCAAAGGTGTATAAAGATCAGATAGATATCTTTGAAGATCCGAGTTGGCAACCTTCTCTTTAGGAGCTTAATTACCTTTGAAAATCTGAGCTCAGATTTCCAAGTCCAATTTTCAAAAATGACTTTAGTCACTCGAGTGCTTTTGAAAATGTTAACTGGGGGCCTAAAGAGACAAAAATAGACAAAAGGCAGGAGATATGGTATTCCTTTTAAAAACGTGTGACATCTATTTTTAACTAAATTGTATATTTTTCTCCCAAGGGCAACTGACCCCTCCGGCCCCCTCACTATGCCACTGCCTCCCCCCTCCTGCAGATCTATCATCTTATGCATGGGCAAGATCTGTGACAGCCGTCCCATGAATCTGCAGTTAGTGTCTGTGGCACTTGCTTTTGCGTGGTGTCTCAGTGCTGCCACATTCACCTCCAAAGAGGGGGTTTCCCAAAGCAGGCCCTTGTTGCAGACCCCCAAGGCATCCACAGGTCCAGTCTCCTTTCAATGGGCCCACTTCCCAGGAGTCATTGATCTTGGATCTGGCTTCCATCCCCTCTCCAACCCCCATCAGAACTATTGTGCCCTCCTAACTTAGGAAAAGAATAAATAGGAGGATTGGAAATTAACCCACGCAGTCTCACGTCCCCTAGGCAGGGAATGAGCCATCTACATTAGGCCCCAGCTGGAGTATCATGTCCAGTTCTGGGCATCACATTTCAGGAAATGAGGAGAAAGTGGAGAAAGTCCAGAGAAGAGCAACACAAATGATGAAAGGTTTAGAGAACATGAGATATGAGGCAAGGCTGAAGAAATTAGCCTTGTTTACCTTGGAAAAGAGAAGACCGAAAAGGGACATAAGAGCAACTTTCAAGTATCTAAGGGTATGTCTACACTAGCCCCCTAGTTCGAACTAGGGAGGCTAATGTAGGCATTCAAAGTTGCAAATGAAACCCGGGATTTAAATATCCCGGGCTTCATTTGCATCTTCCCGGGCGCCGCCATTTTTAAATGTCCCTTCGTCCGAACTCCGTGCCCGTGGCTACACGCGGCACGGAGTAGGTAATTCGAATTAGGATCTCTAATTCAAACTGCGGTTACTCATCGTGAAATGAGGTGTTCCAGTAGTTCGCATTAGAGATCCTAATTCGAACTACCTACTCCGTGCCACATGTAGCCGCGGGCAGAGAGTTCGGACTGAGGGACACGGGACTTGTGTACATTCTTTGATGCAATCCTGTAACAAAAGAAATACCTGACTTCATCATAAATACCTCCTCTTAGTAGAAACTACCTACCAGACCCCAACTAGTAGTTACTTACTGGAGCTAAAAAGGGGTAAATGTTGTTATCATTGATATAGATGTAAAAGAAAAATCACAGATGCAGTTATGGGAAACGGAGGGCACACTTCTGAAGAAGAATTATACCTCTATCAAGAAGAAACAGCAGCTGCTGCAGCATTGAAGGCTTCCCCAACTGCAGTGGGGCCACGGAGGGCACCCACATCCCTATCCTGGCCCCCGACCACCGGACCTTCAACTAGATCAATAGGAAGGGTACTTTACTATCATGCTGCAGGTCGTCATGGACCACAAGGGCTGGTTCATGGACATTTATGTCGGGATGGTCAGGGAGGGCACACGACACCCTTGTCTTCAGGAACTCCAGCCTTTTCCAGAAAATGCACACCATCATTTTTTCCCTGACTACACCATGAGAGTTGGGGACGTGGACATACTCATATGCATTGTGGGTGACACAACCTAACCCTTGCTCCCCTGGCTCATGAAGCCCTACACAGGAAGCCTGGATCCCACTACAGAGACCTTCAACAACAGGCTCAGTGGGTGCTGCATAGCTGGGGAGGGAGCCTTCTGCCGCCGCAAAGGCAGGTTCCAAAATCTCTTCACCCGGTCGCCGAGGTCCAGGTGGAACATCCCTCAGGCGGTGGTGACCTACTGTGTTCGCCACAATCTGGAGACAAGCAGGGATAGCAATTTTCCAGCCAGGCAAGGAGCCTGCGGGAAAGAGGGGGAAATGGGGCAGCTCAGCTTCCTTCTGTGTCCCGCACACACCGGGTCCAGCACAGTGGTGTCATCCCACAGAGAGGGAACTTCTACACCCTGCCCATTGGAAACAGGAAGAGGGTGTGAGGGCAGAGGCTGCTTACCAGAGAGGGTGCTACTGGGGACCTTTTCTCTTCCTCCTCCGAGCAGGTTCTCATGCAGGGGATCGGTGCCCACCATATCACCTGCTTGACCGGGAGTGTAGGCATGAGACTGTGCCATGTGCAGTACTGCTATGTGTTTCCAAGACCTCAGACTCTTTAGTGGTGACTTGTCATGGGAAGGTGTCCCACCATGGAGTCTGGAATAAAGCAGGCCTGTGCAGGACCCTTGTGAGAAGGAGCGAGGGGTTCCTGTGTGAGACCATCATGGGGCTGAATGCTCCAGACTGACGCTCCATGTGCACAAATTATTGTGTGATCCCCAGGCCAAGAAGGCCAAGTGAGGAATGCACAGCCCCTCACTGCCTGCCACCTGCTCCACATGTATGTAGGAAAAATGATGGAACTCATCTGAACTGCTTTCTCCAGGTTTGTCCAAGCCCTGGGAGACATCCTGGGGAGAGGGGAACCAGCTCCAGGCAGATGACGACTTCCTGGCTGGCAGGCATTGTGTCCAGGCTGGCCTGCCCCTCTTCCTCCTTCTCATCGTCACTGCCATCCTCCTCCAGAGCCCCACCTTCGTGGAAACTGACGATGGCTGTGTCTTGGCCGGAGTCAATGACCGGGGGAGGGAGGTTAACCCCCTCCCCCCCAGGATGGCATCCAGCTACTCATAAAAGCAGCAGGTTGGTGGTGTTGCCCCAGAGCAGGAACTTTATTCCCTGGCCTTAGTGTAGCTCTGTTGCAATTCTTTAATTTTCATGTGCACTTAAGCCAGGATGTGGCTTTGCCCCTTCTTGGCCAGGCTGGTGGCCATCCAGCTGTACGCATCACCATTTTGGCATCTGATGTGGAGATCTTGGAGGTTTGTTTCCTCACCCCAGACCTCAATGAGATGCAGGATCTCTGTACCAGTCCAGGCCGGTGCCCTCTTTTGCCCCTGGCCAGGGACTTCGGAAGTGGCTGCAGATATGCTTGTAGCTGTGGGGGTGCTCGGAGGGAGTGTTGGGGTCAGACATGGCTCCACAAAAAGAGGCTGCTCTGGAAGGGGAGCATTAAATTTGTCAGGGGTGTGGCCACTAGAGCAACTGAGAGAGGCTTCTGGAGGCCAATTATTTCAAAATAGAAGCAGCTGAGCATCTACACAACCACTATTTTGAAATAACAATTTAGAAATAGGCATTATTCCTCATCAGACGCAGGGGTTATTATTTTGAAATAACAAACCCATTATTTCAAAATAATTGTGAAGTAATGGGCTTGCTATATGGATACTCACCTTGATATTTCAAAATAAGGGGAGTTATTTCGAAATAACTCCCCAGTGTAGACATACCCTAAGAGACTGCCCAGGAAGGGAGCAGGTAGGTGGCTCTCTTGCCCCAATACACTACAGAGGGAAGAGAAGTCCACTTCACCTTCCTGCCCGTATAGACCAGTAGTAGGATGAAACCAGGGCTATCAGATCCTCGGCACAAAATGGGACTCACTTAGATGAGTACTATTCTTCATGTGGCCATTAGAAAGAAGATAACATATTTTGTACAACCTAGACAGCCTACGAAAGTTGGGCATCAAAGATTGTAGATTTTATCCTTGGGCATAGGGAAGTGTTGTCTAACGGTCGCAGCCGTTAGTGCAAAAGGGGAAGAAAGCAGTGAGATTCATGAATAAGATGCATGTCTGCCATATTAGAGACCAGCAGTCTATTCACAGCTCTGTTAGAAATCACCATATGTGCAATTTTTCACATGGGCAGGGTGTTTGAAAAATCTAATGAATTATATTTGCCTTCCTTCTAAGATAAGGTATATGTGGTTATGCTCAGCAATAAGTGAAGAGACCTATAAATACAAGTTAGATCAGGGTTGGCCAACCCGTGGCTCGTAAGCCGCAGGCGGCTCTTCACCGCAGAAAGTGCAGCTCGCAAAGCGTACCACGTGTCTCGCAAAGCTGCCCCTGCACCCCTACAAAGGGCCCCCACTTCCCTGTGCTCACCAAGTGCAGGGGAGCCATTCTGCGTGGTGAAGCAAAATGGTGCCAGCAAGATGGTGCCAGCCAACGGGAGCCTGATATGGCCAAAAAGTCAAACCAGAGCTTCCACTTAAAGGGACAGCATCTCCCCCCCCCTTTTTGTTTTTGCTTGACCAAACTTTTTTCCCCTCAGCTCTTTGCACTATGTCCACCACTATTTTGGCTCTTTGCCTGTAACAGGTTGGCCACCCCTGGTATAGATACAAATTAGTGGGGGAGGGAAGTTTTAAACTCATGGTCTCCTGGCTACCAGTCTAATGTTAGTGTAAGCGGGGGAATGGTCCCGCTATTGTGGGAAACTTTCCTGGCTTCTATACCACCCCGGTGAAATGGACCAGCGAAAGGATCTGAGTCCCCGCTCCCACTTCCTTTACCCCACAGCTTCCCTGATCCTGAGGGCTCCCCCTCCACTCTCCTGAGTAGCAGAGTCCTCGAAACCCCAACAAGTCTGGGCCCAAGTTTCCTGGGGCTTAATCCCCGACCTTGTAGTCACTAGGGGCAGGAGTTAGGGTGTCCCCACTCTGAGGTGCTCTCTTCACACTGCATGCTTTCTTGGCCCAGTGATCATTTCATAAGCAAATACAATTTATTAAACATCAACTGATTAAAGAGAAAAGAATAAGAAAAAAATGAGAATGGTTAAATGAGAACACACAGCCCTGCTCTGTAGCACAGGGACATCAAAACAGCAGTCTGCAGAGTGTAAGGACAGTCCACAGTCTCTTCCTTAGAGGCCCCTTAGAGGCCCTGGATGTGCTGCAGGGGGGCTGCAGGCTGGACATGCTTGCTCTGGCAGTGACCACACAGCCTCAAGCTCTAAGTGGCCAGACCCCTCTCCCAGTCTGGCCTGCTGGGCCTCTTGGCTGGTGATATCTTCCTGCCCAGAGCCTCTCCCCACACTTTGCTGGTCCCAGCTGCTCACCACACCCAGCTGCAGGCTGTGCTGCTTTGCCAGTCTCCAGCTCCTTGCGTTGCTTCTCTGTCCCTTTTGGCTCTCTAAGCACTGCCAGTCTGCTGCTGAACACAGGGTCTGCGCTCCTTCAGCTGTGTGTGCCTGGCTCTGTTGCTGCAAAACTGCCCCTCAGCACAGCTTGCACTCCTTGGGCTGTCTGTGCCTGGCTGTTGCTGCAGAACTTCTTCTGCACACAGCTTGCTCCTTTTAGCAGTCTCTCAGCTCTCTCCTTGCTCAGAGAGACCCAGAACAATCCCAGCTCACAGTGAGGACGGGACCTGGCCTCTCACTTTCCTCACTGGCCTGTCCAACCTGTCAATCAGGCCGACCTGGAGTGTTGGCTGCTTTCCATTGTCTCTGGAGTCTGTCAGTCTCAGGGCCCTGATTTCGCATGGACCCTTCCCCTTTTGACACTGGGAGCTGGTGAACCAAAAACTCCCACAGAGTTTTAGTAAGGGGCTAACAGTCCCCTTACATTAGGGTTAACAACTGTCTGGAGTTTACCCAGATAATCTAGTTTTTCACTTCTGGTTTCAGGTGCTATGTAGGGTTACCAGGTCCTAGCACCTGGCAACCCTAAAGGAATGTGAACCAAAAGTCTGGTTACTGTGGAGCTGAGGGAAATCTCCATGAGACAATCCAGTAAGCAATGGCATGAGGGGCCTCAAGTGGAAGAGGCAGAGAAAGAGGCGGGGCCTCCAGGCTTCATTACCAGCAATTAGAAAGGTGCCAGCTATAGCATAACACAACACCTCTAAGCCAAAAGGTTTTTTGGAAGTTTTTCTCCCCTGCACTTGAAATATCATCCAGTTTGGTGGTAGCTGCACAAAGTGGCACTAATTCACTTTAAATGTGGAATGTGCAAAACATTCAAAGTGTTGCAGCATTTAAGGCACACTAGAATAGTCATCATGATAAAAACACACATTGAAGATGATATTGTAATTTATGTCATGTATAGTCAAAGGAAAGCTAAAGGAAGGCTGTTAACATCACATGAAATTGAGAATCTCTTTAAACACATCATTCTTCTGTCACATGGGGTATGTCTACACTACAGCGCTAGTTCGAACTAACTTAGTTCGAATTAGTTAATTTGAACTAAGCTAATTCGAACTAACGCATCTAGAACTAAAAACTAGTTCGAATTAGCGTTTTGCTAATTCGACCTAGCAAGTCCACATTGAGTGGACTCTGAACAGGGCTTAAGGATGGCCGGAAGCAGTGCCGGTAGGGCATAAGAGGAGGACTTAGAGCGTGGAGATGCTGTCTCAGGCTAGCCGAGAGCTGCGCTTAAAGGGTCCCGACCCCCACCCCAGACAGACAGTTCTAAGGGGTGCCCCGCTTGAAAACCAGTCCTGGCTTGGATTGCCCGGAGTACCCACACTGGGCACATCACACCACTTGGCCATCAGCCCGGCTGCACTTGCCGCAGGCTGCCATCTGGGGAGAGGGAGCAATCGGGGGGCTGCAGGAGAGCTTCCACCCCCAGAAGCCCGGAGAGCCAGCCCAGTCCTCCCCATCGGGGGCTCGTACCCCATTCCTCCCTCACCTCCTTCCACTTACCCTTCCCTAGCCCCCCTTCTTATTGATGTACAAAATAAAGATAACGTTCCTTCCAACATTGACTCTGTCTTTATTGAACAAAACTGGGGGAGACTGGGAAAAGGAGGTGGGAGAGGGGAAGAGAAAGGCTGGGAGAGGGGAGGGCAACTAACATGATCAGGGGTTGGGAACAGGTCCCAGATGAAGAGAGGCTACAGAGACTGGGACTGTTCAGCTTAGAAAAGAGGAAATGGAGCGGGGACAGGATAGAGGTCTCTAAAAGCAGGGGTTGGATGGAGAGGGTGCACACAGAAAAGTTCTTCATGAGTTCCCATAAAGAAGGACTAGAGGACACCAAAGGAAAGGAGTGGGTAGCAGGCTTCAAACTAGTAAGAGAAAGTTGTTCTTCACAAAGCAAATAATTAACCTGCGGAACTCCTTGCTGCAGGAGGCTGTGAAGGCTACAACTAGAACAGAGTTTAAAGGGACGTGAGATCAAGTCATGGAGGTTGGGTCCATGGAGTAGTCTTAGCCTGGGGGTAGGAGTGGTGTCCCTGCCCAAAGTTTGTGGAAGGCTGGAAAGGGATGGCACGAGACAAATGGCTTGGTCACTGTCTTCGGTCCATCCCCTCCAGGGTCCCTAGGGTTGGCCACTGTCGGCAGACAGGCTACTGGGCTAGATGGACCTTCGGTCTGACCCAGGACGGCCATTGTAAGCTCAGGGCTCAGGGTCGGGGGTCTGAGTGGACCCCCTTGATTTTCATGCACACCTGCTCCTGGGTGGCCAGGCTGGCAGCTCTCCTGCCCTAGACGGCCACTTTCCTGTGCCTAGTGCGGCGTGGACAAGGTCCACGATGTCCGCACTAGCCCAGGAAGGTGCCCGCCTCTTGCGGTCCAGGGCAAGCTCCTGGGAGCCGCCAGCCTGGTCCCGGGAAGAGGGGGTGGGCTGGGGGACATCGGGTGGGTGGCTCTGTGCCGTGCCAGGTGCAGGGTCTGCTGGCTGGGTGCTGGCAGGCTTGCACCTGGCACGGGCACCGTAGCCAGCCCGTGCCCCTTTAAGGGGTCCGGGGCCGGGAGGGGGGCATAGAGTTTCCCTGGTGTTGGCCACAGTGGCCACCAGGGAAACCTGGGGAGGGCTAGCCTCCCACTAGTTCGAATTAAGGGGCTACACATCCCTTAATTCGAACTAGTAAGTTCGAACTAGGCTTAAGCCTCGTAAAATGAGGTTTTCCTAGTTCGAACTAAGCGCTCCGCTAGTTCGATTCAAATTCGAACTAGCGGAGCGCTAGTGTAGCGGCTATGAATGTTAGTTCGAACTAACGTCCGTTAGTTCGAACTAACATTGTAGTATAGACATACCCATGAAGACTAGTGCAGAAACTAGCAACGAAAGGATGGATAGTACCAGAAAGCACATGACTACAAGAATGAACTCTACCTGCTGCTATGGAGAGACTTATTCATCTTTAACTTGGCCCAGGTGCAGTCAAAATAGCAGAAGTAAATATGAATGAAAGAAAAATCCTTTAAGGGTTTGGTCTATACCATATTCAAGATTGCCTCCAAAAGAAAATATCCTTCCAAAGGACATAATGTGGGCCCTACAGATCAACTTATAAAAGACAGTAATCATGATTTTTAGTTAAAATACTCAAACAAATACATTGTTAGAGATATTACAGAGTAAATACATCCTAGATTATATATATACACTGGTTTCGTAATATATCAGTTTCAAACTGCTTCCAAAATATTCTCAATAAAAACTCCATGTTAATCCACTGAAGACTTCTCTTTTAGCTATTTAATGGAATAAATCATCTTATTTTACAGTGCTAGAAGATTGTATGAAATGGACCAAAACCTCACCTGCATTTCCAATTATTCAAACAAATAATGAGGTTCACAAGAATTTTCCCATCTATGACTTCAGAGTAGAATTAGATCAATTCCCTTTGCTAATATATAGATTTAAAAAAAAAACAAAAAAAGATACTATTTATTTCAGTCAAAGCAACAAATACCACCTCCCATAACAAAGCAGTATATCAAACTGAAAAGTAAAACATATTCCATTTTTATGTAGCTTTAGTCACAGAAACAGCTCCACGATACAAACAGTGCCAATGAAAAATAAGTGAATTATTTAACCACAAAATAAACAGCATGGATTATTCTGACAAAAGCAGATCGAAACCAGAAAGCTAGATTGATAACCATAGAGTCCAATATATAGAAGCTTCACTTTGGTAGATTGCAATGGGCCAAATTCAGTGCCGATGCAAGCAGGTGCAACTCCTTTGATATCCATTGATTTTAGACTCTATTAATGGATAACATCTACCATTAAAAAGAATTTTGGCTGAGAAATGTCTTCAGGATACAGGCTTTATGAAAGAACCACCATCACCCACAGTGCTTTTTCAGAGCACTGAAAAGGCTGGGTGTTACAAAAAAAAAAAGATTAGAAATATTGTGAATTTTGTGAGCTCTCTAGTACTTCTGGGCTTCAGATGAGTCAAATACCACCAGAACAGGAATGTCCTTAATATTTCACCTAAAACTAATAATAATTTCAGAGTTATATGAAGATATACGTTATCAAACTTTTTTTTGAATTGAAGAATTGAGTTCAGCTTGCTTTCAGGGGCTGGTGAAGACTACAGTCATTTCTTTTAACAGACAAACTAATTTGCCCATATATCCTTGTGGCAAGAAAGCTGTTAGGCTGTAGAAGCTGGAAAGAAAAAAGTAAACCTAAATGGGAATGCTTTAAAATATTTCTTCTTGCTGTTCTCTCCCACTACAGAAGAAACTGTAAATATAAATATTTACTCCATGACAAGGACAATAAGTACTTTTGATCAGAGATTATGTGTGCTCTTTAATGAATGTAGATAAATTGTCTTTCAGGATAAATATACCATTTTGCCTCTCTAGGTATACGTCTCCACAATAGTGTGTACCTTGAAATAAGCTAAGCAATTTGAGCTATACAAACTGCATAGCATATTTTGAAATAGTTTATTCCGAAATCTGGCGCTGTCTACACAGTGCTAATTTTGAAATAAATCACTATTCCGATGTTTTCCTTAATCCTTGTGCTGGGCTTGCCCCGGCGCCACCAGACGGAGATTTTTGCAGCAGTAGTCTGGCCAGACCGCGCATGCGCAGGGAGCATTTCGCGCCCTTCCTCACTGCTCGGTCTGGTCTGAGCCAGTTCCTCGTACCCGCCTCAGTATCTGTAACACAATAAAATGAACACAGACTCTGAAGCGGGGAGGAGGGCGGGAAGTGGAGCACCCACGGGGACCATCTCAAAAAACGACAGTTACTGCACCAAGGTGCGTAACTTCGCTTTCTTCTTCGAGGAGTCCCCGTGGGTGCTCCACTGTAGGTATCTGCACAGCAGTATCCCAGTCCCTATGAATAAGAAGGTAGGTGGGATTCGGAGCTTAACGATTAGCTGATGAAAGGACCGTGGCTGTAACGGATTTATCCGGCAGCCATCTGTGCTGTACAGCATAATGCTCTATAAAGGTGCGGTGGGATGCCCACGTGGCTGACCTACAAATTTCCGAAAGGGGAACGCCTCTAAGAAAGGTGGTGGAAGCTGAAATTGCCCTTGTGGAGTGTGCCCTGCGACACTCAGGAAGAGGTATTCCCCGATAGAGTAGCTTTGAGAGATGTAGGAGACAATTAAGTTAGCTACTCTTGGGGCAGAAATGGACTCTCCCTTGGAACGCTCAGCTAACGAGACAACGGGTACGAGAAGAGAAGTCTGTCTGTTTTTCTAAGTACGGTCAATATAAAAGGCCAACGCCCTACTCACATCTAATGTTGCGAATAGGTCTGGCACAAAATTCCTGCTGACTGAGTCTGTTGTTGCGTTGCTTATGCCAGGAAAGTATGATGCCAAAAGAGTGATGCCGTTGGGGATCACCAATTCCAGAGTCGGACCACCTCTGCACATAGGGATCATGAGCGTGCTCTGCCCTGACGAATGATGTAGAACATCGTAGCCACGTTGTCTGTGAGAATTTTTACCATGGAATTGTGAATGTGATCGCGGAAATGTCTGCAAGCATTGAGAATGGCTCAGAGCTCCAGTAGATTTATATGGAGCAATGTCTCTTGGTGTGACCAGCAGACCTGCACGGACATGTCGCTCATGTAGGCACCCCATCCCAGGAGGGAAGTGTCTGTAGTAATTTGGTGTGTTGGTGGTAGCTGTTGGAAAGGTATCCCAGCTAGTAGGTTCCTTTGTGTGGTCCACCTACGAAGCGACCCGATAACGTTGGGTGGAATCGCTACTGTTTTGTGTACGTCTGGAGTGATGTGATTGTGCATGGTGGCCAGCCATTGTTGAAGGGCACGAAAATGTAGCCTTGCGTGCGGAACTACGAAGGTAGTCGTGGCCATGTGCCCCATAAGTTTGAGGGATAAATTCTTGGGCTGGCTCGGCAGGTATCTATTATAGATTGTATAGCATCGAACCTGACTAGAGGGAGGAATGCTCTGGCTGCTGTAGAGTCCAATCTCGCCCCAATGAACTCTAGGTTTTGGGTAGGGGACAAGGTTGATTTGTCTTTGTTTATTAGTAATCCCAGATAGTGGAAGGTCTGTTCGGTGATGGTCAACATCCTGGCGACCTGTGTAGACGAATGGCCTTTTATGAGGCAATTGTCGAGATAGGAGAATATTTGTACGCCATTTCAACGGAGATGTGCTGCGACCACAGAGAGTACTTTTGTGAACAGTGTGGGAGCTGATGAGAGTCCGAATGGGAGGACTCAGTATTGATAGTGATTGCATCCCACCACAAACCTGAGGAATCGTCTGTGGGAGGGATGAATTGTGATGTGGAAGTAAGCGTCCTGTGGGTCGAGAGCAACAAACCAGTCATTTCGGTCTAAAGCCGGAATAATAGATGCGAGTGTTACCATCCTCAAACGCTGTTTTAGTAGGAACTTGTTTAGTTGTCTGAGGTCCAAGATCGGCCTCCAACCCCCAGTTTTCTTTTGAACTAGGAAATAGTGGGAATAAAACCTTTTCCCCCTGAATTCTTGCGGAACTGCTTTGACTGCACCGATATGCAGAAGATGACGGATCTCCGACTCGAGCAAATGTTCATGAGAGGGACAGGTTTGGGAGGGTTGTAGGTGGGATGGACAGGAAGGGGATAGAGTAGCCAGTTCTTATTATTTCTAGAACCTATCTGTCGTTGGTGATGTGTGCCTAGTGGTTGTAAAATGGGCGTAGGCGATGTAGAAACAGTGAGATGGAGAGGGATGAGACTGGTTGAGTGCTCCTGACCAAGAAGTCAAACTTGCTGCCTGGTGTTAGGCTGAGCTTGTGGACGATTATTCTGGTTGCAACGTCTTGGGAGTCGTTGGCGTTGTGGGGAGTTGTCTAATGGTCTTTGTTGTTGTTGCTGATGCCATGGTTATCTCTGGTGATAATAGTCATAACGCCTCTGGAATGGGGTATATCGACGCCGCCTGAATGGCGGAGTATACATCCCCAGAGTGTGTAACGTGGATCTGGTGTCTTACTGGAATGCAACAAGGTATCAGTTTTCTCTGCGAACAAATTGTCCTTTTCGAAAGGCAGATCCTCCACCTTTGATTGCAGTTCTCTAGGAACTGCTGCTGCCTGTAGAAATGAGGCTCTTCTCATGACCACTGCCGTAGCAGTGGCCCTAGCCACAGTGTCTGCCACATCTGCTGCTATTTGTAGACTGGTTCTCGTGGAGGCGTATCCTGCCTGCACCAATGCCTTCAGGATAGGTCTCTTAGATTCAGGCAAGCATTCCATGAGGGTTGAAAATTTAGAATAATTGTCAAAATTATGATTTGACAAATGAGTCAAATAGTTGGCTACGCGAAGGAGTGTTGCTGACATATACACTTTCCTCCCAAAGAGATCCAGTCTTTTTGAGTCTTTATCCGAGGGCTGGCTCCTGGACCGTGGAGCACGTGCTCGTTGTCTGGCCGCATCAACCACCAAGGAGTTGGGCAACGGATGTGTAAAAAGGAACTCTGAGCATTTGGGCAGCACAAAGTATTTCTTGTCTGCCTTCTTATTTGTGGATGGAACCGATGCAGGGGTAGCCCAGAGTTCATTAGCAACTTCCAAAATTGCCTCGTCAAGAGGAATGGCCAATTTAGGAGATTGAGAGGTTCCCAAATTCTTGAAAAGTTTATGGTGCTTACCCTGAATCTCAGCGAGTTGGATGTTCTGAGATAGGGCAACACTTTTAAATAATTATTGAAATTGTCTAATGTCATCCAGGGGCGAGATGTCTCCTGGTGTCACCGCCTCGTCCGGTGAAGAGGATGAAGGGTCTGCCGATGACTCTTGGGTTAGTATGATTGCTGAAAGCATTGGTTTTCCTCAGTATGGGAAGGGGGAGGTAGTATGGCGAACAGGGACTATGCAAAGCCAGTGGATTGGTGGCTGGAGAGTAGAGTCACCCATCCTAGGCCTAGTAGGTGACCTGGAAGATCGGTGGTACACATGACTATACGGTGAATGCGATCTATAGTAAGTGCGTTTGTCATATGGGTCCCTGTAGCAGTATGAGGATCGTGATGGCGAGTGGTCATAATGATGCGACCTGCTATATCATCTCCTGTATGAGTAGCCAGGAGACAATTAATGGAGATTGCCTATCTCCTAGAACTGGAAGGGACCTTGAAAGGTCATCGAGTCCAGTCCCCTGCCTTCACAGCAGGACCAAGTACCATCTGTCACACTACCAAATTGGAGGGAAGCAGCCAGATCGCTGCTGCACCGCTAGGTGGGGGTGTTGGCCCCAGAAATTGGTATAAAAGGGAGCCATGTGGGGTATTGAATGGGAGCTTATTGTTTGCTGATCTTATGTACGCTATTTATGTGAGTGTATAATGTCTGTGTGTGTAGGTAGGAATCTGTAATCTGTGTGGAAGCTGAATATTTCTCTGAATGTGGTTAAGCATTGCCATGGACAGGCTGATTAGCCAGGCCCTGTAGGACAATGGCACTTGATGGGCCAAGGACACACCCAAAGAATGGGGGCTGTCACCTGAGAGCAGCCAGCAGGAAACACAGAGATTGGCCTCTGACCAGGTGACCTGCTGCATACCAGAAGAGGCCAGGAAGGAGGTATAAAGAGGCCATGTGGTCGATGCCATTTTGTTCTCAGCTCAGCACTTCATCCCAGAGGCAGCACTGCAGGGATCGAAGAGCCTGGAAGACCTGTGAACCCATCCTGATGATAGGATGTGCCACAAGAACTTTTAAACCAGCAGCTGTAACATCTCTGCTAGAGCCTGCATCGAGGACTGGGAGATTCGGTGCATGTAATGTACTATTCTTTAACAACCTGACTCTCAGGCTTTTCTTTCTTGTGATAATAAACCTTTAGTTTTAGATTCTAAAGGATTGGCCCAGCGTGATTTGTGGGTAAGATCCAGAGGGTAAATTGACCCAGGGATCTGTGGCTGGTTTTTTGGAACTGGACAGAACTTGTTTGGGGTAAGTGGGATTGGGTGCTAGGACTCCCCCCCCCCTGTGTATGAGGCCTGGGGCCATCAGGGGCACGGATATTGCTGGGGTGTCGGAGGGGTTTTGCTTGTGAGGCTTCAGGCAGGCTGCTGAAGTGCTCTGTGGGACTGGTTTATGGCCTGTTTGGAGAGGTCACCAGTCTGGGGGCTGTAAGGAGCCCCAGATTTGAGCAATTTGCCCTGAGTGGACGCCCTCAGCTGTGCCCAGACACAGCCCGGTCCGTCACACCATCCCTGACAAATTTTTGCCCCATCTCCCTAAATGGCCTCTGCAAGGATTGAACTCACAACTCTGGGTTTAGCAGGCTAATGGTCAAACCACTGAGCTATCCCTCCCTCAATGGAGGTGAGTAAGACCTTCGGTTTAACAGAGATGGAGATGCCAAAAGACGGTGATGCCAAGAGTAGTGGGTCACTCTGTGCCCGTGGTCCCCTGGCGGAGTTAAGAAGGGCGATGGCAGGTGTTCCGTAGAAGGGAACCTCCTTGATGGTGACCTCCTTGGTGGGGGAGATGAGGAGGGTTCAGGAGAGAACACTGGGGACGGGGAGCCCGGTTTGGAGCTGACGCTCGATCTGATGTGCAAAGTGGCAGGCAGAGAGCGAGTTGGAGACAGCTTGGTCTTTTTAGGAGGCACAGCAATAGGAGAAGAAGCCCTGCGCTTTTGCGGCTCCGGTGAGGGCTATGCCATGAAGGCGGGGTCCTGAGGCTGCAAAGCTTTATCGAAAAGCATCATCCTAAGCCTCATTTCCCTATCGTGTCTAGCTCTTGAAGTGAGCGTGGAGCAGTGGGGGCATCTTCATGGGACATGCACCTCCCCTAAATATCGAATGCAGGAGGAGTGACCGTCGGAGGCAGGCATGGCCTCTCGGCAAACCTCACATTTTTTAAACCCTGGGGAGCCGGGCATTGTTGTATTCAATCAGTTGTGCAGTTAAGAACAAAAAACAGATTCTTTTTCTTCTTCTTTTTTTTTTTTTAACAGGGAAGATTCAACTGGGAGAAAAATTCCAACTAGAACTTAAGGTAAGAACAAGAACTATAGTACTTAAACTGAAGAGTTATGAAGAAAAAAACTACTTTTTTTTTAAGAGTAAAAGGACTCGAACGGGGGAAATAAGGAAGAGAGAGAGATCAAGTTTTAACTATCAACAAGCCTGAATTCGTCTTTTTGAAAAGAACCAGGGAGAAGCTTGTTGTTCCATCTGCAGCCTGAGGCAGTTAAAGAGGAACTGGCTCAGACCAGACTAAGCAGCGCGAAAGGGCGCGAAAGCCACGAGACGCTCCCCGCGCATGCGCGGTCCGGCCGGACTACTGATGCAAAAATCTCCATCCTGCGGCGCCGGGGCAAGCCCAGCACCTACAATGGAGCACCTACGGGGACTCCTCGAAGAAGAATGTTATTTTGGGATAACAGACATTATCCCAAAATAGCACCACTTTGTAAATGTACCCTAAGACATTTGCCATACCAGCCAGTTCCGACAATCTCACTTGAACTCGCAATGCTTTGATCTGCAACAGATCCTTTGGTTGATTCAAACAGAAGAAGAAACCTGCACATGTTAATGCCAAGAACAAGACAGCCAAAGAGATAAAAATAAGCTTACTCCATTTTAATCAACTCTTCCTTATTTAATTCTCTGTATCAGTAGCTATTCATTCAATAGCTGCATACGTTTGACTTTTCAAAGGAAATGTATCGTGGTGATTAAAAGGGACATTATCAAAGTGTGGGATTGCCAACACCCCCAGTTTCGTCATGAGTCTCCTGAAATCAGGCTCTATCTCCTGTAGGCTATTGAAGCCAAACTGGGAAATTTTAGGCCACTAAAAGTCCATCAGCACAGCAGGTCTCAGGCAGGCTCCCTACCTACCCAGGCTCTGCACCCTTCCCAGAAGTAGCTGGCATATCCCTGCAGCTCCAGGGGGTGGGCGTAAAGGGTTGGAGGTCTCCTCAAGCTGCCCCTGCTCTGAGAGCTAACTACACTACTTCTGTTTGCTGGGAGCCTGACTTAATCCCACTGCACTGTTGACCAGGAACCACCTGAAGTGAGCACCATCCAGTACCACCTCAACCCCTTCCTCCACCCCACCTCCTATCCCAGCTCTCAGCCCCCTGCCAGAGCTAAGCCCCAAACTGCCTCCCATATCCTAGTACCTTGCCCTAGCCCTTGAACCCGCACCTGCTCCTGAACTCTTCCCAGGGCTTGCACCCTGCACTCTTTCCTACACCCAGTCTTTCCCCAAGTTCAGCCCAGAGCTCCCTCCCACACTCTGTATTCCTCTGCCTTAGCCAAGAGGTCGCACCCCAACCCCCTGCCCATCAAGGTGAAAGTGAGTGAGGATGAGGGAGAGTGAGCAATGGAGGGAAAACAGATGGAGTGTGAGGGGTGGGGCCTCACAGAAGTGTCAGGGTTAAGGTTGCCAGATAATCCGGTTTTTGGGCCCTCTGCCCAGTAAAAAAATCCAGAAAATACTGGATATGTGCAATATCTGGTATTTCCTGGTTTTCTGGCTGGGTGCCAGATGGAAGCCTGGCGGGGGTGGGGGGAGTGCAACCCAGAAGAGCCGGGTTCGGGCAATCTGCGCATGCGCAGATCGCCGGACAGCGTGGCTGACAAGCAGGGCTCGCCGCGGTTCAGCGAACCCTGTGTATGTGATTAGACAGATGGCAACTCTATCAAAACAGGAAAACCCCAAAATGTGATCTAATTTATTTTCTTATACTTTTTTCCAGAATCTACATAATTCCATGTGTTTGTGGACTAGAAGAATTTGAAATTAAATCTTTCATTATCTTTAAATTTAAGAACATTCAAAAAGAAAGTAAATTCCAGTTTTAAGATTCAAAATAGTATAAAATATATTTTCAAAATTAGGACAAATGTCCTTGCCAGTGTCATCTTAACTAAAAAGATTTAAAATTAAGATGTTTCTTACCTCTCTAAGATGTATGTTTTCCTTTTCTTTCTGGTCTAAAATCACTTCTAAATGATTAACCTGAGATTCAGCTTCAGCCATCCTTCGAGCTCTTTCATTGTCATCTTCCATTCCTTTGGATGGCAAACCTTTACTTTGCAACATTTCTAGAAGCTTTTTTATTGATTCATCTCTGGCATTTAGTGTTTGCTTTTGTGTTTCAATTCTCAACTCCATTTCTTCTAGAGTTTTTCTCAACAGAAAGAGCTCTTTGGCCTGTCTGTCATGCTCTGCCTGAAGTCTTCGAAAATTCTCCTCTGTAAGCTCAATAGTAAAATGTTCAGTTCCACGGTTTCCACTTTCTTGTTGAAGAAGATGATTAAGATCTCTCTGAGTTCGAAGCTCATCTTGAAGTGCCTGGATCGTCAGTTGCAAATGCTGTAATACATACACAGAAAAACAAAAAAGGTCAATAAAGGATCTAAATGTAATTTGTGTTCTTTTCTTCTGTTAAGATGATTATAGGAAAGGTATAAAAGTTAATAGAATTAGTGATGATTCTACCAAGTGGTCATATAAAAAATGTCAAATGCATCTGTGACAAAACACTTGTAATAAAGGTTTTCAACCTCTACTAGAAAAATATAAAACATGGATGGAAACACACACACACAAAATAGTGACAATTACAGGTAAAACTAATGCTTAATATGAGGCAGTGAAATGAAAGTGAACTGTTGCAAAAATCTCAAAGTAACACAAACACTTGTATACTTTGTGCCTATAAAGCGTGGAGACTCAGTATTCCTTGTTTCCTAAGTTGTTTCATACACTAGAAATAATTGCCTTCCACTTTTTTCCACTTTTGTGTTATAATGCAACTCATAGCCATCCCTATAAATAAAGGTTAATTTTTATTTTCCAAATACAGCTATGAACAACTTAGTAAACAGGGTTACTACATCTCAAACAAACAAACAAACAAAACCTGAATAAACTATAAGCAATAATGAATTTTGCAAAACAAATTGACTGCAAGTAGTGGACAAACCTTTGTTCTCCTGGCATCCAAAAACTGAACAGCATGGTAAATGAAAAAAAAATGAAGCAAAATCAACATAAAGAAAGGTCAAATGCAAGTAAAGAAAGAACTGAATTGAACATAAATACTTTCAACAGAAAAAATCTTATTGTGTTATACAGTACAGCCCAGGCAACTTTATAAGCATTTATATATACCATTCTAAAGCTACTACCTACTCTAGTCAATGGATATATTACAAATGGATCTACAAGTGTTCCAAAAGTTGTAATTTCATCAATGAATAAAGATAACTTCTATTGCTCTGACTGCTTTCTTCTAGATTAACATATTTTTACACTGTAGTTTTCCCTTGCATATTTTGTACCTACTATATGCTACTCAGTGGTTGCTAAATCTTACAGTCCTTACTGAAAACAGAGCCAGCAGATATGCCTAATGAAAAACTATATTTGGCCATAAGTAATAGTCCCAAATTATTTTAGTTTATAGCATAACTTCAAATTATATTGTCATTTTCAGATTTCACAGCAGTTACTACTTCCCATATCGATATATTCATGATATTATTTAAACAGTGTATTAACTCCGTAAAAATATAAACTTCTAAATGGTCATATTGTCCAAAACAAAAGCTTTTCAATCTCAGAAAGCATATCAGTCAGATTCTGATAACTTGGAAACATGGCACCATGAATTTTAATCCTAATGCACTTTCTAAAGCTCTTCAACATCTCATAAAAGTCATGGATAAGTAGGACTGTCAATTAATTGCAGTTAATTCTAAAAAATAATAACAATCAGTTTTAATTATGCTGTTAAACAATAGAATACCAATTACAATTTAATAAATATTTTTGGGACTTTTTTTTCATTCTCAATTATATTGATTTCAGTTACAACACAGAATACAAACTACACAGGGTTTACTTTATATTGATTACACATATTTGCACTATAAAAATGAAACAAAAGTACGAGTATTTTTCAATTCACCTCATACATGTATTGTAGTGCAATCTCTTTATCATGGAAGTACAATTTACAAATGTAGGGTTCTTGTTGTTTTTTATTATGTAACTGTACCCACAGCAGTACACCCAAGGTTTTAGAATCAGAAGTGCCTTCCAAAATCTGAGAGGGACAAGGTGTAGTGCATGTTTTCAGAAGTCTCAAGAGCAACACGCCAATATGGAAACTACAAAGAAAATCTACCTTCCGCTGGTGGCAACTGACTCCGATCATGAAAATGAACATACATTGGTCCGCACCTCTTTTGATTGCTATTGAGCAGAACCTGTTATCAGCATGGAAGCATGTCTTTTGGAACAGTGGTTGACTCTTTAGCACATCTGGCATGTAAATATCTTGTGACAACCACAGTGCCAGGCGAATGGCTTTTCTCACTTGTCATGGTGGTCTCACTGAAGAGAAAACCCTGCTTTGTGCCTGCAGTCCTGACAGATGCATGAGAAAGACTTAAGCTGGACCTGATTTGTGAAATCTAATACAGCTATTTTCATTTTCTTATTGCACATAAAAGTGATTATAAGGTTAAGCATCCTACTCTGAAAATACCTTATCATATTATCTCTTTTGCAGTGTGAAAGGAAATTGAATAAAGTTGCCCTGCATACAATGTCCTGTGTTTTAGGGTAGCGGTTCTCAACTGCCAGTCCGTGGACTGGTGCTGATCCATGAACCATTGGCTGCTGGGCCTCAGCAGCTGCCTCAACTGAAGCTAGTTGTATGTGCAGCTCTGGGAACAGGACTGGGGAGAAGCATATGGCTGAGCTGCGAGGTGAGTCTAGTTGTAGTTTCTCCCTCCCTCCAGCATACCTATCCAAAGAGTGCTCCAAATTGACTAATGTTCTCCCATGCTTTATTGATTAGAATACAGTAGATATGTACTGTGAAGAAATATAAATTCAGCCATAGTTAAACTGCATCACTTCCTTATGCACTGAACCCAATCTCACCATATACTGCCTAGAAAACCCTATAATATCTCATCATCAGATTGTTTTTGGCCCCTTTCCATATACTGTATTTCTTCACAGTACATATCTACAGTATTGTAATCAATTCCTAAAGCATGAGAGAACATTAGTCAATTTGGAGCACTCTTTGGATAGAAAATCCATTGATACAAGACTGAAATATCCTTCCAGGTTTCTTACACAGAATTTCTCCAGCATAATTCTCTTCATTCATGGTCAGTGAACTAATTTCAGTATTTCTGAATTCATCCTGCTTCTAAATGTTATCCTGTTCTAAACAAAGCAGATTGAATACAATATTCAATGAATAATTGCTGTATTCACCAAATATTCAGAATATGAATCTTGCAATTACTCCCAACAACCTTCTCAAGTCAGAGAGCAGAATCCTCAGGAGTTATTTCATCACAACTGTCAATGTTTGAGCCAAGTATCAAGGACATTCAAAAGCACTCAAGCTTAAAGAACAAGGAAAAGCTCCATGACAAAAGTACTGTTAAGGAACAGTTTAGGATGAAAATTAAAATCAAACCTTTCCCATTCCTTCCTGGCTTTCAAGAAAGCAAATTTCCCATCTGCACCCCAACTCTGTGTGTGAGGAAGATAATCATGATTATCTGTGGTTCCACTAAGGTGCCAAAGGAGACTTCTGGAGACCCCATGCTAATAGTCTGCCCTGCTACTAATGGGGTTTCCCTTAGGCTACGTCTACACTACAAGGTTTTTGCACAAAAACAGGTGTTTTTGCACAAAAACCAGCAGAGCGTTCACACTTCAAATGCGCTTTTGCGCAAGAAAATCGGCAGAACAGAGGGCTTTTATTCCTCTCCCCACAAGAAATAACTCCTTTTTGCGCAAGAGTTTTTACGCAAAAAGGCAAGTGTGGATGCTCCACAGGGGGTTTTGCACAAAAACTGGCCTCCGGGGAAAATCACAGGTGGCCATGTGGACGCTCCGTTGCAGGTAATCACAACTCTCTTATTCCTGTCTGCTGGCCCCTCAAAGGGGCAGGCACCCTGCACAGCCATTCCGGCAGGAAACTTGCCCACAGCCAACTGCCTTGCTGCGCAGCTCTCTGCTGGAACAGATGGTGGAGCAAGCAGGTGCCCGAGACACAGGGCTCCCAGGACTCCCCCCTCCATTGTGATGGACTCTGTGCTGGAGCAGCCCATCCTCCAGCACCCGGAGCCTGTTCCTGAGCTGGAGGAGCCGAAGGGCCAGGTCCAGCCTGCGATGGAGCAGGAGGACAAGGACGAGGACCAGGAAAGCGGGACCATCACCCTGTCCCTGGAGCCAGTCCCTGCAGCCAGTCCCTGCCAGCCTGGACATCTCCCAGGCCTCCGTGAAGGCTTGGGAGGGATCCTCAGGTATGTCAGCACACACAAATACACTCAGGGCAGGGAAGGTGGCCGCACAGAGGGCGGGGGGCACAGTGTCACACGGGCAGCTAGGCCAGCATGTGCTACTGCAGTCTGGGCACATGCACCCATGTGCAGCAGGATGGTGCGGCATGTGGCCACAGCAGCCAGCCCCTCAACCTTCCCAGGAGCCTGCTGCCAGCCTCATGCCTGGCCACATGAGTTCTGCTCCCAAACAGGAGGGGGTGCAGCCAGCTGCAGACTAGCCGCAAGGGCGCAGACACCACCCCACACACATGCTGGAGTGCTGATTACAGCACATAGGCATGCCTGCATGTGGCCAGACAGCCCGACCCCATATCATCCATCTTATTTGCCTCTCTGAAGCACAGGGCAGAGAAGGAGCAATAATATCAGCATAGTCTATGCTGGCTCATCTGATCCTGAGAAGCTGAAACACAGATATGTGGATAGAGAGCAGCTAAGTCAATAAGCTGGCCTCGAGGCTGCGGCTGGCACCTATGTTGATTCGAACACACACAGTCCCAGGAAGAGGAATTTCCCACTGAGAAAACAATGTCCAGTACTTCAAAATTTAATCATCTCAATTCTCTCTTACAAGTGTAAATTAAGTTCACAACTTCCTTGTAAGAACTGGTCTCACAGCAGACAGACCAGCATCAATTGGCATTACAGATAAGAAAGAGAAATACGTGACCCCATGATTATAAAAGATGGGCCCAGCACACACTCACTTTGAGTGTCATTCTACCCTCTACCTGCTGGTCGGGTTAGGTGTTTGACCGCCCGAGGTTCTATGGGCAGAGAAGGAGCCCATATTTTCGTCTTTCCTAGGAATTGAGGGACCGGCCCTGGCCTGACATGCTGGAGTCGAGAGGCACAGAAGGGGGTAAAAATGGTACCTGGATGTGGTCCTCTGTCTTAAGTGTACACATAGCAAGAGTAAGCTGTTACTTGGTACCATTATTTCTATTTTTCTATCTTTATCTTCTTTGTAACCAATTTAAGACCTATATTTTGCTAATAGTTAAGAAATAGAACAATAGCCATTGCAACCATATGATTTATAAGCTTCCTCAATAAACCTGTAACTGTTTAAGCTTTAACCTGACTCCTTCAGTTGCTGTAATAGAACCAAGCACAATTTAAAAGAACTTCAGCCGGTCATAAGGGGACAGATATAGGGAGAGCTTGGGCGTTTGGATTTGTGTCACACCCAGGTGGCAAAATTCAGTTGGGGCGCTTCTCAGTCTCCCCGAGGCTGCCCGCTGCGAAGGAATTATGAAATTCTAGCAGCTGAAATCTGAAGCGTAATAAGCTCTCCCTGTACACTTATTGGGGCACTCGTCAACCTCCTCCAGGTTGCCCGCTGCAAGGGACCCCGGTCTCAGCAGTTAAAGTCTCGAGTGTATAGTATACACACACACACACACCACTAACTGCCCTGACCGTCGGCTGACACTGCACAACTTGATTCTCCAGTGAGCCGCAGCTGTGTGTGCAGACCCCAGGAAGGGGAAGGCTGCTCTCGGCTCCTCTGCCACCCATGAGGGGATCCACTGTGGCTGTACACTTCTCTTGCCTGCCTGGCCATAGTGTGTGTGTGTGTGCGCGGGGGGGAGGGAGGAAGGGAGAGAGAGGGCAGCACGGTCCTCTGGCCACCTTGGGGCCCCTGAGACACAGGATCTGCTGCGCAGGCTACACGTTGCCTTGCACCCGGAACATCCACATCCTGCGGGCTGTGGACTGGTGCAGTCGCCGCTTACACAGGAAGGCATGGACTCAGAATGTGTGTGCAGGGTTGACTGACCGCCCCTTTTTGTGTCTTCTCCACAACTGGACCAGCTGGGATGGAGGGCCCAGTCACACCACCACTGCAGCCAGCAGCCAGAGTCTGGCGGAGTAGCGGACAAGCCAGGCCTGGGGACGAGCTGATGCACCAGCACATCAGGGTGATCTGCAACAGTTCACCCTGTTGCACCGGCTGAACGCTGACGTGGAGTGGCAGCAGCAGGTGTGGAGTGACCTCATGGTGCGCTGCGACACCATGGTCAAGATCCTGTCGCACCCGGGGGAACAAGTGCCTGCTGCCTTTGCCCCCGCCTTCCACCCTCCTGCCCCTGCTCCTGTCCCCATAGCCTACCTGTCTGCCCACCCTGCCATGCCTGTCCTCCCTCCCCAGGCCATGTCTCTATTCCCTCCCTTCCCCATGGCCATGGCTCCTCCCCCAGTCATGCCTATGGCACCTCCTATGGACCCTCCTCCTGCCCCCCTCTCCGCCCGCTGACCCTGGCCCTGTTCCAGCTGCCCCTCCTGCCCACCCCATTAGGGCCCCCAGAGCTGCCTAACCCCGACAACAACCCTGCACCCGAGGGGGCTCAGCAAGCTGGCCCAACACTCCACCCAATCCTCAGCCCCCCTCCCAGTAATGATCCCTCTCTCCCAGTTCAGACAGCTCCCTCTCCCCCTGTCCACCCTCGTTTATGTGTATTAAAAAAAAAGACTACTTTTGTTGGAAAACCACACAGGTGTGTTTATTGGGAGGTCGGGATAGGAGCAAGGGGAAGGAGGGAGGGGGAAAGGGAGAGAGAGGAAGGATGCAAGCTCTGGGGAGACTTACAGTAGTTCCTGTGAGAACCTCTCCCTCAGGGCCTCCCGGATGCGCACCCCGGTCTGATGGGCCTGGCTCAAAGCCCCGGTCCTCGTGGGTGGCCTCTGCCACCCAGCCTGGGAGGAATGCCTCCCCTTTGCACTCCACCAAGTTGTAGAGCACACAGCAGGCTGCCACCACCTCGGGGATATTCTGCTCCCCAACATCCAGGCGGGTGAGAAGGCAATGGAACCATCCTTTCAGACACCCAAAGATGCACTCCACCTGGAGTCGGGCTTTGTTGAGGCGGGCATTGAAATTGTCCTTGGTGCGATCGAGCTGTCTGATGTAGGGGCGCATTAGCCAGGGCATGAGTGGGTATGCTACATCCCCCACTATGCACACTGGCATAGTCTGGTCGCCCACAGGAAACTCCCGGTGGGGGAAAAAAGTGCCCGCCTCCAGCTGGGAACACAGGCTGGAGTTGCGGAAAACTCGGGCGTCGTGAGCCCTGCCCGACCACCCCACGTAGATGTTCATGATGTGGCCCCAGCGGTCCACCAGGGCCTGCAGGACTACGAAGAAGTAGCCCTTGAGGTTCACAAACTGGGCCGTGAGATGGTCCGGGGCCCGGATGGGAATGTGCGTGCTGTCAATGGCTCCCGTACAGTTGGGGAACCCCAGCATAGCAAAGCCGTTCATTGTGGCGTCCAGGTCCTGCGGCTGGATGACTGCGCAGCATCAGGACGTTGATGGCCCAGACGACCTGTAGCGAGACAAAGAAGCAGACAAAATAGAGAATGAGAGAGGGGTTGCGTGCTCCCAGTGGGATGTGGCCGGACCCCCTCACCCCGCAGGAGCCACCCCCGTGCGGCCATGGCCCTCCCCCCTCCCCGACCAGGCCAGTGTGGAGGTGAGAAGGCACCAGCTCCCGGGGCCAGGGCTTTCCTCCCACCCCCAGTCCACCATGTACAGTGCCCAGCCCCCCTGTCCTGAGGGTTCCCCTTATGCAACATTCCCTCTTCCCCCGTGCAGGGGCTGCATCCCGTGATGTTCTTACCTGCATGAGGATGGCCCCAACGGTGGACCTCCCCACCCCAAACTGGTGTGCCACCAAGCAGTATTTGTCTGGGGTGGCCAGCTTCCAGAGCGCGATGGCGACCCGCTTCTGGAGTGGGATGGCGGACCGCAGGTGGGTGCTGTGTCATTGGAGGATGGATGCCAGCCAGTCACAGAGCTCCTGGAAGGTGGCCTTCTGCATGCGGAAGTTCTGCATCCATTGCTGGTCGTCCCACTGCTCCATGACCAGTCAGTCCCTCCAATCCAAGCTGGTCTCCAGCCTCCAGATTCTTCTGGATATGGTGGGCTGGGGCAGCCAGAATGGAGCACAAGAGAGGCTAATGAGGAATACCTTGGGGTCCAGCTCCATCCGGAAGAGGAATGCTGCTTGAAGCAGGTGCTGCAGGGAGAGCAGCATGACCCTGCAGGTCCGTCGCATGCCCAGAGGCAGCTTCGGCTCCATGGCGCAGGGCACAGTAAGCAAAAGCAGTGTCGTCCCCAAAAAACACAGGGCAGACACAGCAGGCACTCCTGAAGCTTTGCTTTGCCAAAGAGGCTAGCAAGCAGGCAGCAGAGACAAAAAAGCAGCAGTCCAGGGAGGGTCCCTTTAAGCACGCGTCTCTGGAGGGCTCTGGCAACAGCACCCAGGGAATTGGTGACCTCTAGCCCAGCTAGAACTGGTTCCAGGTGGCTTTTATATGCAGCAAAGCATCCAACAGTGTGGACGCTCTCTTGTGCCAAAGCTCATCACAAAAGCGATGCGTTTTGAGGTTTGGACACATTTTTGCGGAAGAAGTTTTTGCACAAAAACTTTTGCACAAAAGGCTTCTTCCACAAAAACCCTGCAGTGTAGATGAAGCCTTACTGTGTGGGTCCTACTAAAGCAATCCTGCAAAAGATTACTGAAACCTGAATACTGTAAATATACTTCTGAAATAAGATTTTTGCTTTCACAATGTGCCAATTATTTTCAATATTACTTCTGCAGAAGAGATACTTACAGACATTCCTAGTTTTCAAATTACACAAGCTGAACATTGTGCTGTACTATCAATACATTCAGTGCAGTTTTCTTAGGCACTGGAATTTTTGAACATTTTTAGAAGGAATCCTTTTTAGAAGGAATACTCAGATTTTTCCCCTTTCTAACCAACTCTATTTTTTATGAACAAAATGCAGATACTTCCAGGGATTTAAGTTTAACATGCCAAATACTAATAGCACTGCCTTCCTCTTAGTTCCCCCTTCTGCCCTGAGTGGATCATGTGTATCACTACTAGCAGTGCTCACATGCAGGCCTCATGCCTGCCCCTCCCACTAGCTGTGATTCCTGACCACACGGAGCTGACTGGTCTCCCCCAGAGCTGTGCCAGGTAAGCACTGCAATCCCCTGCCACCTTCTGCACCCTCCATTCTGTCAGGTCCATGTACCCCCACCCTGCTCCTGAACACTACCTCCCACCCAGACCCCATACCTTCACCCCATTCCCCAGCAGCCCCATTCTGCACACTGAGCCCCTCATTTCTAGCCCCATCCTAGAGCCTAGGGGCATGTATATGCTAGGAAATTATTTCAAAATAACTTCTTTTGAAATAGTAACTCCCAAAATAATTATTTCAAAATAGCATGTCCACACTATAGGGAAGCCTTGAAATTAGTCTGAGGCAGGCTTCCTTAATGTGGACATGCTACCTCAACTTAGAGCCCCAGGAAGCATTGGAGAGTAATTACTTTGACTGACTTTAGGAAGTAGTTATTTCAAAATAGCAGTAGTAGAGCATCCACACTACTGCTATTTCAAAATCACTATTTTGAAATAAGCATTATTCCTTGTAGAAAGCAGGAGTTATTATTTCAAAATAAACAGCCCGTTATTTCAAAATAACAGGCTTGGTAGTGTGGATGCTCTGCTTGTTATTTCGAAATAAGGGGAGTTATTTCAAAATAACTCCCTAGTATAGACCAGGGCTAGGTGACTACACAAAATCTACTAGCCCAGGCCCTCAGAAGAGTTAATCCAGTCCTGGAGACTGCTTTAGCCCCACTGAACAAACTTAGCGGCCCAGTCAGCAGTGCTGTATAAAAGAACAGATTGCAAAATAGCCTGTGCATCAGAGAAATTAAAATCTAGAAAGTATAGGCAGTCCCCGAGTTACGCGGATCCGACTTATGTCAGATCCGCAGTTACGAACGGGGCTTTTCTCGCACCGGAGGACGGGAGCGGCGGGATGCCCAGATGCGCCACGGTCCGCCGCCCCCGTCCTCCGGGGTGAGAAAAGCTGTTCCCCATCTCCGTGGTCTGCAGGGAGACGGGGAGCAAAGCCTTGGAGCACGTCCGCAGCGGGACAGCCCGGGCGCGCTTGAGCTGTCCCGCTGCGGGCGTGCTCCAAGGCTTTGCTCCCCGTCTCCCTGGTCTGCTGGGGGGGGGGTGCAGCTAGTGCCCCCCCCCAGCAGACCAGGCTTTTCTTGCCTACCCCTGGGGTAGAGCAGCTGGGGGCTGCCGGGTTGGTCCCGCAGCACCGCTCCGGACCAACCCGGCAGCAACCCAGCTGCTCTGCCCCAGGCGTCCTGATTCAGCTGCTGCTGGTCAGTTTCAGCAGCGGCTGAATCAGGACTGCTGGGGCAGAGCAGCTGGGGTGCTGCTGGGTTGCTCCAGTAGCGCCCAGGAGCCGCGCTACTGGAGCAACCCAGCAGCACCCCAGCTGCTCTGCCCCAGGCATCCCCAAGTCAGCCGCTGCTGAAACTGACCAGCGGCTGACTACAGGAAGCCCGAGGCAGAGTTGCTCTGCCCCAGGCTTCCTGGAATCAGCCGCTGATCAGTTTCAGCAGCAGCTGACTTGGGGATGCCTGGGTTTTTTAAGTTGAATCTGTATGTAAGTCAGAACTGGCATCCAGATTCAGCCGCAGTTGAAACTGATCAGTTTCAGCAGTGGCTGACGCCAGTTCCGACTTACATACAGATTCAACTTAAGAACAAACCTACAGTCCCTATCTTGTACGTAACCCGGGGACTGCCTGTACACACACAAAGGTTCAGATGAAAGAGTAAAATACATAATTTTTAAAAATCAAAATATATTTTTCCTGTTTGTAGTTCATGTGGCAGAAATATGAGGAAAATCTCAGTGAGGAGAACAAAGAGGGCCTGTGATGGAGTTTGTATCATCCAGTGGAGGAATATGTAAATTGCAAGCAAAACACAAACAATAAACTGCCAATGCAGAGTTGATTTCAATGGGACTGTGAATGGTCAAAGATTCAGAGGCAGATCCCCTTTTCAGGTCAAGCCCACAAAATGGAAATATAATATATTTAAGTTAAAAATCAAGCAAGACCTTTCAATATGCATTGCAGAGTTGCCTTTTTAAAGTTTTCAGCAGCCATTCTAAGGTGGCTGCCCAATAAATTATAAGAACATAAGAATGGCCATACTGGGTTAGACCAAAGGTCCATCTAGCTCAGTATCCTGTCTGCCAACAGTGGGCAATACCAGATGCTGCAGAGGGAGGGAACACAATAGGTAATCCTCACACGATCCCTATCCTGTCACCAATTTACTGCATACAGAGGGTAGGAATACCATTTCTAACCATCCTGGCTAATAACCATGGATATACCTAACCTCCATGAATCTATCTAACTCTTTTTTGAATTCTGTTAAAGTCCTAGTCTTTACCACATCCTCTAGCAAGAAGTTCCACAGGTTGACTGTGCACTGAGTGAAGAAAAACTTCCTTTTGTTTTGAACCTTATGCCTATTAATTTCATTATAATAGTGAAATAATTAAAAATAATGTTAATAATAATCAATAAAAATAGCAATAACTATTTACTTTTACACCATATTACCTGAAGGCTTCCCAGGTGTTCTGAAAACTAAATATAGGAACCACGTTACTGTTAGCCACAACTGAACACTTCTAGTTTTAATTGAATGCATGCCATCCTGTAATTAATTATGTATGCAAATGAGTTTCATACATATGAAATGTTCATATGAAATGTATTATGTGATCTTGATGTACATTTGTCAATTTTATTAACTGTCAACCATTAGTAGCTGTCAGTCAAAGGAAGCCCATTCCTGTATATTGGTTTGTCACATAGGACACGTACCATTATCTATCTGTTCAGATTTGAAATGTCTCCATGTAAATTGTTATTGTTTAGGTAGCCAATAGATTTAAATCATGCAGATAAGTGTCTCCATTCAGCCAATCAATTTAAAATGGAACACTTATGAATATGCATGAGCCCAGCCTTTTTAAGACCATGCAGCGGCAGTTGCAAGTTGTTGCGTCTGGGCGTCGAGCTTAGGTAGTCTAGGCATCAGAGCTCTTCTTTTCTTCAAAGTAAGACGGAAGATCTTGTCTTCAATTAAATTAGGTTAGTTAGGTTTAGATAGGATAGCTCTTCATTGTCATGATTGTCCGTCAGGCTGCATCGGTTCAACGCATGTTGGCCATCATCGTGTCTGTATGGCGGGCGTGGCGCGTTTAGTTAGGTTTTCTTTTAGTTAGGTTAGGTTAGGTCGAGGTTATCATCCACAATAGTCTTGATCCAGCGGCGCCGAAGAGCCTGAAGAATTGTTCTTCACAGAAGGTGAAACCAGCGATTCAGATCGCCTGGCTGTTCCTCGCCCAAGGCCCCACGGGACCAACGGCTTGTAGGTCGCCAGCTCCTCGTCCATCGTCTCTGCGCCATAAGAATCTGTTGTTTCTTTCTTCTTTGGGCCTTCCCCAAAAGAGTGTTTGTTCAATTATTTCATGTTTTTAATATAGTCTTGTGGTTGTAAAATCTATCCAAATTGTAGGTTTTTATTTCTGCGCCAGTTCCTGAGACTACCCGGTGATTAGAAACGGGAGAGGGTCCGCACTTGTAATCTTCTCACAGGTTAATTAGGCTAATTGGCAATCAATCAATTAGTAGACACCGTTACCATTGCGCCTGCCGGGTAACATTACCCAAGAAGCCACTGTGCAGCCATTATATGGGGACAAGTATCACAACTGGTAAACCATGCACATTATAACAAGGTTTAGGATAGGTCAAGAAAGATACCTCATCCAATATGATTTTAGTTAATCACATTGGAATTTGGCCAGGTTTAAGAACCCCTATTATTGTGAAAAGTGCATATACAGGTCAATAATTTAAAAAACAACAAATGGTCTGGTAGCACTTTAATGACTAACAAAACATGTAGATGATATCGTGAGCTTTTGTGGGCACAGCCCACTTCTTCAGATAATCCATGAAAGCTCACGATACCATCTACAATTGTTTTGTTAGTCTTTAAAGTGCTACCAGACTATGTGTTGTTTTTTAAGTTTATCCTGTACATACTAACTCGGCTACCCTCCGAGGTCAATAATTGTAAGTGTTCAGCACTTATGCCTTATGTCTCATCTACAAGATAAAACCAGCAACTTTTTTTTTATCGGTATGATCAAACAAATATTATCTTATTTTTAATTGGATTTCACTATTAAAAATATTATCTTTAAATAGGTTCTGTTATAGCATTTTTATTTTAATATTTCCAACCACCGAAACAGGCATTATATTTCTCGGGATTGTTCTTTTCTCGTGTTAGTTGTTAATCAAGTTTCATATGCAACCCTTAGAACAAGTCTTAGGGCATGCAATCATTCTCAAAAAAAGGCACATCTATAGGCGTACCTTGGCCTATAGATTAAACACAAGCTTCTTTTAAGTCAATCATTTGTGAGTGTAAGCCATGGATATGTAACATTACATACTCTAGTCGGTCAACCACTACAACTCTTTCCATTAAATGATCCTCTGAAGTCAAATTGCCAGCAATTTATTACAAATCACTTGATAGACATGATGCCACTCTCAGAAAATAACTTTTTTGCTAGCATAAATAGGCTGACTCCACATTAAAATGCAAGCAGACAGAAAGATTGCCTACTGCATTACTATTCCTTCAAGTAAATCTGTTTTACATAACATTTTCAACTAACAACAATCCAGCATGCTACTACATTAAGTTTATATGCTAGAAGTGCGAAGGGCAGATTCATCTTAAGGGTGGAATTAACATCTTAAATGAGAGTACGTTAATACTGGTTTAGTGTGAGCAAATGTTCACAGAATTTTCAAGGACTGTTTATAATTCAAATACTTCTGGTAATCATTTTTGACAACCAAAAAATTAAAACATTTCATATAAAATGAGCTGAAATTTTCAAAGGGTCATCTTTAAAAGGATAACAATAGACAGGCTAAAATCATTATTCATCTAGAGGGAAAATATGTCATGTGTATAAATAAATGGGGTGTTACTTTCCCAGGAAGCTTACAACTACAGCAAATGGTATTATATGATCCTCATTCACCTCATAATTAATTTTTCTAGGGGTTTCTGATCTGGTTCCCATTGCAGTCAATATTGAGATTCCAAATGACTCCAATAGCCTGAAAGCTATTTTACAGTCAAGTTCAATAAGGTCTTACCAAATGAGATCAAGAAATCGTATTCTCTAAACTATTATAGTCTATTTTCAGAGGGGCCCCATTAAAAGCAGAAGATACAGCATCACATTACATGTTTTAGTATAATATTTGCTATATTTAGAATGCATACTATGACAAGTTATCTACATTGTGCCACTAAAAACATTGATAGTGTTCACTGTCCCTTCATTAATCTAAATATATATATTAGCAATTTGTGCATCTGTCACAGTCTGTCTGCAAGTCCGTTTGTTTATCGCCTTCTAAACAGTAAGACTATGTCTTCACTCGTGGCTTCTTGCGCAAGCAATATGCAAATGAGGCTAAGAATGGAATATCGCCGAGCCTCATTTGCACACCTAATGAGTCACCATTTTTTTCAGAAGAGGCTCTTGCACAAGAAGGAGCATCTATACTGCCCCTTCTTGCACACGAAAAACTCTCTTGCGCAATGCTGTCACACCTATTACTTTTCAGGAAGAACGGCATTGCGCAACAGTGTTTTTCTTGCACAAGAAGAGGCAGTGTAGACGCTCCTTCTTGCGCAAGAGCCTCTTCTGAAAAAAATGGTGGCTCATTAGGTATGCAAATGAGGCTCGGCGATATTCCACGCTTAGCCTCATTTGCATATTACTCACGCAAGAAGCCACGAGTGTAGACATAGCCTAAGATCTAGGGCCACCAAACTGAGTATGCAACTTCTTCTTACCCTAATTTAAAGCTCAGGTTTGGTCATGTTAGGAAAACAGGAAGTGCAGGGAATGGGACTGTTTTCCAGAAATATGGAAAGGGACATAGAGAGATAGAGAGAGGAGGGACATGATACTCACAGTCACCACTGGGATCAGTGAGCACATGGAACAGATACTGCAGAGTGACCACTGGGGGCAGCTGCACCAGCAAGGCTATGTCTACTCTACAAGATTATTTTGAAATAAGTTATTTTGAAATAACTCACGAAATAACTATTTCAAAATAGCACATCCATATTATAAGGCACCATCGAAATAGCACATCCACACTGGAGCCTGAATCTCATTTAAAGCCCCCTGGAAGCACACCAGGGAGGGCATCAGGAAAGCAGTCACTTCCAGTAGCTGCTTCCAGAGGCTAGCTGAGACTCATGCCTAAAGGGGCTCCTCTTCTTCACTGCCTACCCCCTCAATGGACAGCAAACTCATACCACATGCTCTGGTTGCCCTTGCGGACGCCACAACATTTCCAAAATGGAGCCAGAGCTGCTGTAAAGCAGTGCTAGGCTCTTGGGCCTCCTGGTGTGCCTCAGGTGCAGTTCATGCAGACTGCCCACATGGTGCTGCAGGAGCATGATGACCAGCCCAGAAGAGCAGACCTCCTCACCCAGACCCAGGCACTCCTCATGCACCACATTCTATTCCATCCTCCCCTACACACCATACAATGTCACTTCTGGCGGCGGAAGACCAGTTCCGACTGGTGGGACAGCATCATCATGCAGAAGTGAGACAGCCAGCAGTGGCTCCAGAACTTGTGCATGTGGAAGTCCACCTTCCTGGAGCTCTGCAAGTGGCTCGCTCCTGCTCTGTGGTGATGGGACACCCACATGCAACCCACCAACCCTCCCCCTCCGAAGCATGTCACCATCACACTTAGGAAGATTGCCATGCTGGACAGCTACCACTCTGTTGGGAACCAGTTCAGCATGGGGAGATCGACAGTCAGGGCCACGTTCATCCAGGTTTGACTTTCTTAATATTTTACTAGGAGGGTGGTGAAGCACTGGAATTGGTTACCTAGGGAGGGAGTGGAATCTTCATTTCTAGAGGTTTTTCAGTCCTGGCTTGAAAAAGCCCTTTCTGGGATGGTTTAGTTGGGGTTGTTCCTGCTTTGGGAAGGAGCTTGGACTTGATGACCTCCCAAGGGCTCTTGAAACCCCGTGATGTTATGTTTCTGTGATTTTATGTTTCTATGATTCCATCAGTGCTATCCTGCTGAGGAGGGTCATCATCTTGGGCAACATCATCTCCATCATCTCTGACTTTGCCACCATGGGCTTCCCCAACTGCAGCGGGGTCACTGAGGGCACCCACATCACCATCCTGGCCTTCAATCACCAGGCCTCCAACTATATGAATAGGAAGGGGTACTTTTCAATCATGCTACAGGCCCTCATGGACCACAAGGGCTGGTTCACTGACATTTGTATCAGGTGGTCAGGGAAGGTACACGACCATCCATGTCTTTGGGACCTTCAGCTAGCCTAAACTGTGAAAGTGGCCATATTTTAAGAATAATTTCATTAGCAGCACAAGTGATTGAATTAGCTGATGAGTCGCTGTAACTCAAGCTGTTGCATCCCCACTGCATTGCTAGCTCAAGCATCAGCATCATTTGAGCTTCAACCCCTGTCCTCTACACTCACCAATGTACATCTACACTGGAGCTGGGAGGTATGATACTCAAACTTGCGCCACTGTAACTAGCTAGAGTGATAGAAACAGCAAAGATATTGTGGCACTGGAAGCAGGTGTGGTTAGCCATCCATTCCGTTGAGTCCACACTTAAGCTGATATTTACAGGTTGGACCTCCCTTGTCCGGCACCATCGGGATCTGACCAGTCCTGGATGAGAGATTTTGCTGGACCAGGGGAGGTCATATCTGCCCTCCTCCCACTACCGGCCACCCAGACCTGGTCCAGACGTCAACCTCCTGGCTGCTCCCCTCCACTGCCATTCCCACTGCCTGGTTGCCACACCCCTTTCCCTGATAAGCCAGGCAGCCCAGCACCCTGCACACCAGGCTCCTGGCCCTGCCAGGCATCCCCGCTGCAGGTGCACCGGGCTCCTGTATGTGCCAAACTGCCCCACTGAAGCACACCGAGCTGCCCCGTTGGGTTGTACCTAGCAGCCCAGCTGCAGCGGGCCAGGAAGCCCAACTGCAGGCACCAAGCCACCAACTTTCCAATGGGGCTCTGTGGTCCTGGAATGTTCGTGGTCCAGCAAGTCCCATTTAACAGAGGTTCAACCTGTACAATCACTTTAGCTCCAGGTGAGCTACTAATGTGTCTATCCATTCTGGGAATCACACCTTCCAGCTGCAGCACAGACACATTCTGAGGAGTCAGTTAGTTCAAACTGAAAAATACCAAACTCAATCTAGAGGTTTTTGTGTGGGGACAAAAGTTAAGTTACAGTTAATGCTTGAGTTATACTATTTGGTCTACGAAGACACACTCACAGTACATTCATGATTGTATACATTAAACCCTTACATAAGATGCATTAATAATGAGATGTTAGGAAATGTATTTTTGGAGTTGTTATTTCAAAATAATTTCCTAGTGTAGCTATGCTCTAAATGACAAGCAAAAGTGTCCAACCACCCACTATGGGAGAGATTTTCAAAGGCATAGGGGGCAGTTAGATGTTTAACTCACATTGACTTTCAATGAAATTGGGCACCTAACTCTGCTTTCAAAAACTTCCCCCAGTATCATTCTATTACTGTTTATTAGCCAACACATGAATAGATGTTACAGAGGAAGATATCACAATTTTAAAAATTTGGCGATCCAGATATAAAACAAGCGATAGTCAAAGCTCCAATCCAAGCACATCCCTGATCTATTTCATCAAACAATAATAAAGGAGAATATTCTCTAGGTTCAAACACACATTCCTCTCTACTCAAACTAGAAATAGTTGTGAGAACTGAATCATTCATAATCAGTTTCCATTCAAATCATTTGAAACAGGAGTACTATCACTGTGCGCTCTGTTACAGATGGAAAATAGAAAGACCAATATATGCCGGTTTTAGCCGTTCTAATCATAACAGACTTCAGCCAAAGCCAAAAGAGAAAAATGTGTCATATCAAAACCTGGAATGACCATCCAGAGATATTCCATCCTGAGTTAAAGCACAAATGAAAAATTAGAGAAAAATCCCTCTTATTTGTCAAGCCCACAAAGTAGACCAAAACATTGTTTCAGAAGACAGAATGCTCAGATTTCAGAATAAGCTTTATTAACCCTATACAGGCAGTCCCCGTGTTACATGGATCCAACTTACATCGGATCCCTACTTACAAACGGGGAGGCAACCCCGCACTAGCTGCTTCCCCCCAGCAGACCAGGGAGACGCGAAGCTAGCGCCCGCGCCCTCCTCCCCCCCCCCCCCCCCCAGCAGACCAGGGAGACGTGGAGCAGCTTTTCTCAGCAGATACCTCAGCTTGAGAATAAAGGACTGAGGGAAGTGAGGTGTGGGAGAATAAAACTGAGCTCTGGAGAAATGTTTGGCTAGAGTTTCCCCTACAATATGTGCCAGTTCCGACTTACATACAAATTCAACTTAAGAACAAACCTACAGTCCCTATCTTGTACGTAACCCGGGGACTGCCTGTACTTTTTCTTCTCAGACTTACCTCCAGTATCTATTTTGAGGCTCAAATGCCTCCTGCATGCTGAATTTAAAAAAAAAAAAAAAAAAAGTAAGCTGCAACTGTGAAACGTACCCACAAGATGGCACCAAATCTCTATCCTACAAATAAGAATCAAAGGGAAAGGAACAGTGAAAAAAAATTGGTTCCAATATCTAAGCAAAAACTGTTTCTAATGTTTGATATAAAGTTTTCCTAAAATAAATGCTTCCTTTTACATATGAATTATTAAATACCATAAAACTGTGGACCCCTTCCCCAAGTGGTCTAGGGCTGCCAGCCCCTGACTCCTTATGTCCACCCCATGCCTATGCTGGGCTGTATCCTGGAGAAGCAATAAACCCTCTCTGTTATAGTCTATACCAGGTCCTTCCTCCTGAAAGTAAATGACTACTTTTCCCTTTATTGAAAGAACTTTAATAGCAGGAACTGTTTCTAATATCTGATCATTTATTCTTCAACTTATTCATAACTGAGTATAACATATTTTAGTTATTGAGAGAAGTCACACATTCCTGACACTTCATTCTCCAGTCTATAACACTGCCAGATTAGGATCAATATTCTTGCACAGTTTTATCTTTTTCTTAAAATTAGAGATGAGACTAAATCCAAAATCAAAGAAGAATATACCTTAAGCACTGGGAAACTTTAAATGAATAGTCAAGTTTCACAGCTGGTTCAATCTTAAAAGTAAGATAAAGCAATATCAATGAGTATGTAAACTTTAAGATGGCTCAAATACAGATTAGTATTTTGTGATTCTGGACCATCTCTCATTCAGATAAAGACATGAACCATAATTAACAAGAAAGGCTAACATTATTACTAACCAAAAACATGCGTTTTTTCTCCAAACCAAGCATTTTGTTACTATGCAAATCCTTTTTACAAAATTTACAAACTTGTTATTAAAGTACCAAAGTTGTAGGCTACAGTTTACCCACAAATCAAGTAAAGCATTTTACCAAGCTTACTCTTCTCTGTCCCAACCATGACTGAGAGTACCACCTTGAAAGGTTTTACGATCATGTGCCAAACTGAGCAAACAAATACATGCCAGTTAATGCTGAAATATGATCATATTTTATGTACTGTTGATATTTGTCCATTAAGAACTGGATCAAGACATCAGCACATTTTACACAGATTATATCCTGGCAAATGTAGGCCATTACAACATTGGTATGGATTTGAACCAGTGACCTGTAGGTGCTCTATCCTGTTACTGGTCCCCAGAGCCTCTCTAATGTTTAGCAAATGTGTGCAACAAAGGCTGACAAAACTATTTGCTTTTCTGATCTTACTCCTTTTTTAAGGAACTAGGAAAAAGATTTTTTCTACCTTTTAATATTTTATATATACTGCTATGTCAGCCTTTTCAAGTACTCCAGAAAATACTTTTCAGACTAGTTTTCAGCTAGTTGGTTTATATGTAAAGATAAACATTGTTATTAAAATGCCCTGCATTATGACATTTATTTGAAATACTCTCCTCAGAGAAAAATAAAAAGAATCTAGAGTGCTCACTACTTTAACAATCTATTGGTAGTCTCTGCCATTTTACTGACAATGAGGGAATCAGGGAGAACTGCAAGCTGTTCCACTTTAGCTATTTCTATAATTGGATCCAATGATGTTTAAGAGCAGCTTCAGCAATGGCAGGACAAAAATGTTTCAGACCAATGTAGGCAGCTGGCACAAACATGAAGGGCATTTATAGCACACCACTGTGTACCTACAATATACAACAGGCTATATTACTGCACACACTGTCAGAACCATCAAATAACTGCTTTAGGTACAAATGAACATTTATGGCACCTGATGGGAAGAACCTGCATAATTCTTCTTGCTATTAAGGGATGATCTGCATCAGCTAAAAAAACCTCTCAATTAAAAAAAAATAACATAGACATTTTCTATTTGACCATGGGACAAGACTTGCCCAGATAAACACAATGAGGAGACATACATCATCCCACGTAATGGTTCCACAGAGATTTGACAGAAAAAGTAATGCAGAATTCTCTGTGATACCTTTCCCACAGGATTGGAAAGAAGTCCTATACTAAGGTGATGTCCTGCACTAGACCTGGAAGGTCAGCTTGAGGTATTCAGTTGGCTTACGTTAAGCCAAGCATGGCGGCATCCACACAGCCGATGGGAGCAAACGAGGAGTACAGGACAGGTGCTGACTGGGGCTGCCTTAAATGTTTGATTTACAGGTCTATACTAGACTCAAATGCCAGAATGTTGATCTCTGGCACAGTGAGTGTACACATGCCCTTAGACAGGACATTGGGCTTTGATTCCAGAGATCTGGCTTCAAGTTCATTTACTGTCCTCCTGAATGATTTTGGCAAATATAACCTGTGCCACAATTTCATCTCTAAAATAATGAGGGTTATTAGCCTTCTACTTCACAGGTGTATAGTGAAAAAATCCATTAATAACTTTGAAGAGCACAGACACTATGGTAATGAGGGCCAGAAAAGTAACTAGCTAGAAACATAGACTCTGAAGCAGCATGGTTGCATTGTAAGGACTGCATAGCCTCCTCCAAACCTTTAACAACCCTCTTTAGAGGGTCAACAGAAGCTGAGCAGTGGGTGAAGCCCACAGTCTCTAACTCAAACAGATTTAATAGTTTTGTTCATGCATCTTTTAATACAGATTGACATATGTATGATAACGATTGACAACAAATTAATACATCCATATCCCCAACACGGTTGTTAATTCACCATAAATGTTTCACTAATCACAGTTTCGCATACAGTTCTGAACAATAACTGTCTAATTAAATCCCAATTATAGGAATATGTGGGGATATGAATTTTAAGCACTGACAAACTGTGTTAAACATTGACTGTAAAACTTGTTCTGTATTTGTTCCCAAGAAAAATATATCAAAATAAAGATGAGAAAAAACCCACAATAACATATACATTTAGTCAAGGGCTAAATCTCCAGTATTAAACCACAGGAGGGTCGTACTTTTGTGTTTTATTGCACTGGAGGGGTTTTTATAATGATTTTTTCCTGCTTTTGAGGGCTTTTAATCAGATCCCTGGAAGTTTTATTGCAATATCAAAATACTAGTGTGCCCATATGCATATTATGAAGTGCTGGGTGCCTCCTGGAAGCTGCTGAAAGCCAAGTGCAATGAAGTAAGTGGATATTGAGGGTGCTCAGCTGCTCCCACCATGGAGATATTACTGGCTGACTGTGCGCCTTAGTGCTGAATGTTAAACTCTTGATATTCTCTGTTTTTCTGTCAATGAGTAGCCTAAGGTATTGTGTATTTTCTCTTAAGGATGTTAAGCATCAATTAATTGAACAGTCAATTAACCTCATGAATTCTTACCAATTAGTTATCTATTCTATCGTTCCCAGAGGTGGGGGCGAGGCTGGCAGCCAGTGCACTACAGCCCCACTCCCGAGGAGCCCCCTGCCACTCTGAGTTGCTGCCTCTGTATCACAGGCAGCAGCATGGGGTGCCAGGAAGGCGCTGGTCCACTTTAAAAACCAGCTGCCCTTGCAGACCGGCTGCCTGTCACCCTGTGCTGCTGCCTCTGATAAAGAGGCAGCTGCACGGGATAGCAGCAACCTCTGTCCAGGGGGAGTTTGAGCTCCCGGACAGGGCGCAAGCCAGAACTGAGACAGTCTGTCTGCCCACCCGGCTCCTAATACACTTTAAATGCAAAACCACAAGAGGGGTAGGTCCCAGACCCAGCATGAGCCAGGACTGAGCAGAGCATCTGGCCTCTGCTAAAAAATGTACTGGCACAGGGAAATGCATGTGATCTATAGCATTAACCTATAAGCTTCTGCGGATTAATTAACTACACTATTAAACCCCTACTTTCTCTGTTTTAAAAATGTGTTATTGAACAATAAACTTAAACACGCGCATTTTACTTTTATATATATGACATAGTTTACTAACTGGACACAACACAGAAAAAAAGTCAGATTAAGTGTATGCATGCATTCCCAACTATACATGATTTCACAACAACTTCAGCTTCATCAAATGTCTGCTCTCAAAAGATGTTCATATGGCTTTAGAAGAGAAGCTAGTCTGGTATATTGTATTCATGGGACTGGCAGGGCACCAACTGTGCAAAGCAGAACTAGGAGTTTTAGCCTGACACCTACAGTAATAGGGAGAGTATGTCTATACATCAAAGTTAATTTGAAATAACAGCCGTTATTTCCAATTAACTTTAATAGCATCTATACAGGCAAATCTTCGCTATTTCGAAATAAATTTGAAATAGCGGAGCACTTAATTTGAATTAGTTAAACCTCAGTCTACGAGGAATAACGCCAAATTCGAAATAGCTATTTCAAATTAAGTGCTGTGTAGATGCTTATTTCGAAATAGGGGGCCTACAGCCCTTCCCAGGGAGCCCTGGTGGCCACTCTGGGCCAAACCAGGAAAACTCCTCTCCTCTCCCCCAGCCTCCCTTAAAGGGGTAGTCTCCTCTCCCTTAAAGGGGTAGTCTCTGGCCAAAGTGCCTGTGCCAGCTACAGGCCTGCAAGCACAGAGCCAGCAGTCACTGGCCCTGACCCAGTGGCCCCAAGATGAGCCGGGTAGCCAGATCCAGCCAGCCCTCCACCGCCCAGTCCCCCAGTTCCCAGGAGCCAGCCAGGGTTCAAAGAAGGAGGGTGCCATCCTGGACTAGTGCAGAGATCATGGACCTCAGAGTATGTCTACGCTACAGCACTAATTCGAACTAACTTAATTCGAATTAGTTAATTTGAACTAAGCTAATATGAATTAGTGCATCTAGACCTAAAAACTAATTTGTTAATTAGTGTTTTGCTAATACCATGTCCACATTGAGTGGACCCTGAACCGAGATTAAGGATGGCTGGAACCAGTGCCGGCAGGGCATCAGGTTAGGACTTAGAGTGTGGAGCTGCTGCCTCAGGCTAGCCGAGGGCTGTGCTTAAAAGGACCCGACCCCCACTCCGGACAGACAGTTCTTAGGGTTCCCCACTTGCTTGTCTAACTCAATGAGGGACAGCAAAGCAGTCCTGTCTTGGAGTGCCCTCAGTGCCCTCACTCGGCACATCACAGCACTCAGCCATCAGCCCGGCTGCACTTCCTGCAGGCAGCCATCCGGGGGGATCAACCGAGGGGCTGTCAGGACCCAGGAGGCCCTGCAGGAGAGCTTCCACCCCAAGAACCCCGCAGAGCCACCCCAGTTCTCCCCATCAGGGGCTCATGCCCCATTCCTCCTTCCACTTACCTCTCCCTAGCCCCCCTTCCTTATGTAAAAAATAAAGGAAACGTGTGTTCAAAAATAGAAACTCTCTTTATTTAACAAAACTGGGGGGAGAATTAACCTCTGGGGAGACTGGGAAAAGGAGGTGGGGGAGGGGAAGAGAGACGGTGGAAGAGGGGAGGGGGAAACCTGGGAGGAGGGAGCTGGAAGCCAGGGGAAGCCAGGGGAAGAAGGAAGAGCGGAAGTATAAAACTATGGTACGCCATATCTTCAGTGCTGTGTACAGATGTGGTCTCTTCACCTCAAAAAAGATATTTTGGCCTTGGAAAGGGTTCAGAAAAGGGCAACTACAATGATTAGGGGTTTGGAACAGGTCCCATATGAAGAGAGGCTAAAGAGACTGGGACTTTTCAGCTTAGAAAAGAGGAGACTGAGAGGGGATATGATAGAGGTCTATAAAAGCATGAGTGGTGTGGAGAGGGTGAATAAAGAAAAGTTCTTCATTAGTTCCCATAATAGAAGGACTAGACGACACCAAATGAAATGAATGGACAGCAGGTTTAAAACTAATAAGCAAAAATTCTTCTTCACACAGCACATAGTCAACCTGTGGAACTCCTTGCCACAGGAGGCTGTGAAGGCTAGAATTATAACAGAGTTAAAGAGAAGTTAGATAAAGTCATGGAGGTTGGGTCCATGGAGTGCTATTTGCCAGGGGATAGGAACGGTGTCCCTGGCCTCTGTTTGTGGAAGGCTAGAGATGGATGGCACGAGACAAATTGCTTGGTAATTGTCTTCGGTCCATCCCCTCCGGGGTACCTGGTGCTGACTGCCGTCGGCAGACACGCTACTGGGCTAGATGGACCTTTGGTCTGACCCAGTACGGCCGTTCTTATGTTCTTATGTTCTAAGCTCAGGGTCGGGGGTCTCACTGGACCAACTTGATTTTCATGCAAACCTGCTCGTGGGTTCGCATGTGGCCTTTGGTGGCCAGGCTGGCAGCTATCCTGCCCTAGATGGCCGCATTCCTGTGCCTAGTGCAGAGGTCGTGGATGTTGGGAGACCTCCCCCCAAACCTTTATGAGGTCCACGATCTTCACACTAGACCAGGTGGGCACCCGCTTCTCGCAGCCCCGGGCAGACTCCTGGGAGCCGCCAGCCTGGTCCTGGGAAGAGGCGGAGGGCTGGGTGGCAGCGGGTGGCTGGCTCATGCTGTGCCAGGTGCAGGGTCTGCTGGCTGGGTGCTGGCAGAATTGCAACTGGCACGAGCACTGTAGCCAGACCGTGCCCCTTTAAGGGCTCCAGGGCCGGGAGGGGGGCAGAAAAGTTTCCCTGGTTTGGCCCAGAGTAGCCACTAGGGCAACCTGGAAAGAGCTAGCCTCTCTCTAGTTCGAATTAAGTGGCTACACAGCCCTTAATTCAAACTACTTAATTTGAACCAAGTGTTAGTCCTCGTAGAATGAGGTTTACCTAGTTCGAATTAAGTGCTCCGCTAGTTCAATTTAAATTCGAACTAGCGGTTTGTATGTATAGCCGCTATTAAAGTTAATTCGAACTAACGACTGTTAGTTCGAATTAACTTTGTAGTGTAGACATACCCTCATAGAGGTTTGGGGGGAGGCCTCCACCATCCATGATCTCCGCACTAGATGGAGGAACGGGGCCATCTACAGCCACTTAGCTGCCACCATGGCCACAGGCGCACCCAAGAACAAGTGCGCATGAAAATTAAAGAATTGCGGCAGGGATATGCCAGGGACAGATAGAGCAGCTCCCCAACAGGGGCACACACCTGCACCTATTTCGGGGACCTGGACCGCATCCTGGGGGGCGGGACGGTCCATGCCAGCCCAGGGGGCAACGAGCCAGGAGCAGCGGGCCCTGACCAGAGTGCGGAGGAGGAGCCTCCACGGAGGGTACCATGGAGGGTGCCACACCGGCTGGACCCCCGAGCTGTCCCAGCAATGGAGTCACTAAGGTCGTCCAGGGAGTCTACACCATGTAAGTGCCATCACTGTCCCTTTCCCGGGGGGGTGGGGAGGGAGACCAGGGACCACGCGCGTGGGCCTTGCTTACCATGGATCATGATGCAACCTGTGCATGTGTGAGCATGTGCCATGCCAGCCCTGGGCAGGTGGCTCCAGATGTGTGCCACACAGGGGCCGTGTCCTGATATCCACACGCGTGTGTGAAGAGACCTGACATGCTCCTGACACCAGGGCAGGACACCCTCCCTTCACAAGCCCCCTCTACAAAGAGGCATGGGACATCTCCCCCCCTACCCCGGCTGCACTATACACAGCACAGAGGCATGGGTGCGATCTTGGGGCAGCTCCCACTCCCAGGGATAGCCAGACAATCCGACCATGGCCTCTGTGCAAGCACATGGGCTCTGATGGTGCAGGGCACGGTCATCCGCACCTTGCAGAGGGGGGCTGGGCTTCACCCACTGCATCCCCAGGAAGAACTGACCACTTCTCTCCTTTCTTCACAGCCGCACCAGCTGCACGTGCAGGGCACACCATCTCGCCTAGGACATGCTCCTGCACATGAGGGCTCTGCAGGAGGACCAGCCGAACACTGCAGGGGTACCGAGAGAAGCACCTGGGGGCACTGCGAGCCCTACACCGCACCCTCGATCGCTGGGTAGAACTAGATTTGGAGCGCCAGTGGGAGCAGCTGACTACTCAACTCCCTCTCCTCCTCCCACTCCTTCTTCCCCTCCCGCCTCTCCCTCCTCAACCTCCACACTCTCCTCCTCAATCTCCACACCCTCCTCCCCATCCCCCAGGGGATGGCGAGGCCCCTGCACCCGCTGTGCTGGGAGACAGTTGGCCCAGCAAGACCCCCACCCCTGAGCCCTGAGCTTCCCCTCCTCATTCTTCCCCTTGATTCCCGCTTCCAGCTCCCTCCTCCCAGTTTTCCCCCTCCCCACCCATCTTCTGCCTCCTTTCCCCAGTCTCCCCAGAGTTTCATACCCCTCCCCCAGTTTTGTTGCATAAACACAGTTTATATTTTTGAAAATATGTGTATTTTATTTGACATCAGGAAGAGGGGCTAGGGAGGGATAAATGGAAGGACGTGAGGGTGGATTAAGGCACAAGGCCCCAGTGGGGCACACCAGGGAGACTTCAGTCCTGTTCCATGTGGAAGCTCTTCCGCAGGGCCCCCCGGATACGGACAGCCTCCCGATGGGCCTCCCGGCTGGCAGCCATGCAGGGCTGCATGTACAGGCCAGCCAAGTGGTCGGCCTCTGCCATCCAGGCTGGCAGGAAAGCCTCCCCCTTCTGCTCACACAAATTGTGCAGCACACAGCACGCCACCACCATGTGCAGAATATTCCTCTCGGAGAGGTCAAGGCGGATGAGGAGGCATCGAAATTGGACCTTCAGCCGGCCAAAGGCCCCCTCCACCACAGTGCGAGCCCTACTGAGCCTGGCATTAAAGGCCTGCCGGGAGGGGGTGAGGTGTCCCGCATAGGGCTTCATGAGCCAGGGTTGTAGCGGGTAGGCCTCATCCTTCACCAGGCAGACAGGCATGTCCACATCCCCGACCCTGATGTGGCGTGGGAAGAAGGTCCTGGCGTGCAACCTCTGGTACACGGAGGAGTTGCGGTAAACCCGTGCGTCGTGTGCTTTGCTGGACCATCCCACGTTGATGTCCAGGAAGTGGTTCCGGTGGTCAGACATGGCCTGCAGGATGACCGAGAAGTACCCCTTCCAGTTAATGTAGAGGAAGGCCTGGTGTTCCGGGGCACGTATGGGGATGTGCGTCCCGTCGATTGACCCCCCCCCCACAGTTGGGGAAGCCCATCAAACACATTGATGACCACGTCCACATCAGTGAGGCGGATGAGTCTGCGGAGCAGCACTCTATTGATGTCCTTGACCACCTGCAGAGGGACACAGAAAAACACCAAGATTCACTGGGGTTCCAGGGTGGCTATGAGAGTGCTCCTTCCCTACCACTGCCCCATGCCCCCACTCCCCAGGAACAACCCCCCTGCCCACCCGCAATCCTGGCCACCGCGGGCAGTCTGAAGTGCAGCTGGGACAGAACAAACCCTTCCATGGAGGGGACTTGCATCCCCTCCTCCCCTTTTCCCTGAGGCAGCCCATCCACTCCTTCTCCCTCCTTCCCCCCCCCCCTCCACCGGCACAATGGCTGGAGACTGCCATACCTGCACGAGCACTGCTCCGACGGTGGATTTCCCCACGCCGAACTGGTAGCCGACGGATCGGTAGTTATCCAGCGCGGAGAGCTTCCATACGGCAATAGCCACATCCTTGTGGAGGGGAATGGCAGACCTCACGTGCATGTCCTGTCACCGCAGAGCAGGGGCGAGACACTCACAGAGCTCAAGGAAGGTGTTCTTCATGCTGAAGTTCTGGGTCCACTGTTGGTCTCCCCAGCACTCCAGGATGATGTGGTCCCACCAGTCATTGCTAGTGTCCAGACGCCAGATGCGACAGGGCATGCTGGCATCCAGCTGCTGCTCCTCCAGGGCCCCCAGGGGGATCTGGAAGAGGACCTAGGGATTGGGCTGCCTTAGATAGTGCCAGGCAGGCTCCAGCACTTGCTGCTAGGCTTGCAGCAAAAGATCCAAAAGAAGCACCAGAGTGCCCAGGGGCGGCTCTGGCTCCATGGTGTCGAGTGCTGTGGGGTCCCGAGTGAGGGCAACCAAGCAGTCAGAGAGAAAAATGCTTTGCTGTCCCTCAGTGAGGTAGGCAAGCAAGCAGGGAAAGCTGAGAACCAGCTGTCCGGGGGGGTCCCTTTAAGCACAAGCCTCAGATAGCCTCAGACAGCAGCCACGCAAAGCAACTACTGACCTGATGCCCTGCTGGAACTGGTTTCAGCTGGCCTTAAATGTGATTCAGCATCTAATCAGTGTGGACACACTATTTCGAATTAGCAAAAAGCTATTTCGAATTGCATTTTGTGTATAGACGCATTACTTCGAAATAACTTATTTCGAATTAACTACAGGCAGTCCCCGGGTTACATGGATCCGACTTACATCGGATCCCTACTTACAAACGGGGTGAAGCAACCCCGCACTAGCTGCTTCCCCCCAGCAGACTAGGGACACGCGAAGCTAGCGCCCTCCCCCCCCTCAGCAGACCAGGGAGACGCGGAGCAGCTTTTCTCAGCAGACACCTCAGCTTGAGAATAAAGGACTGAGGGAAGTGAGGTGTGGGAGAATAAAACTGAGCTCTGGAGAAATGTTTGGCTAGAGTTTCCCCTACAATATGTACCAGTTCCGACTTACATACAAATTCAACTTAAGAACAAACCTACAGTCTCTATCTTGTATGTAACCCGGGGACTGCCTGTATTTGGAATTACAGGCAGTCCCCGACTTACGCGGATCCGACTTATGTCGGATCCGCAGTTACGAACGGGGCTCCTCCGGAGGACACGGACTGCGGGACCTCGCGGTCCTGCCGCCCGTGTACTCTGGGGCTTTCTCCGCGTCTCCCTGGTCTGCAGACCAGGAAGACGCGGAGCAAAGCCGCGGGGGGGCTCGGGCAGCGAGGCTTTGCAAAGCCTCGGGGAAGCCAGCAGCGGGACAGCCCAGACACCCCGCGGCTGTCCCGCTGCTGGCATCCTCAGAGGCTTTGCTCCCCGTCTCCCTGGCAGACCAGGGAGACTGGGAGCAAAGCCACGGAGGACCCAGGTGGCGGGACCGCGGTGCGTCTCGGTCCGCTGCCCGCGTCTTCCTGGTCTGCTGTGGTGGGGGGGGGGGGGGCGCAGCTAGTACGCCCCCCCCCCCCAGCAGACTAGGCTTTTCTCCAGACTCCTGTGGCAGAGCAGCTGGGGCGCTGCCGGTTGGTCCCGCAGCACCGCTCTGGGAGCTACTGGACCAATCCGGCAGCACCCCAGCTGCTCTGCCCCAGGCGTCCTGATTCAGCCGCTGCTGGTCAGTTTCAGCAGCGGCTGAATCAGGACGCCTGGGGCAGAGCAGATGGGGTGCTGCTGGGTTGGTCCAGTAGCGCCGAGGAGCAGCGCTACTGGAGCAACCCAGCAGCACCCCAGCTGCTCTGCCCCAGGCGTCCCCAAGTCAGCTTCTGCTGAAACTGACCAGCGCTGACTACAGGAAGCCCGAGGCAGAGTTGCTCTGCCCTGGGATTCCTGGAATCAGCTGCTGATCAGTTTCAGCAGCAGCTGACTTGGGGACGCCTGGGGTTCTTAAGTTGATTCTGTATGTAAGTCAGAACTGGTGGTCAGTTTCAGCAGCGGCTGAATCTGGACGCCAGTTCCGACTTACATACAGATTCAACTTAAGAACAAACCTACAGTCCCTATCTTGTACGTAACCCGGGGACTGCCTGTATTTCGAAATAATGCTGTAGTGTAGACATACCCATAAGGAATATCCACAGACCTCAAGCTATAAATGTGATCCCCACTTTGCCTCTACATTTCTCCAAACCCCATTTTACATTGAAAGCAGTCAAGGATAATTCTGCAACTGGTTCCTCTACAAACTTCCCTCCCCCTAATCCATGGTCCTACCCCCTCTTCAGTTTGTGACAGCCCTATATGGGAACTTAATGCTACTCTGGGCAGCAGCAATTTAATGGCTTATCCTCTACCGCTTACACTGCTCAAAAAGTACCACATTCAATGCCACTCTAACTATTTGTGATATATTATAGTCATAGATACAATTGTGCGATACCAGGCAACACATTGCGTCCTTGCCTTTCCTATACATAGGTCCTTCCCTCACTCCCAATTCTCCTCTGTGTTATTACAGCCCACCTGCTCCTTCAACATTGTGCAAATGAAGAATTTGCTTAAACAGAGATGACTTACATAATTAACAAACATGAGAATATTTATTAATATGAAAAGTAAATGGATTTTTGTTTAAAGATTAAGGGCCAAATTCTGTTTCTGTTCTGACCAATTTGTGCTGCCCCGTCAATGAAAACCAATTGGAAACCTGTCTTAAACAGTTGGACTGCTTGAGTGGCATAAGACTGACCTATCTGCTCCTCGTCTATGTCATGTCCTGCATAGAGGTAAAGGGAGCTGGAGAAAAAGGAGTATAGCCACATACATCAGTTTGACTTCTCAGCAGCTATAATGTTCCATTTGAGTCCATTACCCAGTTAGTGCAATACAGAACATCCTCGAGTTGTTTTCATATAGCACAAGACCCTAAAATACAAAATCTCATCAGCTCCTCTCCTGTAATCTTTTGAAGGCACAATTCAGACGATAATTCCTTGGGGAACAAACGTATCTCCCTCTATGCTTGCACACTACTAAATATGCTCAATGTACACAATAATCATAATATTGTAGTTATATTGGCTAGTGCCAAAAAGAGACTATTCTCCAAATATTTAAGGCCCTGTCATGCTGCCACTAAAGTCAAAGACCTGATTTGTCAATTTTATATGTGTTCACTTTTTTTGATTGTATCCCTTTGGTATATATGGTCATGCCAATTTTCTTCCACAATTTGATCTGAGGAAGTGGGTCAGGCCCACAAAAGCTCATCACCTAATAAACCATCTTGTTAGTCTTTAAAGTGCTACATAGTCCTGTCCTTAATTTTCCACACCACTTGTTTTTCATCATAACTGCACTCAAATAGAGCAGAAGTGGCTATTCACAGGGAGTTCATTGTAATTTCCTGATTTAGGGGCACCTGACCCCAGCACATAAATTAGGGTACGTCTACACTGCAGAGCTATTTCAGGAAGTATCCTGAAATAGCTATTCTGCATCTATTGAAGAAGCCCGCTATTTCAGAATAGATTTTGAAATAATGGATGGCTTATTCTCATGTCATGGTAACCCTCGTTCCACGAGGGTTAAGAAGCATTTTGGAATAGCACTTTATTTCAAAATTCGGCAATATGTAGACAGCGCCAAATTACAAAATAAGCTATTTCAAAATACACTCAAAATAAGCTACACAATTTGCATAGCCCAAATTGCATATCTTATCTTGAACTAAGGGTGCTGTGCAAATGCACTCTTAGAGAATGTAGGGTCACTCCTGGTTTTAAAAGAGCTCAATTCCACTCACGTCACATCATAGCCCATCCCACGCCGGAGATGCATCCTCTTCCCATTCACATTGGGGTTAGTGCAGGTGTCTATGCCATGTTATTGCAGCTAAGAATCTCTGACAAGTTTAAAACAACTTTGTCCTTCTTAGGGGAACAAAGAATATGGCCCAATGGAAGTTTTTACTACTGAGTGCAGTGGCAGCGGATGTGATCCTAAATGAAAGCTAGTGTCAATCTCTGTGAATCCTAAGAATGAAGTCTGCAAAAAGATAATATTTTAGTTTAGGGATACTAGCAGAAGACGATACTTCTAAAAAAATAGGCTCAGCTGTTTCTTTTCCCAAAAGAACAAAAACAGAAGCAAGAAAAGAATGAAATTGGCAATGATTTCTACATACAGAAGATTCTACAAGCTGACATGCCTGTAATTATAGGCTAAATTTCCTTAGATATTAGTCCACGAAGGAAAGTTTGTTTAAATTCTGCTTTTAAAATGTCTTAAACAATAAGTGGTGGTTAATTAAGCAATAACATTCTATTCAGTGCATTTTGTTGTACTTTCAGGGCATAGTGAGACCAATATTCAGCTTAATATTGTCCCTTTTTGCCTCAGAGCACAGGTTCCTAATTAATTTAGTCACACACTGCCTTCTTTTCCTCTTTGTTTCATATCTCCTTCCATCTGTTCTGTTCACTTTCCCTGTTGCTTAGACCTTTTCTTCCCCGTTTCTCTAGCTACCCCATTCCTCTGTATCCTAGACATCTCTCCAACAAACCAATGTGATACCAAGGCACAGAGGAGACTGAGGATGTTAAAATGCAGTTAATGGACTCATCTGTGCAGCGGCTTCTCCTATGCCCGTTTTAAAGTGGCAGTGGAGTCCGGGGTCAGCTAGGGACTTCCCAGCTGACCCCGGGCTCTGTGTGGCACTTCCCAGGTTATGGGGAAATGCCACGGGGAGACCGGGATCAACTGGGGAGTCTCCAGCTGATACCAGGCTCCACGGCTGCCCCTTTGAAAGGCGCACGGGCAGCATTTTAAAGGGGCAGCCGCCGCACAGCTGATCCAGATATCAGCTATGCAGCGGCTGCCCTTTTGAAAAGCCACCTGGGGGGTTCAAAGTGGCACCATTGCCACTTTGAAGTACCCCTTCTCCCCCCCCCCTTTGCTACCTCTATATTTTATAGAGGCAGCTAAGGGGGGGGGAAATCAATTAGTCGACTAGTCAAAATACTATCTGACAAGTAAATGCTTATCAGATAGTTGACTAGTCTTTCGCATCCTTAGAGGAGACAGCACATAATAGTAGACAGCACATAACAGAAATGTGTATGGATGTCATAATCTACATATTTGTTTCCAGTATTTTTTATGGATCTGGGGTTCCAATATACTCCAAGGCCCATGCTCACTCACGGACATGATGTCATTAGTCCTTTCCCCCTAAGAAAGGAAGGTTAAGTATATTCCAAAGAAAGGATCAGTGTGGCTCTTAGTTATTTAAAACACGTACTTTGCAGATAATGCTGTACCAAACTGTGAGAAATCATGTTTGCTTCTAAATAAAGTGTCTGTTACAGGAGTGGGGAAACTAAGGCTTGCCTGGATCTAGCCCCTGAGGTTTGGGGCTCCCCCTCAGCACTGGGGAGCCCATACTGGTGCTCCAGCCTCCCCAACACCCCCCCGCTGGTACTCCCATGGGGCTGGAGCACACAACATCTACTAGCCTGGGTCTGACTGACTTTTCTGTGGGTCAGTGTCCCCTGATCCAAAAAAGGTGAAAAGGTTCCCCACCTATGGTTTACAGAATAAGGTAATATGATTTTTTGGGGGGAAGAAGCTCTTAGAATTTGGTGTAGCCTCTGCTGTGACTCATGGGATAAGTTTCAGAGTTTTATAATACAATATGCAACCCTCCACAAACTCTCCAAAAAGTACCATATTTTAAAAAAGATAAATCTGAGTCCTGACTGAATTGTACCTATTGCTTTGGATTTTAATGCTTTCCAACATAACTGGTGACTACTTGAAGGAAACTTTGTTGCTGAAGGCCAGATTGTTCCCAAACAGTGATTAATACCCACCAGGTCTGGATTATTAAACCCAAACTTGTCTTTAAAATATTTCAGAAGGGTTATGTTTCTCACAGTTTGGATACTGTATATCCATTTGACTTTGTCAAAAGGCAGTTCTTGTTTAGGGATTGCAAGTTTTTGATGTTCAAACAAGTACTGTAAAAGAATTAACACTATCTGTCCAAGAGTATCTATTATAAATGTATCGAATGACAATTTGGTTTAGTTGTCAGTGTGACACTTCCAACACTTTTTCTTTTGCGAGAAAGAGAGAGAGAGAGAGAGACAGAACCCTGAATGAGGCAATGAGAATGAATGAGAGAATGTCTGGAGCAGAAACAGACAGATATACTCACAATATATCATGCATTGATGATCTTATGTCAGATGAGCTGATGGAGAGGTTGAGAGGGTAATGGAGGCAACTGCCTCAGAGCCTGGTGATTCTAAAAGGCCCAGGCTCCCAACTGCAACTGCAGCAGTGGCAGCCAGAACCACAGGCCCTTTAAATCAGTGTTTCTCAAACAGTGCTCCACGGAGCCCCAGGGCTCCACGAGACATCTCCAGGGGCTCCGCGAGGTTGACAAACTGGAAACATCAATAGGTACAACACATACAACCGCTGGGGTGCCACATACATTTTTACGCATATAAAGGGCTCCGGAGCCCAAAAAGTTTGAGAATTGCTGCTTTAAATCACCGCTGAAACACTATTGAGTGTACTCAGCATGGCTTCAAGGGTTTAGGGGGCAGCACTGCCCCTGCCATACGTCCCTTCTGCCTGAGTCCCCGCCCTTTCTGGGAGCATTGAGCCAGCACCCCCACCATACCCAGGGACCCAGCCTGGCTGTCAGCAACCTTGCCTTATGTTATTTATTACTTACTATGAGAGTTCAGTTCTTAAAACTTATTAATATTATTGACAGATTTCAAATAGAGTCCACGTAGTAAGTAACAGATGCAAGGTTGGAGTCACTGAAGAATCAAATACTGCTCCAAGACACTTCAGAAGTGTATTTATCCAATGCTCACAGATAAATCATTAGCATCAGTACAAGTCACGGGTAGCCAGAGAAAAGACTATAAATTTTACTTCCTTCTTTAGGAATTTAACTCTATTCACAGAATAAATCTAATCTACTAAATGATCTCTTTTACAAAAATCTTATTTAAAAAACGTGTATAACCACCAACTATAAAACAACATACTTTTCATCTTAATAGATTTTCAAGTCAATACACACAATTCATTTGCTCTAGATCCTGTGTTGGAATCATTAGTTTAGAGCCCTGGACCCAATAAATAATCCCATTAACTTCATTTGGTCTGTACATGAGCTCAGAAGCATGTCACAGTAGACTCAGACACAAGAAATGTAGTGACTATCTTACATTTTGGTTAATAAAAACACCCAATTACATAGGCAAAACTGAAGGGAATTATCAGTTTGCTTAGGTATACCAAAAATTGCTCTAAATCTTAAAGCTGTATGCGTTAGTTTGAAAACAACTTATTTTATCATTAAAATACAGAAATGAGAAGTAACAAATATATTTCTGAACCACCGTTTTGAACAAAGTAGCAGATAATCAAGCTCAATGCCATAGGCGTGCGCCGCGGTGTGCCGGGTGTGCCTAGGCACAACCTAATGTCTGGGGCCAGCCAGCAGCTGCTGGAGGAAGAGGGGGATTTGTGACGGAGCGCCACAGCCCCTCACTTTAAATTCCCCGCAGCCATCTACTGGGCACCATGGGGCAGAGAAAACGCCGTGCAATAGGTGAGAGAGGAAACACCGGGAACTTTAAAAAACAGCGGTCCAGCTCCAAAAGCAGCTGGGGCCCAACTACAGATGGCGGCCTAAGCCATTTTTGCGGCCCGGGCCCCGTCCTACAGCAGCGCGTGGTACCTCGGGGGCACCCCCACCTGTCCCAGCCCGGCCCTGCAGCACCGCGTGGCACCCCTGCCTGTCCCAGCAGCACCGCACGGCGCCCCCGCCTGTCCCAGCAGCACCGCACGGCGCCCCCGCCTGTCCCAGCAGCACCGCACGGCGCCCTGGGGGCACCCCACGCATCCCAGCAGCACCTGGCCCTGCAGCACCATGCGGCACCCCGGGGGCATCCCTGCCCGGCCCTGCAGCACCATGAAAGGAAAGGAAGTCTCTTGGGACAGCTAATCAAAGTAACACTCAATAGGGTTTAATGGTAGTAGATCTTGTGTTTCTCCCCTTGTTCCCTGATGAAGCTGTTGATTCAAAAATATGTAATAACTTTTCTCAAATAATGACTGAAGTGCCTCCCACAAAAGAGGAAATGCTAGACTGGAATAGCTAGTATCAGTGGAAAAAAGTAGAAACAAGAGAGAGCAATTTTCTTAAAAATATGACAAATTGTGCTGGGATATTGCCACACCTCAGGTAACTGCAGCACTCTGCCTTGAGACTTGTGATTAACTGTCTAATCTTCCATAAATGTTATGAGAATCTGTGCAAAGTCTAACATACTTGACTTCTATAATCTAAACATCTTAACATGAGGGAAAGAATGCAACAGCTGAAAAGGGCGAAAGGCTCTTTTCAAAAGAGAAGTAAATATTTTGGCAATTTGCAAAAGATTGGCGGATTTATTGTAGGTGGAGAAGGAGATCATGGGCTCCAAAGTTGCATTTTCTCAGAGGCTCTGTCTATATTGCAGTTCTATTTTGGTATCTTTTGAGCACACCCATGATTTCAAAATATAACGGGCTCACCTTCCGTCATCCCTGTAAACCTCATTTCTTTAAGTAAGGGACATTTTGGAATGGCGAATCATTTGGAAATAAGTGCTGTGTAGACGTCAAATTTCAAAATAACCTATTTAGAAATTAACTCGAAATAAGCTATGAAATTTGCATAGCTCAAAATAAAAATAACTTATTTCAAGCTCCAGGTGAAGTATAGATGCACCCAGATAGTGCAAGGTACTCAAGTTCAGATGCATTCTGGAGCGTCCAGCTGCAACTGCATCCCATCTGATGTGTGTGGTGATACACCAACCAACAAATCCTATGTCATGTTTTACTGTTTAACAACAAAGATGTCAGCTGGATAAGCAGTAAGTATCTTTAAGACTTCAACCCTTACCTCATTTTGGGGTGTTAGCCTTAAATTATTTTTTATATATAAAATGACTTTATTATGCCTCAATATGATTTCTAGAAAATTTTAAAATTAACTAAATAGAAGGATCTACTCCTGGAAACACAGGCTATTGAAAACAGCATAGCCACTGTGAGCAGATGCTTATCAATCTCAATACCAATGCAGCAAATCATAGCAGGAAAACAGTATCATGCTAATAAATGTTTTCAGGGCAGGACTCAAAACATGTGAATTGAGGTACAACTATTTAACATGACTACTTTCATTTTATCCTCAGAAATCCACTAGACTTTCTTTTTACTATTTTTAGACAACTGACAGACAACTATCAGGTTTCAATACTGTATTCCTGTCTCCTTACCCACCATGGCTAATTGCCGAGATCTCTCTATATATACTCTAGAATGTGTCTGTATGTAAGTCCTTTTCTTTAGGAACTCCACCTAAACTATAAGAGCTAACAACATATGCAGCTTCCGCTTCTCCAAATTTAAAACAAAGTCAGGGTTTGGTCATGCCAGGAAAACAAAAATCCCTAGGAAAAGAACAGTTTTCCTTAACATGCAAAGGGGAAAAGCGTCTCTTTGGAGGGATCCGATATGAGAGTGGCCACTGGGGGCAACGTGTTTGCAGGGGAGAGCTATCTTGCAGTGTCCCTGTGGGAAGCCATACTGTTCAGGGAGTGGCCAGCAGGACTGGAGCTCCTCCATTTTATATGCGAATACACAGGTAAGTAGCCTCCCAACCTCCCTTTGTTCCCCTCCGGGCTCTTGGCTGTAGCTCCCCTCCCTCTCGCCCCACACAGGCTGCAAGACATGGCGGGGGAGAGGGTGGCCACCGGAGTCTGTCTCATCCACGGACAACCTGCAGGCTGGGAGAGAGGGGGGTGCACCAGAGGCTGAGGCTGGCCCTCAGAGTCTTGCCCTCCCCCTGCACCCTCCCCGCAAAGGCTACAGGACACACGGGGAACTATTGGCTGCCTGGACCAGCCCCAAAGCCTTGCCACAACCTCCCACCAAGAGCCTGCAGGCTGTGGGGGGCCCACTGGAGGCTAGGACCTGCCCTCGGAGCCTCACTCTCCACTGTCCAAGACAGACTGCAGGCCATGGGGCAGGCACTGGAAGCCAGGGCCATCCTGCCGAGTCTTGCTCTCCTCGCAAGAAAGATGCAGGCTGGGACCACCCATGCAGCCCTCACCTACCAGGAGGAGCTGTCAACAAGGAATTGCAGCCCCAGCCCCACAGGAGGAGTCAACAGCCAAAGACCTCTGGTCCAGCCCCCTGAGATGAATTGCTGCCACAGCATTGCCACCTTCGCTGCCTCAGGCAGACCCAGAAAGCTCCTCTCCCTGGTCTCCCAGCCTCCTGCCCTGAGTCCTGCATTTCCCACTCCTTGCCCTCACTCCTGCACCCCCACTCAGTGCCTGAGCCCCTCACACACCCAACTCCCTGCTCTGACCCTCCCCCATCACACTGCTCTATACAATCATGTAAATAAACAATGTACATTTTCCTTTTAATTTACAAAAACAAACCCCTAACATTATTACAGTTAAGGACCCAAGCAACGCTGGGTACATCTGCTAGTCTGTGTATAAACAAATTCTCTCCTCCTTGGTATGCCTTTTCCCTGGGCTTAATTTTTACAATCAAGCTTGTCACATTACAGTTTACTATTGGTGACAGAAACCCACAATCATAATATAACCATATAATCTATAGTGTTGAACTGATTAAATGCACTATTATGTGAGGCTCTGAGCACCTCACAGGATACAGACCTAAAATACAGGCAGTCCCCGGGTTACATGGATCTGACTTACATCAGATCCCTACTTACAAACGGGGTGAGACAACCCCGCACTAGCTGCTTCCCCCCAGCAGACCAGGGAGACGCGGAGCGGCTTTTCTCAGCAGACACCTCAGCTTGAGAATAAAGGCCTGAGGGAAGTGAGGTGTGGGAGAATAAAACTGAGCTCTGGAGAAATGTTTGGCTAGAGTTTCCCCTACAATGTGTACCAGTTCCGACTTACATACAAATTCAACTTAAGAACAAACCTACAGTCCCTATCTTGTACGTAACCCGGGGACTGCCTGTATAGAGGAGGAGGGAGAATTCTACACAGCTTGGTAATGAGCAAACATGGGAAAGAAATACTTTTTCTGCATCACTATTAAAAATGGTTTTAGTTTTATTACACATCCACACACACAATGCCTAACATATATGTCATTAGCACTGTAGTCCAGTGGTTATCAAGCAGGCATCCACAACCCTCTGGGGCCCTTACTCTAAATCCAAACCCTAACCCTAGGGAAAAAAACAGTAAGTAAATGGTCTGGTAGCACGTTATAGACTAACCAAACATGTAGATAGTATCATGAGCTTTCGTGGGCACAGCCCACTTCTTCAGATGACCGGAGTCTGAAGAAGTGGGCTATGCCCACAAAAGCTCATGATACCATCTACATGTTTTGTTAGTCAGAAAGTGCTACCAGACCATTTTGCTTGCTGTTTTTTTTTCTATAACAGAGTAACTCGGCTACCCCCTGAAGCTCCTAACCCTAGGGTTAGGGTTCACTGAGGCAAGGAGGGCATAGGGTGTTGGAGGTTCCCATAAGGGGAAGACCCCAGAGTGCAGAGAGATGAGGAGACACAGCCAAAGAGGGCACTCCAGCACCAAGAAGCTAATACCCAGAGTGACCAGAAGGAGGAGCCCTGGTGGTGAGTCACACTGTGTTACATATGGTTTAATACAACCCTCAGCTTGGCCCTAATTGGCTCATACTGGCCACAGCTGCTGGTTCCACAGCTCCAGCCTTCTCCCAGGCCTGGGTTTTAACCCTTAAAGGGCCAGTGTGCGGGAGACTCCCCATCACACAACCACTACTTAAAAATCACCACCCCTGGGAGGTTCCTAGCCTGCACCACAATATGGTGCCCAGAACTGGACACAACACTCTAATTGAGGCCTAATCAGCACAGAGTAGAGTGGAAGAATGACTTTTCCTGTCTTACAACACTCCTGTTAATGCATCCCAGATGAGAGCCCTTAAAGGGACAACACTTCTTTTCTTCCAGATGGTGGCACAAATGAGTTTCCCTTTCTTTACTTCTATTTGATTAACTTATTTTAAAAATCAGTACCTTAGTAAGATATAAAATTATTTGTTATGCCTAAAATCTTTGGAAGTACATTTTTAATATAAACATATGGGCTGTGTCTACGTTGGCATCCCTTTCCGGAAAAGGGATGCTAATGAGACCAGTCGGAATTGCAAATCTGAGGGGGATTTAAATATCCCCCGCGGCACTTGCATTTACATGGCTGCCGCTTTTTTCCGGCTCGGGGTTTTTGCCGGAGAAAAGCGCCAGTGTAGACGCGATTTTCCAGAAAATAAGCCCTTTTCCGGAGGATCCCCTTTCAAATAGGAATAAGGGATCCTCCGGAAAAGGGCTTATTTTCCGGAAAATCGCGTCTACACTGGCGCTTTTCTCCGGCAAAAACCCCGAGCCGGAAAAAAGCGGCAGCCATGTAAATGCAAATGCTGCGGGGGATATTTAAATCCCCCGCAGATTTGCAATTCCAAAGTGTCTCATTAGCATCCCTTTTCCGGAAAGGGATGCCAATGTAGACACAGCCATGGTGAAATTTCATAAATGTGTCTATTGTTATGGAGAGCGCACAAAATAAAGTAGTCTCTCCTTTTTCCAAAAGCAATGAACTTTGTTATGAACATACTAAACCACTCGGACTAATTTCGAATAATAAGTTTGTTTCAATGTGTTAAATATGGAGTAATCTAGAATTATTACTTCATGAAGGCTTAGTTCATTTAAAATACTGATTACGAAACTGTAACATATATAAGAGATGCATCATATCTTTCATAGTATTTAATTATACAATACAGGACAGCTGACTTGCCCTTACTACATAGTTTTTGTAATAAATCTGACAAACTTCAGAGTACATAAAACAATTTGTCACTGACAATTTCATTCCCAAATTAATGTTTTTAATCAGGTACCTTCTGCATTTCCAGTCTTCATAATTTTATATGCGGTATAAATGAGGATTTTCATTTTAAGTCAAAACTCAACAATATTGGAAACATTAAACAATTAAAAAACTAAGTTTATTAGCCAATAAATCACTGGTGAATATTTTCACAGTCAAGTTCATAAACATTATCTAAAGCCTTCAAACATAACATAAATTTATACAAAACTTATCACCTGAAAAAATAATATTCTCTCTACAATTACAGTTGATTTTGTTAAAAAAACTAACAAGAAGTTTAAGAATAATTCTAAAGAAAGTATTCAGTGCTTTATCACACTCAGCATATATTCAGCTAAAGAATCTTATGGCCTTGCAGATGCATGCTGTGTGTCATGTCCTTCCTTTGGTGTTAGCCAAAAAGATAAAGCTGATGGTTACCCCCTTGAAGATTCATTTGAAAAGAGGATAACTTCACCACTCAAGTTATTCCTTTCTGATATAGTTTTCAGATAAAAAGCTAAATATTTAACAGAAATTTACCTGTACGGAACACAACAGATCATGTGACATACCAACAATCCTACCTCAATATCCACTGTACTCATTTAGATCAAAACCATTCAGATATTAAGTTTTTTAGATGCTGGTTATGGCTGGCCCATTTTATTCTATCAGAAGAATGCTACAGTTAATTAAGCTGCCCACTTAAGCATGGTTTGAATAAAGATGTTAAGTATCCGGTAACTGACTAATAGAATAGCCTTAGAGCTGTTGTTACACTTCAAAGGAGAAAGTGCGGAAGCCCAGGGTCAGCTGGGGACTCCCTCGGTGACCACAGGCTCCGAGTGGTGCTACCACTTTGAAACACTGTGGTGGAGTTTCAAAGCTCCAAGTGGCGCTGCTGCTTTGAAATGCCGCCAGAAGCCTTACACTGGGATCCCCGGGGCATTCAAAGCAGCAGCGCCACACGGAGCATCTGACCCCAGGCTCCATGCAGCGCTGCTGCTTTGAAGTACCTCCATCTTCTTTCCCCCTTGTTGCCTCTATCTGATAGAGGCAGCAAAGGAGGGGGGGAGCGACTAGTCGATTAGTTAACTAGTTCTTCACATCCCTAGTTCAGAAGGATGAAGACAGCTCTTCAGTAACTCCTGTTTCCCAATATTATAACTGCACCAGGTTAGGAGTCCTTCCCTCCTCCCAGACAGCACCAAAAGGCTAAATAATGATGAATTAATTAAATGGAAAACCTTTTTTTATCATTATAGACTGTGAAAAAACAGGTTTAAATGAAAAGTCTAGCTTCACCAATCTTATAATTTTACTGTACTATCAATTTTCTTCTATGTTAATGTGTTTGTCACCATAGTATCAAGGCACTATAGTAGATAAAATTAATTTTTGTCAACTGTTTTTGAACAGGTAAAAATTCAACCTGCTTAGAGTAATACCATCACATAATGATGTTATTTTTATTCATCAAGGTACTAGTCAACCCCTCAAATTTTAGTCTAGCCAATGCAGAAGCTTTGTTTATCTTTTGCTGTAAAAATTCTGAACAGAGAAATGCTGGTCATCCTTCTCACATCACAGGAAAAATAACATCCAATCCTATGTCCTAGAAGTTCCAGGACATCTAGAGTGAAGAAAGGGATTAAGTACATCCATGTAATGTTCTAGGGTAAACTCTCATAAAAGTAAGAGCAGGCATTCTGAATTCCCTTAATCAAAGACTACCTGAGAGAGAACATCTAGAACTGCTGAAAGTTTAAACAAAAGGAAGGGGTAAGTATGAACATAAAACCTCCTACTACCATCACCACTCTGGTTTTCTATTTAAAAAAACAACAACCTATTGTGCATGTCCACACCAGCACAGCTCTTTCAACTGCTAGGTCTTTTAAACATAAATATAGCTTATTTTAAAATAAAACTTCTGCTTTAATTTGTAAGACCCTGAACTCATTTTGTCCCATTTCAAGCACACAAACATCATTAGCTGAAAAGTCTCAGTAGGGTAGCCATATTAGTTTGTATCTGTAAAAACAATGAGACACCAGGGTGTAAATTTTCGTGGGTAAAACCCACTTCATAAGATGAACTGGAGCGGAAGTTACAGAATAAGGGATATATATAAGGAAGTTGCTTATGTTAATGAAGCTAATAAACCCAGGATGGAAGTGGGTCATCCACAGCATTTGGTGTGGAGATATGAATATCCAGAGAAGGGAATTGCCTTTGTCATGTGTTAACCAGTCAAGATGGCTACTTTTAAATCCATTACTGAATGTCCAGGGAGGTTAAAGTGTTCCCCTGTAGGTTTACATACATTACCATTCTTAATGTCTGATTTGTGTGGCCAATATATATGGCAGAGGGGCATTAAAGTTTACTGAGTTCACATTTTACTTAACAGGATCAGATATGGCACAGAAAAAAATTCTAGCAACAACAGCCTAAGTAAATAACAAACATAAGGAACTACTTTTGTCAACCTAGATGTTTGGTGTGCTTCTTCTCTCCTTATTAAAGAGCCCAAGAATCCTTATAACTAGAAAGACATTGTTAAATTGAACTGTACTTGATGTGACTTTAAATTACAGGAAAAAAAGGTGGCAGAGCAGAGTCTGTCATTGTAACAAAGTCTACTCACCACTGGATTTCCACTCATGGATTTCTGCTCTCTCCAGGAGCTACCAACCCATACCAATGGTCACTATGACACAATGGTGGTTTCTCTGCCAATAATTTATCCAGTGACTCACATTCCATAGTTTTAGTTAACCACTTCCAAGGTCATAACTGTCCAAACTAAAAATCCCCAAAAGATCTTTAACAAAAAATAAATCCTTCCACCTTTCTCTGGGACCTTCTGCAATGAATCCTTGGTTCAGCCTGCTCCCCTGCTGCTGGGCTCAACAGCAATTAAATTCATTCTGAAAAATGTTATATGTATATAAATGTACTCTAGTCTGTTATGAAAGACTTTAAGATGTATTTATGTTTAGAGAGTGATAAAAGAATGAGCCTCTACTAATCCTTCAATTTGCTCCTGAACCCTTCTAAAAATTAAAAAAAAAATGAATCTGAAACAGAAGTTAATTATTTCCATCTATATTTGCAAATTGTGGGTGATCTTTCTTGTTAAACAATTCAACATTATTTTAATTGATAATTGAATATCAAACAAGATTAATTTACACCTACAGTCCCACTGAAACAAGCCAAAACTGGGACATCTGCAGGAAGAAAAAAAAAGAAGCAACAATGCCGCCTGATTCTTCTAAATCGGGAATGTCTATTAAAGTCAACTGAGATATGCCAGTGAAAAACAGCATAAGTGAGAAGGGGAATCAGGCCTTTATGCATCAAATCCTTTTCAAATATAAACTGTCAATACCCAAGGCACCAAAGAGCTAGACCAAGAGAGTTTTAAACAAACACATCACATGGCTGATTATTTGTTGTATGCTTTAAAAACTGTGTGAGAGCTTTATATGATTTTTTAATGGAGTAAAAAATGTTTCATACAACCTTCAACTTCACCTTAAAAAGGGAAAATTTTATATTCCATCTCTCTCTCTTGCTTTCTCTCACACTTCACTCCTCAAAAGTAAATGTTCACTGTGTCAGGCACTACAAGGAAGCCATAGGGGGAAGACACCATCTCGCAGCACGTAACAATTACCTACTCCTTTTATGGCCAGTACTTCAACTCCTTAGTCTGCCACTAATGCTCCCTCTAACTTCTACATCCATGTGCAGATATTTTACATCCATGTGTGGAATAAATTTATGTGCACCAAGGCATATATGAATGTGCACCACCAATAGAAACAAAATACCTAGCTGTGAGTTCTCTACTAATCAACTGTGTGGCATTTGAATCTCTCCTGAGCATCCACATAAGAGCACAACCTACCACTCTTATGTACTCTGATCTTTATAGTAACTGGACCACATAATCATACCCAAAAGCATGTCATTCATGCTTGCTCCACAATCCATAACACATTTGTTTCTCCCACTCACATGCACAAAATTAATAACTATTAATTTACCAAAACAAATTCTAAAATATAAACAATTCCTGGTCTCAACAATCTTATCCACTTCTTTATTGCCAATAGCGAGTTTTGTAAATACTAGTAAGAAACCAACAGGGAAGCAGCCAGTGATGTAGCTATAGGGGAGATATGACACTGAGACCTGGTTTACACTAGGTAGTTATTTCTAAATAATACCCCTTATTTCAAAATAACAAGCAAAGCATCCACAATACCAAGCCTGTTATTTTGAAACTAGCCAATTAGCCAATAAGACGGGATTTTCAGGTCTCTCCTCCACGTCGGTCTTCTCTCCTGAGTCTCCAGTCTCTCGCTCCATGTCTCTTTCTCTCTTTCTCCTCCTCCTACTGCCTCCCCCTCTCTCAGCTCTCCTCCGCCTTCTGCCTCTCTCTCCGTTCTCCTCTGTCTCCGTCGGGGATGCACGCTTGTCCAGGCCTCACCCCCTGGGCGTATACGTCACCGCCCCGCCCCACTTCACCTCCTGCTGTGGCGCTCGACTTCTGTGCCTCTCAGCAGGGCCGCCGCGGGGGAGCAAGCAGCCATTTGGGCCCCGCACTCCCCATGCAGCACTCCTGTCAGCCGAGCACCATGGCAGGAGGCGAAGGACATGACTCAGGCAACAGTGCCGCCTAGAGGGAACAGCCAGGGATGCAACAGCGCCACCTAGAGGGAACAGCCAGCAATTCAGCGTTACAGAGTCACAGACATTGGGCTACTATATATAACTCCTGCTTTCCATGAGGAATAATGATTATTTCAAAATAGTTATTTCAAAATAGCAGTAGTATGGATGCTCCACTGCTGCTATATTGAAATAACTAATCCCTAGAGCAGGGGTGGCCAAGATACATCTTACGGGCTGAATCCGCCAAGCCACTGGATCCAACTCACAGACGCCCCTAACAGGATTCTCAGGCACGCAGCAGCTGCTGATTTAAGCACAGAGTTGCTCCGCATGCCTCTCTGCTCTGGAGGGAGGGGAAGGCTTTGGGTGATCTCCCTGCCCCTAGCCCAATCCTCAGCTCCTATTGGCTGGAAACAACTGGACAACAGGAATTGACCCTAGCCAATCTCTCAGCTCCTACTGGTCAGAAACAACCAGCCATAGGAGCTGAGAGATTGGCCTGGGGAGCAGGAACATCACAAGCCTCTCCCCCTCCCAGAGCTGACAGCCATGTGGAGGGAGCAGCCTGCACGTTCAAGAGGTCTGGGGCTATATCAGGCAGGAAGCCCAGCCTGTTTTGGGGGTGCTGCAGGGCTGCTAGCCAGGAGACACTGAGTTAAGCACCTCCCAGCCAGACCTACCTGTGGCACCCCTGTCCCTCGCACACTCCAGCTCCCTCTCCCAGGTCATCATCCAAACCCTCTGCAACCCCATGTCCCAGGTCACAATCCTCTCCTTCACCCAAACTCCCTCTCAAACCTCACATTATCTCCTTCACCCCAGTCCCTTACCTTGTGTGCCCTTCTGCACCCAGCCTCCATCTTAGACCCCACACTCCCTCCACAGAAAAGTGCAGCCCTTGACCACTGTCCAAAATCTTGGAGTAGCCCCATGCCAAAAATTATTGCCCACCCCTGCCCTACAGTCATTCAGAGTAATTACTCCCCAGGGCTTCCTGGAACTCTAAGTTGAGGTAGTACATCCACATTAAGGGAGCATGCCTCGGACTAATTTCAAGGCTTCCCTGTAGCAGGGACACACTATTTTGAAATAGTTATTTCAGGAGATATTATTTTGAAATAAGTTATTTTGAAATAATTTCTTAGTGTAGACATACCCCCAGAGAAAAATAGATTATTATTTATTTAAACAAACTCTAAGTTTATTCAGAACTATACAAAGAAACATGCAACCCCTGCACAAAGAGCTAACAATCTACTTAGACAAACAGTGTACACGCACACATACTCGGAAAGCCATAGAACGTGCTAACCTGGAAATAATTCTTATTCTTAAAGCAGAGGCATAGTTTTATTTCAGATGCTGAGCACATCATAGGGACATCAGATAGCATTCACAGGCTTTGAAAAAGTAGCAAATTATATGGATATATTTGAAGGACTAAAGGATGTATGTCATCAGACATTCTGAGATGAGGAAGGCATTCCATGTGTTCAGGTAGCAAAGAAGAAGCCAGTAAGACAAGAGTTGTGTGAATGTAACAAAGGAAGATTCTTTAGCAGATAAATGGAGGCATGAGATGGGAGTGATATGGAAGGACAGAAGAGACTACATCTCCACCCTTCCTAAAGAGCACTGAAAGGGAACAGTTCTAGCTTCTCATATATACAACAGGGCTGTGTCTAGATTGGCATGATTTTCCGGAAATGCTTTTAACAGAAAAGTTTTCCGTTAAAAGCATTTTCGCAACAGAGCATCTAGATTGGCATGGATGCTTTTCCGCAAAGCCACTTTTTGCGGAAAAGTGTCCGTGCCAATCTAGACACGCTTTTCCGCAAAAAAGCCCCGATCGCCATTTTCGCGATCGGGGCTTTTTTGCACAAAACAAATCTGAGCTGTCTACACTGGCCCTTTTGCACAAAAGCTTTGCGCAAAAGGGGCTTTTGCCTGAACGGGAGCAGAATAGTATTTCTGCAAGAAGCACTGATTTCTTACAGCAGGAAGTCAGTGCTTTTGCGGAAATTCAAGCGGCCAGTGTAGACAGCTGGCAAGTTTTTCCAGAAAAACTGGCCGGTCTAGACACAGCCCAGGAGTAGCCAAACTCACTGAGTAGCCCCACATTCCTTCCTTCCAATCTGGCAAGTGGAGAAGGTGGTGAGGGAAAAGGACTCTGGACACCACATTTTAACTGTAAAAGAGCCACATGGAGGAAAGGGGCAGGCTCTCAGGCAGAAGGGGATAGGTGGGGGCACCCAGCCCTCAATCCTGTCAGACTAGCCCCCTGCCCAGTGGCAATTTAAAGGGCCCAGGGTGCCAGCTGCTACTGCAGAAGTAACTGTAGTGGCTAGAAGCCCTCGGTACCTTTGAATCCCCAGACCCTGGGGCAGACGTCTCCTTTGTTTCCCACATGGCCCCATTGGCAGGCCTGGCCACATGTGACTCACAAGTCACGGTTTGGCCACCCTGGTATACAGAAAACAGGAAATATTCCAGTGGAGAGATACAAAGAAGAAAATAACAGTCTGAGGGGAAGGTGAGAAAGATCATTCCACCTATAAAAAGCAGGAGAAGCTACAACTAAGGGAAGCAAGATGGAAATGGGGGAGATCTGTGAGAATAAGGATATAGTAGTTAGGTAGAAGATAACCAGTGTTCTAACCATAGCAGCAGAGAGGAGAAATCTAATTTTCTTCATATGCTGTAAAGATCAGGCTGGGTAAGAGGGAGGAGGAGAGAGGAAGAAGGAATGACAATGAAGTTTGATGGTGGTGTAAATGTATCAGGAATGCTATATTAAATGTTAAAAAAAATGTTTTTGCCAAAATAAATCCCCCTCAAGTTTTCCAAGAAAAACTGAACTCTTCTCAGAGCAGCAACTCTCTCTTATGATGTGTTTGATATCATTTGGTACATTGGGGTTCCAATCCTGGAGCATCTTGGCCCTCCTACAGTATAAATTTTCAATAAATAATAATATACCCAACACTGAAAACTTTAGTTTTAATTACAATGGGACACTTTCTCCTACCCTTACTCTTTCCATATGGAGGCATAACTCCCACATCAAAGGGCATTTTGCCAGAATAAAGAAGACCGAGAACAGCCAAAGTTGGTGCACTGAAAATTTTTAAATGGAAGCTGACAACTTTCCATTTTAGATTTTGACACAGGCACAGATGATTAAAGGAGACTAAAGGAGCACTTAACTCTCTGACTCTTGCAATCTCACAGTATCTAACCAGGTTCCACGAAGGCCTATATATTATTAAACATATTTTATAATATACTGTAAATTCCAACCATAAATTAATAATAAGCTCCTATCTCTAATTTCTCAGAGAGACTGGAACCTTACTGTTTTGTTTCTCTTCTCCCTGTATATTCATTAAAATAATTACATTTTTCTTATTCATGAGAGAACAGTAACCTTATTACAAAAGATAATAGGAAACACCTATTGAGTCAATACAGTAATTAGCTAGCAAAGCAGAAGAATTTTTTCAAAATATAAATGCCCCTTTAATTGGCATCCATTTGAAAGGATTCTATTGTGCTGTCACACACTATACTCTCCTTTGATGGACTCTCAACATATATTTTCAGCAAATTTCTTCTATCAACTATTAGCCATTTCATTAATTGCAACTAATAAAGCTGTCCAGACATCCTCAACTGACTTTTTAAATCAATTCTCTCTCCATGAGGATATATAAATATCAATATACTTGGACTTGCCCTGATGTAGAAGTCCAATACAAGTTAATAGATTTTATAGATATTTTAAACATCCAAAATTATTTAATGTAAAATATTCTGCTATAGAATTCTACAGAATAGTTCAGAATACCTATAGAAAAATATTAGTTATTAAAACTTGTTAGAGAATCACACATTTATTTACATTACATTTCCATCTAGTATCTACAGAATTTTCCATAAGGGTGCAATCTTTAATAACAATTGAAGCCATAGATAATTCTTAGTTACAATTTTTTCCACAGCATACATCCAGTTGGTATTCCTTCACCCAGGTTATTATACACAGTAAGAGAATGTTAAAGGTAAATGCATTCAAGTCATGTGACACTTTCCTAAGTGTCATATTTTAATTGTCTGACGCTTTTTTAAAACCTGGTGTATTATTTTATGAAGCAATTTCCAAAAGTGCCTAAAGGATTTTGAAGTACAAATCTCATTGAAATGAATATGACTCTTACTCCTAAATCCATTTGGCATTTTTCAAAATCTTTTCTTAAAGCATTAAAACACTTAATAAAATAGTTTATATTATATATGCACAGTGATATTTGTGGATCACAAAAACAAGTTATTCCTTGCTATTATAACTATTCTTTATTGGGGAAATGCCTGACTTAACTCACTTTTCCCTCTGAAAATGTTCACCAGTTGCTTATACTTTAATACAAGTGTTCTCACCTGCCAAAACAAACACAAAGGAACTGGGTAAATATATTTTACTCCTCCTACAACATACATATTCAAGTTACTGTTCCTCAATGCATAATAAAGATGATGCACAAGATAGCAGAATTAAGTTAATTCATCTATCTATATATTTTAGAAATGTGCATGTCTGTCTGTCAATCCATGAGTCCATTTGTTCAAGAACTCCTCCTGAACAGTAAGAGCTAAGATCACCAAATTTGGTATGTAGCTTCCTCTTCTCCTTACTTAAGCTAAGGTCAGAGTTTGGTTGTGCTAGGAAAACGGGATCTGCCTGAAATGGGATTGTTTTCCATAACATGGAAAGGGAGGGTGATGATTAGAGGACAGCGATACTGCAGAGTGACCACTAGGGTCAGCTATACCACCAAGAGAGTGACCAACTGGGACTATGGCTCACCATTTTGCTGGCCACCAGACTAGGTATATACACATACAGGAAAATAATATTCCAACTTATCTTTTTATTGTCACAATCTACTAACATTTTTCTTATTTTCTTTTCTGTCAATTTCTTTCTCTGTGCAATTTTTCTCTTCTTTCAAAGAAAAAGGATTACAGCATTACAGGATGCTGATTATACAGAGCAAGACACCTTGGAGTTGCATTGCCTGCCAAACTCAAATGTGGAGAGCAACAGTATTCCTCAGCCTCAACCAATCATCAATTTAAATGTTACCCTCCCCCTTTTCTTTTCTTCTTCTTCTTGCTCCTTTTTTTTTTTTTTTTTTGGGTGAGGGGAAGAGGGAATGAGATGGAACGTTACAGTATATTTAAAGGGCTACAATTAAACAAACATACGCATTCTACTTAATACATTGAAATTTGCCTCTAAATGTATTATGTGACAAGTCTGGCACTGCAATGAAGACATGATGCTATTTCGGATATGAACAAATGGATTTAATTAGTCAAAAATAAATGGAACAAAAGGAATGTTTATTTGCCGAGATAATAGAAATTAAAAAGTTCTATATGACCACCTAGTGTTTGTTTTGGGTTTTTTGGGTATTTCAGCCAACAAAAACTTGCAGGGATAATACAATTTGATCTTCACGCACACATACCCCTGTCAAATCTACTCTAATCTATTCTAAAAGTAAATCTATGAGTGTGAATGTATTTTATTACATAAAATATTACTTTAATAGATCACTGGAAGTCTAGCAAGTGTATAAAAATTATTTACAATGTACAGTACATAGAAAACAAAAGCCCAAGAAAGCTAAATTGATACTTGAGATACAAAGATACAGACTCTCCAGAGACAATTTTACATAATTTTTGCCAGCTTGATATGCAACGTGCATAAAGAAAAAACTACACAAGAGATTAATTCAGTGCATATCATAATCCTTTTTCTAGTGTAGTCATTAACCACTACTTTATGGATCACTATGTTCTCATACAGGCTGCAACAATTAACTTATAAAGACACGGGACACTTTATGCCAGTGCTGTTTAATGCTCACCTCAGGTATGTAGCAAGGTTTTGCCATGTGTGTTCCCAGAACATTTGAGATATGCATTAATCAGAACAATTTTGCATAGTCTGGAATGCTACTATGATTACAAAAAGGGACCTCATGACCAAGTTCACTCTTGTATGTCTCGTATACATTTCATTGATTTCCACTGTTCAAGTATTAGAGGTCAGAATTCAGGGCTAACTTTGCTTAGATACATCCCAGGTTTTAGAACCAACACCTTGCTGCCAAGGTCACAGTTCCTCTCAGCTTAAGCAATGATACTACGAGATAAGGTTGAATTTATTAAGGACAGATAGTGTTAAATAAAGACACATATGTATCACTGATAAGAAAGGTAGAGGTATGTGGGCAGCTAGTAGATCGGCAAGGAGGTACGTCATAAGAGAAGATGGGGAACTTCTGGTTGAAAACAAAAGAAAATGATTATTTTCGACCCTTCATGCCTTATTTAATTATCACAATAAAAGGAGTTTCTATTGTCAAGACAGAAAACACCACAAAAACACAGATGTAACTAAAAGGGCGGGCAAGCAAATAAAAGCTTCTTTCCTAATAGAAAAAATTCAAGTAAAATGTTCCCTTTTTATCAGCATTTTATAATTTCAGATAAAAGCCCTGTCCACACCACTATTTTTAAAACTGTTAACAGATTAAAAAAAAACAAGGAGCATGATCTGTAACCCTCGTTGTACTATTTTAAAACAATGTTTTGACAGTATTAAATGTCTGTGTTAGATCCCTGCTGAAACGGAAGAGAGATTCAAGTTATTCTTGAACACTGTTCTGTTCACCATAATTCATGGCTGGATCATGCAAAGTGCTGGATCAATGCCAAAGTGCTCAACAAAGCATCAAAGGGCCGATTCACACACAGCATATGTTTAAGTGTTTGCTGGATGTAGGCCAGAGTAGGATCAAGGCTTTCGCTATAGCTGTGACCTTGTTCCTGGTGACCTGATATGGACACTCCAAGCCACTTAATAAAATGTTTACAAGGCAACCAATTTCCAAATAGTTTAGTTTTGTTCTCATGTGAGCATGAATAAAGATATGCCAGGGGTTGGGTGAAACCTTGCTGAAGCTTGGGGACATAATAGCCACTCTTCATTCAAGATAAATGTAAAAAGCACTTAAGATCATGTATGCAATAGATAGTTGAAACGATAAGAATTGAAACAATAGGTTCCACCACCCAGGAGAGGAGCCACCACACAGGTTTCATGAAAGACTGGCTAGGATTGACCTATGCAAGCAGGAGTTCAACTAGGAACTGAGTGTAAATGCATGGGGACTGTGCATAGAAGTACACAGAGAAAGAAGAAAGAAAGCTTCCCAGACAGCTAGAGGAGCACTTGCATGACCCTGGGAAAAAGCCAAAATAGGGAGTTTTTCAGTAATATGTTGGCAAATAGGAAACTTGGAACTGAGAACAAAGAAACTTTATAATGTTTGATCTACTGTATTCAGAGAAACAAGATTTTGTGAATATTCTTTATAAATAAAACAGGATCATATCACATCAATTTCTCCTTGTAACAGGAAAAAACCCACAGTACCCCAAATAATGGCTACCAACACATGTCAAAAGGGAAAACAGAAGATAGTTTTAAATTCTGTTTTGTGACCTGCTTAGTGGTTTACATGCTATATTTTTACACTGTGGGCCAAATATATTAGGCACAACTCTGAGGCCAGTTTATGAAGTCCTATAGAGTACGTGCAGCCACAACAGTTGGACATTTACCAGGTCAACTACAATTTGGAACAACCAGATCCAGTAAACAAGTAAAGGAGGGGGACAACTATACCTTTTCCACAAGCGGGCATTATGAAGCTGTTTGGGGATAGTAGGGGAACTTGTGCAAAAGTAAGTACAGTGCAACAACCTCTAGAGATGGGAAAGACAGGGTATTTCTCCCTTCCGGTTCACGTTAGCTTCCACAGCTATGGAGCTCAAGTAGGTCACCAAGGTCCTCTGGGCTCAGTACTGCATACATGGTCAGGATTTGGCTCATTGTGAGCACCAAAAATGCTTCTAAAATAGTTCCTGTAATATCCCACAGTAGCATATACCACTCTGAAGCTTGGGGTAAAAATTGCATACTGTAACATATTGCTGTCCAAGGGTATGTCTACACTACAGCGCTAATTCGAACTAACTTAGTTCGAATTAGTTAATTCGAACTAAGCTAATTCGAACTAACGCATCTAGAACTAAAAACTAGTTCGAATTAGCGTTTTGCTAATTCGAACTAGCATGTCCACATTAAGTGGACCCTGAACCGGGGTTAAGGATGGCTGGAAGCAGTGCCAGCAGGGCATCAGATGAGGACTTAGAGCATAGAGCTGCTGTCTCAGGCTAGCCGAGGGCTGTGCTTAAAGGGTCCCGACCCCCATCCCGGACAGACAGTTCTCAGGGGTGCCCCGCTTGCAAAGCAGTCTTGGCTTGGAGTGCCCTGAGTGCCCACACTGGGCACATCACAGCACTCGGCCATCAGACCGGCTGCACTTGCCGCAGGCTGCCATCTGGGGAGAGGGGGCAATTGGGGGGGCTGCAGGAGAGCTTCCACCCCCAGAAGCCCGCAGAGCCAGCCCAGTCCTCCCCATTGGGGGCTCGTACCCCATTCCTCCCTCACCTCCTTCCACTTACCCTTCCCTAGCCCCCCTTCCTGATGTACAAAATAAAGAAAACATGTGGTCAAAAATAGAATCTCTCTTTATTGAACAAAACTCGGGGAGACTGGGAAAAGGAGGTGGGAGAGGGGAAGAGAGAGGGTGGGAGAGGGGAGAGGGTAGGGCAACTAAAATCATCAGAGGTTTGGAAGAGGTCCCATATGAAGAGAGGCTAAAGAGACTGGGACTTTTCAGTTTAGAAAAGAGGAGACTGAGGGGGGATAGGATAGAGGTCTATAAAAGCATGAGTGGGGTGGAGAGGTGCATACAGAAAAGTTCTTCATTAGTTCCCATAATAGAAGGACTAGAGGACACCAAAGGAAAGGAATGGGTAGCAGGCTTCAGACTAGTAACAGAAAGTTGTTCTTCACAAAGCAAATAGTCAACCTGTGGAACTCCTTGCTGCAGGAGGCTGTGAAGGCTAGAACTAGAACAGAGTTTAAAGAAAAGTGAGATAAAGTCATGGAGGTTGGGTCCATGGAGTGGTATTAGCCAGGGGGTAGGAGTGGTGTCCCTGCCCGAAGTTTGTGGAAGGCTGGAGAGAGATGGCACGAGACAAATGGCATTTAAAAGCATTTCCGGAAAATCATGCCAGTCTAGATGTAGCCATGATGTTCTTGCAGGCTGAATTTGAAAAGTTGCACATCTAACACTTCAAGACATAGATTTTGTCCTTAAACATAGGATCCTTTATTAGCCCATGAAATATAAACATACTCCACATGCTTGTAACACAGAAGGAGAGACTGAGGGTTCTTCAAGAAAATAGGGTTCGAAAATCAAAATTTCGCCTACCCCATAGCCCAGCAACTCCAGCCAGCAAAGGCACAGGCAGGGAATGACTAAAAATTACTGCCTCAGTGCAGTACAACGGAAGGCTGTCTAAAACATTCACAACTGTGCATTCCCTTTTGTGCATGTGAAGTGTGTTACACTAGTTTATACTATGCACTGTAGCTTCACACAGAATAACACACACAGAATTTGGACCCATAAACAACAAAAATGTTTCCATAAAAAACAACTTTTAAAATAGGAATTCTGTTAAAATAGCAAGCTAAAGGCTGAATTTTAAACAGTAGGCTATCACAGGCAATGAAATATATTTTCTGAAAACCATGTCTTAATATTTGCTAAAGTGCTATGATTAACATGCAGCTGACTGTCTGAAAGGCAACCTAAAATAGGCCTGAATATTTTAACAATGCTAAATCATCTCTTTTCACAACTCCTTTACTGTTCTATCAAAAGGTAAATCAGCTAATGCTCACCAAAATAAAATGAACTACCAATCAACACTCTGATGAATTAATGTGCAGTTAACAAAGCAGTCTCTACTTTCATCACAGTCCATCATTTAAGTATATAACACTATTTTTCATAGCCACTTGTTAATTAGCTATTGATCATGTGTATTCTGTGAAATACAGAACTAACTAGCACTTTTGTTCTGAGAAATCTTTATACAGATCCTTTTGTTGCAGAGTTTGCTAACCCTTTTTGATGATTTAATGGAGGCCAAAAAAAGAGGTTTTGATGTAAGATGGTATAAACTTCGTTCAGAAAGGCTCATAGGTGGGTTCTGTGAGGACTTGTATTTTGAAATGTAGAATCAGGCCCTTTTGGAAGCAAAGTTCTTTTAATCTGAAAATGGTCCAGGATGAATATCCCATCCTGATTTTGATGCCTCGGTGACCTGTGTCTTTGTAGGAGTGCTGTGAAAAATACCCCCATTGAACATTCTTCATGACAGAATGTGAACTCAGACCACAACGTGCATGTATATTTGATGTCTCCTGAGGTGAAACATGGATCATAGCCAGCCATGTAAAGGACATAAGTGAAACTAAGCAACTAGTAGTGTCACACATGTGTACGCTGAGGTGGCTAGAAGTCTGAAGTAGGTTTTTACTGTAATTCAGGGTTGGCAATCTTTACAATCTTTACAAACCAAAGAGCCAAACTACACAAAATTCAGAATAACTGAAAATATGCAACTTAATATTATTGATAATTGACATGATGATTATTAATAGCATAAATGAAACGTTGTACTCACAGACTTTATTTTAATGGGATTTCTTTTGCTGCATCTTCTTACACATTTCTTCGATGTTTACATCAGAACTGGTCAAATCCAGCTTCATGCACATATTCAGGCTGTCTTTTTTCAAACTTATGGCAGGGGACAGGGAATGTGGGGGTCCAGGAGTCAGGATTGGGATTATGAGGGGCTCAGGGCAGGGGGTTCAGGTGTATGATGCACTCGGAGCACAGTATTAGGGTGTGGGTGGTGCAGGAGTATTATGGTAGGGGACTGGTGATATGGGGCTGCAGGAGTCAGGGTTGGGGTATATGAGGGCCTCAGGTCAGGGCGTTGGGGTGTGTGAGAGGTACAGGAGGCAGGGCAGGGCACTGGGGTTGGGAAGCAGGGTATGTGGGGGGCGGCCCTTGGGCCAGATTAACTTACCTAGCTGGGGCTGAGCTGCTACACGTGGGCAGCAGTGGCTGGATGAGGGGGCTGGGCCAGGATTGCTCCAGCTACATCATGGCCTTCACTCCTACTCATGCCACAGCAGGAGGGGGGGCGCCATCAATCCTTCCTGCAGCCAGATGGGAGCCACACTGTAGGCTGGCCCCAGGATTGGGGCCGGGAACAGGATGCTGTAACCAGATGGGAGCAGGGCCCCAATTGAGGCCTTGGTGGCCGTGCTGTCACAGGAGCAGCCACTATGCAGCTCTTGGAGAAGAGCTAAAGCTGGGGCCAGGGCTGGGTAGTGGCTTCCTGATTACTCCCGGGGTGAAGCCGCGTGGTGGGCAGTTGGCCCATGTGCCAGGGCTAGAGCTGGATCCACAGTGCACCACAGCCCCAGATACAGGAATTTTCCAGACAAAGTTGCAAGTAGCCTAAAGGAGAAGACTCTTTTCCTTACTGGATGATGAAAAGGGACACAAAACTCACCTCCTGGTTTGACATTTCTAATCTTTGACAAATTAAAAGACACTTTCTTATTAGGCCACAATTCAAGTATTGGCAAAAAGAAAAATAAGAATATGCTCCCCAGAAGAAAAAAAATATTAAACACCCTGTGTTGTTCAACACATTGTTCCCTGAAGTCTAAATATCTGCAGGCAGACTGAGAGGAAAAGCAGAAGCCCCAGTGTCCTTGTAAGATGAGTGCTTGTGTTGCTGCTCAGCAGAGATTCAAATGCTGCCCAGCCTGATTAGCAGAGCGCCCACAGCTCGATTTTTGTTTCTACTGGTAATGCATGTACACATGTCTTGGTGCACATAAAAGTTATTCTGCACATGAATGGAAAAAAATGCACATTCTTGGAGAAGATTAACAGGAACATCGAGGAGTATGCTTTGTGTGTTTCAACTAAGCAACCTGCTAGTTCTCTTAGGGTATGTCTATACAGCATTCCTCTTTCGAGAGAGGAATGCAAATGCAGATGAATGAAATTGCAACTGAAGTGCAGATTTGAGTTTCCCATGCTTCATTTGCATAATTGCGTCCAGGCGAAAAAAGACACGCTGTCTAAACGCAGTTATTTTTAAAGAAAACCTTTTCGAAATTACCCTTTCTCCTCTCGAAAGAGGAATGCAGTGTAGACATATCCTTAAAGTCTTATCTAAGGAGCCTGCTATAAAATCCAGAAAGAAAATAAGAGTACAGTTGTCATAACGTATTGAGTGAATCACCTGAATGAACTCCCCATATATCTTGGGAAACCTGTCTTTGCAATTGTGAAGCTGAGCTGAAAAACCCACTCTCATGACAGGTCCAATCAACCAATAAAATGACTTTTATGGATATATTGTTTACCCAAGTTATAAGAAAAAGTATGTACTTGAGTTAATGAAAAACTAACACTCATAATGTGAACTTGGATTTAATAAGAAGTTTAGTCTTAGTTGTCAAGAAGTTACTCTAAATTAATAATTAATTAAGAATATTAAGGTTGTAGAAATTCATTTAATTAAGTCTAGTATTGTTGCAATAGGAAACAGCAAACATTATTATGAGAAACCCTAAGTGCTTCAAAGAATTCACCTGAAAAACAAAATAAACACACCCCCTGCCACACACACACACACACACACACACACACTTTGACTATGTCTACACTTGCGGCTTCTTGCGCAAGTATGACCATTCTTGCGCAAGAATCCACAGAGCGTCTACACTGCCCGCCAGCTCTTGTGCAAGGAAATTTACAGTAAGGCGTGGTTAGAGAGGGCTTCTTGCTCAAGAGCTACGCTCTTTTTTAACAGGTGTAAGCCCTCTTGCGCAAGAGGGCAGTGTGGACGCTCGGCAGGGATTTCTTGCGCAAGAAAGCCCTATGGCTAAAAAGGCCATCAGAGCTTTCTTATGCAAGAGAGCATCCACACAGCCATGGGAGCTCTTGCGCAAAAGCACAGTGCGCACATGGCAGTGTGGACGTTTTCTTGCGCATGACTTCTTGCACAAAAACTCTTGCGGAAGATGTTCTTGCGCAAGAAGCCACGAGTGTAGACATAGCCCCAGTATTCTAGAGAAATGACTGCTTTCTACACAAAAGGAGGCAGAAGCTTTTAATTAATTCTTACCACTGTTCAACCTTTTGGTTAAAGTGGCATAAAAGCTTAGCATATTGGTGAAAATCCTGAGAAATTAAAATAACATCAAAGTTCTTACCTGCATATTTCGTTTTGGGTTTAATATGTGATAGTCTTGTATTCGTAAGTGTCAAATTTTGAACTAAATTAGCTTTCTTTGATAATTAAGTAATTTGTCTAAATTTTTAAATTCTACTTTAGAATTGCTTGTTTGCACTAGCATGAGCAAACCCATAATTCTCTTATCAGAGGGTATGTCTACACCTGCAGTCTATTTTGGAATAGGGCTGCAAATGTAGGCATTCGGAATTGCAAATCAAGCCCGGGATTTAAATATCCTGCGTTTGATTTGCATCTTCTCGGGCAGGCGCCAATTTTTATTTATTTATTAATTTATTTATTTATTTGAAATTTACAAGCCCAGAATAACTGCCCGTGTCTACACGCGGCAGTGAAACGGGTGTTTGAAATAAAGCCCTATTTCGAACTACCTGTTAAACCTCATTGCAGGAGAAATAACAGGTAGTTCGAAATAGGGCTTTATTTCGAACGCCAGTTTCACTGCCACATGTAGACACGGGCAGTTATTCCGGGCTTGTAAATTTTAAAAAATGGCACCCGGCCGGGAAGATGCAAATCAAGCGCGGGATATTTAAATCCCGGGCTTGATTTGCAATTTCGAATGCCTACATTTGCAGCCCTATTCCGAAATAGGCTGCAAGTGTAGACATACCCTTACAAACTTGACTGGAAATAATAAAGTATCCAGAGATCCATGTCAGCACCAATGTCACCTGCCCAGACCAGTATAAAACTAGACAGAAGTCTGTCTTTATTACAAGATTGTAATAAGACCTTGAGTTAATTGACCTAAATTACTGAACATTGTACCACTCCTTATGGAGTTCAATCTCACAGAAAACATTATCATCTAAAGACCTTTATTTTGCATTCTTTATTTGTTTTTAAAAGATAATTCAGCTGATGACACTTAAATTTATAATGGTTCTCCAATCTATGCTTTAGCTAAGGAATTCAGATCCGAAGAACAATGAAAAACCTAGCAGATGTAACTGGTTTAGTACTTTACTTAACTAATGTGTGTTTTATAATCTCTCTCTCATACAGTTATCTGGCACTGTTTAAGCAATTCTGTACCAGACATAGAAAGACAAGAACAACTCTCAAAAGATAGTGAAGAAAAGACAATAGCCCCATTGATAACAGTTTAAATTTAAACTCTCTAACAATCATTTAAATTAAAAAGACTACTTTAAGAGCTAGAAAACATTCAGATTGAAAATAGAAAGTTTGGGTTCATCTGAAATTGAATTTCCACTCCTATTAAAACCTGTTGGAAGTAAAGGAATGTTTCAGAAAGTGAATTGAGGTAAAGAAGCAGTTAAAGCTTTATTTTAAAGATATTCTCAGAATGTCCTGCCATGAACACAAAAGCAATATAATCATGAAGTTGAAGGATTACAGTCCTGCAGCATGTACATTAACAATGGCATATTCAGGAGCCGAAGATGCTACCAAGATCATTCCATGAAGGAACTGAACCAGTAAAAGATGACAGCAACTGATATATGAATCTAGCCAAGCAAGCAACTGGCAAGGAAAAAGGAATCTTCCACCCTCAGTGAGAATATAGAAAAGTGTAAATTCCTCTGAACTTAGAGATGCCTCTTGGGTGTATATGCTTTATTACTTTTGCACTACTTTATTACCCTCTTAATCTTTGTCTACACTTAAAAGTTTAAAGTGCAGCCACAACAGCACTTTAAACTGAAAGTGTAGCCACAGCACAAGCACTGGAAGAGAGATCACCCAGCACTCTATATAAGACATCTCTACTCGAATAGCTAGCAGCACTGTGAGCCCTGATCTACACTAGGCCTCTATTTCGAAATAACCTCCCTAAGGTCTAATTTATAATCAGAGCGTCCACACTACCAAGCCCATTATTTTGAAATTCTTGGACACTTATTTCAAAATCTGTACTTCTGCTTTTCTTGAGGAATAACACTAATTTCAAAATAGTTATTTTGCAATAGCAGTGATGTGGACGCACAGATGCCACTATTTCAAAATAATTGGCCTCCAGAGGACTCTCTCAGCTGGAACTCTGACCACTCTGGCCATACCTGGCATCTCCCCTCTCCTGCAGAGTTAAAAGTCTCAGGAACAGGTTAAGGGCTTCTCGCACATGCCCAACTTTGAAAGAAGCCCTGTGTGAGAGATCACGACCCAAGGCAGGCATGAGCAACCCAATGCTCCCTTGGATTCTCCAACAGCTGCCAGCACTTCTGCTGCTCCCATGACAGCCACTGCCCAGGGACTCCAGAGAGCTCCAGCCTGGACTGGTGCAGAGATCCTCGACTTCATCCAAGTCTGGGGGGGAGAGGACCAACCTCCAGGATCTCCACAAAAGGAACACTAACATCTATGGCTGGATCACCAGCAGCCTGGCCAACAAACGACACAAGGATCCTGGACCAGTGCCGCATGAAGATTAAGGAGCTGTGGCAGGCCTACCACAAGGCCAGAGAGCAGAGCAGATGCTCTGGGGTGGCACCACTCACCTACCGCTATTATGAACAGCTCAGTGCAATCCTGGAAGGGGGCTAGTCATCTCCCACACCAGCAAGGACATGTCCAGCATCAGCCTGCAACAGGACGGGGTGGTGGAAGATGATGATGACGACGAGGAGGAAGAGGCAGAGGCCACCCAGGCAACAATGCCCAACAGTCAGGAGCTGTTCCTCACTCTGGAGCTGGTCCCCCTTTCCCAGGATGTCTCCCAGGCTTTGGAGGAACCCAGGTTGGGCAATTCAGGTGAGTTCTGTAACTTTCGCTATCTATACATGGGGGAAGGCGACGGGCTGCATGCTCCTCACTTGGCCTACTCAGCCTGGGGGTCACACAACAGCCTGTTCATATGGGTGCACATGGAGCACCAGTCTGGAGCATTCAGTTCCATGTTGCTCACACAGGAACCCCTTGCTCCTTCCTGGAGAGGCCCGCCTTTCTCTGAACTCCGTGGTGGAACACCTTCCCACAACAAGCCACCCCAAGTACTCTGGGGTATGGAATTACACAGCAGTGCCACACACAGCACAGGGTCATGCCTGCACTTAGTCAGCATCTGCTCCCAGTCAAGTGCGGTGAGGCAGAGGAGGCTGATCTCGTGCATGGAAACCTGCTGGGTGGAGGAAGAGGAGGGGAATCCAGTAGCACTCTCTCTGGCAAACGGTGTCTGCTGCTCACACACCCCTCCCTCAACACACACAGACAGACACAGATACATCCCTCCAGCGGGCAAGGATAAAAGATCTCTCTCTGCAGGATGCTGCCAGTGCTGGTCCCAGTGTATGCAGGACGCAGAAGGAAGCCAAGCCACCCCATCACCCCTTCCCACCTGCAGGCTCCTAGCCCGGCCGGCTCCTTCTCATGACTGCTTGTGCCCAGGCCGTGGATGTTGCGATGCTCCTCTGGGACATCTGTGTCCCTCCTGGACAATGCCGCTGTCTAGGCAACATATAGACTTACTCGAAGCACACTGTCATTATCTGAACCAAGACCTTTGGTGTCGGCTCAGAGATTAGGGCTAGGTTTCATACATAGTGTCTCCTGAGCCTCCCTCCCCCATTCCAGATTCTTTCATATATAGTGTCTACCCTTTTAACTTTTCGTCAGAGCTGGGCCAGCTTTGAGCTTGGTTCCCACACCATTTATCCAACTGAATGGGATCCACAGGTGGAAATACACCCAGGAGGAGCTCATGCAGGAGCAGATGGTATGCCTGCAGTCCCTTGTGTAGGGACTCAAGGACGAGTGCCAGGAGCAGGCCAAATGGGAAAAGAGGAAGGCTGCCTGGGACTAGCTGGCACACCAGCATGACACCATGTTCTCCACCCTCACCTCAGTGATGGAGTGCATGGCAACCGGCCACCTCCCCCCACTCCCATGTCCTCCCCTCTGCCAGGGCCCCAGAACATAGTGGGAGAGGGGATCTCTACAGCAACTGAAGTCTCCAGGCCACCCAGAAGCAGGCATCACGCCCAGTCCCATTCCTGAGCCTCCCTCTCCAATTCCAGGTTCTTTACACAGTCCCTCCCCTGTTGTATGTCCCCCCAATAAAATGTCCTTTTTTATATAGAAGATGGCTTTATTTTCTGCTCGGGGGGAGGTGGGAAGGGAGGGCAGGGGAAGGAAGGGGTGGGAGATGAAAGGCACACACAGGGAATGCAGGGTCTCGTGGAGCAGCATGGGGGAAGAGTCTCACAACTGGCTTTGTATGAAACTCTCCTTCAAGGCCTCTTTGATGAGCACAGCACCTTGATGTGCTCTCCTGATGACACTGGGGTCCAGCTGTTCAAATTCCCTGGCCAAACATTCAGCCTCAGCTCCCCACCCTAGCAGAAAAGTTTCCTCCTTGCTTTCACAAAGGTTGTGGCACACAGAGCAAGCTGCCACCATGAAGGAGATGTTGTGTTTGCTGAGGTCCAGCTGAGTGACGAGACTCCTGAACCTCCCCTATAAACAGCTGAATGCACATTCAACAACCATTCAGCACCTGTTCAGCCTGGCATTTAACTGTCCCTTGCTGAGGTCCAGGCTGCCTGTGTAAGGCTTCATCTGCCAGGGATAGACTGTGTCGCCCAGGATTACAATGGGCATGTCCACCTCCCTGGCTCTGATAGTGCAGTTGCAGAAAATAGTGCTGGTGTGCAGAGTGGTCAGGGGCCAGGATGGGGATGTGCATGCCATCTATGGCACCACCACAATTGGGGAAGCCCATGGTGGCAAAACCTTCCACGATGGTATCCACGTTTCCCAGAGTGCTGGCCCTCTGTAGTAGCACATGGTTGATGGCCTTTGCTACCTGCATGAGCATGGCCCCAACTACGGATTCCCCATGCTGAACTGGTTCCAAACTGAGTGGTAGCTCTCTAGCGTAGCAAGCTTCTGCATGGGGATGGTGGGTTTCATGCAGGTGTTCTGTCACCTGAGAGCAAGGGTGAACCATTCACAGAGCTCCAGGAAGTGGCCTTGCACATACAGAAGTTCTGCAGCCACTTCTGATCATGCCATACATGCAGGATAATGCAGTCACACCAGTCCAAGCTCATCTCCCACCACCAGAAGCAGCATTACACAGTGTCCAGAAGAACGAGGGGCTTGCACAGCAGCAGGAGTGCCAGAATCTGGATGAGCAGGGCCTGCAGTCCACAATGGGATTCATCCTGCTAGTCCTCATCCTCATTCTGCTGGAGCAACATACTGTGCCTTCAGTGCATTGCTTCCAGCCAAAATGAAGTATCAGGTACCTTCCAGCCCTATGCTGTTTCTGCAACATATCACTGAATAATCAGCAATACTGGCAAGATGAAATTTGCAAAAGCAGTACCAATAGTTTTGGTTTACATTTTTATCTAAATGATTTAAATGGGATATTGGAATTCTATTGTGAATAAGGCATTAACAGTTTCTGCTGTTAAATACCATATCATGTAAAGTACGTATTATTCCTGGCAAGGACATAACACTAACCTTGGGAGACAGAGGAGCAGAGTGAGATTTAATCTGAATTTAAGATTCTTAAAACTAATTATTTGTCCAGTCTCAAGTCTGTTCCTTGAATGGCTCAAGTAATAGAATTAAAAGCTATCATTTGGCTTCATATTACTTACTACAGATAACTTATCTCTCTGCTCATTAATATATTGTTTATGTTATCCATCAACCAAACAGAAATCGCCAGAATGTAAATGAAATTATTTTACCCGTCTATAAACTATTTTAGTTAAGTAAGACACATTAACACGGGACTCATTCCTAATATGGAGAATAGTATACTTTGTTTTAAGTCTCTTGAAGCAAACTCTCCCAACCAGATGTGAACCATTTAAGGGCCAATTTCTGTTGAGAACAATTCAGAGACATACAGAAGAGATTGTGACAGAACATTGTAATTGCAGTAATCATTGTTTAATGCTTGTTTGTGTTTTATTGTTTAAAAAAAAGAAAAAATAATGGTCACTTATTTGTGATTATTTTGTCTTTAATCATGGTGACTCATAGGCCCAGCAAGAATTCCATGTGAATAAAACAACGGTAGTCATATCTCTGAAACGGCAATAATTCCCTCTGAAACACCTGGCATTGGCCACTGTTGGCTACATGGGCCTTTGGTTGACTACATGGACTCAATATGACTATTTTTATATTCTTTTATGACTGTTTTTTATGTTCAAGAAAGACAACTATTAACATTTAGCCTGTACCCATTTCTTGTTTCTATAGAAAATATAAATTTAGGGATGAATTACTTAGTCCTCAATACTTTAAAACAATTTTTCTACTCCAAACAGTTAATATCAGGAGACTGCCAACCAACGGTCTACAATGAACATGTTAACTCAGTAACAAGGAAGGTGCAGATTCTTGTTAATGGTGATGATAAAGCTGCAAGATCTCACCTTTTTCAGCAATATAGGAGACTCTCTTCCCACAGCACACAGATAATACAAAAGAAGAAGAAAAAGGAGGTTAAGCTTCTTTTCAGAAACAGTGTCCTTGGATTAGAAAATTCTGCCATCTTTAGTGCTTTCCCATAGATATAACTGAGAAGACAGCATCCTGGTGCTATGTAAGAAAAATTTGCTTCTAGAATCAGAAAAAGATTAAGTGACACCAGAAAGGGGGGGGGGGCGGATTTCAGTCTGAGAAAAGAAAAGGCTTCCTGAATACAGGCAGTCCCCGGGTTACGTACAAGATAGGGACTGTAGGTTTGTTCTTAAGTTGAATCTGTATGTAAGTCGGAACTGGCGTCCAGATTCAGACACTGCTGAAACTGACCGCCAGTTCTGACTTATATACAGAATCAACTTAAGAACCCCAGGCGTCCCCAAGTCAGCTGCTGCTGAAACTGATCAGCAGCTGATTCCAGGAAGCCCGGGGCAGAGCAACTCTGCCTGGGGCTTCCTGTAGTCAGCGCTGGTCAGTTTCAGCAGAAGCTGACTTGGGGACGCCTGGGGCAGAGCAGCTGGGGTGCTACTGGACCAACCCAGCAGCACCCCATCTGCTCTGTCCCAGACGTCCTGATTCAGCCGCTGCTGAAACTGACCAGCAGCGGCTGAATCAGGACCTGGGGCAGAGCAGCTGGGGTGCTGCCGGGTTGGTCCAGTTGTGCCCAGAGCGGGCGCTGCAGGACCAATCGGCAGCGCCCCAGCTGCTCTGCCCCAGAGTCCAAAACAAAAGCCTGGTCTGCTGGGGGGGGGGAGCACACTAGCTGCGCCCCCCCCCCCCCCAGCAGACCAGAGACACGGGGAGCAGAGCCGCAGCGGCAGCGGGGTGCCGCGCCTCTGAGGCTTTGCTCTGGCAAAGCCTCTGAGGCGCGGGACCCCCCGCGGCTGCGGCTTCAGTCCGGGTGCCTGTGGTCTGCTGGGGACCGTCCCCAGCAGACCACAGGCACCCGGACTGAAGCCGCAGCCGCGGGGGGGTCCCGCGCCTCTGAGGCTTTGCCAGAGCAAAGCCTCAGAGGCGCGGGGAACCGCCGCTGCTGCCGCTTTGACTGAAGCGGCAGCAGCGGCGGTTCCCCGCGCCTCTGAGGCTTTGCTCTGGCAAAGCCTCAGAGGCGCGGGACCCCCCCGCGGCTGCGGCTTCAGTCCGGGTGCCTGTGGTCTGCTGGGGACCGTCCCCAGCAGACCACAGGCACCGGGTCTCATGCGGCAGCAGCGGGGGTTCCTGCGCTTCTGAGGCTTTGTTCTGGCAAAGCCTCAGAAGCGCAGGAACCCGCCCGCTGCTGCCGCTTGGGTCCCGGTGCCTGTGGTCTGCTGGGGATGGTCCCCAGCAGACCACAGGCACTGGCACCCAAGTGGCAGCAGCAGCGGTTCCCGCGCTTCCGAGGCTTTGCTCTGGCAAAGTCTCAGAAGCGCGGGAACCCGCCCGGTGCCCCTGGTCTGCTGGAGACGGTCTCCAGCAGACCAGGGGCACCGGAGCAGCTTACGAACGGGGCTTTCTCGCCCCGACTTCCGGGGCGAGAAAGCTCCGTTCGTAAGTGCGGATCCGACGTAAGTCGGATCCGCATAAGTCGGGGACTGCCTGTAGTCTGCATTTGCTTTGTGCACAACTGAAAATGCTGTCTTTTTCTATGATCTGGAGACTGGAGAGTCTCTCCATGAAAAATTTGGAGGAAGAATTCATAACAAGTTAATTGATTTCTATTCAAACTCTGAGGCTGTGTCTAGACTGTCTACACTGGCAGCTTGAATTTCCGCAAGAACACTGATGATCTCATGTAAGAAATCAGTGCTTCTTGCAGAAATACTATGCTGCTCCCGTTCAGGCAAAAGTCCTTTTGCGCAAAAGCTTTTGAGCAAAAGGGGCCAGTGTAGACACCTCAGATTTGTTTTGCGCAAAAAAGCCCCGATCGCGAAAATGGCTATGGGGGCTTTTTTGTGCAAAAGCATGTCTAGATTGGCACGGACGCTTTTCCGCAAAAAGTGCTTTTGCGGAAAAGCGTCCGTGCCAATCTAGATGCTCTTTTCTGCAAATGCTTTTAACGGAAAACTTTTCCGTTAAAAGCATTTGCGTAAAATCATGCCAGTCTAGACGTAGCCTGACTGAAAAAGAGTCTGACCATAGAACAAAAAGGAACCTATGAGGGCTGACCATAAATTACTACTGGAAAGTACAGCATCAGGTATTGTAAACTTGCACCTTTACTTGACATTTGTCCTAGGGCAAACAGAAAAAACAAGATTGTGCCTTTGCTGACGTCTTTATTCATGCCTTAATCCTCCCATTTAAACTACTACAATTACCTTTTGATAGTCTTGCCAAATCCTAATCTCTAAAAATCTGTATTTTCCAAATAGAGATGTCAACATGTAGATGAGTACAGGACTAACCAATAAACCCAGTCTTATCAGTTAATCCCATCGCCTACACGCATCCCACCTTACTGCCTCTGTATCAGAGGCAGTAGAGGGGGAGCCAATGCCCCACCCCACATTCCTACGTTGCTGCCTCTGAGGAGAACAGGAAGGAGCCAATATAGACAGGGAGACAGCTTTTGTATTAGCTCTCTGCGCATGCCAGCTCCATGGACAGAGGGCCTCCCCCCACTCTTGCTGCCTGTGTAATTGGCTGGAAGTCTTTTGAGCAAGACCAGATAAAGGGAACCCAAACTGGCAAATAGGCTGACTCGGTGGTGACTCAGCCCATCAGGTGAAATCCCAAGGTAGTCCAATCCATCACAAACATATCAGTAATTGAAAAGAAAGAAAAAATAAGTAATGTCAGCAATAACAGATAAGTATGGTGATCTGGAGAATTGCTCTAGCTGAGAATATTGTCAAGATGAATGGAATAAGACAGGGTATGTCTACACTACAAAGTTAGTTCGAAATAACTTTCATAGGCGCTACACTAGCACTCCGTTAGTTCGAATTAAATTAGTTCGAACTAGGAAAACCTCATTTTACGAGGATTAAGCCTAGTTCAAACTAGCTAGTTTGAATTAAGGCGTGTGTAGCTCCTTAATTCGAACTAGTGGGAGGCTAGCCCTCCCCAGCTTTCCCTGGTGGCCACTCTGGCCAACACCAGGGAAACTCTTCTGCCCTCCTTCCGGCCCCGGACCCCTTAAAGGGGCACGGGCTGGCTACGGTGCCCGTGCCAGGTGCAAGCCTGCCAGCACCCAGCCAGCAGACCCTGCACCTGGCACGGATCGAGCCACTCACCCGATGCCCCCCAGCCCTCCCCCTCTTCCCGGGACTAGCCTGGCGGCTCCCGGGAGCTTGCCCGGGACCGCAAGAGGCGGGCACCCGCCTGGGCTAGTGCAGACATCGTGGACCTCGTCCACGATCTCCGCACTAGGCATAGGAAAGTGGCCATCTAGGGCAGGAGAGCTGCCAGCCTGGCCACCCAGGAGCAGGTGTGCAAGAGAATCAAGGGGGTCCACTGAGACCCCCGACCCTGAGCCCTGAGCTTACAATGGCCGTCCTGGGTCAGACCAAAGGTCCATCTAGCCCAGTAGCCTGTCTGCTGACAGCGGCCAACCCTAAGGACCCTGGAGGGGATGGACTGAAGACAGTGACCAAGCCATTTGTCTCGTGCCATCCCTCTCCAGCCTTCCACAAACCTTGGGCAGGGACACCACTCCTACCCCCTGGCTAATACCACTCCATGGACCCAGCCTCCATGACTTGATCTCACTTCCCTTTAAAATCTGTTCTAGTTCTAGCCTTCACAGCCTCCTGCAGCAAGGAGTTCCACAGGTTGACTCTTTGCTTTGTGAAGAACAACTTTCTGTTACTAGTTTGAAGCCTGCTACCCATTCCTTTCCTTTGGTGTCCTCTAGTCCTTCTTTATGGGAACTAATGAAGAACTTTTCTGTATGCACCCTCTCCACACCACTCATGCTTTTATAGACCTCTATCCTGTCCCCCCTCCGTCTCCTCTTTTCTAAGCTGAAAAGTCCCAGTCTCTTTAGCCTCTCTTCATATGGGACCTCTTCCAAACCTCTGATGATTTTAGTTGCCCTACCCTCTCCCCTCTCCCACCCTCTCTCTTCCCCTCTCCCACCTCCCTTTCCCAGTCTCCCCCAGTTTTGTTCAATAAAGACAGATTTCATTTTGGAAGACACGTTATCTTTATTTTGTACACCAAGAAGAGGGGCTAGAGAAGGGTAAGTGGAAGGAGATGAGGGAGGAATGGGGCACGAGCCCCCGATGGGGAGGACTGGGCTGGCTCTGTGGGTTTCTGGGGTTGGAAGCTCTCCTGCAGCCCCCCAATTGCCCCCTCTCCCCAGATGGCAGCCTGCGGCAAGTGCAGCCCGTCTGATGGCCGAGTGCTGTGATGTGCCCAGTGTGGGTAGTCCGGGCACTCCAAGTCAGGACTGCTTTGCAAGCGGGGCACCCCTGAGAACTGTCTGTCCGGGATGGGGGTCGGGACCCTTTAAACACAGCCCTCGGCTAGCCTGAGACAGCAGCTCCACGCTCTAAGTCCTCCTCTGATGCCCTGCCGGCACTGCTTCCGGCCATCCTTAAGCCCGGTTCAGGGTCCACTTAATGTGGACATGCTAGTTCGAATTAGCAAAACACTAATTTGAACTAGTTTTTTAGTCTGGATCCGTTAGTTCTAATTAGCTTAGTTCGAATTAACTAATTCGAACTAAGTTAGTTCGAATTAACGTTGTAGTGTAGACATACCCACAGAGAACATCTTATTGCCTCTATATAAAACCATGGTATGCCCACATCTAGAATACTGCATACAGATGTGGTCGCCTCATCTCAAAAAAGATCTATTGGCATTGGAAAAGGTTCAGAAAAGGGCAACAAAAATTATTAGAGGTTTGGAATGGAGAGATTAATCTTCCCATTTGAAGAGAGAGTAAAAAGACTGGCACTTTTCATCTTAGAAAAGAGGAAACTAAGGGGGGGATATGATAGAGGTCTATAAAATCATGACTGGTGTGGAAAAAGTGAATAAGGAAAAGTTATTTACTTGTTCCCATAACATAAGAACTGTGGGTCACCAAATTAAATTAATAGGTAGGAAGTTTAAAACAAACAAAAGGAAGTTAGTTTTTCTTCACACAACGCATATTCAGCCTGCGGAACTCCTTGCCAGAGGTGGTTGTGAAGACCAGGACTTTAACGGGGTTCAAAAAGAACTAGATAAATTCAAGAGGTTAGGTCCATCAATGGCTATTAACCAGGATGGGTAAGAATTGTGTCCCTAGCCTCTGTTAGAGGCTGGAAATAGGTGACAGGAGATAGATTAATTGATGATTCCATGTTCTGTTCACTCCCTCTGGGATATCTGGCATTGGCCACTGTCGGAAGGTAGGATATGGGGCTAGATGGACCTTTGGTCTAACACAGTATGGCCGTTCTTATGTTAATTCAACAAAGTACTCAAAATTATCACATACTTAAAGCAAGTGAGTACCCCCAATGAAGTCATTTATTTAAGCATCTTGTTGACTCAGGGTCTTGAGACTAATGATTTTTTTTTAAAAACCTCCATGATAGAAACAACTCATAGATCTTTTGGCCTAAAACCTGAACAAAACCTATCAGTACAGATTCTAGAGTGTGTTTATTTTGTTCCTTATGGTTTTTACAACAAAATTGTTTAAGTTTATTACAGAACAATTTGGACTGTGGAATAAAGAAAATTAAACAAATGTGTTCAATTATTGACATTTGCTTGCTATCCTGAGGAATACTAGGAGAGTTCCAGTGTCTATTTATCTTTATTACACTATTATGCATTCAGCTCAAAGGCTCTGCTGGTTCTCATTAACTCCCATCTTTTTCTTATTCCACTCCTTTTACTTGAATTTACTCTAATGTAAATAAGTTTTTCGGTGTAATTTCTTGAAATGCACGAGAGTTAAATAGGCTTTAGAAAATGTTTGGCCTTTATTAAAAAGTTTCACCCACACTTAGGCTGTATCTACACTGCACCCCTTTTCCGGAAAAGGGATGCAGATTAGACCAGTCGGAATTGCAAATCCGCGGGGGATTTAAATATCCCCCGCGGCATTTGCATTTACATGGCTGCCGCTTTTTTCCGGCTTGGGGATAAGCCGGAGAAAAGCGCCAGTCTAGACGCGATTCTCCGGAAAATAAGCCCTTTTCCTGAGGATTTCTTATTCCTACTTGAAAGTATAAGAAATCCTCCGGAAAAGGGCTTATTTTCCAGAGAATCGTGTCTAGACTGGCGCTTTTCTCCGGCTTATCCCCAAGCCGGAAAAAAGCGGCAGCCATGTAAATGCAAATGCCGCGGTGGATATTTAAATTCCCCGCGGATTTGCAATTCCGACTGGTCTAATCTGCATCCCTTTTCCGGAAAAGGGGTGCAGTGTAGACACAGCCTTAGTGTTTCCAAAGGAATACTCTCCTCTGAAAGAACATACATCATTAAAAAATCAGTGGGAAGCTCAAAACTTCTAATTTCCTTATATGATAGTGGAACTGTGATATTTATTTGTGGGGGAAAAAAAATCTCCCAACTTCTCATATGAAAATCTAACAGATGAGCAACATAGCAACATGTCCTAACAAAAAAACAAAGTGTTTCTATAAAATTACCTATTCGCTAATTTATGCACCCTTAATTGTGATGATCTCTCCTCAATAAATGTTACTGTTGAATTAGAAAGTTATAATACACAACTTGTCAGTGGTATGTGGGTGTATCGCTAGAACTTAATGTTCAGTACCATGCTAAACAGATCTTTTAAAAGCTGATGTGTGTTTGGTACAAAGTGTGTCCCTTCTTTGATCTCTATAGGGGAGTCTCACAAGCATCAATAACTGGGTGATGTAGGAAAGGGGATAGACTATCAGGTAGTCAAACCTAGAGCATCCCTGTCATCTACATTTAATACCAGCTGGTGAGGATGTGAGCCTAGAGCAGTGGTTCCCAACTGCCAAGATGCGAACTGCTGGCTGCTGGGCCACAGCACACTGCTTGACTATGCACATGGGGGTGGGGCCGAGGCAGAGTGGGCTGGTGCATGGCCCTGCCAGCACACAGACGAGGGCATGGAGGAGGCAGTGTGGAGCCCACATGGCCAGGTGCTTCCCATGCTGTTGGAGGAGGTGGAGGCCTTAGCCATGAACTGGATGCAGGATTTCACCAGCACTTCCAGGAGGGGTGTACGTAGGGCGGAATTGGCATGTGGAGTTGGGTGAGAAGGACGGGGCCGTGGAAGGCAAGCTGCAGCTGCTCAGCCATTGCCTGCTCCTTGCCTTCTGTCTGGCTAGGCCATGGCCACAGGGACATTGGTGGCAGCGTGTGTTCAGGAGCGGCCCGAAGCCGGCTGTGGCAGCTTGCGCCCCAGGCAGAAGGCACGATCGGCGCCCCTGCCTGCACAGCCATCAATGGCCATGATGTCATCATCGGGCACCCGGGCCAGCAGCGCCCTAGGCAACTGCCTATTTTCCTCACGAGCCGCCCCTGCATGTATTACCGTGGGAAAATTCCCTGCTGCGCATGCTCCCAGGCTACATGCCTGCACAAGCCTAGCCACAAAAAGTCCACCCCACCAAGTGAACTGTGGCCGCTCCCTGGTCTGGTCCTGGCTCCGGCCCCATAGGAGTCCATTGTATGGTTGCCACTAATGGTCCTGCTCATGAGATACTCAGCTGGAGGGGGTGAAAATAACAAATTTCTTACACAACAAAATATGTGTGGGGGGGCTCAAGGCAGGGGACTGGGAATATGCAGGGGTACAGGAGTCAGGGTTGGAGTGTATGAGGGGCCTGGGGCAAGGAGTTAGGGACACAGGAGTCAGGGCTGGGGGGTGTGAGGTTTGATGGATCAGTAACATTTTATTTGCATATTGACATATTCATTCTTTTCATAATGAATGTGCAAATAAACAAATAAAATGTTGATGGTCTTCCAAAAGTTTAGGTTTGCCAGTCAGCGATATAAAAAAGGTTGGAAACCACTGGCCTAGAGCAACTGCTGGATCTACACATCAGCTCCTCCTCCAAAATTGAAGGCCCCCCCGCCTTACTTTTTTTTTTTTCTTTTTGCAAAAAAAAAGGCTGGAGGTGGATGGCACGAGACAAATCGCTTGATCGTTGTCTTCAGTCCACCTCCTCTGGGGTACCTGGTGTTGGCCACTGTCGGCAGACAGGCTACTGGACTAGATGGACCTTTGGTCTGACCCAGTACGGCAGAAGAATAGACATGTGTATGAGGAGGTTACTCACCTTGGGTATGTCTACACTACCCCGCTAGTTCGAACTAGCGGGGTAATGTAGGCATACCGCACTTGCAAATGAAGCCCGGGATTTGAATTTCCCGGGCTTCATTTGCATAAGCGGGGAGCCGCCATTTTTAAAACCCCGCTGGTTCGTGGAATGAGGAGTAACGGTAGTTCGAATTAGGAAGCCTAGTTCAAACTACCTCGTTCGTGCCCCGTGTAGCCGCGCTGCACGGGGTTCGAACCAGCGGGGTTTTAAAAATGGCGGCTCCCCGCTTATGCAAATGAAGCCCAGGAAATTCAAATCCCGGGCTTCATTTGCAAGTGCGGTATGCCTACATTACATTATATAGACATACCTCTTGACAGTAACTGACGTTCTTTGAGATGAGTGTCCCCGTGGATGCTCCACATTAGGTCAGTGTGCTGCCACGAAGCCCTAGATCGGAGATTTCAGAGCAGTATCCCTGGGGCCGTGCATGCGTGCATCTGCAGCGAAATATTCCTAGGTGGAAGGCATCATGCATGCGCAGGGCCCTCCCTGCTGCTCCTCAGTTCCTTCTCTACCCCGGAACAATGCCTGTGAGGCCAGAATCCCGAAGTAGAGGAGAGGAAGGGAGGGTTGTGGCGCACCCACAGGGACACTCATCTCAAAGACCGTCAGTTACTATTGAGGTGAGTAACCTCTTCAAGAGACAGATGCCCCCGTGGGTGCTCCACACGAAGGGTATGTCTAGACTACATGGCTCCATCGACGGAGCCATGTAGATGAGTTTACTAGACATAGGGAAATGAAGCGGTGATTTAAATAATTGCAGCTTCATTTACATCAAAATGGTCACCGCGCTGTGCTGATCAGCTGTTTGGCGGCACAGCGGGGCAGTCTGGACGCGCCGTGGTCGACAAGGGAAGCCTTTGTCGACCACTCCGGTAAACCTCATTTCACGAGGCATAATGGAGCGATCGACAAAGGCTTCCCTTGTTGACCGCGGCGCCTCCAGACTGCCCCGCTGTGCCGCCAAACAGCTGATCGGCACAGTGCGGTGGCCATTTTGATGTAAATGAAGCTGCGATTATTTAAATTGCCGCTTCGTTTCTCTATGTCTAGTAAACTCATCTACATGGCTCCGTCAACAGAGCCATGTAGTCTAGACATACCTTAGGTGACTACAAAGCTATTCCTGGTTAGGGAGGCAGGGACTTTGGATCTGGCAGAAAAGCAGCGGAAAGGACTACCTTAGCAAGTTTCAGGTTGGAGAGAGGTCCCTGCATAAGTATGTAGTGCTTTGCAAATGTGTGGTCAGACAACCGTATAGCAGCTGCACAAATGTCTCTTACGGGTACTTTGCGGAGTAATGCTATTGAGGTAGCCAAGGCTCTGGTTGAGTGTGCCCTTATGCTATTTGGAGGTAACACCTCTGCTTGGGAATAACAGAGCTTGATACAGTCTGAAATCCAGTGGGAGAGTGTCTGTGATGAGTGGGCCTGGCCCTTATTATGGTTCGCTATTGTCACAAACAGTCTCAGAGACGCTCGAAAAGGTCTAGTCCATTGTAGGTAGAAAGAGACAGCTCTGTACACGTCAAGGGTGTGCATCTTCATCTCGAAGGACCGGCATGTGTTTTGGGGAAAAAGGTAGGAAGCATACCTTGGGGAGGAATTTGTGGTGAGTATGTAAAGTGACCTTTAAAAAAGGTGGTGTATGGAGGATCAGCCATTTGGGCTGTGATTTCTCCAACCTGTCTCGCCAAAGTAATGGCTATTAGAAAGACGGTTTTCATGGATAAGTGTAAAGAGGCGGTGTTATACAATGGATAAGAGGTGGCTGCCATTGATTTGAAAGGTAGACGACTTAAAGAGTTCAGTACTAAATGTAGGTCTCATGGTTGTGTTGGTGGACTCATGCCCAGACAAAGTGCCTGAAGACCCTTTAAAAACCTCTTAGCGAGTGGATGTGCAAATATGGATTTGTCATCTATCTTAACATGGAAGGTAGTAATAGTTGCAAGATAAACTTCAATGAAATTTATTGCAAGGCCTGCTTGTTTAAGATGCAGAAAATAATTGAGGATTGTGGGTAAGGAGGATATTGAAGGTGCTATCTGGTGGAGTACACAGCACATCAAGAATCTTTTCCATTTCTGAAGGTAAGTCTTACGAGTGTGCAGAAGGAACATTTGTACTTGTTGTGAAGAAATCAGTTCTAGCTCAAAGAACCATCCAGGAGCCATGCCTTCAGGTATAGTGAGTGGAGGTTTGGTTGGGTGGGAGGTAATACTTATGTTGTGTTTCAGGCACAAGTTCCACAATGCTATGGCCTCTGTGCAAAGTGCTCAAGATCAGGCCCCGCCCTGATGATTTATACAAAACATTGCTGCAACATTGTCTATGTATAGTATGACATGACTGTCAACAATGAACAGGAGGAATTTCACTCACGCATTCCTGATTGCACGGAATTCCAGGACGTTTATATGTAAGTTCTTGTTGCTGCTGGACCACAGGCCATGGGTTATGTGAATTCGTAGGTGGGCACCCCATTCTGTAAGAGATGCATCTGTCATCATGGAGACGGACAGTTCTGATGGATGGAAGGGGACTCCGGAACAAACATTTACTAATATTGGGAGGACTAGAGATTTGGATAATGGGCCTGTAAACCTGTCCCACCCAGCCCTATAAGCATCTCATGTGAAAGTGAGCGTTGCTGACAATTAATTCCATGCTGCCATGTGCCCCAACAGCCGAAGGCATTCAAGTGCCATTGTGCGGGGGTTGGATTGTAAGGTGTTTACCAAGGACACGATTTTTTGGCAATAGTCCGTAGGGAGGGATACGGTGGCCCTTGTTGAGTTGAGGTATGCTTTTATAAATTGTATCTTTTGTGTAAGAGACAGTGTTGATTTGGCTTTGTTTAATTGCAGGTCAAGATGATGGAATAGATGTCTTGTGATTGACAGTGAAAAGCAGGAGTCATTGTGTGAGCGTGCTTTGACAACCGCCAGAACCTTTGAAAAGACCCTTGGGACTGTAGCAAATCCAAATGGAAGCACTTTGTATTGGTAGTGTTGAGAATCTACAACAAAACGAAGAAAGTGTCTGTGAGCAGGGTGGATGGAAATGTGAAAATATGCATCTTTGAAGTCAAGGTACAAGAACTAATCATCCTGTTCCAACACCGGTAAAATAGTGGCAAGTATTACCATCTTGAATTTTTGTTTCTGAACAAATTTGTTGAGTGCCCAGTGGTCTAAGATGGATCTCCAACCTCACAATCTTTTTTCCGTAAGGAAGTAAGATTTCTAACCATTAGAGGAGTGAGGTTCTGGAACGGCCTTCCAAGGGAAGTAGTGGGGGCAAAAGATATATCTGGCTTCAAGATTAAACTAGATGGGTTTATGAAGGGGATGGTTTGATGAGATAACATGATCTTGGTAACTAATTGACCATTCATTATCAGTGGTAAATAGGTCAATGGAGGGATGATAGGAGTTACTATAGAGAACTTTCTGGATTTCTGGCTGGTGAATCTTGCCCACATGCTCAGGGTATAGCTGATCGCCATATTTGGGGTCGAGAAGGAATTTTCCTCCAGGGTAGATTGGCAGAGGTCCTGGAGGTTTTTCGCCTTCCTCTGTAGCATGGGGTACAGATCACAGCTGGAGCATTCTCTGCATCTTGGGGTCTTCAAAGTATTTGAAGGCTTCAATATCTGAGATATAGGTGAGAGGATTGTTCTAGGAGGGGGTGGGTAAGATTCTGTGGCCTGCACTGTGCAGGGGGTCAGACTAGAGGTTCATAATGGTCCCTTCTGACCTTAAAGTCTATGAGTCTATGAGTAATGGGAATACAAACCTTTGCCCCTAAATTGTGCAGGGACTGGTTCGAATGCACCTATGTGCAAGAGGTGTTCTACTTCTTATTGAAGTAGAATCTTGTGAAAGTGGCTCCTGAAGAGGGACTGAGAAGGTGGGTGGAAAGGGGGTAGAGACACAAAAGGAATAAGATAGACTTTCTCAATTATCTGGAGGACTCATCTGTCAGAGGTTATACATTGCCAGTTGTTAAAAAAGGATAACAATCGATGGTGGAACAAGTTAGCTTGCAACTATGGTGTTGGAATAGTTAAGAGGCTCTTACGACCCTTGATATGCTGTTCAGATTTGCTTACTGAACTGCTGCAACTGTTGAGAGTTGGTAGAGGAATGGCAGCGGCATTGAATTCTGCATCTGTTCTGTTGGTGTTGGTCTTGTCCGCTGTAATATTGAGTATACGGAGGGTATCAAAGTCTCGGGTAAGGCTGATATCTGTACTGTCATCTTCTAGGTACCTGGTTGTGGATCCATAAAGAGCAAAGCGTTTCACTGGAATCCTTCATGGAATGAAGAATTTCATTGGTGTATGCTGCAAACAACTTCTGACCATCGAAAAGATCTTTTACCATAGATTGGATCTCTTCAGGGAATGGACTGGAGTTAAACCATGAAGCCCTTCTCATGACAACTGCTATTGCTGTGGATTGTGCAGCCACATCAGCAGCATCTTGCAATGCTGTTCTAGCAATCATGTGACCCTCCAATACCAATGCTTTGAACTATTGTCTTTTAGCCTAGGGAATATCTGCAATAAAGTCAATTAGTTTGGTATCATTTCTGTAGTCATATTTGCTTAGTAAAGAAGCATAGTTGGAAATGAGAAATTGTAAAGTGTATATTTTGCATTCAAATGAGTCAAGTCTTTTGCTGTCAAGGTCAAATGGGGTGGACTGGAATTGTTGCTGCTTTGTTTTCTGTTGTGCAGCCTCCACCATGAGAGAGATAGGTATTGGGTGAGTAATAAGAAACTCAGATCCCTTGGGCGGAACGTAATACTTTTTATCTGTTCTCTTAGCAGTAGAAGAGATTGATGCCTGAGTCTGCCACATCCATTATTGCTGGATTAATTGGCAGTGCTATTTTAGATGACGTTAGCAAGTGCAATATGACAGGTAAGTACATGTTGATTTTTGACGACCTCCTGCAGAGAAATGTTTAATTCAGCAATGATGCATGTAAAATGGTCTTGGGGATATGCAACATCATCTGAGGAAGTTGGAGCTGGAGGCACGGATGCTCCCTTCATTGAGGTGGGTTCAGTTAGGTCCAGGGAGGCACCCTCATCTTGCATGTGTGGGTCCCCTTCTTGTATTTGTTTAGAAGGAGAACACTGCACTTTGTGTCATTTCCAGACATGGTGGTGCTTTTGATCAGACTGCCATCTGTCCCAATATTGCCAATGCTGGTATGGCATGGGGAGTGGTACCCAGAGATTGCCATAATATGGTGGCACGTTCTCAAATTTTTGGTAAGGTCTAGAAGAGTAAATAGTCTTATCTGTGTAAGGAGAATTTTCTGGAGAAAACCCCCTAGAAAATTCATCTTCAGATTCGGATGAAAATCTTTCTGGAGAAAGTGATCTCCGTGATGTTAACATAGCAGGAAAGTAATCAGGGTCTAAAAATGGTGAGTTGAAAGTAGATGAGACTAACAAGTCTCTGTACTGAGTGTAGTGCTCAGCTGGTGTTGAGGGTGCCATATTGGGGAGCACTGATGCTATTTGAGGCATTGAATTGTGCCAGCGTTAGGCGCCTCTGTGGTGAAGGTGTTCTGATGCTGCACCAGCAAAATCATGTCTGTGCCAGTTGCTGCAGTTGATGAGGTAGGCAACTTGAAGACTGATACCTCAGAGCATGGTTTAGCGCATGTCGCTTTGTTAGCTGCGCTGGTGGTTCCTGAGATGCCCAGAGCCTCATATGTGCTGAGACGCGGTGCCACCACTGTTCTCATCACTGGCCATGAGGGAGATGGCCGTTTCAGTGCCGTAGCCTACTGAAGTAAGAAGGTGGTTCACTTTTTGGTGGGCTTTTTGGCTCCACGTTGTTTATGTTCCTCAGGCTGTTGGCCTGGGTCAGAAGCCAGTCTGAGAGAATTCTCAAGTAAAATTAGCATGAGACAAGAGTTCTCTGTCCTTTCCCGCCCATGATTTCAACTTTGCACAATGAGGGCATTTTTGTGATACGTGCTGCTCTCCGAGGCATTGGACACATTGTGAGTGCTCATCCAAGATGGGGATAGGTTCTTTGTATGATGAACAGTGTTTAAAACCTGGTGAGCCAGGCATGATGGTGAAACAAGTCAGTAACTGCAGGAAGGGGTTAAATGGAAGAAAAAACTTATCCTAATCTAGTGGTTTTTTTAAGCTAACTAACTAACAAGCTAATTAACTGAGGAAAGAAAACTTGGAAAAGTACTTGAAAAAGTATCTAAATGCAAAGAGGCTAGGGAGCACTGCTGAGCTCCGTCTGCAGCCGGAGGCAGTAGAGAAGGAACTGAGGAGCAGGGAGGAGGAGGCTCGCACATGTGCGATGCCTGCCCACCAAGGAGCATGCTGCTGCAGACACATGCAGATGCAGATGCATGCATGGCATAGCCCCAAGGGCACTGCTCTGAAATCTCCGATCTAGGGCTCAGCGGCGGCGCACCGACCTAATTTGGAGCACCCAGGGGACATCTCTCAGAGAAGAACCAGTGTGTTACCTCTATGTTTTCAATTCATGAGCAGAGTGAGTTTTGGCTTGTGCACTAATGTTGAGGTAGTGTGTACTTGTTTGGATGTGTGCCACGGTGGCACCCAAGTTATAAACCTCTCCCTTTTCCCCTCTGCTGCCATGTCTTGCATCCTCCCCTCGCCCTATCTGCTCCCCTGGTGCCTACTGCTTCCCCCTCCCCATTCCTCCCACTCCTCTGCCGTCCTGACTCCTGCCCCTTCAGCAGTCCTGGGACTTGCCCCACCTCCCCATCCTCTCTGGACCCTGCACCTGCCCTACCCTTCCCCACTCTGCCCATTGCTCTTCTAGATCAACTCCTCCATCTACAACCTGCCCTGCCTCTCTCCTCTGCCCTCTGCAGCCCATTCCTCTCCACTCCACTCCACTCAACATGTCTGCCCTTCTGCTTCACCCCCACAATCTCCTTGCACCTGCACCTTACCTTACACCATGCGCCCTCCTGGTGCCTCCCCCTTCCATCACTGCCCCTGCCCTCCCAACACCTGCCCCCCCTCCTCTTTCCTTCCTGGTGCCCACCCCCTTCACCACCCTCTTCCCCTCTTCTCCTCAAGCCCCTCTGTGCCCTCACACATGACTTGCTTCAACTCCTGCCTTCCTCATGCCTACCCCTCCTTTCAACCCCTCTTCTCCTAGCACCCACTCCTTCCCTTTCCTCTCCCAACATCACCATGTTCTCACCCCCACTGACACCTTTCCATTCAACCCCATCCCTGCTCCTAATGCCCTTTCCCCTCATTGTCTCCTCTTGGCCCCCTGGCATTTGTCTCTCCTCCACCCTTCCCCTTGATGCATTCCCCTTTCTTCTCTTGTCCTGGCCCCTCCTTTCCCCTCAGCACAAGCCCCTTCCTCTGCTCACCCCCACCTTCTCTTTAGTTATCCCCATGCCCCCTTCCCTCACCTTCCTCCATCCTGACACCTGCACCTATCTGGTGGGGCAGCATGGCGGGCAGCTGCCCCATGTGCCAGAACTTTTTAGTGTTGTGGCCCAGGCTCCAGCTCTAGCAGCCGCCACTCAGGCTGCATGATGGCCGCCCAGCTGCGCCCAGGGTGGGCAGTCACCCGCCACATGGCCCAGCCCTCCCAGGAACAGCAGGGGCCACAGCTGCGTAGCTCTGCTGAGGGGATTGGTAGGAATGAATTTCTCAGTGCACACCCATGCAGGTGCGCACCCTGCGAAGAACTAAACCAGTGGTCCCCAACCATTTGAGGTTGCCGGGCGCCAGGGGGCATGGCCATTCACCCACCGGGCGCCAGAGGGCAGGGACACTTGCGCGCCCGGGAGCAGGGCCCCCCCATAGCCACGTGCCTGAGAGCGGGGCGCCCCCAAGCGCTGCGCGCCCGGGGCCGGCGCCCACCCCAAACACTGCGTGCCCGGGGCCAGCGCCCCCTCCAAGCGCCACGCACACGGGGCTGGCGTTTCCCCCCAAGTGCCGCGCACCCGGGGCCGGTGCTCCCCTCCTGCAAGCGCCACACACCTGGGGCCAGGCCAGCCCCGAGCACTTGTCGGGTGCACACAAATGCCCGTGTTGAGGACCACTGAACTAAACTAAATCCTTGGGCTTATAAGAGAACATTATAAGACACTCAAACCATAATCCATGACAACATCCTTCCCTCACTCTAAAGCAACCTAGGAAAGCTGCACCAGAGAGATAAAACAACAGGAGAGCTTCTAAGAGGCAGATTAAGTCACACGGACCAATGGTGACTCAGGATACTAAGGTGTAAGAGAGAGTCATTGAATAAAGGAATGTGAATTTGATAGTAACTTCATTAACAAAAAAAAAGTTATGATGAAAACTGCAGTCCAATTTCAGCCCTGATATAGTCCCGATAAGCTTATTGACACCCAGTATCTTTTATATTGATGAGCTAAGCTAAAGTACTAGTATAAAAAGTTACACAATGGAAAGAGAAGGATAATTTCCCTATGTAAGATATTCAAAAATCAAATGGAAGAATAAAAGGAAAAAATACTGAAAAGAGAAAGAAGGGCAAAATAAGGAGAGAAAGAAAGACATCAGAACACAGAAAACAGAGACAACAGAAGGCGCACTTGCAGTAACGGAATCTGTACCATCAGAAATATCAATTTTTTAATGTGACAGGAAGAAAAGCTACTTATAGGATAAAAGTAATGTAAGTCTTCCCAAACAGATCAATTTCAAGGTCTCCATAAAAAAATAGTTGATCAAACAGTTGATCCTTCAGAGAGTCAGAAATACATTTGTAGAACATTAAAACTGGAAGGAACCTCAAGAGACCATCAACTCCAGTTCTGTTCACTCACAGCAGGACCAAGCACCATCTAGACCATCTCTGACAGGTGTTTGTCTAACAACTTTTCAGTGCATGACCCACCCTGCTCAATGAAAATCTTTCTACAGACCACCAGCCAACCACTCATGATGACAAAATGACTTGGCTTATCTGTAAAAACCTTAAATACCAAATTATTCAAACTAGGCTACTGCTTCATAAAGACATAAATATGCAGCTATAACATAAGGGAGTGTATATAACTGGTAAGAAAGAAAATATTATTAAACAAAATAATTAAACAGATCTAGCATTTTAACTGTATCATCTTAGTTTACCAAACTTCATTTTAAATAAAGTGAAATATTACATTATGTCCAAAACTAAAGGTTTTGACATCTTTATTTATGGCAGGGATGAGGAACCTTTTTTTGGGTCAGGGGCCGCTCACCGACAGAAGGATCAATCTGAGGCCACAGAGAAGTTAGAGACACCTCACTCCCCAGCTGCATAGAGGGTGGGAAGGGAGACAGAAGCGAAGACAGAGATTCAGGTCTTGCCACAGGCCAGGTTAACTCTTCCGGAGTAGATTTTGTGGCACTTCCCTGGGGTGGAGCCAAAAATGGGCTCTGGGGTGGAGCCAAAAATGAGGGGTTCAGTGTGTCAGAGGTGGCTGTCAGGATGTGGGGTGTATGAGGAGATGAAAGTCTGAGGTAGAGTGTAGGAGGGAGGTAGAGAGCAGGAGAAAGGTGAGGGTCTTACTGGGAGGTTGGCTGCAGGAGGAGGCTGAGAGTGAGGGATCTAGCCAAAAGGCAGGGTGAAGGTGTGAGGTATGGGCAGGAAGGAGGATTCAGGAGCAGGGTGGGGATGTGGAATCTTGGGGGGGTGAGGGTAATGAGGGTGTGGAATCGAGTCATGAAGGTGATTGCGGTGCTCACCTGGCTCCACGCACCCCGCTGCTCCTTTGGCCAGCATTCCTGTTGAGCGATTTCCTACACTGTCATTCCCACAGGTAGGGGAAGAGGGAGTTGCAGCACATGGAGCCGCTTTCTCCCCCCATGCGCCAGATCCAGCCTATGAGGATCAGGTTCCTTTCCCCGCTACCCGCATAAAAGCTGGCACTGGTGCTCCAACTACATGGAGAGGGGGTACAAAGCTGGAGTCCCAGCCCGTGCTGCCCACTGCAGGAGGAGCCAAGTCCCAAGTCACAGAGCCCACTTGCAAGATGGTCACAGATCACTAGTGGTCTGCGGACCATATTATGAGAACCACTGGACTAACCTGCTCTTAAAAATCTCCAATGAGGGAGATTCCACAACCTTCCTAGGCAATTTATTCCAGTGCTTAACCACCCTGGGTATGTCTACACCACAAAGTTAGTTCGAACTAACTTTCATAGGCGCTACACTAGCGCTCCGGTAGTTTGATATTTAATTCGAACTAACGGAGCGCTTAGTTTGAACTAGGTAAACCTCATTCCACGAGGATTAAGCCTAGTTCGAACTTACTAGTTCAAATTAAGGGCTGTGTAGCCCCTTAATTCGAACTAGTGGGAGGCTAGCCCTTCCCAGCTTTCCCTGGTGGCCACTCTGGCCAACACCAGGGAAACTCTACTGCCCCCCTCCCGGCCCCGGAGCCCTTAAAGGGCCACGGGCTGGCTACGGGGTTTGTGCCAGTTGCAAGGCTGCCAGCACCCGTGCCAGCACACCCAGCAGCTGACACCCATGAGCCAGCCACCCGATGACACCCAGTCCTCCCCCTCTTCCCGGGACCAGCCTGGCGGCTCCCAGGAGCCTGCCCGGGGCCACAAGAGGCGGGCGCCCGCGTGGTCTAGTGCGGAGATCGTGGACCTCATCGAGGTTTGGGGGGAAGCCTCCAATGTCCACGATCTCCGCACTAGCCACAGGAACGCGGCAGTCTACGGCTGCATGGCTGCCAGCCTGGCCGCCAGGGGCCACCAGCGCAGCCGAGAGCAGGGGCGCTGGAAAATTAAGGACTTGCGGCAGTCCTACTCCCAGGCCTGCCTTCCAGGGGCCGACCCGGAGGTGTGCCTCCACTTACAGGCTCTGGACTGCATCCTGGGGGCTCATGCCATCCCTACCCCCCGGGAGGTGATAGACCCCGGGGCAGAGGGACCGCTCCCAGACACGGAGGCGGAGGAGGAGGGCTCCGAGAGCCAGGAGCCTGCCGGCAGCCTGCCTAGGACCCCCGAGGCACCACACAGAGTCATGTGTCGCCTGTGTCGTCCGAGGCCGGGGAGGCATCCACATGTGAGTACCATCATGCTCCCCTTATGTGTACGGGGGGCTGGGGCAAGAGGGAGCCCAGGGACCGTGCGCCTGGGCCTTGCCCACCATGGAGCAGCAGCTAGGGATCCTGCAGGGGCCCTGGCCTTGCAGAGGGGAGCTGGGTTTCACACACCTGGGCCCCTGGGATAATTGACCGCTGTTCTTGTTTCACCACAGCCGCAGCACCCGGGACTGCAGGGCGCAGCACCCCGCCTGCAACAGCCGCCCACGCCCGGGCCAGCAGGAGAGCCAGGAACCAGGAGGACTACCAGAGGCAGCACCTCTGGTTCCTGGAGCACCAGCTCCGCATCCAGGACCACTGGGTCCAGGAAGACCTGAGGCTGCACCGGAGGAGCTTGGAGGCACTGGAGGAGCAGGGCCGTGCCCTGCGAGGCCACCTCCAGAGCCTGCTCGACCGCTTCCCAATTCCTCCTGCTCCGGCTCCTGCTCCCCCTGCTCCCCCTCCTGCTCCCCCTCCTGCTTCCTCCACACCCCCCATCCCTCCTGCCCCACCCTCCACAACCATTCCCCACCAACGCCCCCAGACCCGCAGTGTTGTGAGACAGGAGAGGCAGCCGGACCCCCACCCCTGAGCTTTCCTTTCCCTTCCTCCCTTCCCTCCCCTTCCAACTCCCTCGTCCCAGGTTTCCCCCTCCCCTCTCCCACCGTCCTTCCTCCCTCCCTCCACCCCAGTTATGTTAAATAAAAAGACGTTTTTGTTTGAAAAACAAGTGTCTTTATTTGACAGTAGGTAGGGAGGGGAAAGGGGAAGGGGGTAGGGTGGAAGAAGGCCCCAGTGGGGCATGCAAGTCCTCCTCCTCCACCAGGAAGCTCTCCCTCAGGGCTTCCCGGATCCGGACGGCCCCCCGCTGGGCTTCCCGGACAGCGGCGGTGCGGGGCTGACCGTAGTGTCCAGCCATGCGGTCAGCCTCAGCCATCCAGGCTGGCAGGAAAGCCTCCCCCTTTCTCTCACATAAATTGTGGAGCACACAACATGCTGCCACCACGGGAGGGATGTTGTGCTCAGCCAGGTCCAGACGGCTGTCCGGCATGGAGAGCTTCCAGAGGGCGATGGCCACCCGCTTCTGGAGGGGGATGACAGGCCTCATGCGAGTGTACTTTCTGCGCAGAGCAGGGGCGAGCCACTCGCAGAGCTCCAGGAAGGTGTCCCTCCTCATCCTGAAGTTCTGGGTCCACTGTCGGTCTTCCCAGCGCTCCAGGACGATGTGGTCCCACCAGTCGCTGCTGGTGTCCAGATGCCAGATGCGGCGGGACACGCTGGTGCCAGGGCGCTGCCGCGGCTCCTCCACGGCCCCCAGGGTGGCCAGGTGGAGAGGCAGGGGGCTGACGTGCACCAGGTGGTGCCAGGCAGCCTCGAGCCATTGATGGCAGGCTTGCAGCAGCAAGTCCAGAAAGTGCACCAGAAGGTGCAGGGCGAGCTCTGGCTCCATGTTGCCACCTGCGGCAGCGTCCCCGAAGGGAAGCACCAACACAGACGGGCGCAGAGACCAACGCTTTGCTGTCCCTCGGCGAGGTTGGCAAGCGAGCAGGAAAAGCTGAGAACCGGCTGTCCGAGGGGGGGTCCCTTTAAGCACGAGCCTCAGATAGCCTCAGACAGCAGCCACACAACGCAACTACTGACCTGATGCCCTGCCGGAACCGGTTTCAGCCGCCCTTAAATGCACCCCTGCATCCAATCAGTGTGGACGTTCTAGTTCGAATTAGCAAAACGCTAATTTGAACTAGTTTTTAGTTCTAGATGCGTTAGTTCGAATTAGCTTAGTTCGAATTAACTAATTCGAACTAAGTTAGTTCGAATTGGCGCTGTAGTGTAGACATACCCCCTGATAGTTAGGAAGTTTTTCCTAATGTCCAACGTATGCTCCCTTGCTGCAATTTAAGCCCATTGCTTCTTGTCCTATCATCAGAGGTTAAGCAAAGTAATTTTTCACTCTCCTCCTTGTAACGACCATTTAGGTACTTGAAAACTGTTATGTCCCCTTCTCTTTTCCAGACCAATGAACTCAGTTCTTTCAATCTTCTCTCATAGGTAATGTTTTTTAGACCTTTAATCATTTTTGTTACTCTTTGCTGGACCTTCTCCAATTTATTCACATCTTTCCTGAAATGTGGAATCCAGAACTGGACTCAAAACTCCAACTGAGGCCTAATCTGCACAGAGTAGAGCAAAATAATTACTTTGCATGTCTTTTACAACTCTCCTGTTAGTACATCCCAGAATGATGTTTGCCTTTTTTTGTAAAAGGATGACACTATTGACTCATATTTAGCTTGTGGTCCACTATAACTCCACTAGGTCACTTTCCACAGTATTCTTTCCAGGAAGTTATTTCCCATATTGTATGCGTGGAACTGATTGTTCCTTTCTAAGTGGAGTACTTTGCATTTGTTCTTGTTGAATTTCAAATCCTTTTTACCTCAGACCATTTGTTCAGTTTGTCTATTTCATTTTGAATTATAATTCTATCCTCCAAAGCACTTGCAACCCTTCCCAAAATAGCATCATCCACAAACTTTATGTGTACTTCCTGTGCCATTATCTAGATTATTGATGAAGATATTGATTGGAACCAGTCCCAAAAGTTATCCCTGAGGAACCCCTCTCATTATGCTATTCCACTATGACTGTGAACCATTGATAACTACTCTCTGGAAACTGTTATCCAACCAATTATGTACCCATTCTATAGTAGCTCCATCTAGAATGTTTTTGCCTACTTTGTTAATGACAAAATTCCCTAATTTATCACATTCTGTATTTGAGATACCACATTAGTCGTTAATGTTGAGAGGAAATGAATGTGGGAAAGAAGATACAAAGAGGCACAAAAAGTACTCTGGGATCATATCCAAGGACATCAGCAAGCCTGTTACAATCATCATCTGAGCCACCATGGGGGAATGAAGGATATCTGTTGGCTGATGTATGAAGAGACAATGATGCCTACTTTCTCTGGTACAATCCATGTATTTTCCTATTTGGCACAACCATAATAGAGAAGTGGAGGATGGAGGCCCATCACATAAGCAACAGTGCTGGAGGAGGAAGTTCTTTGCAAAGCATGAGTCTTCTATTAGAGAACCTGGAGATACAGGAATTGGCAGAATGCAATGAGCAGGAAGACTTGATGCATTCCTTAGAACAGTGGTTCTCAACCTTTCCAGACCACTGTACCCCTTTCAGGCACCTGAGTCATCTTACATATCCTAAGTTTCATCTCATTTAAAAATTCAGGCTTCAGCTTCAGCACTGCACATTAGGGCTTGGACTTCAACTTTCAGCACGAGTTACCCTGCAAATCTAATATCTGCCCTCACAATCCTATTAAAATGAATGTGCCCACAGTTTGAGCACTGCTGATCTAGTATATATAGCAGTGTAAACATAGGCATTTGCTTCCTCCAGGCCCAGGGATTGTGTGATGGGAGTCCGCAGCTAGGGTTGCCAGGTGTCCAGTTTTCTACCGGACAGTCCGGTTTTGGGGCCCTCTGCCTGGTAAAAAAATCTAGAAAATACCGGATATGTGCAATGGATGGAAGCCTGGCAGGGGCACAGGGAATGACTGGAAGGCGGGGCACGATCGGCGCTGAGAGCGCTGGTTGCGTGTGAGGAGGAGGAAGGGCAACCCAGTCCATGCTCCTGCATGCTGGTCAAGCCCGTGGTGGAGCCACAGCCGGACTGACTCACGCGAGACAGGAGCGCCCTGGAATCTGCACATCCTGGGTCAGTCCTGCTCCCTGCCGGCTGATTCACTCCCCCACCCCCTCCTAGCCAACCGATTGGTTGATTCTCCCTGACTTCCCCTCCCGGTCTTCCCCAGCCAGTCCTTCCCTCCCCGCCGCCAGCTCTGCCTCCCGCTGGCCGGTTCCTGCTCCAGATCTTCCCCAGCCAGCCCCACTGCACCCCCCTGCCAGCCCTGCTTCCAGTAGCCAGTTCTCCCCTCCTCCTCTTCCTGAGCTCCCCCGGCCAGCTCCACCCCCGCCGGCCACCACCACCCCCGATATCCAGGGGCCAGCCCTGTTCTGCCCAACCCCTCCCCACGACCAGCCTTGCTTCCCATTGGCCCCCCCCATCTGCCCCAGCCAGCCCCGTTGTCCCCCCCCCCGGGACCGGGAAGGAACTTGTGGTGGCATTAGTACGGGGGCACCCATGAAGGAGGTATTAGGTGGGGTATGAACCCCAGGGAGACAGAGGCAGGGCAAAGGAAGGGCGGAGTGGCATACCCCAAACCCTGACCCTGCCACAGGTTGCTCGACCCTCCATCCTGCCCCTTCCTCACCTATTCCCCCCTTCTTCCCCTGAGTGCACCTCAGTCCCGCTCTTCCCCCTCCCTCCCAGAATGCTGCAAAACAGCTGATTGTGATGGGTGCAAAGCACTGGAAGGGAAGGCGAAAGGTAGAACTGCTGGAAGGCTGGAGGCAAAAGTGGGAGCTAGTTGCCAGTGGCAACTACGCATCTGCTATTTCTCTCTGTGGGTGCTCTGGGGCTAAAACACCATCTCAGTCAGTGCCTATGAGTATGAAAAAGTCATTGTCTATATGAAGTTTTACTTTGAATTGACTTCACGAGTGCTTTTTATGTTGTAAAACTATCAGTTGATGTATCCCCTGGAAGACCTCTGCAGACTCCCAGGAATACATGTAACCCTGGATGACAAACACTGCCTTAGAAGGAATAGCCAGCCAGTTCTCCCATTGAATCCCAAGTTAATGTGAGTTTTTCCTCAGCAAGGACTTCAGAAGAAGGGAGTATGCTAGGTAGTTAATCTATTTTAAATAATGATGTATGCTGGTTCTTCACTTCTGGTTTCTGTTATTTTTAAATTATACCCTCCAATCACAGAATAATAAAAAATGTGTACCAAAACCTCCATTGTATTTGCTTGTGGATAAATAATAACAGTTGAGATATGGTCAACACCTGTATTATGACCAAGCTAAAATTCACTCATATACTATTCTGCCCTGACCCTTTCTTGCCTTTGGAATTTACTATCCTTGAATTTCCTGCAAGGAGTTCAGCATACATTTCTATCTAAAAAATGACACTAAAAATGATTTGATCATCATAAAACAAGAATCTACTCATTCATATCAAGTTAACTTCATGATTTAGGATGCATTTACACAGAGCAACTACTTTCATATGAAACAACATTAGCATTGGATTACATCCAGATCGTTATCTAGACTGTTTGCTAGATAAAACAAGCAATGTCTTCAGCTCTATTACCAAAAGGCAATGTTTTTCCCAAGACTTGTTACGGTTTTTATTATGAATGGGTAAGCAGATAATTTAAAAAAGGATGGGGGGAGATTGTATTCTTGGTTGCAATTTTATCCAAAGACAGTTTTCTTTTAAGTATGTAAATATATTTTTTCTTTACTATTTATAATTTAAAAAATCATTCTTCTACTATTTCACTGATGAGAATTTTCTAAAGTTATAAAATTAAGAAAAAAATGCCAAAAACAACCCAGCTCCCAAACTGCGCTATTACAGGAAGTCCCCGACTTACGCGGATCCGACTTATGTCGGATCCGCAGTTACGAATGGGGCTTTTCTCGCCCCGGGGCAAGAAAAGCTGCTCCGCGTCTCCCTGGTCTGCAGGCGCGCCTGTGCTGTCCCGCTGCCGGCTTCCCCTGAGGCTTTGCAAAGCCGCGAAGGGGCTGGGGCTGTGGGACAGCCCAGGCGCGCCTGGGCTGCCCGAGCCCCTCCGTGGCTTTGCAAAGCCTCGGGGGAAGCCGGCAGCGGGACAGCCCAAGCGCGCCTGGACTGCCCGGCTGCCCGAGCCCCTCCATGGCTTTGCAAAGCCTCGGCGGAAGCCGGCAGCGGGACAGCCCAGAAGCACCTGGGCTGCCCCGCTGCCCGAGCCCCTCCGCAGCTTTGCTCCTCGTCTTCCTGGAGACCCCCCAGCAGACCAGGGAGACACGGAGACACGGAGAAACTGATCAGCGGCTGACTACAGGAAGCCCGAGGCAGAGTTGCTCTGCCCCGGGCTTCCTGGAATCAGCCGCTGATCAGTTTCTGCAGCGGCTGACTTGGGGACACCTGGGGCTGAGCAGCTGGGGTGCTGCCCGGTTGGTCCCCGCAGCGCTGCCCCTGCGGGGACCTACCCGGCAGCGCCCCAGCTGCTCTGTTCTAGGTGTCCAGATTCAGCTGCTGTTGAAACTGATCAGCGGCTGATTCCAGGCAGCCCAGGGCAGAGCAACTCTGCCTCAGGCTTCCTATAGTCAGCCGCTGGTCAGTTTCAGCAGCGGCTGAATCTGGAAGCCAGTTCCGACTTACATACAAATTCAAATTAAGAACAAACCTACAGTCCCTATCATGTACGTAACCCGGGGACTGCCTGTATAACAGTATCCTGTGGCACTATAAAATGACTGGGAATATATAAGGCATACATAGAACATAGCAGTTTGGTAGAGACTCATTTTCAAAGTGGAATAGTATTATCCTGTCACTGCACTTTACTCTAGTAACCAAATTATTTTAAAAAACAAAAGGAAATAATACAAAACATTGGTTAATTCTCCAAAAGAGAAACTTCTGATATTCCACTACATCACATTTTCATTGTGTAATAAAAAAATCTGCATCCCCACTATTGCACAGAAAATATATAATTGTGTCTTTATCCTATAAGCAATGCATTCATAATATGTATGACTTACTAAAAGGGTATTATATAGTACATCTATGAATAAGCTAGTTTTTGAGTAAGTGGAGATTGTTTCCAAACTCTGAGTAAACATACATGTGCATGCTATTCATACTTCCCAAAACTGCAATCCACTTTTCATATGTTCCCTGATCTAACTAAGTATCAGGAGACAAGATTCTATAATCCAAGAACAGCTTGGTTCAGCACAGAAGGCACTGTTTTACTTTACAGAGTAGCCCACAGGTAGCAAGGTAAGGCACTGCACCCCAGAATAGCCAAAGCACATTGTGATCTGCCCATAGCTCCTGCCACTTCCAATATAGACCCACCTGCCACAGCATTCTCATAACCTGAAGAGTGCACCAGCAGTTAATGCAAGTCTCTCTATTTCAGCCCTACAACTTCCCACAAAGCTGGAGTAGTCCAGGGAGCTTTATGGATTCTTTATGGACACTTTATGCCAGTGGAACACGTAATATGACCACAGCATGATCTAGAACGTGGCCACAAGACTGTTTCTGTTTATATCTAGCACCAAATCCAATTTTTAAAACTACTTTCCTGCTTTTCTAAAGCCTACATCTATTTCTGACTTTATAAACCAGCCATACTCCAGATGTCTCACTTCATTCCTACCTCCAATCTATCACCTCTTTCACAAACCTCCACAGCTGGAGTCTACTTCTTTAAAAAAAGAATATTATAGATTACCCATTTATATCTAATGATCTTTTACAATCTCTTTTCTGAAACACATTACTATTTCTTCTACATAAGAAATTTTCTTAGTACAATATTGTTTAGATTTTTAAAAACGTTTCTATACCAGAAATAACCCCAGTGCAGAAACAGCTTAGGCCTGCATAAAACTGCTTAAAGGTGTAGTTTATTTGACTTGGGGAGCCAATATAAGCTATACACTTTTTTGCCATGTCTGCATTAGGAGGATCTGTCAGTATAGCTATGCCAGCAAACCTTTTCTAGTACACCGGGCTAAGGACTTTAATAATGATGTCATGTAAGGATGTCATTTAAACTGAAGCTGTCTACTCAATCTCCTCATGTTACTGTATTACTCAGATTCTCCAAAGACCTTGTGAAGATCCTCCAAGCAAACAAAGAGGGAAGTGAAGACCTGATATTAAAAATGCAAAAGTAGGAAAATGTTTTTTTAAATGTTTATAAAGCCACATTTCCACATCAAAATAGAACAGTAAAGAACACAACAAAAATTATGAAGCAAAAGCAAATAAGATGATTAGATACATAGATTTAAAAACTGTCCTCTACACTTTAGACCATAAGAAGAGGTTACTCACCTTGTGTAGTAACGATGGTTCTTCGAGATGTGTCCCCATGGGTGCTCCACTCAAGGTGTCGGGTCCCGACCCGGCACAGCTAGTCAGAGATTTCCAAAGCCGTAGCATGTGTGAGAGCAGCACACAGCGTTCACACCTTTGCAACGTCTCGCGGTCCGTCCCCCCCCTCGCCAGTTCCTCTCACCACTCAGACTCTGAAAGAGAAAAACCAGAAAAGACCCAGAGCGGGGAGGAGGGTGGGACGTGAAGCACCCACAGGGACACATCTCGAAGAACCATCGTTACTACACAAGATGAGTAACCTCTTCTTCTTCTTCGAGTGGTCCCCATGGGTGCTCCACTCAAGGTGACTACAAAGCAGTAACCCAGAATGCACTCTGGGTCAGTTATTTTCTACTGTGGATAAGACTGCAGAGGCCACCGTGGTATCTGAAGCCAACCTCCTACTTATGGCATAATGATGCGCGAAAGTTACAGTAGAGACCCAGGTAGCTGCATAACAGATGTCAGTGAGGGGAACTCCCCTCGCAAATGCTGTAGAAGTCGCAACTGCTCGCGTAGAGTAAGCGCGAGGTAAAGAAGGAAGAGGCTTGTTCGGGATCGAACGACAATTTGTAATACAAAGCGTAATCAATTTGGCAATGCACTGGGTGGAGAGTGCCTTGCCCTTGGATCTCTGTGCCATTGACAGAACAGCCTGTCCGTCTGCCACCATTGGCAGGTTCTGTCTATATAGAAAGATAGTGCACACCGGACATCAAGCATGAGGAAAAGAGCTTCCTTATTTAAAGAATGAGGCTTGGGGTAAAAAGCTGTGAGGACAATAGGCTCATTAATGTGAAAAGGAGAACAGACCTTGGGAATAAAGGCCGGGTGTAATCGTAATGTTACCGCGTCTTTGGAAAAAATCGTGAAAGGGAGGCTTGCCATCAAAGCCCCCAGCTCACTCACTCTTCTCGCTGATGTAATTACAAGTAAAAACACAGTTTTCATGGTTAGCATATGTAGGGAAACCGATGCTAGTGGCTCAAAAAGAGGGTACATGATGGTGTCCAGCACTAGGTTGAGATTCCAAGAAGGGGAAGTATCAGAGGGGTAGCTGTGTTAGTCTGAATCTGCAAAAGCGACGAGGAGTCCTGTGGCACCTTATAGACTAACTGAAGTGTAGGAGCATAAGCTTTCGTGGGCAAAGACCCACTTCGCCAGATGACATCATCATCTGGACCCATGGGAAGGAGACTCTGGAAGAATTTCACCATGATTTCAACAGCTTCCACCCCACAATCAACCTCAGCATGGACCAATCTACACGGGAGGTCCATTTCCTGGACACCACGATACAAATAAGTGACGGTCATATCAATACCACCCTATACCGAAAACCTACCGACCGCTATACTTACCTGCATGCCTCCAGTTTCCATCCCAGACACACCACACGATCCATTGTTTACAGCCAAGCACTGAGGTACAACCACATATGCTCCAACCCCTCAGACAGAGACCTACACCTACAAGATCTTCAACAAGCATTCTGTAAACTGCGATACCCACACGAGGAAGTGAGGAGACAGATTGACAGAGCCACAAGAAGGGGAAGGTGCCCTTCATGGTGGGTATAAATTCATGAGCCCCTTTAAAAACCTCTTTGTAATTTGATGAGAGAAGAGCGAGGAACCTTCTACTGGATGGTGGAAAGCATTAATAGCTGCCAAATGCACCTTTAAAGATGACAACGCAAGCCCCGAATTTCGTAGATGTAGGATGTAGTCAAAAACATGATGCAGAGGAGATAGAAGCGGCTGTACATTATTCTGAAGACACCACTTGGAATATCTCTGCCATTTTGCAAGGGAAGTATTTTGTGTAGATTCTTTTCTGCTATGCAGCAGTATCACTTTGACCTGTTCAGAACACAGGTTTTCGTCTCCTTTTAACCATTCAGGAGCCATGCCGTCAGATGTAACGACTTGAGTCTGGGATGTAACAGCGAGCCTTGTTCCTGAGAAAGAAGATCTTGGTGGAGAGGGAAGGGTCATGGTGGCTGTATTGACATTTTGTGCAAAAACGGATACCAGGCTTGTCTGGGCCAGGCTGGCACTAACAAAATGACGGTCACCGCCTCTGCTCTGATTTTCTCCAGTGTTCTGGAGATGAGGACCGTGGGGGGAAAAGCATACAGGAGTACCTTCTTCTAGCCGACCAGAAGTGCATCACCGAGGGAGCCCTTGCCGAGCCCTGCTCTGGAGCAATATAGGCGACACTTTTTGTTGTAGGTCGTTGTGAAAAGGTTTACTAGGGGCATACCCATTTGCGAAATATTGCCCGAATCACATCTGTCCTTATATCCCACTCGTGGCCCGTGGGAAAACGCCTGCTGAGGGAGTCCGCAATTACATTGGTGGTGCCATGTAAATACGATGCTATTATGGTTACGTTGTTCTGTATGCACCAATTCCAACACCACACCGCTTTGGCGTATAGGGAGCGTGATCATGCTCCTCCCTACCTGTTCACATAATACATCGCCGCTACGTTGTCCGTCAGTATTCTTACTGTGAGACATTTGATATGTGGGAAAAATGTTTGCATGCGTAGAAAATTGCTCAGAGCTCTAGTCGATTGATGTGAAGACGCCTCTCGATGAGAGACCATTTGCCTTGGATTCATTTATTGGCCATGTGAGCATCCCAGCTGATGAGTGAGGCATCCAATGTTATTTGTGCCAATGGTTGTTGTCAGTGGAATGGAACTCCCAACAAAAGATTTCGAGCTTTTGTCCATCAACACAGAGATCTTTGAACATGCAAAGGTAGCCATACTGTTTTGTGAATGTCAGGCTTCACAGGAACATAAACCATCGACAACCAGTGTTCCTCAGACGGAGTCGTGCATAAGGAACTACCACGGTGGCAGCAGCCATGTGTCCCAGGAGACGGAGGCAATTGTGAACAGACACACTCACATTCCCGTTGAGTATGGTGATGAGATCTTTGATCACCTGAAACCTCTCCTGCAGTAAGTATGCCCTAGCCGTGAGGGAATCCAGGTTCACCCCTATTAACTTTATAGTTTGCATCAGGGTTAGTGTTGATTTTTGTTTGTTCAGGAGAAGACCGAGGGATTCGAATGTGCGTTCGATCGTCGCCACCATCTGTAACGCTTCTTGCTCCGTGGAACCTTTTATTAAGCAATCGTCCAGGTACGGGACTATTACCACTCGTAGCCAATGCAGATGAGCCGCTACGACAGCCAGGGTCTTTGAGAAAGCTCTGGGCACTGAGGCAAGACCGAACGGCAGAACTCGATACTGAAAATGATCATCATTTATCACAAATCGGAGAAAGCGCCTGTGAGCAGGATGTATGGCTATGTGAAAGTACACGTCTTGTAAGTCAAGAGCAGCAAACCAATCCTTGTATTAGAGGGATGGGATTATGGAATTCAAGGTCACCATTTTGAAGCGCTGCCTGTGGAGATAACGATTTAGGCAGCGTAGATTGAGAATGGGTCTCCAAACCCCTGTTTTCTTTTCCATTAGGAAGTACCTCAAATAGAAGCCTCTTCCCTTGAACTGATCTGGGACCCTCTCTATCGCTCCGATGGTGAGGAAACGATGGGCTTCCTGCCGCAGGAGGCCTTCGTGAGATGGGTCCCTGAAAACGGACGGAGAAGGTGGGGTGGTGGGGGAGATGGAAGTGAAGAAGATGGTGAAGCTGACCTTTAAGACTTCCAGCACCCATTTGTCCGATGTAATTTTGACCCATTGGTGATAATAGGGTCGTAAACGATGGTGGAAAATGGGATGTGTGTGTGCAATAACGACTGGCAGAGTTCGCATGCCCTCGACAAAGAAGTCAAACTTGCTGTTTTGAGGCGGATGTGCTGGATGCTCTAGGTGGTTGTGGGCGCCTTTGCTGAGGCCGCTGTCTAGGGAGAGATTGGTCAAACATGCGGTTTTGCTGTCTACAAGACTGGTAATCATACCCTCTCTGGTACGGAAAATAACGACGACGACAGAATGGTGGGACATACATTCCTAGTGTACAGAGCGTCGTTCTTGAATCTTTGCCAGTATGAAGTACCTCATTGGTCTTTTCCGCGAACAGTTTTATCCTGTTAAACCGAAGGTCTTTGACTTTGGAGTGTAGCTCCTCAGGTACCGCCGCTGTGGCAAGTCAGGACGAGCGTCTCATAGACACTGCTGTTGCTACTCCTCGAGCCACCGTGTCTGCCACATCCATAGCTATCTGGAGATTTGCTTTCAAGCACACATAGCCTTCCTTGAGGATTGTCTGTAAGAGCTCTTTATTGGCCCTCGATGTTCTCTGGGCCAACTCTGTAAGCTTCACGATATTATCGAAACTATGGTTTGCCAATAGAGCCGCATAATTTGCGATGCGAAGAAGTAATGTGGCCAATGAGTATACTTTGCGGCCAAATATGTCTAATTTCTTGGCCTCCTTATCTGCCCCTACATTTTTTAGCTGCAGATTCTTAGCCCTTTGTAGAGCTGCATCGACAACCAAAGAGTTTGGCTGAGGATGGGTAAAAAGAAATTCTGAGTCTTTAGATGAGACAAAATAACGTTTTTCCGCCGGTTTCGAAATTGGCGTGGTCGAAGCTGGGGTATGCCAGATTTCTGCTGCCGACTGGAGGATTGCCTCATCAATAGGGAGAGTGACCTTAGATTGTTGTTCAGGATGTAAATTTCTCCAGAGTTTGAATTGCTTCATCGGGACATCTGATAATTGGATGTCCTGCAACTGAGCCACCCCCCTAAAAAGCTCCTGAAATTCTTTTGTGTCATCAGGAGGAGAGGAATCCCCCGCAGACACAGCATCGTCTGGGGTGGATGACGAAATATCCTCCGAAGATACAGGATGCGGGTGATCATCCATATCAGAAATTTGCCCTTCCTCAGGCTCCAACAGTTGAGCTGGGGCCAAGGGGGTCTCCAGATGAGATTTCTCCCTTTGACAATCCTGGATCGGAGGTGACTGTCGTGGCCCATAAGAGGTATGGCAGCAGCACAGATGGGAATGGGGCTGAGATCTACCGTGCCCATAGGATGAATGGTGACTCTTGTGGTCAACGTGCTCAGGGGACGACAGTCGTGAGGAATATCTGCTAGCATACCTCCTGTGATAAGATCTCGGAGGGGAGTAGCTAGGTGAGCAAGATCTATATGATGATTCCCGGTGATAATAGGGGTACCGGTCATAATGATCAGAGTGACAAGACACTGATCTCCATCATGGAGAGTGCATTACATGACTGTGAGATGCTGAATAATCTCTGACCTCCGCTGAATGACACGGCGAAAGCGAAGGTTCAGGGGAAAAAATATATACAGTGAAATCAAGTGCCTTGGCATTGATTTTCTAGCCGCCTTTCATAGAATCATAGAATCATAGGACTGGAAGGGACCTCGAGAGGTCATCGAGTCCAGCCCCCTGCCCTCAAGGCAGGATCAAGCTCCGTCTACACCATCCCTGACAGATGTCTATCTAACCTGTTCTTAAATATCTCCAGAGAGGGAGATTCCACCACCTCCCTTGGCAATTTATTCCAATATTTGACCACCCTGACAGTTAGGAATTTTTTGTAGGGACCTTAGTTGTATGAGCAGATTCACGTTCTTCTGATGGTAAAGAACGGGGGGAGAAAGGAGGGGATTGACCCTCCGTCAGGTGCACTGTGCTACCGTGCCGCTGTGCTGGAATACTACACGGCACCGTGGGCAGCTCTGTCTCTGCCGAGACTATTGACAGAGAGCAATTCCTCGGTGCTGACTCGGCGTGCTACGGGGCGCTCAGCCGTCGGGCCCATTCGTGCTCCTCTCCGGGCTCGTCCCTCATTGCCGACTCTGGCATCGGCTCCGGCTTGCCGCAGCTCATCGGTGCCGCTTGCGATGCCACTAGAGTCTGCGGCTGCATGGACGTTGCCGGTTCAAGCACCTCTGGCTGTGCTGATCGCTCACGGTGAGATGCCGAGCGCTTACAGGGGTGAAGAGCTGGTGCCAATGCTGACCGGCTCGGAGGTGCGGGCATAACCGATAGCACCCAGCATGATCTCTCCGGCTGTCCCATCACTCTGGACGTACCCGGCTTGTCTCCATGACTAATCCGGGACATTGAACCGGCTGGAAGAGAGCTCTTTTCCTTTTTGTCACCAAAGAGCTCGTAGGAGAAGCTCTTTTCCTTTTTGTCACCATCACTGCAGGCGATTGCGCTCTCCTTTTCTGCCCTGCGGGAGGTTCTGAGCCATGATCATCAGAAGGCTGTAAAGCCTTATCGCACAGCAGGAGTTTTAACCACATGTCTCTCTCCCTGCGTGCTCTCAGTGTCAATTTCGCACAATGGGCGCATTTCTGTGGGACGTGTGATTCCCCTAGACATCTGATACATGTCGCATGCCCATATCAGACGCAGGCATCATGTCCTTACACTGAGTACACCGTTTAAACCCGGGTAACCCAGGCATGATGCTCAATCAGCGTAACTATATACAGTGACTAAACTAAGAAAACTAAGAAAACAGTAACTAGAAAAAAAGTGGAAAAAAGTGGGGTTTTTTTGCTTTTCTGAGGAAAAAACTAACAACTAACTACCTATAAGTACTAGAGTTAAACTATTTGTGGTTTTTGTTTTTTTTTTTAAACAGAATGGCTTTCTCTGAAGAGATAAACAGCGGTCCGGCAGCAACCACAGGCAGTTGAGAGAAACTGGCGAGGGGGGGCCGGACTGTGAGATGTTGCAAAGGTGCGAACGCCGTGTGCTGCTCTCGCGCATGCGCGGTCCGGCTGGCTACAGCTCTGGAAATCTCCGACTAGCGGCATCGGGTTGGGACCCAACACCTTGAGTGGAGCACCCACGGGGACCACTCGAAGAAGAACTAATCCTTTCATGAGTTGAGGAACTCCTCCCTCTTGCCCAATTAAACTATTTGAAATCAGACAACAACTGCTAGGTGATATTACTATTTCTTAATAACAGTTTAAAACAATAGCCGCTATTAAGAGCCTCATTTTCAGAGATGGTGAGTAGCAGCTCCCATTTTCTTCAGCTAGAGCTGTGAGTTCTCAGCATCTTTGAAGGTCAAGATTGCTATGCAGTTTTCCAGCAGGGCTACATCTACACTGGCATGATCTTGCGTAAAAACTCTTTAGAGCAAGAGTTCTTGCATTAAAGTAGTTGCTCAAGAGAGCGTCTACACTGGCATGTGCTTTTGCACAAGAAATGTGCTTTTGCGCAAGAAAGCTCTGATGGCCATTTTAACCATAGGGCTTACTTGCGCAAGAAATTCATGTTGCCTGTCTACACTGGCCTCTTGAGCAAGAACAGTTGCGCAAAAGGGCTTATTCCTGAGCGGGAGAATCAGAATTCTGGCACAAGAAGCCCTGATTTCATACATTAGAACATCAGTTTACTTGCTCAAGAGCATGCGGCCAGTGTAGACAGGCAGCAACTTTTTGTGCAAGATGGGCCGCTTTTGTGCAAGATCGCGCCAGTGTAGACACAGCCCAGATGTTTTCCAAGATTTATTTAGACAGAAGTTTTCTGAGGTCCAAGGAGTAGGGCATGTGTAATAGTGAAGTTTATGTTGGAGTAAATGCAATGAAACTGGGAAACTTCACCAGAAGAAACATTAGGACCTTCACACGCTACATTTGGAAGTTTTGCTGAAGAAATTATTTCAAGTTCACTGTTCATGTCAAGTAGGGTTAATGTGTCTATAAAAGTATCCAAAAGACACTGTATCAGTAGCACTTACAGATGATAAAACAAATAATAAGAAAGTGGCTGTCAGACAGGACTCCGTTCACAATGAATGACTTTTTAGTTAATCATACTTTATTTTTTTTCTGATGCTCTGAGAATTTTGTACAGAGTACTAAATGTTCAGTATTCCAGATATTCAGGGTTGGGTGGCAATATTGATTTAGAGACATGAATAAAGATTGCCATATTAGGAGAAATGACCGGGACAGTTCAGGAAAAAATGAATAAGAATAGGCTTGATTGAAGTATACAGAATAATTAATGATGTATAGGGGATAAAATGAGCTCTGTCATAATAAAAGAATAAGAAAATAATAAATGAAATAGACAAGCAAACAAATTTGAAGACAAAATACTTTTTACACAATAAAAAATTAATCTGTGGAATGCAGTACCACTAGTTATCACTGAGATAAGGTACATCTGCACTGCACGGCTATTTCAGAATACCAGAGGTATCCCAAATTAGCTATCCCACATCTACACAAGCTGCCCATTATTTCAAAATACTTTTTGAAATACCAAGTGCGCTATTTTGCCATCACGGTAAAAGTCATTGCATGAGGGTTAAGGGATGGCTCGCAATAGCATGTTATTTTCAAATATGGTGCTTTGTAGACACACCACATTTCAAAATAAGCTGTTTTGAAATAAGCACAAATTGTGTTTCTTATTTTGAGTTTAGGGTGCTGGGTAGACGCATCTATAAGGAGCTCAGTAGGATTCATAAAAAGGATTAGACATTTATAAGGATAATAAGAACATCCACAGATAAGTGAAAAACATTTTAGCAGAGATATAAACACTTATAACTTCAGGGCATAAGCAAGCCACTAAGCAATAAGAGATAGGAAAAATCTCCCCTTCGATAACCATCTACAATGTAGTTTGGTGAACCTTCTTCATAAAAGTCTAATATGGGCCACTGTCACAAACAGGATACTGAGCTAGATTGACCACTGGTCTGTACCAATATGGCCATTTCTATGTTCTTAATATTTTATACATGTTAATTAATTGGGGCTAGCCAGGAGTCACAAGGTACTATTTTCATTTATTACTTGGATGATCCTCTTATAAACAAGTAGAAAGTGGGTTGTTAAAATATAACAATTAAATAACATATGCAGACCTGACTGCAAAGGCTGTCTTCAGGTACTCATTCAGTTCCTTTCTTTCTTTGCTTAAAATACATTTTATGTTAATATTTCTGAAATCATTTTGAAATTAGTTAGCTGCACACGTAACCTCATCATTTAAATATTTGTGAAAAGCAAATAAAAAAGATTTAGCAAAAGCAAGTAGATTTTCCTCTTTCAAGCAATTCACCGAACAGTTTTGTACCCACTGCTACTACCAATTGGTGCTGAAAATGCACCCATTTTCCCCAATGTTGATATCCTCTTCAGTGGAAAAAAAGATATTCTGACAGCATAAACTGATCTAATGCTGAAAGAGGGCTAATTTGCTGAGTTACCTTTTCTGTTCCACAATCCACTTCTTCAATATCAGATGTTCTTGCTGAACTATTTTTGCTGGGATAAAGGAATGATTTATCTATTCACTTTCCTAGGGAGCTCTGCTGAGGGTTAACAGGATTTCTTTTTCTGCATGCCAATCTACAGCTTTTTCAAATATTTTCCCAGATAAATACTCTCACTCTACAAAATTTTGCTAGATTTTAGCAGCTGCTTATCATGGCCATCCATGGACATAGTCACAGATGTATTTTTATACTGCATTTTGCAAACATAACCTTAGCAGATCGTTTCAGTGCATCTTTTCAGGCATCTAACTAAGGATGGGACTAGATTCTGCATTTTAGTCATTACAGATCTAAACAATTTATCTTCTGCAGACTTTTAAAAATTTCTTTCACCAAATTACTATAATTCTTTTTAAAAAGATGTGACCAATTTAGCAGATCTGCCTATATTATATTGCTATAAAATTATCTCTAAAAGATTGTATTTTTTATTTCTCTGGACCTTAAGGGCAATCTCCTTCTGATTGGATGATTATATCAAAGACATGACCAAAGATACAACAGCAGCAGTCACTTCATGAAACTGGACTTAACCTAATATTGCTTTCTGAAGCTCATAGAAATTCATTGCTTGTCTATTTGGATTACATTTACTAAAGTATTCTCTCTTTCCTATTTTCTAATTAGCTAATGTAGACTCCAGATGAATAAAAGAAATCCATCTTAGACCCAGAAGAGAAATACTCCACCCCTTGTTTTATTTGGTCTTTTCATCATAATTTCGCCAAAAAATCACTTTCTCTAAGGGAAAAAGTTAATCTGCAGTATACCGGTAGAAGTCCAAACTAAACAATTCTTCCTCTTAGCACTCAAAACACTTTAGTAGAATCTCATAATAATGGTTCTTTTAGTTACTTTTGTATTTTGGTCTTCTTTCTTTTTTTAGAGCTCTAAATAAATTTCAATCCAGCTTTTCCTGAATTTATGGCATAAGCGTAGTTTACTGCATTACATTTTAAAAAACATAAAACTAATCAACCAAGTTTTCAATATCTGAGCAATTAGCGTATAATTCATGTTATGAGCAGCAAGCTTAAATAACTTGGATTGATACCATCAGCATCAGGTTTCTCATATTTATTTTTCACAGAAGTGTAAAAATTCATTCTGACTGTGCAGGAACCATTTTGGCCCCAATCCAATTGCATGAGTTCTTCTGCAGGAATTGCAAAGAATGTGGTGTGGGAACCTTCTGACCTGTTAATGGAAATTTGGAATAGAAACAAGATACCTTACCTTCAATACGCTCCTTTACAGCATGCCAAGAATTATGCTTAAATCACTGGAATAAATTTTGCATGCAATTCTCTCTAGCACTGGAATGAGAACAAACATTTTTTTCAAATGGTGACAATTCAGTGCTCCAATACATATCATGCTCATTAAATACTTGGATTGTATCTTAGCCTGAGTATGCACTCAGAAAAATAGATGTATAATCATATTGTTTTAGAGCACAAATTTGCTATCTTAAGATATTTGAAATCTTCAGAAGAAACCGTTATGATCATCTAGTCTGACCTCCTGTATCATACATGCCATGGAACTGCCCTAAAATAGTTCTAAAATATATGCTCTATGAAAGTCATACAATTTTGATTTTATAAATGGTCAATGATGGAGAATGTATCACCACCTTGGTAAAATGTTCCAATGGTTAATTATTTTCACAATTAAATATTTTATTTCCAATCTGAACTTGCCTAGCTTTACCTTCCAGCCATATGACAGTGTTATTCTTTTCTCTATTAGACTGAACAGTCCATTGTTAAATATTCGTTCCCCATGTAGATACTTACAAGACATAATCAAGTTACCTCGAACCTTCTCTTTGTTAAGCTAATTAGATTGAGCTGCTTACATCTAGCACCATAAGACATGTTTTCTAATCATCTGAGCATTCTCATAGCTCTTATCTTCACCCTCTCCAATTTGTTCTTGAATTATGGGCACCCAGTATTACTGCTGCAACCACATCAGTGTCAAATATAGAGATACAATAAACTCTCTACATCTACTTGAGAGTCCCATTTATGCCTCCCCGGACCTCATTAGATCTTTTGGACACAGCATCATACAGGAAGTTCATGTTCAGCTGATGACCCACCATGATCCCTAATATTTTTCCAAATTATTGCTTCCCAGGATAGAGTCTCCCATGCTGTAAGTAGGGCCTGCATTCTTTGTTCTCTCATTTATTCTTAGCTGTTTTAAAAGGCATGGTGTGTGCCTGCTTCAGTTTACAAAACTATGCAAATCACTCTGAATCAGTAAAACCTTTCCTCTTCACTATTTACCATTCACTCAATTTGTGTGTCATCTGTTGTTTTCTCCCAGGCTTTTGATAAAATGAAAAGGCCCAACAACCAACCCCTTCAGGAATGAATTGGAAATACATGTATTTGATGATGATTCCCCATTCACAATCACATTTTGAGACTTTTCAATTAGCCAGTTTTTAAACACACATGGGCTACATCTAGATTGCATCCCTTTTTCGTAAAAGGTATGCAAATTAGACATATCGCAACTGCTAATGAAGCGGGGATTTAAATCTCCCCCGCTTCATTAGCATAAAAATGGCTGCCGCTTTTTTTCCGCACAGAGGTTTGCCAGAAAAAAGCGCCAGTCTAGACGCGGATCTTTCGGAAAATAAAGCCTTTTCCGAAAGATCCCTTATCCCTTATTTTAAGAGGGATAAGGGATCTTTTGGAAAAGGCTTTATTTTCTGAAAGATCCGAGTCTAAACTGGCGCTTTTTTCCGGCAAAGCTCAGTGCCGAAAAAAAGCGGCAGCCATTTTTATGCTAATGAAGCGGGAGAGATTTAAATCCCTGCTTCATTAGCAATTGCGATACGTCTAATTTGCATACCTTTTACAAATAAGGGATGCAATCTAAACATAGCCTTAATGTGTGCCATGTTTATTTTAGATCATTCTTTTTTAAAGTGTTGTGTGGTACTCAACTCCAATACCTTTCATAAAGTATATAAATGTTAACACTATTATCTTTCTCTACCAAACTTATAATCTTATAAAAAAGATATTTAAAATCCAAAGATATCCAATATATTGACCTACCCTACAGAATAAAATCTAATCCAGTGATGAACTATTTTGTACATTATGTTGTCTGGCAACAATGTAAATACACACTTTCAACCAATTTTACCATACACTGAATCTTGATTGTGATGTGTATATTTGAAACAGAATATTTTAGATGGCCTGAACATGGTACTCTGAAATCAAGAATCTGTGGCTACCAAAAAAAGGCCAGACTTAAAAACAAGCAAACCAGACCTTTATCCAGTTCTCTTTCCCAGACACAAAATTCCATGCCACATTCACACATGTGATACACTTAGGGAAACTTTTACTAACTACATATGCTTAGAACTGTCGATGCTGGCACTAGTTTGAAAACTCACCGTACTGCTAATGGAGAGCAGAGACATCTATCCATCTCAGAAATGCTTTGAAAGTGCATCTTCAAGGAGCATTCTATTCTCTTATAAGTTAGAAGATCTGGGGATAAGAATTAGGGAAACACAAAAGGAGGCATAAGAGGGCAGAAATCCTAGGGATAAGATGGGGTAGGGACATTGGCCCACATACTCTTCTTAATTATACAGGATGAACCTCTCTAGTCCAACACTCTATAGTCCAGCAACATATGTGGTGTGGCAAGATTTTAGTTATCCAGATGTCCACTTATCCTGGGTGAGTCCAAGTTTCTCACAGTCCCATACAGTTTGTTTACAGACACTAGTCCTGGCTCCCAGCATTCTGCACTATTACTTAGCTCTAATTTACCCTTAGATGTCTTCTAAGAGCCCAGAAACCAGTGGAAGTGTTGGTAATGGCACTAGACAATACTGAGCTCCCGTGGTCTGGCAAATTCTCTGGTTTGGCACCAGTCAGGTCCCAAGGGTGCTAGACTAGAGAGGTTCAACCTGTACTGCTGTAAATTAGGAACACCACTAAGAACAGAATTTGGCTCAGAGATCTGTGGAGAAGACATGGTAGGGAGACAGAGACCCTCAGAAGAACAAGGATAAGAGTGAGATAGGAAAAGAGCCCTTACATGCAACAGAACCACAGAAGTCAGGGGATACTAACTCCTGTCATGGGTCATAATGGACATCCTTTCAAGAGAGCCTATAAAAGCCATGTTGCTGCAGCCTGCAGTAGGTAGAAGATGAAGGAAATATGACTCAGATATAAAAGTTTAGAGCCTACAGATCCACTCAACAAATGCAAAGTGGCCCAACCTTATAATAAGAGAGTAATTCTACCTGAATGGCCAACAGGTAAAGCCCATACATCTTCAAGTATAAGATCTTAATGGGACTGCAGAAATGAAGTTGATGCACATGATGGGATTCCATACAAACATCAGAGAATAATATTCCACAGTGTGAGGTCACAAATGCTAAACATAATCTGAAGTGTCCATCTAAGTACTGAGAAGGGCAACAACAGTACTTGAGATAATCTATTTTTGGTGAGGCATAATTAAGTTATTGAAGATAAAATTGTCGAGCGTGAAATCTGCAACAAATACGGGGACAGAATTCAAAGGAACCACTGAAATCACATATGATTTAAGAGCAATCTTGGTCCAAAGTTGGCAGAGCTCGGTTTGAGATAAATATTTTCTCTTAACAGTGTACTACTAATTTTTTTTAAGTGAGATGTTGAACAATATATCAAGTACCAGCATTGTAAAGCAGTTTGTCTATCCTGGGATTTACACTGAATTAGTAATAGATAATTGCCTACAATTCTCCAGTGGCTCATTTCAGTAATTTTTATACATTAGATCAAGCAGACCACATCAAACCCGTGTCTACAGTTTAAACAAGCTAGCAGAAAAATCACTACACATAGTGAACAGGGAAAACAAAAGGAATATCTGGAGAGGGAGAAAATTTGGGTCAGAACCACTGAGAAGGAATATGGAGAATAAGATGGAGCAGGGAAATTAGAAGATATGAAGAAACAACAAGAAGAAATGGTGCGTGTTAATAGAGATGAGAGAGGGCTAGAGGAACAGAGTATCTAGGAGAGAGAGAGAGAGTGCACATACAAAGAGTGAGACAAGGAAACATGAAGAGAAATGGGCTGTCCAAAAGGGGGGGAGACAAGCTGAGGAATATACAGAAGACTTGGTAAGTAACTTCTTCTCCTTTCCCTCCTTGTGCAGTAATGATGGTTCTTCGAGATGTGTGTCCCCGTGGGTGCTCCATTCAAGTGTTGGTGTACTCACATGCTGGTGATCAGAGGTTTTTCCCCTAGCGGTGCCTTCCCATGCCACACGTGCACAGTCGTTATCACACACTGTTGTGTCTGCCAACAGCGCAAGTGGTGTGAGTCACTCCATTCCCTTTCTACCAAGGAATCCATCAAAAGACTCCAAATAGAGGGAGGAAGGGAGAGTAGTGGAGCACCCACAAGGACACACATCTCTAGGAACAATTGCTAATGTACAAGGTGAATAACTTCTTCGCCTTCGAGTGGTGTCCCTGTGAGTGCTCCAATCAGGTGACTCTAGAGCACTATGCATGGTAGGAGGTGATGGCCTTGGGTAGCAAGCATAGCAAGCCCACGGACTAAATTGGAATGGGACCCTGTTGTAATGTGTAGTATTGCGCGAAGATATAATGGAAGAACCATTATAGCTCAGTGGTTTGAGCATGGGCCTGTTAAACGCAGGGTTGTAAGCTCGGTCTTTGAGGAGGCCATTTGGGGCAAAAATCTGAGAGGGATGGTACTTAGTCCTGCTGCAAAATCAGGGGACTGGACTAGATGATCTTTCAAGGTCCTTTCTAGTCTTAGTATTCTATGAACCAAGTTGCAGATGACCTGCAGATGTTTACGAGGGACACATTATTGAGGAAGGCCATAAATGTTGCCACTGCTCCATGATCCACTGGGACGGGGGGAACTTGTTGCGAAGCTTGTAGCAGGTATGGCTTACTTAGGGTATGTCTACACTACAAAGTTAATTCGAACTAACAGCTGTTAGTTCAAATTAACTTTAATAGGCGCTACACATGCAAACCGCTAGTTCTAACTTAATTCGAACTAGCAGAGCACTTAATTCGAACTAGGTAAACCTCATTCTACGAGGACTAATGCCTACTTCGAATTAAGTAGTTCGAATTAAGGGCTGTGTAGCCCTTAATTCGAACTAGTGGGAGGCTAACCCTTCCCAGCTTGCCCTGGTGGCCACTCTGGGAACAACCAGGGAAATTCTTCTGCCCCCCCTCCTGGCCCCGGAGCCCTTAAAGGGGCATGGTCTGGCTACGGTGCCCATGCCAGGTGCAAGCCTGCCAGCACCCAGCCAGCAGACCCTGCACCTGACACGGCATGAGCCTGCCACCCAGCCCTCCGCCTCTTCCCGGGACCAGGCTGGCGGCTCCCAGGAGCCTGCCCAGGGCCGCAAGAGACGGGCACCCGCCTGGTCTAGTGCGGAGATCGTGGACCTCATCCAGGTTTGGGGGGAGGCCTCCAACATACATGACCTCCGCACTAGGCACAGGAAAGTGGCCGCCTAGGGCAGAATAGCTGCCAGCCTGGCCACCAAAGGCCACATGCGAACCCAGGAGCAGGTTTGCGTGAAAATCAAGGAGGTCCACTGAGACCCCCACCCTGAGCCCTGAGCTTAGAACAAAAGAATGGCCGTACTGGGTCAGACCAAAGGTCAATCTAGCCCAGTAGGCTGTCTGCTGACAGCGGCCAACACCAGCTATCCTGGAGGGGATGGACCGAAGACAATGACCAAGCCATTTGTCTCGTGCCATCCATCTCCAGCCTTCCACAAACAGAGGCCAGGGACAATGGCTAAAAGCACTCCATGACTTTATCTAACTTCTCTTTAAACTCTGTTATAGTTCTAGCCTTCACAGCCTCCTGTGGCAAGGAGTTCCACAGGTTGACTATTTGCTTTGTGAAGAAGAACTTTCTGTTATTAGTTTGAAGCCTGCTACCCATTAATTTCATTTGGTGTCCTCTAGTCCTTCTATTATGGGAACTAATGAAGAACTTTTCTTTATGCACCCTCTCCACACCACTCATGATTTTAGAGACCTCTATCATATCCCCCCTCAGTCTCCTCTTTTCCAAACTGAAAAGTCCCAGTCACTTTAGCCTCTCCTCATATGGGACCTGTTCCAAACCCCAGATCATTTTAGTTGCCCTTTTCGGAACCCTTTCCAAGGCCAAAATATCTTTTCTGGGGTGAGGAGATCACATCTGTACACAGTACTGAAGATATGGCGTACCATAGTTTGATACTTCCCCTCCTCCTTCTTCCCCTGGCTTCCCCCTTCCAGCTCCCTCCTCCCAGGTTTCCTCCTCCCCTCTCCCATCCTCTCTCTTTCCGTCTCCCACCTCCTTTTCCCAGTCTCCCCAGAGGTTAATCCCCCCCTCCACCCCCTGTTTTGTTAAATAAAGAGAGTTTCTATTTTTGAACACACGTGTCCTTTATTTTTTACATCAGGAAGGGGGGCTAGGAGGGGTAAGTGGAAGGAGATGAGGGAGGAATGGGGTACGAGCCCCCGATGGGGAGGACTGGGGTGGCTCTGCGGGCTCCTCAAGGTGGAAGCTCTCCTGCAGCCCACCGATTGACCCGCCCGGATGGCAGCCTGCGGCAAGTGCAGCCGGGCTGATGGCCGAGTGCTGTGACGTGCCGAGTATGGGCACTCAGGGCACTCCAAGACAGGACTGCTTTGCTGTCCCTCATCGAGGTAGACAAGCAAGTGGGGAACCCTAAGAACTGTCTGTCCGGGGTGGGGATCGGGTCCCTTTAAGCACAACCCTCGGCTAGCCTGAGACAGCAGCTCCACGCTCTAAGTCCTAACCTGATGCCCTGCTGGCACTGCTTCCGGACAGCCTTAACTTTGGTTCAGGGTCCACTCAATGTGGACATGCTAGTTCGAATTAGCAAAATGCTAATTCAAACTAGTTTTTAGGTCTAGATGCACTAGTTCGAATTAGCTTAGTTCGAATTAACTAATTCGAATTAAGTTAGTTCAAATTAGTGCTGTAGTGTAGACATACCCTTAGATATTTGCTGTGCTGAAATAGCTGACCCCAGTGGTAGAGATAAAAAGTATGGTGGATGTTCATAATTGTCTTGTGCTGTCCAGATTAAATGACATAGCTCAACATATGTCCAGGGTGTGTCGGATAGTGTCACTGATGGAGTGGTGGAACTTTAGGTAAAATGTGTGTAAGTAAATAGTTTCATTAATATGGAAAGAAGAAATTACCTTCAGTTGAAATTTTGGATGCGGATATAGTGTAATCTTTTCCCTTACAGAAGACTGTATAGGGCGAGTCCACCCTTAGAGCTGCAATCTCGCCCATTTGCCTACCCCACATATTCATGACCAAAAATGCCACCTTTGTAGTCATATGGTGAAAGGAGCAAGTTGCTAACGGCTCAAATGGAGGACACGTCAGTGTTAATGACAAGCACCAAATCCCATGGTAGTACCAGTGGACACAGATCGGGATGCATCTTGTGTAAGCCAGAGAGGAAATGCTTAGTAGTAGGCAAAAAAATCGAGGAGGCATCCACTAGGTTATGAAAGACCACAGTGGTTGCTAAATGAACTTTTATGGACTTAATGGACAAACCAGCTTCATTCAGGTCCATGAGGTACTTGAGGATGGTAGATATAGATATGGTGGTAGGGTGCAATTGCCATTGACAACACCATGCCTGGAATTGCCACCATTTGTTCTGGTACATGTACCATGTGGAAGGATGACAACTATTCAATAGGACCTGTTTTACCCTCTCAGAACAGGTGAGTTCTTCATTTTGGAACCATGGAAGAACCATATGCTAAGTCTAAGTCCAAGGGTTAGGGTGGCATATTTGACCTAGATGCTGGGAAAGAAGTTCAGGAGTGATTGGAAGAGGTATCAGGTTGTAGGTCAAAAGGTATAGAAGATAAGGGAACCACGGCTGTCTGGGCCAAAATGGGGCAATCAAGGTAGCTGTTGCTAGGTCCATGCGTATTTTGTGGATTACCTTGGAGACTAGGGGGATTGGTTGGAAGGCATAGAGGAGTAGGGCTGTCCAAAGTAACAGAAACACGTCTCCCAGTGAATTCCTGCCTCAGCCCGTTCTGGAGTGGTAATATGGACATTTGTGATTGGTTTTGGCAGCAAACGAATCTATTGTTGGAAATCCCTACTGTTAACAAATGTGATGAAGGATCGTGGGATTCAGGTCCCACTTATGGGGCTCGTCTACACTGGCCCCTTTTCCGAAAGGGGCATGCTAATTTCACAGGTCGTAATAGGGAAATCCGCGGGGGATTTAAATATCCCCCGCGGCATTTAAATAAAAATGTCCGCCTCTTTTTTCCAGCTTTTAGAAAAGCTGGAAAAGAGCGTCTAAACTGGCCCTGATACTCCGGAAAAAAGCCCTTTTCCGGAGGATCTCTTATTCCTACATAGGAGTCTAGTAGGGCTCCTATGAATTCTATTGATTGAGCAGGTTCCAAGGTGGATTTTTGAAGGTTTATTAGGAGACCAAGATGAGAGAAAAGATCTTGAGTGATGTTTATCATGGTTAAGGTCTGTTGGTGAGAAGTACCTTTGATTAGACAATTGTCTAAATAAGGGACTAATACGATCACCCTCTGACATCTCAAGGTGTTGACCACTGCTAGTGTCTTGGAAAATATGTGAGGTGCAGATGAGAGGCCAAAGAATAAGACATGATATTGGTAGTGATTTCCCCCCATTGTGAATCTGAGGAATCTTCTGTGGGAAGGATGGATGGTTATGTGAAAATCGGTGTCTCGAATGTCAAGGGCTGAGAACCAGTCCCCCTTGTCCAATGCTGGTATGTTAGTCCCCAGTGTTACCATCTTGAATTTCTGCTTGAGGATGAATTTGTTTAATTTTCTGAGATCGAAGATAGGCCTCCAGCCTCCTGTCTTCTTTTGTGTGAGGAAATAGTTTGAATAGCACTCTCTCCTGTGGAATTGTGGAGGAACTGGTCCTATGGCACCTATGCCAAGGAGGTTTTGTACTTTTGCTTGTAACAGATGCTCATGTGAAGGGTCCCTGAAGAGGGAAGAATAGGCAGTATAGACATAAAGGGAATGGTGTAGCTCGATCTCACAATCTTGAGGACCCATTGTAGCCCGACAGAGGCCCCCCCTGTCACATCCACCTTGCTTGCCCCTCTGAGGTGCCTAGAGCACACAGGACACAGACAGCATTAAAATCAGCATAGTCTTTGATGCCTTGCCAGAGGCCCCGATATGCTGGCTCATCTGACCCTGGATAACTAAACACAGACAAGAGAGGGTGGCCAAGCCAATAGACGCCCTAGAGGCTGTGAGAACTGCCCTTGGCTGGCACCTATGTTGATATGATCACACTGCCGTCCCTGGGAAAGGAATCTCCCGCTGAGTAAAGAATGTCCTGTATTCCCAATTTAGTTCTCATATACAAGTATAAATTAAGTTCACAACTCCCTTGTAAAAACTGGCGTCAAAGACGAACCAGCACAATTGATAAGAAAGAGAATACATGACCCCACGGGTATAAAGATAGGCCCAGCAGCACACTCGCTCTGAGCGTCAATCTACCATCTATCTGCTGGTCGGGTTAGGTAATTGCCTTCTGAGGTCCACATGGGGACGCCCAGCCTCATATTCGTCTTTCCTGGAGAATTGAATGACCGGTCCTGGCCTGACACACTGGAATTGAGAGACGCAGAAGGGGGTAAAAAATGTACCTGTATGTGTCCTTTGTCTTAGTGCATACATAGAACTAGATTAAAGATTAAGCTGTCACTTGGTACCGTTACTTTCTATCTTCCTTTTTCCTTTGTAACCATTTTAAGACCTGTACTTGCTAGCAGTTAAGAAGTAGAACAATAGCCACTGTAACCATATGCTTTACAAGTTTCCCTTTAATAAACCTGTAACTGTTTAAGCTTTAACCTGACTCCTCCTGTTGCTGTAACAGAACCAGACACAATTAAAAGAACTCTAGCTGGTCAAAAGGGTAGATGCAGTGAGAGCTGGGCGTTTGGGCTCTGCCACCTCCACAGGGCAGACCCTAGGGGCACTCATCAGGTTCCCTAGGCTGCCCGCTGCGAAGGGACTCCATCCTAGCAGCTAAAGACGGGTGTGATAAGCTTTCTCTGCAGACTCTTCAGGCACCCGTCAGCCTTTTCTAGGCTGCCAGCTGCAAAGGGACCCTATCTTAGCAGTTGAAGACTCGGGTGTTTAACACACACACACACACACACACACACCACGCACTGCCCTGACCATCGGCTGACACCCATTGGTCCATGGTAATATGGGCCCACTGATGGCAGAAGGGCCATAGGTGGTGGCCAAAAAGGTGGCTGGATTGCGTTGGTTCTCAGGGAGGTTGCTCAGACCCTTGACCACACCTTCAAAGATGCAGTTTTTTCACTGATGGTTGTGGCATGGTAGACTGTGTATGTTGACACCTTCTGCCACAGGGATGTCTGGACCTTTAGTCAAAGGATCTTTGGTGTTGTCTCTGCAAGGGTGCATCTTGTGGCCTCTGCTTTGGTGTATAATGCCTCCTTTTGTTGGGTGAGGTGTGCACTCCCAATGTGCAAAGGGTCACCCGAGAGTCCTTCATAGAGTGGAGTACCTTGTTTGGTTTTGCTGCAAATAAATGGATTCTGTCAAAAGGAAGGTTTTCCATTCTGGTCTGTAGTTCTTTCGAGATTCCCGAAGATTGCAGCCAGGAGGTGTGGCACATCACTACTGCTGTGACCATCACTAACTGCTGTGTCCACAACATCCATTGAGGCTTGAAGGGCAGTGCAGGCTATGGACTAGCCCTCTTAAATACTGGACTGGAGCTGTGGTGGTCTTTGCTCTAGAAGTTCATAAACTCCTGCGATCTCAAATAATTTGCATAATCAGAGTTTGTGAGAAGGGCCATGTAGTTGGAGATTCAGAACTGCAGGGTTTCTGAGAAGTAGACCTTCCACCAAAAGAGGTCTAACCTCTTGTGTTCCTTATCTTGAGGGGTGGACCTAAATTGTGGCAGTCTAGAGCAGTGATGGACTGCGTCCACAACCAATAAATTTGGCTGGGGATGGAAAAGAGGAAATCCATTCCCTTTACTGGCACAAAATACTTCCGATTCACCCTTTTATTTGTAGGAGGAATAGAAACTGGTGTTTGCTATATGGTCTTGGATGGCTCCATTATGGCTTTGTCAATAGGCAGGGCAATTTTTGTGAAGGAGGGTGGTTGCAATATTTGTAACAACTTGCGCTGTTTATCCCGCACCTTCTAGAACACGAATTTGCAACCCTCTGAAACAATTCTTGGAATTGTTTTAGGTCATCCACAGAAGGAGAGAAGGAAGGGAAGACCACCTCATCAATGGACGATGAGGACTGGACCACCCGAGAAGGGTGCTCCATGTTAGATTGTGGTTGGTTATCCTCCTCCTCCATCGGGTCAGCCTGCATGATAGCCAAAAGTGACTCAGATGGACATGTTGGTGATGAATGGGTTGCTCGATGACCTGTAGTGGCAGGAGATGTGTGCTGGCAATGGTGGTGTCGTTGTGGTCGGTACTGTGCCTATGGATCCCATGGAGGCCACTGTGGGGGACAAGGTGGATATGGCCATAGGTGGTTAAACCGTGGATACCGAGGTGGTTGCTGACTGGTCTTTTGTCTAGCTGAGCCCCAGGGTGGTGCTGAATAGGTGGGAGAGGAATGTTGTGATGAGAAACTGCTCCCATGTTCAGGGTAGAGCTCAATGCAGGGAGAAGACAGCATAGGCGAAAAAGAGATATCCTCTGTCCAATGCCAGTCTGGGTTATCTGCACCAACCATCGGGGAATGTGGTGACGACTCATTCCTGATGTCCAGCAGAGAGGTTGCTGGCACCTGAGCTGCTTGGTGCTGGGACTCTGACCTCTTATGGGTCTTGTCTGTGGTGCTCTCTGGTGTAGATGGTTGTTTAGTTGTCGGTGTCTGGGTTGCAGAAGAGTAGCACGTACTGGTGCTTCTGTATCCGCCCACACCAGAGGAGGTGTGTAGTGGGACGGAATGGCTGCCCACTGATGCGGAGGAAGAGGAACCCCTCCGGCCACCTGACCAGAAGCCGGGGGCAGGGCTAGAACTATAAAAGCCCAGCCAGCAGCCTCAGTCAGGGCTGAGCCTGCAGAGGGACCAGAGGCTTGCTCAGGACTCCCAGTCTGGGAGGCTGTGACCGAGGCCTGGCCTGGGCCTCCAACTCTCCTGGAGCCCGAGGCCGACTACCTGCTCCCAGGCTGGAACCGAGGCCAAGCCTGGACCCACCTTTCAGGAGCCAGAGGCCACATACCTCCTACCTGCATGGGAGGCCGAGGCCCCGCTCGGCCTGCCTACCCCAGCTGGCCCTGCAGAGGACCAGCCTGATTCCATGCCCCAGCCCCTGCCCAGGAACCGGGGGAAACGGGTGCCACTGCCTGATCCTGGGAACTGGCCCAGATGCCTGCCAGTGCTTGCACCAGGAGCCCAGCTGAGGCCCACAGACTTGCAAGCCGCAGAGGACTAGGCCGGACCTCCAGGACCCAATGGGATGAACCTGCCCTAGACTCCGTGAGCACCCAGCCAGAAAGTCAGGTACCAGATGAGGGGGAGACCAGAAGTGGCCCAGGGGTTAGTGGGGGCTGTTAAAGGCCCCAATGCCAGCGAGTTTCGGGCTGGAGTCCCCGCTGAGCCCATAGCAGCTTGCACTGCTGTTCCAAGGCCCCTGGGCCGGGGCACAGTGGAGTGGATGAGCCTGCACCCTCCGCCACCCACCTGCTGGGTGGCAGGCTCCTCCTCCTTGCCACCACCGCAGGCAATTGGCCTGCACTCCTCCTGAACAAGGAGCCCCAAATCTGTGTTTGTTTGCTGCCATGCCCTGAACCAAGGGCCTGACCTAATTGACTCTGGGTTTGTTTTCTGCCACGTCCTGAACCAAGGGCCTGGCCTAACCTCCTGGTTGTTGTTACCACACCCTGAACCAAGGGTCTGGCCCACCCGTAAACTGACTTTGCTTGGGGGTTGCCATGTCCTGAACCAGGATCTGGCTGATATTTAACTGACTCTGGGGTTGTCTGGTGCCACGCCCTGAACCGGGGCTTGGCCCATCCCACACCACGGCCAGGCCTTGATAGAGGCGGTCTTTGTTTATGTGCCGCCCGCCTGAAGGAAGGCCGGGCATGGATTAATGACTTGGGGGACTTGCCTTAAAGGGCCAGTGCAGTGGGGCGGAATGGCTGACAAATTTTTTATTCCAAATATTTGTAAAAATGATAAAAAGAAATAGTCTTTCAGTTCACCTCACAGAAGTACAAAGTACTGCAAACTCTTTTATTGTGAAAATGCAATTTACGAATGTAAAATTTTTTTTGTTATATAACTACATTCAAAAACAGAACAATATAAAACTTCAGAGCCTATAAGTCCACTTGGTCCTACTTCTTATTCAGCCTATTACTAAGACACGCTAGTTTGTTTACATTTATGGGAGGTAATGTTGCCTGCTTCTTGTTTACAGTGTTGCCTGAAAGTGAGAATATGTGCTTGTACTGTTGCCTGAAAGTGAGAATATGTACTTGCATGGCACTTCTGTAGCCAGCATTGCATGCTATTTATGTGCCAAGATAGGGACATATAAAAATGTAACCTTTGTGCTTCAACAACCATTCCAGAGGACATGCTTCCATGCTGATCATGCTTATTTAAAAAAAAAGTGTTAATTAAATTTATGACTAAACTCCTCAGGAAAGAAAGGCATGTCTCCTATTCTCTTTCACCTGCATTCTGACATATATTTGTATTATAGCAGTCTCAGATGATGACCCAGGGCATGTTCATTTTAAGAAAACTTTCACAGAAGATTTGACAAAAAGCAAAGAAGGTATCAATCTGAGATTTCTACAAGTAGCTACAGTACTCGACCCAAGAATTAAGAATCTGAAATGCCTTGCAAAATCTGAGAGGGATAAAGTGTGGAGCATGCTTTCAGAAGTCTTGAAAGAGCAACAATACAATGCAAAAACTACCGAACTAAGCTCCAAAAAGAAAGCCAACCTCCTCTTGATGACCTCTGACTAAGATGCTGAAAATCAACATGCATTGATCTGCTCTGTTTTGGATCATTGAGCAGAATCCATCACCATCATGGACCTATGTCCTCAGGAATGGTGACTGAAGCATGAAGGAACACGTGAATCTTTAGCACATCTCACACAAATATCTTGTGATGCCAGCTTCAACAGTACTATGTGAACACCTGTTCTCATTTTCAGGTGATATCATAAACAAGAAGCAGCAAACATGGGTGATTGGAGAGAGATAGCTCAGTGGTTTCAGCACTGGCCTGCTTAACCCAGGGTTGTGAGCTCAGTCCTTGAGGGGGTGCCATTTAGGGATCTATGGCAAATCTGTCAGGGATGGTACTTGGTCCTGCTATGAGGGTAGGGGACTGGACTCAATGATCTCTCAAGGTCCCTTCCAGCTCTGAGATGGTATTTATTATTTACTGCAAATTGTAACCAGACTAATTTGTCTGATCAACTGATTGAACAAGGAGGATTCAGTGGATATGTAGGCTCTAAAGTTTTACATTGTTTTGTTTTTTAATACAATTTTCGTACATAATTCTACATTTGTAAGTTCAATTTTCATAACAACAAGATTGCACTACAGTACTGGTATTAAATGAAAAATACTATGGATTTCTTGATCTGTGTTGCTCTTACTGGCCAGGAAGAACTTGAGAGAAAAACATGCTTCTCTAAAGTAAAGAAAGTATAACTAAAAGCAGGCAATGTAATAAAGTAATACATTCTACCAATATCATAGAATTATAAAACTAGAAGGGACCTAGAGATTATCTAGTCCCATTCCCCACACTCATGGCAGGACTATGCACTATCTAGACCATGTGTAACAGGTGTTTATTTAACCTGCTCTAAAAAAATCTCCAATGCTAGAGAGTTCCCAGCCATCCTAGGCAATTTATTTCAATACTTAAACACCCTGACTGTTACGAAGATTTTCCTAATGTCCAACCTTAACCTCCCTTGCTGCAATTTAAGCCCATTACCATTGTTTCTTGTCCCATCCTCACAGATTAAGAACAATTCTTTTCCCTCACCCTTTCAACAACCTATTATGTACTTTAAATGGTTATCATGCTCCCTCTCAATCTTCTCTTTTCCAGACCAAACAAACCCAGGTTTTTTTTTTAAACTTTTTCCATATGTCCTGTTTCCTACATAGGGTTGCCAGATGATTTAACAAAAATACCAACCTCCTCCGCCCCCCCGAAAACACACACACACACACACACACACACACACACACACACACACACACACACACTGGAAATTCTGTTGAAAAAAAACAAAAGAGGCGGGGGAGACAAAAGTTGTTGAGAAAAAAAGGGGGGGGGCGACCAAAGTTATTGAGGAAAAAAAGGCACTGCACCTTTAAATGGCTCCACGCTTCTCAGTTCCCTGTCTTTGCCAGATGCGGCAGGGAAAAATTGTCCTCGTCGGGCTTCCATCCGAAATAGGAAATACTGGACATTTCATATATCCGGTATTTTCTGTTTTTTTTTACCAGACGGGAGACCTGAATAACAGACAGTCCAGGCAAAAACTGGACACCTGGCTACCCTGTTCCTACACCTTTAAACATTTTTGTTGCTCTTTGGACTTTCTCCAATTTGTCCACATTCCTGAGTGATTCATGGTAGCACTTAAGAGATGCACCACCCCCCTATGCTCCTGCCAAAATTTTGATTGCTAGCTGGGTTGCTCCCTTCATGTACTCCCTCCCCCACACTGAACTGGTCACCTATGTCTAAATCTTTCCTGAAATGTGGCACCCAGAACTGGACACAATACTCTAGTTGAGGCCTAATCAACACAGAGGCGAGTGGAAGAATTACTTATGTCTTGCTTACAACACTCCTGCTAATACTTCCCAGAATGATGTTCTCTTTTTTCAGTCGTGTTACACTATTGACTCATAATTAGCTTGTGGTCCATTATGACACCTCCAGCTCCTTTTCTGTAGTCCTCCACAGTCTTGTACAGATTAGCAGCACCTAGGATACCTCTGGTGTCACAAATAAGGGAACCACCTTCTAAATTTAGAAGAAACAAAACAGAAAAAACAAAATATAGGCAGAAAATTATGACTGCAAGATGTCAGGTATTTTTCTCTGTCTCCCTTTCTCTGTCTCTCTCCTCTCAACTGTGCCAGGAAACATACCGTCTGACATAAAAAATATTTATTATAAGAACTCAATATATTCTCCACTCTAAATATTCTCTAGAAAGAATCTTACATTTCTGAAACAAAGCAATGCTATTTTAGTGGCACATTGCCATTTCTGAAGCAAAGTCTGTAGCAGTTTCAGAATAACTAAATCTGTATTCCCCAACACAGTCCCTCAAAGGCATCCACTTATGGATCCTGGCTCCTAGCCATCACCTGTCTTGGGCAAAAAGCTGTGGCTCTCTCCCTTCTGACCAAGAATTTTACTGTTGCACAGCTTCCTGCCTTACACTGTGATATCACCAACAAGCCAAACTGCCTAAGGGCCAGTGCCTATGTTTTCTCTTAAGGCTACAAATAGTATTTTGTCAGCAGATAGAAGTTATCACACAGTTTTTTGCTTTATTCTTAAGGTAAAAGCCTGATGATGAAAACAAAAAACAGATTGAAAAATACACTAAAAATATCAGAAGTGCTACTCTGATGAAGTACTAGCAGGCCAAAGACTTCCCAACCCTTCTTCAAGGGGAAGATCCCTCTTTGAACAAAAGGTGCTATCCATGAGCTGGATCAGGAAGAACGCCCTCTGTGAATTAAATATGACTTTTACACATAAAACCTTGTTTTTTCTCATGGGGTATGTCTAGACTACATGGCTCCATCGACGGAGCCATGTAGATGAGTTTACTAGACACAGGAAAATGAAGCGGTGATTTAAATAATCACCACTTCATTTACATCAAAATGGCTGCCACGCTGTGCCAATCAGCTGTTTGGCGGCATAGCAGGGCAGTCTGGACGCGCCGCAGTCGACAAGGGAAGCCTTTTGATGTAAACAAAGCGGCAATTATTTAAATCGCTGCTTCGTTTTCCTGTGTCTAGTAAACTCATCTACATGGCTCTGTTGCTGGAGCCATGTAGTCTAGACATACCCCTAGTCTCTTTAAAATCCATCTCAAACCAGTATATGCATATTCCTCCCAGGAGTAGTATCCCCCACAATCTTAGTCTCAATGACTACCTTAGGGTATGTCTACACTACCCTCCTAGTTCGAACTAGGAGGGTAATGTAGGCATACCGCACTTGCAAATGAAGCCCGGGATTTGAATTTCCCGGGCTTCATTTGCATAAGCGGGGAGCCGCCATTTTTAAAACCCCGCTGGTTCGAACCCCGTGCAGCGCGGCTACATGGGGCTCGAACTAGGTAGTTCGGACTAGGATTCCTATTCCAAACTACCGGTACACCTCGTGGAACAAGGTGTACCGGTAGTTCGGATTAGGAATCCTAGTCCGAACTACCTAGTTCGAGCCCCGTGTTGCTGCGCTGCACGGGGTTCGAACCAGCAGGGTTTTAAAAATGGCGGCTCCCCGCTTATGCAAATGAAGCCCGGGAAATTCAAATCCCAGGCTTCATTTGCAAGTGCGGTATGCCTACATTACCCCGCTAGTTCGAACTAGCGGGGTAGTGTAGACATACCCTTAGTTACCCTCCATTTTTAGTTCCTCTGTAGAAGCTATGGAGTTATGTAGGGGGACCTACGGCTTCTGGCAACTGGTGAAGGAGTTATTTGAATTTTTTGGCATTTATCCAGAAAGGGTTAGGAAGCAGTTTAGGTCTCTTGTGCCTGAAGAGTAGTGGAGCTCTGAGAAGCCAATGTAGGCACCTTGAAAAAGATGCATGAACTCTTACTTTATTGCTTTGGGATATAGTAGGAAACTATGTCTGCAAACTTTGCTCTATTCATATGATTATCAATTTCAATGGAATTCTCCTCATGTTTTAATTTACATAAGTGATTACATGCTTTTCTGGATCAGAGCCTCACAGCAACCAGTTCTCACACTATTCTTTCTCCTGCTGCCCTTAAATGCACCCAGTATCTGCCACTGCATCTAGCAGCAACCAACAAACATATTAGCTAGAGGTCCCTCCCATGAAATATTTAATCTTGACACTAAATTGTCATGATTAGATTTTGACATTAACATTACACTAAACTGAATGGGGACTTTTCACCTCTCAAAATCCTGGTTCCAAGCTATCATCTGCAGATTCAGAGACACAGCATTGCCTCCATTTACACTTGCCTCTTCTGAAGAGGTTTTTGTTTTTCACTACTATAAAACCATTACAAATGCACTTGTGTAATGGAAATCTGGATTCTGCCATAAGAAATGACTTCTGTAGCCAGACAGGCTGTGTCTAGACTGCAGGCTTCTTTCGAAAGAGGCTCTTTTGAAAGAGCGCGTCTAGACTACAATGCGCGGACGCTCTTTCGAAATTGAAAGCCACCCGGAACTGCTTCTGCCAGGGTATGGGGGCAGCATTTCCTTCCGGGTGCTGCCTGCCTGCCCTTTGCAGAGACGCGTGGTGAGAGGGACACTCCTGAACACCCGTTGCTCTGCTCCTGCAGCTGCCTTTGCTGTCCCTTGAGGAATTTTGCAAGGCATTGCAGTGCTGCTTTGGAGTGCTCAGCTTCCTGGGACACCCCAGCAGCTTTTTTCTTTTGAGGTTTTTCTGCTTGCAGACCCTTATTTGTGGCATGGAGCCAGAGCTGCCCCTGGGCAGGCAATGGCCCCACACCACCATACTGCAGCTGTTGCTGCATCTTCGTGAGACAATCATGAGGCTCCTTCCCGAGCTGGACCCAGACCAGAGGGACGAGGGGTTCCCCCGTCCGGCAGCCACACTGCCCTTGCCTCCGAACTTTTTCGTGGACAGGCGTGTTTGGAGGTTTGACACCAGCTCTGACTGGTGGGACCGGCTCGTGATGGAGATCTGGGATGACCAAGACTGGCTACGGAACTTCCGCATGAGAAAGACCACTTTCCAGGAGCTCTGTACCTAGCTTGCCCCTGCTCTGCAACGGCAAGACACCCACCTGCGGCCCGCCATCCCCCTGGAAAAGAGGGTCGCCATTGCCCTCTGGAAGCTGGCAACCCCCGACAGCTACCGCTCCGTGGGACACCAATTTGGCGTGGGGAGATCTACTGTCGGGGCCGTCTTGATGGAGGTAAGTCATTGTCTGGGGACAGTCACAGTTTGGGGTGGGGGGAAGGGAGACTGTCAGGAAGGGCCAAGTGGAGTGGGAGTGGGAGTGGGAGTGGGAGGGAGCTCCTCCACTCACCCTGAATTGTGGGGGGGGGGGGGTTCTGAGGAGGGGATTCCCGGGCTGTTTGTTTGAGAGGGAAGGTGGGCGGTGGGTTCTCCTCCTAAGACATAAGGCACCCCTTCTAACACTTTGTTGTCTGTCTCATTCTGCAGGTGGTGAGGGCCATCAATTCGGAGCTGCTCAACAGGCTCATCTGTCTACCGGATCTGGACAGTGTCATGGCCGGCTTTGCTGCCCTCAGCTTCCCCAATTGCGGAGGAGCGCTCGATGGGACACACATTGCCATCCGTGCACCGCCCCATCGAGCAGCACAATTCATCAATAGAAAGGGCTACTTTTCTATGGTCCTCCAGGCCCTGGTCGACCATCGTGGACAGTTTTCGGACATTTGTGTTGGGTGGTCAGGGCGGGCACACGATGCCCGCATCTTCAGAAACTCGTACCTGTACCGGAGGCTTCAGGCAGGAACATTTTTCCCCCATCGCCAGTTTGCAGTTGGGGATGTGCACATGCCGGTGTGCATAGTGGCTGATGCCGCCTATCCCCTGATGCCGTGGCTGATGAAGCCCTACACCGGCCACCTGGAAGCGACCAAGGAGCAGTTTAATGCTCGCCTTAACCGGGCTCGCAACCATGTCGAATGTGCGTTTGGCCGTTTAAAGGGCAGATTCCGGTGCTTGCTCACACGCCTCGACATGGGGGAGACCAACATCCCCGAGGTGGTGGCCGCGTGTTGCGTCCTCCATAACCTCGTGGAGAGGAAAGGGGAGGCCTTCCTACCAGGGTGGGGGAGAGCTGCTGATGCCCAGGAGAGGCTCTTTGCCCAGCCCCGGACAGCTGCCATCCGCCAGGCTCACCGGTCTGCAGTTGGCATCCGAGAGGCCCTCCGGGAGCAATTCTCCAGTGGAGGCCACTGAGTGCACTGAGGGGCTTCTGCCTGGGGACTGGGCCCTGGCCCCCAATAGAAGCTTCCCTCCACAACCCATCTCCTGACCCAGTTTGGACACATCACTTACACCAGGGTGTGTTTCAAAATAAAATGTTCTCTTTACTTATTTATAATTTTGTACATATTATCAAACAATGTGGCAAAATAACAAAAAAAAATTTCATTTTTGTTGTTGCCAAACTATATACAATAAACAAACAGTTCCTTTAACCCTTTGTTTGTGCTTAATAAGTGGGGTGATGGGGGTGATTGAAACCTGGAGGGGGGAAGGGGACTGGAAACCTGGAGGGGGGAAGGGGATCAGGTTGAACAGGGCTTGGCAGATTTCCCTTTCCTGGCTGGGCCTCGTGTTTGGGGTGCTCCCCGGCTACGGGATCGGGTGATGCACCTGTCGGTTGGCTGGCTGCTGGGGGGCTCTTGGGACGTGGAAGCCTGGGGGAGAGGAGGGCCAGGGGGAGAGAGGGGCTGGGGAGCTGGGGGGGCTGGGGGAGAGGGAGGTCCAAGGGGGGAAAGGGCTGCTGTTGTGGAAGGGGGGTTTGGTGGGGTGGGGTCATGGGGTGCTGGAGGAGCAGGACCAGGCACAGCAGCAGGCAAGCCGCTGACCTCCCTCAGGGTGGCGTACAGCACCGTGCGCTGCAGGACCAGCTCATTCATGAGCCGATCACGCCACCGCTCCTCTGCCTCCGCCCTCTGTAGCAGGATGGCGTTCTGCTCCTGCACAGCCTCGACGTGCTGCCGGAGGATGTCGGCGTAGACACGCCTGTGTCTGCGGCTCCCATGTCTCCGAGGTGGAGATGGAGATGGAGGTGCTGCGGCCCTCTTCCACGGCTGGTCCGGCTGTGGAGGAAAAGAAGAAGACACAATCAGTCCTATAAACTGGACTCTGTAGCACTTACAATACTAACAGGATGGTTTATTAGGGGATGAGCTTTCCAGGGCAAGACCCACTTCCTCAGATCAGAGTAACACGGCTACATTTCTATCACAATCAGTCATGTGTGCAACAGCTGTCCAAAAGGGCATGCCCTCTCCCTTGAGACAGGGAAAGCAGACATTCTGAAGGTCACACTGTGTGTGAGTGTGAGTGTGAGTGTGAGTGTGAGAGAGAGAGACACCTGGGCATCAGCCTGAGCATGACAGGTTTCCCTTGTGCATCACCCACCTACCTTCCCCCCCCCCCCGGGTGTGACACAAACTCACTGTACTCACCTGCTGCTTCCTCTCCCGCGCCAGATGACGCCTGGGAGGCCTCAGAGGTCTGGGTGACTGGCTCCAGGGTGAGGGTCGCCGTCTCCTCGGTGTCCTCCTCCTCTGGGCCCATGTCCCCGTCTCCAGACTGCTGTAGCTCCCGCTCTGGAGCGTCCACCACCGGGTCTGCCAGTCCGGACTGCACGAACCACCGTGGTGTGCGTGCTTCTGCACTGCCACCCAGGATCTGGTCCAGCTCTGGGTAGTAGGGGCAGTAGTGGGGGGCTGCCCCAGAACGGGAGCTCTCCTCCCTGGCTTTGGCGTAGTCCTGCCGCAGCTCCTTCACTTTGGAGCGCACCTGGTCCTGGGTGCGGGGGTAGTGGCCCTTCTGGGCCAGGGCTTCAGCCATGCGGCCATAAATGTCGGCATTTCGCCGGCGGCTTTTGAGGGCCTGTAAGGCCTCCTCCTCTCCCCACAGCTCCAGCAGGCTCTTTATCTCTGCGCCGGACCAGGATGGTGCCCGGCGCTTGGAGCCCTTGGCTGGGTCCCCAGAAGGCTCGGAGGAAGGGCCAGGACGCTCTTGGGGCTGTGACATGCTGCAGCAAGGTCGCCGTGTGCTCTGGCTCCTTGTCTGCAACAAGTGGCTGTGAGGGTGCGCCTGTCCCTTTAAGGAATGGCTGCAGCCAGGAACCACAGACGTGCAACCCATGGCCCAGATTGTCCACCAGGGCTTGTTCCTGGAGGCCAATAATTTCGAAAGAAAGGGCTCCCCCCGTCCAGACTCACGTTCTTTCGACGGATCTCCCTCGAAAAAGGCGTTCTTCCTCGTGAAACGAGGTTTACTGCCGTCGAAAGAAAAGCCGCGTTCTTTCGATTTAATTTCGAAAGAACGCGGCTTGAGTCTGGACGCAGGGGAAGTTCTTTCGAAAAAAGGCTACTTTTTTCGAAAGAACCCCTGAGTGTGGACACGGCCTTACACAATTACAGAATCATGGAAAACATGGGACTCTGGAAGAATCAGATGGCATTTCAGAATTTACTGTGCCTCTGTAGCTGAATCTCACTGTGTTATACTTCCACCTCCAGTTTATGCTGACCTGTGTTTTTCCTTTATAGAAATGTAAGATGTTCCCTTCATTTCAAGGTTGGAAAAGCCTCGATTTCACATTTTTTTAATGTTGTCTACCATCTCAGAATGCTGGAAGTCAGGGAAATAACTTCATTGTGGGAGATACTTCTCAAATTTCTTAAAGCAATTTACTTCCAACTCCATGAGCCAATGTTTTAGAAGTATTAAAAATCAACCATGTACAGTATTGCCTGTAGCATCGTGCAAAAAGTTACTACTACTTAAAATATATAAAGAACACTTCTGAATGTTACCAATAGACCCAGACCTGCAGGCTACGTCTACACTGGCCCCTTTTCCGGAAGGGGCATGTTAATTTCACCTATCGTAGTAGGGAAATCCGCGGGGGATTTAAATATCCCCCGCGGCATTTAAATAAAAATGTCCGCCGCTTTTTTCCGGCTTTTAAAAAAGCCAGAAAAGAGCGTCTACACTGGCCCCGATCCTCCGGAAAAAGCGCCCTTTTCCGGAGGCTCTTATTCCTTATTCAAAGTAGGAATAAGATCCTCCAGAAAAGGGCTTTTTTTCCGGAGGATCGGGGCCAGTGTAGACGCTCTTTTCCGGCTTTTTTAAAAGCCGGAAAAAAGCGGCGGACATTTTTATTTAAATGCCGCGGGGGATATTTAAATCCCCCGCGGATTTCCCTACTACGATAGGTGAAATTAACATGCCCCTTCCGGAAAAGGGGCCAGTGTAGACGAGCCCATTAAGTTTAAATGGCAGATCAGAACTAATGACAGACTGCTCTCCTGAGGGCTCTTTGGCACCTGGGCAGAACACATTCTGAGAACCTGTTGCTGGTTCTTAGCACCTCTCCTGATTAGTTACCATCTTAAAGTTCTCTTTTTCTGACAGTATTACAGACATCAGAATGTGTCTTTGAAGACAATCTGAAATATTTTCTAAAAGTTTACAAATAAAGCAGGAAATAGGGAAAGTTATGATGTTTCAAGAAAGTTTATCTATCTCTCTCTCTATAAAATGTTTTGCAAAGTACCTAAAAAATTTTGTGTATCAGAGATGGCCTACAGGGAACTGTTCTCTTCTGTACACTAATTGAGTATGACACTGTCAACTATCTGACAGAAAAATTAGGGGCAATATCGAGAACATTAAGATTAAAGTACATAAATGAGGGGTAGTGTCTGAGCCAGGATAGATGAAAAGTTATAACAAGAAAGAAGTTAAACATCTCACAGTCCCCATTTGTCACCCTACTTGCCACCTCAGATGATGAAAATGTAGTCACTCTCTGAAAATTAATTTGTCAAATTAGGGCCTCAGGATTAAAAGTGAGAAGGAAAATATTTTATAGAGATACAGAAAAAAAGCAAGATGTCCTCAGGGCTTTGCCATGATCACAGAGAATCCTCCAGAAGGAAGATCAAAAAAGAAAATAAAAGAGATCCTGGATATTTGTGAAGAGATGTGCTAATTCATGAATTAAAATCTTATTTTTTTTCACCTGACTCATTTTACTCATTAGAAAACTTATTTAAAAAGTTCAGTTAGTCAGGTAACTAGTTATTTGTCCACTGCATCCAAAGTTTTTCATTTCAATAGAACCCAAAGCAATTTACACATGAGTCTCCCAATTTTCTCACAATGTCCCTTTTACATCACTATAGAAGTGTAGAATGGTTCTCTGTAGAGCACTGCTTCCCTCCAACCTCTTATTCAGAAGATGGGTAAGAGGTAGCAGGGGAGGGGACATAACCACAGCACATTGTACTGAGTCTGCTCAGGGCCACAAGTGTGACCTGTAAGTAGTTGTGGGAAGCTCAGAAGAGGCTGCTTTAAGTATGGGGAGCCAGAATTACAAAGGTGAGAAACAAAATACAGGACTATGTAGCACTTTAAAGACTAACAAGATGGTTTATTAGATGATGAGCTTTCGTGGGCCAGACCCACTTCCTCAGATCAAATGAGGAAGTGGGTCTGGCCCACGAAAGCTCATCATCTAATAAACCATCTTGTTAGTCTTTAAAGTGCTACATAGTCCTGCATTTTGTTTCAGCTACAATAGACTAACACAGCTACATTTCTATCACTCTTCAAAGGTGAGAAAGTCAGCTGTGTTTCCCACACTGCCTGCTGTGGCTGCACCTCCCAAGCTGTGCATCTAGAACACACAGCTCAATCAGGGCCTCTGTATACAAAAAAATCATTTCTCCCTCTACAGAAATGCATGAGAGAACAACTACTAAACAGCACATAGCACTAATTCAAAACAAATCAGGGAAGGAAAATGAAGACTATATTACCCAACTGAAATGGCCAAGGAAATTTAGTTACAGTGAACACAACATAATTACCAAATTTGGTACCTGTCTGGATACTGATATCTAGAAGTATGGTGCACTCAGAAGAAAGAAAGCCACCCTTTGAACCACCAACACTTCTTGTAACACTCTCGGATCTATTGTCTGTGTTTAATCTGAGAGCTGATGAGCTCACAGCCCTTTGTCATATGGCAGCATGTAAAGTTTTACTAGTCTGTTCAGCTATGCAGTATCAGTATTTTCTCAGAAGCTGTCTTGTTTTTAGGTCTTTTTAAAGTATAAAAAGGCTTGAAACATTCTGTGAAAAAAATCAACTTATTTTACATCAGAAAAATAGCACTTTGGAGAAAGGAAGTCTTTGATTTAAATTCACTGGTTCCCTTTCAGCTATGGATAAGTTTACACTACAGCAACACAGTTATGGCTCTGCAGATGTAGCGCAGACACTTCTCACATCTGCAGAAGGGTTTTTTTTCCTATTCCATTCAAATAGGCAATCCACCTCTCCAAAGGTGATAGCTAGGTCCATAGAAAAATCCTTCCATTGCCCAATCAACCTAACTATGTCATACAGGGTGTGGGTTTTTTAAAACAGTCCTGAATGCTGTAGCTAGGTAGATCTAATTTATCAATGTAGACCAGGCTTAAAATGTGAGAACATATTATATATAGCTCTAAAAACTTCACCACATCCCAGATCAAAACCAAGATCAATACTGATATTCCTGATACTTTAGAGTAAACCATTTACAGAGAAACACACCTTTCATACCTCCTTTATAGCTCATAAAAATGCAAATAATGGCATAGCTTTTATGAGGTTACTTTTGACACACATGGCTGTTGCACAACTGAAAGAGATAAATCAGTTTTGATACAGGTGTGAATCTTGTATATTCTTATTTAGGATTTATATTATAATCATTCCCAGGTCCCCACTAAGAATCAAGTAAGAACACCACATCCAGCACCCCCCCCCCCCATTTGGAGTGGGCAATAAAACAGTGGTGTTTCATCAGGGTTAGCCCCTAGTGGGCAGTTGTCACTATATTTACCTGAACCTCCTCAGGTACAGGCGATCACATCTATCAATGGTTGGGAATGGCGATGTGCTGCCACTGGGAGCTGTGATTCCCTATACCTGCAGAGACACAGGTAAATACGGCACTGTGGGGGCTAACTCTGGCTTGAATCCAGCACATGGGCCAATATTTCCCATCCTCATGACAGGGCCTCCATGTTTGTGGTCCTATTTTTCACAAAATACTGATGACCAATACTTTGTTCTGCATGAAAGAAAATCAAAAAGTGCCAATATGGCTAAACAACAAAGCAAAAGAAGCAGTCAGACACAAAAAGACATTTTTTAAAATGTGGAAAGTAAATCTTAGTGAGGAAAATATATGGGAGCATAAATCCTGGAAAATGAAATGTAAAATTATAATGAGGAAGGCCAAAAAAATTTGAAGACTAACCAAAGACTGAAAAAGTAATTGCATTTTTAAAAGTATATTAGAAGCAGAAAGCTTGAAAACTAACCAGTGGGGCCACTGGATGACCGAGATGCTAAAGGAGCACTCGAGGATGATAAAGCCATTGCATAACTAAACAAGTTCTTTGCATCAGTCTTAATAGCTAAAGATGTTAGGGAGATTTCCAAACATGAGCCATTCTTTTTAGGTAACAAACCTGAGGAACTGTCCCAGATTGAGGTATCATTAGAGAAAGCTTTGGAACAAACTGATAAACTAAACAGTAATAAGTCATCAGGACTAGATGGCATTCACCCAAGAGTTCTGAAGGAACTCAAATGTGAAATTGCAAAATTACTAACTGTGGTTTGTATCCTATCCTTTAAATCATCTTCTGTACCAAATGACTAGAGGATAGCTAATAGTCACTTGCTATCCTCGAGGTCCCTTCCAGTCCTAGTATTCTATTATTCTAATATGACATTTTTAAAAAAGGGCTCCAGAGGTGGTTCTCGCAATTACAGGCTGATGAATCTTATTTCAGTACCAGACAAACTGGTTGAAATTATAGTAAACAACACAACTGTCAGACACATAGATTAACATAATTTGTTGGGAAGAGTCAACGTGACTTTGAAATCATGCCTCAGCAATCTACTGAAATTCTTTGATGGGGTCAACAAGCATGGAAACAAGGGAGATCTAATGGATATAGTGTACTTAGGTTTCCTGGAATTCTAACATGTAGAATAATGATAGAAATGTAGCCGTGTTAGTCTGGGGTAGCTGAAGCAAAATGCAGGACAATGTAGCACTTTAAAGACCAACAAGATGGTTTATTAGATGATGAGCTTTCGTGGGCCAGACCCACTTCCTCAGATCAAATATTCCTTGATCTGAGGAAGTGGGTCTGGCCCACGAAAGCTCATCATCTAATAAACCATCTTGTTGGTCTTTAAAGTGCTACATTGTCCTGCATTTTGCTTCAGCTACCCCAGACTAACACGGCTACATTTCTATCACTATTCTACATGTTAGAATTCCAGGAAACCTTCGACAAGGTCCCTCACCAAGTAATCTGTCTTGAAATAAAAGGGAAGGTCATTTCATGGATTTGTAACTGGTTAAAAGATAGGTAACTAGTGGTGTCTCCCGGGTTTCTGTACTGGGACCAACCCTATTCAACATATTCCTAAGTGGTCTGGAGAATGGCGTAAACAGTGATGTGGCAATATTTGCAGTTGGTACAAAATTGCTCATGATAAGAAAGGATTTCACAAAACTAGCTGAGTGAGCAAGAAATAAGAGATGAAATTCAATTTGATAAATGCAAAGTTATACATATTGGAAAACGTAATCCCAGCTATGCATGTAAAATTATGGTGTTTAAATTAACTGTTACCACTAAAGAAAGAGATCTGAGAGTCATTTTGGAGAGTTCCCTGAAAACATCAACTTAATGTGAGGCAGTAGCCAAAAAAGCAAACAGAATGTTAGGAATCATTTAAAGAGGTATAGAGAATAAGACAGAGAATATCTTATTGCCTCTATATAAAACCATGGTACACCCACATCTTGAATACTGATTACAGATGTGGTCTCCTCATCTCAAAAAAGATATATTGGCATTGGAAAAGGTTCAGAAAGGGGCAACAAAAATTACTAGGGGAATGGAACAGATTCCATATCAGGAGAGATTAATAAGACTGGGACTTTTCAGCTGGGAAAAGAGACGATGGAAAACTGATCAGGTTGCTATCCTTACAGACTAGGGGCATAGCCATTGGTGGACCTGAGTGGGCTATGGCACGCCCACTTTACACCCAGGTCCACCCTCTCTACTCCACCCAGCAAACCAACCAGGGAAAGGAGCCTGGATACCAGGGCTTACCCTGCTCAGCCCCGTGCTCTGGCTGGGGAATGGGATCAGGTCTTGCTCTAGTCATCCCTGGCACTCTAGCTGGGAAGTGGGGCCGGGACTTTCTCCATTCCATCCCTTTTTAGGATTGGGACTTGCTCCACTCTGACCCATAGAGCAGAATTGGGGCTTTCCCCACTCTGACCCAGCACTCTGGCTGGGCAGCAGGGCCAGGGCTTACACTCCAATCTTCCTGTTCCACTCTCCCACTCCCCCATTCTTGCTAGGGTTGCCAGGTATCCGGTTTTCACCCAGACAGTCCGGTAATTCATAGAATCATAGAATTATAGGACTGGAAGGGACCTCGAGAGGTCATCGAGTCCAGCCCCCTGCCCTCAAGGCAGGACCAAGTTCCGTCTACACCATCCCTGACAGATGTCTATCTAACCTGTTCTTAAATATCTCCAGAGAGGGAGATTCCACCACCTCCCTTGGCAATTTATTCCAACATTTGACCACCCTGACAGTTAGGAATTTTTTCCTAATGTCCAATCTAAACCTCCCTTGCTGCACTTTAAGCCCATTACTCCTTGTCCTGTCCTCAGAAACCAAGAGGAACAAATTTTCTCCTTCCTCCTTGTGACACCCTTTTAGATATTTGAAAACCACTATCATGTCCCCCCTTAATCTTCTTTTTTCCAAACTAAACAAGCCCAGTTCATGAAGCCTGGCTTCATAGGTCATATTCTCTAGACCTTTAATCATTCTTGTCGCTCTTCTCTGTACCCTTTCCAATTTCTCCACATCTTTCTTGAAATGTGGCACCCAGAACTGGACACAGTACTCCAGCTGAGGCCTAACTAGTGCAGAGTAGAGCGGCAGAATGACTTCATGAGTTTTGCTTACAGCACACCTGTTGATACAACCTAGAATCATATTTGCTTTTTTTGCAACAGCATCACACTGTTGACTTATATTCAACTTGTGGTCCACTATGACCCCTAGATCCCTTTCCGCCATGCTCCTTCCTAGACAGTCGCTTCCCATCTTGTATGTAAGGAAGGAACAATCAGTTCCAAAGGGGAGCCCCCACCCCTTCCCCTTGGGGTTAGGGTTGCCAGATGTGCGGTTTTCACCTAGACAGTCTGGAAATTGCATCTTCTGTCCAGTTTAAAAAAATCAAACCAGAAAATACCAATATTTTCTGTTTCTCGGATGGAAGGCCAGCAGGGACATTTTTCCCCTGCTGTGTCTGGCGGGTTTTTTTTTTTTTTTTTTCCTTTTCTTTGCTCAGCCAGTTTTTTTCCTCAGCATGTTCAGTATTTTTTGTGAAACTATCTGGCAACCCTAATTCTTGCCCATCCCCCTGAAGCTGGGGCCCATCCAAATGGACCCTTCTGGCTATGCTACTGTTACAGTTTCAAAGAAAATAGCAATGAATCAGTTGAGCCATGGAAAATCCCAGCCCCTGCTTTTTGGGATTCAGATAAAGACAAACTGTCTTTCAATTAATGTAAGTTTTTTTACTCTTGTAATTGAAATGTTAATGTTCTACTTTAAATATCCAACCAGCGGCAAAGATACCCTGTCTTGCAAAAAATCCAGACAAAAAAAAATAAAGACAGAAAAAAAAGATCTTCTGATAAAGACAGAAGAATTTATTTACCATTTGAGTTTAAGAAACCTCTAGAGCAGGGGTGGGTGATAAGCCGGAGGTAGTTTGCCAAGGTTAGCCTCTGGCGGGCTGCTAGCGCTTTATTTACCTGCGTGTCTGCAGGTACTACTGCTTGCAACTCCTGTTGACTGTGGATTGCCATTCCTGGCCAATAGGAGCTGCGGGAAACAGCATGGACCAAGACACCGATTTCTGCAGCTCCCACTGGCTAGGAACAGCGATCCACAGCCAATGGGGTCTGCAAACGGCCACACCTGAATACACACAGGTGACTAGCACTGGCGGCCTCTCAGGGACTTAGCCAAGCAAACTGCATCCAGTCCACAGGCTGCTTATCGCATGACCCTGTTCTAGAGAATAACTTAATGTAATAATAAAGGAAAAGTTTACAGTAACTTAGGAACCAGAGTTATACTACACAGGGCATAATATCTGTGCACAGAAGGCACTAAAGTGACACTGCCCTAAGAAAGCCCTCTATAATAGTGTGATTGGAGACCACTGATTTACACAACCTTTTTACGCCCAAGATCACTTTTTAAATGTCAGAACAAGCCAAGATCTACCATCCCATCCTTCCCCCAAGACACCACCCCTTCCTTGAAGTCCTGCCCTCTCTGTTCTCCTCTTCTCCATCACTTACTATCCCCAGCCCTTATATACTCTCAGGGTACGGCTAGGAAGAGGTTTTTCCAACATTTGGCCTGTCTAGACTGGGACAAATGTCAGAAAAACCCCTTCTTTCGGAAGGAAATTTGGGGGTGCAAGAGTTTGGGGATATGAGAGGCTCAGGACAGGGGGTTCCAGTGTATGATAGCCTCAGATCTAGGGTCTGGCGGGGTGCAGGAGTGTTATGATGCTGAGGCCAGATGGGGGTTTGGCCCCCAATTGTTTTTTTTTGGCGCGGCTTCATTTTTAAATAAAATATTATGTCAAACACAAAAAGTGTTAGCATTGTTTTGATTTATGAGAAGGGTGAGGAACCTGTTTTGAGTCAGTGGTCACTGACCCACAGAAAAGTCAGTGGGGGGGGGGGGCCCACACAAATGAGATGCAAAAAAATTATTCCTCCAAAACCCCCCAAGCCTCACTAATGTGGCCCCAACTATGCTAATGGGAGCAGGGGACATGGTACTGGGGAAGGGTGCTAGTGGGTGCTGGGGCAGGGGACAGGGTGCCAGTGGGGGCAGGGGACAGGGTGCTGGGGTGGGGAAAGGGTGCCAGTAGAGGCAGGGTGCCAGTAGGGGCAGGGGACAGGGTTCTGCAGCAGGGTGCCAGTGAGGACAGGGGACGCACCTTCCCCCAGGACTCCTCACCCCTTCCCCCCGCAGAGGAGGTAAGCTCCAGTGCATGCCTCCTCTGGGGACTCCTACCCCACCCCCCCGGCGTGCCACAGACCTGGGTTGTGGTACCGCGCCAGCTGTTTGGGGGAGGGGGAACAGCCAGCGCACTTCCTGAAAACCCAGAAATGGCACGCAGCTGCCAGACTTCCTTCCACCCTGCAAGAAGCTGGCACTACCTCCATTGTCAATGGAGGTAGGTAGTGGGGCTTCCTGGGGGTCGGGGAAATGGGGGGCCCAGAACACCTTGCGATCGACTGGTTGAGCCCTCCCAATCAACCAGTTGATCACGATTGACGAGTTGGTGACCACAGGTGTAAATTCTAACAGTAAAATTGCTAACTGAACCCAAACGTGTGAAATTTTATAGAACAAGAGAATGGATCCTCAAACAACCACTAAACCCTGTAAACAAATTCAGAAATGTGAGGGTGGTAAAAAGCAATTTATTGTGGTCTGCCTTTGGAATCCATTCATTCACATCTGTTCTCTAGATAGCTCTTTGCCAGATTCCATGCCTCCCCTTCCATTTTCTACCATTGACCTCGCTCTCACTCTGCAGCCTCTGTCTCATGCCAGGAGCTGCAGCTTATGCATCTGAGCACTTCTATTTCCGGGGCTTCCTGGGCTCAGTAAATAGGTCCTCGGAGAAACTCACGAAAGATCGGGAGTGGGCTTTCTACCTTCCCCTCACTGATAGGAAGTAGATTGCTAAACCCGGGGAAGTCTCACCCCATCACAACTGGATATGGGAGCTTTGAGACCACCCCTGCTGCCACCATGGTGATGGTTTCCTGAATCTCTATCAGCATGGGGAAGACACGCTAATAGCTGACATCTCTGGGAACACAGAATAGCCCTGTGCACTTGGCATGGCACCGCTGGTCCTGCCCAATCAGTCATCCCGAAACCAATGTGACAGTACTCCCTGAGTCCACCATGGTCTCTATGCCATTCATCTTCACAGGCCGGGTATACTGATGGGGGGCCCATCGCTATTCCTACCAGATTTATCAGGCTGCAGGGGCCTATCAAATCCCGAGATCACACTGCATACGTTCCTCTATATTTGGGCATTGTGCCACTATGTGACCTACCTCCCTACATGAATAGCATCGTTACCCTATTAAGGCATCCCTCTGTTTCTGATGTTGCTGGGCCTTACCCCCTGATCTTCCTGCCCCCGGTCCCCAAGTCCTTTCATGGCCTCCTGCCATTCTGAGCCCAGTCCAAGGCCTCAAGAACACAGGCTCTTGGTGCCGAGGCAGGCTTCCAACCCCGCCAGACTTCTTCCCCAAGGGGTTGAGAGATGCCCTTGGCCATTAACGGTCTCTCTACAAGGGCAACCATCTCATCATAGGACAAGGGTTCATTTTGGCTGACCCATACCCACAAGTCTGGCGGTAGTCCCCGCATATCCCAGTCCAGGACGATGATTTCCACGATCTTTCCTGCGCTGTGGATCTTGGGCTGCAACCACTTTCAGGTCAGGTGGATGAGGTCGCGTAAGTGGGACCTCGGTGCTTTGCCCTCTTAGTATCTCCACTGATGGCTCTGATCTGGCTAAGATCTCCACCTTCAGATGAGGGTATTCGGCAGCCATCTCCTCCAGCATATCAAGGTATGCCTTCTGGGCCTCCCTGCACAGGAATGGAACCAGGAAGCTAGCTCACTGGGCTCGGGGCCAGCCTTCCCTTAGGGCCGTCCTCTTAAAGGCTAAGAGGTATGCCTCCACATCGTCCTTTCCCATCATCTTCTGGAGACAACTGCTGGTGCACAGGATGGAGCCCCATCTTGGCCATGCACCTAGGTAGTCAGGGACTTCAACTGCATATTCACCTCCAGAAGGGTAGCTCGGTCCTGTGCAGCCTGGCTCATTAGCAGCTGATTTGTCTTCTGCTGTACTCTAACTGCCTCCTGCTGAACAGCTGCCTCAACCCTAGTAGTTTCCTGCTGCGCTGCAGTGGCTTGTATGAGCACCTTCACCACGTCCTCCATCTTGTTTTCCCTCTTCTTAAATGGTCAGCCTAGCCTGACCCGGGTGGGTCCACTGTGGGGTCTCACAGCTGCAAAAGCATCCCACCCCTAACACCACATGTGGCAGGGTAACTCCACTCCTGGGTCCCAGTACCCTACTCAGCCCTTCATCAGGCAGTCTCCGTACTGCATTACTAGCCCTTGGCTGGGTTTAAGCTCTGATCCCTCAGCCACGAAGAGCATTGGAGCCAATGCCCCAGGGTCAGCCTGGGCTGCCAAAACAGTCCTTTCCAGCTCTCAGCTGGGATCTCAGGCTGCCTGGAAAAGATGGACCTAAAACCCCTCTTTGGAGCTCTGCAACCCCACTTTGATCTTTCTGGCAATGTTCCTGTTACCTTTCTTAGTCTTCTTAGATCTCCTCTCACTTCACTTCCTCTCTCTCCTCTCCCTGCAAGGAGGGCTTACTTTAAAAGGCTCCACAGCAGCCTCAGGTGACATCAGCTGGCCCTGATTAATTAACATCAGCCCTATCTCTTTTGCTTATGATTGACCAGGGCTCTTGCTGCCTTAAAGCTGCCTTTCTCTCTCTTAGTTATAGTACTCCAGCCTGACCCTGACACATTTTCCATATACCTGGGCTACAGGCTTTGTTTGGAACCGTAAATTTCCATGCCCATGGCAAAGGATATAAAAGACACAAGAGACAACTCCATTTTGCCTCTTTCCTGTTTTAATTTTCTGGACTATGAATTTGCAATTACTGTAAAAGAAGCATCTTGAAAATATGGACTAAGGACCTTTCAATCTTTCTGAAGGTTAATAGATACACTTTTGAAAGCCAGCAGTCTACTCCATCACTGCTACAAATCTGATATAAGGACTTGAAATCAATTCCATATATATGAGGACACGTCTAGACTACGCTCACCTTCCAAAAGAAGATATGCAAATTTGGTGCAAATTTGCATATCTTCTACCAATCCCTTTTTCAGAAGAGGTTTTTCGGAGAAAAAAGCAGTCTAGATGGGGGGGTTGTGCAGCCCCTTTCCCCCCTTTTTTTGAAAGAACCCTTATTCCTCAAAAAAATACTGTTCCAAAAAAAGGATCAGAAGAAGATATGGAAATTCACACCAAATTTGCATATCTTCTTTCAGAAGCCAAGGGTAATCTAGATGCGCCCTGAGCTATTAACCATTTATAACTCTATTCTTTGTTTTATTAATAAATCTTTACTTTGTTGACTAAGGATTGGCTAACAGTATGATATTTGGGTAAGATCTGAGGTTTACAATGACCTGAGGATAAGTGTCAGGTCATATCCTCTGGGATTAGTAAGAAACTCACATATGCTGAAATAGGTTTTCAATAATCTCTCACTATATTAGAAGTAGCTGTCTGGGTACAAGCCAAAGGCTGGAATGCCTAAAGGGCATGGTGTTTGGCTTCTGGTTAACCAATATAGTACTGCTGAAACGTTTTTGTTACTGGCTTGATGAATCTACTTACAGAATAAACTACCAGTTTTTGAGGACTGTCTGCCCTTTACCTTGCAGCCTGCCCTGAGTGTGTCATTATTAGTATAGTCCTTCCCAGATACCCAGTCACACATGGTATAATACATAAATATTTGTGGAAATAGAAGTAATATATACTGAAACATCTAAATGCACTTGGAAGTTCAAAGAGGCACATTACTAGCAGTGCTTCTGCAGAGGCAACGCAATACTGGTGATTAAAAACCTAGGAAAAAGAAGGTATCAAAAAGCCTGACTCTTGCTGCTTGCCTTTCAATGATGGAGCACAGGTCAGAGAACTTTAAAGGTGAAGAACATATCATATGTTATATTTTATCATAAGAGAATCAATAGATGTTCTAAAAAGGGGTAGCTTTAATTATACAAACCATCACTGAGGCTACGTCTACACTGGCCCCTTTTCCGGAAGGGGCATGTAAATTTCACTAGTCGTCGTAGGGAAATCCGCGGGGGATTTAAATATCCCCCGCGGCATTTAAATAAAAATGTCCGCCGCTTTTTTCCGGCTTTTAAAAAAGCCGGAAAAGAGCGTCTAGACTGGCCCCGATCCTCCGGAAAAAGTGCCCTTTTCCGGAGGCTCTTATTCTTACTTTGAAGTAGGAATAAGAGCCTCCGGAAAAGGGCACTTTTTCCGGAGGATCGGGGCCAGTCTAGACGATCTTTTCCGGCTTTTTTAAAAGCCGGAAAAAAGCGGCGGACATTTTTATTTAAATGCCGCGGGGGATATTTAAATCCCCCGCGGATTTCCCTACGACGACTAGTGAAATTTACATGCCCCTTCCGGAAAAGGGGCCAGTGTAGACGTAGCCTGAAAGTATGTGTAGAAAACTTACACAAAATAGGAACTTGCAATCTTACCTTTACCATTAATCTATATAGCTTCATAGGAACAGCACAGAATAACTACTTTTCTGCTGATGGCACTATATATTTAATCATGAATAATCTGAATAATTAATAACTATATCTTCAATCATTTTATAACTGAGAAAGGAAACATTAATTATACTTCAGATATAACTAAACATTTTCAAATTGTTCATTTCCTAAGGATGGGTTTCTAAGGAAAGTAGCTGACAGTACAATTCCAATTTATTTCATGGTAGGTATAATAGAGAATATTATCAAATTTAAGTGATGAGATTTAATAGCAAGTCTCCTTTTAGTTTTCATGGAAATAGGGTATAAAATATGTCTCCATGTACATATTTATACTTTTCCAACTATGCTCAGAAATGGTGCATTTCCCTCTTCAGTAAAGGATGCAGAATGCATTTTGACTGCTGTTGAAAAAAAGTATTACAGAATGTCTGACAAATAAGAAAACAGGTAGTGGCAAATAATCATTTTCCTCAGCAGTAATGTGAAGGAATGCTGCATCAAGGAAATTATAAACTACATCCAGATTCTTATTAGTGTGTTTTCCTACTTCTTAGCAGCCTCAGACAGATACAGCAAGACAGAATTCCTGTTGATAATGCCAAACTTGCTCCAACACAGGTTACACTATTATAAGCAAAATATTAAGTGCTTTGCTGTAAATTGGTGAAAATAAGCTTTCAGGTTTACTTACCTGATTCTCTTCATGAGAAACTCTCATCTGTTCTTTAAGAACTGACATCCTGGCAGCTTCTTCTTTCCTCAATACTCTTTCCTTTTTTAGCTCAGGACTCCAGAAAGTCTTGATGCTATTCATGGAAGATCCCAGCTTACTGTCCTTGATATCCAGTTCTTTTCTCAGAAGATCATTTTCTCTTTGTAGTTCCTTGAGCTGAGCCTGTAGATCTAGCATGGTACTATCCCTAACCTGTCTCAGCATAGAGGGAACTTGATGGTGATGATGATGTGAAGATGTGGTCAGACCTCCATGCTGATCAGTGTACGAAAGGACATCTGTGTGAGAAAGTCCAGCTGAAGCAATATTTGGACTACTCCCCATAGCTGTGACTCGACCACCATACACAGCTCGATTTGTAGCCCTTCCAAGAGTCATTGTGCCCTTTGGGAAAGTAGTAGAAGCTACACCTTCATGGTCACTAAGATACATCGGTCCAGATGTTGCATAGGCTGCATTAAGGGACTGGATGTTCTCCATTGATAGTGTCTTACCAGTTCCTCCACCTCCCCCACTGCTTGTTCTCCTGTGGCCCAGTCGAGGAGATCTTGGCAAACGAGGAGACCGGGAAGGACTGCCTTCCAAATTACTGATTGTTCTTGCACTTCCATACATTTTTCTACTACTGTGAGGTACTACTTAATAAGAAATTAGTAACACTGATGTTGGATATTAAATCTGTAAATCCAGATAATAATGTTGGCAAATGGTTTCAATGCATTCTTCAAGTAGGCAAAAACGGATGACTTCTCAAAAACTGAAGATCTGAAAAAAATCATTAGAGTTGAGTAAAGTAACAAAACAAATACAACATACAGTCACTTTACAATAATTAAAGTGTCAGACAGCACAGCATATATCAACTGGTCTAGGAATAATTATTTTAAAAATAAGAATAATAGTGTATTTTACTATTACATATAGGATTATTATTTGTGAATTACATTTCAAATGGAGAAACTATGCTAAAACTATTTTTGGCATTTTGACTTAGTAACACTGTGGGCCAAATATATCCCTAGTCATTTAAATCCATTCATTTAAATCAATAATCACAATGAAATTATGTCAGGGATGAAACTGTCTGATGTCTACAAAAAATAAATTGAAACCAGACGTTAAGAATGAATTTGCAAAACACAACATATCTGTTTTCCTTTAACAACATTAATAAATACCACATTGTTGGTGACATGATGGGGACTATGAAAGGGGAGTTAAATACTGTATAATGCAGTACTTCTGATAGTTCAGCTTTAGCAGTAGAAACAGATATTGTTAAGCTAAAGTTCAAAGTTTAAAATAAGACAGTTTCAGAGAATAATTGTCTTTCGGACAATTAGCAATTATTATTAGAATGATAACAGGCACTATCAACTACAGTTTTGCTGGTATTTGTTGTTTGTCTACTTCAAGGGAAAAATAATATTATTATGAATAGTAACTCTTTTTTCAAGTAAAGGAGGGCATGTCAAATCTTTTCCACATTTGGTATCGTTATGGCATTTTTGTAGTAGTCTTACCTTTAATTGGTTTAAATAATCAGAACAGTTAAAGTTACTGAGAATTTTATAAGGAATCTAATACCAAGAACATATCAACCATATATATCTGTTATCTCCCATAACTGTGAGCCTTCACTGACCAGTTTTTAACCAACAAACAAGCATTCCAAGAAAGTTGTGAAATTAAGAAACTTGACCGTGTTATCTATCTAAAATCATGTCTTAAAAAGGTGATCAGTTCAGAGAAGCAGCACACCAAGTTTAAGTCACTTAAATGTAGCAATTTTTAAGCATTTCCATAGTATATTACCACTACATACAGGTACCCAATTCTTTCATGTCCATTTTATATTTATATTGAGGGTTTGGGGGGAGGGTGACTGGATAGAAGGGGGAGGAATGTAAATATTCTTAAACCAAGAATAACAGCTAGCATATTAAATCATTGCCACTGTGTCTGAAGCATTTGAGAAAAAGCAATTACAGACGTTAGTGCAAACAAAGAAAAAAACAAGACCATATTTGCAGGAGTCCTTATCTATCTTTATACAAGAAAAATGTACCATTGGAAAAACACTGTAATCGCTAAGGGTATGTCTACACTACAGCGTTATTTCAAAATATCTAATTTCGAAATAGTTATTTCAAAATATCTAATTTCAAAATAATGCATCTATACACAAAATGTGTCCACACTGATTGGATTCTGAATCGCATTTAAGGCCAGCTGGAACTGGTTCCGGCAGGGCATCAGGTCAGAAGTTACCTTGTGGCCAGGGCGGCCAGCGGGGCACCCTGGGAAGAGCTATTTCAAAATAAGCATCTACACAGTGCTTATTTCAAAATAGCAATTTTGAAATTGGCGCTATTTCTCGTGGAATGAGGTTTACCAATTTCAAAATAAGACCTCTGCTATTTCGAATTAATTTCAAAATAGCAGTTGGCTTGTGTAGATGCTAGGAAAGTTATTTTGAAATACCGGCTGTTATTTTGAAATAACTTTGCTGTGTAGACGTACCCTAAGATATGTAAATCATCCATTACCTGCTACAAGTGTCTTCCAATTGTTTTACATGGATTCTAAACAACTGTTGAGAGTAAACTAGGTCTTCAATAGGTCTGTGAACCAGCATAGTGTAAATCATTTCAGTCTGAACTATTTCATTGCCAGAGTGGATTTGGACATGCTGAAACATTTCATTTTGGTCTCCTTGGTACTATTCTTCAGTGTATCAGTGGCCTTTCAAATACTTTAGAATCCAGTTTTCATGAGAGTTGCATCAGCAACTATAGAAATAGCACTTAGAGGGCTATGCAATGGACTTGGACCAAAGTGCAAGATTCTGATGACTTTTAGTGTGGCAAAAATGGACACACTGAACTATTGGTGCTGAAACTGTTAGCAGTTCAAATTCAAATAGCTCTCTTCTCTAGGGCAAATACAGCCCTAAGCAAACTGGATCAATCAGTGCTAACAAAACATTGGTTTGCATTACCAATTTAATGAGAGTCACTTTTTCCTGTTTGGTTTGTATTTTCCCCAGCAGGTAAAAGGCAGTTCTATTTTCCCAAAATACAGATATTTCTTCCATGTAGAAATAAGCCTCAGTTTTGCATGATGTAGCACAAGCATCATCCATTCTGATGAATACTAGAATTTTAACTAAGCAGACATTATTGGTGGGAAATAATGCAATGCTTTCTTGCTGAAGTATTCTAGTGACTTCCAATGAAGTCAATGGGAACTACTCAGCTGGAAGGAGAATCAGGGCCCTGAAGTAATGCTGAAACATTTTAAGTCATATAGGCCATAGCCTTGCCTAAGGAATCAAACCCTGAAACCATCTGGAGTCTTCCTGGATTCTAGTGGAATGAAGGCAAATACAAATTCTAGAAAAGCCAGATACATTTTCCATTAGTTCTTAAGTGACTATTATCCCAGTATTTGGGTGCCTAAACATACCCCCAGTGAAAAGACAAAATCCATGCCTTCCCAGCTCCAATTGCCACATAATATTTGATTCACTAGGATACAAATTATTTCTGACATCTCAGCTCCAAAACAGTCAGGGAGGCAAAGTAAGGACAACAGAGAACACACAATGCTTCACGACTATTGCAGTTGGGACAATTTGATCCATTCTCATAATTCCCCAATTGTTCAATCATCCTCTACCACATTTTTTTAATATAGTCATAGGTCTCTGAAAAGCTCTACTTCCTCATAACAGCTTAATAGGGGTACATCTACACAGTAGTGTTATTTTGGGACAACAACATAACATAGTTCGCATCTATACTACCAGCAATTATTTCAACATAAAGTTAAAATAATGTCGAGCTGGAGGACATCTTACTCCAGCTCCTATAACCCTTATTTCACGAGGAGTAAGGGAAGACGAAAGAAGAGTGTTTTTCCTTCAACTTTCTTCTATGTAGACAGTGCCAAAAGCCAAATTAAGCTAATCCAATTTAAGCTACGCAATTGACGTAACTGAAGTTGCTTAACTTACTTCAAGTTTTCCCTGCTGTGTAGATATACCTAGGTGTGGAATGAGACTCTGTAGATAGCAACTCAAAGGCCAGGCAGCTAATCTGTATGTGATTCCCACCACCAAGAGCAATGGTAAACCAGAAGATGCAATGGTAATAGATTACCAAAATCCTAAGTATGGCTTAAACGAAGCTTACTTAAAAGCTGAAAATGTGGGAGGTTGAGACACTGGTGAAGTTGTGTATCAGAGAAACACAGGACTAACCTACAGCATATCAGGACCACCAGTGCCACCATTTCTACCACAATTTAATGTGTATGATTTTTATTTTTATTTAAGTCACTCATTACACTACTTAGCCATCCTTTTTTAGCTGTAGTCTGTTCAAAACCTTCCCTCTCCAGCATGTGTGAAGTCTGTAAGATTAATGACTATAAGAGATCAACACTGTATTTTTCACTAATCCCTATTGCTGACCTTATGGAAAGAGGCCTTAGTTTTCCCTAGACTTCTCCTTTACTGCAGGCTTTTATGATATGTTCACATTTCTGATGTAATAATCTAAACTTTACATGGAAGTTCCAGAAACAAGAAAAAATATGCAAAGCAGCAGCAACTGAAATATTACTTAAGAAACATCTGCAGTTCATATGTATTTTAATTTGCAATCCAATGCATATCTTCTTTTAAATTATACAGAGCTGCATGCAAAATGTTGCCAGCTTGAAATGCAGCATACAAAAAAGTGTTTCCTCACATGAAAGCAGACCAACTGACCGTGGGCACATCCTGTCCCTTTCTATATGGTTATGAAGAGCCTCCGATGCAGTAGAAGCAGTTTAGAATTACCACACAGAGGAGACAAGAAAGGTTTGGGGGACACCTACACAGAGGGTCCCCCCTCCAGTGATACATATAGGCTAGCTCCAAACGGACATCCTGTGTCCACCAGCTATCAGAATTCAGGGGCTGGTAGGGGACCCTTATTTCAGAGCCACAGGAGCAGCTAGCCCTTAATCTACTGGTACTAAACTCAGCAAGCAAGCTTGGCTGAGGAGGAGGTACATACAGAGGATTTAGACCCTGGAAATTAAATTCCATCTATTGTACAATGTTTCTCTTGAATAAATGCTATCAGCACAAAATTTAATTAATCTGGAAGCAAACACTTCTGACCACCATCCCTCAAGTATGGCATGTCCTAAACCAGAGCAAAACCAAGGTCATTCTAGTGCATGGAGGCTAGGGAGTAAGACAAAGGGAGATCACGCCAATGATCAGCATCTCCTGCATATCATCTTAGGGGAGGCTTTAGGGACAAAGTTAGGGGATCCCCAATTACATGCATCCACTAAGGATGTTAAAATGCGGTTAATTGACTAGTCGATGGAATTCCATTGACTAGTCAATAGGCACTTCTGCATTCCTCCTTTGAAATGTACAAGAGCCCCTGCTGACTCTGGGATCCATGGCTGCCCCTTTGAATCGCCACAGAGGAGGCATTTTAAAGGGGCAGCCCGCCGCACAGCTGATCGAAGTGGCTGTGCGGCACTGCCACTTTGAAGTACCCCTTCTCCCCTTATTTTATAGAGGCAGCAAAGGGGGGGAGGGATAGCGACTAGTCAACTAGTCAAAATACTATCCTATAAGCAAATGCTTAACGGATAGTTGACTAGTGAACTAGTCTTTTACATCCTTACCATCCACCAGCCACTGAAGCTACAGAGCTTGCAGTAGCAGGCATAGATCAGCTCCAATATAGCTAAGTGGACTGGTTTGGGAGCACTGCATTCTCCCCCTTTTCCACACAAACTTTTCTGTGTCCCCTCTTCCACCCAAGCTCATCTACTCAGGCCTGGAACAGAGTGCCGGATTTGGTCCATATTAAATATGGATCAGGGTCATATATTTTCTTTAAACAGTTACTTTCCATTTTTTTAAAAATCCAATCACTTACATTAAATGGCACTAGAAATAATAAAAACTGCACTTCTAGTATAATGTCTCGACAATTTATTTTAATAGCTTTTAAATGTGTGCTTATATTAATATCTACAGATACCCATTATTATTATTTTAATATAAAATAAGGTTTATTGATAACAAAATGCATAAAAGGATTTGGGGCCTCTTAAGCACACATGCTCAGAAAGAAAATTATTGGGTATTTTACTCTAGTGTCTCTCTGATCTTAGAGAATAGGAAATAGTCTATTTTAGGAAGAAAGTACTTCCTGATGGCTGTTCTAAATTAGGTTTAGTTTATCATCAAGGTTTCTGCCTCATCTCATCACCTGTACTCTGCTCATACTAATATCTTGGACTTACATTATCTATCTCAGATTCACACACGGAATTTTATTTGAATTTAACATTTTTTATTTCTCACAAAATCACAATTCATAGAGAAACATATCACTATCTGAATTTTAATTCTAGATCTACCTTACTAGTATATTTCCAAGTGCACTAATATTCTTGTGGCATACATTGTATAGATTTCTTGCAAAAATAATCTCCACAAAGCTCTGAGATTTGTTTTATATTTGTAATTACATTTTCCATCCTGTTTACATATTTCTGCACAGAGCCATCAATTTTGTTAAGATCCTGTTTGGATTTTGTTAGCAATACATCACTTCCACTCTATTAAAAGCTTGTGAATAATTTTCTACATTGTACCTGTCTATATTTTTATCTCCTAATGAATCACAAGTGCATTGCATACATAGGTGATGTTATCTATCTATTTATAACACATCTCTCGTTGTAGCATCTGAGTACCTATAAACTGGATAATCAGTTTACATTTAAAATGTTGATGATTGTGTTATCTTCCATTGTTCCCCTGGTCTCTGACTAGTAGATTTTAAAAGAAAGAAACAAAGAACATATGTAGTTTGGTACAGATTCCCAATATACCTACTTCCACAATAGACCTAACAACTGCGCTGAACTACCATCATACTAAAAATCAGAAAGATTTTTGTATACTAAAAATCAGAGAAACATATCACTATCTGAATGAATGGCTGACTCGTTTGAACAACAAAATGTAACTCAGGTTACATGTCATAGTAATAATTATGGCACAAAAGTCACCAGTGGGACAAAATATATACTACCATTATGAACTACACAGACTGCCCTATTAGACCAATGGGGCTAATAACTCCTATAAAAACAGAAACTGAGTTGCTATCTTAACTATTGAGATCATTGAAAGCAGTAATCATTGAACTTCCCTAATATGTTTACTTCTTTATGGTCTGTTAAACAATAATATGTTAATTATACTGCATGACATTAAATCTTACTAACCAATTTTTTCCCAACAATAAAAATAATATTGATATCTCCCAAACAATTTATATACAGGCAGTCCCCGGGTTACGTACAAGATAGGGACTGTAGGTTTGTTCTTAAGTTGAATTTGTATGTAAGTCGGAACTGGTACATATTGTAGGGGAAACTCTAGCCAAACATTTCTCCAGAGCTCAGTTTTATTCTCCCACACCTCACTTCCCTCAGTCCTTTATTCTCAAGCTGAGGTGTCTGCTGAGAAAAGCTGCTCCGCGTCTCCCTGGTCTGCTGGCGGGGGCGCTAGCTTCGCGTCTCCCTGGTCTGCTGGGGGGAAGCAGCTAGTGTGGGGTTGCCTCACCCCGTTTGTAAGTAGGGATCCAATGTAAGTCGGATCCATGTAACCCGGGGACTGCCTGTAGTAAATTTAAGAATTTCAGAAAATTTAGAAAAATCTCAGTCTTGCACTGCTTATATTAATATATTGTATCCTGATAAGCAAATGTAATCAATTTACAATAGGTCTTATTAATTGCAACAGGTTGTTATATTATAACTGAAAAAGAAAGGAACTATGTTCTAGTCATATGTGATTTCATCAGGTTTTTTTCTTCAGTTGCTGTAGTGTACCTGCTTTCACAAACACTGTGGTCTTATCTGCATTTATATAGTATTTATTTTAAGTCTAGTCATTCAATGAAGGATAGTAATCATGGTAGAAAATTTAGCTGGATGAAATTTTTCCAACAAAAATGGTTCTGGAAAAAATGTTTTGTAAAAAATAATATTCTTTAAATGTTCAAATTGTTGACAAAATTGGAAGCCAAAAAGTTTTACCTTCATCTTCTGCATTTCAGTACTCTTCTCTATATCCTCTGTCCCTTTTTCACATGGCAAAATGAAAAAGGGGGTAAGATACAAAAAGTAAATGAGATAAAGGAAAAATTTTAAAATGAAACGTTTAGAAAATAAAGGCATACAATAAAAACCTTAATTAAAATGTTGAATCAATGATCTTTTCTTTTTATTTTTCAAAACTTGAAAAACAAAATGTCTTCCAAATTTTCAAACATTTTGGAAAAGCTGTTTTTCTGGGAACTGGCATATCCATTTTAAAAAGTGAGGGGGTAACCCTTCCTAGATGCACATGTCTAATTACTTTTCTAGAATATTTTTATTAATTTCCCTTCAAAATAAAATTGGAATCCCTGACCCACAGATAGCACTTCCAGCCATCCAGTCCAAAACTCCTTTATTTTTAGGTGAGGGCTTGTGATTAACTGAGCCTTATTGATATTAACTGAAGGGTGAGTTCACAGTCATCAATCTCAAAGAGTTCTGTGATTCATAGTCTTCTGTTCTTCTCAGCTTAACAACAAAAAAATATCAGAAAGAAGACATTGGTTGGGGGAGTGGGGGACTGTAATTATGAACTCTTTGGTCAAATCACCACACATTTACTACATTGTAGCTACACTGCACTCCCACAAGACCCACCAAATTTCAAAGTAATCTGAGTAACCATACTGTATCTTTTACAGTATGGCAGGAATGAAAACCTTCTAGCTCAGTGGTTCTGAACCCACGGCCTACTTTTAACCCAGTCAGCACACAGCTATGCCTATGTGACATCCTCAGAGTCATACTACTAGGCTGTGTCTACACTGGGCCACTTATTCCGGAAAATCAGCTGCTTTTCTGGAATAAGCTGCGAGCTGTCTACACTGGCCCTTGAATTTCCGGAAAAGCAACGATGCTCTACTGTACAAAATCAGCCGCTATTCCAGAAAAACTATTCTGCTCCCGCTCGGGCATAAGTCCTTATTCCGGAACACTGTTCCGGAAAAGGGCCAGTGTAGACAGCCCAGTAGTCTTTTCCGGAAAAGCGCGTCTACATTGGCCACAGACGCGCTTTTCCGGAAAAAGGGCTTTTCTGGAAAAGCAGCCTGCCAATGTAGACGCTCCTTTTCCGGAAAAACTGAAAACGGAATAGTATTCCGTTTTAAGCATTTCCAGAAATTCATGCCAGTGTAGACACAGCGTGCGTGTGTGTGTGTGTGTGTGTGTGTGTGTGTGTGTGTGAGTGTGGTAAGCATAGAGCTCACATAACAGAGATCTGTATATGTCACCCACAATGATAAACAGGTTGAGAACCAATGCTCTAGCTTGTTTTTCTGTATTGGTGCATGAACAAAATGTAACATTTAAAAACGTGTTAAATACCATTCTAAGTTTGGATCTCCAAAGATTGAGAGAGTGCTAAACTTGGGCAAAACTCAACAGATAGCAATAATTTTGACCTGTATCACAATATCTTGATCTCTAGCTCTGAACGAAAAACACCACACCTTCTAGAAACTTTTTGAAAAAATGGCAGTTTTTTTCAGGATTAGATCTCTAGAACTGGAGACAAACTAGTCCTGAAATAGTGATATAACTGAAGGACTTACCGATGTTCTCATTTCCAAGAGCTCAAGCATCTGTAACTATATTCAAAGCTTATTAAAAACCACAAATAATATGCACTACCAAGTAACTACAGACATTATCAACCTGGTTTTTAATATGCTTAGAATAGCCTTCCTAACTGTTTGGACATAGTTCAATACTTCTAAAGTTTCCTAGAATAGAAGGAAAACTAAATAACAGATATAAAATGACTGGGAGATGCGGGGAAAAAAAAGACATGGCTAGATTCTCTTTACTCTCCATTATGACTTATATTTCCAACATTTTTAAGCACCTCAGTTGACAAAAGCCTTCTGAAAAAGATGCATGCCTACTTCAAATAAAAGTATCCTGGCACCCTTTATGAATTCTTTAAAATATAATCTCACCATAGAATGGTCAGCAGGACTTATCCCAAGTTTTCAGGGATGCATGCTTTTATAACTAGTGGCCCAGAACTGGAGGCATTTCTCAGTTATTGTTACTTCTCTCTCAGATTTTTCTTGTTTCATTTACGGCTCAACACATCACCAATCAAAGCAAGATACATTACTGAATTAAATACAAAAAGTGAGAAAAAACTGGAAAATGGAGAAGTGAAATAGATTGTACAAAAGAGTGCATTCATTAGCTAATCAGAGCTCTACGGCACTTTTGTCATTTTACTATGTCTACACTACAAAGATAATGAACAAAAAGCTCATTAATATATGAACTAAATATTGTGTTTACCAAAATTAAAGATCAAGTGTCCTTTCTTGGTTCATTGCATGGAAGTATAAGCAATGGTCAAATTGGGGAGAAGGAGCTGTAAACCAATCACAACCACACAATGGGTTTCTTTATATTTTAAAATATCAGTTAAGAGTTTGAAAAACTAAATTATAAAAACCGGAGGGATAAAAATAAAATTTGAATATTCTAATTTTTTTAAATGTTGCAAATATACAGCATTACTATATACCAAATGCCAACAGTGAAATTTAGGTTATCTTTAAATCATGCTCTGAAACGTGATTGCTGGTATTATTATAGTCTTTTTACTAATACTGTAAATTTCATCTAACATATAATCAATAATTTTGGAAATTTTCAGAATACTCACTGTTGTAGTGTTTTAAAAAAATGTATATATCTGTGCATGAGAATTTAACTGATTACTACACCTGATCTTGCATGTTGCTGAATACCCTCAACTCCCACTGATGTTAATGGAAGTTGAGAGCATTCATCACTTCACAGGAGGTGCTCTTTCCAGGATTTCATTCTAGCTAATGCAAATGGATGATGAATGAAGGAGAGAAAAGGAACTGTTGTAAAATATCCATCTTAGAATGTGTAAGATTATAAAATAAAGCTGTCAGGTACTCTACTGCTGTCAGGCACAGTGCCAGCTATTAGTACTGTGTGTTCACAAAATTCCAACAACAAAAACTGTTTGCCCCAAAAGCAATATTAAGCTTGTTGGATAGAAGCATGCTGAATGAATGTGCACCGACCCTACAGCTTCCACTGGCCACGGTTCTTCTTTATTGATCATTGGGAGCTGCAGGAGTGGTGTCTGCAGGCTAAGACAGCATATGCTCTGACTTTCTCAGGTCCTTCAGAGACATGCCAATCACTTCCAGGAGCACAATTACCATAGGGATAATGACTCCAGATACAACAGGCTAGGCATTTTAGAACTCACTACTCAAAGAATTACATTTAAGTGTAAGAGAGAAATTAAAGGGGAGGAGGGCAGGGTGATGAGCTCATGTCCTGCCCACCCTAGGAGCGGCAGGATAGCCAACATAGGATAAGGAACCCGCTGAAGGTAAAGTGGGATCTCCAGTGAACTCAGGAATAGGGCATCAGCCTCTGGAGCATAGGATGGTAGGCTCAATCCTCCTCCACTCACTCAGGCAGCCAACACTGGCTTCCCCAGGGTTGGACCTGGCTCCTGCATTAGGAAGGCAGGATAAGGGACCAGCTCAAGATAAGGGACCAGCTCAAGGTCAGGTAGATTTTGGAGCGGACTAGGGAATATGGCATTTATCTGGAGAGCACAGGGATGGGGCTTGAGTCTTGCCCACCCTGGCTGTGTCTACACTGGCACCTTTTACTGGAAATGCTTAAAATGGAACAGTTTTCCATTATAAGTATTTCCGGAAAAAGAGCGTCTACATTGGCAGGATCCTTTTCCGGAAAAGCCCTTTTTCCGGAAAATCATCCGTGGCCAATGTAGACGCGCTTTTCCGGAAAAAAGGCCCAATCGTCATTTTCGCGATCGGGGCTTTTTTGCGGAAAAGACTACTGTGCTGTCTACACTGGCCCTTTTCCAGAACAGTTTTCCGGAAAAAGGACTTTTGCCCAAGCGGGAGCAGCATAGTTTTTCCGGAAAAGCAGCTGCTTTCTTACAGTACATCGTCAGTGCTTTTCTGGAAATTCAAGGGGCCAGTGTAGACAGCTCGCAGCTTATTCCGGAAAAGCAGCTGCTTTTCCGGAATAAGTAGCCCAGTGTAGACACAGCCCCTGGGAGAGGCCAGACAACCAACACATGGTTTGGTAAGGTATGGTTTTATGATAAGCAATCTCTTTCCAGGCACATCTTATTTTCCTGGTACGACCAAACCCTTACTTTGCTTTAAGTTATGATAAGAGGAAGCTGTATACCAAACTTGGTGGCCCTAGCTCATACCATTTAAGAGAAGTTCTTGAACTAACAAACAGACAGAGATGGATACACAGGCAGGCAAATTCTCCCGATTATATATATATATATAAACGTTATATTGTGTTTGTATTACATTGAATTGTGTTACATCTTTCTCTGCTAGAATGAAGAGCATATGAATAAATATAGGTGCATCTACACTGCACCTTTACCTCAAAATAAGCTATGCAATTGCACTATGCAATTTACGCTACACAAATTGCATAGCTTATTTCAAGATATTTTCAAAATAAAGCGCTATACAGAAATGTCCCTTAACTCTCATGGAACAAAGCTTAGAGGGACACCAGACAAGCACGCCCGTTATTTCAAAATCTATTTCAAAATAACGGGCTGCTTTAAAGATGCAGAATAGCTATTTAGGAATACTTCTAGTACCCTGAAATAGCTTTGCAGTGTAGATGTAGCCTATATGTTCCCCATGTCAGAATTCAGACTATAATCAACTCACCCTTCAGTCTTCTCTTTGTTAAACTACATTATTTTAGGTCAATAGTTTTTCATTGCTTTAGGTCTCCCTTCCTATTCTGAGTTTGATATGTTTACTGAATGCTCCTGCAAATAGTAGGAGTTGCTTTTAAATAATTTTGTTTCCACCTAGAAAAAATAAATCTTACTTCTCTGACCCTTTCTACACAGTAGTGTTTCCTAAACCACATTTTCTCTGTAGTAGTACTGTCTCTAAGGGTATGTCTAAACTAGCCCTCTAGTTTGAACTAGGGAGGCTAATGAGGGCGACCAAAATTGCAAATGAAGCGCGGGATTTAAATATCCCACGCTTCATTAGCATGTTCCCGGCCGGTCGACATTTTGGAAATTGACTAGCCCGGAAGAACTGCCCGCGTCTACACGCGGCAGAGAAGGGCGATTCCGAAATAAACCCCTTACTTCGAATTACCCCTTACTTAAAATTCCATGAGGTTTAACTGGTAATTCGAAGTAAGGGGTTTATTTCGGAATCGCCCTTCTCTGCTACTTGTAGATGTGGGCAGTTCTTCTGGGCTAGTGAATTTTCAAAATTGCGACTGTCCGGGAACATGCTAATGTTGCAATTTTGGTCGCCCTTATTAGCCTCCCTAGTTCAAACTAGGGGGCTAGTGTAGACATACCCTAAGGGAGTTGACTAGCTTGGCAAGTGCTGTACTATTTTAATTTTGACACATCATTGAATAAAATGCAGTTTTTCATCTGAAAGCTAAAACAAACAAACAAATAATTATTGCAGCAATCACAAAGACACTGTTTTTACTATAACTTTATCAGACTATGAATTCTGATTTTTCTCTTGTCACAAATCAATTTCCAGATTTAAGATAACATATAACAAAATAGCAATTATTGTAACCTTCCCAATAATCAAGTTGATGATAAAAGTTGAGCTGTGCAGCTGCAACTCCGGCAGGTATAACTGGAAAAGAGGCTATAGTATAGTATAGTATAGTATAGTATAGTATAGTATAGTCTGAAATTAATCCTATGTTTTAAATAATAATTTTGTGGTTTTCCCAATAAATTAATGTATACAAAAATCAAAGCAGTCTTTCAGAAATACCTCCACACAGAAAAATGTTAGGGAAAATAGTCATTACAACTTTTGTTTGTAAAAGCAGCCTGAAGCAACCATTAACATGATGGAGCAGTTCCTCATTTATGTTAGGGGTAGCTTTGTGATGGTCTGCCAGGAAAAGATAACTTATCCAACAGTTAGAAGATTGTGACGTAAGCCAGCACAATTTTAGATTGCCACCAGACAGATTTAAATTGTGCTAGAGGGTTGCAAATTTTGGGGAATGAAATGCAGCCCAAAATAAAGGGAGGGCATAGGTGGCCACATTTGGATGCACATCCCTCGTAAGGTATGCCACTTCACCACACCATGCAACCCTAACAGCATATAAAATGCACAAAGTTTAGAATGTATGATCATTAAAACTATAGTTACAGAGTCAGATTTTTATCCGGTTTAAATGCATGTTGCTCAATGAAACAAATGTATATATGCAAATTTATGCCAGCACAAGATCTGACCCATAGTTTTTATTTAGAATTATGGGTCCAATTCACAGTGTTTGGATAAAAATTTGAATTTACCCAAAGATGAGAGATTGTGAACTAGATTTGATTTTAATTTGCTTAAAAATATGTAATTATGGAAGAGATAATAGTTATATCTTAATTAAGGTTGGATTCAACTTTGCACTTACAGCAGAATTCATCCTCTTTGTATTGTTTGAAAAATACATTTCACCTTCCTCAAATTTACAGCACAATATTTAAGTAAAGAGTGATCACACAAATAATTTTCACGTAAATCTGTTCATTTATGACTGCGAATCCATTTTTGTATTTTGCATCATAATTGTGGAGTCTTTTTAGATTAAAAACAACGGTTTGACATTTGTACACAATGATATTTAGTATTACCCTCTGGGATCAGAATTATTTTAATATTGGGAAAACAATTTATCATAACTTGGAAAATATAAACAATGGGTAGCATATAATATGGGGCTTTTTTTATAAACACCTATTTAACTTCAGGTTGTGGGTTTTTTTTTTTTTTTTAGATTAAAGGATGTCTTGGTTATAGATATAGCTACATTTCCTCTTTCAATTAAGGTGTTAGAGCTTGCAAAAATATACTAGCAAACTTAGGGAAGACCAATATTCCAATTCCTGATATTTCTATCTTAAAAAGCATTAAAAAAAAACCCCACACCTTTCTAACAATCTTCCAGGCTTTGTTTTTAAGTCATAAAGAAGAAAAATTGCATACAACCAATTTTTAAAAATTCTTTTGCCGATCACTTTTAAAATTAAGTGGCATATGAAGGGAATTCCAAACATACTAAAGTTACTTTTTTCCATAAACACTATATAACTCCAAATACAATGCACATGAAAAATCAAAGTTTCCTCATATTAGGCAAGATTTTCAGCAGGAAGGAAAGTATCCAGTTTGCATACTGTATGAATGCTAGCAGAATGGCCTAAAATGAGAAAGATTTAAAAAATAGAAAACAAAAACATACAACAAACTAGAATTATTATTCTTATATTGCACTTTAAACATTAACACTTCTTTGCCCCAGTTGGAGGCTTCACTTGCATTTGAGTGTACAACTGCATTTTAAGCAGTGAGGTTCAGAAACTGGAGACAGATTCATACATGCAGACTGGTACAACTAATTTGGCACCTCACCAAAAGAGGGGGAATCTGTGTTAAAAGCTTGAAGAGCTGTGAGTCTTGGCAAACAAATTAAGACTCTGGTCCTCCAATTGGATTTATTAGTCAAGAACCCTTCATTATTAGATCCATTTGCAAGATAAAGGCTTACAACTTATTTACAAATAAAAGCAATTATGTACAGAATTGATTTTTATATATATGCCTAATTTCTCACAGGGAATATTTTTGTGTATATTCTTTTATTCAGATCCTTTAGTGAATTTCTTCTACTGATGGGCTTCAAGTTTTTTATATTTTTATATTTTATATTCCTTTAATCACTATTAGTTTCTATGCTATATTTTGTAACAATATAGATTGGAGAAAAGACCCATACAAAATTTAGCGGGTAAAAGACAATGGATATAGCAGCTACTATATTTTACACTTTGCAGAAATTTGTGATGTAACTGAAAAGGCCATATTTATTTTTAAAAGTGAAACAGACAAGGTACCCATTTATACTGTTTCATGCAAGAGGCTCATTTAATACAATTTCAACTCATTAGGGAGGATCACTCTGATTTGTTTTCCCTTTGCCATCCTAGAAGTAATGCTCAATTTTCATAAAATTCATCAGTTCAACAAACTACAGAAAAAACTCATACACGTAACTGGTTCAATAAAAAGTAATAAACATGTAATAAATATGAAAATAATGTATTTCATTATAAATTAAGATGATTGGAAAAGTCATACTTTATCTTCACGAAGGAGACTGCAGTACAGGCAGTTCCCGACTTACGCGGATCCGACTTCTGTCGGATCCACAGTTACGAACGGCTGTGTACTCTGGGGCAAGAAAAGCTGCTCCGCGTCTCCCTGGTCTCCGCGTCTCCCTAGTCTCCCTGGGCTGTCCCGCTGCCGGCTTCCCCCGAGGCTTTGCAAAGCCGCGGAGGGGCTGGGGCAGCGGGGCAGCCCAGGCACGCTTGGGCTGTCCCGCTGCTGGCTTCCACCAAGGCTTTGCAAAGCACGCCTGGACTGCCCGGCTGCCTGAGCCCCTCCGCAGCTTTGCAAAGCCTCGGCAGAAGCCGGCAGCGGGACACCCCAGAAGCGCCTGGCTGCCCCGCTGCCCGAGCCCCTCCGCGGCTTTGCTCCTTGTCTTCCTGGAGACCCCCCAGCAGACCAGGGAGACACGGAGCAAAGCTGGGGAGGATGCGGGCGGGACCGCGGCGCATCTCTGTGGTCCCACTGTCCAGGTTTCCCTAGTCTGCTGGGGGGCGCAGCTAGTGCGTCCCACCGCAGACCAGGCTTTTCTCACGTGGGGTAGAGCAGCTGGGGCTGCTGGGTTGGTCCTGCAGCGCCGCTCCTCGGCGCTACTGGACCAACCCCGCAGCACCCCAGCTGCTCGTCCCCAGGTGTCCCCAAGTCAGCTGCTGCTTAAACTGATCAGCGGCTGACTACAGGAAGCCCGAGGCAGAGTTGCTCTGCCCCGGGTTTCCTGGAATCAGCCGCTGATCAGTTTCTGCAGCGGCTGACTTGGGGACACCTGGGGCAGAGCAGCTGGGGTGCTGCCCGGATGGTCCCCGCAGCGCCGCTCCTGCGGGGACCTACCCAGCAGCGCCCCAGCTGCTCTGTCCTAGGCGTCCAGATTCAGCTGCTGTTGAAACTGATCAGCGGCTGATTCCAGGCAGCCCAGGGCAGAGCAACTCTGCCTCGGGCTTCCTATAGTCAGCCGCTGGTCAGTTTCAGCAGCGGCTGAATCTGGAAGCCAGTTCCGACTTACATACAAATTCAACTTAAGAACAAACCTACAGTCCCTATCTTGTACGTAACCCGGGGACTGCCTGTAATCCAAAATATAGTTTATTATTTGCATAATTTAGGCACTATTTTTTGTCTATAAATACTCATAATTATTTTAACTTAACTTTTTGAACCACACTAAGCACACAGTGAGATCTATTTATAATAGGAAGGGAGTTTAAAGATAGGATTTCTTCATATAAAGAATTCACAGACAGGACTTGAAAGTAATGATAAAACTGCCTCAAAATTCCATCAAATAAATGAATTATATATATAGCTACACACATACCACAAAGTACTAACTAAACTGACTCTATAATCAGTTGAGCAAATTTGTGTACAATTCTATATCCAATTACTGTTATTAAACAAATAAATATCTTCGACTTCATCCTTTCATCTCATAGGCTTTTAAAATGCCTTTAAACACATGTAAACACTTTCATAAAAATACACACCCCCAAACACACCACCCCTTGGTGGAGGGAATAGAAATAGGAAAGCCCCTTTTCTCAGAAAGTGCAGATCCACCTATTTTTCAGAATCTATCACCTATGGAATAACAAAACTGACAAATATAAATAAAGAGAAGACAGTAGGTAAAGTATATACAAGAAAACTGTATTAAGAGTACCAATACAACATTGGGACAAAAGGGAAAATAAACACAAACACTATGGTGAACAGTGACTGATGCCCAAAGCATAAAGCTCAGTTCCCAACCTTGTAAACCATCTCTGTGGCTCCATAAAATAACCAATTCCCGCAAAACAGAAATCTATTTCCTACTTAAATGCAGGTGCCGATGAGAATGTGGCGATGAGGCCTAGGACCTACAACTTTCCAGCTAATGTAAAGTTTCCTTTGAGGAGGAAACTCTGGGGAGTCCAGTGAATGATGGTAGTTTCACTAGCGGAGAAGCCCTCAAGAAAGATGGTCATTCGACTGCAGGATTCATAACAGGTAGGTGGTATTCTCTGTAGGAAGATGTTGTTGATGTTCTACACAGGCTTTTTCTTCCTCAACCTCATCGCAGGAATGCTGGTACCCTTTGAGGATCTGTCTGGACGGCTGGGAGGCTTGTACTGCAAACACTGTCTCTCAGATAAACAGTAGCACACAAGCACTGGGTGACGCCTTATATATTCTCTTTGTCAGGAAAAGTTCTGAGCTGATGGGGTGCTGGCTTTGGCAGGAAAAACCAGCTCCAGAAAGACAGACCTAGTGCAGACCAGTGCTCTGGTTGTTTACAGGCAAAATGGAGTCCAGGGGTCAGAATTCACAGACTCCATACTGGCTCCACAGAAAACTGGTTTACCTCGGAACTATTTACATGTGATTAACCCATAACACAACACTAAGTATTGAACCTTTACCCCAAACACAGTTATGTTCAAAATTATTTAAAAATCTACCAAAAAGAGTGTAAAGGAATTCACTTTAATCTACATTTTTTTAATGCCACAACTGCACTTATGTTTACATAGTCATAAAATATAAACCAGGAACATGCAGATGAGCCTTTTGAGCCAGTAAGGATATGTATTCCTGTGTATATAATTTAACTCACATCACAGCATTTTAAGCTGTGTCCTTAACAAAATTAATAAGGAACTCCACCCCTCAGAGCTGATGCCTTGAACTCATTTTCTGTTCTGCTCCATCTGTTTCCTAAATGAAAATGAATGTCTGAACAACAGGCTCTTTATTGCCTGTGTAATATGTGTTTGGTTGGGGGGGATATTATAGACCGTTACACTTAATGCAGGGGGCACCCTGTTAACAGCAACATACATGATTGTCATATCGCTGTCTGGTCATTCATGAAACAGGTTTTCAAAGCATGTGTCTTTGATTCACAGTGCCCCTCAATATGCACTCCTTATTGCCCTCATGTCTAGATGCTAATAATTAGTGGCAAGGTGATCTGCCTCAACCTTTCACCTAGCCATAATGTTTTCTCCCTTACTTTCACAGATATTATAGAGCATACAGCAAGTGCCACAACACTGGGAATGTTGCTTTTGCTCTGGTCTAACCTAGTCAAACTGTGAAACCTTCCCTGTAAAAGCACAAAACCACATTCTACCACCATTCTGCACTTGCTTGGCCTGTAGTTGAACTGCTCCTTACTGGTTCACTGGCTGCCTGTGTATGGCTTCATGAGCCACAGGAGCAATGGATAGGCTGGGTCTCCAAGAATATTGGCATTTCAATGTCACCAATGCTAATTTTCCAATCTGGGAAGTGTTAGAGTGGTGTTATAATGTTGATTTGTTTATAATGTTTATAATGTAATGTAATTGTTGTAAATAGGATGTAGGTAAGGTGCACACTTAAAAGAGCGGTTGATGCTATCAGTAAGTGAAAACAAAATGGACTTTTGGAAAACAAAATGGAGTTTCTGGAAAGTCAGTTAAACTTTTCCCACCTCGAGTGTCTGCACTCAGTACCAAAATTGCACTAGGCACACAAGATCCTTTGCATCCAGCCAGGAATTGTGCACACCATCCTACACAAGTTTGCAGTTTACCTGCCAAAGTTCCTAAAAGGAAAAAAAGCACTGCACCCAGGTGTGGGTGGTCAGTGTTCCGGTCTGTGTCTGCGAGGGCAGCACAGCGTCACAGAGGGAAAAGGCACAGGGATCATTCACAACTGCGGTGGGTTCCCACACCATGCTGTGGTGAAGGCTCAGCACTGGTGATCTGGGATACACCAAACAGAGGTGTTTATTCTCTACCTGCCTCGGACCATAACATCATCACCATCCCTGAAACACTCCGTTATGCTGAAGGCCCAATGAGAATCATCCCAGAACTGCGAGGGATCACTTGCAGTTCCTCCCTAAGGGCTAACGTGAGCCCAAAGGTAGAAGGCTGCAAGCAGCAGTACCACCATTGGCAACACAGACTGTATTGGGGTCTTTCTGTCTTCCTTCTCTTCTGTTTTGGGGTGGGAGTTGGATTTGTTGGTTGTTGTTTTTTGTTCTTGTTCATGCACTTGACAGATTAAATTCTACAATTTATTAGTGAACTCTCATCTGGACTCCAAGAGTGTTTTTTTTTTTGGGGGGGGGGGAGAAATCACCAGTGATCAGATATGGTGTCAAGGGCCTCCCTTCTGTTAACCAGAGTATTTAACATCATCAATCAGATCCCTTATCCTAAATTCTAAATTAATTCAAAAGATTATGCTTGTTACTCTGGGGTAACAGAAGAAAGTTCCATCTTACAGCTCTCTGAAGAAACCAGAGTTCCTAAAGATGCATGCATCATTCACCTTTCCTGACCAGCCCCAGTTGATGTCAGTAAAACGGCCTTTGTGATCCCCCAGTGCCTGCAATACCATTGAGAAGTACTTTTTGTATGTACTTTTTGGCAAGGTAGTCAGATGCCAAGATAGGAATACATTACATCTATCGCCCCACCACAGTTAAGAACCTTATGCAAAGCCATCCATTATGTCTGTACAGCTGGTCCCCGATTTATGAACGAGTTACGTACCAAACACTAGGTTCTAACTTGATCTGTTCATAAGTCGGATTACATTCACTTACGTACAGCCGTGCTGTTCGTAAGTGCAGATTTCGTTCACAACTCGGGTTCCAGCTGTATAGGAGGTTGGTCGTAAATACGAACGGCCATAAGTCAATGTGTTCATAACTCGGGGACCGGCTGTATGTTTCCCAGAGTTAGAATTCTTCCTTGGCTACTTGTATCACAGCAACTCCCACCATAGCTTTATCCACTCTGAATTGATTCCTAACTGACCAGTAACAGCCTGGCATTGCAAGCTTCCTCAGGGCTATTGCCACTTGCTTCTCAACCATCTGAGCAAGGCTCACTGTGCTACTGCTGTGCTTCCAAGCAAAGGAAAGCAATTCACAAAATTCCATGAACGTGGCCTTACAGATGTGAAACTTTTGCAGCCACTGGTCATCATCCATAACTGCATAACCATGCAATCCCACCAGTCTGTGCTTGTCTCATGGAACCAGAACTTGCATTCCACTGTATCAACAGGATTGACTACTGCCAGCATACACCAATTGCTCTACTCAATGGTTTCATGCACATCTGTGTTCACGGCCTCCTCACATTGTTCCTCGCTCCGGTAGCTTCTGGATAGGCTATGAAAATACCACAGCATAATGTGTGAGGTATTTGCAATGGTTGTCACAGTAGTTTGAAGCTGAACATGGTCCATACTTGCCCTGCCATGGTGTATGAACAGATAACCAGGGAAAAAAGAATGCAAAAACATTGTCTGCCATTGCTTTCAAGCAGGGGAAGGGGGAGGGAAGAGGGAGATGAGATGCACTATGGGACACTAATGACATATACCCAGAACCACCCACTGTAATGCTTTTCTCCCATCAGGCACTGGGAGCATAACACAAAATGCAAAGAGGCAGCATGAACTGTGGTATAGCCACACACAGTGCATCGCTGTCAGATTCGAAGGTACCCACCCTGCTTGGGAGGCACTCCATTGATACACAGTGAGGACATGCACCTTCAACTTTACAAAAGCTAAAAAAATTGATCTTAATAAATTCAACCTAATCTTGTAGCGTAGACATGGCCTTTAAATTGCCGCTGGAACACTGTGCAGTGCGCTCCAGGCAGCTCTGAGGATTGGCACACACAGTGCTCTCTAAGCTGTGTGGAGAGCTAGCTGCCTCCAGTCCCGCCCCTTCCACTTGAGGCTCCACCGCTTCCACAAATGCAGAGCCACCTTCACACACATCTTGCACAAGGGTCCAGCATGTCTGGTGGTCCCCCTGCTTCTCAGGATTGTGCCCATAACAAACTGGACTGAACCGCATCCAGGTTTATTTTGTAGTCCTCCAAGGACTATGCAGGTGTTACAGGAAATGATTTTGGTGATTTGGTAGGTTCCCTCTGAGTCAGTAGAGAACTAGTTCCCTAGAATAGTGTTAGATGGCATACTACTAGGCTACGTCTACACTGGCCCCTTCTTTGGAAGGGGCATGCTAATTTTGAACTTGGAAACAGGGAAATCCGCGGGGAATTTAAATATCCCCCGTGGGATTTAAATAAACATGGCCGCCGCTTTTTTTCTGGCTTTTCCCCAAGCTGGAAAAAAGCGTCTAGACTGGCACGATCCTCCGGAATAAAGCCCTTTTCTGGAGGATCTCTTATTCCTACTTCAAAGTAGGAATAAGAGATCCTCCAGAAACGGGCTTTATTCCGGAGGATCGCGCCAGTCTAGACACTTTTTTCCGGCTTTTCCCCAAGCCGGAAAAAAAGCGGCGGCCATGTTTATTTAAATCCCGCGGGGGATATTTAAATCCCCCGCGGATTTCCCTGTTCCCAAGTTCAAAATTAGCATGCCCCTTCCGAAGAAGGGGCCAGTGTAGACGTAGCCCTACTGAAGTTACCATTTTTTTTGAAGAGAGAACTGAATTGCCAGTGAACTGGGATTATTATATAGTGCTTTTCTGTGATACACCCTCCTTCCCTGCCTTAGTATAGAAGTTTAGCCTAACCTGTTTGAGCATGCCAATCCACAAGAAATGGTGAGCCAACATTGTAGGCACTGAATATGAACATCTAACACCTGTTTTCATAGTTATTCCACTTAGCAAAAAGAGTTGTCTAATCACATTTACAAATGAAGTTTTGTTTAAGAAAAATATATCTGTATAAAAGACACAGTACAGCATGCCTGCCAATATTTGGCAATCAAAAGTAAATATACCTTTCATAGAAAACTGTTTCTTTCAAAGGAGTTAAAAAGAAGCATTTAGAAACACCTGTAGCTTCCTGTAGTTGCAGCAGAAAAAGAACCAAGACTGAAACAGAGCAGGGAGAACTGGGTCTTACTCAGGGGTATTGGTGCGTGGCGGAATGGGACGGGGAAACTGGGTGTCCCCTAGGGGTACTGGTGGGTGGGGGAACAGAGAAGTGAGAATTAGGTCTCCCCCAGGGATGCTGGTGGCTGGAGGAAGGGAATAAGGGGACCTGGGACTCCAGTTGTTCAGTGGTGCCCCAAATTTTCTGGTGCCATATAGTTGTATATGCCTATGGACAGCCCTGTGTCTCAGAATTCAAAGAATTATGTGACTGGAAATCTGTTTTAAAAAATGGGGGGAGGGAGAAGGGAGAGATAGGGGGAAAATTTAAAGACATGGTTCATGAGGTCACAAAAAAATTTAGACCTAGGAGGTCTATTTTTAGAAAGCAAGATTCATGGAGTGTATGGTATACACATACCTTGGCCATATATAACTTGGCAAATTAATTTTTAATTTAATTGTATTGCCTGTGAAAGATGCTGGGATAACAGCAATGAAGACTAAAGGAGTAGCAACAATGCAATCGCCTTCAAAATTTGACACAAAGGGACCATTTCCAGGAATGAGAGTAGTACAATCTCCAGGTCAATTCAGTTAATGGCCCCTAAAAATCAAAATAATGTTATTGGTCGCATTTGTGAGTAGGGTTGGCAACTTTCTAATCACACAAAAGCAAAAACTGCTCCCCACCCCCTTCTCTGTCCCTTCCCAAAGCCCCTGCCTCTTCTTTGAGGCCCCACCCCTGCTCACTCCATTCCCCTGTCACCCACTCCCTCCTAACCTCACTAACTTTCACCAAGCTGGGGCAGGAGTTTTTGGGATACAGGAGAGAGCTCAGAGCTGGGGCAGGGAATGGGGTGAAGGTGCAGGGTGTGGGCTCTGGAAGAGGGTTGGGGTGCAGGAAGAAGGTGAGGACTTCAGCTGGGGGTGCAGGCTCTGGGATGGGGTCGGCCAGGAGATGTTTAGGATGCAGGCTCTGGGCTGAGTCAGAAGGTTGGAGTGCAGGGATGTGGGTTCTGAGGTGGGGCCAGAGATTAAGGTTTTGCAGTGCAGGAAGGGGCTCAGGTATGGAGCAAAGAGTTGGAGTGTAGGAAGGCGCTTGGGGTTGTAGCAGCACTTACCACAGCTCCCAGGAAGAGGCCACCAGGTCTCTGCAGCCCCTATGCATATGGGCGACTTGCAAGGCTCCACACACTGCTTTTGCGTCTGCAGGCGATGTCCCCACTGCTTCCATGGGTCGTGGTTCCCAGCCAATGGGAGCTGCAGAGGTGGCATTTGGGGTGGGGGCAATGCACATCCATGTACGTGAGGACTACAGGGACCTGGTGGCCACTTCAGGGAGCCTCAGGGAGTTAGGGAAGAGATGGAACCTGCCTTACCCCTAGGCCTCTGCTGTACCACCTACTGCACTTTCAATTGACTGGTTGGTGGTGCCATCCAGAGCTGCCAGGAACCCTTTTCGACTGGGAGCACTGACCAAAAGCCACATGCCTGACAACCATTTGTGAGACTTGACTTTGCAAACTTTATAAGGAACTGTACTGAGACCACCAACGTATGTTGTATAAGCCAGGGACTAGTCTCCTATTTTACTAACTCTACATTAGCATTAGGCTCTACATCAGCACTGCATCTGAACTAGTTACTTGTAGATAATAGGACACAGAGCATTTAACAACATCCTATTGCAGGTGTGCTCAAATGTAATTGCACCATGACCTCCTTCTGATTACAAAAATTACTATATGATCCTAGGAGGGGAAGAGGGGGGTCAAAGCCAAAGCCTCACCACCTTAGGTAGGAGGGCCAACGCTAAAACCCAAGGGCTTCAGTTCCAGGTGAGAAGCTTGTAATCTGAACTTCATTATGCAGGGTTGAAGCCCTGGATCATTAGCTTTGTCCATAGACGACCCCTGTTTTGGACCCCATGAAATCTAATGCCAGCCTTGACAACCTCATTAAAATAAGAGACACGACCAGTGTTCCCTGTAAGCTGTGCACTTGGTGGACACCCAGGAAAGACTGCAATGCTGCCAGCTGATTAGGAGAGCATCCACAGCTGCTAGCCGCCAGCAGCATGTTTTCTACTGTTGACACATGTCTCAGTGACCATAACAAAATGTATTCTGCATGTGGAAAAAATTAGAAGGAACACTGGTCATGACCCACTTTGGGGACCCAATCAACAGTTTGAAAACTGTTGCTTATTGCATGGATGGCAGACACTGTACTTCTACTTCTCTCAATTCCTCTGAAACAAGTCTCTTTCCCTTGCATTCACCCTCATAATCAGACTAGCAGCTAACATGAAGGCCAACAGAATTGCCAGACCCCTGGGTGAGGAGGGGGAGAGAGGCTCCACACTCCTGGAAATGACGGGACCGCAGGCAGAAGGGACAGAGCTAGAGTAGCCAACCCTCAGCTCAACCCAGAGTATGCCATACCACCCCCCACCAGCCCTTTACTGCCACCTAGAGCATGCCGGGAACCAGTGGCAGATGGGAGCCCTAAGCCCTTTTGAACTGCCAGGCCCCAGGGCAGTTGCTCCCTTTGCTCCCTCCCATCGGCGGGCCAGGCAACTAATCACATGTCCTACCAGTTCCCTTTTTCCAGCAACACCTATCCCAACTGCAATGACAATACAGCAGTCCCCGGGTTACATGGATCTGACTTACATCGGATCCCTACTTACAAACGGGGTGAGGCAACCCCGCACTAGCTGCTTCCCCCCAGCAGACCAGGGAGACGCGAAGCTAGCGCCCCCCCAGCAGACCAGGGAGACGCGGAGCGGCTTTTCTCAGCAGACACCTCAGCTTGAGAATGAGGGAAGTGAGGTGTGGGAGAATAAAACTGAGCTCTGGAGAAATGTTTGGCTAGAGTTTCCCCTACAATATGTACCAGTTTCGACTTACATACAAATTTAACTTAAGAAAAAACCTACAGTCCCTATCTTGTACGTAACCCAGGGACTGCCTGTAACACTAGCAGTTATCTTACTCTCTTCTCTGATTTTTTACCTTCCTTTATACTTTCATGCTTATATCCTAAATTGTTTTAGAATTTTTTAATTTGAGTATTTTAAACTCTAAAGGATAATCTTTACAGTCATTTTACTTGCTAAAGATACTTATTCTCCATGGGTATGTCTACACTACCCTCCCAGTTCGAACTAGGAGGGTAATGTAGGCATACCGCACTTGCAAATGAAGCCCGGGATTTGAATTTCCCGGGCTTCATTTGCATAAGTGGGGAGCCGCCATTTTTAAAACCCCGCTGGTTTGAACCCCATGCAGCGCGGCTACACGGGGCTCGAACTAGGTAGTTCAGACTACAATTCCTATTCCGAACTACCGGTACACCTCGGTACACACGAGGTGTACTGGTAGTTCGGAATAGGAATCCTAGTCCGAACTACCTAGTTTGAGCCCCGTGTAGCCGCGCTGCACGGGGTTCGAACCAGCGGGGTTTTAAAAATGGCGGCTCCCCGCTTGTGCAAATGAAGCCCGGGAAATTCAAATCCCGGGCTTCATTTGCAAGTGCGGTATGCCTACATTACCCCGCTAGTTTGAACTAGCGGGGTAGTGTAGACATACCCCCTTTCTCCAAACATCAGCCACTACATTCTATTGCAGCATTTGGGCCATGGGTAGTCAGAGCTGTACCATAAAAAGTGCTAGCATGACATGCTAATAGTTTAAAACTTTTTAGTATGCAAATAGACATATTAGAAATGGAACCTCACTTCAAAAAAAATTGTAATTTGGTCATTAAAATAAAGAAGACAAGCTAGCCTGAGAGTAGTTATTCCAAATTCTCACTTAAAATAAATACTATACTGTAAAAGTAGGTTTCTTGGAGAACATCTGTTTTAGCCCAGAAAATTCATCTGCTCCTTATTTCCAGAACATTACTTCAGAAATGAGGAATTTCTTTAGACAGCTGAAGGGCAAATCCACCTTGGCATTCAAGGACAGCTTGTGACCTTAGGGTGAAACCAAGCTCTTTTCCTCAAATGTACCCTATTAACTAAGGATGTTAAGAAGTGGGGGTATGTCTACACTACAAAGTTAATGCGAACTAATGTCTGTTAGTTCGAATTAACTTTGATAGGCACTACACACGCGAACCGCTAGTTCAAACTTAATTCAAACTAGCGGAGCGCTTAATTCGAACTAGGTAAACCTCATTCCACGAGGACTAACGCCTAGTTCGAATTAACTAGTTCGAATTAAGGGCTGTGTAGCCACTTAATTCGAACTAGTGGGAGACTAGCCCTCCCCAGCTTTCCCTGGTGGCCACTCTGGGCACCACCAGGGAAACTCTTCTGCCCCCCTCCCAGCCCCGGAGCCCTTAAAGGGGCACAGGCTGGCTACGGTGCCCGTGCCAGGTGCAAGCCTGCCAGCACCCAGCCAGCAGACCCTGCACCTGGCACGGCTCGAGCCAGCCACCCGCTGCCACCCAGCCCTCCGCTTCTTCCCGGGACGAGGCTGGCGGCTCCCGGGAGCCTGCCCAGGTCCGCAAGAGGCGGGCGCCCGCCTGGTCTAGTGCGGACATCGTGGACCTCATCCACGACCTCCGCACTAGGTACAGGAAAGTGGCCGTCTAGAGCAGGATAGCTGCCAGCCTGGCCACCCAGGAGCAGGTTTGCATGAAAATCAAGGTGGTCCACTGAGACCCCCGACCCTGAGCCCTGAGCTTAGAACGGCCATACTGGATCAGACCAAAGGTCCATCTAGCCCAGTAGCCTGTCTGTCAACAGCGGTCAACACTAGGTACCCTGGAGGGGATGGACCGAAGACAATGACGAAGCCATTTGTCTCGTGCCATCCATCTCCAGCCTTCCACAAACAGATGCCAGGGACACCATTTCTACCCCCTGGTTAATACCACTCCATGGACCCAACTTCCATGAATTTATCTCACTTCTCTTTAAACTCTGTTATAGTTCTAGCCTTCACAGCCTCCTGCAGCAAGGAGTTCCACAGGTTGACTATTTGCTTTGTGAAGAACAACTTTCTGTTGTTAGTTTGAAGCCTGCTACCCATTCATTTGGTGCTTTTATAGACCTCTATCATATCCCCCCTCAGTCTTCTCTTTTCTAAGCTGAAAAGTCCCAGTCTCTTTAGCCTCTCTTCATATGGGACCTGTTCCAAACCCCTGATCATTTGAGTTGCCCTCCCCTCTCCCACCCTCTCTCTTCCCCTCTCCCACCTCATTTTCCCAGTCTCCCCAAGTTTTGTTCAATAAAGAGAGTTTCTATTTTTGAACACACGTGTCCTTTATTTTGTACATCAGGAAGGGGGGCTAGGGAGGGGTAAGTGGAAGGAGGTGAGGGAGGAATGGGGTACGCACCCCCGATGGGGAGGACTGGGCTGGCTCTGCGGGCTCCTCGGGGTGGAAGCTCTTCTGAAGCCCCTTGATTGACCCCCCCCCCCTCCGGATGGCAGCCTGCGGCAAGTGCAGCCGGACTGATGACCAAGTGCTGTGATGTGCCGAGTGTGAGCACTCAGGGCACTCCAACTGCTTTGCAAGCGGGGAACCCCTGAGAACTGTCTGTCCGGGGTGGGGGTTGGGTCCCTTTAAGCACAGCCCTCGGCTAGCCTGAGACAGCAGCTCCACGCTCTAAGTCCTAACCTGATGCCCTGCCAGCACTGCTTCCAGCCATCTTTAACCTCGGTTCAGGGTCCACTCAGTGTGGACATGCTAGTTCGAATTAGCAAAACGCTAATTCGAACTTGTTTTTTAGTCTGGATCCGTTAGTTCGAATTAGCTTAGTTCGAATTAACTAATTCGAACTAAGTTAGTTCGAATTAACGTTGTAGTGTAGACGTACTCTTGGTTACAAAAACCTTATATCCCAATGAGATGAATGAGGGCCACTCACATGGCCCCCCTCGCTAGCCTATGTTGCCCATTTCTATACTAAAGACTGCTGTCTGAACCCTAAAACAATCAATAATTCTCCACTGCCCAGACTCCCCCAGAAAGAGACTGGATATCTTTATATTTGCAATGACAAAAAGACAAAGCCTTTCACCAGCACCAGCTCCAAATGATCTCTCATGTAATATGCTGCCGTATAAGTGTATTAATGTTGTGATTCTCTGCTACAAAAGATACTATTACTGCAGGAAAACCTTTTCAAGAGCAACATCAGACACAGATAAATGACATTCTATAGCAGGCTCGTACACAAGGAGGCAAAGGGGGCAAAGGCACTCCTACAAAGTCCTCTATGGTCCACCAAATGTGAGAAGGGGGTTGGACAGAAGCAACTGCTTGTCAGAACTCGCTACTTAGGGTTTACTGAGCATGCTCACTGGAATTGAGCATACTCAGTAAGAGCTGCTGTACACACGTGCATTCAGACTCTGTTTGTGGCTCTTTACAATTATTAAAAAGAGATTCGGGGCAAATCACAGCGGGCAATGGGCAGGGGGCAGAAATTAACCAGACGGGGGGGGCATGTCAAGTAACTTTAGGACGATGCAGAAGAGGGGCTGGAGGGGAAAAATCAGGCGTTGGTGGAGTAGGAGCTGGGGTTTGGTTCAGGGGGGAGACGCTGCCGGCTCCTGTGCGGGGGAGGAGGCATAGGAGCTGGGGTTTGGTTTTGACATCATACAGGGAGGGACAAAGGGGCTAACAGTTACCCATGTGGGTGAGCCACCTGCAGGCTCCTTCCAGCACTGGCTCCTGCTCCCTCCCTTGCTGCGTCTGATACAGAGGCAACAAGGTGGGCGGAAAATACAAGTATTCAACTCGAATTGCAAATAAGCCCAGGCTTATCAGTAGTCAATTACTTGCTTACATCCCTAACCTAAACCCCTCTGAAAGCTGCCCTAGCCTCATGTGCATCACTCCATTAGAATAGAGAATGGAGAACATAAAGTTCAAAGCAAGAACCACATCCTGCACCCTCATCCCCAGCCTGCTCCTGCACCCCAGCTCCCACCCAGATTCCCCACTTCTCTCCTACACTTCCCACCTTCTCAGACCCCACATCCCCAGCCTGCTCCCGTGTCCTACATCCTGCCTAAACTCTGCACCCTGACCCCAGCCCATTCCCATGCAGCCCTCTACCACATATTGAATCCCTTATTGTTGTCCCCACCCCAGAGCACAGGGGCTCCACAAAAATCTACAAGTCCCAAGTTCCCAGAGTTAATCCAGCTCAGGGGGAAAGCCCTTGCAAAATCAAGAAGACACCCAATAAACAGGCCACAGGTGGCAAAACTGTATCACAGAGAGCAAGTCATTATATCACCAATACAATCTCTAAAGCAAACTGAGCTGGATCTAACTGAGTTAAATGTGCCCAAGATCATACCTCAATGTACCCCATATGTACAAACATTCCATAAGAAGTGGGCAGCATGGCTAAAATTATGGTATACTGACAAATGCACAAGAAAAAGAACCCTAAGGGGTGCACTGGAAACTGTTTTCCGTGGAAATGGATTAGGATCTGGTGTACTGGATGCCACTAACATAGAGGTATAGGCAAACAAAATAAGTTGAATTGGGAAAGCCTGTCAGTGCATCCTTATCAAACTTAGGAACAAGACAACAATTACTTTCTAGAATATTGCCAGTATGGCAACAGCAGAGGGAAAAGGATTTGTTACTGTTAGCAGGAATTATGGTATCAATACAAGAAAATGTGTCCCTAGCATTAGCCTGTACACAAGCCCAGGAAATAAGCAAGTGACCATTCAAATAATCCAGGAAGGTATGCAAGGAAATTTGCCTTTGGAAATAAGAAAACTGTTGTGGGAAAATGTTACAGAAGTGGATAGACAATTAATGGCATGGTGGAAATTGGTAAATTTTACCCTACAGAAAGATTAAATGGCTCTACAAGCATATGTAGTAACTGTACACCCTAGCCCAGGCGCCACCAGACCCACCAAAAAAAAAATCAATCGGGGGCCACACACAAGTGAAAAGTAAAAAAAAAAACCCCACTGATGTGGCCCCTGACTGAGAAGGAGAAAGACACTCTCCACTTTCTCTCGCATACCAGAGTCTATGGCAGGGGTGGGCAATAATTTTTGATGGGGGGGATCACTCCAAGAGCAGATGAGGGCCACACTCTTCCGGGATATTAATGAACGAAATGCGGGGTCTGGAATGGAGGTTGAGTGCAGAAGGGAAAATTGGATAAGGGACTGGGGTGCAAGAGGGAGAATGGAGTCTGGGAGGGAGTTGGGATGAAGCAGACAGTTGTGACCAAGGCAGGGGACTGGAGTGCAGGGGTTTGGGATGTGACCTAGGGTAGGAGGGGATTGTGATTTGGAGCAGGAGATTGGGGTGCCATATCTAGGAGAGGGTGTAAGAGGGGGATAGAGGGTTTGGGTATGTTGAGTGGGGGGCAGGAAAGGGCTGGGGTGCCAGAAGCAGGCTGTGGCCAAGAGACTTACTTGTCAGCTGCCAAACCAGCTTGCCTGCCTGCAGAGCTTAAAATGTTTCCCAGCCAGCCAGCCAGCCTGCCTGCCTGGCCATGTGCTTCATGAATAAAACAACAAATGGTTTGGTAGCACTTTATAGACTAACTAAACATGTAGATGGTATCATGAGCTTTGGTGGGCACAGCCCACTTCTTCAGATGACTGGAGTTTTGAATTTAGGGTGTGCAGACCCAAAATAAATAGGAAAGAAGGGAAGGGGAGGGAGGGAAAAAAGAGGGGGGGTGGAAGACAGGGAATTAGGGAGAATCAGTAAGTATCTGAAGATTGGGTAGTTAAATCGAAGCAGATAAGAATCAAAGTCAGTTGATAGTATCCTTCCTGACATAGGAGTCTACACAAAATAGCTGTTTGCACCTTTAATGACTGTTAAGTTGATAGCGCTCCAACCATCCTTCATCACAAGGATGAGTCCATTAGCATGTGAATTGAATTTGTGGCTGAACTCTAATTCCAATGTTTCTCTGTGTATCTGGCTAGTAGAAGTGGTTTTTGACAAGACCACCACTTGAAGATCTTTTGAACAGTGATTTGGAAGATTAAAGTGTTCCCCAATAGGTTTCTGTATGTTTCCTTTATGTATATCTGATTTGTGTCCATTGATTCTTTCCCGCAGAGACTGTTCAGTTTGTCCAATATATATAGCAGTGGAGCATTGCTGGCATTTGATGGCATAGATCAAATTACTGGATGTGCAGTCAAATGACCTTTTGATTTGGTAGCTTATGTTGTTGGCTCCAGTGATGAATTCACTAGTATAGATATGTGGGCAGAGTTGGCATCGTGTTTGGTTGCAGGGTAGTTAAAATGAAGCAGATAAGGTTCCTGGATGCATATGATGTGGCTGTATGGCATGATTACCGGAAAGAATTCGTTTCAGGTTGGGGGGTTGTCTATAAGCGAGAATAGGCTTTTCTCCAAAGGCCTCTGAGAGTGAGGGATCATTTCCAAGAAGGGTTGTAGATTGTGTATAATGCGCTGGAGGGGTCTGAGTTGTGGACTATAGGTAATAACAAGTGGAGTTCTGTTATTTTCTCTTTTGGGTCTGTCTTGAAGTAGTTCATGTCTAGGTTTTTTGACTTAGTCAATTTGTTTTTCCACTTCTCCAGGTGGGTATTTCAGTTTTAGGAATGCTCTGTAAAGATCCTTTAAATGATTGTCTCTACCTGTGGGGTCGGAGCAAGTCCGGTTGTATCTTAGGGCTTGGCTGCATACAATAGACTGAGAAATGCGTCTGGGATGGAAGCTGGAGGCATAAAGGTAAGTGTAGCTGCTGGCGGCTATCCCTTGAAGTTTCATGAATAAGTGAGCCCAGGAGAGGGGGCATGATTCTTCTTAGCTGCCTATTACTCTAACAAGCAGTTCCCATTGGCTCGTTTCTGCCAGAAACTCCTAAAACTTCCCCTCCCCCTCCAGTTTTAAAACAGAAAGGGAGCCCTGCAGCCGCATTTCTGCACAGTGCACAGGACTGCGGGGCAAGCTGCAGAGCCTGCCTGGGGCTCTCCATGGGCTGGATTCAGCCCGTGGACCGTTTTGTCCAGGCGTGGCCTATGGGGCCAGGAGATTTTGTGTGCTCCAGTTCTTTGGTGGGGCAGTGGACTGGATCCAGGCAAGCTGGAGGCCACAATACCCACCCCTGCCCTAGCCTAACTATTGATATCTATCCAGTGATATTTATGGGAATCCAGCTAACAAAAAAATTAATTATATATTTCACTAATCATCATTCCTGGGCATTTAAAAAAAAACCATCAATAGAAAACCACCGACATGTTCCCATGAAACTTTAGGATACATATTTGACAATCAAACTGTATAAGAAAGGGATGAATGTTTCTAAGTAAGGGTATGTCTACATTACACTAGTTCGAACTAGTGGGGGTAATGTAGTCATCCGCAGTTGCAAATGAAGCCTGGGATTTGAATTTCCCGGGTTTCATTTGCATGAAGCCGGCCGGCGCCATTTTTAAATGCCGGCTAGTTCGGACTCCGTGCCGCACGGCTACATGCGGCACGGACTAGCTAGTTCGGATTAGGCTTCTAATCCAAACTAGCTGTAAACCTCATTCCATTCTTATACAGTTTGATTGTCAAATATGTATCCATGGAATGAGGTGTACAGCTAGTTCGGATTAGAAGCCTAATCCGAACTAGCTAGTCCGTGCCGCGTGTAGCCGCGCGGCACGGAGTCCGAACTAGCCGGCATTTAAAAATGGCGCCAGCCGGCTTCATGCAAATGAAGCCCGGGAAATTCAAATCCTGGGCTTCATTTGCAACTGCGGATGACTACATTACCCCCGCTAGTTCGAACTAGTGGGGTAGTGTAGACATACCCTAAGAGACAAAGAAACCCAAAGATGTACGTTTGATGTTTCAGGTCCATATACGGGGGAGGGGGGAGGCGAAGGGTATGAACACACATATCCATAGCACCAAGTAAGAGTGCTCCAGCTGCCCAAGGAAGGCAGGAGCAGCACACTGCCCAAGCCTCCCTTCCCCATGCTCCATCCAGACAGGGAAGGCTGGGGCTGATTTTCCCCTGTCTCTCCCCCCCCCCCCCCAAGAAGAAAATCAGCCCGAGCCTTCCCCTGGCTGGCCGGAGCACACTTACTTGAGTGATCATGGGTGGGAGAGTATGCATCCTTGCATTCCACATTTACAAAAAAAGTACACACACCCACGGAAGTTCCTGCGTGAGGGTCTGTATAGATATGTTGAATGCATGGTAGGAGATGTCGCCTGGGAGATGAAAATGGGGAGTCAGCAATCTCTCCCCAGATTTTGGACACTATGGCTGACAAGGCCTAATGTGGGCTATAAAAATCACTATGGTCTTTGCCGCACCAGTTTCTTCATGGGAAAAGAAAAAACATGTTAGTATGAAGTTGAAATTTGAAGGATATGACAGGGCGTCGTCAAGTATCCTAATATTGCTGGAATATAGGACTGAACTTTACCTACAGCCATCAATTTCAGCTGATATATCCATGTCTTGCACGAGACTGGAAACAGAACTAAATGTAGCTTCCATTTGCCCTGCTGACTTTGGTTGCAACTTAGACAGTTTACTCTTTATATTTAACTTTATCAACATGTAAATTCTCAATATAGCAAAAGACCACAAGCAGATCCTGCAACCTTCTAAACCAATGGAGGAATGCCACATTCCCATCTTGCTGTTGTTCAGACAATGCCACCTGAATGGTGTACTGTCTAAAGGCCCAATCCTGTAAGGTGCTGAATAGTGATGTAAAGGAGTAGTCAACTACTCGCATTCCCCCCTTGCTGCTTCTGTATCAGAGACAGCAAGGGGGAGTGAGGGGTTAAGCAGGAACCTGTGCTGTGGGAGCCATCTTAAAAGCTGGTTTCCCGAACACTGCCTCCATGGTACCACCCATGTCTCCCCACCCCCGCTGCTGCCTCTATCAGAGAGGGGGGCAGGGACTGCTGCCACGAAGGAGTCCCTGTCCGCAGCAAACCCAGCCACACACAGGGGCTGCTTTGCACCAGCAGTCCCTGTGTGTGTGGGGGGGGGGGGAGTCCCAGCAAGAAGTTGGGACCTCCTGCAGGCAGGAAGTCCCAAATCCCCGCTGGGACTCCCATGCACAGAGACTGCTGCCAGCTGGACAGGCAACCCAGCTCAGTTCTGGCTCACACTGGTTACGGGAAAAACCCCACTGTGGCGCTGTAATTTAAAATACAGTAGGAGCCAGAGAGCAGGGTGCCCGGCTCCTACTGCCTTTTAAGGTACAGAGCCGCTGAGGGATTTGGTCCCACATCCAGTGTAAGCCAGAACTGAGCCGGGCTGCCCATCGACTAATCAAGTAGTCGATAAAAATTTTATTGACTACTCGATTAGTTAAATTCCTGCATTTTAACATCCTTAGGTCTGAAAGACTTTTACTTATATTGCTTTAAGTGGTAGATGAGGGTAAGCACTTAAGCACTTGACAAGGTCATACCCTGAATTAGTACAAGCCTTACCTTTCAAAAGTACATAATAAGGTAGTATATTGAACCACTACAACTACTCCCAATTAATATCTGGCCAATTTTTATTTTAAAAAGGGAGAATTAGAAGTCATAGGCAAATAAATCATGTAAATTGTTAGACTTCCCAGAAAAGAGCCAAACTATGACACTAATTTTAAATATCTTCTTAGGCTCTCACCTCTGTCCTTAACTATAGAATTTATCAAAAGAAAAAATGCACCAATTTCTGTCATACATAATAATACAGAGCAGGAGAGTTAAAGCAGGGAACAAATATTTATTAGAATGGAGATTCACACCCACGTTTTCTGTACAAATGCATATTTGATATCTAAGTTTATAGCCTTACCAAAACCCTGTATATAGCCTACAGCCATTCCTTGAGGCAGAACAGAAAAAAAAGTTACTTCACACCTTGGAAATGGACAGCAACAGACCACCATAAATCCAATCCATTTTACTTCAAAAGGATAATTTTAAAGAGTCATTAACACACACACACACACACACGAACAACAAGTAAACCCAATTAAAGGCAAAAATGCTCTGGAACAATTTTAATTGATTTTTCTGATTACTTTTATTTTCATTTTTTTTCTTTTTAGTATTGCCCATAAGAATCACCATTTCTGGTACAAACTAGATAGGGACAAAAGGTAGTGATGGTTTTGCTTTCAATTTTGTAAAGCCTCAGACACTGGGTTTTTTCATTTTCCAACCCTGAATCCAAAGTTTCCTTTCATCCATAGTTTTTGATAATTTTTTAAATAATGTGATATATTTTACATTTCCTAAATTTTCTGTGCTGACCTGTGAGTCTAAAAATGAAGTTACTTAGTTTTCCATTTAAGTAACACTACCCCTACTTCAAAGACTATGAAAAAAATAAAAGTAAAAAAATCATGAAAATCCAGCATTAACATTCAAACTAAAAATCAAAGCATCTGGCAAACCACATTGCCAAAAACACTTAACAGAATCCAAATGACTATCATCTATATTAAAAAAAAAAAAACATTGAGGATATACACTAAAAAAACCAAAGACTGGAAAAGATATATATAAGAGCATACAGTAAACCAGACTCAACACTGTAAAAATATGTGCTAGAATATTACTACATTGCACTTGTTATTTTAAAGGTGAATAAAAATTACTGACTGCTCCTCTATCCAAGGGTACGTGTACACTAGCTCGTTAGTTCGAGCTAGGTAGGATAATTAGGGCAAGCAGAGTTGCAAAAGAAGTCTGGGATTTAAATATCCCGGGCTTCATTTGCCCGTTCCTGGGCACCGCCATTCTTAAATCCACCTTAGACTGAACTCCGTGCCCGCGGCTACATGCGGCACGGAGTAGGTAGTTCGAATTAAAGATCCTAATTCGAACTACCATTACTCCTCATTCCACAAGGAGTAACGGTAGTTCGAATTAGGATCTTTAATTCGAACTACCTACTCCGTGCCGCGTGTAGCCGCGGGCACGGAGTTCGGTCTAAGGGGGATTTAATAATGGCGGCGCCCGGGAACGTGCAAATGAAGCCCGGGATATTTAAATCCCAGGCTTCATTTGCAACTCTGCTTGCCCTAATTACCCTACCTAGCTCGAACTAACGAGCTAGTATAGACATACCCTAAGTTAAATAAAAAATAACATTAAGATGGATAAAAGTACTATAAATATTGGGAGAGAAGTAGCTCATGTCTCTGAAGAAGACTCAGATAAATCTTAGTAGCCATAGAGCTCTTCTTATATTTCGCCATGGGAAATGCTCCTCTGAAATAATTCCAAATCCTCCTACAGGGCCATTAAGCTAGGTAGAATTGTACAGTCTATACGAGTGAATGAGATGATGGAGTTGAGAGGAAGGATTTTAGGTTTTTTTAAGAAATGGAAAACCTTTGAGAAAGGAGGAACCTATGCAGGAAAGATGGGCTCCACTTAAATCAAAACCAGATTGATGAATGTAAATGAACAAGATTATAAAGGAGTTTTTAAAGTATGAGCTGAAAGAAAGCCAACAAATGCACAGAAGAACACAATTTGGACAAAACAACAAGGAGTCCTGTGGCACCTTAGAGACTGGGGGTATGTCTACACTGCACAGCTATTTTGGGATGCTGGAGATATCCCAAAATAGCTATCCTGCATCTTAACAAGCCACCCATTATTTTGAAATCTTTTTCGAAATAACAGGCACACTATTGTGCCATCCCAGTAACTTTTTATCCACAAGGGTTAAGGGATGTTTCAAAATAGCACATTATTTGGTAGACACACCAAATTTCAAAACAGACTATTTTGAAATTCAATCAAAATAAGATACAGGCAGTCCCTGGGTTACATACAAGATAGGGACTGTAGGTTTGTTCTTAAGTTGAATCTGTATGTAAGTCGGAACTGGTGTCCAGATTCAGCCACTGCTGAAACTGATCAGTTTCAACAGCGGCTGAATCTGGACGCCAGTTCTGACTTACATACAGATTCAACTTAAGAACCCCAGGCATCCCCAAGTCAGCTGCTGCTGAAACTGATCAGCGGCTGATTCCAGGAAGCCCGGGGCAGGGGCTTCCTGTAGTCAGCCACTGGTCAGTTTCAGCAGCGGCTGACTTGGGGACACCTGGGGCAGAGCAGCTGGGGTGCTGCTGGGTTGGTCCAGTAGCGCCGCCGCTCCTCGGCGCTACTGGATCAACCCAGCAGCACCCAAGCTGCTCTGCCCCAGGCATCCTGATTCAGCCGCTGCTGAAACTGACCAGCAGTGGCTGAATCAGGACGCCTGGGGCAGAGCGGCTGGGGTGCTGCCCGGTTGGTCCAGTAGCGCCCAGAGCGGCGCTACGGGACCAACTGGCAGCGCCCCAGCTGCTGTACCACAGGTGTCCGGAGCAAAGCTGCGGAGCACGGGGGCAGCGGGACAGCCTAGACGCGCCTGGGCTGCAGACCAGGGGGACGGGGAGCAAAGCGGCGGAACACGTGGGCAGCGGACAGCCCAGACGTGTCTGGGCTGTCCGCTGCCCGCGTGCTCTGCGGCTTTGCTCTGCTTTGCCCCCCCGTCCCCCTGGTCTGCAGACCAGGGGGACGGGGGAGAGGAGGGGGGCAAAGCAGAGCAAAGCAGAGCCAAGCCGCGGAGCGCGCGGTCAGCTGACAGCCCAGACGCGTCTGGGCTGTCAGCTGGCCGCTGCTCCGCGGCTTGGCTCTGCTTTGCCCCCCGTCCCCCTTGTCTGCAGACCAGCGGGACGGGGGGGGGGGGCAAAGCAGAGCAAAGCGGAGCCAAGCCGCGGAGCGCGCGGTCAGCTGACAGCCCAGACGCGTCTGGGCTGTCAGCTGGCCGCTGCTCCGCGGCTTGGCTCTGCTTTGCCCCCCGTCCCCCTTGTCTGCAGACCAGCGGGACGGGGGGGGGGCAAAGCAGAGCAAAGCAGAGCCAAGCCGCGGAGCACGTGGGCAGCGGACAGCCCTGTCCGCTGCCCGCGTGTTCCGCCGCTTTGCTTCCTCTCCCTGGTCTGCTGGAGACCAGGGAGAGGAAGGGCCCCGTTCGTAACTGCGGATCCGACATAAGTCGGATCCGCGGAACTCGGGGACTGCTTGTACACAATTTGCAAATTGCTTATCTTATTTCGAGTTTAGGGTGCTGTGTAGATGCATCCTAACAGATTTACTAGGGCATAAGCTTTCCTGGGTAAAACCCACTTATTCAGATGAGTTGGAGTGGAAATTACAGAAGCACGCATATATATAAGAACAAAAGAAGTTACTAGTGAACAGTACCAGTGCTAAAGAGTTTAATCAAGTCAGGGTGAATGTGTCTCATTCACAGCATTTGATGAGGAGATGTAAATATCAAAAGAGGGGGAATTGCCTTTGTACTGTGTTAACAAGTTAAGATCCTAATTTAATCCTAAATTGAGTTGTCTCTCTTTGTAATTCGTTTTTAAAGTTCTTTTGTAGAATAATGGCTACTTTTAAATCACTTACTGAATGTCCCAAGAGGTTAAAATATTCCTCTACAGATTTGTGTGTGTTACCTTGCCTGATATGTAATTTGTGTCCATTTATCCTTTGGTGCGGACACAGTCTGGTCTGGCCAATATACATAGCAGAGGGGCATTGCTGACGCTTGATGGCATATATCACATTAGTGGATGAGCCCCTGATGGTGTGGCATATGTGGTTAGGTCCTGTGATGGTGTCACTAATATAGATATGTGGACAGAGATGGCAACGGGGTTTGTTGCATGGATAGTTTGGACAGAGATATCCCTTATGGAAGGACGTATTAAATGAGATACTCTATATCCTAATAGATAGGATATCCGAAAAGAGGATAGAAGCTAAAAATAGTACAGGTAGGAACTGAAGATAAATAATCAAACAAAAAAATTCCAATCCAATTTCATCACATGAAAGCAGGCAATTTTATAAGTGTTATCTTCAAAAGCTAAAAATCTAATTACAAAGATGGGTGAACCTGAGTGCCAGGCATCATGATAGCAATCAATGAAACATGGTAATATCAGGGTACAAAATATATGGGAATAATAGAGTAAGCTGCATGAGTGGGGGAGTTTAGCAGAATCTGTGAAAACCTAGGTGCTGGACCATGAGGTGCGCCAGGGGGGGCGGGGGGGAGGGCTGCGACACCACCTGACTTGGAGTGGTTTCCATTATATATAGGGTTTAAAGTTGATTCAATGGTTTGCAGCACCCCCACTATACGAATTGTTCCGGCACCCCTGTGTGAAAAAGCATAGAGTCAAACATAGCAAAAATCTTACATGAATTACACATTCCTATAGACTTGCTATGGATAGAAATTCCATACTAGAAGTTCCATATTAGAAGTATAGCAGAAAGAACATGCTATCAATCATCTGATTAGGATAGTGAGAGTGATTGTGAAATGCTCAAGGAGATTAGGGAGACTACAAAAACAGAAAACAAAAACATTATATGAGATTTCAACAACCTCCATATCGACCGGGTACATGCCACATCAGCATGGGATGTAAAGATGAAACTTCTACGCCAGCAGTTCTTAAGCTGTGGGTCAGAACCCCAAACTGGGACATGAGCCCATTTAATGAGGTAGCCAGGACTGTCTTATACTTGTTGAGTCCCAAGGCCAAAGTCAAAGCCCAAGCCATGGGTTATAGGTCACTCCACCAGAAACTAAAGTCCATGGGCTTCAGCTTGGCCCCCACCTCATCCCCTGTAATGAAGCTCAGGTGGGCTCAGGCTTTGGATCCCTCTCCTGGGGTTGATGTAATTTTTATTTTCAGTAGGGGGTCGCAGTGTAGTGAAGTTTCAGAACCTCTACTGCTATTATATCACTACACCACTGCTTCCTGGAACCCACAAGGATAGAAGCAATTCTTGATTTAGTCTTAAATGCAGAAGTGTATTTGGAACAGTAGCAGAGCTACTGAGTAATAACAAACACAATACAATTAAATGTAACATTCTTTAAAGAGGGGGAGGGGAAAAACAAAAAACATCCACCACAGACACATTTAACTTCAAAATGGAGAACCATACAAATATGAAGAAGCTATTTAAACAGAAATTAAAAGGAACAATCACGAGTGAAATGCCTGCAAGCTTCATGAAAACAACAATAAAACCTACCCTACAGATTACCTCTGAAGAGAGCCTGTCACAAGTGATGTTTGCAGAAACCTTGGAACACCACTGCCACTTGGTGTTCAAACATTTGAAGAGAGACCACCTCTTACAAAAAAATATTTTTCCTAACGCCAATGAGCAGTCACTCTTGGCAGGTTTTACTCTTTTACTGTATTTAAAAACATAATAGAGTTAACACAAAAAAAAATAACCCACATAGCAAGAAGACCAAAAAATGCCTCCATGACTAAACCACAAAGTTCTTAGAAGCAAAAAGACATCATTTAAAAATTCAAAGTCCAACCCAACAGACAAGAGCATAAATCAAGCAAGTCAAATATGAAAATATAATTAGGCCAAAAAAGAATGTGAAGAACTAGCAAAACACACAAAAATTAACAGAAAAAAAATTAATAATCAGAAGCAGAATGCCTGCCAAAGAAACAATCAATCAATGGGGCAACTGGATGATCAAAGTGCTAAAAAGAGCTCTCAGGGAAGACAGAGCCATTGCAGTTGCAGAGAAGTTAAATGAATTCTTTGGATTGATCTTCACTGCAAAGGATGTGAGGGAAATTCTCATATCTAAGCCATTACTTTTAGGTGACATATCTGTGGAACTGTCCTAGATTGAGGTGTCTGTAGAAGAGGCTGAAGAACAAATTGATAAATTACACAGTAATAAGTTACACGGACCCAAATGTCATAAACCCAAAGGAATTCAAATATGAAACTGTAGAAGTACTACTTGTGGTATGTAACCTATCAGCTAAATCTGTCTCCTTACTAGATGACTGGAAGTTTGCTAATCTAATGTTGATTTTTTAAAAAGGTACCAAAGGTAATCCTGGTGATTACATCCTAACATCAGTATCAGGCAAGTTGACTGAACCTCTAGTAATAAACACAATTATCAGACATGGATAAACACAATATGTTGGAGGAAAAAACGACATTGCTTTTGATAAGACATAATTTCTTTTAAATCTATTAGAATTCTTTGAAAGAGTCATCAGGCATATGGACAAGAGTAATCCAGGAAATATAGTGTACTTAGTCTTTCAGAAAGCCTTTAACAAGGTCCCTCACAAAAGGCTTTTAAGCAAACCAAGCAATTGTGGAATAAGAAGGAAGGACCTCTCATGGATTAGTAACTAGTTAAAAGACAGGAAACAAAGGGTAGGAATAAATGGTCAGTTTTTTACATGGAGACAGGTAAATAGCAGGGTCCCCTTTCCCCACCCCAAAAAAGATCTGTACTGAGTCCTGAGCTATTCAACATATACATATATAATTATAAAACGGGTCAACTATGCAAAATAACTCAAAACAGTTAAGTCCAAAGCTTGTTGTGAAGAGTTATGAAACTGAGTGACTGGGTAACAAAACTACAGATGAAATTCAATGTTGCTGAGTGAAAAGTAATGCACATTGGAAAACGTAATCCCAATCATATATACAAAATAATAGGGTCTAATTATGCATGCAGTTCTGGGTCATAATGCATGCAGTTCTGATTACTCCATCTCAGAAAAGGTATTAGAATTAGAAAAAGTACAGAGAAGGGCAAAGCATTATTAGTGGCAGGGAACAGTTTACATGAGGAAAGATTAAAAGACTGGACTGCTCAGGTTAGAAAAGAGACAATGGGGGGGAGAACAAGATAGATGTCTATAAAATTATGAATGGTATGGAAAAAGTGAATAAGGAAGTATTATTTACCTCTTCTAACACAAGAAATTAGGGATCATCTTCACACAATGAAATTAATAGGAAGCAGGTTTAAAAACAAACATAAAGAAGTATTGCTTCATACAACTCAGTCAACTTCTGGAATTCCTTGCCAAGAGAGGTTGTGAAGGCTAAGAGTATAACTGGGTTCAAAAAATAATTAGGTAATTTCACAGAAAATAGGTCCTTCAATGACTATTAGCAAAGATAAAACAGTCTCTTATCCTTGATGTCAACAAGCCTCTGACAGGCAGAAACCCGGACTGGACAACAGGGAAGGGATGACTCAATAATTGCTTTGTTCTGTTAATTCTCTCTGAAGCACCTATCACTGTCCACTGTCAAAAGATAAGATACTGGACTTCATGGACCGTTGATCTTACCAAGGCTGTCCATTCCTAGATTATGGGGGCAGAAAAATAGTTTAAGAGAGCAGAGCCTTTTCTCCCACATAGAGCAGTTGAAGAACTACCGAGGGAGGATCTCCAAACGCATCCAAATATTGGGGGTGTCCTGATAGTGAAAATACTGGGACAGAGTCAACTTCCTATACCAGTGTTTCTTAAAGTGTGTTCCATGGCACACTGGTGTGCTGCGAGGCAGTTGGAGGAGTGCCACGGAGAACAACAGAACAACAGAATTCAAAGGGGCAGGCAAATTGTTTTTTGCTCAATAACTTTCCCCTGCAACCCTTCCTCCTCCTCCTCCCCCACCTTTTTTTTTTTTCCTCAACAGAAAATCTTTGGTGTTCCTCATTAAAAAAATTGGTGTTCCTCGGTCTTAAAAAGTTTAAGAAATGCTGTGTCCTATACCAACATAGGGCAGCCGGGGTACTGGGCCTCCATATCAACATCCTAGCAGTACAGTATTGTTTCTGGAACCAACTGGGCAGACAGTGGTGCTAGAGCAAGTCTCTTCTCACTTCCAGACCATAAAACAGTGAAAGGATCCGGGAAGACTGTCTGTTTCACTGCCTCACCATGTGAGGCAATAAGAGGGCCTGAAGAGACTCTTTCTCTCCTTCATGTAGGGAAAACTAAGGGAACCTGGAATTTCTCTGCTCACCCCTCAGGAGACAATTCAGGGGACCCAGACATGTTCTTCTTCACCCATCCATGGAGCAGTGAGGAAGATGGGTCAACTTTTTCCCTTCCCTACCACCGCAGTTGACTTGGGAAATAGTCTTCCCTTCTGCCACAGACCAATAAGAGCAGTTTGGGAGACAGGGTTGCCAGATGGTTTCAACACAAACACCAGACACACTTGACATTACATCACAATTTACATTACATCTTATTAAGAAAATACTGGACATTCATATTTTTTCATTTATATTTTCTCAATTTGTTTCCGGAACAGAAAACTCAAATCCTGGACTTTCTGGTTCAAAACTGGACACCTGGCAACCCTAATTTGGGAGAAGTGTCTCACCAACATACCCACTGAGGAAGGAGAGCTGTGGGGAGCCTTTCATCCACCTCATTAGCAGATGAAGAGAGGGGGTGGCCTCTTCCCTCTCCTTCTCTGGGAGCATCTAAAGGAGATGGGAAGCCGCTTCTGCTCGTGGGGCGGTTGTCTCTCCTCCTTCCCCCAGTGGGCAAAGAAAGGAGCCGAACTGAGCCCATTTCCTCCCTAGCTAGCCAGGAGCCTGGGCGCGACTCTCAAACCGCGAGCGGCGCTGTGAGGGGCACCCTCCCCTCGCCCTTGGAGCGGCGGGGGGAGGGGGGGCGCATCTTGCCGCCACAGAAACAGGAGGAATTTTCCCGCTCCACCAGCCCAGCGCCAGAAGCTGCAGCGCCCCTGGAACGGGCTCAGAGGAGAAAGCACCTCCTCGTCTTCGGGGGCAGGGGGAAGGTCAGTTCACACACGTGCCACGCCAAGAGAGAGGCTGGAAGCCTCAAGAGTCCTGGGGACTGGTGGTGCTCATCACACCCAGCATGCGAGGATAGCCCTGGGGGCGCACAGCGAAGCCTCTCAGTGCACTGAGTGCTGGGAGGGAGCTTAGGGATGTTGGCTGCCGGCGCGAGGGAAGCGCCGGAGCGGCTGGGGAAGGCCCTCGAGGAGTTGCCTGATAGCATAGCGGGGGAGTTGGCCTAGCACGTCCTGTCCTCCCGCGGGGCGGCACGTAAAGGGGGCCGCGGCTCTCTAACCCCCGCCCCGTGAGCCCTAAGGAAAGCGAAGGAGCAGCGCAGCAACCACTTAGGGGGAGAATGCTGCCCGCCTGTAGGGGGCCAGGGAGAGGGGCTAGAGAAAGGCTCCTCCTCCCTTCGGTGGAGCTGTGCAAAAGGGGGCCCTGAAAGCGCTGAGGGAGGACCAGAATCTGACTAGCAAAATAACAAATGGTTAAAAGTGAAACCCTTGATTTAAAAATCCAGAGCAGGAAACTATCCCTGGCAAGTGGGTTTTGCCCTCCTCTTGGCTACATTTATTGGCCGTGCTCAGTGCAACGAGCTAGTTTCTGCCAATGCAAGTGGCCGGCTGAATTGTCCATCAAAAGGGAAATATCAATTCGCCGCTAAGGGAGTAGATTCCCTTCCATCCATCACAACGCTTAGCAGGTAGCCGCCTAGAAATCAATCACACTCTAATAAAACAGACACCACCCTTCTCCCCCATTACATTATTACTCTAGCTTTTTAAGAAAAAATGTATGTATGATACATAGGTTCCTGGGTTTTCTCATCTGCATCATAATCTTGTGCCACTAAAATGATCCTTAAAACCCACACAGCATTGTAAACGTGCAACCCACTAAGTATTCATTCATTCATTATATAACTCCAAAATAATACCCTGTTAGTCTGACTGATTTCCTTTTCCCAGTCACAAAAAGAAAAAAATAAATCCGTTTTTTTCCTGACAGTTTGTCTTTTTTTTAAAAAACCCATCAAGCTTTACAAATTATATGGGCTACAAAGCGAAGAAATTTCAATTCACATCAATTCCATGCTAGGCTTTAATAAAATAATAATATTTGTAAACTGTTTACAAAAATGACAATTATATGGCTGATTTTAGGTGAAATTGCAAGAAAGGTATGTAGATGATGGTTCTGTAGGGAGAGGCACATATTGCTACTAGAATAAGATTGCACTTGGTCACATTTATGGCAATGTATTAAAGGGGTAAAAAAAGCCTTTTTTGCCATTTCTTTCTTAATTTTCAACCACTACATAATTTTAGACAACAATATATAACAATTTTGTTAATTTAAATTAATACACAAAAATCTATTATAGCCATATTCTTGCTTAAGCTTCTCACCTTTCAAATCATTGCATCTGTCTTTCCTCCTCACATGGATTTTACAACATCAAGTCTAGCTGATAGCTGATTACACAGAGGAAAGAGGCAGCGTGAAGAGCTGAAGCAGGCGAACATTTAAGAGGCGAAGGAGAGAGGGAGTCTGCTGCAGTCAGAAGAGGTTTGTGTATTTCCATCCCTCGTCTTTCTGTCCCTCAGCGAGTCTCCCTCAGTAAGCTGCGAGCCTGGCTCTCTGGTTTGCCAGTCCCTGACTCAACATTCCCAGCATTCCCGAGGAGCTTGGTTTTCAGTAGAGCTGAGCAACCTGCCACAAGGGGCAGCAGTAAACTCCCCATTAACAGAGCAGGAAGCTCTGGCAGCAGAACTACAGGCACTGCAAACCCATGGATTTCAACCCAAGTATTTCTCTCTGTCCACTTATTTGCAGACCCAGTGCTTTCACTTTCCCTATTTAATATGTGTGAGTAGGAAAGGAAGCAGAACTGATGGGACAGCCCAAAATTAAATAGTTTGCATGCAGAACCGGTTGTGATTAAACTGTTCTCTTGCCTCTGCTCATTAAAGGCCAACATTTTCAAACTATGTAGCAAGGCTATATTAGATATCTGCATTAGTAATGGACCCGCATCTGATTAGTAAAATACATACACATGTGTATGTGTCTCTGTCTATATTTTGGCCTAAAGTAAAAATGAATTTGAGACATCCAAATTAGTTTTTATGGGAAAAATAATTAACACTGGAAGGAGGGGAGAATAGGAAATTAGTTATTGTAACTCCCAAATTAAAAGATCAAGTATATAGAATCCAATTTATTTCACAAAAAATGTATTATGTTGCAAAGTGCATTAAGAAATTACCTATTTTATTTAAAAGCTTAAGCCGAGTTAGTCTGTAACAGGAAAAACTTAAAAAACAAATAGTCTGGTAGCACTTTAAAGACTAACAAAACATGTAAATGGTATCATGAGCTTTCATGGGCAAAACCCATTTCTTATCTTTTTTAAGTTTTTCTTATTTTATTTAGTAATTTATTTAGTAGAGTGTTGAATCAGGAAAATATCACTTAAAAATAATTTGTTTCCTAGCTCTAATCATTCACTTTCCATGTTGGGGAATGTACTTTTTCCTTTCTACTTTTCCCATTTGCTCACTATAATATTTTTGTGGTCTGCATTACCATTTGGATCATATTATGACAGATTTACCTCAGGCTACAGCTTCAAGACTTCTCCTTCACTCCAGGAATTTCACAGATAAATCACTGTCTGCATCTTCTTAACCATGTTGCTGTAGGAGGTCTTCACAGAGCACTTCAAATCTGTATTTTATTTTCTTCCTGGGTCACACATATAGGTATACAGACACTGTTGAAGAGTCTTGCTTGGGACAGATTTTGTGGCATTTCTGTAATAAAATATTACACCCAATGAAATTGATTTCAGCCAGTCATATCGCAGACTGATTTAATCCCTTCAGTAGAATGGCATTTTCCTTATCCAAAGCCAAAAGAAAAAAATTCTGTTATGAATATTCATTCAGAGATGATACTATTCAAGACAGTGCTGGAATCCAAACAAACAGGACAGAATGTAAAAAGGATGAGCCTCCTTGCTGCATATATGTCTTTTAGTTAAAAATACACTATGGGATGGAAACCCCCTTTTTTCACCTGGGGCTCAGGATAATACTAGAATATGTAAGGTGACCATTTTTAAAGGGACAGTTTTCTTCCAGGTGTCCTGACTTTAAAAAAAATGGGCCAGTTGTCTCGTTTTTCCTGTCTCTCCATACCATCAGTACTGGTGGGTCCATTCTGATGCTGGCTAGATCATTGCTCATCAGCTGCCCATCCACAGTGGTGAGTGGATGGAGGGATGGATCCAGTTGCTGTTGATGGGGCTGGGATTGCAAGGCAGGAGGCTGGGTACAGCTGCAGCATGTGGGACCAGCCAGTCCCTCTGCTGGTCCATCAGTGCAGTCCCTGCTATGGTGTCTCCTCTTGACCAGCAGTCCTCCTTTACCCCCAGTCCTGTTTCCAGCTAGCACTGGTTGCTTGCTGCAGTGGTTGGTGAGTGTAAGCTGGCAATGGCCAGTTATGTGTCATTTCTGCTGCACACCACATACTGCCCTTTACATGCTTCCCCTGTCACTGTCCTCTCCCTGCTGTGGCCATTCATCCTCCAGCCCCGCTGCTCCTCCATATTCCCCCCAGCTTCTGGCACTGTGTGGAGAATCAGATCCAGGAGAAGCCAACCCTGCATGTGCCAAAGCCCCACACAAATCTGGGATGGGGAAGTTTCTCTGCCCCTCAACTAAGCTCTGCAGTGGTGGGTAGGAAGCTATTTCCAGACTTTTTGCGCCCCAACCCTGCAGGCTCCACAGCAGCCCCCTGGGCAAGAGCATAGTACCCTCATGTTAAGCGGGCACATGTTAAATGAGGAATTACTATAATTTCCAAGCCCCAAACAATAAACCTGACAGACTACCTAAACTTTTTCCTAATCTCACATTCTGATGAATCCAGCAGATCTGTTTTTGGGGAAGTTTATGTCTTCCCTCCATGCCTGGAGAAGATTCCCCTCTCTCTCTCTAACAAAGGAAACTGCTTCTCCCAATTTGAAATTCTTTAGCTGCATTTCATTGACTCAATGCCCAAAGCCCCCTCCCTCAGGTGCAGAATAGCTTAAGGTTAGCTTAACCCTTTCCTCGCTCTCCAGATAAGTTAGGCTCTCCTTTGAAGCTCCCATTCATGACAGCCCTTTAGGGTTGGGAGACCTAGTTTGAGAAAGTGTCATTGGGGAATCCCCAAGTGCAGCCAAAGTCCAACATGGCCACAAATTTGTGGCAAACTATTTCCCACAATTGCCACTGAATAGGCCATAGATAGGGCTATATCAAATTCACAGTGCCTTCTCGCCAAATTCACAGCCAGAGATTTTCCAAATTGGTCAAGTTCACAATTTCAGATTTTTGTACACACACAAATACTCCTGGGTGAAGGCATGGAGGAATAGAAAAAGGAGAAAAGAAGCAAAAGAAGAAGAGAAAGAGGGAGGGAAGGAGGAAAGGGAAGCTGAAAAGGACAAGCACCCAGTGTCCCTAGTGATTCTATGGAACACATTCCTTAATAGGAAATCAAATCACCTTGCCCTAATAATTTCTATACCTAAAATTCAGCTAGTATTTGGTGGATCAGACTAAACAGATTCCAAATCTCTCTGAGGGCATGTCTGTACTAGGAAACTATTTTGAAACAAGTTAGTTCAAAATAGTAACTCCCAAAATAACTCATCCACACTATAAGGCACCATCGAAATAGTACAGAATTATTTCAAAATAGTGTATCCACATTGAATGTCCACACTAACACTATTTTGAAATAACAATTTCAAAATAAGCATCATTCCTCATGACAAGTAGGAGTTATTATTTCAAAATAACCAGCCCCTTATTTTGAAATAATGGGGTTGGTATTGTGGACACTCCACTTGTTATTTCAAAATAACTCCCCAGTGGAAACCAGGCCTGAGGTTCTTACCTCCTAAACAGGGACTACAAAATCAGTAGTCGGGAAGGAGAAAATTCCAATCAGGTTGGTCCTCATGCTCATGTACATTAATCCTAATTCTCTCTTAGTCCCCAAGGAGAGACCTTGCTAGGGAGCCTTGCTGCTGCCAAGCCATGAGAATCTCTGAGGCTGCCTCTGCCTTGTACTTCAATCCTGACTGGCTGATATCAGAGTCTCTTTATGAGGTCACCATCTTCCCACCACCATCCCCCAATAGTCTGAGGTCCTGCAACAGGCCTTTGTGATGTCACTGCTACATTCTCCCCTCCCTTACGAGGCTAGTGTCCTGACCCTAGTTCGCCTCTTTGAATGCTTGAGTGACTTCCTCTGGGTCATCCACTTAATGACAACTGAGTCTGGAGATCCCTTTCTATGCTGCACTCAGTTTTTACATTAATTAGTAGACTTTAAGGTCAGAAAGGACCATTAGAGCATTGAATCTGACCCCTGCATATCCCAGCCCTCCTGTATATTATCATAGCTAAGTTTTGATTCAAGCACACACCAGAAAGTCATCTAGTCTTCATTAGAAGACATCAAAAAATGTGGAGTCTGTCACTTGCTGTGGTAGTTTGTTCCAATGGTGAATCATCCTCACTGTGAAATATTTGTTCCTTTTTTCTAATATGAATTTGTCTGTTTTCACCTTCCAGCCAGTGGTCTTGTCTTCCTTTTTCTGCAACATTAAACAGCCCTTTAATACTTGACATTTTCTCTTCAGGAACGCATTTAGACACTTCAATTAAGTTCTCTCTCAGCCTTCTTTTGTAGAAGCTAAAAAGATTGGGCTCCTTTCAATAGCCTCCAAGAAGGCATTTTTCTTTAGCCGTCAAAACATCGAGTTCTTTGCTGACCCATCTCCAATTTTTTAACATCTTTTTAAAATGTAAGCCCTAAAACAGGTTGCAGTATCCAAACTCAGTCTCACTAATGCTATGTCACTTCCCTAATCACTCCTCTGCTCATATGTCTATTGATGGCTTTTGCCTTATTCACCACAGTATCGTCCTGGGAGCTCCTGTTGAGCAACTTGTCCGGCATGAACCCTAAATCCTCAGAGTTGTTGCTTGCCTGGGTACAGTTCCCCAGTCCAAGGATGTAGCCTGCGTGCTTTGGGGCTAAGATAGGACCTTACATTTGGCTCTGTGAAAACCTGTTTTGTTCACATGGGTCCAGCTTCCCAAAGGATACAGATCACTCTATATAACTGTCCTGGCGTCAGCCTTATCACTTTGCTCATATTTTGTCACTCACATATGTCACCAGCAATGATTTTGTATTTTCTTCCAGTTTATTAATAACAATTATTTAAACAATAAGTTCTGGAGAGCCTCTTTAGACCAGTATTATCAAGTATATGCCCTTCTCTGAATAATTTCCTGTTCCACAACTGGACAGAGTATTCTGGGTGCAGGTGTTCTATGGATTTATGTAGTGGCATAATGGGATTTTCTGTTTTATCCCTTTCCTAATAATCCTTAACATACCGATAGCGTTTGTGATTGCCACTGCACAAAAAGTAGAAACTTTCAGAGAATTACCCATGGTGAGTCCAAGATCTCTTTCTGGCATGGTAACAGTTAATGTAAAATCCATTATTGTATCTGGCTATCAACAGGGCATTCAGTGGACACCTTTCAAACAGTTAGAGGACATGGATTTTGTTGACGCTGTTGCCCTCCTTTCATGCCAACATGAAAGCATGGAAGAAAAGGTCACAACACTAGATAAAACTGCCTTAATGATTGGACTGAGCATTAACAAGAGAAAGACCAAGACAATGAGGATCAACCAATCCAACAACAACGTCATCACACTGGGAGGGAATGACCTGGAAGATGTGGAACAGTTCACTTACTTGGGGAGTATTATGGGCAGAGCCAGAAGAACATACCAGGATATCAGTGCTAAGACAGGGAAAGCAGCAGCTGCAATTAAGACTCTTTGTCCCATATGGAGCTCACAAATAATATCTGCGAAGACGAAACTGCAGATCTTCAACACAGATGTGAAGAGTGCACTCTTGTATGGAGGCGAGACCTGGCATACTAAAAAGTCTTCAAATCACAAGCTACAGACATTCATAAACAGATGCCTGAGGTACATCCTTCGCATCAAATGGCAAGACTGTCACAAATGAGGAGCTTTGGAACAGAGCAGGACAAAAACCAGTTGGCATTCAAATCAAGAGAAGAAAGTGGGGAATGGCTGGGCCACACTCCCAGAAAACCATCATCCAACATAGACCATCAAGCGCTCACATGGAATCCGCAAGGAAAACGCAAAAGGGGAAGACCTTGGACAACGTGGATAAGATCTACTGAGATTGAAGGACAACAGCTAAGGTACTCCTGGAGTCTGCTAGAAGTTTTGTCTCAAAACAGAGTGAAGTGGAGGAGACTTGTAGATGACCTATGCTCCACTCGGAGTACAAGGGTTTAAGAAGAGAATTTGCATAGTTGGGATTATCATTTCCAATTAGCATTACTTTTCACTTTTCAATATTGAATTTCATCTGCCATTTTTGTTGCCTTGCCACCCAGGTTTGGGAGATCCCTTTGTTGTTCTCAGTCTGCTTTGGATTTAACATTCTTGAGTATCTCCAAACTGTTATGCTTCCCTGTGCACCGCACGTGCTCTTTTAGACTGTTAGTGAATATGTTGAAGAATACAAATCCCAGTCCCAGGGTATGTCTACACTACCCCGCTAGTTCGAATTGCTACTTTGTGCTGACAGAGCATGTTGCTAAATCTGTCCCTAAACATTTATAATGTGTTCACTGCCTTGCTAACACACCAGATAGTTTTCAAATCTGGTAGGCTACGTCTACATTGGCCCCTTTTCCGGAAGGGGCATGGTAATTTTTGAAATCACAATAGGGAAATGCGCGGGGGATTTAAATATCCCCCACGGCATTTAAATAAAAATGTCCGTCGCTTTTTTCCGACTTTTAGAAAAGCCGGAAAAGAGCGTCTACACTGGCCCCGATCCTCCGGAAAAAAAGCCTTTTCCGGAGGATCTTATCTTAGTCAAAGTAGGAATAAGATCCTCTGGAAAAAGGGCTTTTTTTCTGGAGGATCGGGGCCAGTGTAGACGCTTTTTTCCGGCTCTTCTAAAAGCCGGAAAAAAGCGGCGGACATTTTTATTTAAATGCCGCGGGGGATATTTAAATCCCCCGCGGATTTCTCTATTACGACCTGTGAAATTAACATGCCCCTTCCGGAAAAGGGGCCAATGTAGACATAGCCGTGATGTTTAAAAACTCTGTTTCCCGTTGGTGTTGTTTGTTTGTTCTTTGCATTTATCCCATCCTGGATGATAAGAGTGGATTAGTCAGTTTCATGGTTTGATGTTCATGAACTACCGTATATTCCGGCGTACAAGACGACCTCTGATGTTAAAAAACATCCCCCAAAAATCGGGGGTCGTCTTGTACGCCGGATGCCCCGCCGCCGGAGCCCCTCCGCGGCTTTGAAAGCCTCGGGGGAAGCCGGCGGCGGGGCATCCCAGGCGCGCATGGGCTGCCCCCCCGCCGGAGCCCCTCCGCGGCTTTGAAAGCCTCGGGGGAAGCCGGCGGGGGGGCATCCCAGGCGCGCATGGGCTGCCCCCCCGCCGGAGCCCCTCCGCGGCTTCGAAAGCCACGGGGGAAGCCGACAGCGGGGCATCCCAGGCGCTCATGGGCTGCGCCCCCGCCGGAGCCCCTCCGCAGCTTTGAAAGCCTCGGGGGAAGCCGGCGGGGGGGGCATCCCAGGAGCACATGGGCTGCCCCCCCGCCGGCTTCCCCCGAGGCTTTCAAAGCTGCGGAGGGGCTCCGGCGGGGGGGCAGCCCATGCGCGCCTGGGATGCCCCCCCGCCGGCTTCCCCCGAGGCTTTCGAAGCCGCGGAGGGGCTCCGGTGGGGGGGCAGCCCATGCGCGCCTGGGATGCTCCCCCGCCGGCTTCCCCCGAGGCTTTCGAAGCCGCGGAGGGGCTCCGGCGGGGGGGCAGCCCATGCGCGCCTGGGATGCCCCCCCGCCGGCTTCCCCCGAGGCTTTCAAAGCCGCGGAGGGGCTCCGGCGGGGGGGCAGCCCATGCGCGCCTGGGATGCCCCCCCGCCGGCTTCCCCCGAGGCTTTCAAAGCCGCGGAGGGGCTCCGGCGGGGGCGCAGCCCATGCGCGCCTGGGATGCACCCCCCCGCCGGCTTCCCCCGAGGCTTTCAAAGCCGCGGAGGGGCTCCGGCGGGGGGGCAGCCCATGCGCGCCTGGGATGCCCCCCCCCCGCCGGCTTCCCCCGAGGCTTTCAAAGCCGCGGAGGGGCTCCGGCGGGGGGGGGGGAGCCCAGGCGCTCCTGGTGGCTTTGCTCCCGGTGCCTCTGGTCTGCTGGGGACCATCTCCAGCAGACCAGGGACACCGGGAGCAAAGGAGGCGGAGGGGCGCTGGGGTATAAGATGAAACCCTATCTTTTAATTAAAAAGATAGGGGGTCGTCTTATACACCCAGTCGCCCTATACGCCGGAAAATACGGTAGCCAAATGCAGCACTGTTGAGTGCTGCCGGTGAGGTTCAGAAGTTTGAAGCAGTCTCATGGAATTTATACTTTTAAAGATTTTGTGGAAACATCTTCAGTGCTGGAAATGGTTAGTGGATGGGGCTCAGGACAGGCCCTCAGGAAATGTGAGCAATCTTCCTGAACTGGCTTGCTGAGTGGTTTGGTCAAGTCATTTCCCCTCCCTGGGCCTCATTTGGCCTACCAGTAAAATGAGAAGAATGACCCTGCCCTCCTTTTTACAACCCTTTGAGGTCTGCTGATGACCAGCGCTGTGTAAGAGCCATGTATTATGAAATGTGTTCTTATAGGACTGGACTGTGTGCCTTTTGAGCCTGATCATTTCTCATCACAAGCTCAGGCTGTATATGTGAACGTGGGTAAATGCTAGGTGCAGCCCTCCTGCCAGGCCCTTCACCTTACTCAAAAGAGGGTGGGATAATAAAAGAGCAGAATGCCAAGGGTGAATTTTTGTGTCTGACATGACCAGTGTTTAAGCATGTACCTCCTGATGCTAATGAGCAGTTAGCTCCATACTAGGCAGGAGAGACCTGCTGACTGTGCAGCAGCTTTCTATTGAAGACCCTCTTGTGTACAACACTTGGTCTTGTGCACCTGGCACTCTGTGCATGCCCTGCACAGTGCTCAGCCCTCAGTTTGTCTGAAATCTGCTGGGCCTAGCTGGGGCAGAGCTGCAGGGAAAGTGTGTTTGGGAGAAGCCATGATCATTATATGAGGTGAGGCAATTATGGGGTTGTTTTCCTGGTGCTTGTGTTCCCTATGACTACTGTGATGCTCTGTTGTTCTCTTCTCTCAGCAAGTAAGCTGTTCATAGGGCTGAAACCGTCAGGGACTCTCCTGAAGGCAAGCTGTGTTAGTGGATTAGTTCCATTGTCACCCCATGGGGGAGAAACAGTGGGTCTTATGGCATGTCCTGGGTAATCCTGCTCTGCAGTATGTCTACACGTGCAAAGGGGGTTGTTCAGGATCAGTGGACACTGCTCGCTAGTGATGCCAGGCAGATGGGTACAGTGTTGTTCTTATATCTCTGTGCATATGGTGAGTGGCACCAAGAAAGTGCCACTGCAGCATAATACCACTCTTGAAGTCCAGAACACCACATAAATCCCCTGTGCCAGAGGGCCACAGAGCTCACTGGAGAACTCATGCATTGGATCTCAGGCAATGTGGATGGAGTCCAAGGCATAAAGGATCAGTCAGCAAAGGCTTTCCTTGCCAACCGATCCCCATCTTGACTGCTTTTTCGTGCCGACAAACAGCTGAGCTGGCACAACACGGCGGCCATTTTTATTCTAATGAAGCGGGGGATATTTAAATCCCCGCTTCATTGACTATGTCGGTATGTATAATTTACATGCCTTGGTCGGCAGAGGCATGTAGTCTAGATATACCCTGAGTGTTCATTTCAATGTCCTGAAATGCTACTGTTCCAGAAGACTGGACCAAAGCTATTAGTGTGCCAGAGTTTAAGAAGGGTACATAGTATGACCTGGGTAACTATAGGCCTGTAATTCAAGCATCAGTCCCAGCAAGAGAATGGAGTGGCTTTTACTGCTCAAAATTAATAAAGAATTAAAGGAGGGGAATGTAATGAATGCCAATCAACATGGGCTTATGGAAAATAGATCCTGTCAGACTACATTGATACCTTTTTTGGTGAGATTGCAAGTTTGAGAAAGGAAATAGTCTTGATGTAATACACTTAGATTTCTGAGAGGCCTTTTTATTAAAAATTTCAAAAAAATGGAAAAATTCACATGGCATACATGCAGTAGACTAAAAGCTGCGTAACTGAGTTCCTCAGAGAGTGTGACTGGTGAGCAGGGTAGAGCTGCTATTTAATATAGATATTATCTCCACCATAAATTGCCCTTAAATCTGGCTTCCCCCACTGCCAGGATCCTGATCTGTCCCAAGTGCTGAGCTCTAGGACAGGATGTCCACCATCAGTAAGTGTTTCCTCAGAATCACTGAAGCACCTCTTGGCTGTCTGCTGCCCTGTAACGTAGGGTATGTCTACACAGCAAAGTTATTTCGAAATAGCAGCTGTTATTTCAAAATAACTTTACTAGCATCTACACAGCCAACCCGCTATTTCAAAATTAATTTGAAATAGTGGAGCTCTTATTTTGACGTAAACCATGAGGAATAACGCCATATTCGAAATAGCTACAGGCAGTCCCCGGGTTACGTACAAGATAGGGACTGTAGGTTTGTTCTTAAGTTGAATCTGTATGTAAGTCGGAACTGGCGTCCAGATTCAGACACTGCTGAAACTGACGGCCAGTTCTGACTTACTTACAGAATCAACTTAAGAACCCCAGGCGTCCCCAAGTCAGCTGCTGCTGAAACTGATCAGCAGCTGATTCCAGGAAGCCCGGGGCAGAGCAACTCTGCCTGGGGCTTCCTGTAGTCAGCGCTGGTCAGTTTCAGCAGAAGCTGACTTGGGGACGCCTGGGGCAGAGCAGGACCAATCGGCAGCGCCCCAGCTGCTCTGCCCCAGAGTCCAAAACAAAAGCCTGGTCTGCTGGGGGGGGGAGCACACTAGCTGCGCCCCCCCCCAGCAGACCAGGGACACGGGGAGCAGAGCCGCAGCGGCAGCGGGGTGCCGCGCCTCTGAGGCTTTGTTCTGGCAAAGCCTCAGAGGCGCGGGACCCCGCCACGGCTGCGGCTCCAGTCTGGGTGCCTGTGGTCTGCTGGGTCCCCAGCAGACCACAGGCACCCTGACTGAAGCCGCAGCCGCGGGGGGGTCCCGCGCCTCTGAGGCTTTGCCAGAGCAAAGCCTCAGAGGCGCGGGGAACCGCCGCTGCTGCCGCTCCAGTCTGGGTGCCTGTGGTCTGCTGGGGACGGTCCCCAGCAGACCACAGGCACCCGGACTGAAGCCGCAGCCGCGGGGGGGGGGTCCCGTGCCTCTGAGGCTTTGCCAGAGCAAAGCCTCAGAGGCGTGGGGAACCGCCGCTGCTGCCGCTTCAGTCAAAGCGGCAGCAGCGGCGGCGGTTCCCCGCGCCTCTGAGGCTTTGCTCTGGCAAAGCCTCAGAGGCGCGGGACCCCCCCGCGGCTGCGGCTTCAGTCCGGGTGCCTGTGGTCTGCTGGGGACCGTCCCCAGCAGACCACAGGCACCGGGTCTCAAGTGGCAGCAGCAGCGGTTCCTGCGCTTCTGAGGCTTTGCTCTGGCAAAGCCTCAGAAGCGCGGGAACCCGCCCGGTGCCCCTGGTCTGCTGGAGACGGTCTCCAGCAGACCAGGGGCACCAGAGCAGCTTACGAACGGGGCTTTCTCGCCCCGACTTCCGGGGCGAGAAAGCTCCGTTCGTAAGTGCGGATCCGACATAAGTCGGATCCGCATAAGTCGGGGACTGCCTGTATTTTGAAATAAGTGCTGCAGAGACACATATCGAAATAGGGGGCCTTCAGCCTTCCCAGGTTACGCTAGTGGCCTCTCCAGCCTTAACCAAGAACACTCTTCCCCCTCCCTGGAGCCCTTAAATGGGTAGACTCTGGCCACAGTGCCTGCGCCAGTCCCAAACCTGCCAGCCCAGAGCCAGCAGTCACTACCCCTGACCCAGTGGCCCCAAAACAAGCCACTGGCAGCCAGCCCTCCACTGCTCCCCAGGAGCAATGTGCCAGCTCCCAGGAGCCGGAGAAGGCGGGCTCCTTCCTGGTCCAGAGTGGAGATCATGGACCTTATTCAGGTTTGGGGGAATGCCCCCAATGTCCATGATCTCCACACTAGATGGAGGAATGCGGCCATCTATGGCAGGATTGCTGCCAGCCTGGCCGCCAAAGGCCACATGCGAACCCAGGAGCAGATTTGCATGAAAATCAAGTTGGTCCGGCGAGACCCCCAACCCTGAGCCCTGAGCTTTCCCTCCCCCTTCTTCCACTTGCTTCCCCCTTCCAGCTCTCTCCTCCCAGGTTTCCCCCTCCCCTCTCCACCCTCTCTTCTCCCCTCTCCCACCTCCTTTTCCCTAGTCTCACCAGAGTTTCATTCCCCACCCCCAGTTTTGTTAAATAAAGAGAGTTTGTGTTCATGAAAATACATGTATTTTATTTGAAATCAGGAAAGGAGGTTAGGGAGGGGTAAGTGGAAGGACATGAGGGAGGAATGAGGCACAAACCCCCAGTGGGGCAGACCAGGGAGGCTCTTAGTGCTCCTCAGGGTGGAAGCTCTCCTGCAGGGCCTCCTGAATACTGATAGCCTCCTGATGGACCTCCCGGATGGCAGCTTGCAGAAAGTGCAGCTATGCTCACAGCAACGCATCTAAGAGAAGCACCAGAGTGCCCAGGAGTGTCTCTGGCTCCATGTTGCAGAGTGCTGTGGTGTCCCGAGTGAGGGCAACCAGAGCACGCAGAGACAAAATGCTTTGCTGTCCCTCATCGAGGTAGACAAGCAAGCAGGAAAACCTGAGAACCAGCTGTCCAGGGGGAGTCCCTTTAAGCACAGGCCCCAGGCAGCAGCCACACAAAGTAACTCCTGACCTGATGCCCTGCTGGACCTGGTTCTGGCCGGCCTTAAATGCGATTCAGCGTCTATCAGTGTGGACGCTCTATTTCGAAATAGCAAAATACTATTTAAAAAACAACAAATAGTCTAGTAGCACCTTAAAGATTAACAAAACATGTAGATGGTATCATGAGCTTTTGTGGGCACAACCCACTTCTTCAGATGACTGGAGTATTAGAAGTCCAGATCCAAAAATAAATAAGGGAAGGGGGGGAGGAAGGAAGGGAAAAAAGAGAGAAAAGGAGAACAAAAAGAGACAGTGAGTAGATGGTTCAAATAGTTGCAAGAGGCTGATAAGAACAATTAGCACCTGCATTGGTTGGTTGGTTGGTTAAGTCATTAGGATGTGAAAGGTAGTGTGAGCCAGCTGATGTCCCTGTTCATTTCATTTGCATAAGAATTACATTTGTAAATGAAGTTAAGTTCCAAGCCTTCTGGATATGTCTACACTACCCCGCTAGTTTGAACTAGCGGGGTAATGTAGGCATACCGCAATTGCAAATGAAGCCCGGGATTTGAATTTCCCGGGCTTCATTTGCATAAGCGGGGCGCCGCCGTTTTTAAATCCCCACTGGTTCGAACCCCTTGCCACGCGGCTACACGCGGCATGAACTAGGTAGTTCGAACTAGGCTTCCTAGTTCGAACTACCGTTACTCCTCGTGGAATGAGGAGTAATGGTAGTTCGAACTAGGAAGCCTAGTTCGAACTACCTAGTTCGTGCCGCGTGTAGCCGCGCTGCACGGGGTTCAAACGAGCGGGGATTTAAAAATGGTGGCGCCCCGCTTATGCAAATGAAGCCCGGGAAATTCAAATCCCGGGCTTCATTTGCAATTGCAGTATGCCTACATTACCCTCCTATTTCGAAATAGGAGGATAGTGTAGACATACCCTCTCTGTGTATTTGTCTTGTGGAATTGGCCTGAAACAACACAGTGACTTGGAGATACATTAATGAGTGTACAGGCAGATTAAAGTGTTCTCCAATAGGTTTCTATGTATTGCTTTTATGGATATCTGATTTGTGTCCATTAATTCTTTTCTGTAGAGACTGTCCAGCTTTCTTTCCTGTAGAGACTGTCCAGTTTAGCCAATATACATGGCAGTGGGGCATCGCTGGCATTTGATGGCATAGATCACATTAGTGGATGTGTAGTTAAATGAGCCTCTGATTTGGTGGCTGATGTGGTTGGTTCCAGTGATGAAATCGCTAGTGTAGAAGTGTGGGCAGAGTTAGCACCAGGGCTGATTGCAGGGGTGAGTTTCTGGATAATTGTGATGGAGGTGTGTCGCGTGATTACTGGAAATAATTTGTTTGAAGTTAGGTGGTTGTTGGTAGGCGAGGATTGGCCTTTCCCCTAAGGCCTCTGAAAGTGAAGGTCATTTTCCAGGATAGGTTATAGATTGTTGATAATGCATTGGAAGGGTTTAAGTTGTGGGCTGTAAGTGATGCCAAGTGGAATTCTGTTGTTTTCTCTTTTGGGCCTGTCTTGAAATAGTTCATGTCTGGGTACTCTTTTGGCTCTGTTGATCTGTTTTTTCACTTCTTTGGGTGGATATTTCAATTTTAAGATGCTCTATATGGATTCTGTAGGTGTTTGTCTCTGTCTGTGGAATTGGAGAAAATCCGGTTGTATATTAGGGCGTGGTTGTATACTATAGATTGAGACATGTGTCTGGGATGGAAGCTGGAGGCATGAAGGTAAGTGTAGCGGTCAGTGGGTTTCCGGTCTAGGGTGGTGGAAATTTGTCCATCATTTAATTGTACTGTAGTGTCAAGGAAGTAGATCTCTCATGTGGACTGATCCTCATATGACTAATCCACAAATGGATTAATGTGTTGCTTCCCTCTACAGGATGCAATTGGAGCTGCTTGACAGTGTGTCATAAACCTCAGATTGTAACCAACAGCTAGAAATTCTTTCTTAGCACACATTGAAGACATTTAGGATTTTTTGAGTCAAGTGTCTGAATTCAATGAGTGCTGTTTTTGTGAATTCCCTACTGGCTACTTTGGACAGGACAGTAACAACTTACACTCTTGCTCAATTTGCTGCCTTTGGAGCTTGCAAGTACCTTCTCCAATAAAAGTTGGGTTCTAAGCAGCAGCAGCACTGAGCCCTCTGACTGCTCATTTTCTTGTAGCCTGAGCTAAAAGATGCAGGTGCTGCATTAAGAAACTGGTGGTGTTTAAATCATGTCTGCTCCTGGTCTCGCATATCACTGCCCCCCTTCAGTGGTTTCATTCCCAAGGAGGTATTCTACCTTGCAGAGTTTATAATCTAGGTGTGAACACACCTGGAGATTGAGCCGTTTTACTACCAGTTAGTCTAGACATGCTGTGAGTCTGGTGAGACAAAAGAGGTGAAAACCACAGTGAGGCTGAATTATAGTGAGTGCACTTACTAATGTTGCACTTGTGCCAGCGGATCAGGGATGCAGAGTGTTAGGTGCTGAACAAAGAGAACAAAAACTGTCATTGCCCTCAAAGAGCATACAGACATTAGTGGAAGGGCTCCATGTTGTTCCTGGAAAGACTTGCCAGGCCACTTTACAAAGTCCTGGGATCATGAGAACTGATCTCCTAGACTTGGAAGGATCATGTAACACCTCTGTTTCCATAATCCTTACCCACTGTCCCTTTAGCTTAACTTCTGGTAATAAAACTCACAATTCTTTTCACTATCAAACTCAGTGCAGTGATGCTCTCTGGGAGATGGTCCTGAAGTTGATCAGACAAGCAGGAGGTACGCTGTTCTTTTGGGGATGGCAGGCCTAGTTTTGCTGTAGGTGTTCAATGAAGAAGGGCCTGGATGTGACAAAGGAACACTTCCAAAGGGCTCAGGGAGTGGGGTACTCCTGTTTTCGCCCTGGTTGGGCAGAGGAAGGAGTTCAGCTTCTTAGTCCAAGATCAAGTCAAGCCCCTGATCTGCCAAACTCCCTGCATGACCTAACCCAGGGGTGGGCAATAATTTATGCCTGGGGGCAACTTCAAAAAATTTTTAAGTAGCCCCGGGCCACCCCGGAAGGGGCGGGGCCTAAACAGGAAGGGCAGGACTACCCCACCACCAGACCACAATTGCTCCACCCTTCCCACTAGGCACCCATGCCCTGGAAGAGGCTTGGCACGCTCTCCACCCCCAGGCCAATCGGGCAGGAGAGCGCGGGAAGCCTCCTCCTACCCTGCAGGAAGCACGTGGCACTTTGAAGTGCCGTGGGCTCTTCGCAGGTCCAGGGCAGGGCAAAGGAAGCTTCACTCAGCTCCCCTGGCCCTGATTTGCCTGGGGTCGGGGAAGCGCACAAAGCTTCCTCTGCTCTCCCCCTCCCCCTGTACTGCAAGCAGCGCACAGCACTTCAAGGCCCCACAGGCTCCTGGCAGGGTGGAAGGAGGCTTCGCACACTCCTCTGCTCCCAGACCCTAATTGGCCTGGGGGTGGGGGAACAGCAGGGCTCTGTGGGCCGGATCCACCTGCTTGGCGGGCCGCATCCGGCCTGTGGAGGCCCTTTTGCCCACTCCTGACCTAACTCAACCACTTCCAGATCTGTACAGTGGGGATGAAACATCCCCATCTCCCACATGATATCAGGTGGATCATTTAGTAGTCTAAACCAGGGGGCAGGTCTCATGTGCATAGCCTTTGGGGGCAGAGAAGGGTCCCATGCTCATCTCCTGCCCATTCAGTGCTTTCATTCTCTGCCCCATGCAGGTGCTTTACAACGTCAACAGCCATCTGTGGAGATCGGAATATATTCACTCCCTGTAGTTCCCCCACAGCAAGAATATCAGCATGATCTATCAGGACCACCCCAACAAGTTCAGCCAACCCGCTGCAGCCCTGATCCTCCTTCCACCCTGTCCAGAGGGCCAGGAAGGACACGTACCGGTAGTAAGGAAAAACCAGTTCTGGAACAAATTGAAATGCCAGACCCCAATATTGAGGAAACCACCACATTGAAGGCACCAATCATGTCACAGGGAGGGTCAGGTTCAGGGCATTCAGCTAAATCCCTCTCCCAGGTCTGGGATATCCTCTCTTTTGGCAGACTAAAGAGAGTCCTGTCTGGCCAGCGCTTCGGTTGGATGTACTTAAAGAAATGGTGTTGATGAGTTGGTGGCATTTCAAGATGTTCCCTTAGGGGGTACTGTGCTGCTAGGGTTGCCCTCGTGTGGATGAGAGGCACAACTGAAGCCCATGGACAGCAAGCATTATCACAATCTGATCAGAGACCAAATTTTCCTCTTCAAAGGCTACATACCTAAATGAACAGATCTTTGTTGCAAGTAGTTCCCAACAGTATGACTTGGGATAAAATAATGAGTTTTCACATGGTCAAAAAAGCAACTTGCAAGTGACTCCCCTTTCTAGACTAGAGGACTTATCAAGCCTATCATCTATGGGTATGTCCACATTAGCCCCTTAATTTGAACTAGGGAGGCTAATGTAGGCATTTGAAGTTGCAAATGAAGCCCAGGATTTAAATATCCTGGGCTTTATTTGCATCTTCCCATCCGGGCGCCATTTTTAAATCCCCTTAGTCCAAACTAACTGCCCGCGGCTACACGCGGCAGTCAAACGTTAACTTGAAGTAAGTCCTTAGTTGGAGTTAACTGTTAAACCTCATTCCACACGGTGTAACAGTTAACTCGAACTAAGGACTTAGTTTGAGTTGACATTTGACTGCCGCGTGTAGCCGCAGGCAATTAGTTCGGACTAAGGGGATTTAAAAATGGTGCCCGGACAGGAAGATGCAAATAAACCCCAGGATATTTAAATCCTGGGCTTCATTTGCAACTTCGAATGCCTACATTAGCCTCCCTAGTTCGAACTGGGGGCTAGTGTAGACATACCCTATGAGAATATACTGTCACCAGAAATATTATTCATCATCCTCAGTGGCATTTTGTAGTAACTTTGCCTTATTTTCAAATGTTAAAATCCTCTTCTGTCTACACTAGGGAAATTTCACAAATAATTTTCACTATTTCCAGCACTAATTTTGTTCCACCATATTAACAGCTGGAGTTTTATTGTAAATGGGTCGCCAACTGCTTACAGCATTTTAAGCACTGTGGCTATGATGTATCCCTGTACCAGTGTAGGGAGAAAGCAGCTTCTGCTCTCTGATCAACGGGGTTGCCAAGGGCCAATTTAGCAACCACAAATTATACTGTCTTCTAACCCAGCTCAAAGCAGAACTAATCATAGCAGCAGCCATCTGCAACATTGGGAACCCTGGTGCGAACATCAAAAGGTAAAATTTCCCTACATAGAGCTATTTAGTAGAGACTTTCTAGAGGAAACCCCCATGCCCCTCCCTGTCAACTAATGGGTAGGGACTGGGATGGAGAAAAATTGTTGGGGGTGGGGGAGGAATGTAGAATTCAAGAAACGGGAGCAATCAGAATTCTACAGATACCCTGTATGGGTTGGTTGTGAGCAGAGACAATATAGGCCCAAAGCAACACAGCAGATCCAAATCTTCCCACTCATTCAATACAATCAGGCTCATTTCTAGTCTCTTATGTTGTGCTGCTAGAAGTGTTAACTTTAAGTATGAAGGGGAGAAAGCCTGATTTGAGTGATCAACAACTGCTTTTCAAATGCAGAAATTCCAGGTATCTGACCAGTGGAAAAGACTGTTTAGCTGGTTCTGAGGAAAGTAATCACAATTGCTTTTTATGCTTTTAAACATAGCATAGCTCCTTTACAACCTAAGCAGCTAGTCAAAGTTCAGGGCCCTGAGAATGTTCCATTAGATGCTGTAATTGATAGAGAGTCTGGCATTTAATTTAATGTAATCTTATTTATATACAAAGACTATTAAAAGTCCTACTTCTCTGAACATAGGAAGAACCAAAACAAAAAGAGAAGTTTCTTAGCTTACATCCCCAACCCTCTTTAGTCAATAGACCCAAAAGCTCTTGGGTCATACTGTTAGGATTACCAGATAATTTCAAAAAAATACTGGACACACTTGATCTCAGATGGGGATGAGGACTGGCCGGGAGGAGGTCGGGGGGAGCGGGGATGGCCAGGGAGATCGCGGGTGAGGGGGGAACAGCAGGGCTGGCTGGGAGGGGATTGTGGGGAGTGGGGATGGCCAGGGGAGAACCGGACAGTGGGAAGCAGGGCTAGCTGGGAAGGGGTTGGGGGGAACAGGGCTAGCGGGGGGGAACCAGCCAGCAGGGAGCAGGGCTGACCAGGAGGGGGTGGGGGAGACAGGGCTGGCCGGGATGGGGTTGGGAAGGGGGAACCAGCTGGAGGAAGCAGGGCTGGCCGGGAGGGGATTGGGCGGAGCAGGGCTGACCAGGGGAGAACCAGCCAGCAGGGTGCAGTGCTGGCCGAGAGGAGCGAGGGGTGGCCAAGCTGGTAGGAAGCGGGGCTGGCCTGGGCGCACGCAGATCCCAGGGTGTTGCCCGTCTCATACACGGTTCCAGCGGGGCACACGGGCAAGTCCGGCCCCCCCCCCCCCTTCCCTCTAGTGAGAAGGTGTATACTGGCTGGTAGACACGCTCACGCAATGTGAGTGTGTCTACCAGCCAGGAAGTACGCAACTATGTACTGATACTCATGATAATAATAAAACTTATTTAATTAGAAAATTTATATGTCTGGTATTTTCTCAATATGTTACCCAGACACAAAGCTCAAATACCAGACTCTCCAGTTCAAAACTGGACACCTGGCAATCCTACATATTGTGCTTACTGACTAGTGCTTGACTTTCTTGCTCCTTTGCCTCTCCCTGTTGCTCTGTTCTTCATTCCTCTGTGTTCTGATTTCCCTCAAAACACACACAAAAACACAAACAAAACTCAGCAAAAGTCTTCCATTCTTAAAACTCTTGTGGAAGTTCACAACTTCCTTTTGCCTCCAGTAAAAGCTTCTTATTCTGACTAGTTATTTTAGTTGAAGAATATATTCACACTCAGGCTATGTCTAGACTGCAGGCCTCTTTTGGAAGAACCTTTTTTCCGAAGAGATCTTCTGAAAAAACGTCTTCCGAAAGAGAGCGTCCATACACAAAAGTGCATCAAAAAAGTGATCTGCTTTTTCAAAAGATAGTGTCCATTCAGTGTGGAATTTATCTCGTATTTAAGCTGTGATTACAATGGACGGAGTGGCCACCAGGGCACTTGTGTTTTTTCCTCTTTCCTCTTCTTTCAAAAGAACTTCCTCTTCCTGTCCACACACGTCTTTTTCCGAAAGAACTCTTTTGGAAAAAGGTTTCTTCCTTGTAGAAAAAAGTTTAGCAATGTCGGAAAACCCTCTTCTGTTCTTTCAATTTACTTTCGGAAGAACACGATAGCAGTGTGGATATAACTCAGGTTTTGTCGGAAAAACGGCCACTTTTCTGACAAAACACTGTAGTGTAGACATATACTCACTCTTGAAGAGGTTTAAAACTCAAACGTATAACAAGGTTTCATCCAGCTTATAGCAATATAGTTATTAACATATCCACATATAATTTAATATGCAGTGTCATATTTTAATTTTACATAATTTAGATTAATATATTTTATACATTTTAGGCATGCTCTAGCACGGTGGTTCTCAAACGTTTTGGGCTCTGGAGACCTTTACAAGTGTAAAAATTTATGCAGAGCCCCAGCAGTCCACTGATTGTATGTGTTGTACTTATCAATGTTTCCAGTTTGTCAACATCGTGGAGCCCCTGGAGATGTCTCGTGGAGCCCTGGGGCACATTTTCTGGTTGACTTTTTCCTGAAGCCCTTTCTAAAACATTTATGTGTTGAAAATCTAGCAATACCTTATATCTACAGTTTTTCATTTACATACCATGTATCAATGGTTTTCAAATGGTAGGGTGCACCTCACTCAGGAGGTATGTAAGAATGTTCAGGAAGGTGAGCAATAACACCTAGTGGCTCATGTTAGCCCTCATAGGCAGTGGCAGGGGAGGAGAGCTCCATCTTCATCCCCAACTCACCTCAGATGACCAATCCAGCATGTGGGTCACTAAGAACATCCACTGCAGCCACACTGATTTCTACTCCCAATAACCTCTGCATTCAGTGCTGGCTTCACCCCCAGCAACCATCACACACACCTTGAGAATCAAAGAGGGGAAGAACAGGTATCAGCCCTGCTCTAGTGGTGCTGCATGGCTGCAAGGAGGAGAAATTTCCCAATGCTGAGAAATCCTGGGCAGTGCCATTGTAAGTACTTGTGTATTTGAAACTTACAGGTGTAGGTAATTTAAATTTGAGTGAAGGTTTCTCTTAGGTTTATAAGTAAGCTAGTGAGTATCCTTTTTCGTGTGTCTTTTTTTGTCTGGGCTGGGGGATGTGCAACCAGAAATCTCAGAAGGGAAATGGGGGGCAGGGCTCTGCATTAAAAATTTGCAAACCACTTATATATGGGAACCTATGAGGGGCCTATTGAAATAAATGGCAAAACTCCTATTGATGTAAATGGGAGCAAGCTTAAGCCCAGATAATAAATTAACACAATATTAAATTTAAAAAGATAAGAAAATCCCATTTTATGTTTCTCTCCCCTCCCCCACCCCCACCCCCCGTTGCCACTCTCGTTTTAGGAAAGTATAAAACCTGAAACATGTAAGGTTTGTGTTAGATTTTTTTCTGTCCAGTTTTTTATTTAAAATTTCAAAATAAACATTTTAAGAAAGTGCAATTTCATTGTTCTTCTTCATCTGCAACATGTTCTTTATTCTCACCAGCTCAGTCTCCTCTGCCCTTATCTATGCTAACAACACTTCAATAGCAGCTGGCCCCTTTTCATATTTTAGATGATATAAAAAACAAGGAAGACAGGAGCTGTTTAGCAGACGTGTTTTTAAATAGGAAATCAAGTGTGAATGGAGCCCTGTCACTGCTGCTGCATAATTGAAAGCTGCAACAACAGGTGCATGCTTTAAAAATAAGATAAAAAAACCTGCATGAAAAAATGTATTCCCACGAACCTTGTCCCTGCTACTTTCAACTGTGCCTCCCTAGAGGCTGAGCTGCTTTCAGCTTTCACCATCTACTATAGAAGTTAAATCAGGAGCATTACACAGCAGCCCATTGTACAATTTAAAATACAAATTAAAAGCTGAAATGGCTTGGAAAAGTAAAGTAATGCTCTTGTTGTAGAAATGTATGGTGCACAAAAGTTTTTGGGTCACTTTATCATAAAGAATAGAACAAAATTAGAAATAATGTAACAAAAGGTACGGAGATGATTAGTGAAACAGGTGACTTCCTAAAGAGGAAAAAAAAGGATAAAAAGCTAGGGGTAGGACTGAGAGTCTGCCTCAAAGTGTATTTTATTTGACAAGGAGCACAGTACAGACTAGACATGTATAACAAAGGCCAACCAAGTGTTCCTATTTATTTTTTCCCATCGTTTTATATATTCAGGTGACACACTTGATAATTATAAGAATCCTTTAAATTGAACTTACCTTTTGACAATGAGTTGCATAAATTATTATTGAAAAAATAGAGTCTATTACATTAGATAGAAAAGAAGTTTGATTTCATAATATCAGCTGATTTCCAGGTATGATAAGGAAGGAATTTTGCCTTCATGGCAAGGTACTGCATAATTGGTTAGCTATGAAGAGGGAAAGAGAATGTGAATGTGAATTCGTGTAAGTGCACACATGTGCATTGTATGCCTACCCATCTTTCTATCAGATTTAGGCCACTTTTAGGGGTAGAATGCTAAACAAGATGGACTGACCAAGTAATATGGAATAATATGCCAGTGTTTATTATTTTAGGTTTTTTTAAAACATTGGGTTTTTTTTAATTTAACAGAAAGAATGCACAGTGAACTAAAACCAAAACTATATATAGGGTGACTATATTTCCCCATGTTGAACACAGAATACCTGGTAAAATTACTCATATTCTGGAGAGATCAACAGTAATCAGGACTATGCAGTACAAACATTCAGATTAACACAGTTGATCAAATCTCTGTTAAAAGGAAATACTGTGTAGCTGTATTCCTTTTATTTACCTTCTTATCTTTACAGTTTACAGTTCACATGGGAAGAAGTGACACATACATACATTCCCATATACCTCTCTCACATGAAGGGGAGGGGTTGACTGACTGACCCTCTCCTTCCTGATGGTGCCACATCTTCCCAAGGCAACATGTGGAAGGGCCACACAGGATCACATGCCCCCTCTTCCCAGATTTTCTGCTTCCAGCTGCAGGAGAGAATAAGGAAGGAAGGAAGGGATTATCTGAACTCATTTCCTCCATTCCACTCCATCCAATGGCTGGAAACAGCTAGTGTCTTCTTGCCCATATAATGTTGAAAGGCAGCTGACACCTCCAGGCAACTGCTGGCCACTGACACATCTCTTGTGCCCTCGCTAGAGGGAAGGCAGGAAGAGGGTAAGTCCTATGGGAAGCTGGCTGCAGGGGCCTCAGCAAGCATACCCAGAGAGGTGGTTCAGGAGGGGGAAGGTGCTTAGAGGACAAAGCAGTTCCCTGGGGACAGGACTCAGGATGGGTGGCAGGATGGTGAAGAGGAAGAGGGTGTTAAGTCCCTACTAAGGGGGCTGCTGTCCAGTCTGCAGGGCTGGGATGCAAACAAGCTGGGAATTGTTCTCTCCCACTACTCCAGAGCTTAGCTGGGTGGCAGAGAGGCTTCTCCATGCCAGTGTGGGTTGGATCTTTGGCACATGCATGCTTAGTTTCACCTAGCCAGTGCCCTTAGTCAGAAGGTCTTGGGCTTTCCTGGGGTTCTGGTCCAGCCAGAGGCAGTTGGGGAAGGAAGGAGTATGATGGCCAGATTGTTTGTGATCTGAGCACTCTGACCAGGGACTGGTTCTCTTTACAGATTTGGGAGCAGGATGTGCCCTGCCCAGGTGGGATATGGAGGACCAGTAGCAGACCTGGGGGGAGGGAGGGTGAAAGAGCAAAGTAGGGAGAGGACAGCGAGAGGGAGAGCATATAAAGGGCCAATGGGTGGGCAGCAGAGGAGACATGTAAGTGGTCACTGCCTGGCACCTGCCTATATTTGCCAGCCACCATAGCTTGCAATATATAGCCAGTACCAGCTGGAAATGGGATGGGTGTGGGTGTGGCCAAGAAGCAGCATGCAGTGGGAGCTGGTTTGATGGACTGTCAGCAGGAGCAGCCTGGCCCTGTGCGCTGCAGCTTTGCCCCAGTACCAGCCTTGCAAACTGATCCCCATCATCGACTACAGGACATACGACTCGCCACTATTCATTAGAGCTAAATCTACACTGCACGATTATTTTGGAATAAGCTATTCTGGAAGTAATACAGGCAGTCCCCGGGTTACATACAAGATAGGGACTGTAGGTTTGTTCTAAAGTTGAATTTGTATGTAAGTCGGAACTGGTACGTATTGTAGGGGAAACTCTAGCCAAACATTTCTCCAGAGCTCAGTTTTATTCTTCCACACCTCACTTCCCTCAGTCCTTTATTCTCAAGCTGAGGTGTCTGCTGAGAAAAGCCGCTCCGCGTCTCCCTGGTCTGCTGGGGGGGGAGCACTAGCTTCGCGTCTCCCTGGTCTGCTGGGGGGAAGCAGCTAGTGCGGGGTTGCCTCACCCCGTTTGTAAGTAGGAATCCGATGTAAGTCGGATCCATGTAACCCGGGGACTGCCTGTACTTTGAAATAACTTAGTTTGAAATAGCATGTCTACACTACAAGGAAACCTTGAAATTAGTCCAAGGCAGGCTCCCCTAATGTAGACATGCTACCTCAATTTAGAGTCCCAAAAAGCACTAAGGAGTAGTTACTTAGAATGGCCTGAGGGAGGAGCTATTTCTAAATAGCAGCAGTGGGGCATCCACACTACTACTATTCCAAAATAGCTATTTTGGAAGAGGCATTATTCCTTATTTCAAAATTATTTCAAAATAACGGGCTAGCTGTGTAGATGCTCGCATAGTTATTTCAGAATAACAGACATTATTCTGAAATAACGTTGCTGTGAATATGTACCCTGGATGACTGGTGAGCAGAGATCCAGCCAACAGCAGGACCAACCAGTACTGATGGGGGAAGGGAGAAAGGAAGAAAGAAAATGAGACAATTTGCACCTTTTTAGGAAAAAGTTGGGACACCTGCTGGAACATGTAAATACAGGATTCAAAATGATGTGGACAAACTGAAGAAATGGTCTGAGGTATATAGGATGAAGTTCTATAAGGACAAATGCAAAGTACTCCAGGGTATGTCTACACTACCACCCTAGTTCGAACTAGGATGGTTAATGTACTCATTCGAAGTTGCAAATGAAGCCCGGGATTTAAATATCCTGGGCTTCATTTGCATCTTGCCGGGTGCCGCCATTTTTAAATCCCCATTAGTGCGGACTCCGTGCCCGCAGCTACACGCGGCACGGAGTAGGTAATTCGAATTAGGCTTTCTAATTCGAACTACTGTTACTCCTCGTGGAACGAGGTGTACCGGTACTTGGAGTTAGAAAGCCTAATTCAAACTACCTACTTCGTGCCGCGTGTAACCGCAGGCACGGAGTCCGCACTAAGGGGATTTAAAAATGGCGGCGCCCGGCAAGATGCAAATGAAACCCGGGATATTTAAATCCCGGGCTTCATTTGCACCTTCGAATGACTACATTAACCATCTTAGTTCAAACTAGTGTGGTAGTGTAGACATACCCCCACTTAGATAGGATCAATCAGTTTCACACATACAAAATGCGAAGTGACTATCTAGTAAGGAGTACTGTAGAAAGAGATCTACTGGTCATAATGGACTACAAGCTAAATATGAGTCAACAGTGTGGCACTGTTGCAAAAAAAGAAAACATAATTCTGGGATACATTAACAGGAATGTTAGGAGCAAGACATGAGAAGTAATTATTCCCCTGTACTCTGCACTGATTAGGCCTCAATTAGAGTATTGTGTCCAGTTCTGGGCACCACATTTCAGGTAAGATGTGAAGAAACTGGATAAGAGAAGAGCAACAAGAATGATTAAAGGTCTAGAAAACATGACTTTTGAGGGAAGACTGAAAGAAATTGCTTTGTTTACTTTGGAAAAAAGACTGAGAGGGGACATGATAATCACTTTCAAGTTCCTAAAAGGGTGTTAAAAGGAGGAGGGGAAAAATATTCTCTTTAACCTCTGAGAATAGGACAAGAAGCAATGGGCTTAAATTGCAACATGGGAGGTTTAGGTTTAGGAAAAAACTTTGTATCAGGCTGGGTAAGCGCTGGAATAAATTGCCTAAGGAAGGTTGTGGAATCTCCATTGCTGGAGACATTTGAGAGTAGGTTAGACAAACAGCTGTCAGAGATGATCTAGATAGTTCATGGTCCTGCCGTGAAGGCAGGGGATTGGACTTGATGACCTCTCAAGGTCCCTTCCAATTCTAGAGGATTGTCCCTTTAAAAATGGGACATTTGGTCACCCTAATTATGTAAAATGTGCATATAGATAACAAACTTGGATTATACTCCTAAAAAGAAAAACTGACTAGACGAGTTCCTCCCCATTGTATAAAGCCTACATTGTGTCTTTTGTGACTGGCCATGCATCCTGTTAATAATGCATTTTATGTACTTTTAAATATATGAGAGAGACCAATTTATAGGGAGAGAAGAATTACTGTCACATAAGTACATTCATACTCCTGGAATTAAAAATAGAAGAAGAGCAGCACAACTTTAACTGGAAGTGTACAGAACAGATTTATATCTTAAAGAAATTATTTACTAGTTGTGAGTGACCAGATATTCATAGAGAGCCTGATTCAAAGTGCAGTGAAATCCATTAATTTAAATGGATTTTGAATGATGTTTTAGAAGCCTGATCCTGAAGCGATGCTGAGTGCTGCAATTCTCACTAGCGTAAATTACAGTTGAACTGGAATGAGACAGGATATGTAGGTAGCTCTGAAGAGTTAAAGAGATAGGGAGGGAAAAAACAATAGTAAGACCAGTGTAGTCAATAGAAATAATATGGATCCACATGTGGACAGTGCATAGCACATGAAATACTATGCACTGTATTTCAATAAAAATAAGGCTTACTGGATATGGCATGATTTTGCAGGATAATAGAGCACTTCTGCTTCCCCTTAATCAATGCAGAGGTCTACAAATGGCAGTTCTGATTGTTGGAAACTATTTCTTTACTCTCTACAGATAAAATACTTCACATTTTGCTATCCTTAGGTGAGAATTAATCCGATGCTGTTGCCTTGGTTTCCAAAATGATTAGCGTTTTTTTTTTTTTTTTAAATTGCTAGTGTTGTACTTAGGGACGATTTTAGTTCATGTTTACAAATCATGAGGAAAAGATGTTACTTAGGATGTATGAAAGTATGAGTTTCTGTGGAATTCACTCTAAAATTAATTGTAAAATTGTTTGACTTCCTTTTTTGTGCTTTTATTGGTAATTGCATAATCAAGTGAGTTTGTTTTGCCCTACATCCCTATATTTACTTAAATTCATAACAAAATTACATGTCCCAAAATGGGATTACTAATGGACATTCTCATAACACAGGCACACCAACAGACTTGCCAGGCCCTGGGGGAGGGAGGGAGCAGTTTGGTATTTGAGTACCTCCTGCTACTGTATACAGCACTGTAGCCTTTTTCCCTTGCTTTGTACCCTCTATAGGTTGTCAACCTCTGTTGGTGGGTCTTCAGAAGCTCAGCACCAGCACTCTGAACATGTAATTCAGTGAGAAACAGATCACTTCCAGGCTAGTAAAGAGTTCAACAAACAATCTGTTCTCATCAGAGTTTTTTTGCCCATCTCTGGGTCTTTTAATTCCAGCCTTTCACTTGTGCTTCTTAAGAGATTATGCCCCCTTCTCAGGCTTAAACTGCTTTGCCAGTGGAGTAACCCAGGCTCACCCACTACTCCAGTTTCCAATCCATGAGCCTTATAAGCAACAACCACATCCTGCTTCCTTTAGGGTATGTCTACACCAGCAGTGCGCAACCCATAGGTTGTGACCCCGGCAGTCTTCTGGGGGGAGGGAGGGGTGTCGCAGCACCTGGACAGCCGCCATTTTTTTCCTGACTCGGCATACACGTGGCAGAGGTGGGGGGAGCAGCAGGCAAGTGGAGTGGCATTTAAAGGGGCTGTGTTTTGGGGAGGGGGGTTTATTCAATCAAAATTTTCCCAGGGGTCATGCCAGGAAACAGTTTGCATCCCACTTGTCTACACTACAGAATTGTTTTTGAAAAATGGACATTTTTCTGAAAAAACTTCAATTACGTCTACACTGCAATCATGTTCTTTTGAAAGAAAATCGAAAGAACAGAGGGGTTTTTCCAGAATTGGTAATCCACTTTCTACTAAGAAGAAGCCTTTTTCCAAAAGAGCTCTTTTGGAAAAAGGCATGTGTGGACAGGAGGGAGGGAGTTCTTTTGCAAGAAGAGGAAAGAGGAAAAAGCACAGGTGCCCTGGTGGCCTGTCCATCTGAAGTACAGGCAGTCCCCGGGTTACGTACAAGATAGGGACTGTAGGTTTGTTCTTAAGTTGAATCTGTATGGGTATGTCTACACTACAAAGTTAGTTCGAACTAACGGACAATAGGCGCTACACTAGCGCTCCGCTAGTTCGAATTTGAATCGAACTAGTGGAGCGCTTAGTTCAAACTAGGTAAACCTAATTTTACGAGGATTAAGCCTAGTTCAACTAGCTAGTTCGAATTAAGGGGTGTGTAGCCCCTTAATTCGAACTAGTGGGAGGCTAGCCCTCCCCAGGTTTCCCTGGTGGCCACTCTGGCCAACACCAGGGAAACTCTATGCCCCCCTCCCGGCCCCGGACCCCTTAAAGGGGCACGGGCTGGCTACGGTGCCCGTGCCAGGTGCAAGCCTGCCAGCACCCAGCCAGCAGACCCTGCACCTGGCACAGCACAGAGCCACCCACCCGATGTCCCCCAGCCCACCCCCTCTTCCCGGGACCAGGCTGGCGGCTCCCGGGAGCTTGCCCTGGACCGCAAGAGGCGGGCACCTTCCTGGGCTAGTGCGGACATCGTGGACCTCGTCCACGATCTCCGCACTAGGCACAGGAAAGTGGCCGGCTAGGGCAGGAGAGCTGCCAGCCTGGCCACCCAGGAGCAGGTGTGCATGAAAATCAAGGGGGTCCACTGAGACCCCCGACCCTGAGCCCTGAGTTTACAATAGCTGTCCTGGGTCAGACCAAAGGTCCATCTAGCCCAGTAGCCTGTCTGCTGACAGCGGCCAACCCTAGGGACCCTGGAGGGGATGGACCGAAGACAGTGACCAAACCATTTGTCTCATGCCATCCCTCTCCAGCCTTCCACAAACAGATGCCAGGGACACCATTTCTACCCCCTGGCTAATACCACTCCATGGGCCCAACTTCCATGAATTTATCTCACTTCTCTTTATACTCTGTTCTAGTTCTAGCCTTCACAGCCTCCTGCAGCAAGGAGTTCCGCAGGTTAACTATTTGCTTTGTCAAGAAGAACAACTTTCTCTTACTAGTTTCAAGCCTGCTACCCATTCCTTTCCTTTGGTGTCCTCTAGTCCTTCTTTATGGGAACTCAGGAAGAACTTTTCTGAATGCACCCTCTCCACCCAACCCCTGCTTTTAGAGACCTCTATCCTGTCCCCCCTCCGTCTCCTCTTTTCTAAGCTGAACAGTCCCAGTCTCTGTAGCCTTTCTTCATCTGGGACCTGTTCCCAACCCCTGATCATGTTAGTTGCCCTCCCTTCTCCCAGCCTTTCTCTTCCCCTCTCCCCCCTCCTTTTCCCAGTCTCCCCCAGTTTTGTTCAATAAAGACAGAGTCAATGTTGGAAGAAACGTTATCTTTATTTTGTACATCAATAAGAAGGGGGGCTAGGGAAGGGTAAGTGGAAGGAGGTGAGGGAGGAATGGGGTACGAGCCCCCGATGGGGAGGACTGGGCTGGCTCTGCGGGCTTCTGGGGGTGGAAGCTCTCCTGCAGCCCCCCAATTGCCCCCTCTCCCCAGATGGCAGCCTGCGGCAAGTGCAGCCGGGCTGATGGCCGAGTGGTGTGATGTGCCCAGTGTGGGTACTCCGGGCACTCCAAGCCAGAACTTCTTTGCAAGCGGGGCACCCCTTAGAACTGTGTGTCCGGGGTGGAGGTCGGGACCCTTTAAGTGCAGCCCTCGGCTAGCCTGAGACAGCATCTCCATGCTCTAAGTCCTCCTCTTATGCCCTGCCGGCACTGCTTCCGGCCATCCTTAAGCCCTGTTCAGAGTCCACTCAATGTGGACTTGCTAGTTCGAATTAGCAAAATGCTAATTCGAACTAGTTTTTAGTTCTAGACGCGTTAGTTCGAATTAGCTTAGTTCGAATTAACTAAGTTAGTTCGAACTAGCGCTGTAGTGTTGACGTACCCTATGTAAGTCGGAACTGGCGTCCAGATTCAGCCGCTGCTGAAACTGACCAGCAGCTGACTACAGGAAGCCCGAGGCAGACCAGGGAGATGGGGAGCAGGGAGACGGGGAGACCAGGGAGACGGGGAGCAAAGGAGACGGGGAGACCAGCAGACCAGGGAGACAGGGAGCAAAGCCGGGGAGCACGCGGGCAGCGGACAGCCCAGACGCGCCGCGGCTGTCCCGCTGCCGGCGTCCTCAGAGGCTTTGCTCCCCGTCTCCCTGGTCTGCTGGTCTCCAGCAGACCAGGGAGACGCGGAGCAAACCCTGTTCATAACTGCAGATCTGACATAAGTCGGATCCGCGTAACTCGGGGACTGCCTGTAATCACAGTTTCAATGTGAGATAGCATCCATTCAGTGTAGACACTATCTTTTGAAAAAGCAGATCTCTTTTTTGATGCACTTTGGCAGTGTTGACACGCTTTATCGGAAGAAGTTTTTTCAGAAGATCTCTTCTGGAAAAGCTTCTTCTGAAAGAAGCCTGTAGTCTGGATGTAGCCTTAATTAACTGCTGCTGCAGCATTTTCTGACCTTCTTCCCACCTAGTCCCTTTATCGGCACCCATTACCTTAGGTCCTCCCCCATCTCTACTCCAGTAAATACACCCACTCACGCCACTTTTGGCCACCTAGAAGCACTGTTGCTCACCCCTGAAGCTCCCTTTATCTGAGCCTGCTATACTTTGGTAGGCTGTTCCTATTCAGCCTTTCTCAGCAAGGCTGGAGAACCCACTTTGGTTGCTCTTTTCCTAGGGAAGAGTATAACAGGACTGCAGAGCCTTCAAGAAGGGGCCATGAAGCCTAGCAAACATTTTTATAAACCAGAGCTGAGTTTAGGGTTTATGTAAAAATAAAATTAAAAAACCAAACGCATACACTGTTGAGTTTCCCCTAGTTCATGGTGTCAGTCCCCGCAATACACGAGGTTCAAAGGGATGCCAGAAAGAATGAGACCACGACTGGGGGTTTAAAAAATAAAAACTGATTTTATTTTGATGAGGACTCTGGTGCCTAATGACTGTAAACTTAGTCACATGCATGGTCGCCAGACAATCATCAGAATGAAAAACAAACAAATCATCAAACAATATAAAACAATTCCCTGAGGCTTTTCTAAATCATAATAATTCCCAATAATTGCCCAGGGGTTAGAAACAGTCAAATTCACACTGGTGTTGTTCCTAAGTCTAACTATTTACACTATATTACACAAACAGTTAAAGACCTTAACAACCACTATTAAAAGAACTAACACAATAACTCTTAAACTACAGTTACTTGATAGGCAATGAGGGCAACTCAAAAATCAATTGGGATAGGGATAATCGCGGGGGAGAGGGGTTATACCAATTCTGAAGACAGCAGGAACACGAGTACCAGCCACATGCTCACAAACTGTCTCCACTCAGGTCGACCAACTCGAAGTACGCTCAAACAGACTCGAGAGCAGGGGGTGCAAGGCGACTGGGTGATCAGGCCAGGCGTTGACACGATGCAATCCCCAGTGTGAGAGGGTTCGGCTACCTGTTTTATTGCCTGTGGACTTATCACCCCATAGGTTGGTTTTTGCCGCAGTGGGTGGAGTGAGCAGGCCTGACCACAAGTCAGCCCATTGGCTGATCTTTCACTGCAGTGGGTGGAGCAAGCAGGGGAAGATCAGTAATTTACATGCCCTTATATGAGAAGCGCTCCACCTCACAGACAGAGCCCCCTATACCAGCCCTTGATGTATGACAGGCTATGGCTCTCCTGCGACGGGCAGCCATTGTTGTAGTTCTGACTCGGACACAGGGTTACACAGCACTAATTAGAATGGCATACATTTCTTATAGTTCTTCTCTATTTTGTAATGTTACATATTCAGATGTACAGTGTGCAATCTACCAACCCATATTGGTACGCTAAAATTTGTATCTGAATTAATAATTTTTTTACCTTCATTTAAAATAAAATTCCAGATTTAAAGAAATCTGACTTTTTAATAGGCTGGACAGTCTATACTCATTTATTGTTCATATTTTCTGCAATATTAATAAAGTATCTCCAAGTTTTTAATTTTCTTAGCATAGTTTAAAGCATTTCTCAGATGATCTGTTAACTTTTGATAGCATTTCATTCTACTGTTATCAGTTCTGAAAAATAAAAAAGCTACTTAGTGCTAAGGGTACACACCGAGCTAAATAAACAGCCATTCATATTCTGTTTCAAAAAGGGTAAACAAAATTAAAATCTAAGTTTAGCAGAATCCATTTATGCCACTGGTTAAATATCTATAAATATTTTTGTCGGCATCATCTATTTCCATGAGTTTACAAATATATTATGAAATTATTTTCTTTTCTTAAAGCTTGGCCACAGAATTTAATACAACACAAATTCATACCTAGTATAAATGAGGACAACATCACCAAAGTAAATGGTCCAGATGATAACTTCTAGCAGAATCAAGGATAAGCACAGAATCATTTTCTGAACCCTGGAGCAGACTGTGCTACAATATCAGTCTTGCAATGAGCACTGTTTACAATCATATTTAATATGAACAGGGCAACCAAAGCCCCACTAAGACAAGACAGCTGGCAATAATTATAACAGCAATATATCTGGTAAACCATTGTCTACTTCTTATCTAACTGTGTTGATTTTCCAAGATATATTCTTTATTTCCATTCCATTTCTTTTTATACAATACCATGAAAAAATGGCCATGGAAATAGCTAAAAACCCAATATGAATGTAAATATTTTGAATAAATGAATATTTTGTAATGAATTTCTTTGTTTCTGTTTTTGAAATTCCTTTGCCGGGTTAAAAACCCAAACAGGCCTATTCCCTGTACTTGACAGACATGAAGAAAAACTGATTAAAAATAAAAGGGAATTGAAGCTATTTTCTACTGTGAGGAAAAGACAAGACATAAAGAGTTGAAGTGGGGAAAACTAGGTATTTGTGATTTTTGCACTTCTTTCCATTGTAATAATCTATGGTGTCATTAATCAGAGATAACTTCCCCTCCCCAACATAGATGTTTCATGTATTGTAAGTGATGAATGATACAGCAACAGAAATATTTTAAACTAGGGATTTTTCTTAATGCTGTTTTTTCCCTGTTTCTATAGGGGGACACAAATTAATTTAGCATTAGTTTTGCTCAGGAAAACAGTTATTTCACTCTGATCTCTCTCTGCCATGTTTTTCCTCCCTTTACTCCCCAAGCAATTTTCCCCTCCTATAGCAATCACTAAAGAGAACGTGAGCCCAATCATATGAGAAGAACTTCAAGTTCACAACATTTCAGTGGTTTAGAAATTAGGAAAAATCAGTTTTTCTATATCTTTCATAACCCTGTGTCAAAATCTCATGCTAGCACCCAGCTTGAGCAGCAGGACTGAACAGTGGGTAGATAGCCAAGAGGGTACCACCATGAGAAAAAAAATATCTCTCTACTCCTTCCTACAAAACAACTACAAAAGCTACTTCACCCTGTTGTCTGAAACAGCTGCTTACTGCCCTTATGTGTTCTTGATACAGAGGCAGCAAAGATCCACCCTTTATTATTAATAGGGAAAGAGGGTGAAGTCTCCAGCTAGATTCAGAATGGGTTTAGGGTTTTGAGAATGCAAGCTGGACCCAAGTTGCTTACACATCAGTTTCTACAGTAACACTGGCCAGGTAGCATACTTAATAAAGATTTCTTTCTCACAACTCTGTCTACTTGCCACATCACTTATTCCTGACACAACACACAAAGGGGCAGATATTCAGGTTTTGCCCTACCCCTTTTCTAGGGATAGCATCTGAGCAATGGCTTGCAGAGGAGCAAGGGGTAATGGACTACACAAAGCCACAAGTTATATAACTTATAACTGTCCCTTTTCAAATTCCGCTCCCTCCTCTTTGTGCCACTGTACTGCATTGATTTCACAGCGGTGCAATTTCCCTTTTGTTCCCATGTAGGCTAAGATTCTCTTCTCCAGGCAGACATTTAGTTTTTCTTCTTGTTGAAATGCTGCAGGTACGTTTTTTATATAATAAGTTTAAAAAAACAGCAGACAGCCACCATAGAAATGAATGATGCTATTTATCAGTTATCTCCTGTTGCTAGAAAGCTAGCAAAAGAAGTACAAAAGCTTAAAAGAAGGCTTTAGAAAAGAAATAATTTTCTTAATTTTAAATACATGATTCTCTTAAGATAATACTTGCAATCAGCATCCAAGTGTGTTTAAACAGCACCATTTGGAAAGCAAAATTGGCTCTTTCACAATGTTCAACACAAAGTAGATTGTTGAGGTGGTATAGTTCTCCCACACTATTATTAAATAATAAATTCTATCCATTGCTGAAGACAGTACAAAGAAATCTGAATGGAGACTTGTCTAGCCCCTTGTAGATCACAATAGGGAAAATGAATGTTTCCATATTTGAAATATAAGCACTTGCATGTGGTGATCCAAACCTGCCCACTCACTAGTTTGCTTGTAATTTCAGAAGTTCCTTTTCAGGTCAACTTGCATGCAACATACCATCTGATGTATAAAAAGAAATTACGCTTGTGTTCAAAGTAAAAAAGAGCTTAAAAAGGAAAGGAGAAGAAAAATACAAAGATCCCTTGAGTAAATAATTCAAGAATTAAGTTCTTATCTATAGGTGACTATAGAAGAAGAAAACTACTGAAGTTGAGTGATAGTAAGATTTATGAAGAAGCATTAGCAGAGGGAAAAGGTATTTTAGCCTAAATCCCAATTCAATAAAGAAGTATCATGATACAGAATCTATAGGTCAAGTGTGTGCCTTTGTATTCATAGGGTACATCTAGACTACATGGCTTCGTCGACGGAGCCATGTAAAATAGTTTACTTGGCATAGTCAAAGAAGCAGGGATTTAAATAATCCCCGGTTGATTAAAATTAAAATGGCTGCCACGCTGTGCTGATGATCAGCTGATCTGGCACAGCGCGGCAGTCTAGACACAGCACGGTCGACAAAGGAAGCCTTTGTCAACTGTACCGGTATGCCTCATGAAACGAGGTTTACTGGACCGGTCAACAAAGGCTTACCTTGTCGACCGTGCTGCATCTAGACTGCCGCGCTGTGCTGGATCAGCTGATCGTCGGCACAGCGCGGCGGCCATTTTTATTTTAATGAACCGGGGATTATTTAAATCCCTGCTTCTTTGACTGTGCCGAGTAAACTATTTTACATGGCTCCGTCGATGGAGCCGTGTAGTCTAGACGTACCCATAGGGATTACCATTGCTTGGCTTGCATTAGGATTGAGTAACCTCTCATTTCATCAATGCTGCATTTGCTAGGACTTCTCTAAGTCTTCCATGGCTGTATGTTTTCAGTGATCCCACACTAGAGTTTCTCCCCTACATCTATTTCTAGATACCACATAAATGTTGCTTTAGTGATGTTTAGTTTATCATTATACACAAACTGATGACTCAGTAACTTAGTTTTTTAAATCTTGTTCTATTTTTTTCCTTTTTCACAGAACACATTTATTAAGCTTCTGTTTTTAAGGGAAGCTGTCGAACAGTTTAAAATGGTTTAATGGAAATATTATTTCCATTTGCATATATTGTTGTATATATTGTTACATAATATAAAGTTCATATTAAGTGGTTCACTTAATTATCTGAATGTATTGTTTTCAGCAGAACTGATTTTATGTGCTAAATGCAGAATGTTAAAAGGGAAAAAATCCAAGAAGCTGCTTCGTATACAATACATATATGTATGGTATGTGAATTTAATTTCCTCTTAGATGAATAGTTTGGTAGAATATTTTTCTCGATAAAATGAACAATGAATACAGATTTTTTTAAAATCAAAATTATGCACTAGAGTTCATTTGACAGTTTTATAACAGATCAAATAAAGCAATAAGTACATTGACATTTCATTTACTAAGTAAAAATGCAGTAACAAAGTAGATTTAAAAAAAATAACAAGCTTTATAACAGCATTGAGCAGGAACAAATTTATTTATTCCCAAAGAAACACTCTCTCTCTCTCTCTCTCTCTCTCTCTCTCTCTCTCTCTATATATATATATATATATATGTATAAGTTTTTCCTGACTTGTAACAGAATGACATCATCAGGTTTTCTAGCTGCATAAACGGACATAGAGTGGGGGGTTGGCGAGAGTAGCAAGCACAGGGCACAGCCCCCTAGTATATATACACATCTGGAGTATTGTGTCCAGTTCTGGGCCTCCCACTATAGAAAGGATGTGAACACATTGGAGAGGGTCCAGCGGAGGGTGACCAAAATGATTAGGGGGCTGGAGCACATGACTTATGAGGAGAGGCTGAGGGATTTGGGTTTGTTTAGTCTGAAGAAGAGAAAAGTGAGGGGGGATTTGATAGCAGCCTTCAACTTCCTGAAGGAAGGTTCCAAAGAGGATGGAAAAAGGCTGTTCTCAGTAGTGATGGATGGCAGAACAAGGAGAAATGGGGTCAAGTTACAGTGAGGGAGGTCTAGGTTGGTGTGACGGGGCAGAAATGCCCCCACTCTAACCCCACCGATCGCCGCTTGTCTGGCGGCGCCGGGGGGCGGAATACCAGCGGTGCGGCAGCTTCTCGCTTGCCATCGCACCGGCACAGCCCCGCGCACACCCGGGGAGCTGGAGCATGGCAGAGACAGGGCAACGTCGGGTTACAGCCCATGCCGCCAACCCAGAAGCGTGGCCGCCCAGAGGGGGCGGGGCCACAAAAGCCAGAAGCCGGCCAGGGGATTTAAACCCGGGACGGCGTGCTGGATGGAGGAGGGAGAGAAGGAGGCAGCGACTCCCCTGTCGGGACCCAAAACAAATGGGACCCAAGACCAGGAGGTGAGGGAAGTGGCTGGAGGGGCCCCGGCCGCGGAGAGAGGAAATAGCCCAGGGTGGGCAGAGGGAGCCCATGGGCTGGCGAGTTACGACAGGATGCCCCGCCAGCCGGACCGCACGGCCGAGAAGTCCCCATGGCGCAGCTGGGGTGAGCCCAGGCAGAGCAGGCAATGCTGAGACAAACGAGGGTCCGACAGCCCAAGACTCACTCGGAATTGAACGCGAGAGGACGTTGGGTGTAGTGAGGGGAGCACAGGGACGGGTACGGGGTCGGAAAACCGAGGGGTACCCATCTGGGCCTGTTTACAGTTGGATATTAGGAAAAACTATTTCACTAGGAGGGTGGTGAAGTACTGGAATGGATTTCCTAGGGAGGTGGTGCATTCTCCATCCCTAGAGGTTTTTAAGTGTCAGACTGACAAAGCCCTGGCTGGGTGGATTTAGTTGGGATTGGTCCTACTTTGAGCAGGGGGCTGGACTTGATGACCTCCTGAGGTCTCTTCCAGCTCTATGGGTGTATCTAGACTACTGGGTTTTGTCGACAAAAGTGGACTTTTGACAACAAAACTATACCTGCGTCTACACTACCACCGAGTTCTGTCGACATAACATTAACAGAACTCGGCTGTTTTGTCGACGGTGGTAAACCTCATTCTATGAGGAATAACGCCTTCTGTCGACAGAGTTCTGTCAACGGAAGGTGTTATTGCATCTATACTGTCCTTTGCATCTACACTCTCATGTCGACAAAGCGGCTTGTTTTGTCAACAGAACTGGATGTAGTCTAGAAACTCTTTGTCGATAGAGGCTTTGTCGACAGTATCTGTTGACAGAGCCTCTGTCAACAAAAGCCTGTAGTCTAGACATACCCTATGATTCTATGATCTATGTTTCTATATTTATTTTTCTAAAGTTACAGTTGTCAACCCTGCTGATAATATTTTGAAATTTTTGTACTGTGCTTTTCTCCCAACTTGACAGGGAAAAAAGGGATCAGAAATCAACCATCTATTTCTCCCGATTTGCTTCAACCTTACTACAGAGCAGGAGTTTTATTCTGGACTTTCCGCACTTAGCCAGTATTTCACCAGGCAGAACAAGAACAGCATGTATAATACATCCTGTTTTATCCTGGGTTTGCAGCATTTGGCTGTCACTGAGGGTATGTCTACACTACAAAGTTAGTTCGAACTAACATCCGTTAGTTCGAACTAACTTTCATAGGCACTACACTAGCGCTCCGTTAGTTCGAATTTAAATCGAACTAACGGAGCGCTTAGTTCGAACTAGGTAATCCTCATTCCACGAGGATTAAACCTAGTTCGAACTTACTAGTTCGAATTAAGGGCCGTGTAGACCCTTAATTCAAACTAGTGGGAGGCTAGCCCTTCCCAGCTTGCCCTGGTGGCCACTCTGGCCAACACCAGGCAAACTCTACTGCCCCCCTCCCAGCCCCGGAGCCCTTAAAGGGCCACGGGCTGGCTACACAGTTTGTGCCAGTTGCAAGGCTGCCAGCACCCGTGCCAGCACACCCAGCAGCTGACACCCATGAGCCAGCCACCCGATGACACCCAGTCCTCCCCCTCTTCCCGGGACCAGCCTGGCGGCTCCCAGGACCCTGCCCGGGGCCACAAGAGGCGGGCGCCCGCGTGGTCTAGTGCGGAGATCGTGGACCTCATCGAGGTTTGGGGGGAAGCCTCCAATGTCCACAATCTTCGCACTAGCCACAGGAACGCGGCAGTCTACGGCCGCATAGCTGCCAGCCTGGCCGCCAGGGGCCACCAGCGCAGCCGGGAGCAGGTGCACTGCAAAATAAAGGACCTGCGGCAGTCCTACTCCCGGGCCTGCCTGCCAGGGGCCGACCCGGAGGCGTGCCCCCACTTCCAGGCTCTGGACCGCCTCCTGGGGGCTCATGCCGTCCCTGCCCCCCGGGACGTGATAGACCCCAGGGCAGAGGGACCACTCCAGGAGACGGAGGAGGAGGAGGAGGGCTCTGAGAGCCAGGAGCCTGCCGGCAGCCTGCCCAGGACCCAGAGCCCCCGAGGCACCCCACAGAGCCGCTCACCTGTGTCGTCCGAGGCCGGGGAGGCGTCCACCTGTGAGTACCATCATGCTCCCCTTATGTGTACGGGGGGCTGGGGCGAGAGGGAGCCCTGGGACCGTGCACCTGGGCCTTGCCCTCCACGGAGCAGCAGCTGGGGATCCTGCAGGGGCCCTGGCCTTGCAGAGGGGAGCTGGGTTTCACCCACCTGGGCCCCTGGGGTAATTGACCGCTGTTCTTGTTTCACCACAGCCGCAGCACCTTGGCCTGCAGGGCGCACCACCCCGCCTGCAGCAGCCGCCCACGCCCGGGAAAGCAGGAGAGCCAGGAACCAGGAGGAGTACCAGAGGCGGCACCTCCGGTTCCTGGAGCAACAGCTCCGTCTCCAGGACCACTGGGTCCAGGAGGACCTGAGGCTGCACCGGAGGAGCTTGGAGGCACTGGAGGAGCAGGGCCGTGCCCTGTGAGGCCACCTCCAGAGCCTGCTCGATCGCTTCCCAATTCCTCCTGCTCCCCCTGCTCCCCCTCCTGCTCCCCCTGCTCCCCCTCCTGCTTCCTCCACACTTCCTGTCCCACCCTCCACAACCATTCCCCACCAACGCCCCTGGACCCGCAGCGTTGCGAGACAGGAGAGGCAGCCGGACCCCCACCCCTGAGCTTTCCTTTCCCTTCCTCCCTTCCCTCCCCTTCCAGCTCCCTCGTCCCAGGTTTCCCCCTCCACTCTCCCACCCTCTGACCTCCCTCCCTCCCCCCACCCCAGTTATGTAAAATAAAAAGACGTTTTTGTTTGAAAAACAGGTGTCTTTATTTGACAGTAGGTAGGGAGGGGAAGGGGGTAGGGTGGAAGAAGGCCCCAGTGAGGCATGCAGGGAGAGGTCAGTCCTCCTCCTCCACTAGGAAGCTCTCCCGCAGGGCTTCCCAGATCCGGACGGCCCCCCGCTGGGCTTCCCGGATGGCGGCGGTGTGGGGCTGACCGTAGTGTCCAGCCATGCGGTCAGCCTCAGCCATCCAGGCTGGCAGGAAAGCCTCCCCCTTTCTCTCACATAAATTGTGGAGCACACAACATGCTGCCACCACGGGATGGATGTTGTGCTCGGCCAGGTCCAGACGGGTGAGGAGGCATCAAAAGCAGGCTTTCAGTCGCCCGAAGGCCCCCTCCACCACGATGTGGGCCCTCATCAGCCTGGCATTGAAGGCCTGGTGGGAGGGATTGAGGTGCCCCGTGTAGGGCTTCATCAGCCACGGCTGCAGTGGGTAGGCGGCATCCCCCACCAGGCACACGGGCATGTCCACGTCCCCGACCCTGATGTGGCGGTTGAGGAAGGAGGTCCCATCCTGCAGCCGCTGGCACACGGAGGAGTTGCGGTACACCCGGGCATCGTGTGCTTTGCCGGACCAGCCCACATTAATGTCCGTGAACTGTCTCCAGTGGTCACACACGGCCTGCAGGAGGATGGAGAAGTACCCCTTGCGGTTGATGTACCGGGACGCCCGGTGTTCCGGGGCACGGATGGGGATGTGCGTCCCGTCGATGGCCTCCCGACAGTTGGGGAAGCCGAGGGCGCCGAATCCCCGGATGACGGCGTCCGGGTCAGCAAGGCGGACCACCCTGCGGAGCAGCACCCGGTTGATGGCCTTGACCACCTGCGGAGAGAGACACAGCAAAGCGCCAATCAGTGGGGCGCCCGGGTGGCTGGGAGCATTCGTGCCCTGGCAGTGCCCCGCTCCCCACTCCCGGCAGCAACCCCCCTGGCGGCGTGTAGTACCGCCGGGACAGACCGACCCCTCCGGTGCAGGGCGCTTTCGCCTCCTCCCTCCCCCCCCCTTTGTCCCTGGGGTGGCCCATCCCCTCCTTGCAGCCTCCCTCCCCCCCGGTGCAGTGGCCGATGAGTGCCATACCTGCATGAGCACCGCTCCGACGGTGGATCTCCCCACGCCGAACTGGTTCCCGACGGATCGGTAGCTGTCCGGCGTGGAGAGCTTCCAGAGGGCGATGGCCACCCGCTTCTGGAGGGGGATGGCGGGCCTCATGCGAGTGTCCCTTCTGCGCAGAGCAGAGGCGAGCCACTCGCAGAGCTCCAGGAAGGTGTCCCTCCTCATCCTGAAGTTCTGGGTCCACTGTCAGTCTTCCCAGCTCTCCAGGACGATGCGGTCCCACCAGTCGCTGCTGGTGTCCAGACGCCAGATGCGGCGGGGCACGCCGGTGCCGGGGCGCCGCCGCGGCTCCTCCACGGCCCCCAGGGCGGCCAGGCGGAAAGGCAGGGGGCTGATGTGCACCAGGTGGTGCCAGGCAGCCTTGAGCCATTGCTGGCAGGCTTGCAGCAGCAAGTCCAGAAAGTGCACCAGAAGGTGCAGGGCGAGCTCTGTCTCCATGTTGCCACCTGCGGCGGTGGCCCCGAAGGGAAGCACCGACACAGACGGGCGCAGAGACCAACACTTTGCTGTCCCTCGGCGAGGTTGGCAAGCACGCAGGAAAAGCTGAGAACCAGCTGTCCAGGGGGGGTTCCTTTAAGCATGAGCCTCAGATAGCCTCAGACAGCAGCCACACAAAGCAACTACTGACCTGATGCCCTGCCAGAACCGGTTTCAGCCGCCCTTAAATGCGCTCCTGCGTCCAATCAGTGTGGACGCGCTAGTTCGAATTAGCAAAACGCTAATTCGAACTAGTTTTTAGTTCTAGATGCGTTAGTTCGAATTAGCTTAGTTCGAATTAACTAATTTGAACTAAGTTAGTTCAAATTAGCGCTGTGGTGTAGACGTACCCGGAGCAAAATATCTTTTTCTTTTCATAATGATGATGGAGATGGAAAGATGTACTTTCTGGGGGTTCTCTTTCTTTTGATCTTCAGAATGGAGAGAAATCTCTTCTCTGCTTGTATAGAAAATCTTCCCATGCTCGTTTCATTCCCAGAGCCCTCCTCCTTCGCTTTCACAGAACAATATTTGATTGGAAGCTTGTGATTGTGGGGACTTGAGGGAGACTCAGAGTACATATACATGTCTACTCCACCGTGTCCAAGGAACACATTTACTCTTCCGCTTTTTTTTTGCGGAAGAACAAATGCACTCTTTTGGGGAGCCCTGTATGCTTCATTCTACGAGGGATAAGGGCTCCACCAAAAGAGGAGGCTTTTCTGCCATTTGGCCCATCTAGACTGGGCCAAATTGCGGAAAAGCCTCTTCCGGAAAAGTGATCAGAAAAAGCTACACAAATTGCAAAGTGCAATTTACATAGCTTTTTCAAAAAAAACCTTATAGTGTAGACTTAGCCTCAATTGTGTAACACTGCATCATTAAGCATACACTATTATTCCTTACATGGTTGGATGAAATTGTCATTCTCTTGTAGCTCACTCTCTAAAAGTATTTCAGGATCCTTTTGGGAGAAAAGTGCCATATAAATGTAGGATCAGCAGCTACATGAGGAAGCCTGGAGTTCTTCCTTAAGAACAACCCAGAGGCTAGGTCTACACTGCTGCTTTTTTTCAGAAAAAGCTATGCAAAATGCACTCCACATTTTGCATAGCTTTTTCCCATTTTTTTGTTGGAAGAGGCTTTTCTGACATTTGGCCTGTCTAAACTGGACCAAATGTCAGGAAAAAACGCTCTTTCAGAAGCCTCTCTATTCCTCATGCAACGAGGAATACAGGGGCTTCCGAAAGAGCATGTTTGCTCTTCTGCAAAAAAAGCGGAAGAGCAAACACGTTCCCTGGACGTGGAATAGTTTTTCTGGGATACTTCTGGAATCCTGGAAAAACTGTGTAGTCTAGGCATAGCTAGACAGAGATTGTACAGAAGGCATAGTACCAGAGGTCTGTCTTTTCACCTCTCAGGAAAATGGAGGCTCTGGGGTTAGGGAGGAAGTTTAAGAGCTGAATGATTCTGGTCTACACTAGGGAGTTATTTCAAAATAATCCCCCTTATTTCAAAATAAGTGGAGCATCCACACTACCAAGCCTGTTATTTTGAAATAACGGGCTGATTATTTAAAAATCTGTACTCCTGCTTTCCTCAGGGACCGCTTATTTCTAAATAGTTATTTCAAAATAGCATTAGTGTGGACGCTTCACTGCTGCTATTTCAAAATAACTACTCCCCAGAGTAATTCAAAGTAGTTACTCCCCAGTGCTTCCTGGAAACACATCCTCAATAACGGAACCTGCCTCAGACTAATTTCAAGATTCCCCTATAGTGGGGACATGCTATTTTAATTTGGCTATTTTGGGATTATTGTTTCAAATGTAGTTATTGCTAAATGATTTCCTAGTGTAGATATGCCCCAAAAGAGCTCATTCTCCTTCAAACAGCAAAAGTGGGTCTGAATCTTCAAATTTATCCAACATCTGTGAGCCAAAGAAAGCCCTAATAGAGTCCAGGGACAGCAACCTTAACATTCACAGCTGGAAGGGAGTGATAGTTTGCTCACCATATTGCTGTTCCTGTATCTCCTTTGTTCTAGCCCTGCACCACCTTGATAACTTTTCTATCGACTTCTGGGAATACTGTACATTGTTCAAGTTCCAGTTTATGCAACATTTTACTATGTAAGGGTATGTCTACACTAAATTGGAGTTAACTTAATTTGAAATAGTTAATTCCAATTAAGCTAATTCGAATTAATGCATCTACGTACGAAACCTATTTCGAAATAGCATTTTGCTATTTTGAAATAGTGCATCCACACTGAGTGGACCCTGAACCGAAATTAAGGCTGGCCAGAACTAATGCTGGCAGGGCATCAAGTTAGGACTTAGTGTGTGAGGCTGCTGCCTGAGGCTAACTGAACTCCATGCTTAAAGGGACCCTACCCCCACCCCGGACAGACAGTTCTCAGGGTTCCCTGCTTGCTTGTCTACCTTGATGAGGGACAGCAAAGCAGTCCTGTCTTGGAGTGCCCTGAGTGCCCACACTCGGGACACCACAGCACTCAGCCACATGGAGCCAGAGCTGCCCCTGGGCACGCCAGTGCGTCTCATGGGGTCATTGCCATCAGCCCAGCTGCACTTGCTGCCAGCTGCCAGCTGCCATCTGGGGGGGTCCATCGGGGGGCTGTAAGGATCCAGGAGGCCCTGCAGGAGAGCGTCCATCCTGAGGAGCCCTCAGAGCCTCCCTGGTCCTCCCCACTGGGGGCTCATGCCCCATTCCTCCCTCACGTCCCTCCACTTACCCCTCCCTAGCCCCCTTTCCTGATGTCAAACAAAAGACACGTATGTTAAAAAATAGAAACTGGGTTTATTGAACAAAACTGGGGGGAGATGAACCTCTGGGGAGACTGGGAAAAGGAGGTGGGAGAGGGGAAGAGAGGTTGGGAGAGGGAAGGACGAAACCTGGGAGGAGGGAGCTGAAAGGGGGAAGAAAGGGGAAGAAGGGGGAGGGGAAGCTCAGGGCCCAGGGTTGGGGGTCTCACCCGACCAACTTGATTGTCATGCAAACCTGCTCCTGGGTTCGCATGTGGCCTTTGAAGGCCAGGCTGGCAGCTATTCTGCCATAGATGGCCACATTCCTCCGTCTAGTGCAGAGATCATGGATGTTAGGAGGATCCCCCCAAACCTGAATAAGGTCCATGATCTCCACCCTGGACCAGGAAGGTGCCCGCCTTCTCCAGCCCCTGTCAGGCTCCTAGGAGCTGGCAGACTGCTCCTGGGAAGCCGTGGAGGCTGGCTGCCAGTGGCTTGCTGTTTTGGGTCCACTGGGTCAGGGGCCCCGGTGACCACTGCTGGCTCTGGGCTGGCAGGCTTGGAGCTGGCACAGGCACTATGGCCAGGGTCTACTCCTTTAATGGCTCCGGGGCTGTGGGAGAGGAGAGTAAGATTTCCTGGTTGTGCCCAGAGTGGCCATCAGGGCTCCCTGGGAAGGGATGGAGGCCTCCTATTTCGAATTATGTGTCTACATAGCACTTAATTCAAAGTAGCTATTTCAAATTTGGAATTACTCGTCATAGAATAAAGTTTACCAAATTCGAATTAAGCGCTCCGCTATTTTGAATTAATTTTGAAATAGCGGTTTGTACGTATAGATGCTATTAAAGTTAATTCAAAATAACAAGTGTTATTTTGAATTAACTTTGCAGTGTAGACATACCCTAAGAGTTAATTTTCTACTTGGCTCTTTCCTCAGTTTAATGATTCCACAATTCTAATTTTCTAGTTTGTTCATTGGTTCTCAAACTATGGGTAGAGGCTAAAGATGTTAAATTTCAGTTAATTGAATAGTCGAGTAACCTCAGATATTCTTATCAGTTAGTCACCTATTCTATAGTACCCAGGGGCTGGGCCAGCAGTAGAGCAAGGTGCCGCATGGGAGCTAGTCCATGAGGGGAGCCAGTTTAAAAAGCAGCACCTCTTGTGGAGCGACTGCTTGGCGCCCTGTGCTGGTGACTCTGGTAAAGAGGCAGCAATGCGGGATGGCAGCACTCCCTGTCTCGGGGTGGGATCTGAGCTCCTGGACGCAGTGCGAGCCGGAACTGAGATGGGCTGCCTTCCCACCAAGCTCCTAATACACTTTAAATACAGAGCCACAGCGGGGGTAGGTCCCAGACCCGGTATGAGCCAGAACTGAGCCGGGCTACTGGCCAGCCTGCTAAAAAATTTACTGGTCGGGGGGAGGGAAATGCATATAGTCTACAGCATTAACATATAAGCTTTTGCTAATCGGTTAATTGATTACACTGTTACATCCCTAGTAGGGACCCCAATGTGAGTCATTTGAATGGGGTTGCCAGGGCTGGCTTAGACTTGCTGTGGCCAGTGGCCAAAACCAAAATCCAAGCCCCACTATCTGGGTCTAAAGCAATTGGGCTTTGACTTCACACACCCCCACACTCACCAGGGCAGCGGAGCATTGCCTCCCCCCCACACTCAGGATGGCAAAGATTGGGTGTGCTCAGGCTTCATTCCTCCCTCTTGGGTCATGTAGTAAATTTTATTGTCAGAAGGTGATCACTACACAACGAAGTCTGAGAACCCCTGAGTTAGTTGACTGTTAAGAGTTTTATGACCAGCTGTTCATGGGGTTCCTAGAAACGCAACTTGAACTAAGGATGTCAAATACCGTGTATTTTAGTAATTGTGTAGCCGCAACAATTTTTTGCTGTTACACAGTTACTAAAATGTTCCTTGTGGGCACCAGCTCCTGCCTACCTCCTCCCTTTTGCCACCGACACAGAGGCAGCAAAGTGTAGGGGGGAGCTGAATGTAGTCATTTGGACTAACCAATAAACCTACAGCTTATTGGTTAATCATTTAAATGACTATATGCTAACATCCCTAGCATGAACCCTAAGATTCCACATGTTGGGGATGTGGGAAAAATACTTTTGAGCTAGCATGTGCAAGCAAGTGGCACACAGATAGATAAGGTCCATTGCATCCCTTGAAATAGCAAAACAGGTTGGACCTCTCTGGTCATGTACCCTGGAGACCTGACTGGTCCTGCTTGAAGGATTTTACTGAACCAGGGAAGGTCATTTCTGGCCCCCCTTCCACTGCCCTCCCAACCCTGGCCCGGCCTGCCAGCCTCCCACCTGGCTCCCAAACTGCTGCCAGCCCTGTTGCCCCTGCTGGGCAGCTGTAGCATGCTGGGACTCCCGGCCTACCAGGCAGCTGCACACTGGGGCTCCAGACCCCAATGGACAGCCACGTGCTACCGCTCCTGGTCCCACTGGGCACCACTGCCACTGCTGAAGCTCTCAGCCCCCCTAGGTAGCTCTGCTGCCGTGTGCTGGGTGGCCCCGCCAGCAGCTCACTGAAGGCAGCCTGCTGTCCTGCCAGCCCCACTGGGCTCCCTGCTGCCGGCTCTCTACTGGGACTCTCTGGTCCAATAACATCCATACCAGACCATGGATGTTGCTGGACCAGAGAGTCCCAGTTTATAGAGTTTCAACCTGTTGTGTATTCATTCTCCATCAGCTGAAAAAGTGATGCATAAACTAGCAATCTCAGATGATATACTGGAATATTAAAATATACTTGGATTGGTCATCAAACTAGTTTTCAAAATTTTATCAGCACTATTTTTTAAAATATTTTATCTGTAAAGGGAATGAAGGTTAAGAATTGATTGGACAGGTCTCTTGAGCTTTTTACCTTGCTCCTTGACGTTACTGTGACAACTTATCCAATTGCTTTTTATTTCCTCATTTATTCATTTTTAGTTCCCCTATGTATTGATTCCCTTGATAGTTGAGACATGTTCATTATTACTGAATCTGCAACTCAGTATTTAGATGTTCAACTGGTGCATGAATACATTCATGTAACAAATCAGTGATTTGACTTTGCTTTTCAGCAAGTGACTTATTTCACAGTTGTTGCCTGATACACCAATGTGTAGAATACCAATATCTTCTTGTGATGCAGTAATACAATTTAAAAACACATTAAGATCTATTAAACATGCATTAAAGGGAGATTAGACTATTTATTGCATTGCAGGTGGAATATCTGGATTTTGTAGAAATATCACTGTTGGAAAAGATCTTGGTTAAACAAAAAAACTTAAATAAGTGGGCCTGTAGCACCTTAGTATTATGAGCTTTTGTGGCCACAACCCAATTCTTCAGATGAGAGGAGCAAAAGGCACAGAGAGGCACAAAACCCCACAAATTTAAAGTAGTAAAGAGGGGAGGGGAAGAGGAGGGGAAAAAACCTGTCAATTATAGTGTTCATGCTATTTGGGTGTTGAATGCAACAGCCTATCCAGTTAATGTCTTTGTTCAGTCCCTAGGTGAAAGTATTAAATTTGCATATGTCAGCCAGTTCTGAAGTTTCTCTCTCTAGTTGGTTCCTGAAATTACTTTACAAAAGAATGGCTACTTTTAAATCCTACTTTTAAATTCAGTTTCCCCGATATACACGGCAGAGGGGCATTGCTGGCACTTGGTGGCATATATCACATTAGCGCAGTGGTGGGCAATAATTTTTGAGCAGGGCCCACTTCAAAGATGTTTGAAGTGGTCACAGGCTGCCCTGGAAGGGGCAGAGCCTTGGAAGGAAGGGGCAAAGCCTGTAAATAGAAGGAGTGAAACGGCTTGCACCTCCCCGGCAGCTCCCAGGCATCATATTAGCCAGAGATGGGAGCTGCAAGCCCTTTCAGTTCTTGCTATTTAAAAGGCTTGCTGCTCCCAGCCTCGCTGCTACTGGGTTGTCTGGGAGCTGGGGCTACGGGAGCCCTTTCAACTGCTTCTATTTAAAGGGCTTGCACGTCCCCTGGGGCTGTTGCCTGACAGGCACGAGCCCTTTAAATAGAAGCAGTTGAAAGGGCTTGTGCAGCTGTGGCTCTCAAGCGATGTGCTGGAACAGATTCAGTCCACTGAGTGGCTTTTGCCCATCCCTCCATTAAAGGATGTGCAGTTGTATGAGCCTTTGATGTGGTGGCTTATGTGGCTAAGTCCTATGGTTGTGTTGCTTGCACAAATGCGTGGACAGAGTTGGCAACTGAGTTTATTGCAGGGGCAGGTTCCTGGGTGAGTATGTTTGATATGTGATGCATGGTTGCTAGAAAGGATTTGCTTCAGGTTAGGGGGTTGTCTGTAGGCAAGGATTGGCCTGTCTCCCAAAGCCTGTGAGAGAGAGGGATCTTTTTCCAGGTTAGGTTGTAGATTCTCTGCCATGTATATTGGCCAAACTGGATCGTCTCTATGACAAGGGATTAATGGACACAAATCAGATATTTGAAATGATAACACACAGAAACCTGTTGGGCAACATTTTAACCTTCCTGGACACTTATTAATGGATTTAAAAGTAGCCATTCTTTTGCAAAGTAATTTCAGGAACCAACTAGAGAGAGAGACTGTGGAATTGGCTGTCATATGCAAATTTAACACTTTCACCCAGGAACTGAACAAAGGCATTAACTGGATGGGCTGATATACACAACACCCAAATTACATCAAAAGCTAACTATCAGACACTTACACCCCACACTATTAGCTTCATTTAGCATGGACAGTATAAGTGACAGAGATTTTTTTCCTCCTCTCCCTCTCTCCTCTTTTACCACTTTAAATTTTGGGGTTTCTGTGCCTCTTGCTCCACTCATCTGAAGAAGTGGCTTGTGCCCATGAAAACTCATGACACTAATATATATATATATATATACATATATATATATATATAGTCTCTAAGGCAGTGGTCACCAACCAGTAGATCGGGATCTACTCATAGGCATGCGCATGGGGTGTGCCAGGTGTGCACAGGCACACCCTAATGTTTCAAAGGGCCGCCCGCTTCAGCGCTCTAGGGAACAGGCGCCTCTTAGGACTGGCAGCTCTTAGGACCCTGAGGAAAGAGGCGGCAGGGATGCATCAACGTCATCCTGCCGCCCTGTCAAGCATGGTGAGTTCAAACCCTGGGCCTGGGCGGGGAGAGTAGGAGAGATGGGGGGTGCCACGGGCAGGGAATCGGGAGCAGTGTGGCTGGCCTGGGGGTTGGGTCGGGTTAGGTTGGGTTGGGTTGGGTTGGGTTGGGAGCAGCGCAGCTGGCACGGGCAGGGAGGTCGGGAGCAGCGCGCCTGGCCCGGGTGGGGGGGGGAGCAGCAGTGCGGCTGGCCCGGGGGGGGTCGGGTCGGGAGCAGCACAGCTGGCTTGGGGGTTCGGGCCCTGATGGGCTGCGTGTGCAGGCTTCCCTGCTCGGCGGGAGGGGCAGGTCAGGAGAAGAAAGGGGAAGGCACTAAAGGACAAGGTGGAGGAGAGAGACAAATGCCAGGAGGGCAGGCGAAGTGGAAACAATGAGAACAAGAGCAGGAAGGGAGGTGTCAGTGAGAGGGGGGACAGGATAATGCTGGGATAAGAGAGGGGAAGGGCTTTGGAGGCTAAAGGGGAGAAGGGGAGGTGCTGGGAGAAGGCTTGAAAGAAGGGATGGCCATGAGGAAGGCAGGGATGGAGCAAGGCATGTCTGAGGGCACAGGGGCATGAGGGGAATGGGGGCAGAGGGTGGTGAGGGGGTGGACATCAGGGAAAAAGGGGGCAAGAGCAGTGAGGGAAGGGGGGCACCAGGAGGGTGCAGGGACAAGGGAAGGTGCAAGTGCCAGAGGATTCTGGAGGTGAAGCAGAAGGGCAGACACCAGCACCAGAGGAGAGAGGCAGGGCAGGTGTATAGAGGGAGGTGTTAGAAGAAGGGATGAGGAGGCTAGCTCACATGATCAGAGTGGGGCTCCTGGAGGAGTGAGCACAGGGGGAAGAGAAGGGCTGATAGAGGAGGGCAGATCTCAGGAATGCTGAGGTCAGTGAGAAGAGCAGGAGTCAGGACAGCAGAGGTGGGTGAGGAGCTGGAGGGGGGGGAGGACAGCAGGTACCAGGGGAGCTGATGGAGCAAGGGGAGGAGACATGGCAGCAGAGGGAAAAGGTAGAGGTTTATAAGATATTTATTAATAACTTGGGTGCCATGGTGGCACATCCAAACAAGCCACAAATTCAGTACTGGTGCACAACACAAAATTTATTCTGCTCATGGGAGGAAACTCTTAGAGGGAACACTTCCCCCAGGCTCTCTGCCCCCGAGTTAATGTCACACACATTGGGTTAATGCATTTGCAGGATAGTTGCATAAGGGGGGGCTGGTAGGGGCCAAACTAATCCTTATTGGTAGGAGGATGGTGGGAAAAGTCCTGGGGGGAGTCACATGACACCTTTTACTTCATATATCCATCTTGCCCCGAGAGTGTTACCTCCAGAGGTGTGGCTAATGGGAGTCAGGGGGTGTGGCTAATGGGGGTCAGGGGCATGGTTAATGGGGGGGTCAAAGAGTACGTTTAAAAAAAACATCTTTGGGTGCATACCCTAATGAAATGTGCTGCGCATGCCTATGGATCTACTGGTAGATCTTGGAGCCTCTGACAGGTGATCCTGACTGGTTTGGCCAAGAGGCTATCAAGCACAGTGCTTCAGCTGTCCCTCTCCCTACTGCTGTGCATCGCCTGCCCTTTGCATAGGAGCTGACCCCCTCCCCAGAGCCTCCTGTGTGCTGTACAGGGCAGGGAAGGGAGAGGAGAGGTGGTGATGTCAGGGCGCCCCCTCTCTCATCCTGTATTCTATCTCCACAGAACTGAGGGGGGCACAACAAGGCTTGGGATGGAAGAAGCTTGCTGGCTGCTTTTCAGTATAGGGTTGCCAGGTGTCCAGTTTTGAACTGGACAGTCCAGTATTTGAGCTTTCTGTTCAGGAAACAAATTGAGAAAATATAAATGAGAAAATATAAATGCCCGGTATTGTCTAAATGAGATGGAATGTAGATTGTGATGTAATGTCAGGTGTGTCCGGTATTTTTGTTGAAACCATCTGGCAACCCTATTTCAGAGTGGTGCAGGGCCAGGGCAGGGGTGAGCCTGCCTTAGTCCCACTGCTCCACCACCTAGGAGCCACTTGTCATAAGCAGTGTTCAGCTGGAACCTGCATCCTGAATCCCTGCACCAGTCATAAACCCCCTCCTGCACCCCAATCGTCTGCCTTAGCCCTGAGTCCCCCCCCAGACCCAAACTCCATTACAGAATCTTATCCTGAACCCCCTCCTGCACCCCAACCCCTGCCGAGAGCTTGCATCCCAACCCTCTGTCCCTGCCTGTTGAAAGGGAGGAAGGATGAGGGAAGGAGGAAGAATGGAGTGAACAGGGGCAGAGCATTGGAGAAAGGGCATGAAGCAGATGGGGCAAGGGTATTTGGGTTTGAGTTATATCCTGGTTTGCACTTACATTCTAAAAGTGATCTTGTACTTTAAAAGGTTGGAGACCACTGCTCCTAGGTGCTACAAGACGACTTGTTGTTTTTTAATTATTTTTTAAGTTACAGACTAACATGGCTACTCCTCTGAGACTTGGTTAAGTTTTGCTGCAGTTCAATGTACAGTTTTAACGTATGTTGGCACTTTTCTCGTAGCAGGCAAACAAGGGTTAGGGAAGTTATTTGAATTATTATTAAGGGTTCATGCTGATAGTAAGGTTGTTTTGTATCCGAATCCTTTAAATGTACCCAATCAACAATATCCATAGCTTTCTTTATGGTTTCTGGTTAGGCAGCAGGTTGATTTTCCTAGATTGAAAATCTTCCCCTGCTCCAGCACATTAGAGAACAATGGCCTATGAAAGGACTCTCCAAAGCAATGTGCAGAGATGTGGAGGATGGTATAAGGCCATAGCTAATGTCCTTATACCATCAGGCTACATCTACATTGGCAAGATTTTGTGCAAATACTCTTTAACGCAAGAGATTTTGCGTTAAAGTATTTGCGGAAGAGATGTACTTTTGCGCAAAAGCATCCATGCCAGTGTAGATGCTGTCTTGCGCAAGAAAGCTCCGATGACCATTTTAGCCATTGGGCTTTCTTGCACAAAAAATTCATGTTGCTTGTCTTCGCTGGCCTCTTGTGCAAGAACAGTTGCACAAGAGGGCTTATTCCTGAGCGGGAGCATCATAGATCTTGCGCAAGAAGCACTGATTTCACACATTAGAATATCAGTGTTCTTGCGCAAGAACTCCCCGCCAGTGTAGACAGGCAGCATGTTTTTGCGCAAAATCATGCCAATGTAGACACAGCTTCAGAGTTTATGGCCAGAAGGGACTGCCAGATAATGTAATCTGATCATCTGTATATCACAAACCACCAACACCGCCCATACACTAAGAAGCTAAATTATTGTGTGCCTCAGGCAAAGAATAGATGGAACCAAAGTGCACCCATGCCCAAAGCCCCTGCAATGGCAGGGAATTGATTAAGTGAGATATACCCAGATGACTCCAGTGAGGGATACGTGGCCCATGCCGCAGAGCACAGCAAAAACAAAATGAAGAGGTCATTGCTGGTGTGACCTGGGAGAAAACTCCTTTCCAATCCCTCAGAGGGTATGTCTACACTACAGCACTAATTCGAACTAAGGGTATGTCTACACTACAAAGTTAGTTCGAACTAACGTCCGTTAGTTCGAACTAACTTTCATAGGCTCTACACTAGCGCTCCATTAGTTCGAATTTAATTCGAACTAATGGAGCGCTTAGTTCGAACTAGGTAATCCTCATTTTACGAGGATTAAGCCTAGTTCGAACTTACTAGTTCGAATTAAGGGGTGTGTAGCCCCTTAATTCGAACTAGTGGGAGGCTAGCCCTCCCCAGGTTTCCCTGGTGGCCACTCTGGCCAACACCAGGGAAACTCTTCTGCCCCCCTCCCGGCCCCGGACCCCTTAAAGGGGCACGGGCTGGCTACGGTGCCCACGTCAGGTGCAAGCCTGCCAGCACCCAGCCAGCAGACCCTGCACCTGGCACGGCATGAGCCAGCCACCCGCTGCCACCCAGCCCTCCGCCTCTTCCCGGGACCAGGCTGGCGGCTCCCGGGAGCTTGCCCGGGACCGCAAGAGGCGAGCACCCGCCTGGGCTAGTGCGGACATCGTGGACTTTGTCCACGATGTCCGCACTAGGCACAGGAAAGTGGCCGTCTAGGGCAGGAGAGCTGCCAGCCTGGCCACCCAGTAACAGGTGTGCATGAAAATCAAGGTGGTCCACTGAGACCCCCGACCCTGAGCCCTGAACTTACAATGGCCGTCCTGGGTCAGACCAAAGGTCCATCTAGCCCAGTAGCCTGTCTGCCGACAGCGGCCAACACTAGGGACCCTGGAGGGGATGGACCGAAGACAGTGACCAAGCCATTTGACTCGTGCCATCCCTCTCCAGCCTTCCACAAACCTTGGGCAGGGACACCACTCCTACCCCCTGGCTAATACCACTGCATGGACCCAACCTCCATGACTTGATCTCACTTCCCTTTAAACTCTGTTCTAGTTGTAGCCTTCACAGCCTCCTGCAGCAAGGAGTTCCACAGGTTGACTATTTGCTTTGTGAAGAACAACTTTCTGTTACTAGTTTGAAGCCTGCTACCCATTCCTTTCCTTTGGTGTCCTCTAGTCCTTCTTTATGGGAACTAATGAAGAACTTTTCTTGATGCACCCTCTCCACCCAACCCCTGCTTTTAGAGACCTCTATCCTGTCCCCCCTCCGTCTCTTCTTTTCTAAGCTGAAAAGTCCCAGTCCCTTTAGCCTCTCTTCAGATGGGACCTGTTCCCAACCCCTCATCATTGTAGTTGCCCTCCCCTCTCCCAGCATCTCTCTTCCCCTCTCCCACCTCCTTTTCCCAGTCTCCCCCAGTTTTGTTCAATAAAGACAGATTCCATTTTTGAACACAATTGTCCTTTATTTTGTACATCAGGAAGGGGGGCTAGGGAAGGGTAAGTGGAAGGAGGTGAGGGAGGAATGGGGTACGCGCCCCTGATGGGGAGGACTGGGCTGGCTCTGCGGGCTTCTGGGGGTGGAAGCTCTCCTGCAGCCCCCCAATTACCCCCTCTCCCCAGATGGCAGCCTGCGGCAAGTGCAGCCGGGCTGATGGCCGAGTGGTGTGATGTGCCCAGTGTGGGTACTCCGGGCAATCCAAGCCAGGACTGCTTTGCAAGCGGGACACCCCTGAGAACTGTCTGTCCGGGGTGGGGGTCGGGACCCTTTAAGCACAGCCCTTGGCTAGCCTGAGACAGCATCTCCACGCTCTAAGTCCTCCTCTTATGCCCTGCTGGCACTGCTTCCGGCCATCTTTAACCCTGGTTCAGGGTCCACTTAATGTGGACACACTAGTTCGAATTAGTTTTTTAGTCTGGATCCGTTAGTTCGAATTAGCTTAGTTCGAATTAACTAATTCGAATTAAGTTAGTTCGAATTAACGTTGTAGTGTAGACGTACCCTAACTTAATTCGAATTAGTTAATTCAAACTAAGCTAATTCGAACTAGTGCATCTAGACCTAAAAACTAATTCGAATTAGCGTTTTGCTAAATCGAACTAGCATGTCCACATTGAGTGGACCCTGAACCGAAGTTAAGGCTGGCCAGAACGGGTGCCAGCAGGGCATCAGGTTAGGACTTAGAGCGTGGAGCTGCTGCCTCAGGCTGTGCTTAAAGGGACCCGACCCCCACCCCGGGCAGACAGTTCTCAGGGTTCCCCGCTTGCTTGTCTACCTCGATGAGGGACAGCAAAGCAATCCTGGCTTGGAGTGCCCTGAGTGCTAACACTCGGCACATCACAGCACTCAGCCATCAGCCTGGCTGCACTTGCCGCAGGCTGCCATCCGGGGGGGGGGTCAATCGGGGGGCTGTCAGGATCCAGGAGGCCCTGCAGGAGAGCTTCCACACCGAGGAGCCCACAGAGCCACCCCAGTCCTCCCCATCGGGGTCTCATACCCCATTCCTCTCTCACCTCCTTCCACTTACTCCTCCCTAGCCCCCCTTCCTGATGTAAAAAATAAAGGACATGTGTGTTCAAAAATAGAAACTCTCTTTATTGAACAAAACTGGGGGGGGGGATTAACCTCTGGGGAGACTGGGAAAAGGAGGTGGGAGAGGGGAAGAGAGAGGGTGGAAGAGGGGAGGGGAAAACCTGGGAGGAGGGAGCTGGAAGGGGGAAGCCAGGGGAAGAAGGAGGAGGGGAAGTATAAAACTATGGTACGCCATATCTTCAGTACTGTGTACAGATGTGGTCTCCTCACCTCAAAAGAGATGTTTTGGCCTTGGAAAGGGTTCAGAAAAAGGCAACTAAAATGATTAGGTGTTTGGAACAGGTCCCATATGAAGAGAGGCTAAAAAGACTGGGACTTTTCAGCTTAGAAAAGAGGAGACTGAGGGGGTATATGATAGAGGTCTCTAAAATCATGAGTGGTGTGGAGAGGGTGCATAAAGAAAAGTTCTTCATAAGTTCCCATAATAGAAGGACTAGAGGACACCAAATGAAATGAATGGGTAGCAGGCTTCAAACTAATAAGCGAAAGTTCTTCACAAAGCAAATAGTCAACCTGTGGAACTCCTTGCCACAGGAGGCTGTGAAGGCTAGAACTATAACAGAGTTTAAAGAGAAGTGAGATAAAGTCATGGAGGTTGGGTCTATGGAGTGGTATTAGCCAGGGGGTAGGAACGTTGTCTTTGGCCTCTGTTTGTGGAAGGCTGGAGAGGGTACGAGACAAATGGCTTGGTCATTGTCTTCGGTCCATGCCCTCCGGGGTAGCTGGTGTTGGCTACTGTCGGCAGACAGGCTACTGGGCTAGATGGACCTTTGGTCTGACCCAGTACAGTCGTTCTTATGTTCTTATGTTCTAAGCTCAGGGTCGGGGGTCTCACTGGACCACCTTGATTTTCATGCAAACCTGCTCCTGGGTTTGCATGTGGCCTTTGGTGGCCAGGCTGGCAGCTATCCTGCCCTAGGCGGCCACTTTCCTGTGTCTAGTGCAGAGGTCGTGGACGTTGGAGGCCTCCCCCCAAACCTGGATGAGGTCCATGATCTCTGCACTAGACCAGGCGGGCGTCCACCTCTTGCGGCCCTGGGCAGGCTCCTGGGAGCCGCCAGCCTGGTCCCGGGAAGAGGCGGAGGGCTGGGTGGCAGCAGATGGCTGGCTGGCTCATGCCGTACCAGGTGCAGGGTCTGCTGGCTAGGTGCTGGCAGGCTTGCACCTGGCACAAGCACTGTAGCCAGACCGTGCCCCTTTAAGGGCTCCGGGGCCGGGAGGGGAGCAGACGAGTTTTCCTGGTGGTGCCCAGAGTGGCCACCAGGGCAAGCTGGGGAGGGCTAGCCTCCCACTAGTTCGAATTAAGTGGCTACACAGCCCTTAATTCGAACTACTTAATTCGAACTAGGCGTTAGTCCTCGTAGAATGAGGTTTACCTAGTTCGAATTAAGCACTCCGCTAGTTCGAATTAAGTTCGAACTAGCGGTTTGTATGTGTAGCGCCTATGAAAGTTAATTCGAACTAACGGGTGTTAGTTCGAATTAACTTTGTAGTGTAGACATACCCTCATAGGGAGATCAGTTAGAATCAAGTATATGAACACAAACCAGCCAGCAAAGAAAATGAGAGTGAGTTTGTGACTATGAAAAACTATTAGCTAAAGCCACTATTTAGGGAAGTAGTGGGTTATGAGAGATGTATACCAGAGCCTGTGGATGTAGGCATGTTGAAAGCAGAGCCAATGGCTAGAAATGTAAAAGTCTCTTCAGTCTCCCCAAAGTTGTCCAGGAGTGGATAGAAACCTCATGTAAATTCTCACCTTGTTTTCCAAACTCCAGGGCCTTCTGTTCTAGCCCTGCCTATCAACCATGCTATGTTCACATAGCTAGCAGAAATTACCTGAAAATGAACGAATGCTGAGGGTACCATGAAAGAGATAGAGCACTGCCTCCCAGGTCTAAGTGCCAGGAATATTTAAAATATCAAGCTGTGGGTGGAGGACTTCTCCACCCCCCTCCCACCTCAGTCTCATTGTACAGAGTTTGCCCAAATTAGAGTGGCAGACTCCCTCTCTTCTTCCAAGAGTATGTGTTTTAGGAGGCAGAAGGTGGGAAGTAAATGTTCAGCCCGGTTAGTTTCTCTTTCTTCTTTTCCCCTGGACTAGAAGAGTATTTAAAGATCTGAATTCTAGCTCATCCACAAGTACCGTGGTGAGGGGTGACCTTATATGAACTTTGACAGAGCCATGTATAAATGCTATGAAAGTCAATGGGATTCTTGCATTTGATCAAACCCTTGTTTATTCTGTTGTCAGAAAATCCAATTACCATTAATTGTGTTGGTATCTTGGAGTTATATTAACTTACAAGAGCCACTCTTATGGACATATAGTCAGATACCAAATATCTTCTTGTTCTATGTACTGTTTGCAGCACTGTAGATGCCATATAAAAACACTATGTACCTTGAATGTACAGTGTGGCTCTATAGAGCAGAACATTCAGTATCAGTGCCAACGAGTGAACAGGCAGGGACAGGGGAGGTTGTGTTCCTCCCTCCCAGGCATGATACTTCCTTACTACCATACTGCCCTACAGTATTCTATCCTTTCAGCAAATCAGCCCTCTGGCCAGATGACATTTTCAAGCCTACCCTTGCAGGGTATATACACTGAATACAATACTGGGAAATCTTCAGTATTAAGCAAGGGACTCAGGGCTTCCTCCTTGGGCCAGGATCTTGTACTTTCAGGATCTTCTCCTAACCCAGTTTCCCATCAAAGAGACAACTTCCATATTTACACCTCTTTAGGGGTTGGTAGAAATTCTGGACCCACCTTCTCTACAAGGCTCCAATCCAGGGCATAATGATAGTCAGCTAAGCCTTGCTCTCTTGGGTGCTGTGTAGCTGCCTCCCTGGATCACTTCCTACCAGTCCCCTCTCTGACTTGTGGGGAAAATAAAGAACACCAAAATAAATATCTGAAATTTATAGTCACAGATCTCTTTTTTTGTAGGCTTGGTGAGATCATTATAGAGCCAGCCCTTAGGAGCTCAGAGTGTAGGTCAGCTCTCCTCCACTGTCGCCTTCCACTGCGCTTGTCTGCTCCCCTTCTTGAGCTCCTCCACCTTGTACTTGGACAGTGGGGTATGTCTACCTGGGCCCAGAGAAGCTCTTTAAGCTATTTATTTCCATTGTTTTGGGGTTTGTGCACTCCTTCAGTCACTTACTAGGTTAATAGGAGTCACATGATTGAATTTTACTGCAGCTAGTTGAGAATACAGGTGGTAATTGAATGCACTGAAGAGACAATACATTCCCTAGTGATTGGTTCTTTGGAGAATTTTTGTTGTGATGGCTCCCTACTCATTTTAAATGTTTCCAAGTGACCTCTCTTTCTAAAGCTTTACAGATTCTAAAATAGAAAAAGTGAAAGACTCATTAGTAAGAAAGAAAATAGACATGCACAATATATTCTTTCCGCAAAATTAGCATGTGTGTTACTAAGGATATTTTGAGATTTCCTGTTATTTATTTGCATTTAATATCCACATTCACAATCTGTTCTCCATTCATAACCTACTTAAGCAGGTATAGTTGCAAATTAATGAATACAATATGTTTATATTATGTCTCTTCGGGGAAAGGTAACAATTTTTGTCTAAAGTGCTGCCACATTTGGCACATGTTAATTAGATGTGTGACAGTTTACTGAGGAATAAACTATTCCAGCCTTATTACTTTTAAAAATCTCAAATACATTTGAGTTTAACTTTTGCAAGAACTCTTTGGGTCTGCAGAAAAATCTTTCAGAAAGGCAAAAGTCTTTGTCTTAACTGACCTTTTTTCTACCATACAAGACAATCTTGGATAGAAAATGGAGGTGGGAGTTTTTTGATCATTTTCTTGTCACATTGCAGAAATGTTATGTGGAGACTGAAGTCTCATCAAAACATATGAGGCATGTAGAATACATCAGAGCTTGAGATGTTCTCAAACTGAGAGGTGCAGAATGTATTTGGGGGAGGTGAATGAGAAAATTTGGGGAGGGTACCAAAAATGTACTGCATACTTTTTATCCACAGCAATGGATAGCTAGCAAAGTTGATTCCTTCAGGCCCAGCAGGTAGTCAGATGGTGCTATGCATTTAGGTTGATTTCTTTTAAGTTCACAGAGCATTATACAAAGTCATTGCTGTGATTGACCGCTCCCCTTGCTTTATGAAATAGACTTATGGACACAAATATGCATAACGCAAAGATGCTTGGGACGAATTGCCTCATGAAACCTATCAGTCTTAATGTTATAATCCACTGGGTCTGTATATCTTATTTTGATGTATGTATCATTCTTGTGTGTAAAGTTAGTTATATGGAATATGGAAGGGTTTGTGGTTTTAAAAGTGCAAAGGCAAGCAAGCCATCAAGGATGTGTCCCTCAAATCTTGGTCAACTGTAAACAGCCTCTTTTGTCCTTTAAGTTTTATCAGTGGTCAGGGCTGGCCTTACCATGAGGTGAACTGAGGTGGCCGCCTCAGGTGCCAGACTGTGGAGGTAGGGGGCGTGCCAGTAGGACCCAGAGTGTAGAAAATTGTGTCTGCGGCTGGTGCATATATATTCTCTCTGCTCTAGGTGCACAGAGATGGTGGAGTGCTGTGCTGGAGGAAGGAGGGCACAAGAGACATAATAGGTAGTCAAGAGAAAAGATGGCATGGGGGCGTCATTTGAGCTCCCCGCCTCAGGTGCCAAAATGTTGTGGGCCTGATTCAAAGGCCAATTTAAGTATATTAAGGTAAAGTTTAAATGAGATACTGCTTAACTGCATCACAGAGTGCACACTATGTTCTAGCAAACAAATGAAAGTCAGTGGTTGGTCATAAGGAGTCATGAGACCTCCCTAACTGGCCAGGTAACTTCTCATGTGAGGGTAGAATGTAGAAACAGAATTCTTGCCCAAAGTGGAATCTATAAAACCGTGGGAAACTAACAGTTTCTTTGTCTTTGGCTGGCATGGCACTTCCAAGAAAATGAATCAGAGACCCCAGGAAGAAGGCACTTACCTGGTTTGAAGGCTTAACTTGAATAAGAACAATTTCAGGGTGCGTTTGTAATACGTTTGTACTGAGGTTTTAGTGTTAGAATTAACTTTGTGTTTTCTGTTATTTTAAATTTGTAATCTACTTTGCTGTGCCTGTTCTCACTTACAACCTCTAAAATCCTACTACTTGTGCTTAATAAAATCACTTTTATTTACTATCAAGCCCAGTGTAAATAATTGTTACCTGGGAGAGCAATCAGTGTGCACATCCTCCTTTCTTTGTTAAAGGGGGCTTACCTAATTAATTAATTTGGAGTTCTGATCCCATTTTGGGGGGTGGTATCCCAGGAAGTTGGATCCAAAACTGGGTCTGAAGAGTTTCAGTGTCTGTACTGCTCCTCAGTGTGGGGGGGCAGTGATCTCAGCTCTGTGCCTTGGCTGGGGGAGACCAAGTGGGCTGGCCCAGCAGAACAGGGTAGTGAGAAGCCCCAGGCTATGTCTACACTACCCCGCTAGTTTGAACTAGCGGGGTAATGTAGGCATACCGCACTTGCAAATGAAGCCCGGGATTTGAATTTACCGGGCTTCATTTGCATAAGCGGGGAGCCGCCATTTTTAAAACCCCACTGGTTCGAACCCCGTGCAGGATTCCTATTCGTCCACGAGGTGTACTGGTAGTTCGGAATAGGAATCCTAGTCCAAACTACCTAGTTCGAGCCCCGTGTAGCCGCGCTGCACAGGGTTCGAACCAGCGGGGTTTTAAAAATGGCGGTTCCCCGCTTATGCAAATGAAGCCCGGGAAATTTAAATCCCGGGCTTCATTTGCAAGTGCGGTATGCCTACATTACCCCGCTAGTTCGAACTAGCGGGGTAGTGTAGACATACCCCCAGAGAGCAAGAAGGCAAGTGTCAGTGGCTTTGTCAACACTCCGGGAAGCACCTCCAAAGGGTCTTCTCTGACTGCACACTGTCATTTTCTTGTCACATTGCAGAAATGATATGTGGAGACTGAAGTCTCATCAAATATGAGGACAAATTTTTCCCAGAACAAATATGAGGCAAGTAGAATATATCAGAGATTGACATGTTCTCAAACTGGGAGCTACAGAATGTATTTGGGGGTGGATGGGAGGTGAATGAGAAAATTTATGGGGGAGGGACCAAAATTTACTGTATACTTTTTATCCATAGCAATGGATAACTAGCAAAGTTGATTCCTTCAGACTTAGCAGGTGGTCAGATGGCACTGGGCAGTTAGGATGATTTCTTTTAAGCTCACAGAGAATTATACAAAGTGATTGCCATCTATACATTAATTTGTTTGCTACAACATACTGGGCACTCTGTGATGCAGTTAAGCAGTATCTCATTTAAACTTTACCTTAATATACTTAAATTGGCCTTTGAATCAATGCCTTAGGCTGTGTCTACACTGGCATGAATTTCCGGAAATGCTTAAAACAGAATAGTTTTCGTTATAAGTATTTCCGGAAAAGGAGCATCTACATCGGCAGGCTGCTTTTCCGGAAAAGCCCTTTTTCCGGAAAAGCGTCCGTGGCCAATGTAGACGCGCTTTTCCGGAAAAGAGCCCCGAGCATCATTTTCGCGATCGGGGCTTTTTTCCGGAAAAGACTACTGGGCTGTCTACACTGGCCCTTTTCCGGAACAGTGTTCCAGAATAAGGACTTATGCCCGAGCGGGAGCAGAATAGTTTTTCCGGAATAGCGGCTGATTTTGTACAGTAGAGCATCGTTGCTTTTCCGGAAATTCAAGGGCCAGTGTAGACAGCTCACAGCTTATTCTGGAAAAGCGGCTGATTTTCCAGAATAAGTGGCCCAGTGTAGACACAGCCTTAGTGTTTAATATTTAGTGACTTGCATTTTTTAAAAAAAATCAGTATATGTTCTTGTGGTAGAGCAATATAAAACTACTTGCAATAAAAAGAGAGGGTCACAATCAATTAAGTTTGAGAACCAGTGGAATACACAGACCTTCCAGCAATTCAGTAACAATACTTGGACAAATAAAGACAACTATAATGACAAAGAAACTTTGGTTTCCTCATTTCACAAAACCTTAGACTAGTATATCATGTTGTGATCAGCATGATTCTATTTCATGTCCTCATTATCAAAATTATTTGGAGCTTTATGTTCCTAAGATATCTTTGTTCAGCCATCTGTACTTCAGCACAGGAATACCTATTACCAGAAAGCAAGTGTATGGCATTCTGCTCACCCATATGTCAAGCCTTCCAAACAAATTTTTCTGAATGATGTCATTATACTCAAAACAATGTGAATCTTCTGGAACCCAAAGCATAGGTAAGGAGACAATACTATCAAAACAACTACAAATAAGCAACAGAGACCAAAATTGAAAGGCCAAGGAGATGGAACTGACCTCTCACTTTTATAGCTGATTCCTATTGTTGAGTTGAGACATTATATTATTTTAGTAGTGCTCAGTGGCCTCAGAATCAAGATTTCCATTGGCTGAATTCTCTATTAACAAGAGACAAGCCCAAAATCAGAGAGTATACACTCTAAACAGGGACAAAATTTGATAGGTAGATACAGAACTCAGAAAGTTAGAGGGAGCGAGAAAGCTTTCATTGACACAAATTATGCCATACTTTGCTATGAAAATAAAATATTTCAATTTCTATCAATGTCAAAAAAGCATTTCTCATACTTAGCTGCAGGTTGAACCTCTCAAATCCGGGATTCTGTGGCCCAGCAACTTCTGTTATCCAGCAGGACCCCAAGCTGAGTCAGCAGCCAGTAAGCCCCAGGTCAGGCCTATGGCAAGGGGGCCAGTGGCAGCCAGGAAACCTGAGCTGGGAGCCCAGGCATGGTCCGGGAAGCCACAGCTTCACTGGCAGAGGGGCCACTGGCTGGGAACCGTGCCAGACCAGGAGCAGAGTCCAGCGGCTATGACTGGTGGCCGGGAGTGGGCCAAAGGCCTGGAGGGGAGCCCAGGAGCAGGGCCTGTGGCCAGCAGCCATTGGGGAGCATTGACCTCTTCTGGTCCAGCAAACTCCTAGTTCAGGACCACTCAGGTTCCAAGAGTGCCAGACCAGGAAGGTCCAACCTGTAGTGATTTTTTTTTGTGGACACCATTACCTGAACCCAATTCTTGTTTTTGCATTCTTTGCCGATGGCTATCTGTTGAGTTCTGGGTTCTGTGGTCTCTCCATCATCTGAGGCAGCAGGCCTTTTATAGTTTTGGAAGGTTCTGCCAATCAGCCTCGGAGTCAAGTAAATCAGCATCTCTTGAGAACGCTTTTTTTTTTTAATTAATATGTCCTAGTAATTTAATTTGATATAGTTTAGCCCAAGTCTCTGTTGTATCAATATAGATTGTTATTCATTTTACAGTGTTGTTATTTAATTTAATATACAACTTTAGCAGTAGCCACACAAAAAAAGAGAGCACAAACACAACTGTAAAGATCATAAAGTAATATACATCAGCATCTTAAGGTCAGGTAAGAAGTGAATATAACAATGGAGGTACATCTAAGACTACATCCCTCTTTTGACAGAGTGATGTAAATTACACACTTCAAAATTGCAAATGAAGCTGGGATTTGAATTTCCTGCGCTTCATTTGCATAACCACGTCATGGTGCTCTTTTGAAAAAGCACTATTTTGAAAGTGAAACCGCAGTCTAGACAAGGTTCTTTCGAAAATAGAAGCCTTTTTCAAAAGATCCTGTAAACGTCAGGATTGGTTTACAGAATCTTTCGAAAAAGGCTTCTATTTTTGAAAGAACCACATCTGGACTGCAGTTTCGCTTTCGAAATATTGCTTTTTCGAAAGAGCACCATGAATCGGTTATGCAAATGAAGCATAGAAAATTCAAATCCCAGCTTCATTTGCAATTTTGAAGTGTGTAATTTACATCACTCTGTCGAAAAAGGGATGTAGTCTAGATACACCCCTTGGGAGTCAACTTTTTGTTGCCATATACAGCTGCAAATGAGAATCTGGTCTCAGACCTAATGCTCGTACACATGATTGTAGGTATTGGGAGTATTGTGGAAGTAGGACACCAAGTTTGAGGAAAGAGGGCTGCAGAAGAAGCAATCTACTCTGAAAGTCTCTATTCTGTAATACAGCTGACACATGGGAAGAATGGCCACAAAGAAGGATGGACTGAGTGAAAAAATGTGCTTTAATCATGCTAAACTGCTCCTCAAGTCTCTTTCCAGGGATCTGAGGGCTCATCTATACCAGTGTTTCCCAATTTTATTTGGCCAGCCCACAGAACCCTTTTAAACTCAGAAGAATTTCAAGGAACCCCTACAATGGGAGGAAAATTTGTCAAGTAAAAAAAAAAATCAAACAGGGAAACTTTGGGGCCAAAATGCAGTCATGCATGTCCTGAGCGGGCTTTGGAAACACAGAGTGGCAGCAGGGGAGGGGAGGTGTCTGAAAGCTGGCAGAGAAGGTTTAAGAGAAGGTCTCCTTAAGGTGGGAGGAGTGATCAAGTTCTTGCAGAACCCTTACTTTCACTTTGCGGAATCCCAGGGTTCCGCGGAGCACCATTTGGGAAACATTGATCTCGACTAGGCGGGAATTTGCATATCTTCTTCCGATCACGCTTTTGAAAGTGAAAATAATCAAGACACTTTTTTTTGGCAAAAGCCCCCCTTTCCCCCTTTTTCTAAAAGTTGCATAAACCTCATTTTTGAGTAAAAGCAGCTTTTCGAAAATGGGGAGTTTGCAAAAAAAACCCGCATCTTGATTACTTTCACTTTTGAAAGCTCTCGAAAGTGAGATCGGAAGAAGATATGTAAATTCCCACAGAATTTGCATATCCTCTTTCGAATCTTCCGCATAGTCTAGATGAGCCCTGAGTGCCTTGGGCAAAAACCCACAACTCTATTTTTTAAAAAAACCAAAAATGGTAATGGCAAACAATATTATGGAATGTTCATTTCCTTGTCTCCTGTGAAAGAACTAATATTAGTTCATTTAAATTGTAGTCACTGGTTCTATGCTTGTCAATCAACATAAATTAGCATGTCAGTAATTACACAAAAAAGTAAGAGAGGAAAAACATTCCTTTTCAAATAGCTTTTGTGCAAAGCTTCAGTGCCTCAGCTGCTTGAGTTTCTTACTTCATTTTTTGGGGAAAAAATTACACCGGTCCAGCCAGACAAGCAGCTAATCTTTCATATGCACATTTATTTTTATTACATTGCTTTTTCCTAGGAAAAATTACTTTACTGTGAAATAATAAATGAGACCATGATTTTATCATAATCATTTTCAGAGAGTTATTTAGGACATATGAAGGCAAGTTACATTCTTATAAGAGTAACCTGCATTTTTTTGTTTTTAGTAGAAACAAGGCTGGAATACTGTATTCTGAAAGAGCCAGAATTGTTGTTGTTTTTTAATTTTTTCTATATCCCTTCTTCACCTGCACTCATCATTTAAAAATATCCAGGGCCAAAAACATCTCCAAAACCATTCTCTCTCCCTATTTCAGATATTCTGTTGAAATAGTACCAGAGAGACTGGCGCAATGGCATTGCTACTTGATACTTACAAATTTAAGTAGAATATTTTATATCTTCATGTGTCTATCTCTGTAAATGGACTCTATTATATCTTGTGGTTGGCAGATATCAAGTTTAAATGCTGCTTCTGAAGAGAAGAGCTGCCACTTATTCTAAGTATCTTAGGGCACGTCTACACTACAGCATTATTTTGAAATAAAGTGAGTTTGAAAAATATTATTTTGAAATAACAAGGTGAGCATCGACACAGCAAGCCTGTTATTTTGAAATTATTTCAAAATAACAGGCTTCCTATTCCAAAATAGTAAACCCTCATTTCATGAGGAACAACACCTATTTCGAAATAGCTATTTCAAATAGGGTGAATGTGGACCACGCAGCAGCGCTTGTTTTGAAATAATTTGCCTCCAGAGCTTCTCATAGCTGCCACACCCCTCAAAACTATAGTTTCCCTTCCCCTGCAAGTTTTAAAGGTGCAGGCAGAAGGGAAAGAGCTTGTGGCACAACACAGGCCCTTCTTGCATCTGCCACACAGCAGGACATTGTACAGCCTTCCCTGCTGCTATGGCAGACCCCAATGCTACCACTTAGCCCCTCACACAGCTACAAGCATGCCAGCAGCCACCTCAGAAGCCCCTGGTCAGGGGCAGAAGAGGAGGACACTTTCATGGACTGATGTGAAGATCCTGGATCTGATCAAGGTCTGAGAGGATCAGCCTAACCTTCAGGATACCTGCACAAGATGCCAAAATGCCAATGTCTATGGCTGCCAGCCTGGTCCAGAGGGAGCACAGCCACACTCTGGACCAGTTTAGGATGAAAATTAAAGAACTGGATTAGGCCTACACCAAGGCCAGGGAACAAAGTTCCTAATCTGTAGTGGCACCCGAGACCTGCCACTTTTACCAACTGCTGGATGGCATCCGGAGCAGGTCGCCTCCCCTTCCATTGCCGACTCTGGCCTGAACATGCCTATTGTCAGCCTCCAGGAAAGTGGGGCTATGGAGGAAGATGACAAGGAGGAGCAGGAAAAGGAGGAGGCCAGCACTGATACCATACTCACCAGCCAGGAGGTCATTATCACCCTTGAACCAGTACTCCCCTCTCTTGCTGTCTCCCAGGCCTCAGAAGACGCCGGGGAAGGCCCATCAGGTGAGTTCCATTACTTTTCCTACCTACACACGGGGGGAGGCAGTGGGCTATGAGAAGCTGAGTGCTCCTCACTCGGCTTTCTTGGCCTGGGGATGGCACAGCAACCTGTGCACATGGAGTGCCAGTCCAGAGCACTGAGCCCCATGAAATTGCCACACAGAAACCTGTCATTCCTTCTAAGGTTCCTAGTCAGGGCTGCCTTCCTCTGGACTCTCTGGTGGGACATGTTCCCACCAAAGGCCACTGCTAAGGAGGCTGGGGTCAGGTTCATGCCTGCACTCTCAGGCAGCATCTGCTCTCAGTCAAGCGCAGTGAAGTGGAAGACACCAATCCCCTGCAGGGGAACTTTCCAGGGAGAGGGAATGGAGGGGACCCCCGTACAACCCTCCCCAGCAAGTGGTGTCTGCTTCTCACAGGCACACTTCCCCGAACACCCTGCCCTCCTCTCCTCCAGCAGGCAGAGATAGCAGTTCTCTCCCTGTGGGATGAAACCACTGCTAGACCCAGAATGTGCAGGGCACAGAAGGAAGGCAAGCTATCCCCTCCGCCCTGCAGACTCCTGGTCTGGCCAGCACCTCATGCCTGCTTGTCCCTGGGATATGTATGTAGTGAGGCTCACCTTGGACATCCATGCCTCTGCAAAAAAGTGCCCACTGTCTAGGCCACATATGGCCTTGCTTGAAGCACATCACCATCATCTGAACCGAGACCTTTCAATGTCAGTTCAGAGATTAGGGCTGGGCTTCATACACACTGTCTCCTGGGATTACTGCTCTTATTACTTTTCTTCACGTCCCTGACCCTGATGGCGTGGTCAGGGAAAAAAAGTGCCGTTGTGCATCTTCTGGGACAGGCTGGAGTTCCTAAAGATGTGGGTGTCATGTGCCTTCTCTTACCATTCAATGTTAATGTTGGTGAACTGGCTCCAGTGGTTCACAGGGGCCTGCAGCACAATAGAAAAGGGGCCTGCCGTCCTCCTGACCTTGTGCAACCTCGTGCAACACCTGTGCCATCCTCCTGACCTTGTGAGACCTGCCAGAAGAAGTGACATCAAGACAACCTAGCAAGGGAACATTTCGAGGTCCTCTGTTCCCTCAACAGGAACTTCGAAGAAGACCACCAGGAACGCCGTGCTGACTGGGAGTTGCGCTGCACCATCTGGGAGCAGTTGCCTTGGCAGCATGAGGTGATGAGCAGGGCATACATCAACACTGTCAAGTGGATGGTCACTACCATGGAATGGTCCAGAAGCCGCACCCCAGTACTCACTCTCCTCCAAGTCCCCTCATTCCCCTTCTTCCCCCCCAGGGTCTTTCTCCAGTCCCTCCCCAGTTATATATTCCCCAAATAAATATCACACAGTTTATTGTTCCAAAACAAAAAAAGTCTGGTTTATTTTATCTTCAGGGAAGGGGGGAATGTGGGAAGGGAGGGCACAGGAAGGGAAGGGTGGGTGAGTAAAGGCACAGAGGGGCAATGCAGAGGCTCCTTATGGGGAGACCTGGGGGAGAGGCTCATATGTGGCCTTGGCTGAAACTCTCCCTCAGGGCCCCCCGGATATGCACAGCCCCCGATGGACTTGCCAGATAGCAGCAGTGCGTGGCTGCTCAAAAGCCCTGGCGAGCTGCTTGGCCTCTTTCCCCCAACCTGGTAGGAACATCTCCCCCTTGTTCTCACAGCAGTTGTGGAGGACACAGCAGGCCACCACCACCTGGGGGATGTTTCAGTTGCTGAAGTCCAGGGGGGTGAGGGGACACTGGAACCTACCTTCGAGGTGGCCAAAGGCACCCTCCACAACAGTGTTGAACAGTTCCCTGGTGTTGAACTGTTCCCTGGTGGGTTCCAGGTGTCCCGTGTAGGGCTTCATCACACAGGGGAACAAGAGGTAGGCTGCATCACCCATCATGCACATAGGCATGTCCACGTCCCTGACCCTGATGGTGTGGTCATGGAAAAATAGTGCTGGTGTGCATCTTCTGGGACAGGCTGGAGTTCCTAAAGATGTGGGTGTCATGTGCCTTCCCTGACCACCCAACGTTAATGTCAGTAAACCAGCCCCAGTGGTCCACAAGGGCCTGCAGCACAATAGAAAAGTACCCCTTCCTATTGATATAGTCTGAAGCCCATGGGTCGGGGGCCTGGATGGGGATGTGGGTGCCGTCAATGTCCCCCCTGCAGTTGGGGAAGCCCATGGCAGCAAAGCCAGTGACAATGGGGTCTACGTCGCCCAGGGTGATGACCCTGCACAGCAGGATGGCGTTGATGGCCCTCACCACCTGTAAAAACATAGGAACATAGAATCACAGGGTTGCCAGAGCCCTTGGGACTTCCTAGAGCCTAAGGCCCTTCCCACACCAGGAGCAATCCCAACTGCCCCATCCCCAGAAGTGCTTTGTGAAGGCAAGACTGGAAAATCTTCAGAGAAAATCTCTCCCTCAGGTACCCATTCTAGTGCTTGACCACCCTCCTGGGACAATAGTAAAAGAGCCAAACCTGCACAAGCACAGCCCTGATGGTCGATCTCCCCATGCCAAACTGGTTCCTGATGGAGCAGTAGCTGTCCAGCATGACAAGCTTCTACGTTGCAATGGTGACATGCTTCTAGAGTGGAATGATGGGTCGCATGCAGGTGTCACATTGCTGGAGGGCAGAGGGGAGCCAATTGCAAAAATCCCAGAAGGTGTTCTTCCACATGCAGGAGTTCTGGAGCCACTGCTGGTCATCCCACTGCTCTAGTCCCAACAGTCAGTACAGGCCTCCCGGCACCAGAAGTGGGGGTGCATGATGTGCCGAGGTGGGAGGGACTATGGTGTATGAGAAGTGCCCAGGCCTTGGTGAGGAGGTCCCTCATTTCCAGGCTGGTCATCATCCTCAAGCAACCTGCATAAACTGCGCCAGGAAGTGCAGCATGAAGATCTAAGAGCCAGTGAATGCTCTTGGTGTGGTGTTTGCTGTCCCTCAAGAAGGTAGGCAAAGGTGAAGAGTCAGAGACACGGCCATAGAGGGGAGCCCCTTTAAGCACAAGCCTGAGATAGCCTCAGGAAGCAGCTACAGGAAGTGACTGCTGTCCTGATGCCCTGGCCAGGATGCTTATGGGGGGCCTTAGATGCGATTCAGGCTTCAGTGAGCGTGGATATGCTATTTTGATATAGATCTGTGCTATTTCAATGGGGTTTTGTAGAGCTGATGCATTATTTTGAAAGAGTTGTTATTTTATAAGTTATTATTCTGAAATAACTTATTTCAAAATAACGCTGTAGTTTAGAGAGAGCCTCTGGTACTTACATGATCCCCATTACTATAGCCCCTGAGCACCTCCCAGTTTTCAGTGCATTTATCCTTACAACATCCATGTGAGAAAAGGCAGAAGTATTAACCCATTTTACAGATGGGGAATTTAGTCTAAGACCCAAATTTTCAATTTGCCATGGGAGTTACATGAAATATTTTTGAGGATCTAGGATCAAGTAACTTATCCAAGGTCACACAAAGTCTGCATCAAATCGTGGAATTAAACCTGGGTCTTTCGAGTCCCAGGCCAGCACCATGACCACTACATAATCTGTCCCCTCTTCTTGAACCCCAAAGGAACCCCACTACATGAGGAGAAATGGGGCTGGCTAACCTGCAAGTTATTTGTTAAAAAACCTAAACTTTATAGAAGAGGTATATACATTTCTGTAAAGATCTATTCTTCAAAAATCAGGGAAAAAAAGACATGAAAATTTTAACAGTCGCATATTCATATTTGGCCATAGCACTGATATTCCCTTTCCCACACAGTAGATACAGTGGAAGCCTTTTTGCTCACTTTTCACAACGTATCTCAGCTTTTCACTACAGAAAATCCATTTATAGGTGCAAAAGAACTCTTTTAACCTTGATACATACTTGATACATACCCACCATTGAGACTAAAAACTAGATTTCCCTTTAATGTCAAAACAGGTCCTTTTTTCTGTTGTGGGATGACTGTCTATTAGGAACTCGAGTGAGACCACCAAATTCATTCCACATATATCAAGCTGTCTGCAAAGGGTAGCACATGATAAATCTTTGATTAGATTTGAACCTACTACAACCTAGATGCTAAAAGTACTTGGTATGAATTATCTGAACTATCTAATCAAAACAGGAGATTTCTCTTCTGTTAGAGCAATTGGTCATCAAGCATGGTCAGCTAATTTCAGATGTAGCCTGAGAATATTTTGGTCAAGGTCTTAAAGACAACCTTTATCCTCCAATTATTTTGTTTTGGGTTTTGACTCTTTCAGCACCTGTGAAATAGATATTTTTGGAATATCCAAAGTAGGGTTGTCAATCACCGTTAATTCATGCAATTAGCTCTAACATTAATTGCAACTGATAGCAGTTTTAATTTCACTGTTAAATAGAATCCCCAATTGAAATTAAACATTTTGGATGATTTTCCACATTTTCAAATATATTTACTTCAATTACAACACAATACAACAGGTACAATGCTCTCTTTATATTACTATTTTTTGTACAAATATTTGCACTGTTAACAATAAAGTTAATAGTATTTTTCAATTCACCTCATACAAGTACTCTAGTGCAATCTCTACCATGAAATTGCAATTACAAGTATAGATTATTTTCTTACATAACTGTACTCAAAAACAAAACAATATAATACTTTATAACCTACAAGTCCATTCAGTCCTAGTGCTTGTTCGGCCAACTGCTAAGTCAAACAAGTTTATATGCATTTAATGCTGCCTGCTTCTTATTTACAGTGTCACCTGAAAGTGAGAACAGGCATTCGCAGGGCACTTTCATGCTTTGGCCACCATTCAAGAGGGCATGCTTCCACGCTGATGATGCTTGTTAAAAAATGTGATAATTAAATTTGTGACTGAACTTCTTGGGGGAGAATTGTATGCATCATGCTTTGTTTTACCTTCATTCTGCCATATATTTCACGCTATAGCAATCTCAGATAATGACCCAGCTTATGTTATTCATTTTAAGAACACTCTCAGCAGATCTGACAAAATGCAAAGAAGGTACCAATGTATGATTTCTAAAGATAGATACAGCGCTCAATCTAAAGTTTAATAATCTGAAGTGCCTTCCCAATCTGAAAGGGACAAGGTGTGGCACATGCTTTCAGATGTCTTTTAAAAACCAAGACTTCAATGCCGAAACTATGGAACCCAAACCACCAAAAAAAGAAAAATCAACCATCTGCTGGTGGCATTGACACAGATAACAATGAACATGCATTGGTCTGCACTGTTTTGAATGGTTATCGAGCAGAAGCCATCATCAGCATGGCCTCTGAAATGGTGGTTGGAGCATAAAGGGGCATATAAACCTTCAGTGCACTTGGCACACGAATATCTTGTGACACCTGCTACAACAGTGTCATGAGAATGCCTCACTTTCAGGTGACATGTAAACAAAGCAGGCAGCTATATCTCCTGCAAATATAAGCAAACTTGTTTGTCTGAGCTATTAACTGAACAAGTAGAACTGTAGGTTCTAAAGTTTTATATTGTTTTATTTTTGGATGCAGTTTTTGGTATGTAATTTTACATATGTAAGTTCAACTTTCATGATAGATTACATTACAGTAGTTGCAATGGGAAAATGGAAAAATCCTATTTTTGTTTTTTACAGTGCAAATATTTGTAATAAAAAATAAAGTGAGCACTGTAGACTTTGTATTTTCTGCTGTAATACAGCCGGTCCCCAACTTATGGCCACCTTGACTTACGACCATCCGCACTTACGACCAAGGCAGTTGTAAATGCGGGCTCCGAGTTATGAACGCAACCCACACTTACAAACAGCACGGTCGTGATGTAATTCAATGGGTTCCAAGTTACGACCATTCCGAGTTACAGCCAAACGTTTGGTCCGTAACGTGTTTGTAACTCAGGGACCAGCTGTATCTGAAAATGTAGGAAACATTCAAAATATTTAAATGAATATTCTATTATTGTTTAATTGCATGATTCATTTAGTTAATTGTTTGATAGCCCTAATCCTAAATATGTTTCTTCTGAGATTATATGTTGCACTAAGGCATCATTCACACCTTAATTACAATTTGATACAATTTTATTTAAAGGATGTCAGCATTATGGCAAGGAAAATTTTGAAATTAATTTAGGTTATGTATGGGACAAATGTGTAATCTTGATCCTCCTTGGCAGAAGTTTCAGCACCACAGAAATATAAAAATACTTGCCCCTTGTTTCCTGTGATATACTTACATTTAAATTAATGTCTCAGTTATAGTTACAAGTTGCAGGAGCTCTGACCAGATAAGAAATCGATTAAATGACATCTATTCAGTATGCAAATATTACAGTTATTACATGTATGGCATTGGTCCAGAACTGAAAAAAAAAAGTCAGCACTTTCAGCTTTCTGAAAATGATTTATTTTGCAGATTAGCCTAAAAGATAGCAATGGAATTTTTACCCCACAATCCTCGGACCCTACCCAAAACATATAAATAATAACCATAAGATCTTTATCCACCATTTGCAGGATGGTACGGGATTGTGGGAGTGAGTAAGATCTAGTCTGAAATATAAAGTTATTGTAAACTGAAATAGAAAACCCTGTCAGAAATTCCACTATTTTGGACAACCTGCAAAGTATTGCACACTTATAGAAGCAATTTCCTGTATAATTGTTTGCAACATTCAGTTGCTCCAGGAGTATTAAAAACAAAACCATTAGATACAGAGCACTGCAGTAGTATGGGAAATCATCACAGGAGAAGGAGTTGACTGCCTGGCTTGTGCCACAGCAGGCAACATGATAATTTGTTGTCACGCTTGTCACCACAAGTTCAGTCTCATCTTGTAGGCAGCCAAATAAATGCATTTTTCTTTTGGAGGCCTACAACAATATTTTTGAAAGCCATGACACAACGTTTTTAGCTCCTTTCCTTAATAAAGCTCCTTTGCCTCTTCAGAAGAAATATCCTGACTTACTCGTGTCCCTGTATGTTTCTATTCAAGATTATCTAATTCTACAGCTCCAAGCTTTCAGAACAAACAGGAATAAAATAACTCTTCTTGTAAAAACAAAACAGATGAAGCATTTTCATTCAGCAAAAGTGACTCTTAGCTTGAATAGCTGTGTGGGTTATTTTCCTAATTTTCTGCAATACAATTATCACCAGATATAACAATTCCCCCTTCCATAGAGACAGTTTGATAAGGATTATTTCTTAAATAAATTTTCATCTTTGAAAAATTCTAAAGCACAGAGAAAAACAGTTACATGCAGTATAGAGCATTTGCTGAGCTCTTCTCGTTAAGATTATTTTTGAGATAAATTCAAGTCCCAAACCAAACTGGATTAAAATAGCAAGTTACAGCTAAAGAGCTTTGCTCATAAAACTTGACAAAAACGAGATTTATGTGAAAGAGTAGAGAAAGCATTACATTTACATAGGCCATTGTTTTCCTGTTTACTAAATCTCCATCTATTATGCTGAAACTCATTGCATCAACTATGCACCAGGGCTGGACAGGTTAAAAAAGGCAGCAGATAAGGATAAAAATCAGGAAATTTTCCAGTTGCAATAGCCTGGTTTTGAAAAGAAGATTTCTGTGTAGTAGATGGACCTCTACTCATATTAATTTCCACAAATACCTTTATTCACTCAAGAACTGAACTCTGATGCTAATGCTTTAGGGCTTTAATCTTACACCACTGAAGGCAGCAGAAGGGTTTACCAAAGACTGCAGCAGTGTAGTGAGTTGGAGATGTCCCCTGCTACAAGAAGGGAGAAAATACCCCCCCTGGGAGCCATTTTGGGCACAGCTTAGCCCTGTCCCTTCACCTGACAGGAAGCTAAGGGGCATGGCTAGGACTATAAGAACTCTGACAGGGAGTTCAGTTGGTGCCCAGCCTCTGAAGGATACAGAGGCCTGTTCAGAGCTTCTGGCTGACGAGGCTGAAACTTGACCTGGGCCTCCCACAGGGCCAGTGAAGGCTGCCCTGCTGAGGACTGGCTCAGCCAGCAGAGCTACCCTCTGACCCAGAGGAAACCGGGGCTCTGCTGGTGCCTGGGGATTCTGAGGACTGGCCTGAGCCGGAGGTCCTGCTTGAGCCCCAATGCCTGCGGATACCAGGGACCCTGAGTGCTTGCCGGAGCTGAGGGACCGGCTTGGACCCCAGTGCTTGCTGGAACCCTGGGGCCTTGCGAACCCACTGGACGCTGCAGAGCTCCAACCCACCGAAGCCTGGATTGGGCCGCCCTGACCCTGCTGGGATGACACCGCCCTTGACTCCCTGACTGACCTGCTGGAGATACAGGTACCCACGAAGGGGGAGATAAGGAGTGGCCCAGGGGGTGTAGCATGGGCTGATCACAACCCTAGGCCAGCATGTTACAGGCTGGAGCCCCTGCTGAGCCAGTAGCAGCTGCACTGCTGCATCCTGGGCTGGGGTGCAGTGGAGTGGGTGGGCCTGCACCCCCCCCCCAACCACCTAGTGGGTAGCGGTCTCCCCCTCACCACTGCTGTGGGTGCACTACCTGCCCTGCTCCTGAACAAGGAGCTTCTTCAAACCTGTGTGTTTAGTGCCCCACCCTGCTCCAGGTCCTCAGTTTATTTACTGTGGGTGGTTACTGCCCAGCCGGGACCCAGGCCAGGCCTCTTAAAGGGGTAGGACTAGGACTGCTGCCCTACCCGGAACTGTGACTTGAGTCTCTATTGAACTTCTTCCCCTATGGCCCGAACCTGAAGCAAGGTCGGGCATGTGAACTATTGACCCCTTCTGCCCATCCTGGGCAAGGCCTGACTGTGGGACTAGAGACTTGGAGAATGATTGACAGGGGCTGCACGGTGGGACAGGCGTACCACCCACTGACCCAGAGGTGGAGGAACCCCTCCGGGAGGCCCCCCCCAGAAAGGAGGGGGGGCTCAGATTGTTGTGGGCACTGCTGGAGGGCAGTGTCCCGAAAAGGACACTGTGACCAGCCGTCCAAGCTAATTCCCAGGACCAACAGCTGGTGGTGCTGTGGCGGTGAGTGTACCCCTTTACAAGCAGGATTAACCTCAGACTGACACTTACTGAACTGCACACCCTAGAATTGCACTGAAGTAACATATCCTAGAACAGTGGTGGGCAAACTGTGGCCCATGAGGGTAATCTACGGCTGGCACATTGCCACTTCCCACAGCTCCGATTGGCCGAGAAGAGTGAACCACAGCAAGTGGGAGCTGAAAGGAATAGTGCCTGCGGTCAGTCAATGTAAACAAAAAGTCTCGATTTCTGCCAGTGGATTACCTTGATGTGCCACAGCTTGCTCACCACTGCCCTAGAACCTTCTGGAACACACAAGGACAGTATCAAGTGCACCTTTGAAGTCACTGGATTATCGTGTGCCTGCTAAGCTAAATTCAGACCACAGTTACACCTGTGCAATTCTATTGAAGACTGTAATTGATAGCAAATTAGGGCCAATATATACATGAACTTGTTAGTAGCCATTTCGTTGTGAGGTTTAAGTAGTTAGAGGCTGACTTTCCATTACCATGAACCTTGTGCCATAACTTACATTTGTGTAAAATGCTACTATTCTGATCTGGTTTCTTTGCACATGTGTAGATAACCACAAAACAGAACAAGGCAGTGGAAAATCAAACCTGCTTTTGTAAAGGATCTTGTGCTCAATGGCAGAGGGATTCTGAAGTGTGTGCTTGGTCCATCTATAAGTGGCTGTTCTCTGTGTACAGACTACATAGCTGGGCTTGAATAAGCAGCTGAATCAGGTTTGTTATTTAGTGTCTGGACAAGGGCCATCAGGCTCTGATCCTTGGAACTTTTATCAGCCCTGCTGTTTAAAGTCTCTGAATGGTTATTCACTCCCTGGTGGTGAGGGGCAGAGCTGAACTAAGCAGGGAGACTTGGTAAAAAAGTAATTTGATAGGAAATCTCAAGAACTGAGAGGAGAGGCAGCAAATGAGAGAGAGTTTAATGAGAAGGACTTCAGAGGAGAAGTGTCAGAGGCTTTCCTGCCAGGGTCAGCTCTAAATGATTTCATTAAGATTACCAATAGAACAGTGTTAGTGACCTGCAATGGATGTGCCATGTTTTCTTTCCTACCTAAAGCACAACTGAATTCCTGTGCATGAAGTTCAACTTGGTGGCTGTGCTGGAGGAATGATTGGGTTGGAGGGGCAAGTTGAGATGTTACTGAGAATCAGAGGAGTTCCTAGAGAGCCAAGTTCAGAAAACATCAGTACCCTAGGCCCAAGGAAGAAAGACATGAAATCAGAGAGGAGGCTTGGCAGTTTGTAACCACGAGTTAGGAGATCATGTCAGCACTTTCCATAGCTGGAGTGAGACCCGGATGGGCAGGTTATGGCCACTACAAAGAAAAGAACCATGAGGAATTCCATATAGCCACAAGTTTCTAGTCAATACCAAGTCCTTAGTGCGGAAAAAATACATCTGGTCCAAGAGAATTGAGTGATGTATGGGATGCATACATGGGTAGCTTGACCCATTGTGAAGGGGGTCCTTGATGCGATGTCTGCCCCCCTCCGTTTTCTTATACCCGACCCACAATGTGGCCCCCAGTCATGGGGCTTGCGTGGATCCTTGGTCCCATATTTATCCCGAGCAGGGTGTGAGGGGGGGCCTGGGCCCACCCTCTCTCCCCTCTCTCTCCGGGCCCCAGCCCAGGGCCCTAAGGTGGGGGTGTCTTCTTCCCCTTACCTGGCTGATGGGGCTGGCTCCCTAAACTGATCAGCCCACAGCCGAGACTCCTTCCGCCCGCCCTGAGCTACTTCCTCACCCCCGCTCACCGAATCTCCCTGCCAGCTTCTTCCCCTGAGCCCGTTGACCCCTCACCTCTCTCCCCTCCTGGTCGGGTTAGCCCTCTCCCTTTTATAGTCCCCCCCACTGTCTTCTGTATTGACGCCAGTGCACCTGCGCCGGCATCTCCCACACTAACTCCTCCCTGCCCCTCGCAGGCATCCCCTGACCTGTGACTCAACGTGCATGCGCCGGCATTCCTCGGGCTCCCTCCCGAAGAGCATGTGCGGGCATCCAGCCCACTGCCGGCAGCCTGGCATGTTTCGGCTGCTGCCGCTTCTTCTGCCGCCAGGGGGAGGATCAGCCAGCTGCCATCCTTTGGGGTCCAGTTTGTGGCCATGTGGGGTTTCTTCACCCCATCACACCCATGTATTTTTTTTTAAGCTACCTTGCCCACAAAGTTCTCCAGCCATCCAAGGAGGACAGACCATTCTTAATGAAAATTCAATACTCAGAAAAATTTGAAGGAAAAAAAAAAAAGAAGCATTGCATGCGGGACAAGCAGAAAACAGGATGGTAATTTTGTCTTTCTAGAGCCAAGACATGCTGCCGTTCAATGATTGAATAGCCTATGGAGGTCAATGGCCAAGGATACATTGATGATGATTCATATCAACTTTAATGAAACTACATCACAGGATCTCTCACAGATTTTTTTTTTTTTAAATTGTATCCTTTGGTATATATGGCTGTGACTATTTTCTTCCACTATTTGATCTGAGAGAGTGGGTCTGGCCCACGAAAGCTCATCATCTAATAAACCATCTTGTTAGTCTTTAAAGTGCTACGTAGTTCTGTATTTTGTTTCAGGGTACTCCAGGACACTCAGACTTGTGCTGCAGATGAATGTCCAAACAATGTTCTCTGAAATCCTTCCTGTCTCACAAGCAAAGGAAGACAGAAGTATCGGAGTCTGAAAATGAACTACTGGCTGGGTAAGTGGTGTAGCATGGAGGGGTTTGGTTTTCTGGAACATTTGTTCACTTCTCTGTGGAGCAGGACTGTGTAAGTTGAATGGTCTCTGCCTCAATAGAAAGAGAACCTGTCACCTCAGGGAGGAACCACCTAGGGTGTGTCTAGACTACAAAGTTTTGTCAACAAAAGTGGCCTTTTGTCAACAAAACTATACCTGTGTCTACACTGCCGCCGAGTTCTGTCGACAGTAAGTCGACAGAACACCGCAGTTTTGTCAACGGCAGTAAACCTCATCCTATGAGGAATAACGCCTTTGTCGACAGAGTTATGTTGACAAAAGGTAAGTGTGTACGCGGGGGGAATTTATGTTGACAATAAAGGCCTCCAGGAAGAAGCCCTGGTGGACACTCCTGCCACAGCTTTAAACTCTATTCTTCCTGCCTGCAGCCATCTTTAAAAGGCACAGGCACCCAGGATTACCATTCTGGCAGCAAGCCACCTCCAGCCAGGACCCTGACTGCTCAGCTTTTCCTGGTAGGGACACTTGGGAGACATGTCCCCGGGACAAGCCCCCCAAGTAGCCTCTGGCCCCTCCAGGGACACAGCCCTGCAAGAAGCCAGGAGCACCAAATGCTGGGCACCCTCCTGGTCTGGGCCCGAGATCAAAGCCCTCTTGGGGCTCTGGGCTGAGGAGGAGTCTCTCCAGGCCATGCAGTCCAGCAGGAGGAGGAATGTGGACATTTATGCCTGAAGGGCAGAAGGCCTGGCTAAAAAAAGTTACCACCTCCGCACACTGGAGCAGGTCAGGGCAAAGGTGAAGGAGCTGAGGCAGGGATATGTCAGGGCCTGTGAGCGCAGTTCCCACTCCAGGGAAATGGCACACTATTGTGCCTACCATAAGGATCTGGATCGGATCCTGGGGGCAGGGAAACCCCTGCCTCCCAAGCGGCTTGTGGAATCAGGCTTGGAGACCCCTGTTCAGCAGCAGCCGTAACTCCATGCAGACGACCAGGAGCTCCAAGAGGAGGAGGAGGAGGAGGAAGACAGCACCCAGGAGCCAGACGCCCAAACTCAGAAGGCCTCGCAGACAACCTCGGACCTCGGGGAGGGAACATCAGGTGAGTGCTTTCAGGGTCCAACACACACAGGGCAGGGCAGGCAGGAGCAAAGTGGATGCTGCAGTGCTGTGACATGTCATGCTGATCACAGCCTGGGGTAGGGCACACCCATGGTCGCTCTCAGGGAGGGTCATCCTACCCCTGCACCCTCACAGCTGCTAGGCACCACCTGCTTCTGCAGACAGTGATGCCAGGGGCAGGCATGAGTTGGACACAGGGATTGCCTCACAGCTGCAGGCCTCTCAGCACTCTGCGGGAACCCCAACCGAGGCCTTAAACTTTTTTATGCTGCTCGGCCCTGGGGTGTGTGGCAGGAGAGACACGATGGTGGCCTGTACACCTTCTGGACTCCAGGGAGGCTGTGGCTGTGGGCCAAGCCACACCATGCCTTACTGAGACCCACATGAGGAGGGCGTGTCCTCGCGGAAAGTGCGGGCATGCATGACTGACCACTTTTCCTTGTCCTCCACAGCCGGACTAGCTGACCAGGAGGGGGGGGTGCCACACCTGCCCCACCACCCAGATGGCTCCAGGGAACCCGTCAGCACTGGCACACCTATTTAGACCTGGTGCGCCAGCATATCTCAGTCCTGCAAGAGATGCAGGACTCCATGAACGGCAGGATGGAGGCAGAGGCCAAGTGGCAAAGGCACTTGCTGGAGGAATTTTCCCAGCAGTGCACTGACATTTGCGCTCTGATCCAGGAAGCCATGGCATTCCCCGGTCCTGTGCCTAGTCCTGCTCCTCCTGCTCAGCCTGACTGCCCCCCCCCCCTCAGCCCCTGCCCCCTGCATCCCCTGCCATTCCAGACTCAGGTACAACCCCACCTCCTGCCCAGCCCCCTACTGTCCCAGCCTGATAGAGCACCCGTCTCTGATCTGGCCTCCACAGCCAAGGTCGCAGGGGCTCCTCATCCTAGGTGGCACCCTCAGCTGTGCGCCTCCCTCCCCCCTTCCAGGTTGACATCCCCTCTTCCCCCTGTGAAAGTCATTGAGGGAAGCACTTTATTTTGTTAATAAAAACAATTTTATGTGTCTGAATACACGAGTTTTCTAGCTTTGTAAGAAGTCCACAGTGAAGTAAACTGAACACTTTTTTTCAACAACACCTGTTTCTGTTCTCCGTGTGATTGGGTGCAATGTGAATGTGGGGCTGGGAGGGGTTTTGGGGAGAAAGGCACCAGGGGCATGGGGCAATCCCACATTTGGAAGGCCCTGGGGAAAATCATTGGCCTCCTTGGGAGAATTGCTCCCACAGGGCTTCCTGAATACACAAGCCCAGCTGGTGGGCTTGCCGGATGGCAGCTGTCTGAGGCTGGTCAAAGTGCCTCCCCTCCACATCAGCCCATGTCCCACACACAGGGAGGAAAGCCTCCCCTTTCCTCTCCACCAGGTTATGCAGTACACAGCATGCTGCAACAACATTGGGGATGTTGTGTTCTCCCATGTCCAGCCAAGTGAGCAGACATCTAAATCAGCCCTTCAGCTGGCTAAAGGGGCACTCCACCTGGAAACGGGCCAGATTCAAGCGGGAGTTAAACAGTTCCCTGATCGCATCCATGTGGCTGGTGTAGGGCTTCGTGAGCTAGGGCATAAGGGGGTAGGCCACATCGGCCACGATGTACATAGGCATCTGCACATCCCCGACTTCGTAGTTCCTCTCTGGGAAAAATGCCCCAGCCTGAAGCCTGCGGTACAAGTATGAGTTCTAGAATACGTGGGCATCACGTGCCCGGCCTGACCACCCGACACAAATGTCTGTTGACCGGGACCTGCAACACCATTGAAAAGTAGCCCTTTCTATTAATGTACTGTGCTGTTCGATGGGGTGGTGCGCAGATCGGGATGCGAGTCCTGTCAAGTGCTCCACTGCAGTTCGGAAAACCCAGCCTCACAAAATCCGGCCAAGATGGTCTCCAAGGTGGACAGTCCTGTGAAGCAGCTCCAAATTGATAGTCATCACCACCTGCAGAAAGGGACAAATACAAACACACATAACAGGACATGAGAGGAGTTGCGTGAGCTGCTGAGAGGTGCTCCCCACCTCTCCCCTCCCAGACCCCGAGAGGCCATCCCCCATCAGGCAACCCGTCTGTGGACCCCACATCCCCGCAAGGTGAGGCCAGGCAGGCTTCCACCTCTCCCAACCCGTTCCCTGTGCCCGGTCCTGACCGTCCCCCTGGAATGTCTCCCAAGAGTGACTTACCTCCATCAAGATGGCTCCAACAGTAGACCTCCCCATGCTGAAATGATGTCCCATGGAACGGTAGCTGTTGGGGGTGGCCAGCTTCCAGAGAGCAATAGCAACGTGCTCCTCCGGGGGGTGGCGGCCCGCAAGCGAGTGTCCTGGCGTTGCAAGGTAGGGGCAAGCCAGGCACAGAGCTCCTGAAAGGTGGCCTTCCGCATACAGAAGTTTCAGAGCCACTGGTTGTTTCACTGCTGTATAACAAGCCGGTCCCACCTGTCGGAACTGGTGTCCAGCCTCCATACTCACCTCTCCATGAATAAGTTCAGGGGCAAGGGCAGTAGGACTGCAGCCTGAGGGGGGAGGCTCAAAGCTGGGCTCTGAATCCAGCTCTGCTGCAAACATCATGATGCTCTCATGAGCATGTAGCAGAACTTCCAGCATGACGGTGAGGGGCCATTGCCTGCCCAAGGGCAGCTCAGGCTCCATGGCCAAAAAGTACAAAAGTGAAAAGCAAAAAACCAAACCTGAAAATAAACTGCTGTGGTGTCCGAGGAAGCAGGGCAACCAGAGCAAAAACTGCAGCAGGTTTGCTTTCCCTCTAGGAGGTAGGCAAGCCAGAAGCAGGAGCAGAGCAACGTCTCTCCAGGAGGATCCCTTTAAGCACGCACCTCTGCAGAGAGCATGCAGCAGTGCCTGGACTTTAAGGCTGCCCCTGTGACCTTCCAAAACACTTCCGGGTACCTTCTTCTGTCGACAGAGTGTCCGGCAGTCTGGATGCTCTTTGTCGATAAAGCGGATAGCTTTTTCGATCCGCGTTATGCAATCTAGACGCTCTTTCAACAAAAGCCTGTAATCTAGACGCACCCCTAGAGTTCTCAGGAGGGCATTAAATACATCTTTAAGAGGGAGTATTAAAAAGAGGGACGATTTAGAACAGAATCAAGATGCTAAGACCAAAAAAAAAGGTCAATCAAGAAGCCAAAAGACACGAAAAGAATACATTCTTTAATTGCCTAGACATCAGTACTAGAAGCCTGGACAACAAACAAGATTAGCTGGAATTGTTCATTTATTATATGAGCCTTCATCAACAGATTCTTGTCATTAGTGTCACTATAAACCATTTATGAACATAATTTCCATTTAGCTGATATTACTGGAACCTAGTAGGATGATCCAGACAACTGTAATGTTAAAACCAGTAGTCGGTTATACCCTATTTAGGAAGGATTGGGAGGGGGGGGCGGAAGGAGCGGTGGCACTCTATCAAAAGAGGCATTATTTGTTTCCATGCCACTGATAAACCAGAAGGAAGGATAACTGACTCCTTACATGCCTGTCTATAATTTATAAGGGGGAAAAAAAAGTTGCATGATTTTGGGGGATCACTTGAGTGACATATGCTGGAAATCTCACGCTGCCAATACTAAAACATCCTGAAAATTTCTAAACATTATAAAGACAAGTTTCCTGACTCAAAGTGTTGCAGTCAACACAGAGCAGTTCTCTATTAGACCTCAAAGGGGAGCAGATCACAGAATTAAAACTTAATGGTAGCTTAGGAACAAGTGGTCATAATTTGATCACATTTAAAATATACAAATAGAATTAAATCCAAAACAGTGATATTGATATGTTATTGGTGCTTAAAAGGCCCAAGTCCACAAAAGTGAAAATAATTATGAGAAAATCAGGTGGGAGGAAGAATTTTATTGGAAAAAATGTGAATAAGCTTTGGGAATTGTTTAAGAATACTTTATTAGACACCCAAAAGCCATAATGCCACTATCAAGAAAGAAGGCAGTATTGACTTAAAAATCAACCTAGTGTTGACAGTAGTAAATATAAATCCCAAGCCAAGAATTGTAGAAGATTGTTAAAGGAAGCAAAGGGACACAAGAAAAAAAATCTAGGACCAGCACAATTAGGGTACGTCTACACTACAGTGTTAATTCAAGTTAACTTAATTCGAAAAAGTTAATTCGAATTAAGCTAATCCAAAATAACACATCTATACAGAAAAACGATTTTGAAATAGCATTTTGCTATTTTGAAATAGTGCATCCACACTGAGTGGACCCTGAACCGAAGTTAAGGCTGGCCAGAACCAGCGCCGGCAGGGCATCAAGTTAGGACTTAGTGTGTGGGGCTGCTGCCTAAGGCTAACTGAGCTCCACGCTTAAAGGTTCCCTGCTTGCTTGTCTACCTCGATGAGGGAGGTAGGAGTCTTGGAGTGCCCTGAGTGCCCGCACTTGGGACACCACAGCACTCGCACATGGAGCCAGAGCTGCCCCGGGCACGCCGGTGCGTCTTGTTGGGTCGTTGCCATTAGCCTGGCTGCACTTGCTGCAGGCTGCTATCTGGAGTCTATCGGGGGGCTGTAAGGATCCAGGAGGCCCTGTGGGAGAGCGTCCACCCCGAGGAGCCCTCAGAGCCACCCTTGTCCTCCCCACTGGGGGCTCGTGCCCTATTCCTCCCTCACGTCCTTCCACTTATCCCTCCCTAGCCCCCCTTCCTGATGTCAAACAAAAGACATGTATGTTCAAAAATAGAAACTGGGTTTATTGAACAAAACTGGGAGGGGATAAACATCTGGGGAGACTGGGAAAAGGAGGTGGGAGAGGGGAAGAGAGAGGGTGGAAGAAGGGAGGGGGAAACCTGGGAGGAGAGAGCTGGAAGGGGGAAGCAAGGGGAAGAAGAGGGTGGGGAAGTTCAGGGCCCAGGGTTGGGGGTCTCGCCGGACCAACGTGATTGTCATGCAGACCTGTCCTGGGTTCACATGTGGCCTTTGGTGGCCAGGCTGGCAGCTATCCTGCCATAGACAGCCGCATTCCTCCATCTAGTGCGGAGATCATGGATGTTGGGGGCATCCCGCCCAAACCTGAATAAGGTTCATGATCTCCACCCTGGACCAGGAAGGCGCCCACCTTCTCCAGCCCCTGTCAGGCTCCTGGGAGCTGGCAGACTGCTCCTGGGGAGTGGTGGAGGGCTGGCTGCCAGTGGCTTGCTGGCTCATGTTTTGGGGCCACTGGGTCAGGGGCCCCGGTGGCCACTTCTGGCTCTGGGTTGGCAAGCTTGGAGCTGGCACAGGCACTATGGCCAGGGTCTACCACTTTATTGACTCCGGGGCTGTGGGAGAGAAGAGTAAGTTTTCATGGTTGTGCCCAGAGTGGCCACCAGGGCTCCATGGGAATGGCTTGAGGCCCCCTATTTCGAATTAAGTGTCTTCACAGCACTTAATTTGAAATAGCTATTTCGAATTAGGCACTACTCCTCATAGAATGCGGTTTACCAAATTCAAATTAAGCGCTCAGCTATTTCGAATTAATTTCAAAATAGCAGTTTGCATGTATAGACACTATTAAAGTTAATTTGAAATAACAGTGTAGACATACCCTAAGGGACAGTAAGAAGGATTAAGTATATTGGGATAGGTCTACACTACCCCGCTAGTTCGAATTAGCGGGGTAATGTAGGCATACCGCACTTGCAAATGAAGCCCGGGATCTGAATTTCCCGGGCTTCATTTGCATAAGCGGGGCGCCGCCATTTTTAAAACCCCGCTGGTTCGAACCTCGTGGAATGAGGAGTAACGGTAAGTTCGAACTACATTTATATTTTCCTTAATTTTTTCATATTAAATATTTTTCCAACCTCCTAGTTTTCTCCTTCTAACACCCCAAACACTTGATGAAAAGATACATGCTATACCTCCATAATACATTATATTTGGTCTCTGACTAGCTTTTTGTCCCACTCTTGGTTTACAATTTATGGATACAAAACTTAAAAGCAAACAAAATGACATGTCTGTGTTTCCTCATATTTATAATTCCATTAGTGCCTTTGTTAGTAAAAGCAATTCAACTCACAGCTGACTTTCCACAACTAGAGAGATTCTAACTAATATTAGATTTACTACATCCTGAAAAGTAATGTGTTATTTTGCTGCTTTTACAGGACCTGGTCCTGCAAAGTTAAAAGTGCCTCCTGTAAAGAGCTGTGCACCCTCATTGTCCACTGAGTTGAGGGAGATGAGCAATTACCAAGAGATACTCAGTACCCCATAGGATAGGGCTTTCATTTCTCTCTCATTATAAAAGTCATAATCATTTGAGCCATGTCTCCACTGGGAAATTATTTCAAAATAAGTTATTTCAAAATAATAACTCCTGAAATAACTATTTTGAAATAGGGTGTTCACACTATAAGGCACCATTGAAATAGCACAGAATTATTTCAAAATAGCTCATCCACACAGATTGGAGACTGCATTGCATTTAAAGCCCCCATGTAAGTACTCCAGGGAGGGCATCAGGAGAGCAGTCACTTCCTGTAGCCACTTGCTCCAGCTAGCTGAGACTTCTGCTCAAAGGGGCTCCTGTCTACAGCTGCATCTCGCACACCTCTTCTCCACTGACTAGACCCTCGAGGGACACCAACCTCACACAGCATGCTCTGGTTGCCCTTGCAGGTACCACACCATTCTCATCATGGAGCCAAGCTGCTGCAAAGCAGTGACTGACTATTGGGCCTCCTAGTGTGCCTCATGGCACAGTTCATGCAGACTGCCCATGTGATGCTGCAGGAGCACAGTGACCAGCCCTCTCTCGGGGACCTCTTGACCTAGGCCCTGGCACTCCTTATGCACCAAATTTCCTTCCATCCTCCCCTACATACTGTGCATCCTTCTGGCAGTGGGAAACCAGTTCCAATTGGTGGGACCACATCTTCCTGCATCAGTGGGACCAGCAGTGGCTCCCATGCAGAAGGCCACCTTCCTGGAGCTCTGTGAGTGACTCGCCCCTGCCCTCAGACAATGGGACACTCATCTGTGACCCGCCATCCCCCTCCAGAAGCATGTCACCATCGCACTATGGAAGCTTGCCACACCAGACAGCTACCACTCTGTCAAAACTATTTCACTATGGGGAGATCCATGGTTGGGGCTGTGCTCGTGCAGGTTTAGTTCTTTTGCTGTTTTACTAGGAGGGTGGTGAAGCACTGGAATGGGTTCTGTAGGGAGGTGGTGGATAGAGACAGAGGATACTGTAGAAGAGTGAATACTGTACACTAAAGGATTCTGGGATGGGTAGCCAGAGAGCTATCCTCAGAGATTTCCTTAAAATATGTAGAAGACTGACTAGAAAAATCTCTTCAAAAGACCTGGTAATGTTTGTTTGCTTTATCTTTTTCTCTGCTGCTGATGTATGTGAAATTGTTAATTTCTGCACGCTCACCCTTTTCCCCCTGGCCAGTTTACATTGTGGCCATATCTCTGAGCATGGCAAAGCCTGTACATGGGATTGTGTGTGACAAAGAGGAACACACAAACATACAGTAAACTTAAAACAATAGTTTTTATAGCTAGAAAGGACCATTATGATAATCTACACTGGTAAATTGCAGGTCCCCCCAAGGATTTGTACTGGGACATGTGCTGTTCAACATACTCAGAAATGATCTGGAAAGTGGGATGAACAGTGAAGCAGCAATGTTTGCAGATGATACAAAATTACTCAAAATAGTCTAAAGCTGACTACAAAGAGTTACAAGTGGAGCTCAGACTGGGTGATTGGGCTACACAATGGCAGATTAAATTCTTGGTAAATGCAAAGTAATCCACATTGGGAAACATAATCCCAACAAAACATACAAAATGATGGGATCTGAATTAGCTGCTGCCCTCAAGAAAGGGATCTTGGCATCACTATGGATAGTCCTCTAAAAATATCTGCTCAATATGCAGCAGCAGTCAAAAAAGCTAGCAATGTTAGGAAAAGAGAGAGCAGTGAGACAGTATATATCATAATGCCACAATATAATTCCATGGTATACCCTCACTCTGAATGCTGCATACAGTTCTGGCTGCCCCATCTAAAAGACAGATATATTAGAATTAGAAAAGATAAGAGAAAAGCAACGAAATGATTAGAAATATGGAACAGCTTCTATGTAAGGTGATTAAAAAGACTAGGACTGTTCACTTAGAAAAGAGATGACTGGGGGTATGTGATATGATAGAAGTCTAGAAAAGCATGACTAGTATGGAGAAAGTGAATAGGAAAAAAGTTATTTATGCCGTCACATAACAAAAGATCAGCTGATGAAATTAATAGATTTAAAACAAGCATTCAGAAATACTTCGCACAATGCACAGTGACACTTTGGAATTCTTTGTCATGGGATGTTGGGAAGCGGGGCAGATATAGGGCAGGGTGAGCGGGGTGGCCTCCCCGGGCCCCATGCTTCAAGAAGCCCTGCGCATGCGCCATGGCAAAGGGGGGCCCCATGAAATTGGACTGCCCTGGGCCCCGCAAAATGGTCATCTGCCTCTGTTGGGAAGGCCTAAAGAATAAGTGGGTTAAAAAAAGGAGTAAGTTGATGGAGGAAAAGTTCATCAATGAGTATTAATCACGATGGCCAGGGATGAAATCCTGCTCTAGCTGTCCTCCAGCTTCCACAAACTGGAACTAGATGACAAAGAACAGATCACTTGAGAATAGCCCTGTTCTGTTCACTCTCTTTGAAGCAACTGGAGCTGTCTACAGGTTGGACCTCCCTGCTCCGGCACCCTTGGGACCTGACCGGTCCCAAACGAGGGATTTTGCTGAACTAGTGGAGGTCTCCTGCCTCTGGGATCCAAACCTGTTGTCCATCCCTGCTGCCAGCTTGGCTGCAGGAGTCACAGATTTGAGAGGCTGAACCTGTACTATCAGAAGACAGGACACTGAACTACATGGACCATTGGTCTGACCCAGTATAGCTGTTTATATGAACTTCTGTAAAACACAAGACAAAAAAACCTCAACCAGGAATTTCTGCATCAAGCCCATTAATTTTGTTTGAGCTATGGAATTCATGCCTTTAAGCATGGATTAAACTTTCCATAGATTCATACTTATATTTAAAGTAAATAATTTTCAACAATAAAAGTGAAGTAACACCAGGTTTGTCCAGATAACTGTGGGACTAAAAAGGGTGATGTTCCTCAAATTGTGATATATATGAGACATATGTTTGTGGCATTTTTGTGGATAACTTTACAATGCCAATGGAGAAGTTAAATGTTGAATGAAAAGATAAGGGATTCGACAGAAATATTACCTTTCTTTTAAATGTAAACTCTAGCGTGAAGGCTACAGAAGCAGAAGAATGCCTTTTAACTTTCAGAAGAATGCCTTCCCCTCCCCCCCCCCCGCATCCCCCTTCAGTTCTGAAATGTGATTTGTCCTTTTCATATGTGTTCACTTTTTTTAATTGTATCCTTTGGTATATATGGCTGTGACTATTTTCTTCCACTATTTGATCTGAGAGAGTGGGTCTGGCCACGAAACCTCATCATCTAATAAACCGTCTTGTTAGTCCTTAAAGTGCTACATAGTCCTATATTTTGTTTTAACTTTCAGGTATCTTTTTTATAGTGTAAGTTACAGGGTTTTTTTCCTTATGGATTTTTAAATATAGCCCATCAGCCTGAGACCTAGAAACTTATGCAATTCAGATACTGAGTAAGTTCTGCTTTATCCCAAGTAGATAAAACACAATATATCAGGGAATGGTGGAAATATAATTACTAGCATTCATTTGCTAAAGCTATCATTTTCTATTATATCTATGCAGCTGCTTTAAATCTGATTACTTTCTCCTAGCACATTGTCTGCATTATAATTTTTGAGTTTTACTGAACATAGGTGGTTTCCTGCTGAATTTGTAAGAACAAATAAATAAAAAAGCAAAAATATGTAGTTTTGTAGCAGTCTTTGAAATCTCTCTGCTTGAGGCTACGTCTACACCAGGAAACTATTTTGATATTAGTAAATTTGACTTAATAACTCCCGATTTAACAAATTCCAACTAGCATGTCCACACTATGGGGAAGCCTTGAAATTGTCCGAAGCAGGCTCCCTTAGGCTAAGTATAAACTACACCCCTCTGTCAGCAGAGGGATATAAATGAAGCACTTTGAAAGTGCATATGAAGAAGGGATTTAAATATCCCACACTTCATTTGCATAATCGTGTCATGGTGCTGTTTCGAACAAGCACCATTTTGAAACGGAAACCGCAGTTTAGATGCGTTTTTTTCGACAATGGGGCACCTTTTCAAAAGTTCCTGTACTCCTCTTTCAAAGATCTCTGCCTTTTCAAAAGATCCTGTACTCCTTCAAAAGAGGAGTACAGGATCTTTCGAAAAGGCACCCCGTTGTTGAAAAAACGCATCTAAACTGCGGTTTTAGTTTGAAAATGGTGCTTGTTTGAAACAGCGCCATGACACGATTATGCAAATGAAGCACAGGATATTTAAATCCTCGCTTCATTTGCACTTTCAAAGTGCTTCATTTACATCTCTGTGCCAACAGAGGGGTATAGTTTAGACAGTGCCTTAATGTGGATGTGCTACCTCAGACTTAGAGCCCCAGGAAGCACTGGGGAGTAATTAGTTTGAAATACTCTGGGGAGTAATTATTTTGAAATAGCAGCACTGGAGCAGCCACACTACCATTATTTCAAAATAACTATTTTGGAATTAGCATTATTTCCGGTGAAAAGCAGTACAGATTTCAAATTCCACAGCCCATTATTTAGAAATAATGGGCTTGGTAGTGTGGATGCTCTGCTTATAAATTTGACCTTGGGGAGGTTATTTCTAAATAAAGTCCTAATATAGACCAGAGCTAAGGGATGTTACACATAGAGTGCATCTACACTGCAGGGCTTAACTCGAAATAAGCTATGCAAATTGAGCTATGTCAATTGCATATCTTATTTCAAAATAGCTTATTACGAAACAGGGAACATCTACACAGCACTAATTTCGAAATACAGTACTCTTCTTCTGACTTCCCTTATTCCTCGTACAATGAGGGTTACAGAAGTTGGAGTAAGAAGTCCTCCAGCTTGACAGTATTTTGACACTATTTTGAAAAAACTACCTGCTATGTAGACGTGGACTAAGTTATTTTGGAGTAGTGCTAGTTATTTCGAAATAGTTTTGCAGTGTAGATGTACCCATAGTGTAGGAGTGGTAGGAGGAAGAAGAGGAATTATTGAATTCCTCTTCCTAGTAAAAAAAAGACCAGTAGCATTCCATAGGGTTCTGACATTAGTCTTGACCCCATGAGGGTGTTGTCAGGGAGCAGAGAGGATAGTATTGACCTCCTTCTCTCTTTTGCTTGACCAGCTGCTACTCTACTGACTATTTTTAAAAATAACTTTGGAGTGAACATTTGATGTTTGTAGAATTTTCAAAACGTTATATCTACATTTTACTTAGTATCCAATCTTTGCCAGTTGGCCTTCACATTTAAGTGGGTGTTCAACAAATACCATGACTGGTTCTAATATTTGGCTAATATCTTCAGTATGTTGTACTGGCAGGTCAACTTGTCCTCCTCCCATGTTTAAGATATGAAGTACCAAATAATATATTACTTATTTCTATATTTATAGGGGTACTTTCTTTTTCCCTGCTAATAACTTGTCTCCTATATCATCTAGAAGTATAATAATGAAATATCAAATATTTATTAGTTTATAATAAATACTCCTGTAACACAGAAGGACCTGGAATTATTTTCTCTTTCCTCATAGTCCCCATCATGCTATCCTTTGTCAGTTACTGTACATGAAGCTGTTGAATTAGCTGATGTGGTCCCCAGTGCCAATTCTGAAATATACATCCACTTCTAAAACAAAAAAGAAAATAAATACCTTCTAAATGTTTAGTCCAAGAGGGAATATATGAGTCTTATTTGACTCCTGAACAAAAATTTTAGACACATTATCTGAAAAAGTGTTACATCTAAAGAGAAAGTTCCAAAATAGGGGAAGGTTAAAAAAATTGGATACGCTTCAAGAACTAAGCTGTTCTAAGATACTTGTCAAGATGCGTTTGGCAATAAAGGAAGTATGGACATACGTGATGCATATGGTCTCTACTAGACCTCTACAATGGAGTGAATTTCTTCCTTGGAATATAGAAGCATTTGGAATTCTCTGCAGCTTGCAAATCAAGCTGAAGAGTTGTCAGATTTGTGCACAATATGTTTCAGTCAAGCCTTGAGGAATAAGAGACTCATTTGTAACTATTTTTGCACAAAGATGAGATGCTTTCTTGACAAGAATGGAAAGCTAAATGTAAATCTTTGCTTTTATGGTGTTATATTAAAATTCATATCAAAACACACATGTCTTTCCTAAATGTAATGATATATCCTTCAGAAAAGTGTTGACTAATCTGAAGACTTTGGTATTACTGATCATTCATTCTTACCAATTTCATTCTATAAAACATCCAAAGAAACGTAAGCCTACATTTCCCCATTATATAACTAATACAGACTTCAGTACCATTCAATGCTAAATGCTACTGAATTGCAAAGTCCTGTACATCGTCACATAAATGGTGGAAAACTAGATAGGCAACAAGCATTATAACTTTACCTCTGTTGCTATTTCTATTCCAGACAACCCCTGTTTATAATGTAGTACAAGACACTGTATTTTTATTTCTTTTCTAATGTGAATGTAAAAAGAATCCTAATGAACATGGACATATGCTGATGTTTATCTTTGACTATAATCCATTCTACACTTGATAACATTTTCACTCTCTATTGCCTTTCCTCATCTACTACCAAAAAAATTCCATCTTCATCCCATTTAGTCTTGATGATCCTGATATAAGGATTTGTATAGTGTTACTTTTATTAATTGGAATGTTCAAATTTACAACAAACAGGATTTTAATTTGCTCATTAGGTAGTACTGCCATGAAGTACTACATTTCTTCTATGATAATTTTCTCACAGTTATTCCCATCTGTACACTTGCTGTGACCAAAGTACTTATGATTGTACCTGTTGATTTCTGAGAATAGCATTTGCTTCTGTCCCCAATAATGTTTTCATCTTCTTTTCCAAGAGATATGCAAGAGTCAGTAGCACTATATCTCAACGGCTTCAATTGCCATATACTGTTTATAATTAAAGAAATTAATAAATACAAGTCTTCCATGCCATGAATGCTTTAACAGGATGGAGTGGGGAGGCCTCATTACTTAACCCCCAAAATATCAGCAGGAAATACCAGAAGTCATGTACTGAGATTAAAATAACGATGAGTATGCATGTTTCGACAACAGAACTACCATTTAAATTTCAAGAAAACTGCATCACTCCATAAAAAAGTATTTCAGTGTATAGATATAGCCTCAAACTAACTACTGGGCTATGAACTCATATGCTGTCTAATCAGTATGTGAAGTTCCTATACCAACTATACTGCCAATCAATATCACTGGGTTTCTTAAGAGGTTTTTTGCTGAATTTCAGCAATAAATGTAGTTGTCATATAGCTCATATGTTCACTTCATTAATTGTTAGACGTACTAGTTAAAATTAATACACTCATGATGGCATTTGATTGCAGAAAGTTGGTGATTACTCTTTTATATTTTTTGTGAAAAGCAATTAAGATGACAAGTGTACAAACTTACATTTATATTCCCTATATGGAAGCTAGTACCAAAAATACTTTATAATTTCACAGTTAAGTTGTGAAGAATTAAAAACTGAATAAGAATTTGAGCCTACCCTCTGACATAAATAAGGCATTAGGTTGTCTTAAGAAGGGTCCTGGGTTTACAACAGCCTATAGTTGCAGCCTTAAACTAGGCTCTATAGTCCATTGGCAATCTGTGAATTACTTGCTGTTGATTACATGGAGAGGATCTCTTTTCTTGGGGTATGTCTAGACTACAGGATTTTTTTGAAAAAAGTGGCACCACCCTGGCCTGAGTCTGACTACTCTTCAGATTCTGACGTGGGCTCTTTCAGGTCAGAATCCTCGGCAGCTTCATTGCATCATAGATCCCGTTCCCGGCACTGGTGTGACCGTTCACGTGTGCAGCAGACTTGGCCGCCTCAGCCGCATTGGCCTTTTTGGACGCCATGGGCATACCACAAGTGGCAAGGGCCTGTGCCCCCCTCTGCAGTGTCGAGTGTCTCCGGGCACCGGGCTCCTCCGTCGGCGTCGCTGTCACAACCCCCTCCCTCGCCCCAGAGGGTTGCTACCATCAATGCCATTGCAGATCCACAGGCTTTGGTGCTGGACCTGCTTCCGCACACGGTGCCACCTGCCCAGCTGCCCCTCCGTCTGGCCCTACACTTGATCCGGTGCCGCTCCAGGAGTTGTCCTCGTCTCCTAACGAAGCGTTAGCGGATCCCGCACTGGCGATGCCAACGATGGATGCTCGGTCGCATCAAGATCTGCTCCGGCGTCTAGCTTCCAACCTGGGTGTCCCAGTGGAACCAGTAGTGGAGGACACGGATTCCATGATAGACATCCTGTCCGAGATGCGCTGGCCCGTTTGGCTTTGCCACTCAACAAGACTGTGGCTAAGATCACTAATGCCCTGTGGCAGACCCCGACTTCTTTAACCCGTACCTTAAAGGGAGTCGAGAGGCGCTGTTATGTCCCGCAGTTGGGGCACGAGCACCTATATTCCCAGCCTGTCCTGGGGTCCCTGGTAGTCCAAGGCACGGCCCAGGAGAGGCTTCCGCAGCCAGGGCCATCCCCAAAGGCTAGAGAGCCCAAACGCCTCAGCCTGATGAGGGGTAAGGTGTATGCAACTGGTGGGGTTCAGCTCCGCATTGCTAACCAGCAGGCCATGCTGAGTCAATACACATATAACACATGGCAGGCAATGGATAAGTTTAAGGATAGGCTTCCCGCCGAGGAGCGTCAGGAGTTTGCGGCTTTGACCACAGATGGCAGGACTATCACCCGTACAGCTCTTCAGGCTTCCCTGGACACTGTTGACTCTGCAGCCCGCACCATGGCGTCGGGTGTAGTTATGCGCCGTGGTACCTGGCTGCAGGTGTCTGGAATACCTCCTGATGTCCAGAATACTATTCAGGATCTGCCTTTTGATGGCAAGGCGTTATTCTCGGAGCATACGGACTCGAGGCTCCATATGCTCAAGGACACGAGGTCTACTCTCCGGTCCCTGGGGATCCACACGCCAGCTCCTCAGCACCATCAGCTTCCCTACAGACAGCAGGGGAGAACGCAGTCTCAGGTCCCCCGTGGGGATTACTAGAGATGCCGTCCTTGTGCTCCCAGTAGAGGTGCGGGGGCGGCTGTGGACCCGTCGTTGGCCAGAGGTCGTCGTCATCACCCAAGAGGGGACAACCCCCGTGGGGCCGGACAGGGCCCCTCTCAACAGGCCAAGCACCCATTTGGACGGTCCTCTAGAGCGTTGCTTGCCAGTTTCCCTCCCTGGTCCCCTGTTTGGGGCCAGGCTATCCCATTTTGCCCGCGCCTGGGCAGGAATCACCTCCGACGCCTGGGTTCTGAGAATAGTCAGAGATGGCTATACTATCCCCTTCCTGGGTTCACCCCCTTCCAACCCACCTGCCCTGTCCCTTTTCAGGGATGCCTCTCACGAAGGCATTCTCCGTCAAGAGGTGTCAGAGCTCCTCCAAAAGGGAGTGGTAGAGAGGGTTCCGCCACATTTAAGGGGCAAGGGATTTTATTCCTGGTATTTTATTGTCCCAAAACCCAAGGGCAGGGTTCGTCCCATCCTAGACCTCAAGGACCTCAACAAGACGGTGGTAAAATCCAAATTCAGAATGGTAACCCTGGCTTCTGTTATCCCAGTATTACAGTTAGGAGATTGGTATGCAACTCTCGATCTCAAGGACGCATACTTCCACGTGGCAGTAAGACCCAGCCACAGGAGGTTTCTCCATTTTATTGTATCCCGCTGTCACTTCCAGTTTACGGTGCTCCCGTTTGGTCTCGACAGCACCCAGGGTCTTCACGAAATGCATGTCGGTCATAGCAGCTTTCCTCCGCAAAAAAGGGGTACACGTCTTTCCATACCTAGATGACTGGCTGATTCGTGGTCGATCCTACCAACAAGCGGAGGCTCATGTTTCCCTTACAAGGACTCTCTTTGTAAGACTTGGTCTCATGCTCAACGAGAAAAAGTCACTGTTGACTCCCTACATCAGAGCATTCTACAGACTCTACATTTCTACTCCCAGACTGAGTTTTCTTAGGGCACGTCTACACAGTAGGGCTAAAGCCGAAATAAGCTACGCAACTTGAGCTATGTCAATTGCGTAGCTTAAGTCGAAATAGCTTATTTTGGCTTTTGGTGCTGTCTACATATTAGGAAGGCTGAGACAGAGCACTCTTCTTTGGACTTCCCTTACTTCTTGTAAAATGAGGGTTACAGGAATCAGAGTAAGAAGTCCTCCAGCTCGACATTATTTTGACATTATGTCAAAATAACTACTTGTAGTGTAGATGTGGACTATGTTATTTTGGAATAAAGTCAGATATTCCAAAATAACTGACATTATTTCGAAATAACAAAATGCATGTCTACGCAGCAAGCCATTATTTTGAAATAATGTTGAGATGGAGGACTTATTATTCCAACTCCTATAATTCTCATTTCATGAGGAGAAAGGGATGTCGAAGGAAGAATGTTCTTCCTTCGACTTCCTGTTGCGTACACAGTGCCAAAAGCCAAATTAGGCTATTTCGACTTCAGCTACTCAATTGACATAGCTGAAGTTGTGTATCTTAATTCAACTTTTGCCCTGCTATGTAGATGTGCCGTTAGACTTTATATGAGGTACAGGTGTTTATTAAACTAATCAACTAAACCTCTTTACCCTATCCACTGAAGCTCATAAGCAGCTAATTAATTATGGCACAAGGATGGCTGCCACCATCTCCCCTTAAAGGAACCAGTCACTCTGTGACACCATGTACCATGCTTGACTTACATATTTGTTCACTTCTGCAAATTAGGGACTGAAGTCCTTAGTTCCACAAAAACTTAGTAAGGTATTCTTATGGATTGCACTTTGATTAATGAAAATTAAAGGTAGAAATATTTTAAAATAGACTATCTAGGACAATTACTGCAGGTAACTGCAGTTTTAGCAGACACTGTAGTTATCAACTAGCCTATACACACTCAGCATCAGTGTTATAATTCAAACTCTAGCTACAAAAGCAGACATCTCACACCTGAAACATTTTAGCTCTACTAGTATTGGAGTTGATATAATCTTTCCAGGACAGTCACAGGATGCTAGTAAAATCACAAATGCCTGCACAACTGGTATCATACCCAGCAGGATTCTGGTGTGTATATATAGATGACTCCATTCCATCCGCATGGTGAAATCCCAATCTTATTCCAGTGGTCCCCAAACTTTTCCTCACGCTCTCCCTTATCCCTGTCCACCACTCCTACCCCCACTGTCTGTTCTGGGGGTGAGGGTGGTATGAGAAAAGGGGTTGAGGCCAGAAGCAGGGCTTGGGCTAAGGCCCTGGGTGGCAGGACAGGCAGCTACAGCCAGGACCAGAACTGGAGTTGGGTGGTGCTCCCTCCCCTCTCTGCATCCTCCACTGGGGATGGCCTGGAACCCAGACATACCTCCCTGAATGTTTCTCTGTGTCTCTGAAGAGAAGAACAACCCACACTTTGGGGATCTCTGTCCTATTCAAATCAGTGGCAAAGCTGCTATTGATTTCAATGGAATTGGATTTCACCCAGAGTATATTTGGTGCTTCAAGAAAATAGTTCTGGAAATGAAAGTGGAAAACCAAATCCTGAACCTTCTACTCAGGTTTTACTTAATCATAAGGCAAAAAGCTGGTCTGAAATCACCAAGGGACCAAGTTAAATTGAGTGAGGACTTCCAGATCTGACACAACGGATCAACAAATAAACATTTCAAGGGATGTTTCTTTATTCCTGGAAATGCCACCCTCAGAGATGCTGTTTCCTAAGAATGCTGTAAAAAAACAGGCTTAAGCCATCTGCTTTGGGTAACAGTATAGTTATCAAAATCCTGCTCTTTATCCACACACATACATACTGAAAGACACTCACAGTGATATCTACATGTTATTTCTAATTTCTGAAACACAGAAACTTTAAATAAATTAAGTCAAAATTTTGTAGCAGTGAAACACATTTCACCTTTGTTCTCTAGTAAACAAAGTTGTACAAAGTAGTGGCTCCATTTTAAAATATATTTTGAAGTTGTAACAATGGGACCTACAATATACAGATAGGAACCCTTTTTACTCTTACAATGTGTATTATAGTAAGGCTTATGAGCTCCATGCATGATACCAGGACCTGACAGTGCTAGCTTTAAGAAATTTAAATAAATATATATAATTTATAGGCTAGCTAGCACTGTCACTAATGCTGGTTCACCTAATCATTACACTAGGGTGCTGTTAATACTAGCCTTTTCCGAAAGATCCCTTACCCCTTATTTCGTAGAAGGATAAGGGATCTTTCGGAAAAGGCTTTATTTTCTGCAAGATCAGCGTCTAGACTGGAGCTTTTTTCCTACAAAGCTCCGTGCGGAAAAAAAGCGGCAGCCATTTTTATGCTAATGAAGCAGGGGAGATTTAAATCTCCGCTTCATTAGCAATTGTGATACATCTAATTTACATCCCTTTTACGAAAAAGGGATGTAGTCTAGATGTAGCCGAGATATAAGCGATTATTCGACTACCCGATAAGCCTAGGCTTATTGGGTAGTCGAGTTACTACTCAAATAGTTGCTTTTGTCCCCCTTGCTGCCTTTGTGTGAGAGGGAGCAAGGGGCTGGGGAGCAGGAGCCAGTGCTGGAGGGAGCCAGCTTAAAAGACGGTTCTCCCAGAACCATTTCTGTAGGGGTGCAGGGGATGCAGAGGCACGGCAGGGAAAATGGTGTGAGCAGGACAGCTGAGTCCTGGCTCGTGCCAGGTCCCAGACTCTTGCCGCTCTGCTTTTCAAATATAGTAAGAGCCACCAGGCTCTTACTACATTTGAAAAGCAGAGACGGGGGCTATGTCTAGACTGGCCAGTTTTTCTGGAAAATCAGCCGCTTTTCCGGAAAAACTTGCCAGCTGTCTACACTGGCCACTTGAATTTCCGCAAAAGCACTGACTTCCTACTGTAAGAAATCAGTGATTCTTGCAGAAATACTATTCTGCTCCCGTTCGGGCAAAAGTCCCTTTTGCGCAAAAGGGCCAGTGTAGACAGCTCAGATTTGTTTTCCGCAAAAATGCCCCGATCGTGAAAATGGCGATCGGGGCTTTTCTGTGGAAAAGCGCATCTAGATTGGCACGGACGCTTTTCCGCAAAAAGTGCTTTTGCGGAAAAGCGTCTGTGCCAATCTAGATGCTCTGTTCCGAAAATGCTTTTAACAGAAAACTTTTTCGTTAAAAGCATTTCTGGAAAATCATGCCAGTCTAGACGTAGTCACAGTGTCTGGGACATAGCGCAAGCCGGGATTTCTGAGTCCCAGAGCCAAAAACTTAAAGGTATTTTGGCACCTAAAGATTCAGATAGGCACCTATTGGGATTTTCCACACGTGCCTAATTCCCACTGAAATCTCAGCTTCCCATCTTACCTATTTTGTATGGTGTATTGAAAAGCTTGATTAACTTACGTGCCAGATGCTTTCAAGATCATCAGAAGAAAAAAGAAGGGAAAAGAAAATACTATCAGTCACTACTTTTTTTCACATATTGCAAATCCTCCTGCATACAAAGTTCAAAAATATCAATGAAATGAAATTAAGTAGATCTGGTATTTTTTTATTGCAGGCATTCCAATAATCCTTACATTACTGGAACAAATATTAGTAACTGTACTCTACTTCCACATTTACTTTAATCAAAATTTTGGGGCAAGTAGTACAGTAGTTTGAGGTATCATGTAGACACTTTTGCCAATATATTTTTCTCAATGCTCCAGTCAATTCCTTACATTCTACTATCCACACTGAATTCTTCAGTTGATAATCAGTAACTAAACAGATTTGCTAATAATACATAAGAAAATTAATTTATACAGAAGAAGTGAATCCAACTAAAATGCAGAACACAAAATGAGAATATAATCATACACTATTTCTTTCGCCAAATAAATCCATGAAGGTATACAGGCAGTCCCCGAGTTATGCGGATCCGACTTATGTCGGATCCGCAGTTACGAACGGGGCTTTTCTCACCCCGGAGGATGGGAGCGGCGGGACGCCCAGATGCGCTGCAGTCTGCCGCCACCATCCTCCGGGGCGAGAAAAGCTGCTCCCTGTCTCCTTGGTCTGCAGGGAGACGGGGAGCAAAGCCTTGGAGCACGCCCGCAGCGGGACAGCCCGGGCGCACTTGAGCTGTCCCCCTGCGGGCGTACTCCGCGGCTTTGCTCCCCGTCTCCCGACCAGCAGACCAGGGAGATGGGGAGCAAAGCCATGGAGCATGCCCGCAGGGGGACAGCTCAAGCGCGCCCGGGCTGTCCCGCTGCGGGCGTGCTCCAATGCTTTGCTCCCCGTCTCCCTGCAGACCAGGGAGACGGGAAGCAAAGCCTTGGAGCACGCCCACAGCGGGACAGCCCAGGCGTGCTTGGGCTGTCCCGCTGCGGGCATGCTCCACGGCTTTGCTCCCCGTCTCCCTGGTCTGACCAGCAGACCAGGGAGATGGGGAGCAAAGCCTCGGAGCACACCAGCAGTGGGACAGCGCGGCATGCCTGGACTGTCCCGCTGCCCGCGTGCTCTGCAGCTTTGCTCCGCGTCTCCCAGGTCAGCAGACCAGGGAGACGGAGCAAAGCCGTGGAGGACTTGGGCGGTCCCGCCACCCCCGTCTCCCTGGTCTGCTGGGGGGAGGTGCAGCTAGTGCCCCCCCACCCCCAGCAGACCAGGCTTTTCTTGCCTACCCCTGGGGTAGAGCAGCTGGGGGCTGCCAGGTTGGTCCCACAGCACCGCTCCAGACCAACCCGGCAGCCCCCCAGCTGCTCTGCCCCAGGCGTCCTCATTCAGCCGCTGCTGGTCAGTTTCAGCAGCGGCTGAATCAGGATGCCTGGGGCAGAGCAGCTGGGGTGCTGCTGGGTTGCTCCAGTAGCGCCCAGGAGCCGCGCTACTGGAGCAACCCAGCAGCACCCCAGCTGCTCTGCCCCAGGCATCCCCAAGTCAGCCGCTGCTGAAACTGACCAGCGGCTGACTACAGGAAGCCCAAGGCAGAGTTGCTTTGCTCCAGGCTTCCTGGAATCAGCCGCTGATCAGTTTCAGCAGCAGCTGTCTTGGGGATACCTGGGTTTCTTAAGTTGAATCTGTATGTAAGTCAGAACTGACGTCCAGATTCAGCCGCGGTTGAAACTGATCAGTTTCAGCAGCGGCTGACGCCAGTTCCGACTTACATACAGATTCAATTTAAGAACAAACCTACAGTCCCTATCTTGTACGTAACCCGGGGACTGCCTGCACTACACAAGCAGAGAAGAGAGGTCTCCAGTCCACAGTATAGAAATGTCTAATCCCTACAGTGTTCTCTTTATTCACCCCTTATGTCTTCACTGCAGAGTTTTTCCGGAAAAACAACACTTACCGCCACGCTGCTATTGTGTTCTTTCAACAGAAAGTCGAAAGAACAGAGGGGTTTTTCTGACAGTGGTAAACCTCTTTCCACAAGGAAGAAGCCTTTTTCCGAAAAAGCTTTTTCAGAAAAAGGCATGTGTGTAGGCGGAAGAGAGTGTTTTTTCGAAAGAAGAGGCCTCCAGGAAAAAGCACAGGTGCCCTGGTGGGCACTCTGTCCACAGTAATCACAACGGAAATGCAAGATAGCGTCCAATCAATGTGGGCACTATCTTTTGAAAAAGCAGATTGCTTTTTCTTTGCGCTTTTGCTGTGTAGACGCTCTCTTTCAAAAAAAGTGTTTCTGGAAGATTGCAGTCTAGATGTAGCCTAATACTAAATTTAGGGACCTAGACACATCTTCCATAAAGGTATATTAACTGGGATTAATCACTTTTATATTAGTTGAAAAGTCTGCTCTTAAGATGTAAACTGTAATTTGAACTCCATGGCTCTATTATCTATTTCTATTGTGATCTGTGTTAAAGACATTTACTAAAACAATAAGATTCTGTGGACAGCTCCCCAAAATTTAATAAAGTAAGTGCAACTATAGAAATTTGAGTTAAGTAGATCTTGTTTGAAACATATTCTATAGCTGGGTTTATTCTTTGAAGCGTTCTATATTGTGATAATAAAGCTGCAATAGTTACATTACAGCATCTATATAAGATACAGTTAAATTTCCTAACTTGTTTGAGACAGCATCTCAGTTAAAAGCTGGACATAATTAGATTGCCTTTGAATTCCTATTATCAGCACTAATGCACAATGCATCTCTCTCAATACTGGTTAGATAATTGCACTGCCGTAATAGCTGGATAGAGTGCTTTTTGTTCCCCACTTTGATAGATGAATATTTTGGGAACATCTTTCTTACAAAAGAGAATCACTGCATACCATCTCCTATGAAACAGTTGTTCAGTTAAGGAAACTGGGTACTTTGATATTACCCTGGGAATGATTCATGATACTTCAGTAGGATTTCTAAAAGTGATCTGGCCTTCAGATTAATATAAAATAAGTTTATATTAAGAGAAGTGTTAATCTTTATTTTAAATGTAGAAAGTCTTTTTTCTAAGTTACATATTTGGAATAGACACGTGTACAAAATTAAATTCATTGGGACAAATTCATCCTTGAAGTAACGGTTGAAGTTAACGGGTGCATTTGGTCCATAATGTCTCATCTACAAATCAAACCATTTCAGATGCAGATTTTAAAAATGTGTATGGTTAAGAGTTTAATCAAAACTTCCAATATACAACTTTTGTCAGTGATGCAAACCTTGAAGATGGCAATTTTTCTCCACTGTGATGAATAATTCTATTATAAAGGCCTTATATTTGTTTTGAATTATGTATTTTGCTTGTGACTCAAACTGACTCTATGAGATTTTTTTTCTTATAACTCACATGTATAAATATGAGAGAACATAGTTTAAGTAAACTATATAAGAAACTGTATCTGTTGGCACATTACAGCAAATTATTAATATTGACCAATAGTATGATAAAATGTAAATGGGACATTTAATTTTGTAAGCTAGTTTATATTGAACCTCTTAGAATGTGCATGCTTAAATAGCCTGATTTTAAACAGATGTCACTTTTCAAAGTAGGAAATCATATGTCTTGAACTACCCATATTTTAATGTTCATCCATTAACCACATTTCATTGATAAATGACAGGCAACAGAGTCATCCAACGGAATTATGTTTAGGGAAAGATGCCAAGCTGTAGAATTTTGAAATGGAAACTTTATTTCCACATTTCCCACCAAAATGCAACATTCGATCACACCTTTTTCCTACAGAATTCCAGACAAATGATAAATATTATCTTTTGATGAGCAACCACCAAGGAATACATCCAATATTTATGAAAAACAGTTAGGGTATGTCTACACTGCATCCCTAGTTCGAACTAGGGATGCAAATGGAGACAATCGAACTAGTTAATGAAGCGGGGATATAAATATCCCGCGCTCCATTAACATGATCTCGCCGGCGCGCTAGTTCGAATCACAGCTGATTCGAACCAGGAAGTGCGCGCCGGGACGCGTTAGTTCGGACTAAAGCCCTTAGTCCGAACTAATGTTACTCCTCAAAAAATGGAGGAGTAACATTAGTTCGGACTAAGGGCTTTAGTCCGAACTAACGCGTCCCGGCGCGCACTTCCTGGTTCGAATCAGCTGTGATTCGAACTAGTGCGCCGGCGAGATCATGTTAATGGAGCGCGGGATATTTAAATCCCCGCTTCATTAACTAGTTCGATTGTCTCCATTTGCATCCCTAGTTCGAACTAGGGATGCAGTGTAGACATACCCTTACTGATCTGCTGGTCTTTAGAGAAGGCAAAAGAATAACTCCATGAAGACCATGGGGTACAGGCAGTCCCCGAGTTACGCGGATCCGACTTACGTCAGATCCGCAGTTACGAACGGGGTTTGCTGCCCGTCTCCCTGGTCTGCTGAAGACAAGCAGACCAGGGAGATGGGAAGCAAAGCCTCTGAGGACACCGGCAGCGGGACAGCCGTGGCACGTCTGGGCTGTCCGCTGCCCGCGTGCTCCGCGGCTTTGCTCCACGTCTCCCCAGACCAGGGAGACGGGGAGCAAAGCCGGGGAGCATGCGGGCAGCGGACAGCCCAGACGTGCCGCGGCTGTCCCGCAGCCGGCATCCTCAGAGGCTTTGCTCCCCGTCTCCCTGGTCTGCTGGTCTCCAGCAGACCAGGGAGACGGAGAGCAAAGCCGCGGAGCACGCGGGCAGCAGACAGCCCAGACGCGCCGCGGCTGTCCCGCTGCCGGCGTGTTCCGCGGCTTTGCTCCCCATCTCCTTGGTCTGCTGGAGACCAACAGACCAGGGAGACGGGGAGCAAAGCAGAGCAAAGGTGCGGAGCACGCGGGCAGCGGACAGCCCAGACGCTGGAGACCAGCAGACCAGGGAGACGGGGAGCAAAGCTGCGGAGCACGCAGGCAGCAGGACAGCCACAGCGTGTCTGGGCTGTCCCGCTGCCCCCGTGCTCCGCGGCTTTGCTCTGGACGCCTATTGTAGAGCAGCTGGGGCGTTGCCGGTTGGTCCCGTAGCGCCGCTCTGGGCGCTACGGAACCAACCCGGCAGCACCCCAGCTGCTCTGCCCCAGGCGTCCTGATTCAGCCACTGCTGGTCAGTTTCAGCAGCGGCTGAATCTGGACACCTGGGGCAGAGCAGCTTGGGTGCTGCTGGGTTGGTCCAGTAGCGCCGAGGAGTGGCGCTACTGGAGCAACTCAGCAGCACCCAAGCTGCTCTGCCCCAGGCGTCCCCAAGTCAGCCGCTGCTGAAACTGACCAGCGCTGACTACAGGAAGCCCGAGGCAGAATTGCTCTGCCCCGGACTTCCTGGAATCAGCCGCTGATCAGTTTCAGCAGCAGCTGACTTGGGGACCCCTGGGGTTCTTAAGTTGAATCTGTATGTAAGAACTGGCGTCCAGATTCAGCCTGTTGAAACTGATCAGCGGCTGATTCCAGGAAGCCCGGGGCAGAGCAACTCTGCCTCGGGCTTCCTGTAGTCAGCCGCTGGTCAGTTTCAGCAGTGGCTGAATCTGGATGCCAGTTCCGACTCACATACAGATTCAACTTAAGAACAAACCTACAGTCCCTATCTTGTACGTAACCCGGGGACTGCCTGTAATTATGTCAGACTAAAGTTCCTTGGAGGTACTCGAATATCATAGTGATAGGTAGCAGTACAAACCCTATGGCTATGTCTACACTACCAGGTTATTTAGAAATAAGTTATTTCAAAATAATAACTCCCAAAATAGCTATTTTGAAATAAGCGTACTCCTCTTCACAAGCAGGAGTTATTTGGAAATAACAAGCCCATTATTTCAAAATGACAGACTTTTTAGTGTAGACGCTCACCGTGTTATTTCGAAATAAGGGGAGTTATTTCAAAATAACTCTCCAGTGTAGACATGCCCTAAGACAGATAATGACATGGGATAAGAAACTCTATCAAATACAAAACTCTTAGGGTATGTCTACACTTGCCCCCTAGTTTGAACTAGAGAGGCTAATGTAGGCATTCGAAGTTGCAAATGAAGCCCAGGATTTAAATATCCCAGGCTTTATTTCTATCTTTCTGTCTGGGCACCATTTTTAAATCCCCCTAGTCCAAACTAACTGCCTGCAGCTACACACAGCAGTCAAACGTTAACTCAAACTAAGGACATATTTTTATGTCCTGTGATATACAGTGGGATGTATGGTCAGGAATACTTCACAATACAAATCTTTCTAACCTATTCAACTCACAACTGCCATCAGAACACTTTAAAAAACCTTATACAGAATGTCCAAATGACAACCCTCATTGTCTCCTAGAACCCATTCCTTAACTGGATTCTAAATCTGTGATTGGGAGAGATGTAAACACCTAATTCCTCCTCTCTTGAAGTGCTCCCAGAGGAATGGTAATAGAAGGGAAAGCAAACCCACTGGTATTTTTCTAGGCAGAGAAGATGCAGATGAACCAATGAGACAGCAGGAACTGTTTGGGTCTTTCAAGCTGGTAAATATCAGTACATGGGTGCCAGGAGCATAAGAGATCCTATGATGGACAGAATGTGTAAATGCAATAGGAGCCATTTTAAGCTGAGTGGAACGGAAGCAGCACTAGAGATAGGAAGGCTGATGAAACACCGTCTTCTACCATTCCAACATACAAAGATTAATTTCTTAACAGGAGAGGGATCACTTGGTGATTCCCTGTTCAGTTCATTCCCTCTGGGGAATTCAGCATTGGACACTGTTGGAAGACAGGATCCTGGGCCAGATGGACCTTTGGCCTGACCGAGTATGGCCGTTCTTATTATAACAGCATAGCTCTGCTTCTTCTCCTCTGTCCCCCTCATCCATTATGTGAAAACATAAAATAATTTGAATTGCTCTGGAGTTTTATAATTGTGCTGTATTCATGGGCAGAAAGAATTGGGCATATGTGTTTCATATGAAAAATTTTATCTCCATAGTTCCTGGCTTTTTACTTATAATACATATTACCTACCACACCTCAACAGCAATAATTCATGTCTTACCTGTTTGTTTTTGTAAGGGACCATATTCAAGAGCAAAAGAAGAACAAACGAATAGGTGCTTATTTGCATTCTGGGATGAATACATTATGAGACCACAAGTCACATTCAGAGCTGGGTTAAAAAAGTTGAAATTCTATTGACTTTGACCATACCAACTTACTTCAGTTCTAATTTTTCCCTTAGGCTTTGTCTACACTGCTGGGTTTTCGCTCAAGAAGCTTTTTGTCGAAGAGATCTTCCGCAAAAACTTCTTGAGCAAAAGTGCATGCACACCTCAAAAGCGTATCACAAAAGCGATGTGCTTTTGCGCAAGAGAGTGTCCACACTGCATGGACACTCTTGCGCAAGAAAGTTCTGATTGCCATTCACAGAATGGCCATCAGAGCACCTGTGCTTTTTCTGATAGGCTCTTTTTGTGCACGTAACTCATGTTGAGCGTCCACACAAACCTTTTTGTGCAAGAAGTTATTCATCATAGAAGGAGGTATACCTACACCACAACAAGCCCTCTATTCTGCCGTTTTACAGTAAATTTTCTTGTGCAAAAATGTGCTTGAGTTGTGGATGCTCTGTGGGTTTTTGCACAAAAATGGCTGGTTTTGTGCAAAAACCCTGTAGTGTAGACATAGCCTTAGAGCAGGGATGGGAAAAAGGGCCTCCACGAGCTGGATGTGGCCCTCCAACAGGTTTATCCGGCCTGCAGTGGCCCTGCCGCTCCCCCGCCCCCAGACCAATTAGGGCCTGGGGGCGGGTGAGCGTGCAAAGCTTCCTCCTGCCCTGTGAGCAGCATGCAGCGCTTTGAAGCACTGCGTGCTGCTCGCAGGGCAGGAGGAGACATCATGTGCTCCCCAGCCCCCAAGCCCTGATTGGCCTGGGGGCAGAAGGAGTGTGCAAAGTTTCCTCCACCCTTCCCCCCACCCTGCAAGGAGCGCATAGCACTTCGAAGTGCCATATGCTCACGCAGGGCGGGAGCAGGGCGAGGGAAGATTTGCACAGCTCTCCCACCCCTAGGCCAATCAGGACTTGGGGGCGGGGGAGTGCGTGATGTCTCCTCCCGCCCTGCGAGCAGTGCGTGGCACTTTGAAGTGCCACATGTTCCTCACGGGGCGGGGTAGGGTGGCAGGAGGCTTCCCGCGCTCCCCATGCCCTCAAGCCAGTCAGGGCCTGAGGCGGGGGAGTGTGTGAAGCCTCTTCCTGCCCTACCAGGGGCATGGGTGCCTAGTGGGAAGGGGGAAAAAAGGGGCTCCCCCTACCCCAGACTAATTATGGTCTAGGGGTGGGGAAGCCCAGAAGCATTCTGGCCCTGCCCCTTCTGGATTAGGTCCTGCCCCTGTCCCCCGGCCCAAAATTATTGCCCACCCCTGCCTTAGAGTCTCAGGGGAGAGAGTATGGTTTGGAGATCTGTATAATGAGAGAGGAAATAGAGGACAAATTCTGCACTTGGATACGAGCACAAAACTCCTATTTATTTTGGTCAGAAACGTGTGTACCTCTCTTTATTCATTAGAATACATGTCTAATGAAATATACATTCTCATGTACAGTTTTCTTACAGCTAGCATATTGTTATAAAAAGTCAAATGAAGGAATTGTGTAGATAGACAATATTACAGAACAATCCCCCAAGCTTATTGTTATCCTTATTCAAATATTTTAATCTTAAAGTCAGTATTCCTTCATTTGACTCACTAAGGAATGGTTAAAGTTTTAAAGGAATTTGGTGTCTCAGAACCAGTTGTTCGGATACAGTAAGGCAAGTATTTTGATTTCTTCTCTTATCACAGAACTGGTGGTTGTTCTTGACAGCACTCAAGTGCTGATATGCAGACAAGCTTTGTGGGAGCAATGAACAGGATCATGACAGTCCTAGAACAGTTTGTCATGACAGAGGTTAAAATGGATATCTGGGATGTGGAATGGGCTCAGGTAGAAGAGAGAGGTAATTTAGTTTTGTCTTCTTCAATTCTCACTACCACCTTCTCAGTCTCCTGGGTAAATATGTAATCAGACAGTTTAGCCAAAAGCTATATAGTTAAGGGGAGAAAACATGCAGAATCAGGGTTTATTATGGAAGTGATTACATGCTCCACATGTGATCATCATCTCATTTCTCTACAACTATCACATTTAAACAGTCTTCTTGCAAGGGTTGAAAACATTTGCAAACTATCTTGTAACCTAAAACTTCAGACAATATAATATTTTAGCCTGCCTGTACTATATATCTTCTGAGCTTCTCATGTGTATGAACAGTAGCACTCATAGACACTGCAGATATACAGCTTCATCTATGGCTTTATATGTAAAGGTTTGGAATATTCTTTTCTATATACCAACCACAGGCTACAATGAAAAAAGTTATTTTAGAAGGCAGAATTATTTTCCAGCAGGAATTTTAGAATTCTTTTCAGATTCCATATAAAGGAAATGTTAATGTACTCTGCTGCTAACATTCAATATGGTGTTCTGGGACCCTCAGTTCCTCTCTGTATAATATACATTTCCTAGATTGTTTCAAGGCTACTTTTTAAAATCCTAAAACCAAAACCTATATTATAAGGCTCATTTAGTCTGAATTGTGTGACAAGGCCCTGTGGCAGAGCTGCTCCAAGCAGTGAGAATTATGCAACAAAAATAGCTAGCCATCTTTCCTAGGATGCCAGCCCTCAAAGGGTCAAAGGGTGTCAAAGGGTGTCTGTCCTGTATTTCTGAGACAAGATCTAATGGTACATCTTGCTCATCTTTGGTATCCTGAAATACAAAGCATCTACCTCTCACTGCCTCCTGCTCTGTCCTGTTAAAGTCAACAGCAGGCACTGAGATGCACTGAACTCGCTCTAGTGGAGAAACACAGAAGCATTAGAGATGGTGCATGAGTACAAAATGTCAGATGGACAAACTAAAAAGCCATTCACCTATAATTTTTATACTCACACCTATCACCAGAACAGGAAAATTGACGTTGTCGAATCAATGGAAAAAATAAATTCAATAAAGAGTGGGATCTTGGCAAAAGGATAGCTATTTGTACACAATAAATGGGACTCTGCCTAAAATTGAACAGCAGCAGATCAACGTTATTTAAATGGTAACCTCTTTCTAGATTCTTAAGATTTTTGAAGCAGGAACAATTTCTTAAAACTTGTCTGCAAAAGAAGTCTAGCAAACTGCTGGTGCTTTCTAAAAATATTAATTGATAAAATAGTCTAAAAATAATGAATAATTCATTGTTGTTTCCGGAAACTTTAAAAAATATTTTTGCAGAAAGCATAAATAAATTTTCCTCCATGAGAAAGTCAATATTTTACAGAGATGTTTGAAACTGTACTGCCACCTACTGGCTTAAATTGATACTGGAAATGATGCTACGTTCTATTTTGACACATTATTTAAAAAATGAAACTCTGAGTGCCTCTACACAGCAACATTATTTTGGAATAACTGATGTTATTTCAAAATAATAAAATGTGCATCTACAAAGCAAGCCATTATTTCAAAATAAAGTCGAGATGGAGGTCTTCTTACTTGGACTCCTGTAACCCTCATTTTATGTGCCAGGGAAGATAATGAAGCAAGTAATTAAGAAAATCATCTGCAAACGTCTGGAAGAAAATAAAGTGATAGGTAACAGCCAGCATGGATTTGTAAAGAACAAATCATGTCAACCCAATCTGATAGCTTTCTTTGATAGGATAACAAGTCTTGTGGATAAGGGAGAAGCGGTGGACATGGTATACTTAGACTTTAGTAGTACATTTGACATGGTCTTGTATGATCTTCTGATCAATAAACTAGGGAAATACAACCTAAATGGGGATACTATAAGATGGGTGCATAATTGGCTTGATAACAGTTCTCAGAGAGTAGTTATTAATGATTCACAATTATGCTGAATGGGCATAACAAGTAGGGTTCCGGAGGGGTCTGTTTTGGGTCCGGTTCTGTTCAATATCTTCATCAGTTATTTAGATAATGGCATAGAGAGTACGATTATTAAGTCTGCGGATGATACCAAGCTGGGAGGGGTTGCAAGTACTTTAGAGGATAGGGTCAAAATGCAAATCATCTGGACAAACTCAAGAAATGGTCTGAGGTAAATAGGATGAAGTGTAATAAGGACAAATGCAAAGTATTCCACTTAGGAAGAAACAATCAGTTTCACATGTACAGAATGTGATTGTCTAGGAAGGAGTACTGATGAAAGAGATTTAGGGATCATAGTGGATGACAAGTTAAACATGAGTCAACAGTGTGACACTGTTGCAAAAAAAGCAAACATGATTCTGGGATGCATTACCAGGAGTGCTGTGAGCAAGGCATGAGAAGCCATTCTTCCACTCTACTCTGCACTGATAAGGCCTCACTTGGAGTACTGAACCCAGGTCTGGGCACCACATTTCAAGAAAGATGTGGAGAAATTGGAGAAGTCTCAGAGAAGAGCAACAAAAATGATTAAATGTCTAGAAAACATGACTTATGAGGGAAGAGTGAAAGAACTGGGCTTGTTTAGTTTAGAAAAGAGAAAACTGAGAGGGGACATGATAGTGGTTTTCAAGTATCTAAAAGGGTGTTATAAGGAGGAGAGAGAAAAATTGTTCTTCTTGGCCTCTGAGGATAGGACAAGAAGCAATGGGCTTAAGTTGCAGCAAGGATGGTTAAACACTGGAATATATTGCCTGGAGGGTTGTAAAATCTCAATTACTGGAGATATTTAAGAGCAGTTTAGACAGACACCTGTCAGAGATGATCTAGATCCGTGGTCCCCAACACGGTGCCCGCGGGCGCCATGGCGCCCACGGGGGCATTTGCATGTGCCCGCCAGGTGCTCGGGGCTGGCCTGGCCCTGGGCACATGGCACACGGTGAGCGCCGGCCCCGGGCGCGCGGCGCTTGGCGGGGGGCGCGCTGGCCCCGGGCGCGCGGTGCTTGGCGGGGGGGCGCTTGGCCGGGGGGGGCGCTGGCCCCGGGCGCGTGGCGCTTGGCGGGGGGGGGGTGCTGGCCCCGGGAGCGCGGCGCTTGGCGGGGGGGCGCCAGCCCCGGGCGCGCGGCGCTTGGCGGGGGGGGCGCCGGCCCCGGGTGCGCGGCGCTTGCGGGGGAGCGCCAGCCCCGGGCATGCGGCGCTTGGCGGGGGGAGCACCGGCCCCGGGCGCGCAGCCCTTGGAGGGGGCACTGGCCCCGGGCGCATGGCTATGGGGGGGCCCCGCCCCCGGGCATGCGGCTATGGGGGGGCCGCCCCTGGGCATGCGGCTATTGGGGGGGGCCGCCCCCGGGCGCGCAAGTGTCCCCGCCCTCTGGCGCCCGGTGGGCGAACGGCCACGCCCCCTGGCGCCCGACAACCTCAAAAGGTTGGGGACCACTGATCTAGATTGTGCTTGTTCCTGCCGTGAGGGCAGGGGACTGGACTCGATGACCTCTCAAGGTCCCTTCCAGTTCTGGTGTTCCATGATTCTATGAGAAATAAAGGAAGTTGAAGGAAGAGTGCTCTTTCCTCGATTTCCTGCTGTATCATCATCATTTTCTTCTTCTTCATTTGTCCTTTGGGCTCCTAATGGAGCATAGGGCCTCCACAGTCATTCTCCACCTCTTGCGATCCTTAGCGATAGCCTTGATTTGATACCACATTAGCCCAGCTGCTTTTACTTCGTCCAGAAAGCTTTGTTGCCATGTTTGTTTGGGACATCCCCTTTTCCTCTTTCCCTTTGGATTCTATTCTAACACGTGTCTCATGATACATTCCTCATAATCCTTACACAGGATATGGCCTGCCCATCACCATTTTCTCTTCTTAATCTGGACCTCATTGGTTTCTGATTTATTTTGGTCCATAAGGTTTCATTTGGCATTCTATCATACCACTTTAGCTGGAGAATGTGTCTAAGGCATTTATTGACAAACATCTGATTTCTCTTAGTGTTGCTCTGGACAATGTGTCACACCTCCGAGCCATACAACAGCACTGATTTCACATTAGAAGTGAAAATTCATAGTTTGGTTCTTATTGAAATGGTTCTTGTACCCCAGACTGGTCGTAGTATGGCAAAGGCTTGTTTCTCCTTTCGTATTCTCACACTGATGTTCTCTTCACTTCCCTCATTCTTGCTGATAACACTCCCCAAGTATACAAATTGGTCAACCTCTTGCACTGCTTTTCCTTCAATTGTAATTTCACCTTCCTGTCTGTTGTTAATGCGCATCAACTTGGTCTTCTCTTGACTAATCTTGAGGCTCCACTGTTTCTTGTAGGGCATCCATCTTCTTTTGCATATTCTCTAATTTATCTGCAAGCAGGGCTAAGTCGTCTGCAAACTCTAGATCTTCAAGTTTCCTAGTTTGAGTCCATTGGAGTCTCCTTCCTGAGTCAGCATATGCTGTTTTTGTGACCCAGTCTAGGACAATCAGGAAGAGTAATGGAGAAAGAAGGCAGCCTTGGCGTATACCTGTTGTGACCTGGAATTTTTCCGACAATTTTCCATCATGGATGACTTGGAAGAAGTATTCTTCATACAGTTTCTTGATGATGGTAATCAGTTTGCCTGGAACTCCATAATGTTGCATGATGGTCCAGATGGACTGTTTGTCCACACTGTCGAAGGCTTTCATAAAGTCTGTGAAGTTGATGTAGAGTGGTGCTTGCTATTCAATGCATTGTTCTACGATGAGCCGAAGTGTTACTATTTGGTCTGTGCAAGATCATCCTCTCCTAAAACTTGCCTGTTCATCTCGTAGTTTGTGGTCTATGGTATCTTTCATTTGTTCCAGGATGACTCTGGTTAATACTTTGCATGGGATAGACAGAAGGGTAATCTGTCTCCACTTTTCCCACAGTGACAGATCACTGGATTTAGGGAGTTTCACTAGGAGCCTTTCTCTCCAATCCTTTGGAATCTCTTCTGTTGTCCATATCAGAGTTAGCAAACTGTGTAGCTGATCCACTATAGCAGCTCCTCCTTCTTTTAATACTTCAGGGCTGTGTCTAGATTGCACCCCTTTTCCATAAAAGGGATGCAAATTAGACACAGTGCAATTGCAAATGAAGCGGGGATTTAAATCTTCCCCGCTTCCTTTGCATAAACATGGCTGATGCTTTTTTCCGGCTCGGGGCTTTGCCGGCAAAAAGCGCCGGTCTAGATGGGGATCTTTCGGAAAATAAAGCCTTTTCGGAAAGATCCCTTATTCCTCTTAAAATCAGGAATAAGGGATCTTTCGGAAAAGGCTTTATTTTCCGAAAGATCCCCGTCTAGACTGGCGCTTTTTGCCGGCAAAGCCCCGAGCCGGAAAAAAGCATCAGCCATGTTTATGCAAATGAAGCAGAGAAGTCGAAATAGCTTAATTCAGCTTTTGGTGCTGTCTACACAGCAGGAAGTTGAAGGAAGAACTCTCTTCCTTTGACTTCCCTTATTCCTCATGAAATGAGGGTTACAGGAGTCCAAGTAAGAAGTCTTTCATCTTAATATTATTTCAAAATAATGGCTTACTGTGTAGACGTGCATTTTGTTATTTCATAATAACGTCAGTTATTCTGAAATAACACTGTTGTGTAGATCTAGCCTGGGATCTGGGCTGGCAGGGACTGCTGGCACCACTCCCTAGAAGAAGGCTTTGCTGATGCAGTGAAGCCACCTCCCTGGGAGCAGAGCAGAGTTGAACTTAAGCACTAGCATATTGGTTAATCGGTTGATTGGTTACACTTGAACATCCCTAGTTAATATGGCACATTCATTATCCAAAGTATTTCCAAATAGCATCAGCTACATTGGGTTTTCTGCACATATCAAACCCAGCCTGATTATCCATCATTATCAAATTGCCACTTATTTGTATCAGGCCAAATCCTGTGGTCTTTATTCAGGTAAAACTCCAGTTTTAAGTAAGAACTCCAGTGTATGATCCATTATAAATATTGAGTCTGGGGCCAAATACTCTCCAATTCAGGAAAGCATTGCTAGTACTCATGTGCCTAACTTCCTTTGAAATCACCATGATATAAACACATTTAAGTATGAGTGTTGCATAAATTGCTGGTTTCGTCCCCTTGGAGGCTAGTCTGATTTACCCCAAGAAGAGAGTCACACTTTCAGGCTGGGTCCAACTCAAGTTTATTGGTTGCAACCAAGGTACGGCTAAGGAACTCAATGTTCAAATCAGAGCCAACCCCCAACATCTCATAGGCAGGGGTTTTTATAGGGTTCACATCTTTCCTGGTTTAGGTGCCTTAACATGATAGGTTACTTCATCTTTGACATTTAGCATTCCTATAGGTCAGGTTAATTTTCCAAATGAGGTTAAATACAGTGCCTACTTGCTGACTTTGCAGTTACAGCTGTGATTACATTCATTCACTTTTGCTGAACAATGGGCAAGCCATACTTCCCTTTTTCCTTTCCTGCTTGAGCCGGTCACAAGTTTAAAGGATGTGGAATCTATCCATATCTCTACTTAACAGAAGACTGGTTTCACTTCCCCTCGTCTCCTTATTATAAGTTATTACCTGTGACAGGCCTTGACCTTTGTCATGTCTTACTCCTATACAAATAGCAAATATATCTAAGCATTAGCAATGTATGTATATTGTACGTGCCCCTCATAGGGGAATCAATGGCTCCGGGGGATTTGACTTCCCTTTTACACATCATGAGTTTAAATGTTGCCTTGAATAGGGATGGATGTAAATAGATGAATAAGCACATTTCTGAATCAGAGTCAAATCCCCCCATGAAATCATAAGTCATCCTCCCTGAAAAAAATAGTGCAAATTTCATGATTCTGATTAAAAATAATTAAGATTCCTATTAAAAATAAAAGTATTTTTCATATGTCATGTCAAGGAAGAAGAAACAATGTCAAGGAAGCAAGGGTTCTTAATGGCCTACTCCTGAAGCATTTCCCATAAAGCAGGGGTAGGGAACCTCTGGCCTGGGGACTGGATCTGGCCCCCAAAGCTAAGCCCCCTCCAGCTTTAGAGAGCCCACACTGGTGCTTCAGCCCCCTGCTGCCTCACCATGAGGCTGGAGCACACAAAATCTATTAGGCTGGTGTGAAAGGGAAATGTGGAGAGTGTCTTCTCATTTGTGTGCCCCAGGACTGATTTTTGAGTGGGTCAGAGGCCCAGTGCCAAGAAAGGTTCCTCGCCCCTGCCATAAGGTCTTATTGATGACAATACAAAGGTAGAGGCTGCAATTATAAGTATTCAATAGGAAACAAAGGAAGAGGATGGGAAGAGATGACTAATGAATCCCACTTTTTATTAAGTTGGAAGGTAAGTGTTTCCCATTGAACTATTTTATTCCCAATGAACTATTAGGTGCATTTACACCACCTCCTGAATGTTTTAAAATACTTTTTTGTACCTAATGTATTTTTCCAAGCAAAATTAATAAATAATAAATAATAAACAGTGAATAATATAGTAAATAATAAACAATAAATAATACTACTAATAATAATTTCAGCCTCGGGCCAGCCCTGAAATCCACACCAGACTTTTATCCATGCAATACTCATTGCAGAATCGGGGCTTTTTATGTCCCCTTCCATCGCTTAATAATTTACACAGGAGCCAAAACAATACGAGTGCTTTGCATCTACCCCTCCCTCTCTCCGATACAGCTGAACAACAATGCTCTACCCGAGTACCCCGAACCCCGCTCTTAGCAGCGCCCCAGCGAGGAGCGCCAAGTTGGATTGCCGCAGCTGGGGAGAGAGAGGGGCGCGGCTCCGGACTCCAGCCCCCACAATACCTCGCACGCTGGCCAAGCCAGCCCCGCAGTGTAAGGGGAGCTGATTGGCGGGAGGGCCGGAGCCTATCGCCTCCCCTCTCATTGTGCGGTGGCAGCTACCAACGTACACACACAAGGGGGCTCTGGGTAGCGGCCGCCGGCCTCGTTCCACCCGCTTCCGGGAGTCGCGGCGTCTTGCGGGTGCAGAAGAGCCATGAACCTGGGGTAAGCAGGGAACCGCCTGGCTTCGGGCTCCTCTGCGCTGGGCGCGCCTTGTCCCCGTGGCCGGGTTCGAGGCGGGGCTGCCAGAGGCAGAGCCAGGGCCTGCGACACGAGGTAACGTGAAGTGTGCGACGTGGCGAGTCGGCGTCTCAGAGGCGCCCCGGCAACGTCTCGTGCGCTCTCCCCTCCCGTGGGTGGTTTTCTCTTTGTTCGGGGCGTTCAGTGGGTGGCTGTGGGTTCCTCGCGACTCGGTGGTAACAGACCCCCAACCGCAGCAGCCGTCGGCTGGAGTCGTAGACTCACCGGATCGTGGGGTTGGAAGAGACCTCAGGAGGCCACTGATCTCCCAACTAAATCACCCCAGCCAGGGCTTTGTCAAGGAAACCTCCCTGCACATGGTGCTGCGTGGAGGGAGGATTCTGGTCTTTGCTCCCAATTTTTCTATCTGGGTTTTTCACCGGTGGTTTTTTTTTTTCTTTCCACAGTGAACACTACTTTATGGGTAGCCCATGGGTGATGCTCTCAGTGGTCAATTTATACGCTGTTATTTTCACTTTTACCTTTTCTGTGTGTTTGTGGCTGCAATGATGGCAGAAGCTCGAAGGGGCAGACACATGTTTAGCATATCTGGCATAGGAATGTGAAAGGTTAACTGGTAGAGGGGCTGGAGAAGCTCTCCACTTGCTGTAGACAGGGTGGGGCCCACCATGGACAGGGACTGCTCCCAGTGTTTGGAGCAGCCTTTGTCTGCGGCTGGTGTGTTGCATGCACGGGCTGCTCCATCAAGGCTGGAGGACCCCCGCTGTGGTGGTTGGAGTGCTCCAGCCTGGCTGCAGTGGGAGGAGGGGGAACAAGAATGATCCCCCTTAATTGGTGACTAGGTTAACCAATTACGTGGGATTTTACATTGCTAATCAGGCATAAAAATACCTTGCAATGCCAGCTACAAAAATGTCATGTGTACATCTGTTCTGACTTTCAGGTGATATTGTAAGTAAGAAGCAGGCAATAGTCTTTCCCATAAATGTAAACACTGGGATTCTCTGATCCAGCAACATCCAGAAAAAAAAGCGTCTAGACTGGCCCGATCCTCTGGAATAAAGCCCTATTTATCCGGAGGATCTCTTATTCCTACTTCAAAGGATCGGGCCAGTCCCAAGCCGGAAAAAAAGCGGCGGACATATTTATTTAAATCCGCGGGGGATATTTAAATCCCCCACGGATTTCCCTATTCCCACTTTCAAAATTAGCATGCCCCTTCCGAAAAAGGGGCCAGTGTAGACGTAGCCAATAAGCGTACTTTCTATCCCAATATCTACATCATTGATGAAGATATTGAACAGTACGGGTCCCAAAACAGACCCTTGCGGAACTCCACTTGTTATCCCTTTCCAGCAGGATTTAGCACCGTTAACAACAACTCTCTGACTACGGTTATCCAGCCAATTATGCACCCACCTTATCGTGGCCCTATCTAAGTTACATTTGCCTAGTTTATCATTAAGAATATCATGCGAGACCGTATCAAATGCCTTACTAAAGTCTAGGTATATGACATCCACCGCTTCTCCCTTATCCACAAGGCTCGTTATCCTATCAAAGAAAGCTATCAGATTAGTTTGGCATGACTTGTTCTTCACAAACCCATGGCATGACTTGTTTCTTCACAAACCCATGCTGGCTATTCCCTATCACTTTATTACCTTTATTACCTTCCAAGTGTTTGCATATGATTTCCTTATTTACCTGCTCAATTATCTTCCCTGGGACAGACGTTAAACTGACCAGTCTGTAGTTTCCTGGGTTGTTGTTCTTCCCCTTTTTATAGATGGGCACAATATTTGCCCTTTTCCAGTCTTCTGGAATCTCCCCTGTCTGCTATGATTTTTCAAAGATCATAGCTAAAGGCTCAGATACCACCTCTATCAGCTCCTTGAGTATCCTGGGATGCATTTCATCAGGACCTGGTGACTTACTGACATCTAACTTTCCTAAGTGATTTTTAACTTGTTCTTTGTGTATCCTATCTTCTAAACTTACCCTCTCTCTGCTTGTATTCACTACGTTAGGCACACCTCCAGACTTCTCGGTGAAGACCGAAACAAAGAAGTCATTGAGCATCTCTGCCATTTCCAAGTTTCCTGTCACTGCTTCTCCCTCCTCACTGAGCAGTGGGCCTACCCTTTCCTTGGTCTTCCTCTTGCTTCTAATGTATTTATAAAAGGTCTTCTTGTTTCCCTTTATGCCTGTAGCTAGTTTGATCTCATTTTGTGCCTTTGCCTTTCTAATCTTGCCTCTGCATTCCCGTGTTGCTTGCCTATATTCATCCTTTGTTATTTGTCCTAGTTTCCATTTTTTATAGGACTCCTTTTTTATTTTGAGATCATGCAAGATCTCCTTGTTAAGCCATGCTGGTCTTTTGCTGTATTTTCTATCTTTCCTACACAGCGGAATTGTTTGCTTTTGGGCCCTTAACAACATCCCTTTGAAATACTTCCAACTCTCCTCAGTTGTTTTTCCCTTCAGTCTTGCTTCCCATGGGACCTTACCTACAAGTTCTCTGAGCTTATCAAAATCTGCCTTCCTGAAATCCATTACCTCAATTGTGCTGGTCTCCCTTCTACCTTTCCTTAAGATCATGAACTCTATTATTTCATGATCACTGTCCCCCATACTGTCTTCCACTTTCAAGTTCTCAACTAGTTCCTCCCTATTTGTTAAAATCAAATCCAGAACAGCTTCTCCTCTGGTAGCTTTTTCAGCCTTCTGAAACAGAAAGTTGTCTCCAATGCAGTCCAGAAACTTATACATTTCCCCTTCCCCACCTCTAATATCATTAACTCACTGGCATTCACCTTCCCCCCCCCCCCCCCCACATCCCCCTTCTGTTCTGTAATGTGATTTGTCCTTTTCATGTGTGTTCATTTTTTTTAAATTGTATCCTTTGGTATATATGGTTGTGACTGTTTTCTTCCATTATTTGATCTGAGGAAGTAGGTCTGGCCCATGAAAGCTCATCATCTAATAAACCATCTTGTTAGTCTTTAAAGTGCTACATTGTCCTGCATTTTGCTTCAGAAACTTATTGGATAGCCTGTGCCCCGCTGTGCTAGTTTCCCAACATATGTCTGGATAGTTGAAGTCCCCCATCACCACCAAATCTTGGGCTTTGGATAGTTTTGTTAATTGTTTAAAAAAGGCCTCATCTACCTCTTCCACCTGGCTAGGTGGCCTGTAGTAGACTCCTAGCGTGACATCACCCTCATTTTTTACCCCTTTTAGCTTAACCCGGAGACTCTCTACACAGCTATCTCCTACGTTCATCTCCACTTCAGTCCAAGTGTGTACATTTTTAATATACAAGGCAACCCCTCCTCCCTTTTTTCCCTGTCTGTCCTTCCTGAGCAAGCCGTACCCTTCCATACCAACATTCCAATTATGCGTCCTATCCCACCAGGTTTCTGTAATACCAATGATGTCATAGTTGTATTTATTTGTTAGGAATTGCAGTTCTTCCTGCTTATTACCCATACTTCTCGCATTTGTATATAGGCATCTAAGATACTGATTTGATCTTGCCTCCCTGTTGTGCCCTGACTCTCCTTTCTCCTTGCCATTATAGTCCGTAGTCGTCCCCCCCCCCCCCATTTCCAACCCATCTCCCAGTCCCGCACATTCAGCCCTTACCTGTGGGCTTTGCTCACCTGTCCCCATCGAACCTAGTTCTAGGATTGGAGAGTCTCGGGGCACTGTAGGGAAGTGGGTGCCCAGGAGCAATTCAGTTGGGCTGCGAGAGGGAGCCAAGCTGGTGCACGGCTTTGTGAGGGTGAAGAGCGAAGAGGCTGTGGTGGGGCAGGGAGGAGCTGGCATGCAACTCAGCTGGGCTGCAGGGTGGAGCCTGGAAGCTGGGGGACGGGGACATTGGCAGCAGGGGGCCTGAAATGACCTCCCCTCATCTGGAAAAATCTCTCATCTGGGACCAGTCAGGTCCTGAGCATGCTGGATGGGAGAGGTCCGACCTATACAAGCTCATGGGCTGGCTCCTGTTCACCAAGGTTAGCCCCTGGTCGGATGCCACCACTGTATTTACCTGCTTCTTCAGCAGGTCTGGGAGATTGCAGCTCCCAGTCCGTGCTGCTTTCTGCAGCTCCCATTTTCGGGGAATGGCAATCCATGGCCAATGGGAGCTGCAATAGCCGGTACCTGTGGCGGTGCAGGTAAATACAGCAGCCGCAGCCCATCAGGGGCTAGCCCTGGTAAACCATGCCATTTTTTTGCCTATCTCTGGTCTAACCTTGTACATTGTTTTGTTTTTGAATGCTGTTGTGTTAACAAAAAAAAAATCTACATTTGTAAATTGCACATTCATGATTGAGAGATTACACTACAGTAATTATCTGAGGTGAATTGAAAAATGCTACAGGTTGGATTTCCCAGACCATGGATGTTCCTGGATCAGGGAGTTCCAGCTTGGAGCCCAGTGGCAGGAAGGGTCTGGCAACTGCGAGCCCTGCTAGGCTGGGAGCCTGATAGGGTTGGCAGCAACAGGGGCTGTTTGATTTTTTTTTAATCAATTGTGGGAGTTAACTGTCATTTATCATCAGTTCTTTTTGTATTGTTTAACAAATCTTCTTTAGTTTGCCACATTATCAGTTATCCCGTTATCCATCTCTTGGACCAGGTCAGAAATCACATATGACCAGGTATGACTGTAATGAAAGATGCCAGCTCAGCTGGTATATTTGACATGTGCAGGCTTAAAGTACATCAGTACTTGAGTATTATGGCAATTTCCCAATATTTGTATATTTACAAGAAGGAATTGCTTAAGTTTTGTATTTTTAATATAAACATAGAAAACCAAGCAATCAGACTTTAAAAAGGTATATGATCTAACTGTTCTGAGGTCACTTTTCTCCTTGTGCGGTGATCTCCCATACTTTACTGATGATGATTTAAGGTATGAAATAATTTAGCTGTTTTTGTTGTGTTACAGAGATGGATTAAAGCTTGAAACTGAAATATTGGATGGAAAACCTAGGCTAATTTTGGCTTCATATGGTATGATTTTTTATTATGTATAATCATTACGTTCACTTGTCTTCAATAAATTTTAAACTTTTATAAAAAGATGATTAATTTTGCTTAAGTGTTAATGTTTTGCATAGTGACGTGAAAGAACTATTCAAGGTTTTTAGGAAATATTCCATACATAGTTATTTATGGGACCTATAATCACCAAAATGTTACTGGCATAGGTTTGTATTTGATTTTCCATAAATCACATGCATTGCCAGCCATATGTACTGTCTGACAAGGGTGGTTTCAGTTATAAATATTAATTGACAAGTCTAAGATAGACTTCGGAAAGAAAGCTGAGACTTTTTTTATATCCAGAGACAAATTGATCATTATACACAGATTTGAGGAATACAGCCATATTTTTACAATGCTGTCTTTAAATGGATGGAGCATGGTTTTGTTTTGTTTTGTTTTAATTGGGGGGATGTTTTTTGTAAACTTAGTTCGTTCTAAGTTACAAAACAGTGCAGCTTTCTCTGAGGTATGGAATGAATTACTAACCACAGGACAATACTTTATGAACATTTCTATTTTAAAAAAACAATATATGTAAGTCACATCTTTTTGTTGCTGCTGAGATGCAAAAATCTCTTTTCCAGTATTAGTTTATTATTAAATGGCTCTAATGGAAAGTATTGCTTTTACACTAATATCCCAGCATCAGTTAATATGGTTGTATTTCTATTAAGATGGCCACTGGGAACCATTCTGATTTCTTGAAGGGTCAGCTATCCGTATTGCTGACTAGCACAGGGATTAGTAAAAGATATGTTTATATTAATGTAGGATGTCATAAGTGGAGTGGACAGTAGCATGAGTTGCACAACTTCTTGAGTTTAATCATTCACTAATGTACCCTAAGTCTGATGTTCAAAATAAAGCATTGCTATTTTATATCTAAGTATAAATCCCCTTCCCCAAAATCTCCTAGGGTTTACTACATGGCTGCCAGAAGCCTGAAGATCTCTGCCCTTGCCCCTCTCTTTCATCTTCTACATTTTTCATTTTTACCATATTTTTGGCCAGTGAAAATTTTATGGGATTACTTTTTGAGCCAATCAGTCTGCTTTAGACTGGATATGTGAAATCCTGTTTAAAATGTTAACTGGTTAAACTATATGGCTATCCAGCCTGCTGTGTTGCGCTGTGGGCAGGGGGCTGCTGAAGCAGCCCCCCACCTGCAGCATGGTGCTGTGAACCTGTCCAGGCTGGAGCAGCCCACCACACTGTGGGAGGAGGGCTGCTCTGACTAGGCAGGGCACTGACTAACCAGTTACCCCAGTAAGCATGCTGGTAAGGCAATGCTTACTGGTCAACTAGTTACCTCTTTATAACCCTACTGTAGACATTGTTAACCACTTTGGCACTCTGTCCTCCTCCTCTTGCTTTTTCCTTCTAGAATGTAGGTGTTACATCTGGCAGTCTCCTCATCTTTATGGGCTTCACTGATGGATTGGAATCAGCAATCACCCCAAAATGCTCTTACAAAGCAAGATTGAACACTGCCACTGGATTGGCAATGAATTAAAAATTTAAAATACAAAATCATGTCCAAGAAAAGCTTTTCTTTTTTTATAAAGTGCATGAGACTGATGTATAAAGAGCCAGGGATATTCGAATGTGTAAGGAGCAAGGATATCCAGGCTACGTTTATGAGAATCTCAATTTTCTATACAATATCAAAGCTTTCCAAACACCAGTGAGACATTAATCAGGAACCTCTTGTGGTGGCTTAAGAGACCCAGTTTCAAATAAATTGGTGTGTGTTTGGGGGGGGGGGGCATTTCTTACACAGTAATGTAGAGAGAACAAGCCATTTAAATTAAAAAGACAATTAAAAATTGGATTCAGAAAAGAGCTACCAGAATTAATCAAGGTTTGGAAGAGATGTTTTATAGTAAGAGACTAAATAAGATAATTGTGTTTAATTTATCCAAGAGAAGGTTAAGAGATGACTTGATTATAGTCTACAAGTATCTACATAGAAAAGAGATTTTTGATAGTAAAAGGGTGACTTAGTATGTGGCAAGCCAGGGTGTGAATATATAACATGCTAGCCTTCCACACACCAAGGGCTTGTCTACATGGCTTAGAAAAGTGCTGTAGAACAGTGGTTCTCAAACTTTTGTACTGGTGATGTCTTTCACATAGCAAGCCTTTGAATGTGATCAACCTTATAAATTAAAAGCACTTTTTTTATATATCTATAACACCATTCTAAATGCTAAAGACAAAGTGAGGTTTGGAGTGAAGGTTGAGAGCTCATGAAACCCTCTCTTCCCTCACACCCTGGTCATGTGGTAACCTTGCAACTAATGTTCCCTCCATATTTTCCATCAATGTGTGGAATAAATTTTGTTGTGCGCACCAAGGCATATGTGGATGTGCACCATCAGTAGAAATACATGCTGCCAGCAATGGGTGGCTGCAAGTGCTCAGTCAGTCAGCTGGGTGGCATTTGGATCTCTCTTGAGCAACAGTCCAAGCACACAGCTTACAGTGAACACTGCTTGCAACCCCCAGCTTGAAAATCCTTTCTCTAAAGAGCTGCAATTTGTAGAATGCTCTAATATGTTGTGTTCTAACTGCCTTTATTAGATCCTGTACATAACTATGTTTTTACAAGCTAGGTTCCTTTTGGAATGGGCCAGGAGGGTCAACTCAGGACAGTTAGTCCTGTAGCACCTTTTGTGGGCAAAGACCCACTTTGTCCGATGCATGTCTTTGCCCACAAAAGCTTATGCTCCAACAAATCTGTTAGTCTATAAGGTGCCACAGGACTCCTCTGTGCTTTTGCAGATTCAGACTAACACAGCTACCCCTTTGATACTTGATTCAGGACAATTAGTGTTTTACAAATCATACCCCTTAAGAGCCCTTTGCCATGTTGGGTAGACAAGCCCTAAGTTGACCCTGCTGCTGCATGCTAAGGTGACATGTGGGCTACGTCTACTCTGCACCTCTCTTGTGCAAAAGCCAATGCAAAATGAAGTGCGGATTAGCATATTGCCACGCTTCATTTGCATAATTAATTAGGGGCCTTTTTGCACAAGAGGCTTTTGTGCAAAAAGGAGCTGTGTGGACAAGCCCAAAGGTATAATGAGATCCCAAGTGAGAAGCTGATGGTAGACAAATTCAAACTAGAAATAAGGTTCACGTTTTTAAAGAAAGAGCATTGGAACAGCTTACCTAGGTTTATAACGAATTTCCCTTCAGTTGAAGCCTTTATTTAAGTATTGGATATGTTTTTAAAAGTATGCTGCATTTAAGAGAAGTTTTTGATGCAAAGATTACAGGTAAAGTTTTTTGGACTGTATTAGGCTAGAGGAGAGATTAGATAACCATAATAAAATTATAGCTTTTAAAGCTGGTGGGATCATGAATTTCTCAGGTTGTGGTTTTCAGGGAAGTTAATTATTGAAGACTTTTCTCGTGTTTTTATTTTTTGTTTTGTTTTGTTTTTGCAGTGGGTAAATCAAAATCCGCAGTGAAGGTAAGTCTAGTGTGTCTAAATATCTGTGGTCAATGTTGATTAAGAAAGAATGAAGTTCCACTGTCAAAACTCCTGGTAGCTGACAAAGTAGGTAGGATTAAGATGACTTGAAATCCTCTATCTCTGGAAAATACACTTCATGGAGTATGACTAAAATTTTAGACAAATTGTCAGAAGAGAGATTGAAAAAAAGACAGTAGTATAGTGAATTTTATTGGATAATGTTTCGATGATTAAGTGATTAATTGGAAGCCACATAGTCTGAAAGTTGAGTACTAAAGCCAGATTTTCTTGAATCTTATTCCAGTATTTTAACCACAAGGTCATTCTTACTTTCTGAAATACAGGTTGGACCTCTCAAAACCAGGACTCCCTCATCAGGCAACATCCATGATACAGGACAACCACAGGTGTTCCTAGACTGGGGAGTCCTGGCTGGGAGTCCTATTGCCAAGAAGGCTGGTGGCTTGGATCCTGGCATATCTAGGGCTGGGACCAGTTCCGGAGTACCAGTAGCTCAGCAGGGGCCACGGCAGCCCCAGTACTAGGGCCGGGAACGCGGCAGTGGGAGGGTAGGTGGTCAGGGGAGCTGGTAGCAGGATACCTTCTCTGGTCTGGTAAATTCCCTCATTTGGGACGGTCAGGTCCAGAAGCTGAAGGGCAAATGAGAGATTTGTATAGTCAAAACTTACTTTGTTCTGTACTACAAACTGATGTGTGAGTGAGGCCAAGAGAGAAGAAATATGCCTGGTGCCAGCCACACTTTAGAAAATTAATTTTTTAGCCATGTTTAATTTGAAGAAAACAATATGACTTTCAGGAAGAGATGATAAAGAGTTGTGAGTGAGTGACAAGTGAATTGAGTCATTATCACACAGAATGTTTAAGGATCAGGGAAGCAGATGAGACCACCCAAGAACATACATTTGAGGTAGCATGAGAAAGGGAGAGAGAACCGAGGAGGATCTTTGGAGAACTCCTGTAAAGAGATAGAGAAGAGAATTAAAGGAACTCCTATACAGTTAATACGTTTCAGCAACCTTTGTAATGAAATAGCTACCTTGCCTTTTGTCATTCTGATACCTTACTTAGGAACACATTGTACCTTCAGATGTTTGCATACAACTCCTGTTCATATCTATAAAAGTTGCTCATGAGTCTTCTGTGGGATTAATTTACCACTTACTGTGAACCATAATAGCTCAGCCTGAGATGACAAAATCTGATTTTTATGGATTCTAGGTTGCTTTGGAGATAGGATAAGTTGGAGAAGGTGAGAGGAAATATTTTTTTCTATGTACATGACTTCTTACAATTACAAGTGTTAGATAATTCTGTGGTTTTCCTTCAGTTTGCAGAAGTTAGTAGTTTATCTCAGGTAAATACATTTTTCAAGAATATTTACCTGAAAACTGTCTCTCTTCCTAGTTTCCACATCTGTCTGAGCCTTTCATACCTAATCAGATAAATGTGACTTGTAACAATTTAATGGCCTGGCATTTATGGTGCTTATCCAGCTGGAAGACATTCCTACACCACTATGCCATGACAAAAATTGAAATTATTGGGCCTACTAAAGGAAAATTATTCTGTTTTGTTCACCAGAGGGTTTGAAAGCTGACAGTTGAATGCAAACACACTTTAAATCAGGGCTTTTGATCAGAACCAGTTTTTTAAAATTTCATTCTGATTTCTTACTAACAAAAATAATTGAATAATGTAGAGGGGGAATTATCTCTAATACCAACAGCATGGGACAAGTGAGTATACTGTAAAACTAATTTCCATACTGCTTTACTATTCATATTAAAATTAAAAATTAATAATAATGCACACTTGAAGCCAAATCCTCCAAGTGTCATTAGTATTCTTCATCTGGAGTCATTCTGTTCAGTAAACTATGCTTTCTACTAATGTAGCAGAAAAATAATTGGCTCTTAAGTTTTAGACATGAGGTAGAATAAGTGCTTTTACTGTCTAAAGGAAGGAAAATACTAGGTACACCATAGTTTAATCTTAATATCCTGTAAAATGTAAATAAATTCTTGTTGTTTTAACAGATGGGTAATAAAGCTAAAATCCTCAAATATCCATTGAGAACAAAACAGTCTGGACATATTCTGCAATCAACACAAAGTTCCTGTGTCAAGCGTGAACATATTTTATCAAAACCCAGAAGTGAATCGAGGTGGTCAGCAATTAAAGATGAAAAAAACTGTATGATTTTGTCATCTAAAGATTCATCAAAGGAATCCTTAAATAAAAACCATGCTTTTATTATCCAAAAAGATAACACAACTGGAAAGCCTGATTTACAGGTTATCCAAAAAGACAATACTGCAGAAAAACCTAGTTTACAGAACCCTAATAAAATTGCTGTTAAGAAGCCAAAAGAGAAGTCTTCCTTAGCTGAAGATCTAAGGAACAGTTTGGTGTGTTTAACACAAGAGCAACTTGAACAGATTCTGATGACTGTAAAACAAGGAACCAAAATTGAGTGCCAGGCCCAGGAGGAAAAGCAAGAAGAAACAAGTAAGATATATATCCTGAAGCAAAAGTGAAATTTTCTCTTACTGATTGTGTTTAGAAGGTTTGCATTACAGAAATTAATAGCAGATTTTTGAAATAAAAATGAAATGCTTTAACTTTGGGTTTGAATTTCAGGGAGTCTATTCAATAAGTAAAGGTATAGTTTTCAAAAAAAGTTATTTTGTATCGTAAATGTCAAAAGCACTTTTTAAGAAAAAAGAAAATATTTCAGTTTATTTTTGAAAAACAAACATTTTCTATTATAAATTAAAACACTACAAAGCCATCTAAGTTGTAACTGTTTACACACCTGTTAAAATTATATTTTTATATATATATATATATATATATATATATATATATATATATATATATATATATATATAGATATAGTCATCAGTTGTGTAAAGACTGATTCTTGTGCCTTTGTTAGAAAATTAATTTTTCTCGTGTCTGTTTTATCTAAATGTATAAAGATTTTACAAGTTATCCTCTATATAGTTGAAAATCCTCTCTCAGGTACATGACCTAAAGAAAGTAAATGGGAAGTTAAGTAAGTATGGATTGAATAAATGGACTGTAAGGTGGATAGAAAGCTGGCTAGATTGTCAGACCCAATGAATAGTGATCAACAGCTTGATGTCTGGTTGGTGGTCAGTTTCAAGTGGAGTGCCTCTAGGGCTGGTTTTGTTCAACATCTTTATTAATGGCCAGGATGAGGTGACAGATTGCAACCTCAGCAAGTTTACGGATGACACTAAGCTAGGGGGAGCGGAAGACATGTTGGAAGGCAGGGATAGGGTCCAGAGTGACCTAGACAAATTGGAGGATTGGGCCAAAAGAAATCTGATGAGGTTCAACAAGCACAGAGTCCTGCACTTTAGATGGAAGAATCCCAAGCATTGTTACAGGCTGGGGACCAACTGGCTAATACCAGTTCAGCAGAAAAGGACCCGGAGGTTACAGTGGATGAGAAGCTGGATATTAGTCAACAGTGTGCCTTGGTAGCCAAGAATGCTAATGGCATAATAAGGTGCATTTAGGAGGAGCATTTCCAGCAGATCTAGAGAAATTATTATTCCCCCTTATTCAGCTCTGGTGAGGCCACATCTGGAGTATTGTGTCCAGTTCTGGGGCCCCCCACTATAAAAAGAATGTGGATGCATTGGAGAGGGTCCAGCGGGGGGGCAACCAAAATGATTAGGGGGCTTGAGCACGTGACCTACAAGGAGAAGCTGAGGGATTTGGGCTTACTTAGTCTGCAGAAAAGAAGGGTGAGGGGAGATTTGGTAGCAGCCTTAAGGGAGGTTCCAGAGAGGATGGAGAAAGGCTGTTCACAGTAGTGATGGATGGCAGAACGAGGAGCAATGGTCTCAAGTTACAGTGGGGGAGGTCTAGGTTGGATATTAAGAAAAACTATTTCACTAGGAGGGTGATGAAGCACTGGAACGGGTTACCAAGGAAGGTGGTGGAATCTGCATCCCTAGAGGTTTTTAAGTCCCAGCTTGACAGAGCCCTGGCTGGGATGATGTAGTTGGGGTTGGTCTGCCTTGGGCAGAGGGCTGGTCTTGATGACCTTCTGAGGTCTCGTCTAGGATTCTATTCTATTCTATTCTATTCTATTCTATTCTATTCTATTCTGTGGGAAAAGATCACAAGTGAGTATGGATTAAATCCTCCTCCTGAGAGGATCCACCATATAACTGTTTTGGAGTTGACCTTGTTTGGGAGGATAAGTTGTGGTAAGTGCTGTGCACCCATTTAACCTTTTGCGTAAGGACCGGATCTGGTTCACAACAGAATTAATTAGAATGCTTAATTAAGTGAGTGTTTGTGGGATATGGGCCTTTGATGTTTAAATACATTTGAAGATTTTCTATTTCCATAATTATCTTTTGTGTAAGTAATATTTGGAAGTCTGTGCCCAATTGAAAAGACCTGATTTATTCCATCCCAAAGTAGGGATTAAGGATGTTAAATAATGTGTAAAACGTGCAACTCCTGGAAATTTTAGCGGTTATGCATTTACATGTGGGAGGGGGAGCAGGTGAGAGCTGGTGCTTGCCTGCCCCTCCCCCTTGCTGCCTCTGACAGAGAGGCAGCAGCACGGGAGGCAAGTGGCTCTGCAGGAGCCAATATGTATGAGAGCCAGGTTGAAAGCTGCTTCCCACATGTACCGGCTCACATCTGTATCCCCTACCTTACGTGCTGCTACCTCTCTGTCAGAGTCAGCGGCATGGAGGGCAGAGGGGCAGGTGAATCCTGCCTGCCCCTGCCCATGCTGCTGCTCTGTGGGAGGCAGCAGGCTGGGAGAGGCAACTTGGCGTGTGCAGTCTCCTGCCTGTCTCCTTCCATACTGCTGCCTCTCTGTCAGAAGGGTTAGGCAGCTCTGCAGCAGCTGGTGCTTGTGGGGAGCCAACTTTTAAACTGGCTCCCGCCTGTGCCCCCCTACCCCTTGGCACTGCTGCCTCTGTGACGCAGAAGGGAGAGTACAGGTGGCTCTGCTGGCCCCTCATGGGCACGAGTCCTCTTCCACCCTGCTCCTCCTTCTCCCCCCCCCCCCCACTGCCTCTGATAAAGAAGCAGCAAAGGGGGGGGGGGTGCATGTAGTTTTTAGGATAATCCTGTAAATGACTACATGCTAACATCCCTAGTAGCAATGTAAATGGTTATACGCCAGATTTTAACACTGAGAGGGAGGAAAACGAAGTAAGAAAGGATATAGCTGGGGGTAGGAGAATGAACATGAGGAAGGGTGGGGTGGATACTAGTCTAATAGGTCGTATTGGAGGTATAACGTCTGTGCCAAATTGGGTAAAGAATGTGAATGAGGCCAAACAGCAAAAATTAAGATGTTTGTACACCAGTCTGAGGAGCCTAGGTAACAAAAAGGAGGAACTAGAGCTATTGGTCCAGGAAGTGAAATCAGATATTATAGGAATAACAGAAACATGGTGGAATACTAGGCATGACTGGAGTACAGGTATTGAAGGGTATGTGCTGTTTAGGAAAGACAGAAATCAGGGTAAAGGTGGTGGAGTCGCATTGTATATCAAAGATGAGGTAGATCGTAAAGAAATAAAAAGTGATGGAATGGAGAAGACAGAGTCCGTTTGGGCAAAAATCACATTGGGGAAGAAAACTATCAGATCCTCCTCTGGGATAGTGCTTGGGGTGTGTTATAGACCACCAGGATCCAATTTGGATATGGATAGAGACCTCTTTAATGTTTTTAATGAAGTAAATACTCATGGAAACTGTGTAATCATGGGAGATTTCAACTTTCCAGATATAGACTGAAGAACAAGTGCTAGTAGTAATAATAGGGCTCAGATTTTCCTAGATGTGATAGCTGATGAATTCCTTCATCAAGTAGTTGCTGAACCAACAAGGGCGGATGCTATTTTAAATTTGGTTTTGGTGAGTAGCGAGGACCTCATAAATGAAATGGTTGTAGGAGACAACCTTGGCTCGAGTGATCATGAGCTAATTCAGTTTAAATTAAATGGAAGGATAAACAAAAATAAATCTGAGACTAGGGTTTTTGATTTCAAAAGGGCTAACTTTAGTAAATTAAGGAAATTAGTTAGGGAAGTTGATTGGACTAAAGAAATTATGGATCTTAAAGTGGAGGAGGCCTGGAATTATTTTAAGTTAAAGTTGCAGAAGCTGTCAGAAGCCTGTATCCCTAGAAAAGGGAAAAAATTTATAGGCAGGTGTGTTAGACCAAGGTGGATGAGCAAGCATCTCAGAGAGGTGATGAAGAAAAAGCCGAAAGCATATAAGGAGTGGAAAATGGGAGAGATCAGTAAAGAAAGCTACCTTATTGAGGTTAGAGCATGTAGGGATAAAGTGAGAGAGGCTAAATGTCAGGTAGAGTTGGACCTTGCAAAGGGAATTAAAACCAATAGTAAAAGGTTTTATAGCCATATAAATAGGAGAAAAACAAAAAAAGAAGTAGGACCGCTAATTACTAAGGATGGAGTGGAGGTTAAGGATAATCTAGGTATGGTCCAATATTTGAACAAATACTTTGCTTCAGTTTTAATGAGGCTAATGAAGAGCTTAGGGATAATGGTAAGTTAACAAATGGGACTAAAGATAAGGAGGTAGATATTACCATATCTGAGGTAAAAGCCAAACTTGAACAGCTTAATGGGAGTAAATCGGGGGGCCCAGATAATCTTCATCCAAGAATATTAAAGGAACTGGCACATGAACTCTCAGGGGTTGTACCATTTGACTGGAGAATTGCTAATATAGTTCCGGTTTTTAAGAAAGGGAAAAAAAGCGACGCGGGTAACTATAGGTCTGTTAGTTTGACATCTGTAGTATGTAAGATCCTGGAAAAAATTTTGAAGGAGAAAGTAGTTAGAGACGTTGAGGCTAATGGCAATTGGGACAAATTACAACATGGTTTTACAAAAGGTAGATCATGCCAAACCAATCTGATCTCCTTTTTTGAGAAAGTAACAGATTTTTTAGATAAAGGAAATGCAGTGGATCTAATCTACCTTGACTTTAGTAAGGCATTTGATACAGTACCACATGGGGAATTATTGGTTAAATTGGAAAAGATAAGAATGAATATGAAAGTTGAGCAGTGGATAAGCAACTGGTTAAAGGGGAGACTACAACAGGTCATATTGAAAGGTGAACTGTCAGGTTGGAGGAAGGTTACTAGCGGAGTTCCTCAGGGATCAGTTTTGGGGCCAATTTTATTTAATCTTTTTATTGCTGATCTTGGCACCAAAAGTGGAAGTGTCCTAATAAAATTTGCGGATGACACAAAGTTGGGAGCTATTGCCAATTCAGAAAAGGATCGGGATATCATACAGGAAGATCTGGATGATCTTGTAAATTGGAGTGATAGCAATAGGATGAAATTTAATAGTGAGAAGTGTAAGGTTATGCATTTAGGGATTAATAATAAGAATTTTAGTTATAAGCTGGGGACACATCAGTTGGAAGTAACGGAGGAAGAGAAGGACCTCAGAGTCCTGGTTAATTATAGGATGACTACGAGCTGCCATTGTGACATAGCCATGAAAAAGGCTAATACGATCTTGGGATGTATTAGGCGAGGTATTTCCAGTAGGGATAAGGAGGTGTTAGTGCCATTATACAAGGCATTGATGAGACCCCCATTTGGAATACTGTGTGCAGTTCTGGTCTCCCATGTTTAAGAAGGATGAATTCAAACTGGAACAGGTACAAAGAAGGGCCACTAGGATGATCCGAGGAATGGAAAACCTGTCTTATGAAAGGAGACTCAAGGAGCTTGGCTTGTTTGCTTTAACCAAAAGAAGGCTGAGGGGGGACATGATTGCACTTTTTAAATATATTAGAGGGATAAATACTAGGGAGGGAGAGGAATTATTTAAGCTTAATACCAATGTGGACACAAGAACAAATGGATATAAGCTGACTAGTAGGAAGTTTAGACTTGAGATTAGACGAAGGTTTCTAACCATTAGAGGAGTGAAGTTCTGGAACGGCCTTCCAAGGGAAGTAGTGGGGGCAAAAGATCTATCTGGTTTCAAGATTAAACTGGATGGGTTTATGAAGGGGATGGTTTGATGAGATAACATGATCTTGGTAACTAATTGACCATTCATTATCAGTGGGAAATAGGTCAATGGAGGGATGATAGGAGTTACTATAGAGAACTTTCTGGGTGTCTGGCTGGTGAGTCTTGCCCACATGCTCAGGGTTTAGCTGATCACCATATTTGGGGTCGGGAAGGAATTTTCCTCCAGGGTAGATTAGCGGAGGCCCTGGAGGTTTTTCGCCTTCCTCTGTAGCATGGGGTACAGATCACAGCTGGAGGATTCTCTGCGTCTTGGGGTCTTCAAAGTATTTGAAGGCTTCAATATCTGAGATATAGGTGAGAGGATTATTCTAGGAGGGGTGGGTGAGATTTTTGTGGCCTGCACTGTGCAGGGAGTCAGACTAGATGATCATAATGGTCCCTTCTGACCTTAAAGTCTATGAGTCTGAGTTAGCTGGTTACCTGATAAGCCTGCAGGGATGGAAAAGAGTGGTTAAACAGCTAATCAGATAAACTAAATGTTTTACCAGTTAACCGTGATCCCGCTGGAGGGTCCTGCCCAGCTCTGCACCCCGGGTGAGGGCAAGGGGATCCCTGCCCAGCCTTGTGGTAGCTTTGGCACCACTATGCCCAAGGCGGGAGCAGGCGAGATCCCAACCTGGCCATGTGGAGAGGCAGCCCCATCTGCCCCAGCAATCCCAGCCCTACAGCCTGAGTGGGAATAGGGGGACTCTGGTCTGCCCATGCAGAGCAGCAGCTCTGGTTCTGGCCTATCCATGCAGCTAGGCTGGGCATGCCTGGCCTGGGCAGGCCCCTCCAGCAGGATCACGGTTAACTGGTAAAACATTTAGTTTATCTGATTAGCTGTTTAACCACTCTTTTCCATCCCTGCCCCACAGCCAGTTTCATGCTCCAGCAGATTATGTAGTGGGTGTAATATCATAGTAAATACTGGAACATAAAATTAAGGGGCAGCTCTGTTGATTTCAGTGGAACAGTACCAGTTTATACTAGCATTTGGCCCTAAGCATGTCTGTTGAAAGTCTTAACTAACATGCCAGATATGGTTAAGTTCAGTGATGAGGCCACAGTCCATTAGAAACTAGACTGAGGCCATTTCCGTTGCCATTTCCGTTGCCATGAACCTGTTCTTGGTTCTAATTAGTGATGTATATGAGCTAGATTATTTTAAAATAAAACTAGGTTTGATGCTGACAATCTTTCCCCAAGGACGTGATACAGATTGAACCTTTCTCAACTGGGACTCCCTGGTCCAGCAACACTTGTGGTCTGGCAGGACCACGGCCCAGTGGAGAGCCAGGGCAGGAGCCCTGCAGGGACTGGGAACCCAGCCAGGCTGGCTGGCTGCAGGGAGGCCAGTGGCTGGGAACCCTGCCACAGAAGTCTGGCTGAGCCAGTGGCAGGGCGGCCAGAATGCCAGCAGGCTCCGGTGGGACAGAGGTCTGCTGTGGTGGGGCCAGTAGCCCCGTCAGCTGGACTGCAGGGCCAGGAGTCCTGACAGTGGGGCCAGTACTGCCCCAGTAAAGCTGACAGGGTCAGGAATCCTGGCAGCTGAGCAGCAGACTGCCGCAGGGAGGGGAACAGGACTGTGGGCTGCTGGGGCCAGTGCTTCCGTGGTAGGGATGGGAGCACCGGTGGCAGAGCAGTGGTTTGCTGCAGTGAGGCTGAAAGCCCCAGTGGTGGGACCGTGTGCTGCCATAGCAGGGCTACTTGGATGTGTGGAACCTGCCAGGAGGCCAGACTAGGAGCGGAGCTGGGGTTGGGGGCCAGTTGCAGGGGGACAGAAGTGACCTCCCCTGTTCTTTGGGATCACTCAGGTCCTGAGGGTGCCAGACTGGGGAGGTTCAACCTGTACCAGCACTTTAGAATCTATTATTTTTACTGAGAGAAAAGGTTCGTATAGCCTATCCATATGTATGAGACTGTGTTTGTTTCGCTGATAGATTCAGTTTGATAGTCCAAAATTATCTAGAACAAACCGATTTTTCCCTTAGTCCTCTGGAAAACGTTAGATATTTAGACTATTGGGAAAAATTGATTACGTATCATTGAGAGGAAGAAGAAATACATTTTCTTGTTTCAAACATTTCCTGAGTACCTGCTGCATTAATCAGAATTATACCTGCAAGTCATCAGTCCAGTTCAGCTATGCAAGATATTAATAGCTCCTGTTTAATGCCAGTGAAAATTATTCTTAAACTGCCTGCATGCAGGGCAGGATGTGGCAGCAGGAAGGGGAATGGTGAGTGTTTGTGCAAAGGATCCCATTTCTCAAATTTTGGGCCTGATCCTACAAGACCTTTGTGTGCTGAAATCCCCCATAACTTCCAGCAGTGGAGCTCCTTAATTTTGTAGCTGTAGTTGCTTTTTCAGAACGTATGTTAAGATGGACCAATTTTTCTATAAACTCAAATAGGTTCAAAAGAAATATTTCACACTGATTGTTACATATGGGATTGTACAGAAGTGTTGTTGATAACTAAGCTCTGATCTGGCCCAGTGTTTTCTGATATGTCATTAGGAATAGGGTTGTCAAATACTCTCCCAAAAAATACCGAACATGGTGGGGGGGAAAATTGGCTGAGCAAAAAAAAAAGGACCAAACTTGTTGTGGGGGAGGGGAACTCCAGGGGACCAAACTTGTTGAGCAAAAAAAAGGGTCACTGCGCCTTTAAATCCAGCGCTCCACACTCCTCTCTGCCACCACCAGACGCAGTAGGGGAGGTATGTCCCAAGCGGCCTTCCATCCAAGACAAACAGAAAATACTGGACATATTACATGGGGGGTGTGTGTGTGTGTGTGTGTGTGTGTGTGTGTGTGTGTGTGTGTGTGTGTGTGTGTGTGTGTGTGTGATTATATATATATATATATATATATATATATATATATATATATATATATATATATATATATGAATGACAGAGGCCAGCCAATACCAGACACCTGGCAACCCTAATTAGGAACTCTTGTAACCAACTATTATCACATATTGCTTTATTTTCTGTGTTAATTATCTTTTCAATATTTTGTTAATTTAATGGTCTATTTTAAGGATTAGAGCAAGGGAGAGTGATGTAGATAACTACTTTTAAAGGTATTGAACGTTGTTTCATTGATCTTGCACGGGCATACAGAAGATTAAACATCTTTCATCTGTTTTCCCTGAAAACAGCATCCACTATTGATTTTAGTTACTGTACTTACTTCATTATGAAGTCTGTATAACCTGGACTTAAATAGGATGGAAAGAGTTGTGTTCCACATCTGAAGAGTGTATCCTATTGAGACACTTGAAAAAAATTATTTTTGAAAGGTACAATTTGGAAAAGATTTTGAGTCTAGGGATGTTAAAGATTAACTGGTAAGCAGCCTTTGCTGCCCACAGCTGGTGGTTAACTAGTTAAACAGTTTGTTTAACCCATTAATTGTTCTGGATGGTTTTTACATCCCTAACATTGACTCACTTTTGAAATATGAGTTTAGAGTCTCCAAACATGTTAAGAGTAGTTTTCAGATAATTTTAATGACCTCTTGTTATTACAGGTTGAACCTCCCAAATCCGGGACTCTGGTCTGGCAACATCCATAGTCTCGTATGGATGTTGCTGGACCAAAGAGTCCCAGAAGTGGGAGCCAGCCAATAGAACATGCAGTTTCTGAAGTCCTGGCTGGGCCAGCAGCAACTAGGCAGGGGAACCATGGTGTCAGCAGGCCCAGGCAGCTGGAGAGTCTCTGGCAGTGGGGCTGGTGACAGCCAGGGAACTCAAGGAACCCCCTGGCAGCAGCAGGGCTGGGATGGCCGCGCAGCCCTGACCAGGAAACCCCTGGTGGCAGTGGTGCCAGGTGGCAGCTCTGGAACCCCAGTAGCGGGGTCAGGCAGCATCAAAGAGCCTTCACCCCAACTGGGGAACCCCCGGTGTCATTGGGGTCAAGCAGCCAGAGAGCTCCTGGCAGCAGGGGCAGCGGTGGCCTGGGAAACCCTTGGTGGCAGCAGGGCCTGCGGCAGCCAGGTGGCCCAGGGCTGGGAAACGCCAAGGAACTGCTAAAGATAGCGGAGCTAATGGTGTCCAGGCAGCCCTGGCTGGGAAACCCCTGGGAACCCCCCGGCACAGCCAGCAGGCAGCAGGATGAGGAGCCTCAGCCAGGCCATCTATAGCCGGGCAGTAGCAGGGCAAGGAGCCCCAATCCTAACCCTAACCCCAGTCTTGAGAGCCCTAGGGGGAGGAGCCATCAGCAGGGCAGCTAGCAAGGGAGCTGTGACCTTCCCTGGACCAGGGAGATCCGAACTGTATTATTATGCATAGCACAGTGAGGTCCCAGACAAGATCAGGGCCATTTTAATAGATACTGCGTATACATATATTAAGAAACAGTTTATATCCCAAATACCTTACAGTTTAAGGGGGGGGGAGAGAAGGTTTTGGGAGAAAGGAAGCATTATTTATCCTTGCTTTATAGTTGCAGAATACAGGCAGTCCCCGGGTTACGTACAAGATAGGGACTGTAGGTTTGTTCTTAAGTTGAATCTGTATGTAAGTCGGAACTGGCGTCCAGATTCAGCCGCTGCTGAAACTGATCAGTGGCTGATTCCAGGAAGCCCGGGGCAGGGGCTTCCTGTAGTCAGCCACTGGTCAGTTTCAGCAGCGGCTGACTTGGGGACACCTGGGGCAGAGCAGCTAGGGTGCTGCTGGGTTGGTCCAGTAGCGCCGCCGCTCCTCGGCGCTACTGGACCAACCCACCAGCACCCAAGCTGCTCTGCCCCAGGCGTCCTGATTCAGCCACTGCTGGTCAGTTTCAGCAGTGGCTGAATCAGGACGCCTGGGGCAGAGCAGCTGGGGTGCTGCCGGGTTGGTTCAGTAGCGCCCAGAGCAGCGCTAAGGGGCCAACCGGCAGCGCCCCAGCTGCTGTACCACAGGCGTCCGGAGCAAAGCCGCAGAGCACGGGGGCAGCGGGGCTGCCCTCGGGCTCCGCGGCTTTGCTCTGCTTTGCTCCCCGTCTCCCTGGTCTGCAGACCAGGGGAACGGGGAGCAAAGCCGCGGAACACGCGGGCAGCGGACAGCCCAGACGCGTCTGGGCTGTCCGCTGCCCGCGTGCTCCGCCGCTTTGCTTCCTCTCCCTGGTCTGCTGGAGACCAGGGAGATGGGCCCCGTTCGTAACTGCGCATCCGACATAAGTCGGATCTGCGTAACTCGGGGACTGCCTGTAGTCACAAAAGAATTAAGGGATTTTTCCCAAGGTCACAAACTAATCTGTAGTATGGATGTCAACATGTAGACAATGACACGATTAACCATTAGCCTGTGTTTATTGGTTAATCCTGTTGACTGCATGCATCCTTCCCCTTCCTTCCTGTTGCCTCTGTAACTGGAGGGGGAAGAGGCGGGGGAGGAGGCAGGAGCCAGTGCCTGTGGGGAGCTGGCTTAAAGCTGGCTCTCCATGAGCGCTGAAACCTCCTTCCCTTCCCACACTTGCACTGCTGCCTCTGATAGAGAGGCAACAACGAAGAGGGTATGGAGTTCAGACAGGAGCCAATATGCACATTGAGCTGGCTCCACAGACTTGCTTGTTCCGCCTCCCCTTTGCTGCCTCCTATAGAGGCAGCGGTGGGGAAGGATGCAGGAGCCAGTACCATCTGCCCCTCCCCCCATGCTGCTGCCTTTATCAGAGGCTGTAACCTGGGGGCGGGTCTGAGAGGATGCTGCAAAGCAGCCTCTGCCTACTGTGGGTGGTCTGAGCTCCCCGTGAAGAGAGGTTGCTCCACGTTAGTAACCCCTGTCTTCAGGGAGCTCGGACCCCTGGTAGACAAAGGCTGCTACCACGCCATGCTGCTGCCTCTGATAGAGAGGCAGCAGTGTAGGGTGACGGGGGGCTCGCCAGGGGTGGGGCTGGGAGCGCACTGGCTGCGGATTCACCTCTGAGGACTATCAAATAGTCGTGTAACTGCTACAATTTGATGCGGTTACATGACTATTCAGTTGCAGGCTATCTAACTTCCCTAATTTGTAGGACAATGAATTGATGTCTTCTCAGTTGTAGTTCAGTTCTTGAACTGCAGTGCCATCCTTCCTGTTGCACAAGATAATATCTTAGTGCAAACTTATTTACCAGAGTTTGTGCCCTAGGTTACTTAAGAAGAATCTAAGTAGACCCTTAGAAAGCAAAATTGCAAGCAACTCAATCAACACTTAATGCAGATTTGAATCCTTTTATTTGAATTTGAATCATTGCCCTGTGTTGAAGTTATGTGGCATTGCCCCACTCTAGAAGAAATTTTAGAAATCCTTATACTCCAGGAGACAGAATACTTAGCCAGTGCTCAGACAAGTGCTTCTATTGCTTATTGTCACTCCTGTGTATGTGTGCCCTTCTTAAGTGCAGTACTTAGTGGTATTATCCCTTTACAGTTCTAGTGTTCACGTGAGCATCAGCTCCACTGATTTGAATATAAACTATTGTACACAATATGGAGTGACAATCTAGTGCTATATTTATTAACATGTACATTATATTTTGTAGGCCAAAACAAAAACAATTTGTATAGCACTGCTGCCAAGCAGGCAGCACAAGAAGAGAACATTATGGGATTACTTCAAAAAGCTGGTGAAGTTTCATCTGTCCCAAATGAAAATAATTATGCCTCAAGCAGAAAACAAGAAGCGTCTGAGCAGACTGAACAGAAAGTTATGTATGTAGAATCTATTGAATGAATCATCCAAAATAACTTTTTTATTCTTGTATCCTATATTAAAATTTCAATATGAATACAGGCAGTCCCCGAGTTACGCGGATCCGACTTATGTCGGATCCGCGGTTACGAACGGGGCCATTCCTCTCCCTGGTCTCCAGCAGACCAGGGAGAGGAAGCAAAGCGGCGGAACACGTGGGCAGCGGACAGGGCTGTCCGCTGCCCACGCGCTCCGCGGCTTGGCTCTGCTTTGCCCCCCTGTCCCGTCCCCCTGGTCTGCAGACCAGGGGGATGGGGGGACGGGGGCAAAGCAGAGCCAAGCCGCGGAGCGCCCGGCCAGTGGGGGGGCAAAGCAGAGCCAAGCAGAGCCAAGCCGCAGAGCGCGCGATCAGCTGACAGCCCAGACGCGTCTGGGCTGTCAGCTGGCCGGGCGCTCTGCGGCTTGGCTCTGCTTTGCCCCCCGTCCCGCTGGTCTGCAGACCAGGAGGATGGGGGGGGAGCAAAGCAGAGCAAAGCCGCGGGGTACGCGGGCAGCGGACAGCCACGGCGCGTCTGGGCTGTCCCGCTGCCCCCATGCTCCGTGGCTTTGCTCCGGACACCTGTGGTACAGCAGCTGGGGTGCTGCCAGTTGGTCCCGTAGCGCCGCTCTGGGCGCTACTGGACCAACCGGGCAGCACCCCAGCTGTTCTGCCCCAGGCGTCCTGATTCAGCCACTGCTGGTCAGATTCAGCAGCGGCTGAATCAGGACGCCTGGGGCAGAGCAGCTTGGGTGCTGCTGGGTTGGTCCAGTAGCGCCGAGGAGCGGCGGCGCTACTGGACCAACCCAGCAGCACCCCAGCTGCTCTGCCCCAGGCGTCCCCAAGTCAGCCGCTGCTGAAACTGACCAGTGGCTGACTACAGGAAGCCCAGCCGCTGATCAGTTTCAGCAGCAGCTGACTTGGGGATGCCTGGGGCAGAGCAGCTTGGGTGCTGCTGGGTTGGTCCAGTAGCGCCGAGGAGCGGCGGCGCTACTGGACCAACCCAGCAGCACCCCAGCTGCTCTGCCCCAGGCGTCCCCAAGTCAGCCGCTGCTGAAACTGACCAGTGGCTGACTACAGGAAGCCCAGCCGCTGATCAGTTTCAGCAGCAGCTGACTTGGGGATGCCTGGGGTTCTTAAGTTGAATCTGTATGTAAGTCAGAACTGGCGTCCAGATTCAGCCGCTGTTGAAACTGATCAGTTTCAGCAGCGGCTGAATCTGGACGCCAGTTCCGACTTACATATAGATTCAACTTAAGAACAAACCTACAGTCCCTATCTTGTACATAACCCGGGGACTGCCTGTACATTAGTAATAAAATAGAATGAGTAGTTTTAATGTAAATAAATAGCTAATTTTTAAAGCAGAGGTGCCTAATTTTAAAACAAATTAATTTTGTTTTTTTCTTCAGTAAGAATTCATGGAAACCAGCTGACATGTTCAGTACCTTAGGTGAAAGAGAAAGGGATAAAATTTTATTAGAAGCAAGGAAGCTCCAGTGGAAGAAGGAACTAGGTATGCATTAGCATATAATTTGCCATATTTATATTAAGCAATGTGTTATGCTACAACGTTGTCTGTATTAAGTTACCAAAGCTGTAACTTTTTCTATTTATAAAGGTGTAAATCTATTTATCACTAGACTTGAAAAGCATTTTAAATATTCTCTACCGTTTTTGGGTTTTTTTTTTCTTTTTGTAAAACATTTTCTTGAGCTTCTTATTAGTTTTGGCTAAAATAGGTTTTTATTTTTAAAATCTTTCCTTGTTTTATTTCAGACAGTTTGCATGCATGTAAAAAAATATTTATCCTTACTTTGATGCCTATGCTAGGTCAAGAATTGACAAGAGTCAGCTTATGACTTGTCTTTCATATTCAGCATATACATGGCTAGTAGAGCTTGTGGAGCAGGCTAGAGCGTTCCACAGAGCAGCTATCACTTTCACTCCTGATGCAATAGCATTCTGTGACTGTGCCATGGCCTATAGAAAATCAGGGCACAGGTTCTCCCCAGTTATTCCTCCTTTTGTCTTTTAACACACCTCTTTCCTTCTCTAGTCTGGTCCTACCTGGAGAATACTTCTGGGATGTGGACCTGCAGCAATAACAGCACTGAAGTTTTCTGTGCTGTGTATTTTATCTGATGGCCTGATGTCTGCCCCTTGGCTCTATTGCAGCAGCCTATCTGGCACAAAAAGTCATAGCATAGCACTGAATCTGATCCTCAAGTTTCAATTACTGCAGAGTCAGCAGGTAGAAAGCAAGCACTATTTTGTAGGGAGAGGAAATGATTTAGAAAGGGATATAAATTTGGTCATTTTAAAACAGACTTACAGGAATTTATACTCTGTCCCTGCTGTCCAAATTCTGAACACCATTGTGATGTAAGCTCTTTTTAAATGTAACTATTTATTAGGGCTGTCAAGCGATTACAAGTTTTAATAACGATTAATCATGTGCAACTCCCCTTTGAAACGCCACAGCAGTGTTTCAACAGGGCAGTGCTTCACAGAGCTTGGGATCAGCTGGAGTTCCCAGCTGACCCCAGGCTCCATGCAGTGCTACCCTTTTAAGGCTCCGGAGCGGCACTTTAAAGGGGCAGCCCAAGTGGAGCAGGGAGCAGGTAGAGTCCCCAGCAGATCCCTGGCTCTGCGTTGCAAAGCCCCTTTGAAGTGTTGTTCTGGCACTTTAAAGGGGCAGCGCATTAGGAGCCAGGGATCAGCTGGGGACTCTACCTGATCCCTGCTCCACTTGGGTTGCCCCTTTAAAGTGCCAGGTGACCCCCAGCTCCTAATGCGCTTCCTCTTTAAAGCGCCAAAACAGCACTTCAAAGGGGCTTTGCAACAGGGGAGCCGGGGATCAGTCCCCAACTCCGCAATGCAAAGCCCAGAGCAGCACTTCAAAGAGACTTTGCAACGCGGAGCCGGGGATCAGCTGGAATCCCCAACTGATCCCCAGCTCCTAATGTGCTGCCCCTTCAAAAAGGTAGCGCAGCATTAACGCCTACAATTAACGCGTTAAAAAAAATTAACACATTAATCCTGTCCTGTGTTAATCGCAGGCATTAACACAAGTCAATTGACAGCCCTACTATTTATATTTGTCCTTGAATTGATGTTTTCAGGAACACAAGATATTTTAAGATAACTGACAATTCCCAATCTAATGAAGCCATGAATTGACACAAAGCAGATTTTGTTTAACCTGGATGTAATTTGTTCTGGTCAAAAAGCTCACTAAAATCTCCCACTATATTTCTGGGTTTGAGCCTGCATGGTGATACGTGAATTATAATCTGATATAAATTATTTGGATTCAGTACACTCATAAAACCATATAGGCACAAAACTAACAACAAAGTGAAGAGAATTCAGGACTTGTATTTCTTAAGCAACACATGCATTATTTTTGATAAATATTTCCTCAGTCAAACTGATAGTCCTTCGCAATTTTATCCTCTCTGTTGTCTCCTGTTTCCACATCCTCTGCAGCCATCTTTCACACAGAGCCTTTTAACACTTACAACAAACATATGGTTAGAAAGATTAATCAAAGTCCAATTACCCATCTTAAGTTATTTACACTGTTTTTATATACCTGTACTGCATGTTGCTCTTTTTTGAAATTGCAGTTATTTATATTTAATTTGTCTAACAAAAATTTGTTTTAAAGACGAACAGATAGCTTTAAAGAAGAAACTAAAAGAAACTTTGGAGCAACAGACAAAATACTACCATTGGGCAAAAACGGATGGTGATAAAATCCATTTGGAAAAACTGCACACCGTTAATCAAGCTAAAGTAAGGCTAACAAGGAACCGTTCACTAAAAGCTTTGTTTCTCTAAGAGAACAAATTGGTTTTAGGTTTTTTGTAGTGCTATATTTTGTTCATATTTCAAATTTGCTCTATAAAAGCTTGTTTTGAGTGTGTATCCACTGATTATTTGCAAAATTTGCATTTAGGAATAAATCCCAGCACACAGGTCACATTATTAGATTGTGCACTTGGAGATTCTGTTTCTTCTCCGTGGTAGTAGCACAGTAGCGAAGATCTTTGTGTGGCCTAACAAATAAGGGATGTTAGACACTGGGTAATAGAATAGTTGAGTAACTGCATGAATTCTTATCAGTTACTTGACTATTCTGTAGCCCTCGGAGATGGGGCCAGCAGCCAGTGCAATCCAGCCCCACTCCTGGGCCTGCCGTGGGCAGAGGCTGCCCCATGGCAGCCTCCCCTGCCCCCACCCCGCCACGCTGCTGCCTCTGATAGAGGCAGCAGCCGTAGGGGTAGGCGCCACCGTGGAGCTGGTCCTGGGAGGAATCGGCTCGTAAGCTGGCTCCCCCCAGTACTGGCTCTTGCTACCCCTGATACAGAGGCAGCAACATGTGTGTGGGGGGGTAGAATGTGAATAGTCGAAAAGATTGACCAATATGCATAGGCCTACTAACAAAGCTCTGAAGGACATTTATGGTGTGGGTGGGGGGGGGGAAAGATGGCCAATGAGTCCTGCCAGCTGGGGGGGGAGAAGGGGAAGGGAAGCAATTACTCTAGAGGACAGCGATTCTAAAGGGCTTCCTGGCTGTTGCTGTCACTGCACAGCTCTCTCCGAAGTCCTGCATCGTATGTTCAGAGGGTGGACTGGGGAGGGCTGACTGGCTGTCCTACCCCTTCTGCTTGAGGCTCTACCCCTTCCAGGAACACAGAGCACCCTCCCTGCACCTTGCTCAGTCCCTTCCATCGCCAGTGGTTCCATGTCTACTCTCTTGTGTGTCTTGCATCAGACCCCTTCAGTGCTGCCACCAAAAGCCTATGTAGAACTTCATGTCAAGATTCATGCAACCAGCTTCTTAACTTTATACTTTGCCTACAACCAATAATTTGTGACTTTTTGTTTAGACTGTAACTATCTTTAATTCCTACCTATGTACTATGTTCATTCTGACATTTCTTTCTAACATTTATTCTTAATTTGATTTTTCCTCTCTCGTTGTTCTTTGGTTTGATAGGAATAAAACAGTACAGGCAGCCCCGGGTTACTTACAAGATAGGGACTGTAGGTTTGTTCTTAAGTTGAATCTGTATGTAAGTCGGAACTGGCATCCAGATTCAGCTGCTGCTGAAACTGATCAGTTTCAACAGCGGCTGAATCTGGACACCAGTTCCGACTTACATACAGATTCAACTTAAGAACCCCAGGCATCCCCAAGTCAGCTGCTGCTGAAACTGATCTGCAGCTGATTCCAGGAAGCCCGGGGCAGAGCAACTCTGCCTCAGGCTTCCTGTAGTCAGCCGCTGGTCAGTTTCAGCAGCGGCTAACTTGGGGACGCCTGGGGCAGAGCAGCTCGGGTGCTGCTGGGTTGGTCCAGTAGTGCGGCCACTCCTCGGCACTACTGAACCAACCCAGCAGCACCCCAGCTGCTCTGCCCCAGGAGTCCTGATTCAGCCGCTGCTGAAACTGATCAGCAGCGGCTGAATCAGGAGTCCTGGGGCAGAGCAGCTGGGGTGCTGCCCGGTTGGTCCAGTAGCGCCAAGGAGCAGTGCTGCGGGACCAACCGGCAGCGCCCCACCTGCTCTACCACAGGCCCCGGGCTTTGCTCCACGTCTCCCTGGTCTGCTGGGGACTAACACCTAGTTTGAATTAAGTAGTTCGAATTAAGGGCTGTGTAGCCACTTAATTTGAACTAGTGGGAGGCTAGCCCTCCCCAGCTTGCCCTGGTGGCCACTCTGGGCACCACCAGGGAAATTCTTCTGCCTCCCTTCCAGCCCTGGAGCCCTTAAAGGGGCATGGTCTGGCTACGGTGCCCGTGCCAGGTGCAAGCCTGCCAGCACCCAGTCAGCAGACCCTGCACCTGGCACGGGATGAGTCAGCCACCCGCTGTCACCCAGCCCTCTGCCTCTTCCCAGGACCAGGCTGGCGGCTCCCAGGAGCCTGCCCGGGGCCGCAAGAGGCGGGCGCCCGCCTGGTCTAGTGAGGACATAGTGAACCTCATCCATGACCACTGCACTAGGCATAGGAAAGTGGCCGTTTAGGGCAGGATAGCTGCCAGCCTGGCCACCGAGAAGCAGGTTTGCATGAAAATCAAGGTGGTCCAGTGAGACCCCCGACCCTGAGCTTAGAACGGCCATACTGGGACAGACCAAAGGTCCATCTATCCCAGTAGCCTGTCTGCCGACAGTGGCCAACACCAGCTACCCCAGAGGGGATGGACCGAAGACAATGACCAAGACAATGTCTCGTGCCATCCATCTCCAGCCTTCCACAAACAGAGGCCAGGGACACCATTTCTATCCGCTGGCTAATACCACTCCATGGACCCAGCCTCCATGACTTTCTCACTTCTCTTTAAACTCTGTTATAGTTCTAGCCTTCACAGCCTCCTGCAGCAAGGAGTTCTACAGGTTGACTATTTGCTTTGTGAAGAAGAACTTTCTGTTATTAGTTTGAAGCCTGCTACCCATTCATTTCATTTGGTGTCCTCTAGTCCTTCTATTATGAGAACTAATTATGAGAACTTTTCTTTATGCACCCTCTCCACACCGCTTGTGCTTTTATAGACCTCTATCATATCCCCCCTCAGTCTCCTCTTTTCTAAGCTGAGAAGTCCCAGTCTCTTTAGCCTCTCTTCATATGTTCCAAACCCCTGATCAATTTAGTTGCCCTCCCCTCTTCCACCCTCTCTCTTCCCCTCTCCCACTTCCTTTTCCCAGTCTCTCCGAGTTTTGCTCAATAAAGAGAGTTTCCATTTTTGAACACACGTGTCCTTTATTTTGTACATCAGGAAGGGGGGCTAGGGAGGGGTAAGTGGAAGGAGGTGAGGGAGGAATGGGTTACGAGCCCCCGATGGGAAGGACTGGGGTGGCTCTGCGGGATCCTCGGGGTGGAAGCTCTCCTGCTGCCCCCCGATTGACCTCCCCCTCCAGGATGGCAGCCTGCGGCAAGTGCAGCTGGGCTGATGGCTGAGTGCTGTGATGTGCCCAGTGTGGGCATTCAGGGCACTCCAAGCCAGGACTGCTTTGCTGTCCCTCATCGAGTTAGACAAGTGAGCGGGGAACCCCTGAGAACTGTCTGTCCGGGGTGGGGGTTGGGTCCCTTTAAGCACAGCCCTCGGCTAGCCTGAGACAGCAGCTCCACGCTCCAAGTCCTAATCTGATGCCCTGCCGGCACTGCTTCCGGCCATCCTTAACCTCGGTTCAGGGTCCACTCAATGTGGACATGCTAGTTCGAATTAGCAAAACGCTAATTCGAACTATTTTTAGGTCTAGATGCACTAGTTCGCATTAGCTTAGTTCAAATTAACTAATTCGAATTAAGTTAGTTTGAATTAGTGCTGTAGTGTAGACCCTCTATGTCTAAACCAGTAGTAAGAGAGACTGAGTAGGATGGATCCTCTACTTATAAATTTATTTCACAGATTTAGTACCTAATATGCCTTGACTTAGGAAGCGTGTCTTCTGGAGGTTTAAAAATATATTTGCAACCTGATAAATAAGTGATACAGGCAGCCTCTTGGGAATATAACCAGAATGGACTGGGTATCATTCTGTCCATTTCATTGGACTTCGTTAAGCAGAATTCTCAAGTTATTGCTTTCTTTGTAGCATTCAGAATCAATTGAAAGTTGTTCATCTTGGGATTTGACATGGTTTTTTTTTCCTGTCTTGTTGGATATTTTTAGAAGTTTCTATGAGCTGCAGCTTGTATAAACCTAAAGTACATGTTAGTTTATTTAGAAGTATTTTAAATGTGTTTTTTATATTGAAACAACCAACCAAAAAAGTTAAATTGAATATTTTTTAAGTCACCATAATACTCTGTTATTTGCAGATGACATATCCAGCTGATTTGAGTGTTGCTACTGAGGAAAACCACATTTTTAGAACCACATTGGTCACGGAGGCTAGTGAAGTAGTACCCAATATATCAAGTGGTCCAACTGTACAGTCCTCTAGTTTTAGTTCTCCTGACTTGCCAGCTGCCATTCATACAGCATTTGTGTTAGGGGTAAGGCATATAATATCTTGTCTCTAAGATGAATTTACAGTGTGTCTATTAGTTTAGTTAAGCATGCCTTTTCCAAATTTTTTTATTGCTGCATCTGAATCCAGTGTTTACGAGGTTATTGAAGTTATGAGGTGTTTCTATGAAATCATGCATTTTTAGTAGAAATTTTTAGAGATGACATTAATAGGGTGGACTTCAAAGAAAGCACCTTATTTGTAAGCTTCTAATGCAAAAAAGAAGGAAAATTAGGAAGTTAATTTCTCCATATTTGCTAGAGTTTAACTATTGTTGATGATATCAATAGAAATAAAGATGATTAGAGAGTCTATCAACAGCTGCATTTTATGGTGAGTGTTCTGAAGAACTTGATGGGATAATTAATTGGAGACTGATTGTATTGAAAATGAAATCTATTATTTTGTGCCAGATAGAGTAGTGGAGAGCAGGCAATTACTCTGCTACAGGTGAGAGACCAGCATCTGTTATTTCAGGAAGCTACTCCAGTGGAAGACCCCTTTGGTACCATGAAGTGTGAACAACAGAAGAAGTGGCTTCGAGATCTGGACAAACAAAAGGAAGAGGCTAAACTACAAAAAATAGCGGAAAAACATAGTTTATTAAAGGTAGCTCTAATTTAGAGGGGTGATTTGTAGTAAAAAAAAAAAAAAAAAAAAAAAAGGTCTGTTTTGCTTTTCCTTCCTTTCATTTCTGCTCAGGTGGAAGTCTTTCATCAAGTTGTAGATCACACAGCCCTGAAAGACTGACAGGAAGCATCCACAACTTTTATTGATATCAGTGAGAATTTTGGATACCATGTACCTCTGAAAAAATCAAAAGTGAAATCCTGGCCCATTTGAAGTCAGTGGCAAAATTCCCATTTACTTCATTAGGGTCAAGTGTTTACCTCAAGTTGTTATGACATTCAGTGAGCTCTAATTAAACAACCTGCCTGCAACAGCAGAAGTAGCATTCTGGCACTTTGACAGCAAAAGGAAACCGAGTTCATTCTATGTCAGCTAATATGTGTCATGTGTCATCCTTTTGTACATTATACTGAAAGATCTACAGGAGAAAAAATTCTTTCTCAAATACACTAATGTAGCTCTTCGTCTGAATCAGACAACTTATCTCCCTTAGGGGAATAAGAAACTCAGGAAACAGTGGGAGAATTGATAACATTTTCAAATTCCTTTTTTTTTCTTGGACTCCTTGCTTCTCTTGTCTCTCAAATATAGGACTAAAGCTTTTTCTGCCAGAGAAGAGGATTTATGCTTGGGGGAAGTGACATTGTGCAAGACTTCTATATGGAATGTGCTAGTTTCTTTTTTTCAGAGGTCAAACAGTAAGGGAACGTCTTCCTCTCGCCCCCCCACCCCCCCTCCTCTTCCAAAAAGGTACTTCCTTCTGGTTAGGAGAGGCTAATGAGAAACACAGAGTTGAGAGCACCCACAGGAGAAACTTTGGTTCCTTTTGGCTTGTGTGGATGTCATGTCAGAATGCCCATTTGGCAGTGTAGGATCAGAAAAAAAAAATCTCTAGGTTGTGTTGGGGGAGGGAAACAACATACCTCTTCCTCGGAAAACTTGGGCAGCACGTTGAACATGACCTATGCTTTGTGATTTTTTTTTTTTTAAGTTCATGTTTATGGAGGAGATTGCCGGACTAGGGATGTAAAATCCTGTTTAATTGGTCAACTGGTTTACCAAATATTTAACTGGTTAACCAATTAAAGGGGGGCTGGCAGGTGGTGCTCTAGCCAGCTGGAGTGCCTCTGCCTGTGCACACCTGGGCTGGGTTGGAGCAGGAATTCCCAAACTTTTTGATACTGGGGACCAGTAAATCCATTCATGAGCTTTTGGAGGACCAGTAACATATTTGCATATTCATTAAGCAAATGATGAATATGCTAATAAATTGTTTCTGGTTTTCCCAAAGCCCCCAATGCCAACTTTAGTCCACAGAAAAGTCAGTCAGGGCCACAGAAGTGAGATAAAAAAACACAACCCCTCCAGCCCCCTCAAACCTCAATAATGTGGCCCCAAATGTGCCTGTGGGTGCTGGGACAGAGTTCTGGGGAAGGGTGTCAATGAGTGCTGGGGCAAGGGGACAGGGTGCTTATGGGTGCTGGGGCAGGGTACTTGTTGGGGTCTGGGGGGGGGGGGGACAGAGACTGATACCTGGGGATCCTGTAGCTGTCAAGGCCCAGGAAGTGCGCAGGCTGCTCCCCTGTCGCCCAAACAGCCTGATACGCTCGTCCGTTGCACTCCTGATGCCTTCCTGCGCAGTGGGAGGGGGAGTCCCGAACCGCGCCAGCCCCAACTGCTCGGGCAGCGCACGCCGCGCGCCTTGCTCCTCTGCTCCCAATGGCAGCACACACCACTCGAGCAGCTGGAACTGGCGCACTGGGGACTTTATTCCCCTGCTGCCTTCCTGCATGGGGGGGGGAAGAAGGGAAATCCCAGACCGCTCCTCCGTTCCCCACGGCAGCACACACCGCCCAAGTAGCTGGAGCTGGCACAGTCCTGGATCCCTACCCATCCCCCCGTATGCAGGAAGGCAGCAGGGGAACAAAGTCCCCAGCGCGCGATGGACCAGCGTTTTAGGTACTACGCCGGCTATTGTGGAGAGCAGCCCACGCACTTCCTGCAGGAAACCCACGCCACCTCCGTTGACACTGGGAGTTCAGCGCAGTGTTCATCTTGGGGTTTGTGGGCAGCAAGGCGGGCTCTCGCAAAAAATTTTCTGAGGCCCAGTATTTTTTTTTCCTAAGGACCGGTACTGAGCCGCGGACCACAGTTTGGGAAACACTGGGCTGGAGCACCCCATACCTTGGTGGGCCCCACAGGGCTAAAGCAGCTGGAACTGGTGTTGAGGCTTATCACTTAACTAGTTAACCATTCACATCCCCATTCCAGACCTGGCTGAGAATGATCTTGACATAGCTCCTTCCCTGAAAGATTTCATATATGAAATGCCTTCTGTTATTAATGCATTGTTTCTTAGCAGGCTCTGCTGCCTGGTTAAAAAATTAGGGGGAAGCAAGACAATTCCTATTTGTGAGGATACTTGCATAAAGCCTAACATGCTCAACTACTGTGCCAGAATGAAAGTGCAGAGAGATGGATGTGAGCTGGCCAGAAATAATATTAATACTTGCTCTAATATATGGCCCCAAAAAGAGTATTTAAGAAAAGCTTTCTTTCAAGCAAAAAAGTTTGCTGCTGCTACTCATTCAGACTGATAGGGAGAGAATATCTGGGGAGCAAAATGAAGCTGCTTAGAAGAGTGACTAGTATGGTAACTGACAAACTGAGCAGCCTTGTAATAAGATCGGGGCTTAAAACATAAGCTACAGGCCTTGTCTGAAGCTTCGACTACAATAGTCAAGACCTTGCTAATATAAAGCAAAGTTAAGCTGTGAGCCAGAGACAGACCCTGCTCATAGAACTTGTTAAGAACAGGGCTAATATTGTAGAAACATACCTAACAGGTACTGTGCACAGGCCATTCCAGAGGGATTGCAACAGAACACCTCATTAAAAAACATCTTGGTACCAGCACACTCCCCACAGATAACAGGGACATAGTGATTCAGAGTAGGGACTAAAATGACAGCATGATGGATAGCAATCTTTTGATTGAACCACCGTGTACAAAGTAATACATTCTTAGCATAACTGTAGACATCTGAGCAAGGCAGCTATTAACTGTGCTTCCTTTACAATACATCTGGCCTGGTGCCTTCGGACCTTATCTCATTTTTTGTGGTCTTTGGGGGCTCTCTCAAGCTCTGCTGTTCCGGGTATCTGCGCAGAGCCAGCACAACATACAGTGAGAATACTTGCACTCAGCTGAACAGTTACCATCACTGAACAGAGCAAGATAACTATGAGGACACCACACAGGTGACTTCTGACCACAGACATAATGGAGTCATTGTGGAAACATATACATCAAGATAAGGTTGCAGCAAAAGCTGTATAGAAAAGCCTATATTGATATTAACTTATGCAAGACTGAAAGGTTCATGACAAACTTCACTTTTTCACTTTCTGGTTTTTGAGTCTTGCTATATAGTAGTGCATTGTAAGCTTTTTTATTTTATTTTATTTTATTTTATTTATTTTTTTAACTACCAAAAAGATTGTTTGAATTTTGGTCTGATTCAGGTCACTTTCATATGAACCAGTTTTCCTGTTTCTCCATTTAACTATTCTAAGTGCTACAACTCTAAAACAGAACTTTAAAAATGCAAATCCTACAGTTTAGCTTTCACTGAAATAGAAATACATTTTCAAAATATTCAGTTGAACATAATTTATATGACAGTATAACTGAGTGTATTCGCATTTTCTTTATTGCTTTATATCTGTTTAGGCTGAGGAGCATGAGAGATGGGCAGTGCATTTTGATTCTTTAAAGAACCATCCTTGTGCTACTCCACAACATCCCATCATAAATGGAACTTACACCAAGGAGCCTGAAATTCTTTGCCTGTGCCCTGAATCTCAGGCCCTGACTTCTTTTATTCATCCTTTTACATCTGCATCTTTAGGCCACCTAATACATTCAAAGGTGGAGAATGTAGAAAAAACTGTTGAGAACACTACTTTAGAACAAAGTCAAAAAGCCAGGTAAGTGCATGCCTCAATTACAGTAGTTTTCCCAATCAATTTATTTCTGGTATGTCTTTAGAAGTGAGTAAGTCTGAAATGATATTAATTTGGTAATTACTCCTTTCTACAGGAATTTGTATGGTTCCCTATTGAAAGAGTGTGTTCACTAGTAATGTTTACCAAAAATAACATCATTTAGTTCACTTTCATTGTTTATTATATTGCATACCTATGGCAACGAATGAAAAGTACATATATTGGAAAAAGTTTTACATTTAAATATTGCTGATATTTCAGATTAAATAGAACTGTGGGATTTCTGTATTTTTCTTTTTCATTCAAAACATTTAAATGATTCTCTTCGTAGTTTTCTCCGGTCAATGACCGCTCTTTTGGATCCTGCACAAATTGAAGAAAGAGACAGGAGGCGGCAGAAACAGTTAGAACATCAGGTACAATAACGTTATAATCTGACACAGTCTAAATGGGAAGAATGAATAAGTGTGGTGATATGATTAGAGCAGGAGCCTGAGTGCGAGTATACATTGCTCAAAGGAAAGGAAACTGTGACTTCAACAGATTACCCTGGTTAACCAGGTACATGCCACTTACAGCAATAGTGTGAAAGACTTAATGACTGTCGGTAAAGTGCTTATAGTCCTCTATTAAACTCGTGCCTCAGAAAAATGACACACATCCTTAGGGCTCTAACAGGATTTGGGGACCCCTTCCTTCTAATCCTGACTGGACTGATATTGTAGTTTCTGGTCAACAGATGTTTAAAACAGAATGGTGCTTTCTCTCATTTACATTAAGCCCCTAATTATTTTTACATCCACTGGCATGGTTGTATAATTTATTGTGATTGATTGGAGTCCTATGACACCTTTCAGTGTAAACAAACCTATTGGAGTACACCCAAATGCCTTATCTTTCCCACAGAAGATAAAGCTTATAAAAAGTAATCCAAGTGATAGGATTAGGAGCATGTGTGCAAATCCTCCTACACCCTGATAAATTTTTTTTAAATTTGTACTTTTCTTTGGCATACTTTCTCTGAATAGATTTACCTACCAGAGAGTGAAGTTTCACTTATTTTGTGAGGCACAGAGAATAATCACTTTTCTTATTGAACTGGACTTTTATGAAATCAGAATACAAGTTACATATTTTCTAATGCATGTGGGAGACATGAAATTGTGATATATTTCATATTATGCATAGTATCTTTTAATTTTACTAATTTTGTCATGATTTTGACATCTCTAGAAAGCTATAATGGCTCAAGTAGAGGAAAAGCGAAGGAAGAAGCAGCTGGAAGAACAGCAAAGAAAATGGGAAGAACAAGAAGAAGAACACCGCTTAACACGGGAACGAGAAGTAATGCAAAAACAGTTTGAAGAGGATATGCTCAAACAAAAACAAAAGGAAGTGGGTGTCTGCACTCACTGTTAAGCCTTTATTTTGTGCAACTAAATGATGTTATTTAATTGAGCTGTCGATGCCTAAAAGACTTAGATTAGTATTATTTACTATTTATTTCTAAGACAAGAGGCAAGAACAGTGTTGAAATTCCATTTGTGTCTATAGTTAGATTTAGAATCTTGATTTTTGAAGCAATGTAGGAGATTTTGCCACACTTCAGGTAAAATAAATTAAGTAATAATGAAATGGAAGACCTGACAACTTGAGGAATAGCTTCAAAAAATGTTACCCATGGTTCTTGATTAAACTAAAATGCTTAGAAAATTAAGTCAGCACTAATATCACCCTATTTGTGAGGAAGAAGTATTGAATTACTGCCCTCCAACACTGCTATAAGCTTTTTTCATTGAAGAAATGAATGTCCACCTTTTTTTCCATAGTTAAAAAAATGTAATTTCTAACTTTACATGAAATCTGTCTGCTTGTCAACATCATTCATTTTGTGTTTTCACCGGTTTGAAGGTTGTGGGTTTGTTTTTTTTGTTTGTTTTATTGGGGGTGATTTTATTGGTGGGTGGGAATGGTTTGAGGTTCAGACAGTTTACACAAAACGACATGGACAAAAATCTTCAAATACGGTTTTACAGAAAGCTGTGGAAGATAAAGGTTTTATGCAATGTTTTGTACCCAAAATAGCATTTTTAAATTTTTTAGTTAAAACAGCAAAAATTGTGCTTTGACCTCCAATTCTATCCTAGAATATCTGACTGGTATTAGTCTGTAGCTTGAGGCTTCTGTGACTCTCCATGTAGTGTAATGTGCCTGACTAGATGTATAATGATCAGGGCTGAAGGTTTTCTTGAGAATAAATGTTAGTAATATGTCAAAAATCAGTGACACATTCTGAAGGTAGTACAATAATTTTTGTGAACACCACACTGAACACTCCATTGAAATTTTATTTCAATCTTCCAATGATAAGAACCTTCTGACCCCTTTGTGGATTCAAACTTGGTGTGCTAGGGTAGCATCATAGAACACTAGAACTGGAAGGAACCTCAAAAGGTCATCGACCATCCCTGATAGATGTCTATCTAACCTGCTCTTACATATCTCTAGAGATGGAAATTCCACTACCTTCCTAGGCAACTTATTCCAGTGTTTGACCACCCCGACAGGAAGTTTTTCCTAATGTCCAGCCTAAACCTCCTCTGCTGCAGTTTAAGCTTATTGCTTCTTGTCCTATCCTCAGAGGCTAAGGAGAACAATTTTTCTCCCTCCTCCTTGTTGACACCCTTTTAGATACCTGAAAACCGCCATCATGTCCCCTCTCAGTCTTCTCCTTGTCCCCTAGGACAAGGGGTGTGTGGAAGGAGAAGAAATAAAAGATGTAACTGCTGTTTTAAGCCACAAAACTTGAGCTATTGTCTTTTAGAGCAGATATTGTGGACTTCAAGGAAAGCATCATGCAGGTATATCTCAAACCACACAGGGCTCCAGATTCTGCAGGGAAATCAGAGGCATCCCTGTAAATCTTAGGAATTGAGATACTGTACAAATGGACCTGCCTCACTGCATTGTTTTACTGGAGTCACCTCTCTCAAGAAGTGCAGCTCCTTCAGGAAATTTAAAGCTATCAGATGCTCCCCTCCCTTTACCAGTATATACTAAGAGCCACAGAGACCAGAACTTCAACAATTCTTTTCACTCTGAAATCTGTTATGTGCTGATGAGAGCGGTTACCTAGCTCAGTTTCCTGCACTTTAAATCCACAGAGCCTTAAAGTGTGAAGAAGGCATCTTTGTTTGGGGATGACTTGCTGTTTTGCTATCTCTCTTCCATAGGTGTAGGATACACTGTTTTCTTTCCTTCAGGTCTCATGATCTAGGGGATCACAACGTAGTCTAGCTCTTTATGCTACTACAGCACTGACGTTAAGAGCCTTTGTATTAGTATCACATTAAGATGTTTATATCTCTTATTTCTTCTGCTCACTTAAACAAAATATCAAACTATAAAAAGACGAGTGGATATAAATTTAGAGTGATAATGCAGTCCTTTTTATTTTATTCTCTGACTAAATGATCTCATGCATTTGTCTCCCTTTTTAAATAGGAAATCATGACTCTTAAAACAAATGAGCTCTATCAGACAATGCAGAGAGCACAAGAACAGGCACAGAGATTAAAACAGGAACAACGCATTCGAGAATTGGCTCAAAAAGGACATGACATTTCAAAACTGCAAAAAAATCTTGGTAGCTCTGGTGGCAAGTACCAATATTTACTATATTTTATTTTACTTTTGTAGAATTTGCATGAGTTCTGGATACTATTTTCAAGAAAAAAACATTCTGTCAGTTTAGACGTTGTTCCTTGGCTTTAGAAACCAGACAGATCGGTTACCCTTTTAAACTTTTTTCCAGTCAATTATCTCAAACTAAACATATATAATGCTAGTCAAGCCCCAAACACAAGCAGTGTATTATTCCTTTTTTATAAAAGGAGGACACATTTTCAGGAGCACAAGCACAACTGATATGGCTTTCAGTGGATCTTGCATGCCTGAGTCCTGTAACTTTTTTGAAGATGTTCCTCGGTCATATAGTGAGTCAACTACAGTGTCAGCACTAGAACCCAGAATCCTTGTGTCTCAAATTCTTAATCTAATTCAGGGGTGTGGAACCTCAGGCTCAGGGGCCATGCAGTCCCTGGCTTGCCTGGATCCGACCTCCAGGGTTCAGGGCTTCTCTCCCCCCAGCACTGGGGAGCCAACACTGGCACTCCAGCCCCTGCTGCCCTCCCACCCAACTGTTTTGTCTTTTGGTCAGCGGCCCCCAACTCAGAAAAGGTTCCCCAACCCTGCTCTAATTATTAAATTACAGTGATAGCATACCTTTGATACTATGATTTAGATAATCAGTTTTCTGTTAATTGGTCTACTTAAGTCACTTGTTTTTTATTTTTAGGTGATAAAATATATGTGTGTCATAATACTGGCCTTTCAAATGTAAATAATGAACATTGTTCTGTTGAAGTGAACGGTAAAGTGCATCAAGATGTAAAAACAGTAACCTCTCCTCGGAAAGATACTGCTGTGCAAACAGGTATAAATTAAAAAAATAATATGATTTAATAGGGTATCATGTTCTGCATAAAAAAAATGGTAGTCTAGATATTTCATTGGTTCAGGTTATCAGTAGAGGAAAATCTTGTTTATGCTGCAGTGAGTAAAATGAGAAGTGACTGTTTACACAGATATAGCCATGTGAGAATATCAAGAGTAAATAGCAGCAGCAATAGGGAAGCTAAGGCCTTGTCTACCCTACAGGGTTTTGTCAGTGCAAATTATGATATACAGCCACTGCTGTACTTAAATTGCTGTTTCATGTCTACACTATGGTACTTGTGTGGGAGCATATCTACCATAGCAGCTCTTGCATCAATGCAGAGAGCAGTGCACTGTGGATAGCTATCCCACTGTGCAACTAACTCAGAGGGTGCTTTGGGAAGGATTTGCAGTACCTCATGGGCATGATCTAAAAAATCAAAAAGGAGTTATATACAAAGTGGAAACTAGGTCAAATTACAAAGGATGATTATAAACAAACAGGTATGCAGGGGCAAGATTAGAAAGGCAAAGGCACAGAACTACCGTATATTCCGGCGTACAAGACGACCTCTGATGTTAAAAAACATCCCCCAAAAATCGGGGGTCGTCTTGTACGCCGGATGCCCCGCCGCCGGAGCCCCTCCGCGGCTTTGAAAGCCTCGGGGGAAGCCGGCGGCGGGGCATCCCAGGCGCGCATGGGCTGCCCCCCCGCCGGAGCCCCTCCGCGGCTTTGAAAGCCGCGGAGGGGCTCCGGCGGGGGGGCAGCCCATGCGCGCCTGGGATGCCCCGCCGCCGGCTTCCCCCGAGGCTTTCAAAGCCGCGGAGGGGCTCCGGCGGGGGGGCAGCCCATGCGCGCCTGGGATGCCCCGCCGCCGGCTTCCCCCGAGGCTTTGAAAGCCGCGGAGGGGCTCCGGCGGGGGGGCAGCCCATGCGCGCCTGGGATGCCCCGCCGCCGGCTTCCCCCGAGGCTTTGAAAGCCGCGGAGGGGCTCCGGCGGGGGGGCAGCCCATGCGCGCCTGGGATGCCCCCCCGCCGGCTTCCCCCGAGGCTTTCAAAGCCGCGGAGGGGCTCCGGCGGGGGGGCAGCCCATGCGCGCCTGGGATGCCCCCCCGCCGGCTTCCCCCGAGGCTTTCAAAGCCGCGGAGGGGCTCCGGCGGGGGGGGGCAGCCCAGGCGCTCCTGGCGGCTTTGCTCCCGGTGCCTCTGGTCTGCTGGGGACCATCTCCAGCAGACCAGGGACACCGGGAGCAAAGGAGGCGGAGGGGCGCTGGGGTATAAGATGAAACCCTATCTTTTAATTAAAAAGATAGGGGGTCGTCTTATACACCCAGTCGCCCTATACGCCGGAAAATACGGTAGCTCAAACTAGCTAGAGATATAAAGGGTAAAAAAAAGACATTCTATAAATAAATTAGAAGTAAGAGGAAAACCAAAGACCGGGTTGGCCTGTTGCTTGGTGAAGAGGGAGAAACAATAACAAGTAACTTGGAAATGGCAGAGGTTTGTTTTTGTCTTCACCAAGAAGTCTGATGATGAATGCTAGTGGAAATAGGGTACGTTTAGAAGATAAAATAAAAAAAGAACAAGTTAAAAATTACTTAAGAAAATTAGATGTCTGCAAGTCATCAGGGCCTGATGAAATGCATCCTAGAATACTCAAGGAGCTGATAGCTAAAGGCTCAGATACCTTCTCTATCATCTTTGAAAAACCATGGAAGACAGGAGAGATTCCAGAAGACTGGAAAAGGGCAAATATAGTGCCCATCTATAAAAAGGGAAATAAGAACAACCCAGGAAACCACAGACCAGTCTGTTTAACTTCTGTGGCAGGAAAGATAATGGAGCAAGTAATTAAGGAATTAATCTGCAAATATCTGGAAGAAAATAAGGTGATAAATTACAGCCATCAGGGATTTGTAAACTACAAACCAATCTGATAGCTTTCTTTGATAGGCTAATGAGCCTTGTGGATAAGGGAGAAACGGTGTACATGGTAAAGCTAGCCTTTAGTAAGGCATTTGATATGGTCTCACATGATCTTATCAATAAACTAGGCAAATACAACTTGGAAGGAGCTACTATAAGGTGGGTGCATAACTGGCTGAATAACCATTCTCAGAGAATAGTTATTAACAGTTCACAATCCTGCTCGAAGGGCATAACAGGTAGGGTTCCGCAGGGTTCTGATTTGGGACCAGTTCTGTTTAATATCTTCATCAATGATTTAGATATTGGCATAGAGAGTATGCTTATTAAGTTTGCAGATGATACCAAGCTGGGGGGGTCATAATTCAAAGAATTAGGGTCATAATTCAAAATGATGTGGACAAACTGGAGAAATGGTCTGAGGTAAATAGGATGAAGTTTTAATAAGGACAAATGCAAAGTACTCTACTTAGGAAGGAATAATCAGTCTCACACATACAGAATGGGAAGCGACTGTCTAGGAAGGAGTACTGCAGAAAGGGATCTAGGGGACATAGTGGACCACAAGCTAAATATGAGTCAACAGTGTCAGCATGCCATCTCTTAAGTTCACACAGCATCTGGAAGCCACCAATTTTGAGGCAGAAGCTGATGCACAGACAGCTGGTATCCTTCTATCCCCCATCCCAGCTCAGAAGAGAGCAGTACACTGGTAGTGAGAGTGATATTCTGATATCAGCCCCTCGCCTCCCTCCCCTGCTCTATGCAGCAGTCTGTCTATCCCCTTTTCCCCCAGCAGTAACAGCCTGCCTTCCACTGCAGTCCCAGTGCCAGAGAGAGCAGGATTCCGAGTTAATATTTCAATTCCATGATTCCTTCAGAGTTCTCCCACTGCCTTCTCTTTTCACAGATTTAGGAAATGCAGATATTACTCCCATTGTGTTTTGCTTACAACGCTTAAACTTCATAGGACCCACGTACACATGTGACTATAAATCCTTTTGTTTGGCAAAATTGGGTTTCTCCTCTGCTGGGACGTAACAACTTGAAACAAATTATAGGAAGATACTTTATAAATACCTACATTTCACAATGATATTAAGGACCAGCATGATTCTGGCTTTCATTTAAGAACTCACATGGTATTCTTCATAGATAAATATTATGACAGCAAAGTATTAGGTGTAGTGTGTTTGTCAGGCCTGACAGGACTCTTTGCCAGTTCATTGCATTTTATTTTGTTTCTTTAACTACAAATTTATATTTTGGGCGTGGCAGCAAGTATAGCAAGATCAATGGAGATTTGCAAAGTCTACGGAGTTAAATATCAGGGTGTGCTTAATGTAATTTATGAAGGGGATTGATAGAGTGAGAAGGTGGTTTATTGGTTTTAAACACTGAAATTCAAACTTGTCTCTCTCTAGAAGGCAAAGATGTCATATGGCACCTGCCAGTCTCTCTTGCCGTCGATACATACCACACTCACTTAGGCCACCTTTCCTACCACTATGCATTGTTATAGTGTTCTATCAAGCCATTGCCTCTAGTATTTACGTATATGTCCAAGTCAGCTTCCCTCTTTCTTCTGGGGAAAAAGAGAGCACTATTGGCAGCAGTTAGTTCTGCTTTCCTTCAGGCTGTGCATTCCTTATCTCTCTTTCCAAGGTATCCTTCCTTTCTGTTTGTTTCTTCCTACTTGCTATAGTTGCTTCTGCCCTCTAATTAGCCCTTCAGCTATGGCCCTACTTGTTAGTCGGTCCTCTACTTAGATCCCCATTAACCTATATTGGAAGGGATGAGAGGTTACTGAGTCAGCTCTTGACTCAGAACTCCTGCCACATACCTCCTTTCTTCTCTTTTCTTTTGGACTTAGCTCTGCCTTTATCACAATTTCCTGCTTTTTTGTACCGCATCTGTGGATTTGTCCTGACCCTATCAGTGTCTGTCGGCTTCTTCTACCCACATAAAACTCTCCAACTTGTGTGTGTGGTGGGGGAGGGATTTGTCCCCAGAATTCAACCATTCTTCATGACAAGGGTATTCTATTATCTGGCCTTCCTAATTTGTTGTTCATCTAATTGTAGACTCTCTTCACTCTCCATGATACTTTGGTACCTTGTTAGTCTGACATCTTATTCTTGTGCTGATCCATTCCTGGGACTCCTCAGTCATTAGTCCCTGTTTCAGCTGTTTTTCCTTCTGTCCTCTCTCTTTTCTCTTGTTGACCTTCCTGTCTTGTATCTCATTGTTTGGGTATTTTTATTTGTTTAACAGCCCTCTTCTTCTACCTCCTTTTCCAGTACCTTGGCGTTTCCTCCTCCTCCTCTCACTGAGAGGGATTTCCAGTTAAGATCCAAAACAAATGAATGGGGTAAAGCCTCCACAATCCGCATAACTACTTGACTTCTAAGGGGATTTTTGCTAAGAAGCAGTGTTTCCCCATGCAAACATTCTAACCTTACTGGTAAAATCCACTGGAGTTTCATCAAATCTCACAGAACAAAAATTCACAGACTTGCAATCCCTGACCGACATTCTCTGTGTCTTGGCCACCCACATTCAGAACACAAACCACACCTCTTCTGGCAGCGTGAGGGCCCTTTGGACTTCTCTTTCCTTTTCTCAGTCCCTTTTCCTGGCTGAGCATCTATCAACATCTTTTTCATCTCCTGTCCTCGCCAAGGGATCTTTTTGGGTAGATTGTCCTCTGAGAATTTTTCTGTCAGCTTCACCACACTGTCCAATATTGAGGATTGGTACCAGTACACTCATACTCCCCATGACAGGAAGACCTTGCAAGAACTATTCTACAATCTCCACATCCATCACTTCCTCCACTCCTGGCTTTCTGGGAAGTAACAAACACCTAGTAAGTAGCCCAGTCTTAATGGCCTCTGTGTAGGTACTCTGGGCCTTATTCACTCTGTCCATTTCACCACTCTTAATTTCTGTTGGCTTCTCTTTGACAACAGAGCCATCCTATCTGTGGTGGCTGCCATGACTCCATCACAGTCCCTAGCATGTTCTTTGCTTTGGGATGCTTGGACATTGGCTTTGCGAGTGGCTCCTTACTTGACAGGCAATACTGCCTTACCCCAACAAGAACTCTCAGAAGTTTGTTGAAAAAGTGAATAAAGCTTCATGATGTTGTTCATTATTGGGCAATCCAAATAAAAGATGAACTCCGTATATCAAGATGATGTTTCATTTTAAGTTTTGTTACATTTTATTCCCCGTGTTTTTAACATGGATTGAGTTTATCTGATCATTCTTTGGTTCTCCCCTTTGCTGTTTACTCTGAAACATTATAAGAAATAAAGTATGTCAGTATTGTAGCAACCAGTGTTTTGAATAGCATGATTAGTAATGCATTTATAATCTAAATACTGAAATATAAATTGAAGAAGTCATGTGGCCTGCTTAAGAACATGTAAAAGAGATACTTTTGTTTTTAGATGACTTTGACACCAGAGCACTTATCAGCACTGAAACATGTATTGAGTCAGTTGAAAAGAGAAGAACTTTGGACAGTACATCTCCAGAAATTTCCATAGAATATAAAGAGAAATGTAACACCAAAAAATGTAAGAAAGAAATGCAGTATCCAGATAAAAAGAAAATTTCAGAAAAAGAAAATGCTGACAGTTACACTGATTTATATGACCAATTTGCAAGAAAAGAGAAACAAACAAAAACTATGGAAAAATATGGAAAGAGACCTGACTGGAACATAAACAAACCTGGGAAAAGGTATATTCCAGCATCAGAAAGATACCCTAGACAACTACAAAAGCAAAGGGAGGAAAAGAAAGTAAGACGACAGATAGAGCTGCTTCAATTGGTAGAAAGAAATACTCCAGGCAAACTCTGCCAAAAGAAAGAAGTCTCTCCAGAAAGGTCTCCTTCACCTCACCAGGAAACTAATACAAAAAGTAAGGGACATGCAGTCACAAAGGTAATGATTTGGAGTTTCACAGCAGCAATTTTTCATTGTAATCTTAGTTCACTTAATATCTCATTTGTGTTTGGGCTAAAAGATCGTTGGTGCAACTCCTGTGCTTCATACAGTAACGTGAGTATTCTAGTGATATAATACATTCATATTTTACTCACATGAATGTAGACGTCATCATAAGCCTTTCCTGTGTATTTATGCCGTCATATAGTTGTCATTTATTCCTTGGCTACGTCTACACTGGAATGATTTTGCGCAAGAACTCTTTTGCGGAAGAGTTCTTGTGCAAAAACTCTTCCAGAAGAGAGCGTCTACACTGGCATGTGCGTTTGCGCAAGAGATGTGCTTTTGCGCAAGAGCATCCATGCCAGTTTAGATGCTGTCTTGCGCAAGAAAGCTCTGATGGCCATTTTAACCATGGGCTTTCTTGCGCAAGAAATTCATGTTGCCTGTCTACGCTGGCCTCTTGCACAGGAACAATTGCAGAAGAGGGCTTATTCCTGAGCGGGAGCATCAGAGTTTTTGTGCAAGAAGCACTGATTTCATACATTAGAACGTCAGTGTACTTGCGCAAGAACTCCCCGCCAGTGTAGACAGGCAGCAATCACACCAATGTAGACACAGACTTTGTGTAAAGCGGAAATCCGACTGGCAGCAAGAAACAAGTTTCTGTATCATTGTACTCTTGGAGATTGGCGTTATGATACTGACTTGCTCCTTTGTGACCATTTAAAGTGAGGGGATGGCAGAGCAATGTTAATTTGTATAAACAAAAAAGCCGTTGTTGATTTGTAAGAGAATTTTTGACAACAAAGTACATCCTTTATAATTTAACCTTCTCTTCCTTCTCCCACACCACTAAACACACATCATCAGTAGCTCATGGCTGAAAAAAGTCTTAGCTTCCCACACTTTAAAGAAAATACTGCTGCTACCATGCACCTCCTAGCACTGATATTTTCCCATTCCTCCTTTTCACACCAACTCTTACCTTTCAGAGAAAAATGTGTCTGGGATGTAGTTACTTGTGTAATTCTGTGTAGCCAGCCAAGATCTTCTATTTGTTTGGCTGAAAACGAATGCTACAAATGTCAAAGTCTGTAAGCACAATAAGTAATCTCTGACAGTCTGTAGATATTCATGTATATGTTTTAAGTGAGTGTGGAGGACAAAACTGCAAAATGGAAGACATTTCTCCACTTGCGGTTGCTTTTGCAGTCAGTGCCAATGGCAATTATTTCCACTGAGTTCTGCAGTTAATTTTCAGGAATGCTGGTCTTTGAAAATACAAGATACGTTGAAGTAGGGTATAATTGCATGTTCAGAAGTTTAATAAACCGTAATAATCTTTATAAGAAAAATTATTTTCCTTTATGTCAGGGAAGAAGAACCTACATTTAATAATAGGGCTCTGCCTAAAAGCTTTTAGTATGGATTAAGGATGTTAAAATCCGGTTAATTGACTAGTTGATGGAATTTCTGTCGACCAGACGATAGGCACTTCCACATTCCTCCATTGAAATGTACCAGAGCCGCTACTGGGGCTTTGGTACATTTCAAAGAAGAAATGCGGAACTCCACATACAGCCCAGGCCAGCAGGAAGTTCTGCTGACTCTAGGCTGCACGTGGGTGCCAGCGCTGAAGTGCACAAGAGTCCCCAGCGGGCACGGAGTTCGGACTAAGGGACATTTAAAAATGGCGGCTCCTGGGAAGATGCAAATGAAGCCCGGGATATTTAAATCCCGGGCTTCATTTGCAACTTCGAATGCCTACATTAGCCACCCTAGTTTGAACAAGGGGGCTAGTGTAGACATACCCTTACATCCTTAGTATGGATTCAGCCACAAAAGGTACTGCATCGGGTCCTGTATCTAGTGTTTCTGATTGTTCCAAACATCTGTAGGTACTTGTCCCCACGCACTTTTTCATAATCATGTTTTATGGAGAATTTTTCATTCCGACAGCCTTTTCCTCCCTTTGTGTGGTTAGGTGGTTATTCCGAATAATGGTGGTTATTCCGAAATAACAATGTAAGTGTCTACACAGAAATTCCATTATTGCTAAGTAAATTCGGAATAACGGACGACTTATTCTGACTTCTGCAAACTTCATTCCATGAGGAATAGCTATTTCAAAATAGCTGTAGTGTGGATGCTTACTGCTGCTATTTCGAAATCGCTCCTCGCCAGGGCCATTCAAAATTATTGTTGCCTTAGTGCTTCCTAGGGCTCTAAATCGAGGCAACACATACACAGTAAGGTAGCCTGTCTTGTACTAATTTCGAGGCTTCTCTGTAGTTTAGATACGCTATTTTGAAATAAGCTATTTCGGAGTATTTTTTCCAGAATAACTTATTCTGAAATAAGTATGCAGTGTAGACGTACCCTGAGATTTTATATCTGTGTTTCCTGACAACCATTTTTCTGAGTTACTGATTAAGTCTAACTGCTTTAATTCAACTGAGTTAGCAAAGATCTCAGCTGGTTCCTTGACTTCACAAGAATTGACAAGGAATTTTTCCATAAACACTCTTCCAGGGTACCACTCCTATGGACACCCAACCAGATTCAAACTGATTCTGAGGCTTGAAATTTTAACGCTTAATTTCTCTTGGAGTGGCGGTTTGTGATTCTTAGTCCACCTCAACAGGCCAGAACTTCTCTGGGTTACTGAGGCTTCCCCTACAGGCAAAACTTGGTCAGGGAGTGTCATGGTTTCAGGGGTGACCCTTGAGTCACAGATAACATGTACTCCTGCCTCCAACCAGGAAGAGTTACCAGAATTGCAGACCTTACAGGTATGTCTGCTCTTGTACTTCATTAACAAAACTTTTATTGTTCAGATGCTTAACCCTTCTCCCCCTCTTAAATTAATTTTTTTTTTGTGGCAAGTGAAAATATGAAGCTGTTTTGTTGGCAGGAACGCTCTCCTGGTGACAAAGTAAAATCTCCTTTTAGGGCATGGCACTTTTGCTGACAGAATACTTCCAACAAACAGCATTCACACAAGTTGACTTTAAGGGACAAGCCAGTGTCAACACCCTCTTGTTGCTAAAAGCTGCATAGTGTAAACATGCCCTAACGTTCTTGATTCTTCTTACCTTTTTAATAGGTAACAGGTTTGAAAACAAAAGGAAGTTTTTCTGTATGCAGTGCTCAGCCAACCTGTGGAGCTCCCTGCCAAAGGATGTTGTGAAGCCTGGGACTTTAACAGAGTTCAAAAAAGAACTAGATAAATTCATAGTTAGGTACATCAGTGGCTATTAGCCAGAATGGGTAGGAATGGTGTCCCTAAGCCTCTGTTTTTCAGGGGCTGGAAATGGATGACAGGAGAGGGATCACTTGATGATTACCCATTCTGTTCACTCCCTCTGGGCATACTGGGCTAGATGGTCTGATCCAATATAGCTGTTCTTAATTTCTTTTGCATCAGCTCTAGAGATCCTAATCTTGTACGGCACGTTAACCTCATGGAGATGTAAGTTGTCTTCAGATAATTTGAATTTGGTTTACAGTGTTTATAACAGTGTCTCTGATGAAAGGCTTAAATAAGTATGTTCCCATGTTTCTAAAATTTATTTAGAAGGAACTTTAGAAGGAAAATAAAAATTTCATCTTACAAAATAAAATATATATTATAAAAAATGATTTTTTTAATTACTTTTGCTCTTATTCTAGGAAGAACAATATCAGAGGAGTCATTTGAATGAAGAAAGGTAGGTCTGCATTCCATATCAATTACTTAAAGCAGGCATGTCCAAAGTCCGGCCCGCGGGCCAATTGCGGCCTGTGTTCCGGTTTAATATGGCCCCATAGGTAATTTGGCAATATCTATCTTTTATGGCCCCCAACGAATCCATATGTATTGAGATGAATACATTGTAAAATCTCAGTTAATGTCAGTTGGTCTAAATCAGTTATAAATATATTTGGACACAACATGTATACTTGGTGTTATGTTCCTGTTCATATTTTTTGAACTTAAAAGTTGACAGACAACCTTTATTACCAATAATATGTAATGTACTTTACAATGTTCCTGACATATATTTCAGCTTCCTGGATTTTTTTTTCATCTGGCCTTCAGATATGAAAGGCAGAGTGATTTAACACCTGTTTAGATGTGTCATCCATGTGACAAAATGAAAAGTATTCCGTTTGCAATAAACTTTGCATAAAATAGTTAATTTGCATTTAATTTTAATGGTTCAAAGAATGTCAGGCAAAATGGTCGGCCCTCACGCTTGTTCACTTCATCAAATCTGGCCCTCTTTGAAAAAAGTTTGGGCACCCCTGACTTAAAGGAAATTGAGAAATTGGTTATGTTTTAATGCAATTTTTACTAAAATATATAATTTCTTAATTAAAAGTGTATTCATTTTTCATTCTCAAGTAAAAGACATAGTCCAGAGAGTACTATTCTTGGTCAAACTATGCTTGACATCTAAGTATAAAAGTATGATAGCTAATCAGATGTGGAGTCTTTCAAATGTTCTTTGGATTTGCTTTAGGGTTGGATTGTTTTTATCTCTGATACCTCATTTGTAACTGGAATTTCAAATGTCAAAGATACTTGTTATAAGAAGAAAAAATATACATGATTCCCTTATGGCTCTCGAGAAGAGCTTTAAACATGAACGTAGGTGGTTTTCAATTCTACAAGGCAAACTAAAATGATTTATTATTAAAATACTGGATTAGTAAGTTAGTTATAATTGGAGGGGCTTACTCATGATTTCTGAATGGCTGAGATTGGCAATACTGGAAGTACACATTTTTGTAAACTATGCTTCTGCAAGCAGTGACTAATTGCCCTCACACAGACTACTTTAAGCACCCAAATGCAAAATCAATCAAATTCCTTATTGAAGAGCCTATTCCTCCAAATTCTCTGTGTAAGGAGGATATTGGATCAGATAAAAATGGCCTTTTTATGTACTTTTTTGGGAGCTAAAGGCACATATTAGGCAACTAATCATGCCCTCATTTTGGAATAGATCCTGCTATTTAAGAACAAGACCTATTTTTTTCCTTTCTAATGCTTCTGGAGGGCACATGAACTTTTGCAGCATATATTTTTTGCCCAGCACATTTATTTGTATTTACCTTCATAAAAGGCATTTAGAATTCATTTCATCCTTAAAAGAATAAGCACATCATTAAATAATATGAATTGCTTATATAAACTGCATAGAACATATTTTCAGGTATGGAGAGAATGACAAGCAAATGGCTAATTCTAGAAAACAGGTGTATTTGTTACATTTTTTTAAAATAAAAGTGTCAAATACTATAGAAGGAAAATGATAGGATGCTAGTCAGTATAGGAAAGAAGAGTCTAGTAGAAATAGAATATTCATGACCTGATTTTCAGGTCTGGCCATGCCTTGACACTGCTCTTGGGTCCAAGAGACCATTTTGGCTGGTGAGAATAACCAGAACTATGCTCGTTCTCTCTTTCATCAATTTTTGTAGCCTATGGAGTGACAAGGGAAGTAGCACAGAGTCACTATACTTATTCTTTGTCATTTGGGAATTCCTAATTACCATGATCCACTGAGGCCCATCAGGTAAAATGCATAGAGAAGGGGAGAGAGAAATTTAGATTTTGTTTATAAAGATACATTAAATATATTTAATTTATCATTTTAGGAGTACTAATAAAATGAAGCGTATTGCTTGAAAATGGCTATTTTAGTCTAACTTAAATAGTTTAAAAATGAGTAGTCCTGCGACACCTTAGAGACTAATAAAAAATATATATATATAATATCATGAGCTTTCCTGCACAAAACCCGAAAGCTCATAATACTATATATTTTTTGTTAGTCTTGTGGCACCTTAGAGACTATTTGTTGTTTTTAAAGTTACAGACTAACATGGCTACCCTTCTGAGGCTTTTGAAAATTGTTTTTCAGATCTAAATCACCACCTGTTCCAGCAGTTAAAAACAGACTACATGAAGTACAACAAAGACAGATAAATGCTTCTAATTTCACAATTCCAAATGGCAGTAGTGGAAGAGAGAAAAATAACACAGACATGCAACAGAAGAAATCCTCTTCTCCCATTATTGAACCTGAAAGACCATCCTCTTCTCATTTTATTCCCTATGTGCGAACAAATGAAATTTATTACCTCGATCCACATGCACCAATGACTAGACCTTCAACACATGATCCACAATATCGACAGTTTAATGGTACTGGAACATATTGTAAACCAATATTAAGATGGGAGATGTAGTTTATAGTGATTTAGTTTTAAGAGTTGTGTGAATACCTGATGTAAATAGTGCACTGAAATCTCTGTCATTTGTCCATATACATTTCTGTTTCCTGTATAAGCTGAGCACTTGGGCAGCCACCCAGGAGAGAGTCACATGCTGCCCAGTGGATTGGCAGAGTGCCCACAGCTGACCACAGACAGCAGCATATGTTTCTGTTGGTGTTGCACATCTGCAAATGCTTTGGTGCACAGAAGAAAATTTATTCAGCACATAGATGGAAAAACTTAGAGAGAACATTGCCTGAGACTAATCAATCAGTTGTAGCACACTATTGTACAAAGAGCCTGTACTTAGTAGTCTACCCATGGGTACTGTTAAAAGAAAATAAAGTTAACTTTTTATTAGCAATATATTGTGATGAACCATTATGGTACTTTATTGGGTAATACATGTGCATATAGATGTATTGGAACTTTTTTGGGAATTGAAATACAGTTTCACTTGTGAAATAGTTTTAGTGCTAAAAAAATCTGGCAGGGAAGGAAAATTTTGCTCTTTACAAGTTATGAAAATAGGCTGGAAGGATTAGCTTTTTATTGGTAAATATCTGTTAACATCAATTTCACCACACAAACCAGTACAAAAGTATTTCTATTGATAGCAATAAAAATTTACAGAGCACACAAAGAGGAAAAAAAATGTTGCTTGAGGATTTTGTTTTAAGGATATTTCCTTTGCATAGTTTGACATGTAATATTAATGATTTGTGTTTTAATGGTTATGCATGTCTACCTTTTGAATCTCAGCGTCAATTGGCATTGTCTAACCCGTAGTTGTCTGATTGTCCCATAATTTCTTGTAACTATAAAAAGTTAAATTTATAGAAAGAAAAAATGCTTAAAATAAACATTGATATTTTCCATTGCAGTTATAAAAATATCAAATTCTTTGAAGCCTTGATAAATATTCCTTGAAAGAAATCAAAATAGAACTGAAAAAATTACATAGTGTAATTCATAGAATCATAGAATACTAGAACTGGAAAGGACCTCAAAAGATCATCAAGTCCAGTCCCCTTCCCTCGTGGCAGGACAAAGCACAGTTTATATCATCCCTGATGGATGTCTGTCTAACCTACTCTTGAATATCTCCAATGATGGAGATTCTACAACCTCCCTAGATAATTTATTCCAGTGTTGAACCACCCTGACAGTTAAGAAGTTTTTCCTAATGTCAAACCTAAACCTCCTTTACTGCAGTTTAAACTCATTGCTGCTTATACTATTATCAGAGGCCAAACAATTTTCCCCCCTCCTCCCTGTGACACCCTTTTAGATACTTGAAAACCACTATCATGTCTCCTTTCAGTCTTCTCTTTTTCAAACTAAACAATCCCAGGTCCTTCAGCCTTGCCTCATAGCTCATATTTTCTAGACCTTTCATCATTTTTGTTGCTCTTTTCTGGACCCTCTCCAATTTCTCCACGTTTCTTGAAATGCAGTGCCTAGAACTGGACACAATACTCTTCTAATTGAGGCCTAATCAGTGCAGAGTAGCGTGGAAGAATGACTTCTCGTGTCTTGTTCACAACACTCCTGTTGTTGCATCCCAGAATCATGTTTGCTTTTTTTGCAAGTGTCACACTGTTGACTTATATTTAGCTTGTGGTCCACTATGATTTTACTTATATAATTAATTTGATTTATACTTCTCCTTAGATTCTTACCATACACCAAGACAGATTTTTAGCTCTGATCATGTGAGAGATCCACTTCTTAATCCTAATCTGGTAAAAAACAGAGACCGACAGCAGGCAATCCTCAAAGGACTATCAGAATTACGCCAGGTACAGTATGAGCTAAATCTTCAATGAACATTTTAAAGCTTTGTGTTTTTTCATAATCATTTACCATCCTTTTAGCCTTAGGGTACGTCTAGACTACATGCCTCTGGCGACAGAGGCATGTAGATTAGGCTACGCGGCATAGGAAAATGAAGCGGCAATTTAAATAATCGCCACTTCATTTAAATTTAAATGGCTGCCGCGCTGAGCCAATCAGCTGTTTGTCGGCTCAGCATGGTAGTCTGGATGCTCCACAGGTGACATCAAAGGCATTTGTCGACCTCCCAGGTAAACCTCATCCCAGGAGGCATTTGCATGTCTTCTTCCATTCACGCATTCGAAAGCAGAGCTTTCGAAAGTGAAAGTTGTTTAGACATGGCTTTTTCAGCGAACCCCGCCTTTGTTGAAAAGCTGCGTAAACCTGGAAAAGCTGCATCTAAACTACTTTCACTTTTTCCTCTTTTGACCGTTCCACGTAGTCTAGATATGCCCCTCGTGGGTTGATCTGGAAGGTGTAGCTGCCCATTTACATCAAAAGACTTAACAGGGCTGGCAGTCATATAGCAGCTATGAAAAATATTTTACTTTGTTGATTTGAAGTATGAATTGCTCTAAAACATTTTTCCTAAAATAGGTTTCCTTTTGGCAATACTGCAGCCTGTTTTTGGATACCCAATGTATCTATAAAAATAAGAAGTGACAGAATATTTTATGTCGTCACTTCTTAAGGGAATTTATTCAAAACAAAGGCATGTGTACATTTGTATAAGGTACATAAGGTTTGCTCTGTTAACTCTGGTGCACCAATCTCCACAAGATTTAGTGAAAACAACTTTGAATGAAATCTGTTTATTTTTAGTGAAAAGATTTAAGATGATTAAGAAGATATGCACTGCACATAAAACATCAACTGATGAATGAAGGCTACATACTTTTGTGGCTAGGAGTCAAGATACTACTGAGATGATGATGTTGCTATCCATCTAGATAATAAAACAGGAGTGATTTAGTGGTTCAAAGTAATATGCTCACTGCAGCTGGATACAGCGAGTCCTTGTCTAGCTAAAGAAAGTGAGATACTTGGGGTTCTTTAAGGATTCGGTCAAAGGAAATAAGGAGGAAAGGGGAACTTGGACCTCATCTGAACAGAAGCAAGGAAAGGGAAGTAGCATGACCAAGTATTGCACACCCTGGAATAACATCTGTTCTAGTGGTGGAGGTATTTATGTATCTCAGTGAGAACATTTTTTTCTACTTCAGGCCCATCTTTCTGCATGGCAAAGCCATTTGAGAAAGTAGACTTGAATGACAAGTGCAAAAGCTTTACGGTTTTCCTCTAATGGTGTGGCATGACTGGGTGGGAGTTCATGCTATAATAAAACTCCAATTGTGCACCCTCTAATACCCTACGGCTACATTGCGCATTCTTGTGCAAGAAGACATGCAAATGAGGCACAGTGATGAATATTGCTGTGCTTCACTTGCATACCTAATGAGCCGCCATTTTGCACAAGAAGGAGCAGTCTGCTACTTATTTTCAGGCAGAACAGCTCTTGCCCAAGAGGATTTCTGCACAAGAGCAGTATAGACTGCTCCTGGGTCCTACTAGCCCCCTAACCTCCCCACACACGGCTGCCTCTGATACAGCACCAAGGCAGAGGGTCCATGGGAGCTGATCTACATGAGGAGTCTCCTTAAAAGGTAGCTCACCACGTGCACCAACTCCGGGAAGTGGCCACTCTTCTCTTTCTCCCTCTCCTCTTCTCCCCACATTTTAATGTGTAACCTCTGAATTTTCACCAGTTACACACATTTATGTGAATAAACAGCCCTAGTTTAAATTACTGTAAAACTGGGCATTGCAGAGAGTGTTGGTGGTTTTTTTTTTTTTTTTTTTTAAATTCAGAATCAGTTTCTTTTCGGAGTGAATTCCCATTCTGCTGTTAAAAAATAGCTCAACCCTATGATCTGATTTACATTAATTTGCTAATGAGAATGTGCTAATGTAGTATCATATTTGATGTAGGGATATTAAATTTAGTTTAATCAATGAGTCGGAAGGCTAAAGGTCAGCGGGGGTGACCTAGTGTGAGCAAGGAATCAGCTAGCCGGGCTGGTGCCAGATCCCCACAGCTGCGCTTCTGATTTTTAAATGTCTTAAGAGCTGGCAGGCTCTTAATACGTTTAGGCTATGTCTATACTATGAGTGTTCTTGGCAAAAAATATGCTAACGAGGGAGTCATTTGCATGAGGTGTGATCTCATTTGCATATTTTCTGCCAATCCGTTTTTTCGCTAGTGTTTTTGCACAAAAACAAGCAGTGTGGGATATTTCCTTTTTGCACCAAAAAACCCTTTTTCAGCAAGATCGGTAAACAACCTTTTGTGGGGCATAAGGATCTTGTGGGAGAGTTTGTTTGTTTTTTTTGCACAAAAAGGAAATGTTTACAGTGCTTGTTTTTGTGCAAAAAACCCAGTGTGAACCTCTGGAGGAGGAGCACAGGGTGAGCCCCTGGGGAGGGGGTATGCCCTGGAGGAGGCATGTGCCAGCTTCCCTCCTGGGGATGGGGGGGGGGGGGTGTAGGGGACTCTGGTCCCCTGTTCCCTCTCCCCACCCTCAGAAACCTGTCTCCAAGCAGCCACTAGCACCCTTCCCCAGTACTATGGCCCCTGCTCCCAACAACACAGTTGGGCCCACATTAGTGAAGCTTGGGGGCTTATTCCTCGTTAGGAAAGGAATAACTCGTGTGCAAGAAGCCCGCTGTTCTGACTCTTTACTGTAAATTTACTTGCACAAGACCATACATGCAATATAGACGCGCCGCGCTGCAAGTCTTTGCACAAGAACACCTGTTCTTGTACAAAACGCCTGCAGTGCATGTGGGTTGGGAGAATGCCCACACTGACCGCCAGGAAAATGTAAACCAAACTAGAATTTTCTAGTACTTTAACAAATTTTTAAAACCTAAGTTAGTTTTGCTGTCCATGAAGAGCCAAACTGATTTTTGCTGAACATTTTAGCATCTGAAAACTGCAGATTAGCATAGAGCCCAGGAGTTACTCACTTCTAAATTTACTGTGTACACCATATGCAACATGCATACTGGAGTTGCAAAAACACCCACCAAACATGCTCCTAGGTCCAGAGTTAGAGATACCAAGTACAAGATAAGACAGGAATAGTGACATCCTTAGCTGTTGTGCACTGCCTTAAGACTAGGAAAGGCAGAATAATAATTTTAAAAAAAGGGGGGGGGAAGAGGGTGTGAATAGGGAGAGGAGCATAGACTCCTTCCCAAAAGCATCCGTGCCACTCAAAAGCATTTGCGGAAAAGAGCGTCTAAACAGAAAACGTTTCTGTTAAAAGCATTTGTGGAAAATCATGCCAGTCTGGATGTAGCCATGTTGTTTTACTCACACCACTCTTCAGAATCAGCTTTTCTATTTTTACCTATTGCTCTCATGCCTCCAGAGGCACAGATAGTTCCTGAGTTTTGATTTCCAGGTCTGTCTGTTGCCTTGCACATGTAAGCCAAGGCTAACATGTAAGTGTGCTGCCTCTTTTTTTTTTTTTCAAGGAATGACAGACAGAAGAAAAACAGCCTGCAAGTCCTACCACTTTTGGTACAGTTCAACTATTCTAGGTTCCAGCATTATTAAAAACCACTAAAATGTTTTTTTCTTGTTTGCAGCCATCCACCATAACAAAAAGCTGCAGTAGTTACACAATTGTGTGTTGTGGGATTCCTATCTCATTCAGTGCCTAGGATAGAGTGACTGAAGTAGAGATGTATTGCTTTTGTCTAAGGCACTGAGCTAGGTTTCACTTACTCTGCCAGAGATTTCCTATAGATGGAAGGCAAGATGCTCACATTTCATGTGAAAAAGGAAGCTGAAGTCAAACAGCATAGTCACCCTTAGTGAGGTTTTCATACCTTTGAGTGCTTGATGTAGGAGTTGTGCGTATATACACAAATTGCATATTTAAGCCAGTTATAGAAGCTAAAAAATATGAATAAGAACTGAAGTAGAATTGTGCATATTTTGTGGAGAAGGAACATTTAATTTGTACTCCTTATTCCAGGGTCTCCTCCAAAAGCAGAAGGAGTTGGAGACGGGTCTAATTCCCATCATTAATCAAGAAAACTTTATTTCACCATTTTAAAAAAGGTACACAAGCATACCAAAAAAGCTGTAAAATGTCATGCATGGCACTTTATATTTGCTACTGTAATTTACTAACTGCATGTAAATCTTTTTTAGCGGAGGTCTAATCTCCATTTAATGTTGCCTCCTCCCCAACTTGATTTTAAAATGCTTGAATATAATATATAATGCATTTGCTGTTTAGAATTGTCTTCTACAGTGAAGATTTAAGATTGTGGTAGGAAAAGTTATTTAAATTTTTGTAGAATTTATGTATTCTTGGTATAAATAAATTTTATTAAATATTTTAATGACATTACCAATTTGTTTCACTAAAAAATCAGAAGTGCCAGTTTTTCACTCTGTTGCCCCACCCTGGTATCTGTATGCTCTGTAGCTAAACAATGCACATACTAATGAGCAGCCCAGCACTCAAAATGTATTGAATAAAGCTAGCTAAAATGTATTACCAGTTTATAACAGGAGCAAAGGAGACACAGCCTTTGGTTTAGTAAAGCCACAGATTTATTTTTAAGTGTGAGTACCAGCTGATAGAAGTGCACAGTGCAGGTAATTCCATAATCATTTCAGTATGTTGCCAATGGCTTCTGCCAGCTTCCCGCCCCCCCCCCCCCTTACCTATCCTAGGCCTCAGCCAGAAACAAGGCACTTCAACCTACCCCCTGCTCCAATGAAGGTGAAGGGAAACTATAAAGGAGGAGAGGTGTTGGCTCCCTGTTATACCAGTCTTGAAGCCCCAAACTCCTCTCCCCCCATTTCAACTCTTAAGGATTTCTCTTTTTTAAATCCTTTACCTAATACATTTTATCTGATTATTAGCCCTTCTCTGGAGAATAACTGCAGTGGACATGTTCCAAAAGCAGCACCCACAATTAACTTGTCTGGGGACCTTGTGAAGAATGGGGAGAGGTAGCGGTCTCCAAATGCCCTTATATCAGCCAAACACTTTCCAGCTCTCAAGTCTGATAGGTGGACCCTCTCCTACCTGAATAATTCTGGTGCCCCCATTTACTACATTAGATGCAAAAAGATTAAGCCCTCCTATAACAGGCTTGAATTTAGCCACTTCATAGACTTGTAACCATGCAGTTACGTCCAGTGGCCATACTACAAAAGCTAAACTGACAAAAACAAACAGTCTTGGAGACAACACTAAATTTAGGAAAACCACAAAGTATGCCAATTAGTTGTATGATCCACCTATGTCTTCACAAGGATATATTTGTTTTAGTAATTGAGGAAAAAAATGTACTGGGAAGGGGAAGGAGGAGACAATTTAGCACAAACATTTTAAAGGAAAAGTTGAACAGTAATTAAAACTTAGGAGGATGGTCAGTTTAATGATAGTGTTCTGCTAAATGTGGCACTAAGTTCAGTATCCAAAAGTATTGAAAGTATCAACTTGAATTATCTACAAAAGTGTAAGAGAACAATTCAGCTTTCTGCCAGCTGCAAAATAAAAGAACCAGAGCTTTTACAGTGGATGGATATTTCCATGCAATTCTGGTAAACAGGAGATGTGAACAGATTGATTAGATGCACACAAAAATGGTATTGCAAAAACTGATGCTTCAAAATGTATTTTAGAAACAGAATATAAACACAAACAAAGCAAGTTGCTACTAAGTCCCATGTGCATGAAGAGTTTATTTTTTTTTTAAATGGAACTGCACCATTGGTTACTCTAAATTGAGGTATTTAGCCAAAATCCAGTACTTTTTTTATATATGTATTTTCATTAAAATAACTACACTCCCTTATCACTATGTAAAAACATTTTGTACAAAAATTGTGTCCAATGTCAAATAAATACATAACAGTTTTTATATTCATTTAAAGAAAAGTGGCTTGGATACTCTATTACAGTTTACTTTAAACAAAAATGAAGCTTTGCTATTTCACATGCTTTAGGCAAACATTCAGTTTTACATTAAAACAGACTTCAAACTGAAGTCCAAGTACAGGTCAAATACAAATGTAAAAACTTAAAAGTGCCAACAAACAAGATAATTCAATACAATAAATGTTAAAAAATATATATTTATTTCAATTTTCAGATGCTTCAACTGGTACAGGCCATCATGATTTAAATAGGACAGGAAAACATTTGAGTTAAGGACAAGAAACATTTAGTTCAGAGAATAAAATAGAAACTGTTAATTCACTTATTTAGAAACAGAAAGGTCCACAACAAACCCATAAAGTTTGTTTTGTATTTATTTCTATTTTGAAAATGGCCTGGAAGATTCATAATTTACATCCCAATTATTAGGAGAAGATGACTTGTCTGTGTCTATGCTCTGGCTATAAGCAGACAGAAAATAATTCCCACCTTCTTGGCTTTGACTTGTGGAAATTGGGTATGTTGTTCCCAAAAAAGTCTGATGAGTGAGAACATTGAAATGACTGAACTGATGGGACACACTTAACTGTCTACTGTAAATCTGAAAGTTGGTGAAAGGAACTTTTTCTGAGTTTGTCTCTCCTTCAGCAGAGCATGTTGTAGAAACAGGCATTATTGGCTGTATCTCCTCCAAATCAAGTTTAGAAGCTTTTTCCATCAACCCAATTTGTCCTTCAGAAGATAGTTGTGTATCGGTTTCACAGTTTTCTTTTGAATCTGTTCCACGTGAGCCTTTGGTCTCTGTCTGCAAAGCTTCTGAATGAGACTCATACTTTGAGGCATCACTGCAGATTTCTATTTGTGATGTTTCATCCCCTGAATCCAAAGACATGTCTTCCTCATCCTTTTCATCGCTTTCTACAAGAACTATATTAAGAAAGAGAAGTCCTACTCTATTGAAATATATGATTTTTTTAAAAAAGCTATACACTACTCACAGAGTGTTATGCTTCAGGTCTGTAAGTCCAATATCACTTAAGGCTTGGTCTTCTGCCACTCTTGTTCACTTACTCAACACACACACTTAACCCTTTGTGTGAATGTCCAGATATTCCGATGCTAAAAGCTTCTGCGCATTGTGTTCATGTTTAGTGTTGGGAAATCCCAACTCCCAGCTCCATAGGGGTTAATGTCAAAACAGCATCTAAAGTTATACAGTAGGTCAGTATTTGATAAGACAATTACAGAATACAATTACTGACATCCAAATTCATTTTGTTACTGTTTCTAAAGCTGTCATTAAGTTTACCCTTTCCTAAAAACAGAAGGGAATGTTATTTGGCTTTACACCTTAACCTCTCCATCAGACTCCCTTGGATACCGAATTAGCCAGTAATTCTGTATTTAAGATACCTCAAAATATTCCATCCCAGCTTCCCTTTTATATTGCTTAAAACAGAGTACTTGAGAGTTGGGATTTCCTCACAATATACAGTGTTCATTTTGTTGTAAGAGTAAAGACACACTACACTTTAAGGACACCTCCACCCCACTGTTCTGACTAATTGGAAAGAGAATAAAATATGCTGAATATTACCTGATTGGGTCTCAGGAACACCAGGTGAAGGAACGTTGTTTTCTTCAGTAATTGAATTGTGGTAGCCAACAAGATTTTTGAAGTTTTGCATAAAATCATCAACTGTAGCAACTACAATTCCATTATCAGCATAATTGGAAAATGTTTTGACATTCTTTTCTAGATTTACAAAAAAGAGAAAGAGGATCAACTTGCTAATAGCATAATATTAACTCTAAGAAAAAGATAGGTGAAAGTTGTGTTCTTACCTGTTAAGAAGACAACATGTCTTTGTTGTATATTTTGAGCTTGAAGTCTGATAAGACAGTCTAATTCTGGAGCATTTCGTGTTTGAGAGTCACAGTTATGATATGACAGAATCTCAACCATATGTTTCTTTTGATAGATACTCAGAAGCGTCAGCAGACTCAGGGCTTTAGCATTCATTCTATTTAGAAGAGGATGTGATATTTACATTTAGATCAAGATTCAAATTATGTAATGTATCACAAACTCCCTTCAGAAATATTTTCTTCATTTGTGATTTTTTCTAACAATTTCAAAACTTTATTATTTAGAGTACAAGGCTTACCTCCCAAGCTCCTTCAGTTTTTTTTGTATTTTGCAGTGGACTTTCCACTGCCATTTCCCATCAGGGGTATTGAGGTCCTCAAGGAACTTCAGGAAATGTTTAAGTTTGTCTGTTTTGGAGACAATTATTGTGCATTATACAGGATTTTTTTTTTTAATTACAATATAAACAAATACTAATGTGCCTTCCATTTTACAGATGTTGGATTAGCAGCTGACATTACCCCACTACTGAGCTTTGTAAGGACATTCTTATTTTTAAAATGCTCAGTTTAATGGATTAGTTTGCCTTAAGTCCACTAAAATTGCGTAAGCTCATATATGGGCTAAAATTTGACCCAAAGTAACTTATTGCCATTACGAGAGCCGTTAAAAAAGAATTCACTATTGCTGGGGTTTTTTGGGGGGGGAGGGAGCCGTGAGACCATGAGAAGTATGTAATCTTAAATAAAGGCTACAATTATAAAAGCTGGGTATGAATCTATGGGAATAAAAATGATTTGGTAGCATTACACAAAAAGCTTTATGTTGAGGCAGCTATTCAACCTGACCCACGCTGATACACTAAAGTTTCAGAGGGATAGCTGAGTTAGTCTGTAACTGGAAAAAAAAAACTTCAAAAACAATGAATAGCCTAGCAACACCTTAAAGACTAACAAAACATGTAGATGGTATCATGAGCTTTCGTGGGTATTACCTACTCATTCTTCAGATGATATACTAGAGCTACTACACTGACTTCTGCATCAGCAACTTATGAAATATGAATTGGTGTTGCTAATCCAAGTTGGACGTAGGCAACCATCTCCAGAGATGCCAATAATGAAATGCATATGAGAATGAACTGATTAACTCTCCTGGAGATGGCTCTTCCTAAAAGGCTTGGCAATCGGACCACAAGAAGTTTGCATTGCCTCTCTTCTGTAGTTAAAATGGAGGATTTCTCATTCTTAAATGCTGTCAATAAAACATGTCTCCTGCATTTGAAAGCATGATTTTAAACAAAAATCCTTACCAACTGTAACAGACTCTGGATTAAGAACAGATTCATCAGAGACAATGAAACCACCAGACACAAACAATTCATTGTAAGTGTGGTTTTTCACATCATCCAAGCTATCAACACCAGCAAAACTGACACATGAAAGCCTCTTCAGAGTTACTAAACCAGGTATCTGTTTAAAAAGATAAATGTAGTTAGAAGTATGATGCAGGGAGACCCGGGAGTGAATGCCTATGGAGTGGAGGAAGGATACCCCCACATACAAGGATTACAAACTTCCCATCACAATCACAAAGCTAGCTTGTGGGTTGAGAGACTTTACTTTTCAAAAAAATGTATAGTTTAGGCTAGGGATATAAAATTGTGGTTCATGAGGTAACCATTTGAAAAAAATGTTTAACCAGTTAGCCACTACCTTGCAAGGCAGAGGGCCTAGCCAGGTTGGAGCAGTACTCTCCTCCTTATGCAGTGGGATGAGGGCAAGGAGCTGATCCAGCCCAGCTGGGCCCCCATGGGCTGCTCTGGCCAGGCCAAGCCTGTGTGCTGCAGGGGGGCATGTTCCAACTGGGTTAGAGTGCCTCTCACCAACCATGACGCACTTGGCCTAGGGTGTCTCTGGGGTATGGCGGGGCTGCTAGCATGGCAGGGATCCTGCACATAGCAAAGCCATTGTCACATGCAGCAGGGGTGCAGATGTGGCTGCTGGGGCCTAGCCTGCAGCCGTGTTTGGGTTCTTACCACTTGGCCCGGTTATCCAGTTACCTATCTAGTAAACCAACTGCTTACTGGGTAACGGGTTAAGCATTTACATCCCTAGTTAAGGGGACTCTCTCTCTCAAAATAAAGCTATTACAGAAATGTTGGCAGAATGGGTGGGGAGTTGGGAAGTGATGACCAGGGCTCGACAAATCATTGAATCTACTCGCCCGGGGCGAGTAGATTTCAGCCAGTCGTCCCATTCACCGACAGCGCATGCATGCGCAATGTGGATCTTGCGCATGTGCAGTGCGGGGCTGGCGAGCAGATTTCGCTGCCATTTGTCAAGCCCTGGTGATGACAATACAAAAAGGTTAATAATCCACAAAATAGCTTTAGTCACTATCCCATCCAGTTTTTAATACCATGGCATCAACATAATATCTACGTGCAAGTAGTGAACTGACAGTTCTCTTCACCCATACCTAGTGCATCATAAAACTCCATGGAGCTTAATACATATTAACAGGGCTTGCCAAGCGGCGGCAAGCCCTACTTGCCAGCTGTGCGATTCTGCGCATGCGCAGATCACATTGCGCATGCACAGATTGCTCCACGCCAGCTCTTCCGGGGTGTAATCTACTCACCACAGGCAAGTAGGTTACACTATTTGTTGAGCCCTGCGTATTAAGCATGATGTGCATTGACAAAACGTATGGGGAAACTTGACAGCACATCCAGGATTAAAAACTAAATGGTTCTATCACATCTATATACCCAAACAAAAAGTATGTTAAAACTGAATTAAGGCTGACGGAACTTTCTATAGTAGAGTATGAAAGTTGTTTGAGACACCATGTAAAATCATAAAAACCCTTTAACATTTGTGTTCCCAGATCAGAAGAAGATATATACTGTAATAAATTAGGTTTCTTTTCACTTCTGCCCCTTCACTTGTGAATACAATGCACATTTGTTTCATCTTAACACTTTGGAATTTTTTTGCATTTAACCCAACTTGGAATATTCTGGATTTATAATGCTTGTTTCTGGGATAGATGCAACATTTTTGTTGTACCTCCATTTTAAACAATGTCACTGAGCTCTTTAAAATTAAAATACACAAACAAGAGAAACAGAGGGGTATGAATAGGGATATCTGCTGGCTCACACACTACCTTCCACATCCAACCCAACAATGGAGGTGCTAATTGTTCTTATCAGCCTCTATCTACTCCCTGTCTCTTCCCCCTCCTTATTTTCTCTTTCCTCCCCTCTCTTATTCTCCTCTCCCCCCACCCCTTTCCCTTAAACATTCTTGGATCTGGACTTATAATACTCCAGTCATCTGAAGTGGGTTGCACCCACAAAAACTCATGATACCATTTACATGTTTTGTTAGTCTTAAGTGAATAGCCTAGCAGCACGGTGAAGTTTTTCCTAAAGAGAATGTTATCTTAAGTTAGAAGTATCACATGGTATGAAGTATCAACCTTTAACACACTAAAAGTTCTATTTTAACATCATTGCCAGGTTCACTGTTATGTTCTGGCAATTGTCATTCTGACACTGTATTAACCCTCTCTCTATCCTGTACTTCAAAATCCCTCTGCCTCTTGCATCTCCCTCCCCTTTGTGCACACTAGGGATGTAAGCCGACTATCCAATAAGCATAAGCTTATCACATAGTTGATTAGTGATGCAACTTGTCACTTCCTCTATCAGAGGCTATGTCTAGCCTACAGGCTTCTTTAGGAAGAAGCTTTTTTTGGAAGAGATCTTCTTAAAAAACTTCTTCCCAAAGAGCATCCACACTGCAAAAGTGCATTGAAAAAGCAATCTGCTTTTTCGAAAGAGTATCCAGACTGAATGGACACTCTCTCATATAAGCTGTGATTGCTATGGACGGAATGGCCACCAGGTCACCTGTGCTCTTTCCTCTTCTTCTGAAAGAACTCCGTCTTCCCTGTCCCCACACACCTTTTTGCAAAAAAGCTCTCGCAAAAAGGCTTCTTCCTTGTAGAATGAGGATTACCGATGCCAGAAAACCCCCTCTGTTCTTTCAGTTTTCTTGCGGAAGAACGCAATTGTAGTGTGGACATTCCTCAAGTTGTGTCAGAAAAACGGCCATTCTTCCAACAAAACTCTGTAGTGTAGACATACCCAGAGGCACAGCAAGCAGGGGAACAGAAGCCTGTTCCCCTCAACACCATCTCTGCAGGGGGTAGGGGAGGTAGAGGCACAGCAGGCAACAGCACAAGCAGGGACTGAAACAGTCTCTGCTTGCCCAGCAGGGCTCTTGCTACAGTTCAAAAGCAGAAGTGCCCTTAACTAACTATGGAAATCCGACTATTCAATTAATCAATCTAAATTTAATATCCCTAGTGTGCACACACTTTTCCCCTTATTCCTACACATGCCCTCAGCTTTCCTTTCCTAATCAAAACAGCAATTTTAGAGTGATCCATATCTGTCTTATACAGGCTTCAGACAGTCAGAGGTTTATAGTTACTCCAAGCATAGGGTTCCATCTGCTAATTATCATGGCTAACAGTCATAGATAAACTTAAACTCCATGAAGGTATAAAAAACTAGTAGTCCTGTGGCATCTTAGAGAACAAAATAATGTATAGTACAAGCTTTTGTGGGTAAAATCACTTCTTCAGATGCAATGATCTACCATGAATGTATGCAATTCTGTTTTGAACCCACTTATACTTTTGGTCATCAGAACATCCCTTAGGAATGACTTACACAGTTAATACTGCTTTGTGTAAAAAATGTATTTCCCCTTGTTTGCATTAAACCTGCTGCCTATTATTTTCATAGGGCGACCCAACAGTTTTTGTATTGTAGGAAACAACAAACACCACTCCTTCACTTTTTCCACACCTTTCATGATTTTTAGATCATATTGACTCTTAATATAAAGATTTCCCATCCTCATCTGGAAACCACTCCATACTCTCACTTTTGTTGCCCTCCTCTGAACCTTTTCCAGTTCCACAATCTCCTTCTTTAAGATGGGGCAACCAAAACTGCATGCAGTATTCAATGTGTGGGTGCACCATGTATTTATATAGTAGCATTATGATTTTGTCATATTACCTCTTCTAACAGTTCCTAATCATGTTCATCTTTGACCACTGCTGCACATGGAGCTGAACTTTTCAGAGAACTGCATATGGTTACTTCAAGATCTATTTCCTTGAGATATAACAACTAATTTATACTTTATCATTACATATGTATGGTGGGACTAATTTTTCCAAACTTACTTTGTACTTACTAATATTCAATTTCATCTGCCATTTCATTACCTTGTCACCCTGTTTTGAGAGAACTCTTTGTGGTCAGCTTTTTTCTTACTTTGTATCGTCTGCCAACTCTGCCTTTTCCTGTTCACTCCCTTTTTTTAGGTCACTAGTGAGAAGGTTTTAACAGCAAAGGTTTTTCTTCCAGGACCTCCACTGTTCACCCTCTTTCCATTGTGAAAAATGACTCATTTATTCATCGCTTTTGTTTCCTATATTTCAAGAAGTTACTAAGCCCTGAGAGAACCTTCACTGTTCTCCTATGATTTAGTTTCCTTGAGAGCCTTTAGTGAGGTACCTTTTGTTTAAAGGTCTTCTAAAAAATCCAAATATCAATTGGATCACCATTATCTACATCGGTGGTTCCCAACCTTTTGGGGCTGCCGGGCACCACGTTGGGGACACTTGTTGACATTCAAAGAACTCTAATAAATTATTACGGCATGATTTCGCTTTATAAGAGCTGTTTTGATTCTTCCAACGTATTTTCTCTACGTCTGATAGATTGAAACTAAAATAAAGAACAGAATTATCAGCCGGATACTGAAGTAAAGCTCACCACCCTGTAACTGTCAAGATCACCTCGAGCCCTTTTAAAAAATAGGTGTTACATTAGCTACCTTTAGACACACATCAGTGTAGGACAAAAACTTAAACAAAAAAAGTCTTGGATCACCTTAGAGACCAACAAAAATGTAGATGGTATCATGAGCTTTCATGGGCACAACGCACTTCTTCAGATGAAACAGTGTGGGACAGTATTTCAGATTTGTTGCCATCTCCCACACCAGGGGAGGACAGAGCCACAGTGGCCCCAGAAACTATCCTGCCTGTGGCTCTGCAGTTTAATTGTAGAAGGAGCCAGGATGCCTGTGCAGCTGACTTCTACTACATTTAAACTGCAGGTGCGAGTAGGCATGAGCTAGGACAGAGCGTCTCCCCTTATCGACTAATCATTATAGTCTATACCATTATCAACTAAAGATTAGCCAGTTACCCACTTAACAGCCTTACTTCCAAGATCAGAATATTATTCAATTACTACAATAGTTAAATCCTAATTTACGTGCAAACGCCACTCAATCTTAGCTACTGAAATATAAGTGATGCTTCCATTTTATCTAAATATAAATTAAAAAGAAAAAAGTTGGGTCATTAGCAGTGCAAGAGTTACAAGGCTTGGATAAATAAAAATGAGTACAATGAAATGTTTTAAATGCAAGTGACAAGCTTTGAATCAACTTTCTGTAGTTTACAGTTCAACTAGTAATATTAAATATATTTAATGTACCTTATGGATGAGGCTGGCAATATCTTCATTTTGAATAATTATCAATAGTTTGTCTAAAGTAGCTCTTCTTTTCAAGAATTGTTCTGGGTGGCATTCTGTATTACCTAATTTTGTAAGGTATTCCTACCGCCCCCCCAAAAAAACAAACACAAAACAAAAACAAGATTTAACTAGTTAAAACAATGCAATTCCAAAGCTCCCCATGTGGGACAGCTTTTTACTATGCAAGCAAGCACATAGGCATTTTTAATTAGACTAAGATTTTTCTTCAACATGTATCCAAGAGCACTAAGCAAAAAAGTTAACATTTTCTGTAATTACTTTTACAGAATGAACTCCATCTAAGTTTCTAGCCATCTTAGTCTCCACTGAAAATTGCACAACTTTTCACTAAAAGCTTTCAACTATATTTAATATAAACATAGAAGTACATTTTCTCAGAATTATCTTGAATTTCAAAAGCAAGTATTTAGGCATTTTTCATTCCCAAAGCCTCCCTTAATAAATTCTCTACATCAAGTAGAATGGAGAACACTATTTTTGATGGTATTTTTCCCCCCCGAAACCTCTCAGAAGTTGCCTGACAGTGCTACTTCAAAAAGAAAAGAATATGGGCTCTTCTACTACCAATCCCACTGTCCAGCTGGGAAAAAAGTGTATACTCTACCTAGATAAAAGGAAGACAAACTCAGTACAACTATGCCACAGGAAAACCTTACTTCCATGAGTCAATGAACACCAAATTTCAATGCTCAAATGCATCTATACCTTACTGATGTTTGCAAGTCAGGTTTATTCATTCCAGACTGAATGGCTCCATTAACCATTTATAAAATGTAGAAATATTTGGACAAGCTTTCAAGGCCTTACACTCAACTTGATGGCATTTCTCTTTTTGGATGTAGTGCAATTTTTGAATATCACTATTTCAGGGAATGTTCCAAGCATCAATGAGCAGAATCCTGTTGATTTTGGGGAATAACTGAAAGACAGGAAGGAGGAAAATGGGGGACATAGCCTATGCCAGCTGATTAACAGAGCCACAACTTTGAGCACCTCTGCAACTGTTCACAGATCAAAAGGACTAGTTAATGGAAATTACAAGGAGTTTCTAAAACAGAAGGGCATTGTAGAGTGGCAAATAGTGAGCTTCTGCTGTCTTGGAATAGGGAGAAAGGAAATGAAGGAATGCAAGAAACCCCAGCAGCATGCAATTTGCTCAGCCTACAAAAAGGTATGACACTCTTGACCCCCTAGCTCTGTGCTACAGATAGTTCCCAGAAGGTAAATCTATTTACCTGTATTTCTTTGCAGAGTGTACTTTCCTCCTCTTCATGAATGTAAAATTTCACAGTGTTTTTCTGTACATCTTTAATTATTTTAACCAAGCTGTTAAATACTTCAGGTTTTAACTGGCTTATAAAATCAGAAAGTGCTGGTTGTGTTGAAATGTTTAAGTTATCTGGCGATTTCTGAGTCTTTTCTAGTGGCTCCAGTGGATCATCACTGGAAGTGTTTTTATCAGATGGCAGTAAAACCTCTGCGATGGCAGTAACATGGTCCATTTCATCTTTCACTGTGGTTAAATTCATTGATGAATGCTGCTCATTACAATTGGTCTCCTCCACAATACTGTTACACGGTGGTTCTGGTAACAGTGCAGTGTCAAAGTCACTTGAAACAGGTACATCCTGTTCTAGTGAAGGATTCGATTCAGTCTCAATTACAGCATCTCCTGCTGGATCAGGACTAGAGTTAAGAGGCGGAGTATGTCTACTACATGAAGATGACAGAGCAACATTATTCAGCTTTTCACTCAGCCTCTCTATATACTCTTGGACAGAGATTTCTGATGCCTGTAAACATATGTATTCAGAAAGCCTCATTACTCTCTCTTGAGCTGTAAAGATAGGTGTGGACATTCCACTAACATATGCAATATTCTTTTGCTGTAAAATCTCCTGAACCCTTCTTGCAAAAAGATTATATTCTTCCAATAACGTAGACTCTATTATTCCACTTATGGAGTGCTTAGATGCAAGATGATGATCTGTTAGAGCATACTGATCGTCATTTTTCTCCATGTGACTTTTATACAGTCCATCTTCTTTTGTCCCCTTTTGCATGTCTGAAAATGGAGAGTATGGAAACTGGTAATCAGAACTTCTTTGTCTATTTATTACCCTGGGGTCATTAGGAAGTGCATCCTTTGGTGGCAAATACACCAGTTGTTCTTCTGGTGATTTCAGACCTATACAGGAAGAGTTAAATAATCTTTGAAAAAAATCAACAAAAACATACACTTGAAGTTTTGTAATAATTTTAAAACAGCATCGTCTTCTACATAACAGCTTAACTTGGCATTTAACGCATTAATGCCAAGTGCCAGTACAGAAGCACTGTACAAGCTGAGCGTAACCTGTTTCTAGTTTCAGGTGGAAATAGGGAGAAGAAAACAGAATATTTTAGGATTTCATTACTCACACAGAAAATGAAAATCATAAGCAAGTCATTATTTATTGTCAGGCAAAATGTGCTGAGCATTACTATACAACAGGAAGCACCCTAATCTTCAGGAGATTTAAGCTGACTGAAGTGGTTAAGCGAGCAATTCCTCTCTAGCTTCTAAGTCAAAGTCTTCAGACTTCGAGTAAATCACATACTATGGTGTATAGGGTAAATTGTGCATATATAAAGTGTGCAGAATAGTTGGCATGCAATTATGGAAATGAGTTCAGCTAGTGAATCCCGCCACTTTCTTTCAATGCTCATAAAAAGTTACATAATTAACAGCAGTAATAAAAGCCCTCCTTTGTCTACAGCCCATGTAACATGGTAAGTAAATGTGGACAAGTTTCACTGCATTATTCCAAGCTTGATAGAATTTCTAGATATGGTTAGTTTCATCCCAAGCACATTCAATTCCAAATCTCTTTTCCAAATCTGCAAACAATGTTACTATGAGCTTTAGACACCACTTTCTGTATTGGTACCCAGGGAAACTAAAATTGCTATCAGTCAGTTTCCTTTGATTTGTATGGCTTTCTAACAGCCCAAAGAAAGAGAAAAAACCCCACACCATTTATTAAAAAAAGTAAATGAGATTGTAAAAATGACTAAATTTGGCTGGAGAATGGGGGTTGAGGAGTGTCATCTCTGGAGTAGTAAAGGTATCCAAAATTATGTAATAATGTCTGAAGTTCATGTATTTTAAAAAGCAGAGGTGGGCAACCTCTTCTGTGGGTCGTTGGCTCTTGACCCAAAGAAGAAGGAAAAAAAGAAAAAAAAATCAATCAGGGACCATATACAAAAAAAGAAGCTCTTACTGATTTGATGCCCCAATTGAGAAGGAGAAAGGCACTCCACATTTCCCTTGCACACCAGAGCCTAGGGGAGCCCAGAATATTTTGTACTCCAGGTCCATCGTGGGGCAGTCAGGGGAAGGGAAGGGGCGCTGAAGTGCCAGTACAAGTTCCCCCAATGCAAGGGACAGGGAGCAGAATCCAGGCAATGTGGCCCCCAGGCCTCAGGTTCTTTCCCCTGTTTTAAAGTACCAAAACCCCCACACAAACAGATCTGTTGAAGAACGGGATACCAATCTATTTAATTGTCAAAAAATAAAAAAGATTTTAAAAATCCTGTTAGCTCTACAAAGCCATGGTCAGAAGTGAACAGATTCCATTCCTTCGTGCATGATTTTTTTTTTAAGCCAAGGTTCAAGCCATTACAATTGAAAGTAACTGGATTGTCCTGGTGTAACTGAGGGTCTAAAGCAGGGGTCTGCAACCTATGGCTCGAGCCAAATATGGCTCAATAAGAAACCAAATATGGCCTGTCATTCCAAAAATGCATGCAACTTTTTAAATTAAAATGAAAAGTTTATAAAACCCGCAAAATTTATATTTTTAAATTACTCATATAGCTTGAATACGTGCATGGAACTCAATTTGACTAGTTATGATGTAACTTTCAAAGAAATGTGCAAGAAGATACAGCAGCAGAAGTCCCATTAAATTACGTCTGAGTGCAATGTTTCATTTATGCTATTATTAATCATGTTATTAATAATATTAAGTTGTATATTTTCAGGCATTCAAATGGGCATTCTTATACTGACTGTAACCACTTGTTATGAATTTTGACTCTTTGGCTTGAAAAAGGTTGCCAACCTCTGGTCTAGAGTGACCTACTGAAAAAGAGAGGGAAGAGAACAGTGCTTGACTCAATCAAGCATATATTTTGCAGGGATTTTATTTTTTAAACACACATTTATGTAAAGCACATTTAAATCTACAAGTCACTTGCTACACATTTTAGTCATTTTTAAAACTGCATTTTAAAAGGTATACATTATCCCCAAATATGAACTATATACATTTCCAGATTAGACACAGAGTTACCCTAACATGCATAATTTGGGGTTTTTTTAAACTACTCCTTTTCCTCCTCAGACTTTTCTAGCAACAAAAAATTACCAGTTTAGCAGCACTGCAGCCACATTCCCTGCACAAAGTTAGCATTTTAAAAACCTTTGCACTATTGTGAAATGTTCTTAGCTGTATATTTAATCTGTTTCAAGTTGCTTCTAAAAGTGGCACGGTCACAAAACTTCTTGATCTTTGTACACAAAAATATAATGGTAGCAATCTTTTCATACACTAAACAATACTAAAATGTTACCACTTTTTAAAATTTCTATTGGACATATTTCTATTTAATGACATCCTTAAATACACACTATTAGGGAAAATGTTTTTAATATGATTTCCCATGCTTTGCTATGTACAATGTGGCCAAATTTCCAAATACAAAACATGAAAATCATTGGGAGACATGCTACATTTATTAACCCTAGTTTGAGACATGACAAACACTTGAGAGATCAGTTTAGTTGCTTTGCAAGAGAAAAGTTCAATGCATAAAAAAAGACCCACAGAAATCCTCCCTTTTACACAGGACAATCTGAGCATGCAGAACTTTCTAAGTTGCTTTTCAATTCGCTGACAAGAGAAATCACCTATTTACAAAACCAACAGTATTTCTTATGTAACTAAGAAGTCTCATTGCTTGCAAATGCAAGTTTAACTACAGCAGAAATGCAAGCTGAGCTTTGGGGTTAGAATTTTAAATTCAAAATATTTTCAGTTACATTTCAAGGGAGAAAACACGTTACTTTTAATGAGAGCTTTCTTAAGGTGGCATCTTTCACACATCTACACCATTGGGTCACAAGTTTCTCCTGAATACTAAATGTGTTAGGAATTAACACAAGTTGTCAAAGCAAGTATATAGAGCAAACAACTTCCAGGATTTGTTCCTGTTGAAACGTCAATCTTCCTATTTTAACTTGATAGGCCAAAGAAGTTTGTAGGGGAAAAGAAAACAAACAAAAAAAAGACCTGAAAATACCAACTTTGTTTTAAAAAGCAAGAGCTAGCTTTCTTTGTTCATTTGCAGCAAGCTTCTGAAATGCTATAAAAAGATGCCGTTCTAGAAAGACAAAAGAAGAGATGCTGTTCTCTGATGCATTATATAAAAAAAAAAAAAATCAGAAGTTCAAGTAGTACACACCATAGGGGGGAAAAACCCAGGAGAGCTTAGGGTACAAGATGAGTATCCCATTAGCCTTTTTGTACAAGGTAACAAGGAAAAGTAAGCAAGATCCCAGTTGGATTGAATTTCTCAAGTTAAACAGTCCCAGATTCAAGATGAACCTCACATTTAAGGAATAAAACTAGGTTCTGGTTAGGACAAATATTCATAAGCAAGAAAGCCAACAGGAATAGCTAAAACTGAAACCCCAGTTTACTTCCCGACCATCATGGGGTTTGAATTATGTAGTAATTAAGATACAAAAGATTATTCAGTGCTTAGCAACGTAAGATGTCCATTTAAGTTACGTAACTAAAAGCAAGGTTTCCTTCAATAGTAAGGTTTTTCAGGGACAGACTGGAAAGCATCACATAACAAAAAGCAAAGAATTTACTACTAAAAAAAGAACTTTCTATCATTCCCCACCATGATAAAGGATTGAAAATTTAAGAAAATCAAAATGGCAAAATGCTATTTGTTCTCATCATTTATAAACTGATAGCAAGAGACCAATCACTAATTTCCATACAACTGAGAAACAAGAAAAACCAAAGTTGCTTTCCTTCCCAACACTACTAAATAAAGAAACCCACAAACCATCAAATGCAATCTACTAAAGAGAGGCAAAGCAATTCATTGTAAGTGAGGCTATTAAAAGATCATAAACCCCTACAAAGAAAATTCAAATGCTACTTGACGTAATCACATTTTCAGGAAGGTACACATGGTAGACTCAAATAACCGACAGACAGAAAAGCTTGAAAAACTATTGGGTTGTTTCAGTGAATCAATTCCATCCACTGAAGAGCAGACTACAGATTCACTCCCCAGTTTACTGATGAAAATTCACTACCAGAAGAAATGATAGTTTGGGAAGTAGTGGCATCTGAGGGGGTGGGTGGGGGGGAAGCAAGCCATCCTTCTCACCTGTTTGGTTATCTCCATGTTTTTCCAGTTGATCCTCTGGAACTCTTCCTGCCCCTCCTGAGGGAGAGCAGCAGTTAGCATTTGTAGTTTCTCTAGATAGATATTTATTATAGCACTTCTCAAACTTAATTGTGTTACTAGACTAATCAGTATATAAAGAAAATAAGAGCTAACTTGAAAGTTACAAACTCTAGGGAGCTAACACTGGTGATGTCTAATTAAAACACCATCTCCTTCATCTCTGGTGATCAAGGATGTTCCTTCTCTTTTTTTAAAGCCCCTAAGCATATACTTCAGAGAAAATTGCCTGGTTCCAATAAAAACTTGGCATAATACTGAAACCAAGTAGACTGTGTAACACTCAACTGGCAAATCTTAGGAACTTCACTTCCAGCAGTTAACTATAATTTGAGCTGCCTAATCATGTTACTTGCCATTACTACTTCCACAGCCATGTGCAGTCAAGCACGTATATTATCGTTTTCCAACCCAGAATGCAAAACACACATTGTCCACCATAAACATTTGACAGTTTTCTATTTTTCACCATACCCAACACCGAATGGGTATTGATGTTTTGTCCTTTGGGGCCAAATATCAGCGCTATCCTCTTTCATTCAAAATCTTAAGAAGTATGTGGATAAAAGCAAGATAGATCTTAAAATGGTCTTAGTGCTCCTTTGGTAAGACTAATCCAACTACACTTACAGCCACCACTCTAGGATTCTTATAAGATGAGCAGGAACCAATTACTTTTTCTCGTGAAATATGATGGTAAATATATCCTACTTGGGTCAGTCAAAGGAAGAAATGGGGGGGGGGGGGGGGGAGGGGAGGCAGATAGACTCAGTATCCAGACTCATGAATGTATGGCTCTGGACATCTCCCCTCTTCTATCCCATCGTCCACACCCCTCATCAATAATGCACTCAACCTTCAAGAGATAGGATGAGAAAGTTCTTTAAAGAAGATTCTCTAAAAGTGGGTTTCATTTTTATTGTCAAAGATGAAGACTTCAAGCAAACAATTGATTGCAAAGATCACAATTCCTGATGGCTACACTATGTTGTCAATATATTACCAAAGTTGTTCCTATTTATTCATCACACCAAGAGGTTAAAACCTGGTCTCTGTTACAGCTAAACATGCTCAAAAAAGAACAAGAGGTTATATGGGTATAAACACAGTAGAATTTGATCCCTGGGGGTCTTAATAGTTCAGCCTATTTCTGTAATAAATAATAAAAATAGTGTGACCCAAGAGTGGAATCTATGAAAGATGAGACCTTTAGAAAACTTGTTTTTACAGGTTTATATTTCAGGCTAGCATAAAAAGGTAGTAGCATGTCTTACCTGTAATTGGAATCAGCTTCCAATGTATTCCCACCTCTCCTATGTTATTTGAGCTGGAATGTTGCCTGCGATAAGAATGTTCAATGGGTGTGCTAGGACATGGGCTGTAGTCATCAAAGCTACTAACACTTCCAGTACTTGGTTCCTACAAAAATTAATACAATTCTCAGAAGACTGATTTATCCTTAACACACAAGTATAATTTTAGCCATCCCAGCAAGAGGAATGTAGGTAGGTAAGATTACCAATCTAATGCAACTCTGGCCTTTAAGTTAATCAAATCTTAACACAGGGAAATTTTTTTATCCTCAGCAAAGCTTCTGTAGTGACAAAAAGGGTTTTTCACATGGTAATTCAGAAGGTCATTGTAGGCACATTTGATAGGAGGGAAAAGACCATCTACCTTCTGTTTCAAGCATGCCAAACCATCTATAAGTGTATTGCTAGTCTGCCTTGCCTTAACCAGGTAGCTTCAGTCAGCCAATAGTTGACACAGAAGAGACAGCACTCTTATTCAGGGTAACTTTCCGAATTTAATACCAATTTATAGAATCAGTAGGACTCCTACTTAGATTCCAGACTGAAACAAAGTGAGAGTTCATTTGAGAGAGTAGTGATTGCCTGGCTTGACCAACACAGATGTTGTTGGGGCATTTGATGTACTGAATGAGACACACCAGGTGTTGCAATAGACATAGGTGTCGCATGTATGATTCTAGAAGGCGTGTTGCATGGGGTTCACGCTTAATGAACCCACACAGAAAAATGATAAGATGATAGACTACACAGCTTATCACCTGTGACCAACATTGTTCAAACCCACTTTCAAAAGACAAGCCTACAAATTTAAATGCATAACTGCTAGAAAATCACGGTCTCATACTATTTTTGGGTTTATTACAGCAATTTGGATTCCACTAACCCTCCTTTGTTTTACAGCTTTAGAGGTTAACTGTCCACTTCCATTTTAAATGGTTTCTCACATAGCATTAATCCCTTATGATTAACAATGTTTCCTCACTTTGCATTTAATTGTGACACTGGTTTCTTTTCGCAGACCTGAAGGTGAGCTCGGTGAAGGTCAAAAGTTGTTTCTTCCACCAACAGAAGTAGGGAACATATCAACATCACCCATTCCTCTCTCATATACAGAGATCCACACAACTGCAACATCATTGCAAAACAGATTCCCGACTGTCAGAACGGTTTATCTAAGTGTTATTTACAATTAGGACCAAAATTCCTCTTTCATAAGGGAGCTCCAGTAACTTAGGAAATGAGCAATACCTGATGATCTCCCATGGTTGAGTCTGAGAAACCTGCCTAGAAGATCCCTGGACTAGAGCTGAGGACTTTCCTTTCTGTACAAGGTTTGATTGTCTTTTTTTTTTTAAGCAACCAACATTAATACAATAGCGTAGAGAAGTATGGATGGGCCACTTACAGACTATTCATTCTCTAGGGCCAGGAGATCATGTTTTAGGGAAGAGTTCTAGCATGAGAGTTTCAAGAGTTGAGCACTGGCTTAACTCTGCCCACTGGAAAAAAAATGGCAGTTCTCTCCTTCCCCCTCTTCCCCCCACTCAAATGGGGGCAGTCAGGTCAACACTAAACTGTTTAGTCCCTATAGACATGGAAATTCATTCACTATATATGCTTCTTTAATATATACACTTGAAACTCACTAGCAATAACTAAATAGGAAGTAGACTGCTCTTTCTTGGAGGTAAATGTTTCAGAGAAAATACCACTGCTACTATATTATAGGAGAGCTTCTTCCATCAGCATAGGTAATCTACCTCCATAAGAGGTGGCAGTTTTGTCAACAATGCTATCTGTACTAGGAACGTGAGTTATAGTTTTTGATACAGAAGCAGCAGGGGCAGGTAGCTATTTGGATTAACCAATTAAAACCAAGCTTATCGGTTAATTATTTAAACTACTAAATGCTAACAGCCCTAGTCTGTACCAGGGCTTTGACTGGTATGACTGTTAATGTAGTTACACCGATTAAGTTTATAGTGTAGACTTATAGCCTTATTAAAATAAATAAGGCTATTATTAGCCTATTGAGATTTATAGAAAATGAATGGTTTTCTAATCTTTTAAACAGTCTCGTGGCTTTTTTCTGACCCTCTCCAGTTTATCAGCTCTCACACTGAATTGTGGGCACCAGAAATGGACACATCTGACTAGGGAGCACGTTGACCTGTCCAGATAAAACTGACTGGAAATAAATAGGAAGAAAGATCTCTTGCAGCATGGCCTTTTGGAAAGGTAGCATTTAAGGACTGCACAACACCTAGATCAGTCGAGAAGGGAACTGGGCTCCCATGCTCTCCTTACTGTACTTCCAAGTGCAGCAGACTTCATCCCAGCAGGATGTAATGCCATCCCAAGGGAATGATTGGTAGAGGATTGACCACAGTGGATCTCTCCATTCTCTGGACAGAAAACGATGACTATGCAGCAGGGACACACTGGGCCCATTATAAAATCATTACTATGCCTACTTCCATAAAATATAACCCCTGATACTCCACAGAAGCCACACCACCATGAATCATCTAAGACACTGAATAAAAATGTCTTATCCTTGCAAGAGGTAGAAAGATGGACTGCTAGTGATGGCCGGTTCCTACTAGGAAGGGGAAAAAGGCTGAAGGGGAAAAAAGGTGATACCAAAAAGACAAATTTGAATTTTAACAGGCAGCTATTTGCTCAAGCAAAGGAGCAACAATTTTATTGCATATTGCTGGCGCTCCCCTTCAAGCAGAAAAAAGCTGAAAAACCAGATCAGAACTGAAATCAGAGATATATCTAATCTTCAAGGTTCGCTAGATATTTTTTGAAAGGAAAGAAATGGAATGGGCCTAAAAGCCAGGAGCCTTCATCTAAGAAAAAAGAAATAAGTTAGTGTACCGAAAATTGAAGAATGGCAAACAAAAGCTCAAAGATTTGGAGAAACAAATGCCTAAGTCTTGGATACAATTTATAGAAACTAATCATTAAGAAACCCATAGCTATAAGTACTGTATACTTAATCAGCCTCTATTAATACTGGATTTTTCTCTTTAAAATACTTACTTTTAAACGCAGTGTGTGGTCAGTGTCTACTTCACTAGTAGAAAGCCTTAGGTCAACATCAGTAGGATAGGCTAAGTGTGTGGCTTCAGTTTCCAATATCACTGGGCTATGTGGATCCTTGAAGTTTACATTTTCAGCTTGTACAATATTAGGAAGCACATGTTCTTCCTTATCCTGAACTGGAACTGATTCATATTCACGTTTTTGCCTTAAATCCTCTATTTCATCAGTGTCCAATCCTAAAGCTTGGTTTACAGATCGTGCCAATGATGAATCCAAGTGTCCTGCACTAGCTAGAGTTTCTAAGAGTAACTTAATGAGACCATGTGTGTCTGTAACTGCAGGATCGGCTACATCTTGCTGTCTCAAGTCAGTATCATGTCCACCAAGACCAGTAATTATTGAGAAAACAGACTGTGGTGATTCTGAGGTTCTTCCTCCTTTATAGGGAAAGGGAACAGGAGGGGGAAAAAACCATTCAATATCAAATCATCATTCTAAACATCTTCCTAGACTCCAGAGCACACTCCCATAATTCATATGCAGAGAAAATATAGACTAATCAGGGGGATGGAAATTGGGGGAGAGAGAAGGAAGCAATCTCCCAGGGTTAGAAGCGCACCCACAGATCAGATTCTTCTCTCATACCACTTAGCACATTACCATTTTATGTAATGTAACCATAAAAAGGGTTTATGTTGCATTAATTAATATTGTTTAAAATAAGAGTACTATAGTAACATTAGAAAATAAAGAATTTACAGTTCTCTTAAGGATAACTTGGCAACACTACCTATCCTACATGTTTTATGGCAACCTTGCGAAGTACTTACTAATTGCTTACTTCCTGGGGGAGAGAAATTGAACAGAGAAATTAGTTCTTCCTCCCTACCATTACTGTTACATTAAAAGATGAATAAATAGTCTAGGCAAGTTTAATGGTATAAAATTGCCATCCCTATTGACCAAAAAGGGGAGGGGGGAGATTAGTAATTTTATTCCACTTATTCCTTACCTCCAGTCCCTTTACCTCCAAATTATAGGAGATGTGTTTAACATTTTTTGTTTTACCTCTTGAAAAAAATTACCTCATATCTGACACTTATGTAGTTTTTCAGTGCTGCTCTTGCAGAGATTAGAATATATTCTTTTAGTTAAGGCATGTCTGTATGGGTTAGACACAATTTAGCACCAATAACCAAACTTCTCTTGTCTTTAAGAGCTCAAAACTAACCTGTACAGAACATGGTTTACATTATTTTAAAATCAAAAGCTTTTCAAAATAAGAAGTTCACTCACTTTTGGGTTTATATAAAAACACAGAAGATATATTTTCAACTGCAAGGTTTAGTCAGATTTTCTCCTAAAGCAAGGTTGCAGACCCCACAGAAAAGTCACTTGCGGGCCACAAGTGAGAAGAAAAAACAACAAAAATCAAACACGACAAGCCTATCCCCGCCCCAAAACCCTCACGACCTTGGTCCACAAGTGAGAAGACAGACAATCCTCCATCCCCCTCATAAGGAGAGAGGGGGAGGGGGCTGGAGTTCACATCACGGACTCCCCAATGCTGGGGGGAGGGGGGGAGCCAGGGAAGCCAGAGGTTCCCCACCCCTGCCCTAAAGTTTTGCTCAAAATGAATGTTGTGGGATTTTGTTTGCATCTCCATTGGGCCTTAAACCTGATTTTTATATTTGTCTCAGAGAAGGAGAGACTCTAAATCCCATTCAGGGCCATCCCTAGGAGGTGCAGGGCATGGGACAACCCACCCCACACACAGACACTGGGTTCCCTGTCCCCACCACACTCCCTTTCCAGGTCCCACCCGTTTCGCCCCTTCCTCCGAGCAGAACGGACTGGAGTATTACTAGAGACCTAACAGTGGCAGCAGGGGTGCCCCCTCCACACAGTAGCGAGAGTCAGCATGCTCTGGCCCTGTTCCCCTCCCAGCCCACTGTGCCCACTTCTCCATGGCTGGGCCAAGGTACTCTGCTTCCTGCTGCCACAGAGAAGCTGAGTGCAGCATGCCGGGAGAGGGCAGTGGGAGCGAAACTGACTGAGCCAGAATGGATGGCGATACCCTTGTGAGTGCAGTGAGGGGGAGACTCCTGTTGCCATTCTACATCAAACACTAGGTAATCCTGTGGATCCTGTCCATAGGACACTTGGGACAGCCACCACAGGTGTCTGGGGGGCCACACAACTATCTATGGATGGGACAACTCTGTTCCATTAGCAGCACTGCAGGAATCAGACTCCTGTTGCTGCCAATTTACATCTCCTTATGATTCCTAGGCTTCTATGTTCCCCATGGCAAGCTAGGAGGCAGATTATCTCCAGGTCAGGGGCAATCCTCTACAAGGTGGGTGGGAGCAGGGAAAAGGGGGAAGAAGGGAACTGTTAGCAACGTCAGGAACTTCAATTGCTGTAAGAAGTATATGTGAAGCAGGCCAAAAGGTACTTTAAAAAATAAAAGCACAAGGGAGACATTGCAGCACTCTCCAGAAATCAAAGCCCTTTGTTTAGCGAAACTGGGATCTATTCATCTTGCACCAAGGTGGTAAGAGGTGCAAAGAAACATGCCCTATGCTTTTTTTTTTTTTTTAAATAAAGGTATGAACACAAACCAGCCACAAATGTGATAACTGCAAACTGCAAGCTTATTTCTGGAGACCATTTTTCAAGGCCTGCAATGGTGAACAATACTTGATAGTGTATTTAAGTTTCTGTCAAGCTAAATTAAATAGCTAAGAGCTGCTGTCAGTTACACTGAACTTCACTGTTTTAAATATCACCAAGGGGAATGACTGTAGTGCTTGCCTTTCCAAGCTACTGCTTCACTTTGTCTGCAAAATGAGACACACACCACTAATACTACCACACTGCAACTATAAAAGCTTAAGACCATTGGTGGGCAATAAGCAGCCCTGATGTGGTTTGCCACAGTTAGCCCCGAGGGACTGCAAGACAATTTATTTACCTGCACATCAGCAGGTATTGCCACTCACAGCTCCCATTGGCTGCAGATTGCCGTTCTTGGCCAATAAGACCTATAGGAAGCATTGTCCTGGTACACAAAGGATGTTAAGAGGTGGGTAACTGACTAATCGTGTAGTTGAAACAATTTGTATTGACTACATGATTAGTCATTAAGGGAAGGTGCTTCGTACTGGCTCACGCCAGTCCAGGAGCCACCCCAACTGCGGCTCTGCAATTTATAGTTGTATTAAGAATAAGGCAGAACTGCAGCAGTCCCAAATCGGCGCGAGCTGGGACAGACTGTTTTCCTCAAGTCCCGGCTCATGCCAGATGCAGCAGCCTGTCTACAGCCAGCCCCGGCCGCCACAAAAAGGGGCTGTTTTGTGACATGCTCTGGCAGTTGTCCGTTTGCGGCAGCCCAGGCTGGCCGTGGGCAGAGGCTGCTCCACAGCAGCCTCCCCTATCTCCATCCCCACTGCTGCCTCTGATAGAGGTAGTAGTGCAAGGGTGGAGGAGGAGGAAGCAGGCGGCACTGCAGAGACAGTGCTGGGGGAGGGGGGGGAACCAGCTCTTAAGCTGGCTCCCTCCAGCACTGTCTCCTGTTCTCCCCACCTTGCTGCCTCTAATATAGAGGCAGCTGGTGGGGGGAGGGGGGGAAGAATACTGAAGTGGTCAACTCAACTATCCAATAAGCTTAGGCTTATTAGGTAGTCAATTATTTGATTACATCCCTAGTCCATGCCATGTCCTGCAGCTCTATTTGGCTGGGAATAGAAATCTGTGGCCAATGGGACCTGTGAGTAGCCATATCTGCAGACAGAGGTAAATAAAGCATCTGGAGGACTGTCAGGGGCTAAACCTGGCAAGCCACAGCTGGTCCACAGGCCTCCTAATAGTCTGGAGTAGGCAGACAATTATTTAAAGTACTAAAATTCTACAGAAAATATTAGGATATTAAAACAATAAGATCCGACCCTAAATTATCAGAATACAGTAAAACTAGTGTTATCTGGCACGCTTGGGGATTAGGGCGTTCCACTTATCTGAGGGTCCCATCAACCTAGGAAAAATCAATGAACAATAATAGTAAAACTCAAGTTTTTAATATTGGTAGTTTTGTAGCGTGAAGTAGTTGGTCTCACATTTCTATTTTGAGTTAAAGCTGATTAGTACCTCAACAATTTTTTTATTTAAACCAATCATAGTAAACCAAGCCAGGCCTGTGCACCTGAAGATGTGACAGTATTGTGGCTGGGGGAAATGCTGGTTAAAGTTTTCTGGTTAACAGAGTGCCGGATAACAAAGGTTTCACTATATATTGATATCTGCAGCCTGAAAAATAAAATCATGTTATAAGTAAATGTAGGAGTCAGCGATTTATTTTTTCAGAGCTGCAGAAACTCAACACCTTCCATTGAGGCCACTGGGAGTTGCTTGAGCTCATGGCCACTATGAAAAGTCAGGTCATATATATGTATAAAGGGTCCAGTGACAATCATTCCTCTATTCATGAATCTTTCATTCTAATAATTTATAAATGAAGCAATCACACAACCGGAACAGCACTAAGCAACAAATGTCATTCCAATACTCTTACCTATAGAGCTTCCATTTTAAAAAAATGTTCAATGTAATTTTCTTTAAGTAGTGAGTTCTATATGAATAATATTTATTACCTTCATACTGGCAACTATTTTCTGAAGATTCACTCATTTTTAAGTGCTTCCGCAGATTCTCAGAGTCACTGTGTAATCTTCGTTTCAGTCCACTTTTGTTTTTAGTGTCTTCTGTATCAGATTCCCCACCTACATTTTTCTTCTTACACTGAATTAAATTAATCAGCTCTTTGAGTCTATCAGGGTCATAGTCCCCAGAGTGAGGGTGTTTTTGCTTGGCAGCAGCACCCTCACATTTAGAACCATTTCTTTTCCCAGTTTTTGTATTTGTGAAGTCAGTTTCTTCTTCTGGGGCTTCATAATCTGAAATGGGACTGAACTGCTGAACTTTCTGATTTCCCTCCATCAATTCTTTTGCTTTACAAACAGGCAGTTGATAGGCTTCAGCACCAAAAATGTAGTTACGCAAGCAACTGTCAATATGGGATTTGTTTTTTGGAGCAGGATATAGAAATTTTCTATCATCCAGCCGTGATTCATAAGGGTATAATACAAATTCCCTATATTTGCTAGATCCACTAATGCTTCGTTTCAAATATTCATATATATATTTTTCCACAACAGTATTGAAATCTGCAGTAGTGTCTTTACGAGATTGAATTAAAGCAAAATGTAGTGACTGAATAAACTTCATGAGCTTCGGCATAATCTCATGGTTTTCCTGCAGTAATGATGTAGTTGAACTTTTCTGTGCTGTGAAAGGAACATTTTTTTGTGCTGTGATGGAAGGAAAGAAAGCCCATAATTAAATCAAGTCATTAAGAAAGCTCTAACAATATATATGGCTGCTAAACTATAACACTTCCAATTTTTCCAGCGAATATCTATGACAATTATAGCTATGGTAAAATTATCTAAATCCAGTCTTTAACGATCATTTTTCCTCAGGCCATTTTTCCTTACAAAAAAAAGCTACAGAAGCTTCAGAGGGTAGCTGAGTTAGTCTGTACAGGAAAAACCAACAAATGATCTGGTAACCCTTTATAGGCTAACAAAACATGTAGATCAGTGGTCCCCAACCTTTAGAGGCTCCCGGGCGCCCGCGGGCGGGGCCGCGCATCCAGGGGCACGCCAGGGGACCAGGATGCCTTTGCACCCGGCCCGTGCCCCAGGGCCGAGCGCCTTGTGCCGTGGGCCTAGGGCCAGCGCCACTTGAGCACTACGCGCCCGAGCACCCACATGTGCCCTTGGGCTGGGGCCACCCGAGCACCGCACACCCGGCGCCGGTGCGTGTCACGTGCCTGGGGCTGGCGCCTGCTGCGCACCGGGCCGGCCCAGGTTGTCGGGGGGAACGCACAAATTCCCCGGCAGGCACCGCATTGGGGACCACTGATGTAGATAGTATCATGAGCTTTCGTGGGCACAGCCCACTGCTTCAGATGACCGGAGTTTTACATGAGTAAATCATCCACTTTCTCTTTTCCTCTCCTCCCTTATTTTTCATTCTTGAAAATAAAGATGACAGTCTGATGAACAAGATCAACCTAAAGACCTTCATCACCATTGTTGTCTTTCTATGTACACATTTATATTGCTCTTGTCACTGTGACAATGCAGTCTTTCTCTCTTCAGTTATTCAAGCAATGTCCCAATTCTTTGGAAGTTAATATATGTAAAGTCAGCAAGCCATTAGTTGTGTGTCAAGAAGCCATGACACAAATGAGGAAAAGGAAGTAGTGACAGGTTTTCACAGGATGTGGCACACAATTCAGATGCCAGCACCTGCTATACCAACGCCTTTCAGCCTGTCACTGATAAATCCTTTCACCTGATAAGTCTTTCAAAACATTGATCTAGTATCATATTCTCTTAGTTTCCCATATTCATAGCTCCTGTGACAACAAGTTCCTTTTGAGCCTAAAAGTTGTCAAACCATTAGGAAAGACAAATCCTAATTAAGATTTCTAAATTAGAAAAATTAGAGACTTTACCCACCATATCAAATTCCTTCACAAGTCATAGACAAAAACTAAGGCATGAGACTAGAGATCGGCACAAATTCTAAACCCTCAATTCAAAACATTTCCTAATTTAAATTTGTCCGAGGGGTAGCCATATTTGTTCTTGCAGATTCAGACTATGAGAAGTCCTGTGGCACCTTATAGACTAACATTTATTGGAGCATAAGCTTTCGTGGGCAAAGACCCGCTTCGCCAGATGCATGTGATGAAGTAGGCCTTTGCCCACGGAAGCTTATGCTCCAATAAATGTTAGTCTATACGGTGCTACAGAACTTCTCGTTCTTGCTAATTTAAATTTGAAATCCAAACCCTTTCTAAGATTAGTCCTTTAACATAAAATGGACTAAATTTTCAACCCCATCTAAATCTTCGGTAAGACGACTAGCTCTTCCTTAAGTTTCTGGATACAGTCCTGAGGGGTACATTTCTTCTCCCTCTCACTCCCAAATCCAAGTTATATTGTTCTGAAAAATTGTCTTCACTTTACTTATTGAAAAATATTTAATGCTTTTTGGAACCAATCATCTCTAAAATACCTTTGTCTATTGTGGCATAATGCAATTGCTCCTAATTACATTAGGTTTACTGTTACATAAAAGGCAGAAGGGAGAATAACAGCGGCAGCAGCCGGGGGAGAGGTTGGCAGGTGGTGCTGGTGCTCGAGGGCGGGGAATTGGCTTTTAAAGCCAGCTCAACACTGGCTCCTGCTCTTCCGACGGCCTCTAATACAGAAGCTGCCAGGGGAGGCCCACACCAGGGAGCAAATGCAAGTAGTGAACAAGATTAATGGATAAGCCTAGACTAGGTTTATCGGTTAATTGTATTGCCAACTACTTGTTGCCATTCCTAGCGTTGCAGTGCACAACTTTAAGCAACTCTTAACTTGATTATGTATCTGTAAAGCATTATATTTTGTCCTTCATGTTTTATGGGTCAAAATGAGTTTATGATTTAAGTATGTAACTAATAAGTTTGATCGTTAGCGCCACAGGAACTTAGTGGAAATAAATATTGCTGCCTTTTATAAAATTAAACAGAAAAGATAAACACTAATGTAATAAACAAAAGAATAAAAAGGCTTTTCTTGGTGCTAGACTTGTAATCAACAATATCAGAGGCAGCGGAGGGGGCCTCTGTGCTGCTGCCTGCACTGGCTCCTGCCTACCCAGTGTGTAAACATGTAGCTACTGAAAAATTCCGAAATACTGAAACATTTGACAAAAAATGTTTCCTAACATCCCTAAGTCTTTCATAATCACTCATTATAAACAGCAACCCTGACCTTAGATTGAGCTCTGTAGATGAGCATGTCAACTGCATATTAATTATATCCATCCAAAGAAGGCAATTAGAAGTCACTGGACTTACTTGAAGTCACTATACCTCTAGGTTCTTGAAATAGAAACAATGCCTGCAGAATGCGGGACCTTCCAGTTTGGTGCTCTGCACACAAAAAATAGAATTATGTAATTAATTAAGGAGACGCCAGTTATATTTCGTGAGTCAAGGTTTTTTTTTTTTTTAAGTTACATACCATATGGAGATGTCATTTGCCACGGAGAAAGAAGAAAAAGATATCCTCTGTCCCCAAGTGGTTTAACAAGAACCTGTGTTTCAAGCAAAAGAGTGTATCTACTATAAAGTACGCAACGAAGATTAGTAGAGCCCTTGTAAATTCGTGGATATCTGTGAGTATGACATGCGTGCATGTGAATGCAGATATCCAGGATTCATTTTTGCAGATACCAATTTTGTATCCGCGCAAGGCTCTAAAGATTACAAGAGTTGTTTGTTAACAGTAACTGCCTCCAGTGTATCACTGGTACTGAAAAACAATCCTTTTATGTCTAATGTTCTGCAGGAAGAATAAAGATTCTTTCCACTTTCTTGAAATATTACAGAAACTTTGAAAAGAAACAAGTATTCTAAAACATTCTACTTACTAATTTTTCTCTCTCTAGTTTTTGAAGTAAGCCTTCCAAATTACTTCCAGACCTTGTCTTTTCCACAACCTCATAAAGGCTACAATACATTCCACTCTTGAACACTATTTTTGGAGGGGGGGGGAGGGGAAGGAATTAAAAAAAAAAAAAGTCTTAAGATTCTGGTTTAAAACATATATTATTTTTAGTTAAAAAAAAAAACACAAGTGTTTACCTTCTTTTGCCCCTAAATAAGTTTCTTTATAGAACAATGCTGGTGCAATTTTCTTCTTTAGCTGATCAATGCTTATAACAGTTTCAACATTAAGCTTCTCAGGACTGAAATCAGAGAAAGCAAAGTTAGCTTTAAAAACAGTACCAAATGCCTAAAATTGTTCTGTCATCATTTGAAAACTATTTCCTTTAAACAAAAAGTAGTCAAGGAGGTTTTCTACCAGCAGAATAGGAATTGGAGAGAAAAGTCTGTCGTGTCATTTAAAAAAAAGTCTGTTTAAACCAAATCCATGTGTTAATTGACAATATTTTCCAGATTGCTTACATAACTCAGCAACCCAAGCTGGACTTGTGATCCTAAGTAACTAATTTTACTATTAGGTAAATTTTTCAATATTAACATTAAAAAAAAAAGCAAGCTCAACTGCACAAAATCCACCAGATACTGCTAACACAAGTTTTAAATGAGAGATGTAGATAAGGTGTAACTGAATAATTGTGTAACAAAATCTTAGTCCTTCAAGGGTGGGGCTAGCAGCCAATGCGCTCTGGCCCCACTTCTGGGCATCCTCTGTTCTGGGACCCCACCACGGACAGGGCTGCTGCCATGGGGCAGCCTCTGGGCCCACTGAACAGCCTCCCCTGCTTGCCCCACCTGCACTGCTACCTCTGACAAAGGCAGCAGCATGAGGGGGAGAGGAGGAGGGAAGGCAGCACTGTGGAGCTGGTGCTGGGGGAAACTGGCTTTTAAAGCAGCTCCCTGCAGCACTGGCTGCTGCCTGCCCCCCATTTATAGGAGGCAGCAGGTTGGTGGGGGGAGGTGGTTCCATGGAGCGACTCCTTGAAAGCTGGCTTCCCATGCGTATGAGCTCCAGCCTACCCCTCTCACCCTCCGCGCAGCATGGAGGGGGGCAAGATCTGGTGCTCATGGGGAGTCTGGTTAAAGCCAGACCCTCACAAGCACCGGCTTCTGCTATTCCCACTTGCTGCTGCTGCGCTCCCCCCCCCCCCCCCCCCAGAGGTAGCAAGGGGGAGCATAAATGCATGTAGTCAACAGAATTAACTGATAAGCTCAGGCTTCTCTGTTAATTGTGTGGTCGACTACATGCTGACATCCCTAATTTAAACCAATTTTTTCAACTCTGTTTTCAAATCTATACTTACAGTTTACATGGAAGGAAAGGACGTGTTGCAGATTTCAAAGCAGCATGGCATAAAAGCTTCCCTTTATTCAAAAGCTGACCTCTCCATAAAGTGTAGTTAGTCTTATCTAATTAAGAGTGGGAGAAGGAAAAAAAATAAAGCAGTTGTCTCAAGTGACGACATTAGTAAGTGAGAGGAGGATAAAGAAGTGTAGAGGCAGCCTGCCTAAGTTTTGGGAAGTTTCCTATTGCTGATGACAATCAAAAGAGCACACGACTAGCCAGGACACAAGTAATTTTTACTATCATATTGTTTTACTTGCTCAGACTAGATCTAGAAAATATGGGAAAAAAGTTAGCTTTGTCCTGTCTACACAGTGATGCATCCATAACAGCAACAAAGATGCATTACTGTTGACAGATTGAAGAGAAAAAATGCAAAGAGAGTATGAAGTAGCACAGAAACAAAACAAGCTCTTATGGGCAGAAGAATAATCCCTGGATATTGTTCCGAGTGTTCCATGGTGAAAGACGATACAGCTTTCTAGGATGCCAACAAGATACATAACTGATGGGGTTTAAGCAGCAGCAGCATTATTCCTAGTTGAATAATTACCTTAATCTGACGGCAGTCAACAGTTAAACTCTTACTCTGTTAAAGCTATCCATTGTAGGGATGTTACATAGTGTGTAATTGAAGTCATAACTGCAACAAATTGTAGTGGATGCACAACTATTCCATGGTACCCAGAGAGGGGCCAGCAGCCAATGCACTCCTGGCCCCATCCTGAGGGAGCCTCCGCCACCTCGTTCTGCTGCTTCTAATCAGAAACCCGCTTCCCGCGCAGATCAGCTCTTGGCTGCCACCCCCCACTCTGCTGCCTCTGATATGGAAGCTGCAGCGCAGGCTGGCAGCAGCTCCTGTCCGCAGGGGTCAGAGCTCATCATGGACAGAGGCTGGTCTGCGGCGGCAGCCTCTATCCAAGTGGAGCTCAGACCCCCGCCTCATGGCCAGGAGCTGCTGTTGTGTAGCAGCATCTGTCCGTGGTAAGCCCAGGCTTGCCATGGACAGAGGCTGCTTCACAAGTAGTCTCTCCTGACCCCGCTGCACTGCTGCCTCTGAAAGAGGTAGCAGCATGGGGGAGGAGGCAGGTAGCACTGCAAAGCTGGTGTTAGGGGAAGCCGCACCTCCCACCTCTGTAGAAGGCAGTGAAGTGGGAGGATGGGTCCATGGAGCTGGCATATCAGCTTCTGCCTGCCTCCCTTTCCCCCTAGCCCCGCATGCTGCTGCTTCTGATAGGGTGAGCAGCATGGAGGGTGAGGAGGAGGAAGAGGCGGATCTCTCCCCCCCCCCCCTTAGGCAGCAAGGGGTAGGGAGAATGCATATAGACCCAGGCTGATCAGTTAATCATGTAGTCATACATGTTGACATCCATAGCCTATTGCATTTGAAAACAGAGGGAAGGGAGTGTCAAGGGACACACAGTACCTCACAAAACCTACTACATCATCTCCACCACTAGATATTTTTGCTAATAAAGACAATAGAGAAACTACTAGCTCACTGTTAGGAATTAGAGCTGACACCCCATAGAAATAAACAAGTACTGTTCAGACTTTAAACTATTTTCTTGTTCTATATGAATTCAAGAGAACAGTGCTGGCTCCAGAGTCCACACCAAAGTTGCTTCCTGAAACTTGAAAGTTATTTTTAAAAAAGCTGAAAACTGGAGTTCTGCTATAAATTGGAGGTGCCACTGGATCTTCACTGCCGTATTAGATTATTGTAGCTGTTACTGTTTATTTACATAGGTTTTAAAAATATTGCAAAAAACAGATGGACATACTTGGGTGGCATAGAAAAACAATTGCTAGTTATGGAAGTTAGGAGGTTGTATTTCATTAGCAGGACAGAAAATAATTTTGTATCAATTGTCAAAGCACTAACTAGTAAGAGCAAGAAAGTTGCCTCAGACAGCACAATCCCACCGCAGTTATGGTTAGTGAGCTACTCCCCCCCTCCGCCCCATTCTTCTTGTAGTTGTAATACTCCTGTGCAAAAAACAAGGACAGCAGCATCTTGTTTTGTACTGTTTTGAGTCTGAAACATAATAGGATATAAGAAAAACTACCCCCAAAATGTATCCCAAACCACTTTCACTGGCACCACCATAATGTCCTCATCACTAATCAGTTTGAACTTTATCCTTAAGATATCAGTTATGCCAAAAAGTAGTATCTACTGATTCTAACGACAAAGACCGAAAACAAGTTATCTAATTAAAGCATGAACAAAGCTAACATGGCAAGACACTAAAGTATTCCACACATCTACTTTATATTTTTTAGAAGTTTATCTGATGAAAAACTTCTCCTAAAGTATAAGATTTAGGACAGGGGTGGGTAATAATTTTACAAGGAGGGCCACTGCACATTTTTGAAGTGGCCTCTGGCTGCCCTAGAAGCAGCAGAGCCTCTGGAAGATGGGGCAGGGCCAGGACACTTCACAATTCCCTACCCCCAAGGTCTGATTGGCCTGGGGGAGCATGCAAAGTCTCTTGCTCCCTGCCCCTGCCCCGCAAAGGGCATGTGGTGCTAAGAATGACCCGCCAGCTGAACAGCTGGCAGTTCATCCTAAAGCACTGTGCACCTCTAGTGGGGGAGGAGACTTCACATGCTCCCCCATCTTCAGGCCCTGAATGGCGTGAGGGCAACAGAGTGGCACAGCATCTGCAGGCTGAATCAACCCACTTGGCGGGACAAATCCAGCCCACAGAGGCTCGCTTGCCCACCCCTGATCTAGGACCACCAGATTCGATATATAGCTTCTTCTAACAACTTAAAGCAACGTAAGGGTTAGCTGTGCCAGAAAAAAACAGTATGGCTGGAATGGGATTACTTCTCATAAAACCAAACAGGAAAGAGAAATCACCAAAATAAGTACAGTCTTCAAAACTGACAATTGAGTGAATGTTGAAAGTGAACCAGAAAAATAGGATGAACCTGGAATAGGATTGCTTCTATATAAACCTTACAGAAAAGAGGAAAAAAAAAAACCAGAAACTTGGAGTAGTGCTCTGTTTTGGCACAGCTAAATCAATGCTTAAAGCTTTGAAAACAAGAAAGTGTTACTGCAAACCCTTTTGTTCTGTTTTAACCAAAAAGGGCTACAGTCAAATAAGAGTTTTAAGAATGAAGAAAATATATTTGACGGCATTCCCATTTTAAAAATACCTAAAAAATTAAATGGAAATATAACTATCCCTTTAAGAAATCTGAAATAAGCTAGCTTCATAAACACTGTATTTTTGAAAAAATTATAATCATTTAAATAAAGCATGTACATTTTCCTTTTATTGCGCTCCCTCCTCCCCAAAAATACAATCCCATAAAGGGCCCAAGGAATGCTGGGTAAATCTGCTACTTTATTATAAATTCACGAGTTACAGTACAACTGATCCTTACCTGTGTTTCTATCAGTATTCGTATTAAAGCTGTTTGCCCTAACAAAACACAAGAAAAAAATAAATAGAAGCTTCTCACAATATACAATTAACCACTAAAAACCAAAGCAGTTTCATGCGCTATGGGCTCTGTAATATAAAGGCAACAGCGTGGGGGAGTGCAGGAGATTCCATGGGAACTGGTGGTCATGGGGAGCCAGGTTTTAAGCCAGCTCCCCCAGCACCTGTTTCCTCCTGCTCTTCCCTCCCCACGCTTCTAGAGAGGCAGGCAGCTCAGCAGGAGCAGATACAGGCAGGGAGCTGGCCTGAAAGCCAGCTTCCTGTGTGTCACGTCTCCCACCTGCCCCCCTCCCAGCATTGCTGCCTCTCTGTTGTTCCTGCCTCCGCCTCTGATAGAGAAGTAGCAAGAAAGGGTGTGTGCACGCATGTAGTCATTCGACTAACCGGTAAGCGCAGGCCTATGAGTTAATGGTATGAATGTCTACATGCTAACATCCCTACGTTGTAGGGATGTAGGGAACTAGTCGAGTCAATAGGGAACTAGAGGCAGAAAAGGGTCAGGGAAGCAACTATCAGAGGCAACAAGGTGGAGGGGGGGAGAAGAGCTGGCTTAAAAAACAGTTTCCCCCCCTGCACCGGCTCCTGCTTCCCTTCCAGCACCATCTCCATGGGAGGGAGGTGGTAGGGGAGGCAGAGCTGCAGCATCTGGGACCAGGAACAAGCCAGGAATCAGCTGATTTCCAGTTCATGCCCAGTCTTACTACATTTAAAAGGCAGAAGCTCAGTGTAAGAGCTGCCAGGCTCTTGCTACACTTGAAAGGCAGAGCCACAGCAGGGTTAGCTCCCAGGGAGGCATGAGCAGGAAGGGGACTGTAACTCTGTTGTGACTGCAGTTTAAAAGTAGGAGGAGCCAGGCTGCCACCCAGCTTCTACATTTTAAACTGCAGAGCCACAGCAGAGTTAGCAAGTGCCCTTCCCCCACCCCATCAACTAATTGAATAGTCAATGGAAGTTCCATCAACTAACTCAATTAGCTGATTATCCATATTTTAAACATCCTTACTACATTATACACATTTTATCTATTTGTTTCCTCTGTACAATAGGTTTTTCCTGTTTGTGTAACTCTTTCAGAAACAATTTTATTACAAAAGTGGCAAAGCGTATTATTTTAAGGTCAAACAGTGCAGGATTTACTGTCAGCCAGACCACACGAAGCTACCTTTAAATTTCCTTTTATACAAAGACTAGTTTTTAAAATGTGTTTTAATGTTTTGTAAACTTTAGATGAATTTTTATAAAACTAAATACTTCTCTGATTGGGCAGACTGGTTTTGAGAAAGGGAAGAGAAAAGCAGTCAAATTATGTTCTGCACAGGTCACCATGAGGCACAAACCAATACACAATCTCCGTGGGCTAGAATTATCTGAACAATGAACACAATTTTCCCCACTGTCAATTATGTATAAGGGATAGTAGTGATAAAGGATTACAAGACTCTTCATGTTGAGCATTAATTTTTTTTTTTTTTTTAATACAACTCACATCTTGCCTTACCTTGATGAGGGCAAAAACTTTGGCACTTGTACCATTTCATCCTTATAAGCAAATGAAACAACTGCATATGGACACACGTGTCTTGGTCTTCGTCTTATTTCATCAAAGCCATATTCATAAAAGTAGTACTAAAAAGAAAGCAAAATATAAGTGTTTTAACTATATTAAATTTGTATTTAGCAAATTTAACAATGGGTGATTAATGGTTTTTCGTTTTCAGAAAGTGTGCTACTTGTTTCACAGCCATCCCACAAATCCTTCATTTTATTATTAGCCAAAACAGCTCAAATATAAATGTGTTTAAAGCATTAAATTATACCAAGAAAGGAACAGTAACATTAGATTTTAGAAGGCATAAACTAATTTTAGTAATTTAAAGAATTGTTTTCTATGAAGCCTAGTGTCTAGAGTACAAGACAAATGCAAATTCACATACATTTTACAGGCCAAACAGAGGATTAATTACCTCATGTCCTCATGTCCACTGCAGGGCTCCCTACAGTGCTTTTTTGTGACGGCATGCTCCGGGACGGTACGCCCATCATAGTGCAATGGGATTTCCCTTTGGTGTACCAGCACCTATTTCCTGGGGCAGCTTGCTACTGACGGAAGCCCGCCGGGGACACATGGCTCTTAAAAGGGCTATGACTGCATTTCAGCCCCCCAGCACATCTTTTTGCTCAACAACTTTGAGCCTGGAGTATCGGTACCTTTTTTCTAAAAAAGGGGACAGCACTGGTTCCCTATAAAGCTGAGCACTTGAGCAGCCACTTAGCAAAAAGCCAGTTAGAAAAGCACCCACAGCATCCACAGCAGGTGCTCATCTACACAAAATTTATTCCACATACAGTTGGGAAAGTTGAAGTGGATCAGTCTTCCCTTTAATAGGTGTGTGCGTGCAAAAAAAAAAAAAAAAAAAAAAAAAAAAAAAACCACAGGTTTTACCCTAGCGGTAAAAACTTTACAGACCCTCCTGTAAGATCTGCTGTGGAGCCTATGGCAGCATATAGAAGACACTGATGACTTACTACATGCTCAGTTCCTTCTTGCCAGAATAATTCCAACAAAGGGCAGATGCGCAGGATTTGGAACGGATGTAAGCAGTACATCTCAAAAACAGGAGGTAAGTACAGAATAGTCTTTTCTTAGTGATATTGTTCATGTGCGTCACCTATGGGAATGCACTACCATTTCCTTTGGAGGAGGGATCAAAGCTCACCCCATTGCTGAATTTAGGACAGCCCAGCCAAATGTTGCATCATCTCTTGCCTGCTGGGTGATAGTATAACGGGCCATGAATGCGTGGACAGAGGACCACAATTGCCACTTTACACATCTCAAATGGGGGCATGCACAAGGAAGCCCGTGGAAGAAGCTCATGCTGTTGTGTAGTGTGTAGACAGTGGCGAGGGTAGAATCTTCGCCAGGTCATAGCACCTACTGATGCAGGCTGTGACCAAGATGAGATGCACTGGAAGGAAATGGGAAGTCATCTAATTCTCTAGGTGATAGCAATGAAGAGCTGTGGTGAGCTGTGAAGAGTTATGCTAAAAACAAGGGCACATTCAACATGTAAGGAGTGGAGCATTTGCTCTCTATGGTTAGCATATGGCTTCAGGAAGAACACAGTAAAACTATGTCCTGGTTTACATTAAACTGTGATATCACGTTCAGTAGAAGTGCCAGGTGAGGGTATAGTTGCAGCTCAGCCTTCTAACACACAATGTATAGGGGCTCAGAGGTGAAAGCCCTAAATTTTGAGACCCTTGTGGGTGATGTTATCCCCATAAAAAGGCCACATTTCACACAAATATGAGAGGGGGCAATAAAGATGTTAAAAACTGTTTAATATGGAAACCATGTAGCCACTTAAAATCTTAGTAGTTACATGCACTGCAGTCTCTGCAGTATAAAGCTTTGAGTAAATTTAATATGAGAACTGGTGACAAGTGCTGTTACTGAACTTGTTAACTGCTCCTGATGAGTCATTCGTCAAGGTATGGGAACAGTCAAATCTGGCACTTACAGACGTAGACTGCTATGATTCCCATGCATTTTGTGAATACACAGGGAGCTGTTGAGAGCCTAAACAGAAACACACAGAACTAATAATGATGGACACTGACCACAAAGCAAAGGAACCAGGATAATGGAAATATGAATCTCATGTCAATGCTGGCATACCAATCCCCCAAATCCAAGGTGGGAATTAGGGTGCCTAGGGAGATCATGCAGAATCACATTCTATCAGCAATGTGTTGAGTTTCACAGGTCATGGACAATCCTGAGAACCTCTTTCACTCTGGGGATTCAGAATTATTAGGAATAAAACCAGTGCCTCTAAATTCCTGAAGAACCCCCTCTATCACTCCAATAGCAAGGAGTGACTACACTTCCTGCAAAGGGAGTTGCTCATGAGAAGAATAGAGGGAGAGGAGTAAGGTGGCAATAGAGAACAGAATTTGTTAAACTATCCCACCCACACCATACTGAGGATCTACCTATCCGAGGTGATATGGAACCAAGCATAGTAGAAGTGGGATAGGCAATTCACAAAGGGCGGGTAAGGATCCAGACTGGGTTCTGGAAGTCCATCCTTGAGCACACCCTCAAGAAAGTTGGGTATCGGCCGCTGGGGTCTTTGGCCTGAGGAGGAGCGAGGCTGTTGCCTCCTGTTACATGCAATATACTGCCTTATCAGGCAGGGAACTGCACAATCATGGCTCTGAAGTCCCAAACAGTGTTGGGCATCGATATCTTCAAGTGCTCCCAAGATGGGGAGATCAGGATCACTGGGCTTGACAGAGTCAGAGCTACAGAGTAGGTTGTGGGAGCCTTGACCTCAGATGCATCCCAGTGATCTCTGTGTGATGCCTTGGTAGGAAATCTGTCAGTCTCCAGCTTCTTCCACTTGTAGGGCACCAGGGACTGAAATCAGTGCTGAATGCATAACTCTGCATTTCAAGTTGGGGAGAGGTTCTAGGGTCCTGCATCGAAGTAAGATCACTACACAAGACAAGTGAAGAGAGACGCCAGCAGAGGCCAAAGCACTGGTTCCATAAGGAGCTTGAGGTCATCTTGCATTTTCTTTGTTGAGGGTTGGAATCTTCTGCAGACAGAACACTTCTCTATTTGATGGCACCTTCCAAGACACTTAAGGCAGTCTGCATGTGGTCACCTTTGGACATATGCTTTCGACAGCTCTCCAAAGCTTTACTTCCTTTGGAGAGAGGTATACCCCAGTAAATGGTATTAAGGTTGGGGTGGACACCTCTTCCCCCAATATCTAGAACTACAAACTAGGGAAACCGATACTTGTAAATCAAGAGACTGGAGCTGTTCCCATGTCCATCAGGAGGCAGCAAGAAGAAACACCAGCAGAGTTCTATCTATACACACACACTACAATATGAGTGCCAGGGGAGCTTCAGGGACCACTACAGCCAACCAATGTGTAATGCTACAGTAAAAACTTGGACTATCATGCACACAGTGCACACCAAACCTATTGCTATGCACGAGCAGTCACTTGAAAAATTATAATTTAAAAACCTACATTAAAACATTAAAGGTTGCAAAATCCAATACTCTAAGCCAGGGGTCAGCAACCTTTTCAAACCAAAGAGCCAAACTACATCAAAATTCAGAACAAATGGTCAACAAAGAGCCGTGTAAGAATGTCCATTTGCATAATTGAAAATATACAAATTATTGATAGCTGACATGATTAATAGCATAAATGAAACACTCAGACTTTATTAATGGGACTTCTGCTGCTGCCTCTTTTCACACATTTCTTTGAAGTTTTCATCATAAATGGTCAAATCCAGCTTCATGCACATATTCAGGTTGTTTTTTGTCAATCTTATGGCAGGGGTTGGTTCCATGGGATGCAGAAGTCTAGGATGGGATATATGAGGGGCTTGCCATAATTTGGCTCACGAGCCATAGGTTGCCGAGCCCTGCTCTAAAGTTTTAGGCAACCTTAATTCAGCCTCCTTGTGCATATTCATTATGTCACTTAAAAAAAACAAACAAACAAACACACCTTATATACTATTTTTCCAACAGACACAAAGCACTATTCAATGCAAAGGAGACTGCCTTGGTTGATCCCTATGGCAGGTGTACTAGGGAAACGTTGACAGTACCTTCACCTTCCTTTGTTGTGGAAGTTTGAAAATACATACTGAATAAGGCAAGGGACTACCGGAAAAGAAAGTCTTGTGTTTAAGAGTGTCAATTACTGATTAGAGAATTGGATTCTATTCCTTCCTCTGCTGCATGAGTTCCAACATAAATCACATACAGGAAAGGTTACTCACCCAGTGCAATAACTGTCATTCTTCTAGATGTGTCCCCCATGAGTACTCTCATGCCCATGTGTCTTCAATGGAGATTTCATTAGCATTGCTTGTTTAATCTATGTATCTGCCATATGCATATTTGTGCCCTATACTAGAACTAAGTAGTCCCATGTGGGGTAAGCCATCCCATAGTTCCAGCTCTATTGCAAAATCCCACAAAGAAAACTACAAAGTCCAGAGGAAAGAAAGCAGGTAGTGAAGCACCTATTGGGATACACACCTTGAAGAGTTACAGTCATAGCCCAGGGTAATGTTTCCTTCTTCGCATAGCTGTCCTTTAATAAAAAAATTTACGGGAGACTATTATGAGAGGTGAGAGACTATTAAGAACCCTTTACATGGGAAGGCTGATATTGTAGCCAGATGTACCTTTAGGGAGCTACCAGATAATCTGTTTTCTTCCACTACAGCAGGTAATCCACAATAAAGTGCAAGTGAGGAAAATTCAAGTGCAATTTGCTGGTATTCACATCAATAGCTAAAAATATCTCTCTTCTAAAAGAGAAGAGCCATGCTTAAATTTTTTTCTGCTGTTTAACACTTCCTGCACCTCTACCAAACAAAATGGAGATTCTTCCCAGCGGGCTAGGGAGGAACCAGACCCTTAGGTGGAGAATCTTGAGATAGAGATCAGTTCACATCTTAGGAAGTTCATAAATCTTCCATGCTTTGGTTAAAGATGACATTCTATTAAAACCGTTATTACTTGTCTTGGCCACAAAGACAATCAAGATAACCTTGTAATTTGTCCTGCCTGATTTTTCTCTTAACCTTTAGAATCTGAAAATGAGGAAAATATGTAGTTACAGGCCCCTTTAAGGCAGCGTTTCCCAATTTTACATGGCCATGGACCCCTTAAAAAAAAAAACCCGCCCGGGGGGGGGGGGGCGGCGGGAAGGTCAGGCCTGCCTCTAACACCATGGCAGCCAGGGGGACTGATTGGATTTGAGGAGCACTAATTGGGGAACACTGCTTTAAGGAATGAAAAAAAGCAACATCTGCTGAAGACAAAGCCATCTCCCCCCAACCAGAACAAACATTTCCTATTTGTGAAAGGGACAAAGAGCTCCATCCAGACAGCACCACCTTTGAAATACATCACCTTGGATCTGCAGCATAGCTCTCCTTGACAGTTCTGGGAGAGGAATCAGAGAACATTCACTGGGATGTTTTATATTCCAGAAAGGTGCACTGCCAAAATGTGACTACGATGGGGTATACCCCAATTCCATAAATGTATTACTTCAGTATACAGAGATGTGTCTCACTTTGTCCCACCCATTAATATAAAAAAACCATACAGGCCTCATTATCAAAATCTTGATAGACAGACTTGCCACAGAGATAGAAAGTAGAGACAGGCATTTCTGACTGCCTGTAGTTCCAGCAAGATGATAGGGAGACTGGTTTCCTGAGGTGACTCTTTCCCCTGGACTGTATGAACAGATGTGCACCGAGAGTAGCAACACATCCAGTAGTATAGTGACCATCAGCACTGACCAACATTAGCCCCACACTAGGGTAATTCCTCCACCAGTCTAGTGACTCTTTCCCCAGTTATGGAGCAGAAATTGGTTTAAATCAAAGCTGTGTCTGGTGAGTTGATTACCCTAAGTCAACTGAAAGCCACAAAGTATGACACTGCATGACAAATGTACAAACCGCCATGTGACCCAAAAGCTGCAAAAAGATTCCTACTGAGATTTGAGAGCTCACTTGAGTAGCCTTGATAAGGTTGTGAATCGGTCTAGGCACAGGAATATAGACCCTGACAGCCAGCAAATCCAAAGATGTCCCTTTTGAACTATATTTTTCTACAGGGGTGTCAATGCAGACTGACACTGAGCTAACTGGAGGAACAGCCATAGACTCTGTGGGTAGTGAATAGCACTTCCCCAGAAGACCAACTCTTGCACAGCCAGTTGTTGAGACAGGAATATCAGAGCTACCACTAAACAGAGGTGAGCAGACTTGTGACAACTCTGAATTGGGGAACTGAACGGGGGGGAGGGGGAAATTCTATCAAAAGTGCTCCTAGCCTATCACAAAATAAAAGCATCTTCTTGTGAGCCTAGTGTACAGCAATTTGGAAGTGTGCCTCTTGTAGCCTGAGGACTGAAAAGCAATCATCTAAAAATTGCTACTGACAGTCACCATTGACTTTTTGGGACTTGAATTTGTTCAGCATTCTTGGATCTAAAATATAAACTTCTTTGGTATGAGTAATTAACTGACATAGAAACCATTCATCATGTAGAGTTGGAACAGAAAATCCCTCTTCTGCTTAGGAGCCATTATCTCCTCTTAATCTGAGCTCATCTGTGGAATTGCTGAAGGGGGATGTGAAGTGGATAGCATAGCCCAATATAGTCATTTCCAAAATCCATTTGCCTGTGATAATCCCATCCCATGGATGTTACAAATGGGAGAGCCAGATAGGCAAACTGTTGTAGCTGTCAGGCTAGGGTGAGGAGGCTTCACACTCTCAAAACCGGTGCTTTGATGAAGCTAGTTGTGTACTTGAACTAGATGGCTTATAAAAGTGGCGAGGAGTCCTGTGGCACCTTATAGACTAACTGAAGTGTTGGGACACTTCAGTTAGTCTATAAGGTGCCACAGGACTCCTCTCTGCTTTTGCAGATTCAGACTAACACGGCTACCCCTCTGATACTTGACACCATAGATGGTTTATAATTCACTTCCTCTGGATCTTAAATCTTTGTGATGGTTCTGTGGGTCTCTAAAACATGAAAAAAAAATCTATCTTGTGAGATCTCAAGGCAGTGTGTGGTTTACTAAAACAAAATACAGGACTATGTAGCACTTTAAAGACTAACAAGATGGTTTATTAGATGATGAGCTTTCGTGGGCCAGACCCACTTCCTCAGATCAAATAGTGGAAGAAAATAGTCACAACCATATATACCATGTGATTTACTAATCTGTCTTGATTGCAGGGATATAAAATTTCCAGTAACTAACTGCAGACTGGCTCAACAACTCATGGTTCTTCACCATACTCTTGGCCTTCCTCGAGAAGCTGGACAGGTGAAGCTACGATGCCCTGTGCGTGAGAGCTATCAAAGATGAAATAGATCAGTATCAGCAACACTGAAGGACACTTGGGAGAGATGCTTGAGCTAATAGTTGTCCCTCGGCATCAACAGCTTGAAGTTACTCTTTTGTTCCAATGACAGGTTCCCAGAAATGCTTACATAGTTCATGTGATTTGGACAGGTAGTCAGTCATCTGAAGTCTGAGCATCATTGATAAGACTTCTGCTCAAAAAATAGATTCAGATGCTTCTGGTCTGTCATGGTGCTGCTTTCCTTACTCATTTAATGCCTCCACCACCGATGCATTCGAAGAGAGATTAAACCCTTCTTCCCCACACTTCAGTGTTCTTTATTAGACCTTTTCCACAGTTGGTAGTCTGGCAAACCATCTTCATTGGATCCAATAGCACCTTACTAATCAGGTGGTCAGCATTGTCAGTTGGAAAGTACCAATTATTTTTATTATAGTTTCTTGAACTCTGTGAATGGTGTCTGAAAAAAGACTGCCATGCACCTGGGGGGAGGGGTGTCTTAGAATCACTTAAACTCAGTCACAGATGGTAGATGAGCATTACAGCTTCATCAGCTAAAGATGAGACAGCAGTTTGAGAAATAGCCTCCTCATCTGCTCTGTGTTATGCAAATGTCTCCCCTGCTGAGGAAATCTGAGGAAGTAGAGAGACTGTTGTCTCCCCATCCCAGTGCCCTAGGCTCAGAGCCCTAAAAATGGCTGTCTGTAAGCAGTCCAAGGATCCTAGCATGACCATAAGGGATGGAGGATCAGAGGGTATTCCATACAGGAAAGCAGGGTGGCACCCAATATTTCTCCCAACACTTGTCATATCTAGTCCTAGATTCCTCACTATCTCTGTGGCCTGCAAAGAAAGGATATCTATGGGCAGATAAGAGATCTGTCTATGGAGACTGAAGAGGCTGAATGGATGAAATGAAATAACTTACCTCACCCATAGAGCAGTGGAGGAGCCATAAATGAAAATGGTGATGAATCAAATGATAAATGGGTATCCAAAGAACCCACTGTGCCCATGATTAACAGAGACTATAGTTTCTCCACTACAGTAAGTACTTTGAATATCAAAATTCTTGCAGTACAGTACCAAATAGGAGGTCAGTAATGATGTGAAGGTTTCCCTGAAAGTTAACTGTCGTGAATATTTAGGATGTTCCAATGAGGTTCGGAGGTATATGATTTTAATATGGATGGGTCCATTAGTACCATAAAAGGGTACTGGTGGTGGAGGTGCATCTGATAGCACTCTTATGGAAGAATACCTCTCCTTGTCATCCTGCTATGCCTGATCACTACTGAGACTCTTAGAACAGTGTTTGCTTTTGAATAAGCTTCTTGGTTTTCCAGCTTTGAGTGGTACTGGTGAAACTTGCAGTCTCCATGGAACTGGACCAAATAGTTGATTTTGGGATGGTTGACTTACAGGGAGAAAGTCATTCTTAAGCAGAATCCTTGAGAGGGGAGTCAAGAGTATTACTGTCAAGGAGGGAAAGGCCTAATACTTTTAAAGGCCCTAGGAAGAGATATGCAGAGATTAAAAAGGGCACTCTGCCTGCCTGGAGATGTACAGGTGGGTTCTCCTGAGCTGGCTACAACTTGGGACAGAGGGAACACTCCATCATAAGGTGGCATGGAGAGTCCAAAGGCCAGAACTCCATCTTGTCCACACTTGACCAGTAGGACCTGGAAACTAACCAAATGCAGCTGTAGCTAAGCAGAAGCATGTGACTTTGGGGAGGAGGGGTGATAGGGGGAGGATGGATAGGTGCTTTGGGGTTCTTTTCCTCTTGCAAGACCAAGATGTCTAAGGAATCTGGCTTGGGGTGAGTACAGAAGTATTCAAACCCAATATGGGGGGGGGGGGGGAGGTAATCTGGTGTATCTTGACCTGATTCACAGTTAGCATTATTGTGGCTAGTGTCTGCCACAGGACTTTAGCCAGGGACTGCTTGATCACTCAGTGGAAGGGTTTTCTTGGCTAGACCAGGAGTTGACAGGATGTCCGACAGCTTGTGGGATTTCTCTGATGCGACAGACATCTCTAGAGTCCCAGTAACCCTCATAAATAACATCTAGAACACTTTGAAGCCAACAAGAACTAGTACTGATGCCACGTATACTGCTTCAAGACACGAAGATAAGAGATTCATTGGTAGTAACATAGTCCAGGAGATGCTCCATCTCTGGATATGGCCCGGATGGCTATTTAGGCAGCAGCACACCACAGGAGTAGTTGAATTACTGGGTGTTGTGCAGTCTGGCACTAAATGAGTCAAGTAAGCAGGATATGAGCCCTGCAAGAGGAAAGCCTATGTCTCTCTTTATACAAGTAATCAGACTCCAGGGGAGCTGGTTCTCTGCTCAAAGACAGGGAGCACATATGCCTCAGTGATGGTGAAGAGCAAATCTTTTCTAGGCGTGGCAGACACAAGACTGTACCAGTGCCAGTAAGAGGCCAACAATCTTGATCCTTCTCTACTCTCACTGTCCATAGTCAATGTCAATACCAAGAAGTGTGTTGTTGAAACAGGGCTAGCACAGTCTGCAATGTCACAGGCTTCTCCATTTTTTTAAATGGGAGATCACAGCAGCTTCTCTCAATGTCAGACTGTGTGGATCCTGGTACCAGCTTCAATACTGATGCTGAGGTCTGTTTTAGGACAAGGACATCAGAACCATATCAATGCCAGATCTTTTCTGGATGCAGTCTTCTCCAAAGTGGTCTTTATCATCACTTGTCTGTTCAATATGGCACTGAATTATCAAACTAAACTCTGGAGCTTGCCTTCTGGTGGTCTGAGGAGACCTTTGTGGACTGTTCAAGACAATGGAAGTCACAAGCTGAAGTAGAATTAAGCAAAGAATCATAATCATACTGAGCATCTGCTCAGAATACGAGATTCTCCACACATCCAACCTCCTGAAGAAAAAAAAATACGACCTCATATGTCCTTCTTTCAGGTGGAGTGGACATGAAGTTGGCAGATGTAGAGTCTGCCATATTTTGGGTTTCTGTAAAGGATGCTGGGGATGGAGGAATCTCATTAGTATAGCATTTGACTCACTCTTTGCAGGTCAAAATGTAAGAAAATGAGATTTTGCAGAGGGAAAAAACCTGAAAAAAAATGTAAACATAAGCAGTGGAGTCAAATACTTTCACCGCATTCTGTCTTGCTGCCATGAGAGTTAAGAGAAGACTTGGGGTCAAAGCCCTAACAGGAGCATAAAGAGAAACAGGGTACATGCCCTGACCCAGACGCTCCCACTTTCAAATTATAAAAAGCCACTCTTATACATGGTGAGGTGATCATACATCTACAGTGGGATCCACAGACACAAAATTTACATTTTACAGAGGTTATTGTCACTTACTGTGAGCTCAGCAAAGGGATACCAGACCACTTACAATGTTTTAGTTACTACAGAATTAAAAACTATATTGAGGTATATGTAAGGTCTTAGACAAATATCTTACATGTACAGTAAGGAATCACGTAGTCTCACATATGACTTCCAGTCTTAAGTATTTAAATCTGTAACATTACTATGCTGTGTTTCCTTTTTTATATATATAATCTGTGGAAAGAAGCTGCACTCTTACCTGAGTAAGCTCATATGCTCTGTAAGCCAACAAGGAATTTACTTTATTAGCATTCTTTGAAACATGGCACTCGTGCTTTGGAGTTGGATCTAATGCATTTTTAACTGTAGATTCCATTGTTTTCACACCCATATGGTCATATATGCTTTTCATTTTCCCCTATAGAGCAAAAAAAAATTGTAGTGTTAAATTCTTTACTATATTACTCATAAAAGCAGCTACAGAAAGTACAATAGCACTGGTAAAGTGAGATACTTGTAAGATATACATCAGTTATTCATAAAAACTCATTGCTTTTTCTTCAAAAAAGATGAAATAAGAAATTAAACCTGCAGAGAAAGAGCTAAGTGGTAGTTTATTAAAAATCAATTAAAATAAACATGGTTAGATATTTACTTCCGATTGCAGTCTTGTATGCTTTCAGATTCTCTCTAAATATGGAAAATACCCCAACAAGTAGCATATTTCTATAAGAAGCCAACAAAGGCAAGAAAACTTCAGTAATAAAAAAATGCAGCCTTTGAAGATAAAGCACAGAAATTACCTTTATTATTTTAAAAATAATCACATCACCAGTTGCGCCTGCTTCCAGTGGATTAGCCTGTAATAAATCAGCGTATCTGGAGAGATATACACCTGAGGAAGATAGAGTAAAAACTTAAGATAACCAAGGTTCTGAACATTCAGTGTTACACTTAAGAGATCAATTAGTTTGGCAGAGTTTTAGCCATTTCTATTAAAAAATATAAACTCAGTAAAATTGTAGCAATATTGTAGCTACATGGAAAAAATCAAACAGACAAAATGCTTGATGAGAAGCATGGCAGACAGCAGATCGCACCTTTCATGCCATCACTCTTAGACTGTGGGCAACACTTAACTTAGACTTGGAAGAATTAGATTCTCTCTTTAAAGTCAATTTTTATTTTCAGTTACAAGGTTAGGTCAGGGCTGACAGCAGGCTTTCAGTGGTATTGTGTTGCCAAAAAACCCAAGACATCAGGGTACAAGTAACTGCAGTCATCCTGGCACAGTAGAGCAGAGACCTCCAGCCAGGACTGTAAGGATGATGAGCCCTGTCTGTAGAGGTGACCATCATGCTGCAGAATAGTTCCTGCACAGAAATGGCTACCACCCTCTTGCTGGTGAGTGATTTAACAAGTACATAACTACAGAGAGATCCCTGCATAGCCATGGTGTTAGAACACATGCTCCCTGGAAAAACAAGGTGGGGCACAGCACAAACTCCTGCCCAGAGCTGTGAGCAGGATAGCAAGTCCCTGGCTATGGGGAAACCGCTGGCACTGAATGACTGTGGTCTAGATCTAGCTGTGGGATGGCCACCCCTATGGCCAGGGATGCTCTTTTACAGTCCTGGCACTAGAGTGGCTCTCTTCTCCAATGGACAGGATTACAGCCCTTACAGCTGCTTGTTCTGGCTAGGATAAGGTATCACTGGCCCCACTCACTAACAAGCTAGCAGTATGGGAGCCATCCCTGGACAGGAAACATCTAGCCTCCTCATGGTCCTGGGCAGGGGCCTCTGCTCCATTGGGCGAGGACAACCTGAAGCCCTGCACCCTGTGCCTGCAGGGATAAGGCGTCAGTCCTCTTCAGTTCATTCCCCCCTTGTCTGAGTCTTCCTTCTGTCTGTGAGGAGAAATTATTCCTGATACCAAAATGATTTGCCTCCCTGCAGAGTTTGAGCTGAGTTGTGGGTATTATGCCAGAAGGGGTTAAGGGGTAAAGTCACCAGTTCTTTGCCAGACAACTGCAGGAGCGCAGAATTAAAACTTCAAGCTAAGCAGACCACATGGGCTCTCAGCCCCATTTGGTTTTCCAAATGTCCCCAAAAATAAATAGGATTCTGCCTATGGATGCCTAGAATAATCCCTCAAATTTTGTAATGCATTCTTATTTCTGTGAAAACCATTTAAGACAAGGTTAATTTTGTTTATTTCATGTATTTGTAAACTTTACCGCTTCTGAATCAAAGGTCATTACTTGACATCAGCTGAGTAGGATTATCCCCAATGTGTAAGTGCTAGTTTTGAGAAATTCTACAGAAGGGACAATAGTTTAAAAGTAATACCTGATTATCCATATTGGAAAAAATTGTGCTTCATGATGTAAATATATAAAGAGATAAGATAGTTACCCATGGAAGGACTGCCAAGAATTGTTATTTTGGAATGGCCCACTTGTAGCCCTTTTTCACATATATTTTGCACCTAAATGGAACAAATATCTTATTTTAGATGCATACATATTTTCAAAAGTTAGACTATGAATACAACAGGCAACAGTTTTCTTAAACTTCTCCATATAAGTATATGCTCTAAACTCCATTCTATGCTAAACTTTTGATACACAACTTGTGTAATCTCAATTATAAATTGTACTTTGTGTTACTGTACAACACTTGGAGCATAAACTTTTATACATATAACTGTCCACATTTGATGTTTGCTGTGAAGGTAATGTGCTTTAGGTCTATGTATATTAACCATATCTAAACCTTGTAGAAAACAAAGCGTGCTTAACAGCCACACACTTAAATTTGTAATTACTATATTTTGAAGACTTCTCATCATGAAGATAATTCAGAATCTTTTTCCTTCTCCATCCTTCATAAGGTAGCAAAAGAAGGGCCTCTCCAATATGGTGCCTTTCCTACAGCATCTGGCTACAAATATGGTAGATTATACAGGGCTCTTGAGAATATTCAGCACCACTGAGGAAGACTATATGTATCCAAATTAAATATAAATATATATATTTAGAGCAGTGGTTCTCCAAGTGAGGTCTGCAACCTTCTCGCAGGTGGGCCATGGGCTCAGAGCTTGCACCCCCACCACCCTCAGCAGGGAGCCTGCACTGGTGCTCCATCCCTGAGAGACTGGAGCATCAGCTTTCTGCTGCAGGGGGTAGCAGCCTCACAGGACAGATCTGGCTTGCGGGTGAAGGAAGCTGCCCTGTGCATTGCTGCTCCCCCTCTCCCTGGCTTGGGGAACAGCAGAGCAGAAACCACTCACCTGGAGGCTTTCCCCACTGGAGATTTTCTGCATTACTCCCGTTGTCCAGAGTGATGGCCAGTGGGAGGCGTGGAGTCAGGCAAGCACTCCCATCTTCCTCATGCCCTGACTTCACTCTCACACATTTCTCTCTCACCCAGACCCCCACAACCTATTCCTACACCCTACCTCGCAGCCAGAACTCACACCTTACCCCCTCCTACACCAATTATGTGATCATGGTGGTTTGCTGGTGGTCCATGAACAGATCTGCATTTAGCAGGGTAGGCCATGAGCCAAAAAGTTTGAGAACCACTCATCTGGAGAGTCTTGATCACAAAGGACGTACACCCCAGAAAGCAGCATGTAGCAGGTTTTTTTTAAGTTGCTCTATCTTTTAGATCAGAAAAAGGATTCCCTGCAATGGTCCCAACTAGCCACCATGTCATACAACTATTTTCAGGGTGCCTCACTTGTGTTCATATTAAGAGAACAGTAGTTCAAGTTATCCAAGAATCCACCCCACCCCCAAAAGTCTTAAAACCAAACAGGCAATACCCCTTTTTGAGGTGTTAGAACATGTATATTAAAAATAAGCCGAAGATTTAACACACAATAGGTAAAACAGACTGTGCTTGGTGCCGGGGGGAGTGGGGGAAGGGAAGGAGAGAGAGAGGGGAATGGTAAGATGTATAGGCCTAGAGGTATGATCCCAAGAGGTAAAGAAAAAGCCATTTGTAACTGGGGCCTCCGTAAATTCTAGGGTAACAGATTGGTTCTCGCCCCCTTTATTTCTATGGCTCTCGTGCTGAATTGTGCAGCTACAGCAGACATAAGTAAAGTTGAATCCAAAAGTCAAAAAACAATTCTGTTTCAATGAACATATCAAAGCAGCAACAAGGGGAAAAAAATGAACAACATTTTTCTCCTAAAACTTGTCTCTTCTCACCTGAGGTCGATCAACCATGAGAAACACATAGGATTCCACAAGCTCTTTTTCTAAGCGACCATCGCATTTCAGTTCTCTTCGTTTTTCTGTGAACTATCAACAAACACAGTCTGAATTTACGTAATGAAGAAACTAGTAAATGCCACCTGGTATCCAAGAAGCCTAATTTGGCTAAGGTATACATTACTCTAGCAGATCCAGGTGCAAATACTCAAAAAGGCCAATGTAAATAAAGTTAATGTTTCAGCAGTTTTCTACAATTTCAGAAAAGTCTGTATCCTTTCACCTACTGAGTGGGAAACATTCAGCTTAAAAATTCTCATAATTTTGGACTTGCATTCTATGTGCAAGTCTTATAGTTTAGAAGTTGATCACAACTAGGGATGTGAAAGTGTAAAGGTGATACAGAGGCTGCAGTGCAGGGGCGGTAGCTAGCTCCCGAGAGGGGCTGCAGATGGCAGCCGGTGTGCTGGGATCCAGCTTCAAAGCTGACTGCCACCCTGCAGCTGCTGCCTGTGTGTGCCAAGAACCAGCTTAAGAGCTGGCTTAAAAGCCGGCTCCTGGCACGCCCTGCACCATGGCTGCGGGTAGGCATATAACTTTTGAGATTTTTAGCAGTTCCATATTTACCCCATTACCCACTTTTTAACATCGCTAATGACAACCTCTGCTTCAGGGTTTTGGGGATGGGGTGCACAAACCCTTCCCTCCCCCCCAAGTCAGATTTTGATTTTGCCCCCCAGTTCTGCCTTTATCTCTACTATTATAGTCCATGCTCTCCTATTTCTGAGCCTGGTCTCCATGTTTTTCCACTTACCTGGGGGCTTTGATCACCTGCCCCCATTGAACCTAGTTTAAAGCCCTTCTCACTAGGTTAGCCAATTTGTGTCCAAATACTCTCTTCCCCTTCACCACAGTATTTTCATGACTTAGTTTTAGTTGTTAGTTTAAAACAAGACACCTACTTGATATGGTAACTCAGCTACTGAACTTGTTTTGCCACTCCTTTAGAGAAAGTTAGCGCTAGAGCAATATTTAAAAGTTAAATTATTATAGCTTACGCAGAATGCAGTAAGCCTGAATTGGAAGATACCATGGCTTCCTTTACAACCATTAATTATACCTCAAGATTGAAATGCAAAGCATAAAGTTCAGATTTCAAACAGCAGCACTGGCACTAGCTCCCGTCACATTTCCATCCCCATCTTACTTCATTTCACTCAATTTAAGATACAAGAGTTTTCATCCACCATAAAACCAGTACATCTTCCTGACAACAACACTTGCACATATGAAACCGTTTACTTGAAACCAAGCGGAGGTAGGCAAAGCCACTGAAAGTTGATGACTTACACACCATTTCATAAATGGCAAACTATGGGTACTCACCTCCTTTTCCAACAACTCATTATGGATTAAGCTGGCTCTTTTGTAATTGAAATTAGCCATTGAACTTGACTCCAAATAAGATGAATGCAAAATTTTCACAACATCTTCAAATTCTCGAGATCCCATAGCTATTGGCTGAAAGAGTGCTATACAGAGGGGGAAAAAGCTAGTATTAATACACATTTGAAAACTTCCCTGTATATTTTAGTTTCACAAATAGTTCTGTAAGATCAAGATAAAAATGCTGTTTAGTTTAAATGGCTTGATTAATTTTAGATGTACTGTACTGAAAAATTTCAAAAGAGTAAATGTAGGCTTACCAGTATCACAGCTAGGCACACAATTTCTCCATCTCATATTAGCATTTACTTAGCGTAAGCTCTCAACTTAGTTAACAAGAGCTTCGCAAGGGGAGTACACTATCGTAATTTCAACATACTTTCAAGAAAATAGCAGACACTGCAAAAAGCTGTAACTTGCAGTTAAGCAGAACAATTTGTTGTTGTAAGAATGCAGTAGTTCCAGGTTGTAGCCTCTTTTTTGAAAAAAATGATATTAGTCAATTTTAGGCTTCTTACCTTGACAATAGCAGAGAGGAGTCCTGTGGCACCTTATAGACTAACCGAAGTGTTGGAGCATAAACTTTCGTGGGCAAAGACCCACTTCATCAGATGCATCTGACGAAGTGGGTCTTTGCCCACAAAAGCTTATGCTCCAACACTTCGGTTAGTCTCTAAGGTGCCACAGGACTCATTGCCGCTTTTGCAGATTCAGACAAACACGGCTACCCCTCTGATATTCGTTACCTTAACAAATGTCTAATAGAAGGGACAACATAGGGTCAGCTAGGGTTCATACTCTAGTTTAAGTCATCGCATAAGAGAACATGGGTCCTCTATAAAACAATTATGCTTTCACAAAGATAGCCACTTCAAATTCACTTTTTTCCTAGGATGCTGCCAAAATCTGTGTAGCAGCCTATTTGCTTGGGTTCATCTTTCAGCCCCTCAGTTCCATCACTGCCCACAATTTTAGTTGAGCAGAATGATGACCAAATGACCAGCAGGGCATTGTATAACATGCAGGAATGGCCCGAGGTGGGCTGCGGCAGCTGGCATCCCAGGCCTGCACAGCTGTCAATGGAGTAACATCATCATCGGGCGCCCCAGGCAATGGCCAAGTCAGCCTATAGTCACGGGCCGCTCCTGATAACATGGAGCGGCAAAAAACAGAAGAACTGAGAGAGATAGAAAGACCCCAAAGAAATGGGCCTGAACTTTTAAGATATCTTAAGCACCATGTGCTAGGTATTTTGCCCAATACAGCTTTTTTTCAAGATGCACTGACATACAGCTTTATCATGGAAGGATCTAGGAGCTCTAGTCTGTAAACTGTTCTGCTAAATACCTTCAAAATAGTGCCTTAACCCCCTTTTATTATTACTTGCCGCCTGCTCTAAAAGCATAGAAATTCTAAAAGAACACAAAAACAAATGTGGATACAAGTACAGCCAATAAGTGGTTTAATCATGTGTCCAGGATTACACAAGACTGAGCAACCATGCATGCATGGTTGTGTTTTTTAAAGGTGTGAGAGGTACACAAGGGGCTCCTATCACAAGACCAAATAGAAAAGTAGGTCGGTAATAGCCAATTATGAAAAAAAGGACAGCATCTATTGCTATATTTATTGTCATGCAATCGGATTCATCTTAATGGAAAGTGAAAATACAGAGTGATGCATGTTTTATCTTATAAAAATGAGTCCAAAACATATAGCGGAAATAGACTAATGAGCAAACACTTTGCTTTCTAGTGGCATCCAATCAGTTATCAGATCCTTTGTTGAAGGAATTACTAGATGCAAAGGGGGCATAATTTTTTTTCTTTACACAATACAGTAAAACTCCAATTGTCCGGCACTCCTGATAGTCCAGCATCAAAATGGCAAGAGCCTAGTGCAAGGGTGTCCAACCCGAGGCTCCAGACAGAAAAAAATTGCGGCTCCTGATGGAACTGGAAACCGCTCAGGTCAGCCACTCTCACAGCCAAGCCACTGCGAGCCGCATGCGCACTCACAACCCGCGTTGTTCCGCTCGTGGTCCCCAGCACACTGCGTTGTACCCTGCACATGCACGACTGGTCTCCCACCGCATCCCACCCTCCAAGTGCTAGCAGCTGGCCGCTGAGCACAGGCAGCTGCTTCGGGACCCGGAAATAAGGTTGGTGGGGGAGAGATGCTTTGAAGAAAGGAATGGGGATTGGGGGAGGAGGTGCGCATAGTGTTTCGGATGCAGTTCACCAGCTCTGGCTCCAGGACCAGAGCATAAGGTGGGGGGGGGGGGGAGGGGGGAAGCGTTTGGCTCAGGGGAGGGGAGGGGGATTGGGTTGCACACCATGTCCCAGCCAGCTCATGCTCAAAGCCGGATGCTCAGCACACACACCCCAACGCCTGGAGGGAGATGCGTGGCTGTAGCAGCAGCTCCAGGACCCAAGAATTAGCTTAGAGTGGAGGAGGGGGGAAGGAGGAGGAGAGGGATTGGGAGCATGCCTCCTTGTAGTACCTCCTGATAGTCCAGCATATCCAGTAATCCGGCACCACCTAGGTCCCAAAGTTGCCAGATTGTTGCAAGTCTACTATATTAAGTCATTGCCACAATTATTTAAAGACAGCCGAGCCAAAAATTAGCCTTCTTGAAGAAAATCTTTAGTATACAGATTTTTATTTTAAACAAGTAAAAACAGGATCAATTTGTTACTGAAAAAAAGATTAAGTCATCTCTCAACTGAGGCAGAGGCTTAGCTTTTGCAGAGATATGTATCATATACAATTGTACTATAAAGATTTAATGCCATTGTAAGAAACACCACAAAATCTGCTTGCTATATCCTGTTAATTATGCATGTGACCCCTATTCATGAAATAGTTTGGCTACAGAATATGCATTATGCATATTACAGTAGACTCTGAAAACCACCAGCATGTAATGGTCCCCATTTTACGATGCACCACATATGACATACAATCAAACAGTACCTAACCTAAAAAGCCCACAATATGAGTTCAAGACATGGGGGGATGGAGGAGGAAAGACACCCAAAACATCACACCCAAGAAAGCAAAGAAGGAAAAAGAGAGGAAAGTCAGGATTAGATTTTTCCTCCATTAATGAAGATTACAGCAGCAGTTTTAGCAAAAAATAAAATACTAAATAAAATTATTTAATCTTAGCTCCATTTTGATTTCACCAGACCTAGAGAACATATGCTTTGTTATTATATTGGAGCTGTTTTTATAGTATTAAAAGTAAAAGCAATCTGATTTAATACTGCAGTAACTCTGCATTTATGTAATAAACTGTTTCCAAGATTAAGTGAAGTACAGGTTATCTGCAGTTTAACCACTCAACGAATTTTGATGGAGAGAGTCTAAAAAAATTTTTTCTTCAAAATGTTTTGTAGTTGTCCTGTTATGATACTATGACTGTTGAATACCTATATGCTAGAACCTTCATAAACAAAGTTGTCCTAGCTGCTCAATATTATGTATATAGATCCTGATACTTCCAATATTATATACTTCAGCAGTAGACTGAGGAAGTAAACAATGCAAGTCTATAAAAGGCACATTACTGCCTATGGGGAGGTCCTGCCCACTACGCAGTTTCTGTTTAGACAGAATGATAGGTAATGATGTTACCTATTTATGTTTTCTTAGATCCTGCATTATGAATGATTTTATGGAGATCAGCAGACCTCCAAACTGTAGTTTCTTTGAAAGCCTGATCTTCATTTTCTTCTATGATGTTTTATTGGCAACCACTTTTGAGTATGACAAGTCACATGGATTGTTGTGGTATTATCACTTAATACCTTGAACTATGGCAGTGTATGTTATTACCAAAGTCATGAACTAGAATAGCTTTAATTTCTTTGGAATAAAGTTTAACATGTAGAGAAAGACATGCATAGTTGTTGCTTAAAAATAGGTTATGAAAGTATATTAGGTTGGTTTTTGTCACTAAATGAAGTTCTAGTTAACTTGAGAGTTGATACTATCTGAAGTAAAATAGAGATCAAGGGCCTATATTTTATTTATATTATATACACATACATACAGAAGTGACTGGAGATTTTTGGGAGTCCAATTTAGAGCCCCTTAAAGCATTTTGGATTTTCAGAAAGTGTTGAAAATTCAACCTCTGGAAAAATGAGACCCCTTTAAAAAGTCTTAGTAGACAGAAGTCACTCTTCAGTATGTTGGGCCTAAAGTTCTGAGTTGAAAGTGGTTTAAACCTAAAATATGCATTTTACCTGAGGGGGGAAGTTTTAATGAACTCTCCCATTCAGTATGCGATTTGATTTAATCAAATCAAGGAAGTGGCAGTGCTTTATGCTGTGTCTTTTGGTGACAGCCTGTTCAAAATCCACAAATTTCCTTAGAGAGTAACTTTTGCCTGATCACATGTAAAACAGAAAAAAAATTACACATTTTGTTGTTTAAGGCACTGTAACAGATGTAATAACCGACAGACTATCGGTCTTTTTTTTTTTTTTTAAGATTAATTTCTACTGATGTTGGTTTACCAGATCCAAGGAAAATATCACCTGATCAGAAAAACAATCCTGTCTGCAATATGCTTTGAGGACTCTCACATTCCAACCCCAGCTCCCCAAATAGCCAACAAAAACTCAGTCAACAAAGAAGTTTTAATACAAATTGGGTTGGGGGAGGGAAGGGGCTTTTTTTAAGGGAGCATTTGGGGTAGGTCAGGTAACCTTTCTGTATCTATCACTTGTTGCTTAGGACTTAAGCCTAAAATACAGAACGCATTTTAATTCAGTTCAGAAAGCATATTTACGTAGAACAAGATAGCTGCATATGCGCCTCCTAGATAAACTATGCGATGCCAAATTTTTTGTTTCAACCAACTACCAGTTGTAACTATAGAAGTACAGTTCCAGATGATATTTCTATATTATTCCCAAAAGAACTAGTACTTCTGTTTAAAACCATCACCACATCTTGTAACACATGCACATGGTTCAGATTTTAATGGTATTCATCAAACTTATTTCTTACAAGTTCAGGAAGGAATGTACAATGCCTAGGACCCTACCAAACTTGTGGCCATAAAATCACATCTTGTGTACTTTTACCATATGTGAAATTGACTAAAATGGCTCTAATTTGGTAGTGCCACAACAATGACCTAGAAAGAGATGCCTGGATTACAAAGCTACCTGACCAGTTTATACCATCAATTTTCCAGATTTTGGAAAGTTGACTGCATCGTATAAATGAAAAGAATAAATTAACAGCAACCTTGTGACACACAAGAACTGTTTTACTGTTTGAGATATTGTTTAAACTACTACAGAAACTTCATTACACTTGCACAGAAGCTCAACATGTATTGTGAACACACATTTTGTTAGCTAGAAAATATATATGTAATGTCACTTTTCTTGAAATCAGATATTGATGCTTGACTGTCCAGACGGTAAAGCCATGCATTGTTTTCAATGCTAAGGCACTACCATTACTCAAGAACATTGAGAACATAAGAAAGGCCATACTGGAACAGACCAAAGGTCCATCTAGTCTAATATCTTGTTTTCCAACAATAGCCAATGCTGGACGCCTCAGAGCGAACAGAACAGGTAATCAAGTAATCCCTGTCCTGTCACCCATTTCCAGCCTGACAGAGGCTAAGGACACTACTCCTACCCATCCTGGCTAACAGATTCATGGAGGCTAGGTCCATCAATGGCTATCTAGCTCTTCTTTGAACCCTGTTAGACTCCTGGTCTTCACAACATCCCCTGCAAGAAGTTACACAAGCTATGTACTGCGTAAAGAAAATCTTACTTTTGTTTTAAACTTGCCACCTATTAATTTCATTTGGTGACTCCTAGATCTTACGTTATGGGGACAATAACTTTTCCTTATTCATTTTTTCCACACCAATCATGATTTTATTGACCTTTATCATATCCTCTTTTCTAAGAGGAAGAGTCCCCGACTGTGTCTATCCAGCTCCCTAAACCTGAAACAGATTCAAAATGAGATGTGCAATATAAGCTATTTCAAAATAGCTTATTTTGAAGTTTGGCACATCTACACAGCACCAAATTTCAAAATAACATGCTATTTTGAGCCATCCCTTATCCCTCGTACAACAAGGTTTATCAGGAAGCCAAAATAGCACACCTGTTATTTTGAAAAATACTTCAAAATACCAGGCGTCTGGTGTAGACGCAAGGTAGCTATTTCGGGATACCTTGGGTATTTGGAAATAGCTGTGCTGTGTAGACATACTTCCAATCTTTTTAATGTCTCTTCATACAGGACCTGTTCCAAACCACAAATCATTTTTGTTGCCCTTTTCTGATGCCAAGATATTTTTTGAGATGAGGTGACCACATCTTTATGCAGTATTCACTATGTGGGTGTACCATGGATTTAGAGAGGCAATAAGATATTCTCTGTCTCAGTCCCTATCCCTTTTTAAATGATTATTATTTTTGCTTTTTTTGACTGCTGCTGCACATTGAGTGGATGTTTTCAGAAACTCCCATATATGGCTCAGTAAATATATCAATTCATTCAAATTATCAAATTCTTGCAGGGGTCATGGTGAGGGTTTTTTTTTTTTTTTTTTTTTTTTAAGACTGATACTTTCAACTTCAACAGGAAAATAATGTTTTCTTGAGGAATATTGACTGTCTTCACCTCAAACTTCAGGTTTTGAGGAATATAAAGCATTTTCCTTCTTATCAAATCAGTAAAATTAGTAGAATATTGCTCTTTAAGGAAGAACTCTGCCACCAAGAGAGGAAGAGTATAATTTTCTTGAAGTTATGGTTTCCTAGTGCAAAACCATCAAGACAGATGTACTGCTAAAACAGGATATCACAATGTTTAAGCCTTAGGCTTGTACTACTGTAGCAGCTTCCACTCTAAAAGATCCATAAGCAGTTTACAAGTTCAGGGAATCACTTAATCTCCTAGAGTGGAGACTGTCACTGGAGATCAGCACAAACACGCTTCCCAAAAGTTTAGGAAGAATAATGAAAGTATACATACCTAATGTATGTTAATATAAATGTCAGTTAATATAAGTAGGCAAAAAAACCCTCATATGAGCTAGAGTTTGGCCAAAAACCCAACACTGAAGAGCCATGGATGGAGTCTTTAATGACGACAAGTAAGGCCTTCATCTTGCATCTAGACAGACACAGAAGTAGTGACACCCTAATATAAAGTGCCAATTCTGGAAGGTACTCAAGAACATGCCTTATCTTTAAGCACAGATTCATGCAGTAAGACTACTCCAACACATATTTAACTGCCTTTGTGAATCAAAGGCACAATCCTGATGAATTAGTCCACTTGGGAGTCCAAAGAAAGATTGGTACCAGCACCATTTCTTGTCCACTTCTCTTTCCCTGTCACAACTGAGTGAAAGGCCTCTCAAAGGAATGTCAGGCTGAAGTTGGCCAGTTTACAAGATATGGTTAAATCACAAGATAGTATGGCACTAGGCCATATGGATTATGAACAAAGCAGAAAAGTGTACTATTGTGTTACAAGTTAGCATAAAATAGAACAAATCCTCAAGACAAAACTAATCATTAATATATTTAAAATTATACTCCCTGAATTATCCTTATGGAAAAGGGAGAACAAGCATTAAAAAAAAAAAAAACCCTGTCATAAAGAGTTCTCCCTTAGCAGCTAGCATCCCATAATCAACAGAAAGAATCATTATATAATCCCTCAATTAGCTCCATCTAATTTATTCAATTCAAGTTATTCAGAATATGTTTAACTCTTCAGACGGCAGGTTTAACCTTGATACCATGCCTTCCTTTGTTTCCAGTCATCATTCAAGAACCATCTATTCCTGCGTTAGTTACTGAAAAAGCTGGTAGATGGAGGATTTACCTGTTTCCTGATTTTAAATTTCATGTAGTTTTTAATTTGCTTCCCATAGTAACTTAAAGACTGTCCACAAACTGTAACAGACTTTAATGTTCTTTTTAAAAAGAACATAAAGTAAAGGGAAATGTAGTTATAACTTACACTGATATAGTGTTTTCATCATGGCGGAGCACAAAGTCATATTATAGGGATCAGTCTCCCATAACTAAAAAACAGTCATCTCATGGGTGGAACACAGCAGCCATTCTACTCCAACAATGACACAATATAATTTTAGACAAGAGGTCAAGAATAACTCCCACTGGAAGTTACAGAAGAAGAAAAAATTAGGGAGAGGGAAAGAGGGATGCCAGTGTTGCTTAAAGTTTCCAACTTCGGAAACTGGGCAGCACAGCAATATTAACATCTCTACCCTATCAAGTAGTGTAATGTTACCTTTATCAGCCAATGAGTGCTTGAAGGAAGAAGGGAGAAGTCTTGGTTTCAGAACTCAACCAGGACATTAAGAGTGCCAGCACGGCACTGTCATTCTTGCATTAAACTGGGGCACTGATGTAGTACTGATTTAATACCACAACTTCCCAATTCACTGTTAACATTTCCTGCAACACCCAAGTTTCCTCTGGAAGGCTTCCATTCAATTACTGATCTGGTCCAATTTTGTTATGGCATGCCATAAGGACACTGTAGCACATTATATTATGGTGTGGTTATGAAAGCCACCAACCATCCATGAACAATAAATCTACATATGATGGATTTAAAAGAAGTCTTTCATGTTTCCAAAAAGATTCTTAATTAGTAAGTATTAAAAATTGAGATCTCTTTGGATGGCATTCTAAAGAAGTTCTGACATAGCAAAAGATGAAATCCCCAAGAACATGCCAATAAAATCTTCCTGTTAGCAAGTTGGAACCAGGTAGATCAGACAAGTCAACTCCTTTAACCCAAAGGAAGTGATACAAGTACCATTTAAAATGCTTGACTGGTCAAAAACATATCCTGCAAGAAACAATGTGTAGAGACCAGTGATGCACTATACAACCTAGAACGTGTTCCCAGGCCTACCTTGTTAATGTGGATAAACCTGAAATTTATAATGGAATCAAGTGCTAGGCAGGTAACACACTTGACCTTGGGACTGCTCAAAAAAAAAAACCAACAACATATTTTATCCATATTTTTCTCAGATGACCATCAAGGAGGGCAGAACATTGGCTTAAACTAATCTGGTCCTTTTTACATCAGCCTCTGCTAGCCTCACATCCACATTTGTAGTTCTGAGAGAATTATTGCCATCTTCAAAATGAAAAGGAGAATGGTGATAATCAAACAAACCTACCTTTACTTCCTCCTTACAGAAGTTTTTAAAGAAAGTTTAAAAGTTAAACAGTCTCTTTGAAAGACAAAAAAGCTACATGAAAATGTTCTGCAAGGGTAAATTGTTATTGAACCCTATTCCACTAACGTAGAAAGAGCAAGAAAGGGACAACTTCAAAAATAAAAACACAGCCAAAGTAAATTTTCTGGGCAAATTAACAAAACAGCAAACAGAAATGAACAGTCTCTCAGAAAATGAGAGAGAACACTGGCTTTCAGAGGAAGTTCCATTAAAAATAGGAGCCTCCAACATGTAGCATTTCCAGTGAGGCACATGTAAGATGCACACTTCTCTCCTGCAAAGAGACTGAGACACATACAAGCTCTCAATGGGCAAGAAAAGAGGAGCCAGCTTCTGTGCATGTGTCTCTGAAGTACAAATGTATAACGTGTTTACCAATTCAATCTAAACATGGACGCACTTGTTTCCTGCAGAAAGGGAAGAAAGGGAAGAGAGGTAAAGAACCATCTTCTATGTCCATGTGTCCCACAGAGAGCCATCTTCTCTCTATGTATGTGCTGCGCCTCAGAAGTGGGACTTTAATAAACCGTTTCCAAGCCCACCCTGATCAAATCAAGCCTTTTCCATTAAGCCACCATCTCACATTCAAGCTGCGACTTCTTCTTTACACTAAAAGGAGAATTTAAAATGCCTAACACTAGAATCTCACCCCGAGAAGCCTCTCTATTCTGAGACATGCCACAGCCTCCTCCACACCCGCAGGATTTTGCATGCAGCTGTGTGTGAACTGTATAAAGAGCCTCCCTAATGATTAAGATGAAGAGGGGGTGAGGGGAGAAGAAGGGGGAGGAAGGGAACAACCTTTCTTTTCTCTGCTCTTCCTGGGGATCTGAAAATTCCTCCTAATAGGCAGATCTTCAGGGGATTTAGGGAGAGGGGGAGGGCCCCCCAAAACATCACTGGGCTGTTGTGCCTGCTGCAGTTCACGTGCCGTGGAAACGCTGCTCTTCCGCTGGCTACTGCTATTGAGATGTAGGGGGGCCTTGTCTTCTGCAGCAGCCACCAGCAGCGCCTCCTCAGCAGTGTTATCGGAGCGGCCGCCATTTTGTGTGTTGTCCTCAGCTGCTGCTGCGCCGCTGCTCTCCACGCCAAGGAGGCCCCGTTCGTTCTTCTCCGGCCGCTGAAGCTGCTCCGGTTCTATCTCGCCACCGCCAGGAACTCCAGCATCCGCCATGGTGCCCTTCGGCGGGGGAACAACTGAGCGCTAGCAACTAACTCGTCTGCTTCTCCAGCGGAGCCTCCCCTTCCCCAGCTCCATGTACCGCCCGCTAGCCTCTACCGCGCTGCGCCACCCCGCCTCTCGGTTCGCTCACTTCAGGGCAACTCCGCCTCTTCCCCCCCCCCCAACATGGCGCCGCAGCTGGGAGGGGGCGTGGCCAGCAGCCGGCCAGACGCGGCCAATCAATGCGGAGGCCAGGTTATAAATAAGGGAGGGGGGAATTGTCGCACGAATTTTTTGCGCAGCAAGGCCAGGACGTATGAGCAATCACACCTCGTTGGGCGCGTCTCTGCCTCAGTCCCTCCTACCTCTGGGATCCTGGTGGCGACTGGCCTTCGTCCCTGTTTGACGCCGTCTCGCCATTTGGCCTTGACGATAAGATAAGAGAGAGTCCCCAAGACGACTCCTGATGCTTTTTCCTCTCAGGCAGCACAACGGGCACACAAAGGGGCGTGGCACCTTCCATAGCTCTTGTAGGGCCCAGAGGATGAAGCCCCTAACGTGGGTCACACCCCACGGTGTTGTGGGAGTGTGTTTGCCCCACGTGGACTCAACAGGCCTTTGTGCCACCTCTTGCTGATGTGGAAGCTGCGGGACTAACTGCTGCTGCTCCTGCAGCTCCTCCAAGCACAACTGACTCCTAAAGGTACCACTTGGTCTTTAGTAAAGGCCAAAATGGGACTAAGGAAGGAGGCATCGTTACAACCTCACCACCTGTTACATCCCCAAAACCACAGGATAAGGCCAGTGACCATTTCCTGTCCTCCATACTACTGGGGATAAAAGGAGAAAGCGATAACGGAAACCATCCATCATCTCTCAGAAGTGGGAATGGAGGAGAAGACATAGGTGTAATATGCTGCTCCTTTGAAAAATGGGAACAGAGAAGAAGGTATCAGCCTGGTTGCTGCTCTTTTTTTATGATGGGGAATAGAGAAGAAAATCTGGCCCTCATTTCCATTGTTTCTGCAGAATGTGAGAAGGCAGAGATCTGGTTCCCCACTCTGCTTCTTGAAAGTGGCATCAGATAATTCCTGGGTCCTGCTCCTGGCCTTCACGTCTACAAGGGATAGGTGGGACTTTAGTTTTTAAGGTCTCAGACAGAGATCTCTTACACCATAAACTCAGTGGAATTCAGTTGATCTTTTTCAGAAAGATAAGGACAGATGCAGTTCTGTTGGGTTTTAAATGTACAATTCCTGTGTACCTTGGTAATCTTGGGTGTGCCATCTAACCATGTCATGTGCCTGTCTCTAAACATTTATAGTTCTCCAGTAACAATTATTAACAAAAACAGAAAATAAGAGCTAACTGAGGAATTTTTCACTAATTTTCTACGGACTGCTGGATATTTCATGTGAGCATATTCTTAAACGGTTAGGTCCACTATTGCATCATTTAAATATGTTATTCGTTTCTTCCCAGGATTTACATTCTGCACATATTTGGTTCATTGACTTTCCTGATGGACAATGACTAAGCCTTGGTAATAATACTTCTGTATTCTTCTGACTACACTATAGCAATGCAGTCTATCTACACCAGTGATTCCCAGCCTTTTTACCCATGGAGGAACCCCTAAAATACGTTTTCATATCCCGAGGAACCCCTATCTATGAAAACATTTGCTTGGCCAGAAAAAGTTGACAGCGGGGAGCGCAATTCAATTACTGCTAAATTATTGTCAAGAAAATGTATTTGTAAAGAGCTATTATATATGTATGTCAGCTTACATTGTAAGAAAAAAATTATGTATTTATTCCACGATTTCTCGCGGAACCCCATGGTTCTGCAGAACCCTGGTTGGGAAACACTGATCTACACACTAAGTCATCTGCTCTCTGGAAATTTGGGAGCATAGAACGCAGCAGTATATATCAGCATTGAAGGCTGCAATAAGTACATGAAACCTGTCTACTCTTCACTATACTTATGTCCAGTAGAATAAACATGTCAGAATCAAGTTCTCAATCCTTCCTTCAAAATATTGTGAACACTGTGACCCTAATATACCTAAAGGATAATTAAAGCTCTTGGACAAGGACTTGGACAATTTCATGACCTCTGGCACAATTGCATTGTCTATCACCACAGCAAAGCTTTTGATGCAGGAGATAGCTTTCTCACATGCCTGCCCAAGACCAGAAAAAACTCATAACCTAAATCTCCTACTCCAATTAAACGTTACTGTCTTCTGATCCAAGTACAAGGTACATCTTGATCTTACCTTTTAAAATACAATAAAATACAATAATCTCAAACACACAGTATACTAGTTCAAATAATTTGAAACAAAATAACTCAATTTTTTCTACTAGAAAGATCAGGGCAAGAAAGATATTTATTAATTAATGCACTTTTGTAGAGTACATAGGTACTGCAATACAGAAAACAGTGTAAGTTCCTGAATAGAAACAGAATAATTATATACAATTTTCTGTGTGAATAATTGTATGCCTTTTTATATTAGGTCCTATATTTTTGCCTTAGCAAGTTGGAAGGTATATTGTGTAGCATTTTCAGAACCTGCCTTTTCTTTAGAATGCTCCTTTACTCTAGGAATAGTTCTAAGAAAGCAGCTTTGGCTATGGTTAACAGCTTTAGATATGAAAGAAACTCACTGTAGGTAAGTCAAGATATGTTTTTCCCCAAATGTGTTAAAAACCTCAGCAAGTGGGACAAAATTATTTATTTCATAACATTTGTGAACTGAGAATCTATCCGCATAATGGATGTTTGAATTCTTTGCTGTAGCTTCACTTTTGTTTGTTCTACATTAAATTTCTTCAACCGTGCAAGCTGCTCAAATGGAGAACGTAGGGTAAGTACATTTATTTTTGTTTTATTTTCCTTGTTCTGAACCTTGGAAAAAAATGCTAGAAAATTTTATGTGGCCACAACAGAGAAATCACGTGTTTTCAGTTGTGTGCTACTACTGTTTTTGAGAGAGGAAGTCAGACCTAGCAGATTGCAAATGTGGTTGGTTGTCCCTCATGCTGCTCCCTTGTGGGATTGGAAACTTCACAGGAAACATCTAATCATGCAAAGATTTGCACAGTCACTTAACTTTACATATTTTGAAGTCAGTGGAGCTATTCACAATTACGTAAAGTCAGTCCCATGAGGGCAGGGGGACTGGACTCGATGACCTCTTGAGGTCCCTTCCAGTCCTAGTATTCTATGATTCAAAGTGTGCAAATCTTTAAGATCAGAGCTAAATTATCTTTATCTGAAGAATATTAAAGTGATTACTGGTAAGTTTGCTCCATAATTTATACTAGAAACTTCAAGTGAAGTTTATCAAGTAAAGCTACAAATTGTGAGTAACCAACTACTTTTCAAACAAACAGAGAATAGGAAATAAGCTCATCCATTTCTGTGTACCTCTAAAGCAGGGGTGGGGAACCCGTGGCCTAGGAGCCAGATTCAGCTCCTTGGTTCCCTGGATCAGGAGCACACAAAATCTACTAGCCAAGGCCCACCAAGGCTCTGGTGTGGAGGGGAATGTGGGGAATGTCTTTCTCCTTCTCAGTCAAGGGACATGTAGGTGAGGGTGGGTTGGTTGGTTTGTTGGGCTGGGGGGTGGGGGGGAGTTGACCCAAAAAAGATTATGTGCTCTAAAGAATATAACTTCAGGTGACAGTCCACTATCAAAATTCTTTCAGTTGGATATAGTAAAAGATTCACTTGAAACGTAACCATTTTAAAATTTTGGTTTATGGCAAAACTAAGCTAATTGCTGGACAATTTTTCTATAGCAATTCTTACTATAACTATTGTTTCTTCCTTTAAAATAGCTTAAGCATTTAATGTGTTATAAGCCAAAGAATATCAAAGATGCAAGAATATAAAAAATACTGTAAAATGGTTCAAATTTTTTTTAAAAAAGGTATCAGGTTGTTCCTTTAAAACTGTTGGTCAAAGGATTGTGTGGAGGTTTTAGAATTACTCCATAGAAAATCTGAGAATCTTTAGTTTAAGAACGCTAAACTAGAAAGTTAGGTCTACGTACGTCCACTTGTGTTGACTTAGTTCTCCATGTGTCTACACTTATATTTGTCTTCTGCCGACTTAAGTGGCCCATTATAAGGATACAATAACAGTACCTTCCTGAGTGGCATAGAGCCACAGCCAACCCAGTGAGATCAGTGCAGTGCAAATGTAAAAACTGCATTAGTTGTCATCCTTAACAATTCTCCAGCATTTGTCCCACAGTGTCTGTCATTGGTACAGTAATTTTTCTGGTCACGGTTTTGAATTCCCTAGCCTAGGGATAACAGGATTGGAATTCTATCCCCTACCCAAACTCCACTCCCCCACCCCTCAGCGTTTTAGGCCCCTTCATGATTTTTAAATGCTTTTTTCTGATTGTTCACTTTGGACTTGATCTCTATTTTCCGGAACTCTCTGGGTGATTTTCTATGATCCTACAAACCTTTGTAAAAATGTCCTAAAAGGCATTGCACTGGATGGCAGGGCATGACACCCTGGTGTACCTACCTGGGATGTACTGCGCTTTATGTTGCCACTATGATGACAGCAGCAGTCCTGGTTAGTATACGTAGCACTGATGCAAGCAGCCAAGTTTACAATGGGGTCATCATTACATCTGGATTATATTCTATAGAATAAATGATGAAAAAAGAGAAAACTTCCAGTGTTTGTGCTGATGGAGGTGAATTGGCTTTCAAGTAAAATCAAAACTTTGAATGTAATGCTGATCACTGATACTTCAGAGTGTTTTGTCTGAATAAATGAATGTGTGAACTTATTACATTTTACTATGTTTATTAATTTTTTTGGCTATTCCACGGTATATTTTGACTTTGCATTTTACCATCATAAGGACGGCCATACTGGGTCAGACAAAAGGTCCATCCAGCCCAGTATCCTGTCTGCCGGCAGTGGCCAATGCCAGGTGCCCCAGAGGGAGTGAATCAAACAGGTAATGATCAAGCGATCTTTCTCCTACCATCCATCTACACCCTCTGACAAACAGAGGCTAGGGACACCATTCCTTACCCATACTGGCTAGTAGCCATTAATGGACCCTTACCTCCATGAATTTATCTAATTCTCTTTTAAACCCTGTTATAATCCTAGCCTTCACAACCTCCTCAGGCAAGGAGTTCCACAGATTGACTATGCGTTGTGTGAAGAAGAACTTCCTTTTATTTGTTTTAAACCTGCTGCCCATTAGTTTCATTTGGTGGCCCCTAGATCTTATATTATGGGAACAAGTAAATAACTTTTCCATATTCACTTTCTCCACACCACTCATGATTTTATATACGTCTATCATATCCCCCCTTAATCGCCTCTTTTCCAAGCTAAAAAGTCCCAGTATCTTTAATCTCTCCACATATGGGACCTGTTCCAAACCCCTAATCATTTTAGTTGCCCTTCTCTGAACCTTTTCTAATGCCAGTATATCTTTTTTGAGATAAGACCACATCTGTACGCAGTATTCCAGATGTGGGCGTACCATGGATTTATATAAGGGCAATAAGATATTCTCTGTCTTGTTCTCTATCCCTTTTTTTTTAATGATTCCTAACAGCCTGTTTGCTTTTTTGACTGCCGCTGCACACTGTGTGGAAGTCTTCAGAGAATTATCCACGATGACTCCAAGATCTCTTTCCTGATTAGTTGTAGTTAAATTAGCCCCTATCATATTATATGTATAGTTGAGGTTATTTTTCCAAATGTGCAGTACTTTACATTTATCCACATTAAATTTCATTTGCCATTTTGTTGCCCAGTCACTTAGATTGGTGAGATCTTTTTGAAGTTCTTCACAGTCTGCTTTGGTCTTAACTACCTTGAGCAGTTTAGTATCATCTGCAAACTTTGCCACCTCACTGTTTACCCCATTCTCCATATCATTTATGAATATGTTGAATAGGACTGACCCTTGGGGAACACCACTAGTTATCCCTCTCCATTCTGAAAATTTACCATTTATTCCTACCCTTTGTTGCCTGTCTTTTAACCAGTTCTCAGTCCATGAAAGGATCTTCCCTCTTATCCCATGACAACTTAATTTACGTAAGAGCCTTTGGTGAGGGACCTTGTCAAAGGCTTTCTGGAAATCTAAGTACACTATATCTACTGGATTCCCCTTGTCCACATGTTTGTTGACCCCTTCAAAGAACTCTAATAGATTAGTAAGACATGATTTCCCTTTACAGAAACCATGTTGACTTTTGCCCAACAAATTATGTTCTTCTACGTGTCTGAAAATTTTATTTTTTACTATTGTTTCAACTAATTTGCCCGGTACTGACGTTAAACTTACTGGTCTGTAATTGCCGAGATCGCCTCTAGAGCCCTTTTTAACTATTGGCATTACAGTAGCTATCTTCCAGTCGTTGGGTACAGAAGCTGATTTAAAGGATAGGTTACAAACCATAGTTAATAGTTCCGCAATTTCACATTTGACTTTTCAGAACTCTTGGGTGAATGCTGTCTAGTCCCAGTGACTTGTGACTGTTAAGTTTATCAGTTAATTCCAAAACCTCTTCTAATGACACTTCAGTCTGTGACAAGTCCTCAGATTTGTCTCCTACAAAGGACGGGTCAGGTTTGGGAATCTCCCTAAGGTTGCCCCCCCACGCGTCCTCCATCCCCCAGAGCGTCCCTGTGATGGGGGCCTCACCCCCCCACACACACACACTAGCCCTGCCGGCGGTGCTGTGCTCGCGGCCGGCAGGCTGCCGCCATTTTGGGCTTGCGGCACATGTGCACGCCGGCTGGGCCAGAAACAGGCAGGCTGATGGACCCAGGGGAGATCTGGCCAGCCAAGGGCATGTCAGCGCTGGAAGAAGGCGCCGGTATTTAAAAACAACGGAGGCGGACGAAAGGGGGGAAGGCGGAGAGTGAGCGGCGGGGCCGCCTGTGGGAGCCCTCTTCTTACCCCAGGAGGCCGCTAGAACACCTGGGGAGGACAGACACACCGGAAGAGGTGGTGGTGCTCCAGGGGTCCGGTACCGATCGGTAGGGTTACCAGGTAGGCTTAAAAATATACCGGCCTCACCTCATGGGGGTCGGGGAGACCAGCCAGGAGGGGAGGGGTGCTGGCTGGGAGGAGGGGGAGCTGGAAAGCAGAGCTGGCAGGGAGGAGGGGTCGGAGGCTGGCTGGGGCAGATCGTAGTGGGGAAGGGGGTGGGGAAGGCTAATAGGAAGCTAAGCTGGTCAGTGGGGGGAGAGGGTCAGGCGGAGCGGGGCTGGACAGGGGAGCTCAGGAGGAGAAGGGGAGAACTGACCGCCGGAAGCAGAGCTGGCGGCGGTGGCGGGGCAGGGGTTGGGTACAAAGACTTGATTTGTAAGGGGTTGATTTGTAAGAGATTTATTAATAACTTGGGTGCCACAGTGGCTAATGGGGACCGGGGGCGTGGCTAATGCGGCACCACCAAAAATTATACAAATTTGCTGACTTGCCCTGGTGGGGCCACGGGAGCAGCCCCAACCCCCCACCACCACGTGGCTCCAGCTCTGGCCCCAGCCAGGGCCACTGGAGGAGCAGTTGCCAGAGTGGGCTCCCCACTGTGCAGCTCTGGCCAGGGCTGTTGGAGGAGCAACCGCTGGTTGCCAGTGATGCAGCTCCAACTCTGGCCCGGGCAGGAGCCACCAGAGTGATCCCCTCCACCAACTAGGTCCAGGCTGCTGGAGAGGCAGCTGCCCATGACACAGCTCCGGCTCTGGCCCTGAATAGGACTGCTGGAGAAGCAGCCTCCCGCAACGAAGCTCCAATTCTGGCCCCGGCCAGTCCTGCCAGAGGAGCAGCCTCTTCCATGACATGGTTCTGGCTCCAGTCAGAGCTGCCGAAGGAGCAGCTGCCAGCCATCCGTGACGCAGCTCCAGCTCTGGCCCCGGCCAGGGTCAGCAGAGAAGCAGCCACCCGTGATGTGGCTCTGGCTTTGGCCCCAGCCAGGGCCGCTGGTGGAGCAGCCATCCGTGATGCAGCTCTGGCCCTGGCAAGGACTGCCAGAGGAGTAACCACCTGCGAAGCTGCTCAGGCTCTGGCCAGGACCACCAGAAGAGCAGCCACCTGCGATGCAGCTCCGGCCCCAGTTGGGGCCACTGGAAGAGCAGCCACCTGTGATGTGGCTCTGGCTCTGGCCCCAGCCGGAACCACTGGAGGAGCAGCTGCCAACGATGCATGTCTGGTCCCAGCCGGAACCACTGGAGGAGCAGCCACACTCAGCTCCAGCTCTGGCCCTGGCTGGGGTCGCTGGAGGAACAGCTCTGGCTCTTGCCCTGGTTGGGGGTCACTGTAGGAATAGCTGCCAGAGTAGACCTCCCACTGTGCAACTCTGGCTCTGGCCAGGGCTGTCAGAGGAGCAGCCATTGGTTGCCTGTGACACAGCTTCAGGGCCGGCGGAGGAGCTACCATCCACAACACGGTTCCAGCTGTGGCCCCACCCGGGGCTGCTGGAGGAGCAGCTACCCGTAACGCGGTTCCGGCGCTGGCCAGGGCCACCGGATAAGTGACCACCCACCATGTGGCCTGCAGTTCCATCCCTGGGGAAGGGCTGAAGCAAAGGTTAGAGCTGCGTGGTGGCTACCCTGCTGCTCCTGGGGCGGAGAAGCCACCCCCCCACACAGCCCCGCCCTCAACAGCTGAGCAGCCACTGTGTGGCTCGTGAGGATGGGAGCAGGCCTCCAGTTCTTGTTGCATGTCTGTGCAAACTCATGCCTCAGAGGGAATACTGCTCCACCCTGAGGTTTAATGAGCTTTAACTTATGTTCAGTAACCCTTTACATGCCTAATTAAGTTAGCTGGTTAACCAGAAAACATGTGCCTTACCAGCCTGCTTACTAAAGTAATGAGTTAACCGGTGGCCTGGCCTTCCTGGAGTAGCCTGCGGCACGATGCAGTGGGCTCTGCCTATCTTGAGCAGTCCACAGCGCAGCAGGCCCTGCTGGGCTGGAGCAGCCCCCTACCCATGAGGACTGGTTAAATACATACAGTTTAACTTGTTGATGTTTTAAAGGGGATTTTACATCTCTACACTTCATATCTTTCTTTTATTCACCGTAACTTTTGAGAGTGATAGCCTTTATTTATCAGTAGTTCCTGCATCAGTCTTGAATGGTGGAAGAAAGAACAGATCTCATGGATTATGACCGTGTTTCCCAATTTTATTTGGCCACGGAACCCTTTTAATCTCGGAAGAATTTCAAAGAACCCCTAGGGAAAATTAGTTGAGGGGAAAAAAAAACACCTCACCAGACCTGAACACCACGAAGCCGTAAAAGTAGACTACATACAAATAAGTAAGGATAATAATAATGAACAAATGCTAAATAAGGTCATGAGATCAACATTGAGTTTAATTGCACATATTTAAAAACAAAAATCACATTTAATGTGTACAAAAAAACAAAGCTCAAAAGCTAATATGAATTATATGGGCAGTTTTCAATGTGAAGAGTGGTTTTTCTTCTTTTCTTGGCAACTTCTGTTTATATTTCGTTTACTACTAAAAACTTGGATTTGCATATCTGGCGCTGCATTCAGTCGATTTCTGTATTTTGTTTTTGTTGCTGCATAATTCAAGAACCCAGATTCACACAAGTATGTGCTGGTGAAGGGTAACAACTGATGAATTACACATCTTCATAAAACTGAATGTTCTTGACAGAAGCCACCCAAAATGTAATCAGAGAAATTTTTTACATTTTTGTATTAATTGACTGTATGAAGCAATTTCTATTAGGTTTTCATAATCTTGCGTAGAAACCAACCATCTTTTCTGTTATACTTAATGGATTTCGAATCCAGTTATTGTTGTCATTTATGGTTGGAAAATATTTCTTGATGTTTGTGTATAAATCACAAAGATGATCTACAATGTCCTGGCCAGGAAGAAGAGTACAGGAAAAAGGTTGGGGCAGAGCTGTCTGGCCAGGAGGGAGAAATACAAGAGCGGGTCTTGGGGCAGGGTGTCTGGCCAGGAGGAAGGGGACAAGAGGGGATTTGGGGCAGGGTGTCAGAGCAAGCTGGGAATGCAGGCTCTTGGTGGGGGGGAAGGGGAGTGAGGGGGATACAGGTGTGGGGTCTGGGCATGGGGGGGGGGACGCTTACCTGGCTTGGCACCCTGCTGCAGCAGGGAAAGCATCCAGGCAGCATGCTCTTGTTCCTAGGGGGACGGGGGAAGAGGAGGGAGAGAGCTCAGTCCCTCCCCTCCTTCCTTGCCCTGGCCCATGCATCAGGGAACCCAGCACAGCTGCAGTACCAGGTCATGTTTCCTGACCTTCCCCGACATCAAACTCTGCCACTTCCCCTGCAGGCTGGGGAGAGGTGCAGGGGAGAAAGAGTAGCTGCACATGGGGGGCAGCAAGCCCAAGGGGGGGCAGCAGAGCCCGAGCTGAGTTCCACGCAGGCATCAGTTTAAAAACAACGAGGTCCAAGAGCGGCTCTTTCTGCGCTGGCTATTCCTCCCCGTTCCCTTCTCCCTCCCCCTCTCCCTCCCAACAGCAGCCGCCGCTGCCACTTGCACACGAGGAGGTGGCTGCGCCTGCAAGGCACTGGGACAGGGCAGTCCTGCAGGGTGAGGCGGGTCCACACCGTGCTTCAGGGTGGGGCAGCCGCAGTGGGGGGTGTAGAGGCCAAAGCCACGCGCCTCCAGACACCCATCCCCACTGGCAAAGCCCCAATGGGAGCTGCCTAGAGGTTTTGCAGGGGACGGGAGCAGAATTTTTTCATGAAACCCTGAGTTCCACTTTGTGGAACACCAGGGTTCCATAGAGCACCATTTGGGAAACACTGGATTGTGGGATTAAAGACATGTAGATAGACCTTAATGCTGAATCTCTTTCAGAATCGGAGATGTAAAAAATGCTGATATGGATTTTTTTTTCGTAGAACCACTCTAAGGTTGGGCATCTGTCTAATGCAGGGATGGGCAATCATTTCTGCAGAGGTCATGGGCTGGCTCCGCCTCCCCCCAAGGGGGTGGGGCTTGCGGGGGAAGGGGTAGGGCTAGGGACTAGCCATCCCCTACTGTTGTCTGGAGTTGGAGGCTATGAGTTAAAAACATAGCAAAGGGCTCGTGGTTCCGGCCTTGCTGCTACAGCGTTGCCAGGCAGCTGCGTGGAGTTGCTGCAGCTATTTAAAAGGCTGGCGGCTCTGGCCGCTGCCAGGATAGCGTCATGACCACAAGCTGAGAGCCATTTAAATAGGAGCCTGCTGCCTGAGCCACCAAGTGGAAATTTGGTGGCACGGGCAGCAGGATATAAGTAGAAATGGCCAGATGCAGCCCAGGGGCCGGATCAAAGCGTTAGGTGGGTCAAATCAGGCCTTTGGGCTACATCTTGCCCAGCCCTGGTTTAATGCATCATAGTTTCCTGACTCATTTGGATGCAAAATTCACATTACCTTTCAACATCTATTATATTTGTGTAGACAATTTGGAGAAAATTCAGAAGAGGGAAGCTGGACAGATCTGAGTTCTATTGGGGGAGTGAGAAACCCACATATGAGAAGTTGATGTTTAGTTATAGATCCTGTTACTTTTCTGGAGGATTGGGATAAGATTCTGGCATTTCAGTTGAGATCAGGAAGCAATGTGCAACCAGGAAGGAGATAAAGATAAGCGAGCTCTTATAATGGTTTAGTTCATAAGGAGACCAAAAATGCTGTACAAGTAAACATTTCCATAATTTCTTTTCTTGATACTTTTTGAAAATTTGATATATTACCATTTATATTTTTCAAAAGAAATTCAAATAATGTATCCACATAAAAATATGTTTTTTCTTTGTCTAGAAAAAACCTGTTCAATATCTTGATTGACATGCTTTTCTTTTTAATTTAGATTTTCACCTTTACTGTGTCTTTTGCAGCTTCTCAGTTAGAACTGGTTGTGACTGCTAGAAAAAAAATGTAGAGCTGGACCTCATGGGCAGATTGGTGGCACTGGACCCCGTATGTCGCAATTTCATCAAATGATCTGATGTAAATGTGAAACACAGAAGAAATGTCCTGGTGATGGGTAGTTTATAAAACCCTAAAACAGAGCTAAATACAGAATATTGTTATCTTTGCCCTAGTATTTTAAGATTAATTACAAATATTCCATTATGTTAATAATACAAAGGAAAATCTAATGGTCAAACCTGTTTGCATTTTCAAAGCAACGGAACTATCCTGAGTTATATCTCAACAGATATCACAAGATAAGCGAGACCTGGCCAATATCTGTAGTTTATTTCCAGGGAAAAATCATATCCCTATCTTAAGTCTTATCTGGAAATTTCCATAAGTTTTGGAATAGACTGGGTAGGATGTTAATGCCAGTGAAGCTTTGTCTATTATGGATTTCTATAAGAACATGCTGTGTCCAGTAAATCTTAATTGTACCTGAAGAATGGGGCCAATATTTGAGTTAATTAAGTAAAACAGAATGAATTAAAAATAGAAATGTTATAAAATGCTGCTGGACATCTGCAGATGCACATGGCAGCTCTTGCTTAAGGCTGGTGTTCTGGCTGGTTTGGCATTCCACTCTATATGTATTTCATGGTGCATAGATATCATTAACGATATAGCTCCAACCATAAGTTAAGGAATGTGGGTCTGTCTGAAAAGAATGCTCATTGCTTCAAACAAAAGTAAAATACTTCCACAGCTCAGATCCGAAGAAAGTTTTGATGTTTGACCAATGGGTAAAGTTATTGGGCTATTGAACTTAATTTAGGGGATTCTTGGGAATATTTATTTGGAAGAGCATTCATTTTGAGAGCATTTGCACAGTCTTTTGTACATTTGGAAGCAATATAGTCAGAGAAAAAAACCATACCATACAATGTAAGTGACCATGCAGCAAAAAGTAAAAGTATCAATTCTGAAAGTAATATGTGCAGAAAATAGTTGACTGGCAATCATTTTGACAAATATGGTTGCACAAACCTGGAATCAAATTCTGTAAGAATCAGACTGCTAGAAATATATGAACAAACAAAAAAACTGACTTATGTTCGTTCAGTTGTCCACTGAGACTATCCACCCAACTCTAGCTATGTGATATAGTAATGATGCTGCCCACATTACCCAGAGTTCGAAGGCACCTGCACTTTAGGTGAGGAAGCCTTGTCCATGCCTGGTGTGGGTCAGTTCCCCAACATCTTGCTCTTTCTTAATGGATTAACAATAGGCACACTCCAATGCCCTCCTCTCCCAACCAGAGTTTCTCCTTGGAGTTCCCAGATCCAATCCACTGGACACTCACAGAATTCCTGGATTCTATGTTCCCAAAGGAACAGAACACCACAGCTTACCAATGAAACCATATAACAGAACTCCATTCAACACACCACATTCAGATTTATAGAGAATGCAGGTATAAATTTACTTAAAGAACAGTGTCAAATATAGCAATCAGAAATATTGAAAACAAAGCTTACATATAAAATAAAATCATAATATGCATACAAGCCTAAACTTAATTCACAAGACAGTGTATCAAGAGAGCAAAAACTTACCCAGAATCCTTACAGCTTATTAGATCCAGGCCTGGCTGTGATCTTCCATTCATGAAACAAGCATGCTGCCCTCTTGTACTTATAATACAGAAATCCATTGTGTGCGCTGGTACATGGGATAACTCCACAACTTGTGTTTTCCTTTTTATGGGTTCCCCTGGAGACTTTGCAATCACTTGATTAGGATTTTGCTTAGACTGTAAATGGATATTTGTTGTGAACCATGCACCAAGACGACCCTGGATCACATATGGGGCAGCCCATTTGTGCTTTTACGAACTATCCAAACAATAGCCGTTCAAACATAGCAGTTTCTGAGAGAAAGAAATGCTAGTTTTAAGGAAGATTATGGGATAAATATTTCTGTTTTGTATATTTTATTGTAGTTTCATATACTACCAGGCATAAAATGTGGCACTCTTTAGATGCATGTTAAAAATTGTGACCTAGCTCCTGGTGGGTGGTTTTTGCTTCTTTATGTGGGTTGCATAGTTTAAAAAAGTTCCAGCCAACTTATTTGGGGTTGTGGTGCCCTCCAGTGGCTTACAAAAAGATAGGGTTTTAATAATTAGTTTCTCTTGGAAGTCTTTGAGGAGTTAGCCAATTTTAAATAGGGTAATTAGTTTCTCTGGCTGTAATTTACATAACTTTCGAAAACAAACATAACCATATTTATCTAATTGCGAAAGTTTGGTATTCAGTTATCCAGATAAATGGTATAATGCATTTTTGGTTTTCAACCTGTGGTTAATTAGATGATTTCCCTAAGAATTTCACTCATTTTTCTTGGAGATTTAAATGGGGGCAAGGAAGGTGTTAGAAAGGAATCAATATTGTATAAGACTCATGTTACAACATGAATATAGAAAGTCCATATATGAAAAAGATAGGGATGTTAACATGCACCCATGGACACGGTTAACGGATAAGCCCAGGCTCATCGGTTAATCCTCATGGTTACACACCCCCCCGCTGCCTCTGGATCAGAGACAGGGGCGGGGAGGCAGGAGCTGGTGTGCATGGAGAGGCTTCCCATGTGTGTTGGCTCTTGTGTCACTATCCCCCCCCCCTTATGCCCCCCAGGCTGCTGCCTCCCACAGAGGCAGCGGGTGGGGAGATGGAGTAGGCAGGAACTGGTGCTCATGGGGAGCTGGCTTAAAAGCCAGATACCCATGAGCACAAGCTCCTGTCCCCACACACTACTACCTGAGATACAGAGGCACAAAATCACTTTTACAGTAAATATCTACCATTCATAAGCACAAGCACATGCTTAACTACCTCTCAGTCTTTAACTCTGCCGCCTTCAAAATTCCCTTCTGTATATGCCTTTTCATCACACTGCCTTCTCCCAAATATAACAGTTGTGGATTTTTAATGTGACAGTTTGGTGTGTAGAGAAAGGGGTGGTGTAGTAAAGGGAATTATGGAAGACTAGCCCTCCTAGAAGAGCAAAGTATGGTAGTTGTGGAAAACATAAGTGGCTGTGCGGGAGAAATAGGCAGTATATACTGTTAGGTGACTTAATTTTTCAATTTTCTGTTTTTTGTTAATTATGTTGTATAGTAGCTTTAACTGCTTCATGATTTTTTTATTATTTTGCTAGTTATCTTTTAATGTTTAAGCAAGCAAGAAGGAAAGGACAGGAGCTATGGGGGGAAATCAGTGCAACTCCTAACAGATTTTATCTATCGGTAGCCACACCTAAAAATTCTCTACTATAAGAAATGGACAGAAATGTGGTTTCTGACAAAGATTTTGTGCTTACGCATGCAATTTAACTGCCAGCAATTGCTGGTGCATACATTTTCAATGATGACAAAAAAAATCCTAAATTCAAATTTTCTACAAAAAAATCAAAATGTTGACCATACTGCATCTTTTCAACATCCTCCCTCCATCTGTTTTATTTTGCAGTGTGTTTTAATGGTGTCATGAACAGGGGGAGTGCACTCGGTGACTAAGGGGTTATTCAGGTACGTAAGTTATCGGGGGCCAGGACAGTCAATCAAGATAGAGGGTTGATATTTGAATTGGATATAGGTTCCCTGCCTGCTTTCTTTGTGTGGGAGAATTAAACCAGGAGTTGAGACACACAGAATGATTTAAACCCATGCAGGACTACCATGGCACTTCTCCCCCCTTTGCAAATTTAGGGCATGGGAATGGACTGAACAAAGAAAATTAGAAATCAGTCCCAGGGAAATGTGAGTCCAGGCGCGTTCAGGGTAATCTTTTTTTATTTTGTGGTTTGGTTTGAATTGCTCTGTGTGAATCTATGCCTTTCCTCCCCATTTGCTACCATCTAAGCATTGTTTGTACCAAGACTTTCTTTGTTTTTTTAATGTATTTTCCTTGATTGCTCTATAACATCTAGCAACCAAATACGCTTTATCAAGTTTATCTTTTGTTTTGTAATAAAAATAACTTATTTTAAAGTGATAATGTGTGTCCTGGAAGGTCTGTCTTTGTGCCTCTGATGGAGAGGCAGCTAGCAGAGACTGCAGCTTGTTTCTTTTTCAAGCTCTTTTGGGGCAAAACAGTTTGGGGTACTCCTGGGAGTGATTTTAAGTGTTCATCTCTGTTTTTTTAGGGATCAAAAAGCACTTGATGGTGGCAGCAAATTCCCCAAAAATCTGTGTATTAGGATTGTGGGGGGAAAGTTTTTGTAACCAGTGCCTGTAGAGGCAAGGTTTTGAAGCTCTCTTGTGGGTCCCCACCTGCTGCATTCTAGGGATGTGAAGGACGAGTTAACTATCCAATAAGCAAATGCTTATCAGATAGTCGACAGGATAGTCAACTACTTGCGTTCCCTCCCCCCCTCCCCCCCCCCCGCTTGAGGCAACAAGGGGGGGGAGAACAGGAGGTACTTCAAAGCAGCAGCACCGCTTGAAGCCTGGGGCCAGACCTCAGGCTCCACGCAGTGCTGCCGCTTTCAAAAGCTGCGTTTAGCCCATGGCCAGCTGGGGTATCCCCAGGCTGTACACAGCATTTCAAAGTAGCAGCACCATGTGGAGCCCAGGATCAGTTGGGGACCCCCCCAGCTGACTCCATGCTCCGTGCTGCACTGCTACTTTGAATTGCAATGGGGAGCCCAGTGTCAGGCTCCTCATAGCATTTCAAAGTGGTAGCACCACTTGGAGCCCGGGATCACCTGGGGACTCCCCGGCTGACTGCCAGCTCCATGTGGCACTGCCACTTTGAAATGCTGCCACGGAATGCCGCACGGAGCACAGGGTCAGTGGAGGAGTCCCAGCTGATGCCAAACTCCATTCAGTGGTTTTGCCTTTGAAGTGTAGCAGCTTCAAAGGCAGAGGTCCCCTATCAACAAATTGAATAGTTGATGCAAAATGCATTCGATTAGTCAACTACCCAATACTTAACATCCTTACTGTATTCGGAGTGCCAGAGTGGGGAACAGCCACAAGTGGTATCATTGAACAAAGAACAAACGAAAATTGGGCTGCCATAGTCAAATCTCAGCCAGAGCCCAGTTTAAAACACTGACTATTGAAAAATTTGTAAAAACTTACATTTAAAATTCAGAAGACACAAACTATTGCTGAAAAATGTAACACCAAAAAGCCATCTACTTCTTATGAAAAACATGAATTTGTCACATTTTAGAAGGTATTGTTAATTATGGAACTACAACCAGCACCTCCACAAAAATATATGAATAATAGATTTACCTAGCATTGCTCTGGTCCTTTAGGGCAGGTGGCTGGAGGTGTGGGTTGTGTGTGCAGACATTAGGATTGGGGGGCTCAGGGCATGGAGTGGGGAATCTCAGGAGAATGGATGGAAGTGCAGGAGTCAGGGCACAGGGTTTGGGAGCTGTGGTGGGTCTCAGGGAAGGGGTACTGGTGCAGGAGTTAGGGTAGGGGGTGGGGGTGGCCCAGCAGCCTGGCCACTGGCTGCTTCCGGGGAGTATTGGGGGGGTCATGTGGCCTGGCCACTAGCTGCTCGGTGATGGGGCGCATTTACTTGCTGCCCCCATGTGGTCATTCTGGAATATAACTGTCTCCCCTGCTTGCTGCACCTCTGTGGTCAATCTGTCCCTGCTATCACCACCCTCCTTTTCCATTTGAAGAGAAACAATCACATTCCACACACATCCCATTGTCCTGGCACAATTTAAGTTATGATAAAAGGAAGGTGCATACCAAATTTGGTGGTCCTACCTCATATCGTCTAGGAGTTCTTGAACAAACAGATTCAGGCAAATGCACAAACACTCTCAAATATACAGTACATAACTCTTTTTAGTAAAGATTTATATAAAGTATCATTTTATAAAATACCCGTTTCAAGAAGAAAACACATACACATACACACACAGTTGCAAAACAACTTTTTTGTAGAACTCCACAGTGGATATCCATCAGTTTTTTCCAGTTGAAAATATCCTCCACACACCATTACAAAATGGACTGCCATATGACAGAGCTTTCAAAGAATTCCCAGATGAAATGTAGTGTTTATTTTGATACCATGTTTTCCACTATCTGCTAATCATTCTCTCTCTCTATGGACCAGTTCTGCAAATATATTCAAATACAATAAGCTTGGAAAGAAACCACAGCAAGAAAAAACAGCAGAGTGAGGAAACCAGTAACTACATACTTTCTCCTGCCACTACCAGCCTGTTGAACAGGAAATACTAAACAGTATGCTAAAGCATATGTTTGCAATAAAGTAACTAGCATACCCAATAACTGAGGAAATATACATAGAATAATAAGTGAGTATCACAGTAAAGCCTAAGAAAAAGCAAGCAAGCTGCAGAGATGATTTCAGGCTACCACATTTTAAAAGGATATTCTCACTAGGGAAGTTAAATATTGGTTAATTGAATAGTTGAGTAACCTCATGAATTCTTATCAGTTAGTCGACTATTATTTTATAGTCTCTGTGGGCGGGGCTGGCAGCCACTATATCAAAGGCAGCAGCATGGGATACCAGACAGGAGCTAGTCCACAAAGGGAGCCAATTAAAAACCAGCTCCCCTTGGGGACTGGCTGCCTGTTGCCTTGTGCTGCTGCCTCTGATAAAAAGTCAGCAGTGTGGGGTGGCAGCAGCCCCCTGTGTGGGGGCTGGGGACTGAGCTCCTGGACCTACCCTCCTGGCCAGCCTGCTAAAAAATGTACTGGTGGGGGAGAGGGAGAATGCATGTAGTCTTTAGCATTAACCTATGTTTTTGCTTATTGGTTAATTGACTACACTGTTATATTCCTAATTCTCATTCCTACCATTTATACATTAATGAGCAAAAGACAACCTGCCAGATTTTGCATTTGTGATTATAACAGGTTGTCTGCAATACCTCATAAGTTAATGTAAGTTATATCAACTTCAAGGAGTATCTGTACTGTAGTATGTTAGCAGAAGATGCTCTCCCAGCCAAAATATGTAGCTGGATTCAGCTTACCTTAAGCCAAGCCGCCATAGCATCTAGATTCTATGCTGAGGGAGGCTGACAGGAGCACATGCTCCTGTTGACTTCCCTTACTCCTCACAAAATGAGGACTATAGGACACTGGCAGGGGGCTGCCCTGATTGTTCAATCTGGGGCTTTACACTAGACCTGCTAAATTGAACACTAGAAGATCGACCTCCAGAGGGTTATCTTCTCCATAGAGTAGACATGCCCCCACTGACATCATTTCTGCTTCTCATTAAGGTGGAGTAATTATGCTAACAGGAGAATGCTCTCACGTTGGCATAGTACATCTTCACCAGCCATACTACAGTGGTTTTTTCCAGTATCCTGAGGCTGATTGACAGTACAATAAAACTAATTTCCACTGAAAAATTGCACTTACAAGAGCATTTTAAGGCTAGCTGAAGTAAAAAACTTAAAACACCCCTCACAGCATAGCCAATTCAACTCAGAGTAGTAACACCAAATAGAAGTCACACCGATCATGTACAAGTGAAAAAATGTAAAAGACTTCATACCCAAGGAACAAAGGTGAACAAAAAAAGCAAATAGTGTTTATATATGGGTTTCATTGGAGAATACCAAAGCAATTTATGCGATGAGGACCCAATATGGCTCGAAAAACCAAATAAAAAATAATAAATTTGGAAGCATGTTTATATATTGGCTTTTATATGTCAAAGTAACAGTATAGTACACTCTCATGAACTAAATACTTTATAAGACTGTTTTAAAAATGTTTCCAAATTTATTTTTTTCTACTAGTTTTTTTGAGGAATATTGGGACCTCATTGCATAAATTGCTTTTGTAGTTTTCAACATAAAAATGGAAGTATTACTTACTCCAGGAAGCACATATATAATGACAATTTAAATGCTATATCTCAAAATAATTGATCATTCACGGAAATGCATACATAATAGACAGACAGCAGTGATTTCTTGTTGGAAACAGTAAAAGATTCAGGGTTGTAATATGAAAAGAAGACGGGTGGTGGTAGTTGGGGACTCCCTCCTAAGAGGGACAGAGTTATCCATCTGCTGCCAAGGCCTGGAATCTCGAGAAGTGTGCTGCTTATCAGGAGCTAGAATTCAGGATGTGACCAAGAGTCTTCTAAAATTGATCAAACCTTCGGATTGCTACCCCTTTCTGCTTCTCCATGTAGGAACTAATGATATGGCCAACAATGACCTTGAGCAGGTCACTGCAGATTATGTAGAACTAGGAAGAAAGATCAAGGAGTTTGAAGTGCAAGTGATGTTCTCATCCATCCTCCCTGTTGAAGGAAAAGGCCCAGGTAGGGATCATCAAATCGTGGAAGTAAATGTGTGGTTGCACAGGTGGTGTCGAAGAGAGGGTTTTGGTTTCTTCCAACACGGGACTCTGTTCTGGGCACAAGGATTGCTAGGAAGAAATGGGATCCACCTAACCAAGAGAGGAAAGAGCATCTTCGCAGGCAGGCTTACAAACCTAGTGAGGAGGGCTTTAAACTAGGTTCATTGGGGGATGGTGACCTAAGCCCTGAGGTAAGTGGGGAAGTGGATACTGGGAAGAAACACAAGGAGGATGGAGCAACAAAGGAGGATCCTGATTCAAATGGAGAAGGTACAACAGTCAACTAATTATCTAAGGTGTTTATACATGAATGCAAGAAACCTGGGAAACAAACAGGAAGAATTAGAAGCCCTGGCACAGTCAAAGAATTATGATTTGATTGGAATAACGGAGACTTGGTGGGATGGCTTTCATGGCTGGAGCACTGTCATGGAAGGGGATAAACTCTGCAGGAAGAACATGCAGGGGAGAAAAGGAGGAGGAGTTGCACTGTATGTAAGAGAGCACTATGATTGCTCAGAACTTCAGTATATAGAGGAAGAAAAGCCTGTTGAGAGTCTTTGGGTTAAGTTTGGAGGTGGAAACAACAGAGGAGATGATGTAGTTGGTGTCTGCTATAGACCACTAGATCAGGTGGATAAGGTAGACGAGGCTTTCTTCAGACAAGAGACGCTTCCAGATCACAGGCTCTGGTTTTCATGGGGGTATTTAATCACACTGACATTTGTTGGGAGACCAGTACAGCAGTACACAGACAATCCAGGAAGTTTTTGGAGAATGTTGGGGATAACTTCCTGGTACAAGTGCTGAAGGAACCGACAAGGGGCCATACGCAGCTTGACCTGCTGCTCACAAAGAGGGAGGAACTAGTAGAGGAAGTAGATAGGGGTGGCAACCTGGGCAGCAGTGATCATGAGACGGTAGATTTCAGGATCCTAACAAAAGGAAGAAAGGAGAGCAGCAAAATACACACCCTGGACATTAATAAAGCATACTTTAACTCCCTCAGAGAATTGATGAGCAGGATCCCCTGGAATGCTAACATGAAGGGGAAAGGAGTCCAGGAGAGCTGGCAGTACTTAAAAGAAGCCTTATTGAAGGTACAGGAACAAACCATTGTGATGCACAGTAAGAAAAGTAAATATGGTAGGCGACCATATTGGCTTACCAGGGAAATCCTTGGTGACCTTACACACAAAAAGGAAGCTCATAAGAAGTGGAAACTTGGACAGATGACTGGGGAAGAATATATTATATTTATATATATATTGCTCGAGAATGCAGGGGAGTAATCAGGAAGGCAAAAGTGCAATTGGAATTGCAGATAGCAAGGGATGTGAATGGTAACAAGAAAGGTTTCTACAGGCATGTTACCAATAAGAGAGTGATCTGAGAGGGTGTGGGAGGAGGGAGTTAACCTAGTGACAGATGATGTGGGAAAAGCTGAAGTACTCAATGCTTTTTTTGCGTTTGTCTTCACAGACAAGGTCAACTCCCAGACTACCGCACTAGGCAATGCAGTATGGGAAGGACGTGGGCAGTCCTCAGTGGTAAAAGAACAGGTTAAAAGCTATTTAGAAAAGCTAGACATACTCAAATCCATGGGTCCGGATTGAATGCCTCAGAGTACTGAGAGGGTTGGCAGATCTCATTGCAGAGCCTTAGGCCATTATCTTTGAAAACTCATGGAGATTGGGAGAGGTCCTGGATGATAGGAAAAAGGCAAATGTAGTGCCCATCTTTAAAGAAGGGAAGAAGGTCAATCCAGGGAAGTACAGACCAACCAGCCTTACCTTAGTCCCTGGAAAAATCATGGAAGGGATCCTCTAGGAATCCATTTTGAAGCACTTGGAAGAGAGGAAAGTGATCAGGAATAGTCAACATGGATTCACCAGGGCAAGTCATACCTGGCCAATCTGATTAGCTTCTATGATGAAGTAACTGGCTCTGTGGATATGGGGAAGTCAGTGGATGTGATATACTTTAGTAAAGCTTTTGATATGGTCTCCCATAATATTCTTGTCAGCAAGTTAAGTATGTATTGGATAAGTGGACTGTAAGGTGGATAGAAAGCTGGCTAGATTATCATGCCCAATGGGTAGTGATCAATGGCTCGATGTCTGGTTGGCCGTTGGTTTCAAGTGGAGGCCCCCAAGGATTGGTTCTAGGGCTGGTTTTGTTCAACATCTTAATGATCTGAATGAGGGGATGGATTGTACACACAGCAAGGATGACACTAAGCTGGGAGGAGAGGTAGATACATTGGAGGGCAGCAATAGGGTCCAGAGTGACCTAGACAAAATAGAGGATTGGGCCAAAAGAAATCTAATGAGGTTCAACAAAGACAAGTGCAGAGTCCTGCACTTGAGATGGAAGATCACTGTTCTAAGCACTGTTACAGGCTGGGGACCGACTGGCTAAGTAGCAGTTCTGCAGAACAGGATCTGGGAATTACAGTGGATGAGAAACTGGATCTGAGTCAACAGTGTGCCCTTGTAGGCAGGAACACTAATGGCATATTAGGGTACATTAGGAGAAGCATTTCCAGCAGATCTAGGGGACTGATTATTCCTTTTTATTCAGCACTAGTGAGGCCACATCTGTAGTTTTGTGCCCCACTACAGAAAGGATGTTGATGCACTGGAGAGAATCCAGCGGAGGGCAACCAAAATGATTAGGGGGCTGGAGCACATGAGCTACAAGGAGAAGTTGAGATATTTGGGGCTTATTTAGTCTGCAAAAGAGACAAGTAAGGGGGATTTGATAGCAGCCTTCAACTTCCTGAAGGAAGGTTCCAAAAAGGATGGAGAGAGGCTGTTCTCAGTAGTGACGGATGGCAATATCATTACCCAGAACAGGCTATACCCTATGTAGCTCAAACCATTCAGTCTTTGCTAAAACAGGGTGTCCTATGCCAATGTACTTCCACCTCAAATTATTCTATTTGGCCTGTTAAAAAAACAGATGGTTCATGGTGCCTGACTATCAATTATAGGCACCTAAATTGGGTCACGCCTACATGTGCCCCAACGTTGGCAAAAATTCCGGATCTGGTAAAGTCCTTTGACCCTCATGCAGCCTGGTTTACTGTTCTGGACATCAGTAACAGCTTACCCATAGCTCCAGAGTCTCTCTACAAATTTGCTTTCAGTTTTCAGGGTGTCCAGTATTCATAGACCAGATTGTCACAGAGCAACAAGAACAGCCCTGCACTGTTCCATGCTCATCTGCCAGCCCTCAAGAGGGGGAAACTTATGGTTCCACTGAACTGTAACATGAGCTAGACGACAAACGTAAACTTTCTGGTCAGACTGGTGAGTCTAACCCATCCAAATTTTACTAAAACTCCTTCTCAGGCTACAGGGCCATGCTCATGCAAATAGTCAAAGCCATCAATACCACAGTGCTGCAGAGGGTCCTCACCCTGGGGAACACTGACCCCACCATCACTGGCTTTGCTGCCACAGGCTTCCCCAAACGTGGGCAAGCCATAGACGGCACCCACATCCCCATCCTGGCCCTCAATCACCATGCCTGGGACAATATCAAGAGGAAGGAGTACTTTTTGATGGTGCTGCAGGCCCTGGTAGACCATAAAGGATGCTGCACAGACATTAATGTTAGCTGGTCGGGGAAGGCACACCACGCCCACATATTCTAGAACTCGAGTCTGTTCCAGAAGATGCATGCCAGCACTTTTCCCCCTGACCACAGGATCAAGGACATGAACATGCCCATGTGCTTCCTGGGTGATGCAGCCTACCCCTTACTCCCCTGTCTGATGAAGTCCTACGTGGGCAGCCTGGACCCCACCAAAGAGCACTTCAATGCAAGGCTCAGCAGGTGCTGGATTGTGGTCGAGTGTGCCTTCAGCTACCTAAAGGGGAGGTTCAGAAGTCTCCTTACTCACCTGGACCTCAGCAATTGAAACATCCCCCATGTGGTGGCAGCCTGCTGTGTGCTCCATAACATATATGAGAGCAAGGGGAAGACTTTCCTTCCAGGGTGGGAGGCAAAGGCTGATTGGCTGGCCAGAGCTTACAGGCAGCCACACACCAGTGCCATTCAATGAGCACATCATGGGCTGTGCTCATCCATGAGGCCTTGAGGGAGACTTTCAGCCAAGGCCAGCTGAGAGAGACTCCCCTGGGCCTTCCCACAAGAGGCCTCTGCATTTTTCTGTGTGCCTTTCTCCCCCTGCCCCCCCTCCCTATCTTTCCTCTTCCCCTGCAGACCAAATAAAGAAGCCTTTTTGTTTGAACAAATCATTCTGATTTTTTATTTGGGGATGTACAACAATGGAGAGACTAGGGAAGAAACTTGCAATGGGGGAGGAGGACTCAGAGTTGGGGCTGGGACTAGTGCCTGCCTCAGGTACCTTGGGAAGCTTCGGCTGCCCGGGAAGTCCCACTGCCACATGTTCAGGGGTCCCGGGGGGGGGGGGGGGGAACTAGGAGAAGAAGCCAGAGGTGTGGGGGCAAGGGCAAAGAGGTGACTGGTGGCCCACTCCATACACATGGCCATGCACTCCATGACAAGTTATGGAGGAGCACATGGCCTCATGCTGTCATGACAGCTGCTCCTTCATGGTCTTCCTCCGCTCCCGGTCAGCCCAGCACTCCTCACAGTTGGCAGCCCACTCCCGGCGCTCTTCAATGAAGTCCCGGATGAGGGAATGGAGGCAGGCTATCTGGTCCTGCGCAGGTCTTCTCTGGTTCTCTTTCTATGGTGGATCTCATAGCGTCAGGAAGATGGCATGGGAGGTGGTGGATACACCACGCTCACAGCTGGGCCAGCTGTGAAGAAAAGTGACAAGAGCAGTCATTCCAAGAGACACTGTGCACGAAGGCTAGCAATCTCTGATCCAACACCAAACATCTCGGTTCAGATGATGACTATGTGCTTTGAGAAAGGCCATCTGTTGCCTAGACTGCAGGCACTTTCTATCCCCATGTTCTGGGGACAAGCAGCCAGGAGCCTGCGGGCGGGAGTGGGGGGTCTGGGATGACTCAGCTTCCTTCCTTGTCCCGCACATGCTGGGTCCAGCAGTGGCGGTGTCCCACAGAAAGAACTTTTATCCTTGCCCACTAGAGATGGGCGGAGCATTTGGGGGAGATGGGTTTGAGTGGCAGATGCTGCTTTCCAGAGATAATGCTACTGGGATCTCCTCCTCTTCCTCTCCCAGCAGGTTCCATGCAGGGGATCAGTCTCCTCCACATTTCCGCACTTTACTGGGAACGGATGGTGCCTGAGAGTGCGGGCATGAGCCTTTGCCATGTGCAGCACTACTGTGTGTTTCCAAGACCACACCCTCCTTAGTAATGGCTTGTTGTGGGAAGGTGTCCCACCACAGAAACTGAAGACAGACATGCCTGTCCAGGAACCTTTTGAGAAGGAGCGAGGGGTTCCTGTGTGAGTGTCATAGAGCTGTGTGCTCTGGACTGGTGCTCCATTTGCACCCACATGCACAGGCTGTGGTGCAACACCCAACCTAGAAGACTGAGCGAGGAGCATGCAGCCCCTCTGAGCTCACTGCCTGCCCCCATGTGTGTATAGGAAACCTTATGGACTAACCTGAAGTGCCTTCCCCAGGATCATCTGAGCTCTGGGAGACATCCCGGTAGGTGGGGGACTGGCTCCATCTTAGGATCAGCTCCTGGCTGGCCTGTTCCTCCTCATTCACAACCCTGTCCTTGTGGAGGTTGATGGGCGTATCCCGGCTGGAGTTGGATGATGACCGGGGCGGGAGGGAGGGAATGACTTAAACCCCCCTCTTCCCAGCATGGCATCCAGCTGCTCATAGAAGTGGCAAGTGTGCAGCGTTGCCCCAGAGCGGGAACTTTGCTCCCTGGCCTTTGTGTACAACTGGCAGAATTCTTTTAATTTTCATCTGGGAATGGTCCAGGGAGTTGGTTTGCCTTTTCTCCGTAAGGTGGGTGGCCATCCAGCTGTACACGTCAGAAAGCTGACCCTTGGTGCAGAGATCCTGGATGTTGGTCTCCTCATCCCAGACCTCAATCTCTGCACCAGTCCAGGCCGACGCCTTCTTTTGCTCCTGGCCAGGGACATCAGAGGGTGTTGTGGGAGTGCTGGCAGCCGAGGGGAAGTGTAGAGAAAGTGCTGGGGTCTGCAATGGCTCCTCTGAAGGCTGCTGTGTGGCATGGGTCTAGCAGGGCAGGGCTGCTGTGGCACTACAAGCCCTTCCCCTTCTGCCTGCAGCTTTAAACTCTGCAGGAGAAGGAGAGCATTGGAGTTGTCAGGAGTGTGGCCAGGGCGGCCACAAGTGCAGCTGAGAGAGGCTATTGGAGGCCAATTATTTTGAAATAGTAGTAGCTGAGTATCCACACTAACAGTATTTTGAAATAATTTCAAAATAAGCATTATTCCTCATGACGAGGAGTTGTTATTTTGAAATAACCAGGTTTGGTAGTGTGAATGCTTCCCTTGTTATTTCAAAATAAGGTGAGTTATTTCCAAATAACTCACTATTGTAGATCAGGGCTTAGAGACTAACGAAAGTATATGTAGTACCATCAGCTTTCATAGGCAAAACCCACTTCTTCAGATGAGCTTGAGACAGACAAATTTGGCTGTCCCACTGAAATTTTTAAATAATCAAATCAGCTCTAAAAATATTCCCACTAGATGGCAGCAACATACTGTTGACAAATTTAAAATATATTAATTTGTAAGATACTATTCTCCAAATATTAAAAGCATTATAGAGACTTCTTTAGATAAGACAGAATTTGTAGAAAATAATAATCTTGTATTTAGATAGCACTGTTGAACCTAGACGATCCCAAAGTGCTTATGAATCATATACAGACAAAGTTACACATTGTACTGAAAGAAGCGCTTTGGGATCAAATGTAGTGACTTTTAGGATTGGAAATGGTCGAAAATGCAGACTAAATTTAGATAGGTATAAAACACTTAGGCCTGGTATACATTAGGAATTTAGATCACATTTACCTGGATAAGGTTGATTTTCTAAATTATATGGCTACACTACCAAGCCTGTCAAATTGACCTTAAGGACCCTGAAAGTTGATGCTGGTTACTCCTGATTTTACAAGAAGTTACGCTATTCCTGACTTTGCATAGTCGTATTACAATACTGTAAACCCAGCCCTAGAAAAAGTTGAGATTATTGGCCTCTGGCAGGCATTCCACAGTGCCCCACTCTGACTGCTCTGGCCAGAACTTGCGCCTCGACTGCTCTCAAGTTGAACAGGAAAAGTCCTGGGAAAATTTGAATTTCATTTCCCACATGGCCAGCATTGCAAGCACATCTCAGAGCGAGCAGTGCACCATGGCACACATGGCCATGACTTTGACCAATTCAAATACTGTGATGACATCAAATACTATTCCCATGGGCTCCGGTTCCCAGGGGCAGAGAAGAGCACCAGCGTGGAGTGGCCTGGAAATCTTGAACCTCAGTGAGGTGTGAGGAGTGGAATCCATTCTTTCAGAGCTCTTAACCACACGCAACAAGCAGCTGGTTCAGGGGATGACCAGGAGTGCCAAGTCAGAATCAAGGAGCTTGAGGCAGTCCTACCACAAAGTGAAGGAGGCTAACCAACAGTGTTGTGCAGCACCTTATAGATTCTGCTTCTACAAGTGGCTGGATGCTATTCTGGGGTGGCTTCCCCAGCCTGACTGTGGTGTCAGTATGGAGGATAGCATAGTGGTGGAGGAGGAGGAGAATGGCCATCCAACAATCGAGGAAAGCCAAGATGTTCGTGACACTGGAGCCAGTCCCATCCTCCCAGTTTGTCTCCCAGATGAGCACCAATCCCAAGGAGGGCACATCTGGCAAGTTCACAATTTTTTTCTTACTACAAGTGGATTAAGGCAGATGACACCAAACTGGGTGGGGTTGCAACTTCTTTGGAGGATAGGGACATAATTCAAAATGACCTTAGCAAGTTAGAGAAATGGTCAAAGGTAAACAGGATGAAGTTTACTAAAGAGAAATGCAAAGTGCTCCACTTAGGAAGGAACAATCAGTTCCATACATACAAGATGGGAAGCGACTGTCTAGGAAGGAGCATGGCGGAAAGGGATCTAGGGGTCATAGTGGACCACAAGTTGAATATGAGTCAACAGTGTGATGCTGCTGCAAAAAAAGCAAATATGATTCTAGGTTGTATCAACAGGTGTGTTGTAAGCAAAACTCGTGAAGTCATTCTGCCGCTCTACTCTGCACTAGTTAGGCCTCAGCTGGAGTACTGTGTCCAGTTCTGGGCGCCACATTTCAAGAAGGATGTGGAGAAATTGGAAAGGGTACAGAGAAGAGCGACAAGAATGATTAAAGGTCTAGAGAACATGACTTATGAAGCCAGGCTTCATGAATTGGGCTTGTTTAGTTTGGAAAAAAGAAGATTAAGGGGGGACATGATAGCGGTTTTCAAATATCTAAAAGGGTGTCACAAGGAGGAAGGAGAAAATTTGTTCCTCTTGGTTTCTGAGGACAGGACAAGGAGTAATGGGCTTAAAGTGCAGCAAGGGAGGTTTAGATTGGACATTAGGAAAAAATTCGTAACTGCCAGGGTGGTCAAATATTGGAATAAATTGCCAAGGGAGGTGGTGGAATCTCCCTCTCTGGAGATATTTAAGAACAGGTTAGATAGACATCTGCCAGGGATGGTGTAGACGGAGCTTGGTCCTGCCTTGAGGGCGGGGGGCTGGACTCGATGACCTCTCGAGGTCCCTTCCAGTCCTATTATTCTATGAAGGCAATTGGGTGTGATGTGCAGTGTGCTCTGTACCTACATGGCATGGCAGGCCCGAACAGCTTGTTAATGTGTCTGCAGATTGAACAGGAGTCTTCCTGGCATGTCTCCATGAAGCTCTCAGATAGGAACTCTTTGATCCTGCTCATAAGGATTTGGTGATTTCCCACACCAAGCCACCAGTAGTGGTTTGGTGTCATTGAATCACAAAGCATTGCAGCATAAGGTCCAGGTTTATCACCACATTCAGTCAGGATTTGCTCCTGATCACTGTGTGATTCGGAGAAGACTGACATCTCTCATGACAACCTGGATGAAGGAGAAGGGAAGCTGTTAACACTCTCACTAGGAAGCCACATGTACCAAACACAAATTCTCTTCTTCCTCCCGCAGGCTGGGAAAGTAGCACTCTAGTCAGGTGTCTGCTGGACCCAGCATGTACTGAACACAGAGGGAAGCCATCCTGCCCTGTCCCTCCCCCCAACTGCAGGCTCCTGTGGACTGAAAAAGTAGCAGTGTGCCAGACTCAGCATGTGCCAGACACACAGGGAAGCCGCCCTGCCCTCTCTCCTCCTTCCCACCTGCAGGCTCCTGCCCTGGCTGGCCCCTTAACATGCCTGCCTGCTTTAGAAGCGCTTGAGTCCAGATGCTCACCTGAGAACTCTGTGCACCTGCTGTAAAGTGTCCACTTTAAAGCAAAAATTTAGCCTTGCACAAGGCTGTTATTTTGGGAGAGCTTGGAGGGTAGGAGAGCGGGTTAGAGAGAGCAGCAGCCGTGCATACCAGGAAGCAGCTTGATTTTTCTTCCAGTTCCCTTGATAAGGGAGCAAGGGGAAAGTACTTGGATTCCATGCATGCCTCTCATTCTTGGCTGGTGAAGGGAGTGAGCAGAGGAGTAATTCACAGATGGGAAGAAATGCAAGCTGCATCCTGGTACTCATTGCTGCTGCCCACCCTTGCTTTCCTGACATGGCGCCCTTGGCCTTGCACATAACATCTTCATTTTCTTTAGAGACACCTTTGATGTAGGGTAACTGATTAGGGCTAGGCTTAACACAATGTGTGCCCTTGTAACTTTTCATTGCAACTGGGACTGCTGCCAGCTCACTGCATACTTGCCCTCTTCCAGCATCTATCCACCCGGCTCAGATCTACAGGAAAAATGCACAAAGGACGACTTGTTCAGGGAACAGGTGGAATGCATGAACTCCCTCATGGAGGAGATGCAGGCAGAGCACCAGGACTGGATCACAGAATGCCAGGACAGGAGAGCAGCAGGAGAGGCAGCAGAAGACCATCTTTGCCTCTCTGACAGCTGTGATGGAGTACCTGGCTGCATGTCTAGAGAGGGCCTCCTCCCAGAATCCCATTCATCATGACGACAACACATCTGTCCTTCCCCAGTTCTGTTGTTTCCACCCCCAGGGTCTGCTGGGGCCCCACGACATCGGGGGTGGGATGCAAGGTCAGGGCAGCCTTACCTTTCAGGATCTCGGGAGGCAAAAGACTGTCCATCGTACGTTTCTGAGCCCGCATCCCCACACCTCTTTGGGTTCCCACTTCTCATTTCCCAGCTCTTTTCCCCAAGAAAAACTTAAGTTCTTTGAACAGTGCATTAAAGGCAAACACAGGAAATGCAAGGGAAACTTGTTGAGAGCCACATGGAAAAATCTCAAAACTGGCCGTGCATAAAACTCCTTCAAGGCCCCTCTGATTTGTGCTGTCCCACGCTGGGTTCTCCTTATTAACTGGTGTCTGGCTACTCAAACTCGCTGGCTAAGTGTTCTGTCTCAGCATCCCACTTTGCCAGATAATTTCCCCCCTTGCGCTCACAAAGATTATAGACCACACAATAGGCTTACACCACAAAGATAACATTGCATTTGCTGAGGTCCAACTGAGTCAGAAGACTCCTAAACCTAACCTTTAAATAGCCAAATGCACATTCAACCACTAGTCTGCACTTGCTTAGCCTGTAGTTGAACTTCTTGCTGGGGTCCAGGTTGCCTTTGCACGGCTTCACAAGCCACAAGAGCAAGGGGTAAGATGGGTCACTGAGGATTAACAGTAGGCATTTCCACCTCTCTGATTCTGATTTTCCTGTCTCAGAAAACATCCCACTGTGCATCTTTCTGAGGAGACTGGTGTTCCTAAAGATGCATGTGTCATGCATCTTTCCCAACCATCCCATGTTGATGATGGTAAAATGGCTCTTGTGATTCACCAGCACCTGCAGCACCATGAAGAAGTACCTCTTGTGGTTTATGTACTCCTTGGCAAGGTGGTCAGGAGCCAAATGCGGATGTGTTCCATCTAATGCTCCACTGCGGTTAGGGAACCCCATCGCAGCAAAGCAAGCCACATTACCCAGAGTCAAAACCCTCCATAGCAGAATGGTATTGATCACCTTGGCTACTTGTAGAACAGCCCCTACTGTAGATTTCCCCACTCTGAATTGATTTCCCACTGAACAGTAGCTGTCTGGGATTGCAGGCTTCCAGAGGGCTATTGCCATGTGCTTTTCCATAGTCAGAGCAGGTGTCATTTGGGTATTCTGGCATCTCAGGGCAGGGGAAAGCTATTTGCAAAGTTCAAAGAAAGTGGCCTTGTGCATTCAGATGTTTTGCAGCCACTGCTGATCATCCCATCTCTGCATCATAGTGTAGTCCCACCAGTCTGTGCTTGTCTCACGGAACCAGAACTGGCATTGCACTGTGTCCGGGGGTTTAACTGGCAGCTATGCTTGCATGAGTACCAGGGCTTGCATAAGCAGTGATTCTGTGCCACGTCAAGATTCGTCCGCTTCCTGGAGGAGCAACAGATGGGTGCTCTTGAAGTACTGAGCCATGAGGTGCACCACAGCACTCATCAGCATCACTATGGTTTACTGCACCTGGGATCCATGCTCACATTGTGGTGTCTGTGCTGGAAACCAGGGCACACGAAGGCATTAACAGACTGCTTCCCATTGGTCTCACGCAAGAGAAGGAGGGATTAGACAAGTCCATTGTGGGACACTGACAATATGAACCCATAACCATCCACTTCACAGTTTTGGTCCCAGCAAGCACCAGGAGCATAGCTTAGAATGGAAAGCGGTCCACAGCATATTGCTCTCTAAGTTGACGGTAGGCTTCTTAAAGGGGAACTGTTACTTCAGATATTTGATTCTTCCCCAGAGTGAGGGAACAGACCTTTGACTTTGCGAAATTGGGTGCCCAGACACCGACCATAATAGATTGAGCCTTATCTCATAGTGTAGGCATAACCTTAGCCAAATTAAATTTGACTTAAGTGTTGTGGTTAACACTTTGACATAATGGTTTACAAAAATCTCATTCAGCCATTTACTTGATTTCTGGTTGTTCTGATGTCCCACATTATTCAATGTGGAGCATATTAACAAATGTGGATAGCATTAGTGTATTTGATAAAAGTATGCTTTATTTATTTTTAAAAAGGCTGCCCTCCTGGACTCTAATCAGTTGATTTGTTCTCCTGTAGGGATAACATACTAATGTATTGAAAATGATTCCTCCAAATGGAAGTGACTCCCCATAATTTGTTCCCCACAACTTAAAGTGTTTAGATGTATTATTAATTCTTCTTATTATTATTAGTTAAGATTGTTAAATGTTTAGATTTATAATTATTATTGCCCCTTTAGAATATAATGTATTAGGTTATGTAACTTAGAACTGTTAAGAATATAATCCTATGTAGCCAGAAACAGCCCCCCCCCCCACCCCAGGGCATGCTCAAGCTTGTGCAAGGGGCTGCTTGAAATTGACATTGCAGAGATACATTGTAACAATGCATTGTCAAGCCACTAACTCTGCTATGGGAGCCAAGCCCTGTAATTGACTAAGGGTATTGTTACATAATTGATGCCTGTTCTCTTTAAAACAGGGGTGTCCAAACTTTTTTCAAAGAGGGCCAGATTTGATGAAGTGAACATGCGTGAGGGCCGACCATTTTGCCTGACATTCTTTGAACCATTAAAATTAAATGCAAATTAACTATTTTATGCAAAGTTTATTGCAAACGGCATACTTTTCATTTCGTCACATGGATGACAAATCTAAACAGGTGTTAAATCACTCTGCCTTTCATATCTGAAGGCCAGATGAAAAAAAAAATCCAGGAAGCTGAAATATATGTCAGGAACATTGTAAAGTACATTACATATTATTGGTAATAAAGGTTGTCTGTCAACTTTTAAGTTCAAAAAATATGAACAGGAACATAACACCAAGTATACATGTTGTGTCCAAATATATTTATAACTGATTTAGACCAACTGACTTTAACTGAGATTTTACAATGTATTCATCTCAATACATATGGATTCGTTGGAGGCCATAAAAGATAGATATTGCCAAATTACCTGGGGGGCCGTATTAAACCGGAACACGGGCCGCAATTGGCCCGCGGGCCGGACTTTGGACATGCCTGCTTTAAAACATTGTAACTTTACTTAGCACTCAGAGAATGTTTTAAGCAATACCACCCAGAAACTTTTGTAACTACAACTTTTATTATTATACAAAATACTGTATGAATGTATGAGAGAGTGCTTGGACAATGAATGAATGGTTCTGAGAGGTGCCAGCCTGAGAATACAGCAACAAAGGGCTGAAGAAGGCATCAGGTGCCAGTGCAACCAAAAGGTGTCAAGTGGAGAAAACCAAGTACTGGAGGTCCACCCGATGAGATCACTGACGAGCACCTGGCAGCTACCCTGGAGACATCAGCATGATGCAGCAATTTCCATAGACTGGCATGGGAAGAAATTCCTATAAGAACTGGACTAAAAAACTATGGAATCGGAGTCCAAGGTTCTGCTGCCAGCCTACCAGGAGCTTCAGATGCGCATCTGATCAGGACTTCGCTCCCCACTACCATCACTTGTGTACAGAGTACCTGGCCAGTATTCTGTCACAAGCAACTTCCAGGCTGGTAACTATACACAGAACTTGAATGAATGGATGAATGGTTATATATATAAGTGTATAAGGGTTAAGTAGTGATAGGAATAAGTAGTTAAACAACGTTGTTTGCTTCTATCTTTTCTTTATTTGTTATTATTATCTTTACCATAAATGTGGCTTTTTGCCTTATCCCCCTCATAAGATCCTGCTTGCTTTTATTTGGTATAACACTCCCCATTAGCAAAGATCACTGCACACCATTGCTATGTGGCAACATTAAAACATCTCTCCATTGTCTCCTTAATGGCAGGTGTTTTATACCAATAGGATTTCATCCACACTACTGGTTTATACTAGTATAGTTCTCTGGGAAAAAAACATCACCTTACCAAAATAGATGTACTAGTACAAAACTATGTTTAGAATAGTCCTACATATCATATCACTTAAGTTAACTTGTTCATTTTTCTTTGCATTGCAGTCCCCAACCAGAATCTGGAACCTCAGTGTGGTAGGGGGTGTAAAATTTTGAAGCAACAGCTATCTTTCTGTCTTTACATGTTTACAATCCAAATAAGACAGACACTGAGTGGGGAACAGTAATACATGTGTTAATTTTGAAAGCCAACATTTAAAAGCAAACCCTGATTGATATTTGTCCCCATATTAGACTGAGCTCATGCTTCAGTACTTTTCTATATCTGGCCATGAGGTCAACTTAATCATCCATCCAGATATTTTGGAATCACTCTACCTTAATATTAGCATTTACACCCAGCATTGCTCGGGTACTTAACCCAATTACTTTTTTTATCTTAAAAAGAAAATGTTTATTTTCATGCTTTATTTAAATTGTATTTTTCAAAAACTCCAGTCATTTGAAGTGGGCTGTGCCCACGAAAGCTCATGATACTATCTACGTGTTTTGTTAGTCTATAAAGTGCTACCAGACAGTAGTTTTTTTCTGTACAGACTAACTCAGTTACCCCCTAAAGCTTCTGTTATTTTTATGATAATTTTTATTTCGGATTTCTTTGATAGACAAACACTCTCAAATATATAGTAAATTATGAGCATGTGAGTTCTGATTCAACTGTTGGTCCAAATTAAAGTTCTAACTGTGATCATCTCCTTTTGTGATCAGAGGACACTGTTTGGAAGTCTTGAACTTCTACTACACTAGAACTTAAGGCTACGTCTAGACTGGCATGATTTTCCACAAATCCTTTTAACAGAAAAGTTTTCCGTTAAAAGCATTTGCAGAAAAGAGTATCTAGATTGGCATGGGCACTTTTCCGCAAAAGCACTTTTTGCAGAAAAACGTCCGTGCCAATCTAGAAACGCTTTTGCGCAAAAAAGCCCCGATCGCCATTTTCGCAATCGGGGCTTTTTTGCACAAAACAAATCTGAGCTGTCTACACTAGGCCTTTTGTGCAAAAGCTTTTGCACAAATGGACTTTTGCCCGAACGGGAGCAGCATAGTATTTCCGCAAGAAGCACTGATTTCTTGCATGAGATCGTCAGTGTTCTTGAGGAAATTCAAGCGGCCAGTGTAGACAGCTGGCAAGTTTTTCCAGTTTTGCCAGTCTAGACACAGCCTAAGAGTTACAAATTGACCAATTAGCTACACACCTCATTTGGAACTGGAAGGACATAATCAGGACTCAGCAGAGAAAATAAAAGGAGGGAGGTGCAAATACAGTATTGTACTGTGTTAAACAACTACTAATAAAGGGAAAGTTTAAAAAAATTGACAAGGTAAGGAAACTTTCTATGCATGCTTCATTTAAATTAAATTTTCTTTGAATAGTAAAGTTTCAAAACTTAAGTCAATATTCAGTTGTAACCTTTTGAAAGTACTATAACATTATGTTCAGAGTTATGAACATTTCAGTATTACAAAAACAAAACAGTCTCCATTCTAAGATGTTCCTAACTTTGAGATTCTACAGTATTTGAACTGGGACAGTTTATACCTCTCAGCTATTGTTTAAGGCTGCATGCAAATTTAGGAAGAGAACATCAAATATTCTTTACTTTAAAAGGTTGCCCTCAACTGTAATGTTGAGGTAATTATTTAAAAGTGTAAACTTGGATGCTGTGGCAGTTGTGTAGTGCAGTCAATTTCACGCAAATTCCATAGTTATGGAATCAAACCATACAACACTTATATTAGACTAGTCTATTTAAAGTTTGGCCTAAATATGGCCGTGTCTTGAGTTTGGAAATCTTGTTAGCATCTCCACACAAAACAGTTCCTTGGCCATTGTGACCAGTGCCTTGCTATTCTGTAAACTGTTTTCTAAATAATCCAACAAGCCCTGATGTACATAAAGCTTTCCCATGTGTTGAAAAAGAGTATATAGACAGACGCACGAGGGTGTACTCCAGTGAAGCTTTATGCCCGAGTGTGGATTTGTCAATGCATGCAACTACAGGATGGTGGCCCATGTTATTTTGTACAAATTTGTTGAACACTAGGTCTCTACCTAAACTAAAATCCTCTTGTTTTTAAACTGATGGTAACATTTTTCTTAGCTCACAGGGAATATCCAACCTGTATAAATTGTGCTGGTCTCAAAAAACTAGGGAAATATTTCGTAAACATTTCTACCAATGTCCCTCCCAACTCTCTGAAAAAATTTCCATAAAAATTATGAAGTTAAAAAACTGTTGTCCAACACTGGGTATATTACCCAGTTCAGTTAGAACCAAAATATCAAAATTGCTTAGACTTAAAGTTTGTGAATGATACCAAGCTGGGAGGGGGTTGCAAGTGCGTTGCAGAATAGCATGAAAATTCAAAATGATCTGGACAAACCGGAGAAATGATTTGAGGTAAATAGGATGAAATTCAACAAGGACAAATGCAAAGTACTCCACTTAAGAAAGAACAATCAGTTTCACACATACAAAATAGGAAGTGACTATTTAGCAGAGAGTACTGCAGAAAAGGATCTAGGAATCCTAGTGGACCACAAGCTAAATAGGAGTAAAAGGCATGCCACTGTTGCAAAAAAAGCAAAAATGCTTCTGGGATGCATTAACCAGGAGTGTTGTAAGCAAGACACAAGAAGCAGTTCTTCCACTCTACTCCTCACTGAGTAGGCCTCAGTTGGAGTATTGCGTCCAGTTCTGGGCACCACATTTCAGGAAAGATTTGGAGACGGTCCAGAGAAGAGCAAAAAAATGATTAAAGGTCTCTCTAGAAAACATGAGCAATGAGGGAAGACTGAAAGAACTGGGTGTGTTTAGTCTGGAAAAGACAAGACTGAGAATGGATTTTACAGCTTTCAAGTACCTAAAATGGGATGTTAAAAGGAAGAGGGACAAAATTATTCTCCTTACTTCTGAGGATAGGACAAGCAGCAATGTGTTTAAATTGCAGCCCTGGGAGGTTTAGGTTGGACATAAAAAAAAAAACCAACCCAAACCCTTCCTATCAGAGTGGTTAAGCACTGGAATAGCCTGCAGAGATTGTGGAATCACCATCATTGGAGATTTTGAAGAGCTGGTTAGACAAACTGTCAGGGAGGATTCAAATGGTGCTTAGACATGCCATGAGTGCAGGGGACCGGACTTCATGACCTCCTGAGGTCCCTTCCAGTTCCGATATTCTATATTAAATACTGGTGAAAACCCTATGTACATTCAGCAGTAATGGGCTCCTCAGATAATAAACAAAACTATTAAAAACCAAAACAGTCTCATGTAATTTATTTGAAATGCTTCCAAAAGTTTAAGGCCATTATACACAAATATTTCACTAAACACATACATTCCATCCTTTCTTCCATAAGTCAGTATTTTACATACTTTTTGCTAACGCTTGGGCCAACAGTTGTCATACCAAAAGTTCATAGCCTAATATATTTTATATTTTCTCCACCTATAAACTGTTCCTTTGTCCTGCTGTTCTTCACTGGCATGCTCAAACATTCAACTCTAAAAATGAAGCAGTTTAAATAAATTACATTCCTGCAATAGAAAAAAATCATTGTTTTAAAAACTATAAATACAGAAATATGTTCTACAGGGTAAAACTGACCACAGTATTTTTTTTTTTAAAGTAACATACCTTGTTTTTATATTGATTATCTTGCCACACTGATTCATTTAATGAACTTCATGATATATGTACAAGGTAAATGACAATTATTTACTGCTCTTCCTGTAAACTTGTAAGACACATGAAAAACATTTTTGGCAATAATTTAGTAATTTTATTACTTGTGCCAGTGTGTATCTAATTTGCACAGGTTATCCTGAATTTTTAGGATCATGTCAATTAATAAGGATAGACATTTTTCACTTTATATTACCATTCAGTAGATTGGCATTATTTTCTGCATTCAGAAATAAAGATGAACCAAGAATTTCTAAAATAGGCTGCTGCTGAGTATTTTAGATTGCATTTTAAATTGGCTGATCTGCCTCATCATAATGAGTCAGGTCACATATAAATTTAATTAAAACAGCCACCAGAAAACACAGTGGGTTCCAATTACAGCATGAGATTACATGCAGCAAAATTAAAAAAAACAAAAAACCAAAACGTAAATTTGACAAAAATATAAAGGATGTGATATTTCCTAAAGGAAAATCAATTTCCTTTTTATTTAAACTTTGTCTCCGAAGGGGTGTTTGTACAGCACCATTTATACGAGATTATGTCTCCGTCTTAAAAAGCAACTATAATTGTAAACAGTTATTTACACAAATTCTTGGGAAGTTTTAACTTGAGTGGTGCTAAAAGTAACAGTAAGTCAACAGAGTGCAAAATGCTGCCTGGCCTATTCCAGTGGTTCTCAACCAGGGAATTGGAGCCCCCTGATTGGCAGACCCCCTGAACCCTGCTTGTGACCATAGGTTAGGGTTTGGTTTCCCTAGGGGGTTACAAGCAGGCTTTAGGTGGTCTACCAATCTGCACCAGTGTTAGATTTGTGGGGCCCATGGCAGAAATCAGGAGTGGAGCCCCACCCAGAACTGAATCAAAAGCTTCAGCATTTTACCTTCACAGGGTAGCATGGAACTCCATGAAGTTTCCCTGCTTGCTACCCCCTAACATTGGCCCTGACTTTTATATGCTGAAAACGTTTCTTGTGGCAAAAGTGGGCCATGGAGTTTTTATAGCATGCTGGGGGAACGGGAAGGCCCTCAATAAACAAGTTTGAGAACCCAATGCCTATTCAATGATCTAATGTTTTTATAGATTCATTCTATCCAAGGCAGAATTACACAGAATTATACAGGACACTGTAAGAAAACTATCCACCTTTTATTTACAAACACCCAACATTCCCAGCATTTAACTGTTAACATTGACTCTTCAGTTGATTTTATTATTATGGGCTCCGATACATAAACCATGGACACCTTACATTGTCCCTTCAAACTGACCAGATTGCTATATTGTTTTGCTGGATCTTCACACAGCGCTTCATACTTATTATGATTAATCCCTGCAGAGTCACTGTGGACATGACCTACTCTTTACATTTCCTGTTGAATTACTACCACAAATAGTTAACTTACCTTATTCCAGGATGTTATTTTTGTATACATTTGCCCTTCTGAAAAATTTGAATGCCTTTCCTAATTAAATGTGGCCTTCAATACTGCTTTTAAGACCCACTACAAAATCCCTGTCTTTAGGTGCCACATTAGAGGTCAAATAGAACACTAAACATGAAGAGAGACTCCTTATGTAATATACGTATAAACAGTAGTTTAGAGATTCTTTCTACCAGCAGGACAATGAAAGTAACTGGTAAAGTACCTCTTTCATCCACCCAGATCTTTATGGAAATATCACAGGATAGGAAATGTAACAGATTCCAGCTTACACAATTGGCAGTTACAGTACTGCACACAAAGGTACAAATACAAGAAAGATTGTGTTGATATGTCACAAAAAAGTGTTAAAAGTGCTTTTCCAAACTGCTCCATTTATGGAATGCAAATACTGTACAGGTAAGACAAGTTTATTTCCATGAAGTATAATTTTCTGTCAAATGTTGGTTTCTATCTGTTTGTCATTTTCACATGAGTTTATCTGTTCCATGCGTTCACAATCAATGCTGACTTCACTAGTGTCCATACTACAGTCTGACTCATTGTCTGATTGGTCCATTTGCTCAAGCCTGTTTTCTCTCTGTTGTACCCTATTCCCCTTTGGGGATATTAGGCAATGTTCTTCTGAATTCAGTGTTCCAGTCTCTCCTTCACACAGAACTGTTTCTTTGGCCTGTCGGATACAGTTAAGCCACTGTTGTTTGTTGAAGGAGTCATTGGCTTGTAGCGAGTGGGACTGGCTTTGCGATCCACTTTTGAAGCTGATTCTAAAGAAGTTTTTAACTGAAAAAAGAGAAGATGTCCATGGCTTGCTTTGGTTGCGTGCATTTTTAGTAAGAGAGTACATTAAAATACTATCAAGTTCTTGAGCTTACTGTGTTGCTTCGCCAGTGCTAAGTTAGAAATACATAGAATAGCAAGAGCCAGGGGAAAACCCAAAGACCATGTGTCCCTCCTACCTCTGTAGGGCAGTGAGGGGCAACCCCAGATACTAATGGAGTTGTTAAAAATGTCATGCTTGCTAGGTTAATTACTTTAGAGTTTAGCCAATATAGCGGTGTTCTACATGCATAAAACCAGCCACTAGTGCAAGGGGGGGGAACTCCAGCTCGGGAGCTGGATGCAGCCCCTCACTTACCTGGACCTGGCCCTCAAGGCTCAGGTTCTCCCCCAGCTTTGGGGAGCCTGCACTAGTGTTCCAGCACCCGCTACGGGGCTGGAGCTCACAAAATCTAGCCTGGGCCTCCCTAGACTCCGGTGTGCAAGAGGAACGTGGGGTGTGTTTTTCTCCTTCTCAGTTGGGGGCCACTACTGTGCGGGTTGGTTTTTTGCTTCTCACTTGTGTGCAGCCCCCAACTGATTTTTCTGTGGGTCAGTGGCCCCCAGCCTAAAAAAGGTTCCCTATCCCTACACTAGTACCTAAACTTGTTGACTTTTATGCCTGTTTCACCTTTTCAAGCATGGACCCTTAAACAGCTCAGTCAAGTTGAAGCTACCCCCATAGCCCTGTGGATCCTCTCTGGCTAGAACTGCTAGGGATGTAAAATCCCGTTTCATCAGTTAAATGTTACGTTTAACCAGTTAACCACTTACACAGGATCCTGTGGGTAGGGGCCACTCTGGCCGAGCTGGAGCAGCCCCTCTGCCCACGGTGGGCTCAGCTGGACTGGAGCGGCGCATGGCTGCTCAGACTGGGCCCACCACACCATTGTGTTGCAAGCAGGGGGCTGCTCCAGCCAGGCCAGGCCCACCACACCACTGGTGGGCAGGGAATTGCTCCAGCCCACCTAGGCTGGAGGGCCCCTGACCTGTGGTACAGAGAAGCAGGCCCAGCCAGGCTGGAATACAGATGTAAAATCTCATTTAACTGGTTAATCAGTTAAATGTACTGGTTAACTGATTAAAGGAGGGGGAGGGGGAGAGAGTAGGTGATGGGACCACTCCAGCCCAGTTGGAATGGAACAGCCTGCCCACCGCAGCTGGGCTGGAGCAGGCCCCCCGCACCCATCCTAGCTTGGAATGCCCTCAACCCATGGTGCAGCACTGTGGGCCTGGCTAGACTGGAGCAGCCCCCCGATAACATATGGTAGGGGGCTCCAACAGGGCTGCTGGCTAACCTGTAACCAGTCAGCATCACCTGTGAAGGGTGATGCTTACTGGTTAAGCAGTGACTTCCCTAACAACTGCCCTGCAGAGTTCTACAATTTCACTTTTGCTTCCTACTGGAAAGCCAGGACTTGTTCCTGCAACAGCTTGGGCCCACTCTTATCTGCACTCCACAACATAGATCAGTCACGCAAATTCAAAATTATTCTTCAGAAAAATTAAATAAGACTAAAAAGTGATTTGTGATGAAACATGGTTAATTGTAGGCATTGATTCTGCAAACACTTAACATGCGTAACTTGAATAATGAGTACTAGTTACTTTACAAGGATGACTCACATGTTTAACATTAAGCACATGCATAAATATTTGCAGGCTCATAGCCTTAACTGTGGAGTAGCAGCAAATGCCTCTAAGAAGATAAAGAATCAGAATAGGTAAACCTTGTCATAAATTTTCTAAATAGGTTACAAAGTTTCAAAGTATACTCTGAACTTATAAATTCTTATATTGCTGCTTCATTCTACTCCCTTTTCCACTTCCCAATGCAGTATAGGTGTGTGTACACCTGTGAAGAGGTGAGGGAAATCACATTATTGCATTAACAGGAGTGTTTTGAGCACTCCTTCCGCTCTACCCTGAGCTGATTAGGCCTCAATTGAAGTATTGTGTCCAGTTCTGGGCACCACGTTTCAAGAAAGATGGAGAATTTGGAGAAGGTCCAGAGAAGAGCAACAAGAATGATTAAAGGTCTAGAGAACATGACCTATGAAGGAAGACTGAAAGAATTGGGCTTGTTTAGTTTGGAAAGGAGAAGACGGGGGTGGGGAGACGGACATAACAGCAGTTTTCAGGTATCTAAAAGGTTATCATAAGGAGGAGGGAGAAAAATTGTTCTCCTTGGTCTCTGAGGATAGGACAAGAAGCAATGGGCTTAAATGGTCTAGAATGTTACTGGGTCCTGCCATGAGGGCAGGGGACTGGACTCGATGACCTCTCGAGGTCCCTTCCAGTTCTAGTGTTCTATGATATAGTAGATTTTTAAAATAGGTATTTAGAGTCTTGCATTGTAACAGTTTGAATGAAAACTCAAATTTTGGACCTGGGGGGCTGTTTTACATAGAGGAAGGTTTCAAAGTTTCATCTACTGACTATGAACTAAAGATAAAGTTTTAAAATCAAAAGTGTATTCATACTTCTCTCATTGTTGCTAAATGCACCACGGATAGATCCACCTAGTCGCACCTCTCCATCTTGCAAATCTTCCAGAACAAGATCCTTTACAGGGATGGGCTGCCGGTATAGTTGGTAGCAAAGTTGTTCATTATGAGTAATAGTTCGAGTAATCACCAGCACTTCTTGGAATAGGAAGACATGCAGTTTCTGTTTAAAAAAACAATAAAATAAAAGGAAAACAAATTAATTTTAAAAAAGTAACCGAAAATTTATTTTAAATATTCCCTCTCTCTCTCTGAGAGAGAGAGAGAGATTTTAGTTCCCCTTACTTAGACATAAAAAAGGAAAATTTGTTCACAGCCATCACTGGGACTCTTTTCCCCCTTCCCTTTATAACAATGACAATGACTTTATATAGCGTAAATATTCATACCCCATGTAATTTACATGAACAAAAATACTTTTCTATGCCATACCCACTGTGCTCAAGGGAGGATTTTTTGTGACTTCCCAGGGAATGAATAAGGGCTGATGGGAATACACAGCAGACATGTTAATTTTCATTATCATTTGTCACCAATGAAATCAGGTGTAAACCAGTCAAAAGAATAAACGTAATTAAAGGATGTATTACTTTGTGTGTCATTCTGTGGCAAGTCATAAGAACAGAAGAGCAGTAAGTTTATTTAAAAAAAAAAAAAAAAAAAAAAAAAAAAAAGGTTACTTACCTGGTAACTGTTGTTCTTCGAGATGCGTTGCTCATGTATTCATGTCCATTCCAGTTAGGTGTGCGCGTGCCACATGCATGGATTCCAGAGTTTTTTCCCATAGCAGTATCCATCCGGCCAGCCACAGAGTCCCCTGGAGTGGCGCTGGCATATTGGTGCATATATACCCCTGCTGGTCCTCCACCCCTAGTTCCTTCTTGCTGGAGTCTTCCAACAAAGGGGAAGTGGGTGGGATTTGGAACGGACATGAGTAACACATCTCAAAGAACAACAATTACATGATAAGTAACCATTTTTTCTTCGAGTGCTTACTCATGTCCATTCCAGTTAGGTGACTCCCTAGCAGTACCTACCACAAGAGATGGGGTCAGAACCCTATTCAGCAATGGATTGCAACACAGCCCTAACAAAGTCTGCATCGTCTCTGGCCTGCTGTGCAATGGCATAATGCGTTGTAAATGTATAGATGGAGGACCATCTGGCCACCCTGCAGATTTCAAGGATTGTGTGACAAACTGTCGACAAGGCCCGTACCCTTGTGGAACGGGCTGTAAGCAGGAGTGTCATCCGTCCTGCAAGTTCATAACAAGCCCTGATGCAGGTGATGATCCATGAAGACAAACCAACACTAGGAGACCCTGCATCCTTTCCACTATAGAAAGAAATAGTTGTTGTGACCTCCTAAACTCTCTTGTCCTATCGATGTAGAAAGCTAAGGCCCTCCTCATGTCTAGGGAATGCAGGGACTGTTCCCTAGGTGTTGCGAGAGGTTTTGGGAAGAAAACAGGGAGGTAAATGTCTTTGGACATGTGGAAATGTGACACCACCTTGGGCAGAAATGATGGGTGGGGAGGAGGACCTTATATAGTAAGGGGAAGGGAGGAAATGCATGGGGCAGGGGGAGGGGACCCTGCACCAGTAGTGCATTCCCTAGTGACCCTTTCCCCTGTCCTAGATACGAGCAGTAGCTCGGACATGTGAAGTTTCCCTGGGAAGCGAACAGGTCGACAGGGTGAGAGGGGGATAGTCCCACCTCTGGAAGACAACATTCAAGATGTCCATCTTGATGGACCACTCATGGGCCCTGAATGATCTGCTGAGCTTGTCCGCCAAGATGTTGAGGTCCCCTGGTAGAGAGGTTGCCTCCAGGTGACTCCCATGTGCAATACACAAGTCCCAGAGACTTAAGGCTTCCTTGCATAGGGGAGAAGAATGAGCCACACCCTGTTTGTTGATATAGTGCATGGATGGGTGTTGTCTGTCAGCACCAACACCACCTTGTTCTTCAGGTGGGGTGGGAACACCAGGCAGGTCAACCGGATAGCCCTGAGCTCTCTGACATGTATATGGAGAGCGCTCTCGTTGGGGGACCACACACCTTGAATTCTGAGGGTTTGACAGGTGAGCTTCCCAACCCAAGTCTGACACATCGATTACCCGCTGCACTGATGGGGGCTGTCTGGCAAATAGGATGCCGTGGCAAATTACCTGTTTCTGAAGCCACCAGTCTAGTGACCGGAGAACCTCCTTTGGTACCGTGACTATTGCATCCATAGGTGCTCATGTTGGGTTTTGTACTGTTGCAAATCACACCTAAAGGGGTTGAAGCCACAGTCTGGTGTGGTGGACCATGAAGGTGCAGGCTGCCATGTGGCCTTGCCATCTCATGCATGTGCACACTGTTGTAAGAGGCGAGGCCGCGAGGCTGTCAATTATCACCCTGATGGTTAAAAATCTGATCCTGGGGAAGGATGCTCTTGCCAGCCTGGAGTATAGGCGAGCCCCAACAAAGTCTATTATCTGGGTCAGACTAAATGTGGACTTCTCATTCATTAGGAGACCCAATTTGCAAAACAGTGTCCTGACAGTCTATGTGGCTGAGGATCCAGTCCCTGGATGACCCTCAGATTAGCCAGTCATCAAAGTAAGGGAACACCTGGATCCTGTGCCTTCTCAAAAAGGCCGCTACAGCGACCATGCAGTTGGTGAAAACCCTTGGCGCTGTGGAGACCGAACAGGAGGACAACAAACTGAAAGTGATCTTGGCCTACTGTGAACCTCAGGAATTTCCTGTGGGCCAGAATTATTGATATGTGGAAGTATGCGTCCTTCAAATCGAGGGCATCATACCAGTCTCATTTCTCTGGCAGGGGGGAGAGAGGGGGGCAGAGGGAAAGAGATGATGGAGGTGAGGATGACCATCCTTGCGTTCTTTATGAATGAGCTGAGGTTCCAAAATGGGACAAAGGCTTCCCTTGGATTTGGGGATAAGGAAATAGTGGGAGTAAAACCCTCTCCCCTTGAACTCCTCTGGGACAGGCTTAACTACTCCCAGGAGCAGAAGTGTGAATACTTCCTGCTTCAACAGTAGCTCATGAGAGGGGTCCTTGAAGAGGGATGGGGAAAGGGATAGCATATCCACTTTCCAACAAGCCTAGTACCCAACGATCTGATATGGGAGTAAACAAGGAAGAAATGGGATAGCCAGCACTCAAAGGGTGGGGTTATCACGAAGGCAGGAACACCACCCTCATGCGCAATTTCAAAATGGGCTGCTGGATAGGGGCCAGAGCAAAACCCAATTTCAGAGTCAGACCTAGAACTCCTATGTCTGTTTCTGCCTTTGTTGTGGTTGTTATTCAACCCTTCCTTCTGCCCTGGCCAAGCCTGAACAATTGCTGGAAGAGTCTTAGGGTGGGTTTAGGATATATGGGCTTCCTCTGAGGGTGTGGATCCCCAGGGATTTTAATGTAGCCCTGGATACTGCTAAGGGAAAAAACTCCAGAATCGATGCATGCAGCAGGCACGCACCTAACTGAAATGGACATGAGCAAGCACTCAAAGAAGAACTGGTCCCTTCTGCTTCATCTTAACACCCTTTCATCAATTGCTATTTCTGCCACATATGTCATGTGTTAAACTGACATACTAATACCCATTAAATTTCAACTGTTCGAATAAATGACTAGAGATATAGTGACTTGATTGACATTAACCATTGACTTTTGTATCAGTCAAGAACCTGCATATGAAGACTTAATTTGTGGATATAAATGCATGAAGGTGAATTATACCCCCAAGAGTTGAATCTAGTATATAATTAGACTACTTCCCTTCCTCTCATATATTAGTCTAGTAGTCAAAGGCATGCACATGAAGACAGAGTAATGCAATTTAAGGCAGAATTCACACGTACACCATATCAATTTAACCATATTTCTAGATGAACTAGAAGACTTTACCTGGCATTGCCCAGGTGCTTCAGGGCAGGTGGTGTGGGGGGTGCAGGAGTTGAGTTGTGGGGGCAAGAAGGAACTCAGGACAGGAGGTCCCATCTGCCAAGGGCCTTTTCTCCCCCCATCCTCCCTGGCCACCAGGAATCTCCTGTCTCTCCCCAGCCCTGCCCCCTACCAACATGGGTCCCCCCATTCCTGGCACTGCATCCAAGGGGCAGGGGAGAGAGAAAGAAAGGGTTTTGGGTAGGGGGCTACTTACCCCATCTGGTGGCAGGCAAAAGGGCGGAGCCCCAGTCTTTCTGGCCATTCTTGGTGGTGCAGCCCAATGGCCATTCTGCATATAGTTCTCCCCTGCATTCACTGCCCCTGGTGGCCACTCAGTGATATCATGTCTCTGTGCCTCTCCCTTTTGTGTCTCTCCTCTCTTTGCCTCCTCCCTTTCCATTTTATGGAAAATAGTCCCATTTCCATAAGTTTGTGTTTTCTTGGTACAAACAAACCTTGATCTTTCTTTAAGTTAGGATAAGAGGAAGCTGTATACCAAATTTGGTGGTCCTAGCTCTTAGGCTGTGTCTACATTGGCACCCCTTTCTGTAAAAGGGATGCTAATGAGACACTTCGGAATTGCAAATGCCGCGGGGGATTTAAATATCCCCCGCGGCATTTGCATGAACATGGCTGCCGCTTTTTTCCGGCTCGGGGTTTTGCCGGAGAAAAGCGCCAGTCTAAACGGGATCTTGCGGAAAATAAGCCCTTTTCCACAAGATCCCTTATTTCTACTTGAAAGTAGGAATAAGGGATCTTGTGGAAAAGGGCTTATTTTCCGCAAGATCCCGTCTAGACTGGCGCTTTTCTCCGGCAAAACCCCGAGCCGGAAAAAAGCGGCAGCCATGTTCATGCAAATGCTGCGGGGGATATTTAAATCCCCCGTGGCATTTGCAATTCCGAAGTGTCTCATTAGCATCCCTTTTACGGAAAAGGGTGCCAGTGTAGACACAGCCTAACTGTTCAGGAGGAATTCTTGAATCAACAGATTCAGTCAGACAAATGCACATTTCTAAACTATATAGATAGATTATATTCCAGGAAACACACATACACAATACAATTCTCCCTGTGCATGGATTTGGTGGTAATCTAAAATATGCATGTTGTAACATAGTATTTATCAAGTTTATATATTTTAAGAGTTCGTATATTATTTTCAGTTGTGCATTTTTATTAGATTAATAGTTTTCTTTCTAGGACAGTGTAAAAAAAGCTTCTGCATAGACACAAAATGATCACGTAACTTGTAACTGATTAAAGTGACCATATCTCTAACTGCTTATAAAGTCACATGGAAAAGTCAAGTATAGTCAGAGCCTCAGAGATATTGCTTCCTTCGTTACATGTTACCTCACTGCGATGGGTTACATTTCAGAAACACACATAGTATTCAGTCAAGAAGAGCTAGATTTAAGCATTTTATAATGCAATGCATGGAAATTAATTAATTCATGTTTAGAATGTTGAATTCAGAGTTTGCATATGACCATTAAAGACTAAAGCTATTTGCAGGTTGATTAAGAAGAACACGCTAATACTTGAAATGGAATTAAAATACTTGGGTTCTATTGGGCATTCTGGGAGTTGTAATCCCAAACTCACTTGAATAGAGAAGGTAAACTGCAATTCCCAGGATGGAATGCAACCATGTGCTCCTGGCTCAGTAAGCCAAATGCTGCATGCCCTAGAGCTGCCACAGTTGCATAACAATGTCTGAATCCCACAATGGGAAGGTGGCACTGCATGCATGGGCTCGGGATTATAACTTCCCTACCTGGAAAAGGAGATCTTTGGGAAGAAATGGGGACAGTTGGGGGGGGGGGGAGGGAGTCAAGGGTTTGGTAAAGCCCTGCATCACTGATGCACAGTGACCTGTGGAGGGGTTACTACAGCCATGCAAATCTGCAGATATTCACATCCAGGGACAATCTGTGCAGATCAGATTACTCACACAGAGCTCATCTACTAAGTATTGCATACCTTTTCCAGAAAGGGTATAAAAAGATATCTGCACTTTCCTTTTTCTTTTAAAGGAAAGCAGTTATCCCCAACCAGTCAAGTGGAAATTCTCCCACAGCTTTCCTACTGCAAAACACAAATGCTCCACATGAGCTGGGATGGCCACTTCATATTTCCACATCTAGAGCTTGATCCTTTTCTCTCAGGCTTGATCCCTCTCTCGCTAAAATTAAACTCTCCTACAAACAGATGTAACTGTAGCAGTCCAGAAGATGAATGAGACATTTCTTTGGGATTTAAATACAGTGTGACCCTGTGGAACTCCTTCGACTTCCATGGAGGGACATAATCCTATAGAAGAGGATCCTGTATAGAAGAGGATCCTGTATAACACAAAAGGTCCCAACAAGCTTTTTTCTTCACTCAAAATTGAACAGATGCTGTAGCCTTGCTACCCCAACCTGTAATACCATAGCACTGAAGATATATTTTTATCAAGATGCCTTATCTTTAAAAAGCATTTATTCCTTACCGCTCCTCTGTTGTTCTTTAGTTCACCATGACAACACACTACACGTGAATTATCAATCAGTGAATCCTTTTGGCCTTCTTCAAGATAAATGAGCCGCTCTTTGTAATACTGGCACTCAGATTCACCCGTCTTTATATTGATTTCGGCAACTATACCCTGAATGATATTTATCTATGGAAAAAGAACAAAGAGAAATGAAAATACATGAACTTCCATCAGCTAGGCCTTTCACACTCATTCTTAATTGTAAGAAGGTGATAAGAGGAAAAGTGTCACTTTACAATGTATTTAGGATTTCTTAGACTTACATGGTGATCTTATTTGGAAGGCTGCAAGTGTAAGATATGGAGCACACAACAATGTGTGCAGGTACTTTAGCATGGTTTGTATTTGTTTCTAACCCTTTGCTTCTTTGAAATCTGAAGCTTGCTTCTTGGTATCAGCCCTAAATGTTTAGAATGAAGGTAAGCCAAATTTAAACTCTGAACCCAAATGCATTTCTTATTAAACTAAAATTCTGAAACATTACTATGCAGGAGGAAATTCTTTAACCATCTTAATTTGAAGGAAACAAGGGCAGAAACAGTTGCCTTGTTCATGTTTTTAGCTCTCTTTTTAGTTAGTTTGTGTTTGACATAATACTGTGCCGTATTTGCTTCTTTTGTTTTTTGGTCGCTACTGTCTGATTGCATACTTCCAATATCAAATGAGGTGTATGGTTGACTGGTTAGTTCAAAATTCTGTGGTTCTACTGTATATGTATTCTGCACACACCGAGTACATGCATGGGGGTACCAAACAGCCTACATGTACACTTCTATAAAATATAAAAATCAAATACAGAATGTATTTTGTATCAAGCAAGAGACAGCATTTCAAATTAATGCCTTGATTTTGCAACACTTATACACATGGCACACGAGCAAGGTTTTGCATATGTATTAGCTTAAATGAGATTTTATACAAATAACGGTCTAGCTGAGCATGTATGTTTGCAAGATCAGGATTATGAGTAATTTTTCTGTTGAATTAAGGACAGTATAACAAACAGCACACAAAGACTTGTGTGTCAGACTTTGCATCAGAGGATCTTCAAGTGCTTCACAGATCTGCTGACTATTTATTATCCCTATATTCCAAATGGAGAAAAAATTAATAAAGAAAGGCTGTGTTTTGCCCAAGATCACAAGAGATTGGTAGTCAGGAATAAATTAGTCTCATCTCACTCAGCATCATTTCTAGGTGGCTAGAACGGGTGATTTAGTAATAGTGTTTATAAAATATTACACTGACTTCTAACAGAATTTGTGTCAGTTATGAAAGTTACACTTGTTAAGGGAATAAAGGCAAAATCAATTGTATTTTATTTTTCTGATATTTGCATGTTCTAAATCCTTTGAATAGATCTGCTGCCAGTCAGAATTTGTAGAGGTGCACAGTGTATGCTTATTTTTCAAGATTCTTTCCCAAATTAATTCTATCAATTAGAAATATACCAATAATTAATTGGCAGATGGGAAGACAAATTCATCTTACAAACCTAACAGTTTTAGGAGAAGACTAAATGTTATTACTTGCCCTGAATATTAACTTGGCAACTCGATGTTGTGAAATACATCACTTCAAAGAAACACTACTCTGATTAAATAGTTTACTACAAAGCTATATATAATTACTGTAATACATGAAAAATCCTGATCATATACTGTTAAAACAGCTACCAAATATTTCATTTCTGGAAAGGAAAAATTTTGAAATGAGATGGCATTTTACCAGACACTGGTTAAAGACAAAAAAAATACTCGGAATAAAGATTTAGAACCATTTAATTGAGGTTTCTAGTAGTTTTTGATATAAAGAGTCATTTGTAAGGGGAAAAAAAACCCACACACATTGTAAATAATTTAGGTTAAAATGTAAATCTACATGTAAACTCTAAATTCCATGCTCTAAATTTTGCACTGCTGCTGATCAGTTTTACATTGAAGAGTAAACCTGGGCAAGGCATCTGGGGAATGAGTAGCAGAATGATAACAGATGTGTCCTCTAGTGTGTCTTGTGAAATAATACAGTGTCAAAAGGTAGTCCCTGAATTTTTCAGCAAGTAACTGTTGTAGTCTACAAACTGTATTTACAACGAAAGCTAATAATTCAGATAATGACAATTTTAATTAAATGTAGTTCTATTTATTATGTACTAATTATACCCAGGAAGTCTCCACATTGAGCCATATGGTTTCATTACATTTTTAGAAAATCTACATATTTAGACACCCCACACATTAATTTATAATTAATTTTACACAACGCCTTTCTGAGTTGAAGCAGGAATGCTATAACATTTGTTACAAAAAACGTACCGCTTCTTCAAGGTGCTGTTGATCTGGATGATCATTTGGAGTATGCCTCAAAATTTCTCTGAGAAGCAGTGGGTATTTCACTAGACGACTTCTTGGGGTGTCAAGAAAATTCCAAAGGTCCAATTTGCGGCTGAAAGGAGACTCTAAGCAGCGCTGTAGAAAGTCTTGGACCCTGTGATCCTGTTTCTTGTGGTCCAATAAGGCTTTAGCTGCTACTTGATTACTGCAGTAGCTATCATATGAGTTTAGGCAAGGCAACTAAGGAAAGAAAAATGTGTTTTGAAACCATAAGCTGTAAAACTGAAAACAGAAGGCAGTATGCTGTACAAACACCCCTGTGCGCGTCAGGTATTTAAAACTGATTTAGAGGTCTCTTTCCTGGGAGTTGAACCCTACCGTGTGTGTGTGTGTGTGTGTGTGTGTGTGTGTGTGTGTGTGTGTGTGTGTGTGTGTGTGTGTGTGTGCGCGCGCGCGCGCGTGTGTGAGAGAGAGAGAATGAGAATGAATTAGATAAGGTATCTCTTCTTCCCCAATTACAAATTTCCCTGGCATCAGGATAAATTATTCTAACCTGTTATTCTTGTAAAATTGCTAGATAAGGCAGCAATTAAGTATCTATTTATCTATATATAGTACAATATATAAAATTTTTTTTACTGGAGTGGGGTGACTGGACCCTGAGTGTCCCACAATCCAGATAGTTGCCCTAGCCACTGGATTAGAGGCATTCTGTGTCTCTGGACCAGTGACTAGGGAATGTCAACATGTAGTCAGCTATACTACTAACAGATAAGTCCATGCTTATTGGTTAATCCTATCTACTACACACATTCTCCCCCCCCCCCCTTGCTGCCTCCCCAGGGAGCTGGCATGTGTGGAAAGCAGCTTTCAAGCTGGCTCCCCATGCATATCGGGTCCCATGTAGCCACCTGCCCCTCACAGTGCTGCCTCTTTTAAGATGGCTCCCTTCCAATTCTGGATCCTGCCTGCCCCTCCTGTGTGTGAATACCAGATAGTTAACATCCCTACCATTGACTAAGTACTTATAAACAGAGGAATAGCTTCAGGAGGACAAACTGAAGGAGCCCCACATCAGTATATCCCATAGCTCAGCGGTAAGAGCACACTATTGAGAGATAGGAGAGAAAGGAGAATTGAATCTGGGTCTTCAACAATCTAGGTGAATATGGGGCAGCACCCACATCAGCCTCCTCACTCTGATTGGGATATAGTCTAGTTGTCAGCTTCTAAGCATGCCTGCCACATTGGGACCCACCGGTTAGATAGGCAGAAAAGCATCTATCACATTGAGAGATAGGCATCCAGACACCTAGAAGGTGGTAGCAGCAGCGTACATTCATAGAGGCAAGAATTTAGGTGTCTAGAGAACTTTTATCCTGAAAATTTAGGCACCGAAATAGTTGGCACCTCAGCAAGGATTTTATGGATCCCAGTCAGCCTGAAATTAGGACTGAGGAGCCTAAGTACATTTGAAGGAATTGGATCTCTGGCACTTTAGTGATACCTAAGCTAAAAAGGTTTATATTTATATACAGAAGATTTTATGTATATTCAAATTCAAATAACCATATTTGGACAAGCTAAAATTCAAATACAAAATTATAAAACATTTAAGAATTATTTTACTCAAAAAGAGCTAAAAACCAAACTGAGTACATTTGTCTTTTACCAACAGTCATTCTTCTTAAACCCTTGTACCCCAAGTTTCAATACACACACATTTCTGACTCTTAATAGTCCAGTGATTTGAAAAGAGCTGCCAAATCCCTCACTGGCTATTCCCTTGAAAAATGAACCTAATTTTTGCTATCATAAAATCACTTTCTTTATACTGTGAAATAAACTGTCCATCTAAACCCTTAAAAAGAAAGGTTTTGTATCTTACCATATAAAGATGCAGTCAGATCTTCAGGTGGCATAAATTAGTGTAGCTTTACTCTGGCACATGATTTTTATTTAAAGTCATGCACTTTTAAACACGCTTATCACTATAAAGCCCTGGTTTATTTTAAACACACCTTTTTCTAAATTTTAAAAAAGTCTCAATTTAGGGAAAATGTTCCTTATTTAAAGTATATTATAATTCTTATTAACCAAATGTTTCTATAAAAGTTATTTAAGACTTGAAACACTATTTTCAAGAGATACGGACTATAAAAGATAAATTGTCTGAAAAGATACATACCAATGAAAGTTAAACTCATTTCAAATTTGATTAGAAAATCTGCCTTACCCAGGCCACAAGTATATGACCAACATGCTCAGTAGATCCATCAGGTTTTCTGACCTCTTGAAGCCGCCTAAGAAGATCTGACCAATATAAAATAAAGAAAAATTCACATGCTTAACATGCTAAGTGTAAATGAATGTGGAATCATAATTTATTGAACAAAATTATACCTTCATGTAGAGGGATAAGAGAGTCCAGTGTTCCAAATATTTGGTTTAATTCTTGCTCTGTCATTATGGAGAGTTTAAGCATAGGATCATGATAAGCCTGCAGAATAAAGCAAACATTAGCATATATTTGATTTTGAACAAATCAGATTTCACTTAAATTCTCTCAATTCTCTCATAACTCAGAAGGGGCTCAATTATTCACAAGTACAATTGTGTTAGGTACCAATTAAAAAACACTTAGACCAAAAGTTGAATGTTTCAGAATGTTAAAAGTGTCAAAGAAACAACAACAGGGATTCTAGTAGTTGTTTTTCAACCTTAACGAGATGGCAGTTGCAACGGTTAAGTTTACTATAAAAAATTTCTTTAAAGGATAAAAACACCAGTGTTTGATTAATTTATTTATAGAAATACCTTTTTCGCTAACTTCAAGTCTTCTATCAAGTCTTCTTCTCCCTGGGAAAGTTCAAAGATAGCCTGTAAAAAAGGGCATAACACATTTCTTATTTAAACTGTACTCAATTTTAAAAGTTACTGCTGTAGCCTGTTGTATTAGTGCACAGCTACATTTTCTTGCTAAATTTAGCTGAAGAAAAAAATGTAGATTTCATCTAGGGATGTTAAGTTTCGATTAATCGGCTAATCAAGCAGTCAATGGAATTACCATTGACTACTTGATTAGCAGAGAAAGGGTGGGTGGGGCACTTGCAATCCCGGCTGCGCCTTTGTCTTTGAATGTAGCAAGAGCCCCACAGGGCTACATTTCAAAGGCAGAAGTGCAATAGTAGGAACTTGGGGCAAGCAGGATTGCTTGAGTCTTTGCTTGCCCCGTTTCCCTGCTGTGCCCCTGCCTCCCTGTGGAGATAGTGCTGGAGGGGTCCAGCTTTTAAGCTTCTATTCCCCCCTCCCACTCTTGCTGCCTCGGATAGAGGCGGGGGTGGGGAGGGTTACTAGTCAAATCAACTACTCAACTACCTGATAAGCATATGCTTATTGGGTAGTCAACTACTCGCTTATATCCCTAATTTCATCTATAAAAAAATCACATTTGTTAAGTATTACTTTTAAAGACATGTTTTGCAAGACTTCTCATGAAACAGTTCTTATCTGAAAAAGTTACAGAAGTACAGTATTTGGTTTGATAGGTTTCAAAACCAGAAGTTCATCTTATATGTTATGATATTTTGAGGCAACCAAACAATATCAAATATTTTTGGTAAAATAATCAGTGTTTTCACAGCTAATTATGTGAGTGTTCTGCTTGGTTTTTTTAAAAAACAGTTAGAAAAAGCAGATCCTTTGCTAATGGAAATGGACACAGGGGGGAGAGCAGGAAAGAAAGGCACAGATTTGTGCTGCAGACACAAAGTTTGCCTTGGTGAGCATGGTGACACCCATTTATCCCATAGGGATGGGAAGAGAAGGCAGTTGATAAAGAGCAATCCCACTACATTGTAGCCAGACAGACCCCCCCCCCCCCGTCACATCAATCTTGCTTGCCCTCTGAGATGTCTGTATACAGGGCAGAGAAGGAACAATAAGGAAAATCAGCATAGCCATTAAGCTTTGATCTGCTTTGATGCGAGATCAGGATATGCGAGTTTTTCTCTGACTGAGTAACGATTAAGGCAATAAGCTGAGCTCGAGGCTGCAAGAAGTGCCCGGCTGGCACCCATGTTGATACCAACACACACAGCCGTCCCTGGGAGAGGAATCCCCCACTGAGAAAAGAATGCCCAGTACTTCCAATTTAATCCTCTCAACTCTCTCTTACAAGTGTAAATTAAGTTCACAACTCCCTTGTAAGAACTGGTGTCACAAAAGACAGACCAGCACCATTTGGCATCACAGATAAGAAAAAGAAATACGTGACCCAATGGGTATAAAGATGGGTACAGCAGCGCACTCACTTTTGAGTGTCAATCTACCCTCTACCTGCTGGTCGGGTTAGGTGTTTTGACCTCCCGAGGTTCCATGGAGACGCCCACCTCGTATTTTCGTCTTTCCGAGGAACTGAGGGACCGATCCTGGCCTGACACGCTGGGACCGAGCGACGCAGAAGGGGGTAAAAATTGTACCCGTATGTGTCCTTTTGTTTTAGTGCATGCATAGAATAGAGCTCTTTAAAGATTAAGCTGTCATTTGGTACCATTATTTTCTATTTCCTATCTTTATTTTTCTTTGTAACCATTTTTTTCCAAGATCTATATATACATATATATTTGCCAGCAGTTAAGAAATAGAATAGCCATTGCAACCATATGATTTATAAGCTTCCTCAATAAACCTGTAACTGTTTAAGCTTTAACCTGACTCCTTCAGTTGCTGTAACAGAACCAGGCACAATTTAAAAGAACTTCAGCCGGTCTTAAGGGACAGATATAGGGAGAGTTTGGGCATTTGGATTTGTGTCACTCCCAGGTGGCAGATTCACTGGGGCACCTATCAGTCTTTCCCTAAGGCTGCCCGCTGCGAAGGAATTACGAATTCTAGCAGCTGAAATCTAAGATGTTATAAGCTCTCCCTGTAAACTTATTGGGCGCCCATCAACCTCCTCCAGGTTGCCCGCTGCAAGGGACCCCGGTCCCAGCAGTTGAAGTCTCGGGTGTATAGCACATACACACTGCCCTGACCGTCGGCTGAAATACATCCACCATCTTCTGTCCGTCAGGTATCCCGGACAATGAAAGAGTTTCTTGTCCTACATATTACCAATGAATGGATGGAGGAGACAGATGCAATGTTTCAACTTGTGAGAGTCCCATTAAACACCATCAATTTTCTAATGCATAGCTCTGCTCTAAGGCTTTTTAGATACTTTCTGGATATTCCTTGGGATGACAGCCCACTCTTCAAGTGATTTTCCCCCAACATGCAGCATGTATTCAAATCTCAGATTTTCTCTGAGAATTCAGAATACAGGTGAAGATAAAAAGGGAAAAAGAACAGTAGTGATAGGATAGGGAGTCTGTTATAGACCACCAAATTAAGAGAAGGAAATGGATGAGGCATTTTTCAAGAAGGTAACAAGATTAGCTGACATGAGCTAGTATTAATGAGGGGGATTTCAACTTCTCTGAAATCTGTTGGAAGATATACAGCAAAACTCACTTATCATGGGTGGGCCCAAATCTCCTGCGCCCCCCTTGTCCACACTCTTCACTGGCCCAGGCTAGGACCACATCAGGAGTGGTGGTTGCGGAGCCTTGGTATGGGGCAGAAGTACAGCCCCCAGCTGGTAGCTGGGGCCAACGTCCTGGACTGTGGGTAGCAGAAGAGTGGCTGCCACTAGGACCTGGGGCTGGCAGCTGGATGTAGGAATAGAAGGCATATTGATCAAATATGCAGATGAAACAGTGTTCAAGGGGTATAGCTGCAAATACTTTGGAGGATAGAGCAAAAAGTCAAAGGGATATTGATAAAATGGAGAACTTGGCTGTAGACCACAAAAGTGAAATTTAGCAAAGAAGTGTAAGGTGCTAACTTAAAAAAAAATGCCAATATACAGAATTTGGGGGGGGGGGGGAGGGAAGAATAACTGGATTGGTAGCCACACTGTTGATAAGAATCTAGGAGCGATGGTGGATCACAACCTCAAGATGAGTCAATGTGATGCTGTTACAAAAAAAATGCAATTTTGGGTGCATTAAGAGAGGCATAACATGCAAGGCACAGGACGCGGAGCTGGTTAGGCCACAGCAGCAATCTAGTGTCCAATTACATAGAAAGAATATCAAGAAACTGGAAAGGATCCAGCGGCAAGTAACAGTGATAATTAGAGGGATGGGATAAAAGCCATATGAGCAAAGACTGAAGGGACTGGGTACGTTTATTTTGGAAGTGAGGAGATGGGAGGGAGGAGCGCATGCCAGAGGTACTCACACGCTTGAAAAGCTGACGTAACAAAAATAGAGAAAAGTTGTCCTTTGTAACAAGTGAGATCAAGAGGTAATGGGTTCAGATTACAGCACAGGAAATTTAGATTAAATCTCAGGCAAAACTTCCTAACTGTAAGAATAGTACGACAAAGGAACAAACTGCTTAGGGATGTCATAGAAGCTCCTTTACTGGAGGTTTTAAAAAAGTGGCTGGATATCTGTCTTGGATGATTTAGTTTTGACAAAAGTCCTGCATCATAGCAGGTTAGATTAGAGGATCCTTATGGTCCCTGCTACCCTTATGGATCTATGAATTAAGGAGGCTCCAGAATTTGAAAATCATGTTTGCACTGATGCACAATGGGCAAGAAGTTTTTAGTCTCAAACCTTTGAGGCTCTGATTTAACCAGTATGAGCACATGACAATTGCACTTCTTGATCCTGAATGAAGAAACAGAAATTTATATATACACTGTTGACTAGAAAAGGTCAGCTTTCATTTCTGGGAAGGGTGCCATAAGAGCACAGCTAGGATAAACGGTGCAGGTGACATCCTTGAATCCTGGCAACATTTCCCTCCATGCCCATCTTGGGATGGTCTGCAGCCAGACAGCAACAACCAGCGGAGGCTCTGAGTGCATTACACTATAGGGTGTCTCCACAATACAGGCAACATAAGTTCCAAAAAACATGGACATATAGCAAAATGACGAAGCATGGAATTTTTTTCCCCTGTGGCTGACTTCTGTTTGCATGAATTGGTCTTCCCTCCCCCCATGCAACGTAAGAGAGGGGAATGGGAGGACTTAACATGCAACACTTCCTACAAGCACCAACAACGTTAGTGCAAATCCGAAGTATACCCAGGCAACATAGTGGGGACGCCCTGTACTTCAGATTATCATCTACATCACTACCAGTGGACCTTCTAAAATGGAGATCTTTGTGCCAGGGTCTGTACCTAAAAGAGACCAATGTAGATCCTTGATCAAGGACTAACTTCTGCTGAAAGCTCATTGCCTTCCTGTGTGCACGCAGTACTTAGCATGTACATCATTCTGACTGTGGCCACGATGGTAGCACAAATAAAACAACCTCCATCACCCAAAACATGCACACCCACACAAACAACTCTAATCTCACATATCAATGTTACTACATAAGAATTATCAAACAATTTTGTTCTTTATCTAGAATGGTTTCCAACAATGGTCTTTATAATGAAACCCGTTCCACTGAACTCAATGGAAAAAAATCTCAGACTCAAGTGGAACCAGGATTTTACTATGTAATTTCAAATACTGAGCTAATGTTTACTAATTTACCATCATCCCTCAATTCCATGTTTTAGTCCAGTGTTTCCCAAATGATAGGTCCCAACCCACCAGTGAGTTTCTAGATGGTCGTCACATCCAGGGCCAGATTTTTCTAGCGAACACAAACATACGGAGGAGCTCCCAGACAGCGTTCCTGCTAAGATTTTCCCATCCATGAGCAGAATGAGTTTTGTCCTGTGCGCGAACAATGAGATCACATGAGCTTGTTCGGATGGGAGTGTAGCACCCCCACCACCTTGTGGGGAGAATTTCCGACGTGCCCCCTGTCCCAAGGAGCACTGCTCCATGGGAATCCTGTGTGCAGAGTAGGGGCTGTCCAAAGCTGCTCCTCACAGGGCTGGCCTGAGAGTCCCCTCCTGGGGAAGAGGGAAGTTGTTGCCAGTGCCTAAGGTTTGCAGGGAGTGAGGTGTTGGAGGTGGGCAGTGACATGTAGGGAGCAGGTGGGCACACAGAGGGTTGGAGGGCAGGGGGCTATAAGGGGCGGGGAGGGGGGAGAAAAAGAGAGGTGCAGGAGGCCCCAAGCCCCAGGAGCAGCCACACAGCAGTCCAGCTCCAGCTTCCTGGGCTGGCTGCATGGCAATCGGGAAGCCACTTTGCAGCCCTGAACACAACACCAGCTCTTCACCATGCAACTCCCGCTTCCTTCCAAGCAGGCCTCTGACGGGCCTAGCCCAAGCAGCGCCCCCCCAGCCAGTCCCAGCCCTCTGAGCAGTCCCAGCATCCCCCCACCATGCAGCAGGTCCCGGCTTCAGTTGCCAGAGCAGGCCCCAATCCATCCCCTCCCACCAAATGGCGGGAAGGTGAGTGCTGCTAAAGGAGGTGGGCAGATGGAGAATTTTTTGTGCACAGCCATGCACCTTTGGGGGAACTAAGGTCCCGGAGGGAGAGGTGTTTGAGTATTGGCTCACATCTTACTGGGGTGGGTCTTGGATGTGTAGAATTGCAGTGTTGCGCAGTACTCCAAGATTGAGAGGCAGCCAGGCCAAACCTGAATGGCATTTGCAATATCGTGTGCCAACAACCAGTTTCCAAAGTGGGGATCTCTGCCCAGCTCTGCAGGAAAGGGGTCACCACTGTAGGCAAGTGTGGACTGGGCTCATTCTCCAACTCTACATAGGCCTCCACACCAGGCCACAGGGATTAGGGTTGGGTTACAGTGACAGAAGGCACATATTTGTAATGGGCTGCAAAAAGACAAAATGTAGTTGGCGGATTGCCTTAGTAAAGTGTTTGAGAATCACTACTCTAGACAAAACTGTAATTTGAAGTTGAGAAAATTAGAAATACTAGTACCTCTTGACGCTTGATTTCTTTGGATGTAAGCATCTGATTGACACAAACATCAAAGGTCTCACTCCACAGCTTACTGTCCCTTCGTTTTGTGCTAGCCGGGGGCACATTTCGAGACCACTGTCGTGGAGTGAACAGATCAGGGCGACTGTCACTACGGAAACTGATAGAACGCTAACAAGACATAAAAGTAACACAAATGTTAGAGAGATCAGTTTGCTCATGTTTCATTTCAGATTCTCCAAAGCAAAACTAATATGTTAACAGGAGATACTTGCATATTTGTGCAAATCAGATTAAATGGAACAGGTGGATATAGCTATCAATTTTTCCAAATTTGTTGAGGCTATTGGCTCCATAACCTTTTTTAATACTAGGAACATAAGAAACATATGTTGTGGTCCATCTGTAGTTCAATAACCTGGTATATATCTGTTCTCAATCCTTAGTTTGTATAAGACTAATATGTACATTATATGTAACGCAATCATAAGAACAGCCATAGTAGATCAGATCAAACTTCCAAACAGCTATCAATGCTAGGTGCTTTAGAGGCAATGAACATAAACAGGTAGTCATCAAGTGATCATCCCTGTCATCCATTCCCAGCTTCTGGCAATCCCATTAGCCCAGATCTGCATATTCAAGCAAGAATTTTAGATATAGATTCAGCTGTTGTAGTTCAGGCCTAATCTTCAATATTTTTATTAGGCTGAATAATTTTACAACTTCAATTTATGATAAGATTTTTTCTAAATGTTCCAGGAGTCTGTCTTTGCACCACAATTCCATTCCTCACAACTAACAAGACAACATTTTGCTATTAAAGTAATTAACTGGTATTGAATACAAAAGGGCTACACCCAGATTTGTTATACTAGTTGCCCAGTATATTCCAATGTAACTTGGATACTAACTAATATAAAGGTAGTAAATAATTATATTTCCTAAATAAATTGTTGCGTTATATTTAGTTTATCCTTTTACAGATTTATAGAAGAAACAATTCCATATATTATTTTGGAAGAAAGATTCAGGTATTGCAATATCAAACATGGTCCATGTTAAGGATGTTAAGAGGTGGATAACATCAACTAATCGTGTAGTTGATACAATCTGTATTGACTACAGGATTAGTTGATAAAGGGAAGGAGCTCTGTTCTGTCTCATGCCAATCCAGGAGCTACCCCATTGGAGCTCTGTAATTTAAATGTAGTTGGAGCTGGTACGCAAGCAGCCCAGCTCCTATTACAGTGAACCTGCAGAGGCGCAATAGGAGAAGGTCCTGTACCTGGCGCGAGCCAGGACTGCTGAAGCTCTGCATTTTAAATGTAGTACAAGCCAGACAGCTCTTACTACACTTAAAATGCAGAGCTGCAGCAGTTCTAGACTGGCACAAGCCAGGCTTGCTCAGTCCCAGCTGCTGCACACAGAGGCTGCTTTGTAGGAGCTTTCCCTACTTGCCTTTCAGAGGCACCTAGGGTTGCCAGATGGTTGAAACAATACCAAACACCGCCCCCCCCCCCCCAAAAAAAATCACTGGGAAAAAATTCTGTTGGGGGGGGGGGGGAAGAGGCGGAAAGAGACCAAGGTTGTTGAGGGTGAAGAAAAAAGAAAAAAAAGGGGACTTAAGAAAAACAATTTTTTGTCACGTTTAAGAGTAAGTGCAGAGATAGGAACGGGGGAGCAGTTAAGCACTAAGACACCCCCCTCCCCCAGGTCTTTTGGCCGGCACCCATTTCGTGCCAGCAGCCTTGGGGAACCAGATAAGCATGGGGGTTGGGGGATTGCGGGTGGTGGAGTTTGGGGGGAGGGGATGCCGGGTGCTAATTGTTTGTAGGGTTGCCAGGTGCCCGGCATTTTCACCTCGTGTCCGTGGAAAACTTCAGAATACCGGACAGCTCAGGTGTCCAGTATTCTCTTACTTTTTTTTTTTTTTTTTTTTTTAACTGGACAGGAGCGAAAATACTGGACTGTCCAATTGAATACCAGACACCTGGCAACCCTGGAGGCAGCAGCGCTGGGGGGCCGCGGGGGGGGGGGGGGGGAGAAATGGGAGGAGAAGCAGCATTGCAATGATGGTGCTGAGGGGAAGTGGCTTTTAAGCCGGCTCTCTCCTCCCCTCCCCAAACTTTTGTTTCCCCTCTCCCTTCCTTGCTGCCTCTGTATCAGGCCCCCAAACAGGCCCCTGGCCTCCTGGGAAGGTCCCCCAAGCCAATCCCAATCCCCTGAGCAGCGCCTGCCCCCCACCCACCACATGTCCCTGGTTGCCAAAATAGGCCCCAATTCCCCTCCCACCATGCAGCAGGTCTGCACCCCTCCCCTCCCACATGGCCTCAACCCCCTACTTTCAGCTGCCTCCTCACCACGCAGCCTCAGCTGGCTCCGGCCCGGAGCAACCACCTGCCGCGCCACTCACTTCCACTTGGCACCTTAGTGGGAACTATGTTGCCAAGTAATTTTTTTAAAACCATTGTTTAAAAAAAAATAAGAGCACAACAAAAACCTGTACAACTTCATCAAAAAAATCTGTCAAATACATGCACACAATGCAAACTAAAAATCAATGGATACTGAAGGTATATTCAGGAAACCAACATTTATCTCCTGAAGTCTAAATTATACCTTATAAATACCTTCTACCATATATATCACAAGTCAGTTTCAAATGCAGCCCCATGCAACTGATAGTATGAGTACTTAAGAGCACAACAGCTGTTGAAGGCCCTGAAATAAAATCTTGCCAAAAATCTCATTCACTTTTCACATTCCTGTTAACTGGAACTAATGGAGCCTTTGTTTCAGAATCAGACCAAATTTTTCTGAGGCAGAGGCAGACTGTGGGTGAGATTTATATCCCATTTCCCAAGGGATTACAAGCATCTCTGCTCTAATCACACTACAGTATACCTACAGGATAAAACATACCAAGATGAGTTCAAACATCTTGCCTCTCCCCCATGTCCATAAATGCTGTTTTTGTATGCAGAGGTATGCACTTTTAACAACATATTTAAGGAATACCACAGATACATTGCTAACCAAATGCTGGCTTGTTTGCTTTCTAGATAAACTATTACTGCTTTTTTCATGGTCTTTTACTCTAAGTATTTATCAGAAGAATTCCAGGTGGTCTGCCAATGGGTAGGGGGAGTAATGTGAGCAATTGTCCTGTAGCAGTGACTGGAGCCCTGGTCCCATTACACTGCTGCCAGCATGCTATGCTACACACAGAGGAGTGCTAAGGGCTGAGCAGTAGGAGCAGAGTGCCACACTTCCAAGCTGCCCTCAACCTCCCCCCGCTTTCCACAGTCAGCTCTGCACGTTCCATAAGCAGGGAGCTAGCCCCACCCTCTCCTTGCCCGGTGGCCAGCAAAGGCTGTTGAGCCTACTGAATTCCAGCATAGAAATAGTTTTATTTTTCATGTCCAAAATTAAGCACAACTGGTAGCTGAAGCAGTGTTAAGTTTTTTGAATAGAAATTATTTCTTACTTAAATAAAAGATATTTTATTCATTCTTGCTCTTCAGAGAGCTTAAAATCTATAGTGAATTATAGAACAAAGTTAAGTGTACTCTCTCAAACGCCTACTGTTTTAGTGGGGAAAATGGCTCTGACAAAACACTGAATGCCCACTAGGAAGTGCTCAATTGACTCAGCTCCTTGTAAAGTCACTGAGAATTAAGATACCCATCTTCTGGCAGGGGATATGCAATATTTTGTAGGATCCAGTCCTACTTCAGTCTCCAAGCAACTGTATATAGTGCACATGTAAGTTGAAAAAAAAACAAAACCTAAAAACAAAGCAGAATATCTTCAGAATAAAATGTATATTTGAATTGCATTGTTATTTGATTGCTTGAAATACTTAAAATAGACAGCTTTGAAATTTGGCTCCAAGACCTATCTTCTATCACCCAACTTTTTGTCCACTGAAGGTCAAAGTTCATCATTAAGAGTGACAATAAAGAAAGTGGACTTTTTTTTTTGAAACCACCACACACACACACTCACTCGCCCACTACACATACTCTCCCTGTCAAAAATAAAAATCAATGGAAATTGTATTTTTTCCCCACCAAAATTCCAAACTCAGAGAATTCTATTAGAGCGCTTAGACTTTCCCTAACAGCTCTAATAGAATTCCATGATTCCATGAGTTTGGAACTTTGATGGAAAAACAATAAAATTTCCATTGATTTTTATTTTTGACAGGGAGAGTATGTGTAATGGGTGAGTGAGGTTTTGTTTAAAACAATGAAACAAAACACAAAAACAAAAAACCCCAAGACTACTTTCTATATTCTGATGAAATTTTATTTTTTTCCCCATCAAAATTCCAAACAGAGAATTTCTCTAACAACTCTAATAGATAAGCATAGGTTGGGGGTAGGGGACAGTTTGTTTGGGTTTAGCATTTAAGCTAAACACACTAATATTGTATGGCAAAGCTTGGCTTTTTCCCCTAGTCATTTCAATATGATGAAGAACTACAGGGGCAGAGAGGTGGTTTGAGAGGGAGGGATTTTAATTTTTCAATTTCCTGGCTCATCGGCCATGGATTATCTTACACTATAATGCATCATTTTAAAATATGTCATTTAAAAGTACACGTCAAAGATACCTGAGAATATGGATAGCCACCATTTTAGATATACCTATAAAACGAACACCTTCTCAGGTAACTGAACTATGCACATATTTTTAATATTGGTTTATCTCTGTCCTGACATCAAGAATGGTATTCGTTTGCTGTTTGCTCCTTAAAGATTTCACAAGAAACATAAGCATTCTACGACAGAAAATTACAGTGGTGAATGACCACAGAGTTTTAACAGCACCAGAGCTATTTAACTTGCCATTACAAAGGCTTCCCCTGTACATTACCACTGCATTTTTTATTGAGGAAAAAAAGTTTTTCATTTTCTCCTTAAACTGCTCAGAGGTACATGAGATAATGAGACATGCATAAATATACAGATATACAAAATAAATTTTGAAAAACACAGCCCTAAAAACATGTGACAGCACATCTATGCTTCTTTTATTGAAATGCAGATCTGAATACTCAACACAGAAATCTAGTGTTATCTTACCTGAAGTGTTTGACTAAACCGCTTTAATGGGGTTGCCCGCACAGGAGGAATGAGGCTTGCTAGTGATGTAACCCTAGATAGAGGCTTGACCCGTTTGTTGCTAGGCTCCTGTAATTAAAAAAAAAAAAAAGTAGGGGTATGTTAAAGTCATCAGAAAAACATTTATGCTAATTGTTAATTTTTTAATGTGAGCAAAACAGACACACAGCTATGGTAGTAAACAAATAATTCAAGTCTGTAATGATGACAATGACAGATTGTCCTTGCTCCTCGCCTACAGATCTGAGACATGGCTGAAACATCATATAGTAGGCAGAAGTAGTGGCATCACTGAGAAAGACAGAAAGAAGCTCTCTCCATATATAGTAAGTATTCTTTTACTAAGATACTCCTTTTAAAATGGTTTGTTTTGAGGGTGGAGGAAGTGCCCCTCAAACTGAAAAATGCTTTGCTGCTTATGCATATTATGATGACCTTGTCATTGAAGGGAACATGTACAAATACAAAAAGTTCAAGCTTCATGGTTTTTTTCCTCTGTCCTTGAAAGTATGTAGTTCTGCATTTTGTTAACATGCTATACTGAAAAGTACAAATTAAAACAAAACAATTTGTGCCGTATTTATATTTACATGTAAATATGAATATAGGTGAATAATCATATAGATGTTTACAAAATACATTTAAATGAAATAAGACCACTTTTCAACAACAACCTACTGTAAAAACAGTTTTCTTCCCTCACACACTTAGGCTTCTAGAATGCCTGCTTTTTATGAAGACATTACAGTATTCCATTTGTTTTGCATACAAAAAATGAAAATGTTCGCAATAACTGCAATACAAGGAAAGATTATAATAAATATGTAAAAACAGGAAAAAAAAAAGTTACCCTTGTCTTGCTAATCTCCATCTGACATTTAATGGATCTTGAACAGCACAAGGAAAATGCTACCTTTGATAGAAACAGAGCCAGACCTTCCAAACGAAGTAAAAAACCCATCCAACATCATATTTTAAGTACATCCTACAGCAGTTCATCTTTCCTTTTCAGCCATGTTCATAAAGTTTGTGTAGGCATCCTAGCCTACAGTTTTCTAGACAAATCCTTAGGAGAAAGTACCATGTCATCCATACTATCTTTTTGCTCACAGGTATGAATCCTTTTAGAGATGGAAATTTACCATCCTTCCTGGTATTTAGAAAAATCCCAGAAGTAGTAACTCACGATTTTCATTACTGGTCACCATTATTCTGTTTCATTAGCACAGCTACACAGACGAAAAAGGAGAATCAGCAAACACTGAAATTTATTTCTCAGCAGGCAGAGTTGGAACTCCATAAACACCTCCTGAAATGCAGGACCAAAATGCCCCCGCAACCTGTATTAAAAATAATCCATTTCCCCACACATGGAATGTGATGCTAAAATCATTTTAGCACCTCCCCCTAAACATCAGTCTGTATTCTTATATTCATCATGAAGGTGCCATTCAGAGTCTTTCCTTTCCAGCAATCATCTCTTTGACACAGCTTTTTTGAAGGAGCACTTTTTTCTTTTTTTAACATCACTGCAGCATGACTGGCATAATGAACACACCACAGAGAGTCTTTCAGCTTCGACTGTAATTCTCCTCTCACTGGTGCCTCCGTGATCAGCGGTATTGTTTATTTTTGAAATTCATATTGACAATCCACTAGCCTCTCATGATAGAGACTGTTTGTCATTAATCACACTGCACTGCAGTGAGAGTACACAGAAGTCCCAAGGCAAACCGAGTGCTACAGAGGCTACTTAGGCATATACTATCTCTAATATTACTGGAATCTGTTATTTAGAACTATGCAAACGAAAGAATTAGGATAGCAAAAAAGAAAACATATCTTCCTAGAAATTAGGCAGAGGGAACCCTTGAGAGAGGATTCTCCTCTCCCTATTACTGTATCATATTCTACAAGCTTTAGGGGGTAGCCGAGTTAGTCCCTAGAAGTTGCACTTTATAGATGAATGGAGTAAAGGGGTTGGGCCCACAAAAGCTGATGATACCATCAACATGTTTTGTTAGTCGATAAAATGCTACCAGACCATGTGTTGTTCTTTAAGTTTATTTTCTACAAGGTTTGGCATAGTTTCTGCTCTGAATGTGGTCTTAGGTCAAACTGGAATTATGTTTCTGATATACTGACCTAAAGTCAGCTCTGGTGTAAAGTGATGTAATTTGGCCCCACACTGCATCATAGTGTAACCTGCTTGAAAGTTAGAATATCAGATTTCAATTAAAATCTATTAGAAGCCTTTATAATCTTTGTGCATATTAACAAATAACTCTTTCAATCTCAAAATTTAAATCCAACACATAATGAATACTAACAAATATTTTAGCAATGATATTGTAAGGCCCATTGAGAATTCTTAAGTAGGGTTGGCAACAATGTTCCTTCTAAATTTTTCCATCTATGTGCGGAATAAACGTTATGTGCACTGAGGCATGTGCAGATGTGCATCAACAGTAGACACACGCTGCTGGCTGTGGGTGCTCTGCTAGTCAGCTGGGCACCATTTGAATTTTTCCTGGGTGGCTGCCCAAATGCTCAGCTTTCAGGGAACACTGGTTGCCAAGTGTCTGGTTTTCGACAGGAATGCCAGGTTAATGAGGGATCTTAGTGGCTCTGGTAGGGTTGTTAAAAATCTGCTTGGCAGTGCAGTGGGGGCCAGAGACTAAGACTGGTTCCCTACCTGCCGTGGCTCTGTACATCTCCCATAAACAGCCACCAGGTCCTTTCAGCCTCTATACAGTGAGTCTCTGCATACTGCCTTCATCCCAAATGGAAGAAACATCAATGTGAGCTATGAAGATGGTGCATGCAAGCATTAGGGCAATACTCTGGTGACTGCTTCTTCCTGGTAGCAGTCATAAGCACTGCCAGGTCCCTCACCCTGAATCCTCTCCAGCACCACAAGCCCCTACACCTGCCCAGAATCTCCTCCCATACCCAAATTCTGTCTCAGAGCCTGCATATAACCCCCACCACTCATACACACAACCCCTTGACCAGCCGAGCCCCATCCTGCACCACAAACATCTCATCCCCATTCTCACATCCCAGTCCATGCTCAATAGCTGGAGCCCTCACCTCCTGTCTGCACACCAACTCCCTGCCCCAACCTGGAGCCTTCACCTCTCCCTCCCACCACCTCAACCTGGCAGAGTGAGAGAGAGTGGGAGAAAACAAGTAAATTCTTATTCTTTTGTGTCTCTTTAGTGTCTTCTAGAGGACCATTGGGATTCCCTCCTTCAGGAATGTCTGAAACTAGTTGATAGAAAAAAATGTCAAGACCCACTTTGAATACTCAGTGTTTGCATGCACGTGCAGTTTATTAATGGCTATACAAAGCCTGCAGGTAAAGGGCTCATGATTTTCTCAACTCCCTGGGATTCATAAACCTGAAAACACCGTGTAAATTGATACGCAGCAACAAGTAAACTTGGAGAAGATTATCCAGTGAAAAAGAAAAAAAAATCCTGTTTCATTTGGAAGATGGGGGGGAGGGGAGAAAAAAAGAGAAAAAGTGTAAATGAATTAAAGGTACCCCCTGTTCCTTCCCTAAACTGTCCTCACACTATCCGAACACTTCCCCTTCTTCCACGTGGGGCTGCAGGAGTTATTTTACAGTTCCAGCAAGAGCAGAGGGAAGACCTAGAAACATGTTCTTTAACCTTTTAAAAATAAACCATTTCACTATTCTGCAGGGGATTGTGAGGACTGCTATTGGAAATCTGTGTTCTTACACTCAAACTGCTTAAGGAGACAACATTTTCATTAGTCTCTACTGCAGAGCCTAACTGCAGCAGATGTTAAGAAGAAGAAATCAATCTAGCTGTTTCTGCTAGGGGCTGCTTCAACCAAAGGAGGACAGGATAGGACTACAGCTGCTAGCTGTAAGAGAGACAGACATTGTCAGAACCTCTAACAGTCACCAGAGTCAAAATAAACTGACTAGGTCACATATATGTGGGTTTGTTCTTTGAAGTCTTATTCCTCCCAATATATGGATCCATTTTACCTACCACACTGAATTCATTTATTTCTTATATCAAACCAGATTAAACCAAATAGGCGACAGATTTTTATCACAATCACTGGAAGCTATAGAACGGAAAGAAGTCATACAAACAAGTTTAAGAATAAAATCAAACTGAATTACTCTGAGTCCTGGAAACACTACAGATCTATTTTAAGAATTAACACTGCAGTGTCAGAGACCCTGGAAAATAAATACAGGGTATCCATCTACATATTAGAGTTAAAGAAGGAATTGCTTTGAACCTTCTTGAAAACAAGTTTTTTTGCATACTAGTTGACAATTTGGGACTATGTCTGGGACAAATTATGAATGCCATGTTGCTCCTTGTTGGTTTTTTTGTTATGAGAATGTCATTTATGACTATAAACTTCATTGCAACTTTCACTTTGCTTTGTAACCTCCATGCTGGTTCAAGACAGGTAGGTAGTGATAAAAACCAATATTCTCTCTAATCTTTTCCATCCACATGTGGAATCCTTTTTTATGTATAGAGAGGCATGTGTACCACTAGTAGAAACAAACAAACAAAAAATCTAGCTATGCGTGCTCTGCTGGTTAGCACACGAATCTCGCCTGAGTGGCCACACAAATGTACAGTTTACAGAGGATACTGGTAAAAACTCATCTAATTACAGTCAAATTCTGGGCAGTGTGTGCTCATGCTAGGGAGGGAGGTCAGCCGAGGCTGGTTCAGATATATCACCACATTGAGAGGAACAAACAAACAAGTTAGAACAGAGGAGATAAGTTCCCTAGAAATATGAAACTTCGCTTATTTACAGTAATGGTCTAATGGTACTGTATCATACCGCATAGCTTTTGCTTTAAACACAACACACTCCCTCTAAAAATAAACCTTGATTTACTAAAACCCAGAGTAGATGTAGACCACTGCACAGGAAAGGGAAGAAGTAGCCGAAGAGAGTTCTAACATCTCATAAGATTAGCATTCTGCTCTTGGACAGCTAGAAAATTCACTTTTTTAAAAAAATGTGCACTGAGGCACATGTAAATGTGTACTTCCAGAAGAAACAAATAACCTAGCTGTGGGTGCCTAGGAGCCCCAGATGGTAGCCACCTCCTCATGTGGCCCTTCCGCCAGCTTCCTCCCACATAGCAGTTCAGTCCTTTCTGCTCTTTGTTCTATTGCATAATGAATTAGGAAACGATCATTTAAAAATGTGGCAACAAAAAGAAAAGTTGCACATCTATTTTTGAAGTTGCATAAATCATATTACATGCAGACTCCTGCTTAACAATCCAGGCCCTAATATTTAAGACCCTATTCTTAGCATTTAAATTACTACTTAAGCCATTTAAAGTTAAGGATGCTTGGCACCTTGGAAAATACAGCTATTATATTCTTGCATGTTACAGAGTTATGGTTTGCTCTTCACTCAGCAAAACAGTAATATGATATGCAGATAGAAAAGTCTGAGGCCAGGGCTAAAAGCTCTTCCTGTCATTAAAAACTCAACCACAATAAAAGGTTACTTTTTTACTGGTTTTCTTAAAGAATAGGAATCCCCTAAAGTTCAAGTATGAGCCTGCCTGTCAAACTGAGTTACATTTATTTCATAATATTAATTTTCTATGTGGTCTCATTCTGCCAGGCCCCCTACAGCTTCCTAATTTCCACATACTGTTGGGGGAAAGCACTCTAAGTCAGTTTTAAGTTTTCTTACCAGAACCCCATCCCACCTCTCATATTCATCTTATATCTTCTGCAGAATTACAAAAACAATGACCTGGATAACATGCAAGAAAGCCCATATCATATAGAGGACCAGATGCCATACAATAGGTGTTTATTTGGCTTGATACCAAATTCTGATATTTATTTTGATGAGCTCTTCTAGGCAGTGTAGTAATTTTCCCCTTAACAATTAAAGTCTGAGTGTATAAGAGCTGCTCACATAATTGCTTTTCCACCTGACTCCCTGCACTTCTTATCAGCAACTTCAACAAAGGGACTATGTTACATGACTGGTGTTGAATTTGACAAACAAGGGCAAACAATCCCGAGTGGGGATGTAAATATCCCTCTAAAAAGTTAACAGGTTAAACAATATACTTTTAATCATGTAATGGTTAATTGAGGTCCAGGCAGCCCACCATGGGCAGGGGCTCCTCCAGCCTGGCCTTCTGTAGGTGTGGGGAGGGGCAGCTCCAGCTGGCTGGGCTGCAGCAAGGGGGGGGGCTGCAGCAGGAGTGGGGGGAGGGCTGCAGCCGCCCCCCCCCAGTTAACCATTTACCTGGTAAGTATGCCAGGAAGGCTAATGCTTACCTGTTAACTGGTTAACTTTTTATATCCCTATCCCCGAGGGGTCATTCATTATACCTTTGTAATGGACATTGTCACTAACATATTCTATTCATTTTTCCGATTTAGCATATTTTCTTTATAAAATCATAAAGTGCCAATCGAAACCTTCTAAATAAACTCAGCATTTTAAAAATATAATCATCATCCCAAAACCTTCATCAGTACAGGTTGCAGATGAAACCTCTCAACATATCCAGTAAAATAAATGAATCCATGCCAATTTCATTAACAAAGCCTCTTATCCAATAAATCATGGGAAAGTGTACTTATCAGTACAGTATTGACACCTTTGGATCTACCAATTTTTGAAATAAAAAAAGATTCTGCACAAACCCATATGAATTTTTGTTGTGTTTTTCTTCTTGTCACATGATCAAAATACTCTAGTTACCTTTGTTTTTATGCTACCCACATTTTCTGTGTAAATCTAGTAATCTAGGTGTTTACAGTATTAACTCCTTGACAGTGGAGCACTCATTACTGGTAAAAGGATTCATTCTGGAAAACAAAAATTAGCCTCAAAAGAGTTAACCATGTTTCTAAAAGCTGAAACAGTGCAGTGTCTTTGTTTCAAACAAAATCCACAAGTGTTGCCAGTAAAATAAAACAGAACCACTCTGTTTCAGACACTATATTTCTGGCAAGATTTCCATACCCATTTACTTTAAAAGTTATTAGTTTTTTGTCAACATTATAAGAGTATGTCAACATTTGTCGTGGCAGACAGCCCAAAATTATTTTATTAGTCTGCTACTGGTTAAATTGGCGTAGGATTAAAAAGTTCTAATAAATATCCTCAAATATTGGGAGTTCAGCAGAAAACCACATTGAAGTTCTGTTCCACAGGATATTACAAATACTTAACCTTCAGCAAAACTATATATACATACACACACAGTACAATAGCGTCTCTCTTAGTACAGCAAATATTTTACCTAACAGTAAATTAAGCCATGCTTAGGCAGTGTTTATATTGATTTAGAAAAAGAGGGAAAGAGAATTAACTCTTCAATCAGTAAGAGCAGATAAGCTAACTCTAGGATCCTAACATCTCCAGTGCAGTCAAACAGCCCCTTAGCTTGAGGCAGCTGGCATGGGGGCCCGGCCAGCCCTGGATTTTCAATTGCAATGTAGACATACCCTATTAAATCAACAGCAGAACTGGAAAATGAGCTTCACAATGGCAGAATAACTAACTGATTGATGTTCTAACCCCATACAATTCTCAGGGCTGGTCTACGCTATAAAGTTAGGTTGCCCTAGCTAAACTGTTCAGCTTAGAAAGCCCACTTGGTATATTTTTAATTAATTACCAAAGATTTACCTTTGTCTCCTGATAGCTTATAAATAAATGCTCCATGTTTAAGTACTGTTCACTCTTGTAGAGCTGCAGGCAGCAGTAGGGTGTGGGGATGTATGTAATATACAAACAGCCTGACATATTATTGCAACCATTAGGAACTTATCCTTAATTGCCTACACAAATCCATCCCAAATCATCGAAAAATCCATCGACCTGCAAGGACCTCCAGCAGTCCAAAAAGGAGGGTGAGGAGGGAAAGAGACAAAGAAGAAAGATCAAACTCACAGCGTAAATAATCCATTTAATAGAATAGTAGGTCTGGAAGGGACCTCAAGAGGTCTTCGAGTCCAGACCCCTGCCCTCATGGCAGGACCAAGTACTGTCTAGACCATCCCTGGTAAACATTTATCTAACCTACTCTTAAGTATCTCCAGAGATGGGGATTCCATAACCTTCCTGGGCAATTTATTCCAGTGTTTGACTACCCTAACACTTAGGAACTTTTTCCTAATGTCCACCCTAAACCTCCCTTGCTGCAGTTTAAGCCCATTGCTTCCTGTTCTATCCTAAGCGGCCAAGATGAACAAGTTTTCTCCCTCCTCCTTATGACATCCTTTTAGATGCCTGAAAACTGCTATCATGTCCCCTCTCAATCTTTTCTTTTCTAAACTAAACAAACCCAATTCTTTCAGCCTTCCTTCATCGGTCATGTTCTCTAGACCTTTAATCATTCTTGTTGCTCTTCTCTGGACCCTCTCCAATTTCTCCACATCTTTCTTGAAATGCGGTGCCCAGAACTGGACACAATACTCCAACTGAGGCCTAACCAATGCAGAGTAGAGTGGAAGAATGACTTCTCGTGTCTTGCTCGCAACACACCTGTTAAAGCATCCCAGAATCATGTTTGCTTTTTTTGGAACAGCATCACACTGCTGACTCATTCAGCTTGTGGTCCACTATAACCCCTAGTTATCCTTTTCTGCCATACTCCTTTTCTGCCGTACTCCTTCCTAGACAGTCACTTCCCATTCTGTATATGTGAAACTGATTGTTCCTTCCTAAGAGGAGCACTTTGCATTTATCTTTATTAAACTTCATCCTGTTTACCTCAGACCATTTCTCCTATATGTCCAGATTATTTTGAATTATGACCCTATCCTCCAGAGCAGTCGCAACCCCTCCCACCTTGGTATCATCTGCAAACTTAATAAGCGTACTTTCTATGTCAATATCTAAATCGTTGATGAAGATATTGAACACAGCCGGTCCCAAAACAGACCCTTGCGGAACCCCACTTGTTATACCTTTCTAGCAGGATTGTGAACCATTAATAATTACTCTTTGAACACGGTTATCCAGCCAGTTATGCACCCACCTTATAATAGCTCCATCTAAGTTGTATTTGCCTTGTTATTGATAAGAATATCACGCGAGACCGTATCAAACGCCTTACTAAAGTCTAGGTATACCACATCCACCGCTTCTCCCTTATCCACAAGACTCATTATCCTATCATAGAAAGCTATCAGATTGGTTTGACATGATTTATTCTTTACAAATCCATGTTGGCTGTTCCCTATAACCTTGCAACCTTCCAAGTGTTTACAGCTGATTTCCTTAATTATTTGCTCCATTATCTTCCCTGGCACAAAAGTTCAACTAACTGGTCTGTAGTTTCCTGGGTTGTTCTTGATTCCCTTTTTATAAATGGGCACTATATTTGCCCTTTTCCAGTCTTCTGGAATCTCTCCTGTCTCCCATGATTTTCCAAAGATGATAGCTAGAGGCTCAGATACCTCCTCTATCAGCTCCTTGAGTATTCTAGGATGTATTTCGTCAGGCCCTGGTGACTTGCAGGCATCTAACTTTTCTAGGTGATTTTTAACTTGTTCTTTTTTTATTTTATCTTCTAAACCTATCCCCTTCCTATTAGCATTCACTATGTTAGGCATTCCTTCAGACTTCTCGGTGAAGATCGAAACGAAGAAGTCATTAAGGATCTCTGCCATTTCCATGTTTCCTGTTACTGTTTCTCCCTCCTCACTGACCAGTGGGCCTACCCTGTCCTTGGTCTTTCTCTTGCTTCTAATGTATTTATAAAAAGTCTTCATGTTTCCCTTTTTTCCCCATAGCTAGTTTGAGCTAATTTTGTGTCTTTGCCTTTCTAATCTTGCCCCTGCATTCCTGTGTTGTTTGCCTATATTCATCTTTTGTAATTTGTCCTACTTTCCATTTTTTATAGGACTCCTTTTTATTTTTAGATCATGCAAGATCTCATGGTTAAGCCAAGGCATTCTTTTGACATATTTTCTATGTTTCTGACGCAGCGAAATAGCTTGCTTTTGTGCCCTTAATAATGTCCCTTTGAAAAACTGCCAACTCTCCTCAGTTGTTTTACCCCTCAGTCTTGATTCCCATGGGCCCTTACCTATCAGCTCTCTGAGCTTACCAAAATCCGCCTTCTTGAAATCCATTGTCTCTATTTTGCTGTTCTCCCTTCTACCCTTCCTTAGAATTGTGAACTCTATGTTTTCATGATCTCTTTCACCCAAGCTGCCTTCCACTTTCAAATTCTCAACCAGTCTGATGGATGGGCACAAATATCTTGATCATCAGTTAAACTGCACCCATGGAGCATCTCAGAGAACTCTGGTTCTTTCCTACAAAATCACAGGTTAACACTACCTGAGATCCCCCTCTCCAGCTTGCGGTAGTAGTAGGTCTGTTATCCTATCTATGGTTCATCTAGTTCAGTATCCTGTCACTCACAGTGGCCAGCGTGAGATGCTTCAGTGGAAATGAACACAGCAGGACCATTTGCAGTGATCCAGCTGCTATCATCCAGTCCCAGCTTCTGACAATTGGAGGTTTAGGGACAGACACCTGGAGCATGAGATTGAATCCCTGACCATCTTTGCTAATGGTGATTGACGAATCTTTCCTCCATACACTGATCTAATTCTTTTTTGAACCTATACTTTTGGCTTTCATAGAATCCCATGTAAATAAGTTTAACTGTGCATTCTGTGAAGAAATATTTCCTCTTGTTTTAAATCTGCTGCTACCTATAGGTGTCAGTGTCCATGTACAATGAACTAGTAAGTTACAATAATTCAGAGTCAGCTGAACTTGAGTACTGTGTTATAAAGGATGGTGTGGGGAGCTATATGGGAGTGGTTGGAGAAGTAAAAGAGCTTTAGCAGAGGAAAACAAATCAGTGTCACACTCAAAGGAGGCAGCAGTTATAAAAGATCCTGAATACAAAACCATTACAGTGCTTCAGCTTGGCCTTGTGCTGCTGAAAAAATTCTCTTAGAGCTGCCTTTCACTTCTGCAACTTACAGAGCATCTGGCCCTAATGTGATCAGAAGCATCAATAGATCCACTTGCAACAAGGAAATGGAGGAGAGTCTGCAGAAAAGCCAAAACATCAAAGTGAATTAAAATGAGTAACATAAAATTTTAAAAACATAGACAAATAATGTAAAATTAATTGAATTACAAACTTCCAGATATACTTCCTCCAGTGAAGAGCTGCTTGTAAAGGTCACCTAAGAAAAGCCTTTTCTATTCTGAAACAAACTATATTGTGAAGCTGGAATGTGAGTTCACAAACATTATAAGGTGAACTACTAAAATGAGAATATAAAAACAAGCTGTTTCAAACTGGGAACAGCTGGAATCGAATCAGCAATTCTAAGCATGATGATACAGTATTCTTGTGTTTTAGTTTACAGCAATTGCTGCTCATACTGGGACTACAAGCTAGCTAAAATTTCTTCAAAAACAGCTAAAATTTCTTCAAAAACAGAACTGCTGATATTTCACAAAGCAGTATGAAGAGAAAAATACTTTTATCCCGATGAGAGAAAATTCATGTTTTCCTTGTGAGCAGAAGTCCTAAATTTACCACAATTATTCCAGTTTAATGGGAATCTCCTGTGTCGCCAATAGCTGTCCCCGGATTTTTATCCTAGTTTTATGAAGATCAGTCTGCTAACTATAGAAAAAGATTCTATATCTCCTCACAAATTTTGCTGGTCTCCTTCCTCTGATTCTCTACCCACTTACTGCCTTACCACTGTGTGTTGACCCAGAGGCAGGAGGTGCCAGAATAAGGCAGATTAAGGGGCCATGGCAAAGACTGCCGATTTTGGTTGGACATATTTCTGAAGGTTTCCTCAAACAACAATCTTTAATTAAAGATCAGTATTTAATTCCTGAAGACTCCAAGACAATCCTGGAAGGGTTGGCAATCCTAAACATGGCCCTCCCACTTTTCAGCAGGCGTCCCTCTTCTTCCTCAGAAGACTCCCATCCCCAGCCAGGCTGGAAGCTGGACCCTGCATCTGCCTGGAGAAAGGGGAGGAGTTGAAAGCAGCCCCAAGCCTTGCCCCTTCACAGAGCAGGAAGATCTGCAGCTCCCCCCAGCTGCCTACATGCAGTTCTTACATGGACTCTGGCTGGGGGGGGCTGCAGCCCAGCCATGGTACGAGCAGTGCATGCAGCTGTGGGGAGCTATGGGCCCTCCACCTGGTCCAGATGGGGGTGCAAAGGGCAAAGACAAGGCAAGGACTGCTTTCAACACTGCAATCTGTGCAGGTGGAGGATCTGCAGCTCCCAACCTGCTCCAGTTTCTGGTTTGACTGGTATCAGGTCCTCAGGTGGAAAGAGAGGGGCGGGAGGGTCTGTCTAGTCCCTTCTACTTTGGGGCAAGCTATGCCACCCTTGCCCAGAAACAGGGCCATCCCGAGGGAGGCACAGGGTCTGGGAAAACCCTCTCACAGTGAGGCTCATCTAGGGTTACCAGATGGTTTAACCAAAAATACTGAACATTCCCCCCAGAAAAAAACCCACTGGGGAAAAAATTCTGTTGGGGGGAAAAAATCGGGGGGGGGGGGGGGGGGGCGGGGAAGACACCAAAGTTGTTGACGGGGGGGAAAAAAAAAAGATGACAGTGAGAGTTAAGCACTAAATAAATAAATAAAAACAGCATGGCCCCTTTAAGAAATGCTTTTGAGGCTTTTTGGCCCCAACAGGCTGCTGGCGGCTGTCCGCCATCTTGTCTCCCTTCTCTAGGCCAGACAGTTTCTCTGCAGAACCCCGTAAACACCTGGGATTTGGGGGGTGGTGGAAGAATCACAAAATACCAGACATTTTAGGTGTCCCGTATTTTCTGAATATTTTTACCGGACAGGAGGCAAAAATGCTGGACTGTCCGGGTCAATACCAGACACATGGCAACTCTAGGCTCGTTCCTCCCCCACCCCACCCCCACCCCACCATTTCTCCAAACCCTGTGCCTTGTCTGTCTCTGCCCCATCCTTCTGTCCCCCATCCCCAAACAACGCGGCCTGGGAGATGATAAAGGCCTGGTGCGGTCGGCTGCCGCAGAGAAGTGAGGCACAGCAAGCCAGGACACAGAGCAGATTGCTGGGATGCTCCAGCTCCCATGTAGTAAGTGTGGAGGGAAGGTGGTCCCTTTAATCCTCTTGGTCCCTTCTGTCCATAAGGCAGTTGGGGCAGCTGTTGCAGGGCCCCAAAAAGTGAGGCCTGGGGCAGCTGTCACAGTATGTCCTGCGGATGGGGCAACTCTGTCCAGAGGCCTCTGTGAGGGGCCTCATATGTATTGCCTATCAGCCTGCCACTCTCTCACTAAATCAAGTATACTGCTCAGCAGTGGAGTATGAAGGGTCCTACACTGTATTATAGTACGCTTAATAGCACAGGGCAAAGGACAGCTCGTCTGGACCCAATACCAGCATACTGGAGTCTCAGAATATTATGGACAGAAAGCATAAGGACCTGCACAGTAAGCTAGAACACCTTGGTAGGGGCTAAAAATAATTGTGTGGGTGGAGAACAAGTTTCCCTCACGACGTGCGTCTCCAAAAATTAATTCTACCACTTTTCCTTTATAACGAGCCTCAGACTGGCTCACCCATCACCTCTGAGCCTAAACTCTACCAATCTCTCTCCCATAAGAAAGTTTTGCACTTTAGAGTTAGAGAGAGAGAGTCCGTCTGTCCATCCATATGGTCATCTAATTTCAATTAAAACAAAATTTAAATGAGGGGCAGATTAGTTTCATGGATGAAGTTTGAGGATTGAGTCAGTCCCGGCTTTGCCACTTATTAGCCTTGAGATCGTATGTGTGTCAACCTTGGTTTCTCCATCTGTAAGACAGGGATAGTAGGTAGCACTCCCTTACCTGACAAGAGGGTTGTGCAGATAAATCCTTATCTGACCAGTGCCTTGAGGATCAACTGTGCTACATTAAGTATTAAACAATTATTTTGATTTGCTTTTTGAAATACAACCACAGATTATTTTTGTTAACACTGTTAAGCGGTTACAAACAGCAGTGAAGAAAACCAAAAAAAGATTCCAGAGAACAGGAGAACTGTATTTGTAACAAGATGAAAGAAAATAAAAATCTGTTTACTTTTGAGATAAACTATTTATATTACAAAAAGCCAAAGTGGCACAATTGTTTTCTAGAACCACCTAGTAAACTTCACTGAGGCTCTTCTACATAGAGTAGCGCTCTTCGTGCATAATATAAGCAATTTCAATGGCGCGCAAATGGAAGTGTTTTTTATAAAGCCTTCATACAGTCAAAATATTCCTGTGCCACAGTTTAGAAGCATGCGTGGACGACCTGCAGCTTAATCCTCATTCTAGATGGCCACTGGCACTTAAAAAAATAATTGCTGAATACATATCTTCAAAAGAAAAGTAGTGGGAAAAGGTTAAGAAATGTGTACAAAAGAACCCTGTTGCAGAAAGTCTCTTGCATAATTTGAGCACAATATGTGCAAAAAGCCTGAGGCTTATTTCAGTACTTCAAGATTTTATCACAACCTCAAGACAGAATTTTCCTTTGTTCTCTCTAGAATGCTGTTAGTTATTTTCATTCAAGCATCTCTCATGTGTGAACTGTTGAGTCAAGAAAGTTAATGCAACATAGTGGGCAATAGTGCTAAGAAAAAACACACAGCCACTGTTCATTTTGAAATTAATATTTCATTTTTTTCCTTTTAACACACTTTAACAGCCAGATCCCCAAACCCATTGGTCACGTCCAGGAAGAACTCAAAGAACACCAGGTGGAGAGAGAGAAGGCCTACAAACAAGATATGGATTGCCAGAAACAGAAGGGGCTGGAATTAAAGATAGACCAGAAGGTTTGGCTATCAACCAAACATCTCCACACCAGTAGATCACCCCATAAACTAAAGGCACCAATTGCTCATACAGTTTAAAGTTTGCCACCTAGTTTAGCACTGACCCAAATTAAATTCCTCTTTCAAGTGTCACGCAAAATACATCTTTATTTTCCTCCTCTCCTTTCTGAAGCCCTTCATAGAAAACACATTACCAGGCCAAAAGCAACCACTCTGACACCTGTCAAAGTCCATGCAGAACACCAGTCCGGTCCATGTTGGATTCCATGATCAAGGAAGTAAATTATGTTAGAGTGATTGCACATATGCATTTCACTGTAGGCATGGACATGCTCTGAGCAGTGTTGCCAGAAATTTCTCTCAGGACAACAGTTCCAGCAAGTCCTCATTGATCTTCACTTTCCTATAATTGTGTATAGTTGAGTTAGTTGTAAATGGTAGTTTGTATATCTCCCTTACATGGCATAGTTTTGACAGTTACAGCACTGTGCCCTCTGGAACAGGCCTATGCCCCTGAGCAACCTGCAATCTAACTGCTTGAAGTATTTGGCAAAGGCTCATATTGGGGACAGCTGCCAGGTCTGCAAGGACTTCAAGCCCCGCATGAAAGTGGGCCAGGAGGCAGGGGTAGCAGGTTTGTTGAAATTGTAGCGGTCCTCAGAACACTCGGCGCTCGCACCCCTCCCACATCACTATCTGTTTTATGGTTCTGGGTAGGGCTCTGGGATGGAGTTTGGGAGTGGAGGGTGAAGGTATGGGAGGGATGGCATTTGGAGGCAGAGGGAGTGCAGACTCTGGGGGGGAGAGAAGGGGGGAGGTGCAGCACTTATTCAGGACATCCCCTCTAGCACCAGCTCCAAGTGGGGGAGCTTGTGGGGTCCCTGTGCACTGCAAGTGCTGCACCTAGAGCTTCCAGTGGCTGCAGGAGTGCTCGAGGCAGGGGCCGGACACAGAGACCAGGGCCTCAGGGATGTGTGGGCAGGCACACGAAGTGAGTGGGGAGAAAGTTGCTCTAGCCCTGTTGTGTCCAGCTTGCTAGCAACATGTGACTATTTGGCCAGTTGAGTGTAGCTAGTTCGCTTCACAACTGGTTAGACATGGTTCTATCCCAGCTGCACTGCCAGTGGTGATGGCAGCAGGGGTCCCTAGGTCTTTTTAAAAATCACCCAAGGCTGGGGGAGATCTGGCCCCCAGGACAGGAATATTCCTGGACCCTGGAAGGGATGGGCCCACATAACTTGCTACTCCTGCCAGGAGGTCAGGCTGAAGTTTTTATTTATGGAGGCAGCACTGAAGTTCCTCTAATCTGAAATGAATGAACTTGGGAACTGGGTACCTTGGTGTCAGTAAAGAGTGCTTCTCCTGCCATTCAAGAATCTTGGCACTGTTCACTATCCCCAATGCCAAGAAAAAGATCAGCTGCTGCTTCTGTCAAGAGTGGATGTTCCCCAGTACTGAAGATATGCATTAAGATCAGATCAGAGTAGGATGTAAGTCAGGCCCGCCTCTGCCTCTCAGCAGTCACAGTGTTGATGCAGGCTCTTACGAAAGCACCACTAAGTCCATTACAGAATAAGCTGTCTACCTCAGAGAACCAGCAGTTACTGTGTAGGGATTACATATCAATGTATTAAAAATGTGATTCCCCCAAATGGAAGTGACTCCCCATAATTTGTTCCCCATAACTTAAAGTGTTTAGATTTATTATTAATTCTTCTTATTATTATTAGTTAAGATTGTTAAATGTTTAGATTTATTATTCTTATTGCCCCTTTAGAATATAATATATTAGGTCATGTAACTTAGAACTATTAAGAATATAATCCTATGTAGCCAGAAACAGCCCCCCGCTCTGTGCCCCAGGGCATGCTCAAGCTTGTGCAAGGGGCTGCTTGAAATTGACATTGCAAAGATACATTGTAACAATGCATTGTCAAGCCACTAACTCTGCTATGGGAGCCAAGCCCTGTAATTGATTAAGGGCATTGTTACATAATTGATGCCTGTTCTCTTTAAAACATTGTGATTTTACTCAGCACTCAGAGAATGTTTTAAGCAATACCACCCAGAAACTTTTTGTGACTACAACTCTGATATATGTAAAGTTATTATTATACAAAAATATTGTATGGGAAACATTAATTAAGGAATGTATATAAGAGAGAGAGTGCTTGGATGATGAGTGAATGGTTCTGAGAGGTGCCAGCCTGAGAATACAGCAACAAAGGGCTGAAGAAGGCGTCAGGTGCCAGTGCAACCAAAAGGTGTCAAGTGAAGAAAACCAAGTACTGGAGGTCCACCTGATGAGATCACTGACGAGCACCTGGCAGCTACCCTGGAGACATCAGCATGATGCAGCAATTTCCATAGACTGGCATGGGAAGAAATTCCTATAAGAACTGGACTAAAAAACTATGGAATCGGAGTCCAAGGTTCTGCTGCCAGCCTACCAGGAGCTTCAGATGCACATCTGATCAGGACTTCACTCCCCACTACCATCACTTGTGTACAGAGTACCTGGCCAGTATTCTGTCACAAGCAACTTCCAGGCTGGTAACTATAACAAATACACAGAACCTGAATGAATGGATGAATGAATGTTTATATGTATAAGGGTTAAGTAGTTAAACAACGTTGTTTGCTTCCATCTTTTCTTTATTTTTTTTATTATTATCTTTACAATAAATGTGGCTTTTTGCCTTATCCCCCTCATCAGATCCTGCTTGCTTTTATTGGTATAACAACTGCAGTGTCATCCATGCCAGAGGCATTTGCTACTGCAAGAGAACTGATATTGCTATTGCTAGCAGTATCTCTAGCAGGGCAGGAGCTAGTGATGTTGCGGCCATCCTACAGGAAATCTGTTGCTCCCAGTTACTATTCAGTAAAAGATCCCATGGTATCATCTAAGGTGAAACTGACCACATGGGCCTCATTGCAGGCTCTCTTAGGGTATGTCTACACTACCCTCCTATTTTGAAATAGGAGGGTAATGTAGGCATACCGCAATTGCAAATGAAGCCCGGGATTTGAATTTCCCGGGCTTCATTTGCATAAGCAGGGCGCCGCCATTTTTAAATCCCCACTCTTTCGAACCCCGTGCCGCGCGGCTACACGCGGCACCAACTAGGTAGTTCGAACTAGGCTTCCTCGTGGAATGAGGAGTAACGGTAGTTCGAACTAGGAAGCCTAGTTCGTGCCGCATGTAACCGCACGGCACGGGGTTCGAACGAGCGGGGATTTAAAAATGGCGGCACCCCGCTTATGCAAATGAAGCCCGGGAAATTCAAATCCCAGGCTTCATTTGCAATTGCGGTATGCCTACATTACCCCGCTAGTTCGAACTAGCGGGGTAGTGTAGACATACCCTTACTTTGGTGCCAATCTCAGTCACTGGTGGGAACTGCACCTCCAAAGTCACTAGATAGATTCACTGTCTTCAGTACCCCTTCCGGTACTCTGGCATATCCAATAATCCGGCACCCACTGAGTCCCAAAGGTGCCTGATTATTGGAAATTTACAAAAATGTTGGTACAGTAAACACCAGCAGAGCCCCCAACAGGCTGAATGAGAGGACTGCAGACTGGTAGTGTGTGAGATTCACAACAAAACTGAACAACCTTCTATGCCCTTGGAAAATAGATATGTGAAAGTAGGCAGCCCTTAAATCCCGAGTGGCATAGCAGTCCCCACAATCCAGGAAGGGAATAATGAAATCCAGGAAGGCCATGCAGAACTTTATTTTCTTGATGTAGACATTGATACAGGTCTAAAATAGATCTGAGATCACCCTTGGTTTTGGGAATTAGGAAATGACAGGAGTAGAAGCCCTTCCCTCAAATTCTGTGGTACCTCTTCCACAGCTGCCACCTGAAGGAGAGATTGAGACTCCTGAGCCAGAAGCTGATTGTAAGATAGGTCCCTGAAGAGGAATGGGGAGGAGGTGGAGAAATAAACTGGAGGGTATATCTCACTTCCATTATGCTTAGCACCCAATAATCCATGGTCATATGAGACCATGCACTGATGAAGTGTAACAGGGGCCCACAAATAAATAGGAAACAGAATCTGATATCATGGGAACTGGTACAACCATCCTTACGCATCTTATCAAAAGCCCCATTGAGAAACCTTTACATTTCTGGATGGGCCAGACGATGCTGAGATAGAAGTGGGTGATGGCCTATGCTTAAAACCAAACCCTGCTCCTCCTCCTCTGAGGAACTTGGTTGGCTATTGGATCAGAGTACCAGGTAGACAACTGGGGTCTGTAGCGCTTCCTTGAAGTAGCTGGTGTACAGTGTCCCAAAGGCTTAGGGGTCATCCTGGAGTCCTTTAACCCATGAAGCAATGTGTCAATCTCCTTCAAATGGAAGACTTTGAAGGATTTGTTGGACCTCCTGGAGGAGACCAGGGGATTATACCCATGAACTCTTGCACATGGCCGCCACTGAAGTCATGACCTAGCTTGAACCTAGGCCTCTCTGTAGTGGCTCTGATCTCACTTCCTCTACATCCAGACCTGATCTCTCAGAACCATGGTTAGTTGCTCCATCCAAACTTCAGCTCCCTTTGCCTGAGAGTTCCATAGTTAGTTCCCATAGAGCAAACAGGTTTGCCAGGTTCTACAAGGTAGCAGGAAGTTATACACCAGGATTAATTACCTCTCAAAGTCAAAGCATTTCTCCATCTTGGCTTCCCAGAATGGAGTCTCGCCCACATACTCGCCACTATAGAAAATATTTGACTACTTATTACAAGGCTTACCTATCTCCTTAATAAAGGTTTACCTTACAGCAATATCAGCTTTCTACCCTCAGGTGGGTAACAAGTCATTTTTTTCCTTATGAGAGGTCTATCCATTTCCTCAAGAGTCTAGAAAGAGTATACCCTTAAGAACAAGAGCGCTCATTCTGTTCTGGGACCTGACCATGGTTTTATTAACACCTATCAGACCCCACATTCAAGCCATTGGCAACGTGCCCCTTGTTATACTGGTCCTGGAAAGTGGATCTCATAGGACACGTTTATACTTACTAGGAGATCAACCTCTGGGATGCCAATCTCCTGACATTCGATTTAATGCATCTAGGATAGACCCTTAAGTTGAATGCTGACGGCAGCGCCTGCCAGCATCTGCTATTCCTCCTTTTGTGAGGAGTAAGGGAAGCAGACAGGAGCATTTGCTCCCATCAGTCTCCCGCAGATTGGATGCTGCCAAGGCTCAGCTTAAAGTAAGCCGACTTCAGCTACACATTTTTGCTTAGAGCTGGCCTTCGTGGCCCTTACGAGCCTAAAGGGTCTCAGATCTGCACCCTCACATTGGAGCCTCCATGCAGTCTTCTTCAAGGACAAGGTGCAGTTTTGGGCTCATCCTTATTTTCTCTAGAAGGAGATTTCAGTTTCAAAGCTGTTTTCCCAACTAAAAAAAAAAAATCACATGCAAATAAGGAAGAGCAGTGTCTTCACTCTTGGACATTAGATGAGCCCTTGTTCTACACAGAAAGGACCAAACCATTCTGTCAATCCACTCAACTGATCAAAGTGGTAGCTGACAGGATGAAGAGTCTTTCTATTATTGCTCAGAGAATTTCATCCTAGATTGCATTATGTATTTGTACGTGTTAAAATCAGGCAGGTGTTCCAACACCAGCTATCGTGACTGCTCACACCAGCTACCATGTCTGTCCTGCAAACAACATCAATGGCATTCCTAGCCCAGACCCTTATTCAGGATGCAGTGCAGCAAACAGGTCATCAGTACATACTCTCTTCTCATTAGGACATCATCCAAAAGTCCAGGGACAATGCCAAATTCAGTTGAACTATTTTGCAGTCAGCATTTTCCATGAATTCAGATCTCACCACCTGTGGAACTACTTAGGAGCCATCACTGGAGAGGTGCATTCACTCAAAGAACAAAGCAGTCACTAACCTTCTACAACTGTTTTTGAGATGTATTGCATATGTCCATTCCATGACCCACCTTTCTATCCCTCTACATTGGGGTTAACGGGAAAGAAGGAATAGAGGGTGCAGTGTTGTCTGGGCGCTTTGTACCCGCACTATGAATGTGCGGCTGCCCCAATAGGTGTCAAAAGGAAAATATTACAGTAATTATGCTCAGGGCACACATACATCTATAGTGGAGAATGGACATGTGGAACATAACCTTGAGTAACTGTTCTTAAGTTAACCATTTTTGGGGTATGGTTCTGGAGAGCAAAAGTCCTGGGAATTGGCACACCATGTACATGCCCCTGATCTAACAGCAGCTTTCCACAAAAGCAACTAAAAAAAGCCTGGCCTGGAAGTAGTGCCACCATAGTGCCACCAATGGGGGAAAAATAAGGGATGATGTAAAGAAGCAGCAGGTCTAGAACCTACATCTGCAGATTCCCTAGGTGAGCACAACCTCAAGCCAGCTGCTACGGCTATTGAAATACACAACAGTCATGATCTTCAGGAATCCAAACACACAACCTGCCACCCATGGAGGACCTGACTGGCAGGACCTCTCCAACTCTAGATTAATCTGGACAGTACTTGAGTATAGGGAAGATACAGGAAGTTCATCTGGGCAACTAGGCAGAACCCTAGCTAGTTGCTGCAAAAAATCCTGCTCTCATCCTGCTTCTGAATTCCCTGGTTCCAGACTTTGGCTTCACCTTCCTGGCTTTGATACCTGGTTCAGCTTCTCATTATTGATTCCTGACCATGGCTTTACCTCTTGGCACTGACTTTCTGCCTGGACTTTTCTTCCACTTTGTCTAGCGACTAGGCTGGCCAGCTATGACCGAGCCCATATGGCAAGCCACCAGGTTCTTCCATGTAATAGGATGTACGAAGCCCATTAAAAACAGCTGGAATCCCCACAGGTTCTCCACATTCCAATCTATCCTCAAAGAAAAAAGTCACTAGTATTTTTATGTCACTGTAAATTATGTTCTTTTATCAAGGTTAAGCCAAATACATAGAGCAATTACTTCATGCAATTATGCCAATTACATTATTTCTTACAGATCTGTCCCGCTCCTAGGATATGGTCCCAATATCTGGTTAGTAATTCTAACAACTATATTTCTTAGTATTCCAAGATTCATAACCAGCCTCTGCTCAAAATGGGGAACAAGATAGCCTCCTGAATTCCCTTGCAATCCTATATTTCTGATTCAGTAGGATAACACATTGTTATACCAAATTAGGCATGCAGGGAAAACATACAATATTGTTTTTGTATGCTTTATAAATGGATGTCATGAAGACACTAGAGTAAAAATTGAGGAGGAAATAAAGATTTACGTAAATACTTTGAAGACAAGCTTTTGTAGTTATTAGGACATGCTAAGCCATACTCTGAATGTCCTCCTGTAGATGTGCTTGCAAAACTCGCTAAACTGCTGTATACACATGTCCTCAAAGAACATTGTTCATATTCAACAACTATATTATTCAGAAACTGCTGTTAATAAAAACCTCATCAGCTATCACCTGCCTTAATACTGTATTATTCTCTAATAGGCAGATTATGCTTCTTTGGACAAATAATGGTGTTTTACAAGAATAAGTGGTGTTGCTGTAATCAAGGGCTTGACATAGAGCACACTGTAACATCCGCCTCTGGGCCCAATCAGTCATAGGCATTATATTGAATTACCCCTCTATGTGAAGAGCATACAGATTTGTTTATTATTTAAGAACACAGATCCTAATTAGGTCAATACCATATTGACAAAATGCTGTGCAGACACTAGCATGGCTGTTTAGCACTTCAACTACATCCACTCAGCTAAAAGAGTTAGGGTTAGTTCTGACTTTCCTTTTAACTCCACGCCTCAATTACTGATTCAAAGTTAATTAATTAAAAGCTCTAGTTAATTATTTCCATGAAAGGAAAGTGTTGTCTTTGATTCCAAGCTATCCTGTGAATACAATGCTCACCACATTATTAAGGTTTTATATTATCATTTAAAAACAAAAACAAAACACTGCACCATGTTTATCCTTGTTGAGATCCAAAAACATTGTTCAGTCTTATCTTTTCCAGACCAGACTCTCATAATTCATTACTTGCCTGTTTATCAAGTAGATGGATTAATAAGGTTCAGTTTGTACTGAACTTATCTGCCAATGTACTACAGTGTATGGAAAATATCTAACTAGGAACATATATTCTTGTTCTTGACCCTTCTGTACTGTTTACCCATAAAATAAAGTGACTTTTAAAGATTCTGCTGTTGAATTACATCATGTGGCCAAGGTGACTAGGATTTAAATTTTGAAGAAAAAAAGTCCTCAATATGTTTATTTCTCAGACACCTCCTACTACAAGTTACAGTCACAAAGAGGCAAATGTTGATTGAGTGTCTGATGGAGCATTTTGTCAATTTCCAATTATATAACAAGACACTACAGTATTTTAATCTGTAGCAGATTCCTGTTTAGAGACAGGAAAACTTCAAAGAAAACCAAAACACTTGCTTTCTGCTGATTTTTCTTAAGAGTCCTTACAGTTTAAATCTCATTATATTCTGCCTACAATTACAATTCTTAAGTTTTTGGTTTTCACTCAAATCTGAAGTGCACCTGACTTGAAAAAAGCAGCAACATTACAATTAATCTGACAAGAAAGCTTTGTCACACCTCCTATACTCTTTACCTCCCATAATAGAAGAACTAGAGGACACCAAATGAAATTAATGGGTAGCAGGTTTAAAACTAATAAAAGGAAGTTCTTCTTCACACAGTGTGTTGTCAACCTGTGGAACTCCTTGCCAGAGGAGGCTGTGAAGGCTAGGACTATAATAGAGTTTAAAGAGAAGCTGGATAAATTCATGGAGGTTAGGTCCATAAAAGGCTATTAGCCAGGGGATAAAATGGTGTCCTTGGCCTCTGTTTGTCAGAGGCTGGAGAGGGATGGCAGGAGACAAATCGCTTGATCATTGTCTTCGGTCCACCCTCTCTGGGGCACCTGGTGCTGGCCACTGTCGGTAGACAGGATACTGGGCTAGATGGACCTTTGGTCTGACCCAGTACAGCCGTTCTTATGTACCTCGTACTCAAAAAGGTCAAATATAACTTAAATATTTTATTCTATCACTGGAAAATAGGAAGTGTACTAGTATCAACTAAATGTATTTTAAATTCTTATTACAACCCTGCATTTGTTTTCAGTACATGAAAAGCAAGTTAAGATGCAATTTACACATTAAGAGCCAGTGCCTTTTGAGAAGCACTTATCTGAAGTTACCTCCTATTGTTATACCCAAGAACATTGATCTTCCATGTTTGCCAATTAATATTTAATTCAGTAGCATTCATTAATGACAGGACACTAAAATGCAAGCCTACACAGGAGGTGGACTATCTCACCTAATACCATCTCACTTGGCAAGTATCAGAGACTGCATGCAGGACTGGCATCCCAGGTGTCAGAAAGAAGAGACTAACTGCATGAATATACAGCACATAAAAGCTAAATCCCATTCTACATGATGGTATAGAAAAATGGCAATGATGTTTTTATCCACAACAGAGATAGCATTTATATTTACAAGTAGTAAAGACATAAGAACAGCCATACTGGATCAGATCAACAGTCCATCTAGCCCAGTATCCTGCCTGACAGTGGCCAATGCCAGATGCCCCAGAGGGAGGGAACACAACAGGTAATCCTTACACGATCCCTCCCCGTCACTCATTTCCAGACAAACAGAGGCTAGAGACACCATTCCTACCCATTCTGGCTAACAGATTCATGGAGGTTAGGTCCATCAATGGCTATCTAGCTCTTTTTTTAAACCCTGTTAAAGTACTAGCCTTCACCATATCCTCTGGCAAGGAGTTCTATAAGTTGACTGTACCCTGAGTGAAGAAAAGTTTCCTTTTGTTTTAAACCTGCTGCCTATTAATTTCACTTGGTGACCCCTAGTTCTTATATTGTGGGAATAAGTAAATAACTCTCCATGATTTTATGGACCTCTATCATATCCCTCCTTAGTCCCCTCTTTTAAGCTGAAAATTCCAAGTCTTTTTAATCTCTCTTTATGGGACACATTCCAAACCCCTAATCATTTTTGTTGCCCTTTTCTGAACCTTTTCCAATGCCAATATATATATTTGAGATGAGGCGACTACATTTGCATGTAGTATTCAAGATGCGAGTGTACCATCGTTTTATATAAAAGCAAAAAGATATTTTATGTCGTATTCTCGATCCCTTTAAAAATTATTCCTAACATTCTATTTGCTTTTTTGACTGCCGCTGCATACTTTAGAACTTGTATAAACAGAAAACCAAACTGCTAGAAGAATGGAAGTATTTTCCTCTCTGGATACGGTCTCTTGTAGAAGAGTGAAGTCTTGGACACTGGGTCAGTAGGCATTTTGTTTTTGTTGTTGGGAGGCCCCACAATAGCATCAGAATTTCAGAAACTGTGATATTAATGGCTAAGCCCACTGTGAGCTCTGAAATGTATGGTCTCCATGCAGTCCCTTGTTGGTCTTACTCAAGAATGCACAACAAGACATCTATACTTCCAGTTACATTCTTCCTTAGCTCCCCTAATGATTGTTCCATAGTTGCGTTTACACTTATTGGGCAAAACTGTTCTCAGATCATTAGCCCTTATTCGGTTACCTAGTTTAAAGTTCTTGGTTTTACTTATAGCTGGAAAGAGAATGAAGTTATGACTGTTTTGTTATCCCTCTCCCCTTCCTTTTTGTCTAATTATCCCATGTTCCCTTTCATAACTGGAGAAACTATTGTATCGATGGGAGAAGGATAATGGCATAGAAGGGAAAAATACTTGGCATGCTCTCCTTTACCCAAAGGACCTCCAGTTTCACAGATAGCATGGGGAAAGGGTCCTAGAGATTGCTCTCCATTTATTTTCCCAAAGGGCAGGTAATAAGAAGAAAGAACACACCAACTATGAGTATAAAAGTTTCAATATGCAGCTCATTGTTATTTTGTTAGTCCATGCCAGAAAAAAGGAAGACTCCGTAACTTGTGCTGGAGCAGACCAAACACAGAAACAATGTTGAAGAGTAACATGCTAGTTATGCCAGATCAGACTAGTGGTGACGTTACTCCAGTATCATGTCTCAGAGTAAACAGTACTGATGAAGAGAAGGTGCAAGAAACCCTGCAATCAGAAGTTATGGTACAATTTGTTAGTAGGAAAAAAGTTCCCTCCTAATCCCCATTAAATAAAAGGAGATTTATGCTCTGAAAAAAAAAAAAAGTCAGTTGATAATCCTTCCCAAAACTCATTCTCAATCCTTGCTTTGTTGTTATTGATGATCCTATTATCCATATACATGGATTTAAAAAAAAAAATCCCGCTAGGCTTTTTGGCCTTAACAATATCTTCCAGGAGCGAGTTCCATAAACAAATTATATATTGTGTTGAAAATGTGTTTCCTTTTATTGGCTTTCAGTGAGCTGCTTTTCTGTTCCATTGACTGTTCTTTTGTTCTTCTATTATGAGAAAGTGTTGAGAGAAATGCCAGTCTTAACTTGTTGATACTACTTATTTTGTATACCTTTATCATGTCACTCCATATCCACCTTCTCTCTAAAATTAGCAGACCCACTCTTCGGTCTTTCTACATGCAAAGGTTCTTCTATGTCTCTAGCTGCTCTTGTTGCCAATCCATTTTTTTCCCTTTAGATAAATTAGCATTTTATTCTAATCACCCTACATGGGGGGTTGTTATTAGTATATATTGTTTCTTTATTATTCTTCTTCCTAATATTTTGTTTGATTTACATTAGATTTAATTACTAACAATTCCACATGGGAATTGACAAATTGTCATCACAATCCCCCAGTTCTTATTTTTCACCTACATCTTCTGTTTGCCAGTGCTCTACTATGTAATAGGGGATAAGTTTCTTAATGTTAAAAACAACAAAATAAAATATTGGCATCTTCCAGAATAAATGTAGTTAAGTGTCTATTTTCTGTGTATACTGAAACTCCAAGCTAAAAAGCTATGTATGCCAAAGAACAAGTTTCACTATTAGTTAAAACAAGAAGAAAATGCTGTTATGGTGAAACTATTTTCAACATTGAGGGCGAGGGGGAAAATGAGTTCACAATGGCATCTTTCAGACAGAATATAGGGTAAAAGTGTATATAAAATACTTTTCACACAGTAAATAGATATTTACTAGAGTGACAGGTAAAATAATATAATTCAAGTCTGTATGTAATAAGTGAACTAAAATGTCATTATGTATTTTACACACATACACAAAACCATATAGCAATTATTGGTATTTTAACTTGTTCACAAAAAAGTGTTAAACTATTATTCAGATAGGAGCAAATGTTTATGTGAACATGCAAATTCTGACTTTAAAGACTTCTGAATTAAAAAACCTATTCTAATGTCATAGATTGTAATTCAAAAGGCAAAGTTTATTGAAATGCTGGGTGACAAACAAGCTTCAAGTAAGCAGCTAAGATCAAGCAATAATTTTTCAACATTCAGTAATACACAGCTAGCTGCTTTGCTAATGCAGTAATACACAATAATGGTAGAAGGCGCCCAATAGCCTGGTTAGACTCTCAGTATGCTGAGACACACAGCTCAACCACACAGCTAGTGAACAAGAGAATTCTGTTCCTACTGAAAAATGTTAAAGGAATGGGTTGCACATTTCTGTGTGTGTAAATACTTTCCCCAAAGTGTATGTGTTTTTTTTAAAATCCACCCTTATGATTGGGGAGGGGTGCATGATTGGGGAGGGGTGCACAACTTGATTTTCTTAATACTCTCTCATCAGGATCAATAAAAGGGGTGTCAAACAAATGTTGATTTTTTTTCCCCCACAATGCTGAAACTCTGCAGTACAGTAGTCTAAACAAACCACATTTTGCAGACATGCAGTATAAAGAGTATAAATCCAGGACAATTGATTTGATTAAGCTTTTGCATTTCACAATCTTAATTGGTACCATCACTGAAAGATAAATCCCTATACTCTAGGCTTTTCTTTGAATATACAATAGTTGAGATTTTACTTTCTTTTACATTTGATAGATTTGCCTGTATGTTAAAGATTATACACCACTTACTAAAAAAGTTCTAACTTTATTTTAAATTAATATTTCATTTGACAGTTTAGTTCCCTTATATAGAACTGCACATTCCCATAATAAAGAAAATGTTTCAAATTATATTTAGTAAATGAGCTCTGAATTAATGCAAAATATTTTGCAATATGGTGACAATGGGGATTACAAGATTTAATGGCCCACAAATAATTAAAAGCAGCACTACATAAAACAAACAAGCGTTTCTTAATTTTATCATAGTAGCAAATATTAGTCTATCACTGTGTACATTTTCTAAAATGCCCCCAAATATCACAATTGTAATAACATCAAATACACACACACAAAAGTACTCTGACAAGTAAAAGTAAAGTTGGTTCTTATTGGCTCTTAATCTACACAGTTTAAACAGTGACATGGCTGGATTTGTCAGTTGAACTGCTCCAAACAGAGCATTGGAAGCAATCATTTGTGATATATTCGTACTAACCACTAGCAGTTTAGCAATCTGCATTTAAATTACTATGCAAACAAATGTAATGAAAACAAGTATTTTAAGTGCTAAAATCTCAAAGATAAATTTTTCCCACTCTTCCAATTCATCAGAAGCTAATCCTTAGGGTCACAGTTCTCACGGCCAAAAACCTAAACAAAGGAGACTAAACATTAATCTGGAATATCAAATATTGGAGTATTAAATGACCACTATCATTGTTAAATTCAAACATGTTGCAACACTTTGCAGACAATAAGTGATGTAATCAATTTTTTCTTAATTCCAGATTTTAAAAAAGTGTCCCTCATTTTAGAAGCATTCATTTGTCATTGATTAGATTAATTTTTGGCAGAGTTACAATTAATCCACTGCACTGGAACCTAACACCCATATATCAAAAAAGGAAATGTCTTAACTACTGGTTACAAAGAATAATCTTATTATAAAAACCCCCCAGCTAATAGCGATCGTTTGCCTCACTCCAAATTGAAATGCACATTCTACAGAGCAGTGAAGGATGCACAAGGGAAGATAAATTGTTAAGTATAGATATGTATATTCAAAGAGTAATGTAGTTTTCCCCAGACATATTCAGCCTGTTTGAATGATTAAAGCTACAGAGAGGAGAAAGAGAGAAGAGAGGAAAATGAGAAAACATTAGCAAACTGCACCTCCGTCTCTTTAGATGCGCTAGTCACCGTCTGTACTTCCAAAGAACAGTTTGCCCTCTTGACAGCGAAGTAAAAGGGGTAATCCTTAGCCACCATTGTGGCTACAGGAACAGCAGTTTCGGATGTCACAGCTGATTCTATCTGAATGCAAAATTCAAAAAAAGCCGAGTCTCCTCTCCCTGGCGTCCAGCAGTTCAATAAAGGAAACGCTCTGCTCTAGACTTCTGATAACCCAGCATAGCCTCCCCAACTCTTGCTCTCGAATAAAGCAGGAAAAAGACCAAGCTCTCACTATCTGTCTAAAGTAACGCAACACTACTGCTCATAACTAAAACCCGCCCACTAGCAGAGGATGGAGGAAGGGGGGTGGGGAGAAAAATCAGTGGAAAGGAGCAAATTACTTAAACTCACTCGTTAACAGCGGAAAACACTCAGAGAAAATTATGCTACTTACAGCAGAACATTACTCCTCTTCTCTCCTACACTTTTATTCACTGCGGTCTATGCGTCATCAACGTTAAATGACACAAATATTAATTTTAACTTGACATCCCTCAGCTTGTTCTTTACAGGATAACTTGCAATTTAATTAGTATCTCTTTGTTGTTCCTCCAGATAGTATAGTATTAAGCCTCAAATGCAGAGTTTTATGGCAAGTAATCATATTAATGATTTTAACGAGTTTATTGATGTCCCTAATAAAATCCCAATTTTATTAACTGCCTATAGAGTTTGTCAGCTGAATTTGTTTTGTGTGGATGTAAGGACACTAATTGGTTCTGGGAGAATGGGTGGGGTTAAAATGTATCACACCATAACTTAACAGCATGTGATATTTTTCACTTTTTATTAATCCACATTGCTGCTTTTTCCTGTTTGGCAGGGAGTAGGTTTGTTTTCTTTCTAATTACGTTCTGCCTCAATTGTTTACGCAGAGACCTCCCTCCTCCCCATTGTAGCAGACTGGGGAAGTGGAAAAGTACCTTTGCCTTGTTTGTTATACAGCATGATTCAGTTTACAGGCAGCCAAGTGATTCTTTTTGATCTTTACTACAGTACAAAGGTAGTGAAAATTGCCTGAAAAGGGAGAGGAAGTGTTAGGGGATCTGTCTGACAAAGGAGAAAAGGAAAAGGAAGCTGTGAATAGGAAGCTGAGGGAAGAAAACACCTAAGAGCTGTTTTAGACGAGGAGTAATGCAATCAGGAGATTGCAGAGAAACTGTTTTCAATAAAGGCTATAGGGTTACATGAGAATTTTGTAACTATTTTCTCCAAAGCTTTAGAACAGTATTTGTGTCTTCAGAATATAAACTCTTTGCAGCAGTTACTCTTATTTGTTCAGCCCCTATCACTCACTAAAGAGTTCTGTATAAAGCTACTGGACTTCATAAATAATTAAAAACAATGAGTATTAGAAAGATTGTGGTCATATTTTTAGCCTGAGAAATATAGCACTGTGCTAAGGGACCATATGCACATCCAGAAGCCAGAATTTGTAGTTATGTTAATTACTTGTCATTAATTCAGGGCATAACTATGGACTATAAAGACTACCATTATAGAGAGAGGGCCATTAGCTCATTTAACAAAGAAGCATTTGTAATTATGGAGGATAAAGTAAAAAGTTACCAGAAATATAAGGTTACACCCTAGTAGTAAACTTAATCTATAATGTGAATCAAACATGCAGACCACCATGCACAGATCATGCAGAAACTAGAGAGCTAATCAATTTCTTTCACAAGGTCTCTGTGGAAAAGAATAGGCAGTTTTTTTCTATGAAATAACACAAACATATCTGATGTTGTATAAACAATCTGATATCTAAATAAATTAAATATTTATAATTCTAGACAGTAAAAGACAAAGTTGTGAAATCCAGTGTGCTTTATGAATCATTATAAAATATGAAAATAGTTTATGCAGAGACATGCTATGTTACTCTCCAAACTACAGGTCAGTTTTCCTTCATGTTTGGGTATTATATACCTCCTTTAATACCAGTTGATACGGTGTTAGCACTTGGTCCCTTAGAAATCAAGTATATCATAACCCTAAAACATGTAGTTTTATGCCAGTCTAGGAAATAAAAGTCCAAAGAATACTGCAGCTGTTGTGCTACTGGTGTCATACCTTAAAAGCCTTGATTTTAAATAATGCCTGTGTGTTTGTATATGGGTTTGTGTGCTAACACTCAGCTTCACTTAAATCATTAAGACAAAGTGCCTTTCAGGAGTTGCCCTGAAAACTCAACATTCCAATCCTATAAAATGCTTTACAATGTAAGCCATGTTTCATAGAGGACAATAGTCTACTGGTTCAGGGATTAAAATAATGAACTCTGGTTTATATTTCCAGGAAGTGTGTCAGTACAAGGATTCTGCTTTTCCTCTACTGATCAGATTGGTGCCCTGTAGTTTAAATGCTCTCCACTAATTAGGGGTCTAGACTCGGGAGAAGATGCACATGTCATGTAAAATGAGGTGGTGGCATTAGGAGGAAGAGAAGGTGGGGTGAGAGGGCTGTGGGGAAGGGAAGTTGGTGACATGCAGAGCTATGGCAGCCAGAGAAAGGCAACTTTCCTCAGCCCTGGGCTGTAGCTGCTGGGGAGACAGCCCTTCTTCCCAGCTTCAGCCTGTGGCATGGGAAAGACAGCTCTCTTTCGCTGCCCCAGCTCACTGGCTACTAGAACAGGTAAGAGAAAGAGAAATCCCTTTTGTTCCCAGCTAGCGAAGGAGAAGAGACGCCCCCTTCCTTCCTAGTCCCAGCTCGGTAGCTGCTTCCGAGGCCATAATGACACTTCAATATTGTATCTAATTCCTTTAAATACAAGTCTCCTTTCACCTCAAGTGTACCAGGCAACAGTCTGAGTAAACAGAAGAGCAACACATTATCCCCTGAAGGTTAACTAACTTGAGTTCTGGTGAACCAGTAATGGAAACAAGCTCATAGCTTGTAGATCCTCCACTGACAATACTCTACCTCCAGTCCTCAAGCAATTTAATTTATGGAGAATTATGCAATGCAACTACTGAACTAAAACAACTGGGCTATGTCTACATTCGCGGCTTTTTGTGCAAGAACATCTTGCGCAAGGGTTCTTGTGCAAGAAGTCCTGTGCAAGAAAACATCTATACTGCCATGTGCACGCTGTGCTTTTGCGCAAGAGCTCCCATGGCAGTGTGGACGCTCTCTTGCACAAGAAAGCTCCGACGGCCATTTTAGCCATAGGGCTTTCTTGTGCAAGAAATCCCTGCCGAGCGTCCACACTGCCCTCTTGTGCAAGAGCTCCTGCGCAAGAGGGCTTACACCTGTTAAAAAAGAGCGTAGCTGTTGCACAAGAAGCCCTCTCTTACCACGCCGTGCTGTAAATTTCCTTGCGTAAGAGTGGGAGGGTAGATGCTCTGCAGATTCTTGCGCAAGAACGGCCATACTTGCGCAAGAAGCCGCGAGTGTAGACATAGCCTTGGGGTGCATAGAAAGAAAGTGGTAGACCTTTAGGTTCCTACGACCCAGATCACATGTGGCTTTATCCATTAAACATCAAAATCTGAACAGCTGTTGGAAGAGAGATACAATGATCTCAGTAATACTCATGGTGCTACATAGGCTCTTATATATCGTACACTACCTGAATCTGAAAGGTGGTCATCAAGAGTAGCAGTGAAAAATTAAATTTGAAGTGCAACTTGTATAGCAGAGCTATTTCTCTGTATCACTTGGACTCTGTTCTCAGAGATCAGTGAGATCACAGTTGACCATATCTATGTCATTTTCAATGGCTTGTACAAATTTCAACATCAGATGTGTAATATAGGTAAAAGCCAGAATCAATTAATGTGTACTCCACTCTAAAATCTTCATGCACGAATCAACAGGTGACTAATTAAGGTGGATTTTTTTTTTTTGGTGTGAGTTGTTTGTTTTTAAGAAATCTTCTGTATGAACAATAGCAGACAAAATTTCATGAAGTAATGAAGATAGTTTACACAGGAATAAAGTTATTTTAAATATTTTGTGCAAAAAATACATAAAAGAGAGAGGTTTGAGAGCTAGATTATGTTAAATATTTCCAAGGAGTATAAAAGTTGATAAGTGACATTTACACAGCTACCAACAGTTTTGGAGAACACTGATTCTGGACTTGAGTTTGTGTTCTGTATATAGCGCCTAAAAGTATACAACATAACATCCCTGTGATGTAAGAACTTTCCTTAGGCCCCTATCCTGCAAAGGGATCTCTGTTGGTGGCTACTTACGGGGTCAGAATTTTAAATTTGCCCAGATCCCTCTGCAGAATTAGAACCTTAGACTGTGAAATCTGGGGATGTTAGCGTATAGCCACTCAAACGATAAACCGATAAGCTCGGGTTTATCCGTTAATCCTAACGACTGCTGCTGCCTCTGAGAGCCGGTGCCTGTGGGGAGCTGGCTTTTAAGCCAGGTCCTCATGACCAACATATCCCGCACAGCTGCCTCCCTCTAGCACCCCCACCCCTCTGTGCTGCTGCCTCAGTGAAAAGGGTGAGTGGAGCAGGTGGGAGACAATTCATGTGGGGAGCTGGCTTTTAAGCCAACTTCCGTGCATGACAGCTCCGTGGAGTCGCCTGCCCCGCCCCTTGCCGCCTCCCACAGAGGCAATGGGGGGGGGGAGGGGATGCTGGAGCAGCCTCTGTCCACAGGGAGCTTGGAACTTCCTTCCCTTCTCCCCTCCCCCCCAGACAGAGGCTGCAGCGTAGGGTGGCAAGGGGCTCCCTGGGAGTGAGGCCGGGAGCACACTAGCTGCCGGCCCTGGCCCCAGCCCTGGGGACCATTGAATAATCGTGTATTCAATAAGATTTGGTGCAGTTACATGATTATTAAATTAAATTAAACTAAACAACCTCTATCATCCCTAGTGAAATCCTTTCAGCAGGTACCAGTCCTATTTAATTAATCTATAAAGTACCAAGCCCACCTCTGGTACTAAAGAAACTGTCCTTATCCCAAACTGCTGTTTCATAGCACTGTACTCCTAGTTTCTGTATTACGTATCAATCAATACACTATATTACAGTCACTCTGAAAGAACTGCAAGAACCTTAAAAACCATTTAATATACAGATCCATTTGAATGAAGTCAAGTCTAGAGGGGTATGCAGTTAACATATACTGTGGATTAGTGGGTATCAATTAATATTTAACATCTATGCAAAACAAGCCTTGAGTTTTAAATCTGTATCTGAAAAATACTGAGAATTGAACAAATAGTTCCAGAGAGATTAGCCATTCCAAAACATATGCCTTGACCACTAACCCATCTGATTTCTAAAAAAATTAAATAGCTATTGTGTCACTTTTAACCAGAAACAGATACAGTGATTAGACAGCACACCAGGCTCGTGCAGTAGTCAGACACTTCTTGTGTATGGAATATAATTTTTTCTAAGCCAAAAGTGAAGTTGAGTTTGGTGGTTTTATGCCAGTCCATATTTATTGACCAAACCAAGATCCTAAATTATTTGTTAAAATAACAAGTCTCTGGTTCAAGAGAATTGTCCCTGTTACTATGGTTCAGGAATAAAAATTGGTTGTGTTTGGCTCATGTTAGTGTGGCACTCTTTGGGGTTCAACTTAGACCAAGAAGGCATCGTGTCACGGCCTGCCCTGTAATTGTGAGTGCTTGTACGCAGTGCAGCTTTGGCTGAGAGCCCTAACATCAGCAATCTGCTTACTATAAAAATGACCTCACTCCAGGGCCACTGACGGGCCTAGCAATTTAATAGGGCTTGGGTCTCTGGGCTGCCTCTACTACCACCAGGGCAGCAGCAGCAGATGGAGCCCCAGGCCCTTTAGACCATCACCGGAGCTGCACATTGAGCAGAGTGGGTGTGGGAGGCGCAGCATGGTCCAGGCAGTGCTGAGCGCTGGCCGCTTTCAGCCCCTTCTGTCTTAGGCCTCACCCCTTCTGGGGGCCTGGAGCCAAGCCCTCCCATATTGCCCAGGGCGTCTTCAGCCCTGCCAGTGACCAGCACGAGACAGGTTACTTCTTGCAGAAAGACCTCAGCATCCTTTCCAGACTTGAGTTTTCCCCCAAAATGTCTCTCTCTGCCAAGTTCAGCCCATCTGATCATCAAACCCACAAAACCTTACTAAGCTAATTGCTCTTTAAAAGAAATATTACACAGCAGTTTATTAATTTAGCCAGAGTTGAGAAACCCACTTCAGCCAAACCACTGAGCTGATTTATGATAAAAGTAAAAGAAGTTTATTAACCAGAAAGCATAAGTTTAAGTGATATAATGTAGAAAATAAAGATAGAAATGGTTATACACAAACCAAAATAAAACATGCTTCTAAGACTAATTTGTTAAATCATATTATAGTTTTTTGTTCAAAGATCCAGTAGAAAGCTCAAAGCACTTGGCTAATGTAGGGGTTCTTTCCCCCTTTCTGTATAGTCTAGTAACCTTTGAAACATTCTTTGGAAGTATATCCCCAAATACAGTTCATTTATTGTGCTGTGTGTAGACACCATATTGTTTTGTGTAAATGCCAAGCTGGCTACTCCCCCATATGTGATTTTTTTTACAGTGCCAATGATTTTCATGTAATCTTTGATACAAATAGCCCACTGTTCTTGGCCAATCTGATTTGAGAGGTTGGCTCCTTTCCTTTGCCTAGAAAAATCTATTTATCAGCTTTCCCCGATATGCCTAGCTTAAAACACATTTTAGTTAGATACATCCAACATATCTGTATAATTCTTTGTGGGTTAACCAAATACCCCTGTGGGCCAGATTTGGTCTTCCAGGGATAGCCCCTGGTGGGCCCCCACACCGCCGTATTTACCTGAGCTTCCACAGGCACAGGGGATTGCAGCTCTTGTTGGCCGCAGATTGCCCTTCCCAGCCAATGGGAGCTGCGATCCCCCATACCTTCGAAGACGCAGATAAATATAGCAGAAGGGGCTAACCCTGGTGAACTAACGTTTTATTAGCCACAGTTGATCTAGGCTACCTGGAGGCTTTCTCTGCTGCTCTTTTTTGTGGCCAGAGGAGGCATGGCTGGTAGCTATCCAGCAAGGGGCTTCTGGGCTTAGTCCACGCCATTGAAATAGGAAGAGATGATTTTGTCATCTTGTGTTAATAAACTGCATTTAAGAAGCCAGGATTTTGAGCTATGGCACAATGATCTGAACACTGAACCTAAATATTTAAACATGGAAAATGCAAACGGAGGGAGAATCTCCAAGCTATTTTTTGTACAGTAGAAACAGGAAGGGGGAGAAGAGAGTGAAAGCTGAATTTAGTCTGAGGAAGGAAACTGGAAAATAGAATGTTGAAGGTTTCTTTTTTTTACTTTATCTTTGTCAAAACATTCCAGTTGCCTTTAGGCAGAAATGCAGAATGTGTGATTAGACAGAAATATTTTGAAAAGACTGCACCCAGAAGTTGATTTACTGTCTTCCTGACATGCTGGTATTCTGAATGCTTACCACATTAAAATCCAAAATCTGCTTTGTATAACTATTTTGGAAAGATTAAATGAATAAAAAGAAACCTGTATATATTACTAATTCTTAATTATTCTCTTTATTAGGAATATGCCTTCCCGCGCTATACATGTATTATACCTCTTTAAGGACCATTGAGGGCTATGTAAAGGACGCTGGGGCTCTCTATATTTCATTCTACAGTAGCAAGACCTAATTCAACAATTCTCTGCTTATTTTTGGTCGGTCTTTTGGCTATGTTGGATAATAACTAGTCAAGCACTAGTAGCAAAGATCCAGTCTATCCTTCAACCTTTCTTGGATTGCTGCTGGCAGAATAAAATTAAAAACATAGCTAACTTGCCTGAATGAATTTCATCCTCATGTGATTCAAGTTTTGTGTCAGTTTTTCACTTTGATCTGTTTCTTCCTCCCCACCTTCTACCCTATAGAGCAAAATTAATCAAATCTAGACTATAAGCTTCCTAATTAGAGACTTAAAGAAAATATTGAGCAGTGTGGTGGTGGTTTTTATTTTATTTTTTCTTTCATGTCTTTAACTTATAGGAGAAAAAAAATAACCAAAACATATATATTATTGTGAAGATATTCTTATGATACAAATTCCAAACAACTAAGTATGAAACTATTAAAAGGTAGACTATGTAGAATCAATTACAAAACTGACATATTTTTTCAGATAAGTTATAGACACTGTTGTTCCAAAAATGCAATATAAAGGACACAGGGAAGGAACATAGTTCATTTGAAACACCTTTGTTCTCGTCCTGATGTCACTTACACTAGTGCAACTTCATTGGCTTCATGAAGTTACTCCATATTTACGCTGGCAATAGAATCTACAACAGTGTTTGTTAAACTGAGTGTGAGGCAGTCGGAGGTGTGTAGTGGAGAACAACAGAGTTCAAAATGGCCACCCTTAAAGGAACAAGCGACTTTTTTTTTTGGCTCAACAAAAAAAATCCTTGGTGTTCCTCATAAAAAAAATTATTGTTTGTTGTTCCTCGGTCTTAAAAAGTTTAAGAAACACTGATCTAGAACAAAATTTTACTTTAATATAAAAAGTGGCTCAGAGCAGCTTCTCCAAATAGTTCTGGATAATATTCTAGGTTATTGATAGATTATGTTCACTGGAAAAGCTGCTGTGGAATGCAAATTTGCTGTTGAATGCAAATTACATAAGTTACAGTGCACAGAATTTCTCAGAAAAAGACTGGACAAGTTGCAATCTATGGTGGCAATATGAGAGGATGTGTATCACAAAAAAGCAGCATGGTTTGATAGGAAATACCACTTACAGCCGATCCCCAAGTTACGAACAAGTTACGGACCAACACTTGGTCCATAACTCAAAGTGCTCATAACTCGGTAGGCCCTAATTCTGCAAAGACAAGCTCAGAGCAATAGAACTCTGCAAGGGAGTAACTATGTATCCACCTTTGACAGTTTGCAAGATCAGGTCCTAAATTTTGATAATTCATTGAGACTATTTTCTAAAGACTGCCCTTGAAATTACTTACATTTGTACAGCTTATATAGGGGCAGAAGACACACAAAGAATATTGCTCATTTGCCCTCTAATCATATCATGGCTATTACTAAAACTGTCTGAAACTGGTGAAGATTTCTCTTGATGCAGAAATCCTGAAAAAAATGGCTTTTGAAACTCTGTGGTGGGACACTTTCCCATGACAAGCCCACCATTAAGGAGGCTGGGGTCATGGAAACACACAGCAGTGACACACACAGCACATGCTCTTGCCCACACTCAGGCAGCATCTGCTCCCGGTCAAGCGAGACGATGCTTAGGAGACTGATCCCCTGCATGGGAACCTGCTGGGGGATAGAAGAGGGGTGGACCCAGTAGCACTCTCTCTAGCAAGCGGCTTCTGCTGCTTACACACACCTCCCCCAACACCTTCTCCACCAGTAAGCAGGGACAGAAGTTCTCTCTCTGTGCGACGCCACCAGGGCTGGACCCAGCATGTGCTAGACATGGAAGGAAAGCAAGCTGATCTGTCCCCCGTTCCCGTCCGCAGGCTCCTGGCGTGACCAACATCTTCCCATGCTTACTTGTCCCTGGGTGTATTGATGCTCCCATGGCACATCCAAGCCCCTGCAGTAAAGTGCCCACTGTCTAGGCAACAGATGGCCTTGCTCGAAGCACATCACCATCATCTGAACCGAGACCTTCTGTATTAGCTCAGAGGTTAGGGCTAGACTTCATGCAAAGTGTCTCCTGGGATAACTGCCCTTATCACTTTTCTTCACAGCTGGGCCAGCTGTGAGGATGGCACGTCCACCACATCCAACACTATCTTCCCAATTCTGCGGGATCCGCAGAAGGAAGTGAACTAGGGAAGACCTGCTGCGGGACCAGATGGCCTGTCTCCAGTCCCTCATCTGGGAGTTTGATGAAGAGTGCCAGGAACAGGCCATTGACTGTGAGGAGCACCATGCTGACCAGGAGTAGTGGAAGGTTATGTGGGATCAGCTGGTGCCCCAGCATAGGGCCATAAGCTCTTCTCTCACCGCTGTGATGTAGCATGTGGGCACATACATGGAGCTGACCACCAGCCATCTCCCCACGCATCCCAACTCTCCACCTCTTCCCTCCTGGCTTCTCCTGCTAGCCCTCCCAGTTATTTCAATAATGTCTTGTAGTGTGGATGTGCTATTTCGAAATTATTATTTCAGGAGTTATTTCGTAGTACAGACATGTCTTAAGGTGCCACAGGACTACTCATTTTTCAAGTCACAGACTAACATGGCTACCCCTCAGACTACTATGTGAGCTATACTAAGACTTCCAGACTATGGGCTAGCTGGCTCCCTGGGCTGCCTGACTCCTGGGTGGACAAACATGACAATAGGCAGGCCTAGGGAACCACCTGACCTGAAATCCTGGGGTCCCCAAGCTGGAGCAATCTCCATAGCAAGATGAATGCATCTGTTTACCAGTGTAGAGAAAATGCAGTATAGACATACCATTGTCAGTGCTAGGACTGCTAAGCTCCTTACTCTGCAGCTGGGAGCTTGAAAGCACCAAGAGTCTCTTTGGTTTTCAAGACTGGAAACCCTGGCATGACAGGAATGACTCACATACACAGATACTGAAAACTTGGGTTTCCAAATAGTCTGCTAGATGAGCTAGTTGAGAACCAGTTGGCTTTGCATTGGAACTTTACCTGTGATTCAATAAGAATTCTTCAAACCAGTCTCATTTTCATTCCACTAAACACATACTGCAGTGTGAACCCATACGCCTTTAATAAAGCATTTTGGGATCCTGGGAATTAAAGATGTTTCTTTTTAATTTGAATGTACTCTGTGAAACTATCTTGCATTGGGAGGAAAAGAGACAAGATCACGTAAAGGGTCTCTTCCAGCTAATTGCTCTGAAATTATAGTGAAAAGTACTGAGAAGTTAAAGCACAGCTGAACCTGACAACATTTACACATTTACTGAAGTAACTGTGCACACATGCATTATTTATCTCTGTAAAGATAACAGAAGGCTACTTGTAAAATGCCCCAATTTCAAACACTAAAACTGCTTTCAGATTTGGCCTCCTGCAGCTCAAGGCTAATGATGGCCCACTGAGAAAATTACCAAGAGTTTTATGCTTCCCCACCCTTCTTACACACCCAACAATGCACACTAATTACTAACCATGGTGGTCCTTCAGTAAGGAATGTAAAGGGTGTGGATAAGGTAGGATAAAATGACCCCTTCACAAACTACATTTATAATAAATAAGTTGGCTGGAGTTGGCTTAATATACACATTTTGGGAGTGTGTGGGGAAGGGGGTTGGCTTGATTTATTAATTTAGATTTTAAACTCTGTGTGTCACATTTTGGTCCAGATTATGACGATAAACACAAACTGCCCTTTGCTTTATTTTTATATTGAAAATTTGACTTAATAGAGAGGGGAATGAATGGGAATTGCCTGAATGGTATTTAAGAGAGATTCAATGTTTGTAATTTAGACAATTATTTTGAACTACAGACTCAGGTATCCAGTGTTTATGGGAGGAGGCAGAAGAGAAGGTAGAAACAACTAAGCAATGTTATTATTTTCTCTGCAGGGAATCCCTTTCCTCTAAACCAACGGCCATTAACCTTTCCAAGCTACTGTACTGCTTTCAAGAGTCTCTTTTGTCTTGTGTACCCCAAGCTCACTTCACTTAACTTACAAAATCAGATGTAAATATATAAAAAAGTGTCACAGCACACTATTACTGAAAAATTACTTACTTTCTAATTTTTGACATATAATACCAAAATAAATCAATTTGAATATAAATATTGAGTTACCTTTCAGTGTATAGAATACAGAGCAGTACAGCCACTCTCCGAGTTACGAACAAGTTACAGACCAGCACTTGGTCCGTAACTCGAACTGTTCGTAACTTGGACGCCATTGAGTTACACGTGACCACACTGTTCATAAGCGCGGGTCACGTTCATAACTCGGGGACCGCCTTTACGACCGCTCCATAGGAGCTTTGGTCGTAAGTGTGAACAGTCGTAACTCGACCATTCGCAACTCAGGGAGCAGCTGTATAAACAAGTCATTATATGTTCGAAATTTTAGTTTATGCTGTCTTTGCTAGTGCTTTTTATGTAGCTTGTTGTAAAAGTAGGTAAATCTATAGATGAGATGTGCTATCTGGAAGATCCGAGTACCCCCAGTTGCTGAGTGTGTTGTAGGGTTGCCAAGTGTCTGGTATTTTCACCACCTGGCAGGGAAACCCCCCCAGAAAATACCGGACATTTTAAGTGTCTGGTATTTTCTGAATTTTTTTTACCGGACAGGAGGCTAAAATACCAGACTGTCTGGGTCAATACAGGACACCTGGCAACCCTAAATGTATGTGTTTTGGTATATATGGACAGGGGGCAAATGAAGGGATAGTGAGAAGAAATCACTATCCATTAGCTCACATTGTTTATTAATCTCTTCCAGAAAAAAAGCTGAATATAAGAGAGAGTATGATCTGGTGGACAGGCACAAGACTAGGATTCTGAAGTGGGCTCTGTTCCCAGCTCTACTACAATTCTGTTGGGTAATACAAGACACTTCCTCATCTGAGCCTCTGTTTCCCCATCATCTTTTGTCAGTCTTGTCTGTTAGATTGCAGGAACATTTGTTTTTTATGGGAGCAAACAATGCCTAGCACAACAGGGCCCCATTTTCTGTTGGGGCCTGTCAGTGCTACTTAATATAAATAACAACAACAACAACAACAGCAATAACAGACTCTGAATTATAGTTAAGGACAGTAGGTACATGGGGCCTGCTCCTGCTTCAATTGGAATCAGTTGCAGAACTATTCCCTTCAACACTGCAAGGTTAAACGCTAATAAATATTTTACTTGCTTAACTGCACTAATTATAAAACATGTAATAGATTTCAGTCTGTCCAGAGATTCAATTGATTTCTGCTGTCTACTCATCTTTGCTTCTTAGTGAAATCCTCTCAGTCTAGCAAAGTTCTCACAAATTACCAAAGAACAACCAACTCTTCATAAACATTTTATTGTTTTTACAAACTTTATTTTACAGTGTATTATTACCTTGTAGTTCAGGCAGCTGGTTTACTTAAAATGCAAATAACATAAAATATTCTGATATTCCTAAAATGTAACATCAACTTTTGCATAGTTTCCAGATCAGAGGTTAAAAAAGAAAACCCCACCTATGAATTATTTCATAACAATAGTTTCATAGGGGTAGCCGTGTTAGTCTGATAGGGTACATCTACGTATGCTCCCTAGTTCTAACTAGGGATGCAAATGTAGCCAACAGAAATTGCTAATGAAGCGGGGATTTAAATATTCCGTGCTTCTTTAGCATAATCTCGCCCGCATGTTATTCCTCTCGCCAGCTGATTCGAACCAGGAAGCGTGCTCCGGGACACATTAGTTCGAATCAAACCTCTTGGTTCAAACTAATGTTACTCCTCAAAAAAATGAGTAACTAACAGTCTCTAAGGTGCTGCAGGACTATTTGCTGTTTTCAAGTTTTTTTCAAAACAATAGTCCACTATTATTTCTTTTAATCAATACTTCTGTTGCCAATTTGAAATTTGGTATAAAAAGAACAAGTTTACTGAGTGTAACTATTTTAAATACAAACCCCACATTAACTTTATTTTTTTTTAATATTTTCCTGAGCTTGGCCTTTCCTTTGCCAGATCACAACCCAAGGAGATGCTAGCAGCATTTCCCCACCCTGAATTAATAACTCAAGTTATTTTGGTGTAGTTTGAGCAAGGATTATAAAAAGCTCATCTCCCTTTTCAATTTGGACTATCTTTTTACTCAAAAAACAAAAAACACATTCTTTATACATCTAAACACAGAAGAATAGTATGTGTGTTTTATTTAATTTTTTAATTGGAGAAACTTGTATAAAATAGGAACATAAATACTATAACATTCATAAGAATGAACTATAAAGTAACTCACATCAATGTATTTTCTTATTTAGGGCTTGAAGACTTCCAATTGACTTTAATAGGTTCAAAGTCCCAGCCCATACTAAACAGATTCACACTATATATTTTCATTGTGAGCAAAAATCTCAACCACACACACGAGGGCAATCTGAGATCTAAGCCTCCAATCATAAAACTAAGGCTATGGCTATGCCACAGGGGAAGTTGACATAAATTAGGTTACTCAGGGGTTGTGAATTAGCCACCACTTATGCAACAAGACTTCAACCTCAGTGTGAATGGTGCTATGTTCCCCCAACACTATAGCTACTACCATTCACACACCAATGTATCTATGCCACTGTATAGTACAGCTGCTGTAAGATGACAAAAGAGAGCTCTCCCATCAGCTTACTCCAGCCCCCATTAATGGTGGTAATTATGACACTCCACTGTCCACTAGGGATGTAAAAAAAAAATTGGTTAAAAATGTAACCATATAACCATTAAAAATCCTAGTGGTTACAAGCACTGCAGGCTCTGCCATATAAAGCTTATATATAAGCTTTATTCAGCAGAGCCCACAGCATAGCCGGCTCCTGGCCCCACTTCCTGGAGCTAACTTCACTGTGAGTTCTGCGGTATAACTTTGTATTTCACAGCCACAGTGACAGACAGCTCCCCGCGAGTAGGGCCAGCAGCCGGTACACACCAAGAGTTGATTTATAAGCCAGTTTACAAACCGAATCCTGGCATGCACCAGCTCCCAGTCCCACTTCCAGGGCGCCAGCTTCACTGCAGGCTCTCCAGTATTACTTTATACTGCAGAGCCCACAGCGTGGGGCAGCAGACAGCTCCCCGGGAGAAGGAGCTGGCATGTAACCATAACGGAAACCAATAAGCTGATGTTTATCAGTTAACCGTTTAAATTAGACTTCTGCATCCTTCCTGCCCACACCAGCACTTAAGTCGACATCAGTTATGTTGCTCGGGGGAGGAGCTAATTCTCAGCCCTGAGCAACGGTACATGAGCTGTACTGTAGCCATAGCCTGAATACTTATCTTGTATGCAGCAATACTTCCATAGCTCTGATAATCTGGGATTGGAGATCCTCACACTTGTTGTAGAACATATGTTTCCATGAGACAGTGCGGTACCTTCCCTTTTGAATCATCATGGAATGAGCTTTTAGTATGGACTATTTTATTTGTCATGGTCAATCTTTTTAAAAAAAAACCTCTATCTCCATGTGATATGAGCTAATAAACAAAAAGAAGATAAAGTAAAGATGAAAAATACCAACCACGCAATCTTGGAGGGGGAGCTAAAAATAATACTTGTACATTTGGCATCACATCAATTAACAGAATTTTCCTTTCAAAGATTAAATAATGTATCAACAACAATGAAACTATTGTACAGCTGGCCCCCATTGTTTTAGCCTTATATGATCATAGTAAAGGTTTACCAAAAGCTTAACAACAGGACAGAACTACATCTTTTATGTTCAATAATATATTTTCTTTATCCCTTCACATTCAGCAACAAAACAAACACTACGCATTAAAAATTAGAGGCAATATTAAAACTAACACCACCTACAATTCTCATGTCCTCTTAGGTCATTCAGCTTCTTCTACTCCATACATGGGTTTTTTACTTTGAGATTTAATATCAAGACAATATTCGATAGACAAATATTGTCTGTTGTATTTGCCCATCAGAGCTTGATGGTAACACAGTTTACTGGACTAGGCCAATTTATGCTCCTTGACCAAGAACTGGAAAAGATGGGAAGTAGATTCCAGAAATTCTTTATCATTCAGCACTAATCCTTAGACGTTATCAGGTTTGCTTCTCTTTGAGAACAATTGCATGAAATTACCCATACAACAATAACTTCACACACACATCCCTTTTAATCGGTTAATCAGTTAAACAATATGTTTACCCGGTTAGCCAATTAAACAGGATTTTACACCCTCCAGAACTGATCAAGGGGAACTAGCCCCCCTTTCCAAAACATTTCTCTCTAGTTTCCTATGCACACAGTAGGATTTAGTAGCCAATTTCAAAATCCACTTTTCAGAAGATGTTCCACTTAACATAATTATTTAATAATAAGAACATAATTTTTCAAAGGTTTAACAATCTGCTTCAGTTTCAATCATTCATACTTCCTTGGCTGATTGTTCTAGTTGTAATGAAACCTCTTGGTCAACCCTTTCAAGCAAGGTTTCAGAGAGGTAGCCCTGTTAATCTGTTTCAGCAAAAACAACAAGCAATCTGATGGCACTTTAAAGACTAACAAATTAAGCAATTATTTCCTTTGCCAAGAAACATGGGTTGTGAGCTGTCCTCAAACCTTTCATCACAGATAGCTTATTTTTTTAATATCATGGATGGCAATTAAGCAAAATTAGAATTAATGTAAAATTTTAAGTAGATTACATATAAAAATCACTCAGAACATTACTTACACTTAAAATTATAAAAATAAGCATATCACCAGCACATAAAATGAGTCAGTTTATATATACTTACAAATTCAGCTACTGAATTCTCAAATTCTTTTGTCAACTACCTAGCCTCCTGCCACAAAGTTTGATAATAAATTATGAATTTAAAGCTACTGATTAAGGTAGAAAATACCTTTGCTTGCCAGGCAAGTTTTGGGAAGGGAGGGACACATCTTGGCTTCAGAATAGGAAGTTGAGAGGAAACTTGAGGTTTATCACTAGAATCATCTGTCATACAATTTAATTTCCCTCTAAAAGATTATAACAGTGCATTTCTAAATGAGCATGTGCCAATATGCTATTTTCACCATATTTATAATGATGGTAAATAGCTTGTTTTTGTCGAAATGAGGCAACTTTAGTTCTAATTTTCTAGCCATCTCTGTGACTTAGTAGACCCTAAATTTACAACTGATTTTTTTAAGTCAAAGCTTTTTATTGCCAATGTACACTTCATTCTCAATATTCCACACATAGGTTTCTTTAACTTTGAGATTTAATATCAAGATGTGATTCTATAGACAAGATTCTATATAAGACTCTGGCACACATTCTAACTTCACTGTATGGACTTACAATTCAGTGGTTTTTGCTGAGGAAAAACAGTAATAATGTTTGGCAAACACATCCTTTGTATCTAGCCCTGGACCAACATAAGCTTATCAATCCTCACAAAACCATTGTAATGTAGGTAAGCAAGTGTGATGGATGTTAATAAATGACTGCAGGGCAGAGTGAGAGAAATGGGAAAACTTAAAAATGAACCCAAGAGCCATGAATTCTCTTGTTTTCATGATGAGGATTAAACAGTAGGCATACCCTACTAAAAGAATGCCTTGATTTAGTGCAAGCAGTTACAATCATTTTTTCACTTTGCTTAAAAAAAGGTCATTTTCATTCCAATAATACAATAATAGACTTCTTGGAAATATGCTATTCTAGTGTTAGAAAAATACTTATGCCTGAATTGTGTGTGTCATAACATATCTTTGGTAACAGATGGCCAGATTCGTTTCCATTTTGAAAACAAATATGCTCCAAGTATTCCCCTACTAAATGATCATATACCTTGCCAAGGAACTACATAATGGAACAGAGACAATACCATGAATTATCATAAATGTCTCTAAAAAGGGTCTGCCTGATGTGTGCTAGTCAACAAGACTTCTGAGCTCCTTAATAAGGGAAATTATCAAAGGACTCATAGTAATGCTTCAAAATAATTATGCAAACTAAAATAAGAGCTGACTAATCAGTTGGGGTTAAATGCTAATGACATGGCCAAAAATTATACAGATCCATGATGTATCTTTCAGATTTCATGCATTATGTAACACAAAAACCTAATGTGCCAATTGAACGATGTTTAGAACACATTTCTAATATATATAAAAAAGTCTGGTTAATTGGCAAGCAGTTCAGATAGAAAAAAAATTTCAGGAACAATTTTGCTTAGCAATTAAGTTGTCTTGTGAAATTCCCTATACTCCCTGGTTTTGTTTAGCTTAGTCACTGTCCAGATAATTTCTTGAAGTATTTCCATTTTCAGTCTAGGATAGAACTAAGATTTAAACTTTGTCTAAAATGGGGATTTTAGTTAAGAGCGCATCTACACTTATATGGCTTCCATGGCGAAAACACCTACAGTGAAATCTTGACTTCACTAAAGTCAATACAAATTTTGCCATTAATTTCAGTGACATCAGGATTTTACCTCTGGCAGCTATGAGTTGCACCAATGTAAACTGTGATTTGAACCGTTCCAGTTAACCTCAGTTTCAGCTGTTTGGTTCCAGGAAAAAATTAAGGGCCCAATAAACTCTCACTGATGTAATGGCAGCCTTTTCAACTTTTCATTCCTGTCTAGAACTGCTGTTATAGGATGAAGGAGAAAAGTCCCTATCATACACAGAAAGATGAAGCAGAGAGAGGGAGCTAAAAGGAGAAGCAAGAATAAAAAGTAAGACGTTTCCTAGGTTTTGGGATACAGTTTCCTGATAATGACATTGACTTTATTTGTACTTGCACCGATACTTATTGGGTTGAAGTTTTATGTCACTCAGATGCTCATAGTATACTTGTATTATTCCACGTATCTTAAAGAAAAAGTAAGCAATATGCTAAACAAGAAAAGGAAGGAGAGCCAGGCAGGGACAGCATGTGAACATAAGCATGCATGTCAATGTGTAATAATGATCACTAACCTTTAGAGTACTATTTAGAACCCACTGTTTCACATAAATAATTTCAGACTTGTTTGTGAACTCTGTGAAATCAATTAATAAGCTTCATAACACCTTAAATTATAACACAACAGGGAGTGATGCATTTAGTCTGGTATTTCCAAAGGGCCTAAGGGATTTAGACATCCCACTGCAATTGAAAGGCAATGAGAATTGGATATACAATTCCCCTATATCACTTTGAAAATCCTAGTGTTCACGATCAGAGATAAATGGCTAAAGGATATTATAATGGAGAATGAAATATTTTTAAAGTCTGGAAGAGAAAGGCAGGTATCTTGTTACACTGTGCTCACAGAAATCTGGTGACTTTGTTTCACTATAAGTATAAAGGCTATAGCTTCTGATCATTACTGCTTTCTCTTTAACGAATAAATCTGGCACTGAGCCACTTCTGTCAGAACTATAGAAATCAACCCCCAAAAATTCTTTCAAACTTACTCTACTAAGAACGTGTCTGCTTTGTTTGCTCAGGAAGCTACATTTATTTTACTGTGTGTTATCTAACAACAGATGTGTATTAAAATGTTACATTGCAGGATATGTTAACCACATCACAAGGAATAAACCGAACAGCTGAAATAAGGTATAAAGGCCTTTTTGAACATGAGCAGAACCCCCAATCTCTGTGAAACTAAATCACCTGTCTGATATTACTAGCACATATGGAAATGATGATCTCTAGGCAACAGATCCACTTATAATCTGATGCCTTCCAGCAATACAGTGCGGCCATTTCACAATTGTAACCTGTATTTAGCATAGGCTTTGCCTTTTAAATATTATTTAAATATTTACATTATAAAAATATCTATGTATATTTTATTAATGTATTCTACACCATTTCCACAAGACTATGCTTTATAAATGAAGTATTTTACAGCTATTTAAATTAAAAGCAAATCTATACTTTTTCTATACAAAAACAACTTATTTGTATTCTTTTTTTCCCATTTCTTTCAATACCACTGACATAAGTGTTTTAAGCTGCAAATTCTACCTAAACCAATCAATGAATCAGCCTTCTAACATGTTTCAGTTAGGCAGTATACCACCTGAGGGCCCATCATAAGATAAAGTGTAATCAATAAATCATGAGTCAGTTTTGGGTATTAATTCTAAATTTCAGTGTACAGACCATTCTAAAGTGAGAGTTTACAGGGATTTTGTTGTTACACTGTTCCCCTTCCATAGTGCTGACTGATCTGAGTTGTTATTCTTAGTTCATAGTAATTGTGACAAACTCAGTTTGTGATTTAACTATGAGAAAATCAGAACAGCGAAATCAACAGAACTTCCACTACCACCACCACCATACACAGTTAAATATCACCTGGTGCCACTTTTGACATGTAGAGATCAAAAACTTTCAGTGTTAGTGTGTCAAATTCAAGTCATTTCAGTAGAAAGTGTAAATTTACAATGAGCCACCCAGAAAACAAAAAAACCATAAAAATTAGCAACAGCTAGGAGTTTGAAAAGAGGAAGCAAGAATCCTAATTAAAATGTCACAAAAAAATTGGCTATTTTGTGTGATGTTTTAATATCATGTAAAGTCCAAACAGGAAAAATTTCAGTGTGATTTTTTGATTCTGGACATGATATATATTCATTGCTCTAGATACCTCTGATAGTACATTTTAAATGGCCAATACATAGGTTTAGTGGTCAACAGTCTTTGCAAGTTAAAGGTACTTTTAGAGAACAGATTATGACTTCATATCCTTTCAAATTTCTTCTAGTGATCAATAAACAGCATGCCTGCCAGGTGGTATAGAATAGGTCTGAAACAAGCAAAAAATTTTAGGATTTCATGGAGTTAATTATAGTTATATGCTTTTTAGACTTTAAGATTCTTGGTTTGACTTCTGTGAAATATTTATATTTTCCCTAAGATTACATTCTGTGTAGATATACTCATTGTTTCTTATGGCATGAACTCATCTCCTTAAATGGTACAGACTTCTTTGTCTCTCTCACTGGAAACTTTTACTGTTGTCTTTCAGGAAATATACATCTGTTTTTTAAAACAGCTCCTCCCTAGTCCTGCTGAAGTGGCTTCTAAAACATATCAGGAAATGAATGGAAGTATTGGAGGAAGGGGAAGGAAAAGAGGTAATTTAACATAGTTTGCTTAATTAAACTTAAAACTGTTACTTCTTCCTGTTGAACTATATTCATTCCTTTAGCTCATTCACACCTGGCAAAAAGGGAAGTTTTATATCAATGTAGGGATTAACTTTGTATTGTTAATCCTCCTCTAACTGAGAATTTAGACATAGTGGCTACAAATCAGATTCAAGACAATGTAAAAAACCGAGTAGACCTGTAACACCTTAGAGACTGACAAAATCAGATATATATATCATGCGCTTTCGTGGGCAAAACCTATTTTGACAGATGAGCAGGACTACTCACTGTTTTAGTTTTTTTTTTTTTAAGTTACAGACTAACTACCCCTCTGAGAATCAAGAAAATGTAAAAATTATATGATTATAGCCAAATAAGATGTGACTCCAGCAAAGCAATGATGCCAATAGTTGTGGTCCCTCAGTCACTGTGAGTCTCTCAATCTCAATGGACTATTCCCTGAGCAGACAGATGTAATAAAAAATAGGCATCTAGTCTTATTAGAACTAGCATTGGGACACTGCCAGACATTTTTGGTTTAACATTTATTTTCAATAGTCTGTCTAAAGTCTAGTGATTCATGCATATATTCCTAACAGACTGAGTGGGAATCAGTATACACAAATCAACATTTCAACTACTAATTCAGCTGGAATGTCATGATCATGAATCCAGTCAAGCCTATATATCCAATGACTCACCAAAGTCTCATTTCTACTGCCTCTTTTCTTGCTCATCTTTTAGTAAGTAGTGAGCACTAGTCACATTCTCACAGATAAGACCAAATACAGAACTGTCATATACAGGCAGTCCCTGGGTTACGTACAAGATAGGGACTGTAGGTTTGTTCTTAAGTTGAATCTGTATGTAAGTCGGAACTGGCGTCAGCCGCTGCTGAAACTGATCAGTTTCAACCGTGGCTGAATCTGGACACCAGTTCTGACTTACATACAGATTCAACTTAAGAAACCCAGGCGTCCCCAAGTCAGCTGCTGCTGAAACTGATCAGCGGCTGATTCCAGGAAGCCTAGGGCAGAGCAACTCTGCCTCAGGCTTCCTGTAGTCAGCCGCTGGTCAGTTTCAGGAGCGGCTGACTTGGGGACGCCTGGGGCAGAGCAGCTGGGGTGCTGCTGGGTTGCTCCATAGCGCGGCTCCTCAGCGCTACTGCAGCAACCCAGCAGCACCCCAGCTGCTCTGCCTCAGGCGTCCTGATTCAGCTGCTGCTGAAACTGACCAGCAGCGGCTGAATCAGGACGCCTTGGGCAGAGCACCTGGGGTGCTGCCAGGTTGGTCCGGAGTGGTGCTGCGGGACCAACCCGGCAGCCCCCAGCTGCTCTACCCTAGGGGTACGCAAGAAAAGCCTGGTCTGCTGGGGTGGGGACACTAGCTGCACTCCCCCCCCTCAGCAGACCAGGGAGACGGGGGTGGCGGGACCGCCCAAGTCCTCCACGGCTTTGCTCCGTCTCCCTGGTCTGCTGACCTGGGAGACGCGGAGCAAAGCCGCAGAGCACACGGGCAGCAGGACAGTCCAGGCACGCTGCGGCTGTCCCACTGCTGGCGTGCTCCGCGGCTTTGCTCCTCATCTCCCTGGTCTGCTGGTCAGACCAGGGAGACGGGGAACAAAGCCTTGGAGCACACCCGCAGCGGGACAGCCCAGGCGCGCCGTGGCTATCCCACTGCGGGCGTGCTCCGAGGCTTTGCTCCCCATCTCCCTGGTCTGCAGGGAAATGGGGAGCAGCTTTTCTCTCCCCGGAGGATGGGGGCGGCGGACCGCGGCGCATCTGGGCGTCCCGCCGCTCCCGTCCTCCGGGGCAAGAAAAGCCCCGTTCGAAACTGCGGATCCAACATAAGTCGGATCCGCGTAACTCGGGGACTGCCTGTATTGAAAAATGATAGTGTCCATCATGCCAGATTTCTACACACCGTGCACCATTCCATAGCTCTCTTCACATAGCTAATATTTTGCTGAAAAAGGTTGCATCAAGTATCTTTTAAAGAGGAAATGAAGAATGAACTAATTAATTTGATAATTATCTTGCTTGCAGGGATTATACATTAAAACAGAGTTCTGGAGAGGAAATTGTTCTTTATAAGTGACACACTGTTTATCTTTTTATTCACAATACAAAGTGCCAAACACCATCTTGAAATCTATAGTGAGGATATTTAATAATACAGTAATTGTTACACTATTGTGTTTTAAATTGAATTCTATCATTTTTGTTGCATGTGATAGAGCAGTGACAAGCTGTAAGCTCAGAGTTCTGTTCACCTTAGTGTAATTTCTTCTGTTGGACAGTTTTTGTACTACTGGCATAGGTTAAAAACATCCTGTCATGTACTATTTCTGGAACATTTCCTTCAATTTTTTAAAACAGTCTCAGCTCTCATAAAACTATTACTAAAATCCTGGAATCTGTACACATGTATTTCAAAATTCCCAATGTGACTTCCTGATCTGGTCTTGGGATAATAATCACGTTTACAAGTATGTTATTTCACTTGAAGTGAGCCTCCTTTTCAGCTCCTTCAGGAGAATTTTTAACAAAGCAGATAATGTTAGTCTTCAAAGCATTTTACAAATATGAATTCTTAGAACACCTATTTAAGCAGACAAGCAGTATCTCCATTTTACAGAAGGGTAAACTGAAAACAGGTTAAAAGCAACTAGCCAAAAGTTATGGAAGAAACAACTATCAAAGGGAGGACTGTAAATTAAAAATTCTTTGCTTTTGGTTCTATATTAACCACTAGACTCTCTTCCTAGGAAACTCAGTGAAAACAAACAAACCAATCCTGACTTTTGAGTAGACTAATATCAAGGTTGTTTCAGTCTTCTAATCATTGCACATAGAGGCCCATGCTTTCCACTGTAACCATATTCCTACACATCTTGAAGCATTAAAGCATGCTCCAAAGATGAAGGCATACATTCAATATTTTCATCAACAATTTAGATAATTGCATAGAGAGTATGCTTATATAGTTTGCAGATGATACCAACCTGGGAAGGGGTTGGAAGTGCTTTGGAGGATAGGGTCATAATTCAAAATGATCTGGACAAACTGGAGAAATGGTTTGTGGTAAATAGGATGAATTTTAATAAGGATAAATGCAAAGTACTCCACTTAGGGAGGAACAATCAGTTTTACACATATAGAATGTGAAGTGACTGTCTAGGAAGTTGACCTTCAGAAAGGGTTTAGGAGTCATAGTGGACCACAAGCTAAATGTGAGACAACAGTGTGAACCGCTGCAAAAAACGCAAACAGCGTTCCAGGATGCATTAATAGGAGTGCTGTAAGCAAGACATGAGAAGTAATTCTTCCACTCTACTCTGCGCTGATTAGGTCTCAACTGAAGTATTGTGTCCAGTTCTAGGCACCGCATTTCAGCAAATGTGAAGAAATTGGAGAAGGTCCAGAGAAGTGTAACAAAAATGTTTAAAGATGTAGAAAACATGGCTTTTGAAGGAAGATTGAAAGAATTGGGTTTGTTTAGTATGGAAAAGAGAAGATGGAAAAGGGACATGATAACAGCTTTCGAGTACCTATAAAGGTGTTACAAGGGGAATGGAGAAAAATTATTCTCCTTAATGGCTCATGCTCAGACAGGAAGCAATGGGCTTAAATTGTAGCAAGGGAGGTTTAGATTGAACATTAGCAAAAATTTCCTGTCAGGGAGGTTGTGGAATCTCCACCATTGCAGATTTTTAAGAGCAGATTAGATACGTATCTATCAGGGATGATATAAATAGTGCTTAGTCCTGCTGAGAGTGCAGGGGAAAGGACTTGATGACCTCTCGAGGGCCCTTCTTGTTCTAGAATTCTATGTTAAAAAACAACCCAAACAGAACAAATGCTTGTAGGCAAGATAGTCTTTCCATCTCATGCACACCCATTCCCCACAGCCATCACCCAACAGAAGTGATATTTCTTTGAAAACAGTAACATTTGTGAAGACACCAATGTCCAACATGGTTCCATTCTCTATAAGCCCCAACGACCCTGCAACATGACACAAGTGTGCTCTAGGGCAGGGCTATTCAATATGCAGGTGGCCTGTGGCCCGTTTGTTTGCAGCCCACAGTGCAGTTTGGGTTTACACGGGGCTCAATGCACAGACTGCGAGTGGGATCCTTTGAACATGGCCTCTACTGGAAACACGCTCCACAATGGCAAATCAATATAATGGTTTTCTGTTGACATGCATTTTAGTAGTTAAATTCCTGGACTGTCATTACTCATTAAATGTGCTGTCATATAGGTGGAAATTGGGTTATTAATATCAGCATAACTGACTTAAATGGGGCTTCTGTGTTGTATAGTCTTGCCTTAATCTTTGTATTCATGCTCATCAGTGTGCAAGAAGCAATTTGCATATATTCACATATATATTTGCATGTATATGCAACCAAACTTAAGTTGCGGCCCTCAGCATGTGCTGAGAGTATCATTGTGGTCCCCAGGGCTTCCAAAGATGAGCAGTCCTGGTCTAGGGAAAACCACTCTCTATTCTGCTGAGCCATTGCAGGCTTGCTAAAGAATAAGTTGTATAAGCAGCTTCCAGCATAATGCTGGAATTTCCTACCTAAAGAGTAAAATGTAACTCAGAAATGTTATTATTCGTTTCAATAAGGCTAGAGGAAATTATATTTTGAAAACTTTGGGTTACATAAGACAGTTTTTCTTTCATTTAGGCAGGTGGGCACTGGCAGATTGAGAGTTTCTTACATGTTTGATGGTCAAATGATACAGTTTTGCTAACTTGTAGCAGCTTATTCTAACTAAGCACAAAATATATTTAGCCCTTATATCCTGTATGAGAATCAGAAAAAGAAACTGACAAATGTACCACAGCTTACCCAAATTAGGATAGTAAAAGAAAAGGTAAAGAGACTTTTTTCAAGCATAAATCTACATTTTGTCCTTATTTGGAGACTGGTTAGGATAAGTAATGAATTCTGCACCTTGTATTGTTGCAATCATGTTGGTTCCAGGATATGAGAAAGACATGATAGTTGAGGCAGTCATCTTTTAATGGACCAACTTCTGTTGGGGAAAGGTATATACTTTTGACCTACACAGAGATCTTCTTCAGGATGCTCTTCTTCACGTCACTTTGCTTCCTTCCCCAGACGTGAAGAACTCTGTGTAGCTCGAAAGCTTGTACCTTCCGCTAACAAAAGTTCATTTTAAATCTTATGGGCTTGAGTCTCAGACAGCTAATTTCTGAGATTTGTGTATATATTTGCACGGAATGTTCAAGCCTATTTTGTGCAACAAATTAAATACCCCATTTGTGCGCATACACTCACAGACAGTGTGCATCTGCATGTCTATCACACACCCACAGTTAGAAAAAAAGTACAATAGTCGTAATGGAGGAAGTTTAAATATACTTGTGGACCTCTGACTGGACCTTCTAAACCAATCTTTTGTTTTAATGTACGTTTTATACCTTGTAATTTTCTCTCTTAAATCCTCAATCTACATCTGTTTGAACACCAAACTTGTAAGAGTTTGTGTTTAGAAAATATCTTTTTTATCAGATTATTAAACATTAAAATTTCCATTATCATCATCAAAAGTCTCACATAAATCCCTGAATAACTGGTAGCTTTAGAATGATCCTCTAATACTAATTTACTGTTGGGGCTCCACTGAAGGCTCATAATGTATGTTTTCTTTCTTTTTTCCAAGTTCTTTTTTCTTGATTTCCCTTCCCACCCTCCCATCTTTATGTAACTGAGAACTTCCACATTTAACGATTAATGTATCATTTAGCCACTTGACCTGGTTAATACCACACACAAACATAAAGTGCTAAGTGACCTGGAGTGTGGCTTGGTAACATTTTCTGTTCTGATTATTTATGTATTCTAGATAATAGATTACATATAGTAAGTTATATGTGTGCATGATAAATACTTGCTTAATTGTACTTCTACCCGTGCTAACATTAAAAGTTAAACAGACTACAGTGTTTAGAGTATAACAATAATATTTTATATTTATTTACATCTATCTATGTATTTACATAGACTTGATAATTATATTGTTATTAATTTGTATTATAGCAATGCCTAGAAGTCACAACCAACTTAGTGTCCTATTGTATGAGGCACTGTATAAATGTGCAGTGAGAGTCACTCCCTGGAATCCCTGCTTACAGCCTAAGTCAGTGTTTCCCAAATGGTGTTCCACAGAACCCTGGGGTTCTGCGAAGTGGAACTAAGGGTTCCACAAGAAAATTCTACTCCCCTGCCTCCTGCAAAGCGCATAGGCAGTTCCTATTGGAGCTTTGCTGGAAGGGGCGGGCTTCTGGCGGCGTGCACCTCTGGCCGCTCCATCACCCACTGCGGCTGCCCCACCACCGCATACAGCATGGCCCCCTGCTCCCCCTGCAGGATGGCCCCCGTCCCATGAGGCCTCCGGTGCTATGCAGCCTCCTCCTCCCCTTGTGCAGGCAGCAGCTTGGTACAGTGGCTGCTGCTGCTGGAAGGAATGGGGGTGGCCGGGTCTGAGGCACTGAGTTCCCGGACCTCAGCATTTTTAACTGCTGCCTGCGCCCCGGCAGGGGCTGCATGGAACTCGGATGGGGCTCTGCCCCCCTCCTCGGGGCATGCTTGGGCTCTTCTCCACCCCTCCCCCCCGCCTTGGGTGTCTGGCTGAAATGCATCTACCATGGAACAGATTGTGATGAACACTATACTACTAGTCAATGTGCTCCTGGGTCAAGAAGAAGAAATAACATGTTATATTTTTGGAGAAAAAACATGTAAAATCCACAGTCTCTGACACTCTTATTATATGTATGCAGTGACATTATGTAGCCGTGTCAATCCCAGAATATTAGAGACACAAGGTGGGGGAGGTCATATATTTTATTAGACCAATTTCTACGAGAGATAAGATTTCAAGTTACGTAGAGCTCTTTCTAAGTTTTGGTTAGGAAGAGCTCTGTGTAGCTCAAAAACTTGACTCTCTTACCAATAGAAGTTGATCCTATAAAAGATATTATCTCTCCCACATTGCCACTCTTACCACATAAGATTTCCTTAATATACAGTCTAAAATGCGATATTAACGTAACTCATTTTCTATATTAAAAATCACAAAGGCCATTAAGTTATAACCAAATATTTTAACACATTCCATTAGAAAAGAAAATCCAATTAAAATATTTAAATTCAAATCAAGTGCTCAAGTTTTATGTCAGGGAATTCAGAAGTGTTACAGCCAATCACCAGAAACTAGATCATGTCATCTGAAGAAGTGGGTTTTGCCCACAAAAGTTCATGATACTATATATATATATATATATATATATATATATATATATAGTTTTGTTAGTCTCTAAGGCTGTGGTCCCCAACACGGTGCCCGCGAGTACCATGGCGCCCGCGGGGGCATTTGAATGCGCCCGCCAGGTGCTCGGGGCTGGCCTGGCCCTGGGCACATGACGCATGGTGAGCGCCGGCCCCGGGCGCGCGGTGCTTGGGGGAGCGCCGGGCGCGCGGCACTTGGGGAGCGCCGGCCCCGGGCGCGCAGCGCTTGGGGGTGGAGGGCCACCAGCTCCGGGCGCGCGGCGCTTGGCGGGGGGGGGACGCCGGCCCCGGGCACGCGGCTATGGGGGGGCCCCGCCCCGGGCATGCGGCTATGGAACGGCCACGCCCCCTGGCGCCCGACAACCTCAAAAGGTTGGGGACCACTGCTCTAAGGTGCCCCAGGACTAGTCAATGTTTTCAGCAGTAACTAGTAAATGTTAAAATAATAGATGCAGCAATAGAATGTGGAAGAATTCTTCCATGGCAGATCCCTACCAGCCTAGGATGCCACACTGCCCCCATGTGCCAGGAGCGGAAAGGCTGACACAGGAGACAACAGAGCACCCTCCCTGTCTGTCTGCAGAGAGAGTTCTATTCCATAACAGACTTCTCCACTGGCCTGGCTTTAAGTCCATTTTATGTCATTTATGAAGTATAAAGTGCATTTAATTGACCAGAAAATCTGGGCTTTTTAGGACATTTCTATTTCAGCATAAGCCACAATTCAGAAGATAAGATCGTTTCCAGAAAAAATGTTCAAACCATGCTGAAGACCTATATAAAAAGGAGGCTGGTGTCCTTAACCCTGTGCTAAAAGGACAGCAGATCACAATTCAAATAATTTGGCCTATTTCTGAACAATTGATACCATTTTGCACAGGTGAGTGCCTATTCATGAAAAGTTTAGAAGTGAGCTGGTACAGAGAAAGAAATACTCCAAAGAGATAGTCTTGCAGAGTTAATATGGAGATCACTGAAAGAGCAAGATGAAGAAGCATGCACTTATTGCTGCTACTCTAGGCTTGGTCTGTTGATTTTTTTTAAAGGAATTCTGTTATCACTGCTGTCAATCATCAGACATTTTAAAAATCATACTGAATATTTGTGTTTGCAAAGTTATATCCAAATATACTATTTATGAATGTACGAGGTACAGCATGACAAGGGAGCATGACTGTGGGTTCCGATGGGTTGCTGGCCAGGAGCTACCTAGATAAGTACCTCCTAGACAGAGCCTGCATCTGGCACTGCATCCCCTCTCACATCCCAATTCCCTGCACCAAGTCACCACCCAAACCTTCTGCATGCCCTCTCTCCCCGATCCTGGATCCCTCCCCCCAGTTCAATATATTCTCCTGCACCCATACCTCCCCCTCCTGGACCAGCACTCCAATCCCCTACCTGAAGTAACAGCCCCCCTCCATCACCCAAACTCCCTCTCAGATCCCACAGCCTCTCTTGACCCTAGTGCCCTACCCTAAGCTCCCTTCTGCACTCAACCTCTGTCCGAGACACTGCAGTCTCTCCATAAAAAAGTTAGGTCCTTGACCACTTACCAAAATATTGGAGTGCCCGCCCCCATCAAAAATTATTGCCCACCCTTTCTGTAAGCCGTGTGCTTGTACACTCAGGCCACGTCTTCACTATGTGATGCTGCCATGGTCAATTTAGCAGGTCTAGTTAAAAACCCACTAAATCGAACTCCGAGGGCACCCTCGGCAGCACCAATACTCCTGCTCCTCGCAAGGAGTAAGGAAAGTCAATAAGAGCACTTGGTCCTGTTGACAGATGATGTGGGGAAAGCTGAAGTACTCAATACTTTCTTTGCCTCTGTATTCACGGACAAGGTGGGCTCCCGGACTAATGTGCTAAGTGACGCAAGATGGGATGAAGATGGACAGCCCTCGGTGGGTAAAGAACAGGTGAGGAACTATTTAGAAAAACTAAAAGTACACAAATCCATGGGTCTGGACTTAATGCATCCGAGGGTACTGAGGGAGTTGGCAAATGTCGTTGAGGAGCCTTTGGCCATTATCTCTGAAAAGTCGTGGAGGTCGGGAGAAATCCCGGATGATTGGAAAAAGGCAAATGTAGTGCCCATCTTCAAAAAGGGGAAGGAGGATGATCCAGGGAACTATAGGCCGGTCAGTCTTACCTCGGTTCCTGGAAAAATCATGGAAGGGATCCTTAAGGAATCCATTTTGAGGCACTTGGAAGAGAGGAAAGTGATTAGGAATAGTCAGCATGGATTCACAAAGGGAAAGTTGTGCCTGACCAATCTGATTAGCTTCTATGATGAGGTAATTGGCTCTGTGGATGTGGGAAAGTCAGTGGATGTGATATACCTTGACTTTAGAAAGGCTTTTGATACGGTCTCCCACAATATTCTTGCCAGCAAGTTAAGGGAATGTGGACTCCATAAATGGACAGTAAGATGGACAGAAAGATGGCTAGAAGGCTGGGCCCAGCGGGTAGTGATCAATGGCTCGATGTCAGGATGGCGGTCGGTTTTTAGCGGAGTGCCCCAGGTTCGGTTCTAGGACTGATTTTGTTCAATATCTTTATTATTGACCTGGATGAGGGGATTGATTGCACCCTCAGCAAGTTTGCGGATGACAGTAAGCTAGGGGGAGAGGTAGATACACTTGAGGGCAGAGATAGGGTCCAGAGTGACTTAGACAAATTGGAGGATTGGACCACAAAAAATCTGATGAGGTTCAACAAGGACAAGTGCAGAGTCCTGCACTTGGGACGGAAGAATTCCAATCATTGTTACAAGCTGGAGACCAACCAGCTAAGTAGTAGTTCTGCAGAAAAGAACCTGGGGGTTACAGTGGATGAGAAGCTGGATATGAGTCAACAGTGTGTCCTTGTAGCCAAGAAGGCTAATGGCATATTCGGTTGCATTAAGAGGAGCATTGCCAGCAAATCCAGAGATGTCATTATTCCCCTTTATTCAGCTCTGGTGAGGCCACATCTGGAGTATTGTGTCCACTTCTGTGCTCCCCACTACAAAAAGGATGTGGACACATTGGAGAGGGTCCAGCAGAGGGCAACCAAAATGATTAGAGGGCTGGAGCATATGACTTATGGTTTATGGACAGAGCATGCTCAATAACACTGCTGAAGCCAGCTGACCTCACTTTGCCTCTTTTCTTTTCCCATCCCCTAATACAGGGGTGGCCAACCCGTGGCTCTGGAGCGACCTGTTGCTCTTCTGAAGTTAATATGCGGCTTCTTGATCAGGAACTGACTCCGGGGCTGCAGGTGCCAACTTTCCAGTGCTCAACTCCTGGCTCCACTGCCTCCTCCAAGCATCCTTGCTCCTTCCCTCCTCTTACAGAGCATCCTGAGTGCTATGAAACAGCTGATTGCAGTGGGCAGGAGGCGTGGGGAAGGAAAAGGAGGTTCTGCTCAGTGGGGCTGCTGGTGGGCAAAATATGCTGGAGATGGGAGAGGAGGCACCTGATAGGGACTGCTGACAAATTGCTGTAGCTCTTTGGCAATGTACATTGGTAAACTGTGGCTCCTTCTCAGGCTCAGGTTGGCCATATCTGCCCTAATATTAACAGACATTGTCTGCTGCTAAAAATCATTCTATTGGAAGTATAGATCCTTTACTGGAACAGGAAAATACCTTTCTAACCATTTTATAATCATCTTAACTTTCTGGTCACACAGGCAAGGACCACCAGTTACATACCTAATCCCATTTATCTCCTAAGATAGGGGTGAGCAAAAGGGCCTCTGCAGGCCAGATCCATCCCACTAAGCAGGTGGATCCTGCCAATGAAGGCCCTGCTGCTCCCCCATCCCCAGGCAAATTAGGGGCTGGGGGGTGGGGAGAGCGTGCAAAGTTTTGTCCACCCTTTCAGGAGCTCATGACACTTGGAAGTGCCAGGCGTTCCTGACAGGGCTGAAGGAGACTTTGCACACTCCCTTGCCCCCAGGCTAATCAGGGTCTGGGGGTGGGGGAGCGTACAAAGCTTCCTCCGGTCTGTCCCCTCCCTGCGAGCAGAGCGTGGCGCTTAAAAGCACCACACGCTCCTGGCAGGGCTGGAGGAAGCTTTGTGTGCTCCCCCACTCTTGGACCCTGATTGGCTTGGTGGTAGGGGAGCGTGGGAAGTCTCCTCCCAGCCAGGGGCATTGGCACCTATGGTGAAGGGGGTGGCAGGAGGGCAAAGGCGCTCCCCCATCCGCAGACCAATCATGGTCTGGGGGTGAGGAACCCAGAAGTATCCTGACTCCGCCCCTTCCGCTTGAGGCCCTGTCCCTTCCGGTGCGGCTCAGGGCAAAAAAATGATTGCCCACCCCAGTCCTAAGATATAATTGGTGTCCAATTTCATATGCCATTTTTTTTCTCTCGATTCAAAATGTACCAATATCTCTCTCATGTACGTTTAGTTGTTTTAAATGGCTCATCAGGTACACCTTATATTAATTAGCAGTAGAAGGCTTGCATACATTTTTGTTGTTTTTATATGCCTATTATAAAATACAGATATACATAAATTATGTAATACCTAATTTATTTTCTATTTGGCATATGGATAGTGTCACACATGAACTGTGTCTATAAATAAATTAGTATATTCTCTGAACTCACTAGGAAGAATAAAAGAGGCAAATGATTAAAACTAACTGCAAGTCTTACTGACACTCATATTTCTGCCTTAGCACTTAAACAACCACTACAGCACAAGGGAAGCATCACCTTTGGGCTAATTGTTTCATGGCAGTAAACAATAATAGGAAAAACCAGATCTACAATTACACAGTAATCAGGGGGTTAGATAATGCCAGAGAAGTCCCAGTGATAATCAACAATGTTAAAAAGCAGAGATTGTGTTACAGAGTTCTGTAGACGCAATTAACAGCTTTTAAAACAAGACTGAAATTTAAACAGAGATGACTCAACCAAAAGACTCCTGAACTTTTAGGTCATTCAGCTCCAAACTTTATAGCTTACCCAGAACTATTTTTAAGCATGATACAGCAAAACTTATTAAGATGTTAAATTATTATTATTTACATATGGTTTTAGGGCTCTAACTAAAGCAAAATTGGTCCCAAGACTGCTCGACCACAAGGGCTCTGTGAATATCTGGGTCTATGCAGTTAAAGAGGTTCAAGGGGAAGTGAGAATTAAGTATTATTTGGCTGTTCATGCCCCTTTTCTTTTCCATTTAAATAATTAGATGTTAAAGCAGAAAGAGAAAAGAACCATCTGGAGTATTACATCCACATTTCCAGTTCCACAAAGCTTCATTCATAGAACCATTTGATAAATTACAAGCAAAAATACAAATCTCCAGTAATTTGTATTCTCACAATTTTTCATTTAAGGGGAGAAAAAATAGAATAATTGATTCTATTCAAAATTTAAAATCTAAGAATTCTGTCAACCTAATTTTTTCACCAGAACAAACATAGATTTGTAGTCTAATTGCAGGATATGTCCTAATCTTTGCCACTCTAAAGAATATTTTATTAGAAAAGTTCCTGAGTTTTTTTCCATTTATAAATGACAGAAGGATCAGAGGTTTCACTTTGTGATTTACACTTTGTAATTAGATTCAGACAACCAGTATATAATTAAACAAAACCTTTATTGTACTATAAATCAAGATGGCAGGTGAGTGGGAGTTAGATGGTTTGAGTTAGTTGCCGATTTTGACATTTGGCTGTAAAACCATGTGCCTAGATATTAAAATAATAGATGCAATAAAACATTAAAATAAAAATAAAATAGCTATGTTCATAAAAAGTGTTTGGGAAGAATACATTAAAACACATGTGAAAGTGGACTCCTAAGCCACAGTTTTATTTTAATGTAGAAAGCATGAATTTCAAGCCCCATGAATTTCAAGTTGTGGTCCAATTGTTGAATTGTATTTCTACCTTCTGTATTTTTCACAGAACCAAACAGCAACAGTTTAAATAAGATAGAGCATCAAGTCAAGTTTTTATTACTTATTTCTGCAGTTTTTTCTTAGACTTCTGTTAAAATCAAATTAGGAATTTGTACTATTACAGATTTAGCATGTGAAAAGAGAGAAAACAGGCTTTTTAATATAGTCTTATCAATATTGCTCACTTTCTGCTATAGACACATTATTCTTGTCTTTAGAAATAATCATTACAGCAACCATAAATGACCATTTTATAAAAGTTTAAAAATATTACTATTCAGTTACTCATATCTTCAAGCAATATCAATGCATGTATTTATAGAATTTATGCAGAAATAAAAATCCTCTGTTTAACATTTCATTGTCAAATACTCAACAATTGAAGTCAGAATTCAGTCGAACTACTGACTAGCAAGAAAGTTTTCTGATCACTGGAAATCAGCTTTCATTACTTTATATAGTAAACGATTGTGTAACTCAGTAGTTTACTCAGCACATTTGCTAGTTGGAGGCTTTACTATTTCTCAGTGCAGAGTTCTACACATCTTACAGAACCTTACTTGTACCACTTATGCCTACATTTGCATTTGGGCAGCTTAATTCACTATAAGGATTTGTAGGATCCATCCCTGATAAACAATGATTACTATTTAAAATGGATGGCAAGTCAGTAGGAAGCCTTCAAATCACTCAAGCAAAGAGACAGGATCATTCTGACATTAAAACATAGAAGAAACATGCCTCAAGAATTTTAACAAAATGTCTCTATTTTCTGTGCAGCATGAGAAAACATATTAACTATTTTACCATAGCCTTATTCTGGTTTTAGTTTGCTTCTTTTACATCAGCGACATGTGGTGAACTACCACAACAAATCTCTCAACTACAACAGCTGCTGACACTGGGCAGGTGAAGTAAGATTGTTCTGTATTCCATACTAAATGTAACAATAAACAATAATACTTTGCATTTTCATAACACCTTTCATAAGAAATTCCCAAAGCTCTTGACCATGAAGTGAATGTATTATCTCAATACAGGCAGTCCCAGACTTACGCGGATCCGACTTATGTCGGATCCGCACTTACGAACGGGGCTTTTTAAGCCCCGGAGCTCGCGGGTGGCGGGACCGCCCAGAGCGCAGCGGTCCCGCCACCGCGTGCTCCGGGGCGAGAAAAGCTGCTCCGGGTCTCCCTGGTGTGCTGGGGGGGACTCCCCAGCACAGCAGGGAGACCTGAGCAAAGCTGCACAGGCGGCGGGACCCCGCTGCCCGTGTGGCTTTGCTCTTTTGCCCCGGAGCAAAGCTTTTGTTGCGGGACGCCTGGGGTAGAGCAGCTGGGGTGCTGCCGGGTTGGTCCTGCGGGGACCTACCCGGCAGTGCCCCAGCTGTTCTGTCCCAGGAGTCCAGATTCAGCCGCTGTTGAAACTGATCAGCGGCTGATTCCAGGAAGCCGGGGGCAGAGCAACTCTGCCTAGGGCTTCCTGTAGTCAGCCGCTGATCAGTTTCAGCAGCGGCTGAATCTGGAGCCAGTTCCGACTTACATACAAATTCAACTTAAGAACAAACCTATAGACCCTATCTTGTACGTAACCCGGGGACTGCCTATAATCTTAACAGAAAGTAACTATTATCCTCATTTTCCAGATAATGGAAACAGGAGGGATAATGCATATGTCCATGGTCACATAGGAAATCTGTGATATAGCCAGGAATATAACCAGACTCCACACTGCTAGACTTCAAACTGACTTGCTAGGATAGTTTTCAAGGTAAGTCTCTCCTCCCTAGCACTTACTTATTTGGGCCTATTCAACAATTTGATGGTTTCTGCAAACTGCACTCTTAGTATTAAAATAAGGCCTTTGGTTATAACTATCAATTAATTTAATAGGGAGAAAAGGGAATCCATCTAAGTATCTGTGTTAAGAAGATTCTAGTGTAATAATGAAAATATTTCAGAACATCATGTTACAATGTACCACGAGCTGTCCAAAATCAAAGCAAATGCAATCCAACATATAGTAAATCAGTGCATTACTCTATGTACTCATGATAGAGCTAAGTACAGTCACACAAGAAATTCAATGAACATCTTTCAGACACGTAGGAGCAGGATGTGTCAAACAGAAGCCCATCAAACAGATAAAGGATTAAGTTTTGCTTTGTCTACTGCCACATGTATCAATGTTCACATAGCCTTGTTTTAATGACTCAGGACTGACTGGTCTAGTTTAGCTATCAGGCAACTACAAAACTTTTGAAAAATAAAGATAACAGGAGGAAATGATTCTGACTACATTGCCTTATTTACAAATATTTCCCTTCTCATTTCCTTAGTTCCTTTTGCAGTTTCCAAGGATCAACACTTACATTCAGTGACAAGCACTCTCTGTACTGCTAATAATAGTACTTAATGTTTGTGCGATACTTTATATTTTCATACTATACAAATGTCAGCTAGTCTCAATATACAATGTACACGTATAATAGAAAAGGATTAAAATGCAATGTTTATCAATAATTACAAATATTTCCTGATTTTCTTGGCATTCTGGGCCAATTTCTTGACAGTTTGCCATAGATCATCTGCAGTTCTCAGAGACTATTGATCAACTTCAGCTAAAGCTGAAGATAGACAAAACAATTAAAAAAAAGCAGAATCTATGTCATTTAAGTTCAAGGGTGATGAAACCAAAGCTATGCATTCATCTTATAAAATGGGAATGAATTACCTGCTGTCGCTACATAGTAGATGGCAATTACTTTAAATGAATGAACAGTTTTATCTGACAACAGGAAGTTCTATATCTGAGTAAAAACAACAGGCAATCTTACGGCACCTTAGAGACTAAGAAATATCTAAGGGTGTGTCTAGACTACATGGCTCCGTCGACAGAGCCATGGAGATGAGTTTACTAGACATAGCAAAATGAAGCGGTGATTTAAATAATCGCTGCTTGATTTACATAAAAATGGCCGCCACGCTGTGCCGATCAGCTGATTGTCGGCACAGCACGGTAGTCTAGACGGGGATCAGCCGACCCCAGAACTCTTTGTCATCAGATCCTTTATGCCTCATGATCTGTGTGTGTGTGAGGGTTTCTCAAAAATAAAAAAGGGGGCGTGATGCCGAAAAGTTTGGGAACCACTGCTATAGAGCTTTTGCTTTATTAAATTAAAACAGTAAGGGTATGTCTACATTTGCACCCTCTTTCAAGAGAGGGATGCAAATAAAGACATTCGAAATTGCAAATGAAGCCGGGATTTAAATATCCCGTGCTTCATTTGCATAATCGCGTTATGGTGCTATTTTGAAATAGCGCTATTTCGAAATAACAGACGTTGTTAAGACACGGTTATTTTGAGAGAAAACCCTTCTCTCGAAATAACCCTTATTCCTCACACAAAGGTTTACCAGTTATTTCTAGAGAAGGGTTTTCTCTCGAAATAACTGCGTCTTAACAGCGTCTGTTATTTCAAATAGCGCTATTTTGAAATAGCGCCATACTGTGATTATGCAAATGAAGTGTGGGATATTTAAATTCCGGCTTCATTTGCAATTTCGAATGTCTTCATTTGCATCCCCTCTTTTGAAAGATGGTGCAAGTGTAGACATATCCTAAGTCGGTTATAATGTCCCAAATTCCACCGAACTTGACATTTATTTCTTTGGAACTGCATTAAATATTAGAAGAATACACAAAATATAGCATAGGCAAAGCCCTGTAAAACAAGGAAATCAACTGCATTAACTTCAAGTACTTCAGTGTAATAGGTATGAACTTTTTCTTTAAACAGCTTTATAGCAGTATTAAGAATCTTTTCTGTACACTTTTGCCCCAAATCAATCCTTCTAGTGATCCAGAAAAATGGAACTCAGTTAATAATAAACTTTTCTCAGAACAAAGAACCTTAATGATATAAACCCAGTAGGGTTCAATCACTGGATTTCAGTACAAAACAGAAGTTTAATGCACAGAACAGACTGGATGAAGTATTTTCCATCAAAACTGTTAACATAAAATAATTTTTTCAACTACAATTTTTTTTGCAAAATGTGTTTGTTTTCTACTTCAACTTCAGATATTTGTCTGAAAATTGAAAATGCTGAAAACAAGAAACTTTCTGGCTGATAATAAAAGTTGGGGTTTTTTTGGTCAAATGGTTTTAGTAACTGCTCTACTATATATCCTCACTTTTCTAAAAATCATGATTTCTACTGCCTCAATAATAAAACTGCAACCAATTTAAAGTGCAGTTTTATTATTGAGGCAATAGTGATATGAAGTGAATTCTCACTGTGTCGAACACTGATACATTATTGTCAGCATGATTCCTTTCCTGCAATTAGCAACCACACTAAAACAGTTTTATTTTTAGCCACATCACTCAACACATTTCTACATACACTACTGGCATTATAGCCAACCCTCAGTATTGTGTATTTACAAGATGAGATCTTTATGCTTTTGAAAACACTTAACCACAGTGCAATTTAGTTTATTTATCTTATTTTTTTCAGGATTTTGTAAGATGTCTCAATTTTTTAAAGAAAAGGCTAAGTGAACTGTCCTGTGATACTATGTAATATTCAAAAATTTTCTGAATTGCAGAAATGCATCTTCTGTCCTCATTAATTGATACCCATTACTTTTATTATGGCATCTACCTTTATCCCTCCAGTCTCAGTATGAAGGACAATGAGTTCCTGTGCTCCCCCAATTGTAGAAATCAAGCTGAAATATGGCAGAGCACTATGCATAATGGTGAATTGCAACGACATGACACAGTATCACCTCCAGGTAGCCACTGGCAGTCCTTCTATGCTAACAACATGCCTTTGTGGCTAAATATAAATGGGAAGTATGGGCAGATGGAGGGGTGAGAGTGAAAGAGCAAATGTTTAACACATATGTTCTCCCATCAGTTATTGCATATGATGCTGGGAAGCACTACAGACATTTATGATGCTGGTTTTCAGCCTCTGTTACCCTCAGAAAGAAAGTAGTATGCCTCAAGGACAACTTGTCTCAGAGAGGAGTTCTGTGCCCTAAACTAGAGATTGGGAAACATTACACATCAAGTCAGTACCAGAACTAGAAATCAGCCTCCTGAATTTAGATATTCCGACTCCCAATCAAGTACTTTAAATACTGCACCATGTTTCCTATTAGTAAGGCACCAAAATCTGCAATATACCAAGAAACTCTTTGAAAGATCAGATGCTTAATGGCCTCCCTTTTCATTGGAGCTGCAACTTCTTCTATCAGAGGATAGTTGATCATTGAATGTACTTGTGCTTTTACGGTGCATGCACACACACATCTACAAGGCATCAAAAATGCAGAAAGTAAATAACTTAGAACTCGGAAGAACTACAAATAATAATATGTTCTTGAGATTTAAACTTTTGCACCCAGGCACTTTGGGTGGAGTGAAAGGATTTGATTCCAGAAAAACAGGGAGTACAGGGTAAACTGTGCAAAGGCTGGAATCTGCCTGGAACGAGTTACTTTCATAATTGCTTCTGGCACATAGAGGTTTTAAGGTTTTTTGGGCTGTACAGGAATGAAAGGTTCACCTAATTATGAGGGGAAAATCTCCGTTCTCTTGTAGACAAAGAATACACATTAAATTATCATCTTTCTAAGGGTGTAGACTCTGATTACTCATCTTAATTTATTTAAATAGCAGTTGGTCTCTTGGGAAACAGAGGAATTTCATTGAGCATATTCAAGGAATCCTAGTATGTTCCAACATGGAGGAAGTGGTGGGACCAACTTTGCTTTAAATAAAGGTTAAACATCTATAGGTTGCTCAAATTATGAGTAAAGCAGGCATACAAAGCAGCTACCAATAGATAAAGACTGTAAACAGCACAGAAACAGAAAGAAAGACAAAATTTAATTGGACAAATTATTGACAATAGGAAACAATGCTGAATTAAGACTTAATAGATTTTTTTTAAACAATTCTGTGAACCAGTTGTCTGTATCAAATTCCGTATGAGTTAAATTTGCTTACATTCTTAAAGAGGGAAGATCCATGGGCAGGGGGTGCTGTAACCCAGCTATGCCACCAGATACTTTCAGCTCTGAGTATTATTCAAGGTGAAGTTGCTCATAATACTCTGGTTTAGTATAGGATAAAAAGGTTGGAGGAAAGTAAGTGGCTAGAGATTGTTGTAATAAGTCATAAGTCTAGTGTCTTTATTAAAGCCATGATTTTTCGTGTCTAACAAAGTTAGGAATTTAAGCTCCCAGGCTCAGCTATTAAAAGTGTTGACCCACAGATAATGTGGTATTTTTCTCTGTTACCATTTTCCTATGTGACTTCATTTGAGAGTGTAGTGATTGTCTGGTTTCACCCACGTTGTTGTTGTTGTGGCATTCAGTGTTGTGCATGAGGTAGACAACAAGTTGTGATAGCATGTGTAGGATCCATGGATCTTGAAAGGTGTGTTGTGAGGGCCGTGGATCACTGTAGCAACAGAGATATGTCTGCAGGTTTTGCATCTGTTGTTCTGACAGGGTCTGGTGCTGCTTTGAGTTGGTGTGACCTGGTCCATGGGAAGCTTGCCTCTGATGAAGTTGCAGGGGTTAGGGGTTTATCTGAAGGCTGGATGAGGAGGGTCAAGATTTTTTTCAGTACAGAATGAGACACAAGGGACAATAAAATGGATACCTGAAAAGCCACTGTCAGGAAAGTAACTGCAAGGGCAGAACTATTACACCTGTTTTAACTTACAAAAATCTCATAAGACAAACATTTTACAAGCTGTGTGTCGGGGTTCCTGTGAACTGAATGGTGGAGGAACATGCCAGGAAGCCTAATTAGGCAATGTGGGCCATTTCTTATATTAGCAAAAATGTAATCCATCCCCCCCATCCATACACTCATCATGGTCACTATACACCATGAAAGGAAAAAGCAAAGAGAAGTTAATAAGAGCAATAGATAGTTAATATATAATAACTTTGGGTCTGATCCTGCTAACCTTTATGATTATGAGATCTTTTCTTCCCCAATGAGTCTTATGTGACTTTCCAAGTGAGCAAAAACATTTTGTAAAAGACTTTATAGGATCAGCCAAAGTTATTAAAAATTAAAATGGTTATATCAGCTGCTCTAATTAATTTATACATTTGCAAAAAATGAAAAAGCACAAGTTCTTGCAGAGACCTAAAAATAAAAAGTCCAGCTGCAAGTGTTTGCTCTTGGTTTAAAGCAGAACGTTGTCTGATGCTCAGAATAACTTTGAAAGCTCTCAGTCAAAAAAAACCTTTTTTTAAAATATACCAACTTGTACGATCATGTAGTCTCAATTGCACTGTAGGTCCACTACACCTTGATTTATGAATAAAGATAAATAAATTAGCTTGGTATTGAATTCAATTAAACCTCTGAACTTGGGGTTCAATCCTCGCCATACTGAGACTTCATATTTTTACACACATGCATGCTTGCGCACACACAGTTTTTCTGCATTTTTTTTAATCAATGCAATAGGTATATTCCTAATATATTATGCAAAACAGGCCTCCATAACTTCTAAACAACAATATGAGGTATTTGAAAAACTGTTTTAGGGCATTTCCAAAACTTTCTCTCTTCCCCTCCCCACTGTAGCTAGGGAAACGAGATTCAGTTATATAACCAAATGAGTCAGCCACTGTAAGTAGATATTTTTTCAGCTGTTAAGGTTACACACTACAATAATGAAGGAACGATAAATGCAATCAGACCTTGATTTTTTCTTTTTTTCACAAGATAAAAGCCCCTGAAAGCTACCAAATAAATTGGAAAATTGCTGTGAGTGGGAGATAATATGCTGAGCAGCTTTAACTTACAACAGTATAGAATGAGACCCAAGGGACAATAAAATACATTAAAAATGCTTATAAAAAAGAAAGATATACTGCACTATAGAATTTCCTAGTTTAGTTTTTAAGATATTTTGTACTGATATGTGAGATTTGTATTTATTATTCATTAGTCTCTTGTTATACAATAATATCTGACCTAAAAAGACTGTTCCTTAATAGTTTGCCATGTTTATTGCTTCTGAACATTATAATTAACAACAATGAATAGCACTTACATAGAACTTTTCATTCATAGGTTTCACTTTAGAAGTGTATGCCAGACTTATTATTCCCACTTCACAGTTCAGGAAACTGAGGCACAGAGGTTAGGTGGCCTAAGTTCACATAGTAAATCTATGGCACACAATAGAACGGAACCCAGATCTCCTTGGTACAAACCGATTGCAACTTGAAACCTCACATATTCACATGAAACTTAAAACATTTCTAGTAGACCCGTTAAAGTGATTGCTCCAGTGCCACCATCTGTTGGAGATAGGTTTATAGAGTAATCACTGCTTAAAAATGCTAATATTGATACAGCATACTGCCAATATTTATATCAGCCCTGTTTTTGTCTTGCTGTGTAGTTCCTCCTGTAATATAATTTACTCAACATTGACTTTAGATGCACTGACTGTAAAAAAACCCCTAACGCAGGATAAATTCCCTAAAGAAGAAACAGATAACACTGCAGCCAGACATTTTTCAGTAACACAAGATTCAGGACAAGAAAGAATGATAAAGTACACTGATCTTAAGGCCTTGTCTACACTGACAAGTTTTGTCACCAAAAAAAACGTATTTGGCAAGAAAACCCAGAGAGCAATCACATTGCAATGCAAGAAAAGTCACAACAAGTGCCCAGTTTTGGAGACAAAAAACTTCCTACTCCATGGTGGACTTTTGTCTCTTTGCTGTCAACAGTTATGTAGTGTGTACAACAGTAGGCTTTTTGTTGAGTTTATTGAACTCCAGCATGTTTCCCACAATATCCAATTAGCCACGCTGGCTAGTGCTTTGAACTCCGCTGTTCTGCACCAACATAAATAGATAAACAGATTTAACCCTCCCACCTGCAAACCCGACAAACTTTAAATCCATGTCCTGCTGTCTGGCTCATTGTGTAGTGGCGTCTTCTCAGGGAAACAGGGGTGGCTACCACTCAGGATGTTCTCCTGCTTGAAATACCCCAGAGCATTTGGATCTTATCAGTGTGTGGGGTGAAAAGTTGGTGCCATCACAGTTGGGAGTGACCTGTCAGAACTGGGATATGTACAGTTACATTTATCAAGCCCTTTGTGTGAACGAGTACAAACTGAGCCACGATAAAGGAACTCCGGCAGACGTACCAGAAGGCGAAGGAGGCTGCACCCAAAACATACCTTTTTTATAAATAACTGAATGCAACCTTGGGTTGGGAACATATGTCCACACCCGAGAAGAGTGTGGATACTTCTCATAGCACAGAGACAGAAACAGGAGTTAGCTTGGAGGCAGGCGTTATTGATGAAGAAATGGAAGCAGCCAAGGAAGTGGGGCTCAATCCATTGACAATCTGTGTGCCAGGTAGGGACGTTAAATTTAGATTAATTAACTAATCGAATAGCCGGGGCTCTTGTACCTTTCAAAAAGAAGCCTTACAGGGAGTGTGGAGCCAGCGGGGGAGCCCACTGGGGCTCTTGTACATTTCAAAAGCAGAATTGCAGCAGAAGTGGTGCAAACAGAGACTGCTTCAGTTCCCACTTGTGCAGTTTCCACCATGCCTCTACTTCCCCTGCTCCCCACGGAGACGGCGCTGGGGGGGAATTGGCTTTTAAGCCAGCTCCCCTCAGCAATGGCTTCTGCCCCCCCTTTGCTGCCTCTCTCTGATAGAGGCAGCAAGTGGTGGGGGAAGCAACTAGTCACTTCACTACTAAACTAATTTCCTACATCCCTAGGGACAGGCAGTGAGAAATTGTTCTCAAGTCCCAAGGTTTATGAGGACTCTCGGCAACTGGACATGGAACATGAAGTAAGGGAAGAGACTAAGTGTCATGAAGCAAAGGAAGAGCTGCAGGGTAAGTAGCTGTGCAGGAGAGGGGGGAGCAGAAAGTTGCTCTAGGGCAGCCAGGGCACTGTGGTGGCATGGGGCAGTAGATTGCTGTGAACTGGAGAAGGATTGGGGAAAAGGGGACAGCAGTAGTGGAAGTTGCTCTTGCACCCAGGGAAGGGGGTGACAGTGGCACAGCATAACCGGAGGCTGTATTTCTGTCAGCAAGCTATGCCCTGCCTGGGTCTTTATTGTGTCCAGAGTATAATTGTGCACAGAGATAGTAATAGAATCTTGGTCAGAGATGGTGTCAAAGCTTTTCCTGGTGTACTTACTAATTTTCTCACAGATTCCATGGCAGAGCTGGCATTTCCTCACTGCTGTGGTACCACAGTCTCCCAAACCATTCCTCAAACCATACCAAGGTAACACAGAATTTGGCTGCATATGGAGCAGGACACTCTCCGCTCGCATCCATAAGCAAAGCCTGAGTTTGCCTGTTAACTTTCAGCAGGGATATGACAACCAGAGTAATGGCAGCTTGTGGATAAATACAGGAGAATTACAAATTGTTTCCATGTACCTTTGCTGCACAGGTGTAGACTATACTTTCCTTGGACCTAGGACCTAACCTCCTTCACCCTTTCCCCCCATCTTTAAAACTCACCATGTTCAGGTGTCTGGAGAGCTCTATGTTTGCCTCGAGGGTAACACAAAAAGTGGCCACTTTTGTTCAGAGGCATGCATTTTAGTGAAATGTTACACTCTTTATCAGGAACAGTGCCACTCACTCTATTGTTAATGGTTACTTTTCCAAACAAGACTTGGAAAAGTCAGTCATATTCCCTTGAGGACAGACTCTGTAAAATAAGGAAAAAAAAACTTTGGAAGACAAAGGAGGATCTGGTCAAGGATGTGTTGCAGTATTCAATGCTTCAAATAGAGAAAAGGGAACAAAGAAGAGCAAGCGAGATGCAAGTCAGAACAGAAACCACTGAGCGCATGCTAAAGCTTATGGAACGTCAAAATGCGATTCTGAAGTGTTTTTATTAAGATGCAGAGCAAACAGAACCAAAGGCTTATCTGTCAGCACATACAGAATTTTTTACAGCAACCATCTCTTTATGCCCACACACCAGACTCCAAGGCTGCACATGCAAAATTCTTTATCCATCAACTCCCGCTCTACATCCTCATACCCATTTTCATAATCAGGTAATGTTTTTTTCCCCAGCACACTTCACTTCCTGGCAAAGCAGCTGTAACTCTGACAGCTGGACATAATCACCATTGCAAGGTTTTTCCAACAACCCTTGCCATTCCTTACCACTGAGCATCTTGATTCAAAGACATCAATAAAGATAAATGTGATGCAAGTTTCCATGAGTTTACTGTGTGTGGGACAATCCACACCAATCACTCTGATCCCTGTGGAAGCCTGTAATATTATTTGGTTTCATGGAAATGCCTCACTCAGGATAAGCAGTGGGATGAGGCAGGGAAGCAACGAGGAATGTGAATGGGTAACTGATTAACTGATTAACCAATAAGCATCACCTTTAATGGTGTTTCTTACCCGGTAATGGTTAACCGTTACCCGGGAGCAGCTCCCTGCCCATGGCCCACCACTAGTAGAAGGTTACTCCAGCCCCATGGGGCTGCTGGCTCCCAGCCCATGTGCGTTAGTAGTTGGCAGCCTTGTGTGGAACTCAAAGTGGCAGCAGGGGTGGGGTTAGCCTCGTGTGAGTCTGGAAGCAGCACCAGGGAGAAGAGGTGTGTTCTGGCGCCCAGCCCATGTGGGTTCGTGGGCTGAGAGTCAGCAGCCTCACATGGGGCTGTCAGAGGAATCCTATGGGCTCCTCTGACAGCACAAGTGTCTGGCTGTTCAAACTGTGTGTCCAGGTTCTGTATCTCATTTTTTCAACTCATGGACAAATGCTTCAACCTTACAAATTATATAAGCAACAGCATGTGGCCACCAGCTTGGAGATATGATCCTCCAAAAGGTCCAGCCCTGCACAGAAACACCTTTATCTCCCTATTTTTCTAGCTCATATTGGTTCAGTCTGATTCAACATTTGCTCAGTCATGTCAATTATGAGGAATGAACTTGCTTTGGTGATTCCGCCTCTTTTCTCTTTGGTTTTATGAGAAGCAATCCCATTCCAGGCACATCCCATTTTCCTGGCACAATCAAACCCTTACCTTGCTTTAAGTTATGACAAGAGGCAGCTGTATGCTGTATTTGGTGGTCCTAGCTCTTACCATTTAGCAGGAGTTCTTGATCAAACAGACAAACAGAAAGACAAACTCTTTAAAATATACAGCAGACATTAAAGAGAGCCTATCCAGGTATCCCTCATCCATACCACTGGCTCTCACAGTTCTTCCTTCTCATCTTTTACATGGGCAAATAGGTGACTTCTCATACTGGCAAGGTCTCAGATAATTTAGAGGAGAAATACCATCTTAATTAAAAAAATTACATTTACATCCAGAAACCAAACACACAGCTAGCATAGATCACAAAACACTGGCTTCATGTATTAAAGGTAATTCTTGCTTCTCTATTCTGTATTAACTTCAGCTTCCAAACAGATTTAAAGTACAGTCCAAAGTAGAACACATTACAGTAATCTAATCTTGAGGTGACAACAACAGCTAGGATTTTCAAAGGGGCGCAATGGAGTCAGATACTCAAATCCCAATGAATTTTAATAGGGGTGGACCTCCCCAAGGCCCCTTTTAGTAGCCCATTCAGCATGGATGACCGTTGCAGAGGTCACAACTGAGAGAAATGGTCACAGACTCCTTCTGAGAGAGGTAGACAGAAGATTGTTTTATCTCTATCCTAGAGATTTCTCTATCAAAGTTACCAGAGCATTCTTTGGGGCATGACCAGGTCTATACCCACATTAAAAAGGGACAAAGAGATCTGAGGCTAGGGTTGCCAGGTATCCGGTATTCACCCGGACAGTCCGGTATTTTTGGCTCCTGTCCGGTAAAAAAATTCAGAGAATACCGGATACCTAAAATGTCCAGTATTTTCTGAATTGTTCCCTGGCCAGAAGGCGAAAATGCCAGACACCTGGCAACCCTACAGCGCCCAACCTTCAACAGAATTTTTTCCCGGTGTTTTTTTTGGGGGGGGTGGGGGGTGGGAGAGGTGAGGGTGTTTGGTATTTTTGTTTCAACCATCTGGCAACCCTATCTGAGGCAGTTATATACTTTGAACTGTCTTGCAAAAAAAAGAAAAAAAAAACCACACTCTTAAAGATACAGATTTACAAGGAATAGTTTATAGTTTCCATTAGAGCTGATTAAAATCTTTCAATTATAGAAAAGTTTAAATAAAATGGAGGGGAAAATTTAAAACTATTATCTTTTGTACAGGATCTTTAACTAAGTTTATTTGTATGAATAACAGCACTTCTTCTCTATCTATATGTCTCTAAGAACTTTGTGAAGGAAACTCTTTGTCCATTGTGCTTCATAATTCCTTCTGTGTTCACATAATTTTTTTAGTATTTAATTTTTCAAATCCATAATGACTGCTCATTGTATCATAACTCTAACAGGCTATATCTACACTAGCTCGTTAGTTCAAGCTAGGTAAGCAAATGAGGGCAACCAGAGTTGCAAATGAAGCCCAGGATTTAAATATCCCGGGCTTCATTTGCATGTTCCCAGGCACCGCTATTTCAGAAATGGAGATCCTAATTCAAACTACCTACTCCATGCCGCGTGTAGCCGTGGGAGTTCGGACTAAGGGGGGTTTAAAAATGGCGGCTCCCGGGAACATGCAAATGAAGTCCGGGATATTTAAATCCCGGGCTTCATTTGCAACTCCAGTTGCTCTCATTTGCCTACCTAGCTCGAACTAATGAGCTAGTGTTGACATACCCACAGCTAACTATTCACAGGATGAGAGGCTGAAAAATCATTTTACCAAATGTTCTAATACTAAATACTAAATTGTGGCATTACCACAAAGATGAATAACAACCAGTATGATTGCAAATCTTTTATTTGGTTATAAATATACTATCACAAATAACTTCTTAAGAAAAAGACTAGGGGGAGAGTGAGACCAATTCAGCAATATAAACTTATTTCCGTATCACTCTTGAAATCCCGTTTCTGATTTTTCCATAAACGTATCCTCTCATTCACCTTTCTATTACAGCCAGTGGCATAGATCCTGCTTTTAGTTTCCACACCAAAACCATAAAGTTAATGGGTGTTACGAACACATCCGGAAGAGATTATACCCTTTGGTTTTGGGGGTTTTATTTGTGGCTGTTGCCCATCAATGTTAAGAACGATGAGTAAAATATTTTCTTCAGCTCTGTCACTCAGTTCTGTGGCTGCCTCGTGCTTATTCCATATTTTTTCAGCTGTTCAATATTAAGGTACAAATATATAAGCTTTAAATTTAAAGCAGAAAAGGGCCATTCTTTTTATTTGTATGTTCTTTTAGGCCATCTGAATTATGCTCATCTATCTGAAGAGCTCTGTTAATCTGCATTTCCTGAAGTGATAATTGAAAGGGCACAACTGCCACTGCTTGGGTCAGCAAAATACCGTTCTGCTCTCAAGTCACTGAAAATATTATGTTTTCCCATTGAAAAACTTTTGCATGGCTGAGATTCTAAACATGCTTGACATTAGTGTTGACAAAGGGTTCACAAGATCAGCGATATAGGAAATTAAATAAACATTGTAACAAAGCAATGACATTTTTAATCAATGGATTCTTAAGATGGTTTTACTTTGTCATAAACATTATTTTAAAATGTTCTTGCTTACAATTTTTTAAAAAGCTTTGCTATTCCCAGGTATATAGTAGTCTTATGTTGATACAGAGGCAGTCACTGTTTCATGTCAGTGTACCCTAAAGCCATAATTAAAAAGACTCCAGAAATGAAGTAACATTGATATAGCTAGGCATCATACTAATTAGGTCCCTTTTCTCTGGCTTGAGGTTTACAAGAGCCTGGATAAAACTTGCAAAACATATGTATTCCCACTAAATTACTATAGATCTGACCCAACTACCATGACTTCAATAGATATTTGATCAAGCCATACATTTAAAAAAATTACAGCACTTACATGAAGGAAAAAACACCATTTCTCAATGCACTGTCTATCTTTTCCTTTAATGGAGTAGTTTTGGATATGTGTTTTAGGTACAAGAGGTTAACACCTGATTTTGGGAACACACCAGGGTTCCCTGTAAGGCACATGTTTGCACAGGCACACACCAAGAGTTTCAGTCCCATCCACCCCCCTCAGAAGAGCTGCACGCACAGCCATAGCCCCAGCTGCTCCCAGGGTGGGGCTGAGGAGAGAAAGGGGCTTGTGCTGATGGGAGAGGAAGGGGCCAAGGCAGGAGAATAAAGGGGCAGGCACCAAAGGGTAGGGTGGAGGAGAGACAAATGCCAGGGGGCCAAGAGGAGACAATGAGGAGAAAGGGTTGTATCAGTTGGGGTGGGGCACGGGAGAGGACAGGGTGATGCTGAGAGGGGCAACAGGGGAAGAGGAAGGAAGAAGGAAAGGGAGGAGTGGATGTCAGGAGAAGAGGGTTTGAAAGGAAGGGTTGGCATGAGGAAGGCGGGTGACGGAGCAAGTCATGTGTGAGGGCTCAGAGGTGCATGAGGAGAACTGGGTCAGAGGGTACGAGGGAGTCTGCACCAGGGATGAAGAGGGCAAGGGGAGCAGCCAATGGGAGAAGATCACTGTGCTGGGGGTAGGAGCAGTGTGTGAAGCCTCTCCTCCCCACCCAAACACTAGGCTCGCAGCGTTCGCAGATGCACATGACCCAGCAGCCAGTTTTTCTGAGCAGCAGGCAGGGTCAGAGCAAGCAGGGAGTCTGGTAGAGGTTCCTGCTGGGCTGTGGGCTGGGCTATATTTAACCCGCCCCTGCTCTAGGGCCATGGTCCCCAACACGGTGCCCGCGGGCGCCATGGCGCCCGCGGGGGCATTCGTGTGCGCCCGCCACGTGCTCGGGGCTGGCCTGGCCCCGGCCCCGGCCGCTTGGAAGAGGGGGGGGCGCCGGCCCCGGGGCGCAGCTATGGGGGGGGGGTCGTGCGGCTATGGGGGGGGGGGTCGTGCGGCTATGGGGGGGCCCCACCCCCGCACGACCCCCCCACGACCCCCCCCCCCCGCCCCGTCTCCTGGCGCCCGGCGGGCAAACGGCCACGCCCCCTGGCGCCCGGCCACCACCACAGGTTGGGGACCACTGCTCTAGGGGAATGGGAGTATTAGAAAAGCACACATATTAAATACATCTTTATGATGAAACACTCTGAATTTGACCAAACCTTTCATCAGTTCCTCTTCTTTTGCTGTCACTAGTGCACAGCAGCAAAAGGCATATGTGAACATTGGCTGGTTTTAACCTGCAGGCATTAGGCTTGTAACAAAAGTTCTTTGCAACTCCGAAAGTAATGTTTTTCATTGCATTTGTTAAAATGTGACTAACACAATAGAGTGGCAAAAGAATAGTTGGTGGCTTTTCAATGTTTGAGAAGCTCCTTTTGGTTCCTTTCTGGGATTCCAAAAATACATGAGGCATATCATAAAGACGCCTATTTCCAGGAGAGGAACTGCTGTAGTGTGCATATTTCACCAGAGAAACCATTCACATAAAGAAAAGTTGTTTTCTCTGAACCAGCAACTATTTTCCACAAAAATGTGTTATTTTATTACTCTCCAGTGAGAGTCCTGTGAACCTCCAATCTGTATGCCAAGAAATGTACACTCATAATAACCACGGCAACTTCAAAGCAGAAGGACAAGGCATGTACAATAACTCAAATTTGTTATTTTTGTCCACTCATACACTTTTCTTTTATTTTTATTCCTTTGATTGCATCTTCATAGATACAAACATACTGTTTGCATTTTGCATACATGCTTCTGTGACATTTTGTATTTTCCTCCTCTGCTACAATAGTCAGACTAACTCTGCTTTTTATTCTAGATCATAAATAGCAAATGGGTAACATATTGTCTCCTTTGGTTTTTGTCTTCAAATACAAATCCTAGTAATGACTCCCTCACTTTTCACATATTTTACAAAAACCATGGAATGAGAGCATGGTAAATCCACTTCTAAGATGTCATCAATTTCTGAGAAAAAAAAAAACCCCAACAACCCATTAGGGAGGGTGGGGAGCAGAGGACCTAAGGGTTTTTTTTTGTTTCTAGATTCTAGCTTGTATATTTGTGATGTCAACCTTCCATGAGAGAACCAATACAAAGCTGTTTTAGGATTATATTCTGCAAGAGGCTGAGCACTCTGGCCCCAATTCAGCAAAACACTTTAAGCAGTAGTGTTTGAGTAATCCCACTAAATTTGCAGCGTTGGCTTTAATGGAACTACTCACAGGCTTAAAGTTAAGCACACAAGTGCTTTGCTAGCTCAGGGCCAGAATCCTCAGGGCATATCCATTCCTTATATAGTCTGCAGACAAATCCAGTGACTCTGCTATTGCCTATTGATTCCCCAAGCAGTGGCACAACTGCTCAATCTCACAACTGCTCATAGTGCTCAGTAGAGCACTGCTAAGATATAAGCACAGAATAAAGTTTGTTGGTACTCACCCCAAATTTTACCCCACGACGTCACCCACATACGAACAGTCTAAGTCAAAAATGCAAAAGTTCTGCATCTATAGTGAGAGGACAGCAAACATGCTAAAGAGATGTGGTGTATGCAAACATTCTAAAGAGATGAAGGATCAGAGGACACATGACCCCCTCCCCAACTTCTCCCGTGATTTTACTTTACCCAGGCTTACCTCCCACAATCTCTTCTCCCTCTAGATTGCCTGTGGCATTAAGTTTTCTGTTACCTCCTCTTGCTTACCTTAAAGGTGACCTGTGTTGCCTTTGCACTGCTGGGCTGTTGCCAAGCAGCCACTTCAACAATGCGTGTGTGCTGTTTACTCTGAATTCTTCAGCACTCCAATGCCTGGAATTCCAAAGATCTTTTGATCTGAAACAATTCAGAATTCAAAGCAGCTAGTACATTTGAACTGTGCTTCCAAGCTGGCTGCTCTCAGTAAACTGGAGAGCCCAGCAAGTAGCAAAATTAAGCTCACCAATGGGTAGCAGTTGCTCTGACCGCCTGTACACTTACGTTATATTTCTGTCAGGGTGCTCCTTATTTTGCCACCATTTGCAGGACTGTTGTCCCCTGACTGCCTCTATGCCTACCCACAATGCCATATCTACTCTGAGTCCATAGTAGGTATTCAGTCCGGTAAAGAGCTGTGAAATGCATAGGTTTTTTTCAGCTGCAGCTTGATTATTGTGGCTCCCAACAAAAACAGTTATTCCAGAGCATTTATGTAAAGTACAGTACTTTTCAGCACTTTTTCTACTAGTGCATTGCTATTTATATTTGTACTTTCCATTTTATATAACATTGCTGTTCACTGATCTATTCATGAAAAGCCAACTTCAAACAACAATGTTTATGTACTGTATCATGCAGAAAAAGTGTAGTGATTATATATTTATGGATGACTTTCACAATGTATTGAACTGAACAGGCTGAAACAACTTCTGTTGCAATGAAAAATTATATTTAATTCATAGGTAATTTTCAAATGTACCTACTGCATAGATTCAATCAGTCAAAAAAGTTCAGATATTTAATATCTGTGACATTCTATTCTATAAAGAGGTATTAGGCAGCTGCAGAAAAGCTTAACTGCTATATATTCATTATGCTTAATGTTGTGCTCTACTATTGTACTGGCTTAATACTACAACCCTTTTTCATACCAAAAAAAAAGTAAATGTTCTGATTTCAATTAGGCCTAACAGCTGAGGCATATATTACACATAACTGCTTACAGGAATACAATAATGATTTTAGTATTCTTCTTTAAGGGTATGTCTACACTACAGCATTATTTCAAAGTATCTTATTTCAAAATAGTTAATTCGAAATAAGATATTTCAAAATAACGCATCTACACACAAAATGCATTTCGAAATAGCATTTTGCTATTTTGAAATAGCATGTCCACACTGACTGGACGCTGAATAGCATTTAAGGCCAGCTGAAACCGGTTCCAGCAGGGTATCAGGTCAGTAGTTACTTCATGTGGCTGCTGCCTGAGGCTGAGGCTTGTGCTTAAAGGGACCCCCCAGACAGCCAGTTCTCAGCTTACCTTGCTTGCTTGCCTACCTTGCTGAGGGACAGCAAAGCATTTTTCCCTCTGTCTGATTTGGTTGCCCTGACTCGGGACACCACAGCATTCAGTGCCATGGAGCCAGAGCTGCCCCTAGGTACTCTGGTGCTCATTTTGGATGTCTTGCTGCAAGCATGGCAGCAATTGCTAGAGTTTGCCTCACAGCATCTGCTGCAGCCCAACCCCCAGGCCCTCTTCAGGACCCTCCTGGGGTACGAGGAGGAGCAGCAGCAGCGCCTGGATGTCAGCGTGCACCGATACATCTGGTGTCTGGACACCAGCAGCGACTGGTGGGACCACATCGTCCTGGACCACTGGGGAGACCAATAATGGACCCAGAACTTGAGAATAAAGGAGGACACCTTCCTCAAGCTCTGTGAGTGGCTCACCCCTGCAGTGATGGGATATGCACATGAGGCCTGCCATTCCCCTCCAGAAGCGTGTGGCCATCACCCTCTGGAAGCTCTCCACACTGGATAGCTACTGATCCGTGGCAAGCCAGTTCGGCGTGGGGAGATGCACCGTCGGAGCAGTGCTCGTGCAGGTATGGCAGTCTCCAGCCACCGTGCTGGGAGGGCGGGGGAGAGGAGCTGATGGGCTGCCCCAGAGAAAAGGGGGGGAAGTGGTGCAAGTCCTCTCCCCGGGAGGGTTTGTTCTGTCCCCGCTGCACAACGGACTGCCCGCGGTGGCCAGGATTGTGGTGGTGGGGAGGGGCGGGAGAGGGGTTTGCTGCTGGGGGGGAGGGGTGCAGGGTAGTGGTGGGGAAGGAGCACTGTCAGCCACCCCAGCACCCCAGTGACTCTTGGTTTTGTGTGTCCCTCTGCAGGTGGTCAAGGCCATCAACAGAGAGCTGCTCTGCAGAGTCATCCGCCTCACTGATGTAGACATGGTCATCGAGGGCTTTGGCGCCTTGGGCTTCCCCAACTGCGGGGGGGGGGGGGCAATCGACAGGACGCACATCCCCATCTCTGCCCCAGACCACCAGGCCTCCCTGTACATAAACCAGAAGGGATACTTCTTGGTCATCCTGCAGGCTGTGTCTGACCACTGGGGTGGCTTCCTGGACATTAACGTGGGCTGGTCTGGCAAAGCACATGACGTGCGGGTGTACCACAACTCCTCCATGTGCCAGAGGCTGGACGCCGGGACTTTCTTCCCCGACTGCCACATCAGGGTCGGGGACATGGACATGCCTGTGTGCCTGGTGGGGGATGCAGCCTACCTACTACAGCCCTGGCTCATGAAGCCCTATACGGGACACCTCAACCCCTCCCAGCAGACATTTAATACCAGGCTTAGCAGGGTCCGCATCATGGTGGAGGGTGCTTTTGGCTGGCTGAAGGCCTGATTTAGATGCCTCCTACCTACCTGTACCTCTCCGAGAGGAATATTTAGCATGTGGTTGTGGCGTGCTGTGTGCTGCACAATTTGTGTGAAAGGAAGGGGGAGGCTTTCCTGCCAGCTTGGATGGCAGAGGCCGACCACTTGGCCAGCCTGTACGCGCAGCCTCTCACAGCTGTCAGGTGGGAGGCCCATCGCGGGGCTGTCGGTATCCAGGAGGCCTTGCGGGAGAGCTTCCAGATGGAAGAGGAGTGAAGTCTCCCTGGCGTGCCCCACTGGGGCCTTGTACCTTATTCTACCCTCACATCCTTCCACTTTCCCCTTCTTAACCCCCCTTCCTGATGTAAAATAAACACACGCGTGTTGCCAAAAACAAACTCTGTTTATTGAACATAACTGGGGTGTGGGGTAAGGAGGGCAGAAGAGGGGAGGCGAGAGGGTGGGAGAGTGGAGGTGTAAACCTGGGAGGAGGGAGCTGGAAGGGGGAGGAGAAGCTCAGGGTTGGAGGTCTTGCTGGTCCACCTGTCTCCCAGCGTTGCGGGTGTGGGGGCCTCAGCGTCCCCAGGGGGGAGTGGGTATGGAGGGTGGGGCGGGTGAAGAGGGAGGGGAGGAAGAGGCGGGAGTGGGGGGAGGACTGGGAGGAGGAATTACAGATGGGGCGGCAGCAGGGGCTGGAGCAGCAGGAGGAACCAATCTCTGCACCAGGGTCTGCAGGTGGTTGCAGTTGGCACGGCCCTGGGCAAGCAGCTCCCGCCAGCTCTCCCACCGCAGCTGAAGGTGTTCATGCACCCAATGCTCCAGGATGCGGGCCTGCCTTCGCAGGAGCCCCAGGTGTTGCCACTGGCACTCCTCCTGTTTCCGGATCAGCCTGCTGAGTGTCCCGGTGCGGGAGTATGTCCTGGGCGGGGTGGTGCGCCCTGCACACGCAGCTGCTGCAGCTGTGGAAAAACAAGAGAAGTGGTCATTTCTCCCTGGGGACACAGTGGGTGAAGCCCAGCTCCCCTCTGCAAGGCAAGGATGGCAGGTCTCCGCACCATCAGAGGCAATGTGCTTGCACACAGACTATGTTTGGCATGTCCTGCTATCCCCAGGAGTGTGAGCTGGCCCGGGACTGCACCCAGTCTCCTGTGCTGTATATAGTGTGTGTGGCGGGAGGGGGGGGGGAGAGGAGAGATGTTCCCTGCCTCTGCGTAGAGGGGGCTTGTGGATGGAGGGCATCGTGCAGTGTCCCTCCCCAGGGTCAGGAACATGTCATGTGCCTTCATACATACATGCGTTTGGGTAACAGGCCAGGGCCTCTGTGTGGCAGCCAGCCAGAGCCACATGTACAGGGTGGCATGGCACATGCACAGGTTTCTGCATGCTCCGGGGTCAGCAAGGCCTACACACGTGGTCCCTGGTCTCCCTCTCCCTCCCCACCGCCCCACATAAGGGGACAGAGATGGCACTCACATGTCAAGGCTTCCCTGACTTCGGAGGACACTGGTGACATGGCTGCTGTGACGCCTCAGGGGTCTTGAGTGAGTGCCACGCTTCCTCCAGGCTCCTGTGACTCCTGGCCGTTGTCTTCCTCCTCCTTCTCCTCCTCTGTTCTCTGCTCAGGGCCCTCTGCCCCAGGGTCGATGTCCACGTGGGGGGTCACAGACCATCTGACCCCCAAGGATGCAGTCCAGGGAATCGTAATAGGGGCAGGGGTCTGGGTCAGCCCCTGGTTGGGAGCTACCCCCTGTGGTCCTGGCATAGGCCTGCCACAGCTCTTTGATTTTCATGCGCACCTACTCCTGGATGCGCATGTGGCCTTTGGTGGCCTGGCTGTCAGCCATCTGCCTGTAGACAGCCGCGTTCCTGCATCTAGTGCGGAGATCATGGACACTGGAGGCCTCCCCCCAAACCTCAATCAGGTCCATGATCTCCGCACTAGACCAGGAAGGCGCCTGCCTTTTGCGGCCCTATGCTGGCAGGCTTGCAGCTGGCACAGGCACTGTGGCCAGAGTCTACCCATTTTAGGGCTCCGGGGCTGGGGGGAGCAGAAGAGTTTTCCTGGTTTGGGCCAGAGTGGCCACCAGGGCACCCTGGGAAGCGCTGGAGGCCCCCTATTTCGAAATAAGCGTCTACACAGCACTTATTTCGATTTAGCTATTTAGAATTTGGTGTTCGAATTTGGTGGAATGAGGTTTACCAAATTTGAAATAAGCGCTCCGCTATTTTGATTTAATTTCGAAACAGCGGTCTGGCTGTGTAGTCACTGGTCAATTTATTTCGAAATAGCGGCTGTAATTTCGAAATAACTTTGCTGTGTAGACATACCCTAATACAGTGTTTCTCAAACTGTGCTCCGTGGAGCCCCAGGGCTCCGCAAGACATCTCCAGGGGCTCCATGAGGTTGACAAACTGGAAATCCTTCAAAAGCATAATTGAGAATCGCCTCGAACTGACACGATTAACACACACCGCTGGGGCTCCGCATAAATTTTTATGCATGTAAAGGGCTCCAGAGCCCAAAACGTTTGAGAACCGCTTCCCTAACATATCACCATCCATTCTGTCAAACCAGCTTACTACTTTATAGAAAGCTTTTTACATATTTTACAGGTTTCATAGTCATCAGAGAGACACAAAAATTAATTCATAATGTTGTGAACATGCAGATTCAAATGAATGTAACACATGCAAATAAAACTCCTAAACTATAATAATCAGAAAGAATAATGGCTAATTTTCCTAAAAATATATTAAATCTGAAGAAGAGATAATTACACTTTAGTGTAAGTGCCTAAATGTTCTTCCCCCCCCCCCCCCCCCGCCCCAGAGAATTGGTCTTTACAACCAGAAAGTACTAGTCATGAATGGTCCTGAATACTGGAAACCTTCTCTGATAGGATTAAGTATTCATAGTTATGGAATGTATGATTGTAATAAATCTCCTAAAAGCTGTTATTTCCCTCAACTTTATTTTTGACTTCTAATCAGAACAGAAGTTTAAACAAGAATTGACAAAGCTACAATAGCATCAGGGAAACAAAAACAGTCTCCCCCCTCCCAAATTGAATTAAAAACTTCTTATATGGTAATCCTTTCTATCATTTCAAATATTACAATTGTTTAAATATCAGTGTCACTATTATTATGTTAGCCAAAAGATTCCAGGAGTTAGCCCAATAAAATGAGTAAAATGCAATTCTTGAGTGACACATCAAATCAGGAAAAGAATGCAGCGAGTTTCATTTGTACACACTAACAACCTCAGTTTTCAGACGCAATTACTGAATTGGGTCCAGAATAAATAAAAACAACAATAATGTAAAATTAATTATTTGACAAATTCTGTACCAACAACCTGGGGAAATGTTTCACACTGTGAAACCTAGAATGATAAAAATCATTCCAATAATTTAGTTGCCATCCATTCAGCAGAACAAGGAATATTTTAAATGTGATATGAGACTGAAATTCTGTCTGTCAGCCAAATCAATCCTTGTATATAGACACTTTCTACAGCACATTTTAGGTGATCTGCAAAGCTTTTATAAACTTTTTTTTTTAAAATAGCTTAAAGATCCCAAATCAAACTAAGATAAAATACAATAATAATGAAAAACCAAATTCTGCCATCTGATATAAGCATTCTGCTCTTATTTGGCTTAATTTCACATTCCTTATTCACATTTCTCATTGAAATCAAAGAACATTTTGACTGAGTAAGGAATGACCTTATTTGAGACAGATCTCATTTTATAAGAAACTTACACAAAATGAAGAAAATGTGAATATAGTTGACCATTAGGAGAATTACTTTTGTAATCTTTAAAAACAGAAAAGGCTACTTAACTATTGTAAGTGTCATGGTGACCTTGCTAAATATACTGAGTTGTCAATATATATTCCCTCTATGTTCAAGTTTAATTTTAATGAGAAAAATAAAAGAGAAGACATTTGCCTTCAGGGTTGCTGCTTCTTTATATAAAATTTGTGCTGATATGACCAGCCTATGTTATGTACATTTTAGCTGCTATATTTAATAAAGAAAGATAATAAAGGAGGTATTAGTCCTCCATACTCCAGTAAAATACTTTTCAGAAACGGACTAAAACCATGTAAGAGTAAAAAGTGAAGAGACACGGGGACATAGCCAACATTGTATAAATTCTTTCAATAGAGTGCTCCTAGGTTTTATTTATTCAGGAATAGAGAGAGAATAATGTAACAAGCCCTGAGAGAAATAACACATGCCACTACTCCAAATAATACCAGAGTCAAGCATCTGTCTGTCCTAAAACAATCATATGATGGATTAATAATGGATTAAGGACAGTCACCTTATAATAAAATCTGAATCCAGATGGGGCACTGACCTCCTGTATGATAAGGAAATTATTAAGAAGTCATGAATAATTCAAGGCTATTCCATATAACCTGCTGGCCAAGGCTAATAGTTTCTCTAAAATTAGCAGGTAACAGAAGTGAATTTAATAGAACAAAAAAAGGCAGAAACAATATATATTTTAATTATCTCAACTCTGATAAGCAGAGATAAAAATAATCCCCTTTAAGCTTTTTAAGTCTGGCTTGCCAGACCTTAGCAATCAAATACTAACTTTATTATTAAGTTTAATTAGGTCAAAAAAATTTCAGCTGTATTGACTCAAATATGTAATATACATTCTCATTGAGCACTAAAAGCCCCTAACAAAATTAAGGATCTCTGACAGGATGCATATAAATTACATATAAAACTAGATACTTTTTTGTTCACATTTCATATTGGAATACATTTTATTAACTGTTTTAGCAGGTTCTGATCTAGAGAAGACTTCTTATCAATGGATCTGTTTAGAAGTTTTATTTTAAAAATCATTATCAGCAATGATAATGGCTATATCTTACCCAAAGAACAAACAATAAACTTCTCTAACGCACAATAGCTACCTTTCATGGGGAATTTCAGTATGATTTTGACCTTTTTGTCTCCACCGCATGCAAAAAAATAAGTAGAGTAAAATTCATACCATTAGTTTCCATTCACTAAACAGTTTCAAAGACAACTTTTTGATAATATTTATGACGTATATAAGGGCAAATTTTCAGAAGAGTTTTGCTCCCATCTAGGCATGAGGATAAATTGCCAGATTTGCAAAAGAGCTCAGCATATTGAATGCTGAACTATTCTCAAAATCTGGTGTCAGATGTGGCGCTGGTCTGTAACACCTGCTATGAGGCCAAGCCTAGTGCTATAAGCGCTTTCAAAAATAATCATCTTCCCATTTTACAGATGGTGAAAGCAAGGTATAAAGAGGTTAAGGTCACATAGTAGGCCAATAACCAATCTAGGAAACAACCCACATCTCCTATGCTCATCTATTCAGTGCTGTATCCAGGAGGCCACACTATTCTGAAGAACAACACTGCACTGTGAATTGAAGAATGCATAATACTCAGTGTGCATTATTTCTGATACACAGTCACTGTATCATCCATCACTGTAGTATGGGAGCTTATCAGAAACTTATTAATTGCTTAGCTGATAGGTTCCATGCAGGTTTACCACACAAGCTAGGTCCAACAAGATTCTAACGCTCAAAAGCACGCTGAAGAAGAAATAGTGAACAGAAATGTGAAGAGGAACAGGACATCTGAGGTCTACTGACAGACACTATGGGGCATACTTATAAAATGGAAAAGCATAATAACTGCACAAACAGAAATACATTAAGGAAAGATGAAAGGACAGGCCCTTATTTTAATGGATGAAATTGATCCACCCCAAGCCTAGCATGATTATTATAGCTACTTAGCCCTGATGATTCATTCCAAATGGTGAGTTAAAAGGCTTTCAATTTCTTTCTTATTCTTACAGGGCAAAAAGGGGAGAAAGTAATGGTAAACTGAAACAAACTGGACTAGTTTGGATTTAATGAGCTCTCTGATTTTGTTAACTATATTTCACATACAGCTTGAAATATTCCTTCATCCCTCCAAAAATATCCACTAGTCAAAGGTAGCAGCAATATCTTTAAATGTCAGACACATTGTACCATCTGTCACCATAATAAGACCCCCAACTACATGCATAGTTCTCCCTTTTAGAAAGGCATTTGGGCTCATATTCCCTAGCTTTAGCTGCTCCACACACTAATAATCAGATTATAGTTCCCACCCCTGTCTGTCTTAGAATTTATAAGTGAAACCTCTCTAGCCCAGCACTCTCTGGTCTGGCAACGTGAGTGGTCAGGCATGATTTTAGTTAGCTGGATGTCCGTTTATCATGGGTGTGGCCATGTTTCCCGCAGTCCCAAAAAGTTTGTTTACAGCCACCAGCTCTCAGTGTGCTGTGCTGTTATTTACCTCTAATTTATCCCTACCTGTCTTTTAAGAACCCAGTAAACAGTGGAAGTGTTGGTAATGCTGCTACGCAATATTGACCTCCCGTGGGTGGGTAAATTCTCTGGTACAGCACTGGTCAGGTCCCAAAGGTACCAGACTGGAGACGTTCAACCTGTATTACCAAACTGCAGCCCTGAGGTTTGTCTACACCAGTGGTCCCCAACATGGTGTCCGCGGGCGCCCTGGCACCCGCGGGGGCATTTGTGTGCACCCGCCAAGTGCTCTGGGCTGGCCTAGCCCCGGACACGTGGCGCATGCGCTGTGCCAGAGCTGGCCTCGGGCACATGGTGCACGGTAAGTGCTGGCACTGGGAGCGCGGCGAAGTGGCTGCCAGCGCGCCGGGTGCGCGGTGCATGGGGAGCACCGGCCCTGGGTGCACGGCTATTGGGTGTGGGGGCGCCAGCCCCGGGCGCGTGGCGAAGTGGCCGCCCACGCGCCGGACGCGCGGTTATGGGGGGGGGGGGAGAACTGGCCCTGGGCGTGCGGCTATGGGGCGGGGGAGGGATGCCAGCCCCGGACGCACAGTGAAGTGGCCGCCCGCGCTCTGGGCACGCAGTGCACGGGAAGCACCAGCCCCGGGTGCGCGGTGCATGGGGATCGCCAGCCCCAGGCGCGCATGGGCGGGGAGGGGCGCCGTCCCTGGGCACGTGGCAAAGCGGCCGGCCGTGCTCCGGGCGCGCGATGCATGGGGAGTGCCAGCCCCTGGTGCGCGGCTGTGAGGGGCGCCAGCCCCAGGCACGTGGCTCATGGGGGTGTGGCATATGTGTGGCCCCACCCCTTGGTGCACGAGTGTCCCCGCCTTCTGGTGCCCGGCAGGCGAACGGCCACGCCCCCTTGCGCCCGGCGACATCAAATGGTTGGGGACCACTGGTCTACACTGCCACTTTACTGAGCTTCACACACCATGGCTACGTCTACACGGCCTCTTTTTTGCGGAAGAGGCAATGCAAATGAAGCTCTCATTAGCAACTTCTCACACTGCATTTGAATATTCTAAGTAATGTAGACACGTTCATTTTGTGCAAAAGGGTTTTTTGCACAAGAACCCTTATTCCTCAAAAAATGAGGTTTACAGGTTCTTGTGCAAAAGGGTTTTTTTGCACAAAACGGACGCACCTACACTGCTTTTTTTTGAGCAAAAACCTCTTCTGCAAAAAGCATCAGAAGAGAATATGCAAATGAAGTGCGAGAAGTTGCTAATGAGTGCTTCATTTGCATTGCCTCTTTCGCAAAAAAGAGGCAGTGTAGTTGTAGCCCATGAGCACAGCCTGTTATAGCACTGTAGAGCACCAGTGTAAACAGGCTTCCAGTGCTGGAAGCTGTGTTCCCAGTGGTGTTAGCTGTTCCCCTTGTGGAGATAATTTACCTAGACCACTGAGGCCATGTCTACACTACATGAAAGATTGATGCTGCCACAGTCAATTTTCTGGGATTCAGGGTAGTGGAATACTGAAGACCCACTAATTCAAACTGAGAGGGCACCCTACCGGTACCAGTACTCCTGCTCCTCATGAGCAGTAAAGGAAGCCGATGGGAGCATTTGTGACTGTTGACCTCCCACTACGTGGATGGTGATTTAAGATACGTTGACTCAAGCTACATAATGAATGTAGCTGGAGTTGCATATCTTAAGTCAACCTTCTCTTTTAGTGTAGGCCAGGCCTGACAGAGCTCTCCTAGTACCAGTGCTATGATCACACTGCTGCAGCAGAGTTTTAAACTCAGCAGTGTAGACAAAGTCAGTGATTGTACTCCCAAAGACTCTTCAGCCCAAGGAGGCTGTTGGAAAAGAAGTCTTGCTCCCCTGCAATGTATGTAACAAAATGTGAGAAGTTGTTTGCCGATCCACTTGTAAGTGACAAAGATGACTGAATTGAGATGGGTATGGTCACAGATCTATCAATAGAATGGTCTTGAGGGAGGAATATACAGTAGATTGAAAATTGGGGTGATCAGAAAGGAATGTGTGTGAATGGCAACAACAATAGTGGACAGAAAAGTGGCAAGGAACAGGGCACTAGAGGATCGCTAAAAGACACAATATAAGCCACATACAGCATGAAGAGGCATAACAACAGCACAAACAAACAAAATGCAGAGGACTGAGAAAAAGCACCATTTAATCGTCTAAATACAGGAGTGCAAATAAGGAATTCCTGAATTCTCTATCTAGCTCAGTCACTGGCTCATTGCATGACCTTGAAACACTGGGTTAGCTCTGTGCTTCAGTTCCCTCGTTTATAAAAGAAATTATCCCTCTCAGATTTCTATGTGCCAGTTTAGTTAGATAATGAAAATCATTATATAAACCCTATTATATAATCAATTATCTGAACAGAGCTATGTCCATATATGATTAACAAGACCTATGCACAAACAAATCAAGATCTTCCTGTACAGACAGTTGTGATTTGTTGAGATAGAAACGTGGGATAATTCCCACATTTCTTCATATGTAGTTTTCTGAGTGTAATAGCCTACACATGCATATATCCACTCACAGAATTTTTTTGTTACAGGCTGCTGGTCACATGTATTGCAAATACATCTAATTACATGACATCAGGAGTGCATGGGAACTAAAATTCTCAAGGCTGGTAATAAAACATGCCATTAGTTACTCCAGGTTACGAATCCATGGAATACTCCTATCCCAATCCAGTCCATCAAACCAGTACAAAAAGTTGTGTTGGTTTTTTTAGAACATGATTTGGCCACCACCCATCTTGTGACGAATCAGCAGAGCTGCAAGCAATGCTTCCTGTGAGAATGAAAGGAAGTTCTGCCTTCATGATTGAGTATTCAATGGGAGACAGGTGGTCTGGCATGGCTAACTGCTAAGAGGCATTAAAAATAACTATTTTTATAAAGGGTTACTGATTGTGCTCCAATATAGATGTAAGCTGGCAAGAGACCCAGCCATCTGCAGCACAGATTCTGCTATCCATTGTACAGAGCAGGAGTGACTCCATCCTTTTAAAGAATTTAACATCCTTGTTTAGATATAGTTTTTTTTCCTGGATAGACTTAGGTATAGCATCATTTATTCTAGTTAGAGACTTTGAGGGTATGTCTAGACTACATGGCTCCATTGACAGAGCCATGTAAACTAGTTTACCCGGCATAGGCAAAAAAGCGGGGATTTAAATAATCCCCGCTTTATTAAAATAAACATGGCCGCCGCACTGTGCTGACGATCAGCTGATCCGGCACAGCACAGCAGTCTAGACGTGAACCTGTCATCTGGAGAAGCCTTTGCTGACCGATCTTGTAAACCTCGTTCACGAGGCATAAGGGATCGGTCAGCAAAGGCTTCCCCAGCTGACAGATCCGTGTCTAGATTGCCGCGCTGTGCCATATCAGCTGATCATCAGCACAGCACGGCGGCCATGTTTATTTTAATGAATCAGGGATTATTTAAATCCCTGCTTCTTTGCCTATGCCGGATAAACTAGTTTACATGGCTCTGTCGACGGAGCCATGTAGTCTAGACATACCCTAAGAGAATAAGGAAGATAACCTCAGTGTAAGGATTAAAAATGCTTGGAAAATAGAAATAAATTAGGGAGCACAGCTGACCACATACCTAGCTAGCCTACTACATATTGCAACCTGTAGCTTACAGAGCTTTGATATAATAAGAGTGAAGTGTCCTGCAGGCAAGTAAATTGCTTCATAATTCTCTGTGTTGCACAGGAAAGTTTAATATGTTTAATTCTTAAATGCATGTCCAGTTAATAAGACAATGAATCCTATAACAGAATCTGAGATTTACTTTCTTTAAAACTGTAATAATACTACATAATTACAATATTTAGAATAGAATCTAAATTACCAACAGGCATTTCTTGTATGCAGTTTCTATATCCCTAGTCTCTTGATTTAACTGGTTTCTGCCCTGACAGTGGGTGATCTCACTTAGGACATACTGACCTCTTATGTGGCATATCACCCCACTGGTATAACATAATATACCTGGCATACAGGCATTCTAGTTACTTACTATTTATTTACACTGAGATAAGGACCAAAGGTTTCAACCTGGATTTAGGCCCCACTGTGCTATGGAAAAACAAAGGTGGATATTGTTTTGAAGAGTTTACAAAATAAACAAAAATAGATGTATTAAAGTAATAAATATCAAGTTGGCCTCTAAAGCAATACATTTGCTATCAAGCTTTTTAAGTTGTAGGGACAGAATTAACCATTGTGTACGGATCAATTGTAAAATGTAGTCACAGAACATAAAAAAGCACTATTTCGTAACAGCATAAATCCCATTAGGCCATTAGTAATTTTAATTAACTTTTGCTCCATCATAGACTCTTACCAATAGGTCTTTATTACTAATTTTGGCAACCCTTACGACCCTTATGACTAGCAACTACCCACTTCAGAAATTAAATAATTTGTGGTATGTTATCATCATAGGCTAGATGTCATTTAGTAGTTGAAAAGTGTCAATTGCAAATACATGTATTAAATAGTTACAAAATAATAGTTTTACAATTCAAAATATTATCTCCATTGCCTATAAAAAAATATATTTCTACCTAAAATAGATATTTTAGTTTACCAGTTAATATGATATTTATTTCAAGTAAAACTGTAATGTTACCAAACTACTGAGGAAGGAGTTGGGATATGGAGTGGGGTAGAAGGTCAATTTAAATTGAACATCTATTAAAATTGATCTTTCCTTGGTTTAGAAGCAAGGAAATTGAATGGTTTGCCATTAGAACAATTTTGTACATTGCCATTATAAATCAATATTAGCATAAAACATTACAAACAAATTTAATAAATAACAATCTATTCATAAAATGATAATCCCAAAGGAGCAGAACTGTGAGACAACTGCCAGAATTTCCTGTGACACATTATACGGTAACTCCTTAGAATTTGTTCACTTTTTCCATATGAAGTAATAGTTGCCATGGCAGGGTAATGTCCCATCAGGCATTCCCTCCATTAGGCTGCCGATCCATCCAAGAAACAATCTGCAAAAGTTTTTGTTTTAAATATAATGATTTACATAGTATATCACAACAGAACATAATGATTCGGCCACACCTAAGTTGTATACGGTACAGGGCTTGAGGCAAAGTTTTTTTTTTTTTAGCATTCATAAATCTGTACAAAGCATGATGAATAATGACTTGGATCTTGTAACAAAATATTTATTTTTCTAGAACCACACTTAGTAATTTGTTTATTATAAACAAATTACTATCACACATCTAGCAATTTCCTCCTCTTTCTACATTTTTTTTCTTAAGATATTAACTCCCAGCAGTTTAACTCTACAAACACAACAATAATTATCTGATCATTGGATGCTATTTCCATTCCCTTCCTTTTAAAATTCCAAATCATGTTCTGTGGTGGAGTCCAAAAAATTCTGCAATTGTTTCTAGGCCATGAGCCACGTAGCCATGAAAGAGCAAGAATCATGTTTAAATTCCTGCATGGCACTGGCTGTACCACTCTCCACCATCAAAGGATAATCTGGAGGGACAAAATAAATGCTCTTTGTGGAATCTAGAGAACCTGATGGCTGCTAATTATTTTCTTACCCTAAAGGACCAGGAGTGGCTCCTATTTGACTTACTGGACATATCATCAGAAAGAGCACAGGGATCTTTCCCAATATGTTGCAAGCATGGAAAGCGATGGCACTGACAATACAGGATCCTGTTCTAGGCCCTTATGTGACAACAATGGTCCAAGCCTAAAAGTGGGGCTTTAGACTTGATATTGACGATCAGCCCAAATTACCTTATATTAGTGCCATGACAGACCCTGGACCTCTCTGCTGGAATCAACAGGACCCATACTTCATTCTAATACACAACTCTCAGAACTAGAACTAAACAAATATTGAGACAAATTATAATGGACGAGGGCAAGATGTCATTGTTAAGTAAGGGACTTGTTCTGTTTTAGTGAAGGATAGTGAAGAGAGAAGAATTTAAAGGGACAATGGACAGCAAGTAAGTTCTTAAGTCTCGTTTTAATGTATGATTATGGCATTTAACTACAGCTATAAATTCAGGGTGGTAAAGGAATGAAAGTAACAAGCTTGATGCTATTCTAAATATTAATAAAAAAAACAGAAAACTGGACACTCCTGTCCTTTCTCCAAGATAGATTTGGGATTATCCTCATGGTTCAGTCACCAGCTGGCATGCAAATATTCTATGATAGACTCACATTGAGATGATAACATCTTTGTGTCACAGCAGTCCTGCAAGAAAAATTACCTCTAACTATACCAAGTTTTTGCAAAAGTGACACTTCCCTTCTACCCCCATATAAGTAGGAATACTTTTAGGAATATAGCCTGCAGTCTAGGTTACTCTCCACCGCTATCAATCTTGATAGTATATTAGGAGGTAGCATGGATTTAGTAATTCACTGGGAAATTGCCATTTTTTTCTGCTCATTTCTGCAAGTGTATTTGGCATTTCTATATCTTTGCCAGATAGCTAGGATAAACAATTTGCAGTCTATTATCTGTGAACTAAACACTAGTTCTGTTGGCTATACATATAGCATGTGATTGATCACTAATAGGGTGCCAGACTCACAGGTCCTGCAAAGGAATGCAAGTATGTTATACTGAGCTACCATGATACTAGTCATGAATCCTGTGGGTATGTACAATGCAATTACACTACCATTATGATGTAGATTTAATTAGTTTCAGTTAAGCCTTATCTTCACTGGGAAAGAAATATTCGGAAAATATGTCCAGCTATTTTTAATAGGATTTTGCACCTGGAAATAAAGAGAGCTAGTACTATCACATCAGCTAATATTCTGCAAAAGAATCACAGCTGGATAGCTGCTGTTCTGGTCTCTCTCTCTCTCTCTCTACATTTTAACTCCTGGGGTGAATTCAGAGGTGATGAGTACATTAGATCAACTCACCTGAAGGCCTTACCTCCATACAGAAATTGTAGTATTTTACCTATAGTTAAACCCCTCTAGTGTGCACACAACTATAATTGTATAAGTGTGCTTACATATTTGTATAGTTTATTCCCATACAGGAAAGAGTATGAACTACTTAGAACTGTAGTTCTAAGCACTTTTATAGGGGTGCAACTACAGCCATACTGCAAACTGAACAAGTTTCATTTCAGTAAAAGTCGGCCCGCACAACTGAAATAATTATACCATTATTAAATGTGTGTAGAGCAGGTCAATGGCCATCTTATTTGTACTTAAAGTGGTTGAAAACTTGGAATTTCCATTTTGAAATTTTATTTAATCCCAAATTATAAAAACAAGTCAAAATTTTGAAACTTTCCACAAAAATTAAACTTCTAAAAAAACCTCACAAGTATCAAAATGACCTTATGAAAGTACTTTGTTTTGACAAGGTGAGAGAGAGCTTAATTTTGTCTGTATCAATCTGAATATATTATTAATATACCCAAAAAGCACTTCAATAATAGTTCACAGAAAAATTTGATGAAATTGACATCTCTATGAAATGCATCAGCATTTTCCAATGGAAACTTGTTGGTGGGAAAATTTTCAACAAACTGTAAAGTAATTTAAACAAACACTGCTAGAGATACGTATACCTACTCTGTTTATGCCTAAGAGAGTTTAAGCAAGGTGGGGGATATTTTAAATTACACTGTCTTACAGAGCTTTGGTATGCACGGTATACTCCAACTTCCTTAGAGTGGGCAGAATTTGCTCCAAGTGTGTTTGAATGCAGGAGAGTTTAGGTTAGAGAAAGGAATTCTAAGTTACACATTCTTGTTTAGTTTGATCCATAGTATTCTTCTAAAATTCTGTAAAAATCCTAAATTATATTTAAAAGATGATAATCATTAGTATGTTCACTTGTAAACACAATTATTCTTTCATTCATAAATGACAATTATACATTGCAGTGAACAGTCAAGATTTTTCTTTCTGAAGATGGTAATTATATGTAGATCCAAAATCAGCACCACATGAAAACATTTAAGAACAACATAAGTGAGTTGTATTTATAAGCCAATAACTTCTAAATGTGTTTCCACTCTGTGTTTTAGATGCACAAAACATCAGTACTGTAATTCAACTTCTACTATTTGAGTAGCTGTTAACTGAATGTCAATTTCAACAGTGCTAATTACTCATGATTGTAAGTGAAACAACTCATATCCAGACACTTTCCTTGACACAAAGCCAATACAAACCCGTCTGGCAACACATATTTGTATAAGTATATCTGCTGTTTTACAAATTCCAGTGAAAAATATCTAGAAAGAATATCACTTTGAGAATTTGTGACAGTGTCTCAATGGTTCTGGTTCCATTAAAAGCAAAGCAAACAAGAAGTTTTCCGTTTGTGGTGCATTTCTTGCTTCCACAAATTTTATTATACATGAAGTAAAATATACCCATTTGCTTCGAACTAGCAGAATGAAACTTCAAACAATAAAGAAATACCTTTCAGCAAAAATAAACCCTAAAGTAAAATGCAATATCCTGTGCTACACTGTAGCTCCTGGAAGGAGCCAAATGGTTGGAATATTTTGTTCATTTTATGACAACAGGCATGAAGAACATAAGATAAAGCAAATGACTGACTCGGATTTATACAGATGACATTTCCTGAAGTGTCCAAGCACTGTCATTCCCAGAACATTGAAAACACCCTCAAAACTGACTTAAGATGGGCCAAATACTTGTAGATGGTGGCATTTACAACCAAGTGTGACCAACATAGTTTCAAGTCTGATGCGTCTATATAATGCCACAGCAGCCCAAGCACTGAATATCTCTCTTAATGAACATCACTTGAAATACAGATTCTCAACCAGCCTACCTCAGAATAAGCCTACCTATACTATATCTCACATATCTTTCCCACCTGAGAAAAACTGTAACTAAATTGAGGTCGTATACCAACCTTCTAAGCAAACTGGCTGGCTCTTCATGGGGAGGAAACAAACTCTTCAATAATCCAAGTACTCTGCAGCAGAATACTGTGTTCTGGTTTGGCTCCGTTTGCTTCATGTCAGTTTTTTACACGCACAATTACAATCAACCATGTGCATTATAATCAAGAAAATTCAACTCACACCAGCACAATGGCTCCCTGTAATAAGCAACATCACTCATTCACACATGCCTCAAAGGATGCTACAGTCAGAATTGTTGCAAAGATCAAGGCAAACCAGAGCCAACCATCATTACCTTGTCAGTCACCCCAAAACACACTTGTGGACCCACCAGACCGCCACAAATTTCTCTGCAAGATTAATGTGACATGAAGAATGGTCTGAAGTTGATGTTAGAAACCAGCCTCTTAGAATTGACCTGACCACATGCGTATCCAGCTTTGATTTGCCTTGCTTCTCATGCACCCTTCTGAACTAATTTTTAACAGGCTAAGGTCAGTGTGTAGCCAGTCTTCATACTGGGGGCAATGAGAGAATCACATACATAGGTGTGGCCAACGACAGACAATGTCGCAATGCCCTCTGACCAGATTTGATGGTCCTCTTAAGGCTCTGCACTTTGCAGATGAGGCTGCCACAAATTGGATTGTTAAAGGTTTGCACTCAATAAGATGATGACAACTAACCTAACTTTAACAGAATTTGCATTAGTTTGTGGCCTGCACATCAGTGATGTATACAAATCATCTCTCTGGTTTCCACACGTAAATGTCGTTTGACTGAGGCATCTACAAGCTAGCAGTGACATAGTGAATCTTCACAGCATAAAAGTAAACTATACATGCCTTTCCCTTTATTGACCTATGTGCCCAGAACCACAAAACAATTCAGGTTGCACCTCGCTAAACCAGGACTCTTTAGTCCGGCAACATCCAACGTCCGGCAGGACCATGGATGTCCCTGGGCCAGAGAATCCCGTTGGCTGGGAGTCAGGCAGCAGGAGGGCTGGCAGCTGGGAGCTCTGCTGGGCTGGGAGGCCAGAGGGGCTGGCAGTAGCATGGCAGGAAAGCTGGGGCCAAGGCCAGGGCCAGCAACAGCCCGGCAGCCAGCTGTGCCAGGGCCAGCGGCATGGCTGGGGCCAATGGCAGGATGACCAGCCAGGGCCAGAAGCAGAGGCAGCAGTAGACTGGGGGGCTGGTGGTTGTCATGTATGCTTAGCAGCTCTTTAAAATTAAGCCATAGCAAAAGCACAGACAGCTATGTTTAAGAGGAAGTAGCCTAACTGCAGACTACATGTATTGCTTTTTTTTTTTGCTGTTAAGAAGGAGTGTAATAGGAAATGTGTTATGAAACATGATAATGTAGGATAAGCAGTAAAATCCTCATTTAATTTGCTAGCTCTTAAGCAACACACCAAATTTGATGTAAGAGAAAAACATTTCTTGTATTTAATTACAAGAGCTTCATCTAATTGGCTAGCTCTTGAGTAATACGCCAAATTTGGTGTAAGAGAAAAATGTTTTTTGCATCTACTTACAAGATCCTCAGCTAATTCGCTAGCCCTTAAGAAAAAAAAATGTTTTGCATCTCAAATTAACCACAGAACTGAATAGACAATGAAAGATCAGGCCATAAATACCCTGAAGTAACGACTGCGGGTATCTCATCATCTACAACTCATTCTGGAAACTGAACTCATGTGCTGCTCTCTGATGACAAGAGGCAGGAGGTCCATACCGAAGTAGGCATCGTAACAGCATTCATCGTCCTCTACCTGGCCAGTAGAGAGATGCTGCTACACCTGATTGGGTGAGTCAAAAAACTTAACAAAAGACTCTGAAAAACTTAACAAAACGAGTCAAAAAGTCTAACAAAAAGAGTCTAAAAGCCTAACAAAAAGATTTTAAAAAAATCAAGAAAAACAAAATAATCTCGATAAGCTATAAGATCAAGGATCCTCATAGTTGCAGTTGTTTTAAAAATTAATCTAGAAGAAATTAAAAAACTAGATAACGAATTAGCTGACATCACTAAATCTTGAAATCACGCTAGCAGAAACAATTTGCTTTTTGTATTTTTCTTTTATTATTTTCTTTTTAATTCTCAGCTGTTATCTTTTGACTTTGTTATTCATTAAGTGGCAACATCAATAAAGTTATGCTCATTGATTAAGACACAAATTGGTATTTGGTCTAAATTTATTGATGACTTCCCAGGTAAGCAAGGGGGCAGACTAGAGTTCTGCAAAGTCCTAGCGAACCCAAGGGAAGGGGGTGGTTTGCTTAATTGCGACCACTCACGGCAGTGGTAGAGAACCTCCCTTGGTCCAGAAAATTCCCTCATTCAGGAGCGCTCAGGACCTAAGGGTGCCAAATCAGGGTGGTCCAGTCTATACTTTATCTTTGAAACAAACCTCTTGGTGTCAGAAAAAATTATTCTGATTACATAAAATTAGATTTATCTGACATAGCTTATTTTGGATGCTGCATATATATGTAATGGAATACCCTAATTTAGAATAATAATTTGAACTATTTTTTTGGACCCTAGTCTTGCTGGAGGAATATAAATATGGCTCAGATACATTTATTTTCAGTTAAGTAATATATTCAGAAAGCCCACTCTAAGCCTGAAAACAACAGAAAGGCACAATGAAAAAACACCTGGGTAACTATATTTCTAACTAAGTGGGAATTACTGAATAAATAGAATTTATAAACCTTTGTGGTATCACTTTATGAGAGTTCCTCAATCAGATACTCATAAGGAAGAAATATACCTTTCTAAGAGTGAGAGATTTGATAGAAGTTGTATAACCCTCAACCAGTTTATATAACTTAGCAGTAAGGAAACACCAACTTGAAAGCTATTCTGTATTTAGAAAAATGTATGCAAAGCGATTTCAGGTACCATGCCTGCTCTTGAAAAATTCTGTTATATTATGGGGTGGTACAACTTAAATATTCTATTTTTTAAAAATTACTTTCTCCTCACTATACAGTGTGAAAGATCTGCAGCAAAAGAGAAAATGACTAATGGAGAACAGCAGAAAAACAGTGAAAATTATTATTCATAAAACAAAGACATTAAAAAAAGAAAAAAATCTCTAATTCAGTTGTTGATTCTTAAACGTTTTCAGTAAGAAGTATGATTTTAATCTGATAAATCTCTTAAAGTATGAGAATACTCTCATGTCAGAATAGCAACATGCACATGAAAAACAATAGGTATTTCAATTTGTGCACTTTTCCTCACTAAAAAGGTTAATCTAACATTAACTGAAGTCAGGACATATCCACAATTGCAGAGATTTTCCAGAAACACAACCATTTTTCCAGAAAAACTACACTTACGTTCACACTGCAATTGCATTCTTTTGACAGAAAGTCGAAAGAACAGATGGGTTTTTCCAACAGCAGTAAACCTCTTTCTATGAGGAAGAAGCCTTTTTCCAATAGAGCTCTTTCGGAAAAAGGCGTGTGTGGATAGGGAGCAGGGTTTTTTTTTTTTTTTTTTCAGAAAGAAGAGGCCACCAGGAAAAAGCACAGGTAACCTGGTGGCCATTCCGCCCATAGTAATCACAATTTAAATGTGAGATCATGTCCAATCAATGTGGATGCTATCTTCCAAAAAAGCAGATCATTTTTTTATGTGCTTTTGCTGTGTGGACGCTCTCTTTCAAAAGAAGTTTTTCCGGAAGATCTCTTCCGGAAAAGCTTCTTCCAAAAGAAGCCTACAGTCTAGACAGCCTCAATGGGGATCTTTTTTGGGTGGGTCTGTAGAGAGGAGATAGGCAGAACAGAGGAGAATCAGCCAATCAGAAACAGCTTATTTGAACAGAGAACTGTACACATTTAAAAACTACATCCTTTATGTAAAAGGTGGCTTCTAATGTCAGAAACATTCTACAGAAGAACCAGAATGCAGGTCTTCAGTAACAATGCTCTTAGCTCTTGCTGCCACACTAATATACATTTTGAAAGTACTAACATAATACATCATTTGATACAACTGAAATAAAATCAGTGAAATACAATGATACAATGAAATAAATTTACATCTGGTTTAGTGCCTTGGCATTACATGGAGTTTTGGTCTTGATATTTATCTACCAGCTGGTGATCTATTACTTTCTAACAACAGTCTATTCTACTGATATTATTATCCTCCAGTTGTTACACTATAGGAACAGGACATTTTCAGTCCAGTTGGCAAAGATAAATCTTAAATTTCATATTTAACTAGGATGAAAAACTGCAGTTTCGAGCCACGAACAAACAGACCGCAAATGAAATGGCCAATGTACCTTTGTTTCAGAAAACAACTGTAAATCCACATTTTAGTTGAAGACAAAAACCAAAACCAAAAAACACTAAACAAATTACTCACTGCTGCATCAAGGCTACAGATACTGATTGCATCTTCATCTTGAGTACTCTGTTTCCGTTTCTTCTGTAAAATAAAATGGAAAGGAAAGCTCAGATATCAGTAAAGATGTATTGCCAGTAACATTAAAGTATGTAACAGATAACACAAAATAATACATTAATAATTTGTTCTTTCTTTCTGCTTATTAATAGTTCAAGAGGATAATAGCTACAAGTGACTATTAGTTCTATGTTCACTTGTTTCTGCAATTGTTTTCTTAGGGCATGTCTACACATCAAAGTTAATTTGAAATAACAGCCGTTATTTCGAATTAACTTTACTAGCGTCTACACAGTCAAACCACTATTTCAAAATAAATTCGAAATAGTGGAGCACTTATTTCGAATTTGGTAAACCTCATTCTATGAGGAATAATGTCAAATTCGAAATAGCTAATTCGAAATAAGTGCTGTGTAGACACTTATTTTGAAATAAGGGGCCTCCAGCCTTCCCAGGGTGCCCTGGTGGCCACTCCAGCCTCAAACAAGAACACTCCTCTCTCTCCCCTCCCTCCTTAAAGGGGTTGACTCTTTACATATTATGTACTACATGCAGTTGATAAGACAGTATGAATGGTTTATATTACAATTACATAAAATAAGGAAATAAAAGTTGATTTTTGTGTGTGTGTGTGTGTGTGTGTATGACACAGAGATGACATTAGATCTTTTCAGGACATAAATTTCAAAATTAAATGCTATCTCCAAATAACCAACAAGACATAGTTTGAAAAACAAGTGAATTTACACCACAGGAATTAAAATATATTTGGCTTTTGCTAAATAACTTAGGAATCCCATTATGTCACATATTGACTTTTTTGTTTTGAGACATGACAGATACTCTTCTGTAGTCTTCACACAGGTTCATCACGAGAGAATTCTCTATGCCTAGTGAAAAAAAAAGTGTGAAAAACATTTCACAGAGCTCTACATTTTCTAGTGTCCCAAACTGATTTGGGAAACAAGAGAAGTCAGCACATTTGATCTTTATTTATCCAGCTGCATTGTCTTCCTGGTCCAACAAAAAAAAAGTGAGATAACTGAAGATTTATTTTCTGCTCTATGAATTCTATGTCTGATAAAGTGGGTGACTTTAAAGTAGATAGACAGACAGACACATAGATAGATAGATGGATGACACATGGAGCTCTGGTCTTATGGCTGGGGTGGCTAATAATTTTTGATGGGGGGAGGCTACTCCAATAATTTTTTCAAGGTCCGCACTCTTTCATGATATTAGCAGAGAAGGCGCAAGATCTGGGATGGAGGTTAGATAAGATATGGGCATGGGTGTAGGAGAGGATTCTGATCTGTGGGGGCTATGTTCTCTCTGTACACTGTGCCTAGCACTCATCAAGGTGGTGAGAAGTAGCGCAATCCATCCCACTGTGCTTCCTTGAACCCGGCTCCCAGCTGTGTCAATCGGGGGAAGATAGCAGGCTAGGGTCGGGTCAGAGAGGAGCAGGCTGGGGCCTTATTTCCTGTAGCTCCTGCTGTGGTCACTGACTGTGGGGGTGGGTCCCTGCCACGGCCACTGAGTCTGGGGATGGGCCCAATCCCTGTTGCTGACCTTAAACCCCTCAATAATTCCCCAGGACATCCTGGGCCCCACAGGGCCCCCCCAAAGCTCGGAGCCTGGGGAGGCCACCCTGAACCATCCTATGGATGGGATGGCACAGTTAATGGCTTACAGATTGTTGAAATAAACTATAAATTCAATGTCTAACTCCCTCTTTTTGTCCTATTACTGCAGAAGTGTTAAGGATGCACTTTTACTTGAATGGTCTATATAATATGTGCTAACTACTTATGCTAAAGAAATTAGGGATGAAATAGTGTAGTCGATTAACCAAATAACCTACAAGCAAAAGCTTATAGACTACATGCATTTCCCCCCCACCACTAGCAGTACATTTTTTAGAAGTCTGGCCAGCAGTCCAGCTCAATCCTGGCTTGCGACGGGTCCGTGACCTACCCCTGCTGTGGCTCTGCATTTAAAGTGTATTAGAAGCTAAACGGGCAGGCTGGCTCAGTTCTGGCTCACTCTGGGCAGGGAGTTCGGACCCATCCCCGGACAAGGATTGCTGCCACCCTGTGCTGTTGCCTTTGAATCAGAGGCAGTAGCACGGGATGACAGGTAGCCAATATGCAAAGGGAACTAGTTTTAAACTGGCTCCCCTTGTAGACCAGCTACTGCCTGGCACCCCACGCTGCTGTTATATATGTCTAATATTAATGCACTTCACTTCTGACATGTGGTGTCTCTGCTTTTCCAAACTGAGGGCCTCACTGTGGAGACTGTAAATCATGCAGAATCATGTCAAAACTGGTACTGTTCTCTGTGACTTAGACAACATACTCCAGATTGATTAACTGTCCCAAACATTGAACCCCATAAAATTGTGAGAGACTGTCTTAAAAATCATGAGACATATTATATATATATATATATATATATATATATATATATATATATATATATATATATATATATAAAAATGTTGGTGCTTTTTATTGCCTTTTGCATTTTCAGACCCTATTCTGTATTGGTGAACATTTTCATGATTTCCACAACAGTGAAAACTTTTTTTTAATTGAAAGTTGATATTGTCACACAATTACTTGTATCATAGAGCCTGGGCTCGCAGAAAAAACACCAATTATCATGAGACAAACAAGAGTTGACAACACTGTTAATGTTTTGTCTTTTAAGCTTATCCACCTCACTAACCTAATTCTGATCTTTTCTGATCTTCCATTTACAAAAGAAAAAGGAGTACCATAATCCCTCATTTAAAATGACTTGATTTCCGCATGCTCTTCCCTACAATTTAGTGGCATCATAAAATACTTACTAGGTGTACAAATAAAGTTCATGCTTAAATAAAAGAACAGAAACCAAAGGGAGGGGAAAAGGTTTATTTAGAAAGTATATTTTGAAAACTTTTGCAAAAAAAAGCAACTTCCAAGTTTAAACAGCAATCCCACAGAAAATCACCTCATAGGTTCTTAAATGTTTGGTAGTGTGGACACATCTTAGTGTCTGTCTCATGGACTCCTCTTGTTTACTACCATATGCAACCATAATGATATCCCAGTGGCTCCTACAGCAATTGCTGACATTAAAAAGGTAATATTTTTAATTTCTTTTAATATGTGCAAGTGCAAGGACCACCAGTAAGCATTTCAATAACCACAGTTGATGCTACCAATACTACAAATGTGCATCAGTGGCCTATACAGAAAGTTTCACGAACTGTGGAAGCATCATAGAGCATGAACTACATAAGAACGGCCGTAGTGGGTCAGACCAAAGGTCCATCTAGCCCAGTATCCTGTCTACCGGCAGAGGCCAGCACCAGGTGCCCCAGAGAGGGTGGACCGAAGACAATGATCAAGCTATTTGTCTCCTGCCATCCCTTTCCAGCCTCTGACAAACAGAGGCCAAGGACACCATTTTATCCCCTGGCTAATAGCCTTTTATGGACTTAACCTCCATGAAATTATCTAGCTTCTCTTTAAACTCTATTAAAGTCCTAGCCTTCACAGACTCCTCTGGCAAGGAGTTCCACACGTTGACTACACGCTGTGTGAAGAAGAACTTTCTTTTATTAGTTTTAAACCTGCTACCCATTAATTTCATTTGGTGTCCTCTAGTTCTTCAATTTAGGGAACTAATAAATAACTTTTCTTTATCGGCCCTCTCCACACCACTCATGATTTTATATACCTCTATCATATCCCCCCTCAGTCTCTTCTTTTCTAAACTGAAAAATCCCAGTCATTTTAACCTCTCCTCATATGGGACCCGTTCCAAAGCCCTAATCATTTTAGTTGCCCTTTTCTGAACCCTTTCCAAGGCCAAAATATCTTTTTTGAGGTGAGGAGACCACATCTGTACACAGTATTCAAGATGTGGGCATACCATAGTTTTATACAGGGGCAGTAAGATATTCTGGGTCTTATTTTCTATCCCTTTCTTAATAATTTCTAGCATCCTATTTGCCTTTTTGACCGCCGCTGCACACTGTGTGGAAATTTTCAGAGAACTGTCCACGATAACGCCAAGATTTCTTTCCTGATTTGTCGTAGTCAAATACGTATAGTTGGGGTTATTTTTCCTGATGTGCATTACTTTACACTTATCCACATTACATTTCATTTGCCATTTTGTTGCCCAATCACTCAGTTTGGTGAGATCTTTTTGGAGTCCCTCACAGTCTGCTTCTGTCTTGACTATCCTAAACAGTTTTGTATCATCTGCAAACTTTACTACCTCACTGCTTACCCCTTTCTCCAGATCATTTATGAATAAGTTGAAAAGGACTGGTCCCAGGACTGACCCTTGGGGGACACCACTAGTTACCCCTCTCCAATCTGAAAATTTACCATTTATTCCTACCCTTTGTTTCCTGTCTTTTAACCAGTTCTCAATCCAAGAAAGGACCTTCCCTCTTATCCCATGGCCATGTAATTTACACAAGAGCCTTTGGTGAGGGACTTTGTCAAAGGCTTTCTGAAAATCCAAGTATACTATATCTACTGGATTCCCCTTGTCTGCATGTTTGTTAACCCCTTCAAAGAACTCTAACAGATTAGTAAGACAGGATTTCCCTTTACAGAAACCATGTTGACTTTTGTCCAATAAATTATGTTCTTCTACATGCTTCACAATTTTATTCTTTACTATTGTTTCTACTAATTTGCCTGGTACTGAAGTTAGACTTACCGGACTGTAATTGCCAGGATTGCCTCCAGAGCCCTTTTTAAATATTGGTGTCACGTTGGCTACCTTCCAATCATTAGGTACGGAAGCCGATTTAAAGGATAGGTTACAAAAGGATAATAGCTCAGCCATTTCCCATTTTAGTTCTTTTAGAACCCTTGTATGAATGCCATCCGGTCCCAGAGATTTGTTAACATTAAGTTTTTCTATTTGTTCCAAAACCTCCTCTAATGACACTTCAATCCGGGACAGTTCCTCAGATTCATCACCCACAAAGGACGGTGCAGATTCGGGAATCTCCCCAACTATCACAAGAAATAACTGTTTTTCAGGAAACATTACCAACAGTAACACTAGGAACAACTTGTCTTCTACAACCTCCTTCCTCACCCTTGTTAAGCATAGTGTACTTCTTTCCCACCTGTTACTAACACAAACAAAATATTTATTATGACCTATGCATGGCCTGTGAGATCCAATGATATCATTTGCTAAGGTGATATTTTCTCATTGAATAAAGGGAAGAGAGAATACCATAAAAGTGACATTTTTACTAGACATGATAACATTTAAACGTAACTGCTGACATGCATAATGTATCACTACTAAATCTAAATATATCTGTGAATTGTCTAATCAGATTAAAAGGCAATTATGCTATGTCTGAATCTCAGGAAACTAAAAAGAAAAAAGTAGTACTCCCCAATAAGGATGTTACATATCAATTAAATTTACTAGCCTCCAGTGGGGGCTCTTGTGCATTTTGAAGTTGGAACTCTGTGTGCAGACCGGGGCCAGCAAGAAGCCCCGCTAACTCCGGGCTCCATGCAGGTGTGGTGGCATGTTGGGGACCCCCCCGATCCTGCACGCCCATAATAGCAAGAACAGACTCCGTCAGCCAGTAGAATAGAGAGGGTTTATTGCTTCTCCAGAATATAACACAGCATAGACGTGATGTGTTTACAAGAGTCAGGGCCAGGATGCCTCCGACCCCTTGGGGTAGGGGGTCCATCGCCCCCTCAACCCTCAGCTTAGTCTGTTCCCTTCATGTTTCCCAGCCAGAAACGGCCTCGCTCCCAGACCCTGTCCCCCGAGCCAGGTGTTTGCCTCCCTTCCTTTCTCTCCCCCCATGGGAAGAGTTTTGCTAACTGCTCAGGCTGGGACTAGGTGGCTGGGCCAATACACATGTGGGTAAGTCAGTGGGAATCACACATCACAGTGCAGGGGAACCCCGGGTTACAGAGCAGACAGCACCCCCACTATGTCACAGCAGGCACTTTTGCTTTGAAATGAACAAGAACCCGGGATCAACTGGGGAGTCCCAGCTGATCCCAGGTTCTATGGAAATGCCACACAGAGCCCAGAGTCAGCATTTTCTTATCAGATAATTGACTAGTTGACTAATCCTTTACATCCCTACTCCCCAATCTCATCCTCAGAATTATAGCCATGATTTTATAGAAAAGTGTGTGGGGTGGGGAGAGAAAGTAGAGGAGCATTTTAAAATGACAACAGGTGCATTTTAGTATTTATTAATTTAGAACCACAACCAAGCTCTGAATTCTCGTACACATTATTTGAAGATTTAATGGAAATGCTTAATTAAAATACATTCTCCCCATTTACAGTGTGCATAATTGAACATCTTTTGCTGGTACTTTCTAGAGCAAAAAATTATCAGCAACAAGTTAAGGACAGAATGGAATGCCAGAGGAACTCTGGTCTGGATAGCCAAACTGCAGATATGTAAATTGGAGACAATACTTAGTATATTTTACTTTACGGAACAAATTAAACCATATTATTAAAGACAAATTTGATGAATTAATGATGAAAGACTCATAATGAAAAATTGGAGATAGAGCGCTACAAAATATACCATGTGAACAATGTAATGCTTCATAAGATACTAATAAATGAACTGTAGAATATTCTGTATAACACATAATTGCCCAAATACTTTTCTTCAAAGGGTTTAGGTATTGGTATATTTGGGTATGTATTGCTTCTGTAGTCTCTGCTTTCCACACTGTGGGAAATATTCTTCTTTTAGGCCAGATCTACATACAAAAGTTGTACTGTTTTACTATTCCAATATTAAAAGCAGTACAACCCACCTAGAATGGACATATTTATATCTGTAGGAAGGCACTTATACCAGGAGAGCTTATTCCATTAGGGCATGGGGAATAAACTCTGCTGGTGTAACACACCTTAGTACTGGTATAACTGTGTCCATATCTTATGGCAAAACTGCATGCATACTAAGGGTTTCATCATGTATCATGAGCAAGCTCACAGGGGGGACAAATGGGGCAGCTAGTCCGGGATTTGGCGATTCTGAGGACAGGAGAGGAGCATGCCACTCTCCAAACCAGCTTCTTGGCCCCACCCCTTCTGCACAAGACTTCTTCCCTTCTGGGAGCACAGAGCTGGCCCTCTCATCTTGCCCAAGGGCTCGTGCAGGCTATCGGTTCTTTTGATCATCAGTAAGAAAAGAAATATGAAAAACCCATAACCCATGCCTGCAATTGACATAATTATACCAGTACAAAAACTGTGTGTAGACCCAGCCTCATACTGTAAACCTTAAAATCCAATACATTCCAAAAGAATCAACATTGAAAGATAACAAAAAGTTGGATGCTCCATCACTTCAAAGTAAAAGAATGCAGCTGAGATCTACATACCACCCAAGGAGGAGACACACTTCTTTAAAAAAAAAAAAATCACAAAAATACCTTGGGTGTTTAAAAAAGAGCATATGCTTCAAATTCAAGAAGGGAAGAAGCATTATTCTGCCTTTAAAAATAAATATTTAGAATTTTGGTGAATTACTATATACAGGCAGTCCCCGAGTTACGTACAAGATAGGGACTGTAGGTTTGTTCTTAAGTTGAATTTGTATGTAAGTCGGAACTGGTACATATTGTAGGGGAAACTCTAGCCAAACATTTCTCCAGAGCTCAGTTTTATTCTCCCACACTTCACTTCCCTCAGTCCTTTATTCTCAAGCTGAGGTGTCTGCTGAGAAAAGCCGCTCCGCGTCTCCCTGGTCTGCTGGCGGGGGCGCTAGCTTCGCGGCTCCCTGGTCTGCTGGGGGGAAGCAGCTAGTGTGGGGTTGCCTCACCCCGTTTGTAAGTAGGGATCCGATGTAAGTCGGATCCATGTAACCCGGGGACTGCCTGTATTCATAAACCATATAGTTAATAACTCAATCGGAATCGACAATTCAACTCTGAAGCTATAATAAATATTCTCTGCAATTGCGCAGAAATAAGCCAAAGGATCACAAACCCATTAACATTGAAGGAGAGTAACAAATGATAGAACATAAAATAAGATGTTAGCCCCTTTGCTTAAGAATTCATTAAATGAATCTTACTCATAGTCATGTAGCCATGGATTCACTAAGAACATGACATTTCCTGGCAGAGTTCTACCTACAGCTAATTAAGAAAATTAAATAAGAAACAAACAAATTAGCAGGGCTGAAGGATTAGAATGAGTCTGAAAACAGGACAAAGTGTTGTGGCTGCAGTTATTCAACAGCAACTGCATATAGGCTTCGTCAGATGCATGTAGTGGAAATCACAGTATTTTCTATTTAATCATAAGTTTTCCAGAAAGTATAATATATCTGTAGTCAAATAGCATCTCTTTCACTACAAATTTGTTCTTTATTATTGGTTATATAATTATTTAATTAAAAACAGATCTAGAATCATTTTGATTTATATCCTCACTGGGAAATTGTTTAGGTGTTTTTAAGTCCTTGATGCCTCTCCTTTCATCTGTGCCTCAATTGCAAATATTAGCCATGGGAGAGTCTGCATATGTGAGTGAGCATTCATGACTGCATATAAAAAATGTGAGCAGTAACTACTTATGTACATACAGTGTACACATTTTAAGACCTCTAGATTTAAGGGTATTTTCTTCTCTTTCTGCCAACAGTTAAAAAAATATTTTTTAAAACAAGGTCAAAGCACTAGCTCTCAAGGAGAATTATGTATATGGCAAGTGATTTAGCTGTTTTCATTATACTGCTAGCTAGAAAAGTATGTTTACCCCTTAGACTTGCCAACCCCCAAAATAACCAAAGGGATTAATTTCTTTCCACAAAACCAAACAGAAATCTCAACACATTCACCTTTGGGCAGAGACTTTTTGAAAACTATGACTGTGTTTTAGAACACGCTTTTAGCAATTTTAAGTATGTAGTGGCAGATGCTACCAAGTGCCATTCTTTCACACCATTATGGCTCAACACCACTGGCAGGTTAAAAGGAAAATGTTTCCTGGTCTCAATATATTGAGATAGAATTGTTCTTCTTTGTAATTATCTCACAGGAGATGAGCGAGTAAGATATCCAATTATATAAAAAAGCAATGATTTAATTACAGGAATTAGAGTAATGAGACCTTGTTACAGGAAGTAAGATTGGCATCCTCTTTTCATCATCAGGTTTGTATTATTGATACCGGAGATTTATATAGTAGCACCTGGGAGAGGAAATACAAAGATATATGAAAATAACCGGATAAAAATATCCTGTGATGGGGGAAAGAAGTTTCTGCCAGCCATTAATCTCCTTTGTTTCATTTGTTCTAAACCACAAGTGTGTGTCACACAGAATTGCTCCAAAAAATTATGTTGTAAAAAACCAGTTTAATCAGGTGTGCATCTTTGTATACAACAGCCCTCACCGTTTCTAAATCACTGCACTCTTCAGCTCAGAATGTATGAAGCACAAAAACTCACATTCCTAATGCTCCTATTACTATAGCATCCCTTCACATAAATAAGGATTCACCCCATACTAGGGATGTCAACAAGTAGTTGACTAGATGATTAACCGATAAGCCCAGAGTTACAGTCTTTCAGAGCAGGATGCAGTTGATGGCCCTGCACACTTCCATCAGCACAAGTCCAATGGATAATGTTCCCACTCCAAACTGATTCGCGAGCAAGCAAAAGCTGTCTGTTTTCACTGTACAAACACCTTGCACTTCTCCACTGGCAAGGCAGCTCTCATTGGCGTGTCCTTGTGCCACACGACGGGGGATCAGCACAGCACAGCCCCATGAAAGTGGCTCTTCTCATCTGAAAATTCTGCAGCCCCTGGCTCATCATTCCAAGCTTGCACGACAATGTGATCCCATCACTCGGTGCATTTTTCCCTAAGCCCAAAAGCGGCATTCCACTGTGGTCAGCACCTCTGTGAATGTCACAAGGAACTAACTCTGCATGGACTCTGCATTGTTACTCTGAAGCTACATGAATAACTCGACTGCCATTAAGGTATTAGTGAGAGCTATCAGCATTTTTGTCAACAGCTGCAGTTCTCTTCCCGCAGACTGACAAGACAGAGCATGTAGCACAGAAGGTGAAAAAAGATGGTGCCAAATACGGATGGAAATGCTGGGATTTCTGGGATGTGAAACGATGCACTACAAGGGCATAAGGATAGGTCCCAGGATGCCCCTCTCCTCAGCCTTCCCACTAACTCTGTGGCAGAAGAGGAAGAGGTGCTCTGTGGGATAGCTGTTCAGAGTGCACCACTACAGAAGCCACTGCAAGCCCTACAAGTGTGGTCATACAACTGCACCAGTGGCTGACAATATGCACACCTACTGCTGCGTTCTGTGAGCAGCGCTATAACTGCGAGTGCTTTACATCTGCCACTGTAAAAATAATGCACTTTTGTTATTGTTGTTATTGTTTTTGTTCTGGTAGGGCTGACTTCTTCAAACACTTAATGTTTCAAGTAATACTAAACTATAGTGCTCCTTGTGGGTCCAGAGACAAAGGGTAAAATCTTGGCCCCACTGAAGTAACTGGAAGTTTTGCCATTGACTGCAGAAGGGCCAGGATTTCACATAGGGTCAAACTGTCACTTGATGCTTCATCTCCTGTAGCAGATTCCTCCAAGTGTCTGTAAGATTTGTTTGCTTATAGCAGAATTTCAAGCACTGCAGGAATCTGAAATTGTAGGAGTTTAGATCAGGTTGAATAATTAAAGCCCCCAGAAGTAAGGAAATATAGCAGCTTTAGCCTCTTTGAATCTGCAAAGCTCTATTAGAATGCTCTCTTGAGAAAAATACGCCAAAACTTTTCAACACTGTCAGGTTCTGGATGGGTAGGAAATAGAACAGAAAATTCTCTCTCACAGGGATCTCAACAATTCTATTTTGAGTTCTAATACCAGCCAGACCCAGCCATGAAGATGTGCAAAAAAATAAAATGTGGAGAGAATTAATGCTAAACAATTTATATTGTTAATAAAAAAGTTGAGTTCAAAGCTGATTCAAAGTTTTTATAGCTTTTCAGGTCCTTATTTATACAAAACACATGCACCTATGTGATCATTTAATTACATGTTTATGTATTCACTATTTTAGTGCACCTCTGAAGCTGCGTCAGTACATGCAATTATAAAATAGGCACCTTTAATTTGCTAACTTGTGTCAATATTTATTTTATTTATTGATTTATTTAAAAATATTTTTACCCTGCCTCTCTATTTAAAATATTTGAGGTGGCTTTACATTATATTTATATCTACATATATTATATAAAAAGTAAAATACAAGACCCCAAGGGGAGCATAAAACCTGCTAAGACACCTCAAGGTGGAGCAGGACACATACAAACTCAAGCACCAATAAAAGCAAGGATAAAAAGCATGGCTTTAGCATGATGCTGAAACAGTGCCAACGTTGGAACCAGGCGAATGTCCAGGGGGAGGGAATTCCATAACCTAGAGGCAAAAGCTGAAAAGGCCCTGCTCCACATAGATGTCAGCCTTATTTCCATAAGTGGAGGAACACAGCGCAGAGGCCCCACAGCTGACCTCAATCATCGGGCAGGTTCATAAATTTCATCATAGTGTGCATGGCAAAACCAAGGAGACTGCTTAGGAGAATAAAGAATAACATGTGTTCATAGTACCATTCTGGCTCTCAAGCATTTATAAATACATTAATTTCAGATAGTCTTTAAAAGTTTGATTTTATTTTGTAGCTGTAATATCCATGAAATCATCATTATCTTAGAAACTTACCAAGTTATATTTTGGATAGGTTGGTCTCCTCAATATAACAATGAGCTAAACTGACCCAAGCCCCCTAGATATTGTACACGTCGTTCTCACTTACCAACAACAAAAAGTTTTGAATCCAATTTAAATTGGGTATAAAATTGCCTGATCAAAAGATTAATCTTCTATTATAAGGTTAGTTGAATGATTTCTAATTTAACATTTCCTGCCACAGATGGTACGACATAACATCACAAAGCAGACTTTGGAAATGAACCACAACAGGCATTGGTGGTATCTTATTACCCAGCTTAATGCCAGCCTGCTTTGTGGTATCAGAACAAGACTAAAACCTCATGCAAGATTAGCCATTTTCCATCTTATCATGTTACTAATGTACTGGTATTCAAGTTTCTATGATGAAATAAAAGTTACAGATGCCAAAAGGAATTTTGTATTAGCTGATACAAAGCTCTTAATAGCAGCTCTTTATTTGTGTGAGGGGGAGAAGGGTAAGAACAGACCATGTCACACTAATCCTATGAGCCTCCCTTCCTATAACGACTAACAAAAAAGCCTAGGAATTTCCCCTGGGATGATCACCTCCCGCCATCCCAAAGTTTCTCATTTCTATTTGATTAAAATCTTACAAATAAGATTCTTTTTAAAAGAGAAAAAAAAAATCACACATGTCCCTTCAAGTGAAACCAAATACACGAGTCTCAGATGTGTCTTCTCTGAGGCATAGATGGACAGGACCCATCTCTTAATTCCTTCTCCTTTGTATTTCAGTGTTACCTGCATGGTTATATCGGTGAAAGTCCTAAGTTTTTCAAGGAAATCCTGAGGACGTGGGAAACCTCACATGATCCTGAAATAGATTTGCTCACAGCACAATGTCTGTAGGCTGAATGATGCAAAATAAATGCCCACAGGGCCAAATTTTACATGTTAACACCATATTCTGTAGAATGAGGAAGAACAGTCATAAAAAAGGATTTACTGAATGTTCCACCATCTAATATATCAGTTCTTTATGTAATATTGATGCAAATAATTTGCTCAAACTTTAAACAAAACCAAAAACCTTTAAACCTTCTGTGTGTCTATTGCCCTCTAATGTTTGGAATATGCAAAACCAGATCAAGTGTCTTTGACACTGCAATTTTCCTGTTCCCTGATGCAAGACTTTTAAGTCCTACTCCTATTGATAACTAATGGGGACTTAGTGTACACCAACAGCCGTCAGTGTTTATAACAGAGGTTTAAAAGTAGGGATGTAAGCAACTAGTCGTCTACTCAACTATCCGGTATGAAAAAGCTTGACAGATAGTCCAATAGTCCCACGACTAGTCACTCCCACCCCTTGCTGCCTCTATCACCGGTTCCCCCCAGCACCATCTCTGCAGGTGGATAGCAGGGGCCAGGTGTAAGCTGGGAATCAGCTGATTGCTGGCTTGCGCCCCAGTCCCAGACACTACGCCTCTGTTTTTTAAATGTATTAAGAGCCTGCCGGCTCTTAGTATGTTTAAAAATCATAAGTGCAGTGGGGGGCACCTGGCGTGAGCTGAGACAGCTGATTCCTGGCTTGTACTGTGTTCCTCTGCTATGCTTTAGCCTTTTAGCTAAGGCTAAAACACAGTGGAGGGGACCCAGCGCAAGCCAGGACAGCTGATTCCCAGCTTGCCCTTGGTTCCCCCCTCCCCCGCTGTGCACTAGCCTTTTAAAATGTATTTAAAAGGCCAGTGCACAGTGGGGGGACCCAGCGCAAGCCAAGATTCAGCTGTCCCGGCTTATGCTGGGTCCCTCCTGTTGTGCTTTAGCCTTTTAAATGTATTAAGCGCAGATAGGCTTTTAATACATTTAAAAGGAAGAACCACAGCGGGATTAGCTCCTGGGACCAGAGCTAACTCTGCTGCAACTTCCCTGCTTATTGACTAGTCGATGGAAAATCCATCAACTCGTCAATTAGTTTATTAAACTAAATTTAACATCCCTGCTTCCATGTTCTATATGTATGCAGTTAGCTGACCACATATTGGTATGGGTATAGTCAAGAATTGTTAGAGGTTTAACTAAAAGCTACACACGTTTTTATATCAGCTACTCAAAATGTACATTTGTCTGTGCTTTGATATTACCCCAAATATTATGGATGCTATTACAATCTCTTATGAAAAAGAGGCCCAAAACTCTTAGTAATTCTAAGCTGGCTACCTAAATTCACAGCCTTTGAAGGAAACTGGCAGCAGGAAAGATCAGAGAGAGCTTCCTCTGGCATCCAATTTTAAATGAGAAAGGTGAGATGTATTCTTTTATCTTTGTAGCATGAGAGGGATTTGAGATTTTGCCATCTAAGTAACAAAGTGAACAGTGAAAATCTCATTCACTGTGTGTAACTAACAGGAAATGTGGTTGTATGTAGGGCATGCTGGCAGGAAAAGGAGTAGCAAAGCTTTGTTTGAGGACTGGTATTCATTCTCTTTTTATTTAACCTTCTCCCATCCCTTTTTGGGAAGGCAAGGGAGAGTACAAATTACTGGAATCTAACAGAGGTAATTGAAGACTCTAAACACTTCTGCAATAAAAACAATGCTTAAAAGTTAACTGTGGTACACACATACACTGTACTTGTAGCTATAAAATTGTAAATTGATCTTATAAACCTAGGAGAGAGAAGGTGTAAATTAATCACACACTTAAATTTACATCTTTTTTTTTTACTTATTCCCTCGGATAGGACCTTCTTTTCAAGCCCTATTTGGATCAGATCAGTTATTTGGGTGCTAAGCTCCCAAATAATTTAAACACTGAATGTGAAAATAGCTGTTCCATAGCCCTGGATTTCACTGTCTCTGGAAATCTGACCTAGCAGAGGTTGCAGATGCTAGATTTGTGTATTCAGGGATAAGGAATTTTATTGTAAACCCATGCTAGTTCGATCAGTATTCAATAGTCTTGACTAGTGCTCTCCCAACATCTATAAATGAGCTCAAGCTTTGTTTGTGCCTTTTATGATACCATGAACACCTTTTGCTCTATCTGGATATCCAAGAACTTTACTGGTTGCTGTTAACCATTTATTTGAAGTTCAAGCCTGGTTCATTCAGCTACATTTCACTGAGCAAGTCACACATGGTATTTTACATGTGACCTTTACTGGCCAAGCAGCTTATCCCATCTGAGCAAGAGGATCAGCTGAAGCCATTTTTACTTGGTTCTTAAGTAGGAGGGGCTGCAGTTTAGCTGTACTATGGGTCTGCTGGAAAAGTAAAAAAACAAAAAACAAAAGAAAAACATCTCTTTAAGTAGTGAGTATGTGAGAGTGAAACTGTCTCTAGTTTTCTCTCAGTAAGGAGTTTATTTCATTCAATATCTTTTACACATGGAATTTTTTAATTGATTCTAAAAAGAACTTTTTCAAGCAGTCAGATTCCCCTTGCACATGCTGCTATACATGCTCATTACACTAGTATAACCTGTAGCAGAATTAAACATTTTCTCTAATCTAGGCCTGATATGAGATTCAACCAGCTTTACCTTTTTAGACAGTAGCAGCCATCCATTGCTGGTCTACTATTTTGCTGTCCCTCTGCTATCTCAATGATTTGCATTCAACATGGTTGTGCTGATATATTTAAAACCACAGACAGTTCCTGTAGTTAGTCTTTGATCGTGTAACTTTTGTCAAAGAGATATCATGTGCAAGCCATACCATTGATGAAGATACAGGTTATAACGTACAGAAAAACAATTTAGCTTTCTCTGTAGTGACTCATTACAATATCTATTCTGAATTAAAGTTTATATTTATTTTCCCCTTGTTACAGCCACATTTTCCAAGGTAGGCACACAAAATTATTCATATAACTGCAAATACCCAATGCAATGACAGACTGAATTATCATATAACTGAAAGAACCCCTGCTTTTGTCTCCTTCCAATAAATTTAAGGCAGGTTTTGGAAAATGGTAAATTCCATCTTAAAAAAACAATGTAATACTTTCCAAAAGCTCAACTGTGGATTTACTTCCATGAGTTAAAGTTTCAGAAAAGACACTGCTATCATTTACTGCTAACAAAATATAGGATTCTAACTGAATAGGCATCACTTCCCTATTGTTAATATTTATATGAGGAGACCAATCCAAACAGTTCATTATCATGTAGTTCATTAATTATTCTTATGTTGGATGTAAAAGAGCCTTTTGAACGATTGTGTAGAGTTACTGACCCATTCCCCTTACTACTATGGTCCTGAATCTGCCACCAATTTAGATGGACTAGTCCTATGGATAATTCACAGAGTTTGGTGTCAGGCAATATGAGTAAGTTTGGCAGAAACAAGTCCTAAATTTCTACTACCTTTCTGGAATGTGATAGATTTTAACATTTTGTTGCCATACATTTATAATAAGCAAAGAACAAACATGATCCCATCTAATGTAAAAGCCACATTTTAAAAGAGCACTATAGTTCTGCCAGCACAAATACAGACAACAAAGTCATCGGAAGGTAATTTGTGTGCTCTCTATACTGTACTGCATATGTATGGCAAAATATGGCGGATAAATTAAACCTACAAAGAATACATTGACAAGACTTATCTAATGATAAAGAATACCACATGCTTCAACTTTTATATCAATATTTAATATGCAAATATCCTACCAGAAATTAAATGAGCTTTGATAAAAGTAAAACATGCAAGTAATTTGAAGCGAGCTTCATTTCACAATAAATTCTCTAGGAGAAAGAGACCATATTAGAGGTTCTGGAATTAGACCACTAAATTAAAGTTAAAATTTGCCAACTTCAAACCTGATCAGGCAACCGTTACTCATGATAAACAGTACTTAACCAAGTAGTCATATTGAAATCAATGGGAACAGGCACATGGTTAAACACTAATGCAAATAGGTGTAACCCACTGGTCAATATGTATTATGTATTTATCTTTCTCTGTGCTCAATTCAGAGAGTATGGCTCTGTTACAACCCTCTTCACTCACACTTTAGAGATTCATGTTTTCAGTTCAATTCCCACTGAAATTTAACAAAATGGTGGTCCTCACATAAAGCTTGCAAAAGTAGGCCCTTCAGTATTTTTTAATCAAATCTTCTCTCATATTCAGAGGTGAAAGTAAGTGGGTGCACCCAGGTGTGTGGCTCCAGCAAGAGCTTGCTGACTTGCGGCCGTAGCCAGCAGGGAGCTATTTAAAGAGTTGGCAGGGACCCGGATTGTAATAGAGCAGTACCTGTAAGAAATTTTAAGTTACTTTCACTTCTGCTCAAATTACCACAGAACTACCAAAAACAAATAAAATAAAAACCCTCTTACTATCGCAGTATTATAGCATGTTAAATATTTATGTTTTAAAATACTTCCTTCCCTTACATAAATAAATGCATCCGATAAACAATGTCTGGTTGCATTTCTATTTGACTTTCAACACTAGCATGCTTTTAAATAAGCAAAAATCTGTGAATATTTTGGGTACAAAAAACACACATAACACATACACACAGAGTAAAGTAACACAGCTCCCAACATACCTGATGATCCACAAAAAAGCAACACCACACCATGAGGTACTTTCTACTGTACTCAGATTTCAAATGGTTTCTTAATAGTCAATATACTAATATAAAGTCTTTGGACCACAGGGCGGTCTCTTTTTTCTCTCCTCCACTTTTCTGCAGAACTACTCCCCGTGCAGCCACAATGCATGACAGGAAGCAACGGCAATCTATATATTAGAAGTCTGAGAAGTTGAGACACGCATACCAATCCAACCATCTAAATCTTGTGGGTTTCTTGTTGGGTTTTTTTTTTATATCATTTGTCTTTGAATAATATTTTGCAGTTAGTATCTTTAATCAGGCAAGAGTAGCTATTTAAGAAAAAGCTCTACCAAGTGTTAAATAAATACATCATTTTGCTGCTTCTGCAGTCACAGTGATTGAGATCATCACTAGTAAATTTTACTAGAATGGGCAGAGCTGTTTCAGCTATCAGGTTCCCTAGTTATAGGAGAAAATGCATAGTACAAGTGAGGAAGGGATGATTGTTGACTTTCAACAGTGTTGTGCTTTTTTCTGTCGTTGTTGTTGTTTTTAAAAGTCTTGATTAGTGCCAGATGTGCATGCATCAGTTAAAAAAAACAAGCAGACTGTATCTGTTTATTGGGGCTTTTAAACCATCGATCTATCTACTTACCTACCTACCTATCTATGGTTTCATTGCAAGCCTTGGTTAAGAAAGGTTTTGAAAGATCCTCATGAGAAAAGCAAAGACTTTAACTAGGAACTACTAAGCCAGAAGAAACTGAGAGCAAAAATCATGTAGAGTATAGAATCACTCCTGAAGTGAGGCCTCAAAATAAGATTTTGAAAAGGACCCGAGTTTTGTATGGAAAGAAATGTGCAGGAACTCCTCAGGAAGTTACCTTTAGCCCTTTTGCATTCATTAGTTCTACAGAACTGAAGCTAGATGCTTTGTTCCTGCTGGTTTTAACTGGTCCACAGGAGTACTGGATCATGGAATGTCAGACACTGACTGAGTCTCACTAATGTAGTGGGGGTGCTAAGACCTCACTGTGCCCCAGAAGTGGCCAGCTGCTGACCCGGCTCCTTGGTGGGGGGTGTAGGGTTGCCAGATGGTTAATCAAAAATACCAAACACACCCCTCCCCCGCAAAAAAAAAAACACTGAGGAAAAAATTCTGTTGAGAAAAAAAAAGGGGGGAGACCAAAGTTGCTGAGGAGGGGGAAAAAGGACCCTGAGACTTGTTAAGCAAAAATAAATAAATAAATAAATATATATATATATTTTTAAACAGCATGGCCCCTTTAAGAAATGTTTTTGAGGCTTTTTGGCTCTAACAGGCTGCCGGCGGCCGTCTGTGTCATGTCCTCCTGCTCTGGGCCAGACAGCTCCCCTACGGAACCAGGTAAGCACCTGGGATTTTTGCCTCCTGGTCAGGAAAAAGAATCAGAAAATACTGGACATTTTAGGTTTCTGGTATTTTCTGAACTTTTTTATCAGACAGGAGGCAAAAATACTGGACTGTCCGTGTCAATACCGGACACCTGGCAACCCTAGCGGGGTGGGAAAAGCACACAAGTCTTTGTGCACTGCCCCTGTCTTGAGCACTAGTTCTGTAATCCCATTCCCTGGGAACCTGCTGCTGGCTGCTTCTGGGGTGCAGCATGATCTGCAGTGCTAGGACAGGCACAAAGCCTGCCTTATCCGCACTGTCTACTGGGAGCCACTTGAGGTTAGCCCCTCCTGTCCCAGCCCTGAGGGCTCCTCCCTCAAGCTGAAACCCCATTCCACCATGGAGCCAATACTTTAGTCAAATTATGTTGAGTCGTGAGCATCAACAATTTTCTTCAACTGAGTCATGAGAAAGGAAGTTTGAAAACCATTGAACTAGCCCAGCAGTTCCCAACCCACAGACCGCTGGCTGCTGGGCCACAGCATTGGCTGGTTTCCTGCTACAGGGGGAGAGAAAGCCCCAAGCCTTGGTCCACAATCTGGTTCATGAGGAAGAAGCGCTGCCCTTAGGGTTGCCAGGTGTCCAGTACTAAACCAGACAGCCCGGTATTTGTGCCTTCTGTCTGGTAAAAAACTTCAGAAAATATCAGACATGTGAAATGCCCGGTATGTTCTGTTTTTTCTGGCTCAGGCATCTGCTGAAACATACGCAGCTCAGGCTGGCTGCGGTGGAGGGAGGTTGGAGTGTCCTGAGAAGACTTCAAAATGGTCACCTTAAAAGAGAAATGCCTGCTCTTAAAAGGGCAAATTGTGGTTGGTTTTTTTTTGGTCAGTGTGACGGGGTGCAAGTGTTCTGGGGGGGCCTCAGAACCCGCTGCAACCTGGTATGCCCGGCGGGAGATGCGCCAGACCCGTTGTGCTGCCTTCTCAGAGGTTGCGGTGCAGCTGGGAGGAGGCAGGGTTGAATGAGGGCACAGTGGCCCACCCTACGTAGAAGGTGGGGTGGCCCACGCCGACGGTGCCCCACACTAAGCAAGGGGCAGTGTCAGAGATGGCGGAAGGATGAAAAGCATACCGGAACTCAAGAGCAGGGGGGAGAGCAGACTGGAGATCGGGACGCCCCAGTCCGAGGAGTACCGAGGACGGACCCATAGCCCCAGTATGGCCATAAGTGAGGATCAGGAGAGATAGGAAGTGGCCCAGGGCAGGGCTATGCTAAAGCCCGTGAGCTGGCGAGTTGAGGGAAGGATCCTCCACCAGCCAGGCAGGGACTGCACTGTCCTTAGGGCCCTGGGCTTGGTCAGAGTCTGGGAACAGGCGACGGAGTCTGAGGAAACATCAGGCACGGAGGGACGGTGAGCGGCAGGCCCCCGCTTCGAGGTATGCAGAGATCGCTTATATCGGGTTACAGGGGACCCCGACGGGCAGGAGGAAATATGGCAGCTCTTGGTCCTGGGCCGGTATCACAGGAAGGTGCTAGAGTTGGCCCACACCAACCCCTGGGCGGGCCACCAGGCGAGTGAGAAGACACTCCAACACGTGAGGCAGAGGTTCTGTTGGCCAGGGATACACTGTGAGGTCAAGGAGGTCTGCGACTCATGTCCCAAATGCCAGAGAGACGGCCCTAAAAACATGCCAAAGGCCTCCTTGATCCTCCTCCCAGTGATAGATGTCCCCTTTGACAGGGTGGCCCTGGACTTAGTCAGCTCCCTGGAACGGACAAGGTCCGGCCATCAGTATATCCTATTCCTGAAAGATTATGCGACTCAGTACCCAGAAGTGGGGCCACTCAGAAGCACCACAAGCCCCTACTCTCACAGCCGAACTAGTAAAGATATTTTTGCATGTAAGGATCCCGCGCGAGATCCTAACCAATCAGGGCACGAACGTAACATCCCGATTAATGGCAGAACTCTGCCAACTGTTACAAGTCACAACCCTAAAGACATTAGTCTATCATCCACAAACAGATGGTCTCATGGAACGATTTCATAAGACCCTCAAAAGCACGTTACGCCGGTTCGTAGAGGAGGACCCACGGGACCGGGATAGGCTATTGCCTGCCTTATTGTTCACAGTTCGGGAGGTCCCCCAATTAGCCACTGAGTTCTCACCTTTTGAACTATTGTACGGGTGACAACCCTGAGGTATACTGGACGTAGTCAAAGAAACTTGGGAGAAACAGGCATCCCAAGTCCAGGGATCTATCCAGTATATACTTCAATTGTGGGAAAGACTGAAAGCCCTGGGCGAATTCGCCAAAGCAAATCTACTTATGGTCCAAGACAGTCTCAGTACTACAATAGAGGCAGTAGGCTAAGGGTTTTCGAACCAGGAGACAGGGTACTCCTTCTGCTGCCCACCCAAGACTCCAAGTTAATGGCTAAGTGGCAGAGACCATTCGAGGTGGTCCGGCATGTGGGTGAGGTTGATTATGAGGTGCGTCTGCCCAGGAAACAGCCAACACCACAGATATACCATGTCAACCTCTTGAAAAAAACTGAAGGTCTGCAAGGGGCTATTAATTAATCCCTTCCCCCTGGAACCCAAGCTGGGGCCATGGGGAGGGGAAAGGGATAACCCTTTAACCCTGCAGGTAGGGAGAGACTTGACCGTCGAGCAACAAGGCCAACTACAGCGAGTACTGCAGGATTTCTCGCAAGTCCTGTCTGCGAGACATCCAGGCCAAACAACTCTAACATACCACCATGTGGCTACTATGCCAGGGAAGAAGGTACGTGACCTGGTATGGCCCCTCCCCAAGATGATGTGGAGTACAGTTTGGGAGGAATTACAGAGAATACTGCAATGGGGAGTAGTGGAGGAGTCCCGTAGCAAGTGGAGGAACCCCACAGTGTTGGTACCAATTCCCAAGGGGTCTACACGTTTTTGCATAGACTTCCGCAAAGTAAATGCCATCTCTCGTTCTGATGCATATCCAATGCCTCGAGTAGATGAACTATTAGAACAATTAGGAGGAGCACAATATATATCTACTATTGACTTGACCAATGGCTACTGGCAGATTCCCCTGACGTCAGCCTCAAAGGTAAAGACAGCCTTTTCCACCTCGTTTTGGCTGTACCAATTTATAAGAATGTCTTTTGGGCTTCATGGGACAACCACAACATTTCAGCTCCTTATGGATAAAATATTACAAAAGCACGACCAATATGCCGTGGCTTATATAGATGACATTGTGGTGTACAGTGAGTCATGGGCTGACCACCTTCAACGGCTGACAGCAGTCTTAACATCTCTGAAGGAGGTGGGGTTCACGGCCAACCCCACCAAGTGCCCTTTTGGGGAATGAGAGGTGTCTTACTTGGGCTACACCGTGGGGCTGGGTAAGTTGCAACTGCTGGTGGACAAAGTAGGTGCCCTTAGAGACGACCCGCACCCATCAACCAAAAGACAGTTGTGTCAGTTCTTGGGGCTGGTGGGTTACTACAGAAGGTTTGTCCCCCACTTCACAATGATAGCCACACCATTAACAAAAAACACACAACCTAAGAAAGTGGGGTGAACTAGGGAGGCCGAACAGGCATTCTGAGCATTAAAGGAACAACTGACCAGCACCCCGGTGTTGAGTCAACCAGACTTTACAAGGCCGTTTATATTATAAACAGATGTGTCAGAAATCAGCCTACGGGTGGAGTTATCCCAGGAAAAGGGCGGGGAGAAACACCCTGTCCTTTATTTAAGTCGGAAGCTTCTCCCGCGTGAAGTAAAATACTCCACAATCGAGAAGGAAACCTTAGCCATGAAATGCGCTGTCAATGTGTTATGATACTACCTTGTAGGGAATAATTTCCAACTGATTATGGCTCGTGCCCCCCTCTGCTGGATCCAATTGATGAAGGATACGAACACCCGCGCGATGCGGTGGTACCTCTCCCTACAACCCTAACATTTTGAAGTGGCACACAGACCGGGCCAGAAGCATAACAATGCCAACTTTTTCTCCAGGACGCCCCTGGATGAGGAGAACAAATCACCAGCAGTAAGACCGGACTTACGGGGGGGTGACGGGGCGCCGGTTTTCTGGGGGGCCTCGGAACCCGCTGCAACTCGGTACGCCTGGCGGGAGATAAGCCAGACCCATTGTGCTGCCTGCTCGGCGACTGTGGTTCAGCTGGGAGGAGGCAGGATTGAATGAGGGCAGGGCCGCCCACGCTGATGGCTTGAAATTTCAGACTTGTGATCCTCATTGAGGACATTGTTTTCTTTCACATCATCCTGCAAGATGTTAACATGCATGCACATTGCTCCAACCCACCCACCCCTACCATCAGCGGAAGTCCTGCGTTTGAAGAGCTCACAAGATTCAGTCCCAGTCACATGTCCAAATCAGCAGACTACTTCCTTGAGAGATTTTCCATCTGGATGCTAACAGATTTTTTTCTCGAGTAGGAAGAGAAGAAAAAGATTGTTTAAAAAAATTCTCATGGATAAATCTCCAGGCTACCTCAGCTCACATACTTTTATTTTTTAACATCATAAATATAGTAGCTCAGTGTCTGTGCACCTGTAATGCTGACGTACACGGCCCTGCCCGTGTACGTCAGTGCCCCGCCCCCCCTTTCCCTTCCGCTGTGGCGATCTGCGCTACTCAGCTGGGCCCCGGTGGGGGAGCAAGCAGCGGCAAGCATGGATGGGGAGCACGGACCCCAAACAGACACTTGCTGATGCTTCCTCCCCTGCTGGGGCCCAGCTGAGGGGCGCAACACTCAGCGCCATGGCGGGAGGGAAAGGGGGGGCGATGACGTACATGGCCATGCCCCCTGGCCATGTACATCAGCGCCCCGCTCCCCTTCCCCTCTGGCCGGGGCCCAGCTGAGCGGCACAGTGCGAGTGCCGCTCAGCTACGCCCCGGCGGGGGAGCAAGCAGCAGCAAGCAGCCATTTGGGGTCCGCACTCCACATCCATGGGGAGCGCGGACCCCAAACAGCCGCTTGCCGCCACTTGCTCCCTTGCCGGGGCCCAGCTGAGTGGCACAGAGCGCCACAGCGGAAGGGGAAGGGGAAGGGGGCAGGGAGAGATGGAGGGGAGAGAGAGGAAGGAGGACGAGGAGAAGAGAAAGGGAGAGTGAGAGGCAGGAGGAGGAGGAGAAGAGAAAGAGACGGAGAGAGAGGCAGGAGGCGGAGGAGAGCTGGGGGGGGGAGGCAGTAGGAGGAGAGAGAGAGAGAGACACGGAGCGAGAAAGCTCAGGAGAGAAGACCTGAAAATCCCGTCTTATGACAGGCTAATTGGCTAGTTTTCCAATATTTGCCTAAAATTACATGCATTGTCATCATTAACATTTAGAATATTAAACCAAAGTACATCCATTCCCTGACTTACGAACAGGTTATGTTCCAAATAGCTGGTTGTAACTCGATTTGTTTGTAAGTTGGAAATGCCCCATATGAAGCACTCGAAGCGTAACCAAGCACCAACAACACAGCAATCAACAACGAAAAATAGAAACACATGAAAAAAACAACACTACTGCAACAACAGCAAACTTTCTTTAACAAACATGAACATGAAATACAAAACACAATGCAATAATTTAAATACAGTAATGTGAATTGAATTAACTGGATGAGGAATTGGAGGAGTAAAAAACTACAGTAAGAACATCATCAACAGATTCTATTTCAGCAGTTCCTTTGCTGAAAGGCATTGGTTCAGTATGGGAGGCAGCACTGCTGGGGGCTTTCTTTAAAAAAAATATCCATTTTGGACTGGACAATTTGTTTTTTCTTCTCATTATAAATTTCCTTATAGAAAGCCAGGCCATCCTGAATTAAACGATCCACCTTTGAGAATCTCACAACATTAGGGTCCATTTTTTCAAACATATGCATTCCTTCATTTATTTTGCTGAAAGCTGCAGCCATTTCTTTCATCACAAAGTTTTTGGGGGCTGCTGCTGCTTCTTCTTCTTGGGCTGTTTGTCTCTCTTCCTCTGCTACCCTCTCCACCTCGAGCTGCATTAAATCTTCACTGCTCAGCTCCTCCCCAACATCCTCAACCAGTTGGTGTATGTCTTCATTATCCATTTCCAGATCCACTTCTTTCGTGAGCTGTACAATGTTATTAGAAATGTCTTCCAGTGCCTTTTCTTTTTCAAAGCCTTCGAAATAGTTTACAAATCTTTTTAGGATTTTCTTCCATATGCCATTCATACATTGGGGAGTGACTTCTTCCCACCCTGCAACAATGCTCCTTATGCAATGCAGACTGTTGTAGGCCTTCCAAAATTCACGTAATGTTTGCCGTTTTCACATTCTGTGGCAGCTCCTGCCTTTGCAAATGTGTTGCGAAGATAATATGCTTTGAAAGCAACTATGGCCCCCTGGTCCATGGGTTGGAGAACAGATGTGGTGTTGGTAGGCAGAAACAACACTTTAATGTCGGAATATAAGTCATTTAGGTATTGAGGGTGACCTGGAGCATTATCCAAAATAAGCAAAATTTGGAAAGGAATTCCTTTCTTCAGAAAATATGACTTGACTTCAGGGATGAAGAAGTTCATGAACCAATCTTCAAAAAGTGCAAGCATCATCCAGGCTTTCTTATTTGCGTGATAATGGACTGGTAAAGTAGCCTTGCTGATATTCTTGAAGGCTCTACGGTTTTCAGAACAATAAATCAAGAGGGGTTTCAATTTATACCCAGAAACGTTGCCTCCTAACAAGACAGTTAGATGATCTTTGAAAGCCTTATAACCAGGCATAGTTTTTGCTTCTTTATGTATGTAGGTACGTTCAGGCATTTTCTTCCAAAAGAGACCTGTCTCATCAATATTAAAGATTTGTTCTGGAAAATAATTTCCTTCTTTTATCAGCTTATCCAATTCTTCTATGAAAGGTTCTGCCGGTTTCGAATCAGCACTGGCTGCCTCCCCACTTAATTTCACATTATGAAGGTTTGCACGCATCTTGAAATGGCTGAACCAACCGTGACTGGCAGTGAAAGTTTGGTCATAGCCATACCCCTCCTTTTTCTTTAAGTCTTCAAAAAGGCTACGAGCCTTAGTTTGTATCGTCATGAGACTTAATGGCGTGCGTTTTTCAATTTGATCTTCCATCCAAAGCACTAAGAGTTTTTCCATTTCCAAGATGGGACCTGCTTGTTGCTTTGTTAGAATTTTTGATTTCATAGGAGCAGATCTTTTCACTGCTTCCCGAATGCGATCGCTATCCTTTATAATGGTGCTGATAGTGGATTTTGATAGCCCTAACTTACACAACATGAAGGACATTATTTGACCCCCCTTTATATTGTCTCACTATCGCTATTTTCTGTTCCAAATCAATAGTTTTCTCTTTCTTTTCTCACCACCCTTATCACCCTCCTTATCTCTAGCCCTTTTTCTTTTACTTGACATGATGGCCACAAGCAAACACCAAAAACCCTGTGAGGGAATGAAACATAAATACGCTGCCTGACCGCAGACATGCAAACACAACGTGCTGCCGCAAGGTTGGTCGTAAGTGCAGATGGTCGTAAGTCGTGGTGGTCGTAAGTCAGGGAATGGATGTATATAATTTAAAATCAGATATCTTAAGTGTACAACAGATAAATTGGATTTTTTGCCAGGTTACGTAAGAACATAAGAATGGCTATACTGGGTCAGTTCCCTCTAGCCCAGTATCCTGTCTTCTGACAGTGGCCAATGCCAGATGCCCCAGAGGGAGTGAACAGAAATAGGAATCTTCAAGCAATCCCTCTCCTGTCACCCATTCCGAGCCTCTGACAGAGGTTAGGGACACCATTTCTACCCATCCTGGCTAATAGCTATTGATAGACCTATCTTCCATGAAGTTATCAAAGCACAGTCCCTAATTTTGCCCAGTGTCATTTCTTTATGTATTTCTGTGTACTTTCTTTAGGTCACACAACTGACTGAATTCATACATGCAATGGACAAATGCATGTAATTTATGTGAACACATTTGGGTCTGCTATCCACTGATATTGTTGTTTCAATGATTCATCAAAATGAAGGAAAAAGATAATGTTTTCTAGAAAAACATATTGAATGTGAAATATTTTCTTGTTTTATATTCAAAGGCTAACTCAAAATCAAAAACATTAAAGTGAGTCAATTAATCTACACTCATCTACACCTACTGAGAGTCTGGCTCATATTTTAAAAATATTTTCATATTCTAATAATGTAAATATTCCAACTTTACAAATGTCTAAAATAAGAAGAGCAATGTGCAAAACTGATTATGGCTAAACATAATTAAACTTGCAGAAATCCAATACACTCAATATATCTAAGCAAAAATTAGAAGTTATTTTTAAGAGGCAGGATCTTTGAACCATACTGTTTCTTCTGATACTGTTTCTGTTGAGGAAAACCATTTGATGAATATTATTTTGTTATCTCTCACAAATATCTTTTAGGGCTATTTATTAATTACAATTAACTCATGCCAATTAACTCAAAATTTAATTGTGATTAATCTCACTTTTAACTGCTGTTAAACAACAGAATCCCAATTGAAAATGTTGGATGTTTTTCTATATTCTCAAATATACTGATGTCAATTACAATAGAGAATGCAAAGTACTCACTTTATATTATTATTTATATTACAAATATTTGCACTGTAAAAAATAAAAATAATGGTATTTTTCAATTCACCTCATGCAAGTACTGTAATATAATCTCTATCATAAAAGTGCAATTTCCAAATGTAGTGCATTTTTTTTTTTTACATAACTGCACTTAAAACAGTGTAAGAACTTTAGAACCTATGGACATGTCTACACAGAAGGGCAAAAGTCAAATTAAGCTATGCAAACTGAGTTACATCAATTGCATAGCTTAAGTCAAAATAGCTTAATCCGCCATTTGGCGCTGTCTAGACTGCAGAAAGTCAAAGGAAGAACATTCCTCCTTCGACTTCCTTACTCCTTGTGAAATGAGGATTACAGAAAATCTGAGAGTTGAGGCATGGAACATACTTTCAGATGTCTAACAAGGGCAATACTACAAGGCGGAAACTACAGAACACAAAAACATTTTTAAAAATGATCAACCGTCTGCTAGTAGCATCTGATTCAGATGATAAAACGAATTTGCATTAGTCTGCACTGTTTTGGATTGTTATCGAGCAGAACCCATCATCAACTTGAACATACGTCCTTTGGAAAGGTGGTCAAAGTATGAAGGGACACATGAATCTTTACCTCATCTGACATGTAAATATCTTGAGACACTGGCTGAACAAGAAGTAGGACTGAGTGGACTTATAGGCTCTAAAGCTTTACACTGGTTTGCTTTTGAATGCAGGGTTTTTCTCTGCATAATTCTACATTTGTAAGTTTAACTTTCATGATGAAAAGATTTCACTACAGTACTTATAATGGGGGAATTTAAAAATACTATTTCTTTTGTTTCTTTTTTACACTGCAAATATTTATTTGTAAATGAAAATAAATATAAAGTGAGCATTGTACACTTTGTATTCTGTGTTGTAAATATTTAAACATGTAGAAAACATATTTAAACATGTAGAAAACATTCAAACAGGTTTAAATAAATGGCACTGCATTATTGTTTAATTGCATGATTCATCACGATTCATCATGATTAATTTAAAATCACCTGACATCCCTACATTTTTTAAACAATAAATGTCTTTTAACTTTTACTGACAGTTATTTCCCATAGTCCCCCCTCCATTTATTTTAATTTCTTCTTATTTGTTCAGAACATCAATTACAAGTTTGTTTTCCAGAGCTTGTATACTTATACCTATACAGGCAAGAATATTAAAAAAAAAAATTGAGTTGGGCAGAAAGCTAAGGACCGTTTAAAATTTATTTCACATTTTAAGAATATAAAAACTGACACACACTAGTAAGAGCCCCTCAGTTAACTGTAAAACCTTGATCTTTTATCAGCTTAAATTATATGCTTCTGCTGAATTTGGAGGAAGTAGACAGGCTGTGAAACTGCTAAACTGATATCAATCAGCAAAGAAAATTAGAGTTACTGCTTCATTTTCCTTTTGAAGTATAAGCGGATAAAAAATGGATAGGTTAAAAAAATGCCATAGGGAGTTTTCTGACATTTAGGCCAAGATTTTAAAAACCGACTAGTGATTTTAGTCACCTAAGTTTTGGGATGTCCAATTTGAAATGTCTCAAAGGGGCCTTATTTCCACAGAATGATGTTCGGTACTTTATGAAAAATCAGATACCCTTGTGGTAGCTCAAGTCGAGCATCCAGAAATTGAGATAGCAAAAGTGACTAGTGATTTTGGGTGTCTTACTTACATAGTTCTGAGGTTTTCTATAATATCACTTGCAAAGTGGATTGTAAAGAATAATTGTTTACAGGAGCATGAACTATTGTAGCATTTTTAACACTAAAGGCAATAGGGCAAAATTCCTCGCCCCTTACCTTCTAAAATATATTTTAACAATGCAAGTTCCGTCAATGGAAATCTTTAGGAACATGCAAATATTTCCAAATGTTAAGTAAATCTTCTATCTGAACTTCATCTCACTAGTTTTTTGTCTTGGGGATACAGCTTCATACATTATTGAACCAAAAGAAATACAAGCACATTAAAAACTGCTTATGCCACACAAATGAACTATTGTGTTTGATGCACATCCCCTCACGAAGGACGTCTGATGAGCAGTCTAAGCCAAATCACAATTTAAGATCCTAATAGCTATCTGAACCAATGAACTGCTGAAGGATGAACTCTGTTTTGTGAAATGAAGATCCACATTAGTTCAGTGATTTGTAGATTTTCTCCTACTGAACAGTGCTGGCTAACGAACCGATGTCTTCATTTTGTATTGCAAATAAAAGGTAAGAGGTTTAAACGCATGCACAAATCAGTTTAATGCAGATTCCAGGAATAGGACAGGACAAAACTTCCCTGATTACAGTAATATGGCAAAATAAACTTGAAACGCTGTTAAATTTCATATATTCTCATTATTTTAAATTCTTTAGACAGTACCAGCTTTTCCTTGCAACAGACAGGTTAAGTAACTAAATACAATCATTCAGGAACACTATTTTAAAAATATTTCTGTGATCCTCAAAAGAACAAATCTTTCAAAAGTCTTATAAGAGTTAAATTTGCAAGAAAGCTGACGTAGGAGGCCAGGCAGGAACTATAAAATCATTTCCTGGTAACACTCAGATTTCCTTGTACCACTTCCTGCCGCAACATGTAAACATTTAACTTTGCTGTAGTTGTGTTCCATAATGTACTAATATGAAAAATGAATATATGTATATTACAAGGCCAAAGAGTAAATCTGAAATTTTGCTGCATACATAGCAGCAGCAAATTAAAATGAGAATATAAAACTTTGATAGCTAGGGGGAAAAGGGCACAAAAAGATTGTCTGTCATTGGTTTTTAAGTGGGGGGAGGAAGGAGTGAGTGCATTCTGGAATCTGACAACATGTACACAGAACCACCCATTGCACTGTTTTTATCCCATCAGGCACTAGGAGCATAACCCAGAATGCAAAGGGGTGGCAGGGAGTGTGGAATAGCTACCCACAGTGCATCACTGTCAACATTGACAGTAGCCACGCTATTGGGGGGACACTGTATGAAACTCCTGAGCACAGGGGAGACATGCAACTTTGAATTCACAAAATTGGGTGCTAAAAAAAATTGACCTTAATCATTTCAATCTTATTTCATAGTGTACTGTACACAAGGCCAACTGAGCTGAGAGAGAAAGGAACAATTGAATTGGAGAATGGAAGAGGCAGCTGGAGAAGGGAAGAGACAAACTTTGGAATTGCCTAAGTTGTGATTTAACAGTTAAATCAACAAATTGGGTGTGTCTTATTTAGATTGGTGACACTGGCAACCAAGTCATCAATCTTTTTCAGTTATTTGATAAGAAAGGCAAGGTGGGTGTTAATACTGCATCTTTAAAACAGGCTCCAACAATGCCACTGTTCCTCCAACGCATCCATGAATACCAGTTCTTCAAAGATAAAATTATCAGACTAAAAATAGCTTAGTAACAATGTGCTAGAGCCTATGCTATATTTACTTTTAAATAAAGTTTAAATGTGCAAACCAAGAAGAATCAAGTTCAACTTTTAAGTGACCTGTATGAGAGTCATTTTTTATAGTTTTAACCATTAAAATGCAACCAAGTCATAGGAGTGGAATTATTCCAATGTCTTACCATGCAACAGTCTCAAAGAGTACACTCCAGAGGAAAAAACACACACACACACACACACACACACACACACACAAATAAATGGACAGAGGTCAGTCTGAGTTAAACTGAAGGGAAGTCAAGTTCATCTGCTATTGAAAAAAGAAAATAGCAGTAACAACAGTGGGAGGACTAGGTAACACCCTAGCTATAATTAAAGACAGGAAATCTGTTATACAACAGAATATGGCATTTAACTTGGGAGGGCATCAGCTAGATCTATCTGTTCTATCACATGTTACTTATAAAAGTTAGTATTCTTTGTATGTGAAAAATAGTGAGGGTGACAGGTTTATAGCGCATATGGAACATTTTTACTATAAATAACAAGCCACACCCAAGACAAAAGTAATCCTAATTACAAAGCATTTAAAAAGCTTTTTAAAAGTTTCCTGAGATAGATGCATGAAATATCTGTTGAAGAGAACATTGTACCCCCAAAATATATATACAATATACCAAGACAGCCCTCTTAAAGGAACAGAATATTTTTTTCATTACGAACAGAACTAAAAGAAAAATATTATATCAAGTAACTGAGTATCAATAAACAAGAGGTTATCCCTATGTTTGCTTAAACAGTAAACGGTAAGATGGCAAAATCTGCCGATGATACAAAACTACTCAAGATAGTTCAGTTCAAAACAGACTATGACGAGTTACAAAGAGATCTCACAACTGTGTGACTGGGAACAAAATAGCAGATGAAATGTAACAGTGATAACTGCAAAGTAATGCACATTGAAAAACAATCTCAACTATACATATAAAATGTTGGTGTCTAAATTAGCTGTTACCACTCAAGAAAAAGAACTTGGCATTACTGTGGATAGTTCTCTGAAAACCTCCACTCAATGTGCGGTGCCAGTCAAAAAAGCAAATTGAATGCTGGAAATCATTAGGAAAGGGAGATAATAAGACAGAAAATGTCATATATTTTTAATATAAATCCATGTTGTATCCTCAGCTTGAATACTGTGTGCAGATCTAGTAATCTCATGTCAAAAATGTATTGGAACTGGAAAAGGTACAGAAAATGGAAACAAAAATTATTGGGAACATGGAGGAGAAATTAATAAGACTGTGACTTTTCAGCTCGGCAAAGAAATTACTAAAGGGGAGATATGCTAGAGGTATATAAAATCATGATTGGTGTGGAGGAAATAAATAAATAAGTGTTACTTATTCCTTCTGATAACACAAGAACTTACGGTCACCAAATGAAATTAATAGTCAGCAGTTTTAAAACAAACAAAAGGAAGTATATCTTCACATAACATGAAGTCAATTTGTGGAATCCTTCACCAGAGGATGTTGTGAAGGCCAAGAATATAACCTGGTTCAAAAAAAACCAAACAAACTGGATAAATTTATGAATGATAAATCCATCAATGGCTATTAGCGAGTAATGCCAATATTTAAAAAGGGCTCTAGAGGCGATCCCAGCAATTACAAACCAGTAAGTTTAACGTCAGTACCGGGCAAATTAGTTGAAACAATAGTAAAGAATAAAATTGTCAGAAACATAGAAGAACATAATTTGTTGGGAAAAAGTCAACATGGTTTCAGTAAAGGGAAATCATGTCTTACTAATCTATTAGAGTTCTTTGAAGGGGTCAACAAACATGTGGACAAGGGGAATCCAGTAGATATAGTGTACTTAAGATTTCCAGAAAGCCTTTGACAAGGTGTGACGTAGTGGGGGTAACTGGCTGGGGCTGTGGGCGACCTCTGCTGTCTGTAGCACGACCCAGCAGGACAGGGGATGAGTCATTATGCAAAGGGGGCTCCACACCTGTCTGACCAGCTACCCCACAAGGAGAGAATCAAAGGAAGGTGGAATGCCGCCCTGGCTGGGGGGCAGGGCTGGAAGAGGGTTAGTTAGTTTCTGTCTGGGAGCATGGAGAAGACAGCCTAGGGAAGGAGCTGGGGAGTGGGCTGGGATTATAGGGCCCAGCCACCCCCCATCTCAAAGGGGGGCACTGAGGCCTCTTAGCTGTAGTTTCTGTAACCAGATGACAGATGCTGTGCTGTATCCTGGAGAAGTAATAAACTCCCTCTATTCTATTGGCTGGTGGAGTCTGTTCGTGCCATTTCGGGGGTGCAGGAAACGGGAAAACCCCAACGCGCCGTCACACAAGGTCTCTCACCAAAGGCTCTTACATAAATTAAGTTATCATGGGATAAGAGAGAAGATCCTTTCATGGACTTAGAACTGGTTAATAGGCAGGAAACAAAGGGTAGGAATAAATGGTAAATTTTCAGAATGGAGAGGGGTAACTAGTGGTGTTCCCCAAGGGTCAGTCCTAGGACCAATCCTATTAAACATATTCATAAATGATCTGGAAAAAAGGGTAAACAGTGAGGTGGCAAAGTTTGCAGATGATACTAAACTGCTCAAGGTAGTTAAGACCAAAGCGGACTGTGAAGAACTTCAAAAAGATCTCACCAAACTAAGTGACTGGGCAACAAAATGGCAAATGAAATTTAATGTGGATAAATGTAAAGTAATGCATATTGGGAAAAATAACCTCAACTATACATATAATATGATAGAGGCTAATTTAGCTACAACTAATCAGGAAAGAGATCTTGGAATCATCATGGATAGTTCTCTGAAGACGTCCACGCAGTGTGCAGCGGCAGTCAAAAAAGCAAACAGGATGTTAGGAATCATTAAAAAAGGGATAGAGAATAAGACAGAGAATATCTTATTGCCCTTATATAAATCCATGGTACGCCCACATCTGGAATAGTGTGTACAGATGTGGTCTCCTCATCTCAAAAAAGATATACTGGCATTAGAAAAGGTTCAGAAAAGGGCAATTAAAATTATTAGGGGTTTAGAACGAGTCCCATATGAGGAGAGATTAAAGAGACTGGGACTTTTCAGCTTGGAAAAGAGGAGACTAAGGGGGGATATGATAGAGGTCTATAAAATCATGAGTGGTGTGGAGAAAGTGAATAAGGAAAAGTTATTTACTTGTTCCCATAATATAAGAACTAGGGGCCACCAAATGAAATTAATGGGCAGCAGGTTTAAAACAAATAAAAGGAAGTTCTTCTTCACACAGCGCATAGTCAATCGGTGGAACACCTTGCCTGAGGAGGCTGTAAAGGCTAGGAGTATAACAGGGTTTAAAAGAGAACTAGATAAATTCATGGAGGTTAAGTCCATTAATGGCTATAAGCCAGTATAGGTAAGGAATGGTGTCCCTGGCCTCTGTTTGTCAGAGAGTGGAGATGGAAAGCAGGAGAGAGATCACTTGATCATTATCTGTTCAATTCACTCCCTCTGGAGCACCTGGCATTGGCCACTGTCGGCAGACAGGGCACTGGGCTGGATGGACCTTTGGTCTGACCCAGTATGGCCATTCTTATGTTCTTATGGGCAGAGATGCAAAACCACACTCAGAAGTGTCCCTAGCCTCTGTTTGCCAGAAACTGGGATGGGGTTGCATCTCTTGATTACTTGTTCTGTTCTTTCACTCTGAAACATCTGGTATTAGCCATTGTTGGAAGACATAATACTGAAGTAAATGGTCCACTGGTTTGACTCAATATGGCCATTCTTATGTTCTTAACCTGAAAACAATATTCCTACTAGACTATGGAGTAAATTTGTGTGTTAAGGCTGAGGTAATGATTTGACATACTTAATTCTTAGATGCAATTTAAAAAAAATCCATAAACAAACATTGCCCAGCAGCATTCATTGATAATACAATAGACATCTCAGCATTGCAGAACTCTTTAAATGAACTATAATTGTTACTGATAACTGTGCCTTTCGGGTATCAAATTCATAATGAATGACGGTAAAACATAGGGTATAAAAATGATTATTTATCTTAATGGACCAAAGCTTTCACAAAAATTTTATGAAAGAGAAAAGGCTCCCACTGGTTGATTAATTTGAGACCTAAGCAGTAAATGTGTTTGTAAACAAACAATATTCTGTTCAGACTTTTAAAAAATATGCCAGCTGGAGATAATTATTAGTATCATACTTTGTTGGCACAGTGGGATTATTATGGTAAGTAAAATGTGTTGAAGCAACACGTCAGTTTGTAATAATAACTCCAATACTGTCTGTAATTTGCCATAGTGAACTGCTTTTTTTCCCATTCAGTGTATATATTAAAAAGTACAGCTAATCTGTGTTTTGGAACTGTAATTGGAATTGACTCTGCTATCCCGTTGCGCAAATGCCACACAATGAATTTCTGATAGCATCTCCTCTCATTTGCCAACATAAACTTTGCTGTTCCTGGAGAAATTAGTCCAGTGACTAAATAACAATAAGACTTTTAGACTGTTCAGCAACAAAAACCAACAACAAATAATAAAAATTACAACTCCTTCCATAGATTAAGGTGGCAGACATCAAAACCAGTACTTTTCTAAATAAAAACTATGGGGAACCTATGGCCCACAGATGGGATCCCGCCTACAGTTTGCCTTGATCTGGCCCGTGTCAAGGCTCTGGGCTTCCCCTGCTCAGCAATGGCACTCCTGCCTGCAACAAGTCTTCAAGCCTTAGTGACCCCCATGTGGTTGGAGCACAAGCCCTGGCTCCCCACTGCAGAGTGAAGCAGCAGGGAGACAGAGCAAAAGACCCTGCATGACTGGTTCCTCCTGGTGGTGAGAAGGAAGCAGTTCTGTGCATTGCCATTGTCTCCCCTCTTCCTCCGCCATGGGAGAATGGCAGTGCAAGTGGCCTGCAGGCTCCACCTCTGTTGCTCCCCTTAGCCGGGAATTGGAATGGGAACAGCAGGAGGTGATGTCTGCAAGCATAGGGTGCTCTCTCCCAAACCCTCTCTTCCTCCTAGCCCCCCCACCTCAGCCTGCTTCTGCACCCTACCTTTCGCTTAGACCCTCCACTGCCAACCCCCTCCCGCATCCTACTTCTCACTCAGACCATGCACCCACCCCTCCAGCCTGCTCTTGCACCCTACCCCCTTCCCAGATCCTACTCTTGATCCTCAGCCCACTCCCTTGCAGCCCCCACCCGTACACTGAATCCCTCATTTTGGCCCCACCACAGAACCTTGGAGTATACCACAGAAGTCTATGAGCCCCAGATGTCCAGAAAAGTTAATCTAGACCCGGGGGAAGATCTGAGCCTCGGCGCCTACACTCTCTCATTCTCACCTTGTGTGAATGAATCAAGTGTCTCTTTTTTCTCCTGCTTCAACATCAGTGAAGGGTTTTTTGTTTGTTTGCTTGTTTTTTGCGCTTTTCACTTGTGTGGCCCTTAACTGATTTTTCTGTGTGTAAGTGGCTCCCGACCCAAAAAAAGGATCTATGTACCGCAATCACAACTCTAATCATCAGGTCCATAACCAGTCTTCCGTGTGAGGTAGATTTGTAACCATTGTCTCTATTAGGGTTATCTTGTAAACACATGCAAACCGTGACCCATTTGTTCTATATAAAGGGAAATTCAAGTTATCTGAAGTAAGGAAGAGAAAGCTGTTCTCTTTCCAAAACAGCCAAGTGCTCTGTTTCCTCAATTGCATATTACAGTTGTGATGCAGATAACTAGTACATATTGGTGGTAGAAAGCAAAAGGGTTTGTCTGGCTTCTTCTGTCAGGAGAGCAAAAAACCATGTAGATTCTGTTTCTGTCTGCTAGCAAAAATGAAAAACGATCCTCCAAGTCTCATTGAACTGTCCCTTTTTCCTCAACACTAAGGCTGTAAAAAAAAGTCATTTAAAGGGGCAACCATGTACCCACTAAAAATCTAAGATTTTAGTGGGTACGTGAATAGATTTTTAGGGGGTACATGGTTACACACGTTGTGGGCTCTGCAGTATAAAGCGAAGCTAATATAATGTATTGTATTGGAGCTATACTGCAGTGCCCAAAGTGAAGGCCACCTGACCCTGCCAACACCACTCCCTGGGGGACTTCGCTGCTGGCTCTGCAGCCAGCTCCCTGGGACTAGGCCAGCAGCCAGTCCTGCTCCTGGGGAGCCACAGTATGTAACCTGCAGGGGAGATGGGGGCCTGGCTGGCCGCACCAGGGTAAGGGGCTGCTCCAGCTGGCCAGAGCAGCCCCTGCCCACATTGTGAAAAAAGAAGCTATGTTCATACCTCAGGTTAGCTAACCAAGACTAAAATAGGAACAAAGCCCCGGAAATTCATCTTTTAATTTGAATTAACAGTTCAAGTTAAGATTTACAGGAGAACTGCTAATTATTAATTCTTCCACTATAGTTGTGTTGGTCAATGTCCCTGTGTAGACAAATCCTAAAGGATCGTTTGCTCCTAGAAAGACAGCATACTAAAACCATGCACACAAAATACACATATATACAAAAAAGAGTTACAGAAAATTTTCAATTGTATTAGTTCATATACAAAAAGTCTTGTTGATGCTTGCCATATTCAAATGCTCTTCCACGTAACAGTGGAATAACAGGTGCTTGTAATATTTGGAATAACCAGCATACAATTTTACTCCAATTTATCTCAAGTGACACCAATGTGATATTATTTGAATTTTGCCCCTATTAATAGTCTTATTCTTGTTTAGTCAAAGAGATAAAAATCATTAAGTGCAATCAAATGTTAAATTGCTATAGGAATCAAGGAGCATATGAAAGCTAGATGGCTGCTTTTTTGTTGATTAGTTCTTTTACTTAACTAACCTGTTAATCAGAGCTGAGGAAAACTTCTCTTTCTTACTTTTACCACGCTTAGACTTGTTTCATTATGGAAATGACTGAAGTCAGCCAACTTGCCCAAAATACATGTATACTTTTTGTAAATACTATTTGAGACACATGGAATTTATTCCATTTTGAATGCAAGCTACCTTCCCCTTCTCAGCCTCCCATCCTCTCTTTGAAATCAGTTTAGCAGAAAAATTGCTTATGCATCAAAAACTGACCTTAGGATGTTTAGCACATTTTTGTCAGGCATCTAATAAATTATACTGGCTATGCTCACAGGTGGCAGCATCTGCAGCTTGGTTAGTTAAACACTTTTGTAAAACTAAAAAGGAAATGAGAAAAAAAAAGAAAACCCACATTGCAGTAAATTATCTCCAATCTTCAGGTAAATAGACGCCAAACACATGACTATAAAGTATTTCAAGTTGAAATGTTAATTTAGATTTCATAACTCATATTTTATTTAATTTTAGCAGTGAGGTTTTTCAGCCAATTTGTGAGCTTAGGGATAGAAAGAGAGACAAACCAACATCATGTAATATTCCAGAGTTTTGTTCAAATATGAAAAGGATTGTATTAGTTTTTTGTTGAACAGAATAGACATCTCAATCTCAATGATAAGCAGAGATGAAATGGTGGTCCTTTCCAATCATTCCCACAATCCCCATTGTTCCTCACTAACCAGGAAATTTTTTTTCCTTTGTCTTCTAATAACTTCTCCATAGCAAACATGTTTGTCACAATCTAGCTGAGATCCCCCATCTTGGGTATCAAACTGCTGTGAGGAATTCAACTGCTGACCCAAGCCACTGATGCCCAACTTCCTGCCCTTTGTGGCTCCCCACCACCTTGTCCTGCTGGGCCAGGAGTTCTGATCTCCCCTAGTCAAGGCACAAGATTGGTGTTACTGCTCCCTTTCAGAGTAACACAGACACTAAACCAAAAGGGACCAAAACCTCAAATAAATCCATCTTACTCTGTGTAAAACTTTTATACAGAGAAAGCTCCCTTTATCAATTAAAGAGAGATATGCACAGTGGTTTCTCCCACTCCTCGCCCCCACCCCAATCCCCCGGTAACAATTATTTACACTCAGATGATAATAAACATAACTTTCTATACTTAATAAAACACTTAAGTGATTGCAAATGACAACAGACAGGCCAAAGTAAGTTGCTAAGTTAAACTAAACAAAAGATGTCAGCTAATTCTAATATACTAAGAAATTTGTTAAATTGCAAATTCTTACCCTAACCAGTTCTTATTTTAGGTAAAATGCTTCAAGTCAGAGTTGATCTTTACTCTGGCCTGGATCTACAGCTTTTATTAGAATTCTTTTTTAGTCCTTTTTCATGTGTATCCTCTTAGGATGGGCGAGGCAGTTTCCAAGGCCAACTGAAGACAAAAACGTGATTGCTTTACATTCCCATCAATATGGGAAGCTTTTGTTCAGGCTCCCCATCTCCATGGAAAAGTACCAGATTCAAGATGGATTCCAGTACCAGGTGGCATGATCACATGTCTTTCTAGGACCAACAAGACCATTCACAAGCAGTTGTACTGAGTCATTAAGTTCCTAAAGTATCATTAATGGCCCTCATTGGCACATTTGGAATTAAAACTAGATTCACACTTCATGTATCTAATTTCACAGACAAGAATAATACATGACCAAAAATAGGATCCATACAATTAGCAACTTGTAACTTTAAAATGGTTACGTTTGCATTTTGCATAAAGTGTCTTTAAGCTATGCATAGCCATAAGCCAATTTTCAAAGAGCATCGGGGGTGGGGGCCTATGACACTCTCTTATGTCTATTACATGGCTACATACTCTCCCCACAGAGCAAGGTAAATTGTGATCTCTGATATGTATAAGCAGCAGCAGGGAACATTGGAAAGATTCCTTTCTGCAATACCAGATTTTCCAACTTTCACCAAAATACACAGGATTCAGTCCACTGATGCCTAGAACACTCTCTGGAATGTTGGAACAGACTGAGTGCAAACAGTGTTTCAAAATTATTGCATTATAGTCCAGACAAAAAAAAGTCATTTGATTGTATGTAAGGCCCCTGCTGCTCTTAGCCACTTAACACACACAGCATCACCGAATTTAGTAGCACTCTATGACTGTTTTAGTCATGGAACTTCCCATTAAGAATGAAAAATATGAAGATTTGCTGATATTTATATATAAAGGGCTCAACTGATTGCTATCAGCATGGGGAAAAAAGTTTCCCCTGATAAAACACATTAATGTTACTACAAAAAGTGAAGAGGCGTTTCCCTTGGTTAGTATTTAATATCCGGGCCCTGCTTATCTCACTTTGAGGTTTGTGTTGGTGTATGCTGATTGATGCTTTCAACAGATCCATTTTCTCAGCACATTTTAAACTAGCAAATTTACTGTCAAATGAAGATTGGGAAGTGAGCACAATATTTTCATTTCATGTCTTTGCCACTTTTGGCTTTGGGGCTGTTGAAATAATCTTAGATATTATACCATCCAGAAACAGCATTCAATTTTTCAACAAATCATCAACAATGAACAAATGTCAAGAGCTCCTCAAAGATTTGTGTGTTATACCCAAGGATGAAATCACCAAACTCACTGTTCTGTCATCAACATTAATTCACTTCTTCCTTTTACCCAGTCAGAAATTTTAGTCTTGTTTGAAAGGACATCAACCTTTTTTTTTTCATTAATCATCTGTACCAAACCTTACTGACCTAAAATCAGCTTACTAGGCTTTTCAGACTTTTTATGTCCATCAAAACAAAGCTGATGCCAAAGAATTGCAAATACTGAAATAAACTTGGCTTTACTGTCCAGTGCTCACTTTTCTTTGCCTTTTTTCAGCATCCAGACAAGTCAGGTGAATTAATGCAGGTTCTTCCTCGACCACTTAAGGTATTTGGTCTAAAGGAACTAGTATCTGGTTCTGTAACTGTGCTTGCATCTGGATTTTGTGAAAATTTACCACCACAAAATGCTCAATTACTATGTTTCCAGTACTAAAACATCCTTGGAATGTTCAAATATTATAGACAAAAATTTCCTAACTCAAAAAATGCTGAATCCAACAAAGGGCAACTCCACATTAGACCTCATCTTGACTGAAAAAGAAATGATCGCAAAACTAAAAACTAGTGGTAGTTTATGTATATCATGACTTGATCACATTTGTTATCTGCAAACAGAATAAAGTTCTTTCCAGTAGGCTACATCTACACTGGCCCCTTTTTCGGAAGGGGCATGCTAATTTTGAAAGTGGGAATAGGGAAATCCGTGGGGGATTTAAACATCCCCCGTGGATTTAAATAAACATGTCCACCGCTTTTTTTCTGGCTTGGGGAAAAGCCGGGAAAAAAGCGTCTAGACTGGCCCGATCCTCCGGAATAAAACCCTATTCCAGAGGATCTCTTATTCCCACTTCAAAGTAGGAATAAGAGATCCTCTGGAATAGGGCTTTATTCCGGAGAATCAGGCCAGTCTAGACGCTTTTTTTCCGGCTTTTCCCCAAGCCGGAAAAAAAGCGGTGGACATGTTTATTTAAATCCCCCGTGGATTTCCCTATTCCCACTTTCAAAATTAGCATGCCCCTTCCGAAAAAGGGGCCAGTGTAGACGTAGCCCTAATGTATATACTTGGCTCCTTAAAAGGGTCAGTTTCACAAAGGTGACAAGTGTGAGTCAAATCATCAGTGAGGAAAAACTGGAACAGAAAAAATGTGAATACAAATTGGAAATTGCTTAAGAGCACTTTACTGGATGCCCTATTATGTCCCAAAAGACACAATCTCACAGATTGAGAAAGGCCTTATTAGTTAAAAAAAAAAAACTGGCCTAGAGGGGTAATAAAGGCATTTGTATATGTATATTACATATAGATACACACAGATAAAAATATACAAGAAATGGGAAGTTGATAGTAATGAACATAAGTAAAATGTTAAGAATTGTAACAAAATTCTATTGTCAACAAAGTTAAAGACAATGAGGAGTTTTTAAAAGTATTTAATGAAAAATCCTAACAACAATACTGGTCCATTACTAACTGGAGATGGTAGACTCATCAATAAAAATACTGAAAAGACAGAAGTAGAATCATAAGAATGGCCATACTGGATCAGACCAAAGGTCCATCTAGCCCAGTATCTGTCTGCTGACAGAGGCCAATAACAGATGCCCCTAAGGGGAGGGAGCAGAACAAGTAATCATCATGGTGATCCCGCTCCTGTCACCCATTTCCAGACAAACAGAGGCTAGGGACACTATTCCTACCCATCCTGGCTAATAGCCATTGATGGACCTAACCTCCATTAGTTTATCTAGCTCTTTTTTGACCCTGTTAAAGTCCTAGCCTTTTTGACCCTGTTAAAGTTCTAGTCTTCATCATATCCTCTGGCAAGAGGTTCCAGAGGTTGATTGTGCACTGAATGAAGAATTTTAAACCTGCTACCTATTAATTTCATTTGGTGACCCCTAGTTCTTATATTGTAGGAATAAGTAAATAACTTTTCCTTATTCACTTTTCCCACACCAGCCATGATTTTATAGACCTCTATCATATCCCCCCTTAGTCTCCTCTTTTCTAAGCTGAAAACTCCAAGTTTCATATAGGACCTGTTCCAAACCCCTAATCATTTTTTTTGCCCTTTTCTGAACCTTTTCCAATGCCCATTTTTTTTTAGATGAGACGACCACATCTGCATGCAGTATTCAAGATGTGAGTGTACCATGGTTTTATATAGAGGCAATAAGATATTTTCTGTCTTATTCTCTATCCCTTTTATAATGATTCCTAACGTTCTATTTGCCTTTCTGACTGCCACTGCACACTGAGTAGATGTTTTCAGAGAACTATCCACAATGACTCGAAGATCTCTCTCGAGTAGTTGTAGACATATTAGTTCCCATATTGTATATATAGTTAGGATTATTTTTTCCAATGTACACTACTTTACATTTATCAACATTAAATTTCATTTGCCATTTTGTTGCCCAATCACTTAGTTTGGTGAGATCTTTTTGAAGCTCTTCACAGTCTGCTTTGATCTTAACTATCTTGAGCAGCTTGGTATCATCTGACCATTTTGCCACCTCACTATATACTCCTTTCTCTAGATCATTTATAAATAAGTTGAATAGGATTGGTCCCAGGATAGACTCTTGGAGGACCCCTCTAGTTATCTCTCTCCACTCTGAAAAAGGAAAGTTACTCACATCGGTGCAGTAACTGTGGTTCTTTGAGATGTGTTCCCCCATGGGTGCTCCACTGTAGGTGCTGGGCTTGCCCTGGTGCCACAGAATGGAGATTTTTCCAGTAAGAGTACTTGGCCGGACCGCGTATGCACGGTGGTGTCTTGCGGCATTTGCGCACTTTTGTGAGAGTACACGGTCTGGTCCCCGCCAGTTCCTCAAGGCCACCTCAGAATCTGGAACACATAAAAGGAGAAAGAGTCCAAAGCAAGGAGGAGGTTGAGTGGTGGAGCACCCATAGGGACACACGTCTCGAAGAATGACAGTTACTGCACCGAGGTGAGTAACTTTGCTTTCTTCTTCAAGTGATGTCCCCATGGGTGCTCCACTGTAGATGACTGAGCAGCAGTACTTCACTAAGGAGGAAGGTGGGAAAAAAATGGAGTCCCTATTTGTCTGAAGAGAGCACCGCTGATGCCATTATAGTATCTGAAAACCTTCTCTGATGTATAGCGTAATGTTTTACAAAAGTGTCATGCGAGGACCAGGTGGATGCTCTGTATATGTCTTTAAGGGAAACACCCTTGAGGAAAGCTGTTGAAGCTGCCATTGCTCTCATGGAATTGGCTCGAGGCTGTGTCAGAAGCAGTATATGCTTGGATGCGTAGACCTCAGTTACACACGTGATTATGAGTTTTGAGATGCGCTGAGATGATATTGGGTGTCCTTTCGATATCTTGGCCAGACACAAAATCAAGTTAGTCAGTTTTTCTGAAAGGTCTCGTGCATTCCTCGTGATGTGCTGCGAGGGTTGCTGTTGGTGGAAGAGTACGCTGGTAAGAAGGTTTGTGTGGTCTGTCCACCGGGAATGAGGACAGATTGTGGAGGGATCACTGATCTGTAAAGGTCACATTTCGTGTGATTGTATACTCATGCTAGCCAATACTGGAGACTGCGAAAATGTACTCTGACGAAGCTTACCACATAAGTTGTGGCAGCCATGTGACCCATGATCTTTAAATTAATGATTATCTGAATGGTTGGACTGCTTGATTGATTTGTATCAGGTCTTGAATGGCCTGAAACCTCTGGAGGGGTAAGTATGCTCTGGCAGTGTTCGCATCTAACCGGGCACCGATGAATTCTAGCTCGAGTAGGGTGAAAAGTGGACTTTTGGTCGTTGATAAGAAGTCCGAGGGTGTGGAAGGTTCTCATCATGGTGTGGACCATATTGAGCACTTCAGTATGTCAGTGACTCTTCAGTAGGCAGTCGTCTATGTAAGGAAATATGATTATTCCTTCTCGACGGAGGTGTGCCGCGACTACCGCCAAGATTTTTGACAATACCCTGGGGGCAGATGGGAGGTCAAAGGGCAGGACTGTGTACTATTAATGATCCATGCCGACTGTAAACCGTAGGAATCTTCTGTGTGCTGGATGGATTGACACATGAAAATACAAGTCCTGGAGGTCGAGGTCAGCAAACCAGTCATCACAATACAATGCAGGTATTTTAGCAGCAAGTGTCAGCATCTTGAATAATTGTTTTCATAGAAATCTATTCAAACACTGGAGATCTAATATTGCTCACCATCCTCCCGACTTTTTTGGAGTGAGAAAATAATGGGAATAGAAGCCCTTGCCCATGAACTCATCCGGGACTGGTTCTACTGCACCTAAGGAGAGCAGGTAGTTGACTTCGGTGCATAACAGGGACCCATCTCATGAGGCCGAGGCCCTGAAGAGGGACAGGGTGGCGGGGGGGAGTAGTGAGGGGAATGGTGAGGAAGGGTATGGAATATCCAGACTGAACTATTTCCAACGCCCACTTGTCTGCAGTGATTGTGGCCCATTGGTGGTAAAAAGGCCTTAGGCATTGATAGAAGAGGTGGGTGTGGTGACTGCTACTGTTGTAGGAGACTGTCTGCGTGCCCCCGACCAAGACATCAAACCTGCTGTTTGTTGTTCAGTGGGATCTGCGTATGGTTGCCCAGGTTTCAACACCTCTAGGGTCTTTGGTGCAGATGTTGCTGATCTAAGATCCGTTGTTGTTGCTGCCACTGCTGCCTGACAGCTGGGTAATCGTAACACCATTGGTAAGTAGTATAATGACGTCTCCTGTATGGTGGGGTATACATACCCAATGTCCGAAGGGTTGTGCGAGAGTCTTTGGACGAATATAACACTGTCTGTCTTTTTGGTGAATAATTTGTCTCTGTCGAATGGTAAGTCTTCGACTTTATTTTGTAGGTCTTTTGGGACTTCTGCTGATTGGAGGTAGGATGCTCTCCTCATGACTACCGCCGTAGCCGTGGACTGGGCTACTGTATCCACCATATCCATTGCTATCTGGAGCTCCATCCTTACCGACGTGTAGCCCTCCTGCACAACTGGTTTTAATATGGACCTTTTGGACTCTGGTAGATGGTCCAGCAGTGGCTCCAGCTTTGTGAAAGTATCAAAAATGTGATTGGAGAGATGTGCAGTGTAATTGGCTATTCTGAATGTGAGCATTGCGGATGTGTAAACTTTTCTGTCCAATCAAGTCTTTGCGTGTCTTTGTCTGAAGAGGCATGCCGCATCCACCACTAAGGAGTTGGGCAGGGAATGGGTAAGGAGGAATTCCATGCCTTTAGGAGGTACAAAATACTTCTTGTCAGCTTTCTTGCTGGTCGGTGGTACGAAAGCCAAAGTTTGCCAGATTTCTCCGGTGACGTGCAATATGGTATCATCCAGGGGTATAGCTATGCTGGGGCTAGAGATTTTTGAGAAGACGATGCTGCTTGTCCTTTATTTCGTCCAACGGTATCTCCTGGCTTACCGCCACCCGTTTGAAGAGCTCTTGGAACTGCAGAAGGTCGTCCAGCGGGGAAACATCTTCAGGGTGACAGCTTTGTCTGGAGAAGAAGAATGATCAGTAGGGGACACTTCCGGTGGGTGCTCCTCGGTGATGGAAAGGTGGGTATCATCTGGCTCTGATGAAAGTTGTTGTGGAGATGCAGGCTGTCCCGTTGGGGTGGGAGAAGCTAGAGTTGGGGAATGTTTGGGAGATATACAGTCACAGTATGACTTTCCATGAGATATGGATCTATAGTGGTACGAGTATCTATTAGGTGAATAATGGTGGTAATGGTCATCACAGTGGTAAAGTCTGTCAAGTGGAGAGCGCCTGTTAGAATAAGTAAGTTGGCCGTGCTCCAAATGGCATATATGAGGAGAACGGGGAGAGCAGGAGCAGATTTACGACACTCTAGAGGAAGCCGGAGAAGCGGAGACATGTTGATGATGGTATTGACGGTGGTCCCTGTAGGCTGCTAAAAATGGGGAGGGCAGCTCCTGGTGTGGAGAGTATGATGAGCAGTGGTATCCCGCACTGTAAGATCTCGGGGAGCACGGTGCCGGTGGGGAAGGCGACAGTGCTGGTGAAAATACCGGTGATTGGGAACGACTCCAGTGTGGAGGAATACTCGGTGCTGAGATGTGTGATTCAGTGCCACCCGTATGCGGAGTTGGCGCCGCTGGTGCCAACCCCCGCTCTGAAACAGTGGTGGGCACCAGTGCCAAAGTCACCACCGCTGACGCCAATGATGACCTCCGCATGGAGGAGTCCTTCGGTGCTGGGAGTTTAGTAGCGGGCGGTGCCAAGGCAACCCTCAGTGCTGCTGTCGGTGCCGCTTCTCCCGGTCTTTTGGCTTTCGGTGCTGCAGAGCTCTTTAGACACGAATTAGTGGTGCCTGAGGTACTGGTCTTATCTCCCGTGCTAACTCTGCCGAGCAAGGTGGCCGGTAAAGACCTGGCCGGTGATGCCCGCGATCTTTTGGGCGAAATAGCTGTAGGAGATGAAGTCCTACATTTTGGGGACTGATCTGCTGAGGCTGACTCCTAGTGCGTCAGCTGGAGGGCTTTATCAAACAAAATCATCCATAGCCTCATTTCCCTGTCCCGTTGGGCCCTTACTGTCAATTCTGTGCAGTGTGGGCACTTCTGTGGGACATGAGCGTCCCTGAGGCAGTGGATACAAGAGGAATGCCCGTCAGAGGTAGGCATTGCCTCACAGCAAGTGTCGCACTTCTTAAAGCTGGCTGGAGATGGCATTTCTAATCTTTAAGAGGAAAAGATTCAATAATTTTTTTGATTGAACCTGACACCATCTCTATCTTATTGATATAACCGTGGTGAGCCCCGCTCACCAGCTGCATTGTCCGGTGATCTGCGCATGCACAGATCGTTCTGCGCATGCGCAGATCGCCCGAACCCGGCTCTTCTGGGTTGCATCTACTCACCACGGGCAAGTAGATTGCATTATTTGTCGAGCCCTGGATATAACTCTGTACAACAGCACATAGGGGATCGTAGGAAAAACAGATGTAGGAACGGGAGAGGAAAAACTTTGAGATTGGTTTTTTTGTTTGTTTGTTTTGTTTGAAAACTAGGAGGAATGATAGGAAGAAGTAAAACCAGGAAGAATAGTAATTTTTAACAAGAACAATCTCACAATAAGGAAGGAAGTTGAGGAGACCAGTTCACTCTGTCTGCAGCCTGAGGCAGTTGAGAGGAACTGGCGGGGGCCGGACAACGCACTCACACAAAAGAGTGCAAATGCTGCAAGACATCACCGTGCTTGCATGGTCCGACTGAGTACTGCTACTGGAAAAATCTCCGTTCTGCAGTGCTGGGGCAGGCCCAGCACTGACAGAGGAGCACCCACGGGGACAGCATTCAAAGAAGAACTTAACATTTATTCCTACCCTTTGTTTCCTGTCTTTTAACCAGCTATCAGTTCATGAAAGGATCTTCCCTCTTATCCCATGACAACTTATAGAAATGTAGGAGTTGAAGAGACATTAAGAGGACATCAAGTTCAGCCTGCTGCACTAAGGCAGGACAAAATCAATTTAAGCCATCTCATCCAATCTTTTATTAAAAGCTTCCAATGATGCCTATTCCAGAGCTTAACTACCCTTATAGTTAGAAAGTTTTTCCTAATATCTAAACTAAATCTCCCTTACTAAAGATTAAGTCCATTACTTCTTATCCTTCCTTCAGTAGACATCAGAAAGAACCACTCACCATCGTCTTTGTAACAGTCTTTACCATAAATGAAAACTTATCAGGTCCCCCATCAGTTCTTTTTTCTCAAGAGTAAACATGTTCAGGTTTTTTTTAACCTTTCTGAGTAGGCCAAATTTTCTAAACCTATCATTTTTGTTGCTCTCCTGTGGACTTTTTCCAATTTGTGCACATCTTACCTAAAACACGGTGGACACGCTACTCCAGCTGAGGCCTCATCAATGCTGAGTGAATGAGACAATCACCTCTATATCTTTCATACAACATTCTTGGTAAAAATATTAGCATAGAATACATTATTTTTCTGGGAACTAGCAAATAATAAAAAATAGCCAAACTGATCAAATACTGGACAGGTGGTAACCTTAGGTGGAATGCTGCTCCTTGGTTACTCAGACTTCACTTCCCTCAGGCACTTGCCAGTTCAAGTCCAAAGTGCTGACAAAGTCAGTCTGACACCGTCTGTCATAAGTCCTTTTTCCCTGGCAGATGTACACTCAAAGCAACATTGTTCTTTTCCCTTTCACACAGTGCCCCCCCCCCCCCCCCACCAAGTTACTATAGCCAAGATGGCACCTGCATTCAAGCTCCTCCAAACTGCTATGGAGTCTTCTGTCATTTTGCCCCTTCAAGCTATTGATCCTCCAGGACTTACATGGGTGCCATCTGTTGGCTTATTACAATACTGTATTGAGTATCTGGTCACCATTAACCTTTTTAGTGAAGACTACAGCAAAGCAGGCATTAAATACCTCAGCCGTCTTGATGTCATCACATACTAACTATCCTTCCCCACTAAATAGAGGCCCTATATTTTAGACTTTTTCTTACTCCCAGTTTATTTAAAGATGTTAGTCTTATTGCCTTTTATGTTCCTTGCTAAGAGTAACTCATTTTGTGTGTTAGCCTTTCTGATTTTGTCCCTATGTGCTTTTACTGTTCTTCTGAATTCCTCTTTAGCAAATTTGTAGGATTTCTTTTTGGTTTTCAGGTAATTGAAGAGCTCCTGATAAGAGGCCCATATGGGCCTCTTATGAGTCTTCCTATCATTCCTTCACAGCAAGATAGTCTGCAGATGTGCCTCTAGTATTGTCTTCTTGAGATCTGCCAGCTCTCAGGAACTCCATTACCCATTAGATTTTCTTCTCTGGGACCTTGTCAACCATTTCTCTGAGATTGCTGAATTCTGCTTTTTGGAAGTCTGTTGTCCTTATTTGGCTGCTCTTATTCCTTCCTTTCCTTAAAATCATTAAATCTATCATTTCACAATCATTTTCAGCAAAACCGCAGAGTAATCAAACATTTCTGTTCCATATTTGGGAAACATCACATCATCTAGTCATAGAGAATGATGATAATGCAACACTTTTCATTCCAAAAATATCTCAGGGGGCTGTTAAGCAGCAGCTACCCATTGTTCCAAAGTGACTGATCACATCACCTGATCCAGGAGGGACCTACAACAGCTGTGGCAGCAGCTGATTTACTCCACATCCTCTAAGGCTTCCCATGATTCAATAATTTCTTATCAACCAGAACTGTAAATTGTACATGGATTCCCTGAATCCTTACAGTTCCAAATTTAGAAACAAGTGTTATTATGCAGGAATAATGCCACATTCAAGAAAGATGTGGAGAAACTGAAGAAGGCCCAGAGAAGAGCAACAAGAAAGATAAAGGTCTAGAGAACATGACCTATGAAGGAAGACTGAAAGAATTGGGCTTGTTTAATTTGGAAAGGAGAAGACTGAAAGGGGATATGATAATGGTTTTCAAGTATCTAAAAGGGTGTCACAAGAAGGAGGGAGAAAAATTGTTTTCCTTGGCCTCTGAGGATAGGACGAGAAGCAATGGGCTTAAATTGCAGTAAGGGAGATTTAGGTTGGACTTTAGGAAAAACTTCCTAACTGTCAGGGTGGTTAAACACTGGAAAAAATTGCCAAGGGAGGTAGTAGAATCTCCATCTCTGGAGATAATTAAGAGCAGGTTAGATAGACATCTATCAGGGATAGTCTTGACGGTACTGGGTCCTGCCATGAGGATAGGGGACTGGACTCGATGACCTCTCAAGGTCCCTTCCAGTTCTAGAGTTCTGTGATATGATTCTATGATTTATAGTTTTGTGCAAAGTTTTATTTAAGAGAAGAACACACTGCAACATTTGTAATCCTAATGTTGCAGCATCCTGTGAAAGTGTCAGAGCCAAATTATGAAAATACAAAACTGGTTACAATCAAGAGTGAACTGTCTAGTCTATTTACAGTGTCCAAATTGACTATAATGCAAATAGTATAATGAAAACTCAGAAACACTTTTACCAAAGTATTTTAGTTTTATTTTAATTACATAAAAATGGTAGAAGACTTACCTGGCATTAATTAACAAAAAATAATTGAATTAAGGACCCAAGCAATGCCGGGTAAATCTAGTACTATACATAAAAGAAATCCTTTCTACACAATCTTCCATTAAACTACTATAAATACACACACACACACACACACACACACGTCTATTCCAGGATCATCACTATAGCCACAATTTATTTATATCTTTTTTCATGTCACTTTAAAGCATTTACTGTATAGACAAAACAATTAAATTCCTCCTTTGAAGAAAGCGACTAGCTGGATATCTTTCAGAGCTACAGCAGACAAATCTGACAATAGTTTCTGCTGCCTCAGCAAATGTTAACCTTCCTGTTTCGTATCCAGTATCCTTTTAGGCTGGACTACCGTGTGGGAATATTTGTCTGAAGAAATTTAAAAAACAGACCAGTTTTTCCAACCAAAAGTTGTAAGAAGATAAAATATTGTGACTTCCTCTCAGAGTGATGCAATCTTAGATATAACACACACACAAATAGATTTAAAAAAAAATCAATATACTATGAATATAGGGTTTGCAGGAAAAACAGCAGAGAATTGTACAATTTGTATTTATCTTATTAAATATTTATTACTATCCCATTTTACAAAGGAGAAACTGAGACTCACAAGTTCAGTGACTTGCTCAGGCAAATCACTGGCAGAATAACAATAGAAATTAGGACCTTTTGGCACCCAATCTTGGGCCAGGAGATCTATGTGGTTTTTATCATCATTGCCCAACCATATTCCCATATAATGAAAAATACCATTAAAATAAACGCTATTGTTTCAATTCAGTGAAATTTTTAAATATTTTTTATGAATATAACCAAATTTTATAAGAAAATTCCCTGAATTAATTTTACTCTAATTCCAACTCCTCGCATTTTTTAATTGCAGAATAAATTGTGGTGGGGGTACACAGCAATGTATGAAGGAGAGAACATAAACAATAAAAAACAAACAAACTTACCCCTCTGAAATTCCAGCCTTTTGTGGATGGAAACAGGGAAAAGTTGTTTGGTTGTTGCCGTTTAGGCCTGCAAAATGAGACAAGAATAGCATTTACTGTTTGCATTTACTGGGACTTTCCAGATCAATACTGGGCAGGGGAGAAGCTGATGGAGGGGGGAGGTAATAGCCACATGAAGTGCTAAGAAACACCTTAGTTTGTCTACTGCTTTGTACTGGTTATATTCCTGATAAATTTCTCTTTTCACTTTAGTTAGTAAACATTGTTTTAATACAATTTGAAAGCCAAAATAAGGAGGCAATCTTACAAATCTATTGAAACATGTGGAACTGATTTTCAGAGCTGACCACCCATAGCCTGCCTCCCAGTGACTTCAACACTACTAAAAATCAGGCCAGCTGTGCCTTCTTCAGACAATATCTAAAATTACAGGAAAAGGATAAAGGCAGTTTAACAAAGTTTTGCAATCAGCCGAAATGCATTTAAACCAGGCAACATTTGCAGTTTCAGCTTATTCTGGAACTACTCTCCTGCAATATATTACACTTACACATAAGCAGATATCTCTATAAAGTAATCATAGTAACCATCACTTTATACTTATAGCCTGCTTTCTAGTATCAGCAAATCTCAAATCACTTTACAAAGTTGGGCAAGTATTATTGAGATTTTACCAATGAGGATTCTAAAACAAAAGTTATTTCACCTGCTGAAGTGTTGAAAATCAATAAATGGTTTAGCTAACTGAATCCAGGTTTTACTCACTCCATGACACTGCTAGTTGCCTATTTAGAATTTTTTAAAGTATATTTAAAGATAGATCCCACTGTCTGAATACCTCAGTGCATTTTGGCTCTGCTAATATAAATAACAATGACAGGATGCCTGTTTCAAATACTGTTGACATGTGTGGGACGGTTATGACCTAATCATGTTGTAACTGACTTTTAACCTGGCTACACATGGTCACTACAGGGCTTCCAAAGACATCACAAATGTTAACTACTGTAACTGGGGGTCAGGGAGTCACCAGATTCTAAACATATCTGACAGTTACATTTTTACATTTCCAGTTAGGTTTGCGGAAGGCGGACTGCTTATTTTGGGATTAATAATGAATGAACAGATTATTCAAATAAATAATCATTTGCATATGGGAAAACAAAGACTCTCACAAGTAACAATTCAGTTTATTAAAGCCCTCCAGCAACTTAAAGACACTATACATACAATAAAAAAGCACATGAACAAACTAAACTAAGATTTGAAAGATTTAGAAACAATTCCGGGCTTGGCCACAGAGATCCGGTCTGACACTGGGCAAGTCATTTAATCTCTATGTGCATTAACCACCTTTCTGTAAAGTGTGATAATATTTTTTTCCCCACAGCCTTTTGTCTATATGTGTTGAATGTGAGAGACAAGGTGGGTGAGGTACAGGCTTGCAAATGGTGGGGGGCAAAGGATACACTGCCCGGCAGGCCCCTCCCACCACGGCTGTTGGGAGAGGTATGTCCTTTCCCACCTCTCAGCCAACTAGCGCCGGACAGAGGTAGGGGCTCGTCCCAGCTGCAGAAGAGCAGTTCACTGTACCACAGGAGGGCTGCAAGGAGCCCGGCACACCAGCCTTAGAGCAGCCCTGATCTGGGCAATAGCATACAGCTGGCGGCAGCACAGGGCTAGATGAGGAGGGTGGGACAAGTAGTGGGGGCTTCGGCGCAGGGCTAGTGCTGGGAGGCTCTGGGGGTAGGAGGCACTAAGAGGCAGGGGGCTGGCACTGGAGGGGAATACTGGGAGGCTTTGAGGGCAGGGCTAGTACTGGGGAGCTCTAAGGGGTGGGGAGCTCTAAAAGATGGGGGGTTGATACTGGGAGGCTCTGGGGTGTCCTGGGTAGGGAGCTGGAACTGGGGGGCTCTGGAGGCATGGCTAGTAGAGAGGGGGCTATGGGAGCAGGGGGTTGGACTGGGGATGGAGCTAATATTGGGGACTTGGGGCTGGCACTTGGAAGGTACGGGGGTTGGGTGCAATGGGGCTCTGGAAACAGGAGGCTGTCACTGGGGGGCTCTGGTGGTGGGGCGCTTTAAAGGGCAGGGTGCTGGCACCGGGGGGGCTCTGAGGGTGGGAAGCTGGCACTGGAGGGATTGGGTGCAGGTGACTCTAGGGTCAGTGGCTGGTACTGAAGGGGTAGTAGAGGTTTGGGGACTCTAGGAGTTAGGGCTGGCAGTGGGGGGTTCTGGGAGCTGGGGCTTTTTATACCATAATGAGTATGAAAATATGCAAATAAAATGTTGCTGGTCCGCCAAAACTTTGGGAATGGGTTTCTCAGTCCACGGTACAAAAAAGGTTGGGAACCACTGTTCTATTGGACCAACTTTTGCTGGAGAGAGAAACATGCTTTCCAGCCACACATAGCAATTCTTCTTTTCTTGGAAAGATACTTCCAGGATTACAGCAATATGCAAGGTGACCTCGCAAAACATACAATATGCAAGGTGACCTGGCAAAACCTAGCTCCATGGCTACAATGATCAACACCCCCCTCACACCTTTGAAAATCCAAGGGTCCTATACATGCCTATCCAACGTATGCTCTACCTCATCCAGTGCACAAAATACCTCAATAACAACTATTTGGGAGAAAGCAGACTATCACTACACTCTCAAATGAACTCACACAGGAAAATGACAAAAACACCCTATCATTTGTGGAAGAATACTTTTCACAAAGCGATCACTCTGTCTGACCCTCTCAGTCCCCTTCCTCAAAGGAAACCTGCATAACACTTTCAAAAGACAAGTCTGGGAGCTTAAATCTGTTACCCTGCTGCACACTAAAAATCAGACTACAGTAGGGATTGAAAAGCCCATTTCATTGGCTGGAGCGGCTCCGTTGCCTGCTGCTGAGCTGGAGCGCCTCTTCCCCCCGCCCCCTGCAGGAAAGGGCTGCTCCAGCCTAGCCAGAGCAGCCCCTGCCTGTGGTGGGTCCCCCATGGGGCTGGAGCAGCCCCCAGTCCACAGCAGGCGAGAAGCTGTTCCAGCCCCCACAGGTTAACCTTAACTGGTAAGCCTCACTGGTTAAGGGTGAGGCTTACTGGTTAACCGGTTAAACCTTCACATCCATAGACTACACAGACATGTTGAATTTATAACATTACTTTCTGTCATCCACTTAACACTTCTGAAGTGACAGGACAAAAAAACGGAGGTAAGAGGGCATTCCTGGGACACTAAGTTGAATGCTCACTTACAATACATACTTACTGCTCATGCTAAACAATCTATTCCACTCTGCCTTTTGCTGCAACTCTGCGAGTATCTTTACCAGACCTGAAGAACAGCTCTGTGTCAGCTCAAAAGCCTGTCACTTTGCCTAACAGAAATTGGTCCAAAAAAAGGTATCACCTCACCCACTTTTTCATTCTAATATCCTGGAACTGGCACAGCTACAACACCACTGTACACCGTCTTGCATGTCAACTTTGGAGTAAGTACTCTTATCTATCATGAATATTTTCAGCACACTTGGAAACCTGATCTCAGTAGAGGCTTCTAGTTGCTAAGTAATAATAATGAACATCCCTTCTTCGTTCAGTAACCACTACAGATTTTGGTTTTTAATTTCCCGGTTGGGAATTTTGCCAGTTCAGAGGGAGTTCCAGAACTTCAAGTACATAGATGGAGTCAACACAGCTCACAGTGCTACATACTAGAATCAAAGACAGTCTCTGTAAAACCCCTTTTGCCAGATTTTTTCCAGAGTGCCAGTTAAGGCAAAATTTTCAACTCAAGAATCTCAGCTGGACTGAAACTAAGGATATTAAATTGTGGTCATCTGGCTAATACAATATGTATCGACAACATGATTAGTCAATAAGGACAGCTCTGCAGAGATGTAGTGGAGGTAGTTCCTGGAGCTGGCTTGAGTCAGGACTCAGCAGTCCCAGCTCGTGCCAACTCCAGGAGCCACTCATACCGCAGCTCTGCATTTTAAACGCAGTAAGAGCCACCAGGCTCTCACGAGGTTTAAAATGCAGAGGCGCAGCATCCCATACCAGCACAAGCCAGTCCAGTAGCCCCTGTTCGCAGTGGCCAGGACTGGCCATGGCCAGGAGCTACTACTGGAGGAGCCCTAGATGGCTGCGGCCAGGCTGCTGCAAACAGGGGCTGCTGCTGGAGCAGCCTCCCTTATCCACCTCCCCAAACCTCTGGCCTTTTAAGCCCACTCCTCCCAGCACCGTCTCCTGTTCCCCCCTCCCCTGTTGCCTCTCATACCAAGGTAGCAAAGGGGTGGGAATGTGAGTAGTAGAGTATTCCACTCGACTATTCTCTAACAACCCTAACTGCAACTGGCATATCACATCACACAAGAAGAGAGGCATGTGATCAGCAATAACAGCTGTTTAAAAAGGCTTATTATCTGCCCAGTAAGTGTTTCAAATTCTCCTCTAGGAAATGGCATACACAGTGGATTAAAAATTCAGGATGCGATTTTGAAAATGACCACTGGACTTTCAATGACACTTGTTCTCTTAAATCACTTACACACTTTTCAAAATTCCACCCGTAAGCCTTCTACCCATACTTTTCTGCAACATTTTAACAGTACTATCACATAAATTTTCCCTTTTTTTCTTGCCTTCCTTATCACAAAGCACAGACCATTAGTTCTATTTTAATTTAGTTCAATACGTGGAAAACAACAGACACTTTATCTTTAGCAAGTATGTCATGATTTATGTAGTTAAGGCAACATAATTACAAAGGAAAATAGAAAATTAACAAAAATATCCATATGATGCAATCATCATTGTAACAATTCCTTGAAACTCTATAACAAGTGATATAAATTTGACGTGCATATTAATAGACTAGGGGCTCTGAACAGAAGACCATCCATTATTGCAATTCTGATTACTCAATTTATCACTGTCAAACTGTTATCAGCCTCTAACTTGCAACTAAGTTGAAAGCATCCAACACCACATGGACAACTGCCAGAAAAGTTTTTATAGAACAGACCTGATATTTAAACTATGTCTTGCCAATTTTCTCCCCTTTTTTGCACCTCTCCCGTGCTGCACCCTTAGGCTACATTTACAGTTCATATTTATTTCGGAATAATTTATTTCAGAACAAATATTCCAAAATAGCTTATTTTGAAATAGCGTGTCTACACACCAAAAGCTCATCAAATAGAGCGTCCACACTGATTGGATGCTAACTTTAAGGCCACATGGAACCTCTTCAGGCAGGGCAGAAGGACAGCAGTTAGCTAACTGACCACCTTGACCACTCTAGGGAATGGTTCCACACCAGGCTCAGCAGGGTCCAGATGGTCATTGAGGGCACTTAGGGCAGCTGAAGGCATGATTCAGATGCCTCCTCATCCAGCTAGACTTTGGGGATTGGAACATCCTACACATGGTGGCCGTGCAATGTGTGATCCACAATATTTGGGAGGGGAAGGGGGAGGCATTCCTGCCAGTGTGGGGGGCAGAGGCTGACCACATTGGCAGGGCCTAGGAGCATCTGTGCATGGCTGCCATCTGGCAAGCCCATCAAGGGGCTGTGCACATTGAGGGGGCCCTGAGGGAAAGTTTCTCACAAGGATCCCAGTGACACTCTCCCTTAGGTCTCCCCACTAGGGGCCTGTGCATGGCCACTCTCACTCTTTCCTCCAACACCTCTCTCTTCCCCCCTTCCCTGCAGAGACAATAAAACAGACTTTTTAAAAAAATCAACTTGGTGTTGTTTGTATTTGGCGTCAAAGTAACTGGGGAGGGACTGGGGAAAGAACTTGGGAGAGGGAAAGAGAGAAGCGTGAGGAGAACCTTGGCAAGGAAAGGAGGGAGCTGGGAGGGGTAGGAGAGGGGAAGTGAGGCTCAAGGATGGGGCTGGGAGTGACGCCTGGAGCTGGTGATCCCACCATCATGGGTGCAGGGGCCTTAGGAAGGGGGCAGGGTTGGAGAAGAAACAGGAGGAGTAGGAGCAGGAACAGGTGCAGGGAACATGCTGGCCACCGGGGACTGCATGGTTGCACACAAGGTGCAGTCCTGAACCAGCATCTCCCACCAGATGCCTCGTCACAGCTGGAGGTCTTGATCTGCTCCATGAATTAGAGTACCACAAGGTGCTTCCTCTGGAATTCATCCATGGGTCTCTGGTACTTGCAGACCCCTCCAGTTTGGGAGGCTGCTCTGGATGGTGTTGACCATCCCCCTCTCGCAAGTGGTCTGGCTTTGGAGAATAAAGAGAGACGGTCAGTCATCCCAGGAGACACTGTACCTGAAGCCTAGCCCTCATCATTGAGCTGAGAGTGAGAGTTCCTCTTTTTTTAGTGGAAAAGCAAACATGCTCTTTCGGTATCCCCTATATTCCTCGTTCCATGAGGAATAAGGGGGCTTCCAAAATAAGGGGGTTTTCTGACATTTGGTGCAGTCTAGACAGGCCAAATGTTGGAAAAAACCTCTTCCTACAGAAGAATTAGAAAAAAGCAGCAGTGTAGAGTGTATAAGGGCTGGGGATAGCAAGTGATGGAGAGGAGGAGAATAGAGAGGGCGGGGCGTCAAGGAAGGGGTGGGGTCTTGGGGGAAGAATGGGGCGGTAGATCTTGGGTTGCTCTGACATTTAAAAAGTGATCTTGGGTGTCAAAAGGTTGGAGACCACTGGGTTAACCAGTTAACATCTTACATTCCTACCATGCAGGCCTCACACCAGCACTACCCAGGCCTGGTCAGGAGTAGGTGGGGCATGCCTGGCACAACCAAACCCTGACCTTGCTTTAAGTTAGAATAGGAGGAAGCTGCATACCAAATTTGGTTGCCCTAATTCTTATAGTTTAGGAGGAGTTTTTGTACGAACAGACTCGCAGACAGACAGCTCTATATTTCTAAAATATATAGCTGGATCAGGGTTACCACGTGTATTTTGCTCCATATACAGGTAGGAAGAAGATTTCTAAGTTTTTTCTCCCTACTTGTCAGCTTTCCTAACTCAGCCTGGGATCTGAAAATCATAGTGAATTATTTCCTTTTTACCTATTACCATTAACCATAAAAATTCTGGCCTCACTTGTACTCTACATTCTCCTTCCATTCAACTAGGGCTACAGAGCCCATACCACTGGAACCTCATCCCCATTTGCAGATTACAAGCCTCTCCAATAACTATTACAGGAATTAAAAGTAGGAAAAACTGTACAATTGTCACTAAAATATACAGACACTATTGTGAATAGACAAGGAATATAGCTGCTGATTTTAAAAGTATTGTTTTCACATCACTTTTTAGAACAGAGCTCAAATAGTGTCAAATTTCACGATATTATTGCTTAGTGATTTCCTGTGCACCTTTTTCTATACTATTTTGAGAAGTGGTAGAGGAGGAATATAAAACAACACTTAATGGGAAGATGTACTGCCTGTCTTAAAGCATGATGATGTGGTAACATGAAGGATTTAATTGTGGTTTAAATTATATTTTGACACCTATGATTGATCTTGCAGTCTTTCCACCTTAGAACCAGCACTGACTGCAACAGCTTTCTATATATAGCCCACAAATTAGCTTTGTGTTTCTTGTTACCTATTTAAAAAGGCACAGCTGCTACATCTGTTTGAAGATGAAAGTGGGACTTGCAAACTAATCTGCCATATACCAGGCAGATAATAAAGAAGGAGTTCAAACAATCTTAAGTCAAGCTCCTTTGGAAAGTAAAAATTCTTTTCAAACAGCTAATCTTTGGCAAAAATAACGGTTGTTTCTACAGCTGTGAATTTTTTAATAGCATATGGTTAAATAATAAGCCTGACTATTGAGAACATTGAAAAATATCTCCTGGAATATAAATTGTTAGCAACTCATCAAAAAGTGTAATACAAAATACTTTTCATAAGAACAAATTTATTGTCAAAATACTGGTATCTAGGTTCTTGATGTAAGCAAATTTTCAAAAGGGGTTTACCTGGTGAAGACAGATACAAGAACATTTTTATGCACACTATGAATCTGTGCATAATCTGTTGATTATGTGCATAAATGAAAGTACTTTTGGTATTCATTTAAAAAGCTGCTTCTAAGATAAAATCTATGTACAATTTTCTAAATGATCTTTTTGTTTAAGTGCTTGTATGACTAACTCAAACGAACCATGATAAATTTAGGAATTACATCCTTGTGTGCGCAAGCAATTGTGATTTTTGAAATGCACAAAATAATTTTTGTTCTCTTCAGTAAAGTCTGTGTTTTTTTGCACTCAAAAGATGGACAGTCAAGTTTTGTTCTCTGACAACACCTACAAATCAGGGTTTGCACAAGCTTAACAAATCAGACTATGGCCCACAAAATTTAGTTTTCAGTCATACAGACCCGAGTTGCCAATTTGCATAACTGAGTTGTAAGTACTCAGCACTTCAGAAGAATCCACTCAATATAGCATGATTAAGTTATAACTGCTTAAAAAGAAATAAATTTATTCATGAAGAGTGGGTGAGGGATTTTTAGCAGCATACGCTGGCATACCAAATATGAGCATAATGTTTTAGATGGCAGTGTCAGAAAACATTAAGCAGCAAATTGAATTCAAAAACAGCTTCTGAGAATCTGGATGTATTCAAATGAAAAGCTGATTCACACTGAACTAGATACAGTCAACAGTGAAACAAGTCTTACACCTACTGCTGTTCTTGGTTTTCTTCGTAATATATTTATAGCATGAATCAAGGCATAGGGTCTATACATGTTCATCACAGAAATGCTTTTCAGTGTATTATATCAACTGTAATTGATCACACTGTAATTTGCAGCAGTTAAAACTTCAGTATAAAATGCATTAAAACTTTAAATCAGGCCCACTTATGTCGGATCCGCACTTACGAACGGGGCTTTTCTCGCCCCGGAGCTCCCGCAGAAGACCAGGGACACCAGAGCAAAGCCGCCGCCTGGGCAGCTTTGCTCGTTTGCCCGGGAGCAAAGCTATCCAGGCGGCGGCTTTGCTCCCGGGCAAACGAGCAAAGCCGTCCAAGCGGCGGCTTTGCTCTGGTGTCCCTGGTCTGCTGGGGGGGTCCAGCGGCTTTGCTGGACCCCCCCAGCAAACCAGGGAGACCGGGAGACGCTTTTCTCGCCCCGGAGGACATGGGTGGCGACCCGCCGCCCGTGAGCTCCGGGGCGAGAAAAGCCCCGTTCGTAAGTGCGGATCCGACATAAGTCAGATCCGCGTAAGTCGGGGACTGCCTGTACAGTATTTCTGCTGCTCAAGAAATGTGGGCCTGATTTAAAGTTTTAATGCATTTTATACTGAAGTTTTAACTGCTGCAAATTACAGTGTGATCAATTACAGTTGATATAAAACACTGAAAAGCATTTCTGTGATGAACATGTATAGACCCTAAACTCAAATGGAGTTCATCAATCAACAAGCCTCACTAGGTATACTGTCACTGATGTCAAGCCTTTGTCCCAAGTGCTATCCCAGAATACATCTACACTGCAGAGGAAGATCCAAGGTGTCGCTGTCGATCTTCTAGGATTCAAATTAGCAGTCTAGTTAAGACACCTAATTCAAAGCAAGAGGGGCACTCTAGTCGACGCTAGTAACCCTGCGTTCACAAGGAGTAAGGAAGTCGAAGGAAACGTGTTCTTTCTTTGACTTCCTGAAGCATAGACAGCATCAAAAGCTAAGTTAAGATACTTTGACTTCAGCTATGCAATAAAGGTCACTGAAGTTACTTTGCTCCAGAGATTAAATCAACTGAAACAAATGCTTCTGCTAATGTTATAAATTGAGGGTGGATTCAGGTAGTGAATTATTTGTAAAGGGTCCCTATTAATTTTTCTACTGAAAACTTTACTTTTTGCATTTCCAAACTTTTAATCTATAATATTGTATTAATGTTATTGGGGATTTATTTGGTTTTATTTGCTTTTTATATTTAATACTTATGGTATTATTTTGTGACCCTAGAACAGAAATGGATTGACAGGATTAGCGTCTTGCTAAACAGAAACAGCCTAGAATTATTCCTATGTAGTTTACAAACTACAGGGAGGAAACATTTATATTATTTTTTTCAGTTGCTGTGCTATTGTGTGTCTATAATGCAGCTATATTATGAACTAGCTGATTTACTCGGCATTGCCTGGGTCCTCCAGAGCAGGGCCTTGGGAATGGAGGGATGCATGAGACTGGGGCCAGAGGCCTGTTCTCTCCCCCCACAGACCCCTCCAACACATAAGGGCCTGTTCTCTCCCCACTCAGTTTTCCCCCAGCTATCAGAGACCTGTCTCTCTCCCTCTGTGCCCCGCAGCTGCTTGGGGCCTTTCCCCCTCCCTCCCACTCTGGTGCTGTGACCAAAGGCTGGGCGGGGGGAGGGTTTCTGGCAAGAGGGCTTCTTACTTGTGTGCTGGCAGGCAAGATGGCAGAGCCCCAGCCATGCTGACCACTCCCTTGGTGGTACAGCTGCCTCAAGTGGACACTGTGCAGGATAGTTCTCCCCTGCAGTGGCCACTCTCATATCGTTTCCCTCCGAACAGCAGCCCCTCCCTTTGCATGTTATGGAAAACTGTCCTTTTCCCAGGCCTTCTGGTTTTCCTGGCACATTCAAACCCTGACCTTGCTTTAAGGTAAGAGAAGAGGAAGCTACATACCAAATCTGGTGGTCCTAGCTCTTACCATTTAGGAGGAATTCTTGAACAAACAGGCTCACAGACAAACACACAGACAGATGCACTCTAAAATATAGATAGAACAACCGTTCACTTAAAAAGAACTGCTAAGTTTCATATTAAGATAAAATATATAGACAACATCCTGTATACATGATAAAAACACCCAACAGCATTGCTTAAATGGACATTTGTTATTAGAACACCAGCGAAAAACCTCCAGGAGAAAAAGACATAACAGTATTCAAGTTCAAGGAAACAGATAATTCATTCCTTTTCGTTCTCAAAACAGAAATAAACCCTCATTAAAAACTTGAGGTCAGAAAGATACTACAGTCTAACCAAATAGCGTTGTTACTGATAGTTTTCCAGAGAAGCTTCTTGAATTTAAGAAATTACTTATGGCAGCAGTTCTCAAACAATTTGGGCTCTGGACCCCTTTACATGCGTAAAAATTTATGTGGAGCCTCAGCAGTCCACTGATTGTATGTGTTGTACCTATTGATGTTTCCAGTTTGTCAACCTCGCAGAGCCCCTGGAGATGTCTCGTGGAGCCCTGGGGCTCCGCGGAGCACAGTTTGAGAAACACTGACTTATGGCATCTCATGACATCTACGGTAAAGAAAACAAGAGGTAGTTTCCATGGAATGTTTATTTTTTGAACCCATGTCATCTAGGCTCATTTTAGATGTAACTATAAAATCTCATTCTCAAAAACAAAACCGTGGGCTTTTTTTCCTTTCTGCAACTATTAGAAATTATTTACTAAATCAAGAAAACCAAATAACACAAATGTTATTAGTTCTTAAGAAGGTAAACCAATATTATTTAAAATCTTCTATTACTGTTTTCCTGCTCCCTCATTTTGGATCTTTATTTTCCCCATGTTGTATCTTCCAGTTGGGGTATGGAAGGCTGTGAGATACAGTTGTATAGAACAGATAAGACTATTTCATCATTTGAACTTCAATCACCTTATTAAACACTTTCACAACTATTGTAATGTAAAACACATTTTTGTCACTTTTTTAAAAGGATATTGTATGCTATTTTTTTATAGTTAGTGTTTAGGGACATGGCATTAAGCCAGTTAGTCAAGAAAGGAGACTTGCTTTGATAAAATTGTATCACTTAAAAGTGGATAGATGCTTTCAAAATATTTTTCACTGAAAAAAGATTGTTGCATAAAGGAATTTTTTTATAGCTAGAATAACTTAACTTGTCATATCTCTTCTTTGCAAACAAAGAAACTCTGTCTACTTCTAGGAAAGTTAAAAGTCTATCAGCATTGAGAACTAAAACACTAATTTTCCAATTAGGGTATGTCTATGCTACAGAGGTTTTTTTGGGAAAAAAACCTTCAATTACGTCCACACTGCAATCGCGTTCTTTTGAAAGAACAGAGGGTTTTTTCCAGCATTAGTAATTCTCTTTTTTGGAAAGAGAAGAAGGTTTTCTTTCGAAAGCAAAGACCTCCAGGAAATAACGTGGGTGCCCTGATGGCCACTCCGTCCAAAGCAATCACAATTCTATAGTTTGTCTCCTGGCCCCTCTTAAAGCTGCAGGCACTCTGGAAAAGCCTTGCAGCAGGAAGCTAGCCTGAGCAGTACCCTGAACACACAGCACTCCCTCCCACAGGCATTGCCACCCATGGCCTAGCCTCAAGCCCCCCCAAAAGAAGCCTGCAGTGTAGACAGAGCACAAGTGACTGTGGCCTTTACAACAGCCTTTAATTCTGATGTGTAGTAACCACCCTCTCAGAAGGTGAAATAACCCCACATAATTCAATGTTTAAACTAACTCTGTGTTCAGACTCTCCAGAGAATTGCAGAAATATGCCTAACTCAATTTAACTGCTTTTTAGATTATTGTCCACTAACAAACATGTAGAATCTTACTATGTGCTCAATGCTATAAGGTGCTGAACACATACCTAACCGAGGCCAGGTCTACATTACAGGGGAAGGTTCAATTAAAATACACAACTTCAGCTACGCTAATTGCATAGCTCGAATCAATTCACCTTAATTCAAGTTTCCACATGGTCTTCACAGAGGGAGGTCGGCAGTAGCTTCCCTTGGCTTCCCTTATTCCTCCACAAGGAACAGGAGTAGCAGGTGCTGGCAGAGGCACCTTCTGAGTTCAATTTAGTGAGTCTTTAATAGACCTACTAAATCAAACTCCAGACGATCAAATCACAGCAGCATTGATCTTCCCTGTAGTGAAGTCATGGCCTAAGTACATGAGCAATAAAAGTCAGGACAAGAGTATTAAGCATTACACTAGGAATTTTTCAGCTAATGTCTTCTTCAATGGCAAATGGAGATTCACTGAAACCAAGATTTTCTGGTGAAAAGTTTCTGTTGTGGCAAAGATTTTTTTTCTGGTGATGGGGGGGGGGGGGGAGTTTCAAAGTTATCCTTATGGTTTTTGTGCATTTTCTAAAAATAAATATGTTCTTCTGATTCAAAATAGCTTTTTTATTCAAACTGTAGCTAATTATAGTAAAAAAACCCCAACATTAAAATGGTTGAAATTTAAACAGGATGTTTTAATTCACCCTTCCTCCTCTCCCTCCCCACCCTCCCCCCCCAAAAAAATTAACATTTGAGCATGATTCAGGAAAGGCAAAAATTTCAAAATCTCAAAGAAATTTTCAAGATGGGAAAACTATTTCCCATCCAGCTCTGTTAAGGTCCTTACCAAATCAAACCCTAAATGTAATTCATTTCACATCTCAGTTTGATCCCAGTTCCATGAGAGGTCAATGTTTTATTCATTTGGCCTCTCAGTCTCACTAGATACAAATAAACTGTGCTGTACCTAAGAATTAAAGGAACCCTCTCAGCTGAAACATTTTTAGACAGACATCCCTCCTAGTATGTAAATACTTCAAACAACAAATGTTTTTCTCTGATAAGCAACCAGTATATAAGACTGTTTCAAACTCAGTTCTGAAGCATTTCATTCATATCATGTGCTCCAAATATCAAAAAATGAGACACTGAATTAAAGTTTGAAGCAATGTTTACTATTTACATTAATTCAATGTAACAAGGGTCCAATGTAAATATGTAAACACGTATTTACCAGGAGAGCTGACTGGCAAATCTTTCATTACACTTGGATCATTGGCCAGTGTGTTTGTTCCAAGAAATCAAATTAAATGTAAATTTTGAGCTGAAAGCATTCCTCATTTATCTGTGCAATATCAGTGATTTTGTGCAGGTATAAGTAAGGGCAGACACCAGTACAAGAGATTTAGAAACACTGTTTTCCATCAAATTTAATAATGTTAATTTCCTGTTCTCTACATTTGGTCTTGATGTATTATGTCTTTAAAATGACTTGACAGTATTTTTTTAGTACTGAATTTTTTCATTTTTAATAACTACTTAGGATTCTCTCTTGCAGTTCACAAACAGACAAAATTTCCAGTGACTAACAGATCAATCTGTAAAATACATTCAAGTTAAAACAATAACCTTTATCAATGTCATAAATGTTGGATTGTTTTTCCTTTATTAGCATTACTTCAACTCCCATTCAGAATAAAGCGACTGCATGAACAAAACCCTGTCTGAATGTATAAAAGCGCTGGGTTTAATCACAATTTTACTGTTTGATACCAGAACATCTCTGCTTGTGCACACTGCTGACCAATGTCAGCAAAGCTCTAGGAATGGTACTAGTTAATTTAAGCCTGCTTAATCAATACAGAATGATTATAATAGATTTTATGAATCATTTAAGAGTAGCCATCAGAATTAATGAATACTGACCCTTACCATGTGACTTTTGTAACCATAATTATATCATGTGACCAGGTCAGGAAATAAAAATCAGCTTCTTAAATACACTTATTACAAAAGAATAATGTTATGTTAAATTCTAATTTTTGAATGACTTATTTATACATATATATTATATATTCAGCATCTGAATGTTTCCTTCAAAATTAAAACATCTTTAACAAAATGTTAGGCCTGAACATTTTGACATTATCTCTGAACTCATATAGGCAATAGATAAGACTTTCATAAGCTATGTACTCTGCAAACAAATAGCACTTTAATAAGAGTATTTAGATCTTTATCAGGAAAATGACCATGTTGCCCAGTAAACAGTAATTTTTTTTTACTATTACATCATTATCTCTGAAGGGAAATTTTCAATATTTTAATCGAGATGCAGAAAAATGTTTCCAGTAATTTGTCATTGTTCACAGCTGGGTTCCTGTGGGAACATTTCTTGCATCAGTGTTGCCATAGCAATTACTATAGAAACCTCTGAATGCAGCAGAGTAGAACCTGATGAAAATACAGCTCAAATGAAAGCTCCGTTCAGAATATCAATTCAGGACAGTAAATATTCAGTTCCTTACCTTCACCATTACCAACTTATGCTTCATAATCTCTTCTATATGAATTCCCCCAATTACATTATAGCTTATTATATTTATTTCATACTAATATCAACTCTAAAAAGCATGTAGGAATACATGTCTAACAAGAATTTTGTTAAGACTATACATAGTAGTGAATTCACTAAAGAATTCTGCATTAACACTAGTGATTGCTCTAAAATACACACTTTGAATCAGGGACAAAACATTTTGAGTTTGGAAGTGTAAGGCTGGATCCTGGCTCTTCATACAGTCTCAGATCATTTTAAACTTTTAAAATAAGCTTAATAAACTGCACTACAAACATGGGAAATGACATGCTAGATAAGACCAAAGGATCATTCTAGGAAATTAAATGCCAGTTTCAATGTCTAGTAAAAGATGCTTCAAGAGAACTTTATGCATTTACTTCCATAACATTTTCTTACCTATATCAATTAGAGATTGTCCTGTGCCCTCAATTTTATAGCTATTAAGTCTTATTATCCCTGTAAGCATTTATTTCTTTGGAAACCTACTAAAACTTTTGACATGAATGATATTTTGGTCAATGAGTGTAACAGTTCAATTATGCACTACAGGCAGTCCCCGGGTTACGTACAAGATAGGGACTGTAGGTTTGTTCTTAAGTTGAATCTGTATGTAGGTCGGAACTGACGTCAGCCGCTGCTGAAACTGATCAGTTTCAACCGTGGCTGAATCTGGATGCCAGTTCTGACTTACATACAGATTCAACTTAAGAAACCCAGGCGTCCCCAAGTCAGCTGCTGCTGAAACTGATCAGCGGCTGATTCCAGGAAGCCCGGGGCAGAGCAACTCTGCCTCGGGCTTCCTGTAGTCAGCCGCTGGTCAGTTTCAGCAGCGGCTGACTTGGGGATGCCTGGGGCAGAGCAGCTGGGGTGCTGCTGGGTTGCTTTAAGTAAGAAGAATAGGTTAACATTTTATTTAATATTGCCAAGTCATAATGCTTTCTATTAGAGGACTTCTTTTATAGGACTAGTCTAATTTTATAAAACGGAAGCCTGGTCTACACTGGACCAGGCAGGTTGGTTTAAGGTATGCCATCCAGCTACACAAAATGCATAGCTGGATTCAGCTTGACTTAGGCTGAGCCACTGCAGCCTCTACCCTGCGGAAGGCCAACAAGAGCACACACTTCCATCTGCTTCCCTTGCTCCTCGCAGAATGGAAAAGGGGGCTGTCTTCAGTATTCAATTTGGGGGTCTATACTAGATCCATTAAATTGAACACTAGAAGATTGATCTCCACAGGGTTGATCTTCTCAGTTGTGTAGATGTGCCCAAAATGTATCTACAACATTTAGCCTTAACACAGGAGAACATAAGAGCACTTCACTTTAACTTTCTCTTTACAGCCAGTAAATATTTTCCCACAAAGTTCAGTTATATGATAGGGTCTCAATATTTTATTGCCAATCTATTTTTTGTACACATTACTGGTTCCAAAGACTTAATACACAACCATTTGACAATCAAATTAAAGTACTGTAGCTTCTTTATTACCAGAAGGAAATCTTTTTTTTCTTAGTAATTAAATCACACAACAATACTATGAAGTTTCGAGACGTCATCCTACCATGGGCTCAATTCTAATAGTCCTACCAAAATTCATAAGTTTGTAGCAACTTTTATGTCCAATTGATTCATTCTCATTTTTTAAATTTTTATATTTTCACATACTACATAATAATCCCCTCACTTACTGTTAGCCGATGGGACAGAGTCCCTCCGCAGCGGGCAGCCAGGGAGGCTGACGGGTGCCCCAAGGTGGTGCAGAGAGAGCTCGTTACACCGTGTCTTCGACTGCTAGGACAAAAGTCCCTTCACAGCGGGCAGCCAGGGAGGCTGACAGGTGCCCCAAAGAGTCTGCCCCATGGAGGCGGCACGACTCAATGCTCAGCTCTTACTGCGTTTACCCCTGACTGGATATGGTTCTTTTGATTGTGGCTGGTTCTGTTACAGCAACAGGAGGAGTCAGGTTAAAGCTTAAACAGTTACTATTGTATTGTTACAAGGTAAGCTTAGCTGTTAAATGTTACTGCTGTGTTACAGGTGACAGCGCCGCTACAAAAGGCAAGACAGAAAATACAATGAAAAGTCACTTAAAGGTACCATGAAACCCTTTTGGTTCTCTGAGCTCTTATTGAATGCACTCAAAAATAGACACCTAGCAGGTATAGTCTCATCCCTGTGATCCTTACTCTGGCGAAGCCAGCGTTTCTCTCAATCCCAATGGGAATCAGTCGATACAAGATGAAGGCATCCCTAAAGTCTTGGGGGTCCAAGACTGCCTGACCAGCAGGTATATGGGTGGATCTCCAATTAGAGTGGGGCACAGTGCCCCACTTTATACCCCTGTGGTCACGTAGATGCTTCTCTTCTCATTAAAATGCCAATTTAGTTGTAACGTCTTTGTGACGCCCGTTCCCACAGGGGGGTCCAAAGCTTAATTTGCACCTGTGAGGTGGAGGTAACTAAATCATTGGGGCCACACATCCTTTTTCTGATGGGGCGGCAGATTCCTCTTCTGGGATAGTGTGTGTAGGCATATCAATAATGGTAGCAGCCAAAGGTAGCCCAAGGCCCCCGACCGCCTGCTGGCCCAATTGTCGCTGTTATCTGGTTCCTGTCTAGCATCCAGGGCCATTGTTATTCCAGCACCTCTGGAGGTCCTGGAGCCTTTGAAGACAGAGTTTCGCTCTCAAGGATTTCAGAGGGAGGGGGGGTGTTTCTGTCTGGCTACAGTTATACACATGAATGCCCAAAATAACAACCTTATGACAGTGTGAGATTTTAAAAGGACTATATTGTTATGGCAGGAGTCACCAGGTGGTGCTATTATATACATTATATATTATATACTACCAGAGAAATAGATCACATCATGGCATGGGCCATCCAAATATTCACCAGCTTCCATACAGAAATAAAATCCACTATGATCATACACCCCGAGTTGTCACCTATAACCCCACATTGGAACCCATACTGGTTTTCAATGTAACAGACATTTTTCAGGTTATTTACTACGATGTGTGTGTGGTATATGCCCAGACTGTAAGCAGTTATGGCACTATTATTAACTGTATGTGTGTGAAAGAAGCCCATGATTTGTAGAAACTTTGTAACAGATTCACTCAGACATATGTAAACTATCTGCTTCAGACTATGCCAGGTAGCATGATTTTCTATTTGCGCCGCAGCATGTTAGCATTTACTCATTACTTTATTCTATATTTGTCAGGTTTTCATTAATTCCTTCACATTTAGGCTACGTCTACACAGCTTTCCTCTTCCACAAAAGCCTATGCAAATGAAGCGTAGATTAGCATATTGCCGTGCTTCATTTGCATAATTAATTAGGAGTCGTTTTTGCACAAGAGCCGTTCTTCTGCATTTCCTCTTGCGCAAGAGGGGGTTTTTTAGCAAAAACCTCTTGCGCAAAAAAGGCAAACAAGAGTCAGTTGACAAATTTGCTAATTAAAAAAAGAAGAAAGCATTTTGCTTTGTCTGAATACAGAAATATGTAGGACCTGACTATGAAAAGACAAAGCTATGGCTTGCTTTTGGCTGTTAGAATAGGTGTCATCAAGTACAAAGTAATAAAATGAGAGATGTGATCGTAGCCAAGGATAATGGAAAATTACAATTTATAGCTACCTCTGTGGTCTCTCATATAGTTGATATCATAGCTACTATTGGCAGCCATCAGACCAACAAGAATGTGTGTGTGTTTGTGTGTGTTATGGAGCAGTATTGTTCGGCCTTAGTTTGAAGGCACAAATTGTTCTGGGGATTGTTTTGATTTGTATGTTATTGTGAACTAGAAGATGTATCCAGCGCTGCTTGGGTCCTTAACTCAAATAAGTTTTGTTTTTCTTGATTTAAATCATTGTTCTGGGGTGGGGTTGAGAATGAGGGGTTCAGTATACAGGCTGCTCCGGAGAGAGAGGACAATCCCAGCTCTCTCTCATTGCAGCAGCTTCAAGCTAGGCAAGAAGTGCCTGTCCATGGCCACTACAGTTGCAGCAGGCACAGCTGGGGGAGGGGTGCATGTCCCCTACTCAGGGGACAGACAGACACGCAAACAAACTTCCTAAAATATTTAGTAAATAGCTGTCCCTTTCTACACCTCTGCCCCCTGTTGGCCCAATGGGGTTTTAGCTGTCCCGACCCCCACCTCTAGCCTCTGACTGCCCCTTGTGGGCATTCTGCAGTATAATTGTCCCTCCTGCCAGACCCTTCTCTTTCCCTTTTATAACAATCAAATTCCAAGCACAAACAAACCCTTACTTTATAAAAAGAAGCAGCTGCATACCTAATTTGGTGGTCCTAGTTCTTATCATTTAAGAGGAGTTCTTGAACAAACAGACTCACAAACGGATGGACAGATAGACTTCTAAAATATATAGTAAATTATGTATGTGTGGCCAAATTGCAGGCTTTTTTCCACCAATTATCCTATATCCTTGGGTTAATAAAAGAACATATTTTGTTTTACATAGCACCTTTCATCCCAATAGATTCCAAATACTTCACAAACAGATACACAGAGAGATCATTTCAACCCCTTACTCAATCACAACCCCTTACTCGTTGGATGCACCAAGTGTTTAGCAGTGTAGTTTTGTGCAGGAAATCAAGAATACCTGCTGTGAAAGTTGAAGAGTAGGAAGTAAAGGAGTTTGGTGTTAACAGGGAGTTTGGAGAGGGAGTTCTCCAGATAAAGGAGGAAGCTAATACAGGGAGGGAAGTGGTCTGCCTGTAATGTGTGTTTGTCTTTGGTATTTTCTTGAGGTCTGCTGAGCTTCTGTTTGGCTGGGTTTTTTTTTTCCTTTTTCTCCCCTTCCCTCCCCTCCCCTACCCCCCCCCCCCCCCGGAGTGTGTGCTGTGGCTGGCAGGTGGAAGCTGTGAGCTTCTAATCAGGGTTTGAAACCTCATTGGTTGAGCCTTAATCAGGGGGAGGAGCTATCCGGCAGTCTAGGGCATTATAAGGATTGAGTCAGCAACCAGGGGCTGTTAACAGGAAGTTTGGAGAGGGAGTTGGGAAGTGGGGTAGGAAGGGGGTAAAATACACTCACCATTCCTTAACATCTTTTCACTACACTCCTTCCCATGAAGGAGGCATTTAATAACAACTGAGGAATCACTCACAAGGAAAGCAGGTATGGATGGTGACAGGTCTGCTGTTGTTACCTGCATAGAATGTGCCATATTTATCTTCCTCCCAGAAGAAAGAACGGATTTCATCTGCGCTAAGTGGAAGAAAAAAATGTGGAAGAAAAAGTTAGAGGACTGGAGGCCCAAGTATCGATCCTACGTTCTATCAGACAGGATGAAGACTTCCTTGATAAAAGGCAGCATTTAATCCTGCAGGCAAAGCAGGCTGAAAAGCCAGTCAGGGCAGTAAAGGACAAGGAAGAAAACTGGCAGCATGTAACCTCTAGAAGGAGAAGACCACCAACTCAGGTATCCCCCATTCCTGTGGAGGTAAGTAACCACTTTCAGGCTCTCTCCGCAGGCACTGCGGCAGAGAATGCTTTGGCAGGCACCTCTCAGGGAAGAAATCAGAAGGGAACACCATCTACCAGAAGGCATGGGATGCGTAGTCCTAGACATGGGGATTCCACGACCACCCCCCCTAAAAGAAGAGGGGTGGTGGTGGTCAGGGACTCCCTCCTAAGAGGGACTGAGTCATCCATCTGCCGTCCAGGCCTGCAATCTCGAGAAGCGTGCTGTTTACCAGGAGCTCGCATTCAGGATGTGACAGAGTCTTCCGAAAGTGATTAAACCTTTGGATCACTACACCTTCCTGCTTCTCCATGTAGGAGCTAACGATACAGCCAAGAATGACCTTGAGCGGGTCACAGCAGATTATGTAGCACTGGAAAGAAGGATAAGGAATTTGAAGCGCAAGTGGTGTTCTCGTCCATCCTTCCGGTTGAAGGAAAAGGTCCAGGTAGGAATAATTGAATTTAGGAAGTAAATGCGTGGTTGCGCAGGTGGTGTCAGAGAGAGGGCTTTGGTTTCTTCGACCATGGGACTCTGTTCCGGGCACAAGGATTGTTAGGAAGAGATGGGATCCATCTAAGCACGAGAGATAAGAGCATCTTCGTGGGCAGGCTTGCAAATCTATAGAGAGCTTTAAACTAGACTCATTGGGGGACGGTGACCAAAGCCCTGAGGTAAGTGAGGAAGTCGGACACCGGGAAAAATCACAAGGAGGAACGAGCAGCAAAGGAGGACCCCTGATTCAGATGGAGAAGGCAGGGCGATCAACTCATTATCTAAGGTGTTTGTACACCAATGTGAGAAGCCTGGGAAACAAACAGGAAGAATTAGAAGCCTTGGCCCAGCTGAAGAACTGTGATTTGACTGGAATAACAGAGACTTGGTGGGATTGGTCCTGCCTTGGGCTGGACTTGATGACCTCCTGAGATCTCTTCCAGCTGTATGGTCCTATGATTGTATGAATAAAGAATAGAAACAACTATATATGAAATAAAAACTTACATAAATAAATTACAAAGATTTAGATATGTATATCTGCATATTTATTTGTTTTCCCTACATGTATTTAAATATTTTAGGAAAAATTATTGGACCCATCACCAGCAGGTGTTGGGGGGGGTCTCACTCTTGGCAAATTACTTGTGAGACAGCCTGCAACAGCAGATAACAGCAAGGGTGACTCTGGCTGCGCAGTCACCCCAAGACCCACTCAATACCAATCACCATATTAAGCATCCTTCATGATGATGTTATAGTCAGAATGGTTGAGAAGATCAGGGCAAACCCAATCTTACCATTGTACACAGACCTCTTCAACCACCCAAAAGTGCACTTGTCGAGGCACCCATTGTGCGCCTAATTGCCTTATCCGGATTTCTCCCCAACGTCCATGTGGCACGAAGAATAGTCTGCAGCCCACATCAGAAATGAGTCTTTTAGATGCCCAAGTATGTACTTGGCTATGATTTGCCATGCTGCTCATAGGCCCTTCTGAACCAATTACAAATGAGCCAGTGTCAATGTGCAGCCAGCCTTCATGCCTGGGACCAAAGAGAGGAATCTACACATGGTAGTGGCCAAAGACAGACAATGTCTCACACCACTGGATGACTGGGCTCTGACCAGATTTGATAGTGACCTGAAGGCTCGGCACTTCGCTGATGTCACTATTGCAAACTGGCTTGGCAAGCTCCACATCCAATAAGAAGACTTAATACCAAGAATGTCTTTGGAGCCAGGAGCTTCTGCATCATCAGGATCAGTGCCAGAGTTAATGTCACAAAGCTCATCGGCACCAACCATGCTGACATTGGTACCAAGAGGTCAGTAATGGGGGAAGTGCGGAACACTGTCTTAAGCCATATCTTGGTTACTCAATGATGAGACTGTGCTGAAGTATGTGCAGAAACACATTTTGGGCAACAAAATGCCTTTTGGCTGAGCAACCTAAAGAGTGTAACATAGACTTGCACTTTACTCTGGAAATGACATCCTTTCCCATGACTGGATGGAGGAGGTCTTGGCTGGACTGGGTTGTTGAAAGATTTGGTCTGATCAAGGGCTCCAGGAGAAAAAAGTTAAGCTTGTTTTCTGGGTCTTTTTGAGGAAGAAGCAACAGACTGAGCATCTATCAGGGATGTGACCCTCTCTGAGAAACTAAAAAAAGCACCGTGTGTGTCCATCATTAAACAAAATAACCACATCACAGGAGAGACTAGTTTTGAATACCAAAGATTCTGTTTCAGTCATAGCCACTAAATCCCAGTGCCACATCTCTAACAGAGAAAATGTATTATTTAAATGCCAAGATGTGAATAAGAGAAAAAGTTACATCAACTGTACAAACTAAGTAAGGGTATGTCTACACTGCAGAGTTTTTTTCAGAAAAACTATCGTTTTTCCAAAAAAAAAAAACTCTTCAATTACATTCACATTGGAATCACGTTCTTTCAAAAGAAAATGAGAAGTACAGAGGGGTTTTTCCAGCACTGGTAATCCTCTTTCTACGAGGAAGAAGCCTTTTTCCGAAAGAGCTCTTTCGGAAAAAGGCATGTATGCACGGAGAAGAGGGAGTTCTTTCGGAAGAAGAGGAAAGAGGAAAAAGCACAGGTGCCCTGGTGGCCACTCCATCCATACTAAATCACAGTTTAAATGCGAGATAGTGTGGATGCTATCTTTCCAAAAAAGCAGATGGCTTTTTCGATGCACTTTTGCAGTGTGGACGCTCTCTTTCAGAAGAAGTTTTTTCGGAAGATCTCTTTGGAGATGCTTCTTCCAAAAGAAGCCTGCAGTCTAGACATAGCCTAATAGAGAAGTCTAAAAAAATCCCACAGTGCTCAGAGTAAACTGTGTCTGAAGGGATTTGTCTCAATGCAAGTGGTAGTAAGAAGGAATAGAAACGGTGAGACTACGTATCTTCTTCATACTCTTGGATAGGGTGGCATGCAGGATTCAAGCACAGCCCCAAAACACTGCTGGCCAAAAGAATGTGATCTCAAGAGCACAGGGCACATACACATCAAAAGCAGAATCCATGCAAACAACAATCAAGAAAGAGAAATACCTGGGGTCTGAAATGGTATGAAGTGTCTTGATGCCTCAAACAAGTGAACAAACAACCCCCACCCCTTCTCTCAAAGGACCATTGCACAATATGTAACCGAGGCTTTCTAAACCCAATGTCCCAGAAACATGACTCTGCCAGACTGACAAACAGAAGAATCGGGACTGGCCAGGAGAACGTAAGTTAGTTCTGATTTTGAAACTTAAGTAGAATATACTTTCATCTGTAGTGAAGCACAAGATTAGAGTAGACTAAATACTCATATAAGCAGTCTGTTGTTTTAAAAATCCCCCCCCCACACTTTTTTTCAATCCTGTAAATAAAAATATTTTGTTTTAAGAAGGCTTTTGGTCAGTATCACTGGTCACAGTCCTGAAGGGAAGAAACTAAGGTGCCCAGAAAACAGTCAGCCTTGCAAGGTAATGTGTGGTTGGTAGTCACAGGGTGGTACATGTGAGTCCCAGTCTAAGAGTAATGGAATTCCACCTTCAGACATGTAAGGGCAAGAGGCCAAACTCCTGAAGCATGTGAGACCAGAAGGGAGGCAGAGGTACAGCTAGCCCTGTAACTAGGACAGGAACATTATAAGGATTCCTTATTAGCTAAACAACATACATAAGAGAGAACCCTTTCCCATATCTTTTGGAAGAAAATAAGAGAAAAACCTTTTAAACATAAGTCTATTCGTTTTTATTTTTACATGTTCTTTAGAAGTTAGCTGCACAATGTCATCCGTTTATTTTTACTACAAGGTGCACAGATGAGGGGAAAACAACACGCTCTCCCATTCTTAGTAAATACAGCCCTCTGCTGCCCAAAGTTGTAACATCCGCAGCATTGGTCATATTCACTTTTCCAGTGCTGTTATGTACAGTCATACTTGTTTGACTAGACCGCTTTTCATTTTAAAATTAAACATTGTAGAGCAAGAAATAAAAGGACTTCAATTTCCTGGCAACTTTGGCAGACTTCAACATTGAAAATGAAAAGAGTCTGGATGGATAGAGCCTTGTAAATCCTCCCAGTACATTTTTGTAGATATGGATGCAGATATAAGTTTTGTATGTAGAACCCTCCAAATATGTGGATATCCGCTTTATATCTGCACGTATCTGCATCCACGCATATCAATGCAGATATCCACTGCTCATTTTTACAGATACAGATACGGATGCAAATACAAATTTTGTGTCCACAGAATATTCTACAGCTGGATGAATATTCCGCATCCAGGCCATTATGGTACTTATGAGACCCTCTCCAAAACTTCTGTGTTTAATAATCATCTTTTTTTTTTAATCAACAATATAGGCCAGCAGTCAGCAACCTTCAGCACATGATGCATCGGGGTAATCCGCTGGCGGGCCACAAGACTTTTTGTTTACATTGAACAAACCCTCCACAGACAAACCCTCCCCCTGCCAGCTCTGAATACATTTAAAAGGCAGAGCCACACCAGGGTTAGCTCCCAGGGCTGAGGGCTAACCCTGCTGTGGTTCCCCCACTTATCGACTAATCAATGGAAATTCCATCAACTAGTCAATTCGTTGATTAAACTAAATTTAACATTCCTAGTGTATAGTCGATTACACAATTAACCTATAAGTCTGGGCTCCTCAGTTAATAATAATGACTGCACACACCCAGCCTTGATGTCTCTATATCAGAGGCAGTGTGGGGGGGGGGGGGGGAAGGTGGGAGCTGAGTCCTCTGGGGAACTGGCTTAAAAGCAGGCTCCCCACAAGCACTGGCTCCCATGGAGCCGCCTGCTCCCACCCCCGCTTCTGCCTCTGATAATCACATATTAACGATAATTTGTCATTATCATGATGATTCTCAAGGTTTACTCAGATGCCTAGTGCATTATAAGTGGAGATTTTAAATCATTTACAGGTATTTTTCAATACTGCTTTGCAATGTTCTTGTTTTAGTCACATATTCTGAGTTTTGTTGAACCTCTCTAGCCTGGGACTCTCTGGTCCAGCAACATCCATGGTCGAGCATCGTTAGGAACCCTTTGGGTGCTCGGGATGGAGCACTCACTGGGCAAAACTGGCACAGCAAGAACTTGGATCTTGCTAGACCACAGTGCTGGCCCAGCACCTGGAAATGGAGCCCCAAGGCTAAGTGCCTGGTGGCTGGAGTCAGAGCTCAGTGGTTGGGGCCAGAGGCCAGGAACACCCTCTGGCAGCTGGGAGTGGAGCCAGGGGTCAATGGCTGGAGTCAGCACTCAGCAGCCAGGGCCAAGAGCTGGAGCCTGGCGACAGGGGGCAGAAGCCTGGCGACAGGGGGCAAGAGCCTGGAGTCCAGAGTTCAGCAGCAGAGGGACCAGCATTAACCTCCACTAGTTTGGCAAACTCCCTGGTTTGGGGCCAGCCAGGTCTTGAGGGTGCCATACCAGGGAGGTCTAACCTGTACTATATTATGGTTTATTAATATTTGCCTGTGACAATGGCAGATCAGGTGCCAGTTTATGCCAAGGTTTTCATACCTCATCTGGATACTGATAAACAAAGTTGGAAGTAGTCTGTCTCAATTGTGTATTACTACTATTAAAATTGGTATTAGCGTTATAAAGATATGTTTAGACTTTATTGAATGCTGGTAAATCACTGCATGCAGTAATCTCATTTATAATAGGTATATCCCATATTATAAGGTATTATTTAAACATTTGCATTGTAAGCTTAACTGTATAAATCACTAGAAAGAGGAAAGAGACATCAGTGAGTGTGAAATACCAATCTCCAATCGGACATGTTATCTCATGACCCACCAAAAAGATCCACTGACACACCAGACAAACTATTGTGGAACAGCAGAGGACAAAAGACTGTCGATTGCTCCTGTTCCATCCTCCTCTTCCAATGAAGAAGAAAAGTGCAAGTGATTTTTTTCCCCAACGTCTGATTCTGCAATTGCAAGCAGACATGGGGAAGGAATAAGACTTGATCAATTTGTATCTCTTTGCCTCTAGGGGGCAAGATGTCTAGTCATAGACCAGGGATCCCCGATGCAGCATATACAAAAAAACTACAAATCCTCTGCCTAAAGGACATATCACATTTGCATAGTACAGAATTTTTTTTTTTTTTTAAAGAGTAGCATAAGAATGAAACTCATTAGTAGGTATATTAGTACAGGCAGTCCCCAACTTACGCGGATCCGACTTACGTCGGATCCGCACTTACTAACGGGGCTTTCTCGCCCCGGAGGTCGGGGCGAGAAAGCCCCGTTCGTAAGCTGCTCCGGTGCCCCTGGTCTGCTGGAGACCGTCTCCAGCAGACCAGGGGCACCGGGCGGGTTCCCGCGCTTCTGAGGCTTTGCCAGAGCAAAGCCTCAGAGGCGCGGGGAACCGCCGCTGCTGCCGCTTCAGTCTGGGTGCCTGTGGTCTGTTGGGGACCATCCCCAGCAGACCACAGGCACCCAGACTGAAGCGGCAGCAGCAGTGGTTCCCCACGCCTCTGAAGCTTTGCTCTGGCAAAGCCTCAGAGGCGCGGGACCCCCCCGCGGCTGCGGCTTCAGTCCGGGTGCCTGTGGTCTGCTGGGGATGGTCAAAGCCTCAGAGGCGCGGCACCCCGCTGCCGCTGCGGCTCTGCTCCCCGTGTCCCTGGTCTGCTGGGGGGGGGGGCAGCTAGTGTGCTCCCCCCCGCCAGCAGACCAGGCTTTTGTTTTGGACTCTGGGGCAGAGCAGCTGGGGCGCTGCCGATTGGTCCTGCAGCGCCCGCTCTGGGCACTACTGGACCAACCCGGCAGCACCCCAGCTGCTCTGCCCCAGGTCCTGATTCAGCCGCTGCTGGTCAGTTTCAGCAGCGGCTGAATCAGGACACCTGGGGCAGAGCAGATGGGGTGCTGCTGGGTTGGTCCAGTAGCACCGGGTGCTACTGGAGCAACCCAGCAGCACCCCTGCTGCTCTGCCCCAGGCGTCCCCAAGTCAGCTTCTGCTGAAACTGACCAGCGCTGACTACAGGAAGCCCCAGGCAGAAGTTGCTCTGCCCCGGGCTTCCTGAAATCAGCTGCTGATCAGTTTCAGCAGCAGCAGACTTGGGGACACCTGGGGTTCTTAAGTTGATTCTGTATGTAAGTCAGAACTGGCGGTCAGTTTCAGCAGTGTCTGAATCTGGACGCCAGTTCCGACTTACATACAGATTCAACTTAAGAACAAACCTACAGTCCCTATCTTGTACGTAACCCGGGGACTGCCTGTATACATGCTTTAATCTTGTAAATAGCTCTTCTTTTCTTTTTCCTGTTAAATCTTTAGTGTGGATGTAATAGTACAACTGTTTAAATGTTAACTGATAAGCATTAGTCTATCGGTTACCATAACGGTTACACGTCAGATCCTGGCTCTGCTCCCAAGGAGTTGGCTGCTACCCTGCATTGCTGGCTTTGTATCAGAGCCCACGGTATGGGGCGGAGGCTCCTTGGGAGCGGGAGCAGGAGCCAGAAACCAGCTTAAAAGCTGGCTGCCGGTGAGCACTGGTTTTCAGGGAGGCGGCTGCTGCCCCACACTGCAGGCTCTGCTGTATAAAGCTTATACTGCAGAGCCCGCAGCACAGCCAGCTCTCCGGGAGCGGGGCCAGCAGCTAGAAGCTGGCTCCCAGCACACACTGGCTGCTGCTGACTCTGCTCGCAGGGAGCCAGCAGCGCTGCAGGCTCTGCAGTATAAGCTTTATATTGCAGAGCCCACAGCGTGCAACCGCTGAGATTTTCAGTGGTTACACAGTCCCTAATTAACTGCTTTTTAACATCCCTAATCTTTATACAGTTTATTATAAAATTGGCTGCAAGAGTTATTTCTTCTATAAAATCTAAGGTGCAATTAACCTGCAGTAAGTGACTAGTCTTTTGGGACTAATAGTAATCTAAATATTGCTGTGCTCTTTGATGTCAGAGTCTACCTATCACAACAGTAAGCTTGCCTTGGTGGCAAGATACAAAGTACCTAGTATCCAACATAGACGCCATATTAAGGTTGTAAGAGTGCTTGAGGAGTTTTACACTTGGTAACTGGTTGGTGAATCTAGGGACAGCACTGATAACCGTTTTGGGGTTTGTCCCGTGCTTTTACAATCTGTCTTAAGGTTGGTACTAGCACTCGAACTACAGCAGGATAACTAGAAAGACTTTTTATATTAAAAGCCATGGGAAGAGATTTTTTTGCTAGCAAATCTTCCCCTCCATGGAGCAACCGCATCAGAAGGTCATCACCCTTAAAGCTTGAAAGAACTACAAGAAGGCCAGAAATTCTGCTCCCACACTGCCTGTTCCTTCTCACTCTCACCCATATTGTGGCACAGGACCTGAAGAGGTATACATTGGAACATTAATGCAGCTTGGCACTAGTCAATTAATCCATTCACAGATAATTTGTATTTTAAATCTGAAGCCAGAAGGCTTCAAAGAGTAAATTCAAAGAGTCTATGATTTCAATTAAATCACATGGATAATGAGGCCAAGCAAACTAGAAATGGAGGCTAATTCTCCCCATTAGTACAATTCTTACTAGCATTAATTGGGACTTATGCAGGTTCAGCAATGTGAGATACCCTCCTCCTGGTCCAATCCTGCAAATACTTGATCACAGCACAACCACAGAACCATTTGGCTCCAAGCTTGCAAGCTTACACAATTTACACATGTAAATTTATGAATTAAAAGACTTATCTGCACAATTGCTAGACTGTAGAGTTAAAAGGGGAAAGCATCGTGTTAAAAACCTAACTTTTAAAAAACAAAGTTTCCTTATTAAAAATATCACCATGTTAGTTCACAAAGACTATAATTTTTTTATTGTTATTTTAAAACTCCTTGTGTTATTTTAGCATGGGCAGCAACAAAAAGCATCAGGCTGATTAGCTTCACTTTTGTTTCTGTTGCAAACACTGTTTTTAAAAAATAACGACAGCTATTTCTACAGGCTTTTCTGTTTTCTAAAATTCAAGTAAATTGAACATAAGTTAAGTTTGCAGCCAAAATGTACCCTATATGTGGGAAATACAGATGCAAGGGGTGATGCAAGGGGTGCATACAGGTGCAAGGGGTGATGCCCCAGATTTTGCTCCCTGCTTCAAGGTTCCAGCCACCAGCTTGTGCCGGTGGGGGGGGGGGGGGGAGGAGAGGCTGTGTGGGTGGGTGGGTGGGTGCACGCGCATACCTGAGGTCCCAGCTGCCAGCTCCATAGGGTTACCAGGTGGCTTAAAAAAAATACCAGATACACTGCAAGAGGGGAGCAGGGCTGCCTGGGAAGATGTTAGGGGGGGAGGGGACAGGCTGGCGGGAAGCAGGGCTGGTGGGGGGGTGTCGGGGACAGTGGGGCTGGCCGGAGGAGATCCAAGGGGGGGGCAGGGGGCAGCGGGGCTGGCCAGTGGGAAGCACGTCTAGCCAGAAAGGGGTCGGGGGAGCAGAGCTGGCCGGGGGAGATCGGAAGGGGGCGGGGAGAACCAGTCAGCGGGAAGCAGGGCTGGTCGGGGGAGATCAGGTGGGGGTGGGGGACCGGCTGACAGGAAGCAGAGGTGGCTGGGGAGAACTGGCCGGCGGGGAGCGGGACCGACCGGGCACACACAGATCCCAGGGCACTGCCCGTCCTGTGCACAGTCCCTGCAAAGCATGAGCAAGTCTGGCCCCGGGGATTCCCTCCTGACCTGGCCCCACCTGCCTTTGCGTAGTTGCATACTGCCTGGTAGACAGTTTGCAACTAGGTACTGATACCCCTAGTACTGTAATAATAAAACTAACCTAATTAGAAAATAGCAGACATTTTGTGTGTCCGGTATTTTCTTAAATTTTTTTCCCCGGACAGAACCTTCAAATACCAGACTGACCAGTTCAAAACCGAACACCTGGCAACCCTATAGCTCAAGGAGGTCAAGACCACCAACCCCGCTGCTTCTGGGGGTCCCAGCTGCCTGCCCCACAGCTCTGCTACAGGCTCCAGTACCCTGACCATTGGCTCAGCTCAGCACCTGAATCCTAAATTGTTCCAGCACCACTGAAATGTACTTTATAGTGTGTTCCTTTAAATCAGGGCTACTCAACTGTGGAAGCCATGGGGGCCACAATGATACTTACAGCACATGCCAAGGGCCGCATCTTAAGTGTGGTTGCATATATATGCAAATATATCAAAACAGCTTCTTTCACACTGACAGGCATGAATACAAAGATTAATGCAGGACTATACAACATACAGGCCCCATTTAAGTCAATTCTGCTGATATTAATAAAATGAAATATCTACCTGATTTCCACCCATATGACAGCACGTTTAAGGAGCAATGACAGTCCAAGAATTTAACTACTAAAACACATATAAAAACGGAACACCATTATATTGACAACTTTTTTGTTCTGGTGCTCACCTGCAAGCTGCATGTTGTGCCCTGCGTAAAGCCAACCCACACCATGGGCTGCAAACCAACAGGCCACAGGCGGTCCACGGGCCATGTGTTGAGTAGCCCTGCTTTAAATCATGTTTTCAAGCTAAATATTAAGCCAAAAGCAGAAACAACCATTTTTTATCTTTGGTCAGTTTTTCCCAGTCACCTCATATATCATTCCTCTTTTTCTTATGGATATGAAGTTTAAAATTAGTTTAAATACATACAATACTGTCTAATACTGGAATGTTTCATACATTTTTAAAATCTAGAGTGTTTACAGGTTGAACCTCTCTAGTCTGACAGTGCCTGGTCCAGCAACATCCATCATGATTTTAGTTAGCCAGATATCTGCTTATCGTGGTGAGGCCAAGTTTCTTAGCACTGTCCCTCCCTGCCCCAAGCTAGGACCACGGATAGAGTTGGCTGTGGAGCCCCAGAGACGCAGCATAAGGGCATGTGCCATCCCAGTGGCAGCACAGGGGCCAGCATCTGGGACCCTGGGGCCAGCATCAGTGTCCCCGGGCAGTGGTTGACCTCCCAGGGTCCGGTGAACTCTCTAATTTGGCACTGGTCAGGTCCCAAGGGTGCTGGACTAGAGAGGTTCAGCTTATACTGAGAGGGTGTGTCTAGACTACATGGCTCTGTTGACGGAGCCATGTGAAGAAGTTTACTCGACATAGTCAATGAAGCAGGGATTTAAATGATCTCCGCTTCATTAAAATAAAAATGTCCACCACGCTGTGCCGACAATCAGCTGATCCGGCACAGCATGGCAGTTTAGACATGGTGCGGTCGACAGGGGAAGCCTTTGTCGACTGCTCCTGTAAGGCTCGTGAAACGGGAAGCCTTGTCGACCGCGCCGCGTCTAGACTGCCACGCTGTGCCGGATCAGCTGATTGTCGGCACAGCGTGGCGGCCATTTTTATTTTAATGAAGCAGGGATTATTTAAATCCCCGCTTCATTGACTATGTCGAGTAAACTACTTCACATGGCTCAGTTGACGGAGCCATGTAGTCTAGACATACCCAGAGATTTATACAGATGTTTATTACTGTTGAGCAGAACTCACAAAAATAACTTCTGCTAAGTGTAGCACAATAACTCTCTGAATTAAGCTAATAAGTAACAAACAAGTTCCCATATCAGAATATTTGTGAACTTGGAGCCTGTAATTAAAAACTGCTGCCAGTTATGTCAGCCCAAATCAGTACCGACTGGCACTTGTTACCATCTTACTGAGACCACTTATAGATTAACATTCAGTTTATCCTTATCCTACTTACACGCAGTGGAACGATAACAATGTACAGGGAGTTTTCCTTTGTTTTGCCCAACTTTCCTCACCATAGAAAAATATAAATACAGTAGAGATTAAATTCAATCAATTCCTCTATGGCGGGGTATGGTCACAGAAGACCCCTTGGGGGTGCCTCCCAGAGTGCTGACACCATCACTGCCACTCGCCTTCCTGATCTCTGGGGCTTCTCAACTCCCAGTCCTGCTGGGCTAGCTCTGCTGGTCAACCCCAGCCAAGGCCCCGAGCTGAGATCCCTGCTCCTTACCCTTCTCCCCCTCCCCCCCCGAAGCAGTACAGACACAGCTTTAACAATAAAGGGGAAATGTGCACACTGATGGCTTCCCCAGGTAATAACTGTTTACACTGGGTTTGATAGAAAATAAAAGCGATTTTATTAAGTACAAGCAATAGGATTTAAGAGGTAATAAGTGAGAACAGGCAGCGCAAAATACATTACAAATCAAAAGAAATAAAAACACTTAGCTAATTCTATTCTGAAACCTCAGTACAAACTTTTTCAAACTCACACTAGAACCTCTTTTCCAGCTGCCCCTCCAAACCAAGGCTGTCTCCCCATCCTGGAGTCTTTGGCTCCTTTTCTCATGTGCAGCCCACCCAAAAGACAAAAAACTCTTACCTTCCTGTTCTTTTTAAAGAACTCCCTCATTGTATAGGAAGTCACCTGGCCACTCCCTACCAACCGCTGCTAAGCCTTAAGGACAAAAGGCTATTTGTATATGACTGCCCAGACACTGAGGCCTCCCTTTATCACTTTCATTCACACATTTAAAAATCATAAAGTATTCCCTACTCCATATGTGTAATTTTACACACAAGACTGATACACACGTCTAAATAAGATAAACAGAACCAGCGAATCATGACATGAAGATTGACAGGTTACATGAAATAATTTGCTCAAAGCACCTTTGAGTTATGTATATGCACGTCCTTGGGGAGGTCCACCACATCCTCCTTAACTTTCGTTTCCATATCCAGCATTGTAAAGCTGTATCCATAGTGTGTGTGTGTTTCATTTTCCTTTCAAACACATTCAGCAGTTCCCTCAATGGTCAAGTAAGCAATTGAAACAGATTAATACTGAAGCTATTCCTATAAAGGGGTAATTTAAAGGAGGAATGCTGGTACAGGTTGAACCCTCAGGACCTGACCAATGCCAAACCAGAGAATTTGCTGAACCACAGGAGATCAATATTGTCTAGAAGCATTACCAACACTTTCATTGCTTACTGAGCTCTTAGAAGACTTGAGGTGTAAATTAGAGCTAAATAACAACACTGAACACCGAGAGCCAGGACTGATAGCTGTAAATAATTATGGGACCAAGGGAAACTTGCCTATGCCCATTATAAGTGGACATCTCACTAACTAAAATCATGCCAGACCAGGGAAGTTGCTGGACCAGAGTGTGCCAGATTAGACAGGTATAGGATACCAGCACAACACCTGTAGTATGCTGTGACAACTATACTGGAAAAGATGCACTTTGTGCAAGTATAATAAGCCATCCATAAACGGAACAAACTGTACTGGTATAAACTCAAACAATCTTAGGGAATGGAGGAGAGAAGCAGGATAAGGAGACAGGAAACACACACAGTTGCTGCAGAAGAGATGCAGGGTAAGAATACAGGAAACACATGGTTGCTGGAGGACAGAAAAAGGATAAGCACACAGGAAACGAGGTTTCTGCTGATGTATCAGAGTTTTTCTTTACAAAAGGTTTAAAACCCCCAACAGATCAGATTTTACACACATACACACTTTTTAAATCAAACTACATGGGGCTGTGTCTACACTGGCGCGACCTTGCACAAAAGCGGCTGCCCTTGCGCAAAAACTTGCTGCCTGTCTACACTGGCCGTGTGTTCTTGTGCAAGTAAACTGACATTCTAATGTATGAAATCAGGGCTTCTTGCACCAGAGCTCCCGCTCAGGAATAAGCCCTTTTGCACAATTGTTCTTGCGCAAGAGGCCAGTGTAGACAGGCAACATGAATTTCTTGCTCAAGAAAGCCCTATGGTTAAAATGGCCATCAGAGCTTTCTTGCACAAGAGAGCGTCTACACTGGCATGGATGCTCTTGTGCAAAAGCATATGACAGTGTAGACGCTCTCTTCTGGAAGAGTTTTTGCAGAAGAACTCTTCCGCAAAAGAGTTTTCACGTGAGAATGTGCCAGTGTAGACATAGCCCTAGAGTTCCAAGTTAGTGTAGCTGAGCAAAAGAAATAATATACTGCATATCTTTAAACTTCAAGTGACTTAAGAGTTCATTCCTTTCCTAATACAGCTAGGAAGTTGGAACCTGTGATTAAGGTCTCTAAGGGTATGTCTACACTGCACAGCTATTTTGGGATAGCATGCCCAAGGTATTTCAGCATTCCAGTAACCCTCGTTCCATAAGGTTAAGGGATGTCTTGAAATAGCACGCTATTTCAAAATTTGGCGCTGTGTAGACATGCCAAATTTCAATACAAGTTATTTTGAAATAGATTCGAAATAAGATATGCAATTTGCGTAGTGCAAATTGAGCAACTTATTTCGAGTTTAAGGTGCTGTGTAGATGCACCCTAACTGTGAATGTATAAGCTACATACAACACAACAGTACAAGGGATGTTAGGTATCGTATAATTGAATAGTCGTGTAACTGCATGAAATCTTAGCAGTTACACTACTATTTGATAGTCCTTGGGGCCGGGACCAGCAGCCAATGTACTCCCAGCCCCACTCCCTGGGAGCCCTCTGACACACTGTTCTGTTGCTTCTGATACAGAAGCAGCAGCACAGAGTGGCAGGTGGTTTTGTTACCAAACCAGCACATTTTGCAGGGGTCATTTAAAGTTCATTTGGATTTTTCAGGAGTGCATGAACTTGTAAAAGAGTTCAGTATCAGGGTGTGATCTCTGGTGAAACATGCCAATGTAGTTCACTGTAATTGAAAGTAGCAGTGGATTTTGCACATCCCTAATTATTAACTACTGAGTTAATACACTGAGAAAGTATTTATGATTCATTTCCCAGAATACTCATTTTTTCTCATTTTTTTCTTTCCAGGAAGTGGTATTCTTGTAAAGTTGATTTTGTTTTTAAGCCATGACTGATGGCTGGTGTCAATTTAATTCAAAACTAGAAGCTATAATCACTTATTTGCTTTCTCCAGTCTCAGTTTACATTAGTTTAATAATGGTGATAAGTGATTTACAATTGTGTTCCCAAAAGAAGCTTTGATTAGAGTACTTATGATAGCAGAACCTTGTTTAATTGAAATTTGTCTTTGAAGACAGCCAGTATACTCACTGTTCTCAAGAACCCGAGCATTATTCTTCAAATAGACCAAGAGACATTATGCTATTAAATGCAAAGTGAGCTAAATTCAATAATTGGGATTGGCATATGGGATCAGATCAGTGACTAATGTAGTCTGGTAGGCTACGTCTAGACTACATCCCTTTTTCGTAAAAGGGATGTAAATTAGACGTATCGCAATTGCTAATGAAGCGGGGATTTAAATCTCCCCCGCTTCATTAGCATAAAAATGGCTGCCGCTTTTTTTCGGCACGGAGCTTTGCCGGAAAAAAGTGCCAGTCTAGATTTATAGTGTAGACTTGGCCCAAGACTTTCAACTATGAAGTTTCCCAGTGTCAGCCAAGAAGGCAGCCATCACATACAGTATGAGTTGACCATCTTCAGAGCAATCCTTAAATTGCTATGAAATATACCGTCTCAAGTTTTGCTTTACTATATCAGTAAGATAGGAAGAAGAGATATTTATAATGCTCTTGGATTTTAAAAATCCTTTTTCTGTATCAAAGTAACTGACCACTATAAGTTTTCAACAGTGCTCTTAACATTTCAGAAACTGCAATGTATTAGGTCTTCTCTCCCTAATCTTTGTGAACGTTCCATTCACTTGGCATGTCAGAGTGACGAAAAACATAATCACCATGTCTGTGCATTTATAAACAAAATACCACTCAGGGCAGCTTAAAAGCAGTGTCAGATTTTACCTGCTGAGAGCTTGCCATAATAAACATTTCACAAATGGTTGCTTTGGCTCCCTAGGTTACCCATCTGCATTACAAGAAAATAAAAGCATATATGTGAGAAAATTTTTAATACATTATACATCCAGAATTAAATTTATAAAAATGCTACAAAAGATCTAATACAAATACATACATGCTGAAATATAAATAAGGTAACAAATTCTGATCCTAAACACAAACCTAGGTAACAGAGCTTTCTGCAAGAGTCTTGGAAAAGAAACAGACAGACAGGGAGCTAATATAGTCAGTGGGCAATAAGAGAGGCTATAGCTCCCTATGCTGAGTTCTGGGCCCAAGGATCCATGCTTGGGGATGTTAGATGCAGCTATATGATTACTAAAATAAATGTAACAATTTTAAGCTGTTACACGGTTATTAAAATTTTCCCCCCTGTAGGCGGGGCCAGCAGTCAGTGCGCTTCCAGCCCCGCCCCCAGGGAACCCCTGCCACCCCATGCTGCTGCCTCGGTATTACCTTCCTGCACAGAACAGCTCTCGCCTGCCATCCTACGCTACTGCCTCTAATACAGAGGGTGTTGCAATTAACTGGGACCGCTAACCAATAAGCATTCATTTATAAGTTAAACGATTAGCTGGATAGCCACTAACATCCCTAGTCCATGCGTAGACTTATTCTTAAGACCACTCTGTCATTCCTGCCCATGTTCTCACACACTTTTGCCTCTTTCTCAAATCTCCAATCAAAGCAAGGAAGGATTATTATGGAGTTTCCCAGCACAGTTCCTCAAGCAGCTTGTCTCCCTGAGCCCTCTGACAATGGAAATATTCTGGTACAGAATACAGCATTTCTGCTACATTCCAGACCAAGCATGTCCTCTGGGGGTATCACAGAATTAAGTCCTCTCTTTTGAACAATTTTCTTTTTTTGGGAGCAACTCAGGATTCACATCCAGAGTCAGTAAATGCAAGCTGCACAGAGTTTTCTAAAACAAGAGGATTAAACATACATTTAAACTTGACTCTGGAAGCTTTCTTCCTCTGCTAAAAAGTCCATTTTGTGTATGTGAGACGCTAAGGTTAGCAGCTAGATCACCCTCATATTAACAATTTGAGCAGTCTTCTTTCTTGACATTTGCGGGTGTGTGCTGCAAAAAATGATACATGAGTCATCTGCTCCAGACTCTGGGTCTGCTCTACTGGATCTTTATCCATTTCCTGATTAGCTTTCGGGATTTTAGTCCCAATACAGCTGTTTCCATTGTAATAATTCTTACAACACAGGCTGCTCTTTTTATGGGCACAGAAGTACATTGAGCAAGTCATGAAAAAGTTACGTGATGGGGGTGTGGACTTGGAGATTTTTTGTTTTGTTTCTAGTGTTCTAAGTAGAAACAAGGAGGCGTCCTGTAGCACCTTAAAGACTAACAGATATATTTGGGCATACGCTTTTGTGGCTAAAAAGTTTTTTATAAATACAGAGTAGCACAGCTACCCCTCAGACTTGGGGACACATTTCCATCTCGTCATATTAAAATATTGTCCATTTACCGCAGTTATCGTAGAATGTTACATGCATCTTCTTTGTCTCTTCCAGACACTTCTCTACCATTGCAATGAAACATCACCGGAAATCAACTTATTTAAGGACTTTTGCATAAAAAAATACTCTATATAAATCATCAAGAAAGACTGAATCTGTAAATTACTGTTTTATCATCCCATGTGTACATATTCTGGTCACATATCCCTCCATTACTGTGTATCTTTTATGTATCTGCAATAAAACTGCACTTAAGCAGTTTTGTTCAAAAAGTGATCCATCTTAACATTGATAGAAGCAAGTTATGGAAGAAGTATTGTTGAGCATGTTTCTACTCAAACACTTTTCTAAGCATGGAATAGTTTTTCTTCAATAAGTAGTCAAACTTTGCAACATTAGTACAATGGCTTCAGTTAATTTTTAATTAAATAAAACATGTCATTAATCTGTACACTCTCCTCAAATCAAGCTAGAGTTCAGTTAATTTGTCATGGCTCAGCCAAAGAGAAATGTTCAATGTAGCATGAAGGAATTTAGCACCACTAGTTGCATCCTCATTAAAAGGAAACGTGTGGCTAAATCCCAGTGCATTCTGTTAAGTATCAGTTTACTATACTGAGTACCACCTCTTTGCTAAGAATAACAACCTCATCTACCCATCAATATATAGTTAACTTTCAGCTGTCACGTGTATTTTGAACTCAAAGCTTCCTTGTGCTTTAACTATTGTCTTCACAATATTTAGAAGTTACTGCTTTATGTATGTTGTAGGTGCAAAACACGACCATTCTATTTTGGCAATTTTGCCTCAGGAACTGCTTAATGCCAAATGGCAGAGAGAATAAAGGGTGCATGGGGATTTATCAGGATCCTGTGTGATGTGATGTCAACCTAATAATGCACTAAAGGGTAGCATGGTGAGGTTTCTACTAGGTTTGTCAGATATTGTGTATTTTAGTAATCGTGAAGCCACAATTTTTTGCGGTTACACATTACTAAAATACTCCCCAGGGGCAAGGGAGGCAGCCTGTGTGCTCCTGGTCCCAAACCCAGGGAGCCCCCATCTATCCCACACTCCTGCCTCTGGCAGCAGCGTGGGGTTGCAGCCAGAGCCAGTCCATGAGGGGATTTAGTTTTAAAAAAAATCAGCTCCCTGCACAGACTGGCTCCCACATGCAGATGTGCACAGGGGGCCCAAGTTCCCCGCAGACAGAGGCAGCATCCCAAGGAGCAGCCTCTGTCTGTGTCAAGCTCAGACCCATCGCAGAGCCTGCTCCAGCATCCCACCTGCCCTCCCCCACGCTGAGCCGGGGATCAGCTATGCGGCTGCTTTGAAACCTCAAGGAGGCGATTCAAAGGGGCAGCTGCCACACAACTGATCCATGGCTCAGCTGTGAGGCGCTGCACCTTTGAAACTCCAAAGCAGTGTTCAAAGGGGCAGTGCCATGGAGCCCAGGGTCAGCTGAAGAGTCCACAGCTGACCCCGAATTCTGGGGAAATGCAGCGCCAACCTATGGTCAGCTGGGGAGTCCATAACTGACCCCGGGCTCCACAGTGCTGCCCCTTTGAAATGCCAACTCACTGTTCAAAGGGGCAGCACCCCACAGCTGATCCCCAGCTCAGCTGTGTGGCGGCTGCCCCTTTGAAACACCACCTTGGCATTTCAAAAGGGCAGCACCATGGAGACCCATGTCAGCTGGGGTCTCCCCAGATGATCCCAGGCTCCACATGGCATTTCGGCAGAACCCAGGATCAGCTGGGAAGTTCCCAGCTGACCCGGGATTCTGGGGAAGTGCCGCACGGAGCCCGGGATCAGCTGGGGAGTCCCCACGTGACCCCAGGTTTCATGCGACATGCAGCGCAGCATGAAGCCCAGGGTCAGCAGGGGGTCTGAGTCCCCTGCTGACCCCGGGCTACATGGCTTTGAAATGCACAAGAACCCCCACTGGGGACTCTTGTACATTTCAAAGCAGGCACACCCCGTGCAGCCTGGAGTCAGCAGGACTTCCCACTGGCTGCACACAGAGTTCCACATTTCTCCTTTGAATGTACAAGAGCTCCGGGGGGTGGGGGGGCTCTTGTACATTTCAAAGGAGGAATGCAGAAATACCTATCGACTAGTCGATGGAAATTTCATCGACTACTCAACTAGTCAATTAACCACAATTTAACATCTTAAACGTGTACTGGCTCCCGCCTGCCTCCCTCACCCTCTGCACTGGTGTCTCTATCAGAAGCTGGGGGGGGGGGGGGCAGGGAAGCAGGCAGCTCTGCAGGATCCAGTGCTCATGGGAAGCCAGTTTTTAAGCTGGCTCCTCCAAGCACCGGCTCCCTCCTACCCCTGCAATGCTGCCTCTATGTAGACAGCAAGGAGGGGAGGCAGCTGGCTTCATGGGAACCAGCACCTGCAGGGAGCCAGCTTTAAGCTGGCTTCTCGTGGGCACCATCTCCTGCCTCCCCCTTCCTTGCTGTCTCTGATACAAAGGTAGCAAGGTGGGGTGCATATATTCATTTGCTTAGGCTTATCAGTTTATCATTTAAATGACTATACGCTAACATCCCTAGTCTCTACAAATACGCAGGCATACTGGTCATCTTGATAACTGTGAAATGTATGAACAGGTAACATATGTATTTATATTGGAAATCATGGTCTTAAAGATCTTGACGTAAAAAACAGGTCATCAAGAGGTAATCAGACTCAGACAGACTCTGTTCAGGCAGGACATAGGAGACACACCTCTCTCTCTATCTGGTTAGGTGTGCATTATATCTCTCATGAGATAAGCCTATCTGCAAGCAGAGCCAGCTGCTTATTAAAATACTGCAAAGTCAACAAGAACAACCAGCAGGAAGTGTTCTGTTTATGAATAACAATCAAAGGACCATTGAGAGATATATCTGGGATTTCAAAGAGAGGGGAATCTTTCCAAGGAGGAGACAAGAGGATTGCGTGAACCAATGACCACAGCAAAGTCCGGTCAGCATATACTGGATGGATTTGGGGTAAGATTTTGTACTATAGGACATGACAATGTTAAGTAAATTAAGGCTCTGGGAAGCATATTACGATTTTATTTTATATAACAATTTGTTTCCATTAATTCTACTTACTTCACAAATTTCTGTTCTTTCTTAAATAATTTTTTTTTTTTTTTTTTTACTCAAAACATATCTAAGGATTGTGTATTGAGCAGAATAGTGATCCTGTAGTGTCACTTGTAAGCTGCTCTATATTCCTTTGAAAGTAGCAGAGATGTAAACTCCATGAGTGTCCAGTAGAACAGAAGCTAAGAACTCCAGAGCAGTGTTTCTTACACTTTTTAAGATGGAGGAACACCAAACAATATTTTCTTTTTTATGAGGAACACCAAGGATTTTTTGTTGAGCAAAAAAAGAGGCTGGGGAGAAGCTATTGAGCAAAAAACTTGGGGGTTGAGCCATGCCTGTCAGTCATTCACCTGTAAAGAAAAAGCAAGGCCTCCAGAAGCCTGGAAGGCAGTACAATGCATATGTTGCCAGAGGCAAGTGGTTTTAGAGAACTGCCCCACAGCACACAGGGACATGACATCTAATTTGTTCTTGAGTAAATGGCTAGAACAGAGGTGGGGAACCTCAGTTTGCCTGGATCCAACCCCCGAGGCTCTGGACTTCCCCCCAGCATTGGGGACTCTGCACTGGCACTCCCCATCATCCCACTGCAGAACTGGAGCACACAAAGTCTACTAGTCTACCTCCCCATCCTCCCCACCCAAGCTCTGGTGTGCTAAGAAAACGTGGGTAATGTCTCTCTCCTTCTCAATCAGAGGCCACACCAGTGAGGGGATTTGTTCATTTGTGTTTCTCACTTGTATGCAGCTCTCAACTGGTTTTTCTGTGGGTCAGCAGCCCCCAATCCAAAAAAAGTTCTCCACCCCTCGTCTAGAATAACAAAGAATCAGGCCTGTTAAATGTATGAAGTATACCATAAAAATGATGTATAATCCACATATGATTTGCACTAAATTATGTCCTTTTGCAATCATCACTTGGTGGTTTCAGACACCGAGAGTGTCTAGTAGCCAGATTTTGAGAATATAGAAAATTATTCAGAATTTGCCTCAAGCATAAACAAGCAATTAATTTCTGCGTGAACATCCAAACAGTTTAATTGTAGTTAGAGAAAACGTTCTTTAACTCCAGTCTATACCTCTAGAAACTTTCTAGTAACTAGTTTTTCCACTGTTGTTGGAATTGGATTACATCAGATTTACTACCAACAATTTTGTGATTGAGTTTGATACAGGTGAAAGTGAGGGACTCTGAACTGCTTTCTAGCCTGTTACAAGGAAAAAATGGTTCTGACCCAGGACTCACTTTTAGCTAAGAGATAAGGGTGTAAGATGCCACATGGGGAAGCAAGGAAATATTTTTCTTTCCCGTATATCCTTTCTGACTGAGCATTTTCTGCCCACTTGAAATATGCAAGTGGAATCCAAAAGCTCTATGATATATGGATTACATCTGCTGTAGTAGGAGAGTAGGTAAATGCTGAATGCTAAGAGGCTGCAATGACAGTGCAGGTATGTCAGGGGGCATTTCTGTCTTCCTGGGGACAGGAGGAGAACGCAGATGGTGAGTGGGGAGATAGAAGATGAGAACCAGCCAAGTACAGCTTGGAGAAAAAGATGGAAAGCCAGTCACACATCTCTGCCTGTAGTAAAGGGAGTACAGATATTTTTATTGAAATACTGATGGGCAGCTAGATATTGGAGAACAAGAATGAGGATTAAAGCAAGGTGCTAAGGGTAGAGAATAGCAGGGGAGGTGATAGCAAGGGAGAGATTAAAAACTGGGAGGTTGCAGATTTGTGTTAGTGCTACTAATTGTAGTGGTACGGTGAGGTTTTCCTAGTTCAGCGGCTACTACTCCCATACTGGGCAAATTATTCAGGCCTTTATATGAAAAGGGAACTTCAGAAGTATTCCATAGATCACTTTTTGGACAGCGTGGGGTGGCCCTGTCACTTTTTCTTCCCAGCTACATCCCAAAGTCAGATCCAGGATCAATAGTGGAAAGAAGCAGATAAACATTTACAGTAGAAACAGCAAGATGTAACAGGAAAACTGCTTTCCTTCTCCTCTTCACAAGCTTTATATTTATCCAAGTGAATGTTCCCCACAGTACTTAACTCATAGGGGACAGTAAGTCAAAATGATATACGTCCAACATAAACAGATTTAAGTATAACCACACAGAGCTTCAACTAAATTTATTTAGTAAATAATCCTACAGAAACTGATGCAAATTAGATGTGATTAGATAATCTGGGGGCAAAGGGGAATTCCCATATTTGATGCTGTCATCTAAAAACAGTTTTCTGCAAGATTGGGCTGATTGACAAGAAATTTGAGTTTACTCTAATGTTTTAATCTTCCCAAAGAAAGAACACAGACACTTAAGTTTTTGTAATCATACTTCCAAGTTCTCAGAATGAAGCAAAAGTCACTAAAATTAAGGATCCACGAAAGTTTCACAATTGCAGATTTTTCTTGGGTCCAATATTAAAATTGAGGGGAGGGGGATATTTTGGAGAAATTTACCCTAGAAAGCTTAGGTGTTAGCATTAATGGCTCAGATCTCATTATCTGAGGTTAGTGGCATAAGAAAGCTTTGAAGTTTGAAGACCAAAACCATTATATTAATGAAAATCATGAACATGTGTTTGTTGTACTTATAATGAGATAAGAGAACCTCAGTCAGATCTGTTTTTCCCCATCCAATTCATTGGCTCAACCAAATTAAAATCAGAGCCTTGGCATCATTGACTGAAAAAAAGCTGTTACATCAAGCAGAAAACTTGTTTTCTATCAGATTGAGCCAGCAGTCTAAATTATATAATTCATAATGTCTCCACTCATTTGAAAAAAAGAGAGGTTATCAGATTAACGCTTTGTATAGTGCTGTATAGAACTAGTCCCAACTAGCACATTTTATGTGCAATATTTTACAATGCCAGATCAAAATAGTTATAGGACAGTAAATGATCCAACAGAAAATAGTACATAAAGCCCTGATCATTCAAATTAACCCCAATACACAATGTAGGAAAGTTAACCATCAGCAATGCAGGTTATGGTTACAGAGTTGGTGTTACTTTTCCAAGGGTTATTAATCCTAAATCTAGGATCACTCTTGATTATTAATTACATGGACAGAAAAATGAAAAGCAAATAAAGGTATTCATTCTCTTCATAGCTAAACAATCCATGAAGTTTACACATATTTATATACCATAAAATAAATTAAAAATCTGGAGCAGATAAACAACAGAATATGCCGCTTTATCAATCACAGCAAATTTCATACGCCTATACCTTTGTGTGTGTTTGGTTTTCAAGAAGTTTCCTCAATAGTATTACCTCCAATTCAGCTTGAATGGTTATAGCTCCAGAGAAAGCAAGGCACCAGATGTCCATTTGTGTTGTCAGACAACAAAGCGGTTAAAGTGCTAGCATCTTTTCCTAGAACTCCCAACATTGTTATCACTGGCAGAGTGGAACTGATATTAGCTGTGGGGGAGAACTGTTAGCAAAATTTCAGAAGCAGACAAGATCAGAATGAATCTCTCCGCTGGCAGATTAAATACATTATTTTGCCTTCTCACCCACCGCTTCAAGTTTTCGATTGACTAAAAACAGAATCGTGTGACCAGTTATTAGTCTAAACTGATCAGTTGATGTTGTGAATGCCACGACTATACCAGGGTTCAAAATAAAAAACCTAGATAAATTCATGGAGGATAATAAGTCCATGGCTATCAGGTAGGATGAGCAGAGATTGTATCCTTGGCCTCTGTTTGTCAGCATCTGGGAATGGATGATTGGGGTGTGTCTAGACTACATGGCTCCCCGCTTCATTAAAATAAAAATGGTCGCCATGCTGTGCTGACAATCAGCTGATCCAGCACAGCGTGGCAGTCTAGACGAGGCGTGGTCAACAAGGGAAGCCTTTGTTGACCGCTCCGGTAAAGCTTACCAGCTTCCCTTGTCGACCGCACCGTGTCTAGACTGAGCCATGTTATAGGCATGAATAATATATATTATAAGCATTGTTTCCTCTAACTTTTCCTTTTCTTGGGAGGGCTGAATTTTCTTTCAGGTGGGTTGAAATTTCTTATGTGCAACACCAATATTGAGGTAGTATGTAATGTGCACCACCAGTACTAGGAATGTTAGGTAGTGTGTAACCACATCAAATTTTAGCAATTACATGATTATTTGACAGCCCCAGGGGTGGGGCCAGAAGCCAGTGCACGGAAAAGTTTTTCCGTTAAAAGTATTTCCGCAAAAGCGCGTCTAGATTGGTCCCGGAATTATCGTTATAACGATGTGCTTTTGTGCAAAAGCGCGTCTACATTGGCAGGATGCTTTTGCAAAAAAGCAGAAGCCCGGAACCATTTTGCAGAGGGCAAAAGGACACAAGCCCTTTCTGGGGGCGGGCGCTGGAGCTCCTTTGAGACATGTGCTTAAAGGGATCTCCCCGGACAGCCGTTTCTCTCCTGCTGCGTGCTATAGGACCTCTTGCTGGGACTGTCAGCCGTAGCAGTTTTGGTGGTTGAAGGGCTCCTGCCTTGTGACCTCAGCAGCCTGCGTCTGTTTTAAGGGATGCTCGGGTTACCAGGAAGTCCGAGAGCTGATTGCTACTACGGAGCCTCCGAGCATCCACTAGGGCTTTTTTCCATTTAGCCTGCTTTTGCGCAAAACGTCTTAGCTGCCTGTCTACACTGGCCCTTTTGCGCAAAAACATTCCCACAAGAGGATTTTTTCCCCGAACAGGAATGTCAAAGCATTTGTGCAAGAAGCACTGATTTCGGACAGTAGAACATCAGTGCTTTTGCGCAAAAGCAAGCGGCCAGTGTAGACAGCAGGCAAGTTTTTCCGCAAAAGCAACTGCTTTTGCACAAAATCTTGCCAATCTAGACGCACCCTTTCATGTATAGCACAAGCATGCTTTAAGCTGCAGATAACATCTTGCTCAGCTCCTTTGAACTAAGGTGACTTTCACAATGAACACAGTTACAACATGCATTTAGTATTATACATTCCAAATACTGTTATCAGCACTTTGTAAGAACCATACATTAGCATGCTGAAAAACAAAATTCACTGTAACTGTGCCAAATTGAGAACTGAAACAGAACAGAACACACATCTTAAGCAGCAGACTACATATACACATCTTAAAGTCATACTGAAACATTATACACTGTTAGGACAAGATAAAATGCAACATTTGTACACCTATACTAATTCTCAGTCCCCACCTTGCAAAAAAGCCATCAAGAGCTATATAAGATACCCACACCTACATACCAACTCTTCCCCATCACCTTTACTCTCCTCTCCAAGATCCCCCAACTGGTTTCAGATAATAAAATAAAGAATTCTGCCACTCTCTTTTGTTCATTACATCTAAATATTAAATGTATCAATGAATCATTCAACTTCTCAAATCAGATGTGCAAATTAAGCAGGCACGTAACAGGCAGAGGCAAGTTCTATCAGATTTTCTAAAATAAAAGATCACAAAACATAAAAGTGACAGGAGGTAGTATGAAATACAACTTAAAAAGACATGGGCCAAATCTGAGTTTTTTTCCATTACTTTAAAGGCCACATTCTTAGTGGGTGTAAATTATTATAGCTACACTGACTTACAAATACACTTAGCCTAGAAAAGCAAGAACAAGGTACTTAAAAAGAAAAGGATACGACAAGCCTTACAACAGAATGTTCTATTGCCCAGGCAAGAGTAAAGTCACAATGTGTCTTTCATCACCAGAATTGTTTATTCATCCATCTTCCACTAATAGGCATTTTAGGGCCAACTCGGATCAGGCAAGTTATTATTGACCCTAATTAGCAGTTCACAAGCTGTAGCATTCTTCACTCACAGCAGATGAACTTTAAAAATGAAGTGAGATTCTAAGACTCTAAATGTAGAGTACTTCAGATAGGTTATTTATGTGAAGTGTTTGTACGCTCAAATATCCACTGATGAGGCTGAGTGAGGACAAAACCAACATCAATAGAAACTGCCTTTTGGATATAAAACTGTAAGGCATGTCAGCCTGATCATGTAAAATGCTGATATCCCTAGCTTCCTTAGACTTCATGCACCCTGCACCTTTCAACACTAGGCCATCATGATTATTACAAGCAATGAACAGGATAATCAGTTGGGAGAAGAGGGGTTCTACACAGATCTCCACTGCTTCAGATAAGCAGCTGGAATACTGGATATTTAGCCCATCCTGAATCCAGAGACTTTTTTTTAAACAACTAGATAAAGGAAATATTGGTTTGATCTCCAGCTAATTAAGATTTGTATTGTTTTACAAAGTCAAATATTTAAAAATGCACAGACAGGACCACAGATGCAAGATGGTGATTGCATCATCTCGATGAGGCCCCGTGTGGACTCAAAAGCATTGGAAGGAGAGGGTGGACCCATCACCAGTGATTTGTCACACTGCACACCGAAGCGCTCAGCACCAGTTCCTGCATCTGAAGCCCAAGAGTGGATTCCATTAGGAGTTCTGCTCCTTTCAGGTTCGTGGTTTGAAGGCCTTGCTGATCTTGTACTTGACAGCCTGGTGAACTTCCCCCAGGCACTAGAGACATGAATTGTGAGGGTTGCTTATTAGCACTGACTTGAGGCAAGACCTGCAGGGCAGCCACCCAGCTGCTAATTGAGCCCCACCCAGAGGTTTAGGGCTGCCATGCAGAGGGCTTCCTGGCTGGGGAGGGGCACTCCCTCAGCAGCAGAAGCTTCCTGCTCCAGAAAATGAGCATGCTGGTAGGGAAGGGGATAAGGGGGAGCAAGGGAGGGAGTAAGTATGTGACTGGGATGGGAGGGGGCCACAGGGGATGGGAGTTTGGAGCATGCAGTAAGTACAGGAGAGGAGAGGTTTGATTACAGCAATCTGATTACAGCAGCTGGGTTTGCCTGCTATTTCCTGTGAGGAAACCCTGCACTTCTCTAGCTTCCTGGGCTGGGAGGAAGCAAACTACATGGGGTAGGTGGGAGAAATAGGGGGCAGTGCTGGGATCTGGGCAGTGAGATGGGGACAGAAGGGAGTTTGTTTGGGGTATCTTAATTTGTTTTCATCTGGGCTGCTTGCAGCAAGAGCCAGAATGTCTGTATCAGCACAGCTGCCCTATTTGGTCTGAAGATACAGGAATCTCTCCTGGACTGGGGCAGGTGATATGGGGTGGTTCCAAAATTTCAGGTGGGTTAAAAGCTTTTAGGCTGCTTTTGAATACTGGAACAAAAGACTTAGTTCATGACATTTGTATGATTACATTTCAAAGTTTATATAGGTGTTAATGGTTTCAAGTAAGAAAGGAAAGGACTCTTTTAACAACTTTTTTTTAATATTGTAGATATCTATACACTGATATTAATTTTTTTTAATTCTGTGTCACTAGTTAATAGATGGTAAATTGTTAAAACTGGAAGAACTTTACAATGGATTCTGTTTAATTTGTTTGGCCTTTCAATTGGAGTTGAATTCTAGAGAAGTGTTGTGGGGGCTTCTACTTCTGAGTTAGTGACACACACAAGGTGAAAGTTTCAAACCAGAACTGATCTGTTTTATTTGCATAGCATGGATCCTAAATATTCCCCAAAGAAAATGTATAAGCCTGAGTGAATGAATGCCTTTTACTCTCCTTTCTAGTGTCAGTAAATACCATATTAATACTGTCAAGGAGAGCATAACTATTTCTAGTTGACTTACACATTTATTTAGCAACTTAAAGCTGAGCATATTTTTTAGACTTTTACTTAATGGCCATGTCTGATTTAATTATAAAGCTAGTTGCAGTATGCCCCATTTTGGTGTGTTTACTAGTTTGAGTTGTTAGCAAGTATGATAATACATGTACTCCAACGGTAGTGTTAGTTTTATTTGATTTAATATTAAATAAACATCATAAGCATTGCTCTGTTAATTATCCCTTTTTAAAAAAATATATTGTCTTTCATACCTATGGACTGTTTAAAATATAAATATTTATATCTAGGTTTTTTGTTTGTACTGGGACACACTGCGCATCCACATACGGCCTCAATATTGGTGGTGCACATAAGAAATTTCAATCTGCCCAAAGATAGAAAACGTTAGCTGCTACCCGTGTTTCCTCTAAGGTCAAAACTTTCCAGCAGTTGTGTACACAATGCACACACCTACCTTGGAAAAGTGCTGAGCAAGCACTTGAAGAAGAATATATTTTATTGGACCAACAATAAAGGTGAGGATATAAGATCAGGACTTGAGGAAGAGCTTGGTATAGCTAAAAAGCTTGCCTCTTTCACCAATTCAGGTTGGTCCAAGAAAAGATATTAATTATCTCACCTACTTTATTTCTCTAATGTAAGAGACAGGACATATTTAGAATGTTAGGAGCATGATAAAACAAAAACAGTGATTTTAAAAAAACCAATGAGCTATTAACAGCATCATTTCAATTGCCCCTTCCCCCATGAGTTTAAAAAAAAAAAAAAAAAAAAAGTATCACATATGCACAACATAATTTAATTTATGGTTTTGAGGTTGTTCCAAGAATGAGAACAGGGGAAAAATGAGAACCTTAGCCACACAATCCAAACTGCTAAATGAATGTTACAGAAGATTATTACATATTTTATTTTATTTAAATAAAGATTACTAGTCAATATTAACTCCTTGACAAAGCTGCAAATGGGGATAAACATGGTTTGCTATTATTTCTTTGTTTCCATAGTATAAGAAGTGAAACTATACATATAAGGTAGATGTGAGTTAGCCCTCTTGGCAGTCTGATTATATGTTCCTGGCATTGAGTTTATTCTGTTGTTTTTCTTCATGATGAATGACTAACATCAGCATATTCTAGCTAAATCAGGAGTGCAACAGTGAGATAAATGTGCACATAAAAGACAAGGGAAGTCAACAGAAGAACTCCTATTGTCTTCAATGGAGCTGGAATAAACCCCGTATGAACAAGTGGAAAGTTCAGTCTGAACGGTCATTCTGTTGAAAATACCACTAAGCCTTGGTCTACATTATTATTTTGAAATAACCCCCCTGAGGTAGAATTTACAAGCAGAGCATCCACACTACCAAGCCTGTTATTTTTAAATAATGGGCTGCCTTTTTTAAAAAAATATGGGCAGGAGACTTGTGAACCTCCCCTTTAAATAACTGAATGCACATTCAATGACACACGTGGCACCTGCTCAGCCTGGCACTGAAGTGCTCCTTGCAGGGGTCCAGGCTGCCCATGTAGGTCTTCATGAATCAGGGGAGCAAGGGGTAGGCTGTGTCACCCAGGATGACAGTGGGCATGTCCACCTCCCAACCCTGAGGGTGCAGTCTGGGAAAAAAGTGCCAGTGTGCATCTTTCGGAATAGGCAGGAGATTCGGAAGATGCAAGAGTTGTGTGCCTTTCCCACCCACCTGATATTGATGTAACTGAAGCATCCCTTGTGGATCCACAATGGCATGGAGCACCATGGAGAAGTACCCCTTTCTGTTGATAACATATGAGGCACAGTAGTCAGGGGACAGAATGGGGATGTGCATGCTGTCTATGCCCCTCCCCCACAGTTGGGAAAGCCCATGGTGGCAAAGCCGTCCTCGATGGTGTCTATGTTCTCCAGAGTGACAACCCTCCATAACAGAATGTGACCAAGCAGCCACAGGAAGTATCTGCCCTCTTGGTGCCCTCCCCAGAGTGCTTCGGGAGGTTCCAACACCAAGGCAGGCTCCCATCAACGTGGGTGCGCTATTTCATACTAATTCTAACTAATTTTGATGCCTCTTCATAGCGGGGACACACTATTTCAATTTTGTTAAATCAGGAGTTAGGTCGATTTTAGTAATTTAATTTCCTATCGTAGATATGGCTTAAAAGTGCTAAAAGCAATGTAAATTGAAGTGGTGGTTTTATTGATGAAACAAACTTGGTCATTATTAAAATTAGTTCTATTTGAATGATTGATTTGTTTTGGTTCAGTCAAACCTAAATAAAATTGTTTCATGACCCAAAATGGAAAAAAATTGTTTCATCTGTAACAATATGTTCTATTCATTTTTACTTTTTTAAAAATTGAAGTAAAAGGCAACATACAAAGATATTTCAAACTGAAATACTGAAACATTTCATTCTGAATTTGTTAAAAAGAAAACATTTCAGTTTTGTTCAGATCCTCCTTTTCCCATCTGAAACAATTCAGTAAATTTAACCCAAATTTCTTACATATTTTAGCTGACCCAAATCTGCCTTTTAGCCAGAAAAGTTTCGTCCAAAAATTTCACCCAACTCTAATTAGAACGTGAGCACATATAAAACACTTAATTGAGGTTACCAGTTTTCTCTTATACTTAGAATAGAAGTTTCTTTGGTAAATTTTGGTTTCTACTTTACAAACCCACTAGAAACTATACGGAGACCACAGACTTGTTTCACGAAGCATCTGTCACCTATGAAGTTGCTCAATTCTCCATTACTATCCATGTGGGTGGGATTTAAAGTTTATGACAAAGTTGAATGACTGCATGTGTAAAATCTTAGCCCTGTTGGAATTAGAGGGAGTTTGGCCAATGATTTCAGTGCAGCCAGGATTTTGCCTCATTTCTTCCATTACCAAACCTATGAGACTCCCAGTCCTGTAACCACTTACTATAAAATAAAAAATAAACAAATCTCTTCCCTCCTTTATGTGCTTTACTGTTAGACACCAGAAAGAGAGGAAAATATAAAAATATTTCTTAATTATTTTAAATTACTTCTCTCATTGTTTATTAACCCCTTGAAAGATTAAAATTAAAGAGAGGTTACTTACCAAACTTTTTTTTCCTCCATTCCTCCTCGGGGACATTGGTTTATTATTGGAGGGTTGCTCCTTATGCATGCTGGTCTAGTAGCACTCATCTTTTTTCTTTAAAAAAAAAAAGGAATAAATATAATGAGTAATTTAAAAATACAGGTGAACAATTTCACGTATTTTCAAATATATACCCAAGAGAAACAGAGTAGGTTAAATTTTGGACAAGTGTTTTATGACCAATTCTGTCTTCTTCACTCAAGTAATCTCCAATTTAATCAAGGGGACTACTTGAATGAATAAACTAAAAAGGATTTATCCACAGTTTTTCAGAATTGCTAGTTCTGCAGAAGCCAACACCGATTGTCTTTTGTTTACTTCCTTGACTGTGTGCCAGCATAGTTCATGTCAGCAGGATTACTCATAGAACTATGCATAATGTTAGTTATGTTCCCACAAAGCAGCAGCCAGAGCTAACATATAACTGTGGAATGATCCTCAGAACATTGGTGGATCAATTGGCTTTTCACGTGTTTAAAAATGTAGAGGAACTTCTTTGCTCAACTGTTTCACTTAAGGTCATATTTCAGCCCAAATTGATAAAGTGCCATTTCCAGGAATGAGGCCTGAAGTCATTCTATAAAACAAAGTCCTTATAGAAGTCATTCTATAAAACAAAAACAGTCAATTTTCATTCTGTAACATTTCTGAAAGATACGCATGGCCTAACCAGTTCCAAGTCTGTGCTGCTTAATGCTAATTAGAAGTATAAACCAAGGCCCCCAAAACTGAGACAGTTTGAAACATAATGAAATATGAGCCACAGAAATTATATGAAACTTCTCTGCAAATGTTTCTTTTTTATTTTTAAAAATAATCAAAGTAATGCCAAACATTTTCAGCCATCAGAATCATCTTGTTTCTGTTGAGCAAGCTCTGGATTTTATCAGGCTAAAAGTATTTACATCAGCAGTACAGCATAGATCAGTGTCTTCTGAAGACTAATGAATAAAAATGAATAAAAATGACCTGAATGAAGCCACTAGAAGCTAGGAAACTCTGGTAAACATTTTTTTCCCTTTCATCAAATAAAAAGGTCCAGAGATCCATTACTTCCATGAGCTTGAAGCAGAACCGCACCCAATAGCTACTAGCAGTTGGGAAATGGCTCATCCCAGTGGGCAGCAGACTCTGCCCAGGGGACCCAGCCTCCCAAGATTGCCATGGACAGAGGCTGCTCTGTGGGAGGCAAAGAAGCCTCTTCCACAGGGAGCTCAGACCCTTTCCCCACCTCTCCTGTGGACAGAGGCTGCTTCAAGGCATCCTCCCCTGCCCCCTCCCTCTTCCTGCTGCTGCTGCCTCTGATAGAGGCAGCAGCTTGGGGAGTACAGGCAACACCATGGAGCCAGTGCTGGGGGGAACCAACTGATGCAGCAATAGCGGGGGGGAGGGGTAGTCAACAAGATTAACTGATAAGCCTAGGCTTATCGGTTAATCATATAGTCAACAGCACACTGACATCCCTGATCCTTGTGATGTAGGAAATGGTGTGGTGCCTATGCTTTTGGCACTCAAGTGGTCAGCGCCAATGATGCAGCTGTAGGGATGGATGTCAGTGTTGGCTTCTGAACACTCTGTGCCACTGGAACAGATGAAGGCACTGTAGGCTGTGGGGAGTGCCTTGGTGTTATGTTTAGTTCCACTATGCCATAGCAGAATAGGAGGACATCAGTTTGCCTCATTTCCAAGTCAGTCTGTTTGGAGTCAGGGTTATCATGGTAAATGCAGTACTGGAGGATCCTGTGGTCTTGTATATACTCAATCTCAGTATGGTTGGCACCAAAGATAGGGAATGACCAGGACCACTTCTTTATTTTCGGTCTTTCAGGGGAGAAGTTGATACTCTTTTCCTCTGAGCTTTTTTTGGAACAATGAGCCTTCTTGTGTGGAGAAGAGGATATCTCTGGATATCTTTATCTAAAGGTCTGTTGGCTAAGATTAGATACCGGTCACTGAGATTTGTCCATGAGAATAAGTTTGAGACACAAGTCTCTGTCTTTTAAGGCTTTAGCCTTTAGGTTACTGCAGTGAGAACACTTCCAAGATATACATGTCTCACCTAAGCAACAAGCAATGAGAGTGCCTGTCCAACAGCAACACCAACACCCCCTATGTTCTAAAATCTGATTTGTTTATTTTATGTGTGTTCACTTTTTTTGATTGTATCCCTTTGGTGTATATATGGTCATGCCAATTTTCTTCCACAATTTAATCCGAGGAAGTGGGTCTGGCCCACGAAAGCTCATCACCTAATAAACCATCTTGTTAGTCTTTAAAGTGCTGCATAGTGTCTTTTGTCCAACACCATGATTGCCTACCAACAGGAAAAGCAACATTTGAAGCCCAGTGAACCAGGCATACTGAAACTATGGAAGTTCAACCATATAGGTGAACAGTAACACAATAGTAGCCAAGTTAAACTGTAACAGGAAAAGCTTAAATAATAAATAGTCTAGCAGCACTTTAAAGACTAACAAAACATGTAGATGGTATCATGAGCTTTCGTGGGCACAACCCACTTCTTCAGATGAATGGAGTTATTAGAGGTTCAGTTCCAAAACAAATAGGAGATGGGGGTGGGGGAGGAAGGGAAAAAGGGGGGAAATCAATTAGAGTGTTCATGTTACATACATGAAGCTGATAGAGAAGATGCAATTTTTCTTAATTACAGAGTTTGGTTTTTTTAAGTCATTAGGATATATGCACAAAACAGTAGTGTGTAAGATTGCAGTTTTCCTACAACATAGCATTTTGTTTCTCACTGAATATAAGAGCATTGTAATCTCATTCCACAAAGTAACACACTTTATCAGCATAGCAGGTTAATCCTGCTCTTTTGATCTGTGAAAAAGAGGCTGAACAAAGGACACTCGGCCTTAGGGTCCGCTTACAAAGGTGGTAATGCTATACCAGAAGTAGAAGTTTTTCGTCCACATGTATGTTTTTTGGAAGAATCCTACTTCTCTATCTCTCTCCCTCCTGCCCAAGAGCATAGGTTTGCATTTGGGTTTGAAATAGATTAACAGCACCGCAAAATGAATCTCAATTTTTCCTAGACCGTATATCTATTACAGAGCTGGCCAACCAGTTAGAGACGAAGAGCCAAAATATCGTGGATAGAGTGTGAAGAGCCACATATTATATATTTTTATATGTCTGTATGTAGACAGACAGATGTAGTGATAAAAACAACATTACAGGACATTTTGGACAAAAAACAAGTCTTTAGACACTTAAAAAAATTCAATGCCAGTCCATAGATCTTCAGGGAACTTGACAAGGAACAAACATCAACTGGAAAAAAACAAAAAAAACAACAAAAAAACCCACCCTTTAAAAATACAGTAATAATCTCACACTAAAAAAGTAAGTTTCCCCACCATGTATTTTAAATGTAACACTACTGCCCTATTATGTCCTGTGAGGTGTTTTGGTTTTTTTTAAAATTAAACTGAAGTAAATTAGCACAATTTGAAGTGCCTGTTCCATTCCAGCTTGTTGATCTCTGGTATGGTTTCCCCCCCCCCTTTTTTTTCCCACTTATGAAAATTATGGCTTTTTTATAATTCTAAAAATTCAGGTCTGTCCCAGACTGCAAATATGAGAGGTTCAAAAACAATAAGGGAGAGATTCATATCTCAGAATAATTGCTTCAGCCTGGCAAACAATAGCCTTTGAATTTTCTTTAAAGAAACAGTGTAAAGCAGGTATATGCTGATTCTTTTTTGCGAAATGTAAATATGACGTCTGTGTTGGCAGCCTTATTCTGCATCCATGAAGACTTTGAGTTTAAGGTGCTTCAGCCCCCTCTGCTCTAACCCAATGCCCTTCCCCTCCGGCAGAGCCAGGCACCCCCGCCCTTCTCCCCAGCTCTAACCCAATACCTGCGTCCCGGAGCCACCACTGCCGCCACATGCTTCTCCCTCCAGGGTGCGTGCGCATTCTGAACACGTGGCTCAGAACTAGCAAGAGCCATATTTCTTTAAGCCGGTGTTCTCAAACTTTGTGATACTGCTACCCCCCGGGGGCTCTGGACCCACAGTTTGAGAAACGTGGCTTTAAGCAAAGAGCCACATGTGGCTCAAGAGCTACGATTATGTCATCCTTCAGGATATTTTTTTAATACATATCTAGAGAGGAGCTTGGTCCTTCTGTGAGGGCAGAGGACTGGACTGGATGACCTCTCAAGGTTCCTTCCAGTTCTAGTGTTCTATGATTCTATTGTAAAGATGTAAATCATATTTCCTTATAAGGCAGTTACTAAAGAGTCAAAAGGTCTACGCTCATATTAGCAATTCCCCTGTCAGTAAATGAGAGCTCCCTTTTAACAAAAGCACTTTAAAAAAACATTTTATTTTGGGGATAACACTGGATTTTAGTCTATGCAAATGTAGGTCCCTGGATCAGTTTCTCTTAGATATCCATTAAATTAGTACAACAACAAGATGGAACTACACAGTTTTACTGGTGGAGATGGGATAGCAGGCCACAAAAAATCTGCACCGCACACCAGTGCAGGGGAATAATCAGAAGGTCCAAAAAAATTACATGCAAGTTACAAACAGGCCATGATTATCAAATTAGCCTCTGTTTCATTGGCAATGGTAGAAATAATGATAACCTAACTTCTGCATTTCCAGCACAGATTCCCCTACACCAGTGGTCCCCAACCTTTTGAGGTTGTCGGGCGCCAGGGGCGTGGCCGTTCGCCCGCCAGGCGCCGGGGGGCGGCCCCCCCATAGCCGCATGCCCGGGGGCGGCCCCCCCCCCATAGCCACGCGCCCGGGGGCGGGGCCCCCCCCCATAACCACGCGCCCGGGGCCGCCGCTCCCCCCCCCCCGCAAGCGCCGCGTGCCCGGGGCCGACGCTCCCTGCAAGCGCCGCGCCATGTGCCCGGGGCCAGACCAGCCCCGAGCACCTGGCGGGCACATGCAAATGCCCCCGCAGGCGCCATGGCGCCCGCGGGCACCGTGTTGGGGACCACGGCCCTACACCGTGGCCTCAAACAAACAAACAAACAAAGGAGCAGCATCTGACCCCTAAAGTTCAGATTCTCTTTTTCCTTCACTTCTTAGTTAGGCAAGATGCCAGCAGAAAAAGGCCTTCATAAATAAGGCCACAGTGAATTTAGTGAAACACTAAAGACCTCTACTCACAATTATTCATTAACGTTTCATTAACATTACCCCCACAGTCCTTCCTCCTCTACTGTTCAGCAAATGCCTCCCTTTACTGAAAATTATGCAATGCATTTCTGACACAGGAACTGTGGCAAAAATCTTTCGAGGGTTTTATTATAAACAAATCAAAACAGGTAGGTAGACAGTTACTAACTTCTGCTCCTCAGTCTCTCAAGAGAAACAAGAGCCTTTATGTCCATAAAGGCACATTATCAACCCTTTACTAGATATACAGCATGTGGTACTTTTTATTGAACACACTTATAGCTCTGCTGCTTTCTGCAAAGTCTCTCATTTCCACACACAAACATAACAGGCAGAACAGCTTCTAACTAGAACAATGCCTTAAGCAAACAGCATGTTAAAGCACAGATTTTAAGTTTATGTAATTAAACAATGATGTTGCTTCAGCAGCAAGTGCTGCAAATAATCCTCTCTGCAAACATTAAATAAACAATTTCAGATATTTTGCAGCAGTTGCCAGACATGTTCATATCACTAAGACACTTGGCATAACCTAATATAAAGAAAGAGGCCCTTCCAACAACATACTTAACGTAAGTTAGAATTCTAGATGAAAAAAAACTCTCCTATATATATAGTGGGTAGATAAATCCCTCAAGTACCAGGCAATACTAGAAAATTTCACATTGCATAATCACTTCAGCACAAATCAGTAGATTGTGGACTTTGTTCCTTATGCATTATAGTTATTCCAAATAGTTTTTGACCATGGTGTAATAGTAGAAGAATGCCATTATTTAGCTCCTGGAAACTGACCTGCAATGGCAGTCATTTTGCTTTTGAAATACTGTATTTGCCTCATGTTCCAAAGGACTTGCACAAGTACATTTAAAAAAAAAATACCTTAAATGTACTTCATCTCCTCCCCCAGGTCAGTCCTTACAAGTCCCACCACATTCAATTAATTCCTGTTCTATTTAGAAGAACAAATATGTTAAATATAGACTTAATACAAGTGTATATACAAAGGTACGATAATCATAACGTATTGAAAATGTAAAGAACCAGATGAAAGAAGATGGCTGGGAGGATTGTATTTCGCATAAGATGCCTTTCACTTCAAGGGATACATCTACTCTACAGCTGGGATCTGTGCTCATTTAACAGATCTAACAAAGACCAGGGATGTAAAATCCCATTTAATTAACTAGTTAAAAGTTAAGTTTAACTGCCTTAAGTAAGGTCATCAACATCACTTCAGATCCATTCCCGGTTGGTGGTAACAATCTATCAGTCCCTATCTGACACCTATATGTGAAATAAGATCATGTTCTCAATCTAGCACCTAATGAACCATTGCCAATTTTATATAAAAAAAAATACTGTGTGCTAGGCTCTGTTATTGGCAGCTGCATTACAACAGTCCAAGTTTCAAAAGGGGCCAGATTGAGCCCTAAAAGTGTAATGATCTTATGTCCCACATAAAGGACTATAGATCCTCATCCTACTGCTGATAGTAGTTAGGCTGTCTATTACAGTGGTCCTCAACCTTTCCAATCTACTGTACTTGTTTCAGCAGTCTAATTTGTCTTGTGTATCCAAAAACTACTTGCTTGCTTCAAACCCACTTGATTACAAAATGAGACATAAAAATACAAAAGTGTGACACTCTATTACAGAAAAATTGCTTACTTTCTCATTTTACCATATACTGTAATTATAAAAAAGGGTTTGACAGAAATATAAATGTTTCAGTTAGGGAGGTGAAAAGTTAACCAGTTAATCAGCAAGCATCACCCTTAACCAGTGATGCTTACCAGTTCAGGTTAACCAGTGGGGGCAGGAGCAGCCTCTGTCTGTGCAGAGTCATAGCACCCTGCAGGCATGGGCTGCTCCAGAGTTCAGAGCCCAGGCACTCCACAGGCAGGACTGCTCAGGCTGAGCTGGAGCAGCCACTGCCTGTAGGGGGGGGGGGGGGGCCTCCAACCCAGACTCGGCAGGCAGGGGGGCTGCTCCAGCCCAGTGGGGCTAGAGCACCCCCAACCTCCCGTGCACCCTTTAATCAGTTAACCAGTTAAACATAATTAACCAATTAAACAGGATTTTACATCCTTAATTTCAGTGTGGTACTGGAGACTTGTTAGCCTTGTCTGAAGCCAGATCCATGCTTGCCACCATGAATACTGGTCCCGCACTTATACACCCCCATAATCTGTCCCACAACCCTCCCTGGGGAAAGCAACCGCTAGGCTGAGAAACACTGATAGATTGAGTACCCCCTGGAAGACCTCTACATACCCCCAAGGTACATGTACCCCTGGTTGAGAGCCACTGAGGAAAAAATATTTATGGAAGCCAGACACCCTTAGAAGATCATGAACTCCTCTGTTAGTCTCCAGACAAAGAAAATTAAAGCAAGAGACAATAGGGAACAATGCACATTTGTATCAAACTGAATCCAGAATCACGAATATAGTATTCTTTTATGCAGCAGAAGAATCACTGGTTTACAATAGAGTTCTGAGTGGGCCTAATCTTTTAGTTCGGAGCACCTACCTCTTCTTCTGGTGACCAAAAGCCACAAAAAATGAAGCAAGACAACTACTTTACAAAACATCCACGAATAAAAGTGAAACAAATAGATGGGAAAATTGCAGTGCCGATGCCAGTGCTGCACCTTTTCTAAAAACTGTAGTCACCTTTCAATTACTAAATTCCCTTGAGGGGTCCAAATTCACACTCACTGACTTCAATGACAGCAGAAGTGGGTATTCTCATGTATCCTTGTAAAAACCGTAAATGCATATTTTTTCCAGAGAGTTGTATTTACAAAAAACGGGTAACTATTAAAAATTACCATTGGTTCATCTAATCTGCAATTCCGTTTCCTGGAAGAAGCCATAACTCAATTTTGCACTAATTCACATTGGTGAAATAGAAGGTGAAAGGGTATGACAATACTATATCGACCAGCCTGACAAACTATTAAGGTTTGTTTGTTTTGTTTAAAAAACAAAGTAAAGTAAAAAAATCTTTTAAATTAGGTGGAAAATTTGGAGTGAGGAGAGGCAGTCCTGTCTTTAGAGGAAAGTGGCTGTAAGAAAAACATACAAATTCAAGTGTTTCAGTACTCTCTATCCTTTTCCATAATCTCACCTAAGAGGAGCATGCACACACACGTATGTTCCCTTAAATCTGATTATCCACAAAAACAGTCTTAGAAAACAAATCCAAACAATTTATCTGAAGCCTCAACTTAAAAAATCATGAGTTGAATTACAGTAGCTCCTTGCTTAACACTGTTGTTATGTTCTCTTTTAAAATAAGTTCTAATCAGAGGATTGTCTGGGGACCTGCTCATGGGTTCCCCGAGTTTCTCATAAAGCAGGCAACCTATGTCTCTAGAGCCAAATATGGCTCTTTTGTCATTCCCAAAATACACACAACTTTTTTAATTAAAATGAAATAATTCAAAATTTTAAAAACGCATAATTACTCTTCAAAAAAAAATTTCTGTCTATATTACCTTTAACTGTTAATTTTAACAACCATCCATCCTCTCCTCTCATTGGGGTCATGCATATTCTCTTTTTATTTGATTGTTCAAGAAATCCTTCCATCATCATACGTGATGAACTCTGAAACCTCAACAGTAAAAATGGCGAAGAGGAAGAGAGAGATGACAAATACAGAAATTTTCAACAGGAATGGACAGACTTGAATGCATTTATGGATAGGTCTTAATCTCCACACCGTCTCATTTGAAGTGAGAGACTGTTCTCAAACAAACAAAAATGAGTTTCATGACAAAACATGCAGCATTTGCTACAAAATACCCTGAGGGTGATGATGCACGAAAAAAGGCCTGCAAGGAGCTGCAGCAAAAAATGAACATTGGAAAAAATAGCCTGCTGGCATGGTCAAAAAAAGGTGGGAGCTTAAGCTCTGCAAGTTTTGCAGGCTCATACAGCATTATTCGAGAGGGTAATAATGCTTTCAACTGATGGGGATTATATGAAGAAACACATGCTAAAAACTGGTCATGAACTATTTTATGAGTTTCACAATAAGGACATAAAATCTTACAGAAAATTCAAGATATGCAATTATTGACAAAAACAGTTCATGACAGAGATGTGAAGATGGCCCATCAAATCAACAGGGAAGAAATGCAAAATTTGAGTACAGTTACTTATTTTTTCTTTGCTTTGAAAAAGACAACTGACATACGTGACATTAATCAATTCTGTATTGCTTGATGATATATTTGTGGAAATGCTGTGCACCATGAAATGACCAAGATATAACCAATGAAAAAAATGAAACAAGGGGCAAAGACATCCTTAAAATTGTGATGAGCTTTGTAAACGAGAAATAAATACAGTTGGATAATCTTGTGTCTATGTTTACAAACAGTGCACCTAACATGGTCGGCAAATACAGGATTCCTTACACTTGTCAGACCAGCTGAACCACCTGTTTTTGAGCTTTCGTTGCATTGTGCATCAGGAGGCACTTCGTGCGCAATCTTGTGGAACTGAACTCAGAAATGTAATGGGAATGGTCATTCATATTGTCAGTTGGATTCCTGCCCAAGCCTTTAAACACCATGAATTTCAGTCAGAGCTTGAGGAAATAGATTCTGAATACCTACTAATGCACAATGTTCACTGGATATCTTGTGGCAAAGTTTTGTCTCATTTTGCCACCTGCATTAATGAGATTAAGTCATTTTTGGATATAAAGGGTGTCAAACATGCTGAGCTTCCAAACTCTGACTGGTTGCTGTCTCATTGACATTACTCATTGACATTTTACTGTCTCATTGACATTACTGGTCATTTGAATGAGTTGAACTATAAGGGCAAGGAAATACAGACCTGACTGCAGCAGGCAGTGTTTGGATTTGAGTCAAAATTGACTGTCTCCATCAAAGATATCGACATATGCAGACTGGCACGTTTTGAAGGATTACGAATATTTTGTGATCAGAGAGAGAATCCAAATAACAGCCTTGATTTGCAGCAGTGTTCTGGGTTTGTTTCTGAGCTCCTGGTAGCATTCAAATCGTGTTTTGTTAACTTTTGCGAACACAATGTTCTGTTTAAGTTTATGATTCATCCACATGAAGCATCCACTGACAAACTTGATTTTACAGTCATTCCAGAAATCTCAGTAAGTAATTTGAAAATGGAAATAGCAGATTTCAAAGAATCGGAGATCTGGGTGGAAAAATTCGTCAAGCTGAATTCTGATTTGGAATGCCTTGTTTGACGACGTGCAGAATTGGCAAAACAGTACAAATGGGCTGATATGAAGAAATTGGAGCACAATGATAATCTGATTCTGCAAACCTGGAAAGAACTTCCTGTCATATACAATACCATGCAGAATGTCAGTTTGGCCTTATTTTCAATGTTTGGCTCCACTTGTGATTCACATGAGAGAAAGCCTACTCACACACACATCAAAGGTAATGTGTGCTTAGGATTGACAGAAGACAGCCTGAATGCGTGCATGAAGCTGAATTTGACCAATGAATTTGACCACTGAATATGATCAATGTTCCCTCTAAACTGTTTAACAGGTGATTAATCAACCCTGCCCTGTCAGAGGCACAGGGCTCCTTGCACAGAGATGACTGATTGGGCTGGATTGATTAATCACCTATGAAGCTGTGCAGCTGAGGGAACACTGCTTAGGATGTAAACTTCAAACACATGTGCACAAAGATGCAGCAGCAAAAGACCCATTAAATAAAGTCCTTGAGTACAACATTTCATGTATTCTATTATTAATCATCATGTAAATTCTTAGTAATATTAAGTTGTATACTTTCAGTCATACAAATGAGCATTCTTATACTGGCTCTTTGTTGACCACTTGTTCTGCATTTTGATATAGTTTGGCTCTTGGTTTGAAAAGGTTGCTGACTCCTGTCATAAAGCAACACCCTGTTGCTATCAAGTGGGATATTTCCCAGGGAATGGCTTTCTGTAGAGGCACTGACTTTCCAAAGCGCTGGGGGTGCTCCAAACCAAACTCTGCCCCAGCCTCACCCCTGGCTCTAGCACATCCTCATTCTTCTCCTTTCCCACCAGCCTCCTGAAAGCCACACACACCTGCAGCAATCAGCTGTTTGGCAGCACTGGGAAGGAGTGGGAGACTATTTAAATCTATTATCATGCAAGATGTATCCTCTAGTTCAAACAGGGAAATCCTATGGAGCGTGTTACGGTGGAAGTCGGACTAGATTTTCCACAGTGGCTACTTCTGGCCTTATAATCTCCAAATGTATGAATAAGTGTTAACACACTCTTAAGTACAGATCACTTTTGCTATTCTAACTTAGGAAGTTTAATAGGAGTCAAAAGATATTTAACTCCACTGCATTTGTTTCCATTAAGTCTTGTCATTTTGTGGCAAGCTTATTTCCTCTATCACCTGAATGAGTCAACGGGTCTGATTTTTTCTAAATTTTCTAATGTTAAAAGTGAGGTAAAATAAATGAGCCTCATTATCACAGATATACATTAACACAGGCACAACAATTTAAACTGCTGATTCTGCCTCTCCCTACCTCCAAGTCACCAAAACTTAAATGGCACAGCCTGGCCCTTAGTGCTTGCCTGTATTTTGGCTGAAATCTTAGAGGTTAGATGGGTGTAAGAAATTCTGCTGGTTTTGTTCATCTGGTTCAAGTTAATATGCTTGTTGATGACCTCAAGTACAAACAGTTCTACTTTTAAATTAAGCCACTGCCTTTGTGTCTTGTAAAGTCCATACTAGACAGCAAAACAATACTTGAAAGGTTCTTTCCAAAGATTATGAGAAGTGTTTCTGTTACCAATTCTAGTGACTCACCCAGTTAGTTACATGTGAGAAGAATTTAACTCTATCCTCCTCAAAACACCAAACTTGAAAGGAAAGCATTTGAGGGGTTGTTCAAAAATATTGTTCTAAGATGGTAATAGAGACACATCCTGCAAATTAGCTTTGTAGGGAATACCAGAACCACTTCTGAAGAGGATATGAAAGGAAAAAGATGTTTTTGTGGTTTCAAGTAACTTTTAAAAAGGAGAAATGATAAAGGTTCAAAAAGTAAACATCCTTCTGGAACACTAGAGAAACTTCCAAACAAAGCACAATTATGTTTTGATTAAGTAAATTAAATGTCTTACGACAAGTAACATTTAAGTAAAACATTTTAAGAGAAGTGAAAGCACGCGCGCGCACACACACGCCTAATCACAAAAGAGCTTAGCTCCCCATGCTAACTATTTAAATTTTGCTTTCAACACCAGGCCCTTCCCTCAAATGCCAAAATGGTTTACACTCAGCAGAAATACACTGCACAAGAATGAAAATTAATACCAAGAAACATGACAAAAGGCATGTAATGCTGGGTTTCACTTGCTTTTAAAAATAAAGATGAAATTTTCCATTTAACTCTAAATTATGATTTCTGTGCCTACTTCCTAAAAAAAAAAAAAATTAAAATGAGGGTTATGAGGTCAGAATCCCTTTGCTAAAGCATCATATAGGGCATATGATTCAATAGATCTTGCCAAGTCCTTAAGTATGTTTTGTTTCCTGATAGGATGTTTACACAGATTTACATATACAGGGTAAAAGGAAAGAGCATGATGTTAGAATTATCTTTCATCTGTAACCTTTGAAACCCCCAACCCTGAAAGTGCTCCACACATGGAAACCTAGAGAAAGAGGGATTGGGGGAGAGAGTGCTCCAATGGAGAGCAGCTTCCAGTACTGGAGCGCAATATGGTACATAAAAACGGTCATTCTTGGTCAGATCAAAGGTCCATCTAACCCAGTATCCAGTCTGCTGACACTGACCAATGCCAGATGCCCTAGAGCCTGGGCACATGGCGCGGCGCTTGCGGGGGGGAGGGGGAGAAGCGCCAGCCCCGGCCCCGGGCGCGCGGCGCTTGCGGGGGGGGGGGAGCGGCGGCCCCGGGCGCGCAGCTATGGGGGGGGCCCCGGCCCCGGGCATGCGGCTATGGGGGGGGGCCCGACAACCTCAAAAGGTTGGGGACCACTGCCCTAGAGGGAGTGAACAGAACAGGTAATCATCAAGTAATCCTTCTCAATCAGGAGAGCTTACTCCCCACAGTTATTATATATCTGTGGTGCAGTAACATAATAATGATTTTGATGATAAATGTTGCTTCATGTAGAATATTTGAAAACCTCATCATTACATAAAATACAGTTTATTATTACTACTTCTGGAGTAAAAATGTATTAAAGAAATTCACCGTAACTGTTGAAAGAGAATAGTCCATAACCAATAATGACATATTGTTTTCTCACTTCCAATTCCTACAGTTTCTCAGTGGAGGAAACATGGAGTTAAATGTTTAAAATAATTTATGCTGTATCATTTATTTAGCAAGTTTGAACCCAGTTAGATTTCAAAGATAACATTGACGGTAAAGCACCATGTCGACCAAAACAAACTACGGTTGCAATTTATCATCATGTTTGTTAGCTAACTATGGAGATGTTTCACTGTTGTAAAGTGAAATTCAATAGAAATTCTTTCCAACAAAGGCCCTGACCTGATATAAAGCAGCTCAAGTCCCAGATTACTCACCACCCAACTTTTCAGAGTTTACACAATCTTCAGTGTCACAGATGCCAACAAATTTTTAACACGCAAAAATTGTTGCATTTTAGTTATTCCGGTATAATTTAAGCAGTATAAAGGCCAATATGGGTGCAATTATACCACTATAAAAGTCTCAGGAGGGTAGCTATGTTAGTCTGTAACTTAAAGCTTAAAAAAGGAGTAGCCCTGTAGCACCTTAGCCCTGGTCTACACAAGAACCTTATTCCAAAATAACTCTCCCTGAAGTTCAAATTCTTAAGTGGTACATCCACACTACCAAACCCATTATTTCAAAATAATAAGCCACGGAATTTGATCTCTATACTCCTGCTCAGCCAAATTCCAAAATAGTAATTTTGAACTAACAGTAGCATGGATGCTCCAGTGCCACTAATTCAAATTTACTAGCCTCTGGAAGGCCTCCCACAGCTCTTCAGAGTGCTCCTGGGGCTCTAAGTCCAAGGTAGTGCATCTACATTAGTGGAGCCTGCCTTGGACTAATTTTGATGTTTCCACGTAGTGAGGACACTAGTTCACGTTTGTTAAATTGGGAGTTCTTAAGTTGAATTTAGTACTTTCAAAATAGTTTCCTAGTGTAGTCATGGCATAAGAAACTACAAAAAGAATGTAATTATTCCAGTACTGAAAGGGGAATAAGCTACTCCAGAATTACTATTTTAGTTAAAAAAAAAAATCACTGCTCTGTCTGACATCATTACAAACAGTACAAAAACTATATGTAACCAAGCCTTAGTTTGGTGATTAGGGAAAAGAAATAAAAACAATTAAAACATCATTTGGTTTAACATTCAGAAGTCAAGAACACCTCAACTCTTCCAGCTTGATCCTGAACAGTGTTGAGAATATAACTTGACAGGGCCCTAATAAAAACACCTCTAGAAATTCAAGTTAACATTGTTAACATTTTCCTGGTTTCAAGCTCACCACTTACATGAAGCTCCTGTTCACTGCTTTAACCTAAGCAATATGGAAATATATTACACATTTGTATAGAGATGTTTACTTCATAATGGCTACTATGGAGCTATAATTATCTGAATGACTGTAGGAGATACTGGTTAGTCATGGATTATTAGAGCATATTTGTAGAATCCTTTATTTGATTATTAACATAGTCTGATGTAATTATTCTATAAACTCTCTCAGTTCAAACTTTTAGTCTTTTGCGGTATTTTAGCCACTTGTTTGCCACAGACTTTCATGGGAGTCAAGCATGCAAAACTCCAGAACACCATTCAAAATGTGAGGAACGTGATTTCAACAAAACATAGAAATCCACAGGAACTAACCATCTTCCATCCAGAACCTCTGCTATGAATAAAACTACAGGTTGGACCTCTCTGGTCTGGTACCCTCAGGACCTGACCAGTCCTGAACAAGGGAATTTGCCAAACCAGGGAAAATCCCCTGCTACTGGCCCCTCAGCCCACTGACCCTCATGGCTGCTGGATCAGCCACACCCCCGTCCCCAGCTCCACTACAGGGGCTTCCACGGCTACTGCAGCCCTGTCTCTGACCCCACTACCGGGGCTGCCTCAGCCCTCCTACAAAGGCTCCTGTGCTGCTGGGGCTCTGGCCCCAGTCCCAGCCCCGCTGCCACCAGCCCTGCCTGGCTCCCAGCCAAGATATACTCTCAGCTGCCAGCCCTCCTATCACTGGGCTTTCCAGCCAGGACTCCCTGGTCCAGGATAGGGATGCACTAGTATAGTTGATTACAGGATTAACCTAAGCTTATCGGTTAATGCTGTAGACTACATGCATTTCCCCACCACCAGTAAATTTTTTTGCAGGCTGACCAGCAGCCTGGCTCACTCCTGGCTTGTGCCAGGGTCTGGGACTTACTCCCAATTCAGCTCTGCATTTAAAGTGTCTTAGGAGGCAGGTGGGCAGGCAGCCTGGCTCAGTTCTGGCTTACGGTAGATCTGGGAGCTCAGACCACCCCCCTAACAGGGGCTGCTACCATCCGGTGCTGCTGTCTCTGTATCACAAGCAGCAGCATAGGGAGACAGGCAGCCCGTCCGCAAGGGGAGCTGGTTTTTAAACTGGCTCCCCTCATGGACCAGCTCCCACCTGGTACCCTACACTGATGCCTCTGATACAGAGGCAGCAGCATGGAGTGGCAGGGGGCTCCTTGGGAGCACGGACAGAGTGCATTGACTGCCAGCCCTACCCCAGATAATTGAGTAGCCAATTAACCTCTTGAATTCTTAACTGATATTTAACATCCCTAGTCCAGGACCATCCATGCGCTTGCTGGACCACTCATGTTGCCAGACCAGAGAGTCCCAGTTTTGGGAGGTCCAACCTGTAGCTGCAAGGAAGCAATTACACAGCCTCAGTTTCTCCAAGATAGATTTTAGTTAAAGCTTAAATAAAGAGATCTAGAAAACTATACACAAAAAGCTATTTTAAAACATGTTCAAGGAATTGACTGAAGTCCACAAAATTCTTTGAAGTCTCCTATTAAAATGTTCCCTCTGCCAATTATCCTTATGTATTGTAAGTGGAAAAATGGCAATTCATATGGAATGAAACTATAGGAAGGAATGTGAGATGTAACTGAATTTAAGGTGCTTGCAATACAACTCAGTGCACATAGAAAACTTCAAAAGGTTTCTAAGTGTATTTTTTATAGTTTTTCATTAATGGGGCAGAGGTTGTCACATGTAGTACTCAAAATAATTACATGCTTCTTGACCCTAATAGAAACTTATACAAACTTAAAATGCAGACAGCAAATTGTGTATTATTGAATATCAAGCCAGATAAGCTGAAGACCTGGAATAAACCCCAACAATCAGTTACAGTTTCTCATTCACACCATTTTCTAGGGATATAGAGACACAGAGAGAAAAAGATCTTGTACAAAACAACACTCAAACACAAATCTCAGACTTTGAAGCAACTGGTCTTAATGGGGCAAAATCATATGAGAATGTGGTTCCAATACTCTATGAATTTGGTATCTTCAAAGTCATTAAAGGTCTAACAATATTACATAAATCAGGGATTAGGTGCACAAATCATATTTCAGCCAGTGCTGTAGAGTATACTTAATATACTTTAAAAGATTCAGAGAGGTAGTCATGTTAGTTTGTAACTGAAAAACTTAAAGAACAGTGAATGTACTGCAGCACCTTAGAGACTAACAAAATATATATATAGTATCATGAGTTTTCATGGTCACAACCCACTTCTTCAGATGTATACTTTGTAAGTCTCCTTAGAAGCAACTAAGTTTTATGGAATATCCGTACTACATAAGAAAGGAAGAGCTGGTTCACAGCAAACAGATTAACATCTACACTGTTGAAGAAAGTGTATGTATATTATATAAACACACACACACCTTAAACAACTTATATCTTCCGAAAAGATTACTTAAAAAGATCTCAATAAATTGCTTCAAAGATGACACATAATAAAATTATCAAGATTAGTAATGGCCTCAGAATAGTGTATACAAAACATCTTAAAATATCTTGTTTGAGAGATGCATAGCATATAATGGTATTGTTTTTACTTATACTGTTTTACTCACTGAATACAGCAGTTAACAAAAGTAAACGATGAGAATCAGAGCTTCAAAGTTTAGATGCAAACAAGTTCAACACTTGGGTTTGAACCCATCTTTATGCAAAAACAAACTCGTCTAAAGCCTTAATATTCCCGTCCAGAAGACTGGAATTAGTTTTCAAATCCAAACTTAAGCAAAAAGTTGCTGAGCATCTGCACCTTCCATTCACTTCAACTAATGAGTGGCAAAACAAAACATAGTAATCATCTGAAGAAATGAGTTGTGTCCACAAAAGCTCATGATACTACCTCTATTTTTGTTAGTCTCTAAAGTACTGCAGGACCATTAGTATTTTTTAAGTTTTTTTAGCTCAAGACTAACACAGCTGCCCCTCAGAGTTTTAAAAATATGGCAGATATTTTATGAATACCTCGGGAATGGAGGTTGTTGATAATTCTAAACAATACGTTATGGTTGTTCTTTCAAAATTAAACATTGACTTAATGCAACTTTGAATTTTTACTATGCAGGGGGGAAATGCTGCCCCCCACACACACATTTTTTAACAGTTTACATTTAACAGTACAGTACTGTATTTGCTTCCCTGAGGGGCTGCTGTCTTATTTGTGTACTTTCAGATCCAGATGAGGTGTGCGTTTGTTCAGTTCACAACTCTCAGGTTCTATTGTACATCCTAATTATGGTCCATGCATTTCCACAATTTACTTGCTGAAAAAGCAAGAAAATCCTGACAAAACATCTCACTCCAAATTCTATGCTCAAACTGAAAACTCAAAACTTGGAATATTGCCAGACCAACTAACAGCACAACAGCGATCCCAGTGAGAACAACTGTAAAATCCAAAAACGGAACTGAGGTTTGAGGAAGTGTGTGGGGAGTGAGGTCAAAATACTACGGTACATATGATACCTTGGAAAGTCACAGCCACATGTTGTAACATTGATTTTTAAAGCACAACTCCCCTTGAAATGAATAGGGATTTTTACTCATGACCTGAAATAAACTGCAGAAAACAATAAAACTTTTATAAATATTTATATAGCTAAGGAACATTTGCTGTCTTCACCTCAGATTACAAGAAACTTTAAAGTTTTCTCTTCAGTTCCACACACTAAGGTCACTACTGAAGATTCTATCAGGTGTGAAATAGCTCCATACTTCCTCATGCTCCCACACAGTATCTAGTTTTATGATGTTTGCTATCAATAGCCATTAACAGTTACTACAGTTGCATGCAATTAGACTCCTACACAAGCTGCAGAATTGGGGTCCTGAGTAGCTCAATTCTGTAGCAAATGTTTAAAGATCAAAGAACTTTCTCTGCTTTTATTACTGCAAAAGGGTGCATATGGCCCTATGTAGATACCTTCTCTTCGATACAATATATAAAAGCATGCTTATACATGTTCACAAAATTTTAGTGGTATAGAGAAAAATAAACATACCACCTCGTAAAACCAAATTCAGGCGGGGCGGGCGCGTAAAATAGCCACCCACGCTCACATTACATTAGATACACTGCCATCCCCGCATCACAAAGTCCCTGTTAATAAATGTCAGCATTAGCAATATTTCACACCTATTGTGCATAGCAATTCTCCTCTTCAAAGAACTTTAGAAACATTAAAGTTAAATCATACAGCTACCTATTACAGGTTAATTAACAACCTCTCTTTTGAAGTCTATACATAATCTGCTGTGCTTAATTTCAGAATCCCATGTAATTACACAAACACATTGTGCTCTTTCATCTCCTTGGTATGTCAATTTTACAAAACTTGACTCAGCATTGTGCAGTGCCTGGGATACAAGACTGAGAATCAGAAATTCCCAGGACTTGATTCTTCTCCCATTTCTGCCAGCATAAAGCCCCAGTTCTTCAGATATTTACAAAGAGTGATTTTGAACTCAAAGGATATGTCTACACTGCAGCTGAAAGCAAGCTTCCCAGCCCAAACACACACACTGGCACTCCCAGGCCAGGGTTGTCCCTACCAATGTGCAAAACATGAAGCTGTATAGTACACCCCAAAATTTGCCATGCATATGTGGCAGTGCTGCTCCAATGGCCAGCCCCATCCCCCCGGCTAGCTCCCCTGCGTGGAAAAAACCCACTCTGCCCCATCCCCACTGCACCTGTTCCCTTAAGATCCCCACTCCACCTTGCCCTGCCTCATCTTGCCCCTGCTTCACCCCCTCCCTACACCCATTCCACTCCTTCCCCCAGCCACTTCCACAAGTGGTGTGGCTCCTTCTGCCGGTGAGTACAGGGGAGGCGGTTTCCTCTTCATCCAAGCTCCCTCCCTCAAACAATGTGGCTAGGAGTCGGGGGAGCAGAGCGGGCTGAGACTTGGTCACTCCACTTGCCACCACTGCCAGGGAGTATTGGGGCAGGCCTATCTCTTGCTGACTCTCTGCCCTGCTCCTGCCCCCCACAGCTCTGGGCTTTAGCCCCAGAGCCCTGGAGGGCAACACCGTCCCCCCCCTTGCAAAGGGGCCAGACCCCTCCTTCCCCACTCCATCCCTGCAAGAAGGTGCAGGTCCTCAGGCTCTGTAGAGCTCCAGAACTGGTAGGGAGCATGCTAACTAGCATGCTAAAATAGTAGCGTGGATATTGCTGTACCCTTGGAAGCTCATGCTAATCACTCAGGCTGTGTCCAGACTCCATGCCTCCGTCGACGGAGGCATGTAGATTAGCCAGATCGGAAGAGGGAAATGAAGCCGCGATTAAAATAATCGCGGCTTCATTTAAATTTAAATGGCTGCCCCGATCTGCCGATCAGCTGTTTGTCGGCAGATCGGGAGAGTCTGGACGCGATGCCCCGACAAAGAAGCCTTTCTTCATCGACACAGGTAAACCTGGTTTCACGAGGCTTACCTGTGTCGATGAAGAAAGGCTTCTTTGTCGGGGCATCGCGTCCAGACTCTCCCGATCTGCCGACAAACAGCTGATCGGCAGATCGGGGCAGCCATTTAAATTTAAATGAAGCCGCGATTATTTTAATCGCGGCTTCATTTCCCTCTTCCGATCTGGCTAATCTACATGCCTCCGTCGACGGAGGCATGGAGTCTGGACACAGCCTCAGACACAGATCCAGGAGATTGCATGGCTAGTCCAATCCTCTGCTAGGGCTGCAAAGCCCACACTGTTACGTTCATCCCACTAGCTTGAGCCTTGTTAGCACAAGCCTGTCTTCATAGACAGGAGGCTAGCTCCCAGACACATGTAATGGGACTACATGGGTGAGTAAAACTTGACTGAAATTTTCAAAGGAGCCCGAGGGAGCAAGGAACTCTGGGATTTGGGGCCCTTAACTCTCGAGTGCCTTCGAAAATCCCAGCCTGTGTGCAAGTGTGTGAAATAAGCAGTTAATGGAGTAGCACTCATGTGCCAGAAAAACCAAGCCACTACAGTGTAATCCTGGATTTACCACTGACTCACTGGGTAGCTCCCAGCAAGTCACTTCCCCTCTCTGCCTCTCAGGATTAGGACCTAAATTAGTGTTTGCATAATGTTTTGAAAATATAGAGTCCTACTCACTTTCTGCCTCTTATCCTTATGTATCTTTACTGATTTTTGACCCTCCAAACCCTGCAGAATGAGTTGTCCACACACACTTCCCCACCTCTCTGCATGTGCACACACAACCATGGTACCACTGTAGCACACGGCTATAGTTCAAGCCGTGCAAAAGCCCGTCAGGCAGCCGGCTGGGACAAAGCTGTGCGTGTGTACGGGGAAACCCAACCTACGCTCGGCGAGCTGGTGTGAATCCTCTCCCTCACCTCTAGGTGACTCAAGCAACCTTCCCTCCGCGCCCTGCCACGGGAGGCGTTGGCCAAGCTCCCTGCAGGGGGGCTCTCTCCGCAGCCACGAAGCGGCGGAGGCGGCCGGTTCACCGCACGGTCTCTGGCTTTGCCCGCGGTGGTCTGGTCACGGCCAGACAAGGAGCCGCTCGCAGGGGCTGGACGTGCCCCCGACTGCTCGGCGGGCAGCTGCATCCCTACCCCGGCCCAAAGCAAAGCTGCGCTCCCAACTCAGGCTCCCGAAGCGCCCCTGAAGCGGGAGAAACCGGGCGCTGCTGGCCCCTCACCTCGTACCTTCCCGCTCCTCCGGGGCTCCCTGCCTCGGCGGCGCCGGCTCGCAGCTGCGGCCAGGGCTGGGGTTCTCAGGCGGCGGCCTACGGCGGGGGGCGGAGAGCTGCTGGGCGCTCCGGGAGAGAGCAGGGGCACTTTCCCCGGGCAGGCCGTTGGGAAGGGGAAGGAGGCGTCGCCCGGTGGTGCTAGGCTCCCAGCACTTCCAGCGGCAGCAAAAAGTGGCTGACAGGCGAGACCGGGCACCGAAATCCCCCACGCCAGGCAAGTCCGAGAACTTCACACGGCAGGCGGGCGTTCCCGGCGCAGCTCTGCCCTCGGTTCAAGGAGAGAGTCCCGCCCCTTGGCTCCTGTGCACAGCTTCCCCCCCGTCTCTCTCTCCCATACACACAGATTCACGCCCCCTCTCTCTATTCCAGTGATTCTTAACCTCTTTGTCACTGTTAACCTCTTAAACTTAACCAATAAACCAAAATTACCCCTCCTCTTTTTTAAAATGGCAATAGACAAAAAGAAAATTACAAAAATTAATCATTTTTATTGTATTTCGTTTTCTCATACATGATGTTGAACAAAATTGAACACCTATTGTATTTTAAACTTATTACCTCCTGAAATATGCCAGATTGCTCCCTGAGAGGTAGTTACCCCCAGGTTAAGAACCACTGCTCTACTCTTTTCTCTTTCATTTCCCCCCCCCCCTTTCTCATTTTAGATCAGGTCTCTCTTCCCCCCCTTCTTTTTCAATCTCTGTCTTCTTCCCCTTCAACCCTTCCTCATGGTCTGTTACTGTTTCTCCCTGTCCTCCAGTCTCTCATTCTCTCTTCCTGTCTGCTTCATACTCTCCCTACAGTTTCTCTGACTAGTGACAGATGAACCAGGCCATCCATCTCTAGATAACCTCATGGGCTGAGCAAGGGACATCTCAGCTTGAAATTTACCTGATCCCTTACCCCAGCTATACTGCTCTCTCCTCCTGATCAGGTTTACCAACCTTTGTATCTGAGCTTCATCAACTTCAGCCATATCCCTTAGTGAGATATGAATGGCACAATACTTATAAGTTTGAGTTTGGAAAAGTAGATGAGCAATAAACTTAGCAGCTTGGGGTTCCTCTCTAATGACAATCTTTCTGCAGGTTCCTGTTGTCTGTACTGCAATATATCATACCTACTCCTCCACCCTACTCCATGCCATCTTAAGGATGTTTAGGATGAGTCTATTAATTGACTATCAGATAAGCAAACACTTATCCCATAGTCAAGCAGACTAGTTGATTCCCCCCCCCCCCGCCTCTATTAGATAGAGGCAGCAACGGGGGGGGGGGGGGGGGGAGAAGGAGGCTCCGTGCGGCGCTGGGGACTCTTGTACTTTTCAAAGCTGGCACCCGCATACAGCCCAGAATCTGCAGGGCTTCCCGCTGGCCCCAGGCTGCATGAGAAGTTCCACATTCCTCCTTTGAAATGTACATTGCCCAGTAGGGGCTCTTGTACATTTCAAAGGAGGAATGTGGAAGTGCCTATACACTAGTTAAGTAGTTGATGGAAATCCATTAGAGACTGAAATTGTGCTAACAACTGTAAGAGTAAATTACAGGCATACAATATAATCTTTCAAAAAGGTGTGGTAGTTGTGAGCTATTCAGGCAAAAAAGATCATGACACGCAGAGGATTATTGTTCTGTGGATTATTGCATAACTCTTGTTTTATGAAACATACTTTTTGTAAAATGGGGCTTAGAAAGTAAATTGATTGGCTGAGGACAATTCCAAGTCATGAATCTAACTAGTGTATAAATCCTTAGGTGTATATGGTCCAGAAATATCAATAATACTTTTGCATTTATTTGTTATGCATTCATAGTCAAAGATGTGCCTTTATAAAAGATTAACTAAAGATAATGAGGAAAAAGCAAAATGGCCCAAAATAAATCCTAGAATGCCTAATATTCACCCAAAATCAAATACACGCCAATTCAAGTCTTACACTTAAACATGCAAGCATATTAAAAAGGAAATTGTGTCTTGCTCCTGCCTGGGCAAGTTATCCCAAAAGAGCTCTGGCATACAGTGTGGGAGGTTGCATTTCAGAGTTGCAGCTTCTGAACAGAGGTGCTGCTTGCAGTCCTCTGAAAACTGTACTGTTCAATAATCAGCATATCGAGATCTGATGATTTAAAACTACCGCAGTTGGAAAGATGGAGCAGCAGACATTTTCTTAGGTAGAGTGGAGATATATTATTTGGCATTGTTGATCAAAAGCAAAACCTGGAACTATATTCACTAAATTGGTTCACAGGCAAATAGCAAAACTTGTGAAACTTTGATTTTTGCATTTCCTGACTTTTTGTGATTTGAGTTGTACCTGTTCCTCTTGTATAAGTGTCTAATCTTTGAAATTTTCAGCAGTTACATATTTACTTGATTAAATGCATTTTAACATCCTTAATGTGCATATATTTTAATTTAATTTACATTAATTTAAAAGTTATTATGAAGTTGAATGACCAGGGTTCAAACAATTTTTTAGTTTAAAATGTGACAAAATACCTATATTTAATGTACTAATTTTTAAATAAATATTTCGTATGTATTTTTAAAAGTAAAATATGCTATTTACTAAATGGGTGAGTGTTGTTCAAACAACAATTCCTGCACTTGTCAGGTATTAAAGCATGTGGCTGAAAGTTTAGAAATGTTAAGCTGTGTCTTTTTGGTTTCATTGTAACTTTCATTCCAATACCACTTTTGTTAGCTATGTATTGCCCAGCAGTTATCCTGTGAAGAGACAGTGGTTTCCTTTTTAGCTAACAATTAGCCCACACCTTGGCTACAGTTTGCAAATGCTATAGTAAAGGGCAGTCAGCTTCCTCTCTGTTGCTAAGATAACTTTTTATGGGAACCAACCACAATATCAGGGCTGATTATTAAAGAACAAAGGATTAGTTCTTCTCTCCCTTATGCCAGTTTTATGCTGGTGTAACAGAAGTCAGTGGAGTTACTCCTAATTTGCAAGGATGAAATAAGGAGAGTCAGGCCTGCTGGGCTAGATTCATCCCTGCACTAGCACAGACATGAGGGCTACTTCAAAGTAGGAATAAGAGATCCTCCGGAATAGGGCTTTATTCCGGAGGATCGGGCCAGTCTAGATGCTTTTTTCCGGCTTATCTACAAGCCGGAAAAAAGCGGCGGACATCTTTATTTAAATCCCGCGGGGGATATTTAAATCCCCTGCAGATTTCCCTATTCTGAAGTTTAAAATTAGCATGCCCCTTTCGGAAAAGGAGCCAGTGTAGACGTAGCCGAGCCGTTAAGAGAGGGAATGTATTCCAGTAATACTGGGAATTGGTTCAACACCATGCGCAGACTGGAAAAGCTCCAAAGACTGCTCTAACTTGCATTCCCGCTCTTCAGTGGCTTCTGTCAGATATCAGGAATTCAGAAATACCAGGATACAAGTCTGCTCCAAATCCACCCTTGCTCTGTACTTATGCCTCTGCTGCACAGGCGAAACTGTCCAAGAATGCCCTCTCCACTGGAGTGGGTGCTACAGAGATGGCACAGAGCCTGCTCTACGCACAGTATACCAACCCCCTCACCAGCGTGGAGATGGTATACAGGCAGTCCCTGGGTTACGTACAAGATAGGGACTGTAGGTTTGTTCTTAAGTTGAATCTGTATGTGAGTCGGAACTGGCGTCCAGAATCAGCCGCTGTGGAAACTGACCAGCGGCTGACTACAGGAAGCCCAGGCAGAGTTGCTCTGCCCCGGGCTTCCTGGAATCAGCCGCTGATCAGTTTCAACAGGCTGAATCTGGATGCCAGTTCCGACTTACATACAGATTCAACTTAAGAACCCCAGGTGTCCCCAAGTCAGCTGCTGCTTAAACTGATCAGCGGCTGAGTCCAGGAAGCCCGGGGTAGAGCAACTCTGCCTCGGGCTTCCTGTAGTCAGCGCTGGTCAGTTGCAGCAGCGGCTGACTTGGGGATGCCTGGGGCAGAGCAGCTGGAGTGCTACTGGGTTGCTCCAGTAGCGCCGCTCCTTGGCGCTACTGGACCAACCCAGCAGCATCCCAGCTCCTCTGCCCCAGGCGTCCTGATTCAGTCACTGCTGAAACTGACCAGCAGCGGCTGAATCAGGACACCTGGGGCAGAGCAGCTGGGGTGCTGCTGGGTTGGTCCAGTAGCGCCCAGAGCGGCGCTGCGGGACCAACCGGCAGCACCCCAGCTGCTCTACCACAGGCGTCCGGAGAAAAGCCTGGTCTGCTGGGGGGGGGGGGCGTACTAGCTGCGCGCTCCCCCCCCCCAGCAGACCAGGGAGACGTGTGCGGTGGACCGAGACACACCGCGGTCCTGCCACCCGGTCCTCCGCGGCTTTGCTCCGTGTCTCCCTAGTCTGCTGAAGACCAGCAGACCAGGGAGACGGGGAGCAAAGCCTCTGAGGACGCCGGCAGCGGTTCAGCCCAGACGCTCCGCGGCTGTCCTGCTGCCGGCGTCCTCAGAAGCTTTGCTCCCTGTCTCCCTGGTCTGCTGGTTTCCAGCAGACCAGGGAGACGTGGAGCAAAGCCATGGAGCACGCGGGCAGCGGGACAGCCCAGACGCACCGCAGCTGTCCCGCTGCCGGTGTCCTCAGAGGCTTTGCTCCCCATCTCCCTGGTCTGCTGGAGTCCAGCAGACCAGGGAGACACAGAGCAAACCCCGTTCGTAACTGCAGATCCGACGTAAGTCGGATCTGCGTAACTCGGGGACTTCCTGTACTGTGAGAAGGGCTTGTGCAAATATATGCCTTGCTAGCTATCATAACAAATATGCCTGGGCTTTGAGCTGGTGACGTAAATTCCACACAAGGAGACACACCTGCGCTAGTTCTTATCAAGCTAGCATGCTAAAAATACTGTAGCCATGGGAGTGCAAACTGAAAATTTTCCCTCCATCTCAAAGGGCGTATCTACACAGCTGGGCTGAAGCTGAAATAAGCAGTGCAACTTGAGCTACATAAACTGCGTAGTTTAGTCAAAATAGCTTATTTCAGCTTTTAGCGCTGTCTATGCAGCACGAAGTCTGAGTTAAGAGCACTCTTCCTTTGACTTCCCTTATGCCTTGTAAAACGAGAGTTACAGGAGTCAAAGTAAGAAGTGCTCCAGCTCAACATACGAAATAACTGCTTGTTGTGTAGATGCAGAATATATTATTCTGAAATAATGCTGCTGTGTAGACATAGCCAAAGTGTAAAAAATACCCAAAGGGGCTGTAGCGGACAGCTTAATCAGGCCTGATGTCTCTAACTAACAGTACTTACTGATGGGTTACCCAACAGCTGAGTGAGTCTCCGTTATCAGTAAAAGCCCAGGCATAGGACCCAGGAATTCCTGCATTCGGGTAACACTACTGACTAACTGCATCTGTGGCCCCTAAGCAAGCTCCTTGTTAGGGCTGTCAAGTGATTAAAAATTTTAATCGTGATTAATCTCATGCAACTCCCCTTTGAAATGCTGCCTTTCAATGGGGCAGTGCTGCATGGTGCCTGGGATCAGCCAGAGTTCCCAACTGACTCCGGGCTCCATGCAGCGCTGCCCCAGGGATCAGCTGGAGTGCCCAGCTGATCCTTGGCTCCTAATGTGCTGCCCCTTTAAAGTGGCAAAATGGATCAGCTGGGGACTCAGCCCTGGCTCTGCTGTTGCAGAGCTTCTTTGAAGTGCTGGAGCGGCACTTCAAAGGGGCTTTTCAATGCGGAGCCAGGGATCAACTGGGCACTCCAGCTGATTCCCAGCTCCACTTGAACTGCCCTTTTGAAGTGCTGGAACAGCACTTCATAGAAGCAGTACAGCATTAACACCTTCAATTTAATGCGTTAATCCTGTCCTGAGTTAATCCCATGCATTAACGTAGGTCAGGGGTGCCCAAACTTTTTTCAAAGAGGGCCAGATTTGATGAAGTGAACAAGCATGAGGGCCGACCATTTTTCCTGACATTCTTTGAACCATTAAAATTAAATGCAAATTAACTATTTTATGCAAAGTTTATTGCAAACGGCATACTTTTCATTTCGTCACATGGATGACAAATCTAAACAGGTGTTAAATCACTCTGCCTTTCATATCTGAAGGCCAGATGAAAAAAAAATCCAGGAAGCTGAAATATATGTCAGGAACATTGTAAAGTACATTACATATTATTGGTAATAAAGGTTGTCTGTCAACTTTTAAGTTCAAAAAATATGAACAGGAACATAACACCAAGTATACATGTTGTGTCCAAATATATTTATAACTGATTTAGACCAACTGACATTAACTGAGATTTTACAATGTATTCATCTCAATACATATGGATTCGTTGGGGGCCATAAAAGATAGATATTGCCAAATTACCTGGGGGGCCGTATTAAACCGGAACAGGGGCCGCGATTGGCCCGCGGGCCGGACTTTGGACATGCCTGACGTAGGTCAATTGACAGCCCTACTCCTTATCTATGTCTCATTTGTCAAATGGATAGAACAATGCTTCCTTACAGAATTTATATCCCTGGGGCTATGTCTACAAAGGAACGTTATTTCGAAATAACCTAGTCCGTGTCTACACAGCCGGCAGTTATTTTGACATAATGTTGAAAATACTATCAAGCTAGAGGACTTCTTACTCTGACTCCTATAACCCTCATTTTATAAGTAAGGGAAGTTGGAGGAAGAGTGCTCTATTTGGAAATAATTGCTATGTAGACAGCATCACTACTCAAAATAAGCTACGCAATTGACAACTCAATTTGCGTAGCTCGTTTCAAGTTCAGCTCTGCTGCGTACACGCACCCTGAATATGCATTTGATCAAGACCCCAGTCCTGTAACCTGCTGAACATCTCCAAGGTGTTACAAACCACCTTTCTCAATTGATTTTAGTGAGTACAGGCAGTCCCCGGGTTACGTACAAGATAGGGACTATAGGTTTGTTATTAAGTTGAATTTGTATGTAATTCGGAACTGGCTCCAGATTCAGCCGCTGCTGAAACTGATCAGCGGCTGACTACAGGAAGCCCTAGGCAGAGTTACTCTGCCCCCGGCTTCCTGGAATCAGCCACTGATCAGGTTCAACAGCGGCTGAATCTGGACTCCTGGGACAGAACAGCTGGGGCGCTGCTGGGTAGGTCCCCGCAGGACCAACCCGGCAGCACCCCAGCTGCTCTACCCCAGGCATCCCGCAACAAAAGCCTGGTCTGCTGGGGGGGGCGGGGGACGCACTAGCTGCACAGCAGGGAGACAGGAGCAAAGCTGCAGAGGCGGGGGACCCCGCGGCCTGTGCGGCTTTGCTCGGGTCTCCCTGCTGTGCTGGGGAGTCCCCCCCAGCACACCAGGGAGACTTGGAGCAGCTTTTCTCACTCCGGAGGACGCGGTGGCGGGACCCGTGCGCTCTGGGCGGTCCCGCCGCCTGCGAGCTCCCGGGCGAGAAAAGCCCCATTCGTAAGTGCGGATCCGACGTAAGTCGAGGACTGCCTGTATTTGAGATGTAAGCTAATACTCAACCCAAGTAAGAGTATCAGAATCTGGCTATTATAAAGAGCTTAAACAATTTTGTCATTAAAATTTTCTCTCTTCAATTATACTGTACTCTTCTTATATTTGTGAAGTATATAGTACTTGCACCAGAATGGCATAATGGTGCTGCTGTTAAATCAGGCAGTAACCAGTCAGAGCAAAAATATTCTTAGAATTGTGCTGTTCAAACATTAATGATGGGAGTAAAACTCCTTTGATGTACAATCTTGCTGGCATTTTTGGTATTCGTATTACAGATTAATAGAACAAATCTGTTCCCAGTGTGTTTAATTTTTCTTTTTGGTCTACTGGACATACATTCTTTTGACACTTAATCCTTATGAGAATGGATTACAAACTCATTCTCTGAAGACTAGAAAGAACTGAATTATATTTCAGTCAGGGTCTACAGATTAGGCCAGGGGCTTTTAATCTTTTTTTCATTTGGAGACCCCTAAAAATTTTCAGATAAAGGTTCCAACCCCTTAGACATAGTCTGAAGACCCGCAATGTCCATCATTAATTCAGTAATCTGTCTTCAAAGATATATTGTGAAATATAACCATTATGTTGTACACAGTATGTTAACTATTACTTGTTCTATTCAGCATCACGCAACAGAAGCAGTGGTGCTGGACACCTTTAGAACTACAACAAAGGGAAGCCCAGCTGTTGTTTGTTTCTTTCGTCCCTGGTGATGTGACACTCATTTGGAGGGTGAGCTCTCAAGTAGAGTCCTAAAGAGAAAAATATAAACTCTACTATTTACAACTATTAAAATATGAAAAGTATATGGGGGAGAACAGGGTGCTGGTAGCTGTAACCACTACTGTATCCAGCTACAGTTGATAGGAACAGCTAGACATTTTTGCTCAAATGATCAACAATGACATGTCTAGCATTACTGGCATTTAGATTATCCTCATTATGCTTAGGAGTAAACTCCTACTTGGAAAAAATGGAGACACTTCACACCTGTGTGAGGTATTGTTACTGTCTATCCTACTACAAACTCAGGAAGATATCACAGCCTTGATTTTTTATTTGAAAGGATCACTTTGCAATCAAAGGTTTACATGCTTTGTTTTTTTTATTTAAAAAAAAATCACACCTGGCCTTGATACCTACAAGCCCATGCCTGCTAAGGTCAGGATGTTGCACCACAGCTGAGTTGCATGCCACAGAAGATATGCAAGCTTGCTGCCCAAATTCTGGCCTCCATTGCTGTACCCCATTGCACTTCTCTAATTTTGCTGCCAGGGACTTTTCTGGGCAGGTGCAGGATTTACCCCTCCATACAGCTATATTACTCTAATTTTGTGATCAATATGACATGAGTCTCATTATTCTTTTTGCATGACCCTGTGTGCTATGTCAATCAGGAATGCTGTCCTCACTAGAAATCTATGTTGGGATATCACTGTCAAATGTTTTTGATCTAGTAAAACTCCATCATCCACTTTGTGGGTTATCATAGAATGATAATAGCTTATGTGAGCAATATGACTATGATTTATAACCAAGTGTTTTAAGACTGAAATTGCATAAGTAGTCTGCGTTGGTTGTTAATACTCAGTTTCCACAGTATTTTGTAGGTGTGAATAAAAATACCTATTCCATAAATAATTATGCAATAAATTTGCCTGTCTCATATAATCATGACATTCTCTCTTTCCAAATACAATACATTGATTTACATGCCAACAGTCAGTAAAAACTTGGGATTTCAGCAAAAGCAACAACCCAACAGGACCACATTCCCTTCCTCCCATTAGATCTTCCACCTATAAGCAAGGCCTTATATACTATCTGTCAGGCCTGAAAAAAGTAGGCTGGTTTCTTGGCATGCCAGTTCTAAATGCTGCAACAACCAGAAAATTATGAGCAACTCTTCCTCCTCTCCCCCCACATACTAAATAATGGAGCACTTAATAAAATATGAAAATTATCATTAGTGCATTATTCCTTCTGCTATTTAGTTTTATAAAAAATCTTAACTAAGATTATCCCCAGATTTTCAGTATTACAGATTTTCACTTTAACATGGTAAAAAGTGCTGGGACAGTTGGAGGTTTTGGCAGCTAAACAGGGGATAACTGGAGCTTTTGGAACCAGGAGGGTATGGTTTTTCATCATACAGGAGAGAGTGGATATTCTTGACGTTGACAAGCAAGCACATCTTCTTCCCTGCCTCTTTGGAGCAATCAAGGTGACATGACATTTTTATTTCATAGATAGCCTACAGCATAATGACTCCTACAAAGAGGAGGCATACTCATTGTAATTTACATTTTATCAACTGAGCTTTAATTGAATTTATCCTTGTAAATGTATAGAGTTAAACATTTACTATCATGTCTGTTCAAGTATGGAGATCATGAACAGCTTGTGATGAGGACTTACTGCAAGTGAAGCCAAATAATTTCCAGCAAGTTACTTTCTGACTGAAATATTACTTAATCTTTGACGCCCAGCAGCTTAGAAATAATTGTCTGATCATTTGTATGTTCAAAATTTTATGTAATGTGTATATTTTATATATGTATATAAAACTCATATAGACAAACAATTCTGATGGAACTTCAGCAGCAAGTTATACCACATAATCTAAATCTAAGATTAAAAAAAAAGAAAGTTAGACTTCTTGTTTTTTATTTATTTTAGGGAAAGGAAAACCAAGATATAGTAGAAAATTCTAACTCATGCCAGTTCTTATTGTCGGACAAGTTTTCACTGGCATTTCATTCTGAAAGAAAACAACCAAATAATAAAATTCCAATCGTCAAGGTGTGTTTTCCGTACTGGCAACAATACAGTATATTGAAAACACTGAAAAGTTGTATGATTGTGATCAGTTGTTCCCTTCTGCGCATTTAATGGCGGAACATGGAACATGATAGGATTTCTTGCATTCACAGCAAAACAGAGTGTATAAAATGAACATGAAAACTTCACTGAAATCAATTACGTTGCACCACTGCACTTGGAGGTGAAATGTGACTCAATAGTTTGAAATCAGAGGTAAAATCCTGGCTCCCATGAGCAAATTATCATTGATTTCAAAGGGGAGGGCAGGATTTCATTCTAGATTTCTATTAGTTTTAGTAGATGAGTAATTAGGTTTATAGTTAATTGATTTCATATTAAAATTCATTTAAGAATAAATGTTTAAAGGAGACTTGCAAACTCTCTCTAAAAACTCCAGCAACTTCAGTAGATTCTGAATATACTCAAAAGTCCAGATTATGTGAAATAGCACATTATTAGTTATTCTATACTTGGCTTTCCTCACTCCAACTGAAGCCCCACCTTGTACTATTTTATGATTTTATATTGAGCATTACAACTGCCACATGATGGAGCCGATAAAGACATGCCTATACTTGAAGTACTGAAATTGTGTTTTTACAGAGATCTTCTAGATTCAAGTTTTAGCAGGACACTTAATGTTTTAAATATGTATGTGCCACTGAATGCTAGCCTCACCTTGTCTTCCGGGGTTGCTCAATACTTCAGCAGAGAGCCGATCACATATAGGTGTGGCCTATCTTTGAAAAAAAACCAAACCAGGTAAAGTTCATAGCATGATTTGCATCCATACACACATGCCCCAAGTTATCTAAAAATGGTTTATAAGTGGTCCAATAATCAGTTACAAAATGATACTTTAATCAGTTTAATAAGTATTTTAGGTTTAACCAGTTCTTTATGAACTCACTTTATGAACTTGTTTTTTGCCAATGTCAATGTAGAGAAGCTGAAATGGTTCAACTAGTCTTGTCATTACTGTGACAATTTACTAGAACCATGGTGTCCAACATGCTAACCATATGCAGTTACTTGGCCAGTGGAGTGTTGCTAATTCGCCACTGGTTGGACATCACAGCACTAGAGGCTTTCCTAAATCTCCCAGAATGCATTGTTACAGGAATTTTGGGAGAGGTGTTCAGAAAAAAACATGAAAAAAATTAAGATGGCACCACTGTAAATGCAAAACCAATGCATTCAGCCTGGTTAGTGTGTAAAATTAACTGTGTGTTCTTATACCAGTACAGTTACAAGCAATTTATTTCTCTAATTAAACAAGTAATACTTAAAACATCCCTTATATATTCATGCATAATTTTTTTAGAGTACACAGGGTCAATCTGAAACCCTGAAAAGTCTTTATTCTTAGCATTTAGTGTGCAGAATACATTAGACAAGTGTTTGGAACTCACTAGGATGAAAAAGTGGCTATATAAAACTTATACCATTTTCACTTCTTCTTAATCTAACTAATTCAATCAAAACTATCCCACATTTTCTGGATGATGTGATTAGATTTTACTTGACATACAGAATCATGTATTACTGGGGGACCTTCTGGTAATGCACAGAGAGAATAATTACAATTATTAGACACAAAGAGTCTTAAAAAATTGATAGAATCCATCTTCCTATACAGAACTTGTAGCGAACCATAGTTTTTTACAGTTGTTTGATTATATTAAAAGTCTCTCAGTTTCTCTCTTAAATGTGACATATGAAGAAGAATAAAAATAATTAGGCAGAAATCTTCAGATTCAATAATATTAATCTGATAATAGCAGCATAGTGAACTGCTATGAAAAAACATACTTAAATATTTAAAAAAAATGTAACAGGACCATGTCTTATGACTTTTTATTTTGAGGTTTTAACTTCTAAATTATGCTATCATAAAAATCAGATATCAGGAGGTGTCTATTGTCAACAGTTCATATACATGTACAAAATATGGAAACTAAACCTATCGATGTAAATGTTGAACATATAGCTACATCTTGCATCCTTAAGCTTATCACTTTTTCACCTTCAGAAAAAATTTATATTTTATAAACACATAAAATTATCACATTTCAACCAATGTGTAGAGTCTAGTAGTAACAAAAGGGATTCTTTCACCATTTACATTCTGTCTGGATTTTACTAACACATGAAAATAGTAGAAAACTAATCTCTGGAATGTATATCAACATATTTGGTTTTAAAAATATTTTTACAAGATCTTTTGCTCATGACCTCTTCAGGGGAAAAACAGAATTCTTGCAAACTCAGTAGTAATTCCCCATCTTCATTTCCCATATGTATGCAATTTTTCTGAATTTAAAAATCAGAGTGGCTAGCTTTGTAAAATAATCACTGTAAAGTAAATTAAACAGTATTTCTTTCAGTTTTATGCTTCCATTTAATTAAAAATAAAAATCCATGGAGATTTGCTATTTTCTACAGTCTGTACACAAAGCTTATGTCTTCAATTCTCCCCGCCCTCCACCGCCCCAAATTAGGCTTCTATCCACTACTTGTTGGGAAAAAAACATATTTGACTAAAATTAATCTGATTGTGGTATCTCCCCAGACTATCTATAACTTCAAGACCTGGTTAAGATTAGCTGGACTGTGTAGCAAAATAAGAAAATACTAATGTTAGTTTGCAACATATTCATCAATTCATCTCTGAAAATGATTGCTAAAGGTCAAGGGTGAAGCCCTGGCCTCACTGAGGACAGTAATAATTTTGCCATTGATTTAAATGAAGCTAGGAATTCACCCAAATCTTTAGTTCTGCACAAAGTAATAGCCTGTGACCTGTCCAGTCACCTGCCTCTAGAGCTTAGCTTTGCTGTGCATAGCAGCTGCAAACTTCTTGCCTGGTGTCCAGGCAGTCTTTGCTCCCTTCTGCAATGGAACTGCACAAACCTGACAGTTCTCCACACCTGCAAATCGTGAAGCCGGATTTTCTCTTAAATTATTCTACCTCCTTTGACCCAAGTATTTTTAAATTTCCAAAGACAAGGACAATAGTAAGAATTCTGCTTTTAGTACAACACAAGGCACAATCTATAAAAATCATCTGTAATTATTTCTATATTTGCAGGTCATTTTCATACTTTTACTAGGTCTGGCCTTTGGCATTTTAAGATCATGACTCCTGACACAAAAACCCTACTGATTATTTACTAACACACTCATACCATTAAATATTTCACCATTTAAAACCAGAATTTCTGCTAGAAAACACAATGTGCCATTAAGATGGTCGACAAACCAAGCCAAATGTGATTAATTATTGTATGTTCAGTAACAAATATTTCTAATAAAAATATTAGAAGTTATTTTGATTGTGGTATCTGTAAAGAATATAATTTCATCATGCAATTTAAACTGGTAATTTAAAAGTGTATCTTCATCTCTTTCAATGCTACATTTTCAAAAAAAATGAGTCTATAAAAAGAATTACAGGTAAACAGCTACTGGCCACAAAGTCCCTTAGCACTAGCAGATATCCTTCAAAGAAGCATTTGTTCCTTCAAGTGGGTTTAGCAGTTGGGGTGATGTGGTGGGTAACAACAAACGGAACATATTGATAAAGTGGCAATGCTTAATAATCTTGTAACTTATTATAAAGGTGCAATTGCCTCCAGTTCATTGGTATGGATGTGGCAATGAAGTTCTGCTTTACATATTCCAGGGACTAGGGATTTTGTAGCAGTGAGCACAGGGAGTTCTTCTTCTCCTGGGAAAGAAAAGAAAGCATTTTATTTTTTCATTAGTGATAATTTTTATTTGTACAACGGTCATCTGCAAAGTTCCCTCTAAGCTATGTGGCAGCACAGCCCTGCAGTTGCTTAGTCACCCTAGCCCACTAGGGCTCAGGGCTTCCTGCATGGAGCTGCCTGACTGGGCGGGGTCTGATTAAGCAGCTGCAGGGCTGTGCTGCCATGCAGCTTAGAGGGAACCGTGGTCATCTGTATGGTGGAAAGAACACAACCAGTTAATATTGCAATTAATTTTCTTCAAGTCTTATCACTGTAATCACAAATAAAAAGCTAAGGTAAACTTTTCCTCATTGTGGTCTACTCAGAGAAGTTCTCACTGATGAATGGGCTAATATTATGTCATGCCCAATGAAGGAGCTAAGGCTGTGTCCAGACTCAAGGGTTTTTTCGAAAAAAGTAGCCTTTTTTTCGAAAAAAACTTCACCTGCGTCTAGACTACAGCCGCGTTCTTTTGAAATTAAATCGAAAGAACGCGGCTTTTCTTTCGACGGCGGAAAACCTCATTTCACGAGGAAGAACGCCTTTTTTCGAAAGTGATCTTTCAAAAAAAGGCGTTCTTGAATGCAAACAGGGCTTTTTCGAAAGAGAGCATCCAGACTGCCTGGGTGCTTTCTTTCGAACAAGCAGCTTGCTTTTTTGAAAGTACTGCTTGCAGTCTAGACGCTCTTTTTCGAAAGAGGCTTTTTCGAAAGTATCTTTCGAAAAAGCCTCTTTCGAAAGAGGCTTGCAGTCTAGACGTAGCCTAAGAGATCTACAGGAGTTTGAATTAGGGACATGAACGATTAGTTGACTATCCAATAAGCAAATGCTTATCAGATAGTTGACATGCTAGTTGATTAGATGCTTACCCCCTCTGCCCCCCCTCCCCCGCCCTTGCTGTCTCTATCAGAAAGAGGCAGCTGGGAAAGGAGAGAAAGAGGAGGGGATGCTACAAAGCAGCAGTGCCTCGTGAAACCCATGGCCAGACCCTGGGATTCATGCAGCGCTGCTGCTTTGAAGCACCATGTGGGCTTCACATGAAATTGCAAAGTGCCAGCGCTGCTTGGAGCCCGGGGTTAGCTGGGGACTCCCTCACTGACCCTGGGCTCCATGAGGTCCTGCTGCTTTGAAATGCTGCATGGAGCCCAACTCTGGGCTCCCTGCAGCATTTCAAAGTAGCAGCACCACATGGCGCCCGGGGTCAGCTGCAGACTCAGAGTCCCCAGCTGACCTAATGTTTAACTAATTAACAGATTAACCAGGATTTTACATCCCTACTTTAAAGGAGAAAGGTAAAGTTTGTCCTGAAAAATGCACAAACATTTAATAACTGCATGAAGATTTACCACTAGCCTTGACTTAAAATCTGTGTATTGAGAACAGAAAACTCATACTGATTATGTAGTCTCCTCATATGATGATGATAACATTCCTTCTATTTTGCTAGTATCTCCAAAGGATGATAAAACAGAAGTTACCAATGCTGGATGTTTTAAAATCAACAGGTCCATATAACTTGCATCCAAGAGTTTTAAAAGAGCTGGAAGAGAAGCTCACTGGATCATTATTGTTTATTTTCAGGAAGTTTTGGAATACTTGGGAAGTTTTAGTAGACTAGAAGAAATCTAATGTGCCAATTTTAAAGTTGTGCCAAGGGTGAACAGGGTCACTTAGGTAACAACTGACATTGATTCCGAGAAAGATAATGGAGGGGCTGATATGGGTCTCAATTAAGAAGGAACTAAAGGAGGATAATGTAATTCATGCAAATTAACAGGGCTTGACTCCTTGTGGAATGAGGAGTACAGCTAGTTCGGATTAGGAAGCCTAATCCGAACTAGCTACTCCATGCCGCGTATAGCCGCGCGGCACGGGGTTCGAACTGCCGGCATTTAAAAATGGCGCCGGCCGGCTTTATGCAAATGAAGCCCGGGAAATTCAAATCCCGGGCTTCATTTGCAATTGTGGATGACTACATTACCCCTGCTAGTTCGAACTAGCGGGGTAGCGTAGACATACCCTTAGGTGTGCCTGAGCTTTTAGTTAACTGCAGTACAGTAATGAATCTGTATCAGCTGGGGGAAGACACTATTTTATATTCTATTAGAGTTACATGCAAATTGCAAAATTTAAATAAGTTTCATGCTTTTTTACATTTTTTTAAATAAGTTTAGAGCAGTGGTCACCAACCAGTTGATCTACTGGTAGATCTTGGAGCCTCTGACAGGTGATCCTGACTAGTTTGGCCAAGTGGCTATCAAGTGCCTGCTCTTCATCTGCACATCTCCTGCTCTTTGCCTTACAGTTATCCTCTCAGGAGCCTCCTCCTTTCTGTGCAGGTTAGAGGAGGGAGAAGAGGGGTGCTCATGTCAAGGTGTCCCTCTCCCACTCTGTATCCTACCTCCACAGAGTTTTCTGGCTGCTTTTGGGAGTGATGCAGGACCAGGACAGTGGTGAGCGTGCAGATAATCATTGCCCAGCTGGAGCCCACAACCCAAAACCCTATCCCATGAACCCCCTCCTACACCCCAAGACCCCTGCCCTAGCCCTGAGCACCCCTGCATCCAAATGCCCTCCCAGAGCCTGCACCTAGAACCCCCTCCAGTACCCCAACTGCTTGCCCCAAGATCAGCTCAGAACCCCTCTCCCAGTCCAAATCCCTTAATCCAAGACCAGTCTGCACCCCAACCCTTTGCCCCAGCCTGGTGAAAGTGAGGGAGGATGGGGGAGGGAGGGATTATGGAGTGAGCAGGGGTGGGACCTCGGAGAAGGGGCAAGGAGGAGGCGGGGCAAGTATATTTGGGTTTGAGGTAGATCTTGAATTGCACTTAAATTCAACAAGTGATCTCATGCTTAAAAAGGATGGAGACCACTTGTTTAGAGAATGGTCAACATTAAAAAATGTTCATGAAAGTTTTAAGTCACCAAATTAAAACATTTGCCTTTTTGACCAGCTTTGTATGTTAACTAGCTTTCTCTCCAGTTCCTTATATAGTCCCTTATTTCATGGTATTTTATACACTCAATGTTTAATTCTATGTTGCTAGAAGTAGGATAGAAATGTGTGAATATTTTGTATTAATACAATTTAGAACACCAGTGAACAACCTGTGGCCCGTGAGACATTTTGCCAAATTCCGCTGGTTTCTAGTCATGTAGTTTTCCTCTTACTGATATTACTCAACTGACACATGTGTAAAACAAGAGCATGTGAAGTGAGGTTCATGTTGATTGCACACAACATTGACAGAGAGCCAGATGCTCCCTCTGCATCTAATCAAAGCCCTGTTAACGTTCAATTGGCACATCCCACAAATTCTAGGTGCACAAGCGCAGTTAGCAAAACTACCTTATGCCTGGAGACTGTCTTGGTTATGATAATCTTGCAGCCCACTCAGATGAAAGAGGACCACTCCTGAGACCCACTCACTAGGTTACCCATTGTTGATTTAGAAAAATTACTGCATCTTACCTAAACCTGAAGATGAAGAGACACTCTCCGTAATGGAAGAGGTTTCAGTTTGGTCTGTCAAAAGTCCTTCCATTAAAGGTAAAGATAATTCAGATGAAGGAACAGAAGAATCATAGATTCCAGAATCCCGGGGCATATCTGGAAGATTGGCTGCTTTTACAACATGCAACAATGGCTGAAGAACACAGCTACCATCTTGAATGTCCCGAGTCTCTGCATCTTCTCCAAGGTTAAAGTGCTGAATTATACAGTGAGAGTCTGAACTTACAGCAGGGATAATAGTTATATCTGTTTTCAAGTAGAAGTCCCCATCAGTCACCTGTTTACTCACTAAGTCATTTAAAACCAAGCCTGAGTCAAATTTTTCCATCATAGGCTTTTGGTAATGTAAAGAAGGTTGAGGAAAAGGAATTAGTTGTTTCTCAAACCAGTCAGGCTCCTGATCAATGAACTGGTGCATATTGCAAATGGCAACATAAAGGGACCGTCCAGATTTGCTCCTGAAGTAGTTTCTTTTGCTAATATTTACAGGGTACAACTCGGAATCCTGAAGGCTCAGATCTCTGGAGTGTAAATGAGAGTAAAGCTGAGGAAGGTTATCCATGAGCTTGTACTTTGTACTTAGATCCACAATGCCAGGAATGTCACCTTCACAGGAGTAGTCAAAGTAGACTGCAATGAATTTGCAGAGGTCATTTGAATTCTGCTTTGCCTGACGCAGCTTCTCTGCAATGATAGATATGGCAAACAGAAAGAGTTCTCCTTTCTCAGCATCTCTGGTTGATCCCTTGTGCTTCCAGTTCTTTTTTTCCACAAAGTATTTCATTCCTTTGGAACACACAATGATGATAAATTGGGACTCACTGATTTTTTGAATAAGCCATTCTTTCTGCCCTTCCTTACAATTTTTTAAGTCTTCCCATAAATCCAATGCAACCTAGAAAAGAAGAGAGCATCTTGGTTGATACACAATGCTGGATTTAGAAACTTCCCTGTGCAGCCGCTGGAGAGCACTCCCTCTTCCCCACAGCACATTAGCACCAAATCTAAGAACAACTGTACAGGCAGTCCCCGGGTTACGTACAAGATAGGGACTGTAGGTTTGTTCTTAAGTTGAATCTGTATGTAAGTCGGAACTGGTGTCCAGATTCAGCCGCTGCTGAAACTGATCAGTTTCAACAGCGGCTGAATCTGGACGCCAGTTCTGACTTACATACAGATTCAACTTAAGAACCCCAGGCATCCCCAAGTCAGCTGCTGCTGAAACTGATCAGCGGCTGATTCCAGGAAGCCCGGGGCAGGGGCTTCCTGTAGTCAGCCACTGGTCAGTTTCAGAAGCGGCTGACTTGGGGACGCCTGGAGCAGAGCAGCTGGGGTGCTGCTGGGTTGGTCCAGTAGCGCTGCCGCTCCTCGGCGCTACTGGACCAACCCAGCAGCACCCAAGCTGCTCTGCCCCAGGCGTCCTGATTCAGCCGCTGCTGAAACTGACCAGCAGTGGCTGAATCAGGACGCCTGGGGCAGAGCAGCTGGGGCGCTGCCGGGTTGGTCCAGTAGCGCCCAGAGCGGTGCTACGGGACCAACCGGCAGCGCCCCAGCTGCTGTACCACAGGCGTCCGGAGCAAAGCCGCAGAGCACGGGAGCAGCGGGACAGCCCAGATGCGCCGTGGCTGTCCTGCTGCCCTCGGGCTCCACGGCTTTGCTCTGCTTTGCTCCCTGTCTCCCTGGTCTGCAGACCAGGAGGACGGGGAGCAAAGCAGAGCAAAGCCATGGAGCACGCGGGCAGCGGACAAGCCAGACGCATCTGGGCTGTCCGCTGCCCGCGTGTTCCGCCGCTTTGCTCCCCGTCCCCCTGGTCTGCAGACCAGGGAGACAGGGAGCAAAGCAGAGCAAAGCCAAGGAGCACGCGGGCAGCGGACAGCCCAGACGCGTCTGGGCTGTCCGCGTGCTCCGCCACTTTGCTTCCTCTCCCTGGTATGCTGGAGACCAAGGAGACGGGCCCCGTTCGTAACTGCGGATCCGACATAAGTCGGATCTGCGTAACTCGGGGACTGCCTGTATAAAGCCGAACAACTGGATAGATACTTTCAAAGCAGGCAATAAAAACAGTGCGGTGTCAGTACTAGTGAAGAAGAAACAATTCTGGAAAATTTTTGAAGAATGATCCAAAGTGATTGACCATTCATCATCCTGGTCAAAGAGGAAAATGAACCCATTCTAAAAATTCCACTCTATGCGCTACATGCAGTTCTTTATTGTACACTTGTGTGATTAACATATTGAATCTGCTGTAATTTATATATTCTGTTACCTCCCCATATGATTTTACTACAGTAGTAAGAATATGCAGATCTAAAACCAAACATTAATATAGATATAAATTTTGGAGAGATGAGGTGGATCCAGTGTCACTTTACAGCGTGGATATATGTTGACTTGATAAATGTAGGGGCAGTTGTCAAAGAGTCCAGGAATTGTGCTTCTACTACATGTAATTATGAATAGGTTTCTTTTTAACTTTAGCATAATTAGGTATTTTAAACAGTAATATATGTCTTTGCCCCTTTCCTTTTATAAGATAATAATCCAACGCTATAGGCCAGTGTTTCTTAAACTGTGTTCCGCAGCACAGAGGCAGTCAGATGTGTGCCACAGAGAGAACAGAAAAAATTCTGCTCCCCCGCCTCCTGCAGAGCCCGTAGACAGCTCCCACTGTTACTGCCCTCCTTCCCCCCAGCCCACAGGATGGCCCCTGTCCCACGGGGCCTCCGCTGCTGCGCAGCCGCCTCTTCCTCCTCCACGTGTGCAGGCGGCAGCTTTTACAGTGGCCACTGGGAGGGAGAGTGGTGGCTGGAGCTGAGGAGCCACTCCCAGACTTCGCGTTTTAAAACTGCCGCCTGTGGGGAACCCGGCTCAGGCTCTGTTCTCCCCCCCTCCCCCCACCCACTTGGGGTGCGCTCGGGCTCTGCTCCCTCCCTGCCTTGGGGCATGCTCGGGCTCTGCTGCCCTCCATGTTCTGCTGCTCTCTCTCCCCTACGCCCCTCCCCAGCCTGCTGGGGAAGTGGCAGAGTTTAATCTGGTGGGGAAGGTCGGAGTTTCTACTCCCCCCCCCCCACCCCCCAAGCGGGAAGCCTGGTCGAGTGCTGCAGCTGCGCTGGGTTCCCCGCTGCATGGGCGGGGGGGAGAAATGAGCTTTCCAACCCCTCCTCCCCCCCCAGGAACAAGAGCATGCTCCCTGGAGGCTTTCCCTGCTGCATCAGGGTGCCACGGTCCGGTAAGCGTCCCCCCTCATGCCCACACCCCGCACCCAAACCCCGTCACTCCCCTCACCCTGCCAAAACCCCAAGTCCCCTTTTCTACCTTCCCTCCTGGCTAGGCCAGACACTCTGCCCCGAGACCCTCCTCTACCGTCCCTCCTGGTCCAATGGTTGTTGTTTTTTTATTTTGCTCCACACATTTTCCTTGGGGGCTATTTTTTGTTTTGTTTTTGCTTGAAAAAAAGAATCCTTGGTGCTCCCCATAGTTTGCTGTTCCTCAGTCTTAAAAAGTTTAAGAAACACTGCTATAGCCCATAGATACACATACCTTCATTGCCATCTTTTGAACTTTATTTTTCACATTAAATCCTACTGGTACATATTTTATCTTTATCTAGGTCTAGTTAGCCTTTATTTTTGCTTTGTTTACAAAATATTTAATTATCCCAGAAGTGTTACGGAAAAAGCATTTGTCTTTAACTCCTATTCTATGTAGCTGTGTTGATGCTATATTAGTCATAACTGAAAAAAGTAATTCAGACAAACTGAACATAAGACATCTTATCCTATTTTAAGTATGAGTAATTATTAATATAACAAAACAACAGAAGCACAATATCAAAACAAGCAATGATTTTAAATAATGTGTTTTGCCACTAGGGGACACACTTGCTATGTGACTGAATACTAGTATTTGAATTCATACATAATACTAACTAGACTTTGATTGGACTACAGTTTAACAAAAGAAATCCCACATAGTTTCTGTTAACAAATAACTGTTTTGCCTTTTCAAAAATGAACTTTTGGTTACATTTTCAAATTCAGAAAATAGCCAGAAAACTTGAACCTAGTCAATCATATTGTTATTTTGATATTTTTCTGATATCATTTTGAATCAAAGAAAGAGTTAAAAAATAAGATATAGGCCTGGACCATATTCTTATATGACATTAAAAATGCTGGAACATGATCAACCAAACAAATAATGAAGGTGCCAACAGCTCTTTATCTGTGTAGATTTTTTGTGCTAGTACTTTTCCTCTCTAATTGCTATCCTATGATTCTTATCTGCTTCTTTTAACTATCCAATTTTTAGGTGCTTATAGAGTACCAGTTTTGCCTTTTTGGTTTTCCCTTTGATATTTACATATCTGCTTCTTGTTTCCCACCCCCTTCCATTTTTTTCCCCTCTCTCCTTCTCCTTTCTCCCCTATTTATTTTGGGTCTGGACATCCCAAACTCAATACTCCGGTCATCTGAAGAATTGGGCTGTGCCCACAAAAGCTCATGATACCATCTACATGTTTTGTTAGTCTATAAAGTACTACCAGACTATTTGCTGTTTTTTAATTTATTAAAAATGCTGTTTGATGTTTTCATATAGAATCAAAAGAAAGAAAAAATACAAAAAAAGTCATTGAGGAGGATATAGAATTTTCAGAGTTCATTCAAATTAGCAAGGTTTTACTGTGTACCATGTGTGTATTGCATAAATCCTTCTTCTGGACAAGATTTCTGATTGATTCAAATGTGCATGTATGAGATCACTGCTTCAATACCATCATAAGAGGTGCCTTAGAAATACTAAACTAGATTAGACACATAATAGCATGGCTGTGCAATCTACAGAAGATCTAAACTCTGATAACCAGACAAGCATAATATGTGCATGTGCTTTTGGAAATTAATATATAAAGAGCTATGGACAGCTGAATGACATCACTAGGGTTGACACAAATTTTCTATAATACTGTGGCTGATGTATTATTTGGTTTGCCTTTTTCTTTAAGCGGAGAAAATGTACATAGTAGAAGATCCCTATATTAATTTTGCCTGACGCTAGTGAAAGTTACTCTGTTTAGCAAAAAGATATTTGAGAATCTGTTTAGGTGAAATATTTTCAAGGGCTAGGCTACCATGAGTTTTGGGAGTAATGTTTTCCAATAAGGCAATTTTAAACATTAAAAGAAGAAGTGATTATCTTACCTCACAGCCACAGAAGTCCTGAAGAAAATAAGCGAAGCACTGAACGACACTTATGTGTTTCTGGCAATCTTTACTGGAATAGCAGATGAACACTTTTGGTCGGGGACGGAGCCTTTCCACATGGAGCGCTGCAGCATATGTGGAAGATTCTGAGCTTTCCTCATCTAAATGGGAATATATATTTTCTAAATTGGAAAGGAAAAAACACGAAAATCTTCATACTATCCAAGATAAAAAAAAATTCTTTATTCTAGATAGATTTATTATTGCACCCTATAGTAAAAGGCTCTTCATCCCACGACATTCATCTTTCCCTTCCTTTCCTGAATAATAAAAGTTACATCCCTTCTTCTACTTCTATTTTTCAGCTTCTGCGGTGAAAGATGTTTTGCATGGATAATTACAGACTATGCAAAGACCACAGTACTGACATAAGTGCCTTACTTCTTTGTTTAGGAACCTCAAACATGCTTCCCCGTGAGCGTTTCCTGCTTAGCAATACAATGGGCTTCTTTTAAACAGTGATACTGGCAGGTGAAGAGAACAAACCTCCAGAGGGCCTGATACCCTTCAGAAACACGTGCAATATCTCTCTGTGGTGTTCATCTCGGTTTTTGCTGGAGCCGTGCAAACATGCCAGAAAGACCCAGAAGGGAAACGGACTCAGCCACTGCCATCTGCAGTATCCCTCATCCCCAAGATTTTGAGCGATATCACAGATCTGTGAGGATTGGGGGTTGAAACCCCATATTTTTTATGGGGAAACCTAATCACTCCATGAAATCATAGGATTGACTGATTCCTTATAAATTGGCGTGGTGCGTATTTGCTTGCAAGCTCTACATCTGATACAGAAAAGGTAGAAGTGAGCATAAGTTGCTGGTATCTAACTTAGGAGGTATTTGCTGGAAAAACTTATGAATAGCCACATGTAAGGAGAAAGATGAGGCTGAGATTTAAGAGGTTTTCTTGTTGTTCTCTGAATTCTGAATTTAGCCAACCAGGAAGGGGAAGTAACTTAAAACTAGATTCTGTTCCATACGAGGCTGGGAATAACACCTGTCTCCATGCATACTTCAGGGTATTACTTTCCTTACACCATAATTCATCACTTAAATAATTCTGTATTGAAAGAGAAAATAGTCTAAAATATATCATCTTCTGGATCTCTTCACAATCTTACCATATCGTCTCTACTTTTTCACTAATAGACATTCAAATCAAATAAAAACAAACCAAATATGTTTTCTTCTCACACAACCTATCTTATCCTTCTGCTGGATTTTGCAATGAAGTCATAATGCAAGACACAATATTTATTCAGGGGAGCAAATCAACACCAAGTTTTACAAGTTTGCTATAAGTTCGAGTAGATGCAAAGGTTGGGAGTAGAGGGTTTAAAAAAAAAAGCTCTTATGATAACGAAATCTATTTTAAATAAACCTATTTTCCCCTTCAGATTTGTTGCAATAAGCAAATTCTCCTTCAAATGAAACAACATACCAAAAATCCCATCATACCTTGTTGTTTTTTACGGCACATCACTGTGAAAAGCGTTGCAAATGCGGAGATGACAACTAAAGGAACAGTAATGGCAATGGCCCTTATTGGTCCAGCCCACGGGGAATGTACTTCGAAAAATAAAGCAGAATTAGAATGCAAGTTATGGTGCCATTATCTAACCTCATCTTCAAACTTGGTACTGATAACCACTGCAGCACATTGTCATCAAATAATTTTCAAATATACAAATATACAGCTAAAATCTGAGCACTTTCCAATAATGCATTAAATGAGGTGATTAACATCTATTACATGCGGTTTGTTCTGTCTCATTCTTTCCCCAGGGAAAGAACTATTTTATTTTGCCTCTATTTATTTTTTAAATGCACATGCTGCTATGTGTTTATGTTAAGAGATGGCAGATTGAAGAAATGAGACTTGAATTGCAATGAAGTTAGTGAAGTTTCTATGGCCGTTGATGTCTGAGGAAATTTGGTCTGTGGTCTTAAATTAAGCCACAAAGAAAGCTCTGTCTCCTGCATAGATAAGTCTAATCTTATGATTGAAAGTTCCATTTTGCTTGAGGAGCAAGTTGTCACCCACAGTCTTCATCTCCTCATGGGATCTTTCCAAAACTTGTATGTACGGTAACTAATGTATAACTTTATTTTGTGTGTAACTACATAAGTGCTACATTTAGGCTGCTTACATGTTTGCATGTCACTATTTCCACACTCTGCTTGCCAGCTACTATGTGCATTTGACTAAGATACAGTCTTATCAGTTTTTAACCTGATTTTTCACATTAGTGTATACAGCAAAAATTATTTTCCAGTAAGGATTCCTAGTTGTAAAATATGTTGATGTAAAACCACTAACAGTCAAAATCATATTTACACTTCCTTTACTTTATCTTGCTAAATTTGTCTTTGCAATTATTTACAAGCAAAAATGGAAGTAAAAACCACAGATATACAAAAGCAATATTATTTTTTGTCAAACAGTTCATAGTGAGTCTACATTTAGAAACATGGTCAAACCCCATTAGACCTGACTATCACCATTATTCTGGCAAATTATCTTTTACACAAATTATCACTGGAAATGAGTACATATTGACTTTAAAAAGAAAATTTTTACCTGGCTTTAGTGCATATTGCATTGTTTTCCTTGTTGTGTTGGTGTCATCTACCAGCTTTAAAAAAGAAAATTCTCATTTTAAATACTGGAAAAGGTATAGAAAAATAAATTTTGCAATGTGAAAAACACTACAATAATCCTGAACAGCAGAACTAAGGGAGGTCACTAATTGCAAATGACCAATGAGAAGTACCTAGAATCAGTTATTTTTCTGATAAGATCAGGGATGAGTAAAGTATGAATCATATTGTTGTAAAACCAGAATACTGTGCTCAAATAAAAGTGGTCTATTAAAAAAGGAAACAATCCAATCTAGTGAATGTCCAAGACAAAGGAAATAGGTGATAAGACGGAAGGAGGAGGAATGGGAGTGAGATGCAAGAGGTAAAGGTCATATGAATAGGCATTGTATTTTTTATAAAATTGGAGATGGCCAATTTTTTCACAATAAGCAAAAATACACAAAACATTTTAAATAAAAATTTTCATGAACATTTTTGCCTTTTCTACCCCAACTCAAATAAAACAGCTTTTACTTCAGGGATCCAAAGACCCAAGTTACCTCACTGGGTCCAAAGCCCCTGATTCCATTATTTTATGTTATTGAATGATCATATTACAATAGTGACTCAGTCAGCTTTTTACCATTTGAATCTGGCCAGGAGGTTGCAATCTTTTGTTTTGAACACAGATCTTTCTGCTTCTATTCATGCTTTTTCTTTTTAATCTGAAGATTAGAATATTAAAAAGTGCTCTCCATGTGGCTACATTGTAAAACCATTTGAAGTCTATATTATAGGTGGATACACATTGCAGTAATCAATCCACTGGGGGTGAATTTAGCAGGTCTAGTAAGGACAGGCTAAATTGACCACCAAACATCCTCCCATCAACTACAGTACTCCAACAGAACAAGAAACTTAAGATAAATTGATGGGAGAATTTCTCCTGTTGACCCAGCATGGTGTAGACACAACAGTAAGTCGACCTAACGTATATCAACGCCAGCTACATTATTCATATAGTTGTAATTGTATAACTTAGGTTGACTTTACCCCGTAGTGTAGACCAGCCATGAGTTGGTGCAAAACACAGCAGCTTGCTTACTGAATAGAGGATCTCACTAGAAGCATATTGTATAAGGTATTCCCGAATTTGCATTGGCTGTTTACTGGTCCCAGGGTACAGTTTAAAATGCTGGTTAGAATCCCTAAAGTCCTAAACACCCTGGGACCTGCTGCCTAAGATGCCAGTTACATCTGATTCCATGACATACTGCCAAGTTGTGGTCAGCAGAGACATTTGAACAGTATGCCCCTTATCAGCAAGACAGGTCATTCCCTGCGAGAGGTTCAGGACTCAGGAACCCACTTCATTTTTTGGTCTGAAGTAGCCACAATTTAGGGACTTCTCAGTCATGCTGCAACAGGATTAAAGGTTTGTTAGTGGAATGATGGTGTAGTGGAGTAAGAAGGAGCTGGTTTTTTTAAGCTGCCTGCCTGAGGTGGCTGAGTTGTGCTATTTTTCCTTGTCTGATTGTTTGTTTGTTTTTAAACACTGTCTCGGTAATATGTTGTCAAGCCACCTAGAGTCTTTGTTTAGGAGTTTTCTTTCCTGTAGAATCTCAGGGTTATGAACTCTTTGGGAATGGAAGTTGTTTGTAACTCTGAAATGCTCATAACTCTGAACAAAACGTTATGATTTTTCAAGTTTACAGCTGAACATTAACTTCATATAGCTCTGAAACTTTACTATGCAGAAGAAAAATACCACTTTCCCTTTATTTTAATAGTTTATGTTTAACACAGTACTGTGCTATATTTGCTTTTTTTCCCCTTTTGTCTTTGCTGCTGCCTGATTGAATTCTTCTGGTTCCAAATGAGGTGTATGGTTGACTGCTCAGTTCATAACTCTGAGGTTATGGTATATTATTATTATTTAAAACTAAAGAAAAAAAGCAACATTTACTATATAATTAAGAGGGGTCAGAGCTCCATATTTCTGATTAGGATTTTGGTTTGGTGCACAGAAGAAATGCAGCAGTGACCAGTGCTTGGGAAAGCAGAGAGATTGCGATTTGTACCTGGCTTCTGCATGAGGAAGATGCAACACAGGGGGTGCTTTTTGCTCTTTTTCCACTACTGCACAGCCAAGCAAGGCCCAAGCATGATCTGACCTAAAAATGAATTTGCCCCACTGAATTCAGTGAGGGTGCAGAGGCTTTAAATTACAGCAGAATGAGACTCTCCATGTTTTATTTGCAACTAATTTATTATTTTACTTCTTTAGCTGCATTGAATTAACTCTTCACAAATATTACCTCAATGATGTAATCCCCTGGAGCTACATTCTGAAGAACACAACTTGTGATATCCATGCTTTGTTCCTGTAAAGAAAAGGAAGAAAGTAATTTTAAAAGTAGTTCACATGTCTTATAAAGCTAACAGAAAATGCATTTACAGCAATGTTACTGATTTGGACATTCACATTTCCACCATGTACACAGGCACCTTCTATCAAACAAAACCCAACTGAAGATTGATAAAGAAATACAAACCTTTCTACTCAAATGTCTCAGAACTGGAATCGGGCCACCAAAGGCCTATGAAAGTTTCAGGTAACAAATAAATTCTACACTATACCTTGAAGCTCATTAACCTCAGGATCTGGTGGCCTGCTTGGCTGATCAGGCACCAGGCACTCATCACTGAACAAACCACCACCTGCCATGGAGTATTTAACTGACAAAATGAAAACAACTCAGCAGACAGCAACTACCTTAATAAGTGATCTCTAATCGCTAAAGGTCTGATTCCCTTCTGCTCTGCACCTTATGTAGACATTCACATCAGCGCAATATTTGGGCACATTTCGCAGCACCTTCACAGTTGTGTAAATATCTTCACAAATAACAGAATGTCAGTGAATTTGGCCTAAAGATTTATATTGTAAACTCTGATGAGCAAGTACTGTACTTCCCTAAATGTCTGCATATCGCCTAGAACACACTGGATCCTACGGTAACAAAAAAGGGTAATAAAATTGGAAACTAACTTTAAACATACTGACATGACTGTATCAATAGACAGTTATGCTATCCACTCACCCAGTTTAAAGGTCTTGTCTACAATATCATGTCTGTTGGCATATATGTCACTCAGGGGTGTAAAAAAACCCCACACCCTGAATGACATAAGTTACACTGACAGAAGCACCAGTGTAAACAGTACTACGTCAGTGGGAGAGTGTCTCCTGCCAACATAACAAGTAGCTACCACTGCTCATGAAGGTGGCTTTATTATGTTGACATAGATCTTATTGTGGTGCAGCTGCATCAGTACAGCTGTGCCATCGTAAGCTCCCTAGTATAGACATGCACTAAATAATAGATACATGTCAACTTACCAACAATACCAGTAGGAAAGATGAAACACTACCCAGTGTTCAGCAAAATAAACCTACATCATTGCCATGATTCTGTGATACACATTTCCTATAAAGCATTGTCCTTTATGATTTTATTTTTGGTTAACTCTGACTTTAGCACTTCATTTCTCATCAGAGATCTAAAGGGCATCAGCTCTGTGAATTTTTCTAACAACATAAGAAGATTTTTACTAAAGATTGAATTATTCCAGAACACCAAAATTTTCCCATTTCTCTTGCTTTGGACAAGATTCCACCCCTCCACCCAGAGTCTGAATGGCACTTGTATTGGGCCCACAGAGACCACAAGCTATAATTTCCTCATCCACCAATGCCATCTCATCTCTCTTCTACACATGAAAGGAAGTTTAATAGTTTAATTACAAGGAGGAACACCTTGGGGAGTTGACAATATTTAAGGAAGTGAAATTCTGTTCAGAAGCATATAAAAGAGGAAAATATGAATTACAATGATAAATTCAAGTACAATTAAATCTGCTAATTAATTTGTAGCCCTTTGGGGGGCAAAGACACCATCTTGTCATGTATTTATTCAGCATCTAGCACAATGGGGCCTCAGTCTTGGTTTGGGCCAATAGCTACTACCAAAATACAAATAATGTAAAAATCCTTTATATTTTATAAACATGTGAAACGCTAAGGTCATCTAGAATGTTTAAGAATTACTACAAATCATTAAAGGATTTGCAAAACTTACTTGTCTGCAGGTCTTTTGTTTAAAGGATCCTTCATCCTTAAGTTTGTAGTGAAGATAGTAATATTTAAAGCCGAAGTTGTGAGGTGCATGATCGAAAGACACTTGCATGTTAAAACCTTGTTGGGTAATATTCAGATTCCTGGGCTTCCAGACTGTCAGAGGAGAGATATTTATGGATTGGAAAACTATTATTTCATGAACCATGAAAATTTTGAACATGAATGAATGGAAAATACTATATTTTACTTACAGGGTTTGCAGGCAAGGTTTTCTGGCTGTAGCAACAATTCACATGCTACAAACACACATACAAAAGGAGTATTAATGATAAAAATTAGGTTATTCAACTGCTATAATCCATAAAGAGAAAGAGGAAATAAAAGGCAGAAAAATGGGAGCAATTTCATATTTTTATTATGTAGCATTTCCCCAGATATTTCAGATTTTGCCATATTTAGCAAGCTCAGCATTCTTGTCACTGCTCAAATCACTCTCCACCTTTACACACACAAAAACAGCCTACCTAGTTTCTCCAAAATAAGCAATATGTGAGTATGGCTGAAATAAGCTAACTTATCACAAACACATTTATTGGACTATAATTAAAATGTTATATTAGTCAGCATCACAAAAGCAGACTGGAAATACCAAATCATTTCAGAAAAATTATTTAAACTATTTTAAAAACATTTTAGAGGAAAGAAAATCCTGAAATGTGCATGTTCTCAGCAAGGAAGAAGAAAAAAAACGATTGCCAAGATTTTTTTTAAAAAACCCTGTACTTAAAGTTATGTGCCTGTGCCCAAATATAGGCACTTAAGGCTTGTCCTCATAAGAAAAATGGACCATGATGTCTATTTCAGAATAAAATACAGGACTATGTAGCACTTTAAAGACTAACAAGATGGTTTATTAGATGATGAGCTTTCGTGGGCCAGACCCACTTCCTCAGATCAAATAATGGAAGAAAATAGTCTATCACTATTTCAGAATAGCTATTCTGGATTAACTCCATATATGGATATTCTTTTCCAGGCCTCTGCTACACAGACTACTACTTTTGCCCATTTCTTTGAAGTGGTTTTATAATTTGGACTTTTGTCCACTATAGACCAATCTGTTGTCTGAAAACTCATTTTATGTGCCTCAATGTGAACCTCAGCTCTACGCTCACAGCAGGTAGTTCCTCTCCAGCAACTTATCCCCTTAAATACTGCCTCTTCTGTTTTCCTGACTGAGGCCAGATCTACAACAGGAAATTAGGTCTGTATAACTATATTGCTCAGAGGTGTGAAAATTCTACACCTCTGAAAGATGCAGATAAACCAACCTAACCCTTGATGAGGACAGTACTAGTGAGACTTCTCACATCAATTTAGTTACTTAGGGAGGTGGAGAACCTATACTAAAATGAGAATTATGGGGCACCACTACAGTAATTTAAATGTAGTCAAGCTGTAAAGAAAGAAAAATAAAACGGGGGAGGGTAAAGAGGAGGAAGATGATATGCATGATACTTACGTCGAGTTCTGAAGAAAAATGGGTGGTAATTACTTTCATTTTTAATGGAAGGAAAAGGAACAATCTTTACAAAATAATCAGTTTCAAATTTCAGATTTAGGAAAGGCTGAGATTCCATTCCCTAAAAACAAATATACATAATGATATAGTGATATTTGCTTAAGTAATCTGCCATGGTCATTTAAGGATACTATTTTAACACAGCCCACAATTCTCCTGGACATGAACAGAAATTTAAGTGTTTTAGGAATCCTATGACCTCACCCTCTCTTGACAACTGTCTACTGCTTGCAGGAAGCCCAGCTGGGTTCTGCACTGGTAAAGGAGTGCCCACCTGCTACATGGTTCCTCAGATTAACCTCCTCCTCACTGCAGTGAAGTTGCTGGTTCCATCAACAGGGCAACCTCAAGTGACAGGGAGTGAGGGCTAGATTTGCCCCAAAATTAAAAAGATTATGACTAAAAAAAGAAATTGCTGGCTAGTAAATAGCAAGTTTAAAAAAAAATTAAGAAAACACAAATGTCTCTTTTCAGCCCACATACAGGATCAAACCAATAATGAAATTTTCCCTAAAGCACATCACTTACTGTTCTTTTAAAACCAGAGTTGAGCTGCTTTGGGTCTTTTAAAACCATTTGCTGACACTGTCTTCCCTCTGATTTTAACTCTTCAAGTACTACTCGAAATCCTTTCAGGAATTCAATCCCTGCAGATGTTTAATTAAAATACAAACATTTCAAAACCACATTTCACTATGTGTGGTGCAGTTTTAAAGTACTATAGTTATTAAAAAACAAGCCCTAACTATCCCTATCACCTTTATATATGGTGTTTGCGTACCTGTCAGTTGGCCATAAATAATAATAATTCTTCTCCCAACATTTTTTCTGACTTGTCTATCTAGAATTTAAGCTCTTCTGGACTGTGTGTCTGTATAGTATTTACTCAATGGTGTCCTCACCTCAATTGGTCCTTTGGGTTTTACCGTAATACAAATAAATAAAATCAACAGCAGCAGCAGCTTCAATAATTTTTGTTCACTTTGTTCAATAATTTTTGTTCACTGCCATTATTAGCAGTAAAAACAATTTTGTAACATTTTTGTTCGCAAAGAATGGAAGTGCTGCTTCCATATCGTGTTCCTTTCATTTATGAGACCACTGGATTAGTGTGTCTGGATCAGGGATGGGCAATAATTTTTGATGGGGGATGGGGCACTCCAAGATTTTGGAAAGTGGTCAAGGGCTGCACTCTTCCATGATATTAAAGGAGGAGGTGCGGGGCCTGAGATGGAGCTTGGATGCAGAAGGGAGCCTGAGATAAGGGATTTCAGTGCAGGAGCAGGCGTGGGGTCTGGGAGGGAGTTTGGGTGAAGGAGGCAGTTGTGACCTGGAGCACTGGACTGGGGTGCAGGGGTGTTGGTTGTGACTAGGGCAAGAAATTGGGGTGCAGAGAAAATAATGGAAAAGGTAGGGGTTGTGTTTCAAGCGGTGGTGTCTGTTGGGACCGGGACATAAGGTTGGGGGACAAAGGAGACTGGGTTACAGCAGGGAGGGGAGGTGCTTGGCTCTGGGGAAGGAAAAGGGAGGCAAGGGGAGGGAGATTGGGTTGGGAGTATGACCCTGTGACGGGTCTGCTGGGACTCGCACTGCGTCCGGCGAGGGGGGGTTGCCGGAGAACGGCACGGTGAGCAGTGAACCCTCCACTGCTTTGCGGGGAGGCGGGGGAAGCTCCGCGCAGCCGCTGGTAATGGGCCGGCAACCTGCAAACGGGGGCAGAGGAGGGGGGCAAGGCGTCTGGCGAGGGGGAGTCAGTGGGGAACCCTCCGCTGCTTTGCAGGGAGGCGGGAGAAGCCCTGCGCAGCTGTCGGCGACGGGCCAGCCTGCAAGTGGGGGTGGAGGAAAGGGGGCAAGGTGTCCGGCAACGGGGAGTCAATAGGGAACTGCATGGCAAGTGGCGAACCCTTCGCCACTTTGCAGGGAGGCAGGGGAAGCCCCGCACAGCTGCCATCAATGGGCTGGCTGGGGAAATCGTGTTATTCCGGGGACGGTCGTGCAATTCAAAAAACATTCCCTAAAAAAAAAAATCGTGCTATTGAGAAAATGTGTTAAGCGGGCACGTGTTAAATGAGGAATTACTGTATTCAGCTTTCAAGAGATTGCTTGTTTTTATATTAAACATGTTCAAGAAATGACGTTTTGAATGCTTTGTACTCAGTTTGCAAAATCTTAATCCATAATGAGAAGTTCATTTCTTTTAAAAGAAAAAACTATTGAGTGGCTGAGATCAGGGTTTGAACTGTAGCACTGCAAACAGAGCAATTACAGGTTGTACCTCCCTTAACTGGGATTCTCTGGTCCAGCAACATCCATGGTCCGGCATGACTATGGATATTCCTGGACCACAGAACCCAGGAACAGGAACGTCTGGTGGCGGGGCAGGAACACGGTATGGATTACCAGCGACTCAGCAGGAAGCCCAGCGTCGGGAGTGGGAGGGGCAGCACGATGGAGAGTCCTAACCTCAGCAGCTGGGGAGCTCCAGATGCAGCCTGGGAGCTGTGACCCCGGCAGTGGCCATGGAGCTCCAGCCACAGCTCTGCTGGGGTTGCGGAGCTCGGCTGCAGAGACAAGCAGCTGCAGAGCTCTGGCCCCAGCTCTGGCTATGCTGCTCCAGCTCTGGCAGCAGCGGGGACAGCAGCAGCTAGAAAGCCCTGGGACTGAGGCAGCAGGGGGCCAGGCTGCCATAGTCTGGTGGCAGCAGGGCAGCATGGGGGCCATAAGAACAGGGACCTCCCCTGGTCCAGCAAATCCCCTCATTCAGGACCAGTTAGGTCCTGAGGGTGCTGGACAAAAGAGGTAGGGTTGCCAGATGATCTCAACAAAAATACTGGACACACTTGACATTACATCACAATCTACATTACATCTTATTTAGAAATTACCAGACATTTATATTTTCTCATTTATATTTTTTCAATTTGTTTCCCGAACAGAAAGCTCTACTCAAATGTCCGGTTCAAAACCGGACACCTGGCAACCTTAAAAGGAGGTCCAGCCTGTACGGTCGTAACATTTTAACATAGCCTTGGAAAACGAAGTCATCTTAACTATGTTTCTAGGAAGTGTGAAAAACACTCTGGTACAAGTCAAAAGTCTTCTGTTTGCCTAGTGCTGAGCAGTTTATGTCCACTTAGCTATCATCTTTCAGGAAGGAGGATTACCTATGGTAATGGAAGAAACCCACTCGCTGCCATAGGTGGTGTCTATCCTGAAGCCGTGCCACTGTGGCACTTCAAGTGTAGATAAATCCATACATATTCATATTGACACTGTATCAATCCTTTATGGGGAATAAACAAAATACCAAAACCTATTCTGATACAGAACTAATTACACCAAAGCATCTGTAGTTAACCAATAAATGCAAAAAATTCAAAGTTAAGAGGCTGGGGGAAGAGTAGGGGGTAACAGAAACCATTTTTTGTCTTAATTTCAAAACCGGTTATCTGTTAGACGTCACCCTTAATGGATGATGATTCCTGGGTAATGGTTAACCGTTATCTGGCAGTGGTCTGCCATGGGCGGAGGGCTGCCAGCTTCCAAACCATGCAGGCCAGGAGCTAGAAGTCTCCCCCTCATCTCCCAGCTGTTGTGTTCAGCCCCATGCGAGGCTGCCAACTCCCAGATGCATGGGCTGGGAGCTGGCAGCCCAGCGCAGGGCTGGAAGCAGAGTACCCGCACCCATTTTAATCAGTTAACTGGTTAAACTTAACGTTTAAGTGGTCAATTAATTAAATGGGATTTTATATCTCTAATAACTTTTATATTTTTTTAAACTGTAACTGTTTAAATGGTATAAAATTATTTTAAGGTGATGTTTTGCTTGTAGAAATATGAGACTATTTAAAAAAATAAAATTGTAATAGCCTGTTTGCTGAACACACATTCCAACAGAGTATACGCTTGTTGTGTATATAACTCAGTTACATTAATCAGGCCTTAATTAACATGAAAAGAAAAGACAAGTAATTTTAAATTAATATAATCATTAAGAGATTATTACAAAAGAGATGGTGAGTTAAACTGTTTTGTTCTCTAACACTTACCAAGTAGATTTGCTGTCCAAAGGATTGTAACTGCAACTTGTTCAGAACATGCATACTGGCTAATTGTTATATTTTGTACATCTCCAATCACATGTTTTCCCACTGAATTAAAATAAGGAGTGCAATCTAAAAACATTGAGAAACAAATCACTTAAATAAAATATATAGACTAATCTTCTCTTGTTCTAATTCACAAACTAACACAGGTCAACCTCTGGAAAGCCTTGTTCATGCTATTAGTCCCAATAATATTTATGTATGTGAGCAAAGTGAGCAAGATTCAGTTTATTCCTTAACGTTTTTTGAAGAATAATCATACTTAATAACAGGTTTTTCAAATGCATCATTGTACTTCTATATCTATAGCATAATAAGTCTACAGTGGGGTTTTAGTTGCAGGATAATTAAAAACAATGTTAGGGATGTAATAATATAGTTGATTAACCAGTTAATGCTATAGACAACATACATTTCCCCGCTCCCCTCCCTTGCCAGTACATTTTTTAGTACCGTATTTTCCGGCGTATAGGGCGACTGGGTGTATAAGACGACCCCCTATCTTTTTAATTAAAAGATAGGGTTTCATCTTATACCCCAGCGCCCCTCCGCCTCCTTTGCTCCCGGTGTCCCTGGTCTGCTGGAGATGGTCCCCAGCAGACCAGAGGCACCGGGAGCAAAGCCGCCAGGAGCGCCTGGGCTGCCCCCCCGCCGGAGCCCCTCCGCAGCTTTGAAAGCCTCGGGGGAAGCCGGCGGGGGGGCATCCCAGGCGCGCATGGGCTGCCCCCCCGCCGGAGCCCCTCGAGGCTTTCAAAGCCGCGGAGGGGCTCCGGCGGGGGGGCAGCCCATGCGCGCCTGGGATGCCCCCCCGCCGGCTTCCCCCGAGGCTTTCAAAGCCGCGGAGGGGCTCCGGCGGGGGGGCAGCCCATGCGCGCCTGGGATGCCCCCCCGCCGGCTTCCCCCGAGGCTTTCAAAGCCGCGGAGGGGCTCCGGCGGGGGGGCAGCCCATGCGCGCCTGGGATGCCCCGCCGCCGGCTTCCCCCGAGGCTTTCAAAGCCGCGGAGGGGCTCCGGCGGCGGGGCATCCGGCGTACAAGACGACCCCCGATTTTTGGGGGATGTTTTTTAACATCAGAGGTCGTCTTGTACGCCGGAATATACGGTAGGCTGGCCAGCCGCGCAGCTCAGTCCCAGCTTGCGCCAGGTCTGGGACCTACCTCTTCTGTGGACCTGCATTTAAAGTGTATCAGGATACAGACAGGCAGGCAACTTGGTTCAGTTCCAGTTTGCGCCAGGTCCAGGAGGTCAGACTCCATCCTGAACAGCGGCTGCTGCCTCCCTGTGCTGCTGTGCCTGTATCAGAGGCAGCACCGCAGAGTGACAGGCAGCCGGTCCATGAGGGGAACTGGTTTTTAAATTGATTCCTCTTGTGAACCAGCTCCCACCTGGTACCCCAAGCTGCTGTCTCTGATACAGAGGCAGCAGCATGGAGTGGCAGGGGGCTCTTTGAGAGTGGAGCCAAAGTGCACTGGCTGCCAGCCTGACCTCCAGGGACTATAGAATAGTCGAGTAACTGATAAGAATTCATGAGGTTACCTGACTATTCAACTAACCAATATTTAACGTCCCTTTTGGGTGAATGTACTACTCCATCAGATCAAACTTTAATGTATTATTTACATAAAGCAGTCTGGTTTAATTATCTTTTTTTCCCATTTTTTTTTTATGAACAATTATTAATACAATCCCACTGTTTCTCAATAATTCAGCTACCTGGCCTAAAGATGGCTTAACAGGCTTTGCTCCCACCACCTCTGAGAAAGAGAGACACACTGACAGAAAATAGCTTAACTTCACAAAATAAGATTTCATAACACTGGTAGTTAAACCACAAACTAAGTCACACCTGGCTAATTCCTTAACACACCAAATATTGGGTAATTTGTTTATGATATCACATGCAGTACAGATGGACTGGATGACTACAAAGTGTAGGATACCTACAATGGAAGCTGCAGTTTCCAAAGGGAAGCAACATTTGTTACTCCCCAGTACACAAGAAAAGGGATTTTTTCCCCCAAATCTTCCTTGTCTTGCTCTACATAATCTCCTAAAACATCAGACACTCAGGATACACCTACACAGCAGGATTATTTTGGAGTAACTGACATTATTCAAAATAATACATTGTGCATCTACACTACAAGCCTTTATTTCAAAATAATGTCAAGCTGGAGGACTTCTTACTCCGACTCACGGTAACCCTCATTTCATGAGGAATAAGGGAAGTCAAAGGAAGAGTGTTCTGCTGTGCAGACAGCACTAAAAGCCGAATTAAGCTATTTCAGAAGCAACTGACATAGTTGAGGTTGAGTAGCTTAAAAAACAGAAGTCAAACAAAACTATTTCAAAGTTTACTTTTTAACCTCCCATGGTTTTTATATCAATCTCATTGAATTTGTGTATGTGTGTGGGGGTGTCTTAATCGTGATTTATGAATGCTTGTATTTTGCAATGCCAGAATTTTGTCTATGTGGCATAGTAATGCAATTCCCTACTTGTAAAAAATATACTAAATTTGAAAAAAAGAAGTGTTGAATTGCTCTTCTAAGTTTCTAGTGCCTAATTTTAATAATCAGTTATTCAAAATCTGATGTTAGGTACTAGACTTTATTATGCTTGCAAAGGAAGTCAACTGATATAATCAAGCCAATGCAGAAAATAAGAATTTAAATCAAATACACTCCATTGAAAACTACGATTTCCAGGGAGAATAATTAATCACACTACCTGAATCTTTGAAATGGGCTTTTTATTTCACCATGAATGACAAGGATGAGCTATTTGGCTCCTTTAGGTAACTGTTGCACAATTCAGAACAACATATTTTGTACTTTGAGAAAATTGAGCAATTAGTTCCTGTTAAGTGGGATTCGTTGCTGAAAGTCAACCAAATGACAGCATGAATTTCCTCTTAGGAGAATAGAAATATCTCTTTCAATGGAAAATTTGGAGTAACAACTTCTTGCAAGGTCTGGATTCAATTAACAGTCTTGCCTAAGATTTTGGATCCAAGTTACTAAAATGCTATGCTGAAATAATAATTTGCCAAAATGCAATGTAGCACAAAATGTCTCAGGATTGAATGTGAGTTCCTGATTTGAAATACAGCAGTGAAGAATTTGCAGGCTTTACAGGAAGGCATTTCTTCTGTTAAACATTTATTTATTTTCTCACATTGAACAAATTATTTAGCCCCTTCCATGAAGTGTCTTACTTCATGGACAGGCTATGCAACAAAAGAAAAGCCTTTAAAAAAATCTATTTTCTATTTAAAGGAACTTGACTCTGTTTGCCCCCAAACTGTATACAGTAATTCCTCATTTAACGCTATAGATATGTTTCAGAAAATGATCGTGTTAAGTGAAAACGTGTCATGCGGAGTCAATTTTACCATTGAAAATAATGGAAAAGGTGGGGGTTGCGTTTCAAGCGGTGGTGTCTGTTGGGACCAGGACATAAGGTCGGGGGAGAAAGGGGACTGGGTTACATTAGGAAGGGGAGGTGTTTGGCTCTGGGGAAGGGAAGGGGAGGAGAGGAGAGGGGGATCGGGTTGGGAGTATGCCCCAGTGATGGGTCTGCTGGGACCCGCACTGCGTCCGGCAAGGGGGGGGTCGCCGGGGAATGGCACAGCGAGCAGTGAACCCTCTGCCGCTTTGCAGGGAGGCGGGGGAAGCCCCAGGCAGCCGCCAGTGATGGGCTGGCTGGGGAAACCCAGCCGCCAGCCTGCAAGCAGGGGCAGAAGAGAGGGGGCAAGGCATCTGGCAAGGGGGAGTCAGCGGGGAACAGTGTAGCGAGTGGCGAACCCTCCGCCGCTTTGCAGGGAGGTGGGGGAAGCCTTGCACAGCTGCTGGCAATGGACTGGCTGGGGAAATCTTGTTATTCCGGGGACAGTCGTGTAATTCAAAAAAACGTTCCCTAAAAAAAAATCGTGCTATCGCGAAAACGTGTTAAGTGGGCATGTGTTAAAGGAGGAATTACTGTATTTCAGAAAAACAAGCTTTTACAAAGATTAAAACAAGCACTTCTTTTCATGAATATAAAGAGACAGAAGGTTCTTTCAATTGGATGAACTACTTATTTTAATTAATAACATTCCCCAATATTTTTTCCACTCAAACATTGGGCATCCTGCTAATAAATGAATCAGAAAATGAAACAGACTGATGCAGACCAACTTGAAATAAAGGAAGTAAATGAAATACACAAATAGTAGAAACTATATTAGCTTTTAAAACTTTTTTAGTATACAGGCAGTCCCCGGGTTACGTACAAGATAGGGACTGTAGGTTTGTTCTTAAGTTGAATCTGTATGTAACTCGGAACTGGCGTCCAGATTCAGCCGCTGCTGAAACTGACCGCCAGTTCTGACTTACATACAGAATCAACTTAAGAACCCCAAGCGTCCCCAAGTCAGCTGCTGCTGAAACTGATCAGCAGCTGATTCCAGGAAGCCCGGGGCAGAGCAACTCTGCCTCGGGCTTCCTGTAGTCAGCGCTGGTCAGTTTCAGCAGCGGCTAAATCAGGACGCCTGGGGCAGAGCAGCTGGGGTGCTGCTGGGTTGCTCCAGTAGCGCCACTCCTCGGCGCTACTGGACCAACCCAGCAGCACCCCATCTGCTCTGCCCCAGGCGTCCTGATTCAGCCGCTGCTGAAACTGACCAGCAGCGGCTGAATCAGGACCAGAGCAGCTGGGGTGCTGCTGGGTTGGTCCAGTAGCGCCCAGAGCGGCGCTGCGGGACCGACCGGCAGCGCCCCAGCTGCTCTGCCACAGGCGTCCGGAGAAAAGCCTAGTCTTCTGGGGGGGGAGAGGGGGGCGTACTAGCTGCGCCCCCCCCACCCCAGCAGACCAGGAAGACGCGGGCGGCGGACCGAGACGCGCCGCGGTCCCGCCGCCTGGGTCCTCCGCGGCTTTGCTCCCAGTCTCCCTGGTCTGCTGGAGACCAGCAGACCAGGGAGACAGGGAGCAAAGCCTCTGAGGACGCTGGCAGCGGGACAGCAGCGGGGTGCCTGGGCTGCCCCGCTGCCCGAGTCCCCCCCCCCCCCCGCGGCTTTGCTCCGCATCTTCCTGGTCTGCAGACCAGGGAGACGCGGAGCAGCTTTTCTCACCCGGAGTACACGGGCGGCGGGACCGCGAGGTCCCGCAGTCCGTATACTCCAGGGCAGCCCCGTTCGTAACTGCGGATCCAACATAAGTCGGATCCGTGTAAGTCGGGGACTGCCTGTAGTACATATACTATGGAAGGAAAACCTTTTAAAACTGTAGCCTTACAGGTTCCTTTTAAAATCAATACTAATTTTCAATCCTTAAATCAATACTCATTTTAGAGTGTAAATATGTCATCCTTTCAAAGAGATCAAAGAAAAATTAAGCAATGTAAAATTTGGCATAATGGAACCCTGCTTTACATGGCATAAGTTTTAGTCTGTGGGAATGAGTGACTGCCTCTTTTTGGTAGCTGCTGCCTCCAGCAAACTGTATGCAAGTTTACTTTTGAATGACAGAGACAGAGGATGCACTCAGAATGCATGACAGTCAGTAGAAATGTGGGGAAGATTGCAGTTACATAAACCTGAAGTTCACAAACCTACAAGTATTGCTAGAATTATAGTTTGGTTTTTTATTTAAAAAAATCATGTTGTTATATAAGTATAAGAATCAGGATTTTTATTTTTGAGAAGATGAGATTTGTATCTGTTGTGGGTGATTAACTTACTGTCATATTTAAAGGTGATATTAAGCATTCCACTGTTCTTGCTGACTGATGGCAGCACCTACAAACAAACAATGGGAAAACATAGTGAAAAAAATAGAACTTTCTCTGAGTTTACAAAAACATTTTGATTTTAGGTGTTCAAATTTGGCATTGCACACAAAAAGAAAAGGCTCACATGGAAATCTATGCTGAATTACATTGTCTTCAACCTGTCAGGCAGGCAATGTGAACACAGCCAATGCAACAACTGATTGCGGCATTCCTGGAATTCTATATTCTCTCCTGCCCCTAGCTTTCAGATGAAAGAGAGAGAAGATACTGGGGTCTTCTGAACTAAAATAATGTGTGACTGAAAGCTGCATCTAATAAGGCTCAAAACTACTAAGCTATGAGCAGTCATACACACACACAGGGCCAAGAAAATACAAGTCTCTTTTGAGGCTGAACCCAGTTCCTCAGTCCTAATGACCAGGAAGAACAACTAAAAAGAAAAATTTCATTCCTAAATATAAAGGGAAAAACAGAAGAGTGCCACGGCAGTTACACAGAGGAATTTTTATGGAACCTTAGTTCTGTTTTCTTAGTAAAAATAACTTCCAGGACAGATATCAAAACCAGGAGGAAAATGCCAAGCTGGAGCTATAATCCACAAAAGAGAAGTTCCCCATTGTGGTAATCAAGAGAGGGTGAATAGGTGCAGGAAGGGCAAGATGGATTTTGTCCATCTGTATGACCACCGGGCCCAAACAGACAAGTTTTCGGCATGTTCAGAGCTTGCTTACAACTAAATCAGATTACCTTTTTTAAATATTTAACTCTAATCAATGCTTATGAAAGGAGTTGGGATTCATGCCTAGAGGGATCAAAGAATAACCAAAGAGCAGGTATAACAGGATACCAGAAGACCCCCCAGGAAGAGCTTGCTTTCTTCCGCCTTCTTCCACTACCCATGGTCCTATGGCTGGGAGGAGTTCTGTACCCCTCCCCCTGACTATTATTGGAGGGGGGTGTCCTTGCTTGACCCCTTTTCCTGATCTGTGCATGCCCCTGTGTCCACTGAAGGTAGGATAAAGAGTAATCAGCTTAATCTTCAGCAAGGAAGATTTAGGTTAGATAGTAGGAAAAGTGTTCTAATTATAAAGATAGTTAAACACTGGAATAAGTTACCAAGTGAAGATGTGGAATCTCCGTCATTGAAAGTTTCTAATAACAGGTTAGATAAACACTTCGGATGGACTAGCTCGGTGTTTCTCAACCTTTTTTTATACAGTACCCCTTTAAAAAAATTATAAGTACCCTCAGTACCTACAGTTTTCTCACAAACAAAATTTTTTCCTACCATTTCAACACATTTGTTTCAACAACTTAATTATAGCTGGGCGGGCAATGAAATTTTGGGGTATAAAAAGTACAAAAATAATAAAGCGCTGTAAAACTTAACACAAAAATTCAGTCTTCTCCAAATTTCAATTGTGTTGACATACCCACCATACTTCTCTCGAGTACCCCTAAGGGTGCTCATACCACTAGTTCAGAAATCTGGACTCGGTATACTTAGCCCTGCCTTAGCACATGCACAAGGACTAGAAGATCTCTCAAAGTCTCTACAGCTATGTCTACACAGCAGCGTTAATAACGTAGTGCGCATCTACACATCTTACTCCGATTCCTATAACCCTGATTGCATGAGGAGTAAGGAAAGTTGGGAGGTATTTTATTTCAAAATAACTGCTATGTAGACAGTGCCAAATGTCAAAATATGCTATTACAATTTAAGCTACATAATTAGCGTAGTTCAAGTTGCATAGCTTATTTTGAGTTTAGTCCTGCTGTGTAGACGTACCCTTCCAGAGCTACATTTCTATGATTTTATATTTAGCCTTAACAAGGGTTTTTTATATCAGAATTATATGTATTTCATACTTGTAAATGCTTTACAGATTTAAAAGTGATTTATCATGTTCATTATCTGTTTATATTACAGTAATACACAGAGGCCCTAATCAATATTGAGGGGCCATCATGCAATGGACAAACAATAGTATGAGGCAATCTTCGCCAAGAAGAGCATATGATCTTATTAGACAAGACAACACATTTAAATTCTCTGTTCTTTATTAGTTGGTTGGCTAAAATGAACAGTTAAAGCAGGGGAAAATGAAAACAGGATTGCCAGCTGGAGCAACTCCAGTTGGAACAGGTCTTGTATCCTAAAACATTTTTTCTAGAGGCACAAGTTGTAAATATCAAGTAAGCTACATCTGATACAACAAAGAAATTCACTGACATTTTGTACTTATGCAAATCACAAAAGGAGATAATATTTAGTTCCTGATAGGCTAAATTTCCTTCATATCCTAAAGCTTAAGGTTTCTGAGCAAGAGAAAGATCCATCAAGTTCCACAGGTCTGATTCTAAGCCCATTATAATCAATAGGAGTATTCCATTTATTTCAGTGGAGATTGAATTAGTGCCTTTAACTTTTGTATTGTAAAATAATTTTAGAACATTTTCTAAACATATTAAAATATACGTAACAAGCAGGAGTTAACATACTGCAGCCACTAATTGAAACAAGAGCACCTAAAACCAAGTACGATGAGCCAAATACTACTGAACCTATATGTGAACAGTGAGCAGAACTAACAACAAAGGTAAATTAGGCAAAATTTGGCCTCAAATATATAAAAGGCACCCAAAGGCCATGATTACCAGGGTGAGTGAGGTGAGGGATAGTCTGGGGATGACCACTTAAATTTAATAGGCTGGGGACAACCACGTAAAGAAGAAAAATATAATTTTAAAACCATACATTTTGTTAGTTAAAGGAATAAGCTGATCAATTAAATTGATCACAGCAAGGGCCGTCATTCAAACACTTATACACATGAATTCAATAAAATGCTTTTCCAGGAAACAGTACCTTGTATTCAAGCCACTAAGCAGTTGTGCTATTTAATTAGCTTACAATTAAGAAGACTTGTTTAGAATATCTTACTTAAAACTATAAATACTAATGTTATGACCTCAGGGTTAAATGTTCTTAGTTAATTAACCACTAACATTTGTTGAACTTAAGTGCAGCTTTTAATTTGCTTTGACCTTTGCTAAAAAGTAAGTCTCCAGTCCCTGGAGCTTTTTCTATAAAATTCCTTTGGTCTGCACACTGCTAGGAACAATGACTGAGAAACAGCACATAAACTAAAGAAAGGTAATGATGAAACCATTTTTTAAAAAGAAATGTCACCTAAAAATCTTTAAATTGATTTTAGGATAACCAAAATTGAATTTTTTACAAAGAAAACAACATAATTATATACTTGATGAAAGGCAATTTGTTATTCCTCGTGACACATGGTGCTCATGTTATGTGGTCAGGAAGTGAACTTTGCAGAAAATCTGATAATCTAAAGGCTATATTGGCAACTTGAACTGTGTAGGAGACAGGGCTTTACTCAAAGTTCCAGTTGTCAAATCTATGCCTCAAATTGCAAAATTTCAAGACCCACAGCAAAAGATACTCACATATACCTCTTCAACAGACTCCAAATCACAAATTACTAGGATTATGGTTTTGAAACACCTTAAATCAGAATAATTGTAAGTCTCAAATCTCAAGGTTTAAGCAGGGTGAATTGACTTAAATCAAGGCATTTTAAATCAGCAAGGGTACGTCTACACACGAGCAAGGGTACATCTACACACCAGGGCTAAAGTCAAATTAAGCTACGCAACTTCAACTATGCCAATTGTGTAGCTTAAGTCAAAATAGCTTAACTTGGCTTTAGGTGCTGTCTACACAGCAGGAAGCCAAAGGAAGAACACTCCTCCTTCACCTTCCCTTACTCCTCATAAAATGAGGGTTACAGCAGTTGGAGTAAGAAGTCCTCCAACTCAACATTATTCTGAAATAAAGGCTTGTAGTGTAGATTCACTCCTTGTTATTTTGGAATAATGACAGTTATTCAGAAATAACACTGCTGTGTAGCTCAACCCCAAAATAAAATTACTGATTTAAGTCAAGTTTCCCAGTGGTGGTACTTCACATATTTCTTAAATAATGGTGCAAATCTGATCACTAAAACATGTTGGATAGGAGGATGTCCCTTGTGTAATTTTTGAGATAACTTATATTAATTTAATGCAGCAGCAGCAGAACATTAGGAATGAACTAAATCACATACATCAACAGAACAGCACTTATATTTATTAAACTAATCTTAAACGTTACATAAACGTATCACATTGGTAACTGCAGCAACCTCCTGAGCTGCTGGCTGTCCTTAAACTGTTATTTTTAATTTTCAAATAGTATTAACTCTAACAAAGTCATCACAACACTCAATATACAGTGTCCTTAAAATTTCTATAACTAGCTCATCTTCCTCATTCCCACTGTCATTTTTTCTCATAGACTGAAAAAGAAATATGAGTTTTCCTGCTTTTTCAACTCCCAGTCAATTTCGTAGCTTTGAATGAATAATACCAAATGACGAAAATATTCTGTGTGTGCTTGCAGAGGAAGTTAATGCTGTGAAAAGTTGGCTTAGCAACTGAAGGAAACTCTGTTTCAAGGTGTCAAGCTAATGATCTCCACAAATTCAGGGGAGCGAGTTTGTCCAAAACATCACCAGTAAACATGTACTGACTAAATGGTTTTCTTCCAACCCTGAAATTTATTATGATTGGCATAACTGAGGAGTGATTTTGAGATGCTCATTCCGTGGCAGCAGCATCTTAAAAGTTAGGCATCTACTTTTTATATCTAGGGTCTAGAATGTTCATAACAAAATTAGGTGGCGTTAGTGCTCGATCCATTTGATTCTTTATTACCTGCAGTTTAACTTTCTAGTGAGATATTTCTTTTGTCAATGTCTTTTGAAGTGCCTTCCAAATTTTGACAATATCAATAATGAGCAGCAACTTCTGTGAAGTTTCTTTAAGGCTATGGATAATAGGTTTTAGTATGCTGAGCATATCTTCTGTATTCCTCTTTAATCCAATGTTAGATAGTTTGTATGAGATACTTCTATCTATTTTATCTTGGTTTTCTTCACGAAGTTTTATGAGAATAGGACAGTTCTTAATATACTGTTCAAAACAATAGACCACAGAATTCCATCAAACATAGTGATGGAGAATTAGTTTGGATGCTCCAGTTCTCTTCAGTGAAGCTGAAGCAAAATGGTTGCTATGGAAGTAGTTTGTGACTTCAAAAACATTTTCTTTTAATCCTGGAGGAGACATACTTAGGTCTTTGACCAAAAAAAGACACCTTAAATGGGCACACGTTATTAAGGGGCATCCTTCCATTTCTTCTTCTAAGTGTCATCTTTGCCACATTTGCAGTATCGTTTGTGATACCTGCAAGGAGGTTTACAGAATCAGTCAAAAAAGGCTTTCTTTCTCGACAGATCCCCCTCTAGAATGCCAATATTTGCCAACAAAGTGCTGAGTTAGCAAAAAACGGTGGCCATTTTTATTTAAATCCCCGCTTCATTCGCAATGTCGACCTGCCTAATCTGCATCCCTCTGCCGACAGAGGGATGCAGTCTAGACATACCCTAAGTGTAGGTTCAGTGTGTTTGAGATGATTTTATTTTAACTGTTTTTTTAAACAAGAGAAATTTAGTATTTTGTTGATGATTTTAAGAAATAAAATATCTGATTTAAATAAAATATTTGTTTTTTAATTTTTTTTAAATCACTGATTTTTATCTATCCTCTTCCTAAGTGTCTTCAGGCCCCCAATGTTTACAAGTGATTGTAATGCTATACATTGGTACTGCAGAACCAATAGCTACTCAGCAGAGAGACCACATCAAACAACATGTGAGTGAGATGAGCAGGATTAATGCTAAATAAAGAATTAAATATAACAGAGCTATATGTTAGTAGCTCGTCAGCTAAACAAAGATGTTTAAAACACATATTTTAAGATTTTAGAAATTTACCTACAGAAATAATACTGAAATGTATATACTGAAATATACATTCAACATTCAGCTTTTGTTCAATAAAGGCCTAGCAACAGGGTGAATAAGCACTCTCAGGCAACAGCTTTAACATCATTAATAGGGAACCAGAGATCTTAGCTTTCACTAATTACAGATATTTGGTAATGGAGATAGGAAATCACTACCCGCCCCCCACCAGCACTGACTTGTGCACCAGACCAAAACAATAATCATGATTCATCTTTCACATGTTGTTAATCAACACACATGTGTTCCTAATTTCATGCTCCCACTAGGCAAGCTGAAGGGACAATTGTTTCTGAACTCTAACATCACAATGAATAATTGGTGTTTACCATACATATTAGTTAGTAAACTCAAATGTTATATCTGAATCTACCCTTTTCATTTTTAAACTCTTGCACTACTTTCCACTAAGTTGAACTATTTACAGTTATCACCAATTTAAAAAAATATGTTAAAAACCAGGTGTTTTCTCCATGCTTCTGTTGAGAGTGCTTCTACCACAATATATAACTAGCATTTGTACAAGCTGTACAAATAGGGATTTAATGACAGAATGAAATTTAAAAAACCTAAATTTTTTCTTTTTCTGTTGTTTTACATTTCATTGAAGAAATTACTCCAAAATGTAACTTCATCAAAATTTATGTAGTATACTGTCCATGCACTGTAAAGATACTACCTGTAGATAACATTTTCAAAAGTGCCTAAATGGAACCTATGTCCCATTTTCAGAGGGGACTTTCAATAAGACTAAGATGGGGGGGCAATAATTTTTAATCGGGGGCCACTCCCAGATTTTGATAAGTGGTCAAGGGAATCACTTCTATGGAGGGAGAGTGGGGTCTGGAATGGTGGGTGGGGTGCAGAAGGGAGCTTGGGATAGAGAACTGGGATGCAGGAGAGGGTGTGGGGTCTCTGAGGAGTTTGGGTGAAGGATGGGGTTATGATTAGGGATGTAAGCAACTAGTTGACTACTTGACTAGTGACTAGACTAGTTGCTCCCCGCCCTTGCTATCTCTATCAGAGGAAATTCCATCAACTACTTGATTAATTGATTTATCGAAATTTAACATCCCTAGTTATGATCTGGAGCAGGAGTTTGGGGTGCAGGGTCCAGACGGAGGTATGAATGCAGGAGACGATTCTGGCCTGGGGAAGTAGGAGGGGGTGCAGGGTCTGGGAGGGAGTTGTAACCTGGAGCGGGTGGGGAGAGGGAATACAGAGAATTGCGTGGTGACCTGGGGCAGGTAATTGGGGAAAGAGAGAGGGTGGGGTGCCAGAGGCAGGCTGTGGCTGGGAGGTGCTTACCTAGGCAGCTCCCAGCCAGCAGCTCAGCAGGAACCTGAGACAAGCTTCATGCCTGCCTGCTGGACTGGCTGCCCCATGTGGCTCTGCTCCAGCCCTGGGAGATGGAGGAAGGAGGCCTCTTGTAAAATTTCTCAGCTCCTATTGCCTGGAAACTGGCCAATGGGAGCTGAGGGATTTTGGTGGGGGCAGGGACAGCATATGAATTCTCTCATCCCTCCCCAGCTTGAAGAGCAATTAGCAGCCAACTGTTTAAAACAGTGTGAGCTACTGTGTAGTAAAGGTGTTGGTGTGGTGGCCAAGGGTCAGATCCAGTGGCTCGGTAGGCTGGATCTGGCTTGCTAGCTGCCTCTTGCACACCCTTGAACTACAGTTATCACCAAGTCTACTCTGGGGCAGAAAGTCAAACTATGATATGCAATTCCAGCTCCGTGAATAGCTTAGCTGGTATAGATTAACTTTAGCTTGACTTACCACAGCATTGTTCCCTTACTTCTTGTAACCCACAGAGTACTGGAGTCATTGGGGACACCATCAGTGGTTGATTTAGTGCAGGGGTGGCCAACCCATTAGAGACAAAAAGCCAAAATAGCAGTAGATAGAGTGCGAAGAGCCACATACTGGGGAGAGGGGGAGGGGAGGAGTTGTTGGGGGAGGGGGGGGGGAACGCGCTTGGGAAAACAGGTGCCAGTACACCGTCCCAGGGCATACATTCACCAAAAAAGCACTGGTAAGGGATGAGAGGTGCAAGCTCTGGGAGGGAATTTGGGTGCAGAAGGAAGTAGAGAAGAGGATGCTGGCTCAGGGAGGGGGCTCCAGGCTGGAGAGTGCTGGGGTCAGGTGGAGGGTTGGGGTGCTGAGCAAGCCGCAGGCTTGTGGCTGTCAGGGTGCAAGAGTTTGGGCTGAGGTGCATGAGGGGCTCAGGGCAGGGAGGCTGGGAGTATGATGGGCTCAGGACACAGATTTGCAGTGTGTGGATGGTGCAGGAGTGTTGTGGCAGAAGACTGGGGATGTGGGGATGCAGGAGTTTAGGGATGTGAGAGGCTCAGGACAAGGGGTTCCAGTATATGATAGGCTCAGGTTTGGGGTTGGGTGGGGAGGGGGCAGGAGAGTTATGATGCTGCGGCCAGATGGGGGCTTGGCCCCAATTGGGGGCTTGTTGGCCAGCCTTTTTTTTTTTAAATAAAATATTTGTGTGTCAAACACAAAATGTTTCAGCATTGTCTTTAATTATGAGAGGGGCGGGGAACCTGTTTTGAGTCAAGGGACACTGACCCACAGAAAAGTCAGTTGGGGCCACACAAGTGAGATGCAAAAAATAAACCCCTTCAAACCTCCCTAAGCCTCACTAATGTGGCCCCAAACTGTGCTGGTGGGGGGAGGGGACAGGGTACTGGGGCAGGGTGTTATGCTGCAGCAAGGTACTCGTGGGGGGGGGCCTCTGGCCAGGGGGAGGGGACAGAGATAGCTGGGGCCAGTACCTGGGGATCCCGGATCTCAGGAAGCATGCTGGCTGCTCTTCCCCTCCCCCAGGCATCCCCCTGCTCTAACCCAATCCCCCTCCCCATCCCCAGAACCAGGCACACCCCCCCAACCCAGTTCCCTTCCCCAGAGCTAGGCACCGCCCCCCCCCACTCTAACCCAATCCCTCTCCCCTTCCCCAGAGCCAGGCACACATCCCGCAACCCAATCCCCCTCCCCAGAGCCAGGCACCGGCCCCCCAACCCAATCCCCTCCCTCCCCTCACTGTAACCTAATTCTCGCGTCCCAGAGGCAGAGCCACCACTGCTACAGCCGCACGTCTCCCTCCAGGCACTGGGGCACATGCACTGAGCAGCCGGCATGCCCCCCAACCCAATCCCCCTCCCCTCCCCGCTCTAACCCAATCCCCCTCCCCCGCAACCTTATGGTCGGGTCCTGGAGCCAGAGCCACTTCCGCCGCTACCACCACACACATCCAGGACGCCATGCACATCCGGGATGCCACGCTCACCCCCCCACACACCTGATCCTGATCCCCCTCCTCCAGAGCCAGGCATCCCCCCCTGCTCTAACCCAATTCCCCTCCCCCACTAACCTTATGCCCAGGTGCCGGAGCCGCTGCTGATGCCGCCACTTCACCCGGAGCTCTTGCCGCTGCCTGTGCTCAAGCAGCTGGCAGCTAGCACATGCAGGTTGGGACACTGTGTGCGATCTGGCCTGCGTAATCAGGATATGATGCAGTGTACTGGGGGCCGTGAGTGGAACGGCGTGGGCTGTGAGCACACATGCGGCTCACAGAAGCCCGGCTGTGAGAGAGACTGACCTGAGCAGTTCCGGGTTGGCCACTGCTGATTTAGTGGGTCCTTACTAGACCTGTTAAATCAAACCCTAGAAAATTCTGATTAAATATAGATAAGGCCTACACCTACCACTTATGTGGGTATAATTTTTGCTGCTTAGGGATGTGAATAAACTACTCTGAACGACATAAGTTACACTTACCTAAGCCCTGGGTGAAGAGAGTAGGGATGTTAAAATGTGTGTGTTTAGGTAAATGTGCAACCACTGAAAATTTCAGTGGTTACATGTTTATATGCGGAGGATGGTTCTTGCAAAGCCACCTCCCCATTCCCCTGCACTGCTGCCTCTGTATCAGAGGCAGCAGCGCAGGAGGTGGAAGGGGAGCAGGTGGCTCCCTGCATGCACCAGCTCCTGAAGATCCCTCTCAGTCCCCTGAGTCGCTGTCTCTAATACAGTAGAAGCAGTACAGGGGAAGGTCCTGCATGTAACTGTGAAGGTTAACTGATGAGCCCAGGCTCATTGTTTAACCTTGGATATGTGTACACTATCACATTCCTAGTACAGTGCTACATTGGCAGAAGAGCGTCTTGCTGACATAGCTACTGCTGTCTGTTGGGGGTGAGAACTATCTCTCCTCATAGCACGTCTTCACTGCAGGGAAGCCTCAAAATTAGTCCGAGGCAGGCTTCCCTAAATTAGATGTGCTAGCTTGATTTAAAGCCCCAGGAGGCACTGGGGAGGAATAACTTAGAATGGCCCTGGAGAAGGGCTATTTTGAAATGCCAGCAGTGGAGTGTCTACACACACCTTATTTTTAAATAGCTATTTTGGAATAGGCATTATTCTTTGTGGAATGATGTTAACAGATGGTTTATTCAGAAATCTGTAATTTCAAAATTATTTCAAAATAATGGAATGGCTGTGTAGATGCTCGCATTGTTATTTCATAATAACGCTAGTTATCTTGAAATAATGGTACAGTGTAGACACACTTGCTGATGCTTTTGAGAAAGTGATTTAAGGACATCATGAAGGCAAACATGAAAAGTGTGGCATCGGTGTTGACACTTGGGAGAAGCTTGCCCAAGACCATACCGAGTGGAGAGCAGTAATCCATGAGGGGGTGGCGGAATTTGAGAGGTCCCATCACAGCGCAAATGAGGAGAAAAGAGCGGCAAAAACTGCCCCGCATCCCTCCAATAGCCACCAGCACTTGCCCCTTCTGTGATAAGGCCTGTGGTTCCAGAATTGGACTAGGCAGCCATCTACGGATCCACAAATAGGAGGGTGAGAGGAAGATATCCTACTTGTTATTGAGTGACCACTGAGAGAGAGGGTTCCAAATGAGATGTGCAGTTTATTGTCAGTTCGTAACTCTGAGGTTCTACTTTAGTAGTTACCACAGTATGGACATAGTGAAGAATGTATCGCTACTACCTTTATTGAATATCTTCACTATCCATAAAAGTTAACTCATACTTTATAGAAACATAATAGAAACCTTGAAGAACTTGCAATTTAAAAAAAAAAAAATCAAACACACTGAGGAAGTGATAGCAACAGAAGGGGAAGGATGATATTGACAAAATGTGAAACAAATATGGAATGAAAAAGTGTACCTGAGTTTAAACTATAAAAATAAGATAAAAGGGGAGATAGCACTACAGTGGAAATCACTGGATTATTATTATTAATTATTATTGTTATTACAGGTAATCCAAGGAGACTCACGCAAAGATTAGGGCCCCTGTCCTAGGTGTATAGTAAAAAAAAGTCCTCCCCAAGAAAAGTTTACATGCCAAAATGAGGACAAGATGCAAGGAAATGTCAGAATCAAAACAAAATCAGCCAAAAGCTTTAAAGACCACACAGAAAGATGCCCGCGGAGCTATGCTTACTTTAAATAAAGGTAGCATGGCTCAGAAACAGAATCTTCAAAAGCTACATCCCATCTGGACTATAGCTCTTATAACACACAAATGCATAAAACAGGGGATTTTCATGTTGCTATGGAAACCTGTTCTGCTAAAGCAAGTTATACCCCTTTACTTCATTTTTCTTTTAAAGCAGTGTCTGCTTTAAGGCGGATTTTACACATTTATATACATTGTGAAATGCAGGCTTTCATGTGGGAGTTTTCTATGAAAAGTAATTGGACTCCATGAATAAATCTACCACCTGCTTGCAAAATTCAGTATTACTACAACCTCAAAGATGCAGTGCCAAATTCAGCCTTGCATTAAACACAGGTGAAATTTTACTGCCCTGTCTTTTTGACTACTTACATCAGGTTTTTGCTAATGTTTTCACATCTATTCAACAATGCCCACATTGTCAAATCTAGTTCTTCCCTTGCCCTATTTTTAGGGAGGCGCCAGCTTCCCAAATCTACTGAAGAATCCAGCATCCTGGAATATCCATAGCCTGAGATTTGCAAACATTCTTCTTACTACCCAAAAGCACTGAGATGGCTTTAAAACTAGAGTCTGTAACTTTAAGCTCTCCAATCCACTGCTGATGGGTTGCTTTTTGCCCCCCTGCCTCCAGTCCCTTTTCTGGAGAAAGATTGCAACCAAGCATTTAATTCAAATCAATAAATCAAAACGAGAGAGACAGAGAGTGAGAGTGAGAGTGAGAGTGAGAGTGAGAGTGAGAGTGAGAGTGTGTGTGTGTGTGTGTGTGTGTGTGTGTGTGTGTGTGTGTGTGTGTGTGTGTGTGTGTGTGTGTGTGTGTGTGAGATATTTACCAATGACCAGTGGAAAGATGCCAAAGACAAACAATATAAGATAAACATTGGATTTAGATAAAGTCTAATGCCTAATCTCAGAGACAAATTAAGAGTCTTTACCGAAGATTGGTATCACCAACTATCTCTGCTGCCTTCCCTGATATTAGCCCCTATAAATCTATAACCAGATGCAAGGGTTACTCCTCTTTCTCTCTCACTATGCTCTGCCTATTGCCTCTCCCAAAGTACATCATCTCAAGGATAGTTTACCATGTAGTACTGTCCTGTTTGGTTCTCTCAGGTTACTAGGGAAAACTCAATGTTAAGTGTCAAATGTTAACACCTTGCTCCTACACAAATGTCCTTTTCAGCTCCTGCATTAGGTTGTCTGGACATCAATTAGGCTCGGGCTGGAAGAACCTTTGTTCTCATATTAACATAGTTCTCATGTTAACACAGTTAATGTTTTGAACTTCCTGGTCACAGTACAACCTTCAGAGAGCAATATGCTTGCTGACCTGGTATGGTCATAATACACTTTCCTTTGTTACAGGTTCTCAGATTTGAACAATTTTAATTTCTTTCAACATAGCCACCCTAGAGCTTTTTCCTTAAATTACTCTAGATTAAGCACAAATGTTTGTGCTGTGGAACAACATTTGTGGTGTGTCCGTACCCTTAACAAATACTGGAAATTATTTAACTAAAGGTGAAACACTCTAGTGTAGACAAGCCCCAAAAGATTTCACAACTGTCCTAAAGCCTAACATTCTAACTATAATCTGAAAAATGCTATTTTATTCAGGAATCTGGCAAATATTCCATCGTCCTAAAACAGTATTTTGTAGAAACATTTAGTATTTGTTTCCCTAACCCAAGATTCTTGGAGCTATCTCTTAACCAGCACGCTTTAAAATTGAAGTATTGACCATTTGTGATCATTAAAGATCCCCCAGCACTTTCCACATGGGTAGGGTGTTATCTTTGATGTTATGGTTGACTTCCCATTTGGGTAATTACATTCCAGATGCCTAAATTCTTCTGCCATTTCAACTGGATATGGTATTCTTCAGCTGCTCCAAGTATGTAATGCTTTGTAAAACCATTGCTGAGTTTCTTCCCAAACATTGCTATATTTTGGTGGAGGATAAAGTGGTCTTGATATAGATAAATATAGATATAAAGTCATTTGCCAATTAAGCTTATCCAGTGTTTTAGAATCCTTTGAGAGGAAATATACTATGTGAAACTTAGCTACCTTATATAAAATTATACAAATAATGACAGAAAATATTTTTAGTTGGCCTCACCATTCATTATTTTAATCTCTCTTTTAAAAATATATTATGTACAGTCATCTTACAGTATATCAGTGAAACAAATGGAAATTAAGAAATCATTGCTAACCACAAATAAATTACTTGCACTGTGCATCTTCAGAACACAATGTATCTTTTATTCAGCTGATTGCAGGATGTGGCCCAACTGGTTTACCTTAAGGAAGAGACAGTACTTAAAGCCACAATTTACCAACAATAGGAGAGAGTTTAATTCATACAGTTTGCCTTCTACCGTGAAAATTTTAAATCTCTCCAGTCAAGCCCAGGAACTCAGTGCAGACATGCATGGAAAAAGGAGGGTCCCCATTCTTATTTCTTTCAAGCATTTGCAAGTTCCTTAAAGTCTGATCTGCTCCATTTAATTGTTTCAATTTTTTGTGTAGATAACCATAATCATAACAAAGTGTATTATATTAAACTGAAACTTACCACACACACAAAAAAAGTAGATAGGAGCAAAGGTCTGTTCAAACAGTTCAAACTCTCACTAATGTTACCTAAGAGCTTCAGTCTAGGAATTTTTGGTCAGAAACCAAAATTCTGCATTTAAACTATAAACAACAAATAGAGAGAATTCATTCCTAAGATTTCCCAAGACAAAAGTATTTAATAAATCTTGTTTTTACTCTGCTACACCAATTATACTTCACAAAATAGGCAGCAACCCCTTAGTTATTCCAAGTAAGTAAAACAAAACATACTACTTATTGTCACTATAAAATACTATTCAGGATCTAAATAAATATCAGTATCTCTGCTAACTACACTGACAGTCCACTTAAGTGTAAATGAAGACAATCACAAGCATAAAAAGCAGGATCTGCACTAAGGATATTAAGTAACAGTTAATTGACTAGTTGAGTAGTTGATGTAATTTCCATCTATTACTCAACTAGTCGATAGGCACTTCCGCAGTTGGAGCTCTTGTACATTTCAAAAGAGGAATGCGGAACTCCGCGTGCAGCCCAGGGCCAGCGGGAAGTCCCACTGACTCCAGGTTACATGCTGCGTGCCAGCTTTGAAATGTACAAGAGTCTGTGCGTTTCAAATTGGCAGCACAGCATGGAGTCTGGGATCAGCAGGGAGACTCAGAGTGTCAGTGCTGCGCTGCAGATTTGAAATGCCATGTGGAACCGGGCATGGCATTTCAGCCCCAGCTGATCCTGGGTTTCACGGAAATGCAGCACTGAAGCCCAGGATCAGCTGGAGTCCCTAGCTGACCCCGGGCTTCATGCGCGGCAGCGCCACAGAGCTGCTTCTGGGCTCAGCCGTGCGGTGCCGCTTTCGAAATGCTGAATTTGAAATATAGCTATGTCTGGAATTTAGGAGATCTATCAAGATGAATTTATACCAATAGATCACTGAAAATCGCCAGATCTTTCCATGCATTCCTCCAACCTTAGAAAGTTGTGATCCCCTTTTGTTTACTTTCCATTACACATTGGGTCTTCTGGAAGCTATCCTGCCTCTTAACATAGTAAATGTATCAGTGAAATAAATGACTGAAGCTATATGATTTTAGAAATGAGGATAATTTTCCCACATTTCCAGGGATTCTATTGAAACCACCTGTTGGCTAGTTCTCAACTATCTCCTAAAATTAGGGTGGGGTACAGATTAGGGATGTTAAGGACTAGTCGACTTGTCCAATAGTGCGCAACCTGTGGGCCACGACCCCCAAAGGGGGTCATGGATGTCTTCCCGGGGGTCTGCAGCACTTAGATCCGGCCAGCTGGGGGCTAGGCCCGGCTGTTGGCAGCTACGCAGTGCTTAGATCCGGCCGGCCAGGGGCTGGGCCCGGCAGTTGGCGGCCCCCACAGTGTGCGGGTCACAGATCAAAAAAGGATGTGCACCATTGGACTAGAGACAGAGGCAGCAAAGGAGGAGGAAAAGTCGGTATTTCAAAGTTGCAGCGCCATACAGCTGAGCCCAGGATCAGCTGTGTGGCGCTGCCCCTGTGAACGCCACCTCAGCATTTCAAAGGGTCAGCTGCACAGCTGATCCCTGGCTCAGCAGTATGGCGCTGTCCGTCTCAAATGCTGAGGCGGCGTTCAAAGGGGCAGCAGCACACAATCCCCCCTCAATGTTTTCTTATGTAGACTAAATAAACCCAAATCACTGTTGACTCATATCCAGCTTCTCATTCACGATAGTCCCCACGTCTTTTTCTGCCAAACTGCTGCTTAGCCAGTTGGTTCCCTGCCTATAACAACGCTTGGGATTCTTCTGTCCCAACTGCAAGACTCTGCACATTACTACCTGTTCCCCTGCCCAATCCTCCAATTTGTCTAGGTCACTCTGGACCCTATCTCTACCCTCCAACTAACTTAGTCTCATCTGTGAATTTGCTGAGGGTGTAATCCATCCCTTCATCCAGGTCAATTAATAAAGATGAACAAAACTGGCCCCAGAACTGATCCCTGGGGCACTCCATCTGATGATGCTGACCGCCAACCAGACATCATGCCATTGATCACTACTTGTTGAGCCTGAGAATCTAGCCAGCTTTCTATCCACCTTACAGTCCATTTATCCAATCAATACTTCCTTAATTTGCTGGCAAGAATTACTGAGAGAGACCATATCAAAAGCTTTGCTAAAATCAAGCTATATCACATCCACCGCCTTCGCCATATCCAAAGAGCCAGCTACTTTGCAATGAAGACATGCATTCTTCCTCATGTTTCAATCTGAGAATAACCCATTGCCATGTGCCCCTCATATTTTATGAAAATTTGCTTATGAATATGCATAACTCAAATATGCTTTATGCAAAACAGGTCATGTAACAATTTTTAAATTTACAATTTGTTAATTCTGCATATCCTTTTTATGTATGTGTGTCATTCGTGTATGTGAATATTTTAATACTAAATGTGCTAATGAGGGCCATTAGTGATACTTTAGGAACTTAATGGCTCAGCACTCAAAGCAATGGTCCATGAATAATTTTATTTTTCCTGTAAACCCAAATGGTGGTTGGTCCTAGAAAGACATGTGACCATGTCACCTGGTATTGGAATTTATCTTGAATCTGGTATTTTTCCTTAGGGATGGGGAGACTTAATAAAGGGTCCCTGTCCTGGGGAAAGTCTAATTAAGGAATGGAAAGGTCTTTGTCTTCAGCTGGCTTTTGAAATTGCCTCCCAACCCTAAAAAAAAAACACATTAAGAAACCTGGGGAAAAACTATAGGGAAAAGGCGCAGGGAAATCTGCTGGAGTCAGGTCAGAAAAAAAAATCAGCTGTGATCTGAGATAAGACCAACTGTTTAGGATAAGCATATGCATGCAATAAGTTTCTTAGGATGTTAGAATTAGGTAGCTGTGTTTTATTTTGGCTTAGTAACTTACTGTGATTTGTCTGTTTTCACTTGCAATCACTTAAATTCTACATTTCACACGTAATAAAACACTTTTGTTTATTATCAAGTCTAGTGTAAATAACTGCTACATGAGAAGGAACAACCATTGTTCATATCTCTCTTTCATTGATAAAGGGGGCAGACATTTATGAACTTTCTCTGTGTAAAACTTACACAGTGAAAGACAAATTTATATGGGGTTTTGGTCTTTTTTGGGGAGTTGGGTTCCTAGGTGCTGTCACCGGCCTTATAGCTGAGCCTTCCAGGAGCTGAGCTGGTCCAGCATCTGTGTTGCTCTGTAGGGGAGATACGTGCCTTGGCTGGAGGAGACCAGAGCTTCTGGCTCACCAGGAGAGAGCGGTGGGATGCCCCGAGGGTAGGAAGGTTGGCATCCGTGGTTTGATCAGTACACTTGGGGACAATCCAAAAGGGATTTCTGTGATCCAATCCATCACACTTATTATGTCCAGATAACCATGTGTGGAGCTCTTAAAAGCTCATGCTTATGCCTGGCAGATAAGGGAAAAGATCAGAGCCTGACTTTTAAATCATTTCCTTTCAGCAGACTACTTTCTGCATGCTATAACACGACATACACATTGTTATTAGCTTCTGTTGTGGATAAATGCTGATCAGATAATATCACAAGCTTTTATTTTAAAAGAATATATATTTAAAATAAAAGAAGAAGAGGCAAAACTCTGCCAGTTTTGAGCATATACACAGAAGCCAACACTTTCTTTATGGGCATGCAGTATGAGAATGTTATACAATCATTCAATAACCAGATGTAAGCCTGTTAAAATATGTGTGTTTTCTCATTTATTTTGTAGGTTTTATTAGAAATTATAATGATGCTTGCATTTTGCTATATATAGTAGTGATCTCTGGTTTATAATCTGACCAATGCTAGTATGCACAAAACAAACTAACCGTTTTTCGAGTAAAACGTTCATTAGTTGGATGGAGTTAAACTGCTTTTTTAAAAAAAATGTTCTACATGAATAATTTGAAACCTGAAATTTGCTTTATGAAGTTGGAATTTGAATAATTGTAACTGGATATGTACAACAAGCTGGGAGGAGCTACTATTAAATTCTCCAAACAGAAGTTGTGCAAAGATTATCTGACTGGAGTTTACAGTTCTGAAGAGAGTATCTTTCAAGCCATACATTTTGAAAATGGTAGGAACAGCTGCTTGCACTGCATTTGTGAAAAGGATAGCATTATATAAAGGATGGTATGCCAAAATCATGACATATTCTGTCCAAACACAGAGAGGCTATGTCTACACTGCAGAGTTTTTGTGAAAAAAAACAGCCGTTTTAGCGCAAAAACTCGCAGAGCATCCACACTATAAGCTCGTTTTTGCGCAAGTAAATTTACAGTAAATCGGAAGAAGTGGGGGCTTTTTGCACAAGAGTTATTCCTCTTTCTTTGAGGAATAAGCCTTTTTGCGCAAGAACTCTTGCACATAAAGGGTGTGTGGACGGCAAACAGGGGTTTCTTGTGCAAAAACAGCCTATCAAAAGAAGCACAGGTGCTCTGGTGGCCATTCTGTTAATGGCAATTAGAGCTTTCTTGTGAGAAAGCGTCCATGCAGTATGGACGCTCTCTTGCGCAAGAAGTTTTTGTGGAAGTAAAAAAGTGTTTTACTTTTGTGCAAGAGAGCGTCCACACTGCATGGACACTCTTGCGCAAGAAAGTTCTGATTGACATTCACGGAATGGCTATCAGAGCACCTGTGCTTTTTGTTTTTGTGCAAGAAACCCCTTTTGAGTGTCCACACACACCTTTTTGGGCAAGAACGCGTGCGCAAAAAGGAGGTATGCCTCATAGAAGGAGGTATACCTACACCACAAAAAGCCCTTTGTTCTGTTGATTGACTGTAGATTTTCTTGCACAAAACCGCACTTGAGATGTGGATGTTCCACGGGTTTTTGCGCAAAAACGGCTGTTTTTGTGCAAAAACCCTGTAGTATAAACATAGCCTGAGAGCAAAGAGAGTGTGCATGCATGGGATGTCTTCCCCAAACCTCAGCCTGCCTGCTACATTCAGTTCTGCTGCTTGAGAATGATACAACAGAGGGATTATTGCAAATTTCAATATATTCCCACTCACAGGAATGAAATACATAGGCACAGAGAGGGAAAGTATTATGTACACACGAGCCCATGACTGTGAAAAAGCTTTGTTTTAGTAGAGTCACAGTCTTCATTTTTGGGGATTCAGGAGAAGTGTAGAATAGGGAAACCATCACAATATGAAATTTTCTATGTAATTTTTAAGTTTATTAAGATTTGGAACTTCTCATACCTTGACTGTTTCTTTCAAGTTTTTGCAAGGATTTAGAAACATACAAATGATTTCTGGAATAAAAGAGATAAGATGAGATAGTATCATGTTAGGAACAGCCTACTTATGTGCCTACTAAGAATGCTTCTGTGACGTAGTGGGGGGTACCTTGCTTGTTGCTATGCTGGGCAGTGGGCGACCTCCGCTGTCTGCAGCACAGCCCAGCAGGGCAGGGGATGAGTCATTATGCAAGGGGGCTCCGAACCTGTCCGACCAGTTATCTCCCAGGAAGCGGAACAATGGGAAGAAGGCGGAGTGGAGCCCTGGCTGGGAGGCAGGGCTGGAAGAGAGCGGTAGTTTCGGTCTGGGAAGCAGGGGAGAAGGAGCTAGGGAGGGGGGCTGGGATTGTAGGGCCCAGCCACCCCCCATCTCAAGGGGGGGCACTGAGGCCTCCTAGCCCCAGTTCCTATAACCAGATTACATCTGTGCTGTATCCTGGAGAAGCAATAAACTCCCTGGCTACGTCTACACTGGCACGATTTTCCGAAAATGCTTTTAACGGAAAAGTTTTCCGTTAAAAACATTTTTGGAAAAGCATGTCTAGATTGGTCAAATGGCCAGTGTAGACAGCTGGCAAGTTTTTCCGCAAAATTAGATGATTTTGCGGAAAAGCTTGCCAGTCTAGAGACAGCCCCTCTATTCTACTGGATGGTGGAATCTGTTTGTGCCACTACGGGGGTGCAGGTGACGGGGAAACCCCAACGCACCGTCACAGCCTCATATCCCAACTCTGAAGAATCCTTCTTACCTCCACCTTTGCACTATTCCGAAGCAGGCGCGTCAACAGTGATCTTCTTAGCACCACAGCATGAACCCACAAGCCTAAGTCTGTTTACTCAGGTTTTGAAACTCATTGCATACAGCCAAAACCTTGATTTTACACTCACCAGCCACTGAGAGCCTGAACATTGCAGAAACCCTTTATGGCTGCTAATCCCACAAAGTATCAACCACCAAAAACCCAGCCAAACTCAAACTCAACAGCCTCCAAACTAGTGGAGAACACAAAAGGACTATTTGATAAACAAGCAAGAGAAGTGTATGAACAACTTTACTAAACATGTGCATCAATCCCCCAAGGAGAACCTTCCATTGCCAGTTTTGAGGAAGTAAAAAGACTTACGTAATGAAAAAAAGGGAAGCCTGTATGCCCTGAGAGTATCCCACTAGAAATTAGTGCCACATTTGCATATCTCCTTTCGAAAAAAATCGTAATCTAGATGTGCCTATACAGTATATGTCATCCTTTCATCTGTATATGACACTGTACAGATTAAGGACTTGATGCTGAAACTTGCTACCAAACTCTTTGCCTGCTGTGGACCATGCTAAGTAACAGAAACCTACAGTTAGGGATGTGACTGGTTAACCAGTTACTGGATGATGATTACCAGTTATGGTTAACTATCCGGGGCCCACTTCAGGTGAGGAGGGAGAGGAAGGGGGAACGGGAGGTGCTCCGACCTCACCGGAGACCAGTTAAACATGTTTAGATGGTTAACTAATTAAATGGGATTTTACATCTCTAGTACGTGTGTCCCTGGGTAATAAAATCAGCTCACTCCATATCATAAATAATGGGCTACCAGAAAGCTCTGTACTCATGCCAACACAATATGTATGTAAGTGACATGCTCCAGCAGAATCATAAACATTTGGATATGCAGATCATCTTACCTTATCCAAGCACCAAACTTCCATCACATTGAGAGATCATTAATTGAGGACCTCCAAACTATGGAACAATAATTCTAGAAATGGAAGCTAAGGACCACTCCTACCCATCCTGGCTAATAGCCATTGATGGACCTAGCCTCCATGAATTTATCTAGCTCTTTTTTGAACCCTTATAAAGTCCTAGTCTTCACAACATCCTCTGGCAAGGAGTTCCACAGGTTGACTGTGCGTTGCATGAAGAATAACTTCCTTTTGTTTGTTTTAAACCTGCTACCTATTAATTGCATTTGGTGACTCCTAGATCTTATATTATGGAAACAAGTAAATAACTTTTCCTTACTCATTTTTTTCTACATCAGTCATGATTTTATAGACCTCTACTAAATGCCCCCTTTGTCTCCTCTTATCTAAACTGAAAAGTTCAAGCCTCTTTAGTCTCTCTTCATATGGAACCTGTTCCACACTAAGGACGTTAAAGACTAGTCAACTAGCCGATAAGCTTTTGCTTATCGGATAGTCTTTTGACTAATCGACTAGTTGATAGGCACTTCCGCATTCCTCCTTTGAAATGAACAAGAGCCCATTTCAAAGGAGGAATGCGGAACTCGACGTACAGCCCGGGGCCAGCGGGAAGTCCACTTGACTCCAGGCTGCACGCGGGTGCCTTCTTTGAAATGCCTAAGAATCCCCAGTGGGGGCTCTTGTGCATTTCAAAGCCATGGAGCCCGGGATCAGCAGGGGACTCAGAGTCCCCCGCTGACCCCGGGCTGCATGCTACGCTACATGCCGCTAGGAGCCCGGGGTCAGCTGGGATCTCCCCAGCTAACCCCGGGCTCCTTGCAGCTGTCCATTTGAATCGCGCAGCTGTGCAGTGCCTGTCCCTTTGAATCACACATCATAGAACTGGAAGGGACCTCAAGTGGTCATTGAGTCCAATCCCCTGCCCTCACAGAATACAGTTACCCAAATAGTTACACGCAGCTCCTGGCCCTGGTCCTGCTCCTGGGGAGCCAGCTACTGGCTCTGTACCAGAGGCAGCAATGTGGGTTGGCATCTGACTCCCTGGGAGCAGAATGGCAAGTGGGAGCCAGTACTCACTGGAAACTGATTGCCACCCTGATACAGAGGCAGCAGTGTGGAGCCTCAGCACTTAAAGTCAATCACCAGCAGCTGCTCAGCTGGCCATTGACTCCAAGTGCAGCGCTCCTTGCATGGCAGAGACAGGGAGCAAGAAACTTCATGTGCTTCCCCTCCTCAGGCCTTGATTAACTTGGGGGCAGCAGGAGGGAGCATGCAAAGTCTCCTCCCACCGCCAGGAGTACGGGTATCTAGAGGGAACCACTAGCTGTTCAGAACATCTGGTGGTTCTCTCTGGGGAGGCAAAGACTTTGCGTGCTCCCCCGCCTCCAGACCAATCAGGGCCTATGGTTGGGGAAGCACGGAAGTGTCCTAGCCCTGCCCCCTTCTGCCTGAGTTTCCGCCATTAAAAAATTTCTGAAATGGCCCCCGGTCAAAAATTATACTCCTGTTCTAGCTCAGATGGGATCTTCCAGTAATAAACCTATAGTATAATCTGTCTACTGTATTACAGGCAGTCCCCGGGTTACATACAAGATAAGGACTGTAGGTTTGTTCTTAAGTTGAATCTGTATGTAAGTCGAAACTGGTACATATTGTAGGGGAAACTCTAGCCAAACATTTCTCCAGAGCTCAGTTTTATTCTCCCACACCTCACTTCCCTTAGTCCTTTATTCTCAAGCTGAGGTGTCTGCTGAGAAAAGCCGCTCCGCGTCTCCCTGGTCTGCTGGGGGGGGGGGGGGGGAACGCGCTAGCTTCGTGTCTCCCTGGTCTGCTGGGGAGAAGCAGCTAGTGCGGGGTTGCCTCACCCCGTTTGTAAGTAGGGATCCGATGTAAGTCGGATCCATGTAACCCGGGGACTGCCTGTATTTCACAGCAATTATTTTTTTAAGGGGGAAGATTGTTCTTAAACTAAACTTTTTGTTTCCCTGTTTAGGAATGTATTTGTTAGAACAAGACAAGACAAGAAACAATGGCCTTAAATTGCAGGAAGAGAGGTTTAGGTTGGACATTAGGAAAAACTTCCTGTCAAGATGGTTAAACACTGGAATAAATTGCCTAAGGAGGTTGTGGAACCTCCATCACTGGAGATATTTAAGAGCAGGTTGGATAGGCATCAGGTGTTTGGTCCTGCCATAAGGGCAGGGGACTGGATTTGATGACCTCTCTAGGTCCCTTCCAGTTCTAGTGTTCTATGATTCTATGAACTTAGCAAATTAGGTCTTATCTACCTGTGCTAGGTTTTTATTTAGCACTTATTGCTAAGTGTCCTTCCACACTGCCTAAAACAGTTTTTAACAATACAAGTAGGATCCCAGTTTACTTTTTCAAGCACCTCATTTTGCTAGAGATAACTGATTTCCATGTATTCTGTACACGGCTGTGAGACAAAAGAGCACTAACATGTAGACTTCTTCCAAAGGACAGCAACCCCTTCTAGCTTTTATTTTGTATATTATCATGAATTCCCATTTCTGAAGAGGCTCTCTCACCTTCAACTGAGAAGAAAGGGAGATCTGAAATGACAAATATTATCCACATGGACACCATATGTTCTTCTATACCCTTCCCCCCCGCAAAAAAAAAAAATCTTTAAAATAATGGGAAACAACCTGGTCTTCAATGAAAAGTGGAGAGTTAAACTATCACCCTGACTTCAAAACATTTTTGTTTTATTTTACTTTTCCTAATAAACTCAAAATAAATTCAGAATAGAATAAGCAAGGAGCTTGTTGTATATACATTTCTGACTTTGTCTATAAGGTCTAAATGCAAAATTAGTGAAACTAGCAGGCACTGCATTTGTACAAGCACATTTACAACATACATACTGACAGGCAACAATGAAAAGATGTTTTAGGATGATAATTTTAAGTTAGAGAACAAAATGTCTTTTCCCTTGGTTACCCTCTTTCTCAATATATACATTTGCATTAATAAAAGTCACACCCTATAAATCTCACACTTTAAAATAAACCATGTAACTTTTTCACGTGTAAGAAATCTATTAAGTTAGAAGGACATAATCATCAAACAGGAGCTTTTTCTTTATTCAGAAAGTAACTGATTATAAATACAAAGGTCTGAAACTTTGAAGTAGCTTGGCCATGGTACACTAACTCATCTTATTGCTGTTCTCTTGGCATGCATAGACACTTACCTGGAAACACACAATTACTCTTCCTTCTGCAAGTAAAAACAGTTTTAAGTAATCAATATTGAAATTTAGCAAATAAATAATGTATTTATGTTAAATGCTGTAATCAAAAAGAAACTAATATTATTAGACAATATATCACACACATCTAATCAACTAAAAGTGGCTTAATTACATTGCTATTCACAATGACTTTGCTGAAATCAGAAACTTTTGCCCTAGACCATAAGATTGAAGCGATTTGAAATGGAAATATTTCCTGTCCACTCACTGCCAGTTTCTGCTCCCAGAGTGATATAACAGATGACATAGAGTACAATAAATTCTTTTATTAACCATAAATTTGAGACTGCTTTAGGGATTTGAAGTGTTCAGTTTCATGCTGAAAAAATGTAATGTTATCCACAGACCTTCAGTGTGTGTAACAAAAACAGAGGCACAGGTTATGCTACTTTGATCAAACTATGAAAAAAGCCTTCTGAATTTAACAATATGTGAAAAAGATTTACAAAGTTTTTCTTTAATTATGAACCCCATATAGTACCTTCAGCATTCTACTATATGAAACAATTATTCCTACAAACAAGACTTTAGACAAAATGTTAACACTACGTTTTCTCCTAACAGCCATTTGAGTTAAACAACACATGGGAAGTCAGAATTGCAGGATAAGATTTAAGAGTTTAAACATTCAACTGTAAAGAATAACAAGTAAAATCAAAGCAATAGTTCTTACAATTTTTACTAGGCTTCCTTTTGTCTGAGCTAACATGAACGTCTAAAAAGCTAATCCATGAACACTGAACAGGAAGATAAATGTGGTACAAAAACCATCTCCAATTAAAGTGTTCATCTACCATACAGAAAATTTTCTGTTATTGTACTAACTTAAGAAGTGGATTCTAACATTTGCTATAAGCTTCCTCTTCCACTGTAAACGATAACTCACAACAAGAAGGCTACTTGGAATAAATATGAAACAAATATTAAAACAATGAGTTTCTTTGTTGTAACCAAAACTCATCAAGCCAAAAGAAAAGCAAACTAATAAACTGCCATACCAAGTTTGCAATAGTGAAGTTTTGCATGTGAGTGGAATACATTAACCACCAACCAAAATGCTCATACCAAATATAATACAGCTAACCTGAAAAATAATTATTCAAACTTATTAACACTGCTGGATTATACTGGGTTTTAGCTTCATTTATTTTGTGGCTTCAGTTCTTGCATTTACTGACAAAAATGTTAATAAAAAGAAAATTCTTTCTTTGCAACTCATTCTTTAGTGAGCTGAATGTCCCATTTTAAAATCTCTGCATGACATTTCACGGCTAGTGGTCCTTACTCAAAAAGAACCCCAAAAGTGAATGGCGTGATTAGTGAATTACTCTTACAAATGCAACTATATGGAGGAAACTTAAGCTATACCGACTTGTATTATCCCTAACTTATGAATAAAAGATAGAGAGGTTTTGTTTCTATTGCTGTTCTGGAACAGCATAGAATAACTTGTCACCTGTTAATGGTCAAGTTTTGTTGATATTTTAACTTACGTGTGTGTGTGTGTGTGTGTGTGTGTGTGTGTGTGTGTGTGTGTGTGTGTGTGAGAGAGAGAGAGAGAGAGAGAGAGAGAGAGATTAACATTTAATTTCAGTCAAAAGAAAGATAAATCACAAAGATAATTACAGAATATTAACAACTCGGCCTTTAATCTAGGGATATGCTAACTGACAGAACTGTAATAATAGAGCTCTAACTATAAAGGAATGGCTTTTACAATCCTTCAGAGGGGTAGCAGAGTTAGTCTGTACAAGACAAACTTAAAAAACAACAAATAGTATGGTAGCACACACACCCCTACTCCCCTATTTAATTTTGATTCTGGACATCCAACACTCCCGTCATCTGAAGAAGTGGGCTCTGCCCATGAAAGCTCATGATACCATCTACATGTTTTGTTAATCTTTAAAGTGCTACCAGAATATTTGTTGGGCTTTTTTTTAAGTTTTTACAATCCTGATATTCTTCAACATTTATTTCACTTACAATATGTTTTTCTATTATTAAACAAAAAATATGACACTGAAAACTAAATAATGATAAAAACATCAAGAGTAAGGGCCAGACTCGCAAATGGCATAAATCAGTGTATAGTTCCATTGACTTTGATAGTGCTACACAAATTACACAGCTAAGGATTGCCTGTGTTTTCTCAGGCTGCTCATGTTCTGTGTAACGACATAGAGAGGCTTCAGAAAAAATATTCGATGTTGTAATCAAAATAGAAAAATCTTAGCAATTCATAAGACCCCTTCAATTGAAATCAGTAAAGTACCAGTATTCCAGCACATTAGTTACATGATGACAGTGGTTTTGTCTTTAGGATCAGATGTGAAACAGAGATCCTTGGCTATTCATGGTCATTAAAGAGCCTATGGCTCTACATTGTAATTTTAGTAGGGCCCTGGCCAAATTTCATTCAGAAATTACAGTCTGTCTGCCTAAATTCCCCTTAGAGTTACAACTGGATACACTATTCTTCATTTCCTGTCAGAAAATATACAGCACAACTACGTACCGTTAAATAACTGCTGTGTTCTCCTACAGAGGCTGTTGCTATTCAATGGAGACTGAAGAGATTCCTATATATCCTTGTGTGCTTCACAAGATTATTATAAATCTTAGTTAATGTTTCTGAAGTGCTCACCATTTTGAAAGCCTCAGATGAAAAGCACAATCAAAACACTAAATACTGTAAGTCGTTTAGAATGGGGCAGTTTGCTACAGGGAGCATTTCCTAATCTAGTGAGATATTCAAAGGCACAAACGGAAATTTTCCTCCAGCTTTTTTGGTTGGACTGTAAAAAAATAGGTGCCTACAATTATATTCTTTTTGGTGGGATTTTTAAGAAGAAACTTCATAAGAGTTAAGTTCTATTGAAAATTAATGGAAGTGAGGTACCTAATTTCTTAGACATTTTGAAAATTTCATCCTAAATTCTGAATTAATTTAAGTGTTTTTGAAAATATCATCCCTAAGTTCTTATTTAGATGCTTAAATAAGTGGCCTGTTTCTCAAAGTGCCAAGAACCCAGTGCTCCCACATAGGCTGCTAAGTGGTAGGCACTTTTGAAAATCAAGCCTTTTTTTGGGGGGGGGGGGGGGGGGGCAGGTCACCTAAATATGGATGCAGAAGTCAAACTTTAGGTACACAAAGAGAAATTCAGTTAAATCAACGAGTTTTACCATTGACTTCAGGGAGGCAAGTTTTTGATAACTTAAAAAAAAATCTTAAACCTTGCCTCTAAGTCATGGCCTATGTCTACACTAGAGAGTCTGCCAGTGTAGCTTTCCCTCCTAGTATAGGTGCAGCATATATTGACAGAAGGAGGAACTCTCTCTACTGGTACAGGAATATCACCTCCACAAACAACATTAGCTCAACAGAAGTCTTCTTCTGTTGGCATAACTGCATCTAAGCAGGAAATTTTGTGGGTATTTTTTTCATGTCAGTATAAGTTTTAGGTGCAGAGCAGGTCTCTTATAACTCATAGCACAGGGCCTGACTTTTCATTTGAATCACTTTATAAAACCCAAATCTATTTTTCACAGATAAGATATTGTAAACATATGTAGAGTAACAGTAACATTTCCTATTATATTTTCTGATAGCCATATAAACCATGCACAGAATATCCACTTGTAAATGGACAGCTAGTGGTTTCTAAAACTAATCATTTATAATATTGACTGTTTCGATCAAAACATTTACAGGATTGGATTTTAACCTAACTAAATATGTTTAAGTGAAAGGTAACAATCTTCAGCATGATAAAAAAAAAAGATAAAATTGTCCAAAATAATAATTATATTCTCTCTCTCTCTCTCTCTCTCTCTCTCTCTATATATATATATATATAATTTAAAAAAACCTCAAACTACTTTATAATCAAATAGTTGAAAATAGCTATATAAATTCCAAAAGCAAAACTCCCATCAATTTAATTAAGGTCATGATTTAATCTAAAATCTTTTCTTAATGTTGGACTCAAAGCCTTTAAGAAAAGTAAAGGAACATACATGACTTAATCAAAAGAGTATTTGATAAAGAAGAAAATAAAGTCAAGGTATATATTTAAGTACGAATATTACAAATACCGGATTACAAAAGTGTCCTGGAAAAAACAGCTTTTCAAAACACAGAGTAAAAGCAATTAGAAAACACAGTTTGAGTGGAATGTATTCTTGCAAGGAATTCTTATGAAGGATCACCTTGAATGTGTTTGATGCTGAGGAGACTCCATAACTTTTCTTTACACAAAAGCAGTCATCGGCAGAGCACAACCAGATGTTACGCTTTCTTTTCTTAGTTTCTGTAAACCCCCATGACCTCCTTCAAATTAGAAAAGGGAATAGCATTTTTTTAAAGCCACAGGAGCTATCATTAGTGAAGCATTCTAAGGATTTTCATTAATTCATAGCCAGCCAACCAGGAATTTTCCCACAGCCTTGTACAAAAAAAGTCAGGGAAGTCACTGATTGCTTGGTTGGATTTGAATATGGCCAGAAGTAAGATCAGAAATATTTAGTTCCTCCCACTGGAGTGGGTGGGGGGTCAGAAATGAAAATCCAAGTCTGCTCACTAAGAATGATCAAAACTGACTAGTTCACAATACCATTTAAAACTCCAGTAAAAGTAAAATATGAAGCATAATTGTACATCACATGGGAAAAATCAGACACAAATAAATTAAATAAATTAGAAACTTTGAAATAGACAATTTTTGGAAACTGTTTTTAAAAAATGTCATAAAAAAGCTGTATGCTCAGTAAAATGCAGTGTAATCCTTCTTCCCAACGAACTTGTTTCTAGCAAAGTATTTAAAACTATATGCTAGACTAGAATCTTAGGAGTTTGATCCTGTGAGATGCTGACACCCATTGAAGTCCATGCAAACTGAATGAACTCAGACCCTTGAAAGATCTGGTGCTGAGTACCGTGCATTTGGAAGCCCTTTTAAAATATTCATTTCCCAAAAACTTTATTAACACCAGACTAAAGCTAACTAGCTGTGCCAGGTATCCTCCCAGAATACAGAGTGCACCTGCTCTTAAACATCTTGAATCCAGTTGCTACCCACAACAGTTCTCCCCACAATCTTAACGCTGCCTGCTGTAAATAGTATGATCTACTAAGAATACAGGTTGAACCTCTCTAGTCTAGCACCTTTGGGACCAGACTGGTTCCAAATGAGAGAATTTTCTGGACCACAGGTAGTCAATATTGTTTAGTAGCATTACCAACACTTAGAAGACATTTAGGGGTAAGTTAAAGCTAAACAACAGCACAGAACACTGAGAGCCCGGACTGGAGGCTGTAAACAAACCTTATGGGACCATGGGAAATTTGGCCACACCCATGAAAAGTGGGCATCCAGCTAACAAATAATTCTGGACAACGGATGTTTTTGGACCAGAGTGTTCTGGACTAGAAAGGCTCAATCTGTAGTATCTTTTCACCAGGGCTGCCCTATAATTAACAGATATGAAGATATGTTCCATTTTATGTGATATGGTGTGACCCACAAAACTGTATTTTCTCCTTTATTTGCATGCCCTCCAACTGTCCCTCACTGTGTTAGGAACAGCTATGATGATTGGTGCTAGGATTAATTGCAACAAGTAGCTGCAGCTAACACTATGATATGAAGATAGATGCATCGGTACTCAATGGATCTGGGATCCCTCATTCCTGTGCTGAATTATGTGAGTTGTGCTAAGACAGGAGCACAATTAATTCTTGTTGAGGTATTTATAACAGTTTGGCTGTAAACACAGCAGTGCACTATAGGTACGAGATGCAGGTGATGTTGTAAGGGGAATGCAGAGGACAAAAGTCAAGTGTTATGGTATTGCCATCCTTACTTCTGTTGCGCCTTCAGATCTGGGTGGCCAGAGATCAGCGGCTTCTGGCCAGGTGGCCAGCTTTGAAGCCAGAGCCTGCCAGAATCAGCACAGAAATAAGGGTGACAATACCACACCATGCCACCCTTACTTCCACACTGCTGCCATCAGAATGGGATGGCCAGAATGTGGCAGCTACTGACGGAAGGCCCAGATCTACTGGCAGCAATGGAGAAGTTAAGACTGGCAATACCATACTATGTATGTCATCCTTACTTCCTGGCCATTAGCCAACCAACCCCTCCTACAATAACTCTGTGACCTTCATTTTGGGGCCAGAGTCCCAATAATTACAGTATCGTGAAATTTCAGATTTAAATGGCTAAAATAATGAAATTTACAATTTTACATATTCTATATCCATGAAATGGAACAAAATAGACAGTGAATTTGGTAGGGGCCTACTCATATCATGTGGAAAGAGAGAGTGCTATGTTGTCTGTCAGAGCAGGCTAGAGCATCATTCAAAGAGGGCAGAGTTAAAGTTACAGAGAGGGGCTGGTATGTAGTGTAAAACATTATTTTCAGTTTTTGGGGGCTTCAAGTATAAGTGCCCTTAACATTATGGAAGAATATGTGGCACTGCCAGCCAACCTTTACGCTGTATTAATAAAGTTTTTGGGCAGTCAATGACCCTTATTTTTTCAATAAGTGATGGTAATGGGGAGGACATGACTGTGAAGTACCTATGTAAGAGCATAAGGAAGTTTCTTCAGAACACATTACTGGCACTCTGTTACCATCTCTGTCCGCCTCCTGGACTCTGCATGTCCCCAGAGAGTGGAGGGGCAATGGGAAGGAAGTACAGTGGTAAACCAATGGCCTGTGAGGAGCACATCTACCAGCACAAAGCAGCAAAGGGGCATGATAGGAAGACCCAGACTCCATTCAGGCCTAATGTAGGGGGAAGTGTCCTACATAATGCTGTGAAGTCTAGGAGGACTGCTAAGGTTTGAAGTGGTCTGCTCATCCCAATGATGATTTGCTATTCACCTCAAGTGTACTGCACCCGGTTGTGAAATTTCAGTTTGCAGGATAATCTCATCATGCATATAGGTTTTAGAGCAACCTGAATATTCGAATAATCTATTTACTAGGGTTGAATCTCAAGAATTGTTTGACCAAATGATTTCAAATTTGTATGCAGAAGCTTGCCCTTTTTCCTGCAGTAGTATGTAATATTCATGATAATCTAACTATTCACACAGATATTTGAGCACTTTGAAAATGTAAAAAAAAAGCTCATAGTATAGGAGGGGCTATATACTAAGAATCCCTTATTCAAATTTGCAGTGAAAAATTTATCCCAGCCTCTCTTATGGCATGCCTATTTTCAAGACAATTTCTTTTTGGAGGCGTATTTTAGAGCACTTCCATTATTAAAATCAGCTCCTTATTTGGAGACTATGGGTACGTCTAGACTACATGCCTCTGGCGACAAAGGCATGTAGATTAGGCTACCGGACATAGTAAAATGAAGCGGCGATTTAAATAATCGCCGCTTCATTTAAATTTACATGGCTGCCGCGCTGAGCCGACAAACAGCTGATCAGCTGTTTGTCGGCTCAGCGCGATAGTCTGGACGCTCCCCTGCCGACATCAAAGGTATTTGTCGACCACCCAGGTATGCCTCCTGGGATGAGGTTTACCTGGGTGGTCGACAAATACCTTTGATGTCGACACCCGAGCGTCCAGACTATCGCGCTGAGCCGACAAACAGCTGATCAGCTGTTTGTCGGCTCAGCGTGGCAGCCATGTAAATTTAAATGAAGCGGCGATTATTTAAATCGCCGCTTCATTTTACTATGTCCGGTAGCCTACTCTACATGCCTCTGTCGCCAGAGGCATGTAGTCTAGACGTACCCTATATCTAAGAATGAGCAAATGATCCCAACTTGCACCACTATATCTAGCTCTGTTTCTAATGTGGCACAATAGCGTTACAGTGGAGCAGCAATGCCACCACAGTTAAAACTGCACCAGATTTTCATTTTAAGAGGATGAAAAAGGTTCTACAAAAACTTCTGACTTTCAGGTTAGACTATAAATTAACATACATATTACAATTTGTGGATTTGCTTGATTTTAATTATTGTAGAAAGTTTAAATTTATTTTAATGAAAAACATAGGTTACTGATTTGATTTAGAACAATAGTGCACTAGTCAATGTTGACCTCACACAAGTTTTTTAGAACAGAGCTCTTGACTATAGGTTATTTCCTGATGCTCAACGATCACTTTGATTATCTTGACACTGATAAGAGTCACAGATACTTCCTTTGATACACATATCTCACTCAGATGCATTATATAGAAAATGTGTCAGGAGCATGTGGCCTGATTACTTTATCCTAATGCTATTGCTTGAGTTTTTAATCTTCCCTCTAGTTAATTAATTTTTTTCTTGACAATTAAAAAGTAAAATCTAAGTAATCTAAATATGCATAATGATTTTAGGCAAAACTTCCAATAGAAGAAAATCCTGCACAATGCAAATATTGTGCACTGAACAGCCTCAGAAAACTTCCCAATGCAGGACTTGAACTAATTCACAGTACATAAGGGCGCTCAGGTTCCACAGCCATAGTATGTCATCTTTAGTCTCAATTAATCCGATATCAGAGTCTCTGTAATCATTCTGGTTTGCAACAAAACTTTAGTCCTGATGCACATGGGCAAATTACTTCCTCTGACATGTCAACTTGATTTAAGCAGCAGGGCTGTCAGGCTTGCAGGGTTGGAGCAGACAGCCCTCCATGCCACCCAAAGAGAGCTGCATTTCCCCAGCCCTCACTGCTGCCCAGAATGCACGGTGCAGCGCTCCAGCAGCGATTTGAAAGATCTGGGGCTCCGGATACCACCACTGACATAGCAGCAGCAGTGGCCAGGAGCTATGGGCACTTCTGTATTGCCTGTCCCTAGGACAGTCCATCCCTCCTCCCCCATCAGCAAGCCTGGTTTCAAGCCATACAGTAGACCACAATTTTTACTTTAAATAATTTTTTAGATATTGCTTCCTCAGTGTAGGCATGGGTGCCAGGCACGAGCCAAGATTAAGCTTGAGTGGATATCAATTTAGGGAGAATCAGAGCCACAAAGTGCAAAATAAAGTTAAATATAACATTTGGATTCCATTTTAAGGGCGGGAGGGGGCAGGAGTGAGCTGTATCTTGGTAACCAATTGCTCAAACAACCACAAAATTTGACCACTAATCTTAACCTGGTTCCCAAGAGGCAGAACAATTTTCAAGACAAACAAGCATGTGGGTTTTGCAGTACTTTTGAAACATCGTCTGTTAAATAATAAGTAGTTACAGTGGTACAATCAACTTCTGCTATCAGCGTGTTTGTCAGACCATTTATTTCTATGAGTTTTACAAAGCAATACCTGTAATTTGAAAACTAGTTATTAGAAATGGTTCCTACAGAGTTTAAGGATCAGTCAGATTTACTGAGAAACATCTGTTACATGGAAACTTGTTATAGGTAATGTTAAAAAACATGCACTTGACTTTCTACATTACTCAATATCTGCTGTCCACATTTATACAAGTATACGGAATACTTTCAAGAATTAACCTTTGGAAGTATGTTTTGTAATGTTATATATACTTACTAGAGCCGTATTCAACTGCAGAAACAAACAACATTAACATTAAACATTAAACAACTCATCTGATGAAGCTGGTTTTACCCACGAAAGCTCATGATCCTATTTATTTTTGTTAGCCTCTAAGGTGCCACAGGACTACTTGTTAATGTTAAAGATTGTACCATGTAATTGTTTACACGATTAACTAATAAACCTGGGCTCATCTGTTAATCTTAATGGCTAACCCCACTCCCCCTTGCTGCCTCAGAAGTAGCAAAGGGGCTGAGTGGTGGGAGCCGGTACCTATGGGAGGCCAACTTTTAAGCTACCTCTCCATGCATGCCAGCTCCCACGGAGCCACCTGAGCACCCCTCGCTGCCTCCCACAGAGGCAACAGTGCAGGAGGGAGCTGGTGCTCATGGGGAGCTGGCTTAAAAGCCAGCTTCCCACAAGCACCAGTTCCCATGCAGCCGCCTGCCCCCAACACTGCTGCCTCTGAAAGAGAGGCAGCAGCGCAGGTGCAGGGGCATGTTGGAGATGGTACATGCAGGAAGCCAGCTTTCATTCTAGCTTCTGATACAGAGGCAGCAGCGAGGAAGGAAGGAGGGAGAAGGCAGGAGCCAGCGCACACCTGCCCCCCGCATGAAAATTAGGGATGTAAAAGAGTAGTCAAATAATTGACTACCTGATAAGCTTATTGGGTAGTTGAGCCAACCACTCGCATTTTTCCTCCCTTTCTGCCTCTATTCAGAGGCAGAAAAAGGGAAGGGAGCAGGAGGTGGTGCTGGGGGGGGGGGGGGAGCCCGCTTAAAAGCCAGTTCCCACCAGCACCCTCTCTGCAGTGCATGGGGGAGGAGAAGCAGCACAGCAGGGAAGCTGGCATGAGCGGAGGCTGCTGCGCCTCTGCCTTTTAAATGTAGTAAAGAGCCACCAGACTCTTACTACATTTAAAAGGCAGGGACGCAACAGGGAACCCAACGTGAGTGGGGACTACTTCCGTCCCCACTCGTGCTGGTTTCCCCGCTGCACTTCTGCCTTTTAAATGTAGTTCAAGTTTTAAATGTAGTCGGATTCCCCCACTACAGCACAGCCGTTTAAATGTGGTAAGAGCCTGATTAATCAAAGTTTAACATCCCTACTGTAACTGTGTAACCGCTGAAAAAATTCAGTGGTTACATGTTTACAAAAATAAATGTTTGCTAACATCTCTAACATTAAATAGATTATTTTACAATTTCAATTGATAATACTGGCTTATTTTTAATATTTTTTTCTATTTTTATCTATTGAACTTTTTTCCAAATGCTTACTTGTCTGGGAAATTATGGAACAGATCAAACAATTATTTAATGAAGATACTGAAATTCAAAATTTAAAGCTATATAACAATTGAAACACAAATAGCCAATATCACGTCAAAATAGCCAAAAAAAAAAAACCTATCCCTAAATCAAAGTCTAATGAGTTCTCCAGTAGTATTTTTCTTATTGATCTGTAAATTTCAATTATCAATAGATATAAGTTTTGGTGTGTATGGTGAAATTGACTTTAAGAAATTGCCTAATTCCTTAGATTACATGGGTCAATACTGCACTTTGCACATCACTGGGGAAATCTGGGGTCACTCATTGTACAGTCTGATGACATTTATTGTGAAACCCAAGAAGAGATGTTTTTAGTATGCCATTGAATGCACACCATATTGCTAAAGTAACATAAGGCCTAATATGTTGGAAAAGGAAGCATATAGAAGGTGTTTTTAAAATATGGCTCAGCTAACAGGATATAGGATAGTCACTACAGTGACAAAGGGGTTCACAACCATTTATTTGTGGTAAATAAATAAATATTGCACATCAGAGCAAGAGCAGGAAACCATTTATTACTGTGGTAAACTGCTATATGCTAAAAAGTAATCATTATCTCTGATTTTAATCTCTTATGGAAACTCTCAGAAGCATAGGCACAAGTGTCAACAATGGTGGCTATATTTGTCAAAAAAGCTTGGAATGGTAAATAGCTGAATGAATTTCAAAAACCATCTCTGACAGGATAAAATCTTTTTTCCAGTTTAATAGTTTATATTTAAATTCCAATCTCAAAATAGAGTTTCAAAATAGATGTATCTGAATATCCATATGAAAGTAATAAAAGATAGTTTAATTAGAATAGCTTGCCCTTCTTTCACAAAATTATTCGTCAAAATTAATATAGTTTTATAGGAAGAGAAGAACAAGAAAGTGTCACCAAATTAATGGAGATATATAACCTGAGATATAAATAATATGTATTTTTCAAAATGCTTTATATATCAGTTTTTACATATAATGTTCAATTTTATGTTGCACAGATAAACAAAGGTTAAATACAGCATAAAACTTCAAGGTAAACCATTAATGTTTCAGAAAAATAAAACTTTTGCAGTTTTATTCTTGTGTCACTGTTTAACATTATTGGAAGCATTACACTTAATCATTTACAATCACAAGTAAAGAGAAATTATTTTCACATTTAAAGATGGAAGACCAAATTTAGTCTTATTGTGCCCCAATAAAACTTTGTACTCCTGTCATTTTTATACTACCCTAATAAAATACCAAATTAATTAGAAAACTTCAGCCTTGGAGCAGAATTAAATGGGCAAATTCACATCAAAGCTCTGTTTCATCCTGTTTGGACTGATCTGTTGGAAAAGACAGCTGTCCCTTATTAAACACCCATTTAAATGTTGCCGCTTTAATGAAGTAACATCCACATTACACTAACAATTACCAAATAATTAACCAAAGAAAAGCGAGTCATCTAATGATGGCTTAATTTTTTTCCCCACCAGTGGGCAACAAAATATTTAAATGTATTCGATGAATTAAGTGTTTATTTTGCCCATTAAATAAATTATCTACATTTTGAAATTAGCTGGATTGATAAATTCGTTATTATATTTCAAGTTGTTAAAAGGCAATTTTTGTTTGTTGAACTCTAAATCATGGCATGCATTACAAAGAGGAAAAAATCCAGTCCATAACATTTCCTGGGGTGGAGAGGAAAGAAGGGGACTTTAACTACAAAAATGCTTATTAAGTCACAAGCCTTATGAATGAGCTGAACAGTCAAGGCTCAAAATTACACAATAAAATATGTGTAAAAGATTAAAGATGCATTTTGTTGTCATCAATGTTCAGAACAAGTTTATTATAAGTAAACTAGAATATGCTTCCATCACTTTTCTTCTCTGTGTGTTTTGTGGATTTGAAAGGCAACTTTGAAAATATATTACACTATTTAAACTAATTGCTCTTTATAGAAGAAAAGGCTCTGACCCAACATAAAAAAACTGTAATGAAGAGATTAATCTTACTTTTTGGGAAGTGTATATACTTAAACTGTGTGGTTAGTTTTTAAACAAACTTAAGGCAGTAAGCAGGCTGAAGTTACTATGTTTTTATGGAAAATTAGTTAAGTGATCTAGACTATGTCTACAATATAGAGCCTAAACCAGAACAGTTATGTTGGGTCGAGCTGCAAACTCATATAGATATAGAAGCGGTGTTAAAATTAGGGATGTAAGCAACTAGCCGACTATCTGATAAGCATATGCTTATGAGAGAGTCAACTCAACTAGTCGCTCCCCCCCCCCTTGCTGCCACTATCAGTGAAAGGAAGCAAGGGGGGGAGCAGGAGCCAGCTTAAAAGATGGCTTCCGCAGCACCATCTCTGGGGGGAGGGTGAAGGAGGAAGGGCTCTTGTATATTTCAAAAGCAGGGGGCACAGGGCTAGCAGGAGACAGCTTTAGTCCCCGATATGTCCCCTGCACCCACCTTCTGCTTTTGAAATATAGCAAGAGCTGGCAGGGCTCTTGCTACATTCCAAAGGTGGAGGTGACTAATCGAATAGTTGATGCAAATTGCATTGACTATTTGATTAGTTGATTAATCTAAATTTTAACATCCATTTATTTAGGTAAACATGCAACCACTGAAAATTTCAGAGGTTATATGTTTACACACAGGGGTTGAAGTGGCTCCCAGGGAGCCACCTCCCCCCCCCACCCATGCTGCTGCTCTGCGGGATCCAGGATACACAGAGAGCTGGTTTAAAAGCCAGCTCTCTGTGCACACTGGCTCATGCCTGCCCCCACAACCTCTTGCGCCAGGAGATGGTGGGGGACACCTGCGTGTAACCATGAAAGTTAACCAATGAGCCCAGGCTCATTGGTTAACCATGTAACATTTACACTTTTGCATCCCTAATAAAAACACCACTTTCCCAAAAATTGTTAATTTTGCTGACAGAAGTGCTCTTCTGTCAGTATAGCTGCATCTCTAATGGGGGTTTTGTCAACCTGCCTATGTCAGGGACGGAGTGCTTTTTCACATACCTGATTATCACAGCTATGCTAATGTAACTTTTAAGTGTACCGCAAACCCTAAACATTGTTATTTTTAAACAGAGAAAAAATAGTCACATTTTGTACTACACCAGCTGAGATAAGAAACCCTAGCTCTTACAGTAGTTAATCCAGTTGTTTGGCCCAGATAATTGGTTGAGCTTGTGAGGCCTCTCTACGGCTGTGTCTACTCTGCACCCCTTTTCCGGAAAAGGGATGCAGATTAGACCAGTCGGAATTGCAAATCCGCGGGGGATTTAAATATCCCCCGCGGCATTTGCATTTACATGGCTGCCGCTTTTTTCCGGCTTGGGGATAAGCCCTTTTCCGGAGGATTTCTTATTCCTACTTTCAAGTAGGAATCCTCCGGAAAAGGGCGTATTTTCCGGAGAATCGCGTCTAGACTGGCGTTTTTCTCCGGCTTATCCCCAAGCCGGAAAAAAGCGGCAGCCATGTAAATGCAAATTTGCAATTCCGACTGGTCTAATCTGCATCCCTTTTCCGGAAAAGGGGTGCAGTATAGACACAGCCTAAATGTTTGAATGTCACAATAACTTTAACACCACAGCCAACCAGTTCCAAAATTCCAGGGAATGTTCTAGGCATCCATGTGCAGAATCCTTTTGATACTGGTGAAAATTGGAAAATTGAAAGGAGGAGACATAAAGAGCCCCTGGCATCTGTAGTTAGCAGAGTTAGCACTTTTAACCACTTCTGTAATTGCTTACAAATGAATGAACTGGTTGATGGTAGCCATTAATACTGTCCAGCATAACAGCATCTCATCTCTGCTCTGCCTTTCCTCCTAATACAGTTTTAAAGAAAGAAAGAATTTGGCAGGGGAAGGGAACAAGGAATCTTAGAATGGGAAGATGAAGAGAAGCAGAGCCCAGAGGAACCCATGATATTAGGGAGGGAATGATGAAGACTGCAAGAAATCAAATAGAAGTGGATACACACACCATGGCTACGTCTACACTGCGAGCTTCTTGTACAAGAACTCTTTTGTGGAAGAGTTCCTGTGCAAAAACTCTTCCAGAAGAGAGCATCTACACTGGCATGTGCTTTTGCGCAAGAGATGTGCTTTTGCGCAAGAGCATCCATGCCAGTGTAGATGCTCTCTTGCACAAGAAAACTCTGATGGCCATTTTAACCATAGGGCTTTCTTGTACAAGGAATTCATGTCACCTGTCTACACTGGCCTCTTGTGCAAGAACAGTTGCACAAGAGGGCTTATTCCTGAGCGGGAGCATCATAGTTCTTGCGCAAGAAGCCCTGATTTTATACAGTAGAACGTCAGTTTACTTGCGCAAGAATACATGGCCAATGTAGACAGCCAGCAAGTTTTTGCGCAAGAGCGGCTGCTTTTGCGCAAGATCGCGCCAGTGTAGACACAGCCACAGGGAGCGTCTGTGGAAAATGAAGGAATGCAAGAAGCCCTAGTATGTGTAACATGCTTGACCCACACAAGTGGCAAAGTGTGCAAATCTCTAGTTCAGCAGTCACCAACCAGTAGATCGGGATCTACTAGTAGATCTTTGAGCCTCTGAAAGGCTATCTAGGGTGGGCACTTCAGCTACTCTTCCCCCCACTGCTGTGCATCTCCTGCCCTTTGCCTTGGGAGTTGTCTCCTCAGGAACCTCCTGCATTCTGTGCCGGGCAATGAAGGGTGAGGACGGGTGCTCACATCAAGGTGCTGCCTCTCCCACTCTGTATCCTATCTCCACAGACCAGAGAGGAGACACAACAGGACTTGGGATAGAGTTTGCTGGCTGCTTTTGGGAATGGAGCAGGGTCAAGGTAAGGGTGAGCCTGCCTTAGCCCCATTCCACCACCACCCAGGAGCCACCTGAGGTAATCATTGTCCGGCTGGAGCCCATATCCTGAAACCTTACCCCAGTCATGAACCCCCTACTGCACCCCAAACCCCTGCCCTAGCCCTGAGTACTCCTATATCAAAATGCCCTCCAGAGTCTGCATCTAGAACACCCTCTGGCATCTCAACTGCTTGCCCCAAGCTCAGCTCAGGGCCCCTCTCACACGCCAGATCCCTTACTCCAAAATCAGAGCATGCACCCCAACCCTCAGCCACAGCTTAGTGAAAGTGAGGGAGGATGGGGGAAGGAGGGAGGATGGAGTGAGCAGGGGTGGGGCCTCGGAGAAGGACCACAAAGGAGGCCCAGCAAGGGTAATTGGGTTTGAGGTAGATCTTGGATTGCACTTAAACTCAAAAAGTGATCTCGTGCTTAAAAAGGTTGGAGACCACTGCTCTAGTAGCTAGTAATAGCTCCCTTTTTTTCTTTAAACTATGCTGAATGCTATTTTATAATCTCTGAAAAGTTTCAGAGGGGTAGCCATGTTAGTATGATCTGCAAAAACAAGAAGTCCTGCAGCACCTTAGGCTATGTCTACACTAGAAAAGTATTTTGAAATTACTAGATTCAGCTTAACTCCCAATTTAACAAATTCAAACTAGTGTGTCCACAATACGGGGAAGCATCAAAATTAGTCCGAGACAACCTCCATTAATGTGGACGCTCTACCTCGAACTTAGAGCTCCAAAAAACACTAGGGAGTAATTAGTAAGACTTACTCTGGGGACTAATTATTTCGAAATGGTGGCACCAGAGCATCCACACTACTGTTATTTTGAAATAACTATTTCGGAATTAGCATTACTCCTGATGAAAAGCAGTACAGATTTCAAATTCCGCAGCCTGTTATTTCAAAAAATGGGCTTGGTAGTGTGGATGCTCCGCTTATAAATTCAGTCTTGGGGAGGTTTATTTTGAAATAAAGTCCTACTGTAGACCCAAGGCTTACAGCCTAACACATTTACTAGGGTATAAGCTTTCAAGGGTAAAATCCACTTCATCAGATGAACTGGAGTGAAACTCCATTCCAATTGGATCCAATTCATCTGATTAAGTGGGTCTTATGCCCTAATAAATCTGTTAGTTTCTAAGGTGCCACAGGATGCCTTGCTGTTTTTTAAAATTACTTAAGTGAATAAGTCCATGTGCTTAAAACTTTGCCAGACTGGGCCTCAAATATGTACAACTAAATTTTAGAGCAAAGTCCTTCATTCTTTACATACTTATATGAGGACACTAACTGAAATACCCATTTCCAGAATAGCTATTATGCTTTAAACCTTCTACAAACCAATACAACTTTCAAATATACAGAAGCCATAAAATTCTAACTTGAAATCAGTGATTGAAACTCTGGCCATTAAAATCACAGGAATTTCTACCATTGACATTAGTGGAGCCAGGAGGATTTTACTCAGTGAGACTACTCGTGATAAAGTTAAACATATGCTTAACTGTTTTGATTGTTCAGAGTCATGATGGTCTTGCAGGACTAGACCAAACTACTACAAAAGGACAAATGGCAAGAATTCACATATTTTGCAACTAAAGTTGTTTGGACTTGGATCCATAACCTTTAGTTTTGCAAATTTGAATTATCTTTAAGAATAAGCTGAGAATCTGATTGAAAAAGCAAACATTTGCAAATATAAGTTCTACCAACATACATCTATGTTATTTCTTTCCAAAATGAAGTTTTAATCGCAATAAAACAGTAAAAAAAGACAGATTTTAAATATTTACTTTAGATTAAAAACAAAAAGATTATAGCATTTTCATATTTTTTGTTCTAATAAATTAAGCAAGCCTAAGCAGCATATGGCTTGAAAATTTCACACACGAGGTAGCATGAATGGGGGAGCGGGAATAAACAAAAGTGCTCAAATCTAGGGGGGAAGGAATAAGACCTAGGTTTTTTCCTCTAGTTCAGTTGTGAGAAATGTGAGACAGATCCACTCAATACCAGTACTAAAAAAATAAGACACACGCACATAGATAACAGTCATACTATATCTCTTGTTTAACTACTCAAGTAGTAACAGTTAAACAATATTTTTAACATGCAATAGAGAAAGTTAGCTTAACCAACATTGTTTTACTCAAAACACACTAGACATGTTTACTATTCATCTCTCTATATAAAGTTTTTAGATTTGTTCCTGCCCTTAACCTATAGATTAGAAACCACTGATAAATAAGCTACAATAAGAATATCTATTTGAATAGGTACAATTACTTCAGGGCTTATGTCTTTTCAATCAGTCAGTGTCCCTGCAGTGTTTAGAGTGGCAGAGGGGAAGTGGCCTGTGGTTAAACAGAGGAAATACCAAGGAATTTTAATAGAGCAAATAGTCTCTTTACTTCCTACAGGGTAGCACTTCAAAGGCAGCCCTGCCCCAGAGCAGACAATGTGTTACAGGGGCCATCAGTCATTTAATAGTATGTCAAGTCTATTCAAAACGTACATGCAATCCAAGATAAATACACACAACCAAGACAATAGGGCCCTTCCTGCAGTCATTCCTCTGGAAAAACTCCCACTGAAATCAATAGTTTTCCAATTAAGAATTATACAACAGAATCAGATTGAGTATCTAATAAAACCAGTCAGGCAAATTTGTTCACTGGAAATAAAAAATATACTTGTAACACAGACTAAGTGATTGGAATGTTTATTTAGAAAATTAAAACATAAAATTTGTTGTATGTGATACAAAAATAAAGATTTTCTTCACAGTAACTTGGAAGGTTGTATTTTTAGCAGATTTATTAGAGGAGAACCTTTTAAGAACTTCACATTAAACAGACCCAGATATAGTCAGTTTTATATACACAAATCATCCATAAGAAAATATTAATTCTATATATATTTCAGATCCCTCTAGATGTCAAGATAATCATAATTAACGAAGCATAACTCCTAACAAGTCATGAGAGTATATTTAATAGCAGCTGCAGAACCCGAGAGAAATTCGTATCTTTATAGTTTGAAATACGTGGTGTACACTGTTTACATCTTGTGACACGTAAGTATTGTGGTAAAATATATTTTTTCTAGTAAATGGAGTTAAAATACGTGAGTAGAGCTTGAAGGGTTCAATGTTTAAACTTTAATGTAGTTTAAAATATTTTTCTCTCTCTCACATAGTTTCCAGACTATTTTCTAAGTTCAATGAATTACACTATTCCCTCCAGATCCCTGACTTGTGCCTAGCAGTAATTTTTTCAAAAGATCTGAAAACTAAGGCAATCATTAGTGAGAATCAAACAACAAACAAAAAGGGTAATGAAAGTCAGTCTTGTCCTTCCTATGCCTCTTGGGATCCACAGTTTAACTAGAATTATCACCAACCAGCCTTTATGGAGAGAAAACACTAAAAGGTGTTTTTTTGAAAAACAAACAGGAAAACGAGGCAAGAAAAGTCTGAAGCTCAGGCCCTGGGAGCAGGAACAAAAGGTACAGACCAAAACTGGAATGTTTCACCTTCCAGTCCTTCACACCCCCCACCAACTCTTCCTACATCCTCTGTCTAATCATCAGGCCTGAAGCTAAGACATCCCCCCCAAAGCCGGCCTCGAATCATTAAAATAACAAAGCCCAAATGATCGCCTTTTATCCTGTTGGCAGGGCAGGTCGAGTTAAGGAAGGCGAGAGCTGCGGATAAAGGAGCTGTTGAGTGACTTCTTCACACTCGCTGGTTAAAGAATCCCCCTTTCCCCCAGGGCGAGAAACCAATGACTGTCTGTTCCCTGGAAATGCCACCTTTCCTCCTGGCCGCAAATTACCAGTTGCAGAGCCCTGGAGCAGTAACAAGAGGAGTTGCAGAAAAAGGCGTTTTCCCCAAGCACGCTGCCCAGCTCTTCCTATTTGGGGGTAGCAGCAAGTCGAGCAGATAGGTGGACACCACACCTGCATTGCTCAGATGGGCTGGGCTGCAAAGAGTCCGCTGCCCACGGGACAGTGTTCGCCAGGCATAACTGGGAAACTCTGGCATCTCCCCAGGCCCATTTCGCCAAATCCTGCAAGTTTGCAAAACCCAACTCGGGGCACGAGTCTCCCCGACAGTGCGAAGAACCGAGAAACAAAGTTTCAAGTCCACTCACCCTCCAACCACACGCGTCGGCCGCGGGCCCCCGCCTGCTGCTCTGTCCTCCAGCAGCCCCAGCCAGCTGGTGAGCCTTGAAGCAGGCGATCAGAGCGAAGAAGAAAGAGCTAAGCTGGAGCCAAGGTGCCATGGTCTGCGGCAACAGCGCACGGAGACTGGAGTCTGAGAAGCAGCAGCAGCAGCAGGAGGAGGAGGTTCGCGGCGTGCATGCGCGAGAGGATGTGCAGCTGCTGGCTCCCTCCCCCCGCCCCCCATCACTGCTAGTGGCAGGGGGCTGTTCCCTGAGAACAGAAACATAATAACTGTCTGGCGCAGAAGGCAATCGTTGTCCCGTCTCCCCTGGCCCCTGTTAGGTCATGTACTTTTTTGGCAATGAAAGGAGATGCTTCTTCAAAGTCTTTGTACCTAAGAAAGATGAGATTACTCAAGAATACATTGGCCCCAGAAGGAAAAGTTAGCAGGACTTGCATGCAGTTGTCTGTGTGGGCATCTTTCCCATGGGCCTTTAAGGGTATGTCTACACTATGGAACAAAGTCTAAATAAGATATGCAACTTCAGCTACATTTAGGGTTGCCAGGTGTCTGGTTTTGAACTGACAGTCCAGTATTTGAGCTTTCTGTTTGGGAAACAAATGAAGAAAATATAAATGTCCAGTATTTTCTAAATAAGATGTAATGTAGATTGTGATGTAATGTAAAGTGTGTCCAGTATTTTTGTTGAAACTATTTGGCAACCTATGTTAATTGTGTAGCTGAAGTCAAAGTAGCTTAACTTGGCTTTTGACGTCTATACTGCAGGAAGTCGAAGGAAGAACACTCTTTCTTTGACTTCCCTGAGGCTGTGTCTAGACTACACAGTTCTTCCGGAAAAAGATACACAAATTGCCAACCACAATTTGTGTAGCTTTTTCTGCTTCTTTTTTTGGAAGAGGCTTTTTCAGCATTTAGCCCATCTACAGTGGGTCAAATGTCAGGAAAAAAAACTTTTTTGGAACATCCCTTCTTCCTTGTAAAACGAGGTTTACAGGGATGCCAAAAAAAAAGCATCTGTTCTTCCAAAAAAATTTTCGGAAGACCAGACACGTTCCTTGGACACGACAGAATTTTTCCAGGACACCAGAACTCTGCAGTCTAGACATAACCTTACTCCTCATGAAATAAGGGTTACTAGCATTGATAGGAGTGCCCCTCTCAGTTCAAATTAGCTGTCTTAACTTTACTGCTAATTCGAACCCTGGAAGTTAGACTGCGGCAGCTTCGATCTTCCTCCACAGTGTAGACATACCCTGTCCGTGTCCTGTCCCTTCTGCGAGAATGTTAAAGATCATATGGTATTTCTAAAGAATAGGGGTTTGCTCTGGTAGCTAACCATCTTTCCCTCTCTTCTCCCCATCTATTATTCATGAATCTGCTACACTTTGTCTAGAGGTGAGTATATTTCAATGTCAGGAGATGTATTTTGTCCCCACTCCTGCAAACAGGTAAGCATATATGTAACTTCACTCATGGGAGCAGTCCCAGTGAAGTCATAAGTAATGTTTACTCACATTTACATATTGGGGCTATAGCCTGCAAAACACTGAGAATTTTGCAATGAAAGAATAAATCATAACATTTCAAAAAAGATAAACTGAAGGTAAGTGCTATTCAGTAAATTTAAAAGTAGAAAAATAGAAATTACTTGTATTTGTTTATTTTATCTTTTTGTGCTGCAAACTTTGACCAAAACTAAATTTCTTTTAAACAACAACAAAATGTTTATAATAAATTACAAAAATGTTATATTTTGATGTATTCTTGTCATGTCACCTAACAAACCTTTTGGGCAGAAGAAACACACAACCCTAATGACACTCTGGAAATTGTTCCTAAAACAGCTCACCTAAAATTCAGAAATGCACTCTGGATAAAATTTTCAAAAGCATCTAAGTGACATGATAATAGGCGCCTAAGTTTTATTGAAAATAAAGTGGAATTTACATTTCTTAGTCACTTAGAGTGGAATTTACATTTCTTAGTCTGCACTACAGCATTATTTTGAAATAACTCACATTATTTTAAAATAACAAGGTGAGCGTCATAAGAACATAAGAACGGCCAGACCAGAGATCCATCTAACATGGTATCCTGTCTTCTGACAGTGGCCAATGCCTGGTGCTTCAGAGGGAGTGAATAAAAACATGAAATCTTCAAGCAATCCCTCTCCCGTCACCCATTCCCAGCCTCTGACAGAGGCTAGGGACACCATTCCTACCCATCAGCCTCGATAGACCTAACCTCCATGAATTTATCTAGTTCTTTCTTGACCCCTGTTAAAGTCATAGGCTACATCTATACTGTTTCCTTTTTGCGCAAAAACCTATGCAAATGAAGTGCAGATTAGCAAATTGCTGCAATTTATTTGCATAATTAATTAGGGGCCACTTGTGCAAGAGCTGTTCTTCCTGAAAAAATTAGGAAGAACAGCTCTTGCGGAAGAGGGGGTTTTTGTGCAAAAAGGAGCCCTCTACACAGTTCCTTTTTGCGCAAAAGCCTCTTGTGCAAAAATCGCCCCAAATTAATTATGCAAATGAAACATGGCAATATGCTAATCTACACTTCTTTTGCATAGGCTTTTGCGCAAGAAGGAAGCAGTATAGATGTAGCCTTGGTCTTCACAACCTCCTCTGGAAAGGAGTTCCACAGGTTGAATGTGCACTGTGTGAAGAAAAACTTCCTTTTGTTTGTTTTAAACCTGCTACCTATTAATTTCATTTGGTGACCCCTAGTTCTTATGTTATGGGAACAAGTAAATAACTTTTCCTTATTCACTTTTTCCACATCAGTCTTGATTTTATAGACCTCTATCATATCCCCCTTAGTTTCATCTTTTCTAAACTGAAAAGTCCCAGTCTTTTTTATCTCTCTTTATATGGGACCCGTTCCAAACCCCTTATAATTTTTGTTGCCCCTTTCTGAATTTGCTGCATCCACACAGCAAGCCCATTATTTCAAAATTATTTCAAAATAACGGGCTTATTTCAAAATAATAAACCCTTATTTCATGAGGAATAACACTTACTTCAAAATTGTTGTTTTGAAATAGCTCCTAACCAGGGCCATTCAAAGTAATTACTCTTCAGTGCTTCCTGGGGCTCCAAATCGAGGTAGTGAGTCCACATTAGGGGAACTTGCTTAGACTAATTTTGAGGCTTTCCTGTAGAGTGGACAATGATTTTTGATAGTTTTATTATTGTTAATACAGCCCCAAAAGCAATGGCATGAATGAACCCAACAGGATCCCTAAGGCTATGTCTATACTACAAGGTTATTTTGAAATAAGTTATTTCAAAATAATAACTCTCGAAATAACTCTTTCGAAATAGGCGTTATTCCTCATAGAATGAGGGGTTATTATTTCGCTATAGCAAGCCCGTTATTTCGAAATAATACGCTTGCTGTGTGGATGCTTGCGTCATTATTTTGAAATAACGTGAGTAGTATAGACATGCCCTAAAGGACTACATGGTTCAACATGATCAAAATAAAACTGTAATGCAACAAGTCATAACAAGAATGACCCAGGACTTGGACAATTTTGAAATGATTTGCGAAACCACAATCACTTACTTTAAAAAATAAATACAGTAAAACTCCGATGGTCCGGCATCTGACGGTCCGGCACTCCTGATGGTCCGGCACCATCAGGAACCCGGAAGTGCTCCAGGCAGCCGGACCATTGGAGCTGCTCTGCCCCCAGCTTCCCCGATTCAGCTGCTGCTAAAACTGACCAGCGCTGAATCCGGGAAGCAGGGGGCAGAACAGCTGGAGTGCTGCCGGGTAGGTCCAGTAGCGCTGCCCCTCGGGGCTGCGGGACCAACCCAGCAGCACCCCAGCTGTCCCGGATTCAGCCGCTGCTGAAATTGACCAGCAGCTGACTCCAGGAAGCCCGAGACAGAGCTGCTCTGCCCCAGCTTCCTGGAATCAGCTGCTGGTCAGTTTCAGCAGCAGCTGACTTGGGTACACCTGGGACAGAGCAACTGGAGTGCTGCTGGGTTGGTCCCCGCAGCGCCGAGGTTTGGCGCTACCAGACCAACCCAGCAGCGCCCCAGCTGCTCTGTCCCAGGCGTTCCGATTCAGCCGCTGCTGATACTGATCAGCAGCTGACTCCAGGAAGCCCGAGACAGAGCAGCTCTGCCTCTGGCTTTCTGGAGTCAGCTGCTGATCAGTATCAGCAGCGGCTGACTTGGGGACACCTGGAGCAGAGCAGCTGGGGTGCTGCTGGGTTGGTCCAGTAGCGCCGAGGAGCAGCGCTGCGGGACCAACCTGTCAGCACCACAGCTGCTCTGCCCCAGGCGTCCGCAAGAGCAGCTGGGGTGCTGACAGGTTGGTCTCGTGGCGCCAAGGGTAGGCGCCACTGGACCAACCCTGCAGCACCCCAGCTGCTCTGCTGCAGGCGCCCCCGATTCAGCCGCTGCTGAAACTGACCAGCAGCGGCTGAATCAGGGACTCCTGGGGCAGAGCTGGACTATCAGAAGGGAGGGCTATGAGGGGGCCTGGGGTAGCATCCTCCCACCCCACCCCAGACTCCTCACAGCCCCCCCTTCTGATAGTCCGGCATATCTGATAATCCGGCACCCCCTGGGTCCCAAAGGTGCCGGATTATCGGAAGTTTACTGTAACATAGATTTACTCTTATCTTATGGTTTTGTTTCCATTTAATATATAGGATAAGGCCACTGACATATTTAGGCATGTTATTGACAACAAAAAGAAAGGGGCTTTTTAAAAGTATAATTAGCAATGCAAGAATGTTTCATTTTTCTTAATCTTTTAACAGTCCTTTTATTTTATTTTCCTCTGACACAATTAATTTAAGTTTATATACTCAAAACATTCTTGTCCATATACTATCTATGGGGATTTGGTTGGAGTAAGTTAAGCAAACCAACACAGATTTAGGGACAAAGGCAGAACTGGTATAAGGGGTCTAATTCCATAGACTTCACACAATATTTTAGTTTGTCCTAGAAACTTATATGAGATTGGCCTACAGCAGTGGTGGCCACACTGTGGCTCCCAAGCTGTATGCAGCTCTAATGTGCAACCTGAGTCTCCCATTTTGCTTCCCCCGCATTTTCCACTTACTGTGCGGGAAGGATGGCTCAGGGCTTCTGTCCTGGGGTGGAGTGGGGGGGTGGGTGGGGCGGACTAAAGGCTTCTGCCAAAGACAACTGGTGCCTGCTTAGAGTTGGGAGCACAATTTAAAGGTTCATTCTCCCCCAATAGCTTGAGTCAGACACCCCAGGCATGTCCCTCTAATCCTCTGCGACCCATCCCCACAGCTCCTAGGTGTTAGTTCCATATGGAGGGGCAGTAGCAAACAGATGGGAGCTGCAGGGAGGGGCCACTACATTAGCTCCCTGTGAAGAGGCAGCAGCAAAAACAGCAGCACTCCCTGCAGCTCCCAGATGTTTGCCACTGCCTCTTCTCTCAAGCCACAACTCCCATCTTGTCTGCTCCAGCAGCTGCCATGCAGGGAGGGGGCCCAATAGCACCATGTGTCAGAGTGGGGCCAGCAAACCCAGACAAAAATCTGGGGGAAAAGGAATATGATTCCACATGTCCCCCTCCCAATATTGTCTCTGGTTTCTGCCCAGTTAGGAGGGGTTTTCCCAGCTTTAACCCTCTAGGCTAAGCCTGCCAGGGCTTGGAGCTTCAACAGGAGTAGAGACATGGCCATCCCTACCAATACACAAAATACACAGATTTAACCTGCAAGAATACCTGTCTTCTTGAGATTTTGTGCATTGCAAGCCCCTTCGTTTTTCAGCAGCACAAATGTATCATTTGATTATTTTATTTATGTATGATCTAAAAATCAACTACATAATTTACAAAGGTTTAAATATACCTCAAAGTGCATAGAGTCTAAAAAAATTCAGCAAAATACAAAGAAAAGAGTGGGAGAAAGGCTGATATGTGTATTTGAGGGATTTAGGGAATGAAAAGGTTCTTGTGGTATAGAATCAAAATCACAGAAATGTACAGCTGGAAGGGACCTCAACAGGTCATCTAATCCATCTTCCCACAAATATGCATTTACCTCAACCATCCCTAACAGGTTCTTAAAAACCTCCAATGAGGGGGATCCCACAAGCTCCCTTGGTATCTTATTCCAGTAGTTAATCATCCTTGTTGTTAGAACTTTTACCTAAGGGGATGTCTACACTAGGAAAGCAGGAATACAGGTTTTGAAATAATCAGCTTATTTCAAAATAACAGGCCTGGTAGTGTGGTCGCTCCACTTATTATTTCAAAATAAGGGGGGGTTATTTTGAAATAACTTCCTAGTGTAGACCAGGGCTAATATTTAACATATATCACTCTTATTGCAAATTCAGCCAATTACTTCTTGTCAACCTGGAGAAGAGATATTTGGCTTTGGGAGTGGTGCTCACGTTCTTCATGACTGCTTCAAATACCAGCTGACTGTCGTTCAATTGGTTTCCTTTCTCATGAAAGTGTATAAATCTAAGGCAGGAGAGGGGCTCAGAGTCGGCATTGGGTGGGAGTTGAGGAAGCTCAAGGCAGGGGTGTGCAGGAATCAGAGTGAAAGGCTCAGGGCACAGGATTCAGGAGAGGGCACGGTTTACCAGAGCTGCCCGTGGTGGCGAGGGTGTTACTGCTCCAGCTGTGGCTTTCCTGGGACTGTGGTGAAGGTGGGAGGAGACACGGTGGCTCATCCCAGGAGGCTGTGGCTGCACTGCCTAGCTCCCCCAGCCAGTGATTCCTGGAGGGGGCCTGTCTGCCCCCCCGGACGGTCAGCCTGCCCAGTCCCCCCAGCTGATGGCTCTTGGTGGAAGGGGTCTCCATCTCCCCAAGCAGGCCAGAATCCCACCCCCTGGCAATCCCTTTCAGGGCAGACCTAAGACTGTGTGCCCACCCTCTGGCCTCTACTCTTGGGGGGTTGCACTGTCTAACCCCAGGGTGGGTTCCAGGGGGGGCATAGCAGTGGGGCTGGTAGCCAGCAGGGCTCCCCCCTTCTGGCACTGCAGCTGAGGGCTGGGGGGAGGGATTTGAAGTAGGCGGGGAACTTACCTGTTGCAATGACCAGCAAAATGCTGAGCTCTGGCCCCATCTGGTCTCTTGTCTTGCTGCTGCAGTTGCCTCCAGTGGTCACTCTGCAGTATAGCTCTTCTTCTGTCAGCCCCCTACATGTTATGGAAAACAACAGAAGTCCAGGTGAATCCCCTTTTCCTGGCACAACCAAACCCCTGATCTTGCTTTAAGTTAGGAGAAGAGGAAGCCACATACCAAAGTCGGTGGTCCTAGCTCTTACCATTTAGGAGAAGTTTTTGGACAAATGGAGTCGCAGACAGACAGATCCACACTTCTAAAATATATAGACAGATAATAATGCAGAGTCTCTTTTAATGGGGGCTCAATCAACTTAATGCTATTTTGAACATTTGTACTGGATAGCTCTGATTGATTGCTGTTGAACTCACTTAAATCAGAGCAGTTTATCAGGTGTCCCATATTTGCCACAGGATATTATGGTCACCCTACCTCAGTCTAATGACACCTCAGTCTGGGACAATTCCTTGGATTTGTCCCCTACAAATAATGGCTCAGGTTTGGGAATCTCCCTAACATCTTCAGCCATGAAGACCAAGGCAAAGAATTCATTTAGTTCCTCCACAATGATCTTATCTTTGAGTGCTCTTTTAACATCTCGATTGTCCAGGGGCCCCACTGATTGTTTAGCAGGCTTCCTGCTTCTGATATACTTTAAAAAATTGCTTTTTTTTTTTTTTTTTTAGTTTTTGGCTATCTGTTCTTCAAATTCCTTTTTGGCCTTTAGGTATTGTTTGGAAGTGACTGAAGGAGGCAGAAAGTCACCTATGCATAATTTCATGGAGTTGGACCATTAGATAATAATCTGTAACAATTTCATGTCTAATACATTACACAACATACAGAATTCAGGACTGTACTGTTGCATGCTGGGTTAGTATGAGTAACAGGTTGAAGAGAGGGGAATGCTGTATGGCTGCAAAAGACCTACTAACTGAGCTAGCTGATTTCAAGAAATAACAGAAGAGAAAAGTCAGAAATAATATAAAATACTGCTCTTTTATTTCTTTTGTTTTTTTAAGCTCAGGCCCCCATCAAATTGGCCAGATATCCACAGATTTCCAGGGCTCTATCTGCTTTATATATCTGTGGAGCATTTTTGCAGATCAGATGTGGATACAAGTTTTCATTCAGTTCCCCCATGTCTCCAAAACACCACTTATAATACTTTTATACCTGACTATCATACCCATTAATAAAATTCTTGTAATTCCAAAATAGGATTTGGCAGCCCAACTTCCACTGAAGTCACAGTAAGTTGCAAGTGTTCTAGAAATTGGGATAGTTATATTTAGGTGTTGTGGCAGGGTCCTCGTTCCAGCCTCTCTCCCTGGGACACCTTCTTTGTCCACAAATCAGTGGGAGACCCTTTCTGGTGCAGTTACCCATGCCTTTTATTGCCAGTTTCCCATCACCATCTATTTACAGAGTTTTGGATTACTGCAAACTCAGCCGGCCTCTTCTTCTCCCTGGGGAGCACACTCAGCCACCTGGCTCCTCCCACTGCTCCTTCTCCTTTCACTTCCCCTCTGGCTGCCTTATATAGCCCTCTGGCTAATTAGGCCCAGAGCTGCTTCCATTAGTCCTTCAGGCCTGGGCTTACTCAGCTGTCTTCAATTGGCCTTTTCAGCCAGGCTGTAGTGTCAGAGCTCTGGCTTAGCCAGCAGTCTGTCACAGTGTCTAAATAAGGACTCATAACTTAAGGCAACCACATTTGCAAGCCTTTGCCTTACATTCCATACCTCAGTTTTCTCACCTGTAAAAGTGAGATAATTCTTCTCTTTTTCACAAAAATATTGTGTGTGTAAATTACAATGATTAATGTTTGTAAAGCATTTTGGAATCTTTATATAAATTACACTACAAAAGGGCAAAGTACTAAGTATTATTATCATTTATGAGGACATCCTTCAAAGTGGATTCTACCTTCTGAAGATATATACACTTCCCATTTTACAGCACTGCCATGGTAGCATTGGGATGTGGGCAGGATAGAACTCTCCTGACTATATAAAAAAAAGCAAAAGAAAAAAAATAAATGAGGGGTGGCACTCCCAGCAATAAAACTGTCTATCTTGGAGTTTAAAAGGGTGTTTTTTCATACTCCTGAACAATTAAAGTTTTAGTGTTGAAAGTGGAATCTAGAGACTTGATTCACATAACAATCTTATTCACATAACTTGATTATTATGTTTGTCTAATCCGAAAGATCACCACAACATATCCTTATTTTGCTCTCCCTATTTAAACTGTACTAAAACAGTTCTGTCTCTGCCTTGTTTAATTAGGCAAAGGCCATTCTCATCATTGTTTACATATGGTGAGTAGGTGGGCTCAAGACTATGTCTACACTCATGGCTTCTTGTGCGAGAAATATGCAAACGAGGCTAAGTGTGGAATATCGCCAAGCCTCATTTTCATACCTAATGAGCTGCCATTTTTGCAGAAGAGGTTCTTGCACCAGAAGGAGCTATCTACACTGCCCCTTCTTGCGCAAGAAAAACCTTGTGCAATGCCGTTATGCCAATTATTTTCAGGAATAACGGCATTGCGCACTCTTCCTCTAGCTTCCCTTACTCCTCATACAATGAGTGTTACAGGAGTCGGAGTAAGTTCTCCAGTTTGACAGTATTTTGACATTATTTCGAAATAAAGTTAGTTATTTCGAAATAATGTTGCTGTGTAGCATATCCTTAGAGAAAAGTGGATTTATGATGCATACAAAATCATACATTTCATAGAGGAAAGTGCTTTTTGTTACAGAATTGCATTGTTATTACTGTAACAACCCCATAAATCTATCTGTGTTTTCACAATTATATGTCTTTCAATATTGGCATATTTTTGCATCACATTTCTTGAATAGTGTTTATTTAAAAAAATTAAGTGTGCTTTCTTCATCATCAATTGAAAGTGTAAAACAAAGTGCCAAAATGTAGCCTAAACACACCTATAAATCCTAGAAAACTAGGATATTTCACAGATTCTTCCCTGCTTCATATGGAACTTCTCATTTAATTCTGTCCATTTCATCCTCTACCCAGCCACCCTATTAAACAAACAACTCACAACCTGCCTTCCCCAGCAGGACCCTAAAATTTATAATAGAATTTGGGAGGAAAATAAATAAAATGTTTTGAAATTTGAAAAAAATAAATTCACAGAAGACAGTGACCAAGCACAGAGATAACAAATAGAGGTTATGAATAAAAGTTGTTATACTTTGAAAGTTCATGCTTGTTAATAATAATACAATTAAAATTAAAAAATTGGGAAATTAATTGGCAATAAATAGTTAGATAATAATAGTAATAATCACTGAAAATCCTTCACAACTATTAAAATTGTAACTCATGACCCCTGATTCAGGAATATGTTTTCACAAGGGTATCTATCTACTATCAGCTGCATTTTGATGGCAAGGCTGATGCCCTATTAGTGCATTTCCCCTTGCTGATTTTTCACTTATGTTTACAAAGAGTTGAAGTACTTGGCAATTAGGTTTTTAGGTGACCTTGTACAACACTTCATAACAGTAAATGAGATACTGTTCCAACTTTGAAGTAAGTCAAGTACATTTTGCCATTGGTCCCTTATTTAAACATTTGACCAGTGACAATATGCAAATATTTTAACAGTGGAGAAAAAAACTTTGGAAAAAATACTGTAATGTGAGCATAGCTTTACATTTTAAAATATTTTACTTGGTTGACATTTTGACATATATGATAAGAGCTGCTGATAAACATACAATATTTAAATATCACAAAGTAATGCATATGCCATTAATATGATAAAACTATTAACGATAAAAGAAGTGGCTGGCGCCAATGCGTCCCATATGACAAATACTGGAATTGTCAACATTACATTTGTTATCAAGGGATAATTGTATTAGCAGATATATCAGCAGAATTAATTTGTTTAATTTTAAAATGGGCAGTTCTAAATATCATATACTCCATATTGTCAAAAAGAATATTGCATGTACAAATATTCCATTAGAACAATCTGCTTGCAAAAACTGGGCAAAATGTGAAACAGACGCTCCCCCCATATTTCCAAAAAAATTACCACTGAAGGAAGGCCATAGGCATGAGAGGGAGGGGATTGGAGAGCAAGCACTAATCCTGTGGTGGCAACTCCTCTCCCATGGATCTGAGCTCGCTCTCTGCTTGGAGCATTGTGGCCTGGTATGCAGAATCACAACACCATTCAGGTTTGGCCCGGCAGCTCTTCCATCATAACCAAACAGCAGTTGGGCCAAACTTGAGTAGTGCTGTGAACATGCACCAACTCATAACACCAACTGGGCTCTCAACTGGGGGGACAAACTGATATTTTTGCTCCCATCTCTGGAAGGCCCCAAGCACACTAATGTGAATAGTGCTGATTTAACTAAGTAGTTCCCTTGATTTCAAAGTCAATATTTTTTTAATGGCTGCCTTAAGCTAGGTTCCTAAATTAATATTTAAGCCCTTAAATAAGTGGATATAGTACCTAATTATTCAACTCAATAGTATTTTTAAAGTTTAGATCATTTTCTTGTAGCATAATTAAAATGGGCTACTATCTGCTAACTTTTCTCCTTATTCTACAAAGCCATTGTTAAAGACAGCCTGTCTAAAGGCTTCATTTAAATTCACTATTGTATTGCTTTTTTATTTTTTATTTTTTTGCTATAAGAGCTGAGAATATAAATCTATGTGCCAACCACAAGAGGGAGCAAGTTACACATGATAAAATGACAACCCTTTTTAATGGGATTGAAAAGCATTGATTTAACTGTGAGATGTATGCAACGTTAAAAGCTTGATTTAATTTGAAAAGTAAACTGTTTAACATCTGGACAATTTATGACAGTACCAATATTCTCTTCTTAATTAGAGAGCTCTCTATTTCCTATCTTCTTATTTTCCTATATTGTGTCGTGTCTTTTATTCTGCATCTCAAAACACTTTTTACAATGTTACTGTGAAAATACAATGAAAGTTAAATAGGATAAGACAATAACAGGTAAAAACAAGGAGTTAAGATATAGTTTCATCTGAAATATGAAACTAACATAAGTCAATGCTGCAAAGAAGCACGGGAAATATTTTATAGATATTGGAAGCTATATATGAGAAGGCTATTGCTTCCAAATGATGCAATTATGTGGAAAGAAAAGGAGGAAGTCAGTTCTAGAGGAACAGAAGAAACAGCAGGACACAGGTTGCGGCAAGATAAACTCCAAGACACAGGTTGGGGCAAGATTACTGAAGGATAGCTTTACAAAGAAGAACATTACTGAAATGAATGGTAAAACAAAACAAAAAAAACAGTCATGTAGCTCTTTAAAGACTAACAAGATAGTTTATTAGGTGATGAGCTTTCGTGGGACAGATTCACTTCTTCAGATTTGAAGAAGTGGGTCTGTCCCACGAAAGCTCATTACCTAATAAACTATCTTGTTAGTCTAAAGTGCTACATGACTGCTTTTCTTGTTTTACCAAGATCAGACTAACACGGCTACCTCTCTGTGAAATGAATGGAAGAGCCCCTACCATTGCTTGAACATGACTTAAAAAAGTAGATGTACTATTTCTTTATATTTGGGAGAAGTCAGACAGCAGGATTCTCCATATCCTGAAGTCCAAAGACTTTTGGCTTGGGAAAGCTATAGGCAGGACAGCAGAAAAGAGACAAAAAAAATACAAATGTGGATTTCAGAAAAGATGGAGCTCAGGCATTGACATCCCATAACAATGTTGTAAAAGTGGTGATGAATGGATTTACACATAAGGGTTGTAGACATAGGAGGCAAAAAGGAAATCTGAGTTGAAAAGTGATAGAGTCTATATTCAGAATTGTATATTTCTTTGGCCTAAGAATAGAATGTATGTTCTTAAAATATTTAATATAAAAACCCCTCTTTCTTTGTAGGTGCTTATATGGGAATGTATATCTGAATAGCTGGGATGAAACAACAGGTTTATTTGACTATTTCTCTTTGCAAGAAAGAATTACATTACTATCAAATCATTTTACTGATGTACAGAAAAGAACCCAGAGAATTCAACATCAAGACCAAATCCCTCAGAGTATGTCTACCCAGTAAAGCGGCTGACTTGGGGACGCCTGGGGCAGAGCAGCTGGGGTGCTGCTGGGTTGGTCCAGTAGCGCCACCGCTGGACCAACCCAGCAGCACCCAAGCTGCTCTGCCCCAGGCGTCCTGATTCAGCCGCTGCTGAAACTGACCAGCAGTGGCTGAATCAGGACGCCTGGGGCAGAACAGCTGGGGTGCTGCCGGGTTGGTTCAGTAGTGCCCAGAGCAGCGCTATGGGACCAACCGGCAGCGCCCCAGCTGCTGTACCACAGGCGCCCAGAGCAAAGCCGCGGAGCACGGGGGCAGCGGGACAGCCCAGACGCGCCATGGCTGTCCTGCTGCCCTCGGGCTCCGCAGCTTTGCTCAGCTTTGCTCCCCGTCCCCCTGGTCTGCAGACCAGGGGGACGGGGAGTAAAGCGGCGGAACACGCGGGAAGCGGGCAGCCCAGACGCGTCTGGGCTGTCCGCTGCCCACATGCTCCGGGGCTTTGCTCTGCTTTGCTCCCTATCCCCCTGGTCTGCAGACCAGGGGGACGGGGAGCAAAGCGGCGGAACACGCGGGCGGCAGGCAGCCCAGACGCGTCTGGGCTGTCCGCCACCCGCATGTTCTGCCGCTTTGCTCTGCTTTGCTCCCCGTCCCCCTGCCAGGGGGACGGGGAGCAAAGCAGAGCACAGCCGCGGAGCACGCGGGCGGCGGACAGCCCAGACGCGTCTGGGCTGCCCGCTGCCCGCATGTTCCGCCGCTTTGCTTCCTCTCCCTGGTCTGCTGGAGACCAGGGAGAGGGCCCCGTTCGTAAGTGCGGATCCGACATAAGTCGGATCCGCGTAACTCGGGGACTGTCTGTATTCAATGTTGTCTTTGCCTCTGTATTCACGGACAAGGTAGGCTCCCGGACTAATGTGCTAAGTGATGCAAGATGGGATGAAGATGGACAGCCCTTGGTGGGTAAAGAACAGGTTAGGAACCTTTTAGAAAAACTAAAAGTACACAAATCCATGGGTCCCGACTTAATACATCCGAGGGTACTGAGGGAGTTGGCAAATGTCATTGAGAAGCCTTTGGCCATTATCTTTGAAAAGTTGTGGAGATCGGGAGAAATTAGAAAAAGGCAAATGTAGTGCCCATCTTCAAAGAAGGGAAGAAGGACAATCCAGGGAACTATAGGTCAGTTAGTCTTACCTCGGTTCCTGGAAAAATCACGGAAGGGATCCTTAAGGAATCCATTTTGAGGCACTTGGAAGAGAGGAAAGTGATTAGGAATAGTCAGTATGGATTCACAAAGGGAAAGTTGTACCTGACCAATCTGATTAGCTTCTATGATGAAGTAACTGGCTCTGTGGATGTGGGAAAGTCAGAGGATGTGATATACCTTGACTTTAGCAAGGCTTTTGATATCGTCTCCCACAATATTCTTGCCAGCAACTTAAGGGAATGTGGATTGGATAAATGGACAGTAAGATGGACAGAAAGATGGCTAGAAGGCTGGGCCCAGCATGTAGTGATCAATGGCTTGATGTCAGGATGGCGGTCGGTTTCTAGCGGAGTGCCCCAAGGTTCGGTTCTAGGACCGGTTTTGTTCAATATCTTTATTAATGACCTGGATGAGGGGATTGATTGCACCCGCAGCAAGTTTGCGGATGACACTAAGCTAGGGGGAGAGGTAGATATGCTTGAGGGCAGAGATAGGGTCCAAAGTGACTTAGACAAATTGGAGGATTGGGCCACAAGAAATCTGATGAGGTTCAACAAGGACAAGTGCAGAGTCCTGCACTTGGGACGGAAGAATTCCAATCATTGTTACAAGCTGGAGACCAACCAGCTAAGTAGTAGTACTGAAGAAAAGGACCTGGGGGTTACAGTGGATGAGAGGCTGGATATGAGTCAACAGTGTGCCCTTGTAGCCAAGAAGGCTAATGGCATATTAGGTTGCATTAAGAGGAGCACTGCCAGCAGATCCAGAGATGTCATTATTCCCCTTTATTCAGCTCTGGTGAGGCCACATCTGGAGTATTGTGTCCAGTTCTGGGCCCCCCACTACAAAAAGGATGTGGACGCATTGGAGAGGGTCCAGCACAGGGCAACCAAAATGATTAGTGTGCTGGAGCATATGACTTATGAGAAGAGGCTGAGGGAGTTGCGTCTGTTTAATCTGCAGAAGCGAAGAGTGAGGGGGGACTTGATAACAGCCTTCAACTTCCTGAAGGGAGGTTCCAAAGAGGATGGAGAGAGGCTGTTCTCAGTAGTGACAGATGGCAGAACAAGGAGCAGTGTAGACTCCCAATTCAAATCCTTACCATGTCCCCAAGCAGAAGATTGTGCCCCTTGAGGCTATGGATTATGACTGGGAACAAGGTTTCTCTTCCAATCATTGAACAGAAGGCATAAGGTTGTTGTTCGGAGATAGCTGAAGTAACTGGATCTTGAGCTTTGTGATTTGTAATATTGAACAAACATACTCTAGTCACTGTTTATTGTTTATTATTTGCTATTTTATATTATGGCAAATTCAGTACCCAACTTGTTCCATTATTCCAAGGCCAGGAGCATTCCAAGATCAGATAACTAAATGCAAAATAAACAAACCTGTGTAAAATTCATAGGAAATTACACCAGCAATGTATCAAACAAGATAGAGCACAGTTCTAAACCTCATGCTGATGTTTTTAGTATCTCACTGCCAAAAACCAAGTGTCCTGCATCCACACAGATTAGAAAAAAATCAATTTACTGCTTCTGGTAAGCTTGCCATGCACAATGATTTCTTTTCTGTTTATTCATTCACAGATCAATCTACTGTGGGTAAAAAAGGAAAGCTAAGTGTGCCATATAAGCAAAGGAGTTACTCAATGCTTACCTGGTTTAATGTAAGAAAATTACTTTGGTTATATATGTCAGCCTTATCATATGCAGTGCGTCACCCTATTGCAGTGGTTCCCAATCTTTTTGATGCTGGGGACCAGTAAACCCATTCACAAGCTTTTGGGGGACCAGTAATATTTATTTGCATATTTGTATATTTGTTAAGCAAATGATGAATATGCAAATAAATTGTGTTGCTGGCCCTACCTGTCCGACGGATTGTTCGGCCCCCCCCTTCCACCAATCCCGGCCGCTTTATCAGCTGGCCCCGGCTCCCTTGGCTGCGTCTGACACCGGATGTTCTGTGTCAGTGTGCACAGTGGGTTGTTCCACCCCCCCTCCTGGCCCCAATCCCGGCTGCTTTATCAGCCGGCGCTGGCTCCCCCAGCTGTGTCCAGTGCCAGGCATTCTGCGTCTGTGTGCACGGTGCCCGGCCTTCTTCCTGGGTCCTAGCGTCTGGCAGATCTAGCCCCGCCGATCGGGAGCATGCCTGACAGAAATGTCGCAGAGGCGGGCTCTCTCCCAAGAGGGCCACACTGCTGTGCTTTGCAGTGCGGGGTGCTGCTACCCCATGAGACAAATTAATAGAATTGTGCGTGATAATCTTTCTAAGGACTGGTATTTTTTTTTCTAAGGACCGGTTCTGGGCCGCAGACCACACTTTGGGAAACGTTGCCCAAAAGGCTTCCAAAAAGACAGAATCTACTCCATGGCTCAAAAAAGCTTGGTTCTCTCCCACCACAATGCTGGTCCATGTGCTCTGCCCTGCCCTTTCCCACTCCCTGAAGTGTCTCTTCCACATCCCACTATGGCTTCCCTCTTACAATGAATGAAGAGTGGCTCTATACCAACTACAGACCTCTCTCTCTTTCACTCTCTGAGAGAATCCTCAGGTGCTCCTTAACAATAGTTTTCCAGGTACTTTGTGATGCCTTAGCAAGGCAAAGCACAAGAGCTGGTGCCAAGAATCTGGGCATAATTCAGTAATACAGAAACCAATTTTGCAAGGTACTGAGAAGCCTCCATACCGATTGAAGTCAGGATAAGTCTTCTATTGTTTTCTTTATGAATATTCCATCATGGTTTAGTGGATATATGTAAACTTAGAGCACGTCTACATAGCAGGACAGTCAATTGCGTAACTTAAGCTTATTTCAGCTTTTGCTGCTGTCTGCACAGCAGGAAGTCCAAGAAAAAGCACTCTTCCTCTGACTTCCCTTACTCCTAGTAAAATGACGGCTACAGGAGTTGGAGGAAGAAGTCCTCCAGTTTAACATTATGTCGAAATAATTGCTTGTAGTGTAGACGCAGGCTATGTTATTTTGGAATAATGTCAGTCTAAGGGTTATTCCAAAACATCAGTGAATCCAAAATAACACTGCTGTGTAGATGTACCCTTCGACATACCTAATAAGCACTATTGACATTTATAGAGTTTTATTTTTAATAAAGGCAATCTGAATAACTATGGTGATGAAAGAATAGTCAAGCTTTAAAAAGAAACCTGGTTTTAACCGTACTGATAGTAGAGGGGAGTGTCCTGCTATAACACAAGATATTCAATTATATAAACTGCAGGACTCAAATATTGGTTTGGTTCAGTTGCTGTCATTTCATCACTGTCCATACTAATGTTTTCAACAAAAACAAACCAAAAAAAGCCTTAGAGCCCTTATCCAATTACATAATTAGTCCTATAAAATGAAAAATGCAAAGAAGATTAACCAAACAATAGTTATGAAAACCAACCTAATCCATTTAATCAAAATGACCTACCACACAACTGGTTTCTAAACAATCCTGATTGATGATCATTAACTATCCATGGGATAATCTCAAAGGTCTGAAATTAGTGGCCTAAAATTCTCATTCCACACTGGGCAAAATAAGGATGTTTAGAAATTATGTTACCTGGTCTTTGTGCATGTCTTTGATTGAGACTAGTAAAATTAACATTGGAATTTGTTTTTAGGAGTCACATTTCCTACTATTAGTAGACTTGCAGATAAACACTGCTTTAAGCTTTTCACACAGTAGAGCAAATTCCTATTCTAATTTTTATTGTTTCAGCCAATTTTCAGTACTGAACTTTGGACAACTAGTATAGTGTGGTACTGAATTGGTATATGGTATGGTATTGGAAATTTACTGGCTAATGGTAGCTCTTAAAAGGTCACTGCCAAGTTGAAAATTATATTAAAAATAACAGCTAATGTTATTAAAACTGAAAGAATATTGTATATATAATTTACATCTTTCTTTTAAAGGAAAAGGCAAATAGACCTGTAAGTTTCTGGTTTATGCTCAGTATGTCAACATTTTTTACTTTAAGGTTCTCATGACAAGAACATGCTACAGTGTTTATATGGCAAATATTACATTTCATAACTATATGAATCAGTGGTTCTTAATTGCCCTCTTCTCCCTGTCTCTCAACTCCATACAAAAAGAGGATTTTGTATGATCAAAATAGTGTATTGTTCCATAATGAGATCTCAATGTTGCCATTACATTATATTTTAATGGCGTGTATGTTAAACGTATGAACAATACCTGTTAGAGACAGAGATTAACATTTTTTTATCATGAAACAAATGTGAAGTTAGTGGTCTTTTTGTGTTGTCAACATCTTAATAAGCCAACAGTATTGATAATAATTCAGCTAAAGAGATTTTGTGCTACACCACTGGTATGATATGAATGGGAAGCATCTAACTGTTAACATTCACTAATTGGGAGCTGACCACCAGAGCTGGTGCTACTATTATGTTATTAGTCCCGTGTTGTAAATTGATGTCAGTCTTGTGAAAAAAAAAATTCTATTATGAGAGACAGTAACCTTATTTAGGTGTTTTGTCAGATAATAAAGTGAGGCTTGTAGGTATTAACCTGGCTGACTTACTCTGATTTATTGATGCTGTAAACTTTGTTTCCAGCATTAAGGTAGACAATAGTTTCAAGTTACCTGCAACAGGGATAAACTGTGGAATAGATCCTGTAGCGTAGCATATGCGGAGAGGGAAAGAAAATTAACTCTGCATCTGCACTATCCTCTTCACTATCCAAATTAAGGAAGCATTTGAATTCTCACATTCTCTGAATCTACCCTCCTTGTAGATACTTTTCTGCTATGTGAGTTCACCAGGCTTTGGGGATTTGTTGGTTTTCCTAATTAACCCTTTTGTTTGCAAGTTTTGTTTGATTTAATTCCTTTTGATTGCTGTCTTATTCTATAACAAGGTATTATACATGTAGGATTTTGTAGTATTAAATTTTTTGTTAATGAAACGTTTTAATGATTGCATTCAGTATATATATCTTTACTTTTCTTTTACTGAATTCTGAATAGATTGATTTGATGAAAGTCACTCAGTGATATTAATCATGACTGTTACAACTTTCAAATTCAGTTCTCCTTAAAATAAAGTGTGTATTACTAACTTTAATAATCTCTCTCTATACTGAAGTAAAATCTTTCCAGATTAAAATAGTATTTTTAACGGTGAGATCAAATAATTTTCCATTTTGTATGGAACCCATAAAGATTACAGATAATTCATCAATGAAACTATATATCTGAATATATTAAGGAAAACTGTTCACATTGATTTAAGGAGGCTTTTTATCTTATTTTGTGGCAATTATCTGGGTTTTTTTTGTTTGTTTATTCTCTTGCGCCTACACAACTGAATCCCAACTGAATTCTCTTGGTTAATATTTGGAGATGTAACTCATTCTCAATGTACCCACCACAGATTCCTTACAAATGCCAGAACTATAAAACACACTCTTCGTCAGTAAAAAAGCACCCACGTATTTACCTTCCACTGTGCACACCAACAGGCAGCCTGGGTACAACTTCAAGCAATAAATACATTTATTTCTCTTTGTCCATGAAACTATTGGGAAAACAAGTTTTATAAATTTCTAAATCAGATAGATTTCTGAATAGATTCCAAAACATCTAGCAAAAGATTCAGCTTCAGTGAATGCTCCATTAATTTACTGTAATATAATACAAAGCACCTGCTATTAGGGATGTTAACATATAGTTGAGTAAACGATTAACTGAAAAGCCTAGGCTTATCGGTAAATCCTATTGACTAGATGCACTCCCCCCACTTGCTGCCTCCGTATCAGAAGCAGAGCAGTGGGGGACAGGGAGTGGTGGGAGCCTGTGACCGTGGGGAGCCAGCTTTTAAGCTGACTTCCCACGTGCATCTGGTCCTGCAATGCCACCTGGTGGCTCCTCACGATCACTGGCTTCACAGAACTGCTTTCTCCCCACCCTCCTGTGCGACTGCCTCTGTACGAGAGGCAGCAGTGCCAGGGAGGGCAGGCAGGATGCTGGTACACCCCTGTCCTCAGGGAACTCGAGCCCCCTATGGACAGGGGTGGCTGCCGCAGAGCAGTATCTGTCTGCACAGGCTCAGGCCCCCTGTGAACAGAGGCGGCTGCCACCCCACTCTGCTGCCTCTGTATCAGAGTCTTTCCCAACTATCCCCACGTTGATGTGGGTGAAATGGCCCTTCTGACCCACCAGCAGCTGCAACACTTACAGGAAGTACCCATTGTGGTTTATGTACTCTTTGGCAAGGTGTTTGGTTGCAAAGATAGGGATGTGTGTGTCATCTATCACCCCACAACAGATAGGGAAAACCACCATGGCAAATCCATCCATGTCCTGCACATTTCACAGAATCACTATCCTTTGTAGCAGAATGGTATTGATTGCCTTGGCTACTTGGATCACAGCAGCCCCTCCTGTAGATTACCCTACTTTGATTCCTAATTGACCAGTAACTGTCTGGCCTTGAAAGATTCCATTGGGCTGTTGCCACCCACTTCTCCTCTGTCAGAGGGGGGGAGGATCTCATTCTGTGGTATTGCTGCACTTCAGGGTGGGGAAAAAGCAATTTGCAAACTTCCATGGAGTGGCCTTACACATACAAAAGTTTTGCAGCTACTGCTGATCGTTCCCTAGCTGCATAACTTTGTGGCCCCACCAATCTGTGGGTGTCTCACAGCACCAGAACTGGCATTCCACTGTGTCAAGAGGACCGAATGACACCACTATCTCCAATTGCTCATCTCAGTTGCTTCATACAAGAATCTGCTCATGGCCTCCTCATATTCTTCCTTGTTCTGGCTGGCCTTGGCAAGACTCTGGTCATACTGCAGCATAAGGTACCAGATATTTGCGATGATTGCCATAGAACTTTACTGCTGAACAGATTCCATGCTTGCCCTGCAATGCATCTGCATAGATAATTGGGAAAAAAAAGGCTGTAAAAAGCTTGCTTGTTGTTGCTTTCAAGCAGGAGGGAGAAAGGAGAGGAGGTACATTATGGGATGCTGACAACAGGTACCCGGAACTATCTGCCGCAATGTTTTGGTCCCATTGTATCCTTTGGTATATATGGTTGTGACTATTTTCTTCCACTATTTGATCTGAGGAAGTGGGTCTGGCCCACGAAAGCTCATCATCTAATAAACCATCTTGTTAGTCTTTAAAGTGCTACATTGTCCTGCATTTTGCTTGGTCCCATCAGGCACTGAGAGCCTACTCTAGAATGCAAAGGGGTGGCAGAAACTGTGGGATAACTACCCCCAGTGCATCACTGTCAAAGTCAATGGCAGTAACCCTATTGGGGATTCATTTCATCAAACTTTCACACACAGTGGAGACCTGCACCTTCTACTTTAAGAAACTGAGTGTTAAAAATCAACCTTAATAAATTCAACCTTATCTCATCGTGTAGACAAGGCCTTAGTTATCTCATGGCATGGGACACAAGAGGCTAGCTCTCAAGTGTTTTTCTCTTATGTCTTCTAAGACTTCGATAAAAGAACTAACATTCTTTATTTGGGACTTATTGTGTTCATACTGAAGTAATAATGAAAACAGAAACAGGATTATTTAAATTGAAGTATTGCATCTGGTGTTTGTGTTCTTAGACACACAAAACCAAATCCAGCTAAGTAATTAAAGAATTTCAGAGGACTGGCACTTCCTCCTTCTTGCATTGTCCTAAAAGGACTTATTTGTGCCCAATATAATCCTGTGGTACTTAGTTTCCTCATAAAATAAACATTAGTTTTATTTCTTCTTACTGTACTATTATTGCAATGAACTAAAGCAGTTGGTTCTGAGTTAAAGTGTACAGCCTAATTTTTTTAGACTTGAAGTGTACACATGGCTCCCATGAATTCATCAAGTGCTTCAGTGCTCTCTATCACCTCAAAATCAGACAGGTTATTTTAACAACAATAACGCTTACAATACTTGAGGCCAATACAGCAAATCCTTACTTGTCTCAAATATTACTGAAATTACTTGTGAGTAAATGTTTGCAGGATTGATCCCTGAATCAGCAAAATGCTATAAAACCATGAATTTACCCATTAGAAAAAAATAATTTAAATGCATGTGAAGTTTGTCAATTGCAGCTTTTGTTCAATAAAAAGTCTTAGCACCTATGGTTATTTTTCATATTATAAACAACATTCAATTTTAAGAACACAGGAATAATATTGATTAAACAGTGATAGTTTCAAGGCTTTGTAAATAAAAATGAAGTTGGAGAACTACTGCCATTATACAAATTGGATATGATAAATCATCCATTAAGCTCAAAGGCAGATATATTAAGGACTGTGTTTTAAGGCATAACAGTTAACACTGCACTTTTCAAAGATTATACATACGTTTGCAGTGTTTTCAATTTAATTCGGCACACAACACATACTTCAAAATTCTTTGTTAGTCCTTGAATAACTAACTTGAGAAAATGCCTGGCTACATATAGTGTATGGGAGTGCTCTGTCTTGTGGTATATATGTGCAGTTTTTAAAAAAAGGTTAAAAAATGGAAAAATGCCAGTTACAAGAATTGATACATGAGTGGCGGGTATCATAGGCTGGTGGATGCCTAGCATCCCCAAACAGCTTGGTGTGGCCCCACCCATCTTCTGTGTCCAGGCTCCCTCCTGCAGTTTCCAGGCTCTGCCCTGACCTAGGCTGGTAGGGGGTGAGGCTGGCCAGCCTACCATGGGGACTAGGATGGCTGGTGCTGCACTACCTGATTGACATTGCAGCTTCACCACTAAGCACTTTGGGGGCACTGCCTGACAGTGGGGCCAGAGCAGGGTTGCGGGGGGAGGAAGTGGGGATCCTGGGGCATAAGGGAGGAACAGTAGGTCAACAACCCGGTCACTGGATGCTTATGAATTGGTACTTTCATTAGACTAGTGGATGAAACACCAAACTCATAAAATCAGTCTTCTTGTAGAGAGACAGGAAGGGTGAGGTAATATCCTTTACTGGCCCAACTTGCAGCGAGAGTAACAAGGCTTCAAGCCTAAAAAATAGTGATTCATGCCCATAAATGACAAACTCAGGGCAGGTGGTCTGGAATAAAGGCAGAGATCCCAAACTAGTTATGTATCCCATAAATTAGATTTCACCAACCGAGTAACAAGATGTTCTCCTATAACACTGTAATAGTTCTACCATGGAGTCACAGATAGCGCTCTTTAGCATTTCATATAACTTGCCACTCATATAAGAAAACAATTGGTCCAGTGAAAAAACCCCACCATTACCTCATCCACCTTGTCTAATATCCTGGAACAGACATGCCTCTGACACTGCATACAATGGAATACACCGAATTTTACACCTGAAAGGTAATTTCCTTATACACTGTTAGATCCTAGTTCAGAAAAGAACTTTATTCACTAAAGCATCAACTTACATCCTACTGAAAGCAATGAGACTTCAACATACATTTATATTTAAGTATGTATTTAAATACCTTACTCAACAGGGATGAATGTGGATTTCTTGAATCAGCAACATATGATATAAATAAAAGGTGTTACTTTGTAAATGGGACTACATACATTGACTTTGGGTTGAATCAATATCAAGTGTCAGGAAGCTTGGTTTTCTTGTTCCATTTGATCATCTTTACCACTATGAACTTCATGAAAAATGTTTCACAGTATTATTATGAGAATAAATAAAGGAAACAATGTATGTAATCTCAGTGGGTTTGATCCTATGAAGTGCTGAATTTTCTCATGAGATACTGATGGCACTCAATACTTCACAAGACTGGATCATTAACATTGACAAAACGATTTGGATTGGATATAGATAAGCTGATAATATTAACTAGGCAAACATTAGCTATATATATTTTCCTCATGTTTTAATTAATACAAACAGTCCATAAGAGTGACATTTTAAACTTCTTTTAAGTTTAATTGGTTTGGCTAAAATACAAATGACACACATTGTTATTGTTCATCTAGGCTTTTCACTTAATTAAAAAGATATGTCTCATAAAACCAAGTATACTGTATCTTTTTAAAAAATTTCAGCTCTACACTGCAAACACTGAAAAGCTATTTAATTCCAGAAAAATACCTAAGCTAAGTTTCTGTAACAGCAGTAACATATTTGCATAATTGTGTACTTTAGATGATTTTTCCTCTACCTTTAAAATATAAGGTTGTAAAACAAACAAATTGGCTTTGTTAAACAAACTTTTTTCATGTAATCCTGCTGAGTCTTCTGGAATCAGTAACAACAAAAAAACAAATCCTAAATTGGTGTAAACTGGTAGGACTCCACTGTCTTCAAGTAAGCTATTCAGATTTACATCACCTCAGGATCTAGGGTGTCAGTTTGTTAACCTCAAAAATATTTTACATGTTTCTGAAAATATTTATTAAAATATATGGAGCATTTATTTTTTTACAAAAAGTGCATTAATAATATGAAGTATTTAGTGTTTAATGAAAATCATGATAATATTTCAAAACTAGATGCAAATATTAAAAGTACAAATATTACATTATCATTGCTTAATTATGCAAATTATGAAGTTTCCACTTATTCTTCCTGTTCTACTATGGTAGAATAATGGTAACTAGCTAGCTTCTTTCTATTCCAGAAGGTTGGAAGTTAAAGTGTTTTTTACAATTAGAAACTGAGATTCTCTGTGAGATCTTTTCAGCTTTGCACGGCGGTTCTGGAACCAGATCTAAAATTGAAATAAAAGGCATTTATTTATTAGAAATGGGCAATTTTTCCTTTTAAAAGCAGCAGTGTATGCAGGCCAAGTTTGAAGTTGATAAAGAATCTCATAGAACAACTATACAGTAGACTAATTTATGAAATTCTGATTGTTTGGAAGCTGAAGCAGCTTGCAAGTTTCAAAGTTACAGCTGAAGGTATATGGGAAGCTGTCGTAATATAAATAAATAATAGGAGGCAGAAAAATCATAGGCAAAGGACTCACTGCATTTCCTAACTGAACGGGAAAGTAAGGACCTGTGTTTTTCCCCCACTGAAGTTAAAAGCAAAACTTGCATCAACTTCAGTGGAATAGGACTGGACTCTCAGGGCTTGATTGAGGAAGATGCTGAGCATCCTGAACTCCCAGAGGAACCAGTGAAAGTTCAGGACGCTCAATAACTCAAATAAATGCTTAAATTCTTGAAGTTAGCAGTTGATAGCCTGATGCAACTTGTATGAAAAAGCCTCCATCCAACTGACTTCAATGAAAGTTGGATCAAGCGTTAGTGGACATTAAGAGTCTGATCCAAGTTTTATATTGATTTTGATGGGATTTAGATCAGGCCTTAAAAATCCTCATGTACCATGAGCAGCTATAGACCAAATGAGAGCAGCTCTAATGCGACTTTAAAACAGTTTTGTCCTATCTAATTTGGCCAGTGAAGCCCTGCTTGGAATGTATTTTTTACCCATTGTAGAAAAGGATTAAAAACCTAGGATCAAAGGATGAAATCCCTGCACTACCAAAGTCAATGACAACATTCTCATTTACTTTAATGGGACCAGGATTTCATTCTGAGAGTTCTTTAGGGAGAACTTTTATGATGGTCAAAGAAGATGACACAGAAGTATTACAGCAATTAATGTCATATAAATGCAGGAGAAAAAGGGAGGCTGAGAGGGAGGAAAATTTAATTGGTTTCTCCACTACAAATTACTTCTAATGTAGTACCTATCTAATGGCACACACTAAGTACAAAGGACGATTAAGACTAAATGCAACTTTAAAGTGGTTATCTCCATCCATCCACTTGCATCATTGCCGAGCAGACATCATGTGATCACAGAATATATATATTTTTAAATTAAGTTACCTGGATTCTGTCTTCATCTAAATCTAGTTTGTGAGCTAGTTCTTCTCTAACATCAATGCCAGGATAGGAATTCACTCTAAAAACATTTTCCAGCATTTCAATCTAAGGAGAATACATAAACAATCCATTAAGCAATTAAAAAATTTACACTGTAAGGAAAAAGAAAAAGTCAATCAGTTCAAGTAAAAGACTTACCAACAGTTTTTGGGTCAGACTCCAATTTCATTTATACCAACATAAATCAAATTAAATTAGTGGCATTATACTAGATTAACATGAGTTCTTAACCACAGATGTACATCTCTGCCTCTCTTTATGCAAAAAGTATACACTATTTTATCAGCTAATGATTACATACTTCCTACTGTTAAGTACATTTTACTCAACAAATAAATTTGGAAAACACACATTACTTTATAAATAGGTAACTAAAAATCCCTACCTGGTTTCTAGTGAAAGCAGTTCTTGGTCTCCTACCTCTGTACCAGCTTAGTTCCCTTTTGTAGGACAGCCTTTCAGTGGCTGAAAAATATTTTTCACATTTCAAAACTCTTTCCTCCAGCATTGGGCAACTGTTACCATGAAATAATGGCCTTTCACAGGAAATGACAGGTGTCTGCAGACACAGACTAGCATTTTCTCCTAAAAACATAAAAACATAGAATTTAAACTCAGATCTGCGTTTGCCAATTTTTGAATGAGACAGGTACATTAAAATGCAAGCCTCTAACAAAATGAGTATCGTATAATCATACTGAAGGGCTTATGGAAACATGTCCTTAGAAAACAGAAAAGTTAATATGGTGTAAGATGTTAAGAAAATACCCAAATGAAGCTGATAACATACCTAAGTTATTGCATGTATCCTTCCATGGTCTGTGAGGTTTTGCAGCTGGAATGCCATCTTTTTTCTGTTCTAATCCCAAAATGCTTTCAATGGAAAAAGAGCAATGTGTGGTTTTAGTTTCCACAAAACTGGACACTTTCTGAAGATTTTGAGATGCTTCTGTATTAGAAGTACACAATGATGGATTTGCCATTCTTTCAGATTCAGTCTACGTATAACATGAACTGTGCTTGCATTTTCTTGCAACCCTCCTTATAGCTGTGTTGACAAGAGGGTTGGATTTGCAACGTCATTAATTAAAATCTTTTATTAGAAAGTTTTAGCATGTCAATGAAGACTCTCCCACCAAGAGGCACGAGGAGTTAATTGTTTATTTGTTTGCAAGTAATTAGCAACTAATGGTGACACTGGGGGGGAGGGGGGGAGGGCCACCAACAGGGACAAAAAGTGTTATCTCTCCTAACCAGAACATCCGACTTAGCTCCTTTTGAGAAAGTTATGCACAAATATAGTACTTCCCTTTTATTTGAAATCATTAATGTATAAAATCAGTTTTTAAAAAAACTTTATAGTCTAATGGACTCCACTTACCTAAACATAGCAGCATGATAGGAAACCAGTCAAGTAATAAGTAATCTCATTTAGGTGAATTTTCTTCCAAGGAAATTTAAAAAATAATCTCTTAATGCTATTAGGGTAATCCTGATGAAAATACCTCCGTTTTTTCATATGCATATGTAATGGTGAATGTGGTCAATAAAACAACAATAGTGTTTGGCATAAGGCACACTGCAGTGAGTTGGCAATGTTGTCAAAGCTCAGTGTAATTGCCTTCCAAGTGACTGGATTAGTTAACAGGAACAGTTGCACCAAGTATTTAAAAAAAGAATTCACACATTAATTTGCTTAATTTTTCTATTAAAATAATTTTGGTAATGCTTTCTCAAAAGATAGCGATGTAAAAATCTCAAAGCTTTCTTTAAAATATTTATATAAAACATTGTGAAAATAATGAAATCACTGTATTTTAATTTCTTGTTTGAAACTGAAAAAGATGCAAAAACAAAATAGAATTTAAAATGTAAGGATAGGAGAATTCAGAGACTGCAACCTATATATCAACTTCTGACCTCTGATGCACACAGGTAGATCACCAACTAGCGCCATGTTCATTCAAGGGAAGATTCAGGACTTCTTGTTGACATTTATCCCTGCCCTGTTGCCTTCCTTTATAAACATATAATTGGATAAAAATCTATTGCCACCATGTTGTTCAAGTAAAATACATACCATATGGAAATATGCAACAGTCACTCTGATAGTAAAGGAAACCATGACATTCTGGGAAAGTAAAGATCTATAAGACACATCAGGGCTACGTCTACACTGGCATGATTTTCCGAAAATACTTTTAACGGAAAAAATTTCCGTTAAAAGCATTTTCGGAAAAGCACGTCTAGATTGGCAGGATGCTTTTCCGCAAAAGCACTTTTTGCGGAAAAGCGTCCGTGGCCAATCTAGAAACGGTTTTCCGCAAAAAAGCCCCGATCACCATTTTCACGATCGGGGCTTTTTTGCGGAAAACACTACTGTGATGTTTACACTGGCCCTTTTGTGCAAAAGTCTTTCAGAAAAAGACTTTTGCCCAAACGGGAGCAGCATAGTATTTCCGGAAAAGCACTGATGATCTTACATGAGATCGTCAGTGCTTTTCCGGAAACTCAAGTGGCCGGTGTAGACAGCTGGCAAGTTTTTCCGCAAAATCAAATGATTTTGCGGAAAAACTTGCCTGTCTAGACACAGCCCAGTTGTTTCAAGCATATCTGAAAAGATCATTTATGACAGAGGTGAGGAAACTAAGGCCTGGGGGCCAGATGCAGCCTCCAGCTTTCCTGGACCTAGACTCTGAGGCTCCCCATGGTGCTGGAGCACACAGTCTACTAGTCTGAGCCTTCCTAGGCTCTGATGTGTGAGGGGAATATCTTTCTCCATCTCGGTGAGGGGCCATGTCAATGAGGGTTTGGTTGGTTTATTTTGCTTCTCTAACGTGTGTAGCTCCCAACTGATTTTTCTCACCGGTCAGCTGTGCTCCCAGCTGCCATCAACCTGTGCTGGGACACTCCTGTCCAGCAACAACCGTAGTGCTTCCAGACCACAGATATTGCCGGATCAGTCTCTCAGATCACAGGTTTAACTTGTAGTGATAAGAGGAGCATTTAATTATATGAACATTATTTTGCTCCCCAAAAGCAATGGCTAAAAGTAGTTTACTCAGGAGATTTCTGTTCCAAAAGATTCTGTCCATATTTTCAAATTCTGCAAATTTTGTCACAACAACACAGTTATTTGCAGATAAAGTATTTTGAAATAAATTACCAAAATAATTAAAAATTGTGTGATTATATTGTTACTGTGTTATTGTGACAAATAATATGCAGATGTTTTCAGAATTCTAAATTCTTAAATATTTTGGCATGGCTCCTGCTACATGTAAACTGCAGAGCCACAGCAGGGGTAGCTCTTGGATCTGGCACAAGTAGGGACTAAGCAGTCCCAGCTTGTGCCAGCTACAGGACAGCTGCAGCTCTGCATTTTAAACTCAGTAAGAGCTGCCTGACTCTTACTACATTTAAAATGCAGAACTGCAGCAGGGGTAGTTCCCGGGGACAGCGCAAGCCAGACTGAGCAGTCCCTGCTCATGCTGGCTCTGGTTTCCCTCCCTCACCCTGAAGATGGTGCTGGGGGGAACTGGCTTTTAAGCCGGCTCCCCCCAGCACCGGCTCCTGCTTTTCTACTCCTTATTGCTGATTCTGATACAGAGGCAGCAAGGGGAGGAGCGAGTAGTTGAGCAGTCACTCAACTATTCAAAAGCGACGAGGAGTCCTGTGGCACCTTATAGACTAACTGAAGTGTAGGAGCATAAGCTTTCATGGGCAAAGACCCACTTCGTCAGATGCATGTAGTGGATCCACCTCGTCATCTCCAGCCTGATCCTGGCCTGCATATTTATACCTGCCTCTGGATATTTCCACTACATGCATCTGATGAAGTGGGTCTTTGCCCACGAAAGCTTATGCTCCTACACTTCAGTTAGTCTATAAGGTGCCACAGGACTCCTCGTCGCTTTTGCAGATTCAGACTAACACGGTTACCCCTCTGATACTCAACTATTCAATAAGCCTAGACTTATCAGGTAGTCAACTACTCGCTTACATCCCTACTAAATGCTTGTACAACCACTCAGGAGAGATTCAAATGCTGCCCAGCTGATTAGCAGACTACCTGCAGCTAGGTTTTGGTTTCTTTTGGTGGCACATATTTGCACATGCTTGGGTGCACATGAAAAATATATTCTGCACATGGATGGAAAAAAATCCACATATACAGTAAACTTCCGATAATCCGGCACCTTTAGGACCCAGGAGGTGCCGGTGTGACGGCACGTTGGGGGTCCCCCGTCTCCTGCACCCCGAAATGGCACAAACAGACTGCACCCGCCGGTGGAATAGAGGAAGTTTATTGCCTCTCCAGGGTACAGCACAGCACAGATGTAATCTGGTCACAGAGCTGGGCTAGGATGCCTCAGGCCCCCTTGAGATGGGGGAGACTGGGCCCCTAAACTCCAGCCCCTTTCCCTAGGCTGTCTCCTCCATGCTCCCAGCCCGCAACTAAACTCACCCTCTTCCAGCCCTGCCCCCCAGCCAGGGAAGCCTCCACCTTCCTTTGTTCCTCTCCATGGGGGGTGTCTGATTCAACAAGTTTGGCATCACCTTTGCATAGTGAGGTTTTCCTTGCTGGGTCTTGCTCCAGACAGCAAAAGTCACCACAGCCCAGCAAGCACCCCCACTACGTCACAGCCGGATTATCAGATATGCCGGACTATCAGAAGGGGGGGCTATGAGGGGTCTGGAGTGGGGTGGGAGGGGATGCCACCCCAGACCCCTCATAGCCCCCCTCCCCTTACAATAGTCCTGCTCTGCCCCAGGCGTCCCTGATTCAGCTGCTGCTGGTCAGTTTCAGCAGCAGCTGAATCGGGGATGCCTGCAATAGAGCAGCTGGGGTGCTGCCGGGTTGGTCCCACAGTGCCAAGGGGCGGCGCTACGGCACCAACCCAGCAGCACTCCAGCTGCCCCGGGCTTCCTGGAATCTGTTTCAGCAGCGGCTGAATCGGGGACCCCTGGGGTCCTGCCGGGTTGGTCCTGCAGCGCCGTCCTTTGGTGCTGCGGGACCAACCCGGCAGCACTCCAGCTGCTCTGCCCCAGGCGTCCCCAAGAGCAGCTGAGGTGCTGCCGGGTTGGTCCCGCAGCCCCGAGGGGCAGTGCTACGAGACCAACCCGGCAGCACCCCAGCTGCTCTGCTCCCGGCTTCCCCGATTCAGCTGCTGGTCAGTTTCAGCAGCAGCTGAATGGGGGAAGCCTGTCCGGCTGCCCCAGCACTTCCGGGTTCCTGATGGTGCCGGACCATCAGGAGTCCCGGAGCATTGGATGCCGACTAATGGAGTTTTACTGTAGATGGAAAAGATTAGAGTGAACACTGCCTCACGCCATTGAGAATCACCTCTCTACATCCAGCAGGGCCGTTCCTAGGGTGGTGTGGACACTGGGGCAACTTCTCCCTCTTCCACAGGCCACACCCCACCTCTGCCCTACCTCTACTCCACCCTGCCTCTTCCTGCCCCTGCTCTGTCCTCTCCCGGCATTACAAATATCCTTTCCTCAAAGCCCCCTCCTTCAAGTGATGTGACATGCAAAATTGCCAGGAGGCCTGGTATGAATGTGCAGCAGGGATCACCCTTCATCCCTATGCTCACTGTGGTGGCAGGAGCCATGGAAATTGGAGGGAGTGAACCACTTCCCACTACCACAGTGAAGTGGAGCAACCTGGCTGGGAGATGGCAACAGAGCAATTCAGACTGCTGAATAGCTCTATTTCCAGTGGATTCCACTGTCTCTGAGAGTGCAATGAGTGAAGCGGAGTCCTGAACCCTGTTGTTGCTGCGCCAGACCACCCAGGAAACCTCCTAGGCCATGCTGGGCCCAGTTAGCCTCAATATGGGGGCCATATCCATAGGATGGCTGGGGTGGCTGCTGTGGGCTCACCCCAAGTGCTGGGACCCCGAAAGGAGAGCAGACCCAACATTTCTGGGAGTTGGTTTAACCTGGCCTGGACTGCTCTGTGCAGGGAAGGGAAAGGGACAGGAGAACTCAATTTCTATCCTCCTTCCCCATACCCCTTCCCAGCCTGAATTAATATCCTGAGCATCGGAAGCATCCCCAGACCCTCCTTTGCCCCCTGCAGTGATTTTCTTCTCCCCCAGGCATATTTGAGCTGCCAGGGAGAGGTGTGAGCGAGCTCTGGTGCAGCTTCTCTTTGCTTCTCCATATATACCATTTTCTGCAGAAAGTCAAGAGAATCTTGGGGGGGGGGGGGGGGGGAGTAGAGTTCTGCTGAAAGGCTGTGGCACAGAATTCCCCCAGGAATAATAGTTATTCTTTCCCTCTGAGTTCCCTGTAAGATAATGAGGATCTCCCACAGAGTTCTGAATCCCCTAAGATCCCTGGAGAATGTACTCAGCAACTTGCTGGACTGGGTCCTTAATGACCATGCCAGGGAAGAAAGTAGATATAGTAGCTCCTACCAAGATTATTTTCACAAAGAAAGACAGCATTCAGGCATTAAGTCTTAGTTAAATTCTGCTCCTGGTTGAAAAACATCTTGGGGTTTTTACAGTAATACTGCCATCTAGAGTTCATAGGTTCCAAGTGTTAGTCTTGTATAACAATTACTTTCTAAATATACATGCATAATATTGCCTTCTAAAAATTGCAAATATACAAATAACTTTACTAGGAGATTAAAAATCATTTTTTTAATTCAAGGGATCCATTTCAAACAGATATCTGGTAATTAGAAGCTAAGTCTCCTTACCTTGCATGGTATAATCAAAAAAGGTCTCATCTTGAAGTCCACTGGACTATTAGTACTAACTTCAAGACAAGCAAGACTGAACCCAAATGTGTGTGTTTGTTGAGATTATTCTATATGCCAGGTCAAATTTCTATATTTAATGTCAAGCCTATTGTGGTTTTGTTATAGCACACTTTCATCTTTACAGCACTGATTTAAAATGTATTATTTTTAGTTCATGGCAACTAAAAGCAAATAAATGTTGTCTGTTGAATCTAAAGAAGTGCATAGATGAGAGACGCAATAGAAACTCCACCTCCTACCATCTATGATTTTGCAAAGGAAAATGTCCTCAATCTTGCACATTGTACAAAATACACAAACTGCCTCCAGTAAAAATATCCCCATGGTCTGACAGTTATACTAATGATCACTAGCTGAAGGAGTTCAAAAAAGGAAAACCACTCATGACATTTATAGATTGTGAATTAGTATATGGTATATCCCGATTCAGTTCAATAAACAACATTTTAATTTGGAGAACCAGATAGTTAAGAATGTTACTGCAAATCTTAATCCTTATAACATCCTTGTGAGATATACTAGAATTATTTGGGAAAGATAAGAAAAAGGTTAAGTGGCATGTCTCAGACCACATAATGAGTCAGTAGCTACAATGGGAATTAAACCAGCTGATCCTGAGTTCTTATTTCAAGTTTCCTTCCTTAAACACTACACAATACATCTTCTCAAGAGGCCTCAAAAGTTTCACAATTTAATGCCTATGCCCCATCTATTTTTTTTTTAGAGTATGGAATCTTATATCAATAATGATAAAAACAAAATGTTATCACAATGAAAATACTGTACATTAGTTAATCATTTGCTCCACTAATAGATTTATCACACTTTCTAATCTTTTTTTACACCACACTAAGGGAGGCTTATTTAACAATGGAAATTTGCTGACCCTTCTTTTATTGCCTGACATATACTCTTGTTCTCTGAGAAGGGTAAGCAGATACCTTCCTTTTGTTTTTACCCCCTAATAACCACCAATTTATTAAAATGTTAGTTTTCCATGAAAAGATCCTGTGGTCTTTTTTCCCCCCAATGTGATTTAAAAAAACAAAGCAAAACAAAACAACCTACTACTATTTTACTATTTCAAATGTATTTTTCTCTTTTTTCCCCCGTCACTAGCCTTTAAAATGTTTGACCTTATATTTGTGCTGTATTTCATTTTGCAAACGTTTTATTGTGTTCTGAATGGAGTTGAACTTAAAAGTGTTGACAAATCAAAGTATGAACACCATATACACCTCTCAGATATCCATTTTAACAGGGAAACTTGCTAACCTACGGGAACCACTCAACTCAAGTACTAAAGATCAAGACGTTCTATTCACAAAGCTATAAAAAGGGTCTTTGAAGAATAATGGGGGAGGCAGCATATTTTATACAAGGCCCCTGTGATCTAACAAACTGAGGATTAGCTACAAGCATGTTTGAAAATGGTCTTAAAATTCTGCTATGTTCTATGAACATTGCTGTACATTACAACCAAGTCCAAAAATAACTATTAAAAGGTTTTATTCCAAAACAACTTTGACGCTCAAAAACGTATCTGCGGCCAACTCCCAGACCAGGATCGGACGCCAGCAAGTTCTCTGAAGACAATGGCAACCTGTGGGCTCAAACCATGGTGGGGAGGAACTGCGTTCAAAACCTTCTAAGAGAAGGGGGCGAGGACAACGAAATCGCAGCGCGCTTGTGACCGCGTAAGGAAGGCTTAAAACCACGTGAAGCTCGAAATGTCTGAGCAGAAATCAAAGCCCAACGTCCTGCAGTTGAGGGAGGAAAGCGAAGTCCCAGGGGGCGTGTCCCCCTCAGACACACCCCGGACCGGCTCCACACAGTTTTCACACCTGTAGTCAGGCGGGCGCGGGGTGCGATGCTAAACTGAGACAGGGGCCCGGAGCGGGGCGAAGAGGAGGCCTCCGCGGGAGGGAGTCACCCCGGGCAAGAGCCTGGTTCCCGCTGTGCCGGCCTTAACGGAAATAACCACTCGCATCCTTGGAGAGCGCGGACGGGCAACCGCAGCGGCCCCGCTCCAGGCGTCACTCGCCTCGCGGGTCTTTCTTCCCCCGCCCCCCTAGATTGACGGCTCGGTTGAGCAACGAGGAGGCCGGGGGGAGGCGGGATTTCCTGGGCGGGGCTGGGCCCCGTGTTGTGGCTGTGCTGACGAAGAGGGAGGGGTCAGTCAGGTGGGCGCTTCGTAGGGTGTGTGGGCGCCTCGGCCCGTAGAGACCAGCTGTCGCCATGCCCGGGATTGACAAGCTGCCCATCGAGGAGACGTTGGAGGACAGTCCCCAGGTGAGAGGAAGGGGACTGAGTCGGGCCTAGGGCTGCCGCAGGTTGGAAGAAGGGCCCAGGGGCTTTGCGCCCGGCTGGTGCCCTCGGGCCCCGTATCGGGCGCGTTGGCGGCATAATGAGCGCTAGGTTGGGAGGCAGGTTGCGTGGCTGACTGGTGCGGTGAAGGGGCAGGAAACCGCGGTTGTGGTGTCTGGGGCGAGCTCCCAAGAGCCCGGGGAACAACCATTGGCTCGGGGCACAGGAGCGTCCTGTAGGGTCTGCTTCTATTTTCTGCCTTGCTTTCCTTGGTGCTCTCCGCGCTGCTGTGAACTACAGCAGCGTCAAGCCATAAATGGACTCCGAGCTGCCCCTTTGCCACTGTGTGAACTGGAGCAGGGAGTCAATTAATGTGTCAGTTTCCCCATGACGTCATCCCTACCTTGAAGGTGTGCTCTGCATATTGATTGTTTATAAACTTGGAAGTTCATCATATGACACCCTATGCCAGTGTTTCTGGAGCAGGGCTCCGCGAGGTCGACAAACTGGAAACATCGATAGGTACAACACATACAATCGGTGGACCGCTGGGGCTCCGCATAAGTACAACACATACAATCAGTGGACTGCTAGGGCTCTGCATAATTTTTTATGCATGTAAAGGGCTTCGGAGCCCCAAAAGTTTGAGAACTGCTGCTCTATGCTATTAGTCCTAGGGCCCTGCAGAAGTGTGATACTTGTGGTGACTGTCTCTGGTTCCTAAGAACTTAATTTTAAAGTACAAATTGTTTTATTTTGAAATAATCCTCAAAATATTTGTTAATGTGAGTCCTGCCTCTCTGTCTCCCAGCCAAAACTTACACATTTTTGTAAAAAAGAAATTAAGATGACAGCTTGGATTCATGAAGTGTTTCTGAGAGCTATGCTTAGACTGGAAATACATGCTGCTGGCTTACAGCTTTTTAATTACACTAATTTCTTCACTCAGCTTTTATTGCTTAATCAGTTGTGCTTGATATTAAAGGAAAATATAGCTAAATAATAATGTTTTATAGTTTGCCTCTTGACATTGTGAACAATGTAACATCCTCAAGCCCAAACATAATATTTCATGCTAAGCAAACACTGCACTTATTAGCAGAGAAATGTGAGCCTACAGAACGATCATAGAATACTGGAACTGGAAGCTACCTCAAGAGATCATCAGGTCCATTTCTCTGCCCTCATGGCAGTACCAAGCACTGTCTATATCATCCCCGACAGCTGTCTGGCTAACCTGATCTTAAATATCTCCAGTGATGGAGATTCCACAACCTCCTTAGGCAATTTATTCCAGTGTTTAACCACCCTGATAGGAAGTTTTTCCTAATGTCCAACCTAAACCTCCCTTGCTGCAGTTTAAGCCCATTGCTTCTTGTCCTATCGTCAGAGGCCAAGGAGAACAATTTCCCCCCTCCTCGGCAGTACAGCTGGATCCCAGCAGGGGGGCTGTGTGTGCCAGCAGCGGTGTTGCCTTGATGGGGCCAGGGGCGCTGCATGTGGAGAAGCCAGCTGGGAGGCTGGCAGCAAGGCCACGACTGGGGGGCGCCGGTGCCAGTGCCAGCGGAGGCACAGAAATGACCTTTCCTGGTCTGGCAAAATGCCTCATCCAGGATCTATCAGGTCCCAAGGGTGCTGGACCAAAGAGGTCCAACCTGTATGGTTTAAAAAAAAAAATTAAAGTAAGGACCTGAATAATACCAGCCAGGTACAACTAGAAGGTTTACTTTATAGACAACCAAATGGATGTTTCAGTTTAAATAAAAGAGTGATGTGGAAGCTATTTTCTTCTTACTCATAAAAACTTACTTAGTTTTTTATTAAAGTATTTGAGTATCTGACATCAGCATTTGTAGAACCTACTGTAGTGTCTTTGCACATCATCCTAATACATTTTAGGACCGTTTCTTCCACTATAAAATTTGAGAGTGTACACACTATTGTATACTCCATTCTTGAGTGTAGGTTTTTTGTTTAACTACTTTAATATAATTTCTTTAAAGTATAAGTAGTCCACTGCTTAGTCAAATGTTCATGTATCTAATGCATTTTAACTTGTCACAGGGCAGACTCACCACCATGGAACCTCCAGCTGGCAGTCCCGGGAATTAGCTCTCCCACTCACTGGACGCCTCCCTCTAGCTGGTGTCTCCCTGTGTTCTTACTAATCCCTTTGGTCCTGACCCGTGTCACTCTCTGATCATGGCATCCTCTTCTGGACACTGCCCTCCAACAGTGCCCACTCCAGTCTCTCTGCACCCCCTTCTGGGGGGGAGGGGCAGAACTGTTGTCTACCCAACTGCGCACTCCACGGTCCTCCCCTCCTAAGGGGCACCCAGTTCTTCTCCTAGGGACCACCCAGTTCCCCTGTACCCACTTTGCCCCAGTTGATCCACTGTCAGTCTTCATAGGCAAACTGCAGTCTGTAATGGCCACTCATCACTGGCAAAGAGGTGTGGACCTGCTGCTTTTGCTTACCACAAAAGGTGTGGATGGGATAAATGGACTGTAAGATGGATAGAAAGCTGGCTAGATCAGGGTTTCCCAAACTTTTTACTTTAGTTGGAACCCGTTTTTTTTCAGTAATGTTTTTTGCAGCCCAAAAATAGAAATGCATATAAAAAAAGGAATACATTTTCAGTGTTTCACCCAGCTGCATCCTCCGCCCAGCCTGGGCCAGGGCTTGGGGGACCTGGAGCCACATGGGCACTCCAGGAGGCGGGAGCAGGAGCAGATTGGGGGTAGGGTATCTGGCTAGGAGGGAGGGTGCAAGGAGGGGTAGGGTTGCCAGGTGTCCAGTTTTGTACCGGACAGTCTGGTATTTGAGGGTTTTGTCCGGGAAACAAATTGAGAAAATACCGGACGTATAAAATGTCCGGTATTTTCTAATTAGGTAAGTTTTATTATTATTAGGTGTATCAGTCCTTAGCTGTGAACTGCCTGGCTGGTAGATGTGCTCATGCTGCATGAGTGTGTCTACCAGCCAGGCAGTTTGCAACTACTCAAGGGAGGGTATGTGGGGGAGGAGGGCGGGGGCAAAATGGAATCTCTGGGGCGGGACTCACTCGTGTGCCTGGGTCAGTCCCGCTCCCCCCCCCATTCTCCTGATCTCCCCAGTCCAGCCCTGCTGCCCCCATCCAGCCCTGCTTCTGGCGGCCGGTTCCTCCCCGCCCCCAACCGATCTTCCCCGGTCAGCCCCATTCCCCTGATGACCCTCCCGACCAGCCCCGCTGCCCCAGTCCAGCCCTGCTTCCAGCAGCTGGTTCTCTTGTCCTCCTCCTCCCGATCTCCCCCGGCCAGCCTCCCCACCGCCCGTCCAACCCTGGTTCCACTGCCCGCCCTCCCTGATCTCTGCTGGACAGCCCCGCTGCCTCCAACCCTGCTTCCGACAGCTGGCCCCCCCCCATCTCCGCGGGACAGCCACGCTGCCCCCAATCCTGCTTCCTGGTGGTTGGTTTCCCCACACACACACCACCTCCCAGCCCGCTCCACTCTGCTCCCTCCCGGCAACCACGCTGAGGCCTGGTATTTTTTTCCTGCGGCCTGGTAGTGGGCCAAGGCCCATAGTTTGGGAAACGCTGGGCTATAGCAATTAAAGTATCGAAAGAAGTGAGCATAGCTCTATGCTAGAAAGATAAACAGAGCCTGGATTGCTGGGTATCTAGATTTAATAGTTTTCCCCTTTCATCTACCCCTTACCAATAAAGACGGTTCTGACTTCTTAAAAAGCTAATATAATTTTGTAAGCTTTGAGCAGGGACTGTCTTACAGTAGATTTGCAAAACAAGTGGTATTTTGTGGGTATTACTTTCAGCTGTTTGTTTTGATTATGGTTTCATACTTTTAAAAATTATTTGTAAAAAATTCCACAGACAAAAAGATGTAGCAAAACTTAATATACATAGGCATAAATGGGATTCTGCGGGGGTTAGTTTTGGGACCAGTTTTGTTTAATATCTTCAACAATTTAGATAATGGCAGAGAGAGAATGCTTATAAAGTTTGCAGATGGTACCAAGCTAGGAGGGATTGCAAGTGCTTTGGAGGATAGGGTCATAATTCAAAATGATCTGGACAGACTGGAGAATGGTCTGAGGTAAATAGAATGTGGTTTAATAAGACAAATGCAAAGTACTCCACTTAGGAAGGAACAATCAGTTTCACACACACAAAATGGGAAGTAACTGTCTAGGAAGGAGTACTGCAGAAAGGAATCTAAAGGTTATAGGGTACATAAGCTAAATATGAGTCAACAGTGTGACACTGTTGCAAAAAATGCAAACGTGATTCTGGTATACATTAACAGGAGTGTTGTGAGCAAGACTCTCAGTCCTTCTTCCTCTCTACTATGCACTGATTAGGCCTCAATTGGAGTATAGCGTCCAGTTCTAGGCACCACATTTCAAGAAAGATGTGAAAAATTAGAGAGGGTCCAGAAAAGAGCAACAAAAATTATTGAAGGTCTAGAAAACATGAGTCATGAAGCAGGGCTGAAAAAATTGGGCTTGTTTAGTTTGGAAAAGAGAAGACTGAGGGGGTACATAAATAAGTACCTAAAAGGAGGGAGAAAAATTGTTCTCCTTGACCTCTGATGATAGAACAAAAAGCAATGGGCTTAAATTGCAGCAAGCGAGGTTTAGGTTGGACATTAGGAAAAACATCCTGTCAGGGTGGTTAAACACTGGAATAAATTGCCTAGGGAGGTTGTGGAATCTTCATCACTGGAGATATTTAAGAGCAGGTTAGATGGATAAACATCTGTCAGGGATGATGTAGATGGTGATTGGTTCTGCCGTGAGGTCAGAGAACTGGACTTGATGACCTCTTGAGGTCCCTTTGAGTTCTAATATCATATGATTCTATAATGGGATTTTAATATGGAATACCTTCCCAGATGTGGAGGCATGGTCTTACTGTGCTGTCAAAAGGAAAACTGTGAGATTTGTTGTCTATTAGAGTTCAGCTTTCAGTGAATTCTGAAAGTCCTTCTCCTCTAACAAATGAAGAAAAACGTGTTTTTTACCACCCTAGTTCAGGCTTACTGTGCCTTCTTACTGCCTCTCACCAGACTCAGATGCAAAAGACATCCTCCTTTTCTGGGAAAGCAGTCATGCTGTCCTTTCTGGCAATCATGCTATTGAAAAGCTCAGGGCATGTATGAACCACTGTCTCCAGGTAGTGCTGTAAGGGAACTTTGATCCAGGGATTCTTTAGTGAGCAGTGATGGAACATTAAGCTCCAGTTCATTGTCACTACATAGAATTCTTGTTTCATTCCCCTAGACCAATTCCTACATGAAGTCTGCTCCTTTCCCTTTAGTTTCTTTTTTCACTGGCCTGGCCCTAGGCCTATTCCACTTTTTGGGTCTTTCTCTCTTGGCTCTACTCTGGAGAGCTTTCCTCCAAATTCTCCCTGGTAGAGTTCAGGCTGCTTCTTATATTCTGTAGCCCTGCAGATCATATGACTGTCACCCGCCTCTAGATTCCCAATCCTGAGGTGAACTGGCCAGGCACATAAGAGACTGAGCCCAGCTCTGTTAAAGGGCTCACTCTGACCTATCTACATCTTCCAGATAGAAACATATAAAGACACCGTAATTTGAAGTTTTGTAAACTTTACTACAAGCCTCTAAATTATGACTGGGAAACATGCTTTCTTAAACCCTATTTTTATAAGTTTTGAAGTCTCTGGTGTCATTGAGAAAAGACAAACTGCGTTACTAATTAAATCATATTTAATGACTTTGAAATACTAAGACATTGTTTTAAAAATCAGCTTGTCAAAGAATAATACATCGTGTGTTCCATTTTTGACAGACAAGGTCTTTGCTGGGTGTATTTGAAGAAGATGCTGCAGCAATTTCCAGTTATATCAACCAGTTATATCAAGCCATGCGCCGAATTTGTGATGCACAGGTAAAATTATAGATGTTTCCGGTGTGCATTTAGAAAGATTATAAAAACATTTCAACTGCTTTTTTGAACATGAGTAAACTGTATTTTTTAAACTATAGATTAAAAAATAGAGATAAAACTGGAGAATGCCATGTTTGCCAAGGCCTGCTGGTTTTGAAACAAGATTTATCAGTTGGAAAGGTCGTGTTGTTTCTGCTCTTAACACACCTTTATGCGTTTAAATGAGCTGCTCTAATTATGATCTTATTCTATGAAATATTATGTCTAAGATTGATTTCGGATATATTGTGAGCAGTGGATCACTCGCATACAGACAACTGTACATTAATATTATGATGGACACCAGAAGCATTTGATTTTTTTTCTGAACAATTGCCATTGTGGCTGTAATGTGCATTTATAAATACGTTTGAACAGTTTCTTGCTTTATTCACTTGATCTTATTAACATTAATTCCTATAGCTTGTAACTTGATTTGGGTTATGGTGGTGGTGCATATATGTGAGAGGTAGTTCTTTTTATTACCCACCTGTTTGTTAACTGTTGCTTCATTGGTGTTTCTTCCTTTTTCTGCACTTTCAGCTGTCCAGGTGTATGATAGTAATTTCATGCTTTTCTGTCATGACACTGTTTGTAGAGATTTTTCCTTAGTCCCTTTCTACATAGGGATTTTTAAAAAATTGTAACCAGTTAATGGAATGGTTTGTTCTCCACAATGTAGTTAATATTGTGCTGAGTAGCTAGGATAGCTGATGTGAACTAAATATTGTTATCTGCAAATTTGAACGTAGGCCCAATTTTCATGGGTGTGATAACTCTGCAGTGTGTGCATGGTATGTATTGTTACATTGACTTTCAGAAATACTCAGCACTCATTCACTCCCATTAACTTTGGTAGGAGTTGTGGGTTTCAGCCCCTCTGAAAAGCTGGCTGTACATGTTTTGAGATGAGTCCCCATTTTAACGTTTTGATTTGTATTTCTATATTTCCTCTACATAAATGTTAATGCCCACAGTGTATATTGATCAGAAGGAAAATAAGCTAAAACTGTTTCCCTTTTTATTTTAAACCAGAATGAATTGAGCGTAGCAACTCATCTAACTTCAAAACTTCTAAAAGAGTATGAGACGCAGGTAAAGTATGAATCAGTTTCATTTTGAAATAGTTCAGAGTACATGCTTTTGTATACTATTTTAAAAAGTACAGTTTTTTTCTTCCAATACAGCAAAATGCAAAACTGTGCAGGTCTGACCCAAACAAAATGAGCTATTGCATCTGTTGGTTTACAAGAACTTCACTAGCAACAGGTGTTGCTTTCTGTTCTGTGCTGAACATACCCAATCCGTAGAGGAACGTACAGAATGCTACATTAGACTTCCTGTGAGTTTTTCACAAGGCCGAGTTTTAGGCTCAGGTTAGGTCCATAACAATGAATAATATTAGGAAAAGGAGCTTCTTTGGCTGACCATCAGTTATCCAGAGACATTTTACAAGGATTTTAGCTCCAAAGTAGTGATCACTTACTAGAGGACAGTTTTAATTCTAGTAGTCATAAGAAGAGATTGTGTGGCCTGAAGCTGTACCATTTCCCAGCAACCCAACAAATGAGAAGGGATGGAGCCTGTTCCCAGGAACAAAAATCTCCAGTGGTGGGAGGATAAATCCCCCTGCTCCCCAAATTGGCATTTTTAAAATAAACTATAAAACTCATAATTTGCTTCCCCACTGAAAAGAGTGATATTTAACATGCACAGTAGTGCCATTAAGGAAATGTGAGAAAATAGAGGGCTTTGGATTGCAATTTATTTTTGAATGGTCTCTGTGGGCAGCCACCCCACCCACATAGGGGCTGCACTTGTCAGGTAGGCTACTGGATCCCAGGCTATCCTACTCTACCACTTTTCAACGCTGAGCTTTGGGAGGCTAGTTGGACTTCACTCACCTGGTGGTGCCTTGTGTCAGTATCAAGTCAGTTTCCCTGGATCTCTTCATGTCTCCCTGTTCATACTAGCCAGCCACCGTCTGTTCCTGGAGAACACTGCCTTCTGAGCTTCTAGCCCTGGTCAGTCTCCAGGTGCTGTGGGTCCCAAATTCCTTGACTTAGTGTGAGCTCAGCTTATGTCTTTACCTGGTGCTTCCATAGCACATCCTTCCCACTGGATCACCAGCCCCAGACTGAGCTGTGTGGTTGCTTTTTAAACTCCCATCTCCAAACCAAGCAATGCTTGACAAGGATGGAGGTGCGGAGCATCCTTAACCAAACGTTTCTCCTTAATACCCTCCTGTCCAGTGACGGGATTTATACATCCTGTCACAGTCCCATAAATCTGAAGTAGTCAGCCCTTTCACTCTCGCCTTGCACGTTCTCTTGAATACAGCAGTGGAGAGATCGTTTATATGAACTTCATTCTTTCCTTGATTTTTTTTTTCCCTCACTTTCTGTTGAGATTCCAAGTTGTTACATAATTCACAGCTGTGAAGCTGGAACTTCTTGTTTCAAATCTTCCTCTGGATGGAGCCAACATCTATAACTTTTTAATAGCTTATTCTTATCAAGTCAGTTATAATGCTTAATTGAATCCCAAGCTGCTACAGAATGTTAGGCATTCTTAAGAAAGGGATAGATATTAAGACAGAAAATACCATATTGCCTCTCTATAAATCTATGGTGCTCCCACATCTTGAATACTGTAATGCACCATCTCAAAAATGACATACTGGAATTGGAAAAGATACAGAAAAAGGTAATAAATGATTAGGGGTATGGAACAGCTTCCCTATGAGGAGAAATTAATAAGACTGACTTTTCAGCATGGGGCTTCTGGCCCCACTTCTAGGTAGGCTTCAATCCGGGTTCTGTAGTTCAAAGCTTATTTAAACTTTATACTGCAGAACCCATGGAGCATATAACCACTATGATTTTTAGGAGTTACACGGTTATATTTCTAAACAAATTTTTACATTTCTACCTTGCATTTTGCTTATTAGCTATAATGAGACACATTTTAGTGATGGAATTCTAGCTCCCACAGGTATCGTGAATTTCCTCATTTCAGTTAGATGTTTAGTTACAACTTTGATGGCCTGTCAGTAGATGTAAGGTATAAGTCTTGCGGTCCTAACTAAGGCAAAACTCACTGTGTGTGTATATAATATAATTGCTATGAATTAAGTATCAGAAGTCAAAGTAACTGGACCCCGTATTTGATTTACTTTTCCATTACTGTGGAAGGCTAGGTTTGTTATTCTTAGACTTTCTACTACTTTAGATAATTGCTGGCACTGCTATGAAGGAGAAATGTTTAAAATGCACCACAAAACAACCTAAAACAAAATTAATATTTTAAAACTTGAGGATGCCCATGCATTTTCCTATTAAAGAAAATAAAGGATGAAAAACATTGTTGGCAATCTCATGTATTCAAAAAGGGTGGGTAAGGTCACCACTCTACAAAAAAAACCAACCATGGTTAAAGTATGAAATTTCACAAATAAATTGGCTTTCTGGATTTTTAACCTCCTACTTTAGGCTCCTACTTGTAAGCTTCTCTCCATAATCATGAAAGCTAGAAATTTACTCTAGACATTGTTTTAAAATCACATGACTTTGAGACCTGGGGAAAACACTGAATCTAAAGTTGAGAGAGTTGACAAAACTGGAATAATAATGTAATTCTCCAGAGAAGTCAAGCTTGAATCTTTCTCAAATACTAGAACTAATCTGACATATTTAAAAAAAAGAGGTAACTATTTACGTACTTGTCATAAATATTCTTTGTTACATGAAAGTACAGGAGACCCTCGTGATTCACAGAATTGCTATTTGTGGTCCCATATATTAGTGGGTCTCCTGTCACAGCCTGGGGTGGAGAAGGGGCTGACCCCTCTGGTGAGTTTGGGAACTGTGGAGAGCTCACCAGGGGCCTGGGAGCCACAGCTGCCAATATTCATGAACGGCGAGTATTTCCTGTAATAAGCTATTCTGCAAAATGTCCTTCAAGTTAATTATAAGTACTGAATATAAACTTGGAGATTTTAAGTTCCTGTATTTTCCTTTCAAAATAATTAGACATCTAGTATGTTGTTAGGTTACAGCTTTCTTTTGTCATCCACAAGGATGTGTCATCATTTTATTTTTTATTTTTATAGCGTTTTCCATTAGGGGGCGACGATGAAGTTATGAGCTCTACCCTACAACAGTTTGCAAAAGTGATAGATGAGGCAAGTTTTGAATGTGTTTGGCTTACCTTTAACCTTTGTTAGTCATCCATAGACTTTTCAATTGATTATCATCCTTGGTTTTTTTTTTTTAGAATGAGCATGTAAAGTAGCATTTATTTATTTATTTATTCATTTAATGATTGTAGCGCTTTAATTACTTGCTCTTGACACACTATAAAATTGAGTAGCCAGAAGATAGGGAATCAATTTTGTGACGGAAGAGTAAATTGTTTCTAAAAAATGCATTTTTTATGTCCTTTATCTTTCTGTAGGCATTTAGTATAAAAATTGTTACCCTACAGAACTAGAATGTAGCAGATTTATAGTATAAGCATGAATTGTAGATACAAATTGATTCCACTTTCATCAATATCTGTTCCCAACTCAGTAAATAACTTCTTTAAATCAAGGGCAATTTCAAATCTACAGTATAATTTATAGTTAGTGTTGAGATGGGTCCCATATTTTAACTGCAGTTTTTCGGCGCTATTGTAGACATTTGAAGATGCCATTGCTGCTAAAACCAATGCAGACTGAGTTAAGACATGATGAAGCAAGTGAATGTAAAAACATAGGTATAGGAAAACAAAGAATAACAGTAATTTTACACACTTAATATAAGATTTGTGCATTGATAGTTACCTAACTTCTTTATATTTAAAAAAAAAATCAGAAACTCTTATTGGCTCTCTATCCAGCCATGATCATGTGGTTATTTTATGTGAACATCACAATCGTGGGTCTTGAAGGAGGACAAGGTAGTTGAAACTTTACACATTCATTTGAAGAAGATGCTTTGTGCATAAGGAGTAATTGAATGTGCTTGAAGGATTAAGTAATAGTCAAGGTTGGCATAGTTGCCACGATGGAGAAGTGGCTTGATAAAGTAGAAGAGCAGAAAGAGGTAGGGTCACAGTTGTTGTGCACAAAAGGTACAGACAAGAAACTTCACTTGAATGTAGTGTAAAATGGCAGACAGTAAAGAGATTCAAAGAAGGACAATATTATGGTGGGAAATGCTTTTATTGGGCTAGAGAAGGGTGATTATAGGTTACAGCATTAAATATTAGAGACAATGTGATGTTGATGAGAATTTGAGCTATGTGGACAAAAAGAAAATGTTGTTGAGGAAGAAGCTATGAGATATGGACATGACCTGGATGTTAGGGCGAAAAAAAGGAGGAGTAAAAAATTATCCACCCCATATATTGTAGGCCTGAGTGATATAGAAAATAGTGGCATTGTCAATATTTACAGAAAATGGGGGGATGGAAAGTACTTGGGGAAGCATGAATAAAGAATTCTCTTTTAGTCACATTAAGTTTACATTGATAAAGTAACAGAAAGGAGTCATGTGACTCGGATGGTGGAAGGCACATCAAAATTGGAGAGGTAGATTTGGGAACCATTATCATAAAGATGGCAAATTAAGTAATGATAGCCAATCGGATAAAAGAGTGTGAAAGTTATATAAAGGGAGAAGAAGAATGGGCCAAGAACAGAGCTCTGTAAAATTCTTATAGAAACTGGTTGAGGAGATAAGTACAGTTTGAAGAAATCAAAGAGAAGGTAAAACGATCAGAGGATGGAGTCCTGAAGACTACAGCTGGACAGGAATTTTCTGATCAATCAGGGTGTGATTCGAAGTTCCTAGGGTATCCCACACAGGAAATGTCAATTAGGACAGGCTGAAAAAAAGAGCTGATCCCCCACCAACTGGTTGTTAACACTGTAGTTATTCACCAACCAGCATCTTGTGTGTCTGTGTATTCATCTATCACACTTGTTATCAAGAAACTGAAAGGAATGAAATCATATAAAGCTCTATTGCATTCCCATCCCTAGGTCTAAATCAGCAAATAGGCTCAATACAATGAACTTAAAACTATTTACTATACAAAATGGTCTTCTGATCCTCACGTTCCATATCGTTACTAGTTTGGCTCTTACCCAAAATGCCATGCTGCCAGCCAATCCTTTAGTATCCAAAGGCTTATTAGAAAATAATTACAAGACAGTTGTTAAATAATCAAAACAATCAGATACATATGACTTCAGTGTCCATATATCAGGTTATTAGCAGCATTGGTGGGTTTGCTTGCTTATAAAATCCCTCCGGAACACATTCAAAGCTTGGATGCGTTTATCAGTCCTTTGTTCAAAGCTTCAGTTTGTAGAGAAATTACTACAGAGGTGAGAAGCAGGATTGAAGATAAAATGGTGATGATGCAGTTGCCTTTCTATGTTGCCATGTGGCTTGCATCTCCTTTGTCCAAACCAAACTCACAGTACATGGGTATGGAAAAGCTCTTGTATCCCATGTCCACCCTTCATGTCTGCTGATTCATAGATAGGACCCTACCAAATTTGAGTCATTTTGGTAAAATTTCACAGCCATAGGATTGTAAAAATAATAAATGTCATGATTTGAGCTTTTTATATTTGAAATTTCACAGTGTTGATAATGTGGGTATCCTGACCTGAAAAAAGTGTCGTGGGAGGGTCAAAAGATTATTGTAGAGGGGAGTTGTGGTAGTGTTGCTCTAACTTTTGTGCTGCTGTTGGCAGTGACTCGGCTTTCAAAGCTGGGCAGCTAGAAACCAGGGGCTGCTGACCAGAAGCCCAGCTCTGAATGCAAGGTCGCTGCCAGCAGCAGTGCAGAAATAAAGATGGCATGGTATGATACTGTCCCCTCTTATTTCTGCACAGTTGTCTGTGGAGCTGGGCCCTTAGCAGCTACCATTCTTCAGCTGCCCAGCTCTGAAAGCAGCAACACAGAGCTAAGGGTGGCATTATATGGTTTTGCAGTCCTTACTTCTGCACTGCTATAGTGGGGTACTGCTTTCAGAGCTTGACTATCAGCTGCTGCTGTCCAGCCACCCAACTCGGCAGGCAATGCAGAAGTAAGGGTAGCAGTACTGTGACCCCTCTCTAAAATAACCTAATGACTCTGCTGTAACCCCCTTTGTGGTCAGGACCCCTAATTTGAGAAATGCTGCTCTCCCCTGTAAAATCTGTATACTTTAGGGTAAAAGCACACAAAAGAGCAGATTTCATGGTGAGAGATCGGATTGCTTGGTCTGTGATAAGATTTTCATGGCTGTGAATTTGGTAGGGCTCTACTCATAGGCATAGTCTCAGTATCTCAATGGGTTTATTGTATAGTTGATTGCCTTTGATAGCTCATAGAGCAAGCGAGATAATGCTGATGCTAATCTGTCTGGGTATCACCCTCAGACATGTGCTCTGTGTTTGGTATGTCTACACTGCCACCCTAGTTTGAACTAGGGTGGCTAATGTAGGCTTTTGAACTTGCAAATGAAGCCTGGGATTTAAATGGCCTGGGCTTCATTTGCATGTTCCCGGGCACCGCCATTTTTAAATGCCCCGTAGTTCGAACTACCTGCCCGCGGCTACACGCAGCACGGACTAGGTAGTTCGAATTAAAGCTCCTAATTCGAACTACCATTATTCTTCCTGCAAGGAGGTTTAACGGCAGTTCGAATTGGGAGCTTTAATTCGAACTACCTAGTCCGTGCCGCGTGTAGCCACGGGCAGGTAGTTCGAACTACGGGGCATTTAAAAATGGCGGCGCCCGGGAACATGCAAATGAAGCCCGGGATATTTAAATCCCAGGCTTCATTTGCAAGTTCAAATACCTACATTAGTCACCCTAGTTTGAACTTAGGATGGCAGTGTAGACATACCCTAAGATACTAATATACCATACGTATTTATAACTTACCATATAAAGATGAGACATTCATATTAATAAGCTTATCATATCATATTTAGTAAATCATAACTTTTCCACTGATATCTTAGATGGCTTAATAATTGTATCATTATTATATTAATCAGTATTATTATAAATGACCTATCTTCCGTACAGCGTCACGCATGTTTTGTTAGAAAACGCAGATTCATAAGACCCAAAATGCTTTGCATGTGTGGTTCAGTCCTCCAATGAATCACAAGCAAGGTTCTGATAAAACCGAACTTAATTGACTGTCAGCTTGCCTGAAAGCCTTCTGGAGAATCTGGGCTTCCGGGGTCTGGAAGGGTACATCTAGACTGCAGCGCTATCCCAAAATAGCTATTCCGTATCTTTTAAACCAGGCCATTATTTCAAAATTGCTATTCCGATGTCCCTGTAACCCTCATTTCATGATCTATATTACTATGATCTAAAAAGCTGTGTGTATCATTTGTTGTCTAAACATCATTATGTCTTCTCCATACTGAGCTATTTTATAACACAAATCTGCAGGATCTCAGTGTGCTTTGCCATTATTCCACTTAGGGTTCGTCTACACTGCTCAACTATATAGCTACTCCATGTCTTAACAAGCTGCATGATATTTCAAAATATTTTTTGAAATAACGGGCATGCTATTTTGGCATTCCTGTAACCCTTGTTCCACGAGGGTTAAGGGATGTCTCAAAATAGTGTGTTATTTTGAAATTTGGCACTGTGTAGATGTGCCAAATTTCAAAATATTCTATTTCGATTCTATTTCGAAATAGAATAAGAGATGCACTTTGTGTATTTTTTTTTGAGTTTAGGGTGCTGTGTAGATGCACTTGTAGATACAAAGATACACATATATAAAATATACCTACATATGCACACATATACAGCGTGTAATTTATGTTCTAAAGATGACCTACAAAACTTGAATAAAAAAATCCTTTTGGTATTACAACATGTGCTTCATGCTCTTAACTGCAAGGCTGAGAGGGACTCACTTTTTAACATATACATTTCAAATTAGAACTCTATGTTGAATGTCCTTTTTAGCTTTAAGTGGTTTGCAAACATGGCTGAAGGTAAGGAAAGATATTTTAAAGACTTGCTTGTTATCTCTAAATAAGTGAAATTTATAGCAAAGCAACTTAGTTCATGAAGGCTATTAAGGCCAAGCAGAACTGCCGTTAGTAATATTTTCCAATAATTACTTACATAGCTGATTATTCACTCTTTTTTTCCCCCCTTACAGCTCAGCTCTTGTCATGCAGTACTTTCAACTCAACTAGCTGATGCCATGATGTTTCCCATTACTCAGTTTAAAGAAAGAGATCTAAAAGGTAGTGTAGTCAAACTGGTTCAAATAATTGTTTTTTATTCACAGCTCTTGCTCTACCTAACTGAAGGCTACATCACTTAATTTACACATGAATATACTCCAGCTCTTTCAAACTTGGTATATTTTTAAGGTAAATCATTGACATTCAGAACTACCAAACAGGTATTTTTCAAAACTTTATTTTTGTTTAAAGGAATTAACCATATGTCGTCAACAAATATGGTAATTTCTTTTTGCAAATAAATAGTTCAAGATCTATTTTTTACAATAGCCCTTTCACATAAACTATCCCAGTAAAAACCCAGGTTTCACTTAAAAGATCTAAATAGTTTGTAGCCTATAACCCCAGGATGTTTGACCATGTCACTAAACCATCGTATTAATTTGTAATGACTGGCAGTCTCTATTCAGGGCAACCCAACAATATAATACGTCAGGATTTGTAAGGAAGTTTGCCTGGCATTGCTGGTGTGATAGTTGGCTGTAGCAAATGCTTACGGTTCCTGATTCATGAGCATTGTATTTTATATTAAACAAAATAAGATGTACATAATACTGTGAAGTTGCTAAATATGATAATTTAGTGTACAAATAAAATCTATCTAGACTACTGACAATTGACTTCAAATATGCAAATACAGTTGAAGTTTAAAAAAACAAATACTAACATTCCTAATATAAGACATTCTGTGCTAATGATGTTGAGACTACACTGAAGGAAAAGCAATGGCTCTGCCAAAATCTGCATAGCCCTTTGTGGATTTTAGAAAAGATTATTTTCCTCTTCTGTAGGTGTGATGTCAGGTTGCAAAAGTAATTATGGAACCAAGTAAAACAAAATGTTATTTTTCAAAACTGGAAGCAATGTTATTTCTCCAGTCACATGTAAAATTACTTTTCATAGTCCTCAAAGGTAGCCATTAACTATGTAGTGATTATTGAAGATGGGTTCCTGATGCCATATTCTCATCTGAAAATTTGCTCACTACAAAACTGCATAACCTGTAATTGAGATTGCATTTAGCATCTAATGAGAGATGTGTCTTCATGTAAACGAAGTGTTAGTAGAGTACAACAGTTACCTAGCTGTGGAAGTGCTTGAAGTTCTAATGGACCATGAGACAGAAGCCACTTATCTTCTGCAGCTGAAATCACTATCTTTTAAAAAGAAAACTACAATAACACTAATGCTATATTTTCTTCTGATATTGGCCTCTTATTCAAATATATTCTTTGCAGAGATATTGACTTTAAAAGAAGTTTTCCAAATTGCCAGCAATGGTAAGTACATCTTAAAAGTTGAACTTCCTGTGAATATTTCTGACACAGAACATAGGCTGGTGATTTAAAAGGGATTTTCAGTGTACATCATTTTCCTAGTTTTCTTTGAAAAGTCACAGTCTTGACTATCAAAGGTTTATGGAAAACTAGAATCCAAATAAATTAATTTTATGTGGCATGGTGGGCCTCTATAGTACTGCCTAGAGCTTACTCACTCCAACTTCCCAAAATGGTAAAAACTTTCACCTTTACCTGGCAAGGCATTATTAACATAGGGTATGTCTACACTACAGTGTTATTTTGAAATATCTTATTTCGAAATAACGCGTCTAGACACACAATGCATTTCGAAATAGTGTTTTGCTATTTTGAAATAGCACGTCCATACTGATAGGACGCTGAATTGCATTTAAGGCCATTCAGAACTGGCTCTGGCAGGGCATCAGGTCAGGCCTTTTGTGGCTGCTGCCTGAGGCTGAGACCAGTGCTTAAAGGGACCACCACCAGACAGCTGGTTCTAAAGTTTCCCTGCTTACTTGCCTACCTCGCTGAGGGACAGCAAAGCATTTTTTCTCTGAGTGCTCTGGTTGCCCTCACTCAGGACACCACAGCACTCTGCAGTATGGAGCCAGAGCCGCCCTTGGTCACTCTGGTGCTTCTCCTGGACGTGTTGCTGCGAGCCTGGCAGCACATTCTGCAGGCAGTAACAGTCTCCCTTGTGTTCCCTACTGGGGGCTTGTGCCTCATTCCTCCCTCATGTCCTTCAACTTACCACTCCCTAACCCCCTTTCCTGCTGTACAATAAAAGACGTGTTCATTACAACAAAGCTTCTGTATTGAACAAAACTGGGGTGGTGGGGAAATGAAACTGAGGTCAGACTGGGGAAAGAAGGTGGGAGAAAGGAGGAGGGGAGGGGGAAACCTGGGAGGAGGGAGCTGGCAGGGGGAGACAAGGGGAAGAAGGGGGAGGAGAAGCTCAGGCCTCAGGGTTGGGGGCCTCGCCGGCTAAACTGTTTCCCAACACCGCAGGTGCGGGGGCCTCGGCGTCGCTGTGGGTGTGGGGAAGAAGAAGTGAGAGGGGGAGAAGGAGTGGGAGGAGGAGCGATAGCTGGCGAGGCAGCAGGGGCTGGAGCAGCAGGAGGCAGCAAGCTCTGCCCCAGGGTTGATGACCACCTCGGGGGCACAGACCATCCTGCCTCCCAGGATGCGGTCCACAGCATCAAAATAGGGGCAGGGGTCTGGGTCTGCCCCTGTTTGGGAGCTGCCCCCTGTGGCCCTGGCATACGCCTGCCGCAGCTCCTTTATTTTCATGCGAACCTGCTCCTGGGTTTGCATGTGGCCTTTGGTGGCCAGGCTGGCAGCCTGTAGACAGTTGCATTCCTCCATTTAGTGCAGAGATCATGGACTTTGGAGGCATCCCCCCAAACCTGAATTAGGGCCCTGATCTCTGCACTGGACGAGGCAGGCGCCTGCCTTTTCTGGCCTCTGACAGGCTCCTGGGAGCTGGCAGACTGGTCCTGGGGAGCGGTGGAGGGCTGGCTGGCACTGGCTGCCTGGCTCATGCTGGGGCCACTGGGTCAGGTGCAGTGAATGCTGGCTTTGGGCTGGCAGGCTTGGAGCTAGCACAGGCACTGTGGCCAAAATCTACCCCTTTAAGGGCTCCAGGGATGGGGGAGGGAGAGGAGTTTTCTTGGTTGTGGCCACCAGGGCAACCTGGGAAGGGCTGGAGGCCCCCTATTTTGAAATAAGTGTCTACACAGTACTTATTTCAAAATTGGCGCTATTCCTCATGGAATGAGATTTACCAATTTCGAAATAAGCCCTCCGCTATTTTGATTTAATTTCGAAATAGCGGTTTGGCTGTTTAGACGTTGGTAAAGTTATTTCAAAATAACTTTGCTGTGTAGACATACGCAAACTTAGGCAGTAGTTCTGAGGACCACATAAAAGGATCTTCAGCTTCTCCTAGGCCCACGTTGTCTTTCTTTCCTGCTCTCCAACAAAACACTGACTTTCAGAGCTTTTTTTTTCCCCTGTGAGAGTTCTCCATTTCCCAGGATCAGGCCACAGGAGCCAACTTCCCTCTTGTAACCCCTTCTTCAGTTTTATTTACCTATCAATTATCCTTCTCCAGGTCTTAGTGGAGGAGCCAAATGCCCTTTTTCAGCCTTCCCTGCCAGCTGAGCTCTCTTGTCCTTGTCCTGGCTGGGTATAATAAATGAGCAGGACTATCTGATCCCTATATGATTAGTATCAGCTGGAGAGTAGCTGTTCTGTCACAGGCTGTAGTGTGAGCCATAGGTGGGCCTGCAGGAGTTAAATTTGTGCTCCTCTAGGTCAGCCTTGAGGACTGCTAGCGAAACCATCAGGTGTTCTTTATCAGACAGCCTTCACCAGCCAAAACTCCCCTTGCTTGCTAGCTGAGAACCTTGTATGGGATAAATAAACATGACCTGTCTCTTAACCCCGTGGGAACAGTGTGTGTGGCATTGGGCCAATCCCTCACACTCGGTGAGCAGCTAAAGTATAAGATCTGTTGGGGATCCTGCCCCTCTGGGAGTTCCACCAGGGACCTAGACAGGTGTCCTGGGTCCCCCAGCTGGAGCCACATCCCTTGCAGCCTTGTGCAAAGTTACCTGAACGGGACTCCCTGCACACCTGAAGGGGTGTAAGCATTTCTAAGAGCCTGTTGCTCACTTATATGCATTGCTTTGCCTATGCTGCTAATTTGGATTATTTTGCAGTAGCTGTGTAATCGTTTGGTTGTATTAAGCCTGCAATAGTAGTGATGTAGTGAGATTAATAAAAGCAACTATCCCTAATTGACTCTGTCTTGAAGTGAATCCACAGCCCTGTTGGGCCCTGGCCCTGTGACTTGACACAGGCAACACTGGGTCTGATTCCCTTTAAAGTGCCAACCAGCCTGTGATAGCTTACTTATGATACCTTAGTAAAAATAGAGCTGAAAATTAATGCAGTTCCTACTACAGATTGAACCTCTTTCATCTGGCACTCTCTGGTCCAACAACATCTGTGGTCCGGCATGATTTTAGTTTGCTGGTTGTCCACTTACCGTGAACGTGGCCAAGTTTCCCGCGGGCCCATAAAGTTTGATTATAGCCACCAGTCCTGGTTCTCAGTGTTCTGAGCTCTTATTTAGATCTAAGTTTGCTTCTAAATATCTTCTAATATTCCAGTAAGCAGTGCAAGTGTTGGTAATGCTGCTAGACAATACTGATCTCCTGTGGTCCAGAAAATTCTCTGTTTCAGCATCTGTTAGATCTTGAGGGCACCAGATAAGAGAGGTTAAAATCTGTAGCTGAGGGAAACAAAACACTAAATACAGTAAAAATAGAATGGAAAAGTGTATTGTTGTTTAGGTTTTAGTTGGTTTATGAATTTCTGTGCTCTATAAAAGAGGTATTGGCTTAATTAATGGAAGTTTAGTTCCCTAAAATTGATACATGGTATTTATTTTTTTGAGTTAGGTGTGGTAATCTTGGTTTAAAAATGTAATTGGTGTTAGAGAAGGGAGAATGCACTGTATAGTCCATTTCTTTAATGCTAATCCTTTTCATATGCTAATAAAGGGGGCAAGGTTTAGATAGAATCTGTTTTCTTTATAGAACAGAAGATGCAAATGATACTTTTTTATTAATAAAAGTACTTTTCAATTTCTGAAACTGTGGCATTACCACATTGAAGAATAATAGCTATTTAGGGAAGGTTTTCCTAATATTTTTTGTTTCTTATTTTTATGAAGACACTTGCAGAACTGTTCAGAACTTGTCTCCAGCTGAGGTAAATTAGGGTACGTCTAGACTACATGCCTCTGGCGATTATTTAAATAATCGCCACTTCATTTAAATTTAAATGGCTGCCGCACTGAGCCGATCAGCTGTTTGTCGGCTCAGCGCGATAGTCTGGATGCTCCGCGATCGACATCAAAGGCATTTGTCGACCTCCCAGGTATGCCTCATATGAAGAGGCATACCTGGGAGGCATACCTCAGGAGGCATACCTTGGAGGTCGACAAATGCCTTTGATGTCGACCGCGGAGTGTCCAGACTACTGCACTGAGCCGACAAACAGCTGATCGGCTCAGTGCGGCAGTCATTTAAATTTAAATGAAGCGGCGATTATTTAAATCGCCGCTTCATTTTCCTATGCCGAGTAGTCTAGTCTACATTCCTCTGTCGCCAGAGGCATGTAGTCTAGACATACCCTTAGAATAGTAGAATGATAGTTGAGAACAAAAATAATTCATGAGATTTCATTTTTGAAAAGCTTGAGGTTTTAATTTTGGAGAGTCTTATGTCCCAAGTGTCAGTGTACGTTAAAAACCTATGTGGTTTTGTTTTGTTTCATTGAATTTAAATATTGTTCATTACTATATTTTTTCTCTTATACATTTGTTTAATTTATTAAATGACTATAAGATATTTAATATATTATTATTTAGATCATGATACTGCCATTAACCGATACAGTCGGCTATCAAAAAGAAGAGAGAACGAAAAGGTTTGTGTGATATACCTTTTAAGCAGCCTTTTTAGGGGAGGTAAACAAAAATATTATGGTCTCAGAGGGGTAGTCGTGTTAGTCTATATCTGCAAAAACAGATAGTTTTCCCTCTCTTGGTATTCACTTCTCCCCATCAACTGCTCGGAGGGCACCACATCCACCCTGACTGAATTGTCCTCATTAACACTGGTCCTATGCTTGATCAGCAATGCCTTCTTTTGATATGCGTGTGTGTGTGTGTGTGTGTGTGTGTGTGTGTGTGTGTGTGTGTGTGTGTGTGTGTGTGTGTGTGTGTGTGTGTGTGTGTGTGTGTGTGTGTGTGTGTCCCATCCTCTGTAATATCCACTCCATGCATCTGAGTAAGTGGTTTTTACCCACAAAAGTTTATGCCCAAATAAACCTGTGAGACTTTAAGGTGCCACATGATTCCTCATTTTTGCAAAATATTATAAAATGGTCTATCTCCAATAATGACAAATAATATGCAACAGGGTAAACATCACTTAAAGCATGATAGTTCAGGATCTAATAGTTAGACGTCTTTGCACAGCAGACAGAAGTTGCTTTAACATTGTAGGAGTGGGATGTAATATTTTTAAAATGCTATGAGCCTAAGAATGCAATATTATATTCATTTACATTGGTCAAAAAGAGAACTTCTCAGAGCTAGAAAAACAGGATGCAGGATTTGGTTACCATGGATTCCTCCTCCATAAATTTTAGAAAAGGAGTCATGGGGCAAAAAGTACCATTTCTGGTGAATGGTGGATTTTTTTTAATGATGTTTTATTGCTGGTTATAATTAAACTTGTCAGAAAGCACATGCTAAACAATGAGTCAAATTTTGACATATTTTATCTCTTTAGGTCAAGTATGAAGTCACAGAGGATGTGTATACTTCAAAGAAGAAACAGCATCAGACCATGATGCATTATTTCTGTGCACTAAATACTCTTCAGTACAAGAAGAAAATAGCCCTGCTGGAACCCTTACTAGGATATATGCAAGCTCAGGTGGATATGTTAAACACTGAAAACTCTAGATTTGAAATAAGGTTGGAGAGTACATTTGACAGCATTTCTGGTAGGAACTTTCTCACAGCATTGTTGGTGACTACTGAGGAAACTTTTGACACTGACGAGTATGCAGAGAAGCTAAGCATTGAATGACTGTAGCAGTGGTATTGTCCTCTCACCTCCATGAGAAGTTGTTCCTTAAGTTTAGAATTGAAGCACATTTTAAGGGAATGATATGGGGGAGCTTATAGTATCGCTCTCCTTTGGCAGCTATTTTGAAGAAGATTTAGGGATTATCTACACTGCAGTGCAGACTATTGGGAGTGTGAGTTGCAGAGTTCCCAGAAGTCTTGTGATCAAACTGCCCCATGTAAATGCTGCTGGTGAGAACTGAAAGGTGCCAAACTTGTGTTAACACAATCCTGTTGGAAGCAGGACTCTATGTTCATGGAAACTAGGAAGCTTTTAGTTCTTGCCAGTCATGTCCATGTGGGGCAGTTAAGATGGCAACAGTTTGCACTCTGCAACTCCCTCCTCCCCTAGTTTGCACTGTGGCACAATGTTAGATGTAGTCCTACAGTCAGTCACCACAGTATCATCTCTGCTGCAATGCTGGAGGCACTGGAATGGTATTCTCAGTATTTCTGGCTCAGTTTAGTAGCTAATTTATTAAAGATAATGTTTGACAATTCACATTTCTTTTTATATATGTGTTCAGTTTGACAAATCACCTTTTGCCTCTCACTGAGTTTTGAAAAAGAACTATAACTGAATGCTTGCCTTTTCTGTAGTTGCTGCCTTGCCTTCATTATATTTAGCTGCTTTCATTATATTCAGTTGCAACACAGTTGCAGCTTCTGTTCTCTTGGAATTCACACCTCCAGATCAGCTGCTAGAAGTGGGCCTCATCCTCCTTGATTGGATCCACCTGGTCATCTCCAGCCTGATCCTGGCCTGCATATTTATTCCTGCCTCTGGAAATTTCCACTACATGCATCTGACGAAGTGGGTCTTTGCCCACGAAAGCTTATGCTCCTACACTTCAGTTAGTCTATAAGGTGCCACAGGACTCCTCGTCGCTTTTGCAGATTCAGACTAACACGGCTACCCCTCTGATAGTTGCAACACAAGAAATCTACAGTATCCTGTAGACATTAGCTGAAGTATAAAAGCTAGGATATGTGTGGTTAAGTAAGCTTTAACTCTTGGCGTAGATCAGTGGTTACTTTTATATTTTAGGAACAAAGGAGAGCTTGCTCAGTAGTAGGAGCTAGAATGTTCCAATAAGTGCTACCACAGGAACCATGGAAGTAGTAAGTGTAAATCCACTTATGCAAGAGGTGATGAATATGATCATGAGCTGAAATGGTAGTTACAAGTATCTGTATACTAATCCATGGAATAAGCATCCTTCAATGTTAATAGTCTGAGGAAATACAAATAAGGAAAATCAGAAAATCCCTCTCAATATGTAGCCTGCGGAAGTTGGAGAGAGCTGGCCCCTGGGGATAATGAAGATAATGGCTAACATTTCAGGTTGTCCTGCAGGGAGTGGTTTGAGTATATGGACATGGAGATCTACATTCTGCAGTCTTTATCTACCTCACTGACTTGGTGTTTGTAACTTTATTAAATGTATTAGTATATTATTTTGAAATATAACCGAGTTCCGAGTGTGAGTAGGGATGTAAAATTTAAATTAATTGGCTAATAAAATAGTCAATGCAATTTGCATAAATTATTCAGTTAGTTGATAAGGGCACCTCCACCTTTGAAATGTAGCAACAGCCCCAGGGTGAAAGCACTGCGGGGAGCATGGGATTAGCGGGGGACTCAAGCAGTGCTGCCCACGGTGTTACAAAGCAGCAGCACCCCATGGAGGCCAGGGTCAGCTGGGGTCAACCCTGAGCTCCATGTGGTGCTACTGCTTTAAAACGCCGCGTACAGTCCAGGCCAGCTAGGGACTCCCATCTGGCCGTGGGCTGCACATGACATTTCAAATTGGCAGTGTGGCATGGAACTCACAGTCTGGTCCCGGGCTCCACACAGCGCTGCTGCTTTGAAATTCCATCCTCCCGCTGCCTCTTTCTGATAGAGGCAGCAAGGTGGGGGAAGCGACTAGTCGACTAGCATGTCGACTAGTTGCTCACATCCCTAAGCGTGAGTGTTGCAATTGTGCACATCAGGCTTCTAACTAGATAGTAATTTTAATAATATTGAGCCTGATCTTTGGACAAGAATCTGTCAATCCACAAAGTGGTAATCAGAATTCTTTGGTAATCAATATAATTAATACATTCAACTATAATTAATACATAAACCTTACTAATCCCCCCCCCCCAATTCCACAAGAGGAAGGCTTCTGTGTGGACCCCCACCAACGGACGTAACGAAAGTCTTGATTTCTACATCAACTGCTTTCTCAAACGCGCTCAAGCTGACATTATCAGTAAACAACAACATATAACATACAACTTCAGTCATGCAGAACGCAATGCTATCCACAGCCTCAAAAACAATCCTAACATCATAATCAAAGAGGCCTACACAGGAGGCGCTGTTGTCATCATGAACAGGACAGATTATGAACAGGAGGCGACAATATCAGATTCTACAAGCCTCTCTCCTGTGACCCCACTAAGGAATACCAGAAAAACCTAAAATACGCAAACCTGGTAATCCCGGATGGCCCATCATCTCAAGCATTGGCACACTCACCACAGGATTATCTGGCTATATTGACTCCCTCCTCAGACGCTATGGTACCAGCACTCTTAGCTACCTCCACAACACCACTGATTTCCTGAGGAAACTTCAAACCATCAATAATCTACCTGAAAATTCCATCCTGGCCACTATGGACATAGAAGCCCTTTACACCAACATTCCACATGAAGATGGATTACAGGCCATCAGAAACACCATCCCTGATAACACCACTGCACATCTGATTACAGAGCTCTATGACTTTCTCCTCACACACAATTACTTCCAATTTAGAGACAATTTGTATTTCCAAGTCAGCAGCATGGCCATGGGCATTCACATGGCACCATGATATGCCAACATCTTTATGGCTGACCTTGAACAACGTTTCCTCAGCTCTCACCCCCTAACACCCTACTTTACTTACGCTACATCAATGACATCTTCATCATATGGACCCACGGAAGAGAGACTTTTGAAGAATTTCACAAGGATTTCAACAACTTCCACCCTACCATCAACCTCAGCCTGGATCAGTCCACACGAGAAATCCACTTCCTGGACACTACAGTACAGTTAAATAATGGACAAATTTCCACCACTCTATACCGGAAACTCACCGACCGCTACACTTACTTTCATGCCTCCAGCTTCCATTGCAGACACATTTCTCGATCTATTGTATACACCCAAGCCCTAAAATACAATCGGATTTGGTCCGATCCCACAGGCAGAGACAAACACCTATGGGATCATTATAGAATATTCCTAAAACTGAAATACCCACTTAGAGAAGTGGAAAAAAAACAGATTGACAGAGCCAAAAAAGTACCCAGATGTGTACTTCAAGACAGACCCAAAAGAGAAAATAACAGAATTCCACTTATTACATATAGTCCACAGTTCCAAACCCCTCCAACGCATTATACACAATCTACAACCCATCTTGGAAAATGATCCCTCACCCTCAGAGGTCTTGGGAGAAAAGCCTATTATCGCTTACAGACAACCCCCCAACCTGAAACTAATTCTTTCTGGTTACTATGCCACACAACCACATAATAAGCATCCTGCAACCCAGCCCTGCAACCAGCCACAGTGCCAACAATGCCCACATATCTATACAAGTGAATTCATCACTGGAGCCGACAACATAAGCTACCAAATCAAAAGGTCATTTGACTGCACATCCAGCAATTTGATCTATGCCATCAAATGCCAGCAATGCCCTACTGCTATATATATTGGACAAACTGGACAGTCCGTACGGGAAAGAATCAATGGACACAAATCAGATCTAGGTAAAGGGAACATACAGAAACCTGTTGGGGAACACTTTAATTTACCTAATCACAGTTTAAAAGATCTTCAAGTGGCTGTCTTGTCACAAAACAATTCTACTAGCCAAATACACAGAGAGGTGTGGGAATTACAATTTCAACCGCAAGTTCAATTCTCATGCTAATAGCCTCAGTCGTGATGAGCAGGGCTCGACAATCTATATAATCTACTCCCTTGTGGCAAGTAGATTACATCCCAGAAGAGCCGGGTTCGGGCGATGCGCATGCGCAGAACGCCTGACAGCGTGGCTGGTGAGCAGGGCTCGCCGCGGCTCGGTGAGCCCTGGTGATGAGGGATGGTTGGGACCAGTGCTTTTTTTGTGTTGGTGCTGCCCGATACGCAGTACCGGCACCTCCAGATGCAGTACCAGCACCTCCAGTCAGAGCTCAAGAACTTTTCCCCTGGAGAACCAACACTTTTTTTTGTTTTGTTTTTTTTAAACAAAAATAGCACTGGTTGGGACATTATCAACCTAACATTCAAAGAAGGTGCAAACAGCTCTTTGTGTAGATTCCTGTTATTGCCTTTGATTCTTATCGGCTTCATTTTAATACCTAATCTTCAGGTGCTTACTGATTCCCAGTTCTGCCTTCCTGTTTTTCCCTTTGATATTTCCATACCCTCTGATCCTTGTTTCCTGCCTCACTCCTTTTTTTTCCTCCTCCCTCCTCCCCTATTTATTTCGGATCTGAACATCCTAAACTCAAAACTCCAGTCATCTGAAGAAGTGGGCTGTGCCCATGAAGCTCATGACACCATCAACATGTTTTGTTAGTCTATAAAGTGCTACAAGACCATTTGTTGTTTAAATTCATCCTGTACAGACTAACTCGGCTACCCCTTGACGCTACATAAACTATATTACAGTGTTTCTCAACCTTTTTTTATAAAGTACCCCTTTTTTAAAAAAGTACCCCCTTAAAAAAAATAAGTACCTACAGTTTTCAGAAACACACAGTTTTTTTCTACCATTGCAACACATTTGTTTAAACAACTTAAATCTTAGCAGGGCGGGAGATTAAATTTTTGGGTGTAAAAAGTACAAAAATAATAAAGTGCTGTAAAACTTAAAACAAAAATTCAGTTTTCTACAAATTTCAGTTGTGTTGATGTACCCCCCAGACTTCTCTCGAGTACCCCTAAGGGTAATCGTTCCACTGGTTGAGAAACACTGGTTAGGCTACCGAACTTGAGTCATCTTTTATTTAATTTGCTTTGTGAAGATACTTTGTGAAACCTTGACCCTCACTGAAATCGATGGACAATTCCATATATGTCACTCAAGCCAAGAATATTCCAACCTCCTACTTTTGTTTTTATGCAGAATTACCCATACAGTCAGTTTTAAGTGTGTGTTTTAAAGTGGAGTTGCAGTGGAAGTAATTATATGTTCAAACAGATCACATTTTATTTTGTAATCAAGATAATATTAGAAACAAGCTTAATATAGAGACCTTGTCAGAACATTTCATTACCTATTTATCCTCCTCTTTCTTTCTTCATAAAAGGATTATTTACCCCCATATCAAAGTGTTTCCATGTGCTTGAATATGAGTACTACTGCATCTCTTCTACAGCTCCAACTTAGAAGTAGGAACTAAATGTAAATATCTTCTGCAGTAAAGCAAAATAATACATCTGTATTCAGTTTACATTTTATCTGAATGGTGTTGGAGAGCATGAAGGACATGTACCAAAATCTTTAGATTTAGGGGGACGAATGTCCCCACAATTATTTTTGCGTTTCTACAATTGGATTTAATACATGTTTTTAAAAAAACAGAAATACAAGTTGAACCTTTCTGGTCTGGCAACATCCGTGGTCCGACATTATTTTAGTTAGCCAGATGTCCAATTACCATGGATGTGGCCAAGATTCTTGTGGCCCCATAAAGTTTGTTTCTAGCTGCAGTCCTGACTCTGTGTCCTGTGCTGTTGTTTAGCTCTAGTTTACCCCTCGATGTCTTCTGGAGCCCAGTAAGACGTGGAAATGTTGGTAATGCTACTAGACAATATTGACCTCTCCTGGTTCAGCAAATTCTCTGGTTCAGCACTGGTCAGGTCCTGAGGGTGCCAGACTAGAGAGTTTCAACCTGTAGATAGGTTTTGTTTGCTTTGTTAAATAAATGGTTTCTCTCTCTCTCTGTTTTCTAAGATAAACTTCTTTAAAATGGGTTCAGAAAATCTTACTGAGCAGCTGGAAGAATTTTTAACCAATATTGGCACAAGTGTACAAAAGTAAGATTTGTTCTTATTTAATGGTATCCTTAATGCCTAATATTGTCTTCACTCATTTTCTTTGAGTTTGCCTACTGCTATATCATCTCTATTAATAACACATGTATGCTATGCTATATTAGTGTTCGCAGGGAAATGGACTGTGAGGTAGAAACCATGCAGCAGACCATAGAAGACTTGGAAGCAGCCAGTGATCCATTATATCTACCTGATCCTGACACAACAAAATTTCCTGTCCATAGAAATCTAACACGGAAAGCTGGCTATCTTAATGCAAGGAAGTAAGCTACCTACTATTATTTAAAAATGTCAGAAGAACTTTCCTCTTTTAAAAAGAAAATCCTATATTGGATAGAAAAGTGATATTTATAAGAACTGGTCTATTGGACTGTAAACATTTAATTGGTCAAACTGAACAAGGCACAGTGGAGCTTGACATGCTTCCTTTCTTTGTATTATCCTCACATGATAGATTTGAATTGTGGATTAGTTGGCATTAATTTCTGGGTTTAATAATTGGTCCACCTATTAATACATTATGCATTATTTATTCAGTGATTTTTTAAAGGAAAGGTATGTGTTGCTAATGCGATGGAGACACTGAAAGAGAGAGAGATCAGGTGACTTCCCCAGAGTCACAAGAACCTACTAGTCAGGAATAGAGCTAAACCTCCTGATTTCCACCCAGTTAGAGAAATTATGCTCTTTTATTAAACTTAGTTCCCTAGATATTTGTGCCTACATAAGAAATATAGAGATTATGTATATGTTCAATATATGTTTATTAGATAGCAATTGCATAAAAAGTCAGTATTTGAAGATTAATACTATATTATGTTGCTCATTATCTATGTAAAATATAACTTTAGGATAAAAGTTTGGATTACAGTAGAATAAGGGTTTGTACTTTTGAAATATAAGGAAAACATATTTTGCATGATACTAAACAGACTTTTGTAAATATGCAAGACAGTTTAAAGGAGTGCTTTTTACCCACTGTAAGGAGATGTGGTTATTCCACATATGTAAAGACAACCTATTGGTTTTACAGTTGGTTAAAAATTATTTGAAACTATAAAGTTGTATGTTCCCAGTTTCTATTGTGGTCTGTATGTTTGGAGAACTTTATAAAAATCAGACTAATTTTACAACAAAAACCTAAAGGCAGAAAAATCAAACTATTTAATGTTAGCAGCAAAAAACTAAAGTACTTCCTTGAATTTGAACTATGAATTATTTTAATAGGCTAACTTTTCTAGCTTATGTTGAAGTGAGAAGACCTGTACAAAACAAGAAAGATAAAGTTGCAGTGTTTGGTATTATCAGCGCAATACCCAGTTTATTTATTATGATATGCCTCTTGTATAGATCTGCAGAGGTTGTATGCTCTTACAGTCTCTTCCTGTGAATCAGTGAAATAAAATGGATGGAAAGCGTCACGGGGTTCTCTGCCCGTGCCCCCTATGGGGCGGATTGATCAGTCTCCCCACCCCGCAAGTTCCAGTGCTCCCTATCTGGGGGGTAAATATGGCCCAGTGGCCGAGTCTCTACTGCCCCTTGTCTGGGGTAAATATGGCCCAAAGGCCAAGGCTACGTCTACACTACAGAGGTTTTGCGCAAAAATGGTTGTTTTTGTGCAAAAAACTTGGGGAGCGTCAATACAAGCATGTTCTTGCGCAAGAAAAAGTACAGTAAATCGTAAGAACACAGGGCTTTTTGCGCAAGAGTTATTCCTCTTTCTACGAGGAATAAGCCTTTTTGCGCAAGAGAGCTTTCATGCTGCCATGGATGCTCTTGTGCAAAAGCACATGGCAGTGTGGATGCGCTCTTGTGCAAGGACTTTTTGCCCAAGAACTCTTGTGCAAAAAGTTCTTGCACAAGAGGCCTGCAGTGTAGACGTAGCCCAAGTCTTCATTGCCTCGTGTCTGGGGGTAAATATGGCCCAGCGACCTGGTCTTTACTGCCCCCTGTCTGGGGGTGAGTATGGCCCAGCAGCCAAGTCTCTAGTGCCCCGTCTGGGGTAAATATGGCCCAGTGGCAGAGTCTATAGCTTTCAAGAATTGCTCCCCTCTCAGGGGTGCACAGGTACGGGGGCTGGGCCCACCCGCTCCACTGGGCCCCAGCCCAGGGCCCTAACAGCAGTGGGTGGCTCCCACCACTGGCTCCTATTCCCTGACCTGGGCTACTTCCTACTCTGGCCTTCTGGCCAATGGCATCCCCACCTGGATCAGCAAAGGCTGTGGTGTCAGTTGCTGTGGCTGGCATGGCAGCTGCGGTTGGTGTGGTGGCGACGACTGCAGATTGCAGCTGCTGTGGCAGTGATTGCAGCAGCTCAGGCAGTGCAGTGGCCTCGGCTGGCACAGCAGCAGCAACTGTTGCAGCGGCTCCAGCTGGTCCCAGCAGGGTAACTGATCCTCTGCTCAGACAGGAGCTCCTTCCCCTTCCCTGGCCAGCCCAGAATGAGCTGCTCCTGCAGCCTTTATACTGCCTCTGGAGTTGGAGCATGCCCAGCAGGGCTGCGAGGGAGGAGTCTTCCCAGCCCAGTAGGCCTGGCTAACCCTGCCTTGGCCAGTGCGGGGTTGATACACCCCGTCTCAGAAAGTGATAGGTCCTTAGTTGGCTATGTTATATTAATACTTGACATCTAAATTAAATCTTCTCAGTGGATTAAAACAATTCATTGTTATTGTTAAAGAATTCTTGATCCTACAAGTTGAAGCTCTCTAAACTGCGTAGTCCTGTAGCACCTTAGGCCATGTCTACACTACAGAGAAGGTCGAAGCAGCTTCAGTTGATCTTCCAGGGTTCAAATCAGTGGGTCTAGTTCGAATTCGAATTGAGAGGGCATTCCCGTCGACGCCATAGTCCTGCTCCTGCAGGCCATGTCTCCACTACAGAGACGATCAAAGCAGCTGCAGTTGATCTTCCGTGGTTCGAATTAGTGGGTCTGGTGAAGACATGCTAATTTGAACTGAGAGGGCGCTCCTTTTGATCCTGGTAGTCCTGCTCTTACGAGGAGTAAGGTAAGTTGAAGTGGGAGTGTGCTCCCTTCGACTTCCTGAGGTGTGGACAGCACCAGAATTCGACTGAAGATTCTTGGACTTAAGCTAAGCAATTTGTGTGGTTGGATGGAGTTGTGTATTTTAATTTGAATGTATCCCCTAGTGTAGACCTAGCCTTAGAGACTAACATATATATTTAGTATCATAAGCTTTCCTGGGCAGTACTTAGATCCTCAGATGAGCAGTGGGTTTTGACCTCAAAAGCTCAAGATACTAATTATATATATATATATATATATATATATATATATATATATATATATATATAACATATATATGTTAGTCTCTAAGGTGCTACAAGACTACTGGTTGTTATAGAAGTTATAGACTAACACAGCTACCTCTTTGAGACTCTCTAAACCAGGATCTCTGGTCCGGTAACATCTATGGTCCCTGGTGGAGGGCTGTACTGTGGCTGGGAGCCCTACAACCGAGCTGGAGCCTAGTAGCAGGGCTGCCTTGTGGCAACAAAACCAGGAGCCTGGCAACAGGGCTGCCGCCCAGTAGTGACACTGCTTGGCAGGGTCAGGAGGCAGTGGGACGGTCCATTGGTGGGGCAAGAGTCCAGCAGCAGGGCTGGAAGCCTGGGAATACAACCAGAAGCTTAGCAGCCCCTCTGCTGCCCAATAACAAAATTGGAGCTGAACAGCTGGGCGGCACCTGGTACCAGGCAGGACTGGGAGGCAGCAGGGCTGCCCAGCAGTGAAGCTGCGAGCTTGGGAGTGACGCTGCCGCCCAGCAGTGCAACCAGGAACCCAGCAGTCCCTTTGCTGTCTGGTGGAACTGCCTCGAGGGGCCAGATGGCAGCAAGGCTGTCCGGCGGGGCTGGAGCCCAACAGCAGGGCTGCTGCTTGGCTGTGCAGCTGAACCCCGGCTACAGGGCTGCCATGCGGTAGTGCAGCTGGCTGACAACACCAGGAGGAAGCGGGGCAGCCTTGTGGGTCCAGAAGCCCAGTGCGTGGAGGGGCTGGCAGCGGGGGGAAGCCATCCTGTAGGCTGGCAATCAGGCAATGGTTGTAGGGGGCTGATGGTGGCAGCGGTAGGCACAAATGATCTCTCCTCTTTTGGCAAAATCCCTCATCCGGGACTGGTTAGGTCCTGAGGTGCTGGACCAGTAAAGAAGAAAGGAGATTTGTTGATTTTTTTATTTTATTTTATTTTTTTGTGATCCATATAAAACACAACTATTTTAATCTTTACTTCTAATTAAATTGTTTATGACTAACAGTTGGCTAGTGTATCAGTTTTACATAATTTGCTGTATAACTGTAGGCTGTTTAAACTTGTTTAATTTGAGGTAAAAGAGTTCAAATTGTGAAGAAACCAGCTCAGTTGTATAAATTGTTAGCTCTGAGTGAAAATCTTTTGGGTTTTATTTTCATAAGATTTGGAGGTCTTATTTTTCTTATCTGTCCCGTGTTTTTCTAATTTATAAGTCTGGTTTAAACATGTATTCGACTAAATCGGAGTCTTTTTTTTTCTTGTTTTAGTAAGACTGGTCTGGTGTCTTCCACCTGGGACAGACAGTTTTACTTTACTCAGGGTGGAAACCTAATGAGTCAGGCAAGAGGTGATGTAGCTGGAGGACTTGTCATGGACATAGACAACTGTTCCGTGATGGCTGTGGACTGTGAGGACAGAAGATACTGCTTTCAGATAACATCTTTTGATGGCAAAAAGTTAGTATTCATTCTTATGATAGTGTTATCTTAAAAGTTAGTATTCATTCTTATGATAGTGTTATCTTAAATGATACTATGCTTATTATCTGGAAAAAAGACATTTCAATTTTGAGTAGTTAAAATTTGAGCGGGTGTATGTTTTTGTATTATTTATAAAAATGAACCGTACAAACTGTCTTTTTTTTCTTCACCGTATCATAAACAGCCACACGAAGCTACTGATGATAGGTTGGAATAATCAATTCCCATAACAGCTTCATAACCATAAAGTGATTATATTAGATGAAAATATAGGTTATAGGTTATTCATTATGCAAACTGTGTGCACCTCACTTTTTATTTGGATAATTCGAAAACACCTGCACTGAAATCTGAATATGTATTGAGAGACTCAGAGTGCTAGCATGTCAGAGAGCTTTCCATATATTGTTGGAGAAATGCTTTTGGAATTTAACTAACAACAAGAGGCTTATCATTATAAATATAGTGTACTATGGTAAGCATGTTTATTAGTATTACTCATGTTTGTCTAGTTCTAAATAACTGAGATGTCAAACATATTTTAAAAATGGTTGCAATTTTTGCTAAGGGATGGTCTGTTCAAACATCTAGCATTCACCAGAAACATCAAAATCTTTCCATACAGCTTTAAGTGTAACCTCTTATTTCTGATGTCTATAGGCTAGACTGTCAGGCATGAAACACAGTCCTGGATGCTCAGAAAATGAGCTGTTGATTTGTGTGTGATATCTGTGAGATGAAACTTGAAAATTACTTTTAAATAAGATTTGAACACAGCCTTATGTCTTAGTAATGCAATTTCATTCTAAAGAGAATATGCATATTTTAACACATTTAACCATAACTTATTACAAAAATCCATTATACAGGTACATGGTGCATTCTATTAGAAATGTAAATATTCTGCAATAAATTGGTGATAGAGATAATGAAGTATAAAGTACTCTTGCATTTCCAACATTCAACCTTAGAACAATACCATTAAGCAGAGCGGTGGTATAGAGCATGTTGTTAGAATTGAATTCCCATTGCCGTTTGAACAGTAAAAGATTTTGATTCTGCTATAACACATTCTGCTAACCTATGAGACCACTTAAATAATTATTATACATTTTTATAATAGACTAACTTTTCATGTTTAAAAAAATCTGCATAATAACTTGCCTTGATGTTTATCCATGGTTATTCTTTTAAACTTGCACACAAGGATGTGAAAGTAATCTGAATAACTTTAAATGCTTTTATGAAGTGCTTTCCAAAACCCTTTATCAAAAACTTTGAAACGATGTTTTTGTATCTCTATGATGGCCTGATTTTTACATAGAAATAGTATTTCTTGTTTCTTCAGTTAAATCTAGTTTCCATTTAATATATATGCATAGCTCCCTGTATTATTAGTACAAGTTACAGGCATATATCAAAGGGAAAATGTACCTCCAGATAAAAAAGATATTTTAGGATCTTTTTTTCCAAATAAGTGGGCCTGAGAATTTTTTTGTTCTCTCATCTTTCAGATCTTCAATCTTACAGGCAGAGAGTAAAAAAGATTATGAAGAGGTAAGCTTATAGCAAGTGTGTGTTAAGAGGTGTTTTCTGATAAATCATTATTGACACTAAATATTTGTTACCTAGGAGACCCAAAAGTGAAGACTGACCGGAAGATTTCTTCTACTCATTGTCTCTACCCTGGAAAAAATTCTGTGCCAGCAAAAATGATTGTCAGTGGGCAATAGGTTTAACTGGGAGGAAAAAATAGCCAGTGAAATCATTGGCAATAAGGAAAACTAAGTGTTACTGAACATTTTTTGTGGGGATGGCAAAAGGGGTACTGTATGGTTTTTTACTTAGGGTCCGCTAAGTATAGAATAGAAAGCAAAGGAAATATCCAGAGTACCTTGCTGCAAATGAAGAGGAAAACCATGTCCAAACTTTGTTGTTTAAAAAGAGCTCACTCAAAAGATCATAGAATTAATATTGTAAATATCATGCTCTTTTAGTAGCTTTAGAAATCAGTTAAGAAGCAAGCACAGGATCATGCATCCTTGACAAGCTCTGAGGCTGAATATAGAAAGGTATTTAATGCTTTCAGCATCTACTACAGGAATGGGCAAGAGAGACTCTGCGGGCTGGATGCAACCCACCAAGTGGGTTGATCCAGCCTGATGCCCTGCCCCTAGGCCCTGATAGTTTGGGGGCAGGGAGAGTGTGTGAAGTCTCCTTCTGCCACCAGGGGCACGCGACATCTAGAAGAAACTGCCACCTGTTCAGAACAACTGGCATTTCTCTCTAGGCGCTGGGGGGCAAAAACTTCACATGCTTCCCTGACCCCCAAGCTAATCAGGGTCTGTTGGTGGGGGAGCGCAGAAGCCCTGTCCCTTCTGCCTGAGACTCCACCCCTTCTGGGGCAGTCCAGGGCCACTTAAAAAATTTGTGAAGTGGCCCCCCCCTTTAAAAATTATTGCCCACCCCGATTTACTAGGAAGACTACATGTCTCACTGCCCTCTGCTGGGTGATCAAACAAATACATGTTTCAAACTAAAACCAAATGTTTGTTGTCTTTTTGGCTGCATTCAACACTCACTGTTCTGTAAGAGTTGAGGTTGCCTGATCCCCCTTGCAGCAAGAAGGCACTGATACAGGTGCCACTGATCACTCTTTCAGTGAAAATCCACTCTTGTTGGAGGTGATTTATTAACATACAGACTTCAAACCTACCCAGTGATAAAGTCTTCGCCATTCTGGGGCTAAACAGTAATCCCACATAATTCGTGTTCCTCCCTCCCGGGCGTTTCTCTTTAAATCCAGTCAGGGCTTTGCCCAGTATCCGTGGGCCTCTTAGGTTCTTTCAGAATCCTCTCCTTTAGACAGAACTGACTCCAAGGTAATTCCCCAGAACTGTTCTTTTAGATTTTCAGCAGCAGCACTTGGCTTCCACTATCAGGGGACTTTTAGCCCTACCCAAAGAACTTCCAACAGTTTTTTCCCTTCATCTGGGGGATTTGGTAGTTCCCATTGGCTGCCTCTGCTGAAACTTTCTCATTCCAGGCAGTTCCTCTTCTCTAGCCTAGAGAGGGCCTGCAGAGATGCCTTTCCTTTCTCTACTCTGAACTCCTTTGTGTGAAGCGCCACATCCCTTCATAGCTAGGATTGGTAGGTAATTGAGTTGCCCTCAGATGGAACCAGGTGAGCTAAATAGCCTTTCCTGAGAGACAGCTAATGAGTCTCAGGGAACTGGTCCCATTCCCTCTTCAAGAGGCCAGGCCCCCTATGACACTTTAAAACAACTTTTCTTTCAAAATGGAAGGTAAATCTGACATGCATTGTAGTTGCCCATACATGCGGTTAACCCACTGGAAAATTGGTCAGTGTTCATATTCAGTGCCAACATTTTCAGGTGTCTAAAGTACAGATGCAGAAAGAATGCAGACGCCAATGAATGGAAGTTCACATCTTTTCCCTAAATGTTTTAATTTAGAAGGTTTTTTTAGATGTGAAAATAGAAATTGTTTAGTTGATGTACTACAAACATAAAATCTAATTGTTATGAATAACTCTGAGCTAACAAAGGAGGTACTCTGTGATATAATTTAGATTTCATTTGGGCGTATTTCTCCCTCTTTTAGATCAGAAAACTGAAAGCATCTGTTGGAAAACTACTAAGATGAAGTATATTGACCAGTAACATTTCACTAAATTCTTGACTTTATTTAGGGTTTTCCAGAAACTCTGCAGAGCAAATTTGATGAATGACTTTAAATATTCGCTAAATAAATATGTGTTATCTTGCATTCATTATTATAGAATTTCCCGATGCAGAAATAAAAAACTTAACATTTGTAAGTTTTTTGACTTCTATAATATAAGTTTGGACAGACAGTTAAATCATGCCACTCTGCATTGTTGCTGAATGTAGAGTGCAATCATCACTACTGTGAAACATAGCTAAAAATACTCACATGTAAAATTAATCAGTTATTTTTTTAAAGAGATTGTTTTTTTTGTTTTTATTTTTTTGCAGTAGAGTTTTTTGCTAAGACACCCAATTGATTCAGCTCTGCTCCCTTAGCTCCCATCACTTTTTCCAACATCTGAACTCATAACCGTTTCCCCCTGCATGCCAAAGACATGAGGGGGAGCTTGTAGCCAGCTTCTGCAGCTCATTTTCCTAGCTGCTGGAGCATCTGCTTCTGCACCGTGCCATGCTGGTGTAGTGGTCAATTGCAGAAGAACTTTGTATGTACTACACTTCTAGCAACAAGGTGGATTATAACTTGGGCTCCATGGAACAGTTCAGGCAGTGTGTATTGTAATCCAATTTACTCCCCCTTGCAGGGCAAAGTTGATAAATAAAAGGCAGCAGCAAGCAGGTTGCAATAAAGCAGAGAGATAGAAAACAAAATACCAGTGCTGGTTGCAATAAAATAGAATATTTCATCGTAGACATACTACATGTTATAGCATCTTGGGAAAAATAAAGTACATAACTTTGTGGCCATGCAATCATGGAATTCACAGGATACCAATTGTTTTTCACAATTCAAAGCCACAGTTTTCAGCAGTCTCTAGAAGATGCTGCTCCATCAGTTTACAGTCTTTCTAGAATTTTTGTTAATGATAACTGATATTCTGGAGGCAAATTCTGCTATTTGGAGTGAATTTCATAGCAAATTCAGTGAAATACATAGGCCCTGGTGTGTCACTTCTTAAAGATACATTAAATGCGAAGAGGTGGTGGGGAAAATAGTTAAGATATCTAAAAAGAATTTTAAAACTATGATATACTTATTAATGCTTCTTATTTTTTCTTTTAGTGGATATGTACAATAAACAACATCTCTAAACAGATATATCTAAGTGAAAACCCTGAGGTAACTTTGATCATTTATTTTATAATACCGAAAACTAACTCAAAGCAATACATTTAAATTTGATACATATTCATTTAAAGAGATTTCTTAGATCTGATTTTGTACTGGTTGAACCTCTTTAGTCCAGCACTCTCTGGTCCGACAACATCCATGGTCTGAAATGATTTTAGTTAGCCAGTTATCTATTTCTGATGGGTGTGACCAACTTTCCTGCAGTCCTATAAAGTCTGTTTAACAGCACAGAACACAGAGCTAGGACTGGTGGCTGTATTTAGGTCTAATTTACCTCTACATGTTTTCTAAGAGCTCAGTAAGTAGTGTAAGTATTGGTCATGCTTCTAGACAATATTGACCTCTCGTAGTTTGGCAAATTCTCTGGTTCGGCACTGGTCAGATTCCCAGGCTGTTGAACTGCAGAGGGTCAACCTGTAGTATAAAATTAAGTTGAATGCTTCTTATATCTTAGACTGCAAGCTTTTTATAGCAGGAAACATGTAATTTTGTTTTGTAAATCGGTGTGTGTATTAGCAGCATTATCAATGTTTATAAGCAAGTAATACACACTTCTTCCAGAGTAACGTAGCATAGTAACTGTATAGGAAGGAAGCCATGCATAGGGCTAATCAGATTGGTGTTGATTATTCAGTAGATGGCAAAATATAATTCTTGTTATTCAGAGGTTTTGGAGGACACCCAAAATCTTAGTAAATTAGAGTAATTGGTTGAACAAATGCTTCTTCCTTGTAGTGCCCACTGAAGTCAGGCATGACTTTAGTTCTTTGGGTTTGAGAATAAATGTGATCAGTTCATGAGTTTAAAGTACAATATTGCTTTTTTGTGTTCTTGCTATCACATAATGTCAGTACTTTAATGAAATCTGTTTGAAGGAGAAACGCTCTGGAAGTATTATTTAAATGAAAGTTTAGGGTGGGCTTTTCAAAGGTATCAAGGAAATTAGATGCCTGGTTCTCAATGACTTTCAGTGGGAGTTGCACACCTAACTTCAGTCAAATATTATTTAATCTTAAATATGTAATAATGTGTGCTTTTATCATGGAATTAACAGGATTAGTTTCTTGAAGGAGATAAACATGAAAGAAAGTATACAGATACAAACTTCTCACGAACCATCTTTACAGCATTAAGAAGGCTATGTCCAAATGTTACATAAAAAGAGCCCTGAAAATCCACAGATTATGTCCGTTGGTATCTTCATCTGCGGATGTGGATGCAGATATCCATGGCTCATTTTTACAGATACAGATGTGGATGCAGATACAAAATTTTGGTATCCACATAGGGATCTGTGTAAGCCAAGGACAAAATTCATGATGTCTTTTGTGTTGACCGATGCTAGCCAGTTTTGGGTTATAGGATGCAAACTCTAAATTTTGGACGTCAGTAGCCAGATTTTTTCAAAGAAGGCCTCTGAGGGCATATCTACACTAGGAAATTATTTTGAAATAACTTATTTTGAAAAAATAACTCTCAAAATAACTATTTTGAAAAGTATGTTCACTCTACAGGGAAGCCTTGAAATTAGTCTGAGGCAGGCTTACTTAATGTGGATGCACTACATCAGTATAGAGCCCCAGGAAGCACGGGGGAGTAATTACTTTGAATGACTCCAGGGAGTAGCTATTTCGAAATAGCAGCAGTGGAGCATCCATACCACCACTGTTTGGAATTAAGCGTTATTCCTCATGGAAAGCAGAAGTTATTATCTTGAAATAACCAGACTTTTATTATAGTAGGATTGTTTTTCAAACAGTTGGTGTTGGAGACAGCCCATTTAATATAATTGCATGCCTCATTTAAAAAATTGAATACACAAAAATTTCCTCTGTTAGCAAGATTCTGTGTATTATATAGTTAGTGTAATCATTACAATTAAACACTTTCTAGTTCATTTGAAAATTTTGCCTTGTTTTTTGTAAAAGAAATCGAGCTTTCAGAAGTGCAATAAACAAGCTCCATTACCTTCTGAAAAAAGGTGACAATGCCATAATGTGTATCTGACATGATTCATTAATCACAAATATTTACATATGCTCAAATTTCATGTACAGGTTACTGAGAAATACAAAGTTCTCTCTGCATTTTCACACATTGCTATTTTGTAAGTGAACTGATGGATCTTGTGCATCCTTTTGGATGACTTTTTGCAGCAGTTATCCCTCTGTACCTCCCACTAGGTTTGCTTAATTCGGCAATTTTATATTGTCTCTACCAAAAGTCTTTTATTGGAATTCACAGCATCCTAAAACAAATGTGTAAAATGAAAAATACCCAGCTGGAAATCTGCATGAAGAGGATAGAAAAACTAATGGAAGTGTTTTATTGTCGTGATTGATAGGTTCCATGTATAGTTTATCCTATTGCATGTGAATAAAACTTAAACTGAAAATTCTAAATTGAGTTTGGAGAAAATGTTTTCAGTTACTTTTTTTCTTTTAATTATCTAGGAAATTGCTGCACGTGTAAATCAATCCGCTCTGGAGGCTGTCACCCCATCTCCTTCCTTTCAACAGAGACATGAGAGCATGCGGCCAATAATGTACATTACAGAATAGTTGGTCACTTTAAAAGCACATTTCTAATTGGTGTCTGGTTAAGGATCCTAAATAAAATGATTTTCAGAAGAGGTTTCAGTTGTCTACAATGACTTCTAAAGTCTTTAATAGGATAAAAATAAGTTCTTTGACAATGTGGCAAATATGTTTTTGATATTTTAATGCATTATTAATAAATAAAAGATCTAGCAGCATATCTAGTTTTTCTACATTACCTTTTAAGCCATGTGGCTAGTTTTTTGGCTTTTCACCATTTTGATTCAATTTTCCCTGTTTAACAACTGATATCAGACTATACAGCCATATGATATTTCACATTCCAGTATGCTGGTGCCATATTAGTGATAAAAGAAAGTAGAATATGATTGAATTTGAACCTGGACTATATTTCTTTTTACTGTGAACTGATAGTATTGTTTGTCTTAAATTTCTTTTAATATTTGTCTTGTTTTATTTTTCCCAAGTTTCATAATATTACATATATGTCCTCAATAGAGTCATTTGTTATCTGTCAGCTTATATCTCTTTTTTGTTTTATGTTTAGACATTCTCGTCCTCTGACAGCTCGCACTAATAGCTCTGGGTCTCTGGGATCTGAATCAGCAGCTTTATCAGCACTTTCCTTGGATTCCCTTGTTGCTCCTGACACACCTATACAATTTGATATAATTTCTCCAGTTAGTGAAGATCAGCCTGGTCAGGCAAAAACTTCAGGGCAGTTGGGCAGGTAGGAGAAGCAGTGGGAGAAACATTTTGTATTTGTCTGTTTTAACTGTATCCAGCTTTTATCAGCATGTATCAGCAACTCTGTCCATGTATATTTTCTTTACATTGACTTTTTTGTCACAAGTACATCTAGAACAGTATTTTTATCACACATAATTGTGATAAAGTATTTAGTGCAGTAGATTCAAGATGTAGTTTTTTTCAGTTTTGCAGCAGCTTTTCTCACCCTGTTTTAACCGCTGATGCTTCACAATCATTTGGATTTAAAAAGTATATTTTCCTTTCCTATTGCTTGCTTGCTCGGCACCTTGGGTATTTCCTCTTGGAAACTCAAGAGAAATTTAGTAGCCCTGCCTCCAGATGATGATGGCATACTGATGACATTCTTCCTAAACTAAAAGGTGAGTGAAAATGATCTAGGCTTCTAGAGTAATCTTACAGGTTGAGAATCCTTACAGTTCTCCCAAAATATAAAACAGCTTCTTTTTCCTGCTTGTTTTTGTTCATTTTATTTTCCCACTCAAATTTAGATGCCTGATAAGATACCATACATTGCCTTTACAAAACTGTATGTACAAAATTCAGGTATTAATCTTGTTTGTTGATAGTAGATCCCATTCATCTGAGGGAAACTGAAAATATTGTGTGATTTCAGTCAGTTATGAGAGTTTTTTTACAAAAATATTTAAGTTGTGTGTTGTGTGATCCCATGTTGGAATGCCTACTATGAGACTGAAGCAACTTAGAGCTCACACAGACAAAACAGTTAAAATGATGTGATGTACAGTATTCCACTCAACTCATTTTTGACAGTTTCATTTTCCCTTTGTGATAGAAGAATAATCAGGCTTTAAAATCAGATTTTGTACAACATCTTAATTAAAATAGGTTCAAAAGACCTGAGCTTAGGCAATGAAAAGCATAATAGTGTATCTAAGACTCGTATCAAAGATAATTGTTCTGTCATATAAATTTATGATTTTTGTCCCAGGTGGGAGAGATTATCTAGAGAAGCAGACAGTAGTTCCCTAAAAAGATTTTTAAAAAAACCTACTACATTTGGTATGGGTTAGCAGTGTGCTTTATGTGTTTTAGTATCATTATCACAATACTTCTTTTAAAAAATCATCACTGAGTTTCAGGTACAAATATGATGTACATCTATTAGGTGATTTTTTTAAAAACATTGTATTAGACTACAGAAAGCTTAGAATTTACTCTCTCCATTAGGGATGTATTAGTGTAGTCAATTAACCAATAAACAGATAAGCAAAAGTTTATAGATTAATGCAATAGACTACATGCTTTGCTCTTTCACCCCCCCTCCCCCCCAACCTGCCAGTACATTTTTAGCAGGCTGACAAGCAGCCCAGCTCAGTCCTGGCTCGCACCGGGTCCAGGACCTATCCCTGCTATGGCTCTGCATTTGAAGTGTAATAGGAGCCTGGCAGGCAGGCAGCCCAGTTCAGTTCCAGTTTGTGCCGGGTCCAGGAGCTCAGCCCCTCCCTTGGACAGGTGCTGCTGCCACCCTGTGCTGCTGCCTCTGTATCAGAGGCAGCAGCATGGGGTGACAAGCAGCCGATCTGTGAGGGGAACTGGTTTTTAAACTGGCTCCCCTTGTGAACCAAATCCCACCTGGTACCCCACGTTGCTGCCGCTGATACAGAGGCAGCAGCGTGGAGTGGCAGGAGTCTCCTTGGGAGTGGAGTCGGAGCGCACTGGCTACTGGCCCTGCCTCTAGGCAACTATGGAATAGTCGAATAACCGATAAGAATTCACAGGGTTAATCGACTATTCAGTTAACCGATATTTAACATTCCTACTGTCCATACTATTCTGATTTTGAGGGACAGAAATTGAGCCCCAAGAAAGTCCGGCCATGGAAACTTTCCTTGGTATAGTTGAATAGATGAACAATCTTTTTTGGAGACTCGCTATTGTTTTATACATATTTTACCATGCAGACTTTAGTTCAGAGTTTATTTAGTTCAGCGATTATCCAAAGTTCACACAACACTTTTGATTAGTTCAAGTTAACATTTCATTATTATAAGTCACACAGATAAATAAGACAGAGTTTTAGTCTATATTAGATATCCAAGCAAATGTTAGATTTATTCTAAAAGTAAATTTTAGGACAATATCAGGCACTGGAGAAAAAGTGACAACTTCACTTGTTTCCTGGTAAAAGCTTAAATTAAATCTAACTCTTATTTTTCAGCTGTCCTCATTGAGAGTTTGCAGCTATGCCAAGAAACCAAGGAAATTCCTTTCTCCATTCTCTTTGAGAGCTTCAGCTAGTTTCCCAGCTCCAAATTTTCTTTTTACATTGCTTTCCTTCTCTTGAGAAATGTAGATTAGAAGCCTAGAGTATTTTCACTGTATTATAATTGATAGTAATTATGTTTCTGCTGAGAATCAGAAATAGCCACGTTTCTCTTGACCCTCTAGGAGTAAAACCCCAGGGATGTTTTCAGAGAGCTGCATTTGAGACAAAACCAGAGACTTCTCTGCAATGAGTAATGCAACAGCTTGAAAAAGTGAGGAAAGGTGTGCTGTTTTCAATTGATTTATTAGAGGACTAGCTTTTGGCTGTACTTCTTGAAGCTGTTCAGTGAGACTTTATCCCTTAAAACCATGTCTTCAAAAATTAACAAGACTAAGTCACTCATTGGGGTTGTATTTAATGTTGACCGCAACCTCAAATTGCATTCCTACCACAACCATGGGACAATACCACCTGAAAGTTCTTCCCTAGATCTGCACTCTCCACTCGGATGCAGAAGCTTGTGTCTTAAACCTACATCTAGTAAGTCTGTTCTTAGGACTCATAGGTGGACTACTATCAGTTTCAACCCCAATCTGTGAAATTATTCTTTGTTGATTTATTTGATGCAGAATGAGACTAGGTTATATGTCAATGGCTCTTGCAGTCTGACTTCTGGTTTAATGTTTTAATTTTTTTAATAGACGTACAAACCCATTTGGTGAATCTGGAGGCAAAAAATCTGAAACAGAAGGTAAAACAGGATTTCACTTAAGTACAAAATATTCTTGATAGAGATACTCTTTAAAATTAAATTTATTTTTATAGAAGCTATAACATTGACTTTTATATCAGCAGATGTCTATAAGATAATTAGCTCAGCACCCATTTCTGGATAACTGTATTGCAATGGTATATGTTGCATCAGATCAGACTATATATAGTCTGAAAGTCTAATTGTTTGAGTCTTTCATGTTCGCTAAGCCTAACTGAAAAACTTGGTAGAAATATATGTATCTTGCTGTTTGAAAATCTGCTTCTGTCATTTATACATTCTGGAAGCATGATTTTTAATTAGTGTGATTAGTTGAGGTTTTGTTTATAAAATTTTACTAACATAGAAATCCTTCTTCTGTGATTACACATGGAAATAGTAATGTTTAAATAGGAAAACCCAGAAATGGGTTGGTACTGCTTATTAAATACTCTTATCTGTCTTAGATTCCATTCTTCACCAGTTATTTATTGTAAGATTCCTTGGCTCCATGGAAGTTAAATCTGATGAAAGTCCAGATGTTGTTTATGAAACAATGCGCCAAATACTAGCAGCCAGAGCTATCCATAACATTTTCAGGATGACTGAATCACATTTATTAGTCAGTTGTGACTGTTTAAAGTAAGTATTCCTCCTAAATTCTACGGAAGTTGACTTCCATAAGTGTTTTGAAATGCCCCCTTCAATTTAGTAAAATTTACTTTGTGATTTGTTTAATTAACATTTTTAGGTTAATTGATCCACAGACACAAGTTACAAGGCTTAGGGTAAGTCATTTTAAGTGCTTTTTTTCAGATTTTGTGTAATTTTATTTTACTATAATTTTCCTTCTATTAAATATCAGTGATTCTGTGTAATAAGGTTTCTAAATAATTTCCTACAAAAACTAGGTTATTTTCTCAATTATGTCTAAGTGACACTGTTTTGGGTGATGAATTAGTTTAAATAAACATTTCAAAAAGTACCTTTTTCATTATTTGAAATAGCAAGAGTATAATCAAATTAGGAAGATAGGTTTGTGTAAAGAGTAGTACTAAGTCAGACATTAACATTAAAGTTTGAAAGGTCAATTACATGACTGAGGAAATTCAAATGTGACAGTTCTAACATATTAAATAAGCCATGTTGTATGCCTTATGGTCAACTTATTTTTATCCACATAAATTAATAATACAAAGCATTGTTTTACTTTCTGAAAGAAATTAGTGGAATACTTCACATAAAATATATTCAGTATGTCCAAGTTAAAATTCCAGCAACAGCCTTAACTTTTATTATTGATTTGTTTGCTTATTTTTTTAGTTTTTATTATATAAACAGTAATGCTTCACATTTGATTTTTTAGAGTCTTTTTTAAAGAGCTGAAAAGAATTAAAAGTTATACATAAGTACTTTCAGGACTCCTTTATCAATGAAGTATGTAAAACTCAATTCTAAAAGCACCTGTGCATTCATTAGCTCTAAAGTCTTAAGTGCAGAGCTGTATTAGGGCTGTAAGCTGTTAAAGGTGACACAGACAATTCATCATGTGCTCAGTGGTCTAAACTGTTTTAGTATTAGGGCCCCCAAAAAAGGTACTTAAAAAAATTGCAGTGTGACTGTTTTAACTTTGAATAGTGATAATTTAAAAATTAATTTAAAACTATTTTCTTCAAACTTGGATTGTTTTCCGTCTTTTATAAAGTCTTGACAGCAACCCAAATTTGAAATTTCTCACTTCAGCCTTTTTAAATTATGGAAGTACTAAAAATGTCAACTGAACGTAATACAAAAATTGTGTGTGGGTTTCCCAGCTCCTTCCTCTTGTATAACTCAAAATTGCTAATTTTATTCTGGTCATGGTTTTCAAAAAACAATCCATTCTTGATCTGAGACCACATATTGAAAATGTAAACCCAGAAGGAATTTGTATAAAAGAGTGGAGTATCAGAAAATGTATGCATGCATATGCTCACACAGAACTCAAAGCTCACTAACATTTTGCTGTATGCAAATTCCATACTACTCTTTACATAATGTATGTTTTTGAAAGATCTGCATGTGTTTGTTTATTGAATGTTTTTGATAACCTCTGTTTCAGTTTGCTTCAATGTCAAAAGCATTATCAAGCAATTTGATCTAGATCAGTGTTTCTCAAAATGGTCTGCGGATCCACTCTGAGAAGCCTGCTAACTGGCCACTACGGTTTGTTTATTTACTGGCTCCGCAGCCACGGAACCTCACAGCTCCCTTTGGCCCCGGTTCACTGTTTGCAGCAAAAAGGAGCCGTAGGAAGTGGTGGCCCAGCCCATGTCACTTCCTGCGACTCCCTTTGGCTGCAAAAGGCGAACTGGAGGCAGTGGGAGCCCCCAGGCTCTGTGGCTGTGGAGCTGGAAAATAAACAGACCCCAGCAGCCAGTGAACAGGTTTCTCAGAGTTGATCTGCAGACTACTTTGAGAAACACTGATCTAGATATAAAAATACTTTCCACCGAGCATGTCCATTTATTTTGTTATCTTAATAAGCTACAGTATGTAGGTATCTGGTATTTAAAGATGTATAAACCAAACTTTACATTCCTATTATTTTCTTGTTTTTTGACAGTTTCCTTTGCCAAATGTAGTCCTGTACACTACACACCAGGAAAATAAACGCCTTTTTGGATTTGTACTTCGGTCCTCTGGAGGGAGAGTTGAGAGTCATACAACATCTGTTTGTTATATATTTGAATCAAACAATGAAGGGGAAAAGGTATTCCCCATGTTACTTACACTTTTATCTTGTTTCAAATCTGATGTGGATTTCAAGATCTTAGCTCTTTCAAACTGTATGAAGAAATTGTGTGTGTGTGTGTGTGTGTTTGTTTTAATTGGCTGTCAGTCCAAGAATCTAAAAGTTCTTTAATACACACAGTCTTTCTGAACTTGTGGAAGTTTGTCTTAATTTTAAAGGAATATTAATTTTTCATAATTTCTGAGTATTCAATTTGTTTATATTTAGATTTGTGACTCTGTTGGACTGGCAAAACAGATTGCTTTTCATGCAGAATTGGTAAGATTCTTAAGTAGGAGAAAAGGGGGAGGGTTGCACTCACACGAGTGTATACATATAGTTCATTATGCTAAGTAAATAGCTAATAGTACTGCATGCCTAGCAGCAATCTACAGATTAAGAATTTCTAAAGAGCCCACTGCATAGTATTTAGGTGTCATTTAAACTCGCCAAGAAGTGATAAATAAAGATTTAATACCTTTTCTACTAAGACTGATTGGTAAAACAAAATACAGGACTATGTAGCACTTTAAAGACTAACAAGATGGTTTATTAGATGATGAGTTTTCGTGGGCCAGACCCACTTCCTCAGATCAAATAGTGGAAGAAAATAGTCACAACCATATATACCAAAGGATACAATTTAAAAAATGAACACATATGAAAAGGACAAATCACATTTCAGAACAGAAGGGGTATGCGGGGGGAGGGGGAGAGGAAGGTGAATGCCTGTGAGTTAATGATATTAGAGGGGGGGAAGGGTAGCTGTCTGTGAGTTAATGGTATTAGAGGTGATAATTGGGGAAGCTATCTTTCTAATGGGTAAGGTAGTTGGGGTCTTTGTTCAGCCCCCTGCGGAGAGTGTCGAATTTTAGCATGAATGCCAGATCAGAGGATTCCCTTTCAAGTGCAGATTTGAAAGTCTTCTGAAGTAGGATGCATGTGATTAGGTCATTAAGACAGTGTCCTTTCTGGTTGAAATGGCAAGAAACTGTTTTTCTTTGTGATCCTGTCTAATGTCTTTTTTGTGGGTATTGATTCTTTGGTGAAGTGTCTGAGACGTTTGTCCAAGATACGTAGCAGACAGACACTTTCGGCACATGATAGCATAGATTATATTTCTGGATGCGCAGGAATATGTATTCTTGATCTTATAACTCACTTGGTTAGGCCCAATAATGGTGTCAGCAGAGTGAATATGTGGACAAAGCTGGCAACCGGGTTTGTTGCAAGGGAAAGTACCAGGGTTGGTATTAGTGTGGTATGTCCTGTGGTTGTTGGTAAGAATCATCTTGGGGTTAGGTGGTTGTCTATAGGAGACTATGGGTCTGTCTCCCAGAGCTTCTTGGAGTTTAGTGTCCTGTTCCAGTATAGGCTGTAATTTATTGATAATGTGTTGGAGAGGTTTAAGTTGGGAGCTGTAGGTGATAAGTGGTGTTCTATTGTTAGTTTTCTTGGGTCTGTCTTGTAGTAGATGGTTTCTAGGTATTCGTTTGGCTCTTTCAATTTGCTTTTTTATTTCTCCGGGTGGGTAGTTGAGGTTTATAAATGCTTGGTAGAGATCCTGAAGTTTCTGGTCTCTGTCAGTGGGATTAGAGCAGATGCGGTTGTATCGAGGGGCTTGGCTATAGATGATGGATCGTATGGTGTGTGCTGGATGGGAGCTGGAAGCATGTAGGTAACTGTATGAGTCAGTGGGTTTTCTGTAGAGGGTGGTGTCTAATTTTCCATTGTTGATTTGTACTGTGGTGTCCAGGAAATGGATCTCTCGTGTGGAATGGTCCAGGGTGAGGTTAATGGTGGGGTGTAGGTTGTTGAAATCTCTGTGGAATTGTCTCTAGTGTTTCTTGGCCATGCGTCCAGATCATAAAGATGGCATCGATGTAGCATAAGCAGAGAAGGGGTAAAAGGGGACGGGAGTTGAGAAAACGTTGTTCTAGGTCAGCCATAAAGATATTAGCATACTGTGGGGCCATGCGTGTACCCATGGCTGTGCCGCTGATCTGGAGGTATAAGTTGTTCTCAAACTGGAAATAATTGTGGGTGAGAACAAAGTTACATAGGTCTGTTATCAGGTTGGCAGTGGTGTCCTCTGGGATAGTGTTTCTAATAGCTTGTAATCCGTCTTCATGTGGGATGTTGGTGTATAGTGCTTCTACATCCATGGTGGCAAGGATGGTGTTATTGGGGAGGTAAACGATGTTTTGTAGTTTCTTTAGGAAGTCAGTAGTGTCTCGGAGATAGCTGGGGGTGTTGGTTGCATAGGGTTTGAGAAGAGAGTCTACATAGCTGGATAGACCAGTAGTGAGTGTGCCAATACCAGAGATGATGGGGCGTCCGGGGTGTCCAGGCTTATGGATCTTGGGAAGCAGATAGAAAAATCCTGGTCGGGGGTCAGAAGGTGTTTGTGTGGATTTGTTCCCGAGTAGCTGTAGGGGAGGCTTTTAAGGAGACAGAATAATTTCTTTTGGTATTCCAAGGTGGGATCAGAGAAGAGAGGTTTGTAAAATGTGGTGTTGGAGAGTTGTCTGGTTGATTTCAACAACCTACACTCCCCCATTAACCTCAGCCTGGACCATTCCACACGAGAGATCCATTTCCTGGACACCACAGTACAAATCAACAATGGAAAATTAGACACCACCCTCTATAAACAGAGATTATTGTGCCCTATGTTGAGTGTCACCCTTGTATACTTTTACTTGTAACAGGTGCACCCAAACTGGAATCCCTTGCAACAAACCCCGTTGCCAGTGTTGGGATTTTGTGGTTCCCAGAGGGTCAGGTGCTGGGCAGAATCAAGGGTCTTCAATTCAATTCAATTCAACATTATTCAATGTGCACAAAGGGAGAGCCCCTGGTACTAAAATCAGCCAGAGCCCCTCGAGCAAGGAGCCCCTCCCCTTGCTGTTTTATAGCACATGGTTACAGGTTACATAACACAAACTTCTAAACCAATCAGATTCAACCTCTCCATATATGGCTTTGTTTGTCACATGCTTGTACTTCTCCACTCCACATGTTGAGTTCACCCCCCTCCCCTTGGCCTTTTCTAGGCTGTTGCTAGGGTGGTGAGCCACAGCATGCTTCTTTATGCATACCCACTTTCCAAATCACATTTTGTTTAAAATGAACACATGCATACCCTTCACCAGCTTTGTCCACATATTCACTCTTCTGACACCATTATTGGGCCTAACCAAGTGAGTTATAAGATCAAGAATACATATTCCTGCGCATCCAGAAATCTAATCTATGCTATCATGTGCTGAAAGTGTCTGTCTGCTATGTACCTTGGACAAACGTCTCAGACACTTCGCCAAAGAATCAATGCCCACAAAACACAGACATTAGACAGGATCACAAAGAAAAAACAGTTTCTTGCCATTTCAACCAGAAAGGACACTGTCTTAATAACCTAATCACATGCATCCTACTTCAGAAGACTTTCAAATCTGCACTTGAAAGGGAATCCTCTGAACTGGCATTCATGCTAAAATTCGACACTCTCCGCAGGGGGCTGAACAAAGACCCCAACTACCTTACCCATTAGAAAGATAGCTTCCCCAATTATCACCTCTAATACCATTAACTCACAGACATCTACCTTTCCCCACCTCTAATATCATTAACTCACAGGCATTCACCTTCCTTCCTCCCCCCTCCCCCCCGCATTCCCCTTCTGTTCTGAAATGTGATTTGTCCTTTTCATATGTGTTCATTTTTTAAATTGTATCCTTTGGTATATATGGTTGTGACTATTTTCTTCCACTATTTGATCTGAGGAAGTGGGTCTGGCCCACGAAAGCTCATCATCTAATAAACCATCTTGTTAGTCTTTAAAGTGCTACATAGTCCTGTATTTTGTTTCAGCTACACCAGACTAACACGGCTACATTTCTATCACTATTCTTGATTGGTAAAAGATATTGTAGATCCATTATTTGTTGTTCATTTAATTAGAGATCAGTCTTTTGGTGACAGATGGCAGAACAAGGAGCAATCCTCTCAAGTTGCGGTGGGAGAGGTCCAGGTTGGATATTAGGAAAAACTATTTCACTAGGAGAGTGGTGAAGCATTGGAATGGTTACCTAGGGACGTAGTGGAGTCTCCATCCCTAGAGGTGTTTAAGTCTCGGCTTGACAAAGTCCTGGCCGGGTTGATTTAGTTGGGATTGGTCCTGCCTAGAGCAGGGGGCTGGACTTGATGACGACCTGAGGTCTTTTCCAGCTCTATGATTCTATGATTTTAAGTAAGAATATTGATATAAATATTTTTAAAATCAAACACTGATATAACTATTTCAAGGAAACTCCTACAAAGTGGCAGTGTTTTACATATCCCAATTTACAAAGATTATTCTTATTCATATGTTTACCTTTCTAGGATCGTAGAGCATCAGAAAAACAAAAAGAGATGGACAGAGTAAAAGAGAAACAACAGAAAGAACTCAGTAAACAAAAGCAAATTGAAAAGGTATGTCTCATGATTGCTTATATTACTAATATTGTTTTCATTAACCTTCATGGTACTTTTTATGGCTTTGTACCCCATACAGCTTCACATTCATTAGTAGAAGAAACACTGTGGGCTTGATTTTACTTGGAAACTGTCAATTTGACATTTTAAATTGCTAAATTTTAGGTTTTGACATTTTTGTATTTCTTAGACTATGGAAATATTTTATAGTTAAATCCGAGCAATTTTATTTCTGCTTCACTTCCTGAATCTAAACTTTAGTAAAAGCTAAGCTTTTTAAAAAAAATCTCTGCATGGTTGGCTTTGTCCTTATAGCCAAGCTCTTTGTGGACAAGGATGGTTTGTCAGTCTATAGGCTAGCCGCTTCATATTTTCAGTGGTGATATTCAGCTTTGCAAATTTGTGCCTGTTCCTGGGCATTAAGCATTCTCTGCTACCCCAATAATGGATCTGTTGATCTGATGCTGTAAGCAAGCTTTAATATTTTAATTTTAGCGTACATTCTGACTGAAATAACCATAGAAAGCATGAATGTAAGATGTAATAAATGATGCATTTGAAATCATCTTAGATAGAAATCGCATTAAAAGTTTAATCTTTTTGAAAAATGATCACCTTTTACTTACAATTGGGGGCAGACTCAAACTGCAACTCTAAAAATATTGTTAACCAAATCCCAACATTTTCCCCTCCCCCCCCAAGTTACTGTTGCATTATTTTACCTGACTTCAGATAAGTTAAAAAGTAATAAAACTCCAAAATTAAATGGTCTATAACAGTAAATAGTAATTCAGAGATAATAAATGTCACTGTATTAAGTGTGAGGTCTGCTGCTGCAGTAATGCTCATCAATTTAAATTAGTGTTTGTTGGGAATAGGAATACATTAGTAGAATAACATGCTTTCTTGTTAGCTGTTCTTCACATTGTTAGCTACTGCCAAGATGGATAAAATTGATTATTAAAATTATTTTTATTTAAATTAAATATAGATTCATTAAAAAACCTATTAACATATTTGAAATCATGATTGCCTATGTTAAAGCCTATTAAAATTTAAATTTTAAAGAAAATTAATGCTGCAAGTTTTAGTGATGGAAGTCAAGCACAACCAGATGGTTTGATGAAGTGTAAAACCAGCTTTTGACAGCAGTAGCCTTTTCTACAGATGCACAGTGAAAACAAATTCCAGTTCCCCCTCTGTGTAAATGGAAACTGTATTATTTAGAGCCATAGAGTGGCAATTTGATTAGTACTTTCTGCATTTCAGTTTAGTCAACCAGTTCAGTTCAATCACTAGCTCATACAAAGTGCAGAAACCACTGGGATTTGAAAAAGCAAGGAAACCTGTTTTCCTCTTTCAGTCTATGAATAAAAACTAGATGTGAGAGAATGAATTCTACTACAGTAAAACCTGGTTATTTGGCACGCTCAGGGATTAGGGTGTTCCGGTTATCTAAAAATTCCAGTTACCTGACGTTCCCATCAACCTAAGAAAAACCAATGGACAATAATAGTAAAACTCAAGTTTTTAATATTAGTGGTTTTGTAGTGTGAGGCAGTTGGTCTCACATTTCTATTTTGAGTTAAAGATGATTAGTACTTCTTAAATAAAAAATTGTTAAGACAATCATGGGTAAACCAAGCCAGGCCTGTGCGCCTGAAGATGTGACAGTATTGTGGCCGGGGGCAATGCTGGTTAACAAAGTTTTCTGGTTAACAGAGTGCCGGATAACAAAGGTTTCACTGTAGTTCTAAAATATTGAAGAACATTTTGGTCAAAGTCCATTCAATTCACTCACTAAAGATAAAGTAGTAAAATCTATGTTATCCGGCTCTATGCTAATCAAGAAGCTCTATAAACCAGCTTTTCTAAATTTTCATCGAAAGTCTGGGTGGTGAAAGGTCGGCAGGCTCTGGGTGGTGCATGGTCGCCACATGGATCCCCAGAAGTAGCCACATGTCCCTGCTGCTTCTAGGCAGAGGAACAGTCATGAAGGATTTATAGTGTGGGACAGGGTGTGGGGCTTACGTACTGGGGTAGGGACGAGGTAGTGGGAAGTGACCTTGGGAAGGGAGTTTGAATGCAGAAAAAGTTTTGGGGGAGGGGTTTTGGGCATGGGAGGCCTTTCAGGTTGCTAGATCTGGGGGTGGGGAGCGCACATTTTGGGTGGCTCCCCATAACCGGCAACCTGTCCCCAGGGCCGGCTTTAAGAAGCGCAGGGCCCGATTCCGGGGGCAGGGCCCTGCGCATGTGCCGTGCGCCCGGGGCCTGGCGCATGCATCGCTTGCCTGGGGAGTGAGTACTGTGCATGCGTCACGCGCCTGGTGTGGCACTGCACATGTGTCGCGCACCTGGGAGCAGGGCCCTCTTAGGCGTGGGGCCCCATTCTGGGGAATCGGCCGAATGAGCCTAAAGCCAGCTCTGCCTGACCCTGCTGGAGGCATGGCTAGGCAGCTGTATGTATTGCCTCTGCCCCAAGCGCTAGCTCCACAGCTGTCAGTGGCCAGGAATCACAGGTAGTGGGAGCTGCGGTGGTGGCACCTACAAGCAGAGCAGCGCATAGAGCCACATAGGCACACCTCCACCAGGAGCAACAGGGACAGGTTGCCATTTGTTGGGAGCTGCCTGAGGTAAGCACTCCTTGCCCCCTCCTGTACCTAAAGTCCCTCCTTCTGTGCCACAACCCTAGCCCTGCCCACCACCCTCTTACTTAACCAGAATTTTTCACTTACCAGCATCCACCCCATTCCTCCAACACACTGGATAAAAAAGCTTTCACTGTACTTCAATAAATCAAATTGCTTTGATAAACTTTTTTTATTACTCCAGTGCATTTAAAGTAGCTGTAGTTAATTTAAAAAATTTAAACATTGTTTCTGTGTATTTAATTGAATTTGAATTTCCATCCATATAGAATGTGATACATTGCAAGTAAAAAATTAATATTCATCTAGTAAATAAGAAATGCATCATTCACTATTTTCGAAAATAATAAATGTACATATTAAGAATCTGAATTAAGGTAAATCTAACCTAATTGCTTAAGTAAAGCGTATAGATTACTATACCTTCTTGATTAGCAAAAAGAAGCACCAAATTTTGCATGAAAACTTAATTTAGCTGTAAAGTAACACTTTTTTATTGGTTACCACCACCAAATGAAAAATCAGTTTCTTTTAGGAAATACCAGAAAAGTACAAATGCAAAAGAAGATTAAATTTGATTTATATCAAGATTTTCTTTCTGCTTTAAATCATGATTTAAATCGCTTTGATTTAAATCAATCTATACTAGTCTCTGAAGTAGTTTTTGGTTTCCTGTAGAATCTTTTAAACTGCTATCTATGAAGCATTTACTAATCAAATTGCCACTCTATAGCTCTAAATAATATAATTTCCACTTACACAGAGGGGCACTGGAATTTGATTTCACTATGAAGTGAATGTTTTTTCCTCTTCTCTTCCTTTCTCTCTATCTCCCAAATTAGGACTTGGAGGAGCAGAGCCGATTGATAGCTGCTTCCAGTAGACCCTGTCAGAGCAGCGGAGAGGGACAATTTGTAGTCCTTAGCAGTAGCCAGTCAGAGGACAGTGATTTGGGAGAAGATGGGAAGAAGAAAAGAGAGTCTGAAGCATGATCTTGTTAAAACTGGAGCCTTTGGACATATTTGTGGTAAAATGGCACAAATTACACAAGAAGAAAAAATAGAGGTGGAGGGTCTGTTTACTATATAGAAGATTTAACAATATGCTAATAAGATTGTTTTTTTCTTTTAAACATACATTAACTAATTTTGCCTGTTAATGTAAATAAGTACTTTCTTCCTTATGTTAGAAAGACGCATGATGTCATTGCTATGTTTGCTACAGAATTACATCTTCAAGACTTTTTAAATATAGACAACTTTTTTCACTTACCTGATTGTGCAGCTGACTGTTTTGAAGCAAAAATTCATCTTCTGATGGAGCTTCAACAGTACACTGAAATAGTGTTCTTTAAATTGCAGTACACAGAATATTTTGTGGGGAACAAAAGTGGGCTTTGAACTGAAACAGTGCTAAGCTGCATCTAAATACTGTTGCAGAGAACTGTTTCTAGGTTTATAAAAATTAATCCTCCGTATCGCCAGATAAATGTGCAATAGTTTTAGGGTACGTCTAGACTACATGCCTCTGTTGCCAGAGGCATGTAGATTAGGCTACCAGACATAGGAAAATGAAGCGGCGATTTAAATAATCGCTGCTTCATTTAAATTTACATGGCTGCCACGCTGAGCCGACAAACAGCTGGTCAGCTGTTTGTCGGCTCAGCGCCATAGTCTGGACGCGTGGGTGTCGACATCAAAGGTATTTGTCGACCACCCAGGTATGCCTCCTGGGATGAGGTTTACCTGGGTGGTCGACAAATACCTTTGATGTCGACACCCGCGTGTCCAGACTATCTCGCTGAGCCGACAAACAGTTGATCAGCTGTTTGTTGGCTCAGCGCGGCAGCCATGTAAATTTAAATGAAGCGGCGATTATTTAAATCACCGCTTCATTTTCCTATGTCTGGTAGCCTAATCTACATGCCTCTGGTGACAGAGGCATGTAGTCTAGACGTACCCTTAGATTGAGAGAGAGAGTTTAATTTTTGATTTATTTCAAATTGGATTGTACTGTCTCTGTTTTCTCTTTAAGATAACTTAGGACACTTTCTTGGATGGTAAATACAATTTTACTACATTTAAACTAGACAAGACTTAGAAGTTTGTGTTTGCATCTTGATATATGGGGAATTGTGTTGTAAACCCTTTCATATCAAGATGAGAATACTATGTGTATACCCATGAAACTAAAAGTACCACAATCTCAGTTCTCTGTCATAGGACTATAATAACTGTCCAGAACTTGGAGTTTACTTTATAATACAAGGTATGTTAGTATTGTGAAAATGTTGGATTGAACCAGCTGTTTGAAGATCTTCTAAAAACCCACATACCAGTTAACTACATTTACTAAAAAGGGCTTGTAGAGTTTTGGATCATTGCATGTAAATATATTTTGCAAAAAATATTTAATAGCAATAGCATGCAAGCATACTGATCCTAGTTTCTACCTAAATTGCTTGAAGCATTCTTCACAGGTGTCTTGCTTACAGCTCTTAAGCCTGATCTCCATGCTACATCAGAACTGCATGATGTACATAATATATTTTATACAATAGCAGATGTGCTTTGATCTTTTCACCCCAAATAGGAAATCAGTTAATGTAAGAGAATTTATTTATTTTTGCAGATTACTGTATATAGTGAAGTCCATAAACAGAGGATACATTTATGTATCCGAGTCAGGGAAAATCTAGTGTAATACAGTAATGAAAGGAAATGTACATGTACTACTTGTTCAGTTTCAACTTACAAATATTTTCCAGTTTATATAAGGCTTGTTACATGTTCTAAATGTCATTTCTAATTCATTGTACACTTTACTGTATATAGCCATTCCCATGAATAGCTATCTTCTAATCTAGAAGACTTCCATTTATCCCTGCCAACTTGAAGATCAAAAGGCGGCATATGTAGACTTTCTCCCATGTGGTCAATCCCAGGTTTATGAAAGGCTGGATGGCTGTAGGATTTTTGGACTATCTACATAATTTGCACTGGCTGCTTACATTTCTGGCTAACCTGACTCATTTCTTTCACTAACATTCCCTTTTTTGCAGACCAGGTGATAGCCTACTTCACACTTCTGCCTCCTCTACTTGCTTAACATCTGAGTAAAATTTCCAAAAAACTATAGGAAGAATATGAAATAATGTCTTTTCAGTTTACCATGTGATCTAGTTATCACCCAGTACAGATTACTTAGCTGGTTGGCCAATTTAAGTGTAACAGCCACCATTTCATGTGGGAGGCACTGTCAACTTGAAGATTTTCTTGGTATTCAATTAATTTTTTAGTTTTTATTCCATTATTTTTATTGAAGAGATATTTCAGTAAATTGGGATTGTTTATTCCCATTGTGGTTGGAACATTCATATTAATTAAAGGGCTTATCTGAATACCAACACTGAATTAGTAGTATAGATGGTAGAGGGCAATTCTGACAATTTTCTTTTTCTGAGGTAGTTAATTTCAACCCCCTCAGCTGTTTTCTGACATTTTATTGTAGGGGAGATACACAAATTGTGTTTAGACGGCAGTGTTCTAGCCTAGATAATATCTTTTAATTACAGAATGACTTTTTTTTAGCTTAGATGTTAACTAAAGCTAGATACAACTTATTTGAGCAGGAACTGTTGCTGGACTCTATCTATTTGAAGATTTTATAATACGGGATTCCCATTATCTGTCTGCACTAATCCTTAAACTTGGCTGCAGTCTAGCCAATGACCATAGTTAACCAGTTTAGCTAGGGTAGGGTTCCTGTCAGCCTTTAGAAAGCCAACTAGATAAAATGTACGTTCATTCTGTTTAGGAAAAACAAATAGCATTGAATTGGCACCTCACTTCTCAAAATTGTAGTGAGAACATCAGGTCACAGCTGGAAACAGAACAAACAATACAATCAGAAAATACTAATGAAAACTATGCCTCTCAAATTTAGATCCTAGAGAATGATGATAATAGATCTCAGGTACCTTACCTCATGTAACTGTCAGTGAAATGAGATGGTGGCTTGGGCCTAGGAAGAAATATACATCATATTCTTTATATTGTTTTTGGAAGCCTAAAGACATCAAATGTATTCAGATTAGGACAAGGCAGCAGCAACACCTGGAAAAATATGCTGTATTGGGGAATATGGGACCCAGCCTAGAGGAGACTAGGGAGGAGGACCATGCTCCCAAACCCTTATGTCCACTCATAATCCCATTATACAAGACAGAAGAGGATAGCCTGGTGTGATGTTAGCAAGGAATAGTCAGAAGATGGTGGAGCGTCTGGCTCTATTCCAGGGTTTTGAATAGTCTCAACTCCCAGCATCTTAACTCTCCTGCCTAACTCATGATCTCCCAGAAGAGGCACTGAAAATATTGGAAATTGATCATTTATAATTTTTGATTTTCAGCACTGCCTGAATAGTTTACTTCAGCCTCAATTTTTCTGTAAATTAAACAAATCACTTCAGTCATGATAGTCAAAACCTAACCTTCTGCTACATATTTCACAAAAATCATTTGAGGGAAATATTTTAATACTTTTCAAAAACTTTTTGGGATCATTTTTTCTTATTCCTTGGCTTGTAAAGTCAGGTGGTTTGTTATTGTGTGTCTAGCTGTCCATGGCTCTCAGGTAGCCATAGATATTACAGTACTCTAGCATAAATATTCGACTACAAGGAATAAAAGGGAAAAAGGGGATGTATGTAATTTACTATGATATGTGGATCTTTAAGATACGACATATTATTGCATCTCTTCCATTTGTTTCTGCATTAATGTCATAATATATAGTTGTTTGAGCCTGATAGATAGTTGAGTGAGAATAATCTCTTTTCCAGCATCTTAGAATGACTCAGCTATTAAAAAGAAAGTGCAACCCCACTTCTTGATGTGGGAAGTACCTTACAGAAGGAATTGAATAAAGTGGATGATCCTTAGGAGTAGAAAGGTAGATTGAAGTGAATGAGAAGAGAGGTCTTTACACTTGGTAAAAGCAGTTACACCACCTATGGAGGTGTTTAAAAACAGATTTAAGGAGATCCTGAGAGAGCGTTGAAGGACGTGGAGGCAGCCTGAGTGGAGTACATGCTCAAGGAGATTAAAGTGAAGAGATGGAAATGAGTGAAGTTGTGAGAGAGGCCAGTGCTTGGAGAAGAGAATGTCTTGATCTGTGATCCAAAACTACTTCAAAGCCAAGAGAGGTTTGCTACAGTTACCCAATAGACCCACCCAAGCCTCTCCTATGTGTGTGGCATGTGTACTGGTAATTTTGCATGTCTCCCTTACCCACAGTGCAATTAAGAAAGACTTTTTTTTTCTCTGAATCATGTCATCCTATCGGCATGGGACTGGTCTCATTTAAGGTATATCTACAAAGCAAAAAAAGCTTTTCAGGGGCTAGCCTACTTGACTTAATTTGAATATAGCTAGCATGAGTACAAAGACTGGCAGGGTGAGCAAGCAGAGTATATACGTTAGGTGTGTGCTGGGTTTGTACTACCTGTGCCGAATCCTCATTGTGCTATTTTCAGTATTACTGTTAGCCACAGAATCAACATTCAAGCTAGTTAGGTTGACTAGCTTGTGTATAGATTTTTCTGTGCAGCAGTATCTGTACTGTGGCAGTGAGTAAGTAGGTAGGGTTAGTGAGCCTACTGACATGTAGTCTGGAAGGGATCTGAAGTCACTGCTAAGGGAGATGGAAGGATGAAGAACTAAGCCAATTACTAGTAAATAGTAGTTGAAGGATGGATCAGCTCTGTGGTATAAAGCAGATTAATAAGGTGCCACCTCGTTTTTATGAAGGCTAGAATTACTTTATAGCTTTATTGTTATATAGCCTATGTCAAAGTAGCTATTTGACCCTGTGGAATGCACTTTATACTGTAGAACGTGTGTGAATGTGTGTGTTAAGTTTCCAGTGTAACTGCTTCTTTCAAACAGTGGTTTCAGGTTAGCTTCTGGAAGCTGTAGGAGGTGGTTTTTCCATATATAACAGATTTTAGAACAATATTTTGTATAAAATTTATAACTCAGTCATTAGAGAGAATTGGTTTTGCTACTTTTTTTTAATTACAATAAATGACAAAGATTGAGTGGGGTCTGAATGCAGAGATTCTTATCTATACATTAAACAAAAAAACAACAAAATGCTCTCTGATCATAAGTTACCTAATTTGGCGTGTTTTTTCTTACATTAGTGTTTTGCTATGGCTCGTAGATTGCTATCAAAGTGCATGTTGGAATAAGATTGAAATATTTATTAGAAACTCTTTGTTCATTTTTTCTCATAAATACTCTGACCTCCCATCTTTCTGCCATTGGGTGAATTATATTATCTACAGCATCTAAAGTCATGGCCCTGGAGCATGTGAAACCAATATGTTGGGCCTTTTAAAGCTCAGTTATCTAGAAATAGATTTAAAAATGCCAGTTAACAAACATACATTGTGGCAACAGTGTTGATTAATTCTAACCATCTTTTTATTGCTAAACTTTATCCTCATAATTATCACTTTTTAGTTAAGTGGTTAGTATGCTTGTTGCAACACTGTAGGCTTATATTTTATTTGGGTGACTATCTAGTGTTTTTATCCAAGAAATAAGTGTGACAGACAAACCAGTACCTCTGGATGTTCTCATGTTTCAGGTGTTGTTACATACATTCTGCAGGTATGTTATGCTGGGTGTTTTTGGATATGTAATACGTTCTGTTACACTGTGAATATTTGCCCATTGTAGCCATGAAAAATTGCTCTTTTAACACTGCTATACTAATCAAGCTTAAAAGATCCATAATTTTGGCCCGCAAGGAACTGAATGCGGTCAGTTAAGACAAACTTATTTGCATGTGTACTCTATTACATGGTTTCTTGGGTCTGGAATTAAAAATGAGATGAAACATTTTCAGTAATCATGAGGCTAGAGTTGACTCTGTTTTAACAATAACAATTAGCTGATCTCCCTCCCCCCAGGAAATCTAATCAATTGTGCTCAATTACATGAGTGTAAATCAAAGTAATTTGGAGTCGCCAGCAGATTTACTCTACGTATACATTCATTTAAATAAGCAGGACTTACCCTGTGTTTATGTTTAAGGTTTATTTTTATAAATTAGAATTGATATTTGCACAGAGTGTAAGAAGACAGGGTTGTTTAATTACTATAATCTCAAACATTACACAACATTTCTCTTAACCTACAGGTACAGGTTGGACCTCCCTGGTCCAACTGCCCTGGACTAGACCAGTCCCAAACCAGGGAGTTTGCTAGGGAGGTCAATGAAGACCCAAGGGCACTTGGCCCGGCTCCTCTCCTAACTCCAGCTGGGTCTTCGGCCGCTGGTACCCTGCTGTCAACCTGGCTCCCCTACTGGCCACTGGGGTTCTCTGGTCTGGCAACATCCATGATTCTGCTGCCATAGTGTCCTCCCCCATCCCACCCCACCCCCCTATACATACACTGCTCCGTCCCCAAGGATGCCAGACCATAGATGTTGCCAGACCAGAGAGTCCCAGATTAGAAAGGTTCAACATGTGGTCTGTTTTTTACTTTTGCATAATTTGAAGAGTTGTAGATCAAAATTTACAGAATTAATGTTTTAATGACTCCTCATTATCACAGTATGCACTGTATTCTAAACCTTCAACCCCCGTTCCCATCAAAAGAAAAGTCTTTAAGTATTTGCTACGTGAAAATAAGTCTATAAAGTTCTTTTATCAAAACTCCTACAAGTGAATTCCTTCATAATTCACACACAAACAAAAAGACAACATTTTCAGTCTTTGCCTGCATCTTACTTGGGTTTTTAAGAGAGAACTCTTTAACATATTAAGTGAATCCAGGAAAGAAATATTGTGCATAATTGACTCTTTTTTTTTCTCTTTCTGTCCCTTACTCTTTCACAAAATCTCTTTTGTTTACTAGACTGCCCAAAGTTCTTTACATGAAATAAAGTAACTTTCTTCTGCTTACAGTGATGTCTAATTGATCATGAAAATAACGTCACCATACCATTGTGCCTGCATTGATGTTCCATAATGATGTCTATATTCAAACAAAGGATTTTGTAATGTTGTGGATTGGTCAAAATCTTATCATAATGTACTGGCTTGGTCTTGTTCTAGTGATATATAAGAAATTGTTCAATGTTTTTAAGAGTCTTATAACTTTCTCCCTGACTATTTGTAATAAAGCAATCACTCTCAAATGGTTACACCTAGTGTCAGTTTGATAATTGGCTTTAATATCTACTTTTCTGAGTGTGAAGGTATTAGCCAGGGCTTCAGTTAATGTGATTTTAAGTTCGCTAATAAAAAGTTCAAAGTTGGCTTTGTACAATAATCTTCATTTCAATTAGACTTACTTTAAAACACAAAGACTTTTTTTCTGATGTTTGCTTCCAAAAAAAAAAAGGCACTTGACTGGTATGGTTTTGTTTTTCCCCCACTAAATATACAATTTCACAGATATATGTGGGCAATGTAGGGCTTCAGCTATTTCAATTTTGTCAATAATTTTGAAACATTACCCAATTATATCCAGTGAAATACTTATTGTGCTTAATAAAAAGAAAATGGAGGGGCATGATGCTGATTTATTTTTGCAACTATAAAGGACTGAACAGTAATAGAAAATATCATTGGTACATTAGCTGGCTGTTTTAATGCATATCTTGTTAGCTTTGTCATATGCATATATAGCACTTTCTAAAGAACTGTGGTTATGTAAATGAACAGAATTGATGGGTACAGAAATTATACCAGCACAACCTGAAAGGTTTAGAACTTCAGACCTATTAATACAGATACTAATGCATATTTCCCACCCACTTATTAGTTTTATTCAGTACTTGAGTAGGCACCATGTAAGAAGCAACGATAATAACATATTAGTCCAATCTGTATTTTATAAAGTTTATAGATTTTTCTGGGGGAAAAATGGGCTTTTGAATTGTGTAACTTGAGTGATACAGTTGCATGTATAAATAAAACTCTATACTTACCTGAATATAAACTCATGAAAAAATAAATACTATTAATGCCATCATGTTTATTGAACTGCTTACTTTTACATATCCACTGTTCGTTTCTTCTGCAGTATTTTGCACACTTGGAACTATTCCTAACTTTGAGAAATGTAAGGAAATGTTTAGTTACATAATGCACTATATGAGCATGCAAATTGATAATTACTACGTAAGTATATATGAAGTACTATTCAGTATATAGCAACATTGCCTTTCCTTCCCATGCTGCAGTGATTGACCAGAGGACAGTATTCACTAAATAACAAACCTTAATAAGTCAAAACATTTCAAACATTTCTCCCAGCTCTTCATGGTTGGGAGCAGGGGGAAATGCCTTGGCTCAGGGCCATCCCCTCGGCATATGCAAAATATGCAGCAGCATACAAACCCAAATTTTGGATATTCCTACGCAGCTGCGTGTTCTTGTGTGCCTGAGGATATGCCTCTGCTGGTTCCTCTCTGACCGTTCCCTGAAGCTGCTCTCTCCTGTCTGCTTCAGGACGTCTCCCTCCTTCCCTCACATGCTCCTCTCAGCCAGCAGCAACTTGCTAGTGACGGCTCACTGCTGCTAGATTGGCAGTGGAGAGGAGGCCCCAGGGAAGTCCCTGAACCCTACTGGAAGCTGTATGAGGGAGAGAGTGACAAAGTCCCATGCTCCCAGCAGAACTTGCATGGGGGAAGCCCCAAACCCTCTGGCAACGCTACATTGTGGGGAGGGCTCATTTGCAATGGGCCCTATCATTTCTAAGGGCGACTGTGGCTTTGCTTCTCTTTAGTTCTACTCAAATTAAAATATTGCAATGAAGGCTGGACCACAATATTGTCCTAACAGCCAGAAGCAGGATGTAGAAGTTTTAAAAGAGTTTTCAGCCCAGATGTGCAGACCCAAGGCATTTGGAGAAGAATCTGAACTCCTTCTTACAACCTGAATCATACCTCTTGAATGACATTTCCCATTCCATCTGTTTCAAAATGCTGCCCTAAACATTTATGCTAGATAGCTCTAAAATATTATTGCCCTTACTTTTTAATTGCTTCTGTTAAATCCTTGATGCTTTTTATGCTATGAGGACTATATGTTGGGTTATCAGTACTTACTCTGTACTATATTTTTTCCTTTTTATCCAGAAAAATTTTCACCATGGTAATTGGCTGGTTTTTAGAAATGAAAAATCCCAGTAGATGAAAAGAACTACATATATTACAATCTTAATCCATTAAAATACTCTCCCCAAAATACAGGACTATAATTCTGTGCAGTTGGATTACTGGGTTCCTATCACATTTCTTTGTCCATAAAGATCATATTCTGTGTACAGGATATATTCTTTCAAACGATTGGGCAGTGGAAGGAATGTCATGAAGACAGAACAACGCAGACGCAAATGGCCCATGCATTTCCGAATCTTCAGACGACAAAGATGTTTCAAAGAACGTGGATTTGCTTAAAAAGAAAGAAAATTTGTTTTTTTACCAATCAAATAAGAAACAAGATATTTACTTTCCCTGAGAGCCCTAAGCAACATTTGAGAAACTTTAGCTTTGAACACATTCATTGAAATCACAGTGGGGCTTTCTGGGAGTAAGCTTGCACTTGTCAAGATATCAGGATCTGTTCCCTGGTAAGTGATCACCAAATCCATAAAAGTAACATTTTTGGAAAAGCCATTAACTGAGCCATTAGCCTAGTCTCTGTAAATTGAAGCTTGAAACACAAATTAACTAAAGTTTGAAGAAAAGCTTTGGCCAAGGGTAATTTAGGCCTGAAACAAAAATGGATTGTCTGTTGCCTCAGAAAGGCACAGAAGAAGAAGAGTAATAAGATTACAAGGAATGGTTAGTGTGTTAACTTTTCCCTATTATGCAGCAATCATTCTTGCCCCTTTATTTTTTTTTAACAGCACTTGCATTCATTATTAAGAAAAAAATAAGGGGGCCAAATGAGCTAACAGCTCTATGTGACTAGACTAAAATAATGTAATTTGAAAGAAATTGCCAGTGTATTGAATTGCTTTATATAAAGAACAGTGTTTGATGCAGCAGTGATAAAGCAGGAACAAACCCTTTTCTTTTAGTCCTAAGCAACATAAAGTACAAATATATAGTTCTGTGGACTCAATATGCATTTAATTAAGCATCAATAGATATAATCTACTGCAGTTTTGTAACCAGGAAACTCTTTCACCACCCAAAGTGACATTCTTACTGATGTGACTATTTTATATTGCAAACACTTCCAAGGCTTGTTGTATTTGAAAATTTTATTTTCATCTGAAGTTTAATTTTTGTTACAAGGATGGGCAGGACAAATCAATGCTGGCCCAGAAAAGTAGCCTAATTCTCAATGAATCAATAAAAGGTGGGTATCTAAATACTTTTGAGGATCTGGTCCAGTGTTGCAAATATGATATAGCTAATAAGCAAGCCAAAAAGTAGTATCATTTAGCATTTTGGATGTTTTAGAACTCTAGAAACCTGACACTTACTCAAAATGGAATTGATTTCTGGCCAGAGTGTCTGTTCCTTGAGAACTGCTTTCAGCTTATAGCAGATGCTGACATGATCAACATAATCTAGCATCACTCGCACTACCTTCCCAGAGAGGTGCTTCAGCCATGACAATGTTATCACTTCACAGAACTAAGAGATGGAAAAAAAGAAAATTTCAGAGTATAACATTTCTGTGATTCACCTCCCCCTTTCAAATTCTTTTGCAGAATGTAAGTAAATTCCCAGGGGAAAAAACCCCAGTAGTGGTGAGTGTTGTCTCTCTCAGAGGGTTGATTGGTTGTAAGAGAGTTCACATAAGTCCTCAGAAACAGAATATGAAAAACCAATGGCTAGTCTCTTAAGTTTGTCTGAACTAGCTTACAGCCATCATGAAATTATTTGGAAGTGAAGGTTATGTGCACATCAGTAAACTCATGTGTTACAATTATTTAAGGAAACGTTTTTAGAACTGCAAATAGACACTTGTGCCAACTGTACACCCGCATTTGTAGGTGTGAGACATAATTGTATTTTAATGAAAATATAAAGATGAACTGTGAAGCAAAACAATTTGTGTGGTTTAGTGCTTAACAATTCATAAAGACTGCCTCAAGTAATGTTTTTAACCTGTATTATAATATAAAAACCTGTCAAGCTTATAGTTTGTTCTCTTTGATAGAGGCCTTCTTTGGCATGATCATTGTGTGGTCTGAACTGCAATTTCACATTAAAGTATTTGAGTACTGCTGCTTCCTCCTAAATCATGTTTGAATGCAGGCATTGTTATTGGGGTGGATGAGTGGCAGCTCAGGCTTCAGCTTCGTGGCATTCCAGTTCAAGGGACATTATGGTTCTTTGATGTCCCAATGGGTGCTCCATTGTTGGTGATGGGTGGTCCCTGGAACTGCACATCGCAGCTTTTCTTAGCAGTTGACAGTTTGGGCTGCGCACACCTAGGAGGCGTCTTGCGCCACTGAGCTTGGTGCCTCGTGCGGCAGGCCAACCACCCCTTCAGTTTCTCTTCAACTGCCATCAGTCACATAGAGAGCTCTGATCTCTCTTGCCTCAGGCGTTTTCTCTCTTCACACATACTTGTTGCTTAATTGCCTTTTCCTTCTGGGCTATTGTCCTTAATTGACTACTAGTTACAGCTTCAAAGAATGAATAGCAAACAGAAAGAACAGGCTGTCCTAGCCTCAGTCCTGATGGACAGCTGCAGTGGTGGCAACTTTAATACCTCTCATACCCAGCCTTCACTCTCTCTCTCTCTCTCTCTCTCTCAAAAAAAGAGAGAGAGAGAGAGAGAGTGAGAAAAGGAGAATAAGGCAGCATGAGAGTCAACGTCGCTCGGCATGCCCAGCCCTACAAGTTTTAAGAAATGTTTAAAATGTAATGAGCCCATGCCAGCCTCTGACGGGCATGAAGCATATGTAAGATGCTTGGGGGAAGCCCATGCCCCCCAAAAATGCGACCATTGGAAGAGCCTCAAGGCCAGAGCCTGGAAGGACCGTGAAATGGGGCTCCAAATGATTTCAGTTGACAGGGCGCTGCAACCATCAGATGAGCCCGAACCACTGGCAAAGCATGGAGACCTGAAATGCAGCTCTGTGTCTCCATTGCCCCATAAACAGAGCAGGGCAAGAGTCTCTCTGGCTAGCTCACTGCCAGAGAAGCCGTCCCCCAGACGGATCACCGGGGACACCTTACACTCGGCACCGAAGACTGCCATCGTAGCCGTAACTCACACTAGCTTGGAGCTGGCACACATGTCAATAGCATCACATAGACTGCACAGGCAGAAGCTGCTCCATCGCTGAAGCTGGCACCGCAGCATTCAGTGCCACAAAGGAACATTGAACCGCCTGCTAATCCTCAGCACCACCACCTCCTAAGCCATCACCTGCAGAGAAGCCCTCCGCATCAGAGGCTATAGTGCAGATGTGGCAGCATAAGAGCACAGCGCAAGCTGAAGCCAATTCTGTCTTAACAGTTGAAACCTACAGCGTTCAGCAGACCCACATCCAGGGGGTCCCCCACAGTTAGTTGACTCTCCAGGTTCATTCTCACATGGCACGAGACCTCTGTTGACACAGAGGGATGTTGCAGTTACTGAATATGATCAGAAGAGTGTTTTCTCTAAACACTCATCCCCAACTACATCTCGTCAATTTCAGCAGTACTGTACCATGAAAGACCTCATTATTCTCATTGGTACCCAGAATGGTAGCATCCTCCTCCCTACTACTTTACCAGGTGGACACCGTGGGACTATAGGGAGCCACACAGACACCATCCAAGGGGCACAACTGTCTCACTTAGGAGACTCCCACCAGCCTCTCCATCTCACACCTTCCCACCTTTGCTGGACTTGGAAGAAGATAAGGGTCAAATTCCTGACGAGGGGAGTGTCACACAAGACCAGCAGGCATTGGAAGATAATTCGTCTCCACCCGTCGGGGATGCTGTAGTACCAGAAACATCAAACTCTTCAGACGACCTCAGACAATTCCAAGACCTTTTTAAGAGTAACCACCATCCAGGAGGTTCAACTCCAAGAAGTAAAAAAGAAACTATATCGCTTCCTAAAGAACATTAGCCCATCCTCTCAAGGAAGGATTGTTCTTCCTATTGATGGGGCAATAATGGAGGTATCTGACAACATTTAGCAGACACCTGCCTCCATCCAACCAACCTGCAAAAAGGGGACAAAGTACTTTGTCTCCCTCCTCCCCCAAGGACCTGGATTTTCTTCTTTCCCATCCCCAGCCAAACTCACTGGTGGTAGATGCAGCGAACCAACACTACAAGGCTTCCCAGATCAAATCTGCAAGCAATGAAAAAGAGTACAAGAAGCTAGACATCTTTGGCAGGAAGACCTACTCATCAGCCACACTGCAGCTTAGAATAGCAAACTATTCTGCACTGCTAGCTAATCATGACTTCGACAATTACTCTAAGATGGCTGAGCTCATGGAATATCTGCCTGCTTCCAAGAAGCCCATTCTCAGGGCGATCATCCACAAGGGACACACTATTGCCTGTACTTCTCTACTAGCAGCCATAGATGTTGCTGACATGGTGGCCAGAGCAACGGCAACTGCTGTCATGATGAGGAGAGCCTCATAGTTACATGCAGCAGAGGTGCCAAAAGAGCTACAGATTAAATTGGAAGACCTCCTTTTTGATAAACAAAAGCTGTTCACAGCGAACACAGAGGAGAGATCCTTCACAGCAGCAAGGACTCTCGCACCACGCTTCGCACCCTTGGCATGTACACACCACCATACCAGAGAAAGAAGCACACCCCTTACAACAGAAATAAGTACAGCTACTACAACCGCCCTCAGCAAAGAGCATACAAGTACAACTAATCCAGGCAGCGCGGCCCCAGAGGAAGCGCCCACCTCAAGCACGCTTCTCCAGATCACAGACCACCAAACAGCAGATTTGAGGAATTGGTTGAGGGTTTGCCCGACCTCCCCAACCATCCACCTTGTGTCTAGACTACAGGGTTTTGTCGACAAAACTATACCTGTGTCTACACTGCTGCTGAGTTCTGTCAACAGCTGTAAACCTCATTCTATGAGGAATAATGCCTTTTGTCGACAGAAGGCGTTATTGCATCTACACTGTCCTTTGCATCTACACTGTCATGTCGACAAAGCGGCTTGCTTTGTCGACAGAACTGGATGTAGTCTAGATGCTCTTTGTCGACAGTTTCTGTCAACAAAACTTGTTGACAAAAGCCTGTAGTCTAGATGTACCCCCAGTATTAACAAGCCAGAAATGCATCTTTTCCCACAGATTACGCCTCTTTTTCCAACACTGGGATTCAGTAACATCAGATCGATGGGTGCTAGAGATCATCCACACGGGATACTTCATACCTTCACGTTATTTCCCCCACCTCCCTACCTTTCCTGGCTCTCTTCAGGGACCCCTCTCACGAGACTCTTCTCAGGCAAGAAATTGACCACCTCCTCTAGATAGGTGCAGTAGAGAGGGTACCCAAACCCTACAAAGGAAGAGGGTTCTATTTGACCTACTTTCTCACCCAAAAGCATATGACTGATTTTGGATCTTGGCAAACTAAACAAATTCCTGTGCAAACAATGTTACAACATGGTCACACTGGACAGGGGGGACTGGCTTGCAGCCCTTGGCCTATAAGATGCATACTTCCACATCACGATACAGCCCTCATACAGATGTTACCTCCGTTTCATGGTTGGGGATGACCATTTTCAGCATACGGTTCTCCCCTTCAGACTTTCTTTGGCCCCCCGCATTTTCTCAAAGGTACTCGCAGTTGCGGCAGCTTATCTTAGGCAACGGGGTCGTCATTTTTCTGTATCTCAATGATTGCCTCATCATGGGTCGATCACGAGCGGCGACATATGAGATGGTGTTACCTACCAGCCCTGTGCTTTTGGGAGCTAGGGAGTGACATTCATGGAAAACCATCTCCCCCCCTCCCCTTCCCCTAAGCCTTTGCTGGAATCAGACAAAGCAATGAAAAGGACAGGGAAAACACACCTAAACTGCTTCAGACAAGGGTGATACAATTAGGGAAACACCCCAGCCTCATCTGCATTAAAGATGGAACAGATGGACATCGCATTAGCATACAGAATGGAGAGCAGCTCTTCCAAGACAAGAACCGCAGTGAACTATGGGACACCAAAAGCAGAGAAGCACTGCCTGATGGGAAATCCCTGCTCCAGATGCTAATGAACCCATGCCTGCTCACACCCAAATTAGTCATTATCAGACCAATTCTAGTAACGATCCTATTGACATCTAAAATACTGAAACTGCCTAGTTGCATTGTGAGCTTGTTCAAGGAACATCACCCATAACCAGGGGTGATCAGTCTCTATTGTTTCTCCTCTTTCTCTTTGAACTATCCCTATAAAAACGCCTATCCTTGCCCCAAGAAAAACTGTTCTGATACCTGGACTTAAACTGCATGGCTACGTCTACACTGGCATGATTTTCCGGAAATGCTTTTAATGGAAAAGTTTTTTCGGAAAAACACATCTAGATTGGCAGGACGCTTTTCCACAAAAGCACTTTTTACGGAAAAGCGTCCGTGGCCAATCTAGATGCGCTTTTCCGCAAAAAAGCCCCGATTGCCATATTCGCGATCAGGGCTTTTTTGCGGAAAACAAATCTCTACACTGGCCCTTTTGCACAAAAGTTTTTTCAGAAAAAGACTTTTGCCCAAACGGGAGCAGCATAGTATTTCCGCAAAAGCACTGACAATCTTACATGAGATCGTCAGTGCTTTTGCGGAAATTCAAGCGGCCAGTGTAGACAGCTGGCAAGTTTTTCCGCAAAAGCAGATGATTTTGCGGAAAAACTTGCCAGTCTAGACACAGCCCATCAGTTCCCTTGAGACTTCTTCATCTCCTGTCTGATCATGCTGGGGGCTCTGTTCTGCTTTTCTCTTGCCCTCTGGACCCCCGGCTACCATCATCATCTGGGAACCCCGATCAGTGCAAGCTCCGTGGAGTGGTGAGGTCTCTCTCTCGCTCTCTCTTCCTCCCATCAACTATCTCTCTAAGCATAGCCTCCTGACTCTGCCCTTTGTAAACTGTTATATGGTTACCTAACATTTGGAATCAGTTTCAATTTAGATTTAATATTGTAATTGTTAGATTTAATATTGTAACTTTTTGATATCTATTCACTACTCAGAAATAAATAACTTTCATTGTTAAGCTGGTTGCTTCTCTCTCTTTCTTCCTCTTTTGCTCACTCTTCCTTAAGGGGTGTTGTTTTGGCTTCCCCATTCGTTCTGCAACAACGCTTCTTGTACCCAAGCAAAAGATCCCTGTAGTGCCCAAAATCCTGTGGGGTTTGCTCATCATGTGATTTACTAGTGAATGACTGTGTTTTAAAGTGATGATAGTGGGTGCTGAACCTGGGGGCTTATGAGGATGGCAGCTTAAAGTGCTGTTTAATCCAGTCCACGGAGTCCAAAGGCATATGCGGGTGCAGTGTGGCATTGCTGTGAAACCCAGTCAGCTGAGTCCAGGGACATATGAGGGGGTCAGCTTGTGAATGCTGAGTACCCAGTCCTCTCAGACAGTGCTCTGAGTAGTGGGTGTGTGTGTGTCTGTGTGTGTTGTCAAGGTGGTAAGAACCCCATCTTGAGGAACCTAGTTCTTGCAGGAGAGCTCCAGTGGGAGGGGGACTTGGCAGCAGGGAGAATTCAGCTCCATATGAGAGCACAAGTAAGCACCAACAGCACACCTATAGAATTGTTAACCTTCCCCCAGTCCCATAAGAGTAACCCGATAAATGAGCATACCCCAGAGTATTGGACAAATCTGGTAACAATGGTCTCCAAAACCAGATGCCTGTTTGATTACTGTGGACTCATCATAAATGAACAGAAGTCAACTTGCGAACTGACTCAAGACATGGAATTCATCGGCGCTCTCCTCGATTCTATATCAGCCCCGGCATCCTAACCAAACCAACAATTCAATGCACTTTGGATTCATGGTTGGAGTAGTCACTACCGTACATACCTGCCTCCAGTTGCTGGGCCACATGGCAGCTACTACATATGTTGCCCACTATGCACATCTACATTTCCGCGCTATGGAGCACTAGCTGACTACAAGCCTTACTCAATACTCTCTCAGGAAGCAAGTCACTGTCCCGGCACATGTACTAGACTCTCTCAAGTGGTGGACTGCACACCACAACCTCCTCGGAGGAGTTCCCTTCCTGCAGCCCAAACCATAAGTTTAAATTACCACAGATGCCTCATTAACAGGATGGGGAGCAACGTACAACAACACACAGTGCAGGGAAGGTGGTCATCGCACGAAGCTGTTACACATCAATTTTCTCAAACTCCGAATGGTCAGGAATGCATGCAGATACTTTGCTCCCACCATTACAAACTGCGCTGTACGGATCCTAACAGACAACACAATGACCATGTTCTATATAAATAGGCAGGGCAGTGCGCACTCTTGATCCTTTTGTGCAGAAGCTATCCATCTTTGATGCATCCAGCGTGGAATTGTCTTCGAATCATCTTACATGGAGTCAACCGTGTCATGGCAGATACTCTGAGTCACAGTTTTACAGATCACAAGTTGGAATAACACCCCATGGTTATGGAATCTATCTTCCGCAGGTGAGACTACCCCGTAATAGATCTTTTGGCAACCAAGGACAAATCCAAGTGTTGCTGATTTTGTTCTCAAGCAGGACTGGGCGAGGGATCCATGGGCGATGAGTTCCTAATAGTCTGGAACAAACCTCTACCCTACGCATTTTCCCCCAGTCCCACTATTCCCAGGATCCTGCACAAAATTCGATTAGACACAGCTCGAGTCATTTTAATAATCCCATCATGGACCAGACAAACTTGATTCCTGTACCTTGGTTCCTGTCAGTCAAGCCACTTCTCCCACTACTATCTCAACACGACTTTCTGTCTCAAAACGGGGGCAAACTACTTGACCGCCTATACCTTCATGCCTGACTTCTCTATGGTTTCCTGGGTGCCAAATCCCAATGTTCAGAACAAGTGAGAACTGTCCTCCTCCATAGTAGAAGGCCATCCACTTGAAAGACTCAACCTGCATAAATGGAAATAGTTCGCGTACTGGTGCTAATGGACACAGGTCAATCCCTACGTGGCCTCTCTCCATCTGATCCTAGACTATGGGTACCATTTGGCTACTGGAGGAAACTGAGCAGGTGAGCAATATGATTTACATGGTATTCTGAGATTACACCCAAAATTGACCCCCAAAGTTATCTCAGGGAAACTTTGTCCCTATGGCAAATTATGTAAGGCAGATCAGCCATAAGGCCCCCCCCAGTTTACCCTTTTTTCCTGATGAGGTGATGATAACCAGAGAGACAACCTTCATTGACAACTGAACTAAGGAGTATGAAGCCAAGAGTTTGAACAGCCTTTGTTAATGCTTTACAGGTCTACACTTTCAACTACCATATGGAGGAAGTTTCATTATTGGAGGAAAGATTCTGATGACCTTTTAGAAAGCATACTGTAACGGGATGGATAAAGATCAAGTGGTTGGTCTCCAGAGACAAAAGGCACGGATAGCTGCTAAGTGCACTTACAGAGAGCAGAGATAATCCTGAAGTTTTTAAGGAGAGAAGGTAGTTCAAAATGGTAGGGATGTCAGCACCCTCTTAGGTTATTGGAAAATGCTGGTACCACATGGAAAACTTTTCCCACTTCGCTGTGTAGAACTTCTCTGTGGAATCCTAAGGATGGATTATACTACCTCCAAATATACCTTTTCTAGGTTGTCATCCATTTAATCCCCACAAGGGATTCCGGTGTGAGATATTTGAGCATGTCTTTGTCCTGGGTCACAAGATCCAGGAAGAGTTGAATTCAGATGGTAATGCTGACATCTGGAGACTGCTGGCAAACTAGAATAGTCTTGGAAATATGGGAACAATCAATATCACAAATACTCCCTGTTACTTGATAGTCAGCAGAACTCAAGGTAAGAAAAGAATGGATGGGAAAATCTACCTTAGTGGACCCAAACATTGAACTAGATATGTCTTCCCTCTGGAGCAGTATATCAGGAATTTCCTATTATTTCTCAGATGCAAAGAGGTTCCAAGATGGGAAACCCCACTGCTGAACTATGTCCTATACTACCAACTCGTGTAGCTGCCATTCATGATCCATGGAGAGGGCTGTCTGCTAACATGCTGTATACCCCTGGGAGATGTATTGCTGATAGGATGATCTGGGAGCAGATACATTTACTCTACAGATTGACTGTTTCTATGCAAAGACCTTGCTCCCCCTGGTTTGCTGATGTAGTATTCTGTTGTCAGATGTGACTTGGACATGTGAGGTCTCAATGAAAGGTAGGAAACACTTTCAGGCCTCAAGAACTGACTATATAAATCAAGAGGTGTGAATTAAATCAAGCCAACCTGCCCTTGTTAAGTGAGGAAATCAAGGAGGCAGCATAAATATTTTGAATCTCAAAAGACGGATGAAAATGTTCAACTGTTCGATATTTAGAATGGATCCCAAGCCGCCTCTCGTCTTGGGAATGATCTTCAATAAAATTCTTTCACCCTATGTTGGAGAGGAACTAGTTCTATGAGCCTTATTATGTTCTAGCTTTCAGATCGTATTAGGGATGTAAGTGTCTAGTTGACTATCTGATAAGCATATACTATAGTTGACTAGAGACATGACTAGTCGCTTTCTCCCCCCCATTGCTGCCTCTATCAGACAGAGGCAGCAAGTGGGAGAGCCGAAGCCAGTGCTGGGGGAGCCATCTTAAAAGCTGGTTCCTCCCAACACTGTCTCCATGTGGTGGGGCAGGGCACTTATGAAATTTAGCAAGAGAGGGGCTCTTATATATTTCAGAAGCAAAGCGTGCACGAGGAATACAGGGCCAATGGGGGACTCAAGCAGTTCCCCGCTGTTCCCACGAGCCCTGCTTTTGAAATGGGCAGATGGGGCCAGCGAGGGATTGCTTGAGTCCCCTACTGGCCCCATGCTCCTCGTGCGCATTTCCATCTTTGCACCCCTTCCCCTGGCTATTGTTGTCTGGTGGTGACCCCTCCCTGGGTTCCTCTCCTTTGGGGAACAGATACCCTAAAACTCACCTCTTGCCTCAGAGGCCAATTACAGTCAGAATTGGTCATGCTCATCCCTGACAAGGGGGTGGGCCTGCTACCTATTTCTTTTCCCTGTCCAGCCCTCTGCAGCTGTAGTATCCTCTCAGGTCCTGCAGGCTAGGTCTACACTAGGCCTGGAATATTGGATTAAGGTACTCAAATCCAGCTATGTAAAATACATAGCTGGAGTTGCCATACCTTAAGCCATTGGTCACCAACCAGTAGATTGGGATCTACCAGTAGATCTTGGAGCCTCTGACTGGTGAGCCTGACTAGTTTGGCCAGCAAGCTATCAAGTGCTAGCACTTCAGGTGCACCTCCACCTACTCTCATGCTGCTCCTGCCTTCTACACTGGAGATGCCACTTGAGAGGCTCCTGCTTGTTGTGCAGGGTGTGGGAAGGAGGGGGGGGGGGCGTTGATGTCAGGGAGTCCCTCTTCCTCCTCCCCCACTGCTGTATCCTATCTCCACACAGAGAAAAGGGGATGGAGGGAGCTTGCAATACAAATCTGTGTCACTCATACACTGTTTGTGTTTGTCATTCTCACAAACACACACTATCCTTCCCTCTCAGCTCCCATACCAAAACATACATGGTGGGGTAGTGTTACTTCTTTTACTGCTTGCAAAGTGTGTTACTTTTGGTTTTTGACTGTCCCTGCCCTGCACCTCCTCCTACACCCAACCTCCTGCCCCCAACGTGAGTCCCCCTGCACCCAAACTCCTTCCTAGAGCTTGCACCCTGAAACCCCTCCTGGACCCCAATCCCCCACCCTAGGCTAAGCCCAAAGCCCTCCCACACTCCAAACTCCTTGACCAGAGCCTGCACCCCTCAACCCCTACCTCGTGAAAGTGAGTGAGGATAGGGAAGGAAGGGGATGGAGTGAGCAGAGTGAGGCCCTCAAAGAAGGGGCAGGAAGGAAATGGGGCAAGGGTATTTGGTTTGAGGTAGATCTTACATTGCACTTAAATTGAAAAAGTGATCTTGTGTTTAAAAAGACTGGAGACGAAGCTTGGCGCTGTCTTCATAGAGGGAGTCAAAAGCATCAAACAGCTGTCCTTATTCCTCGTGACTGCCAGGAGAACTGGCACTGGCCAGAGCTGCCCTCAATGTTTGATTTTAACTAGAACCACTAAATTGAACACCAGAAGATCAGCCTCTGGCACAGTGAGTACAGACCTGACCTAAGACAATATCTGAGCTCAGGAGTTCATCAAACTGGAGCCCTGGCTTCTCCCAGCACTGCTTTGTTCCAGGTACCTATTTGTTAGGCAGCATTGTCCATCTCTTTCCAGAGCTGGAATGGCACTGAGCTCTCTGTGCCCAGCAGCCCATTTTATAGGGCTTAGCCTGACCATGATAGGCTGCCTTTAGCCTCCCTCTGATTGGCTCCTGAAACAACCCCTCTACCTCTTTTATTCTAGTGCAGCTCAACTGCACCATCACCGACTTGTTTACATAAAGAATTTGTTTATGACAAAATGGGGGTTTGACTCTTAAGTTTGAGACAGACTATCAATGCACATCAACGAAGTCCACATGAACAATCTGCTGGTTCACTTTGATCTAGTCCTTCCTGAAATGGACTAAATCAAAACAAGCTAACAAACTGTTAATGAGCATCAGCAGTAGATTCACACCTTAGTTTGCTGCAAACTAAATGTTCAAATTTTAGACAAACCCAAAAGTAAAATTAAATAAGGCCAGGTTCTGAGAATCTCCACTCAGAATTAGTGCAGTTTAATTAATCCACTTTTAAATTCATACCTTTCGTTCAATCAGATTAACTTTTGAAGCGTCCTGGGGTAGACGAGCCCTAAAAGTACACTAACTATAAAAACTATCTAATACTTATTTACAGATAATTACAAATAGAAGCAGTGCTAACGAATGCTACACATAGCAAAGGAGTTCTACCTCACATTACAGGCCATAGAAAGCAACTGGAGAGGCAGTCTACCCGCACAACCCCTTACTTATGTCCTCAGTTTGGAGCATGAAGGTGCGGGCACAGATCAACAGACACTGCTAGCAAGAATTTTCCATTCCCAAGCACATGAAGCATGTGCACACCCATGTTGTGATGATGGTCTCCATGTATATTATAAAGAAGGTATTTTCCTTGGAATTCATGTTTAAAATAGACATTTCTGCATACATTGGGTTTTAATGTTTATACTGGATCATCAGGTGTGAACTATATTCTTAGTTACTCTACACTGTCAGCTCATGGATAAAAATGGTTTTTATGGTAGCCAGACTATCATTTGCTTATACAGGTCTCATAATTCACATTGTCTGGACTTTGAGTCTTTAAAACTATTTTATTGTAATAATTTGTTATTATATACAGGGCTTCACATTCAAATTTACTATCACAGTTTATCTTCAGAACTCTGTCTACTTCCTTTATGTATAAAGTCTGCACAATACTTTACTTTAATCCCAAACATGCTATATTAGCAAACTATATTTCATTATAATACATCGATAAAAAAGTAAATTTATGTTATTTCTAGAAGAATAGTGGCAACAAAACGGTGACATAAAATGTCTAGTGAAGTACTTACCATGTTGTCTTTGATAACAGAAGGAGTCCAGCCTTCAAAGGCATATTGGGAATGAATGTTGTCTTCATGAAGACAATCAAAGCAGCGGTACACATCGTATCCATAATTCAGCAACATTCTTAACACAATTTCATCTTTTAAAGAATACTGCAGAGCTGAGGGGAAATGCGTTGTGTTCACTCTGCAGAAATAATTTACGTTGGCCCCATGCTTAAGCAGTAGATTGATTAGCTCATAGTTGCTCATTCTCAAGGCTATCTGAAGGCACTTAATGGGATCTTGATTTGGCAGGGCTCCAGCATCCAGAAGTAGCTGAGTTGAGCAAATATCCCCATTTGAGACAGCAAAATATAAAGCTGATTTCCTCTGGTCATCATAGCCTTTGCAAACCCTCTCATGCAACATGAAATTGGCTTCAAACCCAGATTTGAGAAGAAATTCCAGGCACTGAGGATGTGCTCCTGCTGCTGCTGAATGAACTGGACTTATCCCGCTCTTCTTAATGGCAGCATAATCAGTAACAGAAGCTAATTGCTTTAAAGCTCTGCAGAAAAAAAACGAAGGAATTTTTATAGTATCTAGGACAAACCTTTGAACTTCTCAGTGCTGCAGTATTTGTTACTTGTATCTTGGGTTACAGAATTCTGTTCTTGGCTGATAGTACAGGTAGTCCCCGAGTTACGCGGATCTGACTTACGTCGGATCCGCAGTTACAAACGGGGATTTTCTCTCCCCAGAGGACTCGAGCGGCGGGACGCCTGGTCCCGCCGCCCGCCTCCTCCGGGGCGAGAAAAGCTGCTCCCCATCTCCCTGGTCTGCTGCGGAAGCCAGCAGACCAGGGAGACGGGGAGCAAAGCGGCGCAGGACCCGGGGCTGGACCCGCGGCTACTTCCAGATCAGCTGGAAGCGCCGCGGGTCGGGCCGGGTCCTGCGCGGCTTTGCTCAGCGCCTCCCTGGTCGACCAGGGAGGCGCTGAGCAAAGTGGCGTAGGACCCGGCCCGACCCGCGGCGCTTCCATCTGATCTGGAAGCGGCCGCGGGTCCGGCCCCGGGTCCTACGCCACTTTGCTCAGCGCCTCCCTGGTCTGCAGACCAGGGAGGCGCTGAGCAAAGCCGCGCAGGACCCGACCCGACCCGCGGCGCTCCCAGCTGATCTGGAAGCGGCCGCGGGTCCGGCCCCGGGTCCTGCGCCGCTTTGCTCACCATCTCCCTGGTCTGCAGACCAGGGAGACGCTGAGCAAAGCCGCGGAGGACCCGGGCTGGACCGCGGCGCTGATCTGGAAGCGCTGCGGTCCGGCCCAGGTCCTCCGCGGCTTTGCTCCGCGTCTCTCTGGTCTGCTGCGGGGGGGGGGGGGGGGGACACAGCTAGTGCCCCCCCCAGCAGACCAGGGAGATGTGGAGCAAAGCCCGGGGCCTGTGGTAGAGCAGGTGGGGCGCTGCCGGTTGGTCCCGCAGCACCGCTCCTTGGTGCTACTGGACCAACCCGGCAGCACCCCAGCTGCTCAGCCCCAGGAGTCCTGATTCAGCCGCTGCTGATCAGTTTCAGCAGTGGCTGAATCAGGACGCCTGGGGCAGAGCAGCTCGGGTGCTGCTGGGTTGGTCCAGTAGCGCCGAGGAGCGGCCGCGCTACTGGACCAACCCAGCAGCACCCGAGCTGCTCTACCCCAGGTGTCCCCAAGTTAGCCGCTGCTGAAACTGACCAGCGGCTGACTACAGGAAGCCCGAGGCAGAGTTGCTCTGCCCCAGGCTTCCTGGAATCAGCTGCTGATCAGTTTCAGCAGCAGCTGACTTGGGGACGCCTGGGGTTCTTAAGTTGAATCTGTATGTAAGTCAGAACTGGTGTCCAGAATCAGCGGCTGAATCTGGATGCCAGTACCAACTTACATACAGATTCAACTTAAGAACAAACCTACAGTCCCTATCTTGTACGTAACCTGGGGACTGCCTGTAATGTTAATTTACTACTGAATAAGTACCCTGGCATATTAGACATCTGCACTGGCCTTAACCTCTGACAATTACATGATAACCAACTATCCACCCTCAATGGGGCCGACAGCCTCTTTAATCCCCTGGGCAAGGTGGAGTGGATCCTTTTTCCAGGCCCAGAAGGGATGGGTTGGGGCTAGGCAGCCGTCAGTGCTGCCTGGAGAACACCACATCTGCCCCAGATAACCTGCATAGTGCTCAAGCAGTGATTTAAAGGGCCTGGGGCTCTGGCTGCCATCACTGCTGCAGTAGCAGCAGTGGCAACTGGGAGCTCTGAGGCCCAGGACAGCTGCCTCCATTGACCCTCTCATTGGTTTAGTTTTAAATGTGTGTATTTAGCTGAACCAATTCACCATTATTCATTCTTATTTTTCAAGTATGTCATTTCAACTCACAGAAGGTGTCCTCTGTATGCAACTCTGTGGATAGGCAAGTGACCTGAGTGTTTGGGAACATTGGCATCAGCTCCATATTCTAGTAGGAGAGATAGTGAATCTGGATTTCCTCCTCCAGCAGCTTCAAATAATATAGAAGCACAATCAGCTGCCTGTGAAAGGACATCAGCACCTGAGGGGAAAAGGAACTAGGGTTTTCACAGCAGTTACTGTAAATATCCAGTAACAACTGGTATCTCTGTTTAACTCCCCCCTCCTTATGACAGTACTGTGACTGCTCTTCATGAAACATGAATATTAGAACAAGAGCTGGGGTTTTGTTCTCTCACTGTAAATCTCTTGAGGTAAGCTCCTTGATTTCCTATGTGTTTGTACATTGCCTAGTGCAACAAGGCTCCAATCTCTTTGGGCATTATTGTAATATAAATCTTCACAATAATGAAACACCCTCATTAGAAGTTTGCAATGCATGTTATTCTCTTAAACGAGCAATTGTTTTCAGACTAAATGCAGTGCAATTAATTCAACAGAGTTCAAACGTATGTAAGGGTAAATTAAAAATGTACAAAGCAACAGAACAGAGATCTGAAAAGTAGAGATACACAATTCATTACAACAGAAAGACATGGAGGTTATATATTGAAAAAGGCTCATTTACCAAATCACTTATTTTAATACATTGCCTCTGCCAGGCCAGGGACTGAGGAACCTGGGAGTAGAGATTTCCCCTTCAATAGAAAGTATGGGGGGGGGGGGGGAGATCTGGCTTATGTGTGCTTCCACACTCCCTGTATCTTGTAAAAGTGAGAGTGGAACTGGGCTTGTATGGGGATGGAGAGGCAGCAACAAAACCAATATCTACAGAAGGAGCTTGCAGGGCAGGAGATCAGGCCTGCTGCTGATTGGATAGAAACAAATCTATCCTCACCTTTTAGCCACTGCAGGTCCCCGCAGAGGCAGCCCAGCCCAGGGAAGGGAAAAGAGCAAATGGGCAGGGTGTTCAGTGCACAGGACACCAGCCACCAAGAAATTGCAAAAGTGTCCATCACAGTCTGGAGCTGACCCCCTCCTCACTGAGTCTGAGATCCCCTTGCTCCCTCTCTTTCCGTATTCACTGAAAGCTTCTGCTGACCTCTTCCCCCCACAATGCTCGTGCCTCTGCAGATCCACACTGTGATAGTGTAGGCCCTGTCACATACTGATGGAACACATTTCAAGGCAGTCAGTGTGGGGGGGACTGCATGCATCCCCCTTTATTCCAGTATTACAAAACAAAGGGTGATAATTGGGGTCATACTAAATTCATGGTCCATTTTGGTCAATTTCATGGTCATCAGATTTTAAAAATCAGAAATTTCATGATTTCAGCTATTCAAACCTGAATAGGGTTGCCAGGTGTCCAGTATTGGCCTGGACAACCTGGTATTTTCAGCCTCTGTCTGGTAAAAAAAAACCAACAGAATACACAGGGGATTTAAAGGCGCGGTGACCCTTTTTTATTAGCACGGGGTTTTTTTTGCTCAACCAATTTTTTTCCTGCCATGTTTGGTATTTTGTGTGGAAGTATCTGGCAACCCTAAATCTGAAATTTCATGGCTGTGTAATTACTGGGGTCTTGACCCAAAAAGCGAGTTTGGGGGGGAGAGGGGCTCAAGGTTAGTGTAGGGATGGTTGTGGTACTTCTATCCTTACCTCAGTGCTGCTGCTGGTGGTGGCAGTGCTGCCTTCAAAGCTGGGCAGCTGGAGAGCAATGGCTGCTGTCTGGGACCCCAACTCTGAAGGCAGAGCCACTGTCAGCAACAGTGCATAGGTAAGGATGTCAGTATGGTATTTCCACCCTTCTGCACTGTTGCCTATAGAGTTGGGCCCTCAGTCAATAGCCACCACTCTCCAGCCACCCACTCTGAGGGCTACAGTGGGGAAGTGAGTGTGGCATGACATAGTATAGCAACCTTTACTAATGTGCTATCTTTACTAATGTGCTGCATGTCTTCAGAGCTGGGCACTTGCCCAATATTTGCCACTCTCCAGCCACCCAGATTTAAATGTAGTGCAGAAGAGCAGCACAGCCCTCTCTAAAATAACCTTACAACCCCCCTGCAACTCCTTTTTGGGGTCAGGCACCCAATTTGAGAAATGCTGGTATCCTCTGTGAAATCTGTATAGTACAGGGTAAAGCACACAAAAGGCCAGATTTCATGGTCTAATACATGTTTTTCATAGCCACAAAGTAGGTAGGGCCCTAGTGATAATACCCTCCAACCCAAAGTGTCTCACTCCCTTCCCTAGATAACTTGTCTACATGGATACATGCTATTTTATTTAAGCATGTTTAAAAACACTCACATTAGTGGACACAATGCTGACCACCAAGTTGTGGTCAGCATATACACACTTTGTGGTCAGCATATACACACACAAGTCATATGACAGCTAGTAAAGGTTAAACATCTGTCCTAGAGATTATGTTTAAATACAACATTTTCTTAAGTATACAAAGTTTTTACAATATAGATCTGTGGAAACAACATTATGAAGGAGAAACAAAAGTTACTGTCTTAACAATAAAAATCTTGATGCTTAAATTGACAAGGTGGGTGAGGTAATATCTTTTATTGGGTCAACTTTGGATGGTAAGAGCTTTTGAGCTTACACAGAGCTGTTCTTCATGTCTAGGAAATGTATTCAGAGTGTCACAGCTAACTATAAGATGGAACAGATTGTTTAGCACAAATAGTTAACACATATTGCAAGGGCCCATTTAAAGTGAAGTGGCCCATTAATATGACATTTACATTTTTTTCATGACAAAAACCATGGCAATTAAGAGGACAGGGAAATGCAATTATCTTGTCTTCCCCCATCCTCAATGTAATATACTATAGGCCACAGTACAAGATGAAGTCTGAGCTGAAGACTGTAAACTCATAATGTACATGCTGTAACTGTAAACAAAGACCAGGTAGATTTAGCCTGGAGTTCTCTGTGGGAAGGAATATATTTAAAAATTTCCACCATGTTGTGTTTATGCATTTATGTTGCTTGGTAACAAAGTTCCTGTAGTTGGTGATATCTCTTTAGTAACAAATGTTATCTGTGTTATGTGTAAAAAGCATGTCACATGATGATTATTCTAACTACAAACCTTTTGAAAGACTTAAGGAATCTGGACAGATATAGTAATCATTTGAAAAGATAACATAGGATAGATATCTTAGAGCCGTGGTCACCAACTGGTCGATTGCGATCGACTGGTTGATCATGAGGGCTCGACCAATTGATCGCGAGGCGTTCAGGGGCTCCCTTATATTCCCCAATCCTCAGTAAGCCCTACTACCTACCTCTGGTGAAAATGGAGGTAGTACTGGCTTCCTGCGGGGTGGACTTTCTGGGAGTTCCGGAAGTGCGCTGGCTGCTCCCCTCCCTCAGGTCTATGGCATGCCGGAACTTGAGAGGGGATGGGGGGGTAGAGGGACCACAGAGGAGGCATGCACTGGGGCTTCTCTCCTCTTCGGGAAGGGGAGTTGGCCTCGGAGGAGGCATGCATGGGGGCTTCTCTGTGCAGTGGGAGGGGAGAGTTGGCCCCGGAGGAGGTGCACACGGGGGCTTCCCTCCTCTGCTAGGGGTGGTGGTCCTGGAGGAGACTCTCTGCCCCCACTGGTACCCTGTCCCCTGCTGCAGAACCCTGCCCTCACTCCAGCACCCTGTCCCCTGCCCCCACTAGCACCCTTCCCCAGTACCATGTCCCCTGCTCCCACCAGCACAGTTGGGGCCACATTAGTGAGGCTTGGGGGTTTTTTGGGAGGAGTTTTTTTTTTTTTTTTTTTGCATCTCCCTTGTGTGGCCCCAACTGATTTTTCTGTGGGTCAGTGACCCTTCTCATAAATAAAGACAATGCAGAAACTTTTTGTGTTTGACATAGTATTTTATTTAAAAATGAAGCCTGGTCAACGAACCCCCAATTGGGGCCAAGCCCCCATATGGCCGCAGCATTATAATACTCCTGCATGCCCCAGACCCTAGATCTGAGCCTATCATACACTGGAACCCCCTGCCCTGAGCCCCTCACATACCTCAACCCAAATTCCTGAACCCTCACAGCCACAAGCCTGGGGCTTGCTTAGTACCGCTACCCTCCATCTGACCCCAACACTCTCCAGCCTGGAGTCCCCTCCCTGAGCCAGCATCCCCTTCTCCACCTCTTCCTGCATCCAAATTTCCTCCCAGAGCTTGCACCTCTCACCCCTTCCCACACCCAAATCCCTCATTCCCACCTCAGAGCCCACACATCCTGTCTCAAACCAGTGAAGGTACAGCTAGACTGCAGGAGTTTTTCCAGGATTCCAGAGATATCCTGGAAAAACTCTTCCACATCAAGGGATGCATTTGTTCTTCTGCTTTTTTTTAGTGGAAGAGCAAACATGCTCTTTTGGTAATCCCTATATTCCTCGTTCCACGAAGAATAAGGGGGATTCCAAAAGAAGGGTTTTTTTCTAACATTTGGTCCAGTCTAGACAGGCCAAATGTTGGAAAAGCCTCTTCCTACATAAGAATGGGAAAAAAAAGTGGCAGTGTAGAGTGTATAAGGGCTGGGGATAGCAAGTGATGGGGAGGAGGAGAATAGAGAGGGCGGGTCTTCAAGGAGGGGGTGGGGTCTTGGGGGAAGGCTGAGGCGGTAGATCTTTGCTTGTGCTAAAATTTAAAAAATGATCTTGGGTGTAAAAAGGTTGGAGACCACTGTTTTAGAGGAATATTGAAATTTAGTAGATTACGTAATTATACCAATTAGTGAGCAAACAAAAACAAGACACAGTGCAGAAAAAGTTATTCCTCCGTGTTAACATACACACCTTTGAACATACAAAATGACTGCTGTAATTCACTCTAAAACAATCTACATAAAACCATCAATTTACATACTAGGTTGTATACATTAATACCTGTCCACCATGTTATTAGTAAGAATATCACAAGGCCTTCACTTCCATTCAGAACCTTATATTGGTAAGATAATACTGTGCTGTCAGGGGAGCTAGCAATTGTACATTGCCACCACACAGAAAATTATTCATGCCCTTTATGGGAGGTGGATTCATTTACTCACATTTTGAAATCATGATTTTTCTGCCAGCACACATAGTTGTGCAATTTCAACCCCTTGGCTAGTCTAAAGAATAAAAGAACTCTGTAGGATCTGACAACCATTAGTTAAGAAACCGACATATTGAACTGTAAACAAAAATAATGCTCACCTTTTCGCAGTAAAATTTCCATAATTCCTGTATGCCCAGTCTGTGCAGCCAGTGCTAGGGGAGTGAGCCCATATGTACTGCGGGGATCAGGATCAGCTCCAGAACAAAGCAGAAGGTTCACCATATCTTTCCTGCCTAGCCTGGCAGCTTCATGTAAAGCTGTCCTCTTATTGACACACTGCAAATTTACATTTGCTCCAAACCTTATCAGCAGGGAGGCAATTTCATATAAATCATGTTTAATTGCTGTAAGATAATAGGTGAAACATCAGCTATTTAAAATATTATTTAACACTATTCTACACACTAGTTTCTGTTAAAACAAAATACAGGACTATGTAGCACTTTAAAGACTAACAAGATGGTTTATTAGATGATGAGCTTTCGTGGGCCAGACCCACTTCCTCAGATCAAACAGTGGAAGAAAATAGTCACAGCCATATATACCAAAGGATACAATTAAAAAAAGTGAACACATATGAAAAGGACAAATCACATTTCAGAACAGAAGAGGGATGCGGGGGGGGGGGGGGGGGGGAGGAAGGAAGGTGAATACCTGTGAGTTAATGATATTAGAGGTGGGGAAGGGTAGATGTCTGTGAGTTAATAGTGTTAGAGGTGATAATTAGGGAAGCTATCTTTGTAATGGGTAAGATAGCTGGAGTCTTTAATTTCTGTTGTGCAGCTCCCAGCACCTTTACCGTGCTGGAGACTGAATGAATTGAGCTCTGGTAGCCAAGTCCCTGATATGCAGAAAATCACCTGACATCACTGAAAAGCCCTGATGCTGGGGGAGAGGAAGTATCTATTGTTCATTAAAACAAGTGAGGTTGTTAATGTCCAAAATTATGAGATGCTTTCAGATTTCCAAAGGGGTAAAAATCTTTCAAAAACAGACTCTCTCACAATACTGAGACACTTCATTTGCCAATGAAGGATTCTGAAAAAAAAAATTAGCCAAACTTTCTTTGAACTTAAAAAAAGGTGCGGTTCAAGTTTAAGGGAAAGATTGTGCAGTTTCTTATTTTATCTGAGCTGATTCACCATCCCTAACATGGCCTCTAGTGACGGCTCATCTACATTACTGTCATACCTGTCTGTAAACTTGTTTAATAGTATAGACAGGTCCTTACTTAGATTTTCAGAAAGCCTTTGACAAGGTCCCTCACCAAAGGCTCTTGTGTAAATTACATGGCCATGGGATAAGAGGGAAGGTCCTTTCTTGAAAGACAGGAAACAAAGAGTAGGAATAAAGGGTACATTTTCAGATTGGAGAGGGGTAACTAGTGGTGTCCCCCAACGGTCAGTCCTGGGACCAATCCTTTTCAACTTATTCATAAATGATCTGGAGAAAGGGGTAAGCAGTGAGGTAGTAAAGTTTGCAGATGATTCAAAACTGTTTAGGATAGTCAAGACAGAAGCAGACTGTGAGGGACTCCAAGAAGATCCCACCAAACTGAGTGATTGGGCAACAAAATGGCAAATGAAATTTAATGTGGATAAGTGTAAAGTAATGCACATCGGGAAAAATAACCCCAACTATACGTACAATATGATAGGGGCTAATTTGGCTACAACAAATCAGGAAAGAGATCTTGGAGTTATCGTGGACAGTTCTCTGAAAACTTCCACACAGTGTGCCACGGCGGTCAAAAAGGCAAATAGGATACTAGGAATTATTAAGAAAGGGATAGAAAATAAGACCCAGAATATCTTACTGCCCCTGTATAAAACTATGGTACGCCCACATCTTGAATACTATGTACAGATGTGGTCTCCTCACCTCAAAAAAGATATTTTGGCCTTGGAAAGGGTTCAGAAAAGGGCAACTAAAATGATTAGGGGTTTGGAACGGGTCCCATATGAGGAGAGGTTAAATCGACTGGGACTTTTCAGTTTAGAAAAGAGGAGACTGAGGGCCGATAAAGAAAAGTTACTTAATAGTTCCCTAAATAGAAAAACTAGAGCACACCAAATTAAATTAATGGGCAGCAGGTTTAAAACTAGTAAAAGAAAGTTCTTCTTCACACAGCGTGTAGTCAACCTTTGGAACTCCTTGCCAGAGGATGCTGTGAAGGCTAGGACTTTAATAGAGTTTAAAGAGAAGCTAGATAATTTCATGGAGGTTAAGTCCATAAAAGGCTATTAGCCAGGGGATAAAATGGTGTCCTTGGCCTCTGTTTGTCAGAGGCTGGAGAGGGATGGCAGAGACAAATCGCTTGATCATTGTCTTTGGTCCACCCTCTCTGGGGCACTTGGTGCTGGCCACTGTCGGCAGACAGGATACTGGGCTAGATGGACCTTTGGTCTGACCCAGTACGGCCGTTCTTATGTCCTCAACTGAACTTCTGAAGCATGCTGCAGTCTTTTATGGTGTTAGTCTTTAGAATGGTTTGGGATTTAAAGGATTGATACCAACTAGGAAGAAAAATAAATGACAGTATTCCTCTGTCTCTCTCATGGCCAATGGAAATATATACAATTCTGGAAACTGGAAGTTTTACAGTCTTTACAATCGACAACAAAAGATTGCAATGTACAAAATACATTTTTCATGCAATGAAAAACATGAATAGAATTTCCCTCAATCGGAAAAAGTATATGATTTACCTATAACTAAAGAAGAATCTCCTTCTTCATTCTTAACATTAGGGTTGCAGCCATTGAGCAGGAGAAAGTGGACATTGTCTAAGATGCATTTGTCTACTGCTACAAAGAGAGGAGTTTCCCCTTTCAGACTGGTCTGTTCCCACACAATGGGGTGAGAAGCTGAAAGATACCCAGGAGAACAGCACACATTGGGAACGGAACTAATCATCCAAACTGATTTAGTAAATCTTTCAAGTGGGGAGCACAGAGTGCTCTTTACCTTTCAGAGTTATTTCTAGGATGTTCTTGTTTAATTGTGCTGCAGCTTCATGCAAAGGAAGCCAGCCTCGCTGATCTGCTTCCTTGAAAGCAGAACAGTGCCTCATCAACTTCAGCAAGACTGCCTCTTGGCCTGTAGTATATAGAATCATACCACACTATTTAGCATAACACAGAAAGCTCAAGGCACTTGAAATCTAGACTCCCACTTACATCAGAGAATATTTTAAGTATCACTAACCCCAATACTACAGTCAGAACTGGCAACTTTGCTTCTCAAAACAATTTTCTATCAAAGGTCGATTTAAATGAATGTAGAGCTAGTGATAGTGATTTATATGGACTGATTTTCTCTAGAGGATTCATCACAAAGCACATCAGAAGCTGCATATATCAGAATTATAAGCTTACAATCAATCCTTAATTAGGGCTCCTATGCTACTATAATACAAATAGTAAATAAATAGCATAATAAACATTTGAAATTCACTTGCCACTGAAACAGAACATGACAGCTACTGAACAGTTCAAAGGCTCTCTACACAAGAGTTTGCAACATGAAGTTAATACTTGTTCAACTGAAACCACATGTTAAATTTCAAAAATGGAAAATAAAATTAAGCTAGAATTTGAATAAGACACAAAGCTACTTTTACTGTTTCTACTCTTGCTGAAAGTGCCATCAGATCTTTGGGTATAAGGGGTCAGGTCTACAATTTTGCATGTCATCTGGAAGATGGAATCCATAGTAGCACGGGTTCTTAGAGAGTAGGGGGAAGAATGCAACCTACTCAGTCATTAACAAAGCTTCCTAGACTAATCACATTAAAATAGAGTGGTGATGATTTGTGTGTTTGTACTTAACTGCCTGTATTGCTGCGATTATTTTTCCATGTTCCGCACTTGTGACAAATGGGAATCTGTACAAACAGAACAAAATTATTATAATTTAAATCAGTTAGGGAAATTATGCATGTTATTACAGTACAAATAAATGAATCAATACTGTAACTATCTATGGCTTAATAACAGACCAGTACGATTTTGATTTGTTTTGTAAATAACTATTTGCACCATCTACTTTATTATTTTACTTACTTATTTTCTGTTATTTGCTGTTTCCCAATCTGCACTAGTTACTTAGTCACTTATGCATCTGATGAAGAGGGCTCCAGCCATTGAAAGCTTATCCCCAAATAAATGTGTTAGTCTTTATGGTGACACAGGACTCCTCATTGTTTTAGTCACCTACTTTGACTCAGTGAAACACATTCACTTTGAAATGGGAGCTGAAGTTCATATTCTCTCAATCACAAATCCTATCCTTTGTAACAAAAATTCCAATGATGAACAATATAGTAAGAGCTCAGTTTAAATATAGAAAAATAATTTGTACTGCTTGTTAGAGCTGCACAGAACATAGGTTTTTTTCTTTGTTAGAGACTGTACCAATATAAACCATAACTCTGAGTACACATATAATAATCTTCAAAAAGTACAAATACATTCTTCTATTTCACACTTCTTTCCCTCCCAAGAGCTATTTGGAAGTTCTGTGTTTGTATAAGGTGTGTGAACTTTGGCCCTCCTTTTGCTGAATGCAGTGTAAAAGTTTAAAAAAACCCACAAAACAAGTTTCAGGTGTTCTCAAATTTCACTTGGGACAATTTCAAAATGCCCACTTCTATTAGGTGTACATACACATAAGTAACATTAAGCAAGCAGTCTACAATGGCAAGCATACTGGAACTAGGGGTGTAGAGGGTGCTGCAGGACCCTCTGGCTTGAAGTGGTTTCCATTATATACTGATTTCCAGTTTAGTTCAACAACTCTTAGGACTCCCACTATAAAAACTGTTTCAGAACCTCTGTGTTTTGGTGCAGTGTTACATGTAAAAATACTAACAGAAATAGACTGTAACATAGCTCCCAGTTATGCTGCCAGAACATACTTCACAGCAAAGCATTACCTATCACTCTCTGCAGTATCAGTAACGGTATCAGTTTTCTGGATATGCTGCAAGCTTTGTTGAATGATATTCTGGATGGGGATGTCATCATCAAAGTCTTCATCATTCAGATATGTAGAAATAGACATTTTATAACTTGGATCACAAGCAACAAGAAAAAAAGTTATATTATTAGGAGGCAATTTTTAAAATCTTCAAGTTAACTGTGGATTTCCAGAAACAGCAGAAGCCACAGAGGAATTAGGTACTGAAAGAAATATGAATTGTTAAAAATCAGAAACAATCCTCCCCGTCTCGAGTTCCCCCTTCCCCCAGGCCAGGTACTTTGTTTTAAATACTATAAACACTGTCAACTGTTCTGTTTGGTGCAGGAAATATGTTCCAGTACTTTGGTTTGTTATAGTTCCTTCCTCTCTCTTACAGAGCAAACATATAGAACAGCTAGTGTTAGGGCACCATCTACAAGAAAGCAAAAAAAGAAGTTACTTACCAAGTGCAATTACTAGGTTGCTTCAAGATGTGTGTCCTTAAGAGTGCAGCATTTCAAGTGCAGAGGCACATGTGCACCTGAAGTGGAGGACCTAGAAGAACACTACTCAAAATAGTACAAAACCGCCAATTAATTGGTGGTATAAATGGCCCCTCCCACTTCTGTCATTTTAGCTCTTCTCTTTAGTGGCACCATACTGCTAGGTACTCTAGAGAGTACTTGTGTAGGAGAGGATTTACACTATTTGCTATCATTTCCCATACTCTGCTCATGTCATGCTTGGCAGTGGGGAAACAATTCATAGATCCCTGCTTTTGCTCAATATCTGCTTCAACCAAGTAGCATTTAAGGATATCATTTACCATCAGAAAAGCACTGAAGCTCTGTGTAAGAGTCCATGTTTTAACTGTCCCAGTGCAAACCACACCCAAGTATATACATCAGAACTGCCAGAAATTCTGATCCATGATATTGCATACATCCAAAAGACCAATTTGCAGAACTAAATAAAAGCTGTCTTGAAGAGCACTACATGTCTGTGCTTCTCAGTAGTACTACAGGACCTACATACACTTTTGATCTACTAATTCTAGATGAAAGCTGCAATCAACAAGGCCTTTGTACAAACAATGGAGTAAACAGTGAGCACCATATTAATTTGACCAATATAAGGATATGGGAGAATGGGATTAGTAGAGATCAATGTTTGCCAAATGGAAAGGATTAAACTAAGTAAGGGGAACTCTTTTTGGGTCAGGGGCCGCTGACTCTCAGAAAAATCAATCGGGGGCCCGCACACAAGTGAGAATAAAGAAAAACCTCCCCCAACTGAGGAGAAAGGCATTCCCCACATTCCCCTTCCACACTAGAGCCTAGGGGACCTAGGCTAGTAGATTTTGTGTTCTCTGGGGTTGCGGTGGGGTAAGATGGGGGCTGGAATGCTAGTGCAGGCTCCCCAGTACTGTGAGGGGAGCCCTGAATCTCAAAGGCTGGATCTAGGAAAGCTGCGAGCCACATCTAGTGCCCGGCCTGAGGTTCCCCACCCAATTTGAAGACTGTATTACTTTATTTTTTATTTTCCATTGTGTGTAACTAGCATTCTCCTTTTAAAACCAGGTAATTGGTTTAGATTTTAATTTAATGGAAAGAAATTCTAATTAATGACCAAAACTATGGAACTATACAAGCAAGACAAAAAAAATAATTAAAAGTTACAAGACCGTTCTAGCACAGCTTTCATAATAAAACTTAAAATTTAAAACATACAGTGACTGCAATGGCAACGAATGGTTGCAAAAAAAGGGGGGGGATAAAAATGCATATGCAGTTGCTAGTAGAGGGCCACTTTACATGTGCACAATTTACTAATTGCTACTTTGTACAATAAAGTATATGCCTCATTATTTATAAAATCAGTGTAAATCTGTTAGGGCCAAATCCTAGGGTCTGCTTTTATTCAGACAAATCTCTCATTATTGACTTGCAGGGGAGAGTCAGCTTGAATAAGGACTTCAGAACTGGCTCCTATTTAACCAGAAACAAGACACATTGAAAGAAAATGTCAGCACAACCATTGTAGAGTTTGGAATAATTCTAGAAACATTTTAAAGTTGAGCAGAAATGTTCACAAACAGCTTGAGTTATTTAATTTGTTACCTGTCCAATTTACATATATTATCCAATTTACATTTATATTTTATCTCCTGTTTATATATGTATAGTAGCTAGATGAATATATTCATAAAACATATAAACAAATGTTTGTATTACAGGCAAACTCAAATTGATCAAAATACGAATAGTCTGTACACATATAGTCAGTCTAATTATATTGCTTTTGGGAAAAATCTAATACAAAATCTCACACCAAAAGCTCAAAACAAAATAAACATTTATCTCACCTTTTTTAGTTTTTTAAAAGAACATAGAAGACCTCACTGCTTTAAACAAGTGATTATTAAGTTGAATGTGATATTTTCATGTATTGAAAAATGATCTCTGTAGAGTCCAGATCCATTAATAGCTCTCTAAAAATATCTGATCATAAGATCCTCTAGGACTTTCTCCACATTTCTTATAAGTGGGTTAGTTATGTCTGGTGACATGATTTTGATGAATTATGTATCAGTAAAAGAAGAGATTAAAGGACCAAACTTCTTGATTTAGTACTCCAGATATAATTATTTTAATGAGAATTCATGTTTAAGGGAAGTAATATGTTCTCTCTACGTCTGATTTAAAGAAAAGTCTCTGCTGCTTTCACATGCTCTCTCAGCATGGGTTAGATTTAAGGACAGGACTGGTTATTGGGAGCTTGCCTAAAGGAAATGTGAGAGACCATCTCAAACTCAGACTTTACATAAATCAATATGTTTACATATAAACAATAAAATAATACATCAACAAAGGAAGTTTATATTTTTTTTAAAAGATAATACTATGACATAAGTTGCTCACAAAATTTCAATATTACAATGTTCACATTCAGATAAAGAAAAGCAGAGAGAAAAAGAGAGAAAAGCAAACCTGTATTTGATATTCCTCTAGCCCCAACACATAGCTATCAGGGACAGGAGGCACATGCAAGACTGGGTAGGAGCAAAGTTAGAGTAGGGTGGGACTTTCTCATTTCAAGAGTCTTGAATTTCCCCACTTTGCAGCAACCTACAGTACTCTTTCCTCACAAGCACATATCATCACCCAAGTATGTGCCTTGCTTCAGAGCCAGAAATTAGCCCAAGTGTTCAATTCTTAGGAACTTGTCAGTTTACTAAGGGTTAAAAAAAGGGTTGTAGAATTTCTAGACACAGACAAGAGAAATTTGAACATTATATGGAAAAATATATCAAATGAAAGTAGGGCTGGCAACAGAATTTATCAGGCCCAGAGCACTGTGTGTATCATAAAATCTCGAGTATAATGCACATTTTTTCCCGATTTTTGGGGGGGTCAAAGTCGGGGTGTGCATTATATATAGGAGTTATTTTTTTAAGTTTTAAGCTGACAAACCTGTAAATAGCCCCGGGCCGGGGAACTCCCCCTCTCCTCTGCACAGAAACTTTCCTGCTGCAGTGCAGCGCGGGGGCCACTGCCCCACCAGGCTCACGGACAAGGCGAGGAGTCGGTGGCGCTGCCAGGCTACAGCGCCCTGGCTCGCTGCCTGCCCGGTGCTCCTTCAGGCTGCGGCAGGCGCGAGCTCAGCATGCGGGCAGCTGTCCAAGGGGGTGGGGGGGGCCAGGTTTCAAACTCCGCCGCTGGCTCCCCGGGCTGTGCGCACATTTCCCGGGCCAGCCTGTGGGTGGAAGCGGCACGTACCTCCCTCCCACTCTCCTGCAAGCCCAGGGCCAGCTCCGGGAAATGGGCAAGGCTGGGCTTGGTGCTGGCGGGTTGGCTTCTGGGTGTGGGCCGCACACAAGCTATATAGGAGTATAGATATATAGGTGCAGTGTAGGTACGCCTTATATATAGTTCAAATTGTTTCATTATGCTAAGATTCAAAAGTCAGGGTGCGCATTATACATCAGTGTGCATTATACTCGAGATTTTACGGTATGTGGGGGGCGGGCGCGGGGGAGCTCAGTTCCAAGCTCCTGTTAGGGGAAGGCCCTTGGGTGGAACGATTGAGCTAGGGCTAGCCAGCCCTCAGCACTGCTCAGACTGCACCAAGTAGGGCTCCTAAAGGGCCTGGATCCCCAGGCCCTTTTATATCATTGGGGTCAGGGGCAACAGCTCCATTTGCTCCCACCTATTGGCGGCCCTGATTGAAACTGTTTTAACTTGAACTGATTTTTTTATGTTCCATTTTACATCAGCTTGATTCTGCATACTAAGCAGATATGGGGCGCACTAATTTCTTAGGACCAAATTCTTTCCTGCTGAGGTGGCTTGTATTTCAACTCCCTTCCAGATGGCATATTACAGTTGAATAAACTGCAGAGAAAATGTTAAGTCTATTCTGTGGAATGCTTACCCGGCCTAGTTTTAAAAGGTAGTGGGAATGGCTCTTTCAGAGAGAAGCTTTAGAAGTCCTAAGAAAAGAACTCTAGGAACAGTCAAGTCTAAAAGAACGTTTTAGCTGATTGTTATCTTATTATAGTTTTCTTTTTAATAATGCCAAATCCTAGGAAGAGGTGTGCATGTGTGATGAATTCGGACATTACATTATATAACAACTGTGTTTGTAAGCAGGATGCAAAAAGTAATTTTTTATGGTATATTGTGGGGATTTTGTTGGGGCTATTTATTTTTAATGAAAACTATTTAAAAGGAGCCAAGGAGTTTAGAATATTCAAAACAGTCCAATTAATGATGGATTGGTGGAAAATATGCAAGTTAGGAAGTCAACAGTGCAGTTTAAATTCAGTTTTATCAGATAATTAAACAATTTCTCTCAGCACCGCCTATGTGTTAATGAACATATTAAACATTGATCCAAGCCAAAATACCAGATCTGAACCTCCAGACTTTATACTCTTATGGTTCAGACCTGAAGTGCTTAAATGCTGTCTACTATAATGCTTTCCATATGGAGTTGAGACAACATTCATTTTTTCTTATCCAGATGTAATTTGTGATAGTTTAATAAGTGACAAAAGATATCTGTATCACTATTCATGACACTATATTACAAAATAATAAAATGAACCCTCCAGATTATTATATATTTTAAAAATAGTAACAACATCTTCCAAAAATTTAATTCAACATTTCAGAATCAGGAAAAATTTAGCCTGAGCCCTTCAAATATAAATATAACAAGATGTTTCTCTGATACAGTGTGCTTCAATTCCTCAGTGAAGAAAGGAAATGAAAGATATGTCTACTGAGGTTTCCTCCGAATTCTCAAGGTTAGTCATCCAGCTGGCAGAGCAGAGCAACACCTCGCTTGACCCAGTGTTGGACTGGTTTATCAGTCTCTAGCATTAGTGCAATGACAAAATTAGTAGAATGTCCAGTAGTGGATAAGGTACCCTTACGCTCACTTGTCTTGTAGAGTGGACAAACATAGGCACTAGTTTTCTTTATGTCTGATTTTTTAGCTTCAAAAAGAACAAACAAAGCAATGAATTATATACTGTAGATATACTAGATGAATTGAAATAATTTAAAGTAAAAATAAAATATTATTTGATTTATTTTTATAGCGGAATAAAAATTTGACAAAATATTTTCACCCAGCAAAACTTAAAAAAATATATCCTTGCTTTGATTTTTTTAAAATTATTTTACAATATTTATATAGGCTACTAGAGGAAGTATATTTTCTATTGCTTGTTTACAAGAAAAGATGCCTTCAAATACAACCTGCTTTTCAAATCTTTCAAAGAGGTATTCAAATCTAAACAGTTGCATAAAATCAAAACATTCGACTCAAATATCATCAGGTTATAGTTTACATGTAAGTTCAATAGCTCTTCATGTAAAATTCAGTCTCCAGGACAACTTTGATTCAGCAGCTCCAAAACCTAGTCCTGATTCAAGTTGTTTGATTTACAAGGCTGCAGCTCGGCAGGAACTGTAATAATGTGCCCAGACTGTGTGTACGCATAACTCACACAAAGGTTTATATCATGTTCTTCTGACATCAGTCAGCTTCAAAGAACAGATCTCCAATGTCAACAGAAGGGGTAGATGGAGAGAATGGAATACTTTGTGAGGTTGATTCACTACTAGTTATAACTATGTAGAAACTAAACCACCATGGCAAATCTTAAAAAATCTCTGCATTAGGAATTTTTGAAAAAGATCAAAGAAAGGAGGAACCAATCACAGACAACAAGTAGATGTCAGAAAAAAAACATTATCAATATTTAGCCATTTATGGACAGTGTTTCTGCAGCAGTAAATGATACCTTGAGCAACATTTCAATATGGAGTGAAATCTTGGCCCCAAGAAAATCAGTTGCAAATATTGCCCTGACTTTTATGTAGACAAGATTTCAACCATTATGCTCTCTTCTGAAAAAGCCTATTTATGCCTAAAAAACCACATGACGATCCAATTTGAAGGCAGTAAAATTCATTTCATACAAATGTCTATTTCACAGGCCCCTCTTTTGTCCAATCCATGCTAACTAAACATTTGTGAGGTAAAAGAGCCACATACCAGATAAATTTCAGATAAAAAACTAAGTCAGCCAGTGAAAAGGCATGATGTTTGAAGGCAAACCATTGATCATGTCAGATGAATGGACCTGTAAGTGCATATGGATTTTTTGGTGAGAGAGAAGGGTTGGTCTTCTAGCAATATTAAAGAAATACATAACTTCTGTCCCTTGTGGCATTACAATCCAAAGAAATATTGGTTCCAGACCACTTTACTTACTTGGTTTTATCCAAATGATTGGCATTGGATCAAAGAGCAACTTGGGATGCTGTTCAGCTAATAGTCCCCTGGTAAGAGAAACAAAGAAACAAAACATAATTTTTATGAAAGGTATAATTTTAAAAATATATGGTTTTGATTTTACTTTATTTGTTGAGTAAGAAGGAAAAAAGGAAGGGTTGGGATGAGAAAGGGGAATGGAGATGAAAGGAAGCAGGAAGAGAAAGAGAAATGTTAGGACAAATATAGACAATGAAAGCAATCTGAAAAGACGTAACAAAGGAAGAATGAGAAAATGAAATAAAAGAAGAGAGGAGGGGGATGCAGAACAGAGCTTGAGTACTTCCCTGTGTTTATCTTTCTTAAAGATTTCAGTAAAATAATCAGATAAACACATTTCAATAAAAAGCCATATTGTGCTCTGACCTTTGTTTTTAATAAAACATGCAGGGTTTTTTTGCTTAACTATACTACCTCTAAAAGCAACCATTATCTTGTAATAATGTGATCAAAATATAAAACCGACTGTAGGTTTTGATTTTGTGCAGCCACTTTTGTTTGGGTAAACAATTATGCAAGTGGAAGTGGGTATATATCTGCTTTATTAGTTCAAATTGAGGTGCTCAATGCTTGGGTGCCAAATTTGTGTACACTGAGGGAAGGTCTCCACAAGAAGTGCTATATGAGTGAGTACAACTGTGCTGATACATCTGTATCAGTGTAGCATGTATGGTGAAGGCTCTCTATGCCTCTCATGTCGGCATAATTACTCCACCGCTGTGAGAGATGGAAGCTGTGTTGGTGGGAGAGCATTTCCCACCAACGTAGCACCAGTGTGGACAGTACTTAGGTCATTGTAATCTGAATTACTCAGTGGGGTCTTTTTTCACATCCCTGAGCAATGTAAGTTACATTAACTACGGCAGTAGTTTAGGCATGCCCTAATGCACTTCAGGTATGCACAATTGCAGACCAGCTGTAGTTGGTTGAAAATAAGATCCTATTTGCATGTTGTACTTTCCTGATTGTCTAGTGATTAGTTCCAACTACTCTGCACATTAGTTCAGAATATTTTTTCCTAAAATGCACTGCTTCACTCCACTGGAAAAAAATTATCTGAAATTTTCCCTGGGTGCCTTTTAAAATATTAATTTTGAGGATGGTTGTGGCCTGTACCCTTTTCCATCAATTTAGAAACCCTAAAAGTAGCAAGTAGGGATGTGAACGAATAGTAGAGTAGTCAACTACCTGATAAGCAGGAACTTATTGGGTAGCAATATCGACTACTTAAGCACCCCCCACCCCCGCCGCTCTGCACTCTTAAAGGGACAGAGAGAAGCCAGTGCACAAAGACACTGACTCAGTCTCTGGTCCCCCACTGGGTCTCAGGACAACCCTCCCCTGCACTGCCACTCTGCATTTTTTAAGAGACAGAGCAGCGGCAGCCAATCCCGTGGATTTCTCTAAGCACAAGCTTCTGCTGAGAGACAAGTGGGACCGGCTGCCGCTGCTCTGTCACTTTCAGAATGCAGAGTGGCAGCGCAGGGGAGGTTTGTCCTGAGATCTGGCGGGGGAACAGAGACTGAGTCAACATCTTTGCACGCCGGCTCTTCTCTGTCCCTTTAAGAGTGCAGAGTGGCAGCTGGGAGTTGTGCTGAGTAGGGATGTAATAGTGTAGACGATTAACCAATTAATCAATAAGCAAAAGCTTTTAGGTTAATGCTACAGACTAAACGCATTTCCCTCCCGCTTGCCAGTACATTTTTATCAGGCTGGCCAGCAGCCCAGCTCAGTCCTGGCTCACGTCGGGTCCGGGACCTATCCCTGCTGTGGCTTTGCATTTAAAGTGTATTAGGAGCCAGGTGGGCAGGCAGTCCACCTCAGTTCCTGCTCGTGCTGGGTCCAGGAGCTCAGACCCCACCTAGACAGCGGCTGCTGCCTCCCTGCATTACTGCCTCTGATACAGTGGCTGCTGGCCTTGCCCTCAAGGACTCTAGAATCATAGAATCATAGGACTGGAAGGGACCTCGAGAGGTCATCGAGTCCAGCCCCCCACCCTCAAGGCAGGACCAAGCTCCGTCTACACCATCCCTGACAGATGTCTATCTAACCTGTTCTTAAATATCTCCAGAGAGGGAGATTCCACCACCTCCCTTGGCAATTTATTCCAATATTTGACCACCCTGACAGTTAGGAATTTTTTCTATCAATTGATAAGAATTCATGAGGTTACTCGACTACTCAATTAACCGATATTTAACATCCCTAGTGCTGAGACTCAGCGTGAGTCAGAAGTGAGCGCTTTAAGTGCCCTTCCTTAACAGCTACTCAATGGAAACTCCATTGACTACTAGACTAGCAAATTAATCGCTACTTAACATCCTTAGTAGCAAGTACCATATTTGAGCGATTGTACAAGTAGTTTACCCATAGTGAGCTGGCCTTCTCTAGTGCCTATTTTCATCTAAGCTACCTCTGCCCTAGGTGACTCATCCTGAGTATGCCCAGGTTGGCTACAGCAAAAGGATAGGTTGGATCCACCAGCTGCTCTGTGTTTGAAACTAGGAGAGTTGTTCATGGACTGGGGACCTGATGTAAAAAACATACTCACATAGTAAGTACTGTTGGTTTGGAGAGGAAACAAAACTATTCACACACAAGATATATAGCCCCTGAAAATCTGTTTAAAAAAAATCAAGTCCTTCTGAAGTGTCTCAAATTGGGCACCTGGAAACTGATCCAACAAGAATCACTAGTCACTTTTGAAAATCTTGACCATACTGCTTTGTATGGTTCTATGACTCATGTAGCAGGGCAATTTCATGAAAGAATACTATTTTTATTACAACATTCCCAACACTAGAGTGTAGCAGATTCACTGTGTTTTCTTGTCAAGATCTCATAGAGGACTGAGAAGATTTTAAATTAGAGTAGGTCATTGGAGTGTTGAAATGATGTTAAAATATTTCAACAGGTCTAATACAAGCACATAAGAAAGCACATTTTAGGATTAATGTTATAATTTAAAAATGTTAATCACTGACTTGTCCCTGTCCCAGCGAGCTCCATCTAAAAATAATCCATAGATATAAACACCATCTTCTGGTGCAGTATCCGATGTATCCTTAGGAATAACCTAAAAGGAAACAAGTAGTGTTACATGATAATACGATAATAATAATAGTACTACTATTTGACATGGTTGCAAATCTACAACTCAATTGTCAATCAAGGTCTTGATCCTGCAATGAGATATCTGCAGATGAACTTGTTTGATCAGGCACAAGGTCCAGCTGGTATCTCCCATGGAAGTATCAGGACCCATATTAGTAAAATATATTTTTATCACTTATGCATACCTGAAATTCGTATCCCAGAAGGTCAATGGGAATGGTGTACTTCCTGGCATAGTTCTGCATGGCTCCAGTTAAAAAAGCTTGAGTAAAATAGAATCCTGATAGCCAAAAAACACTGGGCTTTCCTAATTCATACCAGTCCTGGGAGGAGAAAGAGAGAGACTGACTTTCAACCATCTTTGCTACCAGCATAGGCCTAGGTAGTATTAGAAGTTTTCCACACAAAAATTAAATATTCTTCACAACCTTGTTTAGAAAGTCTACATATAAAGAATCAATTTTTATCAGCCCATGTCCAAATCATCCTTTAATTTTAAATCAACTGAATTATTAGTAACACAATCCATCTTGCTGTACCTGCAAGAATTTCAGTCTCGCTAGAAAATCTAGGATATAGCTTCCCAATGGTTTAAGACTTGGGTATGAACGGTTAGCCCAGTTCTCAGCAACTTTTCCAACAAGCAGACTGCTGCTCAGGGCTTCCAGCTCAGAATCCATAACGACCAGTCCTTTAATGGCCTTTTTCAGATTTATTAAGGTAATACGTATAGTTCGAATTAAACTAGAATTAAAGAAAACAACAAGACCTGTCACTAAAATAAAACAGGTATGACATAATATGTGAGAGGTAAAGTCATCATCTTAAGAAATATTATTACATTATTGCGACAGATATGAAATAAGTGTAACCAGTTTTTCCTCATTTACAACTAGCCTTATTAGCAAAATTATAGTTTGTGCCCACACTGATTTAATAGACATTTTCTTTTGGTTTTCAAAATTTAAACTGAGGTACCATGTCCAATGGCTAGAGTATGTGACAGTCAAGGGACTTGAGTTCTATCTGAAATACGCCCACAGCCTTGCTCTGTGGCATGTGACAAATCTATTAATTTCTGTCTCATTTTCTCCTGGCTTCAAAGGTTCCTGGGAGATTTAACTCATTATTAAGAACAGGATTCTGTCATGAATGTCATAGATTCTGTGACTTTAATGGACCTCTATGATTTCTTTTGCTTCAGATCACCACAGTGGTAGGGCTGGAATAGCTGTCAGTCCCCACTCAGGAGCAAGCAGCAGTTGGTGGTCAGCGTCCAGGGCCAGAGCAGAAGTTCAGGACTTGAGCAGTAGCTAATCAGCCCCCACCGCAGAAGCAGCAGCTGGAGTAGCCGCCAGGGCTGGGTCAGTCCCCAGGACCAGTGCTGCAGCCACCGCTGCAGGAGCAGTCACTGGGGGCAATAGTCCCCAGTGGGGCTCCCACAGTTACTCCTCTCACAAGACATTTTTAGTAAAAATCACAGATGGGTTGCAAGACTCCATGAATTTCTGTTTATTGCCTGGGACCTGTCCATGATTTTACTCAACATATCTGTGACAAACTTACTCATTATGAACTGCAAAGTGCCTGAGATGTCTATATGGAAAGCGATATAGAAGTTCAGCTAGTTAAAAATAGTTGAATGCAAACCAGAATCTAGATCCAAGCAGTGCTGGATCCAAAGCCTGATTTTGCAGCTTGCTTCCATCAATTTAGTGAGCTACAGTAAAAATCCTGATCAAGAATTCCCCAGTCTTTGGGAAAATTCATGGGAAGATCCAATGCTCCAATGCAAAGTCCACCTTCTGGTTTAAAAAATATGAGAAAATTACGCAATGAAAATTATTGGGAAATAATGGTCCAATGGCAGCTGTATAAATTAATCCTTTCTGTTTAGGATATATTTCTGCTAAAATAGTTGAAGACTTAATAGGGCATTGTGTTTTATGCATTACTTTGGATTTCATAGGCTCTTGCCTACACTGTCCTGGAAAGAAGTTAAAAAAGGAACTAAAATCACAGAATCACAGAATCATAGAAATGTAGGACTGGAAGGGAACTTAGTAGGTTACCTAGTCAAGTCCCTTGTATGTAAGGCAGAACTAAGTAATAACTAGACCATTCTTTACAGGTGTTTGTCTAACCTGTTCTTAAAAACCTCCAGTGATGGAGATTCTAAAACCTTCTTAGGCAATGTGTTCCAGTGCTTAGTTGGAACAATGTACATACAATATGTGTATGGAGTAGATTGGATAGATAGGTTCAGGTAACAAGTGTGGGGAGGAGGAGAGTAATAGAAATAAGAGTAACTTGGAGACAAACAAAGTAAGGGGAAAGATCAAGGAGAAAATATGTGAGGCAGGAAGAAATAAGAAGCAGACAGGGACATAAAACAAGAGAAAAAAATAGGAATTGGGTGAAATGGGATGGAGACTGAGGACCCACAGGAAAGAAGAGAAAGGAAGGTTATAGATGACAGCAGAGAGTGGAGGTGAGGGTATAGGAAGAAAGGGGTAACCAGGGAGGAAAGAAGGAAAAGATTGGGGCACAGATTTAAGCAGGTGAGAAAACAATAAAAAGGAGAAAAATAGGAAGAAAAGAGGTAGAAAGGAAATGTTACAAGCATAGGAACAATGAGACCAAAAAGACGACAATGGATGGAATAAAGAAATGGAAGTGAAAAATAAAGCAACACAAGACCTTCCCCATTACATACCTTATCTTCCAATTCATTTGCCATTTAGATATTTTCCCTTAAATACAATCTATATTCTGCCTTGCCAAATAAAGGAAAAGTGCTGGGAATGCAGATGCTACTGAAGTGAATCCCCCCCCCCCCCCCCCGCAAAAAACCAGAACAAAAAAAACAAAACAAAAAAGTCTTCAAAATAACAGAGTCCACACTGGATGTCTGGCAGAAAAGAGATCTGCTGTGAATGGATTGATTGAAAGTACATTTGAATTAAATTAATTCCCTTACTTGTTAAACCTCTCCATTTCTTGCACCAACACAGTGTTCATACTTTCCTCATATCTCACAGGATACTTAATTAGGGACGCTTCAATGTCGAAATCATTTGGAAGCTGCAATTGTCAATATATTTGGATAAATTTTGATAAGTGCACATTTTAATTTATACTTGTTTCTAAGCAATATTAAAAGCAAAGAGGCCCAAAGCAACTACATAAGTGCCACAGTGAATCACTTATATTTACTAAAACACCCTCCTGAATATTGATTGGTCAATACAAATATCTTGAAAATCATCGAAAATGTAAAAATAAATGTAAATGTTTTAACAATTGCAAAGTTTCTTGCAATATTGAACTGATTTTCCCCCAGGTTATTTGCTCTGATATCAATCACTCCTTTCTACTCTTAGCTGCTCATTGACACTTCCTTCACTTTAGACAGGATTGTGGATAAGCACTTCACTTCCACTTTGTGTTGGACAGCTTAATTCTCCAAGTTTTTTCCAGAGCAAAATGAAACTTAGAAATCAGAGCTTTAGCACATAGGGTAGGGAAAAGAAAACCATACTACAAAGCCAGTGTTTTATTTTTAAAAATCACTATTCTATTCAGATTATTATGCCATGCTCATCACTGTGATATTTGCATACTTCTTAGCAAACAGGATTTAGATTAACTGGACATGGTTAAGTTTGTTTCCACTCCTGTCCCTTGATCATGACGTCTGTGAGAGTTTTTGTTTATTTTCTGAGTAAATTAATGTATATTTCTCTTAACAAAGAAATGATGTTATATTTGAATGGAACTTGGTAAGATTTGGTGTAGTTCTAATGGAAAGTGGGGAACATGACACATCACAGGGCAAGCCCCCAAAAGAGCTGCAAGTTGCTCAGTTACTCTGAGTGCTGCTGAGAAAGTATGTAATTGCAACTGCATTGTTGAAATCCCAGAAGGAGGAAAAGAAGGTACTTCTTTGGTCACTGGTCCCTTTGAGGCCCAATCACCTGTTCAATAGCCTATTACCATTGTGCAAATAAAAATCTCAAGAAAGAACGTTAAACTGGCCAGATAATGGTGGGAGTATTTGTTATTCTAATAAATTATTACACTATTTGTCTTTCTACATTACCTTACTGAGAATATCATCAGCAATTTCATACAGAGTGCTGTCACCACCTCCTGAGGAGCCTCCCTGTGTGCCTCCTCCTTGTGTTACTATCAGAGATTCAAAGAGGAGTTTTGTTTGCTGGAGATCCTTTGAAATATCCACATTTTCATGCAACCCAAACACCTCTGGCTGTTGACTAAATGGAAGATTCTATGGAAAAACAGATTAAGCAAGCAATATGGTATCATTAGATACACTAGTTAATTAAGGTCCTGATCTTAAGCTTATTGATGAAAATACTTCATTAATTTCAGAGGATACTGAATTAGGCCTAGAACCATGACCTCACAAATACTGAATACCTTGACAGTGGCTTTCTAGTCTTTATATAAAGCCCTATTATCTACCTATTGCTCTTCTCATCAAGTTGTACACACTTTGTGCAACAAAGGCTAAGAAGTTTCAAATACCAAAGTATCTTATATTACAACATACCAGCAAGAACGGCAAGGAAAGAAAGAAGATGGGCATGCAATGAAAAATAAAGCACACACAAAAACACTTTTTAAATGTTGAAAGGCCCAAATCCAGGCAGGTTATCTGCTTAGTGTATCACATTTGTAACTTTTCAAGACTTTGCCACCACGTTTAAAATTTTTGATGATCTGTGAAACATACCAAGAAAAAATTACAGCCTCATGCACAATCAATAGGATCTAGGTAAACTGTTTCCCTTTCTTATTACCCAGTTATCCATCTTCTGCACAATTCATAATTCCAGAAATGTGTTGGTAGAAAAACACCTCTTGGCCTCAACATTAGAGAGTAAGACTTGAAAAACTATTCCAAGGAGTAGATGCTCTAAGAAATTACCACCTCTTATTTCACCCAGACCACTTTGTGGTATGATCCTGTCAGATTTCACAGTCTAAGGAGAGTCTGGCTAGGTCAGTGCTTAAAAAGAAGAGGTCTCAGAAAACATTTAGTGCAGAAAGGAGTACCATTTGTGATTCAGTATTATAGGATTCTTCTCCCTGGGACAGTACTGAAGCAACACATGGACTTAGAGCTTACTAAATATCTTAAGTCACTTTTTGCAAAAGCAGGAGTACTATCCCTAATGTTCTGCCAAAGTGCAACTAAAAGTAGTTATATTTTATCTGTCTAAATTCCCTTGAGGTTTCAATTCCTATTCAAAATTAACAGTGGACTGTTCTACAGCCTCTGTGCTCTACCCCAGAAGTGGCTATATTTCAGTAATGTGAGATATTGAGAGAATTAATTATTATTTTGTAAAGCAATTTAAGGTCCTTGAGGCAAAGGCACTATACGAGGGCTAAATATTGTTGTTATAGCTATGTCAGCATTTTACTATTAGAAAAGGAATGTTACATTCACAGAGAAGTAATTTTTTAACATTAATGAAATATCAAATTAAAAATGACACCTATCTGAAAGAATTTTCTTTTTGAAATATTCACTAACGCAGTTAGACAAAATATTATGTGAGCTTCCATGGTACAAAGAACCCAAGTTACCTTAATAAATTCAATGTAGTCCTCATAGGTGCCTTTTGGTGGTGCATAGTAGTTGCCACTGGGTGAAAAGGTGTAGCGTGGGTTTTTAATTACATCTGGATTATAAAAATCATCCAGCATAGTTAGTAGTAAACGTCTGTCCCAATCATCTGTCACTCGTCCTCCATAGTTACATTCTCCCGTAAGATAAGATATAGCTTCAAATGGAACTTGGTCATATTCATTTATGAATAGCTGAAATGAAGAATATAGTAAATCTAAGACACTTTACCAGCCTGAAGCCATAAAAGCCTATAGTTAGAGAAACAGTATTATCTGATTTTTATTATTAAACTAGCCAATTAGCCCATCATAAGACGGGATTTTCAGGTCTCTCCTCCACGTCCGTCTTCTCTCCTGAGCTTCCGGTCTCTCACTCCGTGTCTCTCTTCTCTCTCTCTCTCCTCCTCCTACTGCCTCTCTCCCTCCCCCCCCCCCTTAGCTCTCCTCCACCTCCTGCCTCTCTCTCTGTCTCTCTCTTTCTCTTCTCCTCCCCCTCCTGCCTCTCACTCAGGGGACTGCGGAGCCCAAACGGTCGCTTGCGCCACTTGCAGCGGCGGATATAGGGCAGGGCGAGTGGGGCAGCTGCCCCGGGCCCCGCGCTTCAATAGGCCCCGCACCAGCGGGGTCACTTTCTATCTTTCGCCACTAGAGGGCGCCGCTGCCCCAAGCCTCACAGGGAAGCCACGCGATCCTGGGAGTGGGTGGGACCTGGGCAGAGAGATGTCCAAGCGTGTGGGCAGTGCTCTCAGGGCCCTGTCCCACAGAGCATTCCCCCAACATCTGCAGTTCTGTCTCTAGAGCAGCCCGGCCAGCCCACAGGCACTCTGGGGGAGTCTCTGCTGGCGGGTGGGTACCATGATGCGCCTTTCCCCAGCTCCGCAGACCCAGACACGAGACCAACTCCTTGAAAGAGTAAAAAAGAATAAAGCGGCAGCTTCTGCAGCCTGGCCCCTGGGGCGACTCTCCTGAGAGGCGCAGGAGCCTGCAACATGGCGCTGTGCCTAGCCCCGCCCCACCCCACATCTCCTGCCCCCCAGCTGCCGCCCGATCCTGCAGCCAGAGTCCTCTGCCCCAGCATGGGAAAGGGTGGTCTCGGTGTGCGGGAGCCCCGTGAGCCCCACAATAGCTGGTCTGTGCCTGGGCGGGGGCTGGGCATCGGGGGCTGTTCCCTTCCTGCTGCCGGCACCCAATCGTAGAGCAGCTGGAGCAGCTGGGCACCGGGGGCCCACACAGACGCCTTGGTGCAGACACAGGGCGACTGAGCCAGGCAGTTGCCCCCAGCCAGAAGGGAGCCAGCCCACAAGCTGAGCAGCATCAGGCTGGCAAAGTGCTCTGCTCGGGCCACTCCTGGGGATGGGGGGGATGACAGTGGCAGGCGTGTTTGCTGTGTCCAAGCTCCCTTTCTTGGCAGGGGCCAGTCGGGGCAGCCTCTATGGCCCCTCCTCTGACCCTGCATGGAGCCTGAGCTGCCGTCTCCTTTTGCTCCAGCTGCTCTGTAGGCTCCTGAGAGGCTGCTGGCTCCGACACAGCAGCCAGCCTCTTCTAAACTGGGTTAGGATTTCCCTGCTCCCCGGGGCACCTCGCTGCTCCAATGCCTGGGGCTGGAGAAGGGGCTGATGCTGGGGAGAAGCCCTTTTCCCACCGGCTGTTAGAGACCCAGCTGCCAAAAGAGCTAGACAGCTATAACAGACTTAAATACGAATGACAATGTTTAATTATTAATGCAGAATGTTGTTTACGAATGAATTACAATATAATTAAAATAAAAAATTATCCAACTAAATTAAGTTTCTATCAAATTTATCCAATTCACATGTAATATGAAAATAGCCTTCAATGTGCGCATTTGATGCCTTTTTCTATTTTTTCTCCAAAGGGGGGCCCGCAAAATAGGCTGCCCTGGGCCCCGCAAAACTCTCATCTGCCCCTGGCCACTTGCTCCCCGGCAGCAGCCCGGCTGAGTGGCGCAGAACTCAGCCAAGTGCCATGGCAGGAGGCAAAAGACGTGACTCAGGCAACAGCACAGCCCAGAGCGAACAGCCAGCATTTCAGCATTACAGAGTCACAGACATTGGGCTACTATATATATGATAGGAAAGGAGCGGAGATGGGACCACAAACTTCCACTGGAGAGGCCCACAGCACAACACAGTGGGGAGAGAAGAGTATGTAGTAAATGTTCTCTCCAGGTGCAGCAACAAGTTCAAACTTGGAAGTCGTTACTAAGCTAAACTCACATTTGAAGTTAATGGGAGTTTTACCTGAGTAACAACTGTGCAGACACCTAAAGATCAATTCCAGGATTAACAAATCATCTAATCATTCTTACAGTATTTAAAATTGTGTGTCTTCAGCAGCCTGATTTTTCTAGCAAAGGCATGTTTCTCTCTTTCACCAAGTTTCCTGGGATGTTTCAGAGTATCTTGCTTTTACCCTTCAGAATGTTTGTTTCTTTCATTGATTCCACATTAGTTTTTTCCAGCAGTTCAAACTCAACAACAGAGTTTTCATGACTAGATTAGTCAATTGGTAAAATATTCTCAGGAGAGCTAGTCAGACAGAATAGCTCTAACCGTTTGCTGTATATAAAAATTGCCTTTGACTTAGAGCAGTGAGCAGCACTGGTTTGATATTATATACTGGATAAACTTAAAAAACAACAAATAATCTGGTAGTACTTTAAAGACTAACAAAACATGTAGATGGTATCATGAGCTTTCGTGGGCACAGTGCACTTCTTCAGATGCCCACGAAAGCTCATGATACCATCTACATGTTTTGTTGGTCTTTAAAGTACTACCAGACTATTTGTTGTTTTTTAAGTTTATCCTGTACAGACTAACTCGACTACCCTCTGAATCTACTGGATAATGAGCACTCCTTTGAAATATGGTTTTAACTCTGCTACACTGAGTTCCAAATAGCTTTGATTTCATTTTTTAGAAAATTTCTCTTGAGCTAATGAATAATTTAACATTTTTATAAACATAATATGATTTGTGTTATTTATATCTGAAAAGTCACAAATCTTAACTAAAGCTGTGAAAACCTATTTAGGATTCTATGTTTGAGCATTTAACACAGCCACGTCTGTACTGCATAAGCAACAGTAAATAAAGACATTACCTGTAACTGTCTGATACTGATTCGCAAGTCTGATTCATTAAATCCATATGGAATATTCCAACCAAGAGGGCCAAACTTCTTTCTCTCCTGAACAAGAGCATGAAAAAAGCAAACTCCAAAGAGTAGTTTTTCCCATGTCTTTAAGAAAAGAAAAAAATTAACTGGCATGGCTATATATAATTTTTAAATTATGCAGATGGCTGAAACAACAAAAGCAATTTGAAAAACATTTCATTAACATTTTAAATTATCTATTTTGGTTAGAAATATTAGACTATCATTAGCATGAAGGTTTTTTAAAATATTAGGCTACTAACTTACAATATGTAGTTGACAGTTAACATTTTAAAGCCTATTCCTGCTATCCTTGATCACTTGGTTTAATGTTTGCACCTTTAAGGGTGTGTCTAGACTACATGGCTCCGTTGATGGAGCCATGTAAAGTAGTTTACCTGACATAGTCAATGAAGCGGGGATTTAAATAAATCGACAAGACTTCCCTTGTCGACCAATCCGCATCTAGACTGCCACGCTGTGCCAGATCAGCTGATGGCTGCTACGCTGTGCCGACAATCGGCTGATCCGGCACAGCACGGCAGTCTAGATGAGGATCGGTTGACAAAGGAAGCCTTTGCTGACCGCTCCCTTATGCCTTGTGAAATGAGGTTTACCGGAGCCTTTGTTGACCGATCTGCATCTAGACTGCTGTGCTGTGCCAGATCAGCTGATTGTCGGCACAGCACGGTGGCCATTTTTATTTTAATGAAGCAGGGATTATTTAAATCCCCGCTTCATTGACTACGTTGGGTAAACTACTTTACATGGCTCCGTCGATGGAACCATGTAGTGTAGACACACCCTAGTAGTAACATTGAAGCCACAGGACTACTGGGGGATGCATGCACTACGCTGAGTTGGGGGTCTGCAGGACAGGGGTCTTTATTTATTAACTAAGGAAATAAAGGTTACTTACCTATAACGGGAGTTCATCTACACGGATGCTGTATACTCCCACTCTGACTGGTGCAGCTTGAATGGTACAATTCTATGAAGCAGTGTTTGTTGGCATGCTTATACATATTGCTTGCCCCTCTCCTCAATGAATACAGAATGTTCCTGGGTAAAGTTATAAAAGGGGCATAGCACGACAGCTGCCTCTCAGTTCCTTCCCATGCAGCCCCAGGTGTTTTGATAAGTAGGAATCAGAGGCAGAGCTATTGTAGCTGTTTTTCATGTATTAGAATTAGCTCTAATTCTTGCAGGAAGAAGACCTATCAGCTTATAAACATTCATAATATATAACGTAACCTATCTTGAAAGAATTTGTACATTGATCACTCTTCTTTTATTCCATTTTTCATAAGAGATAGACAATCTCCCAATCTGTTTAATATACTTAGTTCTATCTAAGTGGAAAGCTAAAGCCCTTCTAATATCTACAGATATATAAGTAATTAGAGCTGTCTATGGATCTATACCATACATGAAAACCAACAATAAATATGGCTTCCATTTATAACAATATTTTTGTGTGAACTCTTTGCTTGAATTAATCAGTACATTTTGTACTTCTAGAGAACACAACTGTTCAAACAATCCAGAATTTTGTCCACCATGTAATGAGGTGAGAGACTACAGATCCATATAATAATACAGGCAGTCCCCGGGTTACGTACAAGATAGGGACTGTAGGTTTGTTCATAAGTTGAATTTGTACGTAAGTCGGAACTGGCGTCCCCAAGTCAGCTGCTGCTGAAACTGACCAGCGGCTGACTACAGGAAGCCTGAGGCAGAGTTTCTTTGTCCCGGGCTTCTTGGAATCAGCCACTGATCGGTTTCAACAGCAGCTGAATCTGGTCCAGTAGTGCCGAGGAGCGGCGCTGCGGGACCAACCCGGCAGTACCCCAGCTGCTCTGCCCCAGGTGTCCCCAAGTCAGCTGCTGCTGAAACTGACCAGCGGCTGACTACAGGAAGCCCGAGGCAGAGCAACTCTGCCTCGGGCTTCCTGTAGTCAGCCGCTGGTCAGTTTCAGCCGTGGCTGACTTGGGGACGCCTGGGGCAGAGCAGCTGGGGTGCTGCTGGGTTGGTCCAGTAGCGCCGAGGAGCGGCGCTGCGGGACCAACCAGCAGCGCCCCAGCTGCTCTACCACAGGCGTCTGTGAGAAAAGTCTGGTCTGCTGGGGGGGGGCACACTAGCTGTTTCCCCTCCCAGCAGACCAGGGAGACGCGGGCAGTGGGACTGAGATGCGCCACGGTCCCGCCGCCTGCGTCCTCCGTGCCCCCCCCCCCAGCAGACCAGGGAGAGACAGAGCAGTTTTTCTCGCCCCGGAGGACGCGGGCGGCAGGACCGTGGCGGGTCTGGCCGGTCCCGCCGCCCGCATCCTCCGGGGCGAGAAAAGCCCCCTTCGTAAGTACGGATCCGAAATAAGTCGGATCTGTGTAACTCAGGGACTGCCTGTATTTGCTTTACATCCAATCCCCTTATTGTTGTAACAAGCCTGGTACTAATGGCAGAGGTTATAACCCTTTGAACAAGTGAATAAAGTTCAGAACACTGCCTGGACCACAATGGTAAAAGTACTCTAGCCACTGTTGTTTTATTTTATCACTCTCTGCATGAGGGGAACTGGGGGAAATGCATACATAAGCCCTGGCACCAATTTATCAGAAATTAATCTGATATCAAATGCTTGTCTCAGCCTGGTCTTGAGCAGCATATCTTCTTGTTGCTTTTGGATGCAAAGACATCTGTTACAAGAGTTCCCCATAAGCTGAAGAGCTGTGCTACCATTTCTTCTTGCAGAAACCACTTGTATATCTGAGATGTCAACCTGGTGAGCAATGAGAAGTCCTGTGGCACCTTATAGACTAACTAATATATCGGAGCATAAGCTTTCGTGGGCAAAGGCCCACTTCGCTGTTCAGAGTTACAAACATTTCACAGCTATGAATAACCTCCTTTCCTGACGGGTTCATAACACTGAGGTTCTACTTTATGGAGCTTCAAACCAGTCCTAATGTGAAAGAGAAGGGGTTATATATTGGGCTATTAATTTTCTAATCCTACAAAACCAAACATCTCTGCTCTACTCCTTCCCTGGGTTCCTGTCCTCCCCTTCTCTGAGGCCCTGCTCCCACTCACTCTATCTCCTCTCCCCCCATTGCTTGCATTCTGCAGTCCTCACTCACTTTCACTGGTCTAGGACAGAAGGGCTGGGTTGCAGGAGAGGGGTGAGGGCTCTGGCTGGGAGTGCAGGCCTCTGAGGTGGAGAAAGGGATGAACAGTTTGGATTGTATGAGGGGGCTCTAGGCTTGGACAGGGAGTAGAGGTGCAGAGTGGGTGACGGCTCTTGATAGGGGTGTAGGCTATCGTATGGGCCAGAATGCAGAAACAGGGGGTTTAGGACTGGGGCAGAGGGCTGGGAGACTCTAGGCTAGGGCAAGGGGTTTGGGCATGGAAGGGGGTTCAGAGTCCTGGAAGTGCCTACCATGGCTTCCAAGAAGTGGCTTCCAGGGCCATGCAACTCCTAGATGTGGAGGCTCCACTTGCCGCCCTTGCCCCTGCAGTTATGGTTCTTAGCCCTTTGGAACTATATAACTGGCACTGGGGGTAGAGACAATGCACAGAGCCCCCTTGCCTCTAGGGCAGGGGATAGGCAATAATTCTTGAAGGGGGGCCACTTCACAAGTTTCAGAAATGGTCATGGACCTCAGGTGGAAGGGGCGGGGCCTTGGGAAGGAGTGGGGCCTTTAAATAGCAGGAGTTGAAAGGGTTTGCACCTCCCTGGTGGCTCCGAGACAACACATTAGCAGCGAGCCGGGAGCTGTGAGCCCTTTCAACTGTTTCTGTTTAAAGGGCTTGCAGGTTCCAGGCAGCTAACATGTTGCTTGGCAGCTGCCGGGAAGGTGCAAGCCCTTTAACTAGCAGGAGTTGAAAGGGCTCACTCCTACCTGGCAGCTCCCAGGCAATGCATTTGTGTTGGGAAGTGTTAAGAAGGCCGGATCTGGCTAACTTCTTGCCCAGCCCTGCTCTAGGGGCCATACGGACCTAATGGCCACTTCCAGGAGCCACGCAGCACCAGGACAGGTAAAGAGCCTGCCTTAGCTCTGGGACCCTGTTGCATCACCCACCAGACTTAATGGCCCACTTGGTACTACTGACCAGAGCTACCAGGGTCCCTTTTTGACTGGACATTCTGGTTGAAAACCAGATGCCTGGCAACCCTAGTTATGAGCGAGACACAATACATGGAATAAACCTTTTTAATAAAAGTGTTTAAAATTTCTGAGCTCCAACATGGGATGAAGACCTCTATTTTCTTGATTCCAAGAAAAGATTATGTGAATAAAGCCCCGTCCCTTTTTGCTTGTGAGGCACCTCTTCTATTGCCCCTAACAGTAACAAAGAACATGCCTCCTCTCTCAGCAGGTTCTCTTGAACTGTATCTGTGACTGGGGGAGAAGATCAGGTGAGAGGAGAAAGGGTTTTAAACTGTAGGGAGGAACCACATGCAATAAGCTATATAATCAACCTGTCACTGATGGCAAATTCAGGACAGAGGGTTTCCAAGCAGGGTGGTAGTGGTAAAAGAGTTAAGAAAGGCTGGATTGTAGCTTTCTATCCTTGTGTGAAATCTGCAGCCCTGAAGGAAGTGCAGAAGATATTGAGAATGATGTCGAGGCTGATAATAATGATTCCTTCCCTGACAGGATAAAAAAATGGCTGAAAAGATAGATGACGATCACTCAGCTACAGGAACTCTCCCTCCTGCAATGATTTAGCCATAGATCTCACATAAATAGACATAGGTATCCCTGGAAGATATCGACCTTGTCAGTTTTAATTCTATAGAGCTTGATTCTTGGATGAGAATCCTATTATATCAGCTCATTAATTAGTCGCAACTGGCAATCAACACAAGCACTAATAATCATTAAAAAGGAGCAGACCATAGAGTGGTATGCCAGCACTCCAACAAACAGCTACACTTCTACCATTCCAGCTGTACTGGTCAGAATATTCCATGAGTAGCAGTATGCAGAGGATACTCAGTGAAGAACAGATACCAACAATGTGATAGTGAGATAAAGTCTTCTTGGTGCTCACCTTCTCAGCAATGATGATGCTTGTGGGTTCAGCATGGCAATGCAAAGTCTTTTTCATTCTTTTCAACGTCATCTTGACTTGAGGCAATTAAGTGTAGAAAGGAACTTTCCCCATGCCTCAGTATTGTACCATGGCCAGGTTTGACCCCTTCTCCCATCTCCCTTACTTCTATTTATTTAGCAGGAGTTTCTCACTAATGGGCTAGAGCAGGGGTGAGGAATCTATGGCCGGATGCAGCCCCCAGTTTGCCTGGATCTAGCCCCTGAAGCTCAGGGCTCCCCTTGGCATTGGAGCGCCCAAACTGGTGAGGGGTGTTTTTGTTTTGTTTTGTTTTTATTTCTCACTTGTGTGTACCCACAACTGATTTTTCTGTGGGTCAATGACCCTGACCAAAAACGGTTCTCCACCCTGGGCTAGAGGAACACTGATGTTTGTTTTCTCATGTTTTGCCTGGAAGGAAATTATTTCACTGCTTTCTTCAGTTTCCATTTATCTATTGAAGTTCTATGGGGAGAAAAGCTCTCTGCATTAATACTGTACACTTGGGAAGAACAAGTCATGCCAAACTAATCTGATAGCTTTCTTTGATAAGATAACGAGCCTTGTGGATAAGGGAGAAGCGGTGGATGTCATATACCTAGACTTTAGTAAGGCATTTGATACGGTCTCGCATGATATTCTTATTGATAAACTAGGCAAATATAACTTAGATAGGGCCACGATAAGGTGGGTGCATAATTGGCTGGATAACCGTAGTCAGAGAGTTGTTGTTAACGGTTCTAAATCCTGCTGGAAAGGGATAGCAAGTGGAGTTCCTCAGGGGTCTGTTTTGGGACCCGTACTGTTCAATATCTTCATCAATGATGTAGATATTGGGATAGAGAGTACGCTTATTAAGCTTGCAGATGATACCAAACTGGGTGGGGTTGCGACTTCTTTGGAAGATAGGGACATAATTCAAAATGACCTTAGCAAGTTAGAGAAATGGTCAGAGGTAAACAGGATGAGGTTTAATAAAGAGAAATGCAAAGTGCTCCACTTAGGAAGGAACAATCAGTTCCATACATACAAGATGGGAAGCGACAGTCTAGGAAGGAGCATGGTGGAAAGTGATCTAGGGGTCATAGTGGACCACAAGTTGAATATGAGTCAACAGTGTGATGCTGTTGCAAAAAAAGCAAATATGATTTTAGGTTGTATCAACAGGTGTGTTGTAAGCAAAACTCGTGAAGTCATTCTGCCGCTCTACTCTGCACTAGTTAGGCCTCAGCTGGAGTACTGTGTCCAGTTCTGGGCGCCACATTTCAAGAAAGATGTGGAGAAATTGGAAAGGGTACAGAGAAGAGCGACAAGAATGATTAAAGGTTTAGAGAACATGACCTATGAAGCCAGGCTTCATGAACTGGGCTTGTTTAGTTTGGAAAAAAGAAGATTAAGGGGGGACATGATAGCGGTTTTCAAATATCTAAAAGGGTGTCACAAGGAGGAAGGAGAAAATTTGTTCCTCTTGGTTTCTGAGGACAGGACAAGGAGTAATGGGCTTAAAGTGCAGCAGGGGAGGTTTAGATTGGACATTAGGAAAAAATTCCTAACTGTCAGGGTGATCAAATATTGGAATAAATTGCCAAGGGAGGTGGTGGAATCTCCCTCTCTGGAGATATTTAAGAACAGGTTAGATAGACATCTGTCAGGGATGGTGTAGACGGAGCGTGGTCCTGCCTTGAGGGCGGGGGGCTGGACTCGATGACCTCTTGAGGTCCCTTCCAGTCCTATTATTCTATGATTCTATGATTACAAACCCCTGTAATGAACTAGGAGAATTGGACTGCAGGCTGAAATGATTGGCATGGAGGAAGCTTGTGAAGTCATGATAGGACCACGTATGGAGTATTTTATTGATTAACCATTTACTCTCTGTGCAAAACAGTAGCTCATCATTTTAGGGAAAGTATTAGATTAGAAGCTTCATGGCTATAATGAGTAAATAAATATGTCAAACAATGAGCAACTTACCTCCTCCTTTCCAGGGCATCCAGAGAAGAAGGTGGGGTCAGAAAGTGGATCTGAGACATAAGACTGAAGCAGATTTAACCGGAGACCTGTAGGCGACTCATTTGTCATCTTTACTCCATTCTGCAGAATGGTTACGGGAAACTAAACAAAACAAATAGCAACATTGCATCAGGAGAGTGATTTAAAATAAACAAATATTTCTATGCAAGTATAAACATATTTGTATTTTTAACTACTTTTTTGATGCTCAAAGTCCTATAAATTAAATACACAAAAGCTAAATTCAGCCCTGGAATGCAGATGTGCAACCTCTCCTGGACAGCAATAAAAACTGTATGAATGTGCAGGTATAGACAAGATACAGTCATTTCTGTTCAGAAGACTTACATTAGTGCCAATAATGTTCAAAAGCCTGCTTTGTATTTTTATATTTTCTAATATAATTAAAAACAACTGTCCTTTGCTGATTAAATTATGAATCTCCTCACATCACTGTTCCTTTTTTCATTTTTACATTTTTATCATTGCTTCCTCCTACACCTGGAACAGTCTCTCACATCTTATTCACCAAGAGCTTCTTCTCACTTCTTTCAAGTCCTCCTTAAAATCTGTTTTTTCCAAAAATATCTTCTACCGTCTCCTTTTTCCCAAGAAGTATGTGTTTGCAGCTAGAGGGCCTTAGCTTGTAGGTTTCTTAGAGGAAAGAATGTGCCCTAAAATGTTTGAGAGCACCAAGCAAATTTATGGTACTACATAATCACTAACAACAACAACACAACATATATAGACACAGCAAAAACATTTAACTGTTACGTATTTTAAAATTCAAAATTGAAGATGTTGATATTTAAAGTATTAGATGAATGCAAGAAGCTTTGTTTTCACTAAAAAAAATAGACATTTCTGCTAAACCAAGTGTTTCATCAGGTTTTGTTCCAAATACTGTCAACAGCAACAATCTGGACCCATACAAAATTAAACAGATGTCAGGTACTTTTGCCTCTTAAAAACAACAAAGGTACTTGTAGATAATAAAACATATATTGTATATGTATATTCTTAAAGATCCTATAATTAGAGAGATTGTTTAAAAAATGTGCACCCACTTTGGCCGTGTCCAGACTCAGGGGTTTTTTCGGGAAAAGTAGCCTTTTCCCGAAAAAACTTCCCCTGCGTCCAGACTCAAGCCGCGTTCTTTCGAAATTATTTCGAAAGAACGCGGCTTTTCTTTCGATGGCGGTAAACCTCGTTTCACGAGGAAGAACGCCTTCTTTCAAAAGTTCCTCTTTCGAAAGAAGGCGTTCTTCAATGTAAAGAGGCCGTCTTCGAAAGAGAGCATCCAGACTCGCTGGGTGCTCTCTTTCGAAAAAGCGGATTTCTCTTTCGAAAGATCCGCCTGCAGTCTAGACGTGATCTTTTGAAAGAGGCTCTTTCGAAAGATGCTTTCGAAAGAGCCTCTTTCGAAAGAAGCCTGCAGTCTAGACATAGCCTTTGTGTGTACAAGTTTGAAAATCCTAGCCAAAATTGCAGTGTGTTTATCTTATTTTGGATTACAAAATGATTTATTACAGAACACTATCATTAAATGTGTAATTAGCATCCTCTGGAAATCGAAGTACCTTAGGTGATGGATAACTGGTAAGCCAAAGTCTGAAGAATTGATGGCAAGTGTCATGGTTAAACTCTTCACATATTTTCTCTAGCATCGGCATCCAGGAGACAGCAAGATGACAATTCTGTAAACAAACCCAGGTCCCTTCTTCCATTCCTTCTCTAATCATTTTTGTAGCTATAGGTCCTTGACCCTGTCCCAACGAGATGGCTTGAAACTTATTTCCAACCATGTTTTTGTCATTTGCAAATTTCAGGAGACCTTGGATAAAACATATAATCTTTTAGCATTATTTAGTTAAAAAGATTGCTTTATATTTGATATAAAAGAACTATACTACTATTTTGTTAAAATCTGACAGTGAAAAACAAGGATATATTATTTAGATAATAATTTTGTCAGAATGCATCAAACCATTTGACTTGAAAATTATGTCCCTTTTATTCTGCAAGGCAAAATTCTGCCAATCTGATTTGTTAATGTTTTACATCTATTCGGCACAGGTGTAAATGATTCCATAAGGTGCAAAGAGGAGAAGAATCAGGCTCTTAATCCGAAAAAGTAGACATTTTGATAGGTCACTAATTCAAAGATACTTACTAGACATGGGATCAGCTCCTGGAGATAGCACAAAGACAAGTGGGACTGTTGAATTTGAATCTGAGTAACTTTTTGTTAGATCAAATGGTGGTGGTTCTACAAACTTCTTCCCCAGTTTGTCAGTTACAAAGATTGTTATTGCTGGACTAATCTGTTCAAAAAGTAAATATATTGTTAGCATTTTAAAAAAGTAAATATACTCTTAGCACAAATTTAGCCAAAAAAAATCTGCTTTGATTGGAGACACCATATCATCTTTCATATTCATGGTAACTTAAATCATGATACAACTCAGTAGCTATCTCTCACAGTCAATGCACACATTTCACACTCACTTTTGGGGACCAATCCATGGTTGCCCAGCAGCCCCCTTTGTGCCAGCTGTGCCAACATAAAGGGTCCATAAACATCCACATGGGGCCACAGAGCAAGATGGGGGGACTGGCTCTGTGTCCCTCCACCCACTTGTGGAAGGGGCGGGACTGCAGGCAGAAGAGGTGGGAATGGGGCAGACAGCCCTCAGCACCATCTAGGTCACAGCACATCCTCCCACTCAGAGCTGTGCAGAGTGATGCTCCGGTGGCAATTCAAAAGGAGCCAGGACTCTGGTCACCACCACAGTAACCCCTTTGAATTGCCAGGCCCTAGGAATACTCACAGTGCAAGTGGTAAGAAAGAGAGAGAGAGAGAGAATGAGAGCCAGCAATTCTGCACTGTAGCAAGATGGCCTACTGCAACCAGGGAACCGTGCTCAAGGTTGCCTCAACCTGCATAACGGATCACTCAGCAGTCCCAGAATATAGAATGTGCAAACATTTATATAGCACAGGAACAAGGCAGGAGTAAGGTCTGCAATTTGCCTCATTGCACAAACAACCTCCAGGGGTCCCTTAAATAGCATGCGTGGACAAATCAGGATGCTGGGAGTACTGCCAATCAGGCCTTCTGTGGGCAGCATTTTCTATGGCACTTGGGCTCATCAAGCTCATAGTCTGTCAACCACAGCTTTATCACAGATGTTGAATGGTGATGTGAATGCAGCAGTTACTCAGAAACCAGCAGACTGAGGCTCTTGATCCATGGATCTTTACAAGGCCATTTTTGAGGAAGGGGGTTGAGAACAGGAGATGGAGCCAGAACTCACAAAAACATCCCTGAGCAAAGAACATTTATGTCCAGGGTGGGCTTGCTTTCATGGATCCGCTGGCTTCAATGAATGGTCAGGAAGAAAAGGCTTCAGGCAAGCCTCTTAGCAATCTGCATCCTTTTTTAAAAGGAATGAAAGAGCCTTTTTAAGGAATGTGTGCCTTCCCAAGAGGAAAAAATCCAAAAACATAAAAACCCTCTTGTAACTGATTTTAAGTAATGTATCTGCTTCACAGGATGAGCAGTTCTTGAATCTGGGAGACTTCAGTTCAGCTATGACTAACTCCTGGTACTATGAAAATAATTTCATGACATGAAGAAAAAACCTCTATATTAATATTTGCAATGGTACTATGCTATGTACACTAAATCCAACCTTCATCTAAAACTATATACCTAAAAACTACCAGGACAGCAATTCTACCAAGGTTCTGTCTCACAATCACAGGCAGTAAAAAGGAACTAAAGGGCATTTGGGCCCAATTTGTCCTTAATGCCCTTTGTACAGGAGAACAGGAACATTCAGGCTATGTCTACACTGTTGGCTTTTGCTGGCTGAGAGTATGCTAATGAAGCACTCATTAGCATTTGTTGCACTGTCATTAGCATATTCTCTGCCCGAGGCTTTTTGCGCAAGAGGTTTTTGCGCAAAAACAAGCAGTGTAGACAGGTCCATTTTGTGCATAAACTCCCTTTTGTGCAAAATCCTTATGCCTCAAAAAAGGAGGTATACAGATCTTTCACAAAAGGGAGTTTTTGTGCAGAATGAACCCGTCTACATTGCTTGTTTTTGCGCAAAAACCTCTTGTGCAAAAAGCCTCAGGCAGAGAATATGCTAATGACAGCACAACAAATGCTAATGAACACTTGATTAGCATACTCTCTGCCAGCAAAAGCTGGTAGTGTAGACATAACCTCAGAGTGTACAAGCATCTCTATACTGGAAGCCAAAATATCTGGCTCTCAAGTGCATGGGGCATGCGGGTACTAATAGTGGCATAAATAAGGGTAAGCACTACAGTTGAAATAATAATTATCAAAGTGTACTGCAAAGTAATTGTCTACAAACAAATGTTTCTGTGACCTTTTACCTTGTCTGATCTTAGGCACCGAAGAATGATCATCTTCTGTAGTTCATTCAACGTTTTATCCCATGGCTTTGGTAAAAGAACATTGTGTGGCTCTTTGCTGTCATAGATTTTACGCCACTCACTAGCATTTTCAGAAATATGACTCCTAAAAGAAAAATCATTGTCAGAGTTTAGCTTTACACAAATTAATTTGATTAAAAGGAGAACAATGAAATATGGTCATATGCAGTACAATTCATAAAATCTATCTGATGGGCATTATTCTCCCTTGCAACCAGTAAAAAATAGAATACTACTATTCTACTTCTTACCTGACTTCTAGGATGGTAAGTGGGAGAGGCTGCCTAAGCTGGTGTGGAGGAACAAAGCCTCCATCTGTTTGGCCTTAGTCTCCAGTGGATCCCCCAAGATCTGCTTGGATCTCACCACTACTCAACAGAAGGATTCAGAGGAAACACAATGAAAAGGAATCTTTTGGAATTTTCTTCCCTGGAACATCCTTCCATAGGTTATCCCATTAGAGGCACAAAGACTTTTTCACATTAGTCCAGTTCCTGAGCTCTTCCCCACCATAAAACTTAAATTTAAAGCAGAGGTGGACAATAAAGAAGGAGAATTCCAAACAACTCTTGTTGTTTTATCAGAGTATGGGTTTGATCCACTATGAAATGATTGGTAGTGCCCACTGCCAAACCTATAAATGCCTTGGAATCTGCAGGAGACGTATATGGAAGGCTTGTGCCTTTGTACTGGCTCTAAAATCCTAAGATGAAATCTTGATCTTATTAAAATCAATGGCAAAACTGTAACTGACTTCAGTGGGAACACAATTTTTTCACTAGTGGCTCCTCTCTCACAGCTGCAACAGAATTGTGCTATCAGGGACACCCCTTGATCACATCTGTCCCTATTCAAAGTAGGATTCTTCTACCATGAAGGGACTTACTAAGTAATACAGCCCACTCCAGAAAGACAAATTCTTTATCCGTGAATTTATAGGATTCATTCTGATAGTTACTAGAATAAAACTTGAAATAACTTTCTAATTAATTAGCCTCCTGACTTGTGTATGTGGAACAACTTCCCTACAATGTGTGACAAAGAGGGACTCACTTCTGAAGCCAAGGCACAATTGATGTTGTACAGGTATCACTGTCTCATTGATATTTGGGTATGGTCTGAAAAAGTCTAAAAAATATTGCTTAAATGTAGGGGTTTTTTTTTCCCAATTTCACAATGGATTTTTACTATACCTCAGTCCTCTAAATGCTGAGAAATCACTTGCACGACATAGTTCATCCCAGCTCTTATCTTGTAGCCAAGATGGATCTGGATTCTTGTATTTGTTTTTAAGACCCACTCCTCCAGTTAATAGGAACATAAATTCCAGTTGTTCTATCTCTTTCCTGTCCCTAAGTTCAGAAGAATGACAGAATAGTTTGTAAGCAACATGCAGTTATATTAAAAATGCATTTTGACATAGGATGAAGCAAAAACTGTTTTGAATGAATTATGTTCCATTTTTATTTTACAGCATTCAGAATCTAATAACATCTGAGGTCCCAGGGCCTCATTGTGTTAGGCAATTTACAAACATTGTAAGAAAAAATGATACATTAAGGGTAAGGAAAGGTAATGTATACAATTCACTTCTTTTTACTTATAAAAAGTCTCATCTACTGCTTGTGTCCCACCCTAACCCTAAGTCATTGGCTGATTTCCTAGAAGTATGGAGGATAGATGGATCTTGAGAGAGAATGTGGTGAAGATGGATCTGGCCTAAAAATTAGCTCAAGAAGGGCCTCCCATGCATAAGGAAGCAAGGAAGAGATTGTGGACATGATGCATAAGATACTAGCATTCACTATAAATTCATATGGTTTACAGGTAAGCAATATAAATTACTATGATTGTAGAGCCTAATTATTAAAAAATGTATGAATATAACCATGGCTTATGATGTTCCCAAGTAGCAACGTGTACCTTACCTTCCTTTCTTCCCTCAATGCACACACACAGGGTACGTCTAGATTACATGTCTCTGCCGACCGAGGCCTGTAAAATAGGCTACCAGACATAGTCAATGAAGCCAGGATTTAAATATCCCCGACTTCATTCAAATAAAAATGGCCACCGCGCTGTGATGGCTCAGCTGATTGTCAGCACAGGGCACTAGTCAAGACGCGGATCAGTCGACAAGGGAAGCCTTTGTTGACCTCTCCTGTAAACCTCGTTTTATGAGGCATAGGGGAGCGGTCAACCAAGGCTTCCCTTGCTGACCGATCCACGTCTTGACTCGCGTGCTGTTCCGACGATAGCTGACCCAGCACAGCGCGACGGTCATTTTTATTTTAATGAAGCTGGGGATATTTAAATCCTGGCTTCATTGACTATGTCGGATAGCCTATTTTACATACCTCTGTCGGTAGAGGCATGTAATCTAGACATACCCACACATACTAGATTGTGCATAAGTAGTGGCACAGCCAGACAACCAGAATGGAGAGTCTAAATCTCATGCTGCAAGAAAAAGTGTAAGAGAAGGAAATAGTAGAAACGGAAAAAAGAAAGGCTCCTTAAGAAAGGGAGAGTGATATGACCTAGAAAGACAGACCACTCTCTTTTTCCTTAAACCATTTTTTTAAATGAAGTTTACCATTCACACTATGCCATACAGGGTGCCATAAAAACAAAAAAAGGAAGAAATTAATAAGATATTTGGAGGCCTCATCTTCCCAGACAAATTACTAACAAAACCTTTGATCTATGGGAGCAAAAGCACTCACATTTCATGACTAAAAACTTATCACCATATGTATCAAAGTAGTCTATTATTTGTAAATACTTTCAGTGTAAGAAAAATAATTGTCTTGGAATTATGATGAAAAAAGATGAAACTTACAGGAGAAGATTGCAGCACAATAAAAAGGAAAACAGCAGCTTATCCTTCTCAAACAATGAACGGCACACATTGCAATACAGGTTGTATGTGAAGTGGTCATTTAGATATCGAAGACGCTTCTCCAAAATTTTGGATTTGTTACTATAAAGGAACATTTATAGATATATTGAATCAGGCAACTAAATAAGATATCCAAAGCTCTTTGAAAGAATTTACTGGGATATAAGGCTGGCATTTTCAAATGCACTTAAAGGCATTATACAACCAACTGCCTCCAAAGGGAGTTCCTTTGAAAATCCTAGCCAAATTGATTAATTGCAAATCTAGTTGTACTCAGTAGTACTCTCACTACTCATTATCAGTTTTAATTCACACCAAATTTGGAATCCTCTAAAAATAATGCTGCCGCAGATTACTATAGGGAGTGGTGTCCTTTGTGTGACATATTAAAGAGCGTGTTTCTGGTGAGTGAACTGACCACTTTGAAGCTAAGAATCACCTTACTTTTCTTAATAAAAGATGTTTTGTGTGTGGAGAGTCTGTGTTTAAAGAGGGCAGGTTCAGTGACTGATAGACCCTCACCACAACCTAGATCTCTCATCTGATCTGCCTATTAGGGGAGCTGAACCCATCCTAGCTGCACTGCTGGCAATTCATTCAGAAACTTACTAATATTTGTTTCTATAAAACTGCAGATGCAAAAATACAGATGCTAAAATACAGATGCTGATATTTGCTGGAATAAATCTGTCACAGCAAAGTTAGAGGTCATTTCTAAAAAACTGGGCCACAATGAAACAAAACAGAAGTACTTACCTGTCATGAATAGAGTTGATATAGAGATTAACAAACCAAGTGAGAGAGTACTGGTACATGGGGTCGATGTTAGCTAGGTCTGCAATACTAAAGAACAGCACCGATGAATGCTTTGCAATGGGTCTGTAGCCCTCTCGAGATTCTGCTATTTTTATTTCTGTTTTTTCGGCAATCTAAACAAAATGATAAATAGTCTAAAAGATTTTATCTTCATATTTTCCTTCCTACATTGAGAATTTATTAGTATATATTATCATTATTTTAAAAAATGTATATGGCACCATAAACACAGAATGAGATACCTTCCATGTTCCCAAATATTTACAGTGTTAGACTCTGTCATGGCTGTTTTCCACTCTGGCACTCTGAATGCAGAAGGTGGGGGCCCACAAAACCTTGCCTCCACAGGCACTGGTTACAAAAACTTTCCCCCAGAATCATAATACACAGATTTTGGGGAACTTGCTGCCACCAAGTTTTTTAAGTGCTTTGATCCCTAAAAAAACAGGGGTGAACACTTGAAATCACCCCGAGGGGTACCACAAGCTCCTCTGCCACAAGAGAGCTTGAAAAAACAAAAGAGAAAAATAAGCTGCAGTCTCTGTTAGCTGACATTAAATCAGATGCCTGCAGATACACACAGATAGACCTTCCAAGACACAAGAATCAAATCATCACCTTAAAATAAGTGATTTTTATTACAGGAGATAAACTTGATAAAGCATATTTGGTTGCTAGATGTACAGAGCAACTAAGGAAAGCAATTTGAAAAAACAGAGAAAAGTCTTGGAACAATGCTTAGATGGTAGTAAATGGGGACGGGAGGCATAGATTCACACAGAGCAGTTTAAACCAAACCACAAAATAAAGAAAAATTACCCTCAATGTGACTGGACTCACATTTCCTGGTACTCACTAATTTTCTCTTTGTTCAGTCCGCTCCCATACCCTGAATTCTGTGCGGGGGCATGGTAGTCCTGCCTGGGTTTAAATCATTCTCTGTCTCTCAACTCCTGGTTTAACTCTCCCACACAAAGAAATCGAGATAGTGGATGGCTGGGACATTATCAACCTAACATTCAATGAAGGTGCCACCAGCTCTTTGTCTGTGTCGATTCTTGCGTTAGTACCGTTCCTCTCTAATTGCTATCCTATGATCCTTATCTGCTTCTTTTAACTATCCAATCTTTAGGTGCTTGTAGATTACCAGTTCTGCCTATTTGGTTTTCCCTTTGATATTTTCATACCCTCTGCTCTTTGTTTCCCTCCCCCTTCCATTTTTTTTGTTCCCTCCTCTTACTTTTCCCCTATTTATTTTGGGTCTGTACATCCTAAACTCATAACTCCAGTCATCTGAAGAAGTGGGCTGTGCCCACGAAAGCTCATGATACCATCAACATGTTTTGTTAGTCTATAAAGTGCTACCAGACCATTTGTTGTTTTTTAAGTTGACAAAGAAAGCAGGCAGGGAACTTATATCCCATTCAAATTTCAAACCTGTATCTTGATTGGTTCTCCTGGCCAACACCTTTGGTAGGTACTAGAGTTAACTCCTTAGTCACCGGGTGCTGGTCAGCACTCCTCCTGTTCATGACAGATTCTAACCCTCAAATGAGCTGTGATGGATGTGAGGGGTACTACCCTTTTCTAGATATCCTAACTAGCCAGTAGGAGCTAAGGGATTTTGTTAGGGGGTAGGACAGCACAAAAAGCCTTCCAGTCTGTAGACATGTTTTGGCATTTAAACAATAACCACCTATATGTATTAATTAACGAGCTGTTACTTTGCAATGGGCGGAGATATTATGTAATCTTTAGTAGTTCTATTGGCTTATGTGCTCATTTCGTCTTGCTGCTAGACCTATCAAATCATTTTTCCTCCGTCCACCTGCTGACTATATAACCTATTGTATAGTGTTAATTAACCAGTGTTCACCAGGGTAACCCCTGCGTGTCACTCCATCAGCTGATGTATAATAAATCCTCCGCTTGTTTTCACCTGCATCCAGAGTGTCCTAGCTTATTTCCAACAGTTCGGGGGCTCGTCCGAGATTCAGGCTTGTAAGCTGATCGGGAGCTGGAGACTGAAACCCAAGAGAGGTGAGTATATTTAATTTACCACCTCATTAGGTCTAGGGGTTGACGTCTCTGGTTTCCTTCACACACATCCTGGTTCCGTTCCCATTGAGGCATGAGATACCTGGATGAGGGTGAACCAAGTATATGAAGCAAGCCTGAAAGAGGGAGGGAGGAACATCTAACCCCCCACAGGGGACGAGCACAAGAGAGTTGTGTACTGTTAGAACTAAGGGGCTCGTTACGGAGAGACTGGATAAATCACCACGGAGTGATTGAGCCATACGTTAAGCTCGGGATTGGCCAAGTACGCAAGGCGGCAGGCAGCACGAACTGGTGACCCACTCTCTCATTGCACGTAACATTGTAAAACCTGGCGGACGCCCCCCAACAGGCACTTAACGTACACACTCTCGCATAGTGCAAATCCCCGCCAGCAATTGTGAAGGTACCAAGAGGCGCTACAAGAAGAGAAGACCGTACGGCATAAGCCCACACACGGAAGTTCAGAGGAAAAGGCTTATCCCTAACAGTACGTCTGAAAGATGAAGCTAAAGAGGGACAGTTAAGTCGTGTGTGGACTCCCCAAGGAGGTACCAAAAAGAAGAAGCAGGAAGGAAGTGTGATCCGCTAAACCTCTGCGTTTTCCAGACCACGTGTTGTGTGTTTGTATGTCATACCCTGTCATTATTTGTTCAATCCCAAGGAGTGCTCCTTTTCCTGCTAGAGATAATCCTATTTCTCCTACTGATAGTATGTTAAAAACCACATTTATAATCATTCATCTGAATGAATGCAAATTGATGTATGAGGAGTAAATGCCGCTGACAATGTCTTAAATGCAAGGGGAGGTCAGCCGAACCTTGAGGCCGAGCGCATATGTGAGGGAGTAACGACTCCCCTTATTTCATAAGCTGCTAATAAGGTCTGACACTCTAAACGCAGCAGACCCCTTCTTTAGAGTATGTAGATTTAGTTTCCTATAAGCCACTGAACAAACAAAGAGTGGACAAAATACTCCCCTGAATAACTAAAATGAATAGGAATCAGTTTAAGCATACCCCCACTGCACAAAGGCACCTACTACATGTATGTGCATCATGGTCCAAGGACCTGTAAGCATTTAACAGATTAACAGAAAAGAAATTAAGGCCCTAAACGATAAAATTGAAGCTCAGAAAAGCAAAAAGAAATCCTCCCTATGGTAAGAAATGTAACTTACAAGCAGCAGTGCCTCTGAGCTAAAAGAATGCACTGGGAGTGAGAGGAAATGATTTCCCAGCTGGCGCATATCAACTGTGCTGCCTCTCCCAAGCTTAGAGGGGGAATTTGACACATTACCCCTTTACTCCTCTCTATGCCCAGACCCATATGAGCTATACATCGTTATAGCTAGAGAGGAGGCATGAAAGATAACTAAAAAGAATCAGCTCTTCCCAATGAAAAAACGGGCTCTAGTAACAACTTTGCCCGATCCAAAGCAAATAAACTTAACAGCTGATGGGAAGTATTCCTCCAAATTCTCAAAAAAAAAAATGCCTGCCGACCATCAAGCCATATTAACCCTAGGCATTTTAGTTAGAAACATTTACACAGAACACAATACAAGAGTAGGAAAGTCTGCCAACCAACTTCAAGAGATTCTCAAAGCCTTGTTAGCAAATAGATAACTACAGCCTCTCCGGCTGAAATCGCAGGCAATTCAAAGATGTTTCACAACGCACGAGCAGAAGCCGTCCAAAAAAAAAAAAAAAACCAGTTAAAACCCTTCCCTCACATGCTGTTATAATTAGCTTAAGGGCGTGGAAGGAAGTAACCTAAAAGCCACCCTAAAGTCAACCGGTAAAAATTAAATTTAAAGATGTAATCACCAGAAGCTAAATCTGCCCTAACAAGGGAACACATTCTGCAACATAAATCTCCTTAACAGAGCATAAGCAAGTGATCCACCCCAGAATCAGCAGCATAAATCAACTGCTGCAGCATGGATGTTATGAAAACCCTATACTGAGAAGTTTAAAATTAATAATAGCTGACTGCAATAATACACATTTAGATTTACATATTAAAAAAAATAAGGAGGTGTGAGGGCTAATTGGAAAGCCCACTCTCCTTACCAAATTAATATTAGATAATCTTGTGTCATTAGAAAAGGTCATTTAGCAGGAATCAAAATAGACCATAAGAAAGAAGGGGGGGGGGGGGGGAAAAAGCATGTAAAAGGAGAAAGCAAAGAGTTTAGAGTCCTATAGGCATAGTAGAAAGTAAAGAAGAAATTCGATTGATACTTAACTGGTTAACTGTATAGAAAAATAAAATCTATACATTCAATCCTTAAGGTTAAATTTACTCTTTAAAAAAACAAACCATTGTTTTAAGAATCCAAGCCCTGAAACTTCACTGTGTCTCTGTTCCAAGCTGAGTTAATAGCACTTTTAGCTTGCTTTCAAATCCAAAGTGGTGTCTGCAAACTGCCTGTCTGTTCTAGAAAGGGGGGAGCACTGTCCCCCATAAGTAAGTCTGTAACATTGTATATGATTCTTTTCAGGAAAAGAAAACCTTTTGCTTGCTGAAATAGTAACTAGCAAGTGCCTTGTTCTAAGAAAAAGTTTCTGTGGCAGCAAATTATTTGAAGCTTCACACATTAAAGAAAAAAAGAGCCTAAACTGCAGTACAAGAGGGAAACTGAAGCATGTCATCTTCAACTTAATAATTAAACAATGAAGTAATTTACTCAAACCCTCTGAAGCTGGTGTGCAAAACAAAGCATACCATTAAGTAACAACAGGATAATAAAAATTAAAAAAAAACATCTGTAAAGAAAAGGTATTCTAAATATAATGCACTACCCCAATGTGGGTAGAAATGTTTTCTTGTCTTTCAGATCATCAGAAAGCTCTAGTGCCAGCTAACAACAAACAACAACAACAAAAAACCATAGTTCTGTGTCATAACATAATAAGTTTGTGTTCTGTCCAAGTTTGTCTTGTGTGTCTTAATTGTAATACATATTGCAAATGTTGTTGTGTATAGGAAATTGTTTTAATAAAAGGATAATTTAAGTAAAGCAAAAGCATGAATTTAAACCAACAAAATTAATAATTGGGCCCAATCAATTGGCAACTCTAAACTTAACCAATTAGCAACTTTAAAACTCAGTAAAAAGATAATAGTTTAGTAATTGTTTAAGCTAGAAGAATGTTAACAATGTCTCCACAGGTGAACAAGAAAAAGACTGAAAAGAAGCAAGGAGCGCATCACGTGAACAAAAAAACTAGAAATGGAATACCAGCCCCTCCACCACTAAATTGGTTTTGCTTTAATAGCTACATAAATAAAATATTTAGCTTCTGCAAATTTGCACACCAACCATAAAAGTGGTTTGGCCAAAGATAATAACAAATCTATAAGTAACAACACAGGCAAGTGGAACATCAGCATATTTAAGTAAAAATGCCCACAACAATAAGGAAACTAGTAACCTCACCATTGCAATAACAGCTACTTGCCCTGCTACTCATTAGTGCCTGATGCCTTAAAAGGCCTCAAGAATTATGAAATTGCATGGGTTCCTATTAACAATTAAACATCTGTGAACCATGCTTAGTCCTATAAAAGAAACAGTAACTCTAGTCAATGTAACGTCCTTCAAGTCACATACATAGAACAAATACACACTAATAGCAATGGAGAATACACGGCCTTAGGCCTCTCCTCATTCACACATAATTATTTGTTTATTGTAACAACATAAACACTACAAGGACAAAAAATACACAGTCCTCTGAGTTAAAGTTTGTATAAACTATTGTAGGAAAGAAGCTAAACACTAACATCAAGCCACTGAGGTTAAACCTACTAACTCCCACTGGGGCTTACCACTTACAGCCCAAACAAAAGTAACCCCTAAAGCCTAGCTATCACTTGTTAAACAAGGGCCATTGCTAAATTGCCCTCATTTAAGTTTTATTAACCAAGTCCTTAAAGACAAAATAGAGCCTCCCAATTGTGCATTATTCCCTAAACAGACCCGGCCCAAAACTAAGACAACTGTCACTGGTCCTTACCTTGGTAATGTTCCACACTGGTATAGACCAGCTGTGTGCTAAACTGGCTAATAGAATTGGCAAGTGCCTAATTAGGCAACAATGAGGCTTAGCAGATACCATCGCAGATTAGTTTAGGCCTAAAAACTCTGTCAGTAGCACTTATGTCTAAGCTGGTAGATGCAGTAATATCCAGTGCCTGTAAAAGCCTAGACACTAGCCAAGCTAATCAAGTGAACCTAAATAGTTTAAAGAATCTGTTCAGCTCTGTGTCCACTTCACTAAACCTAACCAAATATTTAAACCAGAAACTAATTAGATTGTTAATTAATCAAACTAAATTAAAGAAATTAAAAAGCCAGTATTAAAGAACAAAGTAAGCTTTAGCCACTACCACCCAACCCTTATAGAAGTGGTAAGTCCCCATCTTCCCTATGCCTATCCATGAGAGTGAGGAAGTAGAGAATTATTGAAGACCCAAAGACCCACCTAGACAGGCCATAGTATAACCGTTTGTTTTAGCCCCTCTAGGGGTTCCTCACTCACAATGATCAAAATGGTAACCTCCCTGCCTGAACCAAAGCAAGAGCATATAAATAGAGTAGAGAGCATTGCTTATTCTGAAGGTGTAGAAGCCTCCCTGTATCCAGGGATTATTGCACCCACTTTGATAAAAATTTTATGTATCTGCCCATTTAACATCATAACAAATCTGCCTAAGTTTAATGTAGTTCTCACAGAAAAACAAATAAACATCGAGCTAGTCCAAATAAACAGTACCTACTGGTGTTTGACTACCCAGACAGATCACTCCATCTTACCTCTCTACATATCCGTCTGTACCCCCACCGGACGATCCTGACCGCTGATGGAATGCGGCTCTATCGCACTTCGGCAGTAATAAGTAACTTAACATGAGATCTTAAGTAGCACAGCGGAAGTAAGTACCAAGAGGAGGGTTTACTGGCCCTGCAGGCAAAGATCAAGGAGTTGGTGGCCAATGCCCAAAGATATATCGGAAATGGCCGTCTAAGGTACACACAGATAGAAAAACACCGTGAACCATGCCAAACACCTACCTCTGAAACACTCAACCAGGCAGTAGAGGTCAAACCTAAATCATGAGCAGCGCCTTCACCGGCGAAGAAATACCCTAGGAGTGGATTTAAGTAGTGTTTTGCCAAATTATGTGGGGAGTTTCAATCATAACATTCATACTGGTACTAATATTGTGCCGTCGCTTCCAGCGTAAAATAAACACCCTAAAATTACTGTATTTGACCTGGCGGGTCAGAGAACCCTAAGGTCAAAAGGAAGGAACTGTAGGGTAAACTGAGGCAGCCCTAAATGTGCTAGTAGGCCTCTAAACAGCATAACTCCATTCTAGGATTAAAGCCTGGGAACACCACAGTCAAGATAAGAACTGCAGACAGTAAAAGACCCTGGGCACCATAGCAACCATGTTCTAAAACACTCGGACAGGGTCTCAGTTGGTAACGTAACACATTTTGCTTAAGATAACATTCATAAAATTTGCTTAAACTGTCTTGCTTCACTCCTAGATAATAAGCCTGAGAACCAAGTGCTGCACCAACTCAAGGCCATACCCGCCTGCTATAGCAACATCATCATCTATGCAAACTAAAATGTTATTACTGTTTTACTGACATGTTTTGGCATTTAAACAATAACCACCTATATGTATTAATTAACAAGCTGTTACTTTGCAATGGGCGGAGATATTATGTAATCTTTAGTAGTTCTATTGGCTTATGTGCTCATTTCGTCTTGCTGCTAGACCTATCAAATCATTTTTCCTCCGTCCACCTGCTGACTATATAACCTATTGTATAGTGTTAATTAACCAGTGTTCACCAGGGTAACCCCTGCGTGTCACTCCATCAGCTGATGTATAATAAATCCTCCACTTGTTTTCACCTGCATCCAGAGTGTCCTGGCTTATTTCCAACACAGTCCCTTCTCAGCAAGCAGTACATGGAAAGCCAGCCTTCAAAGCAGCAGCTGCTGAATAGTGAGGGTGCCAGCAAGGTGACTGCGAGCTGGATCTGGTGGCTTGGTGGGCTGGATCCAGTCTGCTAGCCATCCCTGATCTTAGGGGTTGGCTATATGGGAAAATCAATCAGCAGTAGTGTTATACTGCTGAAGTCATGCCAGGATAACTGCCCAGATGAAGACACTATTCTGAAATAAAAGTAATTTTATTCCAGTATAAATTCTCTGCTTTGATATAATAGGGAGTTACAACAGCATATCTATCCTGGTTTAATTATACTGGTATAATCCTGCTAATCCATTTTCACATATGCACTACACCAAACCTAAAGGAGTCCTTCTGTGCATGTTCTGGGAAAATTTAGGCTCAGCGATTTAGAAAGAAGGCCTGGGACATGAGGGTTGATACTGGGAGAATATTATCCATTACACTTTCCCAATCTTCCTCAGATGGAGAATCCCAAACATTCTTTCGAAAAAGCCTCTTTCGAAAGAGAGTGTCTATACTATAAGCAGATTTTTCTAAAAAGTGAGCTGCTTTTTCTAAAGAGAGTCTAGATGCTCTCTTTCGAAAAAGCATAGTTTGCATTCAATAGCACCTTTTTTCAAAAGAGAACTTTCAAAAAAAGGTGTTATTCCTCGTAAAATGAGGTTTACCGCGATCAAAAAAACTGCTGCATTCTTTCAATTTACTTTTGAAAGAATGAGGCTGCAGTCTAGATGCAGATGAAGTTTTTTAGAAAAAAGGCCACTTTTTTCGAAAAAACCCTATAGTCTAGACACACCCATATGATGCTGATTATCTTCACAGATAATCTCTCTCCCAAAAATGTTGTTCCGGAGCAGTGGAAGATAAGAAGGTATTGAAGCATGTTGCCTTCTATCCAAAGACCATTTTTCAGGAGATCTGAAAATTGGGAGGCCAAACCCTCTGCCATTTTATTAGTATGGAAACCCACTCAGAACATAGTTCAGAGAAAACACTTATAATGGGCAGTCAAGACATCTCTCTTCTTGTATGCAGGTTTTTTAAGTTGAGGGACAAACTAGCTCACTATGTTTACCTACATATAACACTAGAATATTTACCTGGCATTGCTCTAGTCCTTAACTCAATTAATTTTTGTTTGTTTGGAAAATAAAATGAAAATGTACATGCTTCATTTAAATCATTGCTCTGGGGTGGGGCTGGAGGATGAGGTGTTCAGTATGTCCAGGTGAGAAATTCTTTTCCATGGCTGCTGCAGCTCTAACAGGCACAGTTGGGGAGGGGTATATGTCCTCTCAGCTGGGGCAGGTCCAAGTTTGTCTGCCCCCAGTGCTTTCCAGCCAGAGTGAGGAATGCAGTGAACTGTGCACTTTCCCCTTGCTCATGACGAAGGGGAACAGCCAGAAATGTCTCCCTATGATTTGGGGGGAAAGCTTCAGCCCCCCCCCCCCAAGGGTACCTGGCGGATTGGAGTCTTGGGGCTGGGACAGTCCTGGAAAGGGGGGGTGCCCTCAGCCAACCCCTTTCAGCTGCCTGCTGATTCTGTCTCTTTTCTGTGTGGATTTCTGAGAAGTAATTCCATTTCAGGCACAATCAAACCTTTGCTTCAAGTTACGATAGGAGGAAGCTGTATACCAACTTTGGTGGTCCTAGCTCTTACCATTTAGGAAGAGTTCTTGAACAAACAGACAGACTCTCTCAACTATATAGAAGATTTCCCACCTTCAGTGTTAATATTAATTAACCACACAAATGTTAATTAATCCATCCGGCCTCCTCTATCATGTCTTAAAGGTAAGTATTATTATTCTAATTTCATATTTGGGAAAATGAGCACAAACAGGTTAACTGATTCACACAAGGCCAGGCTGTGAATCAGAGTCATTTACAGTATTAGAACTTGGAGTTTCTGGCTCCCTTTCCCATGTCTGTTGATTGACCATTTATGTTTACCTTAAAAGATTGGCTTTTGTTCATTAAAAAAAAATTAGACCCTAACAGATCTACTACAGGTTGGAGACCTCCCTTGTCTGGCAACCTCGGAACCAGACCAATCCCAGATGAGGGATTTTGCTGGACCAGGAGAGGTCATTTCTGCCCCCCCACATCTCGCCAGCCTTGTCCCAGCCACCTGCTGAAGCCTGCCGCCAGCCCCACTGCTCTGCTGGTCCCTCTAAGCAGGCCTTCTGGGGTGTCTCGCTGGGCAGCCCAGCTGCAACACACCGGACTCCCAGCCCTGCCAGGGCATCAGGCTCCCACCCAGCACAGCAGCCCAGCTGCAGCACACCACACTACCAGCCTCACCAAGCAGTCCAGCTTCAGTGCACCAGGCTCCCAGGCCCCCTGCCAGCTAGCAAGGCTCCCAGCTGCCAGCCCTCCATCGGGGCTCTCTGGTCTTGGAACACGTTGCTGAATCAGAGTGTCCTGGTTTAGAGAGGTTCAACCAGTATCTTAACATAGGAGAAAATCCTGAAGTCCTTATACCTTATTCAATCCTTATTCAGGCACAATTGCCTTTGAAGATAGATGTTTTGCCTAAGTAAGGACAGAGCTAACCATGAACAAGGATTTCATTATTTGCTGAATAGTTTTTCTTGTAAGTTGATCTTTTCCATTCATAAGCATAGAATTTTGCTTATAATTTACAGTCTTCCTGGCAGTAAGCAAGGTTTTAGGTTTTATACACAATAACCATTTGTTTTGAAAATGTAATTTAACATTCCTTACCTGTTGTTTCTTTGTGATCTCATTAGACATTATTTTAGCAGAGTCTAACACCATGATAGCACTCTCATCTTCAAGAATGTTTCCTTCGGAAGACTGTAAGGTTTCTAAAATTTTCTTCTCAATTTCCTTTAGTTGTTTTTTATTGGCTGCAGATTGAAGGATGAGAGCATTCCTCTCCTCTTCTAATTCTGGTCTAAAAAGCAAAACATACACCAAGTTTATCTTTTATGCTACTATTTTTATGTGTTCAGATACCTGAATGTAGTTATTCCATATTTCTAACATTAATATTTACCTAATGTAGAGCACATTGTTCATGTTATATGATCATGTAATACTGGTATCACAGAAACCTTGCCTCTTGATTTGTGTAGGTTTGTGTCAGGTTCTTAGAATTCCATTAATGCAGTTTTTACCATTGAGCTATACAGTTATACTATACAGGCAGTCCCCGGGTTACGTACAAGATAGGGACTGTAGGTTTGTTCTTAAGTTGAATTTGTATGTAAGTCGGAACTGGTACATATTGTAGGGGAAACTCTAGCCAAACATTTTTTTTAGTTTTGGATAGCATAGGGAAAGGTTAACTCCCCTCTAATGTTTGTTTTGCTGTCTGTTCCCCTGTTCAGAAGATTTCACATCTATTTCTGTCCCTGTGACAAACTCAGGACTAAAGGAGTAACTCATCAAATACCAAACAGCTCTGCACCATGCTTTGAGCTAATAGCTTTATTTCCACACACCACCCAGGGTTCTAGGAGGAGGGTCCTTTTTTTGCTAACACAATGAGGCCAGCACTTTGTTTGTTTTGGTGGAGTCTTTGTTTGCCCAGGGAGCCCAGCATGTATAGGGGGAGGAGGGGCGGAGAGGCTGCTTTTGTCTGGCCTGTTCGGCAGCCTGTTGCTCAGGGGAGGGGGCAGCCTGTTGCTGGCAGGGGGGGAGGGGGGAGGCGTGCAGGATGCGAGGCGGGGGGGGGGGGGGCAGCGGGCGTGGGGAGGCACTTTTCCTCTGCCCGGCAGCTCTGCGGGATCCCTGTCCCTGTGGCCAGCTGCTGCAGGCAGAGGCCAGTTGGAGCCGGCCGAAGAGGAGGAGGAGGTGGATTCTAGGACCCAGGTGAGCGAGCCCCGGGGACGCTGCTGCGCTCCGGGAGCCCGGCATGTATAGAGGGGAGGAGGGGCAGAGAGGCTGCTTTTGTCTGCTGTTCGGCAGCCTGTTGCTGGCAGGGGGGTGAGGGGGGCAGCAGGCGTGGGGAGGCACTTTTCCTCTGCCCGGCAGCTGTGCGGGACCCCAGTCGGAGCTGGCCCGAGGAGAAGGAGGATCCTAGGACCCAGGTGAGCGAGCCCCGGGAATGCTGCTGCGCATGTGCGGGAGTTGCCTCACCCCGTTCGTATCTAGGGATCCGACATAAGTCGGATCCACGTAAGTCGGGGACTGCCTGTAATTACATTTGTGCCAATCCTCTTTATTTTCTCAATTTTATTAAAACGTAAGGCTAGCACTTTCAACTCTGGGTGTCAAAAGTTAAGTTCTTGGGTCAAATTCTATGCCTTTGCCCAGGGCTTACCCATTAAAGTCAATATGGTTGCACAGGGTTTCAGTAATCACAGAATTCGGCCCCTAAATCCTTAACTCCATTCAGAGCCCCTTTCAGAAGTCAGCTCCTGAAAATCAGGCTATTTATTTAAGTGCCTACATATGGATTTATGTGCAGAACGTTAGATTAATTTTATGTTTGAAAATGTTTGCCTAAAATTTTATAATCTAGACTTCTGGAAATGTCAGTTAATCCTAATGTGCAATTATTATACACGTAGCTCTTTTTTCTCAGTAAATATTTACAAATGATGTATTGCATGAGTTTGTGATGAGGAACTTACCTTAAATATATTAAGATATTTTTAGCAAGAAAATCTAATATATTTGAGTGGGAAGTTCTGTATTCATTTTAATGATCAGAAACCTAAGAAATCAAATCAAATCTGTCTCTACTTTGAGTTTAGACAAGAACTAGAAACATTTTCAAAGCCACCATGTTCTTCCTACATAAAAACGTAAAGATACAGTCTAATAATTCAATATCCACATTTGCATTTGCAAAATCAATGGACTGTATTGCCAGGAAACAATAGAAGAAAACTATAGTCATTGTTGCTCAGTGACAATGTTAAACAACAAAACATTTTTCCAGTATCTCAAGATGACACACACATATTAAGTGAATGATCCTGTAAGAATATTTTAAATAAGATAGCTAGAACAGCAGTATTGTTATAAAAATGATTTAGAATAATTAACAATTGGTCCATTATGAACACTTCTCTTAACTGATTCCAAAGTCTCCTGTTTAGAGTATTTCATTTACCTATTTACAAGAAACAAACACATACCTCTCTTTTGCAACGACAATACCCAGTAGCTGGTCTTCAAGTCCCTCTGGTGTTATCATAAAGTTGAGTAAGGAAACTTTTGTAGCCAGTTCAGGCATGTAATGTGGATTTCTTAGTTTTGTTGTAATAAAAAATTTGAAATCATTGGAATACTCAATAATTGTCTCACCAAGCCGGATGCAATCCATGCCCCCTAAAGTTCAGAAGACAAAAATGTGTGCATGTGACTATTCTTTGTTAATAAATGCACATTTATTTTCATCATAAATAGATTACAGTGTTGTGTTGTAAAGAACCTGATGCAAAATCCTCCCTCTCTGTATATACTGTTTCCCTTGGTAATTACTTGGTAATTAATGTGAATATCCTGTGGCTGGGGCTGGATGGTAAAGGGCAATGCTCTTCAAAGGGGCTTTGGGGATAGGGGTGTACATATTGTTAACCTGCAAATCAAAATAGAAGAGAATGTGAGTTGCTGAAAGGCCGGCAGTATACAAGAGCTGATACTCAGATACCACAAGACAAACTCCCTCACACTAGAGGCAAGGTGACCCTCAATCCAGTGTGCCCCCAAAAACATCACAGTGTAAAATTTAAATATTTGCTTATTTAAATTATTTATGAAAAAATATTACTTTTGTGATCAAGTAACAAGCAAAAGTCTTGTCAAGAGCAAATCAAGTAGTAAGAGCTACAAACAAGGTGAATTCTGGCCCTATATAAGTCTATATTAAAACTGGCGAGGAGTCCTGTGGCACCTTATAGACTAACTGAAGTGTTGGAGCATAAGCTTTCATGGGCAAAGACCCACTTCATCAGATGCATGTAATGGAAATTTCCAGAGGCAGGTATAAATATGCAGGCCAGAATCAGGCTGGAGATGACGAGGTGGATCCAATCAGGGAGGATGAGGCCGACTTCTAGTAGCTGATCTGGAGGTGTGGATTCCAAGAGAGGAGAAGATGCTTTTGTAGTTAGTGACCCATTCACAGTCTTTGTTTAATCCTGAGTTGATTGTGTCAAACTTGAAGATGAACTGTAGCTCAGCAGTTTCTCTTTGAAGTCTGGTCCTGAAGTTTTTTTGCTGCAGGATGGCTACCTTTAGATCTGCAATTGTGTGTCCAGGGAGATTGAAGTGTTCCCCTACAGGTTTTTGTATGTTGCCATTCCTAATATCTGATTTGTCTCCATTGATTCTTTTACACAGGGACTGTCCAGTTTGGCTGATGTATATAGCAGTGGAGCATTGTTGGCACATGATGGCATATATTACGTTACTAGATGTGCAGGAGAATGAACCAGTGACAGTATGGCTGATCTGGTTAGGTCCTGTGATAGTGTTGCTGGTGTATATATGTGGGCAGAGTTGGTACCGAGGTTTGTTGCATGGATTGGTTCCTGAGTTAATTATGGTGCGGTGTGTAGTTGCTGGTGAGAATATGCTTCAGATTGGTGGGTTGTCTGTGGGCAAGGACTGGCCTGCCTCCCAAGGCCTGTGAGAGCGAGGGATCATTGTCCAGGATGGGTCGCAGATCACTAATGATGCATTGGAGAGGTTTTAGCTGAGGACTGTAGGTGATGGCCAATGGTGTTCTGTTTCTTTCTTTCATGGACTTGTCCCGTAGCAGGATGCTTCTGGGTACACGTCTGGCTCTGTCAATCTGTCTCCTCACTTCCTCGTGTGGGTATCGTAGTTTACAGAATGCTTGTTGAAGATCTCTGTCTGAGGGGTTAGAGCATATGCGGTTGTACCTCAGCTCAGGAAGGCCTCCGCGGGGCTCCCTGCTGCCCTGCTCCTTCTGCGGGCCGGAATGCCGCCCCTCGCAATGTGCCGTCCCAAGCATCTGTTTGGTTTGCTGGTGCCTGGAGCCAGCCCTGCGTGCGTGTCCATTACCTCATCCTCCTTAGCAGTGGCTTATGGTGGGAAGGTGTCCAACCGCAGAGTTAGGAGTAAGGCAGGCCTCTCCAGAAACCCTGTGAGCAGCAGTGCAAGGTTCCTTTGTGGCAATCCCCAGACTGAGAAGGCTGAGCAAGGAGCGTGCAAGCCCTTCACCGCCTCCCCCCATGCGTATGTAAGGAAAGTAATGGAACTCACCCGATGGGCCTTTCCTGCCGTCGTCCTATCCTTGGCCAACATTCTGGGAGGCGGGGTACCAGCTGCAGTGCTGGGACGACCTCCTGGCGGGCACTCCTCATGTCCATGCTTGGCTTCATCCTCCTCCTCCTGTACCTTCACGTCCCTGGCCATCTTCTTCAGGTGGCTCATGATGGGAATCTCCTGCCCTGAGTCCATGACAAAGGGGGGCACAGGACTACCCCTTTCCCAAGAAGTGATGGAGCTGCCCGTAGTAGAGGCAGATCTGGGGTGCTGCCCCTGAGCAGGCTGTGCTCCCTGGCCTTTGTGTAGGCCTGGAACAGTTCTTTGACCTTCATGTACACTTACTCCTGTGTGCATGCATGTGGTCCTTATAGCCCAGCCATCCAGCCATCTATGTCTGCATTCCTGCATCTGATGCAAAGGTCCCACTGGTTTTCCTCTTCACACCAGATCTCAAAGAGATCGAGGATATCCGCACCAGACCAGGATGGTGCCCTCCTATTTCAGCCCCGGACAGGGGCTTGAGAACTGCCTGAGGCAGTGCTGGCAGTTGTGGGGGGCTTGGCTGGAGCAGTGGGCTCACCATGGCAGCAGGGAAGGTTGTGCAGGGTCCTGCTGTCTGGCATGATGCAATCAGGGCCTGCTTCATGCCACAAGCCCTTTCCCTTCTGCCTGCAGCTTTAAAACCTGCAGAGGAAGGGGAACTATAGAGTTCTAATGTGTGTGGACAGAGTAGCTACCAGGGCAGCTATTTTGGAAAATAGCTATTTTGGAATAGGCGTTATTCCACTTAAAATGAGGGCTACAGAATCCGGAATGAGACGCCCGTTATTTCGATATTATTTTGAAATAATGAACATGCTGTATAGACGCTCACTTTAGTATTTTGAATAACGCTAATGTGTAGACATGCCCTAAAAAAGCAGAATATTCTCAGCGACAGACCATCCATTTCCTATCTTCTACTCAAATAGAGTGTGGATCTTTAAAGGGTGGCCACACAACCAGACATCTTCCTCTCATTCTTGGGAAGACTGCTCAGAGACTGACTCCTACTTCTTCAAAAATCAGAGGGTCTTAGCCCTGGCCTACTCTAGGGGGTTATTTCAAAATAACCCCCCTTAGGTCGAATTTGTAAGCAGAGCATCCACACTATCAAGTCCGTTATTTTGAAATAACAGGCAGCTTATTTAAAAATCTGTACTCTTGCTTTTCTTGGGGAATAATGCTAATTTCTAAATAACAGTGTGGATGCTCTGGTGCCATTATTTCAAAATAAATACTCCCCAGAGAAATTTGAACAAATTACTCCTCACTGCTTCCTGGGGCTCTAAGTCGAGGTAGTGTGTTCACATTAACAGAGCCTGCCTCGGACTAATTTCTAGGCTTCCCCATATTGTGCACATGCTATTTCAATTTTGTTTAATCGGGAGTTATTAATTTTAGTAATTTTGAAATAATTTCTTAGTGTAGACATGAACTTTGGGTGTCTACATTAGCCCCCTAGTTGGAAGTAGGGAGGCTAATGAGGGTGACCGAAACTGCAAGTGAAGCGTGGGATTTAAATATCCCACGCTTCATTAGCATGCTCCTGGGTGGTCGGAAATTGACTAGCCTGGAAGAACTGCCCGCGTCTACACGCAGCAGAGAAGGGCGATTCCAAAATAAACCCCTTACTTCGAATTACCAGTTAAACCTAAGGGGGTTTAATTAGGGGTCTATTGCAGACACACCCTTACAGAGCTCCAAAGCATGAGTTTCCTCCAGAGGAAAGTTCTGCATCCTTATCTCCAACAGCAAGTATCTTAGGAGATAAACCAGTTCACAGGCACCAGCTAGCTCTCTGTAGTAGAAGACTATGTTGAGTCCTGCTGTTTCAGTAATTAATGTCCACAGCACACAGTGCAGTTCTCAAACCCTAACATGTATGAGATTTGGGAATTCTCAGGTCTGCTGCAGTTAGAACAAGTCACATTCACTGTAAATTCATATGGTTTACAGGTAAGCAATATAAATTACTATGGTCGTTGAGCCTAATTATTAAAAAATGTATGACTATAACCACGGCTTAGGATGTTCCCAAGTAGCAATGTGTACCTTCATTTCTTCCCTCAATGCGCGTGCACACACACACACACACACACACACACACACACACACACATACTACATTGTGTATAAGTAATGGCACAGCCAGACAACCAGAATGGAGAGTCTAAATCTCATGCTGCAAGAAAAAGTGTAAGAGAAGGAAAAGCAGGGACGGAAAAAAGAAAGGCTCCTCAAGAAAGGGAGAGTGATATGACCCAGAAAGACAGACCACTCTCTTTTTCCTTAAACTGTTTTTTTAAATGAAGTTTACCATTCACACTATGCCATACAGGGTGCCATAAAAATATAAAAGGAAGGAATTAATAAGATACTTGGAGGCCTCATCTTCCCAGCCAAATCACTAGCAAAAAAAAAAAAAAAAAAAAACAGACCATTTCTACCATAACAAACTTAATCATAAAACAATTTTTTCATTTAGTTTTGAATAATTTTTGTTTCAATTTCTTTTTTGAGAACAAAACAAGAAAATTCAGTGTTCAAATCCCTCTACGCACTCTTTTTCTTTCACTTATTTACTTTTCACACCTTTTATCACTTGGAAAAGAATGGATGCTTTTTAAAAAGTAGATTCCCACTTTAAATCTGAATCTTTTCTTCATTGTGATTATTATATGACTTTGAGAGGCTAATACTTACATGAAAAATTGCAAGTTTTGTAAAATATCATGATAACTTTTCTTAACTAAAGATAAATTTAATGCAATACATAATATAGCCTGTTAAGTTAAAACATATTTTAAAATAAGATCTCTAGCCTTATGCAGTAGCTCTCCAGAAAAAAGATATCAGAGGGGTAACCGTGTTAGTCTGGATCTGCAAAAGCAACAAAGAGTCCCGTGGCACCTTACAGACTAACCGAAGTATTGGAGCATAAGCTTTCATGGGCAAAGCTCAACTTTGTCAGATGCATGGGGAGGAGCCGGTGGTCGTGGTACATGTAGGTACCAATGACATAGGGAAGGGTAGGAGAGATGTCCTGGAGGCCAAATTTAGGCTGCTAGGAAAGAGACTGAAATCCAGGACCTCTATGGTGGCATTCTTGGGAATGCTTCCAGTTCCACGTGCAGGGCCAGGTAGGCAGGCAGAGCTTCAGAGTCTCAATGCGTGGATGAGACGATGGTGTAGGGAAGAGCGGTTTAGATTTATTAGGAACTGGGGACACTTTTGGGAGAGGGGGAGCCTATACAGGAAGGATGGGCTCCACCTAAACCAGGGTGGAACCAGACTGCTGGCACTAAACATTAAAAAGGCTGTAGAGCAGTTTTTAAACTAAGAGATGGGGGAAAGCCGATTGGTGCGGAGATGCACGAAAATCGAAGGGAGACTCCTCTTAGAGGAGAATCCATTGATAGAGATTCTCTAAGCTACAGTCAGAAAGAGAGGAGGGGAGAGGGCAAACCATGGGCCAGAGCAGACACACAACCGCATACAAAGGAATCCAATGCACCAGGGAAGGGCAGACAAATAAGCAGTGGCAAATTTTTAAAGTGCTTGTACACAAATGCTAGGAGTCTGACTAATAAGATGGGTGAACTGGAGTACCAAGTATTAAATGAGGAGATTGACAAAATAGGCATTACTGAAACCTGGTGGAATGAGGAAAATCTGTGGGACACAATCATACCGGGATATAAAATATATAGAAAGGACAGAGCAGGCCGGGTGGGTGGCAGAGTGGCACTGTATGTGAAAGATAATGTAGAATCAAACGAAATAAAAATATTAAGTGAATCAACATGTTCAATAGAATCACTATGGATAGTAATTCCATGCTCCAATAATAAGAAATTAGCAGTAGGGATATATTACCGACCACCTGACCAGGACAGCGATACTGACATTGAAATGCTAAGGGAGATTAGAGAGGCTACCAAAATAAAGAACTCTATAATAATGGGGGATTTTAATTACCCCCATATTGACTGGATACATGTCACCTCAGGAAGAGAAGCAGAGATAAAATTTCTCAATGGCTTAAATGACTGCTTCTTAGAGCAGCTGGTGCAGGAACCCACAAGGGGAGAGGCAATTCTCAATTTAGTCTTGAGTGGAGAGCAGGATCAGGTCTAGGAGGTAACTATTACAGGACCACTTGGGAATAGTGACCATAATATAATAACATTCAACATTCCTGAGGTGGGAAGAACACTTCAGCAGTCCAGCACCCTGGCATTTAATTTCAAAAAGGGGAATTACACAAAAATGAGGAGGTTAGTTAAACAGAAATTAAAAGGCACAGTGACTAGAGCCAAATCCCTGAAAGCGGCATGGAAACTTTTTAAAGACACCATAAAAGAGGCCCAACTTAACTGTATACCCCAAATTCAAAAACATAGCAAGAGACCTAAAAAAGAGTCACCGTGGCTTAACCACCATGAAAAAGAAGCAGTGAGGGACAAAAAGGTATCTTTTAAGAAGTGGAAGTCCAATCCTAGTGAGATAAATAGAAAGGAACATAAACACTGTCAAATCAAGTGTAAAAATGTAATAAGAAAAGCAAAAAAAAGATTTTGAGGAACAGCTACCCAAAAACTCAAAAAGAAATAACAAAATGTTTTTTAAGTACATTAGAAGCAGAAAGCCTGCTAAAAAACCTGTGGGTCCCCTAGATGATCGAGTTATAAAAGGAGCAATCAAGGACGATAAAGCCATTGCGGAGAAACTAAATGATTTCTTTGCTTCAGTCTTCACGGCTGAGGACGTTGGGGAGATTCCTGAATCTGCACCATCCTTTGTGGGTGATGAATCTGAGGAACTGTCCCGGATTGAAGTGTCATTAGAGGAGGTTTTGGAACAAATAGAAAAACTTAATGTTAACAAATCTCTAGGACCGGATGGCATTCATCCAAGGGTTCTAAAAGAACTCAAATGGGAAATTGCTGAGCTATTATCTGTGGTTTGTAACCTATCCTTTAAATCGGCTTCCGTACCTAATGACTGGAAGGTAGCCAACGTGACACCAATATTTAAAAAGGGCTCTAGAGGCGATCCTGGCAATTACAGACCGGTAAGTCTAACTTCAGTACCGGGCAAATTAGTCGAAACAATAGTAAAGAATAAAATTTTGAAGCATGTAGAAAAACATAATTTGTTGGACAAAAGTCAACATGGTTTCTGTAAAGGGAAATCCTGTCTTACTAATCTATTAGAGTTCTTTGAAGGGGTTAACAAACATGCGGACAAGGGGGATCCAGTAGATATAGTATACTTGGATTTTCAGAAAGCCTTTGACAAGGTCCCTCACCAAAGGCTCTTGTGTAAATTACATGGCCATGGGATAAGAGGGAAGGTCCTTTCTTGGATTGAGAACTGGTTAAAAGACAGGAAACAAAGGGTAGGAATAAATGGTAAATTTTCAGATTGGAGAGGGGTAACTAGTGGTGTACCCCAAGGGTCAGTCCTGGGACCAATCCTTTTCAACTTATTCATAAATGATCTGGAGAAAGGGGTAAGTAGTGAGGTAGTAAAGTTTGCAGATGATGCCAAACAGTTTCGGATAGTCAAGACAGAAGCAGACTGCGAGGGACTCAAAGAAGATCTCACCAAACTGAGTGATTGGGCAACAAAATGGCAAATGAAATTTAATGTGGATAAGTGTAAAGTAATGCACATCGGGAAAAATAACCCCAACAACACATACAGTATGATGGGGCAAATTTGGCTACGACAAATCAGGAAAGAGATCTTGGAGTTATCGTGGACAGTTCTCTGAAAACTTCCACACAGTGTGCCACGGCGGTCAAAAAGGCAAATAGGATGCTAGGAATTATTAGGAAAGGGATAGAAAATAAGACCCAGAATATCTTACTGCCCCTGTATAAAACTATGGTACGCCCATATCTTGAATACTGTGTACAGATGTAGTCTCCTCACCTCAAAAAAGATACTTTGGCCTTGGAAAGGGTTCAGAAAAGGGCAACTAAAATGATTAGGGGTTTGGAACGGGTCCCATATGAGGAGAGGTTAAAGCGACAGGGACTTTTCAGTTTAGAAAAGAGGAGACTGAGGGGGGATATGATAGAGGTATATAAAATCATGAGTGGTGTAGAGAGGGCCGATAAAGAAACGTTATTTATTAGTTCCCTAAATAGAAGAACTAGAGGACACCACATTAAATTAATGGGTAGCAGGTTTAAAACGAATAAAAGAAAGTTCTTCTTCACACAGCGTGTAGTCAACCTGTGGAACTCCTTGCCAGAGGAGGCTGTGAAGCTAGGACTATAACAGAGTTTAAAGAGAAGCTAGATAATTTCATGGAAGTTAGGTCCATAAAAGGCTAGTAGCCAGGGGATAAAATGGTGTCCTTGGCCTCTGTCTGTCAGAGGCTGGAGAGGGATGGCAGGAGACAAATCACTTGATCATTGTCTTTGGTCCACCCTCTCTGGGGCACCTGGTGCTGGCCACTGTCGGTAGACAGGATACTGGGCTGGATGGACCTTTGGTCTGACCCATTACGGCCATTCTTATGTTCTTATGTTCATGCATCTGACTAAGTGGGTCTTTGCCCACAAAAGCTTATGCTCCAATACATCTGTTAGTCTATAAGGTGCCATGGGACTCCTTGTCGCTTTTGGAGAAAAAAGATATTCAGCTTCAGTGGGCATTTTACCTTTGAAAGTTCAAACATACCATATTTTACTATTTCACTGTGAAGTTTTCAAGTAAGAAAACTATGATATGACATTTGTACATTTTATTAAAAAGTAGAAATCAATTTAAGAAGGATGTTATCAAATTACCTTTCTCTGAACATAAGTAAAAGTATAGAAAGAAGAACATTATTAGCTGCTATAACAGATCATTAGATGAGTATTAATGTTGCATACTTTTGGGCTCATATCTAATTTTTCTTGTACCTTGTTTGAAAGTTTGTCTAAGCAGCAGGGGTTCCAGTGATGGATCTAGTTCTTCACCAACATTTTCTAGCAGAAGAGGAGTTCCAAACTGAATGCAGTTCTCCAATATTCTCATGTAATCTGTATCGGTGAACTTGATAACACTTAACTGGTTTTCTTTCTCGGAGTTCTTTATCCATTTATTGGCTTGACCCTGGGGATCAATCATTAATGGCCTAGAACATACAATACAAAGAACTTGTTCAATACCTACCTGACATTTGTAAATTTGAAATTATTTCTCCTGTGGTCTAGCTGGAAAAAACAATGATTATTATTTTAAGGGCTGAATATCCACTGGCTGAATATTTACAGCCAGTGGATTTATACAATTTGAACAGAAGTATCAGAATTCTTTTTAGAGTCACGAAGACTCTTATAATTCTTTTTAGAGTCATGAAGGTGCTTATTATTATTTTTTAAAACATAGGGCAGAATTCACAACTTTTTTGACAGCTTCACTTTATATCTCCTTTAGAATCCTGAATTTTTAGAATTTTCATTATATGTTAGTTTCGCAATATTTTTGGTTTTTTTTACAATAATTACCAGTAATTTGAGACAAATAGTGCTGAGATATTGAGGAATAATTGCTATCAGTTGGAACTATACTCACTTGCTATAACTGAAGACGTGGGTCTATGTTTGCAAGAAAGCAAAAGCTTTTAGAAAAAAGTTGTCAGGCATGTTTAGTGCACCCATAGATAGGCTGTCTGGTTACATGAGATTTGGTAGGCAGAAGTGGGTTAAACTTATCCTGTGAATCAGCGTCTGTACCAAATGATTAGAAAATAGCTAACATGATGCCAATATTTTAAAAAGGCTCTAGAGGTGACCCTGGCAATTACAGACCGATAAGTCTAACGTTAGTACTGGGCAAATTAGATGAAACTATAGTAAGGAATAAAATTATTAGACATGTAGATGAACAGAATTTGTTGGGGAAAAGTCAACATGGTTTCTGTAAAGGAAAATCATGCCTTACTAATCTACTAGAGTTCTCTGAGGGAGTCAACAAACATGTGGACAAGAGGGATCCAAAGGATATAGTGCACTTAGATTTCCAGAATGCCTTTGACAAGCTCCCTCACCAAAGGCTCTTAAAAGTAAAGTAAGTTGTCATGGGATAAGAGGGAAGGATCTTTCATGGATTGATAACTGGTTAAAAGACAGGAAACAAGGGTAGGAATAAACTGTAAGTTTTCAGAATGGAGAGAGGTAACAAGTGGTGTCCCCCAAGAGTCTGTCCTGGGACCAATCCTATTCAATTTATTTATGAATAATCTAGAGAAAAGGAGTAAACAGAGAGGTGGTAAAATTAGCAAATTATACTAACCTGCTCAAGATAATTAAGACCAAAGCAGACTGTGAAGAGCTTCAAAATTATCTCACCAAACTAAGAGTATGTCTATACTTGCTCCCTGTCTTGAGATAGTGATGCAAACATAGTGGTCCGAAATTGCTAATGAAGTGCGGGATTTAAATATCCCGCACTTAATTAGCATAATCACGTCCGGCCGCCATTTTGAAATTGCATTATTGCGAAATAAAACGCCCCATGTAGCAGCGTTATTGGAAAATAATGGATAATTTAGAAGCTAGTTTAATCATAATATAAAATTCAACAACTGCATTTAAAGATGAAAAAATTATCTGTTATATTCTGGAAGGAAAACTTTCAACCATTAGAAAACATTGGATCGAATACTGTGAGAAACAGAGCCCCCTTAAGTTGCACTGATGGGGTTGGGAGGAAAAAGGTATTCAACACTTTTCTGGGATCAGTCACACTATTTCTAGTATCTAAACTAAATTTCATTTAGTCTGAAATCTCAGTTTGTTTTAGAAAATTATTAGCTTCTTTGCTACCTACCATCGCCTGGAGTTGTCAACAATCACACCATTATCAACTGAAAAGTTATCTGTTGGTAATCCAGCAATATTCCAGGCTCTGATTTTTATTGGATCACCCAGGGTCTTACATAAAGAGAAATTCTCAGAACAAGGGATATTCTTTTCCTGCAAGAAAAAAATAAATCTTCATTTTTATTTCTCTAATTTTTGTTGAAATATTGTTTCAGATAAAAACATTAATTTATTTGTAACTTGCTTTAATACTGGCTTTTGATCAAGGATAGAAACCCATGGGAGAAAAGTTCACTTCTGCAGAAAATGGAAAGATTTTTCCCAATTTGGCAGAAACTTTTTGCTGAGATTTTGTGGGACTTTTCTCAATTTTTTTCTAGTTCTGAAAGTTTTCTTTTTTACCCTTTTGTAATATGCTATGTGATGATAAATTTACTATGGTGTAATGGGAAAAACAGAACCATATGGAAATCCTTAAATTGCAAGGACATGTTCCAAACTTCTGATTATTTTTTCTGTAATTCCACTTCCAATTCACTCAATTCAGTCAATTACTCTAGATTTACAGAAGAATAAGTCAGCAAAATTTAGACCACTGACTTTAATACAAGTTTTCACTGAGTAGACACAAAATAAAAATGAAAAATTTCAGGATTTGGTTCACAGATTTAAAGCATTTTGGGATGAAAGATACTATTTCAATCTGAGATAACCTTTCTAACCTTGCACAACTTGCTCCAGTCTTTAGTACATTCTTGTCGAAAGGCACTAGTGAAAGCACCCAAATAAGCTATCACTCCAGCTGATATCAGAACATCTCCTGTCAAATTATCATATGTATTTTGAAGATCATTTGCAGCATTACACCATCTATAGATAAACAAAGTTACCACATAAAAAAGTTAAAACAGCTATATAGTAACAGAGTACATCATCAACACAAGAAGTGTTTTTCCATTTTTGTTAAAGGTGAACAGCAAAGGAATAATGAAAACATTGTGTTTGTGACCTTAAATGTTGCTTTGAAGTCTGTCTGTCTAAGTGTTTTGATGAATATTTATTACATCACCATATTCGGTCTTTTGACAATCTTTGAAGGATCTGATTGCCCCAGTCCCCAAATGAGGATACAGGGATGCAAAAGTTTAAGGCTCAGCGAACTAAAGCTCAGGTCTGGTCTCTATATTTTGATGCACGTATGAATGATTATTGTATTTGCATCTGACCTTGATTTTTCTCCACCAAGTCCTCCAATCAGCTTCTCTGCTCTTTCTAGTTTCTTAGCACACAGATCCACCTGGAATTCTAGACGAGCCTTTTCTTCAGTTTTCTCAACAAAGGTTTGTTGCAATTTTGCCAAATGATGCTCTACTTCTGCAAGTTCAGCTCTCTTCTGATTCAGTAATGCCATAGTTTCTGCTAAAGACTGCTGGGCCTCCCCTAGACGGGCTTTCTTGGGAGCAACCACCTAGTCAATTACAATTAATACAGGAATGCTAAATCCATATATTATAGGTTTCTGATACATATAGAATTTTATACAACACATTGGAATGGTATTACAATGTTAAGGAAGAGAAAATTTTATAATATTAATATGTGGAAAGAAGCCATAGTGATAAGTAGGAAAGGGGGTCCTAATATACTAAATACAGTCTCTTTTTTGAGAATGAAGCTTAGAAAACATAGCCAATTAATAATGAATATTCATTCTAAATTACTTGAATAAAATTATTATATTAAATTAAGAAATGAATTTGCATTACCAAGGTAGCAAGTATACTGTATTGACGCCTGCCATAAACTTGGACCCAATATTGGACACCATACATTATTATTATAGCAGCAATGTTAGTGCCATTGATAATAAAAATTACTGCTGTAAAACAGACAAGAACTAAAGCAGACAGAATTATTTTATTCTCCCTTTTCTCTAATTTAATAATTAAAACTACAAAAAAGAACAATACACAAATCCTCAAAACATTATTGGTCCAAAGTACCATCCACTGGTTAAAAAAATTACTCGATTTATAATTTGAATTTCAATAGCCATACACAGATAGCAATTTAGATTATATCATCTGAAAAAAAAGAACACAAATATTTTCTCACGGTATTCTAGCAGAATGAACATATTTCTGATCCATTTAGCATTGTGTGTACCCTATGGTAGAAATTCTTAAATTATTTAATTCTTTGGATTTCTGTGTAAGAGACAGTCTCTTGCATAAACTCTCTTTCTGTCTTGTCTCCATTTAACAAACATATGGACCACCCGGATCACAAATTTAGATATCCTCTTTCATGGTATAAGCAGTAAATCAAATTATCGTTATAGTTTCCAACAGACTTTATAATACTTCATTTTAATTTGTATGCTGCTTCAGTAAAAACATATCTGCATCAAATCTAACTTATTTTCATCTTCACAGATAGTTTACAAGAGATTCATTTATTCAGTGCTCTGTTAAATTTGAAAATAATTATCCTAATATTTTCCAGTGAAGAACCTTGCATTTCAGTTTAACTGCAAACTTACTAAATAATTTAGGCTATATCTACACAACAACGTTTTGCTGACAAAACTAATGTCGACAACCAAAAATCGACAAAATAAAAATCATCAGAGTGTTCAGTCTTGCGCTTTCTGTCAACAGATCATGTACTCATTGGAGGCATCATCATAGATAGTATGAGCAATGCACTGTGGGTATGTATGTATCCCACAGCTGATACCTGCACTTCTTAGGATTCCTTCCGAGTTCTCCCACAGCATTTTCAGCTGCTGTGAGCAGTATCATGAATAGCTCTATGAGCACTTCATGTGGAGAAATGTCAAAGCAGCACAGCATCTATCCTCCTCCCCCTGCAGCAGCAGTCTGCCTGATGCTGTGTTCCTAGTATATGGCAAAATAGGAGCACTCCAATGGTTTGTTCTTTGTTCCTCAAATGGAGCAGATTATTCAGCTGTCACTTTCTGGAGCTTTGAAAGGGGAGGGGTACAGGCCTGCAGGCAGCAGAGATCAAAACAAAGTTATCTAGGCAGGCATTGTGGGATACTGATGAAAGCCAGTTCCGTCAACAAAATAAACAGCAGAATCTACACTGACTCTTTGTTGACAATACAAGGAGAGGGAAAAGAAAAAAAAATCTCTCATAGGAATAAAGTTTTTGGTCACCAAAACGGGGTGTTCTTCCCAACAAAAGTTATATTGCAGTGTGAATACTCTCACTGTTTTGTCGGCAAAAAGTAGTTTTTGGTGACAAAACTTGTTAGAATAGACAAAGCCTTAGTCTTTTAGTCCTCATGTGTATGTAGTTTCACTGAAGTCAGCTGAAGTTTGCACGATTGAGATCACAATCAAAACATACCTTAGCAACTCTGTCATACACTTCCATAGCCATAATCCATTTACACAAACCCTCGGCTGCTGACGATGCTTTAGCCACTTTAGGTGGATCAAACTCAGGATTAGTCAGATATTCAGAACGAATCTTCTGCATGACAGCCACCTACATGAGATAAAAACATTACAGCCAAAGGAAAACTTAGTTTATCTAAGGCCCAGTTTTGCCACCTTTATTCACGGCTGAACAGTGCCTTAACTCCACAAGCTGATCAACGGAAATCACTAAGGAATTATTCAATATGAATAACTGTAACTGAATCCAGCTCTAATTTATTTCTCTGATTTTCTCAGTGTCTACACTCTACAGGTTGTACTTCCCTTAACTGGGACTCCCTGGTCCGGCAACATCTGTGGTCTGGCATGATTTAAGACTCTACTGAATTAAGACTGCATCTTCAACCAGAATACGTGACTGAATTATACTGCCTGTGCCTAATTCTGGGCCCAATTTTGTGAGGTACTAAGTATTCAGCAACTTGCAAAAGATCAGGCCCATAGATAATAAGTTCCCAGAAGGCACCGGTCACTTCTGTATATTGCACCATTGTACATCTTGGGCATGTAATCATACCATGCTATCCATCATGTCAGATTTCATCTATTTTCCAGATAAACTGGTTTAATGAAATAAAAAAAATCTGACATTTAGTCCTTTCAAAAATAAATAAAATGTATTATGTCAGATCTGATTTTATCATAGCTTCTCTGGAAAGCACACAGGAACTGATTTAGTAAAGTGGATACAAGGAGATGTTACTTACATATTTTTTAGTTATCTAAATCTAAATACAGAACTATTTATTCAGGCAGCTAGCTGACAGAGATACAGATACACCATACAAGGTTCCTAATGAGGGAAAGGGTCATCTTTACTCATCTGCAGAATATGCAGTTACATAGGGCACCCAAATATTCGGGGCACCACTGGGTCCTAATGTTCCACCAGCTGACGCTTCCTATTCCTGTTCTGTGGCTCTGTTTCCTCCAGAAAGGATCTAGTTAACTTAAAGTAAAAAGCCTGCCAGACCTATTAGCAGAATATTGAATATGTGAAAGAGCTATTCAAGTGGTAATGAAGCCATTGAACAGACATTCACCAACCCCAGGAATATACTGTCAGTTTCTGAATATACTGTAGTCGCCTACGGGACCTACGTTTAAAATGTGCTTTAAAAATATTTCTTTAGTGTGCTGATGAAGATTATAAAATCACATCTCTAAAACATCACCTCCTCCCTTGGCTGCCATCAGGCAAAGGGGCACCAGTTTAATAGTGAAGAGTAGGGCCCTATAAATCATAAGGATGGCCCGGCTGAGGGATAACTCTAAATCTTGCTAGACCATCATTGGAGGTAGGAGCTACTGAAAGGCTATGTTGAAACGCTGTATTTCCTGTCTGCCCTGGCTATGCACCTCTTCTTGATCAGGGTCATTCACTTCTCAAACTTCACTCCTAAAAGCCCTTAGAACAACTGAGGTTGCAAGCTTGTTTGCTGACACAATTACCTCTTCCTCATGCAGGTTATTTCCATGAAAGCCCTATGTGAATTTACCCTTTGGTGTAATATCTTTTCTCTATACATTTCATTACTCAAAAGACATTAACCAAGCACTTACTGGAATGTTATCCTTGTCATATTCTCTCAGATCCTTTAAGAAATTCATGTCACCCAGAACTTTCTTGCTAGGCCCCCAGTAATCCAAGACCTAACAAAGAAAATTAGGGAAGAATTTTTAAAATGTTTAAACCATAACAAATTCATAAATATCCTCTACTTAACAGACAGGCGTGCATGCTTATTACAGAACGTTGATAAAAGTCAGATCTCATATGTTTAAGGTTTTAGCCAAGACTGTTTATATTTTGAAACTTTTACTATACTACAAATCCAAAGTATTTGCCACTTAGTTCCATCATGTTTGTTATTAATATAAGGTACTATCTTCTCTAATGTCCTAATGTCAGAGTAGGATTCTTTTCCAAGATGAAAATCTCCCTGAGGATGTAGTCAGCCACAGAGAGAGGAGTTTGTCAGGCCAAATACTTCCCCACAACCTACTTAAAAATTTAACAGTGACAAAGGGAAAAAGGCCTTTTACTCTGTTGATCAAGGGGTACCCCTTATACAATAAGAGAGTTGTGCCTGATTCATCACCTGTAGCGATTAAGGAAATAGTCCACATAACTGCCATGCCTCTACAAAATCAGTAACAACTCTCAGGAAAAAGTTGCTCTCCACAAGCCATCCTGTAGCTCCATAGCTTGAACTTCCAATCCACCTTCTTTCTCCTTGCAGATGTACAACATGCAAATGTGTTTCTGGTTTATAGGGCCCTCTATTTTCATTTGAGAATAACTGCTAGTGATGAACAATTATAAAAATTACATTCTTATTTGAAATTTGTTTTCTGCCATTTTACCTTGCCTCCAGTCCCTGAAGGATCTGTAATTCTTTCAGGTTTTATATCTTTCATAACACAGATGGCAGCCATAACAAGTTTGACACCAGATGGAGGATTCTTCATTGATTTCACAATTGTTATATCAGCAGGCTAAAACAAAAGTGACAATTTTTATCAACCAGTTTATTATGACCAAGTAATATACACATTATGTAGTGAATAAAAACAGAAATTAAAGGAATTCTAACACTACACACAATAAATATAATAATAGTAATAGGTTTTTTAGAAGGGATGATTTGAAAATATATAGTAAACATTGCCTTAATACAAGAAAAATCCACCATGCAGCAACTTTCTCTTATACATGTGAAATCACAATTAGATCAATTTTGATATGTGTAAACAAAATATACAAAATATACAAAAATCCAAAATTAAGTCAAAAGATTTATTTGGTACTCATCCCTATGAGTCTCAACACAAGACTGCTCATGCAGGCATATTCTCTACAATAATATTCTAAAATCCGGAAACTGAGTAATGATGGCAAGGAGGTGCCTCTGAAAAAAATCAAGATCCAGAAAATTCTTAGCCATATTATAATATTAAATCAGAAATATAAGGGGTGGATTCCTTGAATTGACAACCCAACGCTAAGCTGGGTGGAGAAATTAAATTAGAACATTTTGTGTGGTGTCTACTGCAGCTCCAGTCCTGTCAACAGGTTTCCCCTTAGCATTAAGAATGTGATTACTCCCATGAAATAATTGAATCAGACTATGTGTGAGAGTTAAGCGTGTACAAATATTTTTGTAAGATCTTAATCACATTTCCTTGTCTCACCTTAATTTTTTGTGTAGTAATGATCAGGTGATTTCCTAAAGCAAGAAATTTAGGGCCTAATCCTGAGATTTAGTACCTAATGCTAAGCACTTCCTGACAGAGCTCAACTCCCACTGATGGCATTCGGAATTGAGGATGCTCAATATCTTGCTAAAAGAACACACCTCCTTACATGATCAGACCCACTCATTCAAAAAAGATGACAAACTAAAGATATACAGAGTAGAAGTTTGTGATGATTTGTCACTAAGCAGACAAGGAAAACATAAAACAGAGATGGACCAGAAAAAAGAATAAAGGACAGAATCACAGAATAAACTGGAAGGGACCTCGAGAGGCATCAAGCCCAGTGCCCTACCCTCACAGCAGGATCATCCCTGATAGGTGTTTGTTTAACCTGCTTTTAATATTTCCCACGATAGAGATTCCACAACCCTCCTAGGCAATTTATTCCAGTATTTAACCTCCCTAGGTGTGTCTAGACTACAGGGTTTTTTCGAAAAAAGGCTACTTTTTTCAAAAAAAAATTCCCTGCATCTAGATTGCTGCTGAAAGTAAATCAAAAGAATGAGGCAGTTTTTTCAACCACGGAAAACCTCATTTTACGAGGAAGAATGCCTTTTTTCGAAAGTGCTCTTTCGAAAAAGGACACTATGTAATGCAAACTGTGCTTTTTCAAAAGAGAGCATCCAGACTGCCTGGGTGCTCTCTTTTGAAAAAGCGGCTTGCTTTTTCGAAAGTACTGGTTGTAGTCTAGACACTCTTTTTAGAAAGAGGATTGTAATCTAGACGCAGCCCCTGACAGTTAAGAAGTTTTTCCTAATGTCCAACCTAAAGCTGCAATTTAAGCCCATTGCTTCTTGTCCTATCATCAGCGGTCAAGGAGAATAATTTTTCTCCCTCCTCCTTATAACACCCTTTTAGGTACTTGAGAACGAGGCATGCTCCAGTCTGGGGAAGAAATGAGGGGGAACCTCCAAAAAACTGACTATGCTACTAAATAAACACTAATAAGAAACAATAACTATTTACAAACAGTAAGAAAAGACCTTTAGATGGGCACTTGTAGGACAGAAGAGACCAAGCTGTTCCAACAACTATCACTGGGAATAAGAAGGAGCTGAACAGACAGAGGGTTGGCAGTACCTATATACACCACCACGAAAGCACCACTCCAGAGTGGTCCACTGCCGACCAAATGGGTTGTGCTAGGGGAAAAGCCTTCTGACAACTGTGCACGAGGTGCCCACATACCTAGTTGGAATAGACATGAATAAGCACTCTATAACTGAGAACTTTAACCTTTCTCAAACCTTTTCTTGTTTTCTCCATAATGGCTAATATCTCAAAGTTCATAGAAATAATAAGTAATTATTTAGAGTGACATTTTTAAAATGTAGCTTGCCTTAAGAGTGTCAAGTGCAGAAAGTGCTGCCTCTAGCGCAGGAATTGCCTCCGCCAGGTCACTCTCACACTCATTCTTCAGTTCCTGGGCTTCTGCTGCTTTTTCTGTAGCAATCTCTTCATCTATTTTCACAGTTCTGCTTTTTGCTTCCACTTCTGCAGACTCCCTTTCTATAATCTAAAAAATCACTCATGAGCAGAATTCACCAAACTTTCCACTAAATGATGTTTAATCAATCAACTATCTGGGGCTATGACGTAGACCATCTATAAAATAATCCTGGTTTACTTCTTTGTCTAGTTCAGTAGACTAATATTAAAGTTGTTAATTGACCTGCATAAAGAATTATTTTCTCAAAATAAACTGGAAAGATCTACAGTTAATGGGAATTCTGTAAGAGTAACATAAAATCTCTGTGGACCTATATGAGTAAATTCCCAGTTATAGCAGCTATGATAGGGTCTACACTATAGCCTTAGTCCTGATAATTTGCATGGCTCTCTACACCAGCATTATTAACCCCACCTTCATGAGAACTGTAGGACTTATACTGGTTTAGGAAGATACAGTGTCTGTGTAGAACCAGGTGTAGTCAATTTTTCTGGTCACAGTCCAAATTTTTTAGTCAAAGTATAATAAAGGTCCAGATTCCAGAGAAACATTTTTTATGCCACAATACAATCAATGATGATAATCTGCTATATATTTGAGAGAGTCTGTGTGTCTGTGAGTGAGCATCTGTATGTCTGTCTGTATGTTTGTTCGTGTTCCTCTTAAATGGTAAGATCTAGGACCACCCAATTTGGCATGCAGCTTCCTTTTATCATAACTTATAGCATGGTAATCCCCAGGGGATTCATTCTTGCTGATTGTTTTTGTCTTTTCTCCCCCTTTGGGTACCATTATGGGAAACAGCTTTACATTCTGCTGGGCCTTACTTCCCCAGATTTCCTGGAAACCCTTATCAACATGATAGTTGGTAATTAAAATAATCATATAGTCATTATAAATGAAACAAATTATGTATTTTATTATTGAACAATATCTTTGCTTATCTCTACCTTCATCATATTTGCATTATCCACTTTAGCCTCCTCCAGTTTGGGTTGCAGATCAACTAGTTCTTGCTTCATTTCACCAACCTACATAGACATTTCCTTATAAAATTATCACAATAGCAGTAAATGCTAAACACATAGCAAATAATAAGTGGAAAGTTTAACATTTAAATACAATGTAAAATCAAATATGGCTAATATATTTAAAAGAACACCACATAAATTGATTATATTCTCTGAAAATAGGCTAGAAAATTAGTGACAAGAACCTGTGGTTTAAAAATTAGAGAAACATCAGTATTATAAATAAAATTATTAAATATAAGAACAGTGGGTGAAATCTTGGTCACATTTAAATCAAGAGAAAAACTTCCATTGACTTTAAACATCAGGATTTCATCTAATGATATTTATTTTAATAATTTAAGCAAGCCTTTTATATCAAAACAAAGAAAACACTGCAGAAAGATTAAGATTATAGCGCTCAATCCTGTAGCCCTATGGTTTCGAGTCACATCCATACAAGCACATACTAAATCCAACAACTGAAATTAGGCAAAGTATTACAGCTCACAAAAGACTGCACCATGCCCCAAGCAGACAACAAGAAAGGTTGAGGTGCAGCAGTACAACAGCAAGGAAATAATTAATTGATATATACTCAGATAATCCTGGCAATTGATCCACACCCACACACTGCACAGAAAAGTGAAAAAGCTCCAAGGTCACTGCCAATTTAGCCTTGGAGAAGCCTTATAAGCATGCCTTAAGCAATCATTTGGAGAGTGTTGAGACCCTCAATCTCACCATCTAGAACAGGGCTACTCAACATGCTGCCCGCAGCCTGTTTGTTTGTGGCCTGTGGTGCAGTTTGGGTTTACACGTGGCCCCTGGGTGGGATCCCTTGAACATTGCCTCCACTGGGAATACGCTCCACAACAGTGAAGTGTTTCCTAGGCGGGATGAGCACTGAAAGATGCAATCAGGCAGGCTGGCTGCAACAGATGGGTACAGGGTGTCGGCGTTTCTAGCCCCCAGGGGAGGAGGTGCTGGGAGTGCTGGGACATTGTGCGAAGTGCTTTGTATTCATGCGTGTGAATGTGAAAGAAGGTGTGTGTGTGTGTGTGTGTATGTGTAACCACACTTAAGTTGCGGCCCTTGGCATGTGCTGAAAGTATTATTGTGGCCCCTAGAGCTTCCAAAGTTGAGTAGCCCTGATCTAGAGAGAAGCATCAGCTCAGTAAACTCTTCTGGACAGACACTGGAATAAAAATATTTTTGTGGACATTACTGAGAAAATCTCCATGAGGAGTCATAACCAGGATGCTGATAAATGCCAAGAACAAACAGTTTACAATGGCTTATATTATAGTCAGATATGCCAGGAAATGTCTTGCTGTGGATATATTACTGGTTACTTCCCAAAAGACAACCAGAATTGTGAAAATGTTGTAAGAGCTCCTACTATTTTTAGAGAGATAAGATGGGTAAGGTGATATCTTTTACTGGACCAACTTTTGTTGGTGAATGAGACAAGCATTTGAGCTACATAAACTATTTCTTAATCCAAAATAAAACCACAGAAGTTGTTTTAGATACAGCAATTGGAATTTAGCTCCCACACTGGAAATTTTAAGGTTTTTATTTGTGGTTCTGCTTTTGACTTGTCTATATAGATGTATTTCTGAGTTCAATTTCTGCCTGTTCCAACATGCGCTTCTACTCACCTGAGATTCAGCAAAAGCTAGTTTGTCTAGTCCATTAGTATAACCCTTTTTGGCTTTCATCACAGTATCCCGTTTTTGAGTTAAAAGTTGTTGGAAGGCAGCAATAAGTTCAAGATAAGAAGTAGGAGTAACATAATTATGTCGCCTCAGTGTTTCCAAGAATCTATGGGAAAAAATATAATCTTTTTAACTACAAAGGGATGGAAAACAAAATGTGACAACAGAATGATCTCTTTGTTTCAAGAATAAAAATATCACACTCAAGCATGTGCTAAACTTGTACAGTTCATCAAATGTATAAATTCACAGTACAGAAATGATTAGTAATGATAGTGACTAAACTACCTCATTAAGTAATTTAGTTCATCACCTAATAACCTTAATTAACAAATGCTATCTAACCTCAAATCTACATATTATTTTTAATTTTAAATTATTTTTCATTTTAATCACTTCTTATAGCATAAAAAATCTAATCTTGTCCTCCTTAAAACTTTATTTATATAAAATATTAACCTATTTTTAAAAAATATACAAAACTAACTTTTCAGAGAGTGATAAAACTGAAGTATGGAAGTGTTTACAGATGGGCACCACTTCTTGCCGTTCATTGTCTGTGAGCTGAAGTGTTTCTAAGAATTTATTAGCTACACGTTCAAGAGCATCTTCAGGCCATGGCTGAAAAAAAAGGGGGGGAGAGGGAGAACATAAAATTTAGGTGTTACCTCTCATAATTTGTGCAAAAGCATAATTTTTACACTTCATAACAAGCAGTTTCTATAATGGGTCCAACACAGTATATCTCAAGAAGTGGCTTAATGGGCTAACCAATACAGCTAGCTGTAGTTTAATTGCTGATAACACTATTTGTAATGATTATTGCCTGTATCAATTAAAAGTAATTATCTAAGTTTCAGTTCTACAGGTTGAATCTCTCTAGTCTGGCATTCTCTGGTCCAGTAATATTTGTGGACCAGCATAATTTTAGTTAGCCAGATGTCCAGTTATCATGGATGTGGCCAAGTTTCCTGCAATCCCATAAAGTTTGTTTACAGCCACCACTGCTGGCTCTCAGTGTTCTGTACTGTTATTTAGCTCTAATTAATCCCTAAATGTCTTCTAAGAGCTGAGTAAGCAGTAGAAGTGTAGATAATGCCGATAGACAATATTGACCTTCCATGGTTTGGCATACGAGGTTGTTACCAGGGCCGTCCTTAGGATTTATGGTGCCTCTATGCCTGACTTGCTCTTCCACTCCTACCTCCTCTCCTTCCCTTCCCAGAGACCCTGGCAGCCAATCCCCCTCCCTCCAACTGTGCTGCAGACAGTGCATTCAGCCCTCTCTAGGACCCAGCCCTGCTGTTACATGTGTAACCCTTCCGCTGGGTAGGCCTGGCAGCAACCAGGGCCGGGTTCAATATCTAGGGCTATGTCTATACTGGTGGGTTATTGCGCAACAACTCTTTTGTGGAAGAGTTCTTGTGCAAAAACTCTTCCACAAGAAAGCGTCTACACTGCCATGTGCTTTTGCATAAGAGCATCCATGGCAGCATAGACGCTCTCTTGGGCAAGAAAGTTCTGATGGCCATTTTAACCATACGGGCTTCTTGTGCAAGAAATTCATGTTGCCTGTCTACACTGGCCTCTTCTGGAAGAGCTCTTGTGTAAGAGGTCTTATTCCTCATGGGGAGAGGAATAACTCTTCCGGAAGAAGCCCTGTTTTCCAATGCTGTACTGTAACCATTGTTCTTTAGCACTTAGCCGTAGCAGTTGAAGAAATTGATTTGAAGAGAAAATTTTTTTTTTTTTTTAAAGATCAATAGAAACTGTAGAACAGGAACATGACTAACACTAAGTGTAACTATTTACACTGAAAAAAATTAACTAATAGCGTTACTGAGAAAATAGATATGAGAACACAGGGAGATCCGACCGCGACCTGAGGCGGTTGAGAGGAACTGACGGTTGCCAGGCTGCGCGCGGCTGATCAAAGGCGCGAACGGTGCTTTGAAGGAGCGAGCATGCGCGGGCTGGTGGAGCACGGCTATGAAAATTATCCAAGCTGCAGTGCCGGGACGGGACCCAACACCTAGAGTGGAGCACCCATGGGGCCACTCGAAGAAGAATTAATGTTGCCTGTCTACACGGGCCTTTTCTGGAAGAGCTCTTGCGTAAGAGGGCTTATTCCTCATGGGGAGAGGAATAACTCTTCCGGAAGAAGCCCTGTTTTCCAATGCTGTACTGTAAATTTACTTCTGGAAGAACGCTCGTGCAATGTAGACAGCCAGCAAGTTTTTGTGGAAGAACAGCTGTTCTTGTGCAAGGGTGTGTCTAGACTACATGCCTCCTTCGACGGAGGCATGTAGATTAGCCAGATCGGAAGAGGGAAATGAAGCCGCGATTAAAATAATCGCGGCTTCATTTAAATTTAAATGGCTGCCCCGATCTGCCGATCAGCTGTTTGTCGGCAGATCGGGGCAGTCTGGACGCGACGCGCCGACAAAGAAGCCTTTCTTCATCGGCACAGGTAAGCCTCGTGAAACCGGGTTTACCTGTGCCGATGAAGAAAGGCTTCTTTGTTGGCACATCGCGTCCAGACTGCCCCGATCTGCCGACAAACAGCTGATCGGCAGATCGGGGCAGCCATTTAAATTTAAATGAAGCCGCGATTATTTTAATCGCGGCTTCATTTCCCTCTTCCGATCTGGCTAATCTACATGCCTCCGTCGAAGGAGGCATGTAGTCTAGACACACCCCAAGAAGCTGCCAGTGTAGACATAGCCCTGTAGTCCACTGGCCACTCTCGCCAGCCGGTCATTCCCGCCAGCCACTCCACTGGCTGCAATGGGTCTGGCTCCTGACCAAACCAGTGTTTGCAGCTCTTAGTTATTTCAACTCCTTAACCATCACCTAGGCTGGCAAAAGATTCCAGCTTCCACTGGACTAGCAAAAAGACTCTTCATGGAGTCTGCTTTAGGTCTGTCCTTAAAACCAGAGGGAAAGGGGCAGGTTGAGCCAGTCTTTCAGCTCCCACCTGGCAGGCATGAAGCAGGCCGACTCAGCCCTCAAGCCCTTTCCACCCCAACTCAGTTCACTCAACTCTGGCAAGGGGGAGGCTTGTTCCTCTGAGATGTCTTACAATGATGGTGTCTCTCCTGCAAGCACTGGTATCATATTTTACAGTTCCCACATTTAGGGGTCGCATGATTTGTGACCCCCACAACAGCCCCAAATTAGTTACAATACACCACATTCCATTCCAACACTGATCCTCCATAAGCCCTGGCTGAATTGGATTTACATAACCACACCTCGGATTCCTTCCCCCTCCTGGCATGAGCTGTATTTACATATGAATAGTTAACAGTTAATTATATTGCAGAGCTAAACAATTGGAGTGAGCATACGCACCCCCCACGGCAGCTCTCCTTTTAGCTGACTGAGAGTAAGCAATAGTTTAGCCCATGCTTACACATGCTCCACTGCTTACATCAGTCACAGCAGAGTGGTGCCCCAGAAATACTGGTGCCCTAGCAACTGCCTATTCTGCCTATGCCTAAGGATGGCCCTGGTTGTGACTCACCTTGTGCAGTAACGAGTGTTCTTCGAGATGTGTGTCCCCGTGGGTGCTCCACTGTAGGTGAAGGGTTGCCCTGAGCCGCAGATCGGAGCTTTGTATAGCAGTTTCCCCTGTTGAGCCACGCATGCCCAGGAGGCGTCTCGAGCCCTTCCTGCCTCCTGAGGAGCGTGACTCAACCCCCTCCCTTTCAGTTCCTCGTCTCCACCCGAGAATTTTGACTCCGAGCAGAGGAGAGGTAGGGAGGGTCGTGGAGCACCCACGGGGACACACATCTCGAAGATCACTCGTTACTACATGAGGTGAGTAACTCCCTTTTCTTCTTCGAGTAGTGTCCCCGTGGGTGCTCCACTGTAGGTGACTACAAAGCAGTATTCAATGTAAGGCTGGAGGGAGCCGGAGTCATTGTTTAGCAGTGGTAGAGAGTACTGCTGTGGCAACTGCTGAATCACTCTTGAGTTGTGGAAGGATAGCGTAGTGTTTCGCAAAAGTATGGTCTGAAGACCATGTTGCTGCTCGGTAAATGTCTCTTAAGGGGACATTGCCCAGAAAGGCTGTAGAAGCAGCCGTGGCTTGAGTAGAATGTGCTCGTGGTGGGCGTTGTAGTGGTCTATTGCCCAGAGAGTGGCATTTGATTATACATGTCGATATCCACTTTGAGATTCGTCCCTTTGGATCGTTCAGCAATGGAGATAAAAAGTCTTTCAGATTTACGAAATGGTTTTGTTTTTTCTAGGAAGAGGCCAGAGCCCTCCGGATGTCCAGAGTGTGCAGGCTGGCGTCTGTGTACGAAGAATGCGGTTTTGGGGAAAAGGTAGGTAATACGATCAGTTCGTTGAGATGGAATTCTGTACAGATCTTTGGCAAAAACATGGGGTGGAGTCTCAGTATGACCCTATCCTTTGTGAAAACTGTGTAAGGAGGTTCTGACATTAATGCTCCGAGTTCGCTCACCCTCCTGACGGAGGTAATGGCTAATAGGAAGCAGACTTTCATAAAAAGGAAGGGAAGTGGTACTGTTGCCAGTGGCTCAAAGGGAGGTCTGGTGAGGCAGTTCAAAACAAGATTTAGGTCCCACAGAGGGGGTGGGGCCTTATGTGGTGGGTACACATTCTGGAGACCCTTGAGGAATCTCTTCGTGATAGGATGGTTAAAAATGGAGAAGCTGTCTACTGAGGTATGAAATGCTGCTATTGCAGAGAGGTGTACTCTTAGAGAGGAGATTGACAGTCCTGATGCTTTAAGTTCCAGAATGTAGTCTAGGATGGTATTTAGTGGTGAGGCATGGGGCTCCACTTTGGCTCGCTGACATCAGTGACAGAAACGTGTCCATTTCTGTTGGTAAGTTTTCCGAGTAGATTGTCTCCTGCTATGGAGGAGGACGTCTTTTACTCGCTGGGAGCAGCACTCTTCTACCTCCGAGAACCAGAGAGAAGCCATGCGTGAAGATGCAGGGTATTGAGTTGTGGACGCAGTATCCTGCCGTCGTCCTGAGATAGTAGGTCTATCTGGTATGGTAGTGGGTGGGGTGGCTGGACCACTAGCCTGTGAAGGTATGGGTACCAGGTTTGGCGAGACTATGATGGTGCAATCAGGATGACTAGGGCTTTGTCTCTCAGGATCTTGTGCAGAACTCTTGGGATGAGCGGTACGGGAGGAAAGGCATAGTGTAGGGGGGCTGACCATTTGATTAGGAAGGCATCCCCCAGAGAGTGTTTGCCAAGTCCCGCACGTGAGCAGAATTGGGGACATTTGGTGTTCTGGGTAGAAGCAAAGAGGTCTATCAATGGCCATCCCCATTGGTGGAAAATTGAGTTTGCCACCTCCGTATGTAACTCCCATTCGTGGTCCGCGGTGAAGTTTTGGCTGAGGGAGTCTGCTTTGGTATTGTTCACTCCGGGCAGGTAGGATGCTATAAGGGTGACTTGGTTGCGGATACACGCATTCCACAGGCAAATAGCCTCCGCGCATAGCGAGCGGGAGCGGGCTCCACCCTGTCTGTTTATGTAGAACATCGTGCAGATGTTGTCCGTTAGAATGCGGACTGTGTGATTGGCGATGTCGGAGGCAAAGTGTGCACAGGCATTTCTTACTGCCCTCAATTCGAGGAGATTGTTATGTAAGAGTGTCTCGTTTGGGGACCACCTGCGTTGAACTTCGTGACCGTCCATATGTGCCCCCCAGCCGAGCAGGGAAGCATCTGTGGTGATTTGAATAGTGGGTTCAATTTGTTGGAACGGAACCCCCGCCAGAAGATTGTTTGGCACTATCCACCATCGTAAGGATGCGAGCACGTCTGGTGGGATAGTAACCGTTTTGTTTCGAGGGTGTCGTGATGGGATATAAACTGTTGCAATCCAGAGCTGGAAACATCGAAAGTGCAGACGAGCAAGTGCAGTGGTGGACTACGTAGGTGGTGGAAGCCATGTGTCCCATTAGTCGGAGGCATGTGAGTATTGTGGTGGTAGGAACTGTGAGCATCCCGTTTATAATTTTTTGCATGGTTGCAAAGCATTGTTGAGGTAGGTATGCCCGGGCTGTAACTGAGTCCAGGTGTGCGCCAATGAACTCTATATCTTGAACCGGGTGCAGAATTGATTTGTCTTGGTTGATTAGAAGGCCTAGACGACTGAGGAGGACCGTGGTCGTATGCATCATAGAGGCGGTTTCGGCATATGAGGATTCCTTTAGAAGGCAATCGTCTAGATAGGGAAATATGATGACGTTCTGCCGTCTGAGATATGCGGTTACAACTGCCAGTACTTTCGAAAATACCCTCGGAGCTGATGAGAGACCGAAGGGAAGAACCTTGTACTGGAAATGGTCCAGTCCCAACGTGAAGCGTAGGTAGCGTCTGTGGGCGGGGTGGATGGTTACATGGAAATAGGCATCTTGGAGGTCGAGGGCTGCGAACCAGTCCCCTCGATCTAGCGCAGGAATGATTGCGGAAAGAGTGACCATCTTGAAACGCTGTCTCTTGAGAAATTTGTTCAGTTTGCGGAGATCCAATATAGGTCTCCAGCCCCCCCCCCGTTCTTTTCTCGGTCAGGAAATAGTTCGAGTAAAACCCTCTCCCGTGGAACTCTCGGGGTACCCTTCCTATAGCCCCAATGACAAGGAGCCGATTGACTTCTTGTTTTAGAAGGGTTTCGTGAGAGTGGTCCCTGAAAAGGGATGGGGTAGGGGGAAGAGTAGGGGGATAGAAATAAAAGGGATGGTATAGCCCACTCGAATTATCTCTAGGACCCAGCGGTCCGATGTTATGGATCCCCACTGTGGGAGGAAGGCACGCAAATGGTGGATGAATAGATGGCCATGTTGAGGTGCGAGATCAAACGGGAGGTCTTGCAGACCCTCAACCAAATGTTCAAATTTGCTGCTTAGATGGTTGGTTAGCTAGCGGGCGGGCTTGGTTGGGTCGCCTTCTGGGACCTCACTGTCTTGGTCTGTTGTCTTCATAAGGTCTCTGTGGTCGATTGTATTGTCCATACCGATATCGGGTATATGAATTATATGGGGTGTATCGCCTGTGTTTATAGGGTGGCGTGCCCATACCTAGTGTGCGAAGTGTGGACTTAGAATTTTTGCTGTTGTGGAGCATTTTGTCCGTAGTGGCTGCAAATAGCTTTTGTTTGTCAAATGGCAAGTCCTCCACTTTGGGATGGAGTTCACATGGAACTCCAGATGACTGGAGCCAAGAAGCTCTATGCATCACCACCGCTGTAGCTGTAACTCGGGCTGCAGTGTCAGCTACGTCCATTGCCATTTGGAGAGCGGCGCGGGCGATCATATGGCCCTCATGAACTATTGATTTTAAGATGGGTCTTTTGGAGTCGGGGAGATGCGCCATTAGTTCTCCCAGTTTTGAGTAGTTGTCAAAGTTGTGATTTGCTAAGAAAGCAGAGTAATTTGATATTCTGAGTTGTAGGGTTGAAGAGGAGTATACTTTCTTGCCAAAGGAGTCCAACTTTTTGTGGTCCTTGTCTGAATTGCCCATCCTATACTGTGGAAACTTCGCTTGTTGTTGTACTGAGTCCATGACTAGTGAGTTAGGTTGTGGGTGAGTGAAGAGAAAGTCGTTGTCTTTTGAGGGGACAAAGTACTTTCTGTCAATTTTCCTGTTAGTTGGTTGGATAGATGCAGGCGTCTTCCACAGATCTTCTGAGGTCTCCATGATTGCCTCGTCTATGGGTAGGGCAATCTTGCCCTGTAGTGTCGGATGTAGATTCTTTAACAATTGGTATTGTTTCTTCTGCACCTCTTGCAGGGAGACATTCTGGCTTGTCGCTACTCTCTTGAATAGTTCTTGGAACTGTTTTAGATCGTCAATCATTCCAGTGTCTGATGGTACTACGGTGTCCTCTGGTTGTGCATCAAGGGCATCAGAGTGTGTGACATTTACTGAATGAGTATCTGAGTCATTGTTTGAGATTCGTTCCACCTCATCCTCCGAAAAACTTGCTGGAGTTAGGGGTTGTGGCCGAGGCAAACTTCTCCAGGATGCAGTGGAACGAGGTGGAGAGCGGTGTCCATATGGCTCCCAGTGTTCCCACGGTCCCCATTGCGGTGGATAAGGTGGAGGTGGGTAAGGCCAGTATGGGTGCCATGGGCCATGTTGTGGCGGAGCCCTATAATGGTGAAAGCGAGCCCTCCCAGGTGATGGATGTCGCGAGGAATAGACTGTGTGGTGGTCATCATCAGGAAGGGGAGCGTTGTGAAGAGACAACGGTGACATCGACCTGGGAGGGGATTGCCTTGATGGAGACCCCTCAGGAGAGTAAGAAGTAGAGGGCAGGCACAGATAATGATGCCTACTGTATGGATCAGTCTCTTGTTGGGGCTGGTCCCTAGGAACCTCATCTGGCTGCTTGTCTGGCTGTGGGAGGACCAGCGGAGCATCAGCTGTTGCCAGAGGCTTCGGAGGCTGCCCATCGTTTTGCTGCGGTGCCGTGACTTTAAGAGGCACCGCAGCTTTAAGCCGTGGTGTGGCTTTCGGCGCTGCAGAGGCTTGAAGCAGCGCCGGGGCTGGAAGAGGTGCCGCACTTGCAAGCGGCACCGCGGTTTGAAGCGGCGCCGGCTTTTCATGCCGTGCTGGCTGCTTAGAGCACTCCCGGGGCCGCTCAGCTGTTGAGCGCCCCGATACCGGTGCAGAGTGGGAGGATTGTCCCGAAGCCTTAGTGGCAGGGGACTTCCAAGCCTGGTGTGCCTCTCCTCTATGTTTGGGAGAGGAAGAGGCTGGAAGAGAGCGGGATGGAGAGGCTCTGGGTCTCGGGGCATTTCTGGAAGGCGGCGGAGGCTCTTGCCGTGGTGCAGATTGTTCTCCCACAGGCTGTAGAGCTTTTTCAAATAAAATCATCCTGAGGCGGAGCTCACGGTCTTTTCTGGCTCTCGCCGTCAGGGAATTGCAGTGGGTACAGTTGTGGGGAGAGTGAGTCTCCCCCAAACACCGTATGCAGTCCGAGTGGCCATCTGAAGCCGGCATTGGGTCCCGGCATTGACCGCACTTTTTAAACCCTGAGGAGCCAGACATTGCAGGCTCTCTCCCCCTATCTTCTAAATTGTTATAGTTTATGTGGTTTTGCTACTTCTTCTTCTTTTTTTTTTAAAGTCTTTATGTGTTTCTTGTTTGACAGGCGGGAGAAAACCGGTTCACCCGAGTCCCGGTCTGAGGTAAGTTCAAGCCCCCTGAGAGGGGGGATTTAATTAATTCTATTTTTCCTATTTCTAGGTTTTTTTTTTTTTTTTATATAAAGAAACAAGGAAAGAGTAAGTAGGATAAAACAGGGGAAGCTAACTATGCCTAAATAACTAAGAGGAAAGTAGTCAGATAATCTGACAGGGAGCTCCTGACTTCTCCGTCTGCTGACGAGGGCGGTTAAAGAGGAACTGAAAGGGAGGGGGTTGAGTCACGCTCCTCAGGAGGCGGGAAGGGCTCGAGATGCCTCCTGGGCATGCGTGGCTCAACAGGGGAAACTGCTATACAAAGCTCCGATCTGCGGCTCAGGGCAACCCTTCACCTACAGTGGAGCACCCACGGGGACACTAATCGAAGAAGAACTGATGTTCTAGATGGTTGTGCCTTTGAGTGCCTCACTGTAAGGGTATGTCTACACTGACACCCTAGTTCGAACTAGGGTGGCTAATGTAGGCATTCGAACTTGCAAATGAAGCCCAGGATTTAAATATCCCGGGCTTTATTTGCATGTTCCCGGATGCTGCCATTTTTAAATGCCCCGTAGTTTGAACTAACTGCCCGCAACTACACGTGGCGCGAACTAGGTAGTTCGAATTAAAGCTCCTAATTCGAACTACCGTTACTCCTCCTGCAACTACGGGGCATTTAAAAATGGCAGCGTCCGGGAACATGCAAATAAAGCCCGGGATATTTAAATCCCGGGCTTCATTTGCAAGTTCGAATGCCTACATTAGCCACCCTAGTTCGAACTATGGTGGCAGTGTAGACATACCCTAAATGTTTTGGTGCCCTGCACTTATAATTGGATATTTTCAGCAGCAGTACCCTGGGCGCCGACATGCTTGTGTGGTGCCATCTTGCTTTGTAGCAAGCATGCAACTGGCACACATCATCAACCGTCCCTTTGTTCCTTCTCTACTGAAGAGAAATGTTAAGACTCCGAAGTAGAGGGGAGGAGGAAGGGTTGTGGAGCACACACAAGGACAACCATCTTGAAGTACATCAGTTACTGCACAAGGTGCCTATCTGCCTCTTCTTCTTCAAGGAGTGTCCCTGTGGGTGCTCCACTGTAGGCGACTATGGAGCAGTACCCTGAGTATCTGGAAGGCAGGGTTTTGGCTGGTGACTATAGGCCATACAGAGTATGGCTAGGCTAAACTGCGTGTCCTGAGTGGCATATTTATCTAATGCATAATTTTTCATAAACGTGTGTACTGAAGCCCATGTGCATATTTCTGTAATTGAAACATTTTGTAGAAATGCAGTGGAGGTGAGTATTGCACTGGTAGAGACAGTGTATATATAATTTGGAAGGGGAATATTATTTAATGAGTAGCAGAGTTTGATACATGCTGCAATCCACTTAGAAAGTCTCTGACTGGAGATAGCTTGACCTTAAAGTGTTCTGCTATGGAAAGGAAAAGTTTGGGAGATTGTCTAAACTGTTTCATTCATTCTTGGTAAAACACAAGTGCTCTGCAAATGTCCAAAGTATTGAGACAAGCAGACATTCGCGTGCTAGGTCTCTGAAGCATGGATGTGCTGTTGGTACTGAAGAGAGGAGTGCCAGGTAACGAGGATATTGCTAAGCCCTCATGAGACATGAGAGGGCACAGTGGTCAGTACTGGGGTTGGTATGAGACCTGACTCATATCATTGCTACTGGCCCGGTGAGAATCTGTATTGCAAGTTCTGTACGTACCAACACTGTGGTGGTGTGCATCACTGTCAACAGCATTTTTAGCCATTAAGGCTACTGCAGGGCATAATTGTTTAGAAGCTGCAGCCCTTTGGGACTTGTCTGTATGTGCCTGGTGTCAGTCAGTCCGACGAGGATGGAGTCATTGGTATCAAGGCAGACTGTATGTTGGTGGGGTTCCTGAGAGAGCCAGACTTGTGGTCACTTGATCTCAGGCCCACAGCAGGCAGCAGCAAGGGACAGAGCACACGGGCAGGAAGACAGACAACTGGCACAGAGTGAATTCCAGCAGCACCAGCATCCTCTGTTGTGTCAGCAAGGGAACAGGCCCGCTGTGGAGCCCTGGATGGATAACACAGGGATCTACCTGCTCTTTGGGGCAGGCAATGCCACAAACAACACAAGGAACTATAGGTAAGGTTCAGATTAGGTCATGGAGACACTCTTTTTAAAGGGAGTTCACTGCCTAACAAGATATGCCTCTTTCACTTAGCAGGTTTTTTTTTTATTTGGAAGGACCTGAGGAGGGAGGCAGGAACCCTGATCTGAGGCTGCAATTGGAGATCTCTGAGGTGGTGGTGTATGGGACTCCAAAGCTGGTCTTAGAGACCTCTCCATAAGGAGGAGTTTTAGTTGGAGGTCCCATGCCTTCAGAGATCTCATAGACAGTTTCTTACAGTGGTGGCATTTCTGTGGTATAATATCCTCCCCCATGCATCTAATGCATTGTGCATGGCTGTCAGAGATGGGGATGGAAAGCCTACACATGAAGCATCTTTTGAAAATGGGCAAACCTGGCATGACCCACTCCCCCACAGCCTGCTCCCGCACTCTTGCTCCGCCAGGGCCAGGCCCACAGCACCACCGGGTGATTGCGCCAGGCAGGGACCCTTTCACCTGTGTCCAGCTGCAGCAGTGGCTCCCCCAGGGGACACGGGGCAGCTGGGGGAGTGGGTTTGGATGGCAGTGGGGACCCAGCCCCAGCAGCTTCTCCCTGGTGGTACAGCCTCCCAGGGCATGAAGCAGGAGCCAGAGCTGGAGCAGACCATGCCTAGAGGGGACAGCGCTGAGGCTAACCACAGCAAGTGGCTGAAGACAGAGGCAGAGGCGAGCAGCAGCATATGGATGTAGATGACGTTATGATGTCATTCTGTCGTCCGGCAAGGAAATTTATATATATATATATATATATATATATATATATATATATATATATAGGAGAGAGGGGGGATTTTTCAGCTTTTCTTCTAACAGGATGAAATATCAAATAGTGTCTCAAAACTAGGATGACATATTTTAAATGGTTTTGAGAGAGATTGAGCCCTGCTTTCCAGAAGATGAAAGGGAAACATAATAGCATATGAAAATAGAGATATTATTAGAAAACCAAACCCCTAGTTGCTGAGGCAGCAACCTATTTTTACACACCTGGAACCAATCAATAGTACAACAGTTGATGAGAGATGGGAATTGCCTCAGACGATTGCGGAAAGCATCTCCGATCGGGCTGAATGCTACCACAACATGGAGATTTTCTTTGCAGTGGTTCACAAAGTAGGCAAATAAGGCCAAGGGACTGAGTTCCTCATGTTTACTGCCAGCCTGAGCTATTGCACGAACACCCTAAAGAATAATAAATGGGATGGGGAAGCTTATGATCAATAACTTGTCATTAAAAACTTTCTTTTAAAATGATTTAAATCGTTTTGAGACAATATCAAATCTAAAATGTAGTATTGGTAAAACAAGAAAAAACCTGCTAATAAATAAAATAAAATTAGAAAAATAGAATAACCAAATAATATTTGTGGCTGGCACCCTAGTCTTTACCTGCAATTCTGCCATCACTATTCTAGAAATAATTTTCTGCTTGTTTGACTAATATAGTATTCTAGGTCAGGATAAAGATTAATCTGATTAAAAAGTGTCTCTCTCTTTATGTGCAAGTTATAAATCACATTCTGAAAATTAAAATTTGAAATGGAACCTTCTCAGGCAATAAAGTACGTTAGCCTTTTATTAGTAACTACAAGTCTATTAAAATCAATATTTCACCACTTACAAAAAACATGAACAAGATATAAACAGATTGTACAAATTATTACCCTCATTATAAGGACATTTATTATAGTAAAATACATGTTCTTTCTTATCTAATCTACATTTCCTAAACTTCATTTAATAGAAATAAAGAACTTACTGAAAGCATTTTTGAAAGCAATACTCAAAAATTTTCATTTAAAAGATGTGTAATAATTACCTACAGCTAGAGAAGGATTCAAGTTTCCAGATAAACAAACATAACACATTTATTCATTTACAAAAAAGCAAAGTTATTCACCTTGGTGCAGTAACTGTTGTTCTTCGAGATGTGTGTCCCCGTGGGTGCTCCACTGCAGGATGGAGACGTTCAAAGCTGTACCCAACCAGACCGCGCATGTGCAGCAGGGCATCTCGCGGCACTTGCATTCTCCCGCGCTGCGTGATCCTGTCCCAACCAGTTCCTCTGACCTGCAATAAAGAGAAACAGACTCCAAAGCAGGGTGGCAGCTGCGTAGTGGAGCACCCACGGGGGGACACATCTCGAAGAACGACAGTTACTGCACCAAGGTGAGTAACTTCACTTTCTTCTTCGAGTGATATCCCTGTGGGTGCTCCACTGTAGGTGACTGAGTAGCAGTACTCAGCCATGGAAAGGAAGGTGGGGATCAGAGGCTACTTATTTATTAATGGAAGAAAGGACAGCAGATGCCACGAAGGTATCCGGGAGCCATTTCGTTGAATGGCGTAATGTTTGGCAAACGTGTCATGAAAAGCCCAAGTGGCTGCCCTACAAATATCAGAAAGAGAGACACCCTTTAGGAAAGCGGTGGAGGTAGCTGCTGCCCTTGTAGAGTGAGCTCTAGGGCGTTGTGGGAGTGGCACGTTTCGTGCAGCATAGCATTGGGTGATGCATGAAACAATAATGCTGGAAATACGCTGTGAAGACAAGGGCTCCCAGTCAGAGCGTTCAGCAAGGGAGATTATTAATCTGTCTTCCTAAGAGTCTTAGTGCATTCTATGTAAAAGGTTAAGGCCCTACGGACGTCAAGTGTGTGCAAGACTGTCTCACGTGGCGATGCATGAGGTTTTGGGAAAAAAGCAGTTAGCACCACTAGTTCATTAAGGTGGAATTCTGAGGACACCTTAGGGATGAATGCCAGGTGATGTCTGAGGATCACACTGTCTCTGTTGAAGATGGTATATGGAGGTACTGCCATCAGAGCTGAAATCTCACTCGCTCATCGTGTGGAAGTGATGACTATGAAGAAGACCAACTTCACTGTAAGAGTCTGGAGAGGAATCGTAGCTAGGGGCTCAAAGGGTGGTTCTGTAAGAGCCCAAAGGACCAAGTCTAGACTCCACAAGGGAGGGGGAGCTCATGTGAGTGGATCTATGTTCATTAGGCCCTTAAGAAATCTCTTAGTGAGAGGATGGGCAAACACCAATGCACCATCAATCAGGTGCCGAAAGGCTGAGAGTGCTGCGAGATGAACTCTAAGAGATGCCAAGGTTAGTCCACTCTGTTTCAGGTGCATTAAATAGTCTAGGATAACATGGATGGGGACTGCCTGAGGATCCATACGTCACTAAGAACAACAAGAAGTAAATTGTGTCCACTTTGCAAGGTAAGTAGATCATGTGTTGTGCTTTCTGTTGTGAATGAGAACGTTCTTTACTTGGTCAGAGCAAAGGATCTCAAAATCATTAGCCAACTAGGTACCATGCTGCAAGGTGCAGGGAGCGTAACTGCGGGTACAGGAGAGAGCCTCGCTCCTGAGTGAGGAGGTTTGGGATTAACGAGAGATGGTACGGAGGGTATCGCACTAGTCGGAGGAGAAATGGATACCAATGTTGGCGTGCCCACGCGGGAGCTATTAATATCATGGTAGCTTTGTCCATTTTGATCTTTTGGAGGACTTTGGAGATGAGGCATAGGCAGAAAAGCGTACATGAGGGGACCCCCGCCCCCCAGTTGTGTAGGAAGGCGTTCCTCAGAGAACTGAGGCCGAGACCGGCTCTGGAGCAATAAGGGTGACACTTTTTGTTGGATTAGGTGGTGAATAAGTCCACTTGAGGGGTGCCCCATCGCCAAAATATGGAATGAAGGACTCCCTGGTGAATTTCCCATTCGTGGTCTGTTGCAAAATTCCTGCTGAAGGAATCTGCTATTGTGTTGGTGATGCCAGGTAAGTAGGTTGTCACAAGGGCTATGCCATTGGCAATGAACCAATTCCATAATCGGGTTGACTCTGCGCAGAGCAATTGGGATCACGCACCGCCTTGACGATTTATGTAGTACGGGCAGTCCCCGGGTTACATGGATCCGACTTACATCGGATCCCTACTTACAAACGGGGTGAGGCAACCCCACATTAGCTGCTTCCCCCCAGCAGACCAGGGAGACGCGAAGCTAGCGCCCCCCCCCCCCCCAGCAGACGAGGGAGACGCGGAGCGGCTTTTCTCAGCAGACACCTCAGCTTGAGAATAAAGGACTGAGGGAAGTGAGGTGTGGGAGAATAAAACTGAGCTCTGGAGAAATGTTTGGCTAGAGTTTCCCCTACAATATGTACCAGTTCCGACTTACATACAAATTCAACTTAAGAACAAACCTACAGTCCCTATCTTGTACGTAACCCGGGGACTGCCTGTACATGGTCGCTATATTGTCTGTGAGGATAGAAACCATAGAATTGCGGAGGTGTCCATGAAAATGCCTGCAGGCGTTGGCGACCGCTCTGAGCTCTAGGAGATTTATGTGTAGCAGAGACTCCTACGGAGACCAGCGACCTTGAATGGAAAGATTGCCCATATGGGCCCCCCAGCTGATAAGAGACGCAACTATTTATGTGGTGTCAAGGTGGGGGCTGTCGAAAATGGGGTACTGGAGAGCAAGCTGTTGTCCCTGGTCCACCAGTGGAGGGAAGCTTTGACTGTTTCAGGAATAGTCACTGTTCTGTGCACGTTATGTCTTGTCAGATTGTAGACCTTTAGGAGCCAGTGCTATAGTGGTTGAAAGTGTAATCTGGCATGGGGTACAACATATGTCGTTGAGGCCATATGGCCCATCACCTTGAGCACTGTTATAACCTGGACGGATCATTTGTAGAGGAGCTTGTCCAGCAGTGCTTGTATTGCCTGAAATCTGTCGGTAGGCAGGTAAGCTCTTGCTGAAATGGAGTCCAGACGAGCCCCTATGAATTCTATATTTTGGGTTGGTCGAAGAATGGATTTGTCGTTGTTGATAAGGAAGCCTAAGAGAAGGAAGGTTTCGATTGTAACTCGCAGCATTTCTGATGCTTCCATCGATGAGCCTGCTTTCAGGAGGCAATTTTCTAGGTAAGGGTATATTATCACCCCTTTGAGTCAAAGATGAGCAGCAACCACTGTTAATGTCTTTGTGAAGACCCTGGGCGCGGAAGCAAGGCCGAAGGGCAAGACTCGGTACTGAAAGTGACCTGTACCAACTGTGAATCGTAGAAATTTCCTGTGGGTGGGATGAATTGTTATGTAAAAATAAGCGTCTTTGAGGTTGAGAGCAGCAAACCAAGCGCCCCACTCCAATGTGGGAAGAATGGAGGCCAAGGTCACCATCTGGAAGCGCTGTTTGCAGAGGTATTTGTTTAGCTGTCAGAGGTCCAATATAGGTCTCCATCCACCAGTTTTCTGTTAAACTAGAAAGTAGCGGGAGTAGAATCCTCTCCCTTGGAATTGGAGGAGGAACCTTTTCTATGGCACAAATATGAAGCAGGTGAGTAATTTCAGTGCATAATAAGTCCTCGTGAGATGGGTCCCTGAAAAGGGACGGGGATGGTGGGTTTGTGGGAGGTATAAATAAGAATGGGATGGCATACCCTGACTGAATTATTTCGAGAACCCATCTGTCGGTGGTAATGTTGCACCATTGATGGTAGAAAGGCCTCAGACGGTGGTGAAACATATGGAGGTTTGATGGGTTGTCTGCCTGCTCTCGACCAACACGTCAAATGTGCTGCTTGTTGCTCGATTGAGTTTGCGCACAGTTGGCTAGATTCCTACATCTCAGAGGTCTCTGACATTGGGGGTGGCGTGGTTGATCGAATTGTCATGGCTGATGCTGCCACTGCTGTCTGGTGTGAAAGTAATCATAACATCTTTGAAATGGAGTATAGCGTCTTCTCCTGAATGGTGGGGTGTACATTCCTAGTGATCTAAGTGTAGTTCTGGAGTGTTTACTGGAATGTAACACAGAATCTGTCTGCTCACCAAATAACTTGTCTTTATCAAAGAGTAAGTCCTCTACTTTTGTTTGTAATTCTCTAGGAACAACAGCTGACTTCAGGAAAGAGGCCCTTCTTATCACCACAACAGTGGGGGTGGTTCGAGCTGCACTGTTGGCGACATCCATAGCTATTTGTAGGCTTGCTCGTGTGGATGCGTAACCTTCCTGGACAATGGATTTGAGAAGTGGCCTTTTGGACTCTGGAAACGCTTCCATTAATGGAGTCAATTTAGGATAATTGTCAAAATTATGGTTGGATAAGTGAGCAAGGTAATTCACTATTCTTAGTAGTAAAGTCAAGGAAGTGTATAGCTTCCTACTGAATAAATCCCATCTTTTCACCTCTTTGTCTGATGGATTGGTTTTAAATTAAGGCGCCTTTGCCCTCTGATGGGCTGCCAGAACTACAAGGAAGTTGGGCTGTGGGTGAGAAAACAAGAACTCTGAGCCCTTAGGGGTGACAAAGTACTTTTTATTGGAGCACTTGTTGGTTGGGAGGGCCGAAGCAGGTGTCTGCCACAACTCGTTGGCCACCTCTAATATCGCCTCATCCAGAGGTATAGCTAGTTTGGCACTCTGGGTTGTTTGTAAATTCTTTAGCAGGCGATGCTGTTTTTCTTTAATCTCTTGTAACTGTATTTGCTGTGAGGCCGCAACTCTTTAAAAAAAGGTCTTGAAACTGCCTCACATCATATGGTGGAGAAACATCACCTGCCTCATCTGGTGTAACTGCCTCATCTGGTGAGAAGGAATGATCCATTGGGGATACCTCTGGTGGCTGTGCATCCTCTGTATTCGGTTGTATCTCACCCTGTTCAGATGGGGGAGAATAGGCGGGAGGTGGATCCTGTTCAGAGAATGCAGGAGCCAAGAGTGGAGAATGCCTGGAGGATGAATATCCCATCGTGGATCTCGGTGAGGATGTGTGCGAATAATGTGAGTTGTAGTAATGAGGTGAGTAGTCCCTACGATGGCGATAATAGTCATAGCGGTCTCTATGATGGTATGAGGACTGAGATGGAAAACGCCTATATGGGTGGTAGCTGGTATAAACATACGTGGAGTAAGATCTCTGAGAGTGAAGTGATGGAATCATAAAATCATAGGACTGGAAGGGACCTCAAGAGGTCATCGAGTCCAGCCCCCCGCCCTCAAGGCAGGACTAAGCTCCGTCTACACCATCCCTGACAGATGTCTATCCAACCTGTTCTTAAATATCTCCAGAGAGAGAGATTCCACCACCTCCCTTGGCAATTTATTCCAATATTTGACCACCCTGACAGTTAGGAATTTTTTCCTAATGTCCAATCTAAACCTCCCCTGCTGCACTTTAAGTCCATTACTCCTTGTCCTGTCCTCAGAAACCAAGAGGAACAAATTTTCGCCTTCCTCCTTGTGACACCCTTTTAGATATTTGAAAACCGCTATCATGTCCCCCCTTAATCTTCTTTTTTCCAAACTAAACAAGCCCAGTTCATGAAGCCTGGCTTCATAGGTCATGTTCTCTAAACCTTTAATCATTCTTGTCGCTCTTCTCTGTACCCTTTCCAATTTCTCCACATCTTTCTTGAAATGTGGCGCCCAGAACTGGACACAGTACTCCAGCTGAGGCCTAACTAGTGCAGAGTAGAGCGGCAGAATGACTTCACGAGTTTTGCTTACAACACACCTGTTGATACAACCTAGAATCATATTTGCTTTTTTTGCAACAGCATCACACTGTTGACTCATATTCAACTTGTGGTCCACTATGACCCCTAGATCACTTTCCGCCATGCTCCTTCCTAGACTGTCGCTTCCCATCTTGTATGTATGGAACTGATTGTTCCTTCCTAAGTGGAGCACTTTGCATTTCTCTTTATTAAACCTCATCCTGTTTACCTCTGACCATTTCTCTAACTTGCTAAGGTCATTTTTAATTATGTTCCTATCCTCCAAAGAAGTTGCAACCCCACCCAGTTTGGTGTCATCTGCAAACTTAATAAGCGTACTCTCTATCCCAATATCTACATCATTGATGAAGATATTGAACAGTACGGGTCCCAAAACAGACCCTTGAGGAACTCCACTTGTTATCCCTTTCCAGCAGGATTTAGCACCGTTAACAACAACTCTCTGACTACGGTTATCCAGCCAATTATGCACCCACCTTATCGTGGCCCTATCTAAGTTATATTTGCCTAGTTTATCAATAAGAATATCATGCGAGACCGTATCAAATGCCTTACTAAAGTCTAGGTATATGACATCCACCACTTCTCCCTTATCCACAAGGCTCGTTATCCTATCAAAGAAAGCTATCAGATTAGTTTGGCATGACTTGTTCTTCACAAACCCATGCTGGCTATTCCCTATCACTTTATTACCTTCCAAGTGTTTGCATATGATTTCCTTAATTACCTGCTCCATTATCTTCCCTGGGACAGACGTTAAACTGACCGGTCTGTAGTTTCCTGGGTTGTTCTTATCCCCTTTTTATAGATGGGCACAATATTTGCCCTTTTCCAGTCTTCTGGAATCTCCCCTGTCTGCCATGATTTTTCAAAAATCATAGCTAAAGGCTCAGATACCTGCTCTATCAGCTCCTTGAGTATCCTGGGATGCATTTCATCAGGACCTGGTGACTTGGTGACATCTAACTTTCCTAAGTGATTTTTAACTTGTTCTTTGTGTATCCTATCTTCTAAACTTACCCTCTCTCTGCTTGTATTCACTACGTTAGGCACACCTCCAGACTTCTCGGTGAAGACCGAAACAAAGAAGTCATTGAGCATCTCCGCCATTTCCAAGTTTCCTGTTACTGCTTCTCCCTCCTCACTGAGCAGTGGGCCTACCCTGTCCTTGGTCTTCCTCTTGCTTTTAATGTATTTATAAAAGGTCTTCTTGTTTCCCTTTATGCCTGTAGCTAGTTTGGTCTCATTTTGTGCCTTTGCCTTTCTAATCTTGCCCCTGCATTCCCGTGTTGCTTGCCTATATTCATCCTTTGTTATTTGTCCTAGTTTCCATTTTTTATATGACTCCTTTTTTATTTTGAGATCATGCAAGATCTCCTTGTTAAGCCAAGCTGGTCTTTTGCCATATTTTCTATCTTTCCTACACAGCGGAATTGTTTGCTTTTGGGCCCTTAACAACGTCCCTTTGAAATACTTCCAACTCTCCTCAGTTGTTTTTCCCTTCAGTCTTGCTTCCCATGGGACCTTACCTACAAGTTCTCTGAGCTTATCAAAATCTGCCTTCCTGAAATCCATTACCTCAATTGTGCTGGTCTCCCTTCTACCTTTCCTTAAGATCATGAACTCTATTATTTCGTGATCACTGTCTCCTATACTGTCTTCCACTTTCAAGTTCTCAACCAGTTCCTCCCTATTTGTTAAAACCAAATCCAGAACAGCTTCTCCTCTGGTAGCTTTTTCAATCTTCTGAAACAGAAAGTTGTCTCCAATGCAGTCCAGAAACTTATTGGATCGCCTGTGCCCCGCTGTGTTAGTTTCCCAACATATGTCTGGATAGTTGAAGTCCCCCATCACCACCAAATCTTGGGCTTTGGATAGTTTTGTTAATTGTTTAAAAAAGGCCTCATCCACCTCTTCCACCTGGGTAGGTGGCCTGTAGTAGACTCCTAGCATGATATCACCCTAGTTTTTTACCCCTTTTAGCTTAACCCAGAGACTCTCTACACAGCTATCTCCTACGTTCATCTCCACTTCAGTCCAAGTGTGTACATTTTTAATATACAAGGCAACCCCTCCTCCCTTTTTTCCCTGTCTGTCCTTCCTGAGCAAGCCGTACCCTTCCATACCAACATTCCAATCATGCGTCCCATCCCACCAGGTTTCTGTAATACCAATGATATCATAGTTGTATTTATTGGTTAGCAATTCCAGTTCTTCCTGCTTATTACCCATACTTCTCGCATTTGTATATAGGCATCTAAGATACTGATTTGATCTTGCCTCCCTGTTGTGCCCTGACCCTCCTTTCTCCTTGCCATTATAGGCCGTAGTCCCCCCCATTTCCAACCCATCTCCCAGTCCCGCACATTCAGCACTTACCTGTGGGCTTTGCTCACCTGCCCCCGTCGATCCTAGTTTAAAGCCCTCCTCACAAGGTTAGCCAGTCTGTGTCCAAACAAGGCCTTCCCGCTCCTGGAAAGGTGAACTCCATCTCCGCCAAGCAGTCCTTCCTGGAAGAGCACCCTGTGGAGACTAGGAAGATCGTCTGGGAAGAGGTGATGGAGAAGCAGAGAAACAATGAGAGTCTCTTGTGGCAGCCCTTGGAGGCATAAGGAACGGTGATGGTAGTCTATCAGGTGCTGCGTATCTCCCAGTGCTTGATGGTGATGGTGGAGAGGGCAATGGAGCCAGCGAGAATGTTAAAAGCAAAGATGGTGGTGATGGATTACAGAGATGATGGGTCTTCGCTCGCGCCTTAGCTAGTGCAGATGTTTGCAGTGTTGAGGGTACCGGGCATGCCGAAGCTGGTCCTGTGTGTCCCAGCACCGAGAGAGGGGCCGCATAGTAATGAGGGCGAAATGGTGCATTTCGTCTCTGCTCCGCATCATGGCCATATGCCGACGGTGATGGTCGGTGCTGTGGAGGAGTTAGCGGCTCACTGTTCCGCACTGTAGGCGGTGCTGTGTGGTCTCGCGCTGGGGCAGGTTCCGTGAGTTTCGGTGCCAGTGTCCAGCTTGTTTGCTCCCGTGCTCAAGTAGGTGCAGAGTCCAGTTCCAGTGCCGGAGGGGCTCTGGTCGGTGCCAACTGTGTATGCGGTTCCATCGCCGCGGATGGTGCCGATGGCGGTGGTGCCGAAACTGTTGTGGAAGCAGCAGCTAAGTGACCCAATGTTCCAGGCAATTCTGCCCTTTTGGAAACCTTAATGGAAGGCCGAGTAGTGATAGAGGAGGCAGCTGACTTCCCTCCTGAACTAGGCTTGCCCTGAGATGATAAGGGCAGCAATATGGCTGGAGATGGCTTGGATTTCTTTGGGGGTGCCCGAGTTGGGGAGGACGCACTCCTCTTTTGCGGCTGTTGACTTGTGCTCGGTGGCAAGGGTGATCTCCGGGGCTGAAGGGCTTTGTCAAATAAAATCATCCTCTGCCACATTCCCCGGTTGCGGCGAGCCCTGGCTGTTAGCTTAGAGCAGTGCACGCATTTCTGTGGCACATGAATCTCTCCCAGGCAATCGATACATGGCTCATGGCCGTCGGAGGACGGCATTGGGAGCATTTTTTGAATCCAGGGGATCCAGGCATCTCCGCAGAGAGTGAAAAACTTCTGTTATTTTTTTTAACTATATACAAAAACGGTAATGGGGGGGAGAACAGAAACTTAGCCGTAGAGAGTTCAAACAAGATATATGAAGAAAATTCCCCCTTTTTTTTTAAGCAAAGAAGAAGAAGAACAGTAACGGGAACAGGTATTAACTAAAGGTAAGTTGTGGAATTAACTGATTTGTCTCACAAAGAGTGGATAACGAGGAGAGAAGGTCTGCTTCGTCTGCAGCCTGAGGCGGTTGAAGAGGAACTGGTTGGGACTGGATCGTGCAGCGCGGGAGAGTGCGAGCGTCATGAGATGCCCTGCCATGCATGTGCGGTCCAGTTGAGTACAGCTTTGAACATCTCTGTCCTGCAGTGCCGGGGCAAGCCCAGCACCTACAGTGGAGCACCCATGGGAACATCACTTGAAGAAGAACTTTTTTTCCCCCCAGAAAACAGGATTATTTTACATAACCTAGCAATTCTTTTTTTTTTATCTATAAAATTGCAAGATAGATTGGTGGTAGAATTATTTTGATGGACCATATCTCAATGAACATACTGGAGAGTAATTACCACATTTAAATGCTATACAGAAAATTTTATTTGAAATTAAAGAATTATAATATTGAAACAGAACTATCCCAAGACAGCCATCTTTAATAAATACTTGGTTGAAAAGATAATGCCTTAAAATCCAATCAATTAAAATCATCATATAATCTAACTTATTTGCAAAATATATGGAATGCTGCTTTCAGTATATTTATTTATTCACAAAGAAAGAAAAATTAAAGAAACTGTATCAAGTAAACATAACTAATTAAATAAAAACATTTGTGCACATAGCGTGCACCAACTTCTACAAACTTTGGAAATGTAACACCACAATGCTTCATTAGCTGACATGACACAGATATGTGTAAAGATTAGACCTACATGTTCAAAATACTATAATCATTTTGAATATCCAAATTATGAAACCTAAGCCCCAATTTTTGGAAGTGCTAAGCATCCAAAATGAGTGTTATGGTAAGATATAATTGACCACATACACTTACTGCCCATTTCTGGTTTTCAATACGCTAATGCACTTATCACTGATTTCCATGTGAGCTTCAAGGGTGCAGTGAAAAAGGGAATTGTGCTTTCATCATGGTATTTCATAAACAAAACAACCCTCTGTTTAAAAGGGATTACTTTACACCTTAGTCCATTCTGTGCTTTTCAGCACATTGGGCTACCCTCAATCTCTACCCTTGCTTATCAGCTACCATGTAACATAAGTCCTTTCATTGCAAATTAATTTTTTCTACATCGTTGGTAATTGTGCACTTCCAAGTCATCGTAGGTCTACCCCTCTTTCTTGATGGATTTTCTGAGTTCCAACTTAGAGCCATAATCAGTAACCAGTTACGATCAATTCGTAACACATACCCTAACCATTGATGTCTTCTCTTATACATTATTTTAAAACCTTGATTTAGCCATTTTCTAACATCATCATTCATTTTTCTTTCCTCATAGCTTACTCCTAATATTCTTCACAAGCACTTATGATGAAATGCATCTAACTTCTGGGCATCTGTTCTCTTAAGTTGCCAGGTTTCACTGCCATAGGTTGCTATGGCTGCAACGATGACTGGGTTGACGCTTAGTTTTGTATGTAAGGATACGGTATTAAGATTACAAATGTTTCTAAGTTTACCGAAGGCTGCATTTGCTTTGCCAATTGTTATTCTTCTTTCCTCAGAGATGTACCAACTTGGCTTCTTGTGCTTCTGAGCTATAAGTAGGTTAAATGGGACATGTCCTCAAAGCCAGCCCTAATAGTAAGTGCCTAATTACAGGACATCTAACTATGCCCTAATGCCCATACAAGAAGCTTCTACTAATAGAGGCTGACTGAATAGGTTAAAGCAATTTATAAGATCTTGTAACAATATGATTACACAAGATACAGTAAAGGTCATTAAATGATATATTCATGCGTAAACAGACAATTTAACTAAAGTATATCTGGTTAAATTCTTGATGCAAAAATCCTGTAGTTTTACTTTAAAATTGTGTTGTCAAGTTAACTGGTTCCCCTTTTAAATTTAGTAGAGGATATCACATTTTAAGAGTAATATAGGAATTTTATAAGGATACCTCCATAATTTCTTGTTTTTCATCTGCTGCAAAAAGATTGGGTACTTCCCCAGTATTGAGTACACTGTCAATATCTTCCAAGAAAGCTTCTTCTTTAATCTGTGTGTCTGTGATTATAAACACAGTTTTCAATCCCTTCATCCCTGCACTCTTCAGAAGATTCTAGAAGGTTCAAAAAAATAACTTTAACTTGATTCAAAGTGTGATATACTCTAAAACTTTCTTCTTGAAAATTAAAACCAGAAGACATGCATGTTAATATTCACCTTCAGATCTTCTCTCCACTCGTTCATACCATAGCTCTTAGAGATCTCAGGCTGAAAAATACACATTTTTGCCATGGCTGTAGCCAGACGGGTCAAGGACTGACGTCCGCTCCCTCCCATTCCAACCAGTAAGGCATTGCCACCTGACTGCTTCAGAACACGACTTATCCGAGACAAATGTTCCAACACATACCTGGCAATGAAATAGATTAAACATAATGACAGCAAACGACAATGTAAATTTATAAATTTATTATATTTTTCTAAGCTAATACTTTTATTTTCTGTCAATACACCTGGGCTGTGTCTACATTGGCATCCCTTTCCGAAAAAGGGACGCTAATGAGACACTTCGGAATTGCAAATCCACGGGGGATTTAAATATCCCCCGCAGCATTTGCATTTACATGGCTGCCGCTTTTTTCCGGCGCGGGGTTTTTGCCGGAGAAAAGCGCCAGTGTAGATGCGATTTTCCGGAAAATAAGCCCTTTTCCGGGAGATCCCTTATTCCTACTTGAAGGAATAAGGAGATCCCTTATTCCTACTTGAAGGAATAAGGAGATCCCAGAAAAGGGCTTATTTTCCGGAAAATCGCATCTACACTGGCGCTTTTCTCCGGCAAAAACCCTGCGCTGGAAAAAAGCGGCAACCATGTAAATGCAAATGCCGCGGGGGAATATTTAAATCCCCGCGGATTTGCAATTCTGAAGTGTCTCATTAGCATCCCTTTTCCGGAAAGGGATGCCAATGTAGACACAGCCCTGGGGAATTAGTACAGAATGTCATGTAGCCCAACTTCCTTCCTGGAAGAGCATCTCCAAAGCTGTATATGTAGTGAAAAATTAATCTTTCATAACTGTTATAACTATGTACAGAACTATGTAAATATCACCCGATCATGAAATAAAAGCTTTAGGAATTAGTGGGCCTGGACTGATGAAGATGTCAATCTAAAAGAAGAAATAAAGAAATAAAGAATTTTCCAAATTCTAAAGGACAATAACTCCATTAGTCCTACCCGTTGGGAAATATCAATAGTATGAAAAGAACAGGGAAGAACACATAGGAAAGAGTATGGGACTGGTCAAAGTTTTCCTCCTATAAAATGTACTTTGTCACTTATTTTGGGAAACACAGAGTCCAGCAATTTCTTTAACAGATGGCACCTGGAGATTCCCACCCTCATCACTGAAAAGTGTGTCAGAAGGAGATGAAAAGAAAGGCCATCAAAAGTGAGTCTGCCTTTGAAACTTGACTAAAAGAGAGATAAGAACTCCTTCCTAAGGCAGTGTAAAGCTCATTTTAAGATGATGAAGAGACATACCATTTAAACTGGCTTCAAATACATCTGATCATCTCAAAGAAAACAAATTCTAATTACCCTGGATAGCCAGTTGAGGATATTTTTCTGCTTGGTCACTAGGAGATGATGGCTTGTTCTGCCCAACCTAGAAGCTCACTGGAAAAACTGCAGCTGTGATTAGTGGGGCATGGCTGTGCTCCCCCTCAGACTCAGAATCTCTTTTCTTGGTGAAATGAGAGTCCAGAGGCCACAAGAAAAATGGTAGATCTCTCCCCTAATAGATGATTAGAGAGCCAATTCACAGCTTGAGCACCATCTGGATTTGGTGCAGCACTTCTAAATTGCTAACAGGAGTGTTCCTGAGAAGGGTCTCTGAGGGAAAAAATGTTACTTTGAACACCAGTTAACTGAAGAAATAAGCAGAGACATGAATGGAAAAGATCACTACTCACCACCTACTCCCTTTCCCCACCAAAAAAGGAGCAATAAAGTCAACTGAAAAAAACATAGCAAATGTGGTTAAACTACCACACTTTGTCTATCAGAAACAGAATTTCTGGTGTGAAGTACAGTGCATTTGCATCCCAGTAAAATCATCTGAATTGCCCTCAGCATCTGCCAAGAGGTAATATAATCAGTGACAGTTGGGCAAAGACATGTGAAGGGTAAGAGACAGGTAAAAAGTGAAATTCTCTAAATTGAGTATTTTTACCAACTTGTTAATAATGTCAAGTATGTGCACCTGAAAACTACAAGGTTCATTCTTGTTTTGTGGGTTTGGTTATACTCTTCCAAACATTGCTCCACAACATCACTGAACTGTTGAACACTTGGAATTTCAATATAAAGTCTTTCATCTCCTTCAAGGTCAGGGTTCATATAATCTCCAAATACCAGACTTCTCATGTCTTCTTCAGTTACCTATAGCATAGAATCAATAACAAAGTCAAAATCAATTGTTATTTACCTAATTCAGAACATTTAAAAAATAAAATGAAAACTGGTTAAATATACAATAAAATAGAAAAGGGGCTCTGAAATATTTAACCTTAGGTAACTGACTAGATTACCTAATTGGTAGGGCTTCTATTTTGGGGTTGATTATTAATTTAATGGGGGGGTGGGTATTTTTAGTAATATTTGAGTTTTATGTAGAAAAAAGGGATGTTCAGGACTTTCTCAAAGTGTGTTGTGTGGTATTATGGTGTATATTCTCTTTATAAGGTTCTCTAGTGCACTTTCATATAGTACTGTTTCATGCAGCAATATACTGAAGTGCACTAGGGAAACTTTAGTGCTCACCAGCAAGGCCTACATGGACTAATAAATGAGCAATATATTACTTCACTTTACAGATCACACCTCCTAGTCTACATTACTGATCCACGTAGACAAACTCTTTGATATAAGTAACAATTTTGGTATTTTTCTTTTATTTATAGGATAAACTTTTTTCTATTGGGATCTTTTATCATTGTTTAGTTACAGGTTATGTCCATCTCTAGTAAATGTTTTTTATTCATTCTTGGAACATAACTAATTCAGTCTCATGCACCAACATAATCAAGTTTTCCCAAGATATAACACAGAGATACAGATAGCAACCTTCCTCCCCATATTAGGAAGTAAGAACTTGAGCCATAATATTAGTTCTTTATCTTCTTATCAATTAAAAGGCAAAAGAAGGTGGGAAAATCAAATTATATAAAAAAAATCCAAAATACTAGAATGTGATCACAACAGAAAACGAATGGTCATCTGGAATGGTCCCTTAGAATGTGCGTTTACTACCTATGCTAAACAACCTATTCCACCTTATATTTAGCTATGATACTCTGAGTACCTTCCCCAGGCCTAAAGAAGAACTCTGTAGCTTGAAAGCTTGTCTCTTTCGCCAACAGAATTCAGTGCAAGAAAAGATATTACCTTGCCCACCTTCTTTCTTTATTAGACAATAAGTAATTCACAGACTAAGTCTAAACACAGAAGCTTTTTCCATTTAGTAGATTAGGTTTCCAGAAGTCCATTCAAAAATCTTCATCAGTGAGTTTCCTCTTGCAGATACAGGTTGGACCTCCATGGTCTGGCAACCTAGGGACCAGTCCCAAAGAAGGGAATTTGCCAGACCAGGGGAGGTCCCCTGCTACCGTCTGCCAGACACTAGTCAAGGCTGACACGGGCTCTCAACCCTGGTTGGAGCTGCCATATGCCAGCCTGCTGCCACTGTGCTCCCAGCCCTGGAGTTCTCTAGTCCAGAGACATCCATGTTCCTTACCAAACCATGGATGTTGCCAGACCAGAGTCTCCCGGTTTAGGGAGGTACAATCTGTATCACTCTTTCAGGAAGATGGACCAAGATACAGATGGGTTTCTTCTCGTCATAAACATTGGTAAATTACTTCCAGATTGGGGTTTTGAGGTAGGTTTTTTTTGGTTTTGGTCTTAAAAATCATGGGCTAAGAGAGACACACCAAGGAAAAGTACCAATGGCTTTCACATTGTAATCTGTGCTAAAGCTGGGAGAAGAGACACACCAGACTGATGATAATGATTTATCATATAACTTGATTCATCCTAGAGTCTGTGTTACCTAGACTTTTTATTTTAATTTTAGACCCCTAAATGTCTCAAATAAAGAATTTGCCTAAAGGACCATGTCCTAAGTGAACAAAACTGTAAAGCTCTAATAATATTTAAAACATGTCAAATCCAAAATGCCCTTTAAGGGACTTTGAATATGGACAAAACTGAGGAGGTAAATATGAAGTAGTGAGCCAAGCATGGTGCTGAATCCTGAGACTATATTTAGGACAGCTGTCCTTTTTTGAAAAATAAGAAATAGTTCTTTATGACAGAAACCAGACAGATCCCCTGCATATCTTACCAAAGTAGCTATTAAGCTACTGAGCCTTTTCAAATAGGAATCAGTGGAGACCACTGACTGAATTTTGCCTTTGATTATACAGTTCTAAGAGGCACAAGAGGAGCTTATCTGCTTAAAAAGAAGCCTGGAGCAAGAGTTCCTGCCTGTGCCACAAGGAAGTAGTCTGTGGTACCATATGCTCTATCAAGGGAGGTATGATTGGAACTCAGGACAACCCCAGTCACTCTGTGGGCAGAACAAGAGACCATGTCACAATTTGTGCAACAGAGCCTTGAGGAATATGAAGCAAAATGCAGGACAATGTAGCACTTTAAAGACTAACAAGATGGTTTATTAGATGATGAGCTTTCGTGGGCCAGACCCACTTCCTCAGATCAAATAGTGGAAGAAAATAGTCACAACCATATATACCAAAGGATACAATTAAAAAAATGAACACATATGAGGAATATGTGCATCATAAGGATCAGGAGTGTTTGTCTTAGTTGAAGGAGAATGAAAACTAAAGAGGTTCAATCAGTTATAAGAGTAACCTCTGCCAAGAAAGAAATGACCTGGAAATTGGTCTGCCTATCAGCATTAAACCTAAATAAGGAAGACCACTGATTCAGATTTGAGAAAAGACAGGGACAGAATTCCATATATTTATACCATCAATAAATCAGCTACAGAGACATGATTATGAATTAATCTCAGTGTACAAGACATGTGGCATATAAAGTATACAAAGTCCTATAAAGTAAAGGTGTATCAGTCACCACCAAAACAAGCATCTAAAAGTGACATACAAGTCAGGTCATTCAAACTAGTCTAGAAATTTTCAAAAGCCATCACATTTTCTTTAAATGCACAAAAAGATGAAAAATAATTAATTTCCTAAAATGTATCCTCCTCCCACACCCCCAAGGGGCATTATATAATTCTAGTTTTCAACATATTTTCCTAGCACAATACAGAAAAGTAAATAACTCAATACCATGAATGCCTGAAAGTAAAAAAAACCTATTTTTATAGTAACGTAGATAATAAAAAGTACAAACCATAAGCCTACCTCTTGCCAGAAGGAAAGAAGAGAAAAATCTTTGTTGTAGGTATTTTTGGGGTGGGAGGTTAACATGCTCCAACACAATGAGCACCAAAACAGATGAGATAAAACATCCACTACTGAAATTCAGACATTTTGACTGAAAATAATAAAAATAAATTGTTTTGTAATGGCAACTGTGATTACTTACAGGTGCATTCCCTTGCCTCAGATGTGCAAAAACAGAATCAAATGCTTCTTTGAAATGGTCTTTCACTATGTCTTTCATTACTTTGAACAACCAGGATCTATCCGTGTCATCCACAAGGCGGTCATAAAATACTCGAAACACTTCATGCACAAACAGACGAATCATCGTATGCTTGCTTTCAACTGAATCTTTTTTAATGAGTAAGCAGCCTTGGACAACACGTGAAAAGTCACGCAGGTTGAATGTGTAATGTGATTTGGCTGGTGTAGGCAGAAGATTTTTCATGGCTTTCTTATATACCTAAAATATGAAAAAAAGCAATGAACAAAAACATATGCACCAATTACATGGCTTTTTTTTTTTTTTGCAAAACATATTTTTCTATATAATATTTTGTTCTGTGAAAAAAATTCAAAAATATTAAACAAACTTCACATCATCAGTGTATGGTAAAAGTATTATCAATCCACATCCTAAAAGTATAACTAATCCAAAAGTGAGGCACTGCTAGAATAAGTGACTTACACATAGGAAGCCTGATGCTGAAGCAGGAATACAACCTAAATCTCTGACTTCCAGGGTGGAGTTTTAATCTTCCTCTCATGAAGGACTGAATTATGGACATGGTAGTTGTACAGATTTTCAGCTATGTGAATCAATTTGTTAGCATGACTAAATAGCCCGAAGATCATAAAAATACCCAAGCAACTGATAATATATGGTATATACTCCATTGTTGTGTAGAGTGTTTCATTTGTCTTTAGCTCATTTTGTGTGATGAAATGGAGACCTTTGTTAAGAATATTTCATATAGCATAATGAACACTGTCAGCAAGCATCTTTCCCACTTGCTCTAAGATACAGTCCATGTGCCTTGTTGTAGAGTTAAAAAATAACCCTATTAACAGGCAAAGAAACAATAAAATAATAAAATTTAGTCCAAACCTTCTCCCCAGACCTGCTCCTAGGTTCTTAGTACAGGGTTCCTTAGTTCACCTGCTACAAACTCTGTCAAGGGAATCCAACTCCAGTGCTCGCTGTCTCTGATTTTTCTGTTCTGATAGGTGTTGTGTGGCAGGGTACTCACTCTGTTTCCAGAACAGGAAATTACCCCTTTTTGGCCCAAATGGGATTTTTGTCCATCCCTACATATGCACTGTTGGAGCCCAAGCAAATTATTGTTCGAAAAAATGAATAAACAAATTATCTTGTTATACTGGTCTATCAAAAGAGAATACATCATTTTAAAATAAAGAAAATCTTTTTAAAATAAAGAAAGAAAAAGAGAAAAGAAACGAAAAAGAAAAAAGTTCACTCTTGTTCTCTAATCGTATGTCATAACACATCAGACTCCAAAATAAGAAGGTTTTATGCTACTATCCACAGTTCAAAATCTAAAGCTGTTGGCTTCAACTGGGGATTCTTCTTGCAGTAGAGGGTGAGAAAATGCAATTAGCATTCTGGAAGAAACTCAAAAGAGAGGATCCAAGAGCTTTAGGAGGACAATATTAGGGTCCTATGCAGGAATAGACTTTTAGCCTGTGGCTAAGTGAGCCTTTGAGAAGCGAGGGCTACTCACCTTGTGCCATAATGAAGGTTCTTCAAAATGGTTGTCCCTGTGGGTGCTCCACCTTAAGTGTCTGGGTGCCACTGAACACCCAGTCAGAGATTTTTGGTAGCAGTGCATTCCAGTAGGCTGTGCACGTGGAGCAGATGGCATGTGCTGTACTACTACTGCGCATGTGTGATGGATAGGAGGAGTGCTGGCCAGCACCTGGTGACTAAGGGTTAAACTCAGGTAGTCAGCAAGCATGTTGGCCATGGGGCCAGGAGAACCAATTGAGATAGAGGGTTAAAATTTGAATTGGATATAGATATCTTGCTTGCTTTCTTTGTGTGGGAAAGTTAAAGAAGGACCTGAGAGATACAGAATGATTTAAACCCAGGCAGGACTGCTACATGCCTCCAAGAAATTCAGGGCATGGAAGTGGATTGAACAAAGAGAAGCTCGTGAGTAAATAAAAGGGAAAAAAGTTAATCTAGTCATGATCAGGGTATTTTTCTTTATTTTGTGGTTTGGTTTGAACTGCTGTGTGTGAATCTATGCCTCGCCTCCCCATGTACCATCTAAGCACTGTTCCCAGTGATTTTCTCTGTGTTTTAAGTTGTTTTCCTTAGTTGCGCTGTAACAGCTACCAACCAAGTATGCTTTATCAATTTTATCTTTTGTTTTGTAATAAAAAACACTTTTTAAAAGTGATTATTTGATTCTTGTGTCCTGGAAGGTACAGGAAGTTTATCTGACTGTGTGTGTCTACATGCCTCAGACTGAGAAGTCAGCTACCAGAGACTGCAGCTTGTTTTTCTCTTTTATTTTTTCAAGCTCTCTTGTGGCAGAGGACGTTGGGGTACCCCTGGGGAAGGAAGTCCAGGTGTTTTACTTCTGGCTTCAAGAAAGGGGTTTGTTTCACTTGGTGGTGTCAGCTTTTTTTGTTTATTTCTCAGAGCCAGTGTATTTATGACTCTGGGAGGGTTAGGGGGGTTATAAGAAGAGACTGAAGAGGCAAGGTATTTAAAGTCTTTGCGGGCCCTCACCTTCTGCACTTGGAGTGCCAGAGTGGGGATCAGCCACGACAGCATGTGCATCCAATCTCCTCTTCAGTTCCTTCTCTTCCCCAGAAAGAAAACAACTGTGCCTGAGGCAGGGGAGGGGGGAAAGGGCGAGTGGTGGAGCACCCACAGGGACAACCATCTCGAAGAACCTACATTACTGCACAAGGTGAGTAACCTTTTTTTCTTCTTTGAGGTGTGTCCTTGTGGGTGCTCCACCTTAGGTAATTATGGAGCAGTACCCATGATAAGAGGTGGGTGCTTCAGCTAATTAGTATCATCGCACAGCAGCTAGAACAGTATGTGCAAACTGAGTACCATGGGACAGGTAAGTATCAAGAGCATAGTGTCTAGAAAACATGAACAGAAGACCACATTGCTGATGTACAAATGTCCATGAGAGGTATGTTATGCAGGTAAACTGCAGAAGCCACCATGGTCTTTGTAGAGTGTATATGTTGTTGTAATGGAGGCTCTCGGCCAAAGATGGAGCAGGCCAGTCTGATGCAGTTCACTATCCACATGGATAGTCTCTGAGTAGAAATTGGTGTGCCCAAGGATCTTTTTGTGATAGAGACAAACAGTCTAGTTGACTTAAGGATTTGCTTGGTCTGGTCCAAATAAAAGGCAATTGCCTTGAAGACATCGAGTGTGTGCCATGCAGCCTCCTTATTATCAGTGTTAAGCTTCGGAAAGAAGACAGGTAAGATTATGGGTTCATTACAATGAAATCAGTGGAGACCTTGGGAGAAACTTTGGTGAAGACAGAGAATGACTTAGTCTTTATGGAAAACCATGAAGGGAGGATCCATCATCAGTATGCCGGTCTCCTGACCAATGTGATGACTGCTAATAAGACTATCTTCATAGAAAGGTGGAACATGTTACCATGGGTTCAAATGGTTTACGGGTGGGAGCCTAAAGCACTAAATCAAGGTCCCAAGCTGGAACAGGGGGCCTGATAGGTGGGTACATGTTCTGCATGCCTTCGAGGAAGCTCTTGGTCATTGGGTAAATGAAGACAGATTTGTTGTCAATGGGCAGATGAAAGGCTGTTTTAGTTGCAAGGTGAACCTTTAAAGAGCATTTTTGTTCAGACCAAAGTGAGAATCTTCTCCACTTGTAAAGGTAAGACATTCTGGTTGTTAATTTGCAACTGTTTAATAAAATGTGTTTGACTTGATCAGTGAATGTTGTTTCTTCTGAGGTGAGCCATTGAGAAACATACCTGGAGGTGAAGTATTTGTAGGCCTGGGTGACAGACTTGGCCTCCCTCTTGTGTCAGGAGATGGGGAAGCAACAGAAACCACCATGGCCTTCTCCTGAAGCAGGTAAGTATACCACGTCTGCCTGGGCCAACCTGGAGAAATGAGGATCACCGTGGTTGAGTCCAACTTTATTTTGTTGACTACCTGATGGAGGAGTAGAATTGGAGGGAAAGTGTAGAGGAGTCATGCATTCCAGGTTACTGTGAACGCGTCCCTGAGGAGTGCATGCCAATGCCTGCACGTGAACAATATTGTGGACACTTCTTGTTGGCATTGGTTGCAAACAAGTCCACTAGCAGAAAACCCCAGCAGTTGAACAGTTGATGGAGCATTTTGCAGGTCCATTTCCCATTTGTGATTGGAGTTGAAATTCCTGCTGAAGTGATCCACAGTGAGTTTGTCCTTGCCCAGTAGAGAAGCAGCTTGTAGGTGGATGTCGTATGCAATGCACCATGTCCAAAGACGGACAGCCTCCCCGCACAGGTGGTAGGATCTGACTTTACCCTGCCTGTTGATGTAATATATGGTTGCTTGTTTGTCTGTGAAGATCTGAACCGTACTGTTGTGTATGAGGTGTAGGAAATGCTGGCATACATAAAATACTACCTTGAGTTCTAGTATTTTTATGTGCAGGTTGTACTCCTGTGGAGACCAACATCTTTGGATCCTGAGAGAACCTGAGGGTGCTCCCCAGCTCAGAAGAGAGGCAACCATCATGATGTCATGGACAGGGGTCATTTGTGATAAGGTACTCCAATACATACATTTCTTAGGTTTGTCCACCAGTCCGGGGAATGTTTGGTCCTGTTTGGTATTGATACTAATTTGTTGATGCTGTTGTAGCATGGTTTGCATACAGTCCTTAGCCACTGCAGCATAGATCTCATGTGCAATCTGGCACTAATGAAGTGGCTGCTGCCATATGTCCTAGTAGCTGGAGACAAGTCCTTGCAGGGACTTGTGGACTGATTTGAGCCAGTGATACAAGCTCCTGTATAGTCTGGAATCTTTGTTGTGGTAGAAAAGCTATAACCTCCATGCAATTGAGGTAAGCCCCAATAAATTCCATTCTTTGACCTGGCTGGAGTTTGCACTTGGAGAGATTTATCTGCCCCACCCAGTTAGAGGCTCAGGGCTTCTTGCACAGAACTGACTGGGTGGGGCTGAATAATCACCTGTGAAGTTGTGCTACCATGCAGCTTAGAGGGAACACTCGTTTCAGCCATCTAACATCCAAACCATCAGATGCAGTGATTTTTGGTCTGGGCAATCATCTAACCATGATTCTGAAACACCATGTTTGTACAGTTTGGGAGTGGAATAGAAGGTTGAACAGTCATCTGTAACAGATATGTCAGCTTAAACTACCATGACCAGTCAGAAGCTAAGTGACCAAAGATAAATGCAGTTCTGAACTGTCTAATCTTGGCTATTACATGGAAATTCATGGAATTGGTGGAAAAGTATCAATTCCACGAGAGAAGGCAGGCCTCAGGTAATGATCCTTGGCTTATGCCCCCTCTTGAGCGAAAGTTTGGACATTTGATGTCCTTGGTGGTAAACATGTCTATCGTGGAAATTTTCCATTGGTCAAATATAGTTCTGTGATGGACCCCTGCTAAAAGAACTCTGCTTGTGATGAATTGTTTGCTTAAGATATCTGCTTGATTGTTGCTGATTCCAAAGAGCTGCCAGGTGAAGAACTGCCAGGTTATCCTGGGCAAGGATGCCAAAACTGTTGTAGAAGTGTAAGGGGGTACCGGCACTGGAGCCAAGGGGCTACAGGGCCATAAGTTCCACTTTTTATAACACAGGCATAGTTGGCAGCCAAGAGGCTACATTGCCCCCATCCAAACTGCGAGACTTGGGCAGGAACAGAACAGCAACAGCAGGGGCTGGTATTTCCCCCCAAACTATGCCCATGTTTAAAAATGTGGGCATTATCCTCCAGTTGGCCCCCTGGTTCTAGCACTGTTGCCTAGACTGATGACAATATATCTGTAACTTGACAGCTTTGTGACAGAGGAGTGATGAGCAGGTGCATTAGAAGCAAGAGGAAGACCAATAACAGGGTAAACCTATTACTCTAAAAAGAGGAAACAACAATGACAGAAAATGTGGAAATGGCACAGGTGCTTAATGAAGGTTGGTGGTGATTGGACACTTAACATAGTGAATGCCAGTGAAAATGGGGTAGGTTCCAAAGTTAAAATAGGGAAATAATAAGTTAAAAAATATTTAGACATATTAGAAGCCCCTCCCTTCTCCAATCCTCTACCCCTCACTCCTGTCCCCTATTTGGATACCCAAAACCTTTGTCCCCCTCCTGCACCCATATCCCCTCCCAGGTCTGGCAACCCAATTCCTTGCCCCAGATCCTGATGAAATGCATCCTAGAATACTCAAGGAGCTGACTGAGGAGATATGTGAGTCATTAGCTATTATCCTCTAAAAGTCATGGAATACAGGGCCAATCTATAAAAAAGAAAATAAGAACAACTCAGGGAATTACAGACCAGTCCACTTAATTTCTGTACCAGAAACAATAATGGAACAAATAATTAAGGAATCCATTTGCAAGCATCTAGAAGATAATCTACTATATATTTTAGAGAGTTTGTCAGTCTAACAAACTCTCTGTCAGTCTGTGGCATCCATCCTTCCATCTATGAGTCTTTTTGTACAAGAGCTCCTCCTAAAACAGGCAGAAGCAAAATACAGCCTACAGGCTGTATCTGGCCCACCACACCACTGGATCCAGCCACAGACACTCCGGGAAGCTGCAGGCAGGCTCCCTGCTTGCCTCACCCCACCCCACCCACACGCTGCTCAGAAGTGTGCCTGCAGGGCAGTTTTTCTTTAAAAACTGTGAGTCCGGAGGGGAGGGGGGAAAGCTTTACGAGTTGCTCCCGCCCACAGCACATTCCCATTGGCTAATTTCTGTTTCAATAACAGGCAGCCACGAAGCACAAGGGGCTCTAGAGCACATGGCTGCAGCCTGAACAGGGGCAGGGCAGGGCAGGGCAGGCAGCAGTGTTCCCTCTAAACTGCCTGGCAGTACAGCTTCACAGGTGATTCATCAGCCCCGCCTAGTCAGAGACTCATGGCTAAGTACAGAGCTGACTGACTGGGCAGGGCTGATGAATCACCTGTGAAGCTGTGCAGCTTAGAGGGAACACTGGCTGGCAGGGAAGCTGATTCAGGAACAGGTTGCTGGCTGGTAACTCTCCTGGTCAGACCCTGCCTCTGGCACCCCAGTCCCTCCCTTCTCCAAACCTCTGCCCCTCATTCCTGTCCTCTACTTTACATACCCAAATCCTCTGCCTCCTTCCTGCACCCATATCCCCTCTCAGATCTGGTATCCCAATCCCCTGCCCCAGATCACAGTCCCCTCCTGTCCTTGATCACAATCCAAATCCCTGTACCCTTTCCTGTAACCCAATTCCCTGCCCTAGGTCACAATCCAGTCCCCTGCACTCAGTCCAGTGCCCCTGGTCACAACTGCCTCCTTTACTCAAACTCCTGTCCTTACTCCAAGATCCCTTCTGCACCTAAACTCCCTCCTAGACCCCACCCTCGACCACTTTCCAAATTCTTGGAGAGGCTCCCCCATGAAAAATTATTGTCCACTCCTGTCCTAAATGGTAAGAGGTAGGACCACCAAATTTGGTATGCAGTTTTCTCTTATCATAATTTAAAACAAGGGCAGGGTTTTGTTGTGCTAGGAAAATGGGTTGCATGAAATGCAATTGTCTTGCATCGAAAGGGAAGGGTGTGACAGTGGAGATAGTTATACTCATGAAATGCCCTGGGGTGGGGGAGCAAGAGCCCCAAAACTGGAGAGCAGCCACTGGCTGGCAGCATGGCCCCTGCCACCTTGGGTTGCCTTCAGGAAGAAGCTGACTACAGTGTCATGTGCACCGCCCTTAGGGTTTGTCCTGGGGAGAAGCCAGCAGGTGGCCTGTGTGTCCTCCGCTGCCTTGGGCTGGTTCTGGGGAAAAGCCAGCTAGTGGCCTGCATGCTCCCCTACACTGGGCCAGCCCCAAGGCAAAGCTGGATGTGGTATATCTAGACTTTAATAAAGTATTTGATAGTCTTGCATGACCTTCTCATAAATAAGCTAGGTAAATCCAACCTAGATGGAATTATTACAAGATGGGTGCATAACTGGTTGGACAACTGTTCAGAGTCATTCTGAAAGGGCATAACGAGTGTAGTTCCTCAGGGAGATTTTGGGACCAGTTATGTTCAATGACTTTATCAATGATTTAAATAATGGCATAGCTAGTACACTTATAAAGTTTACAAATGATATTAAGATGAAAGGGGTTCCAAGTGCTTTTGGAGGATAGGATCATAATTCAAAATTATTTGGACAAATTGGAGAAAAGGTCTGAGGTAAACAGGATAAAATTCAATAAGAACAAATACAAAGTACTCCACTTAGGAAGAAACAGCACACATACAAAATGGGAAATGACTACGTAGGAAAGAGTAATGCAGAATGGGAACTAGGGCTCATAGTGGACCACTTGCTAAATATGAATCAACAGTGTGACACTGTTACAAAAAAAAGCAAACATAATTCTGGGAAGTGTTAACAGAACTGTTGTAAGCAAGACACAAGAAGTAATTCTTCCAGTCTACTCTGCGATGATTAGGCCTCAGATAGAATATTGTGTCCAGTTTTGAGCACCACGTTTCAGCAAACATTTAGACAAATTGGGGAGGTCCAGAGAACAGCAACAAAAAATATTAAAAGTCTAGAAAATATGACCTATGAAACAAGATTGAAAAAATTGGGTTCTTTTATTCTGGAAAAGAGGAGACAGAGGGAACATAACAGCTTTCAAGTATCTAAATGATTGTTACAAGGAGAATGGAGAAAAATATTCTCTTTATCCTCTGGTGACAGGACAAGAAGCAATGGGTTTAAATTGCAGCAAGGGAGGTTTAGGTTGGACATTAGAAACAATTTCCTGTCAGAGTAGTTTAGGACTGGACTAAATTGCCTAGAGAGGTTGTGGAATCTCCATCATTGGAGAGGTTTAAGAGCACGTTAGAAAAAAACCTTTCAAGGATGGTCTAGATCCGTGGTCACCAACCGGTCGCTCGCAAGCTACTGGTCAATCTCGAGGCCTCGACCAGACGCTCATGAGGCATCCTGTCAGCCCCGCCCCCATTTCCCTCCCACCCCCCAGAAGCCCCACTACTTACCTCGAGAGAAGACGGAGGTAGTGTCGGCTTCCAGCGCGCAGGGGTTTGGCCCCAGGGCTTCCCGGCGCGGGGAGGGGGTTGGCGCCAGGACAAGCGCCCGCGGGGCTTCCCTGCGTGGGTGGGGGGGTCGGCCCCCTGGGCAGGCGTGCGCAAGGCTTTCCTGCATGGGGGGGATTGGCCCCGGGGCAGGCGTGCACGGGGCATCCCTGCGCAGGTGGGGGGCTCGGCCCCTTGGGCAGGAGAGTGCGCGCGGGGCTTCACTGCATGGAGGGGGTAGTTGGCCCCGGGGCAGGCGCTCACGCGCACAGGGCTTCCCTGCGCGGGTGGGGGGGTCGGTCCTCGGGCCAGGCGCGTGCGCGGGGCTTCCCTACGCGGGTGGGGGGGGTTGGTGCTCGGGGCAGGCGCGTGCGCGGGGCTTCCCTACGCGGGTGGGGGGGTCGGTCCTTGGGGCAGGCACATGCTGGTTTCCGAGGGGGGAATGCTGGGGAGGGGGGAGATGCTGGGGATTCTCTGCCTCCACTGGCATCCCACTCCCCTGTCCCCAACTACAGAATGCTGTCCCCATTCCTGTCCCCACTGCCCGAACTCTGTCCCCAGCTACAGAACTGTCCCCACTCCCGTCCCCAACTACAGAATGCTGTCCCCATTCACGTCCCCACTCCCCAAACTCTGTCCCCACTCCCGTCCCCACTCCCCGAATTCTGTCCCCACTTGCACTCTGTCCCCTGCTGCAGAACCCTGTCCTCTGCCCTCCCAGCACTCTGTTCCCTCTCCCCTGCCCCCAGCCACAGTACTCTATTCCCACAAAATGTATAATTATAAATGCTTCATTTTAGATTTAAATAGCATGAATAAAAAACAGGCCATTTATTTCATAACTATAAACACGTGATTTTAATTGTATGTATCGCATAATTTAAAAATAAACTGTTTATCAGAGTGTGTAAGTAAGGGCTGGGGATAGCAAGTGATGGACAGGAGGAGAATAGAGAGGGCGGGGCTTCAAGGAAGGGGCGGGGCGGTAGATCTTCGCCTGTTCTGAGATTTAAAAAGTGATCTTGGGTGTAAAAAGGTTGGAGACCACTGGTCTAGATGGTGTTTGGTCCTGCCCTGAGTGCAGGGGACTGGAGTTGATGACTGCTTAAGACTGCTTCCAGTTCTATGATTTTATGCTTACTGTTGGGAACACTTATGGATATTGATTTCCTGTGTGTCTGATGAGGCTTGAAACTCATTTTTCAGTGTCTGGAGAGGCCGCCATTGTTTATTCCAGCAAATGGAGCTTAAGATAAGCATGCCATGACTTGTATGCATTTGAGGGGAAAAAAGCAGAATACTTTGCGTTGGTCTGGTATGTGTCTTTTACTCAAGCAGAAAGGTACTACTAGACCATCACATGATGGGCAAGGTGAAAAACTCAAAGGTTTGGAGACCACTACGATGCAGGAGCAGATAGCATTTAGCCTCAGTGTATCAGCAGGGAGTCTCGCTCTCTTTTTGTTTGAAGTTCCAAATTTAACTAATGAGGTGGTCTGATACAATTTCCTACTAGAAAAGCAAGATAATTATATAGTAAAGGAGACTAAGTAGAAGAATCAGCCAGTGCTAAAGAGAATCAGACCAGATATTGCTAGAGTCCATCATTCCTCCACAGACAATAAGGGGAAACTGAGGGACGCCTGTGGCCTCTCTGCCCTTACGTCCTGGTACAGGAGCACAAGCAGGCACAAGGTGGAGATGCAATCCTAAAGGACTCTGCTAATGAAAAGACTCCAATCTTGCACACACAGAGTGCATGTGTACCGACAGAGGGATCTACACAGACACAAAAGTTTCCAGGAAAGACTAAGTTACTCACCTTGTGCAGTAATGATGGTTCTTCGAGATGTGTGTCCCTGTGGGTACTCCACTGTAGGCAGCAGCAGATATAGGGCAGGGCGAGTGGGGCGGCTGCCCCAAGCCTCGCACTTCAATAGGCCCCGTGCACGCGCTACAACCTATCGGCTGTGGCCATGGCACATGCGCAAAATTATGCTGCCCCAGGCCTCGTGCTTCGATAGGCCCTGCAAAACTCTCATCTGCCCCAATTATAGGTGCTGTGCTCATCCCGGCGCTGCAGACTGGAGTCTTCCATAGCAGTAGTCAGCCCGACCATGCATGTGTGATTAGTGTCTCGCGACCAGTTCCTCTCATCCGCCCGAGTATCTAAAACAAGTCAATTACCGACAGAGAGAGGCTCCGAGGCCAGGAGGAGGGCAGGTAGTGGAGCACCCATGGAAGGGACACATCTCAAAGAACCATCATTACTGCACACGGTGAGTAATTTCTTCTTCGAGTATTGTCCCCGTGGGTGCTTCACTGTAGGTGACTTTGTAGCAGCGGTTGACAGCCCTTGGATGGTGGGTCTTGGAGTCATGATCTAATGGCTGTGGAAAGCACTGCAGAGGCTACCGCTGAATCTGTGGTCCAATGGTGTAGTATGGCATAATGCTTCATAAAGGTGGCATTAGAAGACCACGTGGCTGAGCAGCAAATGTCCAAAAGAGGCACTCCCTTCGGGAATGCTATGGATGTGGATATGGCTGTGGTGGAATGGGCCCTACGTGCTGTCGGAAGTGGTTTGTTGCAGATAGCGTAACATCTCTCAATGCAAGCAACTATGAGGTTTGAGATGCACTGAAAGGATAGTGAGTGTTTTCGAGTGATCCGCGAGCGATATCAGAAGGCACTGGGACTTCCTAAATTCCTGAGTCCTCTGCATGTAAAAGGCTAGTGTTCTGTGAACATCTAGGTCAGGGTTTCCCAATGTTTTTGGACCACGGAACCCTTTCAACATATTCAACATATTGAATATAACACCATTCATTTATATTCAACAAAAATCATATTAAATATGTACAAAAAATAAAACTATCAAATAATATTAATTATATTCATAGTTTTCAATGTGAAGAGTGGTTTTTCTTCTTTTCTTGGCAAATTTGGTTTAATACTAGAAAGTTGGATTCGCATATCTGGCGCAGCATTCAGTCGATTTCTGTATTTCGTTTTCATTGCTGCATAGTTCGAGAACCCAGTTTCGCACAAGTATGTACTGGCAAAGGGTAACAGCTGATGAACTGCGCATCTTGATAAAGATGAATATTCTTGACTTTGACATAAGTCACTCCAAAATGTAATCAGAGAAACTTCTTTAAATTTGTGTATTAATTGGCCATCTGAAGCGATTTCAATTAGGTTTTCATAATCTTGTGTAGAAAAACTGACTGGCTTTTCTGTTAAACTTAATGGATTTCGAATCCAGTTATTGTTGTCATTGATGTTGGGAAAATACTTAATGATGTTCGTGTATAAATCGCGGAGATGATCTGTAATGTCGCTGCGAATATCTTCATCAAGTTTGTATCCATTTTCTTCAAGGAAATCATTCAGAGTTGGTAAACAATCCAAATCATTTCCTCCTACAGATGAGATCCAAAACTGTAGCTTCCGTGACAATGACAAAATTTTGTCTTTCGCATTAAAAATATTTACATTCTTTCCTTGCAGCGACAGATTTACTTCATTTAGTTTTGTAAATATGTCTGCAAGATACGCAGCTCTAGATAACCACAAAAAGTCTGTTAAATGATCAGACAGTTGGAATTTGTGATCCATCAGATTTGCGGAGAGCTCATGACGCAATTCAAATAATCTAACCAGCACTTTCCTCGTGATAGCCACCTGACTTCTGTATGTAGAAGCAGGGCTGTGTGCTGACAACCCATATCTTCACACATAATTTTGAACAGTCTTGATTGTAATGGTCGAGTTTTTATATAATTAATAATCTGTACTGCTTCATCCAACACATTTTTAAGAGAGGGAGAAATATTCTTAACTACCAGAGCGTAGTTTTCCAGTGGTAAAAGCTGAGCGGCAGCGGAGGACGCGGGAGAGGGATCTTGGGTTGATCGGGCAGAAGCGGGACAAGCAGCTGTTGCTGCTGCTAGGTCCGGTGGTAAAAGCAGAGCGGCAGCGGGGGACGTGGGAGAGGGATCTTGGGTTGATCGGGCAGAAGTGTGACAAGCAGATGTTGCTGCTGCTAGGTCCGGTGGTAAAAGCAGAGCGGCAGCGGGGGATGCGGGAGATGTCTGAACGGGGAGCGGGGAAGGAGCCAGCGTCTTTGCGCGCCGGGCTCCTCTGTCTCTTTATGGGCGGGGGGAGGGGAGGATTTGGGTTCTCGCGGAACCCTAACGTTCGCTTCGCGGAACCCCAGGGTTCCGCGGAGCACCATTTGGGAAACACTGATCTAGGGTGTGCAGTAGTGTCTCTTAAATGGAGGTATGAGGCTTAAGGAAAAATACCGAAAGAACAATGGGTTCGTTAATATGAAACTGAGAAAAAACCTTAGGAATGAAAGCTGGGTGTGGTTGTAATATTACACTATGCTTGGCAAAAACAGTGTATGGTGGTACTGCCATCAGGGCCACCAGTGCGCTGACCCTACAGGCTGAAGTAATTGTCAATAGAAAAATAACCTTTATTGTAATCATTGGAAGAGCTTGAAAGGTGGTTTAGTGAGGGTGTCCAGAACTAGATTCAAGTCCCGTGGAGATGGTGGAAGCCTGTGGGGAGGGTTGAGGTTGGTTAACCCCTTGAGGAAGTGCTTAGCAGTAGAGTGTGAGAATATAGACGTGCCATCCACAGGTTGACAGAAGGCAGTAATAACTACCAAGTGCACTTTTAAAGATGATATAGCTAATCCAGAGTGGCAAAAGGACAGGATATATTCGAGGATTTCATACAGAGGTACCATATAAGGATCTACCCATTTGTTAGTGCACTAAGAAACAAATCTGCACCACTTATGCGTGTAGGTTGTTCTTGTCGTGTTCCTCCTGCTGTGTATTAGGATTTGTTTGACCAGAGAGGAGCAGAGGTTCTTAGCATTGGAGAACCAGTGAGGAGCCATGCTGTCAAGCGGAGAACGTGATGCTGTGAGTGGAGAAGGGTCCTGTGGTTCTGGGTCAGTAGGCTGGGGAGGTTGGAAAGGGAAAAGCTAATAGAAAAGACATTTGATAAAGAAAGAGAAACCCCGGCTGGCGAGCCCATGATGGCTCTACAAGAATTATTTTGGCTCTGTCCCTTTTCTCTAGGACTCTGGAAATGAGCATGGTGGGCGGAAAGGTGTAAAGTAGTGGACCTGTCCCAACTGAGAAGAAAGGCGTCTTTCAGAGAATTTCTGCCAATCCCAGCTCTGGAACAGTACTGTCAACATTTTGAGTTTTTCTGGGAAGCAAAGAGATCTATTTGTGGAAAACCCCGGAGACAGAAGATGTGCCAGAGAACGTCTTCCGTTTGTGATTTGGTGCAAATTGTCTGCTTAACGTCATGGTCACCAACCCGTCGATCGGGATCGACTGGTTGATCGGGAGGGCTCAACCAGTCAATTGCGAGGTGTTTGGGTGCCCCCCATTTCCTGCCACCCCCAAGAAGCCCCACTATCTACCTTCAGCGACAATGGAGGTAGTGCCGGCTTCCTGTGGGGTAGAAGGAAGTCCAGCAGCTGCATGCCACTTCCAGGGTTTCAGGAAGTGCGCTGGTTGCTCTCCCTCCCCCAAACAGCAGGCACAGTACCACAACCCAGATCTGAGACATGCTGGGGACTTGCTGCGGGGTGAGGGTTAGGAGTCCCCAGAGGAAGCCCATGATGGGGCTTCCTTCCTCAGAGGGGGAGGGGGAGGAGTCCCATGAGGAGTCACATGCAGGGGCTTCCCTCCTCTGCGGGGGGGAGAGGGTTTAGGAGCCCCCAGAGGAGGCGTACACCGGGGCTTCCCTCCTTTGTGGAGGGTGGTAGTGGAGAGGGGAGGAATCCCCAGAGGAAGTGCACTCCAGAGCTTCCCTCCTCTGCGGGGGGGCGGAGGCAGGAGGAGTCCTGGGAGGAGGTGCATGCCGGGGCTTTCCTCCTCTGTGGGGAGGACAGGGTGGCGGGCAGGAAGGAGTCCTGGGAGGAGGTGTGTGCTGGGGCTTCCCTTCTCTGCAGGGGGTGGAGGTTAGGAGTCCCCAGAGGAGACACGTATTGGAGACTCCCTGTCCCCAGCCCCCACTGGCACCCTGTCCCCTGCTCCAGTGCCCACTGGCACCCTGGCTCTGCTCCAGCACCCTGTCCCCTGCCCCAGTACCCACTAGCACCCTTCCTCAATACCATGGCCGCTGCTCCCACCAACACAGTTGGGGCTACATTAGTGAGGCTTGGGGTTTTTTGGAGGAGTTATTTTTTTGCATCTCACTTGTGTGGCCCCAACTGACTTTTCTGTGGGTCAGTGACCTCTGACTCAAAACAGGTTCCTCACCCTTCTCATAAATAAAGACAATGCTGAAACTTTTTGTGTTTGACATAATATTTTATTTAAAAATGAAGTCTGGACAACAAATACCCAATTGGGGACAAGACTCCATTTGGCCGCAGCATCATAACACTCCTGCACACACACATCATAACACTCCTGCACACACACTCTAGATCTCAGCCTATCATGAGCCTTTCCCAGGCATCTGATACATACTGAATGGCTATCCAATGCTGGCATGGCCTCACAACATGTGTCACATTTTTTAAAATCCGGTGAACCCAGCATAGTAGGAGGGGAACTATCGGGAGTTCACCTCCATCTCTGTAACTTCAGTCCTTTCTTTCCTTATCTTTTTTTTTAAAACCTACCTCAGAAAAGTGGGGAAACCATTTTTTAGGGGTTTTTTTATGATTAACTATAACTAACTATTATGGTAAAAACTATGAACCTTGTATAGGAAACAGGAAACTAACAGAATTCTTAATTTTGTGATCAACTGTTGAGGAGAAGAGCTTGTTCTGCCTCTATCTGAGGGCAGCAACTAAGGAACTGGCAGGACCCAGACCTTGTGCACGAGAGAAAGGACTCAAATGTCGCGAGGCGCTGACCGTGCATGTGAGGTCCAACTGACTACTGCTATTGAAGACTCCAATCTGCGGCGCCAGGACGAGCCCAACACCCACAGGGACATCACTCGAAGAAGAAATAATGCTCTACCCACAAAAATAAGTTAACTTCATATAAATCAGGAGCGGGCAATAATTTTGCGGGGGGGGGGGGGCTCTTAATGAACTTTAATGAACTTTGGTTCATGGTCACAGGCCAGCTCCACTTCCCACCCCGGAAGGCATGAGGTCTCAGGCGGTTCCCTCTAGGCACCATATGCCCTTGGCGCAGAAGAGGGGCGGGGGGACTTCACGCGCTCTCCAGGCTAATCAGGACCTAGGGGTGGGGGGTGTATGTGAAGTCATTTGCTGTTCAAAATGGCTGGTGGCTGCCTCTAAGTGCCATGCACCCCTGGCTGGGGAGGAAGCCACTAGTCACTTTGAAGAGTGAATGACTTTGCACACTCCTCCACCCCCAGATCTTGGATTGGCCGAGGGGCAGGGGATCGGCAGGGTGGGCCACAGGCTGGATCAAATGGCTTGGTGGGCCGGATTCAGGGTGGGCCACATCTTACCCAATCCTGATATAAATAAATCCTGCTGAATTGTCCATACTTTGAAAACAGAAATAGGGACATAGATTTCCCAAACTCCAATATCTTCCATTAAATCAATCTGGAATCTGTAGTACTTTACCAAGTAATGGAAAATGAAACTTTCAGGACGGTATTTGCTTCTTACCTCCATTGTGCCATTGACAATTTGGGTTCCAATTGTGAAGAATTCAGGAGCAAATTCGTTATTTCTAAGGTAAAAAGCTACTATGGTAGAGAAAATACGGACCATAGTTTCATCACTAAAGGAGTTAATGGTGCAAATGTTGAAATGTCGCAGAAAACGAGATGTAACAGGATTTCTTCCACCTCCTGGAGGTCCCATAGCAGCTAGCAATTGTATGTCAACCAGTGTAATTTTATTTGTGTCCTTTAAATCATACCTTTAAAACAAATTACAATGTGATATTTAGCTAATTACAGATACAACAAGGCAGTCGTAATGCAAGTAGTCTGATATATCTGTAATAGTACAGAGTATTTTAGATATACTTTACACCCGAATTCTACAAAGACAGCCATGCAGATGGACCCTTGAGGTGACTTCTATGAAACTTCAAATGGGGTCATGAACACATATACATGTTTTGCTTTGAAGCACTGAGGAAGCCAGTAGTTTCGTGTGAAATTAAAATTAATTTCACACACTAAGTTTGCAAAGGGATCATGTGCATGTCTTGGGCAAATTCATTTAAAATTTTGAGCAAAACTTCACAAACATTTTTTGCAGTGTTTGTCCACCCGAAGCTTTTATTCCAAAATAAAACATTGCGCATCTACACTGCAAGGCATTATTTCGAAATTATGTCGAGCTGGAGAACTTCTTACTCTGACTCATGGTAACCTTCATTTCATGAGGAGTAAGGAAAGTCGAAGGAAGGGCGTTCTTCCTTCAACTTCCTGCAGTGTATGAAGCGCCAAAAGCCAAATTAAGCTATTTTGATGTAAGTTAGGCAATTGACGTAGGTGAAGTTGTGTAGACGTGCCATAAGACTATTGTGCAGGTTGCTAATTTTTCAATTTGTTTGCTGGTCTGAAAAAACTGTTTTTTATCAAACAAAGTATTTTGTTCCACCAGAAATGAAATATTTTATACCTATATCATGATTTTTTAAAAGGAATTTAAGTCCTTAACAGACAAAATGAATGACTATTAGGAGTACAGTCACTAGGTCTGCAGTGAGGTTGGACTCAACCTTCAGACCCTCTTTACAGCCTAGCATGCTCACATGTTGGAACTATTTTACAATATGTACAAATTTAAGAGAATCCTGGAGGCCATGATTAACTGGCAGGTGAAACTGAAGAATAACTAATTCAGCAACTGGATCTCTGGATGTAAATTAGACATATCAAAATTGCAAATGAAGCTGGGATTTAAATTTCCCATGCTTCATTTGCATAATGGCGTTGTGGCATTCTTTCGAAAAATGCTATTTCAAAAGTGAAACCGCAGTCTAGATGCAGTTCTTTCTAAAAGAAAAGCCTTTTTTGAAAGATCCCATGCTCCTCAATGAGAAAAAGGCTTTTATTTTAGAAAGAACTGCGTCTAGACCATGGTTTCACTTTCAAAATAGTGTTTTTTGAAAGAACACTGTGACATTTCGAAAGAGGGATGTAGTTTAGATATACCCCTTAGTGTATAACTAAAAGGCAATACAAAGATTATTTAAAGTGTAAGTAATTTTAAAAAGGCAATAGTGCCTGATAAAATATAAATAATATTCGATTTAAGAGAACATGTCTGAAAATTAAATTAAAGTTAATTAATGATATTAATAATAATGGCAAAATTATCCACTTAATTACTGAAAGTGTATTTACTATAAGCTATCTTGAATAATTACCAAATTCCATGGTCAAAAAACTGTCTTAAAAGTTCAATAGGAGGCTGAGCTCCATATTTCTCCAATGCAGGCATATTCATATCATCAACAAAGATGACACACTTCTTTCCCATAGGAGGTCCAAATACTCCTTTGCGTCTTTTGTCCAGCCTCGCCATAATTATGTTCTAAAAAGCAAAATGGGACGACTTAAAAAATAGATTTAATATGCAGCTCGATATATTGCATAATGGAAAATAGTGCACTGAAACACTTCACGGCTTTTATAATTAAGAAGATGCTAAATTGGAAAATATGTGTGTGAATTTTGTGACAGATCCAGACTAGCTGATTGCTGCACACTAATGGAGGGAAGATATGCCAGGGCCTGGGTGAACAGTTTTCTCTTCCCGGAATATACAGGGCCGAGTTTAGAGGATCATAATCAGGCAGGCACCAGGGGCAATTAGAGCTTACTAGAGGATTTTAAAATTAAAACAATACCAGGCAAGCATCCGGGGGCAATTAGAGTTTACTGGAATATTTTAAAATTAAAACAAAACAAAACCCAATTTCACTTATATGCAGTTTAGCCACATGCTCATTCTTCATTATAAGGATTAGCTGTGTTGAATCATAATACATTATTTCTGGAACGTTTATTGTTTTTCATTTTTTTCCACAGCTGGGAATTTTTATTTATTGATCCTAGATTTCTAAAATCAAGTTTAGCTCACATCTCTGAACTCACACAGACATATGAAAAGAAACAGAAAAAATTGTTTGACAAATATCAAATAAACAATAAGAAGTTTAACCCCAATTAAACCAAGCCATACACTTATCTACTAAGGTGACAACCTCAGTGATCAGATGCTCTTTACACTATACCCTGAACACAAGCTCTGAGACCAAAAGGAGATGTGAATTCCAGGGCAGCAGTAAAAAAAAAAAAATTGATATTTTATTTTTAAGCATTTCATTGATATAAAATGGTTCCAGAAACCATTATTTCTATAAAAATGTATTACTATAAAAATCACACAAATGTATCTTGATATGACTGAGCAAAATCGTATCCGCTCAAATTCCAAGTAAATATACATCTCTGTCTATATAATCTTATTTTAATTAATGTAAACCAGCTGTTTCTACCTACCTGGATCTGATTGGCACTAGTCCGGGCTGAAAAATTAATAAAGAATGGAAAGTATCTTTCCTTTTCCAAGTTGTTCATTAACTTATCCTTCACATATGCAGACTTCCCAGTACCTGTAGGTCCCACAAAAAGCAATGGTCTTTGCAAAAAAAAAAATAATAATAATAATCAGTAAATCAAAGACAAAATAGTAGATACAACATACACCCAGTTAAACTAAAACTGAAATACTGAACAAAGTTGATCTACTTGTAAATATGTATAAACCACTAAAACACCAAAATGTTAAAAAGTATATTAAATGTTATTCTTAGTTAGGGTGACTCTACACCGCACCCTAAACTCAAAGTAAGATATGCAATTTCCATAATCCTATATAAAATCTATTTCGCAATAGCTTATTTTGAAAATTGGCGTGTCTACCCAGCGCCAAATTTCAAAATAATGTGCTATTTCAAGACATCACTTAATAAGGGATGCCAACATAGCACGCCCGTTATTTAAAAAAATATTTCAAAACAACAGGCAGCTTGTGTAGATCCCTCCGGTATCCTGTGTAGACATACCCTTAGATGGCAGCCGGGAGGAGGGAGGGGTTATAGATGTGATTTTATAATCTTCAGCAACTCACTAATGAAATATTTTAAAGCAAATTTTAAACTAAAGTCTTGTAGACTACCACAGTAAATTAAAAAACTGACAGTATATACCTGGAGTTGGCAAATGCCTGTTAAATGGCTTCAATACCCACTTGAATGGATCTTTCAAAGGTTAAATGTTCCGCTAATAAATCTGTCAGGCTTTTTCATTTTTAACTAGATTCTCTCAGGACAAAGCAGAGCCACAGAACAGGGAAAGGAAGAGGTGGATGGGTGGACATTAAGACCCAATGTTGCCCCAGATTTTTGGGTGCCCTATGTAGCTGCATATTCTGTGTAGGGGTAAGGATGGCACTTCTGGGGGCCTAATGCAGAAGTATTAAAATCAACAGAAAGACTCCATGGATTTCAGGAGTCTTTGAATAAAATTCTATATGAACTGTAACAAAATCATTCCTAGTTTGGCATGAAAAGAATGGTCTTACTTTCCATGGGTGATGCATAAGTCCATCAAATAGGTATATCGGATTGTATCCAAAGTTGGGACAATGATGTCTTGAATCTTAACATTTTTGTCATCGCTATATTTACTGCTTTTAATGGCTTCATTCCAATGCACCCAACGTCCTTTGCCTTTCAACTAAGAAGAAATATATTTTTCAATTACAATGGAAAACACAATGCTGACATATGTTCAAAAGGTTTTCTTTAGCACTACAATGGAAAACACAATGCTGACATATGTTCAAAAGGTTTTCTTTAGCACTTAACTATTTTACAAGTTAATGTAATATTGAGTATTTCAGATTATTTTATGTTTATTTTCCTCACTACAAGTGTTCCCTGTAAGCTGTGTACTTGAGCAGTCACCCAGGAGAGAGTTAACAGCTGCTCAGCTGATTAACAGAGCACACACAGTGCCCGTGGCCAGCATCATATGTTTCTATTGGTAGTGCACATCTGCACATGCTGTGGTACATATAACAAACATTATTCCACTCACTGGTGGGAAAAAATTACTCACTGCACTAGTAACGAGCAAACCTTAAAAGGAATGGACAGTCATTTTAGAAATGTATTGGATGTTCTGACCCCTTTCTTTCTCCTACCTCTTTACAACCCTCTTATCCAGGAAAATATTCACACACATGCTAAATTTAAGCATATGCTTAATCCGACTGAAGACAATATGTCTATAAATATGCTTAAGTTTAAGAATGTAGCTTCCCTCTATAGAAAACTCAAAAGTCCAAGGGCCTCAACTGCAGCTGAACTGAAATGCAACACAGTCTAGGCACACCTTATGTAAATTGGGTAGCCATTTTCTAAAAAGTTCTATTCAGAAAGTCAGTGCATTCTTCTAATAGAAAAACTAATTACGAAATAAAATATATCTTTATTGTCAACCAATAGTTGTTCATTTAGTCCCCTAAAGGCCCAATCCTGCTTCCAATAGAGTCGGTTAATCCTGCCGCCAATGAATTCTAAGAAGCTAACATTTCCACCTAGATGAATTCTTCCCTCACTTATAGTTTTAAGGATCTATTTGAACCACACTAAAAATGAGTAATCAGTAAATTTCATACCTCATACATATAGTCATAGACCAAGCCTTTCTCATCAAAGGGACAGTCCCATTTACCTACAGCTGGTGGCACTGGATGAGCCTCAGATTTTCCTGCTAAAACATCCCTCGTAAAGTTATCAAAAAGAACTCTGCTGTCACTGTCACAAGTTCCACCAATGGACCAAACCATGGAGAAAGCAAAACAAGCCTGTGAGGACAAGAAGATAAACAATTACCATTTAAAAATAACAACTATTGCATAATCTGATCAACAATATTTAATGGCATGGAATACTATTATGCTGAAAATTGCTAACTGTCATTGTAGGAGTCTTCAAGCCAAAGATAATCACGCATCTGGTTAAGGATAAGCAGAAGTAGTTAAGCCCTTTTTTGTAGTGACAGCTCTGGAAACAATTGAAGATACCACCCAATGCACTGAGCTGTATGATTTGAGGGACTATAACAGAGTTTAAAGAGAAGCTAGATAATTTCATGGAGGTTAGATCCATAAAAGGCTATTAGCCAGGGGATAGAAATGGTGTCCCTGGCCTCTGTTTGTGGAGATGGATGGCACGAGACAAATTGCTTGATCATTGTCTTCGGTCCACCCCCTCTGGGGCACCTGATGCTGGCCACTGTTGGCAGACAGGCTACTGGGCTAGATGGACCTTTGGTCTGACCCAGGATGGCCATTCCTATGTCTTCACTGTACACAATAAAGCTAGTAGCATATGTATCCGTTTATCTGTTTTAGAGGAGAAAGCCAGGGAACAAATCACACTTATCACTGTAGTATATAAGTGCCTGAATGTCAGCTTTCAGAGGCAGAGGTTCTTCCATACAGAATTCACTACAACCTGCATTACAAATAAAACATGATACCAAATCCCTGATGATTCTAAATGAATATGTGATGCTGCAGATAGTCTGAAGGGGTGAGATTCACTCCCCGTACATGAAGCTTGAGAATTCAGGCTCAACGTAAGTGAAGTGAAGGGATTTGAAATGTACTCCTTCACCAAGCCAGGACCTGGGCCAGGACTCAATGCTGCTCCAATGAAACAACCCTTCGTATTAACTGTGTGAAGCATAATGTAGAACCCACTCACAGACCACCTCCAAAGTGGCAAATGCAGTTATACCTGCACATCATTCCTTTCCCAACATACAATCATGGCTTTAGCTAGCTGTTTGGTCTAATTACAACATAAATTTGGTAAAACCAACATTTTCTAAATTAATTGACAATAGTTGGAAAATGGTTGAAATATAGCTGTGTAAGTAATTACTAATCCATTATCACTAGAATGTCTGAGCACCTCCCAAGTTTTAGAAAAGTAGCAACAAAACAGTCTCTCACTTTCTTCCTTCATTTACCAAATCGAAGTGAACTTGACTAATTAGCGTGTGTGTGTGTGTGTGTGTGTGTGCAATGCACTTATTGCAAGAAAGTCAAGATGAAGAGATTAATTTTGCAAAAGACCTATTATCAATTAATTCCTCTTTTCCTTTTTTAAATATATCTAGTAAAAGACTAACCATAATCCATGTGTGGATATTTTTGTTTGTAGGATCCTTTTGCACAGTTTGAAAAAGTAACATTTCAAAAAGTCGAGTGAGAGACACTACAGCATTGCTGTTACTTGTGGAAACCAGCTCCTACAAGACACAAAGAATGGAAAATGATGAATATCACAGTATTAAATACTTCTCACAAATTTTAGTATATCTTTTGGGAAAACAACCTTATATTATGAGAGTCCATTTGTTCAAGAACTCCTCCCAAAAAGTAAGAGCTAGAATCACCAAATTTGGTATGCAGCTTCCTCTAATCTGAACTTAAATCAAGGTCAGGGTTTGGTTGTGCCAGGACAACTGGAAGCTCTGGGAATGAGACTATTTTCTATAACAGGGAAAGGGAAGGGCAGAGAGAGAAGGGACACAATACTGAGAGTGGCCACTGGGGGCAGCAAGTCTGCAAGGGTGAGCTACACTGCAGAGAGTCACTGGGGGCAGCTGTACCACCAAGAAAGTGTCCAGCATAGCTGGGGATCCACCATCTTGCCTGACAACAGACCAGGTAAGTAGTCCCTCTGCCCCAAATTCTTTCCCCCCAGCCCTTGGCCTCAGTGCTGAGGAGAGACAGAAGGCCCCTAGCCCTGAGTACCTTCTCACCACCCAACCCTCATTTTCTCACTCCCCCATGTACCCAGCCTCCTGCCCTGCTCCCCCCACCCCACATCCACCTCCTGCCCTGCTCCCGCCACCCTGCTCCCCCCATCCCACATCCACCTGCCCTGAAGCACCCAGGCAATGCCTAGTAAGTTTTCTAGTTAAATTATATATTGGCTCCAAAGAAAGGATTTACACTGTTTTTCTTTTATTTTTAATGGCAAAATCCTTTTCTCTACTTCTGTCCCTAAAAAGTTACCTCTTCATCTGTAATATTGACTCTGACAATAATGCACCTTTCCAAAATTAGGCATAATATATACAATGCTATAGATTCAGCATTGGGAGCACCACTTATTGTATTGCATATTGGGCATCACATATACTATTTTTCCTAAGATAAAATAATCCTTTTTCCTCCTCTCAAACTTCTGGTGAAAACTTTTTTCACTCATTACATTACTGGTTAGATTTTATCTGCAAATTGTACCTAATATTCTTAGTCACATTTTCCAAATGTGCTAAAATAGTTGTCCTCTCAAAATCAAGTGCAAATCTATTGCATTTGCAAAAACCTGCCACTACCATCAGTAATTGTTCTTTCATAGGACACGGAGAATGGAATGGAAACAGCAACATAATTATTTTGGTGAAAATAAACACACAAAAAATACCTTGCATTGTTGTTTACGAAATCTTAAGGCTGGTGGTATCAACCAGTTAAAAAGTTCTTGCAGAAGATCTTGCTGATCCTTTTGTTTTAGGGCTTCGGGTAAGCTGTTCATCCAAGAGGTTACAAGAGGCATCCAGCCTAGCTGTAATGGCTCCAAATAAATCATGCCACAGCGACTGACTGTAGCTGGCTAAAGAAGAATAGTAAATTTAGACCCTATCCACGCATCATTATATATGTATAATTGTGCAATTGTGGATAATGTTTTAACTGACTACTAAACTTACTGAAGCCTGGGAAAGGTCCATTGTTTCAAAGATCAGACTCATCTGAGCAGACATTTGAATGATTTCCCCACTCATCAAACAAAGCTAAATATGAAGAAGAGTTCATTTAACACACACAGTTATGAATATTAGCAAAATCTTATACAACGATCTATTTCAATTGTAAATTAATATGTTTCGATTGCTGGATGATCTCCACATCAAAATGAGTGAAGTTAACTATAGTAAATGGAAGCTTCAGGGAGTAGCCGAGTTAATCTGTACAGGATAAACTTAAAAAACAAATACTGGCCAGGTAGCACGTTACAGACTAACAAAACATGTAGCTGGCATCATGAGCTTTCGTGGGCACAGCCCACTTATTCAGATGACCAGGGTTTTGAGGTTAGGATGTGCAGACCCAAAATAAATAAGGGAGAAGGGGGAAGGAAAAAAAGAAAGAGGGCCAGGAAACAAGCAGCAGAGGTTATTACAAAAATCAAAGGGAAAAACAGGAAGGCAGAATAGGCAATCAGTAAGTACCTAAAGATTGGTGATAGAGATGCAGCCGTGTTAGTCTTTAAAGTGCATAGTTCTGTCTTTTGTTTTATCTAAAGATTGGATAGTTAAAACAAAGCAGATAAGGATCAAAGTCAATAGATGGGGGGGGGGGAGATACTACCACAAGAATCTACATAAAGAGCTGTTTGCACCTTCATTGAATGTTAGGTTGTGCAAACAGCTCTTTATGTAGATTCTTGTGTTAGTTTCCCCCTTATCTATTGACTTAGATCGTTACTGCTTCTCCCTTCTCCCCTATTTATTTTGGGTCTGCACATCCTAAACTCAAAACTCTGGTCATCTGAAAAAGTGGGCTGTGCCCATGAAAGTTCATGATACCATCTACATGTTTTTTAGTCTATAAAGTGTACCAGACCAGTTTTTGTTTTTTAAGTTCATAGTAAATGGGAAAGACTAACCATTACCCATCACAACAACAATCATTTGAAACAGTGAGCAATTTCTATTCGCTTTGGGCCAAATTCTATGATTTCTCCACTCAAATCATTTGTCTATTAAATGTGGAAATAGGAATTGTAGTTGTAGTATACAGGACTCAAACAATTTTTAGAACCTGCTAGAAGAGGAAATCACAGGCAAAGAATAAATATCGGACCTCATTTTTCTCACTTATACCAGTTTTAAACTAATTAATATATTAACTTAAGTGGAGTTACTTCTTATTTACACTGATATAAGAAAAGAACCAAACCAATTACCCACTGGGTGCATCTAGACTGGCAAGATTTTGCACAAAAGTGGCTGCTTTTGCGCAAAAACTTGCCTCCTGTCTACACTGGCCGCGAGAATTTGCGCAAGAGCACTGATGTTCTAATGTAAGAAATCAGTGCTTCTTGCACAAATACTTTGACGCTCCCACTCAGGAATAAGCCCTCTTGAACAAGAATACTTGCGCAAGAGGGCCAGTGTAGAGAGGAACCTTAATTTCTTGCGCAAGAAAGCCCGATGGCTAAAATGGCCATCGGAGCTTTCTTGCGCAAAAGTGTGTCTATACTGGGCACGGATGCTTTTGCGCAAAAGCAAATATTTTGCGCAAATGCACTTGCCAATATAGACGCTCTCTTGCGCAAATACTTTTAACAGAAAAACTTTTCTGTTAAAAGTATTTGCGCAAAATCATGCCAGTGGAGAGGCAGCCTTTCTGTAAGTTTTACAAAATAAGTTTTACACAATTATCTTTCAAAACAAAAATATTAATGAAAATATTAATAAACTAGGATAAACTCGTGCTTCAAACTACAGAATGTCAAGTTTTTCCAGGAAAACCCCATGTCTCTGAAGTCAGGCACGCAAAAATATAAAAAAACCTGAGGACCATATTTTAAATTTGAGGCTGTGAGGTCTTGCAAAGAAGAATCATTATTAAATTTCAAGTATTATTGCTACAATTGCTGTTTTCTTTTATATGTAGTATTATGTTTCTTAGGTGGCACAGCATTTTCTTTAGACATTTATGTTTTACCTTTTTGTTGTCATCCAGCACTGTGTTCATACTCTCTATCCACAGAGTATCAATAGGACCATCAAAAACAACCCATTTACGGTCTGGTGACTCAGATAAAGCAAATTCTCGGAAAGTGTTGGCAACAATACCATCTGTCCACTAAACCAGGAAAAAAATGGTAAAGGGAAGTTTTAAAAATACTAAATCTAAACTTAATGAGACTACACATATGCTTAGATGCTTTGCTGGATCAGGGCTCTACTTAGCTCAAGTTAATGAACAAACAGAAGAGCTAAGTAAAAACACTGACAAGTGTTAAGAACTATTATAAATACTACTGATCCTTTGTCAAGCAGTAGTTGAATTCAGGACTTTGCAAGTCTCAGTTTTCCATCTGGAACAGAAACTGGCGACAAAAAAAAACAGATTTTTTGTGTGTGTAATTTGCTTGTGTACAAAATATACACAAGTCTTGTTTCCTCAGAAAAAAAGGTGGTAATGAAGAGCACACGGGCAACTCCCTCTTGCACAAAAGGTGAAATAATGCACCTCTGTCCTGTTTCCAAAAACTGCCATGCTAATTGCTCATGTCTCTTTATGGGAAATGTCCAGCACAGGTACTCATTACAAAGGGGATACAGTTCTCTAATAAACAGGAGTTGGAAGAGGATTTAGACAGGAAGGACTCCTATAAAGAAGATGGGGAAAGTGGGGTTGGAGCTCCTAATGTTTGGTACAGTAGAGACAACATCCCGTTTTTCCAGAACTATTAGCCTTCTCACAAGGGGAAGGGAGCAACATTCCAAAAATGGACAGGGACCAGGCTGGGAAGGGGGAGGGCTGATGGAAACCCTCCCAAATAGGTAGAACTGATTAAGTAATGAATGACAACCTGAACTGTATGATTTGCTTCCTGGTATTCACAGATAAATTATGTGAATAAATTTGTAGCTTAATTAAACCACATCCACAGCATCTTGTTTTTCCTCCTGTGTGGCTATGAAAAACTAGTTATCTTGCACTTCCTGAATCTCCCAAAGTCTCATGAAAATTTCCCTACTTCACAGAGAGTCTCCTCTTCCTCAGTTTTACATTAAGACAACCCTCAGAGCTATGAATACCAGAGGAACAAAGGTTGTCCATAACTCTGAAACATTTGTAACTCTGAATAAACGTAATGGTTGTTCTTTCAGTTTGCAACTGAACACCAACTTAATATAGCTTTCAAACTTTACTAAGCAGAATTAAAATGCTGCTTTCACTCCCTTTTCTAGTAATTTATGTTTAACACAATCATGTACTGTATTTGGGTGGGGTTTTTTGTATTTGTTTCTGTTGCTGCCTGATTGCATACTTGTAGTTCCAAATGATTTGTGTGCTTGACTAGTCAGTTCATAACTCTGGTGTCATAACTATGACTTTACTGGAAAGCTATAGGCCAAATGTTTGTCTACATAGTTTTTGTACTGCTTTAATTATACCAGTACAGAAAATCATATAGTTTAACTATAACGTGAATAGTTATATTAGTATAAATGCACTTATATCACTATCACTCAAAACCCATATAAGCACCCGTATACTGATATATCCGCTTCCACATTAGGGGCTGTACTGAGTTAACTACAGTGAAATACAAATCATGAGTATAGCCAAAAAAGTTAAAGCAGTACAAAAAACTGTGTAGTCCATACCCACAGCTGCTCATGCAGACCATGTGGCTCTGAAAGATAAGCCTGGAGGTCTATCCTCCTTCAGTGCAGGAACCTCAGCATCTCTATTGTTATATACAGAAGAGCAATTTAATTCACACATTACGTTCTGCATAAAGTTATAGCATTGCATCTCTTGCTCTTTTTTTGTAGGGAGTTTCATACTGAGGGTTTATATATCAATGACCTTTACCTGCAAACTATTAGCACCTTTTGCCATAACAATGTATCTTTACATTTGGTCCATTTATTCAGAAATGTAAGAATTTCTGTTCTCAGGGTAATCTTCACAGGTAATCTCTGGTAAAATCTTCACATTTGTTAATGTGAGTGACCAACACCTGGGTATGAGCACACAAATCAGGCTAGCCTGAATGTGAGCAGCCACACAGCAAAGCCACAGCCAAATTACTGTGTCCTCACTAGTAATGCTGTCCTCCCCCAGTCAGTGTAAGGTGGTCAGATTTCTGGGGGCATCTCCCATGGCTATTGGTGATCCTGTGAATTGAGTAAATTGTGGAACAAAAGGAAGTTACTCACCCTGTGCAGTAATGATTGTTCTTAGAGGTGTATGTCCCTATGGTGATGGGACATCCAGGAGCCTCAGATTGAAGCTTTTTTGTGCAGTTGTCAGCAGGCCACACATACACAGAGAGCACCTTGTGCTGCTCTTGCTTCAGCACCCCGTGCACATGGCCCAACCCCCCTTCCTCGCTTATGTCCAAGTAACTAAGACTCTGAATAGAGGGGAGGAATGGAGGGTTGCAGAGCATCCATGGGAACACACACCTCGAAGAACAGTCATTACTGCACAGTGTGAGTAACTTCCTTTTCTTCTTCAGGTGATGTCCTCATGGATTCTCCATTGTTGGTGACTATAAAGCAGTACACAACATAGATGATGAGAAATGGAGTCACTGCTTGGTGGCTAAAGATAGGACTGCTGTAGCCACCACTGTAACTGTTGCCAGTTGAGGCATTATTGCGTAGTGCCTGGCAAAGGTGTGGTCCAATGACTAAGTGGCTACTTGGTAAATGTCCTTAAAGGCCATGTTGCTTAGAAAAGTCATGGAGGTTGCAATAGAATGGGTGGAATGTGCCTTTGGTGGGACTGTCAATGGTTTGTTGCAAAGGAAATGGCACCCAAGTATACATGATGATATCCATCTGGAGATACGTTGCACAGAAATTGGTGCGCCCTTCTAATGTGCTTTGATGGATATGAAGAGGTGTGGAGACTTCTGTAATGATTGTGTCCTATCTATATAAAAGTCCAGAGCCCTGCGAATATCCAGGGTATGGAGCATAGCATCCCTGGGGGATGTGAGAGGCTTGGGAAAAAATGTTGGTAATACTATGGGCTCGTTGACATAGAATGCTGTGCTGATCTTGGGTAGAAATGTTGGGTGTGGTTGAAAGGTCACTCTGTCCTTGGTGAAGACCATATATGGTAGTCTGACCATCAGGGCTCCTATCTCGTTCACCCTCTTTGTCGAGATAATAGCTGTCAAGAATAGCACCTTCATTAGAGTGGGAAAGTCACCATGGGCTCAAAGGGAAGTCTCATGAAACAGTCTAGAACCAAGTTCAAGTCCCAGGTAGGGGCTGGAGCTCTATGCAAAGGGTAAAGGTTCTGAGGCCTTTCAGGAACCTCCTGGGTATGGACTGTGTGAAGATGGATGATCCATCTATTCATTCGTGGAATGTCACTATTGCTGCAAGATGTACCTTGACAGAGTAGATTGATTGAAAGCGGACAGGGGGCTGCAGACAGGGGAGTTTAAGAGGGAGAGCAAGAGATCCTGCTGCTGAACAGGCTACCAGGTGAGAGTACTAGCTTTCGGTGTGAGTGAGTTTGCTCGACTGTTTGAATTTTGATTCTGATTTCAAGTGATTTCAGTTTCAGTTACTGTGGCAGTTGGGGTTGTGTGTCTGGGAGTGTTTGATCCTTTGTTCCCTTGATTGCCTTTGATCAGCCTCAGGATCAGCCTTCCCCTGTGTGACTAACGAGGGGGTAGGCCTGACATAGGAGAGCAGGCTTTAAAGGCCAGAGGCAGAGTGACCAGGGGAGCGAAGTGGACAGGGGGCTGCAGACAGAGAGTTTGAAAGAGGGAGGCCTACTATGGTCGGGAAGACCTGCAACACCTGTGCCAGCATTGCTTCTGTCTCCTCCACCTATGCCTGTAGCCAGACAGACCACTGACCATGGAAGCCTCTACCCAGATCCTGGTGTGGTTTTGCAGGGACTGTGGCTTGCAATTCTCACTTACTGAAATCGAGGCTGAGGGGACCATCCAATGTGAAAGGTGCCTGCTGGTAGAATCTCTCAAGAAGCAAGTGGGAGAGCTACAGGAGGAGGTGGCTAGGCTGAGGAGCATCCAAATCCAGGAGCAATTCCTGGACAGTATTCATGTGGAGACAGCTGAGGTAGCTGTTCTACTACATAAGACCGCTGACATACCACTGGTGGAGGAGGAGATGGCTCGGGGGTGGGGCACTGGCAGTTGGTCACTTTTGGCAGCAGGTGTGCTCCATCCCTGCTCCCAACCCTCCTACCGTGGTACTGGGAAACCGTTATGCTCTTCTTGATACAAGAGATAAGGAATCACCCCCTACATTTGAGGAGGAGAAGCCTTGTACCCCTAAGGCTGGAGATCTGCTGCCACCACTGTGAGGAGGAAACATAGGGTAGTGGTGGTCAGAGACTCTCTTCTGAGGGGGACGGAGGAGCCCATCTGTCACCCTGACATGTCATCTCAGGAGGTATGCTACCTGCCGGGGGCCCATATCCAAGACATTATAGAGGCACTGTCGAGGATTATCTGGCCTTCTGACTACTACCCCATGCTACTCATCCATGTGGACACTAATGATACTGTGAGGTGTGACACTGAGTGGATCAAGACTGACTACAGGATTCTGGGAGTACGGGTGAAGAAGTTTGGAGCACAGGTGGTATTCTCTTCAGTCCTTTCTGTCAAAGGTGTAGCCAGACATGAACCCCATCTTGTTTCTCCCCCCCCCCAGAGAGCAAGAGAAAGGCAGTCAGCCTTTGATGCTCTGGGAACGTAGGTGTGCTGCCTGTCCCTGACTCTACCATAAACAGAAACTAGACAGTAAATGGGCTAGCTGATGACCCGGAGCCTCCCGCAGCCCTGATGGCTAGTACCAGTAATTGACATGCCTGCACTGTCCCAGGAGAGGAATCTTCGCCCATCACATACCAGAGGTGCCCATTGTCTGCATTTTCCCAGGTGTGAATTATGCTTGGCACCCTTCGTGGGAAACTTGGCATTCAAAGCCATTTTTCCTAATTGGCCACTTGAGACCAGGAAGAAGCCTACGTGACCCAAGGGGTATAAAGAGGGGTTTAGTAGCCCACCCCATTTGAGCTGTTTCAATCATCTACACCTGCTGGCAGGTATTGATTGTCCCCCAAGGTCTGTGAGACGCCCAACCTCGCCCTACTTCTTCCCGAGGGACTGAGAGAAAGATGCTGGCCACGCCAAGTCTGGAACGCAGGGGTGAGAGCAGGAGTCACCAGCTAGGTGTCTATTTTGCATGCATTTAGTAAGAGCTCAGAGAACCAAAAAGGTTTCATGGTACCTGTAAGTGACTTATCAGTGTAATTTCTGTCCTGTCCTTTGTAGTGGCTGTGTTATCTGTAACACAGTAGTAGCATTTAACAGCTAAGTTTACCCTGTAACAATAAAATAGTAACTGTTTAAGCTTTAACCTGACTCCTTCAGTTGCTGTAACAGAACCAAGCACAATTTAAAAGAACTTCAGCTGGTCATAAGGGACAGGTATAGGAAGAGCTTGGGCGTTTTGGATTGTGTCACTCCCAGGTGACAGATCCGTTGGGGCATCTCTCAGTCTTCCCTAGACTGCCCGCTGCGAAGGGATCCTGTATCTTAGCAGCTGAAATCTGAGATGTAATAAGCTCTTCCTATAAACTCGGGGCATCTTGGCTGCCCTCTGCGACGGGACCCCGGTCCTAGCAGTAAAGTCACGGATGTTAAACTCTTCTCAGGGCACCCGTCAGTCTCACCTAGACTGCCCACTGCGATGGGACCTTGTGTCTCACCAGTTGAAGACTCGGGTGTAACACACACATGCACTGCCCTGACCATCGGCTGACAAAAGGTAGGGGCCTAGGCAGAGACAGATGCATCTTGGAGGTGAATGCCTGGCTGCAAAGATGGTGTCGCCAGGAGAGCTTTGGCTTCCTCAACCATGGGATGCTATTCCAGGAAGGACTGCTAAGCAGCAATGGGGATCACCTTTCAAGAAAAGGGAAGACTGTATTTGGATGCAGACTGGCTAACCTAGTGAGGAGGGCTTTAAACTAGGCTCGATGGGGGCAGGTGACCAAAGCCCACAGGTAAGTGAAGAACATGGAGACCTAGGAGATGAGTTGGAAATGGGAGGGAGTGTGGGCTATAATAGCAGAGAAAAAGAAGGAACAAGGCAGAACTAGGAGGCAAGATAAAGTCAGCATCTTAGATGCAAGAAGTATGGGTAATAAGCAGGAAGAGCTCGAAGTGCTAATAAATAAACACAACTATGACATCATTGATATCACAGCAACTTGATGGGATAATACACATGATTGGAATATTAGTATAGAAGGGTACAGCTTACTCAGGAAGGATAAGTGGGGAAAAAAAGGGAGGAGGTGTTGCCTTATATATTAAAAATGTATACACTTGGACTGAGGTGGAGATGGATGTAGGAGACAGATGTGATGAGAGTCTCTGGGTTAAGCTAAAAGGGGTAAAAAACAAAGGTGATGTCATGCTAGGGGTCAACTACTATCCAGGTGGAGGAGGAAAATGAGGCTTTTTTTAAACAACTAACAAAATCATCCACAGCACAGGATTTGGTGGTGATGGGAGATTTCAACTATCCAGACATATGTTGGGAAACTAACACAGTGGGGCACAGACTATACAATAAGTTCTTGGACTGCATTGAAGACAACTTTTTATTTCAGTACGTTGAAAAAGCTACTGAGAGAAAGCTGTTCTAGATCTGATTTTAACAAATAGAGAGGAACTGGCTGAGAATTTGAAAGTGGAAGGCAGCTTGGGTGAAAGTGATCATGAAATCATAGAGTTCACGATTCTAAGGATGGTAGAAGGGAGAACAGCAAAACAGAGAATGGATTTCAGGAAGGCAGATTTTGGTAAGCTTAGAGAGCTGGTAGGTAAGGTCCCATGGGAAGCAAGACTAAGGGGGAAAAAACTGAAGCGAGCTGGCAGTTTTTCAAAGGGGCACTATTAAGGGCCCCAAAACAAGCTATTCCGTTGCATAGGAAAGATAGAAAGTATGCCAAAAGACCACTTTGGCTTAACCAAGAGATCTTGCATGATCTAAAAATTAAAAAGGAGTCATAAAAAGTGGAAACTAGGACAAATTACAAAGGATGCATTATAAGCAAACAATACAGGTGTGCAGGGGCAAGATTAGAAAGGCATAGGCACAAAATGAGCTCAAACTAGCTGCAGACATAAAGGGAAACAAGAAGACATTGTATAAATATATTAGAAGCAAGAGGAAGACCCAGGACAGGATAGGCCCACTGCTCAGTGAAGAGGGAGAAACAGTAACAGGAAACTTAGAAATGACAAAAGTGCTTAATGACTTGTCCTTCATGAATAATTGATTTGTGTATGGGTTTTTTAGAGTGTGGGAGGTATTCCATGAGCTCAGAATTTTGGAATAGTTATTCAAATCACATTTCACTAGCAATGCAGAATAGTTAGCAAATCTTAGCTATAGTGTAGCCGAAGAGTATACATTTCCTCCAAATAGGTCTAGGGATAGGATAGGATAAGATAAGATAGGTATGAGGGCAAGGGTGAAGGAGGTTTCATTGCCAGAACAGATGGAGTTGTGGACCGTCTTGTACAGGTACCTTAGTGCTCCCATGGCGACCAGCAGGGAGGGTAGTGGGGTGGAGGATATGGACATTCTGAGTATGGGTGTCGTGATCTGTCTCGATGGTAGTAGAGATGTAGTAGGGGAGGAGAGCTGTGATGAGAAAACACTCCTCTGGTTGTTGTCAGCAAAGGCACCATGCTCAGAAAGTACGGGAAGCCTCATATATCATAGGAAGGTGCATGGTGATTATGGCATCGGGGAAGCCTCCCTGAAGGAAGAAGGAGAAGTGTGCTGTCTGCTGCTTATCTCGGGTGCCAGTGAGATGTGATATGCCTGGCTCCCATTCTGGTGAACAGAATGTGTCGATGCTGGGATCCCTGTATGGGGCAGCATTGACTCAGGTGCTTATAAGCTGGGGTTCAGTATGTGCCCTCTTTGTGCGATCCATTTAGCTGGTGGTGCCACATCTTTAAATATCGCCGGCACCAGTGTGGGCGCTTGCCGATTAGAGCCCTCTGGTGCAGATGCTGATCTCCTCAGTTCCAAGGCTGTATGAGATGCTACAGTATAGGTGTCAGTCTGTGACCTAGGCTCCATGGTGTCCAGTGTGTCCCCTTTGCTCACCCTGGGAGACGGGGTGGGGGACAATGATCTTGTTGGGGAGAGTCTCTTTTTCGACCACTTATGAGGTAGCAGGGAGGCAGCCCTTTTCCTAGGAGCCTGTCCTGGTGGCAGAGAGGATTGAAAGTCCTCATTGGGCTGAATACCTTTCTCAAATAAGTTCATGTGGAGCTAGAGCTCCCTGTGTTTTCTAGCTCCGACAGTGAAGCTGCAGCAGTGATCACATTTTGGGGGTACATGAGCTCCCCCTAAGCAGCTGAATGTTTGTCTGAGAAAGGCATTGGCTCACGGCATGTCTCACATTTCTTAAAGCCTGGTGAGCCTGGCATTATGGAGTCTGTGCAAGGCTCAAGCATTGTTGAAATGCCAATTGCCAAGTTTGCCAGTTTACACTTCTTATCTTCTTTTGCCTCCCTCTTTGTCTTTTCAGGGTTTTTTTCTTTTTCTTTGTTTTTTTTAAACAAGGGGAGAGAGCGGAGGGTAAAAGTGCTATATGACTGTTTGAAGTATGCTGGCACTGCAGCAATCCTGTTAGGAGCCAACAAGAAATTTCTATTTTCCACGAATCAGGTAAGGATATCTAGACTATCTCCGTGAGGAGAATGAAAGGCTGAAGAGAACAAAGAGCTCCTTTCACAACCAAGAGGACCTGGGGGGGGGGGCGGTCAGGCAATGCACGCGGGGCACCAAAGCAGGAGTGGCGCGAGGTGTTCCCCATGCATGTGCGGCCCGCTGACAACTGCTCAAAAAAGCTCCAGTCTGTGGCTCTGGGACATCCCATCACCAATACTGGAGCACCCACAGGAACATCACCTGCAGAAGAACTTGTCTGTCCTTCTTGGCATACCATTGGAAATCATGGAAGAGTATGGGAAGCAATCAACACTTGATTTAGCGTGCATCCTCAGTGCAGAGTAGGCAGATTACCAATGTAAGTGACAGGTTCTAGTCTATACCCCAGTCAGGCCAGCTAGCCTAGGTTTACATCATCACCAAACTTAGTTGAGAGAAGTGTGTGTGTGTGGATACGAAGGAGTTAGAGATAACATCTGAATAAGAGCACCCTTCAGCAAAGATATATATATATATACAGCTATGCAAAGCAATCAATGCCAACAGGATTTTACAAACATAACCAAATGAAGGAAAATGACCAATTGCTATACAATATTTTTTTAAATAGACATATGAAACACAATACCTCATGGGATATCATATCAAATTGTCCAAAGAGTTGACCCATAGTAATGGATTTTGGATTTACAGTTCTAAAAATTACTTTTTCTTCTTCACCATATCCACGTTCATTCATAAGGGTTAGTGTATCTGCCAACACCTGCAGAACTTTTGTCTTCCCAGAAAAAGGTTCTCCAACAAGCATAAAGCTATAGATAAAAGAAAAATATTAAAAATCTCAGCACTCTCAAATATAGACTTTATGGTACTGATCCAGTTGATTGGCCTCAATATGGACTAGTCATGCTTAAAATTAAACACATACTTAAGCATTTTGCTATATCGGATTCCTTATGTAGCAAAAATTACAGTTAGAAATGTATTACATCACTCATTAGGAATTATGTTTTTAGAAGGTCGACACAAAAGTGTATGTGCATTTTGCATGTTTACAATGTTACTCACATAAATCAGGTATTTTATATATCCAAAATAACCATTTAAGGAGTATAAATGGTAATTTGTGTATGCAAATACTTGATTTGCTCATGAAACTGCATATATTTGATCACCCAACTGGACTCTATGCAGCAGCAGGGATTTGCACATTTATTTAGTACATTTACAGTACAGTGCAAAATTGGGCTTAAAACACTCTCTAGTTTTATTTCTTTTCTAGGGAAAGGTTATCATAAAATTCTAGAACACAAAGATAGATAAGGAATTTGCACTAAAACATAAATCAAGTTATTTTCAATCACAATTCAAAACAAATTTGTTTATTTCATACCATTTTGGGGTATTTTAAAGGATTCGCTAGTTAATGTTTTTGCAGAGCGTTTTGGATATGCAAAGCCATACTTCAGCACTGAGTACTGTATATGTTTCTTGTGAGGTAGTACACACGTATTACCACCACATGTTTGCTGATCAAGAAAAAGGCAGGCACTAAAATGGCAGAGAACTGGTTGGCTAATATTTTAATACAGACAAGCTTTTACAGTTACAGCTCCTCTCCACAACTTGTGTCCAATCTGAAATGATTAAACAAGCAAAGCCTGCTATCAAATTCAAAGGGGAGCATTGGGACTGCAGAATCAAATACACCTGGCTTCAGAGATACCACTTTCTTGGGCAATAAATCTGCAATAAAAATTAAGATATCCCAAGGTACCAATATAAACATTCTGCAGTATGTAGTTACTGTTGCGTTTTCTATATTTGATTCAAATAATCATTGTTTGTCTTTCTTTAAAGTGGAAATAATTTCTTAGTCTATTTCCATAAACATTCTTTATTGCCTACTACACAAAACATAACTACTTGTGAAACAGGTTCTGGCAATCTTACCCATGTCTAACAATCATCATTTCATATGTCTGTATCATTTTCTCAATAAAAACTTTAACAGGCTGGACATTATTTATAACACAGCATTCATTGGCACATTCCAGAAAATCCTAAAAGGAAAACAAAATACATTTTTTGCATATGATAGCACTCTTTAAGAAAGAATATTGTCACGGTTACATATTAACATAGTAAATTTACAACCATTCTTAATAAAGCCATATAATTTTCTTCATGAACGATATGAACATGTATCTTTCCTCATTCTATATTCACATTATTGTCGAGAACAACTTCTACCACAGCATGTTTTAATACATTTGTGGATACCAATTCAGTTTAATTAATTACTAAATTCTCTTGGATAAAGCTAAAGAAAGACGAAGTTACTCACCTTAGTGCAGTAACAATGTTTCTTCGAGATGTGTGTCCCTGTGGGTGCTCCACTGTAGGTATCGGGCTCATCCCAGCACCACAGGTTGGCGATTTTCAATAGCCTTAGTCAGCCGGACTGCACATGTGCGGTCAGCATCTCGCGCTGCTCGTGCCCTTTGATCGTTGCGCGCGGTCTAGCTCCAGCCAGTTCCTCTCACCACTCGGTTAATTGCAATGAAAAAAAAGAGACAAAGCTCCAGAGCGGAGAGGAGGGCGGGACATGGAGCACTCACAGGGACACACATCTCAAAGAAATATCATTACTGGACCAAGGTGAGTAACTTCGCCTCCTTTTTCTTCGATTGCTGTCCCCGTGGGTGCTCCACTGTAGGTGACCACACAGTAGTATTCAGGATGTGCTCTGGAGTTAAGGTTTGTCCGTAATCAACAGTACTGCTGAAGCGACAGTGGAATCAGTGGCCAAGTGTTGTACGATCGCATAATGGTTCATGAATGTAGCATTAGATGACCAGGTAGCCATTCGACAGATGTCACTCAATGGGACTCCTCTCATGAAGGTTGTAGATGTAGCTACTGCTCTCATAGAGTGGGCTGTTGGTTGGGATTGGAGAGATTTATTATGACTAGCATAGCAGGTGGTGATGCATGTTACTATACGACTTGCAATAAGTCGGGTGGATAAAACATTGCCTTTGGATTGTTCTGCAATTGACACTATCAGCTGATCCATTTTGCACTACTCTCGGGTTCTGTCAATATAAAAAGCAAGGGTTTGACACATGTCGAGTGTATGGAGAAGAGCTTCTCACGAAGAAGAATGAGGTTTTGGATAAAATGATGACAATACGATAGGTTCATTGATATGAAACTTGGAACAAACTTTGGGAATAAAGGCAGGATGTAGACATAATATCACCGAGTCTTTGGTGAATGATGTAAATGGTGGTGTTGCCATCAAAGTGGCCAGTTCACTGACTGTATGTGCAGAAATAATTGCAAAGAGAAAAACCAATTTCACTGTGAGCATTCAAAGAGATGTTGTGGCCAACGGCTCAGACAGGGGATACGTTAGAGTATCTAACACTAAATCCAGGTTCCAGGAGGGTGGTGGTGGTCTACGTGGGGGATTAAGATTTGTCAAACCTTTTATGAATCTTCTAGTGATTGGGTTAGCAAAAATTGACATCCCCTCAATGGAACGATGGAAAGCATTGACTGCTGCTAAATGTACTTTCAACGAGGAAATAGAAAGGCCCGTTCGTTCCAGGTGAAGGACGTAATCGACGATTTGATAGAGGAGTGAGGCATATAGGTCAATCTGATTATCGCAACATCCGAGCACAAATCTTCACCATTTTGCAAGGTAAGTTGTTCATGTAGACTTCCTTTTGCTATGCGTTAAGACAGTTTTCACTAGCTCCGAGCAGAGATGCTCAGATGCCTTGAATCAGTCAGGAGCCAAGCCGTTAAAAGTACAGTCTCCAACCTGGGATGGAGGAGGGAGCTGCAATTCTGAGAGAGAAGGTCTGGCAGGGGAGGAAGAGGGTAAGGTGGTTGCAAGGACATTAGGTGCAGGAACAGATACCGCGGTTGTCTCATGCTGGAGCTATGAGAATTACCCATGCAGAGTCTGTGTTGATTTTCTCTAGTACCCTGGGTATGAGCATGGTCAGGGAAAATGCGTAAAGTAGAAACATCTCCCAGCTGATCAGGAATGCATCTCCCAGCATTCCCTTTCCAATGCCTGCCCTGGAACAATAGTGGCAGCACTTCGTGTTGTCGACAGTGGCGAACAGATCTATTTGAGGAGATCCCCAGAGATAGAAGATGCGTTGAAAGGTGTCCGCACGTATTTCCCACTCATGATCATGAGGGAAATGTCTACTCAGAGAGTCTGCTATAGCATTGCTGGTGTCAGGTACGTAAGATGCTATTAAGGTGATGTCATTTTCAATGCACCAATTCCACAATCGGACTGCTTCTGCACAAAGCAATTCACATAATACATCATTGTGATGTTGTCGGTCAATATTCGGGTGGTTGTTCCAGATGTGTGGGAGAGGAAATGTCTGCATGCACAAAGACTGCTCTGAGCTCTAGAAGATTTGTGTGAAGAGCTGCTTCTGATGCGGACCACCTGCCCTGGACCATCATGCCGTTCATATGCGCTTCCCAGCTGGTCAGGGAGGCATATGTGGTTAGCTGATTCATAGGCTGCAGACAATGGATCGGGACCCCTGCCATGAGATTGTGTGGCTTGGTCCACTATGACAGTGATCTGTCAATGTAGGCCAGAGGAGCTATTGACTTCTGAATACTGTGTTTTGTCAGGATGTACACGGATGCCAGCCAATGCTGAAGGCAGTGGAAGTGCAGTCATGCATGGCGGACCACGAATGTGGTAGCAGCCATATGTCCCATCAGTTGCAGACAAATGAGTACCGATACCGTAGGGGTGTGTACCAGGATGATTACCAGATCTTGTATTGCTTGGAATCATTCCACTGGTGAGTATGCCTGTGTCGAAATAAAGTTGAGCCGGGCTCCTATGAAGTTTATAGTCTGTGTCGGCTCCACAGTGGACTGCTGCTCATTGATTATGAGGCTGAGGGAGTTGAAGGTCTGTCTGGCCAATGTGATCATGTGGGATGTCTCTTTCCATGATTGACCTTTTATGAGGCAGTCGTCTAGGTACGGAAATATGATGACGTCTCTGTGACACAAATGTGCTGCCACTACCAAAAGAAAATCCTGGGAGCAGACTCAAAGCCAAATGGTAGCATCGATATTGAAAATTATCATTGCCGACAACAAAATGAAGGAATTGTCGGTGCGCCAGGTGGATGGCAATGTGGAAATAGGCGTCTTGCAGGTCGAGGGCTGCAAACCAGTCTTCATTGTCTAGTGATGGTATTATGGCAGTAAGGGTCACCATTCTGAAGCATTGTTTTTGGAGGTGGCAATTTAACTTCTGCAGATCAAGAATAGGTCTCGTTCCTCCCATTTTCTTCTGAGTTAGGAAATAACAAGAGTAGAAGCCTCTTTCTCTGAACTGATTTGGAACCCTCTCTACAGCTCCTATAGACAGGAAGCGATAGACTTTTAGTCTTAAGAGATCCTCGTGAGATGGGTCCCTGAGATGGGTGGTGGGAGGAATGAAGGTAAACGGGATTGTGAATCCATATTCCATGACTTCCAAGACCCATCAGTCTGATGTTATGCTGGCCCAATGACGATAACATGGCTGTAGGCAGTGGTGGAACAGAAGAGGGATCTGATGTTGTATCCTGACAACGTGAACTGTGTTAGCACCCTCGACTGAGGAGTCAAATCTGCTGCTTTGTGACAGACTGATTGGTCGCAGAGAGTGGTTGCGCGCGTCTGCACTGTAGACATTGCTGTGGGCGAGACTGATCATAGGGGCGGTGCTGCTGCCTTTGATATTGGTAATCATATCTCCTCTGATATGAGTAGTATCCCTTGCATCTATAAGGGGGAGTATACATCCCTAAAGTACGCAAGATCATAGACGAAATCCTCCACTGAAGGAGAACTCGCATGTCTTTTCTGCAAAAAGCCTTGGTTTTTTGAACAGGAGGTCTTCTACTTTACTCTGTAGCTCTTTGGGGACTCTATCTGTGGCTAGCCAGGACGATCTCCTCATAGCGATCGCTGTAGCTGTAGACCGTGCAGCTCTTATCCGCTACATCTAGGGCGTTCTATAGCCCTGCCATGGCCGATGTGAAACCCTCCTGTACGATAGATTTCAGGAGTGGTCTCTTCGACTCGGGGAGATGTTGGAGAAGTTCCGTCAATTGTGAGTAATTATTGAAATTATGCTTGGAGAGCAGGGTGGTATAGTTCGCTATGAGAAGGAGCAAAGTGGCTGATGAATAGACTTTCCTACCAAAGAGGTCTAATTTTTTACTGCCCTTCTCTGCCACAGTGTTTCTGTATTGTGGTGTCTTCGCCCTGTGCTGAGCTGCATCAACCACTAGAGAATTCGGCTGTGGGTGATGGAATAAAAATTCGAGGCCTTTGGAGGGAACAAAATACTTTTTGTTGGCTCGCTTGCTTGTTGGTGCTGCAGAGGCTGGGGTCTGCCAAATTTCTTCCACAGCCTCCGTAATTGCTTCATCAATAGGAAGCAGGATTTTTTTACCGTTGCTGAAGGTGCAGGTTTTTCAGCAGACCGTATTGCTTGCTCTGCACCTTCCCTAGCTGTACCTCTTGAGATTCCACAACCTGCATGAAGAGTTCCTGAAATTGTTTCAGGTCATCCGAAGGAGACATTTCACCTGGAAAAACAGCTTCATCAAGGGAGAATGAGGATGGTCTCTCGGCGATGTATCGAGTTGTTGATCCTCTCCCTCAGATAGCTGGCCCTCCTCTAGATCGGACTGCTGGGGTTGCACAGCACGACTCTGTGCTGACAGAGCTGGCAGGTGCTCCTGCTGTTGTAACTGTGACTCAACCACAACATGCTGATAGACAGGCGAGTGGCAGCAACATGGAGACCACTATAGGAATGTGATCTGTAATAACAGCGAGAGGAATAATGTGGTCTGTGGTAATGCTCATAATAATGCTTAGAGTGAGTAGGTGATGAACGTCTGGATGATATAATGCTGCCATGCAGCCTGTAATATACTGTGTGAGGAGACAGTACTGGTGAATGAGGCAAGTGCCAAGAAAACCTCGAGGATGGTGAAAACGAGTTGTGCCTATCATACTGTCTCGGATGTTCCCGTGGCAGTTTGTGGTACAGGGATCTAAAACTGTGTCGAGGGGAATGAGAGACGTCTCTAGTCCGGTATCGAGGATTACTCCAGATGGGAGAGGGATGCGTCAGAGGCGAGGGAGACGATGCCTGAGAGAAAGTTGGACATTGGGAAATAGGACTCCAATGACTGTTCGACTTTTCAGCGGCTTTCTTTGGTGACAATGCGGTGTCACTCCTTGAAATCAGCCCTGCCTCCGCATTGTCTGGCACCTTCAGTGCAGATGTCTGTGGCTGCACTGTCACCGGTTCCGACGTGTGCAGCACCGCTATTGGTGCTGACCGCTCTGGTGCCGACAGTGCAGAGGGCAAGGGCACCGCCGATGGTCGTGTAGTCACCGGTACCATGAGACTCTCAGGTTGGGCTCCCAGTGCCACTGTCGATCTTGGTGCCAACAGTTTTCTCGGTGCCAGGTTTATCAGCTTTTTAGATTTGGCACTCACAGAGGTTTTTGAGGACACGGGGACAGTGCTGGATGTACCCAGTTTATCCCCTCTGATGACCGGTTCAGCGGGTGAAGAGCACGTGGGGGGTGCCCTCAACTTCTGCACTGCAGTCACCCCTGGAGAAAAAGCTCTACGCTTCTGCGTCACACCCGCCTCTGAACTCGACGGTGGAGCAGGGTCCAAAGGCTGTAAGGCTTTGTCAAACAAAATCATTTTGAGGCGCATTTCTCTGTCCCTACGCGCTCTGGCAGTCAATTTAGAGCAATGCGTGCACTTTTGTGGGACATGTGCCTCACCGAGGCAACAAATGCAGGCCAAGTGGCCGTCGGACGCCAGCATGGCCTCACGGCAAAGGGAGCACTTTTTAAAACCTGGTGAACCAGGCATTATCAGGTCCGACTAGGATATTACTTTAGGACCTAGAACTAAATGACTAAACTTTTTTTTTTTTTTAAAGGTAAAAACCACTAACAGTTAAATGAAGATTTTTTTTTAAGACTAACTAGAAAGAACCGTAGAACACACTATTAAACTAACACTAACTATTTTGGTAACTAACTATTCACAGGAAACTGACCAGAAGAGGAGACGAACGGAGCTCTGCCTGCGACTGAGGACAGTTGAAAGGAACTGGTGGGAGCCAGACCACGTGCAACGATCACAGGGCACGAATGGCGCGAGATGCTGACCGTGTATTTGCAGTCCAGCTGACTATGATATTGAAAATCTCTGAACTGCAGCGCCAGGACAAGCCCGACACCTACAGTGGAGCACCCACGGAGACACCACTCAAAGAAGAACCTAAGATTACTTATTTTTTAATGAGAGTGTTGTCATAGGGATTAAACTAACATGCAGTATCTTCACATTTTAAAACTCATTTTAACTTTCCTGAGTGTTCCCAGGTAGACATTCCCTGACTAGAGCACTATTTGCTGACGTTCAGAATTTAAGATGCTGTGACTTAAACAAAAGTTACTTTAGTTAAATATATAAATTCTCTATTGGAATATTGATGGCCTTCAGTGATGTTAATATTTCTTGTGTTCTATATACAGGGCAGGCTTTAGCAAGCGCAGGGCCCGATTCCGGGGGCGGGGCTGCACATGCGCCGTGTGCCTGGGATGGCATACCTGGAATGGCACTGAACATGCGTCGCACACCCGAGAGCAGAGCCCCCTTAGGCGCGGGGCCCCATTCCGGGGAATCAGCCAAATCAGCCTAAAGCTGGCCCTGTCTACATATAACAGAGGTTGCGACTGCTCTGGAGGATAGAGTCATAATTCAAAATGATCTGGACAAACTGGAAAAATGGTCTGAGGTAAACAGGATGAAGTTTAATAAAGACAAATGTAAAGCGCTCCACTTAGGAAGGAACAATCATATAGAATGGGAAGCGACCGTCTAGGAAGGAGTATGGCAGAAAGGGATCTAGGGGTTATACTGGACCACAAGCTGAATGAGTCAGCATTGTGATGCTATTGCCAAAAAAGCAAACATGATTCAGGGATGCATTAACAGGTGTGTTGTGAGCAAGACATGAGAAGTCATTCTTCCGTTCTACTCTGCGCTGATTAGGCCTCAGTTGGAGTATTGTGTCCAATTTTGGACACCGCATTTCAAGAAAGATGCAGAGAAATTGGAGAGAGTCCAGAGAAGAGCAACAAGAATGATTAAAGGTCTAGAGAACATGACCTATGAAGGAAGGTAGAAAGAATTGGGTTTGTTTAGTTTAGAAAAGAGAAGACTGAGGTGGGACATGATAGCCGTTTTCAGGTATCTAAAAGGGTGTCATAAGGAGGAGGGAGAAAACTTGTTCATCTTGGCTTCTAAGGACAGAACAAGAAGCAATGGGCTTAAACTGCAGCAAGGGAGGTTTAGGTTGGACATTAGGAAAAAGTTGCTAACTGTCAGGGTAGTTAAACACTGGAATAAATTGCCCAGGGGGTTGTGGAATCCCCATCTCTGGAGATATTTAAGAATAGGTTAGATAAATGTCTATCAGGGAGGGTCTAGACAGTATTTGGTCCTGCCATGGGGGCAGGGGACTGGACTCGATGACCTCTCGAGGTCCCTTCCAGTCCTAGTATTCTATGACTCTATAACAGTGATTTGGCTTATCCTGTACATAAAAATCCTTTCTATCTCAGAACCTAATATGGAGGGCTGCTCTACACTAGAAAATTAGATTGACCTATCAACATTGTTAAGGAATGCAAAATACACACACACACACACACACACACCCTGGGCTACACAGTTAAGATGAACTAAATTGCCATGTAGACAGCTCTTGGTTGATGAAAGAATTTTCTGTTGACACAGCTACTATCTCTTGAGGAGGTGGATTTTAAAAAGCAATGACAGAATCTTTTCCATCGCTGCAGTAAACGTCTACGCTGAAGTGCTGCAACTGTGCTGTGGTAGTATTTAAAGTGTAGATATAGCCTGAGCAAGGAACTAAAACCATCAGCTTCTTTACTGAACATCTGCCTCTCCTTGCACCCCACCCACTCCAATTACTGTATTTTGGAAGATAGCAGAAAACAAGTATTTCCTCTTTCCTGTGTTTGTGCTGGAGCAGTAAAAACATCCCACATGGTTTACATTTTCATAGCAGGATTGTGTGCATTTCATGACCCACAGTAAGTTGGATTTGCAGCAGGACAACCTTGCAGGTTCACTTGAATCTTCAAGTTTCCACAAAATTTAGAACTTCAAAGTGAACCTGTGTGATGTCTTGTAAGAACAGACGCTGACTTCCAATTTTTTTCCATTGGTGGGAGTGAAAGGGATTGGGAGATCAGCTACCTCTCTCAGTCCCTGAAAGGGGAAGAAGGCAGCCTTGCTATTTCTATCTCCAACACTGTTCCCCCCCATACATCCCACTGCAGAATGATAGAAAGAGTTAATTAATACTCACATGCTTCACCATGTCTAATAACTAGGAAAACTGCCAAGGCTAGGAATGAGACCAGCAAGTCATTCATAAGAGACATTAAAATCCAGGCAATGTGGGTTGGGTTTCAGACCACTGGTATACATTAGGGCTGTCAAGTGATTAAAAAATTTAATCGTAATTAATCACGCGATTAATCGCGTGCACCTCCCCTTTAAAATGCTGTGGTGGCGTTTCAACGGGGCAGTGCTGCGTGGAGCCCAGGATCACTGGAGTCCCCAGATGACCCCGTGCTCCATGCAGCGCTGTCCCTTGGAAGTGCCGAGGTGCGTTAGGAGCCTGGGATCAGCTGGCTCCATGTTGCAAAGCCCCTTAGAAGTCCCCAGCTGATCCCCAGCTCCGCTTGCACTGCCCCTTTGAAGCGCTGGAGCGGCACTTCCAAGGGGCAGCGCAGCATTAATGCCTGCGATTAACATGTTAATCCTGGACTGCGTTAATCGCAGGCGTTAACGCAGGTCAGTTGACATCCCTAGTATACATCCGAAAAGGCTGTTTAAAGTAAGAGGAGTTCAGGGATTTGTTAGGGGCTGAGGTATAAATGGGCCAAAACTACAAAAACAGAACCAGATCTGCAAATGATGAGAGATATAAGGCTAGTTTGGGGGTTCAAAAGAAAAACAAGTCAATTTTGCTTAGTGCAAATTCCATCTGACATGGCCTCATTTTGCAACTAGAAACAGTATACTTTATTAATTACAACTGATGCAATGTCATGAATATTAGTGAAAAAATTACCTTACAAATGTACTTACATTGTAGTCTGCTTCAGGAAGCTTAATACCAGGAAATAAGTCGCTAGTTATACCATTGAACAGAGGTATATCATGAGACAAAAATTTAGGCTCATTCACATCCTTAATAGATCTAAGAAGCTAAAGAAAACAAACACATAACTTTACAAAAAATGTATATTCTGATTTACATGTTGACTACAGAATAATTATTTTACAATTACCCTTGGCAAGTAGATTTTAGTCCGGCGCAGCCGCGCAGCGCGCTCTGCGAATTTGCAACGTGGTTTGCACATGCACAGCGTGCGGTTCTGCGCAGCTGGTGAGTGGGGCTCGCCGCCACTTGGCAAACCCTGAACATGCGAATGGCCATACTGGGTCAGACCAAAGGTCCATCTAGCCCAGTATCTTGTCTGTCGACAGTGGCCAGTGCCAGGTGCCCCAGATGTGGTGGACCGAAGACAATGATCAAGCTATTTGTCTCCTGCCCTCCTTCTCCAGCCTTTGACAAACAGAGGCTAGGGACATCTTTACCCCCTGGTTAATAGCCTTTAATGGACCTAACCTCCAAGAATTTATCTAGCTCTTTTTTAAACTCTGTTAGTCCTAGCCTTCACAGCCTCCTCTGGCAAGGAGTTCCACAGGTTAACTGTGCGCTGTGTGAAGAACTTTCTTTTATTAGTTTTAAACCTGCTACCCATTAATTTCATGTAGTGCCCTCTAATTCTTATATTATGGGAACAAGTAAATAACTTTTCTTTATTCACCTGCACCACACTACTCATGATTTTATATACCTCTATCATATCCCCCCCCCCCCCAGTCTCCTCTTTTCCAAACTGAAAAGTCCCAATCTCTTTAGCCTCTCCTCATATGGGACCTGTTCCAAACCCCTAATCGTTTTAGTTGCTCTTTTCTGAACCTTTTCTAATGTCAAAATACCTTTTTTTGAGGGGAGGAGACCACATCTGTACGCAATATTCAAGATGTGGGCGTACTATAGTTTTATATAGGGGCAGTAAGATATTCTTCGTCTTATTTTCTATCCCTTTTTTAATAATTCTTAGTATCCTATTTGCTTTTTTGACTGTCACTGCACACTGCGTGGATGTTTTCAGAGAATTATCCACAATAACTCCAAGATCTCTTTCCTGATTTGTAGCTAAATTAGCCCCCATCATATTGTATGAATAATTGGGGTTATTTTTTCCAATGTGCATTACTTTACACTTACCCACATTAAATTTAATTTGCCATTTTTATGCCTAATCACTCAGTTTGTTGAGATCTTTTTGAAGTTCTTCACAGTCTGCTTTGGTTTTAGCTATCAAAAACATATTTTTGAGGCAGTCAGTTTCATCATCCTGCTGTTCTTGCACTTAGGAAGTTTCCCCTGAGATTTAATCTAAATCTGAACTAAGATTTTATCACAGGGGAAGTGACCCAGGGAACTGGAGGCAATAGAGGGGAATACAGGAGGGCAGGACAACGCTGCTGCCAAAGGGTCCCTGGGTCAGGACCCAGAATAGTGTGTGGGCCTGGGTCCCCCCCACTTTCCTCTTGCACTGTGTCTAGCCTCCATTGTGTGTAGCCTGGAAGAACTGTGGCTTGCCCCTGAAGTGAGAAGGCTGCAGTTGGTCACAATGGCAGGCGCTAGCTATAGGTGAGAGGATTATTCTGGGAGGGGTGGGTGAGATTCTGTGGCCTGCACTGTGCAGGGGGTCAGACTAGATGATCATAATGGTCCCTTCTGACCTTAAAGTCTATGAGTCTGATGATAACCCCAGGAAGGGGGTAAAAGACACTAAAATGGGTACTGCCATACTGTGCTCCAGGAGGGACGCAGGTCCACAGCTAGAGTGTGGAGCATGGACAACAACATGCAACAGATGCCCTGTTGATAAAGGACTAATTCCTTTGAGCAACCAGCAGGAGGTGCTGTAGTTGTGACCCCGCCAAGTGACAACCCCCCCCCCCCCACTGCCTACAGTGACTCAGTGCTCTGTAGCCCCGACTACCTGCAGCAACTGACCAGTCCTGGCCCTGCCATCCTGGGGCTGAAGCAGAAAATGTCACAGAGGTCTCTAAAATCCACAGAATGAGTGATCTCCATGACAAAATCTTATCTTTAGTGATGTGGTATCTTAAGCAATTAAAGAAGTAATATAAGCTATATTGCACTCAGTGCTAGGCTATATTAAAAGGCAGAAATCCCTGTAATGGGTGAAGATACATGAAGCAAGACATTTCCTGACATTGTGTTGGGGATCTGATGGAGCATCCAAATGTTCCCCACTGTCTCTCCTAACAATTATAGTATTGCCATCACTCAAAAATTCCTTCCCTAGCTTTAGCACCTCTGAAGACCCCCTACCTCTCCTTCATTCATTAATGTAGCAATGACGAGGAAGCAGAGCAGGCTGTATCTCCCTTTGCATAGTTTCCTCTATTCTTGGCTTCCATGCACTCTACACATGACATATTCATACAGAATAGAAAAGCCAGAAAAAAATTAGAATAAGAGAGAGACAGCCCCCCTGCACCTTGCAGGAGGCATAAGGGATATGTTGAAAAAGGCTTTCTTTTCTAGACTGCCGCTTTTTGCCAACAAAGTGCTGTGTCGGCAAAATGCAGCTGCCATTTTTATGCTTTTAGGCACGGGATATTTAAATCTCTGCCTCATTTGCAATGTCGACCTGCCTAATCTGCATCTCTCTGCTGACAGAGGGATACAGTCTAGACATACCCTAGATCTGCTATGAAAAAATTGATTTTTTGTTTGTTTGTTTATATCACTTTTCACAATGGACTTATTAGCTAACAATAAATACATTACAATCATTTGGATGTCTATGTATTTGTTTTTTTCCTAAAGCTAATTAAGTATTTTAGGAAAAAGCATGAAAGCAGCCAACAGTAAGAGTTGATGGCCACATTCTGAGGTCACCAAAAAAAATTGTCCTGAGAACCTCTGATCAAGTCAGACCTCATGCACATCACAGGTCATCAAAATTCAACCAAATATACCTGGATCTTTTGCATGTTTTCTCCTTATCGTGAATTTAAATTAATCCTTTCAGTTAAAACTCAATTTTGAAACTAGTTTTTATTTACATCTTAGATAATAAATAATATTTAGCACATAATGGTTTACATTTACAAAGTGCTATAACATATTAACTAGTTTATTTTTCATAATATTTTTGTGAAGTAGATAAGCATTCTTAACCCCAATTTACAGATAGAGAAACTGAGACAGAGTGGTTCAGTAACTTCACTAGACAATACAGTGAGGTAATTCAAAATTCTTAAGAATTTTAATTAGCGAAATCCATTGTTACCTCAGGAACTTACCAATATATCTTCATTCTCCTGCGGGAATTTCAGTTTTAGGTTGCCAGCAGCCACTAATACAGCTTTAACTGCACGCATACCATAGTCATAATGGAACTGAGAGGAAAGTTGCTCTGAACAAAGTCTATAGGTCATTACTATCTTCACTGACAATGGCTTGGCATTAAGAAATCCGTAGGAGTAGAGAGAGATTTCTGCTATCAGAGCATAGTTAGGAACCATCATGGCTACAGTTCGGAAAAGAACCTGAAATGCATATCACAGGAAATATGTCTGAAACATTTAGAAGAATAAAAGAATTATTGTATATCTGATTTGCACTCAATATCTAGAGATACCGTGTTGCAAAAGTTCCTGTGGTTACAGTATTATCAATCTTTGAAGACAAGATCCATGACTCATTAAGAGCCAAATATAAGAAAGTTGCATATATGGCCCTCGACACAAAGAACATTAATTATCAGACTGACCCAAAGTTCCTCCTCTTTCACACCCATCTTTTCCCTAAACAGAGACTATTCATTATGTGTCATGTATGGGTTAAACACACCTGATGGGGAGGAAGATATGAGATGGAACACATGATACATGAGAGAGTATACTGCACCCTGTGAAGGGGTGTAACACTGAGCATGCTCAGTGCTGATTACAGCATTCCTGGATGAATTCTGCCTGTCTGAGGTAGAATTCCTCTTTGAACTCCTTTTAAAGCAAGAGGGCTCTGGCCCATCTCAGTTCAGTGCTGTGACTTACAGGGAAAATAGAACCATAATGCTGCCATCAAGATATCTCTATTTCACTTGCTGAAGCAATGTCTCACCACTGTAACAGGAATACTGGCATAAACAAACATCATAGTAAATCTTTGCAACTGGTAATCTGAATAGATTCATCATCACTTGAGCTAGTCAAATTGTTCTACCTCTGCTTCTGAATAAAATAACATTCAAAGTTATTTTAAACACATTTTCTTAATATATTCTATATAAATTAATTTAAAAGCATACAGGACAAAATCCTTCAATCACTACTCAATTCCTGCTCCTTACCCCAGCTAAACAGCCCTCAATGAAGTGTTGGCTCATCACACATAAGAGCAAAAGTAATAATTAATTAATGTAATTTCAGTGTATAACAAGAAAAACTGATTAAAAACCTTAACAGAGAATAAACTGGTTTGAATAAAAGAAAAAAATGAAACCTGCCAGATATGTTGCATAAGAAATGCAAAATTTAAAAATATAAATTGCTTATATTGTGGATTCCACATTCTAGTGTAACACCAGTAGTGAATTTGGTCCTAGGTTTCTTAAATGCATTATTAAGCGAACATGCTCATTTTATTATCTTACCTTGAGGTTGTCTGGCAGCTCAGACCGTCCTGCATAACCTGGATTCATGGTAATAGCTACAAAACAGTTGGGATTGAGCTTCAGTTCAGTCCCTTCAAAAAGAAATGTTTCCATCTTCAACTGTATGGCTCGCTGAATGCAAAGGATCTGCTGGGCCACCACGGACAGTACTTCTAGCTCAATACGATTAAATTCATCAAAACAGGCCCAAGCACCGGAAGAAGCCAAACCCTTAAAAAACTGTAAAACAAGAAAAAAAGATAGTAACTGTAACTCTCCATAGCATCAGGAGATTTAAGAGCACCAATCAATAGTATGATGGCTTGAAATTCAATGTTGTGCCATGTACTTATTTGCATAGTTGGAATAATATTTAAGTTTATTTAGAGGAAAGGTCAGCAGGTACATTAGGAAATTAAGTAAATGGAAATCTTTCCTTGGTTTTAACAGAAGCTGAGTAAGGATCACAGGCTCTGGTCCTGCAAACTCCTGGACATATACATAATCTAATACATGGAAAATGATCCTACTGAAGTCAATAGACCTTAAATTATAAACTATTAAGGACGGGGATCATGAGTGGGATTTTCAGAAGTGCCTACATGAAATGGGCACTTAACTCCCATTGAAAGTCAACACCTTTCCTCCTGAAAAAACACACAATGATCTTAAAAAGTAATTCAAATTACCTTTCCCATTGCTAGGTAATCAAGCCCATCGGAACAGTTGAAGACAACACACTGTACAGCAAGAGCTTTAGCCAAGTCTTTAGTAGTCTCTGTTTTACCTGTCCCTGCTGGGCCCTCTGGAGCACCACCAAGGTTTAAATAAAAGGCTCCAATCTAAAGAATGGAAATAGTTTACGAAAAGTAATAATTTAATCAAATATTTGTTCATAGTACAAAATAATTTTATAATGGAAAATAATTTTAAATTCAAATGTGGATTGAAAACACTAGATAGCTAAAAACAAATTATTGCATACAACAAGTATTTATCAGATTTTTACTAAATGAAAAAGGCAATGCAAAAAAATTACTTATGTCTTCAAAATACATGAAACTCAAAGTTTGATTCAGAGTTATCTTTATTGCAGATTCCTCAGAAGAGGGCACAATCTTATTTGTTCCTGAGAAGCCCATGTAGACATTTACATTGAACCTGATTGTGCTGCTCACACACAGGAAAAGTCCATTTTTAAAGTCAATATGCCTGATCTTACTTGTTTTTGTTTCCTATCTCGCTCTTTTTCCTTTTCTAAGCAGCAGCATCTCTTTTCCACTCATGCTTTGTGGTCTTTATTATATCATCTCCCTTTGCTCTGCCCATGTTCCATTGTCCATCATATCCAGCTTTCCTCCATATTCTGTTCTCTTACACACCATTTTTCCTGTCCCATCCTTCCCATCAATCGCGCCCTCCAAATCTTCTTTCTTCCCCCCCCCCCCTTTAGATTCCCCATTATCTTTACTCCTCCCATTAGGTAACCAGGACTTTTGATGTGCTGCATACCAACTGGAAATGGGAAGTAAAAAGTGACCAACTTCTGTCCTAGCTTCAGAGGCAAAATCATAGACATATCAATACCAATATAAACTGCCAGTTACACAATGTCACATAAGTGGCTTGGCTATCTCATTATCCAAGCTAGGATCAAGCTGCCAAGAGGTTCATTTTTGCCAGATCTATAAACCCAGCCCACTTGATGAAGTTGGTAAGCATTTTTCAGTTCAGCACAAAACATGAAAAATGTTGCAGAGCTACTATAGCCATTCAGGTTCATCTTTAAAATTTAGACAAGAAGTAAAATCCCTGAAACTGGAGGTTTTAACAGAAATGTCAAGAGTCTTACAACTACTGCAGTGCTCCCAAGTACCATTGTAGTAAGTATAAATTGTTGGAAATGACATTTTATAGATATGAGTGAATAAAATGAATTATTTAAGCAGGTTAATTACGTTTTACGTAAAAGCATACCAAGGTGCGGTAACATCTATCCGTAAGTGGAGTAATGACAAGTCGAGGTGAGTTGCCAAGGTACTCATAGGCATATTTTACATTGCAATTAATTATGCGGACACGAGCATTTTCATATTCCCAATAATATCGCAGTTGAGCAAGCCACTGAAAGTCTGACTCATTTTTTACACCTGGTAAGAAAGTGAAGAAGAAAATAAGAAAAAAATTCTAGAAAATTGAATTTGTTAGGTATAAAATAAATAATTTGTCAATATGAAATAGTACTGAAATTATGAATACTTTCAAATATAAAATACTTTCGAAATTCTCATAGTTCTTTAGGCCCGCAAGGAAAAATAATGCAAGTCTATTTCTCTTGGTTCTGAAAAACTCCATGTTAGAAACACATGAAGAACAAAATTTTAAAAAGCTATGTACCACTTTCAATCATCTCCATGACGACATCTCTAGCATGGACATCAATAGTAACCAAAGCACCCAATGTGGTTCGTGTCTGCTTAGATAATTTTCCTCTTACCAACTCTACAATATCATTAAGCTGAAGCTGAAGAGCCATATAATAATCCTCTAAGCCCTGCAAGGAAAAAAAATGTCAAAATTGATTGAACATTCTTTGAACTTTAGTTTGCAATTAATTAGGGTTCTGAAAATTCTTCATAGTGTGCATAGACATTTAATAGAGATTGCTTAATGGACCATCACCCTTCTCAGTCATTTCTCTCTCATTTCCAATTATTTACTTCCCCACTAAAAGTACTTTTTTTTTTTTTTTTTTTTTTTTTTACATATTTTAAATCTCAGGCCCACTTAAGTCAATGGGAGTACTGACTTCAATGGGCTTTGGGTCCTTACTGCATTTCAGCAGCTGCAAACAAACAGGAGGAGCCAGTGTATGACCAGCCTACTCCCTGTGAGCCAGAACCAGTTTATAAATCTTAAGAAATTATGTTATGTTCTTATTATTATTGGAAGTGCAGTCTGAAACCACATTCAAGTTGCTTACATATGGAACCCCCTAGAAAAAGAAATGAATGTCTTTACTGTTATTTTTATCTACTTGAATTCCTGGGAACTAGTAGAGTAAAATTTGTTTAATTATTTTATTTAAAATGGGCTCTTAAACTATAGTAATAAACATGTTTCCATAAATAATGGTTCTCTATGCATATATGCAAATGTACTGTACATGCCCACAAACTGAAAAGCACCATTGTTTCATGTATCCTTACCTACTTTCTTAACCCTCCATATTGGATAGTGCCACTAAAAACTTTAGAATGAGGACTGCACCAATATACTGACTTTTCTAACAGAAAACTCTAAGAAGCAGGAGGATACATATCAACCTATGTTTTCCAAAGCCCAATCCTGGATTCCTCAATCACAGAACTTCCACCAATGTCAATGGAACTTTTGAACGCAAAAAAGTGGGATTTGGTACTTAAGCAGAGCTCTCTGTAAATCAGTTACCTGAGTACACAATGGGCAAGTAAAAAGTTGGGTACTCTACACTGTCCATACAAGCTAAAAAGACAGACAGCAGGACATGGATATGGATTAATTAGGCTGCAATTTAATCCATTTATAACATCTGGAAGAACCTTGCAAATTGTGCAGTGCAGGAAGGAGGGTGTTAGCTCTCCACTGATCCAGACATAAGAGTCCCAACCCCTTCCTTGGCTCCCTGTGGGGACCAGAAAAAGGAAAGGATCAGCTCTCCACTGAAGAAATGCAGCAGTCCAAAGCCCTCTGAATCAGCTCCCATAAGGAATTCTTTCCTTCAAATCTATTTCTAATCTGATCTGATAACTATAACCTCTGCATGCTGAGTACCCGCACTGGCATTCCCTACGGCTGTGTCTACACTGCACCCCTTTTCTGGAAAAGGGATGCAGATGAGACAAGTCAGAATTGCAAATGAAGCAGGGGATTTAAATATCCCCCGCTTCATTTGTATAAACATGGCTGCCGCTTTTTTCCGGCTCGGGGTTTTGCCGGAGAAAAGCGCCAGTCTAGACGGGATCTTTCGGAAAATAAAGCCTTTTCTGAAAGGTCCCTTATTCCTCTTAAGATCAGGAATAAGAGACCTTTCAGAAAAGGCTTTATTTTCCGAAAGATCCCGTCTAGACTGGCGCTTTTCTCTGGCAAAGCCCCTAGCTGGAAAAAAGCGGCAGCCATGTTTATATAAATGAAGCGGCGGATATTTAAATCCCCTGCTTCATTTGCAATTCCGACTTGTCTCATCTGCATCCCTTTTCCGGAAAAGGGGTGCAGTGTAGACACAGCCTACTAGTATTACATGTAAGTGCAACATTATAAACTAATCCACCTACTCCATTCCATCAGGTACCCAGCCCAGCTGTAGAAAAGGTTAAAAAAATTGCCTTACCTTGGCCAATCTGTTAGTGAGGAGAAAATTCCATCCCAGCCCCACAAGGAAAATGGTCAATTAGCACAATGCCCACAATGGGTAAAAAGGAATAGGACCAGTTTCCCAAACAGATGGGTGGGAGAGTGGTGGTTTCCAGCCTGTTTCTGGTGTATAAATACCCCTTTCATTCTTCCAGTCAGCAGGAAGGGCAATGCAATGGCCTGGAGCTCTTCCCAGCTGCATCCTGCCCTTGTTCTTCCCTGCTGCATCCTGCCCTTGTTCTTCCCTGTAACCTTTCCCCCTTCTCTGTGCTGTTGCATGGGATCCCTTAACAGGGTAGTGTTCTTTTCCTTCCAGATAGCCAGACAAACACCCAGTTGCAAAAGGAATGTGGTGGACACGTTCTTCAGAATTTCACCATTACTTAGTATTCAAAACTGGGTGTTTTGAATACCCAAAGGCTGTTCAAAAAAATCTGTGTTTTAAGACTGGTTAGAGACAAATGTTAGAGACACGTTAAGACTGGTATTAATTATTTTATCCTACTTTATAGGGATAGGGGGAATGAATGATTTAGTTGATCAAAGTACAATAGCTGAAATAATCAACGTAAACTAAAAATATTATGCTTCTTAGTACCTCTGGGCCATTGCAAATGGCTTCATGTACCTCACTCGTCCAGAACATCTGAGATACACACAGCACTACCTGTCCAGGCCACTCTAGAACCCACTGTTTTCTTTCAGTCTCAGGATATGCCTAAAGAGTTAAATACATCATATAACGATGTTAGTGTAAATAACTGAATATGTACCACCGAGAATGCTTTTGTATTATATGACTCAATGTGATGCTTTTAATAATACTCTTTTGAATACTGGCAATGCTATATTTGTATTTTTGAAATCAAATACAAAATATTTCTTTCAAATATTTCAAATGGCCTTTTTCCTTAATTTTCTTCCTTTTTTATTGCTAAGTCATCAGATTTTAAAAGTCTCCCTATTATTCCCTAGAATCAGCATTCTAAATTGACAAACAGAATAATTTTTTGGTTTGTGGTCTTCTTTTTAAGTAAGAGCAAATCTCTGACAAGTATTTTGCTTACTTCTAATTTTTAATTAAGTAAAACAATAAAACAAACTCTATAAAATAGGGTATCTTAGAAGTTTAATAATGTTGTCAAATTTCTTTTATACATTCCAGTGAGTATGCAGGACAAATCTCAGTCCTGATTAAGGCAAAACTCCCATTGGCCAAACTGGTTTATAATGATAAGTCTCACACTAAAAACTTAGGCCTTATTTTGTAGCTTTCATATGGTTAAATTATACCCAAGGCAAGTTTCAGAGGGGTAGCTGTTGTTCAGGAAAAAACAATAAGGAACCCTGTAGCACCCTAACGACTAATACATTTGTTAGTCTAAATACATTTATTAGTCTTTAAGGTGTTTAAGGTCCTTGCTTTTACTAAGGCAAGAAGAGTTTTAGTATGCATTAGGCATTTAGGAAAGAGCCCTAAACTACTCATAGATAAACAGTTTTCTAGAGATGTCCTGGAACACATATTAATAAACATACCAATCTTGATTCAGCAATAATATCATGTATACTCTTCAGCATAATATCTTCCACTTGGATCAGCCACTTCTCCACAGCACCTCGAGCTTCAGCAGTAGAAATGGTTGAAATCAGTTCCACTCGCTCACCTTCAGTGCTATACATTGCCTTAATATCCAAGTTGTGAAGGAAATGCAGCTTAGCAATGCCCTCAAAACACTTTTTCAAGTGAGGCTGAACTCTGAGAGGATCTTTGGTCTCTGATAGGATCTCTAACATTTCATCATTGGACAAGAAGAAAAAACTAGAAAAAGATTCACAAAAATGACAGAAGTACCAAGTTACTGAACATGTCAGCCCAACTACACAGCAAAATATAAATTCAATCATCTTTGTTTCTGATACAGTCAACGTGCAGCATACCGAGGAAAGAAGAGACGCTTCTTTTCAAGGTAAGCATTAAGCCCTTTCATGATTTTGTCGAGAAGCTCATTGCACCCCTGAAGTTTCTCCAATAAACCTGTCAATGAAGTGGCAGCAAGAACCTGTGACAAAGATATATAATCTCACTTAGTGCCTACTGTAACTCAAATATCGGCTATAGCATACAATGAAGGTTAGCAAGATGATAAATATATTGCACAGGCTTTTCCTCTGTAAGTCTTGGAGGTTAGTGAAATTATAGTTCAGTTAATTGAGTATATTTTTACCACAAAATTATTGATAAAAATGGGAGGAGGATTTTCTTTTAGGGTCAGATTATTTCTGAATAAATATATTACTTTAGGGTCTTTGGCACAATACTTCATAATGTCCCTCCAGTATCTGTCAACAGTTTGGAAGAGACGTCCCTCTTCTGGCATCTGTTGCATGATGTCCTCAGAAGAAAAAATGGGCTCCAAGTAAAGCCATTGAGCTTGAACTTTCAACCATTCATCAATAGTTTCCTGAATTCGAATAAGACAGTCTTCCCATTCCTTAACAAACATATTAAAATTATAGTCATACCACATAAAATTAACTAGAGAATCAAAAGTAAAGAAACAAAATCTTATGGAAGACTAAATGTTCTTCCTTATACATGTATTACCTACCAGTTTGAAAAGTCTAACCTAACACTAGACTAGTTTTCCAAAGCACTAATAAATCCTTTGAGTGGAGTTTCAGATCACTTCACTATTATCATCTCTTAATTTTCTATTTAGAGAACATTCATTATGATGCTGGAGACAAATAGGGTTGCTAGATATCCAGTTTTTTACCAGAATGCCCAGAACGGTCCATTAACAGTCTGATCTGGTGGGCCGGGCTAAGGCAGGTTCCTTGCCAACCCTGGCTCCACAGAGTGCTTGGAAGAGGCTGTTATTTCCCTGCAGCTCTTAGGCAGAGGGGAAGCCAGGACATGCTGACTCTGTTCCTAGCTCCCATTGGCCAGGAAGACTGAGGGGTTGCTTATATGGGTATGGGCAGCATGCACTGCACAGAGCCAGTGTATGTGTGTGTGCGCTCAATAACTACTGAGACTATTCTAGCTCTGAGGTTAGCATAACAATAGAAGAGGGGCTACATTGCTGTTCAGCAGCCTGGGGAAAGTGATTCCTTCCTATGCCAGCCCACTAGGAAGTTCCCAGTGTCCAGCACAGCTGCAAAGGCATGCCCTGAAGTAAAAATTGACCTCATAAATACTAGATCACCAAATATTTTGATTATAAATCAGCAGTAAGACAGAAACCATAACTGGGAGAGAAAATTAACACAACTTATAAAACATTTTATTCAGAAATACCCGAGTTACCAACTTTTAAAAAATTAAATGTTTCTAATGAAAAATCCAACTATAATGCAAAAATAATAAAACACTAGCCCAACCATATAGTTATCACTGGAATATAAGTGGCCATTTTAAAAAGCAAATATACATTTTGGCTCTCATACCTTGATTTCTTTTTCAAAAGGTTTAATGAAAGGTGATCCTCTCATTGTTTGAGTTTTTACAATCTGATCATCTAAAATAGTCTGAATCTCATCCACTGCGGACAGAATACAGACTCCAGTTTCACGATAAATGCTTGTATGGAAAAAAACAGATTCCCATATTTCCATCATAGCATGCATAGCTTTCTCTAAAGAAAACTCCTACAGTATACAAAAAAGGAGATATTTTATGGTCACACAATTTTTCTTTGGTTGCCACATTCAATATATAATTTCACATACCTAGAAAAATCTTAGGAGACATGCCACTGGTACTAACAGCATAACATTATTTCTTAACATTTCATTTGCTGAAGCATAACAAAAAACCATATGTATCATTGATATGACAACATGTAAGTTAGAAATGTAAACAAATTCAAAAAGTTATAGCCAACGCATCATCCAATAGATCATGTTGTCAGTGACTAGCTCTCAACAGCCTCAGAAAATTATATGCAACAATAAAAGGAAAAAAAGCATAAGCCCAGGAACCACCACCATACATACTTCGATTTTCATTTGTTTCCAAAGAGATTTACAGTCAAACCTCTGTGCTCACCTTACTTGCACCTACACTTATAGTTTCAAATTGCTCCAGGTAAGGGGCTAGATTCTGCTTTAAAACTTTTCTTAGAGTAGTTCCAGAGTCTGGAGTTAAATCAAATCCTATTAAATCTGACATCTGTTGCCAATGACGAGTCCTTATGCCTGGGTTACAAAGGATAGTCACCGTGGGGATATTTTCCTGTTTGATAAAAATATTTGCAAAACAGAATTTTATCTATGTAAATATACATTTTTCAGATAATATGAATTATAACACACCTAAATTAGCTCATCCCCTTCCTCCCTTATAGCTAGCTATTGTTCCTGACTCCTAACTATCTTTTCAATGAATATTATCAATCTAAACTGTCTTTCATCAGTGGATTTGATGATGAATTATAGGTAAGAATTTTGCTATTGTACATTCATTCCTCATGATGAACCAGAAGACTGTTTGTGCCAAGACCTAAATTTAGATTTAATCCTGCAACAACAACATCAGTGACTTCAACTAATTCCCAAATAGTACAGATGGCTTCTTCCAATGCACTGCTTCAACTGTTACCAGATAATATTCATTAATTTTTTCTGAAAAAATATAGTCACAAATGTAGGTCTTGGTGGACACATAACATTAACGAATTTTCAATTGCATTTTGTTTTAAAATGTACTTTCATGTACAAACGTTCTAATAGTAATTTGATAAAAATCATCATCTTGTATTTGTGTATTTTTGAATTCCAGTTTAGTTTTAAATTCATAGTCATTATGTCTAATTTTCAGAATTAGTTATTACAGTTTTTATATAGTCCTCAAAATTTGTTTCTTTTGCAATAATTTTTTCCAGGGCAGAAAGTAATCTTTTTGTATTATTTATATAACATGTAAATTAAAATATTATTAAATCACTATTTGATCATTCATGCACCTGAAAATTTGCAAAAAATCCTGATTCTATTAAAATCTGTTAAAGTTATGCTATTGATTTCAAATGTATATCTGTTATCACTAGAAAAGCATCATCAAGCCAACACTACCGTGAATACTGCATAGCAGGACTTGAAAAAAATCCTGTCAGTGGCTCACTACTAATATTTTGGGTTTGCTCCTTAGAAGAAGGCAAGTTCAGTAGCACATTTAAATCATGAAGAGGGCAGTTAAAATTTATTTGATGGAAGAATCCAAATATGCATTTGCTTGTCAATATATTTTTACCTAGACTGCATCCCTGGTACCTTCAGGTGCACTGAAGAGTCACTATCTGTCTGCTCTGCAAGCAAAGTTTCCTTGAAGGATTCTGGCTGAATATTATGCTGGTCACACTGATGTAACAGCATCAATATAAAGTGGGGCTTAAATTGATGAAGTTTAATCCAATAACAGAAAAAGCAAACTTTACAGGTTTAAGTCCTACTTTCAACAGGTATCACGTCTACATTAGAGGTTTATATTATAAGCAAATTGGGGCTTGTCTACACTTACAGCATTTAGTGAAGGTGCTACCTACCCTAATGGAGAGCTTCTCCCAATTAACACAGGTATTCCACCTCCCTGAGAGGTCAAAGCTATATTGACTGGAGAAATGCTATCCGTACCCGGGATTAGTTTGGCATAACTGATTTTCCATGCTGATGAACAACACAGTTGTACTGATATAAATTGGTATAGACCAACACTGATGCAACCAGTGCTAATTCTCTTAATGTAAATAGGGACTCATCAGCCACAATTTGTCCTGGAACCTTTCAAGCCATGCACCCTGATTCAGCAGTTTGATCATAAGTGCAGCATCCTCCTCTGTCTTGTGCTGCTCTCATTCCCAGTCCTCTCTTCCCATTTCCAAGTAGCTACTGCCCGCAGGGTCCAAGTGGGCTAAAAGACCTATACTCCCCTAGTCATATCCTCACCCCCAGAGTCAATTAGGGTGAAGTGAGAAAGTGACTCCTTCACTTTACCTTCCCTCTGCACTCACTCAGGAGTGAGACACAATCAATCTCTCTATCAATCTAATTCAACTTTCCATAAAGTTCAGTCATTCACAAGGGGTTTCCTCATTTGTGTTAACTATCAAGTTAATACTATAACCAAAAATTGATATTTCAGAGATTATGGTCTCTGCTTGGGTGAGTAATGATTTTAGGATTTGTCCCTAACTGTTAAGTATTATTATCAATTTTTAACCTTAAAGTCTTTGATCTGTTCCATTACAGAGGAACACATTGTAATCGTTGGATTGTCCTTCTTTTCTTCTTCCAATTTCTCGTCTACTATGGCTCTGCGATGCAGAGTCTTCTTTTTTTCTAGTTCTGCTTTCTTCTGCTTTTGTTGAAAAAGCTTCAACATCTTGTATACCTCTCGAAAAAACTCATCTACTTCAGTCTCCATGCTTTCCCCATTCAGGTCCAGGAAAGCCCCATCCATCCATCTGGGAGAAAAACCGAAAGTATAATAATCTTTTACAAGAATCAAAATGGCATATAAATCATGCACAGATCTAAAACACATTTTTAATGTTTAAATATACTATTTGCATCACAAACAAAAGTTTAAAAAGTTAAAAGCAACATTTTAATGGAATGTTTCACAGGCCTTGGAGGTCAATCCGCTCCTACAGACAACCCCTAACTTCACACAAATCCTTTCTAGTAACCACGCAGCACACCTCCATTATGATAATTCAGGAACCCACCCCTGCAATCAACCCCGGTGCCAACTCTGTCCACACATCTATACAAGCAATATCATCATAGGACCTAACCATATCAGCCACCACATCAGAGGCTCATTTAACTGCACAGCCACTAAATGTTATCTATGCCATCAAATGCTAGCAATGCCTCACTGCCATGTATATTGACTATACTGGACAGTCTCTACGTGAAAGAATTAATGGACACAAATCAGATATGCGAAACAGTAACACACAGAAACCTGTGGGGAACATTTTAACTTGTCCGGGCACTCATTAATGGATCTCAGTCACTGTACTGTTTCAGGCCAATTTTACAAGCCAGATACACAAGGAAGCCTTGGAACTTAACTTCATTTACAGGATCGATTTGCAGCTACATTCTATTTTTAGAGTAATAGCCAGAGCAAACGTGTCTCCTACAGTTGGAAATTATACCTGCAATTCGGAAGTGTGGGAATACCCATTTTCACACCCTTAAGACCCGTCACTATTATAGCTTATAAAGCAGTATTTATCCACTAGAGGTAACAATCATTTGAGCAGGTCTACATTCCATTTTGGGAGTACAGACAAGCACAAAAAAGGAAGTTACTCACTTCGTGCAGTAACGATCGTTCTTCGAGGTGTGTCCCCGTGGGTGCTCCACTTCTAGTGTCGGGCTGGTCCCGGCGCCACAAATCGGAGCTTTAACAGAGCTGTGTGTGTGGTCGGGCAGCGCGCGTGCACTCCCGTTTCGCGCCTTTCATCTACCGCGCGCTGCCCGGCTCCCGCCAGTTCGTCTCACCGCCTATCTGAAAGACAGAAAAACAAGATTCCGAAGCAGGGAGGAGGGCGGGTCGTGGAGCACCCACGGGGACACACCTCGAAGAACGATCGTTACTGCACGAAGTGAGTAACTTCCTTTTCTTCTTCGGGTAGTCCCCGTGGGTGCTCCACTTCTGGTGACTCCGAAGCAGTAATCTCGGCTAAACATGTGTTTCGGAATCGGTATTCCGAGCAGTAGGCAACACTGCCAAGGCTACTGCTGAGTCAGTGGTGAAGTGCTGAACAATTGCATAATGTTTTGAAAAGGTAGAATTTGAAGACCAAGTCACAGCACGGCAGATGTCACGAAGAGGGACACCTTTCACGAAAGCTGTAGACGCAGCGACTGCTCGTGTTGAGTGAGCTCTAGGTTGCGAGGTGAGAGACTTCTTACGGATAGTATAGCACGTCGTGATACAAGAGACAACCAGCTTGGAAATGCGCTGTGCGGATAAGGACTTGCCCTTAGAAGAGCCCGATGTTGAAATAAAGAGGCGATCCGTCTTACGTAAAGTACGGGTTCTGTCTATATAGAAAGCCAGAGCTCTGCGGACATCGAGCGTATGCAGGAGAGCGTCTCGCTGAGATGCATGCGGTTTTGGGTAGAAACATGGCAGAACAATTGGTTCGTTTACGTGAAATTCCGTACAGACTTTAGGTAGAAAGGCTGGATGAGACCTCAGTATCACTGATTCCGGGTTGAAGACTGTATAGGGAGGTGTTGACATTAGTGCGGATAACTCGCTCACCCTGCGTGCTGATGTTATAGCCAGAAGAAAAAGTACCTTCATCGTAAGCATCGGTAGCGGTACCGTGGCCAACGGTTCAAACGGTGGCCCAGTGAGGACATCCAGAACCAGGTCAAGACTCCATACAGGTGGCGGAGGTCTCCGTGGTGGGTTGAGGTTAGCCAATCCTCTGAGAAATCTAGCCATCATGGGGTGAGAAAAAACCGACTTGCCTTCAACGGGGTAGTGAAAAGCGGCTATTGCCGCTATGTGGACCTTAAGTGATGAAATGGCTAGTCCGGTTGCCTGCAGCTGAAGGACATAGTCCAATAAGACATGCATCGGCGAAAGCAAGGGATCCAGGAGTTTAGGAGCACACCATCGTACAAATCTGGACCACTTTGACAGGTAGGTTTTCCTGGTGGAATCTCTCCTGCTGTGCAGGAGAACACGCTTCACTTGGTCCGAACAAAGATTCTCGGACTCGCTGAACCATGTACCATCCATGCAGTGAGGTGCAGAGTGTCCAGCTTCGGGTGACGCAGTGAACCTCTCTGTTGTGTCAGCAAATCTGGTAGGCAAGGCAGTCGACGCGGTGCTCGTACAGAGAGCTGCCGAAGGGTTGAGTACCATGGCTGCCTGGGCCATGCTGGGGCTATAAGTATCACTCGTGCCCTGTCCATCACAACCTTCTCGAGTACTCTGGGAATGAGTACAACAGGGGGGAATGCATACAAAAGTGATGTGCCCCAGTGAAGGAGGAATGCGTCTCCCAGTGAGTGAGGTCCCACTCCCGCTCTGGAACAGTAAGCTCTGCATTTCGCGTTGGCATGTGTTGCAAAGAGATCTATCACCGGAAACCCCCACTGATGGAAGAGAGTTAAGAGGACATCTGTGCGGATCACCCACTCGTGGTCCTGGGGGAAATACCTGCTCAGTGCATCGGCTGTGGTATTGTTCACACCCGGTAAGTATGACGCAACTATAGAGATGTTGTTTCGAATGCACCATTTCCAGAGACGGATCGCCTCCTCACAAAGTGAGCGGGATCGGGCACCCCCCTGTCTGTTTACGTAGTACATTGCGACTACATTGTCCGTGAGAATTCTGGTGACAGTACCTTTTATGTATACCTTGAAGTGTTTGCAGGCATGAAACACGGCTCGAAGCTCGAGAAGATTGATATGGAGCATCATCTCCGTAGCGGACCAACGACCCAGAACTGTTTTTGTGCCCATGTGGGCACCCCAGCCGATGAGAGAAGCGTCTGTAGTTATTTCTCGTGACGGTTGTGGTGCATGGAAGGGAACTCCTGACAACATGTTGTTGTGATTCGTCCACCATACTAGGGAGTCCTTGACATGTACTGGAAGTACTACAGTCTTGCGAATGCTGTGGTCGGTAGGCTTGTAAACCGTGCTTAGCCAATGCTGCAGACACCTGAGGTGCAGTCTTGAATGGCGCACTATGATTGTCGTGGAAGCCATATGTCCCAGAAGCTGGAGACATACGCGTACCGGGAGCATTGGAGCGTGCAAAACTGTTTTTATCAGATCTTGCATTACTTGAAAACGCTCGAGTGGAAGGTGGACTCTTTCCGACTGGGAGTCGAGACGCGCTCCTATGAAGGTTAAAATCTGTGTAGGTAGTGGGCGCGATTTTTGAGTGTTCACGATAAGGCCGAGGGAGTTGAACAACTCCTGAGTTGCGACTACCATGTGGTGAACCTCTAACCGGGTGCGCGCCTTGATGAGGCAATCGTCGAGGTAGGGGAAGATAACGACTCCTATCCTTCGAAGATGGGCAGCCACTACCGCTAGTGTCTTGGAGAACACCCTTGGGGCCGAAATGAGGCCGAAAGGCAGAACCCTGTACTGAAAATGATCGTCGCCCACTACGAATCTGAGAAAACGCCTGTGGGCTATGTGAATCGTTACATGGAAATATGCGTCTTGCAAATCCAGGACTGCGAACCAGTCTCCTCTGTTTAGTGCTGGCATGATCTTGGCCAGGGTGGTCATTTTGAAGCGTTGCTTTCGAATAAAACGGTTCAGACCCCTCAGATCCAGGATCGGTCTCCACCCTCCGGACTTTTTGGGAACCAGGAAATACCTGGAGTAGAACCCTTTGCCTCGGAATTCGTCGGGTACTCTCTCTATGGCTCCGATCTCGAGTAGGTGAAGAACCTCTTCTCGAAGAGCGGCCCCATGAGACGGGTCCCTGAGAAGGGATGGGGTGGGAGGAGTGGTCGGAGGGATTGATGCGAACGGGATTGTCAGGCCCGACGATATGACCTCTAGGACCCATCGGTCCGAGGTAATGGTGGCCCATTGATGCAGGAATGGCCTGAGGCGGTGGTGGAATAGAGTGGTGGTGGTGATCGCAGGCTTCAGAGTGGTGACCGGTGGAGACATGTTCGCGTCCTCTGCACGGGAGTCAAACCTGGTGCTTCTGGGAAGGTCGAGCAGCAGAGCGGTTCTGTTGCTGACGTTTGCGCTGAGGGCGCTGTCTGAATCTAGACTGGTCAGGTCCACGCTGCTGCTGCTGCTGTTGCTTATAGGGGAAATAATCATATCTCCTCTGGAAGGGGTAGTATCGTCTGTGTTTAAAAGGTGACGTGTACATCCCCAGAGAACGAAGGGTCATACGAGAGTCCTTGCCAGAATGGAGGATCTCATCAGTAGTAGAGGCAAACAACTTCTGACAATCAAAGGGTAAATCTTCCACTTTGGAATTCAACTCCTTAGGGGCTCCCGCTGACAGTAGCCAGGAAGCTCTCCTCATCGCAATGCCTGTTGCCATTGCTCGCGCGGCTGTGTCAGCAATGTCCGCGGCTATCTGAAGGGCTGTTCTACATGCGGTGAAACCTTCCTGGACAACCGATCTAAGGAGAGACTTCTTACTGTCAGGGAGGTGCTGCATGAGTTCCGGTAACTTGGAGTAATTATCAAAGTTATGGTTCGATAACAGAGCAGCATAATTGGCAACCCGCAGTAACAAGGTTGAGGAGGAGTAAACTTTCCGACCAAAGTGGTCCAATTTCTTTGTCTCCCTATCCGGTAGGGAATTCTTGAATTGGGGCATTTTGTTCTTGTGACGAACCGCATCCACTATCAGGGAATTCGGTTGAGGGTGATTGAAAAGAAAATCCAGTCCTTTGGATGAAACAAAATACTTCTTATCAATTTTCTTATTAGTTGGCGGTATCGATGTTGGCGTCTGCCAGATATCCTGTGCCACTTCTAAGATGGCTTCATCTACCGGGAGTGCAATCTTTCTCTGTTGTTTAGGGTGCAGATTCTTAAACAGCTTATGCTGTTTAGCTTGAGACTCAGTGAGCTGCACTTCCTGAGATTGCGCTACACGTTTAAACAGGTCTTGGAATTCCTTAAGATCATCCGGTGGAGACTTCTCGCCCATAGACAGCGGTTCATCCCTAGAGGGCTGTGGTGAACTGGCATTTGGGGACATATCCTGCTCACCTTCCGAGAGTTGCCCTTCCTCTAGGTCCGACATTTGAGAACAATGGGTGGGGGAACGAGAAGATACGGGACGTCGTAGCGGAGAACGTTTGGAGATCTCCGAGCGCCCAGAGCGTGGACTAACTGATCTACAGGAACATGGAGACCTGCGATGAGACCGAGAGTGACTGCGATGAGATGATTCAAGATAGTCCGGTCTATAACGATGAGAATAGTGCCGGCCAGACCTTGCAGGGGAGAAGCGTCCAGAAGATCTAGTGCTGTCATACCTGGCGTAATATGTACTTCTAGGTGAATGAGTTGGTGATCGTGAGCGTCTCGCCGAAGAAGGAGATCTCGAATATCTCTGGTGTGAACAGCTACGCTCTCTATCATAGTAGTGACGAGATGAGAGACTGCGGTGGTAATAATGCCCATGGTCTCTTGCGTGGTGCGTAGAGGCACAGTGGTGAGGGGATGGCTCGTGGTGAGACCTTGGCGAGGCACACTGGGAGATTCCCTGGGCATTTGATTTTTGTGTTGATGCTGCTGGCTGTATAGAGCCTGGAGAGTGAAGGGTTAAGGGCTGTGAAGCAGGCATCTGAGTATGAGTACGCTGATCCCCTGCCGGTGCTGAGGACAGCTCCCTGTGGGGGGCCGTGGTTAAAAGCCCTTCAGCAGCCGGCACCGATGATAAAACTGGTGCCGGTGCGTCTGTCTCTTTAAGAAGCACCGGTGCCGGGTGAGGATCCCGAGCAGTGGGCTGACGAGACTCTGAAGTGCCGGCCGGCTTATTGACTGATGGAGCGCGGGTTACCCTAGAACGAGAAGTGCCCGGCTTGTCACCTGCGCTTACCCGCGACTGCGGAGCAGCTGGCAGGGAGTGAGCAGGAGAGGCTTTCCTCTTTTTTGATGAGGGCAAAGCCTCAGAAGGAGCCTTCCGCTTAACAGTCGTGGGGTCAGAGGCAGAGGATTCTGAGGCAGTGGAAGGCATGAGAGCCTTATCAAACAGGATCTCCTTTAAACGACGTTCCCGCTCCTTGCGGGCTCTAGTCGTCAGGCTGGCACAGTGGGAGCACTTTTGGGGGATGTGAGTCTCTCCAAGGCAGCGAATGCAAGCCGAGTGTCCATCTGACACCGGCATTGGTTCAGCACAGCCTTCACATTTCTTGAAGCCGGGGGAGCCCGGCATTTTGAGTTGTGGGGACTGAGTGTTACCGCCTGCTAAAAGCAGCCGCTTGTATGCGTCCCCGGTTACTGCGTGTTACTTTCCTTCTGTTTAAAGTTTATTTCCTTCCTTTTTTCTCTTCTTTTTTTTTTTTTTTTTTAAACCAGAGCAGGCAACAGAAAAAAACGCCCACAGAGTATATCTATATATAGCACTGCTCTTTCTCAGTATACTCTTTCCTTTCTTCTTTCTTATTTCTTTTCTTTTTTTTTTTTTTTTAAACCGCGTCTGCCAACGGGGCTAGACGCAGTATATATTTGAACAGTAAAAATTATGGGGCTTCCCCACGGCAAACAGCCGAAGGGAAGAAGGGGGAAATTTTGAAGAGAGAGCAGGGAAGCTCCGTCTGCGACCCAAGGCGGATGAGAAGAACTGGCGGGAGCCGGGCAGCGCGCGGTAGATGAAAGGCGCGAAACGGGAGTGCACGCGCGCTGCCCGACCACACACACAGCTCTGTTAAAGCTCCGATTTGCGGCGCCGGGACCAGCCCGACACCAGAAGTGGAGCACCCACGGGGACTACCCGAAGAAGAATTATATTTTAGTATATCAATATAGATAGATAAATGAAACACTCTTTCCCTTGTCACATGCAAAATGACTTACATCTATTCCAATTTTTTCCTCAAAACTTCCACAGAGCTCTCAGAAATTATTTTTATAAGAATTGTTCTCTCTTTCATGTTTGACCAATACCAAGAGCAGTCAGTATTCAAGTGACTACACACATATACATAAATATTTACAGTTATGCTTATCATGTTAAAATATAAAACAAAAATATAAACATAAGGAACCATCTATATCAATGATACACTGAGGTCTTCCAGGTCTTCTAGATCAGTGTTTCTCAACCTGGGGGTTGCAGCCCCTAGGGGGAAAGGAATCATGGAACAGATTTAGGGATATAGCATGTGCAGTACCTGTGTTAAGATGTGACAAGCTGGGCAATTACCCAGGGGGCTCAATGAAGCTAAGTTACATGATTCAGCCCCGTGACGTGGGACTCAGTTTTCACATAAGGCTCACCAGTGAAAAACAGGCTCAAGTATCACTTGAATATATTCATATTCCAGTCAATTTATTTTATAATTATATGATAAAATAACAGAGTCAGCAATTTTTTCAGTAATAATTGCTGAAACACTTCTGTATTTTTATGTCTGATTTTTGTAAACAAGTATTTTTAAAATGAGGTGAAAGTTGGAGTATACAAGCCAAATTTGATTCCTGAAAGGAGCACAGTAGTCTGGAAAGGTTGAAAACTACTGATATAAACACTGAGATGAAAACATTCACATGCAGGAGTTAAATTTCAAAGTAACTCACATATCTTGGACATACAAAAGGAGCCTGGATCTTTCAGCCTTTTGCTTAATTTAGCTTTAAGACCATTAAGTATATAATTACCGTTTTTCTGTTCGTTGCCATTTCAGTATAAGAACAAAAAGTTTCTGATAGGGCTCGATATTAGTTTTTAAACTTTCAAGAACAGGATACTCAGTCAGCTCCCACTTGAAGAGATCCTCTTCTTTATTAATAAAAGCTACTGTTTCCTCTGCTTCCTGTGTGCGTTTCTGCAATGCTCTCATGGCTTTCACATACTGAAATCAAATGATTTTATATCTTTTGAAATAATTTGAGTTATATTATGAATAGACATAATTACATAATACCAAAATGCAGTAAATCATTGGCTTTTCAAAATTACAAGTAATTTGTGAGATATATATGTAAGCAGGGTCAGGATAAGCTCTACCCTTACATCTGATGGTGAATTGTGGCAAGTGGTGCAAAAAGACTTCAGGGGCTGATGTCGTTTGCATAGGCACACCCACCCCGCCTAATATGTGCTCACAGCATCCCAAATGGTCACTTTGCCACTGTGAGATCCCCAATCTCTCTGTTATTGAGGCAGGGGGGATAAAGTGTTGTTACCCTGATTATGTGAATCAAGGACAGTGGATTAGTGGAACTGTTTTATGACAGAGGGATTCACCATTAACTAATTAGCACTCACTAGAGAGAGGCTGGGGACAGGTCTTTGTACCTGGTGGTGAGGCCCTGTTTGAGGGCCTAAAACACACCAATTGCAACCCCTCCTCTCTCCATTGTAGAATATCAGAGCTAATTTGGATTCCATTAGGAGTCTAGTTGCAAGCTGCTGAGCTGACTTCACTGTGGGCCAATGGTGCACTAGCACTGAAGCTCCTCTACTATGAGCTGAACTTGCTGAAGAGATGAAATCGCAGTGTGCTATGGGGAGCCTGACACTATACTGCTGAAATTACTGAAGAGCTGACATCTACTATGAGCTGAAATCACTGTGCGCCATGGCGAGCCTGACGCTATACTGCTGAGCTACTAGCAGAGCAGTTCATGGGACGGCTAGCAGAGCAGTTTGCGGGAACAACCAACGGGCACAGGCAGCCAGCAGAGCAGCTGGTGGGGACAACCAGCGGGCAGCTGGTAGGAGCGGCAGCAACCAGCCAGTGGAGCAGCTGCAGGAACAACCAGCTGGCGGCCAGGGGCGTGGACCGAGACAGCTGGTGGAGCAGGGCAGTTCGTGGGATGGCTGGAGCGGCTCACAGGACAGCAGGTGGAGTATGGTGGAGGGACTCTTGTTAATGGCGGCAGCAGAGCCCTACGGAGAGGCGGAGCCGTTGGCAGACCACGTAAGGTGTATCAACCCCCGCCCCCTCCATTCTACCCAGGTTGGGATGGCAAAACCCTGCCGATGAACTTTTGAAACTTGGGGCGGCACTAACCCGGGGCAGAGACTTTTGGGGTGTCGGACTTTGGTGATTTTTTTGGGTTGCTGGACTCAAGAGAATCTTGGGGTGTTCGACTTTTGGGGACTTTGGGTGATTCTTGGCTGGGGGTGGGTCTTTTCTCATGTTTGGTCTATGAATCCGAGTTGTGGTGTTTTCCCAATTTAATGCTGATGTCGGTTACCTCATGTTATTAAAGATTTGCTGCTATATATGCTCTGTGCTTGCGAGAGGGGAAGAATTGCCTCTTTGAGGCTCTCAGGTGTGTGTGCTCTCAGGGGTTTGAGGCTCTCAGGTCACTGGGTGGGGGCTCGAGGCAGTGTTGTATTACGTTGTTGGGAGGAGACCCCTAGATACTGGAAACCCGGCCCTTGCTACTATTAACTCAGCCTGGCAGAAGGGTTACATATAGAATAACATTAGCCTCTCAAAGACAACAACATGGCCCTCATGCACATGAATTGAGTTTTTTCACAGTGAGAAGACTAGATTAATGCTCAGAAAAACAAAGTAAACAGTTTTACTGTTTTCAAACTGAAGTATTGTAAAAGGGTTATCAAATAGTTTGAGGTTTCAAAAATATATTGTACTAGAAAAGAACACATATTGTTAACTTTTTTATAGTTAATCTGTACTCTTGGCAACTGTAATTTCCAAGTTTAAACAACAGTTTCATGCTTTGCAAACATTTTTTTAAATGTACTCAATTACTCAGTCAAGAAGTTAAAGCTATATTTTAAATTAAAAGTATAGCAGAGTGTGTTTAGTAAGCAGGAAAGGGAACAGGAAAGTCATGAAGATTCAGATCTGCCTTCAGCCTACCATTACTACTCAGTGGAGTTTTTAAATTTGTGCGTAGTCCCATTACTATAGGAATCTCTGACTTTTACTAGGATGATCCTTTGTGCTGCAATCTAGTCCTAAAGACTACAATTCCCATGGTGCCTTGGGGGAAAAGGAGGAAAACTGTTGCTCTCTTCCAATGCAAGGAGTGAGTTGGTGGGCTCCAGTTTGGAGAGAGGAACCAGATTGCTGGTATGGATCCTTTTCCAGTCCAGGAGCTGCTGCTGGAACCTAGAGCCTGCTGCTAAGAGCTTGCTGGGGCTTTGATTTAGCAGGCTGCTTCAGAGGCTATTGATGATTGTCCCTGGCAGCAAGAGACTCTGGCTGTACCTCTGGATGAGAAGGGCCTGAACAGAAGTTACTGGGAGTAACTGTGGCTGTTTGGGAAAGTGCTGCCTGGGATGGAGCACAGAAGACAGATTGATTCTGGGTCTGAAAAGAGGCAGAGTGATCTGCCCAGTGAAACAGAGCTGCTGGTATTTGGTGGGCCAGTGTCCGAAGGATTTTGCAGTTGTTGCCTAGCTTGGACTGACATACACACATACAATCTGCACAGTACTGTCTCCACTCCAGCTGCAGACTTTCAAGCACACCCGTGCAAGTAAGTGTCTGGGACTCTGAGATCCAGAGGAGTGCATACTCTGGGGTGGAATAAATGGTGGCAGTATAAATACCAGTTAGATAAATGTTTCATTATTTCTGTATACTTTGTTAATTGATTTTAATCAATGTCAGTCTGTTAAAGAAACAGAGTTTAAGTTATTAAGTAAAGGAGTATTACAAATAATATATATCTGATTAGATTAAAAGTCGTTGTTTTGGAGTTACAGCCAGATTATTACTGGAATAAGTTTATTCCTGGAGGCTCCCAAGACATACCAGTAAGTGTGCACAGGGGCCAGCCAGGTGGAGGCATTGCCATTGTATAGTCCTATAGAAGCAAGGGACTGCAGCAAAGGGGTAGATAGGGGATCCCCAACTATCCAACATCACCACTGGGATACTCAGGGTCTCCTTTAATGTTAAAAACATCAGGCAACCAGGCACAGAGGTGAGTGTGGCCTGCTCTTGGATAATCCAGGGAGGAAAGAGGGGTTTACATATGTAACTGGCCAATTCCTAGTAAAATTATTGACTGAAGCCCCAGTGAAGTAATTTAATGATTTCACTTCCCAAAAGTAAACATACTAAAACCAGCTACTGAAATCATGATCCCCGTGGAATCAACAACAAAATTCCCATTAATTTCAGTAGCATAAGGATTTTCATCAAGGGTATGAATATTGCTCCACTCTACGACTACCTTTTAACTGATTTAAACAAACAAAAAAAGTCATCATGGTAAATTTTTCCTCCAATCAGAATATTAGTAACACTAAGTTGTTAGTGCAAAAGTGGGTATCTAATGAGTTTCACCAGCATAATACAGTAATAGATGTTTAACATTTATCCTTGTGTTGGACACACCTTTTTCTAAAATCACAATCCTATTTCTTGTATTAAGCATATACGACTCTTTGAACCACTTTTACAATATGTTCATCAGACCTCTTGCATGTGATCCAGTTCTGAGAATTCTGAGAACTCTTCCATACAGCGAGTCTGCTTTTCTAGTTCCAAAATAAGCTTCTCACGTTTGGCCAGTAGTTCGCTTTCTCCTTTACGTTTAGATTGTTCAATCAGCTGTAAAACAAACAATTTAAATGTGTTAGGAAAAAAAACTTGCAGTAGACATCTGATTTATCAACACATATGGCATCAGTGTCTCATATATAAATGTTATCCACATGGATAGAGAGAAAATAAATGGAACAGACAGATTATTTCCCTTCAAATAACTAGAGTTATTTGAGAAGATTTTGTCCATACAGATCACACTTTTGATAAGTGACTAACTGTTACACCTCAGCAAGTAAGTTATAAGAGTTTAATATAAATAACAACTGAAGAAAAGTCCTGCAGAGCAAATTGGACATCTGACCTAGGAATTGTGACAATGGACTATTAACTGGTAAAGATACAAATTAACCACAAGTAGCTACTCTACAAATTTTAGCAACAGGCACCTCTCTGAAACAAGCCAAAGATGTCAACTGGGCCCTACCAGAGTGCACCCTAACTGAAGAGGGAAGAGGTAGTTTATTTTAAAAATAGGAAATTTGAATGCAGTCTACAACTAGAACTGAGCAAATAGTTGATTTTTCAATTCAGGGACTGAACTGCAAATTGACACGGTCAGGTCGGAGATCCATACTGGAAGGACATATGGTGCTGCAAAAGCTGGAAACCAAGAATATGAGACCTCTGAAGCATGGGATCGGTGACAAGATGAATTCCTTCCAAAGCTACTCTCAGGAATCAATATAGGTGAAGGAAGAGATCTCTTATGAGAAGTGCTTCTGCTTCCATGCAAAAGTGATTATGCAGATGAACAGAATTACTCAAAAGAAGAAGAAATTCCTGAATTGCAAAAATAGGAATGTGTGAGAGATAAGGATTGGTGCCATAGAGGCTAGATGAAGACTGATTCTCATATTGACCTTTCTATGAAAATACAATTTTAAAAGAAGCATCATAAGAGTTGTCTGTGTGCTCAGTTAAACAAATCTGATGGCATACATGCTAGAAATGCAACACTTCCCTAAACAAAATAAACATTTTGTGTACACATCATTGGACATAACAATCTTGGCACATTTCCAAGCCCAAAGATATACTCCTTTCAGAAGTATTCCTCAGCAAAGTTTAAAGAAAGAAAAGTGCTCTGGAATTTTTCACCTAACAGGCTTAAAAATTTCTCTCTCAAAAACTACAAAAATTCCAAGCTAGCAAACTATAACCTTAAACAGGGCCAGCCCGAGCTATTTTGGCGCGCCGGGCCCCAGGTGTGCGGCGCCGTGTGCCACGCCACCCTCGGGGCACACAGCCCCACCTCCGGGCGCACAGCGCATGCGCGGGCCCACCCCTGGGGCGGGTGGGCGGACCCACGGCACGTGCACCGCCCGATCAGCTCAGCCACCACTGATGGCGCGCAGCCCAGGGCTGACCGGGGTGGGCTGCACCTGGCGATGCAGGGCCTTGCAGCCACGGGGGGAAGGGCGCTGCTGGCTGGTGCTGCGGGGGTTAACACAGCCCCTGCTCCAGGTGGCCGCTGCAGCCCGCCAAGAGCCGAGCGCCCCCCGTAAGTTGGCACCCTGGGCAGCTGCCCGGCTAGCCCACCCCTTAGTCCGGCCCTGACCTTAAACTCCCTACAACTTATGGGAAAGCATAAGGATACTCCAATTTGCTACCATAGGCACTGAGAAAGAACTACAACATGAATAACAGTAGTAGTAGAAGGTTAAGATAGTAATCTATTATGGACCAGATTTACACAAAACTATTAAATATTCTTCATTAGTTAACTATCATTGAATAACTTAAATCCCTAATTCTGATTTATTTACAGAACAAAGTCACAAGAAAAACAATAGCCAGTATATTTAGAAATAAAATAATGCAATTAATTTCTTCACATAGCATATAGCCATAGTTGAAATTTTAAACGGCTTGGATTTATCCCTCAGACATCATAGTGATAAGTGTACACATTTAAAGGATTATATTCATTTTTCATGGTTCCAGGCACAAACCTTTTGGAGTCTGGAAGGAATTTTTCCTAGTGTGTAAAGTATTATACAATTGGCTAAGTGCATTCTAGTGAATTTTCATCTCCCTCTGAATTATCACAGTAAAAGATATGAGACTTAACAAAGGCTATAAGCTCAAAAACAGTTATAATTTCCTATATCTGTAGCCTGCTGGTATTTGCTAAATATCTAATTATGTATTTTCCATCAGTGCACTCACTTATTATGAATACATAAATCTGGTACCATACTATTTGAGTGCCTTATAATGAATGTTATTACACACATTTGGACAGGACAGCAATTCTCAGCAGTTAAAACAAATTATTCAAATACAGACATAGGAGAGGTTCTATCAATAGAAATGCTCTACGTTCTAGTCAGGAGGAGAGGATGGACGTATGGGCAACAAAATGGCAAATGAAATTTAATGTTGATAAATGTAAAGTAATACACATTGGAAAAAATAATTCCAACTACATAATATGATGGGGACTAATTTGGCTATAACTACTCAAGAGAGACATCTTGGAGTCATTGTGGAGAATTCTCTGAAAACATCCACTCAGTGTGCAGTGGCAGTCAAAAAGCAAATAGAATGTTAGGAATCATTAAAAAAGGGATAGAGAATAAGACAGAAAATAACTTATTGCCTCTATATAAAACCATGGTACGCCCACTTCTTAAGGAGGATTGTAACACAAGGTTTAACAAATTAGAATATATAATGTACAAAGAAAATATCTTTACATCATCATGTTCATCGAAGATGGGGTTAATCTTCTGAGGCCACAGTAGCACTGTTGCATTCAGAGCCAGATCTTCAGGAGCAAATATGTAAACATCTAAAAGGTAATTCATTCGCCTTTGGCATTCCTATAAAAGAGATTCCACATTTGCTTGAAGTATAGAATAGGATAATGGAAAATATTTATGAAAGTAAAACAGTGAATTCAGATCCTTAATCTCTTGTTCCTCATTATTCTGATCTAAGGGTACATCTACACATCTAAGGGTACTAGCGTTATTCCAAAATAACAAAAAGCGTATCTACACTGCAAGCCATTATTTCAAAATAATGTTGAGTTGGAGGACTTCTTACTCTTACTCCTGTAACATTCATTTTATGAGAAGTAAGGGAAGTCGAAGGAAGAGTGTTTTTCCTTTGGCTTCCTGCTGTGCCAAAAGCCAAGTTAAGCTATTTTATTTAAGCTATGCAATTGACTTAATAGTTTAATTCAGCTTTGGCCCTGCTGTGTAGATGTGCTCTAATGATGAAATTCTGGCCCCTCTGATGTCATTGCCAAAACTCTTATTGACTCCAGTGGGTGTCCCAAATTTCAATTCGGAAATATAAATGATCAAGGAATTGATCTCTCAGTATTTTTCAAAGCAATGTAACATTAAAAGATCATACGTAGAATCTTGGCATGTGTCTTCTCTGAAACTTTTTTCCCTACAGCGATCAGATCTCAGTTGCTGGGTACTATGCTTCTTGATCTCTCCTTTAAGGATATTAAAGTAATATAGGTAATATAAAATTACACATTGTGGTGTAGTTTCTTTTAAGCCAATGAAGTTCAAAGTTAAAAAATTTGAAATCTATTAGAAAAACATAAGATATTCATGTTAGGGATGTAAGCGACTAGTCAACTATCCAATAAGCATAAGCTTATCAACTGGTCTGAGGTAAATAGGATGAAGTTTAATAAAGACGTGTGTAACGCTTGCTCTTTCCCCGATGCATGCGGTTTCGGGTAAAAAACTGGTAGAAAAATATCCTGGAAAGTGTAGAATGCAGAAATGACCTTCGGCAAAGACTGGGTGAGGGCGGGTCCGAACCTTGTCCTTAAAAAATACTGTGTTGGGGGATCTGATGTCAGCGCCCTAAGCTCAGACACACGCCTCGCGGATGTGATAGCAACTAGGAGGGTTACCTTATACGATAGGTAAAGGAGTGAACAAGTGACTAGCTGTTTTAACAGGGGCCCCAAGCTTAGGTCCCACTGGGGAACTGGTTGCCGGACATGAGGATAGAGCCTGTCTATGCCTTTTAGGAACCTGTTGATCATTGGGTTGGCAAATAGCGTTTTACCCCCTTTCCCTGGGTGGAAGGCCGAGATGGCCTCTAAGTGAACCTTAATGGAGGAGGAAGAGAGATGCTGGAGCCTAGGGTCCAGCAGGTAATCCAGAATCAGGTGGACTGGTGCCCACCTCGGGTGCACCCCCTTTTGAGAAGCCCAACAGCAAAACCGCTTCCACTTAGCAAGGTACATGGTTGTAGTGGAAGGTTTTCTGCTACCCAGAAGGACTTCTTGAACTCATTGAGAGCACTGGAGTTCCTCTGCCATTAACCATGGAGCTTCCACACTGTCAAATGGAGGGACCATAGGTTTGGGTGGTAAAGCCTGCCCGAATCCTGTGATATCTGGTCCGGGACTAGTGGGAAGGTTATGGGCCCCTCGCATGAGAGGTTGAGGAGGGTCGAAAACCAGTGTTGCCTGGGCCACACTGGGGCGATTAGAATTAATGATGCCCTGGACTCTCACACTTTCAAAAGGACCCTGTGAACTAGTGGGAAGGGCGGGAAGGTGTACAGCAGGCCTTGCGGCCAGTGGAGGCGGCGAGAGACCCCTAAGAACCCTATCCCTGTCCCATGAGGGAGCAGTAGTGGGGGCACTTCCAGTTCTGCCCTGTGGCAAACAGATCCAGGTGGGGAAATCCCTACACGTGGAAGATGGATTGGGCAATGTCCCAATGCAGGGACCACTCGGAACTCACAAGCGATCTGCTCAGTCTGTCCGCCAGGACGTTCTGTGAACCCAGGAGATAGGAGGCCATCAGGTGGGTAGCCGCCCCAATACAGAGTTTCCATAGGCTGATCGCCTCTGAGCATAGGCGAGGTGAACAAGCCCAGCCCTGCTTGTTTATATACACCACCGTCATGTTGTCTGACAGGATGAGGACAGGCTTGCTCGTCAGGCGGAGAAGGAAAGCCACACAAGCCAGTTGGACCACCCTGGATTCCCTGACGTTGATATGCAGGGAGGTTTCACGGGGAGACCACGTACCTTGAGTGTGCAGGTCTCCCAGGTGGGCTCCTCAACCCATTTCTGACGCATCTGTGACCAGTCAGATGGACAGGACTGGCCAGGAGAATGGGACCCCTGCGCAGACTTCCACTAGATGGGTCCACCACTCCAGCACAAGGAGGATAGGGGTGGGGATGGTTAACACTCTGTCCCAGGAGTGGACGGCTGGATTGTGGACTTCCGATAGCCACGTCTGCAGCGGGCGCATGCACAGCCTGGCGTGTTGCACTACATAAGTGCAGGAGGCCATGAGGCCCAACAAATGCATGCAAGCCCAGGCGGTGGTCACTGGAAAGTTCTGAAGTGATCTGACTGCCGACTGTAGCATAAGAAAGCGGGAGCTGGGTAGAGAAGCTCTCTGAGACCAGGAATCCAGGGTAGCACCCACGAATTCTATTGTCTGGGTAGGAGTTAAGGTGGATTTGTCCAGGTTTAAAAGAAGACTTAGTTCTTGAAAAAGTTCACGGACTATGTTGATGTGGTCTCTCACCTGGGTTTCCAATTCCCCTAGGAGGTGCCAATCGTCCAAATAAGGGAACACTTGGACTCCCCTTTTTCTGAGCTCGGCAGCCACCACTGCCATACATTTGGTGAAGACCCGAGGGGCCATAGAAATACCAAAGGGAAGGGCCGTGAATTGGTAGTGATCCTGGCCCACAGTGAATTGCAGAAAACTTTGGTGGAAGGGGGCGATTGAAACATAAAAATAAGCATCTTTTACATCGAGGGCAGCGTACCAGTCTCCGGGGGCTAGGAAAGGAATGGTGGACGCCAGAGTCACCATTTTGAATTTTGTCTTGACGATAAAGAGGTTTAGAGCTCGGAGGTCCATGATTGGGCGAAGGCCCCCTTTTGCTTTTGGGACCAGAAAGTAGAGACAATAAAAAACCCTGTCTTGAAATTTGCAGGAAACTCGTTCTAGGACCTCCAAGGTGAGAAGGTGGTGAGCCTCCTCCTGTAACAGGCTCATGAGAGGGGTCCCTAAAAAGGGATGAGGTAGGAGGTTGGGAAGGAGGGGGCGAGTGGAAAGGGATTACATAACCCATTTCCATTATCCCCAGAACCCATCGGTCCAATGTAACAGACCGCCATGCCGGGAGGAAACGGGATAAACGGTCCCGGAAGGATAACAGGGAGACTGGTAAGGAGCCCTCGGGGGTCCTGTCAAAACCCCTGTTGGGGCCTAAGGGCTTAGTGGGGGAGCCCTGGTTAGAATCCGGGGCTGGGTGAGGGCGGAGCTTATTCCTGCCATTATTACCCCTGCCCCTACGTCAGGTAAAGTCGGGACGTGGGCCTGTGGAGGCAGTCTAGGAACAGTCCTGTTGATATATGACTGCCTCTGGGTGGCAGGTATGTGTAGGCCCAAGGACCTTAATATGGCTCTCGTGTCCTTCAGGAGCCACTGGTCAGTTTGCTCAGAGGAGTGACATGCCTTCAAAAGGGAGGTCCTGCAAGGTGTTTTGGACTTCCTGCGGCACTCTGGAGCCCTGGAGCCACGAACTACGATGCAGGAGCACTCCGGTGGCCATGACTCGAGAAGCCACATCGAGCGCTACTTATAGCACCATCCTGGAAATTACTCTCCCCTCCTCCTGAAGGGCCTTATACTCCGCACAGGAATCTCTGGGAAGCAAGTCTGTAAACTTGTCCACTGATGCCTAGGTGTTGTAGGCGTATCTGGACAGAAAGACTTGTTGGTTGGCAATTCAGTATTGGATGCCCCCGGAAGCATAGACTTTTCGACCCACGAAGTCGGTCTTTTTAGCCTCCCTGTTCTTAGGAGTGGCCACAGGCTGTCCCTGCTTCTCCCTCTGGTTGACTGCCTGAACTACTAAGTAACCCGGGGGAGGGAGGGAGAAGAGGTGTTCATTACTCTCCCGGGGGACAAAATACCTCCGTTCCGCCTGCTTATCGGTGGGCGGGATGGATGCCGGGGTTTACCACAAGGCTGCCAAGATCTTGGCTACCGTCTTGTTGATCAGCAATGCCACCCTGGAGGGAGTGTCTGCATGCAATATGTCGACGGTTGGGTCCAAGTCCCCAGAGACCTTGTCTGCTTGGACTCCCAGACTTTGGGTGAAGTGGTGGAGGTGGTCTTAGTGGGTCCTGGCATCCATGGAAGGTGCAGTTGGCCAGAGCCTCATCGGGGGAGAAGGACAATGACCCCTTTGCCATATTGCCCATAGGGGCGTCTGTACAGCCTGGATCATCCAAAATGGCCAGGGAGGAAGGGGGGAGAGATTGGCTGGTCCGGAGGTAGCGAGTGGGATGACATGAGGGACCGGACCAAAGGAGTCGCTGATGGAGGTACTCATGGACCTGATGTGACAGAAGCCGGTCTAGGAGGGTTCACACCCTGGCCCTGATGGTAGGCCCAGGGGGTCCAAAAAGGCTACTGTCCAGGTGGCTGGGGCGGCCACGTCTGCTGGACCATCAGTACAGGGATCGGCTGAGCCCACTGATACTGGTACCTATGTGGAGAAGTACGGTGCCAGGACCAGTGCCGGGAGTGGGAGCAGTGTTGTGAATGGGACCAAGAGACCCGTGAAGACTATGCAGACTCCGCGTCGGAATCGGAGGAGTATTCCAAGGTGGACCATGGCGGTGCCAATGACGATTGTCCTGCGGCGTGCTGAGACATGGCTTCCGGCTTGCCACAGTGCCAAGGTGGAAGAGGAGGCATGGCTGAGACGGGATCCCTGACGGTAGGTGCAGTTTTACCGAGAGCCGGTAGTGGTGCCGAGCGGGTAATCCACGTCGCGTCCGGTGCTGGATCTGGTGTTGCACCAGTGTGACAGTAGCTGGTTCCGGGGGAGGTGTTCCCTGTACCACATGGCTCTGCTGCACGTCGTGCACCATTTCACCAGGCACCCTAGGAGGGGAGCAGTACCGGGCATCCCCGTGCTGTCTTGAGGGTGCTGGAGTTGGCAGAGGGAAGGGAGAAGCGAGTCTACAAGGACTCTTGCTGCCTCCAGACCCTCCGGGGAAGACGGGTCTGGGAGGTCCTCTGAAGGACTCACATTCCTCTGGTGGGAAGAGTAGTCACCTGACCTAGAAGGCCGGGGCTCTGGACTGGCTGGTGCTGCATGCCCCACCGAGGAGCACACAGAGGGCGTGTGCCTGGGCGGAGACCGACTCCTATTAGGCCTCCTCTTACGTATCGGTACCAGAGACTGGAAGCAACATCTGGCCCAGTGCGGTACTGGGAAGGCACGGTATGTGGAGCTGTCATGAACCGAGGTTGGTGCGCTGTTGGACCTCAGTGCCGAGTCCGGTGCCGGTACTGGAGCCGGTGCCGGCTGGAGTGCCACCTCCATCAGGAGCGCCTTAAGTCGCAACTCATGCTCTCATTTGGTCCTGGGCTTAAATGCCTTACAAATCTTGAATGCATCTGTAATGTGCAATTCTCCCAGGCACTTCAAACATGATGAGTGTGGGTCACCACACTGCATAGACTTACTGCACTTCTTGCAGGGCTTAAAGTCTTTAACTAAATTAACAGGTACTTAAGAGAAGATTGTTAACAAAGGAGAAGAACAGCGAAGAGAATGACTTGCAGATGAGCTGAGGGTTGTTCCAACAAGTGAGTAGGTGAGGGGGCCAACAGGGGTATATATGGGCCGATATATTGGCGCCACTCCAGGGGGCTCCCTGCTATCCCTAAGAGTAGTGCTGAGGGAAGTCTCCAATGGTGCGTGCACGCTGCACGCACAAACCTATATTGGAATGCACATAAGCAATCATTCAAAGAAGAATCAGCTGATTCCCAGCTCATGCCCAGTCTCAGACGCTGCACCTCTGCTTGTAAAATGTATTAAGAGCCAACAGGCTCTTAATACATTTAAAAAGCAGAAGTGCAGTGCAGGGGAAATGGTGAAAGCCAGAAAACAGCTGTCCCAGCTTGCACGGGGTCCCCCACACTGCGCTTCAGCTTTTTAAAATGTATTCAGAACCTTCTGGCTCTAAATACATTTAAAAGGCAGAGCTGTGGCTTCCCCGCTTATCAACTAATCGACTAGTCAATGGAAATTCCATCGACTAGTCGATTAATTGATTAAACTAAATTTAACATCTCTAATTCAAATGTATCCCTCCCTTAATGTGTAAATTTCTCTTATATATTCTGTGAGAAAAGCCTTCTACTTAGCACATATGCTCAAACTGTAGCATACATTTTGTGTGTCATATATGGAGTCCACATCAAAGTGGAAAATATGATCACACATCACCTTGAGCCAGAGTACGGAACAAATCAAAGAGCCACTCATCCTCTGAGATTTTAGGACTAGTGTGGAGCTGTAGTTTGTTTTAATTTCCTTTCTCACCCAATTTTCAATATTATATTTCTTATTTTTCCTCCAAAAATAAATACAGGCGGATCCGCAGTTACGAACGGGGTTTGCTCCCTGTCTCCCTGGTCTTCTGGAGACCAGCAGACCAGGGAGACGGGGAGCAAAGCCTCTGAGGACGCCGGCAGCGGGACAGCCGCGGCGCGTCTGGACTGTCCGCTGCCCGCATGCTCCCCGGGTTTGCTCCCCGTCTCCCTGGTCTGCTGGTCTCCAGCAGACCAGGGAGACGTGGAGCAAAGCCACGGAGGACCCGGACGGCGGGACCGCGGTGCTTCTCGGTCCGCCGCCCGCGTCTCCCTGGTCTGCTGGGGGGGTGGGGGAGCATAGCTAGTACGCCTCCCCCACCCCCCCCCCAGCAGACCCGGCTTTTCTCCGGACGCCTGGGGCAGAGCAGCTGGGGCGCTGCCGGTTGGTCCCGCAGCGCCACTCTGGGCGCTACTGGACCAACCCAGCAGCACCCCAGCTGCTCTGCCCCAGGCGTCCTGATTCAGCCGCTGCTGGTCAGTTTCAGCAGCAGCTGACTTGGGGATGCCTGGGTTTCTTAAGTTGAATCTGTATGTAAGTAGGAACTGGCTTCCAGATTCAGCCTGTTGAAACTGATCAGAGGCTGATTCCAGGAAGCCCGGGGCAGAGCAACTCTGCCTCGGGCTTCCTGTAGTCAGCCGCAGGTCAGTTTCAGCAGCGGCTGAATCTGGATGCCAGTTCCGACTTACATACAGATTCAATTTAAGAACAAACTTACAGTCCCTATCTTGTACATAACCCGGGGACTGCCTGTAGTAAGGGAATGTCTACACTAGTAAGAAGACTGACCCTCCAGAGTTCGATCTTCTAGCATTCAATGTAGTGGATCTAATGATTATGGAGCATATCTTTGTGACTTCGATAAAAAAAAATAGATATCCTCTTCTGATATTAAAGCAGGTTGGTTAATCACAACCCTTTCTTGGCAATTTATTCCAATGCTTAACCACCCTGACGGTTAGGAAGCTTTTACTATTGTCCAACTTAAATCTCTCTAGCTGCAATTTAAGTTCATTGCTTCTTGGCTTATCATCAGAGGTTAAAGAGAATACATTTTTCTCCTTCCTCCTTGTAACAATCTTTTAGGTACTTGAAAGCAGTTATGTTCCCTCTCAGTTTTCTCTTTTCCAAACTAAACAAACCCAGTTCTTTCAGCCTTTCCTCATAGATTATGTTTTCTAGTCCTTTAATAATTTGTGTTGCTCTACTGTGGTCCGTCTCCAATTTATCCATATCTTTCCTGAAATGCAGTTCCCAGAACTGGACACTGTACTCCAAATGAGGCCTAATCAGCATAGAACAGAGTAAATTACTTCTTGTGTTTTGCTTACAACACTCCTGCTAATACACCCCAGAATTATGTTTGCTTTTTTTGCATGTTTCACACTGTTGATTCCTATTTAGTTTGTGGTCCACTCTAACCCCTAGATCCCTTTCTGCAGTACTCCCTCCTAGGCCGTCATTTCCTATTTTGTAAGTGGAGGACTTTGCATTTGTTCTTACTGAATTTCACCCTATTCCTCAGACCATTTCTCCAATTCATCCAGATCTTTTTGAATTATAATCCTATCCCCCCAAAGTAGTGGTTCCCAACCTTTTCTATGCCGCAGACTGGCAAACCCATTCATAAACTTTTGGCGGACCAGTAACATTTTATTTGCATATTCATTATCTACAATTTTTACAGACTACTAAAAAATTTACTAGCAGGGGGAATGCGTGTAGTCTATAGCATTACCTGAAAAGCTTTTGCTTATCGGTTAATCAACTACACCATTATATCCTTGGGCTTTTGGTTGATCATGGGTACAATATAGGAGGGAGGGATAGCTCAGTGATTTGAGCATTAGCCTGCTTAAACCCGGGGTTGCGAGCTCAATCCTTGAGGGGGCCATTTAGGGATCTGGGGCAAATCTGTCAGGGATGGTACTTGGTCCTGCCGTGAGGGCAGGGGACTGGACTTGATGACCTCTTGAGGTCCCTTCCAGCTATGAGATAGGTATATCTCCATTTTATTTATTGTATATTTTGACAATGCCTAAATGCATATAAATACATGCTATGCAAGGCATTGCACAGTGGTCTTACCATTGCACAGTTACCAGCTCCGTCTCACATGTGAGAAGGACTCAAAGAGTAAGGAGGACAGTTTAGCATGGTGGCTGGAGCAGCAACAGTGGAGTAGCATCTTTGTTACAGTAAATTTTTGACCCCAGCTCCACAGAAACTCCCCAGTGTATGGCACTGTTTGGTGAAGGGTTTAAGCCAGAAGAAATTTAGGCATTTACCTTGATCCCAACGAGCAGTTCCTGAATACCTGTGGTTTTTGCCTTTTCTACATAAGCTATTGTTTCCATCATTTCTTCTGTGGTCTCAGGAACTTTCAATGCACGTTTTTTAACTGTTTCAAATTCCTTGCATATCCTGTAAAATAATGTGTCAAAGTTTAATAGGTTTTTTAGCGTGGCTTCTAACTAGGCCATAAAACCAACATTACACTTATGACAACTACCAAGCATTCCTGGAACTGTAGTTCAAATTATCTCTTTAAATCACTGGGACCAGTTTATCCCTGCTATAACTTCATGAATTCCATGTGACAGTGAATTTGCCCAATTAACTGTAAAAGGCATACAAGTGTCTTTACTTTTACTCTTTTAGTAACTCTTAAAGCATGTGTTATATACCTGTTGAAAAAAAAAATTAATACATAGACATTTGAGCCTACCAGCTCTGATGGAAAGGTTGGGCTAGTGCTAGAATTAGGGCCTGAAGTCCAGCGAAGACACATGAACCAACACAACTCCCCTGAGATACTACAGACTTTGAGTTAACCAGGAGTTTTGGTTAATCAAGGGTGCAAAGTATTGTATATATTTATACAATGTCTATACAACCCAAATGCAACTATGTTACATAACAGACTTTTCCAAGAAAGAAGTGATATATAACAAGAAAGTGTACTCACTTTTCATTTTCCTTTCTGTGTTTAGTAGCTATTTTCTCCAATAGTTCATTTGCAAAGCTTTTTGCTTTATCAGTCAAACCCTGTTTCAAATCATCACAGTCCAAACGCACCATAGGGAAATGAGCTAGTAGTGGCAAACTCATTATTTCCTTAGCAAGACTGTGGAACTCATCTATAAACTTCAAAATGACATTTATACATATTAAATTGCAAAAAAAAAAAAGAATAAGATGTATAAATTATTTTAAGAAGCTTTAAAAAGTAATACTTTATTCTGATAACCAAATTTATTCTGAAAAAATTTCACTTGTGGATACTCAAAAATGTTTTTATGAGTAAATTGCTGTCACTTGTTTTTCTCAATTCAGTTTTTAATTATTATGTAATTATTTAATTATTTCAGATACAAAATGTAGAATTAAAACTTACAGCAGTATATTCATCAAAACTGTGATCTTCTGCTTCAAAGCTCTCTATTCGTGTGTCTGCTGTACCATCTACAAGCCAACCATACCTTTCAACTGTAATGTAACAATCACATTGAAAGCACAATGCATGAACATAAAAGTAGAGTATTTCACCAAATTCACTTCAAGTAATAACATTCTCCTATAAAATACAGACTTAGGTTACTTACCATATCTTTCAAAATGTTCTTTTGGACCTTCCAAGTTGGCCAGGATTGCTCTCTTCAGTGTAGATGAGGCCCAAGCTATGACATGGTCAGCAAGTTCAGTGTCAAGAGTTACAGCGGTGGCCCCTCCAGCTAGCCAAGAATGTATTGTTTGAACATTCTAACAGAAACACAAAAGGACAATTAAGTTAAAATAAGTACAAGAATAACAACACAAGATGTAGGTACTGTGCCCATTGGAATCCGGGAGGTGGGCGGGCGTTAGCCCATCCACATCTAAAGGATCTCCCCCCAGCCTATGACGGTAGAAAACTCTACTGAGCCCAGGAAACCAAGTAATTACTTGGGACAAATAAAAGGAAAACAGGGACGGGTGTGTAGGTCAAAGAGCTAAACCAAGGGAAGCGGATGGGGACACCGAGCAGAGAACGCCGGACAGTGCCCACTGCCCCTTGAAGGTCTCGAGAGAGCCAGCGGACGCCGCCCAGTGGAACTCTGCCTGGATACGTGAGCGGATGCAGGAACGGAAATAGGCCCCACAGTCGCAGGCCCCTCCCTCGGCCAACCTCTGCTCCCTGGTCTTATAAATTACCATCTTGGCGGTAGCCAGGAGGAAGTTGACCAGGAGGTCCCGTGACTTTGTGGGGCCTTGGATGGTGTGTGCATAAATTAACAGGTGAGGGGAGAAGTGGACCCAGAACCTCAACAAAAGGTTCTGGAGGGGCCGAAAGAGGGGCTGTAACCTGGTGCACCCGAGGTACACATGCGCCAGATTCTCTCTCTCGCCACAGAAGGGGCAAGTGTCGGGAATGCGGGTGAACTGTGCCAAATACACGCCCGTGCTCACAGCTCCGTGCAGGATTCTCCAGCTGATGTCCCCGGTGGGCCGCGGAACCAAGGTGAAATAGAGACTGTCCCGCTGGGGCTCTCCACCCTCTATTGGTGGTAGGAGGTTCCGCCACTTGGTGTCTGGGCGGGACATGAGGGTGGGGAAGTGGAGCGTGTGAAGCACGAGCGTGTACAGGTGACTCTTTGGCACGGTTCGAAAGGAAACTGGCTGCAACGTGTGCAGCTGGTTCAGGTGACGAAGGGGAGGCAGTCGGGGAGGTACGCGGGGCTTAGGGCCAATGGATAGATCGGGCAGGCTGGGGGTGAGGGGCGGGCAGCGTGCACCCTCTCGCAGGACCATGTCGAGATAAAGTATGAGCTGGGGAGTACGTAGGGTGGAGAGCCCCATGCGCTGGGCGAGCGCCCGAGGATCCACCCAGTCTCCCCGGTCATAGTCCAGGAGGTCTCTGATCCTTGTCACTTCTGCCAGGACCAACCTCCAGCGCAACAAGGAGGACTTCGCGGCTTGCACACGTAGATGGGGATTGTGTCGCAGGGGCTCTGCAAGGAGGTCTGCCCCCACGGTGGCTCCCAAGGACCTGGTTGCCTCTAGCAGTTTCCAGGCCCGGAGGACATCCTGGTAGAAGGCCGGCAGCTTGGAGAAGTCTCGCAGAAGACCTCTCAAATAAAGGAGCTGCCGGTCATATCGGAGCCCTCGGAAGTGGCGAAGGAAAGCGTGCGCCAGCGTACACCACGCCGGACTACCTGCATCAAATAGGAGCCTCTGCAGGGCCTGGAGGTGGAGAACACGAACCCACATGCACAAACACGTCAGACCCTGCCCTCCCTCCTCCAGGGGAAGATGGAGAACCCCTGCAGAGACCCAATGCAGTCCTGGCCAGAAGAATTGCAGCAGCAGCTGCTGGATCTGATCCAGGAAACCTGGGGGCGGGACCAGGGTGTTGAGACGGTGCCAGAGCATGGACAGGATTAGTTGATTAAGCATCAGTACCCTCCCATGCAGGGAGAAGCACTGGAGCAGTCCTGTCCATCTCCGCAATAGCTCAGCCACCCCGGACTCTAAACCTTGCCAGTTCTCCGGCGAAGAGGGATGCGTGGCAGAGAGAAAAACGCTGAGATAGAGCAGCAGACCCGCACTCCACCTGATGGCCTGAAGCAAGGGTGGGAGGGAGCTCGCCTGCCACCCGGACCCTACCACCAGGCCAGAGCTCTTGACCCAGTTGACCCAGGCGGAGGAGGCCGCTGAGTAGATGGCTTGGCAGGCCTTCACCCGCGCCAGGTCTCCTGGGTCCTGGACCACGAGGAGCATGTCGTCGGCATACGCCAACAGAACCAGCCACATCTCCAGCTCACGGAGCACCAACCCCATCAACCTCTTGCAAAGGAGACGGAGAAAGGGCTCGATGGCCAGAGTATGCAGTTGGCCTGACAGAGGGCAGCCTTGATGTACTCCCCACCCAAAGCTGATGGGTGCGGTCAGGGTACAGTTGAGCTTGACCAAACACTCTGCAGAAGCGTACAGTACCTGGAGAAAGCCCACAAAGCTGGACCCAAAGCTGAAGGCCCGCAGAGTGCCCAGGAGATACCCGTGGTCCAATGGTCGAACAATTTTATAGTCCATGCTGAGAAGCAAGACGGGACGCCAATTCCTCAGATCGTGGAGGTCCCCCTTCTTGAGCAGCAAGGCAAGCACAGCTCACCTGCACAATAAAGGGAGGACCCCGCTCTCCAAGGACTTGGCCCAGACGCTAGCAAGGTCCGGGCCGAGGATGTCCCAGAACACGTGGTAGAACTCCATGGTCAGCCCGTCCATGACCGGGGATTTATTGGTGGGCATGAGATGGAGGGCTTCCGAGAACTCGGCCAGGGAGAGAGGCAGCTCTAGCCGGTCCCGGTCGCCCACGCTGACCGTCGGAAGTTCGTTCCAGAGAACCCTGTGGGCGTCGGTGTCAGTCGGATCTGGGGAGAAGAGAGAGGCGTAGAAGGCACGAGCCCTCTCGCGAATCTCCACCGGATCTGTGAGGGGGGTGCGGTCCTCTGCCAGAAGGCAGACTATGTGTCTTTTAGCCCCCCTCTTTTTCTCCAGGGCATAGAAGAAGTGGGAACCTTGATCCATCTCCCGAATGAGATGGATATGAGAACGAACAAAGGCACCCCAGGCTCGAAGGTCCTCGAGGGCCCGGAGTTCCTCCTGCTTCTCCCGGTACGCTCCGCAGAGGGGTGGATCCTCGGGGCCGGTGGCCAGCCGCCTCTCTAGCTCTAAAACCTCCCGTTCCAACTGCTCTATCGCCGCATCCCTCCGCCAGCTGGCCCCCAGGTGTAGTCCCGGCAGAAGAACCGCGTGCACACCTTCCCCACATCCCACCACTGCCGTGCTGAGGGAACGGCGCACCACCACCCGCGCCAGGCCAGCCAGAACTCCCAGAAGGACGCTACGCAGCCCACGTCCTCCAGCAGGCTGTTATTGAAATGCCAGTAGGTCGGCCCCGGCCTCTCCGAAGAAAGAGAGGCCTTCACGGCCACTAAATGGTGGTCCAAGAACGGGGCCGGCCAAATGCTGGAGGAGTGGGCCCGGAAGAGATGATGACGAGACAGATAAATACGGTCCAACCGGGAGTCGAAAGACCGACGACCCACCACCTGGACGTAAGTAAATACCATTTCCTCACCCAGGTGGAGGTCACGCCAGATGTCCACTAGGGAGTGATGGTCTATTATCTCCCTGAGGACGTCGTGGCGGCCGGGCACTGCTCGAGCCCCATACAGTCCTGGTCCTTGAGGGTGCAATTGAAGTCTCCACCCAGAACCAGGCACTCTCGAGGATCCAAAGAGCCGAGGAAGGCAGACGCCCGCTGATCGAAGCGGAGCCTCTCCGAGACGGACGATGGGGCGTAGATGTTGAGAAGATTTAGTATCAGCCCCTCTATCCGAACCCGGAGATGCAGCAGGCGACCCTGCACGACCTCTGCAGTTCCCAGCACCTTGGGCTGCAGGTTCGGGGAGAACAGGGTAGCCACCCCGGCTTAACGGGCCAACAGGTGGCTGAAATAAACCCTGTCCCCCCATTCCAGCTGCCAGCTAGCCTCGGCGGCCAGAGCTGCGTGGGTCTCCTGGAGGAATACGACAAAGTACCTCCCCTTCCGAAGAAGGAGAGTACCTGACATCTACGGAGACCCGACCCGCAACCCCGGGTGTTTAGAGTGGCAAAGATGAGCAGCGGCATCGAGAGGGCTGGGGAAGATCCTCATTGGCAGGAGTGCCAGTGGCCCCCATTGGGCCTCGCAGCAAACTGTGACCGTGCCCAAAAGTGAGCAGGGTGTCACAGAAGCTGCGGACCCGCTGGTAAGCTGTGGCCTCCCGCCGCCCGGTCCCTTTACCCTCCCCCAAGAGGGCCCTTACTGTTTGTAGGGCGAGATGAAAATCTCCCCAGAGCTGAAGGGCGAGAGCGACTTTGTTCTTGGAGCCACGGATGTCTTCCAAGAAAGCACGCATCTCGCCCTTCAGCGCATCTGGCATCGGGGCCTCGGGCCCTCGAATGCCTTGGGGCCAGACCCCTCCATGAGCCCCATGACCCATTGACATGGAGATGCAGGGCGTCTGAGGTCCCTGCTGGGAGGACAGTGGCGGAGGGAGACCAGCCCCAGATGTGCTGGGAGCAGGAGAAACGAAAACCACCTCCTGGAGGCCAACATCTGGGCTAAACGTGGCAACCCCAGGAGCGGCAGTAACAGAGTAAGGGGAGGAAAAGAGTTCAGGGAGGGGATCAGGAAAAGGAGGGAAACGAGGAAGGGAAGTAGGGGGAGGAAGAGGTGAGGGATTGGGGAAAAGACAAGGATGGGGGGGAGGAGGAAGAGGGGTGGGAATCTCAGTTGGGAGGGGGTTTGAACAGGGAGCAGGAGAAAGAACAGGGCGAGAAGCCCCAGCAGAGGGGGCACCGGGATGCGGTGCTTCCTCGCAGCCCAGAGGAAGGGGACCCAGGACTGACAGAGGCCTTCCGAGGGTGGAGAGGAAAGGCAGTAGAGCGGCATTGGGGAGGAACGGAGGACAAAACCACTCGTACACCCAGGTCCTCCAAAGGCTCGAGGGGAACGTGGACTCCCCCCACCGCCAAACCCCTTTCCACCGCCTCCTGGGCAGCGGCCTCGGACACCAGGAAGAATACCACCTTCCTGAACATCCTAGAGGCTGCCACCACTGCTGCAGGCCCCACCACGCATGTCAATGCCCGCACATAGTTTTCCATGTGGGGCGAGGCCGCCACCAAGAGACAAAGGACCCCGTGCCTCCTGGTCAGGGTGGGAAAGGGGCCGCGGCTGCCGGGGATGGTATTCCTGGAGGTGGATTGGGAGGCGGCAAGTGGAGGGGTGGTGGCTACCTGGGCGTACGCCCTGGGGCCCAGGACACCGTTGCCCCCAGAGCTGGTGGAAGGAACAGGGGAGCGGGAAGGGGGAGGCCATGGCCAGCAGATGGGTTGTGGCCGGGGAGTGAGCCCTCACCTCAGGAGGCTTTGCCTTCCGGGCGGGGCTCTTGCCTTTTTTGGTCCCCCGACTCTTCCTACCCTTCAGGGGAAGTTCTTTAGAGGTGACTGGAGGTGCCGTGGCAGAAGTGGTAGAGGCCCCGGGGTCCTCATCCATGTTCGCCCACCCTACCATAGTGACAGGGGGCCCGGCAGCCTCAGAGGGGTTGTTGTTTTTAGGGGTGGGCGGGGAAGGTCTGGCAGGGGTGTCACTGGACAACCCCTCCATTGTGGTTATAGGTGGGAAGGAAAGGCAAAAAACCCCAAACAATTAGGGGAGGACCAAAAAAAAAAACCACCAGGGGAGGGAACAAGGAGGGAGAGGGAGGGGAAGAAGGAGGTTCACCGCTGCCCCCCCACTAGGCTGGAAGTGGGGTGGAGGGCGACAATTCAGAAGGGGATAGGGGAAGGAGTAAGGAATTCAGCTCCTAGCACAGGATGGTAAGAGCGGCTCCTCTGGCTGGTGTGTGTGGGAAGGGTAACTAAAGAAGAGGGGGAGGCTCAGGCGTCAAACAAGATGACAGAGGGGGGCATGGGCACATGGGTTGAGGAGAGGAAAATGCAGGCTGTGAGGAGGGGCCTACTCAAGAAAGCAGGAGGGTAGCAAGATACCGCGCGCCGGGAGGGTGGGGGGGAGGAAGCTAGTGTGCCCAGAGGCACGTGAGTGGCAGGCTCACTGTACCTGCTGCAGGACCCAACAGACCAAGTGAGGGACAGGGAGGCAAGCAGTGGGGCCAAGGAAGGAGATGGCCCCTGCAGCACCTGAGGCTGGGGAGGGAGCAGCAACAGCAGCAGCAGAAATGCAGGGGAGACAGCAGGGAACAGAGGGAACCACCCCCCAGTCCCAGCACCCCACAAAAGCTGTACCAGCTGCCTCCTAGGGGCCCAGATGGCAAAAGGCCCCTCAGAAACACTCCCCCACCCCCCACAAACTTGTGGAGGGGAAGGAAGAACCCTAGGAGTTGCTGTAAAGCAGTCCCCTTACCTCCTCCACTCCAGAGGAAATAGCATCTGCAGGAACGGTGAAGTCCAGGCCTGCAACTGTGAAAAAAGGGGCCAGGCAGTCCCCAAAAAGATGGAAAATGGGGGTCCCGCTCCCCCCACCAGGGTGAGGGCAGCAAAGGCCCCCCATCCACCCCCACAAGCTCCTGCAGCCAGCCGAGGGGTGGAGGGTGGGGAAAGGCTGCCTGCAGGCAGAGAGAAAAGGGGACCTAGCCCAGAATGTAGCCAGGGCCTGCCTGCCACAACCCCAGTAGCCCCCACACATACCCCTCCCAAAAAGGGGAGGGATGTAGGGGAGGAAAAAGCACAACAAGCCCAGACCAGCAGCCTGCTGTACTCAGTGGAAGAGTGGTTCCTCAAATAGACCTCAAAGTCAGGACATACAGCAGGTGAAAGAGCTTGATGGAAGGGGAAAGAGGCAGCTCTTGCAGAGAGTCAGCAATCCTGGCTAATTAGGGGCATCTGAGAAAGGGTGGCTGCAAATCAATTAAGGGCCAGGTGAAGCTGATTGGGACTGCCCCGGAGCATCTTTTAAAAACCCTCCCTGAGACAGAGAAGGACCGTGGAGAGGAGGAAAATAACCCAGTGGAAAGGAGACTCAGTGTGGAGGAGCAGGAGGAACCACCAGCCTTGCTAAAGGCTACAGGGGGAGGTGAGGAGTTGAGCAGGGGGTGTTGGATGGCTCCCTTGTCCCCCACCCCCGCCTCTCAGGAGAAGAAGAGGGCTTTCTGGTCAGCTGTGACTGGCCCAGGGCTTTGGCCCAGGGCTTCAGCCCAATACAACATATTGTATGCTAAGGGCCAGGAAGGCCCAGGGACAAAAAACCCTGCAGGTGAGGGCCCTGCTGCAGCCCTCAAAGTGTGGGACAGTGGACAGAACAGCGATCAGGGTCCCAGGAGGGAGACTGACCCTGCCACATGTGATTCCAGGAGTGGGATGTTCTTGCTGCTGTGAGACCCTGCAGTGAACCCACTCAGGTCAGGCTAGGCTAGGCTGACCAATAAAGAAGATGGAGGACGTGGTGAAGGCACTTGTACAAGCCACTGCTGCTCATCAGGAGGCTACCAGGGTACAGGTAGCGGCCCAGCAGGAGGCCAATCAGCTGCTAATGAACCAGGCTGCCCAGGACATAGCTGCCCTGCAGGAGGTGACTGTGCAGCTGAAGGCTCTCACCACCTGGGTGCATGGCCATGATGGGACTCCGTCCCTTCACGTCAGCAGTTATCTTCAGAAAATGACAAGGGAGGATGATGCGGAAGCATACCTCTTAGCCTTTGAGAGAACTGCCCTGCGAGAAGGCTGGCCCCGAGACCAGTGGGCTAGCATCCTGGCTCCATTCCTGAGCAGGGAGGCCCAAAAAGCCTACTTTGATAATCCTGAGGAGATGGCAGCTGAATACCCTCACCTGAAGGCAGAGATCCTGGCCCGGACTGGAGTAACAACCGCCATCAGAGCTCATCAGTGGAGATACCAAGAGGGAAAGGCACCGAGGTCCCAGCTATTTGACCTCATCCACCTGACCCAAAAGTGGTTGCAGCCCGAGACCCACAGTCCAGGAAAGATTGTGGAGATCATCGTTCTGGATTGATATATGCGGGGACTACCACCTGACTTGCGGACGTGGTTCAGCCAGAATGACCCCTCCTCCTACAATGAGATCGTGGCCCTGGTGGAGAGGCAGCAAACAGCCAAGGATATTTTGCCAACCCACGGAGAAGAAGTCAGGCGCAATAAGAGGCCGAGGCCTGACCCTACACCTGCCCCAAGAGGCGGTTTCCCAGAATCCTCAGATTGGACCCGGTCTAGGAGGAAAGAGACAGATGAATGGCAGGAGGCTGTGAAAGGACTTGGGGACCGAGGGAAGGAAAGGCAAGGGATGAAGCCCAGTAGCCCCAGGAATAGGGGGGATACCCTGCATAGGATATTGGTGCTATGCATGTGGGGAGGTGGGGCACATAGCGGCACAATGCCCAAATATTGAGGAACTGATGCAGTGTGACCTAGGGGATTTGGAGGGCCTCTGCAACTTGATAACCCTGGTAGGGGTAGCGATGTCCCCCCATCAGTACACCCGGCACGTAAAGATGAATGGCATAGAGACCACAGCCCTCGTGGACTAGGGGAGGGCCGTGACCTTGGTTTCAGGACAGCTGATAGGACAGGACCAGTTGTGCCGGGCCAAGCGCACAGGAATATCCTGTGTTCACGGGGATGTTAACTATTACCCAGTCACCCCTGTGATGTTAGAGATTCAGGGGACAGCACCAGCGTGGCAGCCGGTGTGGTCCCAAAGCTCCCCTACCCAGTCGTGATTGGGCGGGACTTCCCTGGGTTTAGCAATCTACTTCCTAGGCAGGAGGGAGAAGTAGAAAGCCCACTCCCAGCCTTCCATGAGTTTTCACAGGCCGTTTTCCGAGCCTGGGAAGCCGCGGGAAAGGAGGACTGCCAAGAGCCTGGGCACATGAATCTTGGCCCCAAGACCAGCTCTAGTTGAACCGAAGGCGGAGCCAACCAGCGAGGGGGGGGGGGGGGGGGAGAGACGAGGCAAGAGGTCGGTGAGCCCGAAGCTGGGCCCAGCTCAGCAAGGCCCCCAGGGATGGAAGAGGCTGAGGGCCCTCCAGAGCTTGGGCAAATAGGGGCTTCACTTGCAAATTTTAGGCAAGACCAGGCCAATGATCCCACATCAGAATGTGCACAAAGTAGTAGTGGAAGTAAATGACGTCCCCATAGTAGGAAGAAGCAAGGGCACAGGTCCATATTATATTCTCCAAAAGGATCTGCTCTACTGAATTGTTCCAGGCCAGGAACCAGTAGTGGAACAGCTGGTGGTGCCTCAGAACCACCGGAGAGCTGTGCTGGACCTGGCCCACAGCCATTTGTTTGGCAGACACCTAGGAGTTGATAAAACCCTGGTTTGGAAGGTCTATTGGCCTAGGGTGTACATGGAGGTCAGGAAATACTGTGCATCCTGTCCAGAGTGCCAACTGCATGGACCCTGGCCACACCTGAGAGCACCTCTGGTGCCCCTGCCTATTAAAGAGGTCCCCTTTGAGCATATCACGATGGACCTGGTTGGCCCACTAGAGAAATCAGCTCGGGGACACCAGAGTATCTTAGTGGTAGTAGATTATGCCACCCATTACCCAGAGGCAGTACCACTTCAGAATACGCATTCTAAGACCATAGCAAAGGAGTCGGTTCAGATCTTTTCGAGAGTACAGATGCCCAAGGAGATCTTAACAGATCAGGGTACTCCATTTGTCTCCAAGTTAATGAAGGACCTGTGAGTGTTACTCCATTTCCAAGCCCTGAGGATGTCCGTGTACCACCCGCAGACGGATGGCCTCATTAAGCGCTTTAACCATACCCTCAAGGACATGATCCAGAAGGTGATGAGCCAAGACGGGAAAGAATGGGATGCCCTACTTCTATACCCCATGTTTGCCATCCGTGAGGTCCCGCAGGCATCTATGGGATATTCTCCCTTCAAACTATTGTATGGACGCAACCCCCAAGGCATCCTCGACCTCACCAGAGGCTTGGGAGAAACAGCCAAACCAGGAGTGCAGCATTATTGAGCATGTCCTCCAAAAGAAGGACAGGATCACCCGGCTTATCCCTATAGTGAGGGAGCACCTAGAGAAGGCCCAAGAGACCCAACAGAGCTACTATAACCGCCGGGCAAGGGTCCGGAAGTTCCAGGTGGGAGAGCGGGTAATGGTACTCGTCCCGACAGCAGAGAGCAAGCTCCTCGCCAGGTGGTAGGGACCCTATGAAGTAACTGAGGTCCTAGAGAAGTAAACTATAAGGTACGCCAACCTTGCTGCCGGAAAGTCAAACAAATTTATCAAGTCAACCTGTTGAAGCCCTGGCAGGACCGGGAAGTACAACTAGTCACCGTGGGGAATGTGACACCAGAGGCAACCCCACAGAAGCAGGTGGGGATCTCCCCAGAGTTAACTCCGGACCAGCGGAGGGAGATTCTAATCTGCTAGACCAGTGTTTCCCAATTTTATTTGGCCGAGGAACCCTTTTCAGCTTTTCAAGGAACCCCTAGGTTTGTCAAGCAAAAAAAAAAAGGGGGGGGGAAGGGACCCACCAATTCATGAAAATCCCCACAAATGCATGAAAATCACATTCCTTCCCCAAGACCCCCACCCCCCCTTCCTTGAGGCATCATCTGCTCTGTTCCCCTCCTCTCCATCACTTGCTATCCCCAGCCCTTATACACTCTCACTAGGTTGAGACAGGAGGTGTGGGGTGGGAATGAGGGATTTGGATGTGGGAAGGGGTGAGAAGTACAAGCTCTGGGAGGGGATTTGGACGCAGGAGAAAGGGATGTTGGCTTGGGGAGGGGGCTCCAGGCTCGGGAGTGTCGGGCTCAGGTGGAAGGCTGGAGTGCTGAGCAAGCCATGGGCTTGTGGATGTGAGGGTGCAGGAGTTTGGGCTGGATATGTGAGGGACTCAGAGCAAGAAGGTTCTGAGTATGATGGGCTCAGGACACAGTTTTGGGGTCAGGTGGTGTAGGAGTATTATGATGCTGCAGTGAGATGGGGATTTGGCCCCAATTGGGGGCTTGTTGGCCAGGCTTCAGTTTTAAATAAAGTATGTCAACCTCAAAGTTTTAGCATTGTCTCTATTTATGAGAGGGGTGAGGAACCTGTTTTGAGTCAGGGGTCACTGACCCACAGAAAAGTCTGTTGGGGCCACACAAGTGAGATGCAAAAAAACCCCAACAACCCTCCAAAGACCCCCAAGCCTCACTAATGTGGTCCCAAATGTGCTGGTGGGAGCAGGGGACAGAGTTCTCATGTATGAAATCAGAGCTTCTTGCGCAAGAACTATGATGCTCCTGCTCAGGAATAAGTCCTTTTGTGCAACTGTTCTTGCACAAGAGGCCAGTGTAGACAGGCAACACGAATTTCTTGCGCAAGAAAGCCCTATAGCTAAAATGGCCATCGGCACTTTCTCGGGCAAGAGAGCATCCACACTGCCATAGATGCTCTTGTGCAAAAGCACAGCTCGCACATGGCAGTGTGGACATGTTCTTGCACAAGAACTCTTGTGCAAGATGTTCTTGCGCAAGAAACTGCCAGTGTAGACATAGCCTAAGAGTTTCCTCGCGTGAGCAAAATGAATTTTGTGTTGTGCACCAGTACTGAGTTCATGTGGCTTGTTTGGATGTGCCACTGTGGCACCCAAGTTATTAATAAATATTTTTAAACCTTTACCTTCTCTCTGTTGCCATGTCTCCTCCCCTTGTTCCATCAGCTCCCCTGGTGCCTGCTGCCTCCCAACTCCTCACCCTCCTCTGCTGTCCTGACTCCTGCCCTTCTCACAGCCCTCAGCCCTCCTGCAACCTGCCCCCCCCTTCCACCAGCCCTTCTCTCCTCCCTGTTCCCACTCCTCCAGTAGCCCCACTCTGATCATGTGAGCGACCCCTCCTCATCCCCTCTTCTAACACCTAGCTCTACACACCTGCCCTTCGTCTCTCCTCTGGTGGTGGTCCCTCCCCTGAAGGTGTCTGCCCTTCTGCTTCACCCCCAGAATCCCTTGGCACTTGCACCTTCTTTTATTCCTGCACCCTCCTGTTGCCTCCCCCTTCCCTCACTGCCCCTACCTCCTTTGCCCTCTCTTTCCCTGATGCCCATCCCCTCACCACCCTCTGCCCCCGTTCCCCTCATGCCTTTGTGCCCTCACACATGACTTGCTCCATCCCGGCCTCCCTCATACCCACCCCTTCTTTCAAGCCTTCTCCCAGCATCTCCCCGACCCCTCTCTAGCCCCCAATGCCTTCTACCCTGTCCCTTTGGTGCCTTCCTCTCTCCTCCCCCTCCGCACAAGCCCCTTCCTCTCCTAGCCCTAGCCCTTCCCCTACCTTCTGCCTTCCACTTTGTGGAGCTGGAGTCTGCACTCCGTCCCTGGACTCTGAACCCGCAACTCCGCCATACAGTGCAACGCAGCGCCCAGCAGTTTTAAAATCCCGGGCATCTCCCCGCCTACTGGTTTGAGCACGCTGTGCAGGGAAGCAGCAGCCAGCAAGGGGAAGCTCAGTGAAGGTTGCGCACGGCGGGGACGGGCACAGGAACAGGGGAGAGATGCTCTGGGACCGGGATGGGAGGACGCATGGGGGGGGGGGGGCAAGGCTCGTTCTAGTTCCGAATATTGGTGGAGCATGGGCACCACGAGCCCATACAACTCGCTGCCCATGCCTCTGCTGGCTAGCTGGTTCTTTATCTTTCAGAGGGTGCGGGGAAGTGCCAGCTCCTCGCGAAACCCCTAGCTTTGCTTCGCGGAAACCCAGGGTTCCCCGGAGCACCAATTGGGAAACACTGTGTTAGACTGACATTCGGATATATTTTTCAGCTCAACCTGGCCGAAACACCGAGGTGGAACATCATATCACTACGGACCCAGGTGTACAGGTGAATGTGAGGCCCTACCGGATACCAGAGGCAAAATGGGAGGAGATTAAAAAGGAAGTAAAGAAGTTGCTGGAGCTGGGTGTCATAGAAGAATCTCACAGTCAATGGTCCAGCCCCATTGTTCTGGTACCTAAGCCAGATGGCAGCCTCCAATTTTGTAATGATTTTAGGAAGCTGAACGAAGTATCCAAGTTTGATGCCTACCCGATGCCCCAGATAGATGAACTGATTGATAGGTTGGGAAAGGCTCAATTTCTGTCTACCCTTGACCTGACCAAAGGATACTGGCAGATTCCCTTAGCCAGGAAGAAGACAGCCTTTGCCACCCCCGAGGGACTCTACCAATACACTGTTCTACCGTTCGGGTTACATGGGGCCTCTGCAACATTCCAAAGGCTCATGGATAAGCTACTACGACCACATGACACGTACGCAGCGGCATATCTGGATGATGTCATCATACACAGCCCAGACTGGGAAACTCACCTAGAAAAGGTGGAGGCTGTAGTAGACACTCTGAGGAGAGCTGGTCTCACTGCAAACTCTGCCAAGTGCGCGATGGGGCTAGCAGAAGCCAAATATCTGGGGCATATTGTAGGAAGGGCTATAGTGAGGCCCCAGCTAAATAAAGTAGAGGCAATACAGAATTGGCCTCAGCCAGTGTGGAAAAAGCAAGTCCAGGCAATCCTTGGGCTAGTGGGGTAATATCAGAGATTCATCCCCCACTCTGCTTCCAGGGCATGCCCCCTGACAGACCTAACAAAAGCCTGTGGCCCAGAAGTCATGAGTTGGTCCCCAGCGGCAGAGGAGGCCTTTATTGACTTGAAGACGGTCTTGTGTAAAGACCCAGTACTCATAGCCCCTGACATCAAGAAGGAGTTTCTTCTCCAGACAGATGCCTCTGAAGTTGGGTTGGGTGCTGTGCTGTCCCAAATGGTTGGGAAGGAAGATCACCCCATACAAAACTGAGCTGGAAGCTCCTACCAAGGGAAAGAAATTATGCCATTGTGGAAAGAGTGCCTCGCTGTGAAGTGGACTATGGAGACCACAGGCCCCTACAGTGAATGCAACGAAACAAAAATGCCAGAGTGACACGATGGTTCCTGTCCCTTCAACCGTTCCACTTTCAAGTGAAACGTAAGGCGGGAACCGAGCATGGCAATGCCGACAGCCTGTCAAGGGTGCACTGCCCACTGGGACTGCCCTGGAGCATCTTTTAAAAACCCTCCCTGAGACAGAGGGGTGGGAGAGAGAAGGAAAATAACCCAGTGGTAAGGAGACTCAGCATGGAGGAGCAGGAGGAACCACCAGCCCTGCTAAAGGCTACAGGGGGAGGTGAGGAGTTGAACAGGGGGTGTTGGATGGCTCTCTTGTCCCCCACCCCCACCTTGCAGGGCAAGAAGAGGGCTTTCTGGTCAGCTGTGACTGGCCCAGGGCTTCAGCCCAATACAACATCCTGTATGCTAAGGGCCAGGAAGGCCCAGGGACAAAAAAACCCTGCAGGTGAGGGCCCTGCTGCAGCCCTCAAAGTGTGGGACAGTGGTCAGGATCCCAGGGGGGAGACTGACCCTGCCAGAGTACATGTTCCTAATATATAATTTGAAAATGTTTTTTTTTAAATGAGCCTGCTGTTATTACTGATTTGACTGACAAAATCACCCTAGAGGCCCCAACCAAGATTGGGGCCCCACTGTGCGGGGTACCACATATACACATGCACACCAAGACTCCCTGCCTCAAAGAACCTAAAATCTAAACAAATAAGACAGACAAAAATGTATTAGCCCATTTTGCAGATGAGGAAGAACAAATCAAAGATTTATGGCTACATTCCAATACCCTTACTTGGTGGTTAGCCCCACTGACATCACTTTGGCTACTCCCAGAGTAATGTATCACTTAGTATGAAAAATAAGACTGATGGAATCCAGCTCTCAGGTACTCGCCCAAAGTCACCCAGGAAGTGTGTGGCATATCTCAAGTCCTAGTCCAATTTCTAAACCCAAACACTATGTCTACACTGCCTCCCCTTGTGCAAAAATATGCAAATGAGACAGTGTGGATTATTGCTGTACCTCATCTGCATAATTGAGGCTATGGGTAATGGCTGCTATGACTCAGCAAGACATGCAGGGGCATGTGACCAAACCATGTGACACTGAACTGAATTTTGGTATTTGTATTCTTCCACAAACTGGGCTGGAGGAGAACTGAGCTTGGAACAAAGGGGTTGCTCTCATAAGGAGAAATATATACAAGGTGGGAAGTGACATCATCTCAGGGTTTCACTCTTCACATAAGAGAACTCCTAAAAACACCTGAGGAACAAAGACTGAACAGGGGGAAGTGCCGATCCCAGGCTAAAGGGATTTCTATCTTGTATATGGAAACTTTGTGATCTGGTGGTATCATCAGTCAGGGTGAGAAATTGCTCATTCAAATCCTATCTATCTAGTCTAGTAGACTTAGTTTGTGTTTTTCCTTATTTGTTAAGTAGTCTGCTTTGATCTGTTTGCAATCACTTACAATTACTTAAAATCTATCTTTCTATAGTTAAGATAAAACATAAAATAAATTTGCAAACTAGCGTGAACTGTCTGGGAAAATCTCAGTTCTGTAAACAAAGGCTACTGCATATCATTCCCACGTTGTGGTGGGAGCAAATATATTAATAAACTTGTATGGTACAGATACCTAAGAAGTGCAAGAAGGTTTATAAACAAGAATACAAGACCAGAGAGCTGGGAAATTGACTATCTTCTGTGTGTCCCTGATTGGCTTAGGTAAAGCAATCAGGTAGCTCAGCTGAGTGTGTGGTGCAACCTGCTATTGTGTTGGATGAAAATAGTGCCTGGAGAGGCAGACAATCATCAGCAAAGCAGCGTGACAGAGACCAGACCAGCTGTATGGTTAGGACGCAAAGTGGTCCCCATACCTCCCAGACTGCATCCTGTAGGTGAAAATCCATCACACAGGGACTGAAGGACTACCTGTCCAAAACTGGCATTATCTCTAGACTGATGAGAGAGGGCACAGTGGGAGGCAAACATATGGATCAGTGACCAAGTAGCTAACTTACAAAATCTCCAAGACTGGCAAATGATCCAGAAAGGCCATGAAAGTTACCTGTATTCAGTCTGAATAAACCAACACTCTACTTTGGATGTGATACCAGCCCATCAGTAGCATCAACTAATAGGGTACGTCTAAACTACATGGCTCCGTCGACGGAGCCATGTAGATTTGTTTGTTCGGCAAAGGGAAATGAAGCCACGATTTAAATAATCGTGGCTTCATTTAAATTTACGTGGCTGCCACGCTGAGCCGACAAACAGCTGATGAGCTGTTTGTCGGCTCAGCGCGCTAGTCTGGACACTCCCCTGCCGACATGAAAGCCCTTTATCGACCTCCCCGGTAAACCTCATCCTACAAGGCATAACGGGGAGGTCGATAAAGGGCTTTCAGGTTGGTACAGGAGCATCCAGGCTAGCGTGCTGAGCCGACAAACAGCTGATCAGCTGTTTGTTGGCTCAGCGTGACAGCCATTTAAATTTAAATGAAGCCGCGATTATTTAAATTGCGGCTTCATTTCCCTTTGCGGATCAGCCTAATCTACATGGCTCCGTCGACGGAGCCATGTAGTTTAGACACACCCGTACAGTTAAAATCCAAGAAGAGATCCTTTGGATGGATACTGGATGGCTCTTTATTCTGCCCAAAACGACAATGAACATTTGTAATAATGACCTAGTGTGATGGAGCAGGGGTGCTGTCTACTTTTGTAATCCTATGTTCGCTCTGGTGTTGCATTCACCGTTTGTCTTATGCGGTTATATGTGATCCTATTGTCCTATGCTACTCTGTAGAGATGCGGCGTATGTGTGCCTCAGTTTCCCTAGGCTCTGCAGCACTAGCTGCATGAGGAGGGGGAGGCTGGGTGTGACTCACTGGAGAAGTACATGCAGTCTCTCACATCCTAAGGCCCAGGTAACCGCACATAGCACCTTGGGCCTGGAAGGAGGACAATGGTGAAGGGGGTGGCTGAGAGGGTGTGGCAGTCTTGGCTGGGTAGGATGAGGAGAGCAGACTGGGAGCAGGAAAGAGGGGTTCAGGGCCCAGGAGCCCTTTCCCCCAAGAGGAATAAGTCTTCCTACTCTGACTCCTGTGCTATTATCGATCCTAAGCTATGCTGTGTCTCTGTGAACCAATAAACCTTCTAGTCTAAATGGATCTAGCTAAAAAGATAAAGCTTTTCTAACGCCTAGACTAAAGTATGAAGTTTTTCTTCACTTTTACAAGATTGACATCACCCTTTTTGCTGTGAGACCCATAATACCTCAACAAGCACTAGAATTGCCTCATTAAATAGGGAGAGTTCTCTAATAGGGTCCTGCAGAACCTAAAATGTCCACCAGCCTGTGTGATTTTTCTTGTACTTCTGGTTGGATATACAGAGCTGCAAGTGCAACCATAAGTCCTGACAAGCTTAATAACCATTAGAAATGGGAGAAGCAGACTTATCACCACCTTCTCAGGTGATAAAGAAGAAAAGGCTAAAGATTGTTGATGTGGAGCCTTCTCCAATGCCTTCATAGAATAATCCGGAACACATGATTCCCCATGCATAGTACCAGTCGCAGTACTGGGGGTAGGAAAATGCTGACTCTGTTCCCGATGTCCAGACAACATATAGGTTGGGAAGAGAGCAAAGATGTTCTAAACTATGGAGGAATCCCTAAGAGCAGCAGAAGTCTCACTAAAATAGAGGTAAAATGCAGGACAATGTAGCACTTTAAAGACTAACAAGATGGTTTATTAGATGATGAGCTTTCGTGGGCCAGACCCACTTCCTCAGATCACATAGTGGAAGAAAATAGTCACAACCATATATAACAAAGGATACAATTTAAAAAAATGAACACATATGAAAAGGACAAATCACATTTCAGAACAGGAGGAGGATGCGGGGGGGGGGAGGAAGGAAGGTAAGTGTCTGTGAATTGATGATATTAGAGGTGGGGAGAGTGGGATGTCTGTGAGCTAATGGTATTAGAGGTGATAATTGGGGAAGCTATCTTGGTAATGGGTAAGATAGTTTGAGTGTTTGTTCATTCCTTCCCGGAGAGTGTCGAATTTTAACATGAATGACAGTTCAGAGGATTCCCTTTCAAGTGCAGATATAAAAGATCTTTGTAGCAGAATGCAGGTGGTTAAGTCATTGAGAGAGTGTCCTTTCTGGTTAAAATGGCAAGAAACTGTTTTTTCTTTGTGATCTTGTCTGATATCTGTTTTGTGGGAATTAATCCTTTGGCGAAGTGTCTGAGATGTTTGTCCAATGTACATAGCAGACGGACACTTTCGGCACATGATAGCATAAATTATATTTCTGGATGCGCAGGAATATGTGTTCTTGATCTTATAACTCACTTGGTTAGGTCCAATAATGGTATCAGCAGAATGAATATGTGGACAAAGTTGGCAACGGGGTTTGTTGCAAGGGAAGGTACCAGGGTTGGTATTAGTGTGGTATGTCCTGTGGTTGTTGGTAAGAATCATCTTGAGGTTAGGTGGTTGTCTATAGGAGACTATGGGTCTGTCTCCCAGAGCCTCTTGGAGTATGGTATCCTGTTCCAGTATAGGCTGTAGTTTATTGATAATGTGTTGGACAGGTTTAAGTTGGGGGTTGTAGGTGATGACAAGTGGTGTTCTATTGTTGGTTTTCTTGGGACTGTCTTGAAGTAGATGGTTTCTAGGTATTCGTCTGGCTCTTTCAATTTGCTTTTTTATTTCTCCGGGTGGGTAGTTGAGGTTTATAAATGCTTGGTAGAGATCCTGAAGCTTCTGGTCTCTGTCAGTGGGATTAGAGCAGATGCGGTTGTATCGAAGGGCTTGGCTCTAGACGATGGATCGTGTGGTGTGTTCTGGATGGGAGCTGGAAGCATGTAGGTAACTGTATGAGTCGGTGGGTTTTCTGTAGAGAGTGTCTAATTTTCCATTGTTGATTTGTACTGTGGTGTCCAGGAAGTGGATCTCTCATGTAGAATGGTAGAGGTAGGACCCAGTTATGTCCAAGCCATTGGTCCTTGGAATGTTGAGCATGGTAGCTGTTGAACAGATCAGCTGAGATACATAAGAGCTGACCTCAAAGTATGATGAAGAGACCACATCCTCAAGCCAAGGAGGAGCTGCTCATGTCAGTTCTGGGAGACCAGTTCCAAGTCTGCAGATGGAGGAACTGGGAAGATCATCACTAGCTTCTCTCTAGATAAGGGGTGGGCAATAATTTTAGGTAGGGGGCCACTCCAAGACTTTGGAAAGTGGTCAAAGAGCGCACTTTTCTGGGGAGGAGATGTGAGATCTAAGGTGGAGGTCGGGTGCAGGAGGGAACACAGGGTAAGGAACTAGGGTGCAGGAGATGGTCTGAGAGGGAGTTTGGGTGAAGGAAGGGGTTATGACCTGGGTTGAGGGATTGGGGTATAGGGTTAGGGAGGGACTATGGATGCAGTAGAGGATTCCAGCCAGGGGAGGGGCTCTAGGAGGAGATGCAAAGTCTGGGAGGGAGTTGTGACCTGGGGACAAGGGCATGCAGAGGGTTTGGATGGTGTCCTGGGGGAGGGAGTTGGGGTGCAGGAGGCAGGCCCTGACTGGGAGGCACTTACCAAAAGCCAGCAAAGCCCTGCTGCACCCCCAAGGCAGACTGGGCTTGCTGCCTGCTGCAGCTCCAGATCACTTTAAACTGCAGGCTTGTTCCCTCCACGTGGCTCTTGGCTCCAGGGAGGGAAAGAGGCTTGTGCTACCCCCATCCCCCAGGCCAATTTCTCCGCTTCTAAAGGCCAGTTTTTTCCAGCCAATAGGCACTGAGAGATTGGCTGGGGTCAATTCTTATTGGCCGGTTATTTCTAGCCTCTAGGCACTGAGGATTAGGCTGGGGGCCAGGAGATCACATGAAGCCTCCCCGTCTCTGCAGAGCAGAGAGCCGCACAGACAACACTTTAAACTGTGGCAACTGTGTGCCTGAGGGTCCTGGCAGGGTGGTCTGCTGGCTGGAGCCAGTGGCTTGGTGGGTCAGATCCACCCGTAGACTGTATTTTGCCCAGCACTGCCCTAGATAGAATCGTCCTGAGGTGCACTTACTGTAGCAGCTGCTAGTATTAAATGGTGCATTGGAACTGTAGCTAGAACCACTGAAGCATATATGTCAGATCCCAGTATTGGTCAGGAGTCCTGAAAAGTGCATTGAATAGATTTGGATGTGCCTGATATCTGCTCTGCATAGGAAGGATCTGATGGTGGGCAAACTGCAGGCTCCATGAGGAGATAGTTCAGTCTAGTTGCCTTTTCTTTAAGCAGAACTTGAGGTCCCTACAAAAGAAGAAATTACTCACCTTTGTGCAGCAATGATAGTTCTTCAAGATGGGTCCCTGTGGGTGCTCCACTCATGGTGTCAGGCTCATCCCAGCACCGCAGCTCGGAAGCTTTGCATAGCTGTATTCAGCTAGGTCACGCAGGCGCGGTGTGCAGCACATGCCATTCATGCCCTTTGATCTTCACACACACACGGCTCTCCACTCAGTTCCTCTCACCGTTCGGTATCTGTAAGGATACAAAAAGAAACAACTCCGGAACGGGGAGGAACAGCAAGATGTGGAGCACCCACGGGGACCCATCTCGAAGAACCATTGTTACTGCACAAAGGTGAGTAACTTCTTCTTCTTTGAGTGGTCCCCATGGGTGCTCCACTCGTGGTGACTTTGTAGCAGTACTCATGTTGTGTTCCTGGAGTTCAGGTCTGTCAATGATCGAATTACAGAAACCTGGTGGGATGGGACGCATGATTGGAATGTTGGTATGGAAGGGTACGGCTTGCTCAGGAAGGACAGACAGGGAAAAAAGGGAGGAGGGGTTGCCTTGTATATTAAAAATGTACACACTTGGACTGAAGTGGAGATGAATGTAGGAGATAGCTGTGTAGAGAGTCTCTGGGTTAAGCTAAAAGGGATAAAAAACGAGGGTGATATCATGCTAGGAGTCTACTACAGGCCACCTAGCCAGGTGGAAGAGGTGGATGAGGCCTTTTTTAAACAATTAACAAAACTATCCAAAGCCCAAGATTTGGTGGTGATGGGGGACTTCAACTATCCAGACATATGTTGGGACACTAACACAGCGGGGCACAGGCTATCCAATAAGTTTCTGGACTGCATTGGAGACAACTTTCTGTTTCAGAAGGTTGAAAAAGCTACCAGAGGAGAAGCTGTTCTGGATTTGGTTTTAACAAATAGGGAGGAACTAGTTGAGAACTTGAAAGTGGAAGACAGTATAGGGGACAGTGATCACGAAATAATAGAATTCATGATCTTAAGGAAAGGTAGAAGGGAGACCAGCACAATTGAGGTAATGGATTTCAGGAAGGCAGATTTTGATAAGCTCAGAGAACTTGTAGGTAAGGTCCCATGGGAAGTAAGACTGAAGGGAAAAACAACTGAGGAGAGTTGGAAGTATTTCAAAGGGACGTTGTTAAGGGCCCAAAAGCAAACAATTCCGCTGTGTAGGAAAGATAGAAAATATGGCAAAAGACCAGCTTGGCTTAACAAGGAGGTCTTGCACGATCTCAAAATAAAAAAGGAGTCATATAAAAAATGGAAACTAGGACAACTAACAAAGGATGAATATAGGCAAGCAACACGGGAATGCAGGGGCAAGATTAGAAAGGCAAAGGCACAAAATGAGATCAAACTAGCTACAGGCATAAAGGGAAACAAGAAGACTTTTTATAAATACATTAAAAGCAAGAGGAAGACCAAGGACAGGGTAGGCCCACTGCTTAGTGAGGAGGGAGAAGCAGTGACAGGAAACTTGGAAATGGCGGAGATGCTCAATGACTTCTTTGTTTCGGTCTTCACCGAGAAGTCTGGAGGTGTGCCTAACGTAGTGAATACAAGCAGAGAGAGGGTAAGTTTAGAAGATAGGATACACAAAGAACAAGTTAAAAGTCACTTAGGAAAGTTAGATGTCAGCAAGTCACCAGGTCCTGATGAAATGCATCCCAAGATACTCAAGGAGCTGATAGAGGAGGTATCTGAGCCTTTAGCTATGATCTTTGAAAAATCATGGCAGACAGGGGAGATTCCAGAAGACTGGAAAAGGGCAAATATTGTGCCCATCTATAAAAAGGGGAATAAGAACAACCCAGGAAACTATAGACCGGTCAGTTTAACGTCTGTCCCAGGGAAGATAATGGAGCAGGTAATTAAGGAAATCCTATGCAAACACTTGGAAGGTAATAAAGTGATAGGGAATAGCCAGCATGGGTTTGTGAAGAACAAGTCATGCCAAACTAATCTGATAGCTTTCTTTGATAAGATAACGAGCCTTGTGGATAAGGGAGAAGCGGTGGATGTCATATACCTAGACTTTAGTAAGGCATTTGATACGGTCTCGCATGATATTCTTATTGATAAACTAGGCAAATATAACTTAGATAGGGCCACGATAAGGTGGGTGCATAATTGGCTGGATAACCGTAGTCAGAGAGTTGTTGTTAACGGTGCTAAATCCTGCTGGAAAGGGATAACAAGTGGAGTTCCTCAAGGGTCTGTTTTGGGACCCGTACTGTTCAATATCTTCATCAATGATGTAGATATTGGGATAGAGAGTACGCTTATTAAGTTTGCAGATGATACTAAACTGGGTGGGGTTGCGACTTCTTTGGAGGATAGGGACATAATTCAAAATGACCTTAGCAAGTTAGAGAAATGGTCAGAGGTAAACAGGATGAGGTTTAATAAAGAGAAATGCAAAGTGCTCCACTTAGGAAGGAACAATCAGTTCCATACATACAAGATGGGAAGCGACTGTCTAGGAAGGAGCATGGCGGAAAGGGATCTAGGGGTCATAGTGGACCACAAGTTGAATACGAGTCAACAGTGTGATGCTGTTGCAAAAAAAGCAAATATGATTCTAGGTTGTATCAACAGGTGTGTTGTAAGCAAAACTCGTGAAGTCATTCTGCCGCTCTACTCTGCACTAGTTAGGCCTCAGCTGGAGTACTGTGTCCAGTTCTGGGCGCCACATTTCAAGAAAGATGTGGAGAAATTGGAAAGGGTACAGAGAAGAGCGACAAGAATGATTAAAGGTCTAGAGAACATGACCTATGAAGCCAGGCTTCATGAACTGGGCTTGTTTAGTTTGGAAAAAAGAAGATTAAGGGGGGACATGATAGCGGTTTTCAAATATCTAAAAGGGTGTCACAAGGAGGAAGGAGAAAATTTGTTCCTCTTGGTTTCTGAGGACAGGACAAGGAGTAATGGGCTTAAAGTGCAGCAGGGGAGGTTTAGATTGGACATTAGGAAAAAATTCCTAACTGTCAGGGTGGTCAAATATTGGAATAAATTGCCAAGGGAGGTGGTGGAATCTCCCTCTCTGGAGATATTTAAGAACAGGTTAGATAGACATCTGTCAGGGATGGTGTAGGTGGAGCTTGGTCCTGCCTTGAGGGCGGGGGGCTGGACTCGATGACCTCTTGAGGTCCCTTCCAGTCCTATTATTCTATGATTCTATGATTCTATGAAAGTACTGCTGAGGTCACCGAGGAATCAGGTATCCTCCACCACACTATTGCGTAGTGGTTCATAAAGGTCAAGTCTGAGGACCATGTGGCTGCCCTGCAGATTTCCGGCAGTGAGACTCCTCTGACAAATGCCATGGATGTTGCTACTGCCCTGGTGGGGTGTGCCCTAGGTAGTGTCTGGAAGGACTTTTGCGGATCAAGTGACACGTGGTGATGCAAGAGACTAAGATCCTGGAAAGACGCTGAGAGGACCATGGGTTGCCCTTGGAGCAGTCTTCTATAGATACTATTAGGTGGTTGGTTTTGCACCAGGTCCGCGTTCTGTCTCTATAAAATGCTATAGCTCAACGTACATCAAGGGTATGGAGTAGCGAGTGTCAAGTAGAGGCATGTGGCTTTGGATAAAAGACAGGTAAGATGATGGGTTAATTAACATAAAATTGTGAAGCGACTTTAGGGATAAAGGCTGGATGAGTACGCTACGTGACCAAGTCCTTGTTGAAAACCGTGAAGGGTGGCGTTGCCATTAATGCTGCCAATTCGCTAACCCTAAGGGCAGATGTAATTGCCAATAAGAATACCACTTTCATGTTGAGCATAGATAATGACGTGGTGGCTAGTGGTTCAAAGGGTGGTTACATCAACGTGTCAAGGACCAAGTCCAAGCTCCAATCGGGGGGCATGGGTCTTCGCGGGGGCTTTATTCCCTTAAGCAATCTCTGCTATTCCCTTAAGCAATCTCTTGGTTTTGGGATGAGCAAAGATGGACTGACCATTGATGGTGGCATGGAAGGCAGTGATTGCTGATAGGTGTACCCTTAGGGTAGAGATTGAGAGATCTGCTTGGTGGAGGGAGAGGATATGAATGAGGATTTTATGCATCGGTGTCGAGTATGGTTCGATCTCACTGTTCTTACACCAAGCCACGAATCTCTTCCATTTTGCCAGGTAAGTCCTTCTTGTAGTTTGTCTTTTACTGTTCAACAGTACTGTCTTCACTGCCTCTGAACAACGTTGCTCTTCTAGTCTGAACCAGCTAGGAGTCACCCTGTTAGATGGAGGGTCTCTGGTCTGGGATGTAGCAGAAACCCTGGTTCTGAGAGAGAAGATCTGGAAGGAGTGGTAAGGGACGTGGTGCTAAAAGGGTCATCCTGTGAAGAAGAGGGTACCACGGTTGTCTTGCCCAGGCTGGTGCTAGGAGTATGACTTGGCCTGAGTCTTCTCTGATTTTCTGTATTCCTCTCGGAATAAATACCGTCGATGGGAATGCATAGAGCAGAGGTGCTTCCCAATGGATTAACAGTGCATCTTCAAGGAGCCTTTGCTTATGCCTCCTCTGGAGTAGTAAATGTGATACTTCCTGTTGCTGTAGGTAACGAAGAGGTCTATTTGTGGCAATCCCCAAACTCGGAAGATGTTCTCCAGGACATCAGGGTGGATTTCCCACTCGTAGTTGTGAGGGAAATATCTGCTGAGAGCATCAGCTGTGACGTGGTTTCGTACGCACTAGTTCCATAAGCGGACTGCCTGTGTACAGAGTAGTCAGGATTGTGCTCCTCCTTGTCGACTGATATAATACTTAGTTGCTATATTGTCCATAAGAACTCAGACGGTCGTGCCAGTAATGTGCGTACGGAAATGTTTGCAAGTGAGGAATACCGCTTTTCGTTCCAGGAAGTTGATATGGGAAAGGGCTTCCACTGTGGACCACCTGCCTTGTACAGACATGCCATTGATGTGTAGGCTGGAGGATGGCAGCCTATACTCAACCTCAGGAAGTTGAACAAGTACCTCCCCAGCCCAAAAGGGAGGTGTCTGTAGTCAGCGGAGCTGATGGCTGTTGGCCATCTGTTTGTATAGGTTTGAATAGGACCCCTGCTAGTAGGTTTTTGGGGTTCAACCACCAGCTCAGGGATTTGCGAACTAAAGTGTTTGGGTTTATCACCTTGTGCATAGAGTGTTTCATTGGCGTATACACCAATGCCAGCCAGTGCTGCAGACAGCGAAAGTGAAGTCTCCCATGTTGAACTATGAAGGTGGTGACCGCCATATGCCCCATGAGGAGGAGACAGATAAGTATGGTGACTGTAGGGGCATAGATGACTACCATGGCCAGCTCATGTATAATCCGAAAACTCTCTTGAGGTAAGTATGCACTGGCCGTGGTGGAATCTAAACGTGCACCTATGAAATTTATACTCTGAGTAGGATATGGAGACGATTTCTGCTTGTTGATTATGAGCCCAAGCGATAGAAATGTTTGCCTGGTTACTGTAACCATGTGTAGTACCTCTTGTCTAAACTTGCCTTTTATAAGGCAGTCATCTAGATACAGGAATACGATTACATCTCTGTGCCATAAGTGAACTGCTACAACTGCCAGGGTTTTTGAAAACACCTTGGGAGCCGATGCAAGTCCAAACAATAGCATGCAGTATTGGAAATGATCATCTCCAATGGTGAAACAGAGAAAACGTCTGTGAACTGGATGTATCGCTATGTGAAAATACACGTCTTGCAAGTCGAGGGCTGCAAACCAATCGTCCTTCTCTAGTGATGGTATTATCGTGGAAAGGGTCACCATCTTGAATCTTTGACAGTGGAGGTACTTGTTCAACTTCCTGAGGTTGAGGATAGGCTCCCATCCTCCAGTTTTTTTCTCTGAGAAAATACCATGAATAGAACCCCCGTCCTCTGAACTGAGGCGGAACAGCCTCTATAGCTCCTATGGAGAGTAGATGCTGGGCCTCTTCCTTCAACAGGGTCTCATGAGATAGGTCCCTGAAGAGGGATGGGGTTGGTGGATTAGTGGGTGGTATGGTGATGAAGGGAATGGTGAGCTCAGATACCACGAGTTGTAATACCCAGCGGTCCAATGTAATCGCCACCCATTGATGTTGAAAAGATTGAAGTCGGTGGTGAAAAAGATGAGTGACCTGTTCCGTCTTCACTGTAAGGACTTGTTGCATGCCCTTGACCAAACCATCAAACTTGCTGCTTGGAGTTTTGTTGATTGAGTGTATGGGATGGTTGGGGTCGCCTACGTTGCGGGTGCTGTCTTGTACACAATTGGTCTACAGTCGCTGCTGGTGGTGTTGTCTCTGAGAGGGGAAATCGTACCTCCTCTGTTATGGATAGTATCTTTTGCGTCGAAGGAGGGGGTATATCCCCAGGGTGCGGAGTGTAGACTAGGAATCTTTTCCGGAGCAGAGGATCTCATCCGTCTTCTCTGCGGAAAACTTGTTTTTGTCAAATGGGAGGTCTTCCACTTTTGTGTGAAGCTCCTTTGGGACTGCTGCAGAAGTAACCCAAGAAGAACGCCTCATCACTATTGCAGTTGCAGTGGTGCAGGCTGCTGTGTCCGCCACATACAGTGAGATCTGCAAACTCGCTCGTGCCGCCACAAAACTCTCTTGCACAAGAGACTTTAAGAGGTCCGGGAAGCTTGCTTTCTGGCAGGTATTGAAGAAGTTACGCTATCTTTTCATAATTGTCAAAGTTGTAATTTTGGCAAAGGCAGCATAATTAGAAATGCATAGGAGCAGGGTTGCCAAAGAGTATACTTTCCCGCCGAATATGTCTAGCTTTTTGACATCTGGTATTGTCTTATCCTGCGGTGTTTTGGCCCACTGTTGTGCTGTGACTACCACCAGTGAGTTCAGCTGTGGGTGGTTAAAGAGGAACTCAAGATTCTTGGACAGAACAAAATATTTCTTGTCCGCTCTCCTGCAGGTCGGTGGCACTGAAGCTGGTGTCTGCCAGATGATGTCTGCCTCCTCCATAATGGCTTCATCTATTGGGATGGCAACTTTTTCACTCTGCCTTAGGTGCAAATTTTTCAACAATCAATGCTGTTTCATTTGAAATTCTGTTAGTCCCAGGAAATCCAGCTGAGCCGCTTGCTTGAAGAGGTCCTGGAACTGTTTAAAATCGTCCGGTGAAGACGTGTCCACTGGGAAAAACGCCTCGTCTGGTGAAGAGGATAAGCAATCAGGAATTGGATTTTCAGACTGCTGGTCTTCCGCTTCTGACAATTGTCCGTCCTCTAAGTCCGATCGCTGTGTTGTGGCACCCGAGCTGTGTGTTGGAGATGTCAACTGATGACTATGGTGTTGCTATGGTGGCGTGTGACCTGCTGTTGATGGGTTGGCGCATGAAGGTTGTTGGTGCGCACGGTGGTGGACGTGTGAACGTGACTAGTACAGAGAATCATGGTGATGATCGTAATATTGATCCAATGGGTGAGGCGATGAACACCTGGATGATCTACAACTGGTATGTCGCCTCTCATAGGTGGCACGCGGAGAATAGCGATAGCATGGTGACCGTCTGTATGGTAGAGAGTAGGATCGGTGCCTGTAGTAGTCGCTGTAGCACAGGTGCCCATATGGGGAGTAATGCCTGTGGCAGAACTGCTGTCTTGGGCTGTGGTGCCAGTAGGCATGGTTCAGAGGCAATTGATACATTGGAGGAAGAGAAGGAGAAGGACCCGGTGAAAGTCTTGGAGAAGGGGAGTGGGAAGTGCCCTGTCTCTGCGTTTTAACAGAAGCTTTTGCCGGTGAGTCTGAGTGCCTCAGTGCTGGCTCTGGCTCCAGCTCCTGCTCCAGTGCTGGTGTTTGAGCAAGTTGTGGCACCACTGTTTGCGCCGGTGCTGGGGCTGTTTGTGTTGCGGGACTACTGCGTGGCGCCGACAATGGTGCTTGTTGTGTTACCAGTTCCGGGAGAGTTCCCTGCAGTGCCATTGCTGTCCGTGCGGATGGCCGTTGCTCCGGCACCGCTTGCAGGGTTGAGCAGAGAGGTGTTGGCATCTTTGTAGCGCAGGCACTGCTTGTTGGCACCGAGGCTGCTTGTTGGCACCAAAGAGGCTCTTTCGGATGCTGCAGCCTTCTTCGCTTTTGTCCCAAACCCAAGTACTGAGGGTCGTGGGACAGAGCCAGAGGACCTTGGCTTATCTCCCGCAGTCCTCTGAGGTGGGAGTAATCTGGCAGAGGAGATTTTCTTCCTTTTATCTGCCAGCGGTTCAAGGAAATAGACCCTTCTCTTCTGGGTCCCCCCAAGTTGTCCAGCAGTCATCCTATCGGGGTCCAGCAGCAACATTGAGGCACATTTCTCTGTCACAGCGGGTGTGGGCTGTCACTTTTGAGCAATGCCGCATTTTTGGAGAATATGGTTTTCCCCTAAACAGCGTATACATGTTGAATGTCCATCCGAGGCTGGCATGGGCTCACTGCATAGGGCACACTTTTTGAAGCCTGGGGATCCAGGCATGACTGGGTTAAACTTTTCCTCCTGTGAAAAGCCTTGTCTGTTAGACTCCCCATCAGTGACAACAGGGAAGCAGAGAAGCCAGACTTTAATGAAGTGTTAAGTTGTTTTTTTGTTTGTTTGGGGGGTTTTTTGTAGATAAAAAAAAGAACAGTCTACAAAAAGGATAACTATTTACAAGTAATTAACTACAGATCCCCTGAGGGGACTGAGAAACTACTGAAGGGATGAAGAGAGAACTGAAGGGATGAAGAGAGAATCCGTGGCCAGTCTGAGAAGAACTGAGTGGAGAGCCGGGTGCGCACAAAGATCAAAGGGCATGAACGGCGTGCTGCACACCATGCATGCGCAACCCGGCTGAATACAGCTATGCAAAGCCTCCAAGCTGCGGCGCTGGGACAAGCCCGACATCATGAGTGGAGCACCCACAGGGACTACTCAAAGAAGAAGTAACAGTTGTCACTCCCCCAGACACTGAAGGCATCTGGGATACACGTCACTCACTGGCACAGACTTGTTACTTGAGTGACAGGTTCTGAAGCCATGAAAACAAGGCATGAATCCAGTACTGGTACCAAAACAGAAAATGATGATTCCGTGATACTAAATATTAACCTAAACTTATTTTTTCACCTAAACTATGTACAAAATCTCCAAACTAAACTAACCTCATACTAACACAATGGGTACTATACTCACTAAAGAGGGTAGGACTTTCAAAAGCAAGGATAGCAGCTCCAACAATCATCCACAGTGGTATGAAGGAATTGAGAGGAGAGGTTCAGGGGTGGCTTTATATCTGCACGCAGTGGTGTGAGGCGATGGCATTCATGCCACCCTAACATTCTGCTGACAAGAAAATCTTCAATGACTGTGCAAGAAGTGCACACAAGCCTACAGTAGAATGGATGTGCAATCACTAAAAGAAGAACTGTTAGGCTTTAAAGATGCAAACTCTTTGTCAAGCTGCTCAATGTTCTCACTGGTGTGTAGTCTGAGAGTCCCTCTTCAGACTGTTTAGAGTACATATTGCCATTGGCAGGAAATACTAACCATTAGATGGCAGATAGTTAAGTTACTCCTGCTCCTGGTCCAAGGCACAGCAAAACACACCTTGGAATACAGCATCCTGACTGCCATAAGGAACCATGCTCTATACTGCAGACACCTTGCAGCAGAGCAGATGCTTCTAAATATTTTTCTGGCCAGGGAAGGATATGATCCTAACTTATTAACTTCTTCATATATTTTGTAATATTACACATACAGTCTTTGGAAGTACATAAAGATTAAACTGCACCTGAAGAGTCTGTCCTATCCGGGTCACTATAAACAGAATGGCTTCTTCCAGATCTTGAAAGCTTGGATAGAATTCCATTTTCTCATCGTCAAAAGTCAATTCCATCTTAAACAATGGCAGCCATCTCCTGTCTTCAGGATCAAAGAGCTTCACATAAGCTTCAACAGTTCTTCTCAGTAGCTCTTTCAACTAGACAATACCACACATTTACTTTATTACATGACACCATGGAAAATGATATCCCTTCCATTGTTTAAATAAATTAGAATTTCCATTTTATTTTGGTACCTTGAGCCTTGCCTTGAACCCAATAAAATTAATAGGAGTACTTCCACTGACTACAATAGCTATTAAATCAGACCCCTAAAAGCAATACTACTGCTTTAAAATGTTTTTACCTGCTATTGTTACTATAATATAATTAATATTGCTAATACACCCAGCATCATTATAAATGACAGACAGAATATAATTATTTTTCATTTTGTTTGCTAACTTTGTGCATTTGGAAGCACTCTATAGATTGTCCATTTCAACTTTTTCTCTATAATTTTTTCAGGGTTTCATCCTGAACACACTTACTCATGAGCAACTTTAATCCCACTGAACATTATTAATATATCTAGGTATTTGCAGGACTAGGTTCTGAGTCAATTTCCCTTCTTCACGTGTATGTGTTTGTTTTAAAACAGCAGCATGAGAGAGAATTTTTTTTAAGAAATATGGGCAATATAGTTGCCCATGAAACCATGAAAACTGACTGGCTGGGGAATTCAGCAATTTTATATCTTTTTTAACTGATTAGGTTTCAAGTGATGGAGTCTCTTTCAAGAGTTTTACATCCAAAATTTTCATTCGCTTTGGGGAAAATAGGTACATTTAATAATTCCTAGGTCTTTTACAAAAGAAACATTTTAAAAATCTGAGAATACATATTCCTAATCTAACTGGATTCCAGGAAATAGATAGTTAAATATAAGATCTTTAATTAAAAATAACATGATATATTCAACTGGCTTATTTAAAAATCACCAAATTATATATAAAAAGTTAACTGTCGAAGGTACAAAAAGATATTCACCTGGTTAGACATAAGTGTAGCCACACAGTTATAGAAAGAATCAACTTTATCTGACTTTACTCCCTCTAATGCCTCCTTTCTGGTGAAGAGATTTATAACTCTTGGATACCATGTGTTCAGTAATTTCTCTTCTGTTTTCGTACAGTTTAAAGAAACGTCATTCTTCAGTGATTCACAATCAATTGGTCCTTTCAAACTGTTTATCAGACAAAGAAAAATTAAGGATTGATTTGAAAATTAACTTCTATGAGATAACATAAAAACTGTACAGCAATAGGATCTTAGTGCTATACTGTATCTATCAAATATGTGGTTTATTCCTCCTTAAAAAAAAAAAAAGAGAACTCTAAATGACCTCCTTACAGTCAGATTTTAAAGCCCCCAAAAACCTAAAGAACTTATCCTGAGAACAGGATCAGCAACACACGTAAGGAGGGTAAAACTGTATCTATCAAATACAAAGACCGGCAACATTTTCCTAAAGCTAACAAACTTGCTAGTAGAGAAGGTATCAATTTATTCAGGTTAAAAAAAACCCAGGGAATTAATCCTATTACAGGTATGTCATTTCCTAGTCCACAGAAATCAATGACAGTTTTGTCATTGAGCTCTACTGTTCCTGCACTGGCCCTAAGAGATTTAGTAGGAGAACATACTCCCAATATACTGACATTATTCGTAATATACAAGTAGGTGAACTTTTTGTGCATAGTATAGACTAGGAAAATTATGTTAAATGTTTACAGTGTGATGTTTCCTATTTATGGGACCGTGAAGAATACAAATAACACATAATCATTTCATTATTCATATATCAAATACAAATAAATTGCAGTTTCATAAATGTCAATCTTTATTGACTACAAAAACACTGCTCATATAGCCCACATTTATAATATTAATTCAACAAAAGATATTTTACCTGAAATTTGATAAGTCCACTAGAAGTAATTTGGAAAATGTTGTGTAACCAATATCCAGTAAATTTTTCAGAGTAGGATGAAGGATGTGCAAATTTGTGAGGATCTGACTTCTTGCGTGTATAAAACTGCTATGCCAAGGCCTGGAAAAATCCAGACCTCTGAAAAAATAAAAGTAACAAGTGGAAAGAGCAAACAATACAATATATTTAAAATAGTCAATAAAATATTTTCTAGATATAAAAGTGTGTGTGTTTTTTTTAATATGAACTTAAGCATGCAGCCGTATTATGCACATATCTCCAACATAATGTAATGGAAGTTATGTAAATAGATTACCCACTCCTCCATGAGATAATATATTCAATTTCAAATCAACTGCTCTTACCACAGGTTCAACATCTGTTATTTCCTCAAAAGGGTCAGACTGGGTATTTGGGTGATAGATGCAAGTGCTGGTAAGTCAGCAAATGGCTCGCGTGCTTCTAAATATGCCAACAAAATATGACAAGGCATTCTGCTGCCCTAAGTGCCATCTTTCAGTTCAAATTCAAAACCAAGTTCCAGACTATAAATGGTCATTAAAGTTCCCATTGCACTTTTCAAAAGAGTACTATTATGAACCTTGACATCCGAGCCAAATTCCAACTTAAAAAGAGTAATATTCTACCTAAATCTCTCTGCAGTTTCAACTGGGTATGATATTCTTCACTTCCTGTCCTAGGGCTTGATCCTTCCTGAAGTCAGTGGAAGCTTTCCCATCAACTTCAATGGTTACAGAATGAGGCAGCTAAAGTGTAGAGTAGTGTTATTCTCTACCATTAAAAGCCACATTTCATTCTAGAGGTGGCTACATTTCAGTTATGGGCAACATGATCTTTACAATTTGTATAGTCAAGGCCAGATTCTGAATTCCTTATTCATGTTGAATAGCATCTTACTTCATTAGTCCCACTGGCTTCAAATGGAACTACTCTTGAAGAAGAGAGCTGCAAAAATGTTATATAAGAACAAGAAACAGGACTGTGTAGCACTCTTTGTTTCAGCTGCACCAGACTAACACAGCTACATTTCTACCATATAAGAACAAGAGCCTTCTTAACTTGATTAACTCACAAAGGAGATACTGGTAATGGTCCTTCCTTTTCATCTTCAAGACCTTTTACATCAGGTTTCACAAGAACATTTCGCACTAGAAAGCAAATATAAATATGTAACAATTAGAAGGAAATTAAATAATCTTTAGTTTGCACAAAAGGAAACTGACTTATTTTTTCTGTATTTCTCTAGAGAAGACCAGCACTCTGATATAATGGAGATTTAACTATCATTCAGATCTTCAGGTTTCCCCACACTGATGAGGACAAAAGTTTGTATTGTCAAGTGTGTTTTGTGGAAAACTGATATTAAATAAGAAATCTCCGTTCCCATCAGACTGTCCCTTAATCTTCATAAGGTTTTCAATAAACTAGTGCTTAACATGTAAAATAACTAGCACATTTAAAAAAAACTTCCACTGGGACATTATGAACATGCTGGTAACATTTTAAATTAAAACAATAACTCAACCTATTCTTTTTTAATATGAGCTGAAGAATAATTGGGTACAAACTTTTGCAGTTTTCAGAAACTTTTAGTGTGGAAAACATATTGAAGCTTTAGGCTACAAAAACCAAGTTTTAAAATTCCATTTTAATATCTTTTGAAAAAAGTTTTTAAAAAGTCTATAAAAAACATTTACAACAAAAATATTCAGTTCCAATTTTAAACACCTCATTTTATAACTTTCAAAATAAAAGAAAGAATGGCATTTGTCATCTGGTTCATCTTTACCCTACCATGATGATATTTATAGTATTTGCTTAAATAACTGAGAAAAGTAGAAGAAAATTAATCTAAACATAATTATTGTATTATTGTAGTGACCAGAAGCCCCAATAAAAATCAGGCCCCCATTAAAGAAGGCGCTTTATACACCCACAACAAAATGGCAGTTCCTTACAATCTATATTATGAGAAACAACAGGCTGAAAAATAAGCAGATGGGAAAGCAGCACAAATTAACAGTGAGACCATTTTGATTACACAAGCTATCTAGTTATCAATTATTTTGTAGGCAACATGGCAGAGGTTAAGTTTTCTGGAGAGATCTGAAGGGTACAAATTTTTACCAGGAGCTTGTCCATGCATACGGACTAACATGGGAAAAAAGATGAGGGCGCTTGTGTGAAAAATGGACTAATGAAAAATAAAGACTAATATCCATGGAAGAGAAAAGGCTAGAAAGGAGGGTTCTCAAACATAAATATGATGGGTAAGGTGGAGATGAACAATTAAGGTGGAGTTTTCAGTAGGAAAATTGGTATATTCTTGAGTAAAATAACTCAAATTATTTAACCCAAGATAACACCCAAACATAGACAAGACAGTTAATGGACTTCACGAGTAAGCTGCATGAGCTAAATACTAGGGCTGTGTCTAGACTGCAGGGTTTTTTCGAAAAAAGTAGCCTTTTTTCGAAAAAACTTCACCTGTGTCTAGACTACAGAAATTAAATCGAAAGAAGGTGGCTTTTCTTTCGATGGCAGTACTCCTCATTTCACGAGGAAGAACGCCTTTTTTCGAAAGTGCTCTTTCGAAAAAAGGCGTTCTTGAATACAAACAGGGATTTTTCGAAAGAGAGCATCCAGACTGCCTGGGTGCTCTCTTTCGAAAAAGCGGCTTGCTTTTTCGAAAGTACTGCTTGCAGTCTAGACGCTCTTTTTTGAAAGAGGTTTTTTCGAAAGTGTCTTTCAAAAAAGCCTCTTTCGAAAGAGGCTTGCAGTCTAGACCTAGCCCAAGGGTATGTCTAGACTACATGGCTCCGTCGATGGAGCCATGTAAACTAGTTTACCCAGCAGAGGCAAAGAAGGGGGGATTTAAATAATCCCCGCTTCATTAAAATAAACATGGCCGCCGCGCTGTGCTGACGATCAGCTGATACGGCACAGTGTGGCAGTCTAGACATAGATCTGTCAGGTGGGGAAGCCTTTGCCGACTGATCCTGTAAGCCTCGTTTCACAAGGCATAGGGGTTCGGTCAGCAAAGTCTTCCCCAGCCAACAGATCTGCATCTAGACAGTTGCATTGTGCCGAATCAGCTGATCGTTGGCACAGCGCGGTGGCCATGTTTATTTTAATGAAGCAGGGATTATTTAAATCCCCATTTCTTTGCCTATGCTGGGTAAACCAGTTTACATGGCTCCATTGGCGGAGCCATGTAGTCTAGACATACTCTAGATGCCACTATAATTTTTAACTCAGCCTGCTAACTGAGGTGAAAACTACCAACTGCTTAGTCTTCAATTATATTACTTTAGGTTAGATAACAAGTAGTATTAGTAAGGGCATACTCTTTTTCCAGTGATGATTTTCAGATGCACCATTTTGAATACATTATAATAGGTATACATTCATACAATAATAATGCTAACATAATGTAGCGTGTAGCTCTTACCCACACATCTCTTCATGCTCATTTCATAATCCTTTGTTATCTCATCTAAAAGTTCTTCAACCAGTAACTCTCTCTCCTTGCCTTTCATGAGGGACTGAGGTACCAGAGTAAGCATGGAGGTCAGCCACTGCTGCTGAATAGGAACTATTGGATTACTTGCCACACACTTCTTCATAAACAAATAGTTGGTCTGAAAGGACCATAATATCATCATTATTAATCCTCCAAACCAGATTTATATTAGTAGAGTCAAGGTATCCAAGGGATTATCATCCCCTCAAAGTAATTACTAGTACACTGAAGGCTGCTCACATTTAAATCCCGGGTTTTATTTGCAACTTCGAATGCCTACATTAGCCTCCCTAATTCGAACTAAGGGGCTGGTGTAAAAATACCCTTTCTTGCCCAAGTTTATGCCAATGATTATGGAGCATATCTTTGTGACTTTGATAAAAAAATAGATATCCTCTTCTAATATTAAAGCAGCTTGATTAATCACAACCCTTTCTTGGCAATTTATTCCAGTGCTTAACCACCCTGATGGTAAGGAAGCTTTTACTATTGTCCAACTTAAATCTCTCTAGCTGCAATTTAAGCTCATTGCTTCTTGGCTTATCATCAGAGGTTAAAGAGAATACATTTTTTTCCTTCCTCCTTGTAACAATCTTTTAGGTACTTGAAAGCAGTTATGTCCCCTCTCCGTCTTCTCTTTTCCAAACTAAACAAACCCAGTTCTTTCAGCCTTTCCTCATAGATTATGTTTTCTAGTCCTTTAATAATTTGTTTTGCTCTACTGTGGACCATCTCCAATTTATCCATATCTTTCCTGAAATGCGGTTCCCAGAACTGGACACTGTACTCCAAATGAGGCCTAATCAGCATAGAACAGAGTAAATTACTTCTTGGGTGCATCTAGACTGACAAGATTTTGCGCAAAACTACCGCTTTTGCGCAAAAACTTGCCAGCTGTCTACACCGGCCGCTTGAATTTGCACAAGAGCACTGACTTTGTAATGTACAAAATCAGTGCTTCTTGCACAAATACTTTCATGCTCCTGCTCGGGAAAAAGCCCTCTTGCACTAGAATACTTGCGCAAGAGGGCCAGTGTAGTCAGGGAAGAACTGTTTTGCGCAAAAAAGCCCCGATGGCTAAAATGGCGATCGGGGCTTTCTTGCGCAAAATCGCGTCTTTAGACTGGCCATGGATGCTTTTGTGCAAAAGCATCTGTGCCAATCTAGATGCGCTTTTGCGGAAATACTTTTAACGGAAAAACTTTTCCGTTAAAAGTATTTCCGCAAAATCATGCCAGTCTAGACGCAGCCCTTGTGTTTTGCTTACAACACTCCTGCTAATACACTCCAGAATTATATTTGCTTTTTTTGCATGTGTCACACTGTTGACTCCTATTTAGTTTGTGGTCTACTATGACCCCTAGATCCCTTTCTTTAGTATTTCCTCCTAGGCTGTCGTTTCCTATTTTGTAAGTGGAGGACTTTGCATTTGTTCTTACTGAATTTCACCCTATTCCTCAGACCATTTCTCCAATTCATCCAGATCTTTCTGAATTATAATCCTATCCCCCAAAGTAATGGTTCCTGACCTTTTCTATGCCGTGGACTGGCAAACCCATTCACAAACTTTGGGCAGACTGGTAACATTTTATTTGCATATTCATTATCTACAATTTTTACAGCCTGCTAAAAAATTTACTAGCAGGGGGAATGCGTGTAGCCTATAGCATTACCTGATAAGCTTTTGCTTATTGGTTAATCAACTACACCATTATGTCCTTGGGCTTTTGGTTGATCATGGGTACAATGTAGGAGGGAGGGATAGCTCAGTGATTTGAGCATTAGTCTGCTAAACCCAGAGTTGTGAGCTCAATCCTTGAGGAGGCCATTTAGGGATCGGGGGCCAATCTGTCAGGGATGGTACTTGGTCCTGCTGTGAGGGCAAGGGACTGGACTTGATGACCTCTCACGGTCCCTTTCAGCTCTATGAGATGGTATATCTCCATATATTATATTATCCCTACTTTAGGCATTGTCTTTGATACAGGATCTAGGGTATCAACTGACCTGAAGTAAGAGACTGATGGCCACATTGCTTGAGGGCGCGGGGCAAGACTTCCCCCACACTAATCAGCAGGAAATGGAACAATGAAGCCAGGAGCTAGGGAAGCAGAGCAGGCTAGGATCTCATTGCTCCGTTTCCCCTTGCCGCTGCTGGCGAGTGCCGGGGGGCCAAACCCCCTGCTGCCTCTCCACTACACCATGACTCCATAGGTTCCCTAGGCTGCATTGTTTGGGGAAAGAGGCTTGAGGGAAGAGGCAGGGTAGGAAAGAGGTAGGGAGGGGCAGACCAGAGGTGGGGAGGGGGTGAAACAAGGATGGGGAAGAGCTGGGTTGTCCCATCTTGGAGATAGGAATGGCATAGAAAGGAGACATGGGGGAGGACCGGTGTTGCCCACCCTGCAGTTGCCTCCTCAGCAGTTGTCCCTGATAGTGATGCAGGAATTCACATTTGTTACTGGGTTGGTGAAATCTAATTATAGAAGATACTACCAATTTGGAATGTCTATCCTGTTTTTGACAGCCTGCCCTGAGGTAGGCACTCATGGTCGTGAGCCACTCTAGACAGCATGACAGCCACATCTTCCCAAGTGCAACTGTTAGAAATTGGTCTAATTAAACATACTATTAATTCCTCTCACACATACTAATTCTGTGTTATTTCAGGACAGGAATCATGCAGTATCTCTCTTCAGAAAAGTAGAATACTAAACAATTTAACTCACTCTTTGTTTTTTTTGCTCACTGTTCATCTGTAAAAAAAATAAAAATAAAAAAGTCATATAAAGTAAGTATAAACAATGAGAAGCCAAATTAGAAAACTAATATATTAGTATAAATCTTGATTCACAAGCTGAACAAATATTATAGCTACTGAAAAGCTCTTCCATGCAAACATGTGCACATCTATCTATTGACTACAACAGAACTACTCACACTCACATTGATTGCTTCTGCAAATGTGCACAGGCTGACATTGTGAACAAACAATATCATGTGACACATAACCTCAGCCGTGCAGAACATGATATCATCCACAGCTTCATAAACAACTCTAACATTATAATTGAATAGGTCAGATTACAAATATAAGGCTACCAGACAATTCATCACCACCACATTCTACAGGCTTCTTTCCTCTGATCCCACTTAAGAATATCAAAAGAAACTACACTATCCGCTAAAGAAACTCCTTACTACAGCTCAGGACCAAATCTACACAACACATCCCCAGTGCCTCAACCAGGCGCTATCTGCTACCCAAGATCCATAAACCTTGAAATCCTGTATGTCCCATCATCTCAGGCATCGGCACGCTTACAGCAGGATTACCTGACTACATTGACTCTCCTTAGACCTTATGCTGCCATCACTCCTACCTATCTTCAAGACCCCACTGACCTCTTGAAGAAACTACAGAGCATCAGTAATTTTCCTGAAAACACCATCTTGGCCACTGTGGATGTAGAAGTTCTTTACACCAAAATTCCACATGGGGATTGACTACAAGTTGTCAGGAACACTATCCTCGATGATGCCACAGCACAATACAAGGTAACTTTTACTCCACAGGCTCTTACCCCACCTCCCAAGCTCAGCCACACTGACTGAAAAACTAATTCACTCTTCTTCCCTTACCCCCACTCTCTTTGCTGGCTATTCTTTGCTTTACCAACAGGAAAGCAAAGGTGTATCTGGCAGATTCAATAGTAGGTCTGAGAGCTTCTGCAGCCCTTTTTTTAATTTCATTGAGACAAGCAGGCTGCAGGAGTGGTGAGTGATGAAGGAAGCTCAGAAGATAACTACTTCAGATTTCATCACGATTTGCCCTCATCCTCACAGATTGCTATGTTAAAAAGGCTGGGACAAACCTGTTGCCATCTCTGTCCACATATCTATCACAGGACCTGTCATGGTCATGAGGGATGGCCAGTAGCCTGGGGACTAAGGGGTTTACTGTACCTAGCCAGGTAGCAGTCAGACAATAGAAATGCAGATAGGGATTTCAAACAGACAAAGGAATTTTTGGGTTTTCCCTTCTTTGTCTCTGGGCCAGTTGACTCTCCAGATACTGAGGGGGATAGACAACATGTCCCTCTCCAAGAAAAGACTCTTTACCATCTGTAAGGAGGGCAAAGTCTAGATAAATCCATTAGGTTTTGTTGTTTTATGGTTTGGGAATGGGAATCTGATATCTGTGCATTTAGAAATGGGTTTTCCGCTCCTTTGTAACTAAGTTTTGGCCCATGGGAGTCCCTCATGAGTATATTAATTGGTGACTTTTCCATCTAGTCGTCATGCTTGAAACAGGAGTATTGTTTTGATAATAAAAGTTCTTTCTTTTTTATTAACCTGGTATTGGTTCAGTTCTGTGTCCTGAAACATCTGTCTATGGGATCTGCATGCCTCTGACTACAGGATAGCAGCCACAGACTGCAGTATGTATTTTTTCTTTTCTTTTTCAAGCTCTTTAGGGAAAAGAGCTTGCGGTGCCCCTGGGGTTGGTTTCAAGTGTCCACCCCTCTTTGTGGGTTTAAAAGCACTTGATGGTGGCAGTGGATTTTCATCCCCAAAATCTAGGTTTTTTAGGATTGGGGGGGAGGGGAGTTTTATACCAAAGCCTGGAGAGATAAGGTTTTGGGATACTTTTGCGGGCCCCCTCTTCTGCATTTATCATGCCAGAGTGGGGAATCAGCCTTGACAGGACCTAACTACATAAACCACAACATCAGGCTCACACAACTGCACATGTGATATAATGCCATCTAATGTGATACATGCCATCAAGTGCCAGCAATGCCCCTCTGCTATGTATATTGGCTAAATGGGGCAGTCTCTACAACTAAGAATGAATGGGCACAAATCAGAAATGGTAACACACACAAACCTGTAGGAGAACATTTTAATCTGCCTGGTAACTCAACCATGGATTTAAAAGTAGCCGTTCTTCTACAAAGGAATTTCACCAGCCAATTACAGAGAGAAAATGTGGACTTGGTATTCATCTACAAATTTAATGCTGTTACCCTGAGCTTGAACAAAGACAATTAACTGAATATCACATTATAAAATCAATCTCCTCTGCCTTTAATAACTGCTTTTTTACATAAAAATCTAAAAATCAGACACTTCCAGCCCACTTAATTAGCTCATTAGCATGGGTCCTACAATTGACAGATACTTTTTTGCTATTATATTAATCTTGGTTTCTGTTATTTCCATTCCAGTTCATCTGATGAACAAGGTTTTACACACAAAAGCTCATGATACAGTACTATATATTTTTGTTAGACTCTAACGTGCCACAGAACTACCCATTGTTTTTGAAGTTACAGACTAATACACCTAACCTTCTGAGACATTTTCACACGAATAAAGTTATTTATGACTTAGTGCAGGATTGGCCTCTACTTTGTTAATATTTGCAGATAAGAGACTAAATACATCATCAACAAGAATCAAAGACAATGTGATCAAAAGTAAACATTACAGCTGAAAGGGATTAAAAACTCACAGTAGAAGGTAGTTCTGGCTCAGGAGGCGTGGGACCTCTCCGATACTTTTCTTCCATGGTTGCTTTATAATTTTTTAAAGCCCGGTCAATTCTGAATTATAGTTGGAAAAAGTGTTAAAACTTTTAAATAAAATTTTAAGCATAATATTATAGAGTTATTATAAAGTGCTACAAATTCCTTTTTCATGTTTACCAACTATTTCAACTCTATACAGTAAGATTTTCCAATTTGCTCTCTCTTTATATAATGACACACCCATATCTCAGCCATAATCAAATGGAAATATTGTGTGTATTTATATACATTCTATGTATGTACCTGTGTTCTAGGGTTATCCATGCAATTGCATACCTTTACCACATCTGATCCCAGCATGACTACAATCCCACAAAGACTTACACATGTGCTTAACTTTAAACATTCTAGTAGTATCACTGACATGAATGGGACTCACATACTAAGTTAAGCATGTGCTAAAGCATAATCCTTGAATTTATATCAACAGGGCAATCACACACACAAAAAAGTTCCAGAACAAGAAATATAGTAATTTACAAGATAGTTGCAATTAATATTTTTTTTAAAAACCCTTAGCAATAGATGTCTGTGTTAATTTAGTTACTAGTCACACCTATAAAAAATACATAAAGTTACCCTAATGTTTTTAAATGCTTATTAATACACAGGGCTTGTATAGCACTGTATTTGCATAATATTAATATATGTCACTCTATGAATCACCATAACAGGGTGCTCCTCTGGGACAATGCAAATCACTAAGGCCTAATCGAAGCATGCAAGAGCTGGGGACACATTTTTATCTACTGAGGGCACCCAGTAATAGAGCAATCTTCTAGAGGAATTCAGGCTAATCCAGAGTCTGACCATCTTCAGTTAAAATTGCAAAGGAACCTTCCTTTTTGAGAAAACCTTACCATCATAAGGGACACTCATTTCCAACACTGTCCCTCTACACTGTCCCCCTAAAATTACCCCAAACAGAGTTTTGGCCATGTAAAGGGAGAGGTATCAGAGAGACTCCATGAAGAAGACCATTAGAGATCTTGCTATTGATTTTATATGTAAGGCACTTTGCTACCATAGTAATGGGTGGCAGTATAAAACTCTAAGAAAGAGATTGTTAAAACCTCTCAACTTGATGGAACTAGAAAACTTATCTGGTGCTGCTCAGGTCCTTCAGGACAGGGAGCTGGTGGCGTGGGGGGGGGTGCAGGAATCAGGGCAGGGTCTTGAAGATGTGGGGGAAGGCAGTACGAGAGGTTGGGGGGTGCGAGAATGAGGGTTGAGGTGAGGAGGGGCTCAGGGTAGAGGGTCCAATCCAGCACAGGCCTTTTCTCTCTTCCCAGTCCTATCCCCTCCTCCCCCAGCCTCCAAGGACCTTTTCTCTCCCCCAGCTACCAAGGGTCTTTTTCTCTCCCCATCTCCGATGTCGCAGCCATAGGCCAGAATGGGGGAAGTGTTTGGGGCAGGGGTGCTATTTACCCAATGTGCTGGCAGTCAAGATGGCAGAGCAGCAGCTCTGCTGGCCACTCCCTTGGTGGTATGGTTGCCCCCAGTGGATACTCAACAGGATGGCTCTCCCTTGTAGGCTTGCTGCCCCCAGCGGTCACTCTCAGAATTGGTCCCTCTAAATAGCCCCTCCTTTTCCATGTTAAGGAAACAGCCCCTTTCCTGGCACAAGCAAATCCTGACCTTGTTTTAAGTTACAAGAAAAAGAAGCTGCATACCAAAATTGGTGGTCCTAGCTATTACCGCTTAGGAGGAGCTCTTGAACAAATGGACTCAAATACAGACTGAGACATAAATCTCTAAAACGTATACATAGATTATATAAAACTCACACTATCTGATTAAGTGTCTTTTGCTGTTCCTTTAATCTTCGGTATTTCAATAATTTATTGTGTGATGATGAGATTCCAGCTGTTGATGACATAGGTAAAGCTATAGGTGGCAAGCAATTGTTCCAAGTCTCTTTATCAGCAGGTGGTGTCAATCTATTTGACGACATCTAAATGCATCAGAAAACATGATATCAAAATATATTTTATAGTTTATTAAATTTTCTTACAATATTAATCTGTACTTGCATAAAAATTAGAATGTATTAGTAACAAAAATGTTCACAATCTTAAGCAACACAGGCTTCTACAATAGAAAAACCTTCTACAGTATGTACTTAAACTCAAAATTACAAATGGATATCTAGGACTCTATTCTGTTCTTGGTTCATACAAAAGGAAATAACTGGAAATGATAAACGTGATTCTAAATGCTACAAAGACAACTTGACTTATATTGCTCTTTTAGTCTTAGTAGATCTGAACGTGAAAATCTTGGATTTTGGCAGTTTCCATATCAGGGCTTCTGATAAATATATGATATGCCTCATCTCTTGCTTTTTCTGGTGTCCCCACTTTTCATTCTGTCCTTCAAGTTTTCAAACTGTCTGCTACCGCTCTGGATTTTTTTGACTTGGCATCAACATTTTCCCCTGTCTTCTGAATAGGCACGGTGTTGCTGGTAAACCAGATTAAATCAGAGCAACAGCCCAATTCACTTGTGGTAGAAATGTAGCCGTGTTAGTCTGGTGCAGCTGAAACAAAAAACAGGACTGTGTAGCACTTTAAAGACTAACAAGATGGTTTAATAGGTGATGAGCTTTCATGGGCTAGACCCACTTCCTCAGATCAAATAGTGGAAGAAAATTGGCACAACCATATATACCAAAGGATACAATTAAAAAAATGAACACATATGAAAAGGACAAATCAAATTTCAGAACAGAAGGGGGATGGAGGGACGGGAAGGGCGGGGGAGGTAAATGTCTGTGAGCTAATGATATTAGAGATGATAATTGGGGAAGCTATCTTTGTAATGGGTAAGATAATTAGCGTCTTTATTGAAATTTGAGTGTAAAGTGTCGAATTTAAGTATGAATGACAGTTCAGAGGATTCTCTTTGAAGTGAAGACTTAAAAGGTCTTTGAAGCAGGATACAGGTAATCAAGTCGTTGAGACAATGTCCTTTCTGGTTGAAATGGCAAGAAACTGTTTTTGTGATCCTGTCTGATATCTGTTTTGTGGGCATTGATCCTTTGGCGAAGTGTCTGAGACGTATGTCCAATGTACATAGCGGACGGACACTTTCGGCACATGATTGCATAAATTATATTTCTGGATGCGCAGGAATATGTGTTCTTGATCTCATAACTCACTTGGTTGGGTCCAATAATGGTAGCAGAAGAGTGAATATGTGGACAAAGCTGGCAACGGGGTTTGTTGCAAGGGAAGGTACCAGGGTTGGTATTAGTGGGGTATGTCCTGTGGTTGTTGGTAAGAATCATCTTAAGGTTACAGCCTATACTGGAACAGGATACTAAACTCCGAGAGGATCTGGGAGACAGACCCATAGTCTCCTATAGACAACCACCTAACCTCAAGATGATTCTTACCAACAACCACAGGACATACCACACTTTTGTGTTAGTCAAGATCAAAGCGATTGTTAGATGTAGGAATGTATTCAGGCCAACCTACTTGCTATTAGGATAGATCAAACTAAATATTGAATGTATAACTGTGTATTCAAATGTTTAAACTTCATGAAAACTAATGGATCATTACTGTATCAGTCTCACTTATCTCATCCTGTTATAATTAACAGCAAACTTTTACTGTAACTAAATTATCCATCAAAGAAATCTTATGAAATGCTAATGAAGAACTTAAGGACTTTATCTGAAAATGCTAATTTCAAAACAAGTGGTCATTGTTTGTGAGGACAAAGATTATGAATGGAATCCTTACTATCAGTCAAAGAAGAAAAATCGCGTGGGTATTATCAGCTAGCATTCTGTATAAAAAAGAGCTATAAATATGCATTCAAGAACATATCTTTCATCTCTGGACTGTTAGAATTCTAAGGGTGTATCTACACCCTTGCATACAAAATAAGCAATTAGCATAGCTTATTTCAAGGTAATTTCAAAATAGCTTATTTCAAAATTATAAAGTGCTATTCCAATCGTCCCTTAACCCTGAACGAGGGTTAGAGAGATGCCGGAATAGCACATCTGTTATTTCAAAATCTATTTCAAAATAATGGGCTGCTTTAAAGACATAGAATAGCTATTTGAAATAGCTCCACAGTATAGACGTAGCCTAATAGAGCAGAAAATTGAATGAGAAGATAGACATGCCCAGAGTTAGACTCATAGACTTGAAGGTCAGAAGGGACCATTATGATCATCTAGTCTGACCCCCTGCACAGTGCAGGCCACAGAATCTCACCCACCCCTCCCAGAATAATCCTCTCACCTATATCTCAGATATTGAAGCTTTCAAATACTTGAAGACCCCAAGATGCAGAGAATCCTCTAGCTGTGATCCGTACCCCATGCTACAGAGGACGGCAAAAAACCTCCAGGGCCTCTGCCAATCCACCCTGGAGGAAAATTCCTTCCCGACCCCAAATATGGCGATCAGCTAAACCCTGAGCATGTGGGCAAGACTCATCAGCCAGACACACAGAAAGTTCTCTATAGTAACTCCTATCATTCCTCCATTGACCTATTCCCACTGATAATGAATGGTCAATTAGTTACCAAGATCATGCTATCTCATCAAACCATCCCCTTCATAAACCCATCTAGTTTAATCTTGAAACCAGATAGATCTTTTGCCCCCACTACTTCCCTTTATTATGGGACACTGATTATAGAATGACTATAATCATTCCAGAACCTCACTCCTCTAATGGTTAGAAACCTTCGTCTAATCTCAAGTCTAAACTTCCTACTAGCCATCTTATATCCATTTGTTCTTGTGTCCACATTGGTATTAAGCTTAAATAATTCCTCTCCCTCCCTGGTATTTATCCCTCTAATATATTTAAAAAGTGCAATCATGTCCCCCCTCAGCCTTCTTTTGGTTAAGGTAAACAAGCCAAGCTCCTTGAGTCTCCTTTCATAAGACAGGTTTTCCATTCCTCGGATCATCCTAGTGGCCCTTCTTTGTACCTGTTCCAGTTTGAATTCATCCTTCTTAAACATGGGAGACCAGAACTGCACACAGTATTCCAAATGGGGTCTCACCAATGCCTTGTATAATGGCACTAACACCTCCTTATCCCTACTGGAAATACCTCGCCTAATACATCCCAAGATCGTATTAGCCTTTTTCACGGACATGTCACAATGGCGGCTCATAGTCATTCTATAATCAACCAGGACTCTGAGGTCCTTCTCCTCCTCCATTACTGCCAACTGATGTGTCCCCAGCTTATAACTAAAATTCTTGTTATTAATCCCTAAATGCATAACCTTACACTTCTCACTATTAAATTTCATCCTATTGCTATCACTCCAATTTACAAGATCATCCAGATCTTCCTGTATGATAGCCCGATCCTTTTCTGAATTGGCAATAGCTCCCAACTTTGTGTCATCCGCAAATTTTATTCGGACACTTCCACTTTTGGTGCCAAGATCAGCAATAAAAAGATTAAATAAAATTGGCCCCAAAACTGATCCCTGAGGAACTCCGCTAGTAACCTTCCTCCAACCTGACAGTTCACCTTTCAATATGACCCGCTGTAGTCTCCCCTTTAACCAGTTGCTTATCCACCTCTCAACTTTCATATTAATCCCTATCTTTTCCAATTTAACCAATAATTCCCCATGTGGTACTGTATCAAATGCCTTACTAAAGCATTTTATTCTTGGTAGCCTTGGAAAAGACTTTTGGGGAAATGGCAGTTTATTACATCACTGCTGTTATTTGAAGTTACAAACTGATTTACCTATAATTATATTTTACCTGCTTTTACCTCTCATTCTTTTTTCTTAGCTAATAAACCTGGTAGTTAGGCCATATCTACACTATAAAATAAAGTTGAATCTATAAAGGTCAATTTCTGGTCACCCAATTTTGCCAAGTAAAAGATCTGTGTCCCCACTGCGGGGAAGAATTCAGCATAGTTTGAAGTAGCATGTCCCCGTAAGGGAGACTGCTGTCAACTTTGAGACTGATGCACTGTGGATTAGCTATCCCACAGTGCCTGCGCTACTTTACTTTCTGAGTTATACTACTGATGCACGCTGGGACCAAAATTGTGCATGTAGAGGGTGGTGTCTAATTTTCCAATTATCACCTCTAATACCATTAGCTCACAGACATCAACCTTTCCCCACCTCTAATATCATTTACCTTCCTTCCCCCCCCCCCCCCGCATCCCCCTTCTGTTCTGAAATGTGATTTGTCCTTTTAATATGTGTTCACTTTTTTTTAATTGTATCCTTTAGTATATATGGTTGTGACTATTTTCTTCCACTATTTGATCTGAGGAAGTGGGTCTGGCCCGCGAAAGCTCATCTTGTTAGTCTTTAAAGTGCTACATAATCCTGTATTTTGTTTCAGCTACACCAGACTAACAAGGCTACATTTCTATCACTAATTCAGATTAGGTACTACTGTAATATAACTAAATAACAACAACACATGTAACACTAAAAATTCTCTCTCGCTCACTGTGTATAACCTGATTTTCAGAAACAATATATGGTGAAATATTTTATAGTCAGATGGTTTACTAGTCTCCACATTTAATTCACATTTTGTATACTCTAGAATCTTGTTTTCTACAATGCATAGAGCATGCAAAATCTAAAATAGAGTATAAAAGGGTGGCAAGACTTTGCTGATTCAGTTAGCTGCCAGTATAAAATTGATTGAAATTCTGTTGATTCATTGTGCCAGATATGTGATTAATTCCATCAGCGCCTCTCACCCTTTCAAGAGTATGCCTATGTCTACATTACTGCAGAAAGTTGATCTAAGGCACTCAATTGTAGCTACATGAATAACATAGCTGGAGACAACATACCTTAGGTCGAGCTATTGCTGTGTCTACACTGTGGGGCATCAATGACAGAAACTCTCCCATCAGCTTACCTTACTCTTCTTGTCTGAAGCAGAGTTCAGGAGTCAACTGCAGAGCAATCTGTGTCCAATCAACTTCAGAGCATTGATCCCTAGTGTAGTGTACATGAGGCCTATGGTACCCCTTTCAAGAGTCTGATTTATCTTGTATACCTCCAAGTTTCACCTCACTTAAAAATGACTTGCTTACCAAATCAGACATAAAAATACAAAACTGTCACAGCACTTCGTGGAAAACTACGTACTTTCCCATTTTACCATAAAATTGTAAAATAAATTAATTGGAATATAAAGATTGTACTTACATTTTGGCGTATAGCATATAGAGCAGTACAAATAAGTCATTGCATGAAAATGTAGTTTGTATTGACTTCACTAGTGCTTTTTATGTAGCCTGTTGTAAAACCAGGCAAATATCTAAATGAAGTGATGTACCCCTTGGAAGACCCTCGGGGTACTTCTGGTTGAGAAAACCATTGCTATAAAGAATGTGAAAGTGGTTCTTTAGGGAGAGGAAATTAAGGCACAGGAGATCCTAGTGATAAACCCACAGGAAAGCCAAACTCAGGGACACAGATTAGATTGAGGCTTAGGTTGTATTATTGTTCCTTAAGAAGGGTGCATCTACACAGAAGGGCTTAACTCGAAATAAGCTATGCAAATTGAGCTACGTGAATTGTGTAGTTCAGTGGTCTCCAACCTTTTTACACCCAAGATCACTTTTTAAATGTCAGGACAATCCATGATCTACCCCACCCCTTCCTTGAGGCCCTGCCCTCTCTGTTCCCCTTTTTTCCATCACTTGCTGTCCCTAGCCCTTATACACTCTCAGGGTATGGCTACACTGCTGCTTTTTTTCAATCCTTCCATTGGAAGAAATTTTTCTGACATTTGGCCCATTTAGACTGGGCCAAATGTCGGGAAAAAAAACTTTTTTTGGAAGCCCCCTCAGTCTTCGTGGAACGATGAATACAGGGGCTGCCAAAAGAGCGTGTTTGCCTGAAAAACTCCTGCAGTCTAGCCTCACTGGGAGACAGGAGGTGCGGGCTCTGGGGTGTGAATGAGGGATTCAGGTGTGGGAAAGAGTGAGAAGTGCAAGCTCTGGGAGGGAATTTGGATGCAAAAAGAGGGGATGCTGGCTCAGAGAAGGGGCTCCAGGCTGGGGAGTGTTGGGCTCAGATGGAGGGTTGGGGTACTGAGCAAGCCACAGGCTTGTGGATGTGAGAGTGCAGGAGTTTGAGTTGGGTGTGTGAGGGGCTCAGGGCAGGGAGGTTGGGAGTATAATGGGCTTAGGACACAGATTTGCAGTGTGTAAATGGTGCTAGAGTGTTGTGGCAGAAGACTGAGGACATGGGGTGTGCAGGAGTTTGGGGATGTGAGAGGCTCAGGACAGGGGGTTCCAGTATATGATAGGCTCAGATTTGGAATTAGGGTGGGGGGGGGGGTACAGGAGTGTTATGAAGCTGTGGCCAGATGAGGGGTTGGCCCCAACTGGGGGCTTGTTGGACAGCCTTTATTTTTAAATAAAATATGTCCAACACAAAAGGTTTCAGCATTTTCTTTATTTATGAGAAGGGCGGAGAACCTGTTTTGAATCAGGGGTAACTGACCCACAGAAAAGTCAATCGGGGCCACACAAGTGAGATACAAAAACACAACACCTCCAAACCCCTCAAGCCTCACTAATGTGGCCCCAACTGTGCTGGTGGGGACTGGATGCTGAGGCAGGGGACAGGGTGCTTGTGGGTGCTGGGGCAGAGGACAGGGTGCCAGTGGGTGCCAGGGCAGAGGCCTGGGACAGGGTGCCAGTGGGTACCGGGGCAAGGATCTGGGGCAGAGGACAGGGTGCCAGTGGATGCTGGGATAGGGGACAGGGTGCCGGGACAGGGGACAGGGTGCTGGTGGGTGCCAGGGCAGGTTGCCAATTGGTGCTGGGGCCAGGGTACTTTGGGATTCCGGGCGGGGGGAGGGTACAGGGACTGGTACCTGGGGATCCTGCAGCTGCGCACCAAGGCCCAGGAAGTGTGTGGGATGTTCTCTCATCCCCCAAACAGCAACACGGTACCTGAAACGCTAGTCTGTCAAGCGCCTGATGCCTTCCTGCGTTGGGTGGGAACAGGCGAGGGGGAGTCCCGGACCACGCCAGCCCCAACCGCTCGGGCAGTGTGCACCTTGCTCTTCCGCACCCCATGGCAGCGCACGTCACCTGAGCAGCTGGAGCCAGCGTGCTGGGAACTTTATTCCCCTGCTGCCTTCCTGTGCTGGGGTGAGAAGGAGTCCTGGACCACGCCAGCCACAATTGCTCGGGCAGCATGCGCCTTGCTCCTCCACTTCCCATGGCAGCGCGTTCTGCCCGAGCAACCAGAGCCTGCGCAGTCCCAGACCCACACCCCCTTCCCTGCGAGCAGGAAGGCAGCAGGAGAACAAAGTCTCCAGCGCATGACAGACTGGCATTTTAAGTACCACACCAGCTGTTGAGGGGGGAGGAAGACCAGTCTGTGCACTTCTGGGACCTGGCGTGCAGCTGCAGAACTCCCTCCACCCCACCAGAAGCCCGCGCTACCTCCATTGTCCCTGGAAGTAGCATCAGCGTGGCATTTATCTTGGGGGTGAAGGGCATTGGAGGGACCCTCAAAAGCCTTGTGATCAACTGGTCAGCCCCCCAAGATCGACCAGTTAATCGCAGGGCAGGACAGAGGCACGGGCGAGCCCGGCAGCTGCCCAGGGCGCCAACTGATGGGGGGTGCCTGATGGCAGCTGTAAGGGGCGCGTGTCGTCCCTTACAGCTGCCATCAGGCGCCACGTGCCCGGCTCCCGCAGCGCTGGCCTGCCCACATCCCCACGGCGCCGGCCAGCAACGCCCTTCCCCTCACAGCCGCGGGGCCCTACACGGCCCGGCCCACGCACCAGGAGCAACAGCCAGGCTGGACTGGGCCGCGCTTGCGCCATGCGTCCTAGGGGTGGGCCCCGCGCTGCACACCAGTGGCCTTAGCCGGGCTGTGCATGTGCTGTGAGCCCCAGGGGCGGGCCTGGGCTGCGTGTCAGCAGCTGTAGCCGGGCTGCGCATGCACCTTGCACCCCAGGGGCAGGCCTGAGCACCCTACAGGGGCAGGCCCGCTCCCCATGGGTGGGTCTGCGCATGCGCTGCGCGCTCAGGGGCGATGCCGTGCACCTGTGCCGCCAGAATACCTCGGGCCGGACCCGGTCAATCACAATCAACGGGTTGGTGACCACGGGTGTAGCTTATTTCGAAATTAGGAGCGTCCACACAGCACTTATTTTGAAACAGAGCACTCTTCCTCCGACTTCCCTTACTCCTCCTACAATGAGGGTTACAGGAGGCCGAATAGGAAGTCCTCCAGCTTGACAGTATTTCCACACTATTTCGAAATAACTGCTGCTGTGTAGACATGGACTAAGTTATTTCGAAATAATGCCAGTGTAGACGTACACAAAGCAAAGCCAGGGGAAGGGGTGAATTTGGACTGTAACTCAAGGCCCACAAAAATTCAGGATTAAAAGTAGATTTGGAAAAGTTACCATCAAAATTCATGTATATAAACCTAACATCTCCTGTTCCCCCTTTCATGTGTCCCCTGCATTCTGCCCTGGGGAGGGCAGCGCAGCCCCCTCCCTTACTGCTGCCCCGGCACCTGGGAGAGCAGCGCCGCCTGTCATCCCCCCACACCCGCTGCCTGCCCCAGGAGAGGGCAGCGCAGCAGCGGAAGGAGTGGGTGGTCCCGGTGCCTCGCCCTTCTCACCTCGCTCCGATGCCTGGGGCCGGGGTCCCGTCGTCCCTGGAGGGCAAACGCCGGCAGGAGAGCGGGCGTGGACGGTTGCAGCGGCGAAAGCGCCCAGCTCCTCAGAAGGTGGCGCTCGCTGCCACGATCAACAACGCGGTTGCCATGACGACGAGCGTGACGCGCAGGTGGCCTCCAAGTTCTGCCTGCTGCGGCTCATGGGCTTATTACCAGGGCCGGGCGGGGAGAGAGGTATATGCGGGGCAGGAAGCTGTTCTACCAACACTAGCGGGGAGTTGAATTGCTAAACAAGCGCATACTGGGAATGTCAGCTCCATGCAGGTTATTGGGCTTCTTTCACCCCCAAGTTAACAGCCACTTCACTAGATCCCATCACTGCAAAGTCCAGAAGTCTCCCCTTAAAGACAGAACTACTGTACAGTCTTCTGTGCTCTATCGTTGTATGTCCGGGGGATATACTTACACATCTGTATCCTGCACGTAGAATACTGCTATTTCATGTAATTCAGCTGGTTACACAACATATTCAACTCTGTACATAAAAATAAATTTCAGTGCACTCAGAGATGTGTGCAAGCTACTAACTAATGATTAAACTGACAAAAAGAATGTATCTTCTCTATACATGGGTGAATGTATTAATTAAGAATCAAAATACTAGATAGCTGGGTCTCAAGATATTAGGAGTCTGCAAATGATTTTCACACACTCCTTGTCTCATTTATAGGACAAGGTCATTTAAACAGTTTAATTTTAGGACTATATATTGCAAATATTGAAGCATGCAAGCCCTAATCCCACAATGAACTGCATGACTGAAGCCCTTAAGCTAATACAGGTGCTTGGAGGGTGGGGGTGTTTCACTTAATGAATCAGAACTTGGTTTTCTTTTACAATATATTAGGACTAACTCTATAAAAATACATAATCAACTTTATTTTTATTCAGAGAGGAAGGATGATCCAGTGGTTAGTGTGCTAACCTGGGACTTAAAAAAAGTTAGATTCAGTTTCCTGCTCTGCCACAGTCCTATTGCATGACTGTGGTCAAACCACTTAAAGCTGATCTACACTTAAAAAGTTCTGCCAGAATAGCTATGTTGGTTAGAAGCATGAAAAAAAATCACAGCTCTAAATAAAATAGCTATGCCAGCAAAAGACTTGAAGTAAATTCATTAAACTGGCAAAAATGTCCTTATTTTAAATTAGGAAATTGGTGCAAACCCTTTCTAGTATAGACAAGGCATACATCTCTGTCCCAGATCTTCAAAGGTACAGTATTTAGTCATCTAACTCCCATTATTCTATGGGAATTTAGGTACATTAATACAGTGAAGATCTGTGCCTCAGTTTCTATCAAAACAATAGAAATAACAGTATTTTCCTATCTTACTTGATCATTGTAAGGTTAAATTCATAAAAAAAGGATTGTGAGGTTGCTACATAACTGATATCTTACAGTTATCTTCACCAATAAAGTTAAGTGAACCACAAATTAGACCTTTGATACAAGGAAGTGCTGACTTACCAAGACCCCACTGTGATAATATATAGCACTATCTAGTTCTTATACAGGTTATCATTAGATCTAAAAGGGCTTTACCAAGGATCATTCTCCCCTATTTTACAGATAGGGGAACTGAGGCACTGAGAAGTGAAATGATTTACCCAAGGCCTTCTTGACATTGCAACTACTTCCCTGTAAGCAAACTTTAATGATCACACAAAGGCAGCTTACAGGACTGAGGTCTAATTACAAATAGATAAATTACAAATTTAACTTTACAAATAATTATTTTTTAAATGGCTGTTTACAGATATGACACCTTAAAGTAACTAAACTATTCTATTTTTAATTGTTCTCAATTTTCTCTCTTTTTCAACAAATATGAAACATGCTGAATCGGGTAAATAGAAAACAAATTCAATCCTCAAACCTCAGTGACATTTGCTATTATAGTTCAGAATGCATTATAAAAGTCTGAAATTTCTTAGGCATCTTCCTCTTTTCACATCTCACTTATTTCAGACAGTGAATCCCTTCTTGGTGGTTCATTATAGTAAGTATTTAAAACAGTATTCCTCAAGGTAGGTTGCAGGCCTGCTTTGGGAAAGCGGCTAACAGGCTGCTCAGCTTTCTTTAGAAGCTTTACAACCATGGAGCCTCACATCTACCATTGGTTCCAGGTCACCGTTTCCAGCCAAGAGGCTGCCACTGGAAAGAGTGAACTGGAGCCAATCAAAGCCACAAATCATGGTGGTTGTATTAGCAGCTTTCCCAGAGCAGGTTGGCAGCCCACTTTGAGAGACACTGCTTTAAATGCTCTTCTTCTGGGAGTGTAGGATTTTGCCATTAATATCAGAGATACTTTGTCTTTAGTTAACCTACTTTATCCAAACTCTCCCAGCTGCTTACCCCTGGGAAAAGGGACTGACAAGAACTGATAACAGGCACAGCCCCCACAGAAGCCTGACATCTTGGCTACATCTGCTTCGGCAAGATTTTGTGCAAATACTTTTAACGCAAGAGTTTTTGCATTAAAGTATTTGCGCAAGAGTCTACACTGGCATGTGCTTTTGTGCAGGATATGTGCTTTTGCACAAAAGCATCTGTGCCAGCGTAGACGCTCTCTTGTGCAAGAAAGCTCCAATGGCCATTTTAGCTATCGGGCTTTCTTGCGCAATAAATTCATATTGCCTGTCTACACTGGCAAGAAGAGTTGCACAAGAGGGCTTTTTCCTGAGCAGGCACATCATAGTTCTTGCACAATAAGCACTGATTTCACACATTAGAACTCAGTGTTCTTGTGCAAGAACTCCCGCCGGTGTAGACAGGAAGCATGCTTTTACGCAAAATCATGCCAACGTAGACACAGCCCCTGGGAGAAACAAAAAAGGGCAATTCCTTGGACAGCCTCAAAGAACTCAGCTTATTTTCTGCAAGGAAACCACTTAAATGAGGCTCTGAGGGCTACAAACGCGCCCATAACCCTAGAAAGACTCCAGCAGCACGTGGCTCCCGCTTCTCCCTGCATTCACGGAAGGCAGCTCTCTACAGGAAGCAAACAGTCAGCACTTCTGCCGCCAATCACAAATGCATTCCCTCCGCTTGGGCCTTGCCTCTCGTCACTTCCGGTCGATGGCTCTGCCAAGTACCCATCCACCCTTGCGCCGCGTCGCTTGGCTTTTCCCCGGCGTGGGTTTCCGGGCAATCAGAAGCGAATGTGCTGTCACCAATGTGAAACTGCCTTGGCGCGTGGCCCGGAGCCGGAACTCAGCCGCGGCCGATGAATGGTGGTTGCCGGGCTGGCTGGTTCATGTGGAGCTTTCTGTGTAGGGAGCTACGAGCCGCTGCCGGGCCGAGGAGGCTCCGCTGCCGATCGGCCGTTTTCGCCAGCAGCGGCGGCGCGGTTCCCTTCGGCTCTGCCTGCGGAGAACCGCCTGGGACCATGGAGCGGGCCGTGGTGCGCTGCGTCCCGTCGGAGCCGAAGCTGAGCCTGTGGTTCGTGCTGAGTGACGGGAGCGCCAAGCACATGCAGCGGGACCAGACGGAGCCGCTGGGCCGGGCGCTGGCCCGCATCGCCACCAATGCCGGCAAGGGCCACGCCAAGGCGGCCAAGAAGAGCAAGAAAGCGCGGGCGGAGGCGGGCCCGGCCGGGGAGCCGGTGTCGGCAGCGCCGCTTGCCGTGCGCCTCTTCGCGCGCGACGGGGAGGCCGTGGCGGAGGACGTGCCCAATGCCGAGGCCTGGCAGGACGGCGCCGTGCTGCAGATCGGCGAAGTCAAGTACCAGGTGGAGCGGAACCCGCCCTCCATCGCCGAGCTCCAGCTGCCCCGCTCGCTACTCGCCGGCTTCCCGGTCTGCCCCAAGATCCGCACCGAGTTCGGCGCGCCCCAGCACTGCCTCTTTCGCTGGTACCGGGAGCAGCCAGGAGGCGGCGGGGACGAGCCCTCCCCGGGGGGCGCTGCCTGGCTGGAAGCCCCAGTCAGCGAGCGCGTCTTCACGCCGACCAACGCGCATATAGGACTGCGCCTCAAGCTCCACTGCACGCCGGGCAACAGCCAGCAGCGCTACGGGCTCCCACGGGAGGTGGAGAGCAGCGGACCCGTGGAGGCCGGGCCCGGCGCTTGTACCTTCGACTCCCGGCATCTGTACACCAAGAAGGTGTCCGGGGAAGGCTTAATCCGCACCGTCTCCTACAACGTTCTGGCCGACATCTATGCTCAGACTGAGCACTCGCGGACCGTGCTCTACCCTTACTGCGCGCCCTACGCGCTGGAGCTCGACTACCGGCAGAACCTGCTCAAGAAGGAGCTGGCTGGCTACAGCGCTGACCTCATCTGTTTGCAGGAGGTGGACAAGTCCGTCTTCGCCGATAGCTTGGCCCCGGCGCTGGACGCCTTCGGCCTCGAGGGGCTCTTCAGAATCAAGGAGAAGCAGCATGAGGGCTTGGCCACGTTCTACCGCAGGGATAAGTTCAGCCTGCTTAGCGAGCATGATATTGCTTTCAGTGAGGCTCTGCTCTCCGACCCGCTGCATAAGGATCTGCACGACAAGTTAGCTCCCTACCCCTTAGCCCAGGAAAAAGTGCTTCAGAGATCCTCCGTGCTGCAGGTACCAACCGCGCTTGTACGGCAGCTCTGTCCCACAAATTGAGTGTGTCCAACCCCCAGGAAATCGAGGTGTGAGGCACAGTTGCTGTTTAAGAGGAGGGATGCTATAGAACTACTGGTGAAATGAGAAAGAAATGACAGCAGCAGTAGAGTAAAAGAGCAGCAGTAGAGTAAAAGTAGCTCAGGCAGAGTTGGGAGTAGAGTATGAACTATGTGCAAATTATGGCCGGTATGGAGAATTAAGTATAATCTCAAGTTGCTTAATGTGTAAAACAAACAAATGCGGAGGAGGCTGTGAAGGCTAGAACTGTAACAGAGTTTAAAGAGGTTAGATAAATTCATAGAGGTTAGGTCCATAAAAGGCTATTAGCCAGGGGGTAGGAATGGTGTCCCTGGCCTCTATCAGAGGCTGCAGACGGATGGCAGGAGACAAATCGCTTGATCATTGTCTTCGGTCCACTCCCTCCGGGGCACCTGGTATTAGCCACTGTCGGCAGACAGGCTACTGGGCTAGATGACCTTGGTCTTACCCAGTACGGTCATTCTTATGTTTTGATAGTTGGTAGGGTCACAGTCTGTGCGGTTCAGTTGCCGTTCACCTAAATGAGTGTGTGGGGCCAATGTTAGTTCCCTTCCCCTGATTTCTTCCCTGTATAATGTAAGCTTGATACAAATGTGGTCCAGCTAATTTTAAATAATATATGTATTTTCTTTGATTTCTTTCTGCCTTCAAACCATATTAAAGTGATTTCTTAATTAGGAAAAGCTACACCAAGGTCTCTTACAAGAAACAGTGAAATGCAGAAGAAAAAAAAAGCAAAAGCAGGAGACTTGATAGGCAAAGCTGGTAAAGTAGTATTTGGCAAACATTTATTTTTCTGGGATTTGTCAAATGAGTTACTTTACAAACACTGGTACAAGTTGAACTTCTTCTGCAGAAGGACCACTGATGTTGCTGGACTAGAGAACCCCAGCACAGAGGTTGCCAGCAGCTGGGAGCAGAGGCGACTGGCTGGGTAGCAGAGCCCAGGAATGTAAGCGACTAGTCAAGAAGTTGAGTCACTATTCGACTAGTCACTCCCCCACCTCTGCTGCGTCTGTATCAGAGGCAGCAAGGCGGAAGCAGAAGCTGGTGCTGGGGGGAACGGGAGCTGGCTTAAATGCCGATTTTCCTCCCTCCCCTCCCAGCACTGTCTGTGGGGAGGCAGAGGCGCAGGGGGCGTGACCCAGGACTGCTGGATCCCAGATGCTGTGCCTATGCTTTTAAATGTAGTGAGAGCCGCCAGGCTCTTTCTACATTTAAAAGGCAGAGCCACAGCTGTCTGGGACTGGAAGCGACCCAGGACTTAGCTATCCTAGGCACGATCTTGGCAGCTCTTACTCAATTTAAAACGTAGAGCCGCAGCGAACCCCATTTTCTTCTAATTGAGTAGTTAATGCAGATTGCATCCACTACTTGATTAGCTTACTAATCTCTATTTAACATCCCTATACAGGGCTCCAATGCCTGCAGCCAGCTGGGCTGGAAGCCAGCAGGGCCACTGGAGCCCACGATGGCAGGAGTTCTGAGCCCAGAGCCAGAGGGAGAAGGAGGGGGTGCAGCAGAGCTCACAGCTGGTGGGGCCACCCAAGCTCCTAGGGTTACTTGGTTGCCACAGGCAGGGGGCAGGGCAGCAGGGCAAGTAGCTGGGGAGAGAGCCAGTGGAGATGTTGCCCTCCCCTGGCCTTCCCTGGTTAGGAAAACAGGAACACCAGGTTGTGAGGGAGCCGGATCAGGGAGGCTCCACCTGTACTAGTTCTGGAACTGAAAGTTCTATAATTGTCAGGAGTTGTGGCCTTTTTTGCAAGATAAATGTTATGATGGCATGTGTATCTAATACACAATGGCTATATCCTGTCACGTATATGTTTCAAAGCCTGTTTATTATATTTGACTAATATTCAAAATGTGTAGAAAGATGCATTAAAAATTAGGGTTGTTGATTAACCACGGTTTTAATTGTTAATAGAATAGCAAATATAAAATATTTTGGATGTTTCTCTACATTTCAAATGTACCTTAAATCAGTTTAACACAGAATACAAACTGCAGTAATCACTTTATATTTTTTTGCATATGGTTGCACCATAAAAATGATCAACTATTTCTCCATTCACCTTACTTACACAAGTACTGAAGTGCAATCTATCATGAATGTGCTACTTACAAATGTAGATTTTTTTTTTTCCTTTTTTGCATAGCTGCTCTCAAAAGCAAAATGTGAGTGCCTAGAAGTCCACTGGATCCTACTTCTTCAGGCAATCAGATAATCAAGTGTGTTTATATTTATGGAAGATAATGCTGTCTGTTTCTTGTTTACAATGTCACCAGAAAGTGAGAATAGGTGTTCACATGGTACTTTCATAGCTGGCATTGCAAGGTATTTACTTTCCAGTTACACTAAATATTCATATGTCCATTCATACTTCAGCCACGTTTCCAGAGAATATACTTCAATGATGATGACACTCGTTTTAAAAAAAAATTAAGTTTGTGGTTGAACTCATTGGAGGAGAATTGTATGTCTTCTGCTCTTTTTTACCCATATTCTTTCTGCTATGTATGTCAGATAGTGAGCTAGCACGTGTTTGTTCTAAGAACACTTACGCTGCAGATTTGATAATACACAAAGAAGGTACCAACATGAGATTTCTGAAGATAGCTACTAGTGATGTGAACGAGTAAACAGTTACCTGATAAACATCACTCTGAACAACCAGAAAAGAAAATCAACTTTCTGTTAGTGGCATCTGACTTAGCTAATGAAAATGAATATGCATTGATCTACACTGTTTTGGACTCCTTTCCTCTTGAATGATGATTGAAGCATGAAGGGACATATGAATCCTTAGCACATCTGGCATGGATATATCTTATAATGTCAGCTACAACAGTGCCATGTAAGTGCCTGTTGTCACTTTTAAATGACATTGTAAACAAGATGCAGGTTATCACCTGCAAATTGTAACTATGTTTGTTTGTCTGAGTAATTGCCTAAACAAAAAGTAGGTTTGAGTGGACTTGTAGGCTCTATAAAGTTTAACATTGTTTTGTTTAATTTTTTGGTATCTAATTCTACATTTGTAAGTTCAACTTTTATATAAAGAGATTTACACAAGAGAGTACTTGTAAAATGACAGTATTAAAGACTAGCTTTTTGCATTGTAAATATTTACAATACAAAAAATATAAAAGCACTGTAGAATTTGTATTGTCTTGTAATTTAAATCAGTATATTTGAAAATGTACAAAACATTCAAAAATATTTAAATGGTATTCTGTTACTGTTTTAAAAAGTGCTTATTAGGCCTAATAAAAATGTAGAATAGTGATAGAAATGTAGCCGTGTTAGTCTGGGGTAGTTGAAGCAAAATGCAGGACAATGTAGCACTTTAAAGACTAACAAGATGGTTTATTAGATGATGAGCTTTCGTGGGCCAGACCCACTTCCTCAGATCAAAATCAGAAAAGAAAATCAACTTTCTGTTAGTGGCATCTGACTTAGCTAATGAAAATGAATATGCATTGATCTACACTGTTTTGGACTCCTTTCCTCTTGAATGATGATTGAAGCATGAAGGGACATATGAATCCTTAGCACATCTGGCATGGATATATCTTATAATGTCAGCTGAGGAAGTGGGTCTGGCCCACGAAAGCTCATCATCTAATAAACCATCTTGTTAGTCTTTAAAGTGCTACATTGTCCTGCATTTTAATAAAAATGTGAATTGGATTGTCACCATGGTACAAGCTGATTAATCATTTATAAGGCATAATTCTACATAGGATCTCTCTGAGGTCTTTAAAGCATATTGATTTAACATTTTGTAAACGAGTGCTGTTTCGTGCAGGTTTCAGTTCTTCAGTCTACAATTGATCCTTCAAGGAAGATTTGTGTAGCCAATACTCACCTGTACTGGCATCCAAAAGGTAATTGCTGATTTTATAAGTATATATTATTAGCTAGATTTAGTAACCTTTTCCTTACACAACTAGAATTTCTATTTCACACTTTTCTGAATTGAAGAATTTCTCACTATTTCTTACAATTCCTTGTGGAAGTGAGGATTTCCGTAATCTTGCTTGGTAATGTTCAGAATATAGCGGAAGTAAAGGTTATTGGATTATATGTTTAATCCCCAATTTCAAATTTGCTAATATAGATGGGTTTACAGCAGGGGTGGGCAATAATTTTTGCCTGGGGCCACTTCAAAAATTTTTGAAATAGCCCTGGGCCACCCCAGAAGGGGCAGGGCTTTGCCCTCTTCCCCCCCCCCCCTCCACTGGGCACCCATGCCCTGGAAGAGGCTTAGCCAATCAGGGTCTGGGGGCAGTGGGAAGCCTCCTCCCACCCTGCGAGCAGTGCACGGCGCTTCAAAGCACCATGTGCTCCTAGCAGGGTGGGAGGAGGCTTTGCGTGCTCCCCTGCCCACAGGGCCCCTGCGGGCCGGATCCGGCCCACAAAGGCCCTTTTGCCCATCCCTGGTTTACAGAGTGTGGTTCCCTCTGTCCTCACTGTAATTGATGGAACCAGGTTGTGGTATTGACCACAGAGGAAGCAAATTGGGGCTCCGAGATCAAGTATTCCTTGTAGGCCCAAACAAGGAGTGGAGATTATCTTGTTTCTTGGTGTTCCTACTTGATATTAGAACAAAAAAAAAAAACCCCAAAAAACACTGAGATAATGGGATGAAACCAGTGGCCAATTAGATCAAGGGATGGACTGATATACTGGGCAAGGGTGAAAGGCTCAGTCCTTTGCAAAGCAGTTATTTAGTTTCTCTAGATTCACTCTTCCTTGCCAGGGAAAATTGCTGGGGTATGTTTAATGGGGCATAGTTCCTATGATTGTGTACTTAAATTTTAACAGTTTTTAAATGTAAATTCCTGCCAACTCAGAGAGCAGTGGTTTATAAAACTCATTTAAAACTACTGCATAAATAGAATATGTAATATGCTTTTATGTTTATAGGTGGAAACATCCGTCTCATCCAAGTTGCTGTAGCTTTATCTCACATTAGGTATGTTACATGTGATCTGTATCCTGGCATACCTGTTATATTCTGTGGGGATTTTAATAGTACACCTTCAACTGGAATGTATAGTTTTATCAATAGTGGCAATATTTCTGAGGATCATGAAGACTGGATCTCCAATGGAGAAGAAGAAAGATGCAATATGTCTCTAACTCATCCTTTCAAACTGCAAAGTGCTTGCGGAGAACCTGCTTATACAAATTATGTTGGTGGGTTTCATGGATGCCTGGACTACATTTTCATTGACATAAATGCTTTAGAGGTTGAACAGGTAATTCCATTGCCAAGTCATGAAGAAGTTACCACGCATCAGGCCTTACCAAGCGTCTCTCATCCCTCTGATCATATAGCATTAATATGTGATCTGAAGTGGAAATAGACTATTATTTGCATGGCATTTGTTCTGGGCCTTTAAACAAGGAATTTGTTCACTTTAGGAGAACTTGTATCCCAACTTTTATGTAACTTTATAATAAAGAAGGAAGCTAGACTGATTACTGGAAAATTCACATGCCTGTCACTTCGATTATAAATTTCTTATTGAGCATTTTGTCTGACCTTAACATTTGCATGAGGTAGTTCTCCTTTCTCTTTTTTTATCTACACTAACAGGAAATCCAAATATATGTAAAACAGATGAAAGTGTCTTAAAAAGAAAGCTAGATTATCATACCCTTTTTATAAGTGTTTTTAATTGATTAAGAGATTATTTTGTTACAGATGTACGAATCTAATCTGATTTCTATAAAAGGACACGTACTCTGAACCCTGTTTGTATAATTCAGAATAGGACATAAAGGAGAGTAAGCAAATTTCTTATGTTGAATGAAATAAATTAAAACTATTTTCAGTGCAGGACGAGTGTCCCCTAAATATTCAGAAATATAAATTCTTTTTCATTTAGCATTCCTGATACTTCTCTGGGCTTTAGCAAGCTCCATATTTAGTGTGCTTCTACTTTTTTGATAAGATACTTTCTAAATAGATTTGATTATACTTGTACAATAAGCCTAAAACAATATTCAATTTAGGATTAAAATGGTTTAGGAAACATTTTACTTGCCCATTTAAAGGTGCTTCTTGACCTTCAAAATGAAAAAATCAGATTTTAAAGACCAGTTGTCCATTGCTATAAATCAGTATCAAGTTTACTAAAAATTAAAATATGTAAGAACTAGATTTACTTTTGAGTATTGATTCCTGCCTCAATCTGTATTCTGTATCTAGCATTGCAAAACATACAACAAGTTTTAGATCAGTTTGGGTTGGAGGGAGTTTTTTAAATTTAATTTGCCAACTTTAGACTTGCAGGGAAGCCGCAGTGGCCTCTGAAGAACAATCTCTTCCTGGGCTCGGGTGTATGTATGAGAAAATAACATTCCGCATAAGTAATATGTGTCTAATTCTTTGGGAGGAAATACTTAAAAGTGACTTGCAAAGATTTTTAAAAGTTAGATTTGCTCATTTTTTTTTCTGTATGATGTATAAAGAAAGCCTGAAAGCTTTCTTACAAAAATCATTTTTTGCTCACACTTCTCAGTTTAGATATATCAAATCTAGTCTTTCCTGGTTTTGTGGGAGAATATTTGGGATGTACATTATATCTTATAAGAAATAATGGTTAATTATTCAAACACCTACTATCCAAGCCTTCCTTTTTCTGAAATGTTGGTTATGGAAACTGAAATGGTTGTGTAAACAAAAGATTTAATACAGTTTCACAAATGAGCCTTGTTTCCATTGGTAAATTTCTCTCAATTCCTGATAATAATGTCTTTGAGTATTTTTTCCTGGTTATCAGCTTCAAGGCCAGGCCTACACTAAAGGGGAAATTTGACTTAAGAGCTGCAACTCCAGTAACCTACGTTAATTACGTAGCTGGAGTTGATGTATCTTAAATCATGTTTTCACACCGTCCACACAGCAGGAAGTCGATGATCCTATTGGCTTCCCTTACTCCTTATGAGGAGCAGGACTGCTACTGATGACAGGAGAGTCCTCTCAGTTCAAATTAGCAGGTCTTTACTAAACCTGCTAAATGGAACCCTGGAAGATGGACTGTGGCAGTGTTGTTCTTTCATGTAGTGTAGCCATGACCCGAATGTGGAATGCTGAAAAATCCAGTAGAATTCTCCCCCCATCCACTACAAAAAGGCACATATCAAACAATAGGAAGTAGGGATGTGAGTGAGTAGTCGAGCAGAGTACTCGACTACTCACTCGCCCACAACTTGCTGCCTCTATATGAGAGACAGCAAGGATGGGGGGAACAGAAACCAGTTCACCCATAAGCACTGTCTCCATGGTGCTGCCTGCCCTCCCTCTCTGCTGCCTCTATCAGCTCAACAGGAAGCTGGGCCCCACCGAGAGTAGGGACTGCTGCTAAGAGCTGGTGCCTCTTACTATATTTAAAATGTAGAGGTGCAGTGGCCCCAGAGCAGTGCGAGCTGGGATGACTTGGTCCCTGCTCAAGCTGGCTCTGGGAGCTACCCCTGCTGCAGAGCAGTTCCCTTATTGACTAATTGTGTAGTCAATACAAATTGTAGTGACTACACGATTAGCCAAATAACTGCTCTTTAACATCCTTACTAGGAACATGCATTACAACATTGTGGCTTCCTTACAGTGCAAAAGTTAAATTAAATACTGTAAAACGAAGAAAATTGTTAAACTAAAAATTATGGAGATGCCTAGACTTAGAACATCCACAAAAACATCCCTCGGCTATTGTTTGACCTAAGTCACAACCATACAGTGCAAGCTAATCTTACACTCAAACGAGGTCCATACCTGTACTTCATAGTAATAAATACAATAGTAGCATTTTCATAGTACATGCTGATATGAGCAATTATTCCATGGAGTTTTAAAAAATGTGATTTGTAAGCCTCCAATGAGCTGATCCCTTAATTACATGACATTCAGTACCTGTTAAACTAGTATGGCGGTCCAGGTATTGTCACTCTCCTTGGCACCTCATGGGGATGAAGAGCTGACTGCTAGGTCAGGAGAAAAACTGAAGGTGGTATAACATTTGTGGGGGGAGAGAAAGAGCATGCCAGGAGAAGAACTCTCTTCTCTCACCAGGGAATTTTGAGAGGAATGTCATGAGACCAGGCCCAAGCATATCCATGATTGTTTCCCTAAAGACTTTTGGAATGGAGCTTTCTCCTTTATGACTTGTGCTGGCCGTGGAAATAGATTCTAGTCCTCAGAACCTTTTCTGTTGTAAGGCATGAGATGATTCCTAGAAGGGAATGGGTGGAGCAGGCCTAGTATGAGGGGTTGGAGTTCACTGTTGACCAAACACCTGTGGGTAGGAGGATGATGCAGAAACATGGGCCAAAAGCATTGCTGATCTTGGAAAATTAACTCCCCCTGTACATTACTACTATATGGATACAGCTGGTATGAATTATTGTGGGATGTTACTGTAACTTGCTACCTACGCCTCTCAATTTGTTTTCATTTGTTGTATTTCATATTTAGACTGTAAGCTCTTGAGTAGGGAGTGTTTGTGAAGCTTTTGGATATTCAAAAAAGTGATGAAAAATCATCTTTAGAAGTGGACTAATGTACATATGTAAAAACATGCTGGAGGTACATGTTTACACCATCCTGCTTACCAACTATGTATCCATTGCACCTTGCATGTAAAATATTTTGATTAAAGATGTTTTCTGATAAGACCTGTGAGTGTTAAATGATGTATTTCACCTATGGTGAGGAACTTTGGGACAGAAGGCTTTTTATCTATTTGTCTAGAGTAAGTTTCTGCCTATATCATTGTGGATTAAAATCATATTACAAGTTCCCCAGAGTTTACAAATACAAACTGTAGCATCAGTGCACTGTCTCCATTTATCTCCCTGCGGTTCCTACCTTTTGAAAGCAAGCTATCCAGTACAGACGGCAGGGGGGAGGGGACAGGACCCAGAGCTTCTCAGACTTTAATAGATTTGTCCACATCTCAGTGCAAATGTCTCCTGCCTTACCTCATTTGTGAACACACTATCTCTGATCACTAGTATCATAGAAAAATGTATGTATTTCTAATTCAGGTCACTTTGAACAGAAGTAGAGGTACTGCCACTTGGTCTGTCATCTCTTCAGTCTGGTAGCAAATAGCCTGCTATGGTCATCAATCATAGTTGGAGAAGCTCAAGTAATTGCAGCATTTGGATTCTCCTTGCTTTTTGAAAAAAAAGTAGTGCTTAATGGAACACTTGATTGTGAGTAGAGTTAGAAGATATTTTATGTTGGTTTCACAAAGTTTTGTATAGCCATTCAGCAACTTTATCAGGATTACACTATGGGCCATGGGACAAGGCACTTCAACTTTTTGTGTGTCAGTATTGAGTGAATATATTCCAATTCTTGTTAAACACTGGGAAGACCTCCAAAGAAGATAAATACGTGTGCTGTTGAGGAATATATGGAGGTTGGATTTTAGAATGCATAAGTATATTTTAACAGCTATACTTGCAGAAGAGGAAGGAAATTTTGATTTACTCTTCCCCTGGCCTAAGAAGCAACTGTTTTGCCTTTAAAAATTATGAGCAACACCTAGGAATGGCATCATGGCCTCATGGCTACTATGCAAACTCATGCCAAATGCAACCACAGCATCCTGTAATGAAGTTCTTCCTCTCCTACTTTACATATATTTGTGGCTGTCCTAATGGGCTTGGCTGAAATGATGTAATTTGTCTCGTTGGAAAGGGTGATCTACCCCAAGACTTGATGCAGGTAATCTGGTGGCATAACCCAGCATGTTCAGTAAGGCCATAGGTAGTGAGAACATTGACAGGGAGAATACGTATCCTGGTGGGAGAGACCAGCTATCATAATACCTCTCTTTCCTACTAGTGTGTTACCCCCAGGCAGGGGGGCATGAAGGTGAACAGGCTACCTCTAGCATGGGAGTTTGGCTATCACCATCCTCACTCCCTCACAAAGAAGGGATTCTAGAATCAAGGCACTGATAATATTTGGCACCAATTTCGGTTGTGGTGCCAGGAATGGGTACCAAATTCATAATGGTGTGGAAGGTAGAAGAGCCATGATCATAGAGACCCAGGTACCATGGCACTTGGGCTCAGGGAGGAAGGGCGAAGCCCAAGAGTAGTGTGGTCTGCCAAATTAGAGGGAAGCACCTGTGCAAGATAGTACTAGACTCTTCTCATGTTTATGACCCTTGAGTGAATGAATTAGTCTGAGGTTAATCATGTAGCTTGTGACAGTTTGTTGTTAATTATCAATTACTAGGGACAGAAAACAGCCCCTCAGACACCTGTGTTGCTGCAAAATAAATCCACTAAATGAACAAGACCTTGCAGGGAATAGGGCAATTATAGTTCCGTGGGACAGTAAGTCTAACTGAAGGCAGCTTGTAGTCCTCCTATCAAAGTGATTGAATAAGCAGCTTGTAGTCCTCCTATCAAAGTGATTGAATAAGCCAGCATTGCTCTCAGCCATGTCTTTCTCTATAAAAGAGCCAGCCTTCTCTACATCAGGGATGGCCTATTATTAAGAGAGACCTCAAACCTTTACCTTAGGTCATGTCCATACTTAAATGTGCTGGGGATCAATCTTCTAGTGTTTGATTTAGCAGGTCTAACAAGGATTTGTTAAATCAAACACTGAGGCTACATCTACACTGGCATGATTTTCCGGAAATGCTTTTGACGGAAAAGGTTTTCTGTTAAAAGTATTTCTGGAAAAGCGCGTCTAGATTGGAAGGACGCTTTTCCGGAAAAGCACTTTTTGCGGAAAAGCGTTCGTGGCCAATCTAGACGCGCTTTTCCGCAAAAAAGCCCCGATTGTCATTTTCGCGATCGGGGATTTCTTGCAGAAAACACTACTGTGCTGTCTACAGTGGCCCTTTTCCAGAACGGTTTTCCGGAAAGACTTTGCCCGAACGGGAGCAGCATAGTTTTTCCGGAAAAGCACTGATGATTTTACATGAGATCGTCAGTGCTTTTCTGGAAATTCAAGCGGCGAGGGTAGACAGCTGGCAAGTTTTTCCAGAAAAGCTGCTGATTTTCCGGAATAACTTGCCAGTGTAGACACAACCCGAGGATGGCCCCAGTCAATGCCACTACTCCCCAATTCATTGTAGGTTTTAGGGTTACTCAAGTCACATCTCCACTTGCCCCATGGGAGATTGATTTTTCTGGCATTTGAGTTAGCGGATCTAGTTAAAACCCACTAAACTGAACACTCCTTGCAGTCGTAAGGGAAGCTGACTGTAAAGGCAGCACCAAGCTCAGCTTAAGGTAACACTGATTCCTGCTGAAAAAGAGACATAAATGCCTGCTCAAGCTCTGCCACACCCACATCCTGCCTTATCCAAGCCCCACATGCAACGATTACCCCCACATGTAAGGAATGATAGAGTAGGATTTTAGGCCTTATATACCCCCCCCACACACACCCATATTATACTAACCCCTTAATTTACTTTTGCAGTAGCTCACATACAAGTTTTTTGTGAAAACGTGTAACTACAAATTTATGTGAGCAAATTTTAGATGACTGATTATGAACTGTTCACTTCAACTAGCTATTATTTGTGATGAGGGAGTTGACTCACATTTCTACCCTATATTTGGATTGCTAGAATTTTTTTTAAAAACAATGAGTTACTAGAAGATTTACCCAGCATCACTCAGATCCTTAATTGAAGTAAGTTTTGTTTTTCTTCATTTCAATTAATAGTCATATGCTATGCTGGGAAGATTAATTATTACCCCAGGTTCACACAAACAAATTTCTTTTCTGCATACCTTCATATCATTTATAAAGGGAACAAAGCAAAACAGATGTGTTCAGAATTCAGGGTCAACATCACCCTGTAATTTGTTCATTATACAGTACTGAGTTCCACATTAAAAACAAAAACAAACGAGTAAAACTTTCCAGAACTCAGGATTTCCTGTTACAGCAGACAGGTTACCAGCCATCTTCATTAGTCTTGTATTTTCACATCAGAACACAATCTACAGGCAGTCCCCGGGTTACGTACAAGATAGGGACTGTAGGTTTGTTCTTAAGTTGAATTTGTATGTAAGTCGGAACTGGCATCCAGATTCAGCCGCTGCTGAAACTGACTAGCGGCTGACTACAGGAAGCCTGAGGCAGAGTTGCTCTGCCCCGGGCTTTCTGGAATCAGCCACTGATCAGTTTCAACAGCAGCTGAATCTGGACACCTGGGACAGAGCAGCTGGGGTGCTGCCGGGTAGGTCCCTGCAGCGCCGCACCTCGGCGCTACGAGTACCAACCCGGCAGCACCCCAGCTGCTCTGCCCCAGGCATCCTGATTCAGCCACTGCTGAAACTGACCAGCAGCGGCTGAATCAGGACGCCTGGGGCAGAGCAGCTGGGGTGCTGCCGGGTTGGTCCAGTAGCGCCGGGGAGTGGCGCTACGGGACCAACCCGCAGCGCTCCAGCTGCACTACCACAGGCGTCCGCGAGAAAAACCTAGTCTGCTGGGGGGGGGGGGGGGGGGAGAGCAGCGCACTAGCTGCGCTCTCCCCCCCCCCCCCCCAGCAGACCAGGGAGACGCGGAGCAAAGACGCGGAGGACCCGGGCGGCGGGACTGCGGGGCATCTGGACGGTCCCGCCACCTACGTCCTCCGGGGCAAGAAAAGCCTCGTTCGTAAGTACGGATCCGACATAAGTCGGATCCGCGTAACCCGGGGACTGCCTGTATTTCAACTGATTCTGGAGATGGAAAAAACTTAAGTGCGTTGATCCCTCTCAGTTTAAAATAGTCTGACTTCCATGGGAATTGTGCCTGAGTAATGACTACATTGCTACACCCCAAGAGGATATACCACATATAAACAACTACTCCTACAGTACTTTTTACTACAGAAATATAGGCTCAGAAAGGCCTGCAATTAGTCATCTAGACCAGTGTTTCTTAAACGTTAAGACCAAGGAACACCAATTTTTTTTTTTTTAAATGAGGAACACCAAAAGATTTTTTTTTAGGGGGGGGGGGGGGGGAGAAAGGTCGCTTACCCCTTTAAGGACAGCAATTCTGAATTCCATTCTCTGCAGCACACCTCTGACTGCCTCAGCACACCAGTGTACCACAGAACAGTTTAAGAAACACTGATCTAGACCACACTCCTGCCGAGATATTATATTTGCTTACTAGATGATGAGTAAGTATCCTGTAGTCTAGACCAGTGTTTCTCAATCTTTTTTATAAAGTATCCCCTTTCAAAAAAATTATAAGTACCCCCAGTACCTAGTTTTCAGACACACAATTTTTTTCTACCATTGCAACACATTTGTTTGAACAACTTAATTGTGGCCGGGCAGGTGATGAAATTTTTGGGTATAAAAAGTACAAAAATAATAAAGCACTGTAAAACAAAAATTCAGTTCTCCAAATTTCAATTGTGTTGATGTACCTCCCAGACATCTCTCGAGTACCCCAAGGGTACTCATACCACTGGTTGAGAAACACTGGTCTAGACCATTGTTGGTAATTGTTTGTCTAAACTTTTTTTTTAAAGTCAGGTGATGGGGATTCCAGAGCCTCTCTAGGTAATTTGTTCTAGTGCTTGACTTCCCTTCCATTTATTTCCCTTTCCCTTACTGCAATTTAAGCCCACTACTACTTTTCCTGTCATCAATGGACCAGGGGAAAAAATTATCACCTTCTTCTTCATAAACAACCATTTACATAATTTGAAGACATTCATCTTCTCCAGCCTAAACAAACCAATTTTCAATCTTTCTTCAGACATTGCTATACCTAACATTTTTTTATTGCTCTCCCCTGGCTCATCTCCAATTTGTGCACATCTTTCTAAAAGTATGGAGCCCCGAACTGGACATAATATATCAGTTAGTTCTTTAACTTTAAGAAAAGGTGACAAGCAAGTGTTTTAACTGTTTATAGGACACGCAATGTTGATTCTCAGTGCTTTCACTACAAAATATTTATACAGATTTGCAGTGTTATCAGAAAACATGAATTAATGGTGAAGTCAGTTCCACTACAGAATATTCCCAATCTTCTGGTACAGGCTGTCCTCACTGTAAATCCAAGATATGTTCCCAGAAACTTATATCGAAACAATCTAAAGCAGGGAATTTTTTCCCCCCACAGCTGACTTCCATTTGTGCAATTTTTCTTTTTTGCATGTGACTTAAGAACAGGGACTAGAGGGACTTCAACACATCAACAACTTTAGTGCAGAACATATGTATACCAGGGCGACTCTTATAGTGGGGACACGTGGGCTGTGTCTAGACTGGCAAGTTTGTCCGCAAAATCATCTGCTTTTGCGGAAAAACTTGCCAGCTGTCTACACTGGGCGCTTGAATTTCCACAAAAGCACTGACGATCTCATGTAAGATTGTCAGTGCTTTTGCGGAAAAACTATGCTGCTCCCGTTCGGGCAAAAGTCTCTTTCCGAAAGACTTTTGCGCAAAAGGGCCAGTGTAAACAGCAGAGATTTCTTTTCTGCAAAAAAGCCCCGATGGCAAAAATGGCGATCGGGGCTTTTTTGCGGAAAAGTGCGTCTAGATTGGCCACGGACGCTTTTCCGCAAAAAGTGCTTTTCCGGAAAAGTGTCCTGCCAATCTAGACGCACTTTTCCGAAAAAGCTTTTAACAGAAAATCTTTTCCGTTAAAAGCATTTCTGGAAAATCATGCCAGTGTAGACGTAGCCCTTGTATATGACAAAGTATATGGAACATTCAAACAGGGGCTCACAAGGCAGCTTCTTGAGGATGACTGAGGCCCCACCATGGAAAAGGATGTCTAACTGGGATCTGACTGATTTCGAGTCAGTACATCCCCAGCAGGTCTGTCACCCAAAACTGTCTCAGCCAGCAAGGAGATATCATGCTGACCACAGTTTTAGCCTTCCTGATCTTGGAAATTATCCTGGTAATTAGGGGAATCTGCGGGCAGGCAGAGAAATCCTTAAGAAAGAAAAGGTGTCACAACAAACATGGGCTCATGCCTCCCCTGCAAGTTTGGGTGTTAGGTGTTGTCCACTGATCAACAAGATAGTATCCAGTGTCTCAGCCATTCTTTTCATCAAATCCTGAAAGACTTAAAATGGAAATCAATCACTTAATCTGGAAAGGATAAGATGGCAGGAAGTTATTGTTTTGATGAGTGATAACCTCCACTGTATTCCCCTCACTCTCCACAAACTGAGGTGGATTAGGTGAAGAACCTAGCAGGCTTTTCTTCAGAGAAAGAAATTAGCATCAAGCTGCTGTTTTAAGTTCAGATACATCTTTGGGGTGGAGGAGAGAGAAAAAGAAAACAAGAAAGGACCTGGTGAAGAGTCCATGGACTTGATTGGATTCTCAAAAAAACAGGTTGCTACAATTATTAAGACGTCAGAATAAATTCCCCTAGATGGTGAAGTTTTTATGCAAGCATCACCAGAACCCATTTTTGCCTTGCTACCACAAACCATACTGTTCTGTAAATGTACATACAACTATGAAACAGACATGCATGCTTTTTGGGCAGTTTGTATTTGTTTTATTACAATTTTAATGAGAAGTATATTTTCATATCCGAACATCTTAAAAGGATTTTTAGATTTACAGGTTCAAAAAGACACTTACAGAATTTAAGCCTTTATGATGATTACCTACTGCACTGTATACAAGTTACCTCCCCATCTTCAGGGATCTCCCTCAAAAGTTGAAAGTCTGAGATTTGCGTTCAACTACAGAACTGAATTTATAGAAAAGAAATAAGTCTGTCAAATGTTCATATCAATCTCACAAATTTAAGATTCAATAAGAGCATACACAACTATACATTTTATCATTTTATTAGGAATAATTCCAAGTGGGTTATGAAGAAACTAATCCATGGAGTTTGATGATTTTTCCAAAATTTCTTTTTATGAAGATATGTTCACCAATAAACAGTAAAACTTCAGCAGAACTATTATACACTGGGCAAAAACATTCAGGCTGATACCAAAAAGCAACATGCAACATAAAAAGATACAAAGGAAGACAATCTGCTGAATATTAAAAAACACCTCAAGATGAGTTCTTTGCAACCAGCACAGTACTATGCGATCCATCAAATCCAATTCACACAAAGGCAAGTTGGGCTGATGAAACCCAAGGTTAATAAAATGTTCCTCAGTGCAGTAGATTTGAATAGTGTTTTAGAGCATTTATTTTGGCTGGAAGAAGTCTTTTGGCAAGGGAGAGAAATAAATATATATGGAATGCTACATTTTTAAGTCAGCAGACTGTCTGAGGAATGAAATAATAAGGTATCAGTAAACTAAAGTAGCAGGGAAAATCTTTAAAAATATTACTTAATTTATTGGGATTCAAAAAGTTTTCAAAACAGATTTTAAAGGTGTCACAATAACTATATCCAGGCATTTAAACATGACAAGGGAAGAAAAATCAGAAGATACACTTTTTTCCAAGTTAAGGAGTTTGTTTTTTAAATCCAAGTACATTGCTACTTCTGCAACATATAGCTTGGTAAACAATAATTGGCAACAAAATAAGTTGAAACGCTGTAATATCCTGCCCAAACCAGTTCCAGATACTGTTTAATAACCAAGATGCAAACTAATTTTGTTGTAACAAGCCTAGACCACTTATATCAAACATGTCCCTGGTGAGAAAGTCATCCAGTTTGAGTTAGCGTTTTGAGAGCTCATTTGACAGCCAGTCAAGTCCCTCATACAGGCCAGTTCCTTGCGTAGCACAGGTCGCTTGGACATACCACTGTTAGGAAGGAACAAAAATATAAAATAAAGTGAACACAAACTTTAAGTTACTAATTTCCTACATACTACAAGAGTATAATTATAGTACAATTTCATGTAGTTTGATTCCAACTAGTATGTTTTCAAAACTTATTTCCCACCAAAGCCTAACACTAACAGAAGATACTTACAAGAAAAATCTTTGAATTTCAGTTAGCAATTGGGTTCTGAGAATTCTCCTGCTGTGTCTGCCACCCAAATACTGAGACATTATATTGGTGCACAACAAAGTGAAATTGAAAATAAAGCATAATATAAAGAATTGCTGTAAATTAAAATACTTGGTTTTGATCAGGTTCTATTAAGATCATACACAAGGAATTTATTGCATGATTTAATGCATCTTTTAAAAAAGTTTATAATGACAAAACCACAGCTGTCAACATGAAGAGGTAAAGTAAGAATTACATAACAGTGATCTCAAGTCCCCTAACAAGTTGTGTAGATAATGCCTCCTTTATCCTGTTGGGCATTTTTATTATAGGTTTCTCCCTAAAAAAATTCTTGGACACAAAATTGTTTTCAGTCTTTCTTCAAAAGAACATGTGGAAGAAGAAAGGAAACACACAGTTAAAATGTGGCTCAGGATATTTCCAAAAAAAGTCTCTACTCTTTTATAGTAAAGTACAAACATTTAATGAAGCCTTTTATTATGTTCTTGATCATAGTTTGTGTGTTTTATATGCCACTTTTGTAGAAATAACACTTTGTAAATGTTAAAATGCATTAAGTTCTTGAGCTTTCATCTCTGCCACATGTAAAGGGAGAATACATTTACTGACAAAAATGGACTAAAGCTTTAGTACTTACAGTTCTGTTACGCAGAGACTGAAGACCTAGTTTATCTGTCATTTCACTGATTGCCATGGCATTTGGCAAGTCCTGCTTGTTCGCAAAAAGAAGCAGCACTGCATCTCGAAGCTCATCTTCCTGAAGCTAACAGAATAAGAAACCGTGCTAATTAATTTTTCCATTTAATTACTATAACAAGTAGCTAAAGATACTCAATTAAGAAATAAAGAGCAAAGGCGCTCTAAGTTTTTCCATTCTCACTTCCCAAACCACACTGGAGAAGCTTCTGATTGAGATTACCACATATCCATGGTACAAATTAGGGATGTTAAAAATAGTGTATTAGGGTAACCATGTAACCCCTGAAAAATCAACCATTACTCCTGGATAGGAGCCTTTTCTGCAGCAGTGAAGCCCCCAAGAGTGGAGCCAGCAGCCCTTACCCTTCTAGCTCCTGGGGAAGGAGGCTTCGCTGAGTGTAACGAACACCTTTTACGTTTGGATTTTACATCACAAAGGGAATTGGACGAAATCATTAGTATTTTTTGATCTAATGTCCAATCCTATTCTAACTAATTTTAGTTAAATAGTGAAATTATATAAAAGGTCTACAGCACACATTAAGACTTTCTGAAAGTGTAAAGGTCTTGAAATTTCAGCAAGACTGGCATTTAACTATGTGCAGAAAAACTGACTTGGTAAAATAAATACATGTCAAATCTGTACCAAAGATATTTATATTTACCATTTTTTGCAGTTCTTCTGCTGCTTCCTGAATTCTCTCTCTGTCATTGCTATCTACCACAAAAATGAGACCCTGCAAAAAGTTAAGCAGCTTTGATAAGTCACAATGAACCTTACATATGCAATGGAGTACTAAGAAAAGGGGACATGAATTACTGGGAAGGAGTACAACTGTGGATTCTTTCCCCTCTAAGAAATGCAAATTTGAAAAATCAGAAGTCTTTTAATTAACATATAAGAGAATGTTCATGATGAACATGAGGTAGACATTTTTCAGACAGCTAGACATGATATGAACATACACTGTGAAAATTAAGTTAGGCTACTTAAAGGTTTAAACAACAACAACAACAACAACAACAAAAAACCACATACAAACAAGACTGATTCCCAGATTGTAGTCTACATATCATTAATTTCAGGTAAAGATAACAGGTCAAATTGTGATAGTTTTCCTTATTTTCAGATGTTCTACTACATCAAAAACAACTAGAGATGCATTAGGTAAAAGTCCTTCATACTATCAAGCTGACAGTTTAACATTTTAATTACAATTGAGTTTTTAGAAATGTGTTCCATCAAGTGTTCCAGGGCCGGGCTGATGCAGCGCACTATAGCACAGAGGCAGCATGGGGCCTACTACCCATCCTCCCTATTTGCTCCCACTGGATGCAGCCCACAGCCTGGGCAGCTGCTTCCAGGAATGGCTACCACAAAGCCTTGAGGTTCCCTCCTCTCCCCCTTTCTCTGCAGGAAGCTGTCACTGGCACACTACTCTTGCAGGAGGGCAGGGCTCAAGGCTGGAGTACTGGCAGCCAGAGGCAGTGTCTCTTTGCTGAGTCCCGGAGCAGCGGGCTGCAAGCACGGAAAGGAGCTACTGTCACTAACCCCATCAGCACTGGCTCAGCCCCAGCCCTACTCCATCAACCGGCCACTGCCAGCTGTGTACACTGGAACCTGACAAACTGCTGTGGGGGGGAGGGAGGGAGAGGAAGCCTCCAGTCTCACTGCACAGGAAAGAAGCGCTCCGCCTCCTGGGCTGGGGTAACAGCAATGTGCAAGCACACAGTCTTGAGCCTTTCCCTGTGCTCCCACTGGCCAAATTCTGCCTAATAGGAGCAGCAGGAGGTGCTAAGACAAGTGCCCCTTATTCCCTTATGCCCAGACCTGTACCTCCAGCCCCTCTGGCAGCCGCCAAGTGGAGGGTGGTTGCCAGTTTAGAAACAGCTGATGGGGGCACCAGTGGCGCAATTGACATAGGCGTGGGAGTCAGGACTGGGGTGTACCCCAGCCCCCTTAGCCATTGCACAGAGCTGGCTGAAGCGCTGGCAGTTAACACATGGCACAGCTTCCAGTGTTTTCAAAACGGCTGCTCCAGGGTGCCAGCAGCTGAACCTGTGCGGCAGAGCAAGGGAGGGAGAAGGGGCCCTGGTTAGCATCGTCAAAGCCCAGCCCTCCTTAGTGGGCGGGAGGGGAAGGGGGAGGAGGAGAAAAAGAGAACCAGAGTTGCCTACTCCAGGCCCCCCCGACAGGGGAGTTGGCGAGTGCAGTGAGCAGGGGGCACAGCCCCCTAGTTTCTCTTAAAAAAAAAGTTTATTCCATACTGCCTTCCAGTCTTTAAATCCCCTTCATAACGTCTGACATTTCAGCCTACCCTCCCCTGAAGAAACAGAATTTTCTCCTTTTGGAGGTCCCTGGTAACAGTTCTGTAATATGTCTGAAAATGTCACTAGCATAACATTGTTGATCCTCACTTGATATGCTGTCACTAGACTACTGTCTCACTCCCTTGTCTAGTCACATTCCACCACATACTCCTATTTGTACATGGCCCCATCATCATGCCTGTGCTGCTGCAGAGAGAAGTTTCCTGGCAACAATCCTGCAAAAAGCAGAGCAACAAGCATGAATCTCCTCTACTGCTAGAGTATATAGAAATGTGATAAACCACTTATCTTTATACTAACCACCCAAAAAAAGCATATTATAATCTCCTCCAGCAATGCTAGAAGCAGCAAAGTGAATTTGAGATGGCCCAACCAGCATCAGCTCTTGATTAATAGTATTACAGTAACATTTCAGAAATTTTATTAGCAAAGGGTGTCCAACATGCACGTGAATTTATTTTTAATTTTTTTTTAATATTGAGAAAAATCTATATATCTTGTCAGTCTTCAAAGTGTTAGAAGAAAGAAATACCTACAAGGAAGTTAGGCAAAACTCTTTACTTGAAGTCCCATTTCAGTCACAGGAGGTTAGCAGATAAAGCATCACATGTAATGAGACTAGGAAGTCCATCACATTACTCATGTTACCAGAGGGGTCATTGAGCTATGTTGGCAGGTCCTTATGGGAATCTTGTCTGGCCCCCTAAGATTACATTAATCGACGTCTCCACCAGGAGCGTTTGCTGTTACAGGTTGTACTTTCCTAGTCCAGCTCCCTTGGGATCTGACTGGTCCCAGATAAGGGAATTTTCCAGACCGGGGAGGTGATTCCAGCCCAACCCCACCGGCTTCCTGGCTCCCCCCACAGCCCAGCTGAGCCACATGCTAGCTCATGCCCCTCTCTCCCCCCATCACAGCTGAGCCACGCATGGGATTCCATAACCCAGCTAAGCCACATGCTGGCTCCTAGGATACGTCTAGACTACATGCCTCTATCGCCAGAGGCATGGGGTATGTCTACACTACAAAGTTAGTTCGAACTAACGTCCGTTAGTTCGAACTAACTTTCATAGGCGCTAGACTAGCGCTCCGTTAGTTCGAACTTAATTCCAACTAACGGAGCGCTTAGTTCAAACTAGGTAAACCTCATTTTACGAGGATTAAGCCTAGTTCGAACTAGCTAGTTTGAATTAAGGGCTGTGTAGACCCTTAATTCCAACTAGTGGGAGGCTAGCCCTCCCCAGGTTTCCCTGGTGGCCACTCTGGGCACAACCAGGAAAACTCTTCTCCTCTCCCCCAGCCCCGGGTCCTTAAAGGGGTAGACTCTGGCCAGACGGCACTGGAGTCAGACAGCCCTGCCAGCAGTCTCTGCCCCTGAGCCAGTGTCCCCATCATGAGCCAGGTAGCCAGTGGCAGTGAGCCGTCCCCTGCCCAGTCCCCGAGCACCCAGGGGCCAGCCAGGGGCCGTAGACGGCGCGCGGCCTCCTGGTCTAGTGCGGAGGTCATGGACCTCATTGAGATTTGGGGGCAGGCCCCCAAACTCCAAGACCTCCGCATTAGGAGGAGGAACGCGGCCATTTACGGCCGCATAGCAGCCGTCATGGCCCGCAAGGGACACAGGCGCTCGCAAGAGCAGGTGCGGAATAAGTTGAAGCAGCTGCTGCAGGGGTACGCCAGGGCCACAAGGGGCAGCGCCGCTGCAGGGGCTGCCACCTGCCCCTACTTCGCTGCCCTCCACCAAGTCTTGGGGGGCAGGGCGGTCCGTGCCAGCCCGGGGGACAGCGAGCCGGGACCAGAGGGCCCTGACCTGGGCGCACTGGAGGGGCCACCGCCAGCTGTTCCAGCAGGGTCGTCCAGGGAGACCGTACCGGGTAAGTAGTTTGAATTAAGTAGTTCGGAGGGGGGGGGGGGGGGGGGGGGAGACCAGAGACCGCGCACGTGGGCCATGCCTTCCACGGATCACGCAGACACCTGTGCACGTGTGAGCACGTGCCATGCCACCCTTGGGCAGGTGGCTCCAGCTGCGTCACACCCAGGGGCCATTGCGCAATAGGCACATACTTGTGCAAAGAGACGTGACATGCTCCCAACCCCGGGGCAGGACCCAGGAGGATGCTTTCCCTTCACATGTCCCCTCTACACGGAGGCAGGGGACATCTCCCCCTCCCACTCACCGCCCCGGCCACACTATACATGGCACAGGGACATGGGTGCGGTCTTGGGGCAGCTCCCAGTCCCGGGGAGAGCCAGACATCCTGACCATGGCTTCTGTACAAGCACAGCGGCTGTGACGGTGCAGGACATGGTCACCCTCACGTTGCGGGGTAGGAGAGGGGACTGGGCATCATCCTCTGCGTCCCCAGGGAGAACTGACCCCTTCTCTTCTTTCTCTACAGCTGCACCAGCTGCTCGTGCAGGGCGCACCACCCCGCCCGGGACATGCTCCCGCACCCGCGGCCTGCTCCGGACCGCCAGCACGGAGCAGAAGTACCGGGACCAGCACCTGGGGGCCCTGCGAGCCGTGCAACACACACTGCAGGCCTGGATGCGGGAAGACCTGCAGGTCCGCCACGAGCTGCTGGCTGAGCTCCGAGGGCTGAGCAGCAACCTGCAGCTCCTGCTGCAGAGCATGGTGCCCCGTGCTGGTCCTGTGCCTGCTGCCCCCCCTCCCACTCCTGCCTCCCCTCCCACCTCTTCCTCCTCAACCCCCACAACCTCTTCCTCAATGACCACACCCCCCACCTCAACCTCTGCACCCTCCACCCCATCCCCCTGGGGACACCGAGGCCCCCTCCCTCGCCGTGCTGGGAGGCGGTTGGCCCGGCGAGACCCCACCCCTGATCTTTCAGTTTCCCCACCCCCTCCTTTCCCTTGCTTCCCCCTTTCAGCTCCCTCCTCCCAGTTTTCCCCTCCCCTCTCCCACCCTCTCTCTTCCCCTCTCCCACCTCCTTTTCCCAGTTTCCCTGAGTTTTGTTCAATAAATAGAGTTTCTAGTTTTGTCCACACGTTATCTTTATTTTGTACATCAGGAAGGGGGGCTAGGGAGGGGTAAGTGGAAGGAGGTGAGGGAGGAATGGGGTACGAGCCCCCGATGGGGAGGACTGGGCTGGCTCTGCGGGCTTCTGGGGGTGGAAGCTCTCCTGCAGCCCCCCCAATTACCCCCTCTCCCCAGATGGCAGCCTGCAGCAAGTGCAGCCGGGCTGATGGCCGAGTGGTGTGATGTGCCCAGTGTGGGTACTCCGGGCACTCCAAGCCAGGACTGGTTTGCAAGCGAGGCACCCCTGAGAACTGTCTGTCCGGGGTTGGGGTCGGGTCCCTTTAAGCGCAGCCCTCGGCTAGCCTGAGACAGCAGCTCCACGCTCTAAGTCCTCCTCTGATGCCCTGCCGGCACTGCTTCCGGCCATCCTTAAGCCCGGTTCAGGGTCCACTTAAAGTGGACTTGCTAGTTTGAATTAGCAAAATGCTAATTCGAACTAGTTTTTAGTTCTAGACGCGTTCGTTGGAATTAACTAATTCGAACTATGTTAGTTCGAATTAATGTTGTAGTGTAGACATACCCATGTAGATTAGGCTACCAGACATAGGAAAATGAAGCGGCGATTTAAATAATCGCCGCTTCATTTAAATTTACATGGCTGCCGCTCTGAGCCCACAAACAGCTGATCAGCTGTTTGTAGGCTCAGCGCGGTAGTCTGGACGCGCGGGTGTCGACATCAAAGGTATCTGTCGACCACCCAGGTAAACCTCATTCCAGGATCAGCTGTTTGTCGGCTCAGCGCGGCAGCCATGTAAATTTAAATGAAGCGGCGATTATTTAAATCGCCGCTTCATTTTCCTATGTCTGGTAGCTAATCTAAATGCTTCTGGCGACAGAGGCATGTAGTCTAGACGTACCCCTAGTGCCCTCCTCCCCTCACAGCCTGAGCTGCCTTCTGACTCATGGTGCCTCCCTGCCCCCATAGCACAGCTGAGCCACACACTGGTTCCCTACCTACTCCCCTCGCAGCCTAGATGCACTGCATGGCTCTGGCCCCCCTCAAAGCCCAACTGAGCTGCATGCAGGCTCCTGGCCCCCACTGCCCTACAGCGCACCAGGACTCTCTGATCCTAGAACATCTGTAACCATGCCATTTTAGAAGTGCAACCTGTATATGAATACTAGCATACTACATCAGCAAAGTGCACCTAACATGGATACGACTATACTGTCAAAATTGCTCTTGCACTGGCATAGTAAAACTACAATTCCAACTTCACCACTTTCCCCTATAGAAAGATACAATAATATTGGTAAAAGTATAATTCTGCTGGTATAATGGTACATACACTAGGGGAATTAATTCCTCAGGCACGTGAAGAATGTACACTCTTCACATGCCTGACTGACAATGCTGATGGAAAAGTCTGTAGTGCAGACATAATGTAAGTCATGAAACCTTCCAGATAGAGAAGAAAAGCCACACTGAACAAAAACAAAAAGCCAAAGATCTTCAGAACTGCAACATATATACTGGGGACCAATTCAGATATGGAGATACTGTACACACAGCAGTATTCATTTTAATGTGCAACAATTTTTATTTTACTCATAAAACTGGAACTCATACCTGTGTGTTTTGAAAATAATGCCTCCAAAGAGGTCTAATTTTATCTTGGCCGCCAACATCCCAAACTGTGAAACAAATGTTTTTGTATTCTACTGTTTCCACATTAAAACCTAAAAAAGAAAAAAAGTGGTTAAATACAGACATTATAGTAGCACCTTTTACACAGTCAATTTGTTAGCCATCCTCTTAAAAATAGTGACTTCACAAATTTCACTTTCTAATGGAAGCTGAATAAGCTGGCTTCTATATTGACACACACAGCCTTCCCCCCCCACACACAATTTCTTCATTAGTCTAGTAAAAAAAATTCCACGAAATAATAATTTCTCTAAGAGTCCAACTCCATAGTAATTTCTATTCTGTGAAACATCCATCTCCTGCTACTCCATAAACTACCTCCCGAAACACAGATCCTACAATGAATATCATTTAAATTTTTTATACCTCAGGACAATTAAGGATTTAAAGAATACAATTCTGCAGTTCAATTACACTTAACATTAGTAATTAGACGAGAAGCAATCATTAGTTTTCTTACCAATAGTGGGAATTGTGGTGACAATTTCGCCTAGCTTCAATTTATACAGAATAGTTGTCTTACCAGCAGCATCCAAACCAACTAAAAAAAAAACCACACAGTTTAAAGTTAGTTTTATAGAATTAACTAAATCATGCTCTTTACAAATATTCTACTGAAAACACCAGGGTGGGTATTCACTTTTCAGTGAGCAACTGGTCAAGTTCCTAGTTTTTTTTAAAGGCAAAATTTTATTTATTAAATATGTTCCGTCATTCTTTGCCTATCACTTAAGGCAAAACCCAATCAACTAAGAATTCTAATTCTACACCTGAGTTCCATTCTCCACTTACATGATCAGAAAGCTATGTAACTTTTTCCTTTAGGCACCATGTAAAGGAATCTTAGGGGTTGGTTTGTTTTTAAACATTGCAGTTCACATGTAAAGGTTCTGCTCCAATGTGTTTTCGTGTATTTGACATGCCTTGCAGTATTTTCTATGCAGCAGACAGACGTTCTCTCCTCCACTTATTCAAACACTGGACTGGAAGCTACTCTTTCTTCTCAAATGCAGACCTTTTGGGTGCGTCTAGACTGGCAAGATTTTGTGCAAAAGCAGCTGCTTTTGTGCAAAAACTTGCCAGGTGTCTACACTGGCCGCTTGAATTTGCGCAAGAGCATTGACTTGGTAATGTACAAAAATCAGTGCTTCTTGCGCAAATATTTCCACGCTCCCACTCGGGAAAAAGAATACTTGCACAAGAGGGCCAGTGTAGACAGGGAAGAACTGTTTTGTGCAAAAAAGCCCCGATGGCTAAAATGGCGATCGGGGCTTTCTTGCGCAAAACCACATCTAGACTGGCCACGGATGCTTTTGCGCAAAAGCACTTTTTGCGCAAAAGCATCCGTGCCAATCTAGACGCACTTTTGCAGAAATACTTTTAATGGAAAAACTTTTCCGTTAAAAATATTTCCGCAAAATCATGCCAATCTAAACGCAGCCTTTCTGTTATTGAATCCTGTATTACCTTCAGATCTGGCTATTTCAGCATGCCCTACCTGAAACTACTCTTGATCACTTGTGGAAAAAGTAAATAAGGAAAAGTTATTTACTTGTTCACATAATATAAGAATTAGGGGTAACCAAATGAAATGAATAGGTAGCAGGTTTAAAACAAACAAAAGGAAGTTTTTCTTGATGTAGCGCAGTGTCAACTTGTGGAACTCCTTGCCAGAGGACGTTGTGAAGACTAGAACTTTAACAGGGTTCAAAAAAAAAAAAAAAAGAATTAGATACATTTATGGTGATTAGGTCCATCAATGGATATTAGTCAGGATGGGTAGGAATGGTGCCCTTAGCCTCTGTCTGAAAATGGATGACAGGAGAGGGATCACATGATGATTAACCTGTTGTGTTCACTCCCTCTGGGGCATCTAGCATTGGCCACTGTTGGTAGACAGGATACTGGGTTAGACGGACTTTTGGTCTGACCCAGTATGGCCATTTTTATGTTCTTATGTTCAATTCAAAGTTTCAGCTAACATGAAATGCAACAACTTACTTAAAGCCAGTTTACAATACCTCAGTACATCAGTTTAGCTGCACCAATGCAACTGTGCGTCTGGTAAAAATGTGTTATGCCAACAGGAGTATGCTCTCCCATCAGCATAATTACTACGGATGTTAGATACTGTGTCATTCAAGAATCGTGTAACTGCATCAAATTTTAATGGTTAAAAGACTATTGGATAGTCCCTGGCACGAGGCTAGCTTCCAGTGAGCTTCCGATGCCACTCCCAAGGAGTGCCCTCCCACCTTGTGCTGCCTCTGATACAGCAGCCAGTCTGCAGAGGGCCTGAGTTCCCTGCAGAGAGAGGCTGTGCCAGCATGCCATGGAGCAGCCTCCCTGCGGAAGCAGCAGCGTGGGTGGGGTGAGGACGCGGAGCCAGTGCTTGTTGAGAGCTGGCTTTTAAGATAAATCTAGGCTCATTGGTTAATCATGTAGTTGACTATATCTTGACATCCGTAATAATTACTCAACCTCAATGGAGAGACAGAAGCTGTCAGTTGGAGAATCTCTCCTGCTTACTAACGTAGCATTGTTCTATGTCAATATAACTTAGGGTACGTCTAGACTACATGCCTCTGTCGCCAGAGGCCTGTAAATTAGGTTACCAGACATAGGAAAATGAAGCGGCGATTTAAATAATGGCCGCTTCATTTAAATTTACATGGCTGCCGCGCTGAGCCGACAAACAGCTGATTAGCTGTTTGTCGGCTCAGCGCGATAGTCTGGACGCGCGGGTGTCGACATCAAAGGTATTTGTCTACCACCCAGGTAAACCTCATCCCAGGAGGCTTACCTGGGTGGTCGACAAATACCTTTGATGTCGACACCCGCGCGTCCAGACTATCGCGCTGAGCCGACAAACAGCTAATCAGCTGTTTGTGGGCTCAGCGCGGCAGCCATGTAAATTTAAATGAAGCGGCCATTATTTAAATCACCGCTTCATTTTCCTATGTCTGGTAGCCTAATCTACATGCCTCTGGCGACAGAGGCATGTAGTCTAGACGTACCCTTAGATTGCTCAGGAGTGGTGTTAAATCACCACTTTGAATGATCCAAATTACATCAAATTAAGGGGAGTACAGACTTAGTGACACCCCATATATAGAGCATGCAATACCTGTGCTCCACAGACTTCACTGAACAATTTGCTTTCTTGAACAATGCAAACTGTTTTTGATATAAAAGCCCTATGTGGTTTATATTTTGACTACCCTAAATACATCTCTTCATCCGCTTTTCTAATCTACTGGGCTGTTTCTGTTAACAGTCTCTGACTCTGAACTCTGCAGGAGGATGCTCTGGAATTTGTTTCCTTGGTGCTCCAACAAAACCCTAGTTTGTTTACCTTCCAGACAGATTGTGGTATGAGATGAAAGGTTTTTTTTGTTTGTTTCCCCTTTGAGTAGACTATCTTAAAAAATATATGTATAAATATAAATAAATGTAAGTTGGCATATACTCACAGAACTTTAAGAGGAGCAACTTTTAAAGTAAATATTTGGTAGCCTATCATGATGTTTTCAAATACCAACAGCTGAGTCAATTAATATGTATTTTGAGAAGTACTAGAGCTGAGACTGTCCCAGAAAACCAATTCAACAAACAACCGCACACGTTCATGAATTAATAATTTCATTTAAAAAGAATGAGTGTTCTACAAGTACAATTAAAGTCAGGGCTTTCGAGCGGAGCCTGGAGCTGCAGGTTTTTGCCTGGAGCTGGAGCAGAGCCCGAGCACAGAAAATCTTGACAGCTCCAGGTTTTTTGTTTTTTTCCCCTTCATTTTCAATCCAAAATGAATGATATTTTAGCAAGAAAGTCCTAACGGTGACAAAAAATTTCAGATTGTACAACAATTGATATTAACATCTACTTTACCACTTTATGTAATGTGTCACAGTTATTCTCACTTAGGCCGAAATCAAGATTTAATGTACAGATACAAAATTACAAAGTTTTTTTGGGATATGTTTTATTAAAGAATCAGCTAATTATCAGACATCCGGCAACACTGCAGACTGGTCCCACCCTTGTGCCAAGGTTAGGAGAGTACGTACTCGCATAGATTAGTTAGATAGTTAGATTAGTATGTGTTATTTTCAACCTTGTAACGTGTAGCCTCATTACTTCCCAACTATTAATGTTGTAGAACAACAGTGATAGCACATACTAACACTACGGCACGTACCAAATGTCATTGATATATCTATATTAAAGCGTTTGAGATATTAATTAAAAACTTGGAAAATATTTCGAATATTTTTACCGCAAAATTTCTTAAGAAAAACTTGCAATTTATAAATAAAAGTTTGTATTATGTACATTAAAAATACTTCATTAAAACTGCAAGAATCATGTTAAAATATTAAAATATACTTGAATAATAATTTTAAGAAAATGTGATGATTTTTGTCCAGAAAATCCAAAATAAATTTGAAGTACCTTAAGTGGTTAAGATATCACAAGCAGGTACATTATAAAAAAAAAATGTAATACTTTTGTTCATTGCTTTTCGAATATTATAACAAGAAACATTTGGATGCAGTAGCAGCACAAGAAGATTTGGTTATGGCTTCAACAACAACAAAATCAAATCTGCCCCCCATGATTGACAGCCGATTTACGGAAAAGGATGAAGAGATGTATTTAGGGTAGTCTTTACTTTTGAATTTGAAAAGCCCAAATTTGGGCTTTTGAGAAAAGCAGAGAAGAAATCGGCAACGTGCAAGATGGAAAATGAAGTGAATGGCGAACTCAAACCATGTTGCTTCAAGACAAGTGAAGCAAGTGCCGTGAAAAGGTTCAACCTTTGGCGGCATGTAAAACGTAACCATCCTGAAAACTATGCAGTTCTGGTTACAAAAAAGGACCAGGAAGAGGGGGCAAAACAGAAAGCTGATGCAGCTAAACAACGTTCATTTGGCTCTTTGAAAACGCCCGGAGAAAAGATTTTTTGCGGAGCTTCATCTGAAAAGAAACTCAAAATTGAGCAAACAAAACTTGACTCATATTTGAAGTCCTCAAAGGTTATAATCAATATAGATTCAAATAATTTCCGTGAAGGGCTGATGGAAATGGTTTGCTTGAGTTCAACACTGCTCACTACCTTCCAGCTAAAGAACAAATTATTCTAAAAAATTGCAGGTGAAATGGATTGGCAGCTTGGCGTTTCAACAGGGCATGATGACATTCATCATTTAGTTGTCAGCACAGCTGAGTCTGGTAGCGAAGAGTTCAAGAAAGCTTTGGAGCAAAAACTGTGCTACCTGAAAATGGATGCAGCAACTTGTGGAAACAGAAGTTTCCTTGCAATCAATGCTCGGTACTACGAAGACGGAAAAGATAAAGCGGTGGTAAAAACCTTGGACATAATCGACACTGAAGGGTGTCACAATTCTTCCTATGTGAAGTCAAGTAAAAGTATTTTAGAAAAATTTGGGATCAGTGAAATGCAAGTGCTGAGCATCTGTGTTGACAATGCAGCAAACATGACGTGTGCCGTCAAAAATTTCAGCGAGGACAATGAAACCATTTCTACCTCTTAGAACAGGGATGTGGACAGAACTGAAGCTATTTTGACTGATGAAGGAACGAAAGGAATGGATAAAATTGAACTCAACATAGATGCTGCTGTGCAATGGGTTAATGACCCTAGCCTCATACTTCCAACATGGCTTCATGAGGACAACTCAAAAGTCCAACTGATGAGGTGTGGTATTCATACTCTTCAGTTGGCAATCTGGGATGGACTGAACAAAGAGCATGCGAAGAAATTTCTGGCATAATTCGACAAGTCGTTTTCAAACTACGAACCCCAAGTATTTGACGTGTTCTTGATCTACTTGGGGTAAATCAATCATTGGATACTGTGACTCGCTGGGGTTCAACATTTGCGATGATTGATCGGCTTCTCATTTTTCAATCTTACAGTGAACAAGTGGCTGCTGCTGGAACAAGAGAACTCACGTTAACAAAAGCTGAATGGGACGAAGTGAAGAACCTGCCAGACCTCTTGGCAAAGCCAAACCAAACAAGCCTGTATCTTCAAGTTGTCCATGTAACCCTGTGAGTTTTAATGAAGGAATGGCGAAAACTGTCAAAATTTTTGCAAGAAAGTGGTGGATAAATTGCAAAAGAAATTCTATCCTCCATGCAGTAACGCAAAGAGAAGCTTTTTGACAATATTCATTTCCTTGCTGGAGTTTATGTTGACCCATGGTATCGGATTCTTCTTACCTCAAGGGAAATATTAAAGGCAAAGGAAGGGTTCTTTGATATTGCTCAATGACTCGAAAAACAAAATCTATTGCTACATTTGAACTCGGCAAAAGAGGTTGAAGAAAATGAAACAAAAGGAGTCATCAACAATCGAATTTGCGGTTTCGGAAAGTTCACATTCTTCAACTTCATCTCTACTCTGAACTTGTTTGAGCATCCATCCCTGACATGTCTTCAACCATCACAGGGAAATTGAGATAATTCAAGCACCAATTCTTCAGAAGATGATGACTTTGAAAAGGAATTGGATGAACAAGACGACGCTGGCGAGTTTCTGCGATTCATAATTGTAATGAAGCATTATTCAAGAGAAACTTTCGGGAAGATTGTGAGGCGATCGAGTCTAAAAGTTAAGTCTGTTTCTGAGGTGATTCACAGCTACCCACACCACATTCAGGCTGCCTATAGAATTGCTTCGAGCATGCCACAACTCAAGCTAGTGTAGAGCGACTGTTTTCGGCTTTAATGTTAATTTTAAATGATCTGCGGCAGGCTATGAAAGATGACTTGATTGCTGCAATAATTTTTTACAGATTGAATTATGAATGATTCTAGTTTGTATCATTGTTGATATTTAAATGGTTTTAAAACTCTGAATAAAAATGTTTTTCAAAGTTACAGTATGCACTTTTTTATTTGGTTAAAAATTAATTTGAGTCAGAGCGTGGAATTGGAGCAGTCACTATTGGTGCTGAAGCGTAGCAATTCAAAAATTTGATTGCTCCAAATCCCTGATTAAAATATCATTTGAGAAGTTCAAATCTTTCAAGCAAAACGTTAGTAACCCTTTCCTTAAAAAAACCCCGAGACCTAAAAACCCAGCACCCAACACCCATTTATTACTACTGCACATTAAGTAATCCTTTCTTGTATTAACTTATACCCATACTCTAATACTGTAGCATATTTTTAACTAATGTCTTATTGCTGTTTTTGTTGCTGTCCTGCACTCCATATTAGAGTTTGACAAGCTGCATGCACAGTGAAAAATATGACAGCTTTCTTCATGTTGCAATACAACGTAATTTGAAATTACTCAACCACTTATTCAGAGTGAAACTAGATCCTTGAAAAACCTCTTCCTTCTCAAAGCATACTAAACGCTTAATTACAGTACATTTTATCTTTGCAAAACCTTCCTATTTATGTCCTACAGCATTTAACATTTATGAATATTAATATTATACAAACTATAATTTGTGAAGAAAATATTTAAGAAAATCAATTGCTTTCATTAATCTTGGGAACTGTAGAGCCAAAAGCCCATGTATTATATTTTTTTCCAGACTTCTTTAGGTACAAGAAAATTCTCAAAATTCTATTTTAAGAGTTCTCTACAAGAATTTTTGTAAATTCTAAATGCTTGCCCTTCAGAACACCAATATTTCATCCCCACTCACTCTTCCAGATGATTACCTACAATAGTAGGTGGTACTGTGAACCTACAAAGTTTAAAACTGCTCATACCTTTTCAGCATTTTTCCTACACCAGTGAAATGATGTAGAATATTCAGAGAAGGGGGGAAATCTATAAGAAGCAACTGTGCCACCTGTGCTGAAATAACGACTTCAACAACCCAAGGTATCACTGTCTAAGAATGACTTCTCAGAGTATGCCTATATTGCAGATAAACACTCACATTGGACATAGGTCTGCTGACTGGGCTCAGTGGTCTTAGGCTGCAAGGCAAAAAAAGTTAGACTTCCACCCTCAATCTAGAGCCTGGAGTCTGGGACCCTACTCCCTCACAGGGTCCCACACCCTAGGCTTCAGCCCAAGGCCAGGCATCTACATTGCAACTTTATAGTCCCATACCTGAGCCTCACCCACCACAGCCAGCTGATCCAGACTAAACAGGTCTTTAAATTGCAGATGGTCAGACCTCAGCCATTTTACCAGGCATTTCCAAATGGAAAATAAGATGCCTAGATCTTTAGAGAAGTCACATACAAAACATAGGCATAACCCTTAACTCTCTCTAGAAGCCTCAATGTGACAAAAAAAATGGACCTTACTCCATAAAAATTAAGAATGTTTTGAACTTGTACTCTTCCCTGCAGATATATTTGAATACAGGCAGTCCCCGGGTTACGTACAAGATAGGGACTGTAGGTTTGTTCTTAAGTTGAATCTGTATGTAAGTCGGAACTGGCGTCCAGATTCAGACACTGCTGAAACTGACTGCCAGTTCCGACTTACATACAGATTCAACTTAAGAACCCCAAGCTTCCCCAAGTCTGCTGCTGCTGAAACTGATGAGCGCTGATTCCAGGAAGCCTGGGGCAGAGCAACTCTGCCTCGGGCTTCCTGTAGTCAGCGATGGTCAGTTTCAGCAGCGGCTGACTTGGGGACGCCTGGGGCAGAGCAGCTGGGGTGCTGCTGGGTTGCTCCAGTAGCACCCCTCAGCGCTACTGGACCAACCCAGCAGCACCCCAGCTGCTCTGCCCCAGGCGTCCTGATTCAGCCACTGCTGAAACTGACCAGCAGCGGCTGAATCAGGACCTGGGGCAGAGCAGCTGGGGTGCTGCCAGGTTGGTCCAGTAGTGCCCAGAGCGGGTGCTGCAGGACCAATCCGCAGCGCCCCAGCTGCTCTGCTCCAGGGTCCAAAACAAAAGCCTGGTCTGCTGGGGGGGGGGCACACTATCCGCGTCCCCCCCCCCCCAGCAGACCAGGGACACGGGGAGCAGAGCAGCAATGGCGTGCCGCGCCTCTGAGGCTTTGCTCTGGCAAAGTCTCAGAAGCGCGGGACCCCCCCCCCCCCCCCCCACGGCTGCGGCTTCAGTCCCGGTGCCTGTGGTCTGCTGGGGACGGTCCCCAGCAGACCACAGGCACCCGGTCTCAAGCGGCAGCAGCGGCAGTTCCCGCGCTTCTGAGGCTTTGCTCTGGCAAAGCCTCAGAAGCGCGGGAACCCGCCCGCTGCTGCTGCTTGAGTCCCGGTGCCTGTGGTCTGCTGGGGACCGTCCCCAGCAGACCACAGGCACCGGGTCTCAAGCGGCAGCAGCAGTGGTTCCCGCGCTTCTGAGGCTTTGCTCTGGCAAAGCCTCAGAAGCTCAGGAACCCGCCCGGTGCCCCTGGTCTGCTGGAGACAGTCTCCAGCAGACCAGGGGCACCGGAGCAGCTTACGAACGGGGCTCTCTCGCCACGGGGCTCTCTCGCCCCGGAGCTCGCAGGTAGCAATCCGCTACCTCGACCTCCGGGGCGAGAAAGCCCCGTTCGTAAGTGCGGATCCGACATAAGTCGGATCCGCGTAAGTCGGGGACTGCCTGTAACTAAAAAACTGTAATATGAGTTAAAGGAAATAGTTCAGTGTTTGACAACCTTGAAAACAAACATCAAGCTAAACTCAGCGGCACAAGAAATAATACATTTCTTCAAACCCATACCCAGAGATATGATTAAGGGATAACATCCACTCATTAAAAAAAGTTCTAGCCCTCACAATAGTAGGAAAAACCCCTTAAAAATACAACCCACTCATATCCTAGACACAAAACACAAAAGGCAAATCAATCAAATCCTACATTTTTCAAAATCTCATGATTTAAAGACAAGACTATTCTTTTGTGGGTACACACTATGCAAGTTCTTGGAATTGGCAATACTAGAATGCCAAGAAAATCTTTTGTGAGAGAGTGAGTGTGAAATGAACTATGGCCAACACACTAGAATATAGTACCAAAAACAGGACTTACCTGTAAGTTTTTGAACAAAACTTGACTAGAAATGTTTCTCAAAACTTGTATGGTGAATATGTAAGCATTTATATGAATGAAGAAGAAATCAAAATGTGACAGCAAAATAGTTTCTCAGTTCAATTATCAAACAATTAATGGGTAGCAGGTTTAAAACGAATAAAAGAAAGTTCCTCTTCACACAGCGCGTAGTCAACCTGTGGAACTCCTCATCAGAGGAGGCTGTGAAGGCTAGGACTGTAACATAGTTTAAAGAGAAGCTAGATAATTTCATGGAGGTTAGGTCCATAAAAGGCTATTAACCAGGGGACAGGAACGGTGTCCCTGGTCTCTGTTTGTCAGAGGCTAGAGATGGATGGCACGAGACAAATCGCTTGATCATTGTCTTCGGTCCACCCCCTCTGGGGCACCTGGTGCTGGCCACTGTCAGCAAACAGGCTACTGGGCTAGACGGACCTTTGATCTGACCCAGTATGACAGTTCTTATGTAACTAAAAATTTAAGTTTGCGTTATTGGCAGCCAATCCCGGTCTTTAAACTTTCTTATTCCAAGCTGCAAATTATCCCCCTTTCAGATTTTTTAACAAATTTTAAAATGTCATATCACATAATTTGAATGAGTTACTAGATAAAATATATAGTATGTGTTATTCTTTTAACTAAAAATGGTAGTTTACAATTTTTTTTTTTACAAGTGCCTCAATATTCAGCTTTCTAACACCCTATGCAGGCTCACCATTTACAATTGTTCTTATTCACCTGAAAGTCTCAAATGTATTTACCAGCACATTTGATTTACAGGATTATTAATTTGAAGTATATCTTTTTAAACTTATCTTCTATCAAATAGGTAACTCAATTGTCAAAATAGGTGATTATTAAGAATTTCAATTAACAAACCTAAGTTTACATGAAACAACCTCTGATATTCCCCAACACAAATTCATAAATCAGAAACAAATAACCAAAATATAAAAATTGGAGAGAAAAGATTCTGGAAACTTTTAGCTCTTTCTTCCCCCTTGGCTGCTGTCTGTTGCAAACACTGAGCAAGACTACAAAGTAAGGATGTGAAAGTGTAACCATGTACACCATTAACTGGTGAGCTTGGGCTTGTCAGTTACCTTTTGAGGTTACATGCAGGCTCCTGGTACATGGGAGGAGCCGGTTTCATGTGTACACCAGCTCCCAGGAAGCCACCTGCCCCATTGCACTACTGCCTCAGAAGCAGCAGCATGGGTGGGGGGGTAGGCAAGAGCTTCCCCTCCCCCCCATGTAACCACTAAAATTTTCAGCAGATACATGTTTGATAGAACACATTTTAGCATCCCTAGTACCAAAGGCAGTACAAGAGTGTTGATAGTTGTTTAGGAAGTCCTGAGAACTGTTCAGGTAGCAATTAAGGGTCACATGGTAAGTACAAACTTGCCCTTGCACCTATTTGATCTTTGCAATACCTACTTCACCCATTTAAAGAACCCCGCTCCCCCCCCTCCGGCCTTCCACTCTACTTATAGTCTCTTCCAATCACTTATAAGTTCAAGCCCAGTGCTCTTGTCCCAGGAACTCCACTCTGCTAGTCATCTTTACATCGCCATAGTACCTGCATAAGTTGCTAGCACCATGCTTAATTACTGTATAGCTCATCATAGTTGCATGCATGATAAGCAACTTCTCTGAACTGCAATAATTACACAGAGGGCTTCCAACTGTTAGGCGAGAATGTTACATTTTCCTCTACTTTCTAAAGGTTTCTCTGAAGATATTTTTCGTACTTTAAAAATGCCTCCAGAAAAAGCAAATTTCATAAACTGAGCCTATATCTATCCGCACTCAGTTCTGTCTACAGACTCAAGTGGATTCATTGCAACAGTCAAATTCCACTGCCTAAAGCTAAGCGCTCTCCAGTAAGCTTTTATCGCTGAATTGTATTTTACTACATTCTACTATTTTCTGTATTAAAAAGAGATAATTTTGCCCTGTGCAAAATTATTTTTAAATCTAGCCTAAGTCACTTAGACATGGCATACCTATGGTCTAAATACAAAACTTTACACAAGTAACCATAGAAATGTAGGGATTGATTTTCAGATGGAATATATTCAAGAAACACACACTGGAGGCAGTCAGACTGAAAATTAAGAAGTGGGGTACATGTTCCAAATGTCTGAATGTTATTCATATTCATAGATTAAAATAAATTCAAATTTATTCTTATTTTAGCATTCAGATGAACAAGTTCTACCTTGCAATTTCCTCATCATGTTATACAGGAGCTGTTACAAACAGTGTAATTATTTGAGTAGGTTTGTTAATATGGCTATTTATAGCTTGTGGATCTTATTTTTAGTAAGTTACTATTCAACTACACAGGTGAGATTCCCCAAAAGGAATTACCCTTTTGATTGAAATAGCCAAAGTTAATATCAATCACTTGAGCAGCTTAATATCTGAAAAGGTAATAAGCCTCTTAGAAGACAGATGTTTTAGCAGTCTATTGTCTCAAGAGTTGAGGGATATTTACACAGCCCCAACAGGTTATGAATATAGTGCCATGATATTATTATGATTCTGCAAGGTTTGAAGAAAACAAGGTTATTCAGTAATGTATTAATATACCCATGGATTACTGTATTAAACATAGCACTGGGAACAAAAAATATCTCATCTCTAACCCCTGCTCTGCGCAGTTTAACCATGTTAAAATATTTAACCCAATATCTCAGCTGTCTCTTCTCTTTCCATCTCTATCCGTAAAATAGAGTTGGAATTGCGCTTTCCCTCCTAACACATGAGAATGTAAATAGTTGGTCAACCCTTTAAAATATAGTGATATATAAAAAACACACAAAGTATTATTTGTCTATGGGATAATTGTGATTTTTTAAGAAGCCTTGTAAATCCTCTTGGAAATAATGCACTATTATCCTCCTAATCATAATCATATGTTTAGTTTGAGACTGCCATTAGGAGAATAATATATATATTTTTTAAAAGCAGTGTTCTCTGCTTACATCATAAAATTTAGTAAGCTTGTGAAATATTTGATGGAGTGAAAAGTATTAAAGAATTCATATCCACTCAAATACAAAACATGTAGTAGGACTCTGAAATAACTCTGTAAAGACAGTGCTTTACAAATAGTTGTCAACATAAAAGAAGGTTGCTTATAGTATTTGTCTTTATTATGGTGTTTGAAGTAAATTCCATACATACCAACACCAAACAAACATTTATTTTCTAAAACAAATTAAATGTTTGAAAAGTTCATTTCACTTAGATAGAGAAAATGTCTCATGTCTATGGATATATCTCTACCTGCAGAAGAAGCTTTAACACACGATTGGCAATTAAAAATCTTATCCTCCTACCATATTGTCCAGGCCACATGCCAAAAACTGAACCAAAAAAATCACTTCTTAGGTAGAAACTAATTTAGCTTTTTTAAATTTAGACTGAACAGATACAAAGAAAATGCCAATGGGGTTCCAATTATAATTTAGATTAGAAACCTGCTTACATACATCTCCTTCCTTCCATGCTATTTACTACAAATACAACTATGTCTAAGGACCCTGTTGAAACATTCTGTAGTATAGAAGCATCTAACTGGATTTCATAACCTATCTAGGCTGCATAATGAAAATATGTAGTAACCAGGCCTCTGGTATTCCCCCCACTTTATTTGCAATGTAGTCACTCTTACAAAAAAGGTAATTTGATTTTGTCCAAACAACTACTAGAAGAAATGACTCCGTCTGTATCTGCATTAGAGCTGAACAAAATACTAGGGATAAAACGTATGAACCTCTTAACTATTATGATCTCAAACACCATTTGTTCTTCATTTTCATTATTCTGCAACAGTAAAAGCAACAGTGCTACCAGTATCAATATCTGTCTTACAACCATCTTTTTCCAAGGTTTTATACCTAGTCATTTAGAGTTGTATATGAAAAGTCAGCTTGACATGCTAGTAGTTCTCAAGATTTTTATTGTATATTTTACCATGTTATTGTTTATAGAAAGGCAAAAATTACATTAAATTACACAGTGATCTCAGGTTTAAATTCTTATTTGAATTAAAATGTCATAACAAATTAACACTGCAAAAAAGCTGCTAGACAAGTATTGGTGAAACTTCAACTGGTGCATAGTAGCTTTCACAGCACACTGACTACTGAGTATGAATACAGAATCATTTCAGAGTAGAGGGAGATTTATGCAGTCAGTAAGTTTGCTATACATAACACATATATACTATTCCTATTACCTCATTTCTCATGCATACCCAAACATTTTTAGGGTCCAATTGATATTTTAACACTTAGGAATGGATACCATTTTCTGTTCTTTAGCCAAAAGACATTAGACGTGGTGCAAAGACAATGAACTGAGCCATGGTAAAAGAAGCACTCTGTATATTTTATATATCTCTCAACACCACTCTCTCCTGCTAATTAAGGACCAAGTGATTAAAAACAAAACAAGTAGTCTTGTAGCACATTAGAGACTAACAAAAAAATATAAGCTTTTGTGGAAAAACCCACTTCCTCAGATGAGTGCATGATGAGAAGTTTTGCCCACAAAAGCTGATGATACTATCTATATCTATGAGAGAGAGAGAGAGAGAGAGAGAAACATATTACATAATATATTATATTATATTATATATACTGTTAGTCTCTAAGGTGCTACAAAATTATTTGTTTTTTTAAAGTTACAAACTAACACAGCTCCCCTTCGGAACTAACTAAAGGTCACTGAAAAAGGCCCATTTGCTTAGCTGAACAATTGGAGGAAAAGGAGTATATAAAGTTAGGAATGGGAGGAAAGGAGACACAACACAACATGCACTTACCACCTTTTCAGCTCCCAAAACTCTTGGTCTACACAAGGACCATATTCTGAAATAGACCCCCAAACTTTGAATTTATAAGCCGTGCATGCACCAAGCCCATGATTTCAAAATAACAGGCTGGGGAATTTTAACTCTGTAATCCTGCTTTTCACAAGGAATAAAGCTAATTCCAAAATAGTAATTTCAAAATAATGGAAGTGTGGATGCTCTGGTGCTGCTGATTTAAACCTATTGGCCTCCAGGATTCTGCCTGAGGCTCCCTAGAGTGCTTCCTGGGGTCCTAAGTCTGAGGTAGCACATTCACATTATTGGAGCCTGCCTTAGAATAATTGTAATGCTTTCCTGTACTGAGGAGTGGAGTTCTTAAGTCAAATTTAGTAATTTTGAAATAGTTTTCTAGACATAGCCTCAGGGTTGACAACTTTCCAGCAGCAGAAAACCCTGCACCGTTCCCTGTCTGCTCTTCTCTGAGCCCCCAACCACTGCTCACTCCATCCCCCCTCCCTCTGTCACTCACTGGAGTGTGGGAGGGAGTGAGGGTTCAGGGGTAGGGCCAGGATGCAGAAAGGAGCTCTGGAGTGGGGCAGACTCCAACTGTGGATACCAGCTGTGGTGTAGGGGCAAGAATGAGGGGTCCAGGATAGAGCAGGAGGCTCTGGGCTGGAGAAAGTTGGAATGCAGACAACAGTATGCACTTTGTGAGGGAGTTTCAGTGTGGGAGGTGGCTGGGGCAAAGGGTGCGGGAGGTCAGGGTGCAAGCTCTGGGAGGGTTTCACTGCGGTAAGGAGCACAGGGCTGGGCTGTGGGAGTTTAGGTGTGGGAGGGGATTCAGGGCTAGGGCAGGGCTGCAGGAAGGCATTTGGAGTGTGCTAGCTCTGGGTGGCATTTATCTCTGGAGGCTCCCAGAAGCAAACAGCATTTCTCTCTGGCTTCTAGGCAGAGGCACTGCCAGGTCACTCAGCAGGTTGCCTCATCTACAGGCACCACCCCCTCAGCTCCCAGCCAATGGGAACTGTGGAGTCAGTGCTGGGAACAGGGGCAGCACAGAATTCCCAGATCACCCCTCTACCTAGGGTCTGCCAGGATATGCCAGCTACTTCTAGGAGTTGCGTAGAGCCAGGGCAAGCACAGAGCCTACTTAGCCTCACTGCTCTGCCAACTGGAGCCATCAGAATCCCTTTTTGACTGAGCATTCCGGTTGAAAACCAGATACTTTGCAATCTTAAGTCTCATTGATGCAGTTACAGTAAGTGAGAAGTGACTAATTTAAATTGTTACACAGTACATTTGAGAAGAGCCACAATGTAACTGGTCAGACATCAGCCTAATAAAACTGGTTGGAGACAAAAAGTTGTATTTTTATAATCCTATATACCAGACACATTAGAATGTGTGATTAGAGGCAACATCTCTCAGAACAAGGTGAACAAAGATGGATAAAGTGCTGAAAATTTATGCAGGCTGTTTAGCAGCTAAATTCTGACACTTAGTATTCCACTAACACACTTGATGGTCACATCCTGTTCAAAACAGCCACATAGCTTAAACTGGAATAGATAAATGTGATACTTAAATATATGGAAAAGAATTGGATTTTTAGTGAGGGAAGGTCCTCTCAATTCAAGTTTTCTGGATTTGCATGCACTGGAACAGACGAGACAGTCCTCAAATAGCAAATCCTTTAAAAAAAAGTCAGCAGGTCTGACATGTACCTATTACTGTTTAATTTTTTTTTTTACAGTCTGCCATTGTTTTATAGCGTGTGCGTGTATACACATATGTAGTGCTAAATAACCCCCCTGCAAGCCTCAGAGAAGGGTGGGAGTAATGTTTAGGGCATTTTCTAAGAAATGGCTTAAAAAAACCTCCTACCAACAGGGGTGGAATAAAGAAAATGAAGAAGAGAGAACACTGCCCCTCCCCCGAGCTCATTCACTCGAGCTCGTCCCGTTTGCACTAGCCCCACTCCCCCGCAGGAAGGGGAGCGGGAGAAAGCCCGAGGTCGGGGGGAAGGAGGAGGAAGAGAACGGCATCACCACCCTGCAGCGGGGTAGGAGACCGGGCCCCGGCGGGAGGGTGCCCAGGCCTTAAGAACACAAACAGCCGCTTCCCCCAGCCCCGTCGTATCCCGCTCCCCACTGCGTCCTCAGCAGCCGCACGGACCAGCCCGCTCCCTGCAAGGGCCCCGCCGCGTCTGCACGACAGAGGCCGAGTAACGGCGAGAGCGGCCCGAGGGGCCGGGATGCCTCAGGCGACGGAAGGCAGGGCCGGGCGGGCCCGGGGTCTCTTACCCATGAGGATGCGCATCTGCTTCTTGCCGAAGAGGCGCGAGAAGAGCGAGGAGATGGTGAGGCCCATGGCGGCGCGGGCTGGGCGGCGGTGAGGGAGCGGCAGGAGCGTGTGCGGCAGCGGCCTGTGCCCCGGAACCGGCCTTTCCTTTCAGATCCCTCCGCGGGGTCCCGGCCCAGCAAGTGCTGGCGGCGGCTCCTGCTTCTGCTCTTGTGTCCGGAGGAGCCTCGCTCGCTCTCTGCCACGTCACGCTCGCTACCACGGCCGCCCCCAGCTCCAACGCGGACAAAATCACGTCACGCTCGCCACATCCTCACCGCAGCGCCACCCCACCCCCCACCTTGACCCGGACAAACCCTCCGGAGGGAGACTGACTACAGCTCCCAGCGTGCTTTGCGCCGGGGCCCCCTCGATGGCTTTCATGTCGTTGGTGTAGGGCATGATGGGAGATGCAGTCCCAGGTCTTTCAGTTCCCGACACCCTTAGCCACAGTAAAGCCTGGCATGCTGGGAACTATAGTCCCTCCCGAGCTGCACTGTGTGCTGGGAGCTGTAGTCTGTGTGGTCTAGGTCTCCCAACACACGGGCCCCTAGTTTCCTGCTTTCCCCGTCCATTGTTAAGGGAAGGAAGAACGTAAGGCCAGACCAAAGGTCCATGTAACCCAGTGACCTGTCTGCCCACGGTGGGCAATACAATACCAGATGCTGCAGAGGGAGGAACAGGTTTATCATCAAGTGATCCCTCTCTTATCATCCATTTCCAGACTCTGACAAACAGAGGCTAGGGACACCATTCCTGCCCATCCTAATAGCCATGGATGGACCTATCCTCCATGAATTTATCTCGTTCTTTTCTGAATCCTGTTATAGTCCTGGTCTTCACAACATTGGCAGCATGTCTTTTACAAAGACCAATCCTGCTGTACTCTAGTTAACACATACTGCTGAGAAGATAAAGGACACTACAAACCAGGACACAACCAGCAAATGTGCAAGGATTTAGACGTATTCCCAATTCTATCTAAAATATTTGAACTATATCAGTACACAATATACATAGGGCAGGTTTTAGCCAAGGAATATATGTTAATTCATGTGACCACTAGATGGAAAAACACTTTTGAATGATGTATAAGGTGTGAATTAAAAATGGCATATTTTGGCCGGATATTTAGATCCAACATACCTCTGCTCCAGCAGGATAAAAGAGTGGTACAAAGATGCTCTTGTATTAACTTTGTGCCTCCTGTCACCATTCAGGAGCTTTTGTGGGCACAGCCCACTTCTTCAGATGACAGGAGTGTTGGATGTCCAGAACCAAAATTAAATAGGAGAGAAGGGAAGGGGTGAAGGAAAAAAATGGGAGAGGGTGGGGACAAAAAGAGGCAGTGGGTATATAAATATCAAAGAGAAAACTGAGCTGGTATGTAACAAGTAAAACTGACAGTCTATAAACAAGGCCGCATGATGACTTTCATGGGCCCTAGGCACTTTTGCCTTCATGAGCCCCTTCCTCCATAAAAAAAATATTAAAAATTATTTTTGATATAACTTTAAATACTTCAACATTTTTTTTCTGTTTTAGGCAAAATTTAATAGATTTTCATGGGCCCTAAAAGTTTCATTTTTTTCTGATGTGAGAAAAAAATTAAAACATTTTCTTCGACCCTAAAAGTTCATTTTTTTTCCTTCTGATTTTAAAAGAAATTAAAACATTTTCGTGGGCCCCTAAAAGTATCGTGGGCCCTAGGCACTGTGCCTAATGGATAAGTCGGCCCTGTCTATAAGCACCTAAAGACTGGATAGTTAAAAGAAGCAGATAAGGACCATTAGTTAGCATTTAGAGAGGAAGACTATTAACACCAGAATCTACACAAAGAGCCATTGGCACCTTCATTGTTTGTTTGGTTGAAAATGTCCCAGCCATCCTGTATCTCAATTTAAACCATTGGCTTGAGAATGAAACTTGTGAATTAATTGTAGTTCTAATCCTTCCCTGTGTGTTTGGCTTGTGGAATTGGTCTGTAACAAAAACAGCAACTTGAAGATCTCTTAATGGGTGACCAGGCAGATTAAAGTGTTCACCAACAGGTTTCTGTATGCTCCCTTTACAGATATCTGATTTGTGTCCGTTGATTCTTTCCCCGTGTCACATTACTGAATTGGAGGGAAGCAGCCAGATCGCTGCTGCACCCCTAGGTCGGGGTGTTGGCCCCAGAAATTGGTATAAAAGGGAGCCATGTGGGGTATTGAATGGGAGCTTATCGTTTGTTGATCTTATGTACGCTATTTATGTGAGTATATGTCTGTGTGTGTAGGTAGGAATCTGTAATCTGTGTGGAAGCTGAATATTTCTCTGAATGTGGTTAAGCATTGCTATGGACAGGCTGAGTAACGAAGCCCTGTGGAACAATGGCTCTCAATGGGCTATGGACACACCCAAAGAATGGGGTTTGTCACCTGATAGCAGCCAGCAGGGAACATAGAGATTGGCCTCTGACCAGGTGACTTGCTGCATACAAGAAGAGGCCAGGAAGGAGGTATAAAGAGGCCATGAGGTCGATGCCATTTTGTTCTCAGCTCAGCACTTCATCCCAGAGGCAGCACTGCAGGGATCGAAGAGCCCGTAAGACCTGTGAACCCATCCTGACCCTAGGATGTGCAACAAGAACTTTTAAACCAGCAGCTATAACATCTCTGCTAGAGCCTGCATCGAGGACTGGGAGATTCGGTGCATGTAACGTACTGTACTTTAATAACCTTACTCTCAGGCTTTTCTTTCTTGTAATAATAAACCTTTAGATATAGATTCTAAAGGATTGGCCCAGCGTGATTTGTGGGTAAGATCCAAAGGGAAATTGACCAGGGATCCATGGCTGGTTTCTTGGAACTGGACAGAACTTGTTCGGGGTAGGTGGGATTGGGTGCTAGGACCCCCCACCTGTGTATAGGCCCGGGGCCATCTGAGGCACGGATATTGCTGGGGTGTCAGAGGGGTTTTGCTCGGGAGGCTTCAGGCAGGCTGCTGAAGCGCTCTGTGGGACTGGTTTGTGGCCTGTGTGGAGAGGTCACCAGTCTGGGGGCTGTAAGGAGCCCCGGATTTGAGCAATTCGCCCTGAGCGGACGCCCTCAGCTGTGCCCAGACACGGCCCGGTCCGTCACACCCCATAGGGACTGTCCAGTTTGTCACATATATATTTCAGTGGGGCACTGCTGGCATAGATCACATTACTGGATGTGCTGTTAAATGAGCCTCTGATTTAGTGGCTTATGTGGTTGGCTCCAGTAATGAATTTGCTTGTATAGCTACGAGGGCAGAGTTGACACCAAGGTTGATTGCAGGGCTGGGTTCCCGTATGCTTATGATGTAGCTGTGTAGCATGGTTATGGAAAGAGTTTATTTCAGAATAGGTCTTTCCTCCAAAGCCTCTGAGAGTGAGGGATTCCCTTTGATATTTATTTACCCACTGCCTCTTTTCATCCCCTTCCCCTCCCCTCCACTTCTTCCCTATTTAATTTTGGTTCTAGACATCCAACACTCTGGTCATCTGAAGAAGTGGGCTGCGCCCATGAAAGCTCATGATACCATCTACATGTTTTGTTAATCTTTAAAGTGCTACCAGACCATTTGTTGTTTTTTAAGTTTATCCTGTTCAGACTAACTCGGTTACCCCTCTGAAGCTTTTGAACATTTAAAAAGTAAGTTTGTATGGTAGGGATCTCAAACTCACAACTTCTAGAGACTGTCTGTAGCCTGAGCAAGTTCCTCAATCCAGCCTGTGCATGGCTGGTGGCATGAGAGTCCCTGCGTCCTGTGGGGGAGGGGAGAATGTCCCTACACTTTCCCCAAGTCCAGCCCCTGCGCTGCTCTAACCCCACCTCTTCCCACTCCTGCTCTGCCCTCTCACCCCATTGCATTTCTTCTCTCAAGCCCCTTCTCTTGCTGGGTTTACTGGTGGCCTGGCATGGGATGGCAGCAGGGGTCAGGCTCCCCTGGCACTCACCACAGCAGTCCCAGCCCACCCAGGGTCCCCATGGCCTAATCTGATTATGGGGGACCATCCTGTTCATAGGACAGTTGGGACAACTTCTATGCTGAACCAGCCAAGGGACAGGACCGCTCTGCACACATCTTCCCCAGGCCACAGGGACATGCCAGCAGTAATGCAGAACTAGCAGTTGGAAGCTGCTTTAGCCCTGCTGTCAGCGGTGGATATAGGGCAGGGTGAGCGGGGTGGCTGCCCTGGGCCCCACGTTTCAATAGGCCCCGCACTAGCGCCTGGGGCAGACTGGCCTGGCGGGATACTGGGAATTTCCCAGTGGGCCGTCCGCCGAAGGGGAGCTGGCGGCTGCTGGAGAAGAAGGGGGATTGTGAGAGGGTGCCGCAACCCCGCACTTTAAATTCCCTGGTGCCGGCCCGTATGGGTCATGTGGGGTAGAGGGAGTGCATGCGCAGCGTGGTGAAATGCCACGCAACAGCTGAGAGGGGAAGACGCCCAGGCGTGGCATGATGTCACGGCCCAGGACTTTAAAACCGTGCAGCCCAGCGTTGCACCGCTCGGTTCGGCACGTGGTTTGGAGCCTGGGCCGGGGTCACAGTCGCCCTGCAAACTGGAAGGCAGAAGGAGGATGGCTTGTGCTGAGGGGAGATGGGCAGGTCAGGAGAAGAAAGGGGAAGGCACCAAGGGACAGCATGCAGAAGACACAAATTCCAGGGGGCCAAGTGGAGACAATGAGGAAAAGGGCAGGAGAGGAGGTGTCAGTGGGAGAGGGGACAGGGTGATGCTGGGAGAGGAGAGGGTAAGGGCATTGGGGGCTAAAGGGGGGAGGAGGTGGTGCTGGGAGAAGACTTGAAAGGAGGAAGGTGGGAATGGAGCAAGGCATGTGTGAGGGCACAGGGGCATGAGGGGAATGGGAGCAGAAGGTAGTGAGGGGGTGGGCATCAGGGAAAAAGAGGGAAAAGGGCACAGGGGCAGTGAGGGAAGGGGGAGGCACCAGGAGGATAAGGGAAGGTTCAGGTGCCAGGGGATTCTGGGGGTGAAGCAGAAGGGCAGACATGGGCAGGGAAAGGACCAGCACCAGAGGAGAGATGCAGGGCAGGTGTGTAGAGGGAGGTGTTAGGAGAAGGAATGAGGAAGGGTAGCTCACATAATCAGAGGGGACTACTGGAGGAGTGGGCATGGGGGGGGGGGAGGACGCCTTTTTAAAAAATTTTCTCCCAAGTAGGGCCCCGCAAAACTCTCATCCGCCCCTGCCTGCGGATTACAGTAGTGATACATTTGTTACAAATATGACTGGCTTATTAATTCAAAGTAAGATCAGCATAATAAAGGATTTTTCTTTGTTTGGAGCAGTATGTAAGAGGTAAGTTTTAGGGAGTTAGTCATAAGCGAACTCAAGTAAGCCACCTCACTTCTCCAGTCTCATATTTGGTGTTTCCTTTTCTGTATATTGCTGTATTAAAGTTTTGAGTGCAACAATCAAACAACAATTAACTGAGTTAGATAAAATATCAATGGTCAGGATCTCACTGTAGGTACAGAGATTTGGTTGCACAGCAGAATCATAGAGAACTGTTGCACTTACACCTTCCTTTGTCCATTATTTTCTGATCAGACCATAGCTGCTGGCAGGGTGAGAGCTAGCTCTGTCTTCTTTCTGGTCCCAATACACCCCTACAGGCATCATCAAGCCTTATACCTTTACCTATCACAAAGTGGGATTTTGTAACTCTCCAATTCAGACAGACACCTGGGCTACAGTATTCACTGAAGGTGCTAACAGCTTTGTGAGTGGTATCCTTCCTGTCTTAGCATCTATCTATTTACTTTGATCTACTTAGGTGTAAGTACCCATTTTCCAGATACTTAATGATGCCCTGTCTCACACACCCCTTCCTTTTTTCCCCTCCCCTCTCCTTGCCCTCTCCTATTTATTTCAAGTTTTCATATCCCCTACTCATAACTCCAGTCATCTGAAGAAGTGGGCTGTGCTCATGAAGCCATCTACGTGTTTTGTTAGTCTATAAAGTGCTACCCGACCATTTGTTGATTTTTTGTGTGGATCAAATGTTATTATCCTAGAGGCCCAATTGAGTTCAGGAGTTTGTGACCAGTGGCATACAGTGTTAAAACATCAAAATGCTTTGTGAGCAGTAGGAACAAAACATTTAGACAAAAAGGATTTTAAGACAAACATTGTGTATGTACATCTTACCATCTCCTGATGATAATTACATGTGTAACTTATTGGTTCACCTCCAGTGAGGATTTTGTATCTGTCTGATTCCTTTTAACTGCTGCTCTTTCAAGGGTGCCACCTTTTAACTTCCCAGAGTTCTTTTGTATTTGTGGGCCTTTTCCTGTCTTGTCAAAATCATTGTTATAGGTTGACTGGAGATGGAGGGAAAAATCATCAAACTAATAGTTTTTATTGTCCCTTAACTTTTACCTGTATGGTGAGAGATGGCTACATTGGACAATTCTTTCTTTCCTGTTTGTTTTTCCAGACAGTTCCTTATTACACTAAAAGCAGTATGTTCATATCATAACCATCCCAGGAACCAATTCATAAATTGTCACAGGATAGTTCCATATCTGTCACAGATACATCTGTTAGTTTGCAGAAGACCCAAGCAGATTGTTGCCTCATTTCCACTAGACACTTTCTGAGAGTGAAAAGTATGCAGAACCATATGACATCATCTCACCTTTTCTCTGTAAGGTCGTTACCCTTCTTTATTGCTCCTTTTTCCTCTTCTCCTTGGACTTCTTCCCTTTTCCGTCTCTTCAAAACATCTCTCCCTCTCCCCCACTGTTATTGCACTGCTTATTTGCTTAGGCCAGGTCTACACTGGTGGAGAAAAAAAATTGATGCAAGATGCACAACTCCAATTACATGAATTGCAATGCTGGAGTCTACATAACTTGCACCAATTTTCTGGAAAGGCCCCACCACAGGAGGTCAACAGGAAAAGGCTCCCATCAACTTCCCTTACTTTTCATGACAATGAGTACCAGCACTGACAGGGATGCCCTCAGCGTTGGATTTAGAGGGTCTTCAGTAGACCGATTAAATGGAACACTGGAGGATCAATTGCCAGAGCGTTGATTCTCTAGCAATCAGAGAAGTGACTTTATACTGCATCCTGTTCCTTCCTCTCTGATTGCCTTGTCCAGAGTTTTCTCCCTTTCTCTCTCAACTACTCCCCAGCCCCTTGAAATCTTCTCCCAATCTTTCACACACTCATCCTCCTTAGAGGCTCATGGTGGTTGCTCTGCAGTGCGTAGGGGCGGTCTTCCCTGCTACTCCAGTAAGGCAAATGATGAGGCAGAGGGCAAATAAAGAACAGTGTTTGTATACTGCTAAACAACTTCAACAACTTCTCAATATAGGAGATAATTTGAAAATATAATTTGCTGAGCAAGTAACTGAAGTAAACATTCCAAAACACTGAAGTTTATTTCCTTTTACAAAAAATACATATTTTCAATCAAGTGGTAATATGCTGACATAATTGGTGCCAAATTACACAGTTCAAAGATATCATACAGTGCTTCAGTTAAATATTTAAAGATAGTTTACCAGAGTAATGGCCACTTTACGGTTTCAGGATTAGAAATGCTAGTTGCCAACTGTGCAAAACAAATTGCAGGTTAGATATTAATTAATGCCACAATGGTATAATTTAAATGACAGTGTCTTGATATAATTTGTTTAACTTCTGATTCAAATAATTTTATATAAACGGTAAGAGTATTAAAATATAGATTTTCTTAAAAATAATGTGACAGTTTATACCTAAATAAGTCATTTCTAGAAATATGATATGAAATATTTATCAAAGGCATTTTGTCCATAGCAGCTCTGCAATGTTACAAGACAATGTATTGTACCCAAAGCATGTAAAGCAGAATCTTTTGATAACTGAGAGCCATTTGTCATCTACGAGTAAAGTTTGTACTGTATTTATTTGTACATGATGGCTTCATCTTATCCTGCTTAGAATGGATCCTCAAAGTCATATTTTGCATGCAGAGCAAATGTGCACTTGTTAAGTTTTCTTGGTTTAAGGTGATCTAGTGGCAAGAAATGCTTGTTGCTTAATACAGAATGAAAAGTGGTTATTTATGCATGTTTACTCTCTGCCTGTATTTTAAGTAGCTTCACTACCAGCTTTTCTTGACAGAGTCTCAACAATCCATAAGACTCTTTCAGATCACAGTAATATGGTATCCTCCTTCCTACCCTATTTCCTCCTCCTAAAAACTTCGTAACAATCATTTTCTGGAATGAATGAGAAGCATACCATAAGGTTAATTCAAAGATCCTGAACAGTGGATTGTATGCCAACTAACACTACTGAGATCTATTACATGATGAGCAACAGTAACATTAAACTCGGTATATTTAATAAGCAACACTATGTATCTTATGCAATGGAAGACTATATAGTTGTTTCCATTAAATAGTTTTAAATCCTGAATTTCATCAGTTCATCTTTAAAATCGTTTAAATTGTTCCATGATAAAAACAGTTAATCTGAAGTTAGCATTAATTAAGGCCTATGAGGACAAGCACCCATTATCTGACCTTAAATGAATAAAGTTAAAGGAAAATATATCCGTTGCTTTTTCTTAGGATATATTTAAACAGGTGACTTCTTTTCTGTCCAGAGGCAGATGTAATATCATCATTGAAAAAAAAAAAAGTTAAAACAAAAGATTAAGAGCCTATTTAATGCTTTCACTTGTCTCTGCTAATATCAGTTCTAATTTGTAAGCAATAATTTTCCAATAAAATTCCTCAAGTGTTAGGTACTTCATCCAAGTCACAATAATATGGCAGTTGGTTTTTTTAACATAAGATGAAAAACATCTAAAGAAAAAAGGCATTAAAAGCATTTACATATATCTAAAATGGGACAGGCTCTTTACAGAGCCAATGTAAATGTTGCTTCCCCCTGAGTTAACATCAATGAGCACAGCAGCACCAATTTAAAAAAAAAACATTCTGCAATGCCAGCACTGCATTGTGATCCTGCATGTTTATAATTTCATATGCCCACAGGTTTTCCATAAGAGCACTTGGTTTAACACATAATTAAACACAAATTCCTTTAGTGCCATCAATATTTAAGTGGAACTCCAGTAGGTTTCTACTAAAAAAAAAAAGCTAAAAATTCTTTTTTCCATTATTATTACTGTCCATTGCAAGTGTTAATATACCATTCACAGCTCCATTCCATTAATCTCTGACAGTCTCTTCCACGAAGCTTTGAAATGTGTTGTGTGCATTGCATTAAAGATCCTAGTAGAAATCATGTTGTACCAGTTTTGAACAGAATATCCTGTAAATCATCTGGGAGTGCTAGAATAATTTTATTGATATGCATTTGTAGCTGTTCCACAGTGTCAGGTTTCACAGGTAGATGTTCTCTGTCAGCTTGTAACTAGAGGAGGCACAATTAAACAAAATTTTGCAATTAAAGAAACTGCAAGTGAATTTCATGTTCATAAAAGAGATCAGACTAATGAATCTGAAGTCCCTCATCTATCTAATGAACAGGTATGTGGACAGTGGGAATGCAAGCTTCCCGTCATACCACCAGCATATTTTAATGGAGTTCCAGGAAACAAGGAAGTTTGATTTCCCGGTTCATTTAGGACTCTGACTCTTTCCTATAAGAGTTAATGGAAAACACCCACTGGCTTTACTGGGCACAGAATACTAGCCTTCCCCTCCCCCCCCAAATTAAAACTCTACTTAGATTGCCAACATTTGCAAATGTAACTGGGTGCTTTTTCGTTAAGGGCTGCAGGGCCTGCGGCTAGCCAGCCCTAATTACTGAATGAGCCACATGTGAGATCAGGTGATTTTCCAATAAAGAATTAGCCAGAGCCACGAAAGCTCATCACCTATTAAACCATCTTGTTAATCTTTAAAGTGCTACATAGTCTGATCTTGCTAAAACAAAAGGGAAAAACTAACACGGCTACCTCTCTATTACTATTCAACATGCGGGGTCCTGTTAAAGTGAGTTTTGAGATATCGCTAGGCACAGACTGAGTGCTGTTCAGCCGCCAGCTTTCTGAACTCAACCATCCACTTCTGAATTAGTGACTTGGATAATCACCATCAATTTTCTGAGCTACCAAAATCTTGGGAGGAAACTCAGTTTAATTTGAAGTGGCTGTAAAACACACAAACACATTCACTCAATTTGCAATATGAAGTAATAATTTTCACCTGTACTTATTATAGTTACATACCAATTTATTCTTTAGCTTTAAGACAAGATCCACTGTTTCTACTTCAGTATGTTTCTTACTCCAGAAAAGGAGGTCCTTTCAAAATAAAAATTCACAGGGCTGAAATATTTTCATATACAAACACGCAATACTTTCAACAATGCCATTAGTTTACATTTGAGAAACATCTATGATATTTAGAACATTACTGAAATATACTACTTCTCACTACTTATGCATAGACAGACCGATCAATTGCATTTTCCAGCTCTCCCGCATTAGCGTACTTTCTGTTTCAAATGTTGCTGAGATTTTTTTTTTTTAAGTGTTTCAAAATGGCAATTATTTTATTTTTATATTTTTAATTGAAATAAAAGGCTTTGCCAAATTGGACCTGACAAGTCTCTCAATCTTTTTAATAGCTATAGTTGGCAGGTGGTGAGGATGAGAACACTTCTGAAACATGGAACAAAGTTTGGATGTAAAAAATAAATAATTTTATAAATCACTAAAAGCAAACAAAAATAAATCTTACCTCATTACAGAGCGCTTCTAAATGAAGGGCCTCCAACTTCTGTGTCATTTCCTTCCACCTGGTCCTGAACCAGCCATTGAAATTTGGAGATTTCAAGAAGTGTCTTTAATAAAAGAGTGCAAGCAAATTTATATTTTAATTACATTCTTAATCCAGTTCTTTCATTCTCCCCCACCATCAAAGTCTCTTACACAACTTCACAAGATTGTATAGTAGTTTTGTTCTGCGGAGGAGGAGTATATAAATCATTCAGGAGGTTTTCATCTTTCAGAAAAATTACTGATTCTGTTTCTGAAGGAAAGATATGTAGTGGAACACTATTTTAAAAAGGTCACTAATCTGAAATAGGTTTCTGTGTCCTTTCAAAAAAACACCAAACTACTCTTATGCTAGAAAGTCTTTATGAAATCTTCAGGCACAAAGATGCTTCTATTTAAACGTCTTGTCGTTTTATTGAAATATTGATTATCCAAAACTATCTGATATCCCCTGCCAGTAAGCTTTCATAACCTTTTCCATTCTGATGAAAGGAAAGACTGAAAACTAAAGGGTTTCATGGTAATAACTGCACTTGTTAGTTCTTCATTAAGTTTAGGGGTTAATATAGCTTCTTTCATCTTGGATTCTTACTTCCCACGTGGGTAATCATAAGAGCACCATAGAGCCAACTATTCCTGTTTATATAGCTTATTGGCAGGGGCAACTGGTGAGGAGGGACTGGGGAAGAGGGGCACTGAACATGTGACATGCCTCCACCCGAGGGAAAGGCTGGGCCCCCCACCCTCTGCCCCAGACCCCACCTCTACCTGCCCTTGTTCTGCCCCCTTCCTACCATTTCTCCACCCTTTCCCCTTGGCCTCTCTGCTCTGCTCCGTTCCCACCCCTGCTCCACTTTCTCCCCTCCCCTTGATCTGCTTCCCCTTCTTCCTCTTCAGCCCAGGTGATTAGTGGTGTGGGGGCTGGTGCTGGCAGCAGGGTTTCTAGCACTCCCACACTCATCAGCAGGGAAAGTGGAATAACGTGGCCTCAGCTCACTCTGCTCCGCTGCCTGCTACTGAGCACAGTGGCTGTCCCAGCTCAACCCCAAGCGACACAATAGCCAGGAGAAGAGAGAGAGCTGAGGCTGCATTGCTCTCCTTGCCCCACTGCTGCCAGTGAATGCAGGGGGGGGGGGCAAAGTTGGACTCCTGCTGCCAGCACCAGGCCTTGCCACTAGTTCTCCTGGACACCCTGAAACTCTGCCCCCTCCTACTCCTGGTGTTTGGAATACATGTCCCCTCATGCCCTTCCTGCATGTCTGCCCTGATTATTGGTAAATTTATGCCAGATGCTGTACAAACATTTGTTAGAAGCAAATTCTATCCTGGAGGACTTACCATCCAAAAGACAAAAAACCCCAGAAGAGTGGCAGTAGATGCCACTTGTATGTAACATACAAGCAAATAAATATGGAGAAGGATTAACCCATATTGGTTAATTCCTTTATTTTAAAAATAAGGGTAAAGTTACAGTGAGGACTGGCCAAGGCCAAATGTATGAGAGCAGGAAAAACAAAGGGAGGAGCAACTGCCATGGCTCATCTGTCTATCCATGATGAGCAAGTAGTGTTTTGGATGCATCACAGCTGAGGTGAGTGGTAAGGAAGGATCTGAAAAAAGATAAAATACTAGTTGTAAAGACTATTTTAGGGATTTTTTTTTAAATATAAGGGTTGTTATGGGATAAAAAGCAAAGATGCTTTAGGAAAACGTCTGATGGGTAATAAAAATGACCAATTTTGGCAGAGTGAATACAGGGCTCAACAGCACAGTGTGATACTAGGTCAGATAGAGAAGTTGAGGTTAAGTTGTTAAGAACCTTAGAGTCAAGATAAAAAGTAACGTGGAAGGGAAGGAAATACTAAAAGGAAGAAGTCCAAAAAGACTCTGATGTCAAGAATATAAACCAGGAAGATTATCTTATCAATGGCATTTTGAAAGACAGAAGCACTGTTAAAAGAGTTTATCACTATACATAAGACTGGTTATACTGGGTCAGATCAAAAGTCCAACTACCCCAGTATCTTATTTTCTGACAGTGGCCAATGCCACGGGCCCCTGAGGGAATGAATAGAGCAGAAAATCGTAGAGTGATCCACCCTGTGTCACACATTCCCAGTTTCTGGCAAACCGAGGCTAGGGACATTATCCCTGCCCATCCTGGTTAAAAGCCATTGATGATCCTATCCTCCATCAACTTATCTAGTTCTTTTCTAAATCCTGTTACAGCCTCCGCCTTCACAACATCTTCTGGCAAAGCATTTCACAGGTTCACTGAGTTGTGTGAAAAAAATACTTCCTTTTGTTTATTTTAAACATGCTGCCTACTGATTTCATTTGGGGACTCCTAGTTCTTGTGTTATGAGTAGTAAATAAACACTTCCTTATTTACTTTCTCCACACCAGTCATGATTTTGTAGACCTCTATCATATCTCCTCCCCCCAAGTCCTCTTTTCAAGCTGAAAAGACCCAGTCTTATTTTCTCTTCATGTGGCAGCCATTCCACACCCCTAATTTGCCTTTTTCTGAACTTTTTCCATGCAATATTCAAGATTTGAGCATACCATGGATTTATATTTACTATATATTTTACAGAGTTTGTGCATCTGTCCATGTTCGTCCTTCCATGAGTCAGTAGGAGCTAGGACCCCACCACATTTGGTATGCATCTTCCTCTTATCATAACTTAAACCAAGGTCATGGTATAGTTGTTCGAGGGCAATGGGATGTGCATGTAACAAGACTGTTTCACATCAAATGGAAAGGGAGAGTGTGATAGCAGGGACAGTTACACTCATGAATGATCACAAATTGGGGGAGGGGGAGAGAAGCCAAGTGTCTTAGCCCTGGAAGCAGCTACTGGACAGCAGCACAGTCCCTGCTTCCCAGGTCTGCCCATCATGCCATGCAGCCCCTACTGCTCTGGGCTGGTCTTGGGAAACAGCCTTTGGTTGGGCTTCTGGGAAGAAGCCACCCGGGTGGTGTGCACAATCCCCACCACTCCAGCAACACCAGGTAAGTCCTCTAGTAAAGATAATATGATATTTTCTGTCTTATCTGTCCCTTTCTTAATAATTCCCAACACTATTTGCTTTTTTGACTGCCACTGCACATTGAGTGGATGTTTTCAGAGAACTCTCCACAATGACACCAGAATCTCTGAGTGGTAACAGCTAATATAGATCATATTTTATATGTATAATTGGTATTAAGTTTTCCAATGTGCCTCACTTAGCATTTATCAACATTGAAATTCACATGCCATTTTGTTGCCAAGTCACCTAGTTTTGTGAGATCCTTTTGAAGTTCTTCACAGTCTGTTTGGGACTTAAACCTTTGTGAGTAGTTTTGTATCATGTGCAAATTTTGCCACCTCACTGATAACCCCTTTCTCCAGATCATTCATGAATATATTGAATAGGACTTCTTGTCCCAGGACACACCCCTGGGGGACACCACTATTTACTTTTCATTCTGAAAAGGACCATTTATTTCTACCCTTTGTTTCCTATCTTTTAAGCAATTACCAATCCATGAGAGGAGCTTCCCTCTTATCTTATGATTGCTTACTTTAAGAGCTTTTGGTGATGGACCTTGTCAAAGGCTTTCTGAAAGTCTTATCCACTGGATCCCCCTGTAGTATCAAAATACTTATGTAAAAGAGATGGTATTAAAGAGATGCTTTATACAGCACCTTTTTCTGGCCATTCTATCAGAAAAGCTGTACATCCTAGCCTCCCATATGAGAAGGTATTACAATTGCAGCCAAATAGATGGAAAAGATATTCTGGGTATAAAACATGTTCCAGAATGTAAGATGGACCAGAACGAAACTATGAAATCCCACTTTCAGCTATTTAGAGCTCCTCAACGAAAAGCTTTTCTTCCCATTTATCTAGTATGTTTTAAAATCTAGAATATAGTCATTTATAATATTTTGCAATTTCATATGAACCCACTTCAGAAGGATGGTAACAACCCCTCATTAAAAAGGATGTTGGTATCCACACACTTCCTACAGATAATAGGGACATACCAAGGTTCAGGAAAGGGTCTAAAATGACGTGATGGCTAGAATTGTTCTAATCAAGCCACCAGATGCAGGGTGATGAGTGGTGTCTAGGTAACGTCAAAGAGTGGCAACCTGACATGTCAGGAGTGAAATGTAATTTGTTTGTACCCTGTATATAAAGTGGTGTCTTGGAGGAGCTATCTTTGTCCAACTGACTGAGCTGTCCTATTGTCAGGGAATACATATGCACAGTGGTTCGGTAAACCTGACTGGGTGCCTTCAATCTTTATCTGATTTTGTGCTCTTTGGGAGTTCTCTCAGAGTCTGCTGTGTTGACTACTTGCGCAAAGTCAACACAACACAAAAGAGGAGCACACATGCACACAGCCAAACACACGTATCACTGATAGAGCAGGAGACCTGTCAGGACACAACAATGTCTGCAGGAGGTTAGGACACATTCTGCATCACTGTATTTACATTACAGATTGTGTGTCTCATTTTAAAAAGTGACCTGTAAAGTCCTATCCAGTCTCCCTTTAATCCAGAGGTGAGCTGTGGTCCTGCTTTCTCAAGTGTTTTCATGAAGTCTTCCTGGCTGAATTGTCTCAACTGTGGTGGACTCTACAAAAGAAACAACATTTTTGGCAGTTCACAGTATGAATTCTCTTTAGTCACAAAGATTTTCAGCTCATACAAGGATTATTGCCTTACCTTCCATGGAGAGATAGTCTTTTGCAGGGGCATTAGGCTTGCCACATAACGTTCCTGAGAAGCAAGAAAAAGAGTTTAAGAAAAAAATTCCTGATCTTGGAGCCACCATATTTTTAATTAATTCACAATAATATGAATTCACTTTGTTTAAACATTAACCTATCTATAAACAGGCTGCCTAGATTAGTCTTCTCAGATATCATAACAAACTATAATATACATTTATATAACTCTTCTCTTCATAAAGTGATTTATAAACTAATATATTCACTGAAATCCAATCAGCTCTGGGATGGAAGGAGGCAATTAAGCAGTTGTCAACATTCAACAGGTGGAGAGAAAACTCATTCAAAGAATAGGTGAAGAGTTAGTGGAAGTACTCAAAAGTTTTTTTTAAAAAAAGCAATGAACTTATTAGTGTCCATTCAGAGCAGACAGGATCTCTATTGCTAAGATTTTGTCTGAAAAATTTCCTCCTAGTATCTGCTTTTATAAATACACAAGCAAGTGTACACGGCTGGGATCTGAACCTGTGGTTTCAGGGAGTTTAAAATGTTTCAAATCTGACTCTTAGATTACTAAACTGACATCATCTTTGTACTCCAACTGAGAAAATTTAAAACTGCAAGACTAACCATATGTTTTAAAAATAAAGCCACAAAAGTAGTTCTGATCTCTAGTTATTTGAAAGAAATTATGATAACAGCTTTTACACTAAAAAAAACACCATACTTCTACCATAGGTATTGGCCAACTAATATTACATATGTCATCTTACTAATGGAATGATGAAGCTTTGTGTCAGTTCCAAGAAATAACGTCTAAGAATTACACTTTGAGCTTCTGCAGGACGTTTCTGTTGTACACCCTGTAAGAAGCAACCACAGCAATAACCTATTATTCCAACATATGACAAAATAATTTCTTAATTGCTAAACAATCAGGAGACACATCAAAGACGAGGTTCATGTTCTATTAACATATACCTATTTAAAACAGATTTAAGACATTTGTGCAGAGAAATTACTAACAATATTAATTGCATTCAATTCTAATTCTTAATCACAGTGATTTCAGTTTCTTTTTGTTTATGTTTTTACATGGTCTTTGTATTTCAAGTTCATCTAGGAAAGGAAGTCAAAACATTAGGGCTATATCTACACTTGCGGCCTCTTGCGCAAGAACAGCTATTCTTGCACAATAATCCGCAATGCATCCATACTGCCCACCCGCTCCTGCGCAAGAAGATGTACAGTACGGCGTGGTAAGAGATGGCTTCTTGTGCAAGAACTACGCTCTTTTCTTACATGTGTAAGCTCTCTTGCGCAAGTACTCTTGTCAAGACACCTTCCACTTGTAAGAAAAGAGAGTAGCTCTTGCGCAAGAAGCACAAGTGTGGATGCTCTCTTGCGCAATAAAGCTATTTTAGCTATAGAGTTTTATTGCGCAAGAATCCCTACCACGCATCCACACTGCCATGGGCGCTCTTCCACAAAAGCACATCTCACATATGGCAGTGTGTACGTGTTCTTGCGCAGGACTCCTTGCACAAGAACTCATGCGCAAGAAGTTCTTGCACAAAGAGCCACCAGTGTAGACATGGCCTGGGAGAAAAAAATATTCGGGGAATAACCTTAAACCAGTTAAAGCTTGGAAATTTTGAGCTGAGAAAACTTGCACAAGAGATTTCTTGGGACAAAGAGGTTTAGAAAAGCATGGACTCTGGTTATTCATCAAAACTCTCTGAATATTTATGCTATTTAATTCCACAATTCAATTTTTTTCTAAAGCACCTAGCTACAACTACTGACAGGAAGGCAAATGCTCCTAGAAGACAATGTCTGAATCAGCTCAGGCAGGGCAAGGACACCAAAAACTTTGAAAATATGAACTTATATACTTGTTTTAGTCTCTGTGAGCTCCATCTACATACTTGACAACTTAGGGTGACCGTATTTCCCTATACTGAATATAGGACACATGGTAAAATTATTTGAGTTCAATGGCAATCAATCAGAACTATGCAGAATAAATGTTCAAATTAACATCAAGCTGACTGTGCACCTGCTAAAAAGAAATATTGCATAGTTCAATTATTTTTGTTTAGTTTGTTTTTATGGTTCACACTAAGGATGTTAATTAACGAGTAATTTACTAGTCAAGTAGTTGATGGAATTTCTATCGACTAGTCGATAGGCACTTCCACAATCCTCCTTTGAAATGTCCAAGAGCACTGAAGTACCCTCCCCCCCGCCTCCTCCTCTGCTGTCTCCATCTAACTAGTCAACTTGTCCTTAATATCCTTAGTTCACACAAGGAGAGGTGATACTTCCCCACCTCTTTTACATGGGGGGGGGACCAACAGACCCGACCTTCTCTGCCCATGATCTCCACCCCTCATGCTTGGCTGTGCTCCTAGGATGGACCATCCTTTCCCAGTATCTGGCACCACATCTTCCTGAGGCAACACTTGGACAGAAGTGAAGCAAGCACTCTGAGTCACATACCCTCCTCCCCAGATTTCTGCCAGGGTTCACACCAGAATGTGTCCAGCAGCAGCCTTTCGGCACCCTATGGAAAGGGAAGGGATGGGAGCTGCTTACAGATGCAGGGAAGTAAGGCGGGGAGAAGGGATGATTTGACCTATGTCTTTGCAGCTCCGTTCCTTCATGGCTGGAAGCAGCTTGTCCCTTCCTGCCCACACAGTGTAGAAAGGCAGCAAATACCTCTAGTTTGCTGCTGGCCAGTGATATGACCCAAAAGCCTCCTGTCTCCTGGCTACAGTGTTGGAACTGAAAGTTTTATTCTTGTTATATTTGTATTTTAGGTTTAGAAACAATAGTAATGTAGTTTAATGATGTAGCATAATATAGCAATATAAGGTGTATGTTAATACACACTTAATATTTCATTAAATTAAGTCCTTTTAGTGAAATGTCTATTTCGTTATCCTAAAGTTTAATAAGTTTAGTAAATGGGCCTAAGTAAAAAAAATAGTTTTTGATATTGTGTCTGTGTTAATGAGACTAGAAGAATGTTGAAGGCTAAGGCCTTAATAGTTTGATTTACAATGCCTCTTTGCTTTGCCCAATGTAGATATTGGTGCTATGCCCTCCCTTGAGAAGTCTTTGTAAAAGATTGTTTGTGTGTGAAAGAGGCATGTATATTTCTAGATAAAGGTGCGAAAGTTATTACTCAGAACCAGATGGCCAAAGGAGGAGGGGTAAGCATGGGCGAAAACGAGACGGCCCGGCATCAAACCATTTATAACCATCGATGTGTACCCCTACTCACAAGACGATCGGCTATTGGCAGATTAACGGCCTTAAAGCGGAGCCAGCACCCTTGAAAGATGATTGATTACAGGATGAGCTTTGGAAAATGTTTTGGGAACACTGACACCAAAGAGAGAACATTCTGGTCACAGGCTGACAGAGTGGAATCCATTGATTTCAACGGAAAAAAGGATTATAAAAGCATGGTGCTTTGCTATGGAACTTTGGGTTTGTCTTGCCACCAACTCCAGAAGAGCATCAGATCGATTGACCGACCGACAAAGGCCCTGCTCTCCCTTTGTGTTCAATCTAGCTGGCCACTAGACTGATACAGAATCTGGACTGGTAATCATAACATCATCTGGCGGGACAGACAGACAGACAGACAGACAGACAGTGTGTGTGTGTGTGTGTGTGTGTGTGTGTGTGTGTGTGTGTGTGTGTGTGTGTGTGTGTGTGTGTGTGTGTGTGTGTGTCAGTGACTGAAAAGCATATGCAACTGTTGTAGTCTCAATACATGCGGAGTACTGCCTTTCCCCCATAAAAGATCTTGTGTGCTTTGATAACATTTTTCTGGTGGAGAATGTGAAGGGGGAGAAGTATGCTGTAATTATTGACAATATAGCTAAAAAGGTGTGCACCCCCTGGTCAGGAGATACCGGCTAATAACAAGGAACTAATTGTGATCACTATTGTATTCATTGTTGGTATATACACCCTCGGTTGTAGCAGGGGCAAGAAATAGGAGAGGTTTAGTATCCCTCTCTCCACCCCGGATTACTGGGGGAAAATTGATTGTGGGGGGGGGGGGCTGCATGCCTAGGGAAATATCCCAAATCAGGTGCGTATACCCCTGGTCGTAGCAAGGGTGAGCAACAGGGGAAGGACTTAGTGATCCTTGCTCCAAACTGGAGTAACATTAGGTGCAGACACCCTCGGTCACAGTAAGGCTGAGCACAAGAGAAGAACCTGGGATTTCTTGCTCTGACCCTGGAAAGAATTTACATTTGACGAGGGGAGGACTGTCCGCCTAGGAAATACCCTGAGTCACATACTGTTGTATGTACCCTTGGTCGTAGCAGGGGCGAGTAATACAGAGGGAAGCTTAGTGTCAATCCCTCTGGCCCAGAGACGGTTAAATTCAGCAAGGAGGAGTGAGAGAAGGAATTTGTACACCCCTGAGCTAACACAGGCACATGAGAAGATCCTGAATACAAAATGTTTAGGTGAAAAGAGTCCCCTAAGGACAATGCTCAGGAAGAGCTGAAAAAACTGCCGTGTGTACAAGAAATAATCCCTTTTAAAGAAGTTTTGCAAAAAATTTGGTCACAGTCCATGGACAAAGCAAGCAATAGCTGATGTCCACACCATAACTGATTTGGAAGACAAACTGGCAAAATACCTATTGATTTATAAACCTTAAACTGTACTAAAAAGGGATTCAGCTACACTCTGGTTGTTATGAGAAGCCTGTAATGAGGCATTCCTCTGGCTGGCTAATTGCCGAGCAGCGAACACTGGCCTGTGTGAAAAGCTCAATGAAAGTGAGCAAGACGCAGACAATTGGAAAGTATCAACTACAGGGGTTCACGGCCAATTAGATGCGCTTAAAGATACTGTAAGGGAACTGGGAAAAAAAGGAGAAAGGATTACTAGAACAGATAGAGGAAAAAGATAAAATCATGAAAGAAAACCAAGTCTTACAAGGCGTGATAAAGAAACTAACACTTGAACAAGGTGGAGCCCCTGCAAATCACAACTGCTGAGAATCCATTATTAAACAGCTTAAACAGAAGCTAGGCTTTGCAACCCGTCAGTTCGCAGCAGTCACAGCAGGAGAATGGGATCAGACACCATCCGGAGGAACCCAGGACTGGGAGAAAGGAATATGGGATCCCAAGGAAACCTGGGAAGGAGATATATGGAATAGTCCACAAGATTGTACATGATGGGTGTGCCTCCATGGCCCCAATAGCGGCTATCCAACGAACCATGGTAACAACCCCCGTAGATAGTGGGGGCAGTACTACTATTACCAGTATCAGCCACCAATTTAAAATCAATGGCTGAGAGTTTGGGGACCCTGACTCGAGACACCTTTTCCAGGTGGTGCACGAACGTCGTGTTACTCGCAGGAAGGCAAGGGCTGACTATCCCGGAAGTCTACCAACTAATGGGAGTGTGTGCAGCCCCAGGGATCAGAGGCACCCTAGATAGACAGGCAGTTGACCACAGCGCTGGACTCTTGACTCTGATGGCGCCATTTGGGATACAGATAGGCAGATGTAATTTTATGGCACAGGCTGTAGCATCCACCCAGAAGCCTAATGAGGACCCCGAAAATTATTTAACCCAATGGGCCCTGATGCAGATTGACTGGTTTAGTACCAGTTGATGCCGCTGCGACTGTGATAGATGACTTACCATTTGATATCCAATCCTTAAGGCAGTGGTTCTCAACTCGTTTCAGTCCACGGACCACCAGGCCAATCAAAAAAATTTTCATGGACCACTTCTTTTTTGAGACATGATACAAAAGAACAGATAACGAACATTTTGGTTTGAAATTTATTTCTTACTAACAGATTTTTGGATTCTCTTCTCACTGACAAGCTATTCAATGTTCGGAGTGATACTTGATAATGCACAATGAATATCGCCTTCTACTGCAAGCTGATTCCTCTGTATGGACTTAACGTGCAAACACCACGAAAATCCAGTTTCACACATATAAGTTGATGCAAATGGCAAAAGAAATCTGATTGCGTGTGCTGACAGAATTGGATAACTCCCGGTCACGCTGGCCCAAAATTTCTCTATGGTAGACTGCTGGTACATGTCTTGAGCCGCAAAATCATTTTTCAGATCCAAGAATTCCTCCTGCAGATCCTCTGGAACACTATTAACATCTGCTGTAAATGGATTCCTGATGAAAGATAATCCATCCCTTGTCCTGTCTACCTCCGGAAAGTATCGTTGGAATTCGTCTCAGAGCTTCCGTACATGATCGAGATGGCTTCCTTTTCCCCCGAGCATGGCATCCGCATATGGAAATTGAACCAAATTATTGTCTTTGATTCTTACGATCCAGAGTTCCAATTTGTCAAGAAAAGCCTTGATGATGCTTTGGTGAGAGAACAGATTTGCACCTTTCCCTTGCAGCTGAAGATTCAGTTTGTTCAAGATTCCAAAAATATTGACAAGACACGGAAGTTCTAAATTTGACCGCGTCAGCACATTTCGGAATTCCTCTTTCCCTTGAGCCTGGAGAAATAAATCCAACTCCTCTCTCAATTAAAAAACTCTTTTGAGTAAGTTCCCTGCTGACAACCACCGTAAAGAAGTGTAGAACAGCAACACATTAAAGTTGGAACCCATGTCCCTGCAAAATCTTTTGAACAGCCTGGTGTTCAGAGCCGATGATTTGATATGATTCACCACTTTCACCAACACTTTGAAAATGGCGTTCAGTTGATCAGGCAATGTTTCTGATGCCAAAGCTTCCCTATGAATGAAACAATGAACTCCAGTTACCATTGGAACGCGCTGTTTCACCAGTGTTTGGAAGCCTGATCTTGAGCCCAGCATGGCAGGTGCACCATCAGTGGTGACACCCACAAGATGTACCCAATCCAGACCATGTACTTCAAAGAAATTGTTAACAATTTCCATCACATCCTGAGCTTTTGTGGTGGTATCAAGCGTCTTACAAAAAAGAAACTCGTCTTTGAAGTCTCCCTCAACCATGTATCATGCGAACACCAAAAGCTGAGAGCACAATGCAACGTCAGTCGATTCGTCCAATTGTATGGCAAACAATGGAGACTTCTTTATTTCATCCAGAACTTGTTCACTGATGTTGTGTAAGATCTCATTTATCCGTCTTGATACTGTGTTGTTAGACAGATAGATCATTCAGCTTCCTTGCTGCTTCCTTGCCAAGAACAAGCCGCACCATCTCTTTTGCACAGGGAAACACAAGTTGCTCTACAATGGTATGAGGCTTCTTGGCCTGTGCAACTTTGTATGCAACAATGTAGGAAGAGCGCACTGCATTGCTTGTCTTATTGTAGAATGAACTTGTTGAGTCGAGGCACTGCCATTTCAGACCTGATAACAGCTGCTCAAAATAATCTTCATCCTTTTGCAACAAGTTGGGGTGACACTTTGAGATGGAGTTTCATCTTAGCCGGCTTCATTGAGTCATTCCCCAAGACTCTGAAACAAACACCACATTGTGGCAAATCCATGCCTTCTTTTTCTTGACAAGTGAAGCCGAATTTGATGTAGTCCTCCGAATACTTGTGCTTGACATTTCTTCCTGTCATTGCCATTATAAACAAACTATACCACACCTGTAAAACAGCACATGTAGCACAGGATGAAAGACACAGCAACTGCTCAGCATGACGGCGGCAGCTACACTGATGCTCAAGAGCCTCAGACGGAAGTTACTGGCAACACAAAGCTGTTGCGTCCTAGGTGACGCTATGGATAACGCACCACATGCTTGTGAACATGGCATAAAGCAGCCTAATGGTGGTGCCTGCTCACGCCGTGTGACTTTGGACAATGTTCCTGTCGACCACCGAAAAAGTCACTTTGGACCACCAGTGTTCCTTGGACCACCAGTTGAGAACCACAGCCTTAAGGGATTGTGCTGTCTCTTTGACCCCATATTATTCTGGGAAACTTGCAGTTTGGCAGAATGGCCATCCAGCCAATCCAGGGGAACTAAGGGGACTGGTCCAACAGATAACTACTCACTCCAGACCACGACCACTATAAAGAAAGAAAGGGTCTCTTATGTGGCAGCAATAGAACTAGCAGTCACCTATACAAATGAGAGTGGTACAAAAGGAATGATTGGAAACCAGGGAGGGTATACCAGGGGCCGTTCCCGAGGACAAGGGCATAGGGGACTGCAGGGAGATCAAGTATACCCGTATCAAGCTGACACCTCTAAACAGCGGGGGGCGGGGGGGGGGAAGAGAGAGAGAGAGAGTTAACTGATGATGAGATTCGCCGACTAGCCTGGTGAACACTAATGCAGTACGGAGCTAACCGCACACAGTGGGATGGGGCACCCACACCTGATTTAATTAGAGAGGCTATGAGACTACAACATACTCGTAAGGGGTAGCCTGTGTAACCCCCCAGCGCACCATTACCACCACCACCACCTCGTTAGCATATAAGGAACAGCTGAAATTGGGAAATAATTCTACAGGTAGAAAGAGGTTAAACCCTAAGGATGCATTATGCACCCAGGCCCAAGGACCCAGATACAGGAGCTTCAGCAAACCCAGCCAGAGAGATGGCTCAGCAACATAGGGTGCAAAGGGGATGGAGCAGCTGGGTGAAGAAAGTGCTATGCTCCTGCCCTGCAAGCTGTTGTGAAGCCTCAAGGCATGAACAGGCTGGAAATCACTTCCCCTGCCATTCTAGAACTTAGCTGAGGGGCCGAAAGAGTTCCCCATGACAGCACCAAGTTGGGCTTTGGCCCATGCAGAGCTTGTCTCCTCCTGGCCAATGCTCTGGGCAGGAGGATCTTAAGCTTTTCTGGGGCACTAGCCTAGCCAGAGACAACGGGAGAAGGAAGGTACCTGCCAATGAACTGTGCTCTCCAACTAAAGGTTGGTTCTCAGACAGCATTGGGAACAGGTAGTGCCTTGCCAGGAGAGAGATGGTGGAGCAGAGAGGTGGAGGGAGGGAGGGTGGTAAAGAGACGAGCAGAGAGATAACAGTAAGAGGGGGAGCACATAAAAGACCTATAGGTGGGCAGCAGAGGTGACATGTTACTATGTTACTACCCACTGCCTTGCACCTGCCTGCACTCACCAGCTTCCACAACTTACAACACAAAACCAGTACCGTCTGGAAACAAGAGAGGGGACGAGGCCCTGCTAGTTGAGAGAAGGCATGCAGTGGGGGTTGCGCTGATGGACCAGCATGGGGAAGCAGCCAACCCTGTGCTGCATCTTTGACATACCACTAACCTTGCCTATGCACCCCATCATTGGCCACTAGACCACCCACATTCATCTCTGGTGGGTGAGTGGCTGCTGAGCCAGAAGCTGGCCAGTGGCAGGACCCTCTGCCCTGAACTGATGAGGGTCAGGGGAGACAATACGTTACAATGTGCCCATTTAAAAAAAAAAAAAAAGTAGGAACACAAGCTGGAGGGCTTAAATATTGGACTGTCTCTTTAAAAACAAGTCTGGTCACTCTACATATATGAATAAAAAGATTGACAAGCATACAAATAGTTTCATTGAACAGATTTGCAAGTTTACCTTCTGTAACTGTTTTATGATTTCTTCATCTCTGTTCAAGTATGTTTTATAAGATGTATAAACACCTGGAAGAAAAAAAAGGGCACAACAAAAAAACAACTAAGACATATATTTTTAGTAAAGAAAATACTAAGGCTTATGTTTTGATGATGATCAAGCATATTACCAGGTTTAGAATCCAAAGTCTTTAGGTTCTTGAGCTTTTTCACTTTCACTTGCTTTGGAACTTCACCTACCGAAATCAAATTAAAAACAACAACACCTTGAAAATCTTTCCTTTGGGTGCATGCACCAAAATACATACATTGTGTAAATACATGTGTTTATAAAACCTTATTTTTGTTTAGTACATTGCCTAATAACATAAAAAATATCAGAAATGTAGCTAAGCATTCCAACTAAACATATGCATGAAAATGTTATTATTAAACCTTGCAGACTTTTAATTGAACAAAAAGTGCTTTAAAATAAAAAAAAATTAAAATTCCTATTGGATAACTGTGATTAGCCTGGGGTATCACTCTAAATCAGTTGAAAAATGAAGTATTATTCCTGTAGCAAGAAGATTGCCTCCTCTATTCATCTTCCTTTGATTCTAATTGGGTGCATTCATTCACAATTTTGTTGATATTAAGGGTTGTCAAGCTTACTGAAATATAACTGGGGAGAGATCCACGGCCAGCATCTCTTTCCTACACAACTATTTTGTCCAGCCTAAGGGGATTTTAAAACTCTTAGAGTCATATTCCATCCCTCATTTCAAAAAAACTTCCCTAGGTCTGGTGAAGACAGTCCCTAGGCCAATAACAATAATTATACTCCAGAAGAAACACTACTTAATGCTTTCCCTTGAAAAATGGATTTCATACTGAAATATTCTGACCGAAGCTATTTCTGAATTCTTGGTCCACAGCAAAACATGGTATCAAAAGAAAAGGAGGATTAAGTGTAGACACTTAATATCACAAACAAATAATACTTTATGACCGTATCACCTGTTGGATGAAAATTTCTTTGACATTTCTGTCCACTTATCCTTCAGGTAGAAATTTTTATAAAAAGTCATGCAATTTTAAGCACTATAATGACTTAATTATGCAGGGTAATTGTGAAGCTATACCCCCATATTTTTATGGAAATATTTTTGAATATGCATAACTCAAATATGCTTTATGCAAAACAGGGCAAGCAGCCTTTCACTCAAGAACCTGTCATCCCCTGAATGTGTACATTCTATTTGTTGTATGTACAGGATGGACCTCCCTCATCCAGCACACTCGGGACCGGAGCAGTCTAGAACGAAGGGATTTACTGGACAAGAGGAGGTCCTTCCCAACATGATCTATGCTGCCCTGGCTAGGGCTCCAGTCTGGCTCCACTACTGCCTGCACAGCAGTGCCAGCCCACAGGCTGGAGCTTTGTGTCTAGTGCTGCCAGCCCCCAAGCTCTGCAGCCGGAGCTTTGAAGCTGCTGCTGCTACTGGCCCCTTACTACTGTCCAGCCACAGTGGCCGGAACTCCTTGCTGCTCCTCTACCCCACCCTCTGACATGGGGCTCCCGGCTGAGTTGCTGGCCCGCCCTGCTGCTCGTGCCCCACAGCCCGACCTCCCTATCCCTGGGCTCTGTGGTCCAGGAACATCTGTAGTTCTGCCAGACCACGGATGTTGCCAGACCCGAGAGTCTCATTTAAGGGAAGTACAACCTTTATCTTTCGCATATGCGAAGTTAGAAATACTAAGCAGAAACCTGTTTTAGTAATCTAAGTCTTCTAGTGAAAACTATTAGTGGAAATTAAGGAACTTAATGGCTTGGTCATTGTGTTTCTCCTGCAAGCCTAAAGTGTGGTTGGTCTTACAAAGACATGAGACCATGTTTCCTAGTGCTGAATTTGGTGTTTTTCCGGGGGTGGGGGAGTGGGTAGAGGAAGGAGAATTAAAAATTGGGCTCCCCACCCTGGGGAAATTTTATTTAAGGGATTGGAAGCAAAGAATGACGATATTCAACTGGCTTTTGAAACTGTGGACCCGCCTTAAGGGGAAACACAAGAACACCTAAAAAACAATCTGTATAGAGAGGGGTAGAGGAGCAATGCTAGGCTCAGACCAGAGAAAAAGAGCATCTCTGGCTTGGTAACAGCTGCACTTGAAATAAAAACTAGGGTGAGAAATATGATTTTTAACTTCTCTTACTATATTAAGGTTAGCTGGAATGCTTTGTTTTATTTTTACTCCTACTTTTTTATACTATATAAAGCACACTTATTTATTATTAACCCAGTAAAAAATAATTGGCCCCTTCCCCGTAACAACAGCTGTGCATATATCTCTTTCATTGACAAAGAAAGCAAGCTTCATGATCTTTCCATGTACAAAACTCTTATTCTCTATAAGATGGATTTATTTGCGGTTTTGGTCCCTTTTGATGGCTGGGCTCCTAGGTGCTGTCAAGTCACTGTAACTGAGTCCTCCCGGAGGTGAGCTGTTATCAGTGTCTGCACTGCTCTGCTATGGGCTAATACACAATCCCGTGCCATTGCTGAGGGAGACCAGAGCTCAGCAGGACTTGGTAGTGGGGCACCCCAGAGGGCAGACAGGCAGTCTCAGTGGTATGATCAGCATATTGGGTGACAGTCTCAACAGGATTTCTGTGATCCAACCCAAAAAATAATATTCTATGCACCTTTTAATGATGGATACTTTTAGGGCTTGTCCACAAAGGACATTAGTGTGCAGTAACCAGGATATGACTCTACAGCACACTAGCTCACTGTGCAGTAATGTTCCGTATGTACACTGCTACAGTGCTTTACTAGTTTTGTAGTACACTTCAAGGTATTTGTGTTTGTATTCTACTGGATCTAAAAGAAGCCAACATCAGAAATTAACTGAATTTCATGCGTGACCCATTAGCAAAAGTTATCAGCTATTATTTTCTTGTCAGGGATATGAAAACAGAATCATTTACGTTTTTAAAAAGATAAAAACATAGGCAGTAATGAGTATCATTACCCTCCTACCATGAAGACAAAAACCAGAATAGTTATATATATGTTAGATTAAATATCACCTTACAATATTTCCAAGAGTTGGGGTTTATTTAACACCCTTAAATTTCATGAAGAACACGAGAAACTCAATCTTGGAAACTGGCTCACAAAGCATTTAGATTAAGTTACTCCTTTATTAATCTCTAAGGGTATGTCTACACTACAAAGTTAATTCGAACTAACAGACGTTAGTTCGAATTAACTTTGATAGGCGCTACACTAGCGGAGCGCTTAGTTCGAACTAGGTAAACCTCATTTCATGAGGACTAACGCCTAGTTCGAACTTACTAGTTCGAACTAAAGGCTGTGTAGCCCTTTAGTTCGAACTAGTGGGAGGCTAGCCCTTCCCAGCTTGCCCTGCTGGCTACTCTGGCCTACACCAGGCAAACTCTACTGCCCCCCTCCCGGCCCCGGGAGCCCTTAAAGGGCCACGGGCTGGCTACACTGTTTGTGCCAGTTGCAAGGCTGCCAGCACCGTGCCAGCAGACCCTGCACCTGACACCCCATGAACCAGCCACCCGATGCCCCCCCAGCCCTCCCCCTCTTCCCATGACCAGCCTGGCGGTTCCCAGGAGCCTGCCCGGGGCCGCAAGAGGAGGGCGCCCGCGTGGTCTAGTGCGGAGATCGTGGACCTCATCCAGGTTTGGGGGGAAGCCTCCAATGTCCACGATCTCCACACTAGGCACAGGAAAGCGGCTGTCTACGGTCGCATGGCTGCCAGCCTGACCGCCAGAGGCCACCACCGCAGCAGGGAGCAGGTCCGCTGCAAAATAAAGGACCTGCGGCAGTCCTACTCCCGGGCCTGCCTGCCAGGGGCCGACCCGGAGACCTGCCCCCACTTTCTGGCTCTGGACCGCATCCTGGGGGCTCATGCCGTCCCTGCCCCCAGGGCGGTCATTGACCCCAGGGCGGAGGGACCACTCAGTGACACCGAGGAGGAGGAGACGGAGGACGCCGAGAGCCAGGAGCCTGCCAGCAGCATGCCCAGGACCCAGGACCCCCGAGGAACCCCACAGAACCGATCACCTGTGTTGTCAGAGGCTGGGGAGGCCTCCACATGTGAGTACCATCATGCTCCCCTTAGGTGTACGGGGGGCTGGGGGAAGAGGGAGCCCAGGGACCGTGCGCCTGGCCCTTGCCCACCATGGAGCAGCAGCTGGGTGTTATGCTGGGGCCCTGGCCTTGCAGAGGGGGGCTGGGTTTCACCCACCTGGGCCCCAGGGAGAACTGACCGCTGCTCTTGTTTCACCACAGCCGCAGCACCTGGGCCTGCAGGGCGCACCATCCCGCTTGCAGCAGCCACCCGTGCCCGGGCCAGCAGGAGAGCCAGGAACCAGGAGTACCACCAGCGGCGGCACCTCTGCTTCCTGGATCACCAGCTCCGCACCCAGGACCACTGGGTCCAGGAGGACCTTCGGCTGCGCCAGCGGAGCTTGGAGGCGCTGGAGGAGCAGGGCCGTGCCCTCAGAGGCCACCTCCAGAGCCTCCTCGACCGGTTCCCGCTTCCTCCTGCTCCTGCTCCCCCTGCTCCTGCTTCCTCCGCAGCCCCTGTTCCTCCTGCCCCAACCTCCACACCCAATCCCCCCTGACGCCCCCTCACCCGCAGTGTTGCAAGATGGGAGAGGCAGCCGGACCCCCACCCCTGAGCTTTCCTTTCCCTTCCTCCCTTCCACCCCCTTCCAGCTCCCTCGTCCCAGGTTTCCCCCTCCCCTCTCCCACCCTCACTCCTCCGTCCCTCCACCCCACTTATGTTAAATAAAGAGATGTTGTTTGCCAAAACAGGTGTCTTTATTTGACATTAGGAAGGGTGGTTAGGAAGGGGAAAGGGGAAGGTGGGGAGGGTGGAAGAAGGTCCCAGTGGGGCATGCAGGGAGAGTTCAGTCCTCCTCCTCCTCCACCAGGAAGCTCTCCCGCAGGGCTTCCCGGATCCGGACAGCCCCCCGGTGGGCTTCCCGGACAGCGGCGGTGTGGGGCTGAGTGTAGTGGCCAGCCATGCGGTCAGCCTCAGCCATCCAGGCTGGCAGGAAAGCCTGCCTCTTTCTCTCACACAAATTGTGCAGCACAGAACATGCTGCCACTACAGGAGGTATATTGTGCTCGGCGAGGTCCAGTTGAGTGAGGAGGCATCAAAAGCGGGCTTTCAGTCGCCCGAAGGCCCCCTCCACCACTATGTGGGCCCTGGTAAGCCTGGCATTGAAGGCCTGGCGGGAGGGATTGAGGTGCCCCGTGTAGGGCTTCATCAGCCACGGCTGTAGGGGGTAGGCGGCATCCTCCACCAGGCAGACGGGCATGTCCACGTCCCCGACCCTGATGTGGCGGTCGGGGAAGAAGGTCCTGGCGTGCAGCCTCTGGCACATGGAGGAGTTGCGGTACACCCGTGTGTCGTGTGCCTTGCCGGACCAGCCCACATTAATGTCCGTGAACTGTCCCCGGTGGTCACACACGGCCTGCAGGATCACGGAGAAGTACCCCTTGCGGTTGACGTACCGGGAGGCCTGGTGTTCCAGGGCACGGATGGGGATGTGCGTCCCGTTGATGGCCACCCTGCGGAGCAGCACCCGGTTAATGGCCCTGACCACCTGGGGAGAGACACAGCAAAGCGCGAATCAGTGGGGCGCCCGGAGGGCTGGGAGTGTTCGTGCCCTGGCAGTGCCCCGTGCCCCACTCCCGGAAGCAACCCCCCCGGGCGGCGTGTAGTATGGCCGGGAGAGACCGGTGCAGGGCACTTTCACCTCCTCCCTCCCCCCCTTTTTTCCTGGGGAGGCCCATCCCCTCCTTGCATCCCTCCTCCCCCCCTGGTCCAGTGGCCGATGAGTGCCGTACCTGCATGAGCACTGCTCCGACGGTGGATCTCCCCACACCGAACTGGTTCCCGACGGATCGGTAGCTGTCTGGCGTGGAGAGCTTCCAGAGGGCAATGGCCACGCACTTCTGGAGGGGGATGGCGGGCCTCATGTGAGTGTCCCTTCTGCGCAGGGCAGGGGCGAGCCACTCGCAGAGCTCCATGAAGGTGTCCCTCCTCATCCTGAAATTCTGGGTCCACTATTGGTCTTCCCAGCGGTCCAGGACGATGCGGTCCCACCAGTCGCTGCTGGTGTCCAGACGCCAGATGCGGTGGGGCACGCCGGCGTCCGGGCGCCGCTGCGGCTCCTCCATGGCCCCCAGGGCGGCCAGGCGGAGAGGCAGGGGGCTGACGTGCACCAGGCAACCTCCAGCCATTGCTGGCAGGCTTGCAGCAGCAAGTCCAGAAAGTGCACCAGAAGGTGCAGGGCGAGCTCTGTCTCCATGTTGCCACCTGCGGCGGCGGCCCCGAAGGGAAGCACCAACACAGACGGGCACAGAGACCAACGCTTTGCTGTCCCTCGGCGAGGTAGGCAAGCAAGCGGAAAAGCTGAGAACTGGCTGTCCAGGGGGGTCCCTTTAAGCACAAGCCTCAGATAGCCTCAGACAGCAGCCACACAACGCAACTACTGACCTGATGCCCTGCCAGAACTGGTTTCAGGTGCCCTTAAATGCCCCCCTGCGTCCAATCAGTGTGGACGCACTAGTTCGAATTAGCAAAACGCTAATTCGAACTAGTTTTTAGGTCTAGCTGCGCTAGTTCGAATTAGCTTAGTTCGAATTAACTAATTCGAACTAAGTTAGTTCGAATTAGTGCTGTAGTGTAGACATACCCCAAGGCTTTACTAAAGGCAAAAAAGGCAAGATTTTTTTTTAAAACACATTTGGAGGCAGAGTAGTAGAGCTTACGTTTTACCTGGAAGTTTAATCTCTCCTATTCGGACAATATGTGGCCAGTGCTGAAGTGTTTTAGCAAAAAAAGGGTTCGTCACTCCTAAAATGACAGAAGGCCTAGAAAAATAAAGAACAGAAATTCTTCAGTCAAGAGAGCAACAGTTTGTACCACTAAAATATAGATATCAAGGACTATTCTAACTTGAAACGATTCTTAAGAGTTAGCAATTAATACGAACACAAAGAAATAATTACCCGTATGAAACATTTATTTAAAACATATTTCCCAAAATCTCAGCTTTCAAAGGACAGCATGCAGATCATATACATCATAGACTAAGTATGCTTCCCCTTGCTCCTCCTCACCTCTGGCTGTGTTCCAAGTCCTACCTCCTGCCACATCCCCATTTTCTTCTGGTGCCCTGTCTGGCCCCGTTCCCAGCCGTGGCACGGTTCCATACCCAGCTGGGAGTCCAACACCAGCCCACATCATGGCCCAGCTGCAACTCTACTCCCAGCCCCTTGCCAGTGTAATACTGACAGGCAGAACTGAACCTAAAACCTATGGAAGCTTAGTGAATGAGCCTTTGCCACTTAAGCTAAAAGCTAGCTGGCTTTCAACTAGGTCTGTAGAGCACATTCTTTGTTCTCTCTCTATGTAAGTGATCCAAGTGCCACTAGATGGCTCAATACACCATACCCAGTATGTGTGTGGGTTATACCAGTGCCCAGCTTCCATCTATTCCTGAAATGAGGCAGAGACTGGGGGCAAGGTTGGGAGTGGAGTTGCACCTGGCCCCAGGTCCAGCACAACCTGGCTGTTACCCCAGTCCTGACCCCAGCCTCAGCCACTAGGACTGGCCCCACTCCTCGCCCTAGCTATGAAGCACATACAGGGGTAAATTGGGGGCATGTCTCAAAAGTTTGAGGACTGCTGCCTTAAGAAGAAAGCAGACAGTAAATATTATCTGGATTAAGGCTAGAAATAAGAGTGAACTGTCTCAAGTTGTTTTTTAGCTGAAATCATTTTTGGCAATGACAATTTGTTTATTAAAGGACACAGAAAGTAAATTCTTAAAGGGTTCATTGCCAATACCTGCCTGCCCAAGTTGGAGCCAACCAACAGGGATCAAAGCTCCCTTGAGTGCTCCAATGACCGTCACGGGCGGTAAGAAGGAACTGAGGTGGGGGAGCACTGGCAGGGGTACTTATGCCTCGCCATAGCGGCGTCACTCTAGCGGGCGCCCTGCCAGCACTACGGGTACCGCTAGGGAAAACGCTCCGGAAGACGCGGTGCACGCGGTGCGCACATCTAATCTGAATGGACATGAGAAACCACCAGAAGAAGAAGAATTTCAAGTAATTCCAACAGTAGGCATAATCTTATTTAAAGTATACTCTGTAATAAAACAGCTTTTCTGCCGCCAAGTATCATGTTCTACACACTCTAGGCTAAGTTCTCCTCAGTTGCACTGGTACAACCCTAGAGAATCTATGGAGTTTAACTGCCTTTACATAGATATAACACCTATTTCATCTTGTGTGTATCTAAATGCCAAATGGCTACTTCAAGCTTTTTCTTATGACAAAGAGTTGTTTAAAAACTTGTGTCAGCCCATACACTTCATCAAATGACCTACAGTTCTTCCAGATGACCCAAAAGTTTAAGAGGTAAGAAACGTATTAGATCATCTGGCCTATTTCCCTTATGATGCAAGCTTGTTTGCCATTAGAAAATACTGTATTTTCTAAAATTAAACTGAAGTTGTCTCAGATCTTGGGAGAGAATTTCACAGTTCAATGTATTTCACTGTAAGTAATTTTTCCTTTTTAGTTTGTACTATTGTTATAGATCTGCCAGTCCCAGTAAAGAGGAGAGACAAGGTAAATAAGACAATATCTAAAGTTGCACCAACTTTTGTTGGTTAAAGAGACTAGTTTTCAAGCAACACTAGTTTTCAGGTCTGGGAAAGGTAATCTGAGTGTCACAACTAAATACAATATGGAACAAATTGTTCATCATGTGTTAACTCCTTATGGTTAAATGAGCAACTGTCTACTCCAGTCACAGGGCAAAGATTACTGTAATGAAACATAACTGGTGGGGCTCTATTAAGTCCATTATTTTCAGGGTCTAGCCAAGTCATTAATTTAAGCTCCCAGGCTTCACTTTTGAAGGTGTTCGTGCAGGTTTCCTTTGAGGACTGTGAGGTCAGATGTGGAGTGATAATTTTTTCACAGTGTACTTTTGTCTTATTTTTTAAATGAGCTCACACATTAAAATAAGACAAAAAATCCCATCATAAAAAGATCACCCTCATGCTTTAGTACTGCATGGAAACTACTGTCAAAATTCACCGTCTTTAGAACAAAGGTGTCTCAGAAATAAAGGTCATTTTCCAGTATCTAAAATTTTTAATGAAGAAAAGCAGAAAGATGCATTTTTCACTCCTGTGTATGAAAACAGCTATAATTTTTGAACATGGGTCACTAAAGTTCAGCCAAACACTACTCTGGATTCCATGTAACTGGTTATTCAATTTGTAATTTACTTGCTAAACGTAACTAAACCACAAATGTAGTGCCCAGGTTCGGATGCTTTTCCATTACCATATTCTCTGAGAAGGATTTAAAAAAAAAAAAAAATTCAGCAAGTCATGCTTTAAAGGAATCTTGTTCAGAAAATGATCAGTAAATCTAATGGAAATAATCACTGATTAAGCTGTAATAATTCAGTAAAATATTTATTTTGAATACAAGTATATGGTCTAGTTAACAACATTTGGATATATATCCTAAGTGCCACAATTAGGTCTAAGAAAAATTATGAAAATTCAAGATCTCAATCATATTTCCCAAATTAATACAAAAATCCACAAATATGACTGGTACATTCATACAAGTTCTCTGAGGAAGCACACATTTTTTTCTTAAGATCCATCTACACTGGAAAATTAAATGGAATAGATGCTGTGAATCAATAGGTATTCCAGGATAGATCCTAAAATGGATGCTCTATTCCAAAATGTGTAATTTTATATGCAGTCATTATTTTGGAAAAGAGTGACTTCTTTCCCCGAATACATCATCTTCATGAACTATTCTGGAATACCTAGCTCTGTCTTAGATATTCTGGTCAGTTCCCCATGTAGATAAGCCCTTACTGAAGAGCAAAGCATCTGTTTTCATTCAGGATTCAACTCTTTCACCAATCTGACTTCAAGTGTGATTCTAAATATGAGATGATTAGGATACCACCACATATTTCAGATCATCTTCTCTCTCTTAACTAGCTGGAATAACTATAATTAAAGCAGAATCATGTACATGTAAGAATGGAAGGCATTCCGGATGCAAAACCCAGTACACCTAAACCACCTTGACAGCTGTTTGTACAGCCGCAACCTCCCTTGGAAGCCCATTTCAGAACTTAATTACCCTAAAGTTAAAACATTTCTCCTGATTAATTAAGGCTATGTCTGCACAGCAGAGCTTTTCCAGGATACTGGAGGTATCTCGGAAAAGCTCTGCCGAGTCCAAGGAACGCATCTGCTTTTCTGAAAAAAATTCCAGAAAAGCAGACAAATTTTTTCGGCATCCCTGTAAACCTCGTTCTACGAGGAAGAAGGGATGTTCCAAAAGACTTTTTTTCCCCTGACATTTGGCCCCGTGTAGATGGGCCAAATGTCGAAAAGCCTCTTTCAGAAGACAAGCGGAAAAAGATACACAAATTGCGGTTCACAATTTGCATATCTTTTTCATACTTTTCTTAGTAGAGTAGACATAGCCCAAGTCTCTCTAGATGCAGATGAAACCTGTTACTTCTTGTCCTATCTTTAAGAGGCATGAAGAACAATGGACCATTATCCTCTTTATAACAGTCTTAACATACCTCAAGACTGATCAGGTTCCACCGCCCAATCAGTTGTCAGTTATCAAGACAAAGCATGCTCAGATTTGCTTTAGGTTTATAAATCATAGCTTATAAAGACAAGTTAAAAAGTCTTTATCATATTCATTGGTCCCTTCAGGACTCTCTCCAATCTGTCGTGATCATTCTTAGAGAGCAGGGCCTAAAAATGAACAAAACTCTTCAGCTTGAATCTGGCCAGGTCTCACATACAACACTGCTATTAATAAACCCAGAAGGGTATTGGCCTCTCTCACAACTGCATCACACTGTTAACTCATATTGCATTTGTGATCCAATATAACAGCCAGAGCCTTTTCAGCACTACTAATGCCTAGCGAGTTAACTATTTAATACAAAATGAGAGAGAACTATAGCTTACTATGTTACAACACCAAAAAGAAGGGGGTTTCTTTCCAAAGTGTCCAAAACCGAAGTCTCAGAAAGTGAGCTTTATTCTTTAAAAGCGGCGAGGAGTCCTGTGGCACCTTATAGACTAACCGAAGTGTTGGAGCATAAGCTTTCGTGGGCAAAGACCCACTTCGTCAGATGCATTTATTCTTTAGTTTCCACTTTAAAACACTGTTATGGAGCAAGAATGACCTGATCATTAACTTTTACATCTGTAATCCATGTTACTTACGGGGCTTGTGTACGAGTGGTATATTCTTTGAATTCACTATCATGTATAGTGAAATAGGGCCTAAAATCACTGCAGTACTTCAAAGGTGAAATGCAACTGTGGAGCAGAAACATAGATGGTTAAATTAAGTATATGCATAAAGATACTTCACATAAAGAGACACTAAAAAATGTCAAATTTCTAGAGCTTCATTGGATGCTATTCAATATTCCTTTCAGATCAACAGAACTTAACTGTAAGGACACTCTATTATATTTACCTAACAAGTGCCAGAACAGTTTCTGAAGATTCAGAAGGTGATGGTGCCATAACAACCACTGGTTCTCCTAACAACACTAGTTCCCAAAGCATCTGAATGTGAAAGAACACTGGACAGAAGCATCTGAAAACAGATTTATAGAAGTATACAGACACTTTTCAATATATTTATCACCAGAATAAATACAAATTACAGTTAAAAGGACACAACTAGATAAAGGACATTTGAAAACTACAGTGAATATTTTCCTGTTTTCCCTGTTAGAATAGTTTTCACATAAATAAATATCCAATTACATAGACTTTGCTACTTACTGTAGTTACTTTCAACCAGTATTAAATATGCTTTCCTTTAGTCATCTTAATAAAAACAATGCTTTAACAACTATTTGCAATGATGCTGTTAAAATTAGTTGGTTAACTAGAGCATCATGTTTCATAAAGCTCCCACTGGCCTCAGAATAATTTGCGAGCATTCAATACGACTAAAAAAGTCTGGTCAAATTTTTACCTGAAAAGATCCACTTCATGAACAGTAGGTAAAGCAATCGAGATTTGTGTGTCTGCCTAAAACGCAGAAATTAACTATTTAGTCAGTATAACACAATTAAAAGTATTGAATAAAAGTTGCCCTCTAATGGACCAAACATGGTAACACAGGACATGTACTATGTCATATCCATATTAGTTCTTTACCTGTGCTAATGATAAAGTAAGGATATCAGTTACGCTTGCAGCAATTGTACAGAAGTCTGCCTCAGCCTGAGAATGATACCAAATGATTAAGACATTTCAGTCCATGATATAATTTTAAGGAGAAAATAAAAGCAGACAAGTGGTTTATCATATCCATGGCTTGTATGACCAAACATGGAACTTTTAGGGGGCTGTCCCCTGCATAGTAATTTTTGAGTCAGCTTCTCAGTAGCCAAATACTGAGGAAGCTACACTCCATCCACCTCCATCCTGAAATCCAAGTGAAGAATTTATAGGTATTTAAAGAAATGTTGTTCCAGAGGCTACAATTGCTGGTGAGTAGTTTTCAGGGGAAGTTTAAGGCAATGATTTTGTCTTTAAGCCTTAAATGGCTTATTGCTTGGTAACCTTACTTTATGGGTGCCAACTGTAATGGTATCAACTAAGCTGCTTGAACTAACAGTCTTCTGAAGCTTTAGGTTTCAACCAGTAAGGGGTTATGCCCCCAGTTGCTTAGCATCTCTCAGTACCTTAAATGTTATACTTCTGTGGCGCTCAGTCCTGATGCCAACAGACCGAATACAAGCATCCAGATCACAACAGGACTTGTTCTTTCTGAAAAGTAACCCCACCACTCTCCCAGTCCCAAATGTTACCCATATCCTCTGCCAATATGTCAGTCTGCTGAGATTCCCAGAATAGTGAGTTACAATGTTACACCCCTCTCCCCTGTCAACCTGAGCAAATTAGAGTTTTGCTAATGTGGCAGCTCTCTGCCAACAACCTGTGTGCCTTACCAGCAACTTCTTCAGTCCAACCCTTGCTGGTAATAAATAGTGAACAACCCTCTCCTAGAACACTCAGAAGTAATTGAGTTAATTGCTCCTTTAATTAGACAATACAATGCATCTTGTTAACGTCAATCCCCAGATAAATTCTTATTTCAATCACAGAACTAAATTGCTTTATAGAAAAATTAAAACAAGTTTATTAAACAAGAAGTCATAGATTTAAATCCTCCTATGTATAAGAAGTAGATAGTCATGATTACAAACAACAGGAAGGGTACACTTTTAAAAGTACACAAGAACTGAAATACTATGTCAGACCAGAGGTCCATATAGTCCAGTATGCTGTCTCCCAACAGAGGCCAATGCCAGGTACTTCAGAGGGAATGAGCAGAATAGTGATCCATTGTCTGTCACTCATTTTCAACTTCTGGCCAAGAGAGGTAGGGACACCATTCCTGCACATCCTGGCTCATAGCTATTAATGGATCTTTCCTCCATTAACTTATCTAATTCTGTTTTGAACCCTGCTACAGTCTTGGCTTCCACAACATCTTCTGGCAAAGCATTCCACAAGTTGACTCTATAACTCAAGAAAGTTATAACCCTTGCCTAAGTATGTTTTTCACCTATATTTAGTTCCAGTTAGGGATGCAATAGTGGGGGGGAAGTAAGGGTCGGGCGGAACGGGGCTAGCCGTGGGATATCGGGGGAGGGAGTGAACCGGCTGGGAGGGGGCGGGGCTCGGCGGGAGTAAGGGGGGGCGGGAAGCGCAGCTGGGGGGTATCGGGGGCCGCGAGGGTGGCCAGGAGGAAGGGAGGTAGTGCAAAAGCTTATAGGTTAATGCTATAGACTTTACACATTTCCCTCTCCCCCACCCCACCCGTAAATTTTTTAGCAGGCTGGCCAGGAGCCTGGCTCAATCCAGGCTTGTGATGGGTCCGGATCCCCTCTCCCAGACAGGAGCTGCTACCTCTTTATTAGAGGTAGCAGCACAGGGTGACAGGCAGCCAGTCTGCAAGGGGAGCTGGTTTTTAAACTCCAGCACAAAATGGCAGGGTGCTCCTCGGGAGTGAGGCTGGAGTGCACTGGCTGCCAGCCCCACCCCTGGGGACTACAGAATAGTCAACTAACCAATAAGAATTCATGAGGTTACTCGACTATCAATTAACCAATATTTAACATCCTTAGTCCCAGTGACTTCAATCCTTTGATTAAAGGACCCAGGGTATCTCTACACTGCCACCCTAGTTTGAACTAGGGTGGCTAAGGTAGGCATTCGAAGTTGCAAATGAAGCCCGGGATTTAAATATCCCGGCCTTCATTTGCATCTTGCCGGGCGCCGCCATTTTTAAATCCCCATTAGTGCTGACTCCGCGCCCGCGGCTACATGCGGCACGGAGTAGGTAGTTCGAATTAGGCTCTCTAATTCGAACTACCTCTACACCTCGTTCCACGTGGAGTAACGGTAGTGCTACAGCCCCATGGTGGGACAGCGGGGCAGAGGGGGCTGGAGTGCCAACGCAGGCTCTCCAATGCTGGGGAGGAGCCGCAAGCCTCGGGGGCCAGATCCAGGCAAGTGCGGGGCTGCAGGTTCCCCACCCCTGCACTAAAGCATTCCTTTGTGCTTTTCACAGGGAATACGTTACATCAATAGTGGGGAACCTGTGGTCCACGAGCTATATGAGGTCTATTGGGGATCTATTTATGGCCCATGAGACATTTTGTTTACCATTGCCCACTAGGGCTGCCAGATGGCTGAAACAAAAATACTAACCCAAAAAAAAACACCGGGAAAAAATTTTGTTGAAGGAAAAAAGAAAGTGGGAGGGGGGACAAAGTTATTGAGCAAAAAGGCTCCAAGAACCTGGATCACTGCTAGGGATTAACAGATAGTCATTTAAAAAAGAAGAAGGAAAAAAAAAAAACTGGACACGCTTCATATGGGCGGGGGGAAGGGAACAGTGCTGGCCGGGAAGGGAGGGGCCTGGGAACAGCTAATGGGGCAGGCCGGAGGAGATGGGGGGGGCAACGGGAAGTAGGGCTGGTCGTGGGGGGAAGGAAGGGTCGGGCGGAACGGGGTTGGCCGTGGGATATCAGGCGAGGGGGGGAACCGGCTGGGAGGGGGCGGGGCTGGGCGGGGGTAAGGGGGGGCGGGAAGCGCAGCTAGGGGGGTTCAGGGGCCGCGAGGGTGGCCAGGAGGAAGGGGGAGTGGGAAGCACAGCTGATGGGGGTGCGGCGGCACTGGCCGAGAGGAAGGGGGGGTGGGAAGCAGAGCTGGTGGGGGAGGGAGGTGTGCAGCGGCGCTGGGTGGGGGAGATCAGGAAGAGGAACGGGCAGGCAGGAAGCAGAGCTGGGGAAAGAGGGGTAGGGGTCTGGCTGGGGAAGATCAGGAGGGGAAGTGGGAGAGAACCGGCCGGCCAGGAAGGGGGGGGGGTGGTGAGCAAATTGGCCGGCGGGGAGCGGGACTGACCTGGACACTTGCTTCCTGCCCTGCGCAGGCTCCCGGCGACGCACTAGCAAGGAGGAGGCTTCCCCTCCTCCTCACACTCAATGGACTGAGGCCTCCCGGCAGCAATCGCAGCCCCACCTCCCTGCTGGGACTCCCAGCCACTCCCCCCGCCCACACTAGAATTCCGTGCGATGTGCCACCAAAAAAAATCAGAAAATACCGGACACTGCGAATGTCTGGTATTTTCTGATTTTTTTTACTGGACAGAGCACGCAAATACCAGACTGTCCGGTACAATACCGGACACCTGGCAACCCTATTGCCCACATGCAGGGTTGCTGGATTCTGCTGGTTTCCATCCATGTAGTTTCTTTTTCCTAATAGGGATATAAAATCCCATTTAATCAGTTAACCAATTAAACAGGATCCTGCAGGCAGGGGGACTGCTCGGGCTGGGCCAGCTGCATTGCACCATGGGCAGGTAGGTGCACCAGCCTGACCCAGCTGATGATTAACCAGTAACATCCCTATTTCCTACCTATGTTACTAAAGTGACACACACACAACATGAGCACATGAAGGAAGGTGCATGCTGATTGGTGCATGCTGGGTGGGGTTGCGACTTCTTTGGAGGATAGGGACATAATTCAAAATGACCTTAGCAAGTTAGAGAAATGGTCAGAGGTAAACAGGATGAGGTTTAATAAAGAGAAATGCAAAGTGCTCCACTTAGGAAGGAACAATCAGTTCCATACATACAAGATGGGAAGCGACTGTCTAGGAAGGAGCATGGCGGAAAGGGATCTAGGGGTCATAGTGGACCACAAGTTGAATATGAGTCAACAGTGTGATGCTGTTGCCAAAAAAGCAAATATGATTCTAGGTTGTATCAACAGGTGTGTTGTAAGCAAAACTCGTGAAGTCATTCTGCCGCTCTACTCTGCACTAGTTAGGCCTCAGCTGGAGTACTGTGTCCAGTTCTGGGCGCCACATTTCAAGAAAGATGTGGAGAAATTGGAAAGGGTATAGAGAAGAGCGACAAGAATGATTAAAGGTCTAGAGAACATGACCTATGAAGCCAGGCTTCATGAACTGGGCTTGTTTAGTTTGGAAAAAAGAAGATTAAGGGGGGACATGATAGCGGTTTTCAAATATCTAAAAGGGTGTCACAAGGAGGAAGGAGAAAATTTGTTCCTCTTGGTTTCTGAGGACAGGACAAGGAGTAATGGGCTTAAAGTGCAGCAGGGGAGGTTTAGATTGGACATTAGGAAAAAATTCCTAACTGTCAGGGTGGTCAAATATTGGAATAAATTGCCAAGGGAGGTGGTGGAATCTCCCTCTCTGTAGATATTTAAGAACAGGTTAGATAGACATCTGTCAGGGATGGTGTAGGTGGAGCTTGGTCCTGCCTTGAGGGCAGGGGGCTGGACTCGATGACCTCTTGAGGTCCCTTCCAGTCCTATTATTCTATGATTCTATGATTGCGCCCATTGCCTGTAAGAGCCATACACGCCCTTGGCATCCAATCAAAGCACTGCTACAGTTCAATCATCACATCCCACAAATTCTAGGTATACAAGTGCAGTTAGCAAAACTGCCCTACTTAAAGAGACCGTTTTGGTTATGACAAACTTGCGGCCCACTGAGATGAAGGAGGGCCACTCGTGCAGCCCACTCACTAGTCTAGATTGCCCATCGCTTCATTACACTGTGCTCCAGTATCTGTATCAACTTGCAGTTTGTGATCTAGATGCCTGATATGTTCAGCCTTCAGTAATTGGGTGCCTAACTATCTATCATCAATACTGCTTGTAACTGTATGACAGCACAGTCATTTTGATTTTTATAATCTCTCTCTCTCCAAATATAAAAAAAGATTTCCTGCAGGACAACAGAACAATGTCATCACGTCATCTGCGTCCACAGGAGCCAAGCCCCACCCACTTCCAGCCTGGTCCTCCTCAGGGGCTACGCTGTGGCCCTGGCCCAGCCCTCTCCCCCCCCTCCCCCCGCCGTCCCCAGAGGCCGGGGGCAAGAGAGGGGATAGAGCCAGGGCTTGAGAAGCCTTGTCATCCCAGGGTGGGGGGTGAGGGGCAGGCAGAGGAGAGCTCATTACATTTTGTACAGTCAAAGAAGCCATCTCAAATTGCTTTCACTTTTTCCCCCACACAGAGAGACAAACACCTACAGGATCTAAATAGAGCATTCAGGAAACTGAAATACCCACCCGGAGAAGTGAAAAGGAGAAAAAAAAAAAAAAAAAAAAAAAAAAAGAATCTATAGAGCCAAAAAAATACCCAGACATGAACTACTTCAAGACAGGCCAAAAAGGGAAAACAATAGAATTCCACTTGTCATTACCTACAGTCCACAACTTAAATCTCTCCAATGCATTATCAATAATCTACAACTTATCTTGGAAAATGATTCCTCACTCTCAGAGGCCTTGTGGGAAAGGCCAATCCTTGCTTACAGAGAATCTCCTAACCTCAGACAAATTCTTTCCAGTAACCACGCAACAAACCTCCATCATAATCACCCAGGAACCTACCCCTGCAATCAGCCCCGGTGCCAACTCCGCTCACACATCTACACCAGCCTTTTCATCACTGGACCCAACTACATCAGCTTCCAAATCAGAGGCTCATTTAACTACACATCCACGAATGTGGTCTATGCCATCAAATGACAACAATGCTCCACTGCTATGTATATTGGCCAAACTGGACAGTCTCTACGGGAAAGAATTAATGGACACAAATCAGATATCTGAAAAGGCAACACACAAAAACCTGTAGGAGAACACTTTAATCTACCTGGACACTCATTAATGGATCTCCAAGTCGCCATTTTGTTTCAGGCAAATTCCACAGGCCAAATATATAGAGAAGGATTGGAACTTAACTTAGTTTACAAGTTTAATTCTTATGCAAATGGTATGAATAAGGACATCAGCTGGCTTGCACATTACCTTCCACATCCTATAACTTAACCTACCAACCAAACAATGGAGGTGCTAATGGTTCTTATCACCCTCTTGTAACTATTTAGTCTTTAAGGTGCTACTAGACTATTTGTTGTTTTGTAAGTCTTCCCTGTTACGGACTAACTAGGCGACTCCTCTGAAGCTTATCTACTCACCGTCTCTTTTTCTTCTTCCTTCCCTCCTTTTTTCCCCCGCTCCTTTTCCTTCTCCCCTCTCCCCTTCCCTTATTTATTCTTGGATCTCGACTTCTAACATTCCTGTCATCTAAAGAAGTGGGCTGTGCCCACAAAAGCTCATGATACCATCTACATGTTTTGTTAGTCTTTAAGGTGCTACTAGTCTAAAGTTGCCGATGACTTGGCACTTCTTTCTCACACTCATCGGCATATGCAAGATAAAACAGATAAATTAAATAAATATAGCTCACAAGTTGGCCTTAAGATAAACCCGAAGTCAGAAGTCATGACTCTGAACACTATAACACAAACCCCCATCAAGATCAACAACAATGATCTTCCCTTTACTGATAGATTTGTATATTTGGGTAGTATCATCACCCCAGATGGTGGAAGTAAGTAAGACATTCAGAATAGACTGAGTAAAGCACGAAATGCCTTTATCAGTATGAATAACATCTGGAAATCCTCAAAGTACAGCGTGCGCACTAACCTGAAACTATACAACAGCTGTGTTCTTCCAGTGCTTCTCTATGGAGCAGAATGTTGGCGCATGATACAACGAGACCTTACTAAATTGTCTACATTCCATACCAAGAATCTTAGAAGAATAATCAGGATATTTTGGCCAAATAAAATTTCCAACGAAGACCTACTGTCTCAGTGTAAACAAGAAGACATGGCCACTATAATTATGAAAAGACGCTGGCGATGGATAGATCATGTGTTACGAAGAGAAGACGGATCTATTACGAAAATTGCACTCCACTGGAAACCAGATGGGAAGAGAAAGAGAGGAAGACCAAAAACAACCTGGCGCCGAACGGTAGAACAAGAATTAAAAGACCATCATCACACTTGGGGAACAACAGGCGCTTTGGCCTGCGACCGACAGAAGTGGAAGGACTTTGTTGCTGCCCTATGCGCCATTGGCGTAACGGGCAGTAAGTAAGTAAGTAGTCTAAAGTTTTTCCTGCTTTCACTTATTAATCCAAAAAAGCCAGAATACTGATATGTTGGGTCTATCAGCATCAAAATGATACAATTTGCACATCTAGAATACAGCAAGATATGAATACATTAAAACAGAAAGATATAGGCTTTTTCTCACTGGTCTGTAGCATAAAAATATCTGATATCTACCTGGTGTGTGAACTGTATTATTTGGGTTGTTCCAGGCTTGTCATGACATGTTGGAATCCGTACCTTGAAAGAAAAAGAATAAGTAATTAGTTCTCCTTATACCCAATTCAATTTAAGCTTAGAATACGAAGTAGGGGACAACATGTTAAGATTGCCTGACATATCCTATTAGCTGCTTATATTCTTTTTAGATGCTTATAACCATCTTTTTAGCTGCTTATAACCTTTCCAAATTTTAGCTATTTGGCCTGAAGTTTTCCATGCAATCTATCTGCCTCAGGTTGAACTTTTTGGAAAAAAATTAATAAGAGTGTACCACTTCAGGGCAATAATTATTTCCTCCTGACAATACTGAAAATCTAGCTAGAGACCAGAGATCATGGCTACAAGAATTATATTAATATTAAATTGCTAAACATTTTTTAAAATAAGAGCATAATTGTTTTAATAAGGATTTTTTATATTAAAATGAAAGTTTCAACTTGTCTCTAGTAAAACAGAAAAACGCGAGTGCTCAGAATCTGAGACATTTTAGAAGTTAGAAAGAAATATTATAAATAGATTTTATACTTTTCAGTTTAAAATGGCAGTTACCACTTAGAATAGGTCTCCCAAAACCTCAGACTCCTTCATACACACTGAAACAGCTAGCAATTGCCAAAGCATAGCGGGGGCAAAGAAGCCAAGATACAGCTGAAAATGTCAGCAGCAGCCTTCCTCACTTTCCAACTAACCAAGTGTCAAAAAAGTCATTACAAGGAAACAGAATGGTCTCATATCTGAGAATTAAATATTGAGAATTCAGAAAAACAGAAAAGATCTCAAAACAAGGAAGATCTAACACTTGCCAATCAGAAGTTAAAATAAAAACAGGACTCTGCTTTACTAGTAAAAATAGGTTATTCTTCCAGAATAGACTCACATAGATCTCCATCTTTGGGAATGCACAGGCTTCTGGCCACAAGCCTAGACTCATTTGCTAACAGTAATTCTGAAGTCAAACTCGTCATCCATGAAATCCATTCAAGGCTATGAAGGAATGTAGCTCCCAAATATTTCATCTCCTCTCCCCATCCAATTACTATAGTTGTTTATGGCTTAATTTAATATGTACTAGCTTTTTATTTTTTTCCCCCCAATATTAATGCTAGTAATAGTTTTTAAGCTGCTTAATGTCCTGGACTTCCAGGCCCCACATACTGACTGACTTGGAAATTATTTGTAAAATAATGTAAAATTACTAGGACAAGCCAGATTTTCCTCTAAATTGACATCAATTTATCTCCACTGACTTGAATGGTGTTACATTCATGTAGTAGAAAATTTACCCCTAAATATTTTCACATTTTCTTTAATGTACCAGTATCTGTTGGCACATCAATGGAATCACTATGAAACCTTCTGGGAAAGTATACTCTGGAGGAAAGGTGGAAAAGCGGTTAGCTAGCTGCTGAGGATTGGAATTTTGTTCTGGAACATTTGTTTTGAACCTCTATATAAAATCTTAGTGACAGAGCAGATATTTATAAATTGTACTTATGTTTTCAAAGGACTCCAGGAAATTTAAACTGGATTCTCCCAATCTTAACTCTCAAAACAAGGCAGAATACATTGAATATATACAGTAAATAGGGGAGGGGGAAATGTGGTAAAATGACACAGATTTACCTTCATTACAATGCCCATAATAGGCAAATTTAGTGTTTTCCCTGGGACTGGTGTTGGCCAATGATCAACATCACTACAAACTGAAAAACAGAGCCAAAGAGGTCAAGTTTGTTGCGTGTCTAGTTTATATACGCTCTACTTCAAGAAATGCAAATTACTTTGACACATATTAAAAATGTAAGTCTTAAATTAACATTTGTTCCCAACACCATCACTCCCCTGAGATTTTTTTCACTTAGTCATCTACTTTGCTTCATATTCTGAAGACATCTTATTGCATACCATATATACCATTGAACTCGTCTGTTATCCTAATATAATGTATTGCAAATCATTCACTGGTCCAGTAAGAAAATATCACATTGTCTTCTGTCTCTTTTATTTACATTAAAGTAGCAGACATAAGCTGCAGTTAGGATCAGGACCCACTGTGTTAGATAAGTACAACTACATATCAAGAGAGTAAAAGGAACACATAGTTATATAAACCAGCTATGATCACAATTTGCAATTAAGTTTTTAAAGATAAACAAGAAATATTAATGATATGCTAATGATCAAGTCACCTGTCTAGAAACAGGTTTCCTAGAATGTGTAGTTATGAATGGTGTTCACTAGTTCAACAGGTGCTAGCTTTAAGCACAGAAGAAAAAGTTGGTTTGAGGTCAAAGGTTGGATACAATAAAACCTTACTAATATGCTCTTCAATAAATTGCAAATCCCCACTGAAAGTTGATTCCTAAGACCTGGCCCATTTATGGCACTTAATGAAACTCTAAGATAGTTAGGAGTCACTTACTCGTAAGCTGTTGCTTCTGGGAGATGGAGACAAGCCCAGATTCTTAGTGTCCCTATATCATTAACTCCTGATGATCCAGTGGGCGTAAGAAAGCCATTAAAATACCACTACCTCCTCCACCTACTCTTCCTTCTCATCAACAAAAGCTTGAGAGCCATTATAGCTTTCTCTGTGACAGGTGAATCCAATTTGCAAGGAAAACAAATTAAGGATGCTGCCAACTACCTGTACTGAGCAGGCAGTCCCCATACTGAGAACATAGACTTTTATCTCTTTTTAATGGAGAGTTCTACACTATCCTTGGAAGGACTCAGGTTCTACCATATTATAATCTTCTAGATAATAAATCTTCAACTCAATTTTTAGAAGTTTAACAGCACATCTAGATGGAAAATACATGTATGCTACAATATTTTTTCCTGTTACCAAGTACAAAATGTCATCAGTATTTAGAAATTCCATACAACAAATTGAGCTCTCTTTTATTACGGATGTAAGAGCGTAGCTGTTTAAACAGGTAACTGATAAGCTCATTCTTATCAGTTACCCGGATGGCTACATGCAGCTCCTGGGGAGCCACCTGCTGCCCTGCACTGCTACCACCAATACAGAAGTAGCAGCGCGGGGTGGCAGGCAACACGCATGGGGAGCTGGCTTAAAAGTCAGCTCCTGGCATGCACTGGCTCCCAGGAAGTTGGCTGCTGCTCTGCACGTAAACATGTAACCACTAACCGCTGAAAATGTCAGTCGATTAATTGATGACATGCATTTTAATGGTTAATCAATTACATACATTAACATCCCTGTCTTATGAACTTTTCCAAAACAATAAATTAGTATTAACTAACCTGCTTCCAGGAAAGAGTCATTCTTTACAAAATATTCTGGTGCTATGTGCCTAAGCACAGTGTGGAAAAGATGGATATAAGGTAGTTTGCTGATGAGAACCAAGGACTGGAATAAAGAAAGCAGCAAAATAATCCATGATTAAATTTCTGAATCTGCCCCAAAAGTAACAAGCATTAAAAACACCCTCAATCATTTAGCAACAAGTGTGAGTTTTCAACCCAATTTGTAACTACAAGAAACCACAAACAAATCGGTAAACACCAGCAGCTACCAATGTATTGCTTCAATTGTGACATAGTCAAACCAGAGGGCTGCCAGAGAGCGGAAAAAGGCAGCCTTAGAAGGGTAAAAAGCCAACGCCCCCATTAATTAGAAGTGGGTTATTGCAGGTCAAGCAGGAGCAATTGACAAGAGGTTGTCTCGGGCAGATTATAATCAGATGGGACAGGGCTATCTTGGACAACTTAGGGTCATCTGATTGCACTTCAGGCCTGCCTGAGACCTTTTAAAACAGCAGTTCCCAACCACCTGTCCATGAACCACTGGCTTCTGGGCCACTGCTGCTCTGAGGGCCAGGACTTGGAAACACTGTCCAGTGCTCCCCCTCCCACCACAGCTGTTGGGAGAGGCGTGTCCTGCCCTACCTCTTCGCCAACCATCGCCACAGCGGGGTCTCCTCCTGGATATGGTTTGCTGCATGACATGAGGTCTGTGTGGAGCCCAGCAAGGCCCTTTCCGCAGAGTGGTTCAGGGAAAGGTCACATGGGCAACGCCGCACAGCAACGGCTCACTCACGCCACAGCCAGGAACAGCGCGGGGGAGAAATGAGGTGAGTGGGGTCATGCTGGCAGCCAGGGTGAAACACAGGTGGCCCAAGGCCCACGTGCAGGCAAGCTGCCACAGGACAAGCTGCCCATGCTGAGGAGAAGGCCGGAGCCACATCACTGGCCCTGAAGGCAGCGAGTGCAGATCCCGGCCCCTCCAGGCCACATCATGAAGGGCTAACAGGGGCCTTCCCGGCCACCCTGCCTATGCCCTGCCCTGGCCATTTGCGGAGCCCAAAGAGCTGCTGGGTCTGACATGGACCCAGAGTCTGCACGGGCTGGTGGGAGTGGCCCAGGACTGATGGTGCGTTTCTCCTGCACAGCACTGCCACCAGGGGCCGCAGCTGGGCAAATGCTGAGCCATTAATCCCTGTGCAACTGCCCCCACGCACTGGGACCTGCCACTTTCTGCCCAAGTAGCCACATGGGTCACTCCAAGCAGCCTCCTTCCCCTCCCAGCTCTCCGTGTCCAGCCCTTGGACTGCTGAATTGTGGACTGTCTTAAAGGGTGGGGAGCTGACACGGGGGGGGGGGGGGGGGAGGGGGCACTGAAGGTGGGACTAGTAATGGGGGAGCTACAGGGACAGGACTGACACTGGGGGCCTCTGGGAATGGGGCTAATATTGGGGACTGGCACTAGGGGGGTTGGGTGCAGTGGGGCTCTGGAAACAAGAAGCTGGCACTAGGGGGTTTGGTGGTGGTGGGTTCTAAACCTTAGGGGGCAGGAGGTGACAGCTGAAGTTGGCTGTTCTGGTAGCAGCTCTGGGGGCTGGGGCTTTTAGCGGACCGGTAACATTTTATTTGGATATTCATTATTTGAATAGTGAATACGCAAATAAAATGTTACCAGTCTGCCAAAAGTTTGTGAATAGGTTTGCCAGTCTGTGGTATTAAAAAGGTTGGGAACCACTGTTTTAAAAGCCTCCCCTGTAGGATGGAGGGAGAAGGACAGAAAGGTATGCAGAAACACCAATAGCTATGGAGTTACAGACAGGGTAATGAAAAGCTCCAGAAGAAGCTGGGCTCCCTTCCCCAGGGAAAGATTACTAGCCCAACTCCCTACTAAGGGAAAGGTTGACTGCCCAGACACAGCAGCCAGTGAGGTGTTTACCTGAGGCCCTTCTCGCCAAGGGGAAAAGTGCAAAGTTTGGCAAGGGAAAGAGGGATCCTTGCCACACAATATAGTGTAGTTTTGCTTGGGGATTTGAGTGACTAGTTGACTGTCTGATAAGCATATGTTTATTGGATAATCAACTCGGACTACTCACTTCCCACCCCCACCAGTCACTGCCTCTATCAGAGAAAGGCAGCAAGGTGGGGACCAGGAGCTGCTGCTGGGGGTAGCCAGCTTGAAAGCTGGTTCCCCCCAGCACCGTCTCTGTGGGCAAGGAGACAGAGGGGCAGCAGAGAACTGGCAGTGCTTCCGCCTTTGAAATGTAGTAAGAGCAAGGCTCTTGCTACATTTCAAAAACAGAAGTGCCAGGGCAGCAGGGCATGAGTGGGGGACTCAAGCAGTCCCCCACTGGCCCTTTGTGCCCTGCTTCTGAAATGTATGAGAGCCTCAGAGGGGGCTCTTGTACATTTCAAAACCAAAGTGCGCACAGGGAGCATGAGGCCAGTGGGGGACTCAAGCAGCCTTTGTGGTTCTTGTACATTTCAAAAGCAGGGAGCACAGGGCCAGCGGGGGACTTCTTGACTCCCCTCCTCCCCCAATAAGGGCGGAGGTGCCCTTATTGACTAATCGAATAGTCAATGCGAATTGCATTGACTATTCCATTAGTTGATTAATCTAAATTTAACACCCTTAGTTTTGCTTTGAAAAACAAGTGGCATGGTGGGATTGTGCATAATACAAAAGCTTCTGCGTTGAGCTTGCTCAGTTAATGTAAGTGAACAGGTGGCTTTAATTACAGCCTAACCTGTAGTTCAATCAAGAAACTCAAAAGACAAACTGAGGTCTTTCTAGCATATGCATCATCACAATAATTTATACTCTAAGCCAAATTCTGTCCTCAGTTATACTTACACAAGATTCTAGTAACAATAAAATTTGGATATACAATTGGAATTTGGTTAACAATTCTGTTGATTAGATACAACCCAGAATAAATTCAGCTAATTCTTCCGGAGTTTTGTTGGCTTTGCAGAACTAACAAAACTGAAAAGTAGTTACAAACTTCTTTGTCAAAGAAGTACACAAATACTACATAAGACCATAAGACGTACTGAATAAAGTGTTTTTAAAAATAAAAACAAAAATGAGCATTTTTCAGAGTAGAACCACAACAGCACTGGTTCACACATACACAACTTTTCACCTTTCAGATACAGGAACCTATAAAAGATCTAGATCAGAACCAATAATGGGAAGACAAAAGATCACTTGCTAGAGACATAAATGTAAGAAGAAACTTAAAAAGGAGTCTATCCAATAACAGAGCTGATGTGTTTCTGACTGTAAGAATGAGTACTATTAGGGTTGAAACTATGTTCCAAACAGTTCCAAAATCATTAAGCGCAGTCTTCTCAGAACAGTGCTCTGCAACCATTTACCAACAAGGTAACTTAATTCCACCATAGAGAGAGGACAGGAATTGTATTTATAAAATTTCTGGAAACCACCTAGTCTGAGTTAATTTTCTAGTATGGCTTCTTCACATGGTAATCTTCATCAGCTGAACAGTACAAGTCTTGTTCCCCTCAGTAATCAGAGTATCAGAAATCGATTTCTCTGATCGTATAAACTAAATATAACCCCCCCCCCCAATTTGCTATTGTAATTTTTCTTCTGTACAATGAAATACTTTTACTAAAAGCTGTGGTGGAAAATATACATGCAGACTATATAAAATAATGACTTATGAATAACATTTATAATAGTACGAATACTATGAATGCCCTACAATTTTTTGCAGTTACAGTTAAATGGTAGGTAAGTTATAGTTCTTTTCTGAAGCGCCTATGTGCTCAGAAGTATATAGAAAAGCATGAGACATTGTTTCTCCCTTATTAAGCGTCAAGTGTAATGGCCTCTGGAATTGATGCGGTACATATTTGTCTATTAAGACATTTGATTACCTTCTGGAAGTAGCCTCTTTTTAATGTTTTGTCTCGAACTTGTCTAAAATATACATAGCCATAGTAATATGCAGGGTCCATCTGTTAAAAAAAAATCTATTTAATAATTTCAAAGTAAAGACTGTTTCCTATTTTTTAATATTCTAGGTGTTATTTAAAACAATGCTTCTTTCATTTATATATATATACACACATATATAAAAAATAAGTAAGGACAATGTGCTATCCTCTTCCCTGGAACTAAACATTCTACAACTGATTGAAACAAAAAAGCTGTAGCACTAACTGAACTCACTGTTTATTATACTTGCTGTTTGTATTCTCCCAGAAATTTTCTGCAATGAGACTTAGTGTCCCCTAAAAACCACTATCAGAAAGTCAAATATCATGCTGGAAGTCAACTCCTCAACAGTTGGGTATGGATTAGCAATAAGAAAAAAATAACACCTGTACTAAAATCTTCAAGATGAGAGCTATACTACATAACTTAAAGTTTAACAGTAAACTCAAAATCATCTACTGATCTAAGAAAAAAAGTGTTTAAAATTTGTCAGTTGACAACACAGATTATCTTCAATACTCAACACAAGAGCACACATTAAAAGGTTCATCTAAAACATTCCCAAAGCATTAAGAAAAAGAATGCACACTTAAAAACAAGCCTATTTTAAACACAAAATATTTAAACCATTCCCATCCATCCCAAAACCCAAGAATTCACAATCTTTTCCACCTATATTTATCAATGAAGGCCTGAGTTCAGGATTATCTATTTCCCAGGAATGTTAAAATGTATTTACATGCGGGTGGCAAATGGAGCCGGTGCTTTTAATCTGGCTCCCCATGTGCACCAGCTCCCACTTGCCTACCTCCCCTATCCTGCACTGCTGCCTCTGATACAGAGGCACCAGCATGGGGGTCAGATGGCTCTGTGGGAGACAGTGCTCGTGAGGGGCCTGCATGTAACCATGAGGGTTAACAGATAAGCCTAAACTCATCATTAACTATATATGTTCACATCTCTAGTATTTTCTGTGAAATAGACAATGATAATTAGTTTTGTAAAGGAATTTGGAAAGTGCAGCTTTTATTTAGGTGATGCCATCAACAGCTGAAAGAAAAACAGAACTCTGAATTCACATCTTGGAAAGTAAAAAGTATTTTTATTTTTCATTAAAAAAAGGAGCAATAATTTATTCAGGACCATGGATTGGATTACTTCTTATCTTTAAAGGTTAGACCCCCCTGGTTCACCACGCTCAGGACCTGACTGGTCCCAGACAAGGGAGCTTGCTGGACCAGGGAAGGTCTGGGAGTGGGGGGGCACCCGTCTCCCTGCTGGGTTCCTTTCCCCAGCCTCCTGGAGAGCTGCGGCTGCCCCTGCATCCTTGCAGCTGCCCTGCTGCCCCTATCAGGCACCACAGCAGTTCTGCTGGAGCACCCATCACGGCCTCATAGCAATCCCAAAGGAGCTCCCACTGACTACAGGCTCAGGTTTCCCACAAGCTCCGCTTTCCAAACCCTCCCCGCTTCCACTTCCCTGCCCTGCCAGCTGTGGGCTCTGCTGCCCCGCTGGCCGATTCCACTCCAAGCCGGCAGGGCTCTCGAGTCCTGCAATATACGTGGTCCTGCTGGACCATGGATGTTGCCAGACCAGAGGGTCCCGTACCACAACCTGTAGTTTTCAGTGTTACCCATAGAGTATATCTGGTCAGAGAAATTTCCCTTTACCACGCCACTTATCTAGCAATGAATAGCATATATACAGAAAAAGTACTTAATAAAAGTCAAGTATTCTAGTAGTTTTCCCAAGTCAATTACCATCTGGTAATGGCATGCAACAAAAGAAGGAGTTTGATGAATATTTCTCTTTTGAAAATATTTCTTAATCAACTTCTCTGAATTAAATTGTCATTATGACACCAGCACCAAAAATTCAGATCAGAGTTAGGGTACCTGTGCTAAATTTTAAGTGTACTTCTGAACTTTGTTTTAAAATTGTGATATATTTCCTTTTAGTGTGTTTCCAACCTTTAAGGAAATTGGTAAGTCTCTTTCCAGCTGGTCCAGCATACAATGCAGTGAGAGCCTCCTACCAGAAGACTGCCGGAATCTAAAACAAAACTGTGTGTCTCCAAGACAACCTATGTCAAAAAGAAAGGAAAAAAAAGGAAATAATGGTATCTTAATTTCAACAGACTTTAATTGAAGGTTTGTCTACACAAGGATGTTACATCAGAGTAACTTCAGTTTTTTTGCCTTGCAGTGCTTTGAGCCCACATGCACCATTTTTATTTTTCTTCAGGTGAACTATTTGTTGTTTTCGGCCACATAAAATAATCCTTCTTGCAAAATACCCTAAATACCCTCTCCAGCTTTCCATAATATTCAGAAAGTCTCCCTGCCACCTGCTCCTGCACTTTGTCCGAGGTAGCTTTCCTTGCTCTTAGATGTTGTGCAATATTTACCAAGTACTTATCACATAAGCCTAAGCATTTATATAATTATAACCGCTGAAAATTTCAGTGGTTATGTGCGGGGGAGCAGGACAGGCAGCTCCTGCCTGTCACCCTCCACTGCTGCCTCTGTGGGAGCCAGTACACATGAGGAGCTAGCTTAAAAGCCACCTCCCCCCTGAATCTCTGAAGATTTTAGCATCATGGATCTTTCCCAACAATACTACATGAAGACAGTGACCTTCACAGTGGAAAAACTAGGCTTTGTAGCACCATGGAAAAAAACCCCTTTCCTATTGATAAAAGTCTTGGGCCTGGTGTGGCAGTGGTCACCTCAAAGAATAGTAACACAGGCCCCATCTATAGCCAGATGGAGTTCAGGAGCGCCATTGATACAATGCCACATACATATATTGTGATTCTTATGACTTAGCACAGTAGCATTATCATAACAACATTATACAACTCATGGCAACATAAAAGCGATTAGGCTACTGACCACTAGCACTGAGGCATGGTGAGCTTCCACATGGTGATGGAAACATGCCTCTATAAGCTGAGGATAACTCCTGTTTTGGAGTTCCACCACTGCAACTTTAGAGTGAGCACCACCCTAGGGATGTTAAAATAAGGTTAATTTACTAATCGAATAGTCAATAAAAATTCTATCAATTACTCGATTAGTTGATAAACAGCCCAGCTCAGTCCTGGCTTGCACAGAGTCCAGGACAAAACCCCGCTGTGGCACGGCAATTTAAAACACAGCAGGAGCCGGTGGGCAGGCTGCTTGACTCATATTGCCTTGTAAATTGCAGAGCTGCTGTGCAGTTTGATTCTGGACCCAGAGCAAACCAGGACTGAGTCGGGCTGCTTGCCCAGCCAGAGAAGCCTCTATCCGTGGCAAGCCTGGGACCCCCCATGGGAAAGGGCTGCTGCTTGAACAGCCTTCCATCCCCTCCCCCACCCACCAGCGCTGCTGCCTCTGACAGATTAAAATCAGAGATGACGCTGGGGGAAAACAGCTTTTAAGCCGGCTCTGGCTCTCCCCATTGCTGTCTCTGATACAGAGGCAGCGGCCGGGGCGGAGGAGGGAGAGGGGAGGGGAAAGGAGAAAATGCAAGTACTCAACTTGATGAACTGATAAGCCCATTGTCGTCTAGTTGACTACTCACTTACATCCCTACACCACACAGGTATCTAGGAAAGCAGCATTTTTACATCTTGAAGTTTAATGGCCTCAGAGTATGTCTACACTTCAGAGTTTTGTCAGAAAAACAGCTGTTTTTCTGACAAAACCTGAATTATGTTCACATTGTAATTGTGTTCTTCCAAAAGTAAATCAAAAGGATAGAGGGGGTTTTCCGGCATTGGTAATCCTCTTTTTAAGAGGAAGAAGCCTTTTTCTGAAAAAGCTGTTTCGGAAAAAGGCGTGTGTGGACAGGGAAGAGGGAGTTCTTTCAAAAGAAGAGGAAAGAGGAAAAAGCTCAGGTGCCCTGGTGGCCACTCCATCCATAGCAATCACAGCTTAAATGCGAGATAGCGTCCATTCAGTGTGGACGCTATCTTTCAAAAAAGCAGACCACTTTCTTGATGTGCTTGTGTGTGTGGACGCTCTCTTTTGGAAAAAGGTTTTTCGGAAGATCTCTTCCAAAAAAAGTCTGCAGTCGACATATAGCCTCAGTCATCCCAGTTCTGAGTCATTAGCCTCTCCTATCAGTCAGTAGTGCTCAGTCGAATGAAGCTACTCTGGATAAATGTCTATAAAGGTAACTGTTCCGCTTGTAGACATATTGCTGGGGAACACATAGCAATTCACAGATGCCTAGCTAAATCCATTTAATTGCACAACTACCAATGTATATAAATCACCCTGTTCTTATTAATGACAATTAAAATTGTGGCAGCATGACCTGTTTCCTGAGAGCAGTTCAAAATGATGCTAGCAAAATATGGAGGAAGCGTGTGGGAAGGGGACAGGCAGGATGCCGAAGCTGTCTCTCTCCTCAGTGGGCCCGTACTCACCACGGAGAGAGGATGCTCCATGGGATGGTGGAGCAGCCTCTGCTCATGGGGAATTCAAGCCCCGTGAGAACAGGGGCTGCTGCTGCCCTGAGCTGATGTCTCTGTATCAGAGGCAGCAGCACAGGGCAGCAGGTAGGAGCTGGTCTGCACCGGGAGCCAGTTTTTAAACCAGCTCCCGTTGTGGACCATATCCTGCTTGACAGCCTGCGTTGATCCCTCCGATACACAGGCAGAAGCATGAGGTGGCAGGGGGCTCCCCTGGAGTGGGGCCAGGAATGCACTGGCTACTTACTGGCCCCACCCCTGGCAACCATCAGATAATCGTATGACCGCTAAGAATTGGTGCGGTTACATAATTATTAAATTAAACTATATCTAACATCTCTATGTCCATTGAAGTTTATTTAATATCTTTAACGATGTCTTAAATCAATTTCTGATTCTGGTTGTTAAAAGAAAAATAGACCAGTTAAATTAATTAGCACAGAAATTAATAATAGAAATGCTGTACAAAAGTAAGACAAAAGGCAAAGTGGGCAGCACAATTATGTTTCTCCTCCAGCCTCACCAGCATCTGCTTCAATAATTTTGAAAGACCAAATAGGAGGCAGTTCTGCATAACAAATTAAGAAAAAAAATCATACAGTCTCTCCCCGAGTTATGAACGAGTTACGGACCAAACACTTGGCCATAACTTGATTTGTTCGTAACTCGGACCCCATTGAGTTACATAGCAACTGCGCTGTTCGTAAGTGCGGGTCGCGTTCATAACTTGGGAACCGCCTTTACAACCGCTCCATGGGAGCTTTGGTTGTAAATGCGAACGGTTGTAACTCGACTGTTCGCAACTCGGGGACCGGCTGTATTTTGCTCTGAAAGTCATCACACTACAAAAAGTCTATCTACATTAAATTGTAAAAAGGAAAAGAAACTTGTCAGCTGATTACTTCTCATCAAAATTCATTGTCCTGAGGCTTGACAAATTCTATGTCTTCTATTACTTTCAGAGCCATGAAGGCCTGATAGACTATTACTCTTGATTCAGCTACAAGCTAACAACCTCCTTCCAAATTTGTTCTTATATTGCATTAAGCTTTTCTTCTCAGATTTAAAGCCTTATTAAAATATTTAAAAAGGCCAAATGCAGAATACTCTACTTAGGAAGGTATAATCAGTTACACACATACAACATGGGAAGTGCCTGTCTAGGAAAGAGTACTTCAGAAGGTAGGTAGTAGGGGATGTGTGTGTGAGAGAGAGAGAGAGAGAGAGAGAGAGACACATACACATACACACACACACACACAGAGAGATGGTAGACCACAAGCTAAATATGAATTAATAGTGTAATACTGTGGCAAGAAAGCCAACATAATTCTGGGATACATTAGCAGGAGTTCTGTAAGTAGTACACAAGAAGCAATTATTTATCTCTAATGATTAGGCCTCAATTATACTGTGTCCAACTCTGTGCGCCACATTTCAGAAAAGATGTGGACATATTGGAAAAAGTCCAGAGAAGAGCAAGAAGAGCAACAAAAATAATTCAAGGTGTAAGAAACATGACCTGTGAGGCAAGGTTGAAGGAATTGGTTTGTTTAGCCTGGAAAAGAGAAGACTAGAAGAGACATGATAATAGCTTTTGCAGGTAATCCCAGAAAAACCCGCCAGTCTAGACATACCCATACCTTTCCACAGTTCTTCCCCCCCCCCCCCCCACCCGCTTTAGAACGTAAATTCTTCAAGGTAGGCACAAATGAGAAGACTGAATCCCTAACTCAGATTATGTACTATTGTAATTCAACTAAACAACAACAACATATGCAACACTAAAATTTCTCTCTCGCTCACTGTGTGAAGCCTCATTTTCAGAAACAATATATGGTGAAATATTTTATAGTCAGGTGGTTTACTAGTCTTCACATTTAATTCACATTTTGTATACTCTAGAATCTTGTATTCTACAATGCATAGAACATGCAAAATCTAAAATAGAGCATAAAATGGTGGCAAGACTCTTCTGATTCACTGTTAGCTGGCAGCATAAAATTGACTGAAATTCTATTGATTCATTGTGCCAGATATGTGATTAATTCCATCAGCGCCTCTCACCCTTTCCAGAGTATGCCTATGTCTACATTACTGCGGGAAGTTGACCTAAGGCACTCAATTCCAATGTTTTACAAGGAGGAGGAAGAAAATTATTCTCTTTAACCTCTTGATGATAGGACAAGAAACAATGGGCTTAAATTGCAGCTAGGGAAGTTTAAGTTGGGCATTAGGAAAAACATCCTGTCAGGGTGGTTAAGCAATGGAATAAATTGCTGAGGGAGGCTGTGGAATCTCCACCACTGAAGACTGTTAAGATCAGGTTAGACAAATACCTGTCAGGAATAGTCTAGATCACTGGTCTTGAAGCTTTTCATGCCCACGATAATTTTTTTAATTCAAGTGCAACCCAGGATCAACCCTGTCCCATCCCTTCCCCTCTGTTCCCATTACTCTGTCTCACTGGGGTTTGGGAGGGAGTGCAGGTTCTGAGCTAAGGCCAATGGGGTTTGCCCTGTGGGATGAGGCTCCGGGGCTGACCCTGGAGCAGGGGGCTGGAGTACAGGCTTTGGGAAAGGGACTGAGTGCAGGAGGGGGCATGGCTACAGAAGGGGTCAGAGCTGGAGCAAGAGGGCATTCTACTTCTAGACATGCTTTTAAAACAATCAAACAGATCTTTAACAACACAGAAGCATTTTATTTAATTATTTCTCTCCAATACTCCCTAGTAACCTAACAATTTTACCCCGTGCCTCAGTTCCCCCAGATGTATAATGCACTGATTTCATAAGTTATATTAGGAGGTTTAGTCAGTGTCTGTAAAATGCTCTGAAACCATCAGGTGGAAAGAACTAGAGAAAAGCAAATGTTTCTCCAGTTAACATTCCTAATATTTCAATTACACATAATATACTGGGTTTCCCAGGGTTTATCACAATACAAATAACATCTAAATTTTAATATTCTAAATTAGGGAGGATAATTAGGGAGGGACAACATTCCCTTTAATACACATTTATTCTAAGTTACTGCTATTTACTGGCAAATTTAACTCTTAGTTTAGTTTGATTTGCAAATAGAACACAGATTTTAGATTATTAAAAAAAGAAGCATTTACCTGAATTGGAATCTGGAAAAGACAAATAGCAAATACTGGTTTTCTAAAAGGAAAAAAAACAGTTATATTTCCTGACATACACAATTTAAAAAGTGACATACTATGTATATGATATAACTCTTACCTCTTTATCTGTAAGTTTCGAATGTTGAGGATATATTACCTACAAAAAAAAAAGGTATTTTGTTTGAAAACAGGATAGATAACTGTAGACTGAAATAAGTCCATCTTTTAAAAAGCTGCTATGATTCAGTACTCACTGACTTGTCAATGTCTATCCTACTCTCAGTACATGGCAGCAAAATCACATTTCATAACTCTATCCTTTTTTCATCACTCTTCAAAAATCAGTGCTCTTTCCTAGTCAGTCTTCATTATCACAGCTGCTAGTTATATAATAAACTTGTCTTCTCAATGAGTCAGTGTAAAAACCTTACTGGTGCAAAAAAAGTAAGTTTCCTGTCTCTCCCCCACATCTGGAAAAAAGTGTATAAATTGAATGAATAAATATGGTGGCTAGTTAGAGTATATTTGTTAAGAATCAGTGTTCACTCCAGGCTACATCATCCCTTCACTAGTTAACAGTCAAAACAACTTCCCACTGCAGCCACTTGAAGTGGTTACAAAATCTGTGGTGAAGAAACAACTGAAGAGACACAAAGTACAGAGTTGGCTTTTGACAAACACACAACTCACTCCTCATATTCCCTTTCACCAATATGACATCCTGTATGAATTGTTTTGTGGAAGCTACCTGAAGAAATAAGGCAGGTATGTTCAGAAGTTTAACACACTTTAGATGGAATCGTGACCCCAGAGAAGTCAATACAAAGACTTCCATAAATGGAGATCGAGATTTTACTCTAAATTAACATTCAAATTGTATTTACAGAGAGCAACAGGACAAAGTATTTTATATTTATATAAACCCAGTATCTTAAAAGATTTATCTTGAGGTAATTAGAAACACATACAAAAACTGCTTTAAAATGTTACATTTGCAAAGGCTTCTTTCATGGGTGATGTTACATTTGCAAAGGCTTCTTTCATGGGTGATACAGACAACAGAATTTCTTGCACAGCCTTCAACACAGTCATAACACTGCCAGGTCTACATTAAGATAATGACTGGGATCAAATCTCATTCCTCAGGACTTCAGCCAATTGCCTGTAGTGGTCAGGAAATATTTCCCCCTGATGTACAGCCATTGCTGTATGTATTATAAAGGTGGTTTTTACCTTCTTATGAAGCATCAGAAATCAGCACTTCTAGGTGGTTCTAAAAATCCTTTTTATATCTGTCTAGCTAGTGAATCTTGCCCATGCTCAAGGTCATATTGATAGCCAAATACAGGGTCAGGAAGGAATTCTTTCCCAGGTCAGGTTGGCACAGATATTGCAGTTTTTACCCCTTACCATGGTTTATATGCTTGGAGCAGCTCAGAATCTCCCAGCCAATTCCATGCTTCTGTAGGGGCCTCAGACATTAGTAGTACCTTACTTTTTCCTATTCTCTGCCTGTTGGACACAATTTAGTCTTCTGAGGACTGAAGTGCTTTAGTTTAAATAAAGTCTCTGCTTTTAGCGTATCTGAGTGAAATGCCTCTGATATACTGGAGGTCAGACTAAATGATCCAATATTTTCTTCAGGCCTTAAATTCTATGGAATTATGAGACAAGCTCTTAAAAATCAGGAAGTATCATAATCAAGGTTGTTCCTGCAACTTTAATTTTACAGTTTTTAATTACAGTAGGGGGCTACAGCCCCCTCTCGATACTCTTGCCAACCACCTCTCTCTGGCAGCTTTCAGGGCCAGAAAGTGTCAGAGCTATGAAAGCATGATGACATCATTCTGTCGCCTGGCAGGAAAAACTTGTAAACTTATATATATATATATATATGAGAGAGAGAGAGAGAGATTATGTATTAATTTTTTCATGGTGGAAACTTACCACCATCCTAGGACAGGAGTATGAAACCTAGCTTAATAATAAAGATGATAAACTTCATATTATTAATACTAGTCAGTGACAAAGATGAAGACGTATTCTTGATCTTTTAATTCCCAGACCAGTGTACCCACACTTGGCCAAAGGAAATTTTGATGAGGGAGGCTGCTGCCACCATTTTGTTATATCCCTCAGAGTTTCTGGGCTATGTGGCCTCTAGAATGATGCAGGAGGCTCAATCAGCTTGAGAGATATACAACAGAGGGACACTTCAGTAAATTAAGGGACATGTTGAACAAGTGCTACAGTACATATACAAATAGCAAATGTCTACAGCTTGTAAGGCAGGGGTGGGGAACATAAGGACCAGGAATCACATACAGCCCCTGGTTTGCCTGGATCTGGTCCCTGAGGCTTAGGGTCACCCCCAGCCTTAGGAAACTCTTGCTGGCACTCCAGCCTCCCCTTCCCTCCCCCCGCTGCCTCCCCACAGTCCCCAGCCTGACTCGTTTTTCTGTGGGTCAGCAGCCTCCCACTCAAAAAAGATTCCTCGTCCCTGTTGTAAAGTGACCAAGTCTTCAGGAATTTTCAGTAACATCAGAAGATACCTGACCAACCTTAAGATCAGCCTCCTGACAAACTTTACATTCCTAGCACCCTATGATTTGGAACAGTGCTGTTTCAGATAAAAGAACTACAGGCAGTCCCCGACTTATGCGGATCCGACTTATGTCGGATCCGCACTTACGAACGGAGCTTTCTCCCCCGGAAGTCGGGGCGAGAAAGCCCCGTTCGTAAGCTGCTCCGGTGCCCCTGGTCTGCTGGAGACCGTCTCCAGCAGACCAGGGGCACCGGGCGGGTTCCCGCGCTTCTGAGGCTTTGCCAGAGCAAAGCCTCAGAAGCGCGGGAACCGCTGCAGCTGCCCCTTGAGACCCGGTGCCTGTGGTCTGCTGGGGACGGTCCCCAGCAGACCACAGGCACCCGGACTGAAGCCGCAGCCGCGGGGGGTCCCGCGCCTCTGAGGCTTTGCTCTGGCAAAGCCTCAGAGGCGCGGGACCCCCCGCGGCTGCGGCTTCAGTCCGGGTGCCTGTGGTCTGCTGGGGGCCGTCCCCAGCAGACCACAGGCACCCAGACTGAAGCCACAGCCGTGGCGGGGTCCCTCGCCTCTGAGGCTTTGCCAGAGCAAAGCCTCAGAGGCGCGGCACCCCGCTGCCGCTGCGGCTCTGCTCCCCGTGTCCCTGGTCTGCTGGGGGGGGGGCGCAGCTAGTGTGCTACCCCCCCCCAGCAGACCAGGCTTTTGTTTTGGACTCTGGGGCAGAGCAGCTGGGGCGCTGCCGATTGGTCCTGCAGCGCCCGTGGGCACTACTGGACCAACCCGGCAGCACCCCAGCTGCTCTGCCCCAGGTCCTGATTCAGCCGCTGCTGGTCAGTTTCAGCAGCGGCTGAATCAGGACGTCTGGGGCAGAGCAGATGGGGTGCTGCTGGGTTGGTCCAGTAGCACCCCAGCTGCTCTGCCCCAGGCGTCCCCAAGTCAGCTTCTGCTGAAACTGACCAGCGCTGACTACAGGAAGCCCGAGGCAGAGTTGCTCTGCCCCAGGCTTCCTGGAATCAGCTGCTGATCAGTTTCAGCAGCAGCTGACTTGGGGATGCCTGGGGTTCTTAAGTTGATTCTGTATGTAAGTCAGAACTGGCGGTCAGTTTCAGCAGTGTCTGAATCTGGACGCCAGTTCCGACTTACATACAGATTCAACTTAAGAACAAACCTACAGTCCCTATCTTGTACGTAACCCAGGGACTGCCTGTACAAGAAATCTTAACTTTGGAAAACCAATCCATTTTCCCTAGCTTTGTTTTCAGAAAAAACTTAACTTGTTTTGATCATGTTTTCCAAAAATTTCAAGAGAAGACAGGCAAAGATTAATTATGAAAAAGTTCAGCCCAAGCAATTAACCCTTTTAAAGAACTCAGTTCAATTGGAAACAGTGGCTGTATAATGAGAGTGTTGTTGCAGCAATTACATTAAGGTTGCTCAAATGCCATCTTTAACAAATGAAGTCCTGTTATTATAACTCTGACACCATACACGATTTTCTCTTTCCACAGAAGGGAATAAGTTACCCTCCATTGAAATCCAGTTTGGTTTTTTAAACTGAATTTTTAACACTCATATAGTTAAAATAGTAACATTCAACCTACTTATATTTCCCTTGCATTTTCAGTTGGAGACTTTATACTTTATTCATAAATAAAGGCAATGAAAAGTGATTTGAAAATAGTGGATACTGGAAACAACTAAACTGTATAGGCTGTCAGAAAAGAAAAATATGTAAGAAACCCTTACTGAATACTTGACAAATTTGCAGTTTTCTATATATACATGGTACTGTATTGCTCTTTCCTTAGTAAGAGTTTCAAGACAGAAGTACAGATTTGTGTTAATTCCAGTTAAGAGAAAAAAAGTATTCACTTTGTAATTTCCATATATTTTGATATCTCATAGGGGAGAAAGGTACCTGTACTTGGTTACTCAAGTACAGGTAACTCAAAAGTCTTAAACTCAAAGCCTGCAAACAATTCATTTTTAAATTAATGCCTCCACAGAAATGTATGGGATTGTTTGTGGGGCAAAAGTTAACCACATGCATAAGTATTTGCCAAACACGGCCCACTGTGAATTCTCCTCACAGCAGAGGAAAGCTAAAACTTCAGTCATGTGTTGCAAACAAATTTATTTATCCTTGTTGTTAGTTGTATATTATAACATTAACTGAAGCAATTTTAAATGTAATTGACTTACCACTAATTATTCTGTTCACGTTTCTCTTTGATATAATAAAGAAAAGCCACTAAGTCTGTTTCAAATTTATTAAGACCTGCAACAGGTCTGAGTGTCAGAAACTTAAGAATATACACTTGTGATCTGGACGAGATTGAGAAGATAGTCTACACTCAGACTGTTATAATACATCTTTTAAACTTTTAACATCTAGAAACCACAAGAATTATACTATTAGAGAAATGCAAAAACCACACTCATCTCGGATCAAAACGACAACCCTTCAGAATAATTAACTGAGGTTTTACCAGCGATTTGAAGCTAATTAATTCTATTTCATTTACCTTGGAGTTTGCCTGCCTTTTATTTCCAAACATAAAGGGCCCCAGTCAACTTAAAAACTAGTTGTTTGAAGACCACGAATTTGAAGTAGTTCCATGTATCGCCTTTACCTCCGAGTCAAGTTTTCTGATTTTATGCAATCTTTTTTAAGTTCCCTCTGTTGCTTTGTGACACAAATAATAAGGGAAGTGCCGGGCACGGGGAAAGCGAGAGTGAAATGGACTCTACACAAAGTGCGGTCCAAAGCCCAGACCAAAAACATCTCGGACTCGGAGCACAGGCACAAAGGCTCCCCTCCAGCGTACCTGCAGGGGCCGACAGGTGGGGCGCCTTGGTGCAGAATGAGAGTCTCAGGCGGTGGCATCTCCCCGGCAAGGAGCAAAGCGGCACCCGGACCATTCCCCTCCTCAAAGCCAAGCGCGGGGCGATCCTGGTGTCAGCGCGGCAGAATCTCCCAGCGGCGAAGGCGGGAGACCGAACCCAGCCCCGCCGAATGGGGAGAGGGGTCCCAAGTCCCACCCCAACCCATTGTGGCCTCTTCCCGGCCGCGTCGCTCACCTCCACGGCCTGGCCCAGCTCCAAGTCGAAGCCCACCACGCACACGCAGTGCAGCCAGGCCGAGAAACGGTCCCAGGGCAGCAGCGACAGGCACCGGCCCGGCGCATCCTCGTCCGCCTCACAGGGACTCCGCGAGGCCGCGCTGAGGGCGCCGCTCTGGCTCGGCTCTCGCACCGACATGACCCTGCCGGGGCTCGGCAGCTCTTGCCACCGCCGAGCCGGCTCCGCCTCCCGCGGCCTGCAAACAGACAGGGGGAGGGCGCCAGGGCAGAGCGAGAATCACGTGACACTCTACGCGCGCCGTCCTCCGCGAGGAGCCCGAGACGACTAAAGGGAAAGAAGCGGTCCAAAGCCGCCGCCGAGCGGGGGTGGAGGGGGGGAGTTTCCGAAGCTGCTGTCCGCATTGTGTGAGGAGGAGCATGAGTGCTGGAAGTAGGAGTGCAGGGGCGCTGCGGCACCCCCTGGCTTGAAGAGATTTGCGTCATATGCAGGGTTTACAATTTGGCTCAGTGGCTCTCAGCACCATCTCTGCTCACATTATTCCAGCATCCCTGAGGAGGCGGAGAAAGGGGCCAAGCAGCCACTGGGGATGGAACTCAGTTGCCTGCAGGCCCTGAAGTTTGGCTGCCTGTTGCCTTGCCAGCTGTGGCCCCACACACAGGGGAAAGCTGCCTGACCCGCTATAACAGCTGTGATCCCCCATTTAGCCATCTAAATACCTGGGGTACAAGGGTCCTGAGATCAGTTTAGTGATGCAAGAAGATTTTAACTCTTACTGGTATGGTACTGAGCCTGCACTCCCTCATAAAAATGATCTGTTACTAGAGCCTGAACAGATAAACATTTATAACTGCGGATATGGATAGTTGCAGTTACAAAACCATATTTACTACTTTGGCACAGGGCTCTCCCAGGAACTGCACTGTCAAAGCAAGCAGAACAGGGGGTGTTGTCCCCAGAGCTAGTGGCCTAGGTCAGCACCTTCTCTGGCATAGCTATACCGCCCCCTAGTGCATCCTCAGCACTACTACACAGCTGCATCTTCTATTGGGTTTGTACAGGCTCGGTGGAAGACAGGGCCAGGGGTTGGTACAACTGTGCCTGAAGATCTGCCAACGTGGGATTCTGGTTTCTGGGAGCAGTGGCCCAACATTTTGTTCCTTTTGCCACTGTGGTTCCCAGAAGACCCCTGCAATTCCGAAAATGTGTTTCCAGCACTGCATAACAGCAATAAATGTCTTAATACCTAACTGCACTGGCTTACTTGCACCACTGAGCCAGTTGCTCTTGTCAGTGGTTCCCAAACTTTTTGGCATCATGCCCCCTTTTTGATTTTTGAGAAACCTTCACGCCACCCCCCCCAAAAAACAGCAGCAAAACTTGGGGTAGGATTGACTGGTGTGTGTGTGGCTAGGTCACCTCGCACCCCCCCTGGAATTTCTTCTCGCCTCCCAGTTTGGGAACCCAAGCTCTAGCTCATTTGCTACTATGGCCCACACTGTGCTCTGTTTCCCATCTTGCTTGTTGGCCAGCTTATGCTGTTTCATAAAGTTTAAGGCCAGAAGAGACTGTCAGATCTGTTTGTTAGAGTAGTGTTTCTCAATCTTTTTTTTATAAAGTACTACCTTTAAAAAAAATTAAGTACTCCAGAACCTATAGTTTTCAGACACACAACATTTTTTTGTACCATTGCAACACATTTGTTTAAACAATGTAATTGTAGCTGGGCAGGCAATGAAATTTTTGGGTGTAAAAAGTACAAAAATAATAAAGCATGTAAAACTTAAAACAAAAATTCAGTTTTCTCCAAATTTCAATTGTGTTGACGTACCGCCCAGACTTCTCTCGAGTAACCCTAAGGGTACTCGTACCACTGGTTGAGAAACACTGTGTTAGGGCACTAAACATCATCCAGTTACCTCAGCACCAAGCCTAAATAACCAGAATTAGACCAAAGTATTACTATACTCAGAGGAACTCCAAGTGGAGGACAGAAGGACAGAACCAGTGCTTGAGAGCCCTGCAATGGCAGAAGCTTGACTAGACTGAAATGTTAAGACATCTGGGTCCTAGTCCTGGTTCTTGCCCTTGATTACACAGGCTGGCAGTGCAAGTCATTTGATTACTCTGTACTCCATTCCCCATCTGTGAAATGAAAAAGTAATTAAAAGCCATTTCTGAATGTATTTTGAGCTCTGTGATGTTCTAAAACATTCCATGCTGTCTGTTTTTTGCTTTAGGATGTATTTATTAATATCAATACCACACAAATAGGTACAGAAGAGATGGGCAATAATTTTTGACTGGGGGCCACTCTACGATTTTGGAAAGTGGTCAAGGGTTGCACTTTTCTATGGAAGGGCGCAGGGTCTGGGACGGAAGTGGGTGCAGAAGACAGGTTGAGGCAGGGGACTGGGGTGCAGGGTCTAGGAAGGGGTATAGATGCAGGTGAGGATTCTGGCCTGGGTTAGAAGTTTAGAAGGAGATGCAGGGTCTGGGAAAAAGTTGTGACTTGGAAGAGGGTGGGAGGATGCAGAGTGTTTGGATGGTGACCTGGGGCAGGAAGGATGTGGGGTGCCAGAGGCAGGCTTAAGCTGGGAAGTGCTTACCTATGCTGTCTGCCGCAGCCCTGAGCTGATCAAAACAGCAGGCTCTTCCCTGTGGCTCTCGGCTCCAGGGTAGGGGGAAGATTCCCATGCAGCCCCTGCCTTCTCAGCAAAATCTCTCAGCCCCTATTGACTGCAGCCAAAAGGAGCAGCCAGCCACTTAAAGCGGTATGAGCTACTCTGTGCCTGAGGGTCCCAATGGGGCAGCCCACACGCCAGATCCAGCAACTTGGTGGACTGCATCCAGCCCACCAGCAGTATGTTGCACACCCCTAAAGTAGAGGGTCATTTGCATTTTCAGACTAATTATTTGTTTTCTGAGAAGCAATTTTTTTCAAGGTTTTATGTTTCTCCTCTGAAGTGATAGGTTTATTTTTTTTTATTTCTTTTCTATCACAATACCAGGCTAACATAGGTTTGTGAGTGGGAGTATTATTAAAAAGTCTTCTAGGTGCATTCTGTGGGCATTACTTTCCATTAAAGAAAGTGTGAGGCCTAAACAAGTTGACAGTGACTTTAAAGAAATTAAAAAAGGAGCAAATACATTAATATTTTAAAATTCTACTTTCTTATACTATCAGAGATGGTTCCCTACCCTGAGCTCCCCTCTGCACAATCGTTTCCTTTCACTACACTTGTACATAGCATTATAGACATTTCACACACAATAGGTGAACTTAACAACATTGTTAGGAATCATTAAGAAAGGGATAGGGAATAAGATGGAGAATATCTTATTGCCTCTATATAAATCCATGGTACGCCCACATCTTGAATACTGTGTGCAGATATGGTTGCCTCATCTCAAAAAGATACCTTGGCATTGGAAAAAGTTTAGAAAAGAGAAACAAAAAGGATTAAAGGTATGGAACAGCTGCTATATGAAGAGACATTAATACCACTGGGACTTTTCAGCTTGGAAAAGAGATGACTAATGGGGGGATATGATGGAGATCTATAAAATCATTACTGGTGTGGAAAAAGTGAATAAAGAAGAGTTATATACTCCTTACCATAAAACAAGAACTAAGAGTCACCAAATTAAATTAATGGGTAACAGGTTTAAAACAAAAGGAAATACTTCTTCACATAATGCATAGTCAACTTGTGGAACTTCTTGCCAGAGGATGTTGTGAAGTCCAACACTATAACAGGGTTCAAAAAACTAGATACATTCATGGAGGATAGGTCTATTAATAAGTTTTAGTCAGGATGGACAGGCATGGTGTCCTTTGCTTCTGTTTGTCAGAAGCTGGGAATGGGTGACGGGATGGATCACTTGATGATTATCTATTCTGTTCATTCCCTCTGGGGCACCTGGCGTTAGACACTGTCAGAACTCAGGATACTGGGCTAGATGTACCTTTGGTCTGACCTAGTATGGTTGTTCTTATAGTTTGGCTTTTGAGGAAAAATTGGTTTTGTAAAGGGATTGGACTAGGATGCAGATCTCTGTTCAATTCCCAGCTCTTCAACAAATTTCCAAATTACCCTACCAAAACAACCTTCTGCATACAATCAGCATATTTTTCAATCTGATCTCTAAGGGGCTAACTCTCCAGGGGTTGGCCTAGAGTCTCCAGGAATTAAAGATTGATATTTAATTAAAGATTATGTCATATGATGAAATCTCCAGAAATACATCTAACCAAAATTGGCAAACCTACTGATCTCTCCTCAAATACGTGCAAATATAGATGGAACCTGCAGCATGGGTGGACTATTACAACAAAATGTAAAAAAAAAACAAAAAACAAATAATTCCTCCCCGACCCCCAGTACCTGATAAATCAGGTTGAGAAATGTGATCCAGAACTAGGGAACCCTTATGGAAAACATTGTCCTGCTAGCAGTCTCTTTAAGAGATGCAGACTCTCAGATATAGTCAGGGCCAGATTAAGTGGGGGGCGGAGGGGGCTAGCCGGGCAGTTGCGCAGGGCGCCAACCTATGGGGGCACCTGATGGCAGCTGTAAGGGGCGCCACGTGCCCAGGGCCGGGAGTCGCGCGGCACCCCTTAGAGCTGCCATCAGGCACCACGCGGCCCCCGGCCCTGGGTGTGCGGCGCCTCTTAGAGCTGCAATCAGGCGCTGCATGCCCAATTGCAGCTGTAAGGTATGCCGCGCGCCGGGGGGCGGGGTTGTGCATGCGCTGTGCACCTGGGGGCAGAGCCGCACATACATTGTGTGCCCGCTGCCTGGAGCTCATGAATGTCTCAAGCCGGCCCTGAATATAGTAAGCAGGCCCCACTAATGTAAAATAAACGTGTAAATATTTAAAAGATTGGGGCCTTATCCATCTCTTCTCTAAATGTAAATTCTAGTCTTTTAATCTCTTTCCCTATAGAAATCTCTACCTGCTGCTATTCAGTTTCACTGTCACTCTCTGGATCCCTCTCTTTCCTTTGTGTCATGCTTGACATTGGCTGACCATTGTTCCAGGTGAGCATGTACTACAGATTTACATGATGGCACTATATTATTTTCTACCTCACACCAGGAGTTCTGAACCTTTTCTATACTGCAAGTCACCTTTCCACAAGAGGACCAGCATGACAACAGCTCCCCACCCATTTAGCTGGGTTGCTAGCTGGTAACTCCCTCCCATTGCAACTTGAGAAAGGCAGGGTGGTCATGACTGCCAGACAAATGGTTTCAACTTCCAGAAAGAATATCTTTTTTTTATACATCCAAATAATTGATTTGCCTTTTTGATTGCCAGTGCACAATAATCAGCTTTGCATTGAGTTACTCATAATGTTCAGATCTTGTTCACAAATATTAACAATTAATCTGGAATTCATAGGAATCATTGCAGCAAAAGTTCCTGAGATTCTGAGGTAGTCCTTAGTACCTGAGAAACTCTCTGATATTGTGAGACATTTAGACCAAATTCCTGAGGTTAGGCGAGTATGGATATGCCTCAGTTGCTACTTCATTCCATTGGCCTAAAATAAACACCAACTTCCTAGGAAGAAAAATGTGATTGTGCACTCCCTTCTATTTCCATCATCCATTATGGTTATAGCATGTGGCCTTATTGCTCTTAGCTATGATGGCTATGATCCATAGCATTTTATGGGCATTTTATTAGCACCTTAACTAAGATGGCTTCTAAAATGGCTACTAGCTCCCATACCTAATATGGCTGTCATATCTCAATGCCTTTTATGCCATGTGTGGCAAAGGGTGATTGGCCTAAATTGAGCATGTGCCAGTCAGTCATCTTTATTCCTGGAAAGCAGTCTACAGCTGCACATTCTGATAGGTATTGGACAAATGGACAACCCTTGTTAAATACTCATCAACCTGTTTTTATCCTTGATTTAAAGAGGGAACTACTGAATATCTCATAAAACATGCACAAAGTGGTTTGTGTGGTCTTTGTAATTCTGTCTTTACTAAAATATTTATGTTTATTCATTTGTTTTTGTGTGTGAAGAAAAAATGTGTGTGTGTTTTTTAAGTGGAGAATACTTTGCACAGTATGTTTTAATTAGCTACTACCAGTGCTTTTTTTGTGATGGTATGCACTGGTACGGTGTACTGTCACCCCTCTCGGGCGCAATCACCAATTTTGCTGGCACAGCCCTGAGAGCACTTGCGCCGCACTGACTGGAAGCCCCCTTGAGACATGTGGAATTTAAAGGGGCCGTATTTGTTTTTTTTCTTTTTTCTCGACAATTTTGCCCTAGTACCAGCCTCCCTTTTTTTTTAACAAAAAAACCCCCTGGCTACTACTGTGAAATTATATGTATTGAATTTAAATATGACAAAAATGGAGTTTCTCCACTACACATGCATTCTCCATTCCATACTGCCATCTTCCTTTACAATTAATGTTATTTCTTCACTGATTGACATAATGCCTACAATCACCAATGATTTTTCTCTTCATTTGATTCCATCCTCAACCCTCTTTCTAACCAGGAATGACAACAAGGGCATTGCCTAGAAAGAGAGGCTTTTAGGAAGCTCCAGTACTAGAGGGATCCTAACCTGAGGCAGTGGCTGGCCTTTCTCTTCTCCATTCCTCTTCTCTCCTCTACCCCCATCTTGAGCGATAGACTAAGGCTACAATCCTGATTCAGTGAGAGACTCAGGAGGGCTGCTTCCAGCCAAAAACCTATGTTAGGACTCGGGGAGTTCAACTAGTGATTAGAAGTAATTGGACTCAGAAAGGACACTAGGAGTGAGTTGAACTGCTGTAAACAGAGAGATTGCCCAGGAATGGGGGTGCCCTTAAGAGACAGAGACATTTGACTCAAGAGATTATGGTTGAACCCAGGCTGAGAATTGGCCAACTACACTCCCTTCTCTCTCTTTTTACAGTTCTTGCTAACTTCTCAATGGCATTATAGCTACTTCTTGCCTCTAAATCTCTTTCCTCAAATGACTCTAAATTCTATTGCACTTTCTATCACTTCCTTCCTCTACCGGATCTTTTATTTTCTTCCTATCATATCCCCTACTCATAACTTTGGTCATCTGAAGAAGTGGGCTGTGCCCACGAAAGCTCACGATACCATCTATATGTTTTGTTAGTCTATAAAGTGCTACCAGACCATTTGTTGTTTTTTTTCTGTAAGGGTATGTCTACACTTGTACCCTAGTTCGAACTAGGGATGCAAATGTAGGCGACCGAAATTGCTAATGAAGCGGGGATTTAAATATCCCGTGCTTCATTATGATCTTGCCGGTGCATTACTCTGCTGAACTGCTGTTTCGAAAGTGAAAATGTGCGCCGGGATGCATTAGTTCGAACCAAACCCCTTAACGTTACTCTTAATTTTTTGTAAAAATGTGAGGAGTAACGTTAGTTCAAACCAAGGGGTTTGGTTCGAACTAACACATCCCGGCACGCACTTTAACTTTCGAAACAGCCGTTCAGCAGAGTAATGCGCCGTCAAGATCATGATAATGAAGCGTGGGATATTTAAATCCCTGCTTCATTAGCAATTTCGGTCGCCTACATTTGCATCGCTGGGGATTAAGGGATTTGGAGTGTGAGCTGAACTTGGGGCAGGCAGTTGGGGTGCCAGAGGGAGTTCTAGGTGCAGGCTCTGGGAGGGCATTGGATGCAGGGGTTCTCAGGGTTAGGGCAGGGGCTTGAGGTGCAGGAGAGGGTTCATGACTGGGGTAGGGTTTCAGGATATGGGCTCTGATGGCACTGCTTACCTCTGGTGGCTCCTGGGTAGTGGTGCAGTGGGGCAAAGGACTCTCACCCCTGCCCTGGCCCTGCACCACTCCCAAAAGCAGTCAGCAAACTCCATCGCAAGTCCTGTTGTGCTCCCCACTCTGCTCTGTGGAGATAGGATACAGAGTGAGAGAGGGGGCACCTTGACATCAGTACCCCTCTTCTCCCTCCTCTGCCCTGCACAGCAAGCAGGAGGCTCCCCGAAGTCGGGGGGAGGCAGCTCCAAGGCGAAGGACAAGGGGTGCGCAGCATTAGGGGGAGGGACAGTTGAAGTGACTGCACTTGAGAGCCCTTTGGCCAAACCAGTCAGGATCACCTGTCAGAGGCTCCAAGATCTACCAGTAGATCCTGAGCTACTGGTTGGTGGACACTGGCCTAGATAATAAAAGCTCCCTAGAGCTACCTTCCCCCACCACGTGTAAACATGTGACTGCTGACATTTTCAACAGTTACATGTTTACTGGAATACACACATTTTAACATTCCTGTTGCCAATTACTTTTTAATCTTGGAAGTGATATGCAAGAATCACTTGTATAGATCCATCCTACTTTTACAAATACTCATTACCCATTTCCTTCCATAAACATGTTGCCTTGTTTTTCAGCTTAGATTTGACTTCCTTGCCCCTAAGCCCTTATTTCATTTTCTATCACCTGCTTATACACCTCTTTGATAAGATAATTTTTCTTGTCAAGACCTTCTCTCCATTTGTTTTTCTGCTTTGACCTTTCTGTTACTGTCAATCACTCCCTTGTCGACTTGGTCTTTTTATTCATCCAGTTTCTCCTAACTTCACCGATTGTTCACTGTCTCTCTCTCAATGGTTGTTCCTCATTCTCCTCAGCCCCAATGGCATTCATCAAAGCTATTTCCTTGATTCTCTCTTCTTTCCATATATCCTACCATGGAATGATTTAATCTGCCACTATGGCTTCAACTTCTAGCTCCTTAACCATCTTCTGCTAGATAGCTGTATAAGATGCAGGATAGCCAAGTGAATGAACTATTAGTCTGAGACTTAGGAAACCTGGGTGTTCTCTTTGGTTTTGCCATCTTCCTTGCTCTGTGCCTCTCTGGAAAATAGGGACAATAATGTTGACCTCCTTTATAAAATGCTTTTAGACCTGCTTATGAAAAGCACTACATAAGATCTAGGTATTATTATATTGATGATGAAGGCTCTGAATTTTTAAAATAAATTTCACAACAGAGGTGTGGGGAAAAATAAGCCACAAAAAATCACTAAATAATGTAGATTTTGCTGCATCAACATACACAAACATTTACTGATGATACAAAAAATAGTGCAGGTACTGAAAAGTGAGACTAGATTGAACAGGTGTGTGTTGGAGAGAGGGACCACCTCACATTAATCCTGCAGTCATGGCACCTGTCCCAAGCAGCAGCTAGTTTTGGTTCCCTGCTCTGAGAAATGTAACCTGGTGCATGGGATTTGGCCTGCCTCTTCATATGTTGTAACCTCATGTGCCAGGTCTCAATGCTACTCAGTTTGGGTGCCTAATCAGATGTGTTTTTACAGTAATTTCCAATAATTCACAGACAATTCAAAATCATGATTTCAAATTCTGTGACCACGACATACGACAAAATTGGGGCAATACTTGATGACTCATCAGTCTCTGTCCTCTCCTGATCTTTCCTATTCAATTTTGTCCTGCATCTGCTAATATATTTTTCACATCTTATTCTGCATCAATCAGAAGTTGTGATTGCACTTAGACATCCCAAAATATAGACTTAGTGCACAACAGTCAGCAAGTAAAAGCTGTAGGTTTTATGCTATGGTGATAAGATACAAAAGTTGACGTTGAGGCAAGAAGATAAGAGAACACAGGAAGTTGTGAAGGAAAGAACTAATTTTTATGTGCATGTAGTTTATAAGGGCAGTCCAGGCTTAGGGCTTTATTTAAACTAAGATGAAATGCAGTCCCAAGAAAGGGGTGACTTTTTAGCAACTTACCTACGAAAGAGCAGCAAATGGGCATTGGGACCCTGCTCAGCCACATGCACTCTCAGGAGCCTGTATCCCTAGCATCTGGGATGTATTATCAGGAGTGTTGTGAGAAAGACACAAGAAGTAATTCTTCTGCTCTGTTCTGCACTGATTAAGCCTCAGTTGGGAATAATCAGTTCTGGGCCCATAATTCAAGAAAGATGTGGAGAAATTGGAGAGGGTCCAGAGAACAAAAATGAGTAAAGGTCTGAAAATCTATGATGGAAGATTGAAAGAATTGGATGTGTTTAGTTTGGAAAAGAGATGACTGAGAGAGAACATGATAGCAGTTTTCAAGTACCTAAAAGGGTGTTACAAGGAGGAGGGAGAAAAATTGTTCTCCTTGATCTCTGATAATAGGACAAGAAGCAATGGGCTTAAATTGCAGCAAGGGAGGTTTAGGTTGGACATTAGGAAAAACTTCCTGTCAGGGTGGTTAAACACTGGAATAAAATGCCAAGGAAGGGTTGTGGAATCTCCATTACTAAAGATATTTAAGAGCAGGTTGGATAAACAGCTATCAGAGATGATGCTTGGTGCTGCCATGAGGACAGGGGGCTGGACTTGATGACCTCTTGATGTCTCTTCCAGTTCTAGCATTCTGTGATTCTATCTCTGCATCCTGACTGATCTATCCTTCCTCAATGGAATCTCTTTCTCCAGTTTTGGGGCTTTCCCCCTTCTTCTCTGTCATTAGTCTCAGAGCAGCAGCCCCTCTTCTCTGGGACGTGTCCCTCTCCAGCAATGTTTCAAAGAAGCCACCATCCCTGTACGCCACCTCCCTCCACCCCTCCTTCTGAGCCCTGTCCCGCTCCCCCTCTCTTCCCTCGCTCTCCAACCCGGAAGCGGAGCCTACAGAAAACACCAGGCCAGCTTCATGTGACGCATCACGCATGTGCAAAGGTTCCACACCTGCGCACTGCTGTACCAGCGAGATCAACGCGTGCGCAGCCAAAGTAGGCGGGCCCTTGCGTGCCCTTCGGTCAAGCCCAGTTCAGAGCAGCTCCTCCCTCTCCCGGCTGCCAGCCCCCCCTTCCCCTCCCCGGCAGCGCTGCTGCTACTGCTACACCGGGTAGGTTTCCAATCGCTATGGCGGCTGCTGCGGGGAAGGTAAGAGGGGAGGGAGAGGAGGCTCGCGTGCTGCTCTGCCGTGCGCTGGGCCGGGGAGCCCTGGGCCGCGGAAGGGGCCGCCAGGCCGGGGCTCAGCCTGATCGGGTTTGTTTTGGTTTTGCAGGTCAGAAGAAAGTTTTCGTTGTCGGCGGCCGCCTGAGGACGATACTGAGCGGGAGGCATCGGGGCCGACGGCCAGGCCTCTCCCGGAGCCAAGCCAGCCGCGCTGGGCCAACGGAGACTCCGCTCCTCAGGAGAGAGCGACCAACGGCATCTCGATGCGTAGCCACCTGCGAAGACCCTGAGTGGAACAGATCCCTCCCCCCACCTTTGGCCGGGTGCCCCCGGGAGAGTCCTCACTCAGGCTTCCTGTAACCAAATCCTGTGAGAGACACCCCTCGGCCCTCCGTCTGTTGGGACGTCCACTCTCTAAGGGGCGGACTCCTCTGTGAGCTCCTGCAAACCCTCACTCTGTCATCTCCTCTCCGAGTTGAAGAGGCCCTCACCCTTTCAGTTCGTCCCTGGAAAACCCTTCCTGTTAACTTCTGCCGGAGTGGAGAAGAGAAGCCTCCACCTGCACCCTTTATCAAATTCCTTATCAGAGTGGATGCTTGAAATTCTAAGCTCAGGTCAGTTTTACCCAGCAAAGGAGAGGAGAATGCTTTGCTACCCCCAGTCGAGGACCACCACTCTACATGATCTTGATGTCTGATGAAGATGAAATGTGGAATGTCATATGGATCAACTGAACTGACTGTCTTTTGTAGAGCGAAGGCTTCATACGCCTTCTCCAGTTCTTCATCTGGGCTCTGAGGCTGGACACTAAACCTTCTTTCTTCCTGGATCCCCACCCCCTAAATTTTTCCTTACTTTCATGCTTCACTGGTCAAAATTTTGGTAAGGATTGTTTACGGAAGAAGAAGAAAAAGAAGGCAGTCTGAATCCCAAATACAAGTATTTATGTGTGACTCATCTACTTGGATTTAAAGACATCCCCACCTTCAGGGAGTCTTGCTTCTCTGTAAAGTCAGATGTTTGTTCCTGTTTTCCCTGATGAGCATGGATTGAAAGTTGCACCTTCTAGATTTTTTCTGAGGTGCTGCTGATCTTGTTAAAGGACATAATGGGGCTTTTTCCCTGGATTATTGCCAGGATCAGTTTACACACTGCAACAATGAGTTGTTAGGCCTCCCATGTACAGGTAACATTTATCCTGCTTTAATATAAAATTGCTGGGGCGATTTGGGTTAAAAATTGTCGAAGGCAGTCTGGATCAGCAGGAGTTTCTATTCATCCCTCTTTGGCGTGACATCCCCAATCTGTCCTCGATGCCTTCAGCTTTGGCTATCTTCACTTGCCGCCCGAACTCTCACCCATTTCAGGAGCGTCATGTCTACCTGGACGAGCCTGTCAAAATTGGCCGTTCCGTGGCTCGCTGCCGGCCAGCTCAGAATAATGCTACTTTTGACTGTAAGGTGTTGTCCAGGAACCATGCCCTTGTCTGGTTTGACCACAAGACAGGCAAGGTAAGACCATTTTTGTTTGAAAAGCGGAGAATAATGAAATACTAGATTATTTTAGTGAAGGATTGGGTTTCTGTGGGCTCCTGTAAATTGCATCTGGCTTGTAGTTTTTCTTTAAGTCAGTGTTATCATATTGGAAGCAAGCAAGGTGCATGTTATGACCAGTAATCCTGATTTTCAGTTAAATTGATAATATTCGTTTAAAGAAGAAGCTTGAGAACAGGATTTATTAAACTTTATAAAAACATATTAGCATAGGGAACTGGTGGATCCTGAAGATTTCCTATGTGCATTCTTATGAAAGTATGCTATTGGGGTCTTGTATTCTATGTAATACAGAAACTACAATATAAAACATTTATGGTAAGTAAATGTGTTTTTGAAGAAAATTGTTTCTTTAAATACTGGAAGCATTTCCCTTGGGGTTTTTTTTCCCTAAAGCATGTTTCATTGCATATAAACAAATATTTAGTCTCTGATGTGACACACATTTTATATTGGGTAAAATGCTCACAATGTTGTTCGAAAAGAACAAGTCATTTTGAGTAACTATCCCCAAACTTTATAAACGAATAAAATCTATTTTATATGATATTTTGTGTACTTGCATATTGAATGTTGAACAAAGTATTTTAGTATTAATGTACATGCTATCAGGATAATGTTATCTTCAGTGATTATAATTAATAGCCTGTGTTATCTGTTGTCATGGCTAGTGAGTTGGAGTTCAAATATGTAGTATGTTGTCTTAATCTGGGTATGGCCTTCTCGTATAAGGACTGTTGCTGTCAAAATGAAGTTTAGAAGCTTTGTAATACTTGCTTTTCTCCACTAGGGACTGAACTGGGTTAACCCAAGCTTTTTTGCTTAAAGTACATGTTAGTTTGAAATTACTAATACCAAAAGCTGTACTTTGTTCATAAAATACCAAAAGCTTCAGTCACTCAAAAAGCAATGTGCTTTAAGAATATGTATAAAATTTTTTATGGCCTATTACTTTCTTGTTCGCTGTTTGCTGTATCTTAGTTTTGTACTCTGATGCCTCTCTTATGGTATGTGTTCTTCTATGAAGTACTTTTCATAAATCAGTTAATTTTAATAGAATAGTCAGGTTAGTTTGTTCAGTAGTGTGACCCAGTATAAGGAATAACATGGTACAGTAAGAGTTATTAAATCTTCTGATAATTACCATAGGTTATGCAATACTTAGGCATGATGGGACAAGCAAATACTTTTAATTTCTTAAGGCTGGGTTGTGGCATGACTTTGAAGTTGCTTATACATAATTATGAATAACTCTTTATACGAGTTAATATTTGACTGGATTTTTCTAAGGTTTTTTTTTTTTTTTTTTTTTCATATTGAAGACTTAAGGGCCTGCCTCTTGCAAGTCCTTATCTTTGCTTTATTTTAGCAAAGGTTTGACCATTGTGCCTAGGCCTCAAGGCCTCACACCAAGGCTGTGATATTTCAGGTCCTTTTCTTATTACATTATGCATAATGCAGTATGTGAGATGCTTTCTCATCACAGTTGGCAATAGCTGTTTTGGATCATAATATCAGTCTATAAAATTCACTTTTTCAATTTGAGAGTATATTCTTCGACTTCCCTGTTTGATGACAGAGGGTAAGACTCAGTTCTCCTAAAATGTCTATTGCAATCTAGTATTTCTGAGTAATACATTTTATGCATATAATGCCTTCAATCTAGGCTTCTCAGTGCTTTACAAACATAATTAAGCCTCACAACCTAGTGAGGTCAGTGAATGTTTTTACAGAGTGCTAAACTGATGCACAAGCTGATGGCAGAGTTTACAACATAGGCAACTGAATTATTTTAAATCTAATCTAGAGTGGTTAGCTTTAGACTCACAGATATCTAATAAATGAGTTTTTTACATTGCTTTATTTTCTTTGGATGACTCTGGTTTTATAGTGGTTAATTTAATGTTTCATCTTTGTTACAGGTTTGGATTTGCCTAAAGTGGTAGTCAATAGAAGATCTGTATTGTAGGCATTTAATGGTGTTTGGGTCTAAAACATATGAGGAGCAGGCCATAGTTAGGTACTTCTGGACAGATGTACACATAATAAATTCATCACCATAACGGGTAACAGTGTTGGCAGATTCCCCAGGAATGAATGGCCTGGGGAATCCAGTATACAGTAGACTTCCGATAATCCAGCACCTTTGGGACCCAGGGGATGCCGGATTATTGGATATGTCCGAGTATCAGGAGGCACTCCGGTGGGGGGGCTGTGACGGGTCTGCCGGGGGTGGGGGTTGGCGGGGAATGGCGTGGCGAGGGGCAAACCCTCTGCCATTTTGCAGGGAGGCGTTGGAAGCACCGTGCAGCCGCTGGTGATAAGCCAGCTGGGGCTGCAAGTGGCAGCGGCGGACTAGGGGAAGCGGTGCTGAGTGGGACCAACCCGGCAGCACCCCAGCTGCTCTGCCCCACCGCTTCTCCAAGTCCACCGCTGCCGCTTGCAGCCCCAGTTGGCCTTTAGCTGGCAGCTGCGCGGGGCTTCCCCTGCTTCCCTGCAAAACGGTGGAGGGTTCACCCCTCGCCGTGCCGTTCCCTGCTGCCCCCGGACGGATGCAGTGTAGTCCGGCAGACCCATCACAGGAGTATCATCCCCTTTCCCTCTCCTCCCCTTCCCTTTCCCCGCCTGTGAGCGCACATGAGGCTCACAGGAGCTCCAATTGTCCGGCTGGCATTTCCGGGTTCCAGTTGGTGCCGAACTATCAGGAGTGCTGGACCACTGGATTCCAGACAATTGGAGTTTTACTGTATTTTCATTCTTGAAGGTGATCCTTTTGAAATAGTTGAAGCATATGGATGTACCTATGTGGAGCAGCTTGAACTGTATATTTTCTGTGTGGCTAAATGGGGGAGTTGGGTCTCCTGGTCTGCCTGGATTCCTACATGAACAATAAAATAAAACAAGTTAAAGTGGGTTTTTTTGAGGGTGAAGAGAGTATGTAGCTTGAAAAAATTGACAATACAATTGCCTACATCCTAAAAATCCCTTAGAAACGGTGATACTGTGGATGGTGGTTCCCAGTGAACAGGGATTGCAGTGATTGCTAGAGCTGGGAGGGACTGTCAAGGATCAGGGTAAGGCTGGGTTCGAGACAGGAGAACAAAGTGAAATGAGCTCTGGAGTTGCAGTAGGCCAAAAGTCTTATGTAGAGGTTGGACTTCTCTGGTCCAGTACCCCTGGGACTTGAGCGGTCCCGGACCAGGGGAGGTCAGTGCTCCGCTGCTGGCCTTACTCCCAAGCTCCCCTCTGGGCTGCTAGGCTCTCCAGCCCAAGGATCACTGCTCTACTGCTGGCCCTGCTGCCTCAGGGGCTCCTCGGGCTGAGACTCCCCTGCCGTCATTGGCCCCATTGCCACTGGGGTTTCTCAGGTGCCACAGGACTTCAGGGTAGCTCCCTCTACTGGCCTCTGGTACTCTTTGGTCCAGCATTATCCTGCCAAACCAGTGTGTCCCATATTTGAGAGATTCAACTAGTAGGGGTATCTTTGCGGGTTAAATAGTGAGCATGGGCCAAGGAGAAAACTGCAGGATGCTGTCACTCTAAATCCTTTGGGTGGCACTTCCAGTGATGCCTAGTTTCCCCAGTGTTCCTTAGATGTGGGTTTTTAGGGCCTCTCAGGCCACGCCTCCACTTGCCGCTCCAGAGATTGATCTTCTGGTGTTTGATTTAGTGCACCTAATTAAGACTTGGGAAACTAAATGCTGAGGGCAGCTCTGGTTGGTGCCAGTACAAGGAGTAAGGAAAGCTGATCGGAACGTTTGCTCTTGTTGACCTCCCACTGTGAAGATGGCGTCAAGCTTGGCTTAAGGCAGTGGTCACCAACTGGTGGATCAATCACAGCATCCCAGGAATTGATCACTATGGCCAGCTGGCTGAGCAGCAGCCTCTCTTTAACCAGCCCAGCTGGAACATGGCGGAACCTTGGCTCTGTGGCCAGGTGGGCTGGAGTAAACAGGGGCAGCCACCTGGCCTGCTGGCTGCGGATTCAACCTGCTGAAGCTGTGCTGTGCTCCAGTTGGGCTAGGTGAAAGAGGGGCAGCTTCCTGGCCAGCTGGTTGCAGCATTCAGCCGGCTGAGGCTCCACCGTGCTCTGGGGTAGACACTTGGCCAGCTGGCTGAGGGTTCAATCTGCTGAGGCTGTGCTGTGCTCCAGCTGGGCTGAGTCAGAGGGCAGCTGCCTGGCCAGCTGGTTGCAGCATTCAGTCAGCCAAGGCTGTGCTGCACTTCAGCTGGGCTGGAGCAAAGAGGGGCAGCCACCTGAGTGGCTGCCCCTCTTTGTTAACTTGCTGGCTGGGGGAAGAGGCATGTGTGCATCCCCGGCTCTTGTCCTGCTCCGGGGGGGGGGGCGGGGCTTGGCGGCCAGCACACATGGTGTGCTGCGGACTGGTCTACGCTGGGTTGTTCCCTGTGGGCTGTGCATGGTCGGGGAGCCCCTTCCCCAGCACCCCGCTGTTCCTGGCCGGGCTGGAGGTAGCCCTGGGCTTTGCCTGCCCCAACCCCAGTCCTGGGGTTGCTGCTTGCAGGACTAGACGGGCCAGGGAAGGGAAGAGACTGTGCTCTCCCATCCCCCATCTCCCCTGCTGCTCCTCGCCCCAGCGCTGCTCCCAGGAGGCTGCAAGTCCTAAGGCTGCTGTCCTGCTCTTAAGGACAGGAATGGGAAGGCTGGGGGCACAGGAATGTGGAGGCAGGAGGAGGGTGAAGGATGGGAGGGGGCAGGATGGGAGGCAGGATGGGAGGAGGCAGGGGTTGACCTGAGGGGCATGGGGCAATGCAGGGCTTTGGGCGGGGGGGGGGGAGGAATCATGGGGCTGAGGGGCGTGAGGCTGGAGTAGAGGGCAGATGTGAGGGAGGATAAAATTTTACTTTGCAGAAGCTTCACTTTCTTTTACTCCCCATTTCTTTGCCTTTCTCCCCAGCTAGCCTTTCTTCCCCCAATCCCCTTCTGCTCCAAACTTCCCCTTGTAGCCCCACCCCACACCTTTTCCTGCCACTCTCTTCCAAACTCTCTTCCTGACCCTGCCTTCCTCAGTCCACCTTGCACCTCACCTCTGACCCAGATCCTGCATCCCCATCCCACTTGCTGGCAGTCCTGTCCTGCATATTGAGCTCCTCCTCTTGGTTCCCACTTCAGGGCCTAAGGGGGTCCACAAAATCTATTAACTCTGGAACCTCAGAAAAGTAAATCTGGCCTATGGGAAGCCCTGAACCTCAGTCTCCCCTGACCCTTCCCCTCACCCTGTGGGGGATGGAGTGCCATCAGAGTGAGGTGTCTCAGTTGGGGGCCACATCAGTGATGGTTGGGGATTTTGGGAAGAGTTTTTTTACTTCTCACTTATGTGGTCCCCAACTGGGGGTGGGTGGGTGTGTGTGTGTGTGTCAGTCAGTAGCCCCGGACCCAAAAAACTTCCCCACCCTTGTCATAAATAAAGAAAACATTGAAACCTTTTGTGTTGGACATATTTTACTTTATTTAAAATGAAGTTTGATAAATTAATACGAGAGAGTTAAAATGCATAATCTGTTCAATAATTTAAATTAAACTGTTCTCCTCAGCTGCAGCACTAGCAAAATGGCTTGGGTGTAATTATGTAATGAACGGTGAGTTTCCATTAGCAACTGGTAGTTGGCGGAAAAGTTTGGTGATGGCAGAGCCTCCAGAAACGGGTGGGGTCTTGGGGAAAAGATGGTGTAGATCCTGGCTTGCCCTGACATTTAAAAAGTGATCTTGGGTGTAAAAAGGTTGGAGACCACTGGTTTAAGGTAAGCCGACTTCAGCTACGTCTTTTAATGTAGCTGGAATTATGTAACTTAACCTTCTGGGTCTAGTATAGACCTGGCCTGATTGGTGAATTGATAACATTAGCTGTCCTAAACTCTACCAAGTTGGGGATTCTAGTCCCAAGGATTGTTACAACAATAAATAAGAATATTGTAGTGAAAAGGCAGCTGGAAGACAGATACACATGGTCCTTGAATTTTCCTCTGACCAATTACATAAATGTTCAACTACATTGCTTATAATTCCTTACTCTTAGAAAACCTGCAGTGCTTGCAGAATATAAACAAAAAACTCCACACAATAAAACAAATAGGCTAGTAACATTTGCAGACAGACAGTGAAATAAAAAACAGCAGGGTCAGCCATTTTAATAACCTCTCTATCCCAGGAATATCATTAGCCTAGCAGTGATCTAATGTATTTGTCTTACTGATTAATGTAATACTGTAAGCATTTTCAGAAGCTTACAGATGGGGTAGAACACTTAAAAGTTCGTTTTCAGTAACAGTTTAGACAGAAATTTTAAACATTTTTTTTTATGGGGAGTAGGTATGTTAAATATTGGTCAATTGAATAGTCAAGTAACCTCATGATTTTTTATTGATGAGTCAACTATTCTATAGTCCCTAGGGGCAGGGCCTGTATCCGAGGCAGCAGTGCAGGGTGCCAGGCAGGAGGTGCTCTATGAAGGAAGCCAGTTTAAAAACCAGCTACCCTCATGGACCTGTGCCCTGTGCTGCTGCCTCTGATGAAGAGGCAGCAGCTTGGGGTGTCAGCAGCCCCTGTCTGAGGAGGGGGGTGTCTGAGCTTCTGGACCCGGTGTGAGCTAGAACTGAACTGGGCTGCCTGCCCACCTGGCTCCTCATATTCTTTAAATGAAGAGCTGCAGCAGGGGTAGGGCTATAACTGAGCTGGACTGCTGCCCAGCCTGCTAAAAAATTTTCTGGTAAGGGTGGGGGGAGGGAAATGCTTGTAGTCTATAGCATTAACTATAAGCTTTTGCTTATTGGTTAATCAACTACACTATTACATCGCTAATGGGGAGAAACTTCCATAGAAATTGATCATAGGGTGGCATAATGATTTGAGGTTCCAGTAAATTAGACTGATTTTTTTTTTTTTTTATTAAGAACAGCAAGCAGGAAACCTTAATTTCAACAGTTTTAAATTTATTTTGCTTTTGTGCTTTTTATTTTTTAAAGTTGATTTCCATTCATTGGTACGCAGTAAAACACATTGATGTGTCCAGCTAAATATAATCTTTAGTGTAACTTTGATTTTTTTTTTTTTTTTTTTTGGTAATCATGAATTTAAATTGTGTTTATACACCTTTATTTAAGCAATTATATACCTCTATGCATTTATTCAGTGTTTTAATTTTTAGTTATGCATTTAGTTAGAAAATGATCCATAATGTATTTCTAACTAAGTAGATGAACTTTTTACTGCTATTTTGTAGCACCTCTATTTGGATAAAAATTGGAATTATGTGAAGAGTGGGGGGGAAAAGCACATTTTATTCTGTAATTAGAAAAGGGCCAGCTGTACTGTACACATAAGAAAAAGGTTTACCAAAACATGTTTTGCATTTACAAATGTTTAAGTTTTTTAAAGACTTTTTGTAGAAAGTGAATTGATGTCACTGTATCCTTCATGATTTTACTACATAGTAAACTTATCTTCCCACCTAACTTTTATTTGTAGACTTGAAGAGGAAAATAAGCTTTCTTGCTTTTTCAATCCTAATGAGTTTCTCACTTGTGTTCTCTAAACTAGCAGATGAGGCGACTGCTGGTTTAGCTCTTGAGCAAGCTCTCATTCCAGGTGCTTAGTCAATGGCTTGACTTTATTTTGAAACTTGGTGGCAAACATGCTTTGATATTGTTTTTAATTAAAATTATTTTTAATGTCACCGTAGCACTTCTCAAGAAGTGGGTCAGGATCCTGTTTGAATGAGGGTTGTGAGTAGTGATGTTAACGTGTAGTTGATCACACAATTAACTGATAAGCGTAGGCTAATCGGTTAATCTGGTCAACTACATGCAGGTGCCCACCCCTTGCTGCCTCTGTATCACAGGCAGCAAGGTGTTGGGGGGAGGACAGGAGCTAGTGTCTGTGAGGAGCTGGCTTTAAGCAGGCTCCCCTTGAGCACCAGATCAGCCTGAGGGAGCCTTCCCCCCACGCACTGCTGCCTCTAATAGAGGCAGCAGCACAGAGGGTGAGGGAGGCAGGATGGAGTCCATACATGTGGGGAGCCAGCTTTCAAGCAGGCTCCCTGTGCTTGCCTGCTCCATGGGCTCTCTTGCCCACTCTTTCTGCCTCCAACAGCTTAAAAGCCAGTTCCCCCCCACACCAGCTCCATGGTGCCGCATGCCCCCCCCCACCTCCCATGCAGCTGCCTCTATTAGAGGCAGTTGTGTGGGGCGTGAGGCAGAGGAAGCAGCCCCTGTCTGCGGGATGGTCTGAGCTCCCTGCAGACGGGCTGCTGTCGTGGACCAGCTTCTGTCCGTGGGGAGCTTGAACTCTCCCCGGACAGGGGCTGCTGCCACCCCGTGCTGCTCCCTGTATATCAGCGTGGGTAGCTGATTTTTAAACAGACTTCCCTTGCAGACCAGCTCCCACTTGCCACCCTGCACTGCTGCCTCTGATACAGAGGCAGCAGCACTGGGTGGCAAGCGGTTCCCTAGAAGCTGGGCTGGGAGTACACTGGCTGCTGGCCTGCCCTCGGGGACTAACTAATAGTTGCGTAACCACTAAGATTGCATGTGGTTACACAACTATTCAATTACATGATGTCTAACATCGCTAGTTGTGAGGGCTGGCATTACATTTGCTGGGGTCTGGACCTGAAGCTTAAGCCTTACTGTCCAAGGTTGAGGGCTGCAGTCCTGGGAGGCAGGGATCAAGTTACAGGCCCCTTGCTTGGCTTCAGGTGGTGGGGCACAAGCTTGAGCTTTAGCCTCTTTGCATGAGATGGCAAGACTTCTGGGTGTAGTAATTTTTGTTGTCCGAAGAGGGTCATGGTACAGTGAAGCTCAGGAACCTCTAGATTATAGTGTTTAGGCCTTACTTGAAATTGAAAATTTAAATATAATTTCAGTTTTCAAAATAATTTATTTTATCCATCTGGGATGCTAAGCTTATTTGGGAATGGCTGGCTGCAATACTGATTTTGAGTCTGCTACATATGCTACACCGAGTTACCGTTTAAAAATGTCATGTACATTTTTGCTGAAAGGTTTCAGTGCCATACTTTTTAAAGAGTCCTTTAAATGTGTGTGAAAAAGCTCCCTGCCCAAAGAAGCTTACTTATATGTAAGATGAAAACAATACTAACAGTTTAAAAAAAGTAAGGTGTGAAAGTGGAAACAGACAGGTTTTCAAGGAAATCAGCACCAGAAAGCCAAGTGAAAATAGAGTTTAAAGGTTGCACGCAACTAAAACCTGCACTTCTTTCTGGGGCGGGGGGGGGGACCCATAGTGTAGACATAGCCTTATAGACTAACAAAAAATGTAGATGGTGTCATGAGCTTCCGTGGGCACAACCCACTTCTTGAGGTGAATGGCATTTAAGGGGTACAGTTTCCAAATAAAATAGCTTTGCTTGTGGGTTTTTCACTCTTCAGTAGAGGGAAGAGAAAGAAAAAGTTAATTCACAAAAATTGGACTCTGGCATTAGGAGGCAAGTGTTACCTGAAAGTACTTGTAACTTAATGTTTTAAATATTGACTGAATTACAGATTGGCTCATCACTCTACGGAAGATTTAGGAAAAAAGGGAGGGGAGTTACTGGACACATGGAAAGAGGGAAGTTGTCCTAAGGTTAGGGCTGGTTTATAAAAGAAGGTATGGATTAGGCAGAGAGAGAAGAAAAAGATACACTAACTCTATAAAATTCTTAATAAAATAATTGTTCAACATTGCTTTACTTTCACCCCTAAAACATATCCATAATGTATGTTATTCACATGTAAAAAAAATTGGAAGGAAACTTTAATTTTAATACTGTTTCAAATCACGAACTATTTTTGTCTTGAAAAATTGCAACTTCAAATATGTAGGACACTTGGTGTGACTTCTTCCAGACTGAAATGTTGGAACGCTTCCAATTTAGAGTGGAAGTTCTTGGTGGAATCCTGAAATTCCCTTCAGATATTTAGGTTTTCAAAAACTCCTTTCACGAGAGGCTTTGGAAGAATCTAATTAGATATAGAGTGAGGGGGAAAGTATTGTCATGAATCAAAAACCAGAAGTAGAAATAAGTAATCGATTTTTATTATTGCAAAAACTTAGGGTTGCCTCAGGGTTCCCTATTAGGGCAGATAGGCTACATCTACGCTACGAGTTTTCTCGGCAAAAAATATGCTAGTGAGGGACTCATTTGCATATTTTCTGCAGATCTGTTTTTGCACAAAAACAACCCAGTGGGAACGTTTTCTTTTTGCGCAAAACCCTCTTTTTCTGCAAGATCCTTATGCCCCAAAAAGGAAGTATATTGATCTCGCAGAAAAAGTTTTTTTGTGCAAAAATAAAATGTCTACACTGCTTGTTCCTGCGCAAAAACGGATCGGCAGAAAATATGCTAATGAGATCACAACTTATGTAAATGAGTCCCTCATTAGCATATTTTTTGCCAAGAAAACTCGTAGCGTAGACGTAGCCATAGTGTTTAATGCATGTACTTGGAAAAGGGGTTGAGTAGCGAGGTGAGAAATGGCAATTATGAGGTTAGTGAAGTTCAGAGGGGATTATGAAGAGTTCCAGAAGGACATAGCCAAGCTCAATGGATGGATAGGGTGATAGTAGTCCAAGTTTTAATGTTCATAAAGATGATCAGGCTAGGTGACGTGTGGCTTTAATCTATGGGGGGAAATAAATAATGCAAATTAGAGGGGAAAATGAGAACTAATGATATGCCTCACCAATATTTAAATGAACTATAAAATCCTCAATAAAGGACCTGGGCATCGTTGTGGACAAATGAATGAAAACCTGTGTCTAGTGGCAGCTCAGTCTTTAAAAAATAGTAAATGATGTCAGAATACATAAGGAATGGAGAAGAATATAAAAAATATTATAACACATTATATAAATCAGTGTTTTGCCATCATCTGGAATACTGTGTTCATCACCATGTTTGAAAAAGGATTGCTTTGAATGAGAGAGCTCACAATACAATTATGGGAATATTGTGGGCGTGGAAAAATGTTACAGAGAAAGTAACAGGAGTTTCTGAATGAAATAGAATATTTCCACGTTCTTGGATTCCATGACATCCTGTGGCAATGAGTTTCCATAGTCTAATCATGTGTGGCATGAATTATTATTTCCTATTATCAGTTTTTAAATGAGCTGCTTTTCAGAGGATTGGATATTTGTCTAAATGAACACTGTATCCACAATTGTTTCATTAAATACTCAGGTTCAATGTTTTATTTTCCCACTAAAACTTTTCTCAGAGTTTAACTAATCTCTAATTATTGACTGTCAGGAGGTTGTTTATGGGCAGGAGATTATTACATTATGGTTTCTTCAGCCTCCCTCTGACTTACTTTGTGTTATTGGAGGTGAGATACTGGATTTGCTGGACTGGTGATCTGACCCAGTATGACAGTTCTTGTATTAATTTCCCTTTTATATTCCTGTCTTGACTGTGATATTCTGCTGTCAGCTGTAAAAAAGTTGGTAACAAGTGTATTTTAGCAAATTTCAGTGCTGCTGCTTATTTGCTTTGAGTTGCCTTCGTCAAGTAAATTGAGATGTTTCCTCTTCCACACTTCGAAATGTTGACCTGGATCTTTCATAATCAGATGGGATGATACCTCAGTGCCTAAGAGAAACGTGCCAGTTAGAAGACGAAATCTGATCCATTTTGCGTTTGGTTCTGTTCAAATATATTCATCATTAATTTAGAGAGTGGCATAGAGACTACACTTATAAGTACAGAAGCATTATCAGATTTGCTTGTGTAAAGTGTACTTTATTAAACGCTACTTATTAGCAAAATATTTTTAAAACTTTGTTTTAAATTAATGAACTAACATACATGAAGTGCAATGCTAAGTGGTGTGGTGTGTTTTTTTTGTTTTTGTTTTTGTTTTTTTTTGTTTTTAAGGAAAGAAGAATAGTACAGATTGCACTTTTATAAACCGGAACTCTTTGGTCCAGCAGCATGTTGTTGCTCTAACAGAAGGCTCAGATACAGTCAATGAAACCACACTGGGAGCATAAATATAAGGGGTTTTATTGCCAGGGCATATTACGCCTCACAGCCTTCATGCATTACTAAATATGTGCTTCTCACTGCTGAGAAGCAAGCAATTAAGCAATCAGGCAAGCAAGAATCCAATGCTTACGGCCCCTTCTGCTACCAACAGTCCTGTATCCTCCATCCGTGCTCTCAAGGGCATTGCTCCAGCCTGGGGAGTCCCTGGGCACCTACATGGCCTAGGTCCACAGGTGAGACTGTTCCCCGATCAGTGCCTTTCAGCTGTCTTATAATTATTCCTTTCTTAGGGGCATAAACATCCACAGGCAGATTCCGGCAAGAAACACCACCGCTATCTAATTCTCATACCTCATGTCCCTGGGCCTAATTATCTCACAACTTGTTGATGCAACTAAGGAGGCCTTGGGCCAGATCATCGCCGGTTAAAACTGGCTCACCGCTGGCTTTAGCCGAACCATCTGCAATATGGTGCAGGGGTAACTGGCGGTCAGCCCTGACACTCCACCACTTGTTTTCTGGTAGAATCATGCCTGCGGAGGGCCATATATGGCCTCATGATAGGCCATAAGCATTTGCACATGCTGGGCTACTCGCTTGGTGCAACAGCACAAAACAACCCACAAAACACAGCAGTCCCCCCCCCCATTACTCTGAAAACAACAGCAATTGGATGTAGCATCAATTTAAAAACAGCTGTGGCCTTTGGAGACCACCCATAAAATATATCCCACCAATAATGAACAGTCAACTCTGACTCTGCCCTCGCCATCTGGAGAAGGGAGTCGTGATCATACAACATATTTACCCGGGTTCATGTGATAGCTGAGCCCTGCTTCATTAGCACGCAAGTGACCATAGAGTGCTGCTGCAAAAAATATTCCAATTCATGATGGGAATTTCTGGCTGGAGTATCACAGTTGGCCCCTCGGTCAGGCCCTCGGTCTCAGTGAGGGCCCAATAGCAAGCCAGAAGCTGTTTTTCAAATGTGGTGTATCGGTCGGCTGCCTTGGGAAGTTTTTGGGACCAGAAACTGAGGGGCAGCTTATCACAGGCACCCAACATTTTTTGACACAGACACCAGGAGGCATAATCCTCCACCACTGACACCTCCAAATGAAAGGGGCTAGTAGGGTCGTAAGGACCCAAAGGCTTGGTGGTTCGAATGGTGGCTTTAGCCTCCTCAAATGCCCGCTACTAGGATTTGCCCCATTCAAATATAACCTTCTTTCAGGTGACACTGGAGGGGCTTCAAAATTAAGGGAAGGTGTGGGATGTGGTTGCGCCAGTAGCCAAACAACCTGATAACTCGCTGAGCCTTTGTTTTAGTGGTTGGGACTGCAAGCTGGGCAATTTAGTCTATAACAGAGGAAGGAATGTGGTGCTGCACTCCTTGCCACACAATCCCAAGGAACTTTACAGATTGGCTGGTGGGCTGCACCTTGTTGGGGTTAATTGCCCACCCCCTGGACTGCATATGCGTGATGAGTGCCCGCAAGGTCCGCTCTGCCATGTCCTGATTAGTACCCTGGACCATCAGATCATCTATGTAATGATGGATAGTGACCGACCTTTCAGGTGAAAACATCTGGAGATAGCGTGCCACCAGCCCGTGGCATAGTATAGGGCTATGGACGTATCCCTGTGACAGTCATGTAAAAGTGTACTGGTGCCTCCCCCGAGATGAAGGCAAATTGGGCTTGTGCCTCCTCAGCAATGGGAATGGGGGAGAGGGGGAGAGGAAAAAGCATTGGCCAAATCAGGAACAGCATACCACTCTCCCTCGGTCCATCCAATGGACTCAATCAGGGTCACCACATCGGGGACGATAGTGGCAAGAGGGTACACTTCTCTGTTCAGGTCTCGATAGTCTATGGTCATTCACCAGGACTCATCGGGTTTTCTCACTGGCCTCGCTGGGCTACTAAAGGGGGAAGACTACCAGCTTGATGACTTTTTGTTGCAACTCAGCAATAGTCTCCCCTATCTCTTTCTGACCTCCTGGGAGCTGATGCTGTTTCAGCGAGACTACTGACCGGTTCTGGGGCAGGGCTAGGGCCTCCCAGGAGGCATGACCCACCACTACAGCCCGAATCCCAAACCAATACCTCCCATCTGGAAGCAAAAGGGAAAGACCACGCAGAATGTCAATAATGTATTCCTGGATTAATTTAAAATGTCATTTTTTAGAGCTCTTTTATTAACTCTTAATATAGTTACAGGAGTTTTTGTCAGATAACTACTTATCTTCAAAGCTATTTCACATTTATGGTATTTATATATTATTAAGCTCTCTATATTCAGTGTGGCTTGAGTATTTTCCATTTATGTAATATCCAGGTTGTTAGTTCATTTAAAAACTGTCATGCCGTCTATACACCTTTTTTTTTTTTTTTTTTTTTTTTAAAGTCATATAGCCATATCACAACTCATTGCTGCAGCTGACTTGCTTGGTCTTGTCAGAGGTCAAACATTGAATGTACGTGGAGACAAAATTGCCCTAAGCATAAAGGATTCATCCAATGCAGGCTCAAACATGCTAGTAGGGCAGGGTAGAGAGGCTTTTGTTGTCATTGCTTTGTATACTTTTTCTAAGGATATAGGACTTCAGGCCTATAACTGTTTGGCTATATATAATGCCTGTAGAGCTATCTTTTGATACCTGACCTAGTAATAAACATTCACACCCAAAATTGGAGGTTTTCTACTAAAATGAACTTCACTTAAGAAAATCAAACATCAAATGGAATAGATGTTTATTTCTTGGACATAATGGACAACTTTCACTAGATGACTCTCAGCCACCACTTTTTAAATAGACAAGGGAAAATAGACTTTTTTTTGTCTTCCTCTTCATTTGAGCATTTTTCTTAGACTTACACATGTTAGTACTCGAAAGCCAGGAATGCACATCCACACCAAAAGGACATACACACCTTCCCAATCTCTGAAGCAACAAAAGAAACTTAAATGTAAGGTTAACAAGTTGGTACTAGATCCAGTCACAGTAATTGTTGAGCAGGACATTTCACAGATAAACAAATGTTGTCTGACCCTAAACCAGCTGTATAGAATGTGGGTAGGGATTTTAGTGCTTGACAGAAGGGAGACCTAGTAGACATTTGTTTCTAATAACTGTATTGAATGCAGTGGCACAGAATGATAGTGCAAGTGACACAGAAACCCATGTTGTGTGTTGTTGATGTTACTGAACATTTGAAGGCATACTTCTTCCTATGTTCTTCCTTCACATATCCATCCTAACTTTCAATTAAACTATTTTCTAGGCAGGTACTGGCAGTCCCCGGGTTACGTACAAGATAGGGACTGTAGGTTTGTTCTCAAGTTGAATTTGTATGTAAGTCGGAATTGGTACATATTGTAGGGGAAACTCTAGCCAAACATTTCTCCAGAGCTCAGTTTTATTTTCTCACACCTCACTTCCTTCAGTCCTTTATTCTCAAGCTGAGGTGTCTGCTGAGGAAAGCCGCTCCGCGTCTCCCTGGTCTGCTGGGGCGGGGGGGCGCGCGCTAGCTTCGCATCTCCCTGGTCTGCTGGGGGGAAGCAGCTAGTGTGGGGTTGCCTTACATCGGATCCCTACTTACAAATGGGGTAAGTCGGATCCATGTAACCCGGGGACTGCCTGTACTCTTAAAATATCTCTCTGATATTCTGACACCCTCTGACTTTGAAATTAGGACATAGAAAGGAAAATGCAGCAGACATTTTTTCATTGATGAAAATGCAAAACTCTGTAGATGGCTTCCTGTACCTAACAAAATGTATTGCACTGATGCATTAACAAACAGCACTCTCTCAAAACTTGAGTTCTGCCTTTGGAAATATATATGCAAAAATTTCACCCAAATATAGCTTTATTTTGGATTATCTTGAGATGTTTGTAGTTTTATAGTTGCCTTACATTGTCAGTTTCAACATGGCAGTTGTGCCACTTAAAGTTTTTCCTGGGGTGTAATAGAGAATTGTGGTGATTTGAGATGTAATATAGGGCCTGCTTTCCATTTATTGGTGCTTCTTGGATATTTCCAGTATTTTAAAGATGTCTTGCATTTTAAATACTAGTATTAGGTAAGTTTGTATTGGAAATTTGTAGTATGGAGATCAGTGACAACATTTTGGGGCAAAAATGTAGTTTAGCTAAAGCAAATGCAGAAATTGACTCTTATTTGAGACTAAACTCTATTTTTATTATTACAGAATGGGAAGAAGGTGAGGGTATAGTACAGGTGTAGGTTATATGTTGTCCCACTTATCCCTAATGATTACTCCTGTTTTGGAAATCTAAAATGTATGTAGCTTTTGCATGCCTATTTTTGGATCTCATTTTCTTTTGTAACTGCAGTTTTGTGTTTGCAGAGGTCCGCAGTATGAAATCTTCACTACTTTTCTGTATCTTTCAAAGCTACATCTGCACAATAGGTTTATATATCTTGTATTCATTGTGCAGAATATTGACAATGCTGCGATGAATCTTCCAGAGTTCGAGTTAGTGAGTCTAGTTAACACTGAACTCAGAAGGCACCCCTACTGGCGGCTGGTACTCCTTCTCTTGTGAGGAGTAAAGGGATGCCTCCCACTGTGGAGATGGTGCCAAGCTTGGCTTAAGGAAGCCGATTTCATCTTTGTATTCTCTGTAGAATATGTAGCTGGAGTTGCATAACTTTCTGACCTTAAATCGTGTTGGTAAAGTCGTATCTCATGTTGTAACTTTTTAGTTGATGTTTAAAAGCAATTTTAAAATATTCTTGTAACAATGTGGAGCAAAAACCGTTTTGCAATATATAACTTGGTACTATTGGCATTCTTGTATATTTTTATTCAAGTATTAAAGCAGAATGAAAACTTTAGCAAGCCTCTGGACTCATATAGCTTGCCACTTCAAGTAGAGGCAAGTTTTTAATTAATAATGAGTGATCCTTATATTGATGTTCTCTTATGTTGGAAAGAAAAAAATACTCTAATTTAATATAATATGAGTTTAACCTATTGTTTGACCTAGTGTAGTGACCATATTGGGTTTATGATTCCTAGTAGCGCTCCTGGATGCTAGAGTAGATCTACACTGCACATTAAGCCAAAGCTCTGACTCTGGTTTGAATTCAAATCCTCCTTCCTCTTGCAGGGGAAGTATGATCGAGGTCAACAAGGACTCAGGAATTGGGACCTTGCTCAGGAGGTGGGGATGGAGTCAGAGTCTGCTTATCTCAGTCACTTGAGTCTTGTTCTTCATATGGATGCAACTGACTGGGCTCCTATATGGAGAGGTGGAGGGGTAATGGTATGTTTTACCAGGGCCCAGAGTGTCTGGGAAGCCTGGCCCATGCTGCAGACTGGAGTCAAAAGTTTGAATAGTCTAGTATGGACCTGTTAGCATGTCTGTGAGACCTTATCCAGAAATTTTAAACCCGGATTTACAATGCGGTGTGGACCTTCAAACACAGACTTGGAAACACCAGGTCTGCAAGAGGACCTGGTTTTATAATAGGAATGTTAAATTGCATTTAATTATGCATTGATTGAGAGACAGCAGCACAGGAGCGGTGACAGAAGGCTTCCTGGGAGCCAGTGTGTGCCAGGAGCTGTGTTACACCTTCACATACTTAGTTTACAATGCAGGGTAGCTGTATACAGTAGTCATGGACTGGGACTCCAGATCCCTTTATAGCTTAAGTCAAGGTTGACCATGTGCATTTGGGTCTAGGACATGCATTGGCTACCTATGTGACATTTGTACCTTTTCATGACTTCTGGTAGATTTCCTTACAGATATTACTGAGGTTGAAGCTATTGTCAATTTTTTTTTCACAGAATCAGTTAGAATATAATGCTACCACAGAGTTTGCAGCAGTGCTACATCGACAAGTCATTTTGCAATGATTTGCTAAACATCTACATGACTTGTAACATGTCTATGCTGTGTCTTAACCTTTAGTAACACCTGAAAAAATTGCATTATTGTTGTCTGAGGTAACAGTCAAGATGTCATTTAAAAAAACAAAAAATAAATTGAATAATTTTAAATATCCACTTTAGGAATTGTAATTAATATAATAGTTTGTATCAGATCTTCCTATTAAAAATATCAAAATATTATTACTGGTTAATACTTTTTTCATGATGCAGCAGGGTTTTTTGTGCTTCTGACTTACTACTTATTTCAGAATTGTATAGTTTTAGAATGATAGGCTATGCAGAAACTAACTTGGTTGTATGAATGGATGAGAATGAAAGAAAAGCTTTTTCCATAAACAAGATATAGATTTGGTGACATTGTTACAATGTTATCAGAATTTTAAATAAAATGTTATCAGAATTTTAAGTAAAGTAGAAAACGTGACAGTGCTGTTTCTGTGTCATGGCTCTTTAAGTAAAAATGACAGAACAAATGTTGATTGAGTGACGAGCTGCTTATAAAGCTTGTTATGTAGGTTTGCAGTGTTTCACGTCTAGCTTTTTAAAAACATTTAGCAACATATGATCATATTCACTGCAGTCTTTATATATTCTTTATTTTACAAATACTAATTACTCCCACTCAAGGGGCATACAGCTCTTTTTTCATACATTTTTTTTTTTTCAGCAAATGTTGCAGTGGTTTCATTGTGGGCAATAGAGAACTTTTATAAAAGTTTCTTGAAGTTTCTGATTCATGTGTATTGTATAGTGTGTGCTCCTTTACTCCTGGAGAAGTGAAAGTGCCTAAAAAATGTACTTTAAAAATCCCTCAAGAGTTTTTGTGTGATGAATTGATGTATTTTGCATTTGCCAATAGTAGATATTTTTTTCTCTATGGTCTGTGCACTCCTGTTCTTTAGAAGATAACTTTTTTTTACATTATCAGCAGATCATTGTAGCCATTTTAATAAAAAAAAAGCATTTTCTGCTGCTTATTGGAAAATAACATAATTAGGGACTACATAGATTGTAAGCTTGACTGCCGTACTGATCTCACACTTGCATTACATGATCAGAAGTGGTAGAACCAAAGGCAAAGATATGTGAATTTATGTACATATTTAATGCTTAATTCATCTTTCCGAATGATTATCAAGATCATAGGTTTTCAAATACAGGCAGTCCCCGAGTTACGCGGATCCGACTTATGTCGGATCCGCAGTTACGAACGGCGCCCTTCCTCTCCCTGGTCTCCAGCAGACCAGGGAGAGGAAGCAAAGTGGCGGAACACGCGGGCAGCGGACAGGGCTGTCCGCTGCCCACGTGCTCCGCGGCTTGGCTCTACTTTGCCCCCCCATCCCCCTGGTCTGCAGACCAGGGGGACGGGAGGGGGGGGGCAAAGCAGAGCAAAGCAGAGCCAAGCCGCGGAGCGTGCGGTCAGCTGACAGCCCAGACGCATCTGGGCTGTCAGCTGGCCGCGTGTTCCGCCGCTTTGCTCCCCGTCCCCCTGGTCTGCAGAGCAAAGCCACGGAGCAAAGCCACAGCGTCTGGGCTGTCCCGCTGCCCCCCTGCTCCGCGGCTTTGCTCCAGACACCTGTGGTACAGCAGCTGGGGCGCTGCCAGTTGGTCCCGTAGCGCCGCTCTGGGCGCTACTGGACCAACCGGGCAGCACCCCAGCTGCTCTGCCCCAGGCGTCCCCAAGTCAGCCGCTGCTGAAACTGACCAGTGGCTGACTACAGGAAGCCCCTGCCCCGGGCTTCCTGGAATCAGCCGCTGATGAGTTTCAGCAGCAGGTGACTTGGGGATGCCTGGGGTTCTTAAGTTGAATCTGTATGTAAGTCAGGACTGGCGTCCAGATTCAGCCGCTGTTGAAACTGATCAGTTTCAGCAGCGGCTGAATCTGGACGCCAGTTCCGACTTACATACAGATTCAACTTAAGAACAAACCTACAGTCCCTATCTTGTACGTAACCCGGGGACTGCCTGTAGTGTTACTCCTCTTTGAAGAACTTGATTCCCTGTATTATGCAATATTTTATTAGGTGTTCATAGATTGCTTGAGATGACAACATACTAAGATTCTCTTCTGTTCAGGTTGTTTTATACTGAATTCACCACTGTGTATCATCTGTGCAGTTTACAGGTCATACTATTCATATCCATATAAGCCAATCATTCCTTTGTTAGGTAACTAAAATTACTTTTAATTAGATCAGAACTACCATAGGAACACCAACCTTCTTTTGGGGGAGAAATGAGCTTTGCACAATGAAGGGATTCTTTACTTCATTTGGGAGTTCAGTCTCTGACTCAGCTGCAACTGTCAGCCAACTTAGAAGATAGGTGAGGTAATATCTTTTATTAGACCAACTCTTTTTGGTGAGCGAGAAGTTTCAAGAAACACAGAACTCTTCTTCACTTACTCAAACCATCACCAAGCCTTGCCAGAAAAGATGCAGAATCTGCAGACTGTTCCTATGCTATAATGATCAACACCTTCCCCAAATACCTTTCAGGAATCATAGGTTCCATGTATACCTTTTCTAGTGCACTAAATGTCCCAGTAGCTAGGGTTGCCAGATGGTTTAAACAAAAATACCAAACACACCTCTCCTTCCCCCTCAAAAAAATGGGGAAAAAAATCTGTTGAGGGGAGGAGGAAAAAGGGGGTGAGCAAAAAAAAAAAAAAAAAAAAAAGGTGCTGCACCTTTAAGTGGCCCCACACTCCTCACTCCCCCACCGGGCTTCTGTCCTAGGGAAACAGGAAATACCGGACATTTCTGTTTTTGTTTTTGTTTTTTTACTGGACGGGGGACCCGAATAATGGACAGTTGGGGTGAAAACCGGACACCTGGCAACCCTACCAGTAGCAACTGAGAGGGTGAACCAAAGTATCACTCTGCGCTTGAATGGACTCTCTCAGAAAAAAGGATGAAAAAGCATATTGCCTGTGGGTGAACACTTTTCACAAAGAGGTAACTAAACTTGACTGATCAGCCTGCTTTTTGAAGAAAACCTGCACAACTTTCAAAAGACAAATCTGGGAGCTTAAATTCAGAACTTTGCTGGACACTAAAAATCATGGACTGAATAGAGACACTATATTTATAGCTTATTGAAATAATTTGTGACCCCTCCCCCATCCTCTTTTTGTCCTATGACTGCATTTGCATTAAGGGGCCATTTCACCTTGAACGATCCCTTATAAGTAGTCAGAATATATTCTACTTTCGCAAAACTATCTGTTAAATCTTGCGTTGAGTTATGACATTCTCAATTCATTTCCCAGACCTGAAGAAGAGCTCTGGTAATGCTCGAAAGCCTGTCTCTTTTTCCAAAAGAAGTTGGTCCTCTAAATGATATTACCTCTCCCCCTTGCCTCTCTAATAACCTGGGAATGACATGTCGTCTACAACACTCAATACAACCAACTGATGAGTGAAGCTTCAAAAACACTCAGTATATTTGGATCTTAAAGGTGCAGTAATCACAAGTCAGCACAGTTCTTAAAACTCCATATATTATACTATTCTAGTGGCACTATTCATTAGCAATTGAACCTAACTTCAAAAGGCTTACCTACTCTAGTAATTAGTTTGTGGTTTTGGTTTTTAGTTCATGGTACCTGTGGAAAAAAAAATATCTTTCATTGACCAATTTAGTAAATCTTTAAATCTGTTTATAATGCTAACCATTCTTAATTAACTTAACACTTGGGATATGTCTAGACTAGAAGCCTCTTTCGAAAGAGAGTGTCTAGACTACAGCCAGTACTTTCAAAAAAACGAGCTGCTTTTTCAAAAGAGAGCACCCAGGCAGTCTGCATTACATAGTGCCTTTTTTCGAAAGAGCACCTTTGAAAAAAGGTGGTATTCCTCGTAAAATGAGATTTTCCACGGTTGAAAAAGCTGCCATGTTCTTTCGATTTACTTTCTAAAGCACATGGCAGTAGTCTAGACGCAGGGGAAGTTGTTTCAACTCTGCAGTCTAGACACACTCACTAAAAAGGTTGAAAAGCATATGGAAATACTTGTTGGGATGGAATGCTGAATAGTGATTATTAACTTTTAAGTGTCTCTTACTGGCAGCAAACTTAAAACTATGTTGTATTATTAAAAGCATTGTTTTGTATTGCCTTTATATATAGACTGGTGACAATGGATGAAAAACAAGCCTACTCAAAAAGTACTGTTTGTACAATGCCACATCTTTAAATTGCGTGAGGCCTTGTACAGTGACGTTAGTAAGCAAGACGGATTCTATGTAGGAAAATGAGAACTATTCAGTTGACATTTCATAGCTCACTGCAACTTATAAGGAAAATACTGCAGAACTGGAAATCTTAGTCCGTATTTTCTATTTTTAATATTAAACAGTTAAAATTCTACCCTACAGAGAGGGCTGCAGAATCTTGCAGCTTGCTAGATAATATGCAGTCCATAACCCAATTTATAAGAATATACAAGTGTGACTATATAGTTGAGTATTAACAGGGCAAATAAATTGAGTGCTGGTACAAACAGCTCAAGCATACTTCCACAGTTTTGGAGGAAAAACCAATTTAGAGTATGAAAAACCAATTTAGAGTTTTTTATAGAGGTCTATAAAATCATGAGTAGTGTGGAGAGGGCTGATAAAGAAAAGTTATTTATTAGTTCCCATAATAGAAGAACTAGAGGACACCAAATGAAATTAATGGGTAGCAGGTTTAAAACTAATAAAAGAAAGTTCTTCTTCACACAGCGTGTAGTCAACCTGTGGAACTCCTTGCCAGAGGAGGCTGTGAAGGCTAGGACTATAATAGAGTTTAAAGAGAAGCTAGATAATTTCCTGGATGTTAGGTCCATAAAAGGCTATTAGCCAGGGGATAAAATGGTGTCCTTGGTCTCTATTTGTCAGAGGCTGGAGAGGAATGGCAGGAGACAAATGGCTTGATCAGAAGACTGGTGGATGTGTATGGCAGTGGATCCAAAGTCTCATGACAGCCCCATGATAGTGAGCCTTCTAGTCAGGGTAAACAGACTCAAGATTTCTTCTTTTAAAAACCGCTGAGTAGTCAGTGCTTTGATTGATCTGACTGGAGCTTGGGTGCTGAGCCTAGAGAAGGGGTGGATTTCAGAGTTCAAAGCACTGCCTATACACCCATTTTTAAAGTATTAACATGAATTACACAAACCTTACTCTGTCAATCCAGGCTGAGGGGCTTGCTGCTGCAATTTAATTAGTTCATAAAGTGTTACTATTCTGTTCAGTGGAACCATAGATAAACTCCTCACTGTTTAGTAATTTTAAGGCAACCTCCACTCTTATAAAATACATTTCCTACTTGATGTCTACAAGTACAATTTTTGAGGTCTTGTCTTGAAATGTTCATATAATAAACTGCATGGACCATAAATTATGTTTTCTGAAGACTTGAGCAAACCTAGTCTATCTTTTAGCATGTAGTTTTCATGGAAATGAAATAAGTGAAACTTGATGTTTATTTCTTTAGGCAAATCATCCCTTGAAGTCTAAAAGCTCATTTGCACTGTATGTTATTTTTCTCACTTGCTTTGTAAATCTACATCTCGCTTCCATTCATTCAATTTATTCTCTAAACACTTTCTGTTTTTGGGATAGAAATGTAGCCGTGTTAGTCTGGTGTAGCTGAGACAAAAAACAGGACTATGTAGCACTTTAAAGACTAACAAAATGGTTTATTAGGTGATGAGCTTTCGTGGGCCAGACCCATTTCCTCAGATCAAATAGTGGAAGAAAATTGACACAACCATATATACCAAAGGATACAATTTAAAAAATGAACACATGAATAGGACAAATCAAATTTCAGAACAGAAGAGGAATGGGGGGGGGGGTGGTAAATGTCTGTGAGCTAATGATATTAGAGGTGATAATTGGGGAAGCTCTCTTTGTAATGGGTAAGATAATTAATGTCTTTGTTTAAACTTAGGCGTAAAGTGTCGAATTTAAGCATGAATGACAGTTCAGAGGATTCTATTTCAAGTGTGGTCTGAAAAGGTCTTTGAAGCAGGATGCTTCACAACTATGACAGTTTTTCTGTGGCAAAAGTGTGAGGGAATATATATATAACTTTTTGTGTTCTGCATAATATTTTCTTTTTCTTTCCAGTCCATTCTACTGTTCCTTTCTATGTGCTGCCTCTATCCTTTTCTATATATTGTCTCTGTTATAAGACAATGTGTTAACTACCTCCTCTGCCATGCTTGGCCAAGGTCCACCAGCACATAAGCACAGAACAAAAACAATCCGCTCTATCTTGCGTCTTCCTTCGGACATGTTACTTTTTAGCCTGCTGAGAAACCGAAATTGAAAGCTCGAAACTTTCAAAGAGCAAGAGTTAATACTTAAGCTGGACAGACTAGAGCAGTTAATTCCATTTTAAGAGAGTGTGTTTGTGTAGCATGTTTGTGATGAGATTAAATTGTAATTGTTACTTTAAAAAAATACATTTTTATTCACCCTAATATTGTGTGATTTAATGAGTTGTTGTAAAATATGTTAAAGCAGAGCTGTACTAACGTCAATCAGTAGTATAGATAAGAAAGAAACTCTAAATCTCTTGGTTCTTTCAGCTGTGCTTAATTCAGTAGATCTATAGCTTGTGAGGAAAGAGAAGGAGCACATTTTATATCATGTCAGTGACTTAAGACATTGAACAACTTGTTAGCTGTATCAGCTGTTGTTGCACTTATTAGTGTAACTGAATATTCTTCTGTATATATGAAAGTCTACATTTTCCAATATTTATAACTTGGGCAAGCGCCTATCACTCATTGGGGGCTGTTTACATGCCAAATTTCATGTTTTGAGATACGAGCTATATCTTGCATATTTGTGGCATGCATATTTCAAGTACATTTTTTAATGTCAATACTCATGCATTGTTCACACCACTTAAATGTTTACATTTTTTTATTTGAAAAAAAAAAAAACTGAATTAGAGAACTTGAATTCTTTCTCTTAAAATTACGTATTCAACTGGGGAAACAAAGTCCGGGCTAAGATGGTATTAAACAAGCTTAGACAAAAAGTGGCTTTCATGGCTTTATTTTACCCTATTTCTGCACAAAAATCCACAACTGTACAATGAAATTGAAGATTTCTAGTAGAATCAGTTATAAGGAAAAATAATTCCCTAAAATGGTGTGGTTTATAAAATTGCTTAGGGAGTGAATAGGATGAAATACTGATGCTGCTGCAAGAAAAAATTGTCTCGATGATTTATTCTGTCTTTTGTTTCATCAAGTGTTGAAAAAAAAATCAGTTTTCAATATTTCTGGAAAGGAAGAAAGGTTTGTTCTGGAAACAAAAAAACATAATCCTGAAACACAGATGACTGTTCATTATTGGTTAGGGAGGATGAAGGAGATTTGTATTTTAATAATTATCATATATTGTATCTGAGAGCCTCAAGTCTCTCTACTGATATTGTCATTTTGATAATGCTTATTTTTACATAGCTGAATTGAACCACTATTTTCGTAGTCTGTCAAAAACAGAGTAGCTCTTAAAGCTGAGAGATTAAGAGAATGGCAAAAGGGAGTAGGTAAAGAGAGGACATGGAGGAGAGGGGAAGTGATCATATTCCCAAAACAAGAAATTGAGGCCTTGCAAGTGCTGGTGGAGGGCTGAATCAAAAGGCAAAATATTTTAAAAAAATTATCTTGGAGCATAGTGTTCTAACATTTTTACCCTGTTTTTAATTTTAGTAACTGTGGGATCCTGCCACTTTTTGATAGTGTTGACATGAACCATGAGCAGTAAAATGTGCTGAATTTATGTGAAAATTCAAAATGATATCTTATTATTTTGGATCCCTTACAACTCATGTTCTCAGGTTTATTTCCAATGAAGCTGGTGCTCTGATAGTGAGTGGGAAGAAAGTCATCTGTGTTTTCACTACTTCTTCCTTTTACAGTTTCTCTCTCATTGACTCGAATAATTATTGACACAATCTCTAATTCTAATAGCACTTCTCACTAGTCGTATCATTTGTGATTGCTTATGGGACATCATATTTCCCTGAGACAAAAAGGTGGTGATAAACTCCCATGATGTTTGATAAGGAGGATTACAAGTACTATGTATGATCCTGCATCCTGAAATGAACCCTGCCTGCTTTAATCTTAAAAAGTAAATTGCCTGAGATATTTTGTCCTCGTTAGTGTATATGTTGGATATAGATGCATACTATAATATTAGTGATGATGTGGTGTTATTGATGGTGGAGGAGTGAGGCTCCTATCTTTTCCTTATTGAATGTTTTTGGGCAGTTTAAATTCTAGTGCACTAAGAACTCTTTACCATCTTAAAAGATATTTTTCTTAATATGTTGGCTACAATTTGTAGATCTTGTAAACAGAGGACAGGGAGCATGGTAGTGTTGTCAGCAGTCACCAAGATAAGGGAAATGTGGAGTGTGAGGGGGGTGGGGAGATCAGGACTTCAGTTATAATCATGTACAGTTCAAGTTGATGGTGATGCATGTAGGTGGAGATGTAGGTTTTGACTGGAGTGGAGTGACTAATTTGCAGTTCATCTGTATAAAGATGGTAGTTGAAACAGTGTGAGTGGAAGGATGTTAAATCCCATTTAATTGGTTAACTGTTTAAACGTTGTGATTAACTGGTTAACCAATTAAAGGTGGGTGTGAGGGCGCTGGGCTGGACTGCTCCCTCCTCTCTGCCTACTGCAGCCCCTCCTGCCTCAAGCAGGGGCTGCTTCAGCCAGGCCAGAGCAGCTCTTGCTTACAGTGTGCCTAGCTCCACCATGGACAGGGACTGCTCCTGCCAGGCTGGAGCAACCCTCTGTTCACAGCAGGTCACACGGGGCTGAAGCAGACCCCTGCCTGCCATGGATGCGGAGCTGCTAGTCCGCACTAGTTAACCAGTTAACCTTTCATATCCCTAAAGTGGTTGAGATTACTCAGAGGGCTTGAAAAAAAAGTGTGTGTGTGGGTGTGGGAGGATGTTCAGTAAGACCTCAGAGATATGAACCCCTCAGAGTGGAGTTTGTTCATGACTCTCAAATGTTCATAACTGACCAAAATATATGGTAGTTATTTGTAAACTTTACAACTGAACGTTGACTTAACATAGATTTGAAACGTCACTAGGAAGAAGATAGATGCTGTTTTAAACTAGTTCAGTGTACAGAAACAATCACCAGTGTTTTCCTGAGCTGTCAAATCTTTTAAAACTTTCCCTTTATTTTAGTAGCTAAATGTTTACACAGTACTATATTTCAGTTTTAAGTAATTTCTCTTCTTTTTTCATGATTGTTATGCATGGGGAAAAAAAACAAGACAAAAGCCCACAGATTTAAATGCCCATTCAAATAGTATTAAAAATGCCATAGCAAAACATACTGACACTAAACTTTGTAATGATGATTAAAAAATTATCCAAACTTAACTTTCCAGTTAAGAAGTACAAGGTAAACTGTATAGAACTGAAAAATCTTGAATGGTACTTCGCTTGAGGTTGCTAACAAATTCTCTTGATGCCAAGATGCATAGCTCTTGAAGCATTACTAGCTTAATCCATGTAGTTTCAGACTGTTCGCTCTAGCCATTGACGAGAGGCAGCAGAGCACTCTTCTGTGTGGGGGTGTGAGATCTTCTTGGCATTCTCCTCTACCTTGTCCCTGTTATTGTCGTGGTCAGGTTGTGTAGTTTCTCATACCAATTCAGTTATCTCATGATTGCTAAGAATAGGGACTCTATTCTCGTGTCCGAGGGTATGTCTACACAGCAAAGTTATTTTGAAATAACAGACCTTATTTCGAAATAACTTACCTAGCATCTACACGGCCAAACCACTATTTCGAAATAAATTCGAAATAGTGGAGCGCTTATTTCGAATTTGGTAAACCTCATTCTATGAGGAATAACACCAAATTCGAAATAGCTGTTTCGAAATAAGTGCTGTGTAGACACTTATTTCACAATAGGTGGCCTCCAGCCTTCCCAGGGTGCCCTGGTGACCACTCCAGCCTCAATCAAGAACACTCCTCTCCCTCCCCTCATCCCCAGAGCTGTTAAAGGGGTAGACTCTGGCCACAGTGCCTGTGCCAGCTCCAAGCCTGCCAGCCCAGAACCAGCAGTCACTGCCCCTGACCCAGTGGCCCCAAAACATGAGCCAGCAAGCCAGTGCCAGCCAGCCCTCCACCACTCCCCAGGAGCAGTCTGCCAGCTCCCAGGAGTCTGCCAGGGCCTGGAAAAGGCGGGCTCCTTCCTGGTCCATGGCGGAGATCATGGACCTTATTCAGGTTTCGGGGGGGGGATGCCCCCAACGTCCATGATCTCTGCACTAGACAGAGGAACGTGACGGTCTATGGCAGGATAGCTGCCAGCCTGGCCACCAAAGGCCACATGCGAACCCAGGAGCAGGTTCGCTTGAAAATCAAGTTGGTCTGGCGAGACCCCTCCTCCCCCACTCCCGAGCCCTGAGCTTCTTCTTCCCCTTGCTTCCCTCTTCTAGCTCCCTCGTCCCAGTTCCCCCCTCCCCTCTCCCACTCTTTCTCCTCCCCTCTCCTGCCTCCTTTCCCTAGTCTCACCAGAGTTTAATCCCCCCCACCCCAGTTTCGCTAAATAAAGAGAGTTTGTGTTCATGAAAATACGTGTATTTTATTTGACATCAGGAGGGGGGGTTAGGGAGGGGTAAGTGGAAGGACATAAGGGAGAAATGAGGCACAAGCCCCCAGTGGGGCAGTGCTCCTCAGGGTAGAAGCTTTCCCGCAGGGCCTCCTGAATACTCACAGCTCCCTGATGGACCTCCTGGATGGCAGCCTGCAGAAAGTGCAGCCAGGCTCACAGCAATGCGTCCAAGAGAAGCACCAGAGTGCCCAGGGGCAGCTCTGGCTCCCTGTTGCAGAGTGCTATGATGTTCTGAGTGAGGGCAACCAGAGCATACAGAGACAAAACACTTCGCTGTCCCTCCATCGAGGTAGGCAAGCAAGCAGGGAAAGCTGAGAACCGGCTATCCAGGGGCAGGGGTCCCTTTAAGCACAAGCTTCCAATACCCTCAAGCAGCAGCCACACAAAGTAAATCCTTACCTAATGCCCTGTTGAACCTGGTTCCGGCCGGCCTGAAATGCGATTCAGCGTCCACTCAGTGTGGACGCGCTATTTCAAAATAGCAAAATGCTATTTCGAAATGCATTTTGTGTATAGATGCATTATTTCGAAATAAGCTATTTTGAAATAACACTGTAGTGTAGACATTCCCTAACTGTGTTTAGCCATTCCTTCTGTTCCTCCATAGTGATATCCACAAGCTGTTGCTCTTCAGAAAAATGTAGTTGATTTATTTCCATCTGAACATTATTCTATAAATTGTATCGTTCAGTGTTACCAATACATGGTCAAAGTATATTCACAAGCATCTCAAAGACTCCTGGACTCAACACACACAAACATGTTTGATTTATAAGCTGTTCACAAAAATCTAAGTAAGATTCAAATTATATTTATCCAAGTTGTAATAGCTGTAAGAGGTTTCACTTTTATCAACATTTTGTTTTCCAGAACACCTCAGTTCATTGGCTGCATTAGGCTTTATGAGATTCAGTGTTCATTTTTGCCACCAAATGCTTCTGTCAATAAGATTTTTTTCAAGGGCAGGATGAGATGGAGCACTGTCCATCAGTAGCACAGCTCGTGTAGATTTTGAAATAAGGGGGTCTTTCACAAGTTGAACAAAGTGCTTAAACCAGTTGGAGAAAATGCTTCTGTTCATTCAAGCACTGCACTAGCTGTAGTAATGGAAGAATAGAGCTGACATAGCGACATTTGGAAAGCAGTAAGGTTTCACACTTTTGTGAACGAACACCAATGGGAGATGGAAATCCCCAGTTGCATTAGCAGTAGCAATCAGGGTGTCCTAATTTTTAAATTTTAAATTCTTCACCTTTTTTTCTGAGATGTCTGCAAGAGTCTTATTTGGAAGCAGGCAACGGTGTAGGCTTGTCTCATTGAAGTTAAATATTTGGTCTTGCCTTTTTGTAACCAGCACATCATTTATAGGAGAGTGCCTTTTGATCTCTCTTGAGCAAACCACACGGGCATTGCTTCATCAAACTCAGGAGCAGCAGCTTTACATATATTATGCTTGGTTGTATTGTTCTGTTCTTCGAGATGTGTCCCCGTGGGTGCTCCACTTAAGGTGTCGGGTCCCGACCCGGCACCGCTAGTCGGAGATTTCCAGAGCTGTAGCCGGGCCGGACCGCGCATGCCTGAGAACAGCGCGTGGCATTCGCGCCTTTGCAACAGTCCACCCCCCTGTCAGTTCCTCTCAACCGCCTGTGGTTGCTGGCGGAGCGCCGTTTATCTCCTCAGAGAAAAGCCGTTCTGAAGGAAAAAAAAAAAAAAAGAGAGAGAAAAACTTATTATACACAGTTGGTATTCTAGTATAGTTAGTTAGTAGTTCAATTGTTAGTTTAAAAAAAAAAAGAAGAAAAAGTTATTAGTTTACTTGTATATAGTTAAGTGGTTAACATCATGCCCGGCTCACCCGGGTTTAAATGCTGTGCGCAATGTAAAGAAGCGATGCCGGCATCTGATGGGCATGTGACCTGTATCAGATGCCTAGGAGAGTCGCATGTACCACAGAAATGCGCCCATTGCGCGAAATTGACACCTAGAGCACGCAGGGAGAGAGACATGAGATTGAAACTCCTGCTGTGAGAGAAGGCTTTACAGCCTTCTAATGACCAGGTGTCAGAAACCCCCGCAGGGCAGAAAAGGAGATTGCGATCGCCTGCAGTGGTGGGGTCAAAGAGAAAGAGAGTGTCTCCGTCACGCTCTCTTGCAGGCACTTCATTGTCCCGGACAGTCAGGGACACAAGCCGGGTACATCTGGAGGGATAGGACACCAAGAAATGCCACACCGGGCACTGTCGGTGATGCCCGCACCTCCGAGCCGATCGTCATCGGCACCGGCTCTGAACGCCTCTAAGCGTTTGGCTCACCGAGAGCAATCTGCACCGCCAGAGGTGCTTGAACAGGGACTGACTGCGCAGCCGCAATCTACAGTGGCACTGCAAGCGGTGCCGATAGATCATGACAAGCCAGCACCGCAGTCGGCGCCGGAGGCGGCAATGAGTGACGGGCCCGAGGAGGTGCCCAACAGCAGGGCGTCCCTCAGTGCGCTGAGTCGGCACCGGGAAATCACTCGCATTTAACAGCCTCGGCAGACAGAGAGCTGCCCGCGGCCCCGTGTGCAAGCCTGGCCCAACAGCATGATAGCACAGTGCACGGGATGGGGGGGGGGGGGTCAATCCCCTTCCCTCTCCCCACAAGGGAGGGAGGATGCCCGAGTATCTAAGGTCCCTACGAATGCTGCTAGAAAGTCAATGCCAAAACACTCCATTTCACCATCGCCAAAATTTTCACCTGAACCTTCGCCTTCACTGTGTCGTTCAGCGAGGGTCAGGGATTACCCAACATCCCACGATCACGCAATGCGTTCTCCGCGATGGAGATCAAGATCTCGTCACTCTGGCCATTGCGACAGTTATCCCTATTATCGGGGATCATCATATCAGTCTCGCTCACCTAGCTACTCTCCTCCAAGATCGTATCATAGGAGGTATGCTAGCAGATACTCCTCGCGACGATCGTCCCCGGAGCACATTAATTACAGGAGCCACCGTTCATCCTATGATCATGGTAGATCTCAGTCCCGTTCCCATCTGTGCTGCTATCAAGGTCCTTGTGCATCACAACCATCACTTCCAGTCCAGGAATGTCGGACTGCGAGACCTCTGCCAGAGACCCCCTCGGCCCTTGCTCACCTGTCGGAGCCTGAGGAAGGACAAATTTCGGATGCGGATGATCATCTGCAGACTGTATCTCCAGAAGATATTTCGTCATCCTCCCCAGACGATGCGGTGTTTGCGGGAGATTCTTCTCCTCCTGATGACACAAAGGAATTTCAAGATCTTTTCCGGAGAGTGGCCCAGTCTCAGGACGTCCAGCTATCAGATGTCCAGACGAAACAATTCAAACTCTGGAGAAATTTACATCCTAAACAACAATCTAAGGTCGCTCTCCCTATGGATAAGGCAATCCTCCAGTCAGCAGCGGAAATTTGGCATACCCCGGCTTCGACAGCTCCAACTTCGAAACCGGCAGAGAAACGTTATTTTGTGTCATCTAAAGACTCAGAATTCCTTTTTACCCACCCTCAGCCGAACTCCTTGGTAGTTGATGCAGCTCTCCAAAGGGCTAAGAACCCACAGCTGAAAAATGTGGGGGCAGATAAGGAGGCAAAAAAATTGGATATATTTGGCCGTAAAGTGTATACATCGGCCACATTGCTCCTTCGCATAGCGAATTACACAGCCCTATTGGCGAACCATAGTTTCGATAGTATCGTGAAGCTTACAGAGCTGGCCCAAAGATCATCGGACACCGATAAGGAGCTGTTACGGACGATCCTCAAGGAAGGCTATGCGTGTTCAAAGGCTAAACTCCGGATAGCTATGGATATGGCGGACACAGCGGCTCGAGGAGTGGCAACAGCAGTGTCTATGAGACGCTCATCCTGGCTCGCCACAGCGGCGGTACCCAAGGAGCGCCAAGGTTGAAGACCTTCCTTTTGACAGGGTAAAATTATTTGCAGAAAAGACAGATGAGGTACTTCATACTGGCAAAGATTCAAGAACAACACTCCATATGCTGGGAATGTATGTACCACCATTCCGCCGTCGTTGTTATTTCCCGTATCAAAGACGGTATGATTACCAGCCTCGGAGACAACAAAATCGCCCATTCGACCAGTCTCGACCTAGACAACGGCCTCAGCGAAGGCGTCCACCACAGCCTAGAGTACCGGGTACGTCCGCCTCAAAACAGCACGTTTGACTCCCTTGTCGGGGGCAAGTGAATGCTACCAATTGTTGTTGTGCACACAAGTCCCATTTTCCACCATTGCTTACGACCTTACTATTACCAATGGGTCAAAATAACATCGGACAAATGGGTACTGGAAGTCATAAAGATCGGCTTCACCATTCCCTTCACTTCCATTCCCCCCACCACCCCACCTTCCCCATCCCTTTTCAGGGACCCATCTCACGAAAACCTCCTGTGACAGGAAGCTCATTGTCTCCTCGCTGTCGGGGCGATAGAGAGGGTCCCAGATCAGTTCAAGGGAAGAGGGTTTTATTCCAGATACTTCCTAACGGAAAAGAAAACGGGGGGCTGGAGACCCATTCTCGATCTACGCTGTCTGAATTATCTCTGCAGGCAGCGCTTCAAAAGGGTGACCCTGAGTTCCATAATCCCATCCCTCGATCACAACGATTGGTTCGCTGCCCTCGATTTACAAGATGCATATTTTGACATCGCAATTCATCCCGCTCACAGACGTTTTCTGCGATTTGTGATAGGCCACAATCATTTTCAGTATTGGGTTCTACCATTCGGTCTTGCTTCAGGACCCAGAGCTTTCTCGAAAACCCTGGCTGTCGTAGCAGCTCATCTGCGTTGGCTACAGGTGATAATATACCCATACCTGGATGATTGCTTAATAAAAGGTTCCACGGAGCAAAGGTGTCGCAGATGGTGGCGACAGTCGAACAAACATTCGAATCCCTCGGTCTCCTCCTGAACAAGCAAAAATCAACACTTACTCTGACGCAATCCATAAAGTTTATAGGGGTAAACCTCGATTCACGCGCGGTGAGAGCATACTTACCTCAGGAAAGATTTCAAGTGATCAAAGTCCTTGTTACCATACTCACCGGGAATGTGAGTGTCTCGGTTCACAATTGCCTTTATCTCCTGGGTCATATGGCGGCAGCCACCATCGTAGTTCCTCATGCGCGGCTTCACCTGAGGAACCTCCAACACTGGCTGTCCATGGTTTATGTTCCTGTGAGGCACAACATTCACGAGGTAGTATGGCTACCTTCACATGTTCAGAGATCTCTGCGTTGGTGGACGAGGGCGCAAAATCTTCTGCTGGGAGTTCCATTCCACCGACAACAACCATTGGTACAGATCATGTCAGATGCCTCAATCATCGGCTGGGGTGCCCACATGGACAATGAACGAATCCAGGGCAAATGGTCTCTCAGCGAGAGGTGTCTGCACATCAATCGATTGGCGCTCCGGGCAATTTTCTATGCATGCAAACATTTTCTCCCTCATATCAAAGGTCTTACAGTAAGGATACTGACGGACAATGTAGCAGCGATGTATTATGTGAACGGACAGGGAGGAGCACGATCACGCTCCCTATGCGCCGAAGCAGTGCGGTGTTGGAATTGGTGCATACAGAACAGCGTAACCATAATAGCATCGTACTAACCTGGCACCGCCAATGTAATTGTGGATTCCCTCAGCAGACGTTTTCCCACGGACCACGAGTGGGAAGTAAGGTCAGATGTAGTTCGTGCGATATTTTGCAGATGGGGTATTCCCCTCGTAGACCTATTCGCAATGTCCAACAACAGGAAGTGTCGCCTATATTGCTCCAGAGCAGGGCTTGGCAAGGGCTCCCTCAGCGACGTGCTTCTGGTCACATGGAAGAAGGCACTTCGGTATACGTTTCTCCTGACGGCCCTCATCTCCAGAACACTGGAAAAAATCAGAGCAGAAGCGGCGACTGTCATTTTGCTCGCACCAGCATGGCCCAGGCAAGCCTGGTATCCATTTTTACACAAAATGTTGATTCAGCCACCTTTCCCCCTTCCTCTCCACCGGGATCTTCTTTCTCAGGAACAAGGCTCGCTGTTATACCCCAGACTTCAGGCATTACATCTCACGGCGTGGCTCCTCAGTGGTTAAAAGGGGACGAAAACCTGTGCTCTGAACAGGTCAAAGCAATACTTCTACATAGTAGGAAAGAGTCTACGCGGAACACTTAGCTCGCGAAGTGGCAGAGATTTTCTAAGCGGTGCCTTCAGAATAACATACAGCCTCTCTCATCTCCTCTGAAGCACGTTTTGGATTACATCCTTCATCTACAAAATTCAGGACTTGCACTATCATCTTTAAAGGTGCACTTGGCAGCTATTAGTGCCTCCCACCATCCAGTAGAAGGTTCCTCACTCTTCTCTCATATAATTACAAAGAGGTTCTTAAAGGGGCTCATGAATTTATACCCACCATGAAGGGCGCCTCCCCCTTCTTGGAATCTCGATTTAGTGTTGGATACTATTATGTACCCCCACTTTGAGCCTCTGGTGTCGGTTTCTTTACATATGCTAACCATGAAAATGGTCTTTCTACTTGCAATTACATCAGCGAGAAGGGTGAGTGAACTGGGGGCGTTGATGGCAAGCCCTCCTTCTACGGTTTTTTCCAAAGACACGGTAACGCTACAATTACACCCGGACTTTATTCCCAAAGTCTGCTCTTCCTTTCACATTAACGAGCCTATTGTTCTCTCAGCTTTTTACCGCAAGCCTCATTCCTCAAGTAAGGACGCTCTTTTCCATACCCTCGATGTCCGACGTGCGCTTTTTTTCTATATAGACAGAACCCACCGGTGGCGGCGCATGGACAGGCTGTTCGTATCTTCGGCACAAAGATCCAAGGGCAAAGCACTTTCCACTCAGTGCATTGCAAAACTAATTACTGTTTGTATTATAAATTGCCATTCAATTTGGAACAAACCTCTTCCTCCTTTACCTCAGGCTCACTCTACGCGAGCAGTAGCAACCTCCATTGCTTTTGCAAGGGGAGTTTCCCTTGCGGATATCTGCCGCGCGGCTACCTGGGTCTCTAGTGTAACTTTTGCGCGTCATTATGCCATAACTAGGAGGTGGGCTTCGGATGCCGCTGTGGCCTCTGCAGTTCTATCCACGGTAGAAAATAACTGACCCGGAGCGCATTCTGGATTACTGCTTTATACTCACCTTGAGTGGAGCACCCACGGGGACCACTCGAAGAAGAAGAGGTTACTCACCTTGTGTAGTAACGATGGTTCTAAGAGATGTGTCCCCGTGGGTGCTCCACGCCCCGCCCTCCTCCCCGCTCCTGGCCTTTCTGCTTCATCTTTCAGAGACCAAGCAGTGAGAGGAACTGACGAGGGGGGGGGCCGGACCGTTGCAAAGGCGTGAACGCCGCACGCTCTTCTCAGGCATGCGCGGTCCGGCCCAGCTACGGCTCTGGAAATCTCCAACTAGCGGCGCTGGGTCGGGACCCAACACCTTGAGTGGAGCACCCACAGGGACACATCTCGAAGAACCATCGTTACTACACAAGGTGAGTAACCTCTTCTTCTTCTTCTTAGTTTTCATTTGCAAATTGCTTTATTTTTTTTCCTGGCTTTTCTGAATATTGCTGATGGTTGATTTCCTGATACTGTATTGTGCTGCTATGTTGCTTAGACTAATGCTGTCATTTTCAATTCTTTATTTTTTTTTAAAGTATTTCTGGTTTGTGCCAATTGAAAGGTTAACATGTTTGTGTTTCTTGCTGCTTGCCATTTTGCTTAGTCATACTATACAGTATTTGAAATCATTTCAGAGGCTGATGAAACTGCCCTCAGATGTGCTTTTACTGCATAGTCAATAACATGTCACATTAAACATCTCAAAAAGCTTCATTGTGTGATCACTTCTAAATACTGTGGGGGTGGAGAGCCCATGGGGTGGATCCAGGGCCCCTGACTTACTTTGATCCAGCCCACAACGAGGCTCAGGGCTTCTTCCTGAAGTGGGGTGAGCAGGTGCTCACACTCCAGACTTGCAGCAAATCCTAAAACCTTGGCACCCCCTCCCTCCCATTACTCTTAGTTGAGTGAGACGAGTGTGGGGTTTTTGGGTTTGTTTTTGCACATCTCTGTTGTATGTGGCTCTCAACTGATTTTTCTGTGTCCCCCAATCGATAAAAGGTTCCCCACTCCTGAAATAGAGGGTAAGAACTAGAGGACAACTTTCAAAGGAGCCAAAGAGGCTGAGTCACTTGCAGAAATGTACTATGTAACCAATATTACTATGGGCAAAACATCAGCTTCATTAATGGGTGTGCTGTACGGGTTGTGGCTCTTTACAACTGAGATGCTTTTCCAGATTTCAACTGGCTGACGGGTTCTAGTAGCTTGTGCTCCGGATGGTGTCCAGATGCAAAAAGCAGCAGTTGCCACCTCACTGCCAGCATCTTCCTTGCAACAGCAACAACTTGGGCTGCCAGTTTCTTTTCAAGGCTCAGACTGAGCTTGCAAGCTTGTTCCACCGTCCTGGCTGGAGGAATGGGCGATGAAAACAGGAAAGCAGTGCAGATCACTTCACTTCTCTTGTTCTGCCTGTTTGGGCTGCCTTGAACTGGCCGTGGGGGCTGAAAACTCCCCCCGGGAATTGGCAGAGGGGCTGCCTGCCCCTGGATTGGTGTGAGCAAGACAGGATATTCTTCAGGGTGGACTGCTCAGACTGGCGGTTTACAGTAGTGCCTGCAAACCTCAGCATCCTCCTATCCAGTAAACCCACCCCAGTGGCGAGTGGGAATATGGACAGGGAGTGGTTTTAGGCTCCTGACTGCAAGGATGATGCACAAGGTAGCTTGTGAGCTGGGTGCTCAGCCTCGTTGTGGCCAATTGTGCACCTGGAAAAGACTGAACACAGTAGATTCAGATTCACATCCTTAAGGAGAGTGCTGTGAAAGACCACAAACCTGTGTGTACCTTTTAAGATGAAATAGAGGCACATTACAGTATTTGCTCTTTTTGTCTCTGCTTTTGATTGGTTGCTAGCTTCCAGTGCCCCATGGGTGCACGGTTGATTGGTGTGTCTGTAACTCTGATGTGGATATCTTTTGAGGTTCTACTGTACAGTGGAGAGTTGGATGAAAACCTTCTGAAAGCAACTCTAAAGGAATAATTGGAGAGTTGGTAGGTAGAACTAGTCAACCTAGTCATGCAAAGAATGGGAGGGTTAGATATTTTGAGAAGGAATATGTAATCAAAAGCAGCAGCAAAGTCCATGAGGAAAAGTCCATGAGGAATGTGGATATGAAAAGATGAGTAGATCTTCTAAAAGTAATTTTGGTGAAAAGAGAGAAGGAAGCCAGACTACAGGAAATCCATGATGGCATTGGAGTAAAGGAGCTTTAAGACATTGGTTGCAAAAATCAGTTTCAATTCAAAAGTAAAGAAAAGAAAGGAGACGGTTTTGTTGTAAAGGTAGATGAAGTCCAGAGTATCTTTTGAAGATAGTAGGGGGACTGGTAACTATAAGATGCAGCTGCAGAACCTTTGGTGTAAGTTTCTGTGTGAGTGGGTACATATGCTGATGTTAATGTTTAGTTTTTACTTTTAATAAATGTGGCATGCTGTCTTGTTCCCTTAAAGATTCTGTATGCTTTATAAGCATAACAGTAACACCCAGACATGCCTTGGGAAACTGCCCATGAGAGAACAAAAGCTGGAGAAGGAAGAATATGGAAGTGGAGGCAAGGGAGTTAGAAGCTTGGTGGAGAGCAGTTGGAGAAAAGTAGTCATTGATGCTGATGGGGAAGAGAGATGACAGCTGAAAGGAAGGAAGGAGATCATGACGAATTCTGCTGATATTTTTAGAAAAAAAATCTGAAATCCACCTCTTCACAGAAATAGGGCTCTTAAGAGCATTTGCCTAAAGTGAACTAAGGGGTCAGTGCTTAACCCTAACCTGGTAGCTTACATACACCATTTCCTGGAATTCTACCCAAACATATGAGCTTTCTAGCTTACCTCAAATGGGCTGGGGGGAGGGAGGGAGAAGAGCATGGTAACTGTAGAATGTACTAAGGACTTCTGATTTAGGGTTTCATCAATAAATACCAATAAACCACTCTGGTAGGAAAAAAAGAGGGAAGTTTATGTTTATTGGATAAACACTATGAAAATACCAGAAATAGTTACTTGTCTGCATTACTCTGTAATGTGGACTACAGTGGTATGATGTCTAAAGTACTCTGACATATTTCCTCTTAGTTGATCTGTGTGTACCCTGATAGTGAGCATTAAAGGTTCCATAGTAAACTTGCAACATAATACTACTGGAAACAGACCTATGTTAAAGGGCGGTTGGAAACATAACACAGATTACTCAGGACTGTATATACTGCCGTTGTGTATAAACATTACTCATGTCAATATGTACAAAAAGAGACCCAAAGCAGCCTCACTTTTGGACAACTATATAAAATTCAGATTGCTACAAAGTAAATCTGGAAAAATGAAATTAATACCCCTTCCAATCCATAGAGGTAACATACATTGCAGAAAAGTCTAACATGTTATTACTCTTCAGTTACTCACACAAAATAACCAGAGTGCTGATCATTTAAAAAAAAGCTAAAGTCAGAGCTACTCACTAGTTTCTCCTTTCATTTGGTGTCCTTGGAAGTCCATATTTTTCAGGAAAGCAGCCTTCATTAGACTCCCACATTGAGTTCTACCCTGCTGTTAGACAATGTGACTCTGCCAGCTGACCCTGGCATTTGGGCTAGGGCTAGAGTCAGTGTTCCCTTTGATGTTTTCTATCCTTGCACAGGTTGAATTTTTGGAGGGGCGGGTTGAAATTTCTTATGTGCAACACCAGTATTGCGAGAATGTGTAGATGTGCACCACCAGCATGAACAAAAAACCTAAATATATACATATTTTTAACAGTCCATAATTATGGAAGAAAATATATTAAAACAAGGGATAGTTAACAGGGAGCAATGCTTATGATATTTAATATGAAATCAGATAAAAGAAAATTAACACTACCCTTGAAGTACATGTATCGTCCTCTCTAATAATTCAAGTTGGTAAACACATCAGAATGCATAGTATTCACACTTAGCTCAGCTTTAAGATACTAAGCAAATCTGAGTCAACTAGAAATAGTCATGCTCTCCTCGCAAATACTAATATAATATTTACTGACATTGGAAAGGAGAGTAAAAGGCATTCACTCAGGCTCATACAGTTTCTCTGGGGAATGTTTAGGATCCATGTTATATATTAACAAGTGAAACCGTGACCTTTAAAAATGGATGAAAGTACTCCTGGTATAAAACTTTCACGTTGTGTATATCACCAACTCAGAGTAGAAGCCCCAAAACCAATAAACACATGGCTTCAGGGTTTGTCGACAGATGCATCTTTCAAAGAGCTTGCAAATAAGGCTTCATCCTGCAAAACAACTAGCATCACACCTAGTACTTGCTGCTTTTGACTCATAAAAACCAGAACTCTGCCACATAGCAAAGATCTGACCTTAATTTAATACAATATACCATGTATTAATTAGTAACACAGCCTTCTCTGTCTGCCAACACAGCCAGGCAGGGAGGACTATAATCTGGAATGCAGCAAGTGAGTCAGGACTCCCAAAACAAACTCCCTTCTGCATCCACCTCACTGCACAGATGCCAGTACCCCCTCCCCTTTCTCTCATTTACCCCAGTGCAGTCTGCTATCCCCAGCCCAGCTGGGGACTGGGATGATAATCTGCTTCTAAATCTTGCAAGCACCAGCAGCCTACCTGGGAGTCAGGACTCAGCACAAACTCACCCCTTCCCCTACCTCATTCCAGGACAAACAGCACTCTCCACTTCCACCTCACCCCAATGCCAGCCCCCCCCCCCACTTTTCCCTCACCTACCCCATGCAGGCATTCCCTTACCCTCCTTCCCCTTCCCAAACCAGGAGGCTTGAGGAGAGTGTAGGGTTTCTGCCTGTCTTTGCGCAGATAGGACTCAGCAAACTCCCCTCCCCTCAGACCTCTTCCCAGCCAGTTACTCCCTCCCTCTCTCTCTCCCCAAACTTCCCTATCCTACAACAATTCCCCCAGCCACTTATTCCCTCCTTCCCTCCTCCTTAACTTCCCTCCCTACCTGCTCTTGAAGCTCCTCCATTTGAAGCAGGCAGCTCCCTTTGAAGTTGCTGCTCAGCAGATGCCTCTTCCCCAGCCAGCCAACTGAGCTCCCTGCCTGCACGGGAGTTCTGAGCCTCTGCACAGGGCTCAGTAAAGGGCAGTGCAATTGCACAGCTTAAAGGGAATTTAGGCTGAATCCCAGGCTCCAGGACCAAATGAGATGGGAGGGGTCCGAAAGCTCAGGTTGCAGCCCAAGCCCAAATGTCTACAAAGCAGTTACACAGCTCCTTAACCCAAGCCCTACAAGCCTGAGTCAGCTGGCACAGGTTAGCCACAAGTGTCTGATTGTAGTGTAGACATATCTTTAGCTTGAGGTAGTGAAAATCGCTGAAGAGGGCTACGAGATTAGCTCCTGTCCTCCTCCCAGGTGTCCTGGTCAGTCCCAACACAGGTGACTTTGTTGCTGTGGGATCTCTCTCCTGCCCAACCAGTTCCTCTGGACAGGGTAAGCCTTTTGTCTAGTGACTACATTTCAGTGGACTAGCACTTAATTCAGTGGTCCTCTTTTTGTTAGACAACTGCCATTCACCTTTGGAATTCCGATCCAGCATAAAGGCAAAATACCCCCAGTAGACATCTGGCTCCCATTCAACATGGACTTTGCAATTTGGTGAAGATACATAGTGAGAGGTGATAATCTGTCTTTAATAAATTGGTCAGAAAGATTCCCTGTATCTTTGGAGGGTGGGGGAGCAGGGAGAGCACAGAGGAATGGGCCCCTAAATCAGTGGGGTCACAGAACACTGGGGTGGAGAGAATGAGCACCTCCAGCCCGGAGCCATGGTGGTTGATCCATCTGCCTAGAAAGAACGAGATGCACTGGGGTATGATTGGGAGAACCAACTCCTCCAGATGCTGGGGGAGAGGTGAGAGTTCCTCTGTCACTGGGTGGAAGGGGATACCACATAGTGGGTACAGAAAGTATCCCTCCAAAAGCAGCCAATTGTTTATCCCTGTGCAAGCCCTTGTCCCAGAGGGTATTGAGAGAGGCAAAGGTAGCAAATCTTATAACTATTGGAGTGGAGGGCGCAGCTGTTGGGATATGAGCCAGATTTGAGGGCTGGAGAAAGGTGTTTTGTTGTGGAAGAATGTCAAAGGATTGTTGAGTGGTGGTGATCAACAATTGATTAGGGATTGGAGGATACTGAGCAATATAGATATTGTGCACTGTAATTGATTGGAGGCTGCATAAGGACCAGATGGAAGTAAGTGGACAGTACTGAAGGAGGTGAATAGTGTTGAGAGAAATAATAGACTTCAAAACAATTACTTAGGATTGCACATTCTAGATTGCACAGCTGCTAAAAAGCACACACACACACACAATCTGCACTGTCATTTCCTCATTTTAAAACCACATCTGCCATTAAGGTTAGGTGCTTGAAGAACAGAGTTGCTTCTTTTTAGGGGGGTCTCAAGAAAAATGGTAATCTAAGATCAAAGTTATTATATTAAGGTAATGGGATTTTAATTGAAAAATTGCTTAATTTACTAAATTGTCTACAAATCTTTAAGAATGTATATTTCACTTGGATTAGTTGTGTATAAAAGTAGGGTTAATATGGGAAATAGATATATCACTAAGGTTCACTAGTAGCCTTTGCAGTACGCCTTTTTACAGAACGAGAATTTTGTTAAATCAATTATTTGTGGAACTGCTTATATCCCAGAGTAGCTGATCTCCAATGAAGGATGTTAGTTAATGGTTTTATGTTTTTTCTGAAATGAAATAATGGCTAAATTTAATAAGAAATAAGGAATGCAGATTCTTTTGTTTTTAATCGTTTAAATTTGGATTGAACAATATAGTTTGGGCCATACACTCTGTGGAGAGTTGGAAGTAGTTACTTTACCTGTTTTAAATCCAACCTTAACAAATTAAGATACAGATCTTTACAAATTAAAAAAAAAATGGGTTTGATAGTTTATTTACTTCACTGCATTGTTGCTGATTTGCCTTTTAACTACACATACACATCCTTCTGTTCACTTGTGTTCTTTTCTTTCCATTACAACTAAAATGTATCATTATACGCTAGATGTGGATCTAGTAGTCTATGCAAAAATGCAACAAGCTATTTTACAGTGTGGCTCAAAATACTTATTATTATGTAATTAGGAAAAAACCATGTGTGATTGTTAATGTTTATACAAAGTTTGTCACTTTTAATTTTGCTTTGCTATCAACAGCAGTTACAACATGGTTTATTATCTATTTATGTATTTGAGAAAGTTTGTGTGTCTGTGAGTTTGTTTATTCAAGAACTCCTCCTAAATTGGGGTGGGCAAACAGGGTTGCCAGGTGTCTGGTATTGAACTGGACAGTGTGGTGTTTTTGCCTCCTGCTGGAAAATTCAGAAAATACTGGACACCTAAAATGTCCGGTACTTTCTGATTCTCCTCCCCCACCCCCCATCCAGGAGGTGAAAATTCTGGGCTGTCCTGCTCAATACGGAGGCAGCCTGGCAACCCTAGTGTATACCGGGGAGCTGTCAAGCTCGGCTCAGGGAGGCAAGATGGCAGACGGCCGCCATCAGCCTGTTAGGGCTATAAAGCCTCACCATGTGGCTTTTGAAGGAGCCACGGTGGGTTTTTTGTTGTGTTTTTTTTCTTAACTTAATAACTCACACCCTTCTCCCGCCCCCCCCCCCCCCCAAACAACTCGGAGTCTTTGTTTGTTTGTTTTTTCTGAAACCGTCTGGCAACCCTATGGGCAAAAGCCTCTTAGTTGGCCAGATCCGGCTTGCCTAGGGCTTTGATCTGGCCTGCGAGGTAGTTCCAGGTCCCATTCCCTAGTGTGTTGCCTGGGAGCCAGACACAAGTGAGCCCTTTTAGCTGCTTCTATTTAAAGGGCTCACATCTTCCCTGTGCCTAGCCTAACAGCCCCGGGGAAAGTGCGAGCCCTTTTAATAGAAGCAGTTGAAAGAGCTCACGTGTCTCTGGCTTCCTAGCAACATGCTAGTGGCTCCGGAGCTTCAAGCCCTTATAACTGCTTCTATTTAAATGGCTGGTGCCTTCCCCATGCCAGTCGAGCGATGTGTTGCCTAGCAGCCACAGGGAACACAACAGCCCTTTAAACAGAAACAGTTAAAAGGGCTTGCAGCTCCCGGTGCCTCTAGTGCATTGCTGGGGAGCTGGAGAAGAACAAGCCCTTTCAACTGCTTCTGTATAAAGGCCTCATGTCTGCTGGGTGGCTTCATTGGCTTACAGCCACCCGGCAGGCACAAGCCCTTTAAACAGAAGCAATTGAAAGGGCTCACAGCTCTCGGTCCCACTGGCCCACTGCCTGGGAGGTACGAGCCCTTTCAACTGCTTTTGTTCAAAGAATTTGTGCCTGGCAGTCAGCTGCCAGGTAACAAGTTAGCAGCAGGGGCCAGGAACTGGGAGGAGTTGTACATGAATTCTAAGCCTCCACCCCAGACAACTCTGGGAAGAGGCTAGCCCCCAGCACCCTCCCGTCTGCTCCAAGTGCCTTCCATTGGCCAGAAGTCAGTGGGGAGGGACTCCAGGCCAAGCAAAGCTCCTGTTAGGGTAGATTTCAGTCCCGCCACTTCTGGGTTGGCCGACGGCCACTTCGGAAATTTGTGAAGTGGCCCCCCTTCAAAATTATTGCCCACCCCTGTCCTGAATGATCCGATCTAGGACTAACAAATTTGGTATGCAGCTTCCTCTTATCATAACTTAAAGCAAGGAAAGAGTTTAGTTGTGCCAGAAAAGCGGGATATGCCCAGAATGAAATTTTCTCATAAAAAAATACAGAATAGAGACAAAATCACCAGGCAAGTGAAAGGGAGTAGCTGGGAGTACCCTACCCCTTGTCCTGGACTGCCCCAGTCCTGAGTTTCCTACCTTCCATGTACCCTTTAGAGAGGGCAGAGGGGCTATAGCTCCCTCTTCATATTAGAATACACAAAACCATGCATTAGAGAGACAGGATCACCAGGCAGGTGAAAAGGTGAAGGAGAAATTATGCCAGACCAGGGAAGGTAATTTGTAGCTCCTCTGCCATTGGCTCCACTGCCTGGCTCTGCTCCTTGGCCCAGCCTCCCAGCTGACTCCTCCCCCTTAGCACAAACCCTGCTGGCCCTGCCAGGGCTTCTCGCCCCACTGGCAGCCTGATGCCTTGCTGGTGCTGGTATTTTGACCACTCTGCATTGCCCCAGCTAAATTCTCATAATCGGGCTTCTGCATGACAGAGGGCTCCTGTCGCTGACCCTCCACTAAGACACTTTTGTCCAGGAACGTTTATAGTTCTGCTAGACCAGAGATGTTGCCAGATGAGAGTCTCCCAGTTTAGAGAGGTTCAACCAATATTTCTGTTTTCTAATGTTTAAGGAATTATGTGAACCAAAAAAACGCCACCCTCAAATAAAAAAATGCTTCAGGATGCTGCATATTTATGGTTTCTTGGAAGAAAAATTGTTTAAAAATAGATGCTGCTAACATGTTAAAGTTAACTGAAAGATATCTGTTAAAAGATTTCTTATTTCTAAACAGGTTTGTAGAGTTCCACTTTTTATGCACTTTGAAGTATGCTTATTCTGCAGATGCAGAAAAAAAACCCTGACTTCCAGAATGAGAGAAGCCAGAGAACTCCAGTTAAAAATGTTGTGCCTGGAAAAAACATTGTCCAGGTTCAGACCCGGAGCGTACCACTCCACCCAAGCAACTGTTCTCTCGGGTAGCATTGGAGAGAGGGGCTCCTGCCAGGTCTAGCCCAAAGGACCATGACAGGGCTCAGGTGACCCTAGAGGTCCCAGCCTTCCTCAGGGACTGATCCTCTCTTGAGGAAATGCTCTCTACAAAAAAAGACTGCCTCAGCACCAACAGTACCTAAGGTGCCGGAAAAACAGGCAGCTAGTGGGTCCAGCACCGACAAGACCTGAGACACTAAGGAGAAGGTGTGCTCCTCCTTCAAGGCACCAATGGAGGCCAGACACAAACCATGTCGTTGGCACCCATCAAGGCACTATCGGCAGCAGCCATGGTATGGATTGGGCCGTGCTCAGCCTTGGTACTGAGCGCCACCATGCTGCCTCTGACAGTAATGTTGGCATCGACAAAACATTCTGCACAAGTGGTGCACACAAAAGAGCACCGCAGCCGACACTGGTGCCACAAGATCCACTAGTGCCTTTGCCGCTTTCTCCTCCACCGGTACTGGAGGCATTTACTACCATGGAAGAGCTCATGGTTTCCTTGATGCTGGGGACACCCTTATTCAGTATTGATGGTACCCCAATGCATCCAGATTAAGTCTCTCATCCACCCCAGCTACCTCATCACCTCCTCTATCCAGTGACGATGAGCACAAGTCCATTCAGGCACCTAAGCCCACCCAACAGCTATAGTAGTGGCAACCACCACCCACGCATATACCTTCATTATCTCTGGATGATATAATCATTCCTCCACCTCCAACTTTGGGGGATGGTTTTAAATAATTTCAATAACTTTTCAAGAGAGTTGCAAATACATTAGAAATCTTCCTGTCAGCCATGCCAGAGACCCAGCATAAGCTGACAAACATGCTGCATGCCTCCCCATATGCTAAACTTGCCATCGCCATGAATGAAGCTCTCATAGACCCAGCAAAAACCATCTGGCAGACACCTGCCACAATACCTCCAATCTGCAAAAGGTCAGACTGGAAATACTATGTTGCTTCCTAAAGGGCAGGCTTTTTATTCTCCCATCCCACCCCAAATTCCCTGTTGGTGGATGCCATAAATCAGAGAGGCAAACAGGCGACCCTCACAGTCTCTTATGATAGGGACTGGAAGAGATTAGACCTGATGGGCAGAAAGACATAATCATCCAGCATCCAGCTCAGAATTTCCAACTATATGGCACTTGTCACCAAATGCGCACACCAATATATTTGATCAGCTTTAATCTTTTATTGAATTTTTCCCTGATAACAAAAGAGAACAATTTAAGTCTAACATCGAGGGTGCACTGATCTCCAAAACAGCACTACAGGGCACACTGAACCCCGCAGATACCACAGAAAAATCTATAGCCTCTGCGGTCCTCATGAGATGGGCATCATGGCTCCAGATTTCTCAGAGAAGTCTAGGCTACAGCTGAAAACTTGCCTTTTGAAGAACCAAGCTCTTTCCTGAATCCATCAGTGCTTCACTCCACACTCTAAAAGACTCATGGGCCACACTTATGACACTCAGCATACATGTATCTGTTACAAAAAGAAAACAGGAACGGTAATTCATGCAAAGGTACAGATCTATATCCTTTAATTAGCAACCAAAGCAATATGACAACAGGTGCCAGTCACACCAAAATAGGTGCAGACAGGCCCCTGAGCAGACAACAAGAGGTTGGAGGCCTGTCTTAGACATCTGTAAACTCAATTGCTTTGTTAGAACCCAATGGTTCATGGTGGTAAACCACAGCACTAGCATCTCTGCCTTGGAAAAGGGAGCTTGGCTGTCTACCCCGTCGACCTCCAAGACATCTATTTTCATATCTCAATACATCAATCACACAGATGCTTTCTGTGATTTACAATAGGGAACCAGCACTTCCAGTACAGAGTACTACCCTTGGGGCTCTCAACAGCCCCATGGGTCTTCTTAAAGGTCTTCACAGTGATGGCATTTCACCTACGCTGAATGGGGATCTCTATATTCCCATACTTGAACAATTGCCTATTAAAGGGTCCGACAATGTGAGACAGAGCACAGGTAGTCAAAACCACCAGAGCCTTATTTGACAGCCTGGGGCTCCAGATAAATCTATCAAAGTGCACACTCATTTCTACTCAGACTCTAGAATTAATAGGAGTGCATCTAGACTGCAGGGCAGCAATAGCCTCCCTACCAGAAGAGAGGTTCTCAGCAATGACAGATCTTGTATCTCTAGCACAGGCCAACCTATGCCTATTATCAGGGAAAAAAATTCAATAAAAGATTAAAGCTGATCAGATATATTGGTGTGTGCATTTGGTGACAAGTGCCATATAGTTGGAAATTCTGAGCTGGAAGCTGGATGATTGTCTTTCTGCCCGTCAGGTCTAATCTCTTCCAGTCCCTATCATAAGAAGTTTCCAACTTCTGGGACATATGGATGCAGCCTTGTTTGTGGTACCATATGCCTGCCTACATATGAGGCCACTCCAGGCATGGTTACATGCAGCATACAGGCCACACGTCCATCATGTAAACAAACAGCTCATTATCCCTGCTAAGATAAAGACTTTGCTCATGGTGGACTGTTCATGACTGTGTGCAAGGGAGTCCCCTTCCAACAAGCCGCCAGCATCACTAACTATCACTGCAGATGCTTCACTAGTGGTATGGGGAGCCCGTCTAAGTCATTGGGTTGCCTAAGCACAGTGCACCACAGATGAAGCCAAAAAGTTATGAACTTGCTTGAGCTCAGAGCAGTCTGCAGTGCTTGATTATTTCCGTCCTCTGATCCAAAAGAAAACAGTGCAAATACGGAGAGTGCCACAACAATGTACTGTATAAACCAACAGGAAAGAGCCTGGTCCTACCAGCTCTGCTGGGAAACAGTTCGCCTATGGGAATGGTGCATCCTGCAAAACTTAAAGTTGGTGGCAACCTACCTCACAGGCAAAGACCATGTCCTGGTGACAACCTCAGCAGACATTTTCCACAGACTCATGAGCGGCAAATGAATCCCTTAGTGTTGACTCCTCTTCTCAAAAAGTGGGGGTTTCCCATGGTGGACTTATTTGGAACCCAGGTGAACACTTGGTGTCCACAGTATTGTTCAAGAGCGGGCATAGGCCGCCACTCCTTAGGGGATGCATTCAGCATAAAATGGGAAGTACCCCTGCTATGTGCATTTCCACCATTCCTGCTTTTTCAACAGATGATTCTGAAAGTCAGAGTACAGGGTGAGGGTCATCCTCATAGCTCCCAACTGGCCCAGACAAACTTGGTATCCATATCTCCTACAGATGAGCATAGCTCTCCTGCATGGTTTTCCATCAGTTGTATCCCTGCTTCACTTAACAGTTACACCATCTTGCTGTCCAGTCTCTCCGAAACAAAAGTGGCACCAGTATACGGTATTGTGCTTGGAACCTAACTGCTCCAGTGGATATGGGTTTATCACATATTCTCCAGTAACTGCTAGGCCTACACCAGAGTAGTTTATCCTTAAGCTCTGTTGAGGTACACCTTACTGCCATTGCAGCTCTACATCCCCCACTACAGGTTTACTCTGCCTTCACTCAAATGATTTCTCAGGGTTTTACATAATGTTCCTGCCACTAAGGGACCCAATGCTTGCATGGGACCTAAATTTTGTGCTCAGGATTATTACAGGCAAGTCCTTTGATCTCTTCACTACCTGTTCCCTAATCCATCTATCGATGAAGGTCGCCTTCCTGGTTGCAATTACCTCCACATGAAGAGCAGACGAGCTGGGAGCCTTGATGGTGAACCTCCCATACACATTTTTTCATAAAGACAAGGTTTTCCCTGTACACACACCAAGTTTCTCCCAAAAGTACTTAACTCATTCCATTGCATCAAACTCATATACTTACCCATCTTCTTTCCAAAACCCCACCAAGACATCAGGGAGGTGGTGCTGCATACCTTAGATGTCCACAGGGCAATTGCATTATACTTAGGATTCATGAAACCCTTCCTCAGAACTCCATGACTCTTCATCTCATCTACAGAGATCAGATTTCAAAACAAAGATCATCTAAATGGATCGCAGGCTGTATACGTCTGGCCTATACTATATTTCAGAAAAAGCCCTCATTCAACATACAGGCTCGCTCCCCAAGAGAAATGGCAGCATCAATTGCATTTCCTTTCTTCAGGAGTACCAATGGAGGAAATCTGCAAGGCCATGACATGGGCCTTAGCGCACATTCATGCAGCCCTTCAGACGTTTGCCAACTCTGACTCCCAATTTGGCCGAAAAATGCTGTCACCTATTCACATCTCCTGAAGCTCCTATCACCAATCATGACTACCCCCACCTAAAGTGGAGCACCCATGGGGACACTTCTTAAAGAAGGGAAGGTTACCTGGTTCAATAACTGGAGTTGTTAGACATGTTCGTCCCTGTGAGTGCTTCACCACCCACCCTTTCTCCCCTTGGCTTCGGATGCATCTGTATCTGGGTCAGAGAAGGATTTGATGGTATGGTTGGCTGTGTATGTGGAATAGCCATTTCAAATATTGCATACTGGCGGTTCCGCGTGCACAGCTGACCGTGGGCACTCCTGCCAAAAATCTGTGATTAGAGGCACAGTAGTGTTCAAGCACCTAAGGTGGAACACCAATGGGGACAACCGTCTCAAAGAACTCCAATTACTACACCAGGTCAGTAACCTTCCCTTTTGTTGTTTGGTACCTGATACAGATGGGCTAAAGTGTCTAGGAACCAACCACAGTGGTTTTTTATTAATGGACTAGTTAACTAGCTTTTTGTTTGGTTATTGGAATAATTCCTGTAGTCTGTATTGGTACAGGAAGGATGACCAAATTTCCAATTAAATTAAAACAAATACTTTTAATAGAGGAGAACTTTTATGCTATGAAACACACTTGATTTTGTTCATCAATATAATTTTGAATACTAGAATCCTATAATCTGGGCACTTATCCATTTATTACTAATGGACATAAAATGTGAATATACTATTAAGACTAACATTGCTTTGAACAGTACTTTCTCCCTTGATGTATACTATGTAAAATTCTAATAGATTAATCTATGCTTTTAATAAGATATATCAGTTAACAGTTTTAGGGGAAATATTGAAAGGCAGTTGTCAGAATTCTGGGTTTTATTTGACGTAGTGGCAAAAACCCTGCTAAAATCCACTTGCTGAATTTAAAAATCAGTTTAACCAAGGGAGAAATACATTTTTCAACTTTTGCTCCTAATCCAGTATTAGGTCATCTCTTATTTTACAGTGAAAAAGATATGCTGCCCTTCTGCCTCATTGTTGACTGACCATCCCCAGGCACTGCAGACTCAAATACATTTCCTGTTGAGATTCCCTGAGTCTTTGACTCAGTGGATGAAGCTCCTGCTTTGAAGATGTGGAAAAATACTTAATCACTCTTAGCATATCAAGGTTTAAAAAGAATAAAACAGTACAGGTGGCAATGTCCTTTCCACTTAATTACTGGTAAAACAAGTAATACAATTACAAGTGCCTAACACAAGGAGTCAGTTATGTTGGATCAAAGTCCTGATGCAGCTCTTAGAGGGTTAAGGGCTAATGGGGAAGGGTTAATGGGGAAAAAGTATTGCAGTGTTACATAACTGTTGTTTCTCTTAGGGTATGTCTACACTTGCACCCTTTTTCGAGAGAGGGATGCAAATGAAGACATTCGAAATTGAAAATAAAGCTGGGATTTAAATATCCCATGCTTCATTTGCATATTTGCGTTGTGGCGCTACTTCAAAATAACAGACGCTGTTAAGAGTTATTTCGAGAGAAAACTCTTCTCTCGAAATAACTGGTAAACCTCATTGTATGAAGAATAAGGGTTATATCAAGAGAAAGGTTTTCTTTCGAAATAACCGTGTTTTAATACAAGCTGTTATTTTGAAATAGCACCATAATGTGAATATGCAAATGAAGCACGGGATATTTAAATCCCAGCTTCATTTGCAATTTCAAATGTGTTCATTTGCATCCCACTCTTGAAAGAGGGTGCAAGTGTAGACATACCCTTAGGTGTTTACTGTAGTGTCTCTTCCTGATCTTTCATTAGAAGAGTTTTCCCTGAGGGGGAAAACTGGGCAAGAAATGTATGATATGCTCAAATGAATTTTGTGTGTGTGTGTGTGTGTGTGTGTGTGTGTGTGTGTGTGTGTGTGTGTGTTTTGGAAAAAAAACTAGGTGATGATTAGGAAAGTCCTTAAATATTTCCTAAATCTTGTCTTACTAAAAGTGTTGATAAAACTGTCTGGAAATGCTTGTACTGACATGAATTTAAACTATTTGCACATTAGTATATATTTAAGAAAAGAATTCTGGTACAGCTGTAGAAAGCCCCCTTTTTTTCTTCCGGAAAATTTGTTTAGGATTTTTCACTCTTAGAATTAGTTACTATGAAGTATTTATAGGACTAGTTAAAATTAGTTTTCAACTGTTAGATTGTAATGCTTCTATTGTTAAATATGTAAGGAAAAAGTTCAAAGAGGAAGTGAAGAGAATATCAAGGTTCCTCAAATGCCTGTTAGGAAACAAGTTTTAGAATAAGTGGAGGAGGGGAGTAGGTGGAGCTCTTGATTGTGAATGAGGTGTGTACTTTGTGGGTGGAATCAACTGTCATTAGATGGAGAGGAGAATGAGTGGAATTTTGAAGTCTTGGGAGGGTTGGCTTGCTAGTATCTAGCTACTCATTAAAAGCTGGACTAGATTTCTGATAATTTGGTCCTGTATAAATCTAGCAAGTGGATTTTAATGTTTCCATTTTAATTGTCATTCTAATTGTCATACAGGCAGTCCCCGAGTTACGCGGATCCGACTTATGTCAGATCCGCACTTACGAACGGGGCTTTCTTGCCCTGGAGCTCGCAGGCAGCGGGACCGCCCAGAGTGCAGCAGTCCCGCCACCTCAACCTCCGGGGTGAGAAAAGCTGCTCCGGGTACCCCTGGTCTGCTGGGGACCGTCTCCAGCAGACCAGGGACACCTGGAGCAAAGCCGGGGAGGCGGAGGGGTTCCATGCCTCTGAGGCTTTGCTCTGGCTGATTCGAACTAGCGCGCCGGCGAGATCATGTTAATGAAGCACGGGATATTTAAATCCCCGCTGTATTAACTATTTCGGTCGTCTCCATTTGCATCCCTAGTCTGAACTAGGGATGCAGTGTAGATGTACCCTATGAAAGTTAGCAGTTGGAATATATTTTTAATGAATCAAAATCTTAATTTCTGCTTCAAATGATGTGAATATTCCTACTATGCTCACAAATGTGAGGGTTACTAAATGCATTTATGCATTGTGAAGTTTTGGCTACAGTTTGCCTAGTTAATGCATTTTTATCAAATATAGCCACTTTATGCTTGAATTTTGTGTTTTTATTAGGAGAGCTAACATTAAATGGAAAAATATAGCAAATATTGATTACTTAGCTTGATGACAGCTGGGGCTCCAGCCTAATTTAGGAACCTATCATGGTAAGCAATGTACAAATTCATACTAGAAGAGCTTACAATTAACTTTAACAGGACAAAAGCTAAGAGAGAGAACCGAAGCACAGAAAAGAGATTTTTTTCCAAAATTTTTGAGGGATTTTGTGTAGGGATAGTGAGGCGTCAGTGATTTATAGCTTTTGCATCTTGAATTTTTTATAAAGGATTAAACTCATAGGTGTGGCTGGTAGCACTAGGTATTGAGGTCTCCAGACTCTTCTCACTGTAATGCTCACTCAGTTTTCCCAAACCTAGAAAAAAAAATTGAAACGAAAGTTTTATGAAATTACTAGGGTTGTCAAGAGATGAAAAAATATAATTGTGCGATTAATCGCGCACACCTCCCCTTTGAAACTGTATTCAGTTTATAATTTTGCCAGATTTTTAGCTATGGTGATGAATTTTGCTGTTAAATCATAATAGAATACAGTTTATTTAATTTTTTTTGAACGTTTTCTACATTTTCAAATATATTGATTTGTTACAACATGGAATAAATACAATGTGTACAGTACTCACTTTTTATTTGCACTTTTAACAAAAGTTTTACAAACATTGTATTTTAATTTCACCTCCAAGTACTGTAGTATAGTCACTTTATCATGAAAGTTGAATTTACAAATGTAAATTCATGTTAAAAAAAAAAAACCTACGTTCAAAAATAAAGCAACGTTAACCTTGAGAGTCTGTAAGTCCACTCAGTTCTGCTTCTTGTTCAGCCAATTGCTCAGACAAACAAGCTTGTTTGTTAACAGGAGATAATGTTGCCCACTTCTTCTTCACATTGTCAACTGAAGGTGAGAACAAGCATTTACATGGCATTCTAATAGTTGGCTGTGCAAGATATTTACATACCAGATGTGCTAAAGATTCATGTCCTGTCATGCTTCAGCCACCATTCCAGCAGATCTACATTCATGGCGATGTTAGATTTTTCTTGATAATGATCCAAAGCAGTGTGGATTGACACTTTCATTTTCATCATCTGAGTCAGATGCTACTAGGAGAAAGCTGATTTTATCGGGTTCTGTAGTCTCTGCATTGGAGTGTTGCTCTTAACACTTCTGACAGCATGCTCCACACTTCGTCCCCCTCAGCTTTTGGAAGGCACTTCAGATTCTTAAATCTTGTGTTGAGTGCTGTAGCTATCTTTAGAAATCTCACATTGATACCTTCTTTGCATTTGTCAAGTCTGCAGTGAAAACGTTCTTAAAATGATGAATTATATTGCAGAATATGGGTAAAATAGAGCTGAAGATATAGAATTCTCTCCCCCCCCCCCCCCAAAAAAAGGGGAGTTCAGTCACAAATTAATGTGTTGAGTTTTGTTTTTTGTTTTTAATGAGCATCATCAGCTTGGAAGTATGTCTTCAGGAATGGTGGCCAAAGCATGAAGGAGAGTACTCATGTTTAGCATATCTGGCTCATAAATATCTTTCAGTGCTGGCTACAAAAGAGTAGCCAGCATGCGAACACCTAGTGTCGCTTTCAGGTGACACTGAAAATAAGAAGCAGGAATCATCATCTCCTGCAAATGTAACAACTTGTTTTGTGTCAGCAACTGGCTGAGTAAGTAGTACTGAGCTGACATGGTTTTGTTTTTGAATGTAGTTATGTAACACAAAAACTACACTTGTGAAAGTGCAACTTTTGATAAAGAGATTGCACTATGGTACTTGTATAAGGTTAATGGAGAAATACTATTTATTTTCCTTATCATTTTTATACTGCAAATATTATAAAAATAATATAAGTGAGCACCATGCACTTTGTATTATGTGTTGTAATTGAAATAAACATGCTTATTTGAATATGTAGAAAAACATCCAAAATATTTCATAGAATCATAGAATAATAGGACTGGAAGGGACCTTGAGAGGTCATCGAGTCCAGCCCCCCGCCCTCAAGGCAGGACCAAGCTCCGTCTACACCATCCCTGACAGATGTCTATGTAACCTGTTCTTAAATATCTCCAGAGAAGGAGATTCCACCACCTCCCTTGGCAATTTATTCCAATATTTGACCACCCTGACAGTTAGGAATTTTTCCCTAATGTCCAATCTAAACCTCCCCTGCTGCACTTTAAGCCCATTATTCCTTGTCCTGTCCTCAGAAACCAAGAGGAACAAATTTTCTCCTTCCTCCTTGTGACACCCTTTTAGATATTTGAAAACCGCTATCATGTCCCCCCTTAATCTTCTTTTTTCCAAACTAAACAAGCCCAGTTCATGAAGCCTGGCTTCATAGGTCATGTTCTCTAGACCTTTAATCATTCTTGTCGCTCTTCTCTGTACCCTTTCCAATTTCTCCACATCTTTCTTGAAATGTGGCGCCCAGAACTGGACACAGTACTCCAGCTGAGGCCTAACTAGTGCAGAGTAGAGCGGCAGAATGACTTCACGAGTTTTGCTTACAACATACCTGTTGATACAACCTAGAATCATATTTGCTTTTTTTGCAACAGCATCACACTGTTGACTCATATTCAACTTGTGGTCCACTATGACCCCTAGATCCCTTTCCGCCATGCTCCTTCCTAGACAGTCGCTTCCCATCTTGTATGTATGGAACTGATTGTTCCTTCCTAAGTGGAGCACTTTGCATTTCTCTTTATTAAACTTCATCCTGTTTACCTCTGACCATTTCTCTAACTTGCTAAGGTCATTTTGAATACATTTCAATTGGTATTCTGTTGTTTTAATGGTTCAAGTAAAATTGCAGTTAAGCCTGATGAATTGTTTATTTTATTTCTTTATTTATTTAATCGCATGAGTTAACTGCGATATATTGACAGCCCTATGTTTTAACTGTTTGCACTGAAACTTTCTGGCTGTCTCTGAGTACTTTGAGTAAATTTTCTCTAAAACAGGTGAGTTGTTTCTGAAAATTAGGCTAGGAAAATGTGGTGGTTTGCCTACATAAAATTCTGGTGACCTTTTCTTTGGAGTAGGGAGCAAAAATGTGTCTGCCATTCTTGTAAAAAAATTTCTAAATTTGGCCTTTGAAAAATTGAGTTTTTGTGTGCACTGTTGACTTGAGATTTTTTTAATATAAATTTCCAAAGACTGCTTTCACACAAGTCATGCTGCTGCCCTACGCTGAACAAAATTTTGCAATTCCAGTTCTGAGCACTGAATCATCAGTAAGGACACTGTGTATGCTGTGTTCTCAGTAGTCCCATGTTAGACCCAGGTAATGTTTAAAAAAAGTGCGTAAATTGATAGCACAGGGTATGGAAGCTGGATCTGCCTAGGACAATGTGGGAGTAGACTGGGACAAGGAGTTCAGTTAAGGTGTGAGAGAGGCTGATGCTGGCTTAGAAGGATGAAGTATGTGTTAGGTATGTAATAGTATAGTCGATCAACTGATTAACTGATAAGCAAAAGCTTATATGTTAATGCAATAGGTTACACGCATTGCCCACTCACCCCCTCCAGTGAATTTTTTAGCAGGCTGGCTAGCAGTCTGGCTCAGTCCTGGCTTGCATCAGGTCCGGGACCTACCCCCACTGCAGCTCTGCATCTGAAATGTATTAGGAGCCAGGGATATGGGCAGCTCAGTTCTGGCTCAAGCTGGGTCCAGGAGCTCAGATACCACCTCTCCTTTCCCCCACCAGACAAGGGCTGTTGCTATCCCACGTTGCTGCAGACCAGCTTCCACCTGGCACCCCGCACTGCTGCCTCTGATTCACTGGCTTCTGGCCCGCCCTCGGGGACTATAGAATAGTGGACTAACCAATAAGAATTCATGAGGTTACTCAATTAACTGATATTTAACATTCCTAGTATGTGTAGGGAGGTGACTCTACATATTCCTGGAATATCAGACGTTCCAGGAATATATAGAGTGTTGGCTCATCCCTGCCAACTTAACAGTGTATGCATGATGTGTGCAGGGTCACACCCACACGGACCACTGTTTTTCATAGCATACCATTCCACCTATCCAGCCTGACCTTATGATGGGTACGAGGTCATGCTAGTGGTGCCTAAATGATAGGCTTTTTAAATTGGTGTCAACCAACTGATACTGCACAAACCATGTTCAGCACTGTATGGGGGACCAACCAGCCAAAAAGAGGACAGTATGATATAAAACTCTACAAAGATATAGAATACTCATTAAAGATGAGAGGATGATGGATGGTTACAACAGGAGGACAAGTTAGAGGGAAAACAAGTTGGATGAGGAGCTGGAGTGGGGGGATTGTGTAGACAGTTACGGTTTGGATGAGAAGCCTAAAGAATGGAGACTCTGGCTAGGTGAGGAGAATGGGGCTGTGATGGGGAGGCTGGTAGGGAAGAGACAAGACTGGACCAGGGAGAAGTTGGAGGAAGCTGGGTGGAAAGGATTACTGTTGGGGCAAAAGTCTGTACTCCTAATCTTCAAAGAGTAGAGTGGCACCCAAGATTCTTCAAGAGATATCCCCTTGGTGCTCCACTTCAGGTGTTGATGCATCCCTTCACGTCACTCGAAGAGTTTTGCAGCATTTTGTTTGGGTCATGCCTGCATGGTGTCTGTCTCATGACCTTCTGGTGTTTAAAGTACCAAATATGCAACCTGGAGCCTTCAGTTGCCTTTCTACCACCCTGTCCTGAATCAGAGTGCCACAGTTTAGCTGTCAACCAGCTCTCCTTAGATGATCCTTTAGTTATTTAGTTATCTTAATTTTCAGATGAAATTACTTTTTGTTAGTTAATTTGTTTTTAACCCCCCCCCCCCCAACCTTTCCTTCAGCATCTGTCATTCCTTCATCAACAGGATACCTAAGCCAGCGTTTCTCAAAGTGTGAGTCCTGACCCTAAGGAGGGGTGCAGCATCTTAGAGGGGATCACGGTATAACAAAGTTTGAGAACCCCTGCCCTATATTTAAAGAGATACTCTACCTGTAGAGAGGAAATGCCAATCTCTTGCAGACACAGTCAGTGTGTCTGATCTATGGGAGAATCCTATTATGATGGATGTGGGGGAGGGGTGTGTGTACTGCCTATAAAGAGTTAAACTCAGAGGATCAGAGAATCCCTGAAAAAATCCAGGAAGTGTTGGGAGGGAGCCAGGCGGACCAATGAGTAGAAAGTGTTGAGTTTTGAATTGTATCTGCTTGCTGCTTTCCTGTGTGGGAGTTATTAAACCGGGAACGGGGGTGGGGGATTGGAGATTAATTGAACCATGGTGATATTCTTGCCCAGAAAAGGAATACCCGTGCATAGAAATGGACTGGACCTTAAAGATATGGTAATGTAAGTGATAGGAAATGTTTATTTAGATGCAATCAGGTCATTTTCTTTTTTTGCTGTTTGTTTAAGCTTCTCTGCTGAATCCATGCATTGTAACTAAGCTGAATCCCAGGGAGGCAATTCTTTCTGCTTCAATCTGTTCTTTTCTCAGTTGCTTTATAACACCTAGCAACTAAGTATGCTTTACCAAGTATATCTTTTTGTTTTGTTAATAAAATGACCTTTCTTAAGGTGCTACTCCGATTCTTGTGTCCTGGAAGATAATAGGAGGTCTCTGTATGCATGCCTAAGAAGACTGAGAGGTCAGGTATCAGAGATTAGTTTGTTTTTTTGAGTGTTAGAGGGGTAGCCATGTTAGTTTGAATCTGCATAAACAATGAGAAGTCCAGATTTATTGGAGCATAAGCTTTCATGAGCAAAGATCCACTTCATCATACCTCCCAAGGTCAGGGAATCTCTGACCTTTGGGAATTTTTAAACAGAAGCCTATAGAGGCAAGGTTTTTTTTTTAAAGTCTCCTGTGAGCCCCTATCTTCTGCACCCTTAAGTGCCAAAGTGGGGAACAGTCTCGACACCTATATTGCCAGGAATGTGCCCACTGCTCCAAACTTAAGTCTAGGGTATGAACAGATCTAAGGCTGAAACTGCCATGTGCGGGTCCTTTGGCATTCATACACCTATCACAAGATGCCAGTTTAGATACCAACCCTATCAACAAGGCAGGCAGACCTTTTCTCAACGACAGAAAGCATATGATTAAAGACAAAAATGCACAGACAGAGACTGCAGTGTTGTCATCCTTCATCTTCTGTGCCAAAACCTCCACCTTCTAATAAGCAAATTTGAAGGTTTGCTCAAGTTTAGAAGACCTCTCCCACTCCCGAGTGCTTCTAACACCCACACAACTATTTTCAGACTGTTCACCTCTATTTTACAAGGAATGGCTGACTATCATGACTGACAAATAGGTCTTAGAGGCCATCAGATGGGTACACAATTCTTTTCCTCTTTATACTCCCCATTCCTCTGCAGGAACCCCTCTCACAAACAGTTGTTCCAGCTGGGGCACTGGAACCCATCTTTCTCTCTTGCACTAGCAAATGGTTTTAGTCCCACTATTTTTTAACGTCCCTTCTCCCCTCAACCTGAAAAAATTGGGTGGTGGAGACCTAACCTCAACCACAATTAATTACGCCAGTTGGTAAAGAACTAAAGATTTAAGGTGGTTACCCTCTCAATGGTGGGCACCCTGCCTGTGGGATCTTGTTTGTGTTAACTGGTTAAACATAATGTTTAACTGGTTAACTGATTAAATGGGATTTTACATCCCTATTCAAGATGAGTGTCCCTGTGGAGGTCCACTACCTATCTTCCTCCTCTCTGTTTCAGAATTATGTTGGCTTTGTGGTAGAAAAGGGCTTAGGGCTTCAGGTCACGCATGTGGTACTTTAAACATCAGTGTGTTCTGATACCACTCAGGCACAATCCACATGGGCACTGCTGCAAAAATCTCTGAGCAAAGGTCCAGGGATACACCAAGATCTGGAGTGGATCAACTACAGAGACACTCATCTCAAAGAACCTGAGTTACTTGCACAGGTGAGTAATCTTCTCTTCCTCAGTTTATCCATTCCTCTGCTGAGAGCATACCTATGAAATACACTGGCACAGTTTCTTCCCTCTATTGTTGAGTCCACATGGAAAATGACAAGGTTGCTTGTCCAACCTTAATTTGCACCCCCTAAATGTGTACAAGATGATACCATGCTCCTCTCCATTGGCCTCAGTGCCTCTTGGGAGTAGAGCTTTGTGTATCAGTGGACACCAATGTCTATTTGCAGATATTCCCATCTGTTGGTGAATATTTGTTTCCACTGAGGTCTGTACTGTAGTCATGTTCTGGTAGTAATGGTAGGATGTGTGAGTTTCTCTTAAGTCTTGAGAAGTCATTGCTAGATTTTATTAATGTTTAATAGAGGGTAAAGATTGGTTGGAGGCATTGGATTCAGACATATAGGATGGGTAAAAGTGTATCTGCTGAGGGAGAAGGTTCATGAGCTCTTCTGTGTTGTAAGGTAAAATGTGACAAAAATTAATTTCCTGGTAGTGAAGGTTTATGGGGCACTTTGCTATTTTCAGCATTTCAGACTTGCGTGGGAATGCATAAACTTTGTTCTAATGTGAATATGGGGTAGAAGCAAACCTAAATCCAATTTTGATAAGCCTGTTGCCTCAGACTTGGGGTCAGTTTCTCAACCAAATTTTAATATGTTGGTCAGCAGGGAAAAGTAGGACTTCTAAGGAAAAATTTCAGCCCAAATTCCAAGTTTCTTAATGATAAAATTTTATGAAGAGAAGTCAAACAAAAACTAATTAAAGCATGTAAGGATCGTAAAAATTAAAACACTGAAATTTTTCACCAGTTGGCCATTCACTTGAAGAAAAGAAACAGATTTGTGCTTAATTTAAAATAAAAAAGTTGAATGTTACTTTATTAATTAAGTCAAGGAATCGAAAGTTTGGAAATGTCAGATTGACTGACTTGCCTGTGTAATCTTTATTCTCCCTCTTATGTCCAGCCTGTGCACTGATGAGTTAGAAGCCCTGTTGAAAAGTGTCACAATTAAATGATTAAAAACTATCATCATGCTGCCTATGCCCACAAGGGAGAAAAATTAAGTTTGCACAGTCTGTTATAAATCTGGTATTTCCTAACTTTTAATTGACTGACTTTGCAATCTGAATGTTTAACGTAAATTTTGTATGAAATGTCATAGGACTTTTTAAGAGAAAAAAGCTAAAAAAAAAAATTGAATTCACAACTGTAACAACCCCCTCAACTGTCACTTGTAGAGTTTGAGACTTGAATTTGGAGTGCAGTTTGAGCCTACAAGTGTTTAATTTCATTAGTTGGCAAGCAGAAGGCAATTGTTATTCCAGAGAGTGGCATGTGCCTCTATCAGGGCAGGTGGAGAATTCAGCCCATCTTAGCTTGGGTTGGCTACCAGCCCTCCTATTTCACCTACCTACAACTCCCATGTGTTCGCATGTGGTAGCAGTGGTAGAGTTGTTGCTGCTCTTATTTTACTAGTCACAGGAGCCCAGTTCTTACTGGTGTTTGTGTTCAGTTACTAATTTTGGTGAGTTGAAAATTTTTCAAGAGGAATATAGAGTGACTTTTTAACAGTTTAACTCAGGGATGGGGAATCTACAGCCTGCAGGCCAGATGCGGCCTATGGCTTCCATGATCCAGCCCACAAGGCTTGGGGCTCTCACCCAAGCAGGGTGAGCTAGAGCTCCAGCAGTAAGACTGAATCTCGGCATCCCCTGTATGGTTGGAGTGCCAATGCTGGCTCCCTGCTGTGGAAAGGGGGAGTCCTGACCTGTGCAGGTTAGATCAAGGCAAGTGGGCTCCACCAGAGCCATGGGGGCCCCACAAAATCTACTAGCCTAGATCCCCAGAAAAGTTAATCCATCCTGGGGGAAGCTCTAAGCCTTGGTGCTCCTTTTCCACCTGGAGTGCAAGGGGAATGAAGGGAGGTTTTTTTTCTTTCTTTTTTTTTTTCCCCCTTCTCCACCTGCATCTCAGTTGGGAACAACATTTGAGGGGTATTTTTCTCTTTCTCCCTTATGGGCCAAGTCAGTGAGGATTTTTTCCTCACTTCTGTGTGTCTCCTGACTAACTTTTTGTGGGTCAATTGCCCCGACCTTAAAAAGATTCCCCAAAGCTGGTTTAACTCAACTAAACCTGAATGGAGTTTAAGGGGATAAAGAGAGGACACTTCTCTAGCCTGAGGTATTTCTCCCTTTCTAATGTCAGAGGTCATCTACAAACAGTGGAGGTACAGGAGCTTTTCAAAAATTGCATGAATTTGTAACAGTGTACATGTAGGCAACCTGAATACAGCTCTCCCCTATGAACATATATGTACATATTCAGAACAAACAAAATTTTAGTTACTATATGCATTTTCAGTATTTAGATATATATAGATATAATTAATGAAAAACCTACTGGTTGTAACTTTAACACAGTTATTCTTTTAACTTAGTTCCAAGGCAAGATATTTTCCTGTAATAATGAAGAAGAAAGCCAGAGTCTCTAGCATCCAAAATTAACTAAAGCTTTTTAAAACTCTGTATAAACACCAATTTAATTATAGGTAGCACAAAGGATTAACAGGCCTTTTGTTCAAAATATAAACAGTGTCACATGTAATTGTTAAATTTAGGAGACTGTGAATAATCAGTCTGTTGAATGTTGAAAATTATTTAGTAATCCAATATATTATTGTCCAAATTTTCTTTTCATTTTGATTACTTAGATGTTATGGTGTCAGGGACCATATAATATCTACATTTTTGGTAAATTAGGCAAGCATGTTAATCACAACAGAATTATTCGCCTTCAGTACATGTTAGCTGACATTGCACTGTCAACTGTCTGTGCTAACTTTGAGTGAAAGTTTCTGTTCTTTCCTTAGCAACGTCATCCACATGCTATTAATGCTCTTTTTTTTTAGAAATGTATTAATCCTTACAACAAAATATATTTCTTAGAGTGACTTTATTGGGAACTTGCCTTTCTACAGCCTTAGCCCAAACATCTATTGTAGTTTTAAGTCTGGCAGCCCAAGTCCTGTGGAGGTGAGTCAGCTGACCTGGGCCAGCTGAAGATCTTTTACTGTAGTGTAGGTGTAACATTAATTAACATGTACCTGATTTCCTTCTCACTCTCACCAGTGAAAATCATGAGTCACTATGTTTGAAGTCATTAGTGATGCACCAGTGTAGAACAGTATGAGTGGTGCGAGAATTTGACATATTGATTCCTGATCTAGGAGAAAGAGTAACCAAAGCTTTGTCTACAATTGGTGATTTCGGCCGTTATTCATCAGTCATAGCTGTGTCAGGTTAGATTCGAAATAGAAATGGCAGATGTTGGAGCATAGTGGAGATTTAGAATGTGAAAAGCAAGGTAATCAGTGATAGATCAGTGGATGGTGAGATGGTCTAAAGTGTGTGGTAATTGCAGTCTTCACATGACTACAATTACCACATATATAGGGTGTGTGTGCTATATATATAATTTCATCCTTAATAAGTTTCAAAATATTTAGTCATGTGCGTATCTTGAAAAACTTGTTGATCTTGAAATCCAAGAATAATTTTGCTTTTGTCCAGAGATGCTGGGCTACTCTTACTGCTTACTTTAAGAAATTCTTGATTAGGAGTTGCTTCATTAATCTAACCTCCTAGCAGACTCTTTGATAGAGTTATGGGAGGAAATGTTAAATTCAATGTCAAATTTATCTTCTGTGCTGGAAAATCAGTTCTACAGATTTGCATCCACACCCTTCTGTGTTGAGTTCTCTTTCCAGTTAATTATGTTCATCTGTTGTATGGAATGTTGAACTTTCAGAATACTGGATGGAAAATAATTCACAAAGAACGTGATGTTGATAGCAAAACTCCTTTACAATAATAAGCATTTACCATGGAGTATTCTTTTTAAATCCGTAGGTTTAGTATTGAAGCACCTATATAGGTGTTTAGATTTAACATAACATTTTGTGACTGTCTTCATTTTTTTTAAAACCAGCAGGGTGCTAACTCTCCCCAGAGAGTATATTTACTTTTGGCTGAAGTTGCTTTATAGCAGGGCTGCTCAATATGCGGGCCACATGAGGCCTGCAGGGGCTGTTTGTTTGCAGCCTACGGTGCAGTTTGGGTTTACGTGGGGCTAAACATGCAGGCCACAGGTGGGATCCTTTGAACATGGCCTCCACTGGGAACATGTTCCACAATGGCGAGTCAATATAATGGTCTTCTGTTGATATGAGTTTTAATTAAATAGTTAAATTCCTGGACTGTCATTGCTCCTTAAAAGTGCTGTCCATATAGGTGGAAATCAGGTAAATATTGCATTTTATTAATATCAGCAGAACTGACTTAACTGGGGCCTGTGTTGTGTAGTTTTGCCTTAATCTTTGTATTCATGCCCGTCAGTGTGAAAGAAGCTATTTGCATATATTTACATATATTTGCATGTACAGTAGATGCAACCACACTTAAATTGCAGCCCTCTGCATGTGCTGAGAGTATCATTGTGGCCCCGAGGATTTCCAAAGTTGAGTAGCCCTGCTGAATAGATTTGGATTTTGTTTCCTTTGGGGAAACCTGTGAAAAAATTGTCACTCTTGCTTATACTGGCTATCACTGCTTTCACATCATGATTCTTTAGGCCTTGCTTTCAATGAATTTCCATCTACTGCCATAGCTGTAGTGGGATTGTCCTGGACACACAGGAAGAAAGACAACATAAAAGCGGTGTGGTTTAAATAGACGGTACCTGTATTAGTTAATCGAGGAAATCCCTGGTAATAAATCATACAATGTAGCTTCAGAAGGGCAGCTGTGTTAGTTGGTTTTGCTAGAACAGGCTTGGAGTCCTATGGCACCTTAAAAGCTATGAAATTTTGGGCATAAGCTTCTGTGGTCTGGAGCCCACTTGGCCTGATGCATGAAGTGGTACTTTTTAGTTTGGCATGGAGACACACACACACACACACACACACACACACACACACACTGATTAACTCACTACAAAAAGTAATTTTCTCCCCTTTTTGGTATTCTCACCTTATCAACAGTTGGGAGTGGGCCGCATCCACCCTGATTGAATTAGCCTCGTTAGCACTGGTCCTGTGCATAGTCATGTAACACTTCCATCTTTGCATATGTAACAATTACTAATTATACTTTCTTAATTGTTCCTACCTATTTGGTGGCTGCTGTCAGCTTTTCCTAACCTTCTCCATGACCCTTGCTGGGACTGTGCTGCATTCCTCTTGCATGAGAGTTAAATAGGGATAGGAAAAAGAGGGGTTAGACTCCCAGCACTATCAGATGTTAAGAGTCCTCTTTCTTTCTCTGGCTTCCTTAGGAAATGTCTTCCCTCATGTCTACTTCCAGCATTTAGTTAATCATGGAACTGGATCCTTGATTGAACGAGTATCTACAATGGACACCTGCCACAAGGATGGACTTGCAGTTAGCTTGACTGGCCCCGTCCTTAGTGCGAAGTTAGATAACATTCCCTCTCTAATACTGAGCTAAAAAATCTGCTTCTTAGTCAGAATGTCTGAGGGGTATCTGCATGTTCCAAGAACCTTCCCCATCTTCCATGTCAACTCAGGATTGTTTCACCATTCAGTCCCAGTTGCGAACTTGAGTTGAGCTGGCCTGCCCTGCCCACCCATTGTTGTGCTTCATGTACAGTACTGTCTGCAGATTCTCACTCTGTCTCAGTTAATCTGTTCTCTTGTTACTGAAATTAGATATAGTAGAATGAGCTGAAAGTAGAATTCATGAGTATTTTGCCGCAATGGGGCTCCCTAACTGCAGTGGGGCCATAGATGACATACATAGCCCTATCTTGGCACCAGATGACCTTGCCAAAGAGTTCATAAACTGAAAGAGATACTCTTCAGTAGTATTGCAAGCACTGGTGGATCACAGGTGGCATTTCACAGACATCAGTGTGGGATGATCAGGAAAGGTGCATGATAGGTACATCTTTAGGAACACACGTTTGTTGAGAGCTGCAATCAAGCACTTTCTTTCCAGATACAAAATAACTCTTGATATCGAAATACCAATTGTGATCTTGGGGACCCAGCCTACCCTTTGCTCCCATGGTTCATGTATCCATAAACAGCCACCTGGATGAGTAGAAAGGAGTGGTTCAACAGAAGGCTTAGTAGGTATGGAAAGGTGGTGGATATGTAAATGTTTGCTGGAGCAGTTTGCTTGCTAGGTTAGGTCTAAGTGAAAGCAATATCTCCATTGTTATTGCTGCCTATAGTGTACTCCATAATATCTGTGAAACAGAGACAAGTTTCCACAAGGTTGAAATTTGGAGGCAAATGGACTGGCAGCTAATTTTGAGCTCGGTATCAGCTGTCCCGAAAGTGTTGATATTATTGAACCTGTCACTGTTTTCTTTTTTGGTCTTCTAACTGCTGTAGCTTCTCAACCAAAGTGGAGGATGTCCTAAAGGCTGATCTTTCCACTGTGTGGCATGCAAAGCACAAGGCAATCATTATCAGTGCATGTCCTGGGTCTGGTACAACGTTGTTGTTTAAAAGTCACTCCCTTTATTACTCAGTTACTCAAGTGAAAGCCAGCACATAATCAGAATCCCAAACTATGCCACAAACTGGTTTGATGTTCCAGCCACGATAAGGCCCAGAAGCAACAGGCCTTGTGCTGCAACTGGTGAGAAACACAAGTCAGAAGCACAGGTGGGCAATTCTCCCTTCCCTTAGAAAGGTTAGGAGGTTGAATTGAGACCCTGGGCTTTGTCCATTTGACCTGTAAGCCTCCCAAATTGTGAGCTTTGTTCAAGATGACTCATGAAAGGGACATTGTGGTCGTGGGCAGTGTTCCCTACAAAATATAGATAGATATTGCATAATTGAATAGTTGAGTAACTGTATGAATTCTTAGAGGTTGCTCGACTATTATATAGTCCCTGGATGTGGGAGCCAGTGCAATCCAGCCCCACTCCCAAGGAGCCCCCTGTCACCACAGAGGGGGATGATAGAGGCAGCAGCACAGGGTATAGGGTGGGTTGGAGCCTCCACCCAGTAGCCCAAGCCCCACCCACCCTGGGAGCCGGTCTGTGAGAGGAACCAGCTTAAAAATCAGTTCCACATGCAGACTGGCTGCCTACCGCTCTGCGCTGCTGCCTCTGCTACCCACGGATGGAGGCTGCTGCAGGAGGAGAGGGCGGGGGAAGGCTGCTGTGAAGCAGCCTCTGTCTGTGGTGGCCTCAGCTGGCCGTGGACTGAGGCTGTTCTACGGGATGTGGAGCAGCCTTGGTCTGTAGAGAGTTTGGACACCTGCAGGCAGGGGCTGCTGCTGTGAAGCAGCTTCTGCCTGAGGGGAAGCTTGGATCCCGCAGAAACAGGTGGCCCATTGAACCCCCTCTCTGCTAGCTGCCTTTGATACAGCCTTTTAAGCCGGCTTCCCCCCCCCCCCCCCCCGGCTTTCCACTTCTTTCCACTTCAAGGGGGGAAAGAATGCCTAACCTTATCAGTTAATCGTATACTTGTCTACTTTGTTAACATATATGTTATATACTTGACTACTTGTTTACACGCATGCGCGCGCACACACATATTAAAACAAGGGATAGTTAACAAGGAGCAATGCTTACGATGTTTATTTAATATGAAATCAATCAAAAAGTGAACACTACCCTTCGATTATATGCATTGTCATCCTTTCTAAGAACTCAAGCTAGTAAACATACCAAAATACATATTATCCACACATAGCTTTAAGATGCTAAACGAATCTTAGTCAATTAGAAAAATACTAATACAATATTTACTGACACTGAAAAGGAGAGTAAAAGGCATTTGCTTGGGCTTATACAGTTTCTCTGGGGAATGTTTAGGATCCATGCTATATATTAACAAGTGAAACAGTGACCTTTAAAAATGGATAAAAGATCTCCTGGTATGAAACTTTCACCTTCTGTATGTCACCAACTCAGAGTAGAAGCCCCAAAACCAATTAACATATGGCTTCAGAGTTTGTAGACAGATGTATGTTTCAGAGAGCTTGCAAATAAGGTTCCATCCTTCAAAGCAACTAGCATCACACTTAGTACTTGCTACTTCTGACTTATAAGAACCGGAACTCTACCACAGAGCAAAGATCTGGCCTTAATGTAACACAATATACCATGTATTAATTAGTAACACAGGATTTTAAAAAAAAACTTGGAGATCAGAGTTTGAAATCTGCAACACTCCAAAAAAAAAAAGTGTTAAAAGAATCTTTTTTGTTTATACCTTAAGCCATTAACACCTATGTAATCATGCAAATATTCTGGAACACATACTCCTCATTGCAGCCTTCCCCCTCCCCTTTCCCCTCTAACCCAGCCAGACAAAGATGACTATAATCTGGAGTGCCACAAGTGAGTCAGGACATTGCAAACAAATTCTTCCCTGCTTCCACCTCACTGCAGAAATGCCAGCAACCCATCCACACCCTCTTTTCCCCACCTACCACTATGTAATCTGCTCCACTGAACCCAGCTGGTGGCTGGGATAAAATCCTGCTTCTCAGGGACCAGTAGCCTAGCTGGGAGTTACAGGACAGAGTGCAAATTCACCACCCCTTTCCCACCTCATCCCAGGACACGCAACACAAAAGCTCTACTTTGACTTCACCCCGATGCCAGCAGCACCCCATCCTCTATTTCCCCAATCTATCCCATGCAGACAGCTTCCCTCCCTTCCCCCTTCCTAGCCCAGGAGGCTTGATGAAAGTGCTGGTTTTCGTCCTCTGTCTTTCTCTCCTCTCCTGGTGCAGATGGGACTCCCCTCCTCTCTAACTCCCTCCCGCTTTCCCTTCTGCCTCATCTCCCCAAACTCCCCTACCCAATAATTCTCCCTCCAGCCATTTATTCCCTCTTGCTGCTTCCGTATCTCCCCTCCTTATCTGCTCTGAGCTCCTTCGTTTCAAGCAGGCAGCTCCATTTGAAGCTGCTCAGTGCGAGATGCCCCTCCCCCAGCCGGTCAGCTGAGCTCCCTGCCTGCATGGGAGCTGAGTCTCTGAGCAGGGCTCATTAAATGGGTGTGCAGCCACGAAGCTTACAGGGAATCTAAGCCACAGGAGAACATTGGAAGGCCTACCCTCAGTTCCCTTATTGTAGCTAGTAGTAGATGACATAGGTTTGCAGATGGTGAGGTCAGCATCCGTTCCTCCCATAAAACCCACAGGCATGTTAAGGAAATCTTTAAAATATGAAGGAGGGGTGAAGTAGTTAAGACATCCCCTTCTCACTGTAGTCACAATCAGGAGATGTGAAGAGGGGAGAGCTCATTTTCCTCTCTGTCAGTCTGGAAGGAGAAGGGCTTTTCATTTATACTGGTAGTTGCCAAAGACAAAAAATTAAACTATTGAGTTGGATCCAGGGACAGCATTTTGTTATGGTTCTTAGTACTTTTCTTTTTATCCAAACATCTTGGATTTAAGTTGAGGACTTACTGGAGTCTTGACCTGGATCCTACTGTTGGTGCACACCTAATTTTTCCTATTTTCTTCTAATAGGTGTAGTCTTCTGGATAATAAATGCTTTATAAACATTTAAAATTCTGCTGAATACGTATACTATGCTTTTGCAATTAAAAAAATTGAAAAGATGTCTCAATTAGCTTCATTTTACAGGTAAAATTAGTTGAACATCTGAAGGTATATGTGATTTCTTCAGATAAGCAAAGTTTTGTAAACAGTATACAACTTTTTCTGTCTAAGCTCCTTTACCTTCCTTCGCTTATCGACTACAGAGCTTCAAGCATAGGTGCTGAAGCTACCAGTGCTGGTGGGCTGAATTGATTTGATTTCCTTTATGTGCCTAGTAGACAGTTCTATTCAATGGTTCTCAGCACCTCTACTATGCAAATGTTCCAGCACCTCTGACTTCTGGTGTTTTTCCATAAAATGATCAAGTGTTTCTTTTGTTAAATGTCATGGATCTTCTAATTCAGTTTTATTAAGTTAATATGATAGCAATAATTAAAAACGTCTTAATTTTGAGGTCTCTGTCTTAACTCCAGTTTCATAAAGAAGAATGAAGTTCTGTCAAAACAAGTTAGTTACTTTTTTATCGTTCACTTTTGACCACGGTAGTTTGGAAGAAAGACCAATGTTTTTATTAAGTCATACATTAAATGCACTTCATGCACAGCAAGTCAACACAATAACTCTCAGATTGAATCACTTCTTCTTAGTCATGAAATTTTGTTGCTATTTGAGAGATCTTAGAAACACTTTATTCCCTCCTCCTCTTCCCCCCCCCCCCCCCCCCCCCGGTTGATGATAGCAACATTTCCCATTGAAGGGAAGAAGACATTAATTGTACATCTTTGATACAGTGACATTTCACCTATGGAAATCAAGTTAAGGATTGAAAGAGCTATGTGGGGAAGCTTGCATGGGCCTAGGTTATCTCCCTCACTTTTTCCATTAAAACCAGCACACTGTACTGTTGAAGTTTGGTATTGCCTGCAGTTCAAATAATTATTACTTAATGTGTTCATTACTGTAAAACTTGAACATATTTCACCCACCAGAACTGCTATAATTGTGTTGTTGCCCACAGTTAGCAGTAATACTAGCTCTACTCAATTCACTACTAAAGTCACCTGGAAGTAAATTATGAAAGAACACAGATGATAAATGACAACCTTGTATAATTTCTTTATGCTTCCAAAGCATTGTCTTTATCCTAGGCACTTAGAACTCATCCTATAGAAGCGGTACTGTAAAATATATATTTTATGGCTTAAATCACATTTTGCCAATTAAACATTTTCAAAGCAATTCCTTATCAAATTATTCTTCAAATAATTCTGAGCTAAAATTGTGTTAATGAATCAGCTTGTTGTGTATCTCAGTGCCATGTTGTGAATAACTGTTTCTCTTTGTTGGAAATGAGATCTATTTTAGGATCTTTTATGAAGATCAACTTGAAGGGCATTTGAAGTGTGAGGAAGCTCAAACTTGAGTTGAACTAATCCAATTTAAATTTTAAAACAAAATTCAGTTTTATCTACGTAATTTTTGTTTAGTTTAATTTCATTGTACATTGTTGCTAGGAATGTGAACCAGTAGTTGCTTACCTGATAAGCATCATGCTAACTGGGTCGTGCTTACTCAGTACTAGATAACTGGCACCCGGGAGCAGCTCACTGAGGGTGGAGGGCTGCTCCAGACCTGATGGGGGTTGGGAGCTGACTGGCCACATTTGCAGATGTGGGGGTGGGGGGCACAGGAGCTCGCCTCCCCCCCCCCACGTGGGAGAGAAGGGGTCAGGAACTGGATCCTGCTTAATTGGTTAACTAGTTAAACCTGAGGTTTTACCAGTTAACTGATTAACCAGGATTTTACATCCTTAATTGTTGCTTATGCATGGAGATTCAACATCTACTGCCTCTTGCAATGTATAAAGGATAACAGACACTAATTTAATCCTTCCTGTTTCCCATTTGTAAAAGTATCTGTAATGAAATGGTGGAGTATATCAGCTGCGTGTTGTACAAACTGTTTTAATGTTTTGTTGATCTGCATATATGATCCATTAGGAGTGATTAGTGCTGTATTAATCTGGGTCTTGCTGGGCAACTGGTTGTCTTCTCCAAAAACTTTATATATTGATATCTGTTAAGATCTTTTAATAAATAATGTATAAGATCATCAAGACTAGGTTCTGTTCACCATATGATACAGTTAGTGGAACTTAAGAGACAATGGGCACTCATACCACCTATATGGTGGCAGTACCCAGATGTATCTCTTGACAGGCAATTAGAGGTGTTTCCCACAGATCCTAAAGTCTTTGGGAAAAATCAGTGCATTGAAAAGAAGCTAGCTAAGTTAACATTAGGTGGGCTGGATAGGTTCTTGATAGGAATGTGAACAGGTAACTGGTTACCTGGTAAGCATCATGCTTACTGGGTGATGCTTACCATGAAATCAGTTCCCCAGGAGCAGCCCCCTGCCCACAGCCTAAGCGCCCCATGGGCTGGGGGCCTGGAGTGGTGAGATCCTGCTTAGCCGATTAACTGGTTAAACATTAGGTTATTTAACATTTTTGGTTAACTGACTAACTGGAAATTTTACATCCCTAAGGAAACCTGCCTTGGCTGCTATCTTTCAGGATCATCTGTCCTCTTATTGTTAAAATGCTAAAGGGTCTCAACATCTTATTGGACCCGTGGTTGTTTTGGGGCAGATTATAGAGACAACCAATGCTTTCTTCTATTTTTTGACTAAAATATTGTACTCTGTTTTTTTCAAATGAAACTGCTAATCTGATTGAAACACATGCTTTTCACCTACAAGTTGACCTATTGTTGCATGTACTATCTGGCAAGTAAGGTAAAGGGCAAGCAGAAGTAGTCACTATTTTAGGCCCCCCCCCCCCAAAAAAAATCATAACATTGTAGCAGTTCACTGCTTGCTCAGCAAACTCTCAGTTCTGTTTTTAATCCACTTCGGAGTAGGGATGTGAACAAGTAGTCAACTATCCAATAAACAAATGCTTATCGGATAATCAACACACACTAGTCAACTAGTTGTTTCCCCCTTGCCTTGCTCTGTCTATCAGAAATAAGCAGCAAGGCAGGGGGAGAGGAGGAGGTGCTTCAAAGCAACAGCACTGCGTGGAGCCGGGGACTGCCACATTAAAACACCATGTGCAGCCCGGGGCCTCAAAGCAGCAGCGTTGCATGGATCCTGGGGACAGGGCGGGAGTCCCCAGTTGACCCTAGGCTCTATGAGGCTCTGCCTCTTTGAAACACTCCGGGAGCATGGGGCCAGTGGGGAACTGCGCCACTGGCCCCATGCTCCCCACAGTGCTTTCACCTTTTAAATGTAGCAACAACTCTGGGGTTGTTCCAACACTTCAAAGGTGAAGGTGCCCTTATAGTCAAATTGCATTGACTATTCGATTAGTCAGTTAATCAAAATTTAACATCCCTAATTCAGAGTACTGTACTAGTTGGTACCTATAAACTCCTTGTCTAGCTCCTATTCTCCGGCTTGCTTGGATCCAGCCCTCTGCTGGGCTCCCCCCCAGCATTGAGGAGCCCACACTGATGTGCCATCCCACCAAAGGGCTAGAGCAAACTGAATCTACAAGCCTGGGCTGCCATACGCTCTGGTGTGCATGGGGAATGTGGGGAGAGTGTCGCCTTGTCAGTCAAGGGCCATGTCAGTGAGGGAGTTTGTTAGGAATTTTTTTTTCTTTTTCACTTGTGAGTGGCGCCTGACTGATTTTTCCCCCCCACCATGGGACAGTAGTTTCAACCCAAAAAAGGTTTCCCATCCTTGCCCTAGCCCATTGCCTTTACAGCTGCTGTTTCATCAGGAAACTGCCAAGACACTTTAGCTTGATAGGAATGTAAGGTAATACTTACAGACATTGCTGGCTGATTATTATTGCTGCAGGGAGCTGCTGAGGACTGCCTTATCAGCAGAGGTCAGTCTGAATCCTGGCTGTTCTTAAAGTATGTTGCAAAATCAACTTTCATATAGATCTTCTCTAGCTAATAATAGCTTTAGAATGACCAAGCACTATGAATGGTAAAGCAGTAGGGGTGAGAGAGAATAGGAAAAAAAAAATCTTTGTTTCATTAAGTTTTTTAAATTTGGGAGGAACGTAAGGACAGATATTTTAGTGAATATAATGTGGTACTTAAAACATTTTCATTCAGCCGCTAGATAGTGCTTCAGTGGTGCGTACTTTAGAAATATGGGTGGTAGTATTTTTCCCTTTTTTCCCCAATTAATTTTTTTTCTTATTCATTTGTGTGATCCTAAATTGCTGCTCCTTACTGAGAAAATAAGATAGATGACACTATCATGTGGGAGAAATTTACTGGAATGTAATTAAGATATAAAAGGACAGCTATTGATATTGTCAGCTGATCTTGGAGAAGCAGGTCTGTTTGGGACCTAAAACACTTCTTGAAAAAGTTGTGGGGGAAGGGAGAGAGATGTGCTTATCATTAGATTAAAGGCAAGCAGTACAGGACAGGCAGTCCCCGACTTACGCGGATCCGACTTACGTTGGATCCGCACTTACGAACGGGGCTTTTCTCGCCCCGGAGCTCACGGGCGGCGGGTCGCCACCCGTGTCCTCCGGGGTGAGAAAAGCTTCTCCCGGTCTCCCTGGTCTGCTGTGGGGGGGGTCCAGCAAAGCCGCTGGACCCCCCCCAGCAGACCAGGGACACCTGAGCAAAGCCACCGCCTGGGCGGCTTTGCTCGTTTGCCTGGGAGCAAAGCCGCCCAGGCAGCGGGACCCCCGCCGCCTGGGTGGCTTTGCTCCTGTCCCCCTGATCTGCTGGGGGGGTCCTCCAAAGCCGCTGGACCCCCCCAGCAGACCAGGGACACCGGAGCAAAGCCGCCGCCTGGGCAGTTTTACGAGCAAAGCCCGGGTGCGCCCCCCCCCCCCCCCCCCAGCAGACCAGGCTTTTGTTGCGGGACACCTCGGGTAGAGCAGCTGGGGTGCTGCCGGGTTGGTCCTGTGGGAACCTACAGGGCAGCGCCCCAGCTGTTCTGTCCCAGGCTCCAGATTCAGCAGCTGTTGAAACTGATCAGGCTGATTCCAGGAAGCTGGGGGCAGAGCAACTCTGCCTCTGGCTTCCTGTAGTCAGCCCCTGGTCAGTTTCAGTGGCAGCAGCTGAATCTGGAGCCAGTTCCGACTTGCATACAAATTCGACTTAAGAACAAACCTATAGTCCCTATCTTGTACGTAACCCGGGGACTGCCTGTATGTGTTTGAATCTCAATACTCTTCTTGCACTAGAGATGTCTCTCCATATAGATGGAGGCAAATGTTGAATATGTGAAATTGTGTGGGTTGTCTTGCATACCAAATGATATTTTAAAACACCATAAATCAATGTTGTTTGTGGTGATTATATCAATTGTAACTGCTGCTTAGCTGCTTTAGTGTTCAGTGAGGGATTTATATTATGTCTTGCTGAGATAGAAGAGACTGAACAGCTGAGAAGTGTTAGAAGAGGTTAGATAGTTAACTCTGCAAAGATTTCTGAAGGGAGACACAGAAGTTGTGGCTTGGTAATGAAATTGTGGGTTTATTCTCATTGGATTTGTCCACATTAGGAAGTATGGGACTGGTAACTATAAAGATATGTGATCCTGGTGATCATCTAGTCTGACCACTTCTGTTGTTGGAAGACTTGATGCCAATTATACTACCCCAGTGATGTTGCATAACTAGACAGCTTTTAATTTAAAACTTTATTTTGATGATCTACACTGGTAAAAAGGGTTGTGGCTTACTCTAAAGGAATTGCAATGCAGAGCCACAGCTAGATAGTTTTCCCTTGAAATGACATTGATACAGCCCTCCAATCAAGAATAGACAAGCAAGCAGCAAATCTTCAAAACGAAAATGTATTGATAATTGACTAGTTAAAGGAAAGAATAGTAATACATTGAGTAAGAGTTATAGTAAAAATAATAAAGTAGTGGCAATTAAAAGAAATGTAATAGTAAAGTGGCACAGCAAATTAAATATACAATAATCTAACCATTTGCTTACTATTCTGTAACATGTAATACTATAATCATTTAATAATAGTAAACATTCAGTACTTACCACTAAACATACAGTAAGTGTTGATCAGGCAGTTATTGGATGGGTAGGGAAAGAGCTCATTCAAACCCCAGGCATCCAGCTGTATTGGTAGGTAAATCCCATATGCTCTTTAATAGTAATAATAAGTGAACTTACATTCTTCCACTCACATTCCCTCTGATTCATCTATTGGTCTTTCTGTTCTGTCAGTTTCACTGGCTGCTGATGACATAGAAGCTCTGTTGCATCTAAGGGTATGGCTATTTTGGGATACCGAAAATAGCTGCCCCACATCTACACAAGCCGCCCATTATTATTAAATATTTTTCTAAATAACGGGCACGTTATTTCAACATCCTGGTAAACCTCATTGTACAAGGGATAAAGGATGGCTTGAAATAGTGTGTTGTTTTGAAATTTGGCGCTGTGTAGGCACACCAAATTTCAAAATAAGCTATTTCAAAATAGATTCAAGATAAGATATGTAATTTGCATAGTGCAAATGGCATATTTTATTTTGAGTTTAGGGTGCTGTGTAGTCGCACCATAAGAAAGCTGTTGCCGTGGCACCTTAGAATTCTATGGTTGCTGCTGCTGTTCCATCTTCAACTGCTCTTCGTGGGCAGCTTTTTCTTGGCAGGATTCCTCTGCTTCTTTTCAGATGGTTCCTTCTGTTCAGATGTTTACTTCTTTGCAGGTGCTGTGCAGTGTCTTCTCTCCACTGATGGTCACTTTCCACTACAGGGTTTAGCCTGCTCACTGTTGCCCTCATAGACAGTTTTGTAGTTCATTGACATAATGTAATTTTAATACAGCCAGTTGGCTTTCAGTGATTAGCATACGCTAATGAGTTGCATATACAACAAGCTATATGTATCTCAAAGGCCTCAGAGTATCCATCTGGATTTTTTTTTCCCCGGTAACCTTCATGAACCTACCTACTTCCTGTTTGGAAGCCCTCTGTCAGGGGCTTCCTAAACTCCCAGCTCACAGGCCATCTACAGGCTCCGGAGCATGTTGGCAGTCCGGCCTGGGAGGCTTGCTGGCCCATGTGTATGGCATGTCCAAACCTGTGCCCCAAGCCTTGCCCCTTCCTACCACCATCTGACCATTTACCTCCCATGTCACCCATCCCCCAAGGGACCTGGCTTCAGAGTTTATGGGGAGGAACTGGCGCAGAGAGGCAGCAGTGGTCAGGCCCTCCACCATTCCCCATGGCAGTAGGAGCACATTCTACAGGATCATTGTATTACTATGGGTTTCAGCATGTGTCTTTGGGATTTTGCTGAGTCATTCCTCATGGAATTGGAATTTACCATTTTGTCACAGGAAGTGAAATTAATATATCATAGGCAATGTACCCTGTATCTGTAGAGATGAAATCTTGAGGAAATAGAACCTTTCAGTTCATCATCCGTATGCCTGCTATTACTGGATTTTTTTTAAGTTTAAACTATTATTAATTTTTATTTAATTAAAGCTTTATTCTTAAAACTAATTACTGTTCTAAACGTTTCAGAGGGTCCTGACACTATCACCCTTCTTTTTATGTCCAAACGAGTTACAATTTTGGCAAATTTAAACCCCTTTCTTTTCTGCAACCTTGTGATTAAGGATTATAATGCATTTCAAGCATCTAAAGCAAAAATCTCTTGCTACACTTTCGTAGCAGTGGCTGTAAGATTTCCTTGGATCAATTCCTGTTAGAACTAGTGCATAGAAAAATACATCATCTACATTTTTAAATTTTCAGTGATGGATTTGGAGAATCTACAACTGTTGGTAATTGGTTCCAAAATGTATTGCTCTGTTAAAAATTTGCTCCTAATTTTGAGTCTGAATGTGTCTGGCTTCCAATTCTAGCCATAAGATCTTATTTCTCTATTTTCTGGTAGATTGAAGACCCTCTATCAAATTTCTTTTCCCTACTTAATTAGTTATAAACTATGATCAAGTCATCCCTTAAGATTCTCTTGAGTAAGCTAAATAGATGGAACTCGTTCAGTCTTTCACTTCAAGTCAAGTTTTCCAATCATGTAGTGATTCTCATTGCTCTTCTCTGAATCCTGTCTTAATTTTTTCAACATCTTTCTTGAATTGTGGACACTCTAACTGGGTGCAGTATTCCAGTAGTGAACACACCAGTGACACATACATGAGTTATTAACCTCTCTATTCTTACTCAATATTCCCCTCTCTATTCATCCAAGGACATGTTAACCTTTTTGAACACATTATCTTGCTAGAAGCTCAGATTATGCTACTTATCTGCCTTTACCCCCAAGTGTTTTGTAAAGTCACTGCTCTGTTTTTTCTATGACTTTACATTTGATTATATTAAGATTCATATTGTTTCCTTGCACTGATCTTACCAAGTGATCCAGATAACTGTCAGTGATCTTTTCATTTTCCATGCTCTCAGTCATTGTCATCTGCATACTTTATCAATAATGACTTGGTCATTGATCAAAATAATGAATAGTTACTATAGTTACTATAACTTGCCATGATATAATTTCTAGTGATGTAAGTTTGCGCCCTTGAATAAAATTAAGTTCTAATAAGAAGTAGTGAATCTTAGAATTGTGTAATCTTATATTTTACCATTGTGTGAAAATTTGATTGTTGAATTGTAAAGCAAAGTCTATTGTGTCATTGGTACTTGGATCAAGTGCCTTTTGGGGAATGCACTAGAACTTAGAATTAATGAAAATTAAATTGAGATAAGGGGATGGTCTTGAGGTTAAGGCACTAGGCTTGTATTTAGAGCATTTGGAGTAGCTCTGCTACTGATTTTCTTGTGTGGCCTTGTGCAAATAATGTAATGTCCATGTATGTCATGTTCCTGTCTGTAAAACAGAGATTCTTCCTTCTTACCACCTTTTTGTCTTCTCTATGTAAATTATAAGCCCTCTGGATGCCTCCTTTTGTGTGTATGCTTAGCTTAGTGGGTCATCTATCCCAGTTGAGGACGTGAGAATTTATTATAGTTAAGGATGTTAGGAAATGTGTAATTTGGTAATTGTGTAGCTGACACAAATTTTGTCGGTTATGTGATTAACTGATAAGTGGCTTTGCATTTAAAGGAACTTGAGGAGCCAGCAGGCAGGTATCCTGGCTCAGTTCCAACAGCTACCCCCATTGCTGCTTTGCATTTAAAGGAGTTTGGGAGCTGGCGGGCAGGATTTAAATTCAGAGCTGCAGAGGGGGTAGCTGCCTGACCTGGCATGCCTGCCTACTGTCTCTAAAAGGTCTTTAAATGCAGAGCCGCAGGGTGAGGGTCATGGGATGGAGGAGGGGAAGTTGTGTGTAGCTAGCTGCGTTAACCGATAAGTGGATGCTTATTGGTTAATCATTTACCTGGCTACACGATTACATCCCTAATTGTAATATAAATGTGAAATTGCTGAAACTATAGCACAACTTTTGGGGCTGTTAATCAGCTTCCACAAGCTGTTGTGTTTTCTTTGTGGCTTGTTTAGAAAGGCTGATATTAGAATGTGAAATAAATTTTAAGAACATGGTATAAAGAAAGGGAATTGAATTGGAAATTGTTAATACTTGTATTGAATCTGCCCAGCATTTGTAGCAAAACTTAATTTCCCAAAATTCTTATGTGAGCCACAATGACAAAATTAAGGAAGAGAGATGTTTAAAAAGTAGTAATTAGTAACTATGGTGACAAATGTCTTATTGCAGCGAGTCAGTCAGCTATATATAAACTAAAGTACTTGTAAATTAGAACTCCTCCTCTAGATCTGGCTGTCTTCAAAAATATGCCTTTTACATCAAAATTAGCGACATTGATGGTAAAAAGTCTATTTTTGTAAAGTGTTCCGATATTTTGTGGCAAAATGTTTCCTATTTTTTGGAGGGGAGTGAAAAATATCACACGAAACTGTTCTTTTTAACAATTAAGAGCTATTGAAAATTTAGTGACCTTATGATGCAGTGGATACTTGAATTTTTTGGAGATAGATTTTACTTTCTAAACTCGTTCTTTTCAACACTTAAGTTTCTCCATAGAGAAGTGGTGCCCAAACTTTTCGTGTCTCACTCCTCCCCCAACCAATAATGTAATCTGTCCACACTGGGTCTCCATTACTTCACAGTTGCCTCAGCAGAGGAGCTTGGGCTGAAGGTGGAGCTGTGGGCTGAACTGAGTGTAGGGGAGGAGCTGGCCTGAACATGAAGAGAGAAAAAGGACAGAGCAGGAGCCTTTGGAGGCTGGCTCAGGCTCCAAAGTACATTCCCCAGACTTACTTCTGTGCACCATGGGGTGGGTTATGCCTCTTAGTTTGGGGACCACTGATATAGAAGAAAAATATTCATTCCGTAAGAGGGACAGCAGTATTATTTTGCATGCTGTTGGGGAGAGGTATAGTTTCTCAGACCACATTTTTCTCTGACTCTTCCATTTTCTTATTGGATTGACTGGGACTTTATATGCTACTTTAATGCTGTTCAGGATGGTTGGGAATCATTTGTCCATACTTTGGCTGCCATTTTCAGATACTGCTGATTTTGCTTGTTGAGTAAAATTTACTACCAAGCTTGATGCAGCCAATGGGTCCCAGGAGTTTCTAGCAGAAAAATCAACACTTGGAGTTGATTCTTTTGGCTTTTGAGGCAGTTGAGTTTTGCAAATTACATTTGATACCTCTACTATTAAGCATTCTTGCAGGCTCACAATTTATTCTGTTAGGGGGTGGTATATAGGGTTTATGTATTTTCAGTTCCATTTCCCACTCATTATTGAGACCTGTAAAAACTGCAAACAGCTGTTGCACAAAAGCATTGGCTGTGTATTACATGGTTGATATTTTGACCTCTTGGATATTCTTTTCAAATGTTTCAAGCTTACACGTTACTTTGTGTTTTGTAGCAGCAGCTATTAGGCTCTTGATTTTAAGAGGATAGGGCTGTTTGAATAGGAACATTTAGGTTTTCCTTGTGCAGTAGCTGCATAGCAAGCCATCTTATTTGACTTGCTATAGAAATTTTAATGAAGTCTTTAAATGAGAAACATAGTAGACATTTGGAGTAACCATGTCACTGTGATGAGTTGAAGTCACAGAAGACCTCTTGGGGGTGCTTCCCGGGGTGCTGTCAAGGCCACTGCCACTCACTTTTCTCGCATCTCTGGGGCATCTCGCTACCCTGTATTGCTGGGCCAGGTCCCTTGTTTTCCCCAAACCAAGGCACAGAGCTGAGATCACTGCCCCTCCAAAGGAGCAGTACAGACACTAAAAATCTTTGGGTCCAAGGAAAATGCCATTTTGGGGCCAGCATTCTAGGATACCACTCGTCAAATGGGATCAGAACCCTAAATAAATTATTTAGGTAAGTCCCTTTTAACAATGGAAGGAAGATGTGCATGCTGACTGCTCCCAGTTATTTACAGTGTGTTTGATAGTAAATAAAAGTGATTTTATGAACTATAAGCAGTAGGATTTAAGTGATTATAAGTGAGAACAGACAGAGCAAAGTAGATTACAAATTTAAAATAACAGAAAATTCTTAGCTAATTATAACACCACAACCTCAGTACAAACTTACTACAAACTCACCCTAAACTGGTTCTTACTCAAGCTAAGCCTCGAAACCAGGGAAGTTCCCTTTCCTTGGGACCTTTGGTTCATTCTCCTAGGACTGCCATGCCAGCCAAAGACAAACTCCTAACTTCCTATTGTTTTACAGATACCATCATTCCATGGACAATTAGTTGGTCTGCCCCACCAGTTGGGGTAGACATGTGACTTCCTAAGACCAACCACTGCTAAGACTTAAAAGACAAAGGAGACTGTTTACAGTTGGTTATCCAGACATAGATGGTAACACCCTTGATGGCTTTCATTTACACATTTAAAACCAAAAACCATTCCATATATCTAACTTCACACACACAAACGGTACATACACCAAAATAAAATATACAGACACAACGGATTAAGACATTGATTGATAGGTTATATGAGGCAGTTTGTCCAAAGCATCTTTGGGTTATGCATATTTGTGTCCATAAGTCCATTTCATAAAGCATGGGGAGGATTCAGTCACTTTCTAAGTTTGGAGAGATGGACAATGAATTTTGCACATACTTCAGTAGAATTGGGTTCTGTGACAGTTTATAGAGCATGTGAGGGAGGCAGAGTTGCAACTACTAGATTGCTCTTATTAGTGATAAGAGGTTGTGTGACGTTGCAGCCCCTTTTAAATCCTATAAGCGATCATTGTAGCCACTGAGCTGTTCTTTGTTCTGCCTGGAAATTAAGAATTTGATTTTGTGCGTTTCCCCATCCAAATCCACTTTACTTGGGCATTCTGTAATAAGTGTTAGATTTCTGTGTTAGGTTTTTCACGATTGTATTATTCTAATATTATTTATATTAAGCCCCCAAAGAGAATAGCTTTATTGTGTAATAATTGTCTAAAATCATTAGCTGAGGACAACTGACCTACAGCAAGAAAAGAGAAACAGACATGGCCTTTCTGAAGCCAAGTAGAGAGAGTCTAACTGAATGTCAACTGACAGCAAAGTTCTGTCCTCAGATGAGCAAGAAATTTCTTGATTGGACATTAGTTTAATCATTTGAGAAGCAAATTCCAGACTTAGAGTCGAGACTTCTACTTGCTTTAATCACAAATTTCAGGGTCCTATTCTCATTCTAATTATTTCTTCACAAGTATGCTGTGAAGAAAATTTCCTTGATTCATCATGCATGTCCAAGCATGGACATGTTGAAAGCCGCTGACCTAGAACACAAGGCTATGTTTTCCTGTCCTTTTGCAGGTATTAAAGATCGCAGTTCGCATTGGCTGCAGATCACCATTTGCAGCCAACAAGAGCTGCAATCCTCTGATACCTGCAAGGGACTAACCCTGCAGATGGGATTCAGCCTGCGGGCTGGAATATGGCCACACCTGAATTAAGTAGTTCCTCATGTAACGTTACTGGTAAAAGCAAATCACATTTGCTTATATCCTATTCTCACATGGACTGAAAAAATGAGTTTGGGTGTTTGTAAAATCTGGTTTTAATATCTTTAAATTATGTGCAAGAGATAAACAAAGCCATAATTTATTGTTAATACATAAATGGGAGGAGTTGTCAAGACCTAGAACATTTAAGGGGGGGGGATGGAAACCTTAAGAGTTGAGGCATGGGCAGGAAATAACACTGTAATTCAGCCTGGGAAAAGGTTTTAGTTTTTTTAAAATCTCACCAGAGTTAGCAGATAATAAATTGGACACCAGCTTCCCAATGAGTGTGTGCATGGGGGGAGGAGAAGAGATTGGGTATATGGCAGCATAATTTTTGAACTACATATATATGTACCATGTTTGTAGCTCCTGGATATTAGCAGAAGCTCTGTGTATGTACTCCAAGGTATTGTTTTAAAGACAGAACGGAGAGACATAGTTCAGTCCTTTGATCAGTTTACTGTAAGGAAAGAACATTTGAATAGCATAAAACCATACTGGAAAAAAGCACCTACATTTATTACTATGTAAGGAACAAGCCAATGCTGACTGTCTTGACTGCATTACTTACTAAATGGCTTCAGACTAGGGATGTAAGGCTATGTCTAGACTACACCCCTCTTTCAGAAGAGGGATGTAAGTTAGGCAGATCAAAATTGCAAATGAAGCTAGGATTTGAATTTCCTGCTCTTCATTTGCATAATGGCAGCCACGTGTTCTTTTGAAAAAGAGCTTTTTGAAAGTAAAACCGCCATCTACACACGGTCCTTTCGGGGGGGGACCCCTTTTTTTGAAAGAACCGGTAAACCTCATTTTTTCAGGCATGACGTTTCTTTTGAAAAAGGGTTTTTTTTTTTAAAGAACTGCGTCTAGACGGCGGTTTCACTTTCGAAAAGCCCCTTTTCAAAAGAACTCATGTCTGCCATTATGCAACTGAAGCATGGAAAATTCAAATCCCAGCTTCATTTGCAATTTTGATCTAATTTACATCCCTCTTTTGAAAGAGGAATATAGTTTAGACATGCCCTAATTGACTAGTCAACAAGGATAAGCTTATTGGATTGTTGACTAGTGATGCAACTAGTCGCTTCACCCTCTTCCCCCCCCCCCTTTCAGGGGGAGCAAGAGCCAGTGAGGGGGGAAGAGCTGGCTTAAAAGCCGGTTCCTCCCAGCACTGTCTCTGCAGGGGGGCAGGGGAAGTAGAGGCACAGCAGGAAATGTCACAAGTGGAGACTGAATCAATCTCTGCTCACACCGCTTCTGCTGTGATTCTGTTTTCGAAATGTACAAGAGCCCCACTGAAGCAATGATTTTAATTGCTTCTAAGTTGTGAGGTTTTCTGTGGGTTTTTTTAAATGTTTTATAGTTGAAGGGACACTAATTTAAAAATTGTACATCTCCTATAACTATTTGTAACACCTTAGGTTACTGTAACTAAATATTGGAGCATTTTTAATTAATTTGTATATCTGAGAACACTTTGTCATTATGCTCATATACAGCTCTGTTTGGATCTTAGGTGTATGCTTTCCTGTATACCCTGCAAGTCTGTGTTTACCAGTAGCACTAACAAATCAGAAATTGAAGAGGCAACAGGCAGAGTAATGGATGGGGGAAAGGTTTATATTCTGAATGTTTTGTGTACCCAAGTGCACAAAAATAGTTAAAATAAAATTAAAATAGATTTTTTTAAAGATATAATTCTTTCATTTTATTTTTCAGTATAAATTATTTTGTGGCTAGGTGTTCCCATTTTATAATTTTAAATTGTTAGTTTGTTTTGTCGTTGTATTTTAGTTTCCTAATTGATAATTTATTTTACATAGAATTTCTTTCTCCTCAGAGGTTTCACACTTAAACTGTATTTTTATGCTGAAATACACAAGTAAAGGGTCCTTATTAATATCATTAGCATGAGAACAAGGCAAACTCGTATAAAAACTTGATAAATGGTAGGGATGTAATAAAGCAGGCAGCCTGGCTCAGTCCTGGCTCATACCAGGTCCGGGAGCTCAGACCCCCCCCCTCCCTAGACAGGGACTGCTGACAACCCATGTGCCTGTCACCACAGGGTGACAGGCAGCCAGTCCGCAAGGGAGCTGTTTTTTAGCTGGCTCCCCTCGTGGACCAGCTGCCACCTGACATGCCCCACTGTTGCCTCTGATACTGTGGCTGCCATCTGCATCCCTGGGGCTATAGAATAGTCAACTAACAGATAAGAATTCATGAGGTTACTCCACTATTCAATTAACTGATATTTAGCATCCCTAATAAATGGTGCTCAATCTGCAATCAATGCCATCTTCTAGTAGACTGAATTTCTGATAATCAAAAAACGTTTTGGCTAGGCTGTACTTAATAGTCAAAGTTATTTGGAAATATACTCCTAAATCATTTAGATGCTTTTGGAAATCTCACCCTTAGATGCCTAAATATGGATGGAGGACACTATCCTTACTCCAATATTTTAAAAATATTTAGCGGGAGTTGAGAGTTGACCCTTCTCCATTTGGGCTTCCTTGTCTCACATTCTTAGCCCCATATTTGTTTCCTGAGTCTTAATTTTTTTTCTAGGCTTTTCTTTTTAGCATTGCTGCCCTATTGTATAACATAGCTTATTTGTAGCATAGAACACAGATTTCTTAATGGGATGCATACCACTTCAAGGTTTAGATGCGTTAGCTAACATGATTGTGAATTTTAGCATAATCACTGCAAAAATGCTTCTTGCTTGTCGTGCTTAACTGTTTGTGGCAGCTAGTAGGTTAAACTACTACAGGTTGGACCTTCTTGCTCTGGCAATCTCGGGACCTGACAGGTCCTGGACAAAGGAGAGTTTTCCGGACCAGAGGAGGAATGGTGCGGGGGAGGGAGGGAGTTGCCTGCCTCCCTGCTGGATTCTTCTCTCTAGTCACCAGGGCTCCTCTCCCCAGCCTCCTAGCCCTGCAAGCTGCAGCAGCCCTGCTGGAGGTCCCAGCTCCATAAGCTGTGGCAGCCCTGCTAGAGTTCTCGGCCGCCCTGCCAGCCTCGCAGCAGCCCCAACATAATTCCTGGTGTTCTCAGTGGCCCTGCCAACCTCATGGCAACCCCTCAACGGCCCTGTTGGAGCTCCCAATAGCCTCACCAACCTTGTGGCTGTCCCATTGCCCTGCTGGATTTCCTGGCGGCCCTGCCAGCTTTCTTGCCCTGCTATCTGTGGGCTCGGGTGCCCCGCAGGCTCGGGTGCCCCGCAGGCTCGGCTACCCCTTGCAGCTGACTCTACTCCGAGCCACTGGCAACCTCTGCTTCTGGGGCTCTCTAGTCCTGTGACATCTATGGTCCTTACCAGAGAGTCCCATACCACAGAGGTTCAACCTGTAGCAACAGTAGCATAGTAGGTATGCTTGAATTTACAGTAGGCTTAGTTAACAGATATTTGTGTTTAAAAAACAACTAACATTTAAGAATAGACATAATGGAAAATGAAAAAAATGTAACATTCATGAAACAGTACCTTAAGTTCGCAAATAGAAATATTTCCCATTTCTAGCTTGTGTATTAACTTCACATTCTATAGTAGAATGGAATTTGTTGCTTCAATTTCTTCAGTCTTTCTTCTTGCAGATAACTTACCACAGTCCAATTTATTTCTTAACAGTTCTATCTTCAAGACACTAAGAGTAGTAATGGTACCTTCATAAACAGTCAGAGATTGAGTAGAGGATCTGAGGAAAGCCCACCATGTGAGATTCTGTCTGGTGACATTATCCAGTTTGGTGTAGATGTGACAGAGAACACGCGGAAAGGTAAGGGTACGGATCATCTTTTTTTGTTTCTATTTTTAAATATCAAGTATACTTACACTATTTCCAGTATTACACAGAAAACTTCAACGGGGAAAAATAAACACATTTTAAAGAGGATGTGGTATTTTAGGAAAATTCAAGATTTCCTGTGTGGGGTTTTTACCAATGTTTTTATCCTGTCTGTAGGAGAATCGCACGGTGTTTTTCAAGCATTAGGATGGTGCTGGTGCTGTGGGTTGTCATCTACATCAAGAATTTCTTGAGTGCATGGTCAGAAACAGTTTGAAACTGATGAGGCTCTTATTCACTGACTTTTTTTTTTCCCTCCTCCTTCCACTCTTGCTTGGGGGCACTCTGAAATTGAGAGGGAAAGGGTAAAAAGATGATGGAAAGCTAGAGATACGCTGCTACTAAGTTAGTGACTATTAAAGAGAAATGTCTCATTCTCCAACTTGAACTTGTACATGCTTCCAAGCATGCATGCTCACAAAAGCCATCTATTAAGATAAAAGATGCAAGTCTCGGTTAATTGGTAGGCCTGCTGTCCCTAGCCCTTTTCTGTATAATGTATAATTTAGGTACTGGTTATTTTTCTAATAATTATTGTCAATTCTTATTCTGTTATATTTATTGTGTGTGTGAGCGCTAGGGTTGTAATATATATCCTCATGAAATTTCTTCAGAAAATGAGTGCCCATTAGGTGACTTGCACATAAGAAATCTGGCCTTTCTTGGAAGGAATCCTGCATGAATTACTTAGTCAAAAACATAAAGTTTTGCAAAAAGGTTAAGTGCCTCAGTGGAAGCATAAAGTTAGTCTCCGCTGCTGTACCAAAATTCTTCAGTTTCTTTATAAGGATAATGTTCAAAATCTTATTAGAAAGAAGAGACTATTCAGATAAATTGATAGTTTAGGGAAAATACTAGATAAAGCAATGAGGCAATATCTTATTCAGTAGTATCCCAGAACAGCAGAAATCTTAAAGGGCATAAGGTGAACAGGATGAAATTATGAATTCATGCAGCTGCTTAGTGTTTTCTGTTCTTCTCCCTCTGTATATTTTGTGTCTGTCTGTGTGTCGGTCGCTGATCCCACAATTTAAATAGGCTGTGGTATTGTAGGGAAACCCAGGGGATCCTGTGTGGTTTTTATCAACATTTTTACCTTCCAGATAGAAGAATCCCACAGTATTTTCAAACAATACGATGGTGCTGGTGTGAATGATGGTCTTCATCAAGAATTTCTTGACGGCACAGTCAGCCATAGTTTTTAACTCATGCTACTAAAATATGAAGAATACAATTTTAATAGAGAATTAAGAAATATGTTGACGAGTAATTGGGGAGTAATTTGGCATGGTCTTACAGTGTTGTTAGCTATCTTCAGAATAGGGTGGGAGTAAAGATCATCCAAATGAACTCTGCTTCTTACTTCTATCCTTAATGTTTCTTTGTAGTAAAATGGAAAAAAAAGCAGAATGAAGTTTAAGCACTATTTTGCTCCTTTGAAGAATTGTTTCTAAACTCTCCCAATTTAAAATTTTATCAAGTGTTCTTCAGTCCTGTGCAAAGTTGATTTTGACGAGGAACCAATGCTGTGAGTAAAAAAAAGAAGCTACATTTATGCATTAGATTTTCTGGGAATGGTTTTAAAATGCCATTAGATTTACAGTTAGTGAGTGCCATATATAATGTAGAACTATACCATAGAGGACACTCCCCCACAAATAAATATGGGGATGTTATATTTGGCAAAATTGTTGCTTACACTAAAAGAGCAGGTGAGAGTTCGCAGTATTTGGGTCCATGGGAGCTAGCTGAAGAGAAAACTTTGAACTTTCAGGTTATGACAAGAAAGGTGAATCTCAGTTACTTGTGTCAATATCTACAATTAAAGTAGATTACGTAAACTCTTCTGGCAAATGTAGATGCATTTCAAGTATGACAAGAGTAAGTATTTTCATGCTTTTAAATTTTTTTCTTCAAAAATACCATCACATCTTACACTGTATTGCAAACCAGTCACTTCATAAATTTCATTTTGGTAAATTTAAGCTGTTCAGAAGGTAGGTTGTTTGAAAGAAAGTTATTTAAAAGCTCCCTATATACTGGTTGTATACATAATTTTAAAATGAAGTTCATGTGACCCATTTTAAATCAGGGCTGAAAATTTAATACTCGCTTAAGTCTTAAGACCTATTTAAGTCAATTGACAAGTACATATACAGACTCAGATGTAAATCAACAAGTAAATGTTTATGCTAACATTCTTAGTGACCCTGTCACTTGAAATTTTGTATGTGAAATTGACTTAAAATATAAAATGTTTTTAACCTATCCTTTACATAATATGCTTTGATGTTTTTTAAAAAATTATCTTCTAAAATGAAATGGTTTTGTATTTTTTTGCTGATATTTATACTACCTTCTAATAACGAGGAGGCTGCTCCCTGCTGCCACTCATGGGCTTGATAGTGAAGAAGGATAAGGTTTCCTTGCTACTTTCACATGTTCATCCCTAACTTGATGCAGAAGTCCACAGTAAGGAGACTCTGAACATAGAAACAGCATCCATTGCACTGCGGACGCTAATGAACATCCTCATGCAGTTCCTGGGGAAGAACGTACAAATTGAGTCCCCTTCAGAGTGTGAATGATAGTGACATTGCCATATCAGTTCATATGACGAGAACTGTAGCTGAACAGTAGCATGATGAACAAACTATATTGAAAAAAGAGTGCTGTTAAAATGCATATAGTAAACAAATCGAAAATATTTTGTTCTTTTTTTTTAGTTTATTATTAAAAGAGAAAATGCAGACAAAAATGCCATATGGAGCTAACAACACTCTTTTAAAACTAAATTTCATTCTGATATTTATATAGCATCTTAAACACTAGTCATCGTAGCCTTCTGCAAAACAATTACATACTGATAATGTAGTGATTATAGAAGCAAAAAGTAGTAGTTGTGCTTTTGAACTACTATTGATCAGTTGGAGTGTAAAGCTGATCCCCAGCTCTGTGATGTGATGCCCCTTTGAAGCACTTCAAAGGGGCTGCGCAACACGGTGCCAGGAATCAGCTGGGCACTCCACCTGATCCCCGGTAGCGAAGTTAAAGACTAGTCGACTATCCGATAAGCAAATGCTTATTGAGGTGTTTCCCAATTTTATTTGGCCATGGAACCCTTTTTGGCTTCAAAGAATTTCAAGGAACCCTTTGATTCAGAGCAAAAAACCCCCCAAAACCCCGCTGTGATTTGTCAAACAAACAAAAAAGTCACAATTTGTCAAAGAAAAAAAAAAAGAACAAAAAAAGCTGCAGTTTAAGCCCCCCCCCAAAAAAAAAGCCCTGCTGCAATTAGTCTCTGTCTTTTTAAGAGGGGGTTGGGGAGTGCCAGGTTATCGCGGAACTCTTACTTTTGCTTCATGGAACCCCAGGGTTCTACAGAACACCAATTGGGAAACACTGTCTTACCGGATAGGCAGTTGACTAGTGAACTAGTTGATTCGCCCCCTCCCCCTTTGTTTACTCTGTTAAATAGAGGCAGCAAAGGGGGGGAGGGGAGAGGTACTTGGAAGTGGCAGCACCGCACAGCTGTGAGGTGCTGCTGCTTTGAAACCTCCCCAAGGTGGCGTTTCAAAGGGGCAACCGTGGAGCCCGGAGTCAGCTGTGGAGTCCCCAGCTGACTCTGGGTTCCGCTGCCATGGGAAGCCCAAGATTAGCTTGGAGTAACCATCTGTCCCTTGGTTCCACTGCCCCTTTGAAACACACTGAGGCGGTCTTTCTAAGGGGCAGCCGCCACACAGCTGATCCTGGGCTCACTGTGAGGCGTCTGCCCTTCTGAAACAGCACCTCTGCGCTTTCCTAAGGGGCAGTGGAGCCGGGTTCAGCTGGGGAGTCCCCAGCTGATCCCGGGCTCTGCGTTGTGCTGCCCCTTTGAAGCGCTGCAGTGTAACTTCAAAGGGGCAATGCAGCATTAAAGCCTGTGATTAACGTATTAAAAAACTTAACACATTAATCCTGGACTGCGTTAATCACAGGCATTAACACATATCAATTGACAGTCCTAGTTTTTATTGTAATGGCCATTTTGTTTGAGTAACCAATTTTCCCAATGAGAAACCAGAGTCTACTTTGTTCTGATTCATGCAAATAATAGTGCATGTAAAATGGTAATGTTGCCTTACTGGTTTGTAGTGTAAGCATTGGTTCCTCAAATTCCTAGTGTTGAGTTAGAATTCCTGACAGACCAGACATGAGTTCTGCCAAACTTTTTTCCTTATTGAAGAGTGTAAATTGTAGTCAGGTTCTATTATATTACATTATGTTATGGGTGAGCACCTTGGCTAGGGGTTGACAGCCTTGCTTTTGGCCCGTCAGTGTAAGCCACTGGCAGACTGTGCTGATGTTGAGTGTCAGCAGGCATAGTCCTCCCCCCCGCAACTACCAGTAGCCGTAATTTGCTGTTCCCAGCCAGTGGAAACTGTGGGGGAGTAGTGCGGGCTGCAGGGACTTCTGACCATGGCTGATGCTGGATATGTCAAAAGGAATGAATAGCTCAGGGTAATTATGAGTGATCTGTTCCCTATCTTCCGATTCTGGCATCTGTCACTCAGTAGTTTGGGGACAACCAAAGTTTAGGATTACGTCTCTGCCCATTTTATCTAATAATCCTTAATATACCTATCCTACATGAACTTATTTAATTCTTTTGGCCTTCACAGCATCCCCATGCAATGAGTTCCATCGGTTGACTGTGTGTTGTGTGAAGAAGTATTTCCTTAATTTTATTTTAAACATGCTGCCTATTAATTTCATGAGGTGATCCATGGTTCTGGTGTTATGTAAAGGGCTAAATAACACTACCTTGTTCACATTATCCATACCAGTCATGATTTTATAGAACTCTCTCTAATATCCCTCCTTGGTCATCTCTTTTCTAAGCTGAACAGTTATTTCATACCATTCATAATTTTAGTTGAACTTCTCTGCACCCCTTTCAATTATAATGTATCTCTTTCAAGATGGGGTTACTAAACAGCATGTAGTATTTGATGGATTTATATAGTTCGCTCATTTTATATATTGCTATTATAATATTTTCAGTCTTGCATCTATTAGGGATGTAAAATCCCATTTAATTGACTGACCTGTTAAGAATATTGTTTAACTGGTTAACCAATTAAACGTGTGAGTGTGGGAGGGGGGAAAAATGGGGGAGCTGCTCCAACCGGGCTGGAGTGGCAGGTTGTAGCCCCCTGCTTCTCCTCATAGGCAGTGGCTACATTGACTGGAGTAGAGCAGCTCCTACCTGTGGCAGACCAGGGGCTGATCCAGCATGAATTCCAGAGCAGCCACTGCTTGCAAGGCACCCAGGCCAACACAGGCAGCGACTGCTTCAGCCTAGGTGGGGAAGCTCCTGTCCACAATGGGCATGGAGCTGCTCCAGACCTTACTGGTTAACGTGTTAAAAACTGACATTGTTCCTTTCCTAATGGTTCTTAACATTTGCTTTTGAGAGTGCTATTGCACAGTGAGCGGATGTTTTCAGAGAAACTATCCACAATGATTCCAAGATATTTTTAGAATGGCAACGGCTAATTTAGATCCCATTATTTTATATGTATAGTTGGGATTGTGTTTTCTAATCTGCATTAGTATGAACTTATCAACATTGATTTCATCTGCCATTTTGTTGCCAGGTCATACACTGAGATCCCTTTGTAACTCTTTGCATCCAGTTTTGGATTTAATTGTCTTGGGTTTTCATATCCTCTGCAAATGTTGCCACTTTACTGTAGACACCCTTTTCCAGATCATTTGTAAATATGATTGTCAAGGCTTCTTCCCCACTTTGGCACAATAAATGCAGAAGTGGGGGCCCGCAGAAGTACCCCAAAACCTTATCTTTCCAGGCTTTGGTATAAAACTTCCCCCCAGAATCTTAAAAACCTAGATTTTGGAGATAAAAATCCGTTGCCACCTCCCAAGTAATGATAAGGAAACCAGGGAAGAGATCTCTTGGGAAGTCTCACCCCTAAAGTAAAACCAGGACACAAAAATTAACCAAACGGAGTTATCTAAACTTTACCCTACTTACAGATAGTGAAGAGTCTCTTCTTGGAGAAACAGATGTCTCTCCCTCAGTATCTGGAGAGAAACTGCTCAGGGACAAAAGAGGGAAATCCCAAAAATTCCTTTTTGGAAATTCTTACCTACATTTCTATTAACTGCCAGTTACCTGGTAAGGTAAGGGACGGAGTTAACCCCTTAGTCCCCAGGCTGCTGGCCATCTCTCATGATCATGACAATGATGAACAATGCATAGGTCACAGGGCAGATGCTTGGAGGACTCTACTAATTACATCTGCATTGTGAAAACTGACCATTTATTCCTACCCTTTATTTCCAGTTACTGATCCGTAAGAGCAAAATGCAGGACAATGTAGCACTTTAAAGACTAACAAGATGGTTTATTAGATGATGAGCTTTCGTGGGCCAGACCCACTTAAGTCTGGCCCACGAAAGCTCATCATCTAATAAACCATCTTGTTAGTCTTTAAAGTGCTACATTGTCCTGCATTTTGCTTCAACTACCCCAGACTAACACGGCTACATTTCTATCACTGATCCGTAAGAGGATTTTCCCTTTTATCCTGTGACTGTTTAGTTTCTTTGATGGGCTCTGGCGAGGGACCATGTCAAAAGTTTTCTTGTTCGTTTGTTGATTCTGGTCTTTAGTATAGAGTCAAGTGATTTGCTTGGTACAGAAGTTAGGCTTCCCAGCCTGTAATTGCTAGGATCACCACTGGAGCATTTTTCAAAACTTGATGTTATATTAGCGATCTGCTAATCATCTGAAACTGAGGCTGATATAAGCAAGAGGTTACGTATCACAGTTGGTAGTTTGGTAATTTCATATTTGGATGCTTGGCAGAACTCTTGAGCGAATACCATCTGGTCATAATGACTTAGTGTGCTTAACTTATCAGTGTGTTCCAAAACTACCTCTACAGACATCTCAATCTGGGACAGTTCTTCAGATTTGTCATGTAAAAAGAAGAACTTGGATGTTGAGATCTCCCCCATGGTCTCTGCAGTAAAAACCAATGTAAATAATTCATTTAGCTTCTCTGAAATGCTGTCTTCCTTCAGTTCTTCTTTTGTGATAGGATTTTGCTAGCCAGAGATTGCATCATCATCATACTTCTAAAGCAGCAATGTACTCCTCTTGCTGAGCACATCCTCTTTCCCCTACCCCCATCCCTGGTCTCTCTCACTTCTCGAACACAACAGGATATAGAGGAAAGAGAACAGAAATCTTCTCATCTGGAATTCTCTCTGAAGCAAATTATTTCCTCACTTTCCATTTGGTATCCATAAGATACGACTTCAGTCCCTGGGATGGACTTGGTCCTTACTTGAGCTTTCCAGGCTTCTTTTCCAGTGACTCTGAATTGAAAGAAATAGCTAGAAAGTTAAAGAAGAGTCACCTAAAAGCACTTGCTTCCTAACCATAATCGTACAACTTTCTGCAGTCATTGTCCTATCAGAGGGCTGTCCTCAAAAAGATCTTCATTCAGGTGCCCTTCTTTCTTTGGAAAATAAATAGTCTGTTCTCATACATCCTGCAGTAAAGTGATTCCTTAGTTTATTTTGGGAAAATCCACATTCCAAATTCTTGGCCACATCTAATATCTCAGGCAACGTCTATATTATAAACTTCATTGATATAACTGTGTCGCTCAGGAGGTCTGAAAAATCCACACCCCTGAGCACCATAGTTGTATCAGTCTAACCCTCAACATAGTGCACCTTCCCATTGGCATGGCTATGGCCTCTCATAGAGAAGGACTAACACCACTGATGGGCAAAACTTTCTTGATGGCATAGTAGCAGCTTCACTAAAATGCCACAGCCTCCCTGCATTTTAAATGTAGACCTGCCTTCAGAATCTGTGTGATCTCCCAAAGGACTACTTGGGAGCATTTTGTAAAGGTAGGACTCTCTGTAGTCTCTAATTTTGAGTATGGTCAGTGGTTCCCCTTGAAAGCAATACTTCTTAAATATGTATTTGCTAGAAAGATTTGATTCTATTTTGTGAAAGACATGTGACTGTTGTCCCAGTTGAATGTATCGGTGCATTTTCTTCGTACTTACTGCTTTAGAAAGTTTTGGAAATTTAAACCCACTCTATTCCCTGCTCTTTCAGTGAGTGCAAAGCCATGGCATTTTCTGTATTTCCAGAATTTCTAGGTTTGTTACCTAAATTCAATAAAGACATACTGTCCCTCCCTTGACACCTTTTTTTTTATTGCCTAAGCTCATCTGAAGAAGTGGGTTTTGTCCACAAAAGCTCCTGATACTTTAGATAGATAGATATAAAAAAATTGTCTCTAAGGCCATGTCTGCAACATGCAGAAAATAAGCACTGTCGCAGTCAATCTTCTGGGGTTCAAATTAGCAGGTCTAGTGAAGCTCTGCTAATTCGAACTGAGAGGGCTCCCCTTTTGGCTCCAGTAGTTGTGCTCCTCACGAGGAGTAAGGGAAGCTGACCATAGCATTTGCTCCTGTGGAACTCCTGCTGTGTGGATTGTATTCATGTAAGGTGTAATGAAGGTGTAATTAACATAGCTGGAGTTGAGTATCTTAAGTCAACCTTTCCCTTTAGTGGAGACCAGGCCAGAGGTGCCACAGAACTACTCATTCAGTCATGTTGTTGTCACTGTTGTGTTTTGAAATCTATAATTAACTTTTTTGTCTACTGAGAGCTGGTTGTCTCAAAACAAAAAACAAACAACAAAAAACCACCAACAAAAAACCCCCCCCAAAAAATCAGGCAGGTACTGTTGAATGTGGAAGACTCAGAAATGGATCTACACCAGGGGTGGCCAACCCCCAAGGCTCACGAGCCACATGTGGCTCTCTCCCTCTTCTCCCCCCCCCCGCCCCCGGGTGCGGCTAGTGAAGTTGCCCCCCCCCCCCCCCCGTGGCTCGAAAGCCATGCCCCCAAAAATGTTCCTCTCCTCTCTCAGTTCCCTGTGCTGACCTGGGCAGGGGGCTGTCCAGTGCGACCATGAAAGCTGCAGAAATAAAGATGGCAGCAGGAGTCTGCTGTGGCCAAAAAGCCTCAAAACATGTTTAACTGCGGCTTCCTAAAGGTCAGAGTCTTGTTTTTTTTTTTCTCTACCCCCTCCCCTCCACAACTTTGCCCCAACTCTTCATGCTGGATCCATTTCTGTCTTGGCTCTTTGCCCAGAATGGGTTGGCCACCCCGATCTACACCATAAGTTAGGAATCAACACAGGGCCTTAATTTTTCAAGCTTCTGATTGGCAGCTTTTGCTTTCTCACAGGGAGGTACGAGCAGGGAGACTCAGTTGTTGGGGGCCAGTGCTTGGAGACCTCCCCTTTGTTTTCTTGCTCATTCACAGAGTTCCTTGATTGTGACATACCTATATATTTCCTTCAAATCATGTTTGCACTTCTATTAACTAAGTAATGTCTTATTAACTGATTACTAAGACTCACAGTATTCCTATTTCTTCTCAGTTACCCATGGATGTATAGTCTCCACAATAAAACTATTTCTCCCAGATGGTATGGAAGCCCGGTTACGGTCAGAGTAAGTATAATTAAGTATTTTATTAATACGTACTGAAATTAGTGTATATTATGAGGGGTTTTGTTCAGTATATTACCATCATAATAATATGTAACACATGTAGATTTATATAATTGTGTATATATATGCGTACTACGTAACATATAATATCCCTGCCCCAAAGCATTTCTCATCTAGTATGCACAGGTAATAAAGATATTAAAAGGTAGCACTCACACAAGATTAATAAAGTTACAAAAGTGGGCTTGCAAGGCCACGTTTAGACTTGTAGAATCTTAAAAAGTTTTCTGGTAAGATAGACTGGTGTGTTAGGCAACTGCCACATCTTAGCAACAGCAAAGCTCTCATTCTTGGTAAGGCAGAGGGGTGAAAGACTTGCAGGTCTGGGTGTCCTGAATGGGACATCACAGGAGCCAAGCAGCTATTCCAAGGAACAGCATAAATCACACAGATTTCTTAGTACAATTATTTAACCACTAGTTATCTATTCTTCAGTACCTCTGATATATATCCATGTTCTAGTAATTATCTAAGAAGCAAAGATGCACTTACCTTAAGAGGGTTTCCTGTTAGATGTTTGATATGAAAGGAATAAGTGTAAGCAATTATTCTTCTTGGAAGATCCTCGTGAGTGCTCCACGTAGGTGTGTCAGTGCTGCTGTGCTCGTGGGCCTGGAGATTCTTGCTAGCAGTCCGCCGGCTGCTGGCCCGTGCGGCACTATTGCATAATCACTCAGAATGACAGTTGCACATGCGCCGGCGGCCGTTCCCTGGGTTTTTCTTAACCCCCGCCATCATCGGTCACATTTAGACAGTCTCCCTTAATCAAATACAGTAGCCGTAAGGGGAAGGGGAAAGAAGGAAGAGTAGGAAGAACAGGAAGTGGAGCAGGGCACAGGTGCTACTGCTGCATCCCGCTTGCCCGAAGGGCATCGCAGACAGGCAAACCGTGTCATGCCCGCACCACTGAGTTTTAAAAGATGCACAGGATGTGGGATTTCTATGTCAGAGACCGACGGACACGAGCAGTGTCTGTGCTGCCTAGGGCAGGACCTCCCAGTCAGCCACTGCCCGCACTGCCAGAAGTTTGCCCCAAGATCAAAGAAGGCAAGAGATCTACAAAGAAGACTTCTCTTCATGGACCTCAATACTATGGCTGAACCGCAGCCTCAATTAACCCCCCTCCTCTCCTGAGATACTCCTCTGGGGTGGAGAGCAGGAGGATCACTCCCTTGGATGGACGTGCCAGAAAACATGACCTGGAGTGGAGCACAAAACACTCCAGGTCTCCCACTGAGTCTCAGCCTGTGAGCAATAAAAGACCTCTTAACAAAGGCTGATAATGTTTCCCCTGAGAAGGGCTGTCAAACGGGGGATAGGGGAATCCGCTCAGAGAAGCCGTGATCCCCAAACGAAGCACAGAGCTGCTGACCATGCTTCGGGTTGTCCTTACAGCAAGCCTTTGGTACTGGCAGAGAAGCCAGTACCAGTAATTTACAAACAAAGATGGCAAGCTGCAGAACAGCAGAATGCCACGCTCTACCAAATGCTTGGTACTGCCAGTACTTGCTCACTTCAAAGCGTTGGTGGTAGAGCTGAGCTCAGCTGCAGTGAATTACACTGCAGTGCCTTCACTGCTCCCAGTACCGAGATACATAATGGAGGTGGACCTCACGGTAGCCTCGGTGCCATGCTCACCACTTTTCGGTACCTATGGCACACCAAGGTCCAGAGGTTCCATATTATCCTCAACACCAGCATCACTAATATTAGCAAGATTTAGTGACGATGAGGAGGAGGAGATAAGGGGCCAGTGCAGAGTTACTCAGTATGTTGCACCACAACAGCAGCAACTCGAGAAGAGGCAGATGGCTCAATGGATACCTCCGCAGCTTCCAGCACAGTGGCCCTATTGGGACCCAGGAGCGTCCTACAGAAGCCAACAAACGCAGTTACAACAAACGCTTCAGGGACCCAGGGTAGTCAGCTGACATGAACACTCAGAAATAGGCTTACTATGACCCAGACAACCATGACAGCAATTCATCTATGTAGGAGGCAACACAAGCTTTGCCTATTCCTCCCAATACATCATATTCCACGATGGACGAACACAGTCTCCCTGCATCACCAATCAGAGGGGATGACTTTAGAAGGTTCCAAGATGTGTTCGAGAGGGTAGCGGACACACTTGACATACAGCTCTCCGACGAAACACAAAACAAGCATAAACTCACGAGTATAGTCAGCCTACCTCAATATAGCAAGCTGGCTCTGCTGATGAACGAAGCTCTTTCTTGGAAGAAACTGGGTAAGAAGTACTACGTAGCACCTACTAGGGTGGATTTCCTCTTCTCCCACCCTTCCCCGAATTCACTGGTAGTCAAAGCAGCCAACCAGAGGGGGAAGCAACACCAGAACCCCAGAACACCAAATCATGACAGAGATGAAAAGAATGGAAGAAGGCGTATTAATCAGCCTCCCTCCAACTGAGAAATGCAAATTATGTAGCTCTGCTAGCCAATTACTCACACCAGCCATTCAAATCATTCAATTATTTTATTCAGTGCATACCAGAAGACATACGAGAACTGGTCAAATCAAATGTGAGGGAAAGTTCATTGATATCCCAGACAGTGTTGCATGCCACATTAGATGCAGCAGATACAGCAGACAGGTTCATGGCATCTGCAGTAGTGATGAGGCGAGCATCATGGCTGCAGCTATCGGGGTTCCCCACGGAGGTTCAATCGAACGAGGACCTCCAGTTTAAGGGCACAAAGCTCTTCGTGAAGGCAACAAACTCATCCCCCACACCCTTAAAGACTGTAGGGCGACACTACACGTACTGGGAATAAAGCTGCCTGGAACCAAGAAAAAACAATACAACATAACCAAAGGTTCAGAGCACCAGTGTATACACAACAGCATAGGCCATATGAGAACAAGAGGTGTATGAGACGAATCTGACAATCAAACAAGTATCCATCATTGACCCAGTCATCCACGTCACGTCACCAAATTTGAAGCATTGGTCAAGGGTACAACAGCCCTCATTTCTCCAGTCTGATTTCAGGTCAGGATCTGGAGCTGGAATTGCTTTGGTGTCCTAGAAGGACAGTCTTTTCTTGTCAGTGGCTAATAGGGGAGACATTAATTTTTCTGCTCTTCCTCCTCCTGGGCCTTACTATAGTTTTGAACACTGATTATGAGATACAAATAGGGAGGAACTGGTTGAGAATTTGAAAGTGGAAGACAGCTTGGGTGAAAGTGATAATGAAATCATAGAGTTCACAATTCTAAGGAAGGGTAGAAGGGAGAACAGCAAAATAGGCCTAACCAGCGCAGAGTAGAGCGGAAAAATGACTTCTCATGTCTTGCTCCCAACACACCTGTTAATGCATCCCAGAACCATGTTTGCTTTTTTTGCAACAGCATTGCACTGACGACTCATATTCAGCTTGTGGTCCACTATAACCCCTAGATCCCTTTCTGCCGTACTCCTTCCTAGATAGTCGCTTCCCATTCTGTATGTGTGAAACTGATTGTTCCTTCCTAAGTGGAGCACTTGGCATTTCTGGAGGAGCAGACCAAACTAGTAGTGATGGGAAATGATATCTCCATTCCTCAACCACTGACTTGAAGAGTCCTAATAAGGATGGGTTACGTCTCTAGTTTTTGTCAACGTCTGTCTGTATCATAGAATACTAGGACTGGAAGGGACCTTGAGAGGTCGAGTCCAGTCCCCTGGGGCAGGTAATATCTTTTATTGGACCAATTTTTTCTGGTGAGAGACTTGCAGCACCTTATAGACTAACAAGATCTGTAGATGGTATCATGAGCTTTCGTGGACACAACCCACTTCTTCAGGTGAATGACGTTACCAAAGGTTCCATTTCTAAATAAATAGGGGATGGGGAAGAGAAGGGAAAAGGGGGGAAGGGGATCAGAGTGTCATGGACTCTCTAATTGACTATTGCTTTTTCTCCTGCCCCCCCCCCCCCGTTGTTTGTTTGAGTTTTTCCAATTACAAACTAATTTGGGTACCCCCTGAAGCTGTTGGTGAGAGAGACAAGCTTTTGAGCTTTCAGAGCTCTTCTTCAGGTCTGGGAAACTAAGGGTTTGTCTGCAGATTATCAGCATAGATTTGCTGCTGTACTACTTAGTGAAGATGCTCCTTGTGGGTACTCCATCTACCTGAGGTGATAATTATGTTGAAAATAGAAGTCCTTTTGTCAAAATAGTGCTGCCTACATCAAGATTGTGGGTTTTGCATACCTCTGAGTTATGTAGACATACTGACATAAATCTGTACTGAAGACTATACCTGAGGTGTGTTCTGTTCTAGGGATGCAATTGTGTATCCGGTTAAATGTTTAACTGATAGGCTGATGCTTATCAATTAATGCTACCAGCTGCTCGCAGTCTCTCCTCCACCACCATCTTTGCGCCCCCCCCCCCCCCCCCCCCCCGTGGCTCTGCATAGAAAGGATTTGCAGGAGTGCATGCCAGCTCCGAAGCTCTTTTCTATTCAGAGCTGCTTGTTGGTGTAACCAACAAGTATAACTATGGCACTCAGTTGTAAAAAACCCACACCCCTGACCAACATAGTTATACTGAGCTAACCCTTTCTCTCTGTACTCATGTGTAAACAACACTCTGTATGTGAGAGTGCTTCTCCCACCAACATAACTATCACTTCTCATGGAAGTGGATTAGCTGTGCTAACAGGGGAGTTCTCTTACTTCAGCTTACAGTGTCTTCATTAAAGTGCTTGAGCAGCAGCCCATTTGCAATGGTGTGGTTGTGCCGAGGCAGCATTTTAAGTATACGCTTGCCCTCAGTGTGTTGCTGTTAAATGTGAGGTGGAACAGATTGTTTTATCTTGAGTAGCTAACAAATTACAGGGGACCATGTACAGTAAAGTGGCCCATTGACATTCCTCCAGGCATGGGGAACAAATGAAGGGAAGGAACAGCTGGGAGGAGGTTGTTAGTAGCTTATACATCATTTTAATAAACTATAAATCTAGTGTCTCTAATCCAGGCCCATACACAAGAGTTTCTGTGGGTGGTGGGGTGCTTTTTGGTAAATGTGGACTGCAAAAATGTGAATGCATCCCTTATGGTCCCCCAAGTAAGCAGGGAAATCAGCCTCAGCCTTCCCCCAGCTGGTCAGAGCATGGGGGAGGGAGGCTTGGGCAGTGCACCGCTCCTGCCTTCCTCTGACTGCCAGAGCATGCTTACTTGGGAGATCCTTCCTGCGTACAAGCCTGTAGTCAGTCCATGATTTTCAGTGTTTTGCAAAGTTAAGCTCCTAGGCTTGTCTTTTCAAAGTGTTTTGTCAGTTCCTTTGAGAATGGGGACTGATAAGTCAGATATAGAATGACTGTTTTGTGAGAGATGTTCACCCACAGATAACGCGATGTGTGCATCTTGTTTTTGTGTGTGAATTCATTCAAGAGCATAGCAGTGGTCTTGTTCACCCACACAGTTGCTATTAGGGCTATTTAGTGCACTGCATGATGTAGGCCATATTTTGTGATTGGTAAATCTGGCATGTGTGGATCTTGAAAGATGTTGATAGCTGTAGCAGATATGTCCTTAGGGTTACCAGATGGTTTCAACAAAAATACTGGACACACTTGACATTACATCACCATCTACATTGCATCTTATTTAGAAAATACCGGACACTTATATTTTCTCATTTATATTTTCTCAATTCGTTTCCTGAACAGAAAGCTCAAATACTGGACTGTCTGGTTCAAAACCTGTCAACCCTATATGTTCTCAAGTCTGCATCTGTTCTTTCATGGTTTGGTGCTGCTTTCATTACGTGTGTCAGGGGAAGGGGAAGTTCAGGAAAGATTTTGTTTAAGATGGGGACAAGCTTTTGACCTTAAATTCATATTAGATACTAAAAATCATGGATTGAATAGAGAGATTGGATTTATGGCTTCTTATTAAAACAATCTGTAACCTATTAACCACCACCACCACCACCACCACCATCTCCACCCCCTGCCCCCGCCCACCCCACCACTTTCTTTCTTGTCACTGAAGTAGTTGTTACCAGGTCTCGTCACCTTGAATGGTCCATTGAAATGTGTTAACTAAGACTAAACAATCCATTCCATCTTGTATTTAGCAATGATGTTGAATACCTTTTGCCGACTTGAAGAAGTGCTCTGTGGAAACAGAAACTCTCACCAACATCATCAGATCCAAGAAAAGATACTACCGTAAACACCTTGTGACCCTAATATCCTGGGACCAACGAAACTACTGGTTAAAATTAGGCAGTTACATAAATTGCTCTTGTTCTTCAAATGTGAAATTGTACAAAAAAGTAGCTATGTCCTTGGCCAAAATTAGCTCATTAACTTTTTATGTAACTTTTTCTTCATCAATAAAGTTGTATGTTAGGGTGATCTATCTAGTGGATTTAAGTGCATGATTTTGTCCATGTAACTCATTTCTACATGTAAATTGCATTTGAACTTAAACAAATCTACTTTATTTTCAAAAAACATAAAATGTTATCTAATATATGATATAAAAATCGTGGTCAAGGTTTTAGAAAGTGGCTCACTAATGTGTTGAATTTTTAGATTAGAACTGAAAGCTAAATGTAAAAATTGTAGTTCAAAGTACCATTTCACAAAATGGTTATGAGCATAAGATGTAAAAAGTAGTATTTGCAACTTCTCACTGTTTTTTAAGGGTATGTCTACACAGCAACATTATTTTGAAATAACTAGCGTTATTTCGAAATAACTTAGTCCATGTCTACAGAGCAGGCAGTTAATTCAAAATGTCAAAATACTGTCAAGCTGGAGAACTTCTTACTCTGACTCTTGTAACCATTATTGTACAAGGAGAAAGCAAAGTCGGAGAAAGAGTCCTCTATTTTGAAATAAATGCTGTGTAGATGCTCCCAATTTAGAAATAAACTATTTCAAAATAAACTATGCAATGGATATAGCTCATTTTGCATAGCTTTTTTGAGTTACACCCTGCTGTGTAGACACACCCTAAGAAAAAACTTAAAATGGAGAATGACTTAAGTTGAACAGTCACAGGAATGTTGATAGCTTTTTGGATTTTTGAACTACTGTTCTGTACTTGATATTTGTTGGCATAATTCTGTTACTGAAAAATAAGTCTTTAAACAATTCTTTTTCCAGTGTCATCCATGCTCCACTACCAAGTCCTGTTGACAAGGTACGTCATCTGTACTCTTGCTCTATTAAAATTGATGAAAATCTAACCATTTGTAGATGTGCCTTACATTGGGCTATTTTACATGGCTTTGTATTTTTACTGTTTAAAAAATGTAAACACTTTTCTTTTAGTATGACAAAGTATATGCATGACAGTGTGAGTTGTTATGGTATGTAAATACTCTACTTGATTCACTGGTCGCCAGGGGTGGAAAAATAGATAAAATAACTCAAAGCACAGTATGCCTGAGTAAATAGAGATGGGCATCAGGGCATCAAAGGTGATAACCAGAAGCTTGAATTTAAGTTTAAGGCAGTGAGAGGCTCCAAAAGGGGAGTGATGTGAGCAAAATGAGTGCCATAGAATATGGCTTTTGCTGCAGCATGTTCTGTGGTTTGAAGTGTGAGACACCGTAGGCTTTAAGAAGGACAGAACATTAGCTGTCACAGTAGAGGAGAGTGATAAAATTGTACCTTTAAAAAATATAAGGCTGTGATATCCTATGCATTTGAAAATTGTTATGGAGCCCTTTACTCGGTGGTTAAGAGGTGATGAGATTGGATTAGGAGCCGTGAAGTGACAAGAACATATATTTACTTTTAACTATGAGTTGACAGTTTGGGGTGTGCACATATACCTCAATCCTCTACCTGCCCTTACCCAAGGCTATAAATGACCTGATTCCTCTGCCTGACAACGTGTCTTTATGAACCTGTTCCTTTTCCCTTTCAGTCTGTCTGGCAGTGTTGTTGTTGTTGTTGTTGTTAATATTACTGTTTTAAGTATTGCTTATATATTTCCCAGTTAACCAAAACCCCCAACTTAACTGAGATCTCTCCACCCATTTAGAATCTTAGGGCAAATCAGGTACTGAAGCAAAGGTGCATTTTCTTTTCCCCAGTGAGTTTTCTGCTCTTTATGGAGCTGGAGAGAATTTAATATGATTGGGAGAGAGACTTTCTGCTCTTTGTAGTTCTTCCTGTAAGTTGGTTCATTCCAGACTCTAAAGCCTCCTTATGAAAGAGGCGTTGTCAAACAAAACTCAACAGAAAACTTTGGGATCCTTAGCATGTTGCAAAACATAGATTGTAAATGCCCAATATTTTAACTGAATTGCTTTTAATCTTTCATTTAAATCAGTCCATTATAGGGTTGCCAGATGGTTTAACAAAAAATACCGAACACCCTACCCCGCAAACAAACAAACAAAAAAAAACACAACCCCAACACCAGGAAAAAATTCTGTTAAGGAAAAAATGGGGTGAGACCAAAGTTGTTAATCAAAAAGAGAAAAATGGGGGGGTGGAGAGCGAAAGTTGTTAAGCAAAAGTTGTACCACTCTCTCCAGTTTGGGACCACACACTAACCTGCAATGCACCCACCCCTCCCCCTGAGCCAGGCCCCCCCAGTCTCCCCATCCCAATGCACTCACCCCTGCATCAGAGCCAGGACCCCCCCCCGTGCCCCTCATCCCAATGCACTCACCCCTGCATCAGAGCCAGGCCCACCTAGTGTCCCCCCCATCCCAATGCACTAACTCCTGCCTCAGAGCCAGGCTCCCCTAGCACTCTCCCCCCCTCCACATCCCAATGCACTCCCTCTTCCCCCTGAGGCAGGCATCCCCAGCATCGGGAGCCTCCATCCCAATCAAATCTCCCCCCTGCAGAGCCAGGCATGGAGAAACAATCTGACTTGTAAATTGGCTGCTTCTGTTGCCCGGCTCTGCTGCCTCTGCTCACAGTGCGTACAGGGAGGCATCATGTGGCCAGTTCCCAGTCTCTGCTGGTCACATGGGCCAGAGCAGTGCATGCTACGCTCTCAGCCCAGCCTGGCGCCCCCCCTAGTGTGGCGCCTGGCACGTGCCGCCTCCTGCCCCCCCTTCGCTAGACTCTGCCGCACTCCTCACGCCCCCATCCCTGCCAGATACGGCAGGGGAAAATTGTCCCCGCCGGGCTTCCATTCCAGGGGAATGTAAAATACCGGACATTGCACATGTCCAGTATTTCCTGGGTTTTTTACTGGTCGGAGCCCACAAATACTGGACAGTCCGGGTGAAAACCGGACACCTGGCAACCCTAGTCCATTGCTGATTTACTTCCATGACCATTCAGCATGCTGGGTGGACATCACATAATGTTAAGAGCAGTCAGCTGCTATTCAAATAGAACTTTTCAAAAATCATATAGTAGATATTGCCTGCCACTTACTCTGAGTTGTAGAAGAACCTTATGGAGACTGATTCTTTGTTTAGAACAGAATATATCATGAGGAGGTAGCATGCTCTAGCAGTCAGGAGACCTGGGTTTCATATCCAGCATTGACCCAACCTTCTGCATTATCTTGTGCAAATTGTTTCACCTTTGTGCATCTATTGCCGTCCAAGCCTTTTTGTGTGTTTTTTTAATTTAGATCATAAACTCTTTGGGGCAGTGATTTTTCTCAGTAAGTGTTTTGTACAGAGCCTCGCGTAGGGGCCTCAGTCCTGGTTGGGCCTTTTGGTAGTATTGTAATACAAACAATAAACAATAATAATGGTATAATTGTAAAGGTGCTAAGAGAAAAAAAATATTGTAGGCCGTGATCTTTCTTAAATATTTACAGATAGACTTTGAATTGTCTGATGTAAAATACCCAACATGATTTTAATATTTTCTTATTTCATAGGTTGCTGCTAACACTCCCAGTATGTATTCTCAGGAACTGTTTCAGCTCTCTCAGTATCTACAGGTAAAATTGTTTTTCTGTGAAGTCATTCTTTTTATTCATTAATTTGATACATTATGCATTTAACATAACCAAGTAGTTAATCTTTATTCAAAAGGTAAATCTTTCATATGTAATATGTATATCTGTTTATGTTCAAAGTACGATTTAGTTTATAAACACTAACAGTTAAGAATTCATTGCCTTCTCTGATGAGAACAGTGTAAAATATATGGTAATTGTTCTTATATGGTATCATTTCCTTTAATATTTTTACAGATGAAATTATTTGGCTTGCATAAGTACAGAATTCTGTATGTGCACCTACCTGCAGATTTGAAAGTGGTTTCATATACATCTCCAGAAAAATAGAGCTGTACTCCATCCTTCTTTTATTTATAATTCTGCTTTGGAAACGCTTTAATACTTGAAAATTATTACAGGACTGCCTGTGAAGCTTTTTAGTAGTATAACAAGAAAAAAACTCATGGAAGAATGTGAATGGGAATTACTAAATTGCATTAACATAGCACTGTGGGTTTTTTAAGAATTAATTTATCTGTCACTTAACCACCATTTTTCTTTTAATAGATTTTTCTCTTTATTTTTGTTCCCTTTTTACAAGTTGTAATGTAAATATAGATTATGTAGATTGGTTGGTGGTAGGAAAAGTATAGTTCAATGAGAGGACAAGTCATCTTTTAAAGCAATTTCTAGCTTTTAGAACAGATGTAGGGGGAAAGGATAATGGATTAGCTTACATGTGTGGCATATTTCCTTCTGATTCTGGAACTAGGAAGTAGCTTTTGTTCTAAACTGTGAATTTCTGTGAATAATCTGTGAGGTTGATAATGATAGTTGCATTTGTTGAACTTGTATATATTTTTAGAAATGCTTCCTAAAGTTCCTCTAAGGCATGCAAAAGCATCTTACCACCTTCTTGCTGTTAGTACCAAATAATTCTGGTACATAAAGCTACTCTGAGGTAAAAGGCAAAAATGTGCTTGGTTGCATTCCTCTATTAAAAGGAAATGTGGATTTCTCAGTTTTTCAAACAGCTGGTGCTGTCAGACTGATTTGATGGGAAGTACCAAGAGTAACCACAGGTGATTTGGATCTGTAATTTGGACTAATGTCACCTGACCAGCAATACGCTAGGCAGTCTTATTTCTAAATCATTGCATTTTCTATTTTAGGCTTCACCTAGTAAATCTCTCAGTTCTCTGAAAACCGAAAAAGTTTAGGTAGCCTCTCATACTTCAAGGTCAGAAGGAACGATCATGATCATCTAGTCTGACCTCCTGCACATTGCAGAACACAGAACTTCATCCACCTACTCGTATAGTAGACCCCTAACCTCTGCCTTGAGTTACTGAAGCCCTCAAATCATGATTTAAAGCAGGGATGGGGACCCTTTTTTGGGTTGGGGGCCACTGAGCCACAGAAAAATCAGTTGGGGGCCACACATAAGTGAGAAGCAAAAAACCCCAAACAAATCCTCGTTGATATGACCCCCAAATGAGACATTCCCCATATTCCTCTCACACACCTGAGCCTAGGTGAGCTCAGGCTAGTAAATTTTGTGTGCTCCAGTTCCATGGGGAGTGTTAATGGGCTGGAGCACCAGTGTGGGCTCCCTAATGCTAGGGAGAGGGAGCCCTGAGCCTTGGGGGCAGGATCCAGACAAGCCAGAGGCTGTATCTGGCCCCTGGGCCTGAAGTTCCCCACTCCTGATTTAAAAATTTCAGAGTTACAGAGAATCTACCATTTACACTAGTTTAAGCCTGCAAATGATTTGTGCCCGAAGCTGCCAACCTGACCCAAGAGAAATTCCTTCCTGATCCCACATATAGTGATCATTTAGACCGCTAGCATGTGGGCAAAGCTTAAGATCATTGGATAAAATACTGCCCATATACCTATAAGGTCATCCGTCAGTTTATATAAAGATTTTTACAAAGTAAATTTTTTTATTTCTAAAAAAGGTGTAATTTAGATTTTTGGGTGGAGGAGAAATATCTCTCCTTATAGTAATTAATGATAGAAATGTATCCGTGTTTGTATGGTGTAGCTGAAACAAAAAACAGGACTATGTAGCACTTTAAAGACTAACCAGATGGTTTATTAGGTGATGAGCTTTCGTGGGCCAGACCTACTTCCTCAGATTAAATAGTGGAAGAAAATTGTCATAACAATATATACCAAAGGATACAATTTAAAAAAATGAACACCTATGAAAAGGACAAATCAAATTTCGGAACAGAAGGGGAATGGGGGGCGGGAGGTAAATGTCTGAGAGCTAATGATATTAGAGGTGATAATTGGGGAAGCTATCTTTGTAATGGGTAAGATAATTAGAGTCTTTATTCAAACTTAATTGTAAAGCATGCTTAAATTAGACACTTTACACTTAAGTTTGAATAAAGACTCTAATTATCTTACCCATTACAAAGATAGCTTCCCCAATTATCACCTCTAATATCGTTAGCTCTCAGACATTTACCTCCCGCCCCCCCATTCCCCTTCTGTTCTGAAATTTGATTTGTCCTTTTCATATGTGTTCATTTTTTTAAATTGTATCCTTTGGTATATATGGTTGTGACAATTTTCTTCCACTATTTGATCTGAGGAAGTGGGTCTGGCCCACAAAAGCTCATCACCTAATAAACTATCTTGTTAGTCTTTAAAGTGCTTACATAGTCCTGTTTTTTGTTATAGCAATTAATGTTTTCAAAAAGATAGTTGAATTGCAGATAACGGTTTCATTTATTGATTATATTGAGCATGATATGTGTGTACTGTAAATGTGTGTACATTGCTATTTGTATACATTTTTTTGCAGATACAGTCATCTGCTTTGAGAATCTCAGGTAGAGAATTCTTCCTGCCAAATATCATCTCCAAGTTTTTTGACTTAGCATTTAGCTCCAAGCTTCTTTCACTAGAGAAGGTTAAATTGCACCATCTAGTGGCTTGAAGGAGAAAGTTAAAAACTATTTGTTTAGAAACTGGTTTTTCACCTAAACTTACTTAATGGAGTGGCTAGTTGTACTAAAGTTGAGGAAAGTGCCTACTGTAAACTTTATTGAGGACACAAGGCTCTGACTTTGTTCTCACTGACACTGGTTTCATGTAGGTGTAACTGATTTCAGCAGTTATTGCTTGTTTACTGTGGTGTGAGCACCTACTTAGGATTTTTTACAGGGAGCCGGGGGCTGTTTGTAGGGGTGCATTTATTTTTTATTTTGGTAAATATTTATAAAACCAGTACTTTTCTAGTGCTCAGTTAATATTATTTACATTACTTTCCTCCTCCTAGCTTGCTGCATGTAACTAGATTTTGTTTAGGAAATAAGGAATTGCAGAAAGTGGGCCTACTTATTATGTCAGGAAATAATTTCCCTCTTACCTTAGGAATGTAAAAAGTTAACCAGTTATCTGTTAAGCATTAACTTTACTGGGCAGTTGGTTAATCAGAGGGCCTGGCAGGTGGTAGCAGGCTCTTTACCCCCTCCCAACCCACCACAGCTCGGTGTGGGACCTGGGACAGAGCAGCTCCCCACCATTCACGGCTGGTGGTTAACTAGTTAAATTGGTTAACCAGTTAAATGATTTTTAAGCGATTTTTTTTTTTTACATCCCTGGCTTATCTCCTTTAATCTAGACATCTATATCCTAATGAAGTTTTTCTGTGTGTGTGCACATCTGTCTACGTGTGTGTGTGTGTCTTTTCTGATCACTTTTAATATGGCACTGAATTGCTTAATACCTCTATTTACTGCGTAGAATGTAGGGATGTAAAATGTTGGTTGATCAGTTAACTGGGTGGGCTGGAGCAGTCCCCTTCCCGCTTCAGGTGGGTATTGCTCTGGCCAGGCCTTGCCCACCATATGTGAGTGCTGTTCTAGTTGGGCTGGAGAGCCCCCAACCTACAGTGGGCCCAGTAGGGCTGGAACAGCTCACTGTTTAACCATAAACCATTAAGGGGGATGCTGACTGGGAATATACATGTGAGCGTATGCACTCTGGAACTGATAGCTACTGAGGGACCTATGGATGGACAAGAGAGTGGAGGGCCCATAGGATTCAAATAGTCCTTTTAAAAAGTAGATTGTAGAAAGAAATGTTTCTTGGAAAATGATATGTAAATTACCCCTACTGACAATTCTCTCTACTTTCAGTTATATTTCTGGTTTTAGCTTACGTGGGATAATTTGAGTCTTGTTTAGACTGTAATCTCTTTGAGGCAGGGACTGACTTTTTGTTGTACAGGCAGTCTCCGACTTACGCGGATCTGACTTACGTCGGATTCGCACTTACGAACGGGGCTTTTCTCGCCCCGGAGCTCGCAGGCGGCGGGACCGCCCAGAGCGCAGCGGTCCCGCCACCGCGTCCTCCGGGGCGAGAAAAGATGCTCCGGGTCTCCCTGGAGTGCTGGGGGGGACTCCCCAGCACAGCAGGGAGACCCGAGCAAAGCTGCACAGGCAGCGGGACCGCGCTGCCTGTGCGGCTTTGCTCCTTTGCTCAGGAGACCCGAGCAAAGTCACACAGGCGGCGGGACCCCGCTGCCCACGCGGCTTTGCTCCTTTGCCCTGGAGCAAAGCCACACAGGCGGCGGGGTCCCCCGTCTCTGCGGCTTTGCTCCAGGGCAAAGGAGCAAAGCTGCACGGGCAGCGGGGTCCCGCTGCCTGTGTGGCTTTGCTCGGGTCTCCCTGCTGTGCTGGGGGGGAAGGCGCGCAGCTAGTGCGCCCCCTCCTCCCCAGCAGACCAGGCTTTTGTTGCAGGATACCTGGGGTAGAGCAGTTGGGGTGCTGCCAGGTTGGTCCTGCGGGGACCTACCCGGCAACGCCCCAGCTGTTCTGTCCCAGGAGTCCAGATTCAGCCGCTGTTGAAACTGATCAGCGGCTGATTCCAGGAACCCGGGGGCAGAGCAACTGTGCCTAGGGCTTCCTGTAGTCAGCGGCTGAATCTGGAGCCAGTTCCGACTTACATACAAATTCAACTTAAGAACAAACCTATAGTCCCTATCTTGTACGTAACCCGGGGACTGCCTGTATATGTACAAAACAGGTCACAGTAGGTCCCTGTTCCGTGATTGGGCCCTGTATTTGCTACTGAAATGCAAGTGTAATAATAATTTGTGCTAGTTCAGATTGCATAATGTTCATTTAAGGAAACCTGTTCTAATAGGTACAATAGGATTACCCATGTAATAATGGCAGCAATATTTATATGACAGTAGTACCTAAGCGTCCCAGAGACTGGGGACCCATTCTTCAAGACACTACATGTGCCTGTAACAAAGTCCCTGCCCAAAAGAGTTGATAATCTAATTAGACATTAAAAGCACAATACTGTACTTCCAATTCTACATATGCAAATTATACAAATATTTAAGCTACTATAACTAAGAAATCCTTTGTGAATTAATGAAGGGACAGAACAGGTTATCAACTTTTCAATCTGACAAGATACTGTACACGTTATCAGTGTTATGAACATTAATACTGTAATTTCTTTTGAATAAAGAAAAAGCAAAGAGGCCAAAGAGGCAAATTTAATTATAATATTGTTCAGTAGAAAAGTGTAGCATTATGGAAGTCTACATTTTAATATTATTCACGTGAATATGTGCATGGACAATTTGTAGAGTTATTGTAATTGAGTATGGAGTTGACCATTTGGACATCTAGCTGTTCCTTTTGTGCCCACTCTATACATATAATTGAGTCAATGTTTGGTTTTATATGGTTGTAAATTAATTCAGTCAGAGGACTGATGAAAATTTGTTCTTTAGAGGTGGCCTTTAAAATCTATCCAGAATAGAAGTGATCCTTATTTAGGTTTCAATGCATAAGTTTCAATCCTTATTTAGGTTTCATTCTTGGGGAAGTTCTGTGCCAAAAATTTTAAATTTCTGCATCAAAAAATTAATTTCTGCACACTTTTAAAATGCTGCAAATATTTGTCAAGAATGCTATGTAATCCTATCCAGTTCAGTTATTTTGTTAATTATTTCAAAATACCTGTTAGCAAGTCTGTTTATTATAATAGACACACACACAAATTCCTTCAGGAGTAGAGAGTTAAAGAAACCTCTACAACAGCCCTACTCCTCTGTCCCTCCCTCCCCCCGCCCCGGAGCCTAGCCAGGGGGCCAGTCACTCATATATTTCCCCCCACACACACACACACACGCTCTCTCTCACTCCCTCCTCCCCCCCTTCCATGCCAGGGCCTCCCCTTCAGGAATGCAGAAGGAGAAGACGACGGGTGCTGCATCCCAGGCCTGGATGAAATTTCTTGCCTTCTTCCTTCAGGGCAGTGGTTCTCAACCAGATGTCTAGGGACCTGGGGGGGGGCCGTGAACAGATAACTGGTGTTAGACTTGCTAGGGCCCAGGGCAGAAAACCAAAACCCTACTGCACAGGACTTCAGGCATGGGCCGTGAGCACAACCACTGGGGCTGAAGCCAGAGCCTGGGCAACTTAGCTTTGTGGTCTTTGCAGAAATGTGGAGCCCTGAGCAATTCCCTTCTTACTACTCCAGAGCAGTTCCTGGCTTTGATATGCAGAAAAAATGTTTTAGCACAGCTGGGCTGTGGAGTTTTGATACCATGTTGGGAGAAGCCTAAGGGGGGGAAAAAAAGGTTGAGAACCCCTGCTTCAAAGCATGCTAGGAACTGCAGCTCCCATGAATCCTGCAGCTCTTCCTCACATCCCTCTTCTTTCTCTTCCCCCCCCCCCCACCACAGCAGTGTAGTCTGCTTGTGAGCTGGGATCTGCTGCGTCCAGTGGTCCTTGATGGTAATCAGCAGCTCTGCAATCCATTTCTATCAGTGCGGGGGTTCTGTCATTCTGCATGCACAACATTAATTTCTGCAACATTTTGCATTGCATAGTGGTACTGAATTCTCTCAGGAGTAAGTATTAAAAATAAGGGCCTGTATAGTTACACCAACCGTACATCCCAGAAAATCTGGGACAGTCCTGAATTTAAATGCTCTGTCCTGGTGTCACCATCAAATAGCAGAATGTCCCGAAAAGCCTTGCTGGAGAAGCAGTAAGCTGGAAATGGCTTGGTGCACTGCCATTTATTTCCCTTCCCCCAGTTGGCAGAGCTCACAGATACTCATTCCCCAGCACAGCACAGCAACAACACTCTCCCTCCTCCCCCAGCATGTAGGCGGCTCCCTGCCTTAGCTCTTTGTCAGCAGGCAGCTGATGAGGCTTCTGGAGTACCCTGCATTCCTGTGGGCCACCCAGCAAGCCCCCCTCCGCCCCATCAATACATACCACGCAGCCCCCTCCTTCATCCTGGGTGACTGCCTCTGAAACGTGGGGTCCTGCGGTGCAGCTGCCTCTTCTACATGTGCAGGCAACCACTTATTCTTTGTTACAGTGGCAGAGGGTGGGGCAGAGGGTGGTGCCAGGTGAGTTCGAGGCAAAAGACGCCAAGGAACCCCTACTGGACTTAGCGCTTTTGAGCTACTCCCTGAGCCCAAGCAGGGGCCCCGTGGAGCCCAGCTAGGGTGCTGCCATCCTCTCGCGGCTCACTTAAGCTTGCTAGTTGCACTCCGTTCTCGGCTGCTCTTTTCCCCGCCCCTCCTCACTCTGCTGAAGGAATGCCAGCACACGGAGCTTCTCGCTCTCCGCAAGCTGGTGTGGTGGGATCGGGGCTTTCTCCATCTCTCCCCCCCCCCCCCACAGCTGCATGGGCACCCCGTTGCATGGAGCGGGCTAAGCTCCCTCCTCCCCACCCCGATGGGGGAATGGCAGCACACTGTCCAGAAACTTTCCACACTGCAGAGGCTCATGAAACCAGGGAAGTGCCCACCTCATGCCCAAACCTCCGCACCCCAATCTCCTCACTCTGCTCCCCTGCCAAGATCCTGCACCCTCAGCTTGCTCCTACACCCTCTCTTACTCCTGAACTCTGCCTTCTGGCAAGACGCCCTACCCCCAGCCTGCTCCTGTACTCTACCCCCAGCCAGATACCCTGCATTCAACCTGCTTCTGCACCTTTCCTCTCACCAAGAACTTGCAACCTCTCCTCCTTCTGCACCCCATCTTTCTCCCAGATCCTGCACCGCAGCCCTGTCCCACACACTGAACCCATAATTTTTCCCTACCCCAGAGGCTAATTGGGGCTTTAAAATCAACGAACTCTAGAACCCCAGAAAAGTAAATTTGGCCTATGGGAAGCCCTGAACCTCAGTCCTCCCTGTCCTTTCCCCTCACCCTTTGGGGCTTGAGGGCCAGAGACATGAGGTGTGTCTGCGAAGAGGTGAGATGTTTTGGCTTCCAGTTTCAAGGGATTTGTTTTTCTGGTTTTGGGCTGGACGTTGCCTAGACCTGATCGGAGTTAGCTGTGATAACGTATTTGAGTTATTCTGATATGAGTGAAAGCACTGCTATCAGAAGTACAGGCAGTCCCCGGGTTACGTACAAGATAGGGACTGTAGGTTTGTTCTTAAGTTGAATCTGTATGTAAGTCGGAACTGGCGTCCAGATTCAGCCACTGCTGAAACTGACCAGCGGCTGACCACTCGAAGCCCGAGGCAGAGTTGCTCTACCCCGGGCTTCCTGGAATCAGCCGCTGATCAGTTTCAACAGGCTGAATCTGGACGCCAGTTCCGACTTGCATACAGATTCAACTTAAGAACCCCAGGCGTCCCCAAGTCAGCTGCTGCTGAAACTGATCAGCGGCTGATTCCAGGAAGCCCGGGGCAGAGCAGCTGGGGTGCTGCCGGGTTGCTCCAGTAGCGCCCAGAGCGGCACTGCGGGACCAACTGGCAGCGCCTCAGCTGCTCTACCACAGGCCGGAGAAAAGCCTGGTCTTCTGGGGTGTGGAGTGCACTAGCTGCGCGCCCCCCCCCCCCGCCCCAGCAGACCAGGGAGACGCGGGCGGTGGACCGAGACGGTCCCGCCGCCCGGGTCCTCCGCGGCTTTGCTCCGCATCTCCCTGGTCTGCTGGAGACCAGCAGACCAGGGAGATGGGGAGCAAAGCCGCAGAGCACGCGGGCAGCGGGACAGCCCAGATGCACCGCGGCTGTCCCGCTGCCGGCGTCCTCTGAGGCTTTGCTCCCAGTCTCCCTGGTCTGCTGTCTCCAGCAGACCAGAGAGATGGGGAGCAAAGCCTCGCAGGACATCGGCAGCGGGACAGCCGCAGTGCGTCTGGGCTGTCCCGCTGCCCGTGTGCTCCGCGGCTTTGCTCCGCGTCTCCCTGGTTTGCTGGAGACAGCAGACCAGGGAGACTGGGAGCAAAGCCTCAGAGGACGCTGGCAGCAGACCAGGGAGATGGGGAGCAAAGCCTCAGAGGACGCCGGCAGCAGACCAGAGAGATGGGGAGCAAAGCCTCGGAGGACGCCGGCAGCGGGATAGCTGCGGCGCGTCTGGGCTGTCCCGCTGCTCACGTGCTTCGTGGCTTTGCTCCGCGGCTTTGCTCCGCGTCTCCCTGGTCTGCTGGAGACAGCAGACCAGGGAGACTGGGAGCAAAGACAGCCGCTGCGCATCTGGGCTTTCCCGCTGCCCGCGAGCTCCGCGGCTTTGCTCAGCGTCTTCCTGGTTTGCTGGGGGGGGGGGGGGCTTCTCCCCCCCCCCAGCAGACCAGGGAGATGCGCAGCAGCTTTTCTCGCCCCGGAGGACGCGGGCGGCGGGACCGGGGCGCATGTGGGCGTCCCGCCGCTCCCGTCTTCCGGGGCGAAAAAAACCCCATTCGTAACTGCGGATCCGACATAAGTCGGATCCGCGTAACTCGGGGACTGCCTGTAGTCAATTCAAAGTCTCTCCAATTTTCTTCAAAGATCATGTCTACCAGGCAGTGGGGCTTTTACTAATTGGTCCCTTATGTTTTTGAAGGGTGACTAAATGTTAACTGAGTGGTCTTAGAAAATATCAACAGATGGCTTTGGGCCCAATCCTCGCCTAAAGTTTAAATTGGATCAGGCCTTTTGTAAGAAGTTTAGTAAGTGGTCTCATTTGGTAATTATTATTAGGTATTATTTACATAATATAGGCATTGCCTTCATGGTATTGACATACACATTTCTCAGTAGCTTTACATATAAAATAGCCCAGCCCCATTGATCTCCATGGGAAATGTACCTTTCAAGTTATGGAGGTGAGGGCTAGTAACACGGTCTTCTCCACCCTGTAATTGTCATGGTTAGTTCAGTATTGTCATTATGGCGTGTGGAAATGGAGGATACTTGATAGTTTTGCAGTGACTTAAAAAAAATGCAGTTGCAGTACATCTCATTAGAAATGTAAATTCCTATTAATCAGTTAACTGGTTAATGTTAGGTCACACTGTGGCTGCCACCAGTTGTTAGCTGCCTCTGGAGCAGTCCCTGTCCACAGTAGAGATTGTCAGCCAATGGTCAGGAAAGTGTGTGTGTGTGTGTGTGTGTGTGTGTGTGTCAGACAGACATCCAAGTCTTCAACTGCTGAGACGCAAGGTCTCATTGCAGTGGGCAGCCTAGGAGGCTGAAGGGCGCCCCGTCCGTATCTTTACCGCTAGGACTGGGGTCGCGGCGGGCAGCCAACAGGCTGACAGACGCCCCAGAGTTTATCGGAAGAGCTTATTACATCTCAGATTTTAACTGCTAGGATACAGGATCCCTTTGCAGCGGGCAGCCTAGGGAAGACTGAGAGATGCCCCAACCGATCTGTCCTCTGGAAGCAACACAATCCAAATGCCCAAGCTCTCCTTATACCTGTCCCTTATGACCGCCTGAAGTTCTTTTAAATTGTGCTTGGTTCTGTTACAGCAACTGAAGGAGTCAGGTTAAAGATTAAACGGTTACAGGTTTATTAAAGAAGCTTATAAATCATATGGTTACAATGGCTATTGCTCTATTTCTTAACTGCTAGCAAATATAGATCTTAAAAATGGTTACAAAAGAAAATAAAGATAGAAAATAGAAATAATGGTACCAAGTGACAGCTTAATCTTTAAAGAGCTCTAAGTTTATGTGTACACTTAAGACAAAGGACTACATCCAGGTACAATTTTATCCCCTTCTGTGCCTCTCCACTCCAGCGGGTCAAGCTAGGGCCGGTCCCTCAATTCCTAGGAAAGACGAATACAAGGTGAGCGTCCCCGTGGAACTTCGGAAGGCCAATCACCTAACCCGACCAGCAGATAGATGGTAGATTGACACTCAGAGTAAATGTGCTGCTGGACCCATCTTTATATCCATAGGGGCCCGTATCCTCTTTCTTATCTAAGATGCCAAATTGTGTTGGTCTGTCTTTGTGATGCCAGTTCTTACAAGAGAGTTTCAACTTAATTTACACTTGCAAGAGAGAGAATTAAATTGTGAGTACTGGACATTTTTTACTGGGCAGGAGATTCCTCCCCCCGGACAGTGTATGTTCTTATCAATATAGGTTTCAGTCAAGGGCACTCCTTGGCAGCCTCTTGGTCAGCAATTAGCATATCTCTGTTTACAGCCATCCAGGGTCACAGCAGCCTGCATATCCGGGCCTTCTGTTCAAGGTTTGTACTGCTCTGTGTGCTCCAGGCAAGCAAAAATGGATGTTACAGGGGGGTTCCTGTCTGGCTACAGAGATGTTAAGGACTAGTCGACTATCCGATAAGCATTTTCTTATCGGATAGTCTGTCAACTAGTTGACTAGTCGATTTCCAGCCCTTGCTGCCTCTATAAGATAGAGGCAGCAAAGAGGGGGGAAGGAGTACTTCAAAGCGGCAGCGCTGCACAGTTGAGCCGGGGATCAGCTGTGGGGTGCTGCTGCTTTGAAACCCCAAGGTTTCCCGCTGGGGATTCTTGTACATTTCAAACAGGCACTTGCGTGCAGCCTGGAGTCAGCGGGACTTCCTGGTGGCCCTGGTTTGTACACGGAGTTCCTCATTCCCCCTTTGAAATGCCTATCGACTAGCTGAGTAGTTGATGGGGAAATTCCATCGACTAGTCAATTAACTACATTTTAACATCCCTAGTCCACAGCAGGTTGGACTCCCCACAGAGAGAGGCTGCTCTGGACAATGGCACTGTTTTTGCCTGCAGGACCCCCACAGACAGGGACTGCTCCAGACAAGAGCAACCTTTGTCTTCAGTGGTCCCTCTGTGGGGCTGAGCAGTCCTGCATGCATCAGGTGGGGATCTGCCCCAGCCCCCTCTGATTACCGGTTAATTGGAAGTGGTAAATGTCATCCATTAAGAGTCCTAAGGAAGTTCCCCCATGAAATTGTGGGATAGTTCTGGATGATTCCTAGGCCCTGAGTCAAATGGGGCTCCATCTACACTGCAAAGTAATAGCTCTCGGATCTTTGACCTCATCTTGAATAGAGGTTGAACCCCTAGAACTGCAGTGTCATGGAACCCTAGGTCTGAGGCCTAGGTTAATGCAGTTGCAGTATAGTTTGACCGGGGGCTCCTATGTGGCCCAAACCCATCCCTGTTAGTAGAGGATGGTGGGAGGAATTCTTAGAGGAGTCACATAACACCCTTTTCAATCATATGTCCATCTTGAGATGGTGAGACTTCCTGTGACAGGTGGGCGGAGTTGGGGGGCATGGCTAATGAGGTCAGGAGTGTGTAGTGATGTTAAACTGTCGGAGAATAGTCTCTAGAATGTTCTGGATAATTGTTGAGAATTTTCTCTTAAGTACTTGTTAAATAGTTTTTAAAGAATTTTACTATTTATAATAATGTCTTTCTTTAATTAAAACTTCAAGAATCATGAAAGTTTCCAATTGTTAAAATGAAAATTCGGGAAAGTAAAGAAAAAAAGACAGGTTTAAATTACTATAACTTTTATTACAAATCTTCTGTTGCAGGATGCAAATATTTTTAACTTTCTGGATTGAATACAAGTCTAATCAGAATCTGCATTTTCTGAATCTGACCCATATATTTCTATCTCTTCTTCCTTATACATATTCTCTTATTCGACTTCTTCTTGTTTCTCTTCAGCATCATTAATTTCTTCTTCCTCATGTCGCTGGTTCTGTTTCCTTTTTTCTCTTGGGGATTTCAATGGCACATCATTTGGGTTTTTAAGAAGCTTTATATTATGTGCTATGAATGTCAGCTTGCCTGCCCTTTCTTGTGTTAACTTGATACTTTTTGCATTATGAATGATACTGTAAATACTGAAACTTCTTTCAGTTGCTGCCATTGTTGGTGGCATATTCAAAATGTTGATCGCTGCTTTCCCTAATTATGATCCATAGCAAATACCTTTCTACCATGTTACTGCATCTACTGAGCCAGCTGATTTTGTTAAATATGATTTTCCAAAAAAAAAAACCCTTCTTTAGCACGATGCTCTGCAGTGACTTTTGCTGAATGATCAGTGCCATACATTCATGTGACTAATTTATCAATGAATTCAGTTCCTTGTCTTTGTTCATTTCTAGTAAGGCACTTACCATTGAATTTTGGATCTGGAATATTTGCAGCATAGTGAATGTCTTTTAGAGCCCTATCTTTTCTTTTTTCAAAACTTTTCATCACATCCTGTTTTTGGGGGGGGGGGGGAAGTACCCTATCAAAATGATCGCTTAATTCCCCGAAACATTCAGGAACTTTGCTCATTTTTGGCTGATCAGATTCTAGCAGCATAATCCATTTAACAACAGGACTTATCAGTGCATGTAGTTTTTGGACCCGTACCCAAAATACATCTTCATCTGGGATTGAATTCCTGGTACGTTTGCTCAGTTTAGTCTGTAAATCTTCATGGACAGCAAGGCATTTTAAGACATTCTTTTATTTCAATAAGCTTTTCAAACAATATAAAATGGAACCCCACCTAGTTCTAACTGGCAATTTAAGTACACGAGTTTGATTTTTTTTTTCTCTTTGAAATGCAGTAAAATGAGCTCGTAAAACTTGCGGTTTGTTAATTTCCTTCACAATAGTTTTACAGGTAGCTTCAGTTTCTTGAACAGATTTTAAGTTACTGATGTCACCAATTAACAAAATTAGCGTATGAGCAGCACAAGTGTACATAGCAATGTGATTGTATTTTTCGTTAATCATTGATAAGGATTTCACCATTGCTGCAGCATTATCAGTGACAATGGCACCAAATTTTTCAGTGCCTATTTCTGTCATTATTTCTTCCATACGGAATGCCATATACTTAGCAGTATGGCGTTCAACATTGGTTGCCACTGTCTTGTAAAACACTGGTTGGGTGTTGATATAATAAAATTTATAACAGAATCATTCCTTCGGTTGCTCCAGGCATCACACTGAAGTGCAAGAGAAGAGGCTTCAGCAATTTTTGTTTTTATAAGAGCATCAACACGTTGATATTCAGCTTCCAAAAGTTTGTTAGAAAGTGTGTACCTGGATGGCATCTTGTAAGATGGTCTTAGTTTTTGCATGAAAGTAATCCAATCTTTATTTTCAACCAGTGAAAGAGGCAATCCCGATGAGAATACATCTCGTGCAAAAAAATTCATCCAAAACTTTTTCAGTTTCATTAATAGAACGAAAGTAGCAACTTACAGAGTGACACACCTTGGCAGAATTAGATGTGGAAGGTGGTGATGTAAATTCACTAGCACTATCACAGTGTTCTATAGATGTTGATGCAGTTGATGGTTGAGGTGATCTGCTTCTGGACTCTGAGAATTTTGTTGTCTTTTCCTTGATGTAAGCAGGAGTCTTCAAACAATTGGAAATATGCTTTCTCACCCTTGTTGCATTTCTGATGTATTCTTGTTCTCGGAGAAGATTCTCCAGAGAATATTCTCATCTCACATTACTAGGGGTATGGCTAATGTGTCCCTATTTTGGTTCAGAAAATATGGTCACCATATAATAAATATTTTTATTCTCCCAGTGACTTTTTAAAATATATATTGACATAGGACTAGTTGGTTTGGTTTGTAAGGAAATAGATGTGAACTGGAAGTTTTAACAAGAGGGCTAATGAAAAATGGGGCATTTGGTATCTGTGAAAGTGAGAGCTAGTCTGGAGTTTTGGACATCCAAGAAGTGATTGAGAGTTTTGATACTAGTGGTGACATACACACTGCTTCTCTTTCTTAGCACCATGTGGGCAAAGGCAGGATTGATTTGGGATTTGCAAGAACGGGGAAAGCTTTACTTCCTAGTGTTTCACCCAGCAATCAGCTGTCCCACTGCCTCATTTGCCATAGTCGAATAGCAACCATTGCATTCAGCAATCAACAGCAATGGATGAGCACACCACTGACCCTGCTATAATGTGCTCAGCAATAAAATAGTTAATGTTGACATTTAAACTGTCTCTCAATACTTCACTTAGTATCCATAGTTGAGTGTGGCGGCTCACACTTCAGAGAAGTAGTTTGTATTCAGTCAATAATTTAAAGATGAGGTAAAACTAATTATTGGATTTTTATATAAAAGCTGAAGTGAAAGTCATAGTCTGGTGTTGTGGCTTAGCATTACTGCATTCTGAAATAGTATGCTAAGCATTACTCAAAATCTTTTACTGGATTGTAGCAGTGTCCACGTAGGATGTTACTGTGCGGCAATCTGGTGCTCTGTAGATTCAGAACCAGGTTCACAGCACACTATCTTGGCATACAGGCAAGCCCATAGTGAACTCAGAATGATCCTTCCATCTGTGGAAAGAAAAAATATAGCCTTTCTTATAGCCCATCTTTTTTTTTTTTAATTTTAGTTTGGCATTTTTCATGTATTTTAACAGTAAAGACAGTTAGAAGCTACTGCATAATACTTCATATTTAAAATACACCCTGGTTCTTAGAAAAACTTGCTTTTGACTTCATTATTTCTGTTGTCATTCTTCACATATTGCATGCACATCAGTGCTCCTGTTTTTGAGAGATGTAATTACATATTACATTTTTATTTAAATATTATTGATATGGTAATTTATGGCATTTTTAAAATCAGTATTTACTGGTCTATATTTTGATGGGGAACAGTGGATATCAGATTTTTTTGCATTGTCAAATTTCATTTAAGAATAATATATTTTAACACAATTTATAAAAATTAGTCCATTAGGCACACTGAATACCTCTTGCTCTTTTTCGTCGTCATCTTTTTTTTTTTAAACCAGCGTTGAGTCCTATGACACCTTAAAGACTAACACATTTATTTGCTCTGGAGCCCACTTCATCAGATGAATCTGAGGAGTTTGTTAGCCTTTAAGGTGCCATAGGACTCCTTGTTGTTTTTTGCTGAAACAGACTAACAAGGATACCCCTCTGTAACTTGTTTTTTGTAGTCCATTTCTTCAAATAAATTTACAGCAAATGTATGATGTGAACATAAGTAGTCTTCTCTTGGTGTCACCGCTAAGTTATTTTTTGTTCACTATTAAACTAGTTCCTACACAGAGTAGAAATTGAGTTCATCTCTTTATTCATCTGAAATTGTAAGAAGCAATGTGCTGTGATTGGTATTACTTTTCTAATGTGCACAGTATGAAGTAAAGCTGATCCATGTTGTTTATTGATATAACGTAACATTTTCCTAAACCGTGTACTTCAGAATATAGTTTTAACTTTGACATTGATTTCTAATATAACCTCACAAAATCACTTGTAATAGGACTTTATTCCCAGCCTTTATAAATAAGAACCCAAGTTTCTTGCTGAAATTTTGTCAAAGTTTCCTTGTACCAAAAATACCTGTCCGTCAGTGTGTTTGGAACTGATATGAAAAAGATGGCTTTAGGAATCTAAGCTTGTAGTTTAACATCTTTTTGCTTAAACATATACTGGAATATACATAAATGAAAATGAATTTCAACTTGCTGTTGCATTGCTGTAACTTAAAATGATAAAAAATATGAGTTAAAATCTACCAATCTTCCCCACCCTGCCCCCTTTTTCAGTTTAACATTATTTGGTTAAATATTGTGATGCTTTTGTTTTTCCAAATAGTTAGTTGGAACTGACATGCTTACATTTCTTTTTCATTGCAGGAGGCCTTACATCGAGAACAAATGTTGGAACAGAAGTTGGCCACCCTCCAGCGGCTGCTTGCTGTCACACAGGAGGCTTCAGATACTAGTTGGCAGGTATCTGCAGGATTTCTCTTAGAGTACAGGCCTAAGAACTTAATATGAAGTGAGCTATAAACTGTACCTTTTAATTTATCTTAAGAAATATGAGTAAAGTTTGAAGGTTGGTCTTCTCACTGAAGTGGATAGGAGACATTACTCCTAATAGACTTGTTTAACTTAAAATTACCAGTACTTTACTAATTTACATTTATTATATTTTCCAATAGGCTTTAATAGATGAAGACAGGCTACTATCAAGATTGGAAGTCATGGGAAACCAATTACAAGCCTGTTCAAAAGTAGGTACTTTCCTTTAGATTAATTACTAGAAGATTTACCTGGTATTGCTCAGTTTCTGTTTTTTGGAAAATGAAATGAAAAGGTTTATGGTTCATTTAAATCATTGCTCTGGGGTGTGGATGGGAATGAGGGGTTCAGAATGCAGGCTGCCAAATAAAAAGTTGTGGCCTAATTAAACTGCAACCCTCTGTCTTGTCTGTTTCCTGGTATGCCCACAACAGTGCAAATTTTTCAAATGTAAACTTGAATAATTCTTTGACATCTGATGTTTTAAAAACAGAAGGGCAAATGTGCTTTGGATAGTTGGTTTACTGTTAGCCTGCCAGGATGCTGTTTGTCTTGTGACAACCTGGATTGTATTTTAAAAAGAAAAAGAAGGGCAATGCTATAAGAGAATAACCTGTTGTACCAAATAAAAGCAAGCAGGATCTTATGAGGGGGATAAGGCAAAAAGCCACATTTATTGTAAAGATAATAATAAAAAAATAAAGAAAAGATAGAAGCAAACAACGTTGTTTAATTACTTATTCCTAACACTACTTAAACCCTTATACATATAACCATTCATTCATACATCCATTCATTCAAGTTCTGTGTATAGTTACCAGCCTGGAAGTTGCTTGTGACAGAATACTGGCCAGGTACTCTGTACACAAGTGATGGTAGTGGGGAGCGAAGTCCTGATCAGATGCGCATCTGAAGCTCCTGGTGGGCTGGCAGCAGAACCTTGGACTCTGATTCCATAGTTTTTTAGTCCAGTTCTTATAGGAATTTCTTCCCATGCCAGTCTATGGAAATTGCTGCATCATGCTGATGTCTCCTGGGTGGCTGCCAGGTGCTCATCAGTGATCTCATCAGGTGGACCTCCAGTACTTGGTTTTCTCCACTTGACACCTTTTGGTTGCACTGGCACCTGATGCCTTCTTCAGCCCTTTGTTGCTGTATTCTCAGGCTGGCACCACTCAGAACCATTCACTCATCATCCAAGCACTCTCTCTCTCTTACATACATTCCTTAATTAATGTTTCCCATACAGTATTTTTGTATAATAATAACTTTACATATATCAGAGTTGTAGTTACAAAAAGTTTCTGGTGGTATTGCTTAAAACATTCTCTGAGTGCTGAGTAAAGTTACAATGTTTTAAAGAGAACAGGCGTCAATTAAGTAACAATGCCCTTAGTCAATTACAGGGCTTGGCTCCCATAGCAGAGTTAGTGGTTTGACAATGCATTGTTACAATGTATCTTTGCAATGTCAATTTCAAGCAGCCCCTTGCACAAACTTGAGCATGCGGGGGGGGGGCTGTTTCTGGTTACATAGGATTATATTCTTAACAGTTCTAAGTTACATGACCTAATACATTATATTCTAAAGGGGCAATAATAATAATAAATCTAAACATTTAACAATCTTAACAAATAATAATAAGAATAAGAATTAATAATAAATCTAAATACTTTAAGTTGTGGGGAACAAATTATGGGGAGTCACTTCCATTTGGGGGAATCACATTTTTAATACATTAATATGTTAACCCTACATACTTACACGAGACTGTCCAAGTGAGTTTGCTGCCCTAAACATACTAGCAAATGGCTGTCTGATAACAGTTTATATCCAGCCATTCAAACGGCCACCGAACAGTTTGTTACCCTTAAGAGGTTATTACATCTATCGAAATTGTTCCTTTAATCTTCTTGGTAGATCTTTAATGGTGGTTTAATATAGAGAACTACTGCATGTTCAACAAAATGCTAACTTACAATAAAGTATTGATTAAGAGATGTAGCTCGGCTATCTTTAATTTCTTCTTGTAGAATCAAACAGAAGACAGTATACGAAAGGAACTTGTGGCATTACAGGAAGATAAACACAACTATGAAACAACAGCCAAAGAGTCCCTGAGGCGGGTCCTTCAGGAAAAAATTGAGGTGGTCAGAAAACTCTCTGAAGTGGAGGTATTTAGATTTTGTTTATTTTATAATCAATCCTGTAGCACTGTTTGAATATTTCAAATGGCCTGTCCTATACTTCATTCTAGCATCTGTAGCAAACCACTTTATGTTGGTTGTATTAATAACCTAGAAACAATATACTAGAAAGTACCGGAGATATTCATTTTGCTGTTACACAGTATTTCAAACAAGGAAGAAGTTAATTCACAGTACTGAAAATGTGGAAGAAGTAGATTGTGCCCATGAAAGCTCATGATGCCATCTACATGTTTTGTAAGCCTCTAAGGCAGTCCTGCACAACTCGGAAAGTGGCAAGGGCCATATTACTCTAAAGAAAACAGCTTCAGGCCACAAGTAGGGTTGCCAGATGCTCTCCCAAAAAATACTGAACATGCGGGCTAAAAATTTTTGTCGAGTTTAAAAAAAACAAACAAAAAAAACCCTGCACCGCCCGGCTTCAGCACACAACCACAGGAGGTGCCGATGCCCAGCCGGAAATTCAGAAAATTGCACATGTCCGATATTTTCTGAATTTCTTTACCGGGCAGAGAGCACATATACTCGACTGCCTGGTAAAAAACCGGACACCTGGCAACCCTAGTCACAAGGGTAGGTTTGGTGGGGGGGGGAGGGTGGCGGCGGGGGAGTTATACTTTATTAAGAATTTTTTCAATTAAATCAGGCCTGCACAGCATACGGCTCCCAATGCCCTTACTCTCTCCTCTCCCAGCATCACCCTCCCACTGACACTTCCCCTCCTGCCCTTTTCCTCATTGTCTCCAATTGGTGCTCTGGCATTTGTCTCTCCTGCACCCTGTCCCTTGGTGCCTTCCCCTTTCTCCTGACCTGTCCCCCTGTCCTCAGCACAAGCCCCTTCCCCTCCCCTACCTTGCTTCTGCCTTCCAGTTTGCAGGGCTGCCAGAGCCTTTTTGAATCTGGCGGTCGCCAGCCAAGACGTCATGACGCTACGTCACGCCAGCGTACTGGCGTCTGCCAGCTTCCCACCCTCTGGCTCTCGCCCCGCCTCCTTGCACCGGAGCTGCATGCAGCTCCTCCTCCCAGCCGGTGGATCGGATGGGGCCACGCCGCACGTAGTAGTCACGGGCCGCATGCCCCACGGGCCAAATGTATAGGCCTGCTCTAAAGTCCCTCAGGACTATTTGTGGAAAATCAGTAACTTAAATCCCTGTTTTTCAATTTTTAATAACTCGGTGAAAGTGTTCTCCATGCAGAAATTAGAGTGCTGTATAATTCCAGTTTCCCATATGACATACTTCATATATTTAAAAAATACAATTTGACAATAGTTAAATAAGATTGTAAAAATTAAAATCTTATCTGGTTATGCATTTTTTTTAAATTAAATGTAATTGGCCACAGTCCTCCAACAACCTTTTTTTATTCCCTTACTTCAAATCCTTCCTCAACAATTGACTTTCTCATTTTCACCAGTATCTCTACCTACTCCTTCCCTCTTATCCAACTTCTCATTCATGTGTGTACTTCTTCTCATGCATAAATATTAAAAATAGGCCTTCAGTTCATAAACTCTTTCAGTAAGACATGTCCTTTTTATTTTTGGAAAGTATCATGAAATGTTATAGCACTTCATTGAAGTTTGATGTATAATTATGCTTATGTTTTGTTTTGTTACTTCTCTTGCCAAATGTGCTAATTATTGCAGGTGCATTTTTACTCTTCCAAACACTTCTTTTTGATCCTATAATAAACTAACACTGAATTTGTGATTCATTTTGAGATGTTAATTTCTTTGTCTAAACTCTGAGAGAAAAGTTTTAATCAAACACTAATTTGATTTTGTATACATCTTTTTTTTTCAAATTTTCTCCAGTCTAAAAGTCTTCTCGTACTTGCAGTTGGAATTTGTAGTTGAATGCTTTTGTTATTAAATGTTCATTTCATATCTTTGTTGATGTTGTAATTACAAGGGAAATCTTAAGATCAGATGCTGCTTTTTTGGGAAAATAAAGCAATGACAGCTAGGAATGTAAAAGCTACTTAAAATAGTTAACTAGCTAAATGTTGTGTTTAATTGGTTAGCTACCAGCTGTGGGTGCTGGGTGGGGGCTGCTTTGGCCTGCTGTGTCATGGCTGCAGGCGGTGGGGCCTCCTCCGGGGCCCACTGTCTGAAAGCTCCTCCAGCCCCACCAGCCCACTGTGGCCTAGGTCCTGTTGGCTGTGGAGGTTAAGGGGGGAGCTAATGCTTATAGGGTAACAAGTTAATCATTTAACCTTTTACATCCTGAATGACAGCTCAAGGAATTGATTTGCAATGCAGATATATGCAAGACATTTACTTGGAATTTTGCTGTCATGAAAATGTTTGAGTGCCTTTTTTTATGAGGTTGAATCTGACCTGATGAAGTCTGCATTAAACTGAGTATGCACATAAATTCATTTAAATAATTAAAGTAAATGAGATGTATGTAAACTGGGCAAACAGATTTTCTTCCTTTTTATATTCTTAGCAATACTAGTTCTTCTTTGACTGCTCATGTCCATTCATACTAGATGTGTGCACACTGCATGCATTGTTGCTAGAGATTTTCCCTTTGTGGTGACTGTTGGGCTAGCTCTACTGCCTTCTGGAATCATGTATATGTGCTGGTATAAGGGCCCTGCCAGCCCTGCACCCACTCAAATCCTTCTTATCACATGTGACAATTGCTAGAATGACCTTTTCTTGTTCTGGCAAGATTTTTTTCCCTGGTGATTTCATACTTTTTTAATTTGTAAGGTTAATAGTTTGGCATATATAATTTTTGCCAATTCTGACTATATGTAGTGTATTACAGTTCCTATTGTCAAAGGACTTTTTGCCAGGGGCCAGGCATGCCCGGTCTTTGGGCTGCATGCCTTGTGCTGTGAATGACCTGCACTTGCGTTTCTTAAAGTGGTTGGGAAAAACTCATATGAAAGACAATGCAAAATATTTTGGGACTTCAGGCCTGCTACTTAGAAGGATTGGGACATGAAGCTGAAGGTTATCCTAATAGAAATTGCCCTCAGACCTCACTGAGATGAGCTGCTCTAGTTGGTGTGAAGCTCTTTCCCAGCATCATACTTTTCCTGGCATCGGTCTCTATCCCCAGTGTTCAGGAAGAACAAAAAGCACCATAGTGAGAGAGGATTCTCGCCAGTGCAGAAAAGAGACAAGTAGGGAGAGGAGATAAGACCTGCCATGGGTTTTTCTTCTACCCCTGTATCCACATAGGCACAGGCAACTCTGCCAGTGATGTTGAATCCAGTGCAGAGTGCTCCACTTACATGAGGCAGCCACTATGGTTCCAGAGCCACCAGTCTCTTAATATATTTAAAAGGCAGAGGTGCAGCATCTGGGACTGGGTGCAAGCCGGGACAGCGAGCTGGCCCTGCCCTGGGAGCAACTGGGCAGCCATAAATGCGGCCCTAGCCCGAACTTCAAACCTTCCCTAGGGCTGGAGCTGTGGCCAGAGCAGGCTGGAAGAGTTGGAGCCAGGGCCGCAGTGCGGCTGCTCCCAGGCTGGGGCCACATAGTGGAGTGCTGCCCCGTGTGCTGGGGCTGCGGTGAAGCTGCTCCTGAGGCCAGGGCCACGGCTATTTTTAGTAGTGCAGCCCGGGCCCCAGGAGCAGCTGTACTGTGGCCCCAGCCCTGGCACATGGAGCAGCCTCCTCCTGGGAGCAGTTGGTGACAGGGCTGCGGCCGCATGGCAGCTGCTGGGGTTGGGGCTGCGGAGTGGCTGCTCCTGGGACTGGGTATACGGTACTAAAAATAGCACCCCATCCCCAGGAGCAGCTGCAGTGCGGCCATGACTCCAGCCCAGGCACACAGGGCAGCCTCCCACTATGTGGCCCCGTCCCGGGAGCAGCTGGGGATGGGGATGTAGTGCAGGTTCTCCTTGGGGAGGGGATGCAGTGTTGTTTGTAGTACTGTCTCTCTAGCTCCAGCCCCGGCGCACAAGGCAGCTGCTTGCTACGCAGCTGGAGCTGTGGCCAGGGCCATGTGATGGCTGGGGCTGGGGCTGGGGTTGGGGCTGCTCCTGGTGCCGGGGCTGGGGCTGCTCCTGGTGCCGGGGCTGGAGCCAGGCTGAGGTGTGGCTGCTCTTGGGCAGTGTTCCCTCTAAGCTGTGTGGCAACACAACTTCACAGGTGATTAATCAGCGCCATCCAGTCAGTCAGCTCTGTGCATGGATACCTGAGCCTCTGACTAGGCAACACTGATTAATCAATCACCTGTGAAATTGTGCTGCCATGCAGCTTAGAGGGAACACTTCTCCTGCAGCCAGGGGCCCCTGTATCCCAGTTATCCCTCTTTCCCCCCCATCATTGCCACCTGGCTCTGAGCCCCTTGCCCCCTTCCGCCCCCTGCTGGCTTCCCCCTCAGGCTGTCCACATGTCACTGCCCCATTCCCAGCACCCCACTCCCTACAAATCCTGGGCACTGGCAGCAGCTTTCCTCTGCCCCAGGTGGGGACTTGCAGCTAGCCCCACAGGCTACATCTATGCTGCAATGCTATTTTGGGTACCAGATTATCCCAAAATACCTATCCCACGTCTTCTCAGCAAGCCTGTTATTTCAGGCTTGTTATTCTGATGCCCCTGCAAGGAGAAAGGGACTAGTGATTTATTTTGAAATTTGGCGCAGTGTAGACACCATGGAAATAAGATATACAATTTGCATAGCTCAAATTGTGTATCTTATTTCAAATTACGGTGCAGTGTGGATGCACCCACAGGAAGCAGCGCTTCTTAAAGTGGGGCGAGACAGGTCTCACCTTCTCCCCATGAGTTGTGGGGGGTGCTGCCTGGGAGCAGGGCTCAGAGTCCCAGCAAGGGGAGCCAGGCCAGAGTCTCTATGCTGGGAGAGTCTCTCAGGGATCAGTGCCACTGGCGAGTGCCACAGTGGCACACATCCAAACAAGTGCACATGACCTCAACTTTGGTGCACAAGACAAAACTCACTCCGCTCATGGATGGAAAATCTTAGAGGGAACACTGGCCAGCAGCACCCCTTACATTAGCATGTGTTTAACTCCAGAAGGCACTAGAGCCAGCACAATGAATATCAGCAAGGGAAATTTTTCCAACAGCAGTGCATTCATGGAATGGTAGCGAGCAACACTTCTCAAAGAACAACTCTGAAAGATTAGTAACCATTTTTCCAGAGTCTACGCTGACTTTTTTTCTCTTGCGCACACAACTTGTTTTTCTGCATAATGTATGATTATTCTCATTTAAATGGAATGTTAAAGATGCATTTATCAATAGGCAATATTTTAGCCAAACTTGACCCATCCATTCAGCCGTTATTAAGTTAGAAGCAAGGAGGTTTTTAGATCATATTTCTTGACAGACTTAAATATCAATGAACTGTAGCTTATTTTAAATTTGTTTTTCACATGCCCTAATTTTTTCCTTATAGCGAAGTTTAAGTAACACTGAAGATGAATGTACTCACCTGAAAGAAATGAACGAGCGGACTCAGGAAGAATTAAGAGAATTAGCAAATAAGTACAATGGAGCTGTAAATGAAATTAAAGACCTCTCTGACAAACTAAAGGTAGGGACAGAACTTTAACCTGCAATTGTTAGCAGTGCTATATTGAAAGCACTAAATAAAAACTAGTAATAAAATTCTCATGGCATCTTTTAAAGGGAGTGACACAGTTCTCTTTCAAGCTGGTAAATTACAATATATAGCTGTTTCATGAATCTAAGCATTTTGATTGGTGAAATGTGAAACGGAGGCAGTTCAGCAGTTCTAAAAAGTTCTTTCAACACTAGGGATGTAAAATCCCATTTAATTGGTTAACTGGTTAAAGGTGAAGTTTAATTGGTTAACCAATTAAGGGAGCACCCTCCCTCCACAGGCAGTGGCTGCTCCAGCCTGGCTGGAGCAGTCCTTTCGTGTCCCCCACAGCAGACGGGCTGCTCTGGATGCTTGGAGCAGCCCCTGTCCACGGCAGACGCTGAGGGGTTGGAGCAGTCCTCTGCCCACAGCGGACAGAGAGCTCCTCCAGTGCCCATGGGTTAACTAGAACTGGTTAACCTGGGAACGGTGATGCTTACCAGAAAGTTTCATATCACCTATGCTGCCCCCATAAAACTGAGATGTTGGGGTTTTACTATAAAGTTATTTAAAATACAGTGTTCTGGGATGCTTTCTCTTTTATTATGAAGCCAAACAAGGTGTGTCTAGCTCAGGAGTGGGCAATAATTTTTAATGGGGGGCACTCCAAGATTTTGGCAAGTGGTCTAGAGCTACATTTCTGTCAAGAGGATGTGGGGTCTGGGACAGAAGTTAGGTGCAGAAGTGAACTTGGGGAAGGGGACTGGGGTGCAGGAAGTGGTGTGCAGTCTGTGAGGGAGTTTGGGTAAAGGAGGGGGTTGTGATCTGGAGCAGAAGCTTGGGGTGCAGGTATGGGTGCAAAAGAGGATTCTACCCTTAGGGGAGGGGCTCTGGGATGGGATGCAGGGTCTGGAAGGGAGTTGTGACCTGTTAGAAGGGGTTGCGACCTGGGGCAGGAGAATGGGGTGCAGGGTCAGGAAGGGGCTCTGGGTGCAGGAGAGGATTCTGGCGTGGGGGAAGAATGTAGGATGGGGTGCACTGTCTGGGAGGGAGTTGTGACCTGGGAGAAAGAGGGAAAGGTAATACAGAGGGTTTGGGTGGTGGCCTGGGCCAGGTGGTTGGTGGGGACGGGAAAAGAGGGTCCATGCCAGAGGCAGGCTCTGGCTGGAAGGGGGAGGGAGGAGGCTTCATTGGCTGCCCCTGCCCCCAGCAAAATTTCTCAGATGATATTGTCCAGAAATTAACCAGTGGGAGCTGAGAGATTTTGCAGGGGGTTGAAGCACATGAAGCCTCCCTCCTCACTCCCCAGTATCCAGAGCATAGAGCAGTCACCTTTAATGTGGCTGCAGCTGCACTGTGTCTAAGGGACCCAGTAAGGCAGCTGTGGGCCAGATCTGTTGGCTTGGCAGGCCAGATGTGGCCCGCTAACCACCTCTTGCCCGCCGCTGGTCTAGATGGACAGAGGCTTCTAGGATACAAATGGTGGAATAAATTGCTGTGGAACGACATTAAAGAAATGAAAATATGTGAGAAAATGTAGCCATATGAAATAAATAAAGTTTCCATGAAATTATTTCTAGAAATGGTTTTGCAGAAAAAGTTTACAGATGGAAATTAAACTTTCTTTATTGGAGTGGCTAAAAAGAGTGTTTCATCTGAACATTCACTCACATGAAAATTAAGTGCATCATTGTCTTCTCTTACATTTGAGCAGGTAGCAGAAGGAAGACAAGAGGAAATCCAGCAGAAGGGGCAGGCAGAGAAAAAGGAATTGCAACATAAAATAAATGAAATGGAAGAGCGAGAACAAGAGCTTCAGGCAAAAATAGAAGCCTTGCAAGCAGATAATGATTTCACCAATGAACGGCTAACTGCTTTACAAGGTCAGTCAGCTAGTAAAAAAAAACTTTTATTATATCTCTTTTTCTTTTAATCTGTGAAATATCTTTTTCTTGGAATTCTGTTTACAGTACGGTTAGAACACCTTCAAGAGAAAACTCTTAAAGAACACAACAGCTTAGGTAGGTGTGATATTAATGTTCTTTGCTTAAAGCTGGATTTCATCTTTAAATTATTTACTCAGTTATTTATATTACAGCAATGCTTATGATTTAGGTATTTCTGACAGTAAGAAAAAATGATTTAAAATTATGCATTTGGATGTTCTTATTCACTGATCATATTTGTATTTGAATGTTAAAAGTGTAAGAGAGAGAGATTTAACAAAATGCCAGAAGAGGGCACTACTATTTAAAATGTTGATCAAGTTTTACTTTTGTCCATTGCTAGCTTGTGAACTCAAATATATTTTTTAAGAAAATGGGTTTTTATAAAAATATTCGTGTAATGAATACTAGTTTTGAGTGATGGTATTTTTTGACACAGTTGATCAATATGAGACAGGATCTGTCTTGCAAGGAAGATACCATTAAGTTGTATTGTGTGTTCTAACATAGATTATTTGATTTGATTGTTATGTCAATAGTTAGCATAAGGGAGCAGTATGGAAAGCCACTTACAAGTCACATTGCTCTACATAAAATACTTCGCTTGAATAAAGAAATAATACCCTTTCTTAATTGTAGGCATACAAGTTGATGACTTCATACCTAAAATTAATGGGAGCGCAGAAAAAGGTAGTGTATCCTTAATAAAGGCTAACTTTTAAAATTGCTGCTATTTAACTTTAAAAAATTATGTTGGTTTGCTAAGATTGCTTTAATATTTCTTGTTACTTTTTAAAAAATAAATAATGTAGATTGTTAAAAACAAGTATTTTTGGTTAGACTCCAAATCTAGATTTTGAAACGAGGCTTTTCAAAACCTAATGAACCAAATCAGGAAGTTTTATAGTTCAATCTTTTTTTCAGCTGGACTCCCATTTAATTCAGAGGAAGTCTCCCTAAGGTGTCTGCCTATTACATTAGCAGGAATAGTGTTATTTTTAAAAAAAGTATTAGTGTAAATATTTTTGTGCTTGCTTGCTGTCTTAAGATTGTACCCTTCTGCTAGTAAATCAGAATTGGTAAGTAAATAGGATGACTAGAAACTAGTGAATGTTTTCAAAATCTATCTGGAGTGAAATGTATAAGTATACAAACAGAAAACAGTAAAACTCCGATGGTCCGGCACGCCTGATGGTCCGGCACCATCAGGAACCCGGAAGTGTTCCGGGCAGCCGGACCATTGCAGCTGCTCTGCCCCCAGCTTCCCCGATTCAGCCGCTGCTAAAACTGACCAGCGGCTGAATCGGGGAAGCCGGGGGCAGAGCAGCTGGAGTGCTGCCTGGTTGGTCCCGTAGCGCTGCCCCTCGGGGCTGCGGGACCCAACCCGGCAGCACCCCAGCTGGCCCCCATTCAGCCGCTGCCGAAAGTGACCAGCGGCTGACTCCAGGAAGCCTGAGGCAGAGCAGCTCTGCCTCGGGCTTCCTGGAGTCAGCCGCTGGTCACTTTCAGCAGCGGCTGAATGGGGGACACCTGGGACAGAGCAGCTGGGGTGCTGTCGGGTTGGTCTCTCAGTGCCAAGGGTTGGCGCTACCAGACCAACCCGGCAGCGCCCCAGCTGCTCTGTCCCAGGCATCTGGATTCAGCGGCTGTTGAAACTGACCAGCGGCTGACTCCAGGAAGCCCGAGGCAGAGCAGCTCTGCCTCCGGCTTCCTGGAGTCAGCCGCTGATCAGTTTCAGCAGCAGTTGACTTGGGGATACCTGGGGTAGAGCAGCTGAGGTGCTACTGGGTTGGTCCAGTAGCGCCGAGGAGTGGCGCGGTGGGACCAACCCGGCAGCACCCCAGCTGCTCTGCCCCAGGCGTCCCCAAGAGCAGGTGTGGTGCTGCCGGGTTGGTCTCGCTGCGCCAAGGGTCGGCGCTACCGTACCAACCCGGCAGCACTCCAGCTGTTCTGCTGCAGGCGTCCCCGATTCAGCTGCTGCTGAAACTGACCAGCAGCGGCTGAATTGGGGTCGCCTGGGGCAGAGCTGGGCTATCGGAAGGGGAGGCTATGAGGGGTCTGGGGTGGCATCCACCCCCAACCCAGACCCCTCATAGCGCCCCTTCCGATAGTACAGCAAATCTGATAATCCGGCACCCCCTGGGTCCTAAACATGCCGGATTATCGGAAGTTTACGGTAAATGGTAAAAACTAAATGAGATTTTAAAATGCAGTTTTTATCTAAGAAACAGATACAGTAACCTCCTTTCCCCCAAATTAATTTAAACTGATTTTACCTGAGTCCCTTCAAGTTAAATGTTGGTTTTATCTGCTGCACTAAATACTGATCATTTTAAAGCATCATTGCTTTTGATCACTGATTTTATTTAATGAACTGGCACACATTCGTTTAGAAACAATGCATTTTAAAAAATGTTTTTTGTTCAACTCCTATAGTCAAAATGGTTGTTACTGGTAATGCAGTATTTTTCCCTAACTGAATAAGTACTTCTATAGGGCTTAATTTTGGAAGTTTCATTTTGCTTGCTTTAAGTATGTCATAACTTTCAGCATGCAGCCTTATTTTTTGTCAATAAAACCCTCATCATCTTTCAAGCATAAATTCTACCTTTATCATGCTTAAGGTTGCCCCCAGTGCTATTCCGGACAGGGTACTGAAGTTCTACCATTTGTTCCTTTTTATATTTATTGACGTTCTCTTTCTACTAATAGATTTCTTGCTGCCATTAATGCGCTTACTGTAATGCATGGCCTCTGTAAAAATTGATGATACTGTGAATTATCCAGCAGAAAACACCTGTGTAGGGAGTTTGATTCTGACCAGTGTTGGCAGCCTTTAGAAATGCCATATGCCTTTTGAAACAAACTTTTTAAAATACTATAGACTGATCCTTGATTAGATATTTTTTCACCCTAGTTTTTGGCTATATAAATGGAGGCTTCTTCTGAGGTTTGTAGCCATCTTGGAATGTATAAAACAAATGGGGGGAAAACTTGGAATAATACCTAAAACAAGTGAAGTGTGATGAATTTTACTCGTATGCTAAACCCCCCCCCCCCGCCTCTCCCAAGTACCAATTATCTCTCCTAACTCTGGCCTGAATTCCAGACACTTAAATATGATGCACATTATCTCTTACTCCTTGAGTGCTAATGACTGTGTTTCTTTGAGCTACTTCCAAGTCACTGGATTGGCTTGAAATTAATTTTTATATAATTTAGTGTTCTATCTTAGTGTCCAGAATGTCATAACTTTTGGAATTGTAATCTTAGTGACATTTTAATGAATGTCTAAGAAAGTTGGCATTGAAAGGTTATTAATACAAAGACAAGCATGGTTGTTGGGGTCTGACCTTTCCCCAGTGCTCCTTGACTCTCCAACCTAGTCAGAGAATGGTGAGGTCATCCTCTTAAAGAAAATGAATTCCTCTCTGATTTAATGGTTTCCATCCACAGTTTGCTTGCATCATAGACAAAGAACTTGCATCCTGACATTTTCACAACAGCAAGAAGCTACACCAAAGATGGGTCTGTTAGTCCAAGTTGGTTCAAGCCCCAGTGGATAATGTCCCTTATTAATTTAGAGTCACTGTACTGGCTAGGGATGGAATGTAAGCAAATAGTCAACTATTCAATAAACAAAAGCTTTATCGGATAGTAAACTAGTCCCTTGAGTAGTTACTACCCCATGGGTGGCAGTGGAGGTCAGGGGGTAGTGGGAACTGGGTGCAAGCGGGGAATCAGCTGGCCCTGCTTGCACCAGGTCCCTCCTGCTGTGCTTCAGTCTTTTAAATATGTTAAGAGCCTGCCAGCTCTTAATTCATTTAAAAGGCAGAGCCGCAGTGGGATTAGCACCCTGCTACGGCTCCCCCACTTATTGACTAATTGACTAGTTGATGAAAAATCCATCAACCTAGTTGATTAAACTACATTTAACATCCCTGATACTGGTATCCTTGGGGTGAATATTATTGATATTTCCCATTTCCCTAGTCACTCCTGTGGAGATATAGGGATATATGTTGCCCTTCTCCAGTTGCTCTTCCTCTGCTACTTCAGGCAGAAGAATCCTTTTGAGGGGCAGGAGGCCGGGGAAACAGAGCTTACCAAACAAAGATTTCTTTGTCTTCTCCACATGCAGTAGTCATGCTTTCCCCATCGACTGAGGCTGATGTCTCATACTGCCAAGCATCAATGAAGCACTTAGTCAGTTCTCTCCAGATCCTCTTAGAAATAGTCAGGGAGTCGCAACATAAGCTCTTGGATTTTCTCCAAAGGACTCCTTTTACCTGAAGTGCCCAGCCTACTAATGAGGCCCTGTTGGATCCTACCAAATCAGTCTGGCAGATCCCTGTAACTATTCTGCCAATGTTAAACAGGCCAATAAAAGGTATTATGTGCTTGCTTAAGACTTTGCATTTTTGTTCTCCCATCCAGCACCAAACTATCTGGCTGTGGAAGCAGCCAATAAATGTGGCAGACTACATAATGCAAAATCTGCACCATATAATAATGTCCACAGATACATTGGTCTGATCAGCAAAGAGCTGTTTTATTCATGATTCTTCAGTTTACAACCATGAAACTCTGGTGAAGCAGTCGCTCAGGCTATTACTACCAAGGTCATTTGTTAGCTAGAACATCATTATGGGTCTCGTTGAGTGCAATTGACTCTAGCTAGATTAATCTCTGAGGCAATAGTCTGCAACGGGTATCCTGCCTTCAATGGTCTGTATTCCCAATGGAGGCTCAAAATGTGGTTGAGGATCTTCCCTTTCACAATCTCAAATGGTTTGAAGTACTGATGAATAACTGTATGCTTATAGATTTCAGAGCCATGCTGATATACCGTGGGGTTTACAGACCTACAAACAAACAAAAGTTTAGTAGATCCCAAACTAATCAATGATCTCATCTCATTTCCATCTAAGAATTCCAGAGACTGTATGAACCACTCAGGAAGAAATCAAGGTTCCAGAGTCAGAGACCATTTGCTTTGTCTGCACAGGCCCCTGAGCCATCATTATCATCATAGAATCATAGGGCTGGAAGAGACGTCAGGTAGTCATTGAGTCAAGCCCCCCCTTCCCAAATAATCCTGTGAGCGCTAGTTTTGACAGTCTGGTTCAGGGCATGGAAATACCACAACATTGAGCTGCATATACATTCTGTCACCTCCACCCTTTGGAGACTCTTTCTCTTCTTTCTTTCTCTTCTTTCTGCATAGGTGACAATCACATCAGACAAATGCATGCTGAAGGTTATCTTGATGTCCATTTCCCTTCCGTCTCCTGTATTCAGACCCCTTCCCTCATCCTCTTTAGGGACCCCTCTCATAAGTGTCTCTTAAAGCAAGAAATTAATTCACTTCTGCCAAAGGGAAGGGCTTTTGCTCCAGTTATTTCATGGACCTAAAGAAGAACAAACAGACAGTTGAGATTTGATTTTGAATCTAAGACAACTAAAGTTTGTCAAGTCATAAAAATTGAGGATGGTGTCTATCACAGCTACATTTCCATCATTGGAACCAGGGAATTAGTTTTTGCTCCCAAACATGTAAGGTGCCTATTTTCATATCACAGTTCACCCATGCTGCAAACTGTTCCTCTGCTTTTCAGTAGACCACTTCAAGCATTACGTGCTCCCCTTAGTACTGCATCTGCCCCAATGTATACTCAATGGTGGTTCTTCAAGCAGTGTCCCTGTGAGTGCTCCACCTTAAGTGTTTTGGCACCGCAGTGCACTTTGCCGAAAGATTTTACTAGCAGTGGCTTTGACAGCTAGCTCACACATGTGCAAAAGCACTACATGCACTTGTGGCTAATGCGCATGCGTGAGGTACGATCTCCCTAGTTCCTTCTCTGCCTCTGGCACTCTGCAAATTTTTCCTCAGAGAGACAGCTAGTCTTAGTTTTTCTTTTCCTTTACCTAGTCAGCCTTTTTTATTATATTTTTACCATAAACTTTATGATTCTTTAAAAAAAAAAAAAAAAAAAAAAAAAGACAGTGTCTCCCCCTCAGACACGGAGAAAAGCTCTGGCTATGTGCCTCATGCATCCCCTCAAGGGATTTCTCTCTCCTGCACTGAGGAGTTCCTTTTCCTCAGCTTCCTCTCATATATCTGAGAGAGAGATTTTTCTCCGATTTAAAAAAATTTCTCTCAATCTTTTGCGCACCGTTCCCCCAAGCGGGGGCTCTGTTTTAAATGCTGTTTTTCCTCACAGGCTGTCAGTCTCGCTGTCAGACTAGCACTCTCAGTGCATTTATTGTCTGGACAAATACAGTGCAGTTCACTGTCATCAGTGAACATTTGGCATCTGGAGTTAGGAGAGCTAGAGGACTTTCAGTTCAACCAGATCTCCCTGAATCCTAAGCCAGCTCTGCCCCCGCTGGGGCTCCGGACAAGCACTTATCTGGGCAGATTTCACCAACAGCGCCCCGAGGGTCTAAGGACCTGGCCAATGTGCCTAAATATGCTGATAAGCCCAAGCCTGTCACGGCTAAACAGCACCGACACCAAGCAGTGCTGTACATGAAGGCAGCACAAGGCCCAGAGCGCTATTACCGCCTCCAGCACCTGCGCCATCCTCTCTGCTGGCAAAGCCAAAGCATACACCAGCACAGTATTCTTTACCACCTGTGCCTCCTTTTTGCCCTTATATGCCCACAGATTCTGTGCTCTCTTCAGTACCTGCAACATCCTTGTTTGGCACGGATTCCTCCCTACATTCCAAGGGCTTTTCCATGTCTATTCTTGACACTTCCATACCTCTGTTCTTTGGTGAGGAAGATCAGGCTTCCATCATGACCTCCACTTCTCCCAGACACTCTACGCCAAGGCGCAAATTCTCTTGCTCACAATCAGCCTTACCACACTGGCAACCTGCGCATTGGCTACCACCACCTATGCCAATGCCCCTCACATGGCCCTGCTTGGAACCCCATGGCACCTTACAGGGCTCAGCAGCAACACCATCACCATGTTTCCCAGCTCCGGTCCAGGCCTACATCCACTGTGTCCCTTGACATCTCAAGGGACCAAACAGATTTCAATCAGCCACTATGTGATGAGAAATCCATTACTTCTTCTCACCCACTTACATAGATCTCTCCTTCCTCCCCAGGGGACACACTCATGCCTCCACATGGCCTATCTGGGGATGATTTTAAGATCTTCCAAGACTTCTTTAAGACTTTGGCAAACACCTGCCACCGTCACCCAGTGGGCAAGAAGGCGGATAGGAAATATTACATTGCTCCTCAGGGTGCTGAGTTTTTATTCTCTCCCAACTCTGTAGTAATTGAGGCAGTGAATCAGAGGAGCAAGCAAAACATTGCCAAATCTACTTCTCCTGATAAAGAGTGGAAACGTCTGGATATTATGGGCAAACGGTCATACTCCTCCTACAACTACGTATTGCTTATTATACTGCGATGCTGGCAAAATACGCTCATCACATATTTTAGCAAATTACAGAATTTATTCAGTTCCTCCCAGAAGAAAAAATAGAATAAATGAGTGAACATAACGAGCGTCTCTTGATAGCCAGAACATTGCTCTAAGCTGCTTTGGACTCAGCTGACAGCTTCACAAGCCCTGGCCGTCTCTGTGATATGAGCCTTCTGGCTTCATCTCTCTAGTTTCCCAAAGGAGGTCCAGAAGAAGGGTGGAAGACTTTCATGGGCCCAAAGCTATTTGCTAATGGCACAGATGCTTCTTTACACTCCCTCAAAGACTCCAAGGCCACACTTAAAACGCTGGGCATCCAGGCTCCTGCACCGAAACGCGAACAAAATAAACCTTACGTTCAAAGATACAGACCTTCCCTCTTTGGTCATTCTCAAAGACAATACAACCCTAGATCTCATTGCCACTGTGACCAACAAAAAACACATTTTTGCTCAAGGAGGTGAATTGGGAGCTACCATCCTTGTCCCGTGAACATGAGATTGCCTATATGTCATTTCTCCCTATGCCCCTGATGCTGAAGAATAAACACAAGAAAGCCAGAATTGTATTAATTGTCCTTATGTGGCCGAGGCACATATAATAACTTTATCTGGTTCACCTAGCCATCTGTCAGGCAAGTAGAGTTGTGCCCTTTCCCCGTCTTCTTTCCTAGAATGCCAGCCTCACTCTTCATCCCTACCCGAAGATACTGTCTCAAAGCTTGGGTCCTTGATCCTTCTTGACACTAGAGGTTGACTTGTTCTAAGGAGGTATAACCGGTATTACTGAAGAGTAGGACAGATTCCATGAGATACCTCCACAAAAGGAAAAGTTTCAGCCTGAGGTGTGTCCAGAAAAGTTTTCCACCTTTTGATTATTCCCTCTCAATCATACTGTGAATATCTCCTAGAGATAACAGACAGGATTATCCATGAGCTCTATCAGGGTCCACAGCCTTCCACTCAGAGGTGGAGGGATTCCCATTTTGCTACCATTCTACAACTGTAAAGTTTCTGAGAGAATTGGAGAATCTCCCCTCCCTTCCCCCCCCCCCCCCCCAAGTTAAGGAACCCACACTTATTTGGTATTGTAATTTAGTACTTAGATGCTTTATGTGCTCTTACTTTTGAGCCAGTGACTAGCTCTTCCCTTGTTAATTTATGTCTGATAGCCACCTTTCTGGTGACCATCATCTCTGCTTAAAGGGTTAGAGAGCTTAAGATCTCTAGTGGCAAGTACTCCGTTTATAGTATTTTTTTAATGACAAAGCTTCATTACATCAATATCCAAAGTGTCATCTGAGTTTCACATTAACCAAGTTATCCACCTTCTGGTTTTTTTCCTCCAAAGTCCAGAGAGGATGTCATTTTACATACTTTGGTTGTTAGCAGGGCATTAGCCTTTTATATGAACAGAACTAAGTCACTTAAGAAGTCACCCAGACTGTTCATGTTTATTGCAGAAAGCTGCAAAGGTTTGGAGATTTCTACCTGGACGTTTTTGTCTATGGGTATGTCTACACAGCAAAGTTATTTAGAAATAACAGCCGTTATTTCGAAATAACTTGACCAGCGTCTACACAGCCAAACTGCTATTTCGAAATTAAATCAAAATAGCGAAGGGCTTATTTTGAAACTGGTAAACCTCATTCCACGAGGAATAACACCAATTTCGAAATTAGCATTGTGTAGATGCTTATTTTGAAATAGGGGGCCTCTAGCCCTTTCCCAGGGTGACCTGGTGGCTACCCTGGGCACAACCAAGAAAACTCCTCTCCCTCCCCTCCCTCCTCGGAGCCCTTAAAGGAGTAGACTCTGGCCACAGTGCTTGTGCCAGCTCCAAGCCTTCCAGTTCAGAGCCAGCAGTTGCTGCACCTGACCCAGTGGCCCCAGCATGAGCTAGGCAGCCACTGCCAGCTAGCCCTCCACTGCTCCCCAGGACTAGACTGCCAGCTCCCAGGGGCCAGAAAAGGCAGGCGCCTGCCTGGTCCAGTACAGAGATCAGGGACCTAATTCAGGTTTGGGGGGATGCCTCCAACTTCCATGATCTCCGCACTAAATGGAGGAATGCAACTGTCTACAGGCGGGTGGCTGCCAGCCTGGCCACCAAAGGCCACATGTGAACCCAGGAGCAGGTTCGCGTGAAAACAAAGGAGCTGCGGTAGGCACATGCCAGTGCCATAGGGGGGCAGCTCCCAATCCGGGGCAGCTCCAGATCCCTGCCCCTATTTTGATGCCGTGGACTGCATCCTGGGAGGCAGGATGGTTTGTGCCCCCCAGGTGGTCATCGACCCTGGGGCAGAGTTTGCTGCCTCCTGCTGCTCCAGCCCCTGCTGCCTCGCCAGCTATCGCTCCTCCTCCCACTCCTTCTCCCTCTCCTGCTTCTTCCTCCTCATGCCCCCAGGGACGCCGAGGCCCTGCACTCACAGTGCTGGGAGATATTTGGGCTGGTGAGACTCCCAACCCTGAGCTTCTCCTCCCCCTGCCAGCTCCCTCCTCCCAGGTTTCCCCCTCCCTCCTGCCCTCTCCCACCTTCTTTCCCCAGTCTCACGTCAGTTTCATTCCCCCAGCCCCACCCCAGTTTTGTTCAATGAAATGGCTTTGTTGTAATGAACACACATGTCTTTTATTGTACAGCAGGAAGGGGGGTTAGGGGAGGGGTAAGTGGAAGGATGAGAGGGAGCAATGAGGCACAAGCCCCCAGTGGGGCACACCAGGGAGACTGTTACTGCCTGCAGATCATGCTGCCAGGCTCGCAGCAACACATCCAGGAGAAGCACCAGAGTGCCCAGGGGTGGCTCCGGCTCCATACTGCAGAGTGCTGTGGTGTCCTGAGTGAGGGCAACCAGAGCATGCAGAGAAAAAAATGCTTTGCTGTCCCTCAACGAGGTAAGCAAGCAAGCAGGGAAACCTTAGAACCGGCTGTTTGGGGCGGCGGGGAGGTCCCTTTAATTACAGGTCTCAGAGAGCCTCAGGCAGCAGCCACACAAGGCTTGACCTGATGCCCTGCCAGAACCGGTTCTGGCCAGCCTTAAATGCGATTCAGCATCCTGTCAGTGTGGACGCACTATTTCGAAATGCATTTTGTGTCTAGATGCATTATTTCGAAATACGCTATTTTGAAATAACGCTGTAGTGTAGACACATCCTATCATATTTGCTATCGGCATATGGATTCTTCCTAGGGTGTAGGCCTATTCCAAAAGATCTCTATCTACATCTATGGCATTGCTCAGCTATGGTTTTCTGAACATTTGAAAGGCTGCCTATTGCATTTCCACACATACCTTTTTCCAAACATTGTTCAGTGGACCAGTCTTCTAACAAATTTGGCTATTGAAAAGGTTGTGTCATCTTCTGTCATGGACTTGCCCCTAAAACCACCCTTTTCAGCAGGAGGGTACCTCTTGGTAAAGAGGGTGCTCAGAAGGACACTACTGGAAGGAGGGGTTACTCAACTTATGTAGTAATTGGAGTTCTTTGAGATGTGTTGTACTGTGAATGATCCACTATCGGTCCTCCTTTTGCTTTGGTATTTCCTCTGGGGACTCCATGTTGGAGAAGGAACTGCAAGCAGTTTGCCCACACAGCTCTGTATAACCTCAGAGTGGGGCACAAGTAGCATGTACAGACCAAATAGGCACTGCTGCCAGAGATCTCTAATTAAAGGTGCAAAGGCTGTGAGCACATCTGAAATGGAGCACCCATAGGCAGAGACCTCTCAAAGAACTCGAGTTGCTGCACAAGGTAAGGCCTCCTTCTTCCTCTCCCCTCGCTCACATTTTCCATCTTGCTTTGCCCTGTCTCCTGTTACCCACTTCCAACCTGTGTTCATTGTGCCCCCATATTTCCATTCCTTTTTCTGAAATACAAAGAATAATAGAGGCCCCAGCAGAGATCAGGGCCTCATTCCCTGAGGTGCTATTGAAATGTAATAAGATAGACAGCGCCTGACCCAAAGAGCTTACAGTCTAAACAGTAAAGACAATGTGTGGAAATGGAAGTATTGTTATCATGTTTTACATACAGCCTCTCCCCGACTTACGAACTGGTTACGGACCAAGCAATTGGTCGTAACTTGGTTTGTTCAGAAGTCGGACCCCATAGAGTTACACGTGACCGCGCTGTTCGTAAGTGCGTATCGCTTTCGTAACTCGGGTCTACCATTTACAACAGCTTTGGTTGTAAGTCGACCGTTTGCAACTCGGGAACCGGCTGTACGGGGAACTGAGTTTCACATGGACTGTGGTTTGCTCAAGGTGTCTCATACACAGTCTTCGGCAGAGCTTGGAACTGAACCTAGTGCAAGATGTTACATGCAAGACTATTGTGTTTCCAAGACCTCTAATTGTCATGTTGTGTTGTGATGAAACTCCAACCAAAAGAACCCAAGGGGAAATAACTTTTGCCATTTTAAAAAACCAAAACTGGATGTATGCATGGATTTTAAAATTTTTAGGAGGGATTACAAATAATGATTAAAAAAAATTCAGCTCTAAAAGGACTTTTTAAAATAAGGATAAAAGTATTGAAATTAAGAATAAAATATGTAAAAATAATTTTCCATCATGCAAAGATTTAATATCTTTAATTCAGAACTAATTAAATACTAATGGTAGGAACTGCTGGTCTCTTAATGTATGGGGCTGGATACATCAGTAAATTGAATTATAAGAAGGTCTCAAGGACTGCATCATATATTCTAAATTTGTTAAGTATACTTTCTCAACATTTTCTGCATACAGATCTGAAGGACAATCTATATAATTTCTAATCCACACCCCTCCCTCCCCCCAAAAAAATTATTGGCTGTTTCAGCAGAATGTCTTGTCTGCTTGTGTATTAGGTTGACTCATCATAGTGAAATCTGAGAAAAATGCCTAATTAAAATATTCTAATTTATATTTCAGATTTTATAGTTAAATCATTTCTAAGACAAGATATAAACTTAAGTGTTTCTTTCTTTACTAGAGCACTTTCTTTCAAAGAGTGGAGGGGACTGCACTTTCATTCATCAGTTCATAGAGTGCCAGAGTGAGTACAGAGCATTCATCACACTGACTGAAAAATAAAAACAAAAATATCAAATATGTCACTTGAAAAACACATTTTTCAGTACTGCTTAATATTTCTGCAGTAGTGCAAATGCGCTATAAATGTAGAATTATGGCATTATGAACTCCAGCAAAGCTGACTCTTCTTTTGTAAAGTTCTAATCACATTACCTGTGTTTAACACTTATCCACAATTACTTTCTATCAGTAAGAGAGTGCGAGTGCTGCAACCTTTGCCAAATGTGTGTTAAAATTGACTGAATTTTGCAACATTAATGGAAAATAAGGGAAGCTACAAGCCTGACTAATATTGTCAATTAAAACAAATGTTGCAGGCTGCAGCATTCAGATAGGGATGTGGTAATGTACCTGTTGTCTCTTCTCTGTTTTGCATTATGTGTGTCATTTCTGATAATTTTAAGGTTTTAAAATGCAGCTTGTGTTGTTATCAAGTGTGACAGTAGGAAAGAAACTATAAAAGAAAAGACTAGTGTTCTCATGTGGAAATAAAATGTTTTTCTAAAGAAATGGAGCATAAGTGCTTACACTGATCTTTTATGAAGGTAGATAATTTTTGTGCTTGAGGTGAAAAAACTTGCTTTTCAAAGTAAATGGTTTTGAGTGTAATTAGTAGAGCTGCAGGCATGTTGGCATGGAGCAATTGATTAGGGGAAAATTCTATTATTATTTAATTTGTTTTGAGGTGGGACAGGAACAGCAGTTGGGTAGAAACCTGAAAGTGCTATGAAAGCATAGCTGGAAAATAGAACTCTTTTTGATAGCGTGGAGACAAGAACAGTGCTTTTCCCCTCCCCCATTATTCCACTAGGAAGGACTTCACAAAATGTGTTAATTTAAATGGTTAAAGTTACACCTAACTTGTGAATTAATAAACCAAGCTGAGAGAAGTACTCAAACAGAAGTGAGGTGATAACTTTTCGACACTTGACCTTTGTAGTTATGCATGTTGACTGCTGTTCTGTTGCTTAGATTCACTTTTCAAATGAGTCAAGGACACCAAAATCATGAGCCTTAAAACAGATATGTTTTAGGTTTTGAATACTTAAAGTACATTTGAGTCTCACTTTCAAGCTTTTCTCTGTAACTATGAAGCTTAGAAACATACAGGTTGGACCTTCCTGGTCCAGCACCCTCAGGACCTGAGTTTTCTTGGATCTGGAGAGGTCAGTGCTCCTCTGCTGGATGCCCTGCTTCTGAGCTCCTATCTATAGGGGCACCCTGCCCTGCTGCTGACCTGCCACAGTTGCCCACCCGCTGCCTCAGGGTCTCCCAGGGTTCCTGGAGGGTACTGCTTGGCTGTGCTGCCAGTCCCGCTGCCTCAGGGTGTTCTCTGCCAGTCCCGCTGCCTCAGGGGCCACCCGGCTCTGCTGGTCTTGTTGCTGCCGGAGGTTCCCCAGCCAGGGCCGTCCAGCCACTCCGCCCTGCTGGTGGGACTGCCCTGCTGCCGCTGGGGATTCCAGCTACCCACCTCCACCATCCCCACTGCCACCAAGGGTTTCTCAGGGTTCCTGGTCAGGGCCTACCAGTCACAGGCGGTCTAGCTGCAGCCAGGGGTTCCCCAGCTGGGGCCGGAACTCCCTGACCTCTTCCTGGCCCCGTTGATGCCGTCTGGCCCAGCTGGGGTTCCCCAGCTTCTGTGTTTCTGTGAGGCTCTTTGGTCAAGTAACATCCCTAGTGCTGCCGGACTATGGATGTTGCTGCACTAGAGAATCCTGGATTTGGGAGTTTCAACTTATATTCAAAATGAAGGTTGACATCATGATATATTCACAAGAGTACAGGAGTTGGGACTTGAAAATATACACCAAATATTATTACTCATGCTAAAATCACCAGAGGAAGCAACTGGGCCATGATTACTGCTAGTCTACATTACTAGCCACATTATTCTGACTTCTCTGTTTGTTTCCAGTTTTTACAGTTGTCCAGGTTTTTCTTCTTCAAGAAGAGACTGGAGAGCAGTAAAAATTCCTGAAAATAACGAGCTGCCAGTCAAGCTTCCTATACTAGTGCATGTTTGCTACAAAAGAGAAGTAGAATAACCAGTAATATTGTAGCAAAATGCAGGACAATGTAGCACTTTAAAGACTAACAAGATGGTTTATTAGATGATGAGCTTTCGTGGGCCAGACCCACTTCCTCAGATCCTCAGATTATCAGAATAATACAGTAATATTGTATCTGCCAGACACCAGTAGGAGAAAAGGGAATGAGACAGCTTTACATTTATGTTCAGATTAAAAGAGGCTTTTGTGGTGACTGAGCAGCATTTCTAAGGGTACCAAGGAGAACGGAAGCATGTCTACAGTGATGGGGGGGGAAAGGAGTAGCATGTGATAGCAAAGGACAAGCAGGGGGAAAGAAAAACAGAAGATAAAATGAAGAGTATAAGACTGATTTTCTGTTAGAGAGCAGAATACTGTGTTCAGAGGTACTATAATCCATGTAACCAGCTACTGTAGTTGTCAGGGGTGTTATGTGATCAGTAATGGGAGTGAAGTTAGTTGGTGCCATCTCAAATTGGGGATGGGAGAGTTGGCACATAGTTCAGAAGACTCTAATTCACTGAGGAGTTGAAAAGAATTTACTTCAAAATCCCCATTCATTTACAATGGAAATTAGACTTCATTGCCAGGCTTAACATTTGGGCCATGTTACTTGAAAAGTTTTGTGAAACCCTGTTTTGAATGGTCTGGGAAAACAGTAGCTTGATAATTTGTTAATTGCTCCTCATTTATTCCCTCCATTGCTCACAGCTTTTTGCATTAACTGCTGTTTTGCTTCACCATATTTGAGGTAAAATCCTGGTCACTTGGAAGTAAGTGATAAAACTCTCATTGATTTCAGTGAAGCCAGGATTTCACCTTTTCAATCTTTTGTTAGGACTGTGGTGATAGACTGTTTTCATTACATTTAAAGTTTTGTTTACCCTGAAAGATTCTCTGATGCTTTGACTAAGTATTAATAAAATGATAATGCTTTAAGTGTTACTTGTGAGCAATTAAGAAGGGAAAGGGAATTTTAAAACATTGCCTGGATATATGTGGGATTGTTTCCTTAAGCTTCCCACCATCTATACGCAGACTTCATTTCATGTTTTTAGACACGTAGGACTACCGTTTTAAAATCTGTATAACTTCATGCACTGATACTTTGGATAAAAGATATCCATGTTAAATATTTAACATGTTGTTCTGAACTACAGGCAGTCCCCGAGTTACGCGGATCCGACTTGGGTCGGATCCGCACTTACAAAAGGGGCTTTCTCGCCCCGGAGCTCGCAGGCAGCGGGACCGCCCAGAGCGCAGCGGTCCCGCCACCTCGACCTCCGGGGCGAGAAAAGCTACTCCGGGTGCCCCTGGTCTGCTGGGGACCGTCTCCAGCAGACCAGGGACACCCGGAGCGAATCTGGGGAGGCGGAGGGGTCCCGCTCCTCTGAGGCTTTGCTATGGCAAAGCCTCAGAGGCGCGGGGCTCCGCCGCTGCTGCCGCTTTGCTCCGGGTGTCTCTGGTCTGCTGGGGACTGTCTCCAGCAGACCAGGGACACCCGGAGCAAAGCCAGGAAGGCGGAGGGGTCCCGCACCTCTGAGGCTTTGCCAGAGCAAAGCCTCAGAGGCGCGGCACCCTGCTGCTGCGGCTTTGCTTCCCGTGTCCCTGGTCTGCTGGGGGGGGGGAGGTCGCAGCTAGTGCCCCCCCCCCCCCCCAGCAGACCAGGGAGATTTGGAGCAAAGCCCCGGGCCAGTGGTAGAGCAGCTGAGGCGCTGCCGGTTGGTCCCGCAGCACCGTTCCTTGGCGCTACTGGACCAACCCAGCAGCACCCCAGCTGCTCTGCCCCAGGCGTCCCCAAGTCAGCCGCTGCTGAAACTGACCAGTGGCTGACTACAGGAAGCCCCTGTCTGGGGCTTCCTGGAATCAGACGCTGATCAGTTTCAGCAGCAGCTGACTTGGGGATGCCTGGGATTCTTAAGTTGAATCTGTATGTAAGTCAGAACTGGCATCCAGATTCAGCCGCTGTTGAAACTGATCAGTTTCAGCAGCGGCTGAATCTGGACGCCAGTTCCGACTTACATACAGATTCAACTTAAGAACAAACCTACAGTCCCTATCTTGTACGTAACCCGGGGATTGCCTGTAATGGCACCTAAACTGTTTTGAGGAAAAAGACATTATTATTATTATTATTTATTATTTCAGTAGTGCCTACAGGGCCCTATTGTGCTATATGCTGTACAAACACACAGTTTGGGGTGTTAGACACAGCACTAATAATATAAATAAGAAGACAGTCCCTGTCCCAAAGATATTGAAATATAAATTGAAAAGGCAAAGGGTAATTAATTTTAAGCTAGAAAATAAGCAAAAATACCCCTAAAAAGCTCCCAAACAATAGACTCCTTCATACCACATTCATTATCACAAAAAAGCAAACTGACTTTAAAACAAATATTTGCACTTAACTTCTGAAGTGCAGAGTCTCTACATACATCTTAAAAAACTAGAATACTATACCATTATGCCAGCTTCTTCAGGAACATTCACTGGAGATTTTCAATTCTGGCATGGGTAATCAAAAACTTGAACAAATGCATAATTTGTTCACCCAAAAATATGGATACAGTTTGAACCTCTCTAATCTAGAACTCTCCTCCAGAAACATCAGTTGTCCAGAATTATTTTAGTTAGCCATTTTTCATGGGTGTGGCCAAGTTTCCTGCAGTCCTATAAAGTTTGTTTAAAGCCACCAGTACTAGCTCTAAGTATTGAATGCTGTTATCTAGCTCCAATTTACCCCTAAATGTCCTCTAACAGCACAGTAAGCACTGGAAATTTTGGTAATGCTGCTAGACAATATTGACCTCCCATTGTCCAGAAAATTCTCTTGTTAAGAACTGGTCAGGTCCCAAGAGTTCCAAAATAGAGAGGTTTAACCTGTATCATAGAACACTAGAACTGCAAGGGACCTCAAGAAATCATCAAGTCCAGTCCCCTGGCTTCATGGCAGGACCAAGCACTGTCTAGATCATCCCTGATAGAAGTCTATCCAAACTGCTCTTAAATATCTCCAGTAATGGAGATTCCACAGTCTCGCTAGGCAATTTATTCCAGTGTTTAACCACTCTGACGGGAAGTTTTTCCTAATGTCCAACCTAAACTTCCCTTGCTGCAATTTAAGCCCATTGCTTCTTGTCCTGTCATCAGAAGCCAAGGAGAAAAATTCTTCTCCCTCCTCCTTATGACACCCTTTTAGATACTTGAAAACTGCTATCATTCCACCTCTGAGTCTTCTCTTTTCTAAACTAAACAAACCCAGTTCTTTTAGTCTTTCCTTGTAGGTCATGTTCTCTAGATCTTTAATAATTTTTGTTGCTCTTTCTGGACCTTCTCCAATTTTTCCACATCTTTCTTGAAACGTGGTGCCCAAAACTGGACACACAATCCAATTGAAGCCTAATCAGCGCAGAGTAGAGCGAAAGAATGACTTCTCGTGTCTTGCTCACAACACTCCTGTTAATGCATTCCAGAATTTTTTGCTTTTTTTGCAACAGTGTCACACTGTTGACTCATATTTAGCTTGTGGTCGATTATTACCCTAGATCTTTTTCTGTAGTACTCCTTCCTAGACAGACACTTCACATTCTGTTTGCGTGAAACATTATTCCTTCCTAAATTGAGTATTTTGCATTTGTCCTTATTAAACTTTATCCTATTTACCTTTGACCATTTCTCTAGTTTGTCCAGCTCATTTTGAATTATGACCCTATACTCCCAGTTTGGTATAATCTGCAAACTTAATATGCCAGCATCTAAATAAATAATTGATGAAGATATTCAATAGAATCAGTCCCAAAACAGACCCCTGTGGAACTCCAGCCATTACGCCCTTCCAGCATGATTGTGAACCGTTAATAACGACTCTCTGAGAACACTTATCCAGCCAGTTGTGCACCCACTTTGTAGCAGCCCCATCTTGGTTTTTTATAGTTAAGAAGGTCATGTGAGACTATATCAAATGCTTTATAACGTCTAGGCATACCACGTCCGCCACTTCTGCGTTAGCCACAAGACTTATCAAAGAAAGCTATCAGATTGGTTTGACATGATGTGTTCTTTACAAATCCATGCTGGCTGTCATCTTATTATCTTCTAGTTGTTTTCAGATGAATTCCTTAATTACTTGCTCCATTATCTTCCCTGGCACAAAAGTTAAACTGACCGGTTTATAGTTTCCTGAGTTCGTTTTATTTCCGTTTGTATAGATGGGCACTGTATTTGCCCTTTTCCAGTCTTCTGGAATCTCTCCCATCTTCCATGACTTTTCAAAGATGATAGCTAAAGGCTGAGATACCTCCTCTATCAGCTACTTGAGTATTCTAGGAAACATTTCACAAATCCCTGGTGATGTGAAGATGTCTAACTTTTCTAAGTAATATTTAAATTGTTGTTTTTAACTCCTAAATGTACGCTATTTCCACTAGCATTCAGTATATTTAGTTTTTATTCAAATAGTTATACTTATGTCAAAAATAAATAGACAAGAGTACTTTAAATTTTTTTAATAAATCCAGTATCTGCCAGCCTTATTAATGTTGAGTTGTAATTTACTGCGAAACTGTGGACTATGATATTAATCTTAAAATGGCAGTATTTGGTTGTTTTTCTTTTCTTTTTCCCTTTTTCTTTTCTTTCTGTTTGCTCTGTCTTTCTTGCCACTTCCCTATTTGTGGTTCGCAGCTTTCATAGACTTCTTCCAAAACTGACTCTATTCTAGGCTGTTGTACAGATGGAGGTCTCGGACGTCCATTAATATCCAGCCCATGTATCAAGACTTCAGTTTTCTCCCTTTCCTTGTCTTCCACCCACAACCACTGCAAGAGCCATCATAACAGTATAGCTCTCTTGTCTCTGCTGAACATGCTCTTACCAGTGTAGCCTGGTCTTCCTCAAATTGTCTTCATTTGGAGCAACCCCCATATTTTATTTTCTATCAAGCAGTGTTTTACCATTTGTCCATCTCACCATCCTAATTTCCCTGGAGAAGAGCATACTGAAATCTTTTCTAGTGGCTAGTCTGGTCACTCTTTTTTTACATAAGGATGGGTCTAGTTAATTTTATACACTGTACCTTTTTTAAATTATTGGCAACTTCTTGACACAAAGAGCTGGGAGCAGTTCCCTCCATTTGCACCAGAATGCTGAGCATATCGCAGGAGGGCACTATTGGCACCAACCACTGACTTTATGTATTGAAATTCCTATATCATAGGCTTGATTTTACCAATATTCACTCCGAGTCCAGCGTGCTCAAAACTATGTTGTCACATTGCAAAGTTGGCTTGCAGGGTTTTAAAAACTTCTATACATGTCACCAAATCCTGTATATGTATTAGTGTTGTTTATCCAAACAAACATTTCCATTTCCTTTTAACTTGGTTGATACTTCATTGCATCTTGAATCACACAGTAATTAAATTGTAATTCAACTATAAAAATGGGGAAACTTTAACAGCAGCTTTTAATCAATCAATTGTATTCGTTTGTGACATTGGGTTGGCTGAGACAATCATGCTAAAAATCAAATGGTGGCCTCCAAAGCCTGTTTTTAAGTTCATCACCTGCATGTATATGAAAAGTCTATAAATCAGTGTGTGGAGGAAGCATTAAGAATACATTTTTTTTTTCATTGGAATGGTTTAATTTTTTAAAAATCTAGAAAATATACTGCTGAAAGCAATTTGAGTTGACCAGGAAAATAGATCTAGGTCAAAAAAGACTAACTTAAAAAAAATATTTTTTAGAGTCAAAAATCTGCAATACATTTTGCTGCCATAAACTGGCTATTCACCCATCTTCATGTTTTGTTAGTCTATAAAGTGCTACCAGACCATTTGTTGCTTTTTAAGTTTGCCATTGTGAATGTAGTTGTTTTCATCTATAAATCAGGCAGGTGGATAACTAATGTGGATGTAGGATTCTTATGTCCGGTTCCATTTCCAGGGGTGCAGACAGACTTCTCCAGGCGTAGACAAGTCTTGCTGTGCTAGAATAAACTATGGCTGGTGCATATCTGAAAATCCAGTCTTTTTTCCTCATCCTAGCAGAGTTCTGCAACGATATGGTACAAGGCAAGACAAAGGACACTTCCCTTCTTTGCTCTGCTCTGCTTTTCACCTTCTGCCCTCTCTCAAAAAAAACCAGGAGAGAAGATCTGAAAATATCTTGGGCAGGGGATCCAATGTGGGTCACCTGAAATGCACACACAGGCCACCCACCATGGCTTCATACAACTTCTACAGTCTGAATGACCAATGGGAGAAGAAACCAGTTCTGAATTGGGTGACTATCCTGAGATGCAGCAACTTCTCAAAGCACCTCCACCCTATGAATGCACTCAATAAAGTGGCTCACAATTCCATCCTAATGTGGTCAATAACTACTTGCAGCCTTACTTGAAGACCTGTCTGTTCTAGGGTAGAACTAGAAAACTCCTTCAAACTTTCTCTTTACTCTTCTTTTATGTTCAGAGGGATGTGATATACCTTGACTTTAGCTAAGATTTTGATACGGTCTCTCACTGTATTCTTGCCAGCAAGTAAGGAAGTATGCATTGGATAAATGGACTGTAAGGTAATAGAAAACTGGATAAATTGTCAGGCCCAAAAGATCGTGATCAGCAGCTTGATGTCTGGTTGGCAGTTGGTTTCAAGCGGAGTACCCCAAGGATTCGTTCTAGGGCTGGTTTTGTTCAACATCTTAATTAATGACCTGGATCAGGGGATGGATTGCACCCTCTACAAGTTTGCAGATGACACTAAGCTTGGGGGAGAGGTAGATAAGTTGAAGGGTAGGGATGGGGTCCAGAGTGACCTAGACAAATTGGAGGATTGGGCCAAAAGAAATCTGATGAGGTTCAACAAGGACAAGTGCAGAGTCCTGCACTTGGGACGGAGGAATCCCAAGCACTGATACAGGCTAGGGACAGAGTGGCTAAGCAGCAGTTTGGCAGAAAAGGACGGTGATTACAGTGGATGAGAAGCTAGATATGAGTCAACAGTGTACCCTTGTAGCCAAGAAGGCTAAAGGCATAATAGGGTGCATTAGGAGGAGCATTTCCAGCAGATGTAAAGAAATTATTCCTCTTTATTTGACACTGAGACCATATCTGGAGTATTGCATCCAGTTCTGGGTCCCCTTCCCCCACTATAGAAAGGATGTGGACGCATTGGAGAGGGTCCAGCAGAGGGCAACCAAAATGATTAGGGAGCTGGAGCACATGACTTACAAGGAGAGACTGAGGGATTTGGGCTTATTTAGTCTGCACAAGAGAAGAGCAAGAGGGGATTTGATAGCAGCCTTCAACTTCCTGATGGGAGGTTCCAAAGAGGATGGAGAGAGGCTGTTATCAGTAGTGTTGGATGGCAGAACAAGGAGCAGTGGTCTTAAGATATAGTGAAGGAGGTCTAGGTTGGTATTAGGAAAAACTATTTCACTAGGAGTTGGTGAAGTACTGGAATGGGTTACCTAGGGAGGTAAAGGAATCTCCATCCCTAGAGGTTTTTAAGTCCCGGCTTGGCAAAGCCATCGCTAGGATGATTTAGTTAGGGTTGGTCCTGCTTTGGGCAGAGGGTTGGACTCAATGACTGCCTGAGGTTTCTTTCAGTCGTACGCTTCTGTGATTCTATGATACTGGGGACTTAACCTTGAAAGGAGACCTAGAGAAAAAACTACCTCCCCACTCCAGCTTCATAGAAGAGCCATACACATTTTACTTTATTCCTCATTCATCCTCAACCATTCTTGTCTTTCCTTAATGTGTTCAGCACTAGGAAGAAGCATTTTACTGCTGCCTCATATCTGGAGGACGATTACTTCAGACTCTTCGGTGACCATCTTTTCCGTTTTATTGTACCCAGAACAATCTCTACAACTGTTGTTCCCCCTTTAAAAAAAAAATCTATATCTCCCTGCTCCAAAAAACAGAGCAACACAAAAACACAAGGTGTTCCTGAAATGAGAGAGGGGAAAGGAGCTGATGATTCCATAAAATAGTTAGGGACTTTTGCTTTTAGCACCTCTCGTGTTAATTGTCTTTTATTTATTTTTTTACTGCCCATCACTGTATTAAGACTTCCTTGATTTTTGGGGAAGGTGAGGATAAGGCACTTTCTTATTTATGCCTTTGTTACTCATGGAGGCAAAACCTTACACTAAATGCCAACCACTCAAGCCTATTTGAATACATGCTCATCTTCCTACTCTCTTTTTTGTGTAAAATGGCTTTTTCTCATAGTCATTACCGTGGGCACCTGGCCACAAAACTAGAATGGAGTTCTGGATAGACAATAAATTTAGAAATTCCACTTTAAAAAATCTAGTTTTTCTAAAAAGCTACTAAATGCTAATTGTTGTCAGTTTGATTTTTCAGTTATATGTTGTCCAGTTAATCTAATTTTTTATATAATTAAGCCTTCATTAATTACCTGAAGTATTTAAGAATGTTTATTATTAAATAATAAAAGCAAATATTTAACATAATTTCTGCTGTATTCATTGTCCTTTGTGTTATAGTTAAGTTATAATTAATCACATGATAATCTGCTTCATTTTCCATGTCAGAATCAAATTTTTATTCATGCAGGGGTATGAAGTAATACTGTCCTCTTTAAATTTGGTCATGGAATGTGAACGAGATGTGCACAGGGAAATGCTTGCTGAATTTGGACTTGGATGGTAACATTTATTTTGTTTGGCAGACAAGTTCATAGACGAAGGACATCTAACCAAAGTGGAAGAAACAAAGCTTTTGAGAGGTTAGATTTCTGATTCAAATAACTCTGTTTTGAAGCATGTTTTATGTAGTGGATGTGCTTAATATATGTTTCTTGAATGATGCAGTGCTGCCTATTTTGATTCAAACCAACAATTTAATAATTTCTTTGTTGTATATTGGAAATATAAGGTAATTTTTTAACAAGTCCAGCAAGAAGGTAGATGTATTTAGTGCCCACTGGTACATCACTCTCATAATTATTTTAGGGAAAAAATCATAAAGTAAACTTTTCTTTGAGGGATGGAAGGGTGCGAAGGACTGGTCTTGACTGACTTCTCACCTGTGTATTACTCATCCGGAGGTTTTTAAAAGAGGATTCTTTTGCAAGCTTGTTTAAAATCTGTCACTACTAAATACATTTCATATTTGAGTTTTTTCACTGAGCAGAACCAGAAAATGTTAGTCAGTCTTAGGAGATAAGAGGAAAAAGGTGCGGGGTTTTATAAATCTACGAATAAGTTAGCAGTGTTAAAATGAACCCTTATCTTATAAATCGGCATTTTAAAAAAGATAAAATATCAATGTGTGCATTCTTTTAAAGTTTGTCACTTTTTCTTGGTTCATGATTTTTTAAGGAATACTAATATACAATATTTATTTGTGAGCAGCTTAAGTTCCTTAATAATAACAAGCCTCACATTGTAGACACAAAATCAGGACTGCTACAAATGCTTTTAATTTGAGCACAATATTAACATTTTAATGTTTTGTTTTGTTCAGTGAATGTAATAGTACAGTAAGTTCTGACATTTCATTTTTTTCACCCTTTTCATGAATAGTTTTTAATGTATCAGAATATTGATTTCTTCACATTTTCTGCTCATTTATCTGCGTAGATATTATTACGTTAAATATATTTTGGTTATTCAGTATTCCAATGTTATTTTTAGACTTATCCTTATCATCTAGAATTTTATTTCATCTTCTCAGTGCAATTCCATTTTAGCTTGTTACCGAGCTTGTATAAACTCCAGATAACATGCCATGTTTGGCAAAAGAATGCATACAATAAACATAACTGTAATTTAACACTTGCATGCCAGTATTATCTTGCAAAATAGTGAGCTATATTTAGAATTTATTAATACAGTCCAATATTATAAGTATGGTGTCAACAAATTATTTTAAAATAAAGTTCATTTTATTATCTGATGTATTTAAATAGCTCACTTTTATTACTGAAAGTGTAAAAAGATTGAAATGGAAAGAAGAATGTTAGGAAAAAGCTTTGTTTTACCAAATTGTGTTATGTAGTCCTGTTTTTTCTCATTAAAGGGCAGATATTTAAAACATGAGCTTAGTATTTATGAAAGTAAGGGACTAATAAGTGACTTATACTGAATACTTGTACATTTAGCTACTGGACCAGATTTGGATTGTAGTTACATTGAGGTAAACTGAGTAACTGAGGTCAGAATTGGAATACTGAATGAATTTCCTTCTTTCAGTCTGCCACTGCTCCTCCTGAAAATACCCCTATTATTTTTAATGTATGTTTTAGACTTCTCCGTCAAGGACAACTATAAAACTACTGAATGTTGTTGCATTAGACTGAAGCAAACTTTTATAAGAAAGTAGAATGAGACCACCAAAGTTCTTTGTACTTGTTGAATCATGGTTTCTAGAATTGAAATTGGTTCCTTAATGTACCAAACTGCTTAGGGCTTGCCACACATTTACTGACCATGTAGCTGAGCAAGAAGATGACTCTATTGTAATTTGCTGTGTGGACACTGTGACAGTGTCATGGAAGTCCTGGAGCCTTTAGAATTTAATGTTTTCAAGCAGCTATATGCTAATCCACCAAACACCAGGACTTTGTTTCAGTTACTAAGCAGCAAGCTAGTATGTGGTAGATTAGCATCCTGCCTTGTTGCACAATAATTCACCATCTAGGTAAGTCCTTAGTCACTTGGATTTCTGCCATGTCAGATGCTAAATCTGTGCCTGATATCTCGTAAGATCCACTAGTGTCTGACCCTGCTTATGGATCCAGAGCATTTGTGTGTTTTATGTGATGGAATCCATGGTCTAGAACTTGTACCTTTCTTCCTAATTTACATAGAGCACGGTTTCCCAAATGGGGGGGGGGAAGGCAGGGCAGGGCATGAGGCGACCCAGTGCCCCCCATCAATCTCCTCCTCCCCCCAGTTTTGCTGCTGTTTTTGTTTCTCATCCCCAGTAAGTCCCCCCCCCCCACGTCAACAAGTTTTGCTGCTATTTTGGGGAGGGGAGGAGGCGTGAAGGTTTCTCAAAAATCAAAAAGGGGGCGTGATTCTGAAAAGTTTGGGAACCACTGTCATAGAGCAAATACTCATACTTCCTTATATGCATATACAGGCAGTCCCCGGGTTACGTACAAGATAGGGACTGTAGGTTTGTTCTTAAGTTGAATTTGTATGTAAGTCGGAACTGGTGTCCAGATTCAGCCGCTGTTGAAACTGATCAGCGGCTGACTACGGGAAGCCCGAGGCAGAGCTGCTCTGCCCCAGGCTTCCTGGAAGCAGCTGCTGATCAGTTTCAACAGCGGCTGAATCTGGACGCCTGGGACAGAGCAGCTGGGGCGCTGCCGGGTAGGTCCCCGCAGTGCCGCACCTCTGCCCTACTGGACCAACCCGGCAGCACCCCAGCTGCTCTACTCCAGGCGTTCCCAAGTCAGCAGACCAGGGAGACGCGGAGCAAAGCCGCGGAGGACACGGGCGGCGGGACCACGGTGTGTCTCGGCGGTCCCGCCGCCTGCGTCCTCTGCGGCGAGAAAAGCCTGGTCTGCTGGGGGGAGCGGGGGTGCGCACTAGCTGCGCGCCCCCCCCCCCCCCAGAAGACCAGGGAGACACAGGCGGCGGGACCGCCGAGATGCGCCGCGGTCCCGCCGCCCGCGTCCTCCGCGGCTTTGCTCTGCGTCTCCCTGGTCTGCTGCCCCCCTCCCCCCCCCCCCCAGCAGACTAGGGAGACGCGGAGCAGCTTTTCTCTCTGCGGAGGACGCGGGCGAGGGGACCACGGTGCGTCTGGGCAGTCCCGTCGCCCGGGTCCTCCTCGGCAAGAAATGCCCCGTTCGTATGTAGGGATCCGACATAAGTCAGATGCACGTAACTCGGGGGCTGCCTGTATATGGAAATGTCTTGGAGTTAATGCCTGACACAGTTCCAAAGGCAATTTTTATAGACTGGATTATAATTATATGGTACTTTATGATTCTTAAATAGAAGGCACATAAGTGATTTAAAAACATTGCTGAATTAAACCTTTTGCCCCTGTAAGATAGGGAAGTATTATTCTTTTATTTTACATAAAGGAAAAGTTAAATGCTGAGGTTAAGCAGTTTGTCCATGGTAAAATATGAAGTGTGAAACAGAGCAAGGAAATAGCTGCCAGAGCTTATGAACCACTTGTCTTAGGGAAAGGCATATGTTGATGACTACCACCTTCTTTATTAACGTCTATCTATTAACATCTATAGCCTCATATTTGCTATTTACGTTCTGTTATGTCCCACACAACACAATATTATTCCTCTCATGTAATGATGTGGTACAAACTTGCTTACTTTGCCCAGTATGAAAGAGAAAAGTATATTCTGTTAAACTCTGTGTCTTTCCCTTTAGTCACTTGTCTGTTTTCCAGATGAAGTGCTTCAGTTTCTGTTGAATTTGTTTTTTTTCTTTTCAGTTCCATAGAGTCATTGTGTGACGAGATATAGCAAGCTTACGGTGTCTGATAAATTTTTTTTTACATAATTTGATATGCCAGTATTCATAGTTTCTTATTAGGGATGTGAATGGGTAACCAGGCGATGTTCACTGGTTAATGGTTAATCAGTGGCCAAGAGCAGGCCTCTGCCCTAGGCTTTTCACAGGTGGAGAGCTGCCCCAGTACTGGAGCTAGGAACTGGTGGCAGCCCTGGGGCTGGGGTCGGGAGCTGGTGGCAGCTCAGTGGTCTGGGGGCTGCTCCAGCTGGTCTGGAACAGTCTCCTGCTTGGGTTCTTCCTTAGTCGGTTAACCGATTAAAAGGTTTGGTTAACCTACTGTTTAACCGGTTGACTGATGAATAAAGATTTTACATCCCTATTTCCCATGTAGTTATTTGTCTCTAACTGCATGTCTTTTCTTCTCTCTTCTGCCAGATGTTTTTTTTTGGGGGGGAGGGGGGAGGTTGTATATTAAATAGCAGATGGAGAGGATTTGTGGTGACACTGCTTCATGTTGATATGGTAGGAAAGATTGTATACTAGGAGCATTGTAATAACTATCTATCTAAATCCCTCATTACCTGGCACTTGTGCCCAAAGAGAAGGGTCCACCAATTTGGGGGTAGACAACAGTGCTGTCCAAACAAGTCAGAGTGCAATGGCTGAATAATAATTTATTATATGTGTCCTCAAGTGCATGACTCATAACTCCTCTTTTTGTCTACAGTCTTTTTCTGTGTGCATCCGTCTAAGCTAAATTGTAGTTCAGAAATAAAATTAAGCTATTATAGGCACATAAAATAAACCTGGCCTTGTTGAGTGAAGCAGACTGTTGCATGGGAAAAGGCTGAATTATATAATGAAGTACACTTCCCGTTTTCCCTCTATATGAGGCCCCTAGATCTAGCCAAAAAACTGCTTCAATGGCTGCACTAAACTTCATGTAACTATCTCCTAGACAGAATATAAAAGGCTAATCTGTAAGCCTTTTAGAGGTGCTTTTGTGCAAGTATGTAGACCATTTCCTATTAACATAACCTATATTTAAAGCTTCTTTTAGAAAAACTGGTTAAAATACTGATGATTCATGTTAAGAATAATTTTGATTCATAGTTCAATTCAAATTTATATTACAATACAGTGAACTTAGGCATCTGTTACTGTTATTTTACTTACGCAAAACACTTCAAAATCAAATTTTGTTCTCGGCAGCATATTCTTTCCATCATGATACAATATCTGTACTGTTCTGGAAACATTGCTGCTGTTTTTTCTGATTTGTTCCCGGAAAGACTGAACAAAGCAACCAGCTTTTACACTGGGTTCCAACTGGCAAAAGTACAGCATTAAACAAAAGACCAGGCTATCTAGGAGGCAGTTACCATCTCATATTAGACTGTAACATTAGATATATGATCCTACGGATGTTAAATGAATTTTGGAGTGGGATTAGACACAAGGTAAACACTGGCTTTTATTAAAGCACGAGTGTTTTCTATGGCTTTTCCTTCTCGCTTAGTATAAATTCTAGATCTACTACAAGATGCTGCTTTTAGTGCACAACTGAAGAAAAATGTTACACTCACCCATTTGAATTCAAATTCTCCTTCTCTCTTACAGAAAACCAAGCAAGAGCAAAAGAATCTGATTTGTCAGATACTCTTAGTCCAAGCAAGGAGAAAAGCAGTGACGACACTACAGGTAAATTTGGGTGTAAATTTCTGCAAAATAGCTTTGGTGTTAAGTATATATAATACTATTAAAATCTAGAACACAAGCTATATTTCATATTTAGCTCAGCTGAATAAAATGTGTTTGAAAAACAGCAAAATACTATATCCAATATCTTATTACCAGTTTAGGGGGAAGAGAGGACAGTAGAGGTTTCTCTTATCTGTTTGTTGACTCTTGTCTACCCGCAATTTAACCTTCTTGTTTCAGATGCCCAAATGGATGAACAAGATCTAAATGAACCTATTGCTAAAGTATCTCTTTTGAAAGGTAAACACATTTACTTATTTTTTAACTTCAAGATGTGGTATGATAGATTTATGTTCTGAATAATACTTGCATATTTTCTTCTAGGACTCTTTTTTTTTTTTTCCTGTCAGATGAATATTTGTAATTGTGAGAAGTGCTCAGGTTAAAACAGCTTAATTTACGATATCAAGGAAGTATAATTGAAAAGAAATTGTAATTCATTCATCTGAAATAAAATAATATAACAAAGTGTTAGTATAGAGATAACTGACATTTTAAATTAGAGTACTCTTTTTTTCCAATTCACACCAGTGCTGCAAAAAAAATCTTCATGTGCAACTTAAAGCACGAGTCAAGAAAATAATAGGTTCTCTTTGTTCTCAGTTTCAAGGTTAATAATTAGTGTCTCTCTTCTGGTCATTTTTACCCATTTTAATGATTGCTGTGTATCATCTGTGTAATTCGTTTCCCCCAGTGATGAAAAAACTCATTAGTTTACAATTTTGTGTTTTTTATATTTAAAGAACTGTTAAATCTTCAATTATGAATATGTTAATGGTTTATCATAGATGTCATATCAGATTTTCAGGTTTTGCTGAACAAAACAGCTTATGTTGGGTACATTAACTTTGACCATTGAAATTAGAAAATCAGATTGCTCTGCAGGAGACCTTCATATTGCAGTCATACCTAAAAAGTGTATCTAACTGCAAACTTGCCATGTTCAGCAAATTAATGTTTTAAAAAATAGCTCAAGTACAAGGGATGAAATATGATTAATATGCCATTATATTTAACATGTTGAAAAGGTAATCTTTTGCTTCATTTCTGTAATTGTAGACTTTTTTCTTATCATTAGCAATGAAATGATTCTTTAGTTGGGTTACAAATGAAACACTACTGACTTTTTGTTTGCTCACAAACTTGGAAATCATAGAGCAGGGCTACTCAACACGCAGCCCACGGCCCATTTATTTGTGGCCTACGGTGTGGTTTGGGTTTACGTGGGGCTCAACACACAGCCTGCAGGTGGGATCCTTTGAACACAGCCTCCACTGGGAACACGCTTCAGAATAGCAAGGTGTCTCCCAGGTGGGGTGAGCATTGAAAGACGCAAGCAGATAGGTACAGGGTGTCTGCATTTCTAGCCCCCAGGGCGGAGATGTCGGGAGCACTGAGGCATTGTGGCAAGTGCTGGCTGTTTAGCCTTGTAGGCAGATCCTGAAAGGTGCTGACTGGTTCATACTGGCCATGTTTGGGTCCAGAGCTGTGGCTTAAGGTTTAATCTTTGTATTCATGCCCATCAGTGTGAAAGAAGCTACTTGCATATATTTGCATTTGTATTTGTATGTACATGCAACTACACTTAAGTTGTAGCCCTCGGCATGTGCTGAGAGTATCATTGTGGCCCCTGGGACTTCCAAAATTCAGTAGCCCTGCCATAGAGAATCAGAAAGGCTAATATACAATCTCTTCGTTAGTTGTATGTATTTTCCCAACTTTTTGCTGGAAAAGATGAGATTTTTTTTTGTAATTGAAGTACTTCAGAGCAATTACAAAATGTTCAGTAAAATAGTTAACAAAAATGTAATAAGAAAAGAGCTTATTTTGCCAGATTAGTGTCTGGTGAAACAATTTAAGAATTCAGGCATTTGGACACTTGAATATGTGACATACCAGTATGTTTGGTAAATTTAATTAATGTTGCTAATGGGAATGTAGATATATGCACTGACTTAATCTGCCAATAGATAAAATTGTTAGAGTAAGACTCAGTTGGCTAAGCTACACTTTAGTAGAGCCATGGGAAGACAAAAGCGCTTGTGACCTAGAACCTGCACATAGGGCTTCTAGGGACATGGAGAAGTGTCAGATGGAAAACTAGTGTTCTGGAAGTTACTGAAATTCATGGAATAAGAGGTTGGTGGGATATTTAATTCTGCTTTTATTATTTGCATATGTGTTTTCTGTCATTAAACTTCAAATTTATTAACACTCATTCTACATTATACAAGCCAAAGTGTGTGTTGGCGGGGCGGATTTGTAATATTTTTGAGCGTTTGCCAGACTGTGTTTTGTTGATGAGGTAATGTATTTGTCAACCACTAAGAGAGTTATTGAAAAAAACCTTTTAAAGACAGGTTAAGTCTGTCAGTGGCTGATATTTACAAAGAAAAGTTGCAGAATTAAAAATAGGTATCCAGGTCTGACGCACGCACCACCAGGAAGCGATCAAGACAGTCAGCACTGATAGTTCTTATCAACTTCCTATTGTTTCTTTACATTGAAAATGATGCGTTCATTTGTTACTTAAATAGTGTTTGCATACTCAATTTTTCAGGGATTTGACAAAAACTTGTGTTTTTAATCTAATTTATTTGATTTCAGTTGAACAATGTTTTTCCCCCAAAGGGAGGCTTGCTGTTGGATAAGGGTCCTTCAAGAACCCAGGAAGTGAGCTGGATGTCTCAAACATGAGAGCTGTGCGACTGTCTTACTACTTGTAATTTGCTTTCATAGAGTCTAGCTTTTATAGGAACATGTGGATACGGGACAACTAAAAGGCAGAGCCTAACCAGAGTTTTGTGCATAGCTAAGTATACCAAGATCACTTCTGTAAATACAGACCTTTAGATGAAGTTCTCTTGGTGCCTTTTTCCGTCAGATTTGGAAATGTTTGTTGGATCCAGATTTTATTTTTCCTGTAAAGACTTTATAGGGCCTTAAAACTTATTTGATAGCAGATTTTGACATTAGACAGGTAATTTCAATTTTGTGGAAAATGTTTCCAAGTTGTGTATGTCAGACCATCATATGATATGCCTCACATGTTTGTGGGGTGGATGTTCTTCCTAGGTTTGTGAGCCATATTCAGACTTCTGTCCTTGAACTTGTTTGGAGGGAGAACAAAGGTTCCATGCTTGGCACAAATTGTACTAACTTTACACAGTGATTCTAATACTATCTGTGGAGACAAAATAGAAGAAATCCTTGATATTTAACTTATTCTTTCAGTGCACTGATACATTAATATGGAGCACATGTTTTAAGGTTGGTGCCAACACTGGTGCCTTCTGTGCTCTAGAGTTCTGATTGTCTTAGAGGCACAACATAATCCTGAGAACTTGTCCTGAAGCTATTTTGAATGTTGCCCATTGCATCTTTTTCTGTTTTCATATATAGCAGTGGTCACCAACCAGTAGATTGAGATCCACTGGTAGATCTTGGAGCCTCTGACAAGTGATCCTGACTGGTTTGGCGAGGAAGCTTATCAAGCACTAGCACTTTCAGTTGCCCCTGTACCCACTGTCATGCTGCTTGTGTCCTCTGCCTTGGAACTGCCCCCTGGGAGCATCCTGCTTGCTCTGCAGGGTCTGAGAGGGAGAAAGGCAGGGTAGGGGGTCTCCACATGTTGACTTTGCCTACAGACACCACTCCTGCAGCTCCCATTGATCAATAAAAGAGAACGGTAGTCGGTAGAAGATGTGGTTTCAGTGCCTGTAGATGAGGGGCTGCACATGGCACACTTGTATATATGTTTCTCTTTTCTGCTATTTGAGTATGCAATAAAATTTAAGTTGAAAAACTTTGTATTTTATTTTGAACAAATATGAATATTTCTAATCCCTAACGTCTTTTATTCGTGCTCTTTTATAAATAATTAAAAAACTTTGAGCTGGGGAAAAACAGATTTGAAAAGTTGTCCTGTAATGCATATATTATACTTACCATTATTTAAGCTAAAAATATATCTTTAGACATGATCTCAGATAAAAGTAACCTTTAATATTTTCACAGTGAAGCTAGGGGTTTTTTAAAGACTAAACTTGGGTTGATTTTCAGTTGGGTCTAACATTTGATTTTCTTGTTGACTTCAAATGGCTTGCTAAGCGCTTATGTAAAATCAGGGTTCTTTCATATAGGTGCCTAGGTTTATACACTCAAGTTGAAAAATATTAGCTCACGTACCGTATGGCATGATAAATCATGTGTTTTACATAGTATTATCATTGCTGAAATGACATACAGGCAGTCCCCGGGTTACGTACAAGATAGGGACTGTAGGTTTGTTCTTAAGTTGAATCTGTATGTAAGTCGGAACTGGCGTCAGCCGCTGCTGAAACTGATCAGTTTCAACCGCGGCTGAATCTGGACACCAGTTCTGACTTACATACAGATTCAACTTAAGAAACCCAGGCGTCCCCAAGTCAGCTGCTGCTGAAACTGATCAGCGGCTGATTCCAGGAAGCCTGGGGCAGAGCAACTCTGCCTCGGGCTTCCTGTAGTCAGCCGCTGGTCAGTTTCAGCAGCGGCTGACTTGGGGACGCCTGGGGCAGAGCAGCTGGGGTGCTGCTGGGTTGCTCCAGTAGCGCAGCTCCTCGGCGCTACTGGAGCAACCCGGCAGCCCCCAGCTGCTCTACCCCAGGGATAGGCAAGAAAAGCCTGGTCTGCTGGGGGGGGGGGGGCACTAGCTGCACCCCCTGCCCCCAGCAGACCAGGGAGACGGGGGTGGTGGGACCGCCCAAGTCCTCCACGGCTTTGCTCCATCTCCCTGGACTGCTGACCTGGGAGACGCGGAGTAAAGCTGCAGAGTATGTGGGCAGCGGGACAGTCCAGGCGCGCCGTGGCTGTCCCGCTGCTGGCATGCTCCGAGGCTTTGCTCCCCGTCTTCCTGCAGACCAGGGAGACGGGGAGCAAAGCCTTTGAGCATGCCCGCAGGGGGACAGCCCAGGTGCGCCGTGGCTGTCCCACTGCGGGCGTGCTCCGAGGCTTTGCTCCCCGTCTTCCTGCAGACCAGGGAGACGGGGAGCAAAGCCTTGGAGCATGCCTGCAGCGGTCCGCCGCCCCCGTCCTCCGGGATGAGAAAAGCTGCTCCCCGTCTCCCTGGTCTGTTGTTCGGGAGATGGGGAGCAAAACCTTGGAGCACGCCCGCAGCGGGACAGCCTGGGCGCGCTTGAGTTGTCCCAGGCTGTCCTGCTGCGGGCGTGCTCCAAGGTTTTGCTCCCCGTCTCCCTGCAGACCAGGGAGACGGGGAGCAGCTTTTCTCATCCCGGAGGACGGGGGCGGCGGACCGCGGCGCATCTGGGCGTCCCGCCGCTCCCGTCCTCCGGGGCGAGAAAAGCCCCGTTCGTAACTGCGGATCCGACATAAGTCGGATCCACGTAACTCAGGGACTGCCTGTACTGTATCCTTTGTGCTAGCAACATGTAAAGTTGACTTTTACAGAAACAGTGTCCGTTCTTTATACTCTATAAATTATTTTACATGCACAAAAAGAATATTAATAATGAAATTTAAGCAGTATTAAGGCTTCTTGAATATAATCTTGAAATATGCTAACTCTATACAATTTTTAAAAAAATAACATTTCATAAAGTGTTATGTAAACTGGGATTCCTTGTATATGTTGCAGGGTTTGGGGATTTTTGTTTGTTAGTTTTGTTTTTTGCATTTAACTATGTTTTTTTTAACTTTCATTTCCTCAAGATTAAATCAAACTGCTAAATAAATTAATCTTTTTTGCTAACTTCTACCTAACCCCATGATAACTATCATGGCTAATGTTGCATGATTAAAGCCAAAAACATTGCCTGTCTTCATATGGAAGTATGAATAAAGTTCTTATGCAAACTTATGCTTTAAAATAAAAATGTTCTTTTATCAGATGACTTGCAGGGTGCACAATCAGAAACAGAGCCTAAACAAGAAATTCAGCAGCTGCATAAGGAATTGATTGAAGCCCAAGAGCTAGCTAGAACAAGTAAACAAAAATGCTTTGAACTTCAAGGTGAGATAGAGATGAATAAAATTTGAATGACTGTCCTGCAGAATCAAATTTAAGTACAAATCTGAGTAATTGTCAATAAGTAAATATATCAGTTAATCCTAAAAGGTGGTGCTGCTTAAACCAATTTTATCTATTACAGTAAATAATTGTTTGCAGAATATGCAGTTTTACTGCCCATATGTAGAAAAATGGTATCTTTAACCTGCCGGTGTCCCTAGCTTATAAGTAATCTTTTATACAAAACCTAAATTTGGGGCATAAATTGACCTGATTGTCTTTTTCACACTATCACACCTCAAGTTAGCTAATGAAATGCAAAATAAATACACATTTATATATGTGTATTCTTAGATTCATCTATTTAAATGGGATGATAAAGGAAGTTAAATGAGTTCAGCAGTAGCTAGATCATTTTTTAGAGTTGCCATTGATATACCCTGTTATAATCGTATCAGTGTACACAGCGTAAGTGTTGGTTCACTTCTGCGGAAATAAGCTCAAACATATTGTAATCAATTTTGTTTGGGGAAATCTCTACTAATTTCTTTTATATATGCTTCCCCCTCGTACACAGTACCGTTGCATTTCTAAGACAAAATGACTGGCAATATTAATTATTCACAACTTAGAATTAATTCTACTACTACCAAAATCATTTTAAAGTATTAATTTGTATTAATCTACTTATATTTGTATTATTAACTTGGATGCATTGTTGAGATCTGGTTATTTTAATCTTCAAACTAAATTTTTGGGGAAATAATCTGACTTTGAGATTAATTTTGAAATTATTAAGCTATACAGCTGAATGTTTTATTCATTTTTAACTAATTGCAACTTTGGCACATTTCCACTTTCATTTATAGCACTATTGGAAGAAGAGAGAAAAGCATACCGGCTGCAGGTTGAGGAGTCCACCAAGCAAATACAGTTTCTGCAAGGTGTGAAAATTATTTTTTCTTTTTTCCTTTTGTTTTTTTATCTTGGGTACAAAAGAAAATACTTCACTCACATTACGTACCGTTGGATAACATTTGTAAGAGGAAATAAAAATTTATAAGTAAATCTTAGTCTAACTTCTCTTGAGTGCAGCTGAGAATTGAACGGTGTAAATGTATGCTTCTCAATGATTCATACATTTCTGGTTCATGGTACTTTCTAGGTTTTAGCAGGAGATAATCATCCTCACCTGTCCCCTTCCCTTTCTCTCTCCCTCACCTTTGGATTCTCTAAAAAGGTCTGCTGTGCTATTTTATGTTGTCTTTTGACAGGCAATCTGAATTTGACAGAGATGCTGAATTCTTACAGTGATTTAGGTTTTATGCCTTGGTTAGCTTCTTCCCCATACTAGTAAAATTTCCCTTTAAATGTACTTGTGTCCATTCCAAAGCAATTTTCAGTATCAGAATCTGAAATAAAAAAAATGTAGTGGAACCACTGCCAATACTTTTGTGAAAGAATGGCATTGCTAGCTGTTTCCGCCTTAGGTAAATAAGCGAACCATAAAGTTTCCCAGCCCAAAACAGAAAAAGAAAAAAAGAATCCAATGCTTACATGACTTTAACATTCACATTTGTAGGTCTGGAAGTGACTATCACCAAGATAAGGAAGAAAAACTTCTCTAACTTCTCTTGTTGCCTTGTACATTAAGGCTGTGTCTACACTGGCATGAATTTCCGGAAATGCTTAAAACGGAATACTATTCCATTTTCAGTTTTTCCAGAAAAGGAGCGTCTACATTGGCAGGCACTTTTCCGGAAAAGACTACTGGGCTGTCTACACTGACCCTTTTCCAGAACAGTGTTCTGGAATAAGGACTTATGCCCGAGCGGGAGCAGAATAGTTTTTCCAGAATAGCGGCTGATTTTGTACAGTAGAGCATCGTTGCTTTTCCGGAAATTCAAGGGCCAGTGTAGACAGCTCGCAGCTTATTGCGGAAAAGCGGCTGATTTTCCGGAATAAGTGGCCCAGTGTAGACACAGCCTAAAAGTGTATACACTTGGACTGTGGTTGAGATGGATATAGGAGACAGACTTCTTGAGAGTCTCTGGATTAGGTTAAAAGGGGTTTAAAAAAAAGTGTGATGTCATGCTAGGGGTCTACTACAGACCACTGCTCAGGCAGAAGAGGTGGATGAGGCTTTTTAAAAACAACTAACAAAATAATCCAAAGCACAGGATTTGTGGTGATGGGGGACTTCAGCTATCCAGACATATTTTGGGAAACTAACACAGCACAGCGCAGATTGTCCAACAAGTTCTTTGACTGTTTTGGAGACAGTTTTTTATTTCAGAAGTTTGAGAAAGCTTCTGAGGGAAAGCTGTTTTAAATAAGATTTTAACAAATAGAGGAACTGCTTAAAAATTTGAAAGTAGAAAGCAGCTTGGATGAAAGTGATCATGAAATCATAGAGTTCATTCTTCTAAGGCATAGGAGAAAATAGATGGGAAAACAGCAAAATAAAGGTGATGGATTTCAGGAAAGCAGACTTCAGTAAATTCAGAAATCAAGTCGGTAAGGTCCCATGGAAAGCAAGACTGAGGAAAATCAACTGAAGAGAGTTGGCAGTCTTTCAAAGGGGCATTATTAAGGGCCCAAAACCAAACTATTCCACTGCATAGGAAAGATGGAAAGTATGGCAGGAGACCACCTTGGCCTAACCAGGAGCTCTTACATGATCTAAACATAAAAAATGAGTTGTATAAAAAGTGGAAACTAGGTTGATATGGTTAAACAATTAATATGAGCAAATAACACACACATTTGGGGCAAGATTAGAAAGGCAAAGGTACAAAACTAGCCCAGTCTTCCTAGAAACATAAAGGGTAACAAGAAAACTTTCTACAGATATATCAGAAGCAAGAGGAAGACCAAGAGCAGGGTAGGCCCATTACTCAGTGAAGAGGGAAAAACAATAACAGGAAACTTGGAAATGGCAGAAGTGCTTAACGATGACTTTGTTTCAGTTTTCACCAAGAAAATTGATAGTGACTGGATGCCTAACATTGTGAATGCTTGTGGAAATGGGGTACATTTAGAAGTTAAAATAAAAAAAAAACTTAGAAAAGTGAGATGTCTTTAAGTCAGCAGGACCTGATGAAATGCATGCTAGAATACTCAAGGAGCTGATAGAGCAGGTATCTGAACCATTATATTTCAAAAGTCATGGAAGTTGGGAGAGATTCCAGAAGACTGGAAAAGGGCAAATATAGTGCTCGTCTATAAAAAGGGAAATAAGAAAAACCCAGGCAACTACAAACCAATCAGCTTAACTTCTGTGTCATGAAAGATAATAGAGCAAATAATTAAGGAATTTATCTGCAAAAATCTGGAAAATAATAAGGTGATAGGTAACAGCCAGCATGGAGTTGTAAAGAACAAATCATGTTGAACCAATCTAATAGCTTTCTTTGACAGGCTAACAAGTCTGGTGGATAAGGGAGAAGCGGTGGATGTGGTATACCTAGACTTTAGCAAGGCATTTGATATGGTCTCGCATGATCTTATAAATAAACTAGGCAAATACAACTTAGACGGGGCCACTATAAGGTGGGTGCATAACTGGCTGAATAACTGTTCTCAGAGAGTAGTTATTAACCATTCATAATCCTACTAAAGGGCATAACAAGTGGGGTTCTGCAGGGTCTGTTTTGGGACTGGTTCTGTTCAACATTTTCATCAACAATTTAGATATTGGCATAGAGAGTGCGCTTATTAAGTTTGCAGATGATACCAAGCTGGGAGAGGTTGTAAGTGCTTTGGAGGATAGGGTCATAATTCAAAATGATCTGGACAAACTAGAGAAATGTTCTAAGGTAAATAGGATGAAGTTTAATAAGGACAAATGCAAAGTACTCCACTTAGGAAGGAATAATCAGTTTCATGCAAACAGAATGGGAAGCAACTGTCTAGGAAGGAGTACTGCTGAAAGGCATCTAGGCATCATAGTGGACCACAAGCTAAGAAAGAAAGAAAGGCATTCATGGAGGTTAGGTCCATCAATGGCTATTTGCCAGGATGGGTAGAAATGGTGTCCCTAGCTTCTGTTTGTCTGTCATCTGTTTCCAGGAAAGGCATCATGTGAGGCTTACCTGTTGTGTTCCCTACCTCTGAGGCATCTGGTATGGGCCCCTGTCAGCGGACAGGATACTGGGCTAGATGGACCTTTGGTCTGACGCAGTATGGCCTTTCTTATGTTCTTATGTATTTGACTCCAGCCTAAAGGATTTTGGGGCACTTGTTTTTTTTAATAACCGAGAATGCACTAAAAGTTTTATTTTTATTTATATATATATATATATATATGTGTGTGTGTGTGTGTGTGTGTGTGTGTGTGTGTGTGTGTGTGTGTGTGTGTGTGTGTGTGTGTGTGTGTGTGTGTGTGTGTGTGTGTGAGAGAGAGACCTTACTGAAGGAATATTTATTGGTCTTCAGCCATGTTTGATGGGGAATAAAAAAGTTTTACTAAATTTATCAAAATTTTGATGAAAGCTCCTAGACTAGCAAATAGCCTGGTGGTCAGGACATTGATGGGAGATGTGGAAGACCCAGATTTGAGTCTCTACTCCACTAAATGTTTTTTTAGAGTGGAACAGATCTAACAGGAGAGTTTGGGAGAGATGCACTCCAGAATAACAGCCTGATAGAGATGTAGACAGTGGGTAAACAGGGAGTTGAACTGGTCTCTCAGGGTATGTCTAGACTACAGGGTTTTGTCGACAAAACTTAAACCTGCGTCCACACGACCACTGAGTTCTGTCGACATAACGTTGACAGAACTCAGCAGTTTTGTAGACGCTGGTAAACTTCATTTTACGAGGAATAACGCCTTTTGTTGGCAGAGTTCATCGACAGAAGGCATTATTGCATCTAAACTGTCCTTTGCGTCTACACTGCCATGTTGACAAAGCAGCTTGCCTTCACTCATTTTTATTTTGACAGGAATAGTTTCTATGGTCCAGGATGGGTTTTCCAATCCAAGTTTAATCCCAAACACAAAATTAAATCTGGAACTAAATGGCTAGCAGTACCATTATTACTTAGAATATAGTGCTAACAAAGATACATCACCACTTGTACTTTTAAGAGTAGAATATTTACAAATATAACTATTTGAATTGTTGGGGGGCGGAGCGGCTAATTCCATTGAGTTTCATTTAGTTAAGGGAAGAGCTTTTTCCTTATAGATTTCTTCAAATGTAACAAATATTGCTTAGAAAAATTTATACTCTGTATAAATTTCTTTCCAGCCCAGCTGCATAGGTTGCAGGAAGATATTGAGAATCTTCGTGAGGAGAAGGAGAATGAAATTTCAAGCACTAGAGATGAATTGCTTAGTGCTCAGCGTGAGATTCTGCGGCTTCAGCAAGGGGCAGAAAAGGCTGCATCAGAACGAGACACTGATATTGCTGCTTTACAAGGAGAGCTGAAAATGGTGCGGGCTGAACTTGAACGTTGGCGGAAAGAAGCCTCAGAATATGAAAAAGAAATTGTCAGTCTTCAAGCCAGTTTCCAGCTGCGATGTCAACAGTGTGAGGATCAGCAGAAAGAGGAAGCTGCTCGTTTGAAAGGTAAGAAGGTCGTAGCTCATTCTGATGGGAACGGTTGCAGTCACATTGAGATGCCATTTCAGCTGCCAGTTCAGGGAATTGGTTCTTTCAGTGCAGTCTATCAGTGTAGCACTCATATTTGGTAATATAGACCTCAAACCATGATCATTTGAGAGCAGGTGATGAGATGTTTTTCAGATGAGGGAATCCAGCGAGGGAACAAATTCACAGAAGAGATAAAACTAAGCAGGAATCGGGCACATTTAGGGCGCTCTTCAAGGTTTCACAAAAGCTTTTCATAGAATCATAGAACTGGAAGAGACCTCAGAAGGTCTTCAAGTCCAGCCCCTTGCTCTAGGCAGGACCAATTCCAAATAAATCAACCTGGCCAGGGCTTTGTCAAGCCGAGACTTAAACACCTCTAGGGATGGAGACTCCACTACTTCCCTAGGTAACCCATTCCAGTGCTTCACCACCCTCCTAGTGAAATAGTTTTTCCTAATATCCAACCTGGACCACTCCCACCACAACTTGAGACCATTGCTCCTTGTTCTGCCATCAGTCACTACTGAGAACAGCTTCTCTCCATCCTCTTTGGAACCACCCTTCAGGAAGTTGAAGGCTGCTAGCAAATCCCCCCTCACTCTTCGCTTCTGCGGACTAAACAGACCCAAGTCCCTCAGCCTCTCCTCATAAGTCATATGCTCCAGCCCCCTAATCATTTTGGTTGCCCTCCGCTGGACCCTCTCCAATGCGTCCACATCCTTTTTGTAGTGGGGGGCCCAGAGCTGGACACAATACTCCAGATGTGGCCTCACCAAAGCTGAATAAAGGGGAATAATGACATCTCTGGATCTGCTGGCAGTGCTCCTCTTAATGCAACCTAATATGCCATTAGCCTTCTTGGCTACAAGGGCACACTGTTGACTCAGGTCCCTTTCTGCAGAACTACTACTTAACTGGTTGGTCCCTAGCTTGTAACTATGCTTGGGATTCTTCCGTTCCAAGTGCAGGACTCTGCACTTGACCTTGTTGAACCTCGTCAGATTTCTTGTGGCCCAATCCTCCAATTTGTCTAAGTCATTCTGAACCCTATCTCTGCCCTTAAGCGTATCTACCTCTCCCCCCAGCTTAGTGTCAACCGCAAACTTGCTGAGGGTGCAATCCATCCCTTCCTCCAGGTCATTAATAAAGATATTGAACAAAACCGGTCCTAGAACTGAATCTTGGGGCACTCTGCTAGAAACCGACCGCCATCCTGACATCGAGCTGTTGATCACTACCCGCTGGGCCCGGCCTTCTAGCCATCTTTCTATCCATCTTACCGTCCATTTATCCAATCCACATTCCCTTAACTTGCTGGCAAGAATATTGTGGGAGACTTATCAAAAGCCTTGCTAAAGTCAAAGTATATCACATCCACTGACTTTCCCATGTCCACCGAGCCAGTTACCTCATCATAGAAGCTAATCAGATTGATCAGGCACGACTTGCCCTTTGTGAATCCGTGCTGATTTTTCCTAATCACTTTCCTCTCATCCAAGTGCCTCAAAATGGATTCCTTAAGGATCCCTTCCATTATTTTTCCAGGAACCGAGGTAAGACTGACCGGCCTATAGTTCCCTGGATCGTCCTTCTTCCCGTTTTTGAAGATGGGCACTACATTTGCCTTTTTCCAATCATCCGGAATTTCTCCCGATCTCCACGACTTTTCAAAGATAATAGCCAAAGGCTCCTCAATGACATTTGCCAACTCCCTCAGTACCCTCAGATGCACTAAGTCTGGACCCATGGATTTATGTACGTTTAGCTTTTCTACATAGTTCCTAACCTGTTCTTTACCCACCACGGGCTGTCCATCTTCATCCCATCTTGTCACTTAGCTCAGAAGTCCAGGAGCTGACCTTGTCCGTGAATACAGAGGCAAAGAAAGCATTGAGTACTTCAGCTTTCCCCACATCATCTGTCACTAGGTTACCTCCTTCATCCATTAGGGGCCGCACACCCTCTCTGATCACCTTCTTCTTGTTAACATGCCTGTAGAAACCTTTCTTGTTATCCTTCACATCCTTAGCCAGTCGCAATTCCATTTGCGCTTTCGCCTTCCTGATAACCCCCCGGCATTCTCGAGCTATACCTATAAACTCCTCCCTGGTCATTTATCCAAGTTTCCACTTTTTGTAAGCTTCCTTTTTGTGCTTAAGTTCACCAAGGATTTCTCCTGTAAGCCAATCTGGTCTCCTACCATGTTTGCCTCTCTTGCTACACGTCAGGATGGTTTCTTTCTGTGCCTTCAATAAGGCTTCTTTACAATACTGCCAGCTGTCCTGGACTCCTTTCTCCTTCATGTTAGCATCCCAGGGGATTCTGCCCATCAGATCTCTGAGGGAGTCAAAATCTGCTTTTTTGAAGTCCAAGGTGTGTATTTTACTATTCTCTTTTCTTCCTTTGGTCAGGATCCTGAAATCTACCATCTCATGATCACTGCTTCCCAGGTTGTCACCCACCTCTACTTCCCTTATTAGTTCCTCCCTGTTTGTGAGCAGAAGGTCAAGCTGCACACGGCCCCTGGTCAGATCCTTCAGCACTTGTGTCAAGAAGTTATCCCCAACGTTCTCCAAAAACTTCCTGGATTGCCTGTGTACTGCCGTATTGGTTTCCCAACAGATGTCAGGGTGATTTTCCATAATAATGACACAACTACTTCTCCCAAACCATCTCTCACTACAAGGGGGATCTTCCTTTAATCAAGGAAAAAAATAAGAGAGCCAGAGATTCCAGAAGTCCAATAGGCATCTTCTTGTACCAATCAGCTAACCTGGGAGGTGCTCAGATACTAGAACAATGGGCAGCAGTACAAAAACTATATAGATAGATGATGAATGCATACTCTTACAGTGCTGCACTCCAGTAGCATTTTTCAGTGTCAACTACAGTTCTGGTGTTTATCTTGAACTTATGTTAGCAGAAAGATGATACAAATTTCCCATACTGACCCCTTATATGAAGAATTTCCAGGACCTCAGAATACAAGTTATAATTACGATGGGTTGGATAACAGAGATCCCTTGAGACCTGTCATCTTATATGCTGATAATATCATTGAGCAAACCTACCTGCCATTTGAAGTGCTCCACCACCCTGTCCCCACTGAGCCAGAAGTTCTGGTTTCCCCTAGCAAACGCGCAAATTTGAGGTAACAGGGCCCAGCAGAGTAACACAGATACTATTAACAGCTCAGCTCTGGAAGGGCTTAGTTACAGGGGCTTGACAGCACCCAGGAGTTCAGCCCAGCTCAGCCCCCAAAGGAATCAAACTCAAAAAAAATGGGTCTTGCTCTGCATCAAAGTTTTACATACAGAAACTCATAACGTTTGTTCTCTTTATCAATGAAAGAGAGAAATATAGAGCTGTTGCTCCTCCCGCCCCCCCCCCCCGGGAAACAATTATTTACACTAGATTTGATGATAAAAATGATTTTATTAAGTATAAAATACAGGATTTAAGTGAATGCAAGTGATGACACACACATCAAAATAAATTACAACTAAAGCTCAACAAAACACACCACCTAAGCCTACTACGCTGAAAGGAATTGTTACAAACCATAATTTCTCAGTCTACTCCAAATTTCAGGTAAAGTTCTTCAAGACAAAGCTGATCTTTTCTCTGACCTGGGTTTTACAGTTTTTCCCCTAGTTATTTGAGTTCTTTTCTGTCCAGGTCCTTTCATGTGTTCTCTTGAGGTGTGGAGCAGTCTGTGAAGCCAGTTGAAGACCATCAGAGTTTGCGTCTCGTTCCTTAAATAGAATTTCCCCAGGATGGGAAGTCTTTGTTCCATTCTCCACATTCTAGTGGAAAAATAACAAAATCAAGATACATTCCAGCACCAGGTGGCATTCTCACATGTCTTTGTAAGGCTAACCACAGTTTAGGCTTACCGGAAAAGCAAGACTATTCATAGATCATTGCCTTGAGCACCACTTACAGCTTAAGTGCCACTAATAGCTTTCACTGGAAGGCTTGAATTAATAAGCAGGTTTACACTTCATATTTCTAACTTCACATACAATAAAGATATGTGCACACACGTACAATATACTCATTCAGGGAGTTACACGATCTTGAATAAGTTATTTGCACCATTTTGCATAAAGCATGTTTGAGTTATGCATATTCATATTCAAAAACCTATTTCCATAAAAATACGGGGCACAGTGTCACACAATGTACAACAAGACAGAGCAGTATAAATTATACTTGTACTGAAATTTCTTCAGTGGTGTGTAGAGGGAAGTTGGCACATATATAAGATTTAGAATTCTGTTTTTATTTTTCCTTGTGAAGGTCTATGTGGTATGTCTACAGTATAAACCTACAATTGGCCTTTGCTGTTTAATTGCAGTGTAAATGTCTGGGCCTGGGCTAGAGCCTTGGTTCTAGGATCTTAAGAGGTTTGAGGGTCCCAGAGCTCAGGCTGCAGCCCAAACCTGAAAGGTCTATCTACAGTTCAACAGCTCCACAGCCCGAGTCAGTTGGCATGGACCAGCCATGGGTGTCTAATTGCAATATAAATATACCCTTAGAGAATTTTGCTTAACCCAGTCTCTTGTCACTGCATCCCTAAGACTCTTTCTCTGCTAGCTGCTCTAGTTTCTGATTTTCACAGGTTTGATTTCAAGCTTCCAGTGTTTGCTTTGAATGTTTTACTTGGCTCTAAGACATGTTTGGCATCTAGTAATTTCCAATTCTCTTGAATTTTACTAGCGCTAATAATTTTGGAAAAACTTAAACAACAAATAATAGTCTGGTAGACTAACAAAATATGTAGATGGTATTATGCGCTTTCGTGGGCACTCTGGTCATCTGAAGAAGTGCGCTGTGCACACAAAAGCTCATGATATCATCTACACATTTTGTTAGTCTTCAATGTGCTACCAGACTATTTGTTGTGTTTTACGTTTTTCCTGTTACAAACTAACTCAGCTACTCCTCTGAATAATTTTATAGTTAGATGTCAGATCTTGGAAAAGCAGATGCTTCAAATAAACTTTTCCATAACTTTTTTAGTTTTCAACTTGCAATAATAGTACTATAAAGAAGTATAAAAATGTAAGACATTAAAATAAGAAATAGTGGCAGTAAACTAAGAGTTTTCAGTGTCTCAGACTATTAATAATGTATACACTAGTTCTGTGCAATAAATTTTATAACATAATCAACTTGACAAATTACAGCTCTTCAAGTGCTTGCTCATATTTATTCTTTATACACTGTGTGCATGATTGCCAGCATGTTTTTACCCTAGCTACTACCTGAGGAGGTGGCAGATGGGTAGGGAGATATATATGGCATTGCACCAGCACCACGCAAGGCACTCCACAGCTGTCCCAGCAATCATGCACACACAGATCTAATTGGATTAAATGAATAACACATCTTGAAGAAAAACCAATTATAAAGATGAGAAACCAGGTTTTTTTTTTACAAGTCCTCTCAGGTTTTTCCATAATACTTTTTGAAGGCATATAAAGCGTTATTTCTTTGACTATTTTACTCAGAGTAACTTGACATTAACAGGTGAACTAGAAAAGTTGAGGAAGGAGTGGGGTGACCTAGAAGCTGAATGCGTCTCCTTAAAGAAGAAAAATACTTTGCTTGCATCTGAACTTGAACAACAAGAAAAAGAGCTTCATAGGTAAGTGCTACTGAATGTAAGGTTACAAATGACCCTACCTCAAAAGGTTTTTATGACAGCTAATAAAGAATTTAAAAATTAGGGTCAAATATGTTTTTTGTTTTGTTTTTTTAACTAACTTGTACCCAGGAGAACCAAAATGAATTATATGCATTTTATTAACCTGTGTTTTGCTGATAGTTTCGGTCCAAAAACATTTCACATTTCCAGTTAGTTACATATACACATTTTCTGTGCTCTGTTTTTAAAATTTTTATATATTACTAATAAACCTAGAATATATGTCAGGTGATGCATCCTATTTTAAATTAAATTTTGCCACTTTAATAGGGACTTGAGAATATGAATTCTAATATTGGTTTAACTCAACAAAAGTAAAAAAAACGTAAACAACTAACGGTCCTTTGATGTGTGTTAAGTTTTCTCAGTTACAAACTAACATGACTACTCCTCTGAGTTGCATAAGAGTAGCCTTTGCTTTACTGTCCAAATGAGAAAAATATATACAAGAACTTGAATTAGGACATGCTTAATATTTGGAGCTTGCAAATAACATTGAGATAGTATAGATGAGGATCAGGAAATCCTCTCACATCACTAATGGTAAACTTTGCAGAAGTGATACTCTGTTGTAAGATATATTTCGTTTACCAGGTTATAGCAATTAATAAAGATACATCTCCAATTCTTAAGACTATATACTTCAAAACTGTCTTTTGAATGACAAGATTATTCAGAAAGTTCTTATGATTAGAATATAGTTTGATCTTCTAGTTCTTTCACTCTTACAGTCATTTTACCTCACTGCTAAAGAATACCTAAAACATCCAACTAACATAGTGGTAATTGTCCATTTTATTCCCTCTTTCTTCAGCATCCCTTAGTCTTTTGTTTTGGGGGTTTTGTGATTTGATAATACATCTAGACTATAATATTGGGTCAATAATCTGTTTTTCTCCAAGTAGTATCCACATGGGTGCTTCATTTCAGATGCTCATTCACTCTTGAGTCCTTTATTAGAGATATTCCACTAGCATTGTTCATGTGCTCTGCCCATGTGCATTATGCTTCCAGATACCAGGGCTGCATAGAGGTGTATGGGCAAACTGCTTTCAGTTCCTTCTCAACCACCTTGGCCAAAGACAGAGCCTTAGCATGTCCACTTTGAGCATGTCTCAGCTGTTCTGTTTTTCTAGAGTTGTTTGTTAAGATTAGCTAGTTGATAGTAATAGTTAGAGATAAGCAGTAAAAGGGTGGTTTCACTCCTTTCCTTTTCCTTGGAGAGACTTCTTTTTCCTGCCAGCACATATGTGGCTCAGTGGGTTTCAAACACTGCCTTTCCTGCCAAGAGGCTATGCCTGTGAGCAAATGCCAGTCTGTGTGTGTCCATTGCTTTGGAGAGTCTCACATTTCCCAGAAGAGCAACTTCTAATTTGGCCCTCATGTCCAGGATGAGGGAAAAGGACATCAAACTCAAATTGCTGCTGCTGATATGCTCCCTTGGACTAGCTTCTGAATCAGATCAGATAAGAATCTATGGGTGTTGGTGAAGGCAGGGCTGGGGGAGGCAAGCCTCCAGCCCCACCCCTTCTCTTGAGGCCCCACTCCTTTCCTGCCTCCCATAGGGAGGCAGGGCGGCATGCTGCACATATGCTCCCCTCTTCCAACCACAAGGAGGGAAGCGGGTGGGCAGGTACTTGCTCACCCCAGCCTTAGAGGAGTGCGTGCCACATGACCTGGCCTGGCCTCTGCAGCTCCGGAGCACAGGCAGAGGGTGGACACCCCACACGGTGCAGCCCAGCCTCTTCAGCCCCAGAGGACAGCCTCTCCAACCCAGGAGCACCGGGGAAGGGAGGAGGGCACAGCCCAGCCTCTCCAGCCCCAAGAGGGCAGGTGCTGGGGGCAGCAACACTCTGCCCCCAAATGGCCTTCAGAAGGCATTCTGGGGTGGAGTGTGAGCAAGGCCAGGCTGGTGGTTTGGGAAGGCAAAGCCTTCCCCCACCCTACACGCCAGATGCCCATGGAAGACTCTTTCCGCTGCCCTGTTAAAGCTTTTCTAAACAGAAGCAATGTCCCTTAAACCTCAGCACAGGTGTCTCATGAGGAGGGAAAAGATTATAGAGGCTTGAGAGAAGCCCTCCAAAAAAAGCGAACAGTGGACTCTCATCTTAAGGAACCAGCTACAAAAACCCCCACATCCCTCATGATATCTATAGTCTCCAAAGCTTAGCCCCCTCAACTCAAGACTGTTGAGTCAAAAGACTTCTTCCAACATAGCAGTGGGGCTGGAAATTCCTGGGCTTCAAAGGAAAGACACACCTTTGATACCTCCTACCTGGGATGGGGAAGGCAAGCATAAGCAGGCTGGACTGTAAATTTCAAACACAGCCCCACCCTTGGTATCTATACTTTCAGCGCTTTTGATACCAAGCAAGCAATGGTGCCAGGGCATCATTGACATCTACATTAATACACCCACCATCAATATGGTATCATTGTCGTTGGCTTTCATGTTGCTACTGATCCCCTACTTAATACCACAAAAGTTCAGATACATGGAGGACTCTGATCTCTGGACAACCATGCTCCAGTACCACATAACTTTCCACCATTTTGTGTAAGTGTTCCTCTACTGGATGATGGAGGAGAGGATGAAGGAGCCATCCAGGTGGTCTCTCTTGTTTCTGTTCAGGGTTCTTCAGCATATTCCTTCAGGAACCCAGTCACAGAGAAGATTACACTCATCGTTAAGGGTGGATGAACCAACGCTGCATGCCACCCCTAATCCTATGGGCATCCCTATGGCCACACAGCAGCAATTTACCAGACTATTGATACCACCACATTGGCTGGAGCTTGATATACAGCTCCTTCTACCCCTCTGCCTCACACCACACTACAGGCAGAGACATGTGAGGAGCAAAAAGCCAGAAGGTGTTAGAGGCAACAGCTCAAATACTGATTTTATGTCTTTACCACCATCACTGTCCAACCATTTTCAGCAATTTCAAGACCTCAAAAAGGGGGTAGCAGACTCTCTTCAGATTCCATTTGATGACAGGAAGGACTCACAGCACATACTGTTGGATATCCTGCAACCAGCAGCATCCTTCAGTGTAGTGGTACTCATTAGTAACATGCTCCAAGATCCAGCCGGCACTGTGTGGAAGGCACCTACCAGGGTTCACATTTGGGATGAGGAGCCCACCTCAGTGCCCTCATGATTCATGGCAGATGGAGAATCCAGGAGACATCATCTGGGCTCTGAAAAATGCTGATTTCATTTAATACTCTTCATTGGGACAAATCAATCAGAGTCATGTTTTATGTCAACAAGCAAGAGCAAGAGGCATCTCCTTGTGTGTCAAAACCATTAAGTTAGTCAAGTACAGGCATTCCCCGGGTTACATGGATCCGACTTACATCGGATCCCTACTTACAAACGGGGTGAGGTAACCTCGCACTATCTGCTTCCCCCCAGCAGACCAGGGAGTCGCAAAGCTAGCGTCCCCGTCCCCCCCCCTCCGCAGACCAGGGAGACGCGGAGCGGCTTTTCTCAGCAGACACCTCAGCTTGAGAATAAAGGACTGAGGGAAGTGAGGTGTGGGAGAATAAAACTGAGCTCTGGAGAAATGTTTGGCTAGAGTTTCCCCTACAATATGTACCAGTTCCGACTTACATACAAATTCAACTTAAGAACAAACCTACAGTCCCTATCTTGTATGTAACCCGGGGACTGCCTGTATATTGTTTTGAAAAATAAAACACCTGTAGTGCATAATCATCAAATTCAAATTTCAGTGGTCCACACTTCCAGTATCCAGAACACCGCAGCCCATCTCCTAAGCAGATTCTTCTTACGGGACTATGAATGGGAGTTAGACTCTGAAGTTCTCCATAGCATATTCCAAAAATAGAGACTGCAGAAGGTACCGTATATTCCGGCGTACAAGACGACCTCTGATGTTAAAAAACATCCCCCAAAAATCGGGGGTCGTCTTGTACGCCGGATGCCCCGCCGCCGGAGCCCCTCCGCGGCTTTGAAAGCCTCGGGGGAAGCCTGTGGCGGGGCATCCCAGGCGCGCATGGGCTGCCCCCCCGCCGGAGCCCCTCCGCGGCTTTGAAAGCCTCGGGGGAAGCCGGCGGGGGGGCATCCCAGGCGCGCATGGGCTGCCCCCCCGCCGGAGCCCCTCCGCGGCTTTGAAAGCCTCGGGGGAAGCCGGCGGGGGGGCATCCCAGGCGCGCATGGGCTGCCCCCCCCCCCCCCCCGCCGGAGCCCCTCCGCGGCTTTGAAAGCCTCGGGGGAAGCCGGCGGGGGGGCATCCCAGGCGCGCATGGGCTGCCCCCCCCCCCCCCCCCCGCCGGAGCCCCTCCGCAGCTTTGAAAGCCTCGGGGGAAGCCGGCGGGGGGGCAGCCCATGCGCGCCTGGGATGCCCCCCCGCCGGCTTCCCCCGAGGCTTTCAAAGCCGCGGAGGGGCTCCGGCGGGGGGGGCAGCCCATGCGCGCCTGGGATGCCCCCCCGCCGGCTTCCCCCGAGGCTTTCAAAGCCGCGGAGGGGCTCCGGCGGGAGGGGGGGGGGCAGCCCAGGCGCTCCTGGCGGCTTTGCTCCCGGTGCCTCTGGTCTGCTGGGGACCATCTCCAGCAGACCAGGGACACCGGGAGCAAAGGAGGCGGAGGGGCGCTGGGGTATAAGATGAAACCCTATCTTTTAATTAAAAAGATAGGGGGTCGTCTTATACACCCAGTCGCCCTATACGCCGGAAAATACGGTAGATTTTTTTCACATGCAGAGACAAGAGACGTCTTTTTTCTGCTTGAGTACAGAAGCCTTTCTTCAGTCTTGAAAGAAAAGTTTGTTCTAGGTATGTTTCCCTGTCATGGCTCCTTCCCCACTCTGGCATGATAAATGCAGAAGTGGGGGCCAGCAAGTGTACCCCAAAGCCTTATCTACCAGGCTTTGATATAAAACTTCCCCCAAGATCTTAAAAACCTAGATCTTGGGAATAAAACTTCCGCTGCCACCACCCAAATGTTGATAAAGAAATTAGGGGAAAGATCATTTGGGAAATCTCACCCCTATGCAAAAATCAGGGCACACAATTAACCACTGCCAGGTTAATAAAAGAAAAGAAAGAACTTTTATTATTACAATATTCCTGTTGCAAGCATAATGACTAGATAGGAAGGTAACAAAATATACTCATGGAGAAACTCCGTGGGCCTAGAACTTAATTACAAAGAAAAGCCAAAACATCTTTTAAACAGTGCCAGATCTCAGATCCCATACCCAATCCTTAAAACAATAAAACCTAACGAAACTACCTAAACTTTACCCTACTTACAGAAAATGAAGAATGGTGTCTTGGAGAGAGAGAGAGAGACATGCTTGTCCTTCTCTGTAGCTGCAGAGAACTCTCTGAGACACAAAAGGGAGAAAAGAAAAACCCAAATTCCTTTGTCCCAGTTTGAAAAGTCCCACCTATATTCCTATTGGTCACTCCACCTGGCTAGGTGTAGTTAACCCCTTAATCCCCAGGCTGCTGGCTAACCCTCATAATCATGAAAGAAAAGTTTGTTCTAGGTATGTTCCCCTATGAAGGGTAATGAACAGACAGAACAGGACCAATTGCTCTTACAGTGCTAGCCTGGTCAAGATGAGTTTTGGTACTCTTACCTGCTCCATCTTGGTACCTAACCACCATTCGAGCCTAATTACTTCTCATTTCCTCTCCCGGGATGCAGGACATGTGCCTCACACCATTGTAGGAGTTCTGTACCTCAAGGTGTGGTTCCTAGATGGTTCATGGATACTTGCTTTATGGAAGTACAATAGATGCTAATGAACAGTAGAAAGAGATCAAATCAAAGTGTTTACTTAAAAGAGAAGAAATAGAAGAGATTTTTACACTGGTGGTGGTGTGGCTGCCTCCTGCCTGAATATATGCTACTTTCAGACATCATGGATTACCTGTTGAAACTGAAGAAATCAGGGTTTTCAGTTAGTCTGATCAAAGCCAATTTAGTGCAGTATCAGCCTTCGATCCTCCAGTAGAAGGATTCTCCATGTTTTGCTCACCTGGTATCTTCTAGGTTTATTAAAACTAAGGGAATCTCTACTCCAGATTAAAGATCCCACCAAACATGAAACACAGATTTCTTCCTTTTTTATCTTGAGATGTCCATTTGAACTTTTCTGATTTGTTTAACTATGAAGAAAGCTTTTTTAGTAGCCATCATGTTGACCAGCAGGACTGCAGGATATGGGTGTCACGAGGAAAGATCTCAAATCCCTTTATAGTATTAAAGGACCAACTGTCTTTTTTGTCCACACTCTGAATTCTTGCCTAATTTTTTATTGGCATTCCAGCCTAGCCAATCAGTTCACCTACCAGTGTTTTTTCTGATACCACATAGCTCTGTGTAGGAATCCTGTTTCCATATCCTGTACCTTAGAAGGGCATTGGCTTTCTACTTAGATAGAACCAAACAATTTCAAAAGTCACGTAGGTTCATCTCCTATTCAGATAGATCCAAGAAGTCCACAGTCTCTACTCAGAGACTGTCAAAATGGATATCTGAATGTATTATCACTTGTGGTGCTGCAGTTCATTCTTCTCCTTCCTTCAAAGGGTGATAGTGTATTGGATGGATCACAGGCAACATCTGTGGAACACTGTTAACAATGCCAGTATCTGAGAGCTGTAGGGCTACTAGAAAGGCATGCATTTGTGGAACATTACAGTTTGATTCATGCTGCTGGATCAAAAGTCACACTTGGTTCTTCAATACTGCTTTCAATTCTGGACTTAATTTCCTCTCAGGATATTGCTCAAAAGTCACCCAAAGTGAAGCACCTGGCCACTCGCGATATATAAGAGGTTACTGACTTCGTGCAGTAGCTGGTCCTTTGATATGAATGTTCCTTGGGTGCTCCACTATCTGCCCTCTTTCCCCTCAGCTTTGCAGTATTCGATGTTCCAGTGGAGAAATCTTGAAGATAGTTGCTTGTGTACCCCTATATTGCCTTGGTTGCAATATGAGGAGGCACAAGACACATGCACAAGACAGACATGGCTAGTGTAAAATCTCTGATCAAGGGCTTGAGAGATGCATACACACCTGAGCTGGATTACCCATAGAGCGAGACATTTCATTATTGCATAAAACGAGATACCTCTTTTCAAGGCTGTTCCCCACTATGGCACAACGAATGCAGAAGTGGGGGTCTGCAAAAGCACCCCAAAATCTGATCTCTTTAGGCTTTGGTACAAAAACTTCCCCAAAAATCCTAATACCTGGACTTTGGGAAATAAATACCGCTGCCACCACCCAAGTAATGGTAAGAAAACCAGGGAAGAGATCACTTGGGAAATCTCAGCCCTAAAGGAAAAAAAGAAGACACAAAAATTAACCAATACTAGGTTAAATAAAAAAGAAATATTTTATTATCAAAACAAAACCCCAGTTACAAGCATAGTTGGAATGGCTAGATGGTAAGAGCCACGAATTAATATACTCATGGAGGATCCCCCCCATGGGCCCACAAAACTTAGTTACAGAAGAGAGGAAAAACCATTTCTACAGCACAGACATCAGATCCAAATTTCCAAACCAGAAAACAATAAAACCTGACGGATTTATCTAGACTTTACCCTACTTACACATTATGAAGAATCTTTTTCTTGGAGAGAGACATGTCTTCTGTCTCCCTCAGTATCTAGAGAGCAAATTGGCTCAGAGACAAAGGAGGGAAAACCCAAAAATTCCTTTGTCTCAGTTTGAAATCCCTATCTGCATTTCTGTTGGCTGTGCAGATACCTGGCTAGGTACTGGGACATAGTTCACCCCTTAGTCCCCAGGCTGCTGGCCATCCCTCATGGCCATGACACCGCTTCTTTTAGACTTGGATTTTTACTCTCTTACTTTATTGTTCCATAAGTTCTAGTTGTAGTTATCAGTGAAAGTTCCCTTCAGTTGAGCATTCCAAGAAGGGACAAATCATTGTTTTAGACAAACAGATGCCAGTCCTCATACATGTATCTGCATTCTAATTCTGCACCCACTTTCCTTAACTCCTGACATTTCCCATCTTCTTTTCTACCCTATGTTTCTACTATATTCAGTCTGACGCTATCACACCTACCCATTACAGTTCCCCATAAAATGATATTCTGCACCAATCTATTTTCCCACAGAATCTGACTCCATCCTGACTGAGTCCAATTTTTTAAAAGTAATTATAGTGGTCTGTGCACTTAAATATGCGATCACTTTTTAACCTGTTTCTTCACATGAAACGTTCATGTGTAGCTGTTACAGGCACAAATTACAATTACTTAAATAATTAGTATTTAATTATTTAACATAGATTTTTACATTAAAGTGCACAACTTTATGAAATAACTAGATTTTCAAGAAGACTTTTATTTTCTATTCTAGAATATGAAAGCTGTTTATTGTTACTGATAAGCTAGAATGAACTAACCTGAAGTAGACAGACCTGTACATTGTTATGCATATTGTAAAAATCTCTTTGAGAAGCACTGCTCTTATGAGTGAGTAAAGTATCTGTCGTCATTTTATTTATATAAATAGATAATCCAAAAAATGTCAATCCTTGGCCAAATTTTCTTTTGTTCCTTTGTCATATGGCATGCTGCTGCTGCTCTCCATTCCAGGGATAGATGCAGTTTGGTGGTGCTGTGTGGGAATAAATATAAATTGTTTTATTTTAAAATGTGAGTTGTTAATTTAATATTGTTTTGCAGTTCTCAGAAACAGAGTTTAGCACTAACCAGTGATCTAAGTGTTCTTGAAATGACTCATAAGGAACTTGAAAATCAAGTGGGATCTTTGAAGGAACAACATCAACGCGATGCAGCAAGTCTAAAAACTCTACTCAGTGAAGCTGAAAATCAAGCCAAGGATGCTCAGAAAGAGGTAAAATCAAAGACATTAATTTCTGTTACGATTGGATCTGATGAGCAGCAACAGGTATTTATGCAAACTAATTGGAAATATAGTGAAAAAAGGAAATAGTAATTATCTCAAAACTTCTCAGAATTGTTAATGAGTGTTTCTGCATCCATGGGACTTGATGCACAAATGAGGGAATTTGTAAATCTAAAAGGGAAGCTCAAAGTGTGTGTGTGTGTGTGTGTGTGTGTGTGTGTGTGTGTGTGTGTGTGTGTGTGTGTAAATGTTTAAAATATTTGCTTTTGCAGGCAAAGTGCACTATTTTAAAGCTGTTAATGAGCAATTTTCACTTATGACTACTACTCAAATGGTAGGTAGACCGTTATCTTCCTGACCATAGCATTGCATTCTCAGTAACCTTTATAAATAGGTATCAACTATTCTTAGAAAATGTGTGTTATGTTAGATGTGTGTTATGTTTTTTCCCCTAAGCCCTCAAAATTCACGTCCTTCTCTGTCCTTCCTATTCAATAAGAGTATGGCTTTGGAGCCTGAGGACTTTTGAAGATGATTACGAAATGTATATGATAAAGTTAGAACCCTTCATATGGGGGGAAAAAAGCTGTAATCGTTTATTTCTTCTCATGAACACAATCAGAAATGCTTTATTCAACCATTGATGTTGTTTTCATTATCCTTTTTGCATTGCTTTGTCATAAGTTCATCACCATGGTGTTCCATACCATTTTTATATTTCAGAAAAAAGTTAAGGTTATTAACATTAACTTGATATCTATAGAAGTTCTATATCCATAATGGAGCTGCTACTTTTAACTCAAGTGGTAAAGACCTGACACTACTTTTGATATTTAAAGCAATAGTTTCTAGTCCCCTCTCCCCTCCCCCAATGATCCAGTGATCTGTTCTGTTGGTTGCCTTGCAGCCTGTAAAATAATTTGAACACCTCTAAACCTTGAATGATAGGGGCAAGCATTTCCTGGGCAGGGCAATGTTGGACAATGTATCAAAATATGAGTGTTCATGTTTGGCCCACATGGAGAATAAGAGCCTGATACTCATAATACACTGTAACACACAGTCTTCTAAAAATATCTACAATGTTGTTTACTCTTACAATCTTTTCAATTTTAATGGTCTTGAAGTACAACTTTGAGGTAAAAGTTTGATTTGTCTCAGTGTTATGCTTAAAAGAAGCACACGGGACCTTTTTCAGGGGGATAAGGCAATATGCTGCATTTATTGATAATATGACAAAGCATTTATTGATAATATAACAAAGTAGCATATGCAGTCACACATTTTTGCAGTGTGGAAAGAAAGCTCCACCTTGCAGCTTTCTGAAGAGACCGGAATTCCTAAAGATGCATGTATTATGCACCTTTCCCAACCATTCCATGTTGATGTCGGGTGAAATGGCCCTTGTGATCCACCAGTGCTTACAGCACTATTGAGAAGTACCCTTCGCAATTTATGTACTCTTTGGCAAATTGGTTGGGTGTCATGTTTTTCTCTTAGCCAGTACCCTTTGGGCCAACAGGGGAGTCCCCTGGAGTGGCGATGCTATTCCAGGCAATATATACTTCTGCTGGCCCTCCACCCCCTCAGTTGCTTCTTACTTCTCATGAGGGTTGTTGGAAGGTGCTCCTGAGCTTGCTCAGCAAGCACCCTTTAGCAGTTACTCAGTGTTAGTTCTTTGTTCAAGTTTTCAGTTTATGGTTCTTATCTGTTCTTAAGTAATTATTAAGTGTTGTGTTATCCTGTGCTAAAGACCCACTGCAGTTCTCACTCCGTGTGCCCTCAAGGCTTCAAGCCCTGTGAGAAGTGTCAGAGGCTTATGCCTTGTGGTGACCTGCACTCTACCTGCCTTAAGTGCCTGGGCGAGGCCCGTTTGTCCAAACCCTCTAAAATTTGCAAGGCGTTCAAGCTGCACACAAAACAAGAAAGAACCATGTCTGAAGATTATCTTGATGAAGGTGGGTTTACAACTGGCACTGGCATCCGACCCAACACCAGCAACTCAGAGCACACTGGTCACTGGTGTGAGAGGTGTCAGCCCATTTGGGCAATTCTGCACTGCATAGACCTAGGCACCCATCTCAGATCCCGGTGCCTCAGAAGAAGAGGTGTAGCAGGGGCAGGTCACCCGTATGGCACTTGCCCTCCCTGCACCCTCAAGTGGGGCACGCAGTGCCATTGAGCACTGCGCCCAGACCAGCTCAGTCGGGTAAGCCCGATGGGAGACTTCCTGGAGCCCTCTATTCCAGAGGCTTTTGAGGCAGCCAGGGACTTGATTGAGCTGTCACTTTCTTCTACCTTGGCACCTGCCTCAGATAAGGATTGGGACCTCAGTCGGCACCGATCAGCCACCAAGGCACCCAGAGCCCCAGGACCAGAGCCGAGGAAACAGCGCCGGTCTGGTCTGACACGCCACCCCGGTACCAAGTACAGTACCTTCTACAGCCCCGGCACCGGTGGCAGCCTCAACCCCAGCTTGTGCCTCAGCATCAGACTTGGCACCGGGGCAAGGCCCTTGGGCAGCATTGAGTGTGGCACTGGGCTCTGTGACTGCTGGTCCCTCCACTCAGGGCCAATCAGGTCCAATCCTGGCCATGCCACCTCCTCTTCCCTGGCACCAGAGCAAGCTGGAGTTGATCATCCAGCACGCTCCAGCAGCAAGATCATCGGCTGTGTCCACCTCTGCTCCACCCTAATTGGCCTTGGAGTATTTGACTGACTCAAAGACAGAATCAATGTGGTAATTTAGGGGATACAGATCCAGGTCCCAGCCCCTGTCCTATTCTTGCCATTGATCACAGCACCGTAGTACCTCTGCTCATTAGTAACAGCACCAATAGGTGCAGCCAGTTCTGGTACCAGTGATTCAGCAGTCCTGGCCCCCACAGGCACCAGCCCTGACTTAGTGGCCATTTGGGACCCCCTGGACCTACCACCAGAGCTGGAGTTGGTCTTTTCTAGGTCTATGGCACCTCCTTTGGCGACTCCACTGTCTTGGTCCCCCATGTCAGGGCAGTCACTTCTGCCAGGCCAGACCTCCCCTCCACAGTGCCCTCCTCTGGGGCCTCTCAGACCCCCTTGCAAACCTGTGCCTCTGTGGAGGTGGGCCCTACGGGGTCCTCATCTTCCTACCCAAACGAGGCCTTAGGCAACACTCTTCCTCCGTGGACTCGAGGGCACGCCAGGACCTCCTTTGCCACCTGGCCCAGAGCCTGGGGGTCCAGGCTGAAAGGGTATCAGAGGACTCTGACCCTACAGGCGACATCTTACAGCCTGATACCCTTACCAGAGTGGCATACCTATTAACAGAATAGTTGCTAGGATTTTGAAGTCCCTCTGGCAAACTCAGGCCTCTATTCCACCAATGAATGAGAGGGCTTGAGTGGTGGTACTTCATGTCCCAGGAGGGGAACAAATACCTCTTCTCCCATCCTCCTCCAGGGTCTTCGGTCGTCTATGTGGTGAGCCAAAGGGAAAGGCAGGGCCAGCCGGGTACCACTCCCAAGAACAGGGATGCCAAGAAAATGGACCTGTTAAGCAGGAAGGCCTACGCATCCGGAGGCCTCCAGTTCCGTATCGTGAACCAGCTGGTTCTGCAGTCCTGCTATGCCTATAATACCAGAGCCTCCATGGACAAGTTTACTGAGTTGCTGTCCAGGGACTCTCAGCCCGAGTTAAGAGCCCTCTCGGAGGAAGGCAGGGCAATCTCTAGGTCTGTGCTCCACACTGTCCTTGATGTGGCTGCATGGCGCATGGCCCATGGCCATGGGGCTGGTTCTACAGCACAGTTCCTGGTTGCAAGGGTCCGAAGTGCCCGCTGAACTACAGAATACCATCCAGGACCTCCCCTTTGAGAGCCTGTCCCTATTCTCTGAGCATACAGACCAATTGTTGCATGGCCTCAAAGACACCCGGGCCACATTAAAGTCCTTGGGTATTCACACTCCAGCTACCCAAGGGCGCTCCTTCTTGGGCAGCAACGCCCCTAGGTCTTCCCAGCAGGGCACGCACCCTGACTTCTCCCATCACTGTAGTAGGAACGGCAATGGGAGGAACAGCAGATGCCATCCCCGGCCGGGTCACGGTCTTTCTAGTAAGTTCTTGGGGCCCCATCAAGGGTTTTGAGGGTATACCTGTGGACAGTTTACCAGCCTCATCCCTCCCCTTCCGGGACCACCTGTTCCTTTCCACTGGGTCTGAGAGTCCATTACCTCGGACCTTTGGGTCCTAGAAATGGTGGGAAGGAGGTACATCATCCCCTTCTGTTCTGTTCCTCCCTCCCACTCCCTACCTCGTCCCTCTCCAGGGACCCCTCTCACTAGCTTCTCCTTGGGGAGGGGGTTCTTCAGCTCCTCATCCTGGGGGATGCAGAGGCAGTTCCCCCTGGGGTGCTGGGCAAAGGCTTCTGTTCCCGGTATTTCCTGTTCCCCAAAGGTCGGTTTCATCCCATCCTGGACCTTAGGGATCTCAGTGCCTTCATCATCAAGACCAAAATCAAAATGGTGACTCTAACACCCAGAGACTGGTACGCTGACCTCGATCTAAAAGATGTCTACTTTCATATTTCCATTGTATTCCACCACCATTGGTTCTTCCGCTGTACAGTGAGCAGGGACCACTATCAGTTTGTAGCCTTTCTCTTGGGCTTTCCATGGCCCCCCAGGTCTTCACAAAGCGTATGGCCGTCATCACCGCTACTCTGAGAAAACGAGGCATCCGCTATCTGGACAACTGGCTTTTACATGGGTGCTCCGTGAACCAAGTGTGGGCTCACATCACATTGGTTCAAGAACTTTCAGCAGTTGGGTCTGCTCCTGAATGTGTCCAAATAGACCTTAGTGCCTACTCCAGTGATAGAGCTTGTGGGTGCCAGTCTGGATTCCACAGTGGCCAGGGCCTGTATGCACCTTCTGGGTCTAATGGCCGCATGCACTTACGTCACGCAGCACACCAGGCTTCGCATGTGCCCACTGCAGATGTGGCTGATGTGGACTCACAACCCGTCCTTTCACATGTAGGACAGAATGGTAACAGTTCCCTCCGACATCCTTCACTCCCTGGACTGGTGGACCTGGGAGGAGGAGGTTTTTGCTGGAGTCCCATTCTCCAGGCCTCTACCAACTCTCCAGCTTCTGACAGATGCATCAGACTCCGGTTGGGGGGCCCACCTCGGAGACATGCAGACACAAGGTATGTGGTCCAGGGATGATCTCTCCCTGCACATCAGTGTCAGGGAGCTGCAGGCAGTTCGCCTCGTCTATGCAGCCTTCCTTTCCCAGCTCGGGGCACGTCCTCATCCTGTCCGACAACACGTCATACATCAACTGGCAGGGCGGGGCCCACTGTCCTCACCTGTGTCTGGAGGCCCTTCAGGTGTGGGATCTCTGCATTGGGGCGGATATTCTCCTGATTGCCCCCTATCTCCCAGGTTCCCAGATCACTCTGGCAGACTGGCTGAGCAGATCCTTCTCCAGCCACGGCCTCAGAGGGGATGTGGCTCTCAGGATCTTCCGCTGGTTGGAGTTTCCCCTTCTGGACCTGTTTGCCACAAGTCAGAACAGGAAGTGCCCGAGGTTCTGTTCTCTCATGCGGCTGGGGAGGGGCTCTCTGGGAGATGCGTTACTCATTCCCTGGCCCGGGGGTCTACTCTACACATTCCCTCTGGTCCACTGAGTGCTCCTGCGGGTGCAGGATTTCAGGGTGTCCTTGATTCTCATTGAGCCTCCATGGCCCAGGCAGCACTGGTTCTCGACCCCTTTCTACTTTGGAGTCACCTGGACATGAGCAATCATTCGAAGAAGAAAAAATGGTTACTTGTAACTACTTTTCTTCTAGATGTGTTGCTCGTGTCGGTTCCAAATTCCGCCCGCCTCCCCTTCTTCAGAGTAGTCCAGTAAGAAGAAATTGAGGGGGTGGAGGGCCAGCAGGGGTATATATTGGCCCGTATAGTGGCACCACTCCAGGGGGCTCCCCCGCTGGCCCAAAAAGTACTGCTCAGGAGAAAATTTCTGACGATACGCACACGCCGTGCGTGCGCATACCTACATGGAATGGACATGAGCAACACATATTGAACAACAACAGTTATGAGGTAAGTAACCGTTCTATCAGTGAGCTAGACATATACAGCCTGGGGTTAGTACAGAAAGTGTCTTAATATAAACAAAGTTACATATTTTGGTTTTGTATCATTAATGCATTAGTATCTCTCTTGATTAAGGAGACACTCTCAGTAAATTGTGTTTGTGGCACATAAGCCAAATATGGTCAGGCACTGCTGTCATTGTAGCTGGCCGTCATCACACTGCAATTTCACATGAAGCGCTATCTTGAATTCACCCCTCTTGAGAAGTGCATAATTTTTCCCACCTCAGCTATAAAAATATTTTTGTCTGTCTGAAAATAAATTAGAGGGTCCAGAATTAATGGACTATCTCAGAATATGCTAGGCAATTAAAATCATTCTAATGACACATCACTGCTGATTATATCAGAGACAAAGCACGGTCTCTTCTGGATAGCAAATGCATGGGAAATGTAAAAAGGAAAACTGAGTGTTGTAGGAAGCAGGTTTAGTTATTTAGTAGGAGAAATACTTTTTTGAGTCCATTCTGAACTAATGCTTTGTATGTCCATAGGGAACATAAGACAGGACTATGCAGCACTTTAAAGACTAACAAGATTGTTTATTAGGTGATGAGCTTTCGTGGGCCGGACCCAATTCCTCAGATCAAATTGTGGAAGAAAATTGGCATGACCATATATACCAAAGGGATACAATAAAAAAAAAAGTGCACACACATAAAAAGGACAAATCAAATTTCAGAACAGAGGGTGGATAAGGGGGGGAGGCTAATGTCTGTGAGCTAACAATTTTAGAGGTGATAATTGGGGAAGCTATCTTCGTAATGGGTAAGATAATTGGATGTGCTACCATTTGAATGAAATGTAAATGAGTTATTGAAGTTATTTTTAAAGTTTGTGTTTATACTAACATTAGGGGAATTTAACCTCAATTTGTAGGCTAAATTTTGTTTGGCGGTGGCATATTCTACCTTCTTAAATTCTTCTTGCAGTTTCATTTTAGTACTAGTGATCTTTACTTACTATTCTAAAACCTAGTACAGTGTTGTGTACTATTAGTTTCTGCCTTCTGTCCAAAAGGCTTCATTCCAGCTGTAGATGAAATAATTTATGAATATAGCATATGTCATTAGTAAAGATGTTGGTATCACACAAGATGAGACACTGTATAGATAAAACTTTGTTTTCCTTAAGTTATACCTGCAGTAGAATGTTATGAGTCTCTTTGCTATCAAAAAGCAAAGGCACATATGAAATTAATTCTAAGCCTTGAACACAAGGGGAGGAGAAATAATAGTAAAAACAAAACATAGACTGTTTCAGTAAAAATGGAAAAAGTTCCTTTTTAGATTTTTGTTGGGAAATAACATGGTTTTAATTATCCTCCAGAGAGATCTTTGATCTGCTGTTTTTATATGGAAACATTAGTTGAGATCAAGTTATCGTGAAATGTTGTTGACAAGGAAGGTTTCATTTCTAAGCTTCGTTGACTTATTTTAATAGAACTTAACATCTAATGTCCAATTTCAGATGGATCTGTAGATGATTTTTTCTTTGCCTTTAGTATGAAAAGACACAGACTGTACTCTCAGAACTGAAGTTGAAGTTTGAGATAACTGAGCAGGAAAAGCAATCAATCACAGATGAGCTCAAACAATGTAAAGACAACCTGAAGCTGCTACAAGAAAAAGGAAATAATGTAAGTTTTTACAAACTATAGGTGAGCTTCTTTTGATGGCAAGTGTTGTGTTGATTGTGACAATATCTGAGTGTTATAAGGCAAAGACCATGTTTATAAAAAGCCATGTGTACAAAAATCCATCTGTAATTTCACACCTCATTTTCTCTAGCTACTGTCTTTTTATATATGTGACCATTTAGATTTCTGTGTATTAGCATGTGCAAATATTCAGATTGAAAACAATTGCAGCTATAATGCACATAAATTAGGGGCATAACTGCATACACTGTTTTACACGTGTCCCTGTGCTTCTGTTCTCTTAAAAAATCTCAACTAATGACTAGCAAACAGAGCCAGGCAAACATTTTGACTTCACAAAAAGCTGCAAAAAATCTTCTGTACAGAAGCCAAAAGATCTGGATCTAAACAATTTTATTAAAAATAACAGGAAAAATAGATCTTTCCCAGGAGATCTTCCTTCTCTGTAGTGGTGGCTGAGCAAATGCTATTCTCTGACTGTCTCATGGTCTTGACTCTTAAGGATATAGGGCCATGATGGGCTAGTGCTCCATATACTGGGAAATGGAGTTCAAATGCACTTCACAGCTTAAATAACAGGAATGGTCTTGTCTGTAGTAATTGATTTTAAATACTGTCACAAGATTGAGTTTACTGCCAGAGACAGCTGTTTGTGCTTACAAAGCACAGCATTCTCTGAATGTCACTGATACTGTTAGAGCCAATATAACTACCCCACTTCCCTGTATTCCCCTTAGCATAAAGTAGAATTGGGTGAGTAGGAGTGGGAGGCCACATTCACTGTTGTCTTGTTGCTGTATGTGCAGTTCACACACTAATTTCACACTAGTTTTTGTCCTGCTTACAACCCTTCCACAAACTTGTAATGACAGATCATACTCTAGTCCCTTTTAGCCTTAAGCACTATGAATGAGAGGGAACTGGAAAAAGAGCTTAATTTAGCAGAGAATCTATTAGGAGTATGTCTGCACTGCATTGTAAACCCAGGCCTGTGACACCTTCCTTTGTGGACTAGGTGTTTCCAAGGCCATAGCGGAGTATCCACACTGCATTCTAAAAGCTTGGTTTACAGTTGCTGGACCCAGGTCTCATCATCATGTTAAGACACCCACAGTGTACTGTGCATAGCTTCTGACTTGGCTCTATGGCTTGACCTGCAATCAGACTGCTAATTGACAGGTCTCATCAGGACCTGGGCTCAGACCCACCCCCCATGATTGGGTCTCAGAATTTGGTTCCTGAGTGCTTGCTGACCCAAGTCAGATTTGTGGGTGAATGGTAGGGGGATTAGACTCAAATCTGAGTCTGAGACTGAATTTGTAACATAGTATAGATATCCCATTAGTGGCTGGCAGTAATCAGTAAACTCCTTATACTTAAATTGTTGCCTGAGGTCCAGGTTTTTAAAAAGTTAAGAACATCATAGTGCTTAAGAACCTGGACCTCAGGAAGCAAACAAAGTACGCCAGTGAAAAAGTAGGATGAAGGAATTGAGGGAAAACAGGTGCATGCAAGTGGGAAGGGTTGTATATTGAGAAATTGGAGGATTTTGAGGGAAGAAATACTGAGATCAGATTTACAGCAAAATAAGGAATTGTTGCACTGGCTGTGAATGCTGCTTCTTGGGATGGCTGAAGAAGCACAGGTAAGGAAGGAGCTATTGGACTGAGGAGGTTTAAATAAGATGAGCAGCAGTAAAGTGTGTCTGGAGGGATGGATTCATAAGAGAAGCCACTATTCAACAATCATGAGTGATATTCTTGGCTAAGACTTTTTTGGAAAAAAGGATGCCAACTGTGAAACTTGCTCCATTCTACCAAAGCCTGAGTTTACAGGTCTTCAATTGTAGTATAAGGGACAACAGTGAGGACAATGTTGTCATGTCAGGGTGGTGTGGGGAAAGAATAAAAAGTTTGTCTTGTCCTTTTTGTGGGCAAGTGGGTTTAATGTAGTAGCTGTTTTTAATGTATGTCATGCATGTTATATGGCTGCATGTAAGGATAGCTAAAATAAAATGCAATACACCATTTTATGTCCTAGAGGAGAGAAAATTATTTTGCTCCATTTGCGAACTCATATTAGAAATCCACAATGTTTTTGTGTTTCTCTTTATTTTGACGGGGTGAAGAATTCATATTAAAAAGCCATGTTCTAAATACATAGACCTATGGAGCTACATGTGTCTGCATGTTTGTAATTATTGATGATTTCCTGAGACTTTAAATGATTAACTTATCCATGTGAATGGTTTGGAGCATGTGAAGTGAATTGATCAATTGGGCACTTTTTTGATACTGCATTGATTATTTCTACCACCATGCTTCTTGTAGGGAAGATGGCACTTGGATTTTTAGTACAAACTACAAGAGAGTAATACTTGATCATAATTACACATAATTTGCCTATTGTATATTGCGTTTATTAAAACAAATTTAAATTAACATCAATTCAAGGCATATATTGCATACCTTCTAAATTTTATATATATTGACTTTTATTTTTATGCTATGAAATGCCTGTATTTAAAAAAAAAATCTTTTAGTAACTTACTCTCTGATGTCTAAACATGAGATTTAACGCATATTTAGCTGACTATACAAAATCAACATCGCATCAGTACAAAAAAGTACTAAAGACATCTAGCAGGAGCTGAATTTTCTTCTGAGTATGTACACTTCTATATAGCCAGAGAAGCAGAAAAAAGTAGGCATCTTCTAAGAGTAATTTAAACATAGTTACCAGTTCTCCTATATGTCAGTCACACCTTTAAATTGAATGAACCAATTCATGACACTGGATAGAAATTATCTGGCAAGAGTTTGAAGAGATGTATTGGTGTCTGTTAAATTTAATTGAACAAATTTGTATGTAATTAAAACATTGAGACGATAATTAACTAAGACTTACGTCCAGCTTTCAAATTTTAACAATTTGAGCTTTCAGAAACTAATGACCTGGTGGAGATTTTCATCTCCTAGTGTACCCTGATATATATGTATTCCATTGTATGGTTCAGTGCCAATGTTCCTAACGTTGCAGTCTCATAGAAATGTCTTGGCTTTATGCTTTGCATTGTGGTATATTTGTAAGTATTTCAGAGAGAATTTTTTCTTGTGGGTAGTAGGCTGAATATTGCTGAGTGGGGCGAAACTGAAGGCTCCATAGTGCTTCTTAGACCTTCTGAATATGCAGAGCCTACGGTCTAGGGATGCCTGAGTGAAGTGTCATTGTGAAAAGGAAAACCCATTCTTAATCTCATCTTTTTGTTTGTTTGTTTGTTTTAAGGAAGACACTAATGTCAGGCTGAGCCTCATTTAGATCTGAAATCCTAAATTCCAAGTAGTGACAATGGGCTTCATTTTATTTTTAAATATCCATGTTCAGTTGAGTAGAGTGGTGTCCTAATTTTATATACCGAATTAGATCATGATATATCATGTTAGATGTCTTTAATACATTTCGATTAAAACAAAACTCACTCTTGACTTATTTCCCCATCTAAATCATCTTTACCTTATTGATTTTATAGCACAAAATGATTTTAATATCCCTTCCCTTCTTTAGCCTTCCATATTACAACCCGTCCCAGCCGTATTCATCGGCCTAATCCTGGCTTTCCTGTATTGGTGTTACGGCCCATTGTGGTAGAGAAAGGTACAAGCACTACTGTTCAGTCAATGTATGTTCGTCCCTGTCACCTGTTTGTGCCATTTTTGTAAAACAGTGCATGGTGAAATGCTCGCAGATATTTATTTACCTGAAGCAAACGCTTTATTTAATATGCCTTACTGGTGATACTGTCAAGCTGAACAATCAACTAATCATTTAACATCTGTGTGGTTTCTTTGTGATAATTCTAATAATGAATTAATTCTAACCTAACCAATTTTGAATGTATCTCTTCTAACTTGGTCTCAGTTTATCTTTAGCAAAATGGGGCAAATTGTGTGCAATGCTGCAGCGAAGGGCCTGAAAGAAAACCTAATTACACGGAAAATGAAGTTTGCCTGTTCCTGTCTGACTTAGAACACTTTTTCACCTTTCTCACTGTTGTGATGAAGGTGGAAAAAGGACAAGATAGGAATAACAAATAGGTGGATTTGCATTCTCAACTCTTAACATTTCACTACATCTACAATGTCTCCCAGTATGTCCTGTGTAAAACACTTGTTACTCTTGACATAAAATAACACAAGTTATCTTGATAGGATCCACTTAGAACTCATGTCCCGGCTGTGGCTTAAACATACAAAGCAAAGAAGATAGATGCCATTACTCTATAGCACAGGTCTAGCAGTACTTTGGCACAAACGATATTATGAGCATCTTAAGTCTTCAAAGGTTTAATAGGAGCTACTATCCTAGGTGCGCATTGTAACAAACTTGGAAATACAGTTCTACTAAAGATTCTTGTGGTGACGTGCCATTGTGATGACTGCATCGCTTGGAGTTCCAGGTGCTAAGCCAAATATGGTTTAACTCTTTGGTGTCAGGATTTCCCAGCAGTAAGGGTTCACGGGAAACATATTAGTAATGTTTATCAACAGGTGCTCAGGACTTATTGGAACCAAGGGGTTAACTGAGTAGTATAAACTAGAACAAATATGATATTGATTTTTTTTTCTCTCCACACAGAGACAATGGCCTTGGATGCCTCTGATGGCAGCTTTGGTTGCTGTAACAGCTGTGGTGCTGTACCCAGGCCTAACCAGAGCTTCTCCATGAGAACTGTTGTTGAAACCATTCACCGTCCTCCCTTTAGAAGCTGGCATCACTCACATACCGGGGAAAAAAAGATTTAATTCTCTTCCTTTTACCTCTTAATACAACACAGCTCTGTGTGAGAACAGTAGTAGGGTCGTTGCTTTAAACTGTATAAAATGTATCTGTCTATAAAGAGGGAATAAAATTATTACTTCATTCTACTGTGAGCAATATTTTTGCTTACAATTTCATGTAATTTTTAAATTAGTATATTGGGATTCTGAATACTATTATGGTGGCCTAAAGTAGGCTTTGTGGTACCAAATTATTTATAATGGCTAGGTTTGTGGATATTTTACTTTAGAATCTGATTGCCAGATTTAAAAGAAAAACACATTTCTGATTTCGATACCCATGCCAAATAATCTTACAGATACTTGGAAATAGAAGCAGTATGCTCAGTGCTTTTCAGTTTGAAATATTTTTTTACGTTAATCTACCATTTTTACTTGCTGTAAGTCACTGAGCTTGTGGGAACAAGACTAAAAATAACTTCTCTTTCCAGGCCTCTTGAAGGAAACCAATATTTTGCTTCTGTAAAGATTTTCTTTTATTAATAGTTTTGGGAATAAATACAATTCATTTCCAGCCTTAAAGAGATAGATGAGACATTGGATGGCAAACACCTGCCTAGGATGCTGTGTGTGCGTGTGTGGGAGTGTGCTTGCGTGTGTTCTTGAGTGAATTAAGGTATTTCTGGGAGCAAAATCTTGGTCATTTGATGGACATAGTGCAGTGATCCAATTTATATTATCTTTAGTTCGAATGTAATTTATTAAATTTCATATATTTAAAGAGACATCCTTTAAAGTCTGAATATTTTCACACATCACATTTAAGCAATTTATTTTTTCAAGTCATTTAATACTTTCAAAACTGAACTGGAGAAGTAATATTTGTCTATATAGGTAAGTTTTTATTGAAAACTTCAATATGGGAAGTGCTACAATGCATCTATAGGTAACTGAAAAAATCCAAGATAGGCAAGCTATTGTCAAGTTAGAATCATCTAACAGTTCATGTATACAACAGGTTAATATTCTGAGAGAGTTTACTTTTGGTAATGAGAAACTTTTGCGTCAACATTACATGCCATAATATGCATAATATACCTTCATATAGTGGTTCTCATAAAAAAATTATTTCCTAGTTGAAGGGAGGCAACTTATTATCACCTTTTTTAATTAGGTAACCACTGTTAAAGCATTGTTTAAGTGTTGGCTATGGTTGTCTTGTGCAACTCAACAGTTCTGTTAAAAAAAAAAAAAAGTTTACTATGAGTCTATATAATATACTAAAGGATTGCAAGGTTAAATGAATTCATCTAATGGAAATATAAGAATAGGAAGATAATCTCTGTGAAGATTTAATTGGCTTTAAAATACTTTATGGCAATCACCAGATATAGTTGGATATTTAAATAGAATTTTAGCATTTAATTTGTCTTGTGAGGTTTGAGGATCATTGTCCTTCTAATTAAAGGTTCTATCTTAAAATACTTGGGATTTGGTATGGGGAGGATTATTAGGTTTATGGAAGAATAGGTCCACAAGTGACTTTTAGAAAATAATATTGGGTCACCTCGTTAACACTTCATCTTTTTCAGTTGCAGGAAGCCACCCAATCACAAAACACTCATATGCCAGTGGTACTCAGTACCTCTTGTATATAGAATATTGCAAATATTGTTCTGAAATGCTTTACTTCAGAATTACATTTTTTAAAGTAAATAATGTTTTAAATCTATTTTGTAAAGGTATAAAAAAGTACAATAGAATTTCTCGAGTACAGATTAAACTATTTGCACTAACACACGTGATGTGCATGATTTAATAAAATAACTTTACTCTCCCTATTATGTTTGAGTTGAATCTCATTTGAAAACCGCACATCTATGTTATGTTCATTGCGTGCTAGGTATTACTACAATGTTTGCATCATGTTTGATAATGAAAAAGGTTTTTACTTTTCATTTCATCTTCACATTGGTTTAAATTTAAATCTCTTTACTGTCCATGTCTAGTTTTAAGCGGAAAAGGAATGGGAGTAGGAGGTGCTGGAGTTCGGTGCTGGACAAAAATCTGGAAAGGATTTTTGGGGGGGGGTAGTGGAGTTTGGAGTGTGCCCACAACAGAGGTGAAGACTCAGGAAGGTGGTTTGGACAAGGCAAGATTAACCATTAAACTAAAGGATATAGCCTTAGGCCCTTGTATTGTTTAGGCCCTCCTGCTCAGGCAAGGTCAGGGACCAGGTGAGGGAGGGGAACAACAGGATTCCAGATGGCAGAAGCACTGAATGAGCTGCAGCTGGATGAAGCAATGTAGGGGAAAGGGGCAGGTAGGGTTGCCAGGTGTCCAGTATTGTACTGGACAGTCTGGTATTTGTGCACTCTGTCTGGTTAAAAAAAAAAATCAGGAAGTACCGGACATGTGATGTCTGGTTTTTTCTGGCTGCGCACCAGATGGAAGCCTGGTGTGGGCAGGGGGAGTGGTTGGGAGTCCCAGAGGTGGGGCCGTGATTGCTGCTGGGAGCCCTCAGTTGGTTGAGTGTGAGGAGGAGGGGAAGCCTTCTCACTCCTGTGTCACCGGGAGCCTGCGTGGGACAGGCACCAAGTGCCCAGGTCAGTCCCGCTCCCCACCGGCCAATTTGCTCACCCCCTCTCCCTTCCCGGCCGGTTCTCTCCCTCTTCCCCGGCCAGCCCCCCTGCACCGCCCCACCCCCCAGCTCTGCTTCCCACCTGCCCATTCCTCTTGCTTGTCTCCCCCAGCCAGCGCCACTGCACCTCTCTCCGCCCCTGCCAGCTCTGCTTCCCTCCCCCTTCCTCCCGGCCAGCGCTGCTGCACCCCCCTCCTGCCTGCCAGCTCTGCTTCCCGCTCCCCCTTCCTCCCGGCCCTCCCCTGCTGCTCCCCCCCGCCAGCTCGGCTTCCCGCTCCCCCTTTTTCCCGGCCACCCTCATGGCTCCCGATCCTCCCCAGCTGTGTTTCTCGCCCCCATTTACTCCGGGCCAGCCCTGCCCCCTTCCGGCCGGTCCCCTCTCCCCCCATATCCCGTGGCCAGCCCCGTTCCCCACAACCAGCCCTGCTTCCCGTTGGTCTCCCCCCCCCCCCATTTCCGCCGGCCAGCCCCATTGCTGCCCCTCCCCATTAGCTGTTTCCAGCCCCCTCCCTTCTTGCCCCTCTCCCCCAATGAAGCATATTCGGGGTTTTGGTTTTTTAATGATTACCTGGTAACTCGGAGGTTGTGTGTGGGGTTTGTTTTGTTTTGTTTTTGTTTTGTTTTGTTTTTGGCTCAACAATTTTGGTTCTTCTCCTCCCGCCCGCCTCCCCCCCCCCCCCCTTGTTTTTTTTTCTTCAACAATTTTTTTCCCCGGTGGTTTTTTTTGAGGGGGGGCGGAAGTTTCGGTATTTTTCTTTCAGCCATCTGGCAACCCTAGGGACAGGGCACCTGCCGTCTCTGCTTATAAGCTCTTCTCCAATTCTACGTAAATATGACCACATCATAATTTTTTGCGGTATGTAATTCATACTTAGGCCCTTCCCGCCCATTAGCCTTAGGTCCCTCAAACCTTAATCCGTCCTTGGTTATGGATAGTTCAGAGAGCCTGGGACAATTGTGATAGGAGTTGTTCAGGTTAGTGCAGGAGCTTGAGGTAATCTCCCTCCTTCTTCTACTAGCTTTTCTAGTTCTGCCCCTGTCCTTTTTAGCCCCACCTTGTTCTATTCACTTCCCTACCACCTACCTCCCTGGTGCTGGCCTCCCTGCAGACCTGATGACTGCTGAAGGAGAAGAGGCAGAGAGGCCATGTGAAAAACTGATGATCTAGTAGCCCCTGGTGGCCACATGGAGAAACTGCAAGTAGTCCTTTATTGCAGTCTAGCTAGATTACACTTTGTCTACACTTAAGTGTAAAGTGCTACCAGGGCAGTGTAGCTACGACAGCTGGCACGCTGGGAGAGAAATCTCCCAGTATTCTTCATAAACCACCTCCACGAGGGGGATAGCTAATCACACTAGGAACAGTGCTCCCAGCACTATAGCCTGTTTACACCGGTGCTTTACAGTTCTGTAACTTGCTCAGGATTGGGGCTGTTTTTTCCCTCCCCTTAGCCAGCAAGTTGCAGGGCAGTAAAGTAGCAGAGTAGACTTAGCTTGAGCATGACAGGGCTGCCAAATCTGAGTATTCTGTGAGATTCCTGACCATTAACAGCCCTGTTCTCACAGCACTGTTTTCTTTAAACAAATACACAAATTATAAACCTTCCATAGACTTCAAAACATCCAGGGAATACCTGGAAAAGGGTTGTCTAGGAATTTTATCATCTCTAGGGATTTTACAATAGAAGGGAAAGAGGACAAAAAACGTTTTCCAAACACTGCCACCCAACTGAGTGCAAACCTGCCTTGCCAGGTAACAGTTATTGCATACGTTCACTAGGAATGTGAGCGTGTAGTCATGTACATGGTTAACTGATGAGCCTGGGCTCATAGCTTAACCCTCTTGGTTACACGCAGTTCCCTCCTTCCCCCCCCCTTCCCCCCTCCCCCCGCCACCTCAGTATCCAAGGCGTGGGGGTCAGGAGAGAGACAGGAGCTGGCTTTAAGTCGGCTCCCTGCATGCTCTGGCTCCCGTGGAGCCACCTATTCTCCCCCCCCCTTGCCCCTATGCTGTCTCCCATAGAGGCAGGTGGGCCAGGAGCTCATTCTCATGGGGAACTGGTTTAAAAGCCAGCTTTCTCTGAGGACCAGCTCCAGCGGAGCTGCCTCCGCCCCTCCCCCCCACTGGTGCCTCTCCCCACATGTGCCGGCTGAATTGGAAGCAGCAGCGCAGGGGAGGGAGTGCACACTCAACTTACATTGAAGTTTAATATTAGAAAGGCACTCAGCATCTTGCAGGATTGATTCCAGAAAACTGTTTCATCAGTTACTTAACACAACTGACGCATTAAAAACATGTTTTCTCTACCCACATTATATTACTCTGGTTTTAACATATTTAAATGTCTTCCATCGCAGTCCTTAATTATGCAAAACATCATCAGTAAGTTTTACCTGTATAAGGCCCACAACTGTAGACCTTTGATTCACATAAAGGAGAAGTACAAATAAAAGAAAATGCAAGCTTTTACCTATACCATGTTTCTGAATAGTCCCAGAAGGATAGCTGAGTTAGTCAGATAAACTACAAGGAGTCCTGTGGTACCTTAAAGACTAACAAATTTATTTGGGCACAAGTTTCCATGGGTAAAAACTACTTTGTCAGATGTGTGGAGTGGAAATCACAGAGATAGGGATATAGATTTTTCTGTTTCATGTTTGTGAATTGTGTTCAAGTTTAACTCAAGTTTAACTCTCTTCTGCAATATGGTTGAAGTCATATTGTGATCACATCAGAGGGAGTTTTTTGGACCATTTTTAATTTTCTTTGCCAAGGGAAATTCAGTATCATATTGGTGCTAAATGAAGACTGAATTTTATGGCCAGAGAATTTTGTAGAGAATTAAGTGAGAAAGGAAAAAAGCAGTCAATCACAGAATATTCAGAACCAGATTGATGTCAATGAAACTTTTCATCCCAAGGAGTAAACTTTTTGGATCCTGATTTCTATCTTCTGACCAAGTTTTCTAGAGTTGTCATTAATGACAGCTTTCACTGACCTTCACATACACAGTCTGTCTGGTTCAAGGCATTTTTAAAAATATTGGGTCATCAGTGTCACTCAGACAACTACAATACATTGTGGGAAAGTGGCATGCTTTCTGTAGTAATTTTGGAGTTACTAACATATAGGTGTTGTTTAAAACATGTATGAACATGCATGCACATGTACGGTGTCTGGCTGTTTATGCTTTATTTTAATTTACTTTGTCTAAAACTGTTTTTGGGACCTGTTCTGTTCAAGAGCTTCATCAACGATTTAGATATTGGCATAGAGAATGCGCTTATTAAGTTTGCAGGTGATACTAAGCTGGGAGGAGTTGCAACTGCTTTGGAGGGTAGGATCATAATTCAAAATGATCTGGACAAATTTGAGAAATGGTCTGAGCTAAATAGGATGAAGTTTAATAAGGACAAATGCGAAGTACACCACTTAGGAGGAAACAATCAGTGGGAACAGAATGGGAAGCGACTGTCTAGGAAGGAATACTGTGGAAAGGAATTCAGGGGTCATAGTGGACCACAAGCTAAACGAGCCAACAGTGTGACGCTGTTGCAAAAAAAGCAAACGTGATTCTGGGATGCATTAACGAGTGTTGTGAGCAAGACATGAGAAGCTATTCTTCCGCTCTACTATGCGCTGATTAGGCCTCAGTTGGAGTATTGTGTCCACATTTCAAGAAAGATTTGAAGAAGGTCCAGAGAAGAGCAACAAGAATGATTAAAGGTCTAGAGAACATGACCCATGAAGGAAGACTGAAAGAATTGGGCTCGTTTAGTTTGGAAAGGAGAAGACAGAGGGGACGTGATAATGGTTTTCAAGTATCTAAAAAGGTTTTCACAAGGAGGAGAGAGAAAAATTGTTCTCCTTGTCCTCTGAGGATAGGACAAGAAGCAATGGGCTTAAACTGCAGCAGGGGAGGTTTAGGTTGGACATTAGGTTGGTTAAACACACTGGAATAAATTGCCTAGGGTGGTTGTAGAATCTCCATCTCTGGAGATTGTGACAGAGCAGGGGTGATTCAGCAGGTTAAAGAGCTTGATGGAAGGGGAAAGAGGCAGAGAGAGTCAGCAATCCTGGCTAATTAGGGGCAGCTGAGATGGTGGCTGCAAAATCGATTAAGGCCCAGGTGAAACCAATTGAGGCTGCCTGGAGGCCTATTTAAGAACCCTCCCTGTGGGTGAGGGAAGGGAGAGTTCGGAAGGAGTTTGGAGAGTTGTGAGAATGTGGAGAGAGCCAAGAAGGAGTTTGGAGAGTTGTGAGAGCTGTGGAGGAGTTTGGAGAGTGGAGGAGGAGTTTGAAGAAAGGAAGACACCGGAGGAGTCAAGAGAACAGCATCGACCTTGTTAAGACTACAGGGAGACAACAGAACTCAAACCAAGGCGAGTAAGCCATATTACTGTGACTTTTAGTCTGTGGGATAGGGCTGAACAGAGGTCAGGGGCCCAGGAGTGGGACTGACCGTGCCACAAGATATTTAAGAGCAGGTTAGATCGAAATCTATCAGGGATGGTCTAGAATCTAGATGGTACTGGATCCTGCCTTGAAGGTAGGTGACTGGAGTCAATGACCTATGGAGGTCCTTTCTAGTTCTAGTGTTCTATGATTCTATATTTTATTTCTTTATATCAGCTCCTTCAAGCACTTTCTCCAGCTTCAATATCAAAGTATTTTCTTTTAGTTCTTTACCTTCATTTTCATGTAATGAATGTGGATCTTTTAGACTTAAAGATCAGAAGTCTACATCATGATAGTGTAATCTGATCTATTAGGCAGATGCCTTATTTTATTGGCTATCTTTCTCTGATTCTCCATAACTCAGTTGCAGCTTTTTTGCCAATTAAGAGAACGTTCTCTGCTTGACTTGAGGGACATTTACTCCATTCCATACTACCCAAAACAAAAGGTATTCTTTGTATTTAATCTAATTCAGTTTCAACTACTCTTATTATTTTGTAGTAAAGATGGCTGTGTGTGTATTTATCAATGGACTGCAGTCACTCTTCAGTATGACTTTTGATCATGACTGATTTGATCATTGACTTCTGATTGGTCGTCTTCTAAGCCAGAGAAAGATGGCTGTATAGCTCTGTTCACTTGCTTTTGGAAGCAGGAATATTCAAATTAATCTCTTGAACCACCAACCCTGGCCCTTGAGCTGTTATACAATATGATTAAACCAATATGTAACACTGATATAACTTTCATAACTGATATAATATGGAGAATGTTGTGCAAAAGAATGATTTTTTTTTTGGTTTAGTGTAGACTTGTGAGGTGACACAACTAAACTTTAAACGATAAGAATACTCATCTCCACCGGTATAATTCCCTGAGTGGATGCTCTCGTTCTTGTATATCAGTTGAAATTCACACTTCAGCTCACAGCAGTGTAACTTTTCTGTGCATGCAAGCCTTTGCATAGATCGCCAGGTCTATAAAGTATTGGGTGGAACACGACTGCTTTAGCTCCACTCGCCCCCAGGAACAGCTTGTGCTGCAGTGACCCTTCCCAGAAGCAGCATCTGGGTGGCTGAAGCAAGGGTTCATCAACATGGCTTTTGGTAAGCTGCCAACAATTGGAGCCTGTGTGCATTGGTTCCACAACTATGCCTGATGTGTTAGCACTCAAAGCCTGTTCCTCTAGTTGGCCTTTCAGCCCCCAAGAACCCTTCCATGGGCCTTTGTTCAGATCAGTGTGGCATGCAGGCTGATAGAACTAGAAACTACATGGAGGGAAGAGATCATGTCAGCAGATGCAACACATGCTCTATCCCCCAGATCTACCACTTGATCTGTTTGTGAGACCTATTGGTCCCTGCAACCCCTAACACATCTAGTTCTTCAGAACCAGCTGACGTCTTGCTGGTCCTCCTTTGTGCTTTCAGACAGCCCCCAGAGCTCCTTTTGATGACCTCTTCTACTTTCTATAACTGGAAGTTAGGGCATAACATTAATTCTTACATGTCTGCTAGGCCTAAAAGCTTGTAGTACTCTGTAGCTATTCGTTATGCTCATCCTCCACTCCCTTGTCTACTCCTGCTTTGCTCTCTTAAATTTTTCCTTCTACTCAATTTTGCACAATTACTAGAGTAATTGGCCCTTTTAAAACACTAAGGATTTTACAAGTTGAGATCTTATGTTTTCACATAACAAACAAAATGGGCATGATCCCTTCCTTCTAGCCAATCATCAGTTTTTAGCTGAGTGATCAGTTCATCTTTTCTCTGTCAGAATGCGCTCTAATATAGAATTACCACACTTTGGCTGCAGTACTGCAGTATTTTTTTTGTCTTAGAAAGTTATCCATGATTTTTAGACCTGCACAGTTGTTCTGTAGCAGAATAGTTTGCCTATTAATAAAAAAGTTAAAATGTGTTCTTCCCATTATAATTGTTTTATACTGTTGCACATTTTATATAAATCATGAAGTGTTATTGTGTCAGTATGATAAGGTATCTCCTTTTATTCATTTTTGTCCCTGGAAAAAAAGGAAAAAATTCAAAAGTCACATAACTGACACAACCTGCTTATTACAATAATTGTATTGAATCCAGATGTATGGTTATTCTTCATGGTTGTTGATGGTAGCAGAGTCCATACCTACCATATATTACTTGCTTCCCTTCAAATCTCTGTCTACCAACACTGAGGCAAAATAGTTTTCCTTATGGCAGGGGTGGGCAACCGAAGAGCTTGGGGCTGAATGCAGCCCCTGGCTTGCTTGGATGCAGCCCCTGAGGCTTCTCACTTGTGTGCAGCCCCCAACTGACTTTTCTGTAGGACACACCAAAAAATTATATGGATGAGTCCCTTTAACATAGATAATAGTATGGGGTGGAAGAGAGCAGTGCACCTGCCTCCCTATCACCCTGGTATTCCACCCAGGCTAGCTGAGCAAAATAACTAATGGGCAGGTCTCTTATTTCATTTTCTACTAGAAGACTTTACAACTTTGCCTGGGTTTGGGACTGGCATGGGGAGAGGAGGAGTGCAAACTCCTCCCACTGGCTTCACTCCAAAGGTGTCCTGGAGCTGGTGAGGGCCACACAGGCCAACTCCCAGCTGCTCCCTGATTAGCTGGCTGCCGGCCGGCTGCTCCCCAGGGCCCACCGAAGGTGGCAGGAGCTGCATGGTGGCCAACAGCTGCTCCCTATGGCAGGCCAGGGTGGTGGAGGCCATGCAACCAACCAGTGACTGTTCACTGGGGTGCTTGTTTGTGGCTATTCATGAGTATAACTGTCCCCCTGCTTGTGGCCCCTGTGGTCATGCATGGTATAATTTTCTATCACATCCCTTCTTTACCTGGCAAGGGGGAGACCATGATCACGAAGGTGGTTTTCCCAGAGTGAGGCTCATCCATTGCACTGTGGGTGTGCTGACCCCTGCGATTTCCCCAAATGTGGGAAACTTGACTGCATAATTTGCAGTAGTGGGGGACTGCGTTTGCGCTTTCCCCAACCAAAAAAAAAATCGCTTTTCATGCACATCCTGTTATCCTGGCACAACCAAACCCTGACCTTGCTTTAAGTCAGGGGTGTCCAAACTTTTTTCAAAGAGGGCCAGATTTGATGAAGTGAACATGCGCGAGGGCCGACCATTTTGCCTGACGTTCTTTGAACCATTAAAATTAAATGCAAATGAACTATTTTATGCAAAGTTTATTGCAAACGGCATACTTTTCATTTCGTCTCATGGATGACAAATCTAAACAGGTGTTAAATCACTCTGCCTTTCATATCTGAAGGCCAGATGAAGAAAAAAAAATCCAGGAAGCTGAAATATGTCAGGAACATTGTAAAGTACATTACATATTATTGGTAATTAAGGTTGTCTGTCAACTTTTAAGTTCAAAAAATATGAACAGGAACATAACACCAAGTATACATGTTGTGTCCAAATATATTTATAACTGATTTAGACCAACTGACATTAACTGAGATTTTACAATGTATTCATCTCAATACATATGGATTCGTTGGGGGCCATAAAAGATAGATATTGCCAAATTACCTGGGGGGCCGTATTAAACCAGAACACGGGCCACAATTGGCCCGCGGGCCGGACTTTGGACATGCCTGCTTTAAGTTATAAGAGGAAGCTGCATACCCATCTTGGTAGCCCTAGCTCTTACTGGTCAGGAGGAGTTCTTGGACAAGCTCACTCACAGATGGACAGACAGATGCACACTTTTTAAATATATAGTAAGCTGTATCTATTTCAGCTGACTAGTGATATTTCTATTGTTGAATGTGGTTGCAATGTAAGCATACCTGGGGATTTTTTCAAATACTTTTATATAGGTATGTGGTAGAAATGTAGCCGTGTTAGTCTGGTGCAGCTGAAACAAAAAACAGGACTGTGGGGCACTTTAAAGACTAACAAGATGGTTAATTAATGAATGGCACTTGGCGGGGGCGGGGGGGAATAGAATGGAGGCCCTTGCAGCTTCCTAATGATTCTTCCTGAACTTGCACATTTGCCTTGGTCAGATGTTATTGTGTCAGCACGTCTTTTCTTTAAATCAAACTTTGCATCAATGGCCTATATGTCCAACTAATTCTACTCTAGTTATCAAAACTTGTAATTCTGTAGTTTTTATTTGACAGTTTTATTTCACACAATTCATTTTAAAGTTGTAACTGTTGTTTCTGTTGGTATGTGGTGATGTTTATCAGTCCCTTCATCATATCCCAGCTGGCTTCTTTCAATTTATTACTAGTAATCTCCCTAATCAGTACCTTCTGGGCAAATCCACCCTCATAATACTCAAAGGCAGTTCTCTGAACACAATCTTTATTCCTGTATCTAGAGAATTATAGTAGACACTAGTGAAACAGGGTGATAACTATATACAGCTTCTAATCTTGGATCTAGAGATGGATGGTAAGTAAACTATGCTTATTAAAATCAGATTCCTGCAGCTTGTCTTGTGAGAAATGAACTGGTCTCAGTTCAATCACAATTCCTTCCTACCTACCTTACCTACTTGCTAACAGTCTCAGCAGAGGAACCAATAACTTTAAAAAACCCCAAACCCTGAAATTTTTCAAAGGCAAAAATGTGCCTTTGAGATGTTTGTTTGGTGAGCACTTAACAGATGCATAGGGTCTTGCATCTACACGCAATACACATTTATCAAAGCAATCATCGTAATTTGCCTCAGAAAAGGAGAGAGATTAAATCTTGCAGATGTTTGTCTGGTGCAGATTGTAGAAGGATTAAAGATTGTACTAAATTACTGGATCACTAGCCTGTCTTGAAGGCACATCAACTCTTTGCTTCCTCATGTCAATTCCATTCCATAGTGGTACCTATATGGCTGGCTGTGGCGCGCTCTAGAGTGCCATGCTCATGCTACGGTATATGAGGCATTGCTGACCCACATGCTCTCAGTTCCTTCTGACCACTCGTGGTGGTCGGTCGGAGTGCGTCTCTTGCTTGACAAGAGTTAGCAGTTTTCATTCCTTCGGGCCTTTTGTACGTTTCTGATGGTGTTGGGTAGTTATTAAATATTAGTAGTTAGGATCCCAGCAGAGACTTTGCCTCAGGTGGGGCATGCTCTGAGATTCTGGGTGCAAGCCCTACTTGAACAGCAGGCCTTAATTTGTGAGTGACCCCCATAGCAGCTCCCTTAGGTGCTTGGGGGTGTCACATGATAAGCATTTCTGGACCTGCAAGAACTTTTGGCACCGCATTCAAAAAGAGAGGGATATTCACCTCAGGACTCTCCTGGTGGAGTCTGCCTTTTTATTTGGCTTCTGAGCCTTCCGCGTAGGCAGCACTGAGCACCTCAGTCTCTGTCCACAGTGCACTGCTGGCACCCAGCTCCCTTTGCTGTCGCTGGTACCAAAAAAAGAAGACCACTAAAATCACACTCTGGCTCCAAGCAAGAAAGGCCAAGGGTAATCCAGCAAAGGACTTGGGCCTGTCCACCAGGCTTCTCCAGGGCCACATGAATGTTTCTCCACCACTGGGCCTTTTAGGCCTCTTAAAGGTCTGCACCAACTTCTGGAAGTGGTATGGGACTTTCAATCCTATCTGCACCATCATCATACCAAGCCCAGGAGCAGAGCGCGCACAGGTCTCTACCTGCTTCTGTGATGCCTTTGATGCCACAGGAGCAGGCTAAGGCTCCCTTAGAGGACAAGGTCAGGAAAGCGGTGCCAGTCACCATACAAAAAGCATCAATTTCCACCATGTTGAGAATCCTGAAGCAAGCCCCAGTCACGTTGGTTGCCCTTATTCTCATCCCAGTTTCCTGGGGCTAACTCTCCAGCAAAGGGCAGAAGTTCCTAAGACTATGACCGACATCACTCACCCACTTGCTGATTAGCTTCTAGAAGTCTTCCTGATCGCCATCACCGCGCAAATGCTCCCTATCTTACTACTGGTCTCCTTGGTACCATTTTTAATAGCACTGGGGCAACTTTCCCCGGAACAGTCAACAGTCAGTTACTCCTGCCCAGCAATCATTGGTGGCCATGACCAGTAAAGAGAATCAGGCTTCACCCAGATCTCAGCAGTGGGATTGGGCACTGAAGCTTGCTCCATTGTCCATGACACTCCAGGGGCAGCAAGGACAGTTCCCAATGCATTGGCAATATTAAAGCACATGGGGCATTCTGGTGATGACGATCCCCTCTTTGCATCACTCCTCAGTGGTCATGTCAGAGCAGCAGTTGGTGGTGCCATGAGCACTGAGTCCAGTACTGGAAACCTTTTCTGAGGTTGGGGTTGAGGATTCCATGCCCATCTCTAAATCTCCTTCTCCAGTAGCAGCTGAGCCCTCCGCACCTCCATCGGTGCCGAAATCTTTCTTTCCTGGACAAGATGGTTGCAAAGCCTTCGAGGGCTAGTGCCCTGGATGACTTTAAGGAGCATTGAGCCTTTTTCTGGTGGGTGTCCAAGAACTTGTGGCTTGAGACACAAAAGACGGTGGTGCATGAAGACACCCTTTTTAATGTCCGTTTGGCCTCTATGCCTGCCTGGGTCACCCTGCTTATATGCTATGAGGCTCTCAAGATTGCTAGGTCACTGTGGCAGGCCACATCCTCCATCCCATCCAGGTCCCCACCATCTCTACTCCCAAAAATAAGGAAGCCAAGACACTTGATTTATTTTTCAGAAAAACTTATTCAGCAGCCACCTACAATTCCAGATGGCAAACCATCAGGCCTTGATGGGCTAATATAATTTTAATATTTAGGATTCCAGGAAAATATTTTTTTTCAAGTCCCAGGATTCCCTTTCTCGGGGTCAGGTGCTGTGGGAGAGGAAACTACTCCGGCAGCCAGATATTCCTTGCAAAAGGCATGGGATGCAGTGGACTCTGTGGCAAGTATGGTTGCATCGGCAGTGGTCATGACCTGCAGCTCTTGGCTCAAGACAGCTGTCCTCTCTGAAGAGATGCGGGCCTTGATTCAGGACTTCCCCCTTGATGGTGTTGGTCCGTTCTCCGCATAGACGGACAGGCTGCACAGGTTGAAGAACACTTAAGGCTTCGCTTTTCTCGTTGGGCATGCATGTGTCATGCTGCCAGAAAGCCATTCTGGACTCTGCTGCCACCAAGGCCTTGGCAAGCTCATCAAGGATCTATAAGAAATGACACTGGGTTTAGTCGTCATCCCCCTTCACCCTTCTGCTCACCAGCTATGCCTGACCCTGTTAAACATCTGAGGGGGGGGAGGAGGAAAGTGATCATTTTGAGGGTGCACCCAAGAGAGACTCCCAAGCAGTGGTCCCTCTAAGATGTGTGGCAGTACAGCTTCACAGTGATTCATCAGCCTCTCCCAGCTTGTCAGCAACATGCACGGAGCCCTGAACTCTGACTGGCAGGGCTGACTAATCACCTTTGAAGCACAGCTTAGAGGGAACACTGTTCCCAAGTCAACCGGCTAGATCATGCCCACCCTTTCCTCAATGGCCTGTCTCCCTGCCACTTGGCCTGGTCACAGGCACTCAGTTACAGTAGTTTATGAGCTATAACTTGCAGTTTTTGGAAACCCCTCCTTCCTGCCTTCCCACTTTTCTGTCCCTTTTCAGAAACCTTTCTCACGAGCAACTCCTGGTTCAGGAGATATACAAGTTCCTGCAGTTGGGAACTGTAGAAGTGGTTCTTCAGGACTTGGAAGGAAGAGACTTATATTCCTGATATGCCCTAATCTCAAAGGCCAACCCATGCTGGACCTGCGTGGCCTCAACAAGTCTCAAGAAGTTGAAGTTGTGCATGGACTCCCTGGCCTGCATTATACCTTTCCTGGAGACTGGTACACTGCTTTCACCTTGAAGGACACTTACTTCCCTATCTCCATATTCCCAAGTCACAAACACTTTGTGCACTTTGAAGTGGCTGGTCACCACTTCTAGTTCATGGCCCTATCCTTTGGTCTCTCCTCATACCCCAGGATGTTCACAAAATGTATGGTGCAGGTCGTGCTTACCTAAGACGGGGTCCAGATCTTTCTGTATCTCGATGACTGGCTCATCAATGGCAAGTCTCCGGATCAGGCACAAAGAAGCCTCGATCTGATGTGTTCCACCTGAAGCATCCAATCACCATGACCCCCACACACACCTGCAGCTGATGGGCCACATGGCAGCAGGCACAAACATGGTCAAGAACATAAGAACAGCATTATTGGGTCAGATTAAAGGTCCATCCAGCCCAGTATCTTGTCTACCGGCAGTGACCAATACCAGATGCCCCAGAGTGAAGGAACACAGCAGGTAATCCTCACGTGATTCCTCTCCTGTCCTCCTTTTCCAGACAAACAGAGGCTAAGGACACCATTCCTACCTATCCTGGCTAATAGCCATTGATGGACCTAAACTCCATGAATTTATCTGGCTCTTTTTTGAACCCTGTTCAAGTCCTAGTCTTTACTACATCCTCTGGTAAGGAGTTCCACAGGCTGACTGTGCGCTGAGTGAAAAGCTTTCTTTTGTTTGTTAAACCTGCTACCTATTAATTTCATTTGGTGACCCCTAGTTGTTGTTATAGGAACAAGTAAATAACTTTTCCTTAGTCACTTTTTCCACACCAGTCATGATTTTATAGACTTCTGTCATATCCCCCTTAGTCTCCTCTTTTCTAAGCTGAAAAGTCCAAATCATTTTAATCTCTCTTCATATGGGACCTGTTCCAAACCCTAATCATTTTTTTTTTTGCCTTTCTCTAAACCTTTTCCAATGCCAATATATCTTTTTAGAGATGAAGTGACGACATTTGTACACAGTATTCAAGATGTGGGCATTCCATGGTTTTATATAGAGGCAATAACATATTCTGTCTTATTCTCTATCCCTTTTTTTAATGATTCCTAACATTAGCTTTTTTGACTGCTGCTGCACATTGAATGGATGTTTTCAGAGAACATTTGCTGCACCTTAAGCTGTAAGGCTTGCTGTTTTCTTGAATTAAGGTCTACCTGTCAGCCATTTCAGCATTCCATCCTCCACTTAAAGGTAAGTCAGTGATCACCCAACGCATGATGTCATGGTCCCTGAAAGGTCCTGTACCCATATGTCTGAGACCAGGTCCCCTTCTTGCTGTCAAAACTCCTGGGTTCCCCCTTCAAAATCTTAGCTTCCTGCTCTCTTCTGTTTCTTTCCTGGAAGGTCTCCTATTTGGTCGCTGTGACTTTGGCCCAATAGGTGTCTGAGATTAAGTCACTGACATCAGTCACCTTATATGGTCTTCTATAAAGACAAAGTCTAGCTGTCTTCACACCTGCCTTTTCTGTCCAATATAATTTCCCAGTTCTGCACTAGCCAAAACATTTGCTTACCAGTCCTCTGTCCAAAGTCTCATGGATCAGAGGAGAAGTACATGTTGCATACTTCGGATGTTACGGAGGTGCTGGCCTTTTACATTGATAGACCAAGGACATTCCCTAGGTCAGTGCAATTATTTGTTGCTAGCTCAGACAGAATGAAGAATTGTCTGGTGTCAGCCCAGAGAATCTCCTCTTGGCTCATGGCTTGCATCCACTATTGCTACAAGCGGGTAAAGGTGTCTCTGCTGGCAAACATGACAGCTCATTCTACTAGCACATAGGTACCTTCAGCAGCCTTCCTGGCACAGGTGCCAATGTGAGAAACCTGTTGGGCCCCCACCTGGTTGTCAGTCCACATGTTTGCATCATACTACATGCTGACCCAGCAGGCTCAAGGTTACGCTGGCTTTGGCAGAGCAGTGCTGCAAGCTGCATGGCAGTGAACTCTGAGCCCACATTCGTTGATACTGCTTCTGAGTCACCTGCAGTGAAATTGACATGAGCAAGCTCTCAAAGAAAGAAATTACATAGTTTTCATAACTGTTCAAGCTGTGTTGGCTCATGTCCATTCCAGTACCCACCCTCCTGCCCCTCTGTTGGAGCTGTGAGCAAGCAGGAACTGGGAGGACTTGACCCAGCAGCATCTGATATACTGTGGCATGAGTGTGTCGCTCTCTGAAGGGTGCCAGAGCCAGCCCTACAGGAACCGCCATGGAGAAACTTCCTTGATGCTATCTGCTTAAACAAAGCACACAAGACCTTTTATAGGGTGCTGCACTTATTGAGAATATAACAGTTGCATATGCTTTTCAATCACTCGTACATTAACACCATACACACACACAATCCCACCAGACAATGTTATACTTACCAGTCCAGATTCTGTATCAGTCTAGTGGCCAGCTAGAGTGAACACAGAGGGAGAGCAGGACTTTTTTTGATCGATCGATCCGATGCTCTTCTGGAGTTGGTGGCAAGACGAACCCAAAGTTCCATAGCAAAACACCCTGTTTTTATAATCCTTTTCTCGGTTGAAATCAATGGATTTCACTGTCTCAGCCCATGACCGGAGTGTCAGTGTTCCCAAAATATCTTGAAAGGCTCATCCTGTCCTAGATTTAATCAGTTGTTTTCAGGGGTACCCACCCTTCACCTTTAGAGCTGTCAATTCTGCAAATCTGATCAATTCTTGACCGTGGGTACACACTGACAGTTTCTCTTTGCAGTCTGTCTTTTACAGTTTGTCTTCACCCCGCATTCTCCCCCTTTTCTCTTGACCATCTGGCTCTAATGATGACCTTCACGCTGTATCTCATTTGTACAAATAGTCTTTCTCACAGAATCCTTCAAAGGTAAACAGTGTTTTATTTTAAGCAAAATCAAAACAATTCACATCGAAGGCCCAGGCCTTCAACACTGATAATCTCATTAACATAGACACAATATGAGATCCTGTCTCTTTACTTAGGCCCATTTACTAAACTTCAGAACAAGGAAATATAGGAGATATATACTTAACTAAAGAATTTAACTTACTACAATATTATTATATATTACCTTTATATTACTAAATCTAAAATACAAATCTAAAAAGAATAAAACTGTCAGTTCCAACATAGATAGCCAAGCAAGTGGTGCATGCACCTAGTATGGAATTGGCATGAGCAACACATCTTGAACAGTTACGAAAGGTAGGTAATTGTTTTCCTCTTAACACAAAGACCAATACAAAGTGATTGGCTTTGTTCATTTCAGATCACCAGCTTCCAGTTTACCTGAATTAAGCTGAGTTAGGTGAAGATTGTTATATAAGTTATTTAACTACTAAACCACAAGATAAACAACAAATAGTCTTTAAAGACAGAACATGTAGATGATATCATGAGCTTTCGTGGGCACAACCCACTTCTTCAGACAACAGTTGGTGTAAGATGCGTGCTATCAGTATGCTTTGTTTTTTATTTGCCAATAGGGATCAGACTGAACTAGATGGTGAGGGGTAGGCAACCCACTTACCTATTTTCTTAGCAATTCTGTCATTTTGTTTTTCAGACTCTGGGCTTTCATTTGAATAAAGATTGAAACTGTCTAGTCCTGTTGGCTGAAACCTTGAACATCTTGAATACTAACCAATTTTAAGATTCCTGCCTGCATCTTTCAGAGCTTGAAACACAAGCTCTGACAGAGGTGAACTGCCCTATTCATCTCAGTGAGTTTTACTTTAGCTGCCCAGTGGTAATTAACTGTTTCACTGCTCTCAGATGATGAGGATCAGGAACCTGAGAGGAGCATCTTGTTTTGGTACTATGAGAGGCTCTCACCTTGGGAGATCCTTAGCTTCGACAATGGGGTCAAAAAAGAAGAGACTGCCTGACACCCTGCCCAGGTTGTGTCAATGCCACAAAGCCCATTCGAGCCTTACAGCCAGGCAAACCTAGCTCCGCCCTTGAAAGCAGCCAGGGTTAAAGTCTGCTCGCCGGTGTTTGGGGGTCAGGAAGCTTCTTCCTCCGCTCTGTTGCTTCTTGATCTGCTGGAAGGGGAACCTACAGACTTGCTGGGCTCAGGGGTGAGGGAGCTCTGCACTCCCAGAAGGGGAGGGGGCGGGGTTGGGCAGCTCTCCAAGTTGCCTGTAGTGTGCATGGGGCTCCAGCAGTGATTTAAAGGGCCTGGGGTTCTGGCCACCACTACTGCCACAGTAGCAGCAGTGGCAGTCGGGAGCCTCGGGCCCTTCTGAATCACTGGGGCACTTGCCCCTTTTCCCCACCTGCCCCCCTCCCAGCAGCGGGCCTGCCTAATGCTGGTTGTGTGCAGACGTCCTGACATCAATTACTTGGTTCACATTTTCAAGCTTTCTTTTGCAATCATGTGGGCTAGAAATATATTTTAAAAGAAGACGTAAGATTCTGATGTCATAAAAGTGGCATCTGGAGCTTTAGGTGTGTGATTAATGTGGCGGGTCATAACCTGGCCTGCCAAAGAGTGTATCTTTGCCCCACTGAGAGAGGGAGCCAAACATCAGGAGCCCGGCATGACCCAGGTGATCACATTCTAAGAAACAGCACAATCTGCCGAGAGCAGCGTCTCATTTTGGCAATCTCAGGTGCTGGCGTTAGGCTTTTGGGCAGAGCACAGGAGAGTTCCATTGCCCCTTCTATTCCAGTCTGAGCCCTGGCTCTGTTAACGGGGGTAAGTAACTTACAAAGATTCCTTTTTACTAAAATTATATGTGTTCGGTTACCCAGACTGAGTGTAGGAATAAGCCATGTGCTTCCTAGAGAAGTCATTTTGCTTCTCAGAACTACTGCACTGACAGCCAGGTGCAGGTACCCTTCACATGGCGTCACAGGGAAATTGTGGCTAGTCTGCCAATATGCCTATTCCACACTGGCAGAGTGAAGTTAATTACAGGTTGGACTTCACTGGTTGGCCTGACTGGTCTCAAACGAGGAAATTTGCTGGAGCAGGGAATCTCTCTCCTCATGGACGCCTGCCGTTGCTGCTTCCCTAGTCCCCTGGGGCTCTCTAGATGCCACTGGCCCTGCTACTGCTGGGGCCAGAGTACCATGGCCAGAGCTGCACAACCAGGGCAGAGCTCTGCAGCTGCCTGGCTCTGCGGCTGGAGCTGGAGCTGCCTGGCTGCTGGAGCCAGAACTTCCTGCCGTGCTGCCCATCCTCCCCCCTTCCGCCCCCCATGCACACTGATATCTGGGCTGAGTTGCTGATGCCCCCTATGATGCTCCTGCACTGTCACCAGACCGCCGCCGCCTTGAGCTCTGTGGTCCAGGAACATCCATGGTCCATGTGGGACCATGGATGTTGTTAGACCAAGGAGTCCTGGTTAAGGGAGGTACGACCTGTATTTTAACAACAAATAGAATTTACATTTTCTTAACTCTTACAAAATATGCAACTATTAAAGATTTTAATATTCAGTAGGGGGATACTTGGCATCTGGGACAGTATTACTCCAGGCTCTACTGAGCTAGACGGTGATGGGGATAGTGCTCATCCAGCACTGCCATATTCAGCTGACTAGCTGTCATCTTGGTAAACAAATGCTTTTAACAATTTGATTCACTGGCTGCCTCCTTATAGTTGTTAAACTAGTACTGAAGCAGGAATAGCTATTTTTCAGTTTCTTATACTCTCTTCCCATGTTTTCCTGCTTATTTCACCAATGCTGTCATATACATTTAAAGCAAAGGGCTGCAACTAGTGACTGGCTTTAAAATGCCCAAAATTTTAATTTTGGCATCTAGTTAATCAAGAGAAATGTTGCATGTTCAGCTTTTTTTTGCATGGGGGACTTTTCTAAGTTATTACTAAGTAACCTGTTCATCGTTGGTATGTATCTGACTCCCACTACTACAGTATCTGAGCACCTTGTGATCTCTGATGTATTTATCCTCAGAGCACTCCTGTGAAAATAGAGAAGGACCATTATACCCGTTTTACAGATGACAAGCTGAGGCCCACTATAACTAAATGATTTGCCCCCATCTAACACAGGAAATGTGATGGAGAGGTCCCCTAACTACTGAACCACACTTTTTCTCTAAGCAGACTAACAAGTGCCCTGGAATGACATCTACTAGGTCAACAAAAATACTTATCTCAAGCTTTAGTTGTATATGACCATGGTGCGATGTTAGACTGATTAAGTAGAATGCATTAGAAGCATGATCACAGTTGCCAGTGTGTGCCAGTGTAGAGGATAGAAAGTGGGTAGAATAGTGGCAGACTGAGATCCCAGCTGCAGGGGCTGGGGAAGTATGAGAGGCAGGACACTGCCATAAGAGGCAGCAATGATAAATTGCACCTACCAAAGTCCCCTTCTAGGACAGCAGACATCACCAAATGGCAGGCGCTGCAGGTCTGGGTTTAAAGCTGTGTATCAGGCCTAGCTCTCTGCCGACTGACTGTAATCTGCTTCCTCAACCCCTTCCTCAGCAACAGCAAATACTCCTGCTCGTCCACTGGTCGCACAGGACTTATTTTAATCTCTCCAGAGGATCTGGGGTCATCCTGGCAAGGAAGGCAGGGGGAGGGATCTCTGTTTAATACAACATTGAGCTTTGCATAAGAGACAGTCTTGGGAGCAACTCCAGATGTTGTATTCTTCTCAATGTTTGGTAAGCCTGCCTCAGTTCCTCTCCTGTTGCCTGACCTCATACCCCAGGATTCCCCTTTCCTTTTGAAAGCCATACCCTGCTCTCCCCGTAGCCTGAGAGAACCAAGGTCTCTGGTCTGTGCAGCAGTACAAGAAGAAGCGGGAGCTATGTTAGTAGATGAAGAAAGGTCGTAGGGAACAAACAGATGCAGCTGCATGCAATGTGCTGGACATATTAAACAGGAGCCCCATTTATGGGTAATGTGACCCCTGGACAATTCAGGTCAAAACTTTTATCAGAAAGGTCACTGGTGAAGGGAATGTTGCCGGAAGTCTGGTTATAGCAGTACAAGTACATGTGTGTTCACGCTGGGATTTATACCAATAAGCCTATATTGGGGGAGGACTAATAGCTTTTGGAAAGGGGAATAACGGTGCCAGCCAAAATGGAGGGTTTTGTCAGTTGGACACAAAATCAAGTGTGGATGCGGGGGTATCTATGCCAACGGAAGGTGGGTTTTGCCAGGAAAATTTTTCTAGTGTAGAAAAAAAAATTAAATTGATGTCAGCATTTCCTTGAGTTGCCTTAAGTATCATGTACAATGCTTCAGCCTGAGTGATACAACCTTGAATTGAAACACTTTATCATATTTAGTTCATTGTTCAGTGCCACATCCAGAGAGCCTGGCTAAACATTTCCTATTTAAAATATGGACAAGGATTCCTATGAAACTGTTACTCTCCCCTCTTTGCCCCACACATTGATTCATCCCTACATGTATGTGTGTGTGAAAACAGATACCAACAGTCACTTGAGTAGTTTCACTTTCAATAACAAAGGCTAATAGAAAATGCTGGTGGAATGCTCCTTAAGCACTGAAGAGTCAGAGAACAAATATTTAATGTTTAATAAAAGTAAAATAACTATAGGAGTGATGGCCTCTTACATTGAGGAGCAAGAAAGGTCAAATGCAGTAGACTTTTAAAATGTTACACACCTCAATGACTGCACCTTTGTTTGAGCTTGTATTAATTTCATGTTAAGAGCCTCATCCATTGTGTAGCATGTCCAAGAAGAGACAACTCCACATTTCAATGCATTATGCTGACAGTGTTCCCTGGACGCTGTGTGCTTGTACACCCACTCAGAAGAGATTAAAATGCCACCAAGTTGATGACCAGAGTGGCTATAGCTAGCTTTTTGGTTTCTACTGGTGGTGCACATTCACACATGCCCTTGTGCACATAAAATTATTCTGCACATGGATTAAAACTATTAAAAGCAATGTTGCTTACTGATTATTTCAGTTCTTGCTGACAATATATTTAGCCAGAAGCCAGAAGTAAGGTCACACCCTGGCCTGGAAATTGAGAGCAGTTTACCTTCAGTTCGTAAGGTAAAAGTAACCCTTCTCTGTTCCCTCCTAACAGAACTGCTCCTGGAAGGCAGAAACAAACACTAGTAGTTGCTCTCTGTCACTGGAGTCCTTACCAGAACACCTGCCAACATGATAGGAACAAGACCTGCTACTGGAACACTATTGTTGAGTAACAATGAGAGAGACAAATTCATGCACTATTATTTCATGTGCCATCTGCTTGGTGCCATGCAATTGAAGATATTCATGTTTCAAGGATATTCCAATTGAAACATTCTGAATGGAAGGGAAGCTTTTTTTGATTGTCATCTTCATACACTGTGTTTGCAAAACTGCAGGCCACCAGCATTCCTGGAGAGAGGGAGTAACCCCATATGCTTAATCTTGACATTTTTCATTAACATCTCTCTTACCAAAATTTAACCTCAGTACAGAAAGTACTTTGCAAGAGCATGCCAGGAAACCTATATTGCTTTTAACTTGTATAGCCAATTTCCTGTGAATGAAGAGGATATTCTAAGCATGTATTTTTGGGATCTATTTTTCTTCTTTCTCTGCTCCTACATGTGCCTGTCATGCTTCTACCTGGTAAACAAATTAAGACATTGCTCAAGAGAAAGAAGATGAGCATCAATGACCCAAAATAAGCTACATAGCAACACTGGTTAACAAGTAATGGTAAAATGGAGTCTACAAAAGATGCGGAGAGAGCACATTTAAGGAATTATGCCCCAGGGAAATATGTAATCCCATCTGAGGCTTAAATGATTAACATGTATGATTTGGTCTCTATTGAATTATTATTGTGAATCTGATTTAATTGTTCCAGATTAAATTGTAATTTTTCAGCAGAAAATTCTAAAAAAGGATAAAAATATAGGAAAATTTATATCTGCATCTTCAGAAGACTGACACACTATGAATACAGGAGTTAGCACTTTCTCAATTTTGAAATCTATGTTCATGCATGAAACAAAACAGTAGCTACTGTCTTCTAACAGTGATTCACTGTATTTATCAACTTACATGTGGGGCCTGCTCCAGAAGGTTTACTTAGAGGCCACAAAACTCTACAAAAAACTCCTGAAAAGAGAGGGAGGAACGTCCCCTAAGCCTTTTGCTTAGTTGCTAAGGCACACACCTAGGATATGGGAGACCATTAGGTCAAGCCCTATCTCTTGCATGATGAGGAATAAGGACTTGGTACCTCTCAGGTGAGTGCCAACCTCCCCAATCCCAGAGCACAGGGAGGGACGAGGGCGATGCACAGCCCATGGGGAGGGCAGGCATGCAGGGGTAGCAACACACTGCCACCGCTATGCCTACAGTAGTTCTGGGGGAGGAGTATGGGTGGGGCCAGGCTGGCAGTTTGGAAAGGCAATGCCTTCCACCAGCCTGAACACCTACCTTCCCCTTGTTCCTGGATTGCTAAACCAGATAGGTGCCTCCCAAGGAGTAGATTTTACTGGGAGGGTGGTGAAGCCCTGGAATGGGTTACCTAGGGAGGTGGTGGAATCTCCATCCCTATTGGTTTTTAAGTCCCAGCTTAACAAAGTCCTGGCTAGGATGATTTAGTTGGGGTTGGTCCTGCTTTGGGCAGAGGGTTGGATTCGATGACCTCCTGAGGTCTCTTCCAACCTTATGAGTCTGATTTAAGTGTTTATCTCTGGAGTAAGGCTTTTAACAGGCATCTCTCTTGTCAACATCTCCCATTGGCTAGCTTAGAAGATTCCCTGCAGTGTGGATCACATTCTAAATCTGCCCTCATTCCTTGGCTAAGAGCCTAGGCATCTAACTCAGGCTTTACGGATCACAGTGGTTCTGTGGTCTTCTAGGTACCTAGGAGTGAGTGTTGCAATGCCCGGTGTTAATACACCTTAGTTACTTTTGTGGCTCTGGACCTGAGAGTGTTGGTGTTTAGCAAACTAATTACAAGTTTCTATGGTTTGTAGCTGGAGAAAGGCTATACGTGTATACTATTAAACATCAAAATGTTGAGGCTGTGTCTGGTGTGTTTAATACTGCAAATAGGAAAGCCAAATCCTCTTCGTCAGTGCTGTAAGAGCAGTGATTCACCAATGCATGACTGAGATTGGTGCCTGTAAAAAGCCTCTGCTGTACAGGTAAAGTTATTAGACTTGGAATACATTCAACAAAACAGCTCAATCTATGCTGGATGAATTGATAACGGCTACATTTGCTTTATATCTAGATGAGAAGACTTGCTCCTTAAATGGCTTTCCAAGGAGAATGCAATCATCCCAGCATGTCATCCCTCTTCCTGGCCACCCCACTGTGCAACAGTACACCCACTTCTCTGCTAACTCCATGGTGTCATGCCAGGGCCAGTCTTGGTGAAGCCATTTATCCCAGGCCATGCTGCCCCAGACTCTGGGAAAGGAAAACAAGGAAAGGAGAAGAGAGAAAAAGACTAAGATGTTATAGTTAACACAGGAGCAAAGAGGAACAAAGGTGGAAGCTTTAAAATAAGGGGGAAAAGAAAGGAAGGGAAATGAAAGTGTAAAAGGGAAATAGGAAAAGGTCAGGTACTTTCTTTTGTTGAGCCTCTTTCTCCTAGCCATACTTTAGCACCATCTACTAGAAAGCATGGAGTCTAAGAGCCCAGAGATTGACATACAGGAAGACAAGGCAGAATTCAGTTGTTTAAATGTAATAATGTTGCTGGATCATATTAATTTTAAGCATTTTTCTATTTTATCAATTTTAAATTTTCACTGTTGTGCAAAATTATGGGTTTGAAGCATTTGTTCAATTTTATTGATATAAGTTTTCACAGTGGTGGGAAATTATAGGGCAATCAGGCAATGAAGAGTTAGACCATTGTTATTTAATGACAGCAGATGAGATTCAAAAAATCAAATGCTGTGTAAAAGTTAAAACACACATTATCGATATCCCAAGTCAAAATGTACAAAATAAAAATCCTTAAATTAAAGTCTGGTAAGTCACTTTGTCTACTTATACATTTCAGTTATTATTGACTGGAGATTTTTGTCTTTAGTTTGTGTCCAATTAAATCAACATTCACCCATAAAATTCTAATCCTTCCAAGCCTGGGATGATTCCAACCCAGCTCTTCTAGCTGTCCGTCTCTCCATATCTGGAAGTGCATCCTCTGTATGCTATGTCCCACTCTTCCCTTCTCTGATGGATTCAGTTGAGAGTTGCAGAGATGAAGAGGAGTCAGGAGGAGGAAACTAGGAGGGAACAAGTGTTGAGAGGGTTATTCCACCTTAATACCACAATTTTAACATTATCTATTTCGTCTGCACATCTTTGAGAAAGATTGGGTGAGGGTGAAACTAAGTTCATAGGCTTTATTGGTGGACTACATGTATAGGGTGTGTGGAGTCAGGTATGGTAGCCTGAATCTGGCAGGAGATTCTGGCACACAGATTACATCAAAGGAAGGTACAGAGATGAAACTGGGAGGACACAAAGGAGATTAATCTTTGAACAGTTGTAGGATGGAGTTTTTCAGCTGTTGCTTGAGAATTAATTGAGAAGAGCAATTAGTCAGACCTACAGCAGAGTCAGAAAACCCATACCTGGTAGTGAGGTTGGCAGTTTTGGATCAGCAATAGGTAAGTGCAGAGATATTAAATAAATGAGAGATTGATGTTAAATACATGTTTAATGAATGAACAGGTGTATGCCAGTGGTATTTGGAATCATAGAACTGGAAGGAAACTTGAAAGGTTATCAAATCCAGTCCCCTGCACTCATGGCAGAACCAAGTGTCATTCAGACCATCCCTGACAGGTGTTTGTCTAAACGGCTCTTAAAAATGTCCAGTGATGGAGATTCCACAAACTCTCTAGGTAACTTACTCCAGTGCTTATTAACCACCCTGATATTTAGGATTTTTTTCTTAATGTCCAACCTAAACCTCCTTTGCTGCAATTTGAGCCCATTTTTCCCCTCCTCCTTGTAACACCTTTTTATGTATTTGAAAGCTGATTTCAAAAGGGTTAATTTTAATGAATTAAGGACATTAGTTAGGGAAGTGGATTGGACTAAAGAATTTATGGATCTAAAAGTGGAGGAGGCCTGGGATTATTTTAAGTTAAAGTTGTAGATGCTATCAGAAATCTGTATCCCAAGAAAGGGGGGAAATGTATAGGTAGGTATTTTAGACCAAGTTGGATGAGCAAGAATCTCAGGGAGGTGATTAAGAAAAAGCGGAAAGCATATAAGGAGTGGAAGATGGGAGGGATCAGCAAAGAAAGCTACCTTATTGAGGTTTGAGCATGTAGGGACAAAGTGAGAGAGGCTAAAAGTCATGTTGAGTTGGACCTTGCAAAGGGAATTAAAACCAATAGTAAAAGGTTTTATAGCCATATAAATAGGAAGAAAACAAAAAAGAGGAAGTGGGACCACTAATCACTGAGGATGGAGTGGAGGTTAATGGTAATATAGGCATGGCCCAATATCTAAACCAATACTTTGCTTCAGTATTTAATGAGGCTAATGCAGAGCTTAGGGATAATGGCAACATAACAAATGGCAATAAGGATATGGAGGTAGATATTACCAAATCTGAGGTAGAAGCCAAACTCGAACATCTTAATGGGAGTAAATCAGGGGGCCCAGATACTATTCTTGGATGAAGATTAAAGGAACTGGCACATGAAATTGCAAGTCCGTTAGCAAAAAATTAATGAATCTCTAAACTCGGGGGTTGTACCATTTGACTGGAGAATTGCTAATATAGTTCCTATTTTTAAGAAAGGGAAAAAAAGTGACCCAGGTAACTACAGGCCTGTTAGTTTGACATCTGTAGTATACAAGGTCTTGGAAAAAATTTTGAAGGAGAAAGTAGTTGAAAGTAGTTTGAGGTTAATGGCAATTGGGACAAATTACAACATGGTTTTACAAAAGGTAGATCGTGCCAAACCAACCTGATCTCCTTTTTTGAGAAAATAACATATTTTTTAGATAAAGGAAATGCAGTGGGTCTAATCTACCTCTATTTCAGTAAGGCATTTGATACCCTATGGGGAATTATTGGTTAAACTGGAAAAGATGGGGATCCATATGAAAATTGAGAGGTGGATAAGGAACTGGTTAAAGGGGAAACTACAGCGAGTCATACTGAAAGGTGAACTGTCAGGCTCAAGAGAGGTTACTAGCGGAGTTCCTCAGGGATCAGTTCTGGAACAAAAAGATTAAATAATAATGATTAGTGACCTCAGCACTAAAAGTGGGAGTGTGCTAATAAAGTTTGCGGATGACACAAATGTAAGCGGGGGAATAGTCCCGCTATTGTGGGGAACTTTCCTGGCTTCTATACACCCCGGTGAAATGAACCAGCGAAAGGATCTGAGTCCCCGCTCCCACTTCCTTTACCCCACGGCTCCCTGATCCTGAGGGCTCCCCCTCCACTCTCCTGAGTAGCAGAGCCCTTGAAACCCCAACAAGGCTGGGCCCAGGTTTCCTGGGGCTTAATCCCTGACCTTGTAGTCACTAGGGGCAGGAGTTAGGGTGTCCCCACTCCGAGGTGCTCTCTTTACACTGCAGGCCTTCTTGGCCCAGTGATCACTTCATAAGGTTCAAAGCAAATACAATTTATTAAACATCAACTGATTAAAGAGAATAGAATAAGAAACAATGAGAATGGTTAAATGAGAACACACAGCCCTGCTCTGTAGCACAGGGACATCAACACAGCAGTCTGCAGAATGTAAGGACAGTCCACAGTCTCTTCCTTAGAAGCCCTGGATGTGCTGCAAGGGACTGCAGGCTGGACACACTTGCACTGGCAGTGACCACACAGCCTCAGTCTCTAAGTGGCCAGACCCCTCTCCCAGTCCAGAGCCTTTCTCCACACACTTTGCAGGTCCCAGTAGCTCACCACATCCAGCTGCAGGCTGTGCTGCTTGGCCAGTTCCAGCTCCTTCTGTTGCTTCTCTGTTCCTTTTGGCTTTCTGAGCACTGCCAGTCTGCTGCTCAACACAGGGTCTGCACTGCTTGGCCTGTCTGTGTCTGGTTCTGTCGCTGCAGGACTTCTTCTTGTACTCCTCTTTCAGCTCTCTGTCTTTGCAGGACCTCTTCTGCACACAGCTTGTTTGTTCAGAGACAGAGCCAGAACAATCCCAGCTCACAGGGAGGATGGGGCCTGGCCTCTCACTGTCCTCACTGGCTTGTCCAACCTGTCAATCAGGCTGAGCTGGAGTGTTGGCTGCTTTCCATTGTCTCTGGGGTCAGTCAGTCTCATGAACTCTTCCCCTTCAGATACTGTGAGCTGGCAAACCAAAAACTCCCACAGAGTTTTAGTAAGGGGTAACAGTCCCCTTACACAAAGTTGGGGGTTATTGCCAATTCAGAAAAAGATCGGGATATCATACAGGAAGATCTGTATGATCTTGTAAATTGGAGTAATAGTAATAGGATGAAATTTAATAGTGAGAAGTGTAAGGTCATGCATTTAGGGATTAATAACAAGAATTTTAGTTATAAGCTGGGGACACATCAGTTGGAAGTAATGGAAGAGGAGAAGGACCTCGGAGTCCTGGTTGATCACAGGATGACTATGAACCGCCATTGTGACATGGCTGTGAAAAAGGCTAATATGGTCTTGGGATGCATTAGGCAAGGTATTTCCAGTAGGGATAAGGAGGTGTTAGTGCCATTATACAAGGCATTGGTGAGACCTCATTTGGAATATTGTGTGCAGTTCTGGTCTCCCATGTTTAAGGAGGATGAATTCAACTGGAACAGGTACAAAGAAGGGCCACTAGGATGATCTGAGGAATGGAAAACCTGTCTTATGAAAGGAGACTCAAGGAACTTGGCTTGTTTACCTTAACCCAAAGAAGGCTGAGGAGAGATATGTTTGCTCTCTCTAAATATATTAGAGGAATAAATGCCAAGGAGGGAGAGGAATTATTTAAGCTCAATACCAATGTGGATACAAGAACAAATGGATATAAGCTGGCTATTAGGATGTTTAGACTCGAAATTAGGCGAAGGTTTCTAACCATCAGTGGAGTGAAGTTCTGGAACTGCCTTTCAAGGGAAGTAGTGGGGGCAAAAGACCTATCTGGCTTCAAAATTAAGCTAGATGGGTTTATGAAGGGAATGGTTTGATGAGGTAACATGATCTTGGCAATTAACTGACCTTTCACTATCAATGGTAAATAGGCCAATGGTGGAAAGATAGGAGTTGCTATAGAGAACTTTTTTCTGGGTGTCTGGCTCGTGAGTCTTGCCCACATACTCAGGGTTCAGCTGATCGCCATATTTGGGGTCTGGAAGGAATTTTCCTCCAGGGTAGATTGGCAGAGGCCCTGGAGGTTTTTCGCCTTCCTCTGTAGCATGGGGCACGGGTCACTAGCGGGAGGATTCTCTGCATCTTGGAGCCTTTGAACCATCGTTTCAAGGACTTCAATATCTGAGATATAGGTGAGAGGATTATTCTAGCAGTGGGTGGGTGAGATTCTGTGGCCTGCACTGTGCAGGGGGTCCCTTCTGACCTTTGAGTCTGAGTCTATGAAAACTTACTACAACTTAAAAAAAATCAAACAAAATAAACAAAACAAAATCAATCAAACAAAATAAAACCTCAGATCCCTAACTGATAGGTAATGAAATTACATAATGTAAACATTTGTATAAGTGTTACTTCTTGTCCTAATTTAAGTCTTTGCAATTAGTGATGTTAACAACATTGCATTGATAGAAGAACCTACACACCATAAGAAAAGAAGGGCCAGCTTGATGATAAAACCAAAAAATCAACAAGAAACAACAACAAAAAACAGCAGCAGCAACTGCTGGAGGTTTGTTCAGCGATCACTTAAACATGAAATAATTCCTTTTAGTAAGAAATATCACCCCTTATATGGCTGAATTGTTCTATTTCTAACAACATTAATTTTTAACTCTGGATTATTTTGCATTAGGTATGTATTTTTGCTTTAGAAAGGTAGGAAGAGTCAGTCTAATTGAAGAGATGGAATAAAGCAATACAAGTAGTAATAAAATATGCATTCTTAAAGAGGGGAAAACATGATTGTTGTGATACAAGGCAAATATATGATCTACAGGAAGCAGATACTGAATTTGTATTGGTTGTGATGCTGCTGGGTTTCTATATTTTTTTTTTCTTTAAAAAAAAAAAGAGAGAGAGAACCATGCAGCAAAATCTACACACAAATCTATCCTTGAGAGCCCCTCAATCTTCCCAAATGTATTGAGCAGTTTTGTTGATGAACCCTATTTATGCAACCAATTTTTGGTACCTCCCTTGAACTATCAGTTAATATGCTTCCCTTTGTTGACATGTGTGCAAAGTGCACTAATGCTAAATAAAAATATAGACTAAAAATGATTGTTTAGTAATGAGTATTAAGAGCAACAGCATTCCAGCAGAGCGATTCTCTTATAATGTAAGAACTTGATGTATGTGAAATTTCAGGAAATTATACTTTAGGCTGCAAAATGTATTTACTTCAGCAGAATTTTCATGAAATACTGAGGGCAATTAAGATAATGAATAATTTAGGTTTTGTTTTTATGTCAAGATAACTTGCCAGTGTGAAATTAGCTAGAGGTGACCTTCGCCATTGTTCTTGGGAGGCAGTAGATGTATACATAAAACACAGCCAGAGGAGACTTTCTTCTGTGTAGAGTTTCATCAACAGCAGTGAATTCCGAAGAGGTGTAGGTAACATGTCAAAAGTGGGAACTCCCTTTGAATTATTAGGCCATAATGTTATACATTTGTAGGGTACAAAGAGGAGACAAGACAGGACTTGATACAGGTGTAATTCACCCAGATGCAGAGTGTCTATTGAATGCCCTCCACATCACTTGGAACTGCCAGGAACAGGAGCAGGAAGGCCATAGATTTATCTATGCTTTAGTGGTGGTCTCAGTCAATGTGTCTCCTCCACACAAGGGCAAAGGTCAGTGTGTCTTCATTTCTTTCCATGGTGTGGCCCTTATTCCATATTCCACAAAACTTGCTATTTTGGGGCACATCTATACTTACCACAATATCAATGCTCCAGGGGTTGATTGTCTAGCGTTCGATTTAGTGGATAAATCAAATGCTAAGGGCAGCTTCTGCCCTGTACGTTACTTCTCCATTTGGGAGAAGGAACTACTCCCAAGGAGATGGAACTACTTCATGCTGGGCTTTGTACAACTAATGAGTAGTCCGTCTTGTGACACCTTTGAGATTGACAAAAATATATAATATGAGCTTTCATGGGTAAACTTGGGCTCATCTGACAGTGGGTTTTACCATGAAAGTTCATACTATATATTTTTGTTAGCCTCTAGGGTGCCATGGGATTATTCATTGTTTGTTTGTACAAAGCCTATCATAAAGTAGTTCCATTGCCAAAAAGCTTCTAGCTCAATAGACAGAAATGTGCCCTCCCTCTGCCTTTTGCTGAAAAAAAATCATGAACATCCATAAAAACTCTTCTGAGGAGTATGCACACATCAGTGTGGCAGGATAGTAAAACACTACAGTATTGCCAATCTTATTTCTGTCAAGTCTGCAAAGCTTTTCCTTTGCCACAGGAGACTTGGAGGGTAGTTCAAGAAAATGCTCACACCATTACCTCTATTCCAATTGTGCCACCACTACAGAAACTTTACAGATGTGATTTTCCAATGATAGTCCACACCATTAGTACAATGGTCCTCTGCTTGGTTCTATTGGGAGACAGAATCTCCTTGCCACAGTTCAAGAAATGGTTCTGTCTGAGCCGATGGTTCTAAGAAATCCCTTAACCTTGTCTCAAAAAACATCATCTCCCCTTCAGATGGACACTGTTAAATAATCACTTCAAATTACATTCTCTAATGGTTTTGTTTTTTTATTCACAACAAGAATGAACTTGCAATGCATCTGTTCACAACAGCCTTTGGGTGGTCAAATTTTGGCTAGGTATCCTAATCCTGTACTTCATTAAAGAAACCCTCTGCTGTTCTATAATTTGAGACTGCATCTGCTAGCTTACGGTGCATGTAGCATGTTCAAACTTTTAGGCAATGATAATATCAGACCCTGGAACCCAGCTGAACTTTAAAGAGAGTCGTAGCGGTGCCTTTCCCATCTCAGAATTCTAGTTCATAACAATGCTCCACAGTGCAACTCAGCTGAGGGAGTCACTAGAGTCTCAGAGCCATTTTAGAAACCAGGTATTCCTTATGTCAAGGTGTCTTATTGCATACAAAAGGCCACATATCCAGTGCATAGCCACTGTGTTGCTCTGAACCATGAGTTCTAAGTTGAACAAAGCAATATGCTGTGTTTTGTATGTTTCTATAAGTGCAGTTATAATTAGTTATGTGGTAGGAGTCCAATCTCTTCCTTTTGAGTCAACCATATAAAGTTCCTGCAAAAATAGGTAGTTGTCTGGCTAGTTTTTCATCTGGCTCCAAAGTGTGTGGTGTGGGTTTGGAGTAATGGATACGACATAGTTTCTAAGCAGGACTGGATGGAGGGAATCAGGAGGATTCTGAGGCATGGAACAGTCTCCCCATTTCTTGTCGTCCAATTACCTTCTTTCCCTCCCCTTAAATGTGTAGTTAAAACACACTTGCACACATCATTCCTATGTTTGTGTGTGTCTAGCTCCAAGCTTTGATATTATCTGAATAGTTGTCTCGAGTTCTGTTTTGCCTGTGTGGGACTATAAACTCTTCGGGGTAGGAAACCAGATTCTTACACTTTTTGGATAGTTTTGGAAATATTTTCATTGCTTTACATCTAATTTCTAGTGAGACTATATTTATTTCAGGGAGCTACAGAATGGAAAGTGGGTGTTTTATCATCCTACTACTCCTTAGAATGCATTCTAAAGTTAGTGCAGTGTTGGTGATGGGACATTTTGCAGCAGTATCGACATTTTCTATGATGGTGGCATTACACACACACACACACACAATATATATATATATATATATATATATATATATATATATATATATATTGTGTGTGTGTGTGTGTGTGTGTGTGCGCGCTCACGTGTGTGCATGCGCACTTGACAGTGACTCAGTTTCCATTTGTATATTATCACCCTTGTTTATAAAACCTTTGATAGACTCGTGAACTTTAGCTTATTTAGCAGATCTTTGTCTCTTTCCAACCTCTCAGTTCACGTTGCCCTCCTTTTCTTCTGATCTTTGGACAAGTACAGTGGTTCTCAACCTTTTCACGCATGCCCATTGTCAATCAATTAAAATTTCATCTCCCCCCCCCCCCCCAAAAAAATGATCCATTTTTGCAAGCAGCCCAACTAAACCCTTCCTTCTACTCGAATAGCTTTTGAACAGTTAGTGGGGTGACACAATCAAAAAAGAGAGGGGGGTGAAAAGAGGTAAAAAGTGACTAACGCGTTCATAAGCTGACTCCAGAGTACTGTTGCAGCTTGTCAGCTTCAGTGTGGGCTGAGGGATGTACAGACTGCAGGGCACAGAGCTTCTCTAGTCCCAGTGGCTGCTGTTCGCCTGCGCTGCTTCCTCAGCTCCTGCCCTTCATCCCTTGCCCATCCATGGGTTGAGGGGGCTCTCATGGCCAAAGGGAGCTCTGGAGCTGCCAGCTCTTCAGGGGTGGAATTTGAGGAGAGTAGGAGGCAAGGGTGAATTTTCAGATTGGAGAGGGGTAACTAGTGGTGTCCCCCAAGGGTCAGTCCTGGGACCAATCCTTTTCAACTTATTCATAAATGATCTGGAGAAAGGGGTAAGCAGTGAGGTAGTAAAGTTTGCAGATGATACCAAACTGTTTAGGATAGTCAAGACAGAAGCAGACTGTGAGGGACTCCAAGAAGATCTCACCAAACTCAGTGACTGGGCAACCAAATGGCAAATGAAATTTAATGTGGATAAGTGTAAAGTAATGCACATCGGGAAAAATAACCCCAACTATATGTACAGTATGATTGGGGCAAATTTGGGTACAACAAAACAGGAAAGAGATCTTGGAGTTATCGTGGACAGTTCTCTGAAAACTTCCACGCAGTGTGCAGCAGCGGTCAAAAAGGCAAATAGGATACTAGGAATTATTAGGAAAGGGATAGAAAATAAGACCCAGAATATCTTACTGCCCCTGTATAAAACTATGGTACGTCCACATCTTGAATACTGTGTACAAATGTGGTCTCCTCACCTCAAAAAAAGATATTTTGGCCTTGGAAAGGGTTCAGAAAAGGGCAACTAAAATGATTAGGGGTTTGGAATGGGTCCCATATGAGGAGAGGTTAAAGCGACTGGGACTTTTCAGTTTAGAAAAGAGGAGACTGAGGGGGGATATGATAGAGGTCTATAAAATCATGAGTGGTGTAGAGAGGGCCGATAAAGAAAAGTTATTTATTAGTTCCCTAAATAGAAGAACTAGAGCCGTTGTCCCAACACGGTGCCCGCGGGCGCCATGGCGCCCGCGGGGGCATTTCAATGCACCCGCCAGGTGCTCGGGGCTGGCCTGGCCCCAGGCACATGATGCACGGGCGCTTGCGGGGGGAGCGCGCTTGGCGGGGGGGGAGTGCCGGTCCCGGACGCGCGGCACTTGGCGGGAGGGGGGTAGCGCCGACCCCGGGCGCGCGGCCCTTGGAGGGGGCCCCGCCCCCGGGTGCGCGGCAAGGGGGGGGCCCGCCCCCGGGCGCGCAAGTGTCCCCTCCCCCTGGCGCCCGGCGGGCAAACGGCCATGCCCCCTGGCGCCCGACAACCTCAAAAGGTTGGGGACCACTGAACTAGAGGACACCAAATGAAATTAATGTGTAGCAGGTTTAAAACGAATAAAAGAAAGTTCTTCTTCACACAGCGTGTAGTCAACCTGTGGAACTCCTTGCCAAAGAAAGCTGTGAAGGCTAGGACTATAATAGAGTTTAAAGAGAAGCTAGATAATTTCATGGAGGTTAGGTCCATAAAAGGCTATTAGCCAGGGGATAAAATGGTGTCCTTGGCCTCTGTCTGTCAGAGGCTGGAGAGGGATGGCAGGAGACAAATCACTTGATCATTGTCTTCGGTCCACTCTCTCTGGGGCACCTGGTGCTGGCCACTGTCGGTAGACAGGATACTGGGCTAGATGGACCTTTGGTCTGACCCAGTACGGCCGTTCTTATGTTCTAAGGGTGGAATTTGGGGAGCATGGGGTGGCAGCAGCCATGCATGCTGGGTCACAGCTTGCTTTTGATCCCATTCTCCGGAAGCTAAGGGAGTGAGGGAAAAGTTCTTGCATCCAGTGCTTGCCCCTGGCACAGCAGCCAGGCGTGAGAGGCATACCTGGCATGAAAGCTGTCTTAACTTCCGGAGAAAGGGATCAAAAGCAAGCCATGTCCCAGCTTGCACAGCTGCAGCCTCCATGGCATTCCAGGAAGTGGAGGCGAGGGGAGAAAAGGAAAAGAAAAGTAAGGATCTTTTCATGGTGGTGCTCAATCCTTACTTTTAAAAAATTTTCCGTGGACCTTCCTGCAGTGCCCATGGACCACAGGTTGGGAACCACTGGGCTAGTAGATTCCCTTCTAGTTAGCTGGTGGAGAAACTAGCCATCCACAGGGAATACTGTAGATTTGGCAAGTCTGCTGCCTGCTTAAAATTCGAAAACAAACAAAACCTTGACATTTTCTCTGTCCCTGGGTGCACTACCTAATATATAGCATGTAATTTTATAAAGTATTCTGTGATAAATTGTATAAGACACTAACAAACAGTTGCATGGAAAGATAGAATAAATGGGAATAGATAATAAAAAATTCAAAAAAGGGGAAATGAGTTAGAGGTGTGATAATTATGCCTTTAGGTATAGCTTACAAACCAAGTCCCCATGGTTTTTCTATGTTTAATGCTCCTGGGGTCAAAGACCTTGTCTGCATATTTGCCTGCACAGCACATAGAACAGTTTAGGCATTATGAATGCAAAGATATTGTATTTTACCTAGGACTTTTTCTGAATGAAAGGTGTGATATAGATGTGTAATATATACATTTGACATACAGATCATATCTCCTTGAAATCTTACTTTTCCTTACTATAATACTGATTTTTAGTTTTAGAGCCTTGTTCATCTGAGTATAACAAGTGAACAATACTTAAGTTCTTTGCCTGTTAGGCTAGCAAAGGATATATTCTTACCACTCCATACACTAGACTCTAGTGACTAGAGGATGCAATGCCTTCTGGGGTGGTGCATAGCAGTAATTTTACAACTTACAGCAACAATACAAGGAAAGGAAGGGCAAAAGAAATGGCTTATCTAGTTTAAAAGGTGGACTTTAGACAGGCAACTTGTAATTACATAAATGGGAATTAGTCCAGATCCAAGGTTAATAGCTCAACTTTCATGAAAAGTGCTATGAAATCTTGACATGTAGTTATGATCTTGGTTTTATATTTTATCCAAAAGAGAGAACCCATGTGGCACAGTGTGCATTCTAACCACCTGACTCTGTGATGTGCCTCAAAGGAGACTTAGCACCGCAGACTAATCAAGGGCAGGGCAAAGATGGCTTTATGACTCCTGGCATCTTGTCACTTCAGCCCAAAGTCACCGGAATGCAGAGTGCTTTAGCCATTCTCTCGCCAGGCCCTAGACTGGTGGCTCCACATGTCACACCTACTTTACATTTCTACCTTGTGAATTCCCCCAGGAGCCACCGCTGCCCATGTACAGCATGGGGGGAGGGGGAGAGACAGAGCAATAGCAGGGGCTAGAAAATTGGGACATTAGCTTATTAGACTCAAAAATAAAAGTGCATCATAGCGACTCACCAACACCACTTCCTGCAGCACTTCCAATCAAACATACACCCAGCCCACCCCTACTAAGTTTGAGAGCTCTAACAGGTTCATCGCACCAAACACTATGGCTGCAATCAGTTAATATAAATAAATAAAATTAATCTTTGAGATTAATGATCCAGATTGCACATATTTTATTCATCTATAATCCTCAATTTAAAAAAATTAGCAGCCCAGTCTGTAGTACAAATGGCTTTGGGCCATAGTGAATTCAAAAGTGAGACGTTAAAGCCTTGAGTAGGAGCTTGGGTTGTAAGACCTTGTGTGAATGACTCCTACCTCATTGCATGCCACTGTATTGTACTGAGCTGGCTAGCAGGTATGTGTGCAGTGTACTAGCACTATTGGATCGCATCAGAATTGTTCAGCTGTGTTTTAAGCAGGCTTCATGTTGCCAACAGCAATTTGTCTTTGTTCAAACAGGGACCTTTGCTTTTAGAGCAGGAGAGAGTTGAATACTGTCTCAACTGTAACAAGGAGGTGCCAGCTGTGTCTCTAGAGTCAACTGCTGGGTTTCTAGATGGCTACTGATTTGTTTCACAGATGATAGGTGGCTTGAACTCAGAGGCACCCTCTCTACTCAAGACTAAATTGTCACCTGATTTATATTGAGGGAGAAGTAATTTAAGTGGTAAAAAAACCCACAAGCAACTGTCTTCCTTTGTATCTAGTCTAGTTTATGTTACAATAATGCTCTGGTCTTAATTAAATGATGTCAGCTAAGTAGATAAGCATGTCAGTCTAGGATCTGATGTGGTTCCCCCCTGGCTTAATGGCTACATTCACAATGATTTCAGTGGGAGTTACATCAGACCCTTAATCTCCTGAGATGAACAACAGCCAAGATTTGGTAATGTGGGCAAAGTAAGTAGCTCTTTTATTTTGTTCCTCTGCAAGAGGTTCCAGGCAAGAACAAATTTAAAAAGTCTTTGTGCCTCACAAAGCATTGTTCCACTTCACTTTATGCCCTTGAAATCAACAAATGTCCTTGCAGTGTCCTAGAATCTAATGAACAGACTTTGGCAAGCTTCTTTGGAAGGAATAGTGTTCTCTATTCAGCTAACACAAAAGCATCAGGAGTGGCATTTGAACAGCAATTTCAATATATTGCTTGTAATGTTTTGAATTATTTTCCCTTACTCTTGCTTAGAACAGGTGCTTTGAAACTTGATGCTCAAATTCACTTTAACTCTCATTTGTTTCCTTCCCTTCACACATCAGGTGGCAATTGGAAGAGCTACTCAGGAGTAACAGAATGATCATGTTTGATTTTTTTTTTTAAAGCAGAATTTTTAAAAGGCTGTGTGTTTTGAAAATAATGTCTCCACTTACAAAGTATTTCACTAATTTTGCAGACATTGTCTTGACTGTGTTATGTTTCACACTCCAGCTCAGACCATGAATGTGTGATATTACAAAAAGACCCCAAAGTGATCAAAATGTGATGTTACCAACTTTGAGAGTCTTTAGAGGAAAAAAAAAGTGAAGTCCCAAAAGCAGCACTTGATCTTAATGAGATGTTTCTTGGTATGCTAAATCATTAAGTTTTATATGACATTAAGGCTACATGTCCACAGTATTGCTAAAGCAAGTCTAGCAAACAGGTGTTTGATACTCCAAAGTAATATGTTGAAAGATTCGTTTTTGGAGCCCAGTGCTAGCCCAGCTACATTACAAACCAGTCCTACACCTCTCTCAGGAAAACAAATCCATGCCCCCAGTATCTCCCATCATTTTAGCATGAGGACACTTCCTCTGTAATTTTCTGCTGGATTTGTAAATAATTGTTTGTCGTAAGTGCACCAAGCCAATATTGCACTGTGCAATGTCATACAACTTGGGATAAATAAAATCCATGAATTCTGAGAACAGGGTACCCCTCAGCAGAAGTCATTCCTGACTCTATTAGTTGTCTTCCTGCACTTCCAACTGTCCCTTTAGGCCAGGAGCCAGCAGCAGGTAAGCAGGCTATATCAGGGGATCATTCCTGGGGCTATGTTAGACTTCAGGCTTCTTTCGGAAGAAGCTTTTCGAGATCTTCTGAAAAAATGTCTTCCAAAACAGAGCATCCACACTGGCCAAGCGCATCGAAAAAGCCATCTGTTTTTTCGAAAGATAGCATCCAGTCAGTGTCAATGCTATCTTGCATTCAAGCTGTGATTATTATGGAAGGAATGGCCGCCAGGCCACCTGGGCTTTTTCCTCTTTCCTATTCTTTTGAAAGAACTCCCTCTTCCCTGTCCACACACGCCTTTTTCTGAAAGACCTCTTTCGGAAAAAGGCTTCTTCCTCATAGAAAGAGGTTTATCAATGTCGGAAAAAACCCTCTCTTTTTTTTTTTTTTTTTTTTTTTTTTTTTTTGAAGAACGCAATTGCAGTGTGGACGTAAGTGATGCTTTTTCGGAAAAATGACCGTTTTTCTGAAAAAAACCTCTGTAGAGTAGACAGCCTAGGGTTAGGAGGATCTGGCAGTGGAAAAGAAGAAGGCGATGGGGAGAAAAGCAGCGATAGAATGTTAGAGAAAAAACTGCCCTCTCCCTCCCCCCCCCCCCCCGTAAAAAGTTTGGCCAGGCCATTTTTGCTATAGTGCGCTGCAGTACTCCTTGGGAGAAACCGGCCGCATCCTTCTTGCATACCATTGCCTTTAGAAAAAGGGAAGGTGTGAAAAGGGGAAAATAGCCTCAGACTCTCCCACCCATCACCTTGGCGTGAGAACTGCGGGGCTTACCTGGTCTCATGAAACCTGCACAGTTTCAGCCCAACCCCTGGGACACAGACCCCCCACTTGGTGACCATTGGGCCATATATGGTAATATGCAAGCGCGGGAAAGCGATGTGCAGACTTGGGGATAAATACCCATCGCACAGTTCACTCGAGGAGGTCTTCGCAACACACATACCACCGTGCGTGTGCCTTCCCGTATTCTCCAAAGTGCTGCCGGCCTGATCAACCGACCAGCCACCTCCCCCGACTCTCGGGCGTAACCAAGGCCTTCACAACCGAACCGATATCTTTGAAATGTTCCGTGTACTGTGTAAGTTGGTACGTATGATTTGATTTTTTTCTTGTTGTATAAGCTGTGTGTTGTAGTTGTTTTGGGTAGTACATAGAGTTTGTAGTGATCACTTATTTAATTAATGTAGCTGGATATTTTTAGAATAGAGACTGTTCCCTTTGCTATTCCCATCCTTATATCTCTGACATGTTTAACCAGAAATCATAGAATAAATATAATAAATACTGTAAATTCATTATTAACATGGTCTATTAAAAATCTTAGAATAAATACTATAAATTCATCACTGTTATAAATAAATATTTTTTTATTTGCTAAACGGTTCATCTGGTTCTGTCCTCCCCCCCTCCCCCTTGGGTATGCATCATCGGACCTGTGATTCTCGTGACAATAGGCAGGCTGCACTGTATAAGCACAATAGAATTCTGGTCCATGACTAGAGCTTCTAGGCATCACAGTAATAAAAATAATTATAAGAAGACCACTAGCCTGCTGGGAATTGTGGTGGGGGGAAAGAAAATCTGGTACTCATTAAGGTTCTGGTCTCGCAAACACTTATACATGTGTTTAACTTTACTACTGAGAGTAATATCATTGATTTCCACAGTTAAGCATGTGCATAGGAACCTAATCCAAAGCCCATTGAAACGGAAGGGAGTCTTCACACAGATTTAAATAGGCTGAGTTAACGGGAGGCAGTGACCCTGATGAGATGCATATATGCATATGCTTATTTCCTGTGCCTTGGTAAAGAGTACTAAGGAAGGAGCTTATTCATCCTTAGTGATCTGTGGGTTAAATTGTTCCATTTATTACAGCTTACACTTCACCTCTGCTTTCATAAAGGGCACTCTTAGAAAATAGATGGCTACTAAACAGTTTAAACACAGTAATTTGGAAAATGTCCAGATTGTCTTGGCTGTATTGTGTATGTACACTCCAGCTGAGACCAGGAATATGTGTGATATATTTGTGGTCAAAAATAGCTCACATTCCCTAATATGTTTTCAGTGGGAGTCTGTGCATCTGCTTTAAATCTGTCTACATAATAGTGGAGGGGGTCACTTGGATTTGAATGGGATTAAAGGTGAGATTGAAGTAATGCTTAAAATTCAAAAGTTTCCAAGGGATAGCCATGTTAGTCTATAATTGAAAAAACTTTAAAAACAACAAATAGTCCTGCAGCACCTGAGAGACTAACAAAACATGTAGATGGTATTATGAGCTTTCGTGGGCACAACCCACTTCTTCAGATGAATTATTTGGTTTTTTTGTTTTGTTTTGTTTTTTGTTTTTTAATTCAAAGCAGCCCAACCTGTCCCATAGTGGATTAATCCTATGACTGACTTGCTGGAAACCCCATCAGCCTAATTCCAGGGAGAGATACTTTAAATGAGCTGCAAATGGACAGTTTAAATGATATGCACATGGGGGAAAAGCAACTAGTGTTTAATTGAAGTGGTGTGTGTGTGTGTGTGTGTGTGTGTGTGTGTGTGTGTGTGTGTGTGTGTGTGTGTGTGTGTGTGTGTGTTTTAAGATAAACAAGACAGATTGGGAAACTGTTTTGTTCTCCCTTCACTGCGGCAAAGCAAACTTTCCCACAGAGTTTGAGGGAGATAATCTGTATTTTAGCCATACTGGTGAATTTGTAGTGACAAGTTTTCATTTTAAATGTTTAAGAATTTCCTGAGTGGCTCTCATGCAATTACTTTGATTAACAATGAGGTTTTCAGACCAAGATGAAAGAGATTTGGAGGCATTCAGAGGACATAGCTTCATACTACTCCTCTTTCAGCTCTGTTTATTTTTCACAGCTTTTTTAACACTTGGACCAAGTTCTCTTTTGAAAATAAATAGGGAGAAAAATATTTCACTTCTCCATATCCTTTGAACATGCTTTCCAGAGATGCTGGATGTAACAAGGATTAGGAAACATGCTTGTTCTGATTTTGAAAACAGACAAACAAGCTCAGCCTCCTGCCCTGATCTACAGTAAGAACACAGAAATGTGATTTTTATAGGAAAAGTAGATTTTTTTAACAGAAAAAAAGCCATGGCTTCTGATTGTCACTTTTGTTACCAATATAACCTTTAAAACAGGCTGAGATATTGTCATTTTGAATTAAGTAGAAAATGTGACCTCAAATGTAGCTAATTCAGGTCTCTTTATCTTTAATTTTAAAATATGAATGCCTTAAAGATAACCGGGAAAAATATCAGTTCTGTGGCATTTGCTCATTGTAGTGGAAATTCTGCGGTTTTATTTTGGGATTTAAAAAAAAAAGGGGAAAGCTCTCAACACTTATAAATAGGGTTGCCAGATGGTTTAACCAAAAATACTGAACACTGCCCTTCCCTCCCCCCCCCAAAAAAAAAAAACACCGGGGAAAAAATTTTGTTGGAGGGCAGGAGGGGAGACCAAAGTTGTTGAGGAAAAAAAGGACTGAGTTATTAAGCAAAAATAATAATAATAATAATTAATAATAATAAATAAAACCGCATTAAAACAGCATGGCCCTTTCAGTGTGTGCAGAGTCAGAATAGGGATAGGAACAGGGGAGCGGTTGAGCACTAAGACCCAGGGAAGTCATTGCTTCCCCTTGGTCTTCAGGCTTTTTGCGAGAGGTTATTTTGTGTTCTTGATCAAGCCAGAACGCAGCTTCCCTGCGGAACCAGGTATGCAGGGGACCAGGGGGCAGGATGTGTTGGGGGCTGGGGAGGGTGGGGGAGAGGCTGTGGGCTGGGCCTGGTTGCTGAGTGTGTCGTAGGGTTGCCAGGTGTCTGGTATTTTTGCCTCCTGGCAGGGGAAAAAAACAGAAAACTGACAGTTTAGGTGCCGGTATTTTCTGAATTTTTTTACCAGACAGGAGGTGAAAATACCGGACTGTCCGGATCAATACCGGATACCTGGCAACCCTATTTATAAAGTAATACAGGAGATCTGCATTGTATTCCCACAGCACAGCACGCAGCGTAGTGCCATAAGACATTAGCTCAGTGCATACCATCAAGAATCATACTCTGGATCGACTCATGTCCCCAGGGAAAATCCTGGCAGGGTATGCTCAAGTCATCAGAAAGCTGGGCAGGCAGTAGTCACCCACATGACATTTTACATGGAGCCAGTTTACCTTGGTTCCTGACCGGCTGCAAAACAAGGCAGGCTCCACTCACTTTGAGAAGCTTCCACTGCACTCTCCTGAGACCATCAAATCTGCATCCTCAGAGGCAAGAAAGAGAAAACCCAATTTCTGTTCACTGGAGATAGTTGGTGGAAAGGATTACTCTGCTGCCAGCTAGCTCTGTGAGCTGTTCATAGGGTTGCCAGGTGTCCGGTATTGACCTGGACAGTCTGGTATTTTCGCCTCCTGTCCAGTAAAAAAAAAAAAAAAGAGAGAGAGAAAATACCAGACACCTAAAATGTCCGGCATTTTATTTTTATTTTTCCCCCCCTGAAAGAAGACGAAAATACCGGACACCTAGCAACCCTATGACACACTCAGCAACTGGGCCTAGCCCCCGGACTCCTGCCCCCAGACCTCCTGCTTACCTGGTTCTGCAGGGAATCTGCTTTCTGGCTTAACTAAGAAAACAAGATGGCAGCCGGCAAAAATCCTAAAGACCCCAAGCAAGGGGAAGCAATGCCTTCCCTGGGTCTTAGTGCTCAACCCTTTCCTATCCCTATTCCGACTGTGTGCACTTAAAGGGGCCAAGCTGTTTTAATGCTGTTTTATATTTATTTATTTATTGCTTAATAACTCTCGGGGTCCCTTTTTGCTCAAGAACTTTGGTCTCCCCCTTTTTTCCCCCTCAACAGAATTTTTTCTCTGGTTTTTTTTTTGGGGGGGGGGAGTAGGAGGTTCAGTATTTTTGGTTAAACCATCTGTCATCCCTAGCTGTTCATTTCTCATGGAAATATAGGCAATACTTAATGTAATGTAATTTCATTTTCTTCAGCAAATGCTCAAACAGGATTAGGGCTTTTTTTTCTGACCTAACCAGCTCCAAGAAAGAGAGCAGAGACATAGCCAGCTCTCCCATAACTACTTTATCAGCTGGAGCATGGTACCAAAGAGAGGCACAGAACTCTGCTTCTGGCACTTAGTGGCAACATATGTACCTCCATAGCCAAGACGGGAGAAGTGAGGGCTGGACACACCCCTTAACCAGCAGGCTACCGCTCCTTGGAGATGTTTGTGCAGGCAGGCATGTTGGCTGGCCTCTCTTCTAACATACACCTGGGTGCAGTAGAAGGATATCAGTCAAAAGTAAAAAGGTGGGACAGCACCTGCATTAGGGATTGGCCGTGATCAACTGTCCATTCACCAAAGACAGCAGCAGAGAGAGAAAGTCATTAGACCTACCCCACAAAAGACAATATCAGGAAGATTTAGGGAGGGGTGAGTTGGGGGACAGAGGGCCATGTGGCTCAGGTGTGGGAGGGTTGGATAGTTTATAATGAAAGGAATTTCTGAACCATTTGGGGGGGTCCTCTGTCAGTTGCTCTAGAGGTTGGTGATACTAAGGTTAGATTATAGCATGATTATACATGTAATTAAAAGTAACAGTCATGAGGGTGAAATCCATGCAGTCTGCATGGAGACTATTTAAAACACCATAATAAAGGTGAAACTAAAATATATCCAGCAAATAAAACTAAAGGGGCAAATAAAGGCAAAAATTTCTCCTTTAAAAATTAGAAGTCAGAGGCTAGTGAGGAAAATAAGTGCATAAACACTAGCAAGTCAAGTACAAGATTATAAACATATAAGGCAAGTCGAGGAAAAAATATGAAGAGCAGCCAGCTAAAGAAAAAAAACTAGCAGTGGGAAAAAAAATTAGGTACAGAAACTGGGTTAGATGGGCCACTGGTCTGACCTAGTATGGCCATTCTTAAATTCAAAGTTGGGGCTAGAATTGGCATTTTTATCTTACTCCTCTTGGAATCATAATGTACATACTGTAAGAATCTGTCGGGTTTTGGGAACATTATGCAGTCTAGGTGGGAAACTGCCTTTGTCTCATATAACACCATAAATAACCAGGATCAATAAATACTGTACTCTTAGACTCAGATTGAGATTTAAAGACATTCATCTTCCTGAAAGGTATCTGCAGGAATCAGCCCAGTTCCCCATGCCAATTCTGGACATGAAATCAGAGGGCATATATCGTTGGTCATTCCCACTGGACATAGCCTGAGCCTTTCCGAATGCCTGTTGAGCTATATAGTTTTTAAATGCTGGGGTAATATTAAAGGGGTTATTCTATTCCACCTTTTCTCCACTGATCAAAGCTGAGGGCCATATTAATGTTGTGTACAATTTTAAATGCCACAAATAATAAAACTTCAAGGCAGAAGAGTCAGATAATGGCACAGAGAGCAGATGATATCAAGCTGGGAGGAGTTGCAAGCACTTTGGAAGAAAGAATTATATTTCAGAATGATCTGGACAAGCTGGAGAAATGGTCTGAGGTGAGTGGGATGAAATTCAACAAGGTCCTTGAACCATCACAGGCTACATCTATATTGCACCATAGTTTGAAATAAGATACACAATTTGAGCTACACAGAACCAAATTTTGAAATAACCCACTATTCCAAAATGTCCCTTACTCCTCTTGGAATGAAGATTACAGGGACGTGGGAATAGTGAGCCCGAAATAATGGGCTTGCAGTGAAGATGCAGGATAGCTATTTCGGGATACTCTGGTACCTTGAAATACCATTGCAGTGTAGACATAGCCACAGAAAATAAAACCGTGAGGAACTGAGAAGCCTTGTGAATTGAATTTGCAAAAATATTTGTGGAAGGTTTTTGTTTACCCCTCCCAAAATCTCCAATTTTTCCCATTCCTAAGAATTAATATAGCACAAAAAGGTATTTTATTCAATAACAAAAGAGTAGATAAAGCCTAAAGAGTTGTTCTCAATAGGAACCAAACTAAAGTATGAAAAATAATATTTTTGTGAGCAAGTTGGTTGAAAGGTTTGCCAAGTCCAAGAATGAACTAGAGCTATGTTTTGTCTTGTAATAATTGTTTAGGTGGCTAGAGTGTAGGACTCTATTAACAACAACTGACATGAAGGCAATTCACCCTGTTTTCATCATTATATTTCAAGGCTGACAGCTTGTATGTGCTGGAAAAAAACCCAACTGATATTAAAGGAATTTTCTAAGTTTCTAATACACATGCATCTAAAAGATCTATATTTAGCCAACTATAAGAGTATCTTTTCTTTCACATTGTTGAACATATAAGTAATGTGTCTGAACAGATCCTAATACAACTGGGTTTAAAAAACTGGTTCAATTTTTAAAATATCATTACCTTTTACTAGTGTGCTTTTACAACTGTATTACTGATAATATAGTATGTATGTATTTTAAAAGTAATTTCCCTGGTGTCTAATAAAGCGTTCCAACAGAGTTTTGTTCTCAAAACAATTTTAATGCATATTTTTGTCTTTTGGTTGTATTTTTGCCCCCTAGGCACTACATTTTTGTAAAAAATTGCTGGCTAAGTAACACCAGACTCAGGAAAGACGGCTGGCCATGAGGGACCTCCCAAATGAGAAGCCCTTTCAGACTGCAATACAAATATGTTCTGTAATGAAAGCAGAAACCCGCTTGTATTTTAGCACACAAGCAAAGGCAATGAAATGCAGCCAGGTTTTGACTCTGAGAAGTTAAGGGGTTCTCGCATTCCAGCTCTGGCAAGAATCACAATCATTTCTAATTACATTTTTCATATTTGAAATAGCAAACCCAGTAGCTAGCCCGTCAGAACAAAGTTTGAAAAATTATTTTAAACATTGGTATTTAAATCAAATGAGAGAGTGCAGCTGATCTCAAACATCAGATCAAAAGCCAAGCTAGCCCATAAATTGGGCATCTGTAAAGTGGAATTTTGCTTCAAAAGGTTCTCACTCTTTCAGTGGTGAAATCACAGGAAATGCCATGTGCATAGAATTAAAGATTTGGAGCTACAGCCTCCTGCAGTCCACTGTGCAAGCTCGACATGGGAAAGAGGGCAGGAAGGGGACTCTCTTGTTTTTCACCTATGCAAGCAGCTGGACAGGATCTCATCCTAGTATTCCAGAGAGCACAAGAAGTGAGGTCCGCATACACACATCAACTTGTGCACTATGGCCACATCTGGGTGTGATCTGCTGGCTGGAGACATAGGCAGCCGTCCAGCTGGCTGCAGCTTAGTTCTGCATGCTGTGCCTTTACAACAAACCAGCAGAAAATTCCCCAATTGCACACATTCCCCCCCAGATTCTGGGAGTACTGCATGGGCCAGAGGTCTGTGAGGTGTATTCTTTCGCTAGTCTTCCTCTACCCTTTGAAAGCACAGGCCAAGAAGGCATAGGGAGACTTGTCCCAGTAGCACACCATGTGTTATCAGAATTAAGGTTCATACCTCTGGTTTTTCTCAGACATGTCCTCCTTTTCAGTCCTTCAATCTCCATCTGGCCGGGTTTTTTAAATATCTAAAAATGTCGGGGATTTTTCCCTGCTCATTCTTTTTCAAACAAATTTAGATATATTTATATAGAACCTTGGAGCAGGGACGCGCAGAGCCCTGCTCAGCCCAGCCTCAAGCCGCCTTCTAGGGACTGCAGCTGGGAGATCCCAGCACCTCCGCGCGCTCAGGCATACCAAGGGGTGCTCGTTTGCATACCCACAATGCATTGCACACGGTGACCTGAATCTCTGGCCCATGATCTGGGTTTGCTCCCGACTTCTAGTTCCGATGCTAAAACTCGGGCTTCCAGTGTGCCTGTGCAACAGGCTGCAGAAGGTATTGGGGGAGGGGGTTGCTGGCGGGCGGGTCCCCTCTTTTTTTTTTTTTTTTTTTTGTGAAGTTCAAATATGGTAACCCTAGTCAGGATGACAATACTCCTACTCAGAAGAACGCTAGAAAGGAAGGGGTCCAGGTTACCTGACCTTCCAGTGAGGGTATGGTCAAACCTACATCTAACTGGGCATGGGCTGCTGTGTGATGCCACAGCTGCACATTGTTCCTCTTTTGAAGAAACACTTTGCCTTCATTCTCCTTACCCATCCTAATCAAGGCTAGCAGAATTGCTCTTGAACCATATGCACAGACAGCTCCACTTTGCACGTCTCCCCTGGCGGGTGGGGGCCCATAGCAAGCATAGCATTTTGCCTTTCATGTATCCCACTGCGCCTAGGTGTTGTAAAGGGTTGAAAGACAATGTAATCTGCATGCCATAGAATCTAGACTGACCTTTTGCTGTTATGCCTCTGCTGTGTCTGAGCTGCGCTCTGAAGTTCTATGCAGAAGCTTCTCAATAGTCTCCCTTTTGGAGCAGTAAGATATGCTCCTGCTCAAGGCTACACAGGAGGCGTTTTTATGATTGTTTTATTTTTATAGGATGTTTACAAGGCACGTCAAAGAATCAGGCATGTTCTCTGCTATGAGAAGCTTACAAGCTAAGCAGCTATAGAAATGAAGCATGTGTGGATGGGAGATGGAACATCAAGTGTCTGAGGCATGAAGTTAGTGTGCACCTGGTTAATGCCACAATGTTTTAATTATCTGCTGTGTTCACTCTCCTTTGACAGCCTGTAGGATTCATAGGCCCTATAAATGGAGTAAACTCTTAACTCATGTCCGATGAGGAAAAGTACATGCTTCCCCTCCCCTTGACGTGCTCAGAGACCAACTCTGAATCAAAGTTTTATTCTGCTGCCTTCTGGGCAACTGACTCTGAGACTTGCCTTTCCTCACCCCGTTCCCAAAGCATGAACATTCATGTTAAGCAATGACTCACAAAGAGCCTGCTGTCATGGTCAGTGCTATAAAGAGGGCCAGCAGCCTTTAGCAGCTGTGCATGGCTTCCGACTAACACTGCTGAACAAGTAAATACCTGGTTTATGAAGGGCAAGTCTTAAGAGCGGGGCACAGGTATTGGACACGGATTTGATATTCCAGTACATGGTGCATGAAGAGGGGCTGAGCAGAGACTTCATTAGACCATATGTACGGCTCAAATCTGTGTCAAAGGCATGTTGAAGAAAAAGGCTCTGAGAAGGCGCCATTTCTTTCCTCCTCCCACTGCACTGGGCATGAAATTGGTGGGAAAATGAATGGAACATGGGCGTTAAAAATGAATTAGATGAACAGGTGTGAGCACCAGTGGTATATAGGAATTACCTGCTTTCAAGACTCTATAGCATATCCTTGAATAGAGGCTTGTGTCAGCCATAAAGCATTTTCTTTTATGTTTGAGTACAGTTGGAGTGAGGGCTTGACTCCTTCATAGGACCCAGTTCTGCAACACCATCCTCTAGGTTCTGGGAAAGCACTGGGAGATGAGGGAGCCTCTGCAGAACTGGTGAATCTGTGGACTAGGTGCACTGCATTCATCATTCCCCCATCACCAAGGTGGAAAACATGCTTAGACTCTAAGGGTATGTCTACACTACCCTCCTAATTCGAATTAGGAGGGTAATGTAGGCATACCGCAATTGCAAATGAAGCCCGGGATTTGAATTTCCCGGGCTTCATTTGCATAAGCGGGGCGCCGCCATTTTTAAATCCCCGCTCGTTCGAACCCCGTGCAGCGCGGCTACACGGGGCACGAACTAGGTAGTTCGAACTAGGCTTCCTAGTTCGAACTACCGTTACTCCTCATTCCACGAGGAGTAACGGTAGTTCGAACTAGGAAGCCTAGTTCGAACTACCTAGTTCGTGCCCCGTGTAGCCGCGCTGCACGGGGTTCGAACGAGCGGGGATTTAAAAATGGCGGTGCCCCGCTTATGCAAATGAAGCCCGGGAAATTCAAATCCCGGGCTTCATTTGCAATTGCGGTATGCCTACATTACCCTCCTAATTCGAATTAGGAGGGTAGTGTAGACATACCCTAAGAGACTAATGCTTCTGCAATGTTCAGCACCACATTTGTAAAAGTCAGTGGAAGCAAGTGCTCAGCATTCCTAAAAATTGCACTAATATGTGCAGTCCCCTCTCCCCATTGATTCTGAGGACAGACCACAGTAAACCTCATTTTATGAGGAAGAACGCCTTTTTTCAAATTCTTGAATGCAACAGGGCTGTTTTGAAAGAGAGCATCCAGACTGCCTAGGTTCTCTCTTGAAAAAGCGGCTTGCTTTTTTGAAAGAAATGGTTGCAGTCTAGATGCTCTCTTTTGGAAGAGGCTTTTTCGAAAGAGTGTTCTGAAAAAGCCTCTTTCGAAAGAAGCTTGTAGTCTAGACGTAGCCTCCGAGCTGAGCACGCACAGAGTTGGAACGCAATGTGACCACACAAAGGCTGTGTGAGAATCCCAAGGTAGCTTCAGCAGACACCCAAAGATTTGGGGGTGGGTTCCTGAGATTCTTCTACTGGGAGCAAGCCCCATCACCAAGTCTATTTCTGCTCCCCATTGGAAGACATTCAGAAAGAAGCATCAGAGATTTCATCTTTCCTGGACTTTTCCTTCAAGCTTTCCCATGGGATGTCACTCTTTGGCATATTGACTTCATTGGGTATTTTCTGGCACAAGGAGAGTGTACAAGGACTTCAGGATTTGGCTTGATTATGATGGATAAATTATTGATACCAAAATCTGACAATTGACCTCAGAGCAGTGTTCCCAGTTGCATGCCCAACAAACAGAGCAAAATTTGGTCCCTGTTCCAAAAAATTAGGTTCTGACTTTCACTGTGTCGATCCTCTTCTTTATGGCATTATTATAGTAAAGCGGAGTGTTACTACCCTGTACAGTAAAAAGCAGGAAATGGATTTAGCTAAAACTTGGTGTTGTCAGAGGTTTGGTTTGTAACAGGTATAGAGGACATGAAACAGTTAAACTTTTTTCAGCTGGAAAATGAATTAAAGATAAAACTAGCAGCCTGGTGACCTCCTGCTGCTAAGACAACAGTAATTCAGCAGCCACAGATCGGCATTTTCATTAGATCCATTTCCAGGAACACACAAGACTGGACAGCACAAAAATGGGGAATCTGTAACACAGAACGACTGAAGCTGGAGGCGCAGGAGAGTCAGAGCAAAGACAGCCCTGGGATTTAACGAAGGCTCCTGGTTATTTCCCTTTGGCTGAGCGGGTAGGTGGAGGGGGAAGATCTTATAACTGGGATCATACATATATATTTTCTCTTCTGTTATGAACCCCCCCCCCTTCTATCAAGCTTTGTTGTATATAGTTTTATCGTTAGAAAGGTAACTGTGTAAATACTATACAACTAGATGGCAAACTCATCTTTATAAATTAGAATGCCAGGAGCAACAGTCTGACATTCAGATGAAGTATACTCAAATAGTACGAGCTGTGTTCCACTGAGGGAGAGCAGATGGCTCATCGATTAGTATATCTAAGTTGTGGACAATTTCTCCCAGTGTTAATAAAGGAATACAGCTAAAGATTTACCAGATCCAGCAAAACAGAACTTTTTAGAGAATTGAAATTTAGGCACCAGGAGGGCTTTAGAACAGCATGGGGTTAGTAAGATAATTCCGTGCATGCAGTAATGGAAGATGCTATCGTTTTAAACATTTTCCTGTAAGGAAGACATTATGAACAAAATTGATGTCATTTTTGACTGGGCTGATGGGCAGATCTTTAAAACGTAAATGCAAATAGAGTAGAATGCTTATTTACAATTTCTAAACAACGGAAGAATCCTTCCATATGACTGTAAACTATCACACTGTAAACTTCCACATTGAGAACATCATGGTCTGATTCTAAGTCATATCAGATGTTATCCAGTTTTGTCAAGCCTTTGTTGTCTTCCCTGCTCTACTAGATGTTGAGCAAAAATAAATTGTGAGAAGTAAAACTTCCATATCTCAGTGGCCCAGAAATGCTATTTCCCTTAGTGTGCTTGCATATTTTGCAGAAGTTAATGATCTTAGCATTTATTCATGTTTTTACCATTTATCATATTAACAAAATTATATTAAAATAATCAAAACTGGATGGAAAGACATGACCTTTTAAAGAGGAAAAATGTGCATTACATTTAACTGAACAGAAGACAAACTGTAGCATATTCCAATTATCTTTGATATTCATCTCTCAACCGTGGTCACTAATGCCATATGAATTAAAACAAACAAACAAACAAACAAACAAAAACAACGTATGCAATTTGCTGGGTTTTTTTCCTATTATCTAGTTACAATGAGGGAACAGCCAAAGACTATTTTAATCATTTCTTACTCCTGTGATTCAATGGGTTGTGTAATTTATCATCATAATCTAATCATGATCTATAAGAAGGACGATAGCAGTGAGCACTGTTAAACAGTAATTTCTGACACGTATGAATGGGACTGTAATCAATGCAGGCCCCATCGCATGGGGGTGTGTAGGGTGCGAAAGCACTGTCCTCCCCCATGGTTCCCCAAGTAAGTATGCTCTAGCCAGCCGGGGGAAGGCAGGAGCAGCGTGCTGCCTGAGCCTCCCTCCCCCATGCTCTGACCAGCTGGGGTAAGGCTGGGGCTGATTTCCTCACTTACTTAGGGAACCATGAGGGTAAATTCACACCCTTGCAGTCCACATTTACAAAAAAAAGAGCAAACACCTGCCCCCTCTCCCCACCCTAGAAATTCCTGAGTACCGGCCTGTAATGTGATTCAGAATTTAGTCAGAAAAGCAGAAATTTCTCTTTATTGATTTTTGTGTTGCTAGACTAAAATTACCAGATTGTGTTTCCTGGCTGCAGTAGGATCTCTTGAAAAGTACAATCCCCCTGCAAGGGATCTTTGATTTATTGTATGTTACAGGGAAACAAAGTTGTTCCTGGAAAGTGTGAACATTCACAATTGTAAGGCATGGAGAGCAATAATAAAGAGACCTTTAGGATTCACTGATTATCCCTCAAAAATGTGCTTCCTAATAAAAGCAGCTAGCCTGTTCCCATTACATGAGACCAAGTTAATGGAAAGCATGCAGAATAAAACAAGAAAAAGAAATAATTATGTGACTATGGAAAAATTGGTGTGTGATGAATACCTTAAAAGGAAGCTCTGAAAAGTTGTTAAAATAGTGTTTGACATAGAATATCCCCAAAGTGTTCTATTTGCAGTGATACACCAGGGACAGTCCTAGGGTTTCTGAGAAACATCCATACATTCCACAGAAAATGAGGCTGTAGAGGTCCCAGCCTTCTGGAGATGAGTAGAGGCCAGTGCGTGAAGTAGATAAGAAGAAGGGGAAAGCCCAATTGTGGTGGTGTAGCCAGACACAAACCCCATCTTGTTTTTCCACGAACCCCATCTTGTTTCCCCCCCGCCCAGAGAGCAAGAGAAAGGCAGTCAGCCTTTGATGCCCTGGGAACGCAGGTGTGCTGCCTGTCCCTGACTCTACCATAAACAGAAACCAGACAGTAAATGGGCTAGCTGACGACCCGGGGCCTCCCGTCGCCCTGATGGCTAGTACCAGTAATTGACACGCCTGCACTGTCCCAGGAGAGGAATCTTCGCCCATCACATACCAGAGGTGCCCATTGTCTGCATTTTCCCAGGTGTAAATTATGCTTTGCACCCTTCGTGGGAAACTTGGTGTTCAAAGCCATTTTTCCTAATTGGCCACTTGAAACCAGGAAGAAGCCTACATGACCCAAGGGGTATAAAAGAGGTTCAGCAGCCCACCCCATTTGAGCTCCAATCATCTATACCTGCTGGCAGGTATTGATTGTCTCCCGAGGTCTGTGGGACGCCCAACCTCGCCCTACTTCTTCCCGAGGGATTGAGAGAAAGATGCTGGCCACGCCAAGTCTGGAACGCAGGGGTGAGAATATATACCTGCTATGTGTCTATTTTGCATGCATTTAATAAGAGCTCAGAGAACCAAAGGGTTTCATGGTACCTGTAAGTGACTTATTAGTGTAATTTCTGTCCTGTCCTTTGTAGTGTCTGTGTTATCTGTAACACAGTAGTAGCATTTAACAACTAAGTTTACCCTGTAACAATAAATAGTAACTGTTTAAGCTTTAACCTGACTCCTTCAGTTGCTGTAACAGAACCAAGCACAATTTAAAAGAACTTCAGCCGGTCATAAGGGACTCACTGCCCTGACCGTCGGCTGACAGGTGGTTATCGTGGAAAGGTCCTGAAGTGCTGAGGTGGCTTTACATCATCTTGTGATGATGGGACTCAACAGATGGCACAATCTAGATCGGGGTGGGCAATGATTTTTCGGGGGGGGGCCACGTCACAAATTTGGATTTATGGTCGCTGGCCAGCTTTGGGGAATCAGGGGGAAGAGGGAAGAGCTCAGGCTGAATGGGGCAGTTCCTCTAGGTGCCGTACACCTCTGGTGCAGGACGGAGACTTTGCATGCTCCCTCACTCCAGGCTTATCGGGGTCTGCGGGCGGGGGAACAGTTGGCAGTTACCTCTAGGTACCGTGCACCCTGGGCAGAGGGAGGGAGCTGCCAGCTATTTTGAAGAGTGAATGACTTTGTGCCCTCCCCTGCCGCTATGTCTCTATTGGCCTGGGAACAGGGGAGCAGTAGGGTGAGCCGGTGGGCCGCATCTTGCCCACCCCGATCTATATCCTTTGTATCCGCTCTGGTCCCATTCCAGCCCCTAATCCTTCTCGTGCCAGCCTCCAGGAGAGCAGGAGAATCTGTGGTAAGGACAGATCTTTCTTCTGCAGAGGTGAAGCAGCAGGACAAGAGGTCCCCACCTGAAGCTCTCTTTTCTTGTGGGTGTTACAGTTCTGCCAACTAGTGGGAAAGCAGAGAATGCTAACAGTTCTGGAGGCAGGTAGTTGCTTCTGCGGCTGCTCTGTATCCAGACTACTCTGCCTAATTAACCCAGCTAAGGAGAAGAGGTAAACCCCTTGGTGGTAGCAGTTGCACAAATTTGGGGGAGCAGTGTGGAAATCAGCGTGGAGCTGGGCCAAATAGCCCCTTTCTTCTTCATTATTCTCTAAGGGCAACATCTCTGGAAAGTATTTCTGTGTGTATTCGGATCAGTGGGCCTAAGCCCCTGCTTCTCAAACACAAAATCCTCCACAGTGAGGGACCTGTGCAGCAAAATCTTCTGCCCATCTCTCAGGTTGGCCTTGCAAGATGCAACGGAAGTTATGAGCACTAACAGCTCTGTAAAAAGGTACTGAGCAGCATGTTTTGTCTTTTCAGATATATGTAGGTCCCGTAGCGATCATACATGCTGGGAATTGGAGGACAGAGGCTGAAATTTCCAAACAATGTAGGGGATTTATTCAGAGGTAGTTTCCATTCAAATTAAATCCCCTAGACAGCTTGGGAAATCTCAGACAACTAGCCGTTTGTCAAATATCTTTAAAATTTGACAGAGTCCTACAGGTTGTACCTCCCTTAACAGGGACTCTCTGGCCTGGCAACATCCGTGGTCCAGTAGGGCCTGGCAGTGGCAGCCGTGGAACTCTGGCCCCGGTTGCAGAGCCATGGGACGGCAGCGGTAGCCATGGAGCTCTGGCCCCAGTCATAGAGCTCTCTCCCCAGCCACGGAGCTCCAGCCCCAGTGGCAGCCAGTGAGCTCTATCCCTGGCTGTGGAGCTCCAACTAGAGTGGCATCCACAGCTGAGCAGGCAGCAGTGGGACTAGGCTGGTGCCCTAGCCAGGGGCAGCAGAACAGCATGGGCCATATTGGGAGGAACCTCCCCTGGTCTGGCAAATCCTCTCATTTGGACCAGTCAGGTCCTGAGGGTGCCAGACGAGGGACGTCTAACCTGTAATATAATTTGGAAACCTTAACAATACATTTGTAAATATGTTCATTAAGCACAGAAATACATCTACCTCTGGGGTGAAACAGAGTGGCCACTTCTCAGCACTCAGCAACATGGCTTATCACTGTAGGAAATCTCAAATCTCTAACTGAAGTTACATGGAGAGTTTTTGGTAATGATATCATAATTAGATTGGAGCAGAATTAGGAAAAGATGGTGGATTTTGTTTAAGCGCTTCATCCTATACCATTAAACTCTGTGGGAATTTTTCCATTGACTTGAATGGGAGCAGAATCAATCTCTGATGGTCTTTATGGTCTATATATGTTGCTTTCCTGACTTTTCATAAAAATTTAAAACATGCACACACACTGTGTCTGGTGGTATAGTATGGAGCACTCTGCTGTTTCCTGTTTTTGTAAAGAGCTTTTCCTTTTAGAAGTAGTAGTGAAAACAAACACAATGGGAAACAATTGGAAAATTTTGTCAGCTTCCTGGAAGATTTTTTTTTAACTACAGTCAAAAAAGAGCTACAAAAAAAATTAATGAAAGGGAATAGCTAATAAGGAAAATAAATGAAACCATAAAAATGTGCGAGAACACGCACAAAAGTCATTTACCTTCCTAATTTCATTCTTTTGAGTTTGTAGTTGAAAGCCTCTACATAGAGCGAAGTCTGAATGCAGCACTGATAAAGGAACATACGCCTATGCTGTAAATCTGTTATCAGTAAGGAAAAGAGAGGCAACTTCACACTACAGAGAAACCCCAGAGCAGCAGCTGGGAGACTGTGCAGCCGTACTTAGTCATCACCTCAGTCTGAAACAATTCTTATACTGTAGAAAAAAAGTTTCCTTTCTTGTATGGTTGAATGGTTCTTTCTCTAGAAAGGCTATCTTTACCTCTGACACCTTTTACAACAGACAGACATATTTGATTTAAGAAAATGAATAGAATTACTTTAATTGCAGTGATGAGAAAGATAGAAGAGGTAACAAAATAAAGATTCCTAAAAGGGGTAAAACTCACAACGACTGTAAGCAGTTAAGACAGATATATTATCCAATACATTTCATAGATTATAAACCCAGAAAGGACCACTCTGTGCTTATCTAGTCTGAACTCCTTTACAACACAGGTTCCTTGAATGAATTCTTCTTGGGAATTAAAAATGTTCACTTTATATATAATCTGAATTTGTCTAGCTTCAACTACCAGCCACTGGATGTGGTTATATCTGGCTGCTAGATGGAAGCATCCTTTCTTATTTAATTTCTGTTCCCCATTTAGATACTTACAGACTGTCACCAAGCCACTCCTGAACTTTCTTGGTGGTAAACTAAATGGACTGAGTTCCTTAAGTCTTTCATTTTAAGGCACGTTATTTTAAACATCTTTTTTGCATTGTGAACACCAGAACAGGACACACTATTCCAGTGGTAATCTCACTAATGACAAGTCTTTGACCACCTAAGCTGTGTCTAGACTACAGGGTTTTTTGGTTTTTTTTTAAATAGCCTTTTTTCGAAAAAACTTTCCCTGCGTCTAGACTGCTGCCGTGTTCTTTCAAAAGTAAATCGAAAGAATGTGGCAGTTTTTTCGACCGCGGAAAACCTCGTTTTACAAGGAAGAACGCCTTTTTTTTAAAGTGCTCTTTTGAAAAAAGGCGCTATGTAATACAAACTGTGCTTTTTCGAAAGAGAGCACACTGCCTGCGACTTGCTTTTTTGAAAGTACTAGACGATCTTTTTTTGAAAGATGCTTGCAGTCTAGACATAGCCCTATTTATATATAGAGAAAGTGTTTTTGCTACTGGAAGAGCTATTTAGAGAACTTTCAGTGGAACCATATTCTATCAAAATATGCAGTTCCATCAAAATGCTTTGTAAAATTGAGTCAATTTCAATCTGAAGAACATAGAAAAGTTCTGACAATGTTAACACAGGGTTTCTGACATTTTCAGAACAAACCTTTAGTTTTTTTGTTTTGAAGTTACTTAATTTAGTCTAGCACCTAGGAGGAGAAGGTGGCCTAAAAAAATGAACTTTTAGGGTCGAAGAAAATGTTTTAATTTTTTTCTCACATCAGAAAAAATGAAACTTCTAGTCTAAAAATCTATTAATTTTTGCCTAAAACAGAAAAAAAATAAAATGTTGAAGTATTTAAAGTTATATCAAAAATATTTTTTCATTTTATTTTAGTCTAGCACCTAGGAGGAGAAAGTGTGTTATTCTGTTCTTTCTGGGATAGAAGAGGGTGTTCCCTGCTACTACCACAGCAAAAAGCAAGGAGTGGTATTAAATGGAGCAATATATTTCCTTTTAGTTGTGTACACAAGGTCCCAGTTGGCCTTAATCCAGCCCTGCCTATTCATGCTACAGTCTCCATATGAATTACAAATGGTACAGAGGAGGCTAAGTGGATGGACAAGAAAAGATGTGGTCTATGCTTATGTGACTTCAGTTACGTACAATGGAATAGGAACGCAGAGGCTCTGGAGGGGGCTGCACTATAACCCCACAGCCTGCCTGCCCCAAGATTGGAGGATGAGTTCTGGTTCTCCAACTTCAGTGAGTTCTCTGCAGTCAGCTCTCTCAGACATGCAGGCTGTGAATTTACTCTGGTGTGTGCGAGCTTTTGCATGTGTCTGTTTTAATTCTTCCTCCTTTTACTGAGTATAATTTTTCTACATATAATATGTAATATCACCATAAAGAGGATACTCATATTTGCCAAAATTTTGCTAGGCCAGTCCCAGGGGAGCTGGCATCCTGGGACTGCCAACTGGTATGGAAACTTCCCATATCCTGAGAAACAATGCCTCTGGATCTCCTCTTTCAGTGCAAGAACTCAGCCATCTGGACTACATAGGGGAGCTCCTGTTGATTGTTTCAGTGACAGTGAGGAGGAGCACGGCTTGAGTTTCTAGTTGTTACACTGAAGAAGAGGGTTGCTGCTACAGAGCAGAATTAGCAATGTCCCTCTCATGTTAAACCAATCCCACCCTCCAAACCTAAAAGACCCCTTCCCCAAACTAGGGATGTAATAGTGTAGTCTATTAACCGATGAGCAAATGCTTATTATCGGTTAATGCTGTAGACTATACACATTCCCCCCACTCACGCTTGCCAGTAAATTTTTTAGCAGGCTGGCCAGCAGCCTGGTTCAATCCTGGCTTGAAACGGATCTGGGACCTATCCCTGTTGCAGCTCTGCATTTAAAGTGTGTTAGGAGCAGGCAGCCCGGCTCAGTTCTGGCTCACAGCTCAGACCCACCCTAGATAGGGGTTGTTGCCACCCCCTGCCACTGCCTCTTTATCAGAGGCAGCAGCACAGGGTGACAGACAGCTGGTCCACGAGGGGAGCTGGTTTTTAAACTGTCTCCCAGGGCCGATTTATCCATTAGGCACAGTGCCTAGGGCCCACAATACTTTTAGGGGCCCACGAAAATCAGAAGAAAAAAATCAGAAGGAAAAAAAATGAACTGTTCGGGTCGAAGAAAATGTTTTAACTTTTTTCTCACATCAGAAAAAAATTAAACTTTTAGGGCCCACAAAAATCTATTAAATTTTGCCAAAAACAGAAAAAAAAATGTTGAAATATTTAAAGTTATATCAAAAATAATTTTTAATATTTTTTTATGGAGGAAGGGGCCCATGAAGGCAAAAGTGCCTACGGCACATGAAAGTCATAATGTGGCCCTGCTGGCTCCCCTTGTGGACCAGCTCCCGCCTGGCACCTGCACTGCTGTCTCCAATACAGAGGCAGCAGTGCGGAGTGGCAGGGAGTTCCTTGGGAGTGTGGCCGGAGTGCATTGGCTGCCAGCCTCAACCCCGGGCACTATAGAATAGTCAACTAACTGATAAGAATTATTGAGGTTACTCAACTAGTAACCCAAACTATGGTTATTTCAGAAAATAGTTCCAGGAATGTACTTTCAGGTGCTGCAAGCTATGGATGACAGTATGATTATGATTTTTTGTGCAATGTTAGGACATTAAGTTAGTAAACCCTTCCTAAGGACTGATATAGGAGTTCAGTTAGAGCTTGTACAGCATTTAAACATGTAAGGCACTTCATATTAAAAACAATAGTCACAGTAGCAAGTTAAAAAAAAATTAGTTTGCCACTTCCTCTCCAGGACATGAATCTATTCCTGCTGAAGTGTATCCTGTTTTTTGCCTCAATAAAAGAATCCACTTCCTGTGACGGTCTAAAGATAAGCGTCTAGCCTGAATAATTAGCCAATACAAAGGCAGGATAAGAGGCTACTGGGGAAGTCCCATTTTACAAAGATTTTTACAAATGGCAAAATATTTTTCTTCTTAGCTTCTTTAAATACAGTGGACTTGAAACATTCATGTGGGCAAAGGGACATCTGAATGTACGGGAGGAGGAACTTGTACCCAAAGAGGACTGACAGGGGTATTAGTGCTACCTTGTGCCAGAGGACAAGGGTTTTAAACTTTTTTAGAAAGGGCTTTCAGGGATCCTCACTGTTTACCTTGCCCTCTCCAAAATGGCATGAGGTCCTATTGCCCTGCATGGAGTCGCCATGGACTTTGTCATACTGAAAGTCCAAATGCTGCCTTTTGCATATTTCTTTCTCACCACTCAGGTATATTTCAGAATCACAAGCTGATATTGGGTGTAAACCTACAAGCTACTGAGTAGCTTTAACTTCCATTGACTTCACAATCAAGAGTAGTAATATTGATGGTGATTAATGCCTTCTACAATTCATTAATGCCAAGATTTTTTGAAGGTAGTACTATTTGAAATTATTAAAATACTTTGCAATACCCATCCTGGGACTTGTAGCAGAAATTATATGAGCTATCAGACCTCCAAATGATTGTGTTAGTGATGCTGAAGAGCAAAGGAATGGCCCTCCCAAAACTCGGCTTAACTGAGTGCTCTAGCTGTTTATTAACAGACGGCAGTGTACATCGAGACCCAGTAACAGGCAATGAGAGCTAGATGCTGGGGAGGTAGCACCTTCTCTTACTGTTGGGCTTGCAGGAAGGCAGGTGGAGGGCCTAATAATAGACTAATTGACGAGGTTGTGGGGTTAGGATAATATTTTGTTCATTAAAACTGGACATCTGCAGTGGCACCTCTTGTGTGACCATTATGATTATCCCCACCCGTTATTATAAGAAACCTCAATAGAATTGCAGTCCAAAATTCATTAGCCACAGGCTGAATGGCTATGATATCACATTCACTTTTTGTTCTCACATGAGTGCAATACCCTTGTTCTTAAATATGGCTGGCCACAGCTGATTCTGATTTTCCCATTTTAATATATTTTATTGTTTACTTATGTTTTACTATAAAATTGAGTTTGTCTTATTTATGAGTGACCATGAAGATATGGGATTTCATCCACTGGGTGATGACTCAATCATTGGGTTGGAATCTAACTCTTAATGCATGACATATTTTAGACTATCAGATGAAATATGTATATTTTAAAGCTCTAAATGAAACGGATGGAAATGGTTAGTTATTTGTTTTTAAAATCAGGTTTATAGCTGGATTTTTCTGGCTTTATGCTGGTTCCTTTCTGTTTCATAGTTGTGCCCATGTACAGTTATGCAGCATTATACACAAGATATGGGGTGTTAAAGAGAAATGTTTACCCAGCACTGTCAAAATTAGCTTGGCCTCATTTCTCTCTTTTAAAGAGTACATATGGATCTCAGTAACATGCGATACTTTCTATGAACTATAATGAATGCAGCATTCTTCTGCGCTGATGCAGGAAAGCAACATTTTAAAAAAATCCATGTGAAGTAGCACTACTAAAAGGTGCTTCATCATCTCTCTGCTGATAACAAAATTCCTCTATTGGTAAGAGAAATAAAAATGATGGGGAGCAACAGTTTATAATGGTGTACATAAAAAGACACAGTGTGATAGATTTCTATGGAGTGAGGGCACTTTTTACCTTTGCTTACAGGTGAACTATTGCCAGCAAAATCTATGACAACTATGCATGTGGACCAGACAGTACTTGGCCTGTGTTCCTGACAGAACTCAAATACTAAACCAAGACTTTTTAAATCTTTACCCTAAACTTGACAGAGTTCCTACCAGTGAAGCAGGTTCCCATGCCCTTCATTTTGCCATGTGAAATGTCATAACAACTTAGTCTCAATAGCCTATTGTTATGGTTTGCAGATTTTCCTGGTAATGAGTCCTATCAGCAGTATTTTGTGCCTTCATTTCAGCTGTAACAATACTTCCCACTATTTATTGAGAACATTGTTATGCTTTCTCCTTTCAGAATAGCAATGAGGCAATTAAAGGGCGTGTGGGTTACTTACCATGACACAACTGCATTCCTATAGCATTAGAAAATATTCCCCAATCTGTAACAGCACCAGTCACTTTCCTGCCTTCCTATCTTAGATTAAGGCAGATTATGTTGATCCGCATTAATCTTTCAAATAATAAAGCGAGAAAATAAACTCTTCCCTGCAGCAGCTTTGAGAGATGTTTTACTTTTCTGAAACTGCTATCTGTTTGTGAGGCCTTGCACTTAGTCTCACACGCACTTCAGCAGATTTTACATTATGGTAATTCCATTATCTGCAGTGGAGTGAGTCCCATTGATAAAAAGATACGCATGATCAGAATCAGGTACTGAGTTTGCCAGGAGCTAAATATTTCTAAACTAGCATGAAGACACCCACATTCTCAACTGTTGCATGCTGTATTGCTAAACCCGCCCTTATATATCAGAATTTTAAACAGGCTTAGTGGGTGGAGAAATAGTTACCAATTTTCCATTGCTTTGCAGCCATTTACACTTCTGCAAACTGAATAGTAGCCTATTATGCTCACTCTGTACAGGTGCAAATGAGTACAGAGGCACAAAGCCCTGGAGAAGTAGGCCAGGAGTTTAATCTCAGGGTTTTCCAACCTAAGGGTGCCTTTGTTGGTCATATTTGTTGGCAGTAGGTGGCAGCATTGTAAAATACTTAAACTAAAATCAGAGGCGCATGTTGGATTAATATAGATATTTGTTAGCAGAATTTCACTACAGTTCTTGTATACCATTTAAGAGCCCCTGGCTCTTTTTTCCATTGAAGTCAGTGGCAGAATTCCCATTGATTGGAGTGGAAGTAGAATGGGGGCCTGTCAGTCTTCTTGTTTATCCAAGTATAAGTGGGCAGGGTTTTTTTTCCTCTTGAAGTTTGGTGGGAGAGATTTGTTGCTTCCAGATAACCATCAGTCCTCCTAGTACAATTAGAAAAAGGAAAGAAACCCCATTCTTTTGTCCCCACTGATATTTTGTTTTCCTTTTAGCCATTCTAATTAGCAGCGTGTGCCCTATATGAACTGTAAAGAAGCAAACTGTGTGCTCAATCAAGCTGTTAGTGGAAATGCTTATTTTGCATACCCCTTTATTGTATGCTAATAACTAACATATTTGAGTACAAACTATTGTTTCCACGAGTTGGCAGATGGCAAGGAATGTGCAAATTGGGCAGGTGGGAGCTACCTCACACACTGCTCCATCTGTTTTGAAATCTTTAATTTAGAGCACTAATGATATTGGAATTTGATTAATTTCTCAGCTGCATTTCAGCCATTTGTAAACACTTTAGGGTATGTCTACACAGCAGTGTTATTTCGGAATAACTGACGTTATTCTGAAATAACAAAGACTGCGTCTACACTACAAGCAGTTGTAAAATAATGTTGAGCTTACTCTGATCCATGATAACCCTCATTTTATGAGGAGTAAGGGAAATTGGAGGAAGAGTGCTCTTTCTCGGACTTTCTGCTATTTAGACATTGCCAAAGCCAAAATAAGCTATTTCGACTTAAGTTACGCAATTGACGTAGTTCAAGTTGCATAGCTTATTTTGGCTTTAGCCCTGCTGTGTAGACGTACCCTTATAGACCGCAGTCTGCTACTGGAAACTTGCCACAGCAAAGTAATTAGTTTGAGGATTCTGCCAGAGAAGGGAAGCTTTAAGCGGCTGCCATGGGTGTCCCAATGCAGAAAATGCACTTGGTCAGCACATCCCTGCCCTAGGTGTACTCTTCTCCTGGCCAACACTCCCCTCTTTTGAGGCTGTGTTGGCCAGCTACAAACTTTCTAGGAGACAAGGATACAAGCACCCATGAGTAGCCCTCTGGCAGACAGGCTCTCTGTGACTTGGATTCCTACCAGGAGCAGGCCAGCTAGCCAGAGATGGGGTCCCAAAGACCCATCCCCAGGTGATGCTAGGAAAACACTTTTACTTCAAAGTAAAAAGCACAAGACTCAACAGACTCATGGCCTCAGCTAGGCATGGGAGAAAGAGAATGACCCAGTTCTTCCCATCCTTCCAGACAGAGACTCACGTTCACAGAGTGAGGCCTTCCTTTTTCCACATACCTCCATTGTCCCGCCAGCCAGCTGTCATCTTAAACCTACTTGCCCAGCTTGCTCCGGGGATAGGTGCCTTTCTGCAGTTAGGGCAGATGCTCCTGGGACTTGCCTTGTTTTTATTCTAGTCACTCCTGATCATTAACTGCAGCTGGAGGGCCTCCAAATGACTGACCATTTTCCCCTTTCTTGTGCACCCCTTCATGCCTGGCATCCCCACTGCATTATACCAGGATGGACCTGGTATAATATAAGGCCAAATGCCATATTTTCTCTATGTCCCAGGCCCTTGCTAGTGCTTCTCAAATTGCAACTGACATCCTGATGTGCCTTGTGCAACTGCCCATGCCATCATATGGCAAAAACTGACTTGGAATCTTGTGGCTGTCAGACCATGCTTCCTCTGGCAGTCTGAGGCAGGGGTGCAATAGCAGCAGGCAGAGATGCTGACTTTCCTGAGTCCCTCAGGGAGTGCTTGATCCCTGCTCTGCCCCAGGCCCCTCCCCTGACTCCAACCCTCCCCTTAAGTCCCTCCTCCACACACCCTGACACCTCCTGCTCTTCCCCAGTCCTTCCTCTGCTTCTTTCTGCTCCCACTCTTCCCTCTACCCCCAGCACCTCCTGCACACCACTGACCAACTGCTCACCTGGAGGAGCTGAGGGGTAGACCTGCCAATGGGCAGGAGACCCTGTGGGGGAGGGGCAGGAGCTGGCTGATGGGGTTGCCAGTGGGTTCTGAGCACCAACTATTTGGAGTCAGCACGTCTTCTGAGGCGCCATATAAGCAAGGGTACGGAGCTCTTACCTTTGGGAAGGCAATAAGAATGTTAGTCTGGAGGGTGTTATTTGCTGCACAGGAGCTGTTGGTAGACTAAGCATGACAGAGTCTGTGGCTTTTCCTCAAGTGGCTTCCATACATCCCTAATTACAGGTGCCTACCACCCAGAATCTCGGTGGACTCCTCCACAGCCCAGTGCTGATTCCTCACAGCACCATACTAATTTTTAAAAATTCTGATGTGGCTGTTGGGGTATGAATAAACGCAGGATTTGGCCCTTTATTTAATCTTTTGTCCACTTCGTGCTGTTATAAGAGTGGTTCCAAACTTCCAAAGCGACTGCACCAGTTGACCAGCCTAAGGGCCAGGCAGACCCAGCTAGCGTTCACTACTTCCGTTTGGTGCTCCAGCGAGTAATGGAGGTTGGGCTGCTCCAAATGCCTGTTCTGACTTCACAACTGAACAGGATGTGGACAGCTGTGGGGATGGGGCGCCATCATTAAGGCAGAGAGGGGAAGCACAGTGAAATGCACTCTAAGTACCAGAGCTGACGCAAACCAGAAGTTGAGAGAACTACTGAACTAAGGAGATTAAAAACTTCCATACTTGTGAATAGAGAAGATAATACACATTATTAGCAGTAGTATCACCACACAGACTGGCTCCAGCTGAGATCAGAGGTGACACACACATAGTAAGAGACGGTCCTAATCCTGAAGTGTTGACAATCTTCTATACTTACCAGGAGATCTACACTGCAGAGATCAATCTCTCAGGGGTTGATTTAGCAGCTCTAGTAAAGACCTGATAAATTGATCACTGATTGCACTTATGTGACTCTGGTACTCTACCGGGTCATGAGAAGTAAGGGGAGTTGACAGGAGAGTTTCTCCCATTGACCCCCTGCAGTGGGGATGCCATGGTAATTCAAACTAAGGTACATCAACTCTTAACTACACTATTTACATAGCTGGAGTTGTTTACCTTAGTTCAGCTTCCCCCCCTAGAGTAGACCTGGCCTAAGCAGACATTGTTTGAGTTGAGGCGGGTATCATCCTTACTAGGATAGCTGTGTTTCTGTTCCTTCTGGTGTCTCAAGCCAGGTCTACACGAGACGGCAATATTAAACTAAGGTATGCAACTCCAGCTATGTGAATAGCAAGGTACTTTAGTTCAAGTTACCATACCCTGGCCCTGGCCTCCTGAGCAGAAGCTCTCCTGTGAACTCCCATTATTCTTCTTGACCAGGTGGAGTATTGTAGTCAGTGGGAGTGCAATCAGTGGTCGGTTTAGTGAACCTTTACTAGACCCGTGGCTAAATTGACCCACAGGAAATTGATCCCTGCAGCACCTATCTCCCAGTAAGTGTAAAGAGGTCCTCAGAATGCACTCACTCGGCATCAGGCCATTACAACTCCTGAGGTGGAATTCTGCAATTCACCTGCCTGCAGACCAGGACCTCTGGGTTACAACACCAAGCATCAGCTATGACATCTTTAGCAGGTCCAATTGTGGTTTGGACTCTGCAGGAGTTTCCCTTTGGGAGCTAGTGATAGCATGCATTTGCAGTGCACAGAGCCAGGTTCTCCAAAAGAAAGCATGATGTATTCATTCCTAATTCCTCAAATATACAAAGCATTAAAGTAAAAGGCCTACATGCATGGGTATTACTTAATAATAAATGGAGATTGCCTATCTCCTAGAACTGGAAGGGACCTTGAAAGGTTGTTGAGTCCAGTTGCCTGTCTTCACAGCAGGACCACGTAGTATCCCTGATGAATTTTTGCCCCCAGTGGCCTCCACAAGGGTTGAACTCACAACCCTGGGTTTAGTAGACCAATGCTCAAACCACTGAGCTATCCTTCCCCCTGATTACAAGACTGGATTAAGGGAGAGCTAGCTGGGCAACTGCCTGGTGCACCAGCCTAAGTGGGGCACCTGATGGAAGCTGTAAGGGGCGCAGTGTGCTGGGGGGGGGGCAGGGCCATGCATGAGCCATGTGCCCGGGGTCGGAGCAGCGCATGCATCACACGCCCGCTGCCCGGGGCGCAGGAATGGCTCGAGCCAGCCCTGATTACTTATACCTTTGTAAGTTTCCCTCAACCCAGCCTTCCCCAGGGTGTAGTAGAAGCCTAGTAAGAGTGTCAGTTTTCATTGAGTTTCAGAGGGGTAGCCTTAGTCTGTAACAGGAAAAACTTAAAAAACAACAAATAGTCTAGTAGCACTTTAAAGACTAACAAAACATGTATCATGAGCTTTTGTGGGCACAACCCACTTCTTCATCTGAAGAAGTGGGTTGTGCCCAGTTTTCATTGATATACCCTTGGTAGCCTCTCCTAGCTAACCCATCCCACCTCCCTTTTCTAGGGTCTTTGTGGTTTTCAGACTTCTCTGATACCAGTGGAAGAGGCCTTGCTAAGAATAAGCCATTCTAGTCTAGATGGAGCCATGCAAGTAATTTCTCCTTTGTTAACTCAGACATTGTTATTTTAGCTGCTTTCAAGTTAGGCACCTGAGGCTGTCTTATCTGTGTCATTGTCTTAACCTATTCTGCTTTGTTCTTTAACCTTTACAGCCTCCTTTGATTCAATGCTATGCCCTGAAGCAGGACCAGTACAAAATTAATTAGGGAAACTGAGTATCCTTCATATTCATTACAATAACACAGATAGCTCCCCATTTATCACAGGGGAATTCTCTATTGTTCCCAATGGCAGCTGTGGGGTGCTGAGCTTTCATTGGAGGTGCATGTGGGATCAGAATAAGGCCCAATCAGTCTATGTGCCAAGTGAGTCACATACTAATCCTGGCCTGTTTGTGGAAGGCGAGGCACAGGGAGGGAACAACCCTAAGTGTACTCCTCAAAGTATGTCTACAGCACTTTCATTTCATCAACAAAACTTATCTTGTTCACAGGGGCTTAAATTCCCCTCTTCTCCTCCACCCATGAACTACAAAGTTTTGCTGTTGCAAGTGAAAGCATGAACACTGCTTTCTTGGCAGGACACAAAGCAAAACCATTTTGAAGGAGGTAGAAATAATATTTTGTCAGCAAAAGTGCCACAGTTTTCACAGGGACAAGATTGTGTGGACCTACTAAAGCTCTCCACGGCTGACCATATGATTGCCATCCAATACGTTAAAGGCATATTGACATTATGAACATTCCCTATATTCCTACTTGGTGCATTCAGAGTGAAAATAACTCTTGTACAAAGGGCCAGCCCAAAACTTATGTCTTATTGAAGCTCTCGAAAAAGTGTATTAAGTAACACACAGACTTTGTGCTGTGGTTCAATTTTGCACTTATTGACTTTAAATTGTAAGTGTTGCATCCTACTAGGGGTATGTTTCTTCTCTTCACAGCATGATTCCTTGCTCAGAGTTTTTACCCGCAGGAAATCTATAGTACATGTTATTTATGAAGACAGTGTTCCTAGTGGGGAGTAAGATACTAGATGTCAAATATGAAACTCACTGCCAATTAATCCCACTGCTGAGTTGAATTCACTTTGGATTCAATTGAAATGGGACAATCAGACAGCCAGAGGGCTGGGCAAACTGCGCTTTCACCCAGGGTGTGGTAGTCAGAGGAGTGCTGCTGCCCTGCAGCTGGTGCAGCCCAGTTTGTGGTGTCACAATCAGGCTGACAGGCTCCCTGCTAGCTGCTGTGCAGCCCCTAGGGAAGCAATTGATTGGACATGTCCTTAGTGGCTGCCGGTGGGGGGGGGGGAAAGGGCACAGGTACATGAGCTCTCCCAACTCCTTGCCCACCTCCACAGCTCCTATTGGCTGGCCAGGGCAGAGGAGGAACTACGTGGGAAGCATGCAGGGGCTGCCTAAGGAGGCTAGTCCCTAGTCCCTGTCCTTCTGACCCCCTTCCTTCACAGCTACAGTTCCCCAAGTGCCTGAGTGGCATGGTTGCCACCCCACCAGTCCCAATGCTCCTCACGGTGTGGTTAAAAGGGTGGGAAGCAGGGGGAGACCCAGGAAGGTCCCACGGGGTCAGTCGAGGGGATGGAAGCAAGGAAGTTTGGGGGGCAGGAAGTAGGGGATATAAATGGGGCAGGTCTCAAGGGGGTGGGGAGTGGGAGGAGGGTTGGATGGGGGCTTTCTGGAGGTGTTGGTCAAGAGAGAGGGAGCAGGAAGTTCCAGGGGAGCAGTCAAGGGGGTGGTGAGCAAGGGGGTTTGGATAGAGAGTGGGGATTCTGGGGTGTCAGAGTTCAGGGAATCAGATAGGGGACGGAGGCCAGGCTGCAGCAGTGTGACAGACCACATGTACCACAGCTCAAGCCAGACACGGAATGCAAAATATTCATCCCCATAGTGCAAGTTTCATCTCAGATATCTTGGTAAAGGGGGCTGGAATTCTCCACAAGCAAGTTGGCATCACTGGGAAGCGGTGCATGCCCTGACTCTCCTACCTGGTGCCACCCACAGGGTCACTCCAGAGTTCCATTGATTTGCACGATTGAACCAGATCTGGGGTCTTTGTTAGGTGACGCCATCACCTCCTCTCACCTTGTCTGGCACAACTGTCCTTAGCAGACTATGTGTATGTGTGTATTGGGTCCTGAGTATTTGACACCTCAAAATCCTGAAAACTATGGACCCAGTCCTGCAAAGCACTTAAGCATGTGTTTAAATCTAAGCATGGTGTAGTCCTGTTGACTTCAGTGGGCCTGGAGAATCGCATACTTCAGGGATTCTCAAACTTTGTGATACTGTGACCACCCTCTAAGTTGCTCGCAACCCACTGGTGGGGTTGGGACCCACAGTTTGAGAAACACGGGCATACTTCATTGTGTCTGTGGGATAATCACACTGCACTTACCAGGGGTCCTTGCATGCTTCAATTCCCCCACCCCCAAACTCCACGTGTGCCACCCTCCCATGTTTCTCTATTTTAGGGACTTCCTCCAGCTCCTTCCCTCATGCCAGGGACTTTGTGTCCGCCGCGCCATTATTCCCTTTTATCCTGTGCTAAGTACTCTATGTGCCCCTCATTATCTCCTTCTCTCCCACGCAGAGGCTTTGTGTATTTCCTCATTCCCCATTTGCCCCATCCCATGGTCTGTTATTCTCCCCACCCCATTCCAGGGGCTGCCTGGATGCAACCCCATGACCCCCTTCCCCGTTTCCCTCTTCCATTCTATACAAGGGTCCCCTCTTTTCCCCTAGTCCCACACATGATGGTCCCCCATTCCCTCCCCTCTCACCACAGGGGTTGTGTGCATCTCTAGTCTCCCCTTGCCACCTCTTTTCTTTTCTTTTCTTTTCTTTTCTTTTCTTTTCTTTTCTTTTGCATTTTAAAACTGAGTTGGGAGGAAGAGTGGGACTGAGATGAGGATGTAGTTATGCTGGAATGTGTTAATGGCTATCATCAGCCAAGCATACAGAGCTAGTGGAGGCTGTGGCTCTGCTAACCAGATGAAGGGGATGCTGGGTGTCTCCCATCTATTTTCCCCTTTTCAGTTCTTCTGTCTTTCCCCCAAATCATCAGGATTCTACCCATCCATGCCTAGTACATTCCAAGGTATTTTAGAACTGATCATTTATAGCACTCAAAAATGTATTGTGTTGTATCCAAACCGAGAAGTTCACGTTGCATGAAAAAGCCTCCCAAGCTCAGCCAACTACTTGTGTACCTAAAGTTGCATATTTTTAAGTGGCTGGTGGGATCAAGAGCAGAGGTCTCAGCACATTTCAGGACCAACTCCTAGAAGTTAGAACTGTGTTTTTGATACTAAAGCCAAGGTTTATCTGCCATCCCAGAGGCCCCTACAATGTCTTTAAAAATGAACTATGAGACTTACACTTCTTGTGCAAGTTTTCCATCTGGGAAACATTTGTTTGGTGAGAAAACTAAAAAATAAGAGATTTGGCTCCTTTTGAGTTACAAGAAGGCAAAAGCATTTCACATGTTCCTTTTCACTTAGTTTTTATTTACTCACTATCAGGAGAGCAAGAGAATACCAGTGATAGTTACGAATAGTCAGCGATTCATGGCTTTCTTACCAGATAGAATTAATATTCTTATGCTCAACCATTTCATCCCTCTGTGTTCTTCACAGAACAGAAATCTGCATTCGAAAGCATGAGCTGCCAAGACAGCCAAACATCCTTTCCCTGTGGCAGACATGTCAGAGCTTTTGTTTATTTCACACAGAAGTTCTCTGGTTTTTGTTTTAAAAACGTATGATCTGTTCCACTGGAAGACATTCTCTTGTACAGATTACCTAGCTACCCTGAGGAGGAGCTTGGCCAGCCCTCTATGCGCTAACATCATGATTTATTTTTGCCCCTGAGACTGACATGGCCCAGCAGACGTAAGATGTTTTATTCTGAACATGCCATTTAAACGCAGACATTTCTGAGGGACCGAAATTCATAACCCAGAGATACCCAAAGTCCCTAGCAAAATTGGGTGAGCAATTGTATTCTTAAACTACCAGCCATTGCAAGGTGGTGGTTCACATGCAACTAGCCACTGAGCTGTCTAAGCAAATGGTGCACAAGTTAACTGATTTGAATATACAGTCACAAGTAGATGTACAAAGTATTCTGTTTTTCTGCATGGTCCTGACTTCTCAGATTCTCAGATCAGACTCTAAATGAAATTCCTCAGATCAAAGTATTTATTTTAATTAGATTTAACTTAACATTTAAAACTATTTATTTTGTTAAATTTCATAGCCATACCCACGGTGGCAGTTGTTGCAGTCAGTTCTCAAGGGGGAGGGGAGGAGGGCACTTGCCTGAGAACAGACACCAGTCTGAACTACAGTACTCTCTCTGCATGGACAAAAGCATGCATTTAATTAATTATTTTTATTTTGGGACCAAAACGGTGCCTATGGCAAGTTCTGAGCACTCTGCCTTCCCTCAAAAGCACATATAAATTATGCAAAGAAATAAAGCACCCCCAGCAGTCTTATGTCAGAAAACCCCCATTCCTCTTGAGACCCTCGTTTGTTCCCTATACACTGCCCCCAACCCCAAAAGCCCAGCTGAACAGCAACAAATGCATGCTGTTTTGGATCAAGAAGTGGAGTGAATTCTAAAACTGAGAGGATCTCACAGTGACCGCTCTGCCAGCAGCCCTGCCTCTCTCATAATGTTAGTATCTCCACTGATCACAACTATGGTGGGATGGCAGAGGGAGACAGTTGTAGGTATCAGGCCATTTACAGCTTTTCAGGTAAACAAACCCCTTAAATTCTGCTAGAAAGACAATCTGCAACCAGTGCAGATCCTAGAGCAACAACAGCAACACAGGATCCCTGCAAAACATCCTGCTCTGCAAATGGGCAGGTACATTCTGTGTTAATTTCAGCTTCTGGAGACAAGTAAATTGTAATAGACTAATCATCACATGACAAGGGCAAGGATAGAGAGAGCAAGATCTCTGCATATGAAAGAAAAGGCTGGGCCCTTCTGACCAGGAATAGATTAAAAAAAAAAACCACTTAATCATCAGAAAACAGATGTTGGTCTGTCTGAGCTCCCAAATTATGAATGTCAGTACAAATGGCCACTATATTAGTTTCTGGTTATTTCTTTAAAATTACCACCATCTTCTCAACCAGTTCCTTCCCACTCGTGCTGCCGTCACAACCTGATGCTGGGTAAAGGCCACAGAAGGCAAAGAAGCTGAATTAACCAGACTGTCTGCAACTTAAAACAAATGTGCTTAAAGTTTTGCAGCTGATGACATTGTAGAGGCAAAAGACTTTTTTGCCTCTTGTCTAGCCACTGCATATGATCTTAAAAATCCTTTATGATGCAAATAATTAGAGTCATACCAAGATTTTAATTAGCTGTCATTCCTTTTGCTTCAGTTGGTGCAGAGCACTGGTGAATCATAGTGATCCACGAGTACCAAGTCGTGGAAAAGGATGCTTGGTCCACATCTCACCATTTGCATAGTGCTTTGAATGTGTTATGTGCTAAATTTTATTTTGTGCCATTTGTTATACACATGGGCTGTGTCTAGACTGGCCAGTTTTTCCGGAAAATCAGCCACTTTTCCGGAAAAACCTGCCAGCTGTCTACACTGGCCTCTTGAATCTCCGCAAAAGCACTGACTTCCTACTGTAAGAAATCAGTGCTTTTTGCAGAAATACTATGCTGCTCCCGTTCGGGCAAAAGTCCCTTTTGCGCAAAACTTTTGCGCAAAAGAGCCAGTGTAGACAGCTGAGATTTGTTTTGCACAAAAAAGCCCCGATCGAGAAAATGGCGATCGGGGTTTTTTTGCGCAAAAGCGCGTCTAGATTGGCACGGACGCTTTTCCACAAAAGTACTTTTTGCGGAAAAGCATCCATGGCCAATCTAGATGCTCTTTTCCGAAAATGCTTTTAACGGAAAACTTTTCCGTTAAAAGCATTTCCGGAAAATCATGCCAGTCTAGACATAGCCATGGTTTGGTTGTACCATACACAGTACTGTGTTGATATAAGCCTACTACATGTTGCAGCTTATAAATATTTTAAATCCACGGCACAATCCTTGTTCCTTTGCTCTTTGTTTCAGAGTTATTGCCCTGACACTTTCCAAACTTCCTCAATAGTGTACGTGTACCCCTCAGGGTACATAGAGGTCTTCAACTCATCTAGCTACTGGCCTCCTTTTAAAACTGGTTTCATAAAGTGCACTAGCAAAGTCACGCAGTATAAACTGAAATTTCATACAGACAAAGTGAGAACATAAGCAATTTCTAAGTAACTGGGCTATAACACTTTTGTATTGTTATGGCTGATTTTGTAAGCAAGTGGTTTTTAAGTGAGATGAGAGTTGGCATATGTAAGATAAATCAGACTCCTGAAAGGGATACAATAACCTGGAATGATTGAGACCCTTTATTCTACAACATGGAGGAATGAAACCATCATGGTATGGAGGGTTTGAAAGAGGGATTTCTAAAGGATAAAGTAAAATATTGTTGGTTTTTCATAGCATATTGCTACTAAGAGGAGATACATTCTTAAATCAATTGTGTGTACCAAGCCATACCACACGTTCTCCTCCTGAGACTAGTTAATCATTCCCTCGATAAGTTAATGCTTGAGATATCTTTTACATTTACATGTTCTACCTGTGATGTGATATACCAGTGGTCCCCAACCTTTCGTGGCTGCGCACATGCTGCGCCCCCGGGGCAGGAGCCGCCCACGCGCCGCACGCCCGGGGCAGGGGGCGCCCACGTGCCACACGCCCGGGGCAGGAGCCGCCCATGCACCCGGGGCTGGCACCACGCATGTTCCGCACGCCGGGGGCAGGGCCAGCCCAGATGTTTTGGCGGGCGCACATAAATGCCCTGGTGGGCACCCTGGCCCCCACGGGCACTGTGTTGGGGACCACTGTGATATACAGTACAAAGAATAGTAGCCAAGTGGTACTGCAGTTGTGTTAAAAAAGAGCAGTTTTTCCACCGAAGGAAACAAAGTCTACTATCTGTAATTGCAAGTGACATCCACTTTCCAAAAACTGCTATGATCAATTAATATCTGATATTTTCAGTCCCTCCTCTTCTAGAATCAAAGCAAGCAATTATTATAGAATGCAAAACAAAGTTTTAATGAAAGTGTGCATTGTATCTTAGAAGTCTGAGATCTGTTTCATAAGTAATATATGATTCTGAGTGATTCAAGAACATAATCACATGAAACTGTGATAAAGTCACTTTTTATGAAGCAAAACTTGGACTGTATTAGTCACACACAATCATGTGCTCTCAGTTTAGTAATATCAGTGTATTTTCCACACCCTGTTTCTGATGGAAATGAAGTTTAAAAAGACTACTCCTTAAAGAAACAATGGCCGCTTGTCTACACTGGCTGCGAGTATTTGCGCAAGAACACTGACTTTGTAATGTACAAAATCAGTGTTTCTTGCGCAAATACTCCGACATTCCCGCTCAGGGATAAGCCAGTGAACACAGCCACGTTAATTTCATGAGCAAGAAAGCCCGATGGCTAAAATGGCCATCGGAGCTTTCTTGCGCAAGAGAGCGTCTACACTGGCACGGATGCTTTTGCGCAAAAGCAAATCTTTTGTGCAAAGGCACATGCCAGTATAGACGCTCTCTTGCGCAAGTACTTTTAACGGAAAACTTTTCCGTTAAAAGTATTTGTGCAAAATCATGCCAGTCTAGACGCAGCCTGGGAGTTCAGAGCTGTTATTACCTGTTTCTATCATGAATCTTCAGAAGAAAAAAAAAAAGCACAAAGAAGTATGTAACATAAAGTCCTGCTGCTGGGAAATTATTTCTAGAGGGCTTATGCCTTGTAATTTGGGGGTAATTTAACATGGGGAGGAGGAGGGACGACTATATATAGAACACTTTTTGCATGATACCCCAATCCCTAATTTGAGCCCAATCCACACATAACTCAAGATGTAATTTTCAGCTAGAACACTTAAGTAGCACTTCTTTTAAATAGCTTAATGCTTTTGTTATGAGTGATAACTCGGGATTCAGAAGCAAGGTTTACTCCTGCAGTTGATTATTTCCATTTTGTGTGATTTTGGGAAAGTAATTTTCAGAGCTGTTACTTTCCTCTACATATATACTAGGGCTACGTCTACACTGCAGGCTTCTTGCACAAAAACTGTTTTGTGCAAAAGTTCTTGTGGAAAAGGTCTTCCACAAGAGCGCATCCACACTGCCATGTGCTTTTGCACAAGAGATGTGCTTTTGCGCAAGAGCATCTATGGTAGTGTGGATGCTCTTTTGCGCAAGAAAGCTCTGATGGCCATTTTAGCCATAGGGGTTTCTTGTGCAATAAATTAATGTTGCCTGTCTACACTGCCTTCTTGTGGAAGAGCTCTTGCACCAGAGGGCTCATTCCTCGTGGGGAGAGGAATAACTCTTCCAGAAGAAGCCCTGTTTTCCCACACAGTACTGTAAATTTACTTGAGCAAGAACGTGCGTGCAATGTAGACGCCTGGCAAGGTTTTGCACAAGAACAGCTGTTCTTCCGCAAAAAGCCTGCAGTGTAGACGTAGCCTAGGGATGTTAAAAGTCAGTTAAATGGGTGATTGTGTAACTGCAGCAAATCTCAGCAGTTACATGTGCTGCTGGCTCTGCAGTATAAAGCTTAAATAAGCCTTATATTGCAGAGCTTACAGCAAAAGCTCCCGAGGAGTGGGGCTGCCAGCCCCTGCTAGTAGGGTTGCCAGGTGTCCGGTTTTGAACCGACAGTCCAGTATTTGAGCTTTCTTTTCAGGAAACAAATTGAGAAATATGAATGTCCGGTTTTTTCTAAATAAGATGGAATGTAGATTGTGATGTAATGGCAAGTGTGGCCAGTATTTTTGTTTAAACCATCTGGCAACGCTATCTGCCAGCTCAGCTCCCAGGGAGGAGGCTTCCCTGCTACAGCAAAGCTGCTTCCCCTGGAGCAGAGCTGGCAACAGCTGCCAGAAGCTGCTTCCCCAAGAGTGGAGTCAGCAAGAGCTGTTGGCCCTGCTCCTGGGGAGTAGGCTTTGCTGCCACAGTGAAGCCACCTTCCTGAGACCAGAGCTGGCATTCCCTACCAGTCCCGCTCACAGGGAGCCACAGTATAACCTGCAGGTGAAGGGGCGGGGGAGGCTGGGACAGGTCAACTACTGTCAAGGGTTCCTCTGGCTGGCTGGCTGGAGCAGCCCCTGCCTGCCATGGGCCCTGTGGAGTTGGATTAGCCCTCTGCCTGGGGCGGGTGGAAAGCATCTCAATATAATCCTTTCAATTTCTGAAGAAAAAAATAATAGAGACAGAGTTCTCCCCTCTACAAAAACATCTAACTGTGCAATATGAGGGCTGGTGAGGAAACGTCCTAACTCAATAATTGCCAAGTAGAACAAACAAAAGAAACAGGATCCTACTCTTGAATAGTGTTGAAATCTCTCTCTCTCTCTCTCTCTCTCTCTCTCTCAGTCTGTCTCTGTCGCTCTCTCTCTCTCTCTCTGTGGTCACATACACACCTTTACTAGTACAAATATACAGGTATTTCTTCAATGCATACATTAGTATACTTGTAATAATATAAAGAGTACCAAGATGGTATTCCAACAAATAGGGATGTATGTGTGACGGGCTGCGGTCACAGACCACCCCTTGGGGGTGCCTCCCGGGGTGCTGACACAGCCATTGCCACTCGCCTTTCTGCTCTCTGGAACTCCTCACCACCCGGTCCTGCTGGGCCAGCTCCACTAGTCTCCCTCAGCCAAGGCCCTGAGCTGAGGTCCCTGCCCCCACGGAGAAGCAGTGCAGACACTAAACCACTTCAGGTCCAAGGAGAATGCAGGTTAGGGCCCAGCCTCCTGAGAGAGAGCACTCCCCAGATGGGATCAAACCCCAAGGAATTAGGTAAGCCACCTTTAACAATGAAAGAGGGAATGTGCACACTGGTTGCCCCCCCAGGTAACAATTACTTACACTGGGCTTGATAGAAAATAAAAATGATTTTATTAAGTGGAAGCAGCAGGATTTAAGAAGTAATAAGTGAGTACAGGCAGGGCAAAGTAAGTTACAAATCAGAAGAAACAAAAACGCTTGGCTAATTCTACACTGAAACCTCAGTGCAATCTCTTCAAACTCCCCCTAAAACCTCTTTTCCAGCTGCCACTCCAAACCAGAGCTGTCTCCCCCACCCTGGGGTCTCTGGCTCCTTCCTTTAGGTGCAGCCCAGCCAAAAGACCTAGGCCTCTGCTTTCCTATTCTTTTTCTTAAAGAATTGAGGCCACTCCCTACCAACCGCTGCTCTGCTCAGACTTCAGGACAAAAGAGATTAACAGTTGCTCATCAAGACTTTGAAGGTAACACCCTCCATGTCTCTCATTCACACATTTAAAACCCACAAAGTATTCCCCATTCCATGTGTCTAATTTTATGCCCAAAAATGATACATACACCAACGTAAGATAAACAGAACTAGCGGATTGTGACATGAAGCTTGATGGGTTACACGAAATAATTTGCTTAAACACCTTTGAGTTATGTATATTCATGTCCATGAGTCCATTTCATAAACCATGGGGGGTGGGGTCAATCACAGTATGGTTTAGTTTATGTTTTTACTTCACTGTCTCCTGATGAACATGTAATTTGAAACATGTTCATGTTTATTGAAATATTTTCATATTTACTTCATAAATAAATTTTAACAGTACTAACATTTAGCTTTTAAGGCCAAATCCTGGCTCCATACACAGCCCAAGTACTTGTGGATGTCATTACAGCCTTGAATGGAAGCAATCGGTCACCCCAGGCTGCAGAGGAGCTATGGAACCACCGTGTGGTTGCAACTGCACCTTCAGGATTGTAGTCACTCCTGCAATCCCTGCCAGGGGCAATGCAGGGGGTGGTGGTGGATGAAGAGTCATGTGCTCCCTGTGCCCCCCACACTGTGGGGAGAGTGGGCAAAGGGCCAGCAGGGGCAGAGCTTCTGGGTGTCCCAGGGCATTAACGAGTGCGCTGGCACCTGCAGCAGGGAACAGAGCTGCCCCACACACTCATTGGCAGTGGTGAGAAGCCGCACAACCCAGACCTAGCCTGTTACGTTCCCTTGGGTCCCAGCTGCAATGCTTGGGAAAAGGGTGGGATGGTCTCCCTCATTCACTGTCAGGAAGCAGAGTGACGTGGCAGGGAGCTGGCAGGCCACAGTGAGCTGGGCCTGGGTCATTCTGCTTCCTGCCACTGCCAGTAAGTGTGGGGCAAGCCCAACTCTCGCTGCCAGTGACAGGTGCCCTGCTAGTTTCCCGGGGTGTGTTGCTCAGGGGAGGGGGCTTGGGAGAAGGGGTGGAGTGGGAGGAGAGCAAGATAGAAAGAGGAGGAGCAGGGCCTGGGGCAGAGGGAAGTTTGTCCCAGCTAAGGAGCTGACAGCCTTTGCAGGCCCTGGGGAGTGTGTGAGGGGGACCCAGCTCTGCGCTCCTGCAAGGGGCAAGGCAGAGGGCAGCCAGGCATCAGTGCCACCTGGATTGCACCATGCTGGCCCCCAGGCAGCTCTTAGCATGGCCCAGAGCACATGGCACAGCGCTCCAGCAGTGATTTAAAGAGCCTGGGACTTTGACCAGCAGCAACCAGAGCCCAGGGCCCCCTTGATTCCCAGGCCCAGGGTAACTGCCTCCTTTACACCTCCATTGGTGGGCCTGGTCCCAGCCCTTCCCCATGCTAGGAGTTACGTGGCTGGTCCCGCATTCTGTTGCCCTTCCCCAGACCTCGTCTCTGTGGCCTGCAGATCTGTGTGGGTGTCATCAGAACTGTTTCAGCTCTCCTGTTGATCATGTGTGTTGGGACACAGGGAGCACAGATGTAGTGGCGCTGCCTGGATCCCAGAATTTGTCCCACAAGCTTGTACAGAGGAACACCAGTTCCCCTGCGGGCTGGACTTTCTGTGGAAAGGGTGGGTGGGACAGGATCCGTTCCTTAGGGCATGACTGTTTTTTTAACTGATGCTATAAAGCTCTCTTTGTTTCCCAATCATCTTTACTGAGAGTAAACACAAAAGCCAAATCCTGCCTAAGCACTATGCAACCAGAGCAGCAAGGGGAAGCTGGGTTTTGGGCCAGTGTGTTCAGTTCATAAGAATCCTGCAGACCCCAGGAAGCCTTTCCTATGCCAGCCCAGCTCTAACGTCTATAGAGCTATTTTTGCTATTCCTTTCAGATGACAGCTGTTAGTCATGGCTCATAGGAGCAACTTCTTGTGCTGCTAAAGACACCATTATCTGCCTGGGGTCTGCTCTTGCTCCCCAGCATGAATTGGATTGGGCTCTTGATGCATGCCTACTTGGAGCCCAACAATGCTCCTTCCACCCCACCCCGAACCCCTGCCAGTTCAGTGCAGTACTATTACTATTATTTACTAGCAGGTTTACCCAGCATTGCTCGGGTGTGTAACTCAAGAAATGGTTGGTTGGGTTTTGTTGGAAAATAAAAGGAAAATATAGATGTGTTATGTAAAGATTGCAATTTTAAAAAGGAAGGAAAAAAATAAGTTTGTATTAATAAAAGAATGAAAGTGAATCAGACATTACATAGAGCTTGTTGATAGACAATATTTGCAGTTTTTCTCTCTTTTGATAGAATAAACAGATTTTTGGCACTATCCACTCTCAATGTAGTAACTTATAGTTGCCCATGAGCAAAGCAATCCGTTCTCAAATCCACTCCTGTAATTGTGAAGGACTAACCCTATGTTTTGTTTAATGTTATTACAAAAGTGAGTCTTACTGGGAATTGGAGAGGTTTAAACTGAAAAGGATAATCTGTAGATATAGATGGTATCCATGGTATAAAGATATCCTGCCCTTTGGCAGAGTCAGTCAAAATGGTACCTTTGATGGTGTGTGGTTTCAAAGATTTAATGCAAGGTCTTATGCTATTGCAAAGTCTGGACATCCAGCTTTCAACACCAGGTGATGTTGCAGCGTACTGCTAGGGTTGAGTGAATTCAGAAATTCTGTGGAATATTGAACATCTTAATTGAAGTCCACAGCTGTGTACATTGAGTTGTAGCACACATTTTAGGGAGAAGAGCATCTTTAGACCCATTTGGTTGGTGGTTGTTGAAGGGACTCCCCAGGCCCTAAGAGGAGCAGAGCGGAGAAAGGGGAGAAGGGCATCCCTGGGCCTTGTGAGGGGCTGTATTGGGGAGAGGAGGGGGGAATTCCCTGCCCCTGAGAGGAGTGGTGTGGAGGGGGAGAAGGAAGGTACAAACTGGCCCTGTGAGGAGCTGTGTGCGGGGAGAGAAATTTCCAGGCCCTGTGAGGAGGTGCGGGTGGGGGAAGGGAATCCCCACACTCTGGATGAAGTGGTGGTGGGGGAGAGGGGAAATCGCTAGGCCCCGTAGGGGATATACAGCAGCTGGGAGAGAATCTCCATGTGCCCGTGTGGAGTGGTGGGGAAGGGCGAGTGTGCCCAGGCCCCATAGCAGGCTGTGGGGGGTAATGCCAAAGCCCTGTAGCTGTGGGGTTAGGGAGAGGGGAACCTTATCCATAAAAGGTGGCTTGGTTGGCAACATGCAGAGCCATGTCCTCAGCTAGTTGGTATTGTGCTTGTGTGACTCTTCCCAATGCTCACTCTGAAGTAGCCCATCCCCACTCGCTGCTCCCTGTGCTGAGTGTGAGGATCACGTCCCTCCTTGCTCTGCCCCTCCCTTTCCGTGTTGTGGAAAACAGACCCATTCCCTCCACTTCCTATGTTCCTGGCACAACCAAACACTGACCTTGTTTTATTTAGGGTAAGAGGAAACTGCCTAACAAATTTGGTGGCTCTAGCTGTTACTGTTTAGGAGGAGTTCTTTCACAAAGAGATGGATAGGCAGACAGACGGACAGACAGACATTTAATTTAAAAAAAGATAGATAGATAGATAGATTAGATTATTTATATCACAATGGCACCAAGGCTGGGATCCTATTGTGTTACGCTCTTACAAAACAAGTAAGAGACAGGCCTACCTGAAAGGAGTGACACTCTAAGCAAGACGGACACTCTTAGGGTATGTCTACACTACCACCCTAGTTCGAACTAGGGTGGTAATGTAGGCAACTGGAGTTGCATATGAAGCCCGGGATTTGAATTTCCCGGGCTTCATTTGCATCTCGCCGGGCACCACCATTTTTAAATGTCCGCTAGTGCGGACTAGGCTTCCTATTCTGAACTACCGTTACTCCTCGTGAAATGAGGAGTAACGGTAGTTCGGAATAGGAAGCCTAGTGTGAACTACCTAGTCCATGCCGCGTGTAGTCGTGCGGCACGGAGTCTGCACTTGCAGACATTTAAAAATGGCGGCGCCCGGCGAGATGCAAATGAAGCCTGGGAAATTCAAATCCCGGGCTTCATTTGCAACTCCGGTTGCCTACATTACCACCCTAGTTCGAACTAGGGTGGTAGTGTAGACATACCCTAAGAGACTCAGACACCAAAGATCACACAGCAGGTCAGAGCCAAGAATCACAGTGGATGTTCATAGTCCAGCATCCTCTCTCTTAGATTACCCATGTGTCTAATGCTCGTTTATGGGACTGAAGGGATTCTGATTGGCCATGTGGCAAAGCTGATTTGGACTTGGTTTTGTATCTGTCTGCACTCTTCCACATTTTACACTGGCTTTTTGTGGAGAGAGGACAGGGAATAAAGGGAAGATATATAAGGTGCAAAGGACTTTTAATAAAATCCCTTGTTTGCATATGTTCAAAATATTGTGAAACACTCATCTTTTGAACTGAAATGTTTTGTGCGGGGTCTGTGCTAAAGGCAAACTTTTTTGAAAGTTTGAGCGAAAATCCCTTTTACAATGTTTAAGTTATAGGAGAAAGAAAAAGATAAATGGGAAAACTGTAACTTTGTACACTATACTTTTTTGAGCAGGACTACAGTAAAAAAATATCTGAAGTTAAAATGTTAGTGGGAATTCGGTACCTAATTAGCTCAGAAGAGCTGGGCTAAGTAAATAATAGGCGAGACCCGGGCATCCTTAGTGCTTAGTCAGTGTTTGAACCAATCATTATTTTAAAAAGGAAATAGTTGGTAGACCATAAAATATGACTCACAGAGCTCAGTTTAACTTAATTTTTGTAACATACTGATTATTTGTTATCTAGATCTATTTTAAACAGTGAGCTCTGTGGTTTTATGCACGCTACTCTCTTACCAAAGAGCACTCATCGCTTTTATCTCAGCTTTGGGGGGTCTACTTCTACATCCTAGAAGAGATGTTTACATCATAGATACTACAGGCAGTCCCCGGGTTACATGGATCCGACTTACATCGGATCCCTACTTACAAACGGGGTGAGGCAACCCCACACTAGCTGCTTCCCCCCAGCAGACCAGGGAGATGCGAAGCTAGCGCCCCCTCCCCAGCAGACCAGGGAGACGTGGAGCAGCTTTTCTCAGCAGACACCTCAGCTTGAGAATAAAGGACTGAAGGAAGTGAGGTGTGGGAGAATAAAACTGAGATCCGGAGAAATGTTTGGCTAGAGTTTCCCCTACAATATGTACTAGTTCCAACTTACATACAAATTCAGCTTAAGAACAAACCTACAGTCCCTATCTTGTACGTAACCCGGGGACTGCCTGTATATTGTTTTGAAAAATAAAACACCTTTAGATTTCTCTATAGATAAACAAGAATACCACGGCACTGCTTTTTAATACAAGTGTTCTTATTAAAAAATCTTTTGTTTTTTGGGAATTGTTATTGAATTTTATTGTACAGGAGGCAGGACAGTTTTATAAAATGATATGTATGATGTTTTAATTGATTTTAATAGGTTTCCTCTGACAGGTTCTAGCGTCTTCAAAGTCAAGAGCAGGGATAGGTAACCACAAATGGTGGGTGGGCCACATGAGTGACCCTCCTTCACCAGAGTGGACTGCAGCAGTGGAGTTCCACCTGTGGCCCCTGTCCCCCGCCCCATGCCTCTCATGCACCGAAGCCCAGCACTGACCTCCTCTCCCTCCCAGCACTTTTTGAGCTTGAGAATCACCTGACTCAAGTTCTGTGCTTGCTCCTTCTCCACCCTCCCCAGAGCTAGAATGCCAAGAACAGCTGATTGGGGACAGAGTGCGAATCAGGCGATTCATAGCTCCTCCCAAAGTGCTGGGCGGGATAGGGAGGAGCAGGAAGATGAGAGATGCATGGGGAAGGGAGACAGAGAGGGGCGTCTGCGAGCCACAGATGGAGCCCCAGTGGGCCGCATGCAACTGGTATGCCACAGGTTGCCCACCATGGGTCAAGACTCACTGTTTTGAGAAACAGTGTGTTGATATATTTATAAACCATATTAACAATGGGTTCAATGCTGCAAATACATACAGATGTAGTCCACTTGAAATCAGTGGAACTGCTCATGTTAGTAAAGTTGAGTACATGTGTATACGTTTGCAGGATCAGGACTGTTATCCAACTATTACACCTGGTAGCTAAGAGTTTTAAATTAGGGGTGAATCCTTATATAGGCAGCTGACTACACCCTTTAATGTCACATATTTGCAGTGACTAATGGGGGAAATTATGGTGTGACAACTCCAAATAAAGTAGTCCTATTGCTTCTTCTATGTCATCAAATGAGTCAGTAACAAATCACAATTTGAGCTTTCGTGGAAGGGAGCGGTAAACCAATAAATTAATCAGATAAAATGGGCAAGAGCTCAAGCCTAATTTGGTGCCTTTAAGAACATAGTCTTATCTTAGAGGTCCGATTAGGCCTCCATTGTGCTGAACACTGTATAAAACATAGTAGAATACAATCCCTCTTCTAAGAGTTTACAGTCCAAATAGGTGAGCTAGACAAAGAGACTAGAGAGGAAGAAAGAATCATCGTTATCATTACCATCTCCATTTTACATATGGAGAAACTGAGAGACAAGGTTATGTCTACACCAGGGACATTAAATATCAGTTAACTGAATAATCGAGTAACCTCATTAATTCTTATCGGTTACTCGATTATTCTATAGTCCCTGGGGGCAGAGCCAACAGCCAGTGCACTCCAGCCTTACTTCGGAGGAGCCAAGCTGTCTGTCACCCAATGCTGCTGCCTCAGACAAAAAGGCAGCATCCTGGGGTGGCAGCAGCCCGTCTAGGGGACGTCTGAGCTCCTGGACCTACTGCAAGCCAAAAAGGAGCTTGGCTGCCTGCCCATGTGGCTGCTAATACACTTCAAATTGTTAGAAAAAAACTGCTACCCCAGTAAAAAAGTTTGGTCAGGCCACTCTTGCTATAGTGGGCTGCAGTACTCCTCGGGAGAAACCAGCCGCACCCTTCCTGCATACCATTGCCTTTAGAAAAAGGGAAGGTGTAAAAAGGGGAAAATAGCCTCAGACTCTCCCACCCATCACCTTGGCGAGAGAACTGCAGGGCTTACCTGGTCTCATGAAACCTGCACAGTTTCGGCCCAACCCGTGGGACACAGACTCCCCACTTGGTGACCATTGGGCCATATATGGTAATATGCAGGCGCGGGAAAGCCATGTGCAGATTTGGGGATAAATACCCATCGCACAGTTTGCTCGAGGAGGTCTTCGCAACACACGTACCACCGTGCGTGTGCCTTCCCGCATTCTCCAAAGCGCTGCCGGCCTGATCAACCGACCAGCCACCTCCCCCGACTCTCGGGCATAACCAAGGCCTTCACAACCGAACCGATATCTTTGAAATGTTCCGTGTGCTGTGTAAGTTGGTTTGTATGATTTGATTTTCTTTGTTGCATAAGCTTAGTGTTGTAGTTATTTTGGGCAGTACATAGAGTGTGTAGTTATCACTCTTATTTAATTAGTGTAGTTGGATATTGTTAGAATTGAGACTATTCCCCTCGCCATTCCCATCCTTTATCTCTGACACGGTTAACTTAGAAATCATAGAATAAATATAATTAATACTGTAAATTCATTATTAACATGGTCTATTAAAAACATCTTAGAATAAATACTATAAATTCATCACTGTTATAAATACATATTTTTTATTTGATAAAATGGTCCACCTGGTTCTGTCCTTCCCCCCTTGGGTATGCATCATCGGACCTGTGATTCTCGCGACACAAATGAAGAGCCACAGCGGGGGTAGGTCCTAGACCCGATGCGAGCCAGGACTGAGCCGGGCTGCCTGTCTTCACAGCTCCTAATACATTTTAAATTCAGAGCTGCAGCGTGGTAGATGCCAGACCTGTCACAAGTCAGGAGTGAGCCACGCTGCTGGCTAGCCTGCTAAAAAATTTACTGGCCGGTGCAGGGAGGGAAATACATGTAGTCTATAGCATTAACCTGTACGCTTTTGCTTATCAGTTAATCAGCTATACTATTACATCTTTAGTCTACACTGTGGTTGAACACTTGTGACTGGCCAGTGTCAGCTAACTTGGGCTTGTGGTGCTGGAATAATGTTTTTTGTGGGGTGCTGAGCTGGGCTGGGCCTTTTCTCCATAATCCTGTCTGCATCCCTTACTGCCTTGGCTGCACCCACAGTGGCATCCCCGGCCACGCTGGCATTCCCAGGTGCACCCGCAGCCCCACCACGGCCCTGATGCTTGCCAGGCAAGGGCAGGCAGGACTCTGGCCCTGCTCTACCACAGCGGACCCAGATCCTGGCCCCGAGCAGGGGAAGGTGGGCACGATTGCACCTGTAGTGACAGCTCTGGCCCCAGTCATGCCGGCAGCCCTGCCCACACTTGCAGCCCCAAGAGGGGGCAGGTAGGATTCTGTCCCCAACCATACCTGCAGCATCAGAACCTGCAGCCCTGCTCCTGCCCCATTGCATGCCCAGTGGGGGAAGGTGGGATCCTAGCCATGATGCATCAGCCCTGGATGGAAGCAGGTGGGACCCAGACCCTGGCTATGCTGTAGCAGCCCCAGGAGGGGCAGTTGAGACAGTGGTCCCGATTCCCACCTAGGGTTGCCAGATGGTTTCAACAAAAATACCGGACACACTTGAAATTACATCACAATCTACATTACATCCAATGCCGGCTGAAGCCATTCTTGTGCCCCGGGCAGCGGGCGCACGGCGCATGCACGGCTCCTGCCCCCCCGAGCATGCGGCGCCCCTTACAGCTGTAATCAGGTGCTGCGCGGCCCCTGCTCCCGGGCCTTAAGGGGAGCTGTGCGCCCAAGGCTGATTGCAGATGTAAGGGGCGCTGCGCGCCCGAGGGCGGAGGCCACGTGGCACCTCTTACAGCTGCAATCAGGCACCTCCCCATAGGTTGGCATGCTGGGCAGCTGCCCGGCTAGCCCTCCCCTTAATCCGGCCCTGATTACATCTCATTTAGAAAATACCGGACATTCATATTTTCTCATTTATATTTTCTCAATTTGTTTCCCAGACAGAAAGCTCAAATAACTGGCCTGTCCAGTTCAAAATCGGACACCTGGCAACCCTATTCCTGGCTGCGCTACAGTGGCCCTGCCATGACTGCCTGCTGTCCGGTGACACCCCTCTCCCTGGTTGCCTTGCAGTGGCCCACCAACAGTTAACCAGCTAAACGATATAATTTTAATAGTTTAACCAGTTAACTGTTTTGAATAATGTTTACATGCGTAGTCGACATCCAGGAGCAACAGACCCAGATGAGTGCACTGCAGATTTATACAGGCAGTCCCCAGGTTACATGGATCCGACTTACATCGGATCCCTACTTACAAACGGGGTGAGGCAATCCCGCACTAGTTGCTTCCCCCCAGCAGACTAGGGAGACGCGAAGCTAGCACCCCCCCAGCAGACCAGGGAGACGCGGAGCGGCTTTTCTCAGCAGACACCTCAGCTTGAGAATAAAGGACTGAGGGAAGTGAGGTGTGGGAGAATAAAACTGAGCTCTGGAGAAATGTTTGGCTGAGTTTCCCCTACAATATGTACCAGTTCCGACTTACATACAAATTCAACTTAAGAACAAACCTACAGTCCCTATCTCGTACGTAACCCGGGGACTGCCTGTAGTCCCATAGCCCCATCAGTCTGAATCAACTGACACAAGGCAGCCATGGGTGTTTAACTGCCATATAGACATACTCCTTGTGATATTAAGGCCCTGAGTCTGCCTAATGTTAACAGTCTCATTGAAAGAAGCTTCAAGGGGTAGCCGAGTTAGTCTGTACAGGATAAACTTAAAAAACAACAAATGATTTGATAGCACTTTATAGACTAACAAAACGTGTAGATGGTATCATGTTTTCATGGGCACAGCCCACTTCTTCAGATGACCAGAGTTCGGGCTGTGCCCAGGAAAGCTCATGATACCATCTACATGTTTTGTTAGTCTATAATGTGCCACCAGACCATTTGTTGTTTTTTAACTCTCATTGAAGTAAATACCAGTGCTAATTGTTTTCAAGATTAGGGCCTAAATTGTTCAGTGTCACACAGGAAGTCTGTGGCAGATGGAGGAACTGAACGTTGGTCTTTTGAGTCCCACCCTCATGTATTAACCACAAGACCATCCACCCTATCAGACAGGCTTTTAATATGCCTGTTACAAATTTATTGTATTCACACTTTTTTTCTTTGGGAGAAGTGATTTGGTTTTATTCACTTTGAATATTTATTAAGGTTCTGAGTTTGTTTATTAGGGTTTGAAACTTGCCTAGTGGGGAAAGAATTCATAATCTGATTCAGAATTAGTTAGGAATTTCACACATTAAAGTTTCAACCATCATTTCTGAGGGTACTTAGCACTGCTAACACTGGAGGAGTTAAATTATTCATTAACAATTATTTTTATTTCAGTAGTTCTGGGAGGCCCCAGATGAGATCAGGACCCCATTGTGGCAGGCAGTGTAAAAACATAAAGAAAGAGTTGATTCCTGCCCCAGTTTATAACTTGTATTCTTTAAATAGCAACATTCATTTACATAGCATTTTAGGGTACATCTAGACTACATGGCTCCGTCGACGGAGCCATGTAAAGTAGTTTACTCGGCATAATCAAAGAAACGGGGATTTAAATAATCCCCGCTTCATTAAAATAAAAATGGCCACCGTGCTGTGCCGATGATCAGCTGATCCGGCACAGCACGGCAGTCGAGACGCGGCGCGGTCGACAAGGGAAGCCTTTGTCTTTCACAAGGCATACCGGAGCGGTCGACAAAGGCTTCCCTTGTCGACAGCACAGCGTCTAGACTGCCGCGCTGTGCCGGATCAGCTGATCGTCGGCACAGCATGACGACCATTTTTATTTTAATGACGTGGAGATTATTTAAATCCCCGCTTCTTTGACTATGCCGGGTAAACTACTTTACATGGCTCCGAAGACGGAGCCACGTAGTCTAGACGTAGCCTTACAGACATAAAAAAACCCAATCCCAGCTCCAAAGAGTTGACAATCAGAGGCTGTGTCTGCACGGGGGATTTGCCTGGCTGATGACAACCATGGGCAGCCAGCTCCAGTATGGCTGCACTGGCACAAAACCCTGTGACAGCTAAAGCCTTGATTTTGACCTATGGAAACTATTCATGCTTAAAACCGAAGTAAACTGCATGGCTGCAAATTATAGTTTGCAGCATAAACCTGTCTGCACTAGAGGTTTTGCAAAGGCACAGCTATCTGAGGGATGGCCACTAGTGGCTAAAACTGTGGCAGATCCTCAGTGTGCATGATTTGGAATCCCCATCCTGTAACTTGTTCTATGTAGCCGGACATGTGCCTCCACATGCAGAGAATTCATTGCAGGATCACTTCTATAAGTGGTTATTGCCATTTTGAGCACTGGTACTCCCTTAAAAACAATGAAACAGCAATTGGAATGTACACACAGGTATTGTACTCCTACTCCTACTGGATATTAATGAATTAAGTTATTTTACAATGTTTTATGACAAAGAATGTTTTTAAGAAGATAAAACAGGAAACAAAATTTGCAGCTATATGCTACTTTGTTTTTATTCGGTGCTTCTCATGCAGAGCTCTCCAAGCACTTTACAAACAGGAAGGGCTGGTCTACACAAACTGCTTGTACCAATTTAACTGTTTTTATTTGATTTACACTAGTATAAGTGCATCCACACGATTTGAAGGTCACCCTGAAAACTGATATAAACTGGTGTATAAATCGTGTGTAGACCAGCCCTAATTAACAAAGGGCAAAAACACTCCTGTGATGGACAGCACTGTTACCCACACTGCCTCTGGTTCCCCATCTATTAAATCAGGATAAGTCCCCAGTAGTGTTCCCCTATTTTTTCCCAACCATGTGTAGAATGTTATATACACCAAATATGCACCATCAGTAGAAATACAAATATCTGGCTGCAGGCACTCTGCTAATCACCTGGGCAGCATCTGAATCCCAGGTAGGTGGTTGCCCAAGTGGTCAGCTTAGAGGGAACACTGGTCCCCAAAGATCTTACCCACACAGGCCCCCATTTAGCTTGTCACTATGACTCCCAGATCCCTTTTCACAGTACTGTTCGTAGGCAGTCATTTCCCATTTGTACCTGCAACTGAGTGTTCTTTCCTAAGCGGAGTACTTTGTATTTGTCCTTATTGAATTTCATCCTCTTTACTTCACACCGTTTTTCCGGTTTGTCCAAGTAATTTTGAATTTTAAGCCTATATACTGACCGTGGCAGTGGCACTGTATAACCCTCTAGTAAACAATACAGTAGTCCCTGCCTTAGAGTGTTCACAAGCTACCCCCACTACTTCAGCTTCAAGCCCGCCCAACCTTTTCCCACGCCTCTTTAGATCACAAACCCCTTGCACCACCCCTGGAGGGGCTGAGTTTATAGAACAATGCAGTAAAGTAATAAGGCAAAGGGAGGGCGTTTCCCTCCTAGCTAGAGGAGATCTGGCACGAGCAGCGGGTCTCCTTGATACTAGCCGGTAACGAAGCAGCAACGTTTCTGGTCGGAGCTGAAGCGGACAAAGAGGCTGCTCCGGCTAGGGCGAGAGAGGAGGCGTTTTCCACCCCTCATTCCTAACGATACGATAAGGGGCTGCAATCACCGCCTGGGAGCGCGGACCTCGACACAGCTGCGCCCACCTCTGAGCGCCTGCCCCCTCCGAGCCCCACGCCCCGCACGGTATTTAGAGCCCAGGGAGCAGGCAGGCGTTTCGCGTGCGTACAGGTGAGTCCCGGGGGGTAGGGGAAGGTGCGGAGCCCGGACCCTGCCAGGCGACTCACGCCGCTGCCTTTCTGCTTGCAGGTCCGTGTGCGCGCACTTGGCACTGACTCTGCTAGAAGGGAGGCGCGCGGCCGGGCGGAGCCTGCTAGCTCAGCGCCCGGGGAAGGCGGGGCGGCCGCCCCAGCATGAGCACGCAGGCGCGGGGCCAGGGTGCTCGCGGCAGAGGCTGGAGCAGCAGCAGCGGCGGCGGTAGCAGCAGCCCGCGGAGCCAGACCCTAGAGCTTCGGTGGCTGGAGCAGCAGCAGCAGCAGCTCGCGGGCCGCAGCGAGGCGGAGCAGCAGGCCGACATGCCGGTGACCGAGAAGGACCTGGCGGAGGACGCGCCCTGGAAGCGGATCCAGCAGAACACCTTCACCCGCTGGTGCAACGAGCACCTCCGCTGCGTGAACAAGCGCATCGGCAACCTGCAGTGCGACCTGAGCGACGGGCTGCGGCTCATCGCGCTGCTGGAGGTGCTGAGCCAGAAGCGCATGTACCGAAAGTACCACCAGCGACCCACCTTCCGCCAGATGCAGCTGGAGAACGTCTCGGTGGCGCTCGAGTTCCTGGAGCGGGAGAGCATCAAGCTGGTCTCCATCGGTGAGTCCCCGCCTGGCGCCGGGAGGCCCACGAGGGAAACCTCCCGGCGGGAGGGACGCGGGGCTGCGGTCTGGGCTCGCCCTAGTCTCCGCAGCCGCTGTGCTGGGCCCGCTTGCTCGCGCCCGAGCCGAGGCATGTGCGGCTAGAAGGGAACAGGGAGCGTCCTCGGACCGCCCCACTAGACCAGGCTGTCGCTATCCCTCAGAGGGTGGGAAAGAGTGCCGCGCGCTCCCTCCTTCCCCGGGAGGGCTGGATGGTGTTGGAGGTGACCGCAAGGAGGGGAGCCCTGGATAGGGTGTGGCTGAGCCTGTCTCCCGTAGCTGGGTGGGGCGCGAGGGAAGGAGTCCGGCAGGCAGGTGTGTCTGGCTCTGGGGGTGGGGGTTGCCAAACCAGCTCAGCTGGCTGTGTCTCCTAGTGCTGACAGGTCCCCTCCCCCAAGGTGGGGGACTCTTCCCAGGTCTCTTAACAGAAATCTGTGTTGTGGGTGGCCGGAGGTGAAGGAGCCCTGGCTAAATCCAGTTGTGCTGCCTTGTGAGACATGCGACTTAAACCCCAGTTTTGCCTACCCTGAGGGCCCTGGCCTGCCCTGGGTCGGGCTAGGCCTATCCCTAGCCATCAGTGAACAAGACGGCTAGCCTTCAGGAAGAGAGGGTTTGCTTTGTGGTCTCAGTTGGGCAGGTAAAGCAACATTCCCTCTTAGCTGCTGTGATTTGAGTGCTTTGCATGGGTTAACAAAGGTTCCACGTCAGATTCTACTGAAAATTGGCTAAGGCTCTCTGACTTAACCTTGTCTATAGCAAGCACGTGAGAACTGGGAAAATACTATGGAGTGGACTTTTAGACTTAAGCAAGTAAAACAAATGTAAGCTAAGGAACAGCTGTGTTGGGTTGTGTCTGTAGCTTGAGGAGTGCATTCTTCTCAGTATAGAAGTGTGCTTGGACAAACAGTCTTAAGAGTTGGGTGTATGTGCTGCAATATAACTAAGGTGCCACATTGAAATGCTCCCATCTTTTGTCTTGTAGGCTTGATAGTCTCCTCCCTCCCTCTCCCCCCCCCCCCCCCAATGCTAAAGCTGAATAGGCCTTGATCTGTGATCATTCTAAATGACAAGTCAGCGGCCACAAAGAGCCTCCTGGCTTCCTTGCATGTGGGGTCACACCAATGGGCCATCCTGCCCAGTGTCCATTATCTGACATTCTCAGCTTCTGACAATCTGAGTCTAAGGTAGGGGTGGGCAATAAAATAGTGGCTGTTCATCCAGGTTAGCCCTGGCAGGCCACCACTCTATTTACCTGTGCCCCTGCTAGGAAGGGCAATTGCTCAAGGGAGTTGTAGGAAGCTTTGTTGACTGGGACACTGGTTCCCATAGCTCCCATTGGCTGCAGCTTGCTGTTCCCAGCCAGTGAGGGGCAGTCGCCTGTACCTGAGGAGGTACAGGTAAACATAGCAGCAGTGGCTAGCCAGGGGCAACACGAGCAAACAGGATCCCACCTGCGGGCATGTATTTGTTTATCCTTGCTCTAAGGACTCTCAGAGCATGCAGTTGGATCCTTGACCATCTTGGCTAATATCCACTGATGCTTCCATATTTCATACATCTAATTAATTTGGAACCCTGGCAATAAGTTCCACAGCATAACTGTATGAAGTACTTTCTTATGTTTTAAGCTTGCTGCTTATTAATTTTAATTGGACTCCTGGTTCTCCTTATGTGAAGGAGAAAACACTGCCTTATTCATGTTCTCCACATCATTCACGATTTTACAGCCCTCTGTCCTATCCCCTCTTGTCTTTTCCAAACAGAAGTCCCATTTTTACACTCTCCCAATGTGGAAGCTGTTCAGTACCTTACTTGATGTTGCCATTCTCTGTACCTCTTCCAATTCTAATTTTTTTTAGATGTTCTGATCGGCACATGGGGCATGTAGTAATTAATGCATGGACATGTAACACCACAACATAAATTCATGTTATTTTGACAACTTCCTGACAGTTCCTAACACTTACCTTTTTGTCTGTTGCTGAACATTTAGCAAATGTTTTCAGAGAACTAGTCTCTAACTCAAAGATCTTTCTTGGGTAGTAATTCCATCCTTTTTGTATTTATAATTTGGACTTTTCCATATAATTTGGACACTTCCAATATTCATTGCTTTCCAACATTGATCATACTCATGGTTTACTTCTCAGACACCAGTTTTGAGATTCCCTTGTAACTCTTTGCCATCTGCTTTTGGCTTACAAAATTACTAAGATACAAATAACTCATGTTGTATCAGAGCTGTATGTAAAATCCTGTTTAATTGGTTAACCCATGAAACCTATTTAACCAGCTAACATTAAAGGGGAAGGCTGTGGAGGTGCGAAGGGGGGTTGCTCTAGCTGTTCAACAACCCTCCCTGCTACAGGCAGGGGTTGCTCCAGCCTGGCTGGAGCTGTGGTGGACCCTCCCTGTGGGCCTGGAGCAGCTATGGGGAACTGCATGCCTTTATCTGGTGCTAGTATGATCTATGGGGAACCTTGCTATTTATCTCTTTCCATTCTGAAAAACGAGCATTTATTCCTGCTCTGTTTGAAGTCATTCAATCATTTACTGATTCATGAGAATACTTCCTCCTTAAGCCAAGTAAACAAGTTATGGGATAAGAGCCTTTGGTGAGGGACCTTGACCTTGGACTTTCTGGAATTTTTCTGATGCTATATCTACCAGATCAGCCTTGTCTGTGTGTTTGAACCTCTGCAAAGGATTTTGATTGAGACATGATTTCTCTTTACAAAAGCTATGTTGACTCTTCTTCTCCCTCCTTCAACAAATGGTGTTCAGTATGTCTGAACTGTTTTTATAATTTCAACCAGTCTTGCTAGTTTTGAAGTTACGTTTACTGCTCTGTATCATCAAGATAACCTCTGGAGCTTTATAGAATTTGGTGTCTCATTTACTAGTAAGATGGTACAGAATAGTTAAACTGATTTAAAGAGCTCTGAGTACTGTACCTGCAGTGTCATCCTGAAGTCACTTGCATACAGCTGAAGTGGCTAGCAGTTTATCTAAAATGTGTCTGTAGCATCAGATCTGCCAGGAACTAGTCCAGGTGGGTTGCTGGTGGTACAAAGGTGACTAAAGTTCTAATGAGTTAATCTTAAAGACACAACCTTTTGCTTTCAGATGAGTTAGTAGGTTCAGTTAGTGGCTTTGTCACATGAAAGCAACCAACTGCCTTGTCTCTAGGATTTTAACTTGGCTTTTTTTCATAGTGAAAATGAAGACTTGGGTCTAACCTCTCAAGGTCCCTAAGTCTTGACAACAGTTGCCTTGAAAGTAATCAATTCAGTGTCAGTGTCCACTTGAGACTTTAGATTATGACCCACAAATTACTCAACTGAATATACTTAAGTCTCAGCTGTCTATTGTAAAGATAGTGAAGCATCACAACCTTAAGTGGCAAATTAACATTGGAAAACTTAACTTTGGTAGGTAGATGAGACTGTTCTAAAAATTCAATGTGATGTTATTTAAAAGTCACCATAGTTGTAGATTGTGTTTTTTCTATAGGAAGCTTTTGTCTCAAGACTCATGAGTGTAGTGAGCTCAATAATGAGGAACACAATGATTGGACAAAGGAAAGAACAAGACTAATTACATGGGAGCTAGCATACACATTTGACTCTAAAACTCTACAGCTTGCTTTAATTAGCCTTGTACTTGAGTGACTATCATGAAGAGAAGGTTCATGGTCAAATATGTAGATTATACTGATGAAATCTGCATAGGATTTCAACTCGCCATGTAACTGAAAAATAACCCTTCATGCAAGTCTGTAGTATCCATTTGGAAGTTATTCTGTTGCCTATTTCATAAGTGCAGGCTTAGTCACAATACACTCACATCTGGAAACCAGTATGTCATATGCCAATAAAGATACAGCTGTGTGGGGATGAATCTGAAGTCCCCCATCATGCTCTAACTTCAGAGAACCGTGGGTGAAGTAGGATGAAAAAGGCATTAGCTCCCAGTGGGCAGGATGCCTTAATACATTCAGTCTAAAGGAGCAAGAAAATCTATCTCTTGATACTAGAAGATACTTGGCTCCTGAATATCAAGCTCCTATGCTTATGTAGCTTTTGGACTCAATGCTGAGTTACTCAGTGTTCTAACATGGAAAGTCCACATGACTAAAATAGTCTGTTAGAATAAGGGCAATATGCAACCTAGTTTAAAGTTGCTACATATTATAGACCTCGGTATCTTTTTGTAAGGCAAATGCCTGGTTGCATTTTTAATGAGAAGCATGAGTATTTTTTTTTTTTTAAGCCATGCTGTTCTAGTGTCTTGCAGACGTATAGCCTACTAGGTGGGGGGAATTATTCAAGAATCCATTAATTTATTCATTCATGAATTTCTGGTATTTGTGCAAACATAGCTGATGCTTGAACTTCACTTGTTGGGAGATCATCTTTCCATCCTACTTGCTAGTGGCTGAAGGTTAAGAAACCTTACTGCAAACTTGAGTTTATTTTGGCTACTGGCCTCAGCTTAAACTAAGCAAGCTGCTTCCCTTCTGGTTTGTAAATGTATTCCCTGTTTCTCAATATTATACCTGTGTTTTTTGCCCACAGGCGCTCCCTTGAGAAATATACCAGCTTGGAGCAGCAATGCTACACCGAACTGACTTTTTTTTTTTTTCTCCCCCTGCTCACTCAGGTTTTTTTATGTCCCTTCCTTACTGATGGACAACTGTGCCGTAACAGAATCCCTACTGCAAGGTTCTCCCATGTAGAGAATCATCTGCAGGGCACATAAAGACCTTAAGTCCCCAGAGCTGTCAATCAGTTCTTTTTAATACATAAGACAAGGCAGCATACTCATCGGGTTCAGAAAATGAACCCGGGCTATCAACCATCAGTCCTTTAACCTGAACTTCATGGTCCCTCTCATTAAAGGAATCTTCAAGCCAGGTCTTGTTGATATGAGTGGTGAAGATTCTACTCTAGCTTAAACTGAGCAACTTTGACTTTCTTCCCTTCTATAGAAAAGGATACTCCAAGTAGATATTATGGTCTAAAGCAGTGGTGGGCATTCTGCAGCCCAGAGGCCGCATGAAGCCTATCAGGTTCCATGTGGCCCACTACCTCTTGTAGATGTGCCCATGTGCAAGGTTGCCAGATACGACTCGTTTCCTTCCACAGAGGTGCTTTTTTTTTTCTACTGGTATTACTGAAGTGACAGAAGCATAGGAATACGAATTATGTGCATTCTGATTTGCACTTAACATTGACTGAGCTGTGTGCTCCCTCTGCATCCAATTGAAGTGCTGCTACAATTCAATAAGCATATCCTAGAAATTCTAGGCACACCAGCACTATTAGCAAAACGACCCTTTCCAGGGAGACTGTCTTGGTGACAACAGTCAGCAGCAACAGCGCTGACTAGCACAATGTTGGATCTTCTAGACCCGTGGTCACCAACAGGTCGATCATGAGGCATCCTGTCCACCCTGCCCCCATTTCCCTCACACCCCCGAGAAGCCCCACTACCTACCTCCAGTGAAAATGGAGGTAGTGTAGGCTTCCTAGGAATGGACAGAAGTCCCGCAGATTAGCACCACTTCCGGCAATTCCGGAAGTAGCGCTAGCTGCTCTGCCAGGTGTACTGCGGAAGGGAGCATCGGCTCCCTGCACCACACTGGAGGAGTGAGTCAGCCCCAGGGGCACGCGCATGCGCGGGGTTTTCCTGCGGCGGGGCGGCTGGCCCCAGGGCTTCCCTGCATGCGTGGGGTTGGTCCCCGTGCAGGTGCGCATGCACCGGGGGAGGCGGCGGCGGGGGGGGGGGGGCTTCCCTGCACTGTGGGTGGGTCAGCCTAAGTCTGAACTAAGTCTAACTGAAATGTTTTTATGTCTAGCAATTCATTATTTAAACTCAGTTAAGTGTCAAACTTGAGACACTCTACTAGTTGCATTTTTGCAATAAAATGAAACAATCATGGGGCAAAACATTGCCCTTAAATTGCTAGGTCTATGTAAATAGAGTTCTTGAGCAAGTCTAATGCTAGGGATCTAAGTAGAGAGCTTTCAGAAATCTGAATAAAGCTAATCAGGAAAACTGCAGTGATTGCTCCTACAAGCAGATCTCTGGATGAAGATACTTAACCAAGTCTGTCTATTAAATGGAGTGTATACAGCCTTTGTCTTCCAGACAACTAGAATCATGTCTTCTGTTGTGTTGCTTAAGATGTGCTGATTCCTACCATAGTCATTGTACCTTGTCAGTGCTGACTAAGGCTATAGCCTTCTCAGATGCATGAGGTCACCAGTTTTGCTTGGAGTGCAAGTGTTCAAGTTCGGACTGGTATCTACTGTATTGGCAGTAGAAGTGAGAGCTTGTTTAAGTAGTCAGGGATTCTGTTGAGGGGTATAGATAACATGAGTTTCTCCTAAGGTTGCAGCAGGATATCATCTACCCAGAATATTAAGTGCCACTAAATGAAGTGCTGTGTGCCATGCAGATGCATGTAACTGTACTGTGAGAATTACAGAATGTAGATTAGTAGGAACAAGGAGTGAGGGATTTCACTCACAGCGTGATTGGTTTTTTATTGGATTTTTTTCTATGGGATCCAGTATTGCATTCAAACAAAAGCTTGAGCAAAAAGTGTCTTGTGGGGTGCATGCTGGGATTAAGTTTGTCAGTAGTGACTGTAGGAAGCTTTAAAAGCACAGCAGTAGATCTTGATAGATCAAGACTAGGAGAAGACTTCATAAGCGAATTTCACCTAACAGGGTACATTAAGCTGACACAACTTGACATAAAGCACCCAGGACTGGTGTGGGGTAAAGTTAAGCATTGTCACTCCGCTTAAAGTTAATCCTGTGAAGCTCCAACACGTATTGACCAGCTTGGTGCAAAAATTTATTGGAGACAAGTTACTCTAGCTTAGCTGAGAGAGATGCTTGCAGCATAGCAAAAACTACAAGGAGGTGCCCTCCCCTTAAAATACTACAGAAGTGTTGTCTTTACTGAAGGGTGTTGGGTTTTTTTAAACCGTGTAGACACAAGCTTGGTGAAGCTACACAGGCATGGTTTGGTTTTAATGCTGAAATAATCTACAGCGACTGCTGTATGCGTTTTGCAGCAAAAGCTTCCCATGTCACTTTGTCACCAGACTTTAACCTTCACCTGAAGCGGACACTAAGATTAAAAGATGGCTTAATCCAGTGATCTCCTTGTTAGGGCTGAGGAGCAGTTTGTGAACTTTGGTTTAATAAAACAATAAATAGTTTTGTGTTGGAAAAACATGGTGCTTCATAAATATTTCTCCACATACAGTCACACTACACTGACACTTCTATGCCATAGTGGCAGTTGCTGTCCCACAGGGCTGTATCAGGTCCATGTGTTGAGCTGCAGGGAGTCACTGCGCCCTCACTCAAACTGGGCTTCGCTGGCTACCTGTCATGACAGAAGAGCAGCTGGGCCAAACACAAGCAGCACTGTAACCCTGTGCAGCAGCTGGAGCAGGAAACTGAGCCTAACCAGCTCCCTGGGACCAGAATTGCAGGGTTAATGAGGGCACAGGACACGGGTCACTGAAGTGTCAAACTTTGGCTCCTCATGACCCACATGTTGAGAAACCCTGGCTTAGTCTGTCCATGTAGTCATCTCCCTTGGGCAGGCAGCAAGAATCCTTGTGAAAGGCCTTTGTCTACAAGGAAAAGGACTGTGCAGTGCCCACCCCCCCCCTTTCACTCGCTGTGACTGCCAGAGGCACTCTCCATTGCTCAGTCCTGTGTGGTGTTAATCATTTCCAACTTGTATGTCTTTGTTCCTCCTCTGAAAATTGTTCTCCCATCCAAAATAGACAAAGGTGTGCCATAACTGTTTTCTACCTCATGGAAACAACTCAAAGTGCACTGCTAGTGTGGGATCTAAGGGAGGCTCTCTGCTTCTTGGCCCATAAATACACTATGCAGACACAAGAAGAAAAGTATGTGTGGGGATTTGAGCTTGTGCATTTGTAGCATTATGGAGTTTTGTTTTAGCCATAATGAAATGGCTCTGCCCTTGTGCTGGAGGACATGTATGTCACATGCATGCAAATCTTTCCACTGTATGGTTCAAGTCTGACATCTCAGTTTGGGATGGTGGATTTGAGATGCCATCTATGCACTAACTCAAATCAGATATTGTAACAGAGCATTTGCTGGGCTGGTAGAATTGAATTGTCTGCAGACCTGTTGCCATATATGTGGGTTGGTAGCTAAAGTTCAGTGCCAGTAGACCTAGCATGAAATGTCAAGTGCCTGTTAGAGTATAGCTAGTTTAACTCTGTAGATTGATCTTCCTGTTCAGGTTAGTTTGAGTTTTAGTTTGAGTTTATCCTAAGTTTGGTGCAACAAATTTTGTTCCTTTTGTGTCTTCAAGCATGCCCATAGCTAGCCCTGCAGTAGGTAAAAGTGGGGGATGCATCCCCACTACTTCATATCTTTCTATGAACACAGTTGCTGGGACTTCAGGACAGTCTGTTGGTGCAAAGCTACATGTGGGATGTTGTAACACTAGGCTGCAAGATGTTTCAAATTTTTGGGGCTTGGGGAGGAGGGGGAAGGGGCCATAGAGCTGGCTGAGTGCCAAGCCAGTAAGCAAAGGACTGCTGTTGTCTTCCAGTGTAAAGGAGCTCAGCTCCTCTTCAGTTTCTGCTTGTGACCAAGGAGATCCAGTGCTTTGTAGTGGGGAGAGGCAAGTGTCCTCAGGCTGTAAGTTGTGACAGGACCGCTCTCAAAGAGGTTGTATTTAGGGCACCCTTACTGTAAGCTTGCAGAGCTCAAGTGAATCAGGACACTGAAAAGTTGTTTAATCTACATAAAGTTTAAAGAAAACCTCTTGCAACAAAAAATATAGTAGCGTTAAGTAGCTAGAGACCTGTTGTCACTAATGACAGAAGCTGCCTATTAAAAACATCATAGCTACTTAATCATAGAAATGTGGCATTGAAATGGACTAGGGATGTTAAATATCGGTTAATTGAATAGTCGAGTAAAGTCATGAATTCTTATCAGTTGATTATTCTATAGTCCTGAGGGGCAGATCAACACCCTGCCACTCTGCACTACTGCCTCTGTATCAAGCTGCAGTGTGGGATGCTAGGTGGAAGCTGCTCCATGAGGGGAGCCAGTTTAAAAACCAGCTCCCCTTGCGGACTGACTCAGAGGCAGCAGCGCAGGGTGATAGCAGTCCCTGACTAGAGGGTGGGTTCTGAGCTCCTGGACCCAGCTCAAGCCAGAACTGAGCCAACCTGACTGCACTGCTTCTAATGCACTTGAATGCAGAGCGGCAGTGGGGGTAGATCCTGGACCTGTCATGAGCCAGGCTGTTGGCCAGCTTGCTAAAAATTTACTGGGGTGGAGGGTGGTGAGGAGAGGGAAATGAATGCAGTCTATAGCATTAATTTATAAGGTTTTGCTTATTCAGCTAAATTATTCCATCTCTAGACTGGACCTTGGTAGATCATCCTGTCCAGTTGGCTGCACTGAAGCAGGGCTGAACATTATGTAGTCCATTCTGACAGGCTTGTCTAACCTGTTAAACTTCCAGCAATATTCCTTAGCTTCCCTTGATAACTTGTTCTACTTGATGACTGAAGCCAGGATAAATAGCTGTAAGGTAGTTAAGCAGAGGAGCAATTTGTCCCCCTTCTCTTTATAACCTTTTATGTACTTATGTAAACAAAAGTAAGGTGGGTTTTTTCTTTCCCTTCACTTGGTGCACAGTCAACCTATGGAACTCCTTGCCAGAGGATGTGGTGAAGGCTAGGACTTCAACAGGGTTCAAAAAAGAGCTCGGTAGCCATTGTGGGATCCAAACTCCATGAATCCATTAGCCAGGATGGGTGGGAGTGGTGTCCCTAGCCTCTGTTTGTCTGGAAATGAGTGACAGAGGAGAGATCATATGAGGATTACCTGTTGTGATCTCTCCCTCTAAGGCATCTGGTATTGGCCATTGTTGGCAGACCGGATACTGGGCTAGGTGGACCTTTGGTCTGACCCAATATGTCCGTTCTTACGTTATGTTCTTGAAGTCGTCATGTCTCACCTCAATCTTTTTTCCAGAATAAAGCCCAGTTTCAATCTCTTCTCATAAGTCATGTTTTCTTGACCTCTTTATTTCTCTTGTTCTCAGATACGTCCATCATTACCTAAATGTGGTGCCCAGAGCATTCCATTTGAGGCTTCTTGTGTACTGACTAGAGCAGAAAAATTTCTTGCTTACAATATTCCTGCTAATATAGCCAAGAATGTTGGTTTTTTTCTTCTTTTTGCAGTGCTCTTACTTTGACTCATTTAGTTGGATCTAGAGATTATAGTGGATTCTTTTCTGCTCTTTTTTTTTCTTCCTAATTAGGCAGTCCTTTCCCATATTGTATTTGTGCAATTAGTTGTTACTAAGTATAGTGCTTTGCATGTGATCTTATTGATCCTCAACCACCTTGCAACAGGACTAAGATGAGATCAATATCCGAGTTTTGCTTCAGCTCATTGAGTCCCAAATGACCTCTAAAGAACAAGTTTAGTTGACGGCAACCAAATTTAAAACGGCAACTATAGGATTAGTATTCTAAATCAAGACTGACCTCTTCGCTAGTCTCTGAAGCCTTGTTTGTATTGCTAAGGTTTAATACGGGGAGCTTTTTTTAATGGGCAAAAAAACTGTCATCCTCCACTTTTCCTTGCTTCTTAAAACAAGGAGCAGTTCTTCAAATCTTCTGTGGAAACCACATGGCATTACCAATATAGCTTAGGACAGTTGAATGGGATTTCTGTACTTGCCACCTTCAGTCTGGAGGGAAGGCTTCTAGTGTCTGGCTGTGGAATTCATGGGCACTTGTCCTAGCTTAATGGCAAGCTAAATTTTGACCAAGTTCTACTGCTTAGACCTGGAAAACTATTGGTGGTTTTTCTACATCTCTTCTACCTGGCACTTAATTTCCCTCCCTATATAAGAATTCCTATGAAGACTTGGTGTCTCAACCCTATTTCTCACTTGACCTCTGCTAGCGTAAGCATAGGCATGCACTAATAGACAAACATGCTAGTTAGATGTGCGATGGGTTCGTTTTGGTCAATTTAAACATTCTAGTACTAGCTGTATAATCACATACACAAGCATTTTTAGTCTCCTAACTTGCTTTAGGAATGCAGATATCTGCTTACTACCAGACACATTTTACTTGGTGCTAAGGAGCCCTGACTCTCTGAACAGCCCAGCAGATAGAGACCGTGCAAAGCTGCTGCAGAGACTCTTAACTTAACATGGCTTTTGGGGATCAAACTAATAATTCTGTTGCAGGGGTCTCAGGTTTCGAAGTAAATAACATAGTAGTTGAGGAAAAGAGAAAGATATTTAGAAGTGAGACTGCACTGTTGCGTCAAATCCTCTTTGGAAGACACCAACAGAGTTCAAATATTTAAGTGGCAACCCTCTAATCTAACCTATTCCATGGGGTAGTGAAGGAGCCAAGATTATTTTCCTATCACATGCAAAATCTGAATTTGCTATGGGCAAGCTTACAGTACCAACTTGCAGCTGAGCTTCAGTAGCACATCTAGTGTAGAATCTGGAAGCTGAAGTTCTCCCTTTGACTTAGTGCCACCTTCAGAAGAGGCATTAACTGATGGGAGTAGCTCTCTCATGGACACAGTGCTGCATAGGGCATTACAGTTGGTGTAACTCAAAGGGGTGAAATCTGCACCTGAGTGACCTAGTGTGTAGAGTATAGCAGATGTAAGTATCGAACCGTTCCTAATGGGCAAAGAACTCCTCTCTGTATAGAGCACTAGAGTAATTTGAATCAAGGCTAGCACTTAGAAATTGTAAATTCCTTCCCTGATGAACTGAATAACCTTTTCTTACCTACCCAAGGAACTGTACAGCTAAAATAAAACTTTCTGCAGCATAACCTTACAGGCTCAGTGGAGGCAGCAACAGGGAGGAGTGATTAAGTCAGCAAGCAGGAAACTGACTTATACTCATCCTCTTGGAGAGGACTTAACTTGTTCTATTGTTTGCTAGCCAGGAGGATACTCTTGCATTAGTTAATCATGCTCCAGGGATACAAAAGTCACACCCTAGTGAGCTAGAGGAGCTGGCCTAATCACTGGTATACACATGACTTGGTTAATGGAATAATTCTTACATTTATGGTTGCTATCAAGCTGTTATGTTACACAAATTAGACTTCAGCATAAGGCAAAAGAATTTGAAGTCTTAACTTCTGTAACATGCCTTCACCTAATGTTTTAAATCTTACCTATAGTAGCTAGTGACTGGGACTGTTTCTGGTCCCCCATGTCCTTCAAGATTTTTAGAACCAGTGGTTTCTAATCTGATTGGACGAGGAATTTGGATGAATTTGATGTACCCATTAACTGAACTAGCTGAAAACTCAAATGATCAGTATCTATGCTAGTGCTGTCAAAGGCTGGCTAATTGCTTAACACTTCAAACTCTGGCTCCAGGTGCTTAGCTAGTGACTTACTCCAGCTCAGTAAGTTTCACACTTTGTGTGTGTGTGTGTTCGTCCCCCCGACAGACCGACCGACCAGGCTGGCAGACTTTGAAATCCTGGTGCACATATGGACTACTGAGATTCCCCTGTAGCTATGGTATTCTTGGGACTACATAGTGGATTGATGCTGCAGCAATTGATCCACTGCTTGTCAATTTATCTCATCTGCTTAGACACTCATCTAACTGTGAGCACTCTCCTGTCAACTTGGCTCTTTACCAGGACAAGAAAAGCAAGTGGCATTGATGGGAGTAGGGATGTTAGCTATCAGTTAATGGAATAGTCCACTAACTGCATGCATCCTTAGTGGTTAGTCAACTATTCTATGGTCCCTAGGGGTGGGGCTGGCAGCCAGTACCATCTGGCTCCACTCCTGGGGAGCTCCTGCCACCCCACACTGCTGCCTCTTTAAGGCAGCAGTCACTATCTGTGGAGGGGTCTGAGCTCCCTGTAGACAGGGGCTGCTGCTTTGAAGCAGCCTCTGCCAGCCGCAAGCCAAGGCTCCGGGCAGAAGCTACTTCCTAGTAGCCTTCCCTGTCTCTTCTGGGCCCCCCCATGCTGTTTCCTGTGAAACTTTTAAGCTGGTTTCCCCAGCAGGGGCTCCCCCAGCACTGGTTTCTACTTCCCTCCTCCCCCGCCTCTGAGGCAGCGGTGGCGGGGTGGGGGGGGGAGCAGGACACATGTAGCCAACTTCAGTCATTCACATCCCTAGGTGGAAGAGCATCAGTCACCAACCTTGCAGAATGTACTTAAACCTACTTACTGAGGTGTCTTCCATTTACTTCATCTATGCTATTCGCATAGCTGAAGTTTCATACTAGATCAGTGGAGGGAGGGGAATACTCTAGACTAGGCCTCAGTGAACTGTGACACTTCCAAGGGAAGCAGTGTAAATCCAACTCAGTTCGGAGTCAGTGTGATAGCCAGCTTTCCCTCTATCCCAGGTTATCAGCTCTCATTATTTGCCACTTGCCTTAAAAGTAGAACTAGGGAGCAAAAGAAGCTGGCTCATAGCCCAAGGCTTCTGGGGATCTTAGTTTATTCGCTTAGAGCAGCCAGCTGACTTCTTCTATTGGTTTTTGTTTCTCCAAGGATGTTGCCAAATGCCTCTCAGCCACATGCCTTTTAGATTCTGCAGTCTGTGGGAACTAACTGCTCTAGCTGTTACTAGACATTTGCTGTCGTGTCTGTATATTGGGAAAACGGGCAAGTAGAGTTCCTGTTGTTGTGGGTGGATAACTAGCAACCACTTCCTGTCACACCCTTTGTCACTGAATAAACTGACTCAGTCACTCCAAGAATGCACTGATAAGCTGCATTCCAGCACACACCTCGTGAACAAGTAGAACAAATTGGTCTAGGCCTCTAACTTGAGCTATATTTGTAAGTAGCTTCTGACTTGTAGCAGTTACCATACCAGGTGGCATAGTGTAATGGACAGCATGTGCATGTGGTGTGGTGGTTGACACAGGCTGTCAGAACAACTTCCAGCTCCCATGTTTGCGGGGGCGGAAACAACCCTCAAACTCTTTTGTTGAACCTGGGTGGAGTGGGAAACACTTAATGTATAGAAAGCCCATAAATTAAACAGTCATTCCATAACTCACAACCAAGCCACCCTCTTTGTTAATTGTTACACCCCATTTTTATATATACTGATTATAAGTAGATAAGAGCTAAACATCCAGGATTGATATTTGAACCTCAAGAAATCAATCTTAAAGCCAGCTCTTGTCATGCATACAGAGCACAAGCATTGACACCTCAATTTAAATACGAAATATTGGCCAATTGGAAGCCTTAGCGTTAGGCACAGAATGTTATATTGCCGTGAGGCTGGGACCAGATTCAGTGAAGGGGTGTGTACACTGCCAGTAGATATCTGAAGCTGATCTTTGCCTGTCGACTAAGGGGCTGTCTAACTGAGGTGTAGACACTTTAGGATTAGGCTAGAGCAGGGGTCAGCAGCCTATGGTTCACTTAGGAGCCAAATATGGCTTAAGCTCAGCTGCCTCTTGGTTCCCTTCTCCCTGCAACAGGGAGCCCATGCTAGTGATCCAGCACTGTCCCTCACAAGCTTGGAGCCAGCGCCAGCTTCCTGTGGTGGTGGCGGGGAAGGGAGCTCAAGGCTCTGTGTGGGACTTGGCTTGTGGGGAAGCGTGCGCGCACTCTGTTCCTCCCCTCCCCACAGTAACATGCACTTCTTATCCACCCTTAGCCACCCTAGCTTCCCCCATGTTCGGGAGAGGTGAGACGAGCTGCATGGCGATTGCCAGAGTGCATCCAATTGCTCTGGATGTGGTGGTGGTGGTAGTCATTGAGCATGCCAGTGCTGGGCGTAGGGATGGCTAAAATGGTGGCAGAGGATCCGGGCCTTGAGGATGAGGAGCGATTGGCTTTCCTGAAGGAGTGGCACATGCACTTTTCAGCACTGTTTGAAGATCCTGCCTGAGAGAGATTCTTCCCTGGACACCAGCATGTACCAACCAAGCTGCTCCTGCCCCCTCCTCTCTGGCCAGACACCCACCCTCGGCTTGCTCTTGCACCCTGCCTCCCACCCAGGTTCTGCACTCTCATCCTTAATCCACTCACTGGCAGCCCTGTCCTGCACACTGGACCCCTCATTTTTGGCCCTACCCCAGAGCCTGGGGGAACCCACAAAATCCACTAACCCTGGAACCCCAGAAGAGTTAATCTGGCTTGAGGCCTAGAACCTCAGTCCTGCCTACTCCCACCCCCCCACCTGCCATGGGGCTGGAGAGTGTGTGTGTGGGGGGGGGGGGGAGGGTCCCCTGTGGGACAGTGGCCTCTCACCCAAAAAAGTTCCCAGACCCTGCCCTAACCAGACAATTTTGAAACCTTTTGGGTATTGTCTAGATTGCATCCCTCTAACAGAGGGATGTAAATGGGGCACTTCGAAAGCACAAATGAAGCAGGGATTTAAATATCCCGCACTTCATTTGCATAACTGTCATGGCGGTCTTGCAAACAAGCGCCATTTCGAAAGTAAAACTGCGGTCTACATGCAGTTTTCTACAATGGCAGGCTTTTTCGAAAGATCCTGTAAACCTCAGTACTACTGCCCTATGGCCCAACCTTCCTGTACCTGGGCTCTGTGGTCCAGGAACGTCCTTGATGTTGCTGGTCCAGAGTCCCAGTTAAGGGAGGGACAACCTGTCATTTAAATCCCTAATTCACTTCACTTCCACTATCTACTAAGCTTGGAAAATGCAACCCTGACATGCTGTCTCAGGTAGATGATTAGCGTTTGGGTAATGAGCATTACTAAACAAACTAATGACTTGCGGACAGCTGCCATTCCACAGATGAGCACTTGTGCCTCCTGGACTAAGCTAGTGTAAAAGTTCACAAACTAACCTTGCTACCACGTATTGCACGCTGGCATGCTATGCCAGCTGAGGGCGATGATGATGAGACTACCAAGCATGATCTAAAGGTGTTTAGAGGCTTACTAGTGCAGCCACACTTAGCTTCAAAAATGAATGCCCAAGCTTTTAAGTGAAAACGCTCCAATTTGGAAAGCTCTCTGGAACCTCTTCACTTCTCACACCACCTCAGAGGGTGGCTTTTAAGCACTCTTACCTCTCTGGCCACACTTCTGAATGAATATTGATCAGTAATTCAGTTTCAACTGATCAGGTCAGAGAAAACACATTGTTTCAAGAAGCTGAACACAAGCTTCTTCAGAGCCGTAGTACAGCGTATGAATATGCACCACCATCCTTGGGTAGTTTAGATTGCCTGGGCTTTACCTTAGCTAAGGTTTTGGCCTGCTTTTATTACAACTAACAAACCTTAAAAATGTGCAAACCCTGAATAAGAATCAACAGCTGCTGTTACTGAGCTGCCAACAGGCTGTGCTGCCTTCACACTATACAAGTTCTAGGACCATGGTGTCCAGCATGCTAGCCCCATGCCACATGTGGCTATTGGGCTGGTTGAGAGTGGCTAGTTGGCTTCTGAGCTGGTTGGACACTACAGTACTAGTTCTAGGATGAAGTGGAGGGCCTTTAAGAGGGGAGACCTCAGTCTAGCAGTGGGGGTAGTTGCTCTCAAAATGGAATGATGGCTCCAGCTTATGGATGGGATGGCTCCAGAGTACTCTTAATGGCTCTTACCTCTAGAGAAGGTGACGGTACTGATTGTTGTGATGTTGTTCTTGCTTGCTGCTTGATCATGGTCTATATCTGAGGCACAAGCTGTAGCTACTAGTAATCTCTGCTAACGGCAGCTTTAGAAATTATCTGCATTGCACGTGCTCTGATGGGAAGTGTGGTAAGGTCAGTTGTGCAAGAATCTTAGATGGAAAGGGAAATTGGTGGCTGGGAGAGTCTGGCATTAGTACAGCTAGTTCTACAAGAGAACCAGCTAATTCAGGGGTTAACTTCCATTCAGCTCCTAATGCTGGTCCATTTGACCAGAACTGATGAGTTTTGGATTTGCCAACAAAGTTGAACAGGCTTAGTCTAAAGTTAGTCTTCAGAAACATTATAGAATTCTGTATTTCAGATGTGTTCAAATTGTCTGTCTGCCAGCCCTGCAAACTGAATGTCCTACTTAGACTTGCAAGTCACATTCTCTTTTTGTATGTCACAGATTCTTGGAGGATTGGATAAAGTAATCCTTTAGTGATACTGGGCAACCCTACTGCCTTAGCAAAGGTTGAATGGCGTAATGGTGTAACAAAGCCTGGAATGTGAACTATTTAGGTTATAAGAGGAAATTGGAATCTAGCATGCTTCTTAAATTTACAGTTGGCAGACAGGAATTAAGCAGTAGATCTAAGTTGGAAGCTGTTTTTTGTAATCTTAATGTTACTTTCAATCTCTTTTGAGCTGCTCATATGCATGCTCCTGTAGATTTCTTATAAAAGCCTCACTCAATGGTGTCATGAAATGTTAGGCAAAGATTGTAATGGCTTTAACATAGTTTGCAGTACTATGGTAGAGGGGGGAACTCAACATCTTAAAATGGAAGGAACACTACTGTGTAGTACTGTATTGAAAATATAAAAACCCACTATGAAAACCCACTTCACATGTTCGTGGGGTGTACAGAAACTATTTTAAACTTCCACACAATTGGAAATACATTGCCTGCAGTGGAGAGGCAGCCTAATATTTTATTTAGCCAGTTTATTATACAAATCTAGGTTTTAACAAGCTATGGCTCTCTTCATACTAGAGCTATAGAGCAGTCACAAGGTTCTGAAACTTACAATTGGACAAAGAAAGTATTCAGACTGAAACATACACCTAAGGCTAAAACAGATCACCCTGTTATCAGCAAAGGATATTTGCACCATATGTGGATCGTATCTACCTAGCTAAATCTCCCTTGAATGTGCAGGCATCTTTTTTTGAATGCTTTCGAAAGTGTAGTCTCTAAATTTTGTCAGAGTAGAGTAACTTGCATTATTTCAACAGATGAACTTTTAAAAAGTCTCTTCCAGCACACATTTACAGCCAGAGCTCAAATCTGTAGACTCACAAAGACTAGTCTAAGCAGTCCATTGCTAGCCTTGTTTAAACGTGTGTGTGGTTTTTTCCTCTGGGAAAAGCAACTAATTGATGCAATTAAATAACATTGATCCTTAAACTTAATCTCTGGAATCAGCATTTGTCTGAGAAACACAGCTGAAATAAATGCATGTGTGTGTCCATCCTTGAATTTCAGGCTTGGTTTAGTCTAGGGATGCTCATACATGTTTGTATATTCTATCTTTGCGTTCTGGACAACCTTCTTTCCAATTCATGATAAAAACTTGTTAATGCAGAGTTGAATTACAAGTTGTTTTAGAACCTTGACTTTCCTGTAAGACACTTCAGTTTGCAATAGTATCCTATCTGTGCACCAAAGCATTGTACCAACGTTGCTGTCTTCCAAACTATACGATGACTCCTTGAGTTGTTTCAGTGTTGGTGATTAGTCCTCTTGTCTTCATTTGAATCAAAAAGCAAATCTACAAAACTGGCATGTAGGCTACTTAACCTCTTGTTTTATAAAGTACCCCCTCTTAAAAAGTATCCCCAGGACTTACAGTTTTCAGAACACAATTATTTTTCTACCATTGCAACACATTTGTTTCAACAACTTAATTGTAGGCAGGCGATGAAATTTTTGGGTGTAAAGTGCAAAAATAATAAAGCACTGTAAAACTTGAACATATTCAGTTTTCTCCAAATTTTAGTTGTGTGGACGTAGCCCCCAGACTTCTCTTGTGTACCTCTAAGGGTACTTGTACCATTGGTTGAGAAACACTGGGATACTTGCTCCTTATATTGAGGTGCCAACATGAGCAGAGGAATAATACATTACGAGAACACATGCTTTGTCTGTGAAAAGTCTGTTGGCAGCTGAGATGTAGTCTTAACTGTAATGTCTAATGAATTACTCACTAATGAATAGCATTCTACTCTGTTGGTAAATGCTGTAATGCTTTTCATGGAGCTTGGAGAAGGCAACTTGCTCAAATGGTAGTAAAGCACTAATGCAGTAGTGCAGCCTTTAGCACTGAATGAACAGAGAATCTTAGATCCTATCATGCTACAGGGTGGAGGTAGCATTTCCTGTGGATTAATTCCAACTGCTTAGCAAGTTGGATTGTATTCCATTCTGGAGCAGGGAAACTTCCTGACCTCACTGTCCTTGAATAAAAACTTCAGAGGGGTAGCCTCTGTAGCAGGACCAACTTAAAAAACAACAAATGGTCTAGTGGCACCTTAACGACTGTTTGTTTGTTTTTGTCCTTGAACAGTCATTAAGAGGCCCTTCTCCATTATTACAACAAGTTAACTAATCAGCCGAAAACAAATTCACTGGCAGAGGAATGACTTCTAACATTAGACAATGCTCTGAAAAGTGAGTTTGGCTTGTCTAATAAGGGCAGAAGAACTGCCACTCAAAATAAAACACTACCTACTGCATGGCCAAAAACTAACCTTCTGTAGCTCTGGTTAAAAACATTAACAAAGAATTGCTCACTAGTAGCTAGAACTGACACTTTTGCAAAATCACCTTTGAATCGATTGCAGATTTTTAGAATCCGCTTAAAGCTCATCATGAACAAGATTTTTTTTTTCCCCTGTAACAATATAAAATTATAGCCAATAGAAACGTAATGTCTAAAATGTATCTGTGGCCACTTATCCTGCATATATAGGCATTACATAGTTGTGGCTAACGTGCCCAAAGCTATAGTAATCCCATATGGCCTTCTTTAAGGTGCTTGGAGACCACCCATGCAGAATGTATTCATTACAGATTGATCACTGCTATCCTTGTTTTTGGAAACTTCTCAAAAGGGGGTTGTCTGACAGTGGCCACCGTGATCAAACAAGTTATCTGGGATTTAAGCCAACATTCTTTATTCCTTATGTTAACAACTTCTAGTTGAAATTACATAAACATAAGTGTCATCTACAGTATGCTAAACATACAGATCTTAAATTTCAACAGTGCAATGGAGAATACCTGTGTTTATCTTGGGCTGATGGGGGTGCTCCCTATGGTGTTCTGCTTGCTCTGTTATACTGTCAAGTGTACAGAACTATGCTTAAAATAACTTCAGGTCTGGTGGTGGAGGGAAAGTCACTTCATATCTTAAACAGCTGGAGAACACTGCCTCTTTCAGGCTCAGCCTCCTTCAAAGATGTGATACTAGATGCTGTAGTATTAGTGACAGTTGAGGGGCTTATGCTAGCAGACTGTGCTCCAGCCCAGCAGGCATGGGGGAGCTAGAGTGCCAGAATGGGCTTCCCAATCCTGGGAGCTTTGAGCCTTGGGGGCCAGATGCAGGTAAACCAGGGGCCCTGCATCTGGCCCTCAGACCTGAGGTTCCCACCCCTGATGTAAGAGTTGGGAGTGACCATCTACTCTATTGCTCAATGGCCATAGAAATAAACTTCCAAAGGCAACTAGGATGCTTATTTGCAGTCTAAAACCTATTGTCTGCTTTCTCGTGTCCTGTTGGTGGAAACAGGATCAGAATAGCTGAATTACCATTAAAATATTGTAAAACTGTTGGCTATTGATATGAGAACGTCATACTACTGACCTTAAAAACTTAATGTAGCATGTCTTTACTCTGTTAAATCTTGACTCTTGGGGGTTATACTGACATTGCTGAAAACTATACAAGTTACAGGTCTATCAAGATCGCAGTAGAAATTTTGATTAGGTATCAGTGCGGGTATCTTGGGAGAACATGAAGTTCTTGGGTCTCTGTAGAATATTGCAGATTGTTCTCAGGCACTTTAGCCATTTTAAATGGCTAACTGGTAACAGGAATATTTGATCATACTGGATTATGAACGCTTAAGATTTTTTTCCCTTCAAACTTGCAGTTGAAAACACACTTCATGTACGTAGCAGAGGTTGGCTGAACTGTGCAGAGCTGCATGAATGGGGATTTCTTCCTGCCAGTCCCATTGATTCAGTTTTTCCATTTGGAGTCACTGTACTAAAGTGAACATTGTAGCCAAGGATTTCCCCAAACAGTAATCACGGATTATTTTCAATGTGTTGGTTTTGGCCTCAAAAATTCCATCCACTCAGCAACAGATGCCAAGTACTAAAGCCATAGACAGAGTGAACCATATGTGAATAGGCTCATTTATCTCAGCAGTTGTCTACTCGCTGCCTCATAACTATCTTGACCTACACATTGTGAGTAAACACTCTTATTAAGCAATGTGTAGAGGTCATGCTGGCATTTTAGCATATTTGTTGCCATTTGGCATTCCTAATTCTTAGCTGAGGCATCATGCTGCAAGAACAAAGTTCAGGGGAAACAACCAGCAGTCACTAAGTTACCCTTGAACTTTAAAGTGGGAAAATGGTAAAACAGGGATGTAACTTACTGTGTTAAAGCTTTTCCAGGGAAGCCATAAAACAGCTATTTCCTGTGCTGTAGGGAAGAGACTAAGCTGGAGTGCTCTGGGCTGCTTCAGTTAATAGCCTATTCAACTGAAGTCTCCTGTGTTCTTTATCTTGGGGCCAAAGAGGCTTTAAAGTAGCATTTCACACTAGGGGCTTTTCTTATAGCCACAGGTGGCTTGCTGGGGCTGCCTGAAAGGTGCTGCTGGTGGTGGGAGAGCCAGCACACCTGGGGCAAAATGCTAAAGTGGGCAGCCAGTGAGTTGCTGCCTTCCCAGGAGGAGTGGGGCTCAGGCTTTGCACTTCCTCTTTGAGGTTGCAGGGGGTCAGGTCTTGGCATGGGGATTTGGGATCCTGTTGTGAACCTTCACTGTCTCCTTTGTGCGCTGGTCCCACTGCTGCCATTTTTTGAATAAGGCTGCATAAGCCTGCTATTAAACCTACAAGTATCACTTTTTATATCACTTTTCACAGTAGGTTTTTTAGCTAATAATCAATGACTTGGTTATGGGCATATTTAGCTTTTTTCCCCCCCTAAAGCTCATGAAGTATTTTGGGGAAAGTGTGAGAACAGCCACCAAGCAAGAGTTTGTGGCCTCCATTGGGCCACCAAGAAACTTGTCCTGAAAACCCCTGCGTGAGTATCTAGTTCCCCCTTCTGGAAGGGGGAGAATGCTTGCAGTCAGGCTTTCTAGACCATACTCTTAGTATTTCTTAACTTTAGTAGACCCATTTATTGATTTTGAAGCTTGTTTCAAAATGTCTCAGGACTCCTTACTCAAGATCAGGTTAATTTTCAAAGAGGCTACATATTTTAGAAATTGGGTTACCATTTCCTACCTATCTAAAGGAAGGAACCCTAGTCAGCAAGCCAGAATCTTTAATCCTTTTATGGTATTACAGCACCAAAAAAGGCAGAAGTGTATGAATACAAATATCAAATTGTGATTCCATTCGGAGTTAACAGGGGAGAATACTCCTTTGCCAACTTGGTCCCTTCAGTTTACTTTTCATAACATCAAAGTAAAATCTAGCACTAACCTTGAAGTCTTTGCAGTCTTCTAGATCTGATCTATCTTATTGTAAAGTTTTGTTTGCATGCTAAAAATGTTCTACACACCATAAACTAGAATCTAGTCTGTAACCTACACAAAGCAAAACCTGAGCATTGCTGAGTATCTTGCTAATTAGGCTCTTATTGACAATATCTTTTGTGCCATAAATTTTAAAGCAACATACACTTTAAGTCACCTGAATTTCTGGTTTCTAAGGACACTCATATCTCTCCAAACTTAGTCCACATATAGCTGTCTTTAAGGTTTTAGTATCTTCTTCATTTGTCTATAGCAAGTTCTAGATTAACTAGATTGGGCTGAGGAATATTCCAAGTCTGAAATTTCAATTTGATTGCATTACAAACATTATGACCTGCTACTTCGATATGCATTACATCATTCACGTACGCCATAATTCTAATGTTAGGGCATCCAGAGACATGGAAAGATTAATGCTTTCTGGGAGGCTTTCTTGCTGCTCACTTTCCAGTCTTGACTGAGTTTCTCCATGTTCCCTCCTCCCCCCCAATGGCTTGGGCAGGAGGCTGAGTGGAAGCTAATGGTCAAAAGTATGAGGTAGGTGCTCCAATTTTTCTTTGGATGAGCTTTCTTTTGGACATAATTGCATAGTATCTGTATTGGAGAACATCAGGTGTAAACTTGAGTTTGAAGGATAAATTGATTCTCTCCTCTCCTCCTCCCCTCCCCCCCCCCCTTCCCTATGCCCCAGACAGCAAGGGACATAAGCATGTTGTGCATTTAGGCCTTATCTATGCTAACCCTCACCAGTGATCTAATTGACATGACTTCAGCTACACAAATAGACTCTCACTGTGGTGTCTTACATGCAGTAAGGTCTGCGGGGCATGGGTGATCCTGTCAGCTGCTTTTCTCATTCTGGTGGAGTACTGCAGTTGATGGGAGAGCATTTGGCAATTGTCTTAGCAGATGGAATAAATCAGTTGATGGATCAATCAATTGCTGCAGCTTAGATCCCTGGTATGGTGGAGACAAGCCCTTAAGGCAGTGGTCCCCAATGCGGTGCCGGTGGGCGCCATGGTGCACAGTGCATAGGCTATGCCAGCCCCGGGCACGTGGCATATGGGTGTCTCTGCCCCTGGGCACGCGGTGCTGGCCCCAGGTGTGTGGCACATGGGTGCTGCCGACTTCTGGGCATGTGGCATATGGGCATCCCTGCCCCTGGGCACGCAGCACTGGCCCAGGGAGTGTGGCGCCGGGCGGCCCCAAAAAGTTGGGGACCACTGCCTTGAGATCTAATGGGATGCGAATAGCTTTTATTGGGATGGCTTTTGTTGGCAAGTTAAGACCAGCTTTTGAGGAAGGACACTGAAGTTCCTTAAAGTACCTTTTTAAAGAAACTTACACAAATAGTCTAGAAGCACCTTAAAGGCTAACAACATGTAGATCGACTGAAACCTTTGTTTTCAGTCAGGCGTTCATCTTCCTTTCCAAGTGCAAACAAATGGTTCTTATCAGCTTCCTGTAACTATTTAGTGTTCAAGGTGCTACTAGACTAGCAGTTCTCAAACTTTATGGGCTCCAGAGCCCTTTACATGCGTAAAAATTTACACGGCACCCAGCGGTCCCCTGGTTGTATGTGGTGTACCTATCCAGTTTCGCAATCTTGCGGAGCCCAAGCCCCTGGAGATGTCTCGTGGAGCCCTGGGGCTCTGGAGCACAGTTTGAGAGATACTGTATTGGACCATTTAAGTTTTTCCTGTTCCATACTAACTCAGCTTGCCTTCTGAAGCTTATCTACTCACTATCGTCTTTTCTTCCTCCCCTCCGTTTTTTCCTTCTCTTCTTCTCTAAGGTGCTACTAGACTATTTGTTGTTTTTTCCTGTTACAGACTAATTTGGCTACTCTTCTGAAGCTTTAGAAAAAGTCTCTTATGTCAAACAATTTTGTTTTTTTGTGCCCTTTTTGATAACCTTGTTGCTTCCCTGTAGAGTTCTACTGAAATTCAGATTTGTTAAAGATGCAGGCATTAACCCGTCTGTCTCAAATGATCACTAGTCAGCGAGGCCTTCTCATAAATCTTTGTCACCATCCCTTTTTCCCTAATTCTGTTCACAACTTTCAGCATTGACTCCTGTCTAAATTTCACTGGTGTTCCAGGTTAGACAGCACTTCAATTTTAAATGTAGGAGAGAGTGTTTTCTCCCCCTTCCCCCCCACTCCAGATTTGAGCTTGTGCCTTTGTTTACACAAAGCTTAAGTTCTACTTTGAATCTGTCACAATTACTTTACACTTTCTTTAGCAAGTAGCACAGCAACTAGGTTATATAAAGGCATTGGAGTAATAAACATTGATGGCCAGGCATCCATGAGGAGATCTGATAACATCCATTCTCTCTGAAGGATAGCTTGTGTTATGCATAGTGGTAAAGGTGCCAAGAAAACCTTACAGGAATATGGCTTGCAGCATCTGTGCATGAAGTGTATCCAAAGCATTGTTTTCAGTCAGGCCTGTCCTAGGCAAAAAACTGATCTCCTCATCCACTTCTGGGGGCTCTAACACCATGAGCAAAGGTGACTTCACTAACCAGGAATGTGCTCTTAAGTATGAGGGGCCTGTGCTCATGGGGCCTATTGTCAGAATAAGCAGTTTGTCAATGATGTCATTTACCAAGGCATGCTGCAGCAGGCCTCAAGGACACAAGAAAGGGTCTGAAAACTTGTTTCTTGATTAGTAATAAACAAATGTAGAGTTTCACAGGTGGGGTGTGGAGGAATTTATTAGAACAGGAAGCATTACTGTTTGCCTCTTGTTTCAGTCACAACTGCCAGACTAGCTTACAGTTAACCACCAAGAGGTTTCTAGTTCAAAATGTAGTGGTGGCTAAACTTACTAGCATTGGCAGACTGCCCTGCAATACTGGCAAGGGACAAAGTATCACTAACAAAGCAGAGCTTATGAAAGCTTACTGGTGTATATAAAGACTGAATATTCAAACTCCCTTTAAAGAAGGATCATGGATATGCCTAGAAAACCTACTTGTGAGTAACATAATGGGTGGCAGGGTGTCTGCCTCTTAGCTGTAAGAAGATGGTTGTTCAATGGTTAATGTCTATGGAGGCTGTCATTCAGGTTCAATGCAACATCACTGCTTTTGTGAATGCTTGTGAAACAGTTTGATACTGCCTAGTCAATCTGACCTTCTGAAAGGGATTCTCGATGCCCTCCCTTCTTGATCCCTTAAGCACTAACAGGTCCTCCCCCCATTGTGGCAGTACAACTGAGCCCTTGCCTCTGTCACTTTGTGCTAAAGTAGATGTGCATATTCACGGGAAGAGGCCCTGACACCCTCTTTCAGCTGTTAGCACCAAGTAGGAATGTAAAATCCCATTCAAATTAACTAGTTAAGTGAAGTGTTTAACCAGTTAACAGATTAAAGGGTTGGGGGTGGGTGTCCCACAATAGGCAGGGGCTGCTCTGGCAGGCTGCCCATGGGGCTGGAGCAGCCCCCTGCCAGTGGCAGCTACTCCAGCCCACATCCGTTAACATGAACTGGCAAGACTCCTCCTTGGTGGGCGAGGCTTCCTGTTTAAACAGTCATATCTGTAAGACCAAGGAGCACCTACTTAATGCACGGCTTGGCTGAATCTAAATGCACTTACAAAAGGATGGTTGGTGGTATAATATGCCATTTTAAGGTGGCTTTTTATTTTTATCCCTTTACTCCTCTCCATGAAGCATTATAGCCTTGTCTATCAACCATCTAATTTTGCAATTACCTAGACCCTGCTCTTGTTCACCCAGTTACTCTTATGGAAGCAATTTGTGGTTCCAGTGGGATTAGTTTTAATCCACTTCTGTAGTACACAGAAAATGTGGTGGCCTAGCATCTTGCTACATCTTGAGGGAAAGAAGCAACAGGAAGAAACTTCTGTCTTGCTCATCGAGTGTAGGCATTCCCATATTTTGAGGTCCAAGTCCTCTATTACAGTCATACCCCACATTGATGTGATAGTGTCATTAAAAGCACTAATAAGAACTAAATCCATTCAGACTTAATTTTCAAGTTGTGCTTAAGCTAAAACAGGCTGGTTTAGGCTCCAGGGCAAAGATCTGCAAGAGACCTCACCCATCCATCCAGGAGTATACTTAGGATTAATGGGGCTCTACATGGTACTATTAAACTGGTACCTCTCCAGTGGACCCCAGCGCAGTGCCTGCAGGCGCCATGGCACCTGCCGGGCATTTATGTGCTCCTGCCAAATGATCAGGGCCAGCCCAACCTGTGCTTGGGCCCCGGGCGCCTGGTGCATGTGCGGTGCCAGCCCCGAGCGCCCGGCAGCCCCAAAAAGTTGGGGACCACTGCCTAATGACAGCCTGCAGGAGAGGAGAGAGGATGGACTAATTTTTTAGATAGTCTTCAACACTCTCACACAACATTTGTAAAGCAAATTTTAAACTAAGATCCTGTAGACTACCACAGCAAATACAGACATTGACCGTATATGCTGGTCATTAGTAAATGCCTGTCAACACCATTCAATTGGTAATATGGCATTAATAGGTTCAGTGTTCTATGAAGTGAAAGCCTGCCAGTCCTAAATCCTCTAGATCAGTGTTTTCTCAACCAGTGGCATGATCACCCTTGGGATACTCGATGTCTGGGGGGGAGGGGTATATCAACACAACTGCAATTTGGAGAATTGAATTTTTGTTTGATTTTACAGCATTTTATTGTACTTTTTTTACACCCAAAAATTTCATCGCACGCTCAGCTGTGATGAAGTTGTTGAAACAAATATGTTGAATGGTAGAAAATTGTCTGAACTGGGGGTACTTACACTTCTTTGGCGGGGGGGGGGGGAGAAGGAGTACTTTATAAAAGTTTGAGAAACACTGCTCTAGACACACTCCAGAGGAAACAGACCCACAGAACAGGGATAAGAAGTGGTGGAAAGGTGGACGCTAAGATCCAGTGGTGCCTCAAATTTCAGGTGCCCTACATAGCTGCATATTCTACATATGGATAAGAACAGTGCTGTATCTTTCCCAAAAGATTAGCACTGAGGGGGGCAGTGTAGGAGAGAACCTGCCCAGCATTCACTCTGAATGGTGGCCTTTGTCCCACAAGGTAGGGCCCTGCTCCACATGTCACAACATGACACTGGGCTGCAGTGAAGCTCAGTTTTGGCCTGCATCATGATGGGCTGTCAGGGCAAGCCCAACTAGTATTGCAACCTATTGTGCCAACTTGCAAGATCAGTTGATTAGGATCCCTCTTGTTCCCTGCTGAGGCTGCCCTAAACTCTCAGCAGGCAGGAACGGACTCTAATGCATCCTAGTTGACAGCAAGAAAACTAGCATGAGAGCTGAAAAATGAGTTTCTATTTCTTACAGTAGAAGTCTCTTCCTAAAACACACACACTGCTCTGTTGTGACCAGCACTGTGTGCTGAGATTGTCATTCTGAATTGGCTTTTCTGTGGCAAAACATTTCAGACAATCACTTGGTGAACTCAGGTGGAAATGGAATTGTTTCAAATTCCATCATCAGTTTCATAATCTTTGAAAACTTGCATCTTTGCAACAAAGGCATGTTGACTCAAATTGCGAAGATTAAGTTGAGAAGCCATTTTTAATCTGTTCTTGGTTCAGCCACTGAATCAAGTGGTCATTGGCGTAAATAGTGCGAATCCAAATCAGCTCTCCTCCCTTGGCGCCCCCCCCCCCCCCCCCCCCCCAAAACAAAGTCTTCTGTAGACTGGCAGGCCCTAAAAAAAGCAAGAACTTTTTCCTGACCACACTAAGTTGACCACTATTTCAAGCTATTAGTCTGACAGCCTGACTCCCTCCAAATAGACCATGGTTTTTAACAAAATCCACACATTTAGACTGTTTCCTACTATAGATAGAGAAACAATTTCAAAATAAAGGCAAACCCTTTTCATTAACTTGTTAAGCTATTCACTAACTAACTGCGATTTTTTTTTTAAACCTATAAAGAAATTAAACTTAACTGTAGACATTGGGACAAATTGGTTCAGAAACTTGGACTTGTGACCAACTACAAATAGTGATGCTGGGACAGACTAGGCAAGGCACAATACACCTGTGGCGCTTGCTGACATCCATGGCTTGGAATTGAAGTTAACGGCGAACGTATGTGGTTACTGTAGAATCAGGCAAGCTGTTTCTGTGGACCTGGGAGAAGTTGCTAGGTGGGTCTAGACTAAAAGGCTATTAAAGGAAGTAGTGGAAGTATGTTCTCAAGGCACACAGGAACCTGTCTAATTGATTTAGAGACACATTATCCCCATAGAGGATGTTGCTAATGGCTTTACCAGGCACAATACGCTTATGGAATGAATGAATACATACAGTACACTTCAGCAAAGAATTTCCTTTCTCAATCCACTCTACTTAGTGAGTCTCATTTGCATGTTCATGTGCAAAACTCCTTTTATAAGACTCCAACTGTCCTCAGCAATTCTCAGAAATCTTGCTGCTTTCCTCGTATTGATACTAAGTTTGTGGTTTTTGCCCCTTTCCGGAGCAGTTACAATAATGGTTGGAAGAGAATCTTTTCTAAACGAGCCCTTCAGACACCACTCTCCAATACCTAAATTGCCAGGTGTTGAGGGGTTGGCCCAACAACATTGTAGTTGGACTGACAAAATATAATGAAATGGCAGCTGGCTGGGCTGGGCCATGCCAACATAGGGTTTAATATACAACCTCCTGCATTGGTGAATTATCTGAAGTACGAAACACATTAGAGTGGCACATCACGTGACTAGGAGCAGGGGCAGGTGACCATTTCGCGGGAGCGCAGGGCAGCACAATTTCGCAGGGCCCCCCGTTTGCCATAGCGCATGCACGGGGCTTCTTGAAGCACCAGGCCCAGGGCAGCCGCCCCACTCGCCCTGCCCTATATCCACCCCTGACTGGGAGACAAGCATGAATGCAGCTTCTTCCTTCCTTCCTCCTACCTAGAAGTGGATATGCTGCAGGAGAGCTTTAACACTCCATACAAAGCTTTGGGAGGGAAAGTGATCTTGTTGACAAGATGAGTTTCTAATCCCAGTTTAGCAAAATACTTAATGCTGTGTTAATGTGCAGGTTGGATTGACATGCAACTTGGCAGCAATTAACCTAGCTACTTGATGGCATAGTCTGGTTTTAAACAAAACTAGTGTAGGCTTAGTTTGAAGCCATGGGTGTGCTGACTCTTAGCCTGCAAATCCAGATGTCTTCAGGGCTCTTATTTACTGTGCTTTTTAAATTTGTGATTATCTAGTAAGTCTTATACTGTATTTCTACACAGGAAGGTTATTGTTGAGGAGAACTGCTGAGCATGAAGTCAACGTCCCTGTAAATATTCAGTTTAACAGTTTGAGCAGAGGAAAAAGGAAGGGACTCTCCTTGGTGTGGTCTTAATGCAAAACTCTGCTCTTGCTGTATATTAAATTTGCATTGTCGTAAGTAATCAAGATCCAATTTTTCATTACATATTTGAAGACTTTGCACATTTAAAGTGATAGAATAAGACTTAGGCTAGTGTCATCCTTCAAGATCCACTTTCCTGTAAATGGGAAAGGTTCTGTAAATACCACCATTGGCTATTAAAGGGGTTAGATGTCTTGTCTGCTTATAACTGCATTTCTGTCTAAGGAGTGGCATGTGCTAACCCATCTATTGGTAACTATTGCTCTCTGTACATTGCCATGAAGTTTTAGTTGTCAGTTGACAAACTGAAAAGAGCAGATACTTCAATGTTGCCTTTATTAAAACTGTGAATCTGGGTTTTTGCCTTTCTACAACTTAAAGACCATCTGATTTACACCTTTATAAGTTAGCTGGTGTAATCAAGTACTCAAAGCAATATTGCATCAAGAACTCTGGGGTGAAGTGAAGCAATGCAAGCAACTGGATTCTGGTATAAATGAACAATACAGGTTTGGATGGGAAGCAAACCGTTTATAAACACCTGAACACTGCAGAACAAGAGGAACTTGTGAGTTTCATGGGAAGGAATGCTAGGCTCTTTGGACCTGAGTTTATAACACACAGTGGGACAGAAATGAAGGGGGGGGGAGGGGAGAGGAGAGCATGACATGTCTAAATCGGTTCTTGGGTGTCTGAGGTGCTTTTTAAGAACCTAGGTTTGGAATTCAGTTTGCACAGACCTTTTGGAGTCTCTAATGTGTATTGTGCTTCTGATGTCTTCTGTGTGCCTGAGCTTTTCTGTCCTTCAGTTGTTTTGTAGGACTTACAGCAGAATGCAAAACGCCTGTGTTTAGTAATGAAGCTGACTCAACCTCTGCTGCAATATCTTTATCATGCTTCCACAAATTGTCCAAGAAAAAGACTTGCAGCTCTACTGCACAGCAAAGTTCAAGAAGTATTTGATGCAGTTTGTCTAATGCTTGTTCTTTCCCTGTTTGTTCTTCACCTGAAGAGTAACTTGATCCTGAACAAAATACACTAACCTAGTTTCTCTGAATCATGCTCTGTTGCTGGGGGACTTCTGTTCTGTACCCAGTTAATGATCTTGCTAAACCTTTTTGCTCCCTAGAGTAAAACTAGTCTTCAGTTAAAAACAGCTGCAGTCATGACTGCAGCTATGCATGGAAACAAAAAGCCAAGTGAATAAAAATTCAGCTCTCGGAATGCCTTAAAGCCCCAGCCTGTGGAGTCCTGTGACTATGAGTTGGCTGCAGGGAAGTCTGAAACCATGGCCAATGAGATGGCATTTACTGTAGTATGGCCTCTTTACTAGCTATTGTACAAAATAACCTTCCAGTTTGACCTAAATAACTGGTGGAGAAGGTAAGGCTCCAGGCTCAAAATTTGTGGCCAGCTTTCAGAATTCTGGAATGGTATCTCCTACCTTGACAGAGCACAAATTGGAACTGATGAGCTTTGCATGGCCAAGAAAACTTGCCATCTACCTTGTTGCAGTATGGTAAGTTGTGACAAACTGGTTACAGAAAATAATAAACATACTTGTTTCCCCACTTTAAGTTACTCTAAGCCAAACGAGAGACTCGAATGGAAGCCAGAACGCTATGCTTAGACTAGCACTAAAGTTATTGTAGACTGTTATTGCACCTGTTGAAGACGGTTACCCCCTTGGATGAACTTTGCCATTAAATTAAGCAATTACAAATCAGCTTATAGTTCAGATGTGTCTATTGTTTGAGACTTTAAAGTGGTGGCATACATTGTTTAGCTTGTGACACTTGCTAGCCTTTGGCAAGCTGCCACTTAATTAGATTAATCATAGGAATTTCATGCCACCATATTTCTAAGAGCCTAGACTGAAACTCAGACTTAGTCTAATCTTTATTGCTATCTGATAATATTTTCACTGAAATTGAGTACTTGTGCATCTGTAAAGTCTGCTGCAGAGTCAACCCAAAAGCAGGTTGCAAGCCTATTGTATAAGTCCATGTATAGCATGTTTAGCATGTTTGTCTATACTATGCTTGTTTCCTTGCTGTCTTCAGAAGTGGGCAGCCAGAGTAGAAGTTGCTGGCCAGGTGCCTACATGTGAAAGCAGAGCTGTCAGAGCAGCACAAAGGGACTCATGGTATGGAGGGGAATATCCAAGCAAGACCTAATTCAAGGGGAGGCCCAGCAAAAAATTTGAGAATCTGTAATCTAAATCATGGGTTTTTTGCTTGTCCAGTGACTGGTATACCAACATGGCTCTCTTGCAGAGACTACTCATGGGCTAGCTCTCTAGTATGTGTAGACTAATGCCATTAGGTAAACTTATAATGCCTATCTTACCACTATTTACATTGAAGCAGACCTGCATGTAGCCATCTGTAACTGAGAGATACAGATTAAACACTAATAGTTGAGGAGCCAATAGAAATCTTAAACTACATGATCTATGCTTCATTTAAATTCTACTCCTTGCTGGTGTTCTCTAGCCATGATTCCTACCACATAGGGCTATTGGTCACTTTGTATTGGATCAGTGGTTCTCTACTAGGGTTACATAGTCCTCTGGGGGTACATGGAAGGAGGGATCTTCCAGGTGGTACATCAACTCCTCCAGATATTTGCTTTATTTTACAGAAGGATACATACAATACAGTAGCAAAGTCAGTGGAAACAAACTTCATACAGACCAAATGAGAAAGTAAGCAATGTTTTGGCAATCCAGTAGTGTGCAGTGACACTTCAGTATTTGTTTGACTTTTTTGTAAATAAGTAGTCGAAATCAGGTGAAACTTGAGGGTCTACAAGACCAATCAAAATCCTGAATAGGGATGCAATAGTATAGCTATTAAGCATGACTTGAGCTTACTGGTTACTGAAAAGGTTGCACACTGGCTCTGGGCCCTGCTTCTGGAGAGCCAGTTGCTGCCCCACATTGCAGACTGTAGCAAAGGTTATACTGCAGAGTCTGCAGCACAGCTGGCTCCCTGGGAGTGGGGCTGGGAGTTGGCTCCTGGTGCGCACTGACTGCCAGCTCCACTTCTAGCCACTCTGCAGTGTAAAAGCTTATACTGCAGTGTAACTAAGATTTTCAGTGGTTACATGGCTTACTTAACCACTCTTAACATTTCTACTCCTGAAAGGGGTACAGTAGTCTGGCAAGGTCTAATCCTCATATTGGAATGATGTCCCCCAAGGGCCTCAGCCTCTTAACTAGTTGCATGCAAATCCCACTGAAGGCCATAAGATGGGCAACAAAGAAAGGCCAGAAAACTTATTCCAGTCAACACAGAATGGCAAACTCTAGTTACAGATGTAACCTAGTCTGCTGAGGGGCTTGTCTACATAAACCTGCAATTCAGAGTACAGGGGTGTGACTCTGTAAGCATAGCCTGTAAGGTACCTATTTTGGATTTATGTAATCCACTAGCTAACTTGCTCATGCTCATGAGGTCCAAATGTAGCTGTTAAAGTGCAACATGTTAGTGCATGTATGACCTGCAGGGGCATGTAGCTGTGCCTGAGGATTGTTCTTGGCTCTTTGTTGGGACATCCTGCATTGAGCCTCTGGCAGCACTTAGCCTCTCTTACTCTGCTCCAGCCACTTAAGGTACTGATGCTTTGCCAAGTGCCCCATCACTTAGAACAAGAGCTCTTGGATCACTGGCTCACTCCTGTTAAAAATGCCCCACCTGTAAACTTCAGTTACTTAGCAATTTCCCAGTCATCTACATACCTCCACAGCAGACTTTCTGAACAATTGTTCATAATTGGGTACAATTCTTGCTGGGATTGTATAGTGACCGCAAAATGCCACATTTGACTGCAATAGCCATGAGAAACCTTATTCAAGTATCTTAAGAGTCAATTGAATGCAAATGTCTCTACTGTGGGATTGTAACGTCTCTAGGGAGAGATTGGACTAATCTAAATCCAGGGAACTGTCCTAGATTTACAAGGACTCTTATGCTAGACAAGAATGAACTTCTGGGACAAATGAAGTTATGGGTTTCTCAGACACTAGAGCGGGGGTGTACGCAAAAAACCTTTGCATTTGCTTAACTGGAGAGATGCATTTTGTAGCTTTTAGACCTCCTTTCTGCTCAGGGTGATCACTGTTGCATGGAGACTAGATCTGAGGCCAAAACAGTATAAAGTAATGACTCATTCATGCATATACATGTTGTGAGCCAACAGCTATTGTGACCAAAGGAAAACCATTTGGGGGAAAGACTGACCAGAGCCATTGTTGCAGTTTGTTTCTTTGGTAAATTGATTCGCATCTATGGAGGTTTTTTGTGGAAATCTCTTCCCTGTAGTAGTTTCACTTTAATATGCTTGCTGAGAGTGCTGTATGGTAACTATGGGCAATTACAGTGCTATTCTGCTCAGAGGCTACAAACAAAGCAGGCCAGCTAGGGCGTGAAACTTGTGGGGAATTCAGGATAGCCAGGGAGCTGTGAGGCCTGGAAATACCCTGATCAGGAGGGGGTGAGGGAGAGACACTGGCTTCTCTTTACCAGAAATGACAGCTTCTGTACTTGAGGCCTAGAAGTGATGCTATTGCTGGGCCACTGGAGTGAAGATACAGATGTAACTGTCCTGAGCTGTGAAGTGTATTTCTGAGCTTTGATTTGATGAGCATCTCATGGCACACAAGTGACACATGCAGCTGCTAACATGTGCAGTCATCTCAAATGTATGAGGCCACATGCTCCTTTTAAGTGAACAATGCAACACTCCTGAGAGTCAATGATCTGAAAAGGCACATTCAAGTTGCTTGGAATAATAGGACCAAACAACCTTCAGAGTCTCAGGTTAAGACTCAGAGGGGTAACAGTGTTAGTCTGTAACTGGGGGCAGGGAAACAACCTTTAAACAATGAATAGTTCTTTGAGAGATGTCCCCATGGGCACTTCACATTAGTTTGGTGTGCTGCCACCAAGCCTCAGCAGAGATTTGATAGCAGTGTCCCTGGGGTTCTGTAGCACCTTAAAGAGGGTTGGGCCCAGAAGCTCATGATACCATCGACATTTGTATTGGTCTCTAAGGTGCTGCAGAACTATTTGTTGTGTTTTAAGATTGGTCATCCTCAGTGCTGGTGCTTTGGTGTTGGATATCTCGGAGTTGTGGCAATTCTGTTTGCAGGCTGAGGAGGACAAATGAGTTGGGTCTTCCTTGACCCTGGGGTTAGGGAGCTTGCCAGTTGTCATGCATGAGATGAATATACAGGGGTTGGGAAATAGCTAATGGGATACAAGCCTGTCTTCTAAGGATGGACAGACATCAGGCTTACTGCCAGAGGGGGCTTCTTTGTGTTCTGGGCTGGTCCTAGGGACACTGCTCTCTTCCCTTCTGCTGAAATGGTTCTCTTATTCGAAGCCATCTTGTTCTCCTGTGGCTTTCCTGCAACACTCCATTCAAGCTCATGTTGTATCTGGTGTGCTCCTATTGTGACAGCCAAAAGCTAAGCTGACCATTTTGCTGGAGGGCTATGCTGCTCAGTAACTTACTCAAACTGTCAGTGGGAAATGAATAAGGATGCCAAAAGCTTGAAGTACTTTTAACTAGGCTTACATGTCTTGTGCTTGGCCAGCTGGCTGAATATGGTGGATTCTTTCAATTTGGCAGTCCCTAACAATGGATTAGTCTAATCATTAGACAGTTGGGTCTCCAGCATTGAAACATAATGCTGCTTTATATGCTCCCTTTATTAGGCATATTCTGGTACAAACAGCAGTTAAATCCTTTCTGAAACTTGTTTAAGTGTCTTCTGTGGCGCTTCTTTCTGCGCAGAACTGCAAGTGAGCCACTTGTGCTGTCATAGCCCATAATAATCTGTCAGCAAGCTGAAAACACAGGGTTGTTACTTGTTGGCGGCTAGTGGGAATGTGCATTAAAGCACTACAGTACAATTGCATGGCCATCTTGAAATAAAAGCTAAAGCGACAATGGTATGCAACCTGACAGACTAAGATCTAGAAAGACTTGGCTTAGAGGGATTAATTAAAGCAACACAAATGGATAATGTCCTGGATTTGGAAATGTGCTTAATAGGCAAAGGAGAAGGTAAGCTTGTGTGCCCTGGTTCAGACTGGCTGGCTGCTGGCGTGGTTCTGGGTGCTGTGAGCACTCGGGGTACCAGGGTCCTTGTCCAGCCCCAGGGATCAGGTGGCTGGGCAGCACAATCCTGGAATTCTAGCGCAGAGAGCAAGAAAGCAAGTGTCAGTGTCTTTATCAGCACACAGGGAAACCAGACCAGTTGGGGCTGTGACTGCACCCCATCACAGTAGTGCAGTGGTTCTTAAACTTTTTGGCCCATGGCCCACCTGGTTTAATGCAAACCTTTCTGCAGACCACCAGTTGCTAATGGAAACTTGCTGTTAATTACATAATGATGCCAGAGCCATTTTGCTAGGGCAGCAGCTAGGGAAAGTGGTTTAATTGAACCAGTAAAAAAGGAAATATTTAAATCATTAAACAGATTAAGCACTTCCTCATGTTTATCAAACTCACTTTACATAAAGTAAATATTAATTTGTCCAACACAAGGTTTGTGTTGTCTTTATTTATAGCAATGGTGTGGAACCTGTTTTGGGTCAGCCACTGACCTACAGAACATTTGGCTGGGGACCACACAAGTAAGAAGCAATCAAAACCCTTCCAAAAAAAAAACCACCCGAAAAAAAACCCAACCCTCATAGATGTGGCACCCTGCTGAGACATTTTACTCCTCTGGCAGTACAGCCTCACAGGGTGAGGGACAGGGAGGACTGAGTTTCAGGGCTTCCCGTAGGCCAGATTTGCTCATCTGGGGTTCTGGGATTATTGGATTTTTATGGATAACTCTATGCTCTGGGGTGCGGACAAAAATGAGGGGTTCAGTGTGTGGGCTGCTGAATGGGATAGGGATGGGGTATATGATCTAGGAGGGAGGTCGGGTGCGTGAGGGTGCGAGGTCTGAATGGAACATAGGGTGCAGCATCAGATTGGGAGTAGAGTGTCTGGTGGGAGGGAGGGGGCAAGCACAAGGGAAGGTGCAGTGTGTGTGCACCTGGGAGGGAGGGTGTAGGAGCAAGGGTGGGTGTAGGAATGGACTGGGGGTGTGGGGGGGGAGGAGGGGAGGTATAGTGCAGGTGCTGGACATGAGGAGAAGGGGGCCACTTACCTACCCTCACACCTATGCTGCTCCCAGGTATGTTGCTCCTGTTGGCTGGATGCCTCCACGCAGTGTCTATACTGCTGTTCCCCCAGTGAGGCCAGGGAAGCAGCAGTATGTGGAGCTGCTTCTGGCTCCACTTCTTAGCCTCCCCCATGTGGGTCTTGTGGGGACGTTAAGAGATTTCTTCTGCCTCCCTCCCCCCACCCCCCAGGAAGTGAATGCCAGTGTGGGTTCCCTGCTATGTGGAGGGAGGGAGGAAATGAGGGCTGAGCTTGAGCCAAGGACCACATGGAAGGCAGCCACGTACCACTAGTGGCTCACAGACCACAGTTTGAGACCCATTGCAGTAGTGTCTTACCATAACGGCATGAGCCCTTGTGCTGGGCTCCCCCTCCCGGGTGAGACAATAAGACCCCTATAAGGATACATCTACACTGCAATGCTCTTTCAGAATACTGGAGTATCCAGAAATAGCTATCCCGCGTCTTCACAGCAAGCCCATTATTTCAGGCTTGCTATTCTGATGTCCCTGTAAACCTCATTCTACGGGGAGTAAGGGACATTTCGAAATAAGATACACAATTTGAGCTATGCAAATTGCACGTCTTATTTTGCATTACGGTGCAGTATAGACAAAATTTAAAATGTCTTTCACCTCTATAGTAGGCAAGAGGGAACATATCCATTGTTCCTAGATGGGAATACTCCTGTGTCAAGCCTTGCTGCTTGCTTGACTTTAGCTGTGGTAGAGCACTCTTTCTTATGTCCTCTTCCGCACGTATCTTAGTTGTTGAAGTCTGATTAGGGTTTCTGGGACATCTTGGCCTGAAATTAGCCTGGGTTGGGGGGAGGGAGAAGCTGAACATTCAAGTCCTGCTAAATTTGAGTTAATTATCTGTCTCTGGCCATGTTGCTGGTATTTGTATTGCATGCAGTTGAGACTGGAAAAACTGGTCAAGACTGCTAAATACAGATGAGCTAAACTCTCATGTTAACAAGTAGCAGTATTGAGCTTTGACATTTGTGCTGGTTACTTGTACTAAAGTTGGATGGGCAATTTTAAAAACTAACTTCCATATTTTCAAGAATGTCCCCTTTTGGATCAATACTATTGAACCGTTAATTGGTGAATGAGAAGAGGCTAGTACGGCTTTGTCTAAGCCTTTTAAAATTGGCTTCAAGGGCAGCTGTAGCAGCACTTTCAGTTGAAAATGTGGCCATGCCATGGGGGTGGGGGGAAGCTGTCGCAGTGCTCTATGTAAACCCACTCCCAGTCTCCAGCACTGTAGCCTGACTCACCACCTTCCTGTGGGAGACCTACAAACGGAGCCAACTGTCCAGTGTACAAGTAAAATTGGATATCGTCCTCCAATGTAATCTTGGTGCTAAGGCTACAAATCATTCACTGAGGTCATGAAACCTGATTTCAAGTGGTCTGACTTCAGCCCACAGTATCTGCGTGTGGTAGGGGTCCCTCCACAGCTGCCTAGCTGCTGCAGATAGTGTGTGTACTCTGCAGCTGAACTTTCCATTTTCTCACTAATATTTTAAGTCAGACCGGTCATAGGCTTCCATAAATGTCCTTTATTGCCTGTGACGTGTCTGACTTTGTCATTAATATTTTTAGTAAATCTTAGTCTTAACAGTAGTTAAAGTAGATGAGACTGAATTGAGTACCTAGTACTTATGTTTAGGGAGGGGAGAGATTTGGGACACCTGATACTCTGAACTTGCTAATGCAGTTTTCATGCTATTTAAAAGTCATGTGGCTTTGCTTTGGTTAGGGTAATCTATAGTAGACTGCTTTCTGTTGTGACAGAATAAGTTAGCTTGGCATAGAAGTGGTCAAGTGACTGAACAAATGTAGTTGATAAAAGGATATCCTCTTTTTTCCTCTGATCTGCTCCTGATAATTTGTTGTGTTCATATCAGACCCTTTCTTCCAGATCGGTGTCTTTTGAATTCTCTGTTCTGTTGTCTCTGTATATTAAGCTGCTTTCTCAAAACAAGACTTCAGAAGCTGCATTCTTTAAATTGCCCTTTGTTTTTGCCAAGGACTGTTGCTAAGGTACACTCAAGGAAATGCTGGGGATCAAGCATTACGGGAAGCTGATTCAGGCCACTAAACTATTGCTCACTGCAGTCAGTGATCCCTCTTAAATGTCTTTAGATTTGCAGTTGTGCCATAACAGCAAAATATAGAAACTTTTTTGTGGTGGTCATAAGCTTGGTGAAAACAACCTTGTCATATGTAAGCAGTATTTTATATATACAAGATGACTACAGTGTGAATTATCTTGCTGATTTACCCTCATGGTAATGCTGCATGGCTTTTTCTGACTCAAACTTAATTATTGCTTTTTTCTGGTTGTCCTAATTAGAACATAATCATGGCTTTGCCTATTCTCTGCTTCAAGGGTAACTGTAAAATGCCAATGGCCAGTACAAATTCGGAAATGGAAGCACTGAGAAACTTCTTAGTGATGTGTTAACCAGCAACCTAGTTGTAATGAAATTCAGAATGTCCCATATATTGGGTAATAACAAAGAGCAGCAGTGCAAAATACCAAATGAGGAAGCATGATAGGAGTTTGCAATATAGTCATCTGCTTCGACTTTTGTAAAGATGCTCTATTCACTTTTCCTAATCTCAGAGTATGTTCTGAGTGAGTTTCCAAGACACCATGATCTTCTCCCACTTAGAGGCTTTTATATGTCCCTTGAGACAGATACATGAGAACCACATGTTCCTGCAATATAAAGCTTAGACTTGAAATCTGACTGGGTATTTTAAAAGGATAGCTGCCAGACATACTCTGTAGTATTGCAGGGATCCACGACACTTGTTTGAGCTTCAGCTAAAAAATTAGAATGTTTCTGTAAGTAATCTTAGCAATTGCAGACAGTTGAGGGGCAGGTACTGAGTTGTCCTGTGACACATTAAAACGGAAACATATTGCAAGTGGTGTTCTCAGTGTATTAAATTTCATAAGTTGACTACAAATTTATACACTTGGTTTTGATATTTGGCTCTTCTGCAGAAACCAAGGACTAGATCCCTTGTTATCAACCAGGGGCAGATTTACCACTGGGGATACAGAGGTCTTCAGGGACACATTGACTCATCTAGATATTTTCTTGGCTTTATAATAGGCCGCATAAAAAGCATTAGCCAAGTCGGTACAAACTGTCATAAATGACTTGTTTATACTGTTCTGTAGATGATACGCTAAAGAGCAGTATTTATATTCCAATCAACTTATCTCATGGTAAAAGATGAAGCAATTTCTCAATGTGGTGCGGCTCTTACAAAAAAAAGTAAGCAAGTTCAAGTGAGGTGGCACTTGGGGCATGCAAGGCAGATACCGTAGTCTGGAAAGGCTGAGAACCCCAGACTAGATTAACAAAACAGGAGGCCTCCCATTTGTCCTCTTACCCAGTAGGACCCAGATTCAGAACTCCTTAAGCTTGCTGCGGAGAAAAGATTTGAACTGAGTCTTGTGTTGCATCAGAGTGCCCTAGGTGCTGATCTATGGGATATTTTAGTATGAGTGTTTCTCAAGGTCTCCTGTCAAAGCTGTTCCATTTAAAATATATTTAATAGTTATTGGAGCAGGCGCTTGAGTACAAATAGCCCAAGTCCCTTAACCAGTCACTTGTTTTCTTGTTTAATAATAGCCTTTGGACCAGAGAATGAGTCTCTGATTTGCCAAAAACTTCAATTCGGCTGTAAACAGCACCCTTAGTATTCCCAATAAACCAAGAATCCATTAATAGATAAGCTATCACATGGGGGCATCAGGTATGACAAATTAAAGCCATTTACTGCCACACATCAGGATTATAAAACCGAAGTGTCCCTCTTTGTAAGCACAATAGTCTCTTGGCTTGAAACCTGGTGTCCTGACATAGAAGGGGGTGTGTTTTTGGGAGGAAGAGAGAAACTAACTGTTCTGAAGAATTTAAAGCCTTGTCAAGAAGTAGCCTCTGTCACCAAGCACTCAGTTTCCGCTTCCAGTTGTAGTTGAGGCTAGCACTGAGTATTCAACATGTGCAGAACTGGGTTCCAATACTCTTAAGACAGACTTGGCCAGGGATATCAACTGTTGAAAGTTCAAGGCAACTTGACAGGGGTGTGGAAAATTTGCCTCCTATTTCCTAAGGCTTTGACAATCTTCCTTAATGACCGTGCAGTCCCTGGAGTACACTCACCAGTGTGATGTGGGGATCAACTGGAAGTTGGGAATGCTTGCTTGCTATAGCTGTGGGAGTCTCCAGTACCTGTGTAGCACTGCCCCTCTGCAGGGAGTAGTTGCTCCTTTCTTCTAACAAATAGAGCTCGAAGCCTTGTGTTCAGCTGCCTGCTAGCTTTGCTTCAAGGAGCATTGCCACTCAAAATCGATGCCGGCTTCGCCACAGGCTCCTACAGAAGTATTTCCTGGCTGGGCCATCCAGAGTACAGAGGATGCTCTTTGACTCAGTTGTCTGCCTTCTGGATGTAAAGTTGGTCCTAGATATAACTAACCCACACCATACATTCTGTGCAGCTCTGAGGGGAGGCATGCTGCGCTCCAGGCAGCGCAAAGGGCTGGCAGCCTGTCCAAGGCCCTGCCTGTACTGACTGGGGCTGGCTGCTCCCCTGGGAATGGGGGATATTCTAAAGCCATAAATACCTTGCAGAACTTGCTGCCCAAAGAACTGAGACTAAAAGCTTGGGAGTCAGTTTGTCACTCACATAGAATAAGACTATCTGTTAATATGTGCACCAGGTCATAAGAACCTTCTTACTTAAGGATTGTTGCTCACCCTTCTGAGCAGGCTGTTCCTGCACTGCCTTCAGCAGGGTGTTTTGCTTCTCCTTGAAGCAGCAGATACTGGCCAAAGGATCATAGGGGGTTTCTGGACAAACTGAATCAATCTATTGATCTGCTTAATAAGGGTTAACCAAGCTTGTCTCCTGTCTTGCAGATAGCAAAGCAATTGTTGATGGGAACTTAAAACTGATCCTGGGCCTAGTATGGACCCTTATCCTGCACTATTCCATCTCCATGCCAGTATGGGAAGATGAAGGCGATGACGATGCCAAGAAACAGACTCCTAAGCAAAGACTACTGGGATGGATTCAGAACAAAATTCCATACTTGCCAATCACAAACTTCAATCAAAACTGGCAGGATGGCAAAGCATTGGGTGCCCTGGTCGATAGCTGTGCTCCAGGTAAGATCTCTTTGTAGACCGTTGTCTTTCCTGTCTCGTTCTGTGTGGCAGCACTGATTCATACTAAGATGACATAACTAATGCTTCTTTAGATGAAGCCGTGGGGCTGATTTGATTCAAGTGCTATGAAACAGTAGTCATGGAAGTCAGCTATAAATGACTGGTCTGAAGGTTAAGAGCATATAGGGAAATATCAGCATAAAACTGCAAATGATGTAGCTGTTGTAGTAAGCCAAACTAGAGTTCTCTGTTCTAACTTAAGGTACCGGATTAGCACAAGGGGGTGGAGTGAATATTGGCTCACAAACTGAAAGAACTTGTTTGGCCAAACGTGGGAACATCTTTCAGCTTGGGAAAGAAGAGGCTCTCCATGAAGGCTTTTAAAACAGGAATTCAGGAAGTTGTGCGCAATTTCTTAAATCTCAGCACCTTTGTATTTTCTCTAATTTATCAAGAAATATGACTGAGGGGGAGGCAGAGCAGCACAAGTATCTCTTGCTGTGAAATGATGGCATTATGGATGCTGTTTGAGCTAAGCTCGTGTAATTCTGGCTATGCACCATTAGGAGTGAGTGTCTTCCAAGTCTAAACTTAAGTCAGCTCTGCACAAGGTTCCACAGAACATTAGGACTCCACTAGATCATTGGCTTTCTTAAACTTAAAACAATTTGTAAGATGCCTTAGTCCTCAGCCTAAATCCAAAACCTCCCAATCAAATGGCTCTCGAAAAAATCTAACCCTGCTTCAATGAGCTGAGTGCAAGACTGTTTCCTGATAGTCCTCTCAGTTTAGAGGATAATCACCAAAAACTTCACTATCCTGCAGTGTACAGCTTTGGCAATGAGTGACAATCTCATGCCATCATCCTTGGAAGCGTGGTGGTGCATCCATTGAAAGTGTAGTTCTAGAACTGAGGAAACAAACCTTCTTAATCTGAAAGCAAAACTTTCACTCTGAGACTTCTGGTGATCTTCCTGAAGAGCCAGCTGCTTTCTAGACTGTGAAAATAGTCATATAGACAGACTTGGAAAGTTGCTACCAGGAATAAGCAGTGTTGCATGTGGCTGGCCGCATAAAACCACCTCTTGCAAATTGTCAATGCTAATGTTATGCATGTGTAACTGGATTATTTTTAGGTCTCTGCCCTGACTGGGAGACCTGGGACCCTAAGAAACCAGTTGACAATGCTCGTGAAGCCATGCAGCAAGCAGATGACTGGTTGGGTGTACCGCAGGTAAGGCAGATTGAAAGCAAACACATCCAGAGCAGAGAGGGCACTTTTTGAACACTAAATGCTTGAACTGAGTCTGTGTTCTCACTAACTTAGTTCTGACAGCCAAATCCTGTTGAACTTTTATGTGAGATTTCTCTTCAATACTACCCGTACACAAGTCTTTAGTGTGCAGAGCTACAGATCTGCAGCCTGTCTTCAGTAACTTCAGTCTTTGTTGTGATTGAGGGCTTGCCTATACTTACAGCTACTGCAGTGCTTATTGCTTTCCCAGGAGGATAATTCTAGTCTCTGGCTTGGAAGTAATGCACTTTTTTTGAATTCCTTAGTTATTGAAGCTAACAGGCGAACATTGGTGGCTTCCATCCTTGTTTCCCTAAAACTACATAAGTAGATTATAGCTTTATAAACTTCCTATTGAAGACTTCTTTGCTACTAACTCAACCCATGATACTACATTAAATATTACTTTCAAACTGGTTTTTGTATTGTAAATCTTTCCAGCAGCTCTGTAGAAACTTCCATATAGGGGAATGATTGACATGTATAGAATTCCCAAGTACCTGTTATGCTCTTGGGAGTCTGATAAATGGCGATAGACTAACTACATGGATCAAACACTCTAATCTTTTTATCTTCCAGGTGATTACTCCTGAAGAAATTATTCACCCTAGTGTGGATGAACACTCTGTAATGACTTACCTGTCACAGTTTCCCAAAGCCAAGCTCAAACCAGGAGCTCCTTTAAAGCCCAAGCTGAATCCAAAGAAAGCTAGAGCCTATGGCAGAGGTAAGGAATAACACTTGGCAATGCAGGGTATTAGGTTGACATATCAAACTAGTTGCTACTTGTTGCCTACGGTAAGTCTGGAGTTCATGCTAGACTTGTGTACTTCTAATGTGTACCCCAGAAGCAGTCCTGTTTTCTCCCAAACCTTCTGAACATGTTTGGCAAGCCTACTGCCTTGCACTTGTATAACATCTATCATCCCACTGTTTCCAGTGGTGAGATGAGACCCTTTTTTGAGACTTGCAGGATCATGGTGTCAAAACAATACTCATGCAGACAGAGTGGTGCACACTTTTATGACTGATCATATGGCATGCACTTAAAAAAACCAAGTGTGCAGCCAAGAAGTAGGTAAAACATTAATGAGTGTATTCAGTTTCTGGCCTTAGACTTGCTATCTCAGGGGAGGAGATAATAAGAACATAAGAACGGCAGTACTGGGTCAGACCAAAGGTCCTTCTAGCCCATTATCTTGTCTACTGACAGTGGCCATCACCAGGTGCCCCAGAGAGGGTGGACCAAAGACAATGATCAAGCGATTTGTCTCCTGCCATCTCTCTCCAGCCTCTGACAAACAGAGGCCAGGGACACCATTTTATCCCCTGGCTAATAGCCTTTTATGGACCTAACCTCCATGAAATTATCTAGCTTCTCTTTAAACTCTATTATAGTCCTAGCCTTCACAGCCTCCTCTGGCAAGGAGTTCCACAGGTTGACTACACGCTGTGTGAAGAAGAACTTTCTTTTATTAGTTTTAAACCTGCTACCCATTAATTTCATTTGGTGTCCTCTAGTTCTTCTATTTAGGGAACTAATAAATAACTTTTCTTTATCGGCCCTCTCCACACCACTCGATTTTATAGACCTCTATCATATCCCCCCTCAGTCTCCTTTTTTCTAAACTGAAAAGTTCCAGTCGCTTTAACCTCTCCTCATATGGGACCTGTTCCAAACCCCTAATCATTTTAGTTGCCCTTTTCTGAACCCTTTCCAAGGCCAAAATATCTTTTTTGAGGTGAGGAGACCACATCTGTACACAGTATTCCAGATGTGGACGTACCATAGTTTTATACAGGGGCAGTAAGATATTCTGGGTCTTATTTTCTATCCCTTTCCTAATAATTCGTAGCATCCTATTTGCCTTTTTGACCGCCGCTGCACACTGTGTGGAAGTTTTCAGAGAACTGTCCACGATAACTCCCAAGATCTCTTTCCTGATTTGTCGTAGACAAATTTGCCCCCATCATACTGTACATATAGTTGGGGTTATTTTTCCCAATGTGCATTACTTTACACTTATCCACATTAAATTTCATTTGCCATTTTGTTGCCCAATCACTGAGTTTGGTGAGATCTTCTTGGAGTCCCTCACAGTCTGCTTCTGTCTTGACTATCCTAAACTGTTTAGTATCATCTGCAAACTTTACTACCTCACTGCTTATTCATAAATCATCTGGAGAAAGGAGTAAGTTGAAAAGGATTGGTCCCAGGACTGACCCTTGAGGGACACCACTAGTTACCCCTCTCCAATCTGAAAATTTACCATTTATTCCTACCCTTTGTTTCCTGTCTTTTAACCAGTTCTCAATCCAAGAAAGGACCTTCCCTCTTATCCCATGGCCATGTAACTTACACAAGAGCCTTTGGTGAGGGACCTTGTCAAAGGCTTTCTGAAAATCCCTATCTACTGGATCCCCCTTATCCGCATGCTTGTTAACCCCTTCAAAGAACTCTTAATAGATTAGTAAGACAGGATTTCCCTTTACAGAAACCATGTTGACTTTTGTCCAACAAATTATGTTCTTCTACATGCTTCAGTTTTATTCTTTACTATTGTTTCGACTAATTTGCCCGATACTGAAGTTAGACTTGCCGATCTGTAACTGCTAGGATCGCCTCTATAGCCCTTTTTAAATATTGGTGTCACGTTGGCTACCTTCCAGTCATTAGGTATGGAAGCCGATTTTAAAGCATAGGTTACAAACTACAGATAATAGCTTAGCAATTTCCCATTTGAGTTCTTTTTAGAACCCTTGGATGAATGCCATCCAGTCCCGGAGATTTGTTAACATTAAGTTTTTCTATTTGTTCCAAAACCTCCTAACGACACTTCAATCGGGGACAGTTCCTCAGATTCACCAATACATGACACCAGAGGTAATCATCAATACATGACACCAGAACCATTTTAGTGAAACTTATACTGTAGATAAATAATTTGGAATTTCAGTAACTTCATAGTTGTCCCCTAGAACAGACAAACTACTTAACAGGAAACAACGTAAGACTACTGTTGCAACTATGCATTGTTGTGTAACACATTCATTCTCTGAAAACGGGGACAGTGAGTGGTGAGACAAGCCATGTGGGCTTTCAGGCAAGAGACCTGTTCTATTGGATTAGGGTAACTGGCTGGTAACAGTCCAATCTTAAACTTGATCGTGGGAGATTTGGCTTTGAAAACAAGTCCAACAGAACATTTAAGAGCAAAATGCGAAGGGATCTCTTCTGACTGCCATGTGCGTTCATGACAAACATGTCCAGCATAGAAAATGGGAACAGCTGTGTACACTATGCTATCAGATGGGTTACCTTATTGTATAGCAATTGTACAAAGCTCTCTTCACTGCAGGGACCACTCTCAATTGTCATGAAAACATGGCTAATGTTCTTTTGTGTAGTAACTTATAGGCAAAATAGGGCCTATTAGAGGCAGCATGATCTGGAGAGCTAAAAGGACAGGAACTAAGTTCTACCTTCAAGTGGCTCTATCTCCTCTTTTCCCTGACCATTGGGAAGGGGAAACACCCTGAGATTCTGCATTGGTGCTTGTACAGTGCCTCGAACAAACAGCTTATGTGCAAAACATGCTTTTTGGTCTAAATGTGACTTTAATGCATTCAACACCTTATGTGTTAATAGAAACATCCTCTTGTTACTGGTATGCTTCTCCGAAGATAAAGATGCTCAAACTTAGCTATTCACAACCACTCTTTGGCTACACTGTCAGACACTGCATCCATTTGTTCTAATAATTACAAAAGGTTGGAGAAACCAGTTTCTTAGTAAAACTAGAGGCACAGTCTCATGAGAAGCAATTGCTTCATGTGTGCTTGGCAATGCAAAGAACTAGCAACTGACCCATTTAACAGCATGATAGGTGTAATATAGCTCAAGGCAAAGTGTAAAAAATGAGGTAACTAAGTTGCCATAAATACATTCTGTGTCATGTCTTTCTCTAAGATAACTATAGATTTTTGTTTGTTTGGGAAAAGTTTTAGCATGACTTTAACTCCACTGAGTCTTGCAGGACACAGACCTTAGTTTAAACTAGTGCTCGTGTATACTAAGTTGTGTAAGCTAAGTTTTGGCAAGATGTTTTGAATGACTTGCATGGGTGAAATTCAGAAGAGATGTAGATGTTCACAAGCAGAATATCAAACCATAGTATCAGTTTCATATAGGAAAGAAGAATGCCTAGTAAAACTACAAACTAAACTTTTGGTCCCAGTAATTAATACTGTCTAGGTCAATAATTTAACAAATACCAAGCTGCTGTTCAGAACTTATCTACTACTTCAATCACTAATATATTAGCATTGCTTTTGGCTTCTCTGAAATACTTGGAACATCCCCATTTCTATGGTCTGTGGGAAACTTGAATAAAATGGTTATAACTAGAATGAAACCATCCTTGTTGCCCTGTTAAAGAAGGTAAGGGTATGACTCTGAACGGGAAGGTAGGTCAGACAGTTAGTAACTTGATGGCTCTTCTAAATAGTCTTGCCATATTCTGACGGTATGCTTGTGGCAGAGCTCAAGCTGTACCCGCTGGGTCCTGTGCTTCCTGGTGGATTTTTAGTATGCTTCAGAGGCTGACAGCAGACACCCCCCCCCCCCCCTTGTTTGAGGCAAGAGTTCCCTGCTTAATGAGCCATTTTCATGCTAGGCAAGTCACTAGCTTGGGGTGGGCCCACTGGGTGTGGAGAGGGTTTAAGGAGCCCAGTGCCACCCAGCCCAAGGCCCAACGTAGCAGCTATTAGTGGGGCTCTTGCACTTATCCCCACAGAATAGCAGCCTCTCCCTGGGCCATTTTCCCCCAACCACTCCCACAGTACCTTCTCCCTGGCACCTTGGAGAGAACCTCTCCTGCTTACAACGTAGTTTGCCTCCGCACTGCACGCCCTCTTCTCCTTCTGCCACTGTACCTGAGGGGAAGCCTCTTCTAGTGGACCAGCAGGCCCTAACTGATTTTAGGTGTTCCATTAGCCAGCTGCTGCTGTGTAGGCCAGCTCATAAGTCTCAGGTGTCTGCCTGTTTTGGCTGCTGAGCAGCAATCTCGGGCAGCCTATGCAGGGAACAGAAAACCAATCAGTGTACCTGCTCACCACCAAACGAACTCCTGCAGCCTAATGCCTGCAGTTATTCAGGAGGCAGTCAGGATTTACTGCCGAGGTGTCCTTGCAGGTCTCTGGCTCAGTTGTGTGTATGCTCAGTGATGTGTGAGTGTCAAATTGTTCACTTGGTCTTCACAGCAGACCCCAAGAGAGCTCCCAAAGACCACAAACCAGATTAGGATTGAAGGTGCCAGGCCAGGTTTGTTAAATGAAGTGCAGTAATAGTTGTGAGTAGACTCTACTGAACCACTAGGCATATGTACCCCGTAACAATGGAATGACTCAATCGGTGGAAAATTTCCACTGCCCCCTAGGTTATCCAAAGACTGTCCCCACAAGACACCACTTTATACCTGTAGGGTCTAAATAGACATGATGAAAATGATGAAAAGAGATGATCTAATCAAACCACGAGGTACAGGGTGTTGGATGGTAACCTGACATATCAGCAGTGATGCACCCTTTCTCGAACCTGGGTCTGTCTCTGAGGAGTGGGTTTCAAGGTCTCTTTTAATGAGCTGTGCTTTCAACTTATGACCAGTACCAATTATTGTTCTGTGGTTGGTACCCAGCACCAATTAGTGTTTTGCACTCTGTCCTGTTTGGGCCAAGTTCTGTGAGCAGAGCCTAGCCTCTTGCGCACAGCTCTAGCTTGGCTCTGTTAGCCATGTTTTCTCTCTTGTTAGCTAGGCCTCAGACTGGGCCTGTGCTGCATGGGCTTACGTTTTAGACCTTAATCTTACTACACTGCCTTTGGTCTGCCACAGATAGCTTTTGAGACTTAAAGTCAAGTGGCATGCAGAATTTCTGACTTCATTCTGGGATAAGCCTGCTGTGAGTTTGTTAACCTTTAAAACACCTAAAAGTGCCTGTATTGTAGGAACTGAAGGGTGTGAAACTGAGATCCTGAACAGACTTTATGGAATTCAACTTATGTTAATTCCATAAAGTTAAAATTGGTAATTCAAATTCAATACCTTTTTGGGATGCATTGTATTTATAATGTGGCAGCATCTACATCATCCCTGCTCGAAAAGGTAATGCTAATGAATTTATCAACTTTTGAAGCCACTCCCACTGGAGAAATGCATAGACTAGTTCACACTGGATTTTTCCACAGACCATGATATAAGACTTCTGGATAGAAGCCCGAGTTTTATACTAACTCAGATGCTGCATCCTGATCTGGTGAACAGACAGGCGTCTCTTGGGACTCAGAGTGCCCAAATTTTTACAGCAGGATCGGAGTGATGGAGTGCTTATTCTGAACTGAAATTGTGATGAATGGGTGATCACAAGGAATTTCCCTTGGATGAGGGATTGAAGGACTTACCCTGCTAGGATCCATGTTAGGATTGGATCGCCCGATAAGCTTGTTAGCATTGATGTAGATTTTCCACTGTTAAATGTTTCAAAAATATTGTACTGTAAGAATAAGGCTTGCTTAGACTTATGGAATTATCTGACAATCGCTCACTAGACAGTCTCTGAAAAGACAGGAAGCGGGCTCCTTGGGCAACCTATCCATGCTGGCAAATAACCAGTAAAGGTTGGGAATAATGAAGACTGGGAATACCTCTGTCAGAAGCAGGAGAGGTGCAGGTCTTCAGTTAAGGAACTGAAAGTCTTAAGTGGGTGCCCTTACTGGACTACTGAGGGGAAAAGACAGAGCAGCTACTCTGAGCTGTGACACTAGGTATGTATGATGTCACTAGTCTTTCAGTAAACAAGTAGGCCTGGGAAACGTTTGGGGATTGTAGTATTTCACTGCTACATCAGAACTTGTACTAGGTGGCTTCTATGCATGTCATGAGCAACCTCTTAGTTTTGAAACTAGTCAATTGTGCCACTTTTGTGTTCTATCCTCTTAACAGGTATTGAGCCTCATGGAAACATGGTGAAGCAACTGGCCATCTTTACTGTAGACACTATCAGTGCTGGGCAAGGAGATGTAATGGTCTTCATAGAAGATCCAGAGGGGAACAGAGAAGAGGTCTGTATGCTAAACCTATTTTGCATGAAGTGAGGGTTAGGGAAGAGTCTAGTTTAGATCATTACTACACTGATATGCAGTAGTTAGTAAACTGTATTTAAAGCACAATGCTTGGGTAGAAAATTAATGGTAATTCCAAAAAAAGGTCAGCTTACTAATCCACTGAATTTGTGTATATGTTCATAAAAGTAATAGAAAATTTTAGTGTTTCAATTACAACTGATCAGGTGTGGTATGAACAAATTCAGTTTTCTATTTAAGTCCCTCAGTTCCTCTTTCTATTCAACAGTTTGCTTTTTAGCATGAATGTTGAAAACTATATTCATATGGTGAACTTGAATCTGAAGTGGTATTAAAGATGCTGATGTTGCCAGGAAAAACGTTTACCTGAACGTTTGAACTTAAATCATGATAGCGCTGATCATTCTGCAAGAGCAATGGCTAAAGCTGTAGAATATCTGCTGCTAATTCCTAAGTACTTCATTTTAATGTACCATTTGGGGTACTACAATGTTGGTTTGGTTATAGGAAATCAATAATGTAATAAAACTTGGTTACTTTAGTCAAGCGGACATTTGATTTAAGACATTCCAGTCAAGTACACTTAATGGTTAAAGATGTTGGTTGGCTTCCAGAACGGCTGTTGATGGTAGCAAAGAAACAGAATAGGTCAAGTTTGTACTAAATTGGTTTATGTATTCCTAGGAATAGTAGCTTGTACAGAAAAATTGGGGGTGGGGAATTGATAGTTAGCAAGTGTACTTTCTGCCACGGACACTGTATCTAACACTGCTGAGAGCCCTAATGTGATAGAACTAGATGCTGCAACTATCAGAGCTTTAACATCCTTGTAACAAGGCCTAATTTAGCAGATAGTCACGTGTAGACTTTTTTCTTTCCCAGGCAAAAGTGACACCTGACAATGACAAGAACAAAACCTACTCTGTAGAGTATATGCCAAAAGTTACTGGACCTCACAAGGTGAGTGAGCTAGAAGATGGTGGTGTGCAGGATATTCACTGTACTTAAGTTACTATTGCACTATATTTAGGCATCTCAAACTTGTATATTGGTGACACAGCTACCCAGAAACCCTGGTGTGAATCACCTATTTCCACTTGCTGTTCAAATTTCCAGTGTCTGGGGCTAATGGACTATTCCCCCCCCCCCCCCCCCAAAAAAAAAAAAGCTATGTGGGTTCATACCTTACTCCAGCTTTCTTGTGTTTGGGGGAGAATATGGTCTTGTGGCCAGTACTTATTTTTAATGTGATGTGCAAGGGAAAACAGGACCTGTTGTTCAAAAAGATAGTACATCCCTTGTATCTAAAAGGGATGTGGAGAGTATTTACTCCTGTGCCATTAGGCGTAATCTCTGCAGTTTTCTACAGCACTGTCAGCAAAGTCTGTTTTATGCTTGGGAGGAGTGCCTTGCTCTCCATGAGCTGTTAGTACCAAGCACAGACCTGTGACTCATCCCGACCTGTGGAACAAAGACCACTCCCAGGAAGATGCTGGCAAGAATGGAGCCCATCTCTCTAACTTCATTCAGTACTTCCAGCCTCCCCAAGGCTGCAGTTATCACAAGTCTGATTCCTTTCCAAGCCACATGGCTGAAAGGGCTTGTCTAATAAATTGTTCTCCAGTACCCTTTACTTCCCAAGCTCACATAGTAGAAAAATTAGCAACCTTCTAGAGTTGTAGTTCTAAAAGCCCAGTCCTGGGCTTCTGGAATATTTTACTGCATTTAATTTTATGCAGACAACTTGGGGGAGGGAGGGCAGAGTTGAGGCCAGTTACTTGCCCTCTGTCAGTTAGATCTGGTGGGGAAACAATGAAGCAAAATTGCTGGCTCGTGCTTCACACCTACCCCAAGACTGCAGAGCATTTCAGAACTAATGAAGATAAGGGTTTGGTCCTCAAACTGTCACTTCTCTAGATACACTGGAAGTGAAGTATGCAGGAGGGTGAAGAGAAGCAAAATCTCTACTGTGGCTGTCTTGAGTCCTGTTGCTATCCTCACACAGTTGCAAGGATCACTGGTTTATTATACAACGTCCTTCTAAGTGGGAGTGTCCATGGTTTAAGCAGGCTGGGACTTTCTCTATAGCATAGACTTAATAGGCAGACCTGGCACTCCATGTTTTCCGGGCATGCAGGATGAAGTGGCCTTTCCTTGGATTGTTGTCTTTAGATTTGTGTTCAGCTCAGTGGTCCAAGATGTGTACTTAATCCTCAAAACTGCTTATTAGCTAGATTTCGATGGACGTGTTGCATGGTGGAGTGCACAACTTTGCAACTCTCCACCTCCTATCTTGGAAATGTTGATGAAAACCTTGCTCACTCTTGTGTCCTTCCCCCTCCCACCTCAGTCTCACATTAAGACTTAAACTTGCATACAGACACACAAGGCTGTCAGGGCTAGTATTTCCTGTCTTTCTAAGAGGATGGTAAGTGGTTACAGAACTCCCTCACTTTGTGCCAGTTGGAGGTAAACACCTGAGGGTAAACACCTAATCTCTGGCGACAGAGGCATGTAGATTAGACTACCAGGCATAGGAAAATGAAGTGGCGATTTAATTGCACCATAATTGCAAGGTGGCCTATTGTTCTAATTCTACTCCCACAGTACTAATGTTGAAACAAAAGACAGAACTATGTAGCACTTTAAAGACTAACAAGATGGTTTATTAGGTGATGAGCTTTCGTGGGTCAGATCCACTTCCTCAGATCAATATCTAATGTTGGTGTGACTTTTTGTTTTAAGGTTACAGTTTTATTTGCTGGACAGCATATTTCAAAGAGTCCATTTGATGTAAATGTTGACAAAGCCCAAGGAGATGCTAGCAAAGTAACAGCAAAAGGACCAGGCTTGGAGGCAATTGGAAACATTGCCAATAAACCTACCTATTTCGACATTTACACAGCAGGTAAGCATGCTTAAGTGAAGACTGTAGATCCTTAGTATAGAGATTATACAATTATATACCATACAATAGCCCTTCCAAATTGACTTGTTTTAGGGTAGTACTAGCCGTTTTTTCCTTCCACTACTTGCTGAAATGGGGCATAAGACTCTTCACCTTCTCTAGGAGAAGATACCTCGGAGCATTTTGTGATCATAATACTAATCTATTCCACAGGAGTGTTTAAAGTATTGTAAATGATGCACAATTATTTCAAGTATTTAAGCACTTGAACCCAGGACTTAAATGTATCAAACTGCTTTCTGCCTGAGGCTCCTAAAGTCTTGGCTACAACTGTCTGGTCTGGAAAGTACCACAATACTCAGACAAAACATTGTTTCTAATTGGGGGTGGGGAGAGGCAGTAATCTGCTTCTTGTAAAGACTTTTTTGGACTAAAAGGCATGGGTGGGGATGGGGTGGGATGGGACACATGTTGGTTGCTTGTTCAGCAGTAGGAGAGAGTTGAATAACAGGTACTCAAATGACACTGAAGGAAAAACTCAAACTCTTGTCTAGACTAGGATCTTGGCTTAAATTTAGTTTTAACTAGCCTGAGGAAGAGCAAATCCCTCTTCACCCCCCCCCTTTACATTTTGGAATCACTTAAGTCCTGGCTAATATCAGGGAACTCCTTACTTTGTATTGGCAACTTACCCTACTTGAAAGTTTGTCCAAGATTAGAGTGCGCTATTTAAAGTGTGTGGGTGGAGCACAGGAACTTGTCTTCTACCAGCTGTCTGAAAATGTGAGGTGGCATTCCAACATGTGTATCCAGTTGGAAAACCACACTTAAATTTGTTACATCTTCCTTTGCCTGACTTGAACCTGTATGGCAGGTCATAATGACGCTCATGCAGATGTGACGAAGGGACAACTGAGTCAAAAGGTAGCGGCATTGCAACCTAGCAAATAGGGCTGCAGCTAAATGTCTGTGCAGCTGGGTTAGGTAGTGTTCTTCCCTGCCCACTGCCCTGGCTCCACAGCATATGGCTTCTGCAACTAGATGCAAGTGGACTGAATTTTGAAAGAGTGATATGAGAAGAAGCTGAATAGCTTACCTTATCTAAAGAGCTGCCTATGTAGTATCTTGAGTAACAAAATAATCGCTTGTTGTAAATGCCTTCTGGAGGCTGTTACTGATTCCCTCTAATTTGCTGTTCCATCAGTTTAAGGAGATGCCAGCCTTTACTTACTAGCAAACAAGGTCTGGCCCTTTCTGTTTTAGGACTACAAACCAGGGAGCAGAGGGAAGAAGGAAAAAGTAAACAGAACTAGGATTGAACTGTTCTGCTCAGGAGGCACCTGAGTCTGTGGTGTAAAGGTCAAACAGGTTGACTTAATAAAGTCTGCTATTAGTATACCCCCCCCCCAATCTCCCCCCTGTATATCACTTACACTGTGGTTGGGCCATAGCAAAAATTCCAAAACTGGCTTCCTCATAGACTGATCCTTTCTCTCACATGCTGTCAACCCTAAATGCTGTTTTTAATCTTGGATTTTAGAGTTGCATTTGGAAGGGTCTTGTTTCCAGGTGATCACTTACCTCTTGAGTTCAAGGCTGATGTAAACTTGTTTTCCTGTGAGTAGGTGCTGGTGTGGGTGATGTTAATGTGCAAGTGGAGGATCCTCAAGGAATGAATTTAGCGGAACTTATGATAGAAGACAAAGGGAACCAAGTCTATCATTGCACCTACAAACCTACTCAGCCAGGGCCTCATACTGTGAGAGTGACATTTGCTGGGGAGACTATTCCCAAAAGTCCTTGCATTGTTTCTGTTGGAGAAGGTATGTATTAAGATAGCACCAAAGTGTTACTGTATATATGGACTGCTTTCATCCGTATTTGGTGGATTGACTTCAGAATATACACACCCTTATTTTGTGCATGACTACCTTTTTGCTTCAAATATTAAAGCAAATAAATCAATAGGATAATCTTGCATATCCTCTTACTTCAGCATTCATGCTCTTATAAAAGTAACATGGCTGTAGATGATAGTCTCCTATTGGTGGGCTTTAACATGAAGAGGTGGTCTTAAATTCCATGTCTAACTTCTTTCTTCAGCTCTATCAACTATATTTACTTTGTCTCCGTTTTTCCTCCTTAACTGATGCTTGGCTTTCTGTTCCATCCTCACCTGCCCCTGCGTGCTCAGACCTCTGCTCACCTCTTCTGAGCTACCCTTCACTTGTGGAATCTTGGAGTTCAATGCTAATGGCTTCCTAGTTGAGCAAGCTAAGTCGGTAAGACGTGCAGGGTGATGCTTACTTGCTTCTTGGTTTTTGCTGTGTTTGAGCTTGTAGCCTGCAGCTTGTATTTGACTAAACAGCTCTTCCCCCATGCTTTGACAGAACAAAAAAAGGTGCATGCAGAATTTGAAACATTTATCAATTCTGATGGCAGCAAGATTTGTTTTGAAAAGTCAAGCTGGTGAAACTATTACTACAAATTAACAGTTTAACTGAATTGCATACGGTCACATGTATTTTCCTACTTGAACTTGGGTTTGCTGCAGTGTGCTCACCAGAGCTAGCAGATAACATGATTAGAGCTCTGATTTTGTTCATACAGTCTGGATTAGGAGACAGATTTACTAGATGACAACTAATACCACTATCTCCATGCTATTAATAAAGGAAAAACAGAATTAACTGCTTGCAAGATTATCAGCAAATGTATGCTACACTTCTACCATAAACATTGCACATGCATAAAATAATGTGGGGAACTATTATAATGAGTGATACAACATTCTAGAGACTTGGATTTGAAGACTGATAGCTGGAATTACACTTCTGTAATTTGTTTATAGTTATCCAATTTAATTTTTGTAGAAATAGTTTCCACTTAAACTTTGCCTATGACTGGGAAAAACACTTTGCTGTGGATAGCTACACTTCTGTAAACTCAAACTCAATTTGCCATCCACTCTGCTTCTGTAGCCTGTTACTCTGTGACTGAAAGTATACAATGTGGTACTGTTCAGTCTCTGCATATATCACTGCTGAACATATCTTGCATTATTTGTGTGGACTTGCACCAAAGCAGGGAGTTACCATTCCATGTCTTCCAAGGTACTTACTGTTTGAAGCTAGCTCGGATAACTGTAGATACTACCACACGTGCCCTACTCATCCAGGAATATCCCAGTAATATTACTAAGGTGCTCTCCTAAACTGAAGCTGCATGCATTTGGGCTCTAATGAAAAAATGGCTTTGAAAAAAGCCAAGTATTCTGGGAATGGTGGGCTTATGTTAACTGGCGCATATTTAATATAGTAAGTGTTTGGTATTAAATGTCTGTAGCTGTTGATGTCTACACAATGTCCTTTTTAGCCTCTAAATAGCTGATTTAAATGTATGTGACTCTGGGAAATACCTTAATGCTACAGCTCAAAAGCCTAAAGGCCATATGCAGAAGGTCTATTTCATACTGGTCCCCTTGAGGCGACAGTGTGGTATTCAAACTTTCCTGTTCAAAAGCTAAAATTCTCACCTGAGTCACTCTAAAAGGTAGCTGCGAGAGCCGTCTTTGCTAGATTGCGTCTACTTGAGAATCAAAGGTCGTACTAATGTCAAATTAATTTGCAGCGTGCAATCCAAGTGCTTGTCGTGCCAATGGTAGAGGCCTGCAACCTAAAGGAGTCCGCGTCAGAGAAACTGCAGACTTCAAGGTTGATACTAAAGCAGCAGGAAGTGGGGATATCTATGTGTCCATAAAAGGACCAAGTAAGTTATTTTTGAGGTTATCTGCAGTACTGTATTGTGAAAAAAGGCGTGAACCTCAAGTGTGGACCAGTCAAGGAACTGCATCTTTGAATGATGCCCACAATATGGGCCGCCGCCTCAATTTTTCCTCATCAAAAAAAAGATGGCTCTTCATTTTTCATATGTAAAATGAACATATGTTCATGAATATAGTTATGAAGTCAACCCCTTCAGTGGCTTCATATTATGGCTTGTTGTCACTTTGTCCTGTGAAGTGACATCCACCCTGCTTCTACTGTAGTGAGCTGGATAACTTCATTAACTATCCATGTGTGCCTTATAGCCAGAGTTTACAGTAGTGGTCTTCAGTGATACACAGGAAGCCATAGTTACTGGAGAATGTTTGTTAGACAAGAATTCTTTAATCAAAGGCCTAGTTACTGAGCCTCCAGCAACAAAACTCCAGAAGTCTGCCTGGTGTCCACCACCAACTTTCATTGTCTGAAGCCACTGGGCTGGATACCAAAACATGTTTTTACCTGTAACTTAATTGTGTGTGCACACAAGCTTGAAGTTGGTTGGATTCAAAATCAGGAAAGTGTGTATCTAATCTCTGCGGCTATGAAGTTAGAACTTCTGTGATCCTTCTCTAAGGCAGTGTACACACCTTTAGAGTGTCCTAGAGCTTAAGTTGAAGTCCTAAGTATAGCTTCAGTTATTTAACTAATATAACTGAAAAAGCTCCCTGCCTGAAAAACAAGTTTTGTCTGTCACCCACTTATAAGCTTCAGTTTCCTTTTAATTTCCTTCCTCCCCTCTCCCCTGTGGAGATTTTAATAAGCAACTATTGTATTGAACCACCCAAGAGCTTTGGGGGCACAGCTGGGTGGTCTTCTGCCTTAATTTCGGAGCTGGCCAGTGATACCTGGCTCACTTGTCATATAGCTGGTCCTAGTTTGAGGTAAATCCTCAAGAAAATAGCCAAGCATCCTGTATACCCTTAACATTTTGGAAGGTGGGAGTGTTTCAGCTTACTTTAATGAGGTAAGAAAAGAAAAGCAACAGTTTTGCCAGGGTAAACTTCTGTATTGCTTTGAAATACTTTTATCTTGCAGAACACTGGAGGTAGGTGTTCCTTAAATGTTTGTCAGAGTATGATTAATCTGCAGTGTGGCTTATGTCCACATAGGAACCTGTTAGATCTAGTAACATCAAGCATTCTGTGCCATCTGTAGCAGGCAACTCAAGCTTTTAGTTCCCTAGCCACTTTCTGGTAGAAAATTTTATTTCAAGAATCTTAGAAAACACTAGAAAATGTGAACTTGCCTGAATAATTTAAGATGTTGTCTGTTGATTAATGCTGAACTGATCTTCCCACAGAGGGCTTGGAAGAGCATGTGAAACAAAAGGACTCCGCAGATGGCGCATATGCATTTGAATACTATCCAGTTAACCCAGGGAAATACATTGTCACTATTTCATGGGGTGGACACAACATCCCTAAGAGGTGAGTTGCATCATTCAACAGATTATGAGGTAGGAACCAATGCTAGCAGGAGTCCACTGAGACAAATTTGCGTTCTAAGACACTGACAAGAACTGGTTGTTAGGTACTCTAGTTTGGATGAGACTAGACTCAAAGTAAAATACAACCTGACTCTTGTGATACACAACTTGTATTAAACTGCATAAGCAGTGGGAGACCTCTTCATTGAGGTTTTTAGTAGGATCCCAGAAAGACATAGAACCTTAGTGTGGAGGACTCCAACAAAGCTTAGCTATTTGGCTTGCTGTTTCAGTGACATGACAGACCTGGAACATTGGCTACAGGTGACATCACTCAATCTGAAAGATTGTTCCATATGCTGATGAGCTGGATACACTGTATAATATAGCTTCAAATGTGACTTAGTGACAGATGGGTGGGTACTGTTTCTGCCATTACTAATCTTGAATTTTGACTTATTTCCCCATTTAATAGCCCCTTTGAAGTTCAAGTAGGTCCTGAAGCAGGTCCTCAGAAGGTGAGAGCTTGGGGACCAGGACTTCATGAAGGGATTGTTGGTAAATCAGCTGACTTTGTTGTAGAATCCATTGGCACAGAAGTTGGCTCGCTTGGTAAGTCAGTCTGGTTGTCCTAGTTAAGACTGTCAGATGCTCTGTTAATCTGTTTGAGAATAACCATTCTGACAATTATGGTGTTTGCCTTCAAGTCACCCAGTCACTAGCTAAACATTATGCTTATGTAATGTAATGACTCTGACTCTGCTTGCATAGAGAACAACTTTCTAGTTTTTAGAATGTGGGATACTTTGGGGGCAGTCAGATTATCATCTGAGGTGGAGGCAACACCCTTGAGTAACTAATGGCTTTACTCAAAGTGCCTTTCTTTATGTATGGAGTAGGTATAGTAGAGCACAAACCAGGAAAATGGCTGGCAAGTGGGAGGCAGGCTTGAGCAAGGCTTTAAAACACACCTCACGCCCCCTTTTAAGAGAGGATGTTTTTGTTTCCATTAGGCTTTGCCATTGAAGGCCCATCTCAAGCAAAAATAGAATGTGATGATCAGAATGATGGCTCATGTGATGTGAGGTATTGGCCCAAAGAACCTGGTGAATACGCTGTTCACATTATGTGTGATGATGAGGATATAAAAGATAGTCCATACATGGCTTTCATCCAACCAGCTTCTGGAGACTTCAACGCCGATAAGGCAAGATGCAGAATTCAATAGCTTTTGATAAAGCTGTTCTACTTTAAAAATTATTTGCACAAAACTGTTTGAGTCATGTTCCATCAGGGCCGTCTTTAGGATTTATGGTGCCCTAGGCGGGATTATTAAACTGGTGCCCCTATGTCTGACTTGCTCTTCCATTCCCTACCCTCTCCCCTTCCCAGAGACCCCAGCAGCCAATCCCCTCCCTCAGCCAAATGTGCTGCCTGCAGCACAATCTATCTCTAGGACCCAGCCCTGCTGTTACATACTCCACTGCAGTGTTTCCCAATTTTATTTGGCCATGGAACTCGTTTCAGCTTTTCTGAATTTCAAGGAACCCACCAATACATTAAAATCACATTCCTTCCCCAAGACCTCACCCCTTTGAGGTCCCCTCCTCTCCATCACTTGCTGTCCCCAGCCGATATACGCTATCGCTTGGCTGAGAAAGGAGGTGCGGGCTCTGGGGTGGGAATGAGGGATTTGGGTGAGGGAAGGGGTGAGAAGTGCAAGCTCTGGGAGGGAATTTGGATGTAGGAGAAGGGGATTCTGGCTCAGGGAGGGGGATCCAGGCTGGGGGAGTGTTGGGCTCAGGTGGATGGTTGGGGTGCTGAGTAAGTCACAGGCTTGTGGATGTGAGGGTGCAGGAGTTTGGGCTGGATATGTGAGGGGCTCAGGGCAGGGAGGTTGTGAGTATGATGGGCTCAGGACACAGATTTGTGATGTGTGGATGGTGCAGGAATGTTGTGGCAGAAGACCGAGGATGTGGGGATGCAGGAGTTTGGGCATGTAAGAGGCTCAGTACGGGATTCCAATGTATGATAGGCTCAGATTTGGGGTCAGGTGGTGCAGGAGTGTTGTAATGCTGCAGTGAGATGGGGATTTGGCCCCAATTGGGGGCATGTTGACCAGGCTTCATTTTTAAATATATGTTAAACTCAAAAGGTTTTAGCATTGTCTTTATATGAGAGGGGCAGGGAACCTGTTGTGAGTCAAGGGTCACTGACCCACAGAAGTCAGTTGGGGCCACACAAGTGAGATGCCCCCCCCTCCCCCCTCCCCCCCCCCCGCCTCACTAATGCAGTCCCAAGGATGCTGGCACAGCTGGTGGGGTGCTAGAGCCAGGGACAGGGGGGTTGTGGGTGCTAGGGATGAGGACAGGGTGGTGTTGGTGACAGTGTCAGTGGGAACAGGCTACGGGGGGGAGGGGACCGCAGGGGTCTGGGCAGGGTACAGGAGCAGCTGGGACCAGTACCTTGCAATCCTGCAGCACCTCTGGGAAGTGTGGGACTGCACTCGCTCTCCCCAAACAGCTGGCATGTTTGCTGCGTGAGCAGCAGGGGCTGTTGACCCCAGCAACTCCGTGATGCCGTCCTGTGAGGGGCGGGAGGGAGGGCGAGCTGCCTGTACAGTTGGGGCTGTGCAGACCCAGGTCTCTTGACCTCCCCACACCACACAGAAAGACCCGGAACTAAGTTGCCGGGTGCTACAGCCCATGCTGTTCAGGCAGCAGTGTCGGCTCCTGTGGGGAGGGGAAGTGCTTCCCTCCCTGCTGTGGGTCATGTGGAGTCACTCCTGTCTGGCACCCTCTGGTGTGCCGACCGGGAGCAACTGTTCCTTCTGCCCCTACCTCCCCATGCCTCTGCGTCACCTGGGAGGAACGGGAAACAAGTCTGCTGCTGCTTTAAGCAGCTGGCTTGCCAGCACTTTCTCTTTCAGAGGGGGCTGGGAGAGTGCTGGCTTTTCACACTGATCCACTGCTTCCCAACTGTCCTGGCGGAGTGGTGCCCTATGCAACTGCCTATTCTGCCTATGCCTAAGGATGGCCCTGCTTTCAATCTGTAGCCATAGATTGGCTGGAGACCCCAATTCCAGTCCTTTCCTTAAGATCCTCTAAACAAGGCCCCAGAGCAGCTGCCAAGCAATTCCTCTGCTTGGGTAGAGCTGTGACTGGGAGCCATGAGCCATTTAAATAGGATCTTGTTTCCTGAGCCACGGCCTGAAAATTCAGTGGCATGGGCAACAGGATATAAATACGAAGTGGGCAGATGCAGTTTGTGGACTGGATCAAAACGTTATGCAGGCTGGATATGGCCCCTGGGTTGCATCTTACTCAGCCTTGGACTTTTAGAAATATGGCCCTTTTTAATTTTTTAATTTTATTTATTTATTTTTGCTTCCTTTTGCTGGAGAATCAGGTATAAAGCTTGTGCACTTTATCGCTACTTTCAGGTAAAGGCTTATGGTCCAGGACTGGAGAGAACTGGCTGCATTGTAAACAACCCTGCTGAGTTTACTGTTGAGACCAAAGAAGCAGGGAAAGCACCTCTGAAGATCTATGCACAGGTAAAAGCCCACATTAGCTACCTGGAACTCCTATGTCAATGTCAAGAGCTCTTCTTTGAAACAGGTGGCTAACAGTCTGGCTAATTAGTTAGCTACTCTTCTGATAAGCTTATCCATGTAGATTGAGCGACTTTTCAAAGTTTGTCTGCAGTGGTGTGACTTGATTTGCATCTTTGTCTTTAATTGTTTCTGCATGGTAAGATCATAACCTAAAAGCAGTTTAGGATTATGCACACGTAACTTCAATGTAGGTTTAAGGCCATTTTATTATGGCCTGTGACCAGTCCCTGGAATGAGCCCATTAAGACTTCTTGAAGTGGTCTTTTGTCTTGTGTCATGCAAGCAAGGTACTAACAAACTTCAACAGGACCTTATTTACCAAAAGTGGAACCTTTTTTACAAAGCTGCTGCATCCCTCAGTAGCTCTCAGCCCCTGCCAATCTTCTCCCCACTCCTTCCTGTTTCCTGTGCTTCCAGATTCCCAACAGCCAATGCTCCCAGTTCTAATAATTACAAGCAGCATCTAAGACACCACACTCTAATATTATACATTAGACTTCTACAATTTGAGATGTGGGGCAAGGAGAGATGAGCAGTTTACATTTTTAGTAAAACCATTATTGTCGAAACATCTTAATTTGAAGTAGCTTTGCTGTTACTCTTGATCACATCAGTTTCTTGTATGTAGTACATCTAATTCTCAGACACTTACTTTCAGGATGCAGAAGGAAGCCCTATTGACATCCAAGTGAAGAACAAGCCTGATGGAATCTGTGCCTGCTCTTATATGCCAGTTAAACCAATCAAACATACTATTGCTGTTGTCTGGGGAGGAGTTAATGTACCTAGTAGTCCATATAGGGTAAGTATAAAAACCCACAGGTATACTTGGCTGGGACTAGTGCTACATGTTCTAAAACAAGCCAACATGAAGTTAGTTTGTGGTGGTGTTGCCCATGCTAGTGAGAGAAGTCAAGAATTACTCATAAGTAAACACTTGCTGCATCAATCTGACTGAAAGTGGCCTGTCCCATTCTGCAGGCTAGAATGTCAAAAGGCTCAACTACCAAGAAGCAAACGAAGAAGTCAGGAACTTTTTTCCTATTTACTAACTAAACAAGAACACCTGTAAACAAATCGGGGCACATGTGAGATGCTAAACTTAACATAATCTGACCAAAATATAAGGTAACTTTGAACACTTCTGACCCAATCTAGGTCCTTATAGGACAAGGCAGTCATCCGCATAAAGTGAAAGTTGTTGGACCTGGTGTGGAGAGAGCTGGTCTGAAAGCTAATGAGCCTACTCACTTCACAGTTGACTGCACAGAAGCTGGAGAAGGTAAAAGCAGATTGTGTAATGTTGCTATCTTGTATCAAAACTCATTCTGTTCACTTCCTGTTTGAACAGGAATCTGATACCCCAGTGCAACAGAACCTCTTGATTCAAGTTCTTTGCTTAAGGGAAATCTGAAGCTAAATTCCTGTTACACTGCTTACCTGGAGAGAGTTATATACATGACAATCAATCCTATCTGTACAAGGATTTAAAATAAAGATGTGACTTAGTTGCTCAAGTAGCTATAGAACTGGGTGCTAAATAGATTCCTGACTCTCTTGTGGCACATGGCTGTGTTTCCTTCTAGGTGATGTCAGCGTTGGAATTAAATGTGATGCTCATGTTATAAGCGAGGAGGAGGAAGACATCGCTTTTGACATCATACACAATGCTAACGATACGTTTACGGTGAAATACGTGCCACCCGCTGCTGGACGTTACACTATAAAAGTCCTTTTTGCAGGGGAGGTTTGTATCACATTGATTAGAAATGTTAGTTAAGCAGAAAGCTTTGAATAGTAATTTTATATTGAGAATCAATGTGCATTACTCAGAAGCGTCATTGATAAGCTTTTGTAAAAATTCTATTAGTTTTGGCAAAACACCAAGAAGCTTTTATAACCTTAATGTCTTTGGTATTACAATGGAGAGTTAAATAGCATTTCCTGCATAGATACTTGAAAGCTGGTTCTCTGTCCAAGCCACAAAATGTAAAGTTGCCAAAATTGAAATGTAGGAGGCCCCTTTTATGTGACCATGCCTTAGTAGTTGCAGTGGAATTCAGAGGGAAGACAAAAAATACAAACAGAAGATTGCTAGCCATTCCTTAGCAAAGATGAAGTAGTCATATGGGATGCGTTACTATGAATTTATTTGGGAGGCTAAAACTTTCAGGAGAGCCGTGTTTATCTAAGACAATGCCTTATTACAAACATACAGTAGCCCTTTCACTGGAAGGCAGATGTTTTATCTGTAGAGCTTGGGCTAGCAGCTTATAATGGCTGTAACTGTCTTATTAAAGTAGCATGTTTTATGTTCAAGGAAATTCCAGCTAGCCCTTTCAGAGTTAAAGTGGACCCATCCCATGATGCCACTAAGGTGAAAGCTGAAGGACCCGGACTAAACAAAACTGGTGAGATTCCTTATGTTTATGCCAATTGATATATTTGCCTACATAATGAGTTTATACTAAGAATTATGTCAAACTTTCCCACTAGAAGTTTGGACTGGGATTACTTTATGCCAAGCATCATGATTAAAAATATATATAGTACCTCTGCATTCTCTTTGAACTTGCTTGACCAAGCTAAAATTGCTACTTTCATATTATGGACCTTGAACATAGTGCATAGATAGCTCATGGTTGCTTGTTGTGCTCACTCTCAAAGTTCACTTTCCTTTCTGTTAAGGTGTGGAAAATGGAAAACCAACACACTTCACGGTCTTCACTAAGGGTGCTGGGAAAGCCCCACTGGATGTGCAATTCAGTGGACTTGTTCCAGGAAATGCTGTGAAAGACTTGGACATTATTGACAACTATGATTATTCCCACACTGTTAAATACACTCCAGTACAGCAGGTAGGTCTAATTTTTCTGAGGAAATGGGAATGTTATCCTCGATGAAATATGTATGTACAGGAGATCCTTGTTGGTCATGGAATCACTATTTGCTATTCTATTTGTTTGCATATCTCCTATGGCCGGGTAGGAGGCAGGGGCTGGGAGCCACAGAGTTCCATGGCTACTAGAAGCTGTGGCTCCCAGTATTAGTGAATTTTGCCCTTTACCATGTATGCAGGAATGGAAAGGATCAAAGGAAAAAAGTGGCAACGGAATGGAGTTGCTATACATTCTATAGAAAGGGGACATAAGTGACTAGAGTCCAACTGTACTGGAGGGGAAGACAATCGTTAGCCTAAATAAAGCTGTAGATGTACTCGGGACAAGCCATTCTAAACACAACTAAAACAAGGATACAAGGACAATGACAGGAGAATAGGAATGCTGGCAGAAGCCCCAAAAGGGTCTGTTGTATGGGGGAGAGGTGCACCAGCAGGACAAACAATCTTTCACCATATCTGCCCCCTCTTAGCATATTGCTCACCCTGATGGTGGGGCTTTCTCCTCCCCTATTTCAGTCCCCAGACTAAGTTAAACTAAAATGAGCTAATATGAATCGAGTTGGTCCAGACTTCCAAATCCTTCCCAGATTTTTGCAAGCTGCAGTTGTTCTGTGGCTAGGCTGCAAGTAGTGAACTGAATTGTCCTCAGTCATATGAACAGAACCCTGCATGGATACAATATTTGTATCTGCAAACATGGCCTGTAGATTTCTGGAGACTTGCAGGGCTCCAATAATAAACCTCTCCTGTTTCATGATGTAATGTACTTCCAGGGTAACTCTTCAGCTAGCTTGTTTATATAACTTGCACAAGTCCTAAATGCAACCCATATTATAGAACAGTATTTTCAGTGGAGATCATATTTCCCTCTTTTGTCTGCAGTTTGCTGTGACTTTCTCAATGTGCATTATATCCCAGAATTTTAGAACTATTGTAGTGGCAGAGTAACAGGCACTTAAGACGCATAATGTTGCGAGTCATCTTAATATGAGTTGGGTACCATGCTGTGTAGACTAGCAGGACAAGAACAGTAAAGAAAGACATAAAAGCAAGTGATAACTTTTTTTTCTTGGATGACTGTTTGCTTACATTGAGATGAATATTTCTTGATAGTACTAAATTTCTTAAATGTCAATTAAGTTGAAACAATCTGGCAGACTTCAATGTTCACTTAAATGAGTCAAACTAGTGTTGGTCTTATCTAACATACAATTGTGCACTTGAGACACAGCCAAAGAACATCAGTAGCTGCAACTAATATATTTGGGGAGGAATGGCTATTTGGTATACCCAAGGGACTGGATTTTAGTTCTGGCTCACGTTTTCCGGAATGTGTGTTAAACATTAAGGAACACCGCTCTAATAGCCGTGTTTGAAAGAACATATACAGTTAAGCATACCTCTGAGGTTCCCAATCGGGCTTTGCAGTTGTAGTAGCAGAAAAAACCAACCAAGAGTTCTGCCTGCATCCAAATAGTAAACACAGATTCCTGAGTTCATCAGAAGACTGGGTATCACCACCTCTGCTTTCTTAACGGAGTCTGCGGACTTGGTACACTGTATGCAAGGGAAGTGTCTTCAGGAGTTGGGCAGTAACAGCAACTAATGTTCCTGGCAACCAGTGTTAGAATGAGGCAATTATTTACCCAGTAAAGGAGTTCAGATTTTAGTGACTATAAGCAGAACTGATCAGTTTTCAAACCTTTCCCAGGTGCATAAAACAGGGAGGGTGGCTGTTAATGGTAGTGGGATGCCTAAACGTTGTTGTAGGCTATCACACATGACCTGAAAGCTTCCAGCTAAACAAAGGAAGCTGAATAATTTCAGTATGGGTAAAGGAGATGGCACTGTGCCTGCTTTAGCAGACATTTAAAAAAATGCAGTGGGAGGCATAACTCTTGAGAAATAATACCCTGTTTGACCAGCATAGCATATAGCCTGTGAAAAACAGGAACATAGCAAAGATTAAGAGGGAATGGAAGGACAGCCCATGAGCTTCCATGTGAGGAAGAGTAAACAAATGCTGATCACAATTTCTCCTGCCATCTGTAAATACAGCAATAGCTAATGCCACTTTTAAAACAAGACTCAGCCCTGTAAAAGTGCAACTTCATCCTCAGTTATTCATTCAAAGGATTAAGCAAATAGCTTTCTCCATACCCAATTGAAACTCTAGTATTTAGAGTCTTTGACGTGGGCAAAGAATCCATTTCCATGCTATCCTACTGCTGCTGTGGTTTCTAAAACTCTGTAGTGAGAGAGAAGCAAGCCAGAAATGTTGGTGTTAGACATCTTGTATCCATTCTTCAGCATTATATTGCCTGGAAACTACCAGGCAGTCTCTAAACATTTAGCTCTTGGCACGCAAATAAGCTGCTGTAGAAAAGCTAGGGGAAATTATAGATGTGTACCCAGTGGTGATCGTGAGGGAGATTGACTGTGGGTGAGGGCAGCTGTGAAGGATCTGCTCAACTAAAGCCAAACAGTATGTATGGGAGCAGGGGAGGAGACTGCCAACCTGGCAGAAAAGGAAAAGAGCGCTGTAGTGATTGGTCACTTGCATTTTTTTTATTCAGAGTCTATTTTGGTATGTGGGCAGTAGCTTATCTCCATGCAAAGCTCACTGTAATGTGTAAACTACATAAACTCATCAGGGATGGAAGGTTTACTAGGCAGTTAAATTCCTATTGGATAGCATGAACAGAAATCTTAGAAAAATACTTTTAACAAATGGATACAGTTGAGTAACTTTCAACTGAATAGCATACAAGCAGTTAGCTATAGACGCACAAGGTGAAATCAGGAAGACTGTTCACTGCCTTATATGAAACATTCATGGATATTTCACTTGGGAGCTAAACCAGCCAAGAATGAAAAGTAAGCAAACAGTGGGTATAGCTGAAATATGGACTGTGGTAGGAGAGCATAAAAGGAGCACACATCTTGCTCTGAATCTAGCCATGACTCGGGCATTCCAGCCAAAGCACACAGAAGCATTAATCTGTTTCTGATTTATACCTCTAACTTTGGTATTTCAGATGCTATAAAAATATAACCCCTTTGTGGGTCTGGACTTGGCATGCAATCCCTAACGTGGAATAGGATACCTGGCCTTCCTTTGGGTCATTCATTCAGCTGTCATATCTGAGTTCTGGGAGGGTTGGAATCCACCTGGGGCCTGAATTTCTTTCAGGCAATCAAAACAGTACTTGAAAGTTGGCAGGAGAGGAAGTCTTCTCCCTCTGTCAAACGAAAAGGGTTCAGACCTCAAAGGCTGGAGTGAGAAGTCTGGGCAGGGAGCTCTCACAAGCGTTGGAGCCTTGTCATGGTCTGCCATTGCATGTTGAATAGTACGTATTGTCTGAACAGCAAAGCACATTCATGAAATGGCTGAAGACCTAAACTGCAAAATTAATTTCTTTTCAGGGCCCAATGAATGTTTCTGTGACCTATGGTGGTGATCCTGTCCCCAAAAGCCCTTTCACTGTAGGGGTTGCTGCTCCTTTGGATCTAAGCAAAATTAAAGTAAATGGACTTGAAAATAGTAAGTACACTTGCAAATCAGCTACGCAGTGCATGGTCTAGTCCAAAAGATGATTGTTTTAGATCTTACCACTAAGTAGCTTGGCTAGCATGTTGGTTAAGAAAACAAATACAAGAAATCCTGTTCTTACAACAATGTGGTATTTTAGCCCAATTAAGTGTAGTCTTGTAACAAAAGCACTACTTGAATATAAGGCGTTAGCCTTAAATGGTTTTCATACTGTGTAGCCTCTGAACTTAGTGTTGGCTACCAACAGGATGGAGTAGGGGTAGTTTGGAAACTCTACCAAGAATGATAAACTTTAAAAGGAGTTTCTTAATTAAAATCCTGTTCAAAGTCTCTGCTCTATTCAGGCTTAGTTACATTATATAGTTTATATCTGAACTTCAGGCTTTTCATCTTGTAGTAGATGCCCCACAACATCTTTCTCAAAAGGTTTGGTGACATTTTCTTATCAGGAGGTAACACTTCTTAGAATTTGTACTGAAAATCTTTAAGGCTATATTGCACCATGAATACCTGAAAATGGATAAGTCTGCCGCTTCATTGTATTTGTCAATGCACACTAATCCAGTGAGAACAAGACCCAGTTAATTACTGAATCAATTTTACTCGGCTTTAAACCTGAGCTGGGTGCCCAACAGGTTTCCAAAAGCAAGGATTAACTAAGTTTTTGTACCTCTAAACCTCTACATTCCACTTCAATCCCAGGGATTAGTCCTCTGTATAGTTATGACAATAACGCTTCCCTCTATAGTCTGTTTATAATCTTGTTTTAATGGCAGCACAATAGGAAAGCAGCTGGCTTTATGCTCATTTAGGCATGACCTTTGAGATTGCTCTCAGCACTGTGGGCACTTTTTATTCATTGACTACTAGACACTTCATTAAACCAATGAGTGGGCAGTGTCTGACTGAAACTCAACAACATGGGGACCAGACTTTTTCAAAGGTAGATAGGCACTTAAGTAGGTGCTCAGTGGGAAAGGCGCTCTAATTCCCATTGAAGTAAGTGAGAGACTGAACTCAAAAACAGCTTTAAAACTCTGGCTCTGGAGATAAAAACCATCTGCTTAGGATAACGTGAACAGTAATGTCCAGCCTACAGTTGTTCCATGCAAGTTTTAAACTTCTAAGTGTACCTTGTTGCAGAGATGCTAGTGGGTTGGGAGGGTTTAGAAAACCATTCATACTATAAGGACCTAGATGAAAGATCTCAAGACCCCTTTCTGTTGGCTCAAAATGCCTTACTTAGACACACATGTACAGTAAACTAGCTCTTGAAGGATCTCTATGAAGTTTCTTGCTGGAAACTGGCTTCTAGTGACAGATGCTGGCACTCCTCCATTCCCCTTCTGAACTGCTGGTTTCTTAACAACGAACCACTTCAGTGACATATTAGAACTGTGCAATTTAAGCCCTTTCAATAATCTAACATATTTGCTCTAGTTTGTTGATAAATGTGGCTTGCACAACAATCGCTTCTGCTACCTGTAAATTTGGCAGGAAGAGGGGAAACAGAAGGCAGAAACATAGTACTAAACTCCTGAGTAAGTGCTGCAGATTTTGGGAGTGTTGAGACTCAAGTCTAAAGTCTGGCTTTCACCTTCCTCCCCCCCCCCCCCCCCCCAATCCCCCTTCTGTTCTGTAATGTGATTTGTCCTTTTCATGTGTGTTCATTTTTTTTAAAAATTGTATCCTTTGGTATATATGGTTGTGACTATTTTCTTCCTTTATTTGATCTGAGGAAGTGGGTCTGGCCCACGAAAGCTCATCATCTAATAAACCATCTTGTTAGTCTTTAAAGTGCTACATAGTCCTGTATTTTGTTTCAAGTCTAAAGGTTATCTTGTTTGCCATTGATCCTTTAGTTTCCCATTAACCTATTGTTTCTGCTGCTGCTTGTCATGACAAGCTGCTTTTGCTGCAGGAATATTATCAGTTGAGAGAATGTTTTACAAAAATTTTCAATGTTCTGTTCATAAGACATTTCTTAGTATGTCAAGCAACAGGCTTAAAGAAATCTAACTGTGGTTAACCCTGAAATGCTAATATTGTCTTTCTCTTCAAGGAGCGGAAGTAGGGAAGGATCAGGAATTCATGATTGACACAAAAGGAGCTGGTGGACAGGGAAAACTGGATGTTAGTGTTTCCAGCCCTACAAGGAAAGCTGTACCATGTGTGGTGGAGCCAGCTCTTGGCAAAGAGTGCAGTACTGCAAAGTATATCCCAAGAGAAGAAGGACTTTATATTGTTGATGTAAGTTACGATGGCAATCCCATTCCAGGAAGTCCTTATACTGTGGAAGCCACTCTACCTCCAGATCCTACCAAGGTAAATACATAGGAAAGGCTTCAGTTGTTGCCAATATAGCATGATTCAGATTCCTATATCTCATAAGAGCATAAAATTTCACATTTTGCTTGATGTCACAATAATGGAACAAATACATTAAGTAGCTCTTAATTAAATGTGAGGATTAAGTTTGCTTCATAAAATCATAACTAATGACTTCATGTTCAGTATTGAGCTTTTTAAAGCCACAGTTTGAAAAATGAACTCTTAAGTATTAAGTAATACGAAACGAAGTATTGCTCCCAATTAACGTAATGAGACTCACTTGAGACTTCACCCTCAAAGAATGTATGCTGTAATACACTTGGCTAATAACTCAGTATAAACACCTCTTAATGTTGCTACCTTTTTGTTTAATGGGTATACAAAAACAGCCAAGCTTAAGTCTATAAGCATGGAAACTTTAGCAGATTTCATATTGTTTCTAGTGCAACTTGACATGAGAATTTTCTTCCATCAAAGGAAAGAAGCCTATTGCTTGTAATGTGTCTACGTAATTTGAGCGTTCAGCAGACTTTAACATGACTTGCCAAGTGAATTAGTCTGGAGTTCTTTATGGAACTGCTTTATTTTGACCAGGCAACTGCCAGGACCGAATGTGTAAATGTTATGGCATCTAACTGAATTTTTTTTATCCTAGGTAAAAGCCCATGGTCCAGGCCTTCAAGGGGGTCTTGTTGGAAGACCAGCACAATTTATGATAGATACCAAAGGAGCAGGAACTGGAGGCTTAGGTTTGACAGTAGAGGGCCCATGTGAAGCTAAAATTGAATGCTCAGACAATGGTGATGGCACATGCTCCGTCTCTTATCTGCCTACTAAACCTGGAGAATACTTCGTAAATATTCTGTTTGAAGAGGTTCACATTCCTGGGTCTCCATTTAAAGCAGACATTGAAATGCCATTTGATGTTTCTAAAGTGATTGCCACAGGCCCTGGTCTTGAACATGGTAAAGTGGGTGAAGCAGGACTGCTTAATGTTGACTGTTCAGAAGCTGGACCTGGGGAACTGGATGTAGAAGCTGTTTCAGATTCTGGCTCTAAGGCTGAAGTCAGCGTTCACAATAACAAAGATGGAACGTACGCTGTTACATATATGCCTCTCTCTGCTGGAATGTATACGCTTCTGTTGAAATATGGAGGAGAGCAAGTGCCGAAATTTCCTGCCCGTGTCAAAGTAGATCCAGCTGTGGACACAAGCAAAATTAAAGTGTTTGGACCAGGAATTGAAGGAAAAGGTAAGATGTATGCTTAAGTTTTTGCCTGACATTTCATGGAATATTCTAAGGAATGGATAGACTGTAAGGGATATACCTAAATGCAGTATTACAACTAGTGATTTTTTTTTTTGCAAGAGACTATACTTCACCTTCACCAATCTTTGACACTTGTCATAAATGTCCAAGAGTAATCTACAAAAAATCCTTGACTATAAAGTATTTAATGACTTTTTTCCTCAAATCCTATTCTGCAGATGTCTTTCGTGAAGCTACAACAGATTTCACTGTAAATGCCCAACCTCTAACAAAGACTGGAGGAGACCACATCCAAGCTCAAATCACAAATCCCTCTGGCGCTTCCACAGACTGCCTCATCAAAGACAATGCTGATGGAACCTACGCAGTAGAGTTTACACCATTTGAAAAAGGTAACCTGTTGTTGGACCATTGTGTGGGAATGGGGAAGATAAAGTTTAAAAAAAAAACAACAAAAAACCTTGAACAGGCTTGTCATACTAGTGCTAATAATTTGCTGCTACTAAAATAGCTCTCCAGCGGAAGAGATTATTTCTGTAGGAGGTGACCCTATCAGTACGTATAGTGTATCCTTAGCAGAACATGCTATTTTAAAGAACCTGGAATTGAAGTGTAATTTTGAGATGTCAAACACCGTTTCTGAGTAGAAGAGGAGCACTGCCTATTGCAGTCAGTCTTGAGTATCTTGAATGAACGACCCCTTGAAAGTGGTGGCTAATCATTTAACTTGATGACAATGGGTTTTCACTTCAACAGGTCCACACACAATTGAAGTGACTTATGATGGTGTACCTGTTCCAAACAGTCCTTTCAAAGTGGATGTCACTGAAGGCTGCCACCCATCACGTGTAAAAGCCCAAGGAGCTGGACTCAAAGAAGCATTCACTGATAAACCAAATGCGTTTACTGTTGTCACCAGGTAACTAAGTCACACTATCAGTGGAAGATGTGGTAGCAAGTAATTAAGGATAACTTGACACAGGACACTAAATCTATTAATACTACCAAGGTTGAACTTCAGTAGTAGACCTAATGTGACTTGAGGCCGGTTTGTTACTGCCTTATGAATTCAGTGTGCCTCTTGGTAACATTACTCCAGAAGTAGATGTCTCAAACCTGTTTTTGTGGTCTTGTGTCCTTTTTACAACTAAATTCACACCTGGTCCATACCTGGCCTTTCAAAGCACTTCCACAAACCTAGTCCCTGAACTGTTTGATTCACAACAGAACTGTAGCCTCCTCTAGGGTAAAATGTAATAAGGCTACACTCTGTGTAGTAATGCTAGCATGGACAAACTCTGACATGCAAGTAGGAAATCATATTTTGTGAATAAATGCAGCAAACCTGAAAGCATACTAATGTATTGCTCTTCTTCCTCTTCCTCCTCCCCTCCCCCCCTGCAGAGGGGCAGGAATTGGTGGACTTGGCATAACTGTTGAAGGACCTTCTGAATCAAAGATAAGCTGTAAAGATAACAAAGATGGCAGCTGTAGTGCTGAATATATTCCTTATGCTCCAGGAGATTATGATGTCAACATCACATATGGGGGAGAACACATACCTGGTAAGAATTCTTCCATTGGATACTGTAAAACTAAGGTGTTGAAAATAAGATTGCGGATCCAAATTTTGCATCCAAGTAGCATATCTTCAGATACTAATGTGAATTGTAGCTAAACAGTGGCTGAGGTGACTGATTACAAATCTTTAAAGAAGGATGGCAGATTGTCAGTTGAAGGCAGCTGAGGAACTATCTTACAGTTCTCTTCTTGTACATGCACACTGATACTGCTTGATTTAATGTTTGGGAGCACTGGGCAGGCTTTTGAAGTTGCTCCTGGGATTTAAAAAAAATAAACTTAGCTTTAACATCAACTTGCAAAAACATCTGCAAAATAACCGAGGCCAGACAACTTAGTTTTAACTGCTATTGAAAGCTAGTATGGAGCTATGGATAGGTGCCCAGTACAAATGAATAAAATGTAAAGCCCTTTCTGTACTCTTTTTGTGTACTTCCAAGAATTTAAAAGAATGGTTCAGACTTTCCTGACTAATGTAATAGACATAGCAATCCATCTTGATGTGCCGTCTGTTCTTGCATCATGAGGTGGTATTAGTTTATATAAATCTAGTGTAATGGAATATTGAGACATAGAAAGCAAGTCCTCTCACTAAACTACTTTTAAGTGCCATCTGCAAATTGAGCAAACAATGTGCAATTTAATAGGGCCAGACTAAAAGCCCTTCCAGGGTGTGGATGTTAAGACCCTGTATTGCGGCAGATTGATTAAATAGTCCAGTCTTTTATGCACTGCAAAAAGCATTTTAGTGCTACCATTTCCATGAAAATAACTAGGTGACTTCTTTCTCAAAGGTGCACTGGATCTCAAAGCCGATATTGTGGTAGCACATGAACAGTGTTCCAAGTGTTTGGCAGCAGCTAACTTACACTTAGTCCTTGGTAGAATGCAAAGCCACCTTAGCTAAGTGGCTGTTTAATTTCTACTGAAACAGTTCTGAGCACTTAACTTTCTCCCGTGTATAGAACAACCTATGCTCCTTTTTTCCTAGAACTCATGGAACTGCCTACCCCTACCAATCCCATTTATCAATGTACTGTAACTTGGTAAATTGCCAAGGAACTGGAGGCTTGTGTGCTCCTTCATTTCAGCTTCTGGCTTGTTCTCTGCCTGTATGATGTTCCTTCCTAAATATGACAAGCAAATGGTTTGCAGCTAAACATCCAGTTTACAGGAGCAGGGTGCTGGCAGGTCAATTTCAACAGTGAGACTTGTGTTTAGCTGTACTCTGGGTCCAGCCAATTATGGCATGTAGCCCAGATATTTACAGTTGCTGGTCTGCAGGCTCTGCAAATGTTTCTCTGGTTTTTTTTATCCTTCTCTTTTATTTCCGGCAGTTAAATCTACGTAGTATAACCCTCTTTCTTGGTTGAGTGCCTAATACAGCTCTGCTTTTGGAACACTTGTTACTTCTGCGCAGCTGTATAGCATTTTGCCAGCAAATGGTCAAACTTGTGAAAACACCATGGAAATTCAAAGGAAATACTGACATGTAATCTAACTTTATGCTGTCTGGGTACTGCAGGTTATACTGCACAGCAAGCCCAGAAGCATAATAGCCTACAAAATTGGATCTGTATGAAGCCCTTAATTTGAGCAAACAAGCAAATAGGGTATCTTAAAAATGACTGCCTCTTAAATGAGCCAGGTATTCCTGGGGTAACACCACTGGTGATACGATTTCTTGTCACTGGCAGAAAGCTAGGTAATTGCAGGACTACCGATTTGGGATAGGAGGGGGAGAAGGGCCTTGCAGTCCTGTGATTCGAAGGAGGCAGGAGCTCCTGGCAGCAGCCTAGGGCCCCTTTGAATTGCTGTTAGAGCTGTGAGGAGCCGCACTGAGGGAGGCAGGAGGAAGGGGGCACACTGCGGTCTGGGCTGCTCTAAGGGCTGACTGCCACAGGCCCCAGCCCTTCTGTACAAGGCCCTCCCTCTTCTGGGGTGTAGAGGTCCCTTCTGCCCACATCTTGCTTTCCTGTGCTTGTAACGAACCAAACTTCAGTGGCTTCAAGTGCTTATTTGTTGTGTTATCAACAGGAATATACTTTTGGCCCAGTCATATGGATAGGGATAGGAGCTGCCAGGGTAAAACCTACTGAATGCTGCAAAAGCAGAAATGACATGTCCTGAACCTTAAAGTGGCTAGATGGCAGTGTTGAAACTCACTGCCTTTGTAGTTGGGAGTAGGTCAATTTTTGCTTCTAATTATTATTTTTGTTTTATAAACTGGTACAGATTTTGAAAAACGATGCAAAAGCAAACTGGTTCTCATTGGTAGTAACATTTTGTTAAGTTAGCCTCCCTTAAAAATTAGACTGATTTGTCTTTTTTTCAGATACGAAGCATCTTTGGCTTGCTTATGGCCATAGGAACAACCCCTTGACTTTTACAGAGCCTTGAAGCTTGACTTTATTACCTTTTTTTAAAAAGGCTTTTTTGAGCACTTAACTTAGATACTTTCCTTGATCAAATGCGAATAAACTGAAAATGCTCCACCCCAGACGTGTGTATCTTTAAGGGAACACAATCCCCCAATTCAGGAATGGTTTTAATCAGATCCCTAAACATGTAGGGAAGATGAAATGCCATTTAGTTCAGCCCCTATGCTTAAGCAGGACCAAATAAACCTGGGCTATTTTTGACCGGCTTTTGTCCAGTCTATTCTGAAGCCATCAATGTTGGAGTCCATGACTGAAGTGCAGATTTAGTTTTTGCTACACCTAAAAATAAAAAGCAATCCTTCACCCTTGATTTTGGAAGGAAATACTCTTAAGACCATGGTCACCAACAGGTAGATCACGATCAACTGGTCGATTGCGAGGTGTCCTGTCTGCCCCGCCCCCATTTCCCTCCCAACCCTGAGAAGCCCCACTACCTCCATTTTCACGGGAGGTAGGTAGTGTCGGCTTCCCGGGGATGGACAGAAGTCCTGCAGCTTAGCACCACTTCCAGTGATTCCGGAAGTGCGCTAGCTGCTCTACTGGGTGCGCTGCAGGAGGGAGCATTGGTTCCCTGCACTACACAGGAGGGGCGAGTCAGCCACGGGGGAGGCACGCGCGCTGGGTTTCCTGGCACACGCTGGGGGTTCTGCCCTGTGCTGGGGGAGGGATTGGCCCCCTGGGCGGGCAAGCACATGTGGGGCTTCCCTGCGCTGCAGGGGAGGGTGGGGGTCAGCCCCTGGGCAGGCACCTGCTGGTTTCCCTCGGGGGGGGGGGGGGGGGGGGAGATCCTGGGAGGAGGCAGATGCAGGGGACCCTCTATCTCCACTGACAACCCAGATCCCGCTCCCCAGCCCCCATTCCCCAGCCACAGAACTGTCCCCACTCCCCTGTCCCAGCTACAGAACGCCGTCCCCACTCCCCGAATGCTGTCCCCACTCCCCTGTCCCCAGCCACAGAACGCTGTCCCTATTCCCATCCCTACTCCCTGAACTCTGTCCCCACTAGAAACCTGTCCCCACTGGCACTCTGTCCCCTGCTGCAGAACCCTGTCCTCTCCCTCCCAACACCATGTTCCCTCTCCCCTGCCCCCAACCGCAGAACTGTTCCACAAAATGTATAATTATAAATGCTTCACTTTAGATTTAAATATCAAGAATAAAAAACAGACAACTTATTTTGTAACTATAAGCACGTGATTTTAATTTTATATATTGCATAATTTAAAAACTGTTTCCGTGTGTGAGTGAGGGCTGGGGATAGCAAGTGATGGACAGGAGGAGAATAGAGGGCGGAGCTTCAAGGAAGGGGCGGGGCGGTAGATCTTAGCCTGTTCTGTGACTTAAAAAGTGATCTTGGGTGTAAAAAGGTTGAAGATCACTGCTCTAAGTATAAGGGGTTCAAAAGATGGTGGCAGGAGGCTACAGTGGGCTTGTGTTTACTTAAAACTTTAAAAACTGCCATTTGTCTATGCTTCTGTTTAACAGGCAGTCCCTTTAAAGTTCCTGTGAAAGATGTTGTCGACCCATGCAAGGTAAAAGTTGCAGGTCCTGGTCTTGGAACAGCAGTTCGAGCCAAAATCCCACAGTCCTTTACTGTGGACACCAGTAAGGCTGGGACAGCACCCCTTGAAGTTATGGTGGAAGGACCCAGAGGTAAGAACCCTGGCACTACCTTACTTTGATATGCCTACCTTTATATTTTGCAGGTAATGCTGGATTGAAGAATTGTGGGGCCTTGCACAGTAGTTGGGGGGGGGGGGGGTAGGGAGAACGTCTTCACTTCTCCAACAGGGTAACCAGGCCAAATTTGAGAGGTTCAGCCAAACCTGAGCAGCGCTGGGACCCTGTTCTCTCTGTCCTGGATGCTGCTACTAGCCCTAAGCAACATGAATGAGAGCTATTAAGCAAAGCACGTCTACCCCATCCATATCTCCTCCCCCATGATACTCCTCTAGCCACCTCCTTACCCTGACCAAACTGATGGGATGTGCATGGGGCAGACATCCTGTTCATCCAAGACTTGCCTTGCTATTTGGTAATTCCCCCTCTCAGGATTCTTGTTGCCCATCCTGCTCTCATGTGGCGTAGACCAAACTGAGTGTGGCATTGCAGCACTTCAGTGCCACACCAGTTTGGCCTGCTGCAACACATCTTGAGATGGGGTGGTGTGGTAGGTGTTGAGTCTACATGGGTTAATCTGAGCCTGTGAATAGCTAACTGTCTCAAACCTCTCGGCGATAACTAAGGACTAGCCCCATTGCCAAACTTTTTCTATAAATACTAGAATTGTGCTCTCCTGAGAAATTATTGCACTGCTAAAATTAAAATAGATCTTGAGGCTCAAACCTGGGAGGAAACAGAGGGTCTGCAATGTCCAAGAGGAAGCCCTTGTTCAAGCTAACATTTCAGGAGGTAAACATTAAGGGAGTGATCCTTCTTTGCCTGGCCTTTGAAAGGTGAGATGCCATAAACTTCTGACCTGAATTTTACTACACGTTTTTTTTCTTCATGAACAATCAGATCTGTCAAGGGGAGAGCTTTTAGCAGATCTCAAAACTCCAAGGCCAAGATGCTAAGAAGCAGTGCTCTGGTGTGTAACATTAAGACTGTACCTTCCTTTTGTGTTGCCACCTCTATACCAATTCAGTCTGCCACAGGTCCCCAGACAGAACACACATGCCCTTTCATTGAAAGGGCAAAAGCTTTGTCTTGCAATTCCAAGTACCAGTAGCTAAATCTAAGGGATGGTAGGTAGTTTCTCTCCTACCCTTTAGGTTTACTCTCCTTTGATATGCTCAGCATGCTTGTCTTTTTTGCCTTTTTTTTTAACCAAACACCCCTTTTTTAAAATCAAAGATGGCTCTCATTGGGAAGCATCCTGAGAAATCTTGAGTACTCTTGGAATGCCTGCCTAGCTTGACTAGACTGCTGAGACTCACATGTTAATACTAGCTTTTCAGCAACTAAATTTGTCAAACGTTTGAATATGCAGAATTCATGGTGCTAAGACAGGCAAGAAGCTAAGGGTACGTCTAGACTACATGCCTCTGTCGCCACAGGCATGTAGATTAGACTACCAGGCATAGGAAAATGAAGCAACGATTTAAATAATCACCGCTTCATTTAAATTTACAAGGCTGCTGCGCTGAGCTGACAAACATCTGATCAGTGCTAGAAGAATTTGACTGGGGTCATTAGCTTGCTGAGTGATCTCTGCTGATCATACAAGCCTCTAATCTCTTGTTTCATAAGGGAAGATACTAGAAATGATACTCAAGAGATCATTGAGTCTAGTCCCCTGCCCTCACGGCAGGACCAAGATGAGCCATAACTTGAAATGAGTACCCGTCAAATAACAGTTATCTAATTCTAGCTGATGAAACGGATTCCCAGGCATGGCGCAGTCCATTGAAAGCGATTTCAGAGTTCTTTAAAGGTGACCCACAGGGGGAAGCTAATAAGACAGGTTTGCATTTTTCACTAACTGCTGATGGCACCCAAGCAAAAATCCAGCTGCAAAAATAACTTGCTTTGCATGGCAACTAACTTCCTTTATAGCTGCTGAATTACTAGATTTACATTAAAGCATTACCATAATTATCATAAATATAGCTTGTCTTGCCATGTGTGATTTGAACTGATTTGCTTGCTTGCTAAGAAACTTGCTGTAACTGCAGTAAAATAACTTGAAACAATTCGGGTCTGGCTTCTTCGTTTTTTTTTTTTGTTTGTTTTTCTTTTTTTCTCCAGTATCTTAACATGAAGCCTTTTTTTGGGACTACCTGCTTTCCTTAAATATTTATCTTGGTTCAAATGATCTCTCTGGGCATTAGAACTTTTTTCTAGATACACTGAGGGAGCATGAGACAAAAATCACTGTCTGATACTAACATGCTTTCGCATTGAACTGGGTGTGCTGTGTATTCCATTGATAGAAATACACACTATCAATGACAGTTCAGCTATAATCTTTCCTTTTTTGTAAAGCTCTTCAGATGTGCTTCAGTTAATGGTAGGCTCAAATTGCCCTTAGCATGCCTTTCAAGAACCTTAGCTTGCCTTTGCAGACAATTTCAGGAAGCGTTCTGGTGGCTATTGCTGGTGTAGTCAGCAAAAGGCCTAAAGGGCTGGTGGGATGCAAAGTTTATCTTTGACCCCCGCTCAAACAAAAAAATGCTGGAAAGTATCTCTTAGTATCTACACAGTGCACTCGTTCTTAGAGGCTTATGTGAGATTTGTGTAAGGCTTTAAATCAATAGCAGCACATGAAGCTTTAGGCAACAAAATGGCCAATGCAATTTTGCTGTTTCAATAGGATGGGGGTTTGATTAGTGCTGTTGGAGGAAAAAAGGTCTCTCTTTGTTCTAGGAATGGCAGAGCCTGTTCACGTGATCGACAATGGAGATGGCACGCACACAGTAACGTACACACCTATGCAGGAGGGTCCACATGCAGTCTCTGTCAAATATGGAGATGAAGAGATTCCTCGCAGGTAGGCTAACACAGCATCCACTTTTTCCACAACAAGCCACCTACCTAACTAGCAGAATTCATGTTCTGAACAGGGGTAGCTTTCGTAACTTGAACAGACTGCTTTCAGTTTCCATGCTTCCTTGTAAGCCAATGTAGTTCAAGAGGTGTTTTTCCAGTTCGTGATCCCAAGAGCCATGATGCATTTTTAAACTTGCTTAGTGTTAGACTTGACTTGATATTTGCTTCCCAGACCATAGCAGTAAGGTTATCGGGTGGCCTCTGTTTAATCTTGTATTGCTGGATATTGGTCTTCTGGTACTTGGAGGAAATAGTAAGAAGACATTGTGCAATGGCATCTGCAAGCCAGGATAAATGAACTCTTAAACTACAGCATTTCCGTTTCAATGTTTCAATGCCTTCAAACTAGTGTCAAGTCTTGGGTCTCGATTCAAGAGTATATTGTAGAAGTGGGATTTAAGCACGTGTGGGTGTTGTCTTGAATGACAGTACCTACTGTAAAGACTAGCAAATGTTGACTTAACACACTGTTCCCTTGTAACAAGTCCTTTCAAGGTAAAAGTGCTTCCTACGTATGATGCCAGTAAAGTGACTGCAAGTGGACCAGGCATCAGTTCATATGGCGTTCCAGCCAGTTTACCTGTGGAGTTTGCTGTTGATGCTAAAGACGCTGGAAAAGGGCTTCTCTCTGTACAGATTACGGTAATTCATTGTTAAATCTCTTACCTAAATGCTGCATGTTCCTGAGTGGAATTAGGCTGGTTTACGGTCTACTCTGTCAATCTTATCGGTTGTCACACTCTGAAATACCAGGAGTCTTGAAAAGGGTGTCTTCTGGCTAAACAGATGCTCAGATTCAGATATTACTTGAGAAGTCAACTTCAGAATACTGATCCCTAAATTTCAAATTTCTTTGAAAATTGTCTTCCATCTGAAGTGGGCTGTGCCCACGAAAGTCCATGATACCATTTGCATGTTTTGTTAGTCTTTAAAGTGCTACCAGACTATTTGTTAACTTTTCCTGTTAGGCTACATCTACACTGTGTATTTTTTCAGAAGAGGAAATGCAAATGGAGCGCTCATGGGCTCTTGCGCAAAAGGGTTTTTGTTTTTTGACAAATGGCCTCAGCTATACAGGGCTTTTTATTGCAAAAAACTCTTCTGCAAAAAGGATCAGAAGAAATGCTAATGAGAGCATGAGAGATGCAAATGAGCGCTCCATTTGCGTGTCCTCTTCTGCAAAAAAAAGTGTAGACTTAGACTAACTTGGCTACCCCTCAAACTTCTGGAAACTAAAACTGGCCAAGCATTAAACGACCAGTTGTGCTGTAGTCAAAACTTCTAGCTTTTTCATCTTTCTCCAAAGGCCAAACATGCTGATGCAAGAAATCAAGCTGCTTGTTTCAGACTTTGTTTAAAAACCAAACGAACACTTTTCTCCCTATTTATCTGATCCAGCAGGGCCAGCTTTGCTCTTGTGGCACTTGTGCCTTTGATTAGTTTATCATCTAATGAGCCTCTCTCCAGGAGCCTGCTACAGTTATAAGCTCTTTAAACTGATACAAGTGGAACGTTCAAGTCCGACAAGTTTTGCTGCAAAGAAATCTTCATTCTCTCAAATACCTGATAAGGACGTGGGGGGGGTGGAGAAGGAGAAAGGTATAGAGAACGCAAAGGAAAAAGTTACCCTGGTTCTAAAGCCATTAAACTATAGCCGCTATTAGTAAGCTTCACTAGCACATTTGTCCTTGCCATAGCAATTGTGTCACAACCTATGTGCCACTTCATGATCTTTGCAGGGTTCGTACACCCAAATCTCATGCTCCATAATGCAGTTGCTTGGCTTGTTAACAGCAGAATTACAGTATAAGCAACTGTCATGGACTCACAGGTCAAGCATGGGCACAACTTGTATGGTTCCTGCGGGAGCAGGGATCCCCCTTTCTCTGAGCATTAGACTGCTTTGACTCACGGGACCACCCACTCATGGCTTTCAGCACTTCCATCTTCTCCCATGGGTCTCCTCAGGGAGCGCGCACACTCTAAACCTCCAGGTCTGCCACTCCCGGAGGGAATAGTGCAGTCCAGCTCTCTAGACCAGAATGTACTCAGCCAGTATAAAACAAGAGGGTTTAGTGAGCATGTGAACACAGCATAAGACCACTCAGGGCCTGGCTTCCCTTAGCACAGCATGTTTGTCTGCCCTGCATCCAGGTGGCTTCCCTCAGCACAGTCCAGAAACCCCTTTCTTCTAGATGAGCCTCCAGTATCCTTCCCCTGTCCTTTGTCTTCTGTCCAGGTAGACAGGGTTGCCTGAGCCCCTCTTATCCACCTCTCCTCTCCTCCTCAGGTGGTCAGGTCAAGCATCTCCTCTGTACAGCCCATTTTCCTCCCACTGGTCCGAACAGACTGTGCTGTCCAACCTGGGTTTCCAGTCATGGGGAGGTGGGGTGTCCCCAGTTGAGTGATGGTCCCTGTAAGAACAAACTCCTTCTCTCCTCACCTTGTTAAACCAGAAACAGAGCCCCACCCCCCTGTATGCAACCCCTTGGAAAACCAAGCAGTCTTCCCCCCCTGTTCCCCCCACTTTGTCATAACATGTAGAAAATACTTAATCTCCCAACTTTTGCTAGTTAACATTCAGTAACAGTTAAGCATGGCTGTCCCTGCATAGAATAGTCTCAGAAGGTGGTTGTGTACTTGCTCACACTATCATAAACATCCTCTGTACAGTCCCCAATCATGACCTTTGGGTGACCTTCCATTCACTCATGATAAAGACTAAAGGAGCAAGGCATAAGTCCTTGTTCCTGTAAGTTGTCAAGGTGCTAAAATAGGAACCATTTTTCATATAAATGGGTCCACTTGGGGTTTTCTGGACTTCATGCTTTGTGGCTGTTTGGTACTATTCCAGAACAGCTTTGTAAGAAGACATCTCATGCAGTGTTGACCTTGGTTTTAGATATGAAACTTGTGCATGCCTCCACTTCAGTACTGTTCCTACCAATGAGTCCAAGCACTTCCTTAGTTCTTGTAATGCTTTTTGACTAGCCACTGCAGTAATGGCACTTAGCTTACACTGGGCAGTCCATCTTGAAACTGTAAGGTGATGTGCTGAGTGTTTAAGTATTTTTGAAAACAAGGTGCTGCATAACTAATTTTCACAACATTGGAATTTTTGTATATGGGGTGGAATGTGTTAGGATTATTGTACTGAAATGCTTACAGGGTTCAAAGAGATGTATTGGAAACTGCCTTGGAAGGGGCTGGATTAAGAGTTGGAGCTGGATGCTACTACCAGGTGCTTGCAAACACTTGTTTGCCAATTAATGACTGTTGTGCAGTGTAACTTGACACCTGTTTAATTTCCCACTTAAAAGGGCATGTGTTTCATGCCAATTCTTGCTCTATGGGTATACTAGCTCAGTTTAGGTACTGACTTCTTCCAGTGTTTAAGAACGTGCAGGCATATTTCTAAAAATGGCTGACAAGTTTTACTCTTCGGTTGGATGCATAATTAGTCTTGGAACATGAGGTAGGAAGACTTCTATCCATCTTCCTAAGACTTTTTAATGTGTAACTTAAACACTTGCTTAATATTTCACTTCTGCCTCTCAGGACCAAGAAGGGAAACCAAAGAGAGCTGATGTTCATGACAACAAGGATGGCACTTACTCAGTAACGTATGTGCCAGACAAGACAGGCCGCTATATGATTGGTATTAAATATGGTGGTGATGACATCCCATCTTCTCCTTACCGAATCCGTGCATCACCAGCAGGGGATGCCAGCAAGTGTTTGGCCACAGGTATGTAGCCAGTCTATTGTATTCCAAGTGGTGTATTCTTGCCTCTTTACTTTCATGTGAATATTTCTAGCTAAGCTACAGAAAAGACCTTTTGAAACCTGGCTTGGAAAGATCCCAAAAGTTTCAAAAAATAAAATGGCTGCCCTCCCTAGTAAGTGTAATTACCTGCAGGTCCCAAAATAGCTTTAGAGCCCTGTGTGGGAGAAATCTGTATCCACAAGGCTCTCTAGAACTAGAATGGCCAAAATGAGACTGTGATGCTGCTCCCAAGATCCAGCACCACAGTGGAGCTGACAGCCACTTTGAGGCAAGGGGTGTGTGCATGTGTGGGGTGGCTCTGTCCCCTTGGAAGGGGCAGGGCCTCCGGCAGAAGGGACAGTCAGCCTGTAGCACTGTCCAGATCATGCCCCCAGCAATGCTCTGGTAGCAATTCAAAGGGGCCTATGGTACTGGCTGCTGCCACAGTAGTGGTGGTGGGGTGAGCTCTGTATCCTGGGGCAATGGGCCCCTCTACCCTTCTCTCCCACCCTCACCAGCAGGCCTGCAGCGTCTCATACCAGAAGCAGGTCATAGAAGCCACTGGGGGCAGTACAGCCATGTGGCCAGGAGGAGCTGCTGGCCCCTTGAAACAGTAGCACCATGTTAATATCAATTTGGCGGCTGCAGTTTAGGGGAATAGAGCCATGTAGCTCAGCGGCTAGATTTCTATCTGCAGATAGGGCTCTATTCGTAGAACACAATTCTGAGCAGAATCAAAATTTCTAATTGATTTCTGGAAGATCATCTCTTAGGGAGGACTGTTTTCTGTGGGTTAAGTTGAAACTGCAAAGGGTGAGGCAAATCCCTTCAACTGCAGCCTCTTTGACGGTAGGGAAGTTAGACAGATGAAGTTTGATACTTGCATTTTTTAATCTCACTGAGAACTAAACATCTGTGCCTGGTAAGCAGGTGTGATTAAAACCCCACTTTGTCTTTATTTGCCAGTGAGAGTTGTACAGTATAACTTGACACCTGTTTAATATCCCATTTAAAATGGCATGCTCTAATGCTAGTTCTTGCTTGATCAGTGTTTAAAAACATGCAGGCGTATTTGCGCATGCAGCATGCAAGTTCTAGCAGAGCTATATGTATAGGAACTAGCATCCAAATGAGACTTGTTCTGTTAGGAAACATCTGTTACCCCTTGGATTATAGGCGCACCCAATGCCCATCCTGTTAGGTCCTGCACAGAGAGGTGGTCGGTCGTTGGTCTGTAGAACTGAATTTAATGATCGGCAGCTTCCTAACTGCCAGTTTTCAGGACTTAAATTTCTGTAGTGAATACAGAAAGCAGAGCTCTACTGTCAGATTTTGATGACAGTTACAGGAAAAGCATAGGATCTCTAACTTGGATGTTGGCTGGTAAGTAAACTGACTTCATTTCAGTTTAGCAGAAGTCTAATCTAAGTCTACACACTGCTAAGGACTTTTAGATAGTGCTAGGCTCAGCCAAAACAATGGCAAAATCTTATACAGTTTAACTGCCACTTTCTAAAGTGTTTTTTGACAGTTGAGACGTTTTCATGCTTCTAAAATGAGTATAGATTCCTATGAAAAATGAAGAAATAGCACAGTAGGGATCTTAAATCAAAATTGGGAGAGGAGGGTGGGCGGGCATTTGGCTTAATGTCATCCTACCTAGTTTCTGATTCAGTCATAATTATTCAGTATTTCTGAGAGCAGTATGAACTACTAAAGCTTTGAATTAAAAGGTCTTCAGATGTCAGCTTAAATCAAATTCCTTAAAATAAACACAACTTTCTGAGTCTAAAATATGGGATCAATTTGATGTATATCTATATGGCATCCATAGAAACACTCAATGTTTTTGATCTATATTAAAGAACCAAAACTGTGAGCTTTTTGGTACTTGTGAACAAATTGCATTCTTCAGTGATAAATGCCATTGTTTGCATTTCAAAGCGTGTGTCTTAAATGTACTTTAAATCTTACACTTCATATTTATCATCACACTAAATATCTTTAAAATTGGTTGTGGCTGCTTTGCTATTTATTCATGGGCAAGTTACTCAAACAAATGTATGTAATACAGAAAGGGTTTTAATATGGTGCCTTAACGTATTTCTTGGCAGAGATGATCAGTTGCCATTGCTAATGGATTTCGTTGCTAGAACATCTTGACTTAGACTATACCAAGGAACTAAGTGTTATTTCACTCAGTGATCAGGTAGTTCAGAGGTAAAGTGACAATTTGCTCCATATGTGAAGCAGTCACCTGATAAAGGGTTAAAAATGAGTTACATTTGGCTCAAGTGTCTTTCTCCCTAAATCTTTAATCTATTCTCACCTAGCCTACCTACTGAACTGAGGAAGGGTATGATTAAAACTTGGTTCTTGCAGCTGAAAACCAATTCCTGGAACACATGTTTGGGGGGGGGGGGGGGGGGTTGCTTACTACTCATACCATAAAACTGATCCTGAGACCATGCTTGGGTGGCTACCCAAGAGAGATTCAAATGCTGCCCAGTTGATTAGGGAAGTGCCCACAGCTGGCAGCGTTTTTACTAATGGTGCACATCTGCACAGGCTCATGGTGAAGATAACAATGTATGCTATATACTGGAAAAATTAGAGGAACATTGCTTAACAGGGGTCCTTTCTGTATATATGCTGATAGTATTTGCTTTAATCCTATTTCCTAGGAAAACATTGGAAAAACTTAACTGTTTTTGTAACCAAAACTGATTTCTAGGTCCCGGGATTGCATCCACTGTGAAGACTAGTGAGGAAGTTGGTTTTGTAGTAGATGCTAAATCTGCAGGGAAAGGTAAAGTGACCTGCACGGTGCTGACACCAGATGGTACAGAAGCTGAGGCAGATGTTATAGAAAATGAGGATGGAACTTACGACATTTTCTACACTGCTGCTCAGCCAGGTGCCTATGTGATTTATGTCCGCTTTGGTGGAGTGGATATCCCAAACAGCCCATTCACTGTAATGGTAAGGTTTTTTTTTTAAATAACCAATTATTTCTGGCATACTTCCAATTTATCTGTAGTTCTCAGTCTGGCAGAAAATATCTGAACTCTTATTACATCTGTGTATATACAAATATTTACAGTACAACTGGTGCATGATACCATGGTGACTGATATGGTACAAGGAAAGTCTTTGGACAGATTTTGATCTTCATTTTAAAGCTTTCATCTCCTACTTTGACTGAATTCTTAAATCCATGGATTTAAAAGTCGCATTGCAGTGCTGTACACTCCGCTACATGTGTATCATTTGACTTGTCAGTTTAGCTATAATTTACCTTCATTGTAAATACAAATATATTAAATATGATGTAGTAGAACATACCGTGCTCACTCTTCCAAACACTTGGCACAATTGCCTGCTAAATGTCTTCACTAATCTGAAGTCAGGTCCCACTTTTTTTCTTAGCAACTACCCACTTATACATGGCCATGCTTGGCCTTACTTTGCCTATTACATAAGGAGGCCTCTGACACTCTTGACAGGCCTTCAGTGGTAACTCACCAAAGAAGCCCTTGGCTGTAGATGGCTTAGAAATAGCCTTGAGTACAAAGGTCAGCTTAAAAAGACAAGCTGTGTGCATAGCATTATCTTGTGTCAGCATAACAAACTTGACTACACTTTTTCAGTGCTTAAATAGTGGTGGTGCAGTGTTTCTATATAGAACAGGACATGTCTCAACACTTTTCTCAGTATCATGAAAAAGTCTTGTTACAGGAGCATGTTGCCTCACTCCCCTCATCACTAAATCACTCTATTTGGGATAAAAGGGCTTAAACAGCTCAGTGAACAGCGAGTAAAAATGGCTGGCTATAGATACGATCCATTGCATCATTGCTAATCTTTAACTTCCCAGCATGCTTCCCAGTGCTGCCTTTCAAAGCCCTAGTCTTCTGTGACTTACATTAGCTAACTCTTTGCAGATAGTTTACTGTAGTCCTGGAAGATGCTTCCTTGAAGTGGCTTCCCTCGCAGCCACTCGAAACGTTCCACAGGAAACCACTCATGAGGCCATCAAGCCTTGTTCCAGTCATCTTGATGTACTAATGCACTTGTGAGGTTGATGCAAGGAGTTGCTGTTCTCAATACCAAAGAGCAATAATTGTCTCTTAAAGCCTCCTTGTTTCAGTGCAACAAGCATCTGCAGTGATGCAAACGAGCAAAGCAAGATCAGTGGCACAACCCCAACTGAAGTGGTGTTGCCTATTGTGACAATTGGGATTTCTGTTTGCTTTAAGTAGGAATGACTTGAGTTTGCCAGTCATCCTGTCTGCATGTATGGGGAGGAGAACCAGACTGGGTGTCATGAAGTCGTCACCCCAAACCTGTGTTAGGAAAACCCATTCATTAAGCAGCTGTCATTAGTTGATCAGTCAGATCCTCCAGCTCAATGTCTCCTGGTGAGGTGCCACTAGAGAACTGGGTGGAAAGTTTCAAGGGTGGAGAAATGCCCATAAAGTAACAATTTAAGTGTTATGTACTAGCTAAAGTATTAATTCCTTGGCACTTGATATCCAAATAACCTGCATTTGCCACTGACTAGGCTTCGGATGCAGACGAAGTTGCAGTAATGTCGCAGGAGCCCGTAAGCGCATGTCCCCCTGGATTCCGTCCCTGGGTACACAATTTTTTACTCTTCCTTCACATTTCATTTCAGAAATGACATGCTGCTGCTTGGGACTGCTTGGTCTTTCTGGTTGTTTGTTCATCGCTTTCCAGCTGATCAAATGTGTGTTCGGGATTCAGACTTCATGCAGATCTGTTTCTTTGCTGCTTAAAGGGACTCGCCCAATGAGATGTTACAGTAGCTTAAATCTGAAGAGGAACAGTGTCCACTTATGGCTATTTCTGTAACTTAACACTGGCAAATTCAGCCTTGCAGTATAGGTTCACACAAAGTTTTCCCAGTAAAATGGTAAACCGTGTCTTGAGTCTAAAACTGCATTGTGAAACTTGTATTTCTTTAGGCAAAAATTTGCTGTTGCTTACATTGCAATCATTCTACCATTCTAAGAAAAAACAAAACTTTTGTTCCAGGCTTTGAGCAACTAAAACTCTTCTCTCAGATGGAACCATGTTGCATCTTGTGTGTGCTAAATTTGTCTGTCTTCACTGGCATTCCATTTTTACTTTTAAACTTGCTGAGATTTTATTTTTGAATGTTTGGCAGTTGGGTCAATATTAAGCTTGGGGACATCAAGGGATGCTTAATGGGGCTGCTGTCTAGTTAGGCCAAGTTCTATAGTTGATTCGTTTTTACAGTGTTTAATGCACACCGATCAAATTCTCTTTTTGGTCTAAGCAAATAGCAACTGTTATGTATTTGCTCCGTTCCTGTAAAATGACAGCTTTTTGTTTCTTTAGGTCACAGAAGAACCTTATGTTCCTGCTGGTGACATGAATGGTGTGGGATTTAAGCCCTTTGATATAGTTATACCCTGGGGTGTAAGGAAGGGAGAAATAACAGGTAAACACTTCATAGTACAATGAGCTGCCTTGCTTTTTGACTGCACACTTGGGCACTTGCAATTTTCCACACCATTTACATTTGTATCAAATATCTTGGCATGCTAAATACAGTTGAACCTCTCTAGTCCGGCACCCTTGAGACTTGACTGTTGCCGAACCAGAGCATTTGCCAAACCACAGGAGGTTAATATTGTCTAGCAGCGTTACCAACACTTATTAGGCCCTTGAAGGCATTTAAGGGTAAATTAGAGCTAAATACACCACAGAACATTGAGAGCCAGGACTGGTGACTGTAAACAAACTCTGGGGACTGCAGGAAAGTTTGCCACAACCATAAATGGACATCTGGATAACTATCCATGGTCGGGCATGATTTTATTGCTGGACTACAGAGGTTCAACCTATAATTAACTTGAGTTTTAGTTATTTGCATATAAGTATTTAATGTGTGTGTGTGTGTGTGTGTGTGTGTGTGTGTGTGTGTGTGTGAAATACATTCTGAATTCAGTAAGGCAACTTTTGGCACTTAGTCTTAAGCTGAGATGATACTTTTCCCATTCAGGGGCTCTGGATGTGTCTGTCTTCTATATTGCTGCTAAAACTGTAATGCATTTGATCAAGCGAACTCCAGCATGAATGCTGTAGATGATCATAGTCCAGAGATTCTGGGCCTTTTGTGCAGCCTCAGTAGCTGACCATCTATTAGTTTGAAGATTGGAATTAGTGTCTCTTCTACCAACACAGCATTTCAGGGGGCTGCCACAAACTATAATAAAACGGTTTTCTAGAGGGATGGTGCCTAAAGTTCCATCTCTGCTGTTCCCTACCACATACATTATAGGCCAGGCATCTGTGTTTATTGCATTTGTTTTTTTATGCACCTACTTGTACTTCAACTCAGTATTTCACTGTTACCCAAGTGGTTTCCTAAGGTGCACATAATCACTTTGTAAGGAGCTTTCCCATTATCTTTACTGAATTGATCATTTGGCCAATATAAACTTGTGTTACCGTATATTCCGGCATACAAGACGACCTCTGATGTTAAAAAACATCCCCCAAAAATTGGGGGTCGTCTTGTACGCTGGGTATACATCCCAGGCGCGCCTGGGATGCCCCCCTGCCGGAGCCCCTCCACGGCTTTGAAAGCCGCGGAGGGGCCCCGCCGCCGGCTTCCCCCGAGGCTTTCAAAGCTGCTGCGGCTTTGCTCCCGGTGCCTCTGGTCTGCTGGGGACCATCTCCAGCAGACCAGGGACACCGGGAGCAAAGGAGGCGGAGGGGCGCTGGGGTATAAGATGAAACCCTATCTTTTAATTAAAAAAATAGGGGGTCCTCTTATACGCCCAGTCGCCCTATACGCCGGAAAATACGGTACATCAGTAGGCTGTTCACCATGTCAGCTATACAAATACAGTGTAGAAGCCAAGTATAAACATTTGGTATTCTTAGCCTTCCATTTGCACTTGGGGGCAAGTAACTTAAGCATCTGAAATGCCTGGGGTTTAAAATGGCTTACTTGACTGTTCAAAGGAGGTGGGAGGGCATGCATTCACTATTTCAGTTCCTGTTAACTCTAAAATTGCCTTCCCTAGGTGAAGTTCATATGCCATCAGGAAAAACTGCTACACCAGAAATTGTGGATAACAAAGATGGCACTGTAACAGTGCGATACGCTCCTACTGAATTTGGGCTGCATGAAATGCACATAAAATATATTGGAAACCATATTCCAGGTGAGTGTCTAGCTTGAGACACTTTTGCATTGGGAGACAAACTGTCAGTGTAGAATTGGGAATCTTCTCAGGGTGTGTTTTTTTTTTTTTTTTTTTTTTTTTTTTTTTTAAACTAGCACTATATAACCAGCAGACTGCCTAACTCAGTTTCAGATGTACTCACTTCATCCTGTAGCAGTTCCCTGGCATTTACTATGCAAATGGTTTAGCTTGTTTCAGTAAACTAGTGTGAGTAAATGGAGGCAGGAGAGCTTCTCAAACAGTTAGGAGTAAAAGACTGATTTAGCAACTTCGGTTTTTGATACTAGGTATTATGTATGAGACTTTTTGTTACTTACACACAAGAGGCATAAGCCATAATTAATAAAATGTGCCTGTGTAAAATGGCATTTGTGGCAGATGCAGGTGTGGTGACAGTTAAGACTTGCTAACAAGTCTCCCATCCTGGTTCAGAATGAGCTAATGTGTTTGAGAGCTGGAGAGAAAAGGCTGAAGTATTTGTTGCAACTTCTTGGTTTGTAGAAGAATTGCCAATATTTATGTAATAGTAAAAGGAAGGTTCCAAGAAACTATGTATGACAAACATAACACTAGAACGCTAAGATCTTAGTAAATCATTGAATAAACATCCAATGCGTCTAAACACCCAAATGTGGTTTTGTTAATTTTTTTGTCTGGTTTTATTTCTTAAATCATCTGCAGAGAGCCCACTACAGTTTTATGTAAACTATCCAAACAGTGGAAATGTGTCTGCCTATGGACCTGGTCTCATTTATGGGATAGCAAATAAGCCAGCAACTTTTACCATTGTTACAGAAGATGCTGGAGAGGGTGAGTTCTTAAAGACAGATGATAAAATCTTGTTTTAATCAACTCAAATTCTCTTCAAAGAAGCCTGAAGTACTTTCAAGCACAATGTAGTCTGTATACATAATTGAACTTAAGCCATAAACTAAGGGATGTTCTAACTTGCTGAGGATAACTTTTGAGTAACTTTTCTCTAACTTTGTTAGCTGGAGAGTCTATAAATGCTGACATGAGTGCACTTTGTTTATGCCTAACCCTTTTTCTAAATTTCTAACTCTTACATAGAGTAAGAGCACTACCATACAGGAAGTGGTGATATAGTATTTCAGACTTGGATTCCTGGAATAATAAACTTGGCTTAATTGGGGGAAAGATTCATTAGCCAGTAAACTGACTCTACAATATGTGATTCATGAAACACTTACTTTCCAAAGTTTCATGAATTGACTGTAATAGATTGAATCCTCCTGTCAGGCCTTCTCAGCATGCTTCTAGTGGAAGCAAATGGCTTGTCTGCTAAAATTCTTCCTGTGTGGATAAAAATGAACAGTGAAATCAAACTTAATAGATTTGTCACCTAGTATTTAGCTGGTACCTTTACAGATAGCTTGTCCTTTTTAAATTGTATTTAAAGGTTATTACATTAGAATATTACTACTTTCTCTACAGGTGGACTGGATCTGGCTATTGAAGGACCTTCAAAAGCAGAAATTAGCTGCATTGATAACAAAGATGGCACTTGCACAGTCACTTATTTGCCAACCCTACCTGGAGACTACAGTATACTGGTTAAGTATAATGACAAGCATATCCCAGGGAGCCCATTCACTGCCAAGATCACAGGTATGAAGAAAACTGTTTTGACCCAGTAATTAACTGTTCCAAACTGCCTTTTAACTGTAACTGTAACATTTAAATTAAACGATGACCTTCTGGCCTGCAGTCTGGGTGAGGCAGCCAGTGTTATGTTAAATCAGTGAAGTCTACACATTAGCCTTGTGAATTAACCTCTAGGACTAGTAACCTAATCGCATACTCTGCTACATATAGCAAAACTGCCCTTGTGCTAGCTAAACTGCTGTGATAGAGCATGGGATGAGAGGCAAAGCCAAATGACCTCAAGACTCTCACCTGCTCAGAATGCCTTAGGGTGAGGTCTGCAGGTTTTCTAAGTTGAAACAAACCTCTGTGCCTCCATTTGCAGCTACCTTGTGACATGGAACAGCTTTATTCAGTGGTGTTCTTTCAGTCAAACTTGGCAACTCTTAAGTGTCATCATAACTTAATCTTCTGTATTTACCATTTCATGGGATAGAATTCTAGATGCTCTTATCCCAGACAACTGTAGTAGAAATGATGAAGTAGAAGGACCATACAAACCAATAAGACTGACGGTCTTCTGTACCAGTTACTTTCCTGGTACATCTTTATGGATCTAGTACCACCTGGTACCATATAGCCAATGATTTCAAAGCACTTGAGTGTTATCCGCAAACAAGGCAGGGTATACTTGACATTTTCTCCATCAGGAACAGTATGTGGGCCTCCCATCTTAGGCAGCATGATAAAGCTAAGCAACCATAATCCTAACTGGAATCTTCTTGTGTTTCTGTAGATGATGGCAGAAGAAGATCCCAAGTTAAGCTTGGTTCTGCTGCGGACTTCTTGCTGGACATTCACGAGTCTGATCTCAGCCTCTTAACAGCTAGTATTAGATCTCCGTCTGGTCGTGATGAGCCTTGTCTTCTGAAAAGATTACCCAATAACCACATTGGTAAGCTCAGCCTCTTAAAAGGAAACTTAAATGCTGTCTTGCAACTGTCATTCACCAGCTTGTGGGATGAGTTGATCTTTCCAGTTCCTTGCCAAATAATATTTCAGTCATGTTGGCCAGCACCAGAATGGGTATGGAGTCCAAATGTCTGGCACTTCCTTCAGTTCACCCCTTTATAGTTCTCTTGTGCCTGATCTTCCCTGTTGGCCCCATAAACAAGATCTGAATCTATACAGCAAACTTAAGAGGCTTAATAGCTTCCTCGGTGCTGTGCTTCTTGATCCAGGGTGCTAAAGGTTTTAATCAGAGTGACCAGTATGCAAAACTCTAAACCAGTCTGTTGTATTCCTGTTTTGTCTGCCAGGTATCTCATTCATTCCACGAGAAGTAGGTGAACACCTTGTCAGCATTAAGAAAAATGGAAGTCATGTGCCCAACAGCCCTGTATCCATCATGGTGGTTCAGTCAGAGATTGGAGATGCCAGCAGAGCAAGAGTTTCAGGACGTGGCTTGGTAGAAGGACGTACATTTGAAATGTGCGACTTCATTGTCGATACAAGAGATGCAGGTTAGTGCTATGTGAGCCATTTTGGAACAGTGCTTCAGCACACTTTTTCCTTTGAGAGAGGCCCGAGATACAGGCATTTCAGGATGGTGCCTGTCTAACACTTTGGATTATCCATTCAAAACTTCTCCCCACAATGCAGCTGCTCCCTTCTTCCCCAGATCCATGATGTCCAGCCTTCACTCATAAACCTCAATCCCAAAGCTGTCTAATGCAAAGTGTGAATTAGCATTAATATTTAGTAGCACTATTGGGTTGTAAAGAAGTTAAGATTTTTTTCAAAGAAATAACGGTCTCTGCCTGTTAAAGTATTACTGTTAACAGATTCAAGAAATCAATTTCATAGCTGATAGAAGCTTTCCTGACTCCTCCCCACTCCAATCTAGGATTCCTATATTTTTCTTTATGGGCCCCCTCTCGCAACAGGAGAGAAGCACTTGCAGCCATTGTGACATAGTGGGGGTCCTGTCTGCTCTGTAACCCGGGGTTTGCCTGCCCTGTGATGGGATTCCCACTGACTCACCCATATGTGCATTGACTCAGACACCTAGTCACAGCCTGAGCAAATAACACTGCTCTTCCCAGGGCGGGAGACACAAGAAGGGAGGTGGAGACGCATCTTTGGCTCGGGGGCAGGGCCTGTGAGCGAGGGAGTTTTTCTGCAGAAAAACTGAAAAGAGACTGAGTGCTAGGAGTTGGGGTAGAGGTGCATAGGCCCCTCAAGGGGTCTAGGGCTGCCAGCCTCTGACTCCTTATGTCCACATCACGTCTATGCTGTGCTGTATCCTGGAGAAGCAATAAACTCTCTATTCTACTGGCTGGTGGAGTCTAATCTTGCTGCTACGGGGGTGCAGCATCGGGGGGATCCTCGATGTGCTGCCAGAGCCATATTTTCCTGACTTTTGTGAAACTGCCAGTTTGACATGGGATTCAAGAATTTTACCTGAAAGTTCTTCCCTTGTCTGAAAATGATTGATTGATTGACTGTTTGGAGTACTGCCAGCTTAAGTAATAACAGGTTATACCTGATTTGGTGGCTTGGGGGAAGGGGAAAAGAGCTGTGTAAGATTGAAGACCTGTATCTCTAACAGAAATTGGCCCAATAAAAGATTACCTCATCTGCCTTGTTTCTCAGGTTATACAATGGCTAGCCAGAACATAATGCAATAAAAGGAGCATTAGATTATCTTTGCAGGATTTATGTGACTACAGGTTGGACCTCCCCTGGTCCAGCACCCTCAACCTGACCAGGGATTTTTGCCAGACCAGAGGAGGTCCTAGCAGTCCCCCTGCCACCGGCCCCCCAGCCACTGGCCCTGATGGTTCTCCACCCCCACTTCTTTCCCTGGTAAGCGGGGCAGCCCAGCTGTCAGTGTACCGAGCTCCTGGCATCACCAGGCTCTCTGGTCCTGGGACATCGATGGTCCTTCTGGACCATGGAAGTTACCAGATCAGAGTTCTGGTTTACCAAGGTTCAACCTGCAGTGCATCCATCCGCTGACATAGCAATTGATTTTGAAGCATATAAGCTAGTTTGGATTTAAACAGTTTGACTTCAAATCATTGCTCTTACCTTGATATTTTTAGACTGTATATGGGGCTAATGCTAAATAAACATGTTGTGATTTATAGGCTATGGTGGGATCTCACTGGCAGTTGAAGGACCTAGCAAGGTAGATATTCAAACTGAAGACTTAGAAGATGGAACCTGTCAAGTATCATATTTTCCAACTGTACCTGGTGTGTACATAGTGTCCACTAAATTTGCAGATGAGCATGTGCCAGGTGAGATGGCAAGCCATTCTTTACTTGAGTCCGGGACTTAATGAAACCTGTACAGCATATAATAGTTTTACATTTGTTCCCTTTGGCTGTGTGACCTGTTGTGATGCAGACTTTAGGATGTGCTAGTCTTAAACCAGCAGGGCCTTAGAGGAAAGCACTAAGGTAATCTAAAAGGAAATGGTTATTAGAGATGCAGTATACTACTACATCTACTATTAAGCATATTAAGTAATGCTCAAAAGATAAAAAGGTGGCTTTGAATGCAGGAAAACATTTAGTAGGATTACATACTTTGGTTTACCTATTCCCGAATAATTGCTGTAGGGAGGGGAAAGACCAGAAATATTGGTGGGTCCACCCATCAGACCTATTGAGTAGGATGAGAGGAAACTAGGCCAGAAAGCCCTATTTTCTGAAATAAGCCCCTCCACTGCTGAATTCATACTGCATACTAATGCAGGACAGAAATGGAATCTCAGATTTTGACTTGAGATACTTTCTGCTGGTGCACAGACACCAGGATTAGTCACACTATTTTGCAAATGTGTTCAAAACAGGGGCAGCACAGCACCATAACTGCAGTGTTGGAGTGGGGATTTCTCCATTCAGGTCTCTTTTGTGTGCACACACTGGTCGTGGAAGAAATGTCCAGTAATGATGGCCTTTATTGGAGAGGCATCAAAAAGGCACTTACTCAAATAGAGTAGCTGGTCCCTTAATCTTGCTAGTTCTTAAGTAACTCTTTGCAGGAACTGAGCAGTTGGTACCAATATAGAATCTTTGGGGGGTTCATTACTTATCACAAGACATAAGTGTGCTAAATTTCTTAGAAGTGCAGATTATATCTTTGTTGTATTTGGCTGTGTATTGACTAATTTTTAATTTGTTACACTAAACTAGAAAGAGAACTGTTTCACTTAATTAAACTCCTACACTTAAATTCACGGTCAGTCCCAACCTGAAATACTGTTTTACTTGCAGGTAGTCCATTTACTGTGAAAATAAGTGGGGAAGGAAGAGTGAAGGAAAGTATCACACGTTCAAGAGGAGCTCCCTCTGTTGCAACAGTTGGAAGCATGTGTGATCTTAACTTGAAAATTCCAGGTAACACTTGGACAGGCTGCTACACTGCACAAGGTTTAACATCGTGTTTTTATATCCCTGCCTGACACTAAGTATAGTGGAAATATTGAAACCCGCAAATGGTTACTTATTTAGCTAGCTAAAGTGCAAGTATCTCAGGGGGACTTGAAGTTTAGTACATTTATATTTTAATTCTCAGATGCTTAATTTAGTCTACTAAAAATAGACTGTTTAACAAATGGAGTTAAACTTGCTGTATAAATAAAATCAGACTTCTACATACAGTGAGGTAGAAAGTAGCTATGACTTACTGACAACTTCTATGTTAGTATAGAAGGTTAACTCTTTACTCTTGTTTCTGGTCTGTCTTCTACTTGGCAAACTTGAGGCTATGTATGAGGCTTAATATATATATGATGCTACTATTCCACTGACTCCCTTAGTGTTAAGTATTTTTAAATATTTACATGTTTTCAGTGAAGCTTTTCCATTTAGCAAATGATGTTTAAATGCTTATAATACAAACTAGCTATATATATTCTAAAGTAAGAACTTGTGTACACAATAGCTATGGTATTTGGGCCACTTGCACTGTTTCTGAGTGGAAGAATTGACACATTTTAACAGAAGCTGAGAAATAAACTTGATTCCAATTATTCTCACTCCCTCCTCTCCCTTTATTTAATTTCCTTACTGCCTTCTCTCAATGACTTGGTTTCAAATAGCTGTATCTCTGGAGAAGCTCCTTCATGTCTTTGGTCAATTTAATCACTTCTGTCTCAGCTGAAGAACAATCTCCTGACTCAGTTGAAAACCTCAGTGTTTGTATTTTCATGGCTGGATGACCTACTGTCAGGAGCCAGACTTTCCAGTCAGTACTCAATGGAGGCATTGTAGGCATGGAGACTATTCTTAGCTGTGGGCACGAGGGAAGTGAGTGGCAGAGTGCTCACATTTAATTACTCAGACTTGCATAATGTCCATTCTTACTCAGCACCGTTTTAAAAAGTGATTACCGGTGAGCAGAAAATCGGTACGCTAAGGGAGGGAATTTTAAAGGAGGCTTTGTTAACTATGTCCATAAACGTTTGCTAGAGTGGTTATAAATCTATAACATTGTCACTTAGAACAAGCAAGAGTAGATCAGACTAAACAAGCAACCAGATCATTTATGGGTCTTTTTTTAAAATCTTAATGTCTCCTCTTCTAGGAGGGGAGAACTACAAAAATGGTGCATTCTGCCCCTACGGTAGGGAGCTGTGGTTTACCCGTTTAGCCTGTTTTGGACTTGGAAGTAGTTTTATAGAATGTAAAACTCCTCGCCCAGAGACTGAAAGTTTACCATGCAAAATAAAGGTGTGGATTCCTTGTGGCTGGGTTGGGGATAGTCTTGGCAGGACCAACTGCAGATGCACGGGTTAATTTGAGTGAAAGCTAAAGTCTTTAATGTAGCGTGCAACTGATGCAAGCAAATCTATTTAAGAGGATTTTAGAAGCACACAAAGGAGTTAGTCCTAAAAAGCCCATTGACTCAAATCTCCGCCTTAAATCACTTTGTTCCATTAATGATCATTAACCTCTCACTTTGTGTCCAGAAATTGATAGTGGTGATATGACAGCCCAGGTAATTAGCCCCTCTGGAAGAACGGCTGCTGCTGAGATAGACGAAGTTGGAAAAAATACATACTGTGTCCGCTTTGTGCCCCAAGAAATGGGGGTGCATACTGTGGATGTCAAATACAGAGGACAGCATGTACCGGGCAGTCCTTTCCAGTTCACTGTTGGACCACTTGGTGAAGGGGGGGCTAATAAAGTAAGAGCTGGAGGTCCAGGGCTTGAGAGAGCAGAAGCAGGCATCCCAGGTGAGAATTCCTTGATTTTACTGCCAGACTTTTATAGCTTGGAATATAATATTACGTGTTTGGCTTTGTTGCAAGTCAGTACACTATAAAGTCATCAACTGGACTCGATATAGCTTGGTGACTTAAATAGAACTTGTAATGTTCAAGGCTCGACAATTAGGGCAATTTACTCGCTCGTGGCGAGTAGAATTTAGCCTGGTGCGGCCATATAGCGCGGTCAGTGCATGCACAGCATGCCAAACTGCGTGGCTGGCGAGTAGGGCCGAATGTCAGGCCCTGGTAATGTTGGTACATTGTTTAAATCTGAGTAGTGTTAAATCGATATACAGGCTAAGGAAAATATCGAATACAGTTGCGTTGCATGGGTGGAGGTCTCTTACCTAGGAATCGCCAGCTTTTTAAATTCAAGTGTCCAATGAAATGCCATATTGAGTCCCATGGTAACCTTACATTGGTTTGACTAGAAACTGACACCTGTCTTAATTTTAGCTAAACTTCACAAACCCCAAGTATAGACACTGCAACTTACCTGGGGTCTACCTTACCCAATGCCAGTGCAGGTTCCCAAACTATGGGGTGTGCCCCCCGGGGGGTGGTGAAGAAATTTCAGGGGGGACATGAGGCAATCCGCCCCCCCCCCCCCAAAGAAAGAGCCCAGTCTGTGCAGCTTGGGTGGGGTGGGGGGAGGATGGAGTGTCTCGGACAGACTTCAAAATGGCCACCTTAAAAGGGCAATGCCTACTTTGCTCTTAGAAGGGCAACTGTTTTCCTCAAGTTTTGCTGCTATTTTGGGGTGAGGGTTTCTCAAATCAAAAAGGGGGCATGGTGCCAAAAAGTTTGGCAACCACTGGCATAGGGAAATATTGTCCTTGTTGAAATGGACTCGATCTTCTGATTAGCATTATTGTCTCCAGTGAGAACTCTGCTTATGTTTTTGTCAATAGCTGAATTTAGTATATGGACCAGAGAAGCTGGAGCTGGAGGTCTCTCTATTGCAGTAGAAGGCCCCAGTAAAGCAGAAATTGCCTTTGAAGACCATAAAGATGGCTCCTGTGGTGTATCGTACATTGCTCAAGAACCTGGTATGTAGCAAGACTCAAATACTGAAATAACTAAAGCAATTCAAGAGCTGTGACTTGGGGCTGTCTTACAAACTACTTTAATGTCTTTCAGGTAACTATGAGGTGTCCATAAAGTTCAACGATGAGCATATTCCAGAAAGCCCCTACCTGGTTCCTGTCATCGCTCCTTCAGATGATGCTCGCAGACTAACTGTTACTAGCCTTCAGGTGAGACATAAGGAAACATCACAATTTACCACAAGCTGACTGATTTCTGTCCTTGTTCTCAGAGGCAGTAATAAGTGTCTTAAGTTATTAGGTGATCAGTTTATTTAGATGGATTTATATGGCTGCATCCAAATGAAACTTGTAGCTAGAAAAAGCTTAAAGCAACAGATCTCTTGGGCAATCAAGATGTAACTAGTCCAGAAGAGATTTTTGAAGGTCAACTTCTAAACAACTAGTATTTAAAACATATTAGCCATACTTCAGTTGCTAACACTAGGAGACTTAGGAATTGACATGAGATTGGAGGGGGAACTTGGGATTGCGCCTCAACCAGCTGGCAGAGTTGCTTGAGTTGAAATGAACTATTAGATTTTCTAAGTACAGCCTAGAGTCCCTTAGCCATCAAACACTCCTTGCAATGTCAACTCAATGACTGATAACTACTAGCCAGTAATGCTGACTTGACTTGTACATGTTTAGCCACAGCTTTAAACCCAAACAACATAGTGTATGCAACTTAAACAGGCATTTACTTTAGGCTTGTTCTGAGAATCCATGTGAGCAAATAGATGAACACAAGGCAGTAATTCACTCGTGCCAGTGTCCTAAAACCTCAGGTTTAAACCATTTGAGCTTCATAAACAGCAGCAAATGTGAGTGAATTCCAGCTTTGTACTCATTTTAGGCTCATCTGTTATACTTGGCAGCTCATGATATTCTTTGTGGTTGCTTGTATTTTAATACAAGTAACATTAAAGGTGGTGGTTAAACCTAAAAACAAGACTTGAAAATGAGACTTAAAACCCATGTGGGTTAGTCTGGCTGCACTTGAAAGTTTCAGTTCTTAGTCTGTTGGCTAGATCATTCCTTTCCTTGTCTTGTACATAATGAGATTAAATCTATATAGTGTTTTTTTAATTCTCACTTGGTTTAAAGTTAAAGCTGACATTTTAATATGGACTAGATTTCTGAGAACCTAGAGTTACATGGGCGTTAATTAGTCACTGTGGTATTGATGATTTTCTTGTGTTTCATTTAAAGACTTTTGACAGGTATGCCTTTAACGTTTCTGTAGAGGGAGATAAAGCTGACTATTCTGTACAATCTGTTAAACTTGCACCATCCATTAATTTTTCATGGGTGCATTTTAACCTCACTTAAATTCTACTCAGTTAAATTTATTTCCCTCTTCAGGATATAGGTGCAACTGGGATCAGGTAACGTATGTTCTTGTTATAATGCATTATAGTTAACTTGGCAAAAGCATAATGAAATACAACCATTCCTCAGGAAGAAGGACCCTATCAGTTGCATGAATAGCTATGAAATACACTTGATGAGACTCATTACTTAAGTCCAATGCCTGATATCGATCTCTTTACATAGCATAGCAATATCTGATTTCATCTTAATGAATCTTGTTTGGTTTGTCACTTGTGGTGCCACTAAGAAGAGCATGTTGCAGGCAATTTAAAATGCATTTAGAGCCTCGGACGCTGTTAATACTACTTTGCTTCTGAATTGTTAGAATGATTCAGCAGATTGGAAGAAAAACTACAGCTAATGTGTAACTAAAATCTCTATCTGAAAACTGACTCGACCAGTGATAGTGGGTGACTGATATTGATCGTACATGATTGCTTCATGACAAAGTAGGAATATGAAACTATTGATGGGATGTGTTTTTAAAAAAAAAAAAAAAAAAAATCCTGCCTGTAAGCGAGGAAGCATGGTTGGGCAGCTTGTAGAAAGTGTAATAAAGTTCACCATTTAATCATTGATTGACACATGCATAGTTAACATCTGCAGGATACAAGTCTGCTGTGTTTTTTAAAAAAGCAAACTCTGAAGATAATGCAGAGAGTTTATGGTCAGAATAACTTCTCTCTCAAATGTTCAACTATGCTTTGTTTCCTAGCACTAATTTTTTGGTAACTAAAGGTGGTGTCCTAGTACATACTCTGTTAATGTCGGTCTCAAACCAGTGAACTAAATTTGGTAATCTAAATATATTACTTTCTTAGGAATCTGGATTAAAAGTTAACCAGCCAGCATCTTTTGCTATAAGGCTTAATGGGGCTAAGGGCAAGATAGACGCTAAAGTTCATAGCCCCTCTGGAGCTGTAGAAGAATGCCATGTTTCTGAACTGGAGCCTGGTAAGGACTTGCATGAATGAAAGCCTAATATGTTAAACACCAGCACAGATTTCCATGTCCTAAATATTAATAGCTGATAACTTCCTAAGTACAATGGTTGAATAGGATGTTCACGTTAGCTGACCATTATGTGTGCACCACCAGTGTAGCTGGCAACTTACTTTTCTGGTTTGCTACCAGTAAAACAATTTAAGTGGCTAGTTTAGAAACTTGGAACTTTTCCAACTAGAATTGTCCCATCAGATTTGTGGTGCGTTTTCTTGCCCTGTCTCAAATCAACCACTGCAAACTAGGGATACAAATACCTATTTTACAGGTAATGATATGTTTAACCAGTTAACTATAGTGTACTGAGTCCCACAGGTGGTGGGGGCCTGCACATCATGGGCACAGAGCCTTGTTCTGGCCCAGCCCAGCTCTTGGGGTTAACAGCTTACCCTGTAAGCATGCTGGTAAGTCTAAAGCTTACCAGGTATTCAGTTAACCTTTTATATTCTTAGTGCAAACGTTTTGTAAAAAGGAAAGGGAAAACATTTCCTCTTTTTTAATTCTAGCCCTGAAGTAAGGCTGTATTCACTCAACTACCTGTCTGGCTTAGTACAAATTCCTGGATTTCAAGTATTCCCTATTTTCTGATAGTGAAATTAGCACATACTGTTACAGAATACTTTGAGGGACCCAGAACAAAATTTCAGTAACAGCCTGTACAGAACCTGACCCTTCATAAAGGGCAAATAGGCTTTATTTAAAGCCATAGTATCCAACCAGTTCTGAATCCGTAGCCACTATAGTAGCTCGTGCTGTAGCGAACGAGCCACACTCAACTGGCCAAATAGCCACCAGTGACTAACATGTTGGACACCACAGTTTAAGCTACATCTTCAATTGGTGATCATTGACAGACACAGATTTTTATTTTTAAAGATTGCTACAGAAATAGCAACAATAAATATGTAAAGAGGTCAATGATTTCCCAGTTGAATGACTGTCTTCCTTTTTACAGACTCTGGTACAGCAGTTCACTTCAAAGTCTAAATGGCAATGGGAGAGACCTGCTGTAGGACTTCAAAAGAAGTTTGCATAGTTCTGTCATTAATGTTGCATATACCGTTTGCCTCTGGCAGTGTTTCTGATGCTTGGAAACTGAACCTAAGCAAAATTCAGATTCTGAAGTCGATGGGATTTTCCCACGTTAGTTGCTTGGATAAATGTATGAAGCCAAAAGTGTTAAGTGCTTAAATGTGGAACCCCAAATAACTTAAATCATCCCAGAGTTGCATATTCCCCTGTTTTGAGAGGGGATTTGGCTTGATCAATATACCAAATGGACAATGTTATACTTCGAGCTGAAACTATAATGAGCTCTGCTCTGTCCTGAGGGTTACTCTCTAGGTCACAAAAGTAAATATAACTGACTTTTAACTGATGCATGTGGCTGTACTAGCAGATCTATCCGGAGCTTGGTTTTTCAGTACAGCAATGGTTAAGATCACTTGCTAATAAACTCTTCCGCCTCCCCCGTATTGGCTATCACACTTGGAATGTCATCCTATTATTGACTGATGTCGTACTTGAGATTGAAAGCATGAATACTTATGCAACCCAACTTGCCTAGTCTGGGTCCCTAACCCAGGGAAATTTAGGGTGTTTGGGTTGCCACAGCTTCTTACTGACCATATTACTGAGAGCGTTCACTGTGCTTGTCTTACAGATAAGTATGCTGTTCGTTTTATCCCACATGAAAACGGTATTCACTCTATTGATGTGAAGTTCAATGGAAGCCATGTGGTGGGCAGCCCATTTAAAGTCAGAGTTGGGGAGCCAGGGCAAGCAGGCAATCCAGCGCTTGTTACTGCATATGGACCTGGTCTAGAGAGTGGTACCACAGGTAACTTCCCTCTTAAAAGCCTGATTGGATTGCAAATACTGTTCAGCTCAATGGAAATTCCTCTTTCTAATGTTTCCAGAGCCTGATTGTATATACAATGGTAAATGTTTACTTTTTTCTTGCCAAGGCAGCTAAACTAACAAGCGTCTGTTCTTCTGCCTTTATTTGCTCATTCTTTTCTGCCTTGTTATAAAGCTTGCAAGGAGTGTAAAACCAGCAACTTGCAGAATTAGACTGCAAATTCTGGTAGCTGAAGCAAAGATTTTTCGAATTAGTGAGCAACTTGATGAAGCACATCTATGCTAGTTAGTTCAGCTCAAATTGGGTGGTCCTGTGGAGCTCATGAAATGCTTGGTTTTATTCCCAGATGGGAAGCTCTGACACATGAGGGATGCAGAACTATAAAGTGAGAGGCCTTTTTAAATAAATGCATTTCTTAAATTCATTGTCCAATAGCTTTGACACACAGCTGATCGTGCAGAATGAAAATTAACTATCACTGCAGTCAACAAAGGTGGAGGTGCTAGGCTCCTATATAATGAACATGGTGAGAAGTGACCTGAAATGTAATCCAGAAAAGCCAGAACACTAGGTAGGGAGCTGCCTAAACTGGTCAACTGGAAATGTGGACAAGGAAGGGTGTGTCCCTATGCTCTATCCTTTTCTGAGAGAAGTCCTTATTGCTGCTTAATGATCCACAAACAGAAAACCATCTTCTGGAGGCAGGTGGCTTAGGTGCCTAAGAATTGTCTTGGAGTTAGGTGCCTGCTGTGCAGTGCACAATCTCCCCTTTGAGTTCAGTGCTTGGAGCTCTTGCCTGGTATAAGAGATTGATCTTAGACCATTTTCTCTCCCATCCCCAGAGAAAAGTGAGACACTCGTGTTCCAATCCTCTTGGGAGTGCACTAACCACTAGGCATTCTGTTGAAGCTGTGGATAAGAGTGACTGGAACAGGGGCAATGGAGTCTAGGTTTTGTCATAATTCAGTGCCCTAACTAGTAGACTAAGAGAACTTCCACTCTGGTCCAGTGACTTGAAGCGGATCAACTGTGGATCAATATTAACAGGTGGACTGAGCCCCACCTCACAAGATCAAGTTCCCAGTTAGAGCATTGGGATGTAGAAGCCACTGTCCAAATACTAGTTCCTCTGATGGGTGGGGGGGTGGGGGTGTAACCTTGGGCACGTATAGGGTTCAGCAGATGTTCTTATGGATCGCAGTGGAGCCAAACCTGTTTATGGATTGAGGTCTTAACAAGTAAAGGTGCAGATCTTCTTCAGGTAACTGAAGTAGCCATAGTCACTTATCGATCTGCATTATCACTTTCCACTGAGACTGAGCAGTTTGAGCCTTTATTTGTCATTGAGCTTGACATGTGGGAACATGGTCAATGGTCCTTAGGCTAAGTTCATGTTAACCTGGGAACTGCTGGTGGCAACATGGCAGGACTCAAACAATAGGCTAGTCTGAAGGACTCTAGGGCTTGCTAGCTAATAGTTAGAAAAGGGACAGTTGGTTGTAAACATGCACTTGGGGCATTTGCTGCTACTGAAGGTCAAGTCAAACACTAACGCCCAGAGGGAATGTCGACACACGGATAAAACACTCCTGGCTGACCAGGTCAGCTGGCTCAGGCTTGAGCTGCAGCTCTGGTTCTGACAAATTGCTGTGTTGATGTTTGGGTTCAGGTTGGAGCCTGGGCTCAGGCTGCATTCCAAGCCCAAATGTCTGCACAGCAATATTTTGGCTTGCAGTCTGGGACAGCCAGGGATGTGCTGCAAGTCTTTTGTCCCGGTGTAGCCACTCTCCTAGCTGCATAAGCAGACTGGTGTAAACTGACCCCTTACAGAGGTAAGGAAAGAATCTTTCAATAAACAAATTGGAAAGGAGATTTTTTTTCACTCCAACCAAAGGACTTGAGTAGTAGCTATTGCTGGAGAAGATGCCCTATTATGTGGGCACAGAATTGTCCATCTATATTCCTCCAGTTGCCTTGTTATGGGTATTCTGCTAAACACTGCTTTCCCCTGGTGGGAAAACAGTAAACTAGCAACTTCTATTCAGTTTGCCACATTTGAGAGACTTTAAAGTAGAGTAGGAATAATAGTAAACCTTGGAAAGGAATGTTCTGGTAGTACATGTTGAACCTCTCTAGATCAACACCCTTGGGATCTGACTGGTGCTGAACCAGCAAATTTGCCAGACCATGGGAGGTCAGTATTGTTTAGCAGCATTAGCACTTCACTGCTTTCTGGGCTCTTAAAAGACATTTAGGTGTAAATTAAATAACAGCACAGAACACTGAGAGCCAGGACTAGTGGCTGTAAAACTTTATGGGACTATGGGAAACTTGGCCCCACACATAAGTGGATGTCTGGCTGGCTAAAGTCCTGTCAGACCACAGATGTTGACTGACCAGAGTGCCGGACTAGAGATTCAGCCTGTACTTTTCATTGGTATCAGGTCAGCATAAGTGAACAGAACTGGGCCAAAGAACTTAGTTATCTGTTTCAAAGCATCAACATCACTTAACTACTCATGGTTGTTTTGCAGTCACACTCTGTGGAGGAAACAGAACTTCTCAGTACCATATTCTTGCTTTGTTTTTCTAGTTGTCACATGTTGATCTTGTATAATGGTGCATGCTGGTGATTGCACAAATGGGGTAAGCATCAGTATTCTTTAAGCTACACACTTGTGCAGCCACTCAGATTCAAATGCCATTCAGCTGATTAGCACATTGATGGAGGGGGGGAAAAAATCTCACATGGATGGAAAAGATTAGCGGGAACAATGCTCAGCATTGTCACTTCTACATCCTTGTGACTTTTAATTCTGATGCTAAACTCCTTTCCAGGATTGCAGTCAGAGTTTCACATAAACACAACCAAAGCTGGTCCAGGAACACTCGCAGCTACAATTGAAGGACCATCAAAGGTGAAAATGGACTGCCAGGAAACTCCAGATGGTTATGATGTCATGTATACACCTATGGCCCCAGGAAACTATCTAATAGGAATTAAATATGGTGGCCCTAACCATATAGTCGGCAGCCCTTTCAAGGCAAAAGTTACAGGTAACAATACTAACCAGTGATGGGTAAACTAAAGACTACTAAGTTCTCTTTAGCCAATGGGGCTGACAGCCTCACTGGGTCCCCCTGGGAAAAGTGGGGTTAGGGGCTGCTCTCCCCAGAAGGGGCAAGGCTGGAGACAACAGCTCTCAGTACTGCCTGGACCATAGCACTCCCTATCTGCCTTCCCACCCTCAGAGCTGCCTGGAACATGCTGTAGGATGCTCTAGCAGCAATTTTAAAGGGCCTAGGTCTCTGGCAACTAGCAGTGGCAGCAGCCTGGTGCTCCAGGCCACAGGTCAGTTGTTCCCCACCCTTTCCTGGTCAGCAGGCCTGTCTGCAGCATATCTCAGTGCAATACTGCAAAGGTATTTTGGCAGCCATGTTGAAGACACTCTAAAGTATTCCCCCCACCTCAATCTTGTAGATAAGATACCCAGTTTCAGAACAGGTTGAGACCGGCTCCACTGAGGCATTTGCTATTCAGTTTGTCCATGACTGAACAGAATGTTCCCTAGAACGTACTGTGAAGTCAGTAGCTCTAGCACACTGCGTTGGTGGTGACATGTGGCTCACTTTTCCCAGTGAGGGCTACAAAACTTCTCTTGGCCTGATAGTCAAGGCAAATTTATTGAATGCCATCTTGTCTGACTTGATCTTATCCAAAGGGAGCCTCTTTAAGGAGACTGGCTTGCATATCTACAGATAATGGGTGCCTTCTGAACCACTTTAAGATGAGGCACACTCATGCTTTTCACTGTCTGCTAGTGCTGTGCTCAAAGCTTGGAATGGAGTTTTCTGATAATGTGCTTTGATCTATGATACATTAAGGTCACTGGCAGTGTGTCTCAGCTATCCTAGCTGTAAAATGCCACCTCACTCGTATGCAAAGTCACTGCTTGTTGATTTAGCCAAGTCCTGGGAAGACTTGTTTTCAGAGTTTCTACAAAATTGCACCCACTTTGTTCTTCCAACTCAAGTATAATGAACTCACTGGCATTTAGCAACTCAAGCACAATACTCCTTTCACTTAGCCAGTTTTGTCACATCACAAAAATCTGAAGTCCCCATTGGCTTTCAAGCACTGCAGAAATCTTGGTGTTGGCGCACAGGTATTGGGATGAGGGGGGAGAGAGGGGTTATTGCTTACCAGAAATAAGAGCAAGCGCTCATTCAGATAATCAGCGTTCACAGTAGGTCTTGTTCGTTATGCTTTTGCAGACTGGCTCCATCTTTAAATATTGCCCAATAATGAAGAATAGCACAGGCTTGTAAACCACTTAAGCATGGTGCATAACTAGCACCTGGTTTGCAAATCAAAATGCAAGAGTCCAAGAACTAGGAAAATCCTGATTACTTGCTGTGAAGTCTGCATCATAGTTCCTCTTAAGCTGCAAGTCTGCACAGCTTTCCATTAAGCCCCATGCAGGAGCTATTTTGGGCTGCTCAGGTCTGCAACAGTGGGAGAATGGAATCACCCAAATAAGCCAGAGCCCTCATGCCCAGCCCCACCCTGAGCCTTTGCACCACAGGCCTGAGCCCTCTCCCACACTCAGAACCCATTGGCCCCGGCTCCACCTTATTTTATGTAAACTAATATGAAGGTAATGGTTTGTATATCACTTCCATATTGGTGCACATAATTCATTCTGCTCTGTGGTGGGGAAAAAATTGGAGGGAATACTGATGTGCATATTACCATGCTAGATTTAAACTGAATATTTAGGATTAACCGCTGCACTGCTGAAGCAAAACTCAGGCTTGAGTAGAAGTGCTAATACTGTTCATTTAGCAACCTCCTTATACCTATCAGTCCTGAGTGCATTTCTTCCTGATTGTGAACCTGGGTTTCTAAACTTTAAGTGGGCTGTGAACAGAAGTAACTGAATTGCGATCAGTCTGTCTCTTAGGGCATGGATGTGAATGTTTATAGTGAATTTCTGTTTGATAGAACCTCCAGGTTCTACTGCAATGGTTAAGATCAAAAGACCTCTAGTCAGCCTATTGACATAACTGCTTCCCCTGACTTTTCCTTCTAAATCTGCTGATTACCAACCTATCTTCCTTTTCTAGGCCAGCGTCTTGTCAGCCCAGGCAGTGCAAATGAAACTAGCTCAATCATGGTGGAATCAGTGACAAGGTCATCAACAGAAACTTGTTACAGTGCCATTCCCAAGTCTGCATCTGATGCCAGCAGAGTGACTTCCAGAGGAGCAGGACTCTCAAAGGCTTTTGTGGGTCAAAAAAGTAGCTTTACTGTAGACTGCAGCAAAGCAGGTATGGGTTTAAGAACTTAATCTCAGAGCAATACATCTGCATTCCTTTAATTTATGTCCTTACAGGTCACATCCTGGTCTCCCACTGGACCCTTAAATTCTTGGAACCCAGGATGGTAAAATTGCAACTAACTGAATTCACTCTAGAATATAGGACTATGACTACTGTGAGCAGCCTATTGTTAGCCATTTATTTGAATTGAATGTGGGTGGCACTCGACTGCATCAGGCATAAGCTAACATAATGGCAGGAAGAAGAGGAATAATCAGTGGTGTAGAAACCCATGCTGGGAGTGGGGAGGTTTGTCTTGCAACTGTTACATGAGCTCTAATGAAATATAAGTACCCCATACATGTGGGCTAAACAAATACATGATTTGAGTAGATAATGGACTCTGCCTAAACTCTGAGCAAGGGACTCTGCAAAGTAGATCTAGGACCCTAAGGGAAAAGGATTTAAAGATAAGCACGTGTCGCTAGCCATCTACATTTAATGACCCCTTGTAAATTCCAAATTGTCACAAGATGCTTATAATAGAAGACAGCACTACTTTACTTGCAGATAAGTTTGAAGTACCTTAAAGAAAAAATTGTCCAAATTTTTGAAGTTCTCGGGCCTCTTTTTCCAGTAATATAAATTCTGGCTCTGGCTGCCCTTTGTCCTTATTTTCATTTGCCAGTTTTATGGCTAGCATTTGATAACAATTTAAAGAATTAGCTCTATAAAAGCATTGACAGCTTGAGGGTTAACTAACAAAGTTGAGTACCAGGTGATGTTGGCGGTCCAAAGTCTATCAACATTGCATTTTTTAAAGTTAATTTTATACATTCTTCTTGTTTTTGAGGTGTTTTTTTTAAGTTTCGCAGCCCCTTGTTAAGTTGTAAACGGTTTGCTATGAGATGAAATATATTAAATTTGCTTAGCATAGCTATGCCCCTTTGCACTTTTTTCTAAAATGGCTTTACACGCCTGAAGTTTCCCTTTAAACTGCAAGTTACAAGCTGATGACACATTTTCAGTTGCTTTTTTTTTAAATTATTTTCATTTGCCTTTCTTGACTTAGTCTTTCCTCAATGTCACACTTTGTTAGTGTTGCCATCAGAAATAGTCCTTGTGAAATTGCTCTTTTAATTTGGGCCTGATAGCGAGTTAGGGATAATGAGGTGTTTTCCATGGTTGCTATTGGGTTCTATTTGAAAATGGGTTGGACATCATTTTGTGGTGGTACAGCAACAAAGACTGTCAGTAAGCAAACTGTTGTTACCTAGCAATAATGATAAAAGCTAAGTCTCTATCTTCTTGTACTGTAGGTTCAAATATGCTGTTAGTTGGTGTCCATGGACCCACAACACCGTGCGAAGAAGTGTCTGTGAAACATTTGGGAAACCATCAGTACAATGTAACATACATCGTCAAAGAGAAGGGTGACTATATTCTGGCAGTGAAGTGGGGTGAAGCGCACATTCCTGGAAGTCCATTCCATGTCACTGTTCCTTAAGTTCTTCTTGTATTTATAGTCTTTGCATCTGCAATTCAGATTTATAAAAATACTGTTTTCAGTTCTTTTGCAAAATACAGTATCTAGATACATGCAGCTCACAGTTCAATACATCCAAAATAAATTCTGTTTTTAGAAGTGTTCCAACTTTTTACTTAAATATAATACTATATAATGTAAATCTATTTAATATCCTTTTTAAAAATTATACCTTTAATACTGTCAATGGGGAACGATCAACATTTGAGAATCGTGGATAACTAAGACACTAATTTCCTTTGTGGATGTTAGACGTAAGGTATTAAACTGGAATTTGTCTTTCGTAATTGGGTATCTTAAACTACTGATTTGTTGTTTTGACTGGAGACTTTACATTTGGTTATGGAACATGACTTGGGTTGTCCCCAGTTTAAATTCTTTTTCTGTAAAGAAGTGAGATAAAACTGGTACTAAATACGTGCCTTTGTATACTTGACCAATTTTTATATTAACATTATGAAAAGCTTTTAAAGTGGCACTACCACTCAACATGAGACTATCTTACAAAATGCTTTGATTGTTTACACTTAAAAGAGAAATTGCTTAGTTTTGCTATAATAAAACTTAAGCTACCAGGAAGCAAATTTTGGTTTGCTTTCAGCCCTTCTATGTGTAATGCTTTCTAAAACTATATATTTGCTTTTTTCCCAATGCTTGTAATGGCCTCTGATTAGCTTGGGCTCCTAGTGAAACTTACTATAGAAGCTTGCTCTGCAGATTGCCAATGTGTGATCATTACTTTGGTCATAACTTTCCAAAAGTCTTTCCTTTGTAAGCACAAAATTCAGTCAGTTGGTTTAAATAAACCCTTTACATCCAGTTATCCTAGCCAGGCTCCATACAGCTCAGAAACCTCTCCTACAATGAAAAGGTCAAAAGGTTCACATTGGAGAAGGTAAATACCCCTAATGTGAAGCAACTTTGAATGAAAACTTGCCCTACACAGTGGCATGTGTGAAATTATCAATGAATACTGCTATGAATCCACAAGCTAACCATAGTAGGCACAAGTTAGTTGGGCACATTCTAATCTCTTTTGTGAGAACTGCAATCCAAGGACTTCAATAAAGCACTTTCCTCTCCTGAAATCTGTCACGCTGCAAACTTTCTAAAATGCACAAATGCTCATCCATCCTTATTCATAAATAATGAATGCTTAGTTCTAACTTTGTTATGGAGAAAAACTTCACAAATACATTCCAAATGCCAACAGCACACTTTTTGTTAAATAGCTTTAACTTGGTATGATTAGGAAGGATTTGGAAATCTGATGCTGAGCTCCTGTCCCTAGTGAGAGGTTTCCACATATAGCTATTTTGTAGGAGTATTGTCAATGCACTACTTTTAGGCACAGTTTATTGGGAAAATTGATAATGGATTGTTTTTTTACTGTGCTTTGTGCCTTAATGTGAAATGCTTATTACATTGTAAACTAAGACATAACAAAACTGGAATAAAATGCAGGATTGTAAAATTGTATCTTAACTTATTAAAACAATGTTGGCTTCATTAAAATGTGCATGTTAAACAACTAAGATTGTCCTCTCCTCTTTGAAGAAACTTTTCACCTGGTTAGTACAATAGCATCACTCTTTTCTGGCCTCATGACTAACTTCCAGCCACAAATTGCTACTGTACAACTCTGTCCCTATAACTGGTCAACAACTCTTCAAACACTCGTGTATTCGTAAGTCACTAACTTAGTTTATGCGCTTTATTCACTTATGTTTGACTATCTCAATTATTGACTCTCCTACTCACACTGGCACCAGCTGGACTTCCCAAAACTGGGACGCTCTTGTCTGGCACCATGGATGTTCCTGGACAGGAAGACCTGGCTCAGAGCCCAGTGGTAGGAGGGCTAGGAGCCGGGCAGGGCTGGTGATTGGCCAGAGCTTGGGCAGTGGAGCCCTTGTCGTGGGGCTGGAGTGGCAGCATTCCCAGAATAACACAATTTTACAAATACACTAGAAGCAAGAGGAAGACCAGCAGCACAACGTAGGCCTATTGCTCAATGAAGAGGGGAAAACAACAAAGTGGAAATGGCAGAGATGCTACAACTTTGTCAATTTTTCACCAAGATGATTGGTAGTGATTGACCACCTAACCTAGTGAATGCCAGTATAAAATGTGGTAGATTCTGAAGCTAAAATAGGAAAAGAACAAGTTCACAATTACCTAGATGTTAGATGCCTTCAAGTCAGTAGGGCCTGATTAAATGCATCCTAGAATACTCAAGAAGCTGATTGAGGAGGTATGTGCGCCTGGAGCCATCTTTAAAATGTGGAAGATGTGAGAGATTCCAGAAGACTGGAAAAGGGCAAATAGTATCCATCCATAAAAAGGGAAAGAAACGCAACCCAGGAAGCTACAGACCACTCAGCTTAACTTTTCTGACACGAAAAATAATCGTGCAAATAATTAAGGAATCAATCTGGAAGATAAGGTGATAACAGCATGGATTTGTCAAGAACAAATCATGTCAAGCCAATCTGATAACTTTCCTTTACTGCAAGGCTTGTTATCCTGTTAAGAAAAGTAGTGGATGTGGTATACCTAAACTTAAGGCATTTTAGTGTCTTGCATGACATTAATAAACTGGGCAAATACAATCTAGCTGGGGTTACTATATGGTGGATGCATAGTTGGTGGGATAACTTTTCTCAATCATTAATGGTTCTGTTGTCCTGGAAGGGCATGAGAGGTTCCACAGGGATCAACCTGGGGGCAAGTTCTGTTCAAGATCTTCAATTAAGATAATGGCATAGAGAACACTTAAAGTTTGCACCAAGCTTGGAGGAATTGAAAGTGCTTTGGAGGATAGGGTCATAGTCAAAATGATCTGGACAAATTGGAGAAATAGTCTGAGGTAAATAGGATGAAGTTCAATAAGTGGGATACTTTGCATTTCTCCTTCAGGAGGAAGTCATTTTCACACATACAAAATGGGAAGTGACTGTCTAGGAAGGAGCACTGTAGAGAGATCTTGGAGTCTCGGTGGACCACAAGCTAAATGAGTCAATGTGGTACTGTTGCAAAAAAAGCAAACATGATTGTGGGGTGAATTAACAGGAGTGTATGTTGTGAGCAAAATAGACTTGCTAACATTTCCTTTCTGCACTGATTAGGCCTCAATTGGAGCACTGTCTAGTTCTAGTTACCACATTTCAAGAAAGATGTGGAGAAGGTCCAGAGAAGAGCAACAAATGATTAAAGGTCTAGAAAACATGAGCTATGAGGGAAAACTGAAAGGATTGGGCTTTAGTTTAGAAAAGAGAAAATTGAAGGGGGATTTGATAGCAAATTTCATGTACCTAAAAGGGTGTTAGAAGGAGGAGGGAGAAGAATTATTCTCCTTGACCTCTGCAAAGGAAGTTTAGGTTGAACATTAGGGAAAACTTCCTGTCAGGGTGTTTAAGCATGGGAATAAATTCCCTAGGAACCTCCATCAATGGAGATAGTTAAGAGCAGGTTAAATATTGGTCAGGGATGGTGCTTGGTCCTGCTATCAGTGTGGGGGCCTGGACTGGACTTCTGAATGTCCCTTCTAGTTCTAGTATTCTATGAACAGTCTTCACCTTCCATGCGAAGCACTCAGCTTGTTTGGGTGGCTAATACATAAGCCAGGCATGTCCAAAGTCCGGCCCGTGGGCCAATTGCGGCCCGTGTTCCAATTTAATATGGCCCCCACTTCCTCTCCTGGCTCCCCGGCACTCTTTTGAACTGGCATGCCTAGCGCACCGCTTCCGGCCGCGCTGCCGCCGCCCATGGCCTCCGGTCCTAGAGCCTGCCCTGTAGGGCACGTCCGCAGCCCCGCTCAGCTGCGGGTTCGCCCTGCCCCGGGCCGCTGTGAGGCCGGTGTACCCTGCACTCTCCTCCCGCCTCCAACCCTGCGGGCCCTCCGCCTTGGGGCTGAGAGTGCGGGGACGGCCCTCACGCATGTTCACTTCTTCAAATCTGGCCCTCTTTGAAAAAAGTTTGGACACCCCTGACATAAGCACTTAGTCAGTTTCACTAGAAACTGATAGTTTTGATGCCCCAAAGCTCCTTTCTAGGGGCTTTCCTTTAATACTTGAAAGGCAGAATCTGTATTTACTAAATCAGAAAGTGGTTTCACCTGCTTATTACACCCTTATCTCTGTAGGTTTAACACAGCAATAGGTTGCTATAGAAACTGGCACATGTTTTTCTAAACAAGCACTCCCACTCAAGATTAATAGCTTTGAAACCAGAAGCAATGTGCATGTTGCTGCTGCCAAGGAGGCTCCTTGTATTGATTTTTATCTGAGTCTTTTTTAGTTAAAACTGACCTAGCACAGAGCTAATGAAGAGGGGTTAAAGATGAAAAATTTCCCCACCCGTTGCAGCAGATAGGAGTTGAAAATGAGTGGCTTTTGTGCTCTCGCTCTTGCTACCTACAGGCTGCATACTGTGATCTGGTAGAAGTTTCTTCTTGCCTGCAATCACTTAACCTTTCTCTGCCTTACCCTGTGCTGAACCTAAGGTTCAGCTTATGTTGGGTCTATAATAAGGAATCACATCCCTTCACACCTGTGTATACAATAAACCTAGGATGGTATTTATCCACAAAATAGAATTTGCTAACCTTATTGCTAGCTAATGCTGAGTTTAGTGTAAATAAGCATGTTTCATCACTCCGGCTGTAGTTTTGTCTCAGCTCTGGGAGTGAAGTTCATCCTATTAGAAATCTCAATTTCAGCAATACAGCCACAAAGCTTGTATTTTACGTATTTAACTCAGGGTTTCCTTCTCTGCTATACAAACCCATTATTGTAGTGCCAGTAAAAGTAGTGTTGTACACAAAATACAGGACTATGTAGCACTTTAAAGACTAACAAGATGGTTTATTAGATGATGAGCTTTCGTGGGACAGACCCACTTCCTCAGATCAAATAGTGGAAGAAAATAGTCACAATCATATATACCAAAGGATACAACTTAAAAAATTAACACACATGAAAAGGACAAATCACATTTCAGAACAGAAGGGGATGCGGGGGGGAGGGGAGGAAGGTAAATGTCTGAGTTAATATCATTAACTCACAGACATTTACCTTCCTTCTCTCTCCCCCCCCCCCCCCCCCCCCGGCATCCCCTTTCTGTTCTGAAATGTGATTTGTCCTTTTCATATGTGTTAATTTTTTAAATTGTATCCTTTGGTATATATGATTGTGACTATTTTCTTCCACTATTTGATCTGAGGAAGTGGGTCTGTCCCACGAAAGCTCATCATCTAATAAACCATCTTGTTAGTCTTTAAAGTGCTACATAGTCTGGTGTAGCTGAAACAAAATACAGGACTAACACGGCTACACATCTATTACTGTTGTACATAGACCACCTTTAACTGCTCTTGGGCCATACCTTGGACTATGGCTACCCATTAGAATCTTAAAAATAAGAGCATGCAACGTGTATACATATACTGTTGCAGATAAGCTATTAAAATCCCACACTGGTTGGCATGCAAGACATTGGGGACTCTCTTCACAAAAAGTCATAGGGGCATTGTGGATGGGGAAGGAGGGAAGTGTGCAAGTCTCTAAGATTTGTGAAATTAACTTCTATTTCCCTACAGACTCATTCTTTGCAGGAAGGTGCTACCAATTTGATTCCCACATAGTTCCTTAGTTTACAAAATTCTTTATGTTTGGAGGATTACTTCTTCATTCCCTCCTTTCTGCTTAATGAATAAAACTGTTTCCTTCCCCCCACTTCTATCATTCAGTGCTTCCTACTTCCCAGGAGAAACGAAGTAAGAAAGAAGCTGTGCAGTAGAATAAGAAATTTCTTATGTGATAACTTTTTATTAGCAGCTGCTCTCCTCATTCTACCCACCTTGGTAAACTGGTAAGTAACCAGAATACAAATTCACTTTTGCCATTTTAAGAACAATGAATATAACCAATTGTTTTAACTCTAACGGTTGCTGGAGAGTTTGCAAAACTTTACAAGAGCTCTTCTGGTGGCTTGACTTAAGTCAGGGCTTAGTTCTAAAGTCACTAGAAACAACCTTGGCTGTCTCCAAATTTCATAGGTAGTAGGGGACATGAGAAGCTGGTAATACAATTATCAAGTAAAAAATTTCGTGTGTGTGCTTGTACACATGACAATTGTAAAAAAAAAAAAAAAAAAAAAAAAAAACACCTTCAAGCATTGCTTAAGTCTCTTATTTTCTGCTGGCTGCAACAGACTTTACTCACAAGCTATTTAGCTCCCCCCTTGAAAATGAAAAAAAGGGAAATTGTATCAAAATGATACATACAGTGTTAAGTAGCTCTTGGGATGTTGATACTCTATTCAGAGTCCCGTAGGACAATCATAATAGCAACCTGGAAAGCTTACTTTATACTGTAGTCTTATTTGTTGTACAAACTAAACCCAAGGACCCTCCTAATTTAAACTACGGAAGAAAAGGAATGTTTATAGTCTAATGCAGGGGTCTCCAAACTTTTCAGCACGAGGGCCGCATTAACTATCAAACAGCAGTTCGGGGGCCGACTACACACTTGAGGTCCAAATAAAAAACAATCAAAACATGGATGTTGTTTTTAATTATTTATTTAATATTATTTTATTCAGTTATTATTTAATAACACATTGATACACTACACATGAACACCTGTATTAGTGTGAATGGTGAAATTGTTTCCTGGATGCCAAAATAGCAGACATTTCTGGCTTTAGATTTGTTGTCCCTAACATCAACAGTGACCTGAAATTATCATCGGACAAGTTTGTTCTCAAATTGTTCTTCACGTAATTTTTTTTCCGTAGACAAAAAGGTCTCCACGGGCCGGATGAGAGGGCCTCGCGGGCCGCATCCGGCCCGCGGGCCGTAGTTTGGAGACCCCTGGTCTAATGAATGGCAACTGCATGCACTACAATGTCACTGATCTTGCAGTTGACTCCATGGGGCTGTTCCCGTTCCCATGCAGAGCCCCACTGAAGTCAATGAGACTGCACACACAGCATTCAGTCACAGATGTGGGGACTTAAAATACATAATCATTTCAAAGTAATTGGGGACTTAAAATACATAATCATTTCAAAGTAATATAAAAACAACTGGGGCAGTAAGTATTTGCACAATCATGAACTATGAAACTGATACCATTTTTTCTTGTGTGATAACACCATTACATAAATAAAATATGCTGTCTCACTTGGTTAAGAGATTAACATGAAACCATTTAAAAATAAACACTGGGCTCTGCAATTAACATGGATCCAAGGAAGCACATAGAATCAGTGTTTAAAACAAGTTTTAAAAAAACTTCCTCGCCTACAAGATCAGGTGTCTCAATTTATAACTCTGCAAGACACTCCTCTTTTTATTTTGGTACCTTTTGTGCTTATCTTTGCTCCAGTTATATCCTTTCATACAACCCCCGCCCCAGATGCCTAGTTGTTAAAACAATGCTGCTTTTGTAATCACTGCTGGAATACCCTTCCACATCAGTGGGATTTTAGGGGAGGGAGAGTATGCATGTCTGTGTCTGGGGCAACCAGGCAATTTCTCCTGAAGTAATTTCACACTTGCAGTAGATTTGACATTGACAACAGCACTAGCTCTGTCCCTTACAGACCAAAACAAATGGGCATTTTTTGCTTGGTTTCATTGTATGTGGTATAATGCCAGTTGTGAAAACCAAGTATCATGTTGTTTGTAGGAGGCCACTTACGAAATTGCTAAACTCTCTAAAATGTTGTTTATAGTTGTCAAATGTCCCATATTTGTGGTGGGTGTCTTTTTCATGTTATATACAAAAGCTGTATTATAATCTCTGCTATGCTTTTAGGCACAACAATTTCATCAGAGACAATTCAGGGTTTCATGAAAGTGTTACTTAAGACACTTCACTCCTTTTTAAGTTAAAGTTTACTGTGAAATTCTTGAGATTTGGGAGGAGATTTGGAACTTAATTAGTGGCTAAATTCCAGGGCCTAAATATTTCCACTTCATTATGGGTGTGGTTGCTGTCTCACTCTGATTAAAGGATAAAGGAAAAAAGATTACATGGATTTATTTCTCCATACAGCCTCCCTTTTCTTTTTGTTCTCCAGGTAATAAGGGCTCTCAAATTCTGAGATCATTAGGATTCTACTGACAGCAGAGTCTGCTGTTCACACATGTAATGTTTTTGTTAAACTTTTTTTTTTTTTTCAAATCGATTATGTAGCCAGTGCGTGTGAACTGTAGTCTCTTTGGCAGCAAAATATCAGTTAGCAAGGAAAGCTATCTCCTTTACCTGTCTTTTATTTGATCCCTGCCCATGGCAACAGTTATAAAACTGGCATTGCAGTCAAAACTTGCCCCATTCTAGTTTGCATTATGTATGCAGCTGGCACCCAGAATAGGTTCCACTAGAGCCATTGTCTAGTTCCACCAGGAAGTTAAGGGAAATCCAGAAACTCTCTTTGGAGCAGATCCCAAACACAGTGAGACTTGTAAGCTTCTGTTGGGTTTTCCTATGAGATTTTGATTTGATTCAAACCCAGCACAAATAAAATCCAAGGAAATCAAGTTTCTCACGAACCCTTTATGTGCAGGTATACATTCTGGGTGCAATGCTGGCGCTATGTAGATCAGAGAGAGTTTTGCTGTTGACCTCAGTAGAACCAGGATCTTACCCTGTGTTTCTCCTGCAGCATAGCAAGGTGCTAATAATATCTTCCCAAGATCACCACTACCCCAAAGGGTGAGTTACTGGTGGGGTATTTTATGCATGGTAGTGAATGTGAACTTTAAAGCTGCCCTTGCCAGTGTTCACAAGCTCTGCAGCCAGAGGGAGCTAGAGAGAGGGTAACTAATTCCACCTGTTGGCTGGCCCCAGCCTGCAGCTCAGCTGGATTTTCAGCTTGAGGGGGCAGGAAGGGGCTCACTAACACCTCTTTAAAGATCCCATTCAATATACAAGGGCAGCCAGTGTGGGTGAGAAGCTGAGAGGAAGGGAGGATGCAGTGCCCCTCCTCCGAAGTGGCTGTAACTCAACCCTGCTCCACTGCCTCCTGTGTGCCCGTCTCCTTGGACACCACAGACTCCAGGAACTCACTTGTACCAAACACAGCAACTAGTCTGGTCTCCTGCTAAGGGCCATGAGGGATCTACTGACCACAAGGGCCCAGCAATGCTGGAAGGAGCTGATTGAGAAAGAGGCTTTCAGCAGGGTCAGCTGGAAAGTGAAGTATGGGCACAAATTCCCCAGGCTAGAGCCCTGCAGTGGCTCCAGGAGGAAATGTATCCTGCCTGCTCTCTGCCCTCCCAAGGCGCAGGAGGAGGGGCTCACCCCCCCTAGGGCCCAGGAGGAAGGAGAGAGCCTCCCCAGGAAGCAGGAGGGTAAGAGTCAGGAGCCCCTTCTTATGGAAATGAGACCTGCAACTCCCAAGACCAAGCATCTGCTGTACCAGGGCATCTCCCAGGAGGGCAAAGGGAGACATCTGTACCTGCAGGAGAGAAAGCAGAAGAGACCTGAGGAGAAATTCCACTATCCGGTGTTGTCATCCTGGGAGTATGGCTGGCGCTTAGGTAAGGCAACAGGCTGCCTTAAGAATTACGCTTTTTTCTGCTTTAAATTTTGGGGTTTCTGTGCCTCTTGCTCCATTCATCTGAAGAAGTAGGTTGTGCCCACAAAAGCTCACGATACTATCTATATTTTTGTTAGTGTCTAAGGTGCTACAGGGCCTTTTTTTTTAAATGATGGTTTGGGATGGTGATTTAACCCTAGCTCATGTTCTTCAATCCCTTTCTTTTCTACCTCAACACCCTGCTTCTTGAATCCATCTGGAACACAAACTGCAAAAGCAGAGTTAATCCAAAATGTTTCCTTCTAGTTACCTGCTGGTCTCTATGCCCCTGATCCAGCAAGTGCCTACACGTGTGTAACTTTACTCATATGAGCAGGTCCATTGATATCCATGACTCAAGTGAGAAAAGTTAAGCACGTTTCTATGACCAGACCGTAATTTTCTACACCTCCTCCTCACTTTACCTGTTTGAACAAACTGACTTAAAATAAATACACAGTGTTATGTGCTCAAAACTGTAACAGAACTTAAAGTCCTCCAATCAAAAATGGAATCCAAAAGGAAACAACTTATCGGGAAAGGATGGGTGTGGACCTTTTTTGTTCCTGGCTAGGATCCCAGCCAACAATAAACCCAGAAGGCAATCTGCCAAGAGCCCCAGTACAATCTGTTCTTTTCTGTCACTGGTGGAATGCATGCATGCATTTTGTACATTATTTTTTAAAAAGTAGCTAATGAAAGCTTACTGAAGCCTGCGCCATTCAAAAACATGTATCTTGCTCTTATTAACATACAGAGTTGCAATCTTATAGGGATCCAAATAGTACATAATGCAAAAGGCACACTATGGATCAGATGCTGTTGTGATGAAATGGGGATTTTATTCACCTTATGTTGCATATGATTTCTACTGTCCTATAGTAATCCCAGGTGTGTGCCTCAGTTCCCTTGGGCACTGTACTAATACATAGATGATGATAGGAATTTCAGTGTGATAGTCTCCCCCATGTATACATCGGCCAATGCCCTTCAAAACCTGAAGCTGGCAACCAGGTAATACCTTTTGCCTGAGAAGCAGGGCAAAGGCACCAGGAGGAGCCTGGCAGGGGGACTGGGACCAAAAGCTCAGAGTGAGTCAGTCTTGTCTGGCTGGTGATGTAGGGGGAGGACCAGGGCCCGGTCCTTAGCCCTGGGACACCTCCCCACCTCTCCCGCAAGATGGACTGCTCTGATTGTTTCTGTGCAGACAAGTCTGTTCTATGCTGTGTCCCTTTCGACTGATAAACCTTCTGTTCTACTTGCTGGCTGAGACAGGCATCTGACTGCAGATAGGTGTGTGTGTGTGTGTGTGTGTGCGCGCGCAAGCCCCAGTGATTCCCCCACACTTTGGTGACAGCTGTGCTAGGCTAAAATCCTGTGAAGTGCTGATTTCATTGGAGTTGAGGTGATTCAGTGCTTTTCAGGATTGGGCCCAATGTGCTGAACAAACTGAGGTCACTTTCAGCTTTACCTCAGCCCTTTCATAATATCAATGCAATTATCGGAGGAACAAGGTGGGTGAGGTAATCTCTTTTATTGGACCAACATTCTGTGGCTGAGAGAGAAGCTTTTAAACTTACACAGAGTTCTCCTTCAGATCTGGAGAAAGTGGCTTCCCAGATCTGAAAAAGACAAACTTTCAAGGCACAATTATACTCTTTCTCACTAACAGAAGTTGGTGTAATAAAAGAGATTACCTTACCTGCCTTGTCTCCCCTGGTGGGCAGTGCTACAATAATATTGCATACAATAGTATAATTGTCAAGCTGTTTAAAACATAAAAGCTAATCAAATGCACCTTATTTTTCAGGAGATGTTATTACTGAAATCAAAGCTCCGATTCATGCCAGGTCTGGAATTGTAAAGGATACTTTCTACACCAGAAATGGAGTCTTCTGTCATCCATCAAAAACTGATAAGCTGAGCTTTAGTGTTTGTTGCTTACATTAGAAATGCAAAACTCCATTCTGCTGCCTAGTATGACTGGTTTTATGTCAGCTCTGCAAATTCTGTAATTATTTCCCTCTTTAATTGTTTCTGTGGGAGACAAATTTACGGTTTCTGACTCGGAACCTGCTCAACTCTCTGTGTATTTTTTAACTTTCTAACATATTCATTTGAAACTAATTTTGTATTATTTTCAGACTGTCTTCTGGGTTTAAATACACCAGCAACAGTGTAACTCTATTACTATTCAGAGTAGACAACCTTATAGTTTTCACTTTGTTTCCTTGTGTGTTATCACATTTAAAAATTAAAGAGTTTGTCTACAACTGAACAATTATAGTTCCACAGCAGTTCAGCAAATCTGAACAACTTGAAATGGAGTGAAATAAAATCCATTCAGTGAAAGGAATAATACATTTCCAGGTAGTAACATGTCAAAAAGATAGTTCCTTTAAATATTTTGTTTCATTTTATGTAGCAGTTAATTTCCCCATAAATAACTTTTAGCATTTGACTGAAATTTGATAGGAACAGGAAGTCTCCTTTAATTGTTTCCAGACCTATAAATCACTAGAGAAACTAATGTAGTGGAGTCCATGACAAGCATGTTCTAAAACAAAACAGCACTTTACCTTTGGACAAGTATGTCCGTTAGTGGCATAAGCACTGACATGAGAGCCAAGAATACAAGTTATACTCTTTGCTCTGATACTGATTAGGGATGTGAAAGTGTAAACATGTACAAGATTAACAGATGAACCTGGGCTCATTGGTTAACCTTCACGGGTACACACAGGCTCCCAGTATGTGCAGGGAGCCAGCTTAAAAGCTGGTTCCTGGGGATGCACATGCCCCTCTCATGTAACCATATCACTGCTGAAAATGTCAGTGGTTACACAGTTTTGTGATTAATCCCATTTTAACATCCCTAATACTGATTGTGCCTCTGATTAAGTCATGTAACCTCTCTGCCTCCCTGTGATATGCAAAAAGCTCTTTATCTCCATTCATTGAGGGTTAGGTCATGCATGTTAGTCAGTGCTCCTAAAAGCACTTGAAAAATGAAAAGTAGTTAACTTTTTATCTTCAGAATCATCCAGTCTCCTAGACCTTTGTTCTTGATCCAGTTTTTTTCTGTAATTTTACATCACTTATTTTACCTCCTTTACCTGGTCTCAAATTTCAGTCCCTAAGCTAGTCTTTGGCCACTAGTTTACAGGTCTGTCTCTTTCCCTCCTCCTCCCCCCCGGGAAAAACCACAAGAGGGTCCAGAAAACTTAAGGGCTGCACAGTAGAAGATGCAGAAGGGCACCAAGATAATTAATATTGCTTCTGGTTGCATTAACTCAATTGGATTTGTGCTTAGAAATATTGAGATCAGCCAGAGAAGTCACACAAGGCTTCTTATAACCCTCTACTCCATATCTAGCTCTTGCCACATCTGACCCCACTACCCAAAGCCACCAAGTGCTAGGGGTGCTCAGAGGCAAGAAGAATACTATATAGCTGGTATTCCAACCCCCACACGTCTACACCCTCCTTCTGATCTCATCCTAACCAGGTTTACTAGAGCTGGATCGCTTCTCCTCCTGGAGGCAGATTGAACTTTCCAGCCCCAAGAAATTTCATTCTACATTAGTCTGCATGGAGTGTTGTTTTACTGTGTTATGCTGAAAAGAGTTTGAGAGGAATGGGACATTGTCATGCTCGTATGGCCCAGCTGCTGCAGGGTCTTCATCTATCTCTGCTTAAACTTTCTTGAAGAACATATCTAACAATCATGCTAAATCTTGGAAGATGAGGCTGAAACCTGATGTCTAAAATGTTATTTAACACTCCAGAGTATCTGAAGAACCTCTGATAACTTGGGGAAAGGAGAACAGCAAACAATGTTCTCCAAGAAATAGTGCAGAGCAGTTGTTATCCTGGGACCAGGGGGGCTGACAGACTTGCCAGACCCCTGGGCAAAGTGGTTTTATGCTTTCAGGACCTCAGATGGCAGGGATGGGGCTGGAGTAGAAGGGGCAGGGCCTGGTAATTTAAAGAGCTCGGGGCTGTGGCCACTGCCCCTGCCACAGAAGCAGCGGTGACAGCTGGAAGCCCCGGGCCCTGTGGCAATTACCCCCTTTTCCCTCCTCCCCCATCAGCAGGCTTGGCTGGGACCCTCCATGTAGGATGTAATTCAGCATCTAACCCAAATATATCTATGTCTATAGAAAAAAAATCATTGTACAAAAGCCTTGAAATGATAAACAACCTGGTTTCTATTAGTAAATCTTTTTTTAAATTCCCTTATATTATGATAACTTGGAAACACAAAAGCACCTTTTATCAAGCCTTTATTAATATGTTCTGTGACGTTTTCTGTTCCAAGGAAAAAGTAGGATTGCTAGTTTTTCTGGCATTGCACATGAATTCCTGGTACTAATAGAGGAAAAACCCACCTCAGCATTCTTTGTCATTCATTGCAATGCCAGTGTTTCAGTACTGGTACCTCTTTGAGAGTCAAATAGGAAGTGTGATGAAAAATTAGTTTGGCAAATCATTCTAAATCCACACTTAATCATTCATAATCAATAGGACTCTTACTTTAAAAGGTTATCAGAATAGTGCTGTTACCTTACAGAATCTGTTTCTTGCCAGACATCAACTTTGTGTTGCTTCCCAAAGATCCTTTGGGAACAGGTCTTTAAATTTCATTTTGGAATTTGTCAGATTTTGATTGTAACTAATTCATAATTGTTATGAACTGTATTGAATTTTTAAAAGCTAGCACTGTCACTAAATCCATATTTACTAGGATTTAAAACTTATTTCATTCTAATTTTGCTAATATTTAAACTTTGTATGTTTCATAACATAATAGATTATTGTGTCTGGTTTAATTTTTTTTTTTATTAAAAGGAAAAGTGTCTGTATGAGAGAGTCAGAATTTGTTTGGCAGTTCTGTGCCATCATTTAGCTGCTCCTTTGAAAGGCTCCAGTTCTGCAAATACTTACATGTGCTGACCTTGAAGCAGGTTAACAGGCCCATTGACTTTAATGAAGTTAAAGTAAAGTATGTACCTAAGTGTTTGTAGGGTGAGGGGCTATTTCTGACAAAGCGTAGCTATGTCATGTTACGTTAAAAATTGTGGTTAGTAAGATGATTGCATGGGCAAAAGGGGAAGTTTCACAGGCCAGTAATTATATAGTATGTCAACCAAAAGAGTGTTACAAGGAAGAGGGAGAAAAATTATTCTCCTTAACCTCTGATGTTAGGACAAGAAGCAATGGGCTTAAATTGCAGTGAGGGAGTTAAGTTGGACATTAGGAAAAACTTCCTGACTGTCAGAATGGAATAAATTCTGGAGGTTGTGGAATCTCCATCATTGGAGATTTTTAAGAGCAGGTTAAACAAACCTGTGAGGGATGATCTAGAGATGATGCTTCGTTCTGCCATGATGGCAAAAGACTGGACTTAATGACCTCTTGAGGTTCCTTCCAGTTCTATGATTAAATACAGGCTTGTGACTCCTTTGGTGTTATATGAATTCCTCTTAATACATCTGTATCCTGACTGACCTACAAAATATAGTGCAAACATTTAAAACTGAACCTGTAACTTGTATTTACAATTATGCTATGTATAAGGTCCTCAGGGGTGATTTATTGTCATTGGGGAAATTAAAAGCAAACTAGTACCTGGAAAGGAAATTCATAGCTGCATCAGAAATTAACAAAAGTGATGTTGTTTTAGTTAATCCTTTAGAAGTCATAACTCGATAGGATGGGCTAATTAAGACATTGGTGTTTAGCAGTGAGAACTCAAAGCCCACACGTTTAAAAAGAAATTGGATATAGAATTTTTTTGAGGGTAGGGATAGTTTGCTGTGACTTCTGCAGAACCATAATTATATCCTTCTTTGATAATGTTCACATGCTAAATACAAAATACCTAAGGTCTGACTGGAACTCTCTGAAAACCTGGAGAAGTCAGGAAATACCTCAAAGTTCTAGGGTTACGATATGGTTTCAACAAAAATACTGGACATTTATATTTTCTCATTTATATTTTCTCAATTTGTTTCCTGAACAGAAAGCTCAAATACTGGACGGTCCAGTTCAAAACTGGACACCTGTCAACCCTACAAAGTTCTCCTTCTAGAACAGGGGTGGCCAATCCATTTAACAAAGAAAGCTGAAACAGCAGCAGAAAAATTGTGAAGAACCTCACCAGAATTGTCAAGGGGAAAAAAAAGGAAAGCCCCCCCAGAATTGTCAAGCATATCTGGTGCCTGTTGATGGCTGCCATCTTGGGCGCCATTTTGAATCACTGCCCCAGTGAGCACAGGGGATAGGGGGGAAGGGGCAGGGGAGTGGAGTCTATTGGGGGGGTGCAGGAGAAGCTTTGTGAGCCACACTTTGGACAGAGAAGAGCTGCGGGTTGGCCACCCCTGTTCTAGAATTTCCTCTGAAGTCTTCTGTGGGTGAGTGTTGCCACTGATGAAAGTAGGTAATTTAGCTCTCAAAGTATCTGATCTGGAGATATGGAAAAGAAGGTCAAGACTATCTGAACTGAGGCCCTGTGCTATCCCACTGCGGGTGTAAATATGTGCACAGAGCTTCACCTGCTGGCTTCTGCCTGTCTGAGGAGGGTATGTCAGAATCCTCTTGCAGAGCTGTCCCATGGGATGGTTCGGGATGGCTGCCCAGGCCATGCATAGGGTTGCCAGATGGTTTCAGAAAAAATACCCACCAACAACAACAACAAAAACACGCCAGGAAAAAGCAAAAAATAAAAATAAAAAAAAAGGACCCTGAGAATTATTAAGCACACAAAAACACCAAAACAAAAACCCATGTCCCTTTAAAAACGGCGTGGTGAGGCTTTTTGGCCCTCACAGGCTGCTAGCAGCTGCCCACCATCTTGCTTCCCTGCCCCGGGCCAGACAGCTCCCTGGTAAGCACTAGAGGTTGCTAGGCTGCCTCTGTATTGAGCCGGACAGTCTAGGATTTTTGTCTCCTGTCCATGAAAAAAATCAGAAAATACTGGACATTTTAGATGTCTGGTATTTTCTGAATTTTTTTTACCGGACAGAAGGCGAAAATAACAGACTGTCTGGTTCAATACCGGATATCTGGCAACTCTAGCCATGCACTTTGGGAGGGCCCTGTGGCAACCACCACAACTGTCCTGTGAATGGGAAGGACCCAGGGGATTATGGGTGCAGCAGGGAGAGCAAAGGTGGGCCCCCATACTCAGTGTGCCAGAGAGGCTGGGCAGCCTGCTTTGCTCCTCTGTGCTGCCCTCTCCTAGCCTGCTGTGCTCCACTTCATTGCAGTGGCAGGAAGCAGAGTGCCATGGCCCCAGAGAAGCGGGGGGTGGCAGGGCAAAGCCGAGCAGGTGTTTGTGTTCTCCGGCTGGCTACCCCTGTTTCCATTCTGTACCACACCCCGGTAATCCCTCAGCTTCTGTTGCTCGGTGGAAGGGCCAAGGAGGTGGCTCAGGGTGAGGGCACGGGAAAGGGTGGAGTGGAGCCGGGGCAAGGTGGAGAAGAGAGGCTAGGTAGGGGCAAGGATTGTCTGGGGTACTGGGAGGGGGAGTTGCCCAGGGCCACACAGCCCTCCCCTTCCCCCAAGACAGCTCTATCCCCCTGCGGAGGCTTCCACTGCCCCCCAAAACCTTCTTTCAAGAAATACAGATGAAACTCAATCTGGATATGCTCCTGAGCTCTCCAGCCCCACTGAGGGCCTAAGAGAAAGAGGGTTCCTTGTCCTACCATGGAAGCTTATGTGAGCCCCTCTGTGGGCAGTCTAATCATACAAACCCAGACATCCTTGCACTGCCCCGTCCCTTCTCTGCTCACTCCATCCCCTCCTACCTCCTTGGTTGCTTGCTTGCCCCCATCCTCACTCGCTTTCACTTGGCTGGGGCAGAGGGTTGGGGTGCAGAAAGGGGTGTAGGCTCTGGGCTGGGGCTGAAGGGTTCAGAGTGTGGGGGCTCCATATTTGCATGTCTGAAGGTGGAATTTCAGGTTAATCATTAAAATTTTTCTTGTGTGTGTGTTTTTTCCTGTGCTGTGCAAAAGGAAATGCACCCTAGAGGAATAGGAAATGTGTGCAAGTGCCAAAGAGACTCCACAACTCCCATCTTCCAGGGCAGATTGCATTATTGAAAATGTTATACAAATTTACCAAAGTTCCAAAACAGACACTTGCAACAGTGCCACCAGGGGGAGCCCTAGTAATATATATTACTTTGTGTATATTACATAAAGCTAAATACAGTATGTGTGTTGTACATACCCAAATAAGCCTGAGGAAGGAACTTGCTTAGTCTGAACAGATGGTTTATTTACAGAGAGATAATGAAAACATTTAACTGCATGTAGATTATATAGAGGGAAAAAAATAAGTGATTCTTTGTGAATAAAGCCAGGAAAATAGCTAGTGACTTCCCCTTTTGTCCTTTTATTTTTCATAGCTTGGGGAATGGAGAAATAATAAATAAATGCTGCATGAGGAGAAAACCAAAATAGATCAGCCTGTACTTTACTATTTCAATAACAGTATCAGCATTGTCCAGGAGAAATCTGCAATATGAGCCATCCATGGCTGTAGAATGATCTATTATTCCTGTTTTCAGAACTACTCGCTGACGCCCTGATTCTGCCAAGCAGTTATGTGTGTGTTTTACTTTCAGTGTGCGAGTAATCTCACTCATGTTTAGCAAAGCATGTATTTAACTTTGTACCCTTGAAGTTAATAATATAAGTAATTGCATGCCTTGTGGGACAGGGTTGGATTTGCTTGTGTTCTTAAACTGAGTGTTTTGCAGGTTCATGAATGCAGAAAAAGAGTTTGCATGAACCTTAGCTGTAGCCCAGTTCAAGCGAATATGCTACTGAGCCGCCATGCATATCATAAATATGAGTCTCATTAGTAGTTGACTGAACTTTACAGATGGGCTTTCTGAAAGTTTGATAAATGTGAACAATCAATTCCAGATTTAAATGTCATTCATTACATTCTAAACCAGCTCTGCAATTACCTTCATAAACAAACGGCATGGGTGAAATGTAGACATGGTTAGATCCTCTGCCCCTCTTTTCAACAGAGACATGGACCACCGGGGTAAACACTGTCCATGATTTTCTGCTTCAAAATTTTTCTCTTTGTCATTGACTCTGCTGTGCAATGTCACAACAGCATCTTTGTTATTCTCACTGTTCTTCTGTTTACTGAACTGGTAGCAAGGGCAGGCATCAGCCAAAACCCATTCAAATTCAGGAGAAACTGTTTTATAATTGGCATCAATAGGCTTTGGATCAGATCTAAAGCCTGCTTCTTGGGAGGTTCTTTCATCTCCTGTTTGGGAGCGGTTGTAAGTGTAGATGTGATAGGACATATACCCTTTTGTGCAGTGCTGTAGCCATGTTGGGCCCAGGATATTAGAGAGACAAGGTGGGTGAAGCAAGACCTTTACTGGACCAACTTCTGTTGATGAAAATGACAAGCTTTCAAGCTTAAGCAGAGCTCCAATAAAAGATTTTCCTCAACCACCTTGTCTGTCATACATTGTTTTGGCATTTTTAAAGCTTCCACTAGTGCCGCAGTTGGCATGCTTGGGATACCTATGGGCCCAATTGAGTGAGACGGGGATTCAGGAGGTTGTTTTCCTATGTTAGAGTCTTTGCATATGACAAGAAACTGTAATTGAGGTTGAGGTGATTGTCTCCTGAACTGTGCCCTAAAAGATCCTTCCCATGTGGACCTGATCCCACCCCTCATGGAGAGGTCAGGACAGGTCTTCTACAGCGGAATCTCTTCCAGGGTCTGCCTGGGATAGTGGATGGGAATGTAAAGAAGGAAGTAAAAGGTTAACCGTTTAACCCGTGACCTGGTAAGCACTAGGCTTACCGAATGCTTATTGGGTCACCAGTTTCCTGTCCCACTGTGGCAGGGTGGAACAGCCCTGGCTGAGTCCAGCCTGTCATTGGTGGGGTGGGAGGGACAGACGGGAGGGTGGCAGGCAGGGCTGTCCGGGACCCTACCTGCATAGCGGCAGCCTGGAGGTGTGACAGCCCAGGCCGTGGCCCAGAGAAACTCCAGTGGCACCCCAACTGCAGTCTGGTGGTGTCCTAGCCCTGTGGGAGCAGCCCAGCGACCCAGCCCAGCCTGTGGCTATGCCGCCTATGTGGGGCAGGCAGGTGGGTATCCAGCCCTGGCTTGCCCCAACCCCTGCCAGTCTGACTAGCCCCAGGCAGACCTGGAAATACCCCCTTACCCTGAGCTGTTTGGGAGTGACTGAGGCCGGGCAAGCAATTAACCAGTTAAATGTGAAAATTTTAGTCATTTAACCAGTGAACTATTTAAATGCTTTTTTACATCCCGGAAAGGCCAGGGTCAGTACTAAGGAGCCCACATTGTTTGGGGCTATGGAAACTCGCTCTGCCTCCAGATGGCCTTGCAGAGATTGGCCTGGAGCTATATTGCTTTGTCTTCTGAGATTCCGAGGTCAGAAGGCACCTTTGTGATCAGCTAGTTTGACTTCCTGCCTAACACAGGCCATGGGACTTCTCTGAATTAATTCCGATAGGAGCTAGAATGTATCTGCTAGAAAAATGCCCAAATCTGAAGTTACCTTTTCTGGAAGGGCTTCTCTGCCCTTTTTCCTTTCACGGGGTTCCCCTAGAGGCATCCCAGAGTCACCCCTGTGTCATTACCTCACAGAAACTAACCTTCCCCCTTCACCCGCACTCTGTTCTAAAATTTGATTTGTCAATTTCACATGGCGTTCATTTTTTTGATTGTATCACTTTCGTATATATGGTTGTGCCGATTTTCTTCCACATATTGATCTGAGGAAGTGGGTCTGGCCCACAAAAGCTCATCACCTAATAAACCATCTTTTTAGTCTTTAAAGTGCTACATAGTCCTGTCTTTTGTTTCAGCTACACCAGACTAACACAGCTGCATCTCTATCACTATTGTTAATAGAGTGTTTGCGATCCAAATCCACGCAGTAGTCCCTTTGGAGACACTAGGAAATAACCTTTTTGGAGACCACGGGAGTCAAAATTACAGCACTGGGCTTTTCGTTTTTTTTCTAATAGAATGTTTTTGTACTTTGTTCTTGCTCTGTTAGGATGGTTGCGGAGAAAACATAGATTTTGCAGCTTCAGAAATGCCTCTTTGTTTCTTTCCTCAGCCATAATGTTTGTCCTGGCCTGCTAAAGGAGCAGGCCTTCGGGGTGGGGCTATTTCTGAGGCTATGAAAGCTTTTTCTAAAGCAAAAATCCTGTTTGATCATAAATAAAGCACAAGCAGCCTCATGCAGTTAAAACCCTAAGCTTTTAAATTTTTTAAAGACTGCTTATCGGGGAGGAAAAATGAATATTCTTCCCCCTGGTGAGGAAAGTGATGCAGTACACAAAATGTTAAGCATATTAAGATACACCTGTAATATTTTCTGATAAATTTAATGAGTACAACGCAGGAAAACTGACATCATATTGTATAGAGCTACTAAAAGGTCTCATAATATTACAAATCACTCAAACTTCAAATACCTACTGTACTGTCACCCTAACTGATTATTATGATCCTGGGTATTGTATCTGCTTGGAACTCTGCAACAAATGTACATCCCATCCCATCATAAATAATCTGCATAAGCACTGTTTTGAGCATGGACATTTCTCTACAATTGCTAGAAGTTCTGATTCTCTAGATAATTGCATCAAAAGAGAGAAGTCACGTGTCTTCATGTCTGAAGCCTGAATATTTATGGCAATTCACATTGTCTTTTTTCATATTTTGCATCAAGGATTATATTCAAGGTTACAGCTGAAGACAAAGCTTATAAAACACTGCAGTAATATATAATGATATGTTTTGTGAGTACTTTTGCCACTGCAGATGTCTGTTCTTATTGCTGTGTACATTATTTTTTCTGAAAGCTACAAAGAAAACAGACAATACATAGTAAGTCGTGAGGTCTGGATGTTAGGAGTGTTTTTGCAGAATAACCTTTAAGTCAAATATAACTGGTATCAGTGGCATTTAATTAAAGTTACAATGTAAATAATTGTTCTAAATCTGTCTTTGTTGGGAAACTATGGAATGGTGTGCCCTTAGGAAAAAATCCTGAAGCAAGTTTGCTTGTATCACACTGACTTGACCTATTGTATGCTTAGCTTCTGTCTTCAAATTCATTCTTCCCCACGGAATAAGCATCTGCATAGGTCAATCCTTGTTTTCCTTTTAAAAACAGTATCTTTGTTTGCCTTCCCCACCATTCTGCCTATCTACTAAAATACTTAAGAGCACTGTCATGGGAAGTCAGAGTGTTCTTCTTAATTAATTCCCCAGATTGCCCAGTTAAAGTGACACCTTCCACAAGTCTTTCACCCAACAGAGTCAGGCATCTAAATTAAGCTATATGGTCTTGTTTGAAGAAAAAGATAGTGGTGTTGAATAATATTATCCATTGCAGTTGTTAAATCTGTGATATTTCATCATTTGCTAGTGCGAAAGCTCTGGGGAAAATGCAATTAATTTCTGTGTAAGCCTAGAACAAATCAGATTTTATTTAACATCACAGCCTCACTCTATTGAGAGAGAGTCCACAGGAGACCTCTCCTGAGCTGCAGTTACACCTCTGGGGTAAATATGAGACAGGATGAATGTTGGCTGCAGGAGGCGGGATTGGCTGGCTGTGGAGTGAGAACAGACAGGGCATTGTTACTACTTAGCTGCTTGCATGCAGGAAAGGGAAATGGATTTTTCGAAGAAGATATCATTTCTAGAATCAACACAATCATTTTGCAGGAGAAAATGGATTCTGTATCTCTAGCACAGCACACCACAATGTAAAGGACAAATGGTAAAACTGAGCATTAGAAAATCGTGCTAGTTCATATCACTGTATTGGCATGAGCAGATTTATTTCATGTTCACCCTAGTCTGACTGCTGGCTGTAAATATTAATGTTCATTGTTTCTGTCAATAAACCCACACTAGTGATAGTGTCCTCTGGCACATTTCTGTTAGCATACCCAGAATGAACCCATCTTTCAGGGAGCTAAGCCACTTTCCCATAAATAATTCCTTTCCCTAAACATGTGGGGGGTCTAGGATTACTTTGATTCATATAAATATAATTGCAGAATCACAAGTTGGAGTTCCATATACATGCAGTGTATGCCGGATATGTATGCATGGAAGAACAAGAAGAACAATAGTAATTCTCAGTCTACATAAAATAAAGAGGACAGGCGAGGTGGAGGGTAGAGGAGGAAAATGAAGGATTTGCTTATAACTTTGGATGCTCTGATACATTCTGCTCTTTTTTATCTGTATTCTGAAACATGGTGGCATAATAGGGCAGATCCTTAGCTGGTGTAAATTGCCATCATGCAGATGAAGTTAATTGATCTGTCTCATGTGTTAAGCAGAATGAGAGAATGCTGCAAGTAATGCTACCCTTATACTGCTATTCTGAACCCTGGACACTAACAGGCTTTACCTGTCTGTATGACACAAAACAGGAGAGTCAGAAATCTAGAACAATTATGAATAAAAGGGCTTCTTAGACCAACAGGCCTAGAAGTAGAGTGTGTTAAAGACTTTCACATTAAAATAATCTCACTACAGTTGTACTCAGCATGACAAGAATTCAGTAATGTTAATTTTAGCAGATTTATTTTTATTTCGGTTATAATAATCTACAGACTTTATTCATCTTGCTAGATGATATTTCACATTTAAACAAAGCATTGCATTTTTCTATTAAATATTGATTGTATCAGGAAAGAGTACAGCTAGGCTAAATATTTGGAAGTTACTTTTTGTTTTGAAATGAATGTTAGGGTGTTTTTTATTATTTTAGTGTACACTCAAAGAATAATAGCAAGAGGGTCCAGTGTGTTTAGGAGGGCAAAAGATGGAGATTTCTTGATTTTCTTTTCTTTGAAGCAAGTGATCTTAGCCAGCTGAAGAAACCCCGGGTAGTTTTCAGCTCAAACTCTACTGGAAAGTGATCACTAACTTCCAGAGCCTGTGAATTTAAATATATATATAAATATACAGTCACAGAATGTAGCACAAAGCACAGCTTTAGATGGATGCAAGTATTCTTCTCTTGTCCTGTTCTGTGTTGTTATGCAGTGCTACTATGCACTGTTAAATATCTGCCATATTCTACCTTAGGGGTGGCTGCATTTCAGTGCTAAGTGATTCCTGTGAATGTAAAAGCATTATACATGGAGATGAAGTTAAGATTGGCTTTATAAATAGGGCCTTTAGTCAATATTTATATTATTGGTTGCTTTATCAGGTCTGTTTGCTAAACATGGGAACATTACTGTTTTTCTTCAATTACCACTATGCAGTAAGCCCTCTTATAGGAGCTCTGCATTATGCCTCACCATTCCAAAAAGATCTTTCTCACTCTGCCGTGATAACTCACTCTGCTAACTCATTAAGCAATTTACCAGGTACCCTTAACCATACAACTATGAAAGTTGAGAGCGTTATTCCCCCTAATCTTTTCCATCCATTTGTAGATTTTTTTCCATCCATGTGCGGAATAAATTTATGTGCACCCAGGCATGTGCAAATGTGCTCCACCAGTAGAAACAAAAAAACCTAGCTGTGGACACTCTACTCATCAGCAGAGTGGCATTTGAGTCTCTCTCTCTTTAAATCAGCTATTAGATTGGCTTACAGATATGTAGCACATGATTAAGAAGGCAAATTCATTCAACATGCACCATCCAAAAATCAGAGTAATTCTTTATTTGGCCAATTTATTATTTAAGCCCTGCATGGGGTCCTGTATAAGCACAAAGGAAGCCATACCTGCTCTTCAGTCATTCCAAAGGCATTTTGAAAATCAAAGATATCAGCTGAGTTTGGGACAACGGCACTGATGAGCTTTTCACCATGGATCACAATTCTAAAAGAAGCAAAGAATCATTCAGTTGTGTCTTATGCTCCTAGACATGTGTCCAATTTTGAAGATAAAAAAGGTAATGAAGTTGTGTTGTGACTGGCTGAGTAGGAAAAGTATGAAATGATAATGGAATAGCCCATACCAGGGCTTCTTTAGCATAACACTGGCCATTCCCAATGTCTCTGTGGTACTGCCTTTATCTCATGTGTCCTAGTATCTTGCAAATACCTTACCAGGCCTAGTGCTTCAGACCTTGTGGGTCCCTACTGACTGTTTCTCAAGTGAATTGTTACCTGTCGTACGCGCAGTTTGTGCTGTTTCTAACTGTTGTGTCATTTTTGTCACCAATTAGCCACACAAACTCAGTGTGAGTTCTCAGCCTGATGTTCTTCCAATGCTTCTTCGGAACATAGCCACAGGCAGCATTGAAGTCTCCCATGAAGATGAAGTTCTGAAAGACAGTATCGTAAGAAACAAGTTATCAGCAATAAATCCTCAAATATATCTTTTTAAAAATTGTGGTTAAAAACAGAGACGAATGCTTAAAATATAGAGTCTGATCCTGCTTCCACTGAAGCGGTGTTTCTCAAAGTGGTCCACGAAACCACTTTGAGAAAGCTGCTAACTGGCTGTGCCAGTGTGTGTATTTACCGGCGCTACAGCCACGGATCATTGCAGCTCCCATTGGCTCTGGTTCACCGTTTGCTGCCAAGGGGAGCCACAGGAGGCAGTGGCCCTGCCCATGCCTCTTCCCACAGCTTCCCTTGGCTGCAAATGGCGAACCGAAGCCAATGGGAGCCATGAGGCTCTGTGGCCGTGGCACTGGTAAATAAATACACCAGCGCAGCCAGTTAGCAGCTTTCTCAAAGTGGTTTCGCGGATCACTTTGAGAAACACTTCAATTAAGTCATCAGAGCATATCCATCCCACCTATCTTCCAGTGATGTCCACAGATTACATCAAGGCTGTGTTTTTGGCCTAGTAGTAGTCTTAACATTGATTTACTTTTTTTGGCTCTATTTGTTTGTTGCAGTAGTGCCTGATGACACTAGCTCCAAATTCCAAACTTTTTGCTCAGATCTGGTCCATTATGGAAATACTGAAGTTGCAAACTGTGTTCCAAACCAATATTTCCATGGGTAGGAGGTTCAGATCTGTAGGTGTGATTTGGCCAGACCTCCAACTAGTTATAAATGATTGTTAAATAACAGCTTGCTATTACTTGGGAGGTGGGGTGTGTGTGAGAGAGAGATGGGATTCTTTTTGCAATGTTGGGATATAGTTTAAAGGAAAAAAAATCCTCCCTCCTATTTGCAGAGCCTGTATTTCACTGTACAAAGACACACAGATTTAAATACACACATGGGTGCATGCATACACACACTCGCTGATCAGCAGCTGTAATTTTTATTCTGGGCATCTCGTTTGCAGATATTCCATCTCTGAGAAAAGAACACTTGTAGATAATGTGATGAGCAGAGAATTGGAAATGAAAGCAGCACAGCACGCTGGGAAAGATTTTCAGAGAGCTTATTTTCTTTCGATTTGGTGTTGGAGCCAAATGATGTGGTGTTTAATTGTCCCCCAAAAGAACCCACCTCTCTTGCAATGTACAGATAATGAGCTCGGTTCTTGACATGCCATTTAAATCATATCCCAAAACTAGACACTTCAGAGAGTGATAAGGAAAAGTGGTGTCTGTCCTGCAAACGTTTATGAATGTGCATAGCTTTACAAATGCAAGATAAGCACACGTGTTTGTAGGTTCCGGGCCTACGTGTGTATCTGTGCAGATGATGACATGCATCTGACGAAGTGGGTCTTTGCCCACGAAAGCTTATGCTCTAATACATCTGTTGGTCTATAAGGTGCCACAGGACTCTTCGTCGCTTTTGGAGGATAGAGAGAGACCCGGTCCAGATTTCTCATATACTTTTGATGGGCTCCAAACTTGCTGGATAAAATGAGTGGCTGACTGGCCAGGGTGCACTGCAGGGCAGGACAAGCGAGCTGTTGTATAAAGCTTATTAAAGATGTTTGACTAACATCCAATAAAAAGCAAACAGATGGGATGCTGGAATGCTAAAATACTCTGTTCATCCACATAACGAAAACATAGTGGAGATCAGAGATGCAACAATGGGTAAAGGTAAATTGCCAAAGCTACTGTTGGCAAGGAAACCCTACACTACAGGGTTTTTGTGCAAAAACCCATGGAGCATCCACACCTCAAGCTTGTTTTTGCACAAGAAAATCTACAGTCAATCGACAGAACAAAGGGCTTTTTGTGGTGTAGGTATACCTCCTTCTACCGGGCATAACTCCTTCTTGCACAAAAAGGTGTGTGTGGACACTAAACGGGTTTCTTGTGCAAAAAGAGCCTATCACAAAAAGCACAGATGTTCTGATGGCTATTCTGTGAATGGCAATCAGAACTTTCTTGTGCAAGAGTGTCCATGCAGTGTAGATGCTGTCTTGTGCAAGAGTACATCACTTTTGCAATGTGCTTTTGAGGTGTGGACGCGCTTTTGTGAAGAAGTTTTTGCGGAAGATCTCTGCAGTGTAGACAAAACCTTAGAGGAGAAGACTTAGTTGATGTTCTGAATGATGGCTATAAAGGAAAGTGCTCTATTTTCACTCTTTAATAGGAGAACAGGGGAGCAATCAATGAAACGGCACTGAATTTAGAGTAAATACCACCATCCCACAGCATACTTTAGTCACACTGTAGTATCCACTGCCACAGGTAATGAGGATTAATATTAAAAATCAGATCAATGTTTTTATGCCCATTGTGGGTGTATAAGGTCAACTAATGAGGATTCCAACTTGTTGTCTCCAGGAATCAGGGAGGAATTTTCCACCCCACTATGTAGCATTAGACCATTGGCTTCAGTCAGGGCTGGACAAAATGGAGCCTCAGCAGGTTCCCTGCCTGCCCTGCCCTCGCTGGGCACTCAGGGTATGTCTAGACTACATGGCTCCGTCGATGGAGCCATGTAGATGAGTTTACTAGACATGGGAAAATGAAGTGGCGATTTAAATAATTGCCGTTTCATTTACATCAAAATGGCCACCGCGCTGTGCCGATCAGCTGTTTGGTGGCTCAGCGGGGCAGTCTGGACGAGCCGCGGTTGACAAGGGAAGCCTTTGTCGACTGCTCCGGTATGCCTCGTGAAATGAGGTTTACTGGACCGGTCGACAAAGGCTTCCCTTGTCGACTGCAGTGCGTCCAGACTGTCCCACTCTGCTGCCAAACAGCTGATCAGCACACTGCGGCGGCCATTTTGATGTAAATGAAACAGCAATTATTTAAATCACCACTTCATTTTCCTATGTCTAGTAAACTCATCTACATGGCTCCGTCGAAAGAGCCATGTAGTCTAGATGTACCCTCAGTGAAACTGGCTGCTGCAGGGGCCATGTAATTCTGTGACTGCAGAGAGCCCAGGGGAGGGAGCAGAGGTTCTCACCCTGCTCCTGCTCCCAGTAGCTCCCATTGATGGGTTTTCAACCAGTAGCAGCTGTCTGTTTGCAGGACAGGCAGCATATGAAGTGCCCCTTCCCTGGGCTCACATGGCCCCTGTAGCTGTTGTGAGCAGAACAGTGGCATGGAAGGCAGGGACCCTGGCTAAGAAACCTGGGCTGCTGGCAAGAAACTGTCCAGGTAAGGTCCAGCCAGAACCTGCCTCTGGCACCCCAAGCCCTCCTTTCCTCCCCCAACCCTCTGCTCCCCTTTTGCACCCCTACCCCATGTAACCCAAACCTTCTGCACCCCTGCTCTAGCCCCAATATATCTTCACAGACACTGTATCCCCTCCTATGCCCCTCCTCAGGTCACAACCTCCTCCTGGACCTTGCACCCCAATCTTCTATCCCTGGTCATAGCCCAAATCCCGGCACTTCCTCCTGTACTCTTGCCCCAGGTTACACCCCATTTCCAGACCAAGTATTACAGGGGTGGGAAAGACAGCCTCCGTGGGCTTGATCTAGCCCACCAAGCCCTTTGATACTGCCCACAGCCGCTGTGCCACTCCCCCACCCACAGCAGTTTTGAGACCAGTGGCCTCACAATGTGGGCACCAGAATGATTCGACGTTACTACACCCTTTCGATCTCAAATATAAGTTTAACGGTATAAACATGTGAGTTTAATGATGACTCACCTCAGATTTCCAGCGCTGTTTGACATCTAAATACACATCATAGAGCTCATCAATTTCCCGCACAGCTGTTTCAGGTGTGGTGTGCTGAGGGATTATCACAAATTCTTTAACAACTTTAAAAGAAATCAAATTCACAAGGGAAAAAAGTTAAATGATTTTTAACCTTTATAAAATTAATCATCGAGATAAGAAAGAGCTGTTTGAATTGAAAATCTTCTTTCATAAAAATACTTCATTCATGCAACTTTATGCTGAGGAATATAGTTAATATGTAGCCTGTATCATTAAGCATCTTTCCTTAAGCACATTAGCACTGGGTGTCTATCAGACTAATGGATCTGACCTTTCAGCTGAAACAGAAGTATACCAAAATGTTCTCCCTTTATGGAAAAAACCTTTTAAATGTCCACTATGTGCAGCATTAGTGATCATGGTGCTAGCTTGCCTGCTGGAATTCCTATCAAGTCTGGTTCCTGTAAGCTGCTGAGCATTCAGACTCTAATCCAATGGAATTCTTGGGCACACAAATAATCCCTCTGACTCCAATGGAGTCACTCCATACAATCACCTCTAATACCATTAGCTCACAGACATTTACCTTCCCCCCTCCCCCCGCATTCCCCTTCTGTTCTGAAATTTGATTTGTCCTTTTCATATGTGTTCTTTTTTTTAATTGTATCATATGGTATATATGGTTGTGACTATTTTCTTCCACTATTTGATCTGAGGAAGTGGGTCTGTCCCACGAAAGCTCATCACCTAATAAACCATCTTGTTAGTCTTTAAAGTGCTACATAGTCCTGTATTTTGTTTCATCCATACAATCGTTTGCTTAAGTGTTCTACTAGAATAGTTACACCTTCTGTAAGTTATACCTTATATAACTGAACCTTAATAGTCCATCTGCTGGATTTTTGTTCCAAATGACCATGGTCACTAACAATCACATATACTGCACCGTGTTAGGGCTTTACATAACGAAAAACCCATTTTGGGTATTTTTTTCCCTTTCAGTTGAAAAGGATACAGCATGTGATTGTAATATTCAGTGAAGCTGACAGCCTTACTCAGCCCCTGCTCACGGTGAGGAGAAGGGGGAATCTGTGTCTCCTGAAGGGGTGGGGCTAGGGCTGTGCTGGGCCCCAGCAATGATTTAAAGGACCTGGAAGTCCGGATGCCACTGCTGCTGCAGTAGCAGTAGTGGCAGCTAGGAGCCCAAGGCCCTTTTGAATCGCCAGGCCCCAGGGCAGTTGCCCCCTTTGCCTCCCTGTCCCATATTGGCGGGCTTTCCAATTTTCTTCTCCAAGCATTTATTTCTGGTTTCAGCCAAATATTAAAAGAACAATTGCACTTAATTCCCCATTTCTATCTCTTTTGCTCATTAAAATATGCCAATGTACTTTTTGTGACTGGACATATAAGAATGTGAGCGCCCTACGAACCATCAATAATAATACTAACTATTTATTGTTCCATTAGCAGCACAAATCATATTTATAACATATTAACAGAAATGTAAATATGATTAAACATCTAGAGAACTGATCTATGAAGGAAGACTGAAAGAATTGGGCTTGTTTAGTTTGGAAAGGAGAAGACTGAGAGGGGACATGATAGCAGTTTTCAGGAATCTAAAAGGGTATCACAAGGAGGAGGGAGAAAAATTGTTCTCCTTGGCCTCTGAGGATAGGACAAGAAGCAATGGTCTTAAACTGCAGCAAGGGAGGTTTAGGCTGGACATTAGGAAAAGCTTCATGTCAGGGTGGTGAAACACACATAAGATAAGCACAGATAAGCCTGGGATCAGCTGTGTGGCTGACCCTTTGAAATGTCGAGGGACTCTTGTGCATTGCAAAGATGGCATGCTGCGTGCAGCCCAGAGTCAGTGGGGCTTCCTGCTGGTCTCCCGGGCTGCATGCAGAGTTCTGTATTCCTCCTTTGAAATGTACAATAGCCCATCGGGGACTCTTGTACATTTCAAAGGAGGAATGCAGAAATGCCTATCAACTTGTCGAGTAGTTGATGGAAATTCCATTGACTATGTGACTTGTCAATTAACCGTTACTTAATATTCTTAATCAGGGATGGTCGACAGTACTGGGTCCTGCCAGGAGGGCAGGGGACTGGACTTGATGACCTCTTGAGGTCCCTTCCAGTTCTAGTGTACTATGATTCTATGTGGGAGACCAACGCCCAGTTTGTATTTCTGAGGAAGTCAATCACAAATGACTTTTTTCTTCTCTGCGTCTGATAGTTAGAGGAATTAGTGCCTGATCCTCAGATATGTTGAGCCTCTGTTTATGTCTATGAGATAGGACAGAACTCCGTATCTTATAGACTCATGCTCTGCAATGTGAACTCTATCCTACTATGAGATAATAGAATCTTCAGACTGCGATTTTTGCCCCTTTCAACCTGTGGAAGAGATGACATGGCCCAGTGTAGGGTAGTGAAGTTTCCTTCCAGGTCTGCAAGTTTGTCAACAATACTACAATTAAAGTAAGTTCTAAATACCAAAATTCAAGCTTCATATGGGGATAACCCTAGCTATCTCAGTCTCCTACAGCAAGTTAATCAAACCCAGGATCCCATGTGCAGTAAAACTTGGCTTCATTCATTATTTTCTGTTTAGTACAATAAGATGTTGGCAACTTATCACCAGTTTTTGAAGATTGGAACCAGACAACAAAGGGTTCTCTGGAAAAGGCATCGACATCTCCAGGTTGAGTATCTGGATACTGATAGGTTTGCTTCACTGATACCACATTTGATCTGCAAAGCAGTTTAACCAATAAATAGAACATTAGATATCACATTTGCTAAGAGTTTGGCCAGATCAGTTTATTTAGTAACTTTTTGTCTAGTAGTAAAAGCTACATTATACTGCAATTGTGAAGTCTTAATAAAATTCCTATTCAATATGTGAGTAGAATAAATGTACGTTTCAATATCAGCTGGGAGTTCGAGATCAGTTACCAACCATCCCACATTCTTAACTTCTAGAAATCGAAGGCTGGCCAGAATAACATATCTGTTTGTCCACATCTGTGGGGCTGACAGACTTGCATGGGGCTTCTGTGGCGATTTAAGGAACCTGGGGCTCTGGCTGCCGACGCTGCCACAGTAGCAGCAGCTGGGAGCCCCGGGTGTTTCTGAATTGCTTGCCCCTCTCCCCCATTTTACCATCAACAGGCCTGGTCTACACAGAGGATTAACTGGTAGTTACGCTAATGGCTGTAACTTGGGCAAATCCTCAAGCTAGGCAAGGCCAAACTCTATTTATGCAAATTTAAAATCTACCATTCTTTTTGCCTAAAGATGGATCACTGTTGCTCTAACGGGACCTAGGAAGAGATGTAGGATGAAATCCTAGTCCTGTTGAAGTTTATGGTTGTTTTGCCACTGATTTCAGTGGGGCCAGGGTTTTACACATAATCTGTCTGTTAGCCTGGATCTTGCATGTATAAGATTTTCTGTATCAAAGTCACCATTTTGACCTGTAATTGGAAGTGTAGTTGTGTGAGATCTAGTGTGATGGGATTTCTGGCACTGGCACATCTAAGCCAGCAGGCAGCTGTGTTCTGCATTAGTTTGTAATCTTTTTACTATATAAGAATAGTTTGCAAACAGAGACAGAAACATAACATGGAATTCACTTACCTATAGATAAAAGCATATTGTTCCTTATAGGACTTTCTTCCTAATCTTTCACTGATCACGTAGTTATATTTTTCTTGAAACTGACTAGAAAGAGAATATTTTAAATAGATTTCTGTCCCTATAAGAGTTTGGGTTTCTATTTAATCTTGTATTAGTAAACACATAAAAGAGCATCTGAAACACTGACTTTCCCCAGGTTACACCCCACTTGCTGGGTTGTATTATTGTTTACATTTTTTCTATACTTCTCATGCTGCTCTTTTTAACCGTGGGCTTTATGCGCTGTACTGTATTTTCTATTCTTTTTCTACGCTTCACTTCCATCCATTCATACGTGCATTATGTTTTCTAGAGCAGAAAGTTACAGGGATATAGTTTTCATCTCAGCATTATCTTTATCCGACATAAATAATTCCTGTTTCTGGCTAAAAGTGAATTCTGCCCTTCTTTGTACGCTGTCACCCACCCACCCGCCTACCTATCTAGGTCTGTAAATTACTTTGTTGCTAGTCTTCTTCAGTAAGTCAGTCAAACAGTCTAGTAATTCTCTTCTACTGTAATTTTTAAGCATGAACTGCAGTCGTCCTGTCTCAGGGCCTGGTCCTTCAAGGGAGTGCTCTGGTGTTTAGCTGATCATGTGGACTTTTATATCTGTGCTCTCCCCAGTTCAGAGTATCATGCACAGTACTGGTCAGCCCATCTCCGAAAGAACATTGCAGAAGTAGAAGGGTTTGAAAAAAGTTGATGAAAATGATTAGGGGCTTTGTAAAGCTGTTGTATGAAGATAGACTGAAACAATGGGCCTTGTTTACCTTAGAAAGGAGGCAAAAAAGAGGGTCTACAACAACAAAAAATATAAAATAATGCATGCTTTAGAGAAGGTAGTCAGAAGTGCCTGTCCTTCCTGTCTCTCAGTTCAAGAAAAAGGGGACATTCAATTAAATTGAATGTGGAAAAATTCAAAACAGATAAAAGAAAATACATTGTTACGTGTTCTGTAATTAGTCTATGGAACTCATCAACAGGATACTGTTGATGCCCAGAATCTAGCAAAATATCAAAGAAAACTTGAATTTTTATATGGATAACAGGACTATCCATAGTTATAATAGTCTATATTAACAAAAAGCATATGGTGAAGGAGAGACATCTCATGTTTCAGGTTTTAAACTCACCTCTAACTATTAGGAATTAAGTTAATCACATGGGGGCTAGATTACTCCCAATATGCCCAGAACAGGCTTTCTTGAACCTTAATTTGTAGCATCTCATGCTGGCCACTGTTAGAGACAGGAAACTGCACTAGATGGACCCTCCAGTATGGCAGTTCCTATGTTTTCCTGCCAACTCTTCTGCCTTTCTGCGTGTCACTGTGTTTGTGAATGCACGTTTGTAGTTTGCCTTACCCATTGAGTTTTTCTATTAAAAGGGGGCATATCTTGTTGCTGTTGTCCTTTATTTCCATCAGAAGCATGATATCACAGCGAGAAATAACCTGCAGCAGACAAGAGCAAAGGGTTGAAAGCCTGCTTGTACTTAGTATATTTTCAAGGGTTAGAAATTTTTTTAAAAGAACAAAGAAAAACTGAGTGTTGATTATTGTGACCAGGCTCTCCACAAGCTCAAGTGCATGAGGAGTAACCCAGAACCCTGCCTGTCACATGGGGGTAGGTTTAGAAGGTAGGTGGGAGATAGCTGTAGTGACAGCTACCATGGGGGAAAGGTGTGTCATTTCCTCCCAGTCAGTTTAGGAGGGTGGCTGGCAAGTTGTAACCCACTGCTCTGAGTGGCTTGTTTGTGTTAAAAAAGCTTTGATTAGCAGCCTATTCAAAAAGCCCTGATGAAATGGACACACAGCTGCTGGCAGGAGGTAGGGGGATGCCAGTTTTGGTTGGACCAAGGCTGCCGATGGAGGGGAGGGGCAAAAGGGGCAGTTGGCTCAGGGCCCAATGATTTAAAAGGACCTGGGACTCCTAGCTGCTGCTGTTGCTATGGCAGTGGCCAGAGGCCTAGGCCCTTTAAATAACCACCCGAGCTCCAGGCATTGTGCTCCAGGTAGCCCTGAAGGGCTGGCTGGGGCAGACAAGCCCCAGCCTGCCCCTTTATCCTGAGACCCCGCCTGTTCTGGAGGCATGGAGCTGGGCTTCCTTCCGCCTTGTCTATGAACCTGACAAGTCTCCCCACAGTCCTGGGTTGGACATATTCTTGGAGGTTTCATCAGAGGACATAATATTCAATTGCAGATTAATCTGTAATTTCTGGAGAGTCCAGGATAATCCTGGCGGGTTGGCAACCCTAGCAAGAGCACTGCTCATCTTCCTCAGCTGGTGGTTCTGCCCATCAACCTCTGTAATGTTTTGTCTTTCTTCCTCATCCTTTTGTAGCCTGTCCCCTTCTTGGGGCCAAGCCTGCAACCTCTTATGCACACAAGTGACTTTACTCACTCGGTACCTGACTCAGTTTCCACTGAAACCAAAGGGAGTCTTTCCATTGACTTGAGTGAGAGTTGTATTAGCTCCCTGATTAATAGGGACTATTTGTGTGAGAAAAGTTCCTCACCTGTGCGTTTATAAGATTAGACAGGTAGAATGTCAGCTTTGTGGGACAGATACTGTGACTAACCACATTGTGGATGCTAGCACTACTATAAAATGATGATGAACTGGGATAATAAAAACCAGCAGTACAATCTAATATCACAGGCAGATACAGTTACAGCAGGAGACATGACTGTAATCCTGAGGTTTTTTAACTATTGACATCTCTAGAATTTCTTGTTATCAGAAAGATTTAAATTTAAATATTATAGGACAAAAGGTGAACCTAAGAACTATGTCACAAACAGGCCCACCAATGGGTGGTGGGGAGGTAAAGGGAGCAATTGCCTTGGGCCCAGCAATTTAAAAGGGCCTGGGGAACAGGCTCCAACTGCTGCTGTTGCTGCTACCACAGGACACAAACCTGCAGCAGCAGCAGCAGCAGTGATGGTGACCAGATCTCTGTGCTGTTTAAATAACTGCCAGGGTGGTTGCTCCCAACCCTATCCCTTCCACCCAAGGCTCCGCCCTTTCCAGGAGTCCAGTGCCTGGCCCCCTCCCACCTTGCCCAGGAGAGGCTGTCAGTCTCATTGGTCACAAATATCTGGGAACAACCAGGCACAAGTGTGCATCCAAAGGCCTGGAACAGCTCATTTAAAAAGTTCTTTACTTTTTACAGTGTGGCTTATGCATAAGGACCCCAATCAATTATTAGAACAAGCAGAGGGCAGCTCTAATGTATGCCATCTTGTATTGGCTCTTAAGGAGCCATTATATTGACAGGGTGACTGGAGTATATGGCCACATCCTTTTTCTATACCAGCAAGTCCACTACACTGGAAAAGGTAGCATAGAACAGACTCTGACAGTTCCCTAAATTGGAAAAAAACAAGCTGTCCATTTAAAGCAGCATTAAATATGATTTGTGCTGCAGAATGCAAGAGGCCAGGATCCAACCCAGACCTTCACTAGCCATTGTATATTAGTATTTTTATGAAGGGTATTTGTTGCCCTAAATAGGAAATAGAAATGAGATATAAACTATCGTGTTTTTTGACAGGATAACTGCAAATTATCCAACTTCAGGAAAGACTAAGCACTGCTGCAAAGAAAGTAAAAGTAGTGCAACCCCCTTCTGGTTTCATTACTTGTGACAGTGTGAAAGAGACAAATGAAGAATTGCTGATTTAATTTTTTTCAGTGGAAGGAGGATCTTTTCTAGCTTAGTTGAAATTTAGGAGATTAAAACTCTAATAAAGTACCCAATCCAGTAAACCTTTACTTACATAAATAATTCCAATGGAACTACTCTTATCAGTAAGGAATACCTGCATGTATAAAACCTGTAATCATAATTCTCAACAATCCCAGTTACTCTTTAGCATGTAAAATGAATCCAATATAGTATCTGAGAACAGGAGAATTAAAGTGTTTTGAACAGGAAAGACAAATGGGTAAGGTAATACCGTTTATTGGACTAACTTCTGTTGTAGCCATATTGGTCCCAAGGTACACATTGACAGAATAATTGTGGGTAATGACTGCTTATTCAGTTTATCAAAGCTCTAATATACTTTAATTACTTCTGTAAGTGCTCGGAATTCGTGTATGCATTCACACTGCTAGAATGGCACAGTCAATCATTATGACATTTTTAAACAAGGCTTTGAAGTTACAATCAATAATTTTCATGGATCTGAAGGTTTCAGTATGTACGGTTTCATTTTAAATTAACCTGGACTTTTCTAAAAACATTAAGTGGCCTCATTCACAAAACTCATTGAAAATGTGAGGATGCATTTTTCTTGCAATACACTAGAGAAGTCAGGCTTTTGAATTTGAAATCACTGGGGTAATAGTACGCACTTATGAAGAAGTTTAAACAATAGAATATGCATGATTGAAGGCTTAGGGAACATGCTTTATAGTGATAATCTCTTTGGTAAAATAAATAGATTGAGCTCTTTGAGTTTAAGGGGTGACTTGATTACCATCTATAAGTATCTACTGGGGGAATGAATTTTTAATCATCAGATTTTCAGTTTAGCAGAGAAAGGTATTATACAATCCAGTAGCTGGACTTTGAAGCTAGAACAAATTCAGACTGGAAATAAGGCATACATTTTTAATTCTGAGTAATTAAACATAGGAACATTTTGGAGTCATGTTGGAGTCTCTGTCACTGGTAGTTTTTAAATCCAAATTGGAAGTTTTTTAAAGAAGCTACATTCTAGGAATTGTTTTGGACACATTCTAAGGTTTGGTTACATGGAAGGGCAGACTAAATTATCATCATAATCCCTTCTGGCTGTAGAATCTAAAGGGAATGTCTTGCAATGATCATTTCTTGGTGAGACAAGAACCTATCAGTGTGATAATTAAAGAAATAAGGTAAATAACACATCAAAGTAAAATAAGGTTCTATAGATTCAAAGGCAAGATACTTTTCTTGTGCATCAAAAGACTCTCAGTATCTCCTAACTAACTCTAATTGTATGAAGGAAATTGCACCCACAGTTTCTATTATAACATTACTCTATAAATAAAACTTGCTGAACATAATGGCTTTGGGTTACAGATTGATTTTTACCATTAGCAGTACAAAATGGTTTCTAATACATGCGTAGTCATTCATTAACTTGAAATTTTTGTGTGTAAAGATTAAATAATCTGCAGGGTGATGTAGCTAAAAAGTCCAAAGAGAGTTCAATGTTTGTTGAATCTAAATGAACATACCTTTATAATGACGTCTAGGACTTCAGGTTTGGCTCTTTTTGCTTCTCCAAAAGACCTCACATTGAAGGAGCATATTTTTATGCTCAGAGTTGCATTGAAAAAGAAAAACAAAAATAAAGAGATGCATAACATCTTAGAAGGCCTTGGACAAAGAGTGCTGGTGAGGAGTCTGTGTGTTCTGCAGCCAGTGCTCAGACTGTAATTTAAATGAGGTTAACGGTAGCAGTCACTAACCACTTATCAGGAACTACTGGCTTCCTTCTTTTTGTTTCTTTATAGCGTGACAGGGAACTACCGATAAATTGAACTTTGGTCTCAGGAGAGTTCCAATAGTTAGAACCAACTTCCACAGTCTGACGGTCTTTGTCTTTCACTTTTGTGCCCCAGCATCCCTTTTCCTGTATACTAAATACTGTATTATTAATTCATTTGAAGTAGCATCCACTGTGTGCTAAGTCTTTTCCAAACCCCAAAGAAGGAAACTCACTGCCCCAATGGTTTCACAAGTTGAAGACAGATAAATAGACCAAAGTCAAGGGGAAAGGAACAGGAATAATAAAAGACAAATTTAAAAACGAGTGTCTAAGGTGCCACAGGACTACTAACTATATATATATGATACTATATGTAATTTAGTATAATATATATTATATTTAATATTTTATACAGTATATATTATATAGTACATTTTTGTTAATTTCTAAGATGCCACAGGACTACTGGTTGTTTTTAAAGTTACAGACTAACACGGCTACCCCTCTGAGACAAGAGGCAAATTTGTAATTGTAGGCCTATACATTTGTATAGCCAGTATGGGAGAAATGGATCTTTAAGATCTTTATATGTTGTCAAGGTAGGGTCCTTGATGATGGGGTCACACCATGCAAAGGGTACTGCATGAAAAAGGGCATGAATGGGGTTGTGTTATAAGCTGCCAATTGGGTGGACAAGGCTGTGAGCATTGGGAGAGTGGATGGGATGGAGTGCAGTGAGGGCGGCTTTCTGTGCAGCCTTCCAAGGGGGAACACATAGAGAGAGGCAGATTTCTGTGAGGCATTGAGGGTGGTGATAAGAGTGGTATATTAGGTAAGATAGTTGATGGGAGCTTCTGAGTATGAGAGTTTCTCTGCAAGATTAAATACCACTATCATTTCTCTCACCATATAGAGAGAAACTGCGGAACGTGCCTTCATATGTGATTTTGATACATTTAACCAAGGATTGAACAAAGACATGAACTGGATGGGCTGTTATATTCAACACCCAAATGACATTAAAAGCTAAGTATTGGGTACTTAGGCTGTGTCTACACACGTGATGGATAGGAGGAGTGCTGGCCAGCACCCGGTGACTAAAGGGTTAAACTCAAGTAGCTATCAGGGAGGTTGTCAGAGAGCCAGAAGAACCAATGAGATACATGAGAATTGTATAAGATACCTTGCCTGTTTTCTTTGTGTGGGAGTTAAGCCAGGAGTTGGAGAACAGCATAATTTAAACCCAGACAGGACTACCATGCTTCCAAGGAATTTGGGGCATAGAAGTGGACTGAACTGGGACGGGATCATGAGTAAATAAAGGGAAAATATGTATTTAGTCATGATCAGGACATTCTTCTTTGTTTTGGTTGTTTGGTTAAACTTCTCTGTGTGAATCTATGCCCTCCCTCATTCACTATCTAGGAGCATACCCAGAGATGTTCTCTGTGTTTTAATTTGTTTTACTCAGTTGCTCTGTAACACCTAGCAACCAAGCATGCTTTATCAAGTATATCTTTTTGTTTTGTTAATAAAATCATCTTTTTTCAGGCAATGATTTGATTCTTGTGTCCTGGAAGGAAACAGGAGGTCTGTGTGTGGGTCAGCCTAGCCTGAGAGGTCAGGAATCAGAGAAGCATTTTGTTTTCTGTGGGTTTTGTTTGTTTGTCAAGCTCTCCTGTGACAAAGACCTTATGGTACCCCTGGAGAAGGAATTCAAGTGATTCTTCCTGTTTTTCAGGGTTTAAATCACTTGATGGTGGGAGCTACCTCCCAAAGTCAGTAAATCTGTGACTCTGGGGAGTTTTTGTAAGCAAAGCCTAAAGAGGCAAGATATTTAAGGTCTCTTGATGACCCCCATCTTCTGCACTTGGTGTGCCAGAGTGGGGAACAACCCTGACAATACAGCAATATTGTGTATGGCTTAATTCGACTTTTGCTCTGCTGTGTAGATGTGTCCTTACAACCTGCCCTATTATCCGCATTTAGCACAGACATTTTAATTGAGAAGGTTTTCCGTCTTCTTCTGCTATTTATTTGTGCCTCTGGACCCCTTGCTCCATTCATCTGAAGAAGTGGGTTGTGCCCACAAAGCTCATGATACCATCTAAATTTTTTTGTTAGTCTCTTCGATGCTCCAGGACCATTTGTTGTTTAATTTTTTCAGTTACAGACTAACACGGCTACCCCTTTGAGACTTTTCATCTCATTCTTGATGATCATAATTATTGCAGTAGAATAATATAAATATTTCAAATGCATTTAAATAAAACCAGATTCAATGATTACACATGGAGAAAGAAAGATGCACAGTTGGAGTAAATTTCAGGGAGAATTAAAAGTGTTTTCCCCTGTACTAAGATTCTTCACCATGCAGCGCAAACCTAGCCTGTCCTACTTGAGACAAGACTAATTTGTTTGGAGCACTGTTGCACATAGTCAGCATTTTGCCAGTTATTCATTACTTGACCACATCCTGAGGACCATCAGGAACTGATAATTGGCAGACCCCCTCAGGAATCAGGCCCAATCACTAAATAGAGTTAGTGGCATGAGATTGAGATTTTGAAGTGTAAACAGGAAAGGAGAACTGCTTAATTTGGGAGAAGGATTGGGCTGCAGGTATAACAACCACACTTCCTTTCATCTCCCATATAATCCCTCCGCTGCTCAGATATGTGTTGTATTACTGACTCCTGTATTCATTTGGAATGATATACAACAGAGAAATTGAGATTAATAGATTTTAAGAGCAGAAGGGATCATTAGACCATTGAATCTCTGACCTCCTGCAACAACATGCCATAGGATTTCATTCAATTCCACTATGCATAGCTCAATAATTTGTATCTGGCTAAAGCATATCTTCCAGAAAGACATCCAGTCTTTATTTGAAAGCAACAGGAAATGGGGCCTCTACCACTGCCATTGCAAATTTGCCTTTGGTAATGGTTAATTGCCCTCATTGTTAAACATTTGTTGTCAGGTTTCCAATTTGCATACATCTTCCAGGAATTGCCTCATGTCTGTCTTTCTCCATTAGGTAAAAGAATGCTTTAGTACTTGGTATTTTCTCCCCATGAAGTTGATGATCAAATCACCTTATCTTCTGTAGAAAAACAATTAGCCCCCCAGCCCGTGATCCCTAAACATTTTGAAGCAGTAAAATCCTTTCTGCTGTCTTTGTGTTCTTTGCTGATAATGAAGATGAAGAAGCAAACTGGTCAATGGCTTCAGGAAGAATAGGAATTGATAGGACAGGTGTGAGCAGTTCTCATGTGACTGGATGTCATCTGCCTTATTTTAAAGCAGAAGGAGGAATGGGAGCCAGCCAAACTATAGAATGAAGACTGGAAATTTCTTAGTACTTAACTGATGGATGCACTATGATCTTGGCAAGAGATTAGTATTTAAAGAAATAACAGCCAAAGAAATCAGCAAAAATACTAACAATCAAAGTCAACTAACAGAAAAGACATGCACCAACAAACATGTAAGTAAACATAAACAACAAACTAAAATTAGCCCAAGAATGAAGACAACTCTCAGCTGATCACATACAAATTATCAGTGTCCCAAGAGAGGACAATATGTTAAACTAAAATGTCTGTGTGGGTGATTCAAATCCTTGTAAATAGGTACAGATGGAACTAGCCTAAAATGCAGCAGTTGGTGGTTGAATGATCCTGACTAGGTCTGAAGGAAAGAAAGATATGAAATATTTGCTGGAAATCCAGATTTCACCCACCACACATAGTGCAACTTACTGTGAAAGTAGAAACATTCTGGCTACGTCCAGACTGGCATGATTTTGCGGAAATACTTTTAACTGAAAAGTTTTTCCGTTAAAAGTATTTCCGCAAAAGAGCGTCTAGATTGGCAAGGATGCTTTTGTGCAAATAGTGCTCTTACGCAAAAGCATCCATGCCAATCTAGACGCGCTTTTGCGCAAGAAAGCTCCGATGGCCATTTTAGCCATCAGGCTTTCTTGCGCAAAAAATTAAGGTGCCTGTCTACACTGGCCCTCTTGCGCAAATATTCTTACGCAAGGGGGCTTATCCCTGAGCGGGAGCGTAAAAGTATTTGTGCAAGAAGCACTGATTTTGTACATTACAAAGTCAGTGCTCTTGCACAAATTCAAGCGGCCAGTGTAGACAGCTTGCAAGTTTTTGTGCAAAAGCAACTGCTTTTGCGCAAAATCTTGCCAGTCTAGACGTACCCTCTCTGTAAATTAACTTTCACTATAAATCAACTTACAACAAGGATTTCTAATAGGCATGTAGTAATGTTCCCCCACAGAGACTTAACTGCTAGATTGATATTAATTAATAGAAATATTTTTAATAGGAAGAAAGAAACCATCGTCTGAAAATTCTGTTGTTGAGGTAACCCTCCCCATTTTATTAATGGAAGCAAACACATTTTTAATGTACATAGTTGTGGCACATTTTTTTTTAATGATTAAGCTGTGTAGCCCTCTAAGGCAAAAGATAATGATTTCCAAAAGTGATTAATTTCTGGTGTACAACTAGAAATACTTTAAAGGGGTCTCATTTTCAGATGCTGGGTACTCTGTGTTTTCTGAAAATTTGAGAAGCACTCAAATCATTTACCATTTCTGAAAAATGTTGGTCACAAAGCTGGGCAAGATCCACCCAGCTGCTCTCTGCCACTCATACACGTGAAAAGAAGCAGTTTAGTTTGCTGTGTATCTCCAAGAATTACCTGACTAAACCTTCCCAAAATCCTTAGACATGGCCTGTGCGTAGCCAGAAGTTAACTCTGGTCAGAAGTTGGTTACTACAAGCAAGAGTCTGCGTGCTAGGGAGCAAAACGTTGCTTCATACCCCACCCAAAAAGGCTGGATGTGCTTATTAGACTGTACAGCCCTTTCTGAGTACACCCATACAATTGCCATGACCCTGCCAGCTGCCCTAGAAGGAAAGGGTATGTCTACACTACAAAGTTAATTCGAACTAACAGCCGTTAGTTTGAATTAACTTTGATAGGCGCTACACATACAAACTGCTAGTTCGAACTTAATTCGAACTAGCGGAGCGCTTAATTCGAACTAGGTAAACCTCATTCTACGAGGACTAACGCCTAGTTCGAATTAAGTAGTTCGAATTAAGGGCTGTGTAGCCACTTAATTCGAACTAGTGGGAGGCTAGCCCTCCCCAGCTTTCCCTGGTGACCACTCTGGGCACCACCAGGGAAACTCTTCTGTCCCCCTCCCGGCCCCGGAGCCCTTAAAGGGGCACGGGCTGGCTATGGTGCCCGTGCCAGGTGCAAGCCTGCCAGCACCCAGCCAGCAGACCCTGCACCTGGCATGGCTCGAGCCAGCCACCTGCTGCCACCCAGCCCTCCGCCTCTTCCCGGGACCAGGCTGGCGGCTCCCGGGAGCCTGCCCAGGTCCGCAAGAGGCGGGCGCCCGCCTGGTCTAGTGCAGACATCGTGGACCTCATCCATGACCTCCACACTAGGCACAGGAAAGTGGCCATCTAGGGCAGCATAGCTGCCAGCCTGGCCACCCAGGAGCAGGTTGGCATGAAAATCAAGGTGGTCCACTGAGACCCCCGACCCTGAGCTTAGAATGGCCGTACTGGGTCAGACCAAAGGTCCATCTAGCCCAGTAGCCTGTCTGTTGACAGCGGCCAACACTAGGTACCCTGGAGGGGATGGACCGAAGACAATGTCCAAGCCATTTGTCTCGTGCCATCCATCTCCAGCCTTCCACAAACAGAGGCCAGGGACACCATTTCTACCCCCTGGCTAATACCACTCCATGGACCCAACCTCCATGACTTGATCTCACTTCTCTTTAAACTCTGTTCTAGTTCTAGCCTTCACAGGCTTCTGCAGCAAGGAGTTCCACAGGTTGACTATTTGCTTTGTGAAGAAGAACTTTCTGTTGTTAGTTTGAAGCCTGCTACCTATTCATTTCATTTGGTGTCCTCTAGTCCTTCTATTATGGGAACTAATGAATAACTTTTCTTTATGCACCCTCTCCACCCCACTCATGCTTTTATAGACCTCTATCATATCCCCCCCTCAGTCTCCTCTTTTCTAAGCTGAGAAGTCCCAGTCTCTTTAGCCTCTCTTCATATGGGACCTGTTCCAAACCCCTGATCATTTTAGTTGCCCTCCCCTCTCCCAACCTCTCTCTTCCCCTCTCCCACCTTCTTTTCCCAGTTTCCCCGAGTTTTGTTCAATAAAGAGAGATTCTATTTTTGAACACACGTGTCCTTTATTTTGTACATCAGGAAGGGGGGCTAGAGAGGGGTAAGTGGAAGGAGGAGAGGGAGGAATGGGGTACGAGCCCCCGATGGGGAGGACTGGGCTGGCTCTGCGGGCTCCTCGGGATAGAAACTCTCCTGAAGCCCCCCGATTGACCCCCCTCCCTCCGGATGGCAGCCTGTGGCAAGTGCAGCCGGGCTGATGGCCGAGTGCTGTGATGTGCTGAGTGTGGGCACTCAGGGCACTCCAAGCCAGGACTGCTTTGCAAGCGGGGAACCCCTGAGAACTGTCTGTCCAGGGTGGGGGTTGGGTCCCTTTAAGCACAGCCCTCAGCTAGCCTAAGGCAGCAGCTCCACATTCTAAGTCCTAATCTGATGCCCTGCCGGTGTGGGAGAAAAATCAAATAACTCCAATTGTGTCTAAGCGGAGACTGTGCAGAAATCATAACTTTCTAAAAGAAAACTGCTGTAAGGGTTAAAAAGTTTTCCAGGCCTCTCTCCCTGTAACAGAGAGAAATCAAATTAGCTCTAATCAAAGACCCTTACAAATGACTATCTCAAATTCATGGATACTCCTAGTCTGTCACAATTTGTCATGTAAACCCTTATCTTTGTCACAGTTTGCCTTGTAGACTCCTCCACTCAAGTTCTCATGTGGCTTTGTGTACTGTAAAAACTTACTTCTAGCACTCCTGGGGTGAACAGAAGTCTCAGAGTACTTCTGCTGAGACTTTGATATGTTAAAGAAGAACAATCCACAACTGAACTGTCTAAGCATTCTGTATAAAGGATACCTGAATCTGTCTGTCAGGGCTGCTGCTTCACTCTTGGAAGTGACAGCCTGCATGCATGCATCATAAAGTTTTCTCTTCTAAGTTTCTTTCCTGCCTCACTGATTTGACCTCCGGCCTCGAACCCTTCTGGGGGCTCTGTACCCCAGGGGAGCGAGATTTCCCCCTCAATTTGGTGTCAGAAGTGGGATGGCTTGGAACTCCAGTTGGAAAGGCTGATGACGGGGAATGGGAACGGACTACAGCGCGCATCTGGAGGGTAAGGGATCCATTTAAAATCCCCCGGTCCGCCTCCCTGTTCTCGTCACCAGCTGGACCGGCTGGCGGTAAGAGTCATCTTTTACTTAAAATTTTTGGTTAAGAGGCTTGAGGGAAATTTAAAACGAAAACACTGGGTATAGCCAAATAGGGGTTGGATTTTGTTGTTGTTGTTGTTGTTGCTGACTGATTGGTGGCGAGTCCAAGCGCATGGTTTTGAGTGAGTGAAGTCCGGAGGGGGACCGCAGCCGCACCAGTGCTGTCAGTGTCACTGCACAGCTGCTGAAAGCAAGGGCGGTTTCCCCCGGCACATAAGGAGTATGAGTGAAGCTGACAGTTTGTGTGGACTCCCACACTATCCTTGGAGAGGGTAGTGCTGCTGGACGCCTGTACTATCCTTGGGGAGGGTAGTACTGTTGGGCTCCTGCGCTGTCCTTGGACAAGACAGTGCTAACATGGATAAGATTGCTCCCTCAAGTCTGTCTCCTACTGAGGGGAAAGGTTTCTCACAGCCTGGGACTCCCTTGTCTCAGATGATCAGTCAGCTAGGTATTGCCTGCAGGTTTGAAACTAAGGAGACTTAAGGAATTATTGAGCATTTGGAATGGCTATACTCAGGGGAATTCCCAGAATAAATGACAACTAGAACTTTGACTTACAAAAGCTTGCTTATCTTAGAGTTTTCCTCGAGGAAAAACATCCTAACCAGATGGAATATTGGTGCCTCTGGGAGGATGTGGCAGTAAAAAAAATTATAATCAGAGCATTATGGCTAGCAAAAAAGATTCTATTGAAAAGCTGCAGCAAGAATTGGCTACTCTAAAGAAACAGCTTGATTCCCCAGATGTGCCATCTGCACCCCCACCCCGCTTTGGACCCTTGTCAGCTGAACATTCTTTCCTGTTATCTCCCTGTTCTCCTGTAAACCTTATGGGATGTGACTTGTTGTGTAAATTGGGTGCAAACCTTCTCTGTAGAGAGGAAGGGATATTTGTTGACCTTCCCCCCCTATCAGGCTCCAAATTTGATGGCATTACTACTCTCAGAGGAATCTGATGAGACCTCAGGACATACACCCCTCCTGGACCTCTCAGATGTCCCAGAGACATTGTGGGCAGCCCATGTGAATGAAGTGGGGTTGCTAGCCTCTGCAACACCAGTGCAAATAACATACAGACACAACAAGCCTTTCCCAAGGGTACCCCAGTATCCATTGGCTAGGGAGGCACAAGAGGGCATTAAGCCTGTAATCTCTTCCCTCCTTGAAAAAGGGATACTTGTTTATACAACTTCACCATGTGATACACCTATACTACCTGTGAAAAAGCAAATCCATAGATTTGTAGAAGACCTAAGAGCCACTAATAAGTTTGTAATCCCTAGATTTCCAGTAGTACCTAACCTGGTTTTCTGTAATATATTTATGTTCTGCCTTCTTTTCTATTCCAGTGCATAAGAATTCCCAATTTCTCTTTGCCTTTTCCTTTCAGAGTCATCAATTAACCTGGACATGTTTTTGTAAAGTTATTGTAAAAGCCCTACTCTGTTTTCTCAGTTTTTAAAAAAAAGCTGACCTTAATTCTCTCTCTCTTCCCTGCAGTTCTGTGTTAGTTCAGTATGTTGATGATGTGTTAATTGCTAGTAAAACTGAGGAAAGATGTAAAACTGATACCTCATATGTGTTAGTGTCTTGCTAAAAAGAGTCACAAGGCTTCCAAAGCCAAATTGTAGTTTGTAAAACAAAGAGTTCAGTACTTAGAACATTTACTTTCAGGAGATGGCCGCCAGTTAACACCTGAGCGAATCTCAAGTTTTTTTTCATTCCTCACCCTTTCACCAAAGTCAGGTATACAAATTTCTGGGTACTGCAGGATATTGCAGACAATGGATTCCTAACTTTTCTGGACTCACCAGGCCCCTTACTATTCTACTCTTAATCTTAGCTCCTGACCCAGTGACCTGGTCCCCAGAATGTGAATCTGCTTTCCTTTCCCTTAAAACTCTTCTGCACAGTGGGCTTACCTAAATATAGCAAGCCTTTTACTCTGTTTTGTCATGAACAGGATGGAATTGCAGCTGGAGCTCTCTGTCAACCCCTTGGACACACACCCCGTCCAGTAGCTTATTTTTCTGCAACACTGGACTCAGTAGCCCGTGGGTTCCCACTTTGTCTGAGGGCAGTTGCAGCTACTGCTGAATTACTTTAAAAAGGCCCAACCTGTCACATTAGGCCACAGCATTATCTTACAGGTCCCTCATGCTGTCTCTGCTCTCTTACAGTGATACCGCACCCAGCACCTATCTGTTCAGAGACAAACCCTGTATGAGAATGTTATCCTCTCTTCCCCAAATGTGGTAATTCAAAGATGTAATGTACTTAACCCAGCTACTTTTCTCCTTTACCCTCTAATGGTAAAGCACATACCCATAACTGTGAAGAATTACTTGAACACTGTGTAAAACCTCCCCAAAGATTTGTCTGCTCAACTGCTGGAAAATGCAGTTCTTGTATTGTATACTGATAGCTCATGTAAAAGAAATGCAGTTGGTAAACTAAAGGCTGGATATGCAGTGGTCTCAGATAATAATGTTTTAAAGGTTTTTTTTCTCTTCCAGAAATCAAATCAGCTCAGTCTGCTGAGCTCATCGCTTTAATTCGTGCTTGCCTTTTAGCTTCCGGACAGTCTGCTGCCATTTATACTAATTCAAAGTATGCTTTCTCTGTCTGTCATGCCACAGGACAAATTTGGAAACAACGAGGTTTCCTTACCTCTTCTGGCTCTGCTATCTCTCATGGTCCCCTTATCTCCCAACTCCTTGATGCTATTCAGCTACCCACATCCCTTTCTATTACCCATTGCCCGGCCCACACAGGTGCCACTGATCCTGTTTCTCTGGGTAATGGGAGTGCTGATGCAGCAGCCAGACATGCGGCAGCACATGGACCTCTGACTCCCTTTCAGATTCTGGTCTCTCTTTCCCTCCCTGTTTCTTTGCAGGACCTGATAGAACTACAGCAAGCTGCTCAACCTGCAGAGAAAAACCTTTGGGAGAAAGCAGGCTGCTCCTTATCCCCAGCTGGCTGCCCAGTCGCCCCAAAAATCTCTCACACGGCAGCTTGCTCAGGTGTCTCATCAAATGACACACATGAGCAAAAGGGGGGTGGCCTCACAGATCCCAAAACAATGGTACGCCCCAGGCGTGCCCCTAGAAGCTGTCTCAAGAATATCTAATTCATGTGTGATTTGTAAGCAGTTTAATGTTGCAGGAGGCCCACAGGCTAACAGCCACACAGAAAGAAGAAACCTAGACATAAAATGACGGTTAGGAGAGCTTGCACCTGCAGGTGAAGGAAGCCCTCCCAGTACCTACTGATGTGCCGTGCCACAACATCCAACCAGGCGACTACGTGTTCGTGAAGAAACATCGCAGAAAGAATTCCCTGACAGCCCGGTGGGAAGGACCGTTCCAAGTGCTGCTCATCACCCACACAGCAGTAAAAGTGAACGAGTGCCCCTCGTGGATCCACGCAAGTCATGTACGCCGAACTGCAGATCCAACAGAGCTGATTGACCCCGTCACCCAGGACCCCTCCCTGGAGGAATCACCTGAGGACGAGGTTCAGCGGACCGAGGCGGCAGACTCTCAAACCAGACTGTTACCAAACCGGCCTCCACCAGGAGCTTCGAGGTACAACCTGAGAGGTAGGACTGTGCCAGCAAAGACCTACAGGTGAGCCTGGAGCCCTGTAGCTCTCACAAAGGGAAATCCATTCCAGTACTGAGTGAACTAAAAGACTACGAAATCTCGAAGAGTGCCTGCAGAGGCAAGCCAAACAATACTAACTGATTAAGTTTAGTTAAAAGACTGCTTTGCTAGTTGCTAGATAATTACTATATTATTATTATCCTTTCTACTTTAGAGACTTAAGATACTATAATAAGATGGGGATTGTTTTCCTTCTTTTAGTAGTCAGAATAGCCTTAGTATATAACTTTCCCCACCCTTATTGGGAAGCCCTGCAAAAGGTTGTGTCCCTCACCAATACAAGTGATACAAGTGACTGTTGGATATGTGAACAGCTTATAGAAGGCTCTGAAGGCCTTTTACCATTACAGTTTATCCCAACTCCTGCCTCCCTGTGGACCAGACCCCTAAAATTCAGATCTACTGGTAGTCAGTACTCTACAGGAGAGCGGGAGTGGGTAGATGCCCAGAATGATAACACTGTGCCAGAAGTACATAGTCATGGGGGGAACAGGCAGATTTGGCATAAAAATCTGATTGCCTCAGGGATTCCCCTTACTCAAGCATTACATCCATCAGGGAATGCTTCCCTTATGTTTCCCTTATGTTTTAAAAGCAATATTGGCACTGGTAAAGATCTGGGGGTGAATGGGCAGTGGATCATTTACCCAACTGATAAAGAAAACCTCCCTCTAAGATAAGAATTCATCCTAGCAAAAGAAGAATACTTAAGAATGTCTAAAATAACTTTGAGTAATACTCCAATAGGAGTATTAAAGGGGGGAATTGTGGGAGAAAAATCAAATAACTCCAATTGTGTCTAAGCGGAGACTGTGCAGAAATCATAACTTTCTAAAAGAAAACTGCTGTAAGGGTTAAAAAGTTTTCCAGGCCTCTCTCCCTGTAACAGAGAGAAATCAAATTAGCTCTAATCAAAGACCCTTACAAATGACTATCTCAAATTCATGGATACTCCTAGTCTGTCACAATTTGTCATGTAAACCCTTATCTTTGTCACAGTTTGCCTTGTAGACTCCTCCACTCAAGTTCTCATGTGGCTTTGTGTACTGTAAAAACTTACTTCTAGCACTCCTGGGGTGAACAGAAGTCTCAGAGTACTTCTGCTGAGACTTTGATATGTTAAAGAAGAACAATCCACAACTGAACTGTCTAAGCATTCTGTATAAAGGATACCTGAATCTGTCTGTCAGGGCTGCTGCTTCACTCTTGGAAGTGACAGCCTGCATGCATGCATCATAAAGTTTTCTCTTCTAAGTTTCTTTCCTGCCTCACTGATTTGACCTCCGGCCTCGAACCCTTCTGGGGGCTCTGTACCCCAGGGGAGCGAGATTTCCCCCTCACCGGCACTGCTTCCGGCCATCCTTAACCTCAGTTCAGGGTCCACTCAGTGTGGACATGCTAGTTCGAATTAGCAAAATGCTAATTCGAACTAGTTTTTAAGTCTAGATGCGCTAATTCGAATTAGCTTAGTTCGAATTAACTAATTCGAACTAAGTTAGTTCGAATTAGTGCTGTAGTGTAGACATACCCAAAGAGTGTTCTCAACTAAAGTGCGTGTGATACATCATCCTACACTGCAGGCAGCCAGCAAACTCTTTCCTCACACTGCATTCTGGGGTGGTGCTCTGCAGAACTGGTTTGCTGGCAAGCATGGGGGAGGAAAGCCTCTTGCTACAGCACTTGGGCTCCCAGCTCTTCTCTCTGAGAAGCTAGTGAAATGTGGATCTAAACTGGCCATGGGCTAACAGGAATTAAGAGAGGGAGGAATAAAGAAACACTGGGCCAACATTATCTACAAAAGAAAAGCAGGGAAATGTGAAGAGATCTGGCTCTGAGTTACTTGGCTTCTTCTGCTTCCCTTTTGTCATTCTGTGCATTCTGCACACCATGCAACAAGTACTGATATTGGTGATCTTTGGCCCAAGCGGTTAACCAAAAATGGGGCCATGCAAGGTTGTTCCTGTTAGGATAGGAAATGGGTGATGAGTTAGCTATTTTCTTGTTGTAATCTTATATATATTTTAAATTAAAAAAGTACACAAAGGCCTGTTGCCCTGACATGGTAGATACAAATAGCAGGCAGTTTCCTTGTTTGGATATCCCAAACTAGACCACTCCTAGTGTAGCGCCCCCTCTCCACCTTCTTTTAAAGCCAATCTCCTGTCAGGTTTGGATGGATAGGTCTGGGTTCTCCTGGATCCCGCCACCCACTCAATTTTATTCTTTCTGATTGATGTACTTGGTGGTGCCTCCACCCCCCTCACTCCTTCCTAGCAGGGTCACCAGGGCAGCTTGGGAGGAAAATTCTAGCCCAGGATAATCCCCACGTATTTGCCAGATAGTTGGAGACTCCCAGAAAATAACACAAACATATACACTATAATAAACACAATTATATTAAACAGGAGACAATTAGAACAGGGTAAAACACTATTTTTAGGGTCTCTGGTGCCCAGCAACTGTGAGGTTAGTGTCCCGTTGGTACGTGTACTTTGTTGGGGCCCTTGATGACTGTTGACCACACAATCCTTCTCTGCAGTGGTTTAGCAGTGGAGCTGACTAGGTCCAGTACAGCCCAAAGGACTCACAAATGGGAGAAGGCAGTAAATCCCTCCACAGTTTAATATGCTGCAGGTAATAAAATCCCCAAACAAATTCCCTGACTTACTAACTAAAAATTGGTGCACTCACACACTCCATAAATGAGCCTCAGGTTGAGAGATGACTCAGTCTCTGCAAAGGGCTGCTCTCTTCTCATAGGGGTCCTCTTCAAGCAGGAACCAGGCTGCTTCGGTCCCAGAATTTCCCCTCTCCGCGAAGGGGTGCAGGGCTCAAGATGCAGACCACACAACTGCACCAAAATTCAAAACTACAGCCTCCCAGCCCAGCATTCAGACCCACACAGCAGGCAACAGCCCTGAACTTGCTGCTAGAGCAGAGCTGACCATGCTGTGACTCCTCTCACCCCAGGGAGCTGGAGAGCCAACTCAGCCTAGCTGGGGAAACCTCCCAGCAAACTCCACAACTGGGAATCAACAGTGGAGACATAAACCCAGCTGAGGGATCCTGCCTTCAGGTCCCTAGAGGCTAGTTCTCAGGGGGAACCCTGCATGCAGGCATGGGGCTTACTAGCTCCCACACACTCAGTCCTCCCCTTTCCCTGGCTGGCTCCAGACTCTCCCTCAACAATGGTCTCTCCTTCCCCCTGGGTTGCCGGGCAGACTCTGGCCCTGGTAGGGAGGGGGAGCCAAGGCAAACTCAGAGTGCCTCTCCCTGAGCTGCCAGCAGACAAGGCCCCGGGAATCCAAGCAATCTCCTTGGTGGTTACACTAGTGTGTTCTGTGCCCAAAAAAACTCTGTCTTTCTGCTTCCTCTCAGGATAACACTCATTACTACTTCTCCTAGCTTTATCTGCCTCTAGTGCACACAATCTGCAGCCAATATCCTACTCCCTGTATGTGAAACCAGAAAAACCCTTCAGCCAGGAGAAATTAGCTCAGACCTGTCATGAGGCCTGGAGCCTTGAGCAGTAGCCTCAAAGCCAAAAGCTGGTTTTACTACATAGAGGGGCAGGATTGCTCCTTCCGTTGAGTCTGAGGGTACGTCTAGACTACATGCCTCTGCTGATAGAGGCATGTAAAATAGGCTACCCGACAGAGTCAATGAAGCAGGGAATTAAATATCCCCAGCTTCATTAAAATAAAAATGGCTGCCACGCTGTGCTGGCTCAGCTGATCGTCGGCACAGTGCGTGAGTCAAGACGCAGATCGGTCGACAAGGGAAACCTTTGTTGACCGCTCCCTTATGCCTCGTGAAACATTTGGCCCCTTAGCCTGAGGTTGTTCACTCCTGATCCATGTGATTTCTCCCATCAGCCTCCCCCTCAGAAAATAATACAATGAGACATTTCTCAATGGCCCACAACAAAAACATGATGTTAGCATGTTTTGGAGCCATGAGGGGCCAAAAACGGTTAAGACATTTTTTAAAAAGTCACCCCTACCCTGTTTTTCTGATTATTCCAGAAAAATGGTCTACCTTTGGCTGAGATGTGGCATGTGAAATGCCAAAATTGATTTCCTTGGTGGTTACAATGAGCTAAATCTTATTACAGTTTTGTGGTGATGGCATTACTTTCCTTTACAGACAGGATAACTGGGAACTGGGGCTGTGTCTAGACTGCATCCCTCTGTCGACAGAGGGATGCAAATCAAGCACTTTGGAAGCGCAAATGAGAAGAGAGTCATAACACAGAACAAATGTGATTTGGAATCACATTGATATTAGTAATTCAAACTAATTACTCCCCAGTGCTTCCTGGGGCTCTAAGTCGATGTAGCCCATGCATGTCAAACAGGCCTCTGGAGGGCCGCATGCAACCCGATCAACATTTTTTGCAGCCCACCACTACATTTTTATAAAAGAATAAAGTGCGGCCCGCTGGCTGCTCAGAGTACATGGCTGGGTGCAGATCACAGCCGGCCGGACACTCTGCTCATTGATGTGTAAAAGGGAAGTCAAATCCCCCGGAGCCATTGATTCCCCTATGAGGGGCACGTACAATATACATACATTGCTAATGCTTAGATATATTTGCTATTTGTATAGGAGTAAGACATGACAAAGGTCAAGGCCTGTCACAGGTAATAACTTATAATAAGGAGACGAGGGGAAGTGAAACCAGTCTTCTGTTAAGTAGAGATATGGATAGATTCCACATCCTTTAAACTTGTGACCGGCTCAAGCAGGAAAGGAAAAAGGGAAGTATGGCTTGCCCATTGTTCAGCAAGTAGGCACTGTATTTAACCTCATTTGGAAAATTAATCTGACCTATAGGAATGCTAAATGTCAAAGATGAAGTAACCTATCATGTTAAGGCACCTAAACCAGGAAAGATGTGAACCCTATAAAAACCCCTGCCTATGAGATGTTGGGGGTCGGCTCTGATTTGAACATTGAGTTCCTTAGCCTACCGTGGTTGCAACCAATAAACTTGAGTTGGACCCAGCCTGAAAGTGTGACTCTCTTCTTGGGGTAAATCAGACTAGCCTCCAAGGGGACGAAACCTTGCAATTTATGCAACATCATGGCACCGCAGTGACTGCTCACGGCTGGCCAGGCCACTCTGCACTCCAGCACATGCTCATGGCCGGCCGGGCCTTTCTGCACTCCAGCATGTGCTTATGGCCAGCCAGCTGCTCTGCTCGTGGCACCGCAGTGATTGCTCACGGCCAGCCAGACTGCTCTTTGCTCCAACACGTGGTCACGGCCGGCAGGGCCGCTCTGCGTTGGGCGCTCCAGCACATGCTCACAGCTGGCCAGCTGTGCTCATGCCGCCCCACCACCTGAAGAAGAAATGTGTGGTGGCAGTGGCAGTGGCAGCGGCAGCAGCTCCAGGACCCAGGCATTAGATTGGGGGAGCTGGGAGTGCTTGGCTCTGGGGGATGGAGGAGGCATTAGGTTGGGAGGGCTGGCTCTGGGGGAGAGGGGAGGTATTAGGTATGGGGGGGCTGGGAGTGCCTGGCTCTGGGGGAGAGATAAGGCATTGGGGGGGAGGGCCCTGGGAGAGCGTGTTAGAATGAGGGTATGGTAGTGCCTGGCTCTGTGGGAGAGGAGTTAGATATTTTGTTAACATTTTGTTTTTTATTTATTTATTCCCAAATAAAATCACAAAATGTATATTAATTTTATATCAATAAATACATCAATTTTTTGCAATTGCTTGAATATTATATGCTTATGCAAAATCTCAGACTTACAAAGTATCTGAAAATTTCACAGATGCCTGTTCTATTTGAACATGGTCTATACTTGTTTTTATTTCAACAAAACAAGTTGTGTATCATAGAAAAAAATTAAAAGTACCTTAAATTTATATTTAAATTAAAAGTATTGTATATGAGCAAATAACAATTTTACACATCAAATTATTGTATTACATTAAAACAACACCTGAACAATTATAAAATACACCTAAAACATAATCTAATAATAATAAATAATTATGACTTTCCGATAGAAGTATATTTTCTTTGGTGGCCCTGAAAGCTATCAGTTTTCGTTCGTGTGGCCCTCAGTAGGCTTCAAGTTTGACATGCCTGATGTAGCCCATCCACATTAGCGGAGCCTGCCTTGAACTAATTTCAAGGCTTCCCCATAGTAGGAATGCGCTTTTTGGATTTTTGTAAAATTAGGAATTAAGTCAAATTTAGTTATTTCAGAATAGTTTTCTAGTGTAGCCATGATCTGTGGTAACAGAATAACCCCAAGGCTCCTCCAACATATACTTGGATGCCTATGGCTCCAAAGAGCCATTCATAGAAACTGGAAATGGCCAGAGACCAGAGGCCATCTGGCCACATCCCTGCATTTGATTTTAGGAGTGGGGATGGAACAATGTGAAGTTTGTGGCAGTTCTAGGCCCTCAAGAAAGTACCCAAGAAATGTTCTGAAATGTGACCAATTACCAGAGCCAAATTATCTCTCTCAGGTTCACAGAGCACATCTTCACTTGGCTGAGCTAGCACAGAGAAGTAAAGGAATATAATAAGACCCTTGTTAAAAAATTGGAGTAAAAGTTCACAGTAAATGAGAGAGAATTATCCACAATCCAAATTTTACATAATGGTTGTTACTGAGGATCCTTTATTGAGGCTTTACATATGGCTAGTCCTAACACAGAACAACAGCAATTGTTATGTGTTGCTGACCTTTAGAGAAACAGAAACCTTGAGTTCTGTAATGTCTTCTCTTGCTTTTGTAAGAAACTCCCTTTGCTACTTTTTGAGAATCAGGTTTTTTGTCTTGGGTTCATATTTTTCAGGCCTTCTTTTCAGCAGAGACAATGATAACAGAGGGCATAACTTAAAGGATCTGATGGTGTGCAGTTCGGTTCGGGTCAGGACATAGAAATCTGAGGGGGCATGTGATCCTCGTCTCCTCCCTTTCACCCCCAGTCACTTCCACCTTGTGGCAAATGATAATTTTGTTACACCTCCCACCTCTGTACCACCCATTTCTAACTATTTAAATGATAGGTAGACAGCTTATCAATTTCTCTGTTACCTTCGGAACCAGGAACATTGGACGTGTAATACTGCTATTAAAATATTTTAGACAATAATCCCTTACTAACCACTCACAAGTGTAACTAATGACTGTCAATCTTACCAGAGAAAGGAAAAGCTCAAAGATTGAACAACCACTTCACATTTATTTTTGTTGTTGTTTTTGGTTTGTTGGCCCCTTTGTTTACAGTACAAGTACATGTGTTAAGAGCATATCTTGTTTGTGATGGGGTATGGTCACAGAAGTCCACTTGGGACTGTTCTCTGGTGTGCTGATCATGCCACTGACACCTGCCTTCTTTCTCTCTGGGGCTCCCCACAACCATGTCCTGCTGGGCCAATTCCTCTGGTCTCCTCTTGACAAGGCACAGAGTTGGGTTAACTGAACCCCCTACTGAGCAATACACACACTAAACCACTTCAGCATTGGGAGGATGCAATTCTGGGGCACAGCACCCAGGAAATGAACCCCCAAATGGGACCAGAAAGCCCCAAATAAATTTATCTTCCTCTGTGTAAATGTTTTACACAAGAAAAGCTCATCAGGTGAGCTCCTCCCCCCCTTTACCAATGGATGAGGGATATGCACAATGGTGTTCCCCCATGTACCAATTATTTACACTGGGCCTGATAGTAAACAAAAGTGTTTTTATTAAGTACAAACAGTAGGATTTAAGTGGTTGCATGTGAATACAGACAGATCAAAGTAAGTTACTGAATTAAAACAAATAGCAAATGCATAGCTAGTTCTAATTCACTAAAAATCTTACTACATACAAATTCTTACCCTAAAGAGCAGTTCTTATTTCAAGCATAATCTTCAAATCAGAGACAAAATCTTTTACTTTGACTTAAGTCTCCAGTCTTGTTTGTATCCTCGCGTGCCAGGCTGTTCCCCAAGCTAGCCAAAGTCAAAGGGCTGATAGTTTCCCCTTGCTTTAACAGACTCTCCCTTAGGGTGGGAATCTTATGTTTTACATCTCACCTTCCACTGAAATGTACCTGGAATGGATCCCAATACTAGGTGGTATGGTCATATGTCTTACTAGTCTAATCACTCTTGGACTTACAGGACAAACAGGACTGTTAACAAGTCATTAAGTTGATCATTGAATCGTTAAGGCTCTCATTAGCACATTTAAAACTATAAACAGTCTCATACTTCATATTTCTAACTTCACATACAAGAATGATACATGCACCAACATAGGATATGTATACTGTAATATTAAAATAGGTTGCTGGAGGTATTTTATCCAAAGCATCTCCAAGTTATGCATATTTATATTCATAAGTCAATACTCATAAAGCACGGGGGGAAAGACCATTATATTGTTGATAGCACACATGAGGTAGTGATTTTAGGACTTACTAATGCCACATTGCAGTGCCTTATTTATTAGGATTTCTGGTTTTCCCAAGCTTCTCACTGTGAGGTAGCATACATATTTTAATGGACTTGGCTCGGCATATATTTGTTTGGCACAAATAGGCACTTTCAAACACTGGTGAAAGCAGCAGAAATGATGACACTGACCAAGAGAAGGTGGGGGGAAAGACTGTCCCTAAGCAAGCCTGGGTTGGGCAGCCTCTCCCAGGCAGGTGAATAGATTGTGGGGAAAAGCCTGAGCAAGGACTTATTGGCATTGGGCATGGTGACAGCCAGGCATCCAACCTACTTTTCAAGAGCTCCAAAAGGTGGACACTTTGCAGCATAGATGTACATAAGTAAAACCTGCAGTGCAAGTCTCAGAGATGGAGTCAATTGACTTGGCCATTTGGGGGTTGGCCTGCAGGAATAAATACAAGAGTGGAGACATTTGGGCTCGGGCTAGATCAGTGGTCCCCAATGCGGTGCCTGTGGGTGCCATGGTGCCCGCCAGGGCATTTATGTGTGCCTGCCAAGTGACCAGGGCCAGCCCGAGCCATTCTTGCGCCCCGGGCGCGCAGCGCATGCGCAGCCCCTACCCTAGGCGTGCGGCACATGCATGGTGCTGGCCCTCGGCGCGCAGCACGTGAGCGGCCCTGCCCCCGGGCTCCCAGCAGCCCCAAAAGGTTGGGGACCACTGGGCTAGATCATACTGGACATATTCAATAGTCTTATAACACGCTATAGCATCTACATTAGATGAGGAAACCATACCTGAATTCTGATGACAATACTTGACCACATTGTGCTTATACCTATATATATTATTTTAATGAAAATATGGAGAAATATACACTGGCACTATGGAGCATTCTCTAAGCCCCCTTACAGAAAGGTTTTCCTCTTTACTTTTTAGTTGCATAATGGAGAAGTGACAAATGATGGAACTACTGAACTTGATATTGGTCTATATACCTAGCAGACAGACTTTCCCTACTGAAAGTAGCAATATAAACAAGACAGATGTTGCGGCCTATGCCACAGAAACTGCCTTCCATGGCAAAGCCAATGCAGTTGAATTGCCTTTTTTTTTTTTTTTTTTTTTTTTAAGGCTAAACAATTTACAAAGCAAAGGGTAGAATCTGAGTGAATTGCTCTATGCATAATTGGCTACAATGCGCACACATAACTTTCTGGCCCACGAAAGCTCATCACCTAATAAACCTCTTGTTAGTCTTTAAAGTGCTACATAGTCCTGTATTTTGTTTCTTCATAACTGACATGTCAGCTTGATCTACAACAAAAGCACTCAAGACAAATCTTAGCTGAACTAACATTGTAGGAATATTTAACAGGGAAGTCAATAGGAGGAGATAAAGCATTCCAGGAAGTTTATTCAGTCTATCAAATTGGAACATATTTGCTTACTGCAGTTACCTCGATCTCTCTCATCTTACATGCAAACTTACACATTCAGAGGATTCCTGACCCACAAGCTAACTTCAAAATACTACAAAACCTTTAGTGACAATGTAGTGTCCTTAAACTGAGAGAACACACAACTTTAATCTTTCATACCTAACAGCGCTGAATACATTCAAAAAGCATTTTCATATTGAAAGCAAGCTTTGATCTGAATTATGCTCACTGGCTCAGTTTTCCTGGAAGTACTGGACAGCTATTTCTGACTTTGTATACTTAAATTTTGTTGTTACTCTGACTAAAGACATGTCTCTTAATTAGATCGTAAATAAATCATTGACTTCCCTGTTAACTGAGTTGGAAGTATAATGTTACCATTAACATTCAGCACACATTTGAACTCTATAATACTGCGGAACTTGTGGCTTAGAGAGCTTTTAGCCAGCAGTTTGGCTACAAAACAAATTAATTAGCATAAAGTTAAATGTCAGTCTTGGTCTTCAACAGAGGCAGATGCTCCATACACTGGGTAATAGCCATGGGTAATATATACAATGAAAGCAAATGGAGTTGTTTATCTATCTGTTTACAAGAGAATCATCAGCAGATGAATACTGCAGACTGATCTTTAATTTTAGTTTCCCAAGTTGTATGGGCTGTAAATAGTAGCCACCACTTTGTATTATAAACAGGATACCTGGATCTATCCTAAGCCATAGCTCAGCATTGGGGTCCCATAAAAATGGATAAACATTTATCTCAGTCCAAGAAGCTTTCCTGGGCTGGTTGTAAAGAAAGATTTTCCTTCTGTTGAAATATTCTGGACTGATCTTGGAGTGTAACCAGGAATTTAACTGAAGCTATGAGACAGTTAATATATGTGATTCATTGTTGCTAGGATACAGATAATTACCAGAAATATATCTTCACATAACAGTGGAATCTTTTCTTTTCTTTAGACTGATGGATGGATTAACCACAAAGGCCATAGAGAAAACTAAAATTTAGTGCCCAAACTGCTCCTTCCATCTATAGATGACGGATGGTGCCGTAGATAACATGCTAACCTAGTTGGTTCTGCTTCTTACTTTGCCACAGCATCTGGGGAAACCAGAGGTGCTGACAGCATCCTCAGGCTCCTGGGCAAGGTGGTAGTGAGGGTGGCTTCCTGCTCCTGGAAGGGGTGGGGCCTTGGGCAAAAGAGGCTGGGTTAGGGCAGCCAACCCTCTGTGCTGCCCATCATCCAGTGTGCCACCTCCCCACCCCTCAGAGCCGGCCAGAGGACATCATAGTGATTTAAAGCGCCTGGGGCTCCAGCTGCTGCCACAGTAGCAGTGGCAGCAGTGGCTGGGAAGCTAGGGCCCTTTTAAATCACCAGGCCCTGGAGCAACTGCCCATTTTGCCCCTTATTGGTGGGCCTGGGGGGAGACTCTCAGCAAGTCAATTAGCTTCTCTGTCCCTGGGATCCCCATGGGTACCATGGGGTTAAATAGCACAGCCCTACCTCAGAAAGGTGCCATGAAGAGAAATACACTGAAGGTTGTGTGAGATGCTCAGATATGATAGTAAATGGGGAGGGGAGGGAGGCACATTCCAGTACCTCAGACAGATATGTCCTAAAACTGCCACCCAATCAAAGCAAAGTAGGAATGAATAGGGTATGGGAAAAATCCGAATCAGAGCATTCCTCAGTTATGAGAAGTCACTTGCTGTGAATTGTAAAGAGGCTGGAGGATGGGTAGGGCAGACGGGGAAAGAGAAGAATGAATTGAGACAGATCAAGGAAGAATGACAGACTGAAAGGTCTGGTGATCACAGGCAGTGTCTGGTAAAGATGCTGTGTCTACGTTGTCACATGCAGAGCTTGCCAGGTAGCTGCTCAGCAGATGTGCCACCATCTTGCTATTCCTCCTCTGATACAGAGTTGGCTCCAGGGACAGAGCATCAGGATGCAGAACTGCAGGTGGAGTTAATCAAATGTTCTTATTGTATCAATGAGCTACAAGGGAAGGTAAATGGCTTTTCTATAGCACCTCCTTGATTCCAAATACTACTCTCCCCTGCCTTTTCTCTTTTCTTCTCTTTCTCCTCCCATTATCAACACCTTCTCTTTCGTCCCCCGTTTAGTATTGCCACCAGGTCTATCTTCTCCTGTCCTGTTGCTCTCTCAAATCCTAACCCCACCTCTACTTCCTCTTTCTTTCTGGTGATGTCTGCCCCAACTCTGGCCCTGCCTAGTCATCACCCTTTTCTCCCACACCCTTCCCCACCATCACTATGGTACCTCTGGTCCTTCCTTCTGCCCCTACCATCACCATCTCCTCTTCTGTTTACTTTGGAATGCTCAAAACTCCACTGCCATCCATGACCTCTTCATCTTTCACTCTCTACCTCCACCTCCTGGCTCTCCCAGGGACCTTCTTTCCCCCATTTCCTTTGAAAAACACTCATCTCCTCTCCCATGTCCCTGGCAATGTGATCTGTTGCTCAGCTGGCTCCCCCCTTCCCTAGTCATAGTCCTCTCTGACATCAATTCTGACTCTTCCTCCCACACAACCCCCACTCTCATTCTCAGCAATTTGTTTCCATAGTAATGTCCCATCTGGTCCTCAGCCTCCCTCCTCCTTGTGTTGTCTCTTCATGTGGTCTCTGGAGTGATGTGGTACTATCCTTTGCTCTGAAAGGGATGTTGGTGGTGCCAGGTGCAAATGTAGTAGGTGTGGCAGCTGTGAGGCCCCAACAGTCTGTTTCATATACCTCTCTGTCAGCTGCTTTCAATGTCATGCTTTGCTCAGCCCCCTGCCTGACTCCCCCACATATTTTAGCTCATAATGATCAGGAATCTGTTTAAAGCAAATAAAAATGCACTATTTAAATTAAAATAAGAAGAGCGTGCTGGTTCTTTTATAGCAATATTTAACAAAATAAATTAAACTAGCATGTCTAGGACATGTGGAGAAGCATTGATGTTTAACTAGATTTTATCCCCAATAAGACTTTAACCCATACTATATCTTAATAATTCCTTATCTTCTTTAAACTAAAACATTTTACAGGGACTTTATCACAAGACTTTTGAAGTTCCAAGTTAATTTACAACCCCTGGATATCCCTTATCTGCTATTTGATTAGCTTTTTAAAACATCCTAGCAAACTAGAGGAACTCAGTATTTCTGACATCTCAGAAGCCATGATAATCGATTAAGTCACACTAACACACATATTTAATTTATTCTTTATAATTAAATTCTCTATCAATTTGCCAGGTACTGAAGTCATAATTATTACTATGCTAAATAATAATTAATACTCAGAATTCATGTTAAAAAACTTCTGCAAACCTTAACAGGATCACAAAACAAGTATAAAAGTGTGGGATCAGGTTCCTTGGTTAGCATTTTCCCAGATCTTCATTGGTTCCTTTTTGAAATCATAGGAACCACATTAGTAACTTTCCCATTAGCAAGAACAATTCCTGTTTGTAAGGTAACTTACTTATCCAGAAATTATGGAAAACCATGTGGGAGGTAAATATGTTAAACAGAATTAATTAGACAGCCTGAAGCAAGGGAGATTTTGTATTTATGAACCGGAAGTGGAATCATAGGACTACCCAGTAAATTAGCAAGTGAAAGTTTCCATTTGCTTTATATAAAAATTACTGTCTGACAACACGGAGGAGCATATGCTGGCTCTCTTTTAGGGATGCTGCAGCATATAGGCTGAGATACCCCGGAAGGCATCATGATTCCCAATAGTTCTGCAAGGTAGGGTGATTGCACAGCTCCAATGATGGATACGTGCAAAGCCCTTAGGAGTGCTGTGTATGCATTATGAAAAAATAAGTAAATAAAACAAAAAGGGAACTCTTTTTGAAATGGAAGATCCTGTTAAACTTTAAAATGCCATTTTCTATTTGCCAACTTTGAGCTTCTCCAGGTGGCAAGCTGCTTTGTCTGTATTTTACACGGATCTGATATGGATATGGTTGTTTCTATTTCACACTGTCATAAACTACATCATATATAAAATGTTATCAGTTAATGTTATAGTGACTCTGGGAACAGAACTCATTTTGTTTCTTCCAAGTCATCAGAGGGAACAATTTTTTAAATGACACAAATGGAATTGTAGATGTTTACAACAAATATTATAAGATAAAGGGGGAAACTTTACCCAATTGTAAATAATAGATTTAAGTCGAATCACATTTAAAACTTCAAAGAAGGGTTGGGGGAAAAATGGCTTAGAATTTTTTTTTTAATTTGGATTCATGTCCCTTTTGCTGCTTGTCTTTTATTTTAGAAATATTCAGAATTTAAATTGATACTTCATTGGTTTTATTGGAGCACTACTGAAGAAAGCTCTTTCACAGCAGCTGAAGGGGTGGAGGACTTGAAACTTTTAAACAAAGCCTCCTCCTTCAAAATGGTAATTAGATATGGAAATTAATATTTATGCTTATTGAAAACAAAAAGTTTAAGCAGCCTAGCTAAAATTCCCTTTACCTATCAAATAGCCAATTTTCATTCTCTTGGGCTTGAGCTTCCACTTCCAAGAAGATTTAGGCATTTGGTGAATTTTATGCACTGTAAGTAAACCCAGATCAAGAGTCTGATTTTTGTATGTGATCAAGCAGAATTTTTCAGCCTGGCTAGGACCTGATGTTCTAATGTTAAAATAATGCAGGGTTATTTTAAAGTTAAGCCAAACTTTTCAAGCCTTTAGATGTATAAAAAAGACAGAAAATTGCAAGTGCTCATTTTGTTTTCTTTTGTGGATTACCTTGATGAAAACTGTCAGATTCTTACTGGATATTTTCAAGTAATTTAGACTCAGTATTTACAGTTTCACAAAATCTAATACTAATAAGAGTTATTTTAATTTTTACTAGCAGAAGTACCTGGTGTCGCCCCGGGGAAAATATAATAAAGGTGTGATGAATGAACTACGTCAATGACATCAACATAGCATATTTTATTGGAAATACTTTTCTCTTATATATTACTTTTAGGAACTAACATAGCTAGTGATGTGCTTACAAAACACATTTATATTTAACGCATTTCTTGATAACAAAAGGTGTGGCGAATGAACTACGTAAATTATGTTAACATAACATTTTATTGGAAATACTTTTTCTTTTATCATAGGGAAAGGATCTGGTAGTTGCAGTTTGTGACACACTTAACAGAAGATACCAGCAAATGCCTATGATCAGGCGCTACTAAAAGCTAATTAGTGGCCCAATTGGGGCTCAGGAGGAACCGATTTTGAGATATAACCTATCCAGTTATTGAAGTTAGGAAATCAGTAGTATCTGTTCAAAATTTGGTTTTTCTAGCTCTTACCATTTTGGAGATCTTTTGGAACAATCAACCAACCAACCAACCTTTCGGAAATATATATAAGATGATCTAGGTTACTACATCATTCTGTTTAGAAAAGGGTAAATCTGACTGGGAACAGAATAATCAATTTTCACTATTCAAAATGAGCAAAACAAAACAAAAATCCATCAGAAATTTGTGAAAACAATAAATCAGATGTTTTTACTGTGTAGTGGGTTGTATAGCCCTTAACTTTTATTACTAGCCCAGAAAAGGAAACCTTTCCAAATAGGGCTGTTAATCAGCCCACGTCCCTTTAATTACAATAGCGTGGTTGAACTCGGAGGCACATACGGCCGCCTTATTGGCTGGAGAGCCAGCCCAGCTGGCGCGGTGACTGAAGCACCTTAGGCAAGGAGCGCTGGATGGCTGCCTCCCATCAGCTTTGTAGCAGCCTGTCAGTGGTGGTGCCCACCATGATGTCATGCCACTTCTGATGGGTATGTCTGTCCCGCTCTGGAACAAAATGACCCAAATGCAAACCCAGCGCAGCGTGATGGACCCTGAATCACTGGCCCCCGCGGGTGCAGGCTACGCGCCCGTGCTCGGTCGCTGTGCGGCATGGCCACGCACCAGCTCAGCTCTGTGCAGCGATGGAGCCTTGTAGAGATACATTCCATTGGCCCGGAAGGGAGGGAGGGGGGAGGCTCTCGTTCAGACAGAGCCAGCGCATTTTCTGTCGGAGGGGGAGGCTCCCGTGCTCCCTGCCTTTAAGGTGCAGGGAGAGGGACCGAAGCTGCTCGCGCTGCAGTTGGGGGGCTGGAGCCCGGGGCCACCGCAGCCCGAGGAGGCGCCGCGAGCGGAGCAGGGCAGCGGCTGCAGGGCCGGCCCCGCAGAGCCCGGGCGGGTGAGGACGGGCTGAGCGAGGAGGCCGGGGATGGGGCGGCCGGGAGGGGAGGGGATGCAGGCGGCGGAAACAGCTGGGGGCAGTTGGCTTGTGCCGCTCGGCGTGTCAGACACTGGGCTTGAGGGGCGGCCTCCGGGGTCTGGGGGAGAGGAGCTGCTGCTGCTGCAGGGGGCAAACCCGGAACTTGGCCCCTTCTGCAGCCTGCCGGGAACCGGGCCTGGGCAGCATGTGGCCACCGAGCGCAAATTCAGCTCCCCCCCCCCCGACACAGAGAGGCAGCGTGTCTCCCCCGGTCCAGGCACCGCAATGCAATCGGACTCCCTGCAGAGGAGGTGGGAAAGGTGCTCGGGCACTTGGCCTCGTCACTGCCTCGCTCCTCCCCAGGCACGGCTGCCTTTTTTGGGGGGGGGGGAGGGGAGGGGAGGGGGGCAGTGGCCTGTAAAGCGTTTCTTTAGAAAACTGAAAAAGTAGAACTAGATGGGGTTCTAGTCTAGAACATTTTCCCAAGCTACAATTCTGGGTCAGCATGGCTGTTCTCTGGAATTTACCAAAATAATAAGAGACGCTAACACCATACCACCTTTGTCTGTCTGTGAATTTACATCTGCAATGGGACATCATTGGTATTACCAGACTGTTGAACAATGTTTTTATTGCCTAAGTTAAACGGCCTGTGAATTCTCCACTGCCCCCAGCCTCTCTTGTGGGTTGCTAGCGATTCACTTGGTCATTCTTTAAAATGGATCTCGGGAATTGGCCCATTTCAGTTTTTTAAAAGACAATTATTGCACAGTTCCCTGTGCTACTTCAGCTATGAATTTTGACATAAAACTAGGTTTCATAAGTAAAATTGTTCACTGTGGAAGCTTGTTAGAATGCCCTCAGGTCATCAAAATTATAGGCACAATAATTAAGCTTGTAGAAGTTTAAAACTTTTAAAATATTTATTTCAGCACAATATGGGATTTCTCTTGAGGGTGGCATGAGATATAGGGCACAAGGCACATTCCTAACTGAGAGAATCAAAAGCAATTTGGGAGATTATTTTCACTGGAAAATTCCTGATCTGTTTTAATACAGGGATGTACTCAGTATAAACCAAAGTACCTAGTACATATGACCTCCTGAGCACCAGTGGGAACAGCACTCAGCTTCCTCAATAACATAGTAGGATACGTGTAATGTGGATTTTTTCTTATGTCAGAGATGTCAACATTTGGACCATGATTTAAAATATGTTTTGGTGTTTCCTTTTTGAGAAGAAAGAGTTGTTAATAATCTATGACTTTTAAGCCTACAAGAGAGGAGGATTTTGATGCTTTATGGTCTTAGACTTTAATGAAGGACAGTGCCAGATTGGAGAAAGCTTAGGGGAAATTTCTGATGCAGTTAAGATGACCAGATGTTCGGCTATTATTGAGATTGTCCTGATATTAGGGACTTAATCTTATATAGGCAACCTTTTCTGCTCTCCTGATTTTTTACACTTGCTATCAGGTCAGTTTTGATACAGCTGAGAAATTAGGTAAGTCAGAAAGGATTTGTTAGTTATGTGTTGCTTCCTGTACTGTGTCTGGACCATCACACGCAGCTTCATTTTACAAGTAATGGGACAATGACCTCAAAAGGGAGTGTGTGTTGTGCACACATATGCCTTTCATATATTAACAAACCAGGGGATCTTCATGAGCTATAAAGTTTTGGTATTTAAAAAAAAAAGTTAAGTTCTCACTGTAACTATTTTTAATTTGAAAGTAGATAAATAGCTATAGAAATATGTCTAATTTTTTTTAACATTGGAAAAGCAAAGTGTTATTTTGATGAATCTGTCTTCTCTAAAAAGAAATATTAATTATATGTATTAGATGGTATAGTATAAATGCTGCTTTATTATTGTCTATACACTTAGAAAGGAAATCAGAATCTGGTGAGGTGAGAGCCAGTTTTTTATATTTGGGGAAAAATACATAATCTCTTTTCCAACCTTTCACATTGATGTCCTCAGATAAATAAGCAATGATAACTTCAGCTATACAAATGAAATGAAGGGAAATTACGCAAGTCCAGTAGACCTCTTAAAATGTGTGTTTACAGATCCTGATGCATTTGCATATGCATAAGGAATGGAAATTATTTTTGAATTGGACAAAAGATGCAGACCTTTCTTGAGGTCTTTAAGCCAGCTGCTACTGTTGGAATCAGAGCCAGTTCCAGTTAAGCTTTTCAACTGTATTTTAACCATGCTGTTGACAAGTACCAGTAGATAATGTGGTTTGATAACTGATGGTAAAACACAATGATAGAAACTGCATCCAAATAAACTGATTTCACTTGGTATTTCTTGTGTTTCATAACGTAAAAACAAATAAAAGATACACAGGCTGTGAAGCTCAGAAAAAATTATGTATTGGTCTTGAGGCAGTCTGTAAATAAAGTCTAATAGTTGCATTTCTTAATTCTATCCCTCTCAGGACTGGATTAAGCAGGATAGTGAAGAGGCTCATGGACAAGCAATTCCCTACATCATATTTCAAATATTAATAGATCTTAATTTACATTATACAATATATGGTGTTTGAAAGACTGCAGAGCATAGATTATGTGTGGAAAGTCCTAACAGCAGCAGTGTCATAAATTACATTTGTATCAAAATGATACATCAGATTATTTATTTAATTTATATATATATATATATATATATATATATATATATATATATATATATGACATTCTAAGCAGAAGATAGTATAGCAAAGAGAAACTTCATTTTTTAAAGATATTTCTTGTATTATTAGCTAGTTCAGGTTGAGATTCTGGTGACAGACCATTCTGTTTCTTGTACTGCAGTTTATTATAGCCTGAAAATCCCTCAGAGGGGTCTTACATTTATATTATGTTTCTTCTCTATTAATATTTCAAGTAAAAATAAAATGCATTTCAATGTTTTAACTTTTAATATTTTGAATTTAAAAATCTAATGCTTTAAAAGTCAGAAATTGAGTTCTTTGGACCCAAGTCACATTAAGCTATATATAGACTACATCCAAAACAATTTTGATTTTTACACAATTCTTTACTGATAATGGCTGAGTTTAAGTTCAGTGGGCCTGTTTAATAAAGATATGTATGTGATTTCTGCAGAAACAAAGTCCTCTATGACCTATCAGAGATTTGTGCCGCATACAAAATAGATTTTTTTTTCCTTCCATTGCTGAACTGAGTCCTAAATTCTAGCTACATTTTTAGCTTAATTTAAAAATTGTTTGTCATTATTCCCATTTGTGTATATTATTCTCTGTATGCTAAATACAATTTCAGCAAAAGGAGTTTGCTGTGTAGGTTATATAACATCCCCCAAGACACAGTGTGCAAAAAGCTGCCGATGATATTATTGAAAAGTATCAATGCTCTTTGCATGTTGCTCTGGTGATTACTGCTTTGGATTTGAATTCTTCCTCCACCCCCCCCGCACTCTGGTCTCATAAACGATATTAAACTAATTCACATAATTTTAGTTTTGATGAGGTGGCGTCTCTGTTTTAATTGTTTTTTGAAACCTGTTTGGGAAATAACTTTTTAAAATTAAAAGAACTATTTTCATTTTAAATCGTTGTCTATAGTCTTGTTCCTTGAATTGGCATAAATGAATTCTTGTGGTAAAATTCAAATGAATACATAATACATTTATGCTAATTCAAGTGACAGCAAGGAACAAGACCATAGATAATGATTTTAAAACTCATTCAGACTAACTAGTCAGTCTTTTGGCTAACAGTGCAGCTGATAGTGCAGATATTTTGCCATACACTATGTCTCAGTAAGTGAGACTTTCCTAATTTTGAAACTTATATTTTTACATTTGAACAGGTTGCTCAATTAATTGAGTTCAAGTGGAGACTAATGAATTTTGACCCGATGAATGCTTGGTTATAAATTTTGTTGCTCTTCCTTCTGCTTTCAATAGTTATTCATTAGATTGTTTTGGGTGAAGGGGCTATTGGGTACATTATGTGGGACCATCTGGAACTGCTCTTTAATGATTCAAGTCCTGTTTCAACACCTACTTTACTTCTAAAAACAAGTAGTCCTAGGGTGCCACAGGACTAACAACAACAAAAAAATAGTATCACGAGCTTTTGTGGGCAAAACCCACTTCATCAGAAGAGATAATCTGGAGTCATCCGAAGAAGTGGGTTTTGCCCAAGAAAGCTCATGATACTCTGTGTATATTTTTGTTAGTTTTAAGGAGCCATAGGACTACTCGTCGTTTTTAAAGTTACAGGCCAGCATGGCTAACCCTGTGCTACTTTACTTCTGTCGCTTACATAATGTTTCTGGCAGCAATAAGACGTTGGGGATGATAGTTTTATTCTGAATCCCGTTCTAGAGAATTCTTTCCTCTTAGAGCAGCGATGGGCAATCTAGGCTAGTGAGCGAGCTACATGAGTACCCCTCCTTTTTCTGAGTGGGCCATAAGATTCATAGACTACTAGGACTGCTGTCATCAAGATGGTTTCTGGGGTTAAGGTAGTTTTGCCAACTGCTTTTGTATAATTAGAATTTGCAGGGTGTTCTGACTGAACTGTAGCAGTACTTTAATTAGATGACGACGAAGCACATGGCTCTCCTAGTCAATGTTGTGTGCAGTCAGCACACGTCTCACTTCACGTGCTTTTGTTTTATGGACGTGTCACTTTATTTAAACCAGTAGGAAAAAACTGACACAGATGAAAACCAGAGGAATCTGGCAACTCAGTGCATGAACAACAGTAAACAAAATATCTTGAAGGTAGCATAGAACCTTGATGGGCTGTACCGTTGGGCTGCAGGTTGCTCACTACTGTCTGAGAGGCAGGTGGTCCAGTGTTTAGCTCCAATCTGGGCAGCAACACTTGTGGGTTCTAGTCCCAGCTCTGCTGCTAACTCGTACTTCTGAGCGTTCCCACACATATGGATGTAATGGTTACCTACCTTGCATTGATATTGCATTATAAGGCTTGCTTAATGAATGCTTATGAATTGCTTTGAGAACCTAGCAAGGAAGGCACTTCAGAAACAGAGTGGTGTTTTTTCTCCCATATGTTGCTATGCAAATAACACTTGGTTACAAAGCTCTTCTTGGGATAATGTAGCCTTTGAAAACAGATTGTGATCCAGTGGTGCAGCTGTTAATAAATGAAAGTCATGGGTTTGTGTTGTGTTTTGTTTTAATTTTTGACAGAATCAAAATGTAGTGTTTCAGTGCTGGTTAAATTAGTGTCTTTTTTTAAGTTGTTACCTTTTTAATACTTGTAATATTATTTTGTCTTTAAGAGCTTAGATGTTACTGTGGGCTAAAAATCACAAACTAACCAATACCCGAGGTGGCTGTTGAAGAATAAAACAAAGTGCATTCTTTCCCTAAGGGCCAAGCTTGCTGCTTTCACACTCTTCCTGGTCCCTGCTGGTATGGCATGTGGTGCGAGAAACCAAGTTTGCTCTTGCAATAACGTTTTTGTTGCCTTTTTAATTCTGTTCTTTTTAAAAAAAATCCCACAATGCAGTAAACAAGACACTTTCTGGAGAGTAAGATACTTTAATCAGCCACTAATCTGAACAGTGTGGCCGTTACCTATAGTTAAGTTGTAGAAATAATTGTCTCTATATGGTTTTGCTTGTATAGCTTTATGCTTCTCTCTTTGCCACACCCACAGCATACATGGTATGGGTGGAGAAAGAGCCGGAGTGTGAGGTTCTGACCGTTATTGCCTCCGGTCACAGCCTCATGGACTAGGGATGTTAAGGACTAGTTGACTATCTGATAAGCAAATGCTATCAGATAGAGGCAGCAAGTGGAGGGAAGAAGAGGGGGTGCTTCAAAGCGGCAGCGCCACAGAGAGCCCAAGGTCAGCTGCTTGTGTAGCGCTACTGCTTTGAATGCAGCAGGGAGCCTGGTGTCAGGTGGGAGCCAGCATGCATGGGGAGCCAGGATGCATGGGGAGCCAAGTTTTAAGACAGCTCTCTGTGTGTGACAGCTCTGCGGAGCTGCCTGCTCCCTCCCCTTGCTGTTTCGGGAGATTAGTGGGGCAGCAGCAGTGTATACTGGGACACAGCTTGCTTTTCTTTCCGTTCCCCTGACGATAAAGGGAGCGAGGGGAAAGTATTTGGATTCCGTGAATAATTCCTCAGCCCCCTCCCTCCCTTATATCACTTCTCGCTGGTGGCATGCACAGAATCCAAGTACAGTAAAACTCCAGTTGTCCGGCATCCAGTGGTCCGACACTCCCTATAGTCCGGCACCAACTGGAACCCCGAAGTGCTCTGGCCAGCCAGACAATTGGCGCTGCTCCACGCTGCTTCCTCAAGTCCGCTGCTGCTGCTGCTGAAACTGACCAGCTGCAGACCTGGGGAAGTGGTGCGGAGCAGAGCAGCTGGGGTGCTGCCAGGTTGGTCCTGCAGTGCCGCCCCTCACCCCTCTGCTCAGCGCCCGGCAGCACCCCAGCTGCTCTGCCCCACGGCTTCCCCAAATCCGCTGTTGATGAAACTGACCAGTGGCTGACATGGGGAAGGTGTGGGATAGAGCAGCTGGGCTGCTGCCAGGTTGGTCCCGCAGCGCTGCCCTTCACCAGCACGTGGTTTGCCCCATGCTGCGCAGTTCCCCATCCGACACCCCTCCCCCCAAACCTGTCACAGCCCCCCTGCCGGAGTACCTCCTGATACTCTGGCATATCTGATAATCCGGCACCCCCTGGGTCCTAAAGGTGCTGGATTATCGGAAGTCTGCTATACTTTCACCTTGCTCCCTTATCAAGGGATCAGGAAGAAAAGCAAGTTGCCTCTTGGTACGCATGGCTGCATTCCAAAATGGCACCCTTGCTTACCCCTCCCTCCCCCCAAATGTGTAAACATGTAGTCACTAAAATTTCTCACAGTTACTGTTTACCCAAATACACAATAGTTAACATCCCTAGTTTGGAACTAAGTATAGCTTTTACACTAAATTTGATACTTGTTTTTGCTAACCGGGAGCATAAACTAGATGTATGCACATTTATTTGTGGAATTGAACAGTATAACTTACATTCATTTGGACTCCTAATTTTTATACTTTTAATTATGTTAGAAAATTATTAAGGATGAGTTTCTTATTTACTAGATTATTTTTTAAATTTGTGATTAGTGTCAAGTGCTACTTGGATGAAAATTCAAAATGCACCAAAATGACATTTTAAAAATTAAACTACCTTAAATGTGCTGGATACATAAATGCAAAATATATTTTGATGATTTTTTTATTTATTAAGCAAAAGAAATGTTATCTGTCAATCATGGATTGAACATATTATTTTTGGTCACTAGGCGCATCCAGATTTTAGAATTAGTAGCTCTCAGAATCTGAAACCTAGTTTTTATTCATAGACGGAAAGAGGAAAACATGCTTTCCTACATGTGATTCCTGATGGTGTTTGGTTTTGTTTTTAAACTTTGCATAGAGTACTGAAAATATTCTCTGTACACCTGTAGAAGAGGTGATTGCTATGAAAAACTGGTTTAGCATTTCAATAAACTCTGGTTCCACACACAAAGTCCATGACTTCCAACAATTCAGTTGTTTGCTGCCATCATTTTAAAAAAAAGTCAAGCACATACTGCTTAATATTATTTTTTGTATTTAATTTAAATGACTTTAGAGATTGAAAGTAGTTCAGACTAGGGATGTTATGAAGTGGGTATTTCATTAATCATGTAGTCGATACAATTTTTTTATCGACTACACGATTAGTTGATAAGGGAAGGTGCTCAGTCCTGGCTTGCACCGGGTCCAGGACCTATCTTCGCTGTGGCTCTGCATTTTGAATGTAGTAAGAGCTGGGTGCCCTGTCTGCCTGGCTCTACTATATTTAAAATGAAGAGGTGCAGCGGGGGTAGGTCCCAGACCCGGCACGAGCTGGAACTGAGCCTGTCTTGCTCAGTCCCAGCTCTCACTGGGTCCAGCATCCCCTGTCTGTGGGGAGCTGGAACTGCTCATGAACAGGGGCTGCTGGAGCAGCCTCTGTTCACAGCTAGCTTGGGCCACCACAGTCAGGGGCTGCTCCATGGGATGTGGAGCAGCCTTTGCCTATGGTGAGCGTGAGCCTGGGCCTGCTGTGGGCAGAGACTGCTTGCCTTCCCACCCTTGCGCTGCTGCTTGATAGAGACAGCAGTGTGGCGGGTAGGTGGCACTCTGAAGACAATGCTGGGGGTAACTGACTTTTAAGCTGGCTCCCCTCCGCACCAGCTCCTCCTGCCACCTCTCTTGCTGTCTCTGTATCAGAAGCAAGCTTGCGCTTATCAGGTAGTTGTCTACTCGCTTACATCCCTAGTTCAGACTAAGGATGTTAAATTGCAGTTATCTGGCTAATTGTGTAGTCAATAAGGACCACTCTGCAGAGCTGTAGTGGGGATAGCTCCAGGAGCTGGGACTGAGCAGTTCTGGCTCATGCCAGTTCTGGCAGCCACCTGTGCTGCGGTTCTCTTACTATAATTAAAATGCAGAGGTGCAGTGTCATGGACCAGCGTGAGCCGGGACAGCTTGGCCCTGGTTCGTGCTGAGTCCAGCAGCACCTGTTTGTGGTGGCCAACACTATCTGCTGCGAACAGGGGCTGCTCTGGCACCAGTCCCTGATCGCAGCAGCGAGGGCTGGCTGTGGCCAGGGGCTGCTGCCAATGCAGCCCCTGTCCACGACCAGCCAGGGCCACCGTGAACAGTGGCTGCTTGGTGTCAGCAGCCCCTGCCCACAGGGGGGCCCAGCTCCCTACTGGGATCCCTGCAGACAGGAGCTGCTGCCAAAGCAGCTTCTGTCCACGGGAAGCCTCTGGCTGCTGTGGGCAGAGGCTGCTTTGCAGCAGCCTCCGCTATCCCCTGACAACTTGCTAACATCCCTAGTTCAGACCTTAACATAAGTTGTCAATTTCTAATTTATCTTTATATAGGCTTTAATAGTAAACCTGTATCTAATTTAAATAAAAACATATTGATTTTTTTTTAAAGTAATTAACCTTTATCCATCGTGGAATGCAAAGATGTCCACCAGCCACCTGGTCCCCACCCCTCCATCTTGGTGAACAGATGAATCTAGCCCTCTGGATTTTCCTTGTTTGTTTAAATATGGACCCTGTCCTAATAATGCTTCTTATCTGCATTGGCATAAATTGGCAGCACATTTGCTGAAGGCAGTAAAGTTATTTCAGTGGGATTGAATGAAGAATAAAGACTAACACTATAGTAATGAACAGATTAGTATTTTGGATTTTTTTTTTCAAATTTAAAATGACATGAGTGTTCTATCTGGAATGGAAGGAGAAAACCTGCACATGTCATTCTGTACCTGTGTGTATATAGGTAAGGAGCCTGAGAGAAAAGCATACGCTATTTCTTCTTCAGATTTGTTAGAAGCATTTGGTTAATGCAGGATATGTTTCCTTGAATAGTGTAATGTTCATTGTGAATAGTTAATCATATGAGTTGTAACAGCTGCCACTGCTACACCAGGAACAGAGTGCACACAGGAAGTTGGTAAACATAACGTTGCTTGTTGAACTCTAGTGTAGGACAGCCAGTTAGAACAATAATACTCTAGTACACACGACTAGCTCTTAAAGGGAATCACAGCAAATAACAGGAACTGTTAACTATGCTTTCAAACCCTACAATAGACATCAATCAAATGCAGTTTGTGTATTCATGGACGTTAGGTCCATCAATAGCTATTAGCCGGGATGGGTAGGAATGGTGTCCCTAGCTTCTGTTTGTCTGGAAGTGGGAGACAGGGGAGGGATCATGTGAGGATTACCTGTTATGATCTCTCCAGATCTGGGGCATCTGGTATTGGCCACTGTTGGGAGACAGATACTGGCCTAGATGGACCTTTGGTGTGACCCAGTATGTCCGTTCTTATGTGTTTCTGTAATGAAGGCTACTATAGTTTATCTATGCTCATCAATGATTGTTGGAATACAAAGAAATGTCCATCTCTCCTAGTGCATTACAGTCCCATTCATCAAAAAATTTTTGGGCAATCTAAAACCTTTGGGGAAAGATAATTTCAAATAAATAGGAGTATGGGAACCTGACTGGGTTTTAGTTAATGTGATTTAATTGTACTAATTTATTAATGAGCATTGTGATCCTAAGTTTCCATCTCTTTTTTCCTTCAGTTCAGCTGAGCTGTTAAATTTCCTAATGCTTGCGCTTGATGAGGTAGATCTTACCGTTAAGTGTATTCTTTCTCTTAGCTCAGAATACTTATTCTTTTTCAGTGTTTGTCTTGCATGTGACTTGCACTTTGTACATTCTTGGAACTAGTGTCTTGATATTCTTTTATTACATGAAGTGATATAAATTGGAAAGATTGAACAGGGGTAATGACCATGTACTTTGACATGCTGCTGATGTTTTAAACAGCAGAAATGAATAACATGTCTCTGCTGCTACTAAATACGAAAGGAAAAAGCTCTGGAATATATATTTTTTTCTTTTTTAATAATTATTTCAGAACACCACTGGCACTAGTGGCCTGTGATAGCTGTACCCCAGGGGAAGAGGCTTTTCTGAATAGTAAGCCCTACTTTTAAAGACAGTTATGTTTAAATTCTGATCAGAGAGTGGAGTGTTCTTTCAATAAATTAATGTCTTTTTGAAAGAAGCCATTGTCAGTGTTCTCCATCTGCTGCCCACCCACCTGCTGTCTAACTTAACAAAGCCAACCTCACAGGTAATTGTATTACTTGTGAGATCTACAGTCACGCAATGGCTAAATAGTGGCTGTTAGCCACTATGCATGAGGTAGCAAAATGGGAAAGTGAATTGTCCAAGCAGAAACTGTAAGATGTAGTATCTAAAACTGACACAGTGCCTCCAAGAGCAATGATGGAGTCCAAATACGGTAACACCTCAAAATAATCAACCCATCTGAAGCAAACAAGAATTAAGTTTATCCATGGGCCCTATTGTGAGAAGTTGAGCAGTAGCATTGGGAGATGGGTGACTTGGGAAACATGGATTTAAATAAGCTTGGGTGTACAGTTCACTTGTGAGAAGGCTGGCATTGAGAAATGGATGATATGGCAGAAATTCAGCATCCGGAATTAAGGGATATGCCCAGGATGTCTGTATGATGACCAGGTTTAATGTTTCCATAGTTAAATGCCAGCATGTTGTTTAGTGATGAGAGTATAGAAATAAAGGAATTCCACATGCTATACAGATAATTTGCGTTTGACAAGCAATTTGTATTAGCAATCTCAGAACATGGAATTTCTGTAAGATCTTGCATTTAAGGGCTCTCCGAGGTTCTGGCAGGGGCCCTTTTAACATAGCTTTTGGGAGCATAGCTCTTTCAGTCTAGAATGAGGATTTGAGTGGTCTGGTATTTTCTCAGAGAAGAAGACCAATTTGGCTTTTCTGAGGGCCTGCAGACAAATAATTCTATGCCAGGTCATCTTCCCAGATTTTCTTGAGACCTTTAAGAGGTGCTACTTCTTGACTGCCTGCCTAAAACAGAAATCGATCTGACCCAGGACCCACAAGATTGAATTGTAGGTCAGATATTGTATACTCTGAATCTGGGACTTTGTATGGAGGCTAAGAAGGCTAATTGGGTTAAATGAAGGCTTAATGAGAGCTAAGTGAAGCCTTTCTTAATCCAGCTCTCAGATTGGAGATAGCATAGCAGTAGGGAGGGAGAGAGAATCTGTATTTTGCAACATGTTGTAGCAACTAAGTTAAGACTACTTGTTTTAAGTTTGATTGGAGAAAATGAGATTGCCAGCAGAGTCGACTGCCTTGCTGGGCTCTGCTCTGTGCCACAGAAGGGGCGGGACCTCTGGTGGAAGGGACAGGGCTGGGGGCAGCTAGTCCTTAGCATCACCCAGATTGTAGCAGCTCCTACTCCCCCCCCCCCCCCCCAGCCCTTAGTGCTGCTGGGAGTGCCATTTAAAGGGCCCAGGATTCTGGCTGTCACCACTGTAGCAGCAGCTGTGATCAGGAGCTCTGGGACCTTTTAAGTTTCAGGCCCTGGGGCAATTAACCCCTTGTTTCCCCTTCCCCCTGTTAACGGGCCTGGAGACTGCAGTTGGAAGTGTCAGTTTGGGTCCTGAGGAAATAGGGTTTTAAAACTGAAAACAGCATTGCTATCTTCCTGACCAATATCTGTTCTATAAGATCTAGTCTATGTATAATGTCTTCCTCTTGTCTTGACAGCCTTTCCTTTATTTGCTATTTTGTTGCTAACCTGTGTGTGTGTGTGTGTGTTTTTTTTTTTTTTTTTTTTTTTTTTTTTTAAGGTAAGCAGGCGAGGAAGACCCTTAAAGAACAACATGGACCTTGATGTGTTAAATATGTTTGTAATCGCAGGAGGCACTCTGGCTATCCCCATTCTGGCATTTGTAGCATCCTTTCTCCTGTGGCCTTCTGCGTTGATCAAAATCTATTATTGGTAAGTTTAAAGTATAAGAATTTTAGCACAGAGTGGTTATTTTTGATTCACACGGTAACTTAGATTTAAAATGTTGTGGTTGCCAGACGGTGTTCAATATGGCCCACTTATCTTAAAGATGTGTTCCCCATTGATCATCTTATGGTTTGTAATTCTTATTCTTAACTCGGATTCATAAAGTAGTGCCTGGTGCGTCAGGCTTGGGTTGAGGGCCCTGTTGTGATGGGTGGTGTTCACGTGCATAGGAAGGAACAACGCTTGCCCCAAAGTGTTTACATTCTAGCTATACAATGCAGATAAAAGGTGGGAGAAAGGAAGTATTATTTATCCTGCTTTTCCAGGCAGGATCCTGGGGAACAGAGGGATTGAGCAACCTGCCCAGGGTCACATACGAGTGCAGGTTGGACCTCCTACTCCGGCATCGTGGGGACCTGACCTGTCCTGAACAAGAGAATTTGCCAGACCTGGGGAGGTCTCATGCCACTGACCCCCAAGACTATCACCCACTGCTGGCAGGCTGTGCCAGGAGGCAACCCTTCCTCACCTTCCCACCCCCCCACCTGGTTGGGCTGCTTGCTGGATCCCTGGGTGGCACAGGCCCTGGCTCCTGCTGCAGGGCTCTGGTCCTGCACAGCCAAGGGCAGCCATGGGGCTGGAGCTCCTGCCCTGTACAGCCTCAGCCCTGGCACTGCATGGCTGGAGGAAGCCGTGGGGCTCCGATCGCAGCCCTGCTTAGCTTTACCCCTGGCCCTGCACAAACTGGGGAAGCTGCGGGGCTCTGACGCTGGGCCCATGCACTCTCAGCACTGGCCCCGCGTAGCCAAGGGAAGCCACAGGAAGCTACATGGCTCTGACCCTGGCCCTGCACAGCCCCAACCCAGCCCCATGCTGCCAGGGCAAGCTGTGGGTTCTGGCCCTGTGCTCTTGGAGGTTGTTGCGGCTTTACCCCATACTGCCATGGGGCTCCAGCCTCAGCTTCACACTCCCGTGGGCTGCTGGAGGCTGCTGCAGGATTCTGGCCCCAATCCTGTGCTGTCCCCCGCTGACCATGATGCCCATCCCAGCTGGCGCTCCTGCCCTTAGGCTCCCCGGGACTCTGGTCCAGGAGCTTCCATGGTCTTGCTGGACCAGGGATGTTGCCAGACCAGAGTGTGCTGGTTTTTGGAGGTACAACCTGTAGTGATGTTGGAACAGTTTTTTTTACAGTGTGGGTGCTGAGAGCCATTTAAGAAAACTGGATTTAATGGAAACCACTTCAAACTTGGGGGTCCTGCTGCACATCCAGTCCCCCTTTCCCCCCATACAAGATCACTGACAAAGCCAGGTACTGACCCCAGGTCAGTGTTATGTTCTTTTCTAGCCTATAGAAATGACTATCAGCAGAGTCCAGCACTAGTAGATTTTAGGAGACAGGATTGCGTAGTGACAAGGAATGTTCTGAAAACTTCCCAAAATCTCAGTCAGCTATTCTTGATACCGAGGTATGCTGGCACCTGGGGGAAATATTCTTAGAGACAGTAATACGGAGTTTAGCTATTATGCAATTTGTATTGCTCTTTAAGAACATCACTTTAAATCACAGCCTGAAGGAATGTTACCATTCCTTATCACACTCTCCCATATGAGGCTTTTTGGGTTTTGTCTTTGTCGCAGGTTGCCAGGCAGAGTGTGATTATATGGGTTGCTTTCATTTGGGAGGGAGGGCTTGCCCATGAGAAATGGTGTCCTTTGTACTTTTCACAGTACAGGAAAACAGACTGGGGACAAAAGTCTTGTTAGACACCTTCCTCAATCAGAAAGGCTATTTGGATCTTGTGGGCAGGAGTGATTGTCACAGTGAGACCAGAATGAAGCAGAGCAGAGATGCAAGACAAGGTGTGGGAAATAATTAAAAGCAAGAGAGCAATTGGTAAAGTCTTCATGATTCCACTGTGAACTGGGACAGGGCAATCTTCCAAGCAAGTGGAAACATGGTAATTTCCTGCTCAGAAAAAAATAGAAATGTTATGCTCAGAAGTAGTAGAAAACCCCCATACAGAAGTATTCTGCATTGGTAATGCAGTTGTCAAGAGTCCGTGCAGCAACTCTTGACCGCTCATGACAAGCTGCATTTCTGTGAGTTATCATCTCCTGTGCAAAGGCGACTATGATAATGGGCTCTCACTGAGAGAAATAATAATGGCTGAGTTAGTACCCCAGGACAGCTGAATTGCAAATTGCCACTGTACTTACAGGAGCCTCGCCAGTCTTATTTCACTATGGCTTGGCTGTTCAGAACAAACACAAGATACCTTCACGTGGTTACTAGCATGTGATGTGGCCTGTCAGTTTCTTGAATATGGATGTTAATCTGAGTGTTCTTGTTAGTATCAGGTTATGCCAAGCTTCTCTGAAACCACATCTTTCTTCGTAATTAAGAATATCATTTGAAATGTGAAAACTGTTACAGAAAGATGGTTCCCAGTCTCTTTTTTTTGCACTGAGGTGCTGATGAGAAATTGTATAATCTTCCTCATTAGCCAATTGTATCCCATCCTTTCCAATAACTGAAGAGAGCTAGACTAGTTCCTTAGTCTTCATGGAAATGATTATTTCAATCTCTCTTTTTATTTCAGCTGAGGGCTTAGTCAGAAATATTCCTTTAACAATGTCTTATGACATTCCAGCTGTCTTGCTGTACCTGATGTACAGTTAATAGTATGAGTTGTTTACATTTTGTCACTCATCAATTCCTCTCTAGTACTGGGTATCTTAAAATCAAACTGATCTTCCAAAGCAATTTCTGACCATAGTTCAATTTTGTAAGCCCACCTCTAGTCACTCAGACAAAGACAGCAGCATCCATCTCTCTCTTTTTTTTTTTAACAGACAGATATGGTGTAGATCTAACTCAGATTTACTCTAATTAATCTCCTAAACTATATATTTAGACAACTGAAGGTTAAAACTGGAAGGATGTGATCAAACCCAAGAACATCAATAACTAAATTTGTGAGAGGAAGAATTCCTTCCCTTCAAGAATCACATCAGAAACTGTGAGGCAGGATGATGTTTCTAAAAATTGAATGCAGAGATGGCTAAAAAAATATCACCAGTTCTTTGCTATGGAAATGTAAGTCCAGGTTCTGGGACATCTGCGTCCTCTGGGTTGTATAAATCCAGTTGGTGAAAGGGCATTAACCAATTTTCACTTCCTTGTAGATGTTGCTGCTTTTTTAAAAAAAATAAACAGTAATTTGTTTATGGATGCACATTCCCAAGACACAGAGAATAATGGCCCATCATCAGTAGAATTATCAGCAGCCATTGCTGTAACAAAGATCGCATAGATTTTGGGGCAGAGTTGCTTTTTCACTCACATGCTTAGATTGGAGAACACATTGCCACAGAATGTCTTTGAGGTCAAGAATTTAGCACAATTCAAAGAGGGATTGGATGATATGGATAACAATGTAGCCACAGTTGGTAACAAAGAGGAGTTTGGGAAAAGATTTCAGGGTTTAAACTGATCTCTCAACTAGTTGGGGTTAGAACGAGGCCTTCATGGGCAGGCAGATTACCCCAACTCTGCCTATTCTGGGCTTTCTTGTACCTTCTGCAAAAGCATTTGGTCAGGAGTGCTGCAAGAATTTGTACAATGGGTGTGCTGAAAGCCATTGAATCAAACAATAAACCCCTCTATTTAATGAAAACCACTTCAAATAGGGCACTGGACTGGACGAACCTTGGGGCTGATCCAGAATGGCAGTTCCTATGTTCTTGTAAATATTTTATCAGTGGAGAGATAGGTAAGAGTTTCAGAGTAGAGGAGATAAAAATGCTGACGCCAGAGTGCTCTGAAGAGCCAAGCTGAGGAAGAGAGGTAAGAACCAGCTATGTTTAAAAAAATTGTTAGGGAATGAGGGGAAAATTCATGTTGAGGAATGGCACGGCTGCATTAGCAGAGTGGAGGACAGGATGAGAGGATTTGTTCAAAGAGATCAATATCTGTTTCTTTTTTTCTAAGCTCATCTTTGAGTCTACATCTGTAGTAGTTGGATCTATAATGCCCGGACCTAAGTAAGAATTCTGTAGATGACTTTTGTACATCTTGTTGCAGAATATCCAGCAGTTCCATAGAACTCTCTCTTTTTTTTTGTTTTTTTGTTCTTGCTTCCTGTGAATCTGGTTTCTTCTGGATTTTTATTGTTTTATTTGTTTGTTGTATTTCATTAAAAATTGTTTTTTGTTCTCAAATCATATTCTCTTTGGGCACCTGTAGGAGGGAACAAAGGGGAAATATTGTGGCTGTTTCCACTTCTCACGGTAGAGTGAGCTTCTGAGAGAGGCTGAAATCCCAAACTTGACAGGGATAACCGGTAACAGCATGTCACATTTCTGGTCATCCACACAATTTAAAACCTGTGCCCTTCGTTCCCCCATTCTCTCTCCCCTCTCCTGTTTATTGTTCTTATGGGTTGCACTAGGTCTGCTTAGTGATGGAGGCAAGGGTCTTAGTTTGTAGTTTGAGTGCTACATAATGTCTTTTGCCTTTTCACCTGCTTTTGGTGTGTCTCTCCATCAGGGCTTGAGGTCTGAGACTGCCCTACTGCCATCTGGCAGTGGATCGCCCCTCCTTTGCTTCGTGTGCTAATCTGTTTAGCTGTCATTCCTGCCGCCACTAATAGAGTTGACACCTTGTGAGGGATCAGTTCAGCTTTGGACAGATTATTTTGTCTTTTGCTGAATTGATCCATCAGGATCAGTTGCTAAAAATGTTAATATCTTGTCTAGTGATGGTTTACACGGGAGCCCCTGAGGCAAACTTTAATACACTTATTCATTCAGAGTGAAATTCACCTCTGTGTTAGGACTGGCACAAGGTCTAGGCACCACATAAACCCAATTTGAGGGTTTACTCAGGGCCGGATTAAGACTTTGAGGCCCTAAGCACTGAAAAGATTATGGTGCCCCTCCCTCCATATGTAATTCAAAATAAAAACAATACTATACCATAAAATCTTGTGTGTGTGTGTGTGTGTGTGTGTGTGTGTGTCCCTGCTTTGCTGGTGCCCTAAGCATGTGCTTAGTCTGCCTATTGGGTAATCCAGCCTGGGGTTTACTGTAAATAAGTATTGAGACACTCCATAAGCTTTTTGCTGTGTCTCACAATGGCAACACAATCCAGTCTTAGTGATGTCATAGTTGCTTCTTATATGAACTGATACTACACAAGCAGTATTTGTCAATATTCTGGTCTGATATAGAGGAAGCAGCGTGGGCCTGAGGCTGGGGGAGCACAGGAAGTCTCTGGCTCCTTGCCTTGCCCTGCAAGGGGTGTTGAGCTTAGTCAACCACCAGGTACTCAGGTGGCTGTGAGGAGACTTTGTGCACTTCCCCTATCCCCAGGCCCTGATTGGCTTGAGGATGGGGAAGCGGCAGGGCATCTGCGGTCTGGCTCAACCCACTTGTCAGGCTGGATCTGCCCTTTACAGCTTCCTTTAGGGAACTCCTCCATTTTTGAGTCTCCCTGATCCATTAAGAATCCATGTGCAGCTCTGTGCTCATAGCTGGCCAAACCAGGAGCACCTATTCTAACCCAAGATTCTGGGCCAGCTTCATTGGAAGAGATCAGCCACCCCGGGGCAGCAGCCGAATTGTTAAACTTTGATAAAAGTTGCTAGCTGTCCTGCTCTGTTCAAGTTCTCAGCACTCATCAGTGTGGTATCTGACTGCCTGTTGCCCCTAAGGGTTGGATCTGCCACAGTGCATAGGGCATACACAAGCCCTACACAACACTGGAGCTTCACTTTCCATGTATGTGGTGTATCAATCTTCTGTGGGGGTTGAGCTCTCTGTGGCATGTCTCATTGAACTTCAGTGAGTCAGTGTAACTACTGCTGACAGTCTATCTCCATGTGCTTTTCTAATATAAACTGAACCTCGGGATTCCTCTCTTGAGGAAGAAGGAATTTTGTGTCCATATTAAAATTGAGTAAACTTGAGGTTAAAGTTCAGCACGTGCTCTGAGGCATCCTCAGCATCTAGTGATTTCACTAGGGATTGGTGTTGCTGACCGTTTGCAAGAGATGCTCGGTACTTCTTAGACCTTAATGCCTAGATCTGCAAAGGTTCCAAACGTCCATTGAATTTCGTAGGAGTTAAGTCTATTGAGGATCTGGGTATTAAGTGACTTGTCTGTGTTCTCATAGCAAGTCAGAGCCCAGAATGTAACCCACGAGTCCTGTCTGCCTGTGTGCTATTAGATCATGCTCCACTGTCATGTTTTGCTTATTTCTTTGTCTTTAGGTACTGGCGTCGAGCACTAGGCATGCAGATTCGGTATGCTAACTATGACGATTACCGGTTCTGTTTTTCCTATCGAGGAAGACCTGGATTCAGACCATCCATACTGATGTTGCATGGATTTTCAGCCCACAAAGATATGTGGTTGTCTGTGGTCAAGGTATGTTTCCATTTTTCTAGCAATAAATCAACACCACTTTAGCAAGAGAATGTTTTTACTTTCAGGGCTGTTGGTGTGGTGAAGGAGGGGTAGCACAACCAGAAACTTAGCTTTACAGGTCCCAGCTCTGACAGTTATTTAGAAAACTAGAAATATCCTCAGCTACTGTACACATTGATCATCTGGTGCATTCCACCCCTTTTTGTCATTCAAATTTTAGAGGATTTATGCTTCCAGACTTAATAATGTCATAGATTTGTTCCACACTACAAAGTTAGGTTGATGTCAGCTGCCTAACATCAATGTACATGCTACCGCCTTGCTCTCACCGATGTAAGTGCCTTACTACCTCAACACAGTAAGTTCACCTCCCCGAGAGGTGTGAGTCGGGTGATGCGGTGTCCATGTAGATGCTGCGATACTTACTTTAGCTGTTGGCTGGTGGTATTGTCAATTTCACTGCTCCTGCAAGGAACCCTGGGTAGTGGTAGGCTCCTGCCTGCCTCTCACCCCAGCCCTCTGCTCAGGAAGGAACCTCCCCTATGGGGAGGTGAGAAGCCAATAGCTCTGGTGGTAGCTGGGCTCCCAGTGAGGAGCTGTGTGGCTATGAGAGCCCTGCTCTCTCGGCTTCCCATCCTGCTCTTCTTGAGTCAGTGGGAAGCACCCTTCCTGAGGACGTGCTCCAGCAGCAGAAGGAAGGTAGTGTGGTCATTGGCCACCACAGTAATTGCTGCAATGGCTGTAAGACGACCTAACCCCAGTTGACTCAAGTTTGCCACGTAGACATGCTTATCAAATTCAAGATCAGAAGGGATCACCAGGTCATCCAGTCTGTCCCCCTGTATATGACAGGCTCTTAAATTATACTTAATAGGATGGAGTCTCTTCTTAATAGCTGGAATCAGGTGAATAATAACAATACTAGGTCATTTCTGGTATTTAATATATTGGGCTAGATTCACGCTCTAGTCTGTGCCAGTATCTAGGCAGAATCCCTGTGGAAGGCCCTTAAAACCCAAAATTTGCTGAGGGAGAGAACGGTTGTAGTCTAAGAAAAGAGGCATCATCTCCATGACACCAGCGATGTTCTTAGGGGCGTTTTCCCCTCCTAAAAGTGGGTGTTACTGGTCAGAATGGCAGTGTGGCTAGGAGAATTCTGAGAGATGGGGTTGGCCTTACCATGAGGCAAACTGACGTGGCCGCCTCAGGTGCCAGTCTGGGGGGAGGAGGCACCACTAGGACCCAGAGTGTAGAAAATTGTTTCTGTTGCTGGTGCATATGTATTCTCTCTGCTCTGAAAGTTAAGTGTTACTTAAAATTTTTGAACAGGGCATTTTAAGTTGTTAGTTCTCCTTTTTTGGGGTCATGGGCGGCAGGTTTCTATAATTTTTGGTGGTGCCCATTAGCCACGCCCCCTGGCCTCGTTAGCCGCACCCCCTCTCTCCCTCCCATTAGCCATGCTTCTGGAGGTAACACGCTCGGGGCAAGATGGACACATGACCAGAAGTAAAAGGTGTCATGTCACCCCTCTCGAAGGGCTTTTCCCCACCAAATCCCCCACATGCAACTATCCTGCAGTTGCATTAACCCCATGTGTGTCTCATTAACTCTTGTGGCTTCTTGTGCAAGTACTGCCGTTCTTGTGCAAGAACCCACAGAGCATCCACACTGCCTGCCTGCTCTTGCGCAAGGAAATTTACAGTACAGCGTGGTAAGAGAGGGCGTCTTGCGCAAGAGCTCTGCTCTTTTCTAACAGGTGTAAGCTCTCTTGTGCAAGAGGGCAGTGTGGATGCTTGGCAGGGATTTCTTGCACAAGAAACCCCTTTGGCTAAAATGGACATCGGAGCTTTCTTGGGCAAGAGAGCATCCACGCTGCCATGGATGCTCTTATGCAAAAGCACAGCTCGCACATGGCAGTGTGGATGTGTTCTTGCGCAAGAAACAGCTGGTGTAGACATAGCCTAAGAGTTTCCTCCCATGAGTAGAATGAATTTTGTGTTGTGCACCAGTACTGAATTCATGTGGCTTGTTTGGATGTGCCACTGTGGCACCCAAGTTATTAATAAATATTTTTAAACCTCTACCTTTTCTCTCTGCTGCCATGTCTCCTCCCCTTGTTCCATCAGCTCCCTTGGTTCCTGCTGCCCCCCCCCCCCAACCCCTCACCGTCCTCTGCTGTCCTGACTCCTGCCCTTCTCACTGCCCTCAGCCCTCCTGAGACCTGCCCCCTCCACCAGCCCTTCTCTGCCCCCTGTGCCCACTCCTCCCGTAGCCCCACTCTGATCATGTGAGCTACCCCTCCTCATCCCCTCTCCTAACACCTCCCTCTACACACCTGCCCTGCCTCTCTCCTCTGGTGCTGGTCCCTCCCCTGCAGGTGTCTGCCCTTCTCCTTCACCCCCCCGAATCCCCTGGCACCTGCACCTTCCCTTAGCCCTGCACCCTCCTGGTGCTTCCCCCTTCCCTCACTGCCCCTGCCCCCTTTGTCCTCTTTTTTCCCTGATGCCCACCCCCTCACCACTCTCTGCCCCCCCGGACCCCTCATGCCCCTGTGCCCTCACACATGACTTGCTTCATACCTGCCTTCCTTATGCCCACTCCCTCTTTCAAACCTTCTCCTAGCACTTTCCCCTCCCCCCTGTAGTCCCCAATGCCCTTCCCCTCTCCTCTCTCAGCATCTCCCTGCCCCCCTCCCACTGACACCTCCTCTCCTGCGCTTTTCCTCATTGTCTGTACTTGGCCCCTGGCATTTGTCTCTCCTGCACCCCTGTCTCTTGGTGCCTTCCCCTTTCTTCTCCTGACCTGCCCCCTTCCCTTCATCACAAGCCCCTTCCTCTCCCACTCCTTCCCCCTATTTTTCCCCTCCCCTACCTTCTGCCTTCCAGTTTGCGGGGTAGCGGGGCTGGAGTCTGCGATCAGGCCCTGCCACCCCGCTGTCCATTGAGGGGACATAGGCTGCTCTGGTGTTCACTGCCTGTTCCTTCTGGGGCTGCAGAGTCTGGGCGTCCGCCCCGTTAGGTTGCCTGCCGGGTTCCAGCTGCCGCAGGAGGGTGGGCACCTCCCTGAGCTCACCCCACAGGCCCGGGTGGACTCCCTCCCCGTTGTCTGCCACACCGCCAGCATTTAAAATACTCGGCGTGTGGTGTGAGCATGCGCTGCAGAGGTGCGGGGGCGGGGCTGGCCCGCCACGCCCACTCGCTGCAGTGTCCGGCCAGGGGCGAGGCCTCCAAATCCCATCACCCCTGTCTGGCGCAGTGTGCGCATGCGCCGCAAGGGCATGGGGGCAGGGCTAGCCTGCCGCGGCAGCTTGCTGTGGCGTGACCGGAGGCGGAGCCCCTGCACTCCATCACACTGGGGCTGCGGGTGCCCCGTTACAAGTCCTCTTCTCCTCTGGGGACGCTCTGGGGCCGGGGGAGGAGCAATATTCAGAGCCAGGGAGAGACCCAGCTCCAAATATTGGTGGAACAGGGCCCCCGGCTCTGAATATTGCTGGAACCTGGGCACCACAAGCCCATATAACTCGCTGCCCATGATTGGGGTAGGTAGCAGAGCAGTACCATGAGAGGAGTAGAACAGGAAGAAGGCAGAATTGAGACCTTTCAAAGTTTTGGCCCAAGTGAAGGGGAAAGGGGGCGCCATTTGAGCTCTCCGCCTCAGGTGCCAAAATGTCGTGGGCCGGCCTGCTGAAAGGAACTTATTTCACACTTCCCCACAGTAATTCCCCGCTGCAGACCTATGATGCCAGCAGGAGGAAGTCAAGTTGCTTTCTCTGTAAGTATCGACTTCCCCTCTAGCCAGGGGAAAGGGTGTAGTCAGGTGCCGAGAGTGCTCTACCAGCAATATCTCTGCGAGAAAGGAGAAGCCACCTGTGCTCTGCTGGAAACCATCTCTGTGCGGTGGCAAGGCTGTGCTGTGGGAGAGATGCTTTGCGTGTAGGAAATCTAGCCCTGGTATTTAACCACTTCTCATACTGGGCAGACGCATACCAAACATTCATAAATAACACAGTCTTTCTCTTCCCCTTTCTCAGCACCACCCCTTCTCTTTCTCTTGGATTCCATTTTTAAACCATAAAACAACTTTAAGTTTCTCAAAAGACAATACCAGCTCACAGTGAACTGATGTACTATGGGACAGCCTAGGGATGTTAAATGGCATTTCATCAGCTAAGTGACTAGTCGATGGAATTTCCATTGACTAGTCAATTAGTTGATGGCGGGGGTGGGGAGAGAGAAATTGCAGAGCTGCAGCAGGGTTAGTGCCCAGGCTCTTAATACATTTAAAAGGCTAAAGCACAGCGGGAGGACCAGGTGTGAACTGGGACAGCTGATTCCCAGCTCCCGTGTGGTCCCCTGCTACGCCTCTGCCCTTCTGCGGAGATGGTGCTGGGAGGGGGAACCCATTTTTAAACCAGCAGCCCCCATCACCAGCTCCGGCTCTCTTCCCCTTGCTGCCTGTCTCTGATAGAGGCAGCAAGGAGGGGTGGGGGAGCGACTAGTCAAGTCGCTAGTTGACGAGTCACTTACATCCCTAGTACAGCCATGCATTATGTTGTGCTAATCAGCACATTTTATAGAGATTCTAATAGAAAATAAATTTTTTCTGTAATTACCATTTTCCTTCATTATTTGTTTTCATAGCATCCCTTCTCAAGGCTAACTGCCCAGTGCTTTGCTTCCGCAGTTCCTCCCGAAGAACCTGCACTTGGTTTGTGTTGACATGCCTGGTCACGAGGGCACTACCCGATCATCATTAGATGACTACTCCATCAATGGGCAAGTTAAAAGAATACATCAGGTGATGGCCTCAGATATATTTTATACCCGTTCTTCATGTCTACCTTCCTGGGTAATCAGGGTATATGGATTTGATTTGTCTTTGAAGTGATGGGAAACCCAGGATTTCTTCTCTCTAGAGGATTGAAGGTGAAACACATGGGAAGTTAGATTGTGCTCTTGGCTTCAGCCCTGTGTAGATGGCAGCCTGTGAGTGTACAGCTCAGAAAAACCCCCATGAAGTCATTTCCCTGCTCTCCTCTTGTTGCAGGGGAAATCATCTACTCCTGGCCTGTAGCAAGTGTGGTTTACTTCTCCTTTCTGTCCCCTCCTGCAGCTCAGTTGTGTATTCCTTTGGCTCATTAAATGGGCCCATCTTGTCTTTGCTCCTTGGCTCTCTTTCATGTGCTAAGCTGCAACCATCCTAGAAAAGGAACTTTGCAGAGGGAGCATGTCCCTCTGTTCCTTTAAGGACTAATCTCCTGCCGTGTGATTGATTAGCCCGAATAGTCTTATTATTGCTTTAGGCACGTTTGAATACGTGCAAATTACAGCTAGGACCCTGTGTCCCAGAATCAAACGCATTCTTAAAACTACAGCTCACAGGCGCTTCTTATGATGGGAGAGCTTTTTAGTACTTTGCTGCCCAGATTATCAAATGTGTAAATTTTCCTTTTAGCATAATGGCTGAGCCACACAGAGTCATAATTAAAGGGCAAAAGACAAAATGCCCATGGGGAAGGGTGGGAGTGGCGATGTGAGGGCACAGCAGGGGTATTTTCTCCAATCATATACGCTGACTTTATTTCAGTTCCTTTCCACCCACACATCTGTTCAAGTGCCAGCAGTGAAAATGGGCAGGGATCCAGGATCACCACCTACATGTTCACCCTTCTGTCCCCTGGTCACTCATGCACCGCTCTGTCAGATTAAGCCCTGCTGACATGGTATTGAATCCTCATTTCAGTAAAAGCTGACAAGCACCTCTGTCTATTTCCTTTGAAATCATCAGCAGATGCTGTACCTGTGAGGGTGTTGCTTTTTACTTCACATGTGATTTAAGTATTTAATATTTTCTGGGCCAGAGTCTTATTTATGTTAACACCTCTGCACGGCCAGAGTGTGTACAGGAATCTACATGTAAATGAGCATCAGGCCTCAACAGAGAACGTTAAATCTCTCCTAAGCTGAGGTCTGCAGTCAGAGCTCTTAAAACAGAGAGGCGGTTGGCAAGATGTTACAGAAATAAACAGCAGGTGGGGACCACATGTTTTATTGTTTAGAAGTCTGCATTTCCCCCTTCTTCCTTTATTGGTATTATCAAGATGGGTGGGGCTGGGATGTAGGAGAGAAGAGGAACAAGACCAAGCTGGAAGGTGGGAGGAGGTGAAAAATGTTTTTTATAGTATGGATCAGACTGCAATTTATTTCCCTCTTTATGTTAAACAGAGAGAAGTAGATGAGGCTGGCTGGTTCAAAGGCTTGGTAATAGCCTATAGAGCGTTTAAGCCTTAGACGGACGGCCCAAGTGGCCTGAGTCAGTAGAGACTAAAAGTTCCATCAGTGTTTATTTGATAACCTTTTAGGTTGTGCTTTTGGTTATCTGTCAAGCAGCAGCCAGACCTGTGAAACAATAAAAATAACAGGAGAGGAGAGTGGTGTTCTTAGTGCCATTCCAGTGGGCAGGTATCCTGTCATACAAACTGCCTCCATACTTATTGCTAATTTGACAGTCTCAGCAGTGGCGAAAAACTAAAAGGTCATGGAACCCAAACTACTCTTGTAGCAAGTATTCTTGTTGCTCTCAAGCTTTTTCCTCCTGCTCAGGGACAAGGCATTTTGCTGGAACAAGGTGGGGAAACTTCCCCTGCTGTGTGGATGGTGACTTCCGCCCTCAGCACTGTAAATATTTTCCCTTTTATTTAAAGGGAAGGCATGGGTGGTCCTAAGATTCTGTGGATTCCCCCATACTGCTCTAGCTTTGCTTTTAGAACTTACTGCAATGCTGTCAGGTCTCATGATTGCTGTCTTCCTTAGTAGCTTTGTAGCTTATTTTTTTCTAACGACTGATTGTAACTGTGTAATTGCTCCCTGTGGCCTCATTGCCCTTTCCGTTTCAGTTTGTTGAATGTATCAAGCTGAACAGAAAACCCTTTCACCTGATCGGCACCTCAATGGGTGGAAATGTTGCAGGAGTTTATGCTGCTCGGTATCCAGCAGAGATTTGCAGCCTGTCTCTTGTATGCCCTGCAGGTGAGTGGCACAATATAAACGGAGAATGAAAGTAGCTAGGTATTTAGTCTGCATCAAAGGATTAGTTTAGGGAACCACAGGTAGTACTGAATCCAATGTAAACCTTGTGACTTAGATGGTGGGAAGAAATACTTGGCACCAACTGAGATTTTAGAATCCAGTTTAGATTTATTTATACGCCTTAAGCAGTGTTTCCTCTAATCTTTTCCATCCACATGCGGATTTTTTTCCATCCAAGTCCCAAATAAATGTTTGTGCACTAAGGCATGTGCAAATGTGTACACCAGTAGAAACAAAAAGCCTAGCTAAGCACTCTGGACAGTACTTGAATCTCTCCTGTGCAGCTGCACAAGCGTGCAACTTACAGGGAACCGTAGCCACAAGACTAATTCATATTCTGACAGGACAATACATGTATTCCTGGAACACAGCACACATAAAGGGTGAAATAATAAATGCTGTGAAAGCTGAATTCCAATGTCTGTTCCAAGCCCCCATTTTCCCAGCTTTCTCAAACAAACCCCTACATAGGCTGAAATGTTCCATGCTTAATCAGTTACTGATTATGTTACGTTTCACTGCTTAATCAGGATCGTGCAGGGAAGGAGCCTCTCTGGCCTGTCTGGGCAGCAGTGGTCCTCTGCCTGCAGAGTGGTGCAGTGGGCCTGGTTAGGCTGGAGGAACCCAGCGCCGCACTGCGAGGAGGCTGCTTTGGCCAGCCTGAGCCTGCTGCAGATGGGGGGCTGCTTGAGCTGGGCCTGGCCTGCTGCATCATACTGCAGGCAGAGCGTTACTCCAGCCAGGCTGGGTCTGCCACTCTGTGGGAAGGGAGTTGCTCCAGTTGGGCTGGGCCCACCATGCCACACTGTGTGTGAGGAGCTGCCTCAACCCAGTCAGGCTGTAGCACTCCCACCCCTGGCTTGGTGGGCCTGGCTGGACTGGAGCAGAGAGTCTTTCTGGGCCGCCAGTTAACAGGTTACCAGTAAGCATCACTCAGTTTTTAAAACCCGGCTGGGCCACTAGTTAACTGGTTACATCCCTCGATGTGCCCTAAAGGTGACTTTTTTTGTTAATGATGTGTGCAGAAAACTGTGTGGTTGCATAGCTCAATATTAGCTGAAGCTGGGGAAGGGAAAGACCATCTATGCTTTTGAAAAAGATTGGTTCTGAATTGATTTGAGCTGCAAACATGTAAAATGGAATATTCATACACTGACATCATGGAGGAAGAATCTAGTCACAAAGAGAAATGCCTAATTCGTCCTGACCTCCACAATGCCCAGTTCAGAGAAAGACAACACACGTCAGCACCTTTGCTTTTAGCTGCCTTTGAGCTTGTACTATACCAAAGTGGAGGTTTTCTGAGATCTCTGTACAGGGAACAGCTTTGCCATCTCTTGCCGTCCCTCCCCTCCATCAGTGGAAGTGTAGCTTGGAGGAGGGACTGGGAATGTGGAGGAGTATTTGCAGGCCACTGACAGAGTTGCTGTTTCCCCACTGGCTTTTACAGATCAAAGGGTTGTGCTCTCTCAGAGTGGCCTATATTAGAAACGTTTAAATTGTAACACCTTTCAGTAGTCTAATATTAGCTGTTGGGTAGCTAGGCAGAGTCTGCCTCAACCTTTACGCTCAGTGTGATGTTTCTAAGGGAGCGAGCAAGAGAGCACAAAGCCGTATGTCTTGGACAGGAGCAGTTGAGTTTAATAGAAATGGGGGTCAAGAGAGTTGATCTGAACTACCTTCATGAGTGTCTGTTTTAAACAGCAGAAGGATTTAGCTGGGTAGTCTCATCACTACAGATCCGATTCTTGCTCACAGTAAGGGCTCTCTGCAGTATTCTGGTACCGGAAGATGTCTTGGAAGTGGGTGTAAATTACATTGGCCCTGCTTTAAGATACCTTTTATGCTGTGAGAATGCTGTAGAGAGGCCTTGCTGTAAGTGAGAATTGGGTCCGTCCAGTCATCTGAAGAAGTGGGTTGTGTCCACGAAAGCTCATGATGCCATTTGCGTGCTTTGTTAGTCTTTAAGGTGCTGCAAGACTATTCATTGTTTAAGTTTTCCTAAAAGGGAAGACTGCTTAATTGATCCTGCCCAAATCTGTCACCAAGTCCCCCTTGCTGTCTCCAGCTATTTAGAGACTGTTACAACAAGGGAAGTTACTCAATAAATGTGAATTTTGAAATACCTGGTTATGCAGAAACAAAATACAGGACTATGTAGCACTTTAAAGACTAACAAGATGGTTTATTAGGTGATGAGCTTTCGTGGGCCAGACCCACTTCCAGACCCACTTTCGTGGCCCACGAAAGCTCATCACCTAATAAACCATCTTGTTAGTCTTTAAAGTGCTACATAGTCCTGTATTTTGTTTCAGCTACACCAGACTAACACGGCTACATTTCTATTGGTTATGCAGAATTTTACATTTCATCAGCTTACTCTCTTGTCTTGATACCTGGCCAGACTATTATGTACAAGCTTATGTAAGTGCTGTAATGTAATGGTGTTGGCACAGTGTTATCTGCGTGGAGGAAAAGCTTTGGTTTGCCCCTGTTGTCATAGCTGCTGCTGCTGCTGCTGTTTATCCAGTAAACTAACGATTCCAAGGCAAGAAATAGAGGCAAAGTGGAATGTTACCTAGTTACCGCCTGAGCTGCTCTGCACAAAGAAAGTGATGTGAATAACTGTGTGTGTGTGTGTGTCAGTCAGTCAGTCAGTCAGGCAGTGGTTTTCAACTAGGGTACATGGTATGCAGAGGTCTTCCAGGGGGTACATCAACTCATCTGGATATTTGACTACTTTTACAATAGTCTGCATGGAAAAGCCCAATCGAAGTCAATACAAACTAAAATTTTTTCCGGATGATGACTTGTTTATACTGCTCTATATACCAAGGGTGGCCAAACTGTGGCCTGAGAGCCACATGTGGCTCTTTTACCATTAAAGTGTGGTTTGCAAGCTCCCTGCCCCCCAGTCTACCAGACTGAGAGGGATGGGGAGGAAGCTCGGGAACTCTACTTTGCAGTGAGGTGGTGGGGCAGGAGTTTCTGTCCTGCAATGAGGAGGGTCTTGGGGCTTCACCTGCTGGAGCTCAGGGCTTTAGCAGAAGCGGGGCTGAAGCCCCGAGACTCAGCATTTGGTAGGCATGCTCCAGCTCTCTAATGTTTGAAGATTATCTCGTGCAGCTCAGAGGGCCAGTAAGTTTGGCCACCACTGCAGTAGACTATACACTGAAAAGTAAGTAGAGTGTTAATATTCTAATTGATTTATTTTACAATTCTGTGGTAAAAGGAAGTCATATTTCAGTAGTGTACAGTGAAATGCCAGTATTTTATGTCTGATTATGTGAGCAAGCAGTTTTAAAATGAGGTAAAACTTGAGGGTGTGCGAGGTAAGCCAGACCCCTGAAAGGCTGAGACTTGTGTGGAATCTGTATCTGCAAAAATGAGCTGTTGCTATGTGCATCCCTATTAGGGATGTAAAATTCCGTTTAATTGGCTAACCAGTGAAATGTATTGTGTAACCAGTTAACCGATTAAAGGGGGCAGAGTGGAGGGCTGGAGTGCCCTCTTTCCCACCACAAGCAGGGGCTGCTCCAGCCCAGCCAGAGCAGCCTCTGTTTGCAGTGGACCCCCTACGGGGCTGGAATATCCTCCTGCCTGTGGGCTGGCAGGGAACTGCTTCAAGCCCCCTACCTGTTACCCTTAACTGGTAATCCTCACCCATTAAAGGTGAAGGTTTTTGGTTAACTGCTCAAATCTTCCCTAATCCACATCCGCGGGTGCGTATACCAGCAGATATAAAGTGGATATCGTGTATTTGCAGGGCTGTACTGAAAGGGATTCAGTAGTTTGGAAAGGTTGAAAGCCACTGAAGTAGAAGAGGCCTTGGTTAAATCTTCTCATATAATAGTTAGGATCTGTGTTGATATTAGTGAAGAGCAGTGGTCCCCAACCTTTTCAGGTTGTCGGGCGCCAGGGGGCGTGGCCGTTCGCCCGCCGGGCACCAGGGGGCGGGGACACTTGCCCGCCCGGGGGCGGCCTCCCCCAGCCACATGCCCGGGGGCGGCCTCCCCCAGCCACATGCCCGGGGGCGGGGCCCCCCCATAGCCACGCGCCCGGGGCCGGCGCTCCCCCCGTAAGCGCCGCGGGGCCAAGGCCGGCGCCGGGGCCAGGGCACGCGCGGCGCACCCGGGAGCAGGGGTCAGGGTCGGCACTGGCACGCGTGGCGCACCCGGGGCTGGGACAGGCCATGCGCCCGGGGCTGGCACCTGCCAGCCCAGATTGCTCCGCAGGCGCATGTAAAGAGCCCGGCGGGTGCCAGGGCGCCCGCGGGCACCGGGTTGGGGACCACGGGTGAAGAGGTTTGTTGTAGAACTGGTTGGGGAAAACCTTCTTGCAAAAGAGTTGTGTGAGGCCAATAGTGTCACTTAATAAGAATTATTTAACTCCATTGGTTCTGTATTTTCCTTGCAGTGTTCATTTTTTAATTTCCCAATACCGAGGGTTAGCTTAACAAATGAAGCATACAGAAATAAAGTGCTAGTGCTTCAGGAGTTCGTGGTCTGGGATTTCGTTTTGACGCGTGGTTTGCTGTGGCTACCTGCTAATAGTATGTCCCAAGTCATGAGGGGCTCTACCACATCCTGTTGTAGCTTAACTGTACAAAATAATTAGAAAAAGATCATAGAAAATGGAGATTTTGTTTCTATCTTCATCAGGATTTTTTGTTTGTTTGTTTCTATCTGTGTGTTCAACCCAAAAGCTGTTGATAGTGTTACCATTCCATTATATTCATGCATCACATGAGTATTTGTCATAATGTATCCTGACTTTCCCTGCACCCACTATATGCACATTGCTCCCCTGGTGTGTTTCCTTCCACATCCTTGATGGAGTACCCCCCTCCCTGCTGCTGCTTATGGCGTTCTCTGGTGTAATGCACTGTTAGTGTATCCAGGATATGCACCTCCTGTGTTATTAAAGTGAGAAATTCTCTGCATTGTGTTTGGGAGGCAACCAGACGGATGAACAATAGGGTCAAAGTTATGGTGAGTAAGGAGGACTGGGATGTCATTTATTAAATACTGCAACATGTATTATGTGTAGATATTTCCCCTCCCCCCTTGGTTGAATGAGTAAGCAGGCAGATAGGCTATTGAAATTGGTAATTGAGTTCCTCTGGCTGAACTGCAATCATTGGGAATATATTGTATTGTGCATAGAATATGTCTTACATAATATATTACATACTGTCATAAAAATTTAGTTCCATGGATGGAACTGGCAATGAGATTCACTGATTTTTTTTTTTTTTTTTTTTTTTTTTTTTTTTGAGAGGAGGTAAATTGTGGCCTATGGGAAGTGATGGTGTTCCTGTTAATAGTCTCTTTAAAAAGGTTAGGAAAAAGAATCAGGAAATTAGAAAACAGGAGAAATCAAGATCTACCAAAGAATGAGAGAGAGGGAAAATAGTAAGTTATTTTGTGAGAAGACTGGCAAAGAAGCTGAAATTCTGGTTTAACAGAAATTACAAAGGTTCTCTTCTCTTTCATCCACTTCACACAAAAAGGTAAAATTGGCAGATTCCATTTGAGAAACTCCTGCAGGACAGATATGCCATTGTATTTCAGTAACAAACTGTATCTTGATTATGCTGCATTGGTCTCAGTTCATCCTCAGAGGAATGGGGGATTGGGAGCAACACAAAGCAAATGTGTATTTGCACTGTGTTTAGTGCTAATATTATTTCAGCATGTGGTTATTTTTGTTTGTTATACATAGGCCTGCCATATCCAACTGATAACAAATTTCTTAAGCAACTGCGGGAGCTGAAAGAGTCTGAACGGATGGACAGGGTTCCTTTAATTCCATCAACACCTGAGGAAATGGCAGACATGCTGAAGCTTTGTTCTTATGTGCGTTTTAAAGTACCTCAGCAGGTAAGAAATCCTAGTCAGTCGCATCCTCTTTAATCATTACAGAAGATAGTAGATGTAGATAGTAGACACAGGATGGGCCATAAGCAGAATAGCTCTCACAGAGAAACTGAGTGTGCAAGCCTGCCTCTTACTGAAATCCAAGGATTTTAAACAGAACATTTGTGGGAAAGGCAATGAAACTGAAATGACACTTTCTAGGATGGAGCTTAGAACAGCATAATTCTCCAACATTGCTATCTATTTATGGAAGGAGAAAGAAAGAGCTCTTAGCATTTTGCACAGAATACTGGCCACTTCTAAGACACAGTTTGAAGTTGTCCATAAGGACAAGGAGTTTGTGTTTTACATTGATTCGGGTCCAGTCCTGCAGTTCTCACTAGGTCAAGCATGCTTTAACACATCATTGAAGCAATTTTCGTCAGTGGGGAATTAGCAGCAGTTCGCCACATTACCTGGCTGTAGCCTGCCAGGGGCTAACCCTGGAGAACCAGATCTGTCCTGGGAGCCGGTATTTGCCTGCTGTTGTCCTAGAAATATATCAGTGTATGTTTTCAGAAATATGATTGTGGCATTTGTGCCTTCATGAAAGGACTGAAAAAGCTAATGAGAAGATGTGGGACTTCTGCCAAAATCCCTTTCTCTTCCCCTTCTTGTGCTCCAAATCAGCTTGGGAGATATTGTCCCTATGACTAGCCCTTCATTTGAGTATCTATGAAATTAGATCTTTACAAAGGGACATGTTGTTCATGACCTAGTTCATTTTATTAAACCAGAATTAATTATAATGGGCACACAGATGGTTGAGTGTAGAAGGTCTGGCATTTGCATAGTTCTACCAATAGCAACAAGTCACCTTTTGTTTTTTTTTTTGTCTTCCTAGAAACTTTCAGAAGGTTTCTGCTCAGAAATGTAACTTCTTTGCAGCAACTTTTGCAGACAGCATCCGTCAGTGCTGGGGAGGGGGAAGAGTCTCTTGCACCAATGATGCTGCCTTCCTCTGGAGATTTATCCCTCTTTGGGAGGAGAATGTTAGTGGGAGAATATTTTCCAAGGTCTCTAATTTTCCATAGACTTTAAGTCCAAAAAGGGCCATTATGATCATCCTCATGAGTCTGACCTGTTGTATAAAACAGGCTATAGAACCTTTCCCCAATTTCTGCATCTAACTAGTATCTTTAGTGGTTCAGAGTCAGAGCTGAAAGTAAGCAAGTGCAACCAGGTGCACAGCTCCGGCAAGAGCTGGTTGAGCTGCAGCAAAAGCCAGCCAGGAGCTAAATAAAAAGCTGGAAATAAAAACCCGAGTTGCAATAGGACAGTACCTGTAAGCCGTTTTAAGTTATTTTCACTGCTGTTGAGACCACTTTCCTTTCAGATTTTTCCAGCCATGCTCTCCTGGTGCCTCCCTGTGGACAGGATTTAAATTCTTTGGCAGCTTGGAGGGAAGTCCCGAATGATTTTAGTAAATATAGATAACAGGGAGAGCTAGATGGACAAAAAGTTATTGTCCAGTATGTAAGAATAGATTATAGGAGGAAAGGAACTATAAGATGATGTATAATCATTCTTGAGGCAATCTGGCAAGAGCTCATAGTTTGGCTTGATACAAATTTCAGCTCACAACATGAAAGGCATTTCTCTGCTTCCTTTTTATCCGACAAGCTTTATAGCCTCTTTGTGAGGAGTCAGGTCTTTTCCGGATAAGATGCTTACTCTCTCCTGCCCTGCAGCGGTACAAAAGAGCCTTCTTCCCCAAGTCTGACGGCAAAAGCCTGTCATCAGAGGGTGTCGCCAAGTAAGTTTGTGCTATAATTACATTGTGTAGTGCACAAAAGGACAGACCAGACAGGGTCCAAGTCCCAGAGTCAGATCCTGGTTAGTCTTGTCCAGTGTCCCCAGGAAATGGCTGCAGGTGCTGTCACTCCAGAGTGGCAGTGTGTGTAACATGTCTGTTCTTGCCCTGATACACATTGTTTGTTTGTTTCTAGATCCTGCAGGGTCTCGTTGATGTTCGCATCCCACATAATGAATTTTACCGAAAATGTAAGTGTGGTTCTTGCAAAGCAGAACTAGTGCAAAGTCTCTTGATTTGGAGCCTAAATGCCCTTTTGTATACCAATCTCTCCCTCTCATACAGAAGGGGACCAAGTTGTCTCCAGAGCAGTGCTTCCCTGTGGTGGGTGCTTTTACTGGTGTGGTGATTGTCTGCTGGGGGAGGAGTGGGCAGGACAGTGTTCTGGGACATGCATTACCACCCCTCTTGCAGTCAGCCTCCTGCAGAGCTATGGGTAGAGGGACACAGTCAAAATCTGCACCCCTCTTTCCTGTAGTATTGTGAGCTGAACAGTCCCACCCTGCTCCAAACAAACTACATAGTCCTCATAGAGAGCCTATCCCCAAAAAAGGAAAAGAAAACAACCCATCAGGTTTATTAAATGGTAACTCCAGAAAAACCCTACCTTCATACCTAGCCAGATCCTTCCCTCTGGTCTTTGCTGCTCCTCAGGGCCTTTCTATACCAGGCTCTTTTCTATCCCTCCTCCCTTATACCCAGGAGCTGTATTTGCCTCAGTTTGTCGACTTCAGGGGCTGAAACAAAGGGGAAGTCATGGGGAGGGGAATACAGCTCCCCTCCTCACTAAAAGAATATGGGTGTGCCCCTCTCCCAGCTCCCTGGCTTGGGATAACAGCCCTCCTTGGCTGGAACAGTTAAGTTCCTCGCTTCTGTTTGTATCTGCTCTAATTATTGGTCAGCTTTAATTAACACCTGCTCATCGAGTGAAACTGTGGGAGAATCTTGTCATGCTAGAGGCCAGACATCCTGTCACTCCACTGATGGATCCTAAAGGGATCTGCAGTTTGTGGGCAGGCCCTACTTGCCCTTCCCATGGACCAGCTGGGGTACAGTCCCCCTGAGGAGCACTCTGCAGATTTTTCCTTCCACTCTCGCCCCCTCTGGCAGGTTTTCCTTATTCAGGCAGACCTGCATTGGCTGCGACAGAGCCTGCTGAAAGAATAAAGGAAATCATTCCCTCAGGGTTCAGCCTGTGCTGATTAGCAGTAAATGGAACAAATCCTACTGGTGTTTGACTAATTCTTCTCTGGTGAAAAGTATTTTTAGAAATTGCAGATGAAAAGTCCAGACATGCTCTCCATGAAAACATGAGCAAGATCAAAGCCCCAACACAGATCATCTGGGGAAAACAAGATCAGGTACTGCTTCTGCTGTGCTGTTTTATTTATTTTAATTGTTTTATGCAAAGGTTGGTGCTCTGTTTCCATCTCTATGAATGTTGCATGAGCCACTAATGAACTAGAAGACTGTAGGTTACAGATGCTATTATTTTAATTTACACAGCACTAGTGATTTGCATGGTGTTTTACAGGCCTGTCTGTCCCGTGGATCTCCCAGTCAAAGTAGATATGAGAGTCTATGAAGGATGATTGGAAGGAAGACCATCAACAGGGAGAGTAGATCTGGGAAGGGAACTGGCTACCAAGAGCTTAGATTCTGTCTGGTTAATTGCCATGAGGGAGGGAGCAGCTAGTGGAAAGCTAAAAAGTGGGCTTGGAAGAGGAATTTTGAGGCAAAAAAAAAAAAAAGAGTTGTCTTGGCAACAAGGAAGAGAGAGGTGGCAGAAGGGGAAAAAAGGCACAAAGATGCAAGACTAGGAAGGAGACAAAAGGAATGTGAAGAGAGGAGAAGGGTGTGTGTGCACACGTGCAGAGGAGAAAGGAGAATAATGTGTGTAAAGCACACGTGCAAAGGAAAAGAGACTGAGGCATAAGCATGGGCAGAGCTGTGTAGAAGTGAGGCTATAAGGTCATATCTCCCCTTCATCTGAGCTCCTTTACAGGGTTGTGGTGGCATAGAGGTGGTGGAAATGCGGGGAGGGGAGGAGCTCTCCTGCCATAGTAACCCTATGCCAGTCCCTGTCACAGAGGGCTTTCAGAGATGGGAGGGAGGCCAGTGTAGTATGTTCTCTGGCTCTCTTCTGCTTCCCACAGCTCGTAAGAGGCTGTGAGCAAAGCTTGAACTTGAACAGTGAGGTTGCTTTAGCTTCTTCTAGGAGCCAGGCAGACTCCCAAACAACCCTGGAATACAGGAGCAGAAGGGTAACTTAGAGCCACTTCTGCCCTGCTCTGCCCCCAATCACAGCTATTGGGGAGCTCAACATTGGGGCCTGTGCTGTGGCATAGAAGGGGAAATGTAATATTCTCAAACAAGTGAGTGGAACCAGCTGGAAGTTGGATGGATTTTTAAATAAAAGGCATGATGACCTTGGCACTCTTTTTTTTTTTTATTTTTTTAGAGTGTATTACTTGCAAAAGGTGCCCTCGTAATAGCTCCTTTCCCCATGTGAGTTCCTGTTTCCCTTCCCACCCCACCCAAAGGCTGCTTGTACTTGCCAATAAGTGCCATGTCCAGCTGGAATAGGATTTGCTTAGTCTGGGCTGGCTTCCCCCTTCATATGCTTGTCTGCCATGGAGTGTGGGCTTTCTGGATCCTGCTAATCCTCTTCCCCAGTTCTGTACCAGAGCAGGGAGCAGCCCCCGCTACTGGGAGAGATGGATGGGAGACAGTGCTTCTGGAGCTGCTGCTGCTACCAGCTAAGAGGGAAGCAGAGCTCATGCTAAGGCTGTGGCTATCTCAGAGAATTCTGAGTTGCCATAGACCCCTAAACCAAGCAGAGGAGCCAGAGAGAATCATTCTGTGGGTTGATCTTGACCAACTTTAAATCCTCTCCTGTGCTTGTAGGCCAAGTTAAATGATAGGGAAGTTTAAGTGAAATGGAAATAAAAGTGGAAACCAGAGTGAGGTCTGTGGTAAATGTCAGTGGAACAGGGTTGGTGGTGGGCTCTATTCATATTGGTGCTCATTACACTTGGTAATTGTTATTAGGGACTTAGAATGGTTTCCCTGATCAATATGAACAAGGATTTTTTTGCCTGCAAACTGCTAGCACCTGGTTCTAAAACTGTGCTACAGGGGGTGGAGGTGTATGTTTTACTTAATTACGCACATGCATGTGTACAGACATGCACAGAGTATGCTTAAATTATAACCAGTAAAATTCCGTTGTATGTGGTTGGTGCCTGAATTATCTCTACTCCCGGGCATGGCTTGTACATGCTGCAGGATGGCCAGAGGGAGATGTCTGGATAACGCTGTGCCTGAAGAATCTGATCTGGGAAACAAATGCATTCCATGGTAACTTAGTATCCCACTTTGATGTAAAATACACACGAGATGGTTCAAACAAGGTCATGGAATGGCCAGTAAAAACTTTGATTTGTGTCTGAAACTGTTTTCTTTGGTACTTACCACTTTTTCTGTCATTCAGGTTCTGGATGTTTCTGGAGCAGATGTTCTAGCAAAATCCATTTCTGACTGTCAGGTACATATTTTGGAAAACTGTGGACACTCTGTGGTAGTAGAGCGGCCCAGGAAAACAGCGAAGCTCATATTGGAATTTTTAGCCTTGGTGCATAACACAGAGAACAATAAGAAACTAGCTTGAACTTCATGTGATGTCAAGCACTTGAACATATTTTGAGTTGTGAAATACTGATGTTTTGATCAATTCTCAGGGATCTTGTACAAAGTATGGCAAATGTGCCAGAGTCCCTGAGGAAACCTGAATGATTGGTATGTAAAGCTGTAGTGTTAACAACACTCAATGACCTGCGGGATCCATTGAGCAATCTCCATTTTTTAAAATATGAAACTAGAAAATAATCTGAAATCAGAAAATTCTAGCTATGGAATGTACTGACAACTCTGAGTTTATGCAGCTCAGGATACATGAGCTCATTTATTGTAAAACTTATTGGAACGTAGATGTTAGACATTGTTAGAAAATGGAAGGAATATGGGAAGTAGGAAAACTTCATAGACTGAAGGTATTACTGCTACTTAGAATCTATTGCACTGCATGATAAATTGTTATAAAAGAATTCTGATGTTCCAGGCATCTATTGAAGTATTGCTGATATAACTCATTAACTTATGATTTATGCAGAAAATGCAGGCAACACATAAAATGTAGTGCGCAAAAGGAAAATGACTGTCTGTCCAGAATGTTTACACTTATTGTGGATGTATTTTTACTCCCTGAATAGCTCCTGTGTATATATACTGCCTTAACATCTAGAATATTGAGGTGTTCGTACAATCCGGCTTTGCTTAAAGGAGGATGCTTTCTTTTGATGTTAAGCCTATGTATATAACAGTTCAAATATGGAGAGCAATTTCAAGATGTTTATTAAAACAAGTGAAGAAAAACTCTTGAGGGCATTTATTCTATTAGGTTTGGGGCCTGATTAAGCAATAATACCGTAGCTAGATGAGTAGGCAGACAAATTCAGGTTAACACAAGAGCGTGAGCTCTTGGCTCTTTTCTATTATATTGTGTTACTGAATATTTTGATGTAAATAATGAGTGTCTTAATGAATTCTGTGAATTCTGTGGTTGGTAACGTAATTCAAAACAAGTGTAAGCTTAATGAGATAAGTGTAATAATATTGGTTAGATGCTATACAAGGCTTGTGTGTTTCTACATCTTTTACACTATGAATTGCTAGCAGATGTATTATATGCTCCAATTGAATGCATTTTAAAATGTAGAGGTACAAAAAAGTACAAAATACAGTAATGTTTCCCTTTGAATTATATGTATAATTAAATTTATAGTCATAACTTGTATCTAAATGAAATTATCTCAAAACAGAAGAGCCAGATGAGTTAATTTTTGTTATCTGTAATGCACCTTTTATGGTATGTAGAGACTGATTCTAGACTGCCTCGCCCCCAGAACTCTGCAGCTCAAATCCCTACTGTGTATCTACAAAATCAGGCTGCAGCATCCATGAGAGTCTTCTCCTTGGTCTCAGGCATTGCTAGTATTTAATAGAAAGCTGAAGAGTGCATTGTCTCCTTGAAAGAGTGCGGGATGAAACCATCACTTAGTCCCTTTGGACTACTTACTTGGACATCGTTGTTACACTTTGGAAAAATGTCAAACTGTAAAGTCTCTTGTAGACTGCACAATTAAGCCTGCATTTCTAAGAGCCATCTTTGCGCTCCATTTCCAATCTACCTATGATCTGTATATGCATTTGAAACCCATTGCTAGGCTGTCTTTTGTTTCAAAAAGAAAAATCCTCGTTCCTATTTTAGAAAGTTAGAAATATGTTGTTAGATTAATTGCTTGGTCATTGTTTCTACACCAGGAATAAATACAAAGTAGCTGACAATTTTATTTGTGGAAATCTGGAAAAAAGTTGTTAGATGTTTACACATGGTTCCCGGAATATGCAAAGGATTAAAATCTAGTAATTTACAGAGTTCTCCATGCATGAATTTTTCATTGGGGGAGGATGGTGGTGGGTATCAAGGGGGGTACTTTGGTTGATTTTGAAATTTCTGAACTCGAGGTTATTAAAGCCTCATTGCAGTGATGATTACTTCAGAGACTCAGGAGACACACAGGTGGGGGTGAGAGCCAAATCCCACTTTCCGTCATGTCAGAGGTTTTACTGTTGTGTTCTATGGGAACAGGATTTGGTCCTAAAAAGCTTGAGGTAAATTCACACTTCAAATGGCAAATGAGGTACATAGATTCTGACTCACATTTGGAAGTCTAAGTGAATTAGCATCTGATATTGTTGGCCCGCTATTTACATAAATGATGTATGTAATAGTGTGGGGATTTTAATATCTCATTATACCTTAGCATGGATAATTAATTGCTTAGGGTGGGACCCACAAAGCTACGTAAGTGTCTGACTCTCATGCTTTTAGGCACCAGTACAATTCACAAAACTCCCGCTAAGCTGCAGCCCAATCCTATAGGCATCTAAACTCACTTGATGCCCAGGTTTTTGCTGCACAAGTTCCCTACATGCCTATGTTCCTTCCTCTGAGTGTGGACCATGCTGATTCCCTGAAGACACCTATCTCCTGCCTCAGCTACAGAGCAATCCATGAACAGGTGAGGGTATGTCTAAACTGCGGGGTTTAAACTCGGCCTCCACACCTGCCCCTTTTAACCTCTCCCCTGACCTGTCATCTTCAGCCCCCTCATCTTCAGCAGCGGCTGAATCAGGATGCCTGGGGCAGAGCAGCTGGGGTGTTGCTGGGTTGCTCCAGTAGCGCCCAGGAGCCGCGCTACTGGAGCAACCCAGCAGCACCCCAGCTGCTCTACCCCAGGTGTCCCCAAGTCAGCCGCTGCTGAAACTGACCAACGGCTGACTACAGGAAGCCCGAGGCAGAGTTGCTCTGCCCCAGGCTTCCTGGAATCAGCCGCTGATCAGTTTCAGCAGCGGCTGACTTGGGGACGCCTGGGTTTCTTAAGTTGAATCTGTATGTAAGTCAGAATTGGCATCCAGATTCAGCCGCAGTTGAAACTGATCAGTTTCAGCAGCGGCTGACGCCAGTTCCGACTTACATACAGATTCAACTTAAGAACAAACCTACAGTCCCTATCTTGTACGTAACCCGGGGACTGCCTGTAGTGTCCTTCTGTTGGTTGGTCCTTGGACTCCACTGTAATAAACACGATTAATGATAAAGCACTGTGTTCTGGCCTAAAAATCCCAATAGGAGAGGCCATAGTAGAAACTACATCCTCTCCTACTATGTCATGTAATCAAAAATAGGGAGACTTTGTAATCTGTATAATTGTCCCTAGGTCTTGGTGCTGGATTTGTTTTGGGTGTAAACTTCTTATGAGCTGCAGGTTGTTACTGTTGTGCTTTGCAGTCCATTTGAAGGAGGAAAGTTAAACCTCAGTGAGATAAATAAAAGGTGCATGTTACATTTGTGTAAGGGGTAAGCCCTGCCTGACCAAAGTAGAACTCATGCTGTGCTGCTCTGGGAGTGGGGTGGGCAGGCCTAGGGGAGTCAGGTGTCTGTTATTGAACCAGACAGTTGGGTATTTTTGCCTCCTGTCCAGTAAAAAAAAAAAAAACAGAAAATACCAGACACCTAAAATGTCTGGTACTTTCTGATATTTTTCCTGGCCAGGAGGCGAAAATCCTGGACTATCTGGCCAAAAAGCCTCACCACACATTTCTTAAATGGGCCATGTGTTTTTTTTTTTTTTTTTTTTGCTCTATTTTTTTCTGAAATCATCTGGCAACCCTAGGCAGACCTTGAAGAAGTGCAGAGGGTCAGTACTCCTTGCATGTTCTGTAGCACCACTCCAGATGAGGAGGAACCATTGCTCCATAGGGGAGGTTCCACCAGAGGGATAGGCCATTGTGTTTGGTGAGATTGCTGTGGACCTGAGGGCACAGTTAGGGTTGCCAGGTGTCCGCTATTGAACCAGACAGTCTGTTATTTTCACCTCCTCTCTGGTAAAAAAAAAAAAATTAGAAAATATTGGACACCTAAAATGTACGGTACTTTCTGATTTTTTTTCTCAGCGAGGAGGCGCAAATCCCAGGCTGTTTGACTCAATACAGAGGCAGCCTGGCAACCCTAGTGCTTACCAGGTTCCACAGGGGAGCTGTCAGGCCCGGCGCAGAGAAACAAGATGGTGGGCGGGCCGCCGGCAGCTTGTTCGGGCCAAAAAGCCTCCTCTTTTTTTTGCTTAACAACTCTCGGGGTCCTCTTTTTTTTTTTTTTTAATCCAAACTTTTTCCGGGAGTGGGGTTCCCCCCCCCCCCCCCCGTATTTTTTTCTGAAACCACCTGGCAACCCTAGGCACAGTGTCATGGCCTGGGGCAAAAGAGATTCCTTTCTCCAGTCGCTGCTCCCATAGAGAACCACAGCCTCATGCCTCAGCTCTGATTGGTCACTGAGCGCTGGATGCTACCTTGTCTGGTTAATGAGGTACTGTGTGTTTCACTGTGCAGCAGCATCTGTACTTTCATTCATAATGTGCATTTAGTAGGGAAGAGCGCCACCTGGAGGCTGGAGTAGATAATAGCAAGCCTAGGACCTCAGACAATGGTAGGAGGTTTCAGCAAGAAAGAACTGAACTGAACTGCACCCAGTGGTATAGGTGGCAAGTTACATGGGCCCTGTGCTCCACCAATATTCAGGAACATGGGCCTGTGCCCACTAAGGTTTGGGCTTAGGTTTTCAGAGGAATTGTCCTATTCATGTTTTGGGGGCCCCCAAACTTCAGGAGGATGTGGAGTCCTGGGGGAGGAGGGGCTAGAGGGGATCATGGGGCTGGCAACAGTGAATGTCCCACTCTCCCCTTTTCCCCATGTCTCTGCCCCTGCTCCTTCCTGCCTCTTTCCAGCTTCCAGACCCTCTCCTGAGCAATGTGGGGAGTTGGTGGGATGGGACTACGTTGCTCATTGCTGCTGGTGCCAGGCCCCCTGCTAACCCCTGAAGCACAGGGCCCAGGGTGGTTGCCCTCATCTGTCCAAGGGATGGGATGGCTGTGCTTGGATCCATTCTGGGCACCACCAAAAATTATACAAACCTGGCGAAGCAGGTGGGGATAAGTATCTTAGTAGCATCATCTCTTCTCACACCAGACAAAGAAGGGAGACCAGTCACAAAAAAGTGAGAGGCTGAAATTGAGAAATTTTATTGCTGGGGGAGTTCAACAAACCAAAGACCAAGTGATAGAAACAAGAGAGTGGGGAGGAGAAGCATGAAATCCAAAAAGGTGAGAAGCTAGCAATCACTCAGTGACATGATATAATCACAAGCACTAGAGCTAGTAGGGAAATGTCTCCCATTCAGCCTCGTTCTGATTAGTGCTCACATCTCAGCTTCAGAGTTAGGCTATGTCTCTAGACTGCAAAGAAAAGTCAGAAAAAGATATGCAAACTGCAATTTGTGTATCTTTTTCCGCTTTTTTTTTCCAGAAGAGGCTTTTCTGAAATTTGGCCCATCTACACAGGGCCAAAATTTGGAAAAACCTCCTCTTTCGGAACATCCCTTATTCCTCATACAATAAGGAATACAGGGATGCTGAAAGAATGTGTCTGCTTTTTTGGAAACTGTTCCAAAAAAGCGGACACATTCCTTGGACACAGCAGAGCTTTTCCAGGATACCTGTGGTATCATCTAGACTGGCATGATTTTCCGCAAATGCTTTTAACGGAAAAGTTTTCCGTTAAAAGCATTTGCAGAAAAGAGCATCTAGATTGGCACGGACGCTTTTCCGCAAAAGCATTTTTTGCGGAAAAGCTTCTGTGCCAATCTATACGCGCTTTTGAGCAAAAAGGCCCGATCGCCATTTTTGCGATCGGGTCTTTTTTGCGCAAAACAAATCTGAGCTGTCTACACTGGCCCTTTTGCGCAATAGCTTTTGCGCAAAATGACTTTTGCCCGAACGGGAGCAGCATAGTATTTCCGCAAGAAGCATTGATTTCTTACATGAGATCATTGGTGTTCTTGCGGAAATTCAAGTGGCCAGTGTAGACAGCTGGCAAGTTTTTCCACAAAAGCAGGTGCTTTTGCGGAAAAACTTGCCAGTCTAGACACAGCCAGCGTGATTTACTACAACCACTGTCAACTCCTCACCATGAGCCTGTGGATCTTTTCCCCACCATGGGGATAGTATTGGTAGAGAAGTAAATGATTTGACGAGGGGGGCAGTGTCAGACCTGGGTTTAAAACTCAGGCTGCCCCTGACATGTAATTAGCTTTGTGCACATGGAGTAATCAGAGAACTTGCAAGTGTCGAGTTTAACACATACATCAGTGTTTTCAGGATAAGGTATAAGGGATTTTTAATTCCTGATCCTTTGCTCCAACCCTGCCCTTTCTCATAGTTCTACATCTCAGAGGTTGACCCCAGATAGTGCATGGGAACCGTGCTGGCACCAGAGTGAGAAGGGTAGTGATGAACACAGTCAGGTTATTGGCTTTGTAAAAATAGTGTTTTATCTAAACTAGCATTACCTGTCCTGTTGTGATGGTAGACATACATGTGGCCTCCTCCTGCACCTCTGTTCCTGGGGGCAGGGAGGCTTGGGCTGGCTTTGGCTGCATGGCCACCTCCCTTCCCACTGCTCTGGAGCTGGGGAGGCTGGAGCCACATGGCCTCCCCCTCTCTGCTGTTCCCAGGGCTGGGGAAGCTTGGGCTGCTCCCTCCCCACTGTCCCGGGGGCCGGGGAGGCTCCGGCTGTGCAGCCTCTTTCCTCCCTGGAGATGCTGGGGTGTGGGTGGGCTCTTCCCCTCCCTGTGGAGGAAGTGGGGCTGTGGGTGGGGATGGGGCCCTGCTTCCCCCAAGAAACTTCTCAAGTCCTCTCAAATGTTCTGTGACAGATGGCGTGATGGACACCTCCTTTTATAATAGTATGGATTCCCCATTTGGGGAGAGGCTGCTGCAGGTCACAAAGCAACCAGCACACAGGTGTTCCATAGTTTGGTCATTTTAGGTCAACTAAGGAAAGAGAAAGAGGGCTGTGGTAGGCAGTTTGGGAAACGGGTTCCCGCCCAGGCTTCTTTCCTGCTCAGGCTATACCCCTGTAGCCCAAGGTCCAATGTGTTTCAGCAGCAGCCCTGGGAACTACAAGTTGTAGACTACAAACTGTGGCATGTTGGGAGAACTTCCTGGTTCCTGCCTGGATGTGCCCTCTACCCCCAGCAGGGTCTCAGCAAGGACTGTGCTAGAAGCAGCACACAGGCTGCATGGTGAGAGACGGGGCTGTTGAACTGTTTTCCTGTTCTATGTTTTTTACAGAATAAAGCCTGTTCCTGGTGATTTGTCTGAGTGGGTCTGGTCTGAGGTGCACTCACACATACACAACGCAGAGCACGCCAAGCAGCCTCAGGCCTAGCCTCCCACAGTGGTGTAAGAAGTCACAAGGCTTCCCCTATGCTGAATAACTTCACACTGGGCTAGCCAACAGGAGGGGTTACACCCCCAATTCAATAGATGCAGCATCTCCTCTCCTCCTCGTGTTCTGCTCTCTGAGCATTTCCTGTCTTAGGACTTCTGCTGCCCTGCTCACCTATTGGAATTCAGGGCCTTTCACATGCTGCCGTTGTGAGCCCTTTCCCCTGTCCCACCTCAGCCTTCACTTGTATAAAATCAGCTTTTGGCTCTTGAGCAGTTCCCCTCTTTCCTCTGTAGGCCTTTTTTGGCTCCCTGATAGCCTAGTCCTGCGGTACCACACTACCAGGAAGCTGCAGGGTGGATCCAGGAGGCCAAACACTGAATCCTACTTCACAATGTGGTACAGGGGCAAGCTCTGTCTACAAGCAGTAAGCCCCCTGGAGCTGTGCTCTCCAGCAGTCCTTGAGGAGATTCCAGCACTCGGCACTGTTGTGAAGAAGGGAAGAGTGCAACACGGGAGACGAAGGTACAGAAATAGAATGAATGTAGGTTGGTAGTGGCTATTTCCTGTTACTTTCAGCCATAGGATATCACAAGACTGTAGTGTTGCCATTTTGCCCAGGAGTGCGTGTGTGTGCTTGTAAATCAGAAGCACTTGCCAGATCCCTTATGAAATTCAAAATGGCTTCTCTAAGCAGGCTCTGTTGTGCCTATACAGGGAACCTCCCTCCATGAGACATGCTTCCTTGAGGTAATGTGTACTGCCTTTATTTCTGGTGTTCTGTGGTACATGAGGAAATTAGCTGTACAGTGTGCATGCTGTAGCAAGTTCTGCCTTCTTCCCTGTCTTATGAGATTTGAGGTAAACCAGAGTTAATAATTTTAGTGGCATCCATGTGCCCTATGGGCCTTCTTTACCTCATGGTGGAGTACCTTGTCACAAGGCCAGATTGTGATAGCTTTGATTTGCGCAGGGTGAGGAGTATCTGTGTATGGTGGTGTGTCTTTCTGCTTCCTCAGTGGCTGCTTGAGTCACTTTTTTTCTCAGAAGTGTGAGGTAAATCAGATTCTTCTCTCTTGGTTTATTAGGTTTTAAAAACAAAATAAAGAGTACATCAGCAATCAAAAGTAACAACATAGCTGGCTATAGTTACTCTTCATTGGAGGAAGAACAATTACTCCTTGGAGGACCACAGTCTTGTAACTAGCAAGGGGAGGTAAGGTTCGTGAAGCACCCAACACACAATGGGGAGAATAAGGACATAAAACAAACAAACTCCCCCCCCCAACTTGTGTTTATTAAAGAAACTAAACTAGATGTTTTATCATGTTCTCTAAAGTTACTTTGTGGAACATAAGGAACAGGGGAACTAGCCAGCTGTCTTGCTTAGAGTGGAGGAGAGCTGTGGGACCCAAAATCAGTAGAACTGGCAGCTGCTGATACTCATGAATTGAGGCTCACAGCTGTGTTAACTGTGTGTAATACAAAGTCATCCAGGTAGGGACTTAAAGAGGTGAGTGCTTATTTGATTGATGTTAAGGGAATATAACACTGCTGACTAACAGCTCTTGGATTCTTATTTTTAATAGCCCTGGCAGGATGCATCTCCTAAAGTGCCAGCAATGTGACCTGTGGAAGGAGGTGTTAATGAATTATTTTCTTGCCAGAGTTAAGTTAGCTAATACTTTACATTTAAAATGTGCTAAATGTGGTGCTGCTGTCACCACAAAGCCACAGGCTGTTAGTGCTGATTTCTAGTTCCTGCCTTGAGAGCTTGCCTGTTAAATCCCAGAAGCTTTTATCATGTGAAAAGGTATAACGCTAGGCCTACTGCATCTTAGACAAGCAGCTGACTCGCTCTCATTCAATACACCTGCATAATACGTGCAAGTGTGATCAATGGCTGATATGCCTCACACAAATATCATACCCAACACGGTAAAAACATTCTGTGAGGTTTTGGGGGGTGGAGGAGGGAGAAGAAAAACTTGGCTTTTGTGCTAATGCTGTGCAACTTTTGTCTTCAAATCAGTGAAAGGTTGCCATCTGCTGGTTCTGTAGGCACTGACACAAGATTTGATTCCACTTCAGAAAATCTGCTGTTGGGTATTAGGCTGGAGCCAGATGTGCATAAAACAAGTTCTGTGCCCAGCCTTTCAGACTTGGGAGGTGAATGGGAGGGAGAGGTTACTGGTTAGGTACCCAGTGTAAAGGGACAGTGACTTTCCCATCACCTCCTGACCAGACTCTTCACTTAAGAGGTGGGAGGGGAAATATGTGCTCCTGTTCCTGAAGGTCAATTTGTACCTTGCACTCAAAAGCAATAGCTCTGTAGTTTTGTCCACAGAGGTCAGGCCAATGAAATTGACCACAGGTACAGCCCCAAAGGGTAGGGAGTGGAAGCAGAGGCCAGCCCTTCTCTCTGCCCCACTGCAGCTCAGCTGCCAGCACACTGTGTTACACAGAATGGGTAAAATGTTAATCCCTATGAACATGGGGCCATCAACTCTGGCTCTCAGATGTTACATAGTTGGCTCTGTAGCTCAGTGTCCCCCACATTCACACAAGTCCTTCACCCAGTTCTAACCAGGTTTTTGAACTGTACTTTGGGTCATGTTCCCAAGGGCCTGCACATCACACATTCTTTTCAGGCAAGAAATTTGAATTGTATTTCTCCAAAAGCCATTGGATGGTCCGGCATGCAGGGGGTGGAAAAAAAAGAGGTCACTGTCTCCAAAAAATGGGCATGCTGCTGCCAAGCGATCTCAAGCATTGAGAGAGGCTGGCTTAGAACACAGATTCTGATCCCATGCATTGCCAGCTGTCCTGTTTTTACATTACTGGGTTTCACCCTCTTCAGTGCATGGATGCTATGGGCTGAGAACAGAGATAATCAGTGTTAGGATTGCACTGCTGAATCCTGCAGCAGCACAGGCCTATGATCCCCAAAGACCTTACATTGTACATATAAGAACACAGATGCTGTTGCATTTCATTAGTCAAGGCCCTAAACCCCAGCATACATTTTCTCCTTTCAACCTAGTGATATTTCCCCTAATGCCAGCCTCTATCCCAGCTAAATTTAGGAGATCAGAAAGATGAGGTGCTGCTTTCCACTGCTGCCAGTGATGGCACCCTCGCTACCAAGTTTGCTGGGATCAAACATATTGGCTGCGTCTAGACTGGCATGATTTTGTGGAAATACTTTTAACGGAAAAGTTTTTCCGTTAAAAGTATTTCCGCAAAAGCGCGTCTAGATTGGCACGGATGCTTTTGCGCAAAAGCATCCGTGGCCAATCTAGATGCAATTTTGTGCAAGAAAGCTCCGATCGCCATTTTAGCCATCCGGGCTTTTTGCGCAAAACAGTTCTTCCCTGTCTACACTGGCCCTCTTGAGTAAGTATTCTTGCACAAGCGGGCTTTTTCCCGATCAGGAGCATGAAAGTATTTGCTCAAGAAGCACTGATTTTGTACATTACAAAGTCAGTGCTCTTGCGCAAATTCAAGTGGCCAGCTGGCAACTTTTTGCGCAAAAGCACTTTTTGCGCAAAAGTATCCATGCCAATCTAGACGCGCTTTAGCAGAAATACTTTTAAGGAAAAACTTTTCCGTTAAAAGTATTTCCGCAAAATCATGCCAGTCTAGATGCACCCATTCATTTCCTGCCTAGCCTAGCTTACAGTAAGAGCATGCTGACACCCTCTCATATGGATGGCAAGGAAATGCCACTGGATTCATTTTATTTTACTGTAATACTTTGAAGCCAGTGAAGCAAATTCTGGCCTTCCACGAAGAAACCTGCAGGTCTCTCGGTTTGCATGAGCAGGGGTGGCCACAAAAGGACACAAGCACATACATAAGAGTTATAATGTGTGTAAACTTGGCATTGGCATGAGAACACAGATACAGATCCATATGAATGTGCTCCATACCCAGATGCTTCTGCTTGTGCTGCTGCGAATGGAAAATCTAATGGGGATGTTTTCTGGTCACTGTAACATCTGGCTGCCTCTTGGGAAATAAATGTACCTTTTTGGCTGGGAACGGGGTGGGGGAGTGGAATCATAAAGAAGATCATTGGGCATGTGACACGCACCCAGAGTAAAGTTCAGAAGCCTGTTTGGAGTTGGGGGAAGGACGTGTATGGAGATGGAAGGTGCCAAGCTGTTTGGACAGGGCGGCCTTGAATCGCAGCCAGTTGTGCAACAGATGAGAGCACAAAACTAAATAGGAACAAAATTAGGCCAGGGTGATGGCCACAAGCAAACTAGGCTCAGAGGCTTTTTTTCACTTGTTTAACATGCTGTGAGCATCCAGAAGGGGGCTGTGCTGCAGCAGGGCAGGGTTTAGCCATCTGCTTCTGCTCCCTCCCCTTTGGGATTGTCGCCGTGGGCAGTTGTGTTGGCCTGGCCTCTATGGATGAGATTACAGAGCTAACTCTCGCGGATGTGAATTACCATGTTGTTGTCAGGAATTCGAGCAGAGATTTTTTCCTTTCTGTCTCCTAACTGGTCAGAGTCACTGTCCCTTCATTCTGGGAACCAGACTAGTAATCTCTCCAGCATAGGGCACGGTTTGACTTTTATATTTGGGAGTATAAGGGGCTGGCCAGCCTCTTCTGCCACGAGCTCCCTGGCCTAACAGCATTTACCTCCCCTGAATGTTCGAAAAGCTCTGTTGTTCTAGAGGGGATGTGTGGGATGGTTACATGCCTCCCACCATTGGCAGTTATGTGTTGCTTCTGGATAAGGAGGAAGCTTGTCCGGGGGGAGTGACTCAAGGTATTTAGGGGGTGACTGAGCTTTTAAATTATGCCCCCACTATTAAAATAGTTCTCCCTGTGCTAAGGCCACTCTGCCCTGTCAGTGCTGGGCCTGGCGTCTCAGCTGTGGGGAGGGTCTTGCTGGTCAGGGGTGCAAGTAGCATGGCCCCAGCCAGTGTTCCCTCTAACATTTTCTATCCTTGGGCAGGTTGAAATGTCTTATATACACCAACAGTACTGAGGTGGTGTGTAAATGTGCACCACCAATACAAACAAAACAGACACACACAAACCTATGTTGAGCAGTCCATATGTGTGGAAGAAAATATATTAAAACAAGGGATTGTTAACAAGGAGTAATGCTTATGATATTTAATATGGAATCAAATATACCATGCATTAATTAGTAACACAGGATTTTAAAAAATCATTAAGATCAGAGTTTTAGATATCTGTAACACTCCAAATGTCTGGTAAAAGAATCTTTTTCTTTCTTACCTTAAGCCATTAAAACCTATGTAAACTTTGTTTGGAATGTCCTTTACTCACTTTCTGCAGTCCTGTCTGTCTGCTGGGTTGGAGAGGGGAAAGCTGCATGGGGTGGGTGGGTGCCAGAATATTTGCATGATTACATTTCAAACAAACTCCCCCCACACCTCCACCTCACTGCATGGATGCCAATACCCACTCCCCTTTCACCCAGCTATCCCTGTGCAATCTGCAACCCCCAGGCCAGGTGGGGGCTGGAATAAAATACTGCTTCTCAAACCAGCCGACACCAGCAGTCTTTCCTGTTCTAACTCCCAGCTAAAGCACAAACAAATTATCCACACCTCTCAGCACAAACTCCCCCCTGACACCACCTCTCCCCAATGCCAGCACCCACCCACTTTCCCCACACCTATCCCATGCAGTCAGCCCCTTTTCTCCCCCTTCCCAGGAGACTTGAGAATGCTGAGTTCCTGCCTCTCTCTCTCTTGGTGCGGACAGTACTCTCCAAACTCCCCTCTCCTCTGACTCCACCTCAGCCAATCACTCCCTCCCCACAGCCACTTATTGTCTCCTTAGCTCCCTTGTTTACCTGCTCTGGGAGCTGCTCTATTTCAAACATGGAGCAGCTCCATTTAGCTACTTGCTTAGTAAGCTGGTGCCCTGCCCCCTGCCAATCAACTGAGCTCCCTGCCTGTGTGGGAACTTTGAACTTCTGAGCAAAACTCAGAAAACAGCTGCTCAGTTGTGCAGCTTACAAGGAACGTAGGCCCCAACCCTATGCCATGCCTGCTGGTTAGCTTGCCAGATCTTCAGAGCTGGGGCAGGCTACAGCCACACCATTCGCTGGCTCTCTGGGACTGGAGGAGGCTGGAGCTGTGCTGCCCGGCAACTCTCCAGAACTGGGGGAGGCTGGGGCCGGGCCACGCTAGAGCTCCGGGGCCAGAGGAGACTGCCGCTGTGCCCAGGAGCAGCTCGAGGAGAGCTGCCGGCAACTGGCGCCCTAGGTGGAATGCGCGATCAGTGCCCCCGCCTCCATAGCCCTCAATGGTGTGATGTCATCATTGTGCACCGTGTTAAACGCGGCACCCTAGGCAACTGCTGAGGTTGCCTACATCCAAGGGCCGCCCCTGTGCCACCCTTGGCTCTCTGGGGCCAGGCGAGATTGGGGGCACTACTCTGAGGCAAGGAGGGAGCAAGGACCAGCAGCCACACTGCAGGTGGAAGAGGCTGGGTTGAGACCAGCAGGCCACAGTGAGGGGGAAGCATGGGCTCTGGTGGGCAGGGCTGGGGGGGACTTGCCTCCTCAAGCCATGGGGTCACCCACCACCCATGCCTTAGAGGTCTGTAGACCACAGGTTGAAAACCCTGTGTCTAAGTCCATCTGAGAGATGCTAATATTGCTAATATGGGTTGGAATGTCATGCCAATTACCATTAACAAATCTGTTTGCTGGCTTCAGCCCAGAGCTAGGGAGGCTCTGCCATCAGTATGGCTCCTGGGGTGCTGGAACAATTTGTATAGTGAGGCTGCTGAGAGCCATTGAACCAAACTGTCAACCCTGAATATAATGGAAACTTCTTCAAGCCAGGAGGTGCCACAGCACCCCTGCACTCCTACCTCCAGCACCTCTGTAGGGCACTGCTCTGCTGCAGGCAATAATCCCCTTTTATTGTTTGTGCAATGTGGAGTGAATGCAACACACAGAATTTGTTTAAAGCATCCTGCTCCATCCTAGAACCGCAGAGATTTTTTTGTGGACTCCAAGAAATAGTTCCAGCTATCACTAGCAGGTGGCAGCATTTCATCAGCTTTAAAATACTGTAGCTTTCAGTGTTCATGCCTTGGGATTCATTGTTCTTTTGTAACACTGCAAGATCCAACCCAGCTGACTGCAAACCCTGAGGAAGAAGAGTCCTTTAACTGTGCCATCATTGACCCAAATAGAGGCAGAGATCAAAACCTGCCACCATGAATAAACTGGCAGCTGGAGTAAAACAATGTTACATAATTGTTATTTGGAAAGATCCATGTTTGTTTGACTCTTGGAAGTTTGGACTTCAGCAACAGTATTTGTAGCATTGGCTTCAACAAGCCATGTTCTTACCCAACAATTAATGCACCATCAAGTCCATTTTCATGCAATTCATAGCACACTCCAGGTTGAGTTCTTGGGTCAGTGGTGGGAAAGACAGAAGTTACTGGTTGGATATTTGTGAAGCTCTGCTGTATATTGTCCATCACAAAATAAATCAAATGTCTATCATAGGCTGCCTAGTCTATGCCATGAGCTGGCTAGTTTCCTCCTTCAGAGTTGATTGTTCCCAAGCTCAAAGTCTCCTGTTTCATAAAATGTCTAGACGTGGAAGTTTATTGGCATGAAGGGGGTTAAATCATTAACTTGCTCTGCAAAAAACCTAAGAATTCTGGCCTGGTGGTGCTGAAATCAAGCACTTCAAGTCTTCAGTACTTTATTCTGGGTTCTGACTTGCAGCAAGAAAATAATGGACTAGAAAAATCCTGGCAGAGAGCCAGAGTCACAAGAGGAATGAGTTGGGGACCATCATTAGGAGACAACAATATTGCAGTTGTAGATTTGATTACAGTAGAACCAAGAAGACCCATTTAGGATTAGTCCCCCTTTGTATTAGTCCCTGTGCAAACGTATGACCCCAGACCACAAAGAGCTTGTGTAAGTGACACACAAGGTTGTACATGAGCATTTAATAGATTAAACAAAAAGTTAAGTAGATAAAATCTTTGCTGTCCCCATCTACCCTTCAGACCAGCCATCCTTACCTGATTGGCCTCTCACAGACATTGCTTGAAAGTGAGAGGAGTGTTCAGGCACTTGTCTGGCATAGGAGTTCCAGTGTGGACATGGGTTATACTGGCAAAACTGGACTTTTGTCCAAATAGTTTATTCCAGCTAATCCCTCTTCTACACCTCCCACAGGTAAAATAAACAAGGCCAAAGTGTAGTTTTTCTGGTATAATGACATCTTCATGGGCTTCTGCCTGTATGTTCCTGCCAGGCAGGGATCACACCTCTTCCCCCTCCTGTCTGGAATAGCTGTACTGGCAAAAGTCAATAGCTTAGGCCTGACCTGTGCAAGGAGCAGCATGGGAGGGAGGCAGAAAAATGGTTTTGTGAGAGGTGGACAAAGGGACAGTAGCAGCTGGCATTGTTGTGCCTTGGCAGGCAGGGGTGAGGGAAGAGCAATGACAAGGAAGGACAAGTAGGTAGAATTGTAAAGAGCCGTGAAGAGCCCCTAAACCTGTTCTCTTTTCTTCATAGCAGTGTCTCTTCACCTTTGGGTTTAAGATCTAAATCTTCTTGCATGCTTTAAATGGCCCGCTATGTAACCCTGAGACACACCAGGTTAGATGTGAGGTGGATTCTCTGCGTAATGCAGTGTCACGCAGAAACCATGGGGCTAATTGGTTTATGTGGGTAGGGGGGCTAAGCAGCAAGTCCCCTGTCTGTTGTGCACTCATTGATGATCCTGTTGCAACTAATGTTTTCAGCTACAGTATATTTACTCTCAAAGGGGAGCTGCTAGGGAACTGGTTAGCCGGCTGCCTTTGTGCCTAATAAAATGGAACATCTTGTTAAGGAATCAAAGGCACCTTGTGATTCCTCAAGTATAAACCGGTCTTGCTTGTTAAAACTCATGCACACTCTGAATGCTCAAAACTTGGGCATATCAAGCCTCATGCTGAAGAATATGCTACAGCAGCACATCCTCTCAAGAAGCTTTATTTAGTACTCATCCCGTGCCAACATTACCCAACAATACAAACAGAGCTCAGTCGCCAGGAAAACTCCCATAAATATTTCTCCAGTGTTTATATCCGGTACGCACGCACTCTGTGTCTGCCTCCCTCCTGCATACAGAGAGTTACACAGATTTCAGGCTGGTTGGAAGAGAGGTTGATGCCATATGTGCTCCAGGTAGTACTGCTGTAGAAATGGAAGGACAGATGACGCATAAGAGAATGTGGCCTGTTACATAGTGGTTCCTGAGAACAGAGCATTTAGACTCCATTTCATGGGCAATGTCTGGCTTTCCTCCCCCTTAACTGTTATCTGGAATGTCTTTGCAGACTTGCCTTTTCAAATCCCTGGTTTGGGGGGTGTCAGGAATGGGGTTTAGCTAAGTTCTGGGCCTAGAGAGGTTACGATTTGGAGTGCGCAGAGGGCAGTGCAATATCAACACACAGAATCGGAAACTCTTCCTTCTGCCAGATCAGTGAACAACCTGTACAGAGAATTCCTGGCAAATGTTCAGGTCTCTAATGTTCAGTCCTCTTGAAGGTGACTTAAAACAGTGCAGGCTGGTGCTGTGTTGTGTGCAAATGGAGGGGGGGGGGGAAGCTGTCCAGCCTTCCTTGCACAGCTGTGCTGCCAGCACTTCAGTCCTGAGCCACTTCAACCCTTCTCTTATTCCTTGAACCCCACCCTCCACCCTCGTAGTGGAGTCTTGGCCACTTCTGAGCCACCCTCACAGTCATGCTGGCTTTCAAGTTTTATTTTTGACACAAACGCTATTTACATTTCACCAGGCACCTTGTCACTATGGCATTCTTATTCCTCCTAGGTGTCTACCCCAGATCCCGCTTGCTGGTAAAGATGATGTGGGGTGTTTCCTTTGCCTCATACTAGCAGACCAATCAGCTTGCACGTTAAAGACATCTGGGAAACATGTTCTGAACAGGAATAGTACTGGGCGCTTATGTAACCCACGCACCTTGTGGGTGTGGTGCACTTTCCCATGTAGTGTCACTGAGGCAACTTACAGAAAGAATAATGAGTCTGCGCTACAGCCTTAGCTGAGCGCCAGCTGGCTTTTAGCTTATGGGGTACAGGCTCATGCACTAAGCTCCAGAGGTCCCAGGTTTGATTATACCCACAGACAAGTAGGGTCTGCAGGCGTTACACTTCCTGTAGAGTAGCTCATAGAGTGAGTAAGTGGTAGACCCTGGAATAAAATGAGAACTCCTGACTCTATCATGTAGTAACTAGACTCTGCAGTTTCTTGTAGGAAGACCAATATTTACTGGCTATTATGTTTTCCCTGGAGTGTAGCATTTTGGCTGCAGATGCCCATGACTTTGCTGCACTATGCCTAGGTTTCATACGCTTTGGGAGCCCTGGAACACAAGTGCCGAGTGAAACCAACCGATTTCCCTAAATCGTAGCCTAGACTGCATCATGTTCCTGCAGCTCTCCAGCTGGGTTCCCCGGTCCCAGTCAGGCCAGTTGTAGTTTAGCAGGACAGCAATTGTTTCACGGAGCATTTGAATGTTCTGAGCTGGCCTTGGGAGTCGGAGGTGGCACAGAATGAAACAAGACAAGCCAGCTCAGGCCCATGAGGACACTTGGAACCTTAGCATGGTAGCAGGAGACAACCTTAAAGGAGACCGTTGAAAACCCTAGCCTCTGTCCCACAGGGAGGAGGCACATAACCAGAGTCCTGCATCCCCTTCTGGGGTCCAACTGCTGTCTTAGACGAGGCTTTGAAGTCCTGCCTGAACCCTTCACTTCTACAGCAGCCGTGGGGAGGCAGAATGAGCTGGCTGTATAAAACATTCCTTGTGTAAACACTTTCTTTGCAGCCTGGCCTGTCTCTGGGGGGTGATAAGGAAGGTGTCAGTGACTAAGCCTGCTGGCTTCAAAAGGCAGTCCCCGGTTTTCAGCCTGGAATTGCAGGGTGTTCTCAAGGTAAAGGTCACTCTGTCAATGGTGTGCTCTTTAATTTCTTGTTTGTTGGGCCTTCCCTCCCGGCTATGAGCAATGGGCTCTGTAGCTGTCAGTCTCACAAAGTGGTGATGTGCAATTGTTTCTCTCCTTATGTAAGTTCAGTGCTTGGTCTTTTACAGCTGATTGGGGGCATAATGGCCCCCTGTTCACAAGAGAAAGGAATCTCTTGCCTTCTCTTCCTGATCAGAGTTGGGGTTGCCTTCAGCCCAAGGCTGCGTCACAGATGGGGTTTCTCCAGTATATTCCTGTCATGGGGAAATGTCACGACCACCAGTCAATAGAACTTTGCAGTGGCACAAGGATTATTGTAGAGTCCTACTTTGGTAGGCCCGGTAGAGTCTGTTTATCTGCCCTGCCCTGCTTAGGTCAGGACTGTGGGGAAACCAGGTACTTGGATCTAGCGGTCTCTGGGGAGGTTATTAGGGTGAGGGATGTTATATGGACTCTTGAGTAGTAACTCCTTGTGGTGAATTTATTTCAGGGGATACCATATCCTGGGTCAGAACACCTAAAAACATTCCATATTGGGAGCAGGTCTGAGAGCTGATGCATGTTATGCTCCAAGCTAGCTCTGTCTCTCAGACCCCAGAGAGAAGATCAGACAGGAGTAGCAGAAGGTCACTAAAAGTGTTTATGTGGGGGGAACTGGTGCCCAAACTGTGACCCTCCATGCTGCCCCTTTTCCCCCAAGATCATGCTCCAGCCCTCTCTCACTTGTTTTTTTCCCTCCCTCCCCATTGTTTGCCCTTATGGCTAGTTGGGGGTACATGCCCCCTGGCTCACTGTGTTCTGGCACGCCTAAGGTTCTGAAAGTGCATGCCTCCATGTTACTTAATGGCTTCTGGTATTGCAGGAGCAACTGTTGCTGGGGTAAGCTGCCTGATTGCGCCACTGCTAGTGAAGGTCCCTCCACAGAGATGAGAGCAACACCCCACGTATGCCCCTTCTGGCCTGACTGCAGAAGTGTGCTTTGCAGAGCAAGTCATAGTCTTGACTAAGGATGTTAAAATGTGGTTAATTGACTAGTCGACTATTCGATGGAATTTCCATCGACTAGTCAATAGGCACTTCCGCATTCCTCCTTTGAAATGTACAAGAGCCACCCGCTGGGGCTCTTGTACATTTCAAAGGAGGAATGCGGAACTCTGCGTACAGTCTAGGGCCAGCAGGAAGTCCTGCTCACTCCGGGCTGCACACGGGTGCCTGCTTTGAAATGCACAAGAGTCCCCAGCAGGGGCTCTTGTGCATTTCAAAGCCATGGAGTCTGGAGGTCGGTGGGGGACTCTCAGTCCCCCGCTGACCCTGGGCTCCATGCTATGCTGCATGCCGCTAGGAGCCTGGGGTCAGCTGGGGAGTAGAGAGAGAGAAGGGGAAGAGAAGGCTGGTTAGTGGTGAGAGCTAAGGTACTCACAGGTGGTCACATAACTTTGCCTCCCTGTGCTGTTTGCTCCTGCAGGTGAAATAGTTGGAAATTACCAGACTGTTAATCTTCTTTGGAAGAAGCATTGGTGATTTTGGGGAAAAGGTGTGTGTGTGGGGGGGAGATAAGGTGGGTGCGTGAGTGATTAGAGAGGAGGAGATTATAGTAATCAAAATACAGATTGCTGAGAGCACAGAATGGACCGATGAGGAAATGGAGTTTTAGCTGTGTGGCTGGAGAGGAAAGGTCGGTTTTCAGAATCATAGAGGGGGAGTGCAGGATTTAGACATGGGACAAAGAGCTGTCTTATCCACAAGCCCATCCGTCCTTTGGCATCTTTGAGTTTCTTGACATACATGAAATTAAGTGACACTAATTTTCCATTCATCTAGTTTTTTTGGCATGCATATATTTTCCCAGATTCATATGAATAATTTCCTGCCTTATCATTGTTTGCTGCAGGTCTGTGACTGACTCCTGTGCAGTACCTGTGTGAAAGGGCATAGTGCATTTAGGAGTCATTGTGCCAGGAGGTTCTGAGTTCTGGTATTCTTCCTGGTACTTGTGTTCCCAGCTGACTCTGGGTATGTCTAGACTACAAAGATAAATCGGAAAAAGAAACTTAATTTGCAGTATGCAAATTGCGTATCTTTTTCCGATTTACTTTTGAAAGAGGCTTTTCCGAAATTTGGCCCATCTACACGGAGCCAAATTTCAGAAAAAAACCCTCTTTCGGAACGTCTCTTCCTCGTAAAATGAGGTTTACAGGGATGCCAACAAAACGTGTCTGCTTTTTTTGACTTTTTTTGGAAAAGCGGATGCGTTCCTTGGATGCAACAGAGCTTTTCCGAGGTGCCTTCGATATCCTGGAAAAGCTCTGCAGTCTAGACATACCCTTTATGGCTGGTAATCTCTTGTGCTGATGCCCAGTGGTGCGGGTAGACTGGCTCTCCCAGAGTTGCACCCACAAAGGGCTTTCTAGGCTGCTCCAACCCACTTCTTTCTGGAGCTGTAGTAGGGACAAAACCACTGTCCTGGCCTTGACAATGCACAGGCATGATAGATTGAGAACTGTGATTTGGGTTTTATTAGAATCCCAACAGCAGAGAACAAGGAAAAGTGAAATGAACATTCCTCGAGCAATTGCTGCTTAATTACCACCCCTGGCCTACAGTACAATGTCCATGCACACACCTCTTCCCCCACCTTCCGTGTGCACTGGCCATCTTCTGTACCAAAGTCTGTTACTCACTGAGTTCTAGGCAACCTTCTAGCAACCTCACATCTTGCCTGGGCCTTTCTCTCATTACAAATTGTTGACCTTATTAGTTAAAGGGCAAGTCTGAAGTGATGACTGAATTATCCAATTGTGCTTGCCATAGTGCTCAGTACGCAGGGGGCAGTCGGTGCATTTTCAGTACAAATGACTTTGTTCCAGTGGTTCTGATCACATTAAAAAGAGAGGGATTAAATTAACACGAGCCTAAATGAAGTAGAAAGCATGGTGTGTGGTTTCCACTGAGCAGCACAATGGGCAGGGCAAGAGCAGGCCACCATCGCGCGGGGAGGCAAAGGAGGCAGTTGTCCTGGGGCCTGGCGATTCGAAAGGGCTCGCCACACTGATTATTTTCAGGAATAATGGCATTGTGCAAGAGGGTTTTTGTTGTGCAAGAAGGGGCAGTGTAGACAGCTCCTTCTGGCGCAAGAGCCTCTTCTGCAAAAATGGCGGCTCATTAGGTATGCAAATGAGGCTCAGCGATATTTCACACTCAGCCTCATTTGCATATTTCTGGTGCAAGAAGCCGTGAGTGTCGACATAGCCCACAAGTGGTCTGTTGGTTGTGGCTTTGCAGGTATGGCCGTACTGAGTTCTGTCCCCAGCTGCTCTCAGTGTAGTTTTGGGGAAGATGTAGTCCAAAGGTTTCAGACTCCTTGGGCCTGGACAGAGCCAATGGCCCTGATGTTTGTTTTCCCAATCAGCAGCCTGCAGCTAGAGGACTCTGTGCTTTCCACAAGGGAAACTGCTTGAAAGTGGCTGAGCCTGTGCAACCAGGCAGGGAGATCTCTAGCCATCTGTTTTTCTTCCATGTGGGTGTGGTGCATGTTGCACCTGCACAGTGGTTGTTGGGGGGGTGGAGGATTGCACCAGAGCGTCAGTGTTAGGGCCTGTGTCCTGCTGACAAAGGTACATTCCAGGCTGCATTAGATTGTAAGTAATTTGGAGCAGGGATTCTGTAACCTGCCACAAACACCTATGAGAGCTCCTACTGCTCATGAGGGTAGCTCAAGGATCCCCTGTTGCAAACCAGGTGTGTGCTAGGAGCTCTCATACAGGCAGTGGAGTTTCTTTTCCGGCTGGTAATTCTTCACTAGCCCCCCGGATGCCCATTTTTGCCAGTTAGTTTCCTGTGTGATGGGGGAAGGGAACATATTTAGCTGTACCTGGGAGGTGAGCTAGCCCAGTGTTTCTCAACCTTTTTTTTATTATTATTATTATAAAGTACCCCTTTAAAAAAAATTCTAAGTACCTCCCCGTACCTTTTCAGAGAGAGACAATTTTTTTCTACCATTGCAACACATTTGTTTAAACAACTTAATTGTAGCTAGGCGGGCGATGAAATTTTTGGGTGTAAAAAGTACAAAAAATAATAAAGCGCTGTAAAACTTAAAACAAAAATTTAGTTTTCTCCCAATTTCAGTTGTGTTGACGTACCCCCCAGACTTTTCTCGAGTACTCCTAAGGGTACTCGTACCACTGGTTGATAAACACTGAGCTAGCCTACCCTGGAAGCTAACCTGTGGGCACCATGGTGGCAGGTGACAGGAAGTAATCTGCTGGCATATTTCCCTTCTTGTTCTCCTGCAGCAAGAGGAACCCACAGTTTCTCAAAGTAGCATTTTGGTGCTGCAAGCCAGCAGCTCACAAGAACTCCAGGGCATGTCAGAATGCAAAACCTTCATTTCAGAGTCCAATCTTCCACACTCTTGCTGCTTGTTCTGGTCTCTTCTCCCACTCGTGGGTCCATGCCTATTTCCTGCAAGGATTCACACACTGGAGCTGTTCCTTGCTGCCCCCTCTTCTCAGCCCTGTCTCTCTCTGCCATCAAGGGTCATGCTTCACATTTTCTTCCTTCCTACAGCAGCAATCCTCCATCTCACTCGGCTGTCCTATAATACACCTGAAATCCTCTAATCCTCACCCATTAATCTCCTTTAGCTCCTCCTTTGCTGGCTTTGGGCACCGTCTCACTTGACCTTCTACCAGCTTCAATTGACACCTCTTGCCTTGGCCCCTTATATCCTCCCTCTCCTCTGGATCCTTTCCTGCCTCGCTCATATCTCTTCTCTCCATTTTAGGGAAATTTTCCTCATGTGATGCCTGGTGGCATTGTAGTATTTAAATTCTGCTATTGCTTTCTGTGGCCATGTGTCCTGGCACAGCCTCCTTCTTCACTGCAAAATTATCATCAAGCTCGAGTGTTGCATCTACTTGGCCACTCTTGTGCCCACCAAGAAAAGTCTCTCACCAGAGTTTATTGGTGCTTTAAACCCAAGCTAGCTGGTCCAGCTAGAGTAGAAGCTAGAAATGAGGTGCTTCTTTTATGCTATGTCTACACTGCCCCTCTCTTGCAGAAAAACATATGCAAATGAGGCTAAGCATGGAATATTGTGGCACCTCATTTGCATAATTAATGAGGCTCCATTTTTTTCACAAGAGGCTTTTCTGCATTTTTTTCTAGAAGAACAGCTCTTGTGCAAGAGGGGGGTTTTGCGCAAAAGCCTCTTGCACAAAAACGGAGCCTCATTTTGCAAATGAGGAACCACGATATTCCACACTTAGCCTCATTTGCATATTTTCCACACGAGAGGGGCATTGTAGACATGGCCTTACTGAGGCTGGTAACCTGCTTACCTTATAGCAGGCCTGGGCAAAATAGGGCTAGTGGGCCAAATTCGGCCCACCAGCCACTGGGTCCAGCCCAATAATGCAGCGGGGAGCCTGAGGCAGACTCCCTGCTTGCTCTGCCCGGCATGCCATTAAGAAAAACAGCTGCCAGTTATTTGTGTTTCACGACTGTGGGGGAGGAGGGAGCAGAGCCTTCATGAGCTGTTCCTGCCCCTAGCACAATCCCATTGTCTGGTTTCTGGCCAATGGTAGCTGCCTGTTTGAAGAACAGGCAGAGTACGAAGCACCACTCCCCCCTTTCCTCAGGCTCTTATTCACAGATGCACATGGCCCCTGCAACCTGTGCAGGGGCAGGGCAGGCAGGAAGGCTGCCCAAGAAACCTGCTGGGCTGCTCGCTGGGAGTCACCCAGATAAGTCTCCCCGTCAGAGCCTGCCTCTGGTACCCCGGCCCTTCCCTCCGTTGGACCTACTGCCACCCCACATAACCCAAACCCTCTGCCCCATCCTGAATTCGTACCCGCTCCCAGATCCTGCACCTAATCCCCTGCTCCAGGTCACTACCCAAACTGTTGTACCTTCTCCTGCATTCCAGTCCCCAGCCCCAGGTCATAACCCTTTCCTGTCCTAGGTCCAATCCAAACTCCTACACCTCCTCCTGCACCCCAGTCCCATGCCCCAGGTCATAACTGCCTCCGTCACCCAAACTCCCTCCCCACACACCCTTCTGCACCCCAATCCCTTACCTAAAGCTTCCTTCTGCACTCACACTCCATCCCAGACTCTGCGCCTCCTTCATTAATATCATGGAAGAGCGCAGCCCTTGACTACGTTCCAAAATCTTGGAGTGCCCCCCCATCAAAAATTATTGCCCACCTCTGCCTTGCAGTGAGGACTAAATGAAGTGCTAATATTCCTCCAACACCTTCCCACAATTTTCCCGTGTACCCAGAAGGACAAACAGTTCTCCCACAATTCACTGGGAAAGAATCCTCGACAGGCTCAGATTCTTATAGCACAAAGAACTCTGGGACACGAATGATGACACAGTGTGGCTTTGCAGTGTGGTTTCCTGCATCCAGGCTGACTTGGGTGCTGATCACCCAAGTTAACCTGGCAGTGCAGACATGCTTTGCTTGTCTTTGGATGCTTTCACTCCCTGCTGCCATTCTGACCTTGCAGCCATCAAGCCTTGTGGCTCCCTAGACATCTATCTGTTCTGGGAAGCATTTTGTGATTATGGAGATGAAAGACTCTTCAAAAGCACATTTCTTTGTATGACACTTAATGGAACATGATTGTGATATTACCAAGGTCTGCTTCAACTAGGTGCGATTTGCATCTAATCTGCATGCTAATTGCATAGTGTCACAGGAATTGAATCCCATCAAAATGCTTCTCCAGTTAAGAAAGCAATGTGCAAATGATGAGAAACAGCAGATTAGAAGCTGGCAGATTCCTGTAGTATTTCTCTTCTGTTAGCTATTTTCAGTGGTACCTAGCAGCTCTCCCTGGCAGGGCTGCCTCAAAGGAGCTATTCTGCATTCTGGTTCTTCTGGGGCTTATATTTCTGCCCCTTGCATCAGGCAGGCACCTAGGGTGGAGTTCACAAAGGTATTAGATACTTAACTACCACTGAAGTCAATGGGAGTTTCACCTAAGTGCCTAAGTGAGTCTACATTAGTGAACAGTAATTAGCTCAGCATGGAGGTTTCCTTTATTTTGCATTCTCAGTGCATTGGACTGGGGGATTTTCTGCAGCCGCTAACAAGAGCCTCTTTCTATTTGGTTCACTGGAACACGCTGGACTTCTCCATCGGGGATGTGAGAATTTTCTGGCTTATGACATTGCTCTAGGCTAGGATTTAGGACATTGGTCACCGAATATTGATCATTTGAGCTGGACGAAGCAGCAGGAAGCTGGGTGTTGGATGCTGGATTTGGACACTGCACCTAGCAGGATTTTGTTGTAAACTTAACACAGGAATTGTTTGCCAGAAGAGCATCTTAGGAGGCTAGTTCCAGTGCTTACTGATCACCACAGTGCCTGGAAAGTGGGAAACACAGCTCATTTCCCAGTCCTGACCTTGCTCTTCCCATTAGCCTACTGGCCTAGCGATTAGAGTTCTGTACTTCCATGTGCAACAGCTGAATATGATTCCCTGGCAGGTTTCTTCACCTGGCAAGGGCTGTACCCTCATCTCCTTCCGGAAGGTAGTTTTGTGTAGCATTGCTCAACGGCACCCTCTCCAGACGGACTGATGGGCATGGATGTGCTTGGAATGGATTCCCCTTAGCCAGGGGAGGCAAACAGCTGCAACTTCGCTCTAACTGCATCCTGTGCAGAGCAATGCTCCCAGGGATCATATGCTCTCATCAGATCACATTCATGTGCCCAGTGACTCAATCCCATCCACAAAAAGCTTATGCTGGGAGAGCGAGGGGGAAAGGGCATGAGACGAGGGGTAAAACAAATAGGCAGTGTGGTTGCACCGGCAGAGGCCAGTTCCCAATGCATGGGGGAGGGTCATTCCCAATTGCCCCCAGCCCTGGCTGTTCTTAGCTGGCTGACTTCATGTGGGCATCACAAGACAAGCGGATCTGCAGCAGGGATGTGACTGCAGAGAGAAGAGTGGCTTTAGAGTTCAACTCAGGAAGGTCTTCTCATTTGATAATGATGATTTCCCCCCTCACATATTTTGATCAGCTTCCCTTCTCCCGCCTGGCATTCGGGGAATGTTTTCAAAGGTGGGCATATCTGAGATGCTTCTGTCTGTTGCTGTGTAATTCGTTCCCCATGGCAGCTGCCTGGCTTGGAGTGCGGGGCCAGGATCGTTTATTTCAATCTTGATGGGCCAGCACCAGTGGTGTTGTGTGTTGCTTCTATAAACAGGAAGTCTGCTTGGCTGCAGTGTCAGATTAGACAGGAGACAGATCCCAGAGCAAGCTGCTACTTAGGTGGTGGTGATGTGTGGTTCCAGCAAAACAGAGGGATTCCTAGGAAAGACAAAATGAGGGCAAGGCAGAGATAGCAGTTTAAAATAGCCTCTGATGTGCAGTCTGGGGCTTCTAGCCAGGTTCCCCAGCCCTGCGCTGCAAATCGGGATATAAACAAAGTGCAGTTCCTAAACTAGATATGTCAGGGGATCTGTTCTGTATTTGGTCTTGCTAGGTGGAGAAACTCCATCTTGGATATTGCCTGTCTGCAGTAGCCATGCTGGGCTGTGGGGTTGGAGTTACTGCTCAGATGTGCAGTGACAGTGTGGGGCCGGGATTGTTGCTTGGATGTGCAGTGCTATGGGGCAAGGACCTGGCTTGGGCTGCCATCTATTGCACACACTGGCAGACTGCCCAGCTAGAGAAATTAAGCCTGTCACACCTGACCACTGGAGACAGGCTGTTTTGTATTGCGACATGGGTGCCATTCATATCTCCCTGTGCTGGGAAATGGCAAAGTCTGAGACTGCCCCCTCTTGCCTTCCTCCTCATCTGCCTTCAACACAAATGTTGCTCCCTCTCTCATGGTGTCCCTCCTCTCTTCTGGCTCCTCCTTTCCCTTTGCCTGAAGTTCTGAGAACAGCCACACTCCTTTTGTCTCTCCACCAGGGTCAGCAGACTTGGCTGCCTTTCTGCCACCTGCCCAGCAGCACCCAGGAGAATGGTTCCTCCTGAGTGGGATGGGATACACTTTAATGGGGGGAAATAATCCTTGTCAGCTGGCACGAGCCCCAGGTGGAGGAAGGGGCCAAGGGCCAGAGGTCAATCAGGTCTGGAGACCCTGCCTGTGATCTCTGTGGAGTGCAGGTAAATATTTAATGATGCAGCTTGCCAGAGAACTTGGCCTCCCAGGGCTTGAATCAGCACAAACTGCAACTGGGGAAGAGCTGCATCCTTTCTGTGAGCAGCCTTCTCTAGCAAGGAGAGACTGGCGGGACCTGCCAGGCTGCCAGTGACTTAGGAAGTGAGGGAGACCCAGGGTCTTGTTTTTATTAAGCATGAAACTAGGTTACAGCAATTTACAGGTAGCACTGGTCTTGGAGAGGGAAGGGGACAACTGTGGTTAGTGGATTGTGAGTTGGGTCTGCGAGTGGCCTGGGTTCTGTTTCTTGCGGAGTGATATTGGACACGTTGCTTCCCTTCTCTGTACCTCAGTTGCTGTGACTTTCTAAAGTCCACTAAGAGCCACAGAGGAAGAGCATTCCCTGAGGGCCTCGTAGAATCATAGAATCCTAGGGCTGGAAGAGCTCTCAGGAGGTCATCGAGTCCAGTCCCCTGCCCAAACCAGGACCAATCCCAACTAAATCATCCCAGCCAGGGCTTTGTCAAGCCAGGACTTAAAAACCTCTAGAAATGGAAATTCCACCACCTCCTTAGATAACCCATTCCAGTGCGTCACCACCCTCCTAGTGAAATAGTTTTTCCTAATAGCCAACCTAAACCTCCCTCACTCTAACTTGAGACCATTGCTCCTTGTTCTGCCATCCGTCAGTACTGAGAACAGCCGCTCTCCATCCTTTTTGGAACCTCCCTTCAGGAAGCTGAAGGCTGCTATCAAATCCCCCCTCGGTCTTCTCTTCTGCAGACTAAATAAGCCCAAATCCCTCGGCCTCTCCTTGTAGGTCATGTGTTCCAGCCCCCTAATCATTTTGGTTGCTCTCTGCTGGACTCTTTCCAGTGTGTCCATATCCTTTCTGCAGTGGGGGCCCCAGAATTGGATGCAATATTCCAGATATGGCCTCATCAGTGCTGAATAAAGGGAAATAATCACTTCTCTAGATCTGCTGGCAATGCTCCTCCTAATGCACCCTAATATGCCATTAGCCTTCTTGGCTACAAGGGCACACTGTAGAATCATATCCAGCTTCTCATCCACTGTAATCCCCAGGTCCTTTTCTGCTGAACTGCTACTTAGCCAGTCAGTCCCTAGCCTGTAATAGTGCTTGGGATTGTTCTATCCCAAGTGCAGGACTCTGCATTTGTCCTTGTTGAACCTCATCAGATTTCTTTTAGAACAATCCTCTAATTTGTCTAGATCACTCTGGACCCTATCCCTGCCCTCCAATGTATCTACCTCTCCCCCTAGCTTACTGTCATCCGCAAACTTGCTGAGTGTGCAATCCATCCCCTCATCCAGGTCATTAATAAAGATGTTGAAAAAAAACAGCCCTAGAACTGAACCTTTGGGTACTCCACTTGAAACTGACTACCTGACTGACATTGGCTGTTGATCACTACACGTTGGGCCTGACCATCTAGCCAGCTTTCTGTCCACCTTACAGTCCATTTATCCAATCCATATTCCCTTAACTTGCTGGCAAGAATATTGTGGGAGACAGTATCAAAAACTTTGCTAAAGTCAAGGTATATCACATCCACTGACTTCCCCATGTCCACAGAGCCAGTTACCTCATCATAGAAGCTAATCAGATTGGTCAGGCACGACTTGCCCTTTGTGAATCCATGTTGATCTCTTTCCCTTCTTCTAACTCAGGGGTGTCCAAACTTTTTTCAAAGAGGGCCAGATTTTATGAAGTGAACATGCGTGAGGGCCGACCATTTTGCCTGACATTCTTTGAACCATTAAAATTAAACGCAAATTAACTATTTTATGCAAAGTTTATTGCAAACGGCATACTTTTCATTCCGTCACATGGATGACAAATCTAAACAGGTGTTAAATCACTCTGCCTTTCATATCTGAAGGCCAGATGAAAAAAAAATCCAGGAAGCTGAAATATATGTCAGGAACATTGTAAAGTACATTACATATTATTGGTAATAAAGGTTGTCTGTCAACTTTTAAGTTCAAAAAATATGAACAGGAACATAATACCAAGTATACATGTTGTGTCCAAATATATTTATAACTGATTTAGACCAACTGACATTAACTGAGATTTTACAATGTATTCATCTCAATACACATGGATTCGCTGGAGGCCATAAAAGATAGATATTGCCAAATTACCTGTGGGGCCGTATTAAACCGGAACACGGGCCGCAATTGGCCCGCGGGCCGGACTTTGGACATGCCTGTTCTAACTGCTTCAAAATGGATTCTTTGAGGATCCCCTCCCATGATTTTTCCAGGGATTGAGGTAAGGCTAACTGGTCTGTAGTTCCCTGGATTGTCCTCCTTCCCTTTTTTAAAGATGGGCACTACATTTACCTTTTTCCAATCATCCGGGACCTCTCCCAATCTCCACAAGTTTTCAAAGATAATGGCAAAAGGCTCTGCAATGACATTTGCCAACTCCCTCAGTACCCTTGGATGCATTCAGTCCAGACCCATGGATTTGTGTATGTCTAGTTTTTCTAAATAGTTCTTAACCTCTTCTTTCTGCTGGTAAGAATCTATCCTCCTATGAATTAATCTAGTTTATTTATTGCCACATGCAAAGTACATAGTGTTATGAAATGTTTAGTGTTATTTTTTAGGGTGCTCTGCATAAGTCCTGTGTAGTTCTGCCATTCCTGAGCGATGAGATCATCTCAGAAGCATGCCAATAACAACTTCATACACCCCACATCCCATTTATCCCCCTCCCCAGGCATGCCCCTGCCCTCCCTTACTGCAACTCTCAGAACAAGGTCTCATTTGGTTCATTCCCCTAGATGGGCACTGAGGCAGAAAGGCAGTGCAGGAGTACCCTATATGCTAATATCTGGGGATTTCTCTATTTTTAAATATCCCAAATGTTGAGGCTTCCATATTTTCTTTCCACATACATCTCCTACGGCATTTCTCTCAATTAATGATTATTTTTATGTAGCCCAAGATCCACACATTAGTGATTTATATAGATTGAAACCATCAGTAAGTGAGCTGGCTCTTGTGGGTTAGATATAGATGGTTATTAGGGTGAATAGAGTGAATGTTGATATAAAATTGTCACTAAAGGAATATGTGAACCCTGTAAGCTAATGATAGCTCTATGGAACTTACCCTAGCTATTTTAAGTTTTTTCAATGCTTTGTTCTTTAACGGTAACCGTGTAGTCCTATAGTTTGCATAATGGCTTCACAACAGAGATGAAACCCATGGAATGAGCTCCTGGCCATGTTGAAATCAATGGTTGACTAGACATTAGTCAGACTGGGATTTCACTCTTGATCTCTCCTACAAGGTGCCTACAGACAATAAAGTTACTAATACAATTGCTAAAGGCAGAACTGGTAGTATTACAGTTGCCTGGCATTTCCCATTATAAGATCCCTTTTCATTTGTTTATAACTTTGCCAAACTATAATAATTTGTGCTGAAATTCCCATGCTGGGTTTCTACTTCAGGTGGAATTTTATATTATAAGATTTCACCCAAAACAATTTAGCCATTTTATAGTTTCATAGAGTTTAAGGCCAGAAGGAACCATTATATCATCTTGTTTGACGTCTTGGCTATCACAGGCCATTGCATTTCATCCAGATAATCCTATATTAAACCCAAAGACTTATCACACTACAGCATTTTAGTCCTCAGGAGGCTAAACTGTGTGCCACAGGCAGAGATCATGAGAGACTATTGCCTGAAGCCCTGAGTGACAGGGACTTGATTGGGCAAGATATGCCCAGATGCTCCCAAAAAGCAAATTATGCCCCATGCTATGGTGAAGACAAAAAGACTCCAAAGAGCCTGCCTATTTAACCTGTGAGGAAAATTCTTTCCCCACTCCATCTGGATACCATTTGGACCAGGAGCATTTGTGCTAGATGCACCACCCAAGCATTTGTTACTTTCAAGAAAGTACACACAAGAGTTGTCTTCACTAGGGCTTCTGCTGGTAAATTCTGGGCTCCCCCTATGCATCCCTTCCCCCTCAAAGCCTGTCAGTTTCTGTGAAGAGTCATTATCATTGAATGACTCCTCTTTGAATGACTCTTGGAATAGTGGGTTTTCTACCAGTAAGGCTGTTGATTTTTAAATGACTTTGATGGCTCTGTGCCATCTTCCCAGACATAGTCACTCAAGTAGGAGGGAAGCCCCCTACCACCAAATGGAGGCTGTAATCTGCAATCAAGGTTGCAATGCCATGAGGTCATGCTCCAAAACGAAATTCACAGTACAAAGCAGAGCCCCTGAAATAAAAATGGCTTTTCAAAATACAGTGAAGTCCACAGTCTGACAAGATTTATTCCCAGACTGTCGCATAGAGGTTTCTTTTTGCCACGCTCAGAATTTCATGGACTAGGACAGCTTCTATTTCTAGAGTGTTAAATTCCAGCAGAATTTTGAAGACAATCTGGTCCTAGAGGAAAACCATACATTGTACCTTGCAGTTTGGGGCCTCGAGTGTCCTGCTCTTCTATTATAGTATATGGCCATGTGAAATAGAACCTTGAAGTAGAGTAAATTAATTCAGATTTTCTTCAGAGGATTAAGGTGTTATGGAAATTCTGAAAACCAAATGTAAGCCTTATAGAACATGAAATGTCATGTTAAAAGGGAAAGTGAGAGACTTAGTCCATGTTTATGCTTATCATGACGGAGATCAATCTTCTGGTGTACGATTTAGCATGTCTAGTAAGGACCTCCTAAATCAAACATTGAGGGCACCCTGCAGTCGATGCCAGTACTCCTTGTGAAACAAGGAGTAAGGGAAGTCAATGGGAGTGTTTGCTCCTGTTCACTTCCCGCTGTGAAGGCAGCACCAAGCTTGGCTTATGGTACATTGACTCCAGCTATGTTATTTACATAGGATTCCAGGTACCATTGTATGCCTCTCAGCAAAACTAGGCCCCAAAACAAATCCAAACCCGCTTTCAAGAATTCCAGAAAATTAGGAATTGCAGAATGACTGTGGAAGATACATTATTGCTCCTTTTGCTCCAAGAAGAAATAATTTTCCATAACCTTGAACAGGCTAGGAAGTATATTTTATTTTAGTTTATTTTAGAGATTTAACATGGTTCATACAGGCAGATCATGAACTAAATATCAAGGAAGACTGGTCTGAGAATAAAGTTAGAAAAAAATATTATTTTGTTTATACTAAAAAGTTCTGGCAACTTTTTCTTGAGGAAGCTTTAGCAGTAAGTGAATGGGGTTGGAAGAGAGAAAATAGAACTGGGAATTGGGGTGAGAGGAAGAATGGGATTGGCTGGGCAAAGAGACTGGGACTGAGACTCTCGGTGCAGAGGAAAGGAGGCTTGTAATTGGAGGAGACAAATCTGACAAGAAACCAGTGGTGGGAAGAGACAAGTCTATGGTAAGTCGAAGGGGATGGAGCAGAAGGGTCTATGCCCATTAGAGAACTCTCCCCTCCAGAGCCTGGAATGGAATCTCTGGTTTCTGAGTCTCATCATGCCTCTGCTATCAGCAAATAGCTGTGAAACCACTGACAAAATTAGTCTCTCTGCTAATGTTGGCTCACATAGCTGATGACGACCTACTGTTGCTATTTGTTTCTCTGATAGCTCACGCAGCAAGGCTCTGTGCAGAGGACCTACAAATTTAAGCCTTGTTGATTAACCATGTTGGTATCAACATGATGCCACAGGGATGGAATTTTGGGGGCAGGGGACACTTCTAGTTGGCTCTTCTAAAAGGGGAAGGAGGGCAGAAAATAAACTTATGTTAACAGAACACCCCCTGCTTGCTACACTTGCCAACCTCCCTCTTGGCTGGGGAGGACCTGGGGCCAACGCTGCCCTGGGCCCAGCTCTCCATGTGGGCCCTAGGAGGGCCAGGCTGGGAATGGGTGGGGCTTGGCTCCTGTGGAGGCAGAGTGACGTGATGAGAATTGTTTTATATAGAAAGAGGGATTTTTAAGGTAAACTAGGGAAAGACAGAATTAAAATTGCCTGTCTAATCTTAATCCCTCCCACTGTGCATTTCCCCCATGGTCCTCCAAGTAACTGTGAGGCTGGGGTGGTCTATTGCCAAGAGGCAATGGTTCTTCCCTTAAGGGATTCAGAAGCAATAAGCACACAAACTGGGTGAAGGCTTAAAGATTTTACTAAGCAAATATTAAGGTAAAATACATGCTTAATATTAGAGTAAAATACAATGAAGCAAATCTTAAAATAAAATGCAATGCTTACTAAGAAAGTATAATACTTATTAAGCCTAAACAGATTTCAGAATGAAATGCAATGCTTTTTAAGAAAATCTTAGGATAGGATACAATGCTTATTAAGCCTAAGCCTATCTTAAAGTAAAATGCAATGCTTACTAAAAAAGTACAATGGTTATTAAGCCTAAGCAAGCCTTAGAATAAAAGGCAATACATATGTCCCTTCTGCTGCTGGGAACCCCCTGAAGAAGGACAGCGGATGGACCTCAGAGGCCGGTACATAGCACCTCCTGCGGCTTCGGTCTATGCCAAGGTTCCAATGTTAGGAATATTCCCGGCCTTTATATACTGCTGGATCTGCAGTAATCCCACCTGTTGTTTTGAGAACCTAACAAGATCGTTGATACATTGCATATTTTCCCAGGCCAAATAATTAGCATTATCAGGTGGGAAACATTCAGTATAAATAGCTATGTGATCTTCCCAAGCACGCCTGCACTCCCATTTTCAGGTGGCTGGCCTTGGGACCTGTCCCAGAACTTGATGAAAGTCAACAGTGCATTCCTACACTGTACCATCTTGAACAAACAGCTAACTCTTTGAGAATAACAAAAGAATAATAAGAAGCAAAATGCACAAATGGCTGCCTGGAGCATCCAGGCCTGTAAGAAAATGCAGGCACAAAAGGAACAATTGTGGTACACCACCTAATTTTCTCAACCTCACAATTGTCTTCCGCGTTTCCACTACAGGTGGTGTGTTGCCCCAGCCTCCCTCCCCCGGTGCTCTGGCCAGCCAGGGGAAGGCAGAAGTGGCGTGTTGCCCCAGCCTCCCCCCTCCTGTGCTCTGGAAGGCTGGGGCAGATCTGCCCTCAGGAGCAAGGCTGAGGGTGGAGGTGGGCCGCAGGGGCGGGGCAGCCACCAAACCCTCCCATGGCTTGCAAACCCCTCCCCCTCCCAAAATTCCTGCATATGGGCCTGATAAGCCAAGGCTGGTGATAGGGGGTAGCAAGCAGAGCGGTTGCCTGGGGCCCCACATGAAGCTACAGGCTTTGGCTTCAGTCCTGGGGTTCTGCCCCATGTGGTGGGGCTTCAGCTTTCTGGCCTGGGCCTAGGGTTCCCAGACGGTTTCAACAAAAATACCGGACACACTTGGCATTACATCACAATCTACATTACATCTTATTTAGAAAATACTGGACATTTATATTTTCACATTTCTATTTTCTCAATTTGTTTCCCAAACAGAAAGCACAAATACTGGACTGTCCGGTTCAAAACCGGACTCCTGGCAACCCTACCTGGGCCCCAGGGAATCTAACACTAGATCTGCTTAGTACCCTCTCTTCCCCCTAGGAATCTTGGACCCTTGTTTGAGTATCACTGCATTATGGCATCTATCCAAAGAGTAGCTTCTCTGTCTTAGATATCTGTTTCCCCAATTCTGTAACCAGCATCTCTGCTAGTGAGGTTGGCGCCTGGGAGCAGGACCAGCAGAGAAGAACGGAGTGAGTTGACTTTTTGCTTCGGGAATTCAGTCTTCTTTGCTGCCTCTGTCATTCTTTTCTTGCTTGGCTGGAGTCTTTTGTGGGGAGGCCTATCTCCCCCTGCCATGCTGGCTGCTGCAGTGCTGAGTGAGCTGAGCCCTGTAATTGCTGAGGGTGGCAGCTCTCGCATCAGGAAGATGCAGAGACTACAAATCACAGCCATTTGTTTTCAAAGGGGGTGGGCACTGAGGAGGAGTGGTGGTAATTTCTCTCCCTCTGCAGCTGGTCTCAGAGGTGGATTTCACTTCCTTGCAGGAAGTTGCCTATCTGCAAATCTCTCCTCCCCGCTTCCCCTGCTGTGCCATCTTCTGCCCCTTCTCAGTGGAGAGAGCAGAAAAAAGCTGCCCAGGAAACAGGAGAGAAGGAGCTGAGTTACTGGACTCACCCTCTGTGTGTCCTGCCCATAGTCACTACCTGATCTCCTAGGCTATGTCTACACTGGTGGGTTATTGCGCAAGAACGGCCGTTCTTCCGCAGAGCGTCCACACTGCCCACCCGCTCTTGCGCAAGAAGATTTACAGTAAAGCGTGGTAGGAGAGGGCTTCTTGGGCAAGAACTACGCTCTTTTCTAACAGGTGTAAGCTCTCTTGCGGAAGAGCTCTTGTGCAAGAGGGCAGTGTGGATGCGCGGCAGGGATTTCTTGCACAAGAAACCCCTATGGCTAAAATGGCCATCAGAGCTTTCTTGCACAAGAGGGCGTCCACACTGCCATGGATGCTCTTGAACAAAAGCACAGCTCGCACATGGCAGTGTGGACATGTTCTTGCGCAAGACTTCTTGCACAAGAACCCTTGCGCAAGATGTTCTTGCGCAAGAAACCGCCAGTGTAGACATAGCCCTAGGGTTTTGGACACCTGCCATGTTTAGGATTTAGTGTTTATTTTTTAAACACCATAATTATCACTAATACGTGTCACTCTGACATACCTTCTCCATTCACTCAGCTTCTGCCTCATTCACTCTCTTTCTCTGTCATAATTTATCCTTCCCCGGCTGCCTGCCTTGCCTACTTTATACTTCATTAATGTTTAAGCACATTTTACTGAAACAATGCCTAGGCAGGAGACTTAGGAGCAACAGCACCTTTGCTCTCAAGGGGTGGAGTTGTGCTTAGCCCCTGAACCAGGAGATTCATTTGTTTCACCATGGATAACAAACATCTGGGAATGATTTTCATTGCAAAATCTTAGGCTTAATCCTATTATGTCCTTGTCTGTCTCCCTCCACATGTAAGGGTCATTGGCTTGAGGCTCCATTGCTCCAGCCAAGACATCCTGGAAGAGGTCTGACACTGGACCTAGTACGGTCAGAGAGATTGTATAACCAGTATACGGGCATTACACGTAACAGGTTTGCCTGCAGCATAAGCTTGCAACATGATACTTGCCTTGCATGTAACTGACACTGACCTCCCTAATTACTTTCTCCTCTCTTTCTCACTCCTGGAAACTAGTCATCCAAAGGGAGTATTTCTACCTTGGTCTTGCAGCAATCTGTTCTTGGCCCAGTGCTATTCAATAGCTTTATCAATATCTGGAAGAAAACATATAATCATTACTAGAAAAGTGTGGAAATTATACAAACATTGGTGGACTGGTAGATATTGATGGGGACAAGATTATTTTCACAGATTGACCTGGCATGCTTTGTAAGGTAGATTCATCCGAACCTGTTTTAATACTATCAATTGCATCCTACCTCTGTGAGCAAAGGATGTTAGTCACAAATATAAGATGGGGGAACTGTATCCCAGAATGCAGTGACACCAAAAAGGACTTATAGGGGTCACACTAGAGAAATAACTGAACATAAGCTCTCAGTGAAACACTGGAGTTAAGAGGATGATGTGGTTCTTTGATACATATGCAAGGGACTATGAAATAGGAATCAGAAGATGGTATTACTTCTATCTATGGTTCTGGTGTCCACACTTCAAAAAGAAGGTTGAAGAACTAGAAAGGATTCAGAACAGAGATATAAGAATGATGTGAGTTCTGGAAAACGTGCCTGATAGGAGAGACTTAAGCAGCTTACTCTAGTTAGTTAATTGGAAAGAAAGTTAAGCAGTGACTTGTTTAAAATTTTAAATCACCCATATTGGGAAGAAATGTGGACAGTAGGCAGCTCTTTTATCTAGCAGAAAATGGCATAATATCCAAGGGTTGGAAACTGGGGAAATTCAGATTGCAAATAAGGTGTAACTTTTAACAGTAAGGATAATTAGCTGTAGGTCCTCAGTGTGTCCCTAAACCACTAGCAAACTTTACTGAGTGTACAAACCCCACACATGGGTTTCATTAGGATGCAACTAAAAACTAGTACTGTAATTTTTTTGTATTTAGAGGACCCTCATAATCCGAGGCCCTAAAATGTAATTTACTTAGCTTGTGCATAAATCCCACACTGCCAGGAGCAGTGTGGAAAGGCAAAATGTCATTCACCCTGGTTGGATTTTTGACCAGGACATCAAGGACTTTAAGTGAGCACAAGCAGTCAGGACTTTGATTTTTACATCTCATGTGAAAGACAATTTCTAGCCACACGGTGCCCCTATGGCCCTGCTGGGCACTGCTTTATTACTGATAGAAGCAAAAGTGCCAGCACAAATTTATTCAGTCCACTGGACTGTGCCCTCTTCTCCTGCTTTATGTAACTGTATAAAGATCCTCTCTCTTTTCTTATATCTACAGAGACGCATGCACTTCTGTGTAGATTGAGTTGATGCCAATTTGGAAAAAGGCAGAGGATCATGGTTATTTTTAGATGTATTGCACAGCCAGTGTAGATAAATAGGCTTTGCTGGCTAACACTGGTTACTTCAAACACAAGTCATATCCAGCCTTCAGAATAAATTCATTATTCTCCTCAGTGGATTGAATGGGACACATGCGTAAGCCCCTCCTGAACTCAGATAAGCCAGGAACAGGGAGCTAGGAACGTAGGAAAGAGGTGTGGAGATGGGTCAGAGTACGCTGAAGAGGAACAGGACAATGACCATACTTAAAACCAACAAACATTAATACTTTACCTGACTAGCAAGGCCAATTCACAGACTAATAGTACATCTCCTCCAGACAGCATGTTCCCTTTGCAGAGCACTGCACAAACACTGACTCACTAATCCTGGCAATCCACTCACACCTGGGAGTAGGTCAGCACCGCCCACTTTTGACAAATGAAGAAATTGAGGCCTAGCAGTGGTGAGACGTGCCCACCAGACACTGAGTCAATGGCAGAGTCAGGCTTTTGAGTCAGAAGTTCCTGACTCTGTCCCTTGCTCTAACCATGAGATAAATTGGGTTTCAAGCAGCAGCCTTATTTGGTTAGTCCTTGCCTCTGAGGTCACCAGCAATTTCAAAGAGGGTGGCCAAACTCTAGAGTGCGAGTGGCCTGAGGGTATCAATCAGAGGTGGCAAAGGATGTAGCTATTTCCAGATTTCCTGCCTGAGCAGCGGAAATTAAGATGAATCAAATGGATTTATCATCCATCCAGATACTTAGACAGAGATGTTGTTTTGTATTTTCCAATCACATGTGTCACAGGCACTTCGCCAAATGGTGGCAACTGGCTAGGCAGTAACAACTTGCACCCAGAGTTTCCTCAGCCCAGGACACACAGGGACACACACTCCTTTAGTCAGCCTTGGAGACAAAATATGACAGACCCACTAGCCAGAAAATCAACATGGCACATAAAACATCTAACCACATATCCCACAGGTCTCCTGGGTTCAGACAGGAAGTGAGAGGTTGAGGGGACAGGAAGTTAAAGGAAAGGGAAAGGAACACATCGGGATGGTTGTGTCAGTGGATGAAGAAACGAGGAAAGTTAGCTACAGTCCCTGTCTGTTCTCTATGAGATGTGGTAAGAGAGATATATTTCCTATGCTCAGAACCAAAGAACTTTCTCTCTTGTCTGAGCAGAATCGCATAGGGATGTAAGCAACTACTCAACTAGTCGACTATCCTATAAGCAAAAGCTTATTGAATAGTTGACACACTAGTCGCTTCCCCCCCAACTTGCTGCCTCTTTCTGATAGAGGCAGCAAGGAGGGGGAAGAGGAGGAGATGCTGAGGAGAGTCGGCTTAAAAACCCACTGGGACTCTTGTACATTTCAAAGTGGAAGCACTGCAAGGAGCCTGGGGCCAGCGGGAGACTCAGAGTCTCCTGCTGGCCCTGGGATCCACAGGGTGTTTCAATCTTTGAAATGCACAAGCACCACCGCTGGGGCTCTTGTACATTTCAAAGGCAGAACACCACATGGCACTTTAACCTTTGAAATGTAGCAACAGCCATGTGGGCTCTTGCTACATTTCAAAGTGGAAGTGTCCTTATTGACTAATTGAATAGTTGATGGAAATTCCGACAACGATATGATTAGTTGATTAATCTCATTTTAACATCTCTAGATCCCAGGAGACCCTCAGTCATGATCAGACCTTCCTCCTCACATTGCCAACTCCCATTGTACCCAGGCATTCCAGCAACTCTCTACTTCACCCATCACTTGTAGCAGTTTCCAACTCTTCCCCTAGGAGCTCAGGCAAGATGCTTCTGAGGTTTGTGATTCATGTGTCAATGCATCTACCAGACAGAGAACCATGAGCACAAACACTTTGGTGACCAATAAGAGCAGTGTCTGGGCAACTCCCCAAATGGGAATGAGGAGCGATATAATAACCGACTGCCAGCATGTAAAAGGTTGTTATAGAGAGGAGGATGGTACACTTTTCTCCTTAACCACTAAGGACAGGACAAGAAGTCATGGGCTTAAATTGCAGGAAAGGAGATTTAGGTCAGACATTAGCAAAAACTTCCTAACTATCAGGGTAGTTAAGCACAGGAACAAATTACCTAGGGAGGTTGTGAAGTCTCCATCATTGGAGGTTTTTAAGAGCAGGTTAGAGAAACACGTGTCAGGGATGGTACTTAGTCATGCATCGGTGCAGGGGACTGGGCTAGATACTCTGCTGAGGTCCCTTTCAATCCAACATTTCTATGATACTCTGTAAGTAATATGTCCATGTGCCTCAGATTCCTATTGTGGGTTTGGTTCACTGCAGCATGCCAGGTTGTTTGCTAGTTTCCTCAAATGCCCTGGGGTTGCTAATTGCATCCCACAGTTCCGCTTCCCTTGGAATTGCCCAACCCCAGTTTCTTTCTTGAGAAATTAAAGCGTGAATGAACAACGTGTCTCTTGCTGTCCAGGAGCACGAAACCTGTCACCAGACTGTCCCTGGCTAACTTGCTGAGCCTGCACCTTTAAAAAAATCACAAATACAGCACAAGCTCTCCAGCTCCTTGAGGCCCAATGACAGGAGCACAGGAACCAGATGCCTATAAGAAGATTGTCTACACATTCTACCACAGCAGGGAGCCTGGACCTCGGTCCCCAGAGGGACCACTAATTCTAGAGTGCTAATTTCATAACAGCACCGCTCAGCTGTTGGAAGTCACTAAGGTCCTCAGCTAGTTCTTCTGGGTGTATCTGATACCTCCGAACTAGACCCAGCCATCTCCCTAGATCACTACATTTCCCTGTGAGCAGGCCCACCAAGGGGGGAGGAGAGCAAAGGGGGCAACTGCTTTAGTGCCCAGCAATTCAAAAGGGGCCAGAGGTTCCCGGCTGCCGGAGCCCCAGACACTTTAAATTGCCACTAAAGCCCTGGGCAGCACTCAAGGACTGGTGGGGAAGGGCTAGCCCCTATCCTTGCCCCCTCCACCGAGGCCCCCCATCCTTTCTTGGAGTGCAGAGCTGCCTGCCCCCCCTTGCTGGCAAGTATTACGACCTCCCGCCTGTCAGGGAAGGTTTGGGAGACACAAAGTGCTCATGTGTGGAAGTGCGGCATGTGTAGCTGGCAGGACAATAGAATTTCCATTCCACGGGAAGTTCTGGCATTTCAAAAAGTTGAAATTTTGAGCTTCTCTGTGGAAGGGAAATTCCAAAAACTTTCATTTGGGAAACTTGGAAACTTTTCATTGTGGAATTGTTGAAATGTTTCATTTTGATGTATTTCATTTTGATGCTTGTATTAATCCTTAATATTTTATATTCAATAGATAAATGTAATAAAATATTTGACACAGAACTGTCTGAAACGAGAAAGTCAGAAAAGAAATGTTTCGGTGCCTTCCTGTTGAACAGTTAAATGAAATAGGTTGCTCCCAAACTTTTGTGTCAATGAAAATGCATTTTTCAACCGAAAACTGTTCTGTCAAAAAAAAAGTTGACCTGTTCTAGTAAAAAGGCCTAGGATTTCACCCAGGCAAGTTGGCATGGGCCAATTCCCCCAGAGTGCGTGACTGTGGCTGGAAAGTCCCAGCAGCTGGAGTGCCTGCATGGTGAGATTGTGATGCCAGCCAGATGAATCAGTGTCCAAGCCTGACTCTTGCCAACTGAATGACTGCTCCAATGTAGGAACATTCTCTTGTTGTTCAAACCACAGCAGTTGTATGCCATTTTGTGTCCAATAGCTCCAGAGGGGGAGGAAACCAGTGGCAAAAGGCATGTGGGTACCACTCTCCTGGCAGGGAGCTCCTCCTGTAGGGGATTTGCAAAGCAACACATGAGAATTCACTAGTATGTGTGCCCTTTCATTTCCCACTCACTCACTCCGATTCACCTGACTAAACTGAGCTGCCTTCTGGCCCTACCTTGTTTCACTGAGGACCCATGGGCCCAACAGAGAGACTGGGAGCAGCATCCATGACCATGCTCTACCTTGAGCAGCAAAACAGATCCCTGTCTCCATCCCCTGTTCTCAGGCTTGGGAAGGAACTCTTCCCCCTGCTGGTTCAGTTGGGGGAGGGCTTTGTAAATAAGCAATTTGAATGTATGGGAGCTGTAGCCAACCAGGCAGTGAAGTGTGTGTCACCCTCCCCCTCTTTATTACCAGGCTTCTGATAGCTACATAATGGGTGGGGCAATGAATGGCTTTGTGTGGGAAATCAGAAGTCTGGAAAGTGCCCTCTGGCTTCTTCTGATTCATAGTTAGAGCCCACACAGAGGTTCCTACAAAACACACCCATTCCTTCTGCACAAGCATATCCACATGCCCCATGTAGCTTTCCAGCAGAGAGAACACACCAGCCAATCCTCTGAATAAGCCAGTATGCTACTCAGTACCATAGCCCAGCCTACAGATACCAACTGCTTTCCTCTACAGTGCAGACAGTACCTCCAGTGCAGCTCTGTTGGACTGGTTTAGGTAGGGAGGAAAAGGTGTTTCCTGAGTGCCAGGCCTGGCTAGACTGACCCACAGTAGATAAAAGGAGCTTTGGGGTGAGTAGCACTTCACAGAGTGCTTGGAATACCCTATTACCACAGTAACATTGTTTATACTGGCCAGAATTAGACAGGTTGGCATGGAGTTGGCGAGGTGTGATCCAGTGCTCAGAACTGCCACAGCAAACAACTTGACTGAGTCAACTACAGTGGAAGGTGATGGGTGCCTGCTAGAATGACAAGTCCTGTGAGAGATCCCATCTGAGATTTATGGGGATTTGTGCTCCCTACTCGCTTGTGGAATTCCCACCCTACCTGCCTTCTCCTTGTGATTCGCTGACCAGTAAACTCAGAGGGTGTGTCTAGACAACATGGCTCTGTCGACGTAGCCATGTAGATGAGGCAGGGTGACAAAGGGAAATGAAGCGGCGATTTCACAAGGCATAAAGGATCTGCCAACAAAAGGTTCTGGGGTCAGCAGATCCCCGTCTAGACTGCCGCACTGTGCCGACAAACAGCTGATCGGCACAGCACAGTGGCCATTTTTATTTAAATGAAGTGGTGATTATTTAAATCGCTGCTTCATTTCCCTTTGTCATCCTGCCTCATCTACATGGCTTCATTGACGGAACCATGTAGTCTAGACACACCCCTAGTGGCAAAGAGGTAACTAGATGGGTAGAACATCCTCACTGCTACCCTATTCTGTTTGTTTATGCTGAACTGATAAGCTGTTTTGGGGGAGTCTGTGGGCCTACCTCTATGCTAATAGGGGTATATCTGGGTTAGACAGGACAGGAAGGTTACCAGCTGCACTATATTTTCTTAGTGACTAAATGACTGGAGGAGTGCTCAAAAAGGAAAGCATAGGGAATTTTATTAAGTGTTTTCTGTGTTTTCTCATTATCCCTGACTGGGGAGCTCTGTCACCCCAAGACACTGTCCTATCAGCCTGCTGCCTGGAGGTGCTCTTGTCCCATGAAACACTGTGTCTCACATACACTTCGTGATTTTTTTGCCTGGTGCATCCAAACTCTGCATCCCTACTCTACTCCTGTACCCTACCATCCTACCACCCTCCCAGATCTACCAACTCCCAACTCACACCTGCACCCTCCCTCCTGTCCCTCCCCCACACCCCAAACCCACTTCCTGGCAGCCCCATCCCACACAATGAACTCCTTGGTTTTGGCCTCACCTCAGGGTGTGGGGGGGGCCTCACAAAAGTCTACTAGCCTGTGGCCCCTCTTAGGCTTTGGAGTGTGAGGGGAATGTGAGGTTTCGTAGGGTTGCCAGGTGTCCAGTATTCACCCGAACAGTCCAGGATTTTCGGCTCCTGTCCGGTAAAAACATTCAGAGAATACCGGACACCTGAGATGTCCGGTATTTTCAGAATTTTCCCCCGTCCAGGAGGCGAAAATGCCGGGCACCCGGAAACCCTACAAACACTCAGCACCCGGCCTCTCCCCCCCCCCGAGGCTCCCCCTGCCTCCCAACACCCCCAGACCCCTGACCCCAGCCCCCATGCTTACCTGGTTTCCCAAGGCTGCCGGCACAAAATGGCTGCCAGCCAAAAGACCTAGGGGAAGCAATGGTTTCCTCTGGGTCTTAGTGCTTCCCTTCAACAGAATTCCCCCCCCCCTTTTTTTGGGAGGGGTGGGGAGGTCTTCAGTATTTTTGTTTCAACCATCTGGCAACCCTAGGAGCTTGGGGGTTTTTTGCTTTTCACTTTTGTGCAGCCCCCGACTGATTTGTTTTTCTGTGGGTCAGTGGCCCCTGACCCACCCCGGGCCTACAGCAACAGAAAGGGTTGGAGAGTTCGTATAAATAATAATCTCTCCTGCCTCTGTCTGAATTTCACAATCCTCTCCCCCCTCCCCTTCCTGAACATGTGCTTTCACTTTACTTGCAGGTGTGGTACAGCTTGACGGCAGTTTTGACATTTTCCCAAGTGCTGCATCTTTCCCAGTGTATTAAAGAGAATGCTCATGCTGCATGTAGGTGCCAGAGTCAGCTTTGTCAGGGCTCCCAAGGGCCCATTTGTTGTCAGGTGTGAGACTGGCCCTGGATCCACAACAGTGACTCTGCCTCTGGAATGTAAACAGCCTCGGGAGACAGGTGTGCAGGGGCGAATGAAGCTCCCAAACCATTCAGCTTTAAGGGCTGCATTTACAAAAGGCTGCAGAGGGGGCTGGCTGTACAATTCCCCTTGAGTCTAATGGAGTAGCCTGGTTAACCCATTTATCCCTCTCCATTTCTTGCCCCTCTGTTGCGGAGCCTATTGAAACACGAACTAAGTCACCAAATGTGACTTGCCTGAGGAATCACTGGGAGAGCTGAGTGGCACTTCTCTGTGGAGTGGCCGAGTCTGTGTCTGCAGTTTATATTGCATAGGCCGTGCAGCTAGGAGAGGCCTGCCCAGCTTCCACTATCCGGCTGGGATCTGCCAGAGTGGAGTGGGGCCAGTGACTGTGGCTTCTCCTGGGCAATGCTGTAAGTTCCAGCCAGGGCTGTTCCTGCCTGTACACAAAGCTAACGCTGGGCTGGAGCTGCAGTGAGTGGTCTGGCGAGCTGGGATTCTCACAGGGACAGGGACATGCACATGTACGCCTCAACCCTGGAAGATCTGTGGCTGGGGGGACTAATTGCCCAAGCTGCACTGGCCTGAGCTCTCCTTTGGAGCTTATCAGGCAGGGAATTTGGGTACGTTTGTGAAACAGTTTGGCTAAAGATAGTCCATGGCCAGAAGTTGACCTCTCTGGATAAATAAATCTCCAGATAAGCTGCTGCCCTTGAGATGCTTAGATAATCCAGCATGTGATAATTTTACCTATTCTGCATTGCAGTCCCCACCGCACCCTTGTTTCCTATTTGGGTTGTAGAACATCAACACAGTGGGGACAGAAGTGAGAAACTTCCTGGTTCTATAGATTCTTGTATCATAGGATAAATTCATAGATATTACAGCTTTTGTCTGTGAACCCTCTTGCCTGGTGAGTGCCCATAACCCCGCACTCACTTGGGGGCACTCTCATCCATCACAGAGCATGGTCCAATCACAACAGAAGTGAGTGCAGCGCCTTAAGCTTCTTTATGGCTTGGCTGCCATGCTGCCAAAGGGAGCATTCTAGTCACAATAGCCTGTAGGCCAGAGTTGGGGGATGCACAAAGCAATCAGTTCTTAAAACAAAGGGCCCAAACCCAGCTATAGTCCCACAGGAGGGAAATAGGAACAGATGACCTCTCTAGTGGTACAAACTAATCAATGGGCAGAACTGGGTCACTTGAGCTCAGTCAGCAATCTGCGTCTCCCCCCCGCCCGAGAGCCAAATGGTCTGTCGCTGGCACCAAAGTGGCCTGAGGCCGGCTGCGGCAGCTGGCACCCCAGGCGGAAGGCGCGATCAGTGCCCCCGCCTGCACGGCCATCAATGGCCGTGATGTAATCACGGGGTGCCCCAGCGCCCCATGACGTCATTATCGGGCATCCAGGCCAGTGGCGCCCTAGGCAACTGCCTAGTTTGCCTAGGCTCATGGGCCACCCCTAGGTACAGAGGAAAGCCTGGCAAACCTAGGGGAAGGCCTGGCAAACAGGAAGCATGGCACTTGAGAAAAGAAGCCCTCAGATTTCCAGATCCAAAGCCCTCTCAGTACTCTGGATGGGGTTGTTTTTCTCTGAGCTTTGCAACTACTGTCAAGCCTGCATCATGCTACAGGCTGTTTTGCTGGCAACACTCTCATCACCTCTGCACTCCTGGGAGCAGAGCAGGGGAGGCTGTATCACTTGTTCCCCCAGCTGACAGTGGAACAGTAGCTCCATTGGAGTCTCTGTCACATGGGATCACTCGCTCTGGAAGTCCCTGCGGGAAACTCAAATCAACCACGGCAGCTCTGCTTTGCTTCATGTGGCGGTTCCATCAGGCTTGTGTTCCAGCCAGTTCTGCCTTGAATCATGCCGGTTCTGTCCCTCGCTTGAGCTCCTCACATCAAAGCTGGGAATCAAGTCCTTGGGGACCGTGACAGCTACAAAAACAATTCAACTATTTTTCCTGTGCTACTAAGTTTCCTTTCTGTTTGTGAAAGGCTTCTCTCAGCTCTAGGCATTCCGACATCTTTTAAAAGCGACAGTTCCTACAACACCAAGGACTGAGAGAGCTCAGCTCCATTCCCACTCTGCCCCCACCTCACACCCATGCCCACTGGCCAGCTGAACGGCATCTGAAACTTATCTATTCCCATGCATCTCAGTCCTGCCCTATCGCCCTGGACAATACTTGGTCCCTGTGGCATACCCTAACGATCCACCCACTCAAGCTATTTGCGGTTAGGAAGGATTGAATTCCAAAGTCAAGGGCCCCTCAGGGAAAATATCCTGCCACCAGCCTCCCTTCCTCCTTTTTTAAACCAAGTAGTGCTTAGTTTGTAACAAGTAATTGAACTGCCAAGTCCCAAGATTTTCTGAATTTACATTTTTATTCCACACCTATGCAAACATACCTAGGTAATATAATGCTAAAGTAAAAACTTCATGCATACAGAGAAATGTACCTTTAAAGGGGAAGGAAGAGGGAATTTCACAAGCCAAGAGACTCTCCCAGCTGGGAGTATGGGCAGATGTCATCATGTGCAATCTTCCATGGGATGGAGTGCTTGGGGTACTGCTGCAGCCCCAGAAGGTATGCAGAAGCAGGGGCAATGTGTGTGGAGCATGAGGGGGCACATGCCCCCAAATTCCATGGGTGGGAGGGATAAGGGGCCAGCCAGCCAGAAGCTGGTAGGACCAGAGTCCCTGGGCGTTCAGGGGAGCTAGCAGGGGGATGGGGAAGGGCTGGTGCCCAGAGCAGGGGTCAACCCCCCCCCCCCCACTCACCAGCAGTGGCAGGGGAAGTGGAGCAACATGGCCCCAGCTTGTTCTGCTTTCCCAGTGCATCACTCGGGTGAGGGGTAGGAGCACCCCTGCACTCACTGGTGGGTAGGGTTGCCAGATGGTTTCACCAAAAATACCAGACCCCCCCACAAAAAATAAATAAAAGTGCCAGGAAAATTTTGTTGAGTGGTGTGGCGGGGTGGCCCCGCCCCTCCCGGAAACCGCCGGGACGCCGCAATCACGGGGGAAGGACTCACCCCCCGGAGGGGAGCAGAGCACCGCTGGCCGTCCCCAAACGGGGGCGCCGGCACACCGGCCGGGTAACGAGCCGGGGCCGGCAAGCAGGGCAGGGGCGGGGGTGCCGGCATACCGGCCGGGTGACGAGCCGGGGCCGGCCGGCAGCGCCGAAAGGGGGCGGAGCCGAGCAGGCGCAGGGGAGCCGTCAGGGGGAGGACGGCCCTGGGAGGGGCCGGAGTCTGACGAGGGGGGTGACGTCATCTGCCTGCGTCCGGCGGGCAGCTTAAAAAGCCGCAGTGTAGCAGCCATAGGGGGGGACGCCGAGGAGACGCACCCCCCCCGTGAGCCAGCGAATGGGCGGCAGTATTGGAGGCCCTGGGTAGGGTCAGAGGAAGGGCCGAGGTGAGCCTATGAGACCCGGGGGGGAAGAAGCAGCCCAGGGCGGGGACGCGGACCCTGAGAGCAGGGGAGTTTAGGGGTCTCGACCCCCCCGGCTAGGTGGGGGAGTCTTTTTCCCCGACCTTAGGGCCCTGGGCTGGGGTCCGGAGAGAGGGCGGGCCCGGACCCCCTTCCCCCAACCGCCTAACCAAACCAAGCAGAGTCGGGCGCGTTAAGGCGTCGACATTCAGAGAACCGAGGGGGGCGGACGTAAGCCCCTCCGCACAGGGGGAGAACCCCTACAAGTGGAAAAAAAAAACAACCAAATGTACCGGGCCACCGAAATGCAATTGCCAGGCCTCTCCTCTGCCACTCCACCCACCTCCGCCACATGTCCGTCGGGCACCGAGCCAGAAAAAACAGAAAATACTGGACATTTTATGTCTGCAATTTTCTCAATTTCTTTACTGGACAGAAGGCACCAATACTGGACTGTCTGGTTCAATATCGGACACCTGGCAACCCTACTGGTGGGAAGCAAGTGTTGCTCCACTTCCCCTTGCTGTTCCGGTGAATGTGGGGGGCTGGAAAGTTCCTGCTGGTGCTGGAACCCCCAGGCCTACTAATTCCCTGGGCTCTTGAAGAAGAGGTGGGGTAGGGGTGGAGCGAGGGCAAGAAGAGGACGGAGCAGGAAGAGGTGGGGCCAGGGGCAAGAAGGGGGTTGACCTTTGACCTGGCCCTTCCCTGGGCTGGGGGGGGCAAATGGCTTGTGGCCCCCTGTGTGCCCCCTCACCAGTTGCCCCAGCGTGAAAGGTGGGGGAGCCAGTATAGGGAGACCCTGGAATGCAGTCCCTCCCTCAGCTGCAAGGGGAGGTGAGCCTGGATATGGTAGGCCTGAAATTCAATCAGGGACTACAGCAAGTCTTTTCCCTCAGCAACACTATCATCTCTTGCTGCCCATTTCTCCTGTCCTTGCTGTGCCTCTGCATTTTGTCATTGATCATCACCCTCCAAGCTCTCTGCTTGCGAGCTGAAGCACGAGTGACCTCCTGGAACATATCTTCCCTCATCCTCTTCTTTCTCTTCCTCAGCTGGCCCAGCTGCTCCTCTGGTATGGACAGAAAGGCCCAGAAAACTGCATTTGCAGCTGCAGAGGTTCTCTCCCCTGCAGGCTCGCCAGGGCTGGACAGCTGGGACTGGCTAGAATGCACAGGAGTCAAAACAAAGATCCTCACTCGCCATGCTGCCAGATCCCACTATTACCTGTCCCCCATATTCCTCCTCCTCCTCTGTCTTGATCAGCATCTCAGTCTCAGGGATCACCCTGGGGGCCTGTGAATCCTACCTCCCACCCTCCACGTATCCACGGGTTTCTTGTCTGGGGAGGTGGAGCCGCTGCAGAGGAATGGCAGGCAGCATCTTGTTGAAGAGGCACGTCTGTGCACCCGAGAGACTATTTGCTTCCTTTGCCTTCTGGCCTGCTGGCCACAGCTCCTCAATTTTCATGTGACACTTTTGCGGGTCCCTGTCATAGCCCTTCGCTCTCATGCCCCAAGTGATCTGGCTGTAGATGTCAGTTCCTACAGCTGTTTCGGAGTTGTGCCTGCACACCCTCCTGTTCCCACAGGCCCAGGAGATCCACCACTTCTGGTGTACTACAGGTGAAAGCCAGTCTGCCACTAGAGCTGTCATGCTCAGCTGGGCAGTTGTTAGGTGAGGTTTCCACACTGTGCACGCGCCTCTTGGGAATTTCCTTTTCCTTGGAGTCCGGGAGATCCCATGGTTCTTCCCCTCATTCCAACCCAGTGACCAGCTCAGGTTTGGCAACGTGGAATCCCAGCGAGGTTCTCACTGAAGAAGGTTCTCTGACCAGGTTTCAGCAGAGCCCCTTCCCCCTCCTCAAAGGTCACTGAACCCTGAGACGGCTCCACCACAATCACTTCCTTCCCCGTCTCCTGGGAACATGGGACAATCTAGCGAAACCTGCAGCTGATTCCTCAGTCTTTCCTAGAAATGATGCGGCTGGAGTGTGGGAAGGGGGACCCCAACCACTTGTGGGCTTTGCTCTGGGTGAGGCTCCTGGGGAGAAGTGGGAATGGCCTAGCGGCAGCCTCCAGAACTTGGGGTCATAGAGATGCTGGAACTCAGCCCTGCATGAAGTAAGCACTGAGTCCAGCCGAGAACTTGCACATCTCTGCTGATTGCAACTGTGGCACTAACACAGAGCTGAAAAAGCAAGATTGTCCCAATTGTGGCCTAGGGATATTTTTTTCCCAGTGGAAGACCACAGAAAAACTTTGAGGGGAGAGAAGGAAAAGTGAGTCCTTCTGCTGCAAGGGTTAAGTAGAGTCTGACTCTGTCAATGACCAGCACCTAATAATAGGATCAAGAAATGGGTAATTGACCTAGCTCGTCTCCCCCCCCCCCCCCCCCCCCCGCTAAAAGGGAACAATCACTATCCCTTAATCCCAGAATCCCTTTGCTGAATCACTCAGCAGTAAGTGACTGGGGCCAAGTTTCCAGATCTTTCACCTGCCTAGAAGTGCTAGAAACAGTCCTGCCATCTGGGCACCCTGGATATCCACCTCTGCTGGTTCGAGGAAGTAAACCAACGTGACCTTGTCTTGTTGACTTATTCCCAGCAGAAGAATCAGCTTCAATTAACTTGACTGGATGATAAAGATCATTGCTGTTGACAGTAAATTCAGCTGCCTGTTCGCAAATAGCAATTGTCAGATTTTCCAGAGCGCCTTCCTGCTCTTTAACCTAGAGACTCCATCTCAGCGGGTGGGGAAGGGGAAATGGGAGCGGATTAGATTTATACAACAGCTCTGACTGGAGCCTCTTCCCCTGCCGCCTCAAGCAGGGGATTAACAGTGTAAGAGACAGTGAGAGTGGGGAAGTCAGGAGTGTTTCTGCAGCCCAGAACGATACCAAGAATCATGCTGCTTGTCAGTACCTGTGCTGGGCTGTGTGTCACCCCTGCTGATTGAAACTGAGGCACTAAAATGTGTTTTCATGTGGTTCCATGAATGGTTTTGCAGACTATGCAGTTTCACTGGCGGATCCCTTTCCAAGAAAGGCACATATCGATTTTAGAGTAACAAAGGTGGGCCATGGTCCAACACTCCCAGCCTGTGATTTCCTTGAGACTTTTCAGTGTGGTAGGTGAGGCGCGAGCTTGGGGTGGCAGTCTGGGTTAGAATAACAGCACGCGGCAGGTCAGCACTGACATGCAACAGCACATTGGGGGACTGGAGAAGATGGTGGCAGGGTAGAAGCACAAGAAGTGCACCAGCAATTATCCAGCGTACAGGAAGCGTAAGTAGTTAACTTGCACACAACCTGTCCCACCCAACCCCTTTCTGGGCTGCAGCCAGTGCATTCTCACTCACTTTTACAATCATGAAATTTGCCTGTTCAACATTATGGGGGACAAGCGTCTTTTTATTTTAATCCCAAATATTTTGCAGTGCCATAGATTTGCTCCAAGTCAAATAAACTATGAGCCTCTTCAGACTAGTTGTGTTAACTGGAAGTGAGTTTAAAAACACAAACCTGTGACTGGGAAATGACCGTCTCAGACTAAAATGAAACTTAAGAAGCCTGGGCCTGAGCCTAATTCAGAGGGGAAAGAAGAGGCTGAGAGGAAGGAATGTGAAATGCCAACGACCTAGAGTGGGAAACGCTTGCCTTGCTGCATGCTGTATAAAACAGTATAATTGCACTATTAAAGAAAGGACGTACGAGTAAACCAGTGCTGTACACTGCTGTATGGAAGCCCAAAGTCAGTCTCCAAGCCCTGGGAGATGAGCCAGAGGCAAGATACTTAATGGATGGGAACCAGTAATATAAAAACAAAATTCCATCTTCTGCTTGTCCCTCCTGTGAGCATATGGTTGGTTCAAATACTTTCATAGCCAATTTTCAATTAATGTGCAACCCTTACACAGCACTATCTCATCACTGGGTCTCTTGTCACAGCCCCGATTCCAACCTGAATGCTGGCACGAAAACATTCACAGCTGCCATTTGCTAAGATAGTAATGAATCAGGAGTTAAACTGTGCAGCTGTCCCTGAGCAAATGAGAGGTGGCTGCCAGCCTGTGCATTTGCAATGAAGGAGCTGCCTGAAGGCCTACTAATGAATGACCCAGCTGCTGTGGCACTTGTTTGGCACTGACCCACTGTGGATAGATTACATAGGGTGCATAGTACCACTGACCTCACCCAGTAATTACTGGGGCCTTTATTAAGAGCAGTAGGAAACATACAGAGAAACCATAAATTCCTGTTGCATTCCAGGAGGAATCATCTCCTCCTACATTATTCAGTGGCCTTTGTCATTGCCATAGGAGGCTTTGCTTGGGCAGTGAGTGTGTTCTCTCTCTCTCACACACACACATATGCTCTCTCTCTCTCTCTCTCTCTCTCTCTAAATTAGGCAATGCCAGCTGTGAAGGTTGCCCTTGTGCTCTTGGTTTGGCCACTTTGGGCATGTACATTATGATTCAGGCTTTGATGACATGGTCCCAGAGTATCTTTGCACAGGACCCCAGAGAATTCAGAGCACAGTTCCCCATTGGCAAGCTGAAAGGCAGAGCTAAAGCACAGGAACCCATGGCTCAGGAGAGCTCTCACCAGGGCCTGATGAAATGCATCCTAGAATACTCAAGGAGCTGATAGAGGAGGTCTCTGAGCCTGTAGCTATCATCTTTGGAAAATCATGGGAAACAGGAGAGATTCCAGAAGCCTGGAAAAAGGCTAATATAGTGCCTATCTATAAAAAGGGAAATAAGAACAACCCAGGAAACCACAGACCAGTTAGTTTAACTTCTGTGCCAGGGAAGATAATGGAGCAAGTAATTAAGGAAATCACTTGGGCTACGTCTACACTGGCCCCTTTTCCGAAAGGGGCATGCTAATTTTCAACTTCAGAATAGGGAAATCCGTAGGGGATTTAAATATCCCCTGCGGGATTTAAATAAAGATGTCCGCCGCTTTTTTCCGGCTTGGGGAAAAGCTGGAAAAAAGCATCTAGACTGGCCCGATCCTCTGGAATAAAGCCCTTTTCTGGAGGATCTCTTATTCCTATTTTGAATAAGAGATCCTCCAGAATAGGGCTTTATTCCGGAGGATCGGGCCAGTCTAGACGCTTTTTTCCGGCTTTTCCCCAAGCCGGAAAAAAGCGGCGGACATCTTTATTTAAATCCCGTGGGGGATATTTAAATCCCCCGCGAATTTCCCTATTCTGAAGTTGAAAATTAGCATGCCCCTTTCGGAAAAGGGGCCAGTGTAGACGTAGCCTTGGAAGGTGGCACGGTGATAGGGAACAGCCAGCATGGATTTGTAAAGAAAAATCATGTCAAACCAATCTGATAGCTTTCTTTGATAGGATAAGAAGTCGTGTGGATAAGGGAGAAGCGGTGGATGGGGTATACCTAGACTTTAGTAAAGTCTCACATGATATTCTTATCAATAAACTAGGCAAATACAACTTAGATGGGGCTACTATAAGGTGGGTGTGTAACTGTCTGGATAACCGTACTCAGAGAGTAGTTATTAATGGTTCACAATCCTGCTGGAAAGGTATAACAAGCGGGGTTCCACAGGGGCTGTTTTGATACCGGCTCTGTTCAATATCTTCATCAACGATTTAGATATTGACATAGAAAGCATGCTTATTAAGTTTGCAGATGATACCAAGCTGGGAGGGGTTGCGACTGCTCTGGAGGATAGGGTCATAATTAAAAATGATCTGGAGTAATTGGAGAAATGGTCTGAGGTAAACAGGATGAAGTTTAATGAAGACAAATGCAAAGTGCTCCACTTAGGAAGGAACAATCAGTTTCACACATACAGAATGGGAAGCAACTGTGTACGAAGGAGTATGGCAGAAAGGGATCTAGGGGTTATAGTGGACCACAAGCTGAATATGAGTCATCAGTGTAATGCTGTTGCAAAAAAAACCAAACATGATTCTGGGATGCATTAACAGGTGTGTTGTGAGCAAGACACAAGAAGCCATTCTTCCACTCTACTCTGCCTTGGTTAGGCCTCAGTTGGAGTATTGTGTCCAGTTCTGGGCACCGCATTTCAAGAAAGATGTGGAGAAATTGGAGAGGGTCCAGAGAAGAGCAACAAGAATGATTAAAGGTCTAGAGAACATGACCTATGAAGGAAGGCTGAAAGAATTGGGTTTGTTTAGTTTAGAAAAGAGAAGATTGAGGGGGGACATGATAGCAGTTTTCAGGTATCTAAAAGGGTGTCATAAGGAGGAGGGAGAAAACTTGTTCATCTTGGCCTCTGAGAATAGGACAAGAAGCAATGGGCTTAAACTGCCGCAAGGGAGGTTTAGGTTGGACATTAGGAAAAAGTTGCTAACTGTCAGGGTAGTCAAACGCTGGAATAAATTGCCCAGGGAGGTTGTGGAATCCCCATCTCTGGAGATATTTAAGAGTAGATTAGATAAATGTCTATCAGGGATGGTCTAGGCAGTATTTGGTTCTGCCATAAGGGCAGGGGACTGGACTCGATGACCTCTCGAGGTCCCTTCCAGTCCTAGTAATCTATGATTCTATGATCCTGCTCACAACAGCTTTAGAGAGATGTGATGTCTGTGTAAAACATTGATCTCAACATCCCTTGTGTTGCTGAGGTCTCTCCTCACCATCCAGGGCAGGGGGGTGACAATGTTTCACTTACAAAACCAGCACTGAATTCAAATACTGCCTCAGCAGCTGTCAAGTAAGGTAGAGGTAGCCATCCCCCCACCTCTGTCCCTGTCTATTAGCATAAAGAGCCCAGGAATGCTGCAGCTTCTTTCTGAGACATGGTTTTGGGCAGGTGCTGCTGCATGCCATAGGCTTTGCTTTGTTTCTGATCTCCTGTGGCAGCCTCGCACCCTCGCTCTCTGCCTGACATTTTACTACTTGTGCACATAAGGTAAATGTCTGGCCCTTCAGGTCATGTCAATATCAACGCTTATGGGAGTTACACAAGGAGCATTAAGCAGTATTAGGCTGCATGGAAGGATTTTGACAGTCAGGAATCCAAGGAGCTAATATTGAGTGAGCCCAAAACCTGGCGTGACACAAAGCAGACAAGGGAGCTCCTAAGAGAGCACTCACTCTTATGTCGATTTCTTTGCCTGTTCTGACTGAGTAAGGACTGCAGGGTTTTTGCATTTAACTAAAGCTTAGCGGCTTATCACTGCTACAGTCTCTCTGGCAAGTCATACATTTACCTCACAATTAGGACCCTTCATGGCTTGAAGGTAGGATGACCAGCTAGCTATTAAAAAATAGCAGGACGAGGGTAGAGGGTATTTGATGCCTACATAAGAAAATACCTGAATATTGGAACTGACCCTATAAAATCAGGACATCTGGTAACTTTCCTTTTAGGTATGGTTGCAGGACCCTCAGATAATTAAGCCATCTGGGGTTTTTTTGGGTATGAGTGACTCATGTTTTCTTTTCTATAGTAGAACGGAATAGATGTGCAGAGCAAATCTTAAATGACCACATAGGTTGGAGTAAATAGCTAGTGACACCAAACTGTAAAGGTGCATCCTAAGTATCAGGCAATTAAATCCTTTCATGAGTCTGCCCAGTTAATTATTCCAAAATAAATACATAAAATGAAAAAGTAGAGATGAGGGGGACGCAATCTCCCTAAAAGCAGTGGCTCTTGTCAGTCTTGTGACGTACAGTAGGAATTCTAATGTGGAAACTTACAGTATTGCACAGTGATGGCAACTTGATTCAATCTGAGGATAACTTGATGTTTCTGTACTTTATTTTTTTTTTGTATATGTTTGGTTCTTGATCATCTGTCATCTGTAGTGCCAGATTCCCTGACCTACTTGAGAGTTCCTCTTCATGGGGTGAATGGTGGGAGTTGAGGAAATAGAATCTTTTCTTTGTCCGGCTGGAGTACAATGTTATCTCTAAATTGTCCCCATCCATGTGTGGAATAAAATTTGTTCTGTGCACTGAGGCATGTGTGGATGTACGCCAACAGTAGAAACACATGCTGCCAGCTGTGGGCACTCTGCTAATCAGCTGGGTGGCATTTCTCTCCTGGGTGGCTGCCCAAGTGCACAGCTTACAGGGAGCACTTCTAGGCTACAACTGTGTGTTTATTCCAGACCTCATGCTCTTTACAAGGCCTGATCTAACTTCAGAAATTTGTTGGGGGTTGGATATGGGTCTGTTGCATTCATGTGCCAGAGCAGGGCCAGCCACACGTATCAAAAATCCATGTCACTCTTGCTCTTTGACAGGTGCTGTAAAACATTCAAAACAAGTGATAGATCTTGGGCCCTGAACTATTCTATGCCCCTGAGACTGCTTTCTGAGCTTATCATTTGGATTCAGATTTAGTGAGTGAGAAGAGGCAGATGCACTGCCTCTACTGTGGTTGCCTTCTGCATACCCCAGATGCAGGATGGATCTTGAAACACGTGTATGCACACACCCTTTTAATGCAAATGTATTTTTTCAACCTCTTGTTAGGTTCTGGTTTGCATTTTTATAGGCCAGGGACATTTGCAATGGACCAGCAAATCCTTTGGGCTCTCTTTCATTTTAGCTTTGTGGAGGGGGGGTGCGGGAGGAAATTCCCTCTTATAGAAGCTGATTAGTTACTTGACGGTATTTTTAGCCAGGGTTGGCATGATGGAAGCTTAAATCACATAAAGTAGATTGCAGCTTGGTGGGAGCCATGTAGCTCCAAATGCAGCACTAGCTGGTTAAGCTGGGACTCTCTGCTTGTTAGAGCACTTCAGACCAATAAAATATACAAAGTGAAAAACTGAAAATAAAAGGGACAAACCACACTGCTGTTCTTGCAAAAAACTAAAATAAATAAACCCCACATCTCGTCTGATTATAGCTTTTTTGTTTGTTTTTAGCTTTTGTTTCCTTGAAAGGAACATTGTGTGTGTTCTTATGTGTCAACTGCTTGAACTAGGAAAATAGAAAATGTATTTATGGAGCGGGAGGTACGAGAAAAGAAGTTCAGTTGACTGCTAGGAAAATAGGACCAGTATAGCTAGGAATTGTGAGTGTTTCCATATGTATATATATACAATTCTATTAAAGAAAAACTCCAACTTTGAAAGTACTTTATTAGGGTTGCAAAGTGGAGCCCTCAGAAGTTAAGGCAACTTCACTTTGTTTCCTTCAGTGTACAAATTATAACTCACCCTTTTTGATGACATGATGTGTGTGTGTGTAATGTTGTACCCACATATTTTTTATGGAAATGTATTTTTGAATGTGAATAGGCATAACTCAAATACGCTCCATGCAAAAGGAAGCATGTGACCTGTCACTGGAGAGCTTGTAATCCTCTGATTGTGTGCATGTATAATTCTTGTATATACAGTTAGAATTATGATGTATAAGCCCATTTGTATATCTAGATGTAAAAATGAAGGCCGTTAGCAGTACTCAGGGAAATTAATGGCCTAGTGCTTAAGGCAATGATCTGTAAATAGTCTGTTTTTTTCTTATAAGCCTGGATTCTGATTGGTCCTACAAAAACATGTGACCGTGTCACCTGGTGCTGGAATCTATCTTGCATTTTTTACTTTTCTACGGGATGGGAGAGAATTGAACAAAGACTTCCTGCCTTGGGAAGCAAACAATTATGGTCTTCAGCTGACTTCACAGACTGCTCCCCATCCTGAGAGGATACATCGAAACAAAAGAATTCTAAGGAAAGAGGTGGAGAGAAGCTGTTAGACCCAGGTCTGGAAAAAGATCAGCTCTTGCCTGAAAAGGACTTTACCTGAAATAAGATCTAGGTTGAGAAATTATGATTTGTAACAACTTTTCCTAGTCTATTAGGTTTTATTTTAGCTCAGTAATTTACTTTGATTTGTCTGTTATCACTTGCAACTATGACCCAACCTGTCACAGTGAGGATTCACAAGTCTGAAACCTGTTGGTTCTTGGGCAGCTATCATGTCCATGCCGATATGCATTAGTTGTGGGGAACAGCAGCCTAAAAGCCCTACTGATTCAAGCACCATTGGCTGTCCCACCCACAGAAGTCTTGAGTGACAGAGTATACTGTATTCCCTTACTGGCCCAGGCATGCTATTTAAGGCTTAGGAGAAACCAGTGGAGGTTGTCTGTGCAACTAAGTGGATCCCTGACTTACTGTTATCAACAGATCCTTCAGTGTACTCCTGGTACATGTAGTTTTAGTTTCTGGTCCCCTGCTCCACTCTCAATGCCTTTGGTTCCTGGTCTTCTGCTCTGATCCTGGTGCCTGATCCTGCTTCTTTTCCACTAACTCTATTTAGTTGGTAGAACTGGTTCTTTGGTGCTGACCTGGTGCAGCTTGTCAATCTCAACACTGAGTTGAGCCTATGGCGTGACACTGATTTAGACCACTGTTTGTAGTGTTGACCCTCTAGACTGAACTGAGATCACATTCCACTGCCCTCTCCAACCCAGATTCCAACCCTTGGACCCATGCCCCGTAGCTGGGGCCTGGCACATGATCACATACTATATTTTTTTAACACCTTTTTATTGAAAAAATGGGAAAGAAATTCTCCTGAGTGCAATTAATTGCTAGATAGTAGTAGGACATTGGGTGTCAAGACTGCTGGGTTCTAGTCCTGGCAGGAAGCCTTTCATTTCCAGCTACAGTAATTTATTAGCTTTATAATTTGCTGATCATTGGCACAAGAAAAAGTACATCAAGGTCTAATATGAACTCCTCTTCCTAAGCCCTGATAACAGGAGGAAAAGCCTATAAATGCAGAGAACTCATCTATTAAATTTCTAACTTCTCCATTGCAAACATCTGGGAGTTTTGCTCTCAAAGGGAAACATAAAACAACAGTAATTTGTCGAAAGGCACTATTTTTGTTACAGGCAGCTCTGTTGTTTCAACTACACCCATTTCTATCTGTGGCAACTGTTCTAACACATGTTTTCTCTGTGTCACTCCTTTTCCTAGACTGTAAAGCTGGGTACCATTAGATTCTGGTTATGGGTAGGGCCTTAAGCACTAAGTTGACCTGATGAAATAGGGTATCATTGACCACGTGAAGGATATGTTTACTGCTAGTGTTCTGTTTCCATGTGTTCTTTCTGTCTCCATTTGGAAAGAGTTTCTCTTTGCCTCTTGTTGATAATGTCTCAGAAGAGCCAAGTGTAAACAACATGAATACAAATGGAAGTGACATGCACTGCTGCATCTCCCGTGGGTGCGATGGGGAAGCAACTTCCCTGAACCATTGTCATTTTAAATCATAATCACAGTGACAAGTTTCTTCTCCTTCATCCCAGGAAGAACTGAGTTCCTTTAACCCTTGGTATATATGTCTCAGAATAAGGTCTACCAGAATGAGTCGTATTTTCACATCCTCTGAGCAGGCCCCAGGGTGCCTGCGAGGTGGGAACACTGTTCACTGTTGCAGCAGTCTCTCCTTTTTGTAATGTGATGTAGAGAAGGAAAGTGGTGCTTCCTGAAGAGCAGTTAGTTTTCCTTTCAGGTGCCTTATCTTTACGTGACCCTTATATGGTAAAAATAAGCTGAATGTATTAGAGTGTGTGAGTTAAACAGTAACTCACAAAAGCCCAAACCCACGCATTCCCAAATTGCCTGTCAATTCTGTGCCAGATTCATTCTCAAGGGAAACCTCCCAAAAGATGCCATTCATTGTGATGGTCCCAGGACATTAGAGAGACAAGGTGGAATAGTGTATTATACCAAGGTAAGATACAAACCAGTGGGTTGGGCCTTTCTCCTCACTGTCCTGCAACCGTGAGTGCTTAACAATGCCTTGGTGAAATAGCTCCCCACCTGGGTCATTCACATACAGCCTTCCAGCATGCCAGCCCACACTCTGCGTGTCTGTGCATCTTCTGCATGCCTGTTACACCTTGGCTCTCCCCAGCCTTGGTTATACTGCAGTGTCACTCCAAAACACACCCAAGTCCTGGATTGCCCCTCCCTCAGAAATATATGTCCTATATAGCCCTGTCCTCTCCCAGATTGTACAACTATATTTAATCCATTGGGACTAATATACCTGCTTATTAACTTGAACAGAGTTACCCGGACACTTCATTTGAAACACACTGAATTAGATCAAACAATACAGGTAGTTTATTAACTACAAAGGGATAGATTTTGTGAGTACAAAAAATGAACCATAAAAAGTCAGAAATGGTTACAAGGAAAAAAAGATAAAACATGTATTAGTGCCTAACTTAACAAACTATCAGAGGGGTAGCCATGTTAGTCTGAATCTGCAAAAGTGGCGAGGAGTTCTGTGGTACCTTATAGACTAACTGAAGTGTAGGAGCCTAAGCTTTCGTGGGCAAAGACCCACATGCATCTGACGAAGTGGGTCTTTGCCCATGAAAGCTTATGCTCCTACACTTCAGTTAGTCTATAAGGTGCCACAGGACTCCTCACCGCTTTAACAAACTATATTAGAGTCTAGCAAAATTTCTCACCATGTGCTTCCACCAGTGTTACTGACCAAACTTGGCTGGTCAAGACCCCCTCCCTCTAAAGTCCAATGGCTGTTTCTTTTTGTCGTCTTAGCTGGAGTGAATGTGATGGTCAAGGGCAGACAGAGAGGGACCTTGTTTTATAAATTCAGTCCCCCTCTTGAAAAACTCCAGAGAGGCGTATTGATCCGTTTGGTGCTACATGAGTTTTGAACATCATACAGGGAAATCTTATAACGTCATATGTAATTTTGGCACATATATATTATCCAGACAGCATGGACCAGCAAATTGAGTTTTCAGATGCGTTTACTGGGCACACCCTATGCAAAGGAAAGTATGAATACAGGAGTTTATTCTATCCCGGTGAGAGAGTATCTTTTATTGGACCAACTTCTGTCCGTAAAAAAGACTTGCCTTTGAGCTTATATATAACTCTTCTTTATGTGTGTGTACCCCACGCACCTTGTCTCTCTAATGAATAGTCACTCCTTCCTCACTTCCCCAAATAGGCAGGGATTCTGCAAACATTAGGAAGAGGGTTAAATAAAAGCAAGAAGCCCAGTACACCAGTGGTACCACTCTATCAGTATGTAGCATGGGTCTTCTGGAGTGCATCACTCCTGCAGTAGATGTAGAGGGTGACCTTCCTCTTCCCAGTGAGAATTGAAGGCACCTCTTCAAGTGCAGCTTCTCCAAATGCAGCTAAGGCTCCATTCCTGGTGTGATTCCAGATTCGTGCAACTTGTCATTTTGAAACACAGCGCCTGTGGCTCCTGTGGCTGCTCCACTGCTGAGCTATGTGGGAGGAAGGTGTCCCACTGGCTGGCACAGAAGGGAGACAAGAAAAGTGGCAGGGGTCTGAGATGAGAGTGAGAGTCTATAGTGGAACTGGGTTTTTGCGATCTGAGCCGAGGCACAGAATGCTCAGGTCCATGTGTGAGGCCTGACCTGTCCATTCTGGCTCAGGTCCACACCCACATCTACGCCTATGCTGGAGAGGAGTGTTTGGCATCACCCAGCAAAGTTCAGCCAAGCTCAGGGACACACGTATGAGGGAAGTATGTTCAGGCAGGAGTGTGCAGCCTCTGCAGCCTTATGCACAGTGCATAGTTGGGCCCTAGATCTGAGCACATAAGTGCAGTACAGTTTACTTTGGCTCTGGCATTTTCTCTTCAAGGAAGGACGTGGTGGCCAGATCAGTTACTGGGAGGAAACGGTTCACTTTCTTGGAGAGCGCCTGTGCCCGGGAGAGGTGGAGGGAAAGGATTGCGAAACTGGAAAGTGAAATTGCTTGAATAGGTAATTGATACAATAGAGACTCGTGTTTTCTCTCTCTCTCCCTCCCTCCTGTTGTGATTCCTTTCCACTTTAGGAATGCAGTCCACAACACTGTATAAGCCCCTCAGCCCCAGACAAACCAACCCCCCTTAAACAAACCAAGCTGAATACAATAATCATGAATAAAGTCGTACAATTTAAAAACAAAGCACAAGCCCTTCCCCAAGGAGAGCATTTACCCCAAAAAAGAAGACATGCCTCTGAGATTCCATGCAGCCCACTCAGGCCTTCACTCATGCTATTGATTTTGGGACATTTCTATGAAACATGTTCAGATACTACAGTGATGGCAGGATCAAACCCTGGAATAGATTCCTTGTGCACTGTCAGTACCAAGAATACAAGATCAGGACCACATCACTGTCTGCTCGGGGCTAATCTTCCTAATGCATTAGCATGTCAAAGCCAGCTACAAGGTAGACAGTAACTTCCCATCACCAGTGCCTGGCTCCTCCTGCAATCCCCAGACTCCTTGGTGTGGGGTGATGGGATAGCAGAGCATGCTGAAGGGTAGGACTGGAGCTGCCTGGGTTAGGAAGAGCAAAGTGATGTGAACTGTAGGGTGCAGGAGAAGCTGGCACTTCTCTGTCCATGCTGTGACTTATCCCTACATTTTGAAGCAATAAAAACTGGTTGTTTGACCCATTCCCTGCACCTCTCCTCTGTTCTCTGGAGCTATGTCTACACTATGGTGGTTTTTCAGGAAAAGATATGTGAATTGCGCTCCACAATTTACATACCCTTTTCCGATACTTTTGTCAGAAGAGGCGTTTCCAAATTTGGCCCATCTACACTGGGCTAAATTTAAAAAAACCCTCCTCTTTCGAAAGATCCCTTCTTCGTGGAATGAGGAAGACAGGGCTTCCAAAAAAGCATGTCTGCTCTTCCTCAAAAAAAAAAGTGGAAGAGCAAATGTGTTCCCTGGACGCGGGGGAGTTTTTTCAGGATACCGGAGGTATCCTGAAAAACCTCCTGCAGTCTAGACATACCCTGGGTCAGTGGATCTCCCTGTGACAACATCTGCAGCTAACTGATTGACTGCATTGCTATCTCCAGACACACAGGTCTGGTTCAAGCCCTGCAGCCTTTTGCGTTCGAAGCTGAGTGCAGCTCAGTACCAGAGCATGAATGAACATCAATTTAAATCTCCCTTTGTTCTGACCTGCGCAAAGCCCCGTGACTTCTCTACTGGCAAGAATGAGATTATTTACCTATGGGGGCTCTGGCAGGACAGCCTCATTGCTCCATGGCTGACGTCAGGAGCACATTGTTCTCAGAAGGGCCCCATTGACCACAGCTAGCTAAATATGCAGTTCTGCAGGGCACTGTGGTATTGTCCCCAACAATGCTCTCCTTCTGGCCTGTTGTCTTTATCGCAGGTAACAGATGATTCAGGCATTTTGTCTCTGGATTGTCCCAAGCGTTTCTGCCTGATACTGCTGACCAGGCAGGAAGAGGAGGGTCAAAATATCCTGACCCTGATGTGGCACCCTCTGGACCTGACTGGTCCCCGATGAGTGATTGAGCGACAATGCCTGAGAGTGCTAAGTGACGCACAGTTGGTAGGAGAGCTAGAAAGGGCTCAGCTGGGCAAATAACAGTGGGAAATGGCTCCCAAGTCCCAAAGAGGCAGCAATCCCCTTTCAGAGCTCTTTGAGGGAGAGGACAAGGGAAATGGAAGGCGATCTGTTTTTTGATGCTGTTGGTGCTTTGCATGGGTCCTGCTCCTTTCACTGTGGGTGGAGAACCCTGGTGAATGTCCAAGGTGTAGGCTTTAGAACTGAATTCCAGTGCACTGGTAGGCAGCTGCCCTTTGCAGCATAAACCTTTCTCAGTAATGAGATAATGGGAATAGTAATCCATCGTTAGTCCCATCACCCTGGTGCCCCAGCTCCTCTGTGTCTCTCCGTGATCATGTAGAGCAGAGGTGCTCTCTGGAACAGCTCAGACGTCAGTTTAGAACAGTGTTTCCCAATTTTATTTGGCTGAGGAACCCTTTTCAGCTTTTCCGAATTTCAAGGAACCCCTAGGTTTGTCAAGCAAAAAAAAGGGGGGGGGACGACCCACCAATTCATGAAAATCACATTCCTTCCCTGAGACACCCCCCACACCTCCCTTCCGTGAGGCCTCATCCTCTCTGTTCCCCTCCTCTCACTTGCTATCCCCAGCCATTATACCTGTCTCAACCTAGTGAGAGTGAGGTGTGGAGTGGGAATGAGGGATTTGGGTGTGGGAAGGGGCGAGAAGTACAAGCTCTGGGAGGGAATTTAGATGCAGGAGGAGGGGCTGTTGGCTCGAGAAGGGGGCTCTACGCTGGGGCGTGTTGGGCTCGGGTGGATTGTTGGGATGCTGAGTAAGCCAGGGCCTGTGGATGTGAGGCTGCAGGAGTTCGAGCTGGATATGTGAGGGACTCAGGGCAAGAAGTTTGTGAGTATGATGGGCTCAGGACACAGATTTGCCATGTGTGGATGATGCAGGAATGTTGTGGCAGAAGACTGGGGATGTGGGGATGCAGCAGTGTGGGGATGTAAGAGGCTCAGGATGGGGGTTCCAGTGTATGATAAGCTCAGACTTGGGGTAAGGTGGTGCAGGAGTGTTATGCTGCTGCAGTGAAATGGGGGTTTGGTCCCAATTGAGGGCTTGTTGACCAGGCTTCATTTTTAAATAAAATATTATGTCAAACTCAAAAGGTTTTAGCATTGTCTCTATTTATGAGAGGGGTGAGGAACCTGTTTTGAGTCAAAGGTCACTGACCCACAGAAAAGTCAGTTGGGGCCACACAAGTGAGATGTAAAAAACAAAAAACTCCTCCAAAAACCACCAAGCCTCACTAATGTGGTCCCAAATGTGCTGGTGGGGGTAGAAGACAGAGTGCTAGTGGGTGCTGGGGCTGGGGAGAGGGTGCTGCTGGGTGGAAGGCTGCTGGCTCAGGTGGCGGGGTGCTGGGGCAGGCAGGTGGTGGAGTGCTGGGGTCAGGGACATGGTCTTGCTGGGCACTAGGATGACTGGCAGGGTGTTGGGACAAGGAACAGGGCACTGCTGGATGCTAGTGGGGATGGCAGCGTGCTGGGGCCAGGGCGGTGCTGAGTCCTGGGGTGTGAGGCAAGATGCTGGGGCCAGGGCGGTGCTAGGGTGGATGGCAGGGCTGCCAAGGAGCGGGTTAGGGATGGAGTGCAGGATCTGGGAAGGAGGTGGGGGGCGGAACGGGTCACTGTCTGGGTGGTAGGTAGGGTGCAGAAGCAGGCTGGATGTAGGGTGTCTGGCCAAGGGACGGGAGCAGGAGCAGATTGGGGGTAGGATGTCTGGCTACAAGGGACGGTGCAAGGAGGGGACTTGGGTAGGAGTTGGACCTCCCTGATCTGGCACCCTCTGGACCTGACTGGTCCCTGATGAGGAATTTTTGGACCAGAGGAGGTCATTTCAGGGCTCCTGGATCCCTCCCCTCTTCCCCACTAGGCTTCTTTGCACCTCTATCCCCTGCAACCCAACTGAGCTGCCCACCCCTGCTGGTTCCCTGCCCCTCCCCCACAACCATCCCCCACAATCCAAGGGTGTTCCCTGCAGCTCCTCACAGCCCAGCTGAGCTGCCCATCTGTTCTGTATGCCCTCCCCCATCCACCTCAGCCCAGCTGAGCCCTGCACTGGTTCCCTGCATGCTTCCCCCACAGCACAGTTGAGCCTCGTTTCCCTGCACCTCCCACAAGCCCCACAAAACTGCTGAGCCAAGAGCCGATTCCCTGTCCCTCTCTCCCCTTGAGTCTAGCCCCAGTTCCCGGCACCTCCCTCCTCCTGCAGCCAAACTGAGCTCTGAGCTCCACACACACACACACCACCTCACAGCCCAGCCTAGCCCAGCTCCCCAGACCTCCCCACTCTGCAACCCAGCTGAGCTCAATTTCCCTGCACCTTCCCCCAAACGATGTAGACATGCTGAGCCAGTGCTGATTCCCTGCCCCTGCCTTCCTCCCTCCCCTTGGCTGTGTCTACACTGGCATGATCTTGTGCCAAAGCGGCTGCTCTTGCGCAAAAATTTGCTGCCTGTCTACACTGGCCGTGTGTTCTTGCGCAAGTACACTGACGTTCTCATGTATGGAATCAGGGCTTCTTGCACAAGAACTACGATGCTCCCGCTCAGGAATAAGCCCTTTTGCGCAACTATTCTTGCGCAAGAGGCCAGTGTAGATAGGCAACATGAATTTCTTGTGCAACAAAGTCCTATCGCTAAAATGGCCATCGGTACTTTCTTGGGCAAGAGAGCGTCCACACTGCCATAGATGCTCTTGTGTAAAAGCACAGCTCGCACTTGGCAGTGTGGACGTGTTCTTGCTCAAGAAACAACCAGTGTAGACATAGCCTAAGAGTTTCCTGACATGAGCAAAATGAATTTTGTGTTGTGCACCAGTACTGAGTTCATGTGGCTTGTTTGGATGTGCCACACAAGTTATTAATAAATATTTTTAAACCTCTACCTTTTCCCTCTGCTGCCATGTCTCCTCCCCTTGCTCCATCAGCTCCCCTGGTGCCTGCTGCCCCCCACTCCTCACCCTCCTACAACCTGCCCCCCTCCACCAGCCCTTCTCTCCTCCCTGTGCCCACTCCTCCAGTAGCCCCACTCTGACCAGGTGAGCTACCGCTCCTCATCCCCTCTCCTAACACCTCCCTCTACAAACCTGCCCTGTGTCTCTCCTCTGATGGTTGTCCCTTCCCTGCAGGTGTCTGCCCTTCTGCTTCACCCTCAGAATTTCTTGGCACCTGCACCTTCTCTTACCCCTGCACCCTCCTGGTGCCTCCCCCTTCCCTCACTTCCCCTGCCCCCTTTGCCCCCTTTTTCCCTGATGCCCACCCCTCACCATCCTCTGCCCTCATGCCCATGCCCTCTCACATGACTTGCTCCATCCCGGCCTTCCTCATGCCCACCCCTTCTTTCAAGCCTTCTCCCAGCACCTCCCCTCACCCCTCTAGCCCCCAATACCCTTACCCTCTCCCTTCCCAGCATCACCCTGTCCCCCTCCCACTGACACCTCCCCTCCTGCCTTTTTCCTCATTGTCTGCACTTGGCCCTCTGCCATTTGTCTCTCCTCCATCCCATCCCTTTGGTGCCTTCCCCTTCCCCTCCGCCTCCGCACAAGCACCTTCCTCTCCCAGCCCTTCCCCTTTCCCTCTGCACAAGCCCCTTCCCTTCCTCTCCCGTACCTTCTGCCTTCCACTTTGCGGGGATGGAGTCTGTGCTCTGTCCCCGGACTCCGTACCCACAACTCAGCCATGTGGCACAACACAGCACCCAGCAGGTTTAAAATACCGGGCCGTGAGGTTATGTCATGTCCAGGCGTCTCCCCACCCACTGGTTTGAGCACGCTGCGCAGGGCAGCAGCAGACACAAGGGGGAGCTCAGAGAAGGTTGCGCATGGCAGGGACAGAACCGGGACAGGGACGGGGGAGAGACGCTCTGGGGTCGGGGTGGGAGGATGTGCGGGGGGCGGGTGGGTCGGGACCCGCTCCAGTTCCAAATATTGCTGGAGCATGGGCACCACGAGCCCACACAACTCGCCACCCATGCCTCTGCTGGCTAGCTGGCTCTCTCTCTCTTTTTCAGAGGGGGCGGGGGAGTGCCGGCTCCTCGCGGAACCCCTAGTTTTGGTCCGTGGAACCCCAGGGTTCCGCGGAGCACCAATTGGGAAACACTGGTTTAGAAGATGGCAAAGCCATCTGAGTCCTCCCTGCTGGCCAACAGTAATTGGTCAGGCCAACCATTTAGAGCCCATCAACACAGCTCCTTAGCAGCCAAGGAGGGGGCTCTTTGTCACACAACACACTCTTTTCTCTGGGATCCTCTCCTCCCCGGGGCTGAGCAGGCTGCCTCTGCAGAACTCCCAACCCCCGTCAGCCCGCATGAGTATGCAACAACTTGGGACTCCAACCCTAGGCACATGGCAGTGCACAGCTCATGGCCTGAGAGTCACTGGCCTGGCCTAACCCTTCTCCAAGTGACTCAAGTGATCCCTGACCTCCATCTTTCAAACCTTGGGAGTGTGGTTTTGAAGCTTGATCATTTGTGTTGTTTAAATTCCAGTTGAAGTCCAACAACGGAGTCTGTGGGGACAGAGCCTGTTCCACTGGGCCAGGCCTCTTCACAGAGCCAGGGGAAGGTTTAGCCAGTGAAGTGAGCTGAGGAGCCTGGCCCATTTCTTAGTGTGCTCACTCTTGCTGTCCATGCTTTTGGCAATGTCTCTCAGAAATCAGACAGGATCAGGGAGGGCTGTCCCCCTTGGGAACTGTGGCAGAGAAGGGGGCTTGGCTGCAGGGCAACTGAGGCAGCACCTTCTCTGCTCTAGGTTGTGTGCTCAGAAAACTATCCCACTGTCCCAAAGAGTGGGGGAAATAACAAGTGGAGCTGCCCAATACAGTCTGTGCGGAGGCAGGACAGGAACTACAGTGTGAATAAGGGGCTGGATGTATATCACTAAACAGCAGCAGTGATAATGCCGAAAGACATGAAAAACCAAGGGAAAAGGGAGAGGTGAGAGTTTATGACTATTAAAGTGCAGCCTGATACCTAGTGCATGAGCATATGTGGGTGTATGGATTACACATACGCTTGGTGAGACTGAGGCCAGGTCTACACTGGCAGAGAAAAGCAATGAAAGATACACAACTCGAGCTATGTGAATTGTGTAGCTGGAGTCAATGTACCATGCATCAATTTTCTGGGGTGGCTCCACAGTGAGTGATCGATGGGAAAAATGCTCCTGTCGACTTCCCTTACTCCTAATGACAGCAAGGAGTGCTGGTGCCCTCAGCATTTGATTTAGCAGGTCTTTACTAGACCCACTAAATCAAACCTTGGAGGATCAATTGCCAGAGCCTCAGTCCTCCGGCAAGTGGAGACGTGGCCTAACATGTTAACAACTGACCTCCATGCAGCTGCAGTGGTGGTCAAGGAGGAGGGTCCAGAGCAAGTCCAATCCAAGTGCTCTGTCTTCCTAAGTGGACTTTCAGTAGGCAAGGAAAGAAAGACAAACTCCTCTCTGGCCTGCATGGACAGTAAGGGCATGTCTTGTAAGAGCTGGGTTTATATCTACTGATGTTCCCTGTCCCCACTGCAGTAGTGTGTGCTCTTTGTGCTAGATGCACTATAGCGTGTAGTGCTATGGCTACTGCCCTTCACCAAAGGTACTTGCATCTTCCCAGTGCTGTAAATAAAAAGGTGATACAGAAATGTTACATGTTCCCTTAGCCTCTGAGAGTGACAAAATTCACCCAGGAGCATTGATTGGTGTTCAGCCAGTCAACACCACTGGTCTGGAGCACACAAACCCTTACACCCAGGACACCGATTGCTGCTCATGCTGCTGCCATGCATTAGCAGGAAGTGAATGATGGCAGATTCCATGACCGGGATGTGAATGATTGGTTTGAATCCCTTAATTACTATTGTCCATGTTATCAATATTTATTTTTTAAATCTCATTCACAGGACCCAAGTTTTGTCAGTTGCATTGGGCTGGAGGTATTTCCTTTATTGGTGGATAACATGTGTAGGGGAGACTGGGCTAGGTTAGTATGAGTGAGTTGAGATGTCCATGTGCAAGTCATGAGGAAAGACCAAAGGAACTGTGGCAGATGAATGGCTGAATCTCCAGTTGTCAAGTTTATGGCCTGGAATCTGGATGGTATGCACTGAATCTGTTCAGTACTTTGGTCTGAATTATATGTAGGTTGGTGCCTACAGAAAGCCCTGGACTAGGGTTAGGGTTGGGACTGGTTTGTGACCCCAGGCTGAGGTCAGGATTGGGATTAGCTTGTGGGTCTGGGTTAGGGCCCCTGGCTAGAGTTAGAGTTGTGACTGGTTGTAGACTCAGGCTTAGGGTGCAGCTGGGGCCAGGTGCAGTTTAGGGTTAGACGGTGATCCTATCTAGGCGTAGGGTTGGAGATGGATGGGAGCCCCAGATTTAGGTTGCATTTTACACTGCAATGGATCTGGTTGAAAATGTCACATGCCCCTCCCCTTATAGATTCCAAGCTCTCTGCTCTTTTTGCCATTAGTAACATTGGACAGTGAAGTGTGATTGTCCACCAGCTTTGCAGAGTAAACCTTATTTTTATTTTTGATACACCTGTATCAACAGGTGTGTTGTAAGCAAAACTCGTGAAGTCATTCTGCCGCTCTACTCTGCACTAGTTAGGCCTCAGCTGGAGTACTGTGTCCAGTTCTGGGCGCCACATTTCAAGAAAGATGTGGAGAAATTGGAAAGGGTACAGAGAAGAGCGACAAGAATGATTAAAGGTCTAGAGAACATGACCTATGAAGCCAGGCTTCATGAACTGGGCTTGTTTAGTTTGGAAAAAAGAAGATTAAGAGGGGACATGATAGCGGTTTTCAAATATCTAAAAGGGTGTCACAAGGAGGAAGGAGAAAATTTGTTCCTCTTGGTTTCTGAGGACAGGACAAGGAGTAAATGGGCTTAAAGTGCAGCAAGGGAGGTTTAGATTGGACATTAGGTAAAAATTCCTAACTGTCAGGGTGGTCAAATATTGGAATAAATTGCCAAGGGAGGTGGTGGAATCTCCCTCTCTGGAGATATTTAAGAACAGGTTAGATAGACATCTGTCAGGGATGGTGTAGGTGGAGCTTGGTCCTGCCTTGAGGGCGGGGGGCTGGACTCGATGACCTCTTGAGGTCCCTTCCAGTCCTATTATTCTATGATTCTATGATTTGAATGAGAAGGAAAGGATAAGGGAGGGGACCAGGGCTGCATCTGAGAGAGGCTGGGATGGGAAATACAGGGAGTGGGTAAGCAGCATGTTGCTGCAGACTGAGTCCTAATCTCTTGGCACTTTAGTTTCTTAATAGCCTCTTACCACCAGTAACTGGAATTAACAAGTACTTACTGTCCAGGAGGCATCTCCCCTCCAGGTATCAAGACAACACCTGGAGCAACGTCAGGGAAGTAAAGGTGCTTGGGGGGTAAGGAGAGGACAAGGTTTTCATGAGATTGCATCTGATTGTAGCTAAAGTGTAATTATTTCTGTAAGTGGGTCTATTGTCTAGATCTGCTCAGACCAGGGATGTTTATGGAGCTCTAACTGAGCTGAGCATTAAGGGTAACTCTTGCTGTAAACTGCTCCTAATGAGTGGGGTGAGGCTGACTGGGACTTTGCAGACCAGGTGGGTTTGAGGAGGCAGCACTGCAGGAGGGAGGTGGTCAGATGAAAGGCCTGCAGCTTGCTGGTGTCTGTCTGGGGCAGAAGGCAATACCTTGGCTTTTTGATTGCTGGGATGGGGAGATTCCTCACACACAGGCTGGTGCTGACGGTGGGTAGAGCTCTGCATGCTGTCAGCTTGGACAGCAGGCTTCTGCCTGTTTAGAGGCAAAAGACGGGACAGACCGTGGGTCTGAGCTACAGGTAAATGAGAGCAGAGGTTTCTCAATATAGGTGTGGCCAGTGCTTATGCTTCTAGCGTCACTGTGCTTTTTCTGAAAGCTTTCTGCTGAGGTGACCTTGGGCAAGTCCCTTCTGTTATCTGTGCTTTGGTTTGTCTCCCCCTCCCACTCAGAGCTTCTGACCCACCTTTAAATAGTGCTTTGAGATTGGGTTGAAAAGTGCTACTGCAGTACTAGGCAGTATTACTGTTCCTGTGCGGCTACTGGGCTGGTGTGAATAAGGCGAGGCTGATTTAGCTCACATCCGCTCTATGAAGTGCCATGACTCAGTCACATCTTTCAAATGCCCTTGCAGTAACAGGAAGTTCAGAGCCACGTACGCCACGTATGGAAGCCCCAGGCAGGCAGTTGTATTAGGGAGAAGTTGGGTTTAATGTGTGACGATTCCCAAATCATTACTAACAGATGAATTTGAATGCAATTTTTCTGGCAAATCATTAGAGGTTGGGCTAAAATTCACCCTCTGGGGATAACTGAGCCAATGTGTTTCTCTGCTGAGCACAAAGAAGAGATAGGGAATACATTTCACAGTGGGGAGCAGCTTTCACGGCAATCGGATCCCTGTGCACTATTTCACAGGGGTGTAGTAGTACTCCAGTCTCTTCCTGGAAATTAGTAAGGGTGTCTGTTCACAAAGATAACATTTTTATTCTTTGTTTCATAGTGCAGTCCTCATTTATCCCTACAGTACAGGCAGTGCAGGGACAAGCTTTCCACACCGGTGCCTTGCCCCACTGGTACCCCCTCTGTTTGCTAAACATCCTGAGCAATTGAAATCTTCAAGCTCACGGGTCCATCTTACTCGTCTCAAGATTCAAGGGTTGAGCAACCTGAGCTTGTGGTGAGTACAGGGGCTCCCAGCACCTCCACATGTCAATGATGAAGTTATATTGGTAACACGTGAATGGGGTGCTCCTGATGTCTTCAGTTGCTGAAGGCAAGAAGGACGGATGCAACATTGTGGATTAATGATAGTCCTATTAAGAGTGATTCCAGCTGTGGGAAGCCCTTTGTAGATAGCTCCTTCTGAGGAACTCTCACGAACCCTGACAGGTTCCATTGTTACTTTATTCATTTGCCACTCCCTGGTATTCCTATCTTCCTGGACTGTGCTAGATGAACCGGACTCAGTCTGAGTGCATTTTACAGAAAGGAGCTATTTTCTCAAGGTGCTCACAATGCCTCACTTGCACATGGTCTGTGAGACACCATTATTAGTTATTACCTGTCTCCCGGTAGCACCCATAATGTGCCAAATGCTGTCCATGTATAGATAGGGACTTCATTTTCTGGCTAGCTGAAGAGCTTACAGTCTCAGAAGAGGAGCAACACTGTGTTATCCCTCTTCCCCAGACAATCTATAATCTCCAATGACTCCTCTGCTAGGATATAATTAGTGGCTATTTCCTTATGATAGTAGAAGTGAGACTGGAGGAAAGATTTAGAGGAGAAAGTAGAGCCTTGTGGATCGTTCCAGAGAGGGTGGGTAATGCACAGACATGGCTGTGGGAGGTGGTGATAAAATCTGTGCAGGACTCATGCTCCCGTTAGGAGGGGATCTAGTCCCTGAAACTTCACCCATTGGAAGATGCCCCTAGCTTGAAAAGAAAATGAGTGGTCAACATCCAGAGGAGAAGACTTTTCTGCACCCACTATCTCATTCTCTTTCTGCTTATTGTAAAAATCTGGGCATGTGGCAGGACTCCAGGGAACCTGGGCAGCATTCACGGAGAGAGCTTTGAGGGAGTGGGCTCAGAATCAACAACTGGGCAGCTGTGTATGTACAATCAAAGGCAACCTGTGTGTCACCTGGAACTTGGCCTCATTCATGGCGTTCTAAGCAGGCATTCTACCAACGCCAGTCTCCAACTAATGGAACAAACTGAGGATAGCAAGTTTGAGACCCCGAAGGAGACTTTTCTTCCCCTTCCACAGTGGAGAGTTACAGCTTTAGTTGAACCTCGCTCCTTTCCTTCGACACTACCTGGTTCTCTCTGAAGTAACCGAACAGAATGTTCTTCACTGAAGAATAATTACAGCATTCTCTGATGTAGCAACCTCTGTTAATTTAAAAAACACATTCTGACTATGTCTACACTTCAGGGAAAAGTCAGAAAAAGATATGCAAATTGCAAGCTGCAATTTGCATATCTTTTTCTGCTTTTTTCCGAAAGAGGCTTTTCTAAAATTTGGCCTGGCTACAATTTTCGGGCCAAATTTCAGGAAAAAGTCCTCTTTCAGACCATCCCTTATTCCTCTCACTGAGAGGAATACAGAGATGCCGAAAGAACACGTCCACTTTTTCAGAAACTGTTTCAAAGAAGCGGACGTGTTCCTTGGACATGGCAGAGCTCTTCCGGGATACCTCCCATGTCCCAGAAAAGCTCTGCAGTCTAGACGTAGCCTCTGAGTCTGAACTAGTCAGGAGTCACCAAAGTCATTCTTGCCTGAAGCCCATTTGGTGCCCTGTATAAAATCAGTTGGTAGGTTTTAGACAAGTTCCTCTTATTTGGACAGATGATTCGTCCCTCCAAGGAAAATAGCACCAAAGGTGGCCAGCAAGGCTGATGAATTAAGACTCCAGAGAATGAACCATCCTCTTTTCTTTTGTCTCTTGCTCCTTTTTCAGTGACTATTGCTCTGGTTTGACATCCCTGGAGATGGATGTCCCTAAGGAATCCTGAGACTTTGTGCCACTGTAGCAGCAGGGCACGTTTACCCCCACACAATGTCCCCTGCCAGCGTGTCTCAGCCTTATTTGGAGGAACTAAACTAGGATGAGTGGGTCAGAGGAGAGGTCAGTCTTCCATGGCCTGTTCAGTCTTTTACCCACCTTTTGCTAACCGTCACTCCCTCTCCCTCTCCATTTGGAAGAACTATTCCTAAGCCTAAATGGGCAGATATTATGAAATTGTCCATGGTGGGGTTTTGTGTGGGTCACTGCTGGAGACTGAATTAGATGTACTACTGGTTTGATTGAATCCAGCCTGACAGTTCCTGAGTTTCCAACCCTGATGGCTCATTTCTTCCCTCTCCTGTGCCTAAAAGGAAGAGTCTATTATCCACTATAGCTTTCTGATGCTTGTGAATTTCCACCTGCTACCAGAGAATAACTCACTCTACAGCTCCCTACCTGATCTGATCCCCAGTTCCTTTACATTAAGGAAGGACACCCAGGGATCTTATAGGCCCTGGAATGCTGCAACATTGGCCCCTAAATGGAAGGAACCAGGGGAGTTTGGGGCAATATATATGCTCTGAGACCCTCATGTTTGCAGAGCTGCATGATGGGCTCATTTCCATGTGAGAGCCAGACTGAGTCACTCTCCTGATCCTGATTAGCTCCCTGCTGCAACACTTCCTTCTGTTTTAATTGCTTTCTCGTTTGCTGCATTGTTTTCTTTTCTGAAAGGAGCTTTAGGAGGCTGTTTTGCATCTGACCCACTGGAATAAAGAAGAGCTGCCCACTCTGTGCCCTAGGGCTCTCTTCCATAGTGAGAGTTTATTGTAATGCTTTGATAGCCTCATAATTTATTCTCACAACCAAGTTGTTTTCATGATAAAATGGAAATGTTTCCAGTGGGTGGCTTTGAAAATGAGAATCTGAGCGAAGAGACTAAATATAGGGATAGAGCTGCTGTTCAATTGGTGAGCAGTCCTGTTATGTAACAAGCCCAGGCCTGCATTTGCAGCAGAAGTGGGAAGACGTTAGCACCAATATCAGGGTGATCTGCTCTGGTCTGCATCTGGAAGAGTGGGAGCAGCCACAGAGATGCATGTAGAGCAGAGTTCAGGAAAAAGGCCTTGAGGAAATCCAGGAGATATAGCAGAGAGGATGCCTGTGCGAGAAAGGGTCTAGCCAGGCACTCTGCCTAGAAGAGTACCTCAAACATGTACAGTGTGAGCGATTATTAACCCTTCCGTGCTAGAGCAAATGGGCTCAGAAAGCAAAGCTTGAGCCTTCCCCTGGGTTCTGGGACTAACTCTGGGCACACAGAATGACAGGTCCAGCCAGGGTCCTATGCAGCACTATTAATCTAGTGCCCCATTCCCAATGGCAGCCAAGGGGATGGCAGTTTTTTAGAGATGTGATTTCATAATCTTCAGCAACACACTAATAAAGCTCTCTCTCTCTATAATTTTTTTTCCTGTGGGACAACAGAGTGATGTCATCATGTCACAGCGTCCACAGGCTGGGGGGTAGGCATAGCGGGGCAGGGGGAAAGCCCAGCCCTCAGCCCTGCCCCTGTGTCTCTGGAGCCAAGGACCATCCACTGCCAGCCCAGCCCTCTCTTACAGCCACATGGACAGCCAGGGCTAGGGTACCATGGTGTTGGCTTTCCACAGCTGAACTGCGGCCTCAGCCTGGCATTCCCCAGCCATCATGGGCAGAGCTGGGTCGGTGCAGCATTGGCCAGGTGGCAGGAGAGGGGGTAGAGTTAGGCTGAGGGGGAAGGGCCGGATTGGGTGTGGCTGGGGCGGGGGAGAGAAAGGGCCTGGTCTGGCATGGCGGGGGGCAGAGGAGAGGGAGGGAAAGGGCTCAGGCTGGCATGACTGGGGAACATTGTAGGGGGGGAGGGAAAGTGCCCAAGCTAGCATGGGAGGGGGGGGGGAAGCTGGGGTTGGCACAGGCGCAGCTGGGGGGAGAGAAAGGGTCAGGGCTGGTGCGGTCATGGAGGGGGGAGAGAAAAAGGGCCTGGGCTGGAACTGGAATGGCCGGGGGGGGGGGGGGGGGGGGAGAAAAGGCCCCAGGGCAGGAGAGAAAGGGCTGGGGCTGCCGCTGCCTGACCCCTCTCTCCCAGTGGACAGTTGGAGAACTGGGATTGCCTACTCTACCCCCAGGAGAAGGGGGTTTTGAGCATAGCAACCAGGGGATTTTTAAAAGCACATTTTTTAAATGAAGGTCCTGTAGACTACCACAGTAAATTCAGACACTGACAGTATTTACTTGGGTTTGGCAAATGCCTGTTAAATGGCTTAATTACCACCTGAATGGCACTTTCACAGGTTTGATGTTCTGCTAATGGGTCTGGCAGGCTTTTTCACTTTTAAGTTAACTAGATCCTCTCTGGAGGAAGCAGAGTCCCAGAACAGGGATAGGAAGAGACATGAAGGTGGACATTGAGATCCAGTGGTGCCCCAAATTTTTGGGTGCCCTTTGCAACTGCATATTCTGTGTATGGGTAAGGACGGCACTGGGTCCAGCATTATTTTAGGGGCAGAGCTCAGACTATCAACTTCAAGTGCTACTGTCCCATTCTAGCTGTGCTGCTGGGGTTCTTGGGCAAAAGGGATTTCATCATGGCACCCAGAGCATAAAGAGCTAGTAGGACACATGGTATGCACTGGTATCATTCTGCTGAATGGTTCGGGTTACCCTGCCCCCACATCCCTGTGGGCTTGGCCTGATCACACTGATGAGGTGCACCATTCCCCACTAGCTTGTGTAAGGCAGGAAAGCAGGAATATCACTTAGCCCTGGTCTATACTAGGATTTTATTTTGAAATAACCCCACTAAGGTCGAATGTATAAGTGGAGATTCCACACTACTAATCTGTTATTTTGAAATAACAGGCCATGGAATTCAAAGTGTGTATTCCTGCTTTTCATCAGGAGTAACGCTAATTCCGAAATAGCTATTTTGAAATAACGGTAGTGTGGACGCACTGGTGCCGCTGTTTTGAAATAATTACTCCTGAGAGTAATTCAAACTAATTACTCCCCAGTGTTTCCTGAGGCTCTCAGTCTGAGGTAGTGCATCCATGTTAATGGAGCCCGCCTCAGACTTATTTCGAGGCTTCCCTGGAGTGTGGACACGCTAGTTCAAATTTGTTAAATTGGGAGTTAAGTTGAATTTAGTAATTTAGTAATTACTAATCTGAATTTCGAGTGGGTCACGAGGAGTAACAGTTAATCCGAACTAAGGACTTCATTCGGATTAACTTTAAACGGCTGCGTGTAGCCGCGGGCAGTTCGTTCGAACTAAGGGGGATTTAAAAATGGCAGCCGGACGGGAATATGCAAATAAAGCCCGGGATATTTAAATCCCGGGCCTCATTTGCAACTCCGGTTGCCTGATTTGCCTACCTAGCTTGAATTAACGAGCTAGCGTAGACATACCCTGAGTGACACCGCAGGGAGCTCGCTGTTATGTTTGCTCAGGTTTTTCATCCCCATATTAATAGTATCATCCACTGAAGAGCTGAAGCAGATGAGTGGCCTCGGGTATTGTAGCTGCTAGAGTTAGAAGTTGTCCCTGAGCTCACTAGATGCAAGCCGCGACGTGCAGTGCAGTTTCTCCTTTCTCTTGTTCCTCGCCCCCTGAATACGTTTGCTCCTTCTTTGCCTCCTAGAGATTGGTGGCTGGTGGCATGAAATGACTCAACAGGTTTGGTTCAGGGAGAGGGAGTGTTGGCTTTTTCCTGGGAGGACAGATGTGAGTACAGTGCTCCCTGCTGCTTCTGAATGATGGGGCTGGATTTCTGCTATTCTGTAGATGTAAAGCACAGACTATGTATAGCTTCATGTGCATCGGAAACAATCTCCTGAGGTGCCTCTTCCGCTTCACAGAGCCCAGCAGCTGTTCCCCAAAGTTCCACTGGAGCGTATCTTTCAGCTCTGCCCATTAATTTCCACATCTGTGAAGTCAAAGGGCCCCTGTTGTTTTGTCTCCATGAACTGGCTCATCTTCCGCCTATGGGCAGAGTGCACGGAGGGAGTTAGCCCATTTGTCGGGTGCAGTATGTTCCTTCTGTGATGGGAGGGCCTGGGGTTTGTTGACATCAGCCATTGGCAGTGTGGTGGCCAGAGACAGTTTTCTAGATGAAACTGCCATCCAACTAACTGCTCAAGCCTGTTTACCTTTTTTAATTATTCTCCTCCCCACCATCTTCTCCCAGATGTAGTTTATTATATGGGACTATATATAGGTTTCTCTCCTGATTAGATGTGCCTGGCTTTCTTAGCATGACGTAAATAGCTAGCCTCATGGTAGATTTTCTTAATGTGTTATTACTGCTGTTTGAATGGAAGTGGGTGGGCTTGTCTGTCTCATGCTTTATTTTTAATTTAATTTTGGATTAATGTAATGACAGAGATCTGCCAATGCTTTTAACTAAGGGCTGATCTACAGAGGGAAAAAGCCCACCGTAGCCAGGGCATGCTAGCTGCTCTGCAGTAACTCCCCATGTGGACAATGTATTAGATGTGATAAACTGACCCCGCTGGATCAATCACTGCCTGTCAATGCAGCCCTTAGTAAAGACAAACCCATAGCTCCAAGTTTCAGCATAGCTAGTGCAGAGGGAACATCCATAGATAAGGTATTCTGAGTGCTCAGTGCTGGCCCGTTCCTGCCTCCCTGTCTTATTCTAGCACAGTGCAGGGCGGAGTTACAGGCCAGCCTCGCTATAAGTCCAAGATACATTCCAAAAAACTTGGACTTATAGCGAAACAACTTAAAGCAGGGAATTTTTTCCCCATGGCTGACTTCCGTGTGTGCAATTTTTTTTTGCACAACTTAAGAGTGGGGAATGGGAGGGACTCATCATGCAACACTTCCTACAAGTGTCAACAGTGTTGGTGCAGAACGGATGTACACCTGGGTGACTTATAGCAGGGATGCCCGGTAATATCCAGAAAGCGGGAGTACCAGCACCACCATGTTTCCTGACCCCAATAACTTGGACATTGAGTTATAGATCTTGGGCAGGTGATTAGATTCTCTCTCCCCATTGACCCCAAATCCAGTGGTGTCCTCCTACCACTTAGCAGGAGCTATTCCAAAATGGTGTTGCTGTAGTGGGCTCTCCTCCCTGCTCTCTGCTAGCTTAGCTTGATGTGTTGGGCATTCTTATTTTAATTGGATTAGTTACCAGGAGAAAGGCTATCCCAGCTTTTTTTCTCCCCAATGCCAGAGGGAACATTTTAATGGCACAGCCCAGGTTGCATAACAGCCTTTTTAAGTACAAGGTGCCTAGGTTACAGCGCTCCACGTTCTGTTTATTGAATCAGTAACAAAACAACAACCATCACAGCAGCCTGAGAGTGGAATTCCTTCCCCTCCCATTGTCCCTTGCAGCCCCTCCCTTAACCCTCTTGTTTCCAAATGTGCTGGCATCCTTTGTTGTCTTTGGCAATTTCTTGTTTTCCTATAGGTCCCTTTCTCCCCCAGAATGTTCTCTTTTGGCTCCTGCAATCCCTGCCCACGGTGCAATTTAGCTGATTAGCTGGGATTTGCTAAAGCTTAAATCTGAGCTGGGGTAATTGTCAGCCATTGGGTAACAGCGCAGGAAGAAAACAAGTATCCAGGGACCAGGCTTCTCATTTATTTTTTTTGCTGTAATGAAGAAGAGGCAGCCTGTGTAATATGCAGAGGGAGAGTGGGATCTGCTGTTTGCATCTAAGGGCAGATCTTCCCTTCTAGGTCCTCACATCCACCCTAGTGTAACTCCATTATTTCTGTCAATTTACATAAGAGTTGTTGAATGTGGCCTTATTTTTCTGTTTTTTCTCTCCATTCCACTCCCCTATTCTTTGCTTCCAAGAAGGTTGAGTCCCAGAGAGTATGGTAGGCTTGGGCTGGCAGCATGCAAAATAAGGAAATATTTACCTGAGTTTGTCCATATGGGAATTTGGATCCCTCCTGCTGCAGTGATTTATAAAGGGTTAACCACAGAATCTCCTGTCAACTTAGTTAACCCTGCAGAGCAAAAATCTATATCTGCTCTATAATAAAGCATGGAGAACAGAGAAGTCTTGTTTCCCTCCCAGTCAGGTTGATTCTCAGCACGTTTCGGTAACTGACTGAGACCTGAACCTCTAAATGGCTAATAATGCCTAATACCAAACAGAGTGAACCTAATGCAGTCCTCTGGCTCTTCCTTTGTCCACACACAGTGACTTGGTCTATCCCATCATTTAGGTCAAGGGTGGGCATTAATTTTTTATCTGCAGCTACCAAGATTTTGGAAAGTGGTCAAAGGCCACACTTTTCTATGGAGGGGGTGTGGGATTTGGGAGGGAGGTTGGGTGCAGAAGGGAGCTCGGGGTAGGAGATTGGAGTGCAGGAGAGGGTGTGGGATCTGAGAGGGAGTTTAGGTGAAGTAGGGGTTTGTGATCTTGAGCAGGGGATTAGGGTGCTGAGTCCAGGAGGGAGTAAGGATGCAGGAGTGAATTTTGACATGGGGGAAGAGCATAGCAGGGGTTGCAGGGTGTGGGAGGGAATTATGATCTGGGGTGGTGTACAGATGATTTGGGTGGTGACCTAGAGCAGAGGGAGTGATGTCCTGGGGTTGGGAGTTAGGAAGTGGGAGATGCTGGGGTGCAACAGGCAGGGGCTGAGGTGCTGGAGGCAGGCTCTGGTCAGGAGTCACTTACCTTAGGCGGCTCCCAGCCAGCAGCCCAACAGGGTCCCTGAGGCAGACTCCCTACTGCAGCAGCCCCAGCCACATGGGGGCCCTCCATGTGCTACTCAGGGCCGTGTGTCCTTGGGGGGCAAGATACTTTGTGCACACTCCCTCACCCCAGGCCAATTGGGTCCTGAGGGTGTGGGAGCATGCAAAGTCTCTTGCCTCCATTACGCGGTGCCTAGAGGGAACTGCCAGCTGTTCAAAATGGCTAGTGGTTCCCTCTACGTGCCACATGACCCTGGTGGGAGGTGAGAGAGTTTGTGCACCCCCCTGTCCCCTACTGCGATAACTGGCCCGGGGGCAGCAGAGCGTGCAAAATTTCTTACACCCCCCCCCCCCGCTGCCAGAGGCATCTGGCATGTAGAGGGAACCGCCAGCTATTTTGAACAGCTCATGGCTCCAGCTATGCGCTGTGCACTCCTGACAGCAGAAGGGTGGTGGGGAGGAGACTCCTTATACTACCCCACCCCCAAACCAATCCTCCCCTCACACTTCCACCAAGGCAGGCCACGGGTCAACTCAAATAGCTTGGCAGACCGCATCCAGCCCATGGGCTGTATTGTGCCCACCTCCATTTAGGTCATACCACATGAGGTGCCAGTCTTCTAGGCTTCCTTTCCTCCCTGTATGTCTGGCCTGAGACCCTTTCTGTATTACAATTTTTAGCCTAAGTTCCTGAGATGGTTGCCTCAAAACATGGTCAATGTCCACACACAGCACAGTTAGTAACCACAATAGCTAACCACGTTCAAACTCTGGCCCAGGCCTAAGCTGCTGTATGGTTATCTGACTCTGACTACTTTAGCACAGTGTTACTTTGCTCTTTGGGACATGAGCCTTCGACTGGGTGGGTATGACCAGTTTGGCCTTCCAGTCCTCTGTGCATTTACCCACTTTCTGCCGGTGAGCTCTGTGTATGTCTCCCCACTATTCTGTCCCCTGCTGCAGCATTATGGGAGAGCTGCCCAGATTTTCCCAGAGTGCTTTTATATGAGCATGGGTAGGTGCAGATGCAAACACTCTGACACGTGGCTGTATAGTAAAAGAAGCTGTAGGCGAGAGAGTGCTGTAAACAGCTCTACTTAGAGTGTCAATAAGAACATAAGAACGGCCGTACTGGGTCAGACCAAAGGTCCATCTAGCCCAGTATCCTGTCTACCGACAGTGGCCAGCACCAGGTGCCCCAGAGAGGGTGGAACAAAGACAATGATCAAGCAATTTGTCTCCTATAATCCCTCTCCAGCCTCTGACAAACAGAGGCCAAGGACACCATTTTATCCCCTGGCCAATAGCCTTTTATGGACCTAACCTCCATGAAATTATCTAGCTTCTCTTTAAACTCTAAACTCTTTAAACTTTATTATAGTCCAATGGATCACTAGACATCCTGGCTGTGTCTAGACTGGAAAGTTTTTCCGCAAAATCATCTGCTTTTGCGGAAAAACTTGCCAGCTGTCTACACTGGCCACTTGAATTTCCGCAAAAGCACCGACGATCTCATGTAAGATTGTCAGTGCTTTTGCGGAAATACTATGCTGCTCCCGTTCAGGCAAAAGTCTTTTTCTGAAAAACTTTTGCGCAAAAGGCCAGTGTAGAAAGCAGAGATTTGTTTTCCGCAAAAAAGCCCTGATCGTGAAAATGGTGATCGGGCCTTTTTTGCGGAAAAGCGCATCTAGATTGGCCACGGACGCTTTTCCGCAAAAAGTGCTTTTGCGGAAAAGCATCCTGCCAATCTAGATGCGCTTTTCCAAAAATGCTTTTAACGGAAAACTTTTCCGTTAAAAGCATTTCCGGAAAATCATGCCAGTGTAGATGTAGCCCCTCTGTTTTCTACTAACTCTTCCTCCAGAAGAAGGCACCATATCTGCAAAGTACCGTTCTCAAGGATTCATGTAACATGGTAAACTGTGCTGTGCCATTTCCTGTTGGGGAGAGTGACAATTACTTCCAGGCTATCTGCCTGTCTTACTCACATACCATTCACAAGCTGTTCAGAAAAGTCATCACCCCTCCAGCTAAATGAAGAGAGAGAGATGGAGACTTCCCTCTCTTAAGTCCTCTCCTGAGGAGTGTTTACCAAGGAGCCTGATGCTATACATGAATCTCTGATTCACTGGTTTTAATGGCTAGTGGGAGACGGATAACTGGGAGTGTGCAAGTCAGAGTGCCTTTTACAGAGTGATTGGAAGCTAGCTGACATTTACTGATAGTGTGGGCACAGCCACTTACTCAACCTGTGCTAGGGCAAGTCCCTTCACTGGCTTGTGTTTGTCAGCTGAACTTCCTCGAAAGGTCAATTCTGATATGCCAAAAGACAGATAAGAGAGGCCCCTAGAGAAAGTGAGCACCGGTGGCTTCGGCAGAGTTAGCATTCAGCAATAAAGGCTGCAGGCTTCTAAATCAGTTGTAAGTGACTTTAGGTAAGGGAAATCTTTACATTCAAAAATTAAGCCTTTGCTTCTAACTTACTGATAAAGGGGATGATTCCTATCTCACTTATTCCCACGTAAATCAGGTTATCTCCACTCAAGTCAGGAGAGTGAGCAGAAGCATTCTGTCCATAGGACAGTTTGGGGCAGTTACCCCTGGCTCCGCACTTCAAGGGCCCCTATGGTGGCTGCCTCAACTGTCCTATGGATGCGGCTCAGAGAAGCCCGGAGGAGGCCCTCACCGGGAAGAGGGAGGCATTGCCTAGATGGCCAATTCCATGGCTAATCTGCTGACTGCCCTGAGATCTTGAGCCAGCAGTGGGATGCATAAAAGGGGTGAGAGATTGGACTCTACTTGGGCAATGGAGTCATGCAACAGGAGCCTGGAAGAAAGGCAGAAAGGAACTGGAAACAGAATGCTTGGGGATACATAGGTGGGTGACCTGAAGTGATGCCCCTGAAGAGGGAAAAGGAAAATTGCTCTTGTATCTTTACTGTGGGCTTGTTGCAAATGGTTTTACTGCAAAGACTTTGGGGGAATTACTGCACAAGTGTATGTGAATAATCTGTGGCCAGAGCTGGGACTTTGTACTGAGTGCTGAAAGACTGGTCTTTTCATGGTCAAACAGAAGGGGAAACTGAGGCAGGCACACCTGTTATCTCACAGCTAGCACAAGAGGGTGCTCCAAGTGTGTGCCACCCCTCTCGTGCTCCTCTGCTAGTTAGCCAAGGTGGAACCAGACTAACAGCAGAGAATTGTCAGAGTTTGGGGGGATTATTTGAGCTAAGAATTGAGGGAAAACTGACAGGAGAGACAAAGCTATCTGCTTTAAATGCCAATAAGACAAATGCATCTCTATTTGCAGTGTGGGATCAGAAATAAAATACAGATGACTTGGAGGAAAGACAGGTTGATATCAGAGGTAGTAAATATGCTGGAACATGGCACGCCAGATAAAGGAGTTAAACGAAAACGGGTACATAGTCAGCCATGGAAGCTACAATTAATTGTACACCAGGATGAAAAGCTTAAAAGTGAACACAAATGAAATTGAGCACCTGGCAATGGTGGTGCACCTTGGCTTATAATAGTCACTGCTGAAACATAGTTTAATGTGCCACATTTCAGAAATGTGGTAGAATGACAAGTCAGTTGGATACGGCCATAAGACTGGAGTGCAGCAGCAGGACTGCAATAGCAGCGTAGGCAACAGGATGGAGATGACCTGGGAGTCAGGCCTTGACAACACACACTTACATTTTCAAGCCCAGTCTCTGGGGAGATGGTTCCTGGTGACAGACAGACAGACCTCTGCTTCTCTGTGGAACTGACACAGCACAGCCTGGGAGTAACAGTGCAGAGCTGCCTCTGTTTGCCAAAGGGCCCCTGCTGGGGAGTGACCAATAGAGGCTGCATTCACTTGCATCTTCCTATTTAATGCTTGAAATAAATGGTACTTACCTAAATAACAAACAAAACACAAGCAAGCCCAACATGAACCTACCTGGCCTGAGGCTTAAAGAGCAAAAGACTCAGATGGCTGAGCACATGTCCCCTTCCTACAGTTTGTGTGACCCTTCTGCCATCATGTGAGCAGAACAAGCCCTGTTGCTGGAGTCATAGGAGCAGAGGGGAATGCTTCCTGCCCTTATCTTCTTCTGTCATCCTCCTTCCACATGTGCCCTTGAGCTCTGCTGCCACACACCTCTGCCCTCACTGCTTGGCTCCTAGCTGACACAGAATACTGAACTTCACTCACCCCTGGTCTACACTATGGGCTAAATTCAAATTAAGCTATGCAACTTCAGCTATGTTAATTGTGTAGCTTTAGTCGAAGTATCTTAACTCAAATTTTGGTGCTGTCCATACTGTGGGAAGTTGAAAGGAGCATACTCTCCCTTCAACTTCCCCTACTCCTCTTGGAAGCAGGACTACTAGCATTGATGGGAGCACCCTCTGTTTGAGTTAGTGTCTTATCTAGACACGCTAATTCGAACCCTGGAAGATCAACCTGCGGTAGCTTCGATCTTCTCTGTAGTGTAGACATGGCCTCAGTGATTCTTGCATCCTTTTATTCCAGAGGTCAAACATGGCATCCTGTTTCCATCTTACGTTCTTCTGACTTCAATTTTGAGCCACCAGATCTTGTTACACTTTTGTCTGCCAGACTGAAGTCCCCTCTGGTATCAGATATTTTCTCCCTTTGCAGGTCCTTGTAGAGCACAAATCACTTGTTTAGCTTCTCATCAGTAAACTAAATTGGTTGAACTTCTTAAGTCCCTTGTGCAAGGATTGTTTTCCAGACCTTGCATCATTCTTGTAGCTCTTCTCTGAATGCCTGCCTATTTTCCAATACCCTTTTCTAAAAAAAAGTGTGTATATCAGAACTGGATGCAATACCCCACCAGGAGTCTCACAATGTCACACGCAGCCCTGGAGACTAAGCCCTTGTTTATTCACATTTTAATATCAGGGCAGGGTGAGCTCCCACATGCTGGCCCTAAAATTCGATCTCAAGTAACTAACTTGAGGCTCTTTGAGCAAGGTTCTATGTACTCAAACCACAGGTTGAACCTTTAATCTGGCACACTCTGGTCCAGCAACATCCATGGTGCAGCATGAATTTAGTTAGCCAGATGTCCACTTATCATGGACAAAGGCAAGTTTCCCACAGTCCCATAAAATTTGTTTATAACCACCAGTCCTGGTTCTCAGTATTCTGTGCTCTAAGTTACTCTTCAATGTCTTTTAAGAGCCCTGTAAGCAGAAGTGTTGATAATGCTGCTGGACAATATTGACCTCCCATGGTTTGGCAATTCTCTGGTTTGGCACCAGTAAGGTCCCAAGGGTGCTGGACTACAGAAGTTCAAGCTGTAGATCCAAATTCTCAGGTCCCTGTGTTCTGCTGTGCTTTGGTGGAGCACACTGGAAATTCTGCAGGGGTTTTATTTAAATTCTGAATTAGGTTTTTTATTGAATTAAATATGCAAATGAACAATTGCTCAGAACAGTTACTTTTTTATTTTTATGCTTTCTACATATGTTCAGTGTACAGTACTGCAGATTTTTACATTAACACCTGACAGTATGGAAGATGTCATGAGGAAACTGGAGGTTTTGGAAAGTGGGTGTCTGAGCTCCTGAGATGGCAATTTGGGATTATATAAGGACATTTTTGCTAAACCATTTCAGCAGTGAAATAGCTATGTTAACATAATAAGCCTGCCATCTTTTGTTTTCAGTGTGAACACTCCATTTAGACGAAAGAAGCTGTTTGCACCTGTCAGAGCTATTGTTTCAGTTGTCCTGTAGAATGAGGAAAACACCACTTTTGTGGTTATACTTGGGTCACATTTTCCAGGTTATTTTAGCAATCATGACTGGCAACATAACTGTCTTTTAAATCTTCAGAAGGGTAGCCAAATTAGTCTGTAACAGGAAAAACTTAAAAAACAACAAATAGTCTAGCAGCACCTTAAAGACTAACAAAACATGTAGATGATATCATGAGCTTTTGTGGGTGCAACCCACTTCTTCAGATGACACTGAAGAATGGATGGAAGAAGTGGGTTTCACCCACGAAAGCTCATGATTCCATCTACATGTTTTGCTCGTCTTTAAGGTGCTACTAGACTATTGGTTGTTTTTAAAAGTTTTTTTTTTTGTCTTTAAATGAACACTAAAATTTGGATCCTGATTCAGCAGCCAGTCTGCAGATCTGTGACTTTTCCTATCAGGATGAGTGGTGTTCACCCTCCAGGACATGTTCAGTTATTAGCCTTTCAGTAGAGATACTCAAGCAGTGGACTAATTAATGCCAACTGTAATACAGATACTTGCCGACTGGGCACTGGAGTGAGTCCCCTCCCCCAGTTCATGTTAGATAGGACACCCAAGAACCAACATCTGCTTACTTTTGTCACTACAGATCAGAGCTAGACTAGATCTGGCAAGTTAGAGGGGAGCACTTTACCAGTCCCACCAATTTCCCTAGATTGCTTTTTGTTTGGTAAAGAAGCTGGGGGAGGGGGAAACAGCACAAACCCTTTTCTTATCCTTCGCTGAGCACCTTTTGACTATGAAGCACCCTTTTGAGATGCCATAGTTAATACACAAAACTTCCTGGGTCATCTTCCCACCCCCCATGAAGCAAGATTTTCTTTTTCATGCTTCCATCAGGCTACATCTACATTGGCATGATCTTACACAAATACTCTTTAACGCAAGAGTTCTTGCGTTAAAGTATTTGCTCAAAAGAGTGTCTACACTGGCATGTACCTCTGCACAAGAGCATCTGTGCCAATGTAGATGCTCTCTTGGGCAAGAAAGCTCCAATGGCCATTTTAACCATCAGGCTTTCTTGCACAAGAAATTCACGTTGCGTGTCTACACTGGCCTCTTGTGCAAGAGGGCTTATTCCTGAGCGGGAGCATCATAGTTTTTGTGCAAGAAGCACTGATTTCACACATTAGAACATCAGTGTTCTTACGCAAGAACTCCCCGCCAGTGTAGACAGGCAGCATGATTTTGTGCAAAAGTGGCCGCTTTGGTGCCAGATCGCGCCAATGTAGATGCAGCCTCAATGTTTAACTTCCCTGAACCCCTTTTATGCTCTTAGCTTCACTGAAAAGTGGCCTATACACAGCAGCTACAGGGAAAGAAGGTTGCATTGTTAGCCTTTGGGCATATCTACCATTGAAAATGCTCCAGCAGCTGATAGTGAAATAAGCATCTTCACCTAGCTGGTGGAAATGAGGCAGCCTCAATCTGTCAAATACAGGAGGCTCTGTGAGTGGGTGCACCCACACCAGACTGATATACTGGCGCTACTACTGGTTTGTCTAATGACATTGATTTGCTGTGTGATGATGTCCACACTGATACAGCATTGGGAGAGGAGGCTGCTTGTAACATGGGCTATGTCTACACTGGCGCAATCTTGCGCCAGAGATACGCAAATGAGGCTAAGCGTGGAATATCGCCAAGCTTCATTTGCATATCTAGTGAGCCGCCATTTTGCAGAAGAGGCTCTTGCACCAGAAGGAGCTGTCTACACTGCCCCTTCTTGCGCAATGCCCCTACGCTGATTATTTTCGGGAATAATGGCATTGCGCAAGAGAGTTTTTCTTGCGCAAGAACTATGACCCTACTGCCTGGCCCTACCATGTCAGCCTCCACACTCTGGCATCCTCTGTCTCTAGGACCCCCAAATCTTCTATGCCACCTTGTGTCAGTGACCCTACTGCCCATCTTCCTCAGGAACAAACTGCAGTCTGAAATAGCCACTGATCATTGGCAAGGATGTGTGGACCTGCTGCTATCCTGGCTATGTACTTTAGTACCCTCGGGCCCTGCAGCCTTTGAGCTTGTCTGGCCGGCAACCTTCCCCAGCCCTGCTCTGTCAGGAAGCCTCTAGCTTCCCTAGCAACTAGGTCCATCCTGCTCCCCAGCTAGAGCAAGAGTGAGACTGTCTCTGTCCCTCCAGGAACCTGTATTTATACAGTCCCAGCTGGGCCCTAATTGACTCATACCTGTCACAGCTGCTGGCTCCACAGCTCCAGCCCTCTCCCTTAAAGGGCCAGTGCGGGGCAGACACCCCAGCACACACTCCCCTCCTTAGGATCACCACCCCTGGGGATAGGAGGGTTTCGTAGCCTGCGCCAGTTGCCAGTGCCCCTCTAGAGCAACTCACTTCTCTTCCATTTCCCTTAGCTTTTCCTGAAGGCAGTCATTCTCCACCATCACCTCCCTGTACATCTGGGCCACATTCACATTGTGGTCCTCTGCCATAATCTGGGCCTTCTCTGTTGCCACCAGCCACACACACAGGTCAGAGTCTTCTGGAGGCTCCATTATCACAGTCTGAGTCCATACTGTGGCCTGGTCCACTACCATCTGCATCTACTTCTCCAACTGGGCCCTTGCCATCCTAGGCAATGTAACGGCCACCTCCCTAGGGTGGCTCCCAGGCAGGTCAACTACTGCCATCCCTGCAGCATCAACTGTCCCTGCCTCAGCTTCTGCCCTTGGCCTTAACTCTGTCCCTCTCTGGTTCAGTGCCTGCCTTGGGGCTAACTTTGGCCCTAATCCCTGGATCCTGGCAGTTTCTCTATAGATGCTCTCTGCACCCAAAGGCCCAACATGTCTGTCTCTCCCTTTTTCCTCTCACCTGGTGGGCTCTCTCCAGGACTTGCCCCTTTTGCTGCTCTGGGTGACACTCCCTGCCCCCATCCCAGTAGGGACAATCCCTTCCTATATATCTGTACTTTCCACAGGTATAACAAGCTCGCTGTTCTTCCATCTGTGTCCAGGCCCTAGCACTGGGCTTTCCTGCATACTCTTTGTGATTCCTGAATTCTTTCCTTAGGGCTATGTCTAGACTGCCCTCTCTTGCACAAGAAAATATGCAAATGAGGCAAAGGTGAATATCGCACGCCTAATTTTCATATTTAATGAAATAAATTTTTTGCACAAAACCCCCCTCTTGCGCAAGAGCCATTCTGCTGCTTTTTTTCAGAAAGAACCGCTCTTGCGCAAGAGTGGGGGTTTGCGCAAAAGCCCCTTGCACAAAAATGGTGGCTCATTAAGTATGTAACTGAGGCACAGCGATAGCACTGCTTTGCCTCATTTGTATATTTTCTTGGACAGGAGAGGGCAGTCGTAGCCTTGGCGTTTCATCAGGGCCTGCTGTTCCTCCACCAGCTGCCCCAACTGTTCATACAGGGTCCATTGTGCCCTCAGCTGGGCCCTACCTGGCTTATACCTGCCACAGCTGCTGGCTTCACTGCTCCAGCCCTCTCTCAGAGCTGGGTTTAACCCTTGCATGGCTAGGGCAGGGCAGATGCCTCATCACACTACTATATCACAACATGACCCTGCATCACTCTAGTCATCTGAAGAAGTGGGCTGCATCCACAAAAGCTCATGATACCATCTATGTGTTTTGTTAGTCTATAAAGTGCTACCAGACTATTTGTTGTTTTTAAAGTTTTTCCTGTACAGACTAACTTGGCTATCCCCTGAAGCTTCTGCATCACCAGTTACTCATTTGCTTGAATTGCCCTGCAAGCCAAAAATGGGGGACACAGCTCTTGCCTGTATTGTGGGATAGGCGTAGCTAAGCAGTACCATGCCTGCAGGCTAATAGTGAAGACCACTTATAATACTCCTTTATCCTTTGCTACTTATTTCAATTAAGGAGCCCCATGTGGTTCACAAACATGAAAGAATTAAGCTTCTTGATTCCCTTATGAGAATGGGGAAACCCAATGTCAGTCCTTCTCCACCTACTCAGGGTAAGAATGTGTGTGCACTGCAGCTGCTTTGCCCATCCCTTGCTGGCATGACGCACTTTCTCACATGGACTCAAATGTTGTGGCTAGTGGGATGCTTGTGGGCTTTTGAGTTAACCTTGGCCCAGCTGTAGTGAAGGTAGTTTGGTTTCATAATCTCTACACAAGTTGCCCAGATGAAGGATGCTTACTGCAGCTCTGGGGATTGAGAAGAGAAATCCTGATGATTGGTATTGAAATTCCCTGCATAGCACTAGTGGCACCACAATAAAACAGATAATTAGTCGTGTGATTGACCTTGCTGATAGATTCAGTCTAACAATCAGCTGTACTTACTCTCCCCTATGGTGTGTGTGCTTGCTTATCCTCCTTTAATCAGCAGCAGAATATTTTCCCTTAGGTCAGTGATGACTGTTAGCAGCCCTGTCTCTGCTCTGGGCTTTTGACTTAACAGGGTTCAATGAAAACATACAAGAAAGAGATTGCAGTAACTGGAAGGTCTTTGGCTGTTTCATTATCACTTTGGTCTCAGCAGTTTAGAAGGAATCAGCTGAGTGCTTGGTAATAAACAGTGGGTCAGATCCTCAACTGGTGTAAAGTGAATAGCTCTGTTGAATTCAGTGTAGCTCTCCCCATTTACACCACTTGAGGATCTGATCCTAACTAATCCCGGATTTGGCTTTTGCTGAGCCCTAAATTACTATCTGCTTTTGTTCCATATGCACATATAATCCTCACCTTCCTTTTATTCCTTTCCCTCTGGGTGGCTCTTTAGAACACACATGCACGCATACACACCAGCAGTGCATTTGGTAACTTAATCACTTCCAGCCTGCTCGCCATCAATCATTACATGATCAAGGAACTTTGAAGCCATCACTAGCTCATTTTCTACTACCTAGATTCTTTGACTCCTTAACATTCCAACCCCCCTGATTTTTGGTAGGCCCCCTCAGAGTATGTTTACACTGCAGTTAGACACACAAGGCTGATTCAGGCTAAGTAGCTGTTTAATTGCAGAGTAGATGTTTGGGGTAAGAATGAAGCCTGGGTTCTAGTACCCTGCAAGGTGGCAAGATCCTAGCGCCGACCCTAAACATCTGCCATAATTAAACAGCCCCTTAGCTCAAGCCTGTAAGCCAGAGTCAGCTTGGCACAAGCACAGGTTTTTAATTGCTCTATAGACATACTGTGGTACCCAGGCATTTAGTGTGACAGGTGGTTAGGAATATATAGACAGAAAGACATCACCTTTCTGCTATGAATGTTCCATTTTTATAGTGGTGTAGGCATGAGAGTGATGCGGAGAACGGGCGAACTGCTGTTGGAGCCAGCAGCTCAGTGGCAGGCAGGAGGGCTTTATTGAGGGAGGAGTTGGTGCTTACAGGAAGCTGCTGGCTTGGCCCAGCACTAGGGCCAGCCCAACTCTGGTAGTACTTGGACTGGTCCAGCTCTTGTGGGAGCGGGGGCGACAGCTCATCCCAGTTCTGGGGCCAGCCCAAATCTGGTGGCACTGGGACTGACCTAGTGCTCAGGGGAGCAGTTTGGTATGGGGCTGAGGGCACAGTGGGCCGGGGGGAGGGGTGGCAATGGCGATGGCTTGGCCTGATGAGGCCGGGGTGGGCAGGCTGGGGCTCCTCCAGTCTGTGGAAGCTCTCAGAGCTTTTCCTTTTATGGGGGGAGACTTCGGGGCTCTGGCATGCAGGGCCAGGGCCAGAAGGGGCAGGGCCAGCAGGCTTGCTTCCCCAAAGCAGGGGTACACGCGATACACATGGGTGTGGGAGTAAGTAAGTCAAGGATGTATCAGTACCCACTTTGGAGTTGTGCCTTTCAGGAGATTGGTGGGGGAGGGGAAAAGTTGGCTTTATATGACCTTTGCATGTTTGGGAATCCAAAAATTAATTCAACTCCCAACATAAGCTATTGCTGTTCCGGGTTTACTCTAATTTATGCTTGGACAGCATCACTCCTTGAGGGACCTCATCCAGCAGGTCAGGAGAACCAGAACCTAGAGGTGCACCAGAATAGTACGCCCTTTCCTCCTTAATATATTCTTGAGCTCAAGGGGAAGATTAGCATGGAGACATTATGCCAGCTCTGCAGGACAGGGCAGCTCCAGGTGAGATGATTTAACTGTTAAAATGTAGAATTAGAGTCATTATTTCCTATACCCAGTTTTGCAGACACAGTTAGAGTAGGGTATAGCTGGGAGAGGGAGAGCAAAGAAATAAAATCAATACCAGATCAAAATGAAATGCAGTCCCCAAGGGGTCTGTAGGATTACATAACGGAGTATAACGGCATTACAGTAACCAGCGAGGAATTCTAAATCCTGCCAGATCAACAGGCATCCACAGTGGGCCTGAAATGAAGATTCACTCTCTGTCCTGACTCTGACTGGACAGTTGTATCCATTACACTCTGCAATCTGTGCCAGAATCCTCCTAAAACAAGGAATGGGGGCTTTAGCTAGTGACAGACAGGATTCCCAGGCATGCAACCAAGGCACTTGATGAGAATATACACCCAGCATTCAGCCCTGATTAGGGTTGCCAGTGGAAAGCTACTGACCTTGGGGCATTCTCTCCACCCCGAATGGGACCCAGAACAGCAATACGCAGCATCTTCCCAAAGGGGCCTGATGTAATACCTTTCTGCTGGGCCGTGCGTGCTGTTTCACAACCAAAACAGTTCTTACGTGTGTCCAGTTAGAATATACATTGTCATGGGCCACAAGCCAGAATCTGTCACTTGGTAGCATGAAAATGATTCTTTCTACAGAAGCTACCATCTGTTTTACTGGCTGAAATTGTGTAACCCTACATACAGCCTTTCCTGCTACAAATCCAGTTCTCCTGAGGTAAGGTGTTCCTCTTTCACTTACTATGATTATTGCTCCACAGAGTTTTGCATGTTAATAAAAATAATGAACAATTTCTACAGAAATCTATTTTCTTCCAAGATCTCAAATCATACAAATCCTCACAATCCCCCTGAGAAGTAGGTCATGTTTTCTCTTTAAAGAGAAGAAAGAAAAGTTGGGAGAGGTTAGCTAACTTACCCAATGTCACACAGCAAAGCAATTACAATATTTGTGCAATTACAGTTTTCCTGACTCTTAGTTCCCCTGCTCTCACCACTAGTCAGCACTCTCCCATTCTTCTGTGTGTTGGCGTTATTGAGAGATCCTTTTTTCCTATCTCCACTGTGTTAGTGACATCATGAGTGCAGACTTGTTTTTATTCTGGGTGATTTATAATCTCTTTATTACAGTAGAATACCTCTCTGTCTTTAGCAGATGTCTAGGCATCTATAGTAAATGTCTGTTTATAAGGCAGGATGAGTGCTTTTGCGGAAAAGCGTCCGTGACAATCTAGATGCGCTTTTCCGAAAATGCTTTTAATGGAAAACTTTTCCGTTAAAAGCATTTCCGGAAAATCATGCCAGTCTAGACGTAGCCCTGTTGAGCTGGAAAATAGGCTGGAAATCTTGCAAGAAACAGCTTTCTCATCAGATTTCTTGCTGGATGAACAACTCTGCAAGAACAGCCTTCCTCATGGGATTTTGGTGCATTTGCTTCTGGGCACAAGAACATAAAAATGGTCGTATTGGGTCAGACCAAAGGCTCATGTAAGTCAATTGTCCTGTCTTCACAGTGGCCAATGTGAGGTGCCCCAGAAGGAATGAACAGGTAATCATCAGGTGATCCCTCTCCTGTCACCCAACCCCAGCTTCTGACAAATAAAGGCTAGGGACACCATTTCTACCCATTTTGGCTAATAACCATTGATGGACCTGTCCTCAATTAATGTATCTAGTTCTTGTTTGAACCCTGTTAAAGTTCTAGCAAGGCTGTGTGTTGTGTGAAGAAATACTTCCTTTTTTTTGTTTTAAATCTGCTACCTATTAACTTCATTTGGTGACCCTTAGTTCTGTTATAGGAGCAAGTAAATAACTTTTCCTTATTTACTTTTTCCATGCCTGTCATGATTTTATAGATCTCTATCACATCCTTAGTTTCCTTTTTTTAAAGATGAAAAGTCCTAGTTTCATTAATCTCTCTTCATACGGCAGCCATTCCAAACCCCTGATCATTATTGTTCTTTTCTGAACTTTTTCCAGTGCTAAGAAGATACCTTTTTTGAGATGAGGTGATCACATCTGCATGCAATAGTCAAGATGTGGGCATACAGTGGATTTATACAGAGGCAATAAGATATTCTATATTATTCTCTATCCCTTTTTAAATTATTCCTAACATTCTGTTTGGTTTTTTTTTTTTTTTTTTTTTTTTTTTTTTTACTGCCACTGCACATTGAGTGGATATTTTCAGAGAACTATCCACAATGATTCCAAGGTCACTCTAGAGTGGCAATAGTTAATTTAGTCCTCCATCATTTTATATGTATAATTGAAATTATGTTTCCTAATATCCATTACTTTGCATTTATTAATATTATAATTAATCTGCCATTTTGTTGCCCAGTTGCCTAATCTAATGAGAATCCTAATTTAATCCTTTTTAAGCTCTTCACTATCTGCTTTGGACTTAATAATTAGAGCTCTCTAGTATCATCTGCAAATTTTGCCACCCCACTGTTTACCCCATTCTCTAGATCATTTCTGAATATGTTGAATAGGACTGGTCCCAATACAGACCCCTCTGGGACACCACTAGGTACTTCTCTCCATTCTGAAAACTGACCATTTATGCCTACCCTTTGTTTCATATATTTAACCAGTTATCAATCCATGAGAAGACCTTCCCACTTATCCCATGACAGCTAGAGACTTTGGTGAGGGACCTTATCAAAGGCTTTCTTGAAATCTAAGTATACTATATCTACTGGATCTCCCTTTTCTACATGCTTATTGATCCACATTCAAAGAACTCTAGTAGACTGGTAAGGCATGATTTCCCTTGACAGAAACCATGTTGACTTTCCCCCAACAAATTATATTAATCTACGTGCCTGACAATTCTTTACTGTAGTTTCAACCAATTTGCCCAGAACTGAAGTTAGACTTACTGCCCTGTAATTGCCAGGATCATCTCTAGTGCCCTTTTTGAAAATTGGTGTCACATTAGCTATCTTCCAGTCATTTGGTACAGATGCTGATTTAGAGGATAACTTACAAACCATAGTTAGTAGTTCTGCCATTTCACATTTGAGTTCTTTCAGAAATCTAGGGTGAATGCCACCTGGTCCCAGTGACTTGTTTAGTTTATCAGTTTGTTCCAAAACCTCCTCTAATGACACCTCAATCTGGGACAATTCCTCAGATTTGTCACCTAAAAAGAATGGCTCAGGTTTGGGAATCTCCCTAACATCCTTAGGTATGAAGGCCGATGCGAAGAATTTATTTAGTTTCCCTGCAACGACCTTACCATCTGTGAGGGCTCCTTTAGCGTCTTGATTGTCCAGTGACAACTCTCCCCTCCCCGCCTCCCACATACAGTTGTTTAGCAGGCTTCTTGCTTCTGATGTACTTAATTTTTGCTATTACTTTTTGAATTTTTGGCTAGCTGTTCTTCAAATTCCTTTTTGGCCTTCCTAATAATATTTTGCACTTCATTTGACAGAGTTTATGCTCCTTTTTATTTTCCTCACTAGGATTTAACTTCCACTTTTTAAACAATGCCTTTTTTAATCTCTCACTGCTTCTTTTATTTGGTTGTTAAGCTATGATGAAACGTTTTTATTCTCTTACTGTGTTTTTTAATTTAGGGTATACAGTACATTTAAGTTGAGCGTCTCATATGGTGTCTTTGAAAAGTTTCCATGCAGCTTTGCAGGGATTTTACTTTTGGCACTGTACCTTTTAATTTCTGTTTAACTAATCTCCATGTGTGTGTGTGCATGTGTGTGTGTGTGTGTGTGTGTGTGTGTGTGTGTGCGTGTGTAGTTCCCCTTTCTGAAATTAAATGCCACAGTGTTGGGCTGCTGTGGTGGGTTTTTTTGTACCATAGGAATGTTACATTTAATGACTCTCCAGTCATCTGAAGAAGTGGGCTATGTCCATGAAAGCTCATGATACCATCTACATGTTTTGTCAGTCTTAAAGTGCTACCAGTCCATTTGTTGTTTTTAAAGTTTATCCTATACAGACTAACTCAGCTACCCCACTGAAACATTTAATTATATTATGGTCACTATTTCCCAGTGGTAAAGCTTTATCACCTTTTGGATCAGATCCTGTACTCTACTTAGGACTAAATCAAGAATTGCTTCTCCTCTTGTGAGTTACAGAATCAGCTGCCCCAGGAAGCAATCAAAAACCAGGATGTGCTATGAAAATGATACCACCTGGTGCTGCTTTCTGACCAGGCACACCATTGATTGGCACTTTCTTGAAGAGCTTACAGTCAGCTTCTCTGTATTTGTACACTGCCTTACACAATGGCTGGTCCTTCACCATTATTGTAATAAATGTAAGCTTAATAATCATAGAATCAGAGGCTGTGTCTAGACTGGCATGATTTTGTGGAAATACTTTTAACTGAAACGTTTTTCCGTTAAAAGTATTTCCGCAAAAGAGCATCTAGATTGGCACAGATGCTTTTGCGCAAAAAGTGCTTTTGCACAAAAGCATCCGTGCCCAGTATAGATGCGCTTTTGTGCAAGAAAGCTCCGATGGCCATTTTAGCCATCGGGCTTTCTTGCGCAAAAAATTAAGGTGCCTGTCTACACTGGCCCTCTTGCGCAAGTATTCTTGCACAAGAGGGCTTATCCCTGAGCGGAAGCGTCAAAGTATTTGCACAAGAAGCACTGAATTCTTACATTAGAACGCCAGTGTTCTTGTGCAAATTCAAGCGGCCAGTGTAGACAGCTGGCAAGTTTTTGCGCAAAAGCAGTTGCTTTTGCGCAAAATCTTGCCAGTCTAGACGCACCCATAGTGTATACAAAGTCTAGACAGGGGGTAAGGTGCCTCTCCTTTCCAGAAGCTCTTTCAGCCCACTCCAGAAGCCAGATTAATGCTGAGCTCTCTGGAGAAAGCCAAGTCCAGCCTTGCTGGGTTGGAGAATCTCTAAAACATGGAGCTTTGAAGGTTGGGGGGAGGTGGGATGGAGGTCATTATAGGCAGTGTCCTTCATGGCTCTTAGATCTCTGTAAACCTAAAAAGGAAAAAAAGGATATTTGCAGAGGTAACACTGCTCAAATCTGTTAGCGAGAGAAATTAGGATTTTGGTTGGATGCATTCCTGGAGTTTTCATCTCATGATATAATGTTTAATTAAAGATTAATCTTTAATTCCTGGAGACTTCAGGTCCGGAACTATCATGGAGGTTTTGCAACCCTAAGAGAGACAGAGAATGCTTTAGCCTAACATGAAAGCAAATCCATTGCAATACTCAGTCTTCTGTTATTAAAAAGTAAGTGAAAGGAGCTGGACTGAGATCCCTGGAAACTAAGTCTTCTAGGCCATGGAGCAGACATAATACAGGCAACAGAAAGGGAAGGAAATTTTCCCCATTCTGTCAACTCCAGATCTGCATCAACGGGAGCTCCTCAGACAAGAGAGTATAGTTGGCCTGATTCATTCGAAACTTAACTTTTTGTAAGAAACCTTCACTGTGTAAAGTGGGAGAAGCTGAAAAACCCCAAACCAGAATCAGGCAGCAAAGCCCTAATGAGTGACGAAGCATGCTCAGGGTAGGGTGTGCCGCAGGGGGGGCGTGAAGGGTGACAACAGGAAGCTCAGTCTGGCTGTTCTTTCCTGCTTCAGAAGGGCCAGAGACAGCACTGCTATGCTGTTAACTCTTTCTCGTATTCACTAAGTAAGAGCACCAAGCCAAAAGGAATGACCAAAGTTGTTCCGAAGAAGAAACAGTCAATTTCTGGATTTTCTAGTAATTTTTAATGTGTTCATCTATGACACTGTGGAGGAGGGCTGTGACATCCCAGCTTTGCAAGGGCTGTAATGGTGCCAGCTGGGATGGGAGCATCTGCCCACTAGTAGCTCTTTAGCAGGGTGGTAGACTAACACCCTGTATAGGAATGTTGAGCTCTTCTGTTCAGTCATCCTAGGCTTGATGACTAAAACACTGTTAACATTTGGGGTAAGTGCTGCTGAGCCTTGCCAACAAGTGGGTGGAGTTAGCTACAGCTGGGATACAAGCAGAGTGGGATATGTCTCTTTGAATCAGAGGAGGACAATTAGGCTATGTCTATACTGGCGGATTCTTGCGCAATAACATGTCCACACGACCATGTGCTTTTGCACAAGAGTGTCCACGGAAGTGTGGATGCTCTCTTGCGCAAGAAACCCCAGCCGCGCGTCCACACTGACCTCTTGTGCATGAGCTCTTGCTAGAACAGGACTTGTTAGAAAACAGCGTAGCTGTTGCGCAAGAAGCCCTCTCTTCCCCCGCTTTGCTGTAAATATTCTTGCGCAAAAGTGGGCGGGCAGTGTGGACACTGTGGAAGAACAGCCGTTCTTGCGCAAGAACCCGCCAGTGTTTAGGGTTAGGTTTTGTTAGTAGTTTTGATTCACCAATGAAGCCAAATCCTAAAAGGGCAAGTTTGGATACTAAACTCAAGGTCTAGGGCAGGGATTGAGCCACTCAGACAAAAGGGCCAGTAGATGGTGAATTATAGAAGTTGGTGGCCACTCCTCTGTTTAGATTGCCAGAGGATGGGAATGGACACTGCCAGAGCCCCAGCACTGAGCCTGCAGTTGAGAGGGTGGCTATGGGAAGGGGCCATCAGAGCTGGCACTCCCCAAAGCTGCTTAACACCCTAGCTCTAGGCCGGGATATGCAGCATAGGGCACCACTAAGTTTGGGGCCACAGTGTGATTAGAATATATGTTGCCAACGTTAGCAACAGAATGAAAATAGTGATTTTCAAATGTTTGCTTTCAGATTCGGTTGAAAGAGAATTTGGTAGGAGGGGGAAAAAAAGCACTTCTCTAGCCCAGGGCTCTCCCTTTGCATGAGGGGGCTAAAGGGGAGATCATTCCCTTACAGATGGATTTTAATTAGTGAGTGAGCGTGTTAAGGAGCCATAGTTCAACACCAATCTGCCCAGCCAGCCAGTTTGTCGTCAACTGACTTCAAAAGCAGTGTAGAGTTGAGGCCTCCAAGCTTTCTGGATCCTAACTTACAAAATAAATTCCTAAATTGCACATTATGGCTTTATTAGACATTCCCTGGATTGTGAGTGTACAGTGGAGTAAATATCGGCCATTAATTACAGCTCCCGGCAAAGACACAGGATTTACCTGTAATTCCTTCATGCCCAACCTCATTAAAATGGCAGCTGTCTGCCCATCCACCCCTGCAGCTGTAGAGAAATCCCAGAGCAGAACTTTGATCTCAAATTCCCCGTAAACAAAGGCCTGACACGTGTATTATCCATGTCTCATTCATCGGGTTGTCATTGCCCAGGCAGCTGTCTCTGCTTCTGAGCTAAAGAGAAATGAGTCTTTCAGTCATTATCCTTTTTCCAGTGGTTTTGTTGTAATTATTATTTCATGACTCTGCCAGGGCTGAGAGTAGAATTGGGTGTATTTCTATCACATTCTGTTCTAAAGGGCCTCTTTTCAGCATATTAGAGAGACAGGGTGGATGAGGTAATATCTTTTATTAACCTAACTACTGTGAGTGAGAGAGCTTTCAAGCTATACAGAGTGCATCTGAACAGCATGGCACTCTCAAACTGTTGTCGTGATTAAAACACGTGCTGTGCACCTTCTGAGTATTAAACCAAGCACAGCCCAATTAACCCTTTCATCATCTAAGAAGTATTTGTTTGGAAAACAATTCAAGACGCATCAATGCAAGCCCCAGAAATCAAATCACCGTGAATGCTGTGCTAGCCACATGTTGTAGGTAGAATAAGGGGGTTTGGGAGATAGGGATGATCACAGAATTAGGAAAGCACTGTATCAGGTTTGTATGGGATCAGTTTGGTTAGCAGGTACATATATTTTGTTAAGGCTACCATCTTGTGTTGCAGAATCTCGTATTTCATTTTTAAAAAGACTCTAAGCCTAAGGCTAGGTCTATGTAGTAAGAAGAGGGCCTAAAACATAAGCCCATGTATGACAGGCCTGGTGTGAGCCTTGAGGCCCTGGCAACCACGGTCAAGACTGCTAATATAAAGCAAAGTTAAGCTATAAGCAAGAGGCAGGCCCTGCTCACAGAACATGTCAAGAACAGGGCTGATATTGCAAAAACACTTATACCTAAGAAGTACTAGGCACAGGTCGTAAACACATTCCAGAGGGATGGTAACAGAACACCCTGTTAGGAGACATTGTGGTACCAACACACTCCCCACAGATAACAGGGACATATTGACTCAGGTTCAGGATAAGTTCTAAGATGACAGCAGGATGGATAGTGGAGTTTTAATTAAACCACTATGTACAAGATAATGGCCATATCTGGGTACAAAGAGGGTGGCAACCGGATATGTCAAAAAGTATGTGTAACTTTATACCTGTGTATAAAAATGTATGTTAAGGGGGCTGTCGTTCTCTAGCCGAGGGAACAATGGAAAATCCCACCACTGACTGAGCTGAGTCCATTGTCAGGGGGCACTCATGTACTAGCAGACCTGTAAATATTTGATCTGGGGAGCTGGAGACCATGCTTTGTTTGACAATAAACCGGGCCCAGGTGCTTTGTGTCTTATCTGATTCTGTGGTCCTTGGGGGTTCTCTGAGTCTGCTGTGCTGCTATCTGCACACAGCCAGTGCAATTCACATGCAGCTGAATGGTTATCGTCATTGGACAGAGCAATATATTGTCAGGACAGCACACTGATGACACGTAGCCACAGTTTATACAAAAAAGTTAGGTTGGCATAGTCAGTGCTTAATTTGTAATAAAAAAGATGCCAGGGCTCAAGCAATTAGGTGCTGAGGTTCAAGCAGTTTTCTTATTTTCATAACCGAAGCAGCAAGTCCAGGTGTGCCACAGCTATGAACTGCCAACCTTCTAAATGCAGGGACTCCATACCAGTACAAATTAAACACTGAGCTTAGCTAAAGCATTTAAGGGTAAATTCACAGCCCTGAGCACCAGAACTATGCCACCCTAATCGCCTCTGTCTTTCAACCTGACTCATGTTGCTTGGGGAGGCAGAACTCCTACAATGGTGGAAGCAGTTTTACAACAGCATAGTAGATGTGCTGCTCTAGTGTAGACATGCCCTTACTGTAGCAAAAATAACCTTCGGGTAGTGAGCTGAATCTGTCTTCATCTGGTAGTTCTTCACTGCTCTGTGTAAAGGGAGTGAGTCCCACAGCCTCAGATATGTGCTAACTTCTCTCTCCCCCCAGCAATAATTTTGCTTTTTGTTGACCGTCTCAGCAGAAAAACCAAACAGTAAATGTGTATGAACGTCCTGTTAAAGGGTGTTCCTTTTGGGTCACGGACAAAGCACAGTGGGGGAATGAGACGCTTGCACTGCTGCTCCCTGTGCTGTATCAGTTCTGTGGATGAACAGAAGAGTCTTTAGTTTTCACAAATGTCAATTTGACACTTCTCACCAGCTCTTAAAAGAAAAGGCAGATCTTTGTGGAAACATGTGGTGGTTCTTTGTTTTGTGAATGCGGCACTCTGAGAAGCACTTTTGAGATTGTCTGGATCAGTAGAATTTTCAGTGCTAATTGGTGTCTACAAGGTGCACCTTCCTTGTTTATGCAAGGAAGTAGTTTTCCTGTAGCTCTCACCTCTGTTCAGAATTAAATGTCTTGTATAGAATGACAACAAGACAGAGCCCAGGGTGAGTGTTCAAAATAAGAACTATGGGGTCATCTGAAGTGCCACGTTACTGAAAGATTGATCCAATCGGGTCACCTGCAAGGCCAGGTTACCAAGGCATTGACACTGTATCCATCTCTCAAAATGTAACCAAGTCATTAGCTAATGACGGAGCTGAGAGGTACAAAGGGCCTTGGAGGAGGATGGCATCTGTTCAGAAAATGAACATGAGAGGAATATAATCAAGGGCACTAAAGCAATGAAGGGAAGTGTGAGAACTGAGAAGTAAGACACAATATTGCACCTGCCAAATGAGGCTCGGCGTCAACAATTTATTACAGTCATGAACCATATCGAGGAACTGAACATAGGAAAATGAGAGGAATTATGGCATCTGAGGGACCATCCCATAACTGGACTCCCCTTACGTACATCTATATAAGAAGGACAGAGAAAGGTGCAATGAGAAACAAGGCATGAGGAACTCTAATACTGTCATTATTAATATGATAATATACTCACCACTCTGGAAGTATAATAATCGCTCATGGACAATGGGCTCAAAGGGCCACACTTCTGCATCTACTTCTGCATCGCATTTTGTGGCAACTGCATGATTTCTAGCGCACCCATGACCATGTAAACAGTAACTAAAATATGCAAAACTTACTAAAAAAAAGTTGCCCCAAATGAGAAACTGCCAACCTAACAAGCTATGATCATACTCCACAGCCACCTTGAGAGAACAGAATTTAGAACAGAATCATATGTCCCCAGGCTTGGGAAAATTATTTCCAGAGCCAAAGGCTTTTACTGAGAATAATGCACAAATTTCCAAACAAATCTGGAGGCTCTTAATCTCACTATTGCTGCAACATGGAGTGAAGGGGAGTGAATTTTTGGTTAAAAGAATCTAAGGCATACAATTATTGTTTATATTGTGCTGCACCTGTGTATGGTTAAAACAGATACAGATGCCTGTAAACCTCATTTGTGAAGTGGCACTGCACATTTCCAAATAGGTATCCCTAAGAATAATTTGTCCTTTGTTGCTTGGCGATGACTGACATAGGAATTCACAAATATAAGAGGTTTGATGTGAGCATCATACTGCTCTGCAGCATGCTCTGGGTGTTCACAGCAGTGCCAAAGTGTCTGATATCTAGAGATGGCACAAAAGGTCCAACCATTACTTTTGGTACAGAGTTCTTTACTGGGTGCTTTGTGAAACAAAATTGCAGTGGCTTTTACCACATTTAGATTCTATTTAAAATTAGCACAGAATGCTAATAATTTTTACCTATGTGGATGTATCTGATCTCATGACTAAATTACAGCTGTCAAACGATTAAAAAAGTCTTAATTAACCATGAGTGTAACATAAATAGTTGTTTAATCACACTTAATTAATAAAATACCAATTTAAATGTAAAAAAAACAAATACTTTGGTAGCACTTTAAAGACTAACAACATGTTTTGTTAGTCTTTAAAGTGCTACTAGACTATTTGTTGTTTTTTGAAGTTTTTCCTGTTACAGACTAACTGGGCTACCCCTCTGAAACAATTTAAATGTATTATGAATATTTTGGATATTGTCTGCATTTTTAAATATACTGACTTCAGTTACAACACAGAATGCAAAATAACAGAATGTGTTATTGTTTAACAGTGTGATTAAAACTGATTAATCATGACTTTTAAATCCAGTTAATTTGTTTTGCATTAATTGTGACTGAGAGCCTTAGACTCCATAGATGACAGAGAGAGTCTGTTGCTTAGTAAACTGAACTGCAATATTATTATTTTATTGATTTTATACTTTCCTGGCAGCTCTATTGTCATAGGTCCATTAATGGGGTTGCAATTGGCCCTCTATTGTCACTTCACAAAGCATTCAGCCGAGGGCATCTTTTTACAGTAGGGTGACCACTCCGGCTGTGTCCACGAAGAACAGGAATAAATGTTTCGGGTGAATGAGATGGGTTTTACCAACAGAAACAAAAGCAGGACTAGGACGTAAGCCAATATTTGCATTTTCTGTATCATTCGATCCAGCTTTCGCTTTAGCTGGCTGCAGATCGGCTTGTCAGAGGGGCAGTGGCAAAGGGGGCACGTTGCACGTGACGGTATCACTAAAGGCCCCGTGAGCCTTGTGACAGCGCAGGCTGCAGTGCTGGGTACGCACCTCACCGTTCAGTGCAACGTGAGAGCTGGAAGCAAGGCCAGTGAGTGGGCCACCCGAAGGAGGGCTGGCTGGCTGGCCGGCCGGCCACATCCGGCGCTCACCTGGGGCTGAGGAGAACCAGAGCTTATGGGGTCCGAGGGAGAGGAGCTGCGAGGGAACCAAACCCATATGGGCACCAAGCCCCCGCCCTTGCAAATGGAGGGCAGGGCGCGAGCCCGTCTCGAGGGAGCACCGCACAGGAGACAGCTTAGCGCAGCTCAACACATCCACCACCTCGAGCATCCTTCCCCCTCCCCCCGTCACGTGGCACGCGCTGCCGGCCTGGCTGCCCTAGTAACAATGCTTCTCGCGGCCATCCAATCAGCGGGCTGCTGCCGCCGCAGAGCCAATGGGAAGGCAGGGGGGCAGGGGCGGGGCCAGGCCTCAGGGAGGGGGCCGGGGGCTGTCCTGCTCGTCGCCGCCATTTTGGCTACAGAGAAACAAAAGAGGTGAAGCCGCCGGCTGCGGGCACCGGATACTCAGGTAACTTGTCCCTCCCGCCCCTGCTGGGGCCGCACCACCCCTCTTCCGGTAGCTCCCCCCGGTTCTTGGGCCCAGCCCCCGTTGCCAGCCCTCATAGCGGTTTGGGCGGCCGCGCCCGACCCGCCCGGAGCCAGGGACGCTGACAAACCGCTCGGTAGCCTGGGAAAGCGGGGCCGGCCTGTGCAGGTTGACGCTCCTCCCACGGGGACCCGGCCCGGGCCAGCCCAGCTGAGCTAAGCGGATCCCCGCCGCTCCGGGGTCGGGCTGTGCAATGGGCCGAGTCCGCAGAGCCCTGGCCCGCGGCGCTGCTGCGGCCGCCCAGATCCTGTTTCCTCGCGGGACGCGGAAATCCCCAATAATTCTCTCCCCCCCCCCCCCCATGGGCCTTTCATCCGCTGCCTAGTTCTGCCTTCCCTGCTCCACCCCCGACTTCCTCTGGGCACCTCTCGTGTGGCTGGCGTTGGTGCTGCGCCAGGCATCCACGGAAACATGGGCCCGCCTGGTCCTAATGTTTGGCCGACGTAACAGGGAAATCACTTCCTAAAATGCCTCAGTTTCTTTGCGTGCGGACTGGCTTCTTGTTGCACCGGTTTCCACTCTCGGTATTGAATGTTTCTCTGTAGGGGGGTGGGAGCCCTTTAAGCGCCCCAGCATCCTATCTTGTAAGGAGACAGTTCAGTTCCTCTTTTGTCTTCCCACAAACAGCGTTGGGACATTTGGTGCTAGTTTCTGGATGTCATCAAATAGGTAGGCAAAACCCCCTGAGTTTTACGAAGAGTGGTTTTATGCTCAGACTAAACGTGGATAATTTCACTCCTTAAGCAGTACTGTTCAACATTAACTGCTAAAATAGACTGGGGATGAGGGGCTGGGTTTTTTCAGTATAGTGGATACAAATTACATTTAATATTTATTTCAAAACCACCGAAAAATTACAGAAATGCAAATAAGGTAATTACTTCTCTTGCGTAAGGCAACACTTGTCGATTTCAGTGCATATTGTTAAATCGTGGTTTCAGTGAACAAAACCTGTTCTACAAATGTTTTGTAAAATCAAGGTCTCACAAAATCAAGGGAGGGTGTAATAGTGTTCTCAAGTACAGGGGCAAAAAGACATTTGGATTAAGTGAGGTTTTGTAATTCTGGGGTTCATAAAATGTGGTTTGTGTTGTGTTAACATTGCTGCCAAAATAAACTCCAGTTGTAGTTATGTGCAAAACAATCCTACTTTCCACTTTGTCTTCTCTAGAAAGAAGGTGTGTTTTCAACACACTGACACATATTAAAATACACGTTTATTTCCTGGTTATACACTGAATTACTGTATAGCGATGGGCTTTGTCCTTTTTGTATGATACAGTGGCCAAATATATTCCACAGTTATTTCAAAACCAGTATTTTAACAAATGAATATTGTATTCTTGTCCTTTGAATATTCCAGAAAAGCCATGAGGCGAACTTGTCTAAAGAGACAGAGTTTTGGGAGGCCTTTTTCTTATGACAGGGCATCCTCATTAGAAGTCACCCCTGTATATATCCGTTCCACACTAAAGTTGTTGACATTTGTAGGAACTGATGTGTTAAAGTCCTTTTATTCCCCTCTATAAAGCCTGTGAAACACTCCCCCCAATTTGCTTAAATGGAAGTCAGATGCAGGGAAAAAATTCCCAGTTTTGTTTCCCTATAAGGGTATATCTGCACTTGCACCCTCGTTCGAACTAGGGATGCAGATGCAGGCATTTGAAATAGTCAGTGAAGTGGAGATTTAAATATCCTGTGCTTCATTAGCATGATCTCACAGATGCGCTAGTTCGAATCACAGCTGATTCAAACCAGAAAGTGTGTGCTGGGACACGTTAGTTGGAACTAAACCCCTTGGTTCGAACTAAAGTTACTCCTCAAAAAATGAGGAGTTTGGTTTGAACTAACATGTCCGGAGTGCACTTCCTGGTTCGAATCAGCTGTAATTCGAACTAGCATGCTGGAGAGATCATGCTAATGAAGTGCGGGATATTTAAATCCCCACTCCATTGACTATTTCGAATGCCTGCATTTGCATCTCTAGTTCGAGCTAGGGTACAAGTATAGACATACTCTAAGTCCCAAGTTTTTTTGGAACCTATCTTGGATTTAAAGCAAGGATGGCCTGTACTTAGTTTGTCTCTGCAACTTAGAACTTGTGTGTGTGTGTGTGTGTGTGTGTGTGTTTTGTAGTTTAGAAAGCTTCACCTGCTGAATAAGATCAATTTTCAAAATCAAAGGGTGTCTGAAGTTATGTGGCTATAAAATCATGGCAGAGTTGCTGCTAGGAATATGTGGGAATTGTGCATGCTGAATGTGAAGCTTAGAAATGATCTTTGACCTGAGTCGACTCTTTTATTCATGTAAAATTCATTGGCATTTTTGTTTTGTATCAATTTTGTAAAATGTACAAATCTCACCCCATTTACAAGTTATTTACAATTGAATATATTGTCATTTTAAAATAAAACAAATAGCGGTTACTTTTGTGTATCTTGCTTTCTGTTATATTTTGGGAGTATTAGCTTAGAAACTGGCTAGAAACATATAATACGTATTATATATTAACACAGTTCCCTCTCCCTAACTCGTTGGAGAGGAGAATTTTAAATTTATCAAAATACAGGACTATGTAGCACTTTAAAGACTAACAAGATGGTTTATTAGATGATGAGCTTTCATGGGCCAGACCCACTTCCTCAGATCAAATAGTGGAAGAAAATAGTCACAACCATATATACCAAAGGATACAATTAAAAAAATGAACACACATGAAAAGGACAAATCACAGTTCAGAACAGAAGGACAGAAGGTGTATGGGGGGGGGGGGGGAAGGTAAATGTCTGTGAGTTTATGATATTAGAGGTGTGGAAAGGTAAATGTCTGTGAGCTAATGGTATTAGAGGTGATAATTGGGGAAGCTATCTTTGTAATGGGTAAGGTAGTTGGTGTCTTTGTTGAGCCCCCGTGGAGAGTGTCGAATTTTAGCATGAATGACAGTTCTAAATGAAAGTGTCATACATTTAGAACTGTCATTCATGCTAAAATTCGATGCTCTTCGCGCGGGGGGGGGGGGGGGGGAGGCTCAACAAAGACACCAAGTACCTTACCCATTACAAAGATAGCTTCCTCAATTATCACCTCTAATACCATTAACTCACAGACATTTACCTTCCTTCTCTCCCCCCCCCCCCCCCGGCATCCCCCTTCTGTTCTGAAATGTGATTTGTCCTTTTCATGTGTGTTCATTTTTTTAATTGTATCCTTTGGTATATATGGTTGTGACTATTTTCTTCCACTATTTGATCTGAGGAAGTGGGTCTGGCCCACGAAAGCTCATCATCTAATAAACCATCTTGTTAGTCTTTAAAGTGCTACATAGTCCTGTATTTTGTTTCAGCTACACCAGACTTAACATGGCTACATTTCTATCACTATTAAATTTATCAGACACCCACTTGCTAGAGGTTTAAATATAATTTAGTAGTGGATAGCCCATTCTTTCTCATGCATGTAATTTTCAAAGTCAAAAAGGTTGACAACTTAAAAATTGGATATAACAGTCCAAAATCTAAAAAGAAGTTTTTCAGCTTTGCCTATAGCCATTTCCTTAATTTCATACTGACTCAACAGATATTCTGTGTTTCAAGAGTGCATCATAGAATGACAATCTTACTACCCTGAGCAGGATTGAGGAGCAGCACTCTAGAAAGAATTTCAGCAGTGGGGTGAGACTTGAGTGTCCCACTAGGGATTAAACAAATTTTCCTTCAGACTAATATAACTAGCACACAGGAGCGTAAAGAGATTGCGTATCTAGAAGGGCAAGTTCAGTAATAGTGTTGGTTGGCTTTTACATTTGTACATCATAGTATTTATCTATACATTTGCACATAAGAAGCTTATAGTGAAGGGAGTAAGTTGCAGATGTTCTGGAAACTAATATTAAACACCCAAATAACTTAAATGTCATATAAATAAGAAAATCATTTATTTATACAGGCCAGTTTTCTCTAAGGCCACATCTGTGTTAGGATTTGTATTACAATAGCACCTAGAGCAGCGATGGGCAACCTGGGCTGGTGAGTGTGTTGCATCTGTGGCCCTCCTTCATCTCAGTGGGTCACAATCTCCCCAGATAAAGTATTTTTCTAACTATGCGTGCATGCCTAGAATTTGTGGAGTACAGCGATTGAACCATAGGAATACGTTGAAAGCAGAGGGAGTCCCTGGTTCTCACAGTCAGTGTTGTGTGCAGTCAGCGCACACTGCACTTTGCATGCCCTTGCTTTAAGTACATTTCACTTTCATAATACTAAATAACATGAACTGAAACAAGCAGAATCTGGCATCCCCACACATGCCAACAGTTTAAAAAAAATGTCTCATGGGCCACCCACTGCTCACCACTGATCTAGAGGGTCCAGCCAGAATTGTGGGCTAAGTTGTGCTAGATGCTATCTGTAACATAGGATGGTCCCTTGTCTTGAAGAGTTGAATACAAGAGCTTGGTGGGGAAATGATTTCCCCACCGTTACAGATAGGTAGTAGCAGAACTCTGAGCCGAGTTATCCTGAATCACCATCTTGTGACCTGTCCACTGGACCACACTACCTCCTTTTATTATCATTGGTTTTATTATCATTACATGTGGGGTAGCAACACTGTGGGAGTATTAATATAGCATAGTGGATGTTACATGCACCTGGAAAATGGCGGGGGGGGGAGACAGCCAGTTTCTGCCTGCCACCTTGCTCCCAGGGAGCCAGCTGCCACTCCATGTTACTGCCTCTGATACATAGCCAGCAGCGCAGGGTAGCAACTGGCTCCAGGAGCAGGATGGGAGCCTGTGTATAATTGTGAAGAGTAACCAATAAATCCAGACTTATCGGTTAACTGTTTAAAGGGTTATACTTTTACATCCCTAGTATGGAAGGCTATCCTACAAGCATGTTTAATATTGTTTCATCTAACTCTGGTAAGAATTGATCTAGAATACATGGTGTCCAAAATTGTAGCCTCTTCCATCACTGCTTCTACTAGTAAAACTCACTTGGTGGCTATAGTGGGAAATTTTATGGAAAAAAATCTTGGTATAGACAAGGTCGCAAGATAGGGTTTTTTTTTTCATTTTGGTATAGTTCATTTTAATTTGTTGCAATCTTTAACATTATTTTAAAAATTATTTTTTTTCAGGATCTCAATACAGATTGTGTGATTTGACATGTGCCTTTGATTTTTATTGTGTTTTCTAGTGTGAAACTTGTTCAGTAACTAAGAATGTGATCTAAAAATTCAGCTATCTGGTTAAATAGCGTATTCAATATTTAAATGATCATTTTTATTATATTTCTTTGTTGCAGTGTTATTAACCATGCTGCCTTGGTAATTCAACTTTTTTATTTAACTCTGAGTAAGAATGTTAAATTGCAATTATCTGGTTCATCGTGTAGTCGATGCAATTTTATCCTCTCTGCTATTAGTAGATATGGGGGCCTTCCGCAGAGCCACTGCAGGAGCTGGCCATTTCCCCCTAGTACTGGCTCCTGTTCCTCCCCTCCTCCTCCTCCTCCTTGCTGCCTCACATTCAGAGGTAGAAAGAGGGGAGCGAGTAGATGAGAGCGCCATTTGTCTGGGTAGTTGAATAGTCGACTACTTGCTTACATCCCTAACACTGAGTTAGGAATATGGTTTAGGAAATTGGCATTGTATACAATCTGTCCTTCTATTCATAATATTAGGGTAGATGCAAAGCCTGCTGGGTTTCAGCTAGGTGGCTTAAAAGCTGGTTTCCCCCCCCCCCCCCCCGCACCATCTCCACAGTGCAGGGGGAATGGACAGGGGAGGCAGAGGCACAATGGGATACTCGATGCAAGCAGGGACTGAAGCAGTCCTTGCTTGTGACGAGTCCCAACAGCTGCACCTCTGCCTTTGAAATGTAGCAGGAGCCGCAGGTGGCTCTTACTACATTTCAAAGGCAGAGGCACATTGGGGATAGTGAGTGCCCCTTTCCCCCTTAATCAGCTAATCGAGTAGTCATTAGAATTTCTATTGACTACTCAATTAGTCAATAATCAAAATTTAACATCCCTAGTTCCAGAGCCAAGGTCAGTTGAGATAAAGGAATATTGTGTTCTTGTTGATTATTATGGCTAGAGTTTATCAGTATTTTTCCATTACTTTTGATGAGTTTCTGCTAAATCAATCTTAAGCAGTCCCTTACCAGATTAAGATGTGTGATTTGTGCTTGGTGTGCAGAGGAGTAATAAAATAAAAATCCTTCTAGTTTAGTTCATTCACTTGTCTATTGTTTTATTTTGCTGATGGTTAGTTGTCTCTATTGGCAAGAGGTGTGATTAGTATCTAGGCAACCCAAGTCCAGCTAAGCATCTCTGCAACCTGCTTCAAGAGATTAAAATTTTCCATCGCAGGGGAAGAGGATTTTTCCTTTCTACCTAAATTCCTTCACCTGCTTGTTGTTTTCTGTTCCAGATTAATATATTTTTGTAATTATGCAGGAACAATGTGTAAGATACACTATATAACTATTTAACTACAGTTTTTTGTGTGAATAGTTTTAAGGTATGTTGAGATGTGTCAGTGCAGATTTTGACAAACATCAGGATTTTTTGTTGGGATTTTTGTTGAGGTAACATTTCATTTTTATTTGTTTAAAAATTGATCGCTCTATCCTGTTCAGTTACAAAAATTCATATTACCAAGAGAGAGCATGATACGTTTACAGTGCATGTCCACCGCTGTTAATATGCTATAGGAGCTACAAACCGTTTTGATTTGCCAGACAGTGGTTTAAAATTCACTATACTTCTTGAAAGTGGAAGAAAACAAGGTTTGCTAAAATTAAAACTCTATTGAGTGCTTGTAGTCAGGTGCTTGGCTACATATTTCTGGAGGCATTGATTTGATGGCTTAATCACTAAAGGTTTTTTTTTAACTTCCTGCTTCACACAGCAATGGTTTTTTGTCACGAATATGTCTAGTTGTGTTAATGATTGTGGTAGATCTAATGTGATAATATACTAATCCTCAGAATGGATGAGAGTAGTAGTCTTGCTTTGTAAATATATGTAGATGGATTGTTACCTTAGATGTTTGTTACATTTATCTTTATTTAATAAGTTAAAAGACCTGAAGAATTATAGCATAAGTAGCATCAAAATTGCACAAGTTAGTAAAGTATATTTGATCACATTGTTTACTTTTTAATTTCAAAATATGCTATTCAGATCAGTAATGGCCACCAGAGCCAGGGTTATCTGTGTAGAGGAAATTTCATTCTTTTCACAAAAATTAAACAGATGTCATTTTGTGCTAGTCTGCATTTCAGGCTTGTAACTTCAGGCTCTGTTCGTGTGACACTGATTTTTCTTCCAGTGTCAAATACTTGTTCAAAGACAAAATACTGGGTAGTTTAAATTTTTTGTGAGTCCGCAATAAGGATGTTAAGTATCATGTAATTGACTAATCGAATAGTCGATGCATTTGTGGGGTTTCAAAACGGCAGTACAGCATGGAGCCCGGGACCCTGGTGGGCTCCATGTGGCACAGCTGCTTTGAAGTCCTCCCCTCTTTCCTCCCCCCTCCCTCCCCCTGCTGCCTCTATCTGATAGAGGCAGCAAGGGGAGAGAAGCAACTAGTTGACTATCCTGTGGACTATTCCTTAACATCCCTAGTCAGCAACACAAGATTTGCTGCTTGCAGTCTGGTGGATGGAAAAAGGAGATTTTAGGTAGCCATTTACCTAATGTTTGAACCTCTTAGCTTCTCTTCTCTGGTCTCCTTTCCTTTCATCCAGTCTGTCCAAAATTCTGCTTCTTCTCCTGTTTGTCTTCCTGATTTGCCACTTTAAGTACAAGTTCCTTGTAGGGATGTAAGCAACTAGTCAGCTACCTGATAAGCATATCCCTGTTAAGGATGTTAAATACCGGTTAATTTACTAGTCGAGTAGTCGATGGACTTTTCCTCGAGTAGTTGATAGGCACTTTCATATTCCTCCTTTGAAATGTACAAGAAACCCTGTAGGTTCTCTTGAACATTTCAGAGGAGGAATGTGGAACTCCATGTGCAGCCCTGAGCCAGCGGGAAGTCCTGCTGACTCAGGGCTCCACACTGGCGCTTCCGCTTTGAAATGGGCTCTTGTGCATTTCAAAGCAGAAGTGCCTGCATGGAGCCCAGAGTCATGGCCCCGGGCAGCAGGCAGTGTGCCAGCTCTGAAAAGTACCAAGCGTGCCCGGTGGGTGCTCTTGTACATTTCAAAGTGGAAGCACCCACATGGAGCCTTTAAAATGCTTCATGGAGCCGGGGTCATTTCGGGACTCCCCAGCTGATCCCAGGTTCCACACGATCCTGCCGTTTTGAAACTCAGCAGCAACATTTCAAAGGGGGGCAGCACCACGCTGAGCCCGGGATCAGCAGTGCGGCTCTGCCCCATTGAAATGCCGCCATGGCATTGACTAGTATATATAATGATTAAATGTAAGCTTATAATTTAAAAGCTACCTCCCACATTTATATTGCTAAAAATGTCCCAGGATCTTTAGCTTTTTAGCTTTATTAAATCTTTTACCAACTAGAATTTGTCATTTTTCCTATGCTCTATTTTAATCTGTTTTCATTATGCATAGAGGGTCTTGACTAGAATACTTAAATGGCTATGCAGTAGTATGATGCAGAAGGCTTTTACAGTATCTGAGGTTTGTCAGGAAGCGTGGGTGAATCTTTGTTTCATGTTCATTAAAAAAGAAGACTTTCTTTTAGCAGTTGATCCTGTTTTGTGTTTGGATCAATTCCAAATGTACAAATAAATCATGTGGTCATAGAATTTAATTATTACATCAGTTAGATTAATATAGTTCCTGGATACAAAAGTAAGAAATGCTACTGTTTACAAACTCCCTGCCTACTTTGTTTTCTGAGCCTTGCTGTAAGACAGGGGGCTCACTAGGGGAGCCAGATATCGCTCCTTTGGAGCTCCAGCTCAGCCCCCCCCTAGTTCCTCCTGCAGCAGGGAGTCAGTGCTGGTGCTACAACCTTGTGGCTCCCCACAAGATTGGAACGCCTATGCTGGCTTTCTGTGGGGGAAGGGGAGGCAGGGGGATCTGGTGTGCGGGGAACAAGCGGAGCCAAAAATGGCTCAGTGCACTGGCATTTTCCTTCCCCTGGCTGGGGACCAGCCTCAAAGGCACACACTTCCTGCAGGCTTCCCCTTTGCTCCCAGTCCAGCAAATGGGAGCAGTGGGGGGCTGTGTTATACAGTGCCTGCAACGTGGCACGGAAGCAAGTAAATGCCCCTCCGCACTCCCTCATGCCCAGACCCTGCATTTCTACCCCTTCACTTACCTCCTGCTGAGACTCAGCCCACTCCTGCCCCCAACCTTCTCCTGCTCTACCACCTCCCCCCCAGCCAGACACCCTACTCACAGCCTGCTTCTGCACCCTACCTCCCACCCAGACCTTGCACCCTCACCCCCTCCTGCACCCCATCCCTATCCCACTTGCTGGCAGCTCTGTCCCGCATACTTAACCCCTCATTTTTGGCCTCAACCCAGAGCCTAGAGGGGCCCAAAATCGACTAACCCTGGAACCCCAGAAGAGTAAATCTGGCCTGAGACTTTGAACCTCTCAGTCCTCCCCTGGACTGGAGCACCAGGGGAGTGAGGTGTTTCAGTTCCAGGGGGGATGAACATCACTGAAGGCTGGGGATTTGTGGAGGTTTTTTTGGGCTTTTTTGGGTTTTTGCTTTCATCTGATTTTTCTGTGGGACAGTGGCCCCTGCCCAAAAAAGATTCTCCACCCCTACCATAAATAAAGACAGTGTTGAAACCTTTTGTGGTTTTTTTGTGACACATAATATTTTACTTTATTTAAAAATGAACTCTGGCCAACAAGCCCCTAATTGGGGCCCAGCCCCTATTTGGCTGCAGCGTCATATCACTGCTGCACCCTCCATACACACCAGCCCCGAGCCCATCATACTCCTGAACCCCCTGCCCTGAGCCCCTCATACACACACATCCCCAGACTCCTGCACCCCACACATACCCCAGACTTGTGCCCTGAGCCAATCATATCCTCAGACCACCTTCCCTGAGCCCCTTATATGCCCCAACTCAGATTTCTGCACCCCCACATCCCCAACCTCTGCCATAAGATTGACAGAAGACAGCCTGAATACGTGCATGAAGCTGGATTTGACCAGTTATAAATGTGAGAAAAGAGGCAGCAACAGAAGTCCCATTAAATTAAGTTTGTGAGTACAATGTTTCATTTATGCTATTATTAATCGTTATGTCAGTTATCAGTAATAAGCTGTATATTTTCAGTCATGTAAATAGGCATTCTTATATGGCTCTTTGTTGACCACATGTTCTAAATTTTTATGTAGTTTGGCTCTTTGGTTTGAAAAGGTTGCCAGTCCCTGCTATAAAGAAAGTTGTGTCAATTTAACAAACGGTGTGATTTTAAACTGAGTTAGTTAAATTGGTGCCAAAGGTTATATTCTTATTTTGTTTTAAACTAGATGTACATCAGTTTAAGTTGATTTAGGAATCTGTTTAGGCTGTATTGAAATAAAGTACTTTTAAACCTAAACAAAAGTGTCTACACAAGGCTTTACACTGGTTTAACATCATGCCTTAATTTTAAATTAGTACATTTTTTTTATTTAGACAAGTTCTAGACTCTAACCTGTGAAGAAAGCAAAGTAACCAAGCTCTAAGTATTGTCTGATGGTATTAGCTAGGGGTGTGAATGGGTACACAGTTAACTGGTTACCCAGCATCTGGGAGCAGCCCCCTGCCAGTGGCCCGATGCAGGTAGAGGGTTGCTCTAATCTTGCAGGGCTGCTGGCTCTGGGGATTTGTCAGCCTTGCTGAGGGGCAGGGAGTGGGGGACAGGGCTGCCAGCAGCCTTTGTGGGGAGGGAGGGTGGTTGCTGATGGCCTCTTTCTCCAACCCCTGCTGCCCCTTCTAGTCCTTTGTGAAGCCACATGGGGCGTCAGAAGCAGCAGGGCTGGAACAATTCCTGCCAGCAGCATTGGGGCCACTTCAGGCACAGCCATGGCAGGTTCAGGTCGGGGCACACCAGCCCAGCAAGTTGGAATGGTCCCTTCCCACCCCTGTTTAATCAGTTAACCACTTAAACGTAATGTTTAACCGGTTAATTAATTAAACAGGATTTTACAACCCTAGTACTAGTATTAGTAGATACTTTTAGTTAAAAAGGAGTTTTTTAAACAAGTAGTTTATGTTGTCTAATTTATTGTTAAAAGTAACTTGAAAAGTAGTTTTAAAAAAAAACCTGAATATATGCCCTGTATTTAGTGTCATGCTTTACAAAAAATGCTTCCCTTCCTGTAATGACACTCTCCTCACACTCTAGTCCCAGAGCCATGGGAGGGAGGGAGGGACAGGCTTGTAGATTTTTGTGGCACCCCCCAGGTTTTGGGGTGGGGCAAAATGCGTTCAGTATGTGGGAGGGGGATGCTGGGAAGCAGGCTGGGGGTGCAGAGTCGGTGGGCAGTAGGGTGCAGGAGCAGGCTGGGGGATCTGGACAGAAGGAGGTGTATGAGGAAGATGGGGTGTATGGGAGGGAAATGTGGCTCCACTCCCCCACCGCTCCCAGGTAGCTTCAGGGGAAAGCCTCCAGGCCAGCACTTTTTTGCATTGCCATTCAGCCAGAGGGAAGGAGGAGCGGCAGCACACAGAACCTTTCATCCTTCTGCCAGGCCAGTGTTTATCAAACTGTGCTCTGCGCAGCCCCAGGGCTCTGCTAGACATCTCCAGGGGCTCCGCGAGGTTGACAAACTGGAAACATCAATAGGTACAACACATACAATCAGTGGACCGCTGGGGCTCCTCATAAATTTGTACACATGTAAAGGTCTCCGGAGCCCAAAAAGTTTGAGAACTGCTGTGCCAGGCAAAGCTTGTGAGTCAAATTTGGCCCTGGCTTGTCTAGCTCTAGTCCACAAGGGTTGGGACTCACAAGGGTTGGGAAGCTAGGGCTGCAGCCACATGGGGGGGATCTTGAGGCTGAGCATCAGCTTGGGCTCTTGATGCTGGGGTGGAGCCCTGGGCTGCATGGGGTGGATCTAAGCAAGCTGTGGACTGGATCTGGGTGGTAAGTTTCCCCATCTCTGCACAGGGTCTTCACTCAATCATAGTCTTCCGAGATAGAAAAGGCCTGAATTTCTAAAGCATAAAACAAACAGGAAAAAACCCCTACAAACTTGGAACAATAAAGACATAAAATTAAAAAAAATCAACCAAGCTCTTTCAGGCCTTTATTACACAAAATAAAGAACTCAAAAAAGGCACTGCCCCAGTTTTTCACCTTTAAAACTGTTAGGAGGTTTGATTTAACAAAGTTGCCTTTTCCAGGATTTATGTTTATCCTACATCAAGTGCTAGTTGGTACTAGGAACTCTGTTTTGAGAAAGCTGGTGGTGTACATTTAAGGTCACTTTTATGGGGTTTATATTTTATATCTGTATTGCTTTTTTATGTCATACTGTACATACAGTTGCAAAGACAGCTACACATTATCGATTTCTCTACCTGACATAGGCATGGACTCAATATGTTTTGTAATCAAAATAATTTTAAAGCATTAAAAAGGTGATATAAAATGTTGGAAAGTTCTTGAGCTGGGCAGGTCTGTGCAGAGTTACTAATAGTTCATTTTGAGTGAAAAGATTGAGGATCCCTGGTTTTGGCATTACACTACCACTTTGAAAAACGTGCTGACTGGTATGGTATTCACCATTGGAATGTCTTGTTTACTTTGAGAATAGACTGCTATCTTCTATTTAGATATCATTTATATTTATACTGGATTCCAGAGAGCAGATATTAGACTTGTCATCCTCCCCTTGTAGTGAATGTGATCCTGTAGACTTTCCAGGCACATGCCTGTGCCTGCTGGTTTCAATTTGCACTTGCTAGATTGCTTACCTTGTTCTCATTTCCATGCATGTAAAACTCTTTTTAACAGAATATAGAGGGAATTAAAGCCAGGCAGAGTTACAGAGTAATTAAAATATAAGTCATAGACCTTCTGAACATACCTTGTTATCTCAAGCATGGAAAATATTTGATCTCTTCCAGCTGACATCATTTCACTTATTTATCTGTCTGAATGCATGTGAGAGTGCAATCCTGCAAATTAAAACAAAAACCTATGATGAAATCTTAGTCCCATTTAAATAATTGTTTTCAGTAGGGACAAGCTTTTATCCTAGTCATCAGCATATACAGAAATAGGTAATGTGCTGCTAACTACATTAGTGCTGGATTCTTTCAGAAATTCAAGCCTTGGGGAATTTAATTTTCATTTATAATGTTCTCCAAACTTTTCACCCAGTTTATATCTGGTCTGTGATCTCAAATTAGTGATCCAGGATAAATTTGCCTTTTTCTATTCATAGAGGGGCATGACAAAGCTACAAGAGATGATGCTATATAGCTAATTTCAGAAGAATTGGACCAGAGGAGGAAGATCAGTTTCCATTTTTTATTCTCAAATAGGTGCTGCGCAGAAAGATAGCAATGCTTTAGCTCTTTAAAATAAAACTAGAGTTATTGATTTGTGCTTATGTGAATCAGTACATTGTGCAGGATTAATTAAATTATGTAAAAAGATTGCAGTTCTTGTTTACAGCTGTGTTTAAAAACCTTATGAGCAGATGTTTAAAATGTCAGCAGGTGAATCTAGTGAAAAATGTGAAAATCTCCTGTATATGGAAAAGGGTGGGGGAGTTAAAAATACTCTTTTACGGAGTATTGTTCCCAGAATTCATGGTATCATAATTTTCTCCCATAGAGGATTTGGTAGATGAATGTGCAGGTTTTTTTTATTGAAGGGTCAATACCTTTGGAGTAATTTGTCCATTTTGCTTTAATAATATTCTTAGAGCCAAGTGGTATTTTCTCAGAATATGAAGTGGAAATGTAAATGAAAAGAATGTTAGAGAACTGTGCAAAGACTCCAACCTCTAGCTAAAATCCAGCATTTCTTCTGTCAAAATGCTCTGAAACAAACACTACAGGCAGTCCCTGGGTTACGTACAAGATAAGGACTGTAGGTTTGTTCTTAAGTTGAATCTGTATGTAAGTCGGAACTGGCGTCCAGATTCAGCCGCTGCTGAAACTGACCAGCGGCTGACTACAGGAAGCCCGAGGCAGAGTTGCTCTGCCCCGGGCTTCCTGGAATCAGCCGCTGATCAGTTTCAACAGTGGTTGAATCGGGACGCCAGTTCCGACTTACATACAGATTCAACTTAAGAACCCCAGGCATCCCCAAGTCAGCTGCTGCTGAAACTGATCAGCGGCTGATTCCAGGAAGCCCGGGGCCGAGCAACTCTGCCTCAGGCTTCCTGTAGTCAGCTGCTGGTCAGTTTCAGCAGCGGCTGACTTGGGACGCCTGGGGCAGAGCAGCTGGGGTGCTCCTGGGTTGCTCCAGTAGCGCCGCTCCTCGGCGCTACCGGACCAACCCAGCAGCACCCCAGCTGCTCTGCCCCAGGCGTCCTGATTCAGCTGCTGCTGGTCAGTTTCAGCAGCGGCTGACTTGGGACGCCTGGGGCAGAGCAGCTGGGGTGCTGCCGGGTTGGTCAGGTAGCGCCGAGAGCGGCGCTGCGGGACCAACCGGCAACGCCCCAGCTGCTCTACCACAGGCGTCCCGAGAAGAGCCTGGTCTGCTGGGGGGGGGGGAGGGGGGGCACACTAGCTGCTCCCCCCCCCCCAGCAGACCAGGGAGACGCGGAGCAAAGCCGTGGAGGACTGGGTGGGGGGACCGCCCAGACGCGCCGCGGTCCTGCCGCCCGGGTCCTCCGCGGCTTTGCTCCGCATCTCCCTGGTCTGCTGCCCCCCCCCCCCCCCCCCCCCCGCAGACTAGAGAGACACGGAGCAGCTTTTCTTGCCCCGGAGGACGCGGGCGGCAGGACCACGGCGTGTCTGGGCGGTCCTGCCGCCCGCGTCCTCCAGGGCGAGAAAAGCCCCGTTCGTAAGTGCGGATCCGACATAAGTCGGATCCGCGTAACCCGGGGACTGCCTGTATTAGTATATCATTTAGGGGACAAAAGTCCATATTCTTGGCTCATTATGGTCCGTGAATGTCTTACTGGTTATGGCTGTTCCCTAGCTGTGGAAGGGGAAGTGGGCAGTCAGCAACCTTCCCCTAAAGCAGTGGTTCCCAACCTTTTCCGGATGATGACCCATTTTGACAATTCAGGAAGACTTGGTGACCCAAGGCAATTCAAAAACGGGGGAAGGCAGCGGAGGTAGAGCCACTGGAGAGACACTTGGCGACCCTTTTGAAATGTAATGGCGACCCATATTTGGGTCCCGACCCATAGGTTGGGAAACCCTGCCCTAAAGATTCCTTGGTTCTCATTTGGGTGGGGGATTGGTCCTGCCAATAGCTTTTTGCCTGCAAAATCCTTTTGGATCCTTAGTTTGAATTAAATAACATTAACCACCTTTGCTTGTAGTGCAGAAACACTTCTTTTGTGATACATTTCTGGTAAAAAGTGATATATACAGGCATAATAATGATGTGGTCATTCCTCATCAGGTGGGCTCTGCAGGCTGGGCTTTTGGCGGACTAGTAATGTTTTATGTGCATATTCATCATTTGCATAATAAATATGAAAATAAAATGTTACCGGTCTGCCAAAGTTTATGAATGGGTTTGCTGGTCCCCTGGACTACCTGATAAGCATATGCTACGTGCTGCCTCTCTATTAGAGGCAGCAAGGAGGGCAGGGAAGCAGGAGCTGGTGCTGGGGGGAGCCAGCTTGAAAGCCGGTTCTCTCCAGCATTGTCTACACGGAGTGGAAGGGGACAGAGAGGCAGCAGCATCACACTGCCCCTGGGAACTACCTTCCCCCTTCCCTCCCCCCCGACTCTGCAGTCTAAATGTAGTAGGAGCTGGGATCCTAACAGAGATCCCAACCAATGATTGAAGTACTATTGAATTTGACCTATTAAAGTGTAGGTGGAGATGTTACTTTTTAAAAATAAGACCTTTGTTTAACTATCTCTATATAAAAAAAGTTTTTCCTGCAGGACAACAGAATGACGTCGTCACATCACTCTGCATCCTGCCTGCCTCCTCCCTCCCCTTTCCCCAGTGCTCAGCTGCTACAGGGTGAGGAGTGGGTGGGCTGAAGCTGGGAGCCGCGTGGCCTTTCCTCTCCCCACACCCCCTGTGTAGCGGTGGGGGTTCCCAAAGCCAGGAGATGCGTGACCTTTCCTCTCCTCCCTTCCCAGTGTTTGGGGCGGGGGGGGGGGGTGAAACTGCTAGCCATGTGGCCCTGGGAACTGCTCAGCCACGCCCTTCCCCGGTGCTCGAGGGGAGCGGGGGGGACACCACACAGCCACACTCTTCCCCAGCCCCCTTCACACACACACTCTATGTTGGGGGGAGAATGGCAGCCAGAGGGGTGGCGAGAGAGAGCCAGATGGACTTGGGGAGGGGGAGAAGGGGTGAGAGAGAGCTGGGGTGGGAGCCTTGCAGCTTTCCTCTTCCCCTCTCGCAGGTGCTGGAGGGGAGGATGGGAGCTGCTCGGCTTCCCCACTTTCCTGTGATCTTGGGGAGAGGGGTGGAGCTGTATGGCCTTCCCCTTTCCTGGTGTTTTGGGTGGAGAGGTGGGAGCTGCATGGCCTCCCCCCTCCCTGGTGCTCTGGGGGGCAGGAGGGTTAGTTGGAGAGCACAGCAAGCAGGGGGCGTGGCCCCCTAGTAATTGTTAGTGAGTTTTTGCTTAGAAATCTGTGTGTCTGAAAGACTCCTGAAGGTGGGGAGTGCTTGGGAGCCAAAACTATAGTTTTTCTCTTATGTCAGCCTTGGGGCAGTTTATCAAAGGGTAAGGATGATTAAAATTATTTTGTGCAAAAAATTCAAGACAATTTTCAATACACTTAAAATTTCTCTCCCCCCCCCTTTTTTTTCCCCCAGTGGAGGTGTAGTGTGGGGGAGGGACAGTGAGGTGGAACAGGAGACACGTTTTTTAACAAAGCAAGGGGGAAAAAAAGTACAAGGGAAAGCAGAAAAATCGAACCAGAACCTTTCACTCAGAAATTTTTATTGGAGAAAAATGAAATGTTAACAAATTTCTGCAGTTTTTTGGTCAAAAATCAATTTTTTAAAGTTTTGAGAAATACTCAGCCAGTTATAACAAAATGCGATGTGCATTATTATAATTGTAGAAGCTCCCTCCTCCTCCCACCCCTCTGGGCATGCCACACGCAGAAACTCACATGGCCCTGGCAGCTAGCTGCTTTGAACAGTATGCAGAGGCACAGCAAGCAGGGTTGCCTGCCCAAGGTCCTCGCTGGGCTGCAAGATGGTGGGGAGCTGAATGCAGTCTGCGAGCCATATTTTGCCCACCCTTGCTTTAGTCAAAGTTGCAGCTTTGCAGATAACAGTGGTGTTCGGGTGTCAGAAGAGTCTTTGATATATTGTTGACTTGAAATTGAACTCAGGGCAGGAACAGATATCTGATGTACCCTCTAAATAATTTTCTATTCCATTAAAAATGTATGACTAGGTAGCAGTATTACACTAAAGTGACGTGCTTGGAACACTGGTTGTTTCCTTAAATGCATTTAATATAGTTTCTAAGGTGCACCCTGGGGGCATAACCTTATAGCTATTTCTTTGGAGTACAGCCCCACTGTGCCATGATACATCAGGATTTAGAAGACTAGGAATCTGCTTTTGAAAACCTTTATTTAAAACTGTAACTAGTCACAAAAATTAGACATGAAAGCCCCTTTCTTTAAATTGCCTTTGTAGTATGACAAGTGGCTGCAGAATACTATGCATATTTCTCTTGTTCATTACAAGCCATACCTTACTAGATTTTGTGGTGATGATGTGTTTGTCACTTGTCTTTTTATAATAAAAGAGGGCTAGTGGTTTACAGGCATTTACAAAAACTTAATTTAAGATTGGATTTTCAAAGGAGCCTAAGGAGTTAGGCATGCAAATCACATTAGAAGTGAGCATGATTTGGGCACCTTATTCCCTTAGGCTTCTAAATTTGAAGTCCAGTTTACAGAGGTACAACCTGTAATTCTGGTCCAGCAGCACCTGGGCTACGTCTCCACTGGCATGATCCTGCGCAAAAACTCTTTAGCGCAAGAGTTCTTGCGTTAAAGTAGTTCCGCAAGAGAGCGTCTACACTGGCATGTGCTTTTACACAAGAGATGTGCTTTTGCGCAAGAGCATCCTTGCCAGTGTAGACGCTCTGTTGCGCAAGAAAGCTCTGATGGCCATTTTAACCATAGGGCTGTCTTGCGCAAGAAATTTATGTACCCTGTCTACACTGGCCTCTTGTGCAAGAACAGTTGCACAAAGGGGCTTATTCTTGAGCGGGAGCATCAGAGTTCTGGCGCAAGAAGCCCTGATTTCATACATTAGAACATAAGTTTACTTGCGTAAGACCACATGGCTAGTGTAGACAGGCAGCAAGTTTTTGCGCAAGAGCAGCCGCTTTTGCACAAGATTGCGCCAGTGTAGACACAGCCCTGTAGTTCGGCAGGGCCATGGATGTTCCAGGATTGGGGGGTGAGGGAACTGGAAACTCAGCATAATGTGGTGGTGGGGTCGGGAGTCTGGTTCATAGCCCAGCTGGGCTGCTGGGGGAGCCAGCCAGCAGCAGGGAGGTCAGAAATGACCTCTCCTGTTCCAGCAAAATCCCTCATCTGGCACCAGTCAGGTCCTGAGTGTGCCAGACCAGGAAGGTGAAACCAGTATTTATCTTCTTAAAATATGTTTTGAGATTCAGATGTGGAAGAGCAAGAAAAACATTAGGATTAGGAGGATGTGAACTGAATGTAAGAAAAAATTCTTAGTTAAAACAATATTGCTGTTGTACAGAACTTCGTAAAAGATCTTTGGGGAAATGAGTATTTAGTGTAATAAAGCTCTTCATACCAGAACATGTTTGAATTCATGAATTCGCAGCACAGCAGGGAATTCTTGATATCTGAAAAGACTACTTTGTAAGCTGAAGGTAGCTGCAGTTTACTATTACATATTGGTAAAATGGGTGGGGGATTTGTAGATTTGTTTCATAATCTTCTCATAAAGTGAATTAATATGTAGAGTTATACAGGTTTCATTAGGGAATTTAAAAAAAAAACATTTTGGGGGGGAATGTACCCAGAGGAAGGCCAGAGAAATTACGTCTGTTAAATGGAAATAGAGCTGAGTTAGAGAAGACTGAAATTGTGGTGTTTCGTAAAGGTGAATAATGAAGCAAATATTACAACATCATATGTACGTTATAAAAGTTTGTATATAATTAAGTGTACAGCATTATGTATTATGATGCCTATTATTCAGTAATTCCTAGTATTTACAGTTACACTCAAAGTCCTAGCATTGTTTCCAGTCATTCATGTATGCATAAATGCAGCTGTCCTGTTACCCACTATGGTTGTCATCATGTAAACAACTACACGATCTTGTCAACTACATACATTTCTCTCCACCTCCCTGCTGTCTCCGTATCAGAGGAAGCAAGGGGGAAAGTTGAGAACCAGTGTCTGTGAGGAGCTGGCTTAAAAACCAGCTCCCCACAAGCACCGGTTCCGCCTGCCCCCTCCTTGGTGCTGCTGCTTCTGATAGAGAGGCAGCAGCGTGGGGGGGAGGGAGGGACAGGCTGAATTGAATATGCGCCGGGAGCCAGCTTTCAAGCCAGCTCCCTGGGTGTATTTGCTCCCACAGACCTGTCTTCCCACCTCTTGCTGCCTCCTGCAGATGTGGGGGATGGGGAGGAAGGCGGCACTGGCTCGGTGGTGTTGCCTGCCTGCGCTACTGCTTTTATCTGGTTCAGTGTGTGGGACAGGGTAGCCAGAGAGAGGGATGGGGGTGCAGGATCTGATTAGGGGGTGAGGGTGCAAGGTCTGGGTGGGAGGTGGGGTACAGGAGCAGATTTGGGAGTAGGTTGTTTGGCCAGGGAGAGGGAGCAGGAGTGGGCTGGGGGAGGTTGCATGAGGGGGCTGGAGGTATGGGGGTCTGGGCATGTCAGGTTGGGGGGCACTTGCCTTTGCGCTCTGTGCTGTTCCCAGTCATGGCCTCCTGCTACTCCGATTGGCCAGATACTGGCAAACCAGGCAACATTGGGTATAATCTTAGTTTTGATATTTTCTGTTAAATAGAGCTGTATCTGACTGACACTTACTGGGTCTCTTTTTCCAAACTGCTAAAGTGGTTGGTATATTTCTTGAGACTAAGCAAGGTTATAAAGGGAATACAGTAAGCAATGCACTTGTCATTTTCTTTGCTCTTCCATTACTTGTTTAGTTTCATGTTTTTTCGGGCAATAGCATACTTGCTTGTCTTCCTCTGGATACTGCTGAAAATGGCAATTGGAAGGAAAGTTAAGGTGTTGCTGTTACACTGGGTCAGAATAGGAAGGAGTAAATATGAATATTAAAATGAGAGGCAAAGGTTAAGTCTTCATGTTTTATGTTTAGGTTGTGAGTTATTTGGCTTGGGGACATTGTATCATGCATATCTGTGGGACTATAATAATGAAATGGGAACTCTTATGAGGAGTTTGGTGGAAGTGGAGTATGTTTCTTGTATTATGCATTCATCACATTTTAAAGAGCATTGAATTCCTGCTCTTATGACACATTTTCCCTTTGAATCAGGGCTTGTAGGCATTTTCCCTCTGAGTATATAAGGTTTTTAATGGAATGATAGGAGGGGAGGGGAGTTCTTAGCTTTTCTGAGGAACATATTTTGTTCTAATGAATTTGTTTCAATGATGCTGTTTATGTCAATCAGACATATAGGTACATTGCAAGCAAACCTGGTGAAATTCTTCATGGGTTGCTTTGCATTTAGCAGCTATGATTAATATAAATGATTAGTCATTTTATCAAAACTTAATCCAGACTGATATGCTTTGGATAGTCATATGATCATATGAGAGAATAAAATTAATTCATTGAAATGTAGTCTCCACTGAGCAGAAATAACATACTCTTGAGATACTTTACATGATTTCCTTCAGGTCTTTACAGTTGAATATCCAGAAGTGTTAGTATCTTAATAATGACATCAAATCATTTGTTGGGTTAGTTTTTAATAAAAACTATTTGAGTTTAAGTCAAATCCCTCTGACTTCCCCATTTGAATTGTGTGATTAAAAGGAAATGGTTAAATGCATACTCTGTTTACCTGTGTCTCTTTTGCTGGTACAGCTGATTACCAAAAATGTTGCTAGAAAATTACTCCAGAATTTAGCAGAGACAGAGGAATGCTGCTGGGAACACTTCTGAGTCAATTCCATCATGTTGACTCACTGTGTCACTGACCTTTTGAAAGTCACTTAACCAAATTGTTATTTCTGTTCTCCTTCTTACCTAGAGCGCTGGGAATTAATTTGTTAGTACAGCACATCTGGGGTACAGAATCCCAGATTTATATAACACTCTCATTGAGTGAATCCATTATAATGTTTGGCACTCAGTCTGAATGTGAACTTGGTTTGTGAGTAAGTAAAGACAGGGTTTCTTTCCTCAGTCTGTTTTTGAGAATAAAGCCAGGTTCCAAACTGAGTTTTGTTCTCTTGAGTGCTTGTCTGCATAGTAAAGTATCCCAACATAATCCTACTACTACAGCTATTCTGGCATAAGGGCCTGTGTAGATACTTATTCTGTGAGAGTGGGTGATTTTTCTTGCTTAGTTTATACTCCTCCAAAGTACTCTGATTCAAGAGAAGAATATTCACATGGAGAATTTATCATATTTATAGCAGTAAATTTCCTCATGTATCCCAGCCTTAGGATTTTAACAGAATTAGCTTTGTTGAAATCCTCAGTCTGGCATATTTCTAAACCATATTCTTATTTCTTATATCAGTACTTTGTGAACACAGATGCAGAGCATACATATTGTTTCATTAAATATGAAAATATAAGAGGAGCTTGTGTAACACAACCACAATAAAGTTACCTTCCATGTTTTTTTCCCGCCATTAGGAAGGATTTATACTTACCTCTTGCACTTAGTCAAAATAGGACCTTTTTTTTTTAGGTACCGAATTTTCTGGCGTATAAGGCGACTGGGCGTATAAGACGACCCCCTAATTTTCTAGTTAAAACATAGGTTTTTGTCTTATACTCACCGTATAAGACTACCCCCCCTTAAGAGGCCAACCGGCAGCGCCCCTCCGCCTCCCCAGCTTTGCTCCCGGTGTCCCTGGTCTGTTGGAGACGGTCCCCAGCAGACCAGGGGCACCGGGAGCAAAGCCGAAGCGGCGGCGGAGTGCCGTGCTTCTGAGGCTTTGCTCTGGCAAAGCCTCAGAGGCGCGGGACCCCGCCGTGGCTGCGGCTTTGTTCCCGGTGTCCCTGGTCTGCTGGAGACGGTCCCCAGCAGACCAAGGACACCGGGAGCAAAGCCGCAGCGGCGGCGTGCAAAGCCTCAGAAGAGTGGCACCCCGCCGCCACTTCGGCTTTGCTCCCGGTGCCTCTGGTCTGCTGGGGACCGTCTCCGGCAGACCAGGGACACCGGGAGCAAAGCCTCTGAGGACGCCGGCAGCAGGACAGCCGCGGCGCGTCTGGGCTGCCCCACTGCCGGCTTCCCCCGAGGCTTTGCAAAGCCGTGGAGGGGCTCGGCAGTGGGGCAGCTCAGGCGCGCCTGGGCTGCCCCGCTGCCGGAGCCCCTCCGCAGCTTTGCTCCGCGTCTTCCTGGTCTGCAGACCAGGGAGACGCGGAGCAGCTTTTCTCGCCCCGGAGTACACGGGCAGCGGGACCGCGAGGTCCCGCAGTCCATGTCCTCCGGGGCGAGAAAAGCCCCGTTCGTACCTGCAAGTCGGGGACTGCCTGTATACCCGGCATATTAGACGACCCCCGATTTTTGGGGGATGTTTTTTAGCATAAAAAGTCGTCTTCTACGCCGGAAAATACGGTATCTGTGAACTGATCACCCAAATCTTCAAACTCAGAACTTTGCATAAATATGAAATAAGTAATTTGATAAAATTTCACATAGGACACAGCAATTATGAGAATATATAAATTGCTTAATTCTGATTTAGCACTTGCAGTAGATATTGCATAATATATATGGTGCCCTTATCAAATACTTTTATCATTAGAACTAGTAGGATTTTTTTTTCTGTTGAACTGCATACTGGCTAATGTCATACCCAAGTGACTAGTGTTTTCTAAATACACAGTGTGCAAATACCTTATGGACTGTTTGGGTCTATATAAAAGAAAACAAGTTATGGAGTTACACTGAAGTACTAATGAGCTCACTGGGGATGTGAGGGAGGGACATGGGTTGTTTTAGTTGTCTTAGGCGAACTTTCTCCTTTTAGATATTTACTTAATTTCTGTTGTGATGCTATAAGCATAATTTTCAATATAAATTTTGTTGTTCTGGAACAAGATTCGTCAATCTCCACACAGATGTTGTATCAGTGTAACTAAGTTAAAAATATGGTGCTTTTTTAGAAAATTGTTTTTTTGGTTAAAATAGTTATTCTGTTACAACCTCTATTGTGGACACTTATGCTGATATAAAAGTGCTTACACTGGAGTAGATTATTTCCCTTTATCTACTGGAATAAGCTATTACCAGTATAATAATGTAGGCACAGGGTAATGTACAGCTTTTAGATTTACCTTATAATTAAAGCAATATAGTTTTTATTTCTAGACAAGCCTTTGTTATCTAAGATTGAACAAAATTCCAGACAGCTGGATTTTTTATTCCAGGAAGCATGATTAAATACTTGGGGATTTTAAAATTAGTTTGAAAAAATGTGTACAAAATAATTTTAGTAAAGTGTGCAAGCAAGCCTCAAAACAAAAAACTTTGCCCATTGAAATTTAGTGCTCTCTTAGAATCACATTGGAATATCTGTTTTTCAGTAGATTTTCATGCTTTCTCATATCTCAGAAATTGATAAGTGTGTACTGATGCTTGCTTGTAGCAATCTCAGTAGCGGTCAGCATACTGATATATTTTCATAAGATGGCTAGAAATGCACTAGAAGTTCAAAGGATGTATTCTGTAATTTGCTGCAAGGGAAAAATACTATGAGTGCCATCTTCTGGATAAAAGAGTATTGCTTAAATTGTCTGGGTCAGTTCGTATTCATGTAGCTAGATTATCAAATATAAAAAAAACTGTGCAAGATTGTGAGTTCATTGTTTTAAGCTAGGTTTTAAATATCTTTGCCATAGAATATATTCAGTCGATCAATTTGCTTTTGTTTCTCTAATTCAGTCTTGATATAAAAATCTAGTTATTTTATTTTATTTTATTTTGGAAATTTGCAATTTTTATATATGTTAACTTAAGTATGCATGGGAACAATTCCACTGGCAGAGAGAGGTGCCTTAGTTAAAGTATATTTTCCTGCAGTCATAATTAATTGGTTGACCCATTGTTTCTGGTAAATTAAATTAGGAAGGTAAACAGGTCATTGCCTGTCAGACCTGTGGTCACTGCCATAAGCTTCCAGTTCTTGAGTTTTAAAGATAAGCCTAAAGCTGCTAAATATCTAAGAAGGACAAATAAAAATAGCCCAGCGACCTAGAACACTTTGTAGTTTCTTTGAATTAGGTGCCTTATTGTTTATGTAACATTCTTTAAGATGAAATAAAGATGTCTGTTCAATTTTTAGATACTAAAGTTAATTATTAAAATAGGCTCTCAAATTAGAATTACTCAACCTAAATTTGGTAATAAGATTTATGCTTTGTATGATTTTTTTCATGCTGTACTGTTTTATATGTAAAATTAAATGATAAAATAATAGATGACTGAAACTGATTAGTGGTAGTTGATTTGCAGCTTTCTGGGTGCGATGTCTGTTTTCTACAAAAGATTTCTCTGCCTTTAGCTATGAAATATAGTACATTTAAAAATTGGTGAATGATACAAAAAGTTAAACTGTTTAAAAGCTTAATTACTGTGATCAGAACTTTTTACAGGTAATAAGAACAGTGCACAGCATATTTTTATATTAAGTTACTTTTAAATAATATATTGTAGAAAGTTGTGCAGGGTAGATTTTTATAGGGTCTTTTTTTCAGTTCCTGGAAAAGAGGATTTGTCAGTTTAGTGGAAGTTTTAAACTAGTCTTTCTTTATAGCTTGTGTTGAAAGTTTAGTAAAACATCACATGTATTAAATGGAAACCTATGCATGGATTGACAGCGATTGTTTTGAGTAGTTCTGTAAGTGTATACAGTAGCTTATATCTAAAGTGTAACTTGGATCTAAACTCTGCTTAGTACCTACATAATATGAGTATGTGGCATGAAATGCTAAGGCATGAAGTTTTATCTTTAGTTTGCCCTATGGTCCTTTCTTATTGATAAGAAAATGCTGTCAGGGCTCCTAAGAAGAAAAGCTGACAGAAGCAGTATGTTTTTCATGCCTCCTTTCTTTTGTCTCACCTCCTCTTGTTTCCCCTCCTTCATCTTGGTTCAGCATAGCAGCTAAATTTAATTTCCATTGGCTGAGGCTTTGGTGGGAGGGGTAAGTGGCTTTGTTTTTCTCTGCTTGTATGACCTCACTTTTATTTGCCTCAGCACTTAGAGCTGTAAGGTTCTTTTCAGTTTCATCTTTGCATAGAGGATTGTATACATTCAGTTTCCTTTCCTGTGCCTTCATTTTGAAAATACTGTAACTGTTATTAGCATTGGCTGTTCAGACCTCAACATATAAAGTTAACACAAAGGATTCTGTTATATTTATTTTAACAGACTTTTTGAACTGGAATAAATACCTTTTGGGAGACATCTACTTACTTCTGAGCTGCCTTCACCACTGCCACATTGTTTTATCTAATGTGCTACAAGGATGAGCCCTGCATTTGGAGCCATGGAAGTGGAGCACTATGCCAAGGGAGTCCTGCTCGAGCCTTTTGTCCACCAGGTTGGGGGTCATTCCTGTGTCCTCCGGTTTAATGACAAGACCATCTGTAAACCCCTCATCCAGAGGGAACACCAATTCTATGAGACTCTCCCAACAGAAATGCGTAAATTCACTCCACAGTATGAAGGTATGTTACAAAGCCTTAGAAAGGGGTTGGGGCTTTTCTCTAGTGTAACTCTAAGTGTGCTCTCTTTCCTCTAAAATCTCTTCTGAGCAGAAGAGATTTTAGGGGTTTTCTTTTCATGTATTTTGATGTTGTCTGAGCCAGGCTGTGGAGATGCAGGGTGGAGATGCTTGCCAGTGGGTCTTTGGGCTGACTAACAGCATTAGAGTAGAACAACTCTGCTGGTGACAGCCCATATATCTCCCCTAGGCACAGACAGGTAAGTAGCTAACAGCTTGTAAATGTTCTCAGTAATACTTTTGGGATTTTTTTTCTCATTTGTATATATATATATTTTAAATTTTGTTGGCTCTTTATTTTAATGTGTGTCTTCTAGGACTGGGTAAGATTGCTTGAATACATGTTGTGTGGAAGTTTAGTTGTATTGTTTTGTGTTTTGGATTGTCCTCTAACGCTCAAATATTTATCTCCATAAATAACAATATTGGTACAGCAAAGAAAGTTGAAAAGTATTTTGTTAAACATTTGCAGTTTGTTTCTGCCTTTAAGGAAACGAAAATTCGAAGCATTTAGGTAGGCAAGGATCAAGTAGCCGTGATGAGGCTGAGTCAGATGGTATGTAGGAGTGGAAATTCCAGTTCTTTTAAGCATTGCACTAGTTAAAATGCTTCTTTCTTAGTAGGGTTTGCTGTTAACTGCTGTCTGGAGATTAATTGATAAAATAAGTCTGGAGCATTTATTTATTTTGAATTGTTTTTTAAGTATTTTAGACTTGAACACTGAATAAGGGTGACCAAGTTTCTTTAATATTGATTGTAAAATTGAAGGAAGACCTCAGAGAAGATGTTTGAAAGTTACATTGTTTGAATGTTCACATAATTGCTGAGAGGTTTGAACACATCTTTTGGAATTGTTGACAGAAATGTGGTCTATAAACGATACTTTACGAAATGTTATAGAACAATTGTACTAGTATATGTGATTTTTCTCTTTTGGGAGGTATGGGAGGAATTTAGGGGTAAGGGGCCTCATTTGGTCCATCTCTGTTGTTTTTTCCAGGATAAAGCCAAAGGCCAATTGCTAGCTGGCTCCCCCATTTTTTCCTGTAGTCCTTTCCTATGTGGCAGCAGGACTGTCAGTCTGAGCTTCTGCACTCCCTACCCCAGCTACTATAGGTCCCAGAACTGCCTGCCCAGCTCAGAAGTGCCAATCTCTCGCCGAGAACTCTCTCCTCCGGCCGAGTGATGAGCTGCAAGAACTGTGCAGAGTGATTGATTTGAGGATAAAGAGAAAGGACTGAGAAAAATAAACCCTAAAAAAAACCCCAAAAAACCAAACATTCAGCCAGTTGTTACGGCTTCTTCGATAATCATTGAAACTTTCTAATATGGCTCTGGGGGCAACCCTGTCACAACTTTCCTCTAAGACTCTTAATATACAATGCAGTGTTCTAGAGACTCTTGAGATGAGGAGGAAAATATGCTTTCAAGGTTCACCATGTTTCTATGTACTACAATCAGATTTGCTTTGTATTGCTTTTTGTTCTTTATTTTACAAAACTGCTGCATAACCAACATCAATAAAATCTATATCCCAAAAAGGAAAAAAAATGTAAAATTAAACGTGGTGATTCTAAATGGAAGCCATTGAACTAGTATCTGTTGTAATGTGTGACGTTTTTCTTGTTTTGCTCTCCTTACAAGCCTTTCCTTGCCCTTGGAATCTATTCGCAAAAAAATCTGGATAAATGCTTTTTGCTTTGCTGTCATGCAAAACTGAAAGCTTTTGGTGTTTCTATGCAGGTTATTTTTCACTGCAAGATGTAAATATAAAATGTTTTACATCTCTCCTAAGGTCAGACCAGTCAGACTTTTTTAAATTAATAAAATTTTTCAATAATTGAAATCGTCTCCTGTTATTATTTGATTCGTATTTGACTCTGTACATCAGAGAGAGAAAAATCTCTTCTGTCACAATTGTTTTGTCTACATGATAAATTGTCTTCTCTGTGAGGTGTCATTTGTGTCTAGATGTTTTGATATTTGTTAGGTTGACAGATGAGTTTGGCCTGTGGCAAGATTAAAAAACTAAGGACCTGGGTAAGAGAAAAACCAAAAGTTGCTATATTTTTAGTGAAAAATCATGTTGAATAAAATGTTTGCATGTCATTTCATTGATTACTAATTGGTCATCTCCTTTCTTTCCCCAGGTGTTGTGTCAGTTAGCTTTGAAGAGGATGAAGATGGAAACCTGTGTCTAATAGCCTATCCATTAAATGGGGACCATGATAACTTGGAAAGCATAGATAATTCTGATTGTGAACCCAAAAACAAGTTGTTACGGTGGACTAATAAAAAGGCTGTATTATTAGAAAATGACAAGATAACTAAAGAATGGGTTCGACAGCACAGGAAAGAGGAAAAAATGAAAAGGTAGGTCAAAAGGAAGTCAATGTAAAGCTTTGAAAGATAACCATGATATGCTGAATTTTATTCATATCTGTTCTGATGCAGAGATGAATAAAATTCAACATGTGAGGGCTTTGTTTCAATTCTAGAATGGAGGTTTTATCCACTTTTCCTGTTTCTTATGCCGTATGTCTCTTCCTCGCACTCTCATTTCTGTTTATTTTGTCTCCATTGTGAAACACTTTCAGTAGCAGAAGTGGTTTCCATTCAGGTGAATTTCATTTGTTCTCCTTCACAATTACCTTTTTGCAGTGGTCAGTTGAGGAGGGTTCTAGGATTCTGATTATTTTCTAACTGTAGTATCAGCAAAAGCATGGCTGTTCAAGAGAGAAGTTCTGCTGTGTTAAATGAGTCTACTGAAATCTTTTGCATGAATGAATGAGGAAAAATGCAGTTAGAGGTAAAACAGGATTCATGCAGATCTGTTCCCAATTCGAAATCTCTGATCTGTGATGCACTGTAGAGGCAATTACCAGAGAGCTGTAACAAAATTGAAATCTGGAAGACTTATAGCTGTGCCACTGTTCTGCACACTTCTGTCTAAGTAGTTCAATCATCATTACTGTTTGTTTCATAGTCTGTTGAAATCTGCAAATATAAATTAGCATGGAAGCAGATTTACAAAGAGCGAAATATCATTAATGGGAAATTGCGCAGACCCATGTATAATGCAGTAATGGATTTTGTCATTTTGAGATACATGAATAGGCTGAGATGTTGAGGGTCTGCAGCGTGTAATATGTAAAGCTAGAACAAATTGTATTTTTTATTTTCATTTGGCTTCTAACTACTTCTCCCTATTTTTATTTTTATTTTTAGTCACAAATTAGAAGAAGAATTTGAGTGGCTAAAGAAATCTGAAGTCTTGTATTATAGTGTAGAAAAAAAGGGGAATGTCAGTTCACAGTTTAAGCATCATAACCCTTGGAGTATGAAATGTCACCAGCAGCAGTTACGGCGGATGAAGGAAAATGCAAAACATCGGAATCAGTATAGTATCCTTTCCCAGAAGTGTGTGCCAGAACAAGGATGGAGTCTGCTTTTTTGTTAAGATGCCTCCCCATCCCCTGCCAAAAAGCCCAACCCATACTGTAGCTGTAACACTGACAATAGGATTATCTGAAACCAGGATTTGTCCAATAGATGGTGACTATGAAGGGATCATTACTTTTTGCTGGAATTTGTGCTGGGCGACTCAAGGAATCTACAAATCTCTGTGAATCTCTGCTAGTAGACAAGATTCCAGCATCCTAGATAGGGATGTTAAAAATCATGTAATAGGGTAACCGTATAACCGCTAAAAATCTTAGCTGGTACTCCTGCTGCAGGCTCTGCAGTTGTAAAGCCTTTGCCTGCCAAATTCCTGGGGAAGCTGAATATAACCGAAACCATTAACTGATATGCATCATCTTATCCATTAAACAGTTAATCAGGTATATTCGAACATCCCTAATCCTAAGTAAGTTTCCTAATGCATGAGTTTAGAGGAAGGGAATTCTGCTGTTGCTTTCCTAGGCGTAGCAGTTATATATTTGTTGCATATATTAGGATGATGTCAAAGGATTTAGCCTCCACTTCCCCACCCTCTCAATTCTAAAAATGCTATTTTTTCAGATACTACTTTAAAAAGTATAAGGAAATGGTTGGCTTTTAAATGAAGACATCAGAGGTGGAAAGTTTTGATTCCTTGATTGAGAGAGTTCCTTTTGCAGAGATATTTTTTCAGGCTAGTCTGCTGATTCCTAGTTTCAGCTAATTTTTTGGTAAAAGCAAACAATCTAAAATTTAACCTGGGTTTATAGATGGGAAAAGATGAAAATCATTAGTGAATGCATGCTCCTAGAAGCAGATTATACTTATCTGTTCGAAGGGTGTAGGGTTGTTCAGGTGAGGGAAAATGAGATTTCCATGTTCCATTAATGCCAGTGCAGCCATCAGCGCATGCACACTCAACTCCAGTGATGACAAAAGGAGTCTATATGCATGTGAATGTTTACAGTGATGCTGCTTCTCTTCCATAATGCACATATAATCTTAAATATGTTCTGCTTGCAACGGGCACAAATGCTGTAAAGATCTTAAAACCTACATGTTTAGGGGAGGGAATCTTGTGTATAAGGAGTTAAGTATCTGAGGTATTCTCAAAAGCTTCAGTTAAGTCTGTAACTAGAAAAACTTTAAAAACAACAAATAGTCTAGCTGCACCTCAAAGACCAAACATGTAGATGGTATCATGAGCTTTTGTGGGTACAACCTACTTCTTCAGATGACAGTTGAGGTATTCTCAGATATCCATCAACTTCTCATAACACCCTTTTGAGAGAAGGAAGTGCTATCCTCATTTTAGAGATGAGGAAACAAGGATAAAGATTTGTAGTGACTTTCCCAAAGTCATGCAGGTATTTGGCAGAACAAGAAATTGAACCCAGATTTAATGAGTCTCAGTGCAGCATCTTCCCCAGTGAAACATTTTGCCTCTCTTTATAGAAACAGAGCGTCAGCTTTATTTACGCCATAGAGAACTTAAAATTAGATTCTGGTTTGCCAGAAAAAAATAATAGTAAATAATGCAGCCCTGGTGATTTTCATCTCTAATTTGGGGGTGCTTGTAGAGTGATAGAGAGCAGTGCAACCTGGAACCTGTGGTCTCTTTGGGCTTCACTTCCAAATGAAAGGCTAGGTCATATGCAGTCTACTTTGTTTAATGCAAAGTAAGTGTATCTTTTTGGTTCCGGGTAAGCTTGTTGCTAAGGTGCAATCATTAGGCAAAGTTTGGATGCTCCTGTTTTGTAGCCTTTTCTCATTTGCAATGGGGATGACCGAATGCTTTTTAAAACAGTTATTGTAAGGCTTTTCCCTTAACCAGTCAGAATTTATCTTGCTGGAAAACCTAACCTCCCGATACGAAGTGCCATGTGTGTTGGACCTTAAAATGGGAACCCGGCAGCATGGAGATGATGCATCAGAAGAGAAGAAAGCTAACCAGATCCGGAAGTGTCAGCAGAGTACTTCAGCGGTTATTGGGGTTCGAGTGTGTGGCATGCAGGTGCGTCTGAAATTGACTGTGGGTAGGAATGGGCACAATGGGTTATATTTGAAGAGACTTTTTTTAAACACTTTCTGCTAGTAACACTTTTTTGGGGAGGGATAGCTCAGTGGTTTGAGCATTGGCTTGCTAAACCCAGGGTTGTGAGTTCAGTCCTTGAGGGGGCCATTTAGGGATCTGGGGCAAATCTGTCAGGGATAGTACTTGCTCCTGCTATGAGGGCAGGGGACTGGACTCAATGACCTCTCAAGGTCCCTTCCAGTACTATGAGATGGTGGTATGGTACTATTAACAAAGATTTTAACTTTCTTCTGAAACAAGGCTGCAGCTGGTCAGAATGAGGAAAATATCTCTCTTCCAAGATTACAAGTATGGTTGTCTGGTAATAGCAGGAATGTGAAATCAGTAATTTTCCAAACAATCACAAACAAACCATTACAGTATTATCTTAAGTCGGCAATAGGAAAATACATTTTGTTGCTTTCTTAGTCCATTATATTCTTTGCATTTGTAGCCTTAGACAGCTATTCATTATCCAATCATCTCACTTCATGTTCCTCCTCCTTGAGAGGGTCTTACCTTTTAGTCACCTTTCTAATTGAAGGACATTTAATTACTTTCTTCACAACATGAAGGATATAATAGCACTAGTCAGACTGAGGAGCAACTGCATAGTAATCTGCAGTTCTTTCTCTGAATGCCTCACAGTAAATATATCCTGTGAGCTGGAGATCAGAAAACAGACATGTTTGCCGCCTTTCTCTGTGCATGGATCTTACATTTGACTATTAGATCAGCAGCAACAGCTTTTACAGTTAGTACTGTCCTGGAGACTTGTAAAGTCTGGACTCTTTTCACTGCTGAAAGTAAACTTTGTGTAATGTGTAAACAAGAAGTTGATCATTAAAGAGGAGTGATAAGATTTATAGTGCAGATACAGTGAGAGCAGCAGCTTAGGCTTCCATTTAAAGTAATATCCTGTAGCTTACTTATCGTTCTGTAGCAACTCAATGATTTGATTCAGTTCTAAGAAATGCCTTAACTGCTTCACTGCTGCTCCAGTGGTGTTGAAGAGCCACAACTCTCCTGGAATGCTGGCACAAAAGGATGCCCCAGCAATATGGGGCTACATTGGAGGCATAGGTCTTCCTCAGGTCCCTCTAAATTAGACAGCATAGAAATGGTTAGACAGCATAGAAATGGTTAATTAGTTTAGGAATGAAAAGGCGGAAAGAAGCAGTAGTATGCCCTTAACAAATCTCACCAGATGTATACATGACCACTACAACTGATGATGATGGGTCGCTTTACACTCACCTGTTTCCTAGGAAGGTTGAGTGAATCTCTAATCTGTTTTCCTCTTCCCTGCTCTTCTGGTGCTCCCCTTCCAGCTGCTGTGTGGGAGAGTTTAAGCCTCTTCCCTTTTATTTATAGATATTGATAGAGAGGGGGCATGCTTTTTCTTCCCAGAGCTCTGAGTAGGTAGAGAAAATTACTTCTCTACCCACTGCCATTCACAAAAGTTCCACCCTGGGCAGTTATTTGGGGTGCCTCCTTTGTCATCCAGTCAACTGCTCCGATGCCTGATGTGTTCACTCAGCATTCCCTGGTCTGTTTGGTAAAATGAGTGTTTCTGGGATGACACTCAGCTTGCCGCTGCCATTAACTCATGTATCGAGCAGAGGAGGCGCAGTCATCAGAAATGGATGTAATATTTGTTAACCATCATTATCAGTGCTCATTTGGGGTAGAGATTCTGGTTTCCTGTTCCAACAATTTAGAATGTGTGTGCTCTTGAAACATGGAGGCCTTTGCGGAAGAAACATACAGAGCTGTAAGTGATTGTTCCATTTACAGGTCTCTGCCCTGTAAATATAGACTCTACCTGGTCTGTGGGTTTGATATTTTCAAATGACATTCTCAATTGTTTAAAGCAATGATTGCTGATTGTTAAAACCTTTTTCTTCTTCTTGCTTCAGTGTTGCATATGGGCAGTTGCTGTTGTTCAGACTTCCAGCAGTTCTGGAAATAAGTTTGGAAAGGCTGCCAGCAGAGATGTGCTGTAGTTGCTTATGGAGTGGCTGGCCTACATGTTGTAACATGACTTCAGAAATCTTGGCTTCAGCCTTCCTAATCCTAGTTAAACTCTTCATCCCCTTTTTTTAAAATGGAAACGCTCAAGTCTAAGCCTGAGGAATTTTCAGTTTCCTTTGTGACTAGCAATACTTTGGATATTGGTGGGCCTGTGGTTGCTAGCATGCTCTTCTCACCAACTGCATACAAGCTGTTTTAAGAGACAAACACATCATCTTGATAAAACTTGCTTTTTTTCTGGTGGGACATTGTTAATTTTTTTGAGGTGTTCTTCAGAGTTACTATTGTTGGCATCCAACCATTCCTTTTGTTCTTTTTTTCTCCCTGTCCAGGTCTACCAGACGGGCACTGGCCAGTTAATGTTCATGAATAAATACCATGGGCGAAAGCTTTCAGTCCAAGGATTTAAAGAAGCACTTTACCAGTTCTTTCATAATGGCAAATACCTGCGCAGGGAACTCTTTGAATCGGTTATAAAAAAATTAACTGAACTCAAGTCTGTCTTAGAAAAACAAGAATCTTACCGTTTCTATTCCAGCTCCTTGCTTATCATTTATGATGGCAAGGAGTTGCGGGAAGTTGCTGTGGACTCAGATCCAGAGGACTTAGAGGATCTCTCAGAGGAGTCTTCGGATGAATCAGCTGGCGCATATGCGTACAAGCCTACTGCTAGTACTGTTGATGTCCGTATGATAGACTTTGCCCACACAACCTGCAAGTACTATGGGGAAGATAGTGTGGTGCATGAGGGCCAAGATACAGGTTATGTTTTTGGACTTCAGAACTTAATAGGTATTATTAAAGAAATAAGAGACGAAAGCAGCGAATAAACAGTTTGAATGCACATCAGTAGAAAGCACTATAGTGACTCTTTGTATTCCAAAATTATTGGCCACTTTCTAGTGGTAGGAGTCTTTGCAGACTCTGTTGGGTTGGCCCTGTCAGAGTCAGACTTGTTCAGAGGAGGGCATTTACTTACAATGGTGCTGGACCTAGCACTGGCAAATCTTGGTATCCTTATTTATTTTAACTTTCTGAAACATTCCATATTTGACTCAAATACCTCTGTTATCCCAGTGTGTATATGTTCCAATAAATTCTTTTTGTTCATTGTAAATGATGCTGGTGTCATTTCTGGTGTTTAAGAAAGAGAATCAGTGTTACCATATTTTTCCAGTCATATATTAACCGAAAGTAGGTTTGATCACTGGCTATTGAGGGGGAATAAGAATAAATAAGAAATAATCTGCTTAAAAATATCCAATACATTGTTTTACAGTAATTCAGGATCTCATTTCTGTAAATTTTATATGGATAAATAGCCCCATTTGGATATTCAGTAAAATATTACCATAAAGATAAATTGAACCAGAGCATGAATGAGAACCCCGCCAAGGGTTAATCTTCCGCTTAGTTTTAGTTTAGTCACAGCTGCTGGATTGCTACATGATATGAAAACCCTTCTCCTAAAGAGCTTGAAATCTTATGAGACAAGATGCAATAAGAATGTGTGACAGTGAGGTAAGACAAGGGTAACTCACCCCATTTCGGATTACCTATTATACAACCTGATAATGCCAAATAATCTTCAGTTTTTAAGAATACACATCAGCTGCTCCGAATTATGCACAAACTGATAGGCTGCTCTACTGTATATGTCACTGTAAAGGTGAGTCTTGTGGGATTTGAGGGAAGAGTGAGTAATAGCTTTTATGGATCAATTCATGGACAGAGTTCCATGCGCAAAGGGACAGCATGGAAGGAAAGGCTAAGTTGGTACTGTGTAAACAGCTGATATATGTGTAGGTGCTGGCAGAGTAAATGAGGTGATGTGATGGACAAAGTAGGCAAGTTATGAAGGATCCAATGCAGAGATTTAAAAAGGGAATGGTGTTGGCAGAGTGGGCCAGGAAGATGATCTTAGAAGTTGAATTCACATGCATCAGAGGGGAGTGGGATTTATGTATTGAGAGAAGCCAGAGAGAAGGGTGTTGCAGTACAGGCAGTCCCCGGGTTACATGGATCCGACTTACATCAGATCCCTACTTACAAACGGGGTGAGGCAACCCCGCACTAGCTGCTTCCCCCCCAGCAGACCACGGAGACGCGAAGCTAGTGCCCCCCCCATCAGACCAGGGAGACGCGGAGCGGCTTTTCTCAGCAGACACCTCAGCTTGAGAATAAAGGACTGAGGGAAGTGAGGTGTGGGAGAATAAAACTGAGCTCTGGAGAAATGTTTGGCTAGAGTTTCCCCTACAATATGTACCAGTTCCGACTTACATACAAATTCAACTTAAGAACAAACCTACAGTCCCTATCTTGTACGTAACCCGGGGACTGCCTGTAGTCGAGATGGAAGATGGGTTCTGCTACTCTTTGGTCTTTTACTGACACACATTGATTTGCAAAGTGATGTTACCTTCCTCTATTCAAAGTCTACAATTTGCGGTCTTCTGTTCATGCTTACCTATTGAATGGCTGTAACTGTTTAATATTCTTAAGAGTGCTATTCTAAGTTTCTTTTAGAGATTCATAAAGCCTTTACTGTTGACTTGTGTCATAGTTTTGTTTTTTATAGTAGCCATCGGTATTTGGCAGTAGTTAAATATCAGTTCATGTTAAATGAAAAATCTGCACGCAGTGAAATCATCTGCTCTCGTGCTTTTGGAGTAAAAATAATCATGCACCTGCACATGTCAAACTCCACAGCCCATGTTAACCTTATCTGTGGTCTTTCTAAAGTGTGCAAGATGAAACAGAATCAAATGAGTGATCTTTCAGTTTGACTTTTTCACATGGACCTTACTCTCAAAAGAGTTTGGTCTAATGTAACTCAGACATTTGGTGATTCCATAATGAGCCCTTCTTTCCTATGCTTCACTTCAAGTCATTTGAGGATCCCAGGTTCTGGCTGGAGACAAAAATGGTAGTTCAATAGTTGTTGATTTGAGTTTAGCTTTACTGGATGGCAGTGGTCTCACTTGATTACCAGGGATCTTGGAGTCATTGTGGATAGTTCTCTGAAAACATTCACTCAATGTACAGAAGTAGTCAAAAAAGCAAACATGTTGGGAATCATTAAGAAAAGGATTGATAAGACTGAGAATATAGCACCCCTATGTTAACTAGTCAGTGCTATTAATTCATCGTTTTTATCAGTATCGTCCATCTTTTGGTTATGGAGTTTATATATATATAACAGCCCAGGATTGCAAAGCAGCAGAAAAACAATTGGAGGTGGAAATGCAGATCTAAGGAACTTCTTGGACATGATGTGGGTGGGTGGGAAGGAGGGAAGGGCAAGTGCGCCATCAATATGAGTAATTGATGGCTCAGTGGATGAGACAGTCTGAGCAGACAAATAGGCCTTGGCTTTTTTTTCCCCTTTTTACTCAATTATACAAGGGAAAGTGTTGAGCTGGTGTCACCATAATCCCAGCAGACAGGCTGAAGTCACAGGGCCTCTGGTGCAGAAACCCCAGGGATGTTCCCGTCGGCAGCCACTGTCAGGGTTTTGGGCAGCAGCTGGGACTGATGTTCAGCCTGAGAGAGCAGGATTTTTGCAGCCCACAGCTTGTGCCAGGCAGCAACAAGTGCTAGGGAGAATGGGCAACAAGCGCATGGAGGGGCACATTTGCCGTGTACATCAATGTTTCCTGTTTTCTTGCTGTAGGCTGCCACCTCTCCCATTGAGAGCTGCTCCATAGACATACCATGAGCAGTTTCCAAGGGCATCATAAGGCTGGTTAAAATTGCTCTAATCCTTTCACTAATCCGTGAGTCACTGCAAGCATCAGCAGGCAGGCATGTGACTCAGGAAAGACTTTGAAAATGTAATTTGACTGCAAAACTCTCATCAACATGGCTGCCAAAGACAGCAGAAACATCAGGCCCAGGGAGAGGCTTCAAGTGTGCACTGGGGGGTGGGAAAGGGAGATACTCACTGTCCTGTTTAATATTGGTGTCCCACACTGCAGGTCCATAGGTCTAAGGATGTCCCTTTAGTATCCACAGACTTCCTCTGTGGGGCCAGGTGTACTGCTGGGAGGGTGCATGCAAAGCTGCATAGTCATGGACTAGCTAAAAAGGGAGTGTGTTACACAGTAGTTGATCCAGACATGCAGAGAGGGGGCTGCCTGTTCCCCTGCAGACAGAACTGCATGCTCTGAGGAGGCTTCTGGTATGACCTCTGGGCCTGCACAGGTGGTCTGAGGACTTTGGGATGTGACAGATGTGATGGTCTCTGCTCCAGCAGCTTTTGTGCTGGCTATAGGTGTGTATGCTATAGGTGTGTATTCAAGCCCTGTTGCTTTGCAGTGTAGACTCAGCACTACTGTGCTTTGGAAGTCTGTCAAAACCTTCTTTGTCAAGAGTGATGGGCAATCAAGTTTTTTTCACCCTGCACCATAAACAAAAGGCTAGAGCAGCCTTATTTGGGAAGTCAGTGGGAAATCTGAATTAAAGGCAGTTGGACTCGTTTCCACAATTCCTAACCTTCAGCTACAAATGAGTGGCTTGTTCACTGGTTCATAGACACTCAAGCCTGACTGAGGTAGACAAACACAGGGTCTACCAAACTGAGTTTGGTTAATGCTGGCCTGACCTTGCAGTGTAGATGAACCCTTAAGCTCCTTTGAGACCCCTCCCCCCCCCAGCTTGAGTTAAATAAAACCTGGGAGGAGGCCAGTGTCTCCCCAGAGCAAACCAAGGCTGAGACAGAAACAGCTGAAAATAGGTCCTGCCGGATCCTAGAAGTGTAACTGCAGCGTACCCAAAGGGGAGCTGTGCAAATTCAGTCCCAGAGAGGGAATGCCCCACAGAAACTTGTGCTTACCTCTCCAGCCAGAGGCTCCACTGAGTATTGTACAAACGTGTGAAGACACCAGCAAGGAGACTGCCCGAATGACTAAGCCAAATGTTTCTACCCCATCCTGCCCTAAAGCAAAATGTGGAGCTTTCTGATGACACAGGCGAGAGGCCTCAGAGGCCAGTTTCTCAAAAGAACCCAGCACCCACAATCACAGCCAGGCGTTTCAATGGTGCTGCTTGTCTCACAAGCTGTGGGTGCTCAATAAATCTGGCCCTTACTTAGGAGCCTGCTGTGAGATCACCTCTTGGGTGAAGAGCTTCCTATGGGCTCAGCCCTGGGATCGGAGCCTTTCTCCGGCCTCCCACAGTTCAGTGGTTGGATTTCTGAATGTCTTGTTCTTGGAGCGTGGTTGTTTTGGGATGTTTCTCCCCCAATGTGAGGTGGCTGGCCCGGACTGCCCCCGGAGTTGGCTGTCACTGCTGAGTTCAGGGCAGTTCAGAACACCTGGCTGGATGGCGGGGTTCTGACATCACAGGGCACTGAGCAGAGTGCAGAAAGGGCTTCCATCTCCTCCATGTGACTGCAGCAGGGTTGTTTGTGCTCCACCTTCCCAAATTGTTTTTTCTCGTCTTCTGAGTGTTGTGGCTGTAATATCAGTCATGAAATCAGTGCAGAGAGAGCCCCATTGGCCCTATTCTCACCCCCAGAGTGCCTCCCAGTACACTGCATTTGCTGGGGTTCTGTTTTATCTGACCCTAGCAACGGGACTTTCCTTTCAGAGCCTGGCAGAGTCTCTTCTCTGATGCCCCGATAACCACTGAATTAGCCTTTTTTGTGCCTGTGGAGGCGTAGGAAGGTTGTAATATCCGGGCCTGCTGTGCTGTGAGCTAATCTTAGACCCTGTTTGGTGACTGCTGTTGGTGCTAAGCCCCTGGGCGTATAGCTGGTCCGGATCTGGAGCCCTGAGCTCCCTCCCTGCCTGAATGGTAGAAGCAGGAAGAGTGGGAAATCCCCCTCCTCGCATAGTTTCCTTCCCGCCCCACAGCATGCAGCTCGCTGAAGGCAGGAGCCAAAGCCAGTTTCTGGGACTGAAGCGAGGTGCCAGAGGGAGAGCAAGGCTCCTCACATCAGGCAGGCAAGCGCAGGGCAATGTGCGGTTAGCTAATTAGCTGGGGCTTGGATGTGAAGCCAGCTGAGGCCTGCTGTGGGGAGCCCTCCCTGCTGCTGGTTCAGTGGTGTCCCCTGCCACCGCATCTGTGTCCTATTTTAGGAGATGAGGCAAGGGCAGGTAAGTGGGGGCTCTGAGGCTCTCCACGTGCCTGCCCCCAGCCGTGCACTGTGCCTCTGGGGTGGCGGGGCACACGTGTGCGCTTTCCGGGCAGGGGAAATGTCAGCCAGACATAATTTAATCTGAGCAACGCAAGCCCAGCGGTAAGAGGGCAGGCAGTGAGGATGCAGCTTCCCGGGGGGGAATGCAGACAGCTTTAGCTCAGAAGCAGAACACAGAGGGAAAAAATAGCTCGGTAGGGTCAGTGCAGCCAGGGCTGGCTGTGAGTACAGCTGTTCTGCTGGGCTGGGCAAGTCCTGCTCTGGCAGGGGGACCAGAGGGAGAAGCGCCCACAGCCCCTTCACCCGCTGCTGGAGCATGGAAGCCTGCTCTGGCTGGAGCTCCACCAGGCCAGGCCAGAGGGTGGGGCTGGTGGAGGGGAATGGAGGCAGCATGGATGGGGGTGTGCAGGGGCTGGGCATGGGCATGCCCCTCTGTGCAGGTTAAGCTGTATTGAAGGGAAGTGGGCTGCAGGACAACCTGAGAGGGTGCTGAGTACCCAGGGCTGAGTATCCAGTGACAGAGGACAGGTGTTGAAGTGCAGCTCTTCTCTGGGTAAGACTGGGCTCTTCCTACTCAGGCACTGTATGGCTAGTGTGAGGGGCTCAGAGCCACTCCCTCTCCCCCCAGCTGCTGTTGGGCTCAGAGCCATTCTTCTTCCCCTTCCTTCCACAGTGAGAGTCATTCCCTCCATCCTGGCAGCCCAGAGCTGCTGCCCTCCACTTCTAGGCACTGTTGGACTCAGCTGGTGCCCCCAGCGTGATACTGGGCTCAGTTACTGCCCTGGGCACTACTGGAATCTTGTTTGCTGGCCGCAGAGATCGCTATGAGGTTTTTTGCCCCTCTGGCCAGCAGAGCCAGCTCAGCTCCAGGGAAGGGAGCTGAAGTCAGTTCCTCCTTGTGCATCTTCAGCAGAATCCCAGAGCCAGCCCCTATGGCAGTGCAAACCCTCTGGCTGAAATGTCCTTCACAGGATCCTGCAGGATCTGTACTGCTGTGCTGATGCTCAGGTAGGAATGAACCTGTGGATCAGAGAGTAGCAGGGGAATCTGTGTGCTGACAATTAGAGAGTCCCTCTCCCTTTCCTTGGAAACTAAACTAGCGCCACTGAGAGGTCATGAACACAGAGCCCTAACTGGGCACGCTGCAGAGGAAACCCTTGAGATTTTCCCCCATCCACTCTTGCCCATTTTCCTCCGGTCCCACCCAGCTCACCCAGTTTTTCCATGCCAGCCTCTTTCAGTGCTGTCTCCTGGTGTCGCCCAGGGCCGTAACGAGGGCGAGGCAAGTGAGGCACTTGCCTCAGGCGTATAGCTGAGGGGGCACAGAGAAATAATATAGAAATCGAATTATTTAAAGACAGCGCCGCTTCCCTCCCCCGCCCATTAGCATTGGCCAGCCCGCAGTTTACATGTCAGGCTGCACGTTGTCGCTCCGCAATCCAACAGTCACCAGCCCTGGTGGCCGCCCAGTGCATCAGCTGCTTCCGAGTGGCGCGGGAGGCCGGGCACTGGCTCAGCAGTGCCAAGTGCCACCTTAAGGTGCCTAGCTCAGTTCCCGGGCATGGGGCCAGAGGACAAGGGGCTCAGGTTGCCCTGCACAGGGGCAGAGGTGCAAGGGGTGAGGTGGGGGTGTCAGGCTGGGAGCCAGGACTCCTGGGTCTTGTCTCAGCTCTGCCAGGAGAGTGACACTAGGTCTTAGGGGTATGAGATTAGAGCTGGGAGTCTGGGAGCTATGATCCCTGGGTTCTGTGGGTCGGGGTCCAGGCCTTTAGCCCGCTGGAGTCATGGTTTCCCCTCCAAAAACTGAAGCCCATGCTGCTGAACCGCCCGTGCCAAGTGCTTTGAATGTGCTACAGAAACCAAGGGGATAAGGCAGTGACTGGCTTCTTGTGAAAGAAGATTTAGTAAACTAAAATGAATTAAGAACTACCTTTGAACATCTCCGGATCAGAAGAGATTATCAAATATGTCCATTTTATCAATAGAACACGAGGTAGCAAATAATATTAATTTCAATGCAATTATTGATGAGTTTGCCTCATTAAAAGCGCACAAAGTACAATTATAAACAAATACCTAATAGTACCGGACATGGTGATATTTTATAATTATATGTATATATGTATTAATTGTTTCTGCAGATCTCATAACAATAATAATTAAATGTGGTGGTGGTATTGTTGCTGTTTATGTATTTTCTCTTTTTCTATGAAATAACTACTATGAATATATACACGAGGGGGCACAATTTTATATTCTTGCCTCAGGCACAAAATTAGCTAGTTACGGCACTGGTGTCACCCTTGCGTGATTGCCCCAATTGCCAGGTGGGCTGATGCTGTGCCTACAGGTGCCCGTCATAGGATGCTCATCCTGCAACACACACACACACACACCTGTAGGGAGAAATCCCATCTCATGCACTGGCTGCAGATCCCAGTACTCTGGGGCAAGAGTCCTGAGGAGCACTGCCTTGGCATGGCATTGCCTAGCATGGCGGGTTCCTGTCCGTGCGTTGGGCAGCTGGAGGAAAGCTGAAATCGGCAGTTTTACTGACTGCATTCTTCCCCCCCTTGAGTCCTGGCCCAGCCAGCTCTGGGCTCAAGGTACAATTTGTCAGGGATCCTTTCCTCACTGGCTGCTCTAGTGCCTTTCCCAGGCACCTCCAGGCCTGTCCAGTGACAGCCAAGTACTGTTGGGCCACAGGACATCTCACAGTTGAGATGAAAGGCAATGCAGTGGAAATGTCACCTCCTTGGCAGGATCCTCTCCATGGCCTCCTTACCGTAAACCCTTATGGGGCAGCAGGAATGAACTTTGCAATTCCAAGAGCAGCTGTGTCTGTCTGCAGACGGGGAGAAGCCTGGCAGAGGCGGCAGGAAGCCACCGGATTTTACTTCTCTGCTTTCCTAAATTCTTCTGGCTCTGGGAGGACAGCTGGGGTGGGGGCTGCACTGCATGGAGGGATAATGATACTGTCTTTGTCCTATCTTTGGCCTCAGAATACCACCTCATATTGCTCCCTGGCTGTTCCCCCTCAGAACTGGGGCCTGCTGGTCTGGCGTTGCTGATTCCTTGGTGGTCCCAGTGTAAGTGCCTGCAGCTCTAACTCAAGGGGCCAGGGCATTGAGTCTTTAATGGAGATTTCCCTTCTCCAAAATGTTTTATCCTCCCCTCCAAGAGTTTGAAGAGTAGGATTGAGAATTCTTTCCTCCAGCTCTCCCTGGCTTGGCTCTAGGGGCATCCTCATTAGGCTACTGTTCAAACCCCTGCTGACACCTGGTGGGCTGAGAAGCTAGTAGGACTGGAGGGTCACCAGGCTCTGCCCCCTTGGCCAATCACATTATTTAAGCCAGAAAGAGGCCCAGGAAATTGTCTGAGCAAAAGGTGATTTCTTTTTGTTACTGCACCAGATCCTGTTGTGTCTGTCTGCTGCACTTGATCCGCCTCACCACTGCCCCCACCAGACATCTGCTCCCTGCTTGATCTTCCTGCCTCCTTTACACCTCGCCTACAGCCATCAGTTACTAGTCCTGACTTTGACTCTCGCCTCCAACTTCTGGCTCTGGCTTGACACTTGGTTCCAGCATTTGGGTTCTGACTCTCAACTTTGATTCCTGGCCCTATCTTGACCCCTCACTCTGGGAACTAGCAGTTGACTCAGTGCTGACCTTCCCCTTCATTCCCCAATTTGAATGCCAGCTCTGCCCACTAGATATGACTCCTATTCTGAGTGTTGCCTCCTTCCTGGTCCATGATACACAGTCAGTTAAGCCTGGAGATAAAGACAACCTCAGAGGAAACTGGCCAGCCAAACAAAGCAGATTGCAATGCTCTGAGACCTGACTGTACCCAGCTACTCATTCTGCACAGGGCACCTCTAGCACAAAGCATCACCCAGGCTAGTGGAGGGGGTAAGAGCGGCCAGTGTCTGTTGAGAATAGCATTCCTTGATCATCTGCCACCTGATGAATTTGCGAGGGATTAATGACTGGAATCTCACAGCTCCATGTGCATTGGTGAGCCAGTATTACCCTCCTGGGAGATAGAGGCACAGTGCTGAGTTCACTGGCAGAAATGATGTGTTAAGTCCCTGCATCAAACAAATGAACACTGGCCTTTTCACCCAATGCTAGTGGTCAATGAGTCAGGTTTAATCTCGTGACTCTTCGCTGGGCTTGAGAAGGAGTTACAAAGGGGAGAATCAACCCCAAGGTGAACTACCCGGTACTGCAGGTGAAAGGGGACTTGTATGCAGCCCAACGAATGAAAACCAGCACTAGTTTGGAGAAATCAAAAGGCAAGTCTTGCCCCAAGCCTGTATGTGGAGGTATGCCCTGGGATCGGTCTGTCTAGTCATCTGCCCATTGCTGTGGATTCAGAATGCTAACAGCAGCGAGAGAAGCAAACTGGTCCCCTGCGGACCCTCCTCTCACCCTCTCCCTTGTCTAGAACCCCAGAGGCATGTTGGGATTGGTAAAGCAATCTCTTTCCTTTTCTTCCCACCTCCTTTTTTCTCTTCCACGCACTCCTCAGGTTGGTCCTTGGTCACTGCAGGGAGAAGGGGCTTATACTCTGCTGTAAACATGGCATGATTCAAGCTCCTCTTGATCCCCAGAGATTAGTGGGCATGGCTGTGGGTTGGAGGCAACAATGCTGCCCCGGAGTTGCCTGCTCTTGTGCTCAGTGTGGCCCACAATCAGCTTTACATACTGCTGGGCTACAAGCCATCCAGCTCTAACCTGTCCAAGTGCATAAGGCATTTTAATTAATAAAAAAGGATCAAGACTTTTAATTAACCTCCTCTGGTGAACTGGTGGCTACAGGAAAACACCAGCCTGCCGTGGGTCTTGCAGCAGAAAGCCAATGCGCTAGCACTGGAAAATTCCTGTCAGTTCATCTAGTGACTAGTCTGTTCCATGCCGTGGCCAGTGCAGGATCCCAAAGATCTGCAGTCACTGAGTGGGGGCAGTGCAGAGCTGGGGCTAGGCAGCCATGTTGCATCAGGCACAGAACTAAGACTCTAGGTGGCTATTCTACATGAAGGGCTGTTGGGCCACTTTCTGGGCTCTCCCTCAGGCTAGGAGGAGAGACTCCACAATCCAGCCTGCAAAGCTTGGTTTCTGAATTACCAGGTACTATTTCAAGGGCTGCATTTGGCTGCTGTAAAGAGACCCCTTCTTATATCGGGGGCATGTGAAGGGGCTAAAGAACAACTTAACTGTCGAAGCCAACCCTGTTACATAAACTACAACCATGCCTGGGATGACAGGTGAGTGTCGTTAAAACACACGGTAGCAGCTGGCTGCCTTCCCCTGCGAACAGAGGCGAGAGATGCTGGGACGGGGCGTGGCAGCGCTTGGCTGCAGAGAGGTGTCTTGGCTCCTCTTTCCAGTTTCAGTGGTAAGCAATAGCAATGATGTGGATCAGAATGTCTGTCGGATTGCTCGCGGCCTGGCTGAGCAAGAGACGGAGAAGGAGGAGGACACTTATGCTGGCAGGGTGGAAGTCACCTATGGTCATGAAACCCTCTTGCTTCTTCTCTGGTACCTCTCTGAGTGCAGCGCCGTTGATAGAATGTCCATCCCAGCAAGCTGCTTCCCCCTGCGTACCGCAATTCACTGTCATCCTCCGGAGCCAGCTTCCTAGTGCCATGTGAGCCAGCCATCTGCTTCCTTCCTATTCTGTGCATCACAGTCAAACATCCCCTGCCTCCTCTCCAGCAACCCTCCTCCCCCTCCATCCTCTTTCCCACTCCTTTCTCATTTGCCTCCTCTTCTGCACTTCATCCCTGTTAGTGCATCAGTGGCACCCGCCTTCCCGCACGGGTCTGACCTTTGCCCATCACCCTCTCTCACCACACAACATAGCAGCTATACTGAGATGATACCTGGTCAATGTGTCCCCTGTACCAACCCCCTGCAAACCCAGGATAGAGCCCCTGCTCTAGAGACTGCCTCAGGCATAGAACTGACACAGGGTGTGATTCAGGAAGCTCCATAGCAGGGATACAGTAAATGTACCATTGCCCCCACCAGCCGCCTCCTGCCATGACTAACCCAGGGAAGCATGTCCAGTCCTTGGGAGCAGTAGAGTTCTGTAACCAAGCCAAGAGTTTCTAGGAGGTTAAGGGCTAGCGGGTTGCTTCAGTGCCATTTTCCTCGCTGTCTCTGCGCTAGGGTGTTGTTGTCTTTGCCCTGAGGGTCTGTGTGCTTAGGGTTGCCAGGTGTTCGGTTTTGAACCGGACAGTCCAGTATTTGAGCTTTCTGTTTGGGAAACAGATTGAGAAAATAGAAATGTCCGGTATTGTCTAAATAAGATGTAATGTAGATTGTGAAGTAATGTCAAGTGTGTCCGGTATTTTTGTTGAAACCATCTGGCAACCCTATGTGTGCTGGCAGGAGTAGCTGTGTCTGGTGGCAGCCTTGCTAACTCTCGCACAGGCCTTGGCCTCCTTAGTCTTCCCAGGAGCTGCTCTGGTTTTGTATTTGGCTCCTCAGTGAGTGTCCCTGTTTGCTCTGCTCCCTGTGCTGTGTGCGGGTGAAGCTATGGCCTGTGGGAACTGGAACCTACTCACAGTTGCTATTAGTGGTGGGGGGTTGCTCACTGAGCAGCGCTGCAGTGTCACCTCAGGGAGTATTATCGCTTCCTGTTTCCTGGCTTCCCTTAGCACTTCAACGCCTGAGCTGTGCACAGGTGTGTGAGCCCCTCTCTCGTTTCTCAGGACCCTGATCTGAGCTGGTTCGATGACTCATGCACCTCTGCTCTGCTCTGAGAAATCAGTTGCTCTCACCTGGATGGGTCCCTGCGTGTGCGATGGGGGATGCCAAAGGGCACATGCAGCCTAGAGCCTAGGCCTGGCAATACCAGGAGAGCCTGTGTAACACACAGGGGTGGCCCTAGACTAGCTGCCAGCAACTGGCACCCTAGGCAAACCATGCAATCGACGCCCCCACCTCCAAACCCCTCAACCATATTGTGCCACCATTTAGCGCCCCATTTAACTTGGCACCCTAGGCAACCGCCTAGTTCACTCATATGGACGGGCCGCCCCTGGTAACAGCAGCCTAGCGAAGGTTAGAGACCCGGGCTGGATCTCTTTGCCTGCTGGTTGCTTTCTCCTCTTGCCTGTTCTCTTCCTGCTGTCAGGGAGAGGGACCAGGCTCCTGGCCTGCATGCTGGCTACTGCTTTCAATTCTCCCCTGCTGCTTCCTGGCTGCACACACAACACTCTGTCCTGCTCTCCTTTAGCGTGTGTACGTGGGTTAGCCCAAAGCCAAAATGGAGGCAGGAAGAGGCTTCTGTGAATCGCCACTGGCCATCTGGGCAGACAGGAAACATTCACCAACCTCTCTCAGAAATTAATTTCTGCTTTGATCAGGAGTCAGAGGCCGATTGCACAGTGTGAAGGTCTTTGTCGTCTTCCCGCCTTCCACCTGGGCATCCCGTCTGCCTCCAGCCTGTCGACTCTCATGTAAGGGGCTGGTGGCTGCAGGAGGCAGGTCACTCCTGCCTGCAGTTTCAGCTGCTGAGTGCAGCATAAGGCAGCAGAACCGGCCTGTGTCGCGCCTTCCTTTTCCGGGGGCAACGACCCCAGGGACAGAGACCTGTTAGCAGGGATGTCAGTGTCTGTCCTTCTCTCAGACCTGCCGGGCGTCTCGAGCTTTATTCTCTGCTCAGATTTGGCAGCTTCAGCAGGGCTACCTCCTCGATAAGGATGATGTCATCAGCCAGGAGAGCATGGGAGGCTCACCAAGCTGGCTTGCTGAACTGCAGTGTGGTCTAGTGGTTCTGGTGGGGGACTGGGCACCAGGAGCTCATTGGTCTTGCCCTGGCGGTGCTGAACAATCCAGTGAGGGGTGCCCTAGATTAGAAAATCTGGTATGTGAATCAGTTGACCTGGAGCAAATCACTCAACTTCTCAGTCTCCCCAGCTATACGATAGGGACCTGCCCTGTAATGAGAACACATTTGTTAATGGCTCTATAGGAGTTTAACTTGGCTATGAACACTCCTCTCTTCCCAATGTGGGCAGAGAAAATTACTGTTAGTCCTGTGATGTGCTTTGGGAAATGACTGATCAGCCTCATGCCCGAGACTGGTGACAGCAGCTGCCGTCTCTGGCAGAACCTAGCAAAGGAACAGAAGTTCCCATCCTGAAATGCAGCTGTGTCTGGGCTGGAATAAGATAACTGGTCCTCAGCAAACAGGACCGCAGTGCAGCCATGTGGGACAGGAGGTAAAGGGACCTGCAGGGGCATTCTACATTGGCTTATTGCTATTTCCTAAGGAGATTTGTTTTGGCCAGGACACTAGAGCTAGCTGTCACAAACAGTGAAAACGACATGTCAAACACAGCACCACTACTGAATGACTTCTGCCATTCCCTGACTTGACTGGCTGCTCCCTGGAGGTCTCGCAGCCAAGGGCTGACCAGGCCTCGCCCTGCTTAGCAGGTGGGCTAGCAACACAAAGTGGGGTGGCTGCAGGCAGGAAGGGGCTGATGTGCTGCGGAGGATGGGAGTGAAGAAGAGGCAGCAGCACCTGTGCTGCCTGGGGAGGTTGACGCTGGACCCTGCTGCACTGTGCCCCCAGGGATCGGGGAGGAAAGGGTAGAGCAAGGCTGCTTTGCCAACACTCTGTGCCAAGCTGCACTGGCCTTGAGGGAGCCCCTGCTCTGCGATGTTGTTCAAACAGCCCCTGGGTTATTTTGAACAGCTGACATCACAGCCAAAGAGCGAAACAAGACAATTAGGTCTTATACAATGAGAGCAAAGTATTTCCTCCTGCCCTGAGCAGGAGCATCTCAGCAGGGAGTAGCTGTGGTATCCTCAGTCCGCCAGGGGCTTTCTGTGTCTCTGAACCCTGTAGGAATAGATGGGCCTCTGCTGAGTCAGTGTAGGTGAAGCCCCAGAGAGAACCAGCTGGGGTGAGCCACCCACAGCTCCTAACTCCCCCACTCTACAGAGCCTCCTCCGTCGCCAGCCCCCTCACTTCCTACCAGCGCCCGAGGTGAGAGCCTTGGCCTGCTGCCACGGTCTGTCCTGCAGGACGGGGTGTGGTGTGTTTGCGCTATGCCTGCCGCCAGAGCTATTGAATAGCAGGCAAGGCGCCCGCTTGCCTGTTAGTCTGAGAGAGGCAGGTTTCGCTCTGTCTCCTGATACAGACTCCTCCTGCCGCTCACTGCAGGGCATGTGGATTTCAGTCAGGGCCTGGGAGTGTTTGGTTGAGGAGCTAGCAGTGCTGCGTTGGTAAATCACCTGGCTTCCTTTGGCACCTGCCTCTGCTCTGCCAGGCGACCAGGTTCCTAAGTACAACTGGGTTAGGAGGACTCACCTGCTCATTATTTTACCTGTGATGAAGGACAGGGGTCGGCAACGTATGGCCCGTGTGCCGTAAGTGACACACTAGATGGTTTTGAGTGGCACACTCCCTACTGCTGGAGCCTCACTGTCGGCATGCAGCGGACAACGCCCTCCCACTTCTCCAGCAGCAGGTTAGGCTGTGCCATGCCCAGTGGCCGTGGGAGGAGGTGATGCTAGGGCTGAGGCATTGGCTCCTCCGGCACCTGGGGCTGGCCGGGACTACATGTCCTCCGGCGGCCGGGGCTGGGGCCAGAGCTGTGTGGCGGCTGCTCCTCAGGCAGCCAGAGCCACCACCCAGGACAGCTGGAAAGTCACCACATGGCTGTGGCCCCAGATTCAGCCCTGGGGAAGGGCTGGACCTGAGTTAGGGCCACATGGTAGCTGCTCCTGGGGCAGGCCATGGAGCAGCTGTTGGGACTGGACCTGGGTCTGCGGTGTGGCATGGGAGTGCCAGGGAGCTGCTGTGGTGGGGATCAGGCTGCGATTCTTCTGCTATCGCCACCAGCAGAGCAGCACTGGAGACAGAGGCCTGGGTGCTGCTTAAAGTATCCACCTACGAGCCTGAGATCGGCGAACTCGGCAAAGGAAAGCAAGGCCAAGCATTTGCATCTTAATTTATTTATTAATGAAGCTGCTAAAATGTAAGTAGGATTATTAATGACTTTCAAAAGTCTCAATGGCCCGCAGATCCGCAAGTAGAAGGGAATAAGTTAAATCTTGCCATGCCACTTCCGAAAGGCTGCTGACCCCTGATCTCAGAGATACTTTATAGCCATTAGGGCCTTGAATTGTAGACCATGCAGTGGATATAGCACATGTAGTGACCACATGGGCAAGGGTAGCCATAGTATGTCCGAGTGGATTTTTTGGATGCACTCGTATGCTCACCCAGTTCCAAAAAGTGAGGCCTAGCCCCTGTGTTCTCAAGACGCTAGCAGTCCAGTGGTGGGGCCCCAGGAACCCTCCCCACTGTCCCTGCTGCTCCTTTAGCAGCTGGATACAAGACCACACGGTTTGAAGGTAGAGGTGCACTCTTTGCAGAGCTGTGCCCTGCAGGGAGCGGCTGATAGGGAAGGTGGCATCCCTGGAGCTAGAATGATTCTGGGAGCAGGAGCGTTTTCAGCAGCAGTTTGAAAGGGAAAAGGACCAGGTGAGCGAGCAATGCTTTGCAGGATGGGAACAGCAGGGAAGAAGGTCTGAGGCTGGGGAGGAGGGAGGCAGACAGAGTCGGGGGAGGTTGGCTTAGGCATTGATTAAAATTGATTTAACCCTTCAAATGCTACTCAATTTGCTGGAAACTGGAGCTGCAGGGGGAGTTGCTGCCAGGGCCTGGTGAGGCTCTTTCCTGGACTTGGAAAACAGGGAAACCTGCAGCTACAAGGGGGAAGTCTGGCCACGTGCCTGGGAATGCAGGGCTGGTGTGCTGGGAGGGGAGCGGGGCTTGTCCTGAGGCTAGGGAGGTAACAGTAGCGGTTGGCAGCTGCATCTGTCTGGGAAGGCGTTTATCTGGCTCTGGCACAGTATGGACCTCGTCAGGGTGCTTTCTGCTGTGGTGTCTCCCCTCCTGCATTAGTTCTGGGGTGCCTGGCTCCCCACATTAGTCCTGAGGCAGGATGTTCTCTGCTCAGTTTGGACTCCTCTAATGCAGGGTCAGCTGACAGCCCGTGTCTGTGCTGTGCCTCCTCGCCTCCCCCTGGCCAGACGCCACCCTCTTTCTTGAGGTGGGGGGCAGCAGTGCCCCTCACTGGCCCCACAGAGTGGCCCAATAGGCTGATTTCCCTGCAGGCCTGAGAGCTGGCAGCTCAACGGTTCCTTTCAGGAGAGGGCAAAGATCTCCTGGCTCAGATGGTACCGGCTGCCACACACCCACCCTGTGCCCACAGCAGTGACGCAGGCCACAGGGAGCCACAATGCAGGGGTTTGTATGGCACACAATGGGGAGGGACAGGGCTAAGGGACTTGCTGAGTAGAACAGGCTGGGACTCAGCCACTGGGCCTGGGCTCAGAGAGACGCTCCCAAGAACATTTCATGTGCTGCTCTTCCCGCTCCCACCAATGAGTGCAGCATCCACCCCGCCCCCTGCCAGCATGTGCAAATAATCCCGTCTCAGCACACTGAGGACATGAATACTCAGTCGCCAGCAGCCTCCTTCCACCCACTGAACATCCCCACACTGCAGAGACACTAAAGGTAGAACCTCTAGAACTCAACTAGCCTAGAGACCCTCCTCGCTGGACCCCCCCACTCTCCCTGCTCAGGGTACCCTGCAGTCTCTGCCTGGGCCTCAGTGCTCCCCCCAGGCTCCCACCTCTCCCCGCACACAGAGACCTAGCCTCTCAGACCCTGCATCTGGGGACCCTGCACACCCCAGCCCCTCCACATGAAAATGGATCCCTCCTGGCCCTACCCTAGAGGTGTTGCATTTAGGGAGGTGCTATTAGGGTGCTGGTTGTCATGCCCAGGCAAACACCCATGCTCAGAGCTGGGTCAGCTTATCCCCTGAGGCTGCCTGCCACCCCCCTCAGCACTCACAGGCACCCAAGAGCTGGGCATGGTGACCCTCCCGGCTCTAGCATCATTCCGGGCTTATGGACACAGTGAGGCTGCTGCGGAAAGTTTATCGGAAGAGAGAGGACAAGTAAACATCTTGTGTCCTGGGATCCGGGCTAAGAATAGGCAGCTGGGGGAAGCCACCTTCCTAGGATTGTATGGTAATGAGCGGTATGTAATCCTCTGCCCTAAGCTCCTCTTAGTCAGGTCTGAGTGGGATTTCAGCACAGGCAATGACATGCAGGGAGCAACAGCTGAGAGCTATAGGTATCTTATAATCATATTATATCCCCAGCATGGCCTAGCCAGGTGACTGGCCAGTTCAAGGCTAAATACACAGGCTCTGTCCCAGGGTGGGGCATGGGTTTTATTCACCAGCTGGAGTCTTTCTTACCTAAACACCTTACGCTGCAATTGCATCAACTCCTCCGGGCTAGTCCAGGCCAAGTGTGGTCAGTGAGGAGTCCGTCGTTAGCATGGAGTCTGTCGTTCAGCAGGGGAGCCGTGCTGCTGGCTGTCCCAGCTGGGATTTGGACAGTTCCACATTGCGTTCTGACAACCTAAATGCCACCTCTAGCTTCACGTGGTTATGGATGGGCTACTACTTCATCTTGTGTCCAGAACAAGAGAGTCAGGGTGTGAGGTTAAACAGCTGCAGCACTTCACACCAGAGGTGGCTGCATTTCAATGGTGGGAAAAGTGACAGAGTTAGGGCTAGAGTCTGATCTAATTTCCTCCTATATAAAACCAGAGCAGCACTACTGAAGTCCCCAGTGAAACAGGGCTCAGGCGCTGGGTAACATGCTTTGGCTTGATAAGGGACTCGTACACGTCAGCTAGGCAATATGATTTTCCTTTGGGTAGCCTGGTCACAATGCTGCAGGGGGCAGGTTGCTCTGGGACTTGCTGGGAGTGTTTGTCTAGCTCAGTACATGCCTGGCCCCAACACTAGAGTGTCTGTGCAGCTCAGGCAGTAAGGCCTCTCTCCTCCCAACACCCTGCACGGCAGGGGAGTGCTGCTATCTTTGTCTTGCGCATGGGGAAAGCAAGGCCCACACGGCCGAATTGGTTGGTGCCCTGCTGGATTTTTACACTCGCTCTGTAGCAGTAAAAGATCTATCAATCTGCATATCGATCGTATCTGCAGTATGCCCCAGCATAGAGAGAGCGGCCAATAGGCACAGAGTCAGGTCAGTGCCACCCCGTTGCATGAGCCCTCAGCAGAGTGGGTGGGTTAGGACATGGCACAGAGTAGGACGATGTGGCAGGTCATTCCTATGACCCTGCTTTTCCCAGATGCTTATACAGCCAGGTGCTGGTAAGGACAAGCCCTGGGGGCAAGGGGCCTTCAGCAGTCCCTGACTGGGATAAAAACCACCTTTATTCCCCTCCTTGAAATCCTGTGCTGAGAGGGATAAGCCCTCAGAGATCATGTGATTTGCCCAAGGGATGAGCTGCAGAGCAGGGTGCTAGCGTGCAAAGCATAGCAGATTCCAGCTTGCTCTCCCCTCACGGGCTCAGGGGGTGGAGAATTTGTATGTTAGGAGGCTGTCAATCTAATGGGCTAGCGATGGCAGGGGGGTGGCTCACAAGCAGGGATGAAAGTAACTTACATTCTTACAGGTACTGTTGCAACCTCCCCCTGCTGGGGCAGGGTGGGGGGAGGGGGCTTAGGGCAGGAGGTTGGGGGGAACATTCAGAGCCCTGTAGCCAAAATGTAGTATTTTAGTGTTGGTATAAGAATATAAGTATAATGCTAATAACACGTCCTATAAGATTTGCTCATAAGCTTTGAATGCTTCTATTTCACTCTGTCTCTTGCAATGAGAAAATGTTTGCTGCAAGTCTTGCTTCTTGTTAGCATTACAAATTAAGTTGTATCTCTTGTTTGCATCACAAACTAAGTTGTCCTTTTTTGTTATTCCTTTAGTAATTATAGTCCCTTTTAAACTCTAATCTTGTCTGAAACTGCAAAATTGTTTGGTGTGAGTGGAGGATGTGTGGTATGAAAGCTGTCACAAATGCGCACATGGTCAAGAAGAAGTGAGAACCTTGAAGATAACCAGGAAACATCCATTGTACCAGAGACTGAATTAAATTAGCAGAATTGACAGAACCCTGGAGACAGGCAGACCCCCGAGAGCCAGACACAAACAAGAGATAAGGATGGAAAGCCTGAGGATAGTTCTCAAATGAAAACTGTGGAAAGCCTTGAGATTAATACCATTCAAGGATGAATGATTGCAGCATGACACTGCAATAGCCACAGACTCAAATGGGAACTTACATGTTACAACTTACAATGGGGGGGCTTTTGCTATTAGACTGAGTTTTGTCCTGCAAGCCAAGCCTCAGAGGAGTCTTGACTCACAATCAATAGACCCCCGACTCCTTACTCAGCCTTACCCTGGCCAGTAAGACTGACTTGAGACACAACAGACTGGTAACTATACGCCATCTGCAGGACCCATGCGTGTGCGTGTGTGTCTGAATGAATGCATATGCTGCTTTTCATGTACCTTCAATAAATGCTTCATATTGCCTTTTCCCCTGAAAAAGATCGCATCTGCTTCTCATAAGCATAACAGCCCTGCCCCCAGCCGGCCACTCTCTTACCAGTGTGCCACACGGGGTGCACCAGCTTACTTTCACCTTTGCTCAGAAGAGGCTCATGAGCTGCGTAAGGAGCCATTTTCCCAACCTAGGCACCTCTCTAAACAATAATAACCCCCTGCAAGGTGCCAGAGCCTCTGGTGCTGAAATCAGGAGGCCGAGGTTTTAGTCTTGGTTCTTCCTCTGATCCAGCATGTCTGAGAGAGGGTGGCAGGAGCTAGGCTCTCTTAGCTCCAACCCAGGAGTATTAAAGGGTTGGAGCCTGGGGGAAGTGGGCATGCCCTGGCTCTGAAGGGAGCAGTCTAGCCCCCCTGCGTGCCTGCTGGTCCACGGGTGCAGAGGGGAAGGGATGCTGTATATGTCTGGGAATCTCTGGGCAAAGAATTTCCCCTCTCTGCCTCAGTTTTCTACCTGTAAAGTGCAGCGGATACTGTCCCCCTTCTGTTAAGTGCTTTGAGACCCAGGGACAGCACATACTGTGGAAAGTTTTCATTGTTAGTCCAACGACTGATGCTGGGGCGGGGGCTTGTTGTGGGCTGGGGGGAGGTGCAGTGCAGTTGTTTGGGACTGGAGCAGAACTTGTGGGTATTTGGGTAGGAAGCAGAGCAGGAGTGTGGCTTGGAAGGGTGGTGGGGTGAGCAGGATTGGGGGGTTCTGGAGATAAGAGTGTTTATTGGGACAGCAGAGGAGAGAGGTAGTGGCAACAGGAGCTGACAGTTGCAGAGAGTCTCAGATCTGGCCAGACCTGGAGAGGGGAGTGGTGTTTCCTCCCGGAGCCGGCAGCATAACCATCAAGCAAAGTGCTGAGTAGTAGTCACTCCTGTCCTGGTGCATGAGGCAGGACCAGCTTTGTCTTCAGCTGCTGCCTTGTTACCAAGGGACTGTCTCAGGAGCAGGAAAATCTGCTCAGGGCAGCTGAACAGAAACTCAAAGGCTCCTTTCTCCTGGGAGAACCTGGCTGCTAGTTTCCCGCCCAGTCACATTGGCTGGGGTGGGAGACACTGAGGAGCTGCAGGAATCTGACCCCCTAGTTTATCAAAAAGAGCAATGGGCTCAGGGTTTCTGGAGCCCTGTAAATCCGCCCCCACCCCCACCCCCAACCCCAACCTTGGGAAGCTTCAGTGATTCCAATTTTCTGATCACGGTCCTGAAACTACAGACAAGTACCCTATGTCTGCCCAGCTATACAAAGAACCTGCACTGCTCCCCCACACACCGTGTGCAAAATACCGGGCAGATTCTTTGCTGGTGTAATTGCCCTCAAGCCATGGGCTGCTTCTGGGATGAATTTGATGAGAAAGAAACTCCTTTTCATTCACCCCACTGGAGCATCGTGCCGGACTTGGACTCATTGGGGGCCAGTAGCCATCTGAAGGTCGTTATTGCCCCTCAATCTACCATCAGACCAGTAACTGTGTGTGGAAGCGCCAGCCCTTTTATTGGATGTTAATGATTAGAGAACCCTGATGTCCCAAGTTTCAGAACAGCTGGGACCAAGTCTAGGTTGTTTTCATTTTGCATTGTGACAGTGGGAGCGGTTCCTTCCAAGCTGTTTGGTTTGAGCAGCAAGCCCAGCTCTGTGCAGATGTACTGCAGAAACTGGAACACAGGGAGCCAGGGAGGGACACAGATGGGATCTCTGTCTGCCTCTCGTGGCAAGCTTTGTGCTTCACTAGTGCTTTCCTCTGCCACACACAGCTGGCCCATTCTGGACATGCAGTTATTCAAATGGGAATGGCATCGAGTGCAGTGTTGCTGGTGCATGAGGCTGGATGGAGGCCAATGATAAACCAGCACAGCAGCTGCATCATGCACGATGCCAACCAGCACTGTGCTCCCTGGGTCTGCGTTAACTTACCCTGCTCTGTGTAGTACCCAGTGTGTGTAACAAGCCACAATTGCTCTCTGACTTGCCTGTTTTGCTGTGATGCATTGTGGGACCTTGGTGTGTCTGCCTCTCCAGCCACTTGCAGCAGCATCACTCGCAAGCTGATCAGGCCTGAAAGGTGCATTTCAAACATACACACAATTGTATAATCTACCCTGTGGCCCCCTGCCAGGGCAGAGACACTGACTTCCATTCCATGTCCAGATCCCCTTCTTTCCTTCCCGGCTCTCTCACGCCCCCTGCTTCCCAGCCCAGCTCTGGCAAAAGCTTTCTCTTGAATTAATTTCTCCCTCTCTCCTCCTCAATGCAACTCATACTCCAGACCTGGCGTTAATCATCCTATTTGTAGGCCTGGATGGAGGGGAGTCCCGTGCTACCATGTAGTTGCTCTTGGATGCTAAGGAATTGTATTCTCCACTAGACCAGTGTGTGGTCTTCAGTGGGGTTGCATGGGAGTAAAATGAGAATAGAATTTGGTTCCATTGCTCTTTGATTTTCCAGTTTCTTCTGTCTGCAGATCTAGACCAGCTTCCCAATCTCTCCCCCAACGTGGGGGAAGCTTCTTTCTCTCTGCTTTACAAACATTGCCGCCTATCTCTCTGGCTGATGAGCTGACCGAACCGACAACACACATGCCTCTGTCACAGGCTGCGGGCTAAGGGCTGGATATGCTGGATCCTGTGGAGCGCGTCTGACCTTGCTCCTGACGTGGCTCTTGAACACTGACCTCAGGCCCTGCTCTGGCTCTTTTTAAAGAAAATCATTGACTGCATCTTGGCTGGGTCATTTGTTCCAACAGCATCTGGGGCTCATTAGGCCCTTTCGGCTCCCTATAGTGCATTTGGATGCTGTACACGCCTCTGCTGTGCTGAGACAAGATGGGTGAGGGAATATCTTTTATTGGCCCAACTTCTGCTGGTGAGAGACATAAGCTTGCAAGCTAGGTCAGTTATGCTGTGCTCACTCACCTGCTGGTGTCCCTTCACTGCAGCAGAGGAACTAAGAGGTTGAAGGCCGAGCCCCCTACCCAACCTCTCCTTGCACGCATTGATTTCCAAGGGCATGTCTCTGAGTGGGGACGGAGCGAAGTGCTGTGTGCAGGGGATCTGGGAGTAACCACAGCAACCCATGCTAGAAGCTGCCCCTTGGTTGCTGTGCGGCTGGTCTTTTAACTGACACCAAAGGCACCTCAAGTTTTGTTTAGGTGATTTGTAAGGTGTATTGTGAAGACACAGACGAGGTCCGTCCCATAGCCTCCTCTTCCAGGGACAGAATTATTGCCTCCATCCTACTTTCCAGGAATTGCTCCGGTCTAGTTTGAAATGCCCGAGCACCAGGGCCCTTTGAAGATGATTGCAGTCGCTCTTAGGATGTGGTTCTGATATTTCCATCCTACATTCTCCTTGACAGGGTTTCATCCCATTATTCTACTTCTGCCCATTTGTCCTACTTTTATCCAGTCCTCGCTTTCCTTGGTGTATCTTGGTGCTTGTGGACGATTCTGTCCCTTCACAGTCAGAGGAGGAGGAGATGGATCCATTACAGGAAAGACGCTGGCTGCTGGTTACTTCTGGCAGCAGGCGGTACTCCACCCCTACTCCCAACCCACCTACCATAGTGACGAAGAACTGTTATGCTGTCCCAGCAACGAGGAATCACCTTAAACATGGAGGAGGAGAAGCTGTTTACCCCAACAGCCAAGAGGATAGTAGCCACGTCTCCCAGAAGGAGACATAGGGTAGTGTTGGTGGGTGACTCTCTTCTAAGAAGGACGAAGCTGCCCACCTGTCAGCCTGACATGGAACTCATATCTGAGACATTGCAGAGGGATTATCGAGGATCATCGGGCACCTCTGACTACTACCCCATGCTACTCATCCATGTGGGCACCCATGATACTGTGAGGTATCACCCAGAGCAGATCAGAAATGACTACAGGGCTTTAGGAGTAGGAGTGAAGGAGCTGGGGGCTCAGGTGATGTTCTCTTTGATCCTTCCGGTCAAGGGTAGAGGCCCATACAGAGACAGATACTTCTGGAGGTGAATACCTGGCTGGGAGGATGGTGTTGCCAGGTTGGCTTCAGCTACCTTGTCCACAGGAGGCTGTTTTGGGAAGAAGGGCTGCCAAGTAGAGATGGGGTTCACCTCTTGAGTAAGGAGACTCTCATCTTTGGATACAGACTGGTTGACCTATCGAGGCAGGAGACAAAGCCTACAGGTAAGTCAAAAACATGGAGACCTGGGAGAAGGGTAAGAATCTGGGGGTAGCATAGGCCATTATGGCATGGACAAGAGAGAACATAGGAGGAGAAATCAAATCATTATCTTAGATGCCTCTATACTAATGTGAATAGCAGCGGCGGATTTGGAGCAGGGCGAGCGGGGCGGCTGCCCCGGGCCCTGCGCTTGCAGAAGCCTCGTGCATGCGCCGTGTCAAAGGGGGGGGCCCCGCGAAATTGTGCTGCTTCGCAGTGCTTCCCGGGGCCCCACGGCACTCTCATCTGCCCCTAGTGAATAGTATGGAGAATAAGCAGGAAGAATTAGAAATGCTAATTAATAAATGCAGCTATGACATGGTTGGCATCACAGAGACTTGGTGGGATAATATGTATGACTGGACTGTTGGTACAGAAGGGTACAGCTTGCTCAGGAAAGACTGGCAGGGGAAAAAAAGAGAAGTCTTTTTACCTTGTATATCAAAAATGTATACACTTGGGCTGAGGTTGAGATGGAAATAGGAGTCAGACTTGATGAATGTCTCTGGGTAAGGATAAAAGGAGTAAAAAATAAGGATGACATTATGGTAGGGGTCTACTACAGACCTTCTAGCCAGGAAGAGGAGGTGGATAAGGCCTTTCATAAACTAATACTAAGCCAGGTGATAGTTGGAGACTTCAATTACCTAAACATGTGTTGGAAAAATATCACAGCAGAGCAAGCATTATCAACAAGTTCTTGTAATGTATTGGAAACATATTTTCTTAATTTCAAAAGGTGGACAAAGTCATTGGAGAGGGGTTGTGCCAGATTTGATTTTGACAGGGAAGCACTGGTTGAAAAGTAGAAGGCAGCTTGGGTGAAAGTGATCATGAAATGGCAGAGTCATGATTCTATGGAATGGTAGGAGGGAAAACAGCACAATAAAGATAATGGATTTCAAGAAGACAGACTTCAGCAAACTCAGGGAGCTGGTAGGTAAGATCCCTTGAGAAGCAAGTCTAAAGGGGAAAACAGTTCAAGAGAGTTGGCAGTTTTTCAAAGAGATGTTATTAAGGGGACAAGAATATGCAGTCCCACTGCATAGGAAAGATAGGAAGTATGGCAAGAGACTTAAGCAGGAGATCTTCAATTATCTAAAACTCAAAAAAGAGTCCTGCAAAAAGTAGAAACTATGTCAAATTATAAAGGATGAATATAAACAAATAACACAAGCACATAGGGACAAAATTAGACCAAGGCACAAAACAAGATTCAACTAGCTAGAGACATAAAAGGTAAAATGAAAACATTCTATAAATACATTAGAAGCAAGAGGAAGACCAATGACAGGGTAGGCCCGTTACTCAATAAAGGAGGAGGAAACAATAGCAGAAAATGTGGAAACTGCAGAAGTGTTAAATTACTTGGTTTCATTTTTCACCAAAAAGGTTAATAGACATTGGAGCATCTGACATAATAATTGCCAGTAAAAATGAGGTAGGATCAGAAGCTAAAATAGGGAAAGAACAAGTTAAAATTACTTAGACAAGTTAGATATTTTCAAGTCACCAAGATCAGATGAAATACATCCTAGAATACTCAAGGAGATGATTGAAGAACTATCTGAGCCACTAGCTATTATCTTTGAAAAGTCATGGGAGACAGGAATGATTTTAGAGGACTAGAATAGGCCAAATATCTGGCCAATCTATAAAAAGGGAATAAGGACAACTCAGCAACTTACAGATCAGTCACCTTAACTTCAGTACCCAGACATATGATGGAACAAATAATTAAACAGTCAATTTGCAGATACCTAGAAGACACTAAGGCAACAAGTAAGAGGCAGCATGGATTTGTCTAAAACAAATTATATCACTCCAGCCTAATAGCTTTCTTTGACAGGGTAACAAGCCTTGTGGATGGGGGAAGCAATACATGTGGTATAACTTGACTGTAATAAGGCTTTTGATACTGTCTCACCTGACCTTCTAATAACCATACTAGGGAAACACCAGGAGCTACCAGAAGGTGGATACACAACTGGTTGGAAAACCATTCCCAGAGAATGGTTAGCTATGGTTCACAGTCAAGCTAGAAGGGTGTATTAAGTTGGGTCCCACATGGATTGGCTCTCGTTCTGCCTAATATTATCATCAGTGATTGAGATAATGACATAAAGAGTGCTGTGGCGGGGTCCTCCCCGCCCCTTTCCCTTCTTCCCGTGATTAAAGCGTTAGCCACCAGCCCGGAGGCCTAGTCTAGTAGCCGCAACGGGCCCGGAGGCCTAGTCCACAGTCACAGCAGGCCCTGTGGCCTAGTCCACACCCTGAGGGGTTGGGGTAGGGGGTCCGGGCCCTCCCTCTCCACCAGACCCCAACCCAGGGCCCTAATGGTGGTGGGTGGTTCCCACCACTGGCTCAGCGGGGGGGGGGGGTTCTCCCCAAAACGTGCTGAACCCACTGGGGGTTTCCTTGCCCCTTGCCCTGGGTTGCTTCCTACCCCAGCCTTGTGGCCGACGGAGGTCCCACCTGGCGATGCTGGGTTGGCGGTGGTGGCCACGTCAGCTGGTCCTGTCTCTGGGGCAGCAGCGCAGGGGGTGTCTCCTGCAGCGGGGCGGGCGGCCTCCCCGGCATCGGCATTGGGGGCGTGCTCACCCCGGGGCTGGTAGTAGCAATAGCAGCGGTCCCTCCGGCTCTGAATCTGGCGGCAGGTCCGGCGGCGGGCCTGCAGCTTGGGCCGGACCTCCTTCCTCCCCAGCGGTCCGCCCCAACTGAGCAGCCCGGCAGTCTTTTATAGTGAGGCTGCACTTCGAGCATGCCCAGGAGGGCTGTGGGGAAGGGGCGTGCTCTACCCAATAAACGGGCTCCTCTCCCTCCTGCTCAGTGCGGGGCAGGTTAGCCCCGTCACAAGTACACACAAAAATTGCAAATGATTCCAAGCTGGCAGGGGTTGCAGGTGCTCTAGAATAGTGTTTCTCAACCAGTGGTACGAGTACCTTTAAGGGTACTCGAGAGAAGTCTGGGGGGTACATCAATACAACTGAAATTTGGAAAAAACTGAATTTTTGTTTTAAGTTTTGCAGCGTTTTATTATTTTTGTACTTTTTACACTAAAAAATGTCATCTCCCGCCCAGCTCTTATTAAGTTGTTTAAACAAATGTGTTGCAACGGTAGAAAAAAATTGTGTGTGTCTGAAAAATATTGGGAGTATTTCTAATTTTTTTTTTGAAAAAGGGGTACTTTCTAAAAAAAAAGGTTGAGAAACACTGCTCTAGAAGATAGGATTAAAATTCAAAACGATCTGGACAAACTGGAGATATAGTTTGAAGTGCTCCACTTAGGAAGGAACAATCAGTTGTGCACGTACAAAATGGGAAATGACTACCTAGGACGGTGTACTGTGGAAAGGGATCTGGGGTCACAATGGATTACAAGCTAAATATGAGTCACAAAAAAAAAAAAAAAAAGCAAACATCATTCTGGGATGTATTAACCGGGGTATGGTAAGCAAGATACAGGAAGTAATTCTTTGGCTCTACTCTATGCAGATTAGGCCTCAAGTGGAATACTGAGTCCAGTTCTGGGCCCCGCATTTCAGGAAAAATTGGACAAAAAGCCACAAAAATTATTAAAAGTCTAGAAAACATGACCATGTTTGTTTAGTCTGGAGAAAAGAAGACTGAGCGGGAACATGGTATATAAAAGGTTGTTACAAGGAAGAGGGAGAAAAGTTGTTCTCTTTAACTTCTGATGACAGGAAAAGCAGCAATGAGCTTAAATTGCAGCTAGGGAGGTTTAGGTTGGACGTTAGGGAAAACTTTCTGTCAGGGTGGATAAGTGCTAGAATAAATTACTTTGGGAGGGTGTGGGATCTCCATCATTTCAGATTTTTAAAAGCAGGTTAGATAAACACCTGTCAGGGGTGGTCTAGATGGTGCTTGGTTTGCCATAAGTGCAGGGGAATGAACTTGATGACTTCTCAAAGTCCCTTCTAGTCCTAGGTTCTATGATTATTTGGCCAAGTTAGATGTATTTAGCTCTTTTAAACTTCCCTGGGAAATTAGAACTTCCAGGCCCTTAACTACACGCACTATTTTCCCCTGAATTCCCTTAGGGTATGTCTACACTACCCTCCTAGTTCGAACTAGGAGGGTAATGTAGGCATACCTCACTTGCAAATGAAGCCCGGGATTTGAATTTCCTGGGCTTCATTTGCATAAGCGGGGAGCCGCCATTTTTAAAACCCCGCTGGTTCGAACCCCGTGCAGCGAGGTTCACGAGGAGTAACTAGGAAGCCTAGTTTGAACTACCTAGTTCGTGCCCCGTGTAGCCGCGCTGCACGGGGTTCGAACCAGCGGGGTTTTAAAAATGGCGGCTCCCCGCTTATGCAAATGAAGCCCGGGAAATTCAAATCCCGGGCTTCATTTGCAAGTGCGGTATGCCTACATTACCCCGCTAGTTCGAACTAGCGGGGTAGTGTAGACATACCCTTAGTCTTCTCCATCTCTTTCTGGTTCTGAGGGACCCAGAACTAAACCCACTATTCCATTGATCCTCAAAATGGTGCTTCGGTAACCCAAAGGCAATTGCTCCTGTCTTTTTACTAGATTGTTGCCACACTTTGGCTCTCTAACATGATGATTGATAAGTCAGAAGATGACAGGAGCACAAATCTCTTCTCCTGTCTTTGTGAATGGAACACAAGAGGTGCCTGAGGGAGGGCAGAAGTTTGCGTACCTCAGTCCCAAGGAAGGCAAATGCTCCTGAAATGGTGACTGAAGAATTGTTTACTCCCAAATTAAAATTGCTGGACGATCATGGAGAAGCTGGGAGACATGATACATATACCAGCTGGCTATTGGCACAGAGTGGTGGCTAGGAAAAAGCCTGTCCCATGGGGGGGAAAGCCTAGTGTTGAGCCTGTTTTTGAAGTCAAGGCCAATAATATGAAAACTACTTCAGAAGTGGTGCCACCTTCCAAAGGCCTGAGAGAGAAGATATGGAGATGGTTCAGGGAGACAGTAGGCCAGAGAGCTGGGGGGACTTGTTATGGGGAGGCCTGCATGGGATGCTGCAGCTGCAACCATGGTGACAGAGGCTGGCTGTGAGGCCACAAGGGGTGTAGGCCAGGCTGTAGGAAAGAAGAAGAGGCTGTGGGCTTCAGAAGGTACCATGGGGAAGTTGTAGGGGCATGGTAGGGAGTGTTGCAGTCGGGGGAGCAATTATGGGCTACGTGGGGAGGGGTATGGGAGGCACCAGAACTATTTTAAACTCCTTTAGTCTCTGGCATTTTAAAAATAAATCCATCTATTTTAAAGGGTAAAAATATAATCTCGGCAGCCCAATGTTTATTCAGCTCTGCTGCTGCAGCCTCCAATTATCTCTCTTATGCCGCTGTATAATTTATTTTCCTGAGGTGAAGCTGTTGTGATGTGGGAGGTAAAATCTCATGAGTAGTGACCATGGTACCTTAAAATTACCCCGGCGCCCATTGGGTGTCATTATGGCTGCTTCAGAATAGGCTGTGAGCTGCTGGCTGCTTGTTCATATTTTTGTCCAAGAGCTCCATGTGTGATAGAGCCATCCTAGCCGCTAAGCAATGCAACCAGCTCCTCCCTCCCCCTCCAAGAACCTGTGGCCAGGGAGGATGAGCTGGGGTGATGAGATGATTCTGTTGCTCTGGGAAGCGGCAGAAGAAGCCAGAACCCAGCCAGAGCCGTGGATGCACAGGGTATAATTTCCATTCAGTTGGTGGTTCCACTCCCTTCTAGGTAACTCGCATCTTTGAGTTCACTCACCGCACTGTGGGGCTGGATTTTAGGTTTCTGTTGCAATTGGGTTAAGTGTCCCTGAAGGAGCCAGCTGGACCCACCTAGCTGCCTGGAGCTGTCATGGCGGCTCAGAAGTGACTCTCTCCATTTGTCTAGCTTCAGCAAAGGTTCAGCCTGGGAGCTTCTTGTCACGTGTGCGTTTGCTTCTCTTGCCCACTAGCTTTGCCATGGCCTGGCGATTTCACCTCTAAATGTGAGAGAGGAGTGAGTCTCCATGGCCCTCCCCCCCATCCTTAGAGCCTCTCCTGAGGCAGTCAACAAGGGGCCACAGAGGGGCAATTTTTGTGATGCCCCTGGGACTGGAGCGCGAGCTCCCACTCACATCACAGAGGGATTCAGACGGTAATAACTATCGGTCATTCCAGACCCGCTCCAGAATAGAGTCAGTGGAAGACTCTGTAGCCCATTCTTACAGCCTCTAAACTAGCTCATCCCCTTTAATTCCCTTTAACAAAAGTCCTGCAGTTCAGTCACAAGCCTCCATGAGCTGTCTTCTGAAAAGTGCTCTGGGATGAACCACCTTTTATTATTGCATGGGCCCGGCACACTGGGAGGATGAATGACTCTATAGATGAATCAAAGGCCTGGGAGTTAGGACTTCTGGGTTCTAGTCCCCAAAACTGCCCCCCACACTTGACTGTGAGCAATTTAGAACCCCAGTTGGTGTCTCCATTTCTGGGAGGTTATATCTGTAAAATGCTCTGCACTCCTGCAGTAGAAGAAGCCACTGTTGAAGATTAGAAAATCACATCTCTAAAAAATCATCCCTCCTCTCAGGCTGCCATTGGGCATAGGGGCACCAATTTAACAGTATTATTGGGACGGAAGAATCCCAAGCATAGTTACAAGCTGGGGACCAACCAGTTAAGTAGTAGTTCTGCAGAAAAGGACCTGGGGGTTACAGTGGATGAGAAGCTGGATATGAGTCAACAGTGTGCCCTTGTAGCCAAGAAGACTAATGGCATATTAGGTTGCATTAAGAGGAGCACTGCCAGCAGATCCAGAGATGTCATTATTCCCCTTTATTTGGCTTTGGTGAGGCCACATCTGGAGTATTGTGTCCAGTTCTGGGTCCCCCACTACAAAAAGGATGTAGACGCATTGGAGAGGGTCCAGCAGAGGGCAACCAAAATGATTAGGGGGCTGGAGCATATGACTTATGAGGAGAGGTTGAGGGACTTGGGTCTGTTTAGTCTGCAGAAGCGAAGAGTGAGGGGGGATTTGATAGCAGCCTTCAAGTTCCTGAAGGGTGGTTCCAAAGAGGATGGAGAGAGGCTGTTCTCAGTAGTGACAGATGGCAGAACAAGGAGCAATGGTCTCAAGTTGTGGTGGGAGAGGTCCAGGCTGGATATTAGGAAAAACTATTTCACTAGGAGGGTGGTGAAGCACTGGAATGGGTTACCTAGGGAAGTAGTGGAGTCTCCATCCCTAGAGGTGTCTCAGCTTGACAAAGTCCTGGCCAGGTTGATTTAGTTGGGATTGGTCCTACTTGCAAGTAGGAATAAGAGATCCTCCAGAAAAGGGCTTTATTCCGGAGGATCGCGCCAGTCTAGACGCTCTTTTCCGGCTTTTCCCCACACCGGAAAAAAAGCGGCGGCCATGTTTATTTAAATCCCGTGGGGGATATTTAAATCCCCCGCGGATTTCCCTATTCTGACTTGCCTGCTTTGCATGCCTATTCCGTCTTATGTGGCCAGTCTAGACGTAGCCTAACAGAAGTAGAGCTACAACTGCATTTCTCTCTAGCCCTTGGCTCTGCCTGGCACAATGCTGGCACTGGCAGAGATGCCATTCATGTCCCCACGGCATAAGAGGGAGGAAGCAGAGCAGAGGAAAGCTGCTCTGAGTCTGCTTCTACCTCTTTTTGCACTCTCCTCATTTTGTTAAGTGTGTTGGAGTAGCTGGAGGAGGAAAGAGGCAAATCCCAGCTCTGTGCCTGCCTGCCTATTATTTCTGCCTCCCCCTAAGCAAAGGCAGTCAATTTTCTCTGAGGTTTTATATCCATAGCTACAGAAGGCAGAGAGATGTAATTCAGGCCAGCCACTGGACCATGGACTAAGGAAATAGAGCAGAGAGCTGGCCCCATGGCACTTGACATTGCTTTTACAGGTGGGGCACACCTGCCTTTCCTAAACACTGTGACCACCAAGTGAGTACCAGGCAACAAACTACATGGTGGGTCACTTTGGTTCTATAATTACATCTCTACTTTAACCAATGCTGGTGGGGTGATATACAAGCTCCTCAGGGCTTGGGAAAAAGTAAATGTCAAGATGCAAATAGTATGTGCAATCAGCAACAGAGAGCAGCTGGGTGAAGGCAAAGAGCTTGTTTTAGTTGAGCAGAACTATCTGGAGCAAGCCAGGCAAAAGGCTGCGGTAGTTTGTCGTGAGACGTGCAGTGTGAGTGTGCATAGAAGGTCCCTTTGACTGCACACTCCCACACGCCACTCTGGGAGAACTGGCTCCCTTCCCCTGCTGTGTTCCCTGGACCCACACAACCTTTTCTTGTCTTCGTTTCTAAGAATTCCAGCTGTTAACAGCAACTGAATGTTCCTTCTTGGCAGTCTGGAGGGAGGGGCCCAGGGTTTGGAAGTCTATAGAGTCTGATAACATCAGATTATGCAAGAGAACTCTGAGAGAGAGAAGGAAACAAAACAAAACAGCCCTCCCTCTCCCTTCAAAAAGGAGCAATCCAAGCCAGCCAGAGTGGGCTGGCATGCTGACTTTGGTTTCTGTTTACTTCTTGCTCTCTCTCTGAGAGTTAGGACTGGAAGCAATGGCTGGCAGGGCGGTGTCTCAGTGGTGTTTTCAATTAGGGCTCCCTTCCTCACAGGCTCCCTTTCCCTCACCCCTTCCTGACAGCCTGCTGGCCTTGTTTACACTGAGTCCCCATGGCCTCCACTGGAAGCTGTTAAGATCATTTATTCTCATTGCGAGGCAAGCGCCTTTCCCTTGAGGCTGGCAGGAGGCCTTCATTTTGGTGCTTGTCCTCAGTGGAACTAGGGAGCGGAAGCTGCATGAACAAGATCTTACCAGTTAAATTCCCAAGGGTTAACCACAGACTGTCCCAAGGAACATGGAAGTGAGTTCAAAGCAATTCTCCCAGCTTGGAACTACATTGCACTTACTGAAGGCCCTGTACATAAACAAAGTCATACATATGCAGGACCACAACTGGTCTCCCACGCCTTCTTTCTTTCCTTGTTTGTTTCCATGCTGTCTGCATCTCTGCTTGACATCACAATTACTTTACCTTGGGGAATTAAAGCTCTCCCAAGAAGAATTCAGCCCTGGCAAAAACATATATCTAGCCATTGGCATCTCTGCAGCACCTGCTGGCTTTTGGAAACAGCATACGCAAAGCATCTAGCTCAGCAGGAGGTCAATTTGAGCTTAAGAAGGAGCCAGAATTTACCATTATACTTCGTTTGAGAGCTGGTAATATGTCAGGAGCCCCCGTCAGTTCCCCCCTCCCATCCACAGCATCTTCTACCCATCAATCAGCACTTCTGCCTCCCTCTCCATGCCTCCTGCACACCATAATCATTTGTTTCATGGTGTGCAAGAGCCTCTGAGGGGAGGGGAGAGAGGGCACGGCAGGCTTGGGGGAAGGCATGGGGGCATTAGGGGAAGGGGTAGAGTGGAGGTAGGGCCTGGGACAGAGCTGGTGGTTGAGTAGTGAGCACCCCCACTCCCAGCTGGCACCTATAGCTCCAGCCTCAGAGTCGGCACCCGTTCACGGAGCCACATATTATCTTCTGAAGAGCCACAAGTTGTCCAAGTCTGATGTGGTTTCTGAGCATGGAAAGGCTGCCCACCTATTTGAAGTGATTGAAGACAGAAAGGGTTGTAGCACAAGTCTGGTTGCCATGTGGCTAAGCAAGAGAACTTGCACGTTACGAGAACAGCCTCAGCTTACAGCTGAGAAGTACAGTAGACTTCCAATAACCCGGAACCTTTGGGACCTAGGTGGTTCTGGATTATCGGATATGCTGGACTATCAGGAGGTACTATAAGCTGTTTTTTATATATCTATTTATCTCTATCTCTATATACTGTATATAAAGTGTTTTTAACCCTTTTTATTGTAGCACAAGCACTGTCCAGTGTCACACAATGCCAGTGACAGACTGACTCAGTCCCATTCAGTTTCGCTCGGTTCAGCTGCTGCCGCTGCTGCCTAGTTACTCATTTTTTGCCGAAGCTCACTCACTAGGCTCTTGCCATTTTGATGCCGGACTATCGGGAGTGCCATACAATTGGATGCTGGACTATTGGAGTTTTACTGTACCAGTGTATCCAGCTCCAGGGCACATTGAAACTCACTATCTTCTGCAGGGTTCTTCCCCAGATCCTGGATCCTGCCCCTCTTTCAGAGGACGAGCCAGCTGACGCTGTGGGGAGGAGAAACAGTTATTAACAAACCTAGTAGTGAAACTATCTTCAACAAACATATGTGAGCAGCTGCCCATATAAGTTGGCCATACATGTGACTGTCTGCAGCCTTGTGGACAGCCTGCCAGCTTGGAAGATGGATAACCTGGGTTCTAGCCCAGTTCTGCCACTGACTGCTGTATGACCATGGGTGAGTCACTTTCCCTTGCTGTACCTCTCTTTCCCAATCTGTAATGTGGGCATGGCACTGTTTCCCCTCCTGCCATGTGCTCTCTGGACAAACTTGCTGGGCACTATTCATGTGTGGACTGGCAGGCCCACTGGATCCTTTCCCATTAAGCCTTCCCTTGCACGCAGTGTGGTGTTGTAGTGGAGGTGCCATGCACTGCAATGTGTTGTGTGCAAACAAAAAGGAAGGCAAGAATACATATTTCTGCCTGGCAAGAACAGGGCAGCACCACCATCCCCCAAGCTCCTGGATGATTTTCAGTGAACAACAGTTTCCTCTTACTCAGGCTGCACACTTAGCTCTTCCTGCAATGAGAGAGGCTGGGGGAACAATGAAGCCCTAGCTTGCCGGCCTCAGGTTCATCTGCTATGCACTCCCCTCTGCCCCGGCTGCTGCTGCTATTTGCTGAGTGCCAGCAATGAGTTTGCTTGGTGCAGAATGCAGGGTTAGGCCCCCACCCCGTCCCAAAGCGCTTCCAGTCTACAAAGGCCGCAGCAAATGCTACGTGGCCAAGCAATGGAGTCACTGGAGCTTAGCAACGGACTGAGAGTGAATTCATGAGCTGGACATTTTCATTTAAAAGGTTGAAAATGAATTTCAATGAAGTCCCGCTAGCTGCCCCTTTCTGACACCCCTCTTCCCCATTAGAGTTTTTTTCCCCAAAATCTACCCTGTAAAAGTACCCTCAGGTTAGAAAATCGGAAAGTGGAGAGGTCAGGCTTCTGTCTTGTTCCCCACTGCCAGGTAATCCCCAGGCATTCACTGTTGCCACACAGCTTGTTCCCCTTCTGTGACTCTCTAATGGGAACAGGCTTCTGGTGAGAGCTATTGTCCGTGAAGCGTGTGACACAGATTTCAAGTGGAATTTAGTCCCGGGACCCACTAAGTGCTATCAGAGGCCACTGCTGTGCAGCAGTATCACATTTTATGACTAGACATGCCATGATTTATCTGTGTGCTATCACGAACTGTGTTGCTGAGTCATTGCAGGATTACGTCAGTGCGAGCAGAGCTTGTGCTCTCCTAATTTGGCTGGCTCTCACCTGAGCAGTCCCAGGACTTGTGAAGCCAGCCCAATAACACTAGCAGGGGAAGAGATTTGAAAGCAGAGGGAAGACGCTTGTTGAGCTGGGACTGGGAGGGCATTCTAAGGGCAGGAGCAAGCATAGAGTCAAGTGGAAGGGTACAGTTGATCATCGGGGGCAGCAGCAAAGGAGAGATGTTCAGCGCAGTTGTGGAGAGCCTTGAATGGGAGGAGGAGGAGGAAGAGAGCTGGTTTGGGTCTGTGTAGGGAGACAGGTAGGCCTTGCAGGTCTGGGCTCCAGGAATACACCCCCACCCTGCAATAAAGCAAGGGGCATATGTTGTGAACTACAGATGGGCTGGCTTGTCTAGATAATCCAAGTGGCAGCAAGAGCATGGCTCTGACCTGGCAGCATTGCTAACTGTGTGCAGCAGAAGCTGGGCCATGCAAGTCCTGCCCTCACCTGCAGCGAGGGCCCACGGACACAGGAAATGGCATGGATTAGACCCGGAGGAGAGCGAAAAGCCCAGAGTGCTGTGCCTTCAATCCCTTTGCAGTACACCGTGCCAAGCACAGGGTGAGGCCTGGCACTGCCAGAGGCTGTGTGGGAGGGGTGTGTGTATGCGTGTGGGGGGGGGGAGCTGCATTCACCTCATGGCACATGCTGTGCTGCTGACTTCATGGAAATAAGGCTCTATTATCCTCCGTGCAAACAGCAGCTGGGCACATTCCAGGGAAGGCGCTGCCTGCACCTGGCCCAGGAGGTGCCTGCTGCGTGCAGAATGGAGACTGTGCTGACAGCCGGTCCCAGCAAAGCCCTAGGCTAGCTGCCGGGCCAAGAGAGTCTGGGTGGGGGAGCCCCATGGGTTAGCTTGACTTGGGGAAGGCTTGTGTCCTACGGCAGGGGTACGGGTGGCACCATTCAGCTGGTGAGCAGGTTGTGTGTGGGGGGGGAGGGCGGCGGGGGGTTCTCCTTAGCAGGAGAGAGACACAAATGCTGCTGGAACCAGAAGACTCTGGAAGGTTCCCTTCAGTCTGGGCAGAAAAGGGCCAGGCTGTGAGGGAAGTGCATGGTCAGCAGCAGAAAGCCCGGGAGGAGGTAACATGGGCAGAATGAGCAGGGGCAAGAAAGCCAAAGGAGACGCCAACAGGCCTGAGGAGAGAGGACATCCCTCCCCCAACAGATGAATGCAGCTCAGGGGTGGGGGATTGCCCCTGACCAGGGGTGGCCCGTCCATGTAGGCAAACTAGGCGGTTGCCTAGGGCGCCAAGTTAAATGGGGCGCCAAATGGTGGCGCAATATCACTGAGGGGTTTGGAGGTGGGGGGTGCCGATTGCATGGTTCGCCTAGGACGCCACTTGCTGACAGCTAGTCTAGGGCCGCCCCTGCCCCTGACAATCAAACAAATCTTCTTCCACCCACTGCTCTCCCCCAGCTGGGTGAATTCTCACCCCGAGGTGAAGGGGCACGTTAGAGATGTTAGCATATAGTCATTTAAACAATTAACTAATAAACCTGGGCTTATCGGTTAATTCAAACAACCACACACATCAGCCTTGCTGCCTCTGTATCAGAAGCAGCAAGGGGGTGGAGGGAGAGGCAGGAGCTGGTGCCCCTGGGGAGCCAGCTCCTGGTACATGCCGGTGCCCGCAGAGCGTCCTGCTTCCCCCTCCCCACTGCCTCCCACAGAGGCAGTAGCATGGGGGGCAGGCAGGAGCTGGTGCCTGAGCTGGTGCCACTAGCCCTGGATCCCATGGAGCCACCTGCCCTTAGTGCTGCTGCCATTGATAGAGAAGCAGCAGCATGGAGGGTGAGGGAGTCAGGGTATGTCTACACTACCCCGCTAGTTCGAACTAGCGGGGTAATGTAGGCATACCGCACTTGCAAATGAAGCCCGGGATTTGAATTTCCCGGGCTTCATTTGCATGAGCGGGGCGCCGCCATTTTTAAAACCCCGCTGGTTCGAACCCCGTGCAGCGCGGCTACACGGGGCTCGAAATAGGTAGTTCGGACTAGGATTCCTATTCCGAACTACCGGTACACCCCTTCCACGGGGTAGGTTCCACGAGGAGTAACGGTAGTTCGAACTAGGAAGCCTAGTTCGAACTACCTAGTTCGTGCCCCGTGTAGCCGCGCGGCACAGGGTTCGAACCAGCGGGGTTTTAAAAATGGCGGCTCCCCGCTTATGCAAATGAAGCCCGGGAAATTCAAATCCCGGGCTTCATTTGCAAGTGCGGTATGCCTACATTACCCCGCTAGTTCGAACTAGGAGGGTAGTGTAGACATACCCTCAGACAGGAGCCAGTACACACAGGAAACTGACTCCCTACGCTTTATTAGAGGCAGCTGCGTGGAGGTGGGAGCTGATATGCCTGGGGAGCTGGCTCCCCCAAGCTGCCTGCCCCCTTCCTGCCTCCCACCAAAGGGGGGGGGGAAACGGGAGCTGTCTTAAAAGCTGGCTCCCTGCGAGCACCAGCCCTGCTGAGCTGCCCCTCACCCCAAATGATGCCTCTGTATTGGACGCAGCAGCGTGGGAGGGGAGCAAGCAATTTGCTGGAGCAGCCTCTGTCTGTGGGGAGCTCAATTTTTAAACTGGCTCCCCTCGCGGACCTGCTCCGCCTGCCACCCCACCCTGCTGCCTATGATACAGTGGCAGGGGGCTCCCCAGGAGTGGGGCTGGGAGTGCACTGGCTGCCATCCCCACCCCCAGAGAGAGCATTTTACTAACCGTGTAATGGCTACAAATTGTAGCAACTACACGATTACTAAAATACATGACTTCTAACATCCCCTGCACAGGCGCCGGGGAGGGGAGAGCAGGCTCCAGGTTCTGCTGCTCACAGGGTATTTGTGTGACACAGTGTGTGGATTAGGCCCAACAACCACAGCAGAGGTCCTGGGTCACTCCTTGCTACTACAGATGGGAAAAGTCCTTCTCCAGTGCAGGCTTAAATCGTTGGGGGCAGAAAATAGCAGCGCAATGGCCAGCTTCCTAACGAGCCAGGAACCTGCATTGCCTTGATCCTGCTCTGCTGCCTCCGAGTCTCCAGCTGTAAAGCCAGAAGGGCCCATCTGATCATCTGTCTGACCTGTCACAGTTCTAGGATTTCACCCAGATACCCCTGCACAGAGCCCAGTAAATGGTGTCTGGCTGAAGCATATTTTCCCGACAGGCAACCAGTCTGTATCTGAAGTCTTCAGAGTGGGAGGCTTCATCACATCCCTGAGCAGTTTGTTCCAATGGTTAATCACCCTCACTGGTTTACTTTTTTTTTAAAGGTACCTTCTTTCCAATCTGTTTGTCTTTAACTTCCAGCCTTTGTTTCTTATTATGTCTTTCTCTGCTAGATTAAAGAGGCCTAGGGCAATGCCAATTTCCAGTCCAGTTCCTCGTTAGCCATTATAATGTGCACTGCCACCTGGAGTTAGCTGGCACGCTGATCTGTAAGTATGTGATCCTGAAGGTCTGAGTTATCAATAATCTAGTATAGGTAGTAGGGTCACTCCCCCACCACCACACACACTTCTTTCCCCCACTCAGACCCTCCTAAACAGGCTGTAGCCAGCGATTGTAACATTCCAGTTCCGGGAGCTGTTTGTGCCCTTTAAAGGCCGTGCACGTCCACAAGGCTGCACGATGGGCTCCCCAGCAGCAGAACTGGAAGGGACAGAGCCTTGTTTACACACAAACCTCTGGCTGATCTGCAGTGCTGGGAAGAGGCAGGCGAGCCTGCAGGGCTCTGGCTGAAATCCAGCTTTGTCAGAACAGGGCCGGGTGTCTTGGCAGAGGCCAGTGCAGACTTTATCATTCCACCTCTTTGTGTCTTTTAACCGGCACTGAACTCCCCCAGTCAGTGGGGGAAATTGCCTTTGTTTTGCGGGTCTTGCTATCACTCCCTTGTCTGCCTCTGTGTTGAGGTTTCTGGAGTTTGGGTTTGGCTGTGTGAGGGAAAGTCTTTGTCCCGCTCCCTCTTTGCTCGCACACAGCCCCTGGTGTTTGATTATCTGACCTGCCTGGGCTGCAGGAATTAGCTGTGATTCAAGGCCCTTGATGTTGTGCTGTGGAGCGAGAGCTGAGGTTCTGTGCTCTTTGCCACATGGAAAACTCCTGTTTGTATCCTTACAGTTGCTCTGTGAAGCTGCTGGGCTCAGTGCGGGCAAGTGACCGTGACGGGGAGAGGCATTTTAGAAAGAGGTCAGAGAACAATAGCAACAAGCAGCAAAGTGCAGTAGATATAGCAGATCCCTGCCCTCCTCCAGAGGGTGCAAGCTTGCTGCCAGGACAGATGCAGGGCAGGGAGACATTCCTTGTTCATCAGGAGCAGTTAGCTGATGTCCATAAAGCATTATACCATGGCGCCTTGCCCAGGCAAGCGTGGCCACCCACTTTTCCTCAAGGGCTCGCTGGAACATGGGTCCAGGAGTCCCAAGCAATGTTGCCTCGAATCTTTTCCATCCATGTGCAGAATAAATATCGTATGTGCACTGAGGCATGTGCAAATGTCCACCACCAATAGAAATACAAAACCTTGCTGTGCACTCTCTGCAAACCAGCTGAGCGGCATTTGAATTTCTCCTGAGCAGCTGCACAAGTGAACAGCTTACAGGGAACATTGGTCCCAAGGGTTTGTTCCTTCATAACATGAGGTTGTGGTAAGGAAATGTTGAGAACCACTGTACTCTACAAGTGCCAAGGTTATTTCTGCTTTATCTATGACCCCTTGGCTGACTCTCAACAGCACAGTGGTCTGATCACTCTGGGTATGTCTACCCTGCTCTCAGGAAGGGCGTCTGTAGCATCCATAGATTTTGCTGAGCTTTCATCAAAGCTAGTTCAAAAACAACAGCAGTGAAGCCAGGGCAGCACAGGCAGCTGCATAGGGTAGCCAGGCCCACCCAGGACCCTGGGTGCATGTTCAAGTGGCCAGTGCTGCTGCTGCTTCATTGCTATTGTTATTAGAACTAGCTTTGATCTAACTAGATCCGTAGTGGGAATAATTTTCACAGGGGGACCACTTCCCACATTTTGGTATGTGGTCGCAGGCCAGCTCCAAGCTCCCCGGAGGAGGAGGAGGGAGAGAGAGAGAGAGAGCATGTGCAGCAGTGTGTGTGTGGCATAGAGACTAGGATAGTGTGTGGCAGTGTGTATGTGACGCTGGTTGTGTGTGGGGCACTGACATGGTGTGTGTGACAGTGACAGAGAGAGTGTGTGTGCTAAGTTTCTGAGTGAAGCCACCAAGGGAAATCTGTCCTGATCTGTTTTCTCCTCACCCCCACTCCTCTGAGTCACAGGCTTCAGATTGGAGCAGCTCTGCTGACTGTGTGTCTCCCTCTATGACCCCTGCTATGCTGAGATGGGGTACAGGGGCAGGGGAACATCCTGACTTCAGTACTCCCCTCTCTCCCTGGCCTGGTACAGTTAGCAGGAGAATCCTGGAAGCAGCTCGGCTGCAGGATGGAGCAAGGTGCGGAGAGGGGCAGCTGAATACACGCTGTCTGCAAGTATGCATTCTCTGCTAATCAGCTGGGCAAGCCAGAGAGAAATGCTTGAAGGGCCAGATGTGGCCTCTGGGGCCTGAGTTTGCCCACCTCTGAGCTAGATTAAAGTTAGCTCCAATCAGGGCCGGCTTTAGGCCGATTTGCCCGATTCCCCCAAATCGTGCCCCGTGCTTAAAAGGGCCCCGCACCCTAAAGCAAGAGGGCCCCACGCTGTAAATCTGGAAGTGTGCTGGTGTGCCAGGTACGCTGCGGGAGGGGGCGGTGGCCCCGGAGGAGTGCGGCGGCATCTGTGCGCCGCAGGAGGGGTGTGTCGACCGCAGGGATTTCCCTGCGCTGCGGGAGGGGGAGTTGGCCCCTAGGTTTGGTGGGAAGGTGGGACTCTGCCCTGTAGCTGGGGATTTAAAGGGGCTGTGACTTTTTTTTTCCTCAACCAAAATTTGTGGTGGTTTTTTTTTTCTTTTTTGGTCAACAAAAAATCCTGGTTGCTGGGGCCCCATCAAAATGATTCGAATTGGGCCCTGCACTTCCTAAAGCCGGCCCTAGCTCAAGTATATCTACACTTGCTGCAGACACCCTTGATTGTAGGGGACATCCTATCCCCTGAGGATGTGTCTACACTTGGAGCTGAGGTATGATTCCTAGCAAAGAGACACTGGTGCTAACTCTCAGTGAGCTAGAGTGCTAAAAACAGAGTGTAGCAACAGCAACACAAGCAACAGGAGGGGCTAGCTGCTTTGACTACATGCCTACAGTCTGGGATGTGTGTGTGCTTGGGGAGGGTAGCCTCTCCACCTGGTTGTACAGCCACAGCTGCAGGCTAACTGGCTTGGTCTCAGCTAGTATGAGTATAGCTCCTCGAGCTGAGCATCACACCCCTGGTTCAGAGTGTAGATGCAGGTTGAGAGGCACAGGGAGTGCAGAGCTGCGCACTCAGAGGGTTTTGCTGCTTTGATGAAATACTTGCTTCATTTTTGTTGCTTCTTTGCCTGACTTTCGGGATGGTTGCATGCAGGGGAGGCTTCAGCAGACAACCAGGTTCCTCCTTTCCTTTTCCATTCCATTTCCTTTTCCATTCCATTTTACACACTCTTTGAGATAAAAGATTACGATAATCAAAATCCAGCTGCTAGCAGCTTCCACAGCAAGTTCCATTCCTTGTGAGGCAGACAGTCTGCACTGGACAGAGTCTAATACCCAGAGACAAAGCTAATCTCTGGCCTCCCCCCAAGCTTAGCTCAGACCCTCTCTGTAGAAAAACCTGGCTGGAGGGGCTACCTGGCCTTGTGCATCAGGCTACCTCAATCTTTGCTGTTTCTAAAAAAATACCAGTGAGAAATAAAGGGCTAAATGGCAGATGAATGTCAACTTATACACTTTCCCTCTCACAACCCACTTAGCGCCCCTTCTTCCAGTCTTGGGACTGCGTGCCCTATAGAGGATACTGCCAGAGCCATGCTCTGCACCAGCCATGCCACTGTACTTTGAGAATCTGACATCTCTACTAGCCATGTCTCCCTGGGGATGGCAAATGGACACAGCTCCTTGTGGGAAGGGGTAGACTCTTCTCTGATTTATGACTTAGGTCTAAGCAGCTGGTGGTGTGGACCTGCAATGGAACCAGCCCTCAGGAGCCTTTTCTGTTCTACACAGATATGCCTAGGATGATAGGAGACATTAATCCGACTATGAGGACCATAGAAAATGGGTCTGATACTGTCTGAAGTAAGGAAACCTTGCCCTGAAATACAAGCCAGCCTGTACGGAAACACAAAGCCTGGACTTTGAGTCTTCACCTTTTCTTTCTTTTCTGGAGCCAGCACCAGATGGTTTCTAACACTAGAGTGGCTGGGAAGGGAGGAGAGTGACTATCTCCTTGCCAAGTGAGTGGTAGCAATAACTTATAAGGCCAACGAGACTCTTTCTCTTTCCTGGGAATCCCTATGATGTATACATAATAGGGCAAATATAGTGCCAGTCTACAAACAAGGAATTGCAGATCAGTCAGCTTGACTTCTGTACCCAGAAAGACAATGGAGCAAAAAATTAAGCAAATAATTTTACAAACCCATTGAAAATAATAAGGTGATAAATAACAGCATGGATGTGTCAAGAACAAATTGTCAAACCAACCTGAGCTTTCTTTGACAAGGTACATGCCTTGTGGGTAGGGGGGAAGCAGTAGATGTAATATATCTTGACTAGTAAGGCTTTTGATTCAGTCTTGCCTGACTTTCTCATAAACAAACTACGGAAATGCAGGAAAAACTTAAAAAGCAACAAATAGTCTAATAGCACCTTAAAGACTAACAAAACATGTAGACGGTGTCATGAGCTTTTGTGTGCACAACCCACTTCTTCAGATTACCAGAGTGTTGGAAGTCCAGATCCAAGAATAAATAAGGCAAAGAGGGAGGGGAGAGAAGGAAAAAAATGGAGGGGAGGAAGAAAAAAGAGACAGTAAGTAGATAAGCTTCAGAGGGATAGCCCAGTTAGTCTGTAACAGGAAAGACATAAAAAACAACAAATAGTCTAGTAGCACCTTAAAGACTAAATAGTTACAAGAGGCTGATAAGAACCATTAGTTTGCACTTGGAAAGAAAGATGACCAACTCCAGATTCTACACAGTCATCAAGAACCATTAGCACCTTCATTGTTTGGTTGGTTGATAATGTGTGAAATACATGGAAATACAATCTAGATGGAGCTACTATAAGGTGGGTGCATAACTTGTTGAAAAACCATTTCCAGAGAGTACTTATAAATCGTTCACCGTCATGCTGGAAGGGCATATCAAGTGGAATCCTGCAGGGATCAGATGTGGGTCCGGTTCTGTTCAATATCTTCATCTATGATTTAGATAATGGCATAGAGAGTACACTTATAAAGTATATGGAGGATACTAAGCTGCATGAGTTTGCAAATGCTTTGGAGCATAGAATTAAAATTCAAAATGATCTGGACAAACTGGAAAAATGATCTGAAGTAAACAGAATGAAACTTGGTAAAGACAAATGCAAAATACTCTGGATAGGAAAAGAACAGTCAGATGCACACAAACAAAATGGGGAATGACTACCCAGGAAGGAGTACTGTGGAAAGCAACCAGGGAGTCATTGTGGACTACAAGCTAAAACTGTTATAAAAAAGTGAACATCACTCTGAGATGTATTAGCTGAAGTGACATAAGTAAGACATGAAAAGTAATTCTTCTGCTCTACTTCTGCTGATTAGGCTTCAACTGGAATACTGTGCCCAGTTGTGGGAGCTACATCTCAGAAATGAGGTGGACAAATTGGAAAAAGATCAGAGAAGAGCAACAAAAATTATTGAAAGTCTAGAAAACATGACCTATGAGGGAAGATTGAAGCAGCTGAGTATTAGTCTTGAAAAAAGAAGTCTCAGCACGTCTACACTAAAAGGGAAGGTCAACTTAAGATACGCAACTCCAGCTACATTAATTATATAGCTGGAGTCGAAATTTAACATCCCTAAATGTCACTTAATTCTTTGACTGTTTTGTTGGGCTTTATAATAGAATAGAATCACAGAATACTAGAACTGGAAGGGACCTCGAGGTCATCGAGTCCAGTCCCCTTCCCTCATGGCAGGACCCACAACCGGCTAGACCCTCCTGGGTAGATGTCTATCTAACCTGCTCTTAAATACCTCCAGAGATGGAGATTCCACAACCTCCCTAGGCAACTTATTCCAGTGTTTCACCACCCTGACAGTTAGGAAGTTTTTCCTAATGTCCAACTTAAACCTCTTTTGCTACAGTTTAAGCCGATTACTTCTTGTCCTATTCTCAGAGGCTAAGGAGGACAATTTTTCTCCCTCCTCCTTGTGACGCCCTTTTAGATACCTAAAGACTGCTATCATGTCCCTTCTCAGTCATCTCCTTTCCAAACTAAACAAGCCCAATTCTTTCAGTCTTCCTTCCTAGGTTGTGTTCTTTAGACCTTTAATCATTCTTGTTGCTCTTCTCTGGATCTTCTCCAATTGCTCCACATCTTTCTTGAAATGTGGTTTCCAGAACTGGACACAATATTCCAATTGAGGCCTAATCAGCACAAAGTAGAGCGGAAGAATAACTTCTCATGTCTTGCTCACAACACACCTGTTAATGCATCCCAGAATCATGTTTGCTTTTTTTGCAACAGCATCACACTGTTGGCTCATATTTAGCTTGTGGTCCATTATGACTCCTAGATTCCTTTCTGCAGTACTCCTTCCTAGACAGTCACTTCCCATTCTGTATGTGTGAAACGGATTGTTCCTTCCGAAGTGGAATATTTTGCATTTGTCCTTATTAAACTTCATCCTATTTTCCTCAGGCCATTTCTCCAGTTTGTCTAGATCATTTTGAATTATGACCCTATCCTCCAAAGCAGTTGTAACCCACGTGGCCCACTCACTAGTCTTGGTTGTGCATCGCTGGTCTAGATAAAAAATAGTCCAGCCACAAGTGCAGGAAACTGGACTAGATGACCTCTTGAGGTCCCTTCTAGGTCTATGATTCTACATGATAGGGAGAGTGAGTTGATATGAGCATTACAGTATTGCCAGCCCCTATCTTCAGCAGTCATGAGTGAGGTCTCAGCTTAAAAACGCTGAGATAGTTAACGATTAATACATGTTGCACTGATTTTCTTCGCCCTCTGATTTCAGAGTTTTCGGGGTGCACTCAAGTCATGTTCTCAAGCCTTTCTCTACAACCACAAAAGCTAGAAAAGTCTTTTTAAAAGGTAAGCCAATTTCCCCTATTTAAGAATTTGGAAGCTGGAACTTTAAGGAAAAGCATCAACTGTCACCAGATGTGATAAATGATGAGAGCTGGCAACATGCACTTGGAAGCTCTATTTGTATGCTCTGTACATTTATTGTACTAAGGGTCTCATCCAGGCACTGGGGCTCTCTCCCAGCGTGATTCAAGCCACATCTCATCCCTATTCACTGCATGTGACAGCCTCACAACCATGGACCATCAGAACATAAGAATGGCCATACTAGGTCAGACCACAAAGGTCCATCTAGTCCAATATCCTGTCTTTCAACAGTGGTCAATGGCAGGTGCCCCAGAGGGAGTGGACAGAACAGCCGAACAGGTAACCATCAAGTGATCCATTCCCTGTCGCCCATTCCCAGCTTCTGACAAACAGAGGCTAGAGACATCATTCCTGCCCATTCTGGCTAATAGCAGTGCCCATTTCCCCTTCCAGAACACAACTAAGCCCTTTCTATTCTTCCATCATAAAGTTTGCTGAGCAGGCTCAATCATCTGTATCAGGCCTGCTTGTTTCTCCACTTCTATCCAGTCTCCTAGATCTTACTGGCTTACCTGTAAGTTCTTCTCTACTGTGTTGCCATGATAACCTCTTTGGCTTTGCACGGTCTCATTGTGACACCATCTGTGATCTCTGCTCTGATCTTTCCTGTCCTGAAGTCACTAGCTCTTCTTCACTGTCCTAGTCCTTCCCTCTGAACTTGGTGTCATCATTAAAGAACCCACTTTCCATGCCAAGATGGGTTCCTTTGCTTTGCTCCTTGGACTGCATTCCCTAGGGTATGTCTACACTGCAAGGCTATTTCAAAATAAGATATTCAGGAATAGTTATTCTGAAATAACATATCTACGCTGAAGGGAAGCCTCAAAATTAGTCTGAGGCAGGCTTTCCTAATGTAGATCTGCTATCTCAGGAGGCACTGGGGAGGAATAACTTAGAATGGCCCTGGTGAAGGGCTATTTCAAAATAGCAGCAGTGGAGTGTGTACACATGCCTTATTTCGAAATAGCTATTTTGGAATAGGAGTTATTCCTCGTGGAATAAGGTTTACAGAAGTTGGAATGAGCCATCCGTTATTTTGGAATTATTTTGAAATAATGGAATGGCTATGGAGATGCTCACATTGTTATTTTGAAATAACGCTAGTTATCTTGACATAATAGTGCAGTATAGACGCACCCCTAGCTGGCAGATACCTCTTCTCTTTTCCTCACTGACTGATCCCGGCTCACCCACCCCACTGACTGATCCTGGCCTCACTTGAGGGATATAAAGTCAGAGCACAGTCCTTTTAGCATGGCCCTCAATGAGCAGGAGCTGGCAGAGGCTGCATATCCCTCAACCATCCCACTGTGCTTCAAAATTCCTACATGCAGCTCTGCCCCAACATCTATTTGCTGCACCAGGCCTTTAAGTCCAAACAGTGGCCAGGCCTCTCAGCTACACTCAGAAAGTTTCTCTGTCTTCCTGCACAGCACTGACTTAGGGGCATGCTCACTGTGTGCCCAGTGTGCACTGTGCTGTGGTTATTCTGAGCTGTCAGAATATGGATAGCCATTCAAGGATGGCAGACTAGTGGTTTGTGTGCTGGGGCTAAGTCACACCAGAAGCCAGCTGGGCTTCTGGCAGGGTCTAGAATTCAGAGGGACACAAGTGGCACAGGTTAATTGTGTGTAAATTTACCTTAGCCTCCTGCCCTCTATCCACTGGGTGATGTCTCTTGAAAGACAACACTAGGAATCAGGGCCTGGGTGTTTAGAAGGTCGAGAGGAAGCACAGAGCCTGAAAACCTGCTTCGAGGAAACTGCTCCACTTCTAATGGTCCCTGTGTCCGTGCTGAAGCATAACATTTGAAAGCCTAGTGCTATGGTTTATTTTCATGATTACCCAGAATGCTCTGGGAGCCATTTCACAATTGTTCACTAGTCTCCATGTTGGGAATAAGCCAAGTGACACAGATGTGTTTTGATGCACTGAGCCCAGTCCCAGCCTCTCATCTGCTCACACAGCTCTGGTAACTCCTCACTGTGACTTTTCTGGAACAATGTTCTGAAGTACAGAAGACTGACAATGAACTGTGTTCATATTGTTTCATAAACCTTTACTGCCCTCTGCTGGGTATTCATCAAACCAAAGACTGCCTCATGTCCATTTTTGCATTGTTTGTATTGTTTTTTGAACTTTGTCTCGTTTTAAGTGATGTTGTGATCTCTTGTTTTGTCATTGAATAACCTGCTGTATTATACAAGATTACTTCCCAAACGTATCTGGCAGCAGCCATTTCCTGGATCGAATGGATGAGAGACTGATTTCAGAACATAGTAATTGCTGCACTGAATCAGACCCTAGTTTCACCTAAGCTCATTCCCTACTTGTAATGGTAGAGGTTGACTTCAACACTAAAGCAAGAACGTTTATATCCCTGTTTAATTTTATTAAATTATATTCTTCCCATCCATATACATGTCCAGCCCCACTGCCAAGTTCCTATGCAAGTGAGTTGCACAGATTGTGTGTTGTACAAAGAAGTATTTCCTTTTATCAGTTTTGAATTTGCTGTCTTTCAGTGTTATCAACTGTTCCCTTGATGTGGTGTTATGGAACAGGAGGACCTGATCTAACATAGAAAACTTAGAACTCTGAAAAATCTGCTTATAGGTGTCCCAGACTGGGCATCTGAAATCAGAAACCTTTGAGTAGCACTAATTGGAAAATTTCTGGCAAAACATTTTTTCACCACAAAATGTTGATTAATCAACATTTAAATACGCCATGCAAATGTGTTGATTTTTAGACTAGAAAAGTTGCCAATGGAACCCTGCATGCCTAATTTCAGCCTATCTGGTGGGCTGACAGGGAATAGAGAACCTGGGAGCTCTGAGTGTTTTGACTATGAAGCTCACAGCTCTTCTGCAGTCCTGCTCTGGAGTCAGGGCTGCCAGGGCCCTGCCTCTGGTGAACTGCTGTGGAACCCAGGGACCTACACTTTCTCAGGGAGGTTAGTGGCCAATCTCCCACCTGACCAGCTCTCTGGGCTGCCCTCCATCCTGGCATGCTGGTATTGGGTGAACATTTCTGAGATTTTTATCTCTTGTTTTGCTATTGAATGAAAAAAAAATTGAAAACCTCAGACTTGTTAATAGAATAGAAAATACTGTATCCATTCAGATCTGCTTTTGACCTTACTTTCTCTGTGCTTTAGCTCTGCATCGGTAAAATGGGGATAGTAATAATCATCTCACTAGAGGGTTGTGAAAATAAATTAATGTTTATGCACCACTCAGATGCTAAATTGGGGAGTACTACAGAAGAGCCCGTGAGGAAATCAATAAATCTATCTTCAGACTCAGAGCAAGGTATTGTAGAAGCTATTTTATGTTTAGCTAGAAGCCATCTTGTATATCAGAAACCATTTCAGCTTTTCTCTCAAGCACGTAGACCAGAGTGAACTTTCTGTCAACCCGTGAGAAGAGGCCTACAGGATGGGTTATTGGTATGTGTTAATTGGGCTGGTTGGGACAGGAGATGTACTCCCTCGTACCTGTCCGCCATCTTGTTGATAAGGCTTTGTTTTTCCAAATTTAATTGAGGATTTCTGTAATTGGATGCCCTGACATCAGACTGTTTGGCTAAGGGTATAAAGATACTAGGATTGATTGTATTAGCAGCCTTACTGGGCCCGGCTTTGCTGGGACCACGTTTGGCTCACTTTGCTTTACTGATCAATAAAGCAATCAGTTGTTAGCCGCCTAAACAGAGAGGAGCGTGTATTTGCTTCGACAGTATGAATAACATGCAGTAAATAAGGTGTAGGGGCACACACTGAACAACAAGATGAACAAATATTGAATAGCTGCCCATTTACTGAGCACCATACCTATGCACAAAATGAGGCAGGGGTTTGGTGAGCAGGGTATGGGCACATGTAATTAAAGACTACCACAATGCAGATGCCCAAGGGTGCCCAACTTTTTAAATGATCTTTAAATATCACTTTTGCTTGTTACATACTGCTCAGCTTTCCCTTTGATATTTATATACCCACTGCTTCTTCCTCCTCCTCCCCCCTTCCTTATTTTTGGTTCTGGACATCCAACACTGGTCATCTAAAGAAGTGGGCTGTGCCCACGAAAGCTCATGATACCATCTACATCAGTGGTAGTCTGCACCCCTTTGGTTCTCAAAATATGTTCTCGTACCCCTTATTAAAAATCGTTGAAATAGGTCAGTTTTAAATCTAAGATATATCATAAAAATCTGGCATGTCTCACACCCCCACAAAGGGCATCTTGCACCCCCAAGGGGTGTGTGCACCCCAGGTTAAGAACCACTGATCTACATGTTTTGTTAGTCTTTAAAGTGCTACCAGACTATTTGTTGTTTTTTAAGTTTATCCTGTACAGACTAACTCGGCTACCCCTCTGAAGCTCTTAAATATCACTGTTATCTTAAATATCACTGTTATGTGTAATGCCATACACTTGTAGCATGTCCCCTCCTATTCATCTCCTAAGGTAAATATCCCAATCTTCTCAAGCTCTTCCTGTGTGTTTTACTAGCTCCTTGATAACTTTCCTTGCTTTCTTTGAACCTGCAATATTCTGCAATAGTCTTTTTGAGATGGGGTGATCAATACTGCACAGGGTATTCTAGACAAGAGGGAACCTGTGATTTATATAATGGTACTGTACTATTTTCTGTATTATATCCAATCCTATTTCCCCAGCTGTGGCAGATGCTCTAACTTACAGCAAATTAGTGGGAGTCCAATGAGCTGTTCTGCATTCCAAAACAAAGTGCTGTGGTCTTGCCCTTCCTGGCCCTCCTAATTTGGCCCCCATACTAAAGGTAACAAGGAGCTGGGAGAGAATAGAGCCATGTATGTCAGACCTATGCTACTCTTGCACCGTGCTAGTTCCATTTTATACAAGTTCTGTCCACATTCCAGAATCCGGGCTTTGTGGCCTGTGACTAGAGTCCCATACAGCCCAGGGGGGAGGAAGGCAGCAGGGCAATGGGGGCTTGATAGTGGAGCCCAGGAGGGAGCAGTGGGAATGATTAAATGCAGAAATGTCTCTGCAGTGAGCGCAGCCACACAGCAAAGGGTTGGCTCTATGTGGGGCCAGGTGTGGCAGCGGTCTGATGTGATGTGGGGCAGGAGCCCGGAGTGATGTGACAGGGCGGTAAACGCTTGGGGGTGACGGTAATGAGGGGGTGGGGGCGCTATGTGCAGGGGTGAGAGGAGGCCCGGGCAGGAGCCAGGACCCGCATGGAGGGGAGCTGGCAGGGGAGGTAATGCCCCATGGCGGGGAGGCAGGAGCCACGAGGGAGGGGAAGGGAAGGCTCATGCGGCTATAAGGGGGCAGGAGTCACACGGGTGGAGGGGCTGCCCCAAGTGGGAGGGATAGAAGCCAGGAGCAAGGGGAGGGGAAGCCCCCTGCGGGGGGGCCACGCAGGCCTGAGGAACACGCGGGTGCAGCCGCTGCCTCCCGCAGAAGGGGTTGGGGGCGGGGCTGACCCGTGTGCGGAGGCGGGGCCATGCTGGGGGCAGCCGACCCAGCAGGGGGCGCTCACGCCCAACAGACTGGCCAAACCAGGAGGCGGGGCCACGCGGTGACGTCGACCGACCAGATGACGCAGCACGCTGGTGGGTGGGGCCGTGTTGACATCGGGAGCCGGCACCTGCAGGGCCGGGCTGAGCCGCCACCATGTACCGGGCCCTGTACAGCTTCCGCTCCGCCGAGCCCAACTCGCTGCCCCTCGCCGCCGGGGAGACCTTCCTGCTGCTGGAGCGCAGCAACCAGCACTGGTGGCTGGTGACCCGCGCGGGCTCCGGCGAGACGGGCTACGCGCCGGCCTCCTACCTGCAGCGGCTGCAGGTCAGAGCCGGGCACGTGGGCTGCGAGGCGGGCTCGGCGCCCCGTCCTAGGGCAAAGCCGGCCCGGGGGGCTGGGCGGGTTGGAATGGGGGATGGGCTGCCGGGGCGAGAAGGAGAGGACAGGTTGGGGGGGCTAGGGGGGGAGAGAGGACAGGCTGGGTTGGGGGGGCTAGGGGGGGAGAGAGGACAGGCTGGGTTGGGGGGGCTAGGGGGGGAGAGAGGACAGGCTGGGTTGGGGGGGCTAGGGGGGGAGAGAGCACAGGCTGGGTTTTGGGGGCCCTCTTCTAAAATGGCTGCAGCCAATCAGTTGGGCGTTTAGGGATGGGCATTATCCTGGCTGTGGCATGCCAGAGGATGAAACGTGGCCTCTTTGTAGGATGAGGCTTAACGCTAATAACAGAGAGACTGTACTACAGAGACTGACTGAAGTTCTGTAGTGCAGTCTTTAGAGGGCATCTATTCTGGGAACCAGCTACTTTTTAGCCTCTTTCCTCAGAAAGTAACAAGTCATGGGGTGCTGTGCTAGTAACACGGTCTATGCACAAGCTTTCTGTCCCACACAGAGGATGTCCAAATTATAGTCATGAAGTTCTTGAATCAGCTGGATCTGTGCAGAGGAGATGCAACCACTCCTGTCTGCAGCTGTAGAGGATAATGAGGTTAAGCCAAGTATGAGGACCACTGCCTGAGAGGTCCACTGTCGTCTTACCATTTGCTGAGGTGACAGTTTGGGTGTTTTGGTTGCCAAGGACCAGGAAACACTGACCTGGTGATGCAAGTTATGCACTAAACTTCTGTAGGTCAGGACCATAGAGAAGAAACATGGAGCTTTACTCCAAGGACATAAGTTATATGTTGGCCCCTACATATAATGGGTTAGAAGACAAGGGAGTTGGGGGTATCGGTATGGAAGAAGTTATATGCTGGTTCTGTATCCTCTGCTCTCATGAGAGTATGAGGGGGAAAAGGAAAAGTTCACATGGCCTGCACTAGTGAGACTAGATGTATAGTTGGTCGACTCCCCGAGGTTGAGTCAGTGGATGATAGGCTATGTGCTGCTTTTAATGTCTGAATTTACCATTAAGTATTGCTTCTATATTAAGCAGTTATTGTCACAATCTGTATGTTAGAGCAAATGTGCAGAGAATTGCTTTGAAAATGGCTATTTGTAGCTTCTGCTGTGTATAAGTGAGAATGTTTAGCAGCAGATCAGTCACACACATTTCACTAACAGTTAGAATAATATGGGGGCTAATAACAGGCCTGTCCCAGCACTGATGTGGGAGAAGCCAGAACAACCAGCTGTAATGATAGTGGCAGTAATTATAGTCAAGTCAGTGACATTAGTAATTATAGAAAATAAGAGGACAGACTCTTCCAACCCTAATAGGAGTCAGAATGATGAGAGCTCATGCAGTAATCACAACAGCAGGGAAAACCCATACATTTTTGTAGGTGCTGTAGAACAAAAACTTGCATTTCACTGGATAACGTGGGATATAGAGATTACGAGAAGTTAATGCATGCAGCAATTTACAAGCATTTCATAGAGTTTAATCACATTCTTATAAGTCTGATGCCTATCTTGAGTTATTACGAATGTACAGGGGAACTGGTCTGGTTTCCAGCTATGACTGTGTTATGAATTTGATGCCTATAGCTTTGACAAGAGCTGGCACCTGGTCTGCCAGTGTGACTCTAAGATTAGACCTTTGTACTTGAGTAAGGATCCTATCCTGCAACTCCTATTCATGACAATAGTCGGACTTCAATTGGATTACAGGCAGTCCCCGGGTTACGTACAAGATAGGGACTGTAGGTTTGTTCTTAAGTTGAATCTGTATGTAAGTCGGAACTGGCGTCCAGATTCAGCCGCTGCTGAAACTGATCAGTTACAACAGCGGCTGAATCTGGACGCCAGTTCTGACTTACATACAGATTCAACTTAAGAACCTCAGGCATCCCCAAGTCAGCTGCTGCTGAAACTGATCAGCAGCTGATTCCAGGAAGCCCGGAGCAGGGGCTTCCTGTAGTCAGCCACTGGTCAGTTTCAGCAGCGGCTGACTTGAGGATGCCTGGGGCAGAGCAGCTGGGGTGCTGCTGGGTTGGTCCAGTAGCGCCGCCGCTCCTCGGCACTACTGGACCAACCCAGCAGCACCCCAGCTGCTCTGCCCCAGGTGTCCTGATTCAGCCGCTGCTGAAACTGATCAGCAGCGGCTGAATCAGGACTCCTGGGGCAGAGCAGCTGGGGTGCTGCCCGGTTGGTCCAGTAGCGCCAAGGAGCGGTGCTGCGGGACCAACCGGCAGCGCCTCACCTGCTCTACCACAGGCCTGGGGCTTTGCTCCACGTCTCCCTGGTCTGCTGGAGAGGGTGGGGGGGAGGCCACTAGCTGCGTTCCTCCCCCGCCCCCCCCCCCAGCAGACCAGGGACACCCGGAGCAAAGCCGCAGCGGCGGCGGGGTGCCGCGCCTCTGAGGCTTTGCTCTGTCAAAGCCTCAGAGGCGCGGGACCCCTCCGCCTCTCCGGCTTTGCTCCAGGTGTCCCTGGTCTGCTGGAGACGGTCCCCAGCAGACCAGGGGCACCTGGAGCAGCTTTTCTCACCCTGGAGGTCAAGGTGGCGGGACCGCTGCGCTCTGGGTGGTCCCGCTGCCTGCGAGCTCCGGGGCGAGAGAGCCCCGTTCGTAAGTGCGGATCCGACATAAGTCGGATCCGCGTAACTCGGGGACTGCCTGTATTCATGTAAGAATCAGGTGCTGAAATATTTCATAGCACTTACAAAGCTGAAGTTGTAATTAAAACAATATATTTTTAAAATAATCTGTGGACTTGAGTGAATGTACTACTTGTGCAATTTTTTTCTCCATTCTCTTGCTTCATCTGCTCATCTAGTAGTGCCATGCCTCCTTTTTGTCCCTCCACAAAGTTTCACTGTGGTTGGTGCAGAAGTCATATTCACTGCAACTCCTGCCTTCTGGAGCAATCTTCCTGTATTTCTTTGCCTCAAGCACTGTAGTTTAAAATCTCATCTGAAAACCTCTCTCTTCCTTTTTGCCCTTCTATTTTGCTTTCACACTGAAGTACTTTCAAGCCACGGGTTGCATTAAAGATGGTTAGAATGGTTATAGAGATAGTATATTAATCACAAATATTAAAATGAATGTGAAAGCAGGGTTATGACATGTTATGAAAATAGATTCTGGTACTTCATATTTATTCTCCTTTAGTTCAAACATGACTTTCCAAACTGCTATTTTAACCTGTTACCAGGAAATACAGAGGTGGCAGAAAAGCTCCATGTTATTTGACAATAAAGGTTCTGGAACCAGAACTTGACTTGTGATCATACGTGCATGAGGCAGATGAGAATTCAAATAACTGCTCTGTAATTATATCAGTGCTTAGTTACATTGACTGCATCTCATTAAGTGATTTCAGAGTGCTTTGAGGTCAGCTTTTCAGTTCTGTCTGGAGTCAAAATTTGCTTTTATTAGTAAACTAAGTAGACCTGATATGGAAAAACCTTTTTGTGACTTAAGCCTTGCTTTAGACAGTTGAATGGACTGATAGCGACAAGAATGCAAACAAGATACACCACCTCTCTATTTAATAAGTTTGATGCTAATTAAACAGAGAAGTAATTAATGTCACTACGAGCACTACAAGAATAATGAAGCTAACAATTAGTGACAGGGTGTACTGAGCAGGCAAAGAGAGCATGTCAGCAATGGACCGTTGCAAACAAGTCAGTAGGATCATTTATAGTGCAGTCAAGTTATTGGTAAGCAGTCCATGTTCCAACAATCACAGTCAAAATAAGTAAACATCTTATTGCTATTGCTTCCCAGAGGAATCTCATAAAAAAGGATATAGGGATGTGAATGGTTAACCAGTTAATCTGTTAACTGATAAGTGTCACTTTTACCAGGTGATGCTTACCAATTACAGTTAACCAGCCTGGCTAGCACAGTGGAGCTAGGGGTGTTCTAGCCTAGCTAGAGTAGCCCCCATCCTCTTGCTCCCATTTAAGTGGTTTACCCACAGGTGGGCAATTGGATTGGGGTATCGCTCCAAGATTTTAAGAGGTCAAGGGCCGCATTTCTGTGGGGGGTATGTGGAGTCTGGGACAGAGGTTGGGTGTAGAAGGGAGCTTGGGGTAGGGAACTGGGGGTGCAGGAAACCGTGTGAGGTCTGAAAGGGAGTTTAGGTGAAGGAGGGGGTTGTGCTGTGGGGTGGGGAGATGGAGTGTGGTGCAGGACCCGGGAGGGGGTTTGAGTGCAGGAGAGGGAGAATTTTAGCCTGGGGGAGGCATGTATGAGGGAGTGCAGGGTCTGGGAAGGAGTTGTGACCTGGAGGAGGTGGGGAGAGGGAGTACAGAGGGTTTGCTTGGTGACCTGCGGCAGGAGAAGATGGTGACTTGGGATATGGGAGGAGACTTTCCTCGCTCCCCTGCCCCTAGGCCAATTAGGGCTTGCGGACGGGGGAGTGCGCAAAGCCTCCTCTGCTCTCTTCTCCCCCCCCCCCCCCCAAGCAGCGCCTGATGCTTCAAAGCACCATGTGCCCCTATACTGAAGGAGGCTTTGCATGCTCCCCCACCCCCAGGCCAGATAGTTCTTGCCCCCCGCCCCCAGCCTTCTTCGCTCTGCCCCTGCCTTGTGAGCAGCGTGGTGCTTCAAAGCGCCGCATGCTCCTAGTAGGGTGGGAGGAGGCTTCGGGGTGGAGGAGCACGCGAAGCGCTGCATGCTGCTCTCAGGGCGGGGGCAGAGCAAAGAAAGCTTCATGCCTGATTGGCCCGCACCTGGCCCACAGAGGCCATTTTGCCCACCCCTGGTGTAAAGGCAGTCCAATTTGTCCAAGGTACATGGTAGAAGGGCATTGCTGGCACATGATAGCACATATATTAGATATGCAAGTGAACAAAGCCTTGCTGGTATAGCTGATGTGGTGAGGTCTTATGATGGGGTAACTAGGGTAGATATGGACAGTTGGTAATGGGGTGGTTGTTGGCATTGGTTTCTGGCTTAGTGTTTCTGTTACGGGGTGTGAAGTTGATGGTGAATATTTGTTTCAGATTGAGGGGCTATGTATTTGGCAAACCATTCCAGCATAAGATGTAGCTTATACTGGAATAAACATGTTCCTGCTGACACAGTTTATACCAGTTCACCAAGACAGATGAGCTATGTGGACAAAAGCATGTTTTTGCCAGTATAAACTGCATGCGTGTCAGGGTGTATACTGGTATAGCTTTTCTGGTTAAAGAAATAAACCCCTCTTCTAACCAGCATAGATTTGTTGGTATAAATTTTAAGTGTAGAACAAGCTTGGGGGAAAGAACATGGGCCGCCTCCTACTTTTTGCCTTAGAGCAAGCACAGAATTTGAAGCAAAAGTAATTGCTTGCTTGAATTTAGACTTTGTATGAAGTCTTGGCTGAGCACTAAACTGCAAATAGAGATGTGCTGGCAGACTCTGAAATAGCAATATTTGCAAGCAAAACTAACAAACTAGAAAGCTAACAGGTGCTGCTGATCAAACAAGTGAGAATCTACACCTGACACTGAGCTGTCCAGTAATGGCACAAAATAATTGCCTTGAGTTACTGACATAGCAGAGACAAGTGCTGCTAATAGCTAATGCCAGGCAGATGCTGTTGTAGTGAAATCATCAACACAAAAGCTTGGTATTTTCTGATTAAATGGGAAGGAGCCAATTGGCAGAAGGTTTAGTTTTTCATCACAAACGACATGAGTGACACTGAAGTGGTTTCTGAATGGCAGAAGAATATGGAGATTAAATTGGAGTCTGGCTTTTCAGTCCGAGACAGTCATTCATTACAGAAGATGAGCCTTTTGAAGTTTTTTACGAAGTAGTAAAAATTTCAATTTAAAAGCTTCCTCTGGAGCAGGGTTTTTATTCTCTGTGTCACGGAGGAGAGTGGCTGGCTGGTGAAAGAGGAGAAAGATGAGTGTAACGAATAACAAGGATCCTTTCACTGGGTTAAATAGCCCATATGTTACTATCCTAATGCTAAGATGTGTGATTACTTAATGGGAATCTGGAACTGTTCCAAGTTCCGGCTTCCAGCCTATGAAGACCTGAATTGTACCACCACAACAGTAGAAGCTGCTTACTTGCCATCAGTGAGGTCGATGCAGTTGACGACAAGGCCAGAAAAGGCCACTTGGTACATAGAATCTGACCCGCTACGGTTTGCAAGGCTGACTGTAAGAGAATAGTTGCTTTAGCTGTCTTATTAATACTTGCCTAGCCTTGGTGGCCAGAGATTCAAGCATGAAGTTTCAAACACCTAGGTTCCTGGGGATAAGTTTGAATCTTGGCAGGGCCACCTGAGCCCTTATATATTCCATGCAGTTTATAGATTACTGGGCTTAAAGAGAGACTTTAAAGGGTAGGATTTTTGTCTGCTCTGTGTAGACTTTAATGATCTCTCCTGATGATTTTTTTCATAAGTTAGGGTTTGCCTTTCTGTTCTTAGCTAATTTTTTCCCTCCTGTATCTCACTATTGTGCATTGTTACTGTGTGCTAGATGATTACTGCCTGCCACCCCAGAGCTGACTGCATGTAAAAAATACTATTTTGTATACACTGAAAAGCATTTTAGCAACCAGAGAGACTAAATACGTGTGAAATATTATCTAATCTTTCCTGATATCACTGCAGTCAGGGAGCTTCCACTATCCAACTACTGACTCTAAAAACGTTTCTCTTAATATGTAACCTGAATTCTTTAGTTACTGGCTGTTCCTTTTTGTTCTGTTGTTTTCTGAAACGGAATAATTCCTCTCCTTCTTGTGAAGGTTACTATGAGGGTTCTTATGTGTGGTGAAGAACAGAAGGTTCCAGTAAGATACGAACTACTGATGACACTTGGTTAAGAGGACTAGTGTTGCAATCTCTGAGTCCTGTATCCTCGTGGCTCTTTTGTGACAGTCAGTCTCTCATGGGGTTTCCCATGTTGCTGGCTAAGTATGTGACTGAAATGACAAGACTGTTATAGGGAGGGGCTACTGTTTTTCCTCTAGAGCGGTGGTGACCCTGAGATATCTGTGATAGTTAGGCAGGCAGCAAACTAGTCCATGATATCAAAAAGGATGAGAGATCTTGCTGTAGAGGTATCTGGTATTGGCCCCAAGCTAGTGTCCAGATTCTGGATCTGATTGACCACTAGGATCTGCTACTTCAGGTCATACTCTCCAGGCAGGCATTATCTCATGAATACCCTTGAAATAATAGACTTGTTGCTGTAGATTTGCAGTGACTGCATTAGTGGACGGTGTATCAGTTAATTGGATTAATGGGTAAATCTTGTCTTATCGAATTATCAACTAGTTGACTACTTGCATTCTCCCCCCCCTTGCTGTCTCTATATCAGAGGCAGCAAGGTGCAGGGAAGCAGGAGCTGGTGCTGGGTGGAATGCACTTAAGTCAGTTTCTTCCCCCCCCACCTCCAGCACCAACTCCATGATGCTACCTGTCCCTCCACATTGCTGCCTCTGTCTGAAGCAGCAGTGTCGGGGAGGGAGGCCCAGGGGAGGCTGCTCCCCGTGGGGTCCGAGCTCCCCGCGGACAGAAGCTTCAGCAGATCCCCCACAAACAGGGACTGCTGCTGGAGCAACTTGCAGCGGATAGAGGCTGCTTTGCAGCAGCCTCCCCCACCCCCTTTTCTCCAGCAGCCTCTGTCTGCGGGGAGCTCGGACCCCTGTGGACAGGGCCTGCTGCCACCCTGCGTTGCTGCCTCTGTACCACAGGGCAATAGGCAGTTGGTCCACGAAGAGAGCTAGTTTTTAAATTGGCTCCCCTCATGGACCAGTTCCCGCCTGGCATCCCACACTGATACAAAGGCAGCCGTGTGGCGCGGCAGGGGGCTCCTCGGGAGTGGGACCAGGTTGCACTGTCTACCATCCCCATCCCCAGAGACTGTAGAATAGTTGAATAACCACTAAGAATTCATGCTGTTAGTTGACTGTTCTGTTACCTGCTGTCAAACATCCCTAGCTTAAGTAACCATGTACCTGCTGAAAATTTCAGTGGGGCGCAAGCGGTTCCTGTCTGCCCCCCCTTTCCCCACACTGCTGCCTCTGATACAGGTGGCTCCTTGGGGACTGGTTTGCACGGAGAACCGGCTTTTAAGCTGGTTCCCTGCACTTACTTGGAGGCTGCTTGTCACTGTGAATGTGTACATGGCTACACTTTCACATCCTATCCATGACTAGGGCTCTTAGATACTGATGTTATAGGTGTGGTAATAAAGTGATGGGCCTAGATGGGAAATAAAAGGGATCTAAAGCACTGACTGTGCAGAGATAGACTTAGTTTTTCCTTTAGCTTTGGGAGACCCTGTTTACCAGAGAGGTGATCTTAATTCGTTCTCTTTTCAATGTAAATACATGCCCTTTTGTTGTTCTGGGACTTTTGTTTTTTCCTTGTAAAAAGGAGTGAACTTGTGGAAAAATGACCATTGTGATACCATGGCTGTCTAGGAAGGAGCATGGCGGAAAGGGATCTAGAGGTCATAGTGGACCACAAGTTGAATATGAGTCAACAGTGTGATGCTGTTGCAAAAAAAGCAAATATGATTCTAGGTTGTATCAACAGGTGTGTTGTAAGCAAAACTCGTGAAGTCATTCTGCCGCTCTACTCTGCACTAGTTAGGCCTCAGCTGGAGTACTGTGTCCAGTTCTGGGCACCACATTTCAAGAAAGATGTGGAGAAATTGGAAAGAGTACAGAGAAGAGTGACAAGAATGATGAAAGGTTTAGAGAACATGACCTATGAAGCCAGGCTTCATGAACTGGGCTTGTTTAGTTTGGAAAAAAGAAGATTAAGGGGGGGACATGATAGCGGTTTTCAAATATCTAAAAGGGTGTCACAAGGAGGAAGGAGAAAATTTGTTCCTCTTGGTTTCTAGGGACAGGACAAGGAGTAATGGGCTTAAAGTGCAGCAGGGGAGGTTTAGATTGGACATTAGGAAAAAATTCCTGTCAGGGTGGTCAAATATTGGAATAAATTGCCAAGGGAGGTGGTGGAATCTCCCTCTCTTGAGATATTTAAGAACAGGTTAGATAGACATCTGTGAGGGATGGTGTAGACGGAGCTTGGTCCTGCCTTGAGGGCGGGGGGCTGGACTCGATGACCTCTCGAGGTCCCTTCCAGTCCTATGATTCTATGATTCTATGATTGTGAATAATCAACCTTCCTCTTTCTCAGGACAAAAGTTCCTGGCAGAGAGAGAGAGACGGTTCCACGTTACATGGCTTCCTCCTGTAAGAAGGGACTAGTCACTCAACTTTCTGTTAAGCTAATTATTAGAGAAGGCAAGGTTAGCGCCTCAAGATTGGAGAAGGGCTTCCTGTTTGCAGCTGCTATGCCTCACTTTGATCTCAGTGCCTTAATCAGAGCCTCTGAGGCCCAACTTGGCTTTCACATAATTTATGAAATATTTTACTCAGGACTTAAAATAGAGAAGCTTCTCTCTTTTCCCAGTGCTGTGCAGTTTGAAATAGCTGTCTTTTTCTGATCTTCGACCATATGCTTAAACTTCAGTTTTGCTTTGCCTGTGTGGCTCAGTTTATACGCTGCCCCAATCCCTAATTTATTATTAAAAACAAGTGATTAATACCACATTGGGTACGGTGAGGAGATAATGTCAGTCTTGCAAAACACTGGCCTCCTTTTGCTGGACCAGCATTTATCAAAAATAAGTGGCAGTTTGATGTGGAGATAGTTCCCACTTTAGAAAGAAACATTTGTCCTGAAACAAATGAGCTGCTGCATGGCTATATTAAGGGAATAAAAAATAGCATGGAAAATATTACACTACAGTTGTCAAAATCATTTGAGCCCTCCCTAATTTGTATACTGCATTTGGTTCGTGTTTCCCTATCTTTAAAAGCAGGAATATAGGTGGTCTAGAGACCAACCAAAGTAAGATAGTGAGTAGGACAGTGTTTGTGTGGGAAGGGTGGTGAAACAATATGGACTGCCTAATTTGGAAAGGCAGATCAAGAGAACTAAAATGTTTAAGGAGTGTCTTGGGCTGCTATTTACCCTGTCCTTTTATATCTGAGTACACAGGAACATGATTAATTTAAAATACTACTTCATGCAGTCCATGTGTGAGCAATCTGTAAAATTCGTTCTTGGAGCAGAGTATTGAGAATGGTATTTTAGTGATGTTTAGACAAGGACTAGCTATTTATTTATACACCTAGGAATAACAGTGTTAGCTATATGACCCAGGTTGCTTTAGGGTGTAAACTTGAGGTAATTCTTGAAACTCCCCATTGTTTTATTAATTTGTATTGCGGGATTGGAACTCCATTCATGGGGGCTAGGTGCAGGTAATTTTTGGTGGTGCCCAGAACCACTCCAAGCAAAGCCATCCCATCCATAGGATGGACTGGGGCAACTGCCTGCTTTGTGGAGTCCTGTGCTTTAGGGAGACGTGGAGTCCATGGCAACCTGGGGGTCGAGCCGGGGGCCTGGCTCTGGCAACAGCAAGCAACCTTGCACAAGCCTGTTCCTCTCCACTCTGCCCATACCCATTCCACCCTTCCCTGCCCCCATTCCATTCCTCTTCCCCCTCCCCCTCGGCCCTGCCTTGCCTCATTATGGCTCTGAAAGTATAAGCCCCAGCATTGGTGGGGTTGGGCCCACGTTCCTGAATATTGGTGGAACACATGCACTATGGGTTTATATAAATCGTTGCCTGTGACCCCATTGCTCTGGGTGAGTTACAAAAGCAAAATAAGGCAGTTCCTGTCCCATAAAGCTTATTTTCTAAATCAGTGAATTTCATTCATTTGGATGTGCAGATCTGTTAAAACGTTTTCAATGGAGGCGTGGATGCCTCTGCAAATTCAACCACCCGTCTGCGAGCCCTTACCATAGAAGACTTAGACTGAAAACTGACTGAACAGAATTCAGTGATAAATATTGCACATGCTTGGCATGATATTTTAAGGCGGCATGAAATAGGGCACTGAACTGAGAGCTTTTAAGATAATGACAACACGTCCAGCTTTTGACCTGTAGGGTGGGGAATTCACTTGGGATATGATAGCTTACATGCCCAGGCTCATCAGTGAACTTTCACAGTTACACGCAAGGCCCCCTTGTCCCATGCTGTTGCCTCTGTATCAGGCAGCAGAGCAGGGGGAAAACAGGTGAGAGTTGGTGCTCGTGGGAAGCTGGCTTTTAAACAGGCTCCCTGCAAGCACCAGCTCCTGGGGAGCTACTTGCCCCCCTGCATTGCTGCCTCTCTATTAGTGGCATCAGCATGGTGGTAGAGGAGCAGGAGGGTTACTGGCTTCCATGAAGCTACTTGCCTCCCCATGCTGCCCGTGTGGGTGGGTTGGGGAAGAGCAGGCAGCTGGTGGGAGCTGCCTCCCCTTGCATGTCAACATGTAACCACTGAACATTTCAGTGGCTACACATTTACAGAAAAATATTTTAACATCCCCAGTATTCACATCCTTTTGATTACTCAGAAAAACAAAATGCTTTTCTGTGCTCCGAAACTTTATTTGTATAGTCACCTTTCATGGACCCCTTAAACATAGTGTGCGGGTCACCTGTGATCTATGAACCACAGGTTGAAAACCACTGATCTAAACAGTGAAGTATGTCAGATGGCTGAGCTAATTAAGGAGGAGGTGGCAGACGAGAGTGACAGCAATAAGAGCTCGAAGTTACGAAGTGCTCAGTGTTGCACAGTTGACCAGAAGCTCTGTAAGGCTTTTACTCTTTCAGATGCAGCAAGTACTGGTCGCTTCCTGCGGTCATGGAGCGAGAGCAGTTGTGGCAAAGTTCTGCCTAATAAAGGCTCTCTGCAACAACTGTGTGTCATTCTGGTCCTCTGCTGTGACTTTTCACAATGAGTTCAGTGAGTACAGTGTATCACCCTATGTAACTAGAGTGTTCCCTTGTAAGAACAACAACTCATTCTTCAACAGTGCCGATAAATGTACATAAGTGCAATCTGTATTGTAAATCTCTTACACTTCTGTAGAACTTGAATAATTTTTTCTATCTTCTGATATGGTGGAGGTTCTAATGGAGGAGAGAGCCTAATCAGGGCATTGACCCATCGGGATCCTGAAAAAGCATTTAGGCTAAGAATACATTTTTATTTTGGGGAATAAGCAGCTGATAGTGATTTACAGCTGGCTCTGCAATTTTAAGTCCTCTCAATAAACTGAAATAAACCAGCATTTCTTCAGGCTGTCAGGATAGCGGAGATGATATTGTGTAGGGCTGCTGATGCTTTGAGATGAAATTTTATTTGCAAGTAAATTACTCAGTCAAGGGAATTATAACCCTTTGTAATTGCTGCAGCTAAAGACTTAATGTTTTAACATGAATATTTCAGTTTGGAATGATGATGAAAGTAGAAATACACTATTGATCTTTAGCTTTTTTGTTTGTTTGACTGCTGTGAGAGGTTCTCCTCACTTATGGCATATTGATTAAAAATAACTAAGCTTTTTTGAATCCAGTGAAACTTGTTTCTGTGCTGTGGGTTGCTGTATATGATCTATGTTCGTGGCCCACAAGACATACCCATTACTCCTGAACAAGAGGCATTTATGAACATGCTTAGTAAATGTGTACAGTGGTCATAAATGGGTGGCAGGAGGGACCATCAGAAGTCTCAAAGTGATAGCCTAAACATGGAGATTTTACATTGAAACCAGTTAAAGCAGTGACTGTCAACCTTTTCGGACTACTGTACCCCTTTAAAGGATCTTGTTTGTCTTGCATATCTCAAGTGCCATCTCCCTTAAAAACAACTTGCTTACAAAATCAGGTATAGAAATATAAACGTGTCACAGCACACGAACATTCTCTCCACCTCAGCCCTCTTCCACGTACTGAACCCATTTTTGGCTCCACCTATGAGGGCTTGTTGGCCCTAGGCGCTTGAGGGGAGCAAGGTGAATGTCTCCTCCTCCCCCCCCCCCCCCCCCCCCCCCGCCACCTTGCTTCTCTGTTGGCGGCCAGGTCCATGAGGGTGGACTGTTCGTTGGTTTGTTTTTTGCACTTCTAACTTGTATGTCTCCCACAACTGACTTTTTTCTCTGGGTCAGTGATCCCCAGCATGAAGTTCTCCACCCTTATTTTACATGTTATGCTTCCACCTCCCTTTCACTGTACACAGCTTGGGTTCTAATGTCTGTACCCAAGAGAGAAGAGCTATCGTGCTGCTTCTGCTCCCTCACTCTCTCCTCCCTTCCTTCCTCCCAGCCTTTTATATAGCCTTTTATATAGCTATATTAGGGGCAGGCTTTCTGTTGCCAGCTCCATTTTACTTCCTTTAATGACAGCTGGTGTGACAGAGGCCTGAGTCAGCAGTTCTTGCCCAGCACTTGTCACATACCTTAGGGAAGTGGTCCCCAACCTTTTTACACCCAAGATCACTTTTTAAATGACAGAACAAGCCAAGATCTTCCTTCCCCCAAGACCCTGCCCCTTCCATGAAGCCCCACTCGCCCTCTCTATTCTCCTCCTCTCCATCACTCCTCCTCTTCATTACTGGCTATCCCCAATCCATATACTGCTGCTTTTTTTTCCAATTCTTCTGTAGGAAGAGGTTTTTCCAACATTTTGCCTATCTAGACAGGACCAAATGTCAGGAAAAACCCCTTCTTTTGGAAGCCCCCTTATTCCTCATGGAAAGAGAAATATAGGGGTTACCAAAAGAGCATGTTTTGCTTTTTTTTTTTTTTTTTTTTTTTTTTTTTTTAGTGGAAGAGCAAACAAACACATTCCTGGATGCAAAAGAGTTTTTCTGGGATATCTCTGGAATCCTGAAACTCCCGCAGCCTAGCCATACACTTGCTGGGTTGAGACAGGATGTGTAGGCTCTGGGGTGGGAATGGAGGGATTTGGATGTGGGAAGGGGTGAGGTGTGCAAGCTCTGGGAGGAAATCTGGATGCAGGAGGAGGTGGAGAAAGGGATGCTGGCTCAGGAAGGGGGCTCCAGGTCAGGCAGTGGTGGGGTCAGATGGAGGGTTGGGGTACTAAGCAAGCCACAGACTTCTGGATGTGAGGGTTCAGGAATTTTGTTGGTGTATGTGAGGGGCTCAGGGCAGGGGGTTCCAGTGTATGATAGGCTCAGATCTAGGGTTGGGTGGACAGTGCAGGAGTGTTATGATGCTGTGGCCAGATGGGGGCTTAGCCCCAATTGGGCGTTTGTTGACCAGGTCTCATTTGTAAATAAAATACTATGTCAAACACAAAAAGTTTCTGCATTGTCTTTATTTATGAGAAGGGCAGGGAACCTGTTTTGAGTCAGGGGTCACTACCCCACAGAAAAGTCAGTTGGGGCCACACAAGTGAGATGCAAAAAAAAAAAACCCTCCTCCAAAACCCCCCCAAGCCTCACTAATGTAGCCCCAACTGTGCTGGTGGGAGCAGGGGTCATAGTGCAGGGGAAGGGTGCTAGTGGGTGCTGGGGCAGGGGACGGGGTGCCAGTGGGGGCAGAGAGTCCCCTGCACCCACCTCCTCCCAGGACTCCTTCGCCCCCCACCCCCACAGAGGAGGGAAGCCCTGTCACATGCCTCCTCCGGGTCCAGCGCGTGCCTCTCAAGGAGCAGGGAAGCCCCTGTCACTCGCCCCTTCTGGGCCTGACTCCCCCCTCTTGCGGAGAAGGGAAGCCCGTGCCCTCTCTGGGGCCGACCCCCGCGTCCCCCACGGAAGAAGAAGTCCTGTCACATGTCTCCTCTGGGGCTGGCGGGTGTCTCCCACAGAGCAGGGAAGCCACTGGCGCGCGCCCCCTCTGGGCTTGATTCCCCTCCTCCCACCACACACAGAACAGGGAAACCTGCACTCCCTCCAGAGGAAGAAGTCCCGTTGCGTACCTCCTCCAGGGCTGCATGAGCCTCCCACAGTACAGGGAAACCCCCATCGTATGCCCCCTCCAGGCCCGATTTCTCCTTCCCGAAGAGAAGGGAAGTCCCAGCGTGCGCCTCTGGGGATTCTCCTGGTAAGTTCCTGGCACGCTGCAGACCTGGGGCAAGGAAGCAGCCAGTGCATTTCTGGAACCCCTGGAAGTGACGCACAGCAGCAGGACTTCCATCTACCCCGCTGGAAGCTGCCACTACCTCCATTGTTGCTGGAGGTAGGTAGTGGGGCTTCTTGGGGGTGGGAGAAAATGGGGGGCCCGGAACGCCTCGCGATCAACTGGTTGAGGCCTTGTAATCAGCCAGTCGATTGCGATTGACAGGTTGGTGACCACGGCCTTAGGGGCAAGAGAGATGAATACTTACACTTTCCCTCTACCTAGTGGGCAAGGAGAGCTAATAACGGATGAAGCCTGAGTTGTTTAATGCTTGTTTTGCTTCAGTCTAAATTTAGATTAACTACTTGAATAGTCGATGGTATTTCTATTGACTATTCAATTAGTTGATAAGTGCGCCTCTGCCTTTGAACTGTGGCAAGAGGTACATTTCAAAAAAGCCCCCACGGGGGACGGGGAGGCAGCGGGAGTCCCCCACTGGCCCTGCGCTCCCTGCAGGGCTTCTGCTTTTGAAATGTACAGGCGCTCTTCTGGAAACTGATTCAGTCTCCACTCCTGTCATTTCCTGCTGTGCCTCTACCTGCTCTGCCCTGCCTCCCGTGGAGATAGGCTCCCCCCTTGCTGCCTTTCTCTGATAGAAGCAGCAAGGGCAGGAAGCGACTATCAGATAGTCGGCTAGTTGCTTATATCCCTACTTCAGTCTCCGCTAAAAACATTAATGGTGAATAGATAGTCAACACAACAAGAGGGAAAGAATATTTAGATGCTTTAGATGTATTCGGATTCACAGGCTTGATGAAATTCTTCATAGGCTACCTAAGGAATTATCTAAAACAGTCTTGGAACCATTAGCAAAATCTCTTTGAGAACTTATGGGAGATGAGTGAGCTTCCAGAGGCCTGGAGAAGGGTAAATGTAGTAAAGAGAGAACTGATATTTAATATCCCTAAAATGTAGTACCTGTCTTTAAAAAGCAGGTCAGTGAGGACCCAGAGGATTATAGACCAGTCAGCTTATCTTTGATACCTTAAAGATACTAAACAAATTATTAAACAATGTTGAGGATAATAGGCTTATAAGGAATTGATAGAATGGATTTGTCAAGAGCAAATCATGTGAAACCAACTTAATTACTGACATAGTGTTGTGGGGAGAGGTGGAGCAGTAGACATGACTTATCTTGATTTTTTTGGTAAGGTTTTAGCCAGTCTAACAAGCAAACTAGGGAAATGTGGTCCAGGTGAAATTACTATAAAATGTATGTACAACTGGTTGAAAGACCATACTCAAAGCATAGTGATCAATGGTGCACTGTCAAAGTGGGAAGGCATAGCTAATAGCATACCACAAGGGTAATTCTTGGGTCTGCTGTTCTCATTAATGACTTGAGCAATGTTCCCTCTAATTTTTTCCATCCGTGTGTGGAATAAATTTTGTGTGTACTGAGGCAGGTGCAGGCATTCAATACCAATAGAAATCCATGGTGCTTGCTGTGGGCAGTTAGTCAATCAGTTGGGTAGCACCTGAAGATTTGTGGGTGGCCACCTACATGCTCCACTTACAGGTACCAATGGACTTTGATAATGGAAAATCCACATAATCCTTGATAAAATTAATCACCCTCACTGCTAAAACTATGTCTTTTTCTAGTCTCAATCTGTCTAGTTTCAACTTCCAACCTTTGGGTCTTAGCATACCTTTCTCTGCTACACTAAAGAACTCATCAGCAAATTTCTCTTCTCCATGTCGATATTTAAAATCTGATCAAGTCATGACCTTAACCTTCTTTATTTGGATCAATAGATTGAGTTTCTTGAGCCTATTACTAAAGGCATGTTTTCCAATCCTTTAATCACTCATGTCTTTGTCATATATATTGGGATGATTGATTAGTTTGAGTGAGAAGTGGTTGTGTGGCAGCGTTAGTGGTTCTCTACAGGACCCTCTGCAATAAGGTGATGGAGTAACAGCTTGGAGTTAGAAAGGAGTTCATTGGGAAGGGAGGAAGATATGCACACTTTCTTCTGTTTGCAGCTGACTGATAAGGCACAGTGTAAGCTAATCAAGACTAGTCCCAGATACCGCATCTTAGTCCATTGCTAATCTTAGGACAATCCTTGCATAATACAGGTATATTTGTGTGCCCGTGGGGGGGGGAATCAAATCCCAGAATATCAAGTAAGCTTTGTCTGATGCTGAAATTTGGAAAACGCATGAATCTGCTTCTGTTCCAAGAAACAACCTTGCCTTTCTCTTCCCTTCCCTGTATAGCTAAGAATATAAACAGAATTTTTAATAACATCTTGGCTTATTCCCCGATGAAGGATTTTAACTTTATGCTATTCCAAGACAAGATTATGTATTCAGTAACTGAGCTATTGGTCTGGGCAGTGGTAAAAGGATCAATTCCACAAGGGGTATTATTAGAAAAAGAAATACAAATAGCCTTAACACAGAACCATCACACTGTAGTCTGCAAGAAAATTAAACTTGAGACAAGGTTCTATATAAGCAATGTCATATCCCAAATTTTGAGTGTCAGATTCTAGTGGAGTTACACGTGCAAAGGTTTTAAACTCAATGCACACGCTCTATAGTTGTTCCAAACAGGGTGTGGGGGAGGTGCTTATTCTGAAACCTTTTTTGTCAGTAGACATTCCCGTTGTGTAATGTTTTACACTACAAGATGCATTCTGAATGCAGACTTCTTACTGTTGCCAAGGGCCAAGTGTGTCCACTTCCAGCTTGGCACTCAACTGGTACTCCGGCTGTAACAGATCTTCCCCAGATCAGTGTATTTCACTGTTTTATGTCTGATCTATTATTTATAGTAGTGTTTGTTGCAAAGTGCCTTGTCAATTCAAAGGGATAGGAATGCCCTTTTCAGTCTAGTTTAATTGCTATGAGAAGAGTACCTTTCTCCATGACAGGGGTAGCTGAAGCAAAATGCAGGACTATGTAGCACTTTAAAGACTAACAAGATGGTTTATTAGATGATGAGCTTTCGTGGGCCAGGCTCACTTCCTCAGATCAAATAGTGGAAGAAAATAGTCACAACCATATATACCAAAGGATACAATTAAAAAAAAATGAACACATATGAAAAGGACAAATCAGTGTATTAAATGTCTTGCTATGTTCTGTGCCTGCAATGACTCTGCTTTGAACAAATGCAGTAAACATGCTGTATAGCATGAAGGGAGGAAACTGATCTAACAAGGGTGGGTGACAGACTGCAATTCTTCTTGTTGTGTGTTGGATTTGGGATTATTTGTTAAATGTATGCATGTGGATTGCTTTGTCATCTTCTTCAGGAGTCAATGAGAATTAACTTCTAAAGGGGAAGGAGTAGCCACTTTCAAGTCTTGGCAAGTGGATGAAGATTACAGTTGTGTAATTGAGCAAAGTAGGAAGAATTGTGCAAGTAAATGCATCTTTCCCAAGAGTTTATATTGATGGGATTGAAGGAGCAGCAGAGATATAATGAGAAAGATGAGTCTGGCATGTTTCCCAGTCCCTCCCCTAAACTTGATAATCAATACAGAAATCCCCATTTGAACCCTTTGCTAAGATGTTGTCCAGTTTCACTTTCACAAACTTTTGAATTAAGTGTAATCTGAAAACCTCAATGCATTTTACAAATACTAATATGGTAAGCCTCACACCTACGCTTATAACACTAGGTAAATTTTATTCTCATTTTACAAGTGGGGAAACTGGGGCAGAGAAGTGACAGTTTGGTGATTTACCAAAGGTTCCCCTGGAAGTTAGTGTTGGGGCGGGGATTGGAACTTGGGTTCCTGACTCCCAGCCCTGTAATCATCATGTCACATAGAGGCAATATGAAACTTGGTGCAAAAGCTCAGTTCCCTTTTCCATCTATTCTCTTCCCATATAGGACTGGAGATGAATTCATTCTTTTTTGGCTGTGAGCGGGACTTTCTACATCATTGTTGACCCATAAATTGGGGGAGATACAAATATCTGACCTAAATTTGCAGTCTACATAATCTCAGTTATCAGTAGAAGTGAGAATCCTAGATAAAGCTCATGAAAATATTTTATGTTTGTCTTGAGGACTGCTGGGATTCTTCTGAAATAGGGTCCTGATCTGTGTGGTCTGCAGGGATGTAAAATCCTGGTTTAAAAAGTTAACTGGTTAAATGTTAAGTTTAACTAGTTAACTGGGATCCCACAGGTGGAGGTCTACTCCAGCCTGGCAGGGTTCTGCTTCAGTGATGTGGGTAGGGGGGCTGCTCTTGCACAGCTGGGCTGGCCATGACGTATATAGAAATCTTTGGTCAATGTAAAGCGTTAACTGGCTAACCAGTAAGTCTCACCCTTAATGGATGAGGTTTATTAGTTCTGATTAATCAGTAGGGGCCAGAAGCAGCTCCCTGCCTGTCCTCCTATCCCCTTTTAAACTGCATTTTTACATCCTTAACCACTTACCCACGAAGCGTTAACTGGCACATCTGTCTGGGCTGGATCAGCTTCCCTGCCTGCCGCACAACCAGCTCGGCCAGGCTGTTGGTTAACTGCTTACTTACCAGGTAATCAGTTAACCTTTTGCATTCCTAATGGATTGACCAAGATTTCTATATATGGCTGTGAACAGCTTCCTTATGCACCCTTTTGGTCTCCTAGGGGAAAAGTCTTTGTGGGACTACAAAGCTGGACAGTGCCATCTTGGTGAATAGGACTTTGCAGGAACTCCTATAAATCTGAACATCTTGAAATTTGTGTTTGTAGCTGTAGACCTCTGTCTCAGAATCTTATGTGGGATCAAAATACCATGAGATCTGGTCTGCTCACAATGCTTCTAGACTTCAAATGCTAAAATTCAGAGAAACTGGATCTTTTAGTGTTTTGACGCCCATAAGTGGCTTCTTGAGGCAGTCTGAGGGGATGTGAACCAAATTCTACTCCTTGCATGCATTGCGTTGCTTAATTGCTCTGTCAGTGGATAGCCAGCCTGAGCAACTGGTGCAACCTTCTTTCCCCCTGCAGTACAAAATTGTCAACTATGCAGTTTTTCAATTTAGAACTGAGTTTGATCAGTGCTCAAGCCCACCTTCTCTTTGGATGGAAATGACTTCTGATGTTGCAGAGCTAGCCCCATGGGAGGAATCAAAACCATGTTCCTTTTCAGCAAGTTCAGGAGTAGGGGGAACTCTGAAATGCCAGATGTGCGTTGAAAGTATTCCTGTGTGTGTTAATTGAGATCTGGTGAGTGAGACCAGCTTCCTCAGAGATTGATGAAGATGAATGCAGTTTTTTCTCAATTTTTTTTATATTATTTTGCTCAGTCTTTGGACTGTTTTGACTTTGACCACTATGTACCCTGATTGTTTGACCATTCTTATAATGGCAGAAGCATCAGATTCAAAAGTAACACAATTTCACTTCTGCTGTTGCTGTATCTTGAATAAATACAAACTTTCTCTTTTATGGAAGAGACCTGCCAAACCACATTTTCCCTGATTTATTTCACACAGCAAAACCTTTGTTACAAAATGGTGTGAGACTTGTCATGTGGGAGGAATAGAAATGAGACTGAAAACATGATTCATTAGCTACTGCATCTATTTCTCTGTGTTTCCCTCTGCCCTCTCCTCCCCATGGTAGCATGCAATAGTATTCTGAGCAAAGAGCCATTAGTTGCTACATGAGAAAGCTAGTTGCCCTGAATCCAAGGTTTATTAACTTGCAGCAGTGATGAGGGTTAGGTGCATCTTAATTTTGTATTCACTTCGTGCTGTATGTGGTAACTGGGTCACTTTTTCTTGTAAAAGAACAAAATACTAGATTGTGACCTTAAGAACCCCACAGTACAAACCATTATGTGCACTCCTGACACAATTACTCTACCTAACACACTACTGTCATAGTATGCATCTGTAAGAAGTGTCATGTGTAGTATCAAATTAAAGCTCATGATATGGCAGTCACTGATACTGTGTGATTCATGTGTGGATGGTGTATAAAGAAGTGTGTGTGTGTGTGTGTGTGTGTGTGTGTGTTGGAAATAAGTTCGGAGTCAGACTTCCTTAAGCTTTGCAGAATCAAAGGTATTGGAGCAGAGAGCTCTTTTCCAGTTGGTCTGAAGGTAGCAGAGTTCCTTGGCGCTTTCTAGTTTTAAAAAACAAATCTTAGAGGGGTAGCTGTGTTAGTCTGTAACTTTAAAAATGAGTAGTCCTATGGCACCTTAGAGACTAACAAAAATGTATAGTGTCATGAGCTTTCGTGGGCAAAACTCACTTCATCAGATAAGCTGGAGTGGAAATAACAGAAACCAATTAAAAATATATAAAATAAAAACAGCTTCCCAAAAAAGTACCTGTCATTTGTTAATGAAGTGTGTCTGCCCTAGCATCTTTATTAACAAATCCCAACACTGCAGACTTCGTTGGAATTGATTTCAGGCTTATTTTCTTCATTATCTTGATGGCATGAGATAAAAGCATTTAGAGAGAATTGTGTGGCTGTTATCCAAAGGATGATATTGTGTGCTCCAGTGAGTGGGGGGATGGAGGGAAATTGCTTCCAGCTATGAGATTTGGAAAGCCTATACTTGTGTGTGATCTTAAGCTGTTTCTTGTAAGAGTTCCCCAGAGTGACTTGGGCAGGCTTCAGGGATTATTATATGTGTAGACCACATTTCATCTTGCTGTATGAATTCTGACATGCTGGCTTAGAAGCTTCACTTCTTTTTAAACCAAGGGATTGCTGTTAGCCTGACCCAGGTGTAATGGCTTCCTAAAGAACGCATGGTGGAGAACTGAAACAGTGCAATTCTAGACCTAAAGATGAACCTTTAAGTGCCATATGACACTGTCCGATGCCAAACCCCAGATGTTGTCCCCTTTTAATGTTTTCTCTGAAAATTTGCTCCTGCATGTGGGCAAATATTGCTTCAAGGGCTTATTGACTTGTGCAGGGATCTTATCCTGGTCCCAGAAGTCAAGATGGCAGCTCAGGTAATGCTTGTGTGTCAGAGGGTCTCCTTGTTGATTAATGGGACTCCAGTTGACAGAAATGTCAAGTGGTTGCTGCACATTAATCTGAGCCCCTCCTCCACAATGTCGTCATTAATTGGCTAGAATCCTAGATCTCATGATTAAATCTTAGTTTCCTAGATGCCCAGACAAGAACAGACCTCTCGGATCATCATAACTCAGGCCAGAGAACATCCCCAAAATATTATAGAGCAGATCTTTCAGAAAAACAGCCACTTTTGGTTTTGAAAATACCAATAATGGAGAATCCACCGTGACCCTTGGTATGTTTGTTCCAATGGCTCAATACCCTCACTTAAAAAAAAAAAAAAAAAAAAAAAAAAATTACTCCTGATTTCCATTCTGAATTTGTTTAGCTTGAAGTTCCAACCATTGGGGCATGTTACGCTTTTCCCTGCTAGATTGAAGAGCCCACTGTGAGTACTTTGTTCTTTAGTTACTGGTCCCTCTGTATACTGTACTCCATGTACCTGAGGCGCGAGAATTCTAGCAGATAGTGTCTCTGTTGGTCTTTGCCTGCTCCCTTGCTCTCATCCTGCTGCATACCAAGGGCCTGAAGGGTCAGTGCAGAAACTTCTCAAGTTCCTTCTTACTCGCACATGGTCTGAGTTAGAATTTCTAGAACTGAAACTTCAGCGATTTTCCTGTAAATATTTCTAATATTTGCATAGTTATTTGCTATTGTTAGTAGTTTTTATGTGGTAGTTAAAATCTCCACCCTAGGAAATCCTCTGCTCCCTGATGCAGGTTTTAGAGTATGTCCAATGTTCTGAGCTTTAAAAATTCTGTTTCCTGCACCTAGTTATTTTTTTGGTCAGCAGTGACCACTAGCACAGCCTCTGTTTCCTCATACAAGCTCTTATCTGTGCTAAAAGTGGTACTTGCCATTCCTTTCTTAGCCAAATGTGGCAAGCATGTGAACTCCAGATTTGTAACCCAAGTTCTTATGCCCAGGACACAGGGACTTAAGATCTCCTATCTCTTGTGGTCAGGATCAGCAGGCATATAAAAGCAAGGCCTCTTTAGTACCATTCTCCACATCCCCTATTACAGTACTGACAGAGACAAAGCATTGGGTGCCAAAGACTGTGACCCCATTTGTACAGATGATGATTGCTCAGTTAAAGGGAGTAGTGTCACAGCCTCAGTAGAAACCACCAGTTTATTAAGAGTCCCAGTGCATTGACCTTGGTGGTGCAGAGCAGTGAGACTCCGCCTTTTAAAGCACCAGAATCCTAACCCGCTCCAGAAGGAATTTTTATCTTTCTGACCCACATCACTCTCTTTCCCCCATTGATGGGCCTAACCCTCACCCCATTCACCCATTCCCTCTACAAGCGTGGGTGGAATGAATAGTCCAGGGGCACCTTAAAGATTAGCCAACTATATCGAGAACCATGAGCTTTCATCTGATAAAGTGGGTTTTATCCACGAATCAGATGAAGTGGGTTTTACCCATAATTCTATATATTTTGGTTAGTCTCTAAGGTGCCGTAGGACTACTTGTTTTTTAAAACTACAGCAGGGGTTCTCAAACTTTGTGATACCACCTAAAGTGCTAAATGAATTTGTGAGACACCCCCCCCCCCCTCACTGCCCTGGGTTGCCTCCTCTCCCCTTTCTCACCAGATTCCTTGCCCTCCTGGGATTCCTTCAAGGAGTTTGCGGTCCTCAACGCCCTTCCCCCCTGCAGGCTCCTTCCCCCAATCTTTCTCCTCTGTGCCTCTTTCTTTTCCGCTCCCCGTCCGTTCAGTGGGCTTCCCCCGCCCCTCTTCCTCTGACCCCCACGTGCCCTTATTTACCTCCAGGTCCTATGCCCCAACCCAATCCCCCAACCGTTTCCCAGCCACCACTTGCACGTCCGCTCCGGCCTCACTCTCCCGCTGCCGTGCCGCCTCCTGCAGCTGAGCTACGCTCCTGGAGTCCTGCAGCCCCAGCCACGCTGTGTGGCTTGCTGGCGGCTGCCTTCCACAACCCTGCCACTCTTCGCGGCCCGGGGGAGAGGGGTCGCAAATGAAAAACCAAATCTCCCCCCCCCCCGAAGTTGCTCACGACTCTCCTGGGGGTCACAACCCACTGTTTGAGAAACGCTGAGCTACAGATTAAAGCTGCTCCTCTGAGATTTTTTAGCTTGGAAGATGAGCCCGTCTCAGTACTGGTAGCACTGCTGATAGACCTAGACTCGACTTTCTCATCTTTGGAAGGATCAGGGAATGCCAGTAGAAAAAATATTCCCCTCCACCAAAGCAGGATCGAGAATTTCCTAATACTGGACTCGTCCATTGAAGTGAGGATGGCCTCCTATGGGCCAGGGACAGCCTTGATGCTGTAGTAAGTGTTTATGGTATAGCTTCGTAGCACTTCTAGTGCAAACTTACCCTCGTATTGACTGTTGAATATATTCTGTGTCCAATACACTGAAAATGCCTTTTCCAGCCATGCTGTTAACTGGTCCTATAGGTGGCAGGCTCTCGTTGATTCACAAGTCCAGAATAATCCTTGTTTAAGTAACTTCTCATGGCCTCTTGAAAGCTTGTGCTGATGTTAATGAAAGGTGGGTAAAGAGGCGGTCTGTGCTCTCGGGCCCTAAGGTTCTACAGTTGCTGAAAAGGTCTTTGGGATTTTCTGTCTCGTTGATGGTTCTTTTTGTGCAATTCTCACATCTGTGCAGGAAGAAAAATTAAGTGATGGCTTTCTGCTAAGTCTGCTCCTTGAGGGTAAGAAGTGCCTTTTGCTTATTAGTGGCTTTATTAAAGTACATATACCTGAGAACTGCATTTGTCCTACATGTGGCAGACTTAGTCTGGCCTGGTCTAAATCCACAGCTTACCTACCACCTTCATTGATTCCTGTCTCTCAAACCCCTAGCTTTCCATTTTCTTTGCTCCTGGCCAACCCTGCAGATGATAGAGGTGCTGTGAGACTGTTGGCAGTTTCCCTTTAATAACTGTTTGCTGACTGTTGCTATTGATCTAGCAGCGAGCCGTGGCTCAGGGGAGTGAGGTCAGTTTGGCTTTATTTTTCTGACTTTCTCCTTTCAAGTCAGACCCTCTCTTGAAATGGTTGAAGCAAGTTGTAGAACTTGCTAATATCCATGCCTGTGGATGTCGGCAGTATAAGCATTAATAACAGAGCAAGGTCGTGATTTTTTTTCTCCCTTGGGGAAGAGAAACAACTGGTGGGGGAGGGGATACAAATAAAAAAACCTCTATGCAAAAAGTATTAAATAAAGCACAATGCATAGCATGTAATTGATAGTCCTATGCGGCTACACAATGTGTAGCTGCATCTACATCTGTATCCACAAAAATGAGCTGTGAATATCTGCATTGACGTCCATGGGTGTGGGTATAAAGTGGATATATGCAAATTTTCAAAGTTGTAGAGATTGAAATGTGTGCTATGTTTTGACCAGATTTTCCTTGTGCTTTGTGTGCATTTCAACAGAGGAGAATTTTTGGACTTTTGTAAGTAGTATTACTAATTTTTTTCACTGAAGGTTACACAGAATGCTGAACATCCATATGTCAGAAGTTTCGAATAATTGTCCTTGCTGAATTCTATGCTTTTTTACTGAAGTCATGTAAAGACCATCTTGTCATACTTTTCATTCTTGAGTGGCATCTTCAGCAAACAGTCTGCAGTTACCTTATCAGCTATAGAAACAATAGTTGAAAGAGAGTGCATGTTTTCCCTACGTGGGTGTTTGTAATTATCACCAAGTCAGTTCTCAAGATTTGACTTGCATTTTGTGCTTGTGTTGATGTAGATTCTTTTTATAACGTTCTTTTAAATTTGTTCTCGTTTCACTTCTGCCTCCTTGTTTCACTTCTGCCTTCTAGTAGAATGTGAATTTAAATCTGTTCTGAGGAGCATATTCAGAATGAAGTGCTTTGATCACTTCTTTAAACTGCCCGTTTTTTACTGTATTAAAATTATGATGATAGTACGAAGGATGCAGGTCTGATGTGTAGTAATTTATAAGTACTGTATATGACATCGAACCATAGAATATTAGAACTGGAAGGGGCCTCAAAGATCATCGAGTCCAGTCCCCTGTACTCAATGACAGGACCAAGCACCATCTAGATCAGGGGTCTCCAAACTTTTCAGCCCGAGGGCCGCATTAACTATCAAACAGCAGTTCGGGGGCCGACTACACACTTGAGGTCCAAATAAAAAACAATCAAAACATGGATGTTGTTTTTAATTATGTATTTAATATTATTTTATTCAGTTATTATTTAATAACACATTCATACACTACACATGAACACCTGTATTAGTGTGAATGGTGAAATTGTTTCCTGGATGCCAAAATAGCAGACATTTCTGGCTTTAGATTTGTTGTCCCTAACATCAACAGTGACCTGAGATTATCATCGGACAAGTTTGTTCTCAAATTGTTCTTCACGTATTTCATTCTTGAAAATGTTTGTTCACACAGGTATGTTGTTCCAAAGATTGAAAGGTACCTTGATGCAAAAGTTTTGACATTAGGAAAGTCTTCCTTGGGCAAAAACTGGTAAAAACCCACCAGTCCTATTTTGAACTTGTCCCTAAGGAGGTCATTTGCTTGCAACTCAATGACTTCCAGCTGCAGTTCATCTGGGCAACTGGCCACATCTGCTTCAAATGGGTTTTGAAACAATCTCACTTCTTCTGCCTTTGAATCCAAAAAGGTCTCCACGGGCCGGATGAGAGGGCCTCGCGGGCCGCATCCGGCCCCCGGGCCGTAGTTTGGAGACCCCTGATCTAGATCATCCCTAATAGAGGTCTACCAACCTGTGCTTAAGATATCTCCAATGATGAAGATTCCACAACCTCGCTAGGCAATTTATTCCAGTTCTTAACCAAGTTATTGTCCTGCTGAATTATTGGATGCATATGTTGCTGCCTTGTTAGTACAGATCTTAAAGAATAAGCTTGAAAAAGTACAGTATGTAATCTTTCCTAGGTAATGTCCATCTCTGATCTTTGAGTAATAAAGAATAAGTTTTGTATTGTACCATGGGCCTTGGGAGCATTTGTACTGGCAAAATAAATATTCTGATTTCAACAGTGCTATTGCACCAGAGCTAAGCTGCTAATGGAGTGCTTGATGTTCATACTACTGTCAGCAGAATCTTAGCAATGACATGGTGGTAAAATCATCTGAACCCCTGTCTATGCGTGGGGAGGTGGTGGAATGTCCATTGTTTACAAGCAGGTTAGACAAACACCAGTCAAGGATGGCTGAGAGAATACTTAGTCCTGCCCTGAGTACAGGGAACTTGTCTAGATGACCTTTCAAGGTCCCTTCTATGCTATCTCTTGAAGCATTGCTAGCACTGAATAAGCTGCACTGCTGCTGGAAGCTGTTGAAATATGCATACTGACTTCGGCATGAAGAATTGGGGAAGATTGGTAGAGGTGGAATATCATTACTTGCTGTCTGACCCTCCCAAAGGCAAGGAAAAGCTTATTTTAAAAGGGAGAGTTTGGCAGGGCCTGTCATACTGTGACAGGCCAATGAAGTAAATATGTAAAACTTGCACATGTATACACACAGAGCATGGCTGTAGTCCATTGTCTGTTAGCTCACTCAAGGTCTATTTGTCTAGAAGAATGCGTCTCTGAAAGATATGATTATTCTGGACTGCTGAACAAGTTTTGCTCTGTTTAAAGAGCCCACACATTTTAATGAATGACACTTTCCTACTTCTACGTTTTGTATTTGTTTGCAAGTGATTTTGGGTGTATTGGGGGAGTAGTGAGAGGACTGTTTAGAATGTCATTGTAGTCAGTATACCCCCTAGGGTTTTTTAAGAAATGCTAAAACCCAGATTGTATTTTAAATTTCTACTCCCATGTCTGGGAGAGGTATAGCAAGAATACTGACACATTTTGTACTTCATTTTTCAGTAGGGAAAAAAATCACATTTCAAGAGGGCTTAAGAAAATATTTAAGACAAAACTGCCATCAGCTGAATGAGGATGTCTGGAATGAGAAGTGCATGTTAGCATTTGTCCCAGTGCCTTTGGGACCTGGAAAGGGTGTGCTGCTGTGGTCGCAGCAGATTGAAGTGTGCTACTGATGGGCTGTGCAGAGCCATGATGGAACAAAGTGTAAATCTGTGTTAGCCTTTGTGATGTTTGCTGTCTATTCACTCGTGCTTTCGGTAGAGAGATAGGATTACTGATTTATGGATGGTTCTAGAATTCCTGTGTACAATTTAAGTGCATAATTTAAATGTAACCTGTTTGTTACATGTGAAATTCATTTACAAGAGTCTTCTCATGTTTGAGGATCATTTTAGGTGATGTGTAGAGCATAAGATCTCTCTGATGCAATTTTGCTTAATGGATTTATCAAGCTTGCAATTAATCTCTCCTAGTATAATGTTTTTCTGGAATGAAAATCAATATAAATGCTTTTTCAGGTAAAATCTCAGTCACTACTGTCATGGTTACCAGGGAATCTGCACCGCTGTTCCTTCTGTGGTTCTGATCAAGTGCTCCATCTTAGGGATGTCAACATGTAGTTGACTAAACAGTTAACTGATAAGCCTGGGGTTATTGGTTAAATTTATTGATTACAAGCACCCCCAGGCACCAAGGCGGGAAGAGGGGGGGAATTGCAAGGTTATTATGTGAGCTATCAGCCTCCATTCCTGAGCCCTACATCACCAGAGTCATAGGATGGTTTGGCAGGGCTGCCCAAGGCTCCATGCTTTGGGAGGCTCTGCAGTAGTGGATAACCAAATTTTAGTGGTTACACAACTATTCGATAGTCCCTGGGGATGGGGCTAGCAGCCTGGGGAGCCTCCTGCCACCTTGTGCTGCTTCCTCTGATGGAGAGAGCAGCGCAGGGTAGCAAGGGGAGCCGGACTGCGAGGGGAACCAGTTTAAAAACCAGCTCACCTCATGGACTGGCTGCCTGTCCCACCGCGCTGCTAATTCTGGTACAGAGGTAGCGGGGCGGCAGCAGCCCATGTCCGTAGGGGTCTGAGCTTCCTGTGGGCAGAGACTGCTTTGTGGGATGTGGAGCAGCTACTTCTGCCCAGGGGCAGGGCGAAGTCAGGAGGCTCCACAGAGCTGGTACTCACAGGGAGACAGCTTAAAAGCCAGCTTTCCCCAAGCACCGGCTCCTGCCTGCGCGCGCGCACACACACACACACTTCTGTAGGAGGCAGCAAGGGGAGGCAGGTGGATTTGTGGTGCTGGCACATGAGGAGAGCTGACTTCTGGTGCATATCGACTCCCACCTGCCTCCCTCACCTTCTGCGCTGCTGCCTCTTTCAGAGAGGCGCTCCCACCTCTCCCCCTCCTTGCTGTTGTGCCTCTGATACAGAGGCAGCAAGGGGAGGGAATGCATGGACTCAATAGGATTAACCAATAAGTGTAGGCTTATCCATTAATTGTGTAGTCATCTACACGTTGACATCCCTACCCTGCAGCAGCCACCTCAACAGTCCTACAGATGAGACCCATGGGCTTAGGGCAGTCAGGCTCAGGGCAGAAGCAAGAGGTTATATTCCCTTCCCCCACTCACTGTGTCAGCAGGAGCCAGAGCAACACAGCAGCCTACTCCACTCTGTCGCCCATCTCCCAGCCTGCTGTGCTCTGCAGCAATATAACCTGGCCCCAGCTGCTCTACTCTGCTTCCCAAGTGATGCAGCCAGAGCAGGCTGAGGCCAGACCTGGGGTGCTCTGCTCTACTTCTCATCACCAGTGAGGCCTGATCCCTGCTGTCCCCTCGCACCCAGGTAATCCTCCAAGTCACATAGCTTTGGAGAGGGGGGCTTCTGGGAGGGAGTACAAGGGAACAGGGCCTGGTGAGGGTGGGGGTGGGGGCAGGAGGGCAGGTCTGCAGTGGTACGGCTGCAGCATGTAGACCTATCCTAAGTGATAGCTGGAATTACACCTTATTCGATATTCTCAAACCGGAGGGAATGAATGTACAGTAAAACTCCGGTGGTCCAGCATCCAGTGGTCTGGTACGCCTGATAGTCCGGCACCAACTACAACGCGGAAGTGCTCCTGCAGCTGCTTCAAGTTGTTAGTATAATTGATTAAGTGCGGCTGGATCCACAGCCGACACGCAGTTAATGTACCTTTCCTCTCTACTGCCGGGAAGGGGGGGGGGGCGGTGGGAACGGGTAGATCCGCGGGTGACAGGCTGCTGCTGAAACTCACAAGAGATCATCTCCCCTCCCTGCTGCTTTTACCAGTAGACCGATAGTCCAGGATAAAAAGATCAAGTGAGCGAGCTTGCGCAAAAAAACAGAGGCAGCAGTTGAACTCTACTGCCCAAAGGAGGGAGAGATGGGAGACGGGGGAGGGTAGGGATCGGTGGGGTGGGGGTGTGTGGATATATACACTCCCCCTCTCCCACCGACCCCTACCTTCCCCTGCCCCCTCCCCTCCAGGCAGTAGAGAGGAAAGGTACATTAACTGCGTGTTGGCTGTGGATCCAGCCGGAGTGAGTGTAACTGATCAGAATGTCCTGAATGTGGCTGCCTGCCTGTCACCGTCTCTCCTCTTCCACCGCTCTCCTCTTCCACCGCTCGCAGGCTCTGCCTCCCTGCAGCAGGAGGGAGGGTTTGGCACACCCCCTCTCCCTCCCCCGCTTTCCCTCCGAGACCCGCCCCTGCCAGAGTACCTCCTGATAGTCCGGCATTTCTGATAATCCGGCACCACCTGGGTCCCAAGGGTGCCGGATTATCGGAAGTCTACTGTATAATGAAATGCCTCTGAGAAAGATGTCAGCAGTGGAGGTCAGACTCCACACCTCTGATTCTAAATGCATGAACCTCTACTTCCAGAGTTGAAAGACCCAGGCCTGTTAGAGCACAGGCTGTAGCAGATTCATAAACCTATAGTCCAGCCAGCAGAGTGACACAGCCATGCTACGCATGTGTGGATTATATATGCATTAACAGGGTGTGCATAATCCTCAGCTGATACTGCTGTTGAGAAATTCTGCCCTTTTGCTCTTGAGCCCCATATCTCCTGCATTGTGAGGGCATGCAGGCAGTCTCCTCAAAGAACCACAGTCACTGTGCTAAGTAACGGCTCTTTTTAAAGTACAGCAGGAAAAGTGTAAGGAAAAAGAGAGGAGATCAGGCCTTTAAGTGCAGATATTGCTCTTGAGTTTCTGAGATGGCTGCTGCTGAAGCTATGGAGGAAAAGAATTTGTAGCTAAGACATTTGTAATCCTAACTACAAATTTTGCCCGAATAGAATCCATGGTGCTTTCTGAATCAATGGAGCCTCACCTTGACAATCTCATTTTGATTGACCTCAAGAAATGTGTGGGTGACTTACGCTAGCCATTCCTGGCTAGTCAAGTCTGTGGTGTGACTCTGTATGATGATGATTATATGGTAGTGCATAGGGGTCAACTGAGGATGAGACTCTATTGTGCAAGGCAAGAGTAAGAGAGAATCCCCTGCCCTGAAGATCTTGTAGTCTCAACAGCCCAGTCACCCAAAGAGTAAGGTAATGTACAAGCAGAGTTAAATGAGGTAGATAGCAAATGCCATATTGTTTCTGTGCCTGTGTTTTTCTGTCCTTTCAGTGGCATTAGTTGGATGATAAGACACAGGTTTGGAGAGGCTGGAGCAAACAGCCAATCACCACAAGGTATGCCACACACATAAACAGCACAGCAAGCAGGGTGTTTAATAGGCCAGAGAGGTTGTCCTTGGCCTGAAGAGGTTCCTGTCTTAGGGTATGTGTACAAAAACAACCTGGAGTGTGAATGCTGCTTGTTGGCAGGAGTGCTTGGTTGTAGACAAAGCAAAGCCCCCTCATTAGGAGCAGAAGTATTTTTGTGGACAAAAGTGCTGATCAATAGCATTCACACAGGCAGACTTATAGTAGGGATATAAAATCCTGTTTAAATGGTTAACTGGGATCCTGCAGGCGGGGTGTTGGGAGCCTAGCCCAAGTGGCCACCCACCCGTGAGAGCATGGGCCTGACCAAGCTGCTGGCTAACTACTTACCCAATAAGCATCACCCGGGTGAAGGTGATGCTTACGGTTTACTGGTTAACTCTTTATATCCCTAAGTTTTAGCAAAAAGGCTGTGTCAACAACTTTGTTGCTAAAAGCTGTGTAATCTAGTCATGCCCTTAGTGAAGATGTAACTGAGCAGTGATTGACTAAAAAGCAATGGCACTTGGAGTGGTGGTGAGAAGTGAATTAAGTGTCATTTGCTCGTAGTGTGCATTTTGGGGGTGGGGTTTGAGAATTGTTTTCATTGTGCAGTTTGTGGGTGAGGCAGTGGATTGATGTGCTGGGAGTTGAGTGCATCTTTTGGTAGTAAGCCCTTTGGTACTAGTCCAATGATGGGTTTGAGGGCTATAGCAACTGTTGCATCCCACTTTCAGTCAGGAAGCAGGGGCTTTGCAGGTGAAGGGTCTAAAACATTTTTAAAAGAGGAACTGTTTGCAGCTTTCAGAGAAGTAGTCCTCCCTAGATTTTTTTTTTCTTTTCTGCTTTTCCCAAAGGAATCTCAACTAAGTTTTCTCCTGTCATCTTGAACACGAAAAGCCTTTTCTGAAATGCTTTGTGTTTCCCTTCTCCACACAATATATTCAAGAAAGCTCTGCTTTGGCTTTTAAATGGGATCATTCATTAGAGGTGGAAAAGCCTGCCTAGGAAGGGAAAGGTTGGGGAAGCTTTCTCCCAGGCTGCATGCTGGGCTGTTAAAGGTAGTTCAGCCATATCTGTGGTATGTAATGAACAGATATTTGTCTCCTAAGACAGATTCCCCTGCTGGTTTCTCCTTATCACTTGTCTTACAAGAAAACTAAAAATATTCTCTTTGAAAAACTGAAGTGTTTCAGAGAGGCACTTTCATTCCTTGTCTTTTTTGGTGTTTTTCAGTGCTGTCTGCAGGTAGCTGTAAATACACATTTAGCTTAGTAATTATTCCATACATAAATAATACATAGTGTTATCAGAGCCTGCACTCCAGTGCTGTGAAGGCAGCACATTCGACCCCGTGAAGAGAGATTGCATTGCAGCAGCCCCTTCCCATAGCCAATTAAGGTGCATCCTTGATGAGCTTCCAAATGTTCCTCTTTGGCCATATAAATGGTTTCTGTGATATGGGCAGGGCATAAAGCTTGCCTTAATTTTTCCTTGCTTTAACATTCAGACAGAGTGGACCTGATTAAAACCAAAAATCCACATGCACTGAAGTGAGTGCAGGCAGTGGTGATGAATGGTCAGCGCATTCAGTTGGGGTTAGTACTCACAAGTTTTACTATTGACCTGTTTTGACCTTGCACAAATGACTCCCCATACATGGTCTGTCCTGGACCGCAGTTGCCCTATGCCTAAAAGTGAGGCTTGTGTTGATGATTGTCAGATATTTAAGCCATGTCTGTTCTAGAGATAAGGTCAAATATATTAAAGTTGATTTTTTTTAAGCACCTGATTAAGTCAAAGGTTCATGTCCCCACTGTGCACAGGTATTTGATATACAGGTAGTTCCAAGTAGCATGCTCCTACTAGGATAGCTACTGTCTGCTTTGAGAGTTTTGTATTGTGGGTAGCTATCCAGTGCCAACACCCCTTTGCATTCTGGGTTATGCTCCCAGTGTTCGCTGGAACCAAAGTTGTGCAGTGGGTGGTTCTGGGGACATGTCATTAGTGTACCATAATGCACTCATATCCTCCTCCCCCACCCCAGCTTGAGAGCAACAGCAATCTGTCTTTTTGCACCCTTTATTCCCTTGGCTATCTGCACAGACCTCCTAACAGGGCAAGCATGGAACCTATCGTGGATCCCACTGAGCATCAAAGCATTATGATAATGATATTAACCATGCTGCATCTAATGCTGGGATATGACCAGAGCATATCCAGGGTCTGCTGGAGCAAAGATGACTCTTGGGAGACTGTGGATATACTCTTCTGCAAAGCACATGAGTTGAGTGACTGGCAAATGCTGCCAGCATTTGACCCTCTGGACGCAATGGAATGCAGTTCTGGAACCGTCAGAGAACTACAGACTGCGGGGCAGGAGAGGCCCGAGGCCGACTGTGGCAGCTGGCGCCCCAGGCGGAACATGCGATCAGCACCCCCGCCTACAAGGCCATCAATGGCCGTGACGTAATCATCGGGTGTTCTGTGACATCATTGAAGGTAGTGCCCTAGGTGACCGCAGAGTCTGCCTATGCTCATGGGCCGCCCCTGCTGGTGGGACTAAACAGTGATGCAGGCATGGAACCAACAGCTATGGCTGCACAACTTCCATATGAATAAGATAACTTTCATGGAAGTTTGTGAATTGCTTTTCCCCCCATCATAAAGCATAAGAATACCAGTGTGAGACCACCTCAGACAGTGGAGAAGTGTGTGGCCAGTTGCCCTGTGGAATCTTGCAACACCAGACTGCTACTGGCCTGTTGGAAATCAGTTTGAAGTGTGGAAATCTACAGTCGGTGCTGTTAGGCTCTAAGTAGCCAAGGCATTCAATACCCTTCTGCTACGGAGGGCAGTGACTCTGGGAAACGTTGGAGGGCTTTGCCACACTGGGGTTCCCGAACTGTAGTGGGGCAATAGATGGAACACACATTCCCATCTTAGCTCCCCTCCATCTTGCCAAGGAGTACATTGACTGCAAGGGGTATATTTCAATGGTGCTGCAGGCCCTGGTGGATTACAAGGGCCGCTGCACCCACATCAGTGTGGAATGGTTGGGAAAGGTGCAGGACACATGCATCTTTAGGAACTCCTGCCTATTTGGCAAGTTGCAAGCTGGAACTTTTTCCCCAGACCAGAAAGTTACTATCAGAGACCTTGAAATGCCAATAGTGATCCTTAGTGACCCAGCCTACCTCTTACTTCCATGGCTCATGGCACCATACACAGACAGCCTGGTCTGTAGTAAGGAGTAGTTCAACTACAAGCTTAGCAAATGCAGAATGGTGATAGAATTTGGGGTTTTCTGTGTGTGTTTGTTTATAGGGAAAATTCTGCATTCTGTTGACAGACCTCAGCAGTGCAACATTCCTGTTGTGGTGATAGTTGCGTGCTCCATAATATTTGTGAGAAAAGGGGGGAAGTTATTTGTCAGGGGTGGGGGAATGGCGAGGCCCAGCGCCTAGCCAGGGTTTTGAGCAGCTAGATACCAGGGCAATAAGGAAAGCACAGCAAGGAGCAGTGCAAATCAGAGAGGCTTTCAAAACTGGCCATTCATAAAATTATCTTTCAAAGTCATTCATGTTGCTCTCAACAAGGTGCCCATGCATTCAGTGTACCTGCCTTTAACTCCCCTCCCCTTCCTCTTGCCCCTTCAACACAAGCAATAAAAAGACTGTTCAGAAATCGTGTGTGTGTGTCTGTTTATATTTAGGGAATGCAGAAGGGCCAGAAAAGGACTCTAGGATGGGAGCTTTGGAGGAGGAAGGGTGGATCAAATGCAAGGACAGCCTTTTGCTTTGTGACACAGCCCTGATTGAGTGTGGGGCTGCCCTTGACTTCCACTGTCTCCCCGCATTCTAGGGCCCCTGAGAGAGGAGACTATGGAACTTGATGAGGAGAGAATGTTGCCCCACAAGGGAGTGCCTAGAAAGCCTCCATGGGGTGCATCACAACCACTATGGATGGCAAGACTCTCCTGGTTCCTCGCTTCCAGTTCCCTGCATGTTGTCCTGTCCTCGTGCTCCCCGCAGATCAACTACAATAGCGGATTCCACTCGCTTAGGCACTCCCTGTCCAAGTGGGCAGATTGTATTTGCCCCTTGAATATGTCATCCCTCGTCTGTGTTTTCCTGCAGATTTGTGCTGGTCAGGGGCCAGGAGGGTGCACAGCAGGCTCACTGCTGTTTCTGCTGTCATGAAAAGCGAAGGAGATACACTGTAGAGCATAAAACCTAATCAATTGGAGTAAAAGCAAAATGTGTGACGATGTTATGTACAAAGCCACAGTTACGCTTTCAAGTGGCCACTGTGCAGCAGGTATGCCACATAGTTTTTAGGAGAGCAGCTGGACTCGCTTTGGTGGCAAGCATGGTAAGGGTTAGACTGGGGCATGAGCCTGCAGGAGGGAGAAGGTCCAGGCATGGCAGCAGGGGCTCATATGGCACGCATGTGTTAGGCAGCCCTCCCTGTTTGCCAAGAGATTGCAACTTTCACTTCCTGCAGGATTGGGCAGATGCGGAGGTAGGGCTGTGCATGGCGGCAGGGCAGTGGCTCAGGGCATGCTTCATTGGGGATGAGCAAATGGAGGTTTACTGCAGGAGTATTAGCTAATATCTTCCCCTACTTCATCCAGGTTGCCATGCGAGATCAGTCTTCTTCTCCTAATCGCAGAGTGATCGGGAGCAGGTGCTGACTATGTGGCGAGCAACCTGGTTCTTATGCTCCAGTGCTTCGTGCTACAGTGATGCCAGACCACGTACTGCTGGCTTGGTGTGGAAAGGCGTCCTACCATGGAGACTGGAATAAGGCAGGTCTCTCCAGAGACCTTGTGAGAAGGATTAAATAGCTCCTTTATGAGCACTTTATGGAGATGTGCAGGACAGATTCCCGTTCCATCTCCAGACATGTTAACAGGCTGTTTCGGGGTCCTCCTGCTGTCTAGGCAGAGTGGCCACCACAGATCAAACCCAATTGCCTTAACCCACTTCTAGCAAGATTAAAAAATGTGAATTCACCAAAAGTCCTTGGCTCTGTGATATCAGTTACTCTGTTCACCTGCTGATCATTCTCCCCCTCTTCTTTATCCATGTTGTCCTCCATGCTGCCGCTGCCTGAGAAGCAGGGCTGGCCTCACCATGAGGCGGCTGCCTCAGGTGCCAGACTTTGAGGGGGCGCCACTAGGATTCAGTGTAGAAAATGGTGTCTGCTGCTGTGTGTATGTATTCTCTCTGCTCTAGATGCACAGAGATGATGGAGGGCACAGAACATAACAGACAGGCAGGAGGAAAGGTGGCATGGGGGTGTCATTTGAGCTCCCCCTCCTCAGGTGCCTAAATGTTGTGGGCTGGCCCTGCTGAGGAGCGTCTTGCGAGAAATCCATGGACTGGCTAGGGAAGCTGGTCGGCTTCCCCCAAGGATATCATGCAGCAGCTCGTAGAAGCAGCATCTTTGCGGTGATTATCTAGGCCATCCGTTTGCCTCCTTTGTCTTTTGTATGACTACCTTGGCTCCTTTATTTTCACTCTGCACTATAGGATAACCCTGGCGCATCCTTTCTCCTCCATGCCCTCTGCAATCTTGGCATAGATATCTGAGTTTCTTTTGCTGTTTCATAGCTCTGCAAGAATAGATTCCTCTCCCTGCACAGCAGTAAGGTCCAGGATCTCTTGAATGCTCTATGCTGGTGCTCATCTGCAACCCTGGGAACTCATGGAACTCGTGGTCATATGTGCTGCCTGCTTTGAGGTCTTGATCGCCCTGCTGACCAGGGCTTTTCCTAGGCTTTTCCTGTTCATCTGGGGAACAGTAGAGTTGAAAGTCCAGGCCAGAGTGGTCAACATGGGGCACTGTGGGACACCACCAGAAGGTCAAGAACATCAACTTTCACAGCACTGTGTCTGCACTATTGTAAAATCAACCATGCAAGGTTGAATTTAGCATTACTCCTCCTGAAAGCAGGAGTACAGAAAATGACTTTAACAGCCTTGAAGTTGATGGAATGGGCTTGATGGTGTGGACTCACTGTTTAGAAAATTGACTCAATGGGTCTAATTTTGACCTGAACTCCCAGTGTAGACCAGGCCTTGGAGAAATTCAGGTGGAAGGTGCTGAATGTGTCAAGTCTTACTAGCCAAAACCTTATAGGAATATTTCAAGAATAGAGGCCAACTGAATCTTTCCTGTCCTTTCATTCGAGACATTCCTTGTAATGCGAGACATTTGCTCAGGTCCAACTTGCCTATGTTGCTAATGCCTAGCCTGAAAGTTCTGTAGTGTGGTGTCTGCCTCCATTTCTGCTAGGTGGGTTGGGAGAAATGGATCTAGGATTTAAAGTCTGAATAGATAAAACCATAGTGCAAAACAACTGGGGAATGGAAGGTCCCAAGCCATGTTAAAGGAAGAATGAGCAGTAATTAAGGCTAAGATTTAGTCATGTGTATTTTTAATAAGTCACGAACAGGTCACAGACATTAAATAAAATTCCATGTCCTGTCCATGGTTTTTTACTATATACCCTTGACTAAAACTTGCAGGGGCCGCCCTGGAGGCACTACAGTGGCTCATGGAAACATAGCTCAGAAGGGTGCCATGGATGCATGCACTGGAGAGTACCAGCCCAGGAGGATGCTTCAGATACTTGTGGGGAGAGGTGGATGGAGCTGGGGTAGGCTTGCTCGTGGGCTCAGTGTCATGTACTGCCTGTGCCCCGGTTCTGCAGCTCCCATTGCCTAGGAACCATGGTCTGTTCCTAGGCAATGGGTGGGGAGGCAGGGCTCGCAGGCAGAGGCAGCATGTGGAGTAAGGAGATGAGCACCCTCCCCCCACGTAAACCCTGCCCTCCACCCTTCCCCTGAGCTTCCCAACATCCAAACTCTTGCTGCTGGGGGATAGAGTGGAGCAAGACTTTCTCAGCAGTGGCTGGTGTGCCTGGCCTGGGGGCTGCCTGGAAAGAGCTCATGGAAAGTCACAGAATTCGTGACCTCAGAGACACAAGCAGAACCTGAGGTGTAAGTCAGCTAGGTTGAGAAACTGCTTAAGTTTTAAATTTTGTCAGTATGGTGTAGTATTGTATTCCTAAATTCACAGCCACTATGATTGACACAGTTAAATCTGTTCCAAAACTTTTGGTCATGGTCTGACTGATGAATTAAATGTTTTCTAGTGTTTTGTTTTTTGTTTTGAAAAGCTGGTGTTATATTTTCAATAACAACAAAACGTGCTAAATTTGCTGGCAGGCATGTAACTACAAGAGCAAATAATACAATGATTGCTTAAGTGGGAATCTGAAAGTTATTTCAGCAGCAAAATTAATAGAAAAATAGTTAGAAAAATGTGAATAAAAGGGCCAATGGGACTATAGCCAATTGGCATGAGAGGGTCTCCAGATATATGGGCTCAATGTTATTCCAGGGATGGGTAGGTGTAGCAGAAGGAAATGAGCATGCTATAAACTGTGTGTTGCAGTAAAAAGTCAGAAGCTTATTGTGGCACTCTGGATGTGAAATTGATCTGAAGAGCTGTTCCATGCTCTTTGCAATTGATCTACATATAATAAATTGTTGGATTTCAGGCCCCAGAAGGCAAGTGCATGAAGCTGTGTTGTGTGTTTCGTCTCTAACAATAAATCTCAACTAGACAATCCATTTTGTGTACACCTGCACATTTAAAAAAATCAATTTTTAAAAAGTTGATTCTTCAAAGAGGTAGTGAACAGGCCAGGACAGTGGACGCTGGGTATAATCATACATGTTCAGGGCAATTGCAACCTTTATCTTTTTCCCATTAGTCAGCTGAGTTCTCTGTGCTGCCTGTTCCTGTGGATTTCTTATGCTGTCAACTTCACTTACCGTAAAGTGCAATGGAAAGGAATCTCAAAATGAAGAGATGGTAACGTGGCACGTTGTGTTCTTTAGGTGCTGGAACAAGATGTGGTTTTACAGTCCATTGACCGAGCCATTGAGGCTATCCACAATGCAGCTATGAAGAATGGAGGCAAATACAACTTGGAGCAGAGGGATGTCCTCCAGTAAGTATAGTTTGGAGAAGAGCTAGCTAAGTCCCAAAGAGGCAGGGAAAGTGTGAACTTAGTGGTACAGCCACGTGGTGAGGTTATGCATGTTCCAGGCCTGGGTGTGGTTAACGAGGGATGGCTGGGTTGGCCGTTGGTGATTAAAGCCCCACTCTGCTAAGCAAACAAAGGACTGCAGTGCTGTGAGGGAGCCCTCCCAACTCATTGATGTGAGAGCCAGGTGATGAATGGCTGAGTGTCCAGTCGCCGCTGCAGCACCTTGTCTGTCTGCCCATAATTCCATTTTCCGCCAAACCGTGCAGCTTCTCCAAATCACTGGGCACCTGTTTGCCAGTATATTCCTCCACATGTGGTTTGGGGCATCAGATCAGCTAGAAGTTTGCTTGAGAGTTCTCTAAGTGCAAGGAACTGGTTGGGAGGGGGGGGTGTGTGTTTGTGTGTGTGAATATTCCAGTTCAGTTGCAATCCAGATCAGGAGGAGAGATTTTGCACCTTTTTGGCTCTTCCGGTTTACCCTCTCGGATGCAGCTTTCCTGCTGGTTCAAGGTCTGCTGACTGGAGTGGAGGGAGGGAAGAAGAGGGCAACATTGCTGTTAGTGCCGCACAGCACACTCCAGCCACCTCGGAGGGCTGCCTGGGGAGGTGGGGGTGCCGCACCGCATGTACTGGGCAGCTCGGGGAGAGAGGGGGATGCAGCAGTTCAGGCAGTGCGAAAGACTGGCTGCTCCCAGCCCCACCCCTTCTGGGAGCTTGGAACCTTGCCCAGAGGCTCAGCATGGCTGTCTGCGCTCTTGATTGGTTCCTTTCTCCCTGCCCCCAATCTGTTGGGTCACTTGGCCTCAACCTTTATCTTTAAATCTGCTTTTTGTTTAAAAAATCCCTCCCCTGAAGTCATTGATGCTGTGTTAAGGTCTAGACTCCTTGCTGCTTTCTTCCCTTAGTCCTTGCTCCTTCAAGGCCAGGACTGTCTTCTCTGGCAGTACCATCGTAATTGTACCTTCTGCGTCTGCTGTCCAGCCAGTGACCCTGAAACAGCTAGGCGCTTTCCAGACGATCGCTTAGAGAAGTAATACTTCAAGATCCTGACAGTACTACTAAGTGGTTTCAAGGCTGAATTTGCTACATACCTCATATGCAAAAGACTATGCAGCTAGTAGAATGGCGTCTAACTGCCCTGCTCTGAAATAAAAACCTACCTGAGCAGTGCTGGTCTCTGCAAAGTACATGGCTTGCACATCCTTGCATTGAATGATCTGAGTTGAGTTTAAAGCTCCAGATGCGAAGGGATTGATTCCATAGGCACTGATGATTTTTGTGTATGTGAGTCTTGCCCTCTTTCCCCACAATACACAATTTTGTGGTTGTTTGCTCCAAAAAGGGCATCTCTAGAAACTCTCTCAACTGTTGGACAACGGACCTCAACTCCCTGCATCCCCCCCAAGAAGCCTGAATACATTACTGCATTGTACACACAATTTTCTCCATGGGAAAGAGTCTGAGGTAGAATAGTTCCACATGTGACACAAATCAGCCATATTGCTTAGCCCACTTCCGGAAGACTCTGAGACACTGCAGTGCTGAGGACAGTGTAAAAACCTGTATAGAAACAAAGAATAGATATTACTTTCAGCAGGCAGCAGTTTCAGGGTAACCCTTTAATAGCCTACTTCTGGGGAACAAAGCAAGTGGCATTCAAAGGTGGAGAGGCTGAACTGGTATGAGAGCTTGCTGTAGCGGGGTTTCATTGGGAGGAGCATGTTGAAGATTTGGTGTATATTTTTTCTTTCATAGCTTAAAAATCTAAATCTATTTGAAGTAGCGAAGTCAGTGTTTGAGAGAGGGGCATCTTTGTAATACACCATTAACAGTTGCTTGCTGTGAGACTTTTGATACCTCTGTTGAGGTATGTTTGCTTCACCTCAGATCAGTCAATCACAGGCACTGTAAGAGAGCCATAGAGCTAGGTACAGGCAAGTCTAAAGTGTATGGCACAACAGCTAATCCTCAGCACCATGAAATGGCAATAGGTCTCCTGTGAACACTGATTCACAAATTGTGTGCCTTTTACAAAGACCCTTCCTTCCTCTGAGAGATGCTTCCTCGATAGTTCTGTGGAGATGGGCTTATTCCATCCTCAGTAAAGCCATAGTCCAGTGTTGAACTTCTGCTTCTTGGCATTGGACACTAAACTGATTTCTTCACCCATGTCCCTAATGCCCCTGTTCCCATTCCATCTGCCAGGAAACTGATCCATCATCGGAAGGAAACTGTGTCACGCAAAGGTCACACACCAGCCAGTCAGGGAACGATTATGACCCCATCCTCCAGTGATCACCATTTGGATTTAGCACGGCAGCCCAATGGCATGTGCCGGACAGGATACGAGCGACACCACAGCCTGCCAAACACGGAGATCCAAGAGAATGATGAAGGCCTTTACCAGGTAACACTATCTTGGCCTCTTCTAGATTCCTTACTTAAAGGATCCCTTCCTTGTTTATCATACATAATGTTCCCTATATAGTTTCAGTTGCAGTTGTTGCCTTGAACTATAGTGTCGTTTCATTGTTTGCTGTTGTACAGGCATGGCAGGCCTGATCCTTGTGTATGCTTTATTCCTAGAATGCTTTGGGATCCCTGAGGATACAAGACTATGTACACATGAAAGATCTTCTCTTGTTTATGCTGCTGTTTCTTTTTTGACACCTTTTAAAACAGTTGCTGATTCTTCATGGAATACTTTGAAAACGTTGTTTGTAGAGAGAGTTCTGCTTAGGTCTCATTTTACCTGTGTTTTTATTTCCTTGTTAAATATGCATAAAAACAAGATCTCTGTTCCTTAGTAATTCCTCTGTGCCTGCTTATTCCTGTGCTCAACTTGTGAATAGTGAAGTTCCTTTTTCTCTTGTGGACATCCCTAGTAGTAATGGATTTGGGGAAGAAAAACACATTAAATGTGACTTAAAAGCAGAATTTTATCTAAATGGAGCAAAGTTACTTTGAGACATCAACAAGTCTTCACAGAGGCATACCAGGACAGACTTAGCAGCAATTGTTTGGGATAGGTTATGATTACATGGTGGCAGGTAGCAAAGAGATGCGAGTTCCCCTCAGACATGGGACATGTTGGTGTAGGGTTGCTGCATCTGTTTTGGAGGAATGCATTTATAGTGGCACCATTACTCTGTCACTGCTAATAGGTAGAGCTTGTTATTGACTTATTGAGGAAACCGAAGTCTGGAGATAAAAAGGGGCTGGAGTATAGGGTTCCTAACAAATCCCTTCCTTCTTTACCTTAGTACTCTACTCCGTAGGCAACCAAACCAATCCAATGTGGAAAATATCTGAAAAAGGAGAAAACTGGTTCTGCTTTTTTAGGATAACTGGATGCTGCTCTGCTGTAGCCTCCCTCGCCCTCTTCCCCTGTCCCCACCCTGATACAGAGGCAGTAGTGCGAGAGGAAGGGGAAAACTGGTGCTTGTGGGGAGCCAGCTTTCTGTGAGCGCCGGCTCCTACTCCCTCCCCACCTTGCTGCATCTGTGGGAAGCAGCAAGGTGGGGAGGGACCGGCAGCTCTGCCAAACCAGAACTAGTGGCTAGGATGTTGGACACCAGAGCGCTAGCCCCTCACCTCAAGGGCAAGCTATAGTTCATAAAGGTCACTCCTCAGTGTGGCTGGGTGTGGTGCAAGAGGGTATGGAGGGACTCAGGCCTACCCGCTACTCTGGGTCCCAGCCCAGGCACCCTCTGGCAGCAGCCTTGTCCTGCCTCCTTCTCTCCCCTCTACTGCCTCCTGCTCCCTGGGCCACTTCCCCTGTAACACCCTGCATCTCCCTGGCCCTTGCATCAAGGCCTGCTGCCTGGCAGGTGTCATGCTGGAGCCTCCCTCTCTCTAGCTCCCCTGAACCTGCCCAGCACTGCTTTCTCCATGTGCTCCTCTGGGAGCTGATCCTGCACCTTCCCTGGTCAGGCCCCAACTGTTCCCTCTAGGCTGAGTAACTCCTTAAAAACAGGGCTGTCCCTGATTGGCTCTGAGTCCTTTCCTCATTGGCTGGAACTCTGCTCAGGCTCCCTCTAGCCTGCTTTAACTTCTTCCCTGCTGGACTGGGGCAGGTGCCTCACTATGGGGTGTTTGAGCCCCTCTGCCTTGACCTTCTAGGTCAGTGTGTGGCAGCGACATGGTCTGGAGGAGGGGCAGACTGGGTGGGCCTGGCATAGCGCTGGGGAAGCCTGGCTGATGCAGGGCAGGAATCCCAGCTGGCGGTGGTGGTGGAAAGTGGGGGTCCCAGCTCCTTGTTCAGCTTGGGCTACATAACCAAGGTGGTGTGTGGCTCTCCAGTAAGCTGTTGCCTGTGATGTATGTAAGCAGCAGCAGGGTAGGGAAGGAGCAACTTCGTAATATTGATGGCTTCTCTAGTGGTGGTAGATGGCTTTATAGACTGGGAAAGGTCAGAGGAGCTAGAAAGTAGACTAGGGGACTACATGTAGCAGCAAGTGGTAGGGCGGGGGGCCGAGAATGAGACAGAAGTCAGTCTCTCTCTCTGAAAATTACTGTAACCATCATGCAATTGGAATTTTCTCACTGGCCCAGTTGGCAACTACACGCAGATCTGTGAGCATGGCTGTTATCCCTATTCCACTCTTAACAAAATGTACAGAAGCAAGGGGTCACTGGGACTGGACTGTTCCTAGCTCTGCCATTGGCTTGGTGATTTCACTGCTCTGTATCTGTTTCCCATGTGTAAAATGCAGATAATTATGTACAGTTTTTTGAGATCTAATGATGAAAGCATTGTAGAAAAGCTGAGTCTTTCAGTTATAACTTAGCCACAGTAGCGTATCCACTGAAAACATAATTAAGAGCTACAGCTGTCTAAATGACCATTAACTCCCAACAAGCACTACTTTCTATTTTAAAAAAAACTAGGAAATTAAATGGCAAAATCCTTTATTAACATGGAGTTAAGATTGCTTGGCAATAGCTTGTGCCCTTCCAGAATATCAAGTTGAGCAAAACTCAAACTTCGGAAACCCAGGAAACCCAGATGTAAGGTAAATGCCAACATAATCTTAACTCTACCCTCTTTTAATTTATGCCCTAACACACACTTCTACTTACTTTTCATTTTAGTTCAGGTAGCACCTGTCCACTATAACACTGTGTCTACTCTTTGGATAGAATTTCACACATTTAGCATTTTAAGGGCCACTTTATACCTTTTTATAATCCCTTCACACTTGCACACAGGATACCACCTAATCCTATCCAGCACTAACTCCACAGTTTGCTGTCCTATCCCACCTTGCTACTGCTGGTACCCATGACAGAAGGCCACACTGCCCTGCTATCCACAACCTCCGCAATTCTGTATTGAAATAATGCAGAGTGGAACCTCATGGTATGCATGCAGCTCTCCAGTGCTCCTTTTCCTTCCCAGGCAGTGCTTGGAGAAGCACTGATTTGTTCCTGCAGCTCTCCTGCCCACTTTGGCCAGAGAAAAGTTCTGCATGTGGTTGCAAGGGAACATGAATGGGTTTGGGAGTCCCTCTCAGACCCCTACTGCTGGAAGGAGGAAGTCTGCTGGGATTCTTACAGGGGTCTTCCTGGAGGTTTTTTTTATGTGTGTGTACAAGTCTCCATATACCAGGTATCAGATCAATTTGATGCCTTGTCTCACTGGCTTGGGATGGGAAGGGGATGGGAATGAGAAGAGTCTCTGTTATATTCCTCTTCCAGATTCCCCTTGTTTGGAATCTTGCCTTTGCTGCTTTGCCACCCATCAGCAACATGAGTCCTGATTGACACCTTCCCTGCATTGCATTTTGGTCCATTTCACTGAGCTATTGAGAGCGAAAGGCATAGCAATGAAACTCTCAGTGCTGCCCACTTAACAGTGTCACAGTTGTGAACGGAACCCTTGCAAATGTGATCAAGGTGTCGCCACCTTCCTGAGTGTGCAGAGAGAACACCCAGCACCTCTGCTGTTGCTCACCACTTTGCTGAACCGCAGAGGTGCTGCATGTTTTTTAAGAATATTAAAGAAAAGGTTAGATTCTGCAGAGATCAATTGTTCTAGCTTACCTACTCTGGGCAGGAAAGATTTCCAGAGCTCCATGGCACTTGGACTGCTGTATAAACAGTACTCTTATAATTGTTGGAGTCAAATATGTGACAGGTTTGGTAGGGTGAGTGGAGCCAGTGTAGTGTCCTAGAATGAGCCTGTTCCCCCTCTGCACCCAAATAGCATTGTGCTGATCTTATAAACGGATGCAGGCTTCTGCTTTGTGATTGTGCTGAGCTACACAGCTTCATGGCCATAAAGACAGAGCTGACCTTAGCACAGCTGCACTTACAAGAGTCTAGAAGGGCCTTTTGCCAGCATTTTACAGAGAGCTCTTCTGTTCTAATTGTGCCTCACACAGCTGTGCTGTCTCTTGAGCCAAAGACTAATAATTTTTAAAAGGCAAGTAGGTGTAATGCTGGATTCTGGCCAGTTCTGTATTTAGATCCCACTTAGTATTCTGACTTAAACTATAGGGAAGAATAGGTGGAAAATAAATGAAAAGCCCAGGCTGGAAGTTTACATTGGACTCTGGTGTTGCTTTACTAGTATAAGGTGTTTATTGTGGCAATTTGTTGAATTAATTGATCTCCTCTGTCCTAAAAGTATTTTTTTAAAAGCTGGGTGGCACAAAGGGGTAAGAAACCGCCTCCGTGCCCCATTTATCTCCACTCCCAATCTCAATTGATACAAAAGCATGTCATAGCTCTGCATACTCATGTGTGTTCCAATTGGTATCCCTAACTTTTATAGGGACGATGAACTGGAACATAATAGTTCCTGAACCTCCAAAACTAACATGCTCTCTCTTACCATTGCAAAACAAGCCTTTAGTCTTGCCACAACATGATCTAGATCTAAGTAAATCCAGGCCCTGAACTTAGGGGGGAAAGCAGATTCCTACAGTCAAGAATCTTTCATTGAGGAGAATCTGCCTCCAAATCAAACCCCCCTTCCCACTTAAGCAGAAGCTGAAGTGTTTCCATTTGATCTCAACTTTCGCTGTATTGTGTGAGTGGAGGGGTTGTGTCTGAAGTGACCAGAATGTAACAGGTTTAATGTTTAGGTTAAGGCTGCCTCTTTAACTGAACCCAGAAAGAAGAAAAAAATCAGGCAGCCCAGATTGCAGAGCACAGGTGAAATGAGATCTCATTGAGCATGCAGCTGAGACTTACAAGTAGAGCAGCCCATTGGAGTGCTTTGCAGTGATCTGTCTGGGGGAAGTTGTCACTTTAAGAATGGTGTCACTATGCTCTTCTTGGAAAGTTTCAATCTCTGAAGCCTAATGGTGCTAGGAATGTGCTCCAGATGGTGCTTGGTGGGGCCAAGTCATGGTTTACCTTACGCCAATGTAGTTCCTTTAGGCCTGTGTATATTTATTATTTAGGGCTCTTACTCATTCAGATTTCTAACCAGCCTTATTCAGGGCAATACTGCCAACTTTTACAGTTACACTACAAGTCTTGTGACATTGTAGTAAAGCTCTAGCTGCTGGGGTCATGTTATGAGAGCATCTCGTGTTTCATTTAGAACAAAAGTTTGACCCACGTGGTTGCAGAGAAACACTTGAACGTGTCCCCAGGTGGCTCACAAACAAGCTGAATAAAAAGAACCTAAAACACAGCTCTTAAAATCACCTTATTTTTGGAGAGCCTGGTTCAAGAGTTTGATATCTGGTAATACTGTATGCACTTTACAGGCATTCTAAAAACATGGAGAAATTCAGGATGTCAAAAAGACCATTCCCTCCTCAGCCCATCAATATAAATACCTCTCCTTGCAAATACCATTGAAGAGAGAGACTGAAAAAAAGGAGAATTGTAGCATGATCTCAATGTCACCAAACCAGGGCTCCATGTGACCACGCTTGAGTTAAGGTAACTCATTGAGATCACTGGCACAATCCTTCCTGTCTGATACCTGACTTCCAGTATGAGCACTTCTGAGTTGAGCAGTTGCGCTATCACATGAGGACAGAGGCATCTCTCAGGCAGCCAGGTACCAAATAGTGTGTGTCTTTGTAGGTCCAAAGCCACATGTTCAGCCTTTACATGGAGATCAGCTGTCTGCCTGGGCAGATCGCCGAGTTTTGGTGCAGTGTCCTTCCTTGAGGGGAAATACTACTTAAATTGGCTGCTATATTCAATACTGGCTGCAATTTCCTGTACATGGAGCAAACTGCAGTCATGCACATGCTGAGCAATAAAGGTATGGTTAAGCGTGGTGAGATCCCTGTATCCATAAGAAAAGGTCAAACTTAGAATCTTGCTAAGTTGAGAACAAGCTGTTCAGAGTTTTGTGAAACTCTTGTTGAAGCTTCTGCCAACAAGGAACAGCAATGGGATTGTGGCAATGCACAGCTACTCTAGCCCTAGCTTCTCAGTGTCTGTATAAGAAATTGCTGTGGAGGTATGAATTAGGAAGGAACTTAGCTATCTGCAGTCCTTAGCTTTGTCTTTCTGCAAGGATATTTGTAGCTGATGTAATGGATCTTTCCAAAAGCGTGGTTAAATATGCTCACTGTTTGCTGCCTCTCTGGGGCTGTTGAGATCACTGTAAAGGCATGGTGAATGTGTGGGATTGCATCTGGAATAAGGAAAAAGTAATGCTTGGCAGGTCTGTGTGACACACATACTGTGTGCTGCTGAACATAGCAATTAAACATGGGCGGCTTTTCCTGTCAAGGGGAGGGAGTAAAGCAGGGTTTCAGAGTTTCTGCTTTGTTCTTGTAAGAAGCTGCCTACTAATATCTATCTGGAATGATGAGAGAAATGTAGGAACAAATTAACACACACCCAGGGTTTATAATAGGGAGTTTATTTTGATTGTAACTTTCTTTGATTGCTCTAAAATCTTCCCTTTTAGATCCCGCCACAGCCACGACGTGCTGCTCCTGTCACACCCCCACCACCAGAGAAACGCAAGAATGTGCAGATGGAAGCACACATTAAAAGTAAGGAAAAGCTTTGGGTTATATATACAAATTTGGGGCAAGAAGCAGCCAACACTGAAGTATTGTATAGGAAGAAGTGTAATGGTAGCAGCAACTCTGGCTGGTTTTGGTCTGTACCTCCAGTAAAGCATCTCTTGGATTTCTGCTCAGATGCATGTTGGTCTGAAGTTTTGATCAGTCTTAATCAGAAAGCTCCAATGCTGGGGACTAGTGTTTCCTTAGGTCATTTCCTGGTCCTTCAGAATGATTTTTGGCTGACTGGCACCTGTGCAGCTTCTCCTACCAACTCTGGATGCTGGGCATAGTAATCTCTGGACTTCCTAGGATGGGATTAATTTTGGCAGAAGACAGTGTTTGGAGAAGAAGCTCTAGAATATTTGTTCTCACAAACATAACTAATGTTTTGGGGCCTTTGTATTTATTCGCCAAGGAGTATCATAAAGAGATGTCAACGTGTAGTCGACTACATGATTAACTGATTAAGCGATAAGCCCAGGCTTATCTTGTCAACTACATTCACTTCCCCTTTCTCCCTGCTGCTTCTGTATCAGAGGCAGCAAAGGGGGGAATGGGAGCTGGTGCCTGTGAGGAGCTGGCTTTAAGCAGGCTCCCCATGAGAGGCAGCAGTGCGGAGAGTAAACAGGCAGGCTGGCGCTGATACGCGAAGGTAGCTGGCTCTGTGGACCTGCCTCCCCCCCACACTTGCTGTCTCCTATTGATGGCAGTGGGGAGGGAGAGGTAGGAGCTGGTGGTAGGGCGAGCCTATTTAGAGCTGGTGCTGGGGGAATCGGCTTTTGTAGTGCTGCCTACCCCCCCTCCCCCGGCGCTCTCCCTGCTACCTCTGATGGAGTGCGGGGGGGGGCAGGGACAGGGCTGGCTACCTCAAAGTAGCCTTTGTCTGCGGTGGCCTCGGCTGGTTTTTAAACTGGCTTCCCTGGCACCCTACACCTGCCACCCTACACTGCTGCCTCTTGATACAGAGTCAGCAGCGCAGGATGGCAGGGGGCTTCTGGGAGCAGGGCTGGGTTGCACTCTCTGCCGGCCCCGCCCCCATCGAATAGTCATGTAACCACTAAGATTTCACATGGTTACACATCTATTCAATTACACTATATCTATCATAGGGATCTTTCTACAGGGCAGCATGAAAATTTGTGCTTTTGAAAAAAATCTGGATGTGATAATGCCATTACATCACCAGGGGGCACTCACTATTAATACATCGGTGAAAGACTCTGTTAAGAAATGCTTAGCAAGTAACTCTGCTAGATGTCCATCTAGGTCTTTGTGCATGTAATAGCCATGTCAGACTTTTACATAATCAGTGGCTTGTGTCTGCAAAAGACAGGTGTGTAGCATCTTCAACCCGGAACCCAGGGAAGATCAGCTTTTCATGTGCTGCAAACACCATAACTGTTGTTAGTGAGAACTTGCAGTACTGATCAGTAGAGTGCTACTGGGCCAATACTAAGCAAAGCAAAAAAACTAATTTGCATCCTCTAGGGATTGAACCTATTGGAGATGTTTGTGAAAGTTATTTCGTTGTGACACGGTTCATGTTGTGGTTGTGTATTGCCCCAGTGCTACATTGTGCTCATACAGTTACATTGTCATAATGAGAAACTCTCCCTACACAAAGGATGTGAATGGTTAACCAGTTAACCAGCAAGCACATGCGTGATGCTTACTGACTATGATTAACCGGCAGGAGCTGGAGTAGCCAGCCCCTGCTTTAAGTGGTGAATTGGTTAATCATAACATTTAACCGATTAACTGACTACCCAGGATTTTACATCCCTGCCCCAAACTCAGTCACAGATTGGTTAATATCCTATAAAATGAACTTGCAGGGTGCAGTACAGATTGATCATATTGTGGGCAGGCCATTGAAATTTGGATCAGGCAGCACCTGCCTCATGGTAATGAGCCATTCCACACTGAAGTAGTGAGCAATTCTGCCCTTCAGATTGATGCTTCTCTTGAATCCATGATGTTCCTCTGATTCCATTGAATCTACTGGAAGCACATGGACGATCTTCTTGAGGAGGAGGAGGAAGATGAAGAATGATAGTTAATCTCCATGGGAGATATGTAGAGCTGAATAAAAGCACACGTCTTTGGCCTGAACAGTTGGAGTAGCCAATCCTGCAATACCCTTGTTCTGGATGGAAGGCCTGTTGGTGTGTGTGTTAGCCAGGGATATGCAGCTACTGTTCTGGCTCTTGACTTAGAGGAAAGATTGTGAGATTACCAAAATGTCACCCATGGCCAGCAGAAAAAACAAAGACTCTTCCAGTGGTGATTGGCCCTTTAGCCCAAGAGAATTTCTGCCTCATGAGTTTGGGAGGATGTTTGTTGCCTAAGGAGATGATTATTTTTTGTGGATAATCAGAAGTAAATGAGGAGCAGTCACTGATGGGTGAACATTCACACATGCAAAATGGGAATAAATTCACCTGGAAATCCATGTGCCTAAAGCAGTGCTTTGATTGTCTTACAGATCTAGAATATTGCTGATTGGTGCCACATTTTGCCCAAGTAACTGGGCATGTGATAAAAGTATCCATAGCCTCATTTTTACACGTTATCGGACAAAGTAAACAAGTAATTGAATAATGAAAATTTAGGCTAGAAATTAGGAAAAACATCCTAGCAGTAAGGTTGATTAGATAGTGGACTAATTTCCCTAGACAAATGGTGTAAATATCAATGCTAGAGTAAGCCAAAACGCAACAGGAGAAAGCACTCAGAAATGCTTCTAGCAAGTACTCGTGTGCTGGCTGAGAGGGTGGTAAGAGGGAACAGGTTTGTAATCCGATTACCTAGAGTGCAGAGACTGGGCTACAGATGCCTGTCAGCCAAATGTTTTTTTTCTTGCTGTTAACGCCAAGCAGAACATACAGGTAATGCTGCAGGGAAGGAGCTTTACAGAAGGGAGAGACTTGCTGCAATGAGTAATCTTCTGTACTTTGAAATTTTCAGATACATCCATCAAAAGTGCTGGCTACATGCAGTATGTTGGGGAGGGTGAGGAGGAAAAAGTTATTGCTTAATCCAAGGGGAAAAGATTCCTTTCTCCTAGTTATGTTTGTCCTTAAAATGGTGAGCCTTTTGAAGAGAATTCATCTCCCCAGAACAGCTTTCTTCCCCTCCTGAAGAGGTTACTTTACTAGAATGCTCAAGAGAGACCTAATACAATTTTGCTTTGAGATAAGTGAGCCAGGAAGAGAAGTCAAACTGCTTTGGTAGCATGCACAATGAGCTTCTTAATGGACTCTACCATGCCTGTTTGTTTTCACCTTTTTCTTTGATGTTGTTTCTAAGGTCTTTTAATTGTTCTTTTTCAGATGCTGTTGAAATCGCCTCTGGGTCTGTTTCCAGTGCCTCTTCTATGAGTACAGCTTCCCTGGATACCTTGTACACTGGTTCCACTGCATCAGAAGCTGGTCTCCCAACAGCCACTTCCAGCCCCTCCAACACTCCTCCCCCAGTCCCCAGCAGGAGTGCCCACACTACAGTATCGCGCAGCTTGGATATTAGCTCTTCGGCCCACCTGAAGCATGGGACTTCAGCAAGGGGTGGGGCAACCAAATCTCCCCAGACCAAGAGGGCTGCCCCAGCACCACCTTTTGAAACAGGGAGTCAGAGGTCTCTCCATATGGATGGGGAGAAGAATCAGCAAGTCAAGAAGACAGCACCAGCTCCTTCTGGGGGCTTAGAAGCCTTCAACTCTCTTTGCCTTGATGATAAGAAGGCAGCTGCTTTGGAGCTGTTGGCACCAGAATCCAGCAGCCAGGCTGTGTCTGTGCCAAAGACAATAGGTGCGGAACTGATCGAGCTGGTGCGCAGGAACACCCACCTCAGCTATGAGCTGTCGAGGGTTGCTATTGGTGTAGTGATTGGCCACATTCAAAACTCCATCCCAGCAATCAATAACATCATGGAGCAGATCCTCATCTCATTGGTGGAAAATAAGGTAAAGGAAATGCTGAGCTCTGGCAAAGTGGGACTGGGCAAAATATTAGAACACGATTGAAGTAATATTGTGCATTTTGCTCCTGGAGTTCAGAGGCCTTCTTTCTTTAAGAAAGAAGAATCTGAAATAAAAGAGAGTGTGTGGAGGTAAAGAGCTATCAGAGAAGAGTGTGTGGAGAGGGAAGAAAATCCAAGTAGGTTTAGCTGGCAACAAGCAGAGAAATTTGGAAAAGTTTGGTTGAATAAGTGAAATGGGATTGGATTTATGGAGACTGATATGATGGGCATATGTGGAATGTAAAAATTGCTGTGCTATACTTGTGCAGGGGAGAGACTGAAGTTGAGGCTCTAGGGTTGGGCAGCAGATAGAAGATAATTTAGGGATGGAGTGAAGTAAATATTCGTCATTATGACCTGGCCCAGCACCTTCTCAGTTCTTTCTTGCTGGCTACTCCAACTGATGGGAAGGTGACGGTCTGGAACGGATATGAGCAACACCTCTACGAGCAACATACTCTGCATGCCAAGTTCATAAGAGAATTAGCCAAAGAACTTGAGCCATTAACAGTTGATTCTCTGAAAATTTTTAAAAACAGGGAAGGTAGCACAGGATTGGAGAGGAGGTTGTTATGATGGAGGTCTTTTGTTGTTGTTGTTGTTGTTGTTTTTGTTTTAAAGTGGCAGTTATTCTTCTGCAAGTGGAGGAACAAATATTAATGCAACATCTGTAAATGGAGGAAAATAGAACCATGAATAGTAATAAAAGGATGTTTATAAATAACTTCTGTTAAAATAATTCAGTGCATGAACCCACTTTTCCCTCCTCCAGCCATGTTAGAATTACTGTGCAGGGTAAATGTATGCATAGTTATTCAGCATATGTGGATGTAATAATTAAGTACCTTACTTTTTTGTGACCACAGAGTATACTGAACTTACTTTGCACCTTTTAGACTCTTTGAATCTTTGCAATCCTGATGGGAAGACCAAATATTTTTCCCCAAGACTGTTTTTTTTCTTGCTCTCTTGGCCTATTCCACAATACATTTTTCAGCTCTCTTTTAAGCCATTTAGGGAATAGTTGCCTAAATCATTTGCGTAATACCACCATCTTGAAGTAATAACAAGCCATTACCATTTCACTCTATTCTATACATGCATGGCCAAAAATAAGAGAAGAATTCATCTTGAAGTAGTCCTTGAAACAGACAAGTGTCTGAGTAGGGATAATCAATCCCTCCTTTGAATGGAGGGTAATAAATTTCAGCTCCCATTTGCTAAATTCAAGGAGCGCATTACCTGTAAACATCTAACATTAGAATTCCATTGCTGATGGCAAGTTTACAGTGAATTGTTCAGATATAGTCAGATGTGCAAAGCTATGGGTATTCAACATTTAGAGCAAATCATAATCCGGTTAATTATCCCATCGGGTAATTGGTGTCAAACTCAGTATGCTTACTAGGGATGTGAGCAGGTATCCATATACAAAGTTAACTGATGAGCCTGAGCTCATCAGTAAACCCTCATGTTTACACACAGTCTGCCCCTTACCCTGTGCTGCTGCCTCTGATGGTGCATGTAGGAAGAATTTCAGTGATTGCATGTTTACAAAAACACATATTTTAACATTCCTAATACTTACTCTCTACTCTAGATTCAAAAAGAATTTGTAACTGATGTTTCATGCAGATGTTCTGGATCACATCCAAAATATATAAATCCCTGCTCAGTTTCCTTTTCTTCAGACCCAAACAACCATCTAACTGTACTTTGTGCTTCATCATGCTCTGAGAGATTTTGTTTCCTGTATTTGCAAAGCATCTCTAACTTTGTGGCTTGTAAAAGTGGAGATAGTGTATCAAGTTCCTGGAAGTAGGATTTTAAAGCATACCTCTTCTGTTTTAGAGCTGTGGTCATGTCAAAGAGAACATGGGATTACATTTTGTAATGGGGGAGGCCATATGTTTGTATTTTGTACTTGGTACTATAAAAGAAACAAAAGACACTATCCCTGTCCAGAGAAATGTAGTCTGTCAGTATATGTTCAGCAGTGTTTCTCTGAGGGTAGACACCAAGGCCTAGTCTACATACACAGTATTTGTATTAATATAATTATTTGAGTCAGGAGGAGGAGGAGGAGGTTTATTAACCAAAATAGTTATGCTAGTACATCTCCTACTGTGATGTAATTATTCTAGTACCAATGTCTCTTATGTTGGTAGAGCTTATTCACATTACTGTGTAAGACTGGCAACTTTATTATGGTATAACCTCAATCAGTGTGTGTGTGTGTGGGGGGGGGGAGGGAAGGTGGTGTTGTACTGATGGAATTATGCCAGTGTAATTAAACAATACAAAAATTGTATGTGGGCAAGACCAAAATTAATGATCACTATAAGCTTATGTCCTTGGTAATATAAAATCATTCCATGTTCTCAAGGGGATTTTATTTACAGCATGACACAATGTACAGGGTTGTGGCTCAGTTTTCAGGTTTGTCAAGGACATATTTTTTTAAAACACTTCATAAAACTCTTTCGATCCTCCTTTCATTTAATACAATACAAACAGTTATCCATGGGGTATTCTTTTTTTAAGTGAAGTGAGATGACATTGATTAAAGCATCAGGATACATGGTAGTGATTCTCATGTTCATTTCAAGCTTTGTATTGCGTTCCTTAATTAGTTGGGTTTTTTCTTCTATTCTAGTTTTAATTTGAAGTCAAATCACTGGTTTAGTAAATCAATTTTAGACTCTGTTACCTCTAGCTTATTCCCAGCATGCTCTTCTGAAGATTGACTTGCTTGTGGTGTTTTCCATTCATTTGTAGTGCTCCTCTTGTGTAGAAGAACCTGGTACAATACGCTGATCTAGGAGGAAGAAATGATCTTTCGTGCCTCTGACATTTCATTTCCCCTAAGTTCGTCTGGTGGGTATCTGATACTCATTTTGTAATGGGAGTAATTTCCTTCCACACTGGAACTCTAATCTTGGATGTTTATAGGGAATTCACTCCTTGGCTGTGTCTACATTGGCACCCTTTTCTGGAAAAGGGATGCTAATAAGACACTTCGGAATTGCAAATGCCGTGGGGGATTTAAATATCCCCCGCAGCATTTGCATGAACATGGCTGCCGCTTTTTTCTGGCTCGGGGTTTTGCTGGAGAAAAGCGCCAGTCTAGACGGGCTCTTGCGGAAAATAAACCCTTTTCCAGAAGATCCCTTATTCCTACTTTCAAGTAGGACCATTTGCAGCTCTACTTTCAAGTAGGAATAAGGGATCTTCCGGAAAAGAGTTTATTTTCCGCAAGATCCCGTCTAGACTGATGCTTTTCTCCGGCAAAACCCCTAGCCGGAAAAAAGCGGGAGCCATGTTCATGCAAATGCCGTGGGGGATATTTAAATCCCCCGCAGCATTTGCAATTCCGAAGTGTCTCATTAGCATCACACATACAGGCAAAAACTTGCCTGCACTAATGTGAAGGGTGAAACTGAGTTCTGGACTGCAGCACATAGGCTAGGTCTGGTTCAAAGGCAGTGGTTTTGATGCACAAAATGTCACGCAGGTGAGAGTCACTTAGTCTTGTCCTCACGCGGTTCTTGTTAAAGTTCATAGCAGAGAATGTCTTCGCACACACATACGTTGAGCCAAACAAGCTCAGCATTTTCTTAGCCAATGTTCGAATCTCTTGAAACCGGCTCTTATCCAGTTGGCGGTAAAAGTTCACAAGAGAGAGCTGTTGGTGACGACTGCGTAACTCGCTGTCACAATGCAGCTCAATGAGCTCGAGCTGCAGCTGATCTGGAGCATCATTGGGGTCAACAGAGAATGGAGAGGAGAAAAGGCTGATCTCCTTTTCAATAGCTGCAAAATCCTGAAAGCGCTGTTTAAACTCCCCAGCCAGAGATGCGATGTCTGCTGCATACCTGCTCGTTTGCACACTGATATTGTCCTGTGGAAAACTGTTCATTATTTCCTGCAACACTGAAAAATGTATAGTATTGGGCTGTGTTTGTGACAACTGCCTTATGAAAAGTTGCAGCTTTGTTCCAAAGGCTTTGAGGTGTGAATAAAGCTGGTTCACCGCTGCATCTTTCCCCTGAAGACTCGTGTTCAGTACATTGATGCTTTATGTCAACTAGAAACCCCAAATCAGCCAGCCAAATAGGATCAGATAGTTCTCGCATTGGTTGTCCCTTTGTTTCCAAGAATTCTCCGATTTCCTTTCTGAGAGAGTAGAAACGCTGCAGTGCAGACCCCCGACTGAGCCATCTTACATCGTTGTGATATAAAACATCTTCATATTCAGCCTGGATGTCCAGTAGAAACTGTTTAAACTGGCGGTGGCACAGGGCTTTAGAGCGAATAAAATTAATAGTCTTTAGCACCGGTTTCATAACATGATCATATTTGAGATGTTTAGCACAGAGAACTTGTTGATGAATATACAATGGAGTTTAATAGCTTTGCCTCCTTCTTCGATCACCTTGTTACAGATTAGGGTTGATAATCCACTTCGTTCACCAGCCATGGCAGGTGCCCCATCAGTAATAATCCCAGTAACTTTGTTCCAAGGCAGTTTCATGTCATCTATGGCGGAACTAACAAACAAAGAAATCTTTTCCTCTTGTTTGGTCCGTAAGGCTCTAGAGGTCAAGTAGCTCTTCAGTCACATTCATTTCATCGTCCACCCCTCTCATAAAAATCAGCAACTGAGCTGTGTCAGATAGGTCCGTGCTTTCATCACAGGCTATTGAAAAGAAGTCAAAATCCACTCCTTTGGACGTCAACTGTCTCTTAATATCTGATGAAATCTCTTCAATTCTCCGTGCTACAGTGTTACGAGCCAGGCAAATGTTGGCAAACTCTTGCTTCTTCTCGGGACAGAGATTCTCAACCATTTTCATAACGCATTCTTTGATAAAGTCACCCTCAGCAAAAGATTTGCAATTTTTAGCAATTAACGTTGCCACCTCATAGCTCGCCCTTGTGGCATTTTCATTCGACTCACGGGTTCTTGTGAAAAATCGCTGTTGTGACATTAAAACAGCTTCAAATTGCTTCAACTTTTCACTGCGGTCGCGCCCTGTTAGCTTGTCGTATGTGCTATGTCTCGACTGGTAGTGTCTCTTGACATTAAATTCCTTATAAACAGCCACAGTCTCTTGGCATATCAGACAAACACAGTGATTCCGTATTTCAGTGAAGAAATATTCCACTTTCCACCTGTCCTGGAAACGGCGGCCCTCACTGTCAACTTTCCTTCTCTTATTTACAGTCGCCATTTTTTAAATTGACCAGAAGGGGAAGGGATCATGTGAGCGCAGTGCCAGAGGTTTTGATCTAAGTGTGTTCGTCCGAGCACTAATACACTGCCCAACAAGAATTCTCTTGCCTTTGTGGCTGTGTGTGGTGAAGTCTCAGGATGAGCTTGGGCGTGTTCGCAGCTCCACGTGCCCGAGCCCGCCAGGAAGCTGACAGCGCGCAGCGCCAATCACAGGTACTGAGACACTTCCCAATCTCTGCAGCTGTGGACTGGGAAAATATCTCAGTACTTGTGATTAGCGCTGCGCACTGTCAGCTTCCCGGCGGGTTCGGGTACGTGGAGCTGCGAACACGCCCGGGCTCATCCTTAATCCTGAGCGGCGCTCGGAGATTCGTTGGGGGCTGTGAGGGGGAGGTCCGTCCCCACACTCTCAGCCCCGAGGCGGAGGGCCCGCGGGGTCGGAGGCGGGTGGAGAGCGCAGGGCACGCCGGCCTCACGGCGGCCCGGGGGCAAGGCGAACCCGCAGCCGAGCTGGGGAGCGGAGCTGCGGACGTGCCCTACAGGGCAGGCTCTAGGACCACGGAGGCCACGGGCGGCGGCGTGGCCGGAAGCGGTGCACTGGGCGCACCAGTTCAAAAGAGCGCTGGGGAGCCAGGAGAGGGGGAGGAAGCAGGGGTGAAGGCGGGCGGAGTTCTTCCTCTCCCCACAGGCAGCTCCAGGGGGGCAGCGGCCGGGGGACGCGACCCCGAACCGGGGAGCACGGCAGGCTGACCCAGAGGGCGGCGGAAACGGGACGGCTGAGCGGGCCCAGCGGGATGGAGTGAGGCTGGCCGGACTGGACGCCCAAGGGCCGGGAAGGGCCGAGCTCGGGTGAGGGCGTTCCGAGCCCGACAGCCAGGATACTCAGGCGGAGCGCAGGGGGCCCCGAGACTCAAGGACCAGAGAAGGGAGCTACCCTCCCCCGGCGGACTTTACAGGACTGAGACTGGGGCGGGCAAGAGGCGAGAGACGGGCTGGGGGAGCACGTCTCGCCACAGGGGCCATAAAAGATAGATATTACCAAATTACCTGTGGGGCCATATTAAACCGGGACACGGGCCGCAATTGGCCCGCGGGTCGGACTTTGGACATGCCTGGCCTAAGGTATGGTCACTCTTCTCTTGTTCTTGCCTTCTTTTTTAATGAATTACACAATTAATAGGTGATGAGAATGAGGGAAATGAAAATCTTGTGCTTACAAAAGTATTTGCTGAAATGTTTGTTTTGAAAAATGTATTGAAATTGGCATGCATAGGAACCCCGTTATGTTAATTGAAAACTGATCACAGCCAAAGGGTTACAATAAGCACTAACGTATCAGGCTTTTAGGAGCTGTAGGGTTTGGAGTTAGGCAGTAGCACACAGAAAAGTCAGATATGAGCTTGCATTCAGCTCTGGCCTCTGATTCCAGGGCCATATTTCCCATGTGGAGGGAGGAAAGAGTAACACAAATATCTCAGGAATGTCAGGAGTTGGTCTGAGGATTTATTGGGCTGAATATCAGACACACAAATGTGTATATACCATATAAAATATATGGGATAACCAGTCCAGGTGCTGCACTGCTTGAATAATCTGAAACTAGACTAAACAAAGAACTCATAGGTGTGTCCTTACAAATCATATTTAGCACTCAGGCCCTGAGAGTGAACAAGATGTAATGGGATAAAGCTCCAACTCCCTTGATTACTGTGTGAAATCTTCAGGAGTGTAGGAATTGCCACATCTGACCAGAAGACTTCTCATCCAGTGTCCACTTCTCATCCAGTGTCCTGTCTCTGATGGTTGCTAGAACCATATATTTGCATAGAAGGTGTGAGAATCCCAGTGGGTAGGACAAGGGTGGGCAATAAGTAGCCAGGGGGTTCACCTGGGTCGACAGACACTTTATTTATCTGAGATTCTGCAAGTAGGACCATTTGGAGCTCCCCGTGACCATGGTTCACCGTTCTTGGCCAATGGAAGCTGTGAGAAGCAGTAGCCCAGCCCTGGGAGAGGGGGACAGTCTGCCTCCTATATTAGTGCTTAGCCTGGTCTCCAGAGTTTAACATTGGTTTAAACCAGGGGTGGAGAACTTCTTTTGGATCAGGCCCCGCTGAATGCAAAGTACTCCACTTAGGAATGAACAATCGGTTTCACACATACAGAATGGGAAGTGACTGTCTAGGAAGGAATACTGCAGAAAGGGATCGAGGAGTCGTAGTGTACCACAAGCTAAATGAGTCAACCGTGTGATGCTGTTGCAAAAAAAGCAAACATGATTCTGGGATGCATTAACAGAAATGATATAAGAAGTCATTCTTCCACTTTACTCTGCACTGATTAGGCCTCAATTGGAGTATTGTGTCCAGTTCTGGGCACCACATTTGAAGAAAGATGTGGAGAAATTGGAGACAGTCCAGAGATGAGCAACAAGAATGATTAAAGGTCTAGAGCAGTGTTTCTCAACCAGTGGTACGAGTACCCTTAAGGATACTAGAGAGAAGTGGGAGAGTATGTCAACACAACTGAAGTCTGGAGAAAACTGAATTTTTGTGTTAAGTTTTACAGCGCTTTATTATTTATGTACTTTTTACACCCAAAAATTGCATTGCCCACTTGGGGTATGTTATCAATCGGCAAACCTTGGTTGAATCCATGAACTTCTTCAATCCCTTAGCTGTATTGAGTAGAGTGATATGCGCCTCCACCTTACAGTTCTTTGCTGGAAGACCATTTTACTATTGTGTTTAGGGCAACACAATCAAGTGCATTTGTTGACTATATGGTGACGTTTGACTGTTTGAATTTTGCGATGTTGAACGGTGGCTCCCTATGCTGCCATCGCCTTGGATAATGTTGAGATGTTACACGTTACACAAAATGTACATAGGTGCAGCCATTTTGCTTCTAATAAACACAGTTAAGTAGGTCAAGTAGTTCTGCTAATGGATTTGTATGTAATACAGACGAGGTTAGATGGAGGTACGGAATCGGCCAAGTGGTGATGAGTGGTATGTTATTGGCAAACTTCGTTCATCTTTGGCATGTCTCGCTACTAGGTAGCATCAGTAACTGCCAGCATTCATAGTGGATGGATGTAAACAGTTGAATATTACGCTTGTTGCTATCTGAAGTAAGTGATAAAATTGCTATTAGTACAATTTTAGTTTTGGATTTAAAATGGACCGATTTTCTTGTGAAAACAAAGAATAAAACTGCAGATTTGGAGGAAGGTAGTACATCAGAAACAGTGTCAGAAACATTTGAGGTGGGAAAACCAGTAGTGAGAGAACCACACAGCAGTGGTGGAAGTGGAAATTCTTCTGAGATAAGAAAAACAATTCCGAATATCTTAAATTCAGGTTTACTACAAACAGAAGTATACTCCCTTTGCATGATTTGCTGTGAAACTTTATCTAACCACTGTATGAAACTGTCTCTGTTGAAATGACACCTTAATACAAAGCATCCTACATTAAAAGATAAATCCATTGACTATTTTACAAGAAAATGTGAAGGTATCAATATATCTAGTGCTGCTATGAAAAAATTATGTATAGTGAAATAGAAGTTGTCAAAATTTAAAATATCCCACATTCGAATGATACAATAAAAAGAATTGACGAAGTGGCAGAAGACATCATAAAACAAATTACTGAAAAAATTATTCAGAAGAAACAGTTTGCTTTACAGCTTGAATCATCAGATATTTCCAATTGAAAATAATTAACGGTGTTTGTCAGCTACATTGACGATGAAGACGAAAAAGGAATGCGAGCAAATAATACTACTGTAAAGACTTTGACCTAAAACAACAGGGGAAGACATTTTTAACTGGTTAAATGAACAGATTTTGAAACACGGATTATCATGGGAGTGGTACGTATCTGTGTGTACATATGGAGCAGCAGCAATGGTAGTCGACAAAATGGTTTTATTGCTCGATTTAAAAACTATAAACTCTTTAATAAAGCGTACTCATATCATTCGCAGAAGCATTGGCTTTAAAACAGCTGAATGAAGTTTTAAACTCTGTGCTAGAGATTGCAGTGAAGACAGTTAACCTCATAAAGTCACAGGCTCTAAATTTACATCTTTTTTTTTTTTATCACTGTGCCATGTTATGGGATCTGAACATAATACTGTATTACTTCATGCCAGTATTCGATAGTTGTTGCATGGAAAACTGCTCAACCATCTATTTGAGCTAAAGGCTGAAGTTGCAGTTTTTCTCACCGAAATCAAATTCAATTTAGTACAAAATTTTGAAGACTAATTATGGATTTGCAGATTAGCCTGCCTTTGTGACATATTTGATAAAATCAGTAACCTGAACCTACAGTTACAAGGTTTTCATGCAAATATCTTAATCTTCCATGATAAAGTACAATCATTCAAGAAAAATATTAGCATTCTGGAAAAATAATGCTTTATTTGGAAATTTTGTGTCATTTCAATATTTCGGAATTTTGTGGGGAAAATGAAATTATTTAGGATGAATGTCAAAACATCAATAAAGGAACATTTTGACAAATTTGGAATTAAATTTTGAACGATATTTCCAAGCTTTGATGAAGCTGAACACAGGCAGAAGCTTTGGATTTTGAATCTGTTTGATGAAAATGTTATTTGAGAGCAGAGATTTCAAAAGAAATAAAGGAGCAACTTTTTGAGCTTTCTACTGATAGTGTACTAAAGATGCAATGCATGGGACTTGGCAACATTGCTGTGTTCAGGCAGAAAATGAAAAGTGAATATAAATAGAATAACACAGCTCTCTCAGAATTCCTCCCATTAGCCTATTTATGTGAGGCAAGTTTTTGGCTATGACTGAATTAAAAACTAAATTATGAAATCGTATGTCTCCAGAAAACTGTTTAATTATGGCCATCAGCATTTTGAAACCTAGGTTTGAAAAATTGGTTTAATCCAAACAAGCTCAAATTTTGCATTATATTAATTATAATTTTCTTGTAATTTTATTGATCGCTGTTCATTTATATTTGTATACAAATATATGCACGTGTGTATGTGTGTACAGGCAGTCCCCGGGTTACGTACAAGATAGGGACTGTAGGTTTGTTCTTAAGTTGAATCTGTATGCAAGTCGGAACTGGCATCCAGATTCAGCCGCTGAATCTGGACACCAGTTCTGACTTACATACAGATTCAACTTAAGAACCCCAGGCGTCCCCAAGTCAGCTGCTGCTGAAACTGAACAGCAGCTGATTCCAGGAACCCCGGGGCAGAGCAACTCTGCCTCGGGCTTCCTGTAGTCAGCCGCTGGTCAGTTTCAGCAGCGGCTAACTTGGGGACGCCTGGGGCAGAGCAGCTCGGGTGCTGCTGGGTTGGTCCAGTAGCGCGGCCGCTCCTCGACGCTACTGGACCAACCCAGCAGCACCCCAGCTGCTCTGCCCCAGGCGTCCTGATTCAGCCACTGCTGAAACTGATCAGCAGCGGCTGAATCAGGACTCCTGGGGCAGAGTAGCTGGGGTGCTGCCGGGTTGGTCCAGTAGCGCCAAGGAGCGGTGCTGTGGGACCAACCGGCAGCGCCCCACCTGCTCTACCACAGGCCCCAGGCTTTGCTCCACATCTCCCTGGTCTGCTGAGGGGGGCACTAGCTGCGTCCCCCCCAGCAGACCAGAGAGACGCTGAGCAAAGCGGTGCAGGACCCGGGGCCGGACCCGTGGCGCTTCCAGATCAGCTTGAAGCGCCGCAGGTCCGGCCCCGGGTCCTGCGCGGCTTTGCTCAGCGTCTCCCTGGTCTGCTGGCTCCCGCAGCAGACCAGGGAGACGGGGAGCAGCTTTTCTCGCCCCGGAGGAGGCGGGCGGCGGGACCAGGTGTCCCGCCGCTCCAGTCCTGCGGGGCGAGAAAATCCCCATTCGTATCTGCGGATTCGACGTAAGTCAGATCCGCGTAACTCGGGGACTGCCTGTATATATGAATAAAAAAATTGGACTTATTTTATGTTCACCTAACTTTTTTTATTTATCCTTTTTGCACAATCGTAAGTACTATGGCAAGTTTATTGCCTATAGGCAATTATGATTAAGGTGTTAAACAAATGTGTTGCAATGGTAGAAAAAATTTGTCTGGAAACTGTAGGTACTGGGGGTACTTATAATTTATTTTAAAGGGGTATTTGATTCAAAAAAAAGGTTGAGAAACACTGGTCTAGAAAACATGACCTATGAAGGAAGACTGAAAGAACTGGGCTCGTTTAGTTTGGAAAGGAGAAGACTGAGAGGGGACATAATGGTTTTCAGATATCTAAAAGATTATCACAAGGAGAAGGGAGAAAAATTGTTCTCCTTGGCCTCTGAGGATAGGACGACAAGCAATGGGCTTAAACTGCAGCAAGGGAGGTTTAGGTTGGACATTAGGAAAAACTTCCTGTCAGGGTGGTTAAACACTGAAATAAATTGCCTAGGGAGATTGTGGAATCTCCATCTCTGGAGATAAGAGCAGGTTAGATAGATATCTATCAGGGATGGTCTGGTACTGGGTCCTGCTGTGAAGGCAGGGGACTGGACTTGATGACCTCTCAAGGTCCCTTCCAGTTCTAGTGTTCTATGATTCTGTGACCCACAGAAAAATTAGTTGGGGGGCCTCTCAAGTGAGAAGGAAAAAAATAAACCCCTCACTGACATGACCGCCGACTAAGAAGAAGAAAAACACTCCCCACGTTCCCCTCCCACACCAGAGCCTTGCGGGGACGAGGGGGGGGGGGGGGGGGCTCAGCCTAATAGATTTTGTGTGTTTCTGCCCTGTGGTGGGGCAGCAGGGAGGCTGGAGTGCCAGCGCAGGCTCCCCAGTGTTGGGGGGGAGGAGGGGTCCTGAGCCTTGGTGGCTGGATCCGGGCAAGCCAGGGGCCGCATCTGGCTAACAGACCTGAGGTCCCCCATCCCTGGTTTAAAGCCTGAAGCATAATGTTTAATACCCTTTCAAACAATTCCGGTTATTCTTGTTAGCTAGATAAATGTACACTAGTCCCTTTTTTAGATGTTGTAAAGTTCTTGCCCTTTTAGTAAGACTTTCTATGCTGTCTCACATTACAGTCTTGTAAGCAAACCCAAGAAATGTGGTCTATGAAATTACCACAGGATGGGTGCATCACTGGCCGCAACACTGTACTCGTAGTAGTTACCAATAGCTCACTGTCAAAGTGGGAGGGTGTGTCTACTGGAGTGTTGCATGGGCTAGTTCTGGATCTGAATATTATTCAATGTTTTCATTAATGACTTGGATAATGAAGTGGAGAATATGCTTATAAAATTTGTAGATTATGCCATGCTGGCAGGCATTCAAATTCTTGGAGGACAAGATTGGAATTCAAAATGACCTTGACAAATTGAAAAATGGGTCTGAAATCAACACAATTAAATTTGATAAGGACCAAATGTAAGGTAATACATGTAGCAAGGACAAATCAAATGAACAAATTTCAAAAAGGAGAATAACTGGCTAGGTGAGAGTATCGCTAACAAGGATCTGGGAGTTGTAATTAATAGAATGTGAGCCAACAATGTGGTGTATTTGCAAAAGTGACTAATGATGATCTGGAATGTATGAACAGGAGTATTATGAGTTATACACTAGGGCTACGTCTACACTGGCCCCTTCTCCGGAAGAGGCATGCTAATTTACAACTTTGGAATAGGGAAATCCGCGGGGATTTAAATAAACATGGCCGCCGCTTTTTTCCGGCTTGGGGAAAAGCCGGAAAAGAGCGTCTAGACTGGCGCGATCTTCCGGAATAAAGCCCTTTTCCAGAGGATCTCCTATTCGAAGTAGGAATAAGAGATTCTCTGGAAAAGGGCTTTATTCCGGAGGATCGCGCCAGTCTAGACGCTCTTTTCCGGCTTTTCCCCAAGCCGGGAAAAAAGCGGCGGTGGCCATGTTTATTTAAATCCCGCGGGGGATATTTAAATTCCCCGCAGATTTCCCTATTCCAAAGTTGTAAATTATCATGCCTCTTCTGGAGAAGGGGCCAGTGTAGACGTAGCCTAGAGGTTTTTGTTGTACTCCATTCAACGCTGGTGAGGTCTCAGCTGGAGTACAGGTTGACCATCTTCTCTGGTTCAGTAATATTTGTGATTCAGCATGATTTTAGTTGGCCATACTCGTGAAAAATGGAAATCAGGCTAAGTTTCCTGTGGTCCCATAAAGTTGGTTTCCAGCCACCAGTCCTGGTTTTCAGTGTTCTGTGCTATTAGCTCTAATTTACTTCTAAATGTCTTCTAAGAGCTCAGTAAACAGTGAAAGTGTTTGGTGATGTTGCTAAACAATGTTGACCTCCTGTGGTCCGGCAAATTCTCTGGTTCAGCATTGGTCATGTTCTGAAGGTTCTGGACTAGAGAAGTTCAACATGTACTGTGTCTAGTTCTCAGCAGCATGCTTTAGGAAAGAGATCTATTGGAGAGAGTCCAGAGGAGAACAGCAAAAATAAGATTTCAAAAACCTGACTGTTTAGAATAAAAAAAAAAAAAAAACCTGGGTATATTTAGTCTTGAGAAAAAATCAGAGAGAGAGGGATACAGAACAGTCTTTACCTATGTTAAGGGCTGTTATAAAGGGGATTGTGATTAATTGTTCTCCATGTCCACTGAAGGTAGGACTTCTTATCTGCAACACGGGACATTTAGGAAAAACTTTCTAATTGTAAATGTAGTTAAGCTCTGGAATAGGCTTCTGAGGGAGATTGTGGAATCCCCAACTTTGGGGGTGTTTTAAGGACAGATTGGACAGACACCTGTCAGGGATAGTCTAGATTTCCTTGGTCCTGTCTCAGAGTAGAGGGCTGAACTTGATGACTCCTCAAGGGTCCCTTCCGCCCTTATGTTTCTGTAATTTATCATATTATGTGACAGCTAGTTACATAGTCTGCCTACACATCGTGTGAAACTGTTTCCTTTTGTCGGTTTTGAATGTGATACCTTTTTAATTTCATTTAATATCTCCTTGTTCTCCCTGTCACTACAAGAACAGAAGCTCCTGATATGCCGTCTCCTGACAATTCATTATTTTATGTACTTTTATCATGTCTCCTATTATTCAACTTCTTTCTAAGGCAAACAATTGCGATCTTCTCCCTTCTTCCAGTGAGTTTTTCTGAGTCCCTAATCGTTCTCATTGCCCTTCTCTGATCTCTCTCTAATTCTGCAATATTTTTTTTTAGCTGGAGTGACCAGTACTGCACTCCATATTCCAGATGAGCCTGCATCATTAAATTACACAATGACATTACCTTATTTTTCTTCATGCCATTTCTTATGCATCCTAGTGTTTTGTTGACTTTTTTGAACAGCTGCACGTTGAAAAGTCTCACCAAGCTATCTGTGGGATTTAGTTAACTTAGAGCCTTCTCTGATGCATGAGTAATTTAAATTTTGTTTCTGATGTGCGTGATATTTTCTTCTAGAAGAAGTTAAATCTGTCTCCTGTTAAATTGCAGTGACACAAAGGTCCATTTATGACACAGGAGTAAGGCTCCATCTGCATGCCCATTATCATCAAGCTATAAAGCTATTGACCTGTAATGTAAGCTCTGCTTTGGTCAAAGGAGTTCCAGCTGTAACTGGATTGGCACAAGCCATGTTAGAAAGCATTGGGTCAAACCAAAATATCAGCGAGCTGGTCTGAGACGCCAGACTACATTAGAGCCCTGTTTGGAGATAGCCTGCACATGTCAGAAATGGCAAGCGCTGAGCCTGAGCCCTCCAAGCTAACCCCAGGAGTGAGAGACCCTGCTCCCCTGGACACACTCAGAATTCACCAGTCTGCTGTTCCCAAACGAATGGAACGCCTCAGTTTTCTAGTTGCATTTTAGGATTATCTCTTGGTTCCATCTTACAGCACTTAGATTTGTTTATAGAGAAAATATAAAATAGAGATTGAAGAGGAAGTCAGTAGAATTAATGGAAAGAAATGGGTTCTTAATTTTAGGCTCCAGCAAAAATGTTAAGTAACAAAATACTTGCCTGTCTCATAAAGATTAGCTCACCCAAAGTTTCTCTTCCAGCATAAAACAGCAAGACTAGCTGTGATGCTCTGTTTGTAAAGCAAGCCAACTGGCTGCTTGTCTCCCTTCACCTAGAGACCTGTATGTTCTTCTGCACCTCCAGATATATGGTAAAACCTTTTGTAGAAATCACCTCTGAAAAGAGACCACTTGTCATAGTGACTATTTGTGACTATTTGCGGACTATCACCATGCTGTGGTGTGCAAAACATTGCAACGACACCACCTCTTAGACATAATCCCTTTTGCTAAATCCCATGAGAGCTCACTCTTGCCATGTTTTACTGTAGGTCTAATCATCCATTGTCTTCACTTATAAACTGAGTACCCTCCACCAGCTGGCATAAAGACACAGCATAATTTTCAGTGTATGTACAGAACTCCTTGTATAGTATCCACACATACCTTTACCAATGATTATGATGAACAGTGTGAAACAGGCTTTCAGTGGAGACCTTGCCATTGTCATCTGACAAACTTTAGAGACCAAGAGGGGATCCCCATAACACTGCGCACCCTGTAGGTTAATACCAAGAGGTCTCTAGGTCACAGGGACCAGCATGTAAATCCATTAATATCCTGTGGATTCTTGCTGGCTCTGGTTTGTGATGCATTTCATGCATGTATGTGAACTTTGCTCCTTTCTTTCTGTAACTAACCATGACAGATCTCATTGTTCACTTGTCCAAATGTTGCTCCACCTTTGCCCAGTACTGTTGCTCCTGGAAGCAATCTGCCCTGTGCACTGAACTCAGTTTCCTTCTGTAATTGTGTTGCCTAAGTCCGATGACATTTTTGTCTTGTTGGAAAATTTCTCCCACTCTGCACATTTATCTCTTCCCAGCTGAGAGAGACTCATTCCCTGGCTCATTTGGAAGTGTGGGGAGTTCAGGAGGATCAGTGATTGGGAGGCACTTGTACATCAGCTTTGCTCTAGCCTCAGACCAAATGAGGTTCCTGTAATACCTCACTGAGAGACGTCATGCATATTTTCAAAATTGAGGGCTCAGGAGGCCTACAGATGGCTGGAATACCTGATAGGCGAAGTCTGGAAGATGCTACTGAAGTGTAGCTAATGTGGTGGTCAAAAGCCAACCAACTGCTCTCTTCCTGTGACATGCGTGAACATCTGTACACACCAGACTCTGCCTCTCTGTAGAACTATCCTGCTCTCTAACAGGATTATATTTTCAGTGAAGATTTCTTTAATTGACATGCCCAGCCAGGGAGCAAGATTTTGCTCCTAAATGAAAGTGTCACGTGTTCAGAGGGTTATCCTGGAGAGTTTGGCTCAATAAATTAAATTAAGTGTCTCTGTTAATCTGTACTAGAGTCTCGTGGGGAGAGCTGTCGAGGAGACCAGCTCTTCTCTGCTATTTGTTGAAGGGGGTTAGCCCCCTCTTGTAAGAAAAGCTGCCCTCCAGCCTTTATTTACAGCAGCACAATGTGAAATGCAGAAGAGTCTCTTTTGTCTCCTCTTGGAGCTGCTGTTGCTAACTGCTGATCTGGACGGGCATCTCTGGGAGGATGTTGATACTCAAAACACCCTTGATTCTCCAGAACTGGTGGCTTGAGGAGAAGGGGGAATAGAAAAGGAACAAAAAGAGGAGGAAGCAGTGGGAAGAACAGCGTTGTCGCTCTGCAGCCGAGTTTGGAGACCAGAATCAACAATCAGTTAGCAGTGGGGATGCAGTGGCAAGAGAAGCTCCTGAAAATAATCACGTTCTGTTAAGCAGAAAGAAGAGCCCTGCAGCAGTGTGCAGTTCTCCTGGCTTTCAGAGGGGACCAGCTGTTTTGTTAAAAACAACAAACAAATGCCAAGCAAATTACGAAAATGGTTCCGTCCACTCACTGAAGGTGTCTGTTGCCTTCCCAAGGAACAGCCTGATTCCTGGAAATGATCCTGCAGCGTGTCCGTAAGGCTGTAATAGCTGCCAAGCTGCTTAATAAGCAGAGACCTGGCCCTGGGGTTGGGAGAGATGAGAATGGTGCTGAGATTACATTAAGACAGCTCACTATAGTTGTTAGTAGATTAATCTCATTCAAGTCCATTACTGCTTGATGTTCATTGCAGTTGGAAGGCCTGTGGCGGGGGGGTTGTAAAGGCAGAGATTTGAGTGTTGAGACTAAGAAGAACATGAGTTTAATCATCAAAAACAAGTACAGTGTAAAAAGGCATCCCAACTGAGCTCTGTGCTGAGCAGACCTGCTTATTTCTGGACACCTACTAAGAGATACTGGCCCCAGTTAGCCCCTTCACAGAGGCTGCCCCTTGGATGTAGAATAGTCTCCTAATGAAGCTCGATCACTTTGGGCACTTGAAAATAAAGGTGTAAAAAGGGTTAAAAAATACTAACCCTGTAACCGATTACAGTTCCATCAGTTACATTATTAAACAGGTTCCCAGCCCCAAAGGCTTCAGGCTCTGCTGGCCTTGCAGTCTGCCCAGCCCTGTGAGAGTTTAACCGTTAACTGGAACCAATAACCATCAGCTTATTAGTTAACCAGTTAAACCCGTGGTCACCAATCAGTAGATTGCGATCTACCGGTAGATCTCAGGGGCTCTAAGAGTAGCTCTTGATCCCTCTCTGAACTGCGCGCCTGCTCAGTACATTTACATTAATTTCCTCATTTGAGGAGCAGCTACTCACCGAGCAACAACACAGGTGAGTAGCTGGGAGGAATAGTGGGAGCTGGGAGGTTGGAAGGGCTAAAACACCCCAGCCAGCTGACTGTGGCTTTCAGCTGAAAGAGGCTGCCCCATGCTCCAGCTGATCGGCGGCTTCTCCTCTGAGCCTGCCCACGTGGAGCTTGGTGCACCCTGGCTGAGCGCCATGGCCACCTGGCTGGGCAGCCACTTCTCTTCCCTCCAGCCCAGCTGCCCTGCACTCAGCCCAGGGAGGCTGCGTCTAGCTCCAGCTGTGCTGGAGCAAGCTTCCCAGGTTGAGCGCAGGATCACAGATGCCCATCTGATGGACTGTATACGACTAGCAATCTCAGACTACAACCCAGACTTCAAGACACTGGCAGATACTGTTCAGTCACAGGTGTCACACTGAGACTTTGTTATTGGAAGAAAAAAATATATAATTATCAATACTTCATTTTAGATTTACAAAATAGAGAACAAAATGTATAATTGTAAATGCTTCATTTGATATTAAAATAGCATGCATTAAAAACAGACCATTTATTTCATAACTATAAACGTGATTTTTACTTTTATATATTGCATAATTAAAATAAACTGATTAACAGAGTGTATAAGGGCTGGGGATAGCAAGTGATGGACAGGAGAATAGAGAGGGCGGGGCTTCAAGGAAGGGGCGGGGCAGTAGACTTGTTCTGAGACTTAAAAAGTGATCTTGGGTGTAAAAAGGTTGGAGACCACTGAGTTAAACTCTTACATCCCTACTTGAAAATGGGCTTGTCAAAGCTCTTGAGTTTGTGCTGCAGGAAACAAACCTACACATGCAGAGATTAGTATAGGAGTCTCTTCCATCTACCTTCTGTGATTTTTAAATCACTGTTCAGTGTGTTTGTTCTAATCAGTTTGTGCTTTGTTTTTGAAAGACACCTTCTCTCAACAACCTGCCAGTACAGGCAGTCCCCGAGTTACGCGGATCCGACTTATGTCGGATCCACAGTTACGAACGGGGCCCTCCCTCTCCCTGGTCTCCAGCAGACCAGGGAGAGGAAGCAAAGCGGCGGAACACGCGGGCAGCGGACAGCCCAGACGCGTCTGGGCTGTCCGCTGCCCGCGTGTTCCGCCGCTTTGCTCTGCTTTGCTCCCCGTCCCCCTGGTCTGCAGACCAGGGGAACGCGGAGCAAAGCAGAGCAAAGCCGCGGAGCCTGAGGGCAGCAGGATAGCCACGGCGCGTCTGGGCTGTCCCGCTGCCCCCGTGCTCCATGGCTTTGCTCCGGACACCTGTGGTACAGCAGCTGGGGCGCTGCCGGTTAATCCCGTAGCGCAACTCTGGACGCCACTGGACCAACCCGTCAGGACCCCAGCTGCTCTGCCCCAGGCATCCTGATTCGGCCGCTGCTGGTCAGTTTCAGCAGTGGCTGAATCAGGACGCCTGGGGCAGAGCAGCTTGGGTGCTGCTGGGTTGGTCCAGTAGCGCCGAGGAGAGGCGGCACTACTGGACCAACCCAGCAGCACCCCAGCTGCTCTGCCCCAGGTGTCCCCAAGTCAGCTGCTGCTGAAACTGACCAGTGGCTGACTACAGGAAGCTCCTGCCCCGGGCTTCCTGGAATCAGCCGCTGATCAGTTTCAGCAGCAGCTGACTTGGGGATGCCTGGGGTTCTTAAGTTGAATCTGTATGTAAGTCAGAACTGGCGTCCAGATTCAGCCGCTGTTGAAACTAATCAGTTTCAGCAGCGGCTGAATCTGGACGCCAGTTCCGACTTACATACAGATTCAACTTAAGAACAAACCTACAGTCCCTATCTTGTACGTAACCCGGGGACTGCCTGTAATCTAGCTGGCCACTCGTCCATCCACAGTGTCCCAAAATGCCTTTCTCAGGAGTATTCAGTGGATTGGGATGAAGTTAAACCAACTCATTCCCTCCTTCATTAGCTCAGCCTGACAAAGATCATGTAATTAACAGTGTCAAGAACACTTTGATTCAGTGCTTCAATTATGTAGTTTAAAAAAAAGTCCTAATTCATACCTCAAATGCCACTAATCAAATTATGAACAGTGTATCTCTAATAAACCTGCTTAAGCATTGCACTTAAGTTTGCAGTTCAGGGTTTCTGGGTTTCAGCTGCATTGGCAAGAGCTTGTTCCAAGTCCATGATTTGAGACAACTGGGCAGCATTTGTACTATATTAAAAAAAGATTTCTGCTCTCTTTTCTAATATGAACTTGTGCTGCTCTGGTTTCTAATGAGTTACTGCTCAAAAGTTTTTCTGGCCGAGGTGCTGCGTAAGTGGCAAAAATGAAGTTGACTAGATTCATAAGAACATGAAAATGGACAAACTGGGTCAGAGCAAAGGTCCAACTGGCCCAGTATTCTGTCCTCTGACTGTGGTCAATGTCAGGTGCCCCAGAGGGAATGAATAGAACAGGTAATCAAGTGATCTCTCCCTTGTCACCCGTTCCCAGGTTCTGGCAAACAGAGGCTAGGGGCACCATTCCTATCCATCCTGACTAATAGCACTGATGGACCTATGTAATTTTTTTTGAACCCTGTTAAAGTCCTGGTCTTCAATATCCTCTGACAAGGAGTTCTACAGGTTGACTGTACATTGTGTCAATAAATACTTCCTTTAGTTTTTCAAACCTGCTACCTGTAAGTTTAGTTCTCATCCTCTCTTGTCTCTCTCTGAAGTCCGAGCCTGGTGCACATTGTACCATGCATGTAATGAAGAATCAATTGTTCTCAAATTGAAATAGTGATGACATGAGGATCTTCCCCCCCCCCCTCCCCCCATGGCACAAAGCAATGCAGTTGTTATTGTAAACCATGCTCTTTTGTTCTTTTGTCTCATCAATGTGGCCCATCAACTTAACCATGTCACTCCCAATTTGAACTTTTTATGCCTTCCTCCATTTCATGAACTTTAAGCTCCTTGTTCTGACCTTCAAGGCACTACATAATGTTACCCCTTCTCAGGGGTGAAAGGAACTTGCATTTCTTACAGGTACTGTCCTATCATAAGCCAGGTCCCTGCCAACTCTTTAGCTCTCTGGTGGCTTTTGCCGCAGCTCAGCCACTTCTTGCCAGAGCTGCACACTGGGTACACCCCCTTCCTTTCATCTCTGCCCCTTCTACTCTTACCTCTTCTGATGCTGTGCCTTCCCTACCTGTCCCCTGTTTCACTGGTGCCATCTCCACTTCTACCATGAAAGTCACAAAAACTAGTTGGGTTATAGCGAACATGTAGGCTAAACTTACATTTACAGACTAAGGGTACGTCTAGACTACATGCCTCTGGCGAAAGAGGCATGTAGATTAGGGTACCGGACATAGTAAAATGAAGCGGCGATTTAAATAATTGCCGCTTCATTTAAATTTACATGGCTGCCGCGCTGAGTCGACAAACAAAGCTGATCAGCTGTTTGTCGGCTCAGCTTGATAGTCTGGACGCTCCCCTGCCGACATCAAAGGTATTTGTCGACCACCCAGGTAGGCCTCATCCCAGGAGGTAACACATGAAATTCCATCAAATTGTGGTTGGCTGGGCTGCCACCTGTCTCAGTAGTAGTTTAATCTTTCCCTGATCTTTGTCTCTTTATTTCAATTCAGGCCCCTTCATGGCAAAGATTTGGCTATCTTGGGGTTTTATATGTGCGTGCATGGGCAGTATTTTGGACATGGTAGATCCTACCAGACATGTTGTTGTTAATCTAGGAGATCTGTACTGAAAGTAAGACCTGGTGATCTTTGTGACTACATACAAATGCATAAACAGTGCATTGTCATCTCGTTTGGTTATATAAAGAAAAGCAGAGCCTAAGCAAATTGAGAGAACTGATTCCTGCACAGATTAATCCAAAAGGCAGTAACCCTAATACTTAGCACTTACTGTACTTTAATATCTTTTGAAGTTCTGTACTAATATGAACTCATCTGTTATTTATGGATATAATGAAAATCTGTCAGTTCAGAGTCTGAGAAAAATGCTCTGTATTGCTGGGATCACATCCCAAAGGCTCCTGGTGGAACTTCCAATTTTGTAGGTCAAAACCAGGTCTTATAGAAGCGTGCACTCTGCTGATTGACCTGGCTCCAGTTGTCCAAGCTGGTGTACAGTATGAATCCTGTATCAGAGCAGTTTCTCTTGCTGTTCTTGGCCTGGCAATCTGCATTTATCCTGTTGAGTTCAAAGGATGTCCACCCATGAGCTTATAGACTTATGTGCTTGGTATCTGCGTCTCAGAAAAAGGTGGGTTTATTGTTAGGGCATTGGATTTTTACCCTCAGAATAATAGAACTCAGGTGAGTGTTGTGAAGTTAAATTAATATTTTTAAAATGTGTTGAGCTGCTCCGATGGAAAGGAAAGTGTTATTACTCTGCTGTATGTGGGGAAAGTAAAAATGGAAAGCAAGCTGGCACTACAGGGTGGAGCCTCCAGTGTGGTGGTGGGTTGTTTTTTTCCTTTAAATATTTTGAAATTGACAGATTGTAGTGGTCAAAACAAGCAGAAGCTGATAAACTACTTCACTCAGCTCTGTCCTTCCAAAGCACCAACAAAACATGCTCTTTTGCAGACATATGGCACTTCCATTTCCTTTTAACAGAGAGGGAATTATTTTTATGTACTGAGCTATAATTTTCCAGTCCATACAACCCCCAGATATGTGCTCCCATGGCTGTAAGAATGTTTGTTAGCGCTGTCCAGCGTTAGGCTTCTCATTGATCCAACTGAGACGACCAGCTGCTGTGTTGTCTAGCCTTGTGTCTGCAGTGGAAGCTCCGATGAGAAGGAAGCGTGATTTTTATACCCTCCGAAAGCAAACTGCCTTTCCAGCATTGTGGTCAAGATTTTGGAGCTGTAAAGATGGGTTCTGACTGCACCTCTGCAGCCTCCTCTCACTGGTTCAGTAAATGCATTAGCTTTGCAGGAATGGGAGGGAGAGAGAACCAGAAAACAGTATTGGGAAGCTAACATAGCGATGTGTGGGTGAGGGGGAGTGTTTTAAACTTGCCACCCATCTGCTGCTAGTTAAGTGAATAAGCCCGGACTGAGGCAAAGGATACCCATGAAAACAATCTGCAAAAAATGGCTAACTGTCAGGACCCCTGTTACTGGTATTTCTTTTCTGTCCTCTTGCAGAATCTGAGTTCTGGGCTGCCTTCGGGGCAGATCTGCCATGATGAGCAGCGGCTTGAAGTGATCTTTGCAGATCTGGCCAGGCACAAAGATGATGCTCAGCAGCGCAGCTGGGCACTATATGAGGATGAAAACGTCATCTGCTGCTACTTGGAAGAGCTGCTCCATATCCTGGTGGGTTACTTTCAGCAGGTTTAGTGAAGCTGGATTCCTCTCTCCGTATTCTTTCCTGCGGGCTTGTTTCTGTGGTGCGTTTGTGGTTGGCAAGCCAGGCGTGACTCAGTAGCACACTAGCTTGTGGCACAGTAAGTTGGTGTTTGGTCTCTGCCATGGTGCAGTAAAAGTCCTGGAGTGTGGCTTGAAAGGGCAGGATGCTATGCTGCACTAAGCAATGTCCACACAGTGAGTTAAGCTGAAGCATGCTGGGGCATTGTAGTGTCATACATTAGCTTGTGCCACACTAACATCCCTTGTGACAATCCCTTAGTGAAACCATTAGACTAATTGCTTGAGGGCTTATGTTGCTGTTTATTAATACCCAATATTAGACAAGTGCTGTAGTAGGTATGTATATATGCTGTACTGCAGCCTGGGACTTAAGTTGCAAGCTTCAGAATAATGCTCTGTCTGCCTGAGGTCTGCAATGCTTAGGAATCATGTTTAAATCCACTGTGCAAAATTCTCCTCCACCCATGTTTTACAGTGATAAGTATGTTGTTCAACCATCTTTAAAAAGTTAAAGCCACCAAAACCTCTCTGCATACAAGTAGGTCGATAAAACTCTTCGAGGTTTGTTAAACAGGAGTCCATTGGAAACTTCTTTCATGGCTTGGCTGGCCAGCATGCCCAGGCCAAACAATTTCAGTGTTCTAGCCTAATGTGCTAACATTGCCTGGTTCTGCCGGTGTTCTGGAGGCTATTTAAAAGCACTGCTTCCAGCCCTGTATAAAGGCCAATGGGGAAGGTCCTAATCCATGAGTTTCAGCTGCTTCTCCAAGGGCACATTTATGCTGCAGATGCTAAAGCAGCATAACTACAGTGCTTAAGCTGTGCCTTAGCATAGATGGTGGTTATGTCAGTGGAAGGGGTTTTCTGCTGATGTCGTCAATCCGTCTCTCCCAGAGACAGTAGCTAGGGGCTGGACCAGCACTTAGCTGTGAAAACCTTCGTGCCCTCTGAGCAGCATAGCTAGGTTGACGAAGTTTTGAAGTGAAGACTGGCTGTAAAACATACAGCTTCTCAGCCTGGGCTTAATCCAGCTTCCTCCATGTTTCCCCTCCCACCTTCTAACTCTGCAGGGTGAGATCTTCCACGTTTGAAGAAGCCAATACAAATGTGACCAAAATGATTATACATTGCAAGCTCAGTGTGTGTCTATAAACAGAGCTCATCATGACAAGCCCAGCCCTGAGTGGCGCTTCTGGGTGCGACTGCAACGCAAACAGTTTTTCAAAACCTTTCTTTGTTCACCTTTTCCCGATGCTTTTGGCCTGTAAAATAGAGAGAGACTGCATGCTAATTTGAGGCAGTTCCAGGAGTTCACTTTTTGTCATGGCATCTCTAGGGCAGCTGGTTCCCCATGAGGTGTCTTTGTATTGTCCTCCTAATTTCTTTGTAAGGTGGTTGGGTTGTCGAGACTGAAATCCTAGGGATGGAGAAGCTGGTAGGATAGGAAGAGAGAGTTGGGGCTTTTCTGTGTTCCTAATAGACACCAATATGTCAGCAATCTCACCTGTTCAATTGTGTTTCCAGACAGATGCAGATCCTGACATTTGCAAGAAAATGTGCAAAAAGAATGAGTTTGAATCAGTCATGTCCCTTGTGACATATTATCAGATGGTAAGAGACATTGCATTCTTCCTACTTTCTACTGGAGGTTTCCTTGTAGACCTGAAGGAGAAAGGTTAACAAGTATGAAATGTATGAAAAACTTTTCCCTGTTTGGACTTTGAACTACACGGAGTTTCAGAAAACCTTTCTTGCGTGTTTACACAACTGTGTATTATACTTGTGGGTTGTGTAAAGCTTACATGGAAGATGGGGAGGTGAAACTCGAGTCTAGTTTCAGGAGCGGTGTTTAGAACTGTACCTGCAAGCAGTCGGAAATGTAAAGATTGCTGTTTTCTCTGTAGCCCCACAAAGGAACAGAAGTGTAGCAGCTCTACTGTAATATAAAGGAAGGATTTCCGAGAATGCCTTGGGAATGCTGACAGGCTATGGTTGCTACTTTCTTAATTGATGCATGGCTCTACATTAGTAAACAGTTCTGATTAGGCAAGTGGGTAGTGAGGAGGAGCCCTGGGACTGAGGAAGGAAATTGATGTTCAGAGGAAGAAGTGGGGAGTTTGTCTTCCGTGCCTATGGAAATGTTTCTCTGCATCATTCCCTACCGAGGCTTACTCAGACATGGATAAGAGAGCCTTCCTTAGTCCCCAGCCACAGCATAGCAAATTTTAGCGCAGTTAGTTTTTAATAAAACATCGCTCAGTATACACCCAGAACTTGGATACGGTCATGAAATTTCTGCATCCCTCTAAGAGGCACAGGCATTCAGAGTGAATCTGGACCTGGTTTTGGTGGAGCCATAATAAGGATCTTACAGCCAGGTCTCTCTTCATCTGTCTCATCACAACAGTCAAACTATGGGATGAGATGCATGGTATTTCAGAGTGAGCTACTGCTGCCAAATACCCTTTGTTGGCCTCGATAGTACAGTCATTAGTAGCTGATCCCATCACAAAGATGAGGGTTTTGTTGTTGTTGTTGTTTTAAATTTGTAGTTTTTAAAAGCTGGTTTAGGAGCAAGATCAACTTGTGCATTGGAAATATCTGAGCCATATCTAATAACATGTTGAAGCTTTGGGTTGCCTAGGACTTCTGCTCATGAGCCTGCACTGGTTGCAATAAATGTGGATTTGCAAGCTGCCTGATGGGCTTTGGTCTGGCACAGAGCACTCAGTTGTGGTTTTTGTCTCATGGGAAAGATTCCTTTCTTTCTAGGAGCACAGAGTGCCATTGCGGCTGCTGTTGCTGAAGTGCTTTGGAGCAATGTGCAACTTGGACGCTGCTATTATCTCGACTCTCGTTAACTCTGTCCTTCCCATGGAGCTGGCTCGCGACATGCAGACTCACACGCAAGGTGAGCTGTAGTTATGGACTGCTCCTAAATGTGACTCCCTAGGGGCTTGGCTTTCCATTAGAAAGGTTATATGCTACTGGGGAATTCAAGTTTGGGAGTTCTAGCCCATCCTTAGCTTCCAGTTCAGTGTACCCTAAGTATTCTCAGGGAGATGTGTGCACTTATCTGTGTCTCCCCGTCTCCCCGTCTGTCTGTCTGTGTGTCTGTGTGTGTGTGTGTGTGTGTGTGTGTGTATATAATTTAAAAAAAGTTCCTGCCAGATGACAGAATGATGTTGTCCACGTGCCATCATTGCCCACCTTCACCCTCAACCACTTGCTGTGGCCAGCCTCTGCACTGTTCCCTCTGGGCATGGGCTGCTCCTGCTTCATGCTTTGGGGGGCTGTGCTGCTGGGGGGAAGATGCTGGGGCTTGGTCCTCTCTGCCATCTAAGCCTGACTCCCCCGCCGCCCCCTCACTCCTTCTGCCGAGACCCTGCATCCCCAGCCCGCTCCTGCCCACTCTCCTCTGGCCAGACACCCTGCTTCCAGCGTGCCCCGTCCCTATCCCCTTGCCAGACACCTATCCCCAGAGTGGTGGGGAGGTTTGGCAAGTGTAGCGAGCAGAGGGTACAGACCCCTAGTTTTAAAGTAAGTATCAAACTGATTAAACCTTATAAAAATTAGCTTTGTTTTTAATCCTTTGAAGGCACAATCAATAACATTTTATATTCTAGCACCTCACATTATTGTTGAATATATGGCTGTGCAGGAAGTGGCATAAATTAATTTCAGTTTATTTCTGTCAACCATTGCTTATGTATTTCTGCCAAGAAGCTGTAGATGGGAATAAATCCCATCTTCCATTCCTGCAATGCTAGGAGTCAATGCAGGATTGTTCCCAATGCTACACTTCTTCACCACTTGTCCAGACATGTTTTCAGTGCAAGCAGTGGAGGTGATGGGGCCTGACACATCTCCCCAGTGTGACAGTTCTACTACATGTCATTCTTCTTTTCTTTAACTGATCCCATTACTGCATGTATACGAATTTGAGCAATTGTAAACTCTTCCTCTGCAGTAACCCTTTCTTGTGCATTCTTACGGGAAACGTGCCCTCTCGCTGTGCAGTGCAGTTGTCCCTTTTGTAGGTGTGCAACCGTCAGTATTTCTTCCATGCTCTTGGCTTCTTAAGATGAGATTTCCCTCTGCAGTAAGTGGTCAGGGACTGCTGCTAAGGGGACAATAGCATCACTCTTACTGCCAGTCTGGAATTGGTGGTCTCCCACCTTCAGATGCACTGGTTACAGTAGGAATGGGATGTGGAAATCTTGAACCTGTCCCTCGGGGGAGTGCATGCAGGTAGCCTGTGTGAGGTGGTATCTGTCTGAGCGCCATGCAGAGCACATTCTGAATGTATGCAGTGCTCCTGGCTCCCAGATAGAGAAGATGACGTGTCATTAAGATGAACAGAAAACCTGGCTAGCTGGGGTCATCTGCACCATCGCCCTGGGAACACACACGTTCTCCCCCCTCGGAGGCCAGCTGAATTCAGATCCCTCGTGTAGCTGGAGTATAGCTGACATCTGGATGCAAGTGAAAATATTCTGCCATGACAGGAGTGGGCTGGTTCTAGTGTGTGGGGCTGTCACTATAGGTTGTGCCAAACATACTGGATTCAATACTCTTCCAGGAGCACTGCTAATCAATTTAAGCTCGTTTATTCTGCTGACTATTCCTCATCTACTACCTGAAACTAGACAGTTGAAAACAACTCCCCCAGATGGCCCCTAATGAGGAGGAGGAGTGGGAGACATGTGAAGCTAATGTGCCAATGTGTACAGTTTAATTAAGGGAAGGGGTGGTGCTTCCATGTCAAACACAAAGAAAAGTGTTTAACAAGCCCCTCTAGGCTGCTGACTCTTAGAAAAACCAAAGAATAAACCTTACAGCTGGAAACTCCCCTGAGAACTTGTTCACTTGCTCAGGCTGAGCACGGTTCTCTTTTGCCTTGTGTTACACGATGCCCATGCTCAACATGACCCTTAGTGCAGGAAGTGAGGATGCTGTCACTGTTTGCCTGCCTCTGTACGAACAGCCAGATGCAACACAGGAAAGGAAAGCATTAACGAATGCTGTGTGAAAATGGAACAATGGACTTGTGTCCTCCTTTGCATCAGATGTAACTCTAAAAACCACACCGAACTGGGAGGGAATAACGGGAATATCAGTCCTTATCCTAATGCAAGTGAAAAGCAGCCCCCTCAGCCCTTGGAAGGAATGGCATCAGGCAGCTTCCAAAGTCTATCTGCAACTTCCACTTGTGTAGCTTTGTGGTGTGGAGCGGTGGGCTGACAGCTGACCCAGAGGATGGTGTGCCCTTAGAACTGGGGGCAGAAGGGGTGCTTTATTTCTCATCCTGACTCCTGAATGCACTGTACAACCTAGCCGCACTTTGCATGCATTAGAACTACACCGCTGCCAAGGACTTTCTGCTTTCCCAGCTGTCAGGGCCATTCTCTCCTTATTGCTGTCTATTTGATGTGTTTATTTTCTTCAGAAACCTGCCTTGTCTCTTCCTGTTGGTTTTGGTAGGAAAGCTCTGTTTAGCTAGGCCTCTGTAATGCAAGAGAGAGTGTTCAGAGGTTGTAGTAAATTCAGATCTGATCAGAGTCTGTTTTTGACCTGTAAGACAGATTTTCAAACCTCTGCCTCCATAGGATTTAAATGAATTAAGGGCAACTCAGCATTTAACCAGCCACTAATATTAAACATAATAGCATGTCTCTGCAGCACAGACCTCATCTGTAATAGATTGGGCTGCCTTACTGTTATGCCATTATTCCCTTCACTTGTTTCTCTTTTCTTTGTATCTTCAGCTATGCGGTTCTGAGGGAGGGTTTTGACTTCAAGACTGGTTTAAAGTGTGTGGGGTTTTTTTGTTTGTTTGTGGCTTTTTTTTAAGTTCCATCTACATAGCTCCCAAACTTTTCAGGTAACTGACCAGTTTAAATAGTGCTAATTGGCCTGATCAGCCTCTGGATACCAGGCGATGGACATTATAGAAATGGTGCTATAATTCTGGGTTAAGGCTCAGTTATATACTACTACCAGTCATCCTAGGAATGTCAGGCCACTCTTGCCAGCCCTTATGGAGCTTAACTGTAGGCTGGGGTGTGCACAGATGAATGGGGATTGGGTAGTTGCCAGGGGCCAAGCGCAGAGGTTCAACACTAATGACAAGAGTAGGAGATCAGAGTGCCAGTTACCAGAGCCTGGAGTGTCCGTGAAGTGGTTAATTTGCTTATCGTAGCCTTCAGTAACTTTGCTATCTCTGGATTCTACTAGGACTAAAAAGAAAGAGCAATTAGCTCTGAAAAGCTGTGACATTTTGTGATGAGAAGCAGTAGCAATGCTAGTCAGTTCCTTAAATGGTAAACGGCTTTCTGTGCTATCCAATACTCTGGTCACTGTACCACTGTCCTCTGCCTTAGCAAGTCAACAGGCTATATCTGGACTTCCTGTTCCTCTCACACCACTGTGGAATCAGCCTATATTCCATTTGCCTTGTCTTCAGTGGAAGGTGTGGAGAATATAGAAGGCTTATGCAATATTCTTAGAAAATGTTATTTTTGTGACTGTGGTTTAAAGTCTATCTGGAGAGAGTCTCTGACAGCAAGGAATAGGCAATCTGAGGGCTGGGGGAGGGTGTCATTTAACTATGCCTGGGATGGATAACTGGGCTATTAAGAACAGTCAGCAAACGAGTGGAGCCTGCCATGGAGAAAAAATGGAGCCTCACAGCCAGATCATAGCAATTGGTCCTCACTCACCTTGTCTCAACCAAGCCATTCCTGGTTTGGCATAGGGATGGGAGATGATGTTTCTGACCCCATAGTCTTTCACCTGCCTGATCTTGGGGAAAGAGCAATATCCCATGGAAACCGGCTGGGTTACTGGGACTTGAGAGAGTTGAGGGGCTCATGTTAGTAACTTGCTGTCTGCAGAGGGGGAGTCCTCTCTAATGTGGGTCTCCTGCATTCCACTGGGCAGGCAGGAAGGAAGATGCTGTCTGACTTAATCAAATCTGGCAGCATGCAGGCAATCTCCTAATCCAATATTAAGTGAGACTTACCAGGGACGAAAGAGGTAAGATTCCTGGGTATAGATTTTAATTCAATTTCTCTGAGTGCCAAGCTAAGGAGCCATTGAGAGAAATGCCCCTTGATGCCAGGGATCAGAGTAGGAGGGCCGTAGGGGTCCCCATGAGCGAAGTGGAGGCCCACAGCCTATTGTGGTGTATGTTTACACTGCAGTCTCTGTATCTGTCAGTCAAGAGTAGATGCTTTCTACATTAACACAGGCTTTTAAAATTAATGTGTAATGCATCTGAAAGAGGTGTTTTTCTCAGCTATATCTACACTAGGGGTTATGTCGACCTAAGTATATCGAATAGAACATGACCTTTTGCACAACCCTGAGCAAAGGAGCTTGATCAGTCTAATTATGAAGAGTAGACCAATCCGAAGAAGAGTGCACTTATGAGAAGCTGTGGAAGGGTCAGAGACCTAGCTTGCCCTGTGAATCCTTGACTGGCAGCTGCTGGTTGTCACAACATGTTCAGTTCATTCCCTTAAATTTGGGGCTTTCAGTGAGATGGTGATTCCTAGCTTGTTCTACTGGGGCGGAGCTGCTCGCATTTAGGAAATTAAGGGCCTGACCTTTATAAAGTAAAATTAGCATAGTAGCTGGTATGTTTGTGTGTGGAAGACTGTAGGCCTGTGACTTAGAGCAGCTTGAGATGCAAAGCCGTGTGGCCGGCGTGCAGTAAACACATCATTTTAAATCTCTCTTCCCGTCCAAAAGAAGGGTTTTTTTCTGATATTTGGTCCAGTCTAGACAGGCCAAATGTTGGAAAAACCTCTTCCTACAGAAGAATTGGGGAGGGGGGGAGGGGAAGCAGCAGTATAAGGGTTGGGGATGGCAAGTGATGGAGAGGAGGAGAATAGAGAGGGAGGGTGGGGCTTCAGGTAAGGGGTAGGATCTTACCAGAAGGGATGGGGTAGATCTTGGCTTGTTCTGTCATTTAAAAAATTATCTTGGGTGTAAAACGGTTGGAGACCACTGTTCTACTGAACTGCCAGGTGGCCATCTAATGTCAGTTGCAGTGTTTTTTGGTTTAACATTGATACTTAGCCTGTTAGAAACTGGATAGAGAACCCACTGCCTCACTTGAAATGGGGGCTCACTGAACAGCCTGTCAGTTGGTGGTAGCTTTTAGTCATTGTCCACTTGGGCTAAATTCGAACCAGTCATGAAGTGAAAGTCTCTTCCATTATTAATACCTTGAGCCCAACCTGTGCCCCTTGCAGTTTTCTGTAGTGTTAATACGCAGTGATAGCCTATGGAGTAGTTTTCGACTCAGTGAATGAGTCAGTCTCCCCTTCTTGCACAGGTACCCTGGCTTGAAGTCTATCATGCAAGGAGATGTTTGGGCAAAACTTTAAATTCTTGGGCACATCTCAGCTGGTTGTGAAACCTGCCAGAAGCGTGACCTGTTGTCCTCCGAGTGAGCGCCAAGGTTTCCAAAGGGACTAATAAGATTATCCTTCAGTTTGGAATGAAGACCATCAGACGCATTTCCCTGGAGCTAAGTAAATTCCAGTAGGCTGCCTCTGAGAGCTGGGATCCTGGAATTTAACCATGTCTCTAGCTGACCGCCTGCCCGTACTAGCCGTGCACACTGTGTAATGGAAAGGATCGATATGGCTCATTTGGTGGCTGAATGGTCCAGTGGCAGGAAGATGAAGTGAGACAAATTCAGACTGGTTGTTTTTCTGAAAGATCCACTCTAGGAATTATTTTGGCAACGTTTTCTGGCCTGTGTTATAGAGGAGTCAGCTAGATGATTATAATGCTTCCTTCTGGCCTTGGAATCTGTTGAGAACTTGGTGAATGAGGGCTGAGCCTAATGCAGTGCCCTTTGCACTCCTCTGTGCTTAGACTCTGACATTATGCATTTCAAAAGGGGAATGATTGAAAAATGCTTGAAACTTGGGGCAGCACAGGCCATATGGGAATCATAAGGCAAGGACTCAGGTCGTTATGCTTATACCATATAAACTTTCTCTTTATATTCCATTGGCTTATCAGTCACATTCAGCACATATGACTCATTGTGTTTCTTTCTGCCTGAAGGAGAGATGCTTGGAGCTGGAGCTCTGTTTGCTGTAGCAGGGGGCTTGTTTCCAGGTCAAAGCTACTGCTGGTTTGCTGCCATCTAAAAACAAAATTTCTTTTGCATCCACCACTAATTCATAAAGTTTGTCTCCAGGCAGGTGTGTTTGTGCCGGGGCAGTGCTGCACCGCGCTTGAACAGGCTGCAGCATTCAGCCGCTCTCCGTGCAGCAAAGGGAGACTGGCCTCCTGTCCTGTGGAGCACCATGGCATTGCTTGTTAACTGGCCGGAGGGGACACTGTGAAAGGACGCTTTTTCCAGGGTCTCTGTGGCTCCTCTAATTGGTCTTCAGTACTGAGCTACAGCAAAGCACCTCAGTGGAGACTGAAACAGCTTCATGTTCTCCTGTTGGATTCCTGCCCTGCAGCCTCCAAGGAGATGTCTGTGCTGTTTCAGATTCCAGTGTCGCTGAGCTGGGGTCCACTCTGTGGCACTGAAAACAGTACAGATGTTGTGCCTCAAGCTGGAGCTCAAGTTCCGAAGTCTGGGAAACAAGCGCTAACACCGCTGCTTTTAGCGGCAAAGCGTGAGCCCCGCAAGCCCAAGTCTAGAGATCTGGACTCGGACGCATTCTCAGTGTCTCCTTCCTCCCTAACCATCACCTGATGTCTTCAAACTGTAGTTGCATTCTACCAGCGTGAGCCTTTGGATCCATTCAGATGGTGGGGGGAAAAAATGCACCCTGTTAGCCAACACCTTTGGCGCCCAAGCTACAAGGTCCAGATCCACACCCTGATCGTGGGAGCTCTGGGCGCATGGGGTGCTCCACAATGAGCCGCTGCTGCGAGTGTGCGGAGTCAGTCAGTGCAATGCCCGGCTCATGAAGCAGCTGATGGTGTCTGATGCCATCATACAGTCTAGAGACATTTACACACAGCACATCACGGGTCACTGACGGCACTAGGACGAGTGAACGAGACCTTCAGTGAGACGCGGCCAGGGAAATAACACACTTCCTTCCCTGACCATATCTTTCTAAAGGCACCCACAGATCAAGGAACACACTACACCCATATACCTATCCCATTTCACTGCCGCTGACTTGACTCTGTCTGCACTATAGAGTGTCATACCCAAGAATACCGGTTCTCTGATCCCTGAGAACTCTCACCCCTATCTGGGACAATGCTGGTTATATATCTTGTGAACCGTGTAACTGGTACTTGCAATTTCTCATATGCCAAGCTTGATTCCAGGTGCCCAGTGCCTTCCTTTTTGACTTGTATAACATTAACCTGACTTCAAACATTAGCATGAATAAAACTTAAATCTAGTACCAGAGAAAACACATCAGGGCAAGCTCCCATTCTGCCTATAGGGAGTGTTCATGTTGCACCTTCCCTTGCTTGTGTGGCAGAAAGCAGAGAATGCTTTTAGCTGGGGCAGCTATACAAACTCATGGCTGGATTGTGTGCTGTGTGTGCCAGATGCAGCTCATCAGGTGTCTATTGCCTGTGCTGCCCAAACACCCTGTGTGTGCTGAGGTTCCATTCACTTCAATAGGCGGTTCATTTAAACAGCCGGGCAGAGAAAGTGGGTGGTAAAAAGTGATAATACAGGCCAGTATTCTTGCCCCTGGCAAACCTGCAGGGTATCTATTCCCCTTCCCCCCCAGACACAGATTTGTGGTGCCTTACAAGTATCCACATGCCATTCGGAGCTATACACTGAGTTCCTGTCCCAGAGAGCCAACTGCAAACAGCCTCTTGAATTCAGTGACCTTGAATCGTGAAGTGACTTAAGCTTAATTTGGGCCTATCAGCTCCTCCATTGTCTGACATTGAGAATATCTAATCCCTTTTGTGGATGGTAGGGGCCAGAGCAATCCATGCCAAGCCTCACGCAACTGGGGAAGTAAAGCTGGCTGCAGGAGTTCCATGGGGGCCCGCCTCACTAGCTACAGATGAACACTTGAGGCTCAAGCTCTCTGCATGGATCCCGGACGCCTTTGATGAGAAGGCACTTTACCCTGGGGTTGATACAGGCATGTTGGCTGCTATCCAGGTCTTCTGGCAGATGCTTTGGTTTTATTGCTCCTGGACCGTCATTTTCCTGCTGGCTTGCAGATCTATCAGTGTGTTGTTAGAAGGGCTTATAATAAGACACAGCGAGGCAGAATTAACCCAAACAATTCTAAGGAAAACAGATGGTCAGTCTCTGTAATCATTACCGTCCCCTGTTGCAGTTCAATATACACACAACTCTACTGTCAGATCTTTTCAATTGCGCTTGGGAGACAATCCGCTGCCTCCCTGCCCCCATCTCTGGGCTTGGCATTTCATAGCCCCAGCACCTCTTGCTCTGTCAGTGATGAAAAAACTGCCCTAGCAGCTCTTTCATTACAAATTAAGCACCTACCCTGCCCGGCTTTTCCTTCGTTGCATTTTGAGGTGGGGAGAGGTGGGCGCTGTTAAGACCTTCAAGAAACTTGGGCGAGTTTGAGAAATGTGTGACAGGAATTCACTAGCAGGCCTTATTGCCCCAGCAACCACTTGAGCGGGTTATGTGCCATCTCCTGTTAGGAGAGCCCCTCAGCTGCATTAGTCGTGTATTCTTCCACAAGAATTGTATTAATGGTATTTTTTCCCTTCCATCCATTGGTACGGTCCTAAAAAAAAAAAATCATGATTAATTATTGCCTTAGTTCAACACAGTGCTGGCAGTGCAGAGGATACAATGAGTATCCAGTATCTCGAAGGGGCTGGAATGCCCCAAAACACCAGCCTGATGATAAATCATCTACTTGCATCTGTAGTGGGATTACCCTGCTCTAAGGTCGGCATTTATTCATGTCCCAGCATTGCGTTCAATGCTCAAGCACAAACCAGAGCCTAAGAAGAAACATAGGCAGGGTCCAGTGTATTTCCCATGCCAAAGGCCCCCACCAGATGGTTGAGCAGAGCAGGTAAGACAATTACAACTGGACAGTTGTGATACAAAATTTGTTCACAACTTCGGCTAATGAGAATAGGTGACTGGTGCCTCCCTATATGGGGCAAGGAGCTGTCACCAGCTATAAAGGGAAAGACGCATGGCTGCCCAACCTTTCTCCCCTGCCCAGCAACCGCTCCTGCCCTGTGCCCAGCCCAGGGCCACAGATTACCTGGTGTGGGGGCTTTTCCTGCACTTCCTCCCTTCCCTCCCCCCCAGCAAGTTCTGCTTCTCCCCTTGTTCTTGGAGGCTGGGCAGGGAGTGGTGGAGCTGCTTCTGCCTGAAAGAGCCTAGCTGGGCGGTGAGGGTGTAAGTACATGAGTGAACCACCAGCCAGGCTCTTTAAGGCAGAAGCGTCTCTGCCTTGTTTCACACCCAGCTGCCAAGGACAAGGAGAGCAGCCAAGTGTGCCTGCATGTAGGGGATGAGGGGACAGGGAGAGGAGGGTAGTGAGACTCTCCCTGCTCCCCACAGGCTAATCTGGGGAGACACTTGGTGCGCGCGCACACACCACACTCCCCAATCCCCACCCCCCTGGCATCGCCTCCATGACATGTTCCCATTATTCATACAAATGTCCAGACCTCTTTTAAAATGTAAAGTAAGCTCTGGCCTCAGTTATATCTTGTAGCAGAGAGTTTCACAGATTAATTCTGAATTTTGTTTTTCAGAATATTAATGAACATTCCTCAATTTTGTGTTGAGAGACTAAATAGTTTGACCTAGACAGCCTCTACCCAAGGAGTTTAAAATCTGAAAATTTCTGGGCAAGCTGCTTGAGTGTAATTGTGTTGCTTTCTTTGACTCCAGACTGCAACTAGATTCAGTCTGGGTGTAAGAGACTGTTCATACGGAATGCTTTTCAGGAGTATTAGACTACGTGGTTGTGACGGCGCGTTGGGGGTTCCCCGTCTCCTGCACCCCGAAATGGCACAAACAGACTGCACCAGCCAGTGGAATTGAGGGTGGTTTATTGCTCCTCCAGCACAGCGCAGCACAGATGTAATCTGGTTACAGGAACTGGGGCTAAGAGGCCTCAGTGCCCCCCCCTTGAGATAGGGGAGTCCCAGACCCCTCCCCAGCTCCTTATCCTCTGCCTTCCAGACCGGAACTCACAAACCCTCTCCAAGCCCTGCCCCCCAGCCAGGGCAGCATTCCACCTTCCTTTTGTTCCTCTCCATAGGGGGTGTCTGGCCACTGGTTCAACAAGTTTGGCACTACCTCTGCCTAGTGAGGTTTTCCCTGCTGGGTCTTGCTCCAGACAGCAGAGGTCACCACAGCCCAGCAAGTACCCCCACTACGTCACAGTGGTTCATTGGCATCATCTTCTCATCGTACAGTTACTGCACTAAAATAAAGTGCTCTCCAGGTTTCAGTCCATTCCAGTGGCAGTAAGATACAGCACTGATAGTCTGGATGCAAGAGCAACCTCTGTTTGGCACAAGACCCTTTGCTGCTGGCATGTTTAGAGTAGGGATGTAGTAGTGTAGTCAATAAGGAAAAGCTTTGAGATTAATGCTATAGACTACATGCATTCTTCCTCTCAACCCCCTTTCTCTCCCCCCCCCCCCCCCCCCAGGTAAACTTTTTTTAGCAGTCTGGCCAGCAGCCCGGCTCACTTCTGACTCATGCTGGGTCTGGGAGCTCAAACCTCCACTTCCCCCGGACAGGGGCTGCTGCCACCTCGCACTGCTGCCTCTCTATCAGAGGCAGAAGTGCAGGGCGGCAGGCAGCTGGTCCACAAGGGGAGCTGGTTTTTAAACTAGCTCCCCTCATAGATCAGCTCCCGCCTGGCACCCCACGCTGCTGCCTCTGTATTAGTGGTATGGGGGCTTCTCTGGAGTGGAGCCAGAGTGCAGTGACTGCTGGCTTCACCCCCAGGAACTAAAAATAGTTAACCAATATTAAACATCCCTAGTTTAGAGCTGGAAGGACGGAGTGGGGGCATGTTAAGTGATGTACTTTAGAAATGAATTAGAGACCGTGCCTCTTGTAATAAACGTGATATTGTTATGGAAATACATGTTGGATAGAAAAACTTTTTAACGAATCTACACTTTCAAAGAGTAAAAAGGATCTTCCTGCCCAACCTGTTAGGGTCTGTTTTTCTTCTGTGTTTCGTTTTATATCTGATGTATAAATGATCCAACCACTATCAGGTAGTGAACAGAATAGAGTAACTGAACAGAATAGTTAGCCTTTATCTTGTACTCTGCACTTCCAAAGCATAGCACAAACATTAACGCTCCACTTGCTAAAATCTCCATCTGGAATTGAGGGGATAGATATACTGTATTTCATTTTGACATATGTGCTGTCATGTGGTTCTTCTATAAACCCCTTCTGAAGCACACCAGCTAATTAAGATTCAGGAAAGGCAGTGGTTGGGATTCTGTGGAGCATTCATGTATAGCTACTGCCAGTGCAAATTGTGCTAGATTTGCAGGCTATGGGACAGATTGATACATAAGAGAAGCGTATCCTGGAAAGCCAGCAGAATGCACACCTTGAGTCTTGAGCTTTGTGTGCTGGAGTCTCAGGTGACTTTAAACAAACTTAGACAGAGCTGAGCTATGGAAACAGAAGAATGCAGATACAATAGCAAAGAAAACTAGCTGTGACATTAACAATTGAAGCAGGGAGTATTTAAAGATAGCTAGAAGGATGGGTGCTTTTCTTGTTTGTTTATATAAATTGTTGGAGGTGTCCAGGGATGGCTTAGGAGACTTTAATTATTCATCTGTCATGTTTGCTAAGAGCCTCCCGAGGAAAAACCAAGAATGTTGGTTATGATCCTCAAATGGACTGAAAACACTTGTCTGCCATGTTCATTCCCACTCTATTACTTTTGCCTCTTCTGTTTCCATTGGAGCACTTAGCTGGTGTGTTGGTGTAGTTCAGGAGTATGTCCTCCAGAGCTGGATAAATTACATAGTTTCTATAGAAATAAAATGTATCAAAGGAAACCTCTGCCCATCAAACACCCTTTGCCCTCCCCTTCCAACACCCACACCCACCACACACTGTATTTTCCAAATTCAATGGTCTGTCTTCTCTACAGATGTGGGTCCAAATCCTACCTTGAGTCATAGATAAAAATGGGTTTCCTCCTCTTAACCCTGACTACCTTTTATGAGCTTTTTGTCTAATCTATATTTTTGTTAGTCTCTAAGGTGCTACAGGATCACTCATCTTTTAAGTCTCTTTCTTGCAGGTTCTGATGTAGAGATGCCATATGTGTTAACTCGTGATTGGTACTGGACCTCATGCTCACAAGGCGTCCAAGATTAGAATAGCAGGCGCAGTATATGTCAGAACAGAAGAGTCCTGGCAGAACTAGCCATGTGCTTGTGAGAATGAAAGAACTGGATTAAACTAATGTAGGTGGTGTAAGTCAGATCTGAGGTACACTAGGAGAGTTGCAAGGAAGAAAAAAAAAAACCCCTCATGCTGCTTGTTAGTTTGTTTTTTTAATAATGGGTGTTGGGAAATTAAATACGGCAACTGAAGTGGGAACTGAATCTAGATTTCCTGAATAATCTCACTGAGCCATTAACAGATGTATTTATCATTGCAATACCCACTGGCCTCCTTTAGGATCCAAGCTTGTTGTGCTGGGTGCTCTCAAAGACATAGGAAGACGTGACTCTGGTCCCTCAGAGTACACTGGAATATGATCAGTGGCATATGAAGAGTGTAAAAAGGGATGCAGTCAGATTCATGTAACATTAGACACACGTGTGTCTTGCAGCATGTCACCAGTCCTGACATGCCCCTCAGCTTCACCATCATGAATTGTCTGGATGTCTTTTCTAGGCATCACACCTGAGATTCCTCCTAGAGGAAGGGAGGAATTGCCAATATGTCTTAAATAATTTCTCACCTTGAACCAGAGGGCAGATACTTGGCATGCTTGGGAGTATTAATGGCCGGATTTATGATTTTATCTTGCAGACCATCAAAAGATGTGCTATTCTGCACTGGTGCTGGCTATGATATTCTCTATGGGAGAGCCACTGCCATATCATCATTATGGTAAGAACTGAATGCATTGCAGAGGGAAAGCCACTACCTAGGCCTCTTGCAGGTGGTCTCCTGATGGCCAAGAGCTCTCCAGAGGGCTACGGGCATACATGGGAGGAAAGAGAAAGAAACCTCCTACATTTCTCTACTCCCTCTCCCAATTTTGCACCAGCACAACATAGGAGAATTGTTGGCCCACCATTGCCAAGAAGCCTAAGGAGTTGTCAGCCCTTTAAATGCTACAGTGGCATGGCTTCAGAGGGACGTACACTACAGGAATAGGAGGGATTCACCACGTCCCTGAGAGATGTAGCTTCTGGTAGAGAGGTTTGTGTGGGAGTCTCCTTAGCCTGTTCACTAGACTCCATAATAAAGGTGCATGATCTCTGGAGTCAGTGAAATGGGAAGCACAGAACGATGCTCTCCAAGCTTTCAGCAACACGTATTCCTCTCCTAGTATAACCCTGTGATTATTTCCTGTAGGTGGTCTTGTTTGCATGGGCTGCTGCACTTGCCTATTAGCTAGGTAATTACTAATGATTTGGATTAATTTTAAATAGTTTAAAGAACTGGGGAAGAATATAAATCCCTTCTTACCCCAGTGCTTGGTAGGTGTGCTGCTGGCACAGTCACTAGCGTAGAATTTGAGAGTGCTTTTATTCAGCATAATGGCTCCCAGCACTGTTGTTCATCTCCTTCCACAAAGGCCCCCACTGCAGGCCATCCAGTGTCCAGAGTGTTGCCTCCTGAGTGGCTGAAATTGCCGCTGATTTGTGCCTGTTTGTGTAAAAGAAGCAGGTGATGTCTTGCGTCGGGGAGGACCGTGCGTTTGATCAGCACAGAGACTGAAAGCCCCTTTCTCCTCCCATACAGAGCAGCTCAATTCGCAGTTCGTCCAGTTCCTGTTGGATGTGATTGAAGATGGGCTGCCCTCAGACACCACAGAACAGCTGCCTGACCTATTTATTAATGTCCTCCTGGCCTTTAATCTCCACATTCCAGGTCAGTGGTGGTACAGTCCTTTTCCTACTTTCACAGGATTCCGGTGGGGCGAAGGAGGGGTCTCTTGATCTCAGGGTGCACTGTGCTAACTTCCCTTTATTCCCTCTTCCTGCCAAGCCTTCCATTGTGAGCATTGAGCCAGGACCTAGAGAGAGAATGCCTTTGGGGGCAGGTGGTGATTTGAATTGCCCACTAAGGGAAATGTCTTCAGGCATGCGCGTGAGAGAGAAAACACGCTCCCCAACTCCTCCATTACCTGGCCTCTGCTTACAGTGGAGTCAGGGAATGCAACCCCACCTGTGATTCCAGATGAAAATACAACCAACTGAACAAGAGCTGGTCACAAACCAGTTAGCCCCTTGGGCCGGGCCAAGCCCACATAATTTTCTCTACTCTTTTAGTCAGTTATTTTGGTGGGGTTTTATATCATGCCATGCACTTGCATAGGTTAACTTCACAGGAACATATGAGGTGGGAGACAGACTGCTTCAGTGTATGTATCCATATAATTGCACAACTACTAATCTCCTCTCTTCTTCGGGCTATTGGCAGAGCTGCTACTTATCCCTGGCTGTGCCTCCCGAATCTCATTAAACATAGATACATTAGGGTCAAGCTCATAAACATATTTTGCTAGGCATCACTTTCTCCTGGATTTCTTGATCCTTCATCATGCCTACCATGTTGAACTCCTTAAGAATAAGCAGAAGATCTAGTCTTGTGGAAAGAAGCTTAACTGTCCCAGCTGCTGCTATTTGCAAAGGGTTTGGTGTCCGTAATCATTAGAAGATGGAAGTGTAACATTAGGGCCTAGTCTTGGATTCTGCTTGTTAATCCTGAATATACAAGATCCCCTGTTGCTACATTGTAATTGTCTTTGGTTGTTTCCTTGCTGCTGTTCTGTACAATGCCCCTTTCCTTGACCTTATGGACAGGAAGGCTAAAGCAACTGGGACATATCCAACAGTTCACCCAGTATTTTGTGTTCTGTTTTGTTAATATTCCAGTAGGACTTATTTGTTTCTAATTTTGTATGAAAGTTTATTGCGCAGAGTCTGATTACGTACGCTCTCTGTTGTTTGCATTCATTAGCCTTTCTTACTGTTTCCCAGTGCATTTGCTGGCTTCTGTAATTAGGCAGTAACACATGATGGGTGATGCATTTCTGGGAGATTATTGCCCACCTGGAGAGTCAGGAAAAGCTGAGAACAGAATGGCTTGTACTCCTGTTCTGAGAACTTGCTAAATGATGTTCAGGCTCCTTATTAGTAGGTTGAATATTTATTCCCAAGCCTCCAGAGTATCAGCCCTTCACAAAGGTAGTTAAAACTTTCTTAGGATCTGTTAATAGACTAACTCCTTTCAACCTGAAGAATCCTGAAGTACTTTACACCCTAAGCAATATAGACAGGGATCCCTGTCCCTCACACAAACACTTGAGCAGTTTCCACCCAATGGTTCAGAGCAGTAAGAGACAAATAAATCTGTATTCAAATGAAATCTTATGCAAGCAATTTAACTCAAGTGAGAATTTGGTCAGGATGCTAGGATTAACCATCTATTCTTGCAAAAATGTACATATTCCTCTAATCTATTATCTCCTATCAAGAGTTGCTCATTCTGCCTCAGAGAACAGCTCTTGCACCAAGCCAAGGCTTTAGGGCAATTAATGTGGTGAACGTCATCAGCATCTGGCTTTTCCTTTGGGGAGTGTTACATGAACACATGCCCAGCCCTCATTTACTTATGAGGTTTGAAAAGGTGACAGCCTACAATGGGCATTGCTGACCAGGTGTAGTGGGGGAGGGGAGAGTCCTCTGGCTTTTGGTGCTGAATCTAAAGCAGAATGAAAGTGATGATGTTTCAGAAGAGAAAGTCTTGCAGAATCTTGCAAAGGCTTCTCTGTTCCCCTGCATGGGAGACAGCAGCAAGCCAGCTCACCAGGCATGGACAGTGTCAATTCCAAAGCAGTTTTGCATTCAGTTTGGAAGACATTGCCTGGCATTCTCATTCTGAGCACCACAGTCGTTCTGTGCACACCCCAGTTTCCCAGGTCAGTGGCATGAAGACAGGTGTAGCACTTTGTTTCTCTTCCTTTGTCGCTCCCTTACGCCAACCTGAAATCTGTTGCAAAGAGATGGGTCCTGGCTAGTGAGCCTGTTTCATCTCTCAGTTCCAGAGCACAATGTGATCATGACGACAGTGAGCAAGCACTCCAACGTCAAGACCTTCACGGAAAAGGTGCTGCTGCTACTGAACAGGGGAGGTGAGTGTCTCTGCAACTTTATTACATCCTCAGCGGGTGGGAAAGGCTAATGGAAGCACCGAACTAGCGAGATGAGGCTGATATCATTGAGAGGTCAGAGAGAGGGGGCGGCTGGCAGATGAGCTCCTGGCTCCAGTCTGGCGTGCTGCTCTCGTACAAGTCTCAGTGTGAAGTGGGCAGCGCTGCATTCCTGAGGAAGAAACTGTCTGAAATAAAGCCCCGGTGATGACACCTGCTAAGTAGCTAATCATGGCAGCTGGACTGATGTTCTCTTGCAAGCCGGTCACCTCTGACTACAGCAGCTGGAATTAGTGCAGCTTTTCTTGGGAATGGCTTGGCTTGGCTTGGCAGGGTTCGGTTTTAATTGACAACTGTAGGCAAAAGTCCATTCCAGCCAAGATCAGTTGGTTACAAGTGTGCATGCGCAGGGTTCAGGGGTGTCCCCCACACTCAACAGCCAGGAGCATCCCCCAGCAGGAACTATTCAGCAGTGTGATTGCTGCCCTGGGAGCCAAGTACTCCTCCTTGCAGGACCACAGCCTTTCCCACACCAGCATAGTGTTAAACCTGTTGCATTTGTAACGCCAGTCATTAGAAACCCACAGAGCTCAGCTCCCAGTCTGCTCAATGTCAAGTATTCCTACCCCTTGATCTGCCACTGCACTGTGCCTTTTAATACCTTCTGGGGCACAGGGGCCCTGTTGCTTTGCTTTGCTGACATACTGTTAAATAACCCGTCCTGTGTCTGATACTTGCAGTTCTTTATTCTGGCTTCAGTTCATTTCCGGGTTGTAAATCGTGGTTTTGGACCGCATCAGTCAGACTGCGGACGGCCCCCATGCTGTCCACCTGACTTTCTTCCAAAGCCTTTGCTTAACTCTTTCACTGCCCCATTGCCCAAGGCGACCACCTCACCCTGAGCAGCTGCAAAAACCAACAGGAGTTTATACCTTTTGGTGAGACTTAGTCTAGCTTCCTTCTTCCCCTTTGGCAGAGGAGAGGGCCCAGAGTCACTTCAGAAGTGGGGGTGTGAGAAGATTTTGCTCTGAAGAGAGCAGAGATGCGGCTGGCCTATTTAAACGTGGAGGCTTTTATTATTTTCTTGCTTCTGGGTAGGTGATTAGCCTGGTCTCCATGGTGAAAGCTCATTTCCAATACAAGCTCAGCAGGATGTTATGGGGGGTTTGTACCAAAATTAATAAACCAGGGAGAAGGAAATGAGGGTGGCTGTTCAGGGAGACCAGCAAGTTCTGTGGGGTGCTGGGTGGTGCTGAAGTAATGAGCTTTCCCTGGGATGTTTTAATGAAACACAAATAATGATCAATACTCAGACTAACGTATGAGTTTGATCTTAGCCCAGTGCCCTGCAGAGCCCTCATCCCAATTATGCAGCCCTGCCTTAGGCACACTGCTTGCCGGTGCTCTCCCAGGCACGGCACAGTGTCTGAACTAGCGCTTTGGAGTTGCCGTGCTACCTCCGGGAAATGTCCTCAGTAAGGCACATGGAGGTAAAATCCTGGCTCTGTCCTGGTGCGGAGATTTACCCCAAAAGGTGGCTGGAGGACTTGAACAAATGCCGACTCTAGATTTTAACACAGACCATTTTTTCTCTACTAACCTGCCTTCCATCCCTTCCCCCGGCTTGGCCCCCAGATGATCCGGTTTGCATCTTCAAGCACCAGCCTCAGCCGCCGCATTCAGTGCTGAAGTTCCTTCAGGACATCTTTGCCAGCAAGGATACCGCAAACATCTTCTACCACACGGACATGATGGTGATGATCGACATAACTGTGCGGCAGATTGCGGATCTCTCCCCTGGGGACAAGGTGCTGAGCCAGAGAGGCTAGGGCTGGGACTGGGGTGGAAGAGGGCGTCACAGAGCAATGGAAGATGAGGTCTCTTGCTCCCCGCAGCCATGGTGGGAAAGGGAGGAGGAGGTTTCTAGCAGTGAAGCAGAATGGCGCGGAGGAGTAATGGGTGGTGCCCTGGGGTAGGCTAATCAGGGGTTTCTGGGTCCCTTTTCTTTCTTGTCCTCAGCCTGCTCAGCAGGCTGGCCTTAGGCCAAACAGCGCACAGGCACTCCTTGGGATCCCCGGCCCATTGCTAGCTCAGCAACTCTAGTCCGGGCTGTACTCTCTGGCAACAGGACCGGAGCGTGTGGCAGGACCAGTCTGCCCTTGTGGCAGCAGGAGGAATGACACAGTCTGGGTACTTGACTGACCACTCCTTTTAGAGAGTTGTTGCCCATTCTCCTATCATCTTAGAGCCCCTGCATTGCTGATGAGGTTTTCTAGCCCTTGGGACTGGTGATCAGGAAGCCGGGATCATGTGTGAATGGGGAAAGGCAGGAAAATGTTCCCATCCCTCCACTCTCAGAAAGCTGTAGGAAGAACTTACCCATGAGAATCATTTTTCTACTTCCACTTGCTGTGTTCACTCCCCACCTGGGTAACTGGTGGCTTCCCCTTCCCTCTGGGAACTCCCAAGGGGAAGGGAGTTCCTGGTTCTAGCCCCCTCACTAGAAGGACATGATGGGGGTCTGTGGATGTAAATGTTGAAAGCTGCTCTGGGAAAAGCACCGAGATGCCATAGATACTAATGAGTCCCACGGAAAAGCAGGTGCTTATGCTGGAGTCTCGCTCTTGGTGGTAACACAGCAACATCTGTTCAGTGCAATGCTTTTTGGAAGCCGCAACGGTTGTATGTCTCATTCTAAATATTGCATTGTTTCTCTCTCTTCTCCCCCCCCCCCCCCCGCAGCTGAGGATGGAGTATCTGTCTCTGATGCATGCAATCATGCGTTCCACACCCTACCTGCAGCATCAGCATCGCCTCTCTGACCTGCAGGGTACCTTGCAGCGCATTTTGGCTGAGGAAGAGGAGGGGCAGCAGTGCCAAATGGACAAAATGATCATCTGGGAAATGTATAAGGAGTTCCCAGAAATCTTGCCAGGCACCAGCTAACTGGCCACTGGCTTGGACTGGAAGAGAGAGCCACTTGGAACAAAAATGTCTCATGTTGACACTTTTCCCATCCCCTTCCAGTCCTGCTTATACTTTCTATTCCTCCGGGTGAGGCCGAGGGTTCAGGCAGGCCCTGCAGAAGTGTCAGTGATAGAACACCCCAGCAGAAAGCATTTTAAGGGCATGGAAGGAAGAGGACGATTGGCCCTAGTGCCACGCTCTGACTGGGGCTGAAGGCATTCATCAGCCAACAGCTCTGTGATGGCACAGAGGATGAGTGAGGGACTTCCTGACCTGGCTGCTGGCTGGCTTTGGATGGTTAGCAGTGCTGGGGTCTGAGGTCCCAAAGTAAAAAGCCTTGGTTGTAGCTTGGTTGACCCTTGTCCCGGCACACATCTCTCCCTGCATTACCAAGTGGAGTAGGCCAGTGTTTTGAAGAAGCCTTTGTAACATCTGTTTTGTTTTCTGCTGCTAGTGCAAATGTGCTGCAGTCCTGGCAAAGGAGCTAGCTAGCTGCGTCTCCAGTACTGCGTCTAGTGAGCCTTTCACTTCCTCCTGTCCCCTGGCTTCTCTCTGAGCGACAGCCCAGCACCTGGGGTGCTAACGGCCTCGTCCAGCAGCTGCTTTTTCCCGTAGTGATGATTAACTGGGAGTGTCTCACTGTGCTGGCAGAGTAGTAACCTTTGTCCAGGCAGTGTTATTTTTGCAGAGGCATCTGGCCTAGATGCAGCACTAAGGTGTGCCCTGCTAACTGAAAGCTGCAGCATGTCTCCTAATGTCTTCCCAGCCTCTGGAGCACCACAGAGGTGTGTATTGTAGCTAGGCCCGTGGGGTGTTCTCTTTTTAAAACCTGTGGATTTCTTGCCTTGAGCTTAGTAGCAGTTGGTTCTGCTTCACTGTACCTCTTCTCCATGTGCCAGCAGCCTGAAGCTTGCTGGAGCCTGGTCTCCAGTAGCTTTGCTTGTGCATAAGCTTGGAGGGCCAGCGTCTCTTCGGCTCTAGTGAAAAGGATTAATCTGTGTGTTACGGACGTGGTCGCAGGCTGACATGGGTCTGTAATCTCTTGTTCTGCACAGGCTTCGCGTAGAGGCTGTTAGAAATGAAACTGGAAACACTTAGGCAGCTGTTGGTTGGTTTGTTAGCAGCTGGATGAGCAAAACTTGAAGTCTGTGTGGTGAGGACTTGGGCCCCACGTGTGATGTTGGTGTGAAGCCCAGAAAGGGATCTTGTGGTGGCCCTCCAGCCTAAAGAGGGGGTGAGTCATGAAATCAGTGTTAGAGGATCCAAAGCTAACAGGCAACCCTGATAGAAACCAATCTATTTTCCCAATCAGAATGTCTGAAGGTCAAAGGGAGCTGTATTTTCTTAATCACTAACATAAATGTAAACCTGCAAAGGAATAAAACCGTCTTAAAAGCTGGACTCCTGAGAACACTTCTGTTGTCTGCTGCATCCGGTTACTGTCTGAGATTCTTGTATCTTCTTGTGGGGACTGAGGAAAGGCAGTGCAAAATTGTATGAGCCGCTCGCCCCCGTGCTTGATTGTGTTCACTACATGTTAGTACAAAGTATGTGGTTGCACATCTTTTAGTGGGAGTTACCATAATGCAGGCTGATTTTCAGAAACGGGAGCTCTATGCAGGGAAATACAGGAAGCCCAAACCCAATTCCCCTCCCCAGTCTCCAGCAAAGGGTGGGGAAAGCAGGGATGGAGAAAGCGAACTGCTCTGGCCTCTGAGTAGAAAGGAGTAAAAGATGGGAACATTCCCATTCTTCGGGGAGGAGATTCCAGTGAAAGGACTCTGCCCAGCCTGGAATGGACAGCAGCAACCAGCCATTCTGTTCCAGCCCCTTTGTGCTGCTCGCCATGTTGCACTCAGCAGCCTGCAAACTCTCCTCTCTCTGGTAGCTTAAGTGTTTGAGTTGAATGCTAGTGCAGGTCACGTCCTCCAGTGCAGACATCCTCAGTCTAATTCCAGCAGAGCTTCCACCTCACTTGGCAGCCTGCTTCACCCAAGATTTGAAGGGTCTTCATTAAGCACTATGGAATCAAGCTGCTGCTGTTGAAGTTAGCTATGTATCTGTTCCCAGAGCCTCAGCCCTTCCCATGGGGTAGATAAAAGGGAGGTGGGGATACGGTGGGTGTTAGAATACGGCCTGCTAGGATGGCTGTGTTTTGAATGCTCTGGTGAGAGCTGTCAGTTGCCTGGGAGGTAGGACTCTGGCTGGCACTTGGAGTGCCGGGCTCTGACAGCTGTTCTAGGCTTATGGTAATTCCTTTCTGTTTCAGCCCATCTGAGGGGGGACAATTTCCCAGAGCATTGGGCTTGCCTGCCAGCCTCCCTTCTCAGACAAAACCCACCAAGGGCACTATTTCTTGGGGGGGACAGTTGCCGTCTTGAGTCATGCCATGTGGTAGGTCTGGGCATCACAGCGAGAGAGGAAGAGGCCTTCACACCCTCCTCCACTGGTGGCAGCCAGATCAGGTCCCCGCTCAATGGGGGCTGGGCCGCGGTGCCTGTGTCTGGAGCAGGCAAGAGGGGCAAAAAGTTTGGAACTGTAGGGAGCAGGGAGGCAACACTGCGATGGGACACGTGCAGTCCCTGGTGTGGAGCTACACTGGCTCTGCCCTGGTCTGGCCACTGATGCCTGTGAGTCCCCATGGTGGTGGGAGGCCAGATGCCAGCTCTTGCCCAGGCTGCAGGCGTTGGCTAAGAACTGACAAACTCATAGCTGGAGACCAGACCAGCTTGCTTGTATGTTAGTTTTGCTCAGGATAGGCATTCGTTTATCAGAATGTATTCAGTGTTTACACTCTATGAAGTGCTTGGAATTGCTTCTTGCAGGCATCTCACTGGTGACTATTCCAGGCTAAGGAAAATAGGTAAGTTTTGCCTTCTAACTTTGCGAACATTTGCTCTGAACTTGTGGGCTGCCCATCCAGAAGACTGTCAAAATCAGGCCAACAAGGAAGATGGCAATGGAAGATTGGTTAGTGTCCCTATTGAACCTTGGAAATGCTACGTGCAAGGAAGCTCGTCTGGTGTACTTGGAAACGGAATGAAGGAAACAAAGTGGCAGGAAAATATGGCCTCTTCGCTGTTCGACCCCTCGCAGGGCCTGAGCCACCAAACTTAAGCCAGAGATCCCCAGGGGCTGTATGCAGGTGTGGCGGGAAAGACTTAGCCCAGTGGGGCAGCTTCCCCAGTGAAACGCCCTGCGCTGTTGCCAGCACAAGAGAGGGCTTCCCCCAAGCACGGGTTCCCCAATGCATGCCAGGGCGATACTGAGCTCTGGCTTTATTCGAGAAGAGAAGCTCATATAGAAGGCAGTAAGAGGGTCAGCAGCTCCCCAACGAGCCTCCTGTCAAAGCCCCGCCCCATATTGCTGTGTCTCAAGGCCACTCTATTTCCTCTCTACACTTCTGCTCCAGGCGCAGCGGAGAATGTTTCTGGGTATCAGTTTGTTAGAGACCACTTCTCCTACTGGCTCCTGGTCCCCTGCCAGGCTGCTGGAATTCAAGGCTCTCTCTCCCTGTGTCAGGAGCTGTCTGAGCTCGGCCCAGCAGGAGAGTTTGTACTTTGGGGCAGGAAGCTCTTCTCAGCACTGTCTCCTCTTGTGCCAAGGACTCCAGCAAAACCTGCTTTGGCACCTCTTGGAGAATAGTGTGCACCAGGTCCCCATGTGGGCTAGGGAGCTCCAGCCACATGCATGGGGGCAGTCTGAGGATCAGGGTGATGAAAGCTGCTGTTCACATTGATCGGAGCTGAAGGATTCTTGTGCTGCCCCAAACTTCTCTGTGGCAAAGGATCCCTTTGTGCGCTCCCTGGATCTCAGCGGTTCTGGCTGGGGCGGGTGGGGAAGGGATTTGGCAATATGAAAGGTTGATCATAAACATCATGAAACGGGTCACCTGGCCCGGGACTTACATTTCAACAAAGCAGCTTGTGTTGCTGGCTGTTGATAACCCGCCCTTTACACATTTCAGAAAAGCTGCTTGTCTGTCAATGGGTGTCACTCTGCTCCTCCTAAGAGTGAGATCCGGCAGTGTGCGGAGAACAGAAAGCGGGTTGATGAGTGATTTCCAGGGCACTGTATGAAAAGAGTGGGTGGACAGCTTTTGTGTAGCCTTGTAGTTCTGTGAGCCCAGGTGTGGGATCTCCCCTCTCGTGATGTGGGAGAAAATGGACAGGAACAATGGGATTGGGAAAGCCTGACCCTTCTACCACAGGAGATCTGTGAAGTGAAGGAGCAGAAGATATCTGCCTGTGGCGTTTCGTGAGCACAGGATGCCATCGGGGAGAGTGTCTCTGCCCCCAGCCAGGATGGCGAGGAGCTGTGCAGTTTCCCTCAGTCATTGAGTTTCCGGGTGGATGGGAACCCTGTCAGTTAATCAGTGTAACTGCAGTGAGAGAAAAGGCCTCAGCAATCAAACTAGCCTCCCCTCTGTAAACTCATTATCCTGGAGCCTGGTTAGCCTTCCCAGGCCGAATGCAGGTGACAGGCGCAGATAACACACTTGAGTTTTCATTATGTTTAATGGGCCATTATTAGACCAGCATCTCTTCAGCTGTGTGTTTTCATTGTGCCCCAGCACTGAATGACGGCGGCTGGCATAAGGGAAGCTACCGTTGTGTCTGATCCTTTGCGTGGGTCTTATTGTCTGCAGTGAGTCAGTGGCAACTGTTGCACTGTGTCTATGCCCTGATGATTCCTAGCCCTCCCCAGTGACATGAACTGAGTAATTAGAACAAATGCACTGGGAAGCCTCCTAATGTTTCTAACCATCACTCCCCCCATTGGATTTCCTGACACACACCCTGTGTTTAAGGAAGTGTGATGTGCAATCAGTTGGATGGCTGAGGTTCTCATTAGTCTAGGACATTTCTGTTATGGGCTGGCACTTACACTGCCCCTCCTTTAAGATCTCTGGGGATTTCTCAAGCACAGCTTCTCTTCCTGCCTTCCTCATGCAGGATTGTTACTTTATTTTCTTCATCCAGGCCACCTGTGTGGCAGGCACTAGAGCGCTGCTTGCCGGGATCTGCGTGACACCTCTGGGGCAGATGAAGCCCATGACTGTACAAGTTGGACCGCCCTGGTCCAGCACCCTCAGGACCTGACTGGTCCCAGATGAGGGATTTTTCTGGACCAGGGAAGGACGTTTCAGGCCCCCCCTGCTGCCACTCCTCCCTCCCCTTCCCACTCCGCCCCCCTAGGCTTCCCAGCTTCCCCTGCAGCCCACACAAGCTGTGCGCCAGTTCCTATCCCCTCCCCAGCATTGCTGAGCCACGCGCCAGCTCCTGGCACACTCCCTTCCCCTCCCACACCAGCCCAGATCTCCCATCCTCCACCTTCCCCATAACCCTGCTGAGCCCGCACTCCCTGGGACTCTGCCCCCACCCCTTGCAGCCCAATGAGACATGCACTGGCTCCTGGGCTCCGTCCCCCTGCAGTGCACTGGGATTCTGGTCCTGGAGCATCCAGGGTCATGCCAGACCACAGATGTTGCTGGACCAGAGAATCCTGGATTTTAGAGGTGCAACCTGCAGTCTATTGGCCCAGGGTTTATGAAGTGGGATTTAACTTAAAACCATTTAGTGACTGGCTAGGAAACCTCCATTTCTTGTTTGTTTGCCAGGCCAGGATCAAACACCAGACTGAAACCCAGGACTTAAGTTTCAACAAAGCAGCTTGTGGTGCCGGCTGTTGATAATCCACCCCTATTCATTTCAGCAAAGCTGCTTGTCTGCTGTTCTGTGTCACTGCTCCTCCTAGGAGTGAGATCCGGCAGAGTATGGAGGAACAGTTAGCAGTACAGAGAGCGGGTCGATCAGTGATTTCCAGGGCACTGTATGAAAAGGGTGGACAGCTGTTGTGTAGCCTTGTAGTTCAGTGAGCCCAGGTGTGGGGTCTCCTGTTGCAACATGGTTAACCAGAGACACTGGAATAGTTGGACAACAGCCAATGCACTCTAGTCTATCACTGATGTTCTCGAACCGTGGATTGGGACTCTGAAGTGGGTTGCAGCCAGCAGGGCCAACAGCCACCAATGGGCCCAGGGTGGTGTGGTGGGTGGCTCCGTGGTGCTGCTCAGTGCTGCCTGAATTGCAGTCGTGCCACAGTGTTGATGGCAGCACCTGGAGCCCGAGGCCCCTCTGAATCGGCAGGCCCCAGGGCAACTGCCTCCTGTGCCATCATTGGACCTGGTTGTGGCCCCGTTTTAATAGGGTTGCCAGGGCCAACATTAGTCCTGCTGGACCCTGGGGCGGAAGCTGAAGCCTGAGCCCCATGGCAATGGGGCTCGGGCTGATGGGGTGATGCAGTAGCTTTGTGGTCAGAAGGGGGTCATGGCGCAATGAAGCGAGACCCCCTGGGCTATCAGGTGCAGCCTCAGTGACGTCTCTAAGGGAAGATGCCGTTGGGAGCAGAGCTCGGCCTCTTCCCCTGCAGCGATTCTCTCCTTCCTCATTCCCAATGGGCTTTGGGTGACCAGCAGGAGCCCCGAGCCTCCTTGAAATCACCTTGGGACGTTTGTGTTCTCTTGGCTCCCGGCCTTGTTAGATGCTGGCTTCTTCCTGGGGGTGCGTTTCTATTGCCGCACTCTGCTGTCCTCCAGCTCCCTGTGTGTTCTCAAGCACCGGCCTGGCGCTCTGGTTGATGGACTGGCCCTATCACGGTGACTGATTTCCTTGGCTCTCTGGGGACCGTGTGTAAATGGTGCTCTGTGCACAGCAGCAGGAAGGGATACCGTGGGTCTTTCTTAAATGATGGCTGAGCTGTGCTCTGTCTCTTAATCAGTGTCGTGGGTTTTCGTATGGAATATGCAGGGAGTCTTCCACTTGCTTCTCTTCGGAAATTTATGGGGCAAGCCCTCAGATTCTCACAAAGCTGCTGCAGGCAGGGCCGCCACAGGGGGGAGGGTAGGAAGAGGGCAATTGCCCAGGGGCTCAGGCAATTGAAAAGGGCTCAGTGCTCCCTGCCACTTTTTTAAATCATGGCAGTTAACATTGCGGTAGCCGGGGGAGTCCCAGGGCTCCCTCCCGCTTTTAAATCACTGTAGCAGCGGCAGCTAGTGTGAGCCGTGTGCCTGCACCGTCCAGTGCCGCACCCGTGTGACGACACCATGGCGGGGCCAGCACAGCAGCATGGGGCACCACAGCTCTTAAGAGGGGGCAAAAGCTCACAGTGAGAGGGGGAAACTGCCCAGGGTCCGTTAAATCGCCACGAGCTCTGAGCCGTGCAGAAGAGCTGGCGGGGGAGGCGAGCTCACAGCACCACCCCTTCCACCCCGGATTTGGCTTTTGTGAGTGGTTCTGGTCCGTAGGTGCTTGCGGTGGCTCTTGTGAGCATCCTCCATTCTGACACAGATTAATTGGGTATCAATGTGACCTGTCTCCTGAGCTGTCCAGTGCCAGGTCCCACTATCTTTTTTTTCCCCATACCCAGCTGGGTACCTAGAATGTGATTTCTCCTTTTCCTAAGGATATTTGCTCTGTCCTTCCCACCCCCCCAGCAGCCTGCTGCTCTCACTTGCCCCTGACAGCCTGCATGAAGTGCTCCACCACCCCTTCGGTGCCTTTACCTTGGGAAACTGTCCCTGCCTAGTAATATGCATGCTCACTAATTGCCTTTCCCAACCCCAGTATCTAACAATGCTAGACTGCAGGTACACAGAATGACCACTGCACAGAAATTGAAATACTGTGTGTGTTCAAGTGGTTCCCAGATAGCTGTCAGCTTTGACTCCTGTGTGTCCATCTTGGCTGCACAGCTGCCTAATCCCTGCTCTCCCACAATGCACTCTGCAATGTGATACCAGCAGCCTGCTGTCCAATTAAGTGCAGCAAGATGAGACAGCAGCGTATTTGAATCTGCTGGGGTGTGTCTGGTTGGACAGAGACTAAATGTGATCTTAGGCTAAAACAAAACTCTGCACCTCTGTGCAAGTTTTCTGCCTCTTGTATTTCGGGGAGGGGGAGAGAGGGAAGGGGGTCGCATTCCTTCCCCCAAACAAGCTGCCCTCTCTCCTTGAAACTTTGCTTTTTGTTCTTTGGCTGCAAATGATGGCTCCATACCTGCCCAACCTGCATGTTGTGATCTGGGCCTTTGAGAGACCAAGCCAAAGGTCTCCTGGCCTTGGGTAGAATAAAGAGCATACTGTTTGCATGAAAGGCAGAGCAGTGCTAGGAAAATCCTGTTGCCTGCAGTTCCCCAGGCCTATGTTGTGGACTAGCTGGCTGAGAGGGTGGCCAGAAGAGGGAGAGCATTCAGGAACTTGCCACTTGTAGCTTTCCTAGAGATACCACTTGAAACATCACACCCATAACAAACCAAACTGGCCTTATTAGTTTTGTTTGTCTTCTTTGAGCAGTGCCAACACTCTCCTCATGGGGAGGCCTGGCCATCACTTTCCCAAGTCATCTTTAGTCCCTAGAAGCTACCCTGGGCAGCAAGTGTTCTTGCTTAGATGTCTGCTGTTGAAGTGAGCTGAAATTTCCCAGTTTGCCCCTCTCTGTATTGCTGCTGGGGTGTTGGTGACCAGCCAGAGCAGTGTGTGCATTGTTTTGCTGAAAAGCTGAAACTGACTTGTACAAATGAATGTGGGGTCTCATATGCCTTATTAAAGTATTTTAGTGACTGCTGATGAAGTAAGTGTGTGTGTGTGTGTGTGTGTGTGTGTGAACTGAGGTTACCCACAACTGTCCACAGCACCGTACTCCCTAAGGTTGCATCAGTGCTGTACATGATGTTCTACATTTGCATTTCAGAAATGAAAAATCGCTGGAATCACCAACAGCCTTTATCGCTTTGGATTTATTTTCATAGCACCCAAGATGGCAAACGAGGCCCTTCTCAGAGGCCATGTAAGATAGACAAAGTACAGTGAAATGAAGCTGATAAACAGTGGGAAGGAATGAGGGGAACAGAAGAAAAAGCATGTGGCTACTCTGTGTAAACCACGGGTATTAAATCTACTATATACTTGAGTTTGTCTGTGTCTCTATCTAGTCAAGAACTCCTAAAAGGAAAGAACTAGGCCCACCAAATTTGCTATGCAGCCTCCCCTTATCATAACTTAAAGCAAGGTAAGAGTTTGGTTGTGCCAGGAAAATGGGATGTGCTATAATGGGCTTGTTTCTCATAAAACCATACAGAAAAAAGACAGAAATCACCAGGCAGGTAGAAGGAGCTGGCTGGGATACTCCTCTTCCTCTTCCCCCTCCAGATGTGCCCCAACCCCAAGCCTTTTACCACCCAGGAGCCCTTTTGGGAGGGCTAGGGGGCTAAAGCTCTTCTACCCCCATTCCCCTGATTCTTATGGGAACATTGTTGGCTGTTCCCCTTCATCAGGAAGCACAGGGAAGGCTCCTGCCTGCCACCCCTTGCTGCTGCCTCTGATACAGAGGCAGCAGTGTGGTGTGGCAGGGGACTCCCTGGGAGCGAGGCTGGGAGCACACTGGCTGCTAGCCCTGCCCCTGGGAACTATTGAATAGTCCTGTAACCAATAAGATTTGGTGCAGTTATATAACTATTCAATTACATGACATCTAAGATCCCTAATATCAATATACTGCAAAGTATGCAAATTAGGGAAGTGCTGTCAGTGAGGCCAAGCTGCAAATGGCATAGAGGTGGAGGTAGTGTCTGCCTTAAAATTACCTGGCATCAGTGTTCCCTGTGAGCTGTGCACTTGTGTGGCCACTCATGAGAGATTAAAATGTTGCCCAGCTGATTAGCTGAGTACCCACAGCAAGGTGTGTTGTTTCTACTGGTGGTGCACATTTGCATATGCCTCGATGCACATTACAAATTCTGCATGTGAATGGAAAAGATTAGAGGGAACATTGCTTGTGAATACTCACCACTATAGACAGTAGTGGGACTAAATTCATAGTCACTTTGCAGACTCAGGCTTTTCACAACTTTCCTCTTCATTATACATCCTCTGCCCACTCCTGCATCCCAGCCCCCCAGCTTCTCAGCCAGATCTTGGATTTTACTTTCTTAGAAGTGACTGCTGCTGTTACTTTCTTCTGACATCTAGTGCTGAACACTAATGAGGATGTAAACCCCTGTTATTCCTAAGCCTATTATAGGCTTCAGTGGATTAGATGGCAATATTAGTTGATTGAGATTAAAACTAAGTCATGAGACTGACAAAGTAATAAACCACTACTGCTGAGAGCAGCCCCAAAATTAAAAGTTGGGGTGTTTTTTTTCCACAATTGGCAGGGCAGCTTCCCCTCTAGTCCTGTTCTTCCTGTAAAATGTTAGATTGTCCTGCCAGGGAGCAAAAACAGATTAATGAAATCAGGGCTATGCACACATGCAGACTTGTGCTCAGAGGAGAAGCTAAATGGCTGCAGCTGTTATATTCCAGATAGCCTGGCATCCTATTAGCAGTGTCCTGGAGAATCTCTGCCCTCCTGATAATATCAACCTCTGCTCAGCTCCTTTTCTCATGGAAAAAAGCCGCCTCTTTTAAATGGGTTTTACTGAAAAATCTAAATTCAAAATCACCCCCGATGCCTGACCACTGAAATCCAGATTAGAGCACAGACACTCTGGGGCTGTGAAATTCTGAAACAGCTGTCTTTTGGCACAATGCTTTGTTACTGATATCATGTGTTTTTACCTGATTCCTAATGGCTTTCCTAGACCTAGAGAAGTGTGGAATAGTGCCGCTGTGATCGACCTCTAACCACTGCAGCCCACCAGACTATCCAGTCCTGCCTATTGTTGCAGATGGCACAGGGTGGGTGTGTCTTTCTATTATTGCTTTGTTTGTTTTTTTTGTCTTGAGACCCAAATGGCCTGCCAGAGTAGAGTTACCCTAATTATGAGAGTCTCCTCAAGCTCACCGGCTTTCCCATCCTGGGAGCTGGCACTTCAGAGGGAGCCAGCTTAGCCCTTTAGCTTGTTCTGCAAGGGCAGGGAGGAAAACAGCAGCGTCACACAGCTACATCTGTAGCTACATCCGTGTAGACTAACACGGCGACGTCTCTATTACTATTCCACACAGCTAGGGGCAGACACAGGAGCCAGGAGAAGAAAATGTTCCCAACAGATTTCCTAGCACCTACCATTTCATGTGTGTACCATGTTGGCTGGAGCCTAGTGCTCTTTAAATAGCACCTGGAGGGAGCTATGGAGGGAGGCAACAGTGACCGGTGGTAACACATTTTACCCATCTCTGCTCTGCTCTGCTTTCAACTACAAATCGCTTGGTCCATGTCTCTCAAAGGCCCTTGAACATACCCAAAGTATTACTAGTGAGCCTGCTGCTTCAGCATTCCAGCATTGCCTGTGGAGCCTACCCAAGAGTTCAGGAGGGAGTTGTCTTGCAAGAGTCCTTCCCCCCTCCCCAGCTGGCTGTGGAGGGATGAGTGCAGCTCTCATCACTACATTGCTGGGCCAGCAGCAAGGCTTCCCTCCTTCAGCTCGTGAAGCCCTCCACCCCCATTTCTGCACCATTCCACTTCTCGGCCATTGGGGCTAGAGACAGATTTCAAGCCTGTTCTCTGCATGGCACGGTCTGTGCTTTTGCTAGACGCCTGGGCTGTGTCCCAGGGGGCACCTCCAGTACTTCAGTGGGGGGGGGGGGGGGGAGTGCCAGTTTAGTCGTCCTCTTCTTGCTCCGTCATCCCTCAGCTCGCCTGCTCCTCTTCTGCCTGCCACCACTGGCTGGAGCCTCCTCCCCACCTCTCTGCCCTGAGCCCAACCCTCCTCCGCTGATGCGTTAGTGCATGCGGCACCCCAAACTAGAGGGGGTGGGGGAAGACCTGGTACAAGCTCCCTCCCCTTCACCCAGGATCGGGCTCAGCTGTGTGTCAGGTTTGGGGCCCCGCTGCGGGGGTGTGTGTGCAAATGTTGCCTTTGCCCCTGGGCGCATAACACCCTCACTATGCCTCTGGTCCATATGTCCAGTCTTCTTTCAATGAGCCCACTTCACAGGTCCCATTGTTCTTGGATCTGACTTCCATCCCCTCTCCAACCTTTGCAAGTGCCCAGAGGTGCTTGTCTTTCATGCCTTATCCAGTAACACGTTCACTCAACAGGACAATCAAACAAACAAAAAGGGGTACAAAGTCTACAAGATACAAGGTTTCTATGTCAAAAGACTGAATACAAAGTTTCTATATCGGGGTTGCCAATCCATGGCTCTTGAGCCGCATGCAGCTCTTTGATTTAAAAAAATGTGGCTCCTGCTGCTTCTGAGCGCACACCCGGACTGCTCAGGCCAACCGCTCTGCACAAGGCACCCAGCGCATGCTCACGGCCAGGCCTCTCTGCGCACAGTGTCCCAGAGCGTGTTCACGGCCGGCCGCTCAGCGCATGCACCCCAGCACCTGGAGGGAGAAGTGTGTGGTGGCAGCGGCTCTGGGACCCAGGCATTAAGTTAGAGCTGGGGTGTGTGTGTTGGCTCTGGAGGAGGGGAGGAGGATTGGGTTGGAGTGGGGGATGGGCTGGGAGTGCTGGGGTGCCTGGCTCTGAGGAAGGGCATTGGGTTAGAGCAGGGGGCTGGGGGTGCCTGGCTCTGGGGGAGGGGAGGTGCCTGGTTCTGGAAGAGGGGAGCGGGATTGGGTTAGAGCAGGGGGTGGGGGTGCCTTCTCTGGGGGTGAGGGGAGGGGCATTGGGTTGAAGGTGGAGCTGAAGCACCTTAAACTCAAAGTCTTCATGGATGCAGAATAAGGCAGCCAACACAGATGTCACATTTAAATTCCAGGGCAAAAAAAGAATCCGCATGTACCTGGTTTACACTGTGTTTCTTTAAAGAACATTCAAAGGTTATTGTTTGCCAGGCTGAAGCAATTATTCTGAGAGATGAGTTTCTCCTTTATTGTTTCTGAGCCTCTTATATTTGCAGTCTGAGACAGGTACTTCAAATTGTGCTAATTTACTTCTCTGTTCGGTTTAATTTTAAAAAACTCATGGGACATAATAGGGCAGTAGTGTTAAATTTAAAATAGATGGTGGGGATGGTGTGTGTGTGTGTGTGTGTGTGTGTGTGTGTGTGTGTGTGTGTGTGTGTGTGTGTGTGTGTGTGTGTGTGTGTGTGTGTGAGAGAGAGAGAGAGAATATTACTGTATTTTTAAAAGGTGTTTTGTTTTGTTTTAATTTGATATTTGTTCCTTGTCAAGTACCCTGAAGATCTATGGACTGGCCGTGAATTTTTTTAAGTGACTAGAGACTTTTGTATTGTTTTTTTGTACGAAATTTTCTGTAATGTTATTTTTATCACTACATTTTGTGTACTGTATCTATCTATCTTTCTATATATAGATATGTAAAAATAAATATATAATATGTGGCTCTTCGCACTCTATCCACTGCTATTTTGGCTCTTGGTCTCTAACTGGTTGGACACCCCTGTTCTATATGAAAATATACAAAGTCTCTATATAAAAGGACTTAATACATCAAAGCTAAAGACTTATTACAATGCTAAAAGGAATTGATACAAAGTTAAAATAAAAATTTCAGTGAGAAAATGATAAATACAGAGGTTAATGAGATGTATCTACAATAGGGTGGGGATAGGTCACGAAGAACTTGGACGTGGCACTTACAAGTGTCTGGACTGGCCCCCAGAGGAGACAGACTGGATGACATTTTCCATTGCTAATTTCTCTCATTCTTTCTTCACAGATCTGCCTTGGAAATGCAATCTGAGTTCAGCTTTTTCCTTCTCTCCTCATGTAAACAGAACAGGAAGACAAGCTGGAACAGAATCGATTTTGTGGCTTTAAGGCTGGATCCTCATGATAACACTCAGAACTTCTAAAGAACCTTTTTATTGTCTGGAATTTCTCATTTAGTAGGACCTAGATGCTCTAATCGGGGACCTGTTGTATCAGGTACTGTACAAACATGACACAAGGAATTTCAAAGTGCTTCACAACGGTCAATAAGTATTGTCCATAGTACAGCTGAGGACACTGAAGCTGAAAGTAGCCAAATAATTTTTCCAGCAAGCCAGTGAAATGGGCTGAAGTAGAATTTATATTTCCCACTTTTACTGCCCATCACACTACCTTTTTCACTACAGTTTTGTTGGTTTGCTTTAGTGACCCTTGTCCAAATGTGTTGATGCATTATTTGCAGCCCATCACTGTGATATTGGTGCCTAAGTTTTATGATGTTTATATTTAGGATTTTAATGAAAAATCAAATGTCAGCTTCTGCAGTATGTATATAGCTTGTGCAGTGCTTTCCCAATACAAAATATTGTTAGAAGCTAGTCATCTTCAGAACCCCATTTCAGAAAAATGTGTATAGTACTAGACAAAGTTGTTCAAGCTCTACATGTAATCAGCGCTAGCAACTTGTAAAGTCAGATTAGAACTCTTTGTTCTCCTGCTTGTTCATTTCTTGTACCGGCTAAAAGTAAACAAAATGCAATCTGCTGTAGATGCTGGCCAGTGAGTAAACTCCAAGTCATGTATATTCTGACTGCTTGCTAATATTATGATGACTATACGGGGATAACAACAACGTTACCTTAAAAAGTATGGTCGGTACATGTTCTTGGGATAGCAAAGTGAATGGAGACTTATTCCATTCACATCCAAAGGACTATTCCTACTGCATAAAATTCCTTTTTAGCTGGAAGAGCTAAACTTTAAAGGAACCTTTCAAATGAGGTGAGCTGCAACAACTTCTTGCTTCTCTCCTGTGCCCCTCTGTTTAAGCAGGTCCTAAAGTTTTCACATCAGTAATTGACTGGGCTGTGCAAGGTGATCTCTATCTGTGTTGCATAATTGGATTTTGCAAGAAGGCAAGATCACTCCCTTATTTAAATGCAGAAATTTAAATAAAGAGTAATGTCTACACTTCAGATTAAATAGGCCCGAACCCATTACATGCTATCTCCATTGAGTAAATAATTATTGCTTAGATCTTCTTCTGTATTCTGGGCCTCTGGGTCTTATATCAACAGTCATTGCTATAACCTGTCAGATATTTAAATATTAATCCAGTCTTCTCTTCTGCAAGTGGGAAGTGACCATGGTACAGAGTGTGGGGAAACCTGATTTGAAACGCAAGGCACTAGAATGCCTGCTTTTTCTGACTCCACAGTGTAAACTCCAAATCTGAAACTATAAGACTAAAAGGGACTGGTTCAATGGCCATTGCTAGGTGTTGGTGTGAGTGAAGGGGGTGGTTTCTCTCCATTGTGATAATGGGGACAATGAGGCTCTGATTTGAATTCTCTTCCTAGCCCTGCTTCTGTTAAACCTCTGCAGCAGCCTATTAGCCAGTGGAGCATTGGCCTGTGCCATCCACATGCCAGGGCTAGGGGTGGTCAGGGCTGTACCATTTGAAGCCATCATTGGAACTGGCAATGGAGTATTAACCCTTGGGGTGCCCTAGCCCGTGATCAGTTCTTAAAAACGATAATAGTGGGCATCGCTTCTGCTCCAGTGGCACAGATGTGTCTGAGAAACATCTAGAGTTTAAATCTCTTAAGGAGGTTTGAGTTAAAAATAAATCCTCTGTAATAGCAATGCTCAGCTCTTTACAAATAGTCATTGATTAGAAGATTTACCCAGTGTTGCTTGGGTCCTTCAGGGCAGCAAGCTGTGGATAGGGGTGATGCAAATGTCAGGGGAGGGACTTGGTGATGTGAGGCTCAGGGCAGGGGCCTGGATGTGTGAGGAAAGCAAGAATCAAGGTTGAGGTGGGGAGGAATTCAAGGCAGGGGGCTGGGAAGGTGGGGGTACAGGAGTCAGGGCAGGGGGTTGGCAGGTGTGGGGGACCATGCTGCCCTGACAGTGGCTTCTCCCTGGTGCCTGACAGGACAGTTGCCCCCTAGGGCTGGCACGCTTGCTGCCCCCCTGTGATCATTCTGCAGTATAAGAGTTCTGTTATTAGAGCCCTCCTCTTCCATTTGATGTGAAATAATCACATTCCATACACATCCCATTGTCCTGGCACAACTAAACCCTGACCTTACTTTAAATTATAATTATGCATACCAAATTTGGTGGTCCATTTAGCAGGCATTATTGAACAAATGGATGGACGGACTGACAGAGACACATCTCCCTAAAATGTATAGTAGATTATGCCTAGGCCTAGGGCGACCAGCTGGCAAGTGTGAAAAATCAGGCCCCACCCCCCTCCCATTTATTTATTTATTTATTTTGAGAGGGGGATGGTGGTAGGGATAGTTGCATAACTAAGACAAACACCTAATATCAGGACATCTGGTCATCCTAACTGCCTCACATTGCCCTTGTGTTTAAGTTAAGTCAATACTGTTTATCCCCATTTTGCAGATGGGGAAACTGAAGCAAGTAAGTTCTTACTTAGCTAGGTCTGAGGAAGAAGTCACTGTCACAGTTTGAATAAGAACTCTGGAGCTTCTGGCTCTCCGTCTTGAAATTTAAATTCCTGTGAAGGTATCATAAAAAGGATTGAATCTTTAGATAAATAATAGGAGCATCCCTAGTTACTATTGCTAGAAAAAAATTAAAATAATGTAAGTGTTAGAGACCCACATGCCTCAAAGCATAAACCAACTACTAACTGCTTGGGATTAGAAATAAGCAGATGCCAAAAGGGGAAATTTACGTAACTGTCCACTATGAGGTTGCTTGCATCTTCTAGTGATAAAGTTGAGAGTGGCTACTTTCAGAGTCATAAATCTCATATGGGTTGGCAAGCCATATGTCTAGGAGCTCTGAAATCATAGGGAGGATGTGATAGAAAAGAGAGGGAAATGGCCAGAAGGAGATCTAATCTAGCTTTCTCTCATGTCATTTCTGATGTCTGATTTCCCATGTGATTTTTCTATTTACATTGGCCCAGGGCTAGGGTGAAGGCTTCTCATGAGGGACAACCTCCTTTTATATAATTTATTCTTGTCTTTAATATCTTCTCTTAATGTTTCTTGTGTGGTACAACTCTAAATATGCTAGCAGAAAGAATAAGCTACAAAAGAGCAATGAAATTTTATATTAGAATTGAAAGTGAAAGAAGGCTGCGCTCTGTAATTTGTCTGACAGGCTGTTTCCAGGAAGTATCTGATGAAACTGATCCCAGAGCTTGCTGTAATACATAAATTAGCCTCCTCATAAAAGCGTTATTGGAGCTGGTGATTAACTGAAAGTGACTCATGGGCAAGGGGTAAGGAAGTAGGTGAAAGATAATGTATTTGCTAGCATGACCTGTATCCTCCATTAATTTAAATGGAATTCTGGTCATTTGCTTTCCTCCCAATGTTCTTGGTCCCTGTTCTCTCAGCCCTAGTTTCTGGTTTTCCTTTTGTGCCTGCAGGAAGCACATTTCCCTCTAATGATCAAAGGAAGGAAGAATTTCAAGGCAACCATATGGTGATGGGAGGAATCATGTTTGTCAGTTGGGAGTATAGAACTGAATCCAGATTACAAAACTAGTTGTGTGACATTCAGTGTTTGTGATACACTATTATCGCAATGGTTCTCAAACTGTGAGTCAGGAGCCTAAAGTGGGTTGTGACTCCCTTTGAATGGGATTGCAAGTACTGGCTTAGACTTCATGGGACCTGGACTGAGGTCCACGGCTGAGCACCCAAGCCCAAGAGCTGCAGTCTTGGACAGTGGTGTTCAGGGTTCAGGCCCTAGCCTGGGGCTGAAGCCCTTGAGTTTCAGCTTTCTCACCCTCCACCCAAAACAGTGAGAATCAAGCTTTGGCCCCATCACTAGCAACTGTTGGGCTCTCAGATGGGCCAAAGCTTCAGTTCTCCCTCTTGGGGTTGTGAAGTAATTTTTGTTGTGAGGAGGTAACAGTGCAATGAAATTTGAAAACTCGGCATTATCTGATTACTCATCTTTTGTTTATTGTCAGGTCTGAGTCTTTAGGTGGGGGTTGAGGGAGTAATCTCAGACAATTTATAGGGATGACTAGTTCTAGCTTGTATTACATCATTCAGTTCCTTTCCCAAGGTTCAAGGAAATATAATTCCTATTATCTATTCTCTAAAAGATGGAGAAAATATTAGAGAGGTAAATTTAATCAAAAAAGGCGAGGATGCAGATCTGAGTTTGTGTGCACCTCCTCTTCTCATTTCCATCTACCCCCTGGCTATGAAATTCACTGTGCAAATTATATGGTAGTATAAACAGCATCTGAAGTAGCCATTATGTTGGCACTTCTAGAAAAGAAGCAAAAGAGCTGGACAGATCAGGCAGGAATTAGGGAAAAATAAAGGGGGGGGGGGTGAGAAATGCAATCCATGTGAATGTACTGTAATTTTCTGCTTGTGTGTTTTTAGTTTATAAAGGAAGATGTCAGAGCACGAGTTGTATCTTTTCTGTATCAGACAAACTCAGGTAGGGGTGATATGCAATGCTGGTTAGGAACAGAGATGAAGGCTCCTTGTGGACTGATATGTCGAGTTATCTAACCACCCTCCTACCTGTTCCGATCTGGCCTAGGAGGGCAAGCAGTGGCCTGTGGACTACTTAGCCCTTCTCTTACATTAGCTAGTGCTGGAGGGTAAGGAAGGGGGAGTAGGTAAGAAGTGAATAGGGTTTCTTCATCCTCTCCAGTCATGCACCGTCTTCCTACTCCAGCCACTGGCACCCTGCCTTGCCTCCCAGCTCCCCAATCCATCCTTTCCTCTAGTCCCACCGCTCCTTTGCCTGGCTTCCCCGCACTCCCCCCCCTCCCCTTCCCCATCGCCTACTCCTGCACCTACTTGACCCCTTCCTCGCAGTGCAATCCTCATCGCCTTCCCCTCCATCCCCACCAGAACCCCGCACCCTTCCCCCCTGCATTCTCTCCCCCCCCCCCCCCCCCCAGGACCCAGGGCTCCTTACTGCCTTTCTCTCCGCCCCCTCCGCTGCGCGCGCCGCCCCTCCCCCGCCGCAGCGAAACACGCCCTTCAGCACCCTGGCCAGCTCCGCCAGCTTCCCGCCTCCCCCCCCCCCCCCCCAGCTGCCCACAGTGAAAATGGCGGCGGCTGCCGCCTGCGCCGGGCGGGCGCTACCACTGCAGGGCGGCGGGAGGGGAGCAGGAGGGCGGAGCGGACCATCGGGGCAGCCGGGAGCCATGTTGGGGCTGCGGGAGGAGGCGATGCCGCCGCCGCGGAGCAGCCCGGCCCGCGCGGGAGGCAGCCGCCGCCTGTAGATGGTGGCGGGGCGGCGGGGGCAGAGCAGAGGCGGAGCGGGGCCGAGGGAGCGCTGGGGCCTGGCGCCCGCGGGCGGGGAGGGAGTCGGGGGGAACATGGCTGAGCCGCCGTCGCCGCTGCCGGGACCGAGCCGCCGGGGGCGGCTGCTGCTGCTGCTTCTCCTCCTCCCTTTGTTCCCCCTCGGCCGGGGGGAGCGGGGAGCCGAGCGGCCCGGGGGCTGCGCCCGCCGCGAGAAGCGGGAGCCCGGGGGGAGCCGGGAGCAGGAGGGGCCGGGCAGGGGGCTGCCGTGCGCGGGGGGCGGCTGGCGGGGCTTAGTGCTCCTGGGGGGGCTGCGCGGAGCCGGCCCGGGCAGCGGGGGCTTGGCGGCGGGCAGGGGGTGTCGCTGCGGAGGCCCCCTCCGGCCGGCGGGGGGGCGGTGGGGCGCCCTGGCGGGGAAGCGGCGGCGGGGTTGGGGTGCTCCCTCAGCTGGCTCGGGGCCCCCGGTGTGGGGCACGAAGAGGACTCCGAGCCCAGCAGCTGCCCAGGGGGAGCAGGCCGGCGGCCCCCCCTGCTTGTGGATTATAAACGTCCAGGCGCTGCCCCCGGAGCTGCCGGTCCTGGCACTGAAGGGCGCTGGGCAGCCCGGCACCCAGAGTCCCGGCGGCTGGGTAGCCGCGCCGAGCCCCGGCCGCAGGACTAGAGGGAACGGCTGCCCCAAGCCGCCGTGGCACCAAGGCGGAGAGCTCGCTGAGCAGACAAGGAGCGGAGCCGGTCCGGAGCGCCCAGGCACCTTCGCCTCCGTCGGGGCAGACAGCGGCGGGATCCGGAACCCCGCGGAGGAGGCGAGCGGAGAGCGGCCGGGCCCGGACAATGGGACTGGCTCCCTGGACAGTGTGGGCGGCCAGACACACAGAGCCTGCTGCGGCTGTACCAGCCAGAGCCATCTCCGAGCTGCCGAGGGGCTCCCGAGCTGCCCCGGGGGCTGGCCGAGCGCGGCTGCGGAGGGCACCCGGCGCTCCCTGCACGGCGAGAGGCTGTGCGTAATGCAAGTGCCCAGTCCCGTCGCGTATAACTGCACGGATCCCTGGCCGCTGGAAACCTGGCAGCCTCGGCACCCGGAGAGGGACCCGCCGGCCTCGGAGTGCCGCTCCTGGTTTTCAAAGATGCATCTCAGGCCGCCAAGCCGCAGGGAGTGGCTGACCCTACTGACCTGCCTTGGGCTGTGTGCAGGGAGGCAGCCGCACGGGGGCACGTCCTGCCGGCGCGCCGGTGAGTGCTGGGAGGCCAGCCCCGAACTGGCTGTGCGCTCGGAGGAAGATCCTCCAGAGCAGAGGGAGGCTGGGGAGTTGGAAGAGGCCGTTTCAGCACCACCAGCTCCCGGGACAGCTCCCGGAGCGGAGCCAGGACCCGATCCAGCCGGCGCTCCGAGCCTGCCAGGCTCGCCGCCCAGAAAGCGGGTTCCCTGTCTGTTTCTTCACCTGTTTGATTCCACCAAAGGGTGTTTACAAACTCTTTGCTTTGCCGTGGCCTTTGGGAGCCCGTCAGCCCAGGATCTCCTTGCTCACTTGCCATTAAAGTCTAGTCCAGCTATGCAGTTTGCTCTACCCCATTATGCGCCTGCCAAGCAGAGGAGGAGGAGGGAGAGTGCGTTCCTACCATTGTTAAGGACTGGCAGGGCAGCCAACCGCCACCCCCACTTCCCTCAGTATAATTACCAGGTTCAGGTGGCTGAAAACCAGCCTCCAGGGACTCCTGTGATAACTGTGGCAGCACAAGACCCAGATTCTGGAGAGGCTGGGAAGCTAGTCTACTCCATGGATGCCCTGATGAATAGCAGGTCTATGGAGCTGTTTAGCATTGACCCCAAGAATGGTCTCATCACCACCACCAAAGCTTTGGACAGAGAGACTATGGACCTGCACTATTTCCGGGTTACTGCTGTGGATCATGGGGTCCCCCGCCTGTCTGCCACCACCATGATTGCTGTTACTGTTGCTGACCAAAATGATCATGACCCTGTTTTTGAGCAGAGTGAGTACAGAGAGACTATTAGGGAAAATGTAGAAGAAGGCTACCCTATCTTACAGCTAAGGGCCACAGATGTGGACTCCCCACCCAATGCAAACATCAGGTATCGATTTGTGAATGAACAAGCAGCTCACTCTGTTTTTGAGATAGATCCCAGGTCAGGGCTGATCACCACCAGTGGGCAAGTGGACAGAGAGAAAATGGAAAAATATTCTTTGGTGGTGGAGGCGAATGACCAGGGTAAGGAGCCTGGGCCCAGATCTGCTACAGTTAAAGTCTATATCACTGTTCTAGATGAGAATGACAATACCCCTCAATTCAGTGAAAAGCGCTACATTGTCCAGGTGAGAGAGGATATAAGACCCCATACGGAAATCTTGCAAGTTACTGCCACCGACATGGACAAAGACAATAATGCTTTAGTCCATTATAACATCATCAGTGGGAACAGCAGAGGTCAATTTTCCATTGACAGTGTGACGGGAGAAATACAGGTAGTGGCACCTTTAGATTTTGAAGTTGAACGTGAATATGCCCTGAGGATACGTGCTCAGGATGCAGGGCGCCCTCCTTTGTCTAACAACACTGGCATGGCCAGCATCCAAGTGGTGGACATTAATGATCATGCCCCAATTTTTGTCAGCACCCCTTTTCAAATCTCTGTCCTGGAAAATGCCCCCCTTGGCCATTCAGTGATCCACATCCAGGCAGTGGATGCAGATTATGGGGAGAACTCTCGTCTGGAATATAAGCTAACTGGGGTCTCAGCTGACACCCCCTTTGTGGTGAACAGTGCCACTGGGTGGATCACAGTGAGTGGCCCTTTGGACCGTGAGTCGGTGGAGCACTATTTCTTTGGGGTAGAGGCTCGGGACCATGGTTCTCCATCCTTATCTGCCTCTGCTAGTGTCACCATCACTGTCATGGATGTGAATGACAACCGACCTGAATTCACCCAAAAGGAGTATTTCATCCGACTAAATGAAGATGCTGCAGTAGGGACCAGTGTTCTCAGTGTCACAGCAATTGACAGGGATGTGAACAGTGCCATTAGCTACCAGATAACTGGGGGGAACACCCGGAACCGCTTCTCTATCAGTAGTCAGGGAGGAGTGGGGCTGATCACTCTCTCTCTACCGTTGGACTATAAGCAAGAAAGGCGCTATGTGTTGACAGTGACTGCCTCTGACCGGACCCTACAAGACAACTGCCACATTCATATCAACATCACAGATGCCAACACCCATCGGCCTGTGTTCCAGAGTGCCCACTACTCAGTGAGTGTTAATGAGGACCGTCCTGTGGGCAGCACTGTGGTGGTGATCAGTGCCACTGATGATGATGTGGGGGAAAATGCGAGGATCACGTATTACCTAGAGGATAACATTCCTCAGTTTCGTATTGATGCAGACTCAGGCGCCATCACATTACAGGCAGAGCTGGACTATGAAGACCAGGTCACCTACACCTTGGCCATCACTGCCAAAGATAATGGGATCCCTCAGAAAGCAGACACCACTTATGTAGAGATCATGGTGAATGATGTAAATGACAATGCTCCTCATTTTGTCAGTGCTCACTATCAAGGCATTATATCAGAGGATGCTCCTCCGTTCACCAGCGTGCTCCAGATCTCGGCCACTGACCGTGATGCCCACACCAATGGGCGGGTACAGTACACTTTCCAGAATGGGGAGGATGGAGATGGGGATTTTACCATAGAGCCCACCTCTGGGATTATCCGCACTGTCCGCAGGCTGGACCGAGAGAGTGTCCCAGTCTATGAGCTGACTGCCTATGCTGTGGACAGAGGGGTCCCCCCACAAAGAACCCCTGTCAACATTCAAGTCACTGTTCAAGATGTGAATGACAATGCCCCCATTTTCCCCGCTGAAGAGTTTGAGGTTTTGGTGAAGGAGAACAGCATTGTGGGCTCTGTGGTGGCTCAGATCACAGCTATTGACCCAGATGAGGGACCTAATGCCCAGATCATGTATCAGATCGTGGAAGGCAACATCCCTGAGATCTTCCAGATGGACATATTTTCTGGGGAACTCACTGCCTTGATTGACCTGGATTATGAGACAAAACCCGAGTATGTAATTGTGGTCCAGGCCACGTCTGCCCCGCTTGTCAGCAGAGCCACAGTCCACATCAAGCTCATTGACCAGAATGACAATAGCCCTGTCCTCAAGAACTTCCAGATCCTCTTCAACAACTACATTTCCAACAGGTCCAACACCTTCCCTTCTGGGATCATAGGGAAGATCCCAGCCTATGACCCAGATGTGTCCGACAGGCTCTTCTACGCTTTTGAGCGGGGCAACGAGCTGCACTTGTTGATTGTAAATCAGTCAAGCGGTGAGCTGCGGCTGAGCCGAAAGCTGGACAACAATCGGCCCCTAGTGGCCTCCATGCTGGTGACAGTCACAGGTAAGATATTTAAACTCTTTGGAAGGCAGTGATAGTGTCACATTTCCTATGTTCAGGTGGTTCCAAGCTGGAGTGTTCCAGGCAGTGTGTATCTTGTAGAGCTGAATTTACAGCATTTGGGCTATTATTTTACTTAAAATCTGAATGAAACAAACATAAAATGGGTGTCTATGATAGTATCCATTCTACGGGAGCATCTGGTCAAGGGCTTGAAATGTAAGGAGGACCACACTGTGTATCAGCAAAGTGTTATTTAGCTAGAAGATCAGTTAGTTAAAGCTTTAAGCATGAAGTGCTCTCTCTAAATGCACGTATCTGTGACATGCTGGCTTGGGAAGCACACTGCTTTCCCTGGTGGATGAGCAGACTGCTCCTGCTGGTTCCTAGAAGCTGCTGGACTGAATGTGCAATCTTTGCTTTGCTTTGAGCTCCTCCTAGCTAAGGGAGTGAGCCATTCCCATCCTTTGGGGCCTGAGCATGCCCTTGTCATTGTGCTTTCAGCAGTTGCTGATTCAGGAAGTGAGGGATTAAGCTCAGGGTTCAAACTCTCAACCCCTTAAAATGTCTTATTCAAATATTTACTGCTCCCTTTGTGTCTTCAACCCCCAGTTTGTTCTCCCCACCCTTCCAAAAATAGTTCCCATTTCAAAATTCTGGTTGTGGATTATTATTACTACAAATATTTGGCGCTAACTTTTCAAACGCAGCTTCTACAATTTTGAATTCATTTTTTGGAGTCCAAGTTGTTGCATGTACAGACACTGGGTGTAAAAGATTGTGTGCACCATTTTAGAAGAGAGGATTAAAATGTATCTCCTAAACTGACTGTGTAGGTTCTTGTGTGGTGGTCATTTAATGTATGCATGCATACAGAGAATTATTATTTTCCCCACTTTACAGATGAGGATGAAAGGCAAAGATGGAGTAAGTGACTTGTCCAAGGTCACACAAGAAACCAATGGCAGAGACAGAATTTGAATGTAGATCTCGTGCATCCCGGTCCCTTGCCTTTACTATAAGACCATCCTTCCTGCCTTGTAGATGATGTTTCTTGAAATGGATTCCTAATTATACCAAATAACCTAAGCATGACTTGTGAAGGAGGTGTGGGAGGTAGACTTGCTAGATACCTTCACAAAAAACCCCAAACACGGCTGGGGAAAAAATTGGTTGAGCAAAAAAAAGAAAAGAAAAAAAATGGGGGGCAAACCAAACTTGTTGAGCAAATAAAAGGCCGCTGCACCCCCTCTCCCTCCCCCCCCCCCCCCGCCAGATGTGGCAGAGGGGAAATGGTCTTCCATCCAAGAGAAACAGAAAATACGAGACATTTTACATGTCTGGTATTTTCTGGTTTTTTTACTGGACAGAAGATGTGATTTCCAGACTGTCCAGGCAAAAACTGAACACCTGGCAACCGTACTGGGAGGTGTTCATTTGCAGGGTGTTGATGACATAGACTAAGTTATGTAGCTGTGTCTAGGAGGCTTACATTATTCATGACTTTCCACAGATCCTCAGCCTCCATCTAATCCTCCCCCCCCCCCTTGTACCCTACCAACTTGTTTAGTGAGTGATCTGGGCAAATAAGGCCCTATTTCTTCCAAAAGATGGAGTATGAGCTTTAAATGGTGATGTATTCAATCCAGTCCGGGATACTCCGACGGCGCCTCACTAGATTGAAGTTCTTTAGGGGTTAATTGTAACTGCAGGGCATGGTAATATCATATTCAGACAAACACATGCACAGGCTGATTACTAGAGCTGGGGGGAGATGGGTTGACCTTTCTTGCTTCTGCCAGAGTGTGTTTATGCAGAATCTGCCTCCTAATACACTTAACCCTGCACAAAGGCAGGAGAAAATCACATTTCAAGGCCTTGAACTAAACTGCCTTAGAACAACAAGGCTCTTGAAATTACGATGTCATCATTTTCCAATGGAAGTGAGGCTAGCAAAGGCTATGCTCACAGCAGAGAGAAAGATAAGAAAGGAAGCCCAGTTTTGCAGGAGCGAGCCAGAATGGAAATGTGCCTTTTGTTGGCTAAGGTGGGTGCTAGGGGTGTTTAGTTTAGGCCCTGTTTTGTAAGGATGTCACCTTCCTGTAGCCCTTGCATTTTTTATTATTCTGCTATTTATTGACCACCTTCCATGCCCTTGATGCTTTATAAACATGTAGTATTGGAAGGCCCAAAGCTCACAGCCAGAATCAACACAAAATCATAATTACACCTAAGGGAAGGGGCATTTTGTAGATTTTAAAATGAACTGAAATTAACATTTGATTACACTGTTCATTTCTATACAGTGCAGTCTGAAAGCCACTGCACAAAAGTGAACTTCGTTCAGTAACATGAGTACTTTCATTTCTGAAGATTCACAATGATAAAAGGCCATTGGTGAGATACTGTGTGTGCTTAAAATACTAGAGTGCTACCGACTGGAAGGCAGGGTAGTATGTAGCTCTAAAGTAACGAATGGACTCTACTACGTCGCTGAATATAGGAAACAGAATCTACCACTAAATTGAAGGCTAAGTGCCTATTCAGTCTCCGTCTTTGTTTGGCTGCCAGCCGTATTTGTTATCTACTAAGACCCTGTCATTGGTAGGGTTAATATGGTGTGAGGAGGAAGGGAAGACTTTGATGGTAATAAAGCAATATTATTCCATAGGGACTGAAATCACAAACCCACGGATAGAAAGAAAAACAATAGAATTCTTTGGCTCAGAGGAATAAAGTGTTTGAGTTGGAGTGTCAGGCCTCAAAGGGAAATGTATGGATGATTCCTGAGCTGTTTCATCTGGGTGCCCCATAATCCCTCTGAAAGTCCCTATGTCAGAACTACACTCTGACCAAAGGAGTCTGGGTACAGCTCCTTACACAGCCAATCATCATCCCATTGGGGTTATTGAATCTTTGTTTTAAGCATCTGCCACTATTGAGCCAAGATACTGGCTCAGATGAGCCATTGAATGGTCCCACTTGGTATGGCAAGTCCTATGGCAGGAATTGTTGCATGAGACTTTTCCTATGAAGTGACAAGATTAAACCTACTCTCACGATAGCCAGCTATTCCAGGGCAGCTAGTATTTGGCATGAAACTTTGTCTCATCAGTGCCTGAAATCTTTCACGGTGGGTATCAATGCACAAACCCCACATCCTGGCAGGAGGCCCAACTCTAACCAAAATGATTTGTACTTCAAAGTCCTGCTGTTGCTCCTCCCGGACAGCTCTGGTGGTTTGTCTTTAATATCAACTAGCCCGGAGCCTGAGAACTTGCAGCTGTCAGACACAACTTTGTTATTCCAGGCTGCACTATTGTAATTAGGGATGTTAAAATTTGTTTATTCAAGTAAACGTGCACCCACTGAATTTTTTTTTCAGAGGTTACACGCTGGGGGAAGCAGTCGGCTCCCACCTGCTCCTGCCCCCCTGTGCGCTGCTGCCTCTGACACAGAAGCAGCAGTGTCGGAGGGGGGGGGTGTCTGCGTGTAACTGTACAGTAAACAACGAGCCTAGACTCACCGTTGAACTGTGTAAACGGTTACACTTTCACATCCCTAATGTAATGTGCTCTATTTAGGGCTACCTCTGAAGTTCACCCTGAAACACCAGCTGGTTCAGTGTGCAGATGTCCACCTGAAAGTCCGGGTGGCTCACAATGGGCATATAACATTATGAGCTCAGGTCAGCCTCCTTTTTGCTTCTCCGTGCAATTCAAGGTGTGGGTGATGCTCTTTAAAGCTCTGAAAGTTCTGGGAAGCAGTTTTTTAAGGTGCCGCTTTACCTTGTATTTCACAGTGGCATTTAAGATCAAGTGGGGCCTATTTGTTTATACACTCTGAGTCAAATCCCTCTGTTGTTCCCATGGGGCTGAATTTGCCTTCCATTCCTGTGCCAAGTTTTTCTCTGGAGAAGACCTGCTTTTGAAATTCGCTCCCCTTGCAGGTCCATCAGAGCCCAAGGCTAGTAACCTTTAGGACATGGCAGAACACTCACTTTAGGGTAAATGTTAAGTAACAGTGTGATGGTGTCCTAGGATGGTATGTTTTAATCTACATATTTAAAGCTGCCAAAGCAAGAGGCCCTGTAATTAAATTAGTGATAATATGCAAGTTAAATTTGACTGGATTCACAAGACCTCACAATTCCTTCAAATTAAGTATATCAGAAATTTGAAAGAGCAGCTGATGCCTCCTGGAAAAGAGAAACATTTACCTCAGGAACAATTCTCTCTTAGTTTCTCTTTTTTTCCTTGCCTTATTCCTAAAGACATTTTCATAAAAAAGCCACCAAGATTTTTCCAACACAGGCATCTCTCTTTCTCTCTTGCTCCTTATTCCCACATGTGAATGTTGTGAATCTTTATTTGTGATGGCATAATCATCTTAGGCAACTGATTGTGATGCTACAAACCAGATTATGACATGAGATGGGGAAAGAAACATCAGAAGCTGCTGAGCTAAAAGACAAAAGTCCCAGAGGACATACCCAAAGCTGATATTCAGGGAGAATTGTTTCTGTGAGATATTAATTTCTCTGTATCTTTGGCTTATGGGTCCTGGTGATTGAAGTGTTAGTAAAAACAACAGTAAGGTTGTGTATTTGGCATCCCTCACTGTTTCTGATTGGCTTGGTGTTGGGCACCAGGAAAAGACATGTTCAGTCTTTGTCAGAGGGAAGGGGACAACTGAGACATTCAGGCTTTTATACTAAGCATAAACTGGGCTATCCTGAATTGAAATTGTTCCCTGTACTTTGGAGATGGGCTTCAAGCATGCAGAGCTAGCTGCTGAGGGCTGCTTCCTCAAGCGCCACTTGTCACAAGAAGATGTAATTGTGTCAAACTACTCACTGGGGCCAGAGATTTCAGTGTGATTGGTGGCTGGCTTTCTGAGAAGCTTACACTGAGTAATTGGCACCTTAGTTAGAACAGCAAAGCATCCTTACCCCAGCCCCAACCTGAATTCACTTTCCTGGCGGTCTTTTATCCTAATCCCATATGTCTAATAGAAATCAATCGGGATGTCCATAACAGTAATAAGTGATTATTAGACTTAGCTGTTGTGTGTTTGGGGAGAACTCAGCCTGCAAGTAGGAAAGAATCAACAAAAGAATGCATTCTGCTATTCAGGTGCATATGTGACTGATGATGCAGATTTATTGACAAGAGTTTAGACCCCAGCCTCCAAGTGAGGATCCTGGGATTTGGATTAAACAATAAAGAACCATGGAAAAACCTGTGTGTGACTGCAAAGGATCAGGAGCTCTGTAATACGAATGGCCCCACTGGACCTTATGCTCCCAGCCTGCCTACCATGGCTGTGGTGCCACTAATCTCAGTCCTGCTTCTGACATCTTGTACTGTTGGAGAGCAGTGTCTTGGGACTGTAACTTTAACCTCTACAACCAGCTAGGCCAGCGGAGCAAACTCTTGTTGTCCTCTGTAAGCACTATCTCTGTTGGTCAGCAAAGATGGCAGGAAGTATAAGTCTGGAGATCAAGGAACCAGTTTCTGAGCAGTTCTGAGCTGCATGTTAAGTAAATGCAAACTTGGAGCAAACTTGTTCCCATAGTCCTTGTGCCATGTCACAGTGGAATGTTTCCATGGGTGCATGGTTCAGACTGCCTTGTCGAGCTTTCTGTTGCTCAGTCATTGGGTTTTTTATAGATGTGTAATTGCACTTCACCTGTCCTATATCCTCACACTCCCATTTTCCCATCACCATTGGCAATAATCAGAGGCATGTCAGTGGAGAGTAATTAGGAGCTCATGCTGCTACCAGCGATGCAAAGGAGATAAAACTGCTGGTTGTGGCCAGGGATTCAATGTTGTGTCTTTCTTGCCATCAGAGAGCCAGAGGCAGGGTTGTAAAGACCATATAGGAAGGTCGTTTATTTGCCCAAATACTGGCAACCTTTTGTCCATGATGCCAATCACCAATGGACTCACCCTACTGGTATGGAGGAATTCTCTGGAGCAGAGGGACATAAAGCTCAGTGAAAGCTCTCGCACACATTCAGGCTGACCAACAAGTGGGGGCAACTGTTCCAGGGCGTGACGATGCAAAGGGTCCCAGGGCTTTGGGCGCTGATGCTGCTCCTGCACCCAGAGCTCAGACCCCTTTAAATCACTGCTGGAGCTCCGTGGTGTACTCCAAGTGGGTCTTAGGGCTGCCAAGGATGTAAAATCCTGTTTAAGATGTTAACCAGTTAAACTACATATTTAACTGGTTAACCAGCCCGCTGCAGGCAGGGGGTCTGCTCCAGCCAGGCCAGATGCCGGTTAGCCAGTTACCAGTAAGCATCACCTGATAAGGTTTAACCATTTACATTTCTAGAAGGCAACCGCAGTCCAGGCGGAGCTGAGGACTGGCTTCCCTCAGCCCCGTCCCTTCCAGGAGCACAGAGCCGTCCCCCCAACCTGGCCCTGGGGGCCAGCGTGGCTATCAGCTCCCTAGCGCACACTAATGTTCTCTGCTCTAGGGGGCTGAATGACCAACCAAAGGATGTATGAGGAGGGAGAAACTGAGAGAGACCCAAGCTAGGCAGCCCCATGGCTGTGGGAAATCGAGGCCCCAGTGTGAGTGAAGAGGTGAAGATGTGAAGCTGCTTTAGCAATGCTGGAGCCCTGCTGCTCTGCTCTGCTCTTTTCTTTCCTTTCCCCTCCAGAGGGCATTTTGCAGAAAGTGGCTGCAATTCTATTGTCCGTTCTCAGGCCATTAACTCAAGAGCAGCGGCCTAGCTCTCTCAGCCTCTCTTCACTTGCAAAGTTAGCATGGGATGGCCCTTCATAATGCAGCAGGGAGTGCCTCGTGGATTGAGAGAAGGTCAGGCTGGTGAATGAATGGAAAAGAACCGCCTCTCCCCCCACCCACATGAGCTCAAACCCTCTCCACCTGTCTGAAAGGAGAGTGAAGGAGGTGGACGTGTGAGACCAGGACAGGCAGTGGCACAGCTTGGAAGAGGAAGAGGAAGTGAGGAGCTGACAACTGAGTCCTGTCCAGCCATACAGACGGATGCAGTGAATGGCTGAGCAGCATTATAGCTGGGTCTCGCCTGGGGACGTGAGAGAGACAAAATGAGTGAGATAATGTCTTTATTGGCCCCAACTTTTGTGGTGAAAGGAACAAGCGTTCAGGCAAAACAGAGCTCTTCCTGGGAAGATTGTTTCTTCCAGTGACAGAAGTTGGGCCAATGAAAAACATCCCCTCACCCAGCTTGTCTCTCTAATATCTGGACCAACACAGCTACAACTGCTCTGCAAACACCTGGGCATGGAGGCATACAGGCCCATCCGGGGCTCTTGTTCTAGAAGAATGGTGGATCACTCTGAGCTGCTCCCTCCCTCTCCAGAGAGACACAGGAAGTGCCCAAATTATGAATGAGTTGTGTTCCAAAAGTTCATTTGTAAGTCGGTTGTTTGGCACTCGGAACACATTTTCCCATAGAAACACTGTTAAAAATGATGGTCAGTTTCCCAGGCTAGCCCACAAAAGCCTATTGAAGCCATAAAGTAGCTGAAACACTGTAGCTACGTCTAGACTGGCATGATTTTCTGCAAATGCTTTTAACAGAAAAGTTTTCAGTTAAAAGCATTTGCGGAAAAGAGCGTCTAGATTGGCACAGACACTTTTCCGCAAAAGCACTTTTTGCAGAAAAGCGTCCGTGCCAATCTAGACGCGCTTTTGCACAAAAAAGTCCCGATCACAAAAATGGCGATTGGGGCTTTTTTGCGCAAAACAAATCTGAGCTGTCTACACTGGCCCTTTTGCGCAAAAGCTTTTGCGCAAAAGGACTTTTGCCCGAACGGGAGCAGCATTGTATTTCCGCAAGAAGCATTGATTTCTTACATGAGATCGTCAGTGTTCTTGCGGAAATTCAAGTGGCCAGTGTAGACAGCTGGCAAGTTTTTCTGCAAAAGCAGAAAAAGCGGAAAAATTTGCCAGTCTAGACACAGCCTGTCTCTTAGAAATGATAAATAGTAGAAAATAATACTGCTGCAATACTAAGAATTAAACAACGTAGAAAACCAATAACATTCACTAAGAAATAATTTTGTATTTAACGTTGAATGCAGGTTGGTATTTGAAGAAAGGCAGGTTTAACTAGAGGAAGATGAGGACGTAGGTGGAGATTCTGAAGGGGATTTTTGGGCATCCCCAGGCTGCAGGGCTAGATTAGAAGAGGTGCCTGGAGTTGTTAGATTTTTTGAGGGGCTTCTTTAGGCTGAAGGGTGGGACCAAAAGTGAGGGGTTCAGAGTGCGGGAGGGAGTTGTGGATTGAGGGAGGGGTGAGGGCTCTGGGGTGGGGCTGATGGAGGCATTTGGGGTACAACAGGGGGCTCCAGGCTGGGGCTCATGGGTTTGGTGTGGGAAGGGGCTCAGGACAGAAGGTGGGGTGCGGGCTCAGGGCAGGAAGTGGAATGTGGGAGGGGACTCAGGGTGGAGGAAAGGGTTGGGGAGTAGGATTATCATCTGGGGCAGCTCCCCTTGGTGGCACAGGCCTGCACAGCCAGGAGGCGGTGAGTGGTGTGAGCGTGGGCCAGAGGAGAGGAGGCAGCTGGAGAGAAGCAGTGGTTTAAAGTGACCCTTCTTTCCAGTTGTACGGCTGCCAGTGCCCCCACTTCTCCGGCCCGCGTTCATGTCACTCGCTGCCTCGTGCTGAGCACAGACTGGGTGCAGAGCACGCGTGGGGGTACAGCTGGGAGCTGGGGCTACTGGAGCCGGCGCTGAGCCTACATGAGGGTGCTGCTGGCCTGGGGGTGGGGCTGCCAGAATCTGTGCAGTGCCCATGGGTGGAGAGGTCTGCCAGGGGGTGGGGGTGGGAGCTGCGAGAGCCCCAGGCTGAGCCCACAGGCAGGGGGAGGGCAGCTAGGGGGCGGGTCTAGCTGCAGTCCTTCAGCCTTCACTCACCACCACCTGCATCTCTTGCCTGTTGCCCTGAGGCTGCAGATGAGCACTCATTTCTGCGGCCGTTCGGGACGCGCCTGTATACCTCTCCAGCTGTGAGCGTGGCTAGCGCAAACCTCCATTAATTGCAAACGTAGCAACTGCTCCTCCACCGCTCCTGCTGCCAAACTGCATGTGCCCTGCGGCTGGAAGCTCTCTTCCCCCTCTTCACTCCCTTCCCTGGAGGCAAGTTTCCAGGACACTCCTTTCTAGGAAATGAATATTCAACAATATCTGGCTCTCTGTCCATTCACCGGGGCCTGGCTTTAATCAGAATGGCTGAGGAGTCTGGGATTAAATGGTTCCCGGGGGTGTTAGTGTCTCCAGCTGGCTTTGTTTTTGGAGGGTCAGTCCCGAACCATCTGCTTCCCCTCAGTGTGGCATAGACAGGAAGACCCGGCAAAGGCCTGAGCTCCAGGCAGGGCAGTGCTGCCGGTGGGACGCATTGTCTTGTGCTCAGTGAATAGTGAACAGCCCACATGGGGTCACTTGCACTAGCAGCCCCCTTGTGTAATGCAGGGCCTGGGTGGTGTGTTGCAGATCTTCATGCTGGTGCAAGCAAGGAACGCGTTGTCCAGGCCCGGTGGAGTGTGGAAGCACCATCTGTGGTCTGGATTCTGGTGTCACTTGCTGGCACAGGTGAAACGAGTTTGCCAGCATCAGCCCTTGTCTGCAGCACTAACATGGCACACGTCCATTCTGTGAGGGCAGGAGGAGTAGGGGATCCTACAGAATGCTGGTCCCTGTCACATCCCATTGGGGGCTGGGGTGAGAAGGGCTGATTCCACACAGGCAGTCCTGGTGGTGATGCCCAATGGTGAGATCCTTCATTTCCCAGGCCTGCAGAGAAGAGAAGGCCTGAGATGAGCCCAAGGCTGGCTGCCTGACTCTCAGTTATTGGTGCTGTAGCACTAGAAAGGTGCAGCGGGGGTTGGAGAGATGCTGAGCAGAAAAGTAGGAGCAGCTGCTGGGCAGCAGCTGCAGCACGTGGGGAATTCCCTGTTTCATCACAGCTTCTGAGGCCCACTGGGTCGATCAATCTGAGGTATTGACGAGATGTTGACAGTCCTGCTGTCTAAGGCTGGATAGACGCCTTGTCCCTCCCTCGCCCAGGCACACATCAGCCACAGGGGAGAGATCACCGCTCCCTGAGGACAGTGGCGGCTTGGGGGTATGCGCAGAGCTCTGTGGGGATCAGGTGCAGAGAGAGGGCAGGGGAAGGCTTTTTCCTTGTGCATCAAGGGGCTAGGCAGCATACTAGGGGTGTGGGCAGGAGCCCCTCCTTTCTCCCTCCTTGGACTCTTTCTGCCTGGCAGCATTGTCGATGCGGGTACAGAGAGTTTTGTTGCCTCTCCCTTCCCATGTGTCTCTGCAGCCTGCTCACTATAGCCTGGAGGCAGCAGTTCAGGGAGGCTGAGGGGCATATCCCAAGTCTAGCCAACAGCACCCAAAAGGGGTGGAGAGCTCATTGCCTTCATCCAAAGGCTCCTCTAGACGGGTGCTTATTGTGCTTCCAGTCTCAGGGCGAAGGAGAACCAGAGCCAAGTGCAGCCTCCCCCCAACCCCTTGGCCCAGCGTAGCATGTCGCCTTTCACTGCTCAGTGCTGCGCTGGCTTCATTCTCCTGTCTGACCCAGAGCTCAGACCCACGCCAGCCGAGCCCTAATATCATCTATCGACCCGGCATGTGCCCCTTGGCACTGAACACCTCTGGGGCATGGTGAAGGGAGCTCCTCTGTCTATGGGTAGGAAGCAAGTGGGATGGAAGCAAACACCCAGATTGTGCTTGTAATTCTGGGGAAAGAAAATGGATGGGGAAAGAGGAGGCCATGTGCTTGCAGTGCAGAGGCTCAAATCCCCAGCTCTTCTCCAGCCCTGGCTGAAATGCAAGGTCCTAGCAAGCTCCCCACCCTGCGGGCTGCCATGCTGGACCCTCCGCCCCTCCTGCTTCTCACAAGGGTGCTACAGGGGGGTTGAAATCAGCACTAGAACAACAGCCTCCCTGAAACGCGGAGTGACGGAGCAGAGCAGGAAGGGCCAAAGGGCTGCTGTTTATTTGGACCTTCGGACCTAGGACCTGTAAACCTCCCATTTAGCATTTTGCCTCTGTCTAGCACCATGCACCCCACAGGCCTGTGACAGTGCTGGAGTAGAACCCAGGGTATGGCTACACTGCAAAATAACTCGGCAGCAGCGAGGTCTATTGACTGGGGCTGGGGCTCCAGGGCAGGGTGCACATTTGCTCTTGGGCTGGAATTCAGGCCTGGAACGCCCTCCCCATTTCATAGCCCAGGCTCCAGCATGAGCAGGAATGTCCTCCCTGCTAGAGTCCAAGCCCTAGGCACCTGAGTTGCTCCAGGCTCTGGGCCTCATAGCTGCCCCCTAAGGTACTAGCTACTTCCCTCTGGAATGGATTTAACTGGGGGGGGGGAGGGACCTGGCTGCTCAGTGCCTTAATTAGGCAGTCCACTGATGAGCTAATGAGAGCAATCAGCCTGTCAGCTGGGAACAGTTAAAGGCCAAGAAGGATGTGTAAGGGGGAGGCTGGCAGGGAATGATCTTCCCCTCCCCGGGGAAGTGTACTCCTGAGCGTATGTTGCAGCACAAGGCTGTGCTGATGGAAGGGACTCAGTAAATAGCGCAGGTGTCTAGCAACTCAAAAACTTGCAGCCTGTTTGTGGTGGTCCGCACAGGGCCGGATTAAGGGGGGGGGCTAGCCAGGCAGCTGCCCGGGGCACCAACCTACAGGGGGCACCTGATGGCAGCTGTAAGGGGCGCTGCACGCCTGGCCACACGGCGCTCCTTAGAGCTGCCATCAGGCACCTGGGGGCAGGGCCGTGCATGCGTCGTGTGCCCACTGCCCGGGGCGCAGGAATGGCTCGAGCCGGCCCTGGGTCCACAGGGAGGGGAAGGTGGCCTGTTAGAATGCCTATCTCACTGCACTGAGTACCCCTGAAATGGCACCAGCACCAGTGGGGTGGGGAGGAAGCAATCAACACCCAGCACCTGCAGGGAAGGGGTATGGGGCAAATGTCAGTTCTCATGAAAGTTCCCAGGGATCTGTCCTGTCCATGCAGGACAAACGTGAGCTCAGATTTTAAGGGCTGCCGCACTGTAGAGTGGGTGAGGCTCCGTTTACCTCAGATGAGAGGAAGAGCTGGCATTCATACCTGCCCAGACAGCCTGGGAGCTTCACAGCCTTTGGCTGTCTCCTCCAGCCAGGGCCAGATTAACTCTTTTGGGGGCCGGGGGCTATTAGATTTTGTGGGACTCCTAGGCTCCAGGGCGGGCCAAAATAAGGGTTCAGTGTGTGGGAAGAGGCTGCAGATTGAGGCAAGAGAGTGGGTGAGGGCTGGGGTGGGGCTGGGGATGAGGGATGCAGGTGGGTGCTCCAGGCTGGGGCCAAGGGGTTTGGAGTGTGGGAGTGGGCTCAGGTCTGGGTGGGAGTCTGGATGCAGGATGCTTACCTGGGGCATTTCCTGCTTGGGGGGAGGAGTCTCTACACTACCTCTTGCTTACCGCATGCACTGTCCCCCGCCGCTCCTATTGGACATGACTTCCAGCCAATGGGAGCTGTGGGGATGGAGCCTCCGGGTGAGGGCACCACAGGGACAGAGCTTCCAAGGGCTTGCAGCGATACGGTTCCAGCCTGTGGGGAGAGAAGGCAGCGCATGAAGCCTCCTCCTCCCACTTCCCCCCACAGCCAGGGAGGGCTGGCCTGGAACACAGGGCCATTAGGGACTGCAGCCATGGGACAGGGGGCCCCCTTAGCCTGGGGCTCTGGGCGACAGCCCCTAAAGCCCTTTAATCTAGCCCTATCTCCAATGCCTGCGGTCTGGATTTCCAAACTAGACTGATGGTCCTGTGGACTTTCCTACACAGCAAGGCGGCAGTAGAGGAGTCTTCCCACCCACCACCTCCTGCCAACAGAGAGACTCCCCCTAAAGCTGTCAAGCGGAGTTTATGCTCCATGACCTAGCCTGTCCTTGATTTCTCTGATAGATGTGGGCTTTGTAATACAGTTCCCTCTCTCCCCCTGGCCCCCCCCCAGACCAGGCTCAAATTCAACTCGCAGCGGGGCCACCAGTCATCCACTTTTGACAACTTCTTGTCCCCACACTCTCCTTGTCTGGGATTCAAGTACACCCAAGAGGGAGGAGAGCAAACATACAGGGTGCCCAAATGGTGGCTCTTAGCTAGATTGTGTTGCTTCTCTCCCAGAGACCTAAACAGGTAAAACGCATCCTTGTGGTACTGGCTGCACCCAGAGTGCTCTTCTGCTGTGCAGATGACAGCGGTTCCCTCCATTATCCCCACCACCAACTCCTCTGCCTCTGAGTTGGACAGTCAGTGGTGCAGGCGCCACAAAGAGAACTCGGGCGAGATTTCCTGCCTTGCTTCCACAGGGCGTGTAAGGAATTGGATTTAAAATGAGACGCAAGCCCCCAAACCATCCACCAGATTAGCTCCTGGATGATTGCTATGGTGTCTGTGCTCCCCCTCCCCCCCCCATGCTTTCCTCAGCCCCGTTTGAACCTTATCTCCAGAGCGCCAGTGCTGGCTTTTGTGCGGAGGAGAGGATTTTCCACCGGAATTTTCAGGGTTACAGAAAACCAGTCACCTTTGAGAGACAGCGAGAGCGGCAAGGGAGACATTTCAATCTTTAAATCCTCCCCAGCGCTGGACTTCAGAGGGGGCTGAGGAAATCAAAAGGTTGGCGTCTCCGCACAGCAGCCCAGCAGAGAGTGAAACAATACGGCCAAGTTGCGCAGGCAGCTCGGAGGCAGCATGGGCCTGGTGGGGCTGGAGGAGTGTTGCAGCGGTGTGGGGAGCTTGGTGCTTAAATCCCCTGGCTGCTCATACACTCAGACAAGCTTCCAGTTAGAGCTTCGGCGGGTTTGCCAGCTCCCAGTGCTGCCAACAAACCTACATCCTCTCCTCTGCCGCATAGTGACTCGTGGTAGCACTCTGGAGGTGCACCGCCCCCCTGGCTCCCTGCCAAAATTTTAAATTGCTAAATGGGGCAATTTGGTGCCCCATTTGGTGGCCCTCCCTCCACCAGTCGCCCCTGCTCAGCAGTGGCCATTTGTGACAGATTGTGCTGTGGCCTGTGGTTTGGAGCCGTGTGGAAGAGAGGTTAGACTGAGCCCCCCACACTCATTTCACTTGTGAGGCTGCTCAGTAAGCTCTGAATGCAGCTGTCTGCTGGCGGCAGGCTGGCGTGTCAGCTCTCTCGCACATCCCCGCAAGGCCCGTTTGTTGTATGCGGCACACAGACGCCCGGGTTATGTCAGCGCAGCAGGAGATAGCAAATGCAATTATCTCCCTTTCGGCAGGGCTGGCAGCACCGGCAGGGAGAGAGGCGCTGATAAGATCCTCCTGCTGCGCTGTCCCTGGGCTCTGTCTGCACCAAGAACTGCCCGTGAGCTTGGCTCCCCCTTTCACAAGGCCCAGGGGCAAACAGTGTGGGGACGCCCGAAGGACTTTTGGGTCCCCCCAAACCTTCCATGGAGAACGTAATGATGCTTCTCTGAGCAGGAGCATGGGGAGGGTGGGACAGAGCTTGTTAATGGATGAGGAGTCAAAAAGCTCTGTGCACTTATGCCCGTAATGAAGAGAGCTCCCCCCTTGGAAATGGTAGGGGCCATTCTGACTGTTGCATGAGGAGGGGGAAATGGTAGGGGCCATTCTGACTGTTGCATGAGGAGGGGGAAATGGTAGGGGCCATTCTGACTGTTGCATGAGGAGGGGGAAATGGTAGGGGCCATTCTGACTGTTGCATGAGGAGGGGGAAATGGTAGGGGCCATTCTGACTGTTGCATGAGGAGGGGGAAATGGTAGGGGCCATTCTGACTGTTGCACGCCGCTAATGGAGTGGCTACGCTGGCTGAGGCTCCGGAGCCGCTTTGTTACAGCGGAGAGGAGCAGGCAGCTTGGGTTAATAGACAGGCCGAGTGGCTGAGAACTCATCTTTCAGTTTCAGCTTCAGGAAAAAAATATGCCAGGTGTATCAATAAAAGCCCAAAGAGAGCAGAGATGTATGGGCCAGAGCGCAGTGACTTGACTTCTAATTCTCCAGAAGCTCTTTTGCTGGCGAGAGCCATTCCATCACCGTCACGCTGTCCTGGGGCTGCTGCTGTCACAGGCACTGCTCTCGTGCATGGAGCACAGAAGAACAGGCTAGGAAAGAGCCAGGAGGGGAAAAGTCGAGCTCCCTCTCCTCTGGACCCTGCCACAGCTCCAGGGGCAGTGACACAGTAAGAAGCTGTGAAGTATGTATGGAAAAACGAGTCCTGTGTCTCTCACTGTTCGGTGGTGCAGGAGAAAGTCCCTGCATCGCAGCGCTGTGACTGTGGGCGGTGGGGTGAGCTGAGATTGTTGCACAGGCCTGGGATCCTTTGGGGTCACAAGCTAATGGTGCTGCAAACAGCAACATCTCCGGGGAATCAGGACTATCCTGGAGAAAATAGGGCTGGTGGCCGTAGCAGTCTGGGGAACCGGAGGCTGGCAGTTCAGCTTGAATGCATTGATGTGTTGTGGAAGGCAAGGCCATGGGACATGCGAGACCCTGCAGAAATGGGTTGATGGACAGGTCTAGGAGGCTCCTGTTTGTGTGAGCTCAGGCAGATCATCAGACCAGCAGCACTGAAATCTCTGAGGAGAGGTCAATCACTGATGCATGTTTTACCCCAGCACAGCTGGGGGATTGATCAGGATGTCATTGCTTGGGGGAGGCCATTCCAGCAGGGCCACCCTGAGACCTCCTCTAGTCCATTGGCTTTAGTTCTGTGTAGGGTTGCCAGGCATTCGGTTTTGAACTGGACAGGCCAGTATTTGAGATTTCTGTTCGGGAAACAAATTGAGAAAATCGAAATGGGAAAATAGCAATGTCTGGTATTTTCTAAATAAGGTGTCATGTAGATTGTGATGTCATGTCAAGTGTGTCCGGTGTTTTTGTTGAAACTATCTGGCCACCCTAGTTCTGTGCCCCCTCTGTCTGGGCTCCAGCCTTGACTAGGCACCTTCTGTAGATGGTGACTCTGGGCAGAGGGATCTGTTCCCTCTCGAGTTCAGGGTATTGGCCTGTAGGTGCCCACTGCTGATTTCAGCTCGTCATAAGGATCTAAAGGCACCGTCAGAAAGTGCCCCCCCCCCCACTGCTGTAGATGCTCCCCAGGCCATGGAGCTAAGAAAGGGACTGACAGTGTGTGGGCTCCCCAGTGCTGCAGGTGGGATACAGAGGGGTGAGCAAGAGGAGGAGAGGCAGTTGCAGAAGGCGGGTTCCCTCCCAGACCATGAAAATTGTCCTAGCCACAATGGCGTAGACCCATAAATCCACGTGCTTTTCCTGCCAAGAGGAATGTCCCCTTGCCACTCCGAGCTGTGTCATAGCACAGAGCTTCCCGCCCCTCGGGGTGCTGGGTCCTGAGCCTCAGGATATTCCCTGAACTTGGCACCAAACTGTTAACTGTAGTGTGGATTAGAGACGCCCCGTGTTCTCGTGAGAGCGAATGGGCAAGGCTGTTGCGAGGAATCCATTTTCCTGTCAGGCACCAGGCCGGTCTTTCTGCAGCAGACAGGGGAAGAGTAATACCCCGTCCAGGGCACCGATCAAGGCTCTTCCAAGTGGTGCTTTGCAGAGACGATTGCACTGGCTCCGGAAGGGGCGGGGGAGATTGGAGGGAAGGACATGGATTCTGTAGCCTGTAGGCCTTGAGTGTCACTACAGAGGACCAGCTCCATCGCATTCCCAGCACTTTAAGGGGTGTTGGGGTCTGAGGGAGGGTGGCTGAGTTTGGTCTCAGTTGCAAGTCCCCTCTCCTGGCCCAGCGAGGTGCTGGTTGGCCTGAGTCGCTGTTGCCATTCTAAACACCGAGGCTGGTGTGAATATTCACTTGCTTCGTGCAGCCTCTTTTCTGAGGAAGGTTTGTTTTTAAATCTGGAGTTTCCCAGACTCTGTGCTGACTCTGATACCTGACTGCAGCTCACCACTGCCCATGGGAGAAGTTCACACAGCAGCCACCCAGGGAGTAGGCACCTGAGGAACAGAACCTTGTATGTGTATCGGATGAGGGCCAGATGGCACCGGGGCAGCAAGACTGAGGACAGATTGTTCCATTAGATGGTGAATTGCAAGTTTTCTTGTGATTGTTATAAAACATTCCTATAGCATTGTCAATGTCCTCACCAGCAAGCGCATCCCTGTTCTGATGAGCTTTCTGGCTCAAGAGCTGGAAAATGCACCACGGGCAGATAGACAGGAGGATTACTTGTAAGAGAAGCAGGGTCAGAGTCATCCCTGGTGACACGCAGCTGAAGTCACCAATGAGTGGGGTCTGAAGGGAGAAGGGGTCATGGGAAGAAATGTCTTCCAAGAAAAGAAGGAGGAAAGGGAGAGGACCCTGGTGGGCGAGGGGTGTGAGTGGGCTGGATCTGTGATCAAATAGGGGCCCTGGAGTATTTCCTGACAAAGCCTCTAATTTGGGATCCAGTACAGAACAGTTAGTTTAAAAAATAAAACCATTATGTAGCCATGTCTACACGAGGGAGCTTCCAGCCGCACAGCTGTACCGATGCAGCTGAATGACTTGTGTAATTCGCCCATCGACATAATTAAAACTAGGATGTTAGATATTGTGTAATTGAATAGTCCTGGCTCGCCACGGACAGAGGCTGCTCTGTGGGATGTAGAAGAGCCTCTGTCTGTGGGGAGCTCAGACCCACTGCGGACAGGGGCTGCTGCTGCGGACAGCAGCCCCTGATAGAGGCAGCAGCTCAGGGGCAGGGAGGCTGCACCATGGAGATGGTGCTAGAGGGGGAACTGGCTTTTAAGCTATTTTCCCCCCAGCACCGGCTCCTGCCTGGCCCCCCTCGCTGCCTCTGTAGGAGGCTGCGAGGGGGTGCAGGCAGGTCCGCAGAGCAGCCATGCAGGGAGAGCCTGCTTGAAAGCTGGCTCCTCTTGTGTATCAGCTCCAGTCTCCCCTCCACATTGCTGCCTCTTAAAGTCGGCTCCTCACAGGCACTGCCCCCTCTGCTGCCTCTGATACAGAGGCAGCAAGGGAGAAGTGCATACTGTTGACAAGATAAACCAATAAGTCTAGGCCTACCGGTTAATCATGTGGTTGACTACTTGTTGACATCCCTAAATTAAACCACCCCCAAGGAGCGGCAGATAGCTAAGTTGTAAGGAGAACATCTCTCTTACCGGCGTAGCGCTGTCCCACCTGCGCTTCTATCAGCGTCATTTATGTTGCTTAGGGAGGGTGTTTTTTTCACATCCTTGAGCAACATAAATTATACCAGCAAAAGTGCTTGTGCGGATGTAATAGAAACCTACTTTTCTTCAGTTAGTCAGGGAAAGTTAAGAACCGCCAGACCAGACACCAGCAGGCTTAATACAGGGTAGGGTAGTTAGCAGGATTGAAAACTATGACCCAGGGCATTCCTGATCATTAAAGAACTCCTGTCATTTTTGCAAGTTTCAGGGTGTTAATCTCTGTCCTGGCAAAACCCCAACGGGGTAATTATAGTCTTCCATTCTGGGACTAAACCCCACTGTGGCGCTACCAACCTACCTTCCTACTCATCCCTGTGGTATTTAAGTTGTAAGCACTTCCTGTGTTACAACCTTGTGTAGTGTTGCTGGGGAGTGCTGCTGCGCTTCACCCAAAGCCAGACGTGTTTCAGCGGTTGGAAAAGTGGAGTGACGCCAAGTTTAAAGTTGGGGGAAACTGTCGGCTGTGAGCAGTCTGGGTGCCAGGGGAAGGGGCAACCAGCTCAGGATGCAGTGTGTGGAAAGCGTTCCTCCCATGAACTGAACCCTGTGAAGTATTTGGAGCTTTGCAAGGTCCTAGAGATATAGAATCTGTTCATAATAACGGAGTAGTAACAGTATTAGCCCTGGGAGCCCTGTGGCCTTATGTTCTATTGTCGGCATTACTGGGTGCAGCCTCTCATCACCAGGGAGAGCCGGGGCAGGGATTCTGGGACAGGACTCTCTGTCCCTGCTGGCCTGGAAGGGAGCCTTGCACAGCCCATTGCCTCGGTTGCACATGGCTCACTGAGATCTGCGACCTACAGGAGGGCCCCTCTCCACTGCAGGCCTGCCCCGTGCAGGTGGCCAGCTGGTGGCTCTGAATGTGAAGTCAAAGGCCTGCTAGCTGCTGGCAGCGTAGGCACCAGGAGGAAGGACCAGCCAACTTAGCAGGCACCATGGATGTGCTCACACAGAACAAGATCCCAGAGGCTGAATTCTGTTTGCGAGACAGATAAAGATAAAAGAGAATAAAACAATCCGAACTGGGGGAGGAAGGAAGAGCAGGATGAGATGGGGAGCAGATGGGGAGGAGGAAGGAAGCAGTGAGGCAGGCACAGAGCCTTTGAAACCCAGGAGAAGCAAGGAAGAGGACGAGGGGGGAGGACAGAGGGAAGGCGAGCGGGAAAGGCAGAAGCAATGAAGTGTTGGAACACTAGTAGCCAGAACACATTGAAACCTTGTCATGTGCTCTTAGCTCACACCATCCCCGTCCAGGCTTCCTCCTCAGTGTCCAGCCCCTCCCCAGCTGGCCCTGCTTCTAGACAGCACTGTTGCTCACTCACTTTCATGAGCACTCAGGTTGCCTCTGGTGCTGGGGCAGTATCTGATCAGTGTGCTGCATACTGCTAATGATGCATTCAGGCCTCATGCATTCTGTGATTCCAACGGGTGGCGCGGAACCAGGCTCCAGAATCCCCGCTAAAATTAGGAAAAATCTGGCCCTGCTGGTAGCAAGGGAAACCTTCCAAATGAGACCTGAATGTAAACAATGCAACGAGGTCTGCCTGCATTTGCAGAGTGCCTGAAACAGCAGCTCTGTAGTGGATCTGCCCTCTGACTCTCAGTGGAGAATTAATTGTCAGGCTTAATGATGTCCATTTAATGATGGCTCCGTTGCTGGCTAGTTCTGTCAGTCATTTCAAAACTAGCATCCTTAGGTCCATAACCCAAGCAGCCCTACTCGACTATCAGAGACCCAGCTTCCCTCTGTCCGCCTCTGTAGCAGTTGTGGTGCGTTGTTAATACATGATCGGTGGCACGCTGAGAGCTGTCCATGCAGAGACAGGGTGATGAAAGTGGGTTAAATACCAGTGTGGGATGAACTGGGCTAGGTGGGTTACTCACTCACAACACAGTCACACCCTCCACTACTCGGTGTATCAAAAGTCCTTGCAGATTCCTCTCCGGGTGCCGTGGGCCTGGCCATGGGGTTTAGGCCAAGCTTGGAGCTCTGGTTACTTATGGAGCTCTGTCTCACTCACGCCCTCGTCTCCCAGCCAAACAGCTGCTGTGCGCTAAGGTTTCTCTTGTCTCTTCCGCAGATGGGATCCACAGCGTGACAGCCCAGTGCGTCCTGCGTGTCATCATCATCACGGAGGACATGCTGGCCAACAGCATCACGGTGCGGCTGGAGAACATGTGGCAGGAACGCTTCCTCTCGCCACTGCTCACCAGCTTCCTGGAGGGTGTGGCCACGGTGCTGGCCACACCCAAGGAGGATGTCTTCATCTTCAACATCCAGAATGACACGGATGTGGGTGGCTCAGTGCTGAACGTCAGCTTCTCAGCACTGGCTCCCCGTGGCGGCCACTTCTTCAGCTCCGAGGAGCTGCAGGAGCAGCTATACATGAAGCGCATGACTCTGACCTCCATCTCCATGCTGGAGGTGCTGCCCTTTGATGACAATGTCTGCCTGCGGGAGCCTTGCCAGAACTACATGAAGTGCATCTCTGTGCTCAAGTTCGACAGCTCGGCCCCCTTCATCGCCTCCCCATCCATCCTCTTCCGGCCCATCCACCCCATCACAGGCCTGCGCTGCCGCTGCCCCCAGGGCTTCACCGGGGACTACTGTGAAACCGAGATCAACCTGTGCTACTCCAACCCCTGCCATAATGGGGGCATCTGCACCCGCAGGGAGGGGGGCTACACCTGCATCTGCCGCCAGCACTTCACAGGTAAGTGCCTGAGCCCCGCTGAGGGGGAGGGGCACGCTGCATGGTGGGCACGGTTCTGCCAGCCCGCCAGTGGGAGGACGTGGTGGGAAGGGGCTCTCTGCTGTCCCAGAATAGAGACCCGCTTTCTAATGTGTCTTTGCCACATACCCTTCCAGCAGTAGTGATCCCCGCTCTTCCCTATATAAACCGGGCTGATTGGTTCCGGCCTTTGTATCGGAAACAGCTGCTTGTGAGTGTCAGAGTCTTGTTGGGAATGACTCATTACAACCACAGGGGCAAACGCTGGCTGGGGCAGCTTAAGCCTCCGTCCTTCCAGAATGGGGGTTGGGTATGTGTCTGTCAGACCCTGCCTGGATGGACGAGAGGGAATCTAGGCAGAGACCTAGGGAAGGGCTCTGGGAGGAGACCTCCGGGCAGTGTGATACTGGACTGATCAACTCTCAGTGCCAGGCTGCTGCCCTCTCCTCTCACAGGAGCCCCAGTGTTTCCACGGTGCTGTATGTAGCAGGGCAAAGGCGAGTGATATTGACATGGTCTCAGGAGTCTCCTGGTTGCTCCCCATCCCCCTCACTCCTGAGGAATCAGCTGCTAAGTGCTGCAGACTCAGTGAATTCTGCTGCTGTGAGTTTGTAAATGTCACCTTGTGACCTGGGAGGTGTTTGGCCAGGGCAGGAGGCACTAGGTACCAAATGCCCTATGCCTGGCACCCGGTCTAACAGGGAGTCAGTGCCACCGAGCTCCCAGCTCTAGGGAGCTGTTTGTCATGCAGCTGAAAGCCTTTGACTAAAGCCAAGTGCCTTGTCCTAGCTGGGCCTGCCAGGAAGTGGGGATTTCAGGGGTACCCTCTTTTTCACTCCCTCGCCTTCTCAGAACCCCACTTTCCCTGGGGCTGGGGAGTGTGAATGGGGTGCGGAATGAAGGAAGCAACTGTTTGTGCTCGTCCTCCCTCTGGCTTTGCTCATGGCTGCAAGGCTGCAGATGTTCCAGGCTGGCAGGCATGACACTCTGGTGCCACCCACGCATGGAATCCCCCCTCAGCTCTGCAGTGGCTGGAGCTTTCCATCCTCCGCCGCCTCTTGCTCTGACCAGTTGGAAAGTTTCATTTCCCTTGGGAGGGGGAGGGGGGAGAGGAACAAATTGCTAAGGAGCCTGCTCCTGTGAGTCATTGCTGCAGGCTGCACTGAGGGAGCAGGAGGGAGACTTGTGACGGAGGCTCCAGCCTGTGACGGTCACAGTGCGGCTGGCAGGGATGCCCAGTCCTGTCGCTCACTCCCGCCAGTCAATTTATCAGCCTCTGGCAGAGGCACTCAGTGTATTAGCGCTCTGGTGAGTTAGGTCCCCACCCCCAGCAGGTGGGAGGGCCGGAAGGGAGCCGTTCTTAGGAGAGGAGGGAAGGCTGGCTGGTGTGTGGCATATTCCACAGAGGGAAATGCCGGGGGCCAAGCCTCCCTCCAGAACTGCTGGCACCCCCACTGCTTGGGAAGGAATGGAGAGGTCGGGCTGCTAGGCAGTGAGTGCGAATCTGTCCCCCAGTGCCAGCCCCCGGGAGCTCGTACCGTGACTGGGCTGGGGAGCATCGGCAGAGCTGTGGAGGGCTGGGCCAGCCTGGAAGAGTCAAGGGGCTGCAGACATGAGCTGCTTTAGCAGTGCTGTGGGGATCCCAGGGCTGCAATAGACAGGGGTGCTCTTGGACAGGAGTGAGAGACATGGGGAGAGGTGCAAGGGTTGGCCTAGCAGAAGGGTTGGCTTCCTAAGCTGGCCCTGGGCTTGCTGCACAGAGACATGGGAAGGGAGCCTGCAGCCGCTGTGGAGTGAGGGTCTGATGTGATGGCTCCCTGCACTCCCTTAGCCGGGAAGAGCTGCTTTGGGGGATGGGGGAGAACAGATGGCAGGGCTGTGAGCAGTGTCGGGTGGTTACTGGTGAGATAAGCAAAGGCAATAGTCATTAACCCCCAGCATTTAGAGTGTGACCAGCCGCAAGCAGAGGGGTTAATGAGCTCGGTCCCTGTCACTTCCCGCCGCCTCCCCATCCCCCACAAGCAGGTAACAGGATTTAGTGCTCCAAGCTTCCCTGCTAAGCTCTGGAAGCCCCGAGGAGACAAAATGGGAAGAGGCAGCTTCCCCCAGATTCTAAGTGCTTCCATGGCCCTCGTCAGCACCTTGTTTCCAGTCCCTCTCCCCTGCTCTGTGGCCTGAGCCTGGGCTGATGAAAGACTTGGTGCTGGGCAAGCATAGCTTAGCCAGTGTGTCGGGAGAGGGTGTGTCCAGCCTGCCCCAGCCAGCGCCTGCGTGCACACAGCGTGCATTACACAATCTGTGTGCATCAGCCAGAAATTGTTGCCGGATGTGAGCAGGGCCACAGCAATGCCCAGGACTTCCACCTCCTGTTCCTCGCTCTGGTCCTTCTCCCTCATGGACTGGGTTTTCTTGGCCTGTTGCTCTCTCCCTTTCCTTCCCAGGAGTGTCTCTCCAGCCTAGTTACATGCAGGGCTGGCCTTACCATGAGGCGAACTGAGGCGGCCGCTTCAGGTGCCAGACTGGGGGGGGGGAGAGGGGCGCCACTAGGACCCTGCTGGTGTCTGCTGCTGGTGCAGTGAGGGGACATGGGGGCATCATTTGAGCTCCCCGCCTCAGGTGCCAAAATGTTGTGGGCCGGCCCCGGTTACATGCCGATGTGGTTAGGAGTCCTGAGCCTACATGCACACTTCCAGGAACCGCGCCTTCCACTGGGCTCCATATTCCCCACATGGGGCTACTCTTGTCCTGACCCTATAGTGGCCCCAGTGTCCTAGCAACAGCAGCAGCTAACATGCTGTGGGCTGACAGCACAGAGTCCAGGCCAGGCCTCACCCAATACTGAAGCTGACAGCCGAGGGCTCCCTGTGTGCTGATTCCCTCCGAGTAAGGAGCTGGTGATTGTCCGTGCTAATCTCTGTGCACTGGAAGGATGCTGGGGTGGGCCTGGGTTTCTGTGCTCACTAGAATCTGGCTGCTTGCCCCACAACACATTGCCAATGTGATGTTAGCTGGGTCTGTTTGATTTGTGCCAATGTGTGTCACCGGGGCGGGGGCTGTGCAATGGGCCCAGGCACACCCTAGGCTGAAGTTCAGGGCCCAGAAATGGATTCTGGGGATGGACCCCAGCTGTGCTCTTGCAGCACAAAGAGGATGGGGCTAGTATGGGGCGGGAAGCCAATAGCTGTTGCACCAGAGTTCTCTGGAGACGGGACAGGTCTGGGTGGTACTTCAGAGGCAGCCCTGGGTGGGTGGGTGTGAGGGACAGTTGCTGTTGGGCAGGAGAAGGGTCAATGCAGTAGATACCACAGAGGTGAGACAGACCAAGAGGGGCGAGCAGAATCCCAGACTCCAAGCACTGGGCTCCAAGGAGCTCTGCAGCCTCTGGAGGAAGAGGGGAGGAGGGCCAGGACTTCCCAGCTCTGCAGTTGGGATGAATAAAGCATGGTAACTGTTTCCTTCCTCCTCCCCCCCAGTGCCAACTCAGTAGAATACATTCCTGACCCCATCAACGGGAGGGAGGCAAGGAGCGTGCTTCCACTTCAGAGACAGTGAAAAATGGCTCTGGCTCCATGGCTGCCTGTTCCCAGATTTAAAGAGACGGCAGCTCCCCCTTCGATAGCTGCATGGCTCGGCCTTGGTCCGAGGCAGAACAGAGACACAGGGTGGGGGAAGACAGAACAGGGGCTGGCAGTGTGCCTGGGAATCCCCTGTCCTCACAGTAGGAAGGCTCCGGTTTGCAGTTGGCAGCTGTGAGGACTTAGCAGATATCAGGATATGCGGCTTCTCAACGGTCACTGGGCTCAGTGCAGGGACAGTGTTGTGTGAGGTCATTAGAAACAAGCTGGCGGAAAGGGGTGTGGCTGGCTTGGGGGCGGGGAATGGGAGACAGCGCCTTCCGCCTCCAGGGCCCCCACTCCAATGGGCCTGGCTGTTCCAGGGACTGGACAAAAGAGTGACAGGGCCTCTCAGCTGCCCAGCAGTTCCAGCCAGGCTCCAGCCAGCGGTAGCTGTAATTGTGAAATGAGCGTGAGGTGCTGGGCTGATTCCTACAGGCTCACACAAGTGGTGTCCAACCCAGAGAGGCCATGGAGAGTAAATGCCTCACTTCTTGGGGACCGAGTCCCTCCAGGGCAGAACTGAGGCACGTGGGCAGGGCAGCATGGGAGGGAAGCCTGCCCTTACCACCTGGGCCATGCCCGCTTGGTGGGTAGATAAAGCTGGTGCTCTCCAACCTGCCACTCTGCACTGGCATGAGTCACAGCTATAGGGTCACAGGCCCAGCTCCTCCCAGGAGTTAGGATCCTAACTCCCATTGACATCTGTGGATGTTAGGAGCCTAACTGTCTTTGAGGGTCTGGGCCAGCTTTTTAGAGACCTTCCCTGGAGCTGTCCTAGGACAGGACTCTGGGAACTACAGGGCATTTCCCCTAAGGGGAAAGGGAGCCTGCTGAGCGTGGTCATCCTAGAGTCCCTGAACAGAAGTTTCCTGTTGAAGAAAGGAGACCCAGCATCCTCCACTAGTGGCTGAGAGAGCTGGGCTCATTGCATTGGGAGCCTATGCAAGCTTGTGAACTCAGGTCTGCAGGGCTAGATGCACTATGGCGTATTCAGCCATAAAACCCTGCGTGCACCAGGAGCTAGTGGGAGTTTGACATAATGCCTCCCTCTCTTCCTGGCGTTCTGTGGTTCTCCCTTCCCTCTCTGTAGCCACAGGCAGCAGCGGGAAACCCTGCTGGAACTGACATTTCCTGCCTCACAGACCATGGCAGGATTCAGTTTGTCTGAATTATGGAACAAGCAATCTGGCAGGGCCCTGTTGAAAGCCAGCCTTGAGTGGCAGGCAGCGCCACTCAGTGGCCACTCTGCAAATGACAACAGTGCATCCACTTGTAGCTGCGTGTGCCCCATCATACTGGAGAGACGAGGTAGTTGAGCTAATGTGGCTTTTACTAGACCAACTCCTGTTGGGGAGGGACAAGCTTTTGAGCTTGAAGAGCAAAAGCACATCTCTCTCAGCAGCAGATCTCAGAGGAGTAGCAGGTGTGGTGCCAATAAAAGATATTACCTCCCCCCCTTGTTACTCTAACAGCATGTGCCCAACAGATCTTGGTGTAACAGCTCAGGAAGTAGAGATGGAAAAGATCCATTAGGTCATTCGGCCCCTCTGTCCCAGGCCAATGCAGGATTTCTGCCCCAAGCCAGTGCTCCCAAGGCAAAGGAGATTGCTGCTAAAGGCAGAGAGGAGATCTTATGCAGTCCGCAGCCTTTCTGCCGAGCCCACCCTCAGAGAGCTCAGCTGATGGCATTTATACCGGTGGTTTATAATGAACGTCCCAGTCCATTAGGCAGCTGGACTGAAAGCCAAGCCCTGTGTCCTGTTCCATGGGTTCCTGGCTCTAGATTGGGTTCCGGGGAGGAGGGGGTTAACCTAGGTTCTCTTACTCAGGTGCACTAACCCCGTCCCGTCCTCACTCCGTGGAGTGGCAGCATGTGCCCGTAACTCCTCACACCACTGCCCAGGCAACAGGTTGAAATAAGGAAAAGAGCTGGGGTCAGTGCCAGCAAATGCTGACCTGCAGTCCCTGCTGAGCCTGTGTTCCCTTGACCTCTGCCAACTCTCCTCTGTCCTGACCTGCACTGCCCCTTCTGTTCCAGTTGTGGGCCCACACGCTGTGTGGCCAGTGCAGCTTGATCGACCCCTGCGGCGTGCCAGCTACTCTAATGCTGGTCCCCGCAAAGCTCTGCTCATGTCCCACAGCTCAGACCTGCAGCCTCCCTCTCTACATTCTTGGGACTCCGCAGATGCCCCTCCCGTCTCACTTGCAATCCCCCTTTTATCCAAGGCCTCTCCCCTCCAAGCAGAGACCCCTGGTAGCTTCTAGGTTGTGGACAAACCTCCTTTCGAGACTAGGCTGAGGACAGCAAACTCATTTCACCTAAGCTGTGAGCCCTGGGCTCTGGAGGAGACAGCCACCACCAGTGCTGCAGCAGAGTGTAAGGTTAGAAGGAGCCTTTGCTGTGTCTTACTGGCCTTTGCAAAGCATTTCCATCTGTGTGGGCCTCTTTGCTATGCAGCATACTGGCCTGTTAGTGCTTAGTGCCGGGGTGTAGGACCCCATTAGATGGCAGCCAGGGCTTGGAGAGGGAAAAGCTTTGGGAATCTCCAGGCCGTAAGTGCCCATCCCACCCAGAGCAGAGGGGATCTCTAGCGGCTTCTGGGGCCTCCAACTGGTAAGATCAGATCTGCTGGGCTTAACCACCAGCAAAGCCTGGCCAGGTGGGCAGAGGGGTGAGGTGCTGGCAGGGATCAGGTCACATCCCTGCACTCGGGGTCCGAAGAGAAGTGCTTTCAGTGAATGAATTGGGTGGGGTGAGGCATGTATGGGCCCAGCTGGCTGTGTGACAGCCCCTGAGACTCTGCATTAGGATTCCCTCTGGCTGCCCTCCTCATACCTGCAACTGGATTGCTCTGCTGTGTTGCATTGTGATGACTTGGGTCTGGGCTTGTCATAGGAAGAGCCCTCTGACCTGTCCCAGCCGGGAACCAGGTCTGTCCCACCAGAGGAAAAAGGGGGATTTATGGGAGGCCCTCTGCAGCTGGGGAGAGAGGAAGACGCAAGCAGGAGAGCAGTCTGTCAGAATTGCTGGGTGGTGGGTCTCTGGGGAGCAGTACAAACCCCACTCCCAGCCTAAAGGGCACTGAGTTCCAGCAGCCCCGAAGGCAGACACATTTCAGCTCGGGGCAGAAGGACTGAAACCTCAGAGCAACCCCCTGTAGCCCCATTGGGCTGGAGAGCTAGTGCTCCAAATTCAGAGCCCTGGGACGTTAGAGGCTCACCCCTGTGGTGATTAGGAAGGGTGAGGGAGGGCCTGTGCTGCTGGGGAGAGTTGCCTGCAGGCTCTGCTGCCTGCACTGGACTGGCCTGGCTGCGGCGCTGTTCTCTGGACTGTGCTGGATCTGGAGCAGGAAAGCACCCCCAGGGTACTGGAGGCAGGGTACAGGCAGGGCTGGGAAATGTCTCTTCCTTAGGGGGGCAGCTGAGCTCTGAGGCCAGGGTGATGAGCAAAGACCTGCCTTGTGCCTCTGCTGGGGTCTAGGGGAGCTCTCTTAGCTCGGCGGGAATCCTCCTGCATCGTTCAGCTGTGTGCAAGCTGGCAGGCTGTGCCCAGCTGCCTCAGGCATAGCGATAGGAAACACTTAGCCTCGGGGCGGATGGGCACCACTGAGATGGCTGAGACCTTCAGCTTTCTCCCTGGTCTGCCAATTGTGCTCCTCCACTAGGGAGTGAGAGCAGAGAGCCCTGCAGGTCTGTCCTACTCCCCCAGGGGGCAGCGTGACAGGTGGGATTTACCTGCCCACACAGAATGTGACCTGCAGCCCCCCGCCCTGTGTCTCACACAAGTCTCTCAGTGCAGCAGGGCAGGGCTGGCCAGCGCTGTGCATGCTGGGGAGCAGGGAACTGGCATGAGGCTGTGTGACTCTCACCGTCAGGGAGGCTGTTTGGCCAGCTCTCAGCCCCGTGCTAGGGGGACTCTGTACAGAGCCCGGGAAGGGCCAGGTGCCCCAGCTCAGCCTCGCCCCAGGCCTGGTGCTGCTGTGCGATGCTCATGCTGCTATGGGGAGGAGACTTGTTCAGCTGGCTGGGTCCTGTCCAAGCCACTGGGGAGCAGTGACAGTCCCTGGCTGCTGGGAGCTCCCAGCTCTGGCTCCCAGTTCCAGGTTGTGTCCTCAGCCTCTTTCTCGGTTCTTTTCCCCACCAGGTGATAACTGCGAGGTCGACACCCGCTCAGGGCGTTGCCTACCCGGCATATGCAGGAACGGAGGCACCTGCACCAACTCTGCGGACAGCGGTTTCCAATGCCAGTGCCCCTCCGGGGGCTTTGAGAAGCCCTACTGTGAAGTCTCCACACGCTCCTTCCCACCCAAGTCGTTTGTCATGTTCCGGGGGCTGCGCCAGAGGTTCCACCTCACCCTCTCCCTCTCGTGAGTCCTGCTCTTCCCTCTGCCTGGGCCTGCTGCCCTTCGAGGGGGGTGGTGTGTGCGCCCAGGGCTCTGCCAAAGCACATGGGGAACCCCAAGCCAAGGACTTTCTAGATCAGGGCCCTGCTGAAGCACCTGGAGGGACAATTGATCTGAAGGCTCCTGTGAAGTGCCTAGTGCCCGCCAGCTATGGGCATGCCCCAGGGGCCGCCTGTCCTGTGAATTGCTAAAGTGCCCAAAGCCCTCCCCTCTGAAACGCCTTGCTCCTGCCCAGCCCATGGGCCTGGGAAACATTCCATTGCGATCTATCAGACCTTCCCTCCCAGGAAAAGCTCTTTTCACATTGCTGTCAGTGGCCCCCGGCTCTCGGCTCCTCTTTGGAGCCCCGCTGGTTGAGCTGCACGGGGCCTTGGTGGGTTTCCTCTCAATGCTCTTGCTCAAATAGTTTGATGGAGTAACAGATGTGCCAGGTGTTGCTGTGACTTCCCATTCTGCTCGAGGGGCATTTCCCCCTGGGATACCTTCTACCACCCTCTATCCTCTGGAGGGTGCCGCAGGGAATCGATGCTGTGCTTATACCTCCTCCTCGGAGCTGTGTCCTGGTGTGAGTACAGAGCCCTTCTAGCAGGGAGTTTGTCCACCACTGGGAATCAGTGGCCAGCATGTGCTTGGGTGCTGCTGTCAACATCTTCCTGCAACCCCGTGTGTGATGACAACCCTGACCGCTCTGGGCTAAATGCACAATGCTGGGGGTAAATACATCCTGGAAAGCATTGTCGCAGGGGTCCCTGGCTGGTTCCCATGGAAAGGGGTAAAATAGCTGGATCACCTTATCCCCTGTGAGTCTCTAAGGGGCTTTCCTGTGAGTGCACCTGTGCTCTGCTGTCTGTGTTAGGTTCACCACTCTGGAGCGCAGCGGCCTCTTGCTCTACAATGGCCGCCTGAACGAGAAGCACGACTTTCTGGCCGTGGAAATCATTGATGGGCAGGTCCAGCTGAAATACTCCACAGGTGTGTGCACCCACATCCCATGGCCCTTGGGCGATAGCAGCAACTTGCATGAGAGCCTCTCCTCATGCAGATGTGAGCATGGAACAGCGGAGGTGTGCACCTAGGGTTGCGGATACGAGAGAGGGAGTGCACACCTGCGTGTGTGGCAACCATCGGAGATGGCAGGAAGGTGTTTGTGCGCAGAGGAGTCTGTGCGTGCATAGGATTGTGTGTGTGCAGGAGCATACGCTGGTGCAAGGAGTGTGAATGCATGCATAGGAGGGCACGTGTGTCATTGCCATTGAAGGTGGTGGAGGGCGGATGTATCTGTGCAGAAGTGATTTGGGGCTAACTTCCACTTACATTCCAAGTCGAAGGTCCTTTCAGATTTCAGGAAAGCCCATTTTTGCTGCACTGCTCTCCGGGTAAAGGGCTTGGCTCTGGGAAGAGGAAACTGTGCCCTGGTTTAAAATGGATGGCCAAACTAAACAATGGCCCCTACAAGCCCTGATTTCTGAGCCAGGGTTTAAAGCCAACTCAGTCTCCTGCCTGTTGACACCCCCAACCACATTGCCTTTTGAGGGGCCCGTCAGGCACAATAAAATATTGCACAGACGATCCAAGCTCAGCAAAACCAGCCAGCTGCAAATCCACTAATGTCCACTTCCCAAAGGAAACAGCTCTCTCCTGTGTGGATGTGATCATCTCTGGACGGGATCTCCGCTGCCGACTGGCTGCTCTCCCAGCAGCGCCTTCCTGGGGGATCATTGTCTGTCCTCCCAGACAGATCATTGTCTGTCCTGTCCTCCCCTGATGTTGTTCATCTGCTCACTAACGCTCTCTCTAAATGGCTGAGCCCTCAGCTCTCTGGCTTAGCTGCCTGAGAGTGCAGAGCGAGCCAATCCCTTTCTTATTTCGGTGCTGGGCCGGCCTCTTTCCTCTCAAATTAGCTGGCAGGCACTTCCTTTCTCTCTGAAAAGTAGCAGAAAGCTGACCAATAGTGTCGCTGCCTCCCAGAGACCTGTCTGTGCATCAGCTTTTTTCAGGAGGGCAGCTCAATGGGAATAATCCCAACAGTGGGCAAGTCAGGAAGAAGATTAATAAGAAGGTAGGTTTCTTTGCTAGGACGCCTGCCAGAGAAATACCACAGCAGACACTGTCTTATTTCATGGGGATCAAAGAACAACACTAATCACTGTGACCAGGGAGGCAGTGGCCCATCCTGTTATGCTCTGATAGAGGCCGAGTGACCTTTGTGTCTCTGAGCTGCCTTCTAGGAGGGGGCACTGCAAACGTTCAGCCAACAACTTGGAAGCTGTAACTTCTTCTGCTGAAATATTGGAGAAGGTTCAGAGAACAGCCATGAGAATGGTTAAAGGGTGGACAGCATGATTCTTGAGAACCGAGGAGATCACGCTATTTAGCTAACCAAAAAAGAAGTTAAGAGTTGACCTGATCACAATCTAAAAATACCTACAAGGAGAACAGAAGCCAGACACTGGAGGGGCTGGAAGCTGAAGCTAGACCAGTTCAAACTAGAATTAAGGCACAGATTTACCTATGTGGACGATTAATTACTAAGACCGGGGTGGACAAAATTTGGCCCTTGGAGCATCATGGAGGAATGCAGCCCTTGACCACTAAATTCTCGGAGTGTGCTCACCTCTGTACTAAGGGTTCAGGTGGGTTCCCCATGGCTGGGATTGTTTAAATCAAGATGGGTTGGTTTTTTGAGAGGTTTGCTCAAGTTTAGCCACAGCTATTGGAAGTGAAGTAGGAATTAGTTCAGGGAAGTCCTGCGGCCTGTGTTCTGCAGGAGATTAGAATAGATGACCACAGTGGTCCCTTCTGGCCTTAAAATCATGACTCTCTGTTGTTTGGACAGGTGTGGGTGGGTGTGTGCACTTATGTGTCAGTGTGTGACTCCATCAGAGTGTATACGTGGGAATGACATGGTGTGCAGGGGACCATTTGCAGGGAATGTGTGTGGCCCTGTGGATGAGCTCATGCCCTCGTCACTGAACTGCTCCCTTGTGCATGCCAACATCCATCTGTTTTACAGCGTGTAACAGTGCTGTGCTTTGCAGGTGAGTCGAGCACCCTGGTGACCCCATACCTGCCGGGGGGTGTGAGTGATGGGCAGTGGCATACAGTGCAGCTTCGCTACTACAATAAGGTACGTGCCACCTTTTGTTTTCTCTCCCTGGGATTATCCTCTTTGTCCCACTGGTGGCAAATCTGGAATTGGTGAGCTGCAAACACTGATGGAGCTTCCTCAGTCATGTTTTGGGAGGGCTGAGGGACTGGGGGTGTCCAGAACAGGAGGACCTTAATTTATGAGGGAGGTCCCTGATGGTCCTGTCTTCCAAGCCCTGACTCAGCATTCTGAAATAGACACCAGTCTTTCTGGGTCTGATTCCCTTAGCCAGGGGACACATCTTCTCTCCCTCTTTGGTCTCATCACCAATGGCAGCGGGGTCTAATTTTTCTATCTTTGTGGAAGGGATGCAGGCTCACAGGCCACCCAGAGAGAGCTGCAGATCTGAGGCAGACATTAGTTATCCTGCTGACAGGGGGATCCTGGGTAAAGTCTGAAGAGTAAATTCCATGCTGTGCCTGAAGCACATCTAGCTCCCTTGTAGGTGTCTGTGTCTGACTCATTGGGTTGCTGCTCACTGCTCTGCCTTGCCATATGGAGTCCCTATCCCATTCGCTCTCCTTCCCCAAGCTGGGGTAGGTCTTGTATTATATGCAGGATGAGAAATGGGATGTCCCAGTTAACCTACAAGAGTCATTCATCCACTTAGCAAAAGTGATTGGTTGGTACTGGGAGTGACATCGTCAATACTGATGGTCCCTGATTGGGTGGGCTGGGTCACACTTATGGAGGGCATACATCCATGAGGGAGAGTCTCTCATGCCTTGAGGACCACCTGTCAGCAGCTCACGGAGAATGGGGTACAAAAAATCCTTCCTTGTGATTGGCTGAACTGTTGTGCTCATGCTCAGTTCTGCGTCCCCACAAGGCACTGTGCATGGTGCGTCCCTTTGTGCTGAAGGAGTTGGCACTGGGGGAAGCCCCCTACTAACTCCTTGTCTTTTTGTTTCAGCCCAAGATTGGTTCCCTGGGGGTGGTGCAGGGGCCTTCCAAGGACAAGGTGGCCATCCTGATGGTGGATGACTGTGACGCGTCGGTAGCGCTGCAGTTCGGCCGTGAGATTGGGAACTACTCCTGCGCTGCACAGGGCACGCAGTCCAGCTCCAAGAAGTGAGTGTCCCGAGGGCCTGCTGCTCACTGCAAGGGGATGCAGGACTCAAGGTCAGGAATAATCTGACTAAAAGGGAGCTCTGAACTCCCCTTGGCCTGGCAGGAAGGAGCCTATACTGCTCCCACTATCAGCGTATACTCCACTTGACCTGGGAGAGCTGGGGCTCCCCCCACAGCCCTTCTCTCTGGTTTGTCCCACGTCCTGCATGCCTGGCTGGCAGGACAATGTAAAAGCTCTAAGTTACTGTTGGCCTCCTAGTGTCATGTTACAGCATTAATGAAGGGGCCACGGCATCTGAGTATGGAGCGCCCCTGGCCGTGGGCACCAAGAACGGGGCTTCCGTATCCCCAGCCAGTTATATGCACCTGCTGCTGCACTGAGGGGGACTGAGCAGTGCAGGGCTGTCTGGACCTCTGCAGCAAATGCCCCTGACAGGCTTTCTCTTCTCGTAGGTCCCTGGACCTCACAGGGCCCTTGCTTCTCGGCGGGGTCCCCAATCTGCCTGAAAACTTTCCAGTGGCCCACCGGGACTTTGTGGGGTGCATGAGAGACCTGTACATCGACAGCAAACGGATCGACCTGGCTACCTACATCGCCAACAACGGGACCTCTGCAGGTAACGCATGTATGGCTCCTCTGCTCCCTGCCAAGGCCCATAGGGCTGCACATCCTCTCTGCTGTCTCCCCAACATGGAGCTGCTTGCTAATGACAGCCCAGGGCACAGACTCCTCTGACCACAGCCAGGGCTGCCTGGCCTCTACTAGCAGCAGCTCCAGCTTCCTCACAAGACCCCGACTCTTTCCAGGAAAGAGAGAGAGAAAGAAGGAAAAAACATTAGGGCTCTGTCTACACTGGCCTCCTATTATGGAATAGGCATGCAAATGTAGCACTTTGGAAGAGGCAAATCCGCAGGGGATTTAAATATCCCCCGCGGCATTTGCATTTTCATGGCTGCCGCTTTTTTCCGGCTTGGAGATAAGCTGGAGAAAAGTGTCCAGACTGGCGTGATCCTCCGGAATAAAGCCCTATTGCAAGTAGGAATAAGAGATCCTCTGGAATAGGGCTTTATTCCGGAGGATCGCGCCAGTCTGGACGCTTTTCTCCGGCTTATCTCCAAGCCAGAAAAAAGCAGCGGCCATGAAAATGCAAATGCCGCGGGGGATATTTAAATCTCCCGCGGATTTGCCTCTTCCAAAGTGCTACATTTGCATGCCTATTCCGTAATAGGGGCCAATGTAGACGTAGCCTAGGTGTCCTGAACCCCTTGAGAGTAGAAGTTCAGTGCACGCCAGCTGTCTAATGTTCTTGCCACTGCACAAGGACCAGGACAGACAGAGCTTACTTCATATCCCATCGGCTAGTCCAGACCTGGGCCAGATTCCAGCCAGCATCCCAGTGATAAATGATTCCATATCTCACAAATAGCCCCCGTTCTAGCCTTAAATAGCGCTTTGCCGTGCTGCACCATTTGGGAGCTTCACACCTGGGAGCACATCTGGGGAATGCAGAGCCAGCCTGGGTCCTGGGTGAGTCCCTGGCAAATGTAATAAGGGGGCCTGGTTACCAGACACAGAGCATGGTGGCTATATATAGACAGGGTGTAGAGATCTCAGCTGCGGCTTCCACCTTGGAATGCTTTCTCCCCATCTCAGTGTTCAGGGTGCTGGGAAGTGAAGGCCAGGGCTGAGCCATTGCAAATAACACCTCCCTCCTCTCCCTCCCTTGGGCACGTGTCTGCAACCTCCCCAGGATGCCACGCCAAGCACACGTTCTGCGATTCCAACCCCTGCAAGAACGGAGGCACCTGCTCGGTGGGCTGGGGAACCTTTTCCTGCGAGTGCCCCGTGGGCTTCGGGGGGAAGGACTGCAGACTTGGTGAGTGAGCCCTGCAGAGAGGCAGGCTGGGGGGGCACTGGTGAAGTGGTTCCACAGAGATCCCCTGAATTCTGTCGGAAGGGAGAACCACTGGGGCTGAAGGCCCTGCATGGTCTCATCTGCACATCAGCAGGATTCACCCGACGGGCCCCCACAGTGTGTGATGTCACCAGCAGCAGCGGATATAGGGCAGGGCGAGTGGGGCGGCTGCCCCGGACCCCGCGCTTCAATAGGCCCCGCACCAGTGCCAGAGGCGCACTGGCCCATCCGCTGAAGGGCCGGCTGGCGGCTGCTGGAGGAGCGGGGGCGGGGGGGCGGGAATGTGGCGGGGCGCCGCAGCCCCACACTTTTGAAATTCCCCGGCGCTGGCCAGTACGGGCCATGTGGGGCCGAGGGAGCGTGTGCGTGGCATGCTGAAACGCCGCGCAACAGCTGAGAGGGGAGATGCCTGGGCGTGGCGTGGCGTGGCTTGGTGTGACACGACACCATGGCCCGGGACTTTAAAACCGTGTGGTCCAGCATTGCACCGCACAGTTCGGTACGTGGCCTGGAGCCTGGGCTGGGGCCGCAGCCGCCCTGCACACTGGAAGGCAGAAGGTGGATGGCAGAGGAAGGGGCTTGTGCTGAGGGAAGGGGGGGGGCAGGTCAGGAGAAGAAAGGGGAGGAGAGACAAATGCCAGGGGTTCAAGTGAAGACAATGAGGAAAAGGGCAGGAAGGGAGGTGTTAGTGGGAGGGGGACAGGATGATGCTGGGAGAGGAGAGGGTTAGGGCATTGGGAGCTAAAGGGGGGAGGGGGAGGTGCTGGGAGAAGGCTTGAAAGAAGGGGTGGGCGTGAGGAAGGCGGGGATGGAGCAAGGCATGTGTGAGGTCACGGGCATGAGGGGAATGGGGGCAGAGGGTGGTAAGGGGGCGGGCATCAGGGAAAAAGAGGGCAAAGGGCGCAGGGGCAGTGAGGGATGGGGGAGGCACCAGGAGGGTGCAGGGGTAAGGGAAGGTGCAGGTGTCAGGGGATTCTGGGGATGAAGCAGAAGGGCAGACACCTGCAAGGGAGGGACCAGCACCAAAGGGGAGAGGCAGGGCAGGTGTGTAGAGGGAAGTGTTAGGAGAGGGGATGAGGAGGGGGTAGCTCACATGATCAGTGTGGGGCTACTGGAGGAGTGGGCACAGGGGGGGACCCCTTTTTCTGTTTTTTCTCCAAAGGGGGGGGGCCCGCGATATTGTGCTGCCCTGGGCTCCGCAAAACTCTCATCCGCCCCTGGTCACCAGCACTCTTGCTTCATTTCCCAGAAGGGAAGTAGCCAGTTGCCCTGGCTACGGGTGCAGTAGAGATTGGAACAAAGAAAGAAAGAAAGAGCACCGCTTAAAGGCCGGGGTCTCCCATGGATGGCAGTGTGTGGAAGTCCCTGCCCCTCGCTGGAAAGAGGTGCAGCCGGGCTCTGGCCAGCTCAGACCCTGCAAAGACTGAGCCGTCTAGCCTCCCTTGCTGAATGAAGTGTGAGCCGGATTTAGGCTCCCCACATCGCTCCAACCTTCCCCAGGCCTCATGCTCCTGCTTTCCCTTCCAGCCATGCACCATGCTCACTATTTCCATGGCAACAGCCTCCTTTCCTGGGACTTCAAGAACGAGGTGAAGATCTCCATGCCGTGGCATGTGGGGCTGGCGTTCCGGACGCGCCAGCTGAATGGGGCGCTGCTTCAGGCTCATGCTGGCCAATACACCACCATCCTCTGCCAGGTACTGTCACTGCAGCCACACAGGCAGCGTGGCCAGCAGGGCTCCCAGGCTGTGCCCCAGGCTCTGCGAGGAATATCTGTTCACTGAATGCAGAGGGAGCCTGCCACTTGGTAGATCTGGGGGCCAGGAGCGGCTACTGCAGCTTGGGTGTGTCAGGGGCTGGTTCCTGGGACTTACTCTCCAGTCTAATGCAGCGCCAGGGCTGACGTGCTGTGCGTCACCACAGATTCCTGGCTGGTGCAGGGATGGGGAGACTTTCAGGCTGCGCTGGGGACCTTTCCCCCTGTACAGAGCACACCTGAGGGGACATGGGGAGGAAGGGGAGTAACCTGAGCTGGCATGGGCCTTGCTCACCATTTCTAGAGCTGGTTCCCTGTCTCCTCAGCTGGACTCGGGCATGCTGTCCTTCGTGGTGAGCAGAGGCTCTGGGCACACCACCAAGCTCCTCCTGGACCAGATGCACCTGAGTGATGGGAAGTGGCACGACCTGCAGCTGGAGCTGCGGGATGTTCGCAGCGGGCGCGACCCGCGCTATATCATCACCGTCAGCCTGGACTTCGGGATCTACCAGGTCAGTAGCCTCACGCCCCAGCCAGCGGGATCGCTTGGGAAGGGCCGGGGTCCTGGCTGTGGCGTGCGTAACCTCTCATCTGTCTGTCAGTCAACGCATTGCTGATGTGCCCCTCACTGGCCTCGGGGGTAGATGGGCATGCTCGGCCCCACGGACCTGACTAGATCTCTGCACAGGGTTTGTGTGGAGCAGGGAGGATGGAGACCTGCACACCCAGGCTGGGGGCCTGGGAATGGCCTGGTGAAGCTCCTGTTCTTGGCCTCTTTTGCAGGACACAGTGGTTGTTGGAAATGAGCTGCATGGGCTGAAGGTGAAGCATCTTCACATTGGGGGGATCCCAGGGTCTGGCGAGGTGCAGAGTGGCCTGCAGGGCTGCATACAGGTGAGTCCTCAGGTCCAGCAGCCCCCCACACTGGGCAGGGTTCAGAGAGAGGAAATCAGAGTCCCCAGGCCTAATTGCTGAGGCTGCTCCTAGAGCCTATTCCAGATGAGCACAGAAATCCAGTCCAGGGCTCTCCGTTCCCAGGGGCTGCAGCTAAAGTATTCAAAGTTTGCAGACGATAGTAAACTGCTCAAGGTAGTTAAGACCAAAGCAGACTGTGAAGAACTTCAAAAAGATCTCACAAAACTAAGGGTATGTCTAAACTACATCCCTCTGTCGACAGAGGGATGTAAATTAGGCTAATCAAAAGTGCAAATGAAGTTTAAATTTAAATATCCCATGCTTCATTTGCATAATCACATCCCTGTGGTCTTTTGAAAAAGGGCATTTCAAAAGTGAAACCATTATCTAGACATGGGTCTTTCGGGAAAAAAAACCCTTTTTCAAAAGATCCTGTAAAATGAGGAGTACGGGATCTTTTGAAAAAGGGTGTGTTTTTTTTAAGAACCGCATCTAGACGGTGATTTCACTTTTGAAATACCCTTTTTTGAAAGACCACTGTGATACAATTATGCAAATGAAGTGTGGGATATTTAAATTCCTTCTTCATTTGCGCTTTCAATTTGCCTAATTTATATCCCTCTTTTGACAGAGGGATGTAGTTTAGACATACCATAAGTGATTGGGCAACAAAATGGCAAATGAAATTTAATGTGGATAAATATAAAATAATGCACATTGGAAAAAAATAACCCCAATTATACATACAATATGATGGAGGCTAATTTAGCTACAACTAATCAGGAAAAAGATCTTGGAGTCATTGTGGATAGTTCTCTGAAGACGTCCATGCAGTGTGCAGCAGCAGTCAAAAAAGCAAACAGGATGTTAGGAATCATTAAAAAGGGGGTAGAGAATAAGACGGAGAATATCTTATTGCCCTTATATAAATCCATGGTACGCCCACATCTGGAATACTGCATACAGATGTGATTGCCTCATCTCAAAAAATATATACTGACATTAGAAAAGGTTCCGAGAAGAGCAACTAAAATGTTTAGGGGTTTGGAATGGGTCCCATATTAGGAGAGATTAAAGAGACTAGGACTTTTCAGCTTGGAAAAGAGGAGACTGAGCAGGGATATGATAGAGGTCTATAAAATCATGAGTGGTGTGGAGAAAGTGAATAAGGAAAAGTTATTTACTTGTTCCCATAATATAAGAACTAGGGGCCACCAAATGAAATTAATGGGCAACAGGTTTAAAACAAATAAAAGGAAGTTCTTCTTCACACAGCGCATAGTCAATCTGTGGAACGCCTTGCCTGAGGAGGCTGTAAAGGCTAGGAGTATAACAGGGTTTAAAAGAGAACTAGATAAATTCATGGAGGTTAAGTCCATTAATGGCTATTAGCCAGGATGGGTAAGGAATGGTGTCCCTAGCCTCTGTTTGTCAGAAGATGGAGATGGATGGCAGGAGAGAGATCACTAGATCATTACCTGTTCTGTTCACTCCCTCGGGGGCACCTGGCATTGGTCACTGTTGGCAGACAGGCTACTGGGCTGGATGGACCTTTGGTCTCACCCAGTACAGCCATTCTTATGTTCTTATATTCTTACGTTAACATGCTTCAGCCCTGAGGGCTCTGAAGGAATAGAAGGAGACTTCTGGGTGGAGCCACAGGATGTGAGCAGGAAGGAAGGGGAATTGATGGGAGCAGCTTAGCAACGTTTGCTGGGTGACTGGGAGTGCAGTTCTAGAGCAGCCCTTCTTAGATCTGCAGAAGTCAGCGTTGCTGATCAGGATGGAGACAGGATCCCTGCCTTAGAGCTGAGCTGGGTCACCCAGGCCGGGCTCCTATCACTGAAGCCCTGAGCCTTGTTCCTGAATGAGCCTGGCTTCACCATGTATTTTTGGCTTGGCTTGCAGGGGGTGCGCCTAGGGGACACGCCCTCTGGGATGGCATTGCCCAAGCCCAACAGAGCTTTGAACGTGGAAGCAGGATGCAGCGTGCCCAACCCCTGTGAGTCCAGCCCTTGCCCGGCCAACAGCATCTGCAGGGATGAGTGGCAGAGCTACTCCTGCGTGTGCCAGCCAGGTAGGGGCCATCCAACAGAGCGGCAGGCAGCTCCGGCTTCCTTTCACTCCCTGTCCCCCTTTTCTCATCTCTCTCCATTCTGTTTCTTCTCCCTTTGCCTGGCTTGTGTCTTCTCTCTCCTTCTGCCAACACTCCCGGGGGCTTCCCTCCTCCCCCCGCAATGCTCCCTTGGGCCAGCCCACTATGAGCAATGGGCCACTTAGTAGCTTTCTGGGAGGCTAAAACCCAGTCGCAGCCCGAGACTGGAACTCCCCTCAGAAAGCAGCAGGCAGGAGTCTGGGTTTGGCTCACTAGGGAGCGTAAGGCCTTGTGATCCACCTGAATAGACTCTCTTCCTCTCTTGCCTATACCCCAGCCCAGCTGCATTTTCCCAGTGGTTCCTTCGGTAGCCACGACGTCTCACTCCCTTTGGTAAAGGTCTGTGTCTGCCCCCCCAGGGTACTACGGCGGGGACTGCGTGGACGCGTGCCACCTGAACCCCTGCAAGAATAAGTCGGCGTGTCGACGGAAGCCTGGCTCCCCCCTTGGCTACGTGTGTGAGTGCGGCGGAAACCACTTCGGGCAGTACTGCGAGCACAGGTGAGCCCCAGGGCGGCCCCTCCTCGGCCGGGCTCTCGTCAGCACCAGGCCCCTCGCAGGGATCCTGATGCTCAGAGGGTGTTAGCGCTGAAGTGAGGGGTTGGGATCAGCCACTGCTCGTTTCTGCCCCGCTCATGTCAGACTCCTCCCTTTGTGGCATTTCCAATGCCTGGGGAGGAAGCATCTGCGAAGGAGGATGGTGACCTCCGGTGGCGAATAAGCTGCAGCAGCAGATAGGCACTAGCTGGTGATTGGTCCTGTTCTGGGTGTTCCCTCCCCCGGCTGTCCTGGGAGGCAGAGCCCCCTTCTGGCCAGTCAGTGCAAGTGCAACTCTGGTTGTGCTGGCTTTGGTTGCCCCTCCCTGTACCCCATTCTGCTCCTTCCTAGAGACCCCTTATTGCGTTTTCTCTCCTTATGCCTGAGGGAGGGTTGAATCCATCTCTCTTTGGTGCCCATCAGTGCTGTTCTGAACATTGTCCAATGGGGCTTCTCAAATGCAATGCAAGTCCTTCCCTCCACACCCTGCGGGTAAGCCTGCTAGGAATGTTACCATGTGGTCACTTGCACAATTAACCGATAATCCCAGGCTTATTGGTTAATTCTAATGGTTACATGCACCCCCTCCCCCTTTGCTGCCTCTGTTTGAACCCAGCTTTTAACCCCCGGCTTTCCATGCATGCTGGCTCCCATGGAGCCACCTGTCCCTCTCCCCGCCCCTGCGCAGCTGCCTGTGATAGAGAGGCAACAGCGTGGGGGAGCCAGGCAGGAGCTGGTAATGCAGGAAGCTGGCTTTCATTCTGGTTCCCTGAACGTACTAGCTCCCATGGAGCTGCCTCCCCTGCTCCTCCTCCCGGTGCTGCTGCCTATCTCAGGCAGCAGCACGGGGAGTAGGTGGGCGCCAGTACACAAGGTGAGCCAGCTTTTAAGCCGGCTTTCCATGCATGTCAGCTCCCACGGAACTGCCTGTCCCCCCCCCCCCCCTTGGTGCCCCCTTTCAAGTTGGCTCTCTGCCTCTTAAGCCAGTGCTCACTGGGAGCCAGTTTAAAAGCCAGCTCCCTGCGAGCACCGGCTCCCGCCTGCCTCCCTGCCCCCTGCATGTAAATGTGTAACCACTAAAAAAGCCTGCTGCCTGCTGGGGTCAAGCCCAGGAGATAAACTCTGCTCCCAGTCGCTCAGATTGTCAGTGCTGTGATCACTCACGAGGAGTGTCAGGGCAGGGTGGGGAGAGAGAAGGCTGCCAGGTGACTCTGGGTTTCCTTCCTCAGGATGGATCAGCAGTGTCCAAAGGGCTGGTGGGGGAACCCGACCTGTGGGCCCTGTAACTGCGACGTGAATAAGGGCTTCGATGCCGACTGTAATAAAACCAACGGGCAGTGCCACTGTAAGGTGAGGAGTAGCACACCACTCAGGCACTCAAGCCCTGGCCCTCATGCCATCCCTACGCTATCCTGCACTGGCCACACCCCTCGCACACACCCAGCCTGTCAGCACCATCCGTAGTCCCTGTCCCAGGTCCTGCCAGACTCCATTGCTGGCCAGCTGGAGCAAAGTGTGAATTTCCTGAGCCCCCCTTGCTCCCTGTGGAAACCTGTGGGTGATGGATGAGGGAAGCGACAGGCAGGTGGGAGGTGGGACGTAGTATTCACAGAACTGGGGAGGCCTGTGTGGAAGTTGGGAGGAAGGTGGAAGAGTCTCTGCATGGGCTGCTTTGCACAGGCTGGTCCTGATCCCCAAGCTGGGGAAGTGCCCAGTTAGCGCATGTTAAGTTGAAATTTAGATACCTGTCTCCCTCCCCACTCATGCTGGCTGACTAGTGCTCTTCCCTTTCCCACGGTGCCCTTCCCTTGTCTTATGCACCCCTCACTCTTCCCTTGGACCAGGGGTGGGCAAAAGGGCCTCTGCCACCCACCAAGAGGGTTGATCAATTTTTGAAGTGTCCTCCTGTCTAAAATTATTGCCCACCCCTGCCCTGGACCCTTCCACCCTGCCCTGGACCCTTCCACCCTGCCCTGGACCCTTCCATCCTGCCCTGGACCCTTCCACCGTGCTGCTCTCCCCTCCCCTGATTGGTGTGTCTAACCGCCTGCAGGAGTTCCATTACCGCCCCAAGGGGAGTGACACCTGTCTGCCCTGTGACTGCTACCCCATTGGCTCCTCCTCCCGCTCATGTGACCAGGAAACAGGCCAGTGCCACTGCAGGCCCGGAGTGATTGGTCGTCAGTGCAACAGCTGTGACAGCCCTTTCGCAGAGGTGACCCCAAGTGGCTGCGTGGGTGAGTTTGAAGACCCACGAATGTTGCGCATTGGACAGCAGTGTGAAGCCAGAACGGCATTGCCCGACCCTGAGCTCAGGCACTAGAATCCCTGCACCCCGGGACATTCTCACTGCCCTTGATACGCTCCTGTGGGACACTGCGCTGGCACAGACCCCGCCCCTCTGCTCCCACCTAACCCCAGTTCCTTCCTTTTCATTCGCAGTGCTCTATGACGGCTGCCCTAAAACCCTGAGAGCTGGTGTCTGGTGGCCACAGACCAAGTTTGGGCTCCCAGCTGCAGTGCCTTGTCCCAAAGGCTCCTTAGGTAAGTGATCCCCCTTACTTACTGCGGAGGGACATGGCTGGAGCCCTTAAGGGAACATCCTGCCGTGTCCCTCAGCAAGACAGGACCCCCTTAGCCTACAGCAAGGTTCTCAACCCCCCTCGTGACCAGCTCCTGTGGCTAGCACTGCCCCAGGCAGTTAGGAGGAAGTGCTGGGCTGGTCAGATGGGAGCTGTGGAGTCCCACACCTCTGGGCTGGGAGGTACAGAGAATTGAAGTGTGAGGGGAACGGCCACTGTCCTGAAACAGAGAGCGGGAGAAGTTGTGAGAACAGAGAACTGCACGGACCCTGTTCCAAGCGGAGCGGTGGGGCTGCAACGTCACAGTGAGAGCCAAGCTACGGGACTCGAGTTGCTCTAGGGGTCTTCTCCACACAGAGAGGATTGCAGGGGCACTTCTGTGAGCAGCCGGGATGCAGGCCCGAAACATACAAACAGCAGGAGGGGCCAAAACGCCTGGGAACAGCCTCTACCCCCACCTATTGGTGCACCCACTGCTGAGTGAGCAGATGCTTCTGGCACTGCATCCTGAGACACAGAGGAAGGTTCTCCACCCACAATCCCCCCTCCTCCTCCCTAGCTGCAGAGCAGGACAGCCCGGTCAGCTGTAACTGTCACAGTGGGGCAGAGGAAGAGCCCAGGCCAGGGAAATGACATTTAGCACCTTGAATAGCACCTGGAAGCAAACCTGAGTCAATGCAGAGTGGGGGTCTGCGGTTGCCCAGCTCTGTAGGCCCCTCTGCACAGCAGGCTGGCAGCCGCACGCCCCGCAGCTCCTCGAAGGCCTCCCCTGCTAGAGCGTGCAGTAGCGATCCAGCGGACGCTGACTTTGGACAGTGCCACATCAGAAAGGGAGAGCAGCAGCCTCCAGGCAGTGGGAGATGGGAATCCCTGGCTTCTGGGAATCCAGAGCGGTTCTGAGCCTAGGAACCACGGAGCCAAAAAGGAACAGTCCCTGCCCCCCTCCTCGGCGAGACCTTTCCCCAGAGATGGGCAGTCTTCTCCCACTGCAGGTTTCAGCTTCTAACCAAGTCGCTTCTCTTCCCCGTTCTCGCTCCCTCCTCATCAGGTTTGCGGGGTGCAGGTAAGGACCCAGTGCTGTCCCATTTCCCTCACTATGTGTTGCAAGGGCTGCTCTGTGTGGCTTACCATCCCCCTCTCCTGCCTGAGGCCCCATGCTTCCAGAGCTGCTGACTGTGTTACTAATGCTGCACCTCACGTTGGCTCCCCTTGACTGCCGTTCCCATTCCCGGGCAAACTAACCTCAGAGATTAGACTGCAGCCAGACACTGCTCCCCCTTCCCTCCCACACCCTGCATCTTGCTGCCTTTATGCTGTCTCATTGGCTCTGGATGGCTGCAGGGCTGGGATCTCTTGAGTGTTGCTGTCCCTGGGAGATGCATGAGTGGGACTTGGCCATGGGCTACAGAGGAGCTCCACATGTTTAGACTCTGAGGGGCAAGGACTAGCTGCTGGTTGGTTCACAGGGTGTGACGGGTGTCAAAGGCTAATGGGCACTTCCCTCCAGATCAGAGGAAAGGAGCTGCCCTCTCTCAGGGAAAGCAGGTGGAGGGCCAGTAGAGAGTCTGTGGGAAGAAGTGACAGCAGGAGGGCTGACCCAGGTGGAGGCTGTGTGTGGCCGAGGCAGAGGATCCTTTGCGGTACATGAAGAGCAGAAACCAATCGGCAGCTGTCAGAGAAGAGCTCCCTGTGCCTGGCAGGCTGGCTTATGCCCCGTAGGCCAGAGCAGCTGGGAAGCACTGAAACCCATGACACAGCTTCATCATGTTGCGTGTTCTAGGAGTAGAGTGGTCCCCAATCCTACCTCAGATGCCATGGTGGCAGTCCACCCTGCTAGGTGGGAAGGGCCGTTCTCGACTGAGCACGTCACAGCGGGAACCTTGATAAAGGAGGCCAATGACCAAGAATATTCTGCAGGATCCTACCTAAAATATGGCAACTGCACAAGCCCACAGGGATTGCTAAGGGATAGAGGCTCATTCTTCTGCTGAAGGGAGGGCAAGAAGCAGAGATGAGGGAGAACAGGCATCCCTTTGCTAGTGGCTTCTGCCACTGAACCCTTTCTCTCTGGCCGGGGTAGTTGGGTTGCTGCTGCTGTTGCCAATTTGGAGGAGAAGAAGCTTGTAGGACAGGGGGGACACTAAGGTCTGCAGGCCACATCCGACCTGCTGGACCCTTCAGTTTGGTCCCAAGCTCCCACCAGGGAGCAGGGCTGGGGACAGCCTTACCAGGAGCAGCCAACCCAACTCCCGGGCAGTGCAATGAGTGGGGAAAACTAGCCCCTGGCCTTTCTCTTTCTGCCCCACCCCAGCACCTTGACTGCACAGTCAGAGTCTCTGGAAGTGGTCAGGGGGCGGGGAGCATGGGGTTAGATAGGAGGCAGGGGGTCCTGGAGGGCTGGTCAGGGGGCGAGGAGCAGGGGGTGGTATGAAGGAAGTCACAGGGGGTGCTGAAGAGGGTTTGGACGGGGGTGGGGATAGGCCACGCTTGGCTGTTTAGAGAGGCACAGCCTTCCCCGACTTTCCCTAGCTGGCCCTCCATACAATTTCCTTAGCGAATGTGGGAAAATCTTTGCCCAGCCTTGCAGTAGGGAAGATCGAGATGATGGTGATGAAGGCGTTGGGAGGCTGAACATGGGAGCTCCTTCAGGCCAGGAATTCCTGCGCTCTCATCCTGGCTTTCCCACCAACCTGTATGACCCCAGGCAAGTTGCTTCCCCTCTCCAAGCCTCAGTTTCCCCATCAGTAAAACAGAGAGAATGACACTGACCCCGCTGCGGGTGCAGGGCGAGTTAGTCACAGAGCACTTCGCCCCACCTGTGCTGCGCCTGGGTTTCCTGCTGGCGCTGCTCCCGTTCAGGACATTGCCGTGGGTACTGCTAGGGCAACCCATGGCCATCCTGCATGGCCTGCTTCATAGGACAGTGGGCTTGGTGGGGTGCGAGACTCACTGTAGAGTTGGTGATGCACTGGCTGCTGCTGATCATTGGGCAGCTGCTTTTGGGAGGGATGAGGTGGACTCTTCCGGGGGGTGGTTCATGAGGATATTGGATATGCAGGTGGCTTTTAAACCCATCTGATTGATAGCACATACTGTATTATTTATATTCCCAGAGGTGCCAGGCTTCAGCCAGGATCAGGGCCCTGCTGTGCTCGTCGCTGTCTGCACACACAGTGGGACATGAGTGTGGCCATGGCAGGAGCACCGGGAGGGAGCTCGCCTAGCGCTCTGTGTAAACCACTTCCACCAGGGGAGTAGCTCACAGGTCGGGAGCACGGCTCTCGGCTCTATAGCCTGGTTTACACTGGTGCTTTACAGCACTGAACTTTCTGCACTTGGGCGGGGGCGGGGGGAGTTCAGCCAGAGAGTTGCATTGCAGTCAAGTGGCCGTGTAGACATGGCCAGAGAAAGCAACTGGCATAACTATGCCGGCATAATTACACTGCTGTAGCTATACAGGTGCAACTCCCGTGTGGACCCTCATTCCAGAATGTGTGTGGCCGCCCGGGAGATACCAATCTGACTAAAGCAGGAAAGTCACAGCACTGTGCTTGTGCCAGTAACATTCCTCATGTCAGAACGCTGGAAGGAGACAAAAGGTGGGGGGGAGAGATGCTGCGTCCCAGCAGGGATTCCAGCAAATGCAGTCAACAGTCTGGGTGGACGTGTCAGTTGTGTCTTTAGTCAGCTGCAGAGCTGTATCTAAGGGGGATGCAGGGCCTGGGACATCTCTTCCCTTTACCCCAGGCCTGCCCTCATCCTGCTTCTTCCTGCTTCTGCTCCGCCCCCACCCTGTCCCCACTTCATCCCTCCCCCCAAGCCCTGCCCCTGCTCTGTCCCCACCTGCCTCTTCCCACCCACTCCACCCATTTCCCCAAGTGACATGACCTGGGGGACCACTGGGAGGGGGGCTTGGGGTGGGAAGCAGAACAACTCAGCCTCAGCCTACTCCACTGAGCTCCCCTGAGCCCAACTCCCGTCTGTGTCACTCGGGGGAAGAGAATGGAGTGGACTGGGGCTGGGTCACACGGCTTCCTCACACCACAATTGAGCAGAATGATCCAGCTCGGAGATGGTGGGGTGGAGAAGGCTGCTGGGTCACTCCACTTCCCGGGGCTCCTGCCTCTGCTGCAGAGGGGTCTGATCCCCTGCTACTGGCCCCATGCTCCTCTGATAATCTCGCTGGGCCCTGGGGGGCCCTCCCAAAGCATGTGGCCCAGGGCAGCTGCCCCAAACTATCCTATGGCTTTGGTCAGCTGTGGGGGTCAGATGAGCGCTGGGGGAGGTACATACTTGTTTGTCAATATGCAAATGTGCATAGACTTGAGCCCCACTACCCCCATGAATTACTTACTTGTTATTTGCTGTTTGTTGTTCCCCTCTCTGGGTGTGTCTACACTGCAGCGGGAGCTCAAAATAAGCTACGCAATTTGAGCGACGCAAATTGCATAGCTTATTTCAAATCAGTTTCAAAATAGCTTATTTTGAAATTTGGCACCATCTACACAGCACTTATTTCGAAATAAATCACTATTCCGAAATGTCCCTGACTCCTCGTGGAACGAGGTTTGCAGGGATGTTGCAACAGCAAGCCCATTGTATTTTGAAATAACCGGCTTGCTCAAAAGATGCAGAATAGCTATTTCAATCCTTCCGGTGTCCCGAAAGAGCTCTGAGTGTAGACGTAGCCTCTAAGAGGTTCAGTCGGTCAGTCACACCCTGTGACGCGAGTAACCAATCACAACCCCACACACAGGCAGCAGCTTCTAAACAACCCACCGTCTGAGAGCATTTTCCCAGCTGTTGGGTGAATTGGTACAGAAAGCGGGACAGCGCACAGACAGACTCGCTAAGCACAACTCGCTAATGGAGGCCAGTTGGCTTCAGAATGGGCTCTGGCGTTATTGCCTGGCGCTGTTCTGAGTGATACCGCCTACGGCGCAGATTAGCTCTGGGAATGACACTGTTCTCACCAGCTGGGAAACTCTGTCCCACGGCTCTGAGTTCTGAATCTCCAATGCCCCCTTCTTTCAGGAGCAGCAATTCGCCACTGCGATGAAGAGAAAGGTTGGCTGGAGCCCGATCTCTTCAACTGCACGTCACCTGCCTTCAAGGAGCTCTCGACATTGGTAACTGCCCTCTTCGCTCCTTCCCTGGGCTGTAGCTTGTTGGAAGAGTGTAGCCCTGGCAAGCAACATTTTCTCACTTTGGCTCTGCACTCACCCCGCACCCAACAGCAGAGCTCTTTGGAAAATCCAGTCCCAATGGTGGGTGCTGAGCACTTGCAAATTCAGCCTTAGAGGTGACCAGAACATGACCCTGCTTCCAGCAGGAGCCCCTTTCAATACTTGGATGCTCCAGCCCTGTTCTTCCTTGAAACCGGGATTTTATTTGAACTAGAGTTTGTTTCAATTTAATATGTCAGACTGTCACAGTCACCAACTGCCCCAACAAATCAGGGCATCTCTCCCCACCCAGCATTCAGAGAGAAAGCGTCTGTAATCCTAAGACAAAAAACAGGACTGTGTAGCAGTTTAAAGACTAACAAGATGGTTTATTAGGTGATGAGCTTTCATGGGCCAGACCCACTTCCTCAGATCAAATAGTGGAAGAAACTTGTCACAACCATATATACCCAAGGATACAATTTAAAAAAATGAATACATATGAAAAGGCCAAATCAAATTTCAGAACAGAAGGGGTATAGAGGGGGGGAAGAGGAGGAGGTAAATGTCTGTGAGCTAATGATATTAGAGGTGATAATTGGGGAAGCTTTGGCAGGGGCGGATGAGAGCGCCGTGGGGCCCCAGGCAGCACAATTTCACGGGCCCCTCCCCTTTGACACGGCACATGCGTGGGGTTTCTGCAAGCACGGGGCCCGGGGCAGCCGTCCCACTCGCCCTGCCCCAAATCCACTGCTGTGCTTCGGGAAGCACGGGACCAGCGGGGGACTCAAGCAGTTCCCCGCTGGCCCCATGCTCCATGTGGCCTTTCAAAGTAGCAGCGCCACCTGGAGCACAGGGTCTGGCCACAGGCTTTGAAACAACTCTGTGTGCTCCCCCCCCGCCCCGCCTTGCTGCCTCTTTTGGATAGAGGCAACTACCGGTAGTCATTCACATCCCTACCTGAAACCACATTGGCTATGTCTACACTGTGGAGCTTTTCTGGTTCACAGTTTGCGTATCTTTTTCCGACACAACTCTGCAGTCTAGACATAGCCCTTGAAACCTGTGTGTGACGTTGACTAGCGTTCCAGTTGAGGGGGGATCTACAACTACCAGGCCCTCTTGCCCAGAGTTAAATGACGCGCACCTGCGATCAGGGGTTTCTTTTTTTTTCCATGGGGAGCAGGTTGCTGAGGCACAGTTTGCTGCCCTCTCGACCACCTGCCGTTGGCCTTGTGCCCGTGCCTAGAGAGAATCCTTCCATTGACAGGCTTGCACAAATGGCCAGCACAGTCCAGGGGCAATTGGAACCCCAAAGCCAGCAGCTGGGTCTGTAGCGCATCAGCCTTTCTCCCTGTTACCCCTGGGTTAAGCTGGGGAGGGAAGGGCGAGATTTTCACTCCACGTCGCATTGCTTCATCCCCTCTCCCGTCTGCCTGCTGGCAGCTGGAGGGCCTGGACAGGAACGAGACGGAGCTGAACACCATTGAGGCGAAGAAGCTGGCCCACCGGCTGCGCGCGGTGACGGACCAGATGGAGCGCTACTTCGGCAATGACGTTCACATCGCCTACCGCCTGCTGTCCCACCTGATGGAGTTCGAGAGCAGGCAGCGCGGCTTCGGCCTGACCGCCACCCAGGACGCCCACTTCAACGAGGTGAGCTGGGAGGAGCCCTCCTCCTCTCCTTCCCGCTGAGCAAGCCAGAGCTCATTGGCGCTGCCCCTCAACTAGCCCCAGCACAGCTGCCTTCCCGGCATCAGCCTCCCCAGCCCGGGCCTGCGCTGCACGGGTCATTCTCTCAGGTGCAACCTGTCATGGCTTGTGAGCCCTCAGGGGTGGTGCCTGCCCCCTCTCATTGCTCCGCCCCTTCGTTACTCTGAGGAGCGAAGGGTTGTGCAGTCCATGGAGGCCAGGGGAGAGCCAAGGGGTGTGACCAAGCAAGGGCCAGTGTGGCTGGAGTAAGGAAACCCTTCCTATATGGCCAAAGGTTGCAGCCGGGGATTGTCTCCTGCTGGCGTGACACCCAGCTCTGAGAACGCCCTGCCCCCTCCCGCCCGACTCCCCTGTAGCAGGCAGGGAAGAGCATGGAGAGAGGAGGCTTAGAAGATTTCAAAGGAAGGGGTTTTACCTTCAAGACTCTCCCTCTGTCTGCAGAACCTGCTGAGGGCAGGCAGCTCTGTGCTGGCCCTGGAGAACCGGGAGCACTGGAACTTGCTGCTGCAGAGCGAACACGGCAGCGTGGGGCTGATGGAGCAGCTGAGAGAGTACACGGGCACGCTCGCCAGCAACATGAAACTCACCTACCTCAACCCCCTGGGCGTGGTGACCCCCAACATCAGTGAGTAGAGGTGAAGCTGGTCGGGAGACCCCCAGAACAGCCTGGAGTGCTGCAGGGCAGGGTGCTCTGTCCTCTGAGTCAGCAGGGGTGCTGTGCTGCTGGAGGGGATCTAAAACCTGCCCACCCCCACTTCGGATCACTAAGACTCTCGCTGCTCTTTGCGCGAGTTGTAGTGTCACCCCTTCAGTCCTGGCCAAACGTGGTGGTGGCAATTGTAGCAGTTCCACCCCAGTTTATGCCCCCTGCAGTGTCAGCTACAGAAGTTATTCCTCACTGCCCTAAACTCTCTCCCAGGGGAGCCGCAGCCGGTCGTGGTTAGGGAGGGTGAGTCTGCCACAGGAAAGTTGCTACCCTCGAAGGTATTCCCAGTCTAACACAGAGCCCTGCACAGACCCAAAATTGGCGCGCACATCTGCATCTGCAGAAATTATCCGAGGATCTCTGCACGCACATCCACAGACGTGGATACCTGCAGATGCAAAGCAGAAAGTCACAAGTTTGCACGGTTCTACATCCAAAATGAGCATCCGTATCCATATCCACAAAAATGAGCCATGTGCAGAGATAAAGCAGATACCCACGGAGGCGCAGGGCTCTGTCCGTGCCGAAAGGCTCCACTGACCACAACCTTCCGCAATCCCTCCTAAGTCCTAACACAGCAGAAGGGGCCATCGTACCCTGGGCAGCCTGCTATCGGGGTTCTGAGGTCTGGATGGCTGACTGGTTCCACCCTCCCCAAACTCACAAGTGGATCTGGGCTCTGCATCCCTAGACGTCTCTCTCACACGGAGCTGGGTCTCTCCTGTGGCCCCATTAGGGAGTGTACAGGGCAGGGCACATATCAAGGCCCACCTGGTGAGCACATTGCTCCTGAGAGTGAGTGCAGCTGGACTCCCTCCTCACCCCCACAGCGCTGATCCCTCCTTCTGCTCTGCAAGGACAAGTGAGACCAGGGCTCTGCCAGGGTCTGGGCTAAGCCCATTGTCTGCCACTCATGGCCTCAGGCACATTTGAATCGGTTCCTCCAGAGGTAGAAGCCGGCGTGAGCACCCTGCATGCTGAGCCCCTCCCATTGCTCTCCAGCCAGAGTACCAAGCCTGCGCCCTGCGCTGTGCCAGGCCCCTGATTCCTCTGCCTCCTCCCCACGCAGTGCTCAGCATTGACCGCCTGGAGAACCACACCCACGTCCGGCGGCGCTACCCCCGCTACCACAGCAGCCTTTTCCGGGGGCAGGCCATGTGGGACCCACACACCCACGTGGTGCTCCCGCTCTCGCTGCTTGCACCCCCCGTGGGGAAAGGTAAGTGAATGCCTAGCCTGAGCCCCAGGGAATGACGTGGGGTAGTGGCTGCCTGCCTCCCCTGCAGGCGTGTGGGCCTGCGTGCACGCCCTGCACTATAGTCAGTACCCTGCACCTCCGGCACAGGCGCTGCAGTCAGGCAGCTGGCGGAGGGATGTGCTGCCAGACACCCAGCCTGGGCTGTCTCCTGAGTCTGTCAGAGACTCCTCTGCTCCAGGGCCTGGGAGAACAACTGTGAGTCTCATCCCAAAGGGCCCTTTCCCAGGTCGAGAGAGACAAACCCCCAGGCTCGCCAACAGGGAGAGGGGGCAAAGGGGGCAGTAGCTCCAGGGCCCAGCAATTCAGAGGGGCCTGGGGCTCCTGGCCGCCACCACTGCTACTGTGGCAGTGGCCAGAGCCTGGGGCCCTTTAAATCGCCACCAGAGCCCTGCGCAGAGGACTGGGGTGGGGTGCAGTGCAGAGGGTTGACTGCCCTTGGCCCCTCCCCTTCTGCCTGAAGCCCCACCCTTTCTGGAAGCATGAAGAGCCCCACCCCCACTTGCCCAGGGGCCCGCACATCCTGTCAGCTCCCTTGCAAACCCCTCAGTTCCTGGGCTAGGATGCAGGGCGCATCCCCTCGGTGCTGCAGCCTCCAGGCTGGGAGGAGCTGCTGAGTGTTTGCAAGGGAGGGTCAGACGTGGCTTCCTGGCTATCTCCTGGAATAGCACCGAGTGCTGGCTCCTGTCTCTGGCCTCACCGGGGAGGCTGCCATGATGCAGGGACCCTGCAGGTGGTCTCCAGAGAGACTCTTAGAGGCCCCCTCCTAATGAGAGAGTTGCTACGGCCATGGAGCTCTCCGGGCCCAGCAAGGACAAAGGGCTTTTGTCTGAGTCCTTCCCAAGACACACTGCTGTGTCCCTGATGGCGTGCTCAGGGCTGCCACGTGGCTCATGAGCCATGGCCCAGGGAGATGGCCAGTGGCACCAGGTATTTCCTTCCCCCGGCCCAACACTCTGCCTCAGAACAGGACAAGGCTCCGTTGTTACAGGTGCCTGTTCTGACCCAAGCTCTGCCCACAGCAGCTTCCACACTCACGAGCAGGGACATGAACGACACCGTGGAGAGCTCCTCCCCAAAGATGACCCTCCCGGAGCCCGAGCCTGCCGTCACCATCATCATCCTCATCATCTACCGCACCCTGGGGGGGCTGCTGCCAGCCCACTACCAGGTGGATCGCCGCAGTCTCAGGTACTGGTCACTGCGTGTTTGCCGGCAATGCGCTCTAGACAGAGAAGGCTACAAGCAACAGGGAACTCCCAGCCTTGCAGGATCTGGGTGCAGGGCTTTTCGGGGCTCCAATCTGGCCCATGTGACAGTTGCCAAGGGCCTGCGTGGAGGCTGTGGGCTCCGTCCAGAGCTGATATCTGCAACCCTGAAACCATTCACACAACCGGTCCTGTGTTGGCAGCCTCCAGGAGGCCCAGGACTGGATGGACCACAGAGGATGAACTGCCCCTCCCCATGGCCTAAGATAGGACTGAGGCGAGGTGGGCGGCTTGCAGCCTGTGCCATGGACGCGGGAGTGCTTCAGGCTGTCAGTCCAACCCTGCCCAGCCCTCGGGCATCTCTGCAATGCCAGGCCGGTCTGGCCGGGCTCCGTTACGAGGCCCTTGTGATCTCTTCCAGGCTGCCTAAGAACCCTGTCATGAACTCCCCCATAGTGAGCGTGTCTGTGTTCAGCAACCACACCTTCGCCCAGGGCACTTTGGACACGCCCCTGGTGCTGGAGTTCCGCCTGCTGGAGACGGCCAATCGCAGCAAGCCCCTCTGTGTCCAGTGGAATCATTCCAGCCCGTAAGTGCCCCGCCTGGCCATGCCCCGGGGCCATTCGCTGCCGCAGCCTTCCAGAGACACGAACTAGTTCCCTGTCTCTCCTTAACCGTCCTTGCTCCTGTGTGCTGGGGCAGAGCTCTGCCACACGGCACCCTTCGGGTGGGTGGGGGTTACCAGGGAGGTGGAACTGGCCCACCAAGGTGCTGCCTTCTGGCACATTGCACTGACCCTGCTGCTGAGGGCAGAGGTCACCAACTTCAGGCAGCATTGAGTAGCTGCTTTGATATTGGAACATGGAAACACTCTGTCCCCCTGACACCTTAGGAGTAGAGAACCTGTCCAGGCAGCCAAAGAACCTCTAAGCTAATGCCCTGCAGGCTGCTTCTCACCAATACAACCCGCCCCCACCTACTCTGCACTGGGCAGGAGATGTGATTTTGAAGGCTTGTTCCTTTGAGATTGCTCTGTTTCCTTGCGGCTGCAGGACTGACCCCTCTGGCTTCTGGACAGCAAGGGACTGTGAGCTCGTGTTCAGAAACACCACGCACGTGCGCTGCCAGTGTTCCCAGCTTGGCACCTTTGGGGTGCTGATGGATAGCTCCCACCGAGAGGTAACCCCATCTCTGCAGAGGCTGGAGGGAGGGGAGGAAAGAGGGGGAACGTGGGAGCAGGGACAGAATGGTGGTGAAAGCCAGAACAAAAGGATGCATTTCTGTGAGGTGGTGATGGGACAAGTAGCAGAAGGGAGCATCCCTGGTGCTTTGAGGACCATGATCTAAACCAGGGGTGGGCAAACTTTTTCGGCTCAAGAGCCATATTTGGCAGGGAAATTGTATGGAGCTCATGAATGTGGGGGGGGGGGGAGGTGTAGGAGAGGGTGCAGATGGCAGTCAGGGCAGGGGTTGCAGGCTCTAGCTGGGCACCGTTTACCTCAGGTGGCTCCCAGATGATGGCGCAGCAGGGCTAAGACAGGATCCCCCACTACCATGACCCCTGGGAGAAGCCAGCACATCCAGCAGCAGCTCTTGTGGGAGAGAAGCCAGCTCCATGTACTGTCCTCACCTACAGGCACTGCCCCTGCAGCTTCTGTTGGCCACTTTTCCCCATTCCCAGCCATTTCTTTCCTAGGAGCTGCAGGGAGGTGCCAGCTGCTGCTGGGAGCGGTGTAAGGTCGGGGCAGACAGGGCATGTCTAGACTGAATCCCTCTGTCAGCAGAGGGATGCAGATTAGACAGGTCGACATTGCAAATGAGGCAGGGATTTAAATATCCTGTGCCTAATTTGCACAAACATGGCCACCCCGTTTTGCCGACTCATCACTTTGTCGGCAAAAAGCGGCAGTCTAGAGAGGGAACTGTTGAGAAAGAAAGCCTTTTTCAACAGATCCTATAAACGTCCTTGCAGGCTTTCTCTCTCGACAGATCCCCCTCTACACTGTCGCTTTTTGCCGACAAAGGGCTGAGTCGGCAAAACGGGGCGGCCATGTTTATGCAAATTAGGCACAGGATATTTAAATCCCTGCCTCATTTGCAATCTTGACCTGCCTAATCTGCATCTCTCTGCTGACAGAGGGATGCAGTCTAGACATACCCTCAAGGAGCCTGCTTTAGCCCCACTGTGATGCCAGACAGGTGATCCTAAAGGCTGGATTAAAAGCACTGAGGGACTGGATGCAGCCCACAGGCCGTAGCTTGCCCACCCCTGACTGAAACGCACCAGAAGGTTCTGGGTAGATCTCTGGGTGACAGACGTGCAGACAGCGCCTGCTACAGAAACAGGGCAGAAAATGCCAGGCTGCTTCTCCATCTAATTCCCAGCTGGAGGGAGAGACGCGTGCTCAGTGCTTTCTCGCCTGACTCTGCCTTTTGTCTTGGGTTTCCATCTGCAGCAACTGGAGGGTGACCTGGAGACCCTGGCCATTGTCACCTATTCCCTGGTGTCTCTTTCTCTTGTGGCCTTGCTGCTGACCTTCTCCTTCCTGACATGTCTGAAAGGCCTCAAGTCCAACACCCGGGGCATCCACTCCAACATAGCCGTCACCCTCTTTTTCTCTGAGCTGCTCTTCCTCTTGGGCATCAGCCGCACTGAACATCAGGTAAAGGGTGGGAGGAGACAGTCCTGAGTGCTGCTGGGTGGAGGTGGCACTGTCAAATGAGGAAGTCCAAGGGGGTGGGAAGAAGGCCCAGGAGAACAGAGTAAATGCACAGAGCAGACTGGGGCTGTCCGGGGGTGACTCTGCCAAGCAAGGAGGGGCCCTTCCCCTTTCCCATCTGGATGGGCTGTCCCTGCTGAGAGTGATGATTTGCTCCTTTCAGTTCCTCTGCACTGTGATTGCCATCCTGCTGCACTACTTCTTCCTCTCCACCTTCGCCTGGCTCTTCGTGCAGGGCCTCCACATCTACCGCATGCAGACTGAGGCACGCAACATCAACTTCGGGGCCATGAGGTTCTATTACGCCATTGGCTGGGGGGTGCCTGCCATCATCACCGGTAGGTACCGCGTGCTGGGTGATGATGCTTGGGAAGACAGGTTCCCTTTCGGAGGGAGGGAGGAAATGGACAAGACTTGCTTCAGCATGGAAACTGCTTGGTCTTAGGCTATGCCAAAGGCATTGGCCTCAGAAACCCTCTTCGATCAATACCAGCGCTGAACTTGTTTCCTTTCCGGTTCTATGGCCATGTGTCTGGTGGGGGAAGAGGTGTACAGGGGATGTATGTGCATGTCTGTGGGCATCCATATTTGCCACTGTGTGAGTTTGTGCTGCATGAGTCTAGCCAGGAGCAACCCCATCGACAGCCCCTAGACCATGGAGGTACAGTGAGCTACGTGGTGGTGCAGGAATTATTTAGCTGCAAGGCAGCAATGAAGACACTATGGCTACGTCTACACTGGCCCCTTTTCCGGAAGGGGCATGTAAATTTCACCAGTCGTCGTAGGGAAATCCGCGGGGGATTTAAATATCCCCCGCGGCATTTAAATAAAAATGTCCGCCGCTTTTTTCCGGCTTTTAAAAAAGCCGGAAAAGAGCGTCTACACTGGCCCCGATCCTCCGGAAAAAGTGCCCTTTTCCGGAGGCTCTTATTCTTACTTCAAAGTAAGAATAAGAGCCTCCGGAAAAGGGCACTTTTTCCGGAGGATCGGGGCCAGTGTAGACGCTCTTTTCCGGCTTTTTTAAAAGCCGGAAAAAAGCGGCGGACATTTTTATTTAAATGCCGCGGGGGATATTTAAATCCCCCGCGGATTTCCCTACGACGACTGGTGAAATTTACATGCCCCTTCCGGAAAAGGGGCCAGTGTAGACGTAGCCCTTGTATTTATACCACCCCTAATGGTTGATAGGCTAGATGTCACCGCAGAGGACAAGCCGTTGTTTTCCGCTGTGAAATGTCCCTGGGGTTCAGAGACCTACAGAAGAACCTACAAGGCTTCTCATCCTTTCTGACCCAATGGCCATGAAGCTCCTGCCATTCTAAGGTTCACAGCTTGGGACGCAGATGTTCTTTGGTTATTCATCTTGTTCATTTCCCAGTGGCCATTTCTACTAGGGGCATTGTGTTCCTGGCAGCAAATACCCTGGTGTGAAGCTCTGCTCACGGGGACATCTCAAGGCAGTAAGGCATAGGATGCGGCCCTCCCGAAGCAGGAGAGACAGCTTAGCCATGGGCAGATGTTTCCATTGATACAGCAGCTCAACCAGAAGCCCTGGCTAGAATGGGAAGGAGAAGCACTGGCAGCAAAGAGACACAGGTTCTGTCCCAGCTTCTGCCCCAGCTCTCTGCTGTGGCCCTGGGCAAGTCATTTCCCCTCCATACCGCAGTCTTCCTCGTCTGTGAATGAGGACAGTGCTGCTGCTCTCCAAGGAGCATGTTGAGCTACATTGGCCAATGTTTGGTCTCTGCTTTTCGAAAGGTCTGTTCCTCCGGCGGAAGAGGCCATAGTGGACGTGTAAAGTGACCCGTGTCTCGTGGGTGACTGTCTCCTGGGGCTGACCGTTCCCTTCTTTCCCCCCCAGGACTGGCAGTTGGCTTGGACCCTGACGGCTATGGGAACCCTGATTTCTGCTGGATTTCTATCCAAGATAAGCTGGTCTGGAGCTTTGCAGGCCCCATTACTGTCGTCATTGTGGTAAACGCCTCTCGTTTTCATGCCGTGTCCCTACCCAACGCTCACGTCAGCAATGGGCAACCTCGGCTAGGGAGTGGGCCGCATGAGTGGCCTTCCTTCATCTCGGTGGGCTGCTTTCAGAACCCAGGCAGCCTCCTCGGATAGGGGAGGGGCTGGAGCGGGAGCAGTTGCATACTTAGATTTTGTAGGTTTGCTGATGGACCAATAGCGGCTCTTCGATTGGATGCAGAGGGAGCACATGGCTTTAACAGTCGATGTTGTGTGCAGTCAGCATGCACCTCACTTCACGTGCCCTTGCTTTACATGCGTGTCACTTTAGTAACACTGGTACGAAAAAATGACATGGACCGAAACTGGCAGAAACTGGCAACCCTGTGCATGGGCACATAGAACCCTGATGAGCCGGCCCTTGGGCCACTGGTTGCCCACGATTGCCCCACGTCCTCCCCTTCTTTGTACTCTGTGTGTCGGCAGCCCTTGCCTTCCGCTTACCCGCCCCTGGTTTCTGCTGCATCTTCCTTTCATTGCTTTGCCGCCTCCATTTATATTTCCTCTGTCCCTTGCGGTTTGTACCTTTCTCTTGTGTCTCTTCCTCCCCCTTGTCACATGTCCCCAAGCCCAGGCGGGAGGATGTAGGCCAGAGAAGTGGGGCTTGTGCAGAGCAGATGGAGGAGGAGTTGGGTAAGCCCAGGCCTGCACAGAGCTCGGCTTCCCATTCAGGAGCAGGTGGAGGAGCTTGTGGAGGTGCACAGTGGAGATGGCAGGACTGGAGAGCAAAAGCCTAGCAACAGAGCAGCTTCTAACCAGTCTCTCTGCTTTCAGATGAATGGGGTGATGTTCCTGCTGGTGGCCAGGATGTCATGTGCCCCCGGCCAGAAGGAGACCAAGAAGAAATCAGTTCTGTGAGTATGGCTTGACCAGGATCCCTGTGGAAGGTCTGAGCGACTCTCCCTTCCCCACAAGCCATCCCCTTCTCCATCCCTGTCAGCATCTGCCTGGCTTCCCTGTGGTCCAGATTCAGCCTGGGATGTCGACTTCCACAGCTGTCTCTTTTGCCAATATCAGTCGCTTCTCTAACCTCTGTCCTTGCTTCTCATCCCTGCACCCATAGACTCTTCCTGTCAGGCCCCCACATCTCACTGGATTCCTCTCCAGTCTGTCCATCTGTCCTCTGCTGAAAAATGCTTCCTCTCCCATTGCTCCGCCCATGTGAATCCCTCTTCAAACCCTTTCACCGGCTCCCCATCACCTGCCCTCTTCATTCCTGCCTCCTGTCCTTGTATCCAGGGCTCTGATCCAGCCTCTGTCTCAGTGCTTGTTTCTCTTTCTCCCCGTCTTGCTGCCTGCACTCTACCCAGCCCTCCAAAATGCCCCTTTTGCATCTTCTCCACTCGTGCCTTTGCTGCTTTCTTCCAAGCCATGCCTTCAGCCTCCCCAAGCCCAAATGGCTGCCCTGCGTCTACTGGGTCTGAACTGCCCTGTCTGTCTCATCCAGAAAAGAAGCATCTGGGGGCTGTGGCTGTGTGATCCTACATGCTTTGTCAATGCTCCGCTAGGAGCGATCTCTCCAGACTGGGTGCGGGACCGTGGGCTGGACACATGCTGCAGCCACATGGTGTCCATGCTGCAGGGTGTGTGTTGTCACGCTGTGGTGCTGGTGAGCGGTGTGGGGAGCCGGCGGCTCAGGGCCAGAGTGTACTTCCCCTCTGTCTCTGTCTCTGAGTGCTAGACTGTAGATTTAACGAGAGGTTCTAACTGCTCCACCCTGTCTCTGTGTGTATCTGTCTGCCTCTCTCTCTGTCTCTCCAGCATGACCCTGCGAAGCTCCTTTGTTCTGCTTCTAGTTATTAGTACTACCTGGCTCTTTGGCCTCTTGGCTGTCAACAACAGTGTCCTGGCTTTCCACTACCTCCACACTGTCCTCTGCAGTCTCCAGGTAACTCTCCATCCTGCCTCCGCCCCCAGAGGCCAAGCAGGAACTCTGCCCCTCTCCTCAGGGGAGTCTCTCTCACTGGTGCCTTTGGACAAGGAACAGTGATGGGGAAAATATGGGGAACAATGGAAAGGCAGGTTAAAGGGCAACCAGACAGAAAAGAGGAGGGCGGGAAAGACGGGAAACTGTGAGCTGGGGTCTGATGGCACCCACTCCTGTGCTTCCTCTGGCTCTGCCATGCATGCACCCAGCCCAGTCCAGCGCTGCAGTACTATAGCAGCCCCCAGGGGTTAGTCTTCCCACTCCAAGTGCTGCTCTGCACTGAGCTTTCACCCGGCAAGCAGGTTACCTTAGGAAAGCAACACAAAACAGATTCTTCCAAATGTCTCAAATCCCCATCTGCTGATGGGCTCTGCCACGCATTTGTGCGCGCACACACACACACAGATCTCTCACACACACACACACACACACACACACACACACACACACACACACACAGATCTCTCTCTCACACACACACACACACACACAGATCACACACACACACACACACACACACAGATCTCACACACACACACACACACAGATCTCTCACACACACACACACACACACACACACACACAGATCACACACACACACACAGATCTCTCTCTCTCTCACACACACACACACACACACACACAGATCTCTCTCACACACACACACACACACACACACACACAGATCTCTCTCTCACACACACACACACACACACACACACACACAGATCTCTCTCTCACACACACACACACACACACACACACACACAGATCTCTCTCTCACACACACAGATCACACACACACACACACACACACAGATCTCACACACACACACACACAGATCACACCTGCTGATGGGCTGTCACTCACACACATTTGCACCCATGCACACACCCGGACCATTACGTGGTGATGGGCTCACTCTCATCACATGCGCGCACACACACACACAAACTCTCTCTCTCTCTCTCTGGCTGTTCTTGCTTCTCTGGTACATGTCACAGAGACAAGCTGAGGTTGGTGCACACTTCAGACACATGCACTAATACAAACGCAGGCACAAACCCCGCAGCCCCTTGTGCTTCCCCTGTGGGTTTGGCCCCCTGCCTTTGGAGTGTTCCCCAGAGAGCAGCTGCACCCACCCTCCCGTGGTGACTGTGCCCCTCCGTTCTGTCACTCCTCTCTGCTCACTAGTCCCGGAGACCTCTGGCTTCTGCCCTGGGAGCTGCTGATTTCAGGCACCCTCCTGCTGCTCTTCTCACTCATGAGCTGACTGCTCCCTCCGGTGGCCATTGTCCATGGTTGCCTTCTAATTCTGTAGCCTGGCCCAAGGGTTTTCAACCTTCTTTTCATTTGTGGGTCCCTAAAAGCCTCTTTGGAAGCCTCCGACCTAATCTGCAGCCCCCGGAGGGTCCTCAGGCCACAGGTTGAAAACAGCTGTTCTAAGGAAACAGCAGCCTCTCAAGGGCCCCCTAGGCATGGTCTGCGGACCCCCAAGGGTCTGTACGCCAGAGGTTGTAACCACGGCTGGAGAGGAACAGAGATCTGCTGCACCAAGAAGAGACTTCAGGTGCAAGCCCAGATGAGTTGGTCATTATGAATGAATGATGCCCAAGCTGAGGCAGCCCTGCTCCGGGACATAATGGGACACGAATGATCATCTTCAGAGGACTTTCCGTGGTTAGAAAAGAGCTCTGTTTTTGAAGTGGGAGCACAAGGGCTGCTGGGAACTGCAACCAGGGGCAACCTAACAGCCGCTAGTTACCCCCATCCCAGCCAATGACAGCCCATCCCCAAAGAGACCCCATCACCTCCAAAGCCAAGGTCTGCTAAGGCTCATTGCTGTCACTGTGACCTCCTGCTAGTCTGTGGGCCCTGTGGGCCTGGAACAACTGCTGTGTGCCTGCAGCTGCTGCTGACCACTGCGTGCACAGCACAGAACCAGGGTTGCCCAGTCTCAGTTTTCCTTTGCCACTTACCCCTTAGCTCTTCGGCTGCCCCTCTCCCCACTCTCCTCTCTCCTGGGCCCAGGAGCTTGCAGCAAGCAGGCCTCCTTGTAAGTCTCTGGGGGCCCAGGGAGGAGGTAGACCTGTGAGCCCAAGCTCCTGGCACTGAGTCATTGCGCCGGCTGCAGAGTGCCCGTGTTAGCAACTGTCTGTGGCCCAAAGCTTTGTCAGTCCCCAGCAATTCTACCCTCAAGCACTGGTTCCTGGAAAGAGACAGTGGATCAGCCACTGCTGGGTCTCATGCAGGTGTGATAGCAGGGCCAGAGAGCCAGAGGGAATTGGCCTGCAGGAAGAACTCTCCAGGGGGGACCCACATGCTCCCTCCTCTTCCAGAGGCTAATGAATTAGGGGCCACCCAGTCACTCTGTGGGGATGGTGCCCTGTCAGGGCTCTAGGTGCAGCGCTCTGCACTGTGCTGGAGGCCAGGGAGTGGTGTAGATGTGACTGAAATGCAAGTAGCTGGATGCAGTGCCAGGCCGTGCGGGTGAGGAGAGCTGACTGATTCCATTAGCACACTCCCAAATGGCCAAAGCCAACCTTCAGCACTGCCCCGTTGCCAGGGAGAGTGCAGGTGCGGGGCTCCTGGCCATGTCGAATGTTTTCCTGCCCTCACCGGGCAGGCTCACAGCCTCCCTTCCCCTCCCTCCCAGGGTCTGGCCGTGTTGGTTCTGTTCTGCGTCCTGAATGAAGAGGTGCAGGAGGCCTGGAAACTGGCCTGTCTTGGCAAGAAGAGTCAGGGCGAGGAGGCGGCTAGATCTGCTCAGGTGAGTGTAGAAGGGCGCTGCCCAGCATGTGAGCCCAAAGGCAGAGGCCTTCTCCGTAGCTGAGACTGCACCTGGCTTGAGAGGGCATCCCCCACTGGGCCCTTCCTTGCCCCCAGCATGCAGCTCAACAGGACCCTGCTCTCCTGCTACAAGAGGCTGGGGGAGATTCCTCTACCAGGCAGCTCCCCCTAGGCCCAGTCTGTCTGAATTCTTGTGCTGTCATATGCTGAGCGCTGTGCCTCATGGGAAGCCTGCTGGGACCCTTGCCAATGAAGGAGGGGAGCCCCTTCCCTGGGCCTGACACTGGGCATTCCTGAACCGACACAGGCCACCCCGCCCAGTCCAGCGTTGGGCCGGGGTGGGGAGAGAATCTCGAGACTCGGGTGCTCCAAAGTCGGCCTAACAAATTTCCCACGTCTCTTCCTTGCCAGGGCCCCAACGCCTATAATAACACGGCCCTGTTTGAGGAGAGTGGCCTCATTCGCATCACCCTGGGGGCCTCCACCATCTCCTCGGTCAGCAGCGTGCACTCAGCCCGCACCCATTCCAGCCAGAGGGGCTACCTCAGGTAGGGAGCAGCCAGAGGGGGAGGCATCTGGTAATGATCCCACCCACCTAGCCACTGCTGAGAAACTACAGACATGCAGGGTGATGGGAGCAGGGCGCACCATGGAACGGGGAGGGCATTGCCTCTTCCGCTCCAGCCCTCCGTCCTGGGACACCCTGCCCAGCTCTGCCAGGGCCCCCGCTCCTGCCCTGCAGCACTTGCTGTTCCAGGCCCGCCCCCCCGCCGGGCTCTGACCACACGGGTTGACTCTCCGCCAGGCACAGGTGCGCGTGTGGGAGGTGAGAGCAGAACATTCCGTTACCCCGGGACAGGGGCCGGTGCTGCCGGTCTGAGTGTTTCTGTGTTTCAGAGAGAACGCGATGGCGCGCCAGGGCTCAGCCCTCGATCACAGCCTGCTCGGTCACGCCGGCCCCACCGACCTCGATGTGGCCATGTTCCACCGTGACGCAGGGGGAGGTAAGGCTCAGACCAGGCCGTTTGCCCGGGCCTGTCTGTGGCTGTGAGAAGGCCCAGGGCTGTGCAGCAGCTGCCCTAGCAAGTGGCCTTTCCCACCCGAGTGAGAAAGGGCTTGGAGGGGGATGTTTCTGGCAGATCCTTGCAGCACCTTTGCAGCCTGGACACCAGCCACTCCCCACGGTCTCTCTCTGACTCTGGAGTGCGCTCCACCAGCAGGGAGGAGGGAGCGCCCAGGTCTCCAAACAGTGCCCCCCTCCAGACAACTGGCTTCTGGGGGGGGGAGAGAACAGCAGCCCCCTTACCCCCAACTGGGGTCATGGCCTGGGCTGGGCAATGTCCCAATACAGCATCCGTGTTTTGTGCTAGATTGGGGGGATGTAACCCCAGGACACTTGCAGGCAAAGCCCAGAAACCAGATTCCTTCCCTCCCTGCCCTGCTCAAAAGCCCTCCTCTTGCCCCCATCCCCACTGCTTCCCCCTGCATGTGCCCTGACAGACCAAGACTCTGACTCGGACAGCGACCTCTCCCTAGATGAGGAGCGCAGTCTCTCCATCCCGTCCTCGGAGAGCGAGGAGAACGTGCGCCTCCGGGGCCGCTTCCAGCGCCAGTTCAAACGGGCCGCGCACAGTGAGCGGCTTCTCGCCAACCCTGCCAGCACCACTCCCAAAGGCAAGTACCGAGGGAGAGCCCTGCCATGGGCTGGGGGCTGCCTGGAAGCCACCGTGGCCACCTGGGTCCAAGCAGCTTACAGGGACTAAACGGAGGGTCTCCTCCCATGGGGTGTTTTTCTGATGGTGCCTGCTGTCTGATGCAATGTAAGGCCTTTCATAGGCAAAGACCGGCTTGGGGGAGTCCTGGGAGCAGGCCCCTTTGGCGGGGGTGGGTTAGGCCCCCCTGGAGAGGGGATGTCTCCATCAGAGGCAGGAAAATCGCCCCTTCCCTCCCATCTGGTTCTGCTCCTGCAAGCCCCGCAACTCGTTACAGTCCCAAGGGCTGCAGGACCACCAGTATCCCAGTGAGTGTTGTGTCAGACCCTGCTCCTTCCGCAGCTGGGAATAACTCTGATTCCCCTCCCCCCACCTGGGTATTCTGCCCTGCTCTTCTCCAGACACGGATGGTAACGACCTGATGTCCTATTGGCCAGCGCTGGGAGAGTGCGAGGTTCACCCCTGCGCCCTGCAGAAATGGGGGTCTGAGCGGAAGCTGGGCTTTGACATCAGCAAGGACGCTGCTAACAACAACCAGACGGAGCTGGCACTGACCAGCGGGGATGAGAACTCCCTCACCCAGACCCAGCGCCAGAGGAAAGGTAACTAGGCTCAGAGCAGCCAGCCTAGTGCTCCCCAATGGGCACACCCCCACCTGCCAGCCAGCACCATCTCCCACAGGTTGCAGTCTGGAGTCTGGAAGGCACTCCCAGACCGCCCTGGCAGGGCTGAGCTCAGCCACTCACCGTGTTAAGCACAGCAGGCAGTGAAGCCAGCAGGGCACTTGGATGTCATGGAAGGAGGCATACAGGTGCCTGTTGCTGACAGGTTGGCAGGCTGCATTGGAGCTGCCCTGTCCTTGTCCCTGGCGGTATGTCCAGCCCCCACAAGGAACAGCAGGATCCTGGGGCTCTCAGCAGGGGTAACAAAGAAGCTATTGTGGCAGCGCTTTGTTCTTCTCTTCTGAATCTTTTCTTCAGTTACCAGCTCTCGCCCCAGTGGGCAGGACAGTTCCTGAAGCAGGGGGAATGGAACTGTGGGTTTTGCTGTCAACTGGGAAATAGCCGCCTTTGGGCCAAGGCCGTAACTAACTGCCCCGAGAAACAACAGGCTGCAGGCAGGAGAGGTGCGGGGCTGGCTGTCCACCAGTAGTTGGAAAAGGAAGAGCCTGATAGGCTCAGAGGGAGACCTGGGGATGGAGGTGAGGGGGAAACTAAGCTGAGAGAGAGACCTAGGGATGGAGGTAAGAGGGAAACGTCCCTTGGGTGAATGGAGCTATAACTGCCCCTACATGATTCCAAGGGATAGAATAGGAGATAGCCTTGGTATTGTCTCCTCTGCCGTTTTAAGCCACGCTCTTACAGGCAAGCCACTTACCGGAATGGCTTCTCTTTGCGTCTAGTAGTCCAGGGCGTGCATCCACGGGGGAGGGGAGGTGGTGTTGGGCCTCAGGGTGTTGTGATCTCAAAAGCTTTGCAACATGCAAACACGCGAGGTAGTTTCCTCCGTCCTGGCATGATCTCAAAGAAGGGCAGGGCTGCCCAGACCACCAAGCTGAGTTGTTTGTCCTTGTTTTCTTGCACATGGTGAGCAGGGTAGTTTGTGCTGTCACAGGCAGTGTTCCCTCTAATTTTTTCCCATCCATGCGCAGAATAAATGTTCTGTGCACTGAGGCATGTATAGACGTGCACCACCAGTAGAAATACAAGCTGCGGGTTGCAAGTGCTTTGCTAATCAGCTGGGCTGCATTGGAATCTCTTCTGGGTGGCTGCCCGAGAGCTCAGCTTCCAGGGAACACTGGTTACAGGGGTTCTTTTCACTGTCTGCTTTGTTTGCACAGGGATTTTGAAGAATCGTCTCCAGTATCCTCCAGCTCTGCAAGGCTTACCATCGGTTGGCAGAATGGCCAATGAGCTTTCGTGGTACAAAACATCCACCCTGGGTCACCGAGCTGTTCCTGCTGCCTCTTATGGCAGAATCTACTCTGGCACAGGCAGCCTGTCTCAGCCAGCTAGTCGGTACTCTTCCCGGGAGCAACTCGACATGCTGATGAGAAGGCAGATGTCCAGAGACCAGCTGAGCAGGAACGATGCTGCAGAATGCTTGGAAGCTCTACGCAGCAGGCATGGGTCCAGGGAGGAGCTAGACACCATTCTGAAGAGACCTGGATCGAGGGAGCAATTGGACATCATCCCTAGTAGGCATGGATCTAGAGAACATCTGGAAAATATACCCAGCAGGCATGCATCTAGAGAAGACTTAGATACATTAGCTTCCAGGCATGATCAGAAAGAACATGGGAACACGCTACCCAAGAGGCAGGGTTCTAGAGACCATCTAGATACTTTACCCAGTCGATTTGGGTCAAGAGAACTACTAGACTGTGGGCCAGTAAGGGAGGTCTCTAGAGAGTGGCTCCACACTTTGCCTAGTAGGCAAATATCTAGAGATCGAATGGACACTTTACCAAGTCGAGACATTTCTCGGGAACAATTGGATCTGCTTTCAGGAAGACAGCCTTCCAGGGACCAGCTAGCCTTAGCTAGACAAACTTCAAGAGAGCAGTTGGACTTTTTATCCAGAAGATCTAATTCCAGAGAGCATCTGGATACAGTGCCTAGTAGGCAACCATCACGGGAAAATCTAGAATGTCTTTCTAGAAGACAGCCATCCAGAGAAAATCTAGAACTTCTTTCTAGAAGGCTTCCTTCTAGAGAAAATCTGGAACCTCTGTCTAGGAGACAGCCTTCTAGGGAAAATCTGGAAGCAATCCCTAGCCGACATCCTTCCACTGAGCAATTAGATATCCTTTCTTCCATCCTCGCATCTTTTAATTCTTCTGTCCTGTCCTCTGTGCAATCCTCCAGTACTCCCTCTGGCCCTCAGACCACAGCAACTCCTTCTGCTGTGCAGACTTCCTCAACGCCCTCTGTCCTGTGCCCATCAACCCCTCGCTCTGCTACATCCCACAGTATCTCTGAGCTGTCGCCAGATTCAGAGTAAGTGTTTCCTCTTCTCCAGGGTGGCTTTCAGGTCCTGCAGTCCATGCTGCAAGTTAGCCAGAGGATAGTTTGTGTCTTCTGGCTGCGGGGTTGCTCTTCAGCCCATGGTTGTTGGATAACTGAGCAGTACCACCAATGTTCCCTCAAAGTTTTTCCATCCATGTGTGGAACACATTTTATGTGTGCTGAAGCATCTGCGGATGTGCACCACTAAGAAACGCATGCTGCTGGCTGTGGGCACCCTGCCAACCGGCTGGGTAGCATTTGAATCTCTCCTGGCTGGCTGCCCAAGTGCTCAGCTTACAGGGAACATTGATTTCCACCTGCAGTATGGGATCTGAACGCATAAACCCTCCTGATGAAATGGGATCAACCCCCTTAAACTAGGTCCTAAAAGTACTTACTGGGTGGGGCATTCCAGGTCGCTCACCCACAGGGCGTCCCTAAGCTTCTCTGGCACCTGAAGGGGTTGGGTGCAGTATCACTCCTGGGTACTGTGGGAGGGATGTGGCTCTGAGCTACGCTCTTTAGGAGGCATGGAGTGTACAGATCTATCGCCTTTGGCAGTGCAGGCACTTGGGTGAATGAGTAAGGCCAAGGGCAAGGATCTGCACTGTTTTTGATGTGTGCCTGGCCTGGCCATTGTTCCGGGAGCCCCAGCCAGACCCTCCCTGCCTCATTAGCACTATTATTTATTGCACCAGGAGGTGTGCATGGTGCTTTCCCCAGCCCCTGGCCACACAAGGGGGTCCCAGGGAAGGTCACTTCAGCCTGGGGAGCAAGGCTGCATTTGTTAATTTTGTTTCCTTTTCCCCTGAGAAGAATAACGAGAAGTGAAGGTCATTCCTGAGGGGCCCAAGCTGCTGCAAGGATGAAGGAAGAAGCAGGGATGATGGCCTGGCCAGACACTTTCAGCAGAGGTTTGGAGTCCCTGGGTGCCAGGCACCTACAAGGAAAGAACTGATGCTGGTGGTTGGAGGCCCTAGTCCACCCCGCCCTGCCTACCCGTTGGTTCTGGAGAACTCGTGGAGGGAGAGCCAGGCACACCATTTCTGGGGGAAGGAGTCTCCGGTTCCAGCACCAGAATGGAGCTGCACTGACCGACTGCCTGCTCGACGGGACAGCCCCAGAGGTGGGGAGGCATCTACACCGGGAGCAAACCCAGACTGGTGCCGCTGGTTACATATCAAAAGCAAACAGACCGAACTCTTCCTTTCTGAACCATTTCTATACTGTGTGCGTGTGTGTGTGCGAGGCGAGAGAGAGGGCGGGGTGGGGGTGGCTGCAGGAGATGGGGCAGGGGAGGGTTTTATACATTTTGTATCTTTGTAATCAGAGAGAAGAGAATTTCTATGGTTATTTTTACGGACTGTTCTGTTCCCCTTGCTGTGATGCTGACAGTGTTTGTCTTGACAGCGACGCCGGGCTGTGATGAGAGGGGCTGCTGGCCTTGCCACAGGGAGTTGTGTGTGAGGCAGCCCAGATCCCAATGAGCAGCTTCCTTTGTGTTGTGTCCGGTCCCCTTCCCTTCCATATCTGGCTTACTTTCCCCTGAAAGCGACAGCCAGTGCACTAGCAGACATATGGGACAGGAAGGCTAGTCCTGGAGGAGCACTATAATCCTGACCTGCAGTACTCCCTGCTGTTCTGACCCTGGGGCCTCCACAGCCCTGCCAATACCCCACTCCTGGCATGCTGCTCCCAGGGCCTGTCCCACGCCCTCCCAGCAGCCTGGATTGGCTAGTCCTACCGATACTGCAGCTCATCGATGCATTTCAGTTCTCTGGAGGAGTCTCCTACAGTCTGAGTGCGGAGCAAAGGCTGCTGGTGGGGCCCAGCTGGACTGAAGTGTTGGGCTGGGGAGAAGCCTGTGTTTGTCTCAGAGCTGTGTGGTTACCCAGCCATTGCTGGTAGCGGGCCGAGTGGGAAAGCCCAGCCGCATTTGTGAAGTTAGATCTCAGGAAAGCAAAGCGGATCTGTACGAGCTCCTGCCCTGCACTCTGGGCCCCTCCCCCAGTGTCTGTCTCCAAAGGCCTGAGTCCCCCTCAGGCCCCTCTCACTGGGGAGGAAGAAGACTGATGGGGGTTTGTTTAGCCACCATAACATGTGCAGTGTCCTCTGTTTTCCTAGCATTGACTGGAGCAAACCCCCTCCCCACTCGCGTTCCCAGGAACTGTAGTTCCAGTCTGGCTCAGGGAGAGAGGATACACACTAGGAGTAGAGCCGGGTGCTCGGCAGGATAGTGGGGAGATTTCTCCTGTGCTGGCCCCAAGAGTGGGCAATTCCCCAAGTCCCAGGTTAGCAGCAAGTGGCCCACAGGGGAGGAGCTCTGAGATGGGCCTGCCAGCCAGGGAGCATGGCTGTAGGGCAGTGGCGTGGGCAGCATTGTTGCAATAGGGCAGCCACCTCTTATCTGCATTTTACACTCCAGTCCCTGGCACACATCTCCCTCAGACTGTACTGCAGGCTGCACGTCTGGCTGGCACGGATCCCAGTAACAGGGTGGGCGTGAGCCTGCTTCCAGGCTCCAGGGGCATGTCCACACGCATGCCCCTGTCCTCATGCTCCCCTGGCAGCTGCCCTGCCTGCTGCAAAGGCCCACAGCTCAGAATGGCCTGAATGTCCAGAGGGAGAGGGCAGCTGTGCTCAACGTGCTGAGGTTTGACATTTAAGCTGCCCTGATTGCTGATCATCCCTCCCCACACCAAAGGGGCGAGGACGTTGCTTATTCCCTAATGAGCCCTCCACTTCCTTTGCCGGGTTTGTGCTTATTGAGCCCAACCTGAAAATGGCAGGAAGCAAACCCTCGCCACCCCCCCTTTAACTGGTGTATTGCTGCTGTTTTCCACAGAGGCACAGGCATTACCTCACCCTGCCATGAGGGATGGGACAGTCTGAGCCGGTCTCTACCCATAGGCCGGAGGGTGCCAGCCCCTCTCAACCAGCCATGCAGTCAATGTTGATTGTCAAAAGCAATGTGTTTACTAAGTGAGCATGGGGTGCTATCTATGTCTCTCTCCAGGCTGCAGCCCTCAGTGGCCTCGTGTCTTTTGCTCTGGTTATCACCCACTTACAGAGTAAGACACCCTATTTACTGCCTTATTACCACAGAACACTGTAGCATAATGTTGACTCAAAATATGTAATGTTTACACAAGGGAAATTTTTCCAGTGATTGTGCAAACAGGATGGAAGCTGGTTTGCCTCTTCTGGCTCCCCTGGTGCTGCCCATGTCGCCACCAGCAGCAGTCATGGAAATGCCAATGGGGATTAAAAACTCTATTCTCAGATACGCTCCACAGCTGGCAGCTGGGGCAAAGGGCCTTGTGACCGTCCAGCCTATGTCCTGAGCAAAGTGTCCGCAGGCCGGGGAAGGGAACCGCTGCCTTGGAAGCAATTGATCAGAGCTGCCTCCTGGCCTGGGTCTGACATGAACAAGTGCTTTAGGTGTGGAGGAAACTCCCTGTCCCCACCCAATTTGCATTGCCCATCATGCATTGACTGACTGCAGCAAGTGGGGAGCACGAGGCAGCCCCTCCCAGAGCTGAGCTGGTGGGCAAGAGGGTTACACACACCTACTTGTTTACAGAAGCAAAGCTCTAAGGTGCTGTGGAGCAGAAAGCTCAGGCCACAGTATTGGTGCAAAAAAAGAAAACCCTTCTGTCTCGAAAGAGCAGGTTCTGATAGTGCTGGGGAATGCAGACCCCCCATCTGTGCTGCACATTCTCAGCACCATGTTCCTTTCAGGCAAAATCTTGTTTACACTGTTTTTTCAGGCTGTATATAACCAGAACCTAGAGCTCTGTTTGTTACACTGATTTCTACAACCGCATCTTTCTTCAAATGCTGATTGTACCTTCCATCCTGTTGTGAGTTGATGGGTATCTGTGCGATTTGTTATCACCAAAAAGCAGGTTGGGTTGGGTTGGAACCGGGTTTTGAATGGAACATGAATTTCTGTGCAATGGTTTTTCTGGAGGGGGTGGTTGGATGAATGGGTTGCTCACGCTGGAGGGGCGTTAGTTCAGTGAGCGATGGCTGAGGGAGATCACAGCCCGGTGTTCAGGAGAGGCAGCTGCCAATGTTGCTCTGGGCTGGACCTAGCTGCTGTGGATGGGGCAGGGTGATCTGAGACCATAGTCATTAACCCTTAGAATGCTGCCACTCTCCAGCCTGCTGGTCAGGTGAACGCTAGTGGCAAGCTGTATCGGCACCCTCCGAAAGCTCAGAGCTCGCCAGGAAACATCCTCTCAGAGCTCTCCACACTGGCTGCACTGATGGGTGAGCACAGCCCCAGTCTTCAGCCCCGTCCAAAAATAGCCAGCTTGCCACTGTGGGCAGACGGGCAGGAGCCAGGTGCCTCCCTCTAAGGCTTTGTAGATCACAGGAATTCACTCACCTGCCAAATGGTGAGCCAGTGACATGTGCCAAAAACGAGAAAGCAGCATCGATGTTAGCCTTGTGCCAGGCCTTCCTGGCCTCTTCTGTGCCACTGCGACCTGCTGCCTTGCAGCTCAGAATGTTCCGGGGAGGGGAGACCCCCCTCCCTCCGTCTTTGGAAGCTGCGTTTAGCTAATGACTCTGCAGATTGTATTGCTGTGGCCTCGCCTGTGGAGAGCATCCTCCGGTGAGCTGGCTGTCTCCTCTCCTCCGCCTGGTTTCTTGGCAGGGAGCGGAGAGGCCTCTGGGCTCCACCCCGGCCATGTAAAATTGTACCATGAAAGCCCCAGATTTGAAAATAAAATTCTATAAAACAGTCTTGGGCTCCCTCCTGCATCTCTGTCTGCTCCGGAGTTCACTTCATTCTGTTGCTATAGCCGTCAGCCCAGCGCGCTCCAGACACCACCGCCATGACCAACCATGCAGGGCAGAAGCCAGCAGGGACACAGCATGCACCGGAGCAGGGAAAGGAAAATATAAACTAGGATGTGGTGTAGAAAAGCTCAAGAATTGCTCCCGGCTCTGTAATAATGGCACAGAGGAGATGGGGACATAGACCCCAAAGACTCATGCACCCTACAGTGCATGGACCTTAATTAATCTCCCTGGGGAGCTGGAAGTGCTGAGCTGCCTCTCTGACCAGCTGGCATGGAGTCTTCCCCACCCGCATCACCACTCCAGCTGCCCCACTTAAAAGGGAACTTTGCAAACGAAGGGTGGGTGGGAGTGAGAGCTTTGAGTCTGCCCGTGAGTGGAAGGGGACATGCCCCACTGGAGGATGTGCAGGCACAGGCGTGTGAGGAGGGCAAGGGGGGGAAACGTTTGGAGTACTAGCTAAGAGCCCAGCAGTTAGAAAGCTGACACTGCAGCACTGGGGCCATACAAACATTTAGTGTCCTGTTGGGCCCATCCAGACCCCCGCAGCTAAACACACCCGAGAGCCTTAGCAGAGGGCAGAAGTTGGTGAGCAGCCCAGCCTCCTTGTGTTTCCCCAGCCCCAGGCAACTCAGCCAGACTCTTCACTTGCAGCCCTTTACTGCTCCAGTCCTGGGCCTTGCACACAGCCCTGCCCGGAGCCCTCTAGCCTGACCTGCAGCACAGAGCCACCAGGCCCTGCAAGGGCTGGCTCTGGGGTGAGGGGCCCATGCCAGTGTGTGATTGTGGGCCAGTTCCCTGCCTGGTTCTTTGTGCCCCCTCCCCTGGAGCCAAGGAGTGTAAAATGCTTCTCTGAGCAGGCAGCAATTCACACTTCCACCATGAGTATCTCCAGAGGCTGCCAGCCCATGGGAGCCTTGGGAGTCAAGCACATTGGCAGTGAGGAGAGGGTGCAAACCATGTCAGCTGGCTCACTGCGGCACCTCGAGAACCCAGGGGTCCGCTCTGTGCCAGGGGAGCAGCCATGGTGCTAAGCCACAGAGCACTGATAACAAGAGATGGAGAAATGTTTACAAGCTATAGACCATGCCTGAGCCCTGGCCAACAGCCCCTCCCTGTCCCGCTGGCATGCCTTCATAAGGTTCTGTTTGCCAAGGGGCAGGAGCGCGCCAGGAGAAAAGCAAGAAATCGAGCACAGAGGTCACTGTCGACCACCCCTTGATTAGACACCGCCTTGCCTTTATTACTGAAAACAGGGCCTTTCTCAGAGCACCCTTTGCTAGCTGGAGTTGGAGTCGCCTCTTCACGGTCCTTCAGGGTAACCCTGGGAAGCCAGCAGTCACCCCAGGTACAATCTGGGAAGTGGGGAGGAAAATTAGGGGTTAAACAGTCTCTAAAAGTTGTGAGCTCTAAAGTCAGTTTTCCAGGTGCTGAAGGGTTGCCAACCCTCCCGGAATTAAAAATTAATCTTTAAGGGAAGAGCATGTCATGCAAGGAAACTTCCAGGCATAAGGCCAAACAAAGTTCTGAGCTCCCCTCTCCCGAGGCCTCCTGGTGTATTTCAATCCAGGCTTGCTGCCTCCTGGCTAGTGTACAACTAGGCCCTGGCCAGGGTGGCTGGCCCCTTTCTCAAAAGCAGATCCAGCACCCCTGTGCCAGAGCAGGTGCTCCCAGGTGAGCCAATAGAGAAGGCAGGGCAGCACCTGGGCCTATCAAGGATCAGGGAGCCTTAGCAAGTGAGGCAATTCTAGGGGGAAGGCTGAAGGCAGGAGAGGAGTAGAAGGACTGGTGGTGAACTCTGCAGGCTGGAGAGCCAGGGCTAGAGAGGGCGGAAGGCAGCACGGGACTGGCTGAGCCAGAGCTGAAGTGGGAAGAAATGGGCGAGGGGAGGAAGTAGTTTCTGTGCTGGTAGAGACCAGCTGACGGGTGGGGTAGAACAGAGCTGGGCCGGGCCAGGCCAGACTTGGCCTATTTTCCAACCTGCCTGTGGTGAGAGGTTAATGGACATGGGGCAGTGCTGGATGCGCCCCTGGAGGATGAATGCCCAGTGAGAAGGGCTGGCTCTCGGGCAGGGCAGGAGAGGATTGAAGAGCAGCCCAGGTGTGGTGGAAGCGACCCGAGGGTATGTCTACACTAGCTCATTAATTCAAGCGAGGTAGGCAAATGAGGGCAACCGGGGCTGCACATGAAGCCCGGGATTTAAATCTCTCTCTTACATGAGATCGTCAGTGTTCTTGCAGAAATTCAAGCCGCCAGTGTAGACAGCTGGCAAGTTTTTCTGCAAAACCAGCTGCTTTTGCAGAAAAACTTGCCAGTCTAGACGCAGCCCAGGAGCCTCACGGGGCACTTTAGAACAAGATAAGGGAACTCCTGCCTCTGAGCACATGTGAGTGCATATAGAATAGGCCACTGGGGACAGCTGGCCCCCTAGAACACTCAGGTAAGCTCCCACCTGTGCCAATGTGTATTGCCCTAGGAGCTCAGTGGCCTGTGGGTTCAGGCACGGGTGTTCTAGAGCCATCCGAGGTTACTTCGGCTGAGCCCGAGATGGCTGTGGCACCATAGGTTGGTACCACAGGTTACGTGTGCATGTGTGGAGGGGGTAACGGGTCACCCCCCCCCAGCTCTGCCCTGATGGGTCGTGTGCTTCTCAAAATTTGAATTGCTGAAGCTGGATGTCCTCACTCTCTCTCTCTCCCTGTTTTCCCTCCCCCACTGGGCATGGGTTGCCTCTGAGTGGCCACGTGGGGTGCTGGAAGATCAAGGGGCCTGGCTGTGAAAAGCTGAGAGGCACTTCTTGGTGGTGCATATGGGGGCAGTGCCCAGGAGGAGGCTGCAAATGGGATGGGGCTGCCTGTCAGGAGTGGGGCTTCAGGAAGGATTTACACCAAGAAACACATGGGAAAAGGTGCAGAGTTGCTTGAGGATGTGACAGGGAGTGGAGCTGGCAGGGCGGGAGACACAAAAGGAGAGAAGTCAGGGGCATGCGGGATAAGCTGTTAGCAGGATCAAGGCCTGCAAGGTTAGGGGGCTGTTTGAAGCCAAACTGTTGCCAATACAGAGCACAACAGTGCCCCTCTCGGGCTAGGGGCATTGGCTGTGACCTACAAAGCCCTAGTTTGGGATCTGTCTGCCTGAGAGATGGGAGAGGACTGGTGCCAGGGGTCTCTTGGTGAGACCCAACACATTCTCCATGGTTCCTGCTGCCCCAGATGCTCACCCACTGGGAGCGGTTCTCATGGCTCTAACTGGACTACTTGCCCTAGACTGAGGGCGCCCTCTGCAGGAAGCTCCTGGGACTTCTACCAGCCTCTGCTCCTCCTCATAGATGAATAGGGAGGGTTCTTTCTCCGCCAGGCGCTCTGGAAGGGGCACTGGGCCATCCCCGGGCTCAGTGACTGGCAGGGTCTGACAAGATGGACAGGAACAGTTCACCCTGAGCCTGAGGCCTCACCCAGCCCGCCAGCGGGGGTAGGGTGACCAGCTAGCAAGTGTGAAAAATCCAGACACTTTTTTTGGAGGGAGGCCGAGTACAGTAGCGTAGATAAAACAAAGCCTCTAAGAACCAGATGTCTGGTCACCCTATCCCAGAAGCACAGGGCTGTGCTCAGCAGTGCCGTGCTGTGGCTGGTTGAGGTGCCTCATTGGAAGCTTCAGAAATCTCCACCCAAGCTCTCTTGAGGTGGCTGGGCGGCGGGGCCATAGAGGTGTGGGAGGGTGTGCAGTGTGGGAAGGGATTTCCAGGAGGCATCCCCCTGTAGATGGCCTCTGTGCTAGTCTCCCTGAGGCCTGCTTGCCCATCCAGGGGCAACTGTGCTGTCAGGGTTTGCCACTTTAAGCCTATTGACACACGAGGCTGTGGCACCCTCTTGGCCGGCGGAGGCAGGTGGGAGGAGGGAGTGGTGTCTCAAAGATCACAGTCAAGTATTAATAGCGGGGAGGAGAGCGCACACTGCTGGAGGGCTGCCGGGCACAGCAGCTCGCACCCCCACGCCAGGTAAGCACCAGCGATCGCGGGAGAGTCTCCTCCCGGAGAGGGGGAGAGCTGCAGCCAGCCAGGGAGCAGAGCAGCACCTCACCCAGCAGGGGAATTACTCCAGCCATCTTGGCATAGGACTAGGAACAGCTCTGCCTGGGCCTCAGCTTCACTGTGTCCCCCAAGGGGCTGAGCTGAGTGTGTGCAGAGCCGTCCCTAGGGCTAAGCCCCAGCCATGGGGGCAGGCTGTCCCATTAGCGCTAATGGACGTGGGTCGCCCATTCGCACTTATTCAGGCTATGCCCCGAATCCTGGGGACAGGGCAGCCTGTGAGTCCTCCAGCCTAAAATAGCAGCGCAGCCATTCCCGCTGGAGCTGCTGCCTGGGCCCTGAAACCCGGCGGGGGGAAGGGCTCTCAGAGCCCAGCAGGGCCAGCTGCATTGAGAGCCTAGGGTGGCCACCTGTCCTGAATTTTAAGGGATCTCCTGCATCACTCTGAACAAGACTTGGAAGCGTGTGAGGACTGTGCTGTGTACTAGAGCGCCGTGGGAACGCACACGTGAGGAAAACATACGATGTGCTGAGGGAAAAGGGGTTTCCCTCAGAGCTCCCTGAAAACAGCCCCTTGCCCCCCCCACGTGGTTTCCCCTTATTTCTATTCCCCAAAGGGGCTCACCCTATGGGAGCCCCAGTTTACAGACCTGGCCGCTGAGGCTTGCTGTCGCAGGAGGGTTCTGCAGTGTAGACCTGCCAGCAGGTGCTGAGCACAAGTCCCACAGGGCCGAGGCTGCCCCTGAGTAAGGCTGGCTGAGCCCACTTCCCTGATCAGCCCAGACGCGGCGAGGAGCCAAGGGCTCCGAAGGGAAGTGTCCCCACCATGTCCTGCTGCAGCTGCCTCCCCTGGGATGCTGGTGTGAAAGCAGAGAGCCTGGTGGCTGCATGGGGGGCTCCTGGCTCCACGCACCCAGCGGACAGCTTGCTGGGGGGCTGTCTGAGGGCAGCCACAGCACATTATGCTGCACTCAGGGCTGCACTGTGGCCCACTGGCAGTGGTGGATATCCCGCCACAAGCAGCCCTGCCGCCACCTGGGCAGGGATGTCCCTTAAATAAAGGCTGGGCGCTCGCCCTGCTGCACTGGAAATAGCATCGCTGTCCCCACTCAGGCGCCGCGAGCCCTCCCTCCCCCGCTGGGTTTCATAGCCCAGGATCTGGCCCACACAGGAGCAGCTGCCCTGCTATTGGAGCACATCAGTGTGAGCCCTGCATGCCCCAGGCTGACAGGCCCCTGGGGAGCTGCCAAGGCCGAGCTCTCAGCGGTGGCCGGAGCGCTGGACTCCGAGCAGGGAGTCGAAGGCCTGAGCCTGTTGGCTGCTGCGCAGGATCTTGTGAGGCCTCGGAGCGAAGAGAGGAGCTGGGCAAGGCCTTGCCATTCGCATAGCCACATGGGCTCTGCCTCATTCCACTGGGGCCGGCCTGGGACTAGGCCTGGCCCTGCCCTCTGAGGGTATGTCTACACTACCCTCCTAGTTCGAACTAGGAGGGTAATGTATGCATACCGCACTTGCTAATGAAGCCCGGGATTTGAATTTCCCGGGCTTCATTAGCATAAGCGGGGAGCCGCCATTTTTAAATCCCCGCTGCTTCGAACCCCGTGTAGCGCGGCTACACGGGGCTCGAACTAGGTAGTTCGGACTAGGGTGCCTATTCCGAACTACCGGTACTCCTCGTTTCACGAGGAGTAACGGTAGTTCGGAATAGGACCCTAGTCCGAACTACCTAGTTCGAGCCCCGTGTAGCCGCGCTACACGGGGTTCGAAGCAGCGGGGATTTAAAAATGGCGGCTCCCCGCTTATGCTAATGAAGCCCGGGAAATTCAAATCCCGGGCTTCATTAGCAAGTGCGGTATGCATACATTACCCCGCTAGTTCGAACTAGCGGGGTAGTGTAGACATACCCTGAGTGAACAGCTGCCATCTAGCTGAGGTCCTGGCCTGTGTGAGATGGTGCAGCCGCTTGCACCCTGGGCCAAGAGACATGGTCACTCTCTGGAGCAGGCCCTGCTGCTTGAACGATAGCGCCTCCCATTGCCCTGCAGCCGCAGCTTAGCAATGGCAAGATGAGCCTCCTGTGACCCCGCCAGGGAAACCAGGCTCAGCCTGCTGAAATGGAGGCTCTGGGGTTGCCGCTCTGGCCCCTTTCATCAGCACGGAACGCATGGCAATTAAAAACCCCTGCTAATTCTGACTGGAGAGAGGCTGGGGGTGCACAGGTGTAACCACTGGCAGGCAGAGTCAAACCTGGGCCTGTTGGACCTCAGTGTAGGAGTTTCTACAGCTTGAGCTATAAAGCCAGCTGGCTCGCATTCGTCCTTCTCTCTCGCTGGAGTGGTCTCAGTGCTACTACATGGGACCGTGAACCAAACCCACTAGGTGTGAGGGTTACACAGGCATGTGCACCCAATTGTATATCAGTACAAACAGAGAGGGAGGCATGGGAAGGGTACCGGCACACAGCTGTACAGGTGAGTGGTGGGGGGAGGATACAGGCACGCAGCTGTACAGGTGAGTGGTGGGGGGAGGGTACCGGCACACAGCTGTACAGGTGAGTGGTGGGGAGAGGGTACCGGCACACAGCTGTACAGGTGAGTGGTGGGGGGAGGGTACCGGCACACAGCTGTATGTGTGAATGTTGAGGGAGGGTACAGGCACACAGGAGTATATGAGAGTGTCCAGGGTGGGGGCAGCTGTGCCTGTGTGAAGCTGAGGGCGCAGGGTGTAGGATCACAGCTGTACATGCATGTCTGAGGGACGGGGGAGCCATGGGTATTGGGACACAGTACATATGAGTCTGTCAGAGGGCGGGCGTGGGGGTGCATAGGGACACAGCTGTATACATGTGTCTGAGGGGAGGGGATGGCATGTATGGGGAACCAACCAATGGCTGCCAGTTTAGCCTAGAAAGCCTGTTACGCCTGCTGAGAACAAAAACCCCTCATGTGAAAAGTGCAAAGTCTGCAGGTGCAGGCTGAGCAGGGCTCTGGCCCGTGGCGCCAGGCCGCCTGCAGGAAGCGGAACGGGGCGCCTGTTCCCAGCTACTCAGCGGTGACTGATTGTCTCTGGCATAGACTACAGAGCAGCCGCTGGGCTGGTTGCCCTCGCACTCAGGGTGCAGTGATCCCCAACGGACCGGAAGAGCTGCAATACGTAGTGCACTGATCCGGCCCCCTCCAGCCCCTGGGTCTGCCCCATGCCAGGGGCTGGAAAGGGGACAGGGAGTGTAGGGCCTGCCCCGAAGCCAGGATGCAGCCCACCATCGCCAGGCCCTAGGATGGTACAATCATTTCCAGCTGTGAGGTCATGAGCATTGGGTGGGATGGGACAGGTGTGGCTGGCTGGACTGGAAAACCCCCCGGCTGCTGCCTGGAGCCCTGCAGTGATGTGGAGCTGTGCAGCCCAGGCCCTGCTTTGCAGTGTCCCACGGGCGTGAGATGTGGGGCCTTGGGCCCAGATTCTAGTAGAGCTACAGGAGGGGCAGGGAGCTCTTCCCTTCGCCCTCATCCTGGCGCCTTGTGCTCCCGATCATAAGGTACAGGGGGTGTCAGTTAGAAGAGGCAGGGCCCTGCGCACATCTCCACTGCAGCTGGCCAAGGGCAGCTCCAAGGGAGAAGTTCTGCTCCTGAATGCCCTGCCCCAGTGCCCCCAAAGTGAGTGCACCTGCTGGTGTCCTTCCCAGTCAGCAGGCTCCATGGTGGGTGTGACAACGCAGTCGGGTTCCCTCAAATCCTGCACCCCCGTAGCAGCAAGAACAGATTCCGCCAGCAGTAGAATAAAGGGGTTTATTGCTTCTCCAGGATACAGCACAGCATAGACGTGGTGTGGTTACAGGATTTGGGGCCAGGATAGTGCAGACCCCTTGGGTTAGGGGTCTATCACCCCTAGCCCCCAGCTTATCCTGTTCTCTCCATGCTTCCCCGACAGCCACTGCCCCTTCCCCCCAACCCTGGTGTAGGTCTCCACCTCTTTCCTATTGTCTCCCTCCCTGCCATCAACCTGTTGGACAAGTTGTGGTCCTTGCCTATGTGCCTCAGGCAGCTGTCCTGCTGGGCAGTGCTACAGATACCCGCCAGTAGGGATCACCCCCAGCCCAAACACAGGCATCGCTATGCCACAGTGGGCGGCCCCCAACACTGCTGAGATCCCTGCACCCCACTGAGCCCCGGCTCTCTCCTGCCCCCATGGCTGGGCCTATTCTTGGCTCCTTGGTGAGAGTCTAACTGTGGGTGTGCGCAAGGTCACTCGAACCCGCTGGATCTCTCAGCGGCTTTAGACTCTGGCAATGGGCTGGTGGAGCCAGGAACAGCTCCCCAAGGAGCTCCAGTGACCGAGAGCTGGGCCAGAGGGACTCTAGGTTGAACTGGTTGAACTGGCCTCCAAGCAGTGGTGGCAGGACACGGGCATCCTCCGTGGGGCAGTAGCATTGCCAGCACTCAGCCCATCTTCCCTTCTCAACTCAGCCTGAAGGACGCACCCGGGTGCAGGTGGGGTTGGTGCCATGGTGATGGAGCAGAGCGAGCTGCAGCACCGCCCCTGGGCGTCCCAGGCAGACAGCAAGGTGCTGAGCGAGGCTGAGCTTGAAGAAATTGCACCAAGAACCCGGGCTCCGCAGCCCTCTCTCTGCAGCAGGCTCCGGGACGCAAGGTAGGAGGGGACTTTGTACAGCTCCCCATCACTGGTGCGAAGTGTAGGGCTGGAGAGGGGGAAGTGGTGCAAGAAGGGCAGTGGCGCTGCCCTATGGGTTGCTGATAGAGGTTTTCCAACCCCGTTTTGCCTTTGCCTGGCCAAACTCCCAGTCTCCAAATGCCAGGGCCTGGGGCCAAAATGGCTCTTTTCCGCAGGACAGAGCACTGTGCTTGGGACTGCCCAGTACCAGGCCCCAACGCTGGGGCCAGAGCAGGGGGAAGGGTGTAAAAGCACCGGCCCTTGGGGTGGGATGGACCCACGCCATGCTCGCTCTTTGGCCCTTGCTCTCTGGTGCTGCCAGGCCTGTTACTCCTTGACTCCACAGGCAGCCAAGTGCCAGCCAGGTGGAGAGTGCTGTGTGCCGGCTGTGCTCCCACTTCATGCTGGCCTCGGGGCCAGGAAGGCCAGTGATGCCCTGGGCCAGTACCCTGCACGGGCCTTTGCCACCACAGTACGTCAGCTTGGCAAGGTGCTTCTAAAGCTGCAGTTTGGTTCGCCAGCTCCTACTGAAGGGGCCTGTCAGAGAGGGGTGTTTGGGGAGTCCCAGGGTCCTGCAGGGGGGTGATTGAGATGGACTTGAGCTCATGTCATAGCGCATTCAGCACATTTAGTGAGGGAATAGGAGGACTCTGCCCAGGCATGGATCTCCTTGCTCCAGCCCTCCTGACTCCGTAGGGCCCTAGTGCAGCCTAGAGCCCTCAGACCTAGCTCCCCCACCCCCTCTAGGTGCTCATGTGCTGTTGCCAAGGCCCTTCTGTTCCGGTTCCTACCGATCCTGAGCTGGTTGCCCCGGTACCCGGTCAGAGACTGGCTCTTCGGTGATATCATCTCGGGGTTCAGTGTGGGCATCATGCACCTCCCTCAGGGTAAGTACCCACACCTCTGCTATGGGAATGCCTGCAAACCTGTTCCTCTGGGACACAGCCAGTCATCCCCCATCCCTGTCACCTTGGGCCAAAGGCTGTAACCTGCTGTGCATGCTGAGTTGGCTATACATTTAGGCTACAGCTACACTGTAGCCTTCTTCTGGAAAAGCTTATGCAAATGAAGTGTGGCATGGAATATTGCCTTGCTTCATCTGCATAATTAATTAGCAGCTGCTTTTGCGCAGAAGGCTTTTGCGGAAGAAGAAGCTGTGTAAACGGCTCCTTTTTGCGCAAAAACCCCTCTTGCGCAAGAGCCGTTCTTCCTGAAAACATGAGGAAGAATGGCTCTTGCACAAGAGGGGGTTTTTGCGCAAAAAGGAGCCATCTACACAGCTCCTTTTTGTGCAAAAGCCTCTTGCACAAAAGCAGCTGCTAATTAATTATGCAAATGAAGCGCGGTGATATTCCACGTTATGCTTCTTTTGCATAAGCTTTTCTGGAAGAAGTCTACAGTGCAACCGTAGCCTTAGGGATGGGTGTGTGTGGGCAGGCAGACAGCTGGGAGTGTGTGTGTGCTTGTGTGCAGGGGAGGGTGGAGAGTGGGGCGGGTTTGGTGTTCAGATGTGTGGGGAAGATCAGGAAGCTGGGTAGCTGTATATGGAAATGGAGAGCAGAGAATTGTGGGTGTATGGAAATGAGGGGAGGGCAGGGAGCTGGGTGGGGTGGTCTGGGAATGGGGGGGCTTCCTGTAACTCTTTTGCCTTTGCTGCTGTTTCTAGGTTTGGCTTATGCGCTTCTGGCAGGGGTACCTCCCGTGACTGGCCTCTATTCATCCTTCTATCCTGTCTTCCTGTACTTCCTGTTTGGAACATCTAGGCACATCTCCGTGGGTGAGCAGGCAGTTGGGTGACTGGGGTGAGCCAGATTTGCCCAGGATAGGGGGCCTGTGGGTGAACAGGGGGTGCTCAGAGCAGGGGGCTGTTAGGACCTTGCACTCCTGCACCACCAAGGAAAGAGAAACATCTAGAGCCAGGAGCGTGGAGGATGAAAAGCAGGAACTGTAATATAACAGGGTGGGGGTACCACTGAGAGGTCAAATCAGGGTGAATTCCCATTAATTTGTGGGTGGTAGGGAGCAGCCTTCAGGTGCTTTACACCCACACAATTCCCAACATGAAATTAGATGCAGGGTCAGACAGAATTTCTTTGGGGAAACTCACTCCGCTAAAAATAGCAAACAAAACCATTGCCACTGTCTCTGCCTCCACATTAGAGAGTGCTGCAGCTTCAGGACAGCTGGTGGCAAAATCTGCTAGCACGTGGATGTATTTCTTCCCATTTTTGGGAGGCTTTGGGAATGACCCCACAGTTTCCACAGGCTCTCTAGCAAAGGCCTCCCCAATGATAGGCAGAGGCTGCAGGGGTGGGCCCCCTTAACCCTTTTCACTTCTGGCACAGCTCCCAGCTCCTGCACTACTCTCTCACTGGCCTGAACATGTTGACTCAGCAGAAATTTTATGCAGCCTGTCACAGGCTTTGCTTACACTCAGATACCCTGTGAACAGGCCACCACGAGCCAGCTTCAACAACTCACTGCAGTAACCCTCAGGTACCACAAGCTGCTTACAAACTGCTGCCTGAGGATGCTTCCTCCTCCCAGAAAGCTCCCTTTATGTCAGCCCATCCTGCATGAAACAGCAGAGCAGAGCCAATAGGTATCACTTCAAATGCAAACATCATACCTGCCTATGAATCGTATACACAAACTCAGCAAAGCGTAAGCTCCCAACAGACACCTTGCTTGGCCCACTTTGTAAAATTTGGGGCAAACACAGCACAGTGGCTGCAACAGTGTTTTGCATGTTCATCTCAAAAATCCAGTAACATCACAGGCACCACCCCCCATCCCATGCACACGGCTCAGACTCGGGCCCACCTGCTTTCCGGTGTCATGGGACTGGCCAGATTCTCCCCACACCCAGGGTTGGAGGTGCATGTGCCCAGGCTCTCTCGGCGCACACCAACAACACTCAGCTGTTGCTGACCGGCAGCCATGCGCCCCTGTGGGGGATTCTTGCACGTCCCTAGCCGAGCACTCAGAGTGACCCCGGGAGGCAGATACAGACATGAGCAGCTGGGTAGCTGTGCTGGCTGCAGCAGGGAGCCCCAAATGGGTGATAAGCAGAAGCACTCTGGGTCTGACCCTGCTCGCAAGAGGATACAGAGTGGGCAGGTCTCCGCTACAAATCATCTGCCAGTGCACAGGCTTGAACTGGCAGCTCCCATGACCTCACCCCGTGTCCCTCCCTGCAGGCCCCTTTGCTGTCATCTCCATCATGATCGGCAGCGTGACAGCCTCGCTGATGCCCAACAGCAACTTCCTGGATCCAGTCAATGGCACGAATGAGACAGTCCTCAACGAGACGAGGAGAGACAGCGCCAGGGTGGAACTGGTGGCTACACTCACCATCCTGGTGGGCATCTTCCAGGTGGGCAGGGTGCTCTGGGCCAGGCTGGGGATTGGGCCAGGATCCTGGCTGGGTTGTTTCCAGAGGCTGGTGGGTGGGAAGAGATCATGTTCACTGGGCTGGGGGTTAACGCACCCTGGGACGCTGACAGATGCCAGGCTGAAAGGGCTGGGCCATCCAACCCTCCGTCCAGGCCTGACGTCCCTGAAACACACAGTGAATCTGAGGGGGGTGGCAGCTCTTTCCCCTGTGCAGCTGGGCTCACACTCCCTGCTCTGTCTTCCTCCTATAGGCTCAGCTGCTCCCATCCCTCTCCCCCTCGCCCCCACCCCCTCGCACGTATTCCCCCAGCACCAAAATCAGCCCTGCTGCACATCCTGTCTCCCAGTGACTGGGCCCTGACTTCATGAGGGTTCATCCTGACACCAGTCCAGAGGCTGGGCTCACTGCAAGCCCCTGGTAATGTTTGTGAGCCCTTCCCAGAGCAAGACTGGGGCCGCTGGCCCTCCCTGAGGCTGACCCGCGCTTTGCTTGTGGCTAGGCCAGTCAGCACAGGGTGTGAAATGAGATCTCCGCTCTCCATTCTTCTACGGTGCACTCAGTGCCTACAGCCAGGGAACTGGGGAGCCCGGGTTCTGCCCAACACAACTGACCTCTGCATTGTCCCCCACCCTTCCCAAAGGGTGCTACCCCAAACAGCCACCTGGACAAGTGCTAGAGATGTCTCTGTGCCACCCTCCCCTCCTTGTGCTGCATAGCCTGCCTGGGGCACACACCACAGTCCTTCAGCTGGGCTGCCCTGGGTTGGTCTGTCCAGGTTGTGCTCCACTGAGCTCACAGGGCAAGCGAAGAGGTGCTGGGCGAAAATGCAAGTGTTTTATTTGTTCCTCAAGAAAACTGAGAGGGAGGCAGCCTTGTAGTTGTCGTTCTGTCCCCCCAGTCTTGTAGCTCTGCTCACGGTGACCTTTATCTTTAGCTACGCTCCACCATCCCCAGACAACATTGGGGGAGAAACCCACGAGAGGTTACCAACCATCACTCTCCCTGCTGGTCTCTTTCCAGATAGCTCTGGGGCTGCTGCAGTTTGGATTTGTGGTCACCTATCTCTCTGATCCCTTGGTGCGGGGATACACCACAGCGGCTGCCATCCAGGTGCTGGCCTCCCAGCTGAAGTACGTCTTTGGGGTGGAGGTGGCTGAGCAGTCAGGGCCACTATCCATGTTCACTGTAAGTAGAGGCCAGCTAGGGCAGGTGGAAGTGAGGGGGACTTAGCCCTGATCCTACAGCTCCCATTAGAAAGCGCTGTCAGACAAGCACATCCAATAGTGCTGCGCACAGTTTGGGGAACCCCTGGGAATCCCCAGTAACAAATATACTGCTGACTGCAGGCATTCTTAGGGCCCCTCACTCAGTTTTACCCTTGTTGACTTTTATGGGAATTTGTCTGAATCAGGAGCTTGGGTGTGCTCAGTTTGTTCTATGCAGAAAACAAAGGAACATCTGATAGGGACAAAATTCTGTATTTACTCTCATCTGTGACCCAACCCACATGCCATGTGACATGGAAAGGGACCGCATTCAGCTCCTTAGCTGCTGTCAATGGTGATAGCTGCATGGGCTTCAGTGGGGTCCATTGACTTCAGTGGAACTATGGCCATGAACTGGGGATGTTAACTATCGATTCATTAACTAATCGAATAGTCGATGGGATTTCCATTGACTATTCAATCAGTCAATAAGGACTAGCGCACATTCCACTTTGAAATGAACAAGAGCTCCAGCGGGGGCTCTTGTACATTTCAAAGATTGACACACTGCGTGCAGCCTGGGGTCAGCAGGGGAGCCCCTGCTGGGGTTCTTGTACATTTCAAAGATTGACACATTGCGTGCAGCCTGGGATCATCAGGGGAGCCCCTGCTGGGGTTCTTGTACATTTCAAAGATTGACACACTGCGTGCAGCCTGGGATCAGCAGGGGAGCCCCTGCTGGGGCTCTTGTACATTTCAAAGATTGACACACTGCGTGCAGCCTGGGGTCAGCAGGGGAGCCCCTGCTGGGGTTCTTGTACATTTTGAAGAGGAAGCGCCACAGCTATGCCCCACGGAGCTGGGGGGGAACTTGCTTTTAATAAAGCTTCCCCCAGGACCCCCTCCTTTTACCCACTCCTTTTACCCCCCCCCCCCCCGCCTTGCTGCCTCTTTGTGATAGAGGCAGCAAGAGGGGTGAAGTGACTAGTCGTCTAATGTGTTGACTAGCCGATAAGCTAGTCGATTAGTCGCTTACCTCCCTACCATGAACACCAGCAGGGGACCTGCCCTGCAGGATTTTTAATGTTTTCTGTTAAATACTCTTATCCATGGCAGAATCCAGTCCAACTGCTTTCCCGGGGGAGCAGCGTTTGGTAATGAGGGCTGTGGTGGGGTCAGACCAGGCTGGGATTTCCCAGCGGAGCAGCGTTTGCTAGTGGGGGCTATGCTGGGTCAGACCAGGGCTCATGGGGACTGTATGTGTGGGGATGGGTCTGGGATTCCCTGGAAGGAGCACTCCCTGAGTGTTCACTGGGGTCAAGCCGTGAGGGGTTTTCTTGGGCTGCTTTTCTTTGGGACATGGGCAGTGTGGCACCCTATGGACAGGCATGCAATCTGCATCAGTATTATCTCCTGTATTGCGCTAGTGCTTGGCCACCCCAGGCTCCACCAGCCCATCTGTTCAAGCTGCCAAACATACGTGGAGAGGACAGGATTCCTGCCCCAGCAATAGCTCAGCCGGTGCCCAGACATGCATGTGGGCACATGCTGATGCTCTCTGGTTCCAGGGGATGTATCTAGTGCATGGATCCTCCACTCCAGGCCTCTGCCTCCTGAACAGATCCGGAGCCATGGTCTCCTCTCCCCCTCTCCCTGTAGGCCTTCACTGAGATCTGCAGCAAGCTGCCCCAGACCAACGTGGGCACCCTGGTCACAAGCCTGATTGCCATGGCCACCATCGTGGCTGTCAAGATGCTCAGTGCCAAGCTCTCCTCCAAGCTCCCCATGCCCATCCCCATTGAACTCATCACGGTAAGGAGGGGGTGTCATGGACAGCACAGCCCCTGGAGCACTCAGCCCCGTGGGGTGTCCACACGTGGGAGGCGCCACAAAGCAGGGGCTCAGCCATTTGCTAGATGCCTGCACAGGTTGTTGTTTAATGCCTGTCCCTTCCTCCCTCGTGTTAGTGCTTCGTCTCCTCCGGTGTGGCTGGGAAGTTTTGACACTCGGGTAGGTCAGGCAGCGGGGCCCGAAGATGGTCAGCTTTTGGCCTTGTCTCATCTCTGGTGTTCCAGAGGCAAGCCTCAGTTTTCCTAGAATGCATTCCCCAGCGGGTGTGTGCTGGGGCTGGCCAGGGAGGGAGCTCTCTCTAGCTGAGACTTCCCTGGGATTGTCCAAGGCAGGGGTTCTCAAACTGGGGGTCATGGCCCCTCAGGGGGTTGCAAGGTGGTCACATGGGGGTTGCATGCTGCCAGCTCTGTGGTACTGACAGTCCTGAGCCCCCATTAAATTATATTAATCCCCCCTCCATTTCCAGTGTGTAAAGGGAGGCCACACCTAGGCTATGTCTACACTGCAGCCTTTTACAGGCAGAGAGTATGCTAATGAAGCACTCATTAGCATTTGTCATGCTGTCATTAGCATATTCTCCGCCAATGCTTTTTGCGCAAGAGGTTTTTGCGCAAAAATAAGCAGTGTAGACGGTTCCGTTTTGCACAAAAAACTCCTGCTCAAAATCCTTATGCCTCAAAAAAGGTGTTCAGGATCTTGCACAAAAGGGTTTTTTTGTGCAAAACGGACCCATCTACATGGCTTGTTTTTGCGCAAAAACCTCTTGCGCAAAAAGCATCAGCACAAAATATGGAAATGACAGCGTGACAAATGCTAATGAGCACTTCATTAGCATACTCTCTGCTGGCAAAAGGCCGCAGTGTAGACGTAGCCCCAGAGCCTTGCCGTGTGGACCAGTACAAACAGTTTGAAAGCCTGTGGTGGAAGGAGAGCAGTTTTTGCTGGCAGATTTGTGGCTTCACCGTGTTTTGGTGTCTCAGCCAGCAATTCCTCTGGCTCTGGGGGTGACAACTGCATTCAGAGCCCAGAGGGGCAGCCCTGTGGCTTTCCATCTGCAGGTTCCCGGGTTAAATCTAGCCCAGGCTAGCAGTGTTTGCTGGCGGTGTGTAATGAGTTCAGTTCCTACTAGAGAGCCTTCTCCTCTGCAGCACAAAACCTCAACCAGACTTGAGAGGCCCCTGCTTGTCTCTGGGTGCAATGGGTCGTGGAGATCGAGCTGCCCAGGGGGCGGCAGGTGCTGGCAGGGCCCCTCTGCTCTCTGTCTCTGTCCCATCCCCTCCTTAAACTCTTTACCTGGTCAGGTTTGTGGCAAGCTGTTCCTGGTCCAGTCTGGGGGTTTTGTGGCCTGTTGAATCTTGGCCCTGGGGCCCTTCCCTTGGTTGAGGGAGGCACTTAGTTATGGCGTTTCCAGCTAGGCTGGGTCCTTTCATTGACCCCTCTGAGGAGGGCCCTGAGCAGACCTGCAGGCCTCTGCCCTTGTCTAGCAGGCTTGTGGGGGGGAGGGAGGGGAGCTGTGTGGCAGGGATATTCTTTGCTTCGCACTGTCCCTTCTTTTCAGATCATCGTTTCCACGGGGATCTCCTATGGAGCCGGCCTGAAGGCCAAGTTTGGGATTGCTGTTGTGGGCGACATCCCCAGTGGGTGAGTGAAAGCACCGCCCGGGCTCAGTAGCCGGCATTTTATTATGGGCAGGGAATGGCACAGCTTTTCGGCTGCAGCCTCCACGGGATTGGGGATTGTGGGGTGGGGCGGTGCCAGGAGGCTGGGCTGTCGTCCCTGAGGGCAACGTCCTTTCCAGCAAGGTTTCCCTTCTCTTGGCTGCAGGATGAAACCACCAGTGGCTCCCAACCCCAGCTACTTTGGGCAGATGGTGGGCAATGCCTTTGCCATTGCCGTGGTCAGCTATGCCATCTGCATCTCCCTGGGCAAGATCTTTGCCCTGAAACACGGCTACAAGGTGAACAGTAACCAGGTGAGGAACAGTGTTCTCTCCCATTTTTTCCATCCATGCATGGAATAAATTTTGTTATGTGCACTGAGGCATGTACAGACGTGCACCACCAATAGAAACACATGCTGCTGGCTTCAGTCGGGCAGTATTTGAATCTCTCCTTGGTGGCCACCCCAACACTCAGCTTAAAGGAAACATTGGTGAGGACCCTAATACGCTCTGGATGCTACCCTCCAGCTTCTTTTCCCCTTTTTTTATTCTTGTTTTTGTCATCAGCACCTGTATTCCCCAGGAATCTGAGTCTAGGCAGTGCCTGCCCCTCTCTTCAGGGGCTCTGTTCTGCTCTGCCCAAGCAAAGGCTGGCTCCTCCATGCAGTTCCTGACCCCTTGTCCTGCTTTGCCCCTTGCAGGAGCTGATAGCCATGGGGATTTGTAATTTCATGGGCGGCTTTTTCCAGTGTTTCAGCATCAGTGGCTCCATGTCCCGGACCCTGGTGCAGGAGAGCACTGGAGGGAACAGTCAGGTGAGTCTGTGCAGCTGGTGTTCCTATTCATTTCAGCCCTGAGAAGTATTCCAGCATGAGGCAAGGAACCTTCCCTATTATCTCTGGTCTGACTGGGAAAACCCCAGGAAGGGGCTCTGGAGAGCCAGGGATGGTGTTAACCTATGGTGACTGGGCAAAACTTCCCCATTGTTCATGGGCTGGATCATCTGCCAGACCATGCAAGTAGTTAAAGGGCTGTTTCTGATGCTTCACTGGGAAGAGAGCTGAGGGCAATGGGGCAGTTCTCGTAAATAACTCCCACCCGCAGAGCAGGGGCTGCCCGTCACAAGCTCTGGCACTTGCAGAGCAGATGGGAACTTTAGAAAGGGCCTAAGGCAACGTGCTGGATCACGGGGCAAAAAGCCTTCCTGCATGAGCTCGTCTGCACCCCCTTTCCACCCTGCATGCTCTCGCCGTGGCTCTGAATATCAGACACTATGTTCAGGCGGTGTCGGCATGGGAGCTGGAAATGTCTGTGCATGTCAGTCTCTTCTGTGGCTGATCTGTCCTCTCTCTCCTCCAGGTGGCCGGGGTCGTTGCCTCAATTCTCATCTTAGTGACCATTTTGAAGATTGGGCAGCTCTTCCAAGCCCTGCCCAAAGTATGTATTGTCTTACCCGGCTGCCTGCCTCTTCACCCCACTGTACGGTTACACTGAGTCTCTTTCCCACGGCAGCTACTGGCTGGCATCGCTTAGAGCAGTGGTTCCCAACCTTCTTTACACTGCTGCCCGGCAAACCCGTTCACAAATTTTGGGCGGACCGGTAACATTTTATTTGCATATTCATTTTGCAAATTATGAATATGTAAATGTACAAATAAAATGTTACCAGCTCAGCAAAAACACTGGTCCCCTGAGCTGCTGCAAACAGCTGACTTCAGCTCTGCCAGCTCCCCACCCCTTAGAACCCACCACCACCAGACCCCCTAGTGCCAGCCTCCTGTTCTAGAGCCCCACTGCCATAGGGGGCCATGTCACAGGGCCATGCAGTCCTGGCCCCAGCCACCAGAGGAGCTGCCATGGCCATGCGGCTCTGACCCTGGCCACCGGAAGAGCAGCCACTGCAAAGATGTGGCTCCGGCTTCCGGAAGAGCAGCTGCTATGGCTATGTGGCTCTGGCCCCGGCCACTAGAGAAGGAGCTGCCACAGCCACACGGCTTTGGCCCCAGCCACCAGAGCAGCCACGGGCCTCCCACCACATGGCTCCAGCTCTGGCTTGGTACGGGGCCACTGCCACCCGCAATGCAGCCTGCACCTCGAGCCCTGGGGAAAGGCTGAAGCTAGGGCCAGGGCCACGTGGTGGCTGCCCTGCTGCTCCTGGGGGAGGGCAGCTGACCCCCTGGGAGCAGATGAGCAGCCTCTGCGTGGCTCTGTTGAGGAGGTGGGCAGGCCTCAGAGGGAACACTGGCTGGTGGTGTACCACAGCCCACAGAGCCACCGTCGACCCAGCAGCCAGAGGTTCGTGGACCAGTGGTTGGAACCGTTGACTTAGAGAAGGACAAAGTCCTGTAGAAATATAGGCACCAGTGAATTGCCACAACAGGTCAGATCATTGGTGCATCTATTACAGCATCCCACCCCCAGCGCTGCCCAGCACCTCACAGGATGACAGATAAGCCCTCATAACCCTGGGTGATGCAATGGCAGAGAGGGAAATGCTCCCATCCTGATGCCTCCAGGAGTCAGCCAGCACCCGCTGCATGGGGCTGGTGTCACCTTGGTATCTCCCCAGCTCTTGTAATGACAGGTGGAGTTAATGACCATCACTCCGTTCCTGCCTTTATAAAGCCAGCTGACCCAATGGTCTCTGCCAAAGGGAGTGCCCCAGATCTCACCTTCCACTGGCAGGTCAGTGTTGCCTTAGCAGCATTTCCCTCCCTGCCCTTCCTGGCTGTGGCTGAATCACTCCTGACCTGGGGGTCAAAGCCTGAGCTTCCTGTGTTTGCTCTGCCCCTCCGGTCAGTTCCCAGCAGCAGGACAGGGCCATGCTGGGGAAGGGCTGCCCTCTTCTGTCCAGGCAGGAATCCTAGTGGTGGGGAGCTGGGATGGCCCTGCAGTGCCCGTCCAGCTTTGGGCATTTCTCTTCCAGACCATTTTAGCTGCCATCGTCATTGTGAACCTGATGGGCATGTTCAGGCAGTTCACAGACATCTGCACACTGTGGCAGTCCAACCGCATCGATCTGGTAAGGAACAAACAGGCCTCCATGGGGCCTGGTTCCCCTGACACAAGCCGCAGAGAGCTCTGCCTTTGGAGGGCACCGAAACGGCAGATCTCAGTGCTGCTCTGGTCTGGGTCGGAGGCTGAACTGGCTCCTGGCAGCCCCTGACTAAGGAAGGTGGCAGCTCCTCCAGGACACTTCTTCCCAGGCTTGAACCCACGAGAACAGAATTTGGGCCATAAAAATGTGTTAGAACTGGGACTCTGGCTCTGAACCCCAAACCACCAGGACCCCACAGCGCAGGCATATTGCTGCAATGGGCCTGAACTGGAACCCAGGCTGTCTGAATCTGGGTCTGACCTCCATGGCTCAAACCCATCTCTTCCCTCACCTTGCTGCATCCCTGGAGGCTAAGGATGTTAAGGACTTGTCGACTAGTAGAGTATCTGATAAGCAAATGCTTATCAGATAGTCCAATCAACTAGTCGATTCCTCTCCCTCCCCTCCCCCCCCGCTGTCTCTATCAGGGTATGTCTACACTACCCCGATAGTTCGAACTAGCGGGGGTAATGTAGTCATCCGCAGTTGCAAATGAAGCCCGGGATTTGAATTTCCCGGGCTTCATTTGTATGAAGCCGGCTGGCGCCATTTTTAAATGCGGGCTAGTTCGAACCCCGTGCCGCGCGGCTAGATGCGGCATGGACTAGCTAGTTCGGATTAGAAGCCTAATCCGAACTAGCTAGTCCGTGCCGCGTCTAGCCGCGCAGCACGGGGTTCGAACTAGCCGGCATTTAAAAATGGCGCCGGCTGGCTTCATGCAAATGAAGCCCGGGAAATTCAAATCCCGGGCTTCATTTGCAACTGCGGATGACTACATTACCCCCGCTAGTTCGAACTATCGGGGTAGTGTAGACATACCCTCAGATAGAGGCAGCAAAGGGGAGGAAAAGGGGGTTCTTCAAAGTGGCAGCACCACATGCGGCACTGCTGCTATGAAACGCCATGGCAGCATTTCAAAGGGGCAGTGCTGCACAGCTCATCCTGGGGTCTGTGTGGCACTGCCCCTTTGAAACGCCGCCGAATTCCAAAGCAGCAGTGCCACGTGGAACCTGGGGTCAGCTGGGGACTCCCTAGCTGGTCCTGGGCTCCCTGCGGCATTTCAAAGTGGCAGTGCAGCATGGAGCCCAGGGCCAGCGGGGGACTCTGAGTCCCCTGCTGACCCTAGGCTCCATTCAGGTGCTTCTGCTTGAAATGCACAAGAGTCCCCGCTGGGGACTCTTGTACATTTCAAAGCTGGCACCTGCATACAGCCCAGGCCAGCGGGAAGTCCTGCTGACTCCAGGCTCCATGCAGGTGCTTCCACTTTGAAATGCTCAAGAGCCCCCGGGTTCTTGTGCATTTGAAAGCAGAAGTGCCCTCCTGGAGCCCAGAGTCAGCGGGACTTCCCACTGGCCCCAGGCTGCAGGCAGAGTTTGGCATTCCTCCTTTGAAATGTACAAGAGCCTGCAGAGTACAGACTGGCTATTGCATGTGCCTGTAGAGTCTCTGTGCAGCTGAGATCCGATTCCTTACTGGAGGCTTCACAGTGAGGAATCGGATCCCAGCTGCACAGAGACTCTACAGGCACATGCAATAGCCAGTCTGCACTCTGCGGGTATGTCTAGACTGCATCTCTCCGTCCGCAGAGAGATGCAGATTAGGCAGGTCGACATTGCAAATGAAGCGGGGATTTAAATATCCTACACTTAATTTGCATTAAAATGGCTGCTGTTTTTGCCAACTCAGCACTTTGTCGGCAAAAAGCAGCAGTCTAGAGGGGGATCTATCGAGAGAGAAAGCCTTTTTCAACAGATCCCTTATGCCTCCTGCAAGGAGGTTTACAGGATCTGTCGAAAAAGCCTTTCTTTCTCGACAGATCCCCCTCTAGGCTGCCGCTTTTTGCCAACAAAGTGCTGAGTCGGCAAAAATGGTGCCATTTTTATGCAAATTAAGCATGGGATATTTAAATCCCTACTTCATTTGCAATGTCGACCTGCCTAATCTGCATCCCTCTGTGGACAGAGGGATGCAGTCTAGACATACCCTGCATGAGCTTATCCGTTGGAGAGAGCACACACATCAGCCTGGACACTGGTGTTCCCTCCTGAACCCATTTCATGGAGCATCCTGGGATCTCTAACTTCCACCCGGGATTCCCTCTACAGACAGACAGGCAAAGCCTTGTTTTAACATCTCCTCTGAAGACCCCACAGTACGGCTCTCCCTGGGACTGCCTGGCAGCATCAGCATTGGCAGTGACAGCCAATGCTCTGGCCAACGTCACACCAAAGCGGCCAGTGTCTACCACAAACCTGCTCCTTCTTCCGCAGCCCTCACTTTACCTTTGTCTGCTACAGCTCATCTGGCTCGTGACCTTTGTGGCCACCCTCCTGCTGAACCTAGACATGGGGCTGGGGGTCTCTGTGGCGTTTGCCTTGCTCACAGTCATCTTCCGGACCCAGCTGTGAGTAGCACTGTCCCAATATACCATGCACCTCCCTTCATGCTCCAGTACGACCAGTAGCACCCTGCCCTGTCGGTATACTTTTCACTCCCTGGGGGGCTGCTACTGGGCACATATGAGCCACTGATGACATCCGCACAGGATGAGAAGCTCATTTGCTGAAAAGCAGCTATTAATTCTGTACCCGTACCCACCTTCACCACCCATGGATGAAACAGAGCCATACCCAGTGGAGGCTAATAGACACATAAGGCCTTAGCCCAGTTCAGCACTGTGTCCTCTCTCAGCATGGGTCTGTCAGTGTTATATCACCACCAGGTCACTGGCTCATCTCCTAGGGCAATATTTTGAGTATAAGGCACAATATCACTCCCTGCGGGACAGACAGTGCCTTTGCTAACCCTGCTCTCTTTCTGTGTCTCCCTTTAGGGCCCACTACTCCATTCTGGGGCACGTTTCCAACACAGGCATCTACAGAGATGTGGCGGAATATAACACGGTATGAGCAGGTGGTGAGATAATTGAGAGAGTGGCCAGAAGGGACCCTTGGAGGAAGATGGACCAACTCCTTTGCTGCTCGGTGTATTACGCAAACCAGGCCACTGGGGCCAAAGTTGCCCTGGGCAACCAGGGGAGCTGAGATGTGGAACATCCAGGAGTAAAAGGGTTAAAGTCCTTGTCAAGCATCATCCTGTCCAGAAGGAGCGAGGGATTCCCTGTCTCTGGGATACCTCTGAGTATTGGCCTTCAGGGACTGGCTGTCACCTTCCCTTCCTGCTGTGGTAGAGCTCCTCATTTCCAGAGCACTGCGAGTGTGCCTGGCACCTGGTCCTCCTCCAGTTCAGCTGAAGGCATTGCCAGGATGTTTCCCTGCAAGAGCCTCTGAGGTTCTTGGACCTGCCCCTTTCCTCCCTGAGGTGGAGCAGCAGGAGAATGGAGAGGGGCTCAGGAGGGAGCCCAAAAATGTGGGGGGGGAAGTGACTGTGCTTTCCTGGGATGTCCCGAGTTCTTCCTGTTAATAGTGTCCCCAGGACAATCCTCACCCCTTTGAGGCAGCATCCTTGCCACAACTTCCTCCCTGTCTTTGTTTCCAGGCTGAGGAAATTCCAGGTGTGAAGATTTTCCGTTCTTCTGCCACTGTCTATTTTGCCAACGCTGAGCTCTATTCTGAGGCCCTGAAGGAGAAGGTGAGGCCAAGAATTCACCTCAAGCCTGGGGGTGCTATTCGCTGGTCTAGCTGAGAGGGCAGCACAGTTCCACAGTCCTGAATCTTGGTTGTGCATAGGTTCTCCCTTCCCCTGTATGTAATGAATCCAGCAAGGGGCTAATGTAGCCCCTGTCCTCATAGTGTCGGAGCACCTCCCACACCAGCAATGTTCCCCTCACAGCACCCAGGGAGCTTGTAGCAAAGCCAGGAACTGAGCCTCAATTTCCTGAGTCCTTGTTTTCTGCATTAACTGCAAGCCAATCCTTCTTATCCTGCTCCTGAGCTCTGCTCCTACCATTAACTAATGCTCCAAGGTCTCCTCTTACCAGAAATCAAGGAGGGAGAACTCTATTCTGTGCAGGAACAGCTGCAGGGACTCCCTGCACCATGGCCTGGGAAGTAGATTGGGAGACAGCAGGTCACTAGAATATCAGTGGCTTCCATATGCCAGGGAGCTGTATCTTTTGCAGAGCGGCATTAATGTTGATTACCTCATTGGGAAGAAGAAGAAAGCCCTCAAGAAACAGAAGCAGCAGCAGGAGAAGAAGAAGAGGGAAGAGGCAAAGAAGAAGGTTCATCTCTGGGCTTCTGGGCTTCTCTCCAGGCTGTGTCTCTCTCCTTCCCTTCATCTCCTCTTTCTCTCTTCTGAACTCTTTATTCCTTCCTGCCCCCACTTCTCCCTCTTTCCTTAACCCCTCTCTAAAGGCTACATCTAGACTGCAGGCTTCTTTTGGAAGAAGCTTTTCCGGAAGAGATATTTGGAAAAATCTTCTTCCGGAAGAGAGCGTCCACACTGCCAAAGTGCATCGAAAAAGCGATCTGCTTTTTCGAAAGATAGCGTCCCCACTGAATGGACACTACCTCACATGTAAGCTGTGATCACTATGGACGGAGTGGCTGCCGGGGAACCTGTGCTTTTTCCTCTTTCCTCTTCTTTCAAAAGAACTCCCTCTTCCCCATCCACACATGCCTTTTTCTGAAAGAGCTCTTTCGGGAAAAGGCTTCTTCCTCGTAGAAAGAGGTTTGTTTACCAATGTTGGAAAAACCCCTCTGTTCTTTTGGGTTTTTTTCTTTCTTTTTTTTTTTTCACCGAAAGAACGCGATTGCAGTGTGGACATAAGTGAAGGGTTTTTTTTGAAAAATGGCCATTTTTCAAAATAAACTCTGTAGTGTAGACATAGCCTCTCTAGACAGAGCTTACAATCAAAGATGGACCCACATTGGAAATGGCATTTTCCCTATGGGGGAACCCCAGGGCAGGCCTTGGCCCCTTGTGAACATTCCTGAGCCTGACAAGCATTTGTGTTCTGACTAGAGCCACCAGGCATGGAAAAGAAATCCCGGGGAACCACCTGACTCTGGAGTTGTGTCCGAGGTTGGGGAGGAGGCTGCTGGTGTTAATTATTAAGGAGTGAGGGATTTGTTAGCATTTGGTGTGTGGTTGGATAGTAAAATCAAGTGCTTGGGAATTATACAGTAATGAGCCTAAATTCAGTGCCAGGACAAATAGTTAAAGAGGGATTTATATGCCCCCTACCTGGACATGATATGATGGGGACAGACCAGCATACCATCCACAGAGAAAACTATGCCTCTCTAATTTACTAGAATCCTTTGAGAGTGTCAAGTAAAGAGGAAATAAAGGAGACTCAGCTGACAAAATTAATTTGAACTGTCAAAAAGCAAATTTTCTCACAAGAGACTGTTAGGGCATGTTTACACAGCAAGTCAAAATTCAAATTAAGATACGTAGCTGAAGTTGAAATAGCTTAATTCATCTTTTGGTGTTGTCTACACAGGAGGAAATCGAAGGAAGAACACTTTTCCTTCAACTTCCCTTACTCCTCATGAAATGAGGGTTACAGGAGTCAGAGTAAGAAGTCCTCCAGCTCGACATTACGGCTTGCTGAGTAGACACTCACTTGATTTCAAAATACAGGCAGTCCCTGGGTTACGTACAAGATAGGGACTGTAGGTTTCTTCTTAAGTTGAATCTGTATGTAAGTCGGAACTGGCCTCCAGATTCAGCCGCTGCTGAAACTGATCAGTTTCAACAGCGGCTGAATCTGGACGCCAGTTCTGACTTACATACAGATTCAACTTAAGAACCCCAGGCATCCCCAAGTCAGCTGCTGCTGAAACTGATCAGCGGCTGATTCCAGGAAGATTCCTGATCAGCGGCTGAATCAGGACTCCTGGGGCAGAGCAGCTGGGGTGCTGCCGGGTTGGTCCAGTAGCGCCAAGGAGCGGTGCTGCGGGACCAACCGGCAGCGCCCCACCTGCTCTACCACAGGCCTGGGGCTTTGCTCCACGTCTCCCTGGTCTGCTGGGCGAGGGGGGGGCACTAGCTGCGCCCCCCCCCAGCAGACCAGGGACACGGGGAGCAAAGCCGCAGCGGCGGCGGAGTCCCGCGCCTCCCCGGCTTTGCCAGAGCAAAGCCTCAGAGGCACGGGACCCCTCGCCTCCCTGGCATTGCTCCAGGTGTCCCTGGTCTGCTGGAGACGGTCCCCAGCAGACCAGAGGCACCGGGAGCAAAGCGGCAGCATCTCCAGCAGACCAGGGACACCCGGAGCAAAGCCTCAGAGGAGCAGCACCCCGCTGCCGCTGCCGCTGCCGCTTTGCTCCCGGTTCCTCTGGTCTGCTGGAGACGGTCCCCAGCAGACCAGGGGCACCCAGAGCAGCTTTTCTCGCCCCGGAGGTCGAGGTGGCAGGACCGCTGCGCTCTGGGCGGTCCTGCTGCCTGCGAGCTCTGGGGCGAGAGAGCCCCGTTCGTAAGTGCGGATCCGACATAAGTCAGATCCGTGTAACTCAGGGACTGCCTGTAACATCAGTTGTTCTGAAATAATGCTACTGTGTAGACGTACCCTTAAGAATCCTAAGCTTCAGTTAACATTCTGTCATTGATCAAAAGTGGCAGACGAGAAAGGGAATAAAGAGACGCTAGCTCTTATATAGCACTTTTCACCAGTAGACCTCAAAGCACTTTGCAGAAGAAGGTTAGATCATTACTCCCATTTTATGCAAGGGGAAAGTGAGGCACATATAACAGACACAGCTTGATTTCTTCCTGTTCTCCTAACTATCAGGGAGCAAGGGGAAAGTACATAGCTTCTGTGCATGCCTCTCACTCCTGATTGGTGAAAGGAAGAGCCAGAGGAGTAATTCACAAAATCCATGTACTAACTCCTCGCTCACTGATAGGGGAATGGGAATGGGAAGTAAAGCAAGCAGTGTCCCAGTACGCACAGCTCCTGTCCCCTCCCCCAGCCTCCCGAAATGTCCTCAGGAAGCGTGAAGAACAGGCTCAGATATTTGAAGCCAGAAAAACAACTCGGAGAACATTGTGCCTCTCTGCATGGCACACACCGGAAACCCCAACCCCAGGCATTTCTGTAACATATCAGTGCCACATGTTCAAGTGAGAGCATATCCTTTGAGCTGCAGGGTCAAGGGCACCATTTCAGGAGTCTGGGGAGAAAGGTGCAGGACAGCAGCCATGCATATCAGGATGCTGCTTGCTTTTCTTTCCATTCCCTTGACTATCAGGGAGCAAGTACACAAATTTTGTGAATTACTCTTCTTCCCCATCCTTTCACCAGTCAGGAGTGAGAGCACACTCAGAAGCAGTGTTCTTTCCCCTTGCTCCCTGATAGTCAGGGGACCATGGAGAAAAGCTAACAGCATCCCAGTACGTATGGCTGCTGCCCCACCACCTCCCGAAATGGTGTCCTTGAAGGAGTCTTCTCTTATTACTCCAGAACTGTCCATGCTGGCAGCTTTGCACCGTCCTTTTACCTGGACATGATCAGAAACTGGATATTGGACTCTGCTTTTATGCTGTGATATATTTTGTCCCGAACCTCCTTGGCAGGGTTGACAAGCCTTGGGGGGTGGGGGAGGTGGGCTGTGCTGCTACACCAACCCCTTTGTAACAGTGTCTGTCCCTCTCTGGCTCTAATAACAGGAAGCTACTCCTGAGCTCTCAGAGGCATCTGACCCCTGCAGCGCTGACCTCGGCTTTGTAGATGTTGAAATGGAGACCAAGACACAGGTATTTCTCTGTGCTGAGCTTTAGAAGCCCAGGGTCTCACTCACCCTGTGCCCAGAGTGCCTGACACAGCCAAATGTCATGGTAAATGAGATATGGCATCAAACTAGGGCACAGGCATCTCCCACTCCGCTCTGACTGGGGTGATTGGTGTCAGTACTGCTCAGGGCCTTGGTTTAATGTCTCATTTCAAAGCCCTGTTTTTCACCCATGGAAACAGATGTTTTCCAAACCTCTTTCTTGCTGCTACCTGTGCTGATACAGCACAGCCAGTCAGCTGGATGCTCCCTGGCTATTGACTGAGGTAATCCTGGAGGGCTGCCCTCATCTCATTTGATGGGGAGGGGCTGTGTTTTATTCCCCGCAGGAGCCAGGGAGTGACTGCAATGGATCTGGCCCTGCAGTGGTTGACTCCAATGGAAGCAGGACAGAATTGGAGCCCCAAGCCAGCGGCACCCAAAAAACCTTCAATGAACCCACTCTGGAGTCTTTAGGTCTCAAAAAGCCCGACCTCCACTCCCTCATCCTGGACTTCACCTCTGTCAACTTTGTGGATACTGTCTGCATAAAGATCCTAAAGAACGTAAGGGGAAAGGCCAGGAAAATGTCCCAGGCAGAGCTGCCCAGGGGACTCGCCTACAGAGCTCTGCAAAGTGGGAGCTTTCAGACACCCAGTGCTGGGAAACAGAGTGTCTCAGCTCTGTTCATCTACTACCAGCTACAGTGAAGTCTCACCTGTCCACATCGCTTCCCATCACTCACTACCCCTCCCTCTGAGCCATTGCTGTCTGTGACAACAGGAGCTGTTATCTCCAACATACACACCCACTACTGGCATTTTTAACATCTTGTGTCATCTGGTCTGCCCAGACCTGTCTGTTGTCAATTGGGCATCAAGATGTAGAGTATGTTTCATAGTCCTAACCTGTCTTCCATGCAGCCTGCTAGCCCACAGGCAATGGGCTACAGGGCAGTGGTATCAAAGAGCAGCCGGCTCAAAGGGGGCCAAGGGGAGATCTGGGGCTATTTGGGACAGCTGGCTAGTAACCTCATACTCCATCCCTTTCTGTGTGTGGTGCTGCTGCTGGGCCTGGGACGTAGCCCCTGGTGATAGCAGTCTGTGGAAGGGATTGTCTCATCTCTTTGTGCTTGTGTCCGCTACAGATATTCAGAGATTTCCGGGAGTTAGAAGTGGATGTGTTTCTTGCTGGCTGCCATGGTAAGGAGGCCTCAAAGCTCGGGTGCAGCAAAGCCACATAGACCCTCCATTTGATAGAAAATCTTCCCTTCAGGAGGATGTATTTTGTCGAACTGAAATCCCCACCTGCCCTCCCTTGGGGCCAATTCAGGTTTTTGCTTCTGGTTTTATCTTCCCATGTCTCCTCTTCTTTCCTCTCCACCCTCCGATGTTACCCAGATGGAAAATGCTCATAGAACTTGTTTCAAACCCAGTGTGATTAGTCATTCAGATGCTAAGTAAGGATCAAATTCAGCCCTGGTGTAAAACCCTCTGAGGTCAATCAGAGTTGCACCAGCTTCACCAGAGCTGAATTTAAGCTGCCTGAGTGTGTGCATGGGGCATCTTTCCCAAGCCCCATTGAGATGATCAGCCAAAGCCCTGGCATATAAACTTAATTCCCAAGGTGCAATGCCAGAATCTGTTGATACCCTAGAGATCAGAGACCACATCCAGGTGAGCATTCCTATTTCCCTGAATCCCAGCTTGGATGACTTTTGCCAGCACTTCCCAAAGCAGAGGATCCCAAAGGCAAACAGCAAAGAAAAGAGAGAGATGGTTCTAAGAGGGTAAGGGCCAAGGCTGTCTACGTCAGCCAGTCCTTGCGCTTTCACTGCAGGGTGTCCTGGTGTTTATGTGCCACCTTCTTCTGTCCCCAGTGTCTATCATTGACCAGCTGGAAAAAGGCAACTTCTTCAACCAAACCATCACCAAGCACCACCTCTTTGCCTCAGTGCATGATGCCATCGCCTATGTCACCAGAGGGCAGGGACAGAGCATGCCACGGCCAGTCACAGTAAGTACAACCTTTCTGCCTCACTTGGGGAAAACAGTCTTCCTGGGAGTCTGCCAGGCCTGCAGACATGAAAGCTATGTTTGTTGCCAGGTGCTGGTCAGCATGCCTCTCTCCACCAGCCATGCCTGCATGTGTGCCTCTCCTACATACCCTTCCCTAGCCAATGTGCTCTCCTGCCACCACTGCCTCTGCTGTCCTTCCTCGCCTTGCTTTTCCTCAATTGCTTCACTGTTATGCAGACCTCTGAGCAGAACCCTTCATTAACACTGTCCCATTCAGATGTCCTCCTGCTCTGCAGCTCTGCAAGGAAACCAAGTGCATGCCCTAAAACCCTTCAGTCAGCAGGGGCTGGGAGACCTGCAGAGGGAACCCCCCCGGCTCCTGTGGGGGAGAGAGCAGGCCGGTACGCAGGAATTTCTGTGGGGGGGGGGGGCGAGCCATGTTAGGGGCTGGTGGTTGCCCTGCCCCTGCCATGGCAGCCCAGCCCCACTCCTAGCCTCACTCCTGGGGGAGGAGGGCAAATCACCCCCAGCCAGCTGGAGCACAGGGGAGGGAAGCTCAGTTAACACACCTCTCCTGCCTTCCCCTGGCAGGCCAGGGCATGGGGGAGGGAGGCTGGGTTAACGCTCTGCTCCAGCCTTCTCCGGGCCAGCCAGAGCACAAGGGAGGAAGGCTGGGGTGATGCATTGCCAGAACCTCATTCTTACTTGGGGGACCAGGAGGAGGGCATTTGCACCCTGCGTACGGGCCTGGAGACCCTTTTTTTAGCATTTCAGCATTATCCATTAGAGCATTTTCCATCTGGGCAACATCTGAGGGTGGAGAGGAAAGAAGAGGAGACATGGGAAGGTGAAACCAAAAGCAAGAACCTGAATATTGCTCTTGGTCCTCCCCAACCCCTGCTGGCTGATGAACAAAGTGTTAATGGGCCGCACTCTACTCTCATCACAATGCAGGGCCTATGGGTGGTGGGGAGGAAGATTGGGAATGTGGATTTATTCCAGGGAGTTGGGGGAACCAAACTAATCTCTTATTATTTGGATTTTTAGCTTGATTCCAGCACTAAACTGTAGCCACCAGAAACAGCATTTATTGTCCCCAAAAGCTGAATAGGAAAGAGGGAGCCACCCAGGCATGTTTGCAGAGGACTCTTTGAGCTGGTTCGTATTTACAAGGACAGGTGACATGAGATTCCTTGTCACTGGGAATCTAGCAAACCTAAGATCTTCTACTGCTGAGCATCTCTTTCAGGCACTGGAAACCTGAGATCTTCTACCCTTGGGAACTTGCTTTAGCTACTGGACAACAGGGGGATCTGTCTTAAACATGAAGTCTCCTTCTGTTGGGAATCTTCTCCAGATACAGGAGATCTGGGATTTCACAGACTTAAGAATTCACTTCAGACATAAGATCTTCTGCCCCTGGAAATCCCTCAGAACCAGGAGCCATGTCCGATTGTGTCATCAATGCTTATTAGCTTAGTGTCCATAGCCCCTGTTTGCCTGAGGCTGGGAATGGGTGACAGGGGAGGAATCACTTGATTACCTGTTGTGTTTATTCCTTCTGGAGCACCTGGCATTGGCTGCTATCAGAAGACAGGAAACTGGGCTGGCTGGACCTTTGGTCTGACCTAGTATGACCATTCTTTGGTGTGACTCTTTTCCTTGAGTAAAATATCCCAGGAGAGAAGCTGCACTTGAGAGTTTTCCACTTGACTGATTACTGAGATGATGCTCTTCAGCAGAACCAAACAAGCAGTTCTATTGGCTGTGCAAAACTCCCTACCAAGAGCAATACTGAACCGATCTACAGGCTGAAGGCTGCTAATGCCTACATCCCATTTCCAACTTGTGGATAAAGTAACAAAGAGCAAAATCCACCCTTGCCGCATGGGGCAAGCTGTGAATATGCATAGATATTGGTATATGAGAGAGAACACTAAGATCAGGAGTATCTCTTTTTGGGGTGCAATCCAGACAGTAAGGGGCGGTCACCACCAGCTCTTCAACCTTGGGTGCTTCATAGTGTTGTGCTGTAACTTTGACCTTGGGCCCTTCACACACAGCATATAGGTCACAGCCTGAGTGTCTGTGTGTAGCTACAGTCTACCAGCATCCTTCAGTCACACTCATACTTGGTTACCACTTGCAGGGTGACCTAAACACACTCCAAGTACAGGATTTTCCCCCAAAAAATGTTCATGCAGTACCACACAGACTTCACTTGGACAGTCCAGATAACAGAGGTCCATTGTCCCTATACAAGGTCAATGTACAATACTTGCTATTTTAAACTGAATTGTTCAGTAACTCCAGATAAACACAACAGTTGATTAGATTTGAATAAAACACGTTTATTTAACTACAAAGAGATTCTAAGTGAATAAAAGTTAGTAAGATTCTAAGTGTGTAAAAGGTATCAACGTCAGAAGTAGTTACAAGAGAAACCAAAGCTAAATCACTAGTAACTAAACTTGATTTAAGGTAAAATTCTTACTAAATGGTCCCAGCACCAGGCCTGACCAATTTTCAAGTAGAGCCTTTCTCAGAGTTCAAAGCTGGTTCCTTTGTCTCCTCTGCTGAAAGAGCAAAAGACAGAGAAAATATCTGTGGAGATTCCCATCCTCCCTTTTATAGTCTAGTCATCCTTTGTAATGCATTTTCCTGAGGGTTATCCCTAGATGCAATTCCTTCCAGCTATGAAGATGGAACCATGAAGCCTTGTGGTGAAAGAAGTTCCATGGCGTTGGTTAAAATGCAAATTGGTCTGCTACTGCCCATCGTATCTGCTAGTCACCTTTAACGACCCCTTCGCTAGAGGTGTCAGTTTATCCTTTGTTTTTGAGAAATTGGTTTGCCTATTCCCCAGACTTGTCATGACTTCAACTTATGTCTATATCTTCCACATAACATTGCTACATGCACTTCACCATGATATTATTGATCAATGAGTTATTAGTTTTCAAATGATACCTCACAAGGCATATTTTATACAAAGATTATTACAATTGTGTAGGGTGTGAATACTGGGATGCATTCAGTGACACAGAGGTAGTGCTTACTATTTATTATCAATACATTGTTGTTGTTCTTGAGAAAACCAGAAAAGCATAGGTGCCAGAAAAGAAAAAGACTTAAGAATATCCAGTCCATTAGCTGCCCCAGGCAGGATTGTTCCCTGTAGAATATTTTCAAGCATCCAAGCCTCACCACTTCCTTTAAAGAGCTTTATAGCTTAACATGCCTCGTAAAGACAGGACTTGAAAAATATTTGTAGTCATCAAATAGATTTAGATCTATAAAGGGGTTGGCAGAAGGCAGGAATTAATTCTGATAATTAATTGGCATCTAGCCTGTATTCATGTTAAAATTCTAAGACTTAATTTTAAAACATGATCTGACTGAAAGCCTAATGACCTATGAATATTTTATAATAAATGTGTTTTTTACACAAAGTAGCTTTTTGTCATTTGTTAATGTGACATTTTTTTTCAGTGCTAGCTTCAAATCCATGCCAATGCTGAATATTTCATCAGATTATGTAGCTTTTGTCACTCTTAAATACCATGTTCTTTTGGACCACCTTATTTAGACTCGTGGCCTTACTTTGCCAGTCTCCTTTGAATATGTTTTGCAATTGTTTGACTCTAGTAAGAAGGCTAATGTTAGGTGGCGCAATGGCCTCTCCTATTGGAACAGACACTGAAAAGCACAGGGTATGTCTACACTATAGGATAAGGTCGAATTAAGATATGCAACTTCAAATACGTTAATTGCATAGCTGAAGTCGAAGTACCTTAACTTGACTTTTGGCACTGTCCACACTGCAGGCACTCGAAAGGAGAACACTTTCCCTTCAACTTCCTTTACTCCTTGTGGAAGCAGGACTACTGGAATAAACCAGAGTGCTCCTGTCAGTTTGAATTAGTGTGTCTTCACTAGACCTGCTAATTTGAGCCCTGGAAGATCGACAGTGGCAGCTTCTTTCTTCTCTGTAGTGTAGACACACCCACAAAGAGCAATGGAGCATGAATGACCAGATTAAATACATAATTAGGCTACGTCTACACTGGCAGGATTTTCCAGAAATGCTTTTAACGGAGAAGTTTTCTGTTAAAAGCATTTCCGGAAAAGCGCGCCTAGATTGTCAGGACGCTTTTCCGGAAAAGCACTTTTTCTGGAAAAGCGTCCGTGGCCAATCTAGACGCGCTTTTCCGCAAAAAAGCCCCGATCGTCATTTTCGCGATCGGGGCTTTTTTGCGGAAAACACTACTGTGCTGTCTACACTGGCCCTTTTCTGGAACAGTTTTCTGGAAAAAGACTTTTGCCCAAATGGGAGCAGCATAGTTTTTCCGGAAAAACACTAATGATTTTACATTAGATCGTCAGTGCTTTTCCGGAAATTCAAGCGGCCAGTGTAGACAGCTGGCAAGTTTTTCTGGAAAAGCTGCTGATTTTCCGGAATAACTTGCCAGTGTAGACACAGCCTTAATGTACTCAAAAACCAACTCAACCTGCCCCAAACTGCTGGAGCTGGATTCACACCCTGCTTGATCCAACACTGACTGGAAAACTTGCCTCATTCTGCTGCAGCTTTATACATGGATGGTTACTCTGTCAGATATATTTGTTAGCAGGAGACAAACTCATGGAGGTGAAACCTGGGGCCATGACTCTGTGTTGACAGGATGGTTCAGGGCAACTGCTCCATGCCCTGCACTTTTGGGGTCCTTGCAGGGCCCAGGGAGGCCCAGGGGACTAGCAGCGGCCCTGGCACAGACAGCAGGGGTTGGGCCTGTCCCACACTAACTGGCAGCAGAGACAGAAAAATGACCTGGTCCCAATCCTTTCTGCTCTCCTGATTCCCAGCCGCATTGCTATATTCTGCTGTCTGACCCTGTCCCACACCTATCTCCTCAGAGACACCCCAAAGCCCTGCCCTTGCCCACTGAGGCTATGTCTAGTTTTCCCAGAAGAGGCAATGCAAATGAAGCATGGATTAGCATTTTCTTGCACTTCATTTGCATAATCTCTTTGCAAATGAAATACGAGAAAATGCTAATCCACGCTTCATTTGCGTTGCCACTTCTGGCAGAACTTGTAGGCTGCGTCTAGACTGGCATGATTTTTCGGAAATACTTTTAACGGAAAAGTTTTTCCATTAAAAGTATTTCCGCAAAAGAGTGTCTAGATTGGCAAGGATGCTTTTGCGCAAAAAGTGGTTTTGCACAAAAGCATCTGTGCCACTCTAGATGCACTTTTGTGCAAGAAAGCTCCAATGGCCATTTTAGCCATCGGGCTTTCTTGCGCAAAAAATTAAGGTGCCTGTCTACACTGGCCCTCTTGCGCAAGAATTCTTGCGCAAGAGGGCTTATCCCTGAGCGGGAGCGGGAAAGTATTTGCACAAGAAGCACTGATTTTGTACATTACAAAGTCAGTGCTCTTGCGAAAATTCAAGCGGCCATTGTAGACAGCTGGCGGCAAGTCTCTCTCTCTCTCTCACATGACTGTCCAGTTGCCCCATTTTATTCCAGCAGTGATTTTATGTCTCTACCAGCTGCTCTGGGTCCCCAAACCGACCTGCTTGCACTACTGGGGAGGCACTCATGACTACCCTTGCAACTTCCCTTTACTCCTCTTCTCCCCTCCCCCCCCCCCCGACACACACACACACACCCCTAGATAGAAGTCAGTTTTCTGCCGGCAAGCAAAGAACTGTGCAGGAGGCAGGAATTACCCCCAGATGAGGGTTACGGGGTCAGCTCCCAGCCCAGCTGAGAACAGGCTCATCGTCCTCCAACCAACAGAGGGCGCAACACGGTTTCAGCCACAGCTAGACCCATTGTTGCCCATGCGCTTTTCTGCTTTAAAAAGCTCCACCCCTACGAGCGTCGCTCGTTGTCTACTTTGCGCGTGCGCTCTTTTCCTGCCTCGTCTTCTCGCGCATGCGTCTTTTTCGCTCTAGTCGGCTCCCGCGGACCTCGGAGGACGGTGAGCCGGGGACAAGATGGCCGCCTCCTCCGTGTGTCGGGCCGGCTGTGCCGCGGGCCGGGCTCTGCTGCGGGGCTCCCGCTCCTCGGTGAGTGGCCGCGCGCCTCTGCCCCGCCGGGCCCGGGGGAGGAGATGGGGCCGGGGTCGGGGCAGGCTCGGGCGCCCGGGCCGCTGCGAAGGTCACAGGGACGGCCCGGGCCTGGCTCTGGCGGGGACGGGGCGGAGCGATGGGGGGGGAGGGGCGCTGCGGGGCCGTTCCCCTGCAGGGCACCGGTTCGCGGCGACTTCTCCCAGGGCGGGGGTCGCGGGACGGAGCGGAGGAGCCGGGCCCGGGGCGCGGGGAGAGGGCGCCGCTGCCAGACTCGGGGGCAGGGCCAAGGCCCGGGCGGGTCCGGCCTCCCCTAGTGCCAGAGCCTCGCTGCCCCCACGACGGGACCCTGCTGCCCTGCCCCGCTGCTGCTGTTTCTTGCTCTGTTAGATCGGGCAACGCAGGCAGCTAAACCTACAGAGCTTCTGTTCTCCCGCTGCTGCCCCGTGTCCCCTTCCGCCCGCATCGGGCAGGGATCCGGCCAGAGGTGCGGAAACGATTTGTTGAGGAGGGGGGCTGAGCCATTGAACCAACCTGTAAACCCTGCATGGGATGGACACCACTTCAGGGGCTGCAGCAGTTCCCTTACTCCCAGCATTCAGCTAGCATAGAAGGAGATAAAAGCTTGGAGAGCGGTTTTGTTGAAGGACACCAGGTTCTTGTGCTGGGGTGTTGTCTACATTAGGGAGGCTTTGCTCTAGATTCTGAGGTCTCTGGCTGAGAGATCTACCAGACATCTAGTATTTCCTGATTAAAATCATTCAGTGTATGTTAAAATGGATGCAGTTTCTGATGCTGTGCAGGAGCAAAATACTGCACCTTCTGTTTCATTTCCATACTCTCAAATCATGCTACCCAATTTGGAGTCTAAAGAAATTTTCAAAATATGAAGACAAGCCCCTAAAAATTTAAGAAGTTGTAGCTGAGGGAGGAAAATGGATAAAAGAATAATAATGATGTAGCAAGGATACTTTTTTTAAAAGCCTTCTTTATTCCGAAGGTGTTATAATTATTTGAATTAGGGAGTTTACCCAGGATGGGAAGGGAATTTCAGGGAACAAATTTCTTGCCTTATAGCCCACTGAAGCAAAGGTCTGATCATTCAACAGTGATCATGTCAGTATAATGTCAATCAGTTTTTAAAATTGGGTAAATGAATTGCTAAACCTGCCCCGAGTTCTCCTGTGGAACTTTATCGTTTTATAGTTTTCCTATTTTGAAAATGTTTCCCTTTTGCTGAGTGTGCAATTCACATGTGCAAGAGCTAGTTATTCAGGTGACCCAGTGTAGCAGACAATGCAAAGTACTATCAGTATGCACAGAACCAACTGTCACAGATCCAGAGGATCCCTGCTATGCCTCCAACTTTGGAACAATCACCAGGAGGAATCTGTTCAGTGTGCCATATCCTCTTTGGGTGTCTCCCTTCTTCAGAGCAGTCTATGCTGCCTCTTTACAGTGAATCTCTGTGGCTTCAGCACTCCTGCTTCATACTGTAAGCTCTTGTTTAGCGAGTCCAACTGAGGGAAACCCTTGGTAGAGGCTATGGATGTTACATTTCGATTAGTCAATGGGGGGGGGGTGGCGCGGGGCACTTGCTATCCTGCAGTGCCTCTCCCTTTGAAAGGTACAAGAGCTAAGGGCAGCTCCTGTACATTTCAAAGGGAGTCACAGCAGTCTGGATGCTTCTTAGTGCTGGGAGGAACTGGCTTTTAAGCTGGCTCCCCCCAGCACTGGCTCCTGCTTCTCCTCCTTACTGCCTCTCTCTGATAGAGGGGGTGGGAAGTGACTAGTCGAGTGACTACTTGACTATCCAGTAAGCTTATGCTTATTGGGTAGTTGACTTGTCACTTACATCCCTAGTGGAGACTTGTATGCATTTCAGGAAGTAATGCACCTTAGTAGGTATTTATAGTGATGCCCAAACAGCATTGTCAGAACTCAGAATGCTCAGTTTTATTATTGAACTTGAACACATCATTGGAAGTCCTTAAGTTAGCAAAGAGAACTGAAGGTTAAAGCATAGTTTGTCCACTCTGGTTAGCCAAGAACCCAGCCAAACCGTAGTGAACACCCATGTTCAGGCTCTGTGTGCCCCACCCTCAACTCCACCTCATCTTGGTCATTTCCAGCTGAGATCCCCTATTCCTTCCAGCAGCTGACTGTTATCCCACCCACCTCACTCCTTCCCAGTCTTTGCTCACAATCTGTGGGATTTTGCTGTGCTATCCTGCTGAGGTGGGGAAAGCCACCTCCGTGTGGGTCCTTGGCTGCTGAGTGTCATTGTCTTGGTGATTGGATTTGCCATTGATATGGAGTTCGTGATGGCCAGTCTTTTTAATGACCCATTCAAGCTCAGTCAGTTAGGCAGCAGTCACCTATGTCTTTGAGGGCCTAGACTTAAAACACTGCTGCCTAGACTTAAAACACTGCTGCGCTGCTTCAGTGAAGATGCTGTCTATGTTGTCAGGGAGGGGATCTCCCATCAGATTAGTTAATTCATCTCCTTGACTGTTAGTGCTGTCTACTCTAGGAAGTTAGGTTGGTTTACCTGTGTCACTTAGGTGTGTGGATTTTTCACACCTCTGAAATGTGTACCTACCATGAGAATAGATAGTCATCTATCCTACTCCACCTGTCGAGCCATGTGAAATATAGGGAATACAGGTACATAGGACTCATCAAAGTACAGGAAACCCTTGCTATTCACGGTGGATGTGCTGCTGGCCTCAGCTTGAATTTGCAAATACTGGGAGCTGTGCGGGCCCAGTAGCTCCTGGCCCGTGCTGCCCCCCCCCCCTTACCTCACAAGACAGGAGACACCCAAGAATATGTGGAATCGCAAAGAGCAATTCAGTTAATCATGAGGGTCTCTACTACAGAAAATTTCCTCTTTATCACAAACTGTAAAAAACAAGAGAAAATATTTCTTAACTTTAGAATCTTTCTCCTCCTTCATTTCAGTGTTAAACTTTTAGTCTTCGTTTTCAAATATCTGCATAATTCTTCACCCTTTCCTTCTTATTGGCCCATATTTTATGTTGCCCATCTATCCCTTCTTTTCTGCTGGTGAAACCACCCTCAACTCCATTTTTGTCTGATTCTTCCATGAGTAGCTGCATGCCTGTTTCAATTTTCCAGCATTTCAGGCTGTGCTGTGAGGGAGCCTCCTCTTTTACAGTGGTGCTTGGGATCTCATTTCGTATCTCTCTTCCTCCCTTCCCCAGCTGCAGTTCTCCCTCCCATCATGCCCATGTTGTGTCAGCTATTTTTAGTAAAAGTTAAGGGCAGGTCAGGGGTTTCTGTGAATTTTTGTTTCTGTGACCTGTCCTTGACTTTTACTAAAAATAACCATGACAAAATCTTAACCTTAATAAATGGTCACACTCAGTTAAAACCAAAGGAACAGGTCTCAAATAAAAATGGGATTTGCACTACCAAGGACTGTGAATTTGAAGTGACACAGATGAATTTTAATCTGCTCCTTATATTGTAAATTCTTACATTGTAAGTAGCCGCTGGAAAGAACCAAGATCTATGTATCACTTTCATTGTGTTACTCTTAAAATGGAGAGGATGTGTGTATGTGCTACACTTAGTACAGATGTGTATATATACATACATACATACTAGGGATGTTCAATTTAGATTAATTAGCTAATCAAATAGTCAATGGGATTTCCATAGACTATTCGATAGTCGATAAGGGCGCCTCTGTCTTTGAACTGTAGCAAGAGCTCTGCTGGGTTTTGCTACAGTTCAAAAGCAGAAGCCCCGCAGTGCCAACTGGGGACTCCCCCGCTGGTCCCATGCTCCCTGCAGCACCTGAGCCTTTGAAATGTACAAGAGCCCAGCCTCTTGTATATTTCAAAAGCAGAATCACAGCGGGACTGGGTGCGAGCAAAGACTGCTTTAGTCCCCACTTGCGCCGTTTCCGCTATGCCTCTGCCTCTCCTGTCCCCTGCGGAGACAGTGCTGGGGGAAACAGCTCCTGCTCCCCCCACCCTTGCCTCTCTCTGATAGAGGCAGCAAGGCGGGGGAAGTGACTAGTCGCATTACTAGTCAACTATCCGATAAGCTTATGCTTATCAGCAGGGCTCGACAAATAATACAGTCTACTCGCCCATGGCGAGTAGATTGTAACCCGGAAGAGCCAGGTTTGGCCGATCTGCGCATGCGCAGATTGCCGGACAGCGCGGTTCGGCGAGCTCTGCTTATCGGATAGTTGACTAGTTGCTTACATCCTTAATACATACACACTTTGTGGGATGAGTGTTTGGTTCTCTCCCACACATACACTAGGGATGTTAAATTTAAATTAATCAGCTAATTGTATAGTCGATGATGGAAATTCCATCGACTACTCGATTTGTCGATAAGGTGTGAAGGGGGACTCTTACTACATTTTAAAGGCAGAAGAGCAGCGGGGACTCAAGCAGTCCCCGCTTGCCTGTGGTTCCGTCTCCCATTTCAAAGGAAGAGGCACAGCAGTCAGGCTTGTGCAAGCAGGGACTGCTTCAGTCCCCACTCGTGCTGTTTCTCTGCTGCGCCTCTACTTCACTGCCTTCCTGTCCCCTCCCCTCCTCCACCTGTGGAGATGGTGCTGGGGGGAACCAGCTTAAAAGCTCTTAAGCCGGTTCCCCCCAGCACTGGCTCCTGCTCCCCCTCGCCTGCTGCCTCTCTCTGATAGAGGCAGCAAGGCAGGGGGAGTGACTGGTCGAATCACTATTCGACTGCCCATTAAGCACATGCTTGCATCCCTAACACACACACTGAGTTTATGAACCCAGAGATCTTAGAATCTTGTACATCTTATTTAAAATATATAGGTTGGGGGTGTGGGTGGGTGGGGGTGTGGGTGGCTGTGTATTCGGTCTGCAACATAATGTGACTCTTGGCAATCTGTGTGAAGCTGTTATAGTGTGGGTTGCTGTTTGATGGTGGCTTTCTCTTCAGCCAGCCTTGATAAGTTTGATGAGAAATCGAGGGGCAGCTACCTATGCTCAGGCACTCCATAACATTCCAGAGACCCACGTTACCTCTCTGGACAATGGCCTCCGTGTGGCTTCTGAGGATTCTGGCCAGCCTACATGCACAGTAAGTTTAAGATGGATTTGGATTTGTTCACTGTTAGGTCAGTTCCAGTAACGAATTGGTCTTTCAAAGAAGACCACCTCATGTTGAAACTAAGGGTAGCAGTAGATTCAGCCGTTTGTGCTTACCTGTCCGTGGCTCTGGGCAAATGGAAATAAAAGGCACAGCTTGCTCTGGAATAAGTTGACACATTTCTCAAGTCCATTGATGCGCTCATGCTCTGCCCTGATCTCCCACCCATATTTGTATGGAAGTAGTTTTCAGACTTGCTTCCACTTAACTATGACACCCATTTGTTACTTAACACATCTTTGATAAAATTAAGAAAACAGTTCTTAAGTTGCTAGATATATGATGTAAATGGATCCTAAAAAAAAAAGGAAACAGTACCAATCCTGCAATGCTTGTGGTCGGTATGTCCTGCTACTAGCTGTAGGTTGTCCTTACATTCCTGATATTACAGTTGTGACAAACTAACGTATATTGTTATTTATATTTCCTAATTGTCTTTATTGAGCTCATCTCCCTTTTGTTAGGTGGGTCTGTGGATTGGGGTAGGTAGCCGTTACGAAACTGAGAAGAACAATGGAGCTGGATACTTCGTGGAACATCTGGCGTTCAAGGTGAGAAGACACTCTAGATCTAGTACTTTTCATGGTACTTGACCCTCTCCAGATACTTATGATCAGACTGTCACTCTGAGCTCTCTAAGCTTTTCTGTCTAATTTACAGATGGCTCTGATTTCTATAGGTCAAAAATGTTAGAACATTGGATTTTTTCCACTTGCCACTGCTTTGGATATTTGGGCAGCAAAACATGAATGCACATCACTGTGTAAATTGGAGGAAAAATTACCTTCAGCTCTTCAGGGCAGGAAATGTCTTTATATATCATATTGCTTAGCAGAATAAGATCCCAGTCCTAATCTGGGCCTCTGGATTCCATTGTAATACAAATAAGAGGCTGTTTTAGGTACCTATAAGGGCACAATAAAAGCTCAAGCTGCCCTCTATGTAAAAAGACATTTTATCTGTGAATGTGCCCTGAATCTTTGTATTGACTTTTAGTCCGTGTTCAAGGAACTCTGTTCTTGCCACTGCCCAGGGAATTTGTGCCAAATTCTCTAGTGTTTCCCATGCTAGTCATGGAATGGTATTAACTGGCTCTAAGCAGGGGACTGACCAGTCAGTGGCATTAAAATCAATGGCAGTGCTGAATGCAAGGAGACTGTGCAGAGGTCCTTGTGACTGACGATTGCGTAGAAGAACTGTTCAGGAAAGTATTTTAAACAATGCACTTTGTGTTAAAAAAAAAAAAAAACCCCAAACTTTCAGCTTCTGTTTAAAACAAAAACACTAATTTATTTACCCCTAATATTTACATAGAATTGAGTGATAGTGTAACTGACTCCCTCCCTACCCCTGGCACTGCTGCCTCTGAAACAGCGGCAGCGGTTGGGGGGCAGGCAGCTCTGCAGGAGCTGGTATGCGCAGGGAGTTGGATTAAAAGCCAACTCCCTGCATGCAGTGGCTCCTGTGGAGCTGCCTCTACCCCATGCATGTAAATGTGTACCTGATGCAAATTTTAGCAGTACACGTTTACCAAAATAAACACATTTTAAAATCCCTTAAGTGCATATATGATGCATATAATATGAAAACTACGAAAAATGAAGCACTCTCCTTCGCTGCAAACTACATGACTAGCAAAGCAAAATGCTGCTCAAAATTTGAATACATGACAAGTTGGAGACACTACTGATCTTGCAGTAACTCATTTACAGGACGCGCTTGTATTGAGAACTTAGACAAGTTGGATCTCTCTGTTCCGGCACCCTCGGGACCTGAGCAGTCCAGAACAAGGGAGTTTGCTGGACCAGGGGAGGTTAGGCTTCTGGGCTCTCCCAGGGCTCCCCTCCCAGCTGCTGGTCCCCCTCCCCCAGTGGGGCTTCACTGGGCCTGCAGGCTGTTGGCCACCAGACTTGTTCAGTTCCCAGTTGCTGACAAGCTCTGCAGCTGGGGATCTTGGGTACAGGGACACACTGGTCCAGCAGCATCCATGGCCTGGACCTGGGAGGTTTAACTTGTATTCATATATTGAGCCCATATTAAATGAACAGTACTATAAATAACAGAACTTTCTTCATAGCTGAGAGTCTATAGCCTTTCTGATAAAGCACTATTTGCTGAGCAACACTTTTTTAGTGCAAGCAGGCCTTCCTGCTTAATAGTGGACACTATGGTAGCTTTCACTGGGAGATCAGTCTCACTTCATCGTGACCAGCATTTTTAGGGCCTTCTGAAAATTGTATTTGTCCTCATTAGTACTTATTGGTATCCAGTGGGATTGAAATTGATTATTCATAGCTACTTCTAAAGTGGATCCCTGAGTTGTGTGAAGATCTGTGTCATTAATTTGGTTCCTTAGTTGACAGGGAAAAACCTAGCTAGTTTCTAGCTAAATTTGTTTCTTTTAGGGCACAAAGAAACAGCCTTGTGCTGCTTTTGAAAAGGAGGTGGAGAATATGGGTGCTCACCTCAACGGTTACACCTCCCGGGAGCAGACTGCGTACTTCGTGAAAGCCCTGTCCAAAGACCTGCCCAAAGGTAGTGTGACCATTAAACTATTAAGTCTCTGATATAGAGTCTGAGGGCGCACAGTTGCTTATTTTAAATGTCTCTTGTTATAGCATTAACTCAGTTATTAAAGATCAGAAAAGCTCAGTGGAGCTCCTGTGGGTTCTGTTTTCAGTGCAGCTCCATGTTGCCATATACAGATTTCAGTTTATCGTTCCTGTCTTCTGGGAAGTATTGTTTGCCTATAATAGCAAGGCCTGTAGGACTGGTTATAACTAACCATAGACGTAACAAGCTTTCTGCCCGTGTCCTATGCATTTTACTCCTGACATGCTGTACCCTCAGCTATTCCATTTTGAGAAGTCACACTATATTGCCAGTGTATGGACCCTCTGAACTACGTAGTTTCTGTATCAGTGTTGTTATACCTCTCAAATGCAAAATGTTTTGCCAAACGGAGAATTTATTTTTCATGTGGGAATTTTCACATGTTGAAACCATTCCACTTTATCTGTGTTGTGACCTGATGGAGCTTTGAATCTAGATGAACAGCTAGTACACTTACTCATTTTGCCCCACATGTCCTGTAGGGATGTGAACGACTAGTTGACTATCAAATAAGCAAATGCTTATCGGATAGTCGACACGCTAGTCAACTAGTTGCTCCCCCACCCCCACTGGCTGCCTCTATCAGAGGCAGCAAGTGAGGGGGAGGGATGTGGGGGTGCTTCAAGGAAGCAGCTCCACGTGGAGCCCCAGATCTGCCACTTTGAAACACTGTGTGCAGCCTGGGGTCAGCTGGGGACTGAGTCCTCAGCCGATCCCAGCTCCTCAGAGTCCCCAGCTGACCCCGCTCCATGTGGTGCTGCTTCTTTGAAATGCTGCAGGGATCACGGGGCCAGTGGCAGATTGCTTGAGTCCCCGCAGTGCTTTCACCTTAGTGTAGCATCAGCCCTGGGTCTGTTGCTGCACTTCAGAGGTGGAGGCGCCCTTATTGACAAATCGAATAGTCAATGCAAATTACATTGACTATTCAACTAGCCATTAAAATCTAAATGTAACATCCCTAATATCCTGTCCCATCTTAGTCTCCTACATTTCTGCTTTTTCCAGAGTCCTGGCAGAGTGTTTATTCCTGTCCATACCCTTTTCTTCTCCAAATTTTGACCTGTCTTCAGTTTTCTGCTGCATTTTGTAGCGGCCAGGTAAAGGAATTGCTGAGTGTGTGTGTATGTGTGTCTTGTAGCTGTCGAGATTCTGGCTGACATTGTGCAGAACTGCAGCCTGGAGGATTCTCAGATCGAGAAGCAACGGAACACCATCCTTCAGGAAATGCAAGAAATTGACAGTAACTTGACAGATGTAATCTTTGATTATCTTCATGCTACTGCTTTCCAAGGCACTGCCTTGAGCCACACCGTCGAGGGAACTTCTGAGAACATCAAGTGAGCATCAAACCCGTTTTAAGTCTGGGGTATAATATACATCCAAGGATGGTCCCTCTTCCACTGATAAACTTAATTCTTGGGAGCACACAGTTCCAGTTATGGCTCACTGACCTTGATAAAAGGGGAGCTGCATAATACTACATGCATGAGGGTGAAAAGTACTAGTAAAGCACATCAGCAGCCAAAGTACTTGGAAGCGAATCCATTTACATACAGTAAGTGGTGCTGTACATGGGTCTGATCTGTTCATCATAGATTTACATTTTTTGTCTTGACTCTGCTTCCCACTGCTGGTGACAGATACTGTATTAGTTCTGGAGTCTGAAGTCATGTTGCCCATGGATAGGCCTAGCATGAATAATACTACACAAGTTTCTCTCATGTATTTTCCACCATTGTGCCTCAGCCCTCACTAGGGGGATTGACCATTTAGGTCAGGAGTATAGCCCTCTCTTATACATACTCTTATCAACCTCTCTTTTCCATACCTGGATTGTTGAGAGATTAAAATGTTGTGTATGCTTTTTAGGAAGCTGACTCGTGCTGATCTAGCTACATACATTGACACTCACTACAAGGCCCCTCGCATGGTCCTGGCAGCTGCTGGAGGTAAGTGCTAATTTCCTGGACTCTAGGAGAGGGATTCTTAGGAAATTTTTGAGCAGTCTCAGGTGCAGCCACCAACCCTGGCTGGTGGCTGCTCTGGCACTTTTTCTTAAAATACTTCAGGAAAAACAAAATAATGTGCACATATACATGTTCAAAGCATTGTTGAGGCAAACTCAATAATAAAAATGGTCTGTCTCCCTTACTGGACCTAAACAAAATAGAAACACAACTAAGATGCTTTTCATGTTCTTGTCTTTTGTTGTGCCTTTTGCTTTGTCTGTTTTTATTATTTGCTAGCTACCAAGTCTACTGCTGTGAAAAGCTGATATTTATATGATTGTTTTATATCATTTTTCACAGAAGCAGACTTGTTAGTAGGGTGGGAAGTAGTGAAAAGTGATATTAACACACATACAAGTATCATTTTCAGTGCTGATTTACTCAGCCCCAGCACGTGGGGCGGGGGGAGGGGGATTAAGCCCTGGATGGAGAGGCGGGGAGAGATGTAGTGGGGGCTGAAGGTGATGGATGGGGAAGAGAGGCTGGAGGAGACAGCAGGGACCAGAAGTGATGGAGGGGAGAGCCAGAGCGATGGAGCCCCCACTGGCACCCAAAGCTCTGGAGCTTGGGACCAGAGCTGCCGCCATGGGTCTGAAGAATGCAGTGGGAGCAAGGAATGGTGGGGGCGCAGTGAGGGTGGAGATGGAGGAGGCCCAGGAGCAATGGACAAGGGGTAGTGAACCTGGGCTGGCAATGCTGCTGGGGCTGGATCCTGAGGCCCTGTGTCCAGAGCCAGTGGGGAATGGAGCCCACTGCCAGATGGCCGGAGCCCAGGGCTGTAGAAGGCAGCAGGGTTAGTAGTGAGGTGGGAGCTGGAGCTCACTGCCATTGGGCTGGGGCTGGAAGCCCAGCTCTTCCTCCCCTCCCCCTCCCCCCCCAGATGTGGAACTCACACCAGTTGTCTGTTTCTCTAGCCTAGCCTCTCTGGTTCTAAAGGGGGGGCAGGACTTACTCCCTGTTGGCAGCTCTGGGGAAGGGTTGCGGCTTCCATGCATGTCCCTTCTCCTCCCTCCCCCATCACTGCCCAGGAGGCTGTGGCCACAAGAAAAACCTCTGATTGCTGAAGGTAGCTATGGTGGCCACATTTGAGAAACCATGCTCTAGGAAATCTTGGTATGTTAACATTGAATTTTAGATTCCAGTGGGCTTTCTCTCATAGTACATAACATTCGTTTTTTCTTTGTTTCAGAGGCTCAGGCATCTGTACTGATGTTTTTCCTTCTGTTCCTCTTCCCAGGTGTTTCCCACGATGAGCTGGTAGATCTTGCCAGGCAGCACTTGAGTGCAATTCCCTTTCAGTACAAGGAGGATGCCATGCCTGTCCTCCTGCCCTGCCGTTTCACTGGGAGTGAGGTAAATTCTTGTCAACAGCCAATTGCTTTGAGTACAAAGCGTACATTTGTGAACTGAGTTCCTGATCGCTTAGGGGATGCTTGTAGGTTAGTTCTTTATATGAGCGGATGGCACCTCAGTCCTGACTTACAGCAGGTCCTGCTGTCTAGTCTTAAGACCCTACACAGCTCTGCCAGGCTTGTGATACTTCGGTTGTAAATCCATTAGGAACTTGCTGAGGCTAGTACATTCATTTGTGACCCAGTGGAGTCTAGAAACCAGACGCATCTGGTAACATGATGGGTACGTTACTTGCAGATGACAGACTAGCTGTCTCTGTCCATATCAGCACCAGATCCCCAATTTTATCAACCCCTGCTTTGCACAAGGCTCTGGAGAGAAGGCCACAGCGCTCACTCTGCTCTTGCCATGCCCCTTGATGTTTTTCAGATCCGTGTCAGAGATGATGCCTTACCCTTGGCTCATGTTGCTATTGCAGTGGAAGGGCCGGGATGGTCTAATCCAGACAACGTTGCCCTCCTTATAGCTAACTCAATCATAGGGCGCTATGACCGCACCTTTGGAGGTGGTAAGGTAAGAGACTTGGGAGCATGGCATGAGTAGGTAGCTATAGTGCCTGAACATTGCTGTATATAATACCAGAAGATTTACCTGGTTTTGCTCAGGTCCTTAACTCATTTTTTGTTTTTCTTCATTTAAATCATTGCTCTGGGGTGGGGATGAAGGGTTGAATATGTCAGCTGCCTTGAGGAGAGAGGACTAGCCCAGCCCTTTCTCACTCTAGCAGTTTGGAACCAGATGAGAAGCCACCTCTCCATGGCCACTGCAGATCCATAGGGCACAGCTGGGAGAGGGGTGCATGTCCCCCAACTGGGGGAGATCCAGGTTTGTCTGCTCCTGCATTCCCCAGGCAGTATGAGGAGTGAAGCCAACTGTGTACTTCCCCTCGCTTCCTGACAAAGTGAAACAGCCAGCAGTGTCTCTATACAAATAAGGGAGGGGGAAGGTTTCCCCTGCCCTCCCTAAAGGGTGCCTGGGGAGTGGGATGCTCGGGGCTGGGGCAGTCCCAGACCGGAGGGAGGAGGGGAAGGGGTGTCCCCAGCCAACCCCTTTCATCTGCCTGGGGATTCTCTCTCTTTTCTGTATTGTTTTATGCATCCCCATTCACATGGGGGTAGGGGAGCTTCAGCCCCCTCCTCTCTCCCTGCACAACTGAACCCTTACGTTGCTTAAGTTATGATCAGAGAAAGCTGCATACCAAGTTTGGTGGTCCTAGCCCGGGGTGGGCAATAATTTTCACATGGGAGCCACTTAATGAATTTTGGCACTTAGTCAAGGGCCAGCTCCATCCCTGGAAGGGGCAGGACCTGAGATGAAAGGGGCAGGACTGGGGACTAGCCTCCCCTCAGAGTTGTCTGGGGCTGGAGGCTTTGAATTAAAAACCCAGCAAAGGGCTCGTGGCTCCCAGCCCTTGTTGCCTGGAAGCTGCCTGGGTTGCTGCAGCAATTTAAAGGGCTTGCGGCTCCAGTCCCTGCGAGAGTAGCGCTGCAACTGCCGCCTGAGCCACTGCCTGGAAATTCGGTGGCACAGACAGCAGGATATAAATAGAAAGTGGCCAGATACAGTCTGAGGGCCGGGCTGGGTGCAAGTGTTAGGGGGGCTGAATCCAGCCCCTGGGCCGCCTGTAGCCCAGACCTGTCCTAGCTCTTACTGTTTAAGAGTTCTCAGACGGACTGACAGGCTCACTCGCTCAGACAAACTCTCAAGTATATAGGGGTATGTCTACACTAGCCCCGTAGTGCGAATTAGGGAGGCTAATGTAGGCATTCGAAGTTGCAAATCAAGCCCGGAATTTAAATATCCTGCGCTTGATTTGCATCTTCCCGGACGGTTGCCATTTTTTGAAATTTACAAGTCCGGACTAACTGCCTGCGTCTACACGCGGCAGGGACCTGGTAGTTCGAATTAAAGCCCTAGTTCGAACTACCTGTTGTTCCTCCTGGAATGAGGTTTAACAGATAATTCGAACTACTGGGTCCCTGCCACGTGTAGATGCGGCAACTTCGAATGCCTACATTAGCCTCCCTAGTTTGAACTAGGAGTCTAGTGTAGACATCCCCTTGTATATTGAATTCTGAAATGTTCCCATGAAATGGGGTTTGGCTATGAATCCAGAAGGCAGGGTTCTACTAGGGCTGATCTGGGATACCTCTTGGGCTGGATGGAGTGTGACTAGGAGGTTGTTCTGGCTCTCTCTGGAGAAAGCTATCTGCAGCTTTCTAGGAGGGGATCACTGCATGGCAGATCCTCAGCTGATCTGGAGGAGGACTGAGCAGGGCAATTTCCAGCAAGATGATCTGAGTGTTCTGTCTTAAGTATCCCTTCCTTAAACTTGTCCTGTGATGCAGAGACAAAATGTTCATTTAGACGTGGCAGGGGTAATATGAACCCCTATGATGCAGCACATCTTACAACTGCAGCATGTTGAAGGGACTGCCCCCGAGATGAGCTCTTACATGGCATCCTGTCATGCTCTCTACCCTGTTTGCTCTTCTGACCCTGTAACCACTGGGGCCGGGGAGGGAGGATTTGAACTGTCGGGGAAAGGTGAGCAGTTGAATCAGTGAGGATGTTTATTTCTGTGCAGAATCAATCCAGCAGGCTGGCTACAATTGCTACAGAGAATAAGCTCTGTCACAGTTTCCAGACCTTCAACACTTGCTACTCTGACACAGGCCTCTTTGGGCTCCATTTTGTTTCTGAGACTATGAACGTAGAAGATACGCTGCATTTTGCACAGGGAGAGTGGTGAGTGTGACTTGCCAGTGAGTGATTGTGGTCACTTCCTGTTATGAACGCTGTATCTAGTAGAGAACTTCTGTCCTACAGAGTTCAAGCTCGTGAATGGTCAAGAAGGGTCCTGCTTTCTAGAGTCTATCTCGTGTTAATACTTAGCTGTGGGACTTCCACAACTTCCCTTGGGAAGAAACTCCTCGGACTAGAAGAGAAACGACTCTTGATATCCCACCTGAATCCTCCTTCCCGTGACATCTCTGAATGATGGTGGTGGTCCCTGTTTGTTGGGGTGTGTTAGAGGTTGTTCTAGTGTTGGGCCTCTTATTCCCAAGCAAGGTTGTGCCTTTCACATGCTATGGGAAAGACAATCTGACCATTACCTTATTACACTTAGGAAAGATGACCCGGCAATACATAATGCTTGGACTCAGTCCTCTCAACTGACTGGTAAAGCTTTGGTGTTGGGAACCATTCAGTGCTAGGATTACAGGGACTTCACATTATCATTTAGCCTTCTTAGAGTTTGATGTGTTGTCCAGCAGTGCCTATAGGTGACAACCGAAATCGGCAAGCCCCTGTGCTAGGAACTGCAAACATGGACAGGAAATACTACTTGTCCCCAGGAGCTAACCACTGAAATAGCCAAGAGACTCTGGGTGGGAGAAAGGGAAGTAAGACTGGTAGGAAACCTTCCAAACTGTGCAGAAACCTCAGGAATTGGAATCCCCGAGCAGTGGCGAACTGTCAGTTGGCAGCATGCCCTAGTCCTTTTGCTATCTTAGTTGTAGCTGCCACGTTGAAGTGACACAGATGCCATTGAGGTGCTCCCAATTGTGACTGCTCACGTAAGGTATTTATCACCCTCTCCCCCCCTCAGCTTCCCCCCCTCCAGTGTGTGCTCTGAGGAGACTTTCATTGAGCTTGAGCCAGTCAGTTTTCTGTGCAAACCATTGCTGAGTTCATAGCCACTGAACAATACGTGGGGAAGGTTCTGGCTTGGTGTATTGGTTAGTACCAAGAGGGTTGAGACCTAGTATTCAGTTGTAAGAGTTTAACTGGTTCCAGTTAACAGTTAAACTCCTGGGCTGGCGGTGCTGGGAACCCGTGGGGCTGGCAGAATGTAATGGTGTAACAGATTTGAATTGTAATCAGCTACACAGGTACTAATTTTAACTTTTTTACATCCCTAATATTTAGTTTGTGTAAGAAGTTGAAAATCAAGGGGCAGTGTTAAAAATGAATGTGTGGGGAGGTAATTGCTTCTCATTTTCTACTAGTAGAAGGTCTTTGAAAGCCTCTTATTTCCTCTCTGACTCCTGTTCAGGATGCGTCTGTGCACGAGTGCGACAGATGGGGAGGTGAAGAGAGCCAAGAATATCCTACGGAATGCGCTGGTGGCTCAGCTGGATGGTACGTTCTGATCTAGGGGATAGCTGCTTTGCATGTGTTTGAATAGCTCTTAAGTTCTGGCCCTCCTGGAAAGGAGGACCTCTGACTAGAAGCAAAGAGCTACTGGCAGGCAGTGTATAAGGTTGCTCTTCTGTCCTGATCTTGTGTATCCCCTGTTTCTGTCCTAGAATGCCACCTCAGTTTTTCTAGTTTAATATGCCATGCTGTCCCTGAGCCTTTCTTTAGCAACGGTGGCAGTGCCAAAACAAATCAGGCACCACCCCTTGTGATGCCTGCTAAGGGCAAAGTTGAGACCATCAAACTGGTTTTAGTTATGATCCAAGTCAGGTGTGTACCATGGTTTCCAGAGGTGAAGTCATAATGCATTTCTGTAATCCTCATTGGAGCTTCCTGGGATGGTCTACTAAAGGAGCATGTGGTTGCTGGTTTGTTGGAAACTGATTAGTGGTATTGGCTGTGTGCATACTTTTATCCAAACTGGTGACCATGCTATGACATGCTGGAAGACCTGGCACTATCTTGGTCAAAAACATGAACTTTCCTAATGACTCTGCATCTTTCCCAGGTACTACACCTGTATGTGAAAATATTGGGAGTAATCTCTTGAACTATGGACGCCGTATATCTCTGGCTGAATGGGATGCCAGAATTGCTGTGCGTATCTGTTTTTACTGGAATATTCCTAAATTTACTCCAGCATAAAACCTGCTGCTGAGAAATTGGGCATCTAAAGCAGTTACCTGGTTAATTAGACTTTATCCTTGTGAGTCAAAGGCAGACTATTGTTGCATAACTGAAATATATATGTATAGTGGGAGCACCAAACCTAGGGCCATATTCGTGGTGTTGTGTTGTCACACTACCTTCCTGTACCCCACATTTAGATGCTGGTTCATCCCTTGTAGATTAGTGCTACAACATATAACCATATTAAGTGACTTGAGCGAAGCATTAGTGATTTGAGCTTATTTGAGTTAATTCACCTCCTATGAGAATGCCAGGGTATAGCTACAGCCAGAAAGCTCTCACTGCGTATGTCAGTAAACCTCTAATCAGAAGCCTGAACTAGAAGAGATTCCACCCATAATATTTCACTGACTATCAGAAAGCTGATTCATTAAGTTCTCCTTTGCTTATTCATTTGGCTTTGAGATGGCAGCATTAGAGTAGTAGTGGGAGAGAAGCGTTCTTTAACAGATGTTTCAGTGGATCTTCCACAAAGCGCCCCCGCCACTAGACCATATGAAAAAGGGTTTTATTTCCTGGCTCTGTGTGTGTACAATCTCTGGTACTTCTGTAGCACTACATCTAATGCACAACATGAGAGACTGACATAGGTTGTTCGTATTCTTAAAGAGGAATTGACTCCTTGCCTGCTCTTGATCATTCCTGTTAGGCTGTGGATTCCAGAATGGTACGGGATGTCTGCAGCAAATACATCTATGACAAATGCCCAGCAGTGGCAGCAATAGGTAAGTGACCTGGTTATAGGCACTGAAGTTGAAAAACAGCCAACATAGGTGAGTCTCTGTTTTTAATGGAGAGCAAAGTGTCTGCTTGGTCTCTGGCAGTTTTCTGCATGTTTTGTAGTAAGGTCAGATAAATAGTTAACCAGTTAAACAATGTAACTTTAACCATTAGTGGACTGGGGCAGCCAGTGTGGAGTTCCACTGGGTCTGTGGAGCAGGTGTTGCAGGGGCTGCTTTGGTATGGCTGTGGCCCTGCCTACTGGCCCAATGCTGCCAAACCTGCTCTGATCTGGGGCAGCTGGCCATCCACTGGAGTTTGGGAAAAGTAATAAGTCTAATGCATACCAGGTAACAGGTTAACCTTTTACATCCTTATTTTGCTGTTTGTTTTGGCTTCTCTCTACCTCTAATTTACCCTCCTGGTAACATCACTACTGTTTTCCCAGCTGTTGTGTGTCAGATGTGCTGAAACGTTCCCTAGAGAGTATGTTCTGAAAATGTAATTAGGCATAGATGCTAAGGCAATAGCTTTGGGCTGCTGACCAGCTTCCCACCCAGCTAAAGGCTACAGGGATGTGATTAACAATGGAACTTCAATCTGTGGGTGAGGACTGTAACAGTGCTCTCCAAATGTCATCTCTACTCTGATGGCATCTGTTAATGTAAGACTCAGTGGGTTTAAGTCCTTGCAGAGCTCTCTGGCATGTCTGTCAGTCAGCCAAGGAGATGTTCCCCTTGGGAAACTTGCCCAAGCAGCTTTTCTTCCTTAAGTGTCTGGTGGTTTCCCTTCCTCCACACAGTGATCTCCAAGATTTTGTATGAGCCTTTAAAGTGGCGCTATTAGTAAAAGGAATTTCAAGGCAAAGAGGAAGTAATATTAAGACCCACTAGCCTATTGAAGACTTGTTTCTTTCTACTGGCAGACCACGGTTCCCCTGTAAGGATTTGAGTCTGGGTGGCATCACTGGATCAGAGAGCAGTAGAATTGAGACACTTACATTGGGACTCCTTATTTTATTTCAGTGACTAATTCTCCTCTGCTCACTTAGGTCCCATTGAACAGCTCCCAGACTACAACCGGATCCGCAGCGCCATGTACTGGCTCCGTTTCTAGGCTGTGCCCCCCGTAGAATGGAGATGGAGATGTCTTGGATGTCTTCCACGGGGTGGATCTGTGTGAATCTCTTCAGTGTGACGGTGGCAAGATGGGCATTGCTGTAAGCACTGTACAAACACTTGTTTTCTGAACTGTTAAAACAGAGCCAAATAAATATTATGTAAATGGAGTTGGCTGTCATGAGTGTTCATGGCAAAGTGCCACTGTTGGCTCAGTGGGGGAGCTGAAGTTATTTCATGAACCTCTCCATGTTGGTGACATTGGACCAGCATTAGCACAGGCAAAGGTGTGACTGCAGGATTGTGATAGGGTATGCTGTGCTAAGTGATACCTGGAATCATTGCTCTTCCCTTGCACCTTTGCAGAGCAACTTAATCACACAGAGGTGGTTGAAGACTAATAGGGAGACTGTAGGATTGGGGTGCATTCAGCATGGCCATGGAGAAGGAATCTTGCGTTCTGATATTTGGACCTCTTGTCAATTTCTATAAATCCCCCAGGGTTCCTTTTTCCCTTTAAGGAAAATAGAAAAAAGGTTTTGTTTCCCCCGTCACTGCTATAGCTTGCAAAGACACCTTTCACACTGGTCTAGAAAAGCTCCTTCTCACACCTTGATAAAGTAGCTATAGACAGGACCATTGTGCACTGGCACCCTTCTGATGGGCACAGATTAGCAGGCTTCACCCCAGGCGTTGCTTAAATCTCTCTCAACATTCTGAGTAAATTGGGCTAAAATTTTGCATTCTGAAAGCAGAGCAGATGAACTGCTGCTACCTTAAAAGCATCAGCATTTAATCTACTGGAAAGATCAGGAGGGAAAGTGATGTAACTGCCGTCCCCATAGGCATTACATGTAAGGCGAGTGGTAGCCTTGTGCTGTGCAATTGAAACAACTATTTTCTCTTACTTTTGTTCTTTCCTGTGTCAGACACGCTAAGCTTCACTACACATGAGTTCTAGGATATGAACAGCATCACTTGAGCAGACAGCTTGGCCTAGCTTGGCCTAGGTGAGAGCTTGAAATTGTGGCCAGGTTAACTTGTTTCAGCAAAGCATCAAGGAAGTCTGACACCTTAAAGATTAACAAATTTATTTGGACATAAGCTTTTGTGGGCTGGAATCCACTTTTCCACTTCATGCATCTGGTAATTTCAGTTTAGCAGGTGTGTGTGTGTGTGTGTGTGTGTGTATACACACCTGTATACACATGCAAATGTGGATGTGTTGCACTACTTTGTGGAGGACCAGTGCTAAGGAGGGGCCAGTTCAGTCAGGGTGGATGTGGCCCACTCCCAACAATTGATGAGAAGGTGAGAATACCAAAAGAGGGAAAATTACTTTTCCTTTTGTATTGAGCTAACCATTCCCACTCTCTACTCAGACCTGGTCTGTGTGTCAAGTTTGCATACGAATTCCAGCTCTGCAGTTTCATGCTGAAATCGGTTTGGAAGTTTTTTCACTCAAGTATGGCGACTTTCAAGTCTGTTACTGAGTGTCCGGTGAGATTGACGTGCTCTTCTACTGGTTTCTAAATGTTACCATTCTTGATGTATGTCTTGTGTCCATTTATTCTTTGTGTAAAGAAATTGCTTGTTTCTCTAGACTGATTTGGATCTATGTTCTCAGCTCATTTCCCGCCTCCTTACTTCCAAGAGTGCGCACTCTCTGAGATGTGGTAGCCTACCAGTGTGTGCACACATACTGCCTTCACATTAGCTCAGAGCTCTCATTTCTAGTCCCAGGTACAAGTAGTTCTTTAATTTGGAGTAAGGCTGTCAGGATGTCCTTGGGCACATGAACCATAATGGTGTGAACATCAACAGTAGTGTGGTGCAGCTCTTTGGGACACTGTTTTAGTGTGTGGCACCAGGGGCACTGATCTGACTTAAGCTGCTGAGCATTAGTCCTACTATTAAAAGATTCTGTTTATTGCACTGTTTATGGGAATAGGTTTGAGAGCCCTTCATCTTGAGGGCTAAGTATTGATCAAAACTTGTTACTGGTTGGTGTCCTTGTGCATAAAATGGTTTGGTTTCTATCTTCTTCCTTAGAAAAGAGAAGACTAAGGAGGGATATGATAGAGGTCTATAAAATTGTGACCGGTATGGAGAGAGTGAATAAGGGAAAGTTATTTACTTATTCCCATAACGTAAGTAATGGGTCACCAAATAAAATTAATAGGTAGCAGGTTTAAAACAAAGAGAAGTATTTCTTCATGCAGCACAGAGTCAGCCTATGGAACACCTTGCCAGAGGATGTTGTGAAGAGCAGGACTTTAACAGGATTCAAAAAGAACTAGATAAATTCATGGAGGTTAGGTCATCAATACTTATTAGCCATGATGGTTAGAAATGGTGTCCCTAGCCTCTGTCAGAAGCTGGAAATGGATGACAGAAGAGGGATCACTTGATTGTCTGTTCTGTTCACTCCCTATTGGGTGTCTGGCATTGGCCACTGTTGGAAGACCAGATACTGGGCTAGATGGACCTTTGGTCTGACCCAGTATGGCAGTTCTTATGTTCAAGTCCTAATTGACAAGTGTCCACATTAGGGATGTTAAAATGTGTTTGTTTATGTAAACGTGTAACTGCTGAAATAGTTTACACATGGAGGGAGGTGGCTCCCTGGGAATTGACTTTAAGCAGGCTCCCTGTGCAAGGCAGCTCCTGTGGAGTGCACTGCTCCCTCTAATACAGAAGCAGCAGCATGGGGGGGGGGGGGGTGGAGTGGTTCCCTGGGAGCTGGCTTAAAAGCTAGCTCCCCGTGAGCACTGCCTGCCGCCTGTCCCCAGCTCCCGCCCTGCTGCCTCAGGCAGCAGCACAGGGGGAAGAAGGGGTACTGCATGTGCTGTGAAGGGCTCATCGGTTAACCATGTATATGTTTACACTTTCACATCCTTAGTCCACGTCAGACAAACCAATAGTTATCAGTCCTGTCTTTAATAGTGTTTGAGAGGTCAAGAACTGACTGGGCCGTGGTGACTAAACTGTCTTACCTCTGGAGTCTGTTGGGTTGAGGTGGGCAGGCAAGGCAGAGTGGATCTTTCACAGCCATGAAATTCATGGGATATCTGGAAAGCTGGCTGTATGGACAGACTCAAAATATACAGTATGGTGATGCAAATTAGATCTGTGCCAATAACTGCTTATTTTAGTTTCCTGGGAGTTCCAAAAAATAAAACTAGTTTCAGATCAAGTAAAAACAAACTCTTCGGGATATTTGAAGTTGAAGTCAACATTGACCCAAATATGTAGTTTTTGTACAAGTTTGGACAGAGGTAGTGCAGATTACTTCCCACAAGGTGGCATTAACTCACCATTTCTGTTCTTAAATTACAACATGCGTTTGGCTTTTAAAGTTTTTCCTGTGGATATAAATCTTAATTGTCTTTCACTTAATTTCTACACACTGCCCTGACAAATGGCTTTCAAAATGTAAAAGCTTCCAAGAGTTAGTCATAGAACTTAAACTAATATAATGAGCTACGCCACTTGTGCTGAATCTGGATTCTTATTGAAAATCAGTGTTTCTAAACTCATTGCATGTATTAGGCAAGTTTGAAACTGTTAAGTAGTCTTGATGCAATTTGCACTGAAACTGTTGTTGCAAGCTCTAGCTTGTTAGACACGTATGTAAGGCCCAACAAACTTATAAAACATGCTCACTTTTGCCTGAAATCTTGTGGGACAAATAAACAATTCCACTTCTGTGCATGGCTGCAATTAGACCCTAATCCTCTTTGTTGCCTTCCATTACTACATCTGCCCTATAGCTGGGCTAGGTGAGTTGGTTGAAGCTAATGCTGCCAGCAAGATTTGCAGTTGGTGGGAGGTAGAATGGGACAACTGTAAGGCAGGCAGATGAGAACACATTTATGTAACCCTTTACATGACCTCAGGAATTAGTTCTTTCCAAAAGATTGTATCTGTGAGCTGCAAGGCAGTAAAGGGGTCAAGCTTTTAACGTTTTCTACCAGTCTGTGTCTGTTTTTCGTCTCTTTCACTCTAACATTAGAGAAGAACATGTCCCCATTACTCAGGGCCATGTTTTTGTTGAGTTCTGGGTAAGGACTGGCCCTATACCCAAGTCTAGCTGATGAGAGACTGCAGCTATGTAAATCTGCTTGGTTAATATGGCATTATAGAGTGTTCTCTGAAGCTTGTTAAGAGCTCTTAACACATCATCTGATCTCTCAACTTGGAACTGCCACAGTGGCTAAGCCACATGTACATTGCTGCCAGTGTGCCACAGCACAGGCAGCTGTCAATGCTCTCCCAGTGCAGAGATGTCCATATTGTGGGATGTTTTAGTGCTTGTAGAAATCTTGTGGCTGATTTGGCTAAGGATTGTTTGAGCTGTGTTTTGTCTCTTGAAGACACACTGGAGAATTCATACTTGGGGGATCAGGGATTTTAGAAATGCTGATGGTATCTTGAGCAGCCCGCCAGCTGTAAAGAAAACAAAAGAATGTACTCAGAGCCCAACTAACCTTTAAAGGCTGCACGCACAGAAAGGATACAACAGAAGAAGCCTGGTAGACAATATAGGGATGGTTGCTACAGGGAACTTACGGTGATAGGAATTCAATCCTCCACCTACAGGCTTGCAATGGATTTTTGCTTAGCCCCTTAAGAGGCTTAATGGGTTGCTGAGTAATCTGGCCCAATACACTTGACATCTGGATTCTTCAGTGCCAGGGGAGATGAAACTGAACTAGTTGGCAGGCTCCGTGTTACTCCTTCAAACCGTAGTGCAGAGCAGAGCTCTGTGGCTCATCGGAGCAGCCTTGAGTATTAAGTGCTGGGTGCTATGGAGCCCTGATCCAGTTGGCAAGGTCCCTGTAAATGTTTCATGAGCCGCAGGATACTGCTCTGTGCTGCCCCATTAGGGCAGCCTCAGTCTGAGAAAATCCACATTTGGAAACCTCTTGCATAACTAATGCATCTTGAAAGCGTGAGAGAATCTCTTGTCCCCTCCTCCCCCCACTCTGCCAGTTCCAGGGGCTAGTGTGGGACAGCCGCAGCAAGCAGAGGAAGGAGCGGGAACACTCTGTGGATTAGGGCAATTTCAGAGACATTAGAGAGGGCCTGGATGACACAATAAATCTGTCTTCCAGCCCCTAGACAATGCAGGATTGTTCTGCAGAGCTTCAACTAGTCTAGTTTTCAATGCATCAAGTGGCTTTTTCTTTTTTTAAGCTACTTGCCTCGGATGATTACTCTGCAGTCTATTGGACCATGCTGCTAGTGTTATTCTGATGCTGTCTACCTTTGCCCTGTTCTATTTTCTCCCATTGCTCCTAGTGGCAGAAGGGTTTTAACAAGGCTCCCTTTTTGATGCTTACAACCTTTGCATGCTTGTGAACAGTTGCCTTCTCTCCCCCTCTTCATAGTGATTTAGCTGAACAGTATGTCTAAATCAGCTGCTCTCCAACTATGGGATGGGCCTCCAAGGCGAGTGTGTCAAGGGAATACAAGATGCCTTTTTTTTTTTTTTTTTTTTTTTAAAGCAGGCACAGCCAGGAGATGGGGAATAAAGAGGACAGCTGAAAACCCCTCCCTCAATCTCTCACCTGTAAGCTGTCAGCCCCCCAATGGCAGGGACTGCAGCAGTGCTGAAGGATGGCAACAGGAGCTAACTTTGCTGTGGAGAGTGATATTGACAGAGAGCGTGTTGCCTGTCTTATTTGTGCGCTGCTCCTGGTGGCAGTGCTGCCTTGAGAGCTGGTTGCCCGGCCAGGAGCCACTGCTCTCCCTTCTACCTTCAGCGCTAGGTGGTGGTATATATACGAGGGGGTGGATGTAACTGACACACAGAAGGGGAGGGGGGGGCTGATGTAAATGTTTGAGAACCTCTGCTCCAAATTAAATTCCTTCATTGCTGTGCTTCACTAGGAAATGAGAATTCAGACGTAGCCATGAGAGCGTGCGGTATTCTCTGCCCTTGCTTCCCACCCAGGGGTGTATATCACAGCTTGTGAACACTGGAGACCAGCAATCAGCTCCTCAGATGTGCAGGGTGGGTCTGCCTTTGCAACAAGTAGCTCCTTTGATATGTGAGAGCTGACTCGGGAATACCCATCTCTTGCCAAGGGATGGTCCATAGCAGCCTGTAATTGCCTTACCTGAACTCAGTTTGAAAATTACTCTTAACAGTAATCATGAATATGCAGCTGTGCTTGTCCTTAGGGAACCCTGGAGCTGCAGACAGCTGCTCCTGTGCAAATGACAGAGGCTTTTGTCCTTGCTTCCTTTCTATTCTGGAGAGCTTTGGGAAGAAGAGACTTAATTCTCTGGGCCCGGTTCTATATTTTCTATCAACTTCCCTCTGCTACCACTGGCTTGTGGTGGGGGAGGAGAATCAGGTCCACAGGGGGCCAGTGTCTCTCAACAGCGTGTAGGGATGCTATATGAACAGAATTTAAAATGGGCACATAGTTCATCTATGCTTTACACGCTCAAGCATGTTCACACTCCACTGGGCAGGGTCTTTAGAGCAATTCTGGCTGAGTCTGCCATGTGCTGCTCCCTGAACAGCCCCTGTTCCCAGTATAGCAGTATGGACAGTACTGCGATACTGGGAACCACCATATGGACAGGGCCTCAGGAACAGCTTCTACCTGTGTGCCAACCTTCCCTCCCTCTGTCCTGTAGGCTCCTGGAGTCTTGTAGCCAGAAGTCCATTTTGCCACGGTATACACCCAAAAGCTTTTGATGAGATGAGGGCCAGGCCCCAGCCAGGATTAGAGCAGAGGAAGGCTAATGAATGTGGGAGATCTCATGAAACTATGGCTGGGACGCCCACATTGCTACCACCCAAATGTACCTGGCTTGTTGGTCAATTACCTTTTATTGCAATTACTCCCTTCATATGGCTGAGCTCAAAAATGCACCTGTGAAGTGTTGGCTCCTCTGCCGTCACCCAATGCTGCCCTGTGAGCTGTGTGAGGTGACACAGGAGCCTAGTGGATGGAAACTGGGTTCTCTTCCTGCAAAATCACTCAATGCTCCTGTACTTCCATTTGCTATGTGTGCAATGGGGATTGTACATTGCTACCTCTCGGGGGTGTTGAAGATACAATACACGGACTGAGGCACTCTGGTGATAAAGGCCATGTACCTGGGTGGAGCTGCAGGTCTGGCCTATTCCCACTTTCCTATTAGCGTGAACAAGCTAGCTCCTCAGATTAGGGCTCTCCTTTGGAGCTGTGTTGCGGTGGCTTTGCACCACTGTGAATGAGCACTTGGATGATGTTCTGAGCTGTAAAGTCTTTGGACTCCCTCTAGTAATGTGCTATATGACCCATTAACTCCCAGGAACCTGCTGGCTCCCTCACACCTGATGCACTGAGTCACTAAATCTCACTTCTGCCCAGCACCACAAAAACTGGCAAGAAATCCATGCTGGAGCTAATCTTAGGCGTGTCCCCAGCTTCTGAGTTCTGGGCAGTGCGGGACAGTTTCTGTCTCCTAGACGTATTCGGAGCAGAAGCAGACTTTGGGAGGGAAAAATGATGCTGAGGTAGAGCGTCTAGCAGGGTGGAGGAGGGAGAAGGAGCCTTGTCAAGCCTGACCACCAGCTGAGCCCACCTCCCCAGGGTTCAAGTGTCCTTGATTTGGGGATGGGGAAATTGTGGAACTCAAAGGGAGGATTTGGTTTCGGTGTCTGCCTTTCCTTAGTACTTACTATTGGCCAGGGAAGGGAACAATCCTGGGCTCTCAGAATCCTGCCATTGCTCCTCACTTCTCTGAGATGCTCTTCCTTGTTTCTCTTTCTCCATGCTTAAGCTTTTTGCCATGCGTTCCCTAGGCCTACCTGTAAGATCTTCAGCTCAGCTGAGCCAGCCTAGATGAGGAGCTCTGTTTTGAGGTCCATCAAAACTAGTTCTAGTTTAGCCAAAGGGGCACAAGAGGGGTGACGCCTTCCCAGGACCTCAGCATGCTACTCCTGGCCTGGGCCTTGAGGCTATTTGAACTTTGTTCTCAGGCTGGTCCTCAGAAAGGTAGGTTCTCTGAGGTAGCAGCTTTATATTCTCAAATGACATCATACACTTCCACAGCCAGAGTGCCACCTGCACTCCCAGAGCCTCCAGTGTGTCCCATAGCTTGGCTCAACTAGTACCAGGTTCCTTTGGGTGCTCCAGGAGCAAACAGATAAGCTGTACCTCTGGGGAAGACTTTCTTCCCATCATGCAGCTAGAGTAACAGCCTGTCTGTGGCTCTGGGGCGTAAGGCATTCTAGGTTGCCAACGATAGTCCAGAACGGAGGACAAGCTAGACCCTGACCGGGGTGGAATAGCCACAATGGGGCAGCTTTCAAAGTGAGAGGCTTCACCTGGGCAGCTGGCAGTTCCCCCTAATGGCTGTTCAAGCAGTGCAGGACGGGGTGCTACCTAATGGGAACAGGGTGAACATGGATGAGGGAAGAGTGGTTACTGTTCTTTGGATTGGCTAGGCCTTGAGCCCTACTCACCTGACTCCTGCAGCCCTACCTACTGCTCTGAGCAAGCCTCTTCCACACTCAATCCCCTGTCCTGATTCCTGTACATCCCTTCACCTCCCCTGACTGCTAGCCCCCTGCCCTGAAGTCTTCTCATAGAAAATAAAGCTCAGCTTTCCTTTAGTGCACAGAAGCTGGGTCAGTTAGTTTTTGCCTCTGCCTTGTGTGCGTTCAACTGGGAATAGAAATTGCTCCAGAACCACAGGAGCTGCTTGTCCCCAGAGATGTTAAGCCTACACAAACCCAAGAAAGGTCAGCAAGCTCCAGCCTGCTGGTTTTAGGAGTAAAACATCTGCAACGCTCTGCCTAAGTGCCGGCTCTTTCAATGCAGAGCCCAACTTCTGGGATCCATGTGGCACTAGTACTAATGCACTTAACCCAGGACACTCCTAGGGCTGCTGTGATTCCCAGACCTGCTTCCCCCCCGCAAGATTTGTGTACTGAGACTCCAGATGCGCGGAACTTGGCAGGGCTGTTGTGACATTGTAATATAAACATCCCCCCATGCAGTCTGGTGTATGCAGCTGCTTAAAAGGCCAGAAGCATGAGCCATGGATTTCTCTACTAGAAGACTCATGTCTGAAGCTGGCATCTGGGTTTCCAGGGCTCCTAAAGGACAGGCTTTGCTGATGAGTTAGCAAAGCAACTGTAGCTCAGGCCAGGAAGAATCTCATGTGAGTCAATGGCCCTTGTTTTCTGAAGAACTCACCCATCATTTCCCAAAGCAGCAGGCTGTGTCTACTGCTGAGGGAAGTGATGGAGAACTGCACCAAGAAGTTCAAACATGCAGGGGAAGCAGTTCCTCTCCCTGGTTAGCTGTGACATTGAAAGAGGCCCGGGCTCATGCCTCAGCACAGAAATCCCGTCTGGATGTGAACGTCTTTGCAAGCCATGTAACCATCATCCAGCATTGCCTTCCTGACAGGCAGGTGTTGGGCTGGTCGGTCTGACTGGTCCTAGGGTGTGGTCTAGCACCCCACCCTGTTCCGGAGGTTCATACTGGTTAAAGTGAAGGACTCACTCTAGTTCCTCCAATGAGGGGAAGCAAGCAGGGATGAAAAATTGTGCTGGCCAAAGTGGATGCAATGGTGTTGCATTTGCCAACAATTTTCCAAAGCCCACCATCCTAGCCAGGCAGTCAAACGTGCTGCTGGCAAAACAGCTGAGCAGGATGATGCAGTGTGCCTCTCTTGTGGAAGCATGAGATTATTTTTGATGGGGCTGTACATGGGAGGGTGACAGATTCAGCCTGGTGGGGCAGGGTGGATGTTTGTTTTGTCCTTTCTTCTTGCGTGGGCACCCTTCCAAAAGGCTGAAGGATCAACAGAAGAACCAGCCCCCAAAGGCAGAACACTTGGGACATGTCTTGTCATGCCAGCTACGTAAATCCCCTTAAACACCACCTGGGTTCCATCACTAGGGTGGCAGTACTTACTGCTGCATACTCCTGTCTCATTTGATGGGAGCAGGAGACCCAGTAGGGTAGTTCCTGGTAAACATGAGGGGTTGGTATTAGCCATGTTAAATATAGGTTAATTGAATAGTCAAGTAACTTCATGAATTCTTATAGGTTAGTCGACTAGTCTATAGTCTCCCGGGGGCGGGAGTGCACTCCTGGCTCCAATCCTGAGAAGAAGCACAAGGTGTCAAGTGGGAGCTAGTTTAAAAACCAGCCCCCCTCATGGACCGGTTGCCTGTTGCCCTGTGCTGCTGCCTCTGATACAGAGGCAGCGGTGTAGGATGGCAGTAGCCCCTGCCTAGGGGGTTCTGAGTTCCCAGACTTGGCGTGAGCCAGAACTGAGCTGGGCTGCCTGCCCACCCAGTGCCTAATACAGTGCAGAGCCACAGCAGGGATAGATCCCGGACCCATTGCAAGCCAGAACTGAGCTGGGCTGCTGGCCAGCCTGCTAAAAAATTTACTGGCAGGGGGAATGCATGTAGTCTATAGTATTAACCTGTAAGCTTTTGCTTATTGGATAATAAGTTAACCAACTACACTGTTACATCCCTAGTTGGTATTCCTTCTGCCACCTTAGCCCACTACTTCAGCTGCTCTGATTGCGTAATGACCATAAAAACTTTAACTGAGGTTCTGATGAGGGGTTCTATAGGCTGCTGATGTGTGAAATGACTTCTGTTGTAATGAAAAGCAGCTGGAATCATGGCAGGGGATCCTGCTATTTCCCAATACCATGTGTTAACTGGCAAGTTAGTGGTGTGAAAATGCATAACTATTCTGATGGAAAAGCAACCTTGCTGCAAAGAATCATGTGTCATCTATGTGCCTGCTCTGCCCATCTCTGAAATGGCTGCAGCCAAGCTCCAGCAGAAACCTCATTTTTCTGCCATCAGGGCATCCTTCTCGGTTTGATTTCTGACCAGTTTGTTAGTTGGTCTCTCCATGGAACTTTCCTAAATACCCTCTTCCCCGAAGGGTGCAACTGTCCATGCTGCGTTCTGGGGGCGTATGCTAACTTTGGCTGTGTCCCTGCCTATTGTTAAGTGCCTTGTTGTTACAGTGTTGTGCAATTGCTGTCATGTTCAGATCCATGGGAGCTCACCACTAAGCTACTTTCTAAAGTGCCTATCACCATGGTCTGTAATTAATGTTCAAAAATTAGGACTTGCAATGAAACGGGTACCCTTGGGCACTCAGTTCTCTATACTGAAAGGTGCCAAGTGCTGATGAACATGCTCTAGAGGTCACGATAGCATCTACCTTTGTTCAAAATAGGGCTTTCCCCATTAACTGCAGTGGGCCTACAGGTGATTTTATTGGATTACTATGAATCGTGGTCACAACTGAGGCAATCAGTGAGCTGGGGCTAATGGTGGCAGCGGCGGATGTTGAACTATGAATTTTTCCCATGTTGCGCGGACCTCTCGCTTCCTCTGGAAAGCTGTTGCTGGTGTGAGGTTTGTAGACTAGCAGAGATCCTGGTCTCTGGATTTACAGCAGGGGTGGGGAACCATTTTAGATTCAGGGGCCGCTGACCCACAAAAAGAGTCAGTTGGGGGCCACACACAAGTGAGAAGAAAAAAAAAACCAAACCCTTCAGTGACGTGGTTCCTGACTGAGAAGGGGAAAGACACTCCCCACGTTCCTCTCACACCAGAGCCTATGGGGGCCCAGAGTAGTGATTTTGTGTGCTTCAGCACCATGGTGTGGTGGGGGGTCTGAAGTGCCAGCGCAGGCTCCCCAATGCTGGGGGGAGCCTTAAGCCTTGGGGGGGGGTGCAGATCCAGAAAAGACAGGCCTGGATCTGGCCCCCAGGCCTGAGGTTCCCCACCCCTGATTTACAGAATCAGACTTACCCAGCATTCCCTTGGACCAAACAAAAGAAGGCAGCTTGCCACTCTAGCACAGCCATCCGTATGTGTGAAGAAATTGTAGGAGCTGCTTTCTCCTTACCAGCCAGGGCCTGATCCAGCCTACCTTGAGGCACCTAGGCAGAGTATTTCTGGAGGGGAGCTGGCCTGCCTCCAAGTATCCTTCCCCCCCCCTTGCTGTTTGTGTAGGAGTACAACGCTGCGTGGCTCCAGGCTCAGCACCAGAAAGGTTAGAAGGGTTTGTTTATAAATGATGGGGAACTTTGTTATTTCAATCCCTTGTCAATTGCGGTGAACATCTCCAAAGGGCAGGCGTTATAGAAATGAGGTCATGGGACTCGGCTTCCCTTCCCACCCCCTGGCATTCTGCTGCCAGAGGAGGCTGCTACTGGGAGCCCAGTTCCACCAAGTCTGTAACTTAGAGCAGGGACAGCAAGGCTGCACTGGCTGGTGAAAGCTATCAGTGCAATTTGCCTCCCCTTCCAACAGGGAATGCACCAGCCCTGGGCTCTGGCAGCTGGAAAGCATCCCAGTACCATGCTCCTGCCGAAGAATAGCCAGATTCTGAATAAGATGATCATAAATCTCAGCTGGAATCATGACTGCCCAAACAAGCTGAGCAGCCAGTAAAGCGCAGCAACTAGCAGCACCTGGGGCACAGCTCCAAATTCCCAGGCTCAGCTCCTGGCCCTCGCTTCCTTCTCTGTGCACAAGGTATGGCTGCTGAGCACCCCTTGAAACCTAGGAGGGCTGCTTTCCCCTTCATTCAATCCCATCCATGTATTAGCACCTCTCCCTGGCTTCCTTTCATTTCCCTTCACTGTTCCTGTTTGACTCTGCCCCCAAGATCCAGGAGCCCTAGTGCAGCTTCCCCTCCCCTCAGGCCTGCCCACAGGAACTATAACAGCAGGGCGTATGCAGAGCTCTGCTTGCCCACCGATGCTCGCAGCCCCATGGCCCACGGCAGCTCCTGGCTATGCTCCTGCCCCAGCCTGGGGTGCAGAGTGAATTGAGAAGCAGGCTGGGGGCAGTGGGGGACCAGCCCCTTCCAGCCCTGTTCAGTGAAAGCTGCCTAGTGAGGAGCCCCTTTGGTTTCTCACAAGTGCTGGCTGCTGCCAAAAGCCATTTTGGTTTTTTACCTAACAGCTCAAGTCTCCACCAAGGGAACAATGTGACCCCCATGGGCCCTGCCTCAGACCTACCCTGACAGGAGTTTCACCAGCCCCCTGAGTCAAGTCCAGGAACATAAGGGCCATACTGGGTTAGAGCAAAGGTCCATCTAGCCCAGTGCCTTGTGCACCAACTGGCCAATGCTAGATGCCCCAGAGGGAGTGAACAGGACAGGTAATTATCAAGGGATCCCTCCCCCGTCACTCATTCCCAGCCCTGACTGTCCGAGGCTCGGAACACCATTCCTGTCCATCCTGGCAAATAGCCATTGAGAGTCCTACCAAGCTCCCATGCTCTGGAGCTGTGGTGATTCCTTAGGCCTGTCAGTGGGGGGACAGGGGAGTGCTGCAGGGCTATCCTCCAGGCAGGAATCTTAAGCTAGGCCAGCGCAGCCTTCAAGGCAGGGGTGTGCAGTTCCTGCAGTGTCACTCAGAAGATGGCCAGCCCTGTGCTGCATCCTGGAGGTAGTGGGAGGCAGACATTGCTTCTTAGTTGGCTTAGGCCACATAAAACAAGCAGGGAGCTGACTTGCCGCTTACAGCTTTCAAAGGCAGGGAAATCCAGATCTGGCACTGGAGTTAACGCAGATGCTGAGTCCTCCTCTCCCCCTGCAACGCATTCAAAGAGATCCTCTTGGTGCCCCTGCCAAGCATTTAGACCATGAGTTCCCAAACTGGGGGGCATGCAGAAATTCCAGGGGGGGCGTGAGGTGACCCAGCCTCCCCCCCCCCCCCACATCAAGTTTTGCTGCCCTGTTCAATTCCTTTTTTTTTTTTCCCTCAACAAGTTTTGCTGCTATTTGGAAGGGGGCCGTGAAGGTTTTTCAAAAATCAAAAAGGGGGGCGTGATGCCAAAAAGTTTGGGAACTGCTGATTTAGACCATCAGTCTCCTGAGCGCCAAGAGGAAGAGCTCCCCCGCCCCAGCTCCCATGGGCTGCCTGCTTTCTCAATCAACTGCATTTACTTCTTTATATTTCAGTTCCCTTTCCCTGCAACCGGTGGGTGTAAAACTGGCCTGCAGCACCATGGGGCTCAGCTGAGCTCAGCTATTGGCCCCGGTGGGACACGTTTCCTTTGGGCTGGTTTGCCAGAGCTGTTGCGTGTGGACCCCACCAAGGGCCGGGGGTGGGGTGGAACGGCAGTGATGCGCAGTGAATCATCTGAAGGGGTGTCTGGCCACGTCTTGGTGCACACGCAAAGGGCAGGGCTTAAGTGCACGAGGGCTTATCCCATCCTGCACCCCACCTCCTTCGACAACCCGACTTCCCCACACAGTGCTGGGGCCGGACCCTGACAGTTCTGTGACTGAACTGCTCTGCCAGGGTCCAGCGGCTCTGGGCTGTACCAGAGCACAAGGGTTGATGCCTCCCTGCATCTCTGGGGGTGGAATGGGGCCTGACACACCAACCCAGGCCTCACTGCAAAGTGAATTATTGACTCTCAAGGGCTTTCCTTACCCTAGCCTCCCAGCCGGCATTCTGGGAGGAGCACAGCCACCCTGAGTGGCTGGCATCATCCCAGTGTAGTCCCAGACTCCAGTGTGGGTCATAAACTACTGTTCTCAGGCGTGAGCCCCTGTGACAGAAATGGATTCCTGGGGCCCTGGTCTTCCAGTCTCTTGGGTGCTGGCAAGGTGTGTCTCCCTCGTGTGCGTGTGGTGATGGGTAGTGCCCTGAGCAGATAACAAATTTGTATCTACAACAATGAGCCATGGATATCTGCATGGGCTTTAGTGAGGGGAGCAAGCAGGCAGGGCTTTGGGATCCTTTGAGATGTAATGGGAAGGGAAGGCAAGGTGGTGGCTGAGAGGCCCTGACTGGGAAAGCCAAGAGGGAGCAGGTGATCTTCTGGCTATCGACCTATACAGCTGCCCTTATTCCTGCCTACAGCTGAGCTATGGCCCAGGAAGGGGACAGCATGTCTCACTGCCCACGGCCCTGGCTGGCTGTGTCCTCAGTGGTCTGGCCTGGCTTGTACAGTGCGAGCAGCGATAGGACTACACGGGGCTGGAAGGAATGCAGCTCTTGGTTCGGCCTTGTCAGAGCCAGCTGCGGAATCGGACACCGGCCCCTGACTCAGCCAAGAGGCGTGTTGAGTCACGCTCTGCAGATACTAAGCTGCAGCCTACACACGTCTGAATGAATGAGCACTTTGATGCTTGTCTGCGGTTGCATCTGGATTCATTCACGTTTTCCTGGCTGCAGGGTCACGGAGAGCTCCTCTCCTTTTCGTTCCTCCTGCCTCTTTCTTTGCAGCCCTCTGTGCTGGCCATGCTGGGAGACGTCTTCCATGAGAGCCACGCAGGTCTAGTCTTTGATGGGCTGACATACCAGCCATGCAGTGCAGCTGCCATGGGGCTAGTGGGTTAATCCTAAGCACAACCTCTGCCAGCGGAGAGGGGTGCTTCCAAGGCATGTCTCATGTGTAAAGGCTGCACGCAGGAAGGCCAGAAATCTTACTTCCAGGCAGCGTTTGGCCTTGTGCGCAATGAGTTTGGGGGTCTCAGCCTAACCCTTGGGGCTGTGTTCACGTCTGTAAAGCACAGTCCGACTGCAGAGCGTTGCAGGTCTCTACACAACGGGAGCTCTGGGAGTGGAACAGCAGCAGGACCTGCCGGAGGGGCATCAGCCGAGATGGGTGGGGGCCTAGAATAGCGGGGGTACAGCAGGAGAGGAGCAAAGCGCACCAGCGCTGTGTGTTATGCCTGACTCCCGCCAGCACTGTCACTCCCTCACTTTATAAGCACCAACAGTTGCCCAAGAACTTACCCTCAAGGCCCTGAACACAACCCCACAGCAGCTGAGGCGTCCTGGAGAACATGCCTGTAACTCCCTGCCCAGCGTGCTCACGGTCAGTCCTCCGTCTTCTAGTGTTCCGCAGCTCGTTTCCCTGCATGGCAGCCAGCGAGGCACAAGGACTAGCAGAGCTGTTCATCCTGCCCTAGACATGCCTGTGCCATGGGGCAGGAGCCAGTGGCTTGGCATCCTGCATGGCCTATAAAACAGGCCTGCAGAGCAGCCTTGCCTCGAGAGACAGGGTTTGTCTGTTCAGCTTCAATTCAAGCAGTGCCAAAGTGCCCTCCAGGCTGCTAATTAAGCTGCCTTTTAGAGACAAGAGTTTCCCTTTTATGGTCTGATAAGTGGTGTTAGTCATAGTTATCGGAACGAGCTGAGCCCGCTGCACCTTGCCCACAGAGCAGCCGGGGGTCTGACCCGCCTGGAGAGCCGCCTGTCTGGTACAGAACGTATCCCTCCTGCAGCACATCGGCAAGGAGAGGTGGAGCCGTGCCGTTGCTAACCTGCGTGTGCCTGGACAGGGCCTGAATGCTCCGGTCCAGCCGTGACAGAGGCTGTAAGGTCCCGCCGTATGTGCTGCTACGGGGATCAGTCGCTCTCTGCCCAAGGGCTTATGAGGCAGGATTTTCAGTAGATGCTCAATAGCCTGGGGCAGGTGTTCAGACAATCTCTGTCAATGTGCCCTTGCTCCCTGCTCTTGCAGATGGGGGCGTTATCATGGCTGGCTCTGGCCTGGATGTCTCTGACCCTTCCATTCCTGGGCGTAGATCCCGTTCAGTGCGCAGAAAACCCTGCCGCTCCCTCGGGCAGGACCCTTTTTGGGACAGCAGCAGTGGGCTGGTGCTGCCTGTCTCCGCATGGCTACTTTGCCTGGCTAGCCTGTTGAGGGAGCTGAATGGCTTGGAGGAATCCCCTCAAGTTTCTGCTCCCTGCCCGCAGTGTCCTGCCATCCAGGCTGCGTGTCTGAACGGAGTGAGTGGGGCAGGCCATAATGGGCAGGTGACCATATCCCCATGCTGGCACCGGTGGGCCCTGTGTAGGCAGTCTCAGCTGAGTGAAATTGAAAAAGGCATGGAGACGACAGCTGCTGCTTCTCTAGGGGCCCCTCCAGGACGGGGCTGAGCCCACAGTGGCAGGGGGCAGCATGGGGTGGAGCCAGCCTTGCTGCAGTGTCATCAGCACTGCCCCCAGCCCCTCTCAGGGAGTGCTGTGCTTTGGGGGCCTTAGCCTGAAGACAAGCAGACAAAGGCTGTGCTGTTACACTGTGTTGGGGGGGAGCCCTGTGGTGTGCGTCCGGTGTGTGTCCCCCCCCCCCCCGCTCTTCCTCCTGCTCTCTGCCACCAGCCTTTCTCTCGCTGCATTCGCGTTGTTGAGCCAGATGCTTTCCCAGAAACAGCTGCTGAAAACAAAACAGCGTGTGCACCGTGGTGCTTGTCCCGCCAAGGTAGCGCAGGGGCAGGGGACCAGGCTGGGGGAGGAAAGTTTTCCTCAACACTTTGTTGATATGGTGGATTCCTCTGGGATGAGCCTCCCGCTGCTCATCTGCGTGGGTGGTCTCTCCCTGTCTTGCTCGAGGACTCCTGGAGGGGAGGCATGTGGCACAGCTGCAGCGTGGCCCACCGTCCCCAGGGGAGCACACCCTGCACTGACACTGCCATGTGCCTAGGTCTTGGGCTGACTTTCCACACTGCCTGCTGCAGGACGCCACAGAACCCACCTGCCCTCACCACCTGCATTCTCATGCTGTGCTGCACTGCAAGCTGTCCCCCCACCCCCTCAGGCCTGGGGAGCGAGGGAGCTGGTTGCCCAGGGAGTCTCTCCTCAGGAGCTGGTGCATCAAATAGCTCCTGGCATGGAGCCCAGAGAATGAACCCAAACTGGTTCCAGCAGCACCACTGACCTCTGCTTGGCCTGGCTCCTTGAACGAGGGTCCTGGCCTCTCCAGCTGGCGGCTGAGTCCCAGGAGATGCCTGCACCTCGCTTCTCTGCTCTAAATCTGGGCTGTTAGGTCTGTGCTGCGCTTGAGCAGCAGTGGGTAGAAAGGCAGAGCTCTCCCAGGAGCGCCTGCATGAAATTTGCCCTGAGTGGCAAACATGGCCCTTGCACATGCCTACACGCCCTGCAGCCTCTCACACCAACCTGCCTTGTGCATTCAGTCACACAGGTGCACTGGGCACAGCCCTTGTGTTTGCCTCTCCACAGGTGTTTGTGCATAGCCCAATGTGCGCATCCACGAGCAAGCACGAGAACCAAAGGCGTGTGCATCTGCACAGAAGAACCTGTGAGCGCACCAGCCCGGCTGTGCTTTGAATCTGGACTGAGCAGAGGCCAGTCTCCAGACACCCCGCCTTCTCCCCCACCCCCATTGCAGTGGAAGGGCACAGCCTGCTTGGCAGAAACAGCAGTGCCGGGCCTGGATGTTTCCGGTGAAGATGACTTGTTACCTCGGAGACCCAACTATCTGCCCAAGAACAGCCCTCAGCTCCTCGTGCTGTGCTGGGGGCAGTCAGGCCAGACGGAGGGAGCAGCATTTCCAGGCTCAAGGAAAGGAGAAGGGAGGCTGCTTTGAAGCAACACGGAGCAAGGCAGAGGGGGCCTGGCAGCACCCAGCACTGGTATGAGAGTCCAACCTCTGTTCCCTCCCCCACGTGCTCTGTGGGGCTGGCAAGCTCTGGCCACAGGCCTGGGGTGAAGTTCAGAGCAGGGGCAGGGGATGGTACTGGCTGCTGGAGATTGCTGAACGGGCGGTGCCCAGAGCCAGACACAAGCCCTGCCTGGCACAGCCAGCTAGCGGGGTTGTCACTCTTGGATTCTTTGGAATGGAGCTTTGGAAAACACCTGCCAAAACAGCCCATTTCTATTCTTGCTCTGCTAGGCCTTTGCCAAGTGCTGGCTCCGGTCCCCCTCACTGGCTGGCAGGGCTTCTGAGGCCTCCGGACAACCGTGGAGAGCAGTCCAGCTGTTCTGAGCTGGGACCCTGGCCACAGGCACATGCCAGGTCCTCCATACAGACTCCAAGCTGACTCGCTCAAGATCTGTCACCGGGCACGGGGAGGGTGTGTACCCTGCGGGGGAGGGCAACCCCCATTTGCAGACCCCCTGCCCACCTCTCAGGATGCAGCAGCCACCGCCAGTGTCTGCCCACCCAGCTGGCAATGCGTCAGTATTTCCCAGCAGCCGCAGGCAGCACCCCTGCCGTGCTGAGTCTGCTGAGTTCATTCCCTGCATGCGGAGTCCTGGCTCGGACAACTCCTGCAGCAGCATTTCTCTTAGTATCGTCCCTTCCTAGGGCCTGCCACAGCGCAAGCTCTTGCCGTGGGAATCTGGTAGCTGGTGCTTAAATGGGCCACTGCTCCTGGCAGTCCCAGGTTGGCTGACCTCAAACAGCAGTTGATGCCTCCTGGGAAATGTTGGCTTAGAGCTGGGTTTTCACTTTGCTTCCCCACCTGACCTGCAGCTCCCCCCCCTCCCTGGGGGTGCGGGCCGGAGGCAGCTTAGCCCACCTGGCCCCGGGTGTGAAACATGACCAGCTCCGAATGGCAGCACCCAGCACTTACGCTGCATGGGGGGAAGGACTCCAGCAGCTGCGGAACCAGGCCTGCGATGCCTGCTCAGGGCTCCTTGTCATGACAGGCAGTGACGGATCAAAGCCCGAAGCACCTACGTGTTCACAGAAGCGGCCCCCTGACTATTGCCATCAATAGTGCCAGCCCCCTCCCCTGCTATTCTTTCCTCCAGAGAGCAGGGCGGGGACCCTGTGGCTTTGGCCAGCCCTGCTGAGGTCAGGCTAGGCTCCTCAGCCGCGTGTTAGAGCTCGCAGTGTGGCGCGTAGTAAACAGCTGCTGGGGGAGGCTCGTTGGGGGTGCGGGAGAAGCTGGTCTGGAAGCACAGGCCAATAGTTCGCCTGTCTTTGGAACTCCACACGCGACCTCTTACGAGAGGAAAGGCGGCTTTGCGGCAGCGTCCAGCCCCCTGGGAAGTGGGGGGTGGGGAGAGTATGTCCAAGGGCCCCAAGGGGGCTGGGCCTTCCAGGAAACAACCAAATGGGCTTAAAACTCCCCCAGCCCTCACTGGCGCACAGAGCCCTCTCACCCGGCACGGGCCCCAGGCCTAGACACGTCAGCAGAGCGCTGGCTCACTTCTGAGGGAGAGAGCCACCCCTGGCACGTGGCACTGATTTGGGTAGTAGCTGTCACACACCAGAAGGCCTCTTGGGGGAAGGCGAGTGGGCAAATGCTGGTTCAGAGCCCCCAGATGCTTGGCGACGGGTTGCAGACAATGCCAGGCGCATCACTTCCAATGGGCAGCGTGGCCTGTGTTGGATGCCCCCTTGGTAGCGGCTTCCTGGCAGTGGCCTCTATTGCATCATCATGGGATGGATGTCTCTGGTCTTGGCTCACATGCAGTCTTGGCCCGAGACTCCTGTGCTGGGGGAGCTCATGGTCCAAGACTGGGCTGAGGCAGAATGCTGGGGAGCGACACCCTTGCAGCCACGTGGTCTCCCCACTGTGCCGCAGGGAGAGAAGAATGTTCTGCATGCAGGGCTCTTGGCTCAGCCAGCAGTTCCCAGGGTGGGAGGCTGAACAGTGGAGCAGGGAAGAGCTAGGACTCCGAGACTGGTTGCAGGCCCTTTGCTCTGTCTGACAGCCCAGTGCAAGGAGAGACCTTTACGGATCTCTAGGGGATTCTTCCATTCCGACTGGGTGCAGCTCCAAGTCTGACCCACAGCCGGTGCCCTTGCTGCCAGGCTCTGGGCACATGACTTGTGTGCTCTCACTCTCCCCCAACATGCTGCCGTGGGAAGCAGCGGGTTCGTGAAGCCAGGGTCTTTTCTGGAGAGCCTCCCCCATTCTAAGCTGGCTCCAGTTGGTGGGAATCCCACGTTCTGGGAGAGCGTGACTGTCCTGCTCTCAGCAGACAAGCGGGTGAGCCTGCCCTGCTGGGGGAGCCCCGGGGCGGGGGAGCGCTCTGGAGACATTCCTGGAGCATGTCCCAACGAGCCCCGGAGGCAGGACAGGTTCCACAGCTCCCTTCTCAGGCCAGCTCCGTCCAGCCCTGCGGCTCGCCCCACTTTCTCTGCTCCCCAACCTTGGACAAGGTCACTTTGTTTCCCTTCTAATCCACTCTGCGGCCAAGTGGCATCAAAGCCCAGCCAGGAAGAGGTGGGCTGCAGTGGCCCCCATATCCTAGCGGAGCCAATACCATCTGCTTCAGCGCGCCATGAGCAAGCGGGGAATAGCCCATCTGACGTCCCTCTCCCCGCGATGGTCATCTTTTGGAGGCGGCAGATGAGACCAAGTTCTGGGGCAGCTGCAGTGGTGGGAAGTGCTGCCCTGCCCTGAACCAGGCAATGCTGGAGCCACACCACACGGCAGCTCAAGGAACCAGGAACCTCGTGTGCAGAGCCTGGGGTTCCTGGATCGCTGGCTCTGTCGCAAACACCCAAGCCTGGCAACATGCAGGGCAGCACCAGGCCCCTTTGTCTCCTGGGTGAGGCCCCACGGTGCGCCAGGCGGGCACTGTGAGGGCTCCCCAATTTGTTCTCTCCCATAACATTACTGCCTTTGGGGCACCTCGCCCCACAACCCACTCCCCATGGCTCCAACAGCTGAGTGCTGCGCGCGCTGCAGCTGGCCAGCGGGGGGCGGGGGGATCTATGTGGCCCTGGGGACAGGGTCAGGGGCTCTCTAAGTATCCTGAGGGAGCTGCTGCATGGGGCAGGGCGCTGGCCTAGGGCTCCCAGGGGCTCGTTTGCATCCAGCCTGCACCATTCAGGCCACACTTCCCAGGTGCTGTGCAGCCTGGAGCTATGTCTGGCTGCTCTTGGTTCCTCCCCTGTGTGGTGTCAGCCGTTGGCAAGGTCTGGAGGTTAACGAGGCCATTCCCCACCTGGGGCTCAGCAGCTGTGTCTGCATTTGCCCGGCAGTGGGGATCCCAAGCCGGGGGCTGCCCTGGCACAGCATCCATGCATGAGCCTCACCGCCTGGCGTGAGTCACTGTCTGCTCTGGGCCTCCCTCATACCAACCACCGTGAGTCTCTTGGAGTCAGTGGGGTGGGGCAGCTGCCTTCCTGCCCAGCGCAGGCTCCACGTATGCCTGATGGCTGGGCCATGCTGCACCTGGCGGGCTGGGCCTAAGGCAGGCGTCGGGAGAGCTGCAGAGTGGTAAGGCAAAGAGGAGCCCGGGGCCTGGGCAGTAAGTGTGTTTGCAGTACTATCGCCCAGGCCAGGGAAAGGGAAATGAAGAGCACAAGGGAACTCCAGGCTACCGGCGAGAGCCCAAAGCATTAATGTCACCCCTAGCTCAGCTTGCAGACAGGCAGTGTCTGGGGTTGTACCTGCTGCCGAGGCAGCCCTGCCTCCCCTGTTCTGAGCCAGCAGTAGGAGGGCACGGATGCCAGGACATTGACAGGCAAAGATTCATCTCCACCAGTGGGACCCCAAATGACCACTAAGCCATTTTCTGGGGGCAGTGCACACCTCTGCCTGGACAGTCCCTGGTTGTGAAGGTGGGCGGTGACTGCACTGCCCACTGGACATCTCTATCTGGACATCTCAGCGCCGTGGCATGTTGCTGGAGGGCCGCACTTCGCCCTGCCAGTCTGCACCCCTCAGTCCCACCAGCTCAGCCCCAAGAGGCTCTGCCCACGGACCGTTGAGCCTGCGGCGCAGGAATGTGTGACAGGCTCCGCTCCCTTGCACGCTGGGGGCAGAGGGAAAATGGAGGGCAGAGCTCAGCCAGGACTGTGCACTTCAGTCCCCCCTCCTCACAAGAGACCCCGGTCCAGGCCATAAGTGCTCCCGTTGTGGCCCCTCCTGAGAGCGACAGGGCCTTGTGTGACCTGTCGTGGGAATGTGGTCAGTGCTGTGCTTTGGAGGTGGGGTGTTACCTGCCTGTCAGAAATAGGGGCAATGTTTTGCAGCAGGGTGGATATAAGGAAGGAGCAAAGGATCCGGTAGCAAAGGCCAGACCGACCCGTGTCGTGCTACTCTCCCCACTAGAGCTCTGAGCAAGCTCCCACTTCCCCACCGGGAACCATTCCACTGGCGAAGGCTGCTGGAAACCGGGCCTCCTGCCTGATTTTGTTCAATCCTCGGTCAGGGAGGGTCTTTTCTCTGGGGAGCGAGTGGGTGGGAAGGTTGGCGGCTGCTGCTGCTGCTGTGGTGGCAGGAAGAATGTGCTGGAAAGCTTGGGCCTGACTGCACACGACCTTCGGTGCTCTTTGTAAAGGCCAGCGGTAGGGAAATTGCATGGGAAGCCAATCACCCCCTTTGTCCTAGGCATTGGTAAGCACCCTCAGAGCAGCATGCGGATTGTTTGCCTGGCAATTAGCCTTTCCTCCGGGAGCCCTTCACCTTTGCGGAGAGGTGGAGAAAAGAGGAGCGTCCCGGCTGTCCTCTTCCCGGCTGTCCTCCAGTGTCCCCAGGGCAGGGAGCAGTCCCTGATTTCCAAGCGCGCTGGTAGGGACACCTGCCTTGTCAGGGTGTCTGTGCCTCAGTGTGCCTACTGCACACCCATCTCAGAAATAGCAGGCAACTAGCTATGGCTCACTGTGGGCCTGATTGCCAAAAACAGGGGAGCAAAATTGTGCCCAGTTCAGGTAGCTGTGTGTACAAATGGGTCTAATCAACCAGCTGTCTGCAAGGGCATGCTTTGCAGGTGCAGGTACAGTAACTGCCCACGCCCATTGACAGCCTGGCCCACTCAGCTAGCTCTTTGGAGTGGGTGCACAGCCCCTGTCTGAGAGGCTGGTGACTGTGCTGCAGTCCTTTGGGAAGGCAGCAGATCTGCCAGGCAGGACGGATCTGGGAGGCAGTTATTTTTTAGTATCTCTCTGGTTGCTTCTAGATTTTCCTGCCTACCTTGGCAGGGTTGGCAGGACCCCCAGCCTTACTGGCCCAGAGGAGCCAGCCCTGCCTGTCCTCCCCCTCCACTGCAGGGTGGAGACATCCCCTTAGCAGCCTGGCTATGGTAGGGGTCCCGGCCTGCTGCCGCACTGCAAACTAGGGCAGGTGGGATCCAGACAAGCAGGGGCAGTGGAGGCTGAGGCTGTGGACTGGAAACAGAGGTGCAATTACTTGAGCAGCCCCTACGGAAAGGAGCTGGTGTCTCTGCTGTTCCCTTTAATTTTCTCACCATGCTCCTCACTCTGCAGTAACCAGTAATTACCTCTGCAGAAGCTTTCTGTCCTGAGCCCTGGGCTCCTTCCCGCCCCACACATTCTGTGCATCCCCCCGCCCCCACTCCTGTATCCCACTGTGGCAGCAAAGCGCCTTCTTGTTGTTGCTTGTGGGAGAGAATTAGTGTCCCTCCTGTTCTGCCCAGGCCTGCTCCCAGGTAGCTCCCAGCTTAGCCGGGAGCAAGCCCACAATCAGAGCTGGTCCTAACCAATTGGCAGCCCCGGGCAACTGCCCGGCTCGCCCGTAGGGTTACCAGACCAAAAAAAAAAAAAAAACCCCGCTGGGGAAGATTTGTCTAGCAAAAAAAAAAAAGGGTCGGGGAGTAACCAGGGAAACCTGGGGGGAGGATTCAGGAGGTCAGGCTGAAATGCAGTCGCAACCCCTTGAAAATGGCAGCCCCGGGCGACCGCCCAGCTCACCTGCCCCTAAGACCAGCTCTGTCCACAGCCTTGAGTGAAGGGTGTGACATGGCTCAGCTGAGCCACCTCCAGCCAGGAAGCCTTAACCCTGGCCTGGAAGGAGCTGTCTGAAACCTCCCTTCCCCAAGGCACGGGGCCTACAGGCACAGCATGGAAACCAATCCAGCCCCTCCGTGTGTGTGGCCAGCCCAGTATCCCCCCTACCTCCAGCCTTCACCTCATGCCCATCGACGGTACCCCAGCGGGCCCAGTCCTGGATGTGCTCTGTTGCTCTGGGCAGGAGCATGGCTAGAAGAGCTGTGCAGGGCAGTGCCGGAGACCAGAAGGGAAGCTGCAGGGCCAGGCTGGGGTCGGTGAAGTAAACAGGCAGACGCAGCCAGATGGAGAAGGGCCCTTTTCTCGCTACACCGAGCATGCGAATCATGGACCACCTCCCCCCAGTCTCAGCCAGCCCCATGGAAGACCCCAGCTCTCCCCCAGTTCCCTGGCTGAGGGTCCTGCAGCCTCTCCTGGCTCTCCATGGGGGCTGTGGCCTGCAGCTGAGCCAGACCGGAGCTGCTCTGTAACGGGGAATGGGCCCAGATAATAGATGGCTCAGTGAGTGAGCTGGCTGTGTGCTTCTGGGAGTTCGGCGTGGCTGCTCTCTGCAGGGCAGTGGTCCTGCCTGCCCAGGGGCCTTTCCCAGCACTGGAGCCGGGAGGAAGATGTTCCCTGGAGGTGAGGTCTCATCAGGGAGCACCGGGGGCTTTTCCTTCCACTTGATATTAGCAGGGGACAGGCCATGATGAGACCCTCATCGGCCCTGCACCTGCCTGTGCTGCGGGCAGTACTCCGGGCCAGTGAGGTAGCTCAGGCGAGTTCCTTCTACAGCTGGTACAGGACAAAGGGCCACAGTCCCTCGCAGCGTAGGCTCCCAGCCACTGCCCAGCCAGCTCTGCTCAGTGGCTCTGCTGGAACAATGAGGGGGAGGAGCTGTGGGGGTCGATGGAGGGGTACTCCACCCCCACAGCTCCCCACACACTATTCTAGCCCTGTAGAATAGTGGTAGAAATGTAGCCGTGTTAGTCTGGTGTAGCTGAAACAAAATACAGGACTATGTAGCACTTTAAAGACTAACAAGATGGTTTATTATCTTGTTAGTCTTTAAAGTGCTACATAGTCCTGTATTTTATTCTAGCCCTGGAACCCTTCACAACTCGGCCAGTGCTCCTTCGGCCACACACAGCGCTAGAATAGCTGGGGGGTTAGGAGTGGCTGGCAGGGTGGTGTAGGGCCCCAGGGCTAGACTAGCGGGGAGGGGGAGATGTTCAGGCCTGGGGGGGGGTCTTTAGGCAGGACTGAGGAGGGACAGGGCCGCTATAAGCAGGTGCCTTCCAGCCCCGACTGCCTAACCCAAGGAACTCTATGGGCTGGACGAAAGGAGGGTCCAGTCCCAGCGCCACCTGCCCAGTAGTCGCCCTGCTCCGTGGAGGTGGCTCTGGCTCCTGCGGCCCGTTGCTGAGCGGAGCAGGGAGGAGCGCAAGCTGCCTGCAGGCAGATTCCTTGAGTTCCTGTCCCGGCGAGGTATCCCGGCCCCAGAGCGACTGCGCCTCCACTGACACGCCCGGCAGGAGGGGAGGATGGGGACACGGGGAGAGCAGGGGCAGGCTGATGATGGCTTTGGGATTTGGAGGAGCATGTTAGGCCTGGAGGCTACATGCAGGATTCCTCTCCCGGCACCGCTGTGGAGAGGGGGGGATGATGGATCTGATCTGGTGACTAGGAAAGCAGCACCGGCTGCCTGCTCTACAGCCCCCCGTCTCCTGTGGCCTACATGGGGCAGGATGAGGAGGGGGCACCCAGCTCTCGGGGGCTCAGAACCATTGCTGTGCCCTGCTGACGTGCTGCTAGCGTAGGCTGCTCCCCAGTCTGTCCTAGCACTGCAGGACACTGGCCTAGAGGAGCTGCTGGGCTGCTTCTGTGCTGCTGAATCTGGGTGCCCCTGGCGCAGAGGGGCTGCTGGGGCTACTCTGGCAGATGCTTCCTGGGCTGGGGCCCTCAGCCCATTCTTCAGGAGGTCTGAGTCAGTCGTGCTGCAGCACCTGGGCAGGCCCATGCCCCTTCTCCCTGCCGCGGTGTCTATGCTGCGCCCTGCGGTGCTGCCATCAGGTGCTGCGGGGCCTCTTCCCCCTCTGAGCGCCTGCTGTGCATGGGCCCCTGGCCAGGCCTTGCCGTGACAGCTGGTCCCTTGGAGCCCGTGGCTGCTGGCAGAGCCCAGAGTGGCTTGCAGCAGCCAGGAGCAGCGTTTCACAGCAGCAGGCCCTTGGCCAGGGGCTCCCTTCCACTGGGAGCTGGGTCCTGCCCGCTCTGACAAGAGCTGGAGGCCCATCTCTTGGCCCAGCCACAGTACCCCGCACACTTCCCGGCAGAGCTGCTGCAGGGTCTGTGTGTCCCAGAGGGACCGCGAGGACACGGGTAAGCACCACGCTGCGGAGACGCCAGGCGCGGAGCCCTCTGCTGTGGCTGCCCGGGATGGGGGTGTCAAACTCGGAGCGGTTTCAGCCGTCACATCCAGCCCCTCCTCTCGGCCCCTCCTGCTCTAGGCCTGGGGCCAGTGACCGCGCACTAGCCAGCTGCCTCTGTGCCTTGTTTAATGAAGCCCCTCTTCTAACTGGGACAGGCTGCCCTGCCTTCATTAGACAGGCTGCTGAGCAGGAGGCTGCTCCCATTTGAATGACAGATGGGAGCGGGGGCCGAGAGGTCGCCCTGCTTTGCAGTGTCTGTGTCTGTGTCTGTGTCTGTGCAGTTAGCCACCTCCACTCACCCAGCGCCAGGCCCACCCAGGGCAGTGAAAGGCCACCAGCCCCCGAGCTCCTAAGGGCCTAGGGGAGGGGACTGAACACAGCCCTATGCAAAGAAGTGCTAATGAGGCGGGACGGGGGTGCTCTTGATGCTGTGCCTTTAAGAGGGAGCTGGGAGATGGCAGCCCCTCCTCTGCCTTTCAAACTGTGTGTCTGGAAAATTGCTGCAGGAGCCCAGGGCAGGCTGCACCCTGGAGCATTTCTGCCAGAGAGCTAAGTGGGCACAAGGCCCCAAGTGGGTGGCACCAACCCATGGATCCAGCATTGGAGGGGCACTGGATGTGGGATTGCCGGGTGCTGCTCAGGACAATGGGCCCCCCACTCCCTCCTGGAAGATGCACATGGACCAGCTGCTTGTTGCTCTTGTAGGAGTGGAAGGGGGAACTCCTGAGCCTGCAGGATCTGGGCCTTCAAGCAAGGAAGCGAGGACACAGGTAAAGCAGATACCTGGAGGAGGAGGGAGGGGGCTCGCTGCCTGCTGGCAAGGCCTGGCACCAGAGCAGCTGTTTCTGAGGTGCAGGCTGCCTTGAGCTGCTGTAGTGTGGGGAGATGCCACTTGCCATGCTGGGGTGGGGCCCATGATGGAGGAGACATGGGAAGGGGGAGGTACAGGACTGGAAACATGGCACAGCCTCTGCCAGGGGAGGGGGATTGACTAGAGGGATATGCCCTTTGGCAGAGGGAGGGAGGAGGATCCCCCAAAGGAGCTGGCATTGATCAGGTGATGAGGATGTTCTCAGTCCCGCTAGAGAAGAGAGGTGAGCCCTGCTGCCTCCAGGCACGGCCCAGCCACCACCTGGTGCTGGAGGTGATGTCTCTGTGGGCAGGGTATCCCAGAGCTGCCTATTGCAGGGCTCTTGCACCTATTACTGCAGCAGCCAGTGCTGGCACTGTAGAAGGCAGGATATGTGCTGGCTAGCTCACTAGTCCAGCCCAGGAGGGAATTCTATAGCCCATCTCTTCTCAGTTTGGCTCCCTATGAGACTAACACAAGCCCAACAGCCAGGAAAACTGTGCGCACCTTCTGGGGCCCCAAGGCCAGTGATGTTCCCCACGACCGCTCCACAGTGCCCCGCGTCATGGGCTAATGTTGATCCTTGGTTTCCCTCTGCATCTGGCCTTTCCCAAAGCTAAGATTCCAGGACATGCGTGTCTAGAGCTGGTTGCAGAGTAACCCCAGCACCACTCTCCAGTGGTGTTGCCACATGGGACCCATCTAGTCTAGCTTGCTCTACCCTGCCATGCAAGGAGCAAGGGTAACCTGTGTGGTGTCCTGTAGCATCTTGCAGCAGTGAGTTCCAGGGGTTAACTGTAAGTCTCTCTCTCTCTCTCTCTCACCCTCCCCCTCCCCCCAAGAAGTTGTTCCTTTGATCAGGTCTCCATGTGTGGCCCTTAGTCCCAGTGTTGAGGAATGCTGGGAAAGAGAGGCTCCAGGCTTCTGGGCTCACTTCTCTGCTGGGAATTGAGCAGCCTGGGAGCCCCAGCACCTCCTGTTTGTTTTCTTTCCGGTGGCCATCCCAGATTAGACTCTAGTGAAATGCTGGAGCCATTCCGTCGGCTGTTTGTTTGTTGAAGACATTCCCCTGGAGACTTGCTTTCTGGTGGTGGAACAGGTCTGAGCATGTGACCGGGCTGCAGCTGAGCCTCCCGGAACTCCCCTGACCGGATGGGAACAGCAAAGCCACGTGGGTCAGGGCCACTCAGCCCAGCACGGCTGATGTCTCTAGCTCCTGCAAAGTCATGGCTAGGACCAGAGCAGGAGGATGAGACTGACCCCCTCCATTCATTGCCAGGATTGCCCTCTGGAGCGTGCCAGCCTCTTAGCCACACTCTGCACAGTGGGCCCCGCAGAATGGGAGCTGCCAGGGGTTGGTCAAATGATCCAATGACAGTTCAGTAAAGAATTAACCTGGAGAGCTGCTGGAGTGATGGAAATAGCCTGAGCTTTTGGGGGGTCCTGGGCCCTTGAGTTGCCGACATGGAAACTCCCAAGACAGAGATGCTTTAAAAGGGACCCTGGGAATTGCTTTGAGACCAAGTGGGGCCTTTCTAGCCTTCTTCTGAACGGGACACAGAGTCCCTAGGAGAGCCCTGGGGGCAGGGAATGGCCTCTCCTGATGGTTCCTTATAGCATAATGGGCTTCCAGTCTTGGTGGGAGCCTCGAGGTGCTTCCACATCATGAATGTCAGCAGGTTGGGCTTGGAGGAGCTGTGTGCTGGAGTCCAGTTGGTAGGATCTGAGGGGGTCTGCTAATTGTCCATGTTAGGTGGTGGCTAGTGGGAGGGGAGCCAATGTGCTGACTAGGGGCCCAGAGGCAGATGACTAGGAATCCTCTGCCTGGGAGGAGAGCAGGAGGAGACCTGGTCACCTATTGCTGCAGTGAGGAGTCACACCAGTGTCTGTGTGAACCCTGCCATCCTCCGCTGGTTAGCCTGTCTCAATCCTGCCTGTGTGGGTTCCAATCCCCTCTCCCCCAGCTGAGCTGCCCGTTAGCTCACCAGGCAGAGGCTGGGAGTGCTGGCATCACAGGGCACCACGTGCATGGAGCAAACCTGCTGCCCTAGAGAGGCAAGGAGCTGCCAAGGGGACAGAGGTGGGGCGTCTCAGATTGGATCCTGCCCTACAGCAATCATTTTGAAAGGTGCCTTGTTCCTTGTAGGACTGGTCACATAGAATTGTAAAGGACAGGCCAATGCAAAATCACCCAGGATGCAAAGGGAATTGGATTTAAACGCAGCTAATGCATGTTCCCCAGATAGCTCTGAGTCCCCTGCCTGGCTCAGAGCATTAGCAGGCCACACTCTCCTGCCTCGAAAGGAAAGTACATCTGGTGGCATCGTACGGACTCTTGCATCTTCCTCTGAAGCACTAGCGTTGCTGGAGACAGGAAAGTGGCCTAGGTGGGGTAACCCATTTGCTCTCCCATGCCGGGGATACAGAACGCTTGATGCTCATAGTTGCAAGTATCTGAAGTGCTTAAATACTGCAGGGATGGGAGCACCATGTAGGCCACCACTTCAGAGGCTCATACAGCTGCACATCCTCTAATGTGAGGTATGCATCAAGTGCCCGCAATGCCCCTCTGCCACGTATATTGGCCAAAACAGACAGTCTCTTCGATAAAGGATTAATGGACACAAACCAAATAGTCGAAATGGTAACACACAAAAACCTGTTGGGCAACATTTTAACCTGCATGCACACTCATTAATGGATTTAAAAGTAGCCATTCTTTTGCAAAGTAACTTCAGGAACCAACTAGAGAGAGAGACTGCGGAACTGGTGTTCATATGCAAATTTGACGCCTTTACCCTGGGGACTGAACAAAGACATGAACTGGATGGGCCATTATATTCAACACCCAAATGACATCAAAAGCTAAGTATTGCGAACGTACAGCCCACTCTATTAGCCTCATTTAGCACAGGCACTCTAATTGACCATTTTTCTCTTCCACTTCTCCTCTCTTTTTTTGCTTTAAATTTTGGGGGGGGGGTTGTGCCTCTCTGAGCCTCTTGCTCCACTCATCTGAAGAAGTGGGTTGTGCCCACAAATGTTTATGTTACTATATGTATTCTTTTCTTAGTCTCTAAGGTGCTAGTGGACACTGATCTGGATGTGCCGTTAGTCTGACTGGGGATGGAAGGGAGGGAGACAGGATTGTTCTAGTGGGGGTAAGAGTGATTACATGTTATTTCAGCATTACCCCATGGGCCCCAGACTGGGTTAGCTGGTGAAAGTCAGAGATTTACACCAGGAACAGAATAGATCCAGTCTCACTTGTTGGGATCTGTCGTAGAAAAGGTGCTGATTGTGTCTCAGAGTGGCTTCCCTGCACCTGGATTGAAAACACAGCTGGATAATGTTATATGACCATACACAAGAATTGCAATGAAAATCAATCTTCATGCTCAATGACATAATCTGCTGAGAGCGGGGTCGGAAAGCACCCGTCTCCCACCCCATCTACAGCATCATGCAAATCGCCAGCTGTATAAATGGGCAGGTTGCACATTCCTCAGGAACATCCGCTATTGGCTTCTTCCAGGCAGGGCATGGAGTTGCTGGAGTCAGTGGCCTTTGGTGTCTTGGTCTCTTGTCTCAAAGGTGGCCATTGTCAATTCTGTTGGTTAATCCTGTTGGTGTGGCCAAATGGACTGGCTCCTCTGGACACAGAACTACCTTGCTCCCCTGTCCCTTTTTTCAGAATGTCTAGTGAACATTTTACAACTGGCAAGAGCCTTTCTGAGGAGAGATGCTCTGCTGGGAAAACCCCCAGACCCCAAGTGTTCCCAGAACCTGGAGGAATCCTCTACAAGAAGTTGGAGGGGGTGTTCCATTGAGACAGCAGAGCCATTTCCAGCCAGGGAAAGTTTTCTGGATAAGGTTCATTTTGCCAACCAGCCTTTTTGGAGGGGGTTAGCGCGGGGGGTACTGAGTGTAGGGGGCTCGGGAGGTTCAGTCGGTTCAGTCTCCGCAGCTCCCGACACACCAGCAGTTCAGCCCTGGGTTGGCCTTGGTGGTTTGGCAAAGGAGGATCTGAGCCGAGCCCCATCCTTGCTCCATATGGCCCGCGTGCTTCGCCCCATGGCAGCGACCTTCGTCTCCACCAACGCAACGTGGGCCAGGACGCAGCCTCCTGTGGCCACCACCTGCCCCCATTCCCCGCCACTGCTCAGCCCCCCGCTAGACGGAAGGCCACCCGGGAACCTCTGTCGCTCCAAGGCAGAGACCGGGGATGCCCCGTTTCCCCCGGGCCGGCAGGGAAGGGCCCGCTGCCCGGGCTGGGGCGGGAGGAGGCTCCGGGCCCGGGTGTGGCCGGCTCAGCTGCACGCCCAGCGCCCTGACACGCGAGAGGGGGAGCAGCCCCTTGCACCTGGGAGGCCATTGGCTGCCGCGGGAGCAGGGGCCGGGCCGGGGGTGCAGCCTGCAGCGCTTTGCCCAAAAGCTGGGGCCGGGCTTGGCGGCGGCGGGGCACGGAGCAGAGACGCGGGGATCGGCCCCCCCCGGCAGCAGCTTCCAGCCTCCCTCTCCCGGGACTGTCTCCCCATGCGCGGCGGGGAAGGAGCGCGGCGAGCTCGCTGAGGGGCCGGAGCCGAGCCCGCCGGGTCCCAGCCCGACTCCCGGCGACGTGAGACCGGCACTTGCGGAGCCTGCTGGCGGGCAGCAGGTAACCCGGCCGGGTCCCGCGCGCCCCGGGGCAGCAGCTGCAGGGCGATTGGGGGCGGGGGCGCCGGGAACCAGGGCCTCTCTGTGCAGCCGGGCTGGGCTCTCGTGCTCCGGGTCCCTCTCCGGGGCGGGGGGAGCCCCCGAGCGCAGGGAGCGCCCCGGGCGCGCGGGTCCCTCTGCCCGGCACTGGGAGCTTCCCAGGGGAAACCCCTCGTCAGCCTCATCCGCCGCCCCCTGGCGCCCACACCCCGCCCCGGCAGCTGCTGCCCAGCCCCCTCCCCCCGCGGGCTGCCCCCGCTTCGCGCGCCCGCCGCAGCGGTGGCCCTGGAGCGCCCCCGGCAAGGCCGCCCGGGCAGATCCGTTCCTGGGGGAGGCTTAGCCAGGGCGCCCTGGTGCTGCGCTCCTTGTGCAAAGCGTGTCCCAGGGCATGGCGGGGAACCGCTTCTCTGCTGGGGATGGGGCGCCAGGCAAGGGCCAATCCCCGCAGCAACTGAGCAGATTCCTCACGCTGGAGCTGGCGGGCTTTGGGGACAGATGGGTCACTGTCTGGCCCTGGCCCAGGAGCTGGGTTTTTCCCCATCCCTGCACTCACCGGGGCAGCCGCCCTCCTCTTTAGCCCTGGGTCTGTTCTGGGCAATGTGTGATTCCCAGTGGAGCCGAGCTGAGACCCTGCACTCATGGAAGCAGCAGACAGGCAGCCTGCTTAGGACTGCAGGCTCCTCCTTTATGTTGACCCCTGGGACTAGTCCTGCCTGCACCCTGTGCAGTGGCACCCTGGCTCTGAAGTCCCTGTGGAACTGTCTCTGTTGGGGTCCTGCCGAAGGTGGCATATGCGTGAATGCTCGCAGCTTGGCACCCTGCACTTTGTACCCAAGTCTTACAGGAGCAGGCCAATGTTCCCTCTGATTTTTTTCCATCAGAGTGCAGAATACATTTTGTTACATGCACCGATACATTGTGCAGATGTGCACCACCAATAGAAACTCAGGCTGCTGGCTGTGGGCAACTGTGAGTGCTCTGCTAATCAGCTGGGCGGCATTTGAATCTCTCCTGGGCAGCCGCCCAAGCGCTCAGGCATCTACTGATGGCGTTCTGCCCTGCCATTGCCAGGGAGACGTTCAGCATCTCCCTCATCCCCCACACACACTCCCCCTTTGCGGGAAGGGTCACCTTTCAGGATGCAGGCAGGTATAAGACCAGAGCAGACTGAAGAGCTTCAAAAAGGTCTCACAAAACTAAGTGATTGGGCAACAAAATGGCAAATGAAATTTAATGTTGTTAAATGTAAAGTAATGTACATTGGAAAAAATCCCAACTGTACATATAGTATGATGGGGACTAATTTAGCCATAACTACTCAAGTGAGAGATCTTGGAGTCATTGTGGATAGTTCTCTGAAAACATCCAATCCACTCGATGTGCAGCAGTAGCCAAAAAAGCAAACAGAATATTAGGAATCATTTTAAAAGGGCTAGAGAATAAGACAGAGAATATCTTACTGCCTCAATATAAAACCATGGTACACCCACATCTTGAATACTATGCATAGATGTGGTCGCCTCATCTCAAAAAGATATACTGACATTGGAAAAGGTTCAGAAAAGGGCAAGAAAAATGATTAGGGGTTTGGAACGGATCCCATATGAATAGAGATTAAAAAGACTGGGACTTTTCATCCTAGAAAAGAGGAGACTAAGGGGGGGATATGATAGAGGTCTATAAAATTATGACTGATGTGGAAAAAGTGAATAAGGAAATGTTATTTACTTGTTCCCATGAGATAAGAACTAGGGGTCACCAAATGAAATTAATACGCAGCAGGTTTAAAACAAACAAAAGGAAGTTTTTCTTTACCCTGTGCACAGGCAACCTTTGGAACTCCTTGCCAGAGGATGTGGTGACGTCTAGTACTTTAACAGGGTTCAAGAAAGAGCTAGACAGATTCATGAAGGTTAGGTCTATCAATGGCTCTTAGCCCGGATGGGTAGGAATGGTGTCCTTAGCCTCTGTTTGTCTGGATATGGGTGATAGGAGAGGGATCACGTGAGGATTACCTGTTCTGTCAGTCCCTCTGGGGCACCTGGCATTGGCCACTGTTGGCAGACAGGATACTGGGCTAGATGGACCTTTGGTCTGACCCAGTATGGCTGTTCTTATCAATTTTAGGAGGTGAGAGTACAAAAGGGTGGGGCAGCATCCCCTCACACAAGCTTTAGAACCTATTTAAGTGGGCAGGAATGGTGAAAGCAGGACAGAGCAGAATACAGGCATGAGGAGGGAGAGTAAACCAGTCAGCTAGCCCTGGCACCCGCTGCAGGGGAGAAAGGGAAGAAGTGCAGCTGGAGGAGGGAAGGGTTGGGTGGCAGAGGACGTGGAGTCTGTGTACACCCTTCACCTCACGGCTACGCCATCTGCAGCAGGGCACTCGTGCATCGGATACAAAGCTCTTTGGAGCATCTCTCAGGCTCTATTTGCCTTGACTTTCTTCTGGGCCTCAGCCTGTGCCAGAGGAGAGGCGAGAGGGTGTCTGCCGGGAACTGTTAACAAAAGGGGAGGAAGTAGGATTCAAAGGGATCCCAGCCAAGTATCCACGCTCACACTGCTGTTCATGCTTGTGCTCTTAAACTGCATTGCTGGGGGACAGAATAGCGCTTGCCGGCTGTTGCGTGCTCACGCCTGCACCCTTGCACTTTTGGCCAGGCACAGCCTGGCTGGGGAAAGCTGGAAATTGCTACTAGGAAGCAGGAAGGTCTGAGGTTGGCAGGCTGGAAGCTGGAAATTGCTACTAGGAAGCAGGAAGGCCTGGACGGGGGCTGTTAGCTAGCTGCCTTGGTGCACGTGTGCAGTGACATCTGCTCTGCCAGGGGAGGCTGTCCTGCTGCCATTCCCCACTGCCCGGTGCAGGGGCATCCAGGCCCTACTGAAACTTGACTTCTCTCCTCCCAGGGGCACAGCATTGTGCCATGTGGGGAGGTGCCCCCCTATTGGGGCTAGAGCTGGGGGCACTGACTTTGCTGGTAACAGGCTCCAAAAGGGAAACTGCCTCTACTCCTGCTGCCTGTCCTTTGCCCCTCGGTTTCCCTGCCCTCTTCTCCTGCATTCCTTGTCCCCCAGCTCCGGAAGGCGTCAGTGGGAGTCCCGGGGAGACAGATCCCAAATCTGTAAGGGTATGTCTACACTACCACCCTAGTTCGAACTAGCGGGGTAATGTAGTCAACCGAAGTTGCAAATGAAGCCCGGGATTTGAATTTCCCGGGCTTCATTTGCATGTTGCCGGGCGCCGCCATTTTTAAATGTCCGCTAGTTCGGACTCCGTGCCCCGCGGCTACACACGGCACGAACTAGGTAGTTCAGACTAGGCTTCCTATTCTGAACTACCTGTACTCCTCGTGGAGACGTTCCCATCGCGCCTGGCCTGCGACACTGACAGCTCTTCTGCCCCAGCCATGGGCCTTGGGGTAGGGTCTGGGGTTCACCAGCTGTGGGGTGAGAAGAGCAGTGCCCCCCATTGTTAATGGATGGGAGCCTGTGCCAGTTGCAGAGTTTAGGTGGGCCCGGATCCCAGGCACATGTTCAGCCCGTGTTGGAAGGGAGCCGCTGGCAGATCTGGCTGAGAGGAGTTTCCCCTCCTCTTTGACTGGCTCTGCCAACACGTCTCCCTGTTCCACATGGTGCCATGTGCACAGCGCTTCAGGCTGCTCATCAAAGCCCTGCAACATGCAACAACGCAGCCCAGGTACGTCTGACTGGGCCCCGCGGAGCCATCTCCCTCTTACAGCACCGTGCAGAACGGCCCAGGCTGCTCCAGGGGAAGGAGCCCAGGGCTGCAGTGCTGAGAACAAGCTGCCCGCACGCAGATCCTTGCGTGAGGGGCTCAGGCTCACCAGCTCAGGGGCATGCTGGCTGAAGCCTGCGGCGCTGCTGGCTGCTCAGCAGGGAGGCAGCACAGGCACAGGGCACCAGGCTGTGGAGGACCTGGGTTCCCTTCCCCACTGGGGGTCCTTCCCCTCTGCAATGGAGATAATCACGCTGCAGCGCCGCCTGAGGCTCGAGTCTCAGCCAGGCTGCCGGTCAGTCAGGCCGTTCAGCAGCTCTGAACTCAAGGTGAATGAGAGAAGCAAAGTGCAGGAGAGTTTTCTCCCCAGATGGGCTGGGCTCCTGTTGCCTTCCCAGGCTTGTCCCTGGGCTGAGTTCCCACCCGACCCAACAACTGTCGGGGGATTTAGTTGAACTGCAGCAGCTTTGGATGCAGCTTTCAATCTGTCCGAGTTTAAATCGGGCTCACATCAGTTAACAGTGGGGCAGGCTAATCCAGTGGGCGTGTGCTCACGTGGGGCTGCATTAATGTTCCCACTAATTTTTCCATCCATGTGTGGAATCAATTTTGTTATGTGCATGAGGTATGTGCGGATGTGCACCACCAGTAGATATACTTGCTGCACACTGTGGGCACTGTGCTAATCAGCTGGGCAGCATTTAAATCATTCCAGGGTAGCCACCCAAGCACACAGCTTGCAGGGAATACAAGGCTGCACCAGTTTATCTAAATCAGTGCAACATCCTATGCTAGTCAAGCCAGTGCAACGCTGTGTGCAGAGCAAGCCTCAGTGGCTCCTTTATGGGCATAAGTTGGTGCCTGAAACCCACAGTAGGCGTGGAGGGGGTGATTGGTACCTGCTGGGGTGGGGTTAGCGTTAATGATGGCTACTGCAGCCCCTCACTGTTCTCCTCCTGGGGTGGTGAAGCGCTAGAGGAGAGGGGAGCTCTTCCAAACCGCCAGCAAAGTTCCAGGGAGCCCTTGGTGCCAGGTCTTGCCCTCTCTCATCCCTCTGCGATCTCCCCCGGTCTCTGGGCCCTGCCAGCCCCGCTGCTCTGTCGCTGAGTCGCTTGGTCTGTGACATGGGAGAGCTCAAACCGAGCCACAAGCGGGAGAGCCATAAAACAACCCAGTTCTGTGCCACTCCAGCTCTTTCCCATGTGGCTCTAGAGCAGGGTTTCCCAACCTATGGGTCGCCAGGTGTCTCCTCCGGTGGCTCTCAAGGAGCCATTCACACATTTTTTGAATTGCCTTGGGTCACCAAGTCTTCCTGAATTGTCAAAATGGTCCCCATCTGGAAAAGGTTAGGAACCGCTGCTCTGGAGCAGGGGTGGGGAACCTGTTGTGGGTAGAGGGCCACTGACCCACAGAAAAACCAGTCGGGGGCCACACGCAAGTGAGAAACAAACAAACAAAATCCCCTCAGTGATGCACGGCTCGTGACTGAGAAGGGGACAGACACTTCCCACGTTCCCTCTCACACCAGAGTCTGGGGGGGCCCATAGTGGGACAGTGGGGATCTGGGGTGCCGGAGCGGGCTCCTCAATGTCGGGGAGGAGCCCTGAGCCTCAGGGGCCACATCCAACCCCTGGTCCTGCGGTTCCCCACCCCTACTCTGGGCCAGGCTGGTACATTTCCCATGCCTCTAATCGCCTGTCCTGTCTGACTGCAGGAGGGAAGGATGGAGGGTCCATCTACACCATGGCTTGCTCTTCTCTAGAGGCCAATGTGGGATGGTGCTTTTGATAGAGAAGAAATTGTTCCTCCCCCACGTAGGCCCCTGCATAAGTGCACAGCATTAGCCTGGGATAGAGATTTCTTCACTCACGTACTCCAGCTGATGATCACTCTGTTTCCTGTAGCATCAGGATCAACAGTCCTGGGATAGTCTTTGTCCCAGCTGGTGTCACTGCACATGCTCTTCTTCTTCAGATGAATGTCTAACCCTTAGTGGAATCTTCCTATGCTACTTTATTCTGTAATATCCTGCAACAGCAAGTTCCACAGATTAACAGTGGCTTCTTTTAGCTGTTAAATATGTTGCCCTTCAGCTTGAATGAATTAATGCGCATTGGAGGGAATTATTTGAATGAATCACGCCTGTTGCTGGGCTTTAAATGAACTGTAGCGGCTCAGGAAAAAGTCATGCATGTCGCTGTGGACAGCTCTGAGAGGTCTGGCTGTCAGCAGAAGCAAATCAAGTGGCCAGGTGCAGAGGGAGAGGGCCAGGAGACAATGAAGCATAATAATACTGCAAGGACTAGGACGCCTCAGGGTAAATGAGCACTGGCGTGTCAGATGGAATGTGTTTTCAGTTCTGGTCCCCAGAAGGAATCCAGCAGAGGGGAGAGGTGGCCCTTTGAGGGATGAAATGTAGTTCCGATGTAGTGAATTGTACTTTCAGGAGCAGGGGTTCTCTCCCTGGCTGTTCTCAGCCTATTGGCATTGGTGACCCCATGCCTGAAGTAAAAACTGCCCCTGCCAGCTCCAGCGCTATGGAAGCTGGTGACCCACCTGCCTGTCTTCAGCTGATGCCAGCTCCAGCCCTGACCCCAGGGGGCCATGACGGATGGGTTGAAAACCACTGCTCTAGATGTGTTAAGAGAAGGAACGTGGGGCTCGCCTATGTACCCGGATGTAAAAACTGTTGGTGGTCCCCTTCCATCTCTTACATTGGCTACAAAAGTGAGTCTCAAAGACAGCAATGCTAAGCTAACTCACGGCGTGTGTAACAGAGGCTCCCAGAGAAATCTTGACCATGAAGGGTCTGGATCAACATTCTCTCTAATCTTTTCCATCCATTTGTGGATGTTTCCATCCATGTGTAGAATACATTAAATTGGCATGTGCAACTGTGCACCACCAATAGAAACACAAAACCTAGCTGAGGGTGCTCTGCTAATCAGCTGGGCAGCATTTGAATTTCTCCCAAGTGCACAGGGAACACTGCTCTGGATGTGCCAAGTATGGGGGAGCTTCATGCTGTAATGAAATTGTCAGTGCCGTGTAACACACTTCCCTGCCCCTGCCAGCTCCAGCCCTGTGGAAGCTGGTGACCCACCTGCCTATCTTCAGCTGATGCCAGCTCCAGCCCTGTACCCAGGGGGCCATGACGGATGGGTTGAAAACCACTGCTCTAGATGTGTTAAGAGAAGGCAGGCGGGGCTTGCCTATGTACCCTGCCTGCTGGCACAAGAACATGGGGCTGGCTGCTGACAACTGAATGCAGATTGTTCAGAACTGACTAAAGGACACACTTTTCAACCCATTGAACCCGGAGACCTTGCTGCTGTGAGGGGTTGCTGAGGCCTGGAGCTTAGCACAATTCAAATCCGGGTTAGACCTTTCTAGAGACAATCCAAGCATCAATGGTTGAGACAACATAAAAACTAGGGCTGTGGAGGTTTAACCAGTTAACTGGAAAGTCTCACCCTTAATGGGTGTGGCTTACTGGTTAAGGTTAACTTGTGGGGCTGGAGCAGCTCCCTGCCTGCCACTGGTGGGGGGCAGTTCCAGCCCAGCGGTGGGCGGGGGGATGACTCCAGCCTAGGTGGAGCACCCTGCACCCCAGCTTGCCCCACCTTAATTGGTTAACTGGTTAAACTTATCCCTAATAAAAATGCCTCCTTCAGGCCCAGAGCCAAGCAGCTGGGGTCAGGCAGGCACTTGGTGGGGAGGGGGGGAAGGTGTTCCATAAATGTCCACTAGGGGGCTTCTTTCATGGGCCACTGGCCTAATGCCACAACCCCTGTGGTGGGGTGAGGTGCTTCGGAAGGTCTGGGGGGCTTTTTCCAGGAAGCTCAGCTGTGTCCCTGCCCCTGCTACCCCCATCCCATTGCTTTGCTGAGACATGAGCCCCCCTTGCCTGTCCCAGCCTAGCATCAGCCCCTCCCTCTTGTTGTGTCTTGCAGGCTCCCACGATGCGACGGTGGATCCTGTTTCTCGCTGTGCTGCTAGCTCCGGCACCAGCCCTGGCCCAAAAGAGAAACCAAGGTTGGTGGGGTCGGAGCTCTCCAAGGGGTGTACGTGAGTTAGGGGCTGGGGCCGCTGGAGGCTTTGCAGGAAACACTGCTTGGCCCCAGAGGGCATTTGTCCCACACAGTCAGCTGGGTGAGTAAATTCAGGCTGTTCCCACCTCCTCACCTCAAACCGGCCTGTGCCCGGCAACATGATACCAGGTGTCTCCTCCCAGCACGGACTGGCTGGCAGGCTGCCTGGGCAGTTCTGAGCCGTGGCCATGCTGAATTGTGTGGGCTAGAAGGTGGGGTGGCTGCAGGGGAGGGGATGGACACGGACTTTGTCGAGGGGCTCATGGTTCCCCAAGTCCCACATGGGCCTGACAGAGCACTGGCGGTGCAGGGCAGTGATCCAGGGTAGGGGTACACTGCTCTCCTGCTGCCTCCAGGCTGCCTCTGTGCTGCTGGCTCTGTGGCTGGGACATCTGCCTGGAGCACGGCTGGTTGCTGTGTGGAGTTGTTGGGGGGGGGGGGTGTTACAAATCTGCTGCTCTCCGCAGTTCTCAGGCTCATATCCCGCTGGTATCCCTGTTGGCCTCTTCCCCCTCCCCCCCCCATGCCCCCAGCCCGCCTCACTCTGCCTGCTGATGGGCAACGTGATGTGGGCTGGCCCGGGTGCTCAGCGCCTGGCCCCACCTGTGAGCTGCCTGTGGAAGGGGAGGTTGGAATCCCTCTCTCCGCCCTGCCCGGGAGGCCCTGGCCTTGGGGGATCCCCAGACTGAGAGCCCACGTCCCTGAAAGGAGGACTGCGAGTGGCAGAGAGCAGCGTCTCCCTTGCTGCTGTCCTGTATCCTGGGGTGGGCCAGAGTGCGCCCTGCAGCCTTGTTTTGCTCCAGGGTGCAGGCAGCGTTTCCCTGCTGCTCAGCGTGGGGGTTGCTGTTTCTCCCTCCCCTCACAGGAATGCTGGAACCCATGGAAGAGCCCAAGAGGTTTATGCTGGGGGGGGGGGGGGGGTGTAGGGGATGGCAGTGGCCCTATGCAGACGTTCAGAACAGGCTTGTGGCCAGAGGGCTGGAGTGGCTCAGTGGGATGCCGAGAGCCACTGAACCAACCTGCAAACCCTGCATATGATGGAGCCACGCCAAGGCAGGGGTGCGGCAGACCCCCCTCGTTCCCGCATGATGCTCATGGCAGGAGGGGAGGAAGAGAAGGGATCCACGGGCCTGGGTGATGGAACTGTTCCGTTTAGGCCACGTAGGACCTGGAGCCCCAGCTGCCTCTTGGCGGTGATTTATCCCTGAAGGAATGTGGGATGTGCAAGGAGAGAGGCAACCGCTGCCTGGCTGGGGAGTCCTCGCCCCTTTGCACGGCCCTGGTAGGCAGGGAGGAACGTGGCACTAGTCTGAGAAAATCCAGCATGTTCTCTGCTCAAGGCAGCTCCTGGTCAGTGGGCCCTGGGGATGCTGTCAGCCCACAAGCACTGCTTGCAGGCAGAGTCCATCTCCTGCCTATTCATGGGGTAGTCCTGTACCCCCCACACACCCAGAACAGGGCCTGGAATGCCTTGTACGTCATGGCGTCTGGCACTGAACCTGTCTTCTTGCTGGAGAATGTGGCCCTGAGGTCTGAGTTTCCTTGCCCCGACTCCCAGATCCTGGCTGTCTTTGAGCGCTCTGTGGGAGGACTGTGGGCTGCTGGGGTAACAGGCTGGAAGGGCTAAGCCTAGATCTGGCCCCTGAGGCGAATGCGCCCTCCCCCCAGCATGGTGAGCCCATACTGGTGCTCCAGACTCCCTGATACCCCCACCGTAGGGCTGGAGCACACAAAATCTACTAGGCTGCCCCCCTCCCCAGGCTCTGATGGGTGAGGGAAATGTGGGGAGTGTCTTTCTGCTTCTCAAGCTTCAGAGGGGTAGCTGAGTTAGTCTGTAACTGGAAACACTTAAAAACCAGTGAATAGTCTTGCAGCACCTTAGAGACTCATAAAGATGGTATCCTGAGCTTTCATGGGCACAACCCACTTCTTCAGATGAAAGGAGTTATTAAAGGTTCAGTTTCTAAATAAATAGGGGATCCTGGGGGAGAGAAGCAAAAAAAGAAAAAAAGGGGAAAGAAATAGTCAATTGGAGCGTCCATGCTACATGAAACTGGTAGAGAAAGTACTAGTTGTTCTTAAGTGCTCTTTGTTTGGTTTTGTATGGCAGTAAGATGTAGAATGCAGTGGGCCATCCAGCCTGTGTCTTTATTCATACTTCTGTTATAGGAATCAAACTTGTAAATGAAGTTAAGTTCTAAGGCTTCCCTGTGGAGCTGGCTTGTGGAATTGGCCTGAAACAGTACGGTCGCTTTGAGATCCATTAATGAGTGCCAGGGCAAGTTAAAATGTTCCCCACCAGGTTTCTCTGTGTTACCTTTTCGGATATCTGATTTGTATCCATTAATTCTTTCCTGCAGAGGCTGGCCAGCTTGGCCAATATACGTGGCAGAGGAGCATTGCTGGCATTTGATGGCATAGATCATATTAGTGCAGTGGTCCCCAAACTTTCGTGGCTGCGAGGCGCCCTGGGGCGAGGCCGCTCATGTGCCGTGCTTCCGGGGGTGGGGCCACCCATGCGCCACACGCCCGGGGGTGGGGGCCGCCCACGTGCCACAAGCCCAGGACCAGCACCGCTCATGTGCCGCGTGCCGAGGTTGGGGCCAGCCCAGATGTTTCGGCGGGCGCACATAAATACCTCAGCGGGCACCATGGCACCTGCGGGCACCGTGTTGGGGACCACTGTATTAGTGGATGTGCAGTTAAATGAGCCTCTGATATGGTGGTTTATGTGGTTAGGTCCTGTGATGATGTCACTTGTATAGACGTGTGGACAGAGTTGGCACCGGGGTTGGTTGCAGGGGTGGATTCCTGGGTGAGTATGATGGAGGTGTGCTGTGTGGTTACTGGAAAGAATTTGTTTGAGATTAAGAGGTTGTCTGTGGGCAAGGATTGGCCTGTCCCCCAAGGCCTGTGAGAGTGAGGGGTCATTTTCCAGGATAGGTTGTAGATGGTTGATAATGCGTTGGAGGGGTTTAAGTTGTGGGCTGTAGGTGATGACAAGTGGTGTCCTGTTGTTTTCTTTTCTGGGCCTGTCTTCAAGTAGCTGATATCGGGGTACTCTTCTAGCTCTGTCAATCTGCTTTTTCACTTCTCCAGACGGGTATTGCAGTTTTAAGAATGCTCTATATAGATCCTGTAGGTGTTTGTCTGTGGGATTGGAGCAAATCCGGTTGTATCTTAGGGCTTGGCTATGAACAATAGATTGAGAAATCTGTCTTGGATGGAAGCTAGAGGCATAAAGATAAGTGTAGCTGTCAGTAGGTTTCCAGTATAAGGTGGTGGAAATGTGTCCGTCATGTAATTACTCTGTAGTGTCAAGGAAGTGGATCTCGCGTGGACTGATCCAGGCTGAGGTTGATGATGGGGTGGAAGTTGTTGAAATCCCTGTGAAATTCTTCAAGGGTCTCTTTCCCATGGGTCCATAATGATGAAGATGTCATCAGTGTAGCGTGAGTAAGGGTGCTAGGGGGCAAGAGCTGAGGAAACGTTGTTCAAGGTCAGCCAGAAAGAGGTTGGCATATTGTGGGGTCTTGCGGCTGCCCATGTACCTTCTCTAGCAGCTTCATGTAGCATGGACGCTCTAATTGACTACTTCTTTTCCCGTTTTTTCTTTTTTCTTCTTTTTCCTTCTCCCCCCCCCCATCCCCTATTTATTTAGAAACTGGACCTTTAATAACTCCATTCATCTGAAGAAGTGGGTTGTGCCCACGAAAGCTCACGATACCATCTACATGTTTTGCTAGTTTCTAAGGTGCTACAAGACTATTAGTTGTTTTTTTAAAAATTGTGCTTCTCAGTCAGGGGCCACATCAGTGAGGGTTTTGGTTTGGTTTGGTTTTTTGCGTCTCACTTGTGTGTGGCCCCCGACTGATTTTTCTGTGGGTGGGCGGCCCCCGACCCAAAAAAGTTTCCCCACCCCTGGCCACTAATTCAATAAAGGGAGCCCCTGCGGAAGGGCTAGGCCACTTCCCTCTGGTCCTTATGTGTTAGAGCAAAGGGAGCCAACCCTGAGCTTCTGATGGTTGCTTTGCAGGGACGTGCATCAATGTTTATGCAGCCGACATTGTGTTCCTGGTGGATGGATCCTCCAGCATTGGGAGGGCCAACTTCCGGATGATCCGATCCTTCATGGAGGACCTGGTCAGGCCCTTTGTCCATGTGGTCGGTGAGAGAGGTGTGCGGTTCGGAGCAGTGCAGTACAGCGATGACCCCAGGTGAGTCCTGATGGTCCTGTCCCCCTCTGCAGGCACACAGGATGGGGGAGGCTCCTACAGCTGGGTCCCTACTGGGGGCACCTCTCTGTGCTCCTGGGGGTGGCTCTTGGGGTCCAGTCACCAAGGGAGCTCAGAATGGTTTGTGGGAGTGGCCCTGAAGCTATCTGCTTAGGGAGGGAGTGCTGCCAGAGCCTGACGCTGACAGAGGAGGCCAATGGCTGCTGTGCTCAGTGCCCCGTGATAGCCAGTGAATCCCCAAGCTGGGCTGGAGGAGTGGGAGAGTAAAATGTCTAATTACTCCCCTTGCTCCTGAAGCCCCTAATGCACGGTCTATGGAGCCCCACTGCAGATAAGCCACTGGCCACCTCTGTGTGCTGCTGCCTCGCGTCTATGGAACTGCACCCTAGGGACCAAGGGGAGTGAGCCCTTCCCTAGAGATGCCCCATGGGTCGGTAGCTTCCCCTAAGGAGGCACAGGGCTGTGCAGTTACTGTGCAGAGCCTGCTGGAGCTGGCCATGCTGTGGTTTGCCCCCATGCCCTGGAATCACATTTGTCCCCAGGCTCGAGTTCACCCTCTCCCAGCATCCAAACGGGACCGAGGTGAGGAGAGCCATCCAGCAGCTCAGCTACAAGACCGGGAACACACGCACCGGTGCCGGCCTGCGCTACATCGCTGACAACTTCTTTGGGCCCACTCAGATCCGGCCCGGGGTCCCACAGGTACCTCTAGAGAGACCCTGCTTAGGCCATGGCTGGGGAATGTGGGAGCAAAACGCTGGCCTGTGGCTCCACTCCAGAGCATGCTGTTGGCCCCGGCTAGGCCGCTTGCCTGGCTCCCTCTGTGCTGGAGGGGGAGCAGAGCCGGGTGCTGCTGGAACGTGGCAGTCTAGTCGTGCTATGTCCCCCCTCCTTTGAGCCCCTATGCAACCGCTCTACATTTCCAGCTCGTGCTCCATGACGGGAGACAGTGGGTAGGCAACAGGCTGTCTGATTGCTGTGCCCCTTCTTCCCAGCATGGGCTCCTTCCACTCAGCGCTACTCACCTCAGCTGGAATTTGGCTGAACCAGCTGGGGGCACTGGCCTTGGGGCCCCTCCCACAGGAGCTGGGCCCTGCAGCTAGTGTTAAGGCTGGCGTGAAGTTGGCCAGCCCCCTCCTCCTGACCCATCCTGGCCCCTTCCTGGCAGGTCTGCATCCTCATCACAGACGGCAAGTCTCAAGATGACACTGAGCAGCCGTCCGTGAAGCTGAAGGCTCAGGGCACCAAGGTCTTTGCTGTGGGTAAGAGACTCCAGTGCCAACTGGGAGCCAGGGGCGGGGGGGCTCTGCCTTCACCAAGCAGCTCAGGACTCCCATCACTGGCCTCAGTGTCCCTTTGGTCCAGGGGCTGTAGGAGGATGGCAAAGCCGGGCATCCGCCCTGTGATCTTGGCCAGTGTAGCCGCTGGCTGAGAGCGGGAGCACCTGGCTGCCCTTGAATGAGGCTGCTCCTCGAGGATGAGGGAGGGAAGTGGACGATGCAGGGCTGGGAGGCTAGGGAGCTCTGACTTGCAGTGGCCAGTGAAGGGGATGGGAAGTGGAGAGCAGGCTCCAGGCCCTGCCAACCCAGCACACCCGTAGCATGCTGCTGCTAGCCATGAATGGCTGGCTCTGCAGCTGCAGGCTAGGGGGAGTAAGGATGGGGCGTGCCGCTGTGCCAGCCGGAGGGCGGAGAGGGACATAACTCAAGGCAGAGCTGGGGATTGTTCCTAGGAGAGACCCTGGTGTCCCCTCACTAGCCCTCCTCCCCCTGCAGGGATTAAGAACGCAGACCGCACCGAGCTCATGAGTGTGGCTTCCACGCCCTCGGATGACTACTTCTTCTATGTCAACGACTTCAAGATCCTGAGCACCCTGCTGCCACTGGTGTCTCGGAGGGTGTGCGCCAGCACCGGAGGGGTCCTGCAGACAGGTAAGGGGCGTGTTATAGCTAGTCCTCGCGGCCTCCCCAGGGACAGATCAGCCCCGGACGTGCCTTGGAGCTCTGTGCTGGGTCACTTCTCTGCTCTGTGCAGTGCTCCTCCTCCCCTTCTAACCACGGGAGAGTTCCAGCCCAAGGGAGTTCAGCCTGGGCCCGGTCAGCACTTGGCTGTGCCTGGCAAGATATTCCCCTTTCCTGGGCACTGGCTATTGCAGCTGTTTCCGGTGCTGCAGTGCAAGGGTTAAATTCCACCCTGCCATGTGTTCCTGGAGATCACCCAGGCAAGGTGTGTGTGTGGGGGAAGGGACGGGCCGAGGGGAGGGGGGGGGCTAACTTGCCTCAGAGCTGCTCAGAGTGCACCACACCCCCATGCCCAGCCAGTCTGGAGAGCGCTGCCTGGGGCTCCAGTGGCAGCATCCAGGAGCCTTCTGAATGGTTGGGCCCTGGGACATTCCTCTCCCCGACCCATTGGCGGGCCTGCTGGTGATGACCCCCTCCTGGAGGTGCAGCTCGGTGTCCAGGGCTCTGTGCCAGTCACTCTGTGCCTTTGTGCCGTGGTGATGGGATGCTGACTGCGGCCCGGCGTTGGGTCACTTTGGCCCCTTGGTGCTGCTCTGCCTGGTTGATTTCCCCCACCCCCACCTCAGGAAATCTGAGTGAGCATGTTTTCATGATTCGCGCCCGATAACGCTCTTCACTGTGCCAGAGGCCGTCCATCCCCGAGTGGCTGCCTGTGCTGGGCAGCAAGGAACTGGAGTTCATGCCACAGCTCCATGCGTGTCCGCCCTGGGGAGGGCAGGGCGCCAGCAGGGAGCCTGACTGCTGCTTTCCTCCCCCTCAGGTTCGCAGGTGTATAGCGGCCCATCCAACCTGGTCTTCGTGGAACAGGCGGCGGATGCACTGAGGATCCGCTGGACAGCAGCGGGTGGCCCCGTCACAGGCTACAAAGTCCAGTATGTGCCGCTCACAAGCTTGGGGCAGCAAGTGACAGCAGAGATGAAAGAGGTGAGAGCTTCCCTTTCCAGCTTCGTCTGGAGAACCATCCACCGGACAGGCTCAGCAGAGAGCCCATGCGGCTGAGGTTACGTCTACACTACAAGGTTTTTGCGCCAAAACGGTAATTTTTGCGCAAAAACCCGCGGAGCATCCACACCTCAAGTGCATTTTTCCACAAGAAAATCTGCAGTCAATCGATAGAAGAGAGAGCTTTTTGCGATGTAGGTAAACCTTCTACGAGGCATAACTCCTTTTTGCACTACAGCTCTTGTGCAAAAAGGCACGTGAGGACGCTCCGCAGGGATTTCAGAAAGAGACTATCCAAAAAAGCACAGGTGCTTTGATGGCTATTCTGTGAATGGCATCAGAGCTTTCTTGCGCAAGAGCGTCCATGCAGTGTGGACACTTTCTTGTGCAAAAACGATGCACTTTGAGGTGTGGACGCAGAAGTTTTTGCGCAAGAACTCTTCCACAAACGACTTCTTGTGCAAAAACCCGGCAGTGCAGACATAGCCTGAGTTCCCCTTCTTGCTGGGAAGGAGGCCATCTCTGCCTGAGGTAAACAGGAATGGGCTGTGTGTTTGCAGCCAGCAGCCTGCCCTGTGGGTGAATGGAGCCTGTCAGGTTTTCCTGCCAGCTACTCTGACCCCTGCTCCACCACCAGCCCCTTTAGGAAAGTGAATGGTGCCAAATCCCCCATGCCCCACGAGGCCCAGCTCAGTGGCTGTGCCGTCTGGGCAGCAGGAGGGGGCTGGCGAGAAGCAGGAGAAATGTTGAAAGAGTAATGCCTTTGGGTGCCGTTGGACAGGTCAGCCTGAGCCCTGGGGAGACGAGCACCGTGCTGCGCCAGCTGCGGGGAGGGACAGATTACCTGGTCACCGTCATCGCCCAGTATGCCAACAGCATCGGCGAGTCGGTCTCTGGCACAGGACGCACCGGTGAGTAACCTGCTTAGCTCCCCATGCAGTGAATTTCCCCGCATTTGCCCCATCTGCCTGCCCAGATACAGGCGCCAGCGTGGCACCGGGGAGCCAGGGAGAGCCTCTGAGCCAGGGGCATTCCTGATGGGAGAGCCTGGTGGGCTTGGGGTTTGGCCTGGGGCTAGAGAGGGTGGCTGCCTTGTCCGTGGGCCATTGTCCCGGCATGGGCCTGTTACAAGGTGGAGCCTGGTTCCTCAGGGCGGAGACTAGAGGACAGGCTGGCTGTGAGCTCATCCAGGCTGCTGAACCCGCTTGCGGCTCTGTTTGGGGTGAGCGTGACTCCCTGTGCCCAGGATCCTGGCAGGCTCCCCGTGGGAATGGACAGCTCCCTGTTGCCTGGCCATGTGCTCACTCCATCACTGCCGCCATCTTGGATTCTCTGCCTGGATGACTGCGGGGATGGGATCGCTCGGGCGGGCCAGGCACGGGGTGTGCGCAGTAACGCTAGCTCTGGGGTGGTGTGGGGGTTGGCCGTGGCGAGATGGATGGTCTATGTGGTGGCAGTCTTAGGGCTGCGCTGCCAATCTTTCCAGAGACTCTCCCGAAATGGAGTTGGGTCTCCCAGCAGCTATTGCAGCCAGTCCAAGAGCTTTCTGGCCGCTGGTGACGCAGCATGGGAAGGCAGACTCCCTGCCTGCCCTGGCCCTGTGTCGCTCCTGGAAGTGGCTGGCACATCTCTGTGGCTCCTAGGCAGGGGGGCGATGGGTTCCACATGCTGTCCCTGCTCAAAGCGCTAACTCTGCAGCTTCCACTGGCCGGGAACGGGGAACTGTAGCCACTGGGAGCTGCAGGGTCAGTGCCTGCAGGGAGGAGCAGCGTGTGGAGACACGTGCTCCGTCCAGGGGCTGCAGGGATGTGCTGGTCACTTCCCAGAGCGGCGCAGGGCTAGGGCAAGCTGGGAGCCTGCTTTAGTCCTGCTGCACCACCAACCGGGAGCCTCCCAAAGTAAACCCTGCCCAGCCAGCCACAGTCCTCACCCCTTCCCGCATCCCAACCCCCTGCCCTGGCCCTAAGCCCCCTCCTGCATCCCGACACTCTCCCCCAGGCTCAACCAGGAGCCCCCTCCCACACTGCCAACCCCCTGGCCCAGCCTGGTGACAGTGAGTGAGGGTGGGGGAAAATAAGCGACAGAGGGAGGGGGGTGCCGTGAGCAGGGCGGGGCCCTCAGGGACTGGGCAGGGCTAGGGTGTTTGGGTATATGCAACTGGACAATTGGCAACCCTACCCTGGACAGGCTAATGACCACCCCAGCCCCCATCGCCCCGGGTGCCTCTTGGGGAGCTCCTGGGCAGGGCAGACACTTGCGTTCCTCCTAGCCCCAGGTGCAAAGGGCTGGGTGCTTTCTGGAGCAGGAGGGTGTGAGTGTGATGCCCCCGCCCCTGCTCTCTTTCAGAGGCCCTGTCCGGAGTGTTGAATTTCCGAGTGGTGGAAGCGGGGCCGTCTTTCCTCAGGCTGGCCTGGGCAGCTGCCTTGGAGAGCCTGCAGGGCTACCGGATCACCTACATGGCTCAAGGTGAGAGCAGGTGACTGGTTGGCTGGGGAGGTGCTGCAATGTGGGAGTGTCCCCCCAGGCTGTGTTCTCTGCTGCAGGAGAACTGCCAGCCAGCCTGGCTGCAGACCACGGTCCCTCACGTGTAGGGTGTGGAGCCTGGATTCACTCCAGAAGGGCAGGGCAATCCAAGCCTGGACAGGCCTGTCTCCACTGCTCCAGGACTCGGCCGCGTTGGAGGAGAAGCAGTTAGCATGGCTCTCTGGCTGCACCACCTTCTCCCCCACCCCCTGCCTTGTCTGCCACGCAGCTTCACTAGCCACAAACCCCACCAAGCAACGGGTCTGGGCTTCCGTCTAAGGCAGGCAGGGACAGAGCCAGCTGAATGACCCCTTGCTCCCTTGGGAGGCTGTCCTGGGCTCAGTGCAGGGCACCCCAGGCCTGGCTGGGCCCAAGGGGGTTGCTGCCAGGCTGTGATACGCTGTGTGGTGTTTACATGCCAGAATGTAGAAGCCCAGGACCCCTGTAGGCAAGAGCAGATGCCTGCCCCAGCTCGCCTCCCACTGCGCCGGTCTGTGTTGGGGGCAGTCCCACCAGCCCTGGTGTTGGGGGATGTGGAACCAAGGTATTTTGGAGTGTCCTGCGTGCATGACAGGGAGAGCTGTAAGGGGTCAGTGGTGTGGGTGTACAGGGCTGGCTTGTGTGTCTGGGAGGAGGGCTGTACGTGTGCTGGGGTGCACATGTGCAGGTAGTGTGGTGTGGTGCACTGTGGGAGGGGGTGTAAGTGTGCTTGGAAGAGTGTGTACAGGGGGTGTGTGTACAGGGGCTTTATGTGCTTTCTGGGATTTGGGTTGTAGACGGTTTCAAGCCCCCTTCTCCCTCCACCTCCCTGCTCCCTAGTGCTCTTGCCTGTAGGAAGCTGCACCTGGAACTGCTCCTCCCCAGCCTGCAGCCATCCCAGGGCATGTGGCCCTGGCAGCACTCCCAGGGGGCCTCGCCCTACATGTGGCCACACCCAGCTGCCATGGCAGTGCAGCTCCCCAGCAGAGAATGCTGGCCCTGAGGGCACAAAATCACTGCTGAGCTCATCAGACCCACCCGTGCCCTGCCCAGACCCTGTGCCAGGCTGAGGGGGCCAGCGTGTGGGCATTTCTCTGCCATTTTCCCCTCCTTTCATGGAACTGCTAGGGGGTGCCAGGACTTTCCCTTTCCCCAGCTCTGCCCCCAATCTCTCTTTAGCTTCTTGCACTGGCTGTGCTGCATTGCTGGGAATGGGGCACCAGGCTGGGCTGACTTGGGTGAGGGGTATGCTAGGCGGGAGAAGGCCCTGCCTTCCCAAACGGCCAGCCTGGCCCCGCTCACACTCTGCCTCCAGAACGCCTACTGTAGGCATTCTGGGGGCAGAGTATTGCTGCCCCTGAGTGCCTGCCCCCCCTTCTCTGGCGGGGCTGGAGCTGTGCTCCCTCCTCCCTCCCTGTGCTTCGGGGGCTGGGTAGACAGGGGCCACATGCCACCCACCTCCCCCATGGTACTGGGGAGACATGGCTTGCTTAGGTCCTGCACACATGTGGAAGGGCAAGTGTGTTCTGTGCTGTATGTACCTGGGGTGCCCAAATGGTCCAGTCCTGACCTACTGTGTGAGGGAGAGGCCTGGTTGAAGCCTCATGTAGCTTGTGTTCAGCAGCTTGCCCAAGGCCAGGGTTAGTTCCTTTAGCTCCAGAGCCTCATGCCTTCCAATGAATGGGCCTCCTCATGCGTTGCTGTCTGTGCCCCTCCCAGGTGAGGCTCAGGCAGAGGAGATGAGCCTCGGGGCCAACTCTGTGTCCATCATGCTCAGCAACCTGCGCCCCAACACTGACTACGTGGTTACTCTTCAGCCTGTCTCCCAGCAGCAGACAGTAGCACCGACCCAGATAACTGGCCGAACCCGTAAGTACCATCTCCTCAGACAGCCAGAGCCTGGGGATGCACAGAAGGCATCTCACTGGGGTTTTGTTTTCAGGGGTGTTTGGTTTCTTTTTGTCTTTCTTTCTAAAAAACTTTAAGTTGCAAAGTAATTGTCAAGTTATTGAAATGTTCTGTTTTTTATGCAATTATTCTCCATATTTTTATAAAAACTCTATCAACACAGTTGTGAAAATCATCAGCAACATGTTCTCTTTACCGAAATCTTGGTTTCTGGGAAGAAAATGTAGTTTTCAATAAGCAAAAACATTTCTAAAACGCTTTTGATAAAAATGTCAATCCAGTTGTGTGAAAAGTGTCAAGCAAACTGGAAAATGGGCCAGTTCGAACCCTGTGAAATGAACACCACTTCCAAGTGTTATGAAATTGTCAGCTCATATTTTTTCAACCAGGTATAACTCATGTCAGGTACAAAAAGTGCATATCTCAAATGCATTAAAACAACTTTAACTTTGATTCAAGGATTTTTAAAGAAAGTAGTGATTTTGATATGTAAATATTATAAAATCACCCGAGCATAGAATTTTTTTAAAAGTATCTCTGGTATATTTTGAAACTATGTTTGTATGCCTGGTTTAAAAACAATCAGTTTTTAAAATGTGTGTGTGGACTTGCATGTGAAGCTGATTGGTGCATGTCCATGAAATTGCACGTATATAATTTCTGGGTGTATTTTCTGAAGTTTTGTGGTGTATTTATATTTTGAGATTACTGGCGAAGGAACTGTGCTTGTTTAGGGGCAGAGTTAAGGTTATTGTTCTTGCATCTCTTGTGAGAGCTGGTCTCTTGAACCGGGCTGGGCTCCACAGTATCCTTTGATTGCCTTATGGGCTGATCTCTCTGGTTTCACATTTGTGCCGTGCTTGTGTTTTGTTTGATTCCCTCTCCCTCCAGTGCGTTTGGAAAGGGTGCAGCAGCTGACAGTTGAGAACATTTCCCAGCAGAGCATGGTGGTGACCTGGCGGGGTGTGAGTGGAGCTACTGGATACCGGGTCTCGTGGGGGCTCCCCTCAGGTAGGTCTGTCTGACTCACTAGAGCTCTCTCCCCTTCCCTAAACCAGTGACAGGATGCTGTAGATTGAACTACGGACACAGTTCTCCAGACCTCCTGGCTGGATGGTGGGGGACCCAGTGGGCTGAGCTGAGGTGCAGGCTCTTAGGATTTCAGGGGGAGGGGGAAGGAGCTGGCTTGTCTTTCAGCAGAGCAGGAGCACCTCTCCCATGGGACAGGACTCTTGTGTTGCCAGGTGCATTATGGGACAGAGGATGGAGTCCCAAACTGTGTTCTGTGGAGCTCCTGCTGGTGAAGTGTGGAGTGGCTGGAGGGGGGAGAAGGGGGCCAAGGGACTGAGCCGGATGCTCAGGAGAGGAGGGAACCCAGTGGCAGGAAAGCATGTGCCAGGGAAGAAGAGGAGGAGGGCAGGTGGCAGAGCTGCCACTTGGTCCCCTCCTTTCTGGAGCATCCTGCCCAATCCCAGTGGGCGAAAGGAAGACAGTCGGCAGAGGATGAGCAAAGGGGGCTGGTGTGCTGAAGTTCTGTCAAGAGGCTCCTTGTCGCCCTGAAGGCAATTTGGTTCCATACAGGCTCTCATGCGGGCCCTTGTGCCAGTCGCAGGGCGTACCAGCCTTGGGGAGTGGGTGGGGTGGGGCTATGCACCAGGCTGTGTCACAGAGAGCCAGGCCCAGATGGGAAGGTGCCCATGTGCTCCTGGAAATGGCTTCTGAGGGTATGTCTACACTACCCTCCTATTTCGAAATTAGTGCTGTCAGGATATTGCTGGCCTTTGGCAGCCCGGAATCCAAACCTGATGAGATGGGTAAGGATGTGGCCAGGTGTATGGGCTGAGGCTGGATGTCAGAATAGACTTGGGCCTGCTGTGTCGTGGAGGCAGGGATCCTGCATTTGCTGCACCAGTCTGACCCCATGCAGCTGGGAGATGGGACAGCAGGCTGGAGGGGCAGTCAGTCGTGTCAGGTGTGGAGACCCAGGTGTGGCGTGGGGCTCGCGTTTGAGCACACCACCTGGAATTGTGCCTTATGCCCTTTTGCTCTGGATTATCTCAGGCCAGGACATTCGGAAATTTGATGTGGATGCCAGCAAGAATTCCTACCTGCTGACTGGACTGCAGCCAGGCACAGATTACCTGCTGACGGTCATGCCACTCTACGGGCAAATAGAGGGGCCCCCAGCCTCCATTAGGAGAAGAACAGGTGTGTGCATGGCCATGGGAAAGGCTGAGGGGCGAGGGGTAGAATCTTTGGGATGTCTGTAGGATTTGTTCTGTGGCAGTGCCCAGAGGCCCCAGTCAGGGCTCCATTGTGCCAAGCCCTGTATAGACAGGGATGCTCCCCAGGGCCGAGGCATCGCACCACCACCTGCCGTGAGTGTGAGCAAGTCTTGCCTGTGCCTGCTGGGGATCAGCAGCCACTGGCAGCCCCCAAGAACTGCCTTCCAGGCCCCTGCAGAACTTGCTCTCTGTAGGTAGCAATCCGCACACGCCAAGCCCTGAGTCCTCCGCGCATGTGGTGCAGTGGCCAGCCCAGTGATGGGCAAACTGCAGCCCATGGGTCACCTGCATCCCATTGGGGTTCTACCTGTGGCCCAAGAGACATTTTGTTTGGTGCTGCCCATCCACAGGGTTGCCAGATTTCGCTGGTTTCCGTTTTTTTTCCTATCGGTGTTACTAAAGTGATGCATCCATAAAGCAAGCGCATGTGAAGTGAGGTGTGTGTTGCTTGCACACAACATTGACTGTAAGAGCCATGTGCTCTCTCTGCATCCCACCAAAGCACTGCTGCTGTTCAGCCAGCACCCCACAAAGTCTAGGTACCCACGCGCAGTTAGCAAAACTACCCTATCCCAGGAGACCATCCTGGTTATGACAATCTTGTGGCCCACCGAGATGAAGGAGGGCCACTCATGCAGCCCACTCACTAGCCTAGGTTGCCCATTGCTGGTCAAGCCCCTGATCCACTGGCCATTCCAAAGGCCTGTTGTTCCCAAAGGAACTGTCTGCACCAGCTTGTCAGATTGAGCTCACGGCCAGCACTTTGCTTAACACACAGCCCTGTGAAGGTGCATCTAGACTACGGGGGGGGGGGGGGGATACCAGAGGTATCCCGTAAAAACTCCGCTGCATCCAGGGAACGCGCCTGCTCTTCTGCTTTTTTTATTTTTTGAGGAGGAGCAAACATGCTCTTTCGGGGAGCCCCGTATTCCTCATTCTACAAGGAATAAGGGCTACTCTGAAAGAGGAGGCTTTTCCGCCATTTGGCTCTGTCTAGACCTGGCCAAATGGTGGTAAAGCTTCTTCCAGAAAAGCAATTGGAAAAAGCTATGCAAATTGTGGAGCGCAATTTGCGTAGCTTTTTCTGAAAAAAGGCTATAGCGTAGACCTAGCTGATAGTGAGTAAGGTATTAGAAACGGCTACCTGCAATCCCAAATCATCCGCAGCTTTCTAGAGCAGTGTTTCTGGAAGTGTTCCGCGGAATCACTTTGAGAAACACGTTAACTGGCCGCCGCGGTTTGTTTATTTACTGGCTCTGCAGCCGCAGAGCCTTGTGGCTCGCATTGGCTCCATTTCGCTCTTTGCAGCCAAGCGGAGCAGCAGGAAGCGGTGGCCCGACCACTGTGTCGGAGGCCCACTGCCTCGCTTCTCATAGGGCTGCTTTGGCGGGGAGCTCAGCGTGGGAGGAGGCTGTGGAAACCAGTTTCTCCTCGTTGGCACCGGGCTCTGTCGAGAGCCTTCCCGCAGCTGAGCTCAGCCTGCCCATCTGTCTGTCCTTCCTCTAGAAACGGGCATAGTCCAGTCCCTGAGGACAGTCATTCTGGGCCCAACATCCATCCAAGTGCTCTGGAACATCATCCGCGATGCCCGGGGCTACCGGCTGGAGTGGAAAAGAGCAACAGGTAGGCTGGCCTGCTCCCCAGAGCGGGGGTGGGGAAGGGCACGAGGGAGGCTGAGGTGCTCTGTGTGTGGGGTGGGGTAGGGGGATAGATCCCCATCTCTGATCTCCACAGGCTCCGCTGGGCTCCAGATCTGGCTCATAGGCCGGCCAAGCAGTTCAGAAGGATCCAGCTGCCGGCGCAGGTGTCCCTGGGAGGACGAAGGGGAGGGAAGGGACTGAGATTCAGGGCTGGGATGCAGCATGTGACTTCCTCCCCCTCCCATTCTGGTTCTCAGGTGCTGAGCCCCCACAGACCGTGACCCTGCCCACCAACATCGACAGGTACCAGCTGACCGGCCTGCAGCCGGCCACGGAATATCGCATCACCCTCTACACGCTGTATGATGGGAGAGAGGTGGCCACGCCCGTAACCATCTCCCAGACAGGTGAGTGAACATCCCAGGGCCCGCGCGGGTAAGTGAGCAAAGGAGGAGGGATCCCAGGTCCTGGAGGTGCCCAGTCTGCAGCGCAAGTGGGCATCCTGTGACTTCGGGCCAGCCCTTTCGGGGTGGGTGGCTCTCCAAGTGATTGACATTCCCAGCACAGGGCCCCTGCACTGCTCCTGGGTCACCTCACTGGGGTCTGACCTGCAGTGTGGGTGGGGTCATTGCTGGGTCCCCGTCCAGGTCCAGTCAGACTCGTCACCTTCCCTGCAGGCTCCTAGGCTGTAGGCTTTCAAAGGAAGCGACTGGTGCTGGGCAAATAGTGATCAAATAGGCCCCCACCCTGCCTTTCCTCTCCACTGGGGCATCCATCCATGCAGCGCGAGTGCCAGGCACCCCATGAGCTGGACGAGGACAGGATCTCCGGCTCTGCCAGGCCTCTTCTGACGGGGTCATAGGCCTGTGGTGCCTCGCCCTCTTGTACAGTGTCCCCAGGTGTCTGCCTTCCCAGCTCTGAGCCAGGCCCTAGCGTTGTCTTATCTTGCAGGTGTGGAGCCCCCAGTGGGCAGCATTTCTGACCTGCGGGTCGTTGGTACTGTGGGGAAGAGGCTCCGGCTGGCCTGGACAGGGGTCCCGGGTGCCACTGAGTACAAGATCGTGCTGCGCAGCTCCCAGGGTGAGTCTCCAGTGGGGAGCCAATGCTTACGGGTCCTCCCGTGGAAATTGTGGCCGAGGCTGGAGCTCCTGACCCATCCGGAGCTGACTCTAACAAGTGCCTCCTGCCTGGCGTCTGAGGCTCAGTGTGGAGGGGCTGGGACTGGAGAATATGCCGTGGCTTCTAGATATCCATTGGAGATATCCATTGCACACCCAGAGATCCACCCACACCAGTGCTTCTGCGAAGCAGCCCTTCAGTCTTTTCAGTCCTCTCCCAGAAGGATCAGGGCTTGTAGTCAGCTGGCCCTTGTCCTGTGGCCAGGTGCTGGGGGGCAGGTGGGTAGCTGGCTGAGATTCTCAGGTAGATGCTACATATGAGTTGCGGGTTTGGATGGCATTACTTGTGCGAGTGACTCACGCCTGCAGTGCACCGCCCCTTGGCTTCCCCCCGTTCTCCTTTGTGCTGGGGTTTGGATACTCACTGCGGTGCATTTCATACTGTCCCTCCAGTTCCCTCTGGGCTGCACAGCCTTGTGTGGAGGCTGCATGGCAGCTATTACAGGGAACTGGGCAGGGAACAGCTGGGGAGTTGCAGGGGGCAGGTTGGATCAGAGCCAGCCCAAGCTACTGGCTGACCAGGCTACCGCCTGGGGTGCCGCATTGTAGGGGGTGCTGCATGGGGCTGCTGGACTGGACGGGGGCAGGGCCGCACATGTGCTGGGCACCCAGAGCCCGGGGGCGGGGCCATATATGCGCCGCACTCCCAGGGGCGGCACCACGCTCCCGGGACCTGGGGCACACAAATGGCTCGGGCCAGCCCTTGGTTGGATTAGTGGCATAAACCCATGAGCTCAATGCTCCTGCTAAAATGGGCAGCACTGAAATAGTTCAGAGTTAGCATTTACACCATGGTCATTAGGCTTCAGAGTCAACACCCAGCGTGCATGTGAACAGAGCAGTTCCCACCGCTGAGCGATCATTTCAGGCTGCTGGCAAATTCAGGCAGGCGTTGCTGGGACTTCTACTCTGGGGTCACATTTGGAGGGTTTCCCTTACCCTTGCGAGGGCTGCAGCTGAATTGTGTGATGCAGCTGATGCCAAGGACTGGGCGCATGTGTTCACAAACCATGCTCAGTAATGGGGGGCCGTATAACCAGTCCCCTGTCCCCGAGTGCTGGCATTGCTCCAGAGCATCATTGATTGGGCACCTGCTAGCATAGCCATCCCGTGCTGGGTGACTGGAATGGCATGTGCGATCCCAGTCCTGCAAGCAGGCTCTGAGGGACATGCGCTCAACCTGCCCATTGGGCCAGATGTGTGCTGGGGGTGGGGAAAGAGTGGTGTTCCCTCCCCCCCCCCCCCCGCTCCCAGCCAGGAAAGCTGTGCGCAGAGGCCAAGGAGGCAGTTGGAGTCAGCGTGGCCTGATCTCGGGGTGGAGGTGCCGTGCCTAGGTGTGAGGGTAGGCGGCATGTCACCTCAGGGTCCCTTGGTGACATCAGAGCTTCAGGAAATCCTGAACCTCCCAGCTCTGTCACCCCTGCAGATGGCAGCGAGACGACCAGGCAGATCCCAGGCACCCAGACCATGCTGGAGCTTGACGACCTGAGCGAGGAGGTCACCTACATCGTGCGCGTGTCAGCCCTGATTGGCAGGCGTGAGGGCAGCGCCGTCCCCCTCAGCATCCGCATTGGTGAGAGCTGAGACCAGCTTGCATCAGCCCCTTGGAGGCTGGGCTGGGCTCTTCCTATGGAGCCAGCCTGAGGGCTTTGACTGGGGCATGGGAGGGGAGGCAGGGGGAGGGAGATGGGCCCTTGTCCCTTCACACAGGGGTCTGTCACTCTTTTCCTAGCCCCTTTCCCATGCTCCCTCCCCACAGCAGCAGGCACAGCTGGCGTTCAGCACAGCTGGCGGTGCCTTTGGAGAACAGACACCCATCTGTTCCTGCCCCCTGGCTGGGCTGGCAGGGATGGAGGAGGGCGGGACCGGACATGAGAGACGAGTCTCTGGGATCCTGTCTCTGCAGGTCCCCAGCCTGTGGGCAGCATCACCAACCTGCGGGTGGCTGAGATCAGACCCAACCAGCTGAGAGTCACATGGAGTGGGCTTCCTGGGGCGACTAGCTACAAGCTGACATGGCGGGCGAGTGATGGTAGGTGTGCTGAATGCGTGTGGGCTCAGCCGGGCCACTGAGGTGGGGCTATCCGGACTGGCTCCTTGCCGTGAGGGATGCCCTCATTACCCATCTGCCTCTGCCTCAACGTGCTCTAGTGGTTAGAGCAGGGGACTGGGGTCTGGGCCTGGGTTCTTGCTTAGAGCCGGTGACAGGATCCTCTTTGCTTCCTGGCAGCTCAGAGCCTGCAGGGCCTTTGGCTTGGGGGTGTTGCTGCCACATCCCATTCTCGGGCCACCTGGGAATAAGCTGCAGCCCCATAGAGCAGATCCTGCTGCCGGAGGTATGCAGCCCGGTGCCCGCTGCAGGCAGGGTGGGGCCTGGTCTGACCATTGCATGCTCAATGGCTGGTGCTTGGCTGACCCACCATTGTAAGGAGGCACCATCCCGCTGCTCCCTGGGGAGGGCACGGACTGGAATCCGGGCCCCTGCTCCTCCCAGATGGGTGCAGGGAGTCGCAGTCAAATGGCAGCTGCTGTTGATTCCCTCGCGCTGGATGAGGTGCCGCCAGGAAATGCTGGCACTAGTCCTCTTTGGTTGCCCCAGCATCTTGGCCTGGGCTGTCTCCGCACAGCAGCTTAGCCTGCCCTCGGCCTCCCATGCCTGTCCTGCCAGTGAAATCCAACCCCTGCAGGTTGTGCTTCTTGCCTGCAGGCCAGGAGATCTCCCGGGTCTTGCCAGCCGACAGGACCTCCTTCAGCATCGAGGGGCTGCAGGCCGGGGCTGCCTATGTCGTTGGGGTCTCGGCCCTGGTGGGCGACAGGGAAGGCAGCCCTGTCACCATCCCGGTGAGAACAGGTGAGGCCAGGCCTGGCCTGCAGGTGCAGCACCTCCCCCCCCTGCGGTTCCGTGGAGGACTGAGCTCTTCGTAACCCAGGCCTCCTGTCCGCCCTCTGTCGCAGCTCCTGAGCAGGTGGGGATGGTCTCCAGCCTCAAGGTCCTCTCGTCCAGGAGCAACGTTGTCCGGGTCACCTGGGTTGGAGTGCCTGGGGCGACTGCCTACAGGGTGGTGTGGAGCCGGCGAGATGGTAACGTACCCAGCCACATCCCCAAATCTCTGCCCTGACTCCAGGAGCCCCATGGTTGCCCTGGCCTGCAGTGCCTCTCACCCCCTTCCTCCCGTGCTCGAAGGACAGAGGCCTTTGCCTCCAGCCCTGGCACCTCTTCTCTCTGCCACAGCCTGAGTGGCACAAACCATGGTGCTGGGCCTCAGGACATGACTCTCTCACTCCCCTAATGAGATGGAATCACTCGCCATCACCAGCTAGTAGGGGGCCTGGCCCTGGTCTCCCCTGCTCCTGGCACTGGGAGCGAGGCCTGTGTCCCTGCCAGCAGCCAGCCCTGCCCCCTCTGGGGACCACGGTAACCCTCTGTTCCTTTGCAGGGGGCTCCGAATCGAGCAAGCTGGTCTCTGGCGACACCAGCTCCTTTGACATTCTCAACCTGGAGGGGGGGGTCAGCTACACCGTGAAGGTCACAGCACTGATTGGCAACCGTGAGGGTGACCCTGTCTCCATTGTCGTCACCACACGTAGGTGCTGGTGCCATGGGAAGCCTGGATCCCTGTGGGGTGGGTGGGGTTAGTGACTGCCCAGGGTGCCCTGGTACCAGGTGGTGCCCTCCCAGCGGGGTGTGGGCAGGGGGCTGGAGCTCCCATCTGCTCCTTGTGCTAAGGTCTGTGTCCTGAGCTTGGGGGCAATGCCTTTGGGATCTGGCGGTGGCCAGGGAATTAGCAGCAATCTGATCCAGGAATGCAGCCCGGAGTGCTCTTTCCAGGCCCTATGGTGCGGCTCCAAGCCCTGACAGGAAGCTGAGGACCCAGCCCAGTGCTCCCCACCTGGGCCAGGACACCCAGATCCCAGTGGGGGGCCTCTGCACACCTGGCCTGGCAGCTGCAGCCAAGTCTCTACTCCTCTGACCCATTCCCTCTCTGTTGTTGCCCCCCCAGCTGCAGAGGTGGCCCCAGTCCAGCCTGTGGGGAATCTGCAGGTGATCGACTCCTCGGAGCAGCGCGTTCGCCTCACCTGGAGCCCCGCGCCTGGCAGCAGTGGGTACCGCCTGAGCTGGAGGCCAGTAGACGGTGAGCTCCTTCCCCTCCTCCCCCACGGCTCTCCTGGCACGCCTTGCCTTGTTTAACCCCATCTCTCCCCTGGGGCAGGAGGGCCGGAGAGGAGCCAGCTGCTCCCCCCCAATGTCCGCTCCTACGACATCGAGGGCCTGGAGGCGGGAGTGCGCTACGAGATCCGGATCACCAGCCTGGTGGGCAGCCAGGAGAGCGAGCCTGTGGGCATCGCTGTCAGCACTGGTACGAGCCCAGGCTCTGAGGCCTGGAAGGGAACCTTCAGCCACGGCTGTTCGCTGGCATGTCATGGGGGAGGGGTTGGAGGATGGGACGGGTTTTGTCTTCTCTGGAGTCTGAGCCAACCAAGCAGCTTAGAAGCCAAGTCCTGAGCCCTAGAGACTCTGGCTGAGCCATGCCTGGAGCCAGGAAGCCACCCTGTGGTGAAATGTGGAACTGTGCTGCCCCATCCCCCTTCCCTTGCCTGACGGGTTGGGGTTTGCTCTCCGTGGGGGAGGGATTGGCATGTCGTGGGAGGCTCTTCCTAAGCCCCGTTCTCCTTTCCTGCCCTTCCAGCGCCTCTGGGCCGAGTCACCAATTTCCGGGTGATGGAGACCCAGGACGATTCGGTGACCCTGGCCTGGACTCCAGCTCCTGGAGCCACCGGCTACCTCCTCACCTGGAAGCTGCCCCAAGGTACTGAACAGCTTTCCAGCACTGCCGCCCATGGGGCTGCGCACTACAGCAGGGACACCTAGAGCCCGTCTGGAGCCATTTCCCATTGGCTGCCTAAGTAACGAGCCCTCCTGAAGAGATAGCAACCCCCCTTCCATGCTGGGCCACAGCTACCCCCCAGCCCTGGGACCCCTCATTCACCCAGGACCAAAGTCCTGACTCAGGCTGTGCAACCCAAGCTCAGGGCCAGCTCACAGAAGTCAGTTTGGGGCTCGTCCTCCTTCCCCCCCCTGCCCCCTCCCCCCCGCTTAGGTGGGCAGGAGTCCAACTCCTCTGCTAGCAGCCTGCTCCAGACAGGCCAGCTCACTGCTGTGAGTGGAAACCCACCAGGATGCCCCGGGGCAGAATGGATGGGGGTGGAGCTCTCAGGGCTGAGCCCAGCCTGGGGTTCTGGAAACACTGCAGTAGTATATCTGACCCATCCCCAGTTCAAATACCCCTTCTAAGGGAGACGACACTGGGCGGAGGGGTTGGACAGCCCAGCCCACACTGGGACCGTCTCCCTCGGACCCTGCCTATTCTGAGGCCTTTTGTCCCTGTTTGGGTCAGAGGGAGGTGAGATGCAGAGGATGCTGCCAGGGTCAGCGACATCCCATCAGGTGTCGGGGCTGCGGCTGGGGCACAGATACGTCTTCACCATCCAGCCGCTGTTCGGGAGCACGAGGGGCACGGAGTCGTCCGTCACTGACCGCACAGGTAGGGGGGGAACAGCCATGTCAGGCTCTTGGTTTGATGGGCAGTGGTGGGGACTGGGCCAAGGTTCCCTGTGAGATGCTCTGCTGCATAGTCGTGCAGCTGTTTTCTGAGTTCTGCTCAGAAGTTCAAAGGTCCCGTGCAGGCAGGGAGCTCAGCTGACGGGTGGGGTGGGGTGTCTCGCTGAGTAAGCAGGTAAACAGCTGCTCCATGCTTGAAATGGAACAGCTCCCAGAGCCGGTAAAGAAGGGAGATAAGGAGACAGTTAATGGCTGTGGGGGAGGGGAAGTAGGAGGAGGGAGGGAAGGAGGGGGTAAGTAAGCAATTCATTGGCTGATGAGGAGTCAGAGAGGAGGGGAGTTAGGAGAGTTCCATGTGCACAAGGAGAGAAAGGCAGAAACTCAGCACTCTCAAGCCTTCTGGGAAGGGGGAGATAAGGGGCTGACTGCATGGGGTAGGTAGGGAAAGAGGGGGTGGGTGGGTGCTGGCATCTGTGCACTGAGGTGGAGGTGGAGGTGGAGGGGGGGACAGTTTGTTTGTGGTGTCTGACTCACTTGCTGCAGTCCTCTCTGTTTGGCTGGGGGTGGGTGGAACAGGCTGCAAGAGGTGTGTGGGTGCCAGGACATTTGCATGATTACATTTCAAACAAAATTTACAGAGGTGTTAATGGCTCAAGATAAGAAAGAAAAATATTGTTTTAACAAAATTTTTTGGGGGTGTTGCAGATATCGAAAACTCTGATCTTAATGATTTTTAAAAGTCCTGAGTTAGGGTATGTCTACACTACCACCCTAGTTCGAACTAGGGTGGTAATGTAGTCAACCGGAGTTGCAAATGAAGCCCGGGATTTGAATTTCCCGGGCTTCGTTTGCATCTTGCTGGGCGCTGCCATTTTTAAATGTCCGCTAGTTTGGACTCCGTGCCCCGCGGCTACAGACAGGTAGTTCCGACTAGGAGGAGTAACAGTAGTTTGGAATAGGAAGCCTAGTCCGAACTACCTAGTTCGTGCTGCATGTAGCCGCGCGGCACGGAGTCCGAACTAGCGGACATTTAAAAATGGCAGCGCCCGGCAAGATGCAAATGAAGCCTGGGAAATTCAAATCCCGGGCTTCATTTGCAACTCCGGTAGACTACATTACCACCCTAGTTCGAACTAGGGTGGTAGTGTAGACATACCCTTACTGATTAATACATGGTGTATTGAATTACATTAAGGCCAGATCTTTGCTCTGTGGTAGAGTTCTGGCTCTTGAGTCAGAATCAGCAAGTACCAGCTTGAGCTGGTAGGTTGATACATGTACTTCAAGGGTAGTGTTAATTTTCTTTTTTATTTGATTTCATATGAAATATCATAAGCATTGATCCTTGTTAAATATTTGTTGTTTTAATATATTTTCTTCCACGCATATGGACTGCTTAAAATTATATGTGTGTGTGTGTATTGGTGATGCCTATCCACACATGTACCACCTTAATATTGGTGGTGCACATAAATTTCGACCCACCCAAAAGAAACTTCAACCTTCCCAAGGCAACGCTGGACTGGGCCCATGGGGGGCCACCAAGTGGTTTGGGGCTCGGCCTGGTCCCTGCTGGGGCAGGCTCGCTGGCAGCTCAGCCTGGGTCTGTTGAGTGGCTGCAGAGGCTTCTCCAGCTCTAACTGCCCCTGCCCCTGCCCCTGATCTGTGGGACAGTGGGCGAGAGCCAGCATACAGGGGAATGACCCTGCAGAGCAGAGGTGCTGGGAACAGCTCGTCCGCTAGGCTCACCCCCAGGAGTGTAGATGCGCTGGGCTTTTCTTCCTGCTCCTCACCCTCAGCGCCTTCTCCTGTGCAGTTTGCAGAGATGCTCGTGGTGACGTCATCTTCCTGGTGCATGGCACCCGGGACAGTGCCTACAGCGCTGAGGCCGTCCGCGCCCTGCTCACCAACACTGTCTCCGCGCTGGGCCGCCTGGGCCCTGACGCCACACAGGTATGGGGGGCAGGGCTCTGGGTCTCCCCACTGACGCACCTCACACACATGCCTCTTGTTCTGCCACCTGCGCTGGGGGCTGCCTCGGGCCATCCTGTGTCTCCCCTTCCCCTGGCATGGGATCGTCATGGCTGCGAGCTCAGTGGCCTGGCTGACCTGTTGCCTTCTTCCCCAGGTGGGCGTGGTGATCTACAGCTACCGCAGCCTGCCATGGCTCCTGCTGAATCGCTCCAGTGACCTGGGCACTGTGCTGGAGCGGATCCGCACCATGCGCTACGAGGAGCCCAGCGGCAGTGCCCTGGGTAAGGGGCACTGGGCCTGCAGCCGGGGCTGCCCCACAGTGCCAGCATTGGATGTTGTGCTTCTTAGAGCGGTCACAACTCCAGTGAAAGGCGGCCTCCCCCAGGCAGGCCAAGGGATGTGGACAGAATGGGGAGGGGGGGGGGGAAGGAGGTGGCCCTGTGCCCCGAGAGCCCTGTGCAGTGGCCCCCCCCAGGCCAGATAAACACCTTTCCAGGGCGCTGGGGTCCTGCTCTGGACTTCACCTCAGGCGGGGGTGAGTGGCGAAGGGGGAGGGGACATGGCAGGACCTATGTGGGGCGTGATGGAGGTGGCACCGATCCTGCTTGGTAGCGATACCCTTTCTCTCTGCAGGAGCTGCCATCAGCTTTGCCAGGACCTACATGCTGAACCCCAGTGCAGGGCGCCGGCCTGGTGTGCCAGGGGTGCTGGTGGTGCTGGCAGACAGCCCCTCCAGTGACGATGCCATTGGTCCAGCCAGGGAGGTCAAGGCAGCAGGTAAGAGCTGGGTCACTGGAGCTGGGTGGAGAGGGCGGGACGGGTGTCACAGACCCACAGGATCGGGGCTATGTTCCCAGCTTTGGAACAGTGTCTAGGTTAGAGGAGCCCCTTCAGCGTGCGAGTCCCCCAGGGTAAGCAACTTGGCTTCACCACTTCCTTTGGTTGGTCCTCATTAGGCATGTAAGCAAGTAGTCGAGTCGACTACTCACATTCCCTCCCCCCACCTTCCTGCCTCTGTATCAAAGACAGTGCGGGGGGCGGAGGAAGCAAGAGCAGGTGCTGGGGGGAGCTGGCTTAAAAGCTGGTGCCCCCCAGCACCGTCTCTGTAGTGTGGACAGGGGCTGCTGGAGCCAGCATGAGCTGGGAACTGTGCAAGTCCAGCTCAGTCCCAGCTTGCGCCAGGTCTGGGACCTTCCCACAATGTGGCTCTGCATTTTAAATATAGTAAGAGTCAGCCTGGCCCGGCTCCTATTACATTTAAAATGCAGAGTCGCAGTGGTCCCGGACCTGGAGCGAGCCAGGACTTTGCCAGGCTCGCGCCGGGTCTGGGACCTACCCCCACAGCAGCGCTGCCTGTGTGCCCGGCTCCTACTACATTTAAACTGCAGAGCCACAGCAGGGGTAGCGCCTGGACCGGCGCGAGCCAGGACAGAGCGCCTCCCCTTATCGACTAATCGTGTCGTCGATACAAATTGTATCGACGACACAATTAGCCGGTTACCCGCCTCTTAATATCCTTAGTCCTCATTGCCTGCAGCTCTCCTGTGTCACACCACCAGCTCAGCTCAGCGGGCCCGGCTGTGGCAGCCCTGCCCGCGTTTGGGGCACCAGTGCACCTCACCGAGTGTTGGCAGGGACTCTCCCACAGCATTGTCAGAGCAGCTGGGTCAATTCGCAGCCTGGAACACAGTGCAGGAAGGCCTGAGGTAGTCTATGGACTTGAAGGTTAAAGCACAGGCCATTTTGATACCCCAGAGCCCAGCTAAGCTGTGGTGACCCCTTGACTCAAGCTGTGTCTGTCTCTCTCCGTCTGCTCTTCTCTATCAGCCTCCAAGCTCCTTCCAGCAGCCAGCTCTGTTCCCCCACCTCGCCTCTTCCCAGCCCTTTATTCTTAACCTGGGGAAATGCTGTTCAGCCTCCCTGAAGAGAGAAGAGGAAATCCATCTCCCTCAGGGTCCCTGCTAAGTCAGTGCATTGGATTTGCCATTGTCATCGATGCTTAATTGACAGAAGGCCTAAGGCCCAGACAGCTAGGTGCCAATCACACCTAGGTCAGCCTGCCCCGGAGCAAACAGGCCTTTTACACCCACAGGGTGACAGTGTAGCATGTAGGGGAAACTGAAGCACCGATCAGATTCATCAAAGTGTTACAAAATGCTCATACTTGGTCACATCGTTGGGACTGGGGGGAGGGGGAGGTGTGGGGAAGGAGGGACTGGGCAGGCTGGCAGGGAAGGATTGGCCAGTGATGGAAGGGAGAGGTGTGTGGGGGTAGGGGTAGGGAGGGGACTGTGAGACATCCTCTCCTCCTTCCCTTTCCTGCTGGGTTAGCTGGTGCACCAGCTCCGGGCAGTTTGCTGGGAGCCGGAGCTGCCAGTTCCTTCCCCTTCACCCCCTGGGCACTGGGTCTGAGGGGCCAGGCTGCCCCCTCAGGCTCCTGTCTGCTGCGTGCAGGGATCCAGGTGCTGGCCGTGGGCATGGACGGGGCGGATCGCGAACAGCTGCGCCGCATCGTCACCAGCGAAGACCCGCGCCATGTTTTCTATGCCAAGGACTCGAGTGCCGGCCTGTCGGAGCTGGAGGACGGGCTTGCTGGCGCCCTCTGCAGGGTGATTACCACGGACGGGGTAAGGGGGAGAGCGAAGGAGGGAGCTCCCTCCTGCCCCAGCTGCAGGCCCTGGAGCTCTCCCACAGCCAGGGGGGAGCTGCGGTGCGGGAGGGCACAGGGAGCTGGTGGCTGAAGCTATGGGGCTGGGGCAGTTCTCCTTTCCTCCTGCACAGGCAGCATCTCCGTGACGCATGGGTCTAATGTCTCCCTGCAGGTGGGGGGGGGGGGCGCTGCTTCCTGGCTCCCGGCCCTGGGGGCATGGCATGGGGTGGAACTGACTTGGCTGCCCAGGGCACTGTCTAATACAGAACTTTTTCCCCTCAGGAGGAGCCCTGCGCAGTGCAGTGTCCCAAGGTGAGTCCCTCTCCAGCCAGCACCTCTGCAGCTTCCTCCCACGGGGGAGTGCTGCAGGAGTGTGACTGCAGATAGCCGGAGGGGATCCATGCAGCTGGGGCTGGCTGGTGAGCAGTGGGAGGGGAGGCAGTGTGGAAGACCTGCTAGGGAGGGAACAGGGGAGGGGGAACATGCTGGAGTGGAGGGGTGTGGCAAAGAGAACTCCAGGCTCTGGTAAAGTAGGGAGTCAGGGGACATCCAGGTGCCCTTGGGAGGTGAGCAAATACCTGGTAGGTGGGTGACTCACCCCCAGGCGTAACTGCAGAGGGAGTGGGCTGCTTCCAGCCCAGAGCCCTGGGCCACAGCTGTGGGTGAGGGCACGTGGCTGCTGGTGAGGAAGGTGGGGAGAGATGAGTTGGGTGATGGCTTTTCCCTGCCAGCTCTGCACTGAGCCCTGGTGCAGCCTGGCCATCCCCCTGGCTCTCTGTGCTGCCTCAGGAAGTGGCCAGGCCTAGGGATGGGGGCAGAGATGCTCCTTCTGCCTGTTGCTGTGCTGCCTCCTAAGCAGCCTCTTTCGCTGTTTTGCTGCAGGGTGAGAAGGGGGAGCCCGGTCCGACTGTGAGTATTGCAGCATTTGCTGGAGGGGTGCCGGGTGGGGGAGGGGTCTGCTCCCCATCCAGGGGCTGTGAGGCCACTTTGGTTGAGTGGCTCAGCAGATGGACTTAGCTCCTGGGAGCCGGAAGGGCCTAGGAACAGCCATTCATCCCTATCTTTGTCTCTCTGTGCAGGGGCCGCAAGGACGTGCAGGACAGCCCGGGCCCCCTGGACAGCCGGTAGCACCCTCTACTTCTCCCTCTGTGGGTGGGTCCTGGGCTTGGAGGGTCGTGGCGCTGAGCTCTAGCTGCACTCGGTGCATGTGCAGGCCCTGTGCAAGCCTGGAAATAGGCTGAGATTGGGGAGCCGGCAGCCCCAGAGCCTCGGTGCAGTGGGGGTTGGTGAGAGGAGCAACACAGGGGCTTTTAGGGGATCTTATTACCTATCCCCAGTGTCACTCCAGTAAGCAGGCAGGAGATCAAGGGACCCCTCCCTGGGCCTTCTGCTGTGCTGAGTTCCATGGCTTGCCCTGGGAAAGCTTCTAGTGGCAGCTAGTCCTCCAGCCTCTGCGTTGGAGAGGTGCAGAGAGCAGGAGAAGGAGGGGTTTCAGGGTGATCAGTACCCCCCAGCCTGCCCTTCCCACTGGGAGGCATCCCCACAGAACAGCCCCATTTCATTTCTCCATGGCTGTTTTCTCTCCTCTGTTCTCTCTAGGGGCTCAATGGGCTTCCGGGCCCCCCAGGGCCAGTGGGACCACGGGGTGCCCCAGGCGAGATCATCGAGCGGCCAGGCGCGAAGGGGGACAGGGTAAGTGAGGGCCCTTCAGGCCCCCTGCTGGGGTCATGCTGTGGGGGAGAGGGCAGGGCACTGGATGGCTGCATTGTAGGGGCAGAGCATCCACTTCGTTCACCTGTGATCCCCTTCAGAGCCAGTGTCCACTGGGTGCATCCTCCAGGCTCCTGGTCACTATGGAACCCCTTGGGGTTGTTGTTTGTGGCACACATGCCCATGGGGCCCAGTGGCCGTGTTGGGCACTAGGGGCACGGACAGCACCAGCTACAAGGCACTGAGCACCTGGCCCTTTGGGTGTGGTGAGTACCAGGGGCACAGACTGCACTGGGTGAGTGATACTGGGGCAATTGGCAGTGCGGGTGCCAGGGCACAGACAGCACTGGGTAAAAGGCACTAGTGCTGTTGGCGGTGCTGAGTGCAGGCAGCACGGACAGCGCAGGGTAAAAAACAGAGTGCCCGGCTCACCAGCAGTGCTGGGGATGTAAGTCTCCCAGCCAGTGTTCCCGCTAATCTTTCCTACCCGTGTTTTGTGTGCCCCAGGGCATGTGTGAATGTGCACCACCAGCAGAAACTCAAACCTGTCTGTGGGTGCTGGGCGGCACTGGAAACTCCTGAGTGGCCACACAAGCGCCCAGCAAACACGGCTTACAGCTCCCTTTCTTCTGGAGTTTCTCCAGCACTGGGACCCAGGAGGGAGCCTGTCCTCATGGAATCCCTTGGGGAGCTAAATGCAAGTCCAAATGGGGCTCTGCAGTGAAAACTTGGGCCCAATCCCAGCAGAGAGGGCCCTCGAAGCCGAGCTGGGGTAGCTTTGAATGTTGATGGGTGTTCGCTCTGGGGGGTGAGCCTGGCCGGGAAGGGTGGGGACAATGGCCAGGGCAGAGCCTCGGCCTGCTGGTTTATTCCCCTCTCCATTCCCAGGGATTTCCCGGAATAGATGGAACCTCAGGAAGTCCTGGTCGCCCTGGCAACCCTGGCTCCCCTGGCCAGCCAGTAAGTGATTCCTCCTAGTTCCTCTTCCAGAGGGCATGCACGTACCTCCTCTCTTGGCTTCGGAGCCCTGCTCCCTTGGCCAAAGGACACTCCTCATTTGGTCCTTTGATTTTTTTTTTCCAGGGCAGCCAAGGCATTCCCGGTCTCCGAGGGGTCCCGGTATGTAGTGCTCTAGCTTCCCCATCAGCCTTGCTCTCCACTCTGGGGCACCCCACTCATTATATTGCCTTTTCCTTCCAGGGGGAGCAGGGCCCAGTGGGGCCTCCGGGGCTGCGGGGACAGAAAGGCGAGCCGGTAGGTAGAAGTGCATCCCGTCCAGCGCTGCCTAATGGGGCCACCATCTTGGATTCCCCACGGAGCAGGGCAATCCCAAAGGCTCTGCTTGCAGGCGCCTAGCTGGGGGCTGCGTTGAAAGTGTCTGGGGTTCCCAGGCCCCTCCCATCTTGTGTAACTCCTGATCCTGCCAACCTCTGTGTCCTACAGCCCTACCAGGCAGTGCTGGCACGGGCAGGTTCTAGCATTGGCAAGAGGAAGGCCCTCCAGTCACCTGAGATCCAGTTAGACACCTCCCTGTAAATTACACTCGTTTCATATGGAGTTACAGCACCACACCCAAGGTGAGCTGGGTGGGACCCGCTCAGAGCTCGGGACGGTGTCTCCATTGGCTTTGGAGTGCTGCGAACAACTCAATAGGAATTGCTCTCCTTGGATCTCGGTGCCCTCTCCAGTGCCTGGGCGCTGTGCTGCCAGATAAGCCCCAAAACTAAGTCCCTGGCCACCTGTGGCCACCAGTCTGGCACTCGCCCCCATGTCCTGGCCAGAGTCCCACTCTGGGAACTTTGTGCAGCCTTCCCCTGTTCCTTCTTCACAGCCTCTGTGGGGCAGTGTTGCTGCGACAGGGCCATGTCCTCTCCCAGGGACACTGTGGCCCGTGGGCATGGGGCTGGGCTGGTGCACTGAGTTTCGATGTTCTATTTTGTGCAGGGAGAGCCGGGGGTGATTGTGAATGGAGGAGGGAGGCTGCCTGGCCGGAAAGGGGAGCCTGGCAGTCCGGTACGTAGTGGAAAGCAGGTTTGGATGGTGCAGTTTTTGGGGTACAGGAGCACGGGCCCTGGCTCCCACAGTGGGACTGCAGGGGGAGCTGTCCCATGTGATGTGAGCCTCTGGGATCCGTTCAGTGGCACTGAGCATGGTGGGTGACTGATTGCAGGAGGATTGGTGTCCCATGGCACTCTTGCTTTGGGTAGATCCATGCTCAGCTCTTATCCTGCGGACCCAGCCCTCTCAGGCTTCCTTGGCACGTGCATCTTGGGGGGGCTGGGGGGAGGGCATTGCCAACCCAAAGTGTGAGCCTTGGACAGGCACTGAATTTGCCTCCCCCACAAGGCCCGATTAGCCTGCCTGGAGCTGCCTTCCCCCCGAATCTAGAAGTCAAACTCTGCCTAAGCTTTCTGTGCTGTCCCTGCCCTGGGGCTGTGGAGGTTTGTGACTCACAGATGCCCAGTGCTACATGGGGTGAGCAGGCCTTCTGCCAAGACCTCGTTCCATGGAGACTGGGGGCCCTGAGTTCCACGGAGCCTGCACACAGACGTGCTGGGCAGTATGGGCAGCATACAGGCACCGTGTCTGAGCACTGGCTGGACACACACTTGGGTGTGATAGCCGGGCTGCAAAACAGCATTCCTGGCTGCAGGGGCTCATCCCAGAATCTAGCGTCCCCGGCCGATGGGGCTCTTGCTCCCCAGCGCAGAGCTTTAATGGAGCCTTTCTGATTCCCAAGGGAAATTCTGGGCCCCCTGGGAATCCTGGGCCTAGAGGAGCAATCGGGGATCCAGGACCCCCTGGGCCTATTGGACCTCCAGGACCATCAGGACCTGCCGGAGAGTTTGTCAAGGTACGTTCCCTTCCCAGTTGGGAGGAGCTGTTCTGAGGCCCTGCCCTGGCCAGCTAGGTAAGTGGTACCCCTCCTCCCTCTGTATGCACACAAACAACCTCCTACATGACACTGTGCACCTGCATGCAGCCCCCAGCAAGCCCTCCACAACTCCTCCATGCATGCAGGCCCTGCCATGCCTCCCTGCCTGGGCATGCACTTGCTGCTTGCAGGTAGCATGCCCCAGCACCTTCCACCCATGCAGCCGTGCCCCTCCCATGCCTGTCTCTGGGATGCTCACCTAGCTTGCCGGGGCGGGGCTGAGGTTTTGGGTTAGGGGTGTGCATGGAGGAGCCTGGAGTGCAGAGGAAACTCAGGCAGTGGTGGGCCTGAGGCAGACCCTCGCCTTGGTTTCAGAGGCACATGACAGGCTGAGGAAGTGGCACAGTTCAGGCAGCCGCGGGCACCCAGAGCAGCCATCTACTTGGCAACTTCCTCTCCTTCCTGGCTGCTGCTCTTATACTGCTGCTAGTGGGTCCTGTCCTTGAGGGGACACAGCCGTCCTCCATCTCCTAAGTGATGTGGCTCTGCCCATGTGTCCTTTCCGTGACCAGCTTGGCTCCAGGCATTCCCGCTCCCCAGGCTGCTCCAATTAGCACCTTCCCTGGCTATAGAGGATCAGCCCCCACAGTGGAAATTTGCCCCTGTTGCCCCTTGGTTCCTGTGTGTGCATCATTCTCCCCCTCCCTGTCTGCACACTGTGTGCGACTGGGTCTCTCACCCATGTACACGTGGCCCGACCCTCGCTAGCAGTGCACACACGAGCCAGCTCCTCGGAGGTTGCTCCTGGTGTGGTGCTGAGCTGTATCTTGGCTTGTGGTTTCCTTGCCAGGTGCCCTGAGCTGTGAGTGCACCACGGCCTCTGCGCATTGTTACAGGGAGCGCTCCCTTTAACCCCGTGTGTTTCCTCTTGCAGGGTGCGAAAGGCGAGCGAGGGGAGCGGGTAAGTGACCTTCCTCTTTGCCTGATTTTTTCCCTCTGTGTGCTGCACTCTGGGGGCTGAGGCATGCAGAGCTGACAGGCCGGGATGCTCAGCAGCACCTGCCCCGCTATGTCAGTGGGTGAGTCCTGCAACGCTGTGGCAGGGCTACAGAGGGTCAGCCCTGTGGGAGCTGCAGCCAGTTAGCCGCAGGGCGGACTAAGATTCACTCCTCTGGGTTGGTTGACTGTGCTCGGGTGCAGAGTCAGCTCATGGGGCCAGCAGGGCATAGCTGGGGGAGGGGGTAGGAGGAGTGTGATGTGATGTCTGAGCTTCCTGTGTCTGTCTCTTTAGGGCCTGCCAGGACTGATTGATGGGGAACCTCTCAGAGGAGAGCCAGGTGCCCCGGTGAGTACCCCCCACCATGACTGGCTGGGAGAGGAGATGCACAGGGGAGCGTGGTGGCTGGGGAGCATGACGGGTGGGAATGGGGTAAGGGTGACTGAGGGGCTGTGGTGCATGGGAAGAGGGTTGGAAGGGGCAGAAAAAGGCTCCATAGAAAGGGGAACGGCCCTTGCTAGAGGTGCGAAGTGTAACCCTTGTGCTGTGGCTGGATTCCCATGAACGCCAGGCCTGGGCTGCCCCGTGTTACTCAGGGCTGGTCTCCATGCTGCTCACGTTGGTCTCAGCTCGTTCTTTCTCTCTCGTTCCTCAGGGCTTGCCTGGCAACCCTGGTGATCCGGGCCCCCGGGGACCTGCTGGGCCACCAGGACAGAAAGGAGACAAGGTAAGAGAGGGGCTGAGGTGAGAGGCTGGGGCTGCAGAAGACCCCAGGCTGTGTTAGTGCAGGATCCGCTGCTGTCCCCACACCCCAATCCACTGTGAGATTGTGCAGAAGGGGGACCAGAGCCCAGAGGCACTTGAGGCCGTGAGCCAGGGCAATGCACGCATGGTAGGAGGCCTTGCTGTGGTTTGTAATCGCCTCATTTCCCTGCTAGCCTGGAGGAGCAGGGCCATTTGGGCAGCCTGGGCTCAGAGAGCCATCCTCACTGGCTCCCATCCCCATGAGTTAGCTGCAATTGTCTGTGCTGGGCACTTCCTTTGCTCTTTGTCCCCAGGGCGATGGGGAAGAAGGTTTTCCAGGGCCACCGGGTCGGCCAGGGGACCCAGGAGATCGGGTGAGTCCCCTAAGAGGAGGTAAGCCACGCCCTGGTGCAATGAGCCCCGCTGGCACAGAGCACCCTACAGGCCCATGGGACCTGAAGTAGCAGACCCCTGAGTGCGGGGCAGGGCTCGGAGCTGGGAAAGGCCAGTCTGACCTGCGAATCCGTGCCCCAAGCAGGGCAGAAGAGAACCTCTGCATCAGAGCCTGCGTGAGACCCACTGGGCCAGGGCTCTGCTCTGTTGCCTGTCTCCCAGCCCCAGCCCTGCCTCTCCCTTGCTGGATGGCAGGCCCTGCCCTGGGGGGAGGAGCTCATGCTCTGGGGGCAGCCCGCTCAGCCAGGAGCCTCCCCTGTCAGCTCTGGGGCAGTGGCCTTCTGGCTGGGATGTGCCTAGAGCAGGTGCTGCGCTGGCAGGGCTCAGACCACGGGCAGTGAGGCCTGAGCAGGAAATAGCCCTCTGAGCATAGGCAGCCTGAGGAGGCCGGAGGCTGCGCTGCGAGCGTGGGGCTGGATGGGTCCTGGAGTCCAGCCGTGACAACACACCTCAGCGGGCTTGGCCAGGGTCTCGCTGGCGGAGGTGTAATGCTCCTGATTTCCTTTCCTAGGGCCCGAGAGGACCTGTAGGTGAACCAGGAAGCAAGGTGGGTCTCAGGAGGCCTCCCTGCTGGCGGCAGAGTTGGGATCTGTAGGCGGGGCGCTCGGTTCTGCCAGTCCTGTGCTCTGTGACCTTGGGCAGCCCCATCTCCTCCCTTCTGGTCCTGTAAATGGGGGAGGCTGTGTGTTTCCCTGGGGCTGTGGGATAGCATGCCCTGAGATCCCCAGCGAGCGGTGCTGAGCGTGAATTGTAAGAACACAGGCAGCCTGTCCTGTCACACAGACACCTGGACTCTCTGTGGGGGAGCTGGGGGATGGGTCGCAGCCCCGATGCCTGGCTCTTCGGTGCGTGGCCGGAAACCCTCTGTCTGTGATGGCCGAGGGGCAGTCTGGGATGGCGCAGGGCAGCTCACAGGGGGAAAGTTAGAGGGAGCCAATGAGCTTCTAAGGCCACAAGCCAGTTTGGCAATCCTGTGCCTGGGGGAAGGGCAGGGCAGCACAAATGAGGAGCTGCTGTGCCCCACAGCTTGTGGGGTCTCCCCAGGAGGCATCTGCTGGCTGCTCAACCACTTGCCTCTTGGAAGCTCCAGGATGAAAAGGGGCCGAGGCCTCTGGTGCCCCAGGACTCCTCTCGGCTGGGTCCCATCCCGAGCGTGGTCCCAGCATCTGCCCGCACTGATGCTCTTGTCTCTCTTGTGACAGGGTGACCGAGGACAGCCGGGAGAGCTGGGAGAAGCAGGGGAGAAGGTGAGAGCTTGCTGGAGCCCGGGACTGGGCTGTGGGCACTGGGTACATAAGGCCTGGCTCATGGCCCTCGGGGCAGTGCTGTTGAGTCACGACCTCCCGTCCGACCCAGAGGAGAGCTTGGGACCAAGCAGATGACCTGTCGCTGCTGGAGCAGGCTCCACACACAAGACTCCCGAGCTGAGGCTGGCTGCTCCTCCCATCTCCCAAGGGTGCTCTCTTTGCACAGGAAACTGGGCTCTGCAGCCTGTACCCCTGGGTCTTCCCTGCCCCCTGCCTCTTTCAGCTGCTCCAAGCCAAAGTTCTGCCCCAGAAAAGATGGGGAAAATCAGAGCCCTGAACAGGAGAGCAGCTTGTCCCCAGGCAGGGAGAACACCCCAGGCTGGGATTTCCCTGTGACCATCACCGTCAGCTAGCAGCCTGCCCCGGGAGGCGCTCGCAGTCTGCCAGCGCGCTAGAGATGCGGACAGACTGGATGTGCATTGCTGGGCCCTCGCTTGGGCAGGACCGTGCTCAGGGCTGTGGCCCTGTAGCATAGAATCCCTGCAGGGGGCTCTATAGGAGGTAGATGCTCTGCCCTAGTCTGTTTTGACTGGGACTCCAAAGCGGATGCCCATTCGGCTGCTGGGGAGCTCTGCAGCAGGCAGGGTTATCCAAGGGGCCCCGGCAAGCGTGAGCCCAGCTGAAATGCCCTTTCTTGTTTCTGTTTCCTCTGCAGGGCGATCGCGGACCCCCTGGGCCGGAAGGGCAGAAGGTCGGTTGGCTCATAGCTAAGGGCTCGTGATTGCTGGGGACTGGATAGTAGGCACAACGGCCCTGGCCAGGGAAGTGGGGTCAGCCTTGTGGCCCTTATCGGCATATGAGAGACAGCATCTGGTTGGGGCGGCGGCTCTTCTGTTGGGCCAATGCAGTGGGCCCTTGCCCTTGCTCTCTATGCTTCCCCGGCGCTTTTGCACAACCGATAGAGTTCCCTTCCTCCAAACTCCCCCACGAGCTGCAGCTCCTGAGTGCTGCCAGGGACTTAGATCGAGCAGTGCATGTGATCCCAGCCCAGGAATGGCTGGGGCTGGGGCAGAGACCTAGGGGAGGTGGGGGAGGCTGAGCAAGGCGATTGCCCTCGGAGCAGGCTGGCTCCGGTTGGGCTGCGCGGGTGCGTCGGTCCTTCCTCAAGTGTGCACTGAGCCCGTCCTGCTTCCTCTCACACCTTCTCTCCTGTTTCAGGGGGAGCTGGGAGCCCCAGGCCGCCTGGGCCCAACGGGCAGAGAGGTGAGTGTGGGAGACCCACCGAGCCCAGGTGAAACGTGGTAGTGCCAGCCCCACATGGCTGAAGAGCCAGGCAGGCGTGTTCCGGTTCCGAGAAGCCTGCTGCAGCGCCCCCTGCTGACCCAGCACAGCGTTCTTCTCTCTGCCCCTCCGTGGAGCTTGCCAGGCCCAAGGGATGCATGGAGGCGATAAAGGGCCAGAAATGACTGTGGGAACCTCCTGTAACTGTCCTGTTGAGTCAGAGAGAGAGTTTGGTGGGTGGGAATCCTCCCTTCAGCTCCTAAGCAACGAGCCCCAGCAGGAACTGGCCTGGAATCCCCATCCAGGGTTCCTGGGCAGTCTGGCTTTGGCCTGGGGCGAGAGTCTGTGTGGGGGCTGGCACTCTCTGCATGGACAGAGGAGGGCACCACCAGTTCTCTCATGGGTTCTCTTGTCTCTCTAATCCCAACAGGGATTGCCAGGACCGGCCGGCCCACGAGGGGAGAAGGTAGGGACCCTTCGGTATAGCCTGTGTCCTGCCTGCTTGCTGGGCCCTCAGCCGGCTCTCGGGCTGAGCCGAGCATTTGTGGGGCATCCGGGGAGTGAGAGATGATCATGCCCACTGCACTCATTTCCCCCCATCTCCCACCAGCGCTCCTACCTCGCAGAGTTCTTTCCTCTGTGTCTTCTCTGGGCCTGTGCATCCCTAGTGCTGACATGGTCAATGTCCCTCCCGCAGGTCTGGGCCTCGGGGCCAGAAACCCTGGGCCTAAATGTAGAAAATACAGTCATTGTCCTTAATGCAACAGACAAGGGGTCAGCTACTACCCTGCTGCCCCTCTGCATTCATCACTGACCTGTGGTGGGTGTCGGGGGGCTGAGTGAGCACTGGAGGAGGAGTCAAGGCTCTAGGCCTCTCAGAGAGAAGTGCTGGGAATCTCTGCTGGTGGGCTGGGCTGTTGGATCTAGGAGGAGCTCCTAGGAAAAATAATATTCCCCAGGTGGCTCTTTCTAGAGCAGGGGTCTTCCCTGTGTGCCTTGTGCCGCCTGTGCTCACTGGGCACAAAGAATGGGACCATTGGTGCTCTGCCACTCCTCTGGGACAGTAGCACTCTGCTAGCCAGTGTCACTGCCTGGGACTCCGGCACCGCGGGGCCCGTGGGCCTGGGTTCCCAACGCTGCAGGGGAAGGGGAATCCTTGTGCTCTTTGGATCTGTATGTTAAAGTCTTTGTGCCCTTGGGGGAGAGGGATCAATAACGCAGCCCTCCAGGCTGTTGCCACACCCCTTGGGAATCTCCTTGTGATGGTAATGCCCAAACACTGGCAGCTGGGTCCCTTGCTGCCCAATGGGAAGTGTGGCCTGCAGCGCTCAGCCAGGAGCAGAGGCTGGTGCGCTCACCAGCAGGAATGAGCCACGCTGGCAGAGAAGCTGAAAGAAGTTTGATTTCCTTTGAGGGCCGCCTCGTCCTGAGAAACCCTCAGCACGTGGGGCTCCCTGATGCCTTTCCCACGCTCCCAGGGCTCTGGAGAAGGCTGTGCCCCCTGGGTGGGGTGGCTGACCCCTGGCCTTTGTTGTTCTCTCCTACAGGGGGATCAAGGTGCTCCTGGGGAACCTGGAAAGTCGGTAAGTGGCCTCCTGTCTGCCAGGCAGGAACTGCATTCCCTAGGGCCAGGGTGTTATGGGGCTCCTAGCACCCAGGGTGGGAACTGACTCTCCAAGGGGCAGGAAAGAGCCCCAGCTTTGGTGCTGGCAGGAAGATTGGTGCAGAGATAAGTCACTGCAGGGAGTAGGATCCTCCCGCACCCTCCCCAACCATTGGGGTTCTGTTGCCATCAGCCTTCAGTGCTGCCCTCTGCCAGTGATGGGCCGAAGGCTGTCTGGGGATACGGGGGGCCAAGGGGACGTGCTCCCTGGGTGGCTGCAAGAAGTAGCAGTTCCCATGGAAGAAGGCAGGGCTCTCTCCGGGTGACCTAGCCTGTGGGGAGCGGTGCACAGGTTTCACTGGTTTCTCTCCTTGTGTTTCTCCTCCAGGCTTCCAGTGTCTCTGGAGTCAAAGGAGAGAAGGTAACTGAAAATTGCCCTGTGCCCAGCTAGGGGTGGTAGCATGTGCGGGGCCTGGCTACTTTTGCACACCTATAGTTTGCAAGATGCACCTGACCAGTGGCCCTGTGTGTTAGGGCAGAGGGCAGCCACGGGGCATGGGCCTGTGGTGTGACGGTGGCTGATGTGACCCAGGAAGTAGGCAGGGCTGGCAAGAGATCTTGGAGGAAGGATGTGGCTGCTCTGTAACCTGGGGGGTCCCCTTGCGCTGTGATGTGTGATTCCCACTGACTCACCCAAATGTGTATTAACCCAGACACCTAGGCTCAGCCTGAGGAGATAACAGGGGATTCCCAGAGGGAGAGACAAAGGGAGAGAGGCTGAGACCACCACCAGGTTTCGGGGGGAAGGGGCAGTTGCTGGCTGGGAAACATGAAGGAAGCAGCCTTAGCTGAGGGTCTAGTGATGACAATGGACCCCCTAATCCAAGGGGTCTGAGGCATCCTGGCCTTGACTCCTGAAACCACATCACGTCTGTGCTGTGCTGTATCCTGGAGGAGCAATAAACCCTTTCTATACTACTGGTTGGCGGAGTCTCATGTTGCTGCAGACGGGGTGCAGGATTGGGGGGTGCCCGACGGGCCGCCACAGAGGGAACAGCTGCATGTTGATTCTGCTCCATGGGCCAGGGTTTCTGATTAGGATGGTGCATGCCCTCAACACACAGGGGATGCCCACAGGTTGAGGGGAGAGCTTAAGGCAGCCCACCATAGGGATGTTAGTGAGTAGTCAACTACGCGCTTTCCACACACACACCCACTGCTGCCTCTGGATGAGAAGAGGGTGATAGGGGAGGCTACTCCAGCAGCAGCCCCTGTCTGCGGGAGTCCCAGCGGGGAGCTGGACCCCCCCGCGGACAGGGGCTGCTGCTGCCGAGCAGCCCCTATTCATGGTGGCTGGGGCTGGCTACATGCAGGGGCTGGTCCCGCAGCAGCCCCAGGCTATAGCCGCCATGAAGAGGCTTGCTGCACTTGGCATAAGCCAGGACCGAGGAGTCCTGGCTCGCTCTGGTCCGGGATGCTGTGCCTCTGCATTTTAAATGGGTCTCGGAGCCAGCGCGAGCCAGGACTGCTAACCTTGCTGCGGCTCTGCAGAGCGGCCCTGATTGACTAATCATGCAGTCAATATAAATAGCCACAATTTAACATCCTTAGTCCATTATCTGATCTGTCTGATAGCTGGGGAGAGAACACGCCTCCCTTAGACCCTGTGTTCTCCTCCATCTCTCTCTCCGTTCAGTGTCTCCCGTGTTCCCCCTGCCTTGCCTTGCCTTGCCTTCTCTGCGGCAGCTCCCAGGCCTCAGGGCCTCATTCCCACTCCCGTCCCCTTTTGTCTGCTAAAACGAGCAGCCCAGCCGTGAAAGAGTTGAAGTTGGTGCTCACATGACTTGCTGCTGCAGTGGGATGGGCAGGGGAGCCCACCCCTCGGGGGCAGGCTCACTGCAGGCCCATGCAGTGGTCAGTGCCACTCAGGACTGGGAGGCTCTCTGTGCCTGGGAGGGCTGGAAATCTATTTCTTGTCACAAAATCCAGGACCAAACAGGCCGGAGCCCCCACACGCAGGAGCAGGGGCCTTTGGCTTTGCTGGGAGCAGCGTGGGAACTTGGCTCTGTTAGCGCCCCAGGCACGTTCCTTCCAACCCCACCGCTCCTGGCTCCATGTCACTGGCCCGTCCAACTGGCTCCTTTCAGCGTCATCCCATCCCCATCCCTGGGAAGCAAGGGAGCAGCTCTGTCTCGCCCACGAGGGGAAAGGCCCGAGTTGGGATCCCGAGGGAATCCGCTCTGCCTGGCTAATGGTGTTTCTTTCATTCAGGGTGACAGAGGCCCAGCAGGAGCAGAGGGGGCCCCCGGTCCCAGGGGAGAGGCGGGAAATAAAGGAGACCGCGTGAGTATGATTCAGGCCATTGGAGGCATCGTGCTGGGTCCCGGTGCAGCCAGGAGCTCTGACAGGCAGGGAGCTCAGCAGGGGCCCAGTTGTAAAGCCATCTCCTGTCCCCTCTGAGGCCAGGACTCAGGGCCACCTCGTAGCCTGCTCGGGGGGTAGGGACGCTGCTGGGAGCGGAGACCAGAGCAGCTCTTGGCACTGGAGAGGGTCAGTTGCTCTGGGACAAGGCTCTTGTAGCTGGGTAGGAGAGAGGGTCTCTGCCTCCGGAGCTGTGAGATCCTGGACAGTCTCCAGCTCAACGGCTGCTCTGGGTGAGCCAGCCCCTCAGTGCACCATGGCGTGGGGGCTCTTCAGGAGTGACTCTGAAAGCTGGGCCTGTGCTTGGGGCTCCCTCCTCCCGATGCACCCGTGTGGCTCCCTGCGCTGGGAGATGGAATCTGTCTCTCCCCATGCAGGCCAGAGCCACCCTCCTCCCCGTCCCGGTGTAACTGTGCTGGGGCAGGCAGCGAGAACCACAGCATGGCCGGGGGCAGCCTGGAAAGGGCTTGTCCTGCCCTCCTCACTCTGACCTGCTTTTCTTTTTGTCACAGGGTGCCCCTGGATTGAGTGTCCCTGGCCCCCCCGGCCCCAAAGGAGAGCAGGGCGAGAGGGTGAGTCTTGCCTGCCTACCTTGTGGCTGCATCCCCCAGCTGGCTGTGCCCAGCGTCTAGCCCAGGTGTCTTCAGGGCCATGGGGCTGGGCTCCCACTCATCTCTGTCCCGGGGGTTACGTCCCTGGGGATTGCTCAGTTCTGCCCTTTGGGCCAGGTTTACGGGGGTGGCACCGATCAGCCCGGGGCTGTGCCCCTCTCTCCCTCATAGTGGTGGGTGAAGGGCCGGCGAGCCAGTGGTAAATATGAAAGTGGCATATGTGAGCCCATCTCTGCACGGGGCAATGGGGGAACTCACCTATTCTCGGGGTGGAGGAGTTCACACCTGTGCAAGAAAGGGCCCCATCCAGCATCTTCCTGGAGGGGTCCTGGAGCTGCTTCAGCCCACGAGCAGTCCCCAAGGCTGCTCCATGTCCCGCAGCCTCCCCTGAGACCATGTCCAGTGGGGGTAGCACAGACCCTGCAGGGAACCAGCTCACCAATAACAACCTCTCTCTTTCTGGACAACCAGGGGATTGTTGGCCTCGCGGGCAAGAGTGGCCCCAAGGTAATGGCTCTTTGGGGTGAAGAGGGGTGTAGGGAGGGGCTCCCCTGCCTGGCTGCCCTGGGGGCCGTGTTGTATGTGTGCACTGGGCTCCTCAATATGTGTGGAGAGGGGTCCCTTTTCTTATTGCGCCATTTGCATGGGTGCTTTGTTGTGGGGGGGCCTCCTGCCCTGCACCTGTGGGTGCTGTGTTGTGTGAGGGGGAGGAGAGGCCCCCCTTGGCATTTGCTGTTTATGTGGCAGGGTGGGGGGACTCACTGGTTGCTGGGGGGGTCGATTTGGGGTGCTGCTCTTGTTCTACAGGGGCTGGGTTGTAACCAGCTGGCTGTTCACTGACTCACCCTCTCCTCTCCCTGCTGTGCTTTTTCTCTTGCCTAGGGTGACCCAGGGGAGCCTGGTGAGAAGGGGGAGCTGGGGAGACCCGGAGCTCCAGGGCAGATGGGCCTGCGAGGGAAGGAGGTAACGTTGCAGTGTCCTGGGTGCTTGGCAGGGTGCTCATGGGCAGGCAGGCAGCGCTCTTGGGCCTACAGTTCTGGCTGTTGCCTCGGACAGTTCCTGCTGGTGGAGAGCCTGTTTCTGGCCATGGTGATTTTACAACACTGTGGGGTTTTCATGGAGACCCTGTGCCAGATTGTCATGACAACATCAACAGGCAATTTTTGATAGGGGGTCCAAGAGGTACTTGAGGGGGCTGTGTGCAATGAAGGTGTGTTCCTAGGGGGTGTACTGAGTGGAGGTGTGTTCAGGAGGGTGGCAAGGGCTGGGTAGACTGGAGGTGTGTTCAAGGAGGTGATGGGGGCTGGGTAGACAGGAAGTGTGTTCAGGCAGGGGTTGGGGGCTGAGTGGAGTGGAGGTATTTAGGGTGCTGAGTTTGCACTGAGCGGCTGTGTCTGGGTTTTGTTGGTCAGAGAAGGTAACTGGTGACTCTTTTCTCCTCTGTGCCTGGCTCATGTGTGCTGCAGGGTGAACGTGGTGAGAAAGGGGACGAGGGAGCCCCGGTAAGTGATTGTCTTTTACGTTGTAGCAGTTCTCCTCCCTGGCTTGGCTGTTCCCTTTGCAAAATTCTCTGTCACTTTACAGACTCTAGGGTTCTCTGAGCCGTTCCTAGGGCTCAGGCGTAACTTTTTCACTCCACAGGTGTGCAGGGTCTTTTACCAGTGAAAGAGCTTTACACCGTAATATCCTATTTAACCTCTCTTTATTAACAATCCCCAAGCCCAGAATGCATGCGCTACACATGCAATGCTCACCCCCCCCAATAAGACAGTTGAACTTTCCTTGACGGTCAGACCAGGTCCATCTGGGGGGCTCCGGTTTTTGCACAGTGTGATTGGCGCAGGGTTGAGGTCTGACAGCTTGGATCTTGGAGCTGTGTCCTGGAGCTGGTTACCAAAGAACTTCTTTTGCACAGTGAAACTCGAGTCCTGTTTAGCTATGTCTTAACCAATTATTCTACTAAAATTTGACTCACCAATCCTAAGCATATTGTAACGTAATTCTCTAACCAATTATATCTCACCACTGTAATTGATTTACACCTAGCAAAATTAATTATACAGCAGCCAGTAGCAATTAAAGAGCCAGACAAACAAAAGGGAAGTGGGGACCATGATAACAGAACAATAAAGACATGAGGATTTCACAATGGCAACCACTGATGAGTAGTTTCTTGCCAGACAGAATGCTGTCAAACTGTCTTTAACCATCTTGAAGAGCTATTTCTTTATCTGGTGATATTTAGTGCCCTTAGGAGTGCGTCTCCTTAACAGCCTGACATTACACTATTTCCGTGTACTTTAGACAGAATGTGAGGGCGTGGCTCTCTACTTCTCAGCTAATGGCTGTTGCTCTTTCAATGTGGATGCAGCCAACGGCCTTGGGCTTTAGGCCTTACAATATGGTTACAGGCCTTGCAATATGGTGACAGAAAAAGGCCGTAGCTTTACATGGCCACACTTGGCATCTCCTGCTATTCTCTTAGGGCACGTCTACCCTGCAGCATTATTTCGAAATAACTGATGATGTGTGCGTCTACACAGCAAGCTGTTAATTTGAAATTATTTTGAGATGGAAGACTTCTTACTCTGACTCCTGTAACCCCCATTTCATGAGGAGTGAGGGAAGTCGAAGGAGGAGTGTTCTTCCTTTGCCTTCCTGCTGTGTAGACAGCGCCAAAAGCCGAATTAAGCTATTTCAACTTCTGCTACTCAGTCAACATAGCTGAAGTTACGTATCTTAATTTGATTTTTGCCCTGCAGTGTAGACATGCCTTTACTTCCCTCTTTCCTCCTCAGGGAGAGTTGGGGCAGCCTGGCAAACCTGGAGACAGGGGCCCCCGGGTAAGTGAGGGGGTGGGAGGGCTGTATCCGGTGGGATGGCAGGGCGTGGGGGAGATCACAGGACAGGCTGCATATGGAATGCACAGGCAGCCGGGTTTGCTGTGATCGAGTAGGGACGTGGGGATGGGACAAAGTGTTGCCCCTCTATAGGACTCTGTGCTGTTGTGCTCCCCTGAGCTCATGTGTGGGGGAGCTGTAGAATGGGCCCAGCTGAGCCTTGTGTGCTGCCTGGGGTGAGAGCAGGAGACAGACCAATTGGGGCGATCCCCAGAAGGCAGAGTCTGGGGGGAAGGATGTTACTGTGGGATTTGAAGGGCGACTGTCCCTTGCCCCTGTCCCGGGCTGAATTCCAGCTGTTGTAACTGCACAGCACCATCACTGCGTGTCTAAGGGGCCTCGGCCTGGCCTCTGCTCTATAACCACTCAGAGCTGTGTGCTCCAGCTCCTCCCCAGCCCTCTTCCTTGGGTCTGGGCTCCCGCCTCTGCTCACACCAGCACAGGGGACACCATAGTGCTGTGGACCGGCTGCCTCACCTGCTGTTTCTCCACCAGGGCCTACCAGGAAACCGTGGCCTCCCCGGGGAGAAGGGTGACCAGGGAGACCCAGGCGAAGATGGCAGAAATGTAGGTGACTGACTTGCAGCCAGCCCCTTCTCCAGCAGCCAGCTGCCTGACCCCTCCCTTCACTGTGTCCCTTCTCTCTTGGCAGGGCAGCCCTGGAGTGCCAGGGGCTAAGGGTGACCGTGGGGAACCGGTGAGTAAATGTACCCGCTTTGGCTCCGCTTTACACCCCCAGCCAGACCCTTCTCCTGGGGGCACTGTAGTATGGTGAGGCTGGGCTCCCCAATGTCACGCCCAGGGCTTCATCAGGGCATGGGGCACCACCAGGACCCATGTGCAATAGAAATCCAGGCATGTAGGGGAAGGTCAGGGTGTCTGTTGTACACTCTGCACACTCCCCGGCTCCTGTTGCACACTCATCATCTAGACACAGGTTTACCTGTACTTGTGCTGATCTGCCCCGGCCTTTGTGGTGCTACCGGTGCCTGGGCGTGTCCTGCTCGCCCTCACCCTGCCCAAGTATCTAAGCTCAGGCCCTGGTGACTGGGTTTGATGATCTTTCCCTTCTGGGCCTTGCTAAACCTGATGTCTTGCCCAGTCTCTAGCTGGCAGTGTCAGCAGAACCTAGAGATGCGCCAGGTCAGGGCAAGGGAGCAGCTGGCTACGGGAACGCCCGGGTTCTGTGCCGGGTGGAGCACAGCATGCAGTCTGTCTGCAGTATGTCTAAGGAGGTTTGGAGCCCAACCATGCTTGCTTAGGGGGCTTCCTCCCTCCCTCACCCCTCCAGAGATGCTGCTGTGTCTCAGGCTGCGTCTGTGCAGAGCTTCTGCAAGCCTCCATTAATGCTGGGCTCTCTCTCCTTCTCCTCAGGGGCTGGCTGGACCCCCAGGACGAATTGTAAGCTCAGCGTTTCTTTGCCCCACCTTGCTTGTGCTGGGTTTGTGCCCTGGGCCCTGGAGCATCTGACCCCTCTCTCTGCCCCACAGGTTGATTCGGGAGCTGGAGGAGGAATAGGAGAGAAAGGCGAGAAGGTAATACTGCCCTTGGGGCTCCTCCTTGCCTCATGGGGGCTGCCATGGGGTGGGAGCTGTGGAGCCGCCCCTCTCTGCAGGAGTGGGGCAGCCCCGCTGAGGGCCTCAGGCTGGGCTGTTGCCTAGCGCTCTGCCTGCTCTGGTACCACTTAGGACTCTGCAGTATGGACCATGCCTGCTCTGCAGAGATTGTCCTGGGACAGAACTGCTCCCCCCTCCCCTCCGCCGCCTGGAAGGGGCACGTGCACCTGGGCTTGGCTCCTGGCATGCACCTGGAGGAGGATACAGGAGAGTGTGGGAGCAGCCACTGCAGGTCCACTGGCCAGCAAACTCTGGAATCTGCTCTGACTGGCTGTTTCCATTTCAGGGGGATCCGGGGGATCCCGGAGAGGACGGGATGAAGGGCGCAAAGGGCGAGGCTGGGTTACCTGGAGAGAGGGTAGGTGCCAGGGCATGGGCGTGTCTGACGTGGGAGGTGTGGCTTAGACGCGAAAGCCCCTACAAGCCAAGCTCTAAGGGAGGGTGTGTCGGAAGGCACTGGAGGCTGGGTGTGGTTCCTGGGAGCACACAAGGGCGGCCGTCCCACAGGCAAAGGATTCCCACCTTGGGAGTGGGGGAAGGGATGTGCCTGCCAGGGGAGCAGTGAGTGTGGGGACTCAGGGAGGCTGCATTGGGAGAGGTGTCTAGTGTGGGGAGAGGCCCATCGGGCTGTGTTTGGAGCATGGGGCACAGAAGCAGGGTGTCCCATGGCTGGGGGTGGTGCCCGTGTGGGGAGAGCTCACACAGGGAACTGGTTTGTGTCTTGGGTATCTCCGTGAGGCAGGGCAGGGTGATGAGTGATGGCGGAAAGTGGGCCCCAGCCATCTCCTCCTGACACTCCCATAGCAGAACTGTCTCCTTTCTTTTGCAGGGGATCGAAGGCCCCAGAGGCCCCCCTGGAGCTCGGGTGAGTTCCCATTTCTTTTCCTTTCTGTTGTTCCAGGGGGGTGCAGCACTTTCTCCCCCCTCCTCCTCCCCCACAAGTGCCAAGGAGCTTTGGCCGGCTCTGCCCCTTGCTCTGTGACCAGCCACGTTCTTTTCTGTTTCATACCCTGCAGGGTGACCCTGGGGACCGAGGCCCATCGGGAGAGAAGGTAAAAGCCTTGGTTCCATGTGAGATGCCAGGTCTTCCTGTGCCCAGCATGGGGTGGGCAGGAGGGTGTATTGGGGTGACTTGGGGGGGGGGAGTCCTTCGGTCGTACCATTTCTGTAAGTGGAGCTCTCAACAGTGGGCAAGGCCTCTTTGCCTTGTTCGTGGGGGAGGAGGGATACATTCCCTGTGCCCACAGTCCCAAGAGAGGGGTCCAGAGTGCAACATGTCCATCTGCATGGGGCAGAGTGGGGCCTACAGTCCAAGTGCCCAGGGACTGGCCTGCATCGCTGTTGCAGGAGAGTGAGAGCCCCAGGCTGGGGAGAAGAGTGGTCTGGAAAGCAGAGCACAAGGATTCGGGGACTGGATTGGCTCAGAGGCTGCAGGGAGGGCGCAGAGCCCAGGTGGGGGCTGGGGGACAGCACTGCCAGTCCAGCAACCACGTTGCATGGAGGGCTGGCTGGTGAAGTGGCCTGGGAGCCAAGGCAGGTGGGGGTGAAGGGGGTTTGTCCCATTCTTGGGCAGCAGCCAAGTGTTGCCATGTTTGCTCAGGGAGGAGTCCCAGGCAGATGGGGAATTGACTGTAGCCCTGGTACCGTGTCAGTCACAGGCATGGCCATGCATGTTCCCACCCACTAGCACGCGTCCCTTTACGTGGTATGGAAAATACCAAAAGGGGAGGAGCTGGGCTGAGGAGGGATCTGCCTGGGGTCCTGCCACCCTGAGATGCCCTGACCCATCACTGACAGGGTCCTTATTGCCACCACTTCCAGTGTGCACCCTCCATTCCCCCGCTCATGCTGCTGCCTGCCCCGCTGGTGGGCTCTCGGGGGAGGTTGGAATGGGGGAGCCGCGGTGCGAAGCCTTCACTGCCTGGCTCTCTTTCAGGGGGACCGAGGCCCTCCGGGGCTGGATGGCCGGAACGGGTTGGACGGCAAACCTGGGCAAATGGGCCCTGCAGGGCAAAGAGTAAGTGTGGCCTGGCTGGGGGAATCCCATCCCCCTTGCATGAGGCTGCCCCTCGGAGGGCTATGGGGGAGGCTCTGTGTCCCTGAGCCGTGCAGTGCTCTGTGCTCCTTCCTGTCTGTGCCCCTCAGTGCCCGCTCCCAGGCTAGCCAAGGAGTGCTGCTGACTTTCCCTGGCTGGGTACTGCTCCCTTCCAGGGAGCCTAGAGACCCTCGTAGCCGAAGTGCCTGCGTGGTGGTGACCTCTCCTGCTTTCATGCTGTGAGGCGAGCCAGGCCTCTCTGGAACCCCCAGGGCAGCACCTTAACCGGGGAGGCCAGGCCCCAGCATCAGGCCTGAGCTCAGCCCCACTGATAATGGCCTGTCCTATTGTTTTTCTAGGGTGACCAAGGCAAGCAGGGTGACCCTGGACGAGATGTAAGTACAGAGCCCCTGATCCTGAGGGGTGTTGGTGGCACGAGGCAGGGAGCTTATCTGCTCCCCCCTTTCTCTGGGGCAGTATCTGAATAAGGCTGCAGCAATGGGCTCAGGAATCACCGCAGCAACGCACTGGTTCAGCTAGCTCTGTGCCCCACCTTCCTATCACAGGGTCTGTCCATCTCCATAGGCTTCCCCTGACCCTCCACTGAGGCTTTACCCTCAGAGCCCCAGGCCTGAGCTGTGTGGTCAAATCCTGAGCATGGTGGAGCTGCCCTGGGGGCCAGCTGAGCCTGGAGAGTCCCTGGCCCAAGGGCACTGCCTACCCCTGCAGTCACCGGTCCTCCTCTCCCTTCCTTGGTGAGCGGCTGCCTCTCGTATCAGCTGTGAGGAGGTGGAGCATGGTGTGACCCAGCTGGGATGTGCCTCTCACCTGATCTTCTATTGTTGCAGGGACTGCCAGGCTTACGAGGGGAGCAAGGCCCCCCAGGAGCTGTCGGCCCCCCCGGACCACTAGGCTTGACTGTAAGTAGTTTGGTTGATTGTTGTTGGCCATCCCTGATGACTGTTCTCTAGCACCTCCTCTGGCACCTCCCCCTGCTCTGGCAGGGCCCCAGATACCCCACACCCTGCCTTGCCCCCTTACCAGGCGCTTCCTTATGAGGTCACTCCTGTTTTCTGGCTGCCTCCCGTCCACAGTCCCCACTCACCCATATGTGCCTGCTCTGTGGGATATGACCCTGCCCCTCGCCACATTCCACGTGCTCTGGGAGGCCTCTTCCCAGGACTCATGCTGCCTCTTTGGCTCATCCTTTTGCCCAGAACAGCCTGACCCAAGTCTGATGTGAGACATACTCAGGCCTGCGGCTACTCTCCCAAAATTTCCTGATGTCCCAGGTAGGTTTAGGGCAGCCCTCAGATGTCAGCAGCTCCATTTGGCTCCTTGTTTGGTGTCTTGACCCTTCCTGTTACCCTTCAGTCTTACCCTGCAGGCATCTGCCTGCTGCTGTTGACTGTCGTGCCTCAGCTAATCACTCTCTGGGCACGGCTTCCTGACGGGGCAGGTGTCCTGACCCTGCCTCCTCTAGGAGCTGCTGCTGGGTGGTGCTATAGCATCAGGCTCCAGCCACCCTGGCACTCAGAGTGAGCCTAGGAGAGACTTGCTGCTGTCTTAGGTGCTTGGAGGGCCCCTCACTCTGCTAATAGCCTTTGCTTCCTTCCAGGGAAAACCTGGAGATGATGGCAAACCCGGCCCGAATGGGAAGAATGTGAGTAAGGGAGCCAGTCCCTGCTGGAGAAAGGCAGCTCTGGGCTCTGGCGGGCAGGGTCTCTAGGCCTGACTTGCACGGAGCTGCCTGGGCGAGAGGGAGCTGCCCTGGCAATGTGACTGCCAGTGACAATGTAGGGTCCCTGACACTGTACTGAATGCAGGCAGAAGGCCCCCGAGCATGGGCAGACTCTGCTGTCCCCCTTCCATGGGCAAGCCCTCAGTGTGCCAGGGCCTTCCACCGATGGGCTGTCACAGGGGCTTAGCAAAGGACTTCCCAAGTGCGGCTCCCCACGTGAGGAACCCCAGTGTACCATGGTAACCACCAGGGCCTGCCTGCTGTCCCAAAGCCTCACTAACCCTGCAGGAGCCTGGCTCCCTGCCTCATCTAAGGGCTGTGTGGTAGATGTCAGGAGAGCTGGGTGACCCAGGGGATGAATTGTGCTTCCCAGCATGGAGGTGCTGGTCTGACCTAGGATTTCTCCCACCACCTGCTCAGTGTCCAGCCCCTAGTGTGTGGGGCCTGTGTGGAACCGGGCTTTGACTATTGGTTTCTATCCTCCTAGGGAGAAGATGGGATCCCAGGAGAAGATGGGAGGAAGGTAACAAAATAAAGGGCCCCTCACCCCAGGCTAGACAGCTCCCTTTGCTAGCCAGGTCTGTGAGCAGCCTATCAGACAGGGAACCCCTGGGGACAGACTCCTGTGCTGCTTACAGATACCGCTCCATTGTGTCTGCCTGGCACCTCTCACCATGCGCTTCCTGTGGGAGCGGGAGCTGCCTCCTGGTGCCAGTGTGCAGCTCCTGGCTGCTCCAGCTCTGCTCACCCAGCAGGACGGGGTGGTGAGGTTGGGCCTGGTGTTACTGCAGCCCCAGCTCTTGCTGGCTCTAGGAAAGGTGCCATTGAGAAGACAGAGCCAGGCTCTTGGGTGAAGGTTCCTACCCCATTGGGGGCAGGGCAGGGGGCCACATTTGCTGTGCCCTGCCCGAGTCCCCAGGCTGTGTCATTTGGAAGTGGAATGAGCTGTAAGGTCGCCATTTTCTCTTGGCTTTTCCTCATTAGGGGGACAAAGGAGAAGCTGGAGCCCCTGGCAGAGACGTAAGTACCTGTGATTCACCCCTTTCCCCCACCCGCCCTGGATTTACCTCGGTCACTAATTCCCTCCCAGCCTTGGGGTTGGCACAGGGTCTGTCTGTTTGGTGGCTCCACGGGTCACTCTCCCATGTGCTGCCTACGCAGGCACTAAGGCCCCCTCTCTCCAGTTGTCCGTCATGGTGGAGCTTGCACCCTCTGGGTGGCTTCAGTGGCAGAGGCCCCATCTAGCAAACCTGGAGGCAACTGTTGGGTCTCCCAGCTTGCTGCCCAGAAGCAAGCAGGGGAGGTCGGTAGTGATCCGGTGCATCTTCTCTCTCCAGTGCACCAGGGCCTGTTACCCTCTGGCAGAGGAGGGGAGTGCAGGCAGTGCCCTCTGGTCTGTGCTTCCCAGCTCACAGAGGCCTGAGTTTAGAAGCCAGGCTCAGCTGAAAACGGTAGAGGGGGCCCCAACTCTGGCTAATGTGATGCTGGTGGTCTTGGCCTTCGTGACTCCATTGCTTACAGGCCCTAGTGGTTTCTTGGGCTTCAATAAGCATCACTAAAAGATGCTGACCTGCTCTTAGGTGGTACCACCTAGTGCCAGGGGGAGACACATGCCTTCTGCTGGCACCCCAGGGCACTGGCACCCTTTGGCAGTGGCAGGCCTTTCAGCAGGCGTCTGGCTGTCAGACCTGTCTGTAGGCCCGGCCAGCTGGGAGGGGTTGAGGGTGGGGAATTTGGGGGTGATACCAAGTAGTACCCAATGGTGGTGAGTCTGTTCTTTCACAGGGTCAAGAGGGCCCCAAGGGCGAGCGAGGGGATCGTGGTGCGCCAGGCCCCTTGGGACCTCCTGGTGTCCCTGGGCAGGTTGGAATCCCAGGTCAGGTGCGTAACCTCCAGAGTAATACTTCTAACACTAGCTGTATGGCACGGCTCACCGTGCCCACCATTATTCAGGACTGACTCCTCATAGCCTGCCTGGGAGCTGGGGCAGGGAGAGCACCAATGCTGGGTACAGATGGGGGGGTGGAGAGACAGAAAGAAGAGGAAACTGGCCCAAGACCATGGTAAGCTCAGAACCTAGGACTCCTGTCTCCCAGACCCTGCCCTGGCCACTAGTTGGCATGCCCATGGCTGTGTTAGGAATACAGACCTGGCCAAGCCCAGAGCCAAGAGGATCTGGACAGCCGAGCAATGGCTCACTGTGCCAGGGCATGGACACCCTGGATCCCGTTTTGATTCCCTGGGGAAATCCTGTTCCTCTCCAGATCCTAGCTCCTTGCAGGACTTGGGACTGAACTGCTGACCATACAGCCCCTCCGTGTCTTGGAGACAGGCCCTGGGGCAGAAGAAATATCCCAGCTTAACTGGACTCTTCCTCCCAGGGTCAGTGCTCACAGATGCCCCAAGCTGTGTGTGGCCTCTTCTCCTTCCTCTCCCCAGGCCTGGGAGTACCTGTACCCCACCCATTGGCAGTGAAGCTGCTCTCTCCCCTGGCTCGCAGGGTCCAGGGTCTGCTCACATTTCTTCTGTACCTTCCAGGGTGCTCCAGGCCTCACCGGGGCTGCTGGACAAAAGGTGAGTGTTTTCCCCAGCCCCGACCAGGCCACTAGAACTCCGTGGCAAGTTGTGCATTGGCTGAATGATCAGAGAGCAGCATGTCCCGGCAGACCCCACTTGGAGAGGGGCTGGCTTGTTGCCCCAGGCATAGACCTCTGGGCCTTCAAGGGTTAATCCTGTGAATTCACTGAGCTCTGCACCCTGCTGTGCCCAGCTGGTGGGCATGGCTTATGTCCTCTTCTGAGCCTCCTCTTTGGAGGAGCTGGGTGCCAGGAGGCAGGGGCAGATGACAATTTTGCGGGGCCCAGGGCAGCACAATTTCACGGGCCCCCCCCTTTGACACGACACATGTGCGGGGCTTCTTGAAGCGTGGGGCCCAGGGTGGCCGCCCCGCTCGCCCTGCCCTATATCCGCCTCTACCAGGAGGGACTAAAGTGTGTCCTCAGTGGGGCCCACCTGTGAAAGGCAGGGGGTCTCTGAGATGCCATAGGCTCTGCAGTAGGCCATTGGGGGTCCCCAGCTCTGATCTATGTCTGGCCCAGGCTTGGTTCCCGGTGGAAGCTCTCTGAGGCTGGAGAGCCTGGGTTCTGGGCTAGCTGGGGGTAGAGCACTGGGTCATATGTCTGCCCTTCCCCCAGCACCATGGCACTGTTCCTCCCTGGGGCCCTCCCCTAGCTGTCTCACTTCAGCCTGGGGAAGGCGGGGGCTCCTCCAGGTAAGGCAGGGATGAGCTCTCTGCCTGGGCTTTCCCCTCCCATGCAATACTGGGGGGGACCCTGACTCCTCTTGTTCTGGTTCAGGGTGACCGAGGAGAGCCGGGATCCAAAGGAGACCAGGTGAGTACCCAGCACGACTTGGGCAAACCGCCAGCGCTAAGTCCTCCTCCCTGCCCCCCTCCGTGCAGTGCCCCATGGCATCCCCTTTGAACACAGCACCCGGGGCTCGGCGGCCTAACCCTGCCTGTAAACAGACCCTTGCCAGTCGCTGCTACTTGGGAGCAGGAAGAACAGGTCCCTTGTTCTCTGTGATTCTGGGCCTGCCACGTCCACCCCTGCAGCAGGGCGGTGCCCTGCTCCCTTCGTTCTCATTGCCAGGGGAGCCTCTGGCTTGCCCTGGAAGCTGAATGCGTAGCCGATGCTGCAGTGCCAGCCTGACGGAGCTCTGCTGCACTCCCCTCACGCCTGCGGCCACTCTGGAATGCCATGGGGCCTGTTGTAATAACAACGCTTCCCCCACTGATCATTCCAGCAGAAAAATCCACCTGAAGCGCTGGCTGTGCCACAATTCCATGCCCCCTCCTGCGGGGCGTCGCTGAGGTGTTTCTGCGTTAAGACAAATGCCTGCAGCCCAGTGAAAATGGGGGCAGTGTAAAATGGACTTTGATCTCCACATAGCTAACCTAATGGGCAGGGGGCTCCCATGGGCCCCGGGGGGAGACATCACGACTGTGCCTTCCCTCTGGCTAATTCCGTCCTTTGGGTAGATCAGCAAAGTGCTCCCTTCTTGTGTGACACTGCTGCAGAATTAGCAGACTGGCTGCAGCCCGCAGGTCTTGCTGGCTTCCGGGTATGAAGGGTATTGCAAGCGACTGGCCCTGTTACAAAGGCAGTTGTCCAGGGTCTGTGTGTGAGGTACAGTCCCAGGGAGGGCACAGTAGTGACCTGTGAGCAACAGCATCCCACTGACTGGTGAGTGAGATCTCTGCCCCGTCATTCCAGATGATGCAGAATTCTCTCTCCCCCTACTTTCCCCATGTCAGCCCCCCAGTTACTGCTGTGTCCTTCCCTGGGACACTGTCAGTGAGTAGGACTGTGCTAATCTGGTGTTCTGCTTCTTCCCATGGTGCCCAGGGCAGACCAGGGGATCCTGGACTGCGTGGTGAGCCCGGGACAGTCTCGGTAAGTCGCTGTGTGGGGCCAGTCCCACCTGTCTCAGACTGGGAGAGCTATTCACATCCCCAAAATAACCAGGGCATCTGCTGGTGCAGCCAGTTGAGCCCTGGTAGGAGAGGGGCGAGGGTTAAGGCCATGGGGGGTCTCAAGGCTGGCGGTGAAGAGGGTGGAGGTTATGTTTCCGTGATCTTGACTGTGAGGGTGTATGTTCCATTTTATGCCCCATTGTTCTCATTGTCTTTCCCTTCTAGAATGTTGAACGTGCCCTGGAATCCTATGGGATCAAGGTACAAAGCAAAGCAACAGCCAGCTCTGCTCATGGGGTATCTGTAAAGGGGGAGGGGAAACGGGATTTGTGGTGGGACACTCTCCCTGGCCATTGAGAAACCAGCAGGAGTCTGGTCAGGGTAGGTGGGGAACCAGGAGAGACTGAGATATAAGGGGGATGTCAGAGCCCTGGCTAATAGGCCCTTGGGTGGAGGAGACCAGGGCTCAGTGGTTAGACTACTGAGGGGGAAACCAGAGCCATTGAGCGTGTGGTCGAGGATCCTGGCTGATGCACCTGGGGAGGGGTGAGGGATGAAGACATGGAGTCCCCTTGCCACTGGGCTATGTGGTAGTGGGGGGAAGGCCAGAGGCTCTGGCCAGCAGCTCCCTGGAATCCCAGCAGCGCTGCTGCTGGAAGGTTTTTGGCAGTCGTAGGCAATGGCTACAGGATGTTACGAAGGGGTCATTTCCATGTGTGTCGGGTCTGAGTGTGAAGGTCAGACCTACGTTTCTCTGTCCTGCCACTGACCTTCCCGCATTGCCAGTTCTCGCCCAGCAAGTCATGGGTTCCCAGCGTGTCTGTCCGTCTTCGTTGGGGTCCCTTTCTAGTGCCACCAGAGAGTGGGATTTAGAAATGTTTCTGTGGACTATCCCAGTCATCCCTCTGTCAGGGGGCTCAGGGCCTGGCTAGATTAACCCTCCCCCAAAGCAGGATCGGAGACGTCTCTCCTTTGCCCACTTTTGTGATGACTGTCCTCTCTCTCTCTTAGATTTCCTCTCTCAGGGAGATCACTGGAGCCTTTGACGGGAGCACTGACCCATTCCTGCCCTACCCTGACCGCTGGAGAGGCCCAAAGGGCGATAGCGGGGACCCAGGAGAGAGGGGATCTCCAGGCAAAGAGGTGAGGTGGATTCACCAACATGGGCAGGTTCCCCTAGGGCCTCTCTGCTTCCTCTTGGGGGCAAGGGATCCTTCAGCCAGCACCCAAGGAAATAAAGCACTGTCCTTGTTAGCCCAGGCTCAGGGCAACCCCTCAGTGGGCCCCACTCCCTCAGCCTCTTTCCAGGACTCTCTCACACATGGCGCTGGAGTTCCCTGTCTTCAGGACTCAGGACACACTTCACTGGGCTCCTGGAAGGGGTGGGGCCTTGGGCGGAAGGGATGAGGGTGGGGCAGGCCTGGGCAAAATACAGCCCACGGGCCGAATCCAGCCCGCCAAGCCACCAGATCGGGCCCACGGATGCTGCGGGGAGCCCCAGGCAGGCTCCCCGTTTGCCTCAACCCACCCGCATGCTGTTTAGAAATGCAGATGCAGGGCGTTTTTTCGTTAAAAACTGTGAGTCCGGAAGGGAGGGAGGAAGCTTTAGGAACTGCTCCCACCCAGCACAATCCCATTGGCCAGTTTTTGGCCGGAAACCGGCCAATGGTAGCTGCCTGCTTCGATAACAGGTAGCTAAGAAGCACAAGGGGCTAAGGGTGTTAAATATCGGTTAATTTTCTAGTCAAGTAGTCGATGGCATTTCCATCGACTAATCAATAGGCATTTCTGTATTCCTCCTTTGAAATGTACAAGAGCCCCCGGTGGGCTACAGAACTCCGCGTGCAGCCTAGAGCCAGCAGGAAGTGCTGCTGACTCCGGGCTGCACTTGGCATGTCTACTTTGAAATGTACAAGAGTCCCCAAGCAGGGGACTTTTCAAAGCGGAAGCACCTTCATGGAGCCCGGGGTCAGTGGGGGAATTGACTAGTTGTCTAGTCAGCTGACTATCCAATAAGCATTTGTGTATCGGATAGTTGACTAGTCCTTAACATCCTTACAAGGCTCCAGAGCACATGGCTGCAGCCTGTGCAGAGGCAGAGCAGGTAGGGAGGCTGATTTAGGAGGGCTGCCTATCTCCGGCACCCAGTCCCTCCCTTCCCTTTATTTTAGATAGATAAATGTCTATCAGGGATGGTCTAGGCAGTATTTGGTTCTGCCATGAGGGCAGGGGACTGGACTCGATGACCTCTCGAGGTCCCTTCCAGTTCTAGTCTTCTATGATTCCCCAATCCTCTGCCCCCTACTCCACATACCCAAATTCTCTGCCCCCATCCTGTACCCAAATCCCCTCCCAAATCTGGCATCCCACTCCCCTGCCCCAGATCACAGTCCCCTCCTGCCCTAGCTCACAACCCAAATCCCTGCACCCCTTCCTGTACCCCAATTCCCTGCCTTAAGTCACAATCCAACTCCTTGCATCCCAGTCCAGTGTCCCAGGTAACTGCCTCCTTCACCCAGACTCCCTCCCTTACCCCAAGTTCCCTTCTGCATCCATCCTCCATTCCAGACCCCGCTCCTCCTTCATTAATAGCATGGAAGAGTGTGGCCCTTCACCATTTTCCAAATTCTTGGAGTGGCCCCCATCAAAAATCATTGCCCACCCCTGGGCTGGTGGTTAGCCTCCCCAGCCAGCCCTTCAGTGCCTGCAGGGCTTCGGCACCTTTCTCCCCATTGCATCGCCTCACTAGCTGAATTGTGTGTTCCCTGCAGGGTGCGATGGGCTTTCCTGGAGAGAAAGGACCCAAGGGCGACAAAGGAGACCAAGGCCCTGCGGGCCCCCAAGGCCCCACGGGACGAGCTATTGGAGAGCGAGGTCCAGAGGGGCCGCCTGGCCAGGCAGGGGAACCTGGCAAGCCTGGAATCCCTGGTGTGCCAGGCCGAGCAGGGGAGCTCGGAGAGGCTGGCCGACCTGGTGAGAAGGTGAGTGAGACCGGGGAAGAGGGGACAAGAGTTGGAAGGTCAGCAGTGGCCAGCTGTGTATCTGGCCCAGTGTGTGAAGCTGCTAGGGGATGGGATGGGGATGGAGGGGACTTGCCCTGCAGGTTGTAGGGATACCTGCCTGCCATGGCTGTTCTGTCTGGCCCAGCTGGTGCCTGTGTAGGTGGGAGCAGCCCAGGAAATTAGGCGCTTTTTGAGAAGGTTGTGTGGGGAAAGGATCCTCATGGGAGCACTCTGTGATGCACGGTGACCAGACCTCAGCTTCTTGAGGCCCCCGTGTCCCTACCTGCTGGCATTAACCCCAGCTTGGGAGGGGAGGAGGGCCAGACCCAAGCCCCTGAGACTGCTCTGCTCTTTGCTTTTCAGGGTGATCGGGGCGAGAAGGGCGATCGGGGAGAGCCGGTGAGTGAGGCCTGGATCTACCAGGCAGGCAGCCTGCTGCACCTCTACACGCCACACACTCTCCATAGCTGGCAGTTGTACCAGGATCTGAATCTCAATGGGATCAGAGGCAGCTATTGTTGCCCATGCCTGTGCGGGCATTTGAGATTGACAATAGGGGAAAAGGACCCTCTGACTTAGGGGGCTCAGGGTTATTACATCATGGGGGGGGGAGGTGCAGGGACTGTCAGTTGCATGTAGCCTCCAATTGTGGGGCTAGATTCCAAAGAGTAGGGGTGGGGGTGATGTCTCCTGTGCCCCTCCTGCATGTCACCGAGGGTGGCTCCTCATGTAGCCCCACCCTGACATCAGCAAGAATTTGGGTTTGGCAGTGCTGGCACTATACAGTCCAATTGTGAGGGCTGGGATCAGAGACCGCACCCATAGCCCTGAAGGAGAGGTCCAGCACTTCCTGTGGGGCACAGAATGGAAGGTCCCTGGGATCTGAGCCTGAAGTAGGGTGGAGAGAGGTGCATAAAGGACAGTCCCTCACCTCCTACCAGCCCTGCCCCCATGGGGTATTGCTGCAGGGTCAGTGTACATGGGTTGCCTTCTCCTGGTGCTCTGGGTTTGGGGCTGTCTCTGCTCCGAGGGATCGTCTGCACCTTTGACCCACATCCCGTTTGTCTTGTCCCAGGGCAGAGATGGTGTGCAGGGTCCTCCAGGGCCCCCGGGGCCCAAGGTGAGTAAGTCCCCCCTCCCCACCTGGTGGTATTGCCCATGTCTGCTCACTGGGACCAAAAGGCTTTGGGGAGGGGCTGCTGTGGCACATGGAACTCTTGACTTGTTGGGCTAGGGACCAACTGCAAGGGATCCAAGTCCCCTGCTCCTTGGGCTGACGGGCGGGAGAGGCAGGAAGGTCATGTGCTGAGCTGATGGGCAAGGAAGTGCCCCATACTTCCCCCTGTCTCCCAGCTCTGGGAGATGCTTGGCTCCAGACAGCCTGGTCTTCACTGTTTGGCCAGGGCTGATGAAGAGCCAGCATGAACACAGGGCAGATCCTGTACACCCCCCAAATCCCTCAGCACGTGGCCCTATGAGTCCCTTTTGCCCTGTGCTCTCATGGGATCCTGCTCTGCAGGCAGTTCACACACAGGCAGTGGGAAGCCATAGCAGGCAATGGCCAGGTGACTAAAACCTCTCAGGATAGCAGGTGCCTCACCATTGTGCAGCCCCAGCTGAACCAGGACACAGCAGCGGGGGCAAATTGCCCTAGCACCTGTCCTTTTAGCTAGCAGGTGCCATGAGAAGACCCTGAGGCCTGGCAGGGCTATTCCACCCTCATCCCTGTCGAATGGGATCAGTGCAGCTCTGCATGTCTCAGGAGAGGTCCCTGCCACCACCAACATGCAGCTCTAGACTCCGGGTGTCACCCCGAAAGGGACCTTCTGGACCCAGCTCCATTAGATCTGGTACAGAACAGAGCAGGTGTGAGCCCTGCTGCTCCACCACATCAGCCAGCCACTCTGTGCCCAGGGCTGCAAGAGGCTGGGCAGGTTCTTCCACAGCTGTTCATTATGGGGTTTCCACTGAAGCAGCTGGGTTTGCCCCAGGGCAAGAGGGACCCATCCGTCAGATCTGGTCTGGCAGTTCCAGGGGATGAACAGGTATCTGAGCCAAAGCGCACGCGTGTGTGTGCGTGCGTGTGTGTGTGTGTGTGTGTGTGTGTGTGTGCGCACACGCATGCACAGAGTAGGGCCGGGGAAGGCATTGATGCCCTGTAGGAAACCAGATTCCCCTGATGAGTTCCCAGGGCCATTGGCAGCAGGACAGCTGGCCCTAGGCTGGTGCCTCTCTCACTGTGCTCTTGTGTCTCCAGGCAGATGTTGTGGAAGGAAGCCTCTCGGGTTTTCCGGGGGAGCGTGGACCCCCAGGATCCAAGGGAGCCAAGGTGAGTGCCAAGGAGGGGAGAGGAGCCCTGTCTGTTCCCCATGTCTCAGTCAGAGTATAAGGCCCAAAGAGACCACGAGAGCATAGTCTGCCACTAACGCCACCCAGCACTGCTCACTGAACCCATCTCACCAGGTCTCCCGGGGAGCTGCAGGAAATGGTGCTGATAACTTTCCTCTCCCTGAGTTTGGCCCAGTGCCCCAGCGTGGTGCTAGGTCCCGGAGGTGCTGTGCTGCTACACTTGCTGCATTTCACACGGGATGTGTGAGAGCCTTTGAGATCACCAAAGAGCTAATGGCACTCGCTGCACAAGCATGGTGTGAACCCTTGTGTCCTGGCCAGACTCTCACGTGGAACAGGATGTGCCTAGATTCCTCCTGTACGTCCAGCGGGCTCAGAGATTCTCCTTCATAGACTCTTTTAATGTGTGGTGTGATATTCAGCAGCCCCCACACCAGAAGTGGCTGCATTTCAGTGGTGGGTGAAATGATTCCTGTTGTGTAGTGTTATAGCAATCAGCCTCTAAGCCAGCAATGGGCAACCCAAGGGAGCGAGTGGGCTGCATGAGTGGCCCTCCTTTGTCTCAGTGGGCAGCAAGAGTTTCATAACCAAGACAGTCTCCCAGGGCAGGGTAGTTTTGCTAACTGCGCTCGCATGCCTACAGTTTGCAGGGTGTGCCGACAACTGTAGCAGTGCTTTGACTGAAGGCAGAGGGAGCACACGGCTTTTATAGTCAGTGTTGTGTGCAATCAGCACACGCCTCACTTCACTTGCCCTTGATTTACATGCATGTCAGTTTAGCAACATCAGTAGGAAAAAAACCGACATGGACAGAAACCAGCAGAATCTGGTGATTCTGTACGTGGACAACAGTAAATAAAATGGCTCTTGGGCCACACGTAGATCCCCGATAGCCTGCAAGTGGCCACTGCTGCTTTAAGCTTTTTATTTCCCAAGCCAGAGTTTGCCTTCAGCCCAGCTTGGAAACTGACACTGGTACTGTGAGCTCAGCCCGCTCTGGTGATAGCACATTGATTGTTGTAGCAACAATGATTTCAAGGGGGGAAAAACAGGAAAGCTGAAATGGGGCAAAGTGAATGAACAGTGCTGGGTCCTGCCATGAGGGCAGGGCACTGGACTCAATGACCTCTCAAGGTCCCTTCCAGTTCTAGTTTTCTTTGATTCTATGAAACACAAAGTGGGAGCAGGGGTGGAGCTTGGAGCAGAGGCAGCAATGATACCTGCTTGGATTGGGTAAGGTGGTAGCAGCTGCCACTCATGAGAGGTGTAGTGGTCTAGCCAGGACTCCTGGGTTCTCTTCCCTGCTCTAGGAGAGAGTGGTTCCCAATGGTTAGAGGAGGGTGACTGGCTGGCTGTGGTTTGAGCCAGAGCTTTCTGACACTAACTTTCATTTTCTTCTCCCTCTTGTGCAGGGAGAGTCAGGTGTGGATGGCGAGAGAGGACCCAAAGGAGATAAGGTCTGGGTGTAGTAAGTCTTCTGCCACCTGCACTTCAGCAGCTTCCCCTCTGACTCTGTCTCGCTCACATGGGGGGATCTCTTCTGCCTGGGGCACTTGACTCTGTCTTCGATCCCTCAGCCTCTCTCTCGCTGTCCTTCTGTCTGGCTGCACCACTGCTCAGCTGGCCAGTGCCCATGTCTTTGGGGCTGTCCCGCCTGTGTTGGACTCCTGGCTCCAGAGCCCTGCCCAGGCATCCCCCTCATAACCCATTGGAATGGTTTGTTCCTGGCGATGGCAGCTGCTCAGGCGAAGGTCTGAGTGGTCCATGGACAGAGAGCTTGCATCTCCCGAATGGGGCCCTCCAGGGCAAGTGTGAAGCTTGTCAGCAGGTGATGGTGTGCAGGGGGCACAGGGGTGAACTTGCAGGGCCACTGCCTGTTCGGCCTGTAAACAGGAGACCTCGGCTTCAGGGCTGTCAAGCCAGTAGCCTCCACTCACAACCACTCCGGATATATTCTTTCCAAAAGAAGGAACAGTCGACATTATACCGCAGGTCCTACATATAAACAAAGCCGCACGTGAGTGCACTTGCTCCCTGTGCTGTACTACGGCATGAGCCCTGCTCCCTGCGCTGCCCTGAGAGCCAGTTCCCCTGCTTATTTCCAGTAAACACCCACGGCTGTGCTGAGCTGAGACCTCATGTTCCCCATGTGAGGTCTCCCTCCCAAAAGAGTTGGGCAGCCCCAGGGGGATGCAGGGAATCTGGCTTCCCCTCACGGAACATAGAGGCTCCTAGTATCCTAGCAGGTGAGCCTCTTCCTGCCTGGGCACGGGCAGGGAGAGGACCTCAGAAGGGGATGGGTCACGCTGATGTCTTGCTGGCAGGGTGGGGGTGGGTCACGCTGATGTCCTGCTGTTTTGTGTGACGTGCTGCGTGTCCCAACTGCAGGGTGAGGCTGGACAGAAGGGGGAGAGAGGAGAAGCTGGTGAGAAAGGCAGAGATGGCAGCCCGGTAAGTACTGCTGGTGGGACCAAAGCCTCTGGAACCGCAGCCGTGTGTGGTTGGGACTGAGGTTCCTTGGCAGAGCTGCAGAGGGAACTGACCCAGGGGGCTGGGATGGGTTAGGGAGCTGGGGGCTGAGGCTGAGCTAGTATGGGGGGCTGGGGCACATTGGCAGAGCTGAGGGAGGGGGCTGGGCTGTTCCAGGGGGCTGCAACGCATTGGCAGAGCTGAGAGGGGGGCAAGGCTGGGCTAGCACAGTGGGTGGGGGGATTATTGTGCATTGGCAGGGCTGAGGGTGAGGTGCTCAAGTGAGGTGCTTTAGTGCTTTGAAAGAGCCACTAACCCCTCAGTGCCTGTCTTACGGTCTCTCCCGTGCCTTGTGTGCTTTAGGGCCTCCCAGGTGAAAGAGGCCTTGCTGGGCCAGAAGGCAAACCGGTGAGTCATGGGAAGCATCAGCCTCTGACGAGGGGGTGTGGGAAGGGAGAGCTCGGGAATGGGGTGGTGGGAGGAGTGCGAGAGGCTGGCTGGGAGGCAGCTTGCAGAGAGGTGAGCTGCTCATGTGGGGTTTCCCAGGAGCCAGAGTCCCTGTGTGTCGTGGGGTTCAGTTCAGGGCAACACTTCCCAGCTACAGAGACAGGGCAGCTCCAGGAGCCAGGCCAGCCCCCCAGTACTCCGCCTGTTCCCCAGTAATGCTGCCTGTTCCCCGGGACCACAGCAGGGCCCTCTAGAAGTCTCTGGACTGGCAGGGGTTTGGGATGCTGAGGAGGGATCCCCGAGGCAATCTCTGGCCTTTGTACAGGTGGGTGGGTTAGCACAGGATGCGATCCAGACCGGGAGGAGAGATTTGGGCTCAGCATACGACCATGAGCCCCCAAACCAGAAGCCTTTGTTCTGTCTGTCGTGCTGTATTTTTGTGCTCTCGGGAGAGGTGGGAACGGGTGTCCCGTGCTGACTCATCGAGCTGGGAGACAGCCCCCGTTTATTTCTGGGAACACGTCCACCTGTGCTAACCAGCGGGGAACACTCTCTGTGCAGCAAATCCTGCCGCACAAGGTGCCAGCGTCCCTGTTCCAGCCCCTTTGCGCCCCTGTGAGCAGCATTCCCCATGGCGACATTGTGCTGCCAGCTCATGTGCTGTCATTTTGTGTCCTTCCTTTCCATCCAGGGCCCGCAGGGCTTTAGAGGGCCTCCCGGCCCGGCTGTAAGTAACCTCCATGGTAGGCCTTGGTTCTGGGCCCCGGTTGAGGTTGGCTTCCCCAGCTCTCTGTCTATCCTGTGCAGCAGCTCTGTCTTGGCATCACGTTGTGTGGGAGGCCCGGCCCAAACTGGGGCTGCTTCAGGGGCTGCTGGGGTTTCGTTAATTCTCCGGCTTTGAATTGCCTCTTTGCAGGGTATGCCAGGCTTTCCCGGAGTTCTAGGCCGACCGGTAGGTGATTGCCTTCCCCTCCTCTCTTGCGCCTCTCCTGCATGTAGCAAGTACATCTTTCTCCTGCGGAGTCTGGGGCCTTTCTGCTTGCAGGAGCAGTCTGCATTGTAAACTTTCACAGGGAGGCAAAGATCGTGCATCTGGAGGTTAGAGCAGGCACTGGGATTCCAGAGATCTGGGTCTCTAGTCCCAATTCTGACTCACAACTTTGAGCAAGTCACGCATGCTTTCCTGGCCTCAGTTTCCCCCTCTGTAAAATGGGGCTAATAACTCAGAGGCACCTCACAGGTATAAAGCACTCAGAGACCTTGCATACTGGTGCTAGAGCAGGGCCTGGAATGACTGACTGTGTAGTGCACAGCTGCTTAAGAAGTGCCAATGGCGCAGAAAGCGAGAAGGTTAAAATCCTGTGTCCATCTGCCTGGCCCTGTTGTAAATCCCCCCGAAGCAGGCTGGGGTTGCACTGATCCCTATATTGTCCCACATATGGTGTGACATGCACAATAGAGGGTGGAGAATGTGGGTGCAACCCTGGTGCCCGCTGAGTGCAACTTCCCTCCCTCTGCAGGGCTGTGAGAGAGCTATGCCACAGCGGCAGGGGCATTTCACATGAAGCTAGCTCAGTCCAACCCTTTGCCAAGTGTATGATCCAGCCAAAACTCAGTTAAACCCAGAAGCCAGTCAGCTCATCTGGCCTCTGCAGTGGCAAAAGGCGATCAGTCTTCGATAGCCCCATCCAGTACTGACAGTCTCTTTCCTTTCCTGCAGGGCAACCAGGGAGATCCAGGGCCCCCAGGCCCAGCTGTAAGTAACTCCTGCCTTCTGTACCTTCTGTTACATATAGCCATATGCACATCAGCTGCATCTCTGCTGGCACAGGGGAATCTGCCAGTGCCTGAACCCCAACATTCACAGTAGTGTCCAGATGGGCTCAGGAGGCTGAAACCTGCGTGCATGAGGTTTTGGTCCAGCACAGAGCTAATAGTGGGAACAGGGAGCAGAAAACAGGATCCCAGTGACATCCACTGGAGCTGCCAAAGGCACACAAAGCATTTCTGTTCAGCATCTACCTCCCTGCCAGCCCTCCCCACGGGGCCTGCAAGAGATGATGCCTGCAGGGCTGGAGGCCCAGCTCTCTGTGGGTATGTCTACACTAGAAAGTTAGTTCGAACTAATGGACGTTAGTTCGAACTAACTTTCCTATGCGCTACACTAGCGCTTCGCTAGTTCGAATTTGAATCGAACTAGCGGAGCGCTTAGTTCGAACTAGGTAAACCTCATTTTACGAGGACTAACGCCTAGTTCGAACTAGCTAGTTCGAACTAAGGGCTGTGTAGCCCTTTAGTTCGAACTAGTGGGAGGCTAGCCCTCCCCAGGTTTCCCTGGTGGCCACTCTGGCCAACACCAGGGAAACTCTATGCCCCCCTCCCGGCCCCGGACCCCTTAAAGGGGCACGGGCTGGCTACGGTGCCCGTGCCAGGTGCAAGCCTGCCAGCACCCAGCTAGCAGACCCTGCACCTGGCACGGCACAGAGCCACCCACCCGATGCCCCCCAGCCCACCCCCTCTTCCCGGGACCAGGCTGGCGGCTCCCGGGAGCTTGCCCTGGACTGCAAGAGGCGGGCACCTTCCTGGGCTAGTGCGGACATCGTGGACCTCGTCCACGATCTCCGCACTAGGCACAGGAAAGTGGCCGTCTAGGGCAGGAGAGCTGCCAGCCTGGCCACCCAGGACCAGGTGTGCATGAAAATCAAGGGGGTCCACTGAGACCCCCGACACTGAGCCCTGAGCTTACAATGGCCGTCCTGGGTCAGACCAAAGGTCCATCTAGCCCAGTAGCCTGTCTGCCAACAGCGGCCAACCCTAGGGACCCTGGAGGGGATGGACCGAAGACAGTGACCAAGCCATTTGTCTCGTGCCATCCCTCTCCAGCCTTCCACAAACTTTGGGCAGGGACACCACTCCTACCCTCTGGCTAATAGGACTCCATGGACCCAACCTCCATCACTTGATCTCACTTCCCTTTAAACTCTGTTCTAGTTGTAGCCTTCACAGCCTCCTGCAGCAAGGAGTTCCACAGGTTAACTATTTGCTTTGTCAACAACAACTTTCTCTTACTAGTTTCAAGCCTGCTACCCATTCCTTTCCTTTGGTGTCCTCTAGTCCTTCTTTATGGGAACTCAGGAAGAACTTTTCTGAATGCACCCTCTCCACCCAACCCCTGCTTTTAGAGACCTCTATCCTGTCCCCCCTCCGTCTCCTCTTTTCTAAGCTGAACAGTCCCAGTCTCTGTAGCCTCTCTTCATCTGGGACCTGTTCCCAACCCCTGATCATGTTAGTTGCCCTCCCCTCTCCCAGCCTTTCTCTTCCCCTCTCCCACCTCCTTTTCCCAGTCTCCCCCAGTTTTGTTCAATAAAGACAGAGTCAATGTTGGAAGAAACGTTATCTTTATTTTGTACATCAATAAGAAGGGGGGCTAGGGAAGGGTAAGTGGAAGGAGGTGAGGGAGGAATGGGGTACGAGCCCCCGATGGGGAGGACTGGGCTGGCTCTGCAGGCTTCTGGGGGTGGAAGCTCTCCTGCAGCCCCCCAATTGCCCCCTCTCCCCAGATGGCAGCCTGCGGCAAGTGCAGCCGGGCTGATGGCCGAGTGGTGTGATGTGCCCAGTGTGGGCACTCAGGGCACTCCAAGCCAGAACTTCTTTGCAAGCGGGGCACCCCTTAGAACTGTGTGTCCGGGGTGGGGGTCGGGACCCTTTAAGCGCAGCCCTCGGCTAGCCTGAGACAGCATCTCCATGCTCTAAGTCCTCCTTTTATGCCCTGCCGGCACTGCTTCCGGCCATCCTTAAGCCCTGTTCAGAGTCCACTCAATGTGGACTTACTAGTTCGAACTAGCAAAACGCTAGTTCGAACTAGTTTTTAGTTCTAGATGCGTTAGTTCGAACTAGCTTAGTTCGAATTAACTAATTCGAACTAAGTTAGTTCGAACTAGCGCTGTAGTGTAGACGTACCCTGTGTTATTAGCAGGGCCTGGGGGATGCGGACGTCGGGTGGTAACAGATGTGTGTACGGCAGATCCCAAGGCAGCAAACCAAACAAGAAACACGTCTGCGCTGTCTGTGCTGGGCCCCACAACTGACTCGGAGGCACTACTGGGCTCTAGTTGTACCTGGGGATACCAGCCTCTCTCTTCCTTGCAGGGGCTTGCTGGACCACCAGGCGCTCAGGGCCCATCGGGAATAAAGGTAAGTCCCAGACAGCAGCTTCTTCCAACCCACTGGAGGCTGGACCTCGGACCGGGGGAAGCTGGGTTCCTGCTGTCTGTGCTAGGCTTAGGGACTCCAGAGGGCTGTGTTAGCTGAAGGAAGCACTGTAGATCAATGAATAGTACGAACCTGCAGGCATGGCCCATCTGCCCACCGGGGAAGGCCTCCAGATCCATGCAGAGTATGTGGGCTGAGGGAGGGCCAGGCATGAGGCATGGGAGATCTGGCTCAGGCCTGGTTGGCGCTCCTTGGTCTCTCACCAGCTCTGTGTCCTGGCCCCTGTCCTGCAGGAACAATCCTTGGCTAACAATCCCAAGAGGCCCATGAGCATCTGCTGTGCTCAGTCCTTGTAGAAGCTGGTATGGGGGAATCCTGTCTGTGCTGCAGTCTTGTGTAAGCTTCTGCCATCACAGTGAGGCAGATAATGTCTGGAGAGGCTGCTGTGAGGCCTCGTGGGCTGGATCTGGGATTGTTGTCCCTGCTGGGCGGGGTTTATAACAGCCTCTCTTATTGCAGGGAGACCCAGGTGAGCCTGGCTCCAGCATTCGGGTGAGTAGCTCTGCCAGGCCCTGCTCTCCATGCCCTGTGCCCATGCAGGTCGGCTCTGGCTTGCTCTCAGCTGCTTCTAGAACCTTACTCAGTGCATATACACCTGCCCTAGAGCGGGTGCTGGGCCCTTTGCTTAGGAGAGAGCTGGTGTGTCCTGATTCTGTGACAGGCCAAGGCCTGGGCACGCTGCAGAGTGACTCTGCCTAGGGGGAGATGTTGTTAGTGGGGGGATCCACTCTGCCTTTAGGAGAGACTTCCCCTGCCCTCTAACATGCCTCTTTGTTCTGTTGCAGGGCTTGCCCGGACCTCAGGGGAATGTCGGCCTCCCTGGACCCTCAGGTCCTCCCGGCCTCGTGGTAGGTAGCTAGTGTGGTTCTCGCTGATCTGGGTGTGGTCAGGGAGTGGCATTTGAATGGTTTCTGTACTGCTGTCCAGGGTGGGAGATTGTCGGTTCCACCTCCATTGTCTTTGATTCCTGGCTGTTTGTCTTCCATCAGGGACCACAGGGCGCCCCGGGATTGCCAGGACAAGTGGTAAGCATTACTTGTGACCCGTGTCCCAATACCCCTTTGCTCCCATGGGGGTATGAATTGCCTTTCCCAACTGGCCAGCACCCTACTGCTGGCATCTCTTCTCTTGGCAACCTTTACCTTTGTGCATGAGTCCATTTGGCAAAGCTGGGCCTTCCGTGGCTGAGAGGCAAGATCCAGGTGACCCATTGCACAGCTGATGCTCTTGTTCCACTTTGCCGAGGCCTGGAAGCTGTGGGCAGAGTCTGATGGAGAGGCTAGCTGTGGAGTGGATTGTTAGCCGTGCTGTATGTTTCCCCCACCTCTGATAATTCCAGCTACTCCTTTCCTGTTTTCTAGGGCGAGACGGGGAAGCCTGGTGTGCCGGGGAGAGATGGAGTGCCAGGGACGCAGGGAGAACCTGGGCTGCCTGGAAAAATTGTAAGTCCCACCCAGGTGTTAGCTGGGCACGTGCCTCTGCTACAGTGAGCTCCAGCGGGAAGGGGAATTTCAGCATTCCCCAGATACTTGGGTGACCCAGGAGCTGGAAATGCCACGATCCTGCTGCACTGAGCCTCTCTGTGTCCCTGTGTTTCTGCCACTGGAGACCATGTGGATCAGGAGGAGTTCTGCATCTCTCTGTGAAGCTGCCTGCCCCTGTGACTCTAGCCCAGGTGGGATGACACAGGAGATCTCCACCAAATATAGGTTCCAGGGGATGCAGCGCCTCTGATTTAAAATTAGCACTGAGCGCTTGGCTTTGAGTTCTGTGTGGCTTAGATTTTCCGTAGCAGCATGCTATGTAGAAGAGTACGTTGAATTCAACCAATGGGAGTGTGGTATGCAAACAAACTAAGGGTCTGTCTACACTACAAAGTTAATTTGAACTAACAGCCGTTAGTTCGAATTAACTTTGATAGGCGCTACACATGCAAACCGCTAGTTCGAACTTAATTCGAACTAGCGGTGCACTTAATTCGAACTAGGTAAACCTCATTCCACGAGGACTAACGCCTAGTTCGAATTAAGGGCTGTGTAGCCACTTAATTCGAACTAATGGGAGGCTAGCCCACCCCAGCTTTCCCTGTTGACCACTCTGGGCACCACCAGGGAAACTCGTCTGCCCCCCTCCCGGCCCCGGAGCCCTTAAAGGGGCACGGGCTGGCTACGGTGCCCGTGCCAGGTGCAAGCCTGCCAGCACCCAGCCAGCAGACCCTGCACCTGGCACGGCTCGAGCCGGCCACCTGCTGCCACCCAGCCCTCCCCCTCTTCCCGGGACCAGGCTGGCGGCTCCCGGGAGCCTGCCTGGGTCCGCAAGAGGCGGGCGCCCGCCTGGTCTAGTGCAGACATCATGGACCTCATCCACGACCTCCGCACTAGGCACAGGCAAGTGGCCGTCTAGGGCAGGATAGCTGCCAGCCTGGCCACCCAGGAGCAGGTGTGCATGAAAATCAAGGTGGTCCAGTGAGACCCCCGACCCTGAGCCCTGAGCTTAGAATGTCCGTACTGGGTCAGACCAAAGGTCCATCTAGCCCAGTAGCCTGACAGCGACCAACGCTAGGGACCCTGGAGGGGATGGACCGAAGACAATGACCAAGCCATTTGTCTCGTGCCATCCATCTCCAGCCTGCCACAAACAGAGGCCAGGGACACCATTTCTACCCCCTGGCTAATAGCACTCCATGGACCCAACCTCCATGACTTTATCTAACTTCTCTTTAAACTCTGTCCTAGTTCTAGCCTTCACAGCCTCCTGCAGCAAGGAGTTCCACAGGTTGACTCTTTGCTTTGTGAAGAAGAACTTTCTGTTATTAGTTTGAAGCCTGCTACCCATTCATTTCATTTGGTGTCCTCTAGTCCTTCTATAATGGGAACTAATGAAGAACTTTTCTTTATGCACCCTCTCTACACCACTCATGCTTTTATAGACCTCTATCATATCCCCCCTCAGACTCCTCTTTTCTAAGCTGAAAAATACCAGTCTCTTTAGCCTCTCTTCATATGGGACCTGTTCCAAACCCCTGATCATTTTATTTGCCCTCCCCTCTCCCACCCTCTCTCTTCCCCTCTCCCACCTCCTTTTCCCAGTCTCCCCGAGTTTTGTTCAATAAAGAGAGTTTCTATTTTTGAACACACGTGTCCTTTATTTTGTACATCAGGAAGGGGAGCTAGGGAGGGGTAAGTGGAAGGAGATGAGGGAGGAATGGGGTACGAGCCCCCAATGGGGAGGACTGGGCTGGCTCTGCGGGCTCCTCAGGGTGGAAGCTCTCCTGCAGCCCCCCGATTGACCCCCCTCCCTGGATGGCAGCTTGCAGCAAGTGCAGCCGGGCTGATGGCCGAGTGCTGTGATATGCCGAGTGTGGGCACTCCGGGCACTCCAAGCCAGGACTGCTTTGCAAGCGGGGAACCCCTGAGAACTGTCTGTCCGGGGTGGGAGTCGGGTCCCTTTAAGCACAGCCCTCGGCTAGCCTGAGACAGCAGCTCCATGCTCTAAGTCCTACTCTGATGCCCTGCCGGCACTGCTTCCGGCCATCCTTAACCTCGGTTCAGAGTCCACTCAGTTGGGACATGCTAGTTCGAATTAGCAAAATGCTAATTTGAACTAGTTTTTAAGTCTAGATGCGCTAATTCGAATTATCTTAGTTCGAGGCGTACAGCTAGTTCGGATTAGGAAGCCTAATCCGAACTAGCTAGTTCGTGCCGCGTGTAGCCGCACGGCACGCAGTCCAAACTAGCCGGCATTTAAAAATGGCGCCGGCCGGCTTTATGCAAATGAAGCCTGGGAAATTCAAATCCCGGGCTTCATTTGCAACTCCGTATGACTACATTACCCCCCCCCCCCCAGTTTGAACTAGGGGGGTAGTGTAGACATACCCTAAGTTAGGTCGAATTAGCGCTGTAGTGTAGACATACCCTAAGTCAGCTGCTGTGTATGATTGGCCAGGTTACCTCCGCGGTGGCCCCACCTCTTGAGAGAGAGCTGATGGTGGCAGAGCAGCCAAGGGTTACTGGGACAGACTAGCTCCCATCATGGCCATCTCAGCCCAAGGCTAACAATTGTGTTGATTGCATGACAGGGTGTGCCAGGACCTGTGGGCCCTGCTGGATCCAAAGGAGAGCCAGGGGACGCTGGGCTCCGAGGACAGGTGTGTAAGATGTTCTATCTCCCTTGGCTCATTTTCTGAGCCAGCCGGGGTAGGTTACTAGCTCCCTTCTGTGGATTTTCCTTCTGAAGGTGGAAGTAACTCAGGGAAAGCCCAGTTCTGCTGGGGTGTGGAGAGAATGGGGGGAGGAGGGAAGCGGGAGGCTGAGCTGGCCCCTCTCCTGGGTTGTGTTCCCTTCATGGTTCCTGCCTCCTAGTGTAACTCTCCTTCTCTGCCCCCTGGGCCCAGCTCTGATGGAGGCAGGGCCCTTCAGCCTGCACTGTAAGGTTGTTCTTCCATCTCAGAGTGTGTGGGGTGACCCAAGATTGACCCATTTGGCTTGGAAGGGGTTGTTACACACCCACACCCCACCACCCCAGCGTTCCCTGCTGCAGGGATTCTGAATGCAGGTCCCATACGGGGTGGGCCTTTAATCACTTTGTAGCTCTGCCCAGTGAGGAAATGGTGACAGCAACCAGGGTTCAGCGGACTGTGTAGGGGTGGGAAGTCAGTATCCCCCTGCCTATGCCATGGACCAAGCAAGGGGCTTAGTTCTGTGCTCCCTTGCTGTCCTCTTTCCTGTCATTCGCTCATTTCATAACCCAGCCCTTGAAGTGAGAAACCTCCCCTAGTCTCTGGTGTCACTCTTCTGTTAAATGTCCATATTCCCTTGCCTGTTTCTAGGCGATTGTTGGTCCTCCTGGAATGAAAGGCGAGAAGGTAAGAGGCTCGGGGGAAATCTGAACAAAAAGCTGCAGAGGGGGACTGGGAGCCAGGACACCTGGGTTCTTTGTCCAACTCTGGCCCTGAACCTGTATTGATGATAATGTTCGAGCTCAGTAAAAGCCAGGGAGGGAGAGGGTGGTGCCAGGACAGCCAGGAGTGAATAACCAGCCCTTTGGTGCGGGGCTTTCTCCATGCCACACTGCCCATGTTCACTCCAATGCCATGAGCTGCATCTGCTCTGGCTTCCCTGCATCTGCGCCGGAGTTCCAGGGTGCCAGGCGACACCAGGAGTGGTGGCTTGTGGTGACTAGTATTGGTGGAAGGAGGGAGCCCAGATGTCAGCTCAGGATGGGAGGGGAGTGGGGAGGCCTGATGCTCACTCTGTGGAGATGCGGGGGTAGGGGTGGGGGGGGGGGGGTGTCTGATGTGCTGACCCTTTGTGTGCTGCTGTCTAGGGTGCCCCTGGTGATATTGATGGGAACCTGCTGGGTGAGCCGGTAAGTTGGCCTTTCATGTCCCTTCTCTCTGCCATGGCTCAGACTCTGCACCCAGAGCCAAGCACTAACTCTGCTTTCTGCCTGCAGGGTGCCAAGGGCGAGCGAGGCTTACCGGGCCCCAGGGGAGAGAAGGTGAGGAACTTCCCCACTACACCCCACCCCCATTCCAGGGGGACCTCCCACTCTCTGCTCTTAGCCCCCTCCGTATGATGGCTCGTGGTGCCTTTGTGACCTGGCCTGTTTCACTCCCCGTTGGTGAGTCTCACTCTCTTTCTTCCTGCCAGGGGGAGTCTGGAAGACAGGGGGAGCCTGGAGACCCTGGGGAAGATGTAAGTACCATGTCGATGGGGTGTTGGGAGTGGCTGGCATCCCCACTGTAGCAATGCTCAGTCCAGGCCTAGTGTTAGAGGCTGGGGGAGGCTCATCCCCAACCGATCTGCTCAACCCCACTTGGCGCTGTTCAGCTTTTGTCCTGGGCTCAGCACTGGAGTAAGAGCCATTTTGAACTGTTTCATTGCCCCATCTGAATGGGAAGCCTTGGCCTTTGCTGTAGAAACCCTCTGAGCACAAGGCAGCTCCTGCATGGCTGAGTCCTGGCTCCAGGGGGAAGGGTAACGGGGTGCATTGTAATCCATTTCTGACAGAGGGTGCACAAGCACGTGCACCCCCTCAGACATGTACGTGTGCAGGTGAGCGTGCACTGTGTGGTTGTTCTTCATGGTTTCTTCCCCCTGCTTGTATTTTAATAGGGAGCCAAAGGAGCCCCTGGAGTCAAAGGGGAAAAGGTACGTAGCAGCTTTGGTACTTGGGCTCCAGGGTGCTGAGCCTCCCTGGATCACCCTGTCATTCTCACAGAATGGGGAGCAGTTAGTACTGGGTGGCTCCAACACCCGCCTGTCACTTGTTCCCTTCCAATGTGCACTCGGATTCATGTCCCTGAGGTATCTCACGTGCAGTTTGATTGGCATGTGTGGGTGGCTGAGGAGCAGGGAGACTGTGGTAGCAACCAGAAGGGAAGGTTGCTGAGGGGGCATGAGACAGAGACAGCCTGTGGGAGCCGGAGCAGCCACCAGCTGTGTGTTCGGGGTTACTGGCCTGCTCTGATGGATGTCTGGCGGGGTGAAAGGCTGGTGTGAAGGGCTAACCCAGGCCCTGCTTGCACTAACAGTGACTGTGGTGCTCACAGCTGTGGAACTGATGCACCTGGGCACCTAAGCTGCCCCAGTGTCCCCTGCTGTGCCTCACTCCTGCCCTAGTGGGACCTGCTGGGGCTGAGAGGGGAGCATATGCTCCGGGCCCCATCTGACCACCAACAAGCAGGGCCAGCAAAGGGTTGGCTCCGGTGAAGTGGCCACTTTCCCACTAGGGACTGACAGGCCTGCCAGTGAACAGATACAGATTGCAACTCTGCACAGTCGTCCCACTCCCATCCGCTCGGAATCCCTATACATCCCTATGTACCCAGCCTCTGCCCCTCCATGGGGCATGACTTACCACTTCTGTTCCATCTGCACCACTCAGGGTTCGGTTGGGATTGGCCTGCAGGGACCCCCTGGACAAGATGGGCCTCAAGGTTTGAAGGTAACGTCTCCGAAGACTTATAAGCACAGAGAACCTCTCTCTAGTAATGGGGGGGATCTGGGAATCGGATCTCTTGGGTTTGCTTCCCACCTCTGCCTTGCTGAGTGGCTTGGGCCAAGCCTCTTCCCGGGCTCTGTTGCCCGTCTCCCTGTTTGTATAATGGGGTAATGACTCTTGTTAAATACTTGCTTGAAAGCGCATATTATACAGGGAGTGAAACTCCATGTGCTGGCCTTGGTGCTGCTCCCCATTCAGTATTGTTCCTCCTGCTGTATCTGACTCACTGCCAAGCCAGGAACTACTGGGCATTTTTACAACACGAGCAAGATGCCCATAATCTCCCCCTTCATGGGAAACTGGTTATTTGGTAGATTCTCCAAGCTGTTTGAGTCACAGGACGACTCTCGTTGGGGCAGAAGCAGGATAGGGAGGGCTGGACGCCCCCCCACACACACCCTGCCTACCCCGCCCCTCCCAGCTTTCAGTGTTTGCAGAGCTCATGTGGCATCAGCACCACTGGTGCTGGACAGCTCCTGCTGAGCCTGTGGTGTCCCCTGAAGAGCTGGGGCTCTCCTACTCCTGGCTCAAACCAATCCCCCAGCAGAGACGTTCAGCAGCCAGTTACCAATGGAAATTACCCCCCTCTCGCACCACCTGCGCACCCAGGGAAAGGTACCTACCTCTGTGTTCACACACCTCCTGGGGCCAGGATATCTCCACTCTGGCGCAGCCTGACTCTGCCGCAGCAGCCCGTCTCCACATGCAGGCCTGAGCGCCTCTCTTCTGTGCCGCCTCCTTGGACAGGCCTGAGATTCTTTGTGTTGCTTCTGCCCACTCTCAACATGTGGGTGTTTGGCAGAGCCTGCCTCCATTTGACTCCCCCCTTGGGGCTGAGTGTTCTGCCCGGTTGGAGCAGAGCCTGAAATCAGAGGCCCCAGCCACTGCTCCTCCCTCAGCAGCCTGCATCAGGGCCAGCTGAGGGGAGTCCTTCCCCAGCAGCAAGCTCAGTAGCACTGGCTCCTTCTGCTTCCCCTGCAGGGCGACACTGGCTTACCTGGCCCACCAGGATCCCCTGGCTTGCCAGGCACCGCAGGGACCCCTGGCCAGCCAGGTCTGAGGGCAGAAAACGGACAGCCAGGCCCACCAGGACCTCCAGGAGAGCGGGTAAGAGGTGCAGTCCCCTCCGGCCCAGCTCTGGCCCATCTCAGCCAACTAAGGCAGAGCTACATGGACCTGTCCTCACACACCCCAACAGCATCTACTGCCCTGGAGGTGGATGCAGGGGAGTCAGATTACAAAGGGAGGCCACTGGACCATGAGACATTCCAGAGCCCGAGGCTTCCTGTCCAGGGGCTCCTTGGTGCGGGCAGGCAGGGCTTCTGCTGTGGGAGTGCAAAGGATCAATGAAAGAAGCAAGAGAAAAGACCAGGCAGGACCATCTTGGCCCCCACCCCCCAGACCAGCAGCCCTTTCTGCAGTCCAGTCTGAAGTATGTAGCCTCCTTCAGCTCCCATCCTGGGATGTGCAGCGAGTCTACAGCACCTCCCCGGAGGGTGAAGTGTCCTTTCTCCAGTCATGGCACTGGCCTGTCCTTCCTGGCAGATCCCCGTTCTCCCCAAGCTGCGCTGTTCCCCTCCCACGAGAGTGCTGGCATTTGACTCTGCCTGGTGCCCCGAGTGTGAGCTCTGCCATGGGCGAGCTTGGTGACGAGAGATGCCCCAGGGCTCTGCTTTGCCTCTTCCCTGGAGAGGCCTTAACTGTGCTCCCTTTACAGCCAAGGCTGCTCTGGGCCTTTGCTAGCTGGTGTGGGGCCTCTCTGTGGCCAAGGCCTTTCTTGACTGATGGGTATTTTTCCTGCTAGGGTTTGATTGGCTTCCCTGGAAGAGATGGCACCTCCGGATCACCAGGACCACTGGGCCCCCCAGGGCCAGCTGTGAGTGTTGGGCACCTGGGGCAGAGAGTGCTGGGTGGGTAGCCAGGGCTAGTTGCAGCCTGGTGAGAGTAGGAGGATGATGGTTCCCAGCTATTGGTCACCCTAGCTCAGCGTCTCCCTGTGTCTCCCAGTAGGGGCCCTGTACTGCCTTGGGGAGGGAGAACTAGGCAGGGTGCCAGGGTGCTCTGACAGTGCAGCAGGCAAGAGAAGTCAAAGTGCCGCGCTCTCCGGGGAGCAAACAAACAGTGCAGGGGGTGACAGGCAGCCTCCCTGGGCCAGGATAGAGGCCATTGAAACCCAAGCTAGTGCTACTTTGAACAGCTCCAAAGGGAGGGATTTGAAAGGCCAAGTGCAAAGCAGGCGAGCTGAGTGTCTAATGCATCTGGGCCATTGCCACAGCAGAGGCCTGTTGTCTGCTTGGACACACAGTCCCAAGGATTGTGGGAGAGCTTCCAGCCCCCACTCCCTATGCGTGGGGTTCACCATTGGGTGCTGGAAAAACCTCTTGCCTACCCCAGTGCAGAGGCCCTTAGGGCGTCTCCCCGTGGACTGGAGCTAGGTCAGTTTTGTGTCCATATTCAGAGCTGGGTGAGAGACTTACAATGGAGTGTCTTTGAACTATTTCCTTGAGTGGTGGGATGAGGGGGGAGTGGCTGGACGGATGGATACCTGTGTTACTTCAGCTGAAACTCCCGTCACTTGCTTGTCCCCTTGTGTTAATCCCTGTTGCCACTAGAGCTACCCAGGGCCAGACAAATGAAAGGGGAGTGAGGTGAGCAATAACAGTGACATGGCTGAGCTCCGTGGTGTCGCTGAGACCAGGGTAGTGCTGATTTCCATACCCTGTAACAGAGCAAACCCCCTGGGATTTCTTCGGAGGCCCTGGGCTGGGCCTGGTACACTGACCTGTCTCTCTTGTTTTAGGGGGCACCAGGCACTCCAGGACTGAAGGGTGACAAGGTAGGCTGTGGCTTAACCCCTACTGTGCCAGCTTCCTGTGGCTCATGGAGTGGGGGGCAAGGGCACGTATTTTCCAAGGGCCCCAACTAGAGAATTTTTTTCTTGCTTGGTGGGTGTTCCCTGCTGCCTGTGAATAACACCCTTGGGGGATGGGTCTCTGGAGGAATCCTGACTTTTCTACCTCCAGCTTGGATGAGGGGCTGGTGATGTGGATAGTCAGAGGGCCAGGGACATCTCAGAGCTATCTACAGGGACAGCCCTTGGGGTCAAAGGTGTCTCAGACCCAATTGCAAAGGCAGCTCTTGTCCCTTCCTCTGGAAAAGCTTGCTCTGGGGAGCCAGGTCCCATAGGCTGAGCCAGGGCTGGCAATGCTCTGAGTACAGGTACCGAGGAGCAAGTGAGCTCCTGCCCTGCTGCATGACCTGGGTGCCCAGAGTGTGGGCTGCGCTAGCAGAGCCAGGTCCCGTTCAGGCAGCCATCAGACAGCAGCTCCCCTGAGGATGCAGGTGGCATGCGGATCCTGCCCCCTACTTGGAAACCCCTGAGCACCAAGGGAGCGGCAGGGAGATGCCACGTCTTTCCATCTTCACCGCGTCCGGTTGTCAGTGTCGTGTATGGGCAGGGCAGTGTCCCATGGAGCACGGTGTTAGAGATTCCCAGAGCTGGGAACAAGGGAGCAAGTAGAGGGCGTGGAAAGGGACAGCCATTGGCTAGATCCAGCAGGGCCCGTGTAGCCCGCATTGTTGGCATGTGTGCAGGATTGCCACTTACCTTGGCTGAGAGAACGCTGCTGTGAGCTGCAGGGTCACTAACGCCCTGTCTCTCTGCCCTGTAGGGAGATGTGGGGGTTGGACAGCCGGGCCCCAGAGGCGAGCGAGGAGATCCAGGGCAACGGGTATGTATCTGCCTCTTGCCTTCCCCCACTGTGGAGTACAGAGCCTGCTCACCCACCCCTCTCCCAACACTGCCGTGTGTGAGGAGACGTGCACATCGATCCCACAGGCCAGAGAGGCTCTCGATCGCTGCAGGGAGCACTGGGGAGCACAGGCCTGGTGGCTTTGGGATGTGTGCACGGCTCTGCTTGGGCATGGAGCAGTCTCGGAAGCTAGGGATGGAGAAGACCCATTGGGGCTTTTGAGCCCATCTCCTTGAGGAGAGCCCCCGCCCCCCCTTAGCGCACACACTCTGGCTAGAGCTGAGGAAAGCCCACAACTGGGTACCTTGGAAATATCCTGTGCCCAGGACCCTCCTCAAGGCCAAGGTCACTGTGCTGGGGCCTTGCCACTCACCCCCCTCGCCATGGATCAGGGTGGCAGCGTACGGAATCGCCCCGCTGGGCCCCTCGGGGCTCAGCTCTCCTGTCCCCAGCCCCGTGCTCTGCCTCACTGTCCTTTTCCTCCTCGGCAGGGTGAAGACGGGCGCCCAGGGCTGGAGGGAGATCGTGGGCCTGCGGTAAATACCTTCCTCCTCCCCTCACCTTGCCCTTTAACCAAGGGCTGGGATTGGCTCGCGTACCAGTGACTCTCCTTCTTTTTTCTCTTTAGGGGCCTCCCGGGAACCGTGGGGAGCGAGGTGACAAAGTAAGCAACCTGCCTGTGTGGGGCAGCTGCGGGTACAGTCCCACTTTGAACGGGAATGGGGTCAGGCTGGGGATTGCCACAGCTTGCTTGGGATGGGGGCTCCTGTCCCGGGGAGCTCAGGGCTTATTCTCCCTCTTACTCTTACTTCTCCCGGTTCCTAGGTCAAATAAAGTTAGATGTGACCCTATTTCTCTCTGATCCCACCTGTTTATGCCTCTTAGGACCTGATGAACTTCCCTAGGTTTGTGGCCCTCTAGGCTCTCCTTCCAACCATTCTCCTCCAATCTGGAGGTCAGGGCTCTGGCCGGTCTCTTTGCTGCTCTGGGGGAGTCCATTGGGCCTGGCAGTGGCCTGACGGGCTGTAACAGGAATGGGGCCTGACAGCTGTGAGACCCATGTGCCCCTGTGCGAGGCACATTTCTGACCCACGTTCCCTTCCCTTCTAGGGAGATGTTGGAGCTCTGGGGCTCAAAGGAGACAAGGTGAGTTCCTCCTCCGCTGATTGGAAGGATTGATTGGCTGGCTGCTACAGTACAGCTGCTTTAAAATGATCTGTAAAGCAGCATAGATTGGTGGCAGGTAAATATCTAAACCTGAATTGATGTCTCACTACAGTAGGGCACAGAGAGATTTGCAGAGATACGTCTCCAAAGAGTGTGTTCATTCCCCATTTATTTGTTAGCTTTTTCAGTGACAGCCTCTTTGCTTCTTCTGTGCCTGCAGACCTGAGACTGTCTGGGCCAGAGTTCCCAGAGGAAGGTGGGAAAGTGATTCTGCACTGGCAAAGCCACAGTGCCCTGAACGTTTCCAGGTGCTCCCGCCCAATTGCAGCCTCCCCAAGGGAATCCTTCCAGTGCTAGCGGCCAGCATAGCTTTGCTCAGACTGGGCACTCCCTGACCCCTTCCTGTGTTCCGGAGAAGCAGCCCCAGGGGGTCTCGCTACTGGACCTGCCCTTTCCGGGGATGACGCCCTGCCCCCCACCTACCCACAGCGCAGGAGGTTGTCTGCCATGCAGTGCAGTGATGTGGGGTGGGCGTGGGGGGGAGCTAGACTCATGATTGGCTTGTGACTGACAGCAGGTGGTTCTTGGGCACATGACCCTGCTTAAACCAATGAGATTACAATCTGCGGCATGGGTTGGTGGTTTATTTTGAGTTCTGAAGGCTTCTGTATTTTTTCCCCCATCCAGGGTGATACCGTCATTGTGGAGGGACCAGCTGGAGTCCGGGGGAGCAAGGGGGAGCCGGTAAGAGCCCTACCCCATAGAGCAAGGGGTGTGGAGGAATGTTCGGGGGGGGCTGAGCGGTGTCGCCAGACAGAGTGGACCAGTTTTACACAGTGGGGCTCAGGCCAGTCAATGCCACCTCCATGCCCGACTCACCTCAACCAGACCAGCCATCCCGCCTATGGGTCGGTGTTAACATCTGCCATTGCTGCTCTGATTTCCACTCCCGGCACCCTCCACACCCTAGCGCTGGCTCCAGCCCCAGAGACCATCATGTGCCCCCTCCCCCCAAAAAAACTAGGGGGAGAGGCAGGTCTGGTGTCTATTTTTGTCGGGAGTGGGGGAAAGCCCACACTCAGAATTATAACATAAAGCAGAGGTGCAGCCCAGAACGTTTGAAAACCGCTGCCTGGGCCCAGAGCTGGCTGCTCTCAGGAAGCTTTGAGGAGATTTCATAGAACACTAGAACTGGAAGGGACCTCGAGAGATCATCAAGTCCAGTCCTCTGGCCTCATGGCAGGACTAAGAACTGTCTCGATCGGGGCTACTCAGCTTTGGAAGCCTTGGGGGCCACAATGATACAGCACATGCCAAGGTTGCAACTATGTAAATATATGCAAATAACTTTTCACACTGATGGGCATGAATACAAAGATACTCTAGATCAGTGTTTCTCAACCTTTTTTTTTATAAAGTACCCCCTTTTTCAAACAAAAAATAAGTACCCCCTTTTAAAAAAAAATAGGTACCCCCAGTACCTACAGTTTTCAGACACTGATTTATTTTCTACCATTGCAACACATTTGTTTAAACAACTTAATTGTAGCCATGCGGGCAATGAAATTTTTGGGTGTAAAAAGTACAAAAACAATAAAGAGCTGTAAAACTTAAAACAAAAATTTAGTTTTCTCCAAATTTCAGTTGTATTGATGTACCCCCCAGACTTCTCTCAAGTACCCCTAAGGCTACTCATACCCTGGTTGAGAAACACTGCTCTAGATCATCCCTGACAGGTGTCTTGGCTAACCTGCTCTTAAATATCTCCAGTGATGGGGATTCCACAACCTGCCCCAGCAATTTATTCCAGTGTTAACCACCCTGGCAGTTAGGAACTTTTTCCTGATGTCCAGCCTAAAGCTCCCTTGCTGCAGTTTAAGCCCATTGCTTCTTGTCCTATCATCAGAGGCCAAGGAGAACAATTTCCCCTCTCTTCCCTGTGACAGCCTGAAGTTGTTTCCTGCTATTGACCCTTTAGCTGCCAGCTCCAGCCTGTGTCATTTCCCCCCATAACTCCCTCCTGTCTTGGGGTTTACACCCCAGATCTTGACAGACGTGTCTCTGCGTGCCTCTTCCCCCAGTCCCGATGTCCTGTTAGTCAAACAGACCAGACTTTACCCCAGGAGTCTACCCTCCAGCCCCAATTTGTATCTTGCTCTTCTCTGAATCCCAGCCTATGGGTCATTCTCTCTCTGCATTGAATCTTCTGCTCTTCCCCCTGCCCAGGGAGACCGTGGCCTGAAGGGAACGGAAGGGGAGAAAGGCGACAAGGGGGACCCAGGCTTTCCAGGAGAGAAGGTACGTGGGTGAGCAGGTGGGTATGGGAGCAGGCTGTTGGAAAGCTGTCCCAGGAGTTTGGGAGATGCCTCCACGTGCTAGAGGCTTGGCAGGTGCTGCGATGAGTGAGCACGGGGGAGCACAGCTGGCCAGAAGAGCCAGGAGCTGGACGCTTTGTGCCCTTTGCTTGCTGTGAGCGCAGCCTTTGAGAGAGGAAGGGCTTGAGGCTGGTTTTGGTGGGAGCTGCAGGGCCTGGTTATGGAATGGAGACCAGCAAGGAGGAGGATGAAGGGGGGGCTACTGGAGGCTGCAGGGGAACAGGCTGAGATGGAACTGAACAGGCTTGGCTGCAGCCAGTGGCGTTCTCTGCTGGTGGCTCAGAGGCACCTGGTCCTGCCCAGCCGCAGCCCCCCATCCCACTGGCAGTGGGCGCTGGCGCTCAGCAGAGCGGCCCCTGGACTTCTCCTTTCCTGGGGGTGCATCAGCCTGTTCAGTAGCAGAGCTGGCTAGTGAGTCACTGCTGCAGAGGAAGCAACTCAGGGAGGTTTCATTTCTGCCATTTGGGGTCCTCTTGTTTGAACCTGATGTGATTTCAGAGGCTGGTTCTGTCCCTCCAGGCTGTGCAGTGACATGTGCTTTCACCCGCAGGGAGGGAAGGGCGAGCAAGGAGAGAAGGGCTCCACAGGCTTCCCCGGAGCACGCGGTCCAGGGGGGCAGAAGGTAAGAATAGCCCCAGGTATGTGCACAGCTCTGCCCCTGCCACCCATGCACAGGGGTACGTGTGCCTGCAAGCATCTGTGCACTCAGGCCTGCCAGAACCTCTGCTGTGCTAGCTGCCCACCCGTCACCATGCTGGTACGTACATGCATGCGGCACTTGGGCACCCAGCCCTGACCTGGGCTGTTTGTCTTTCCAGGGTGAGGTTGGCGAATCAGGAGACTCTGGAGCGCCGGTGAGAACCCCTCCCTTGCTGCTGTTGCTCTCCCGTTGCCCAAGAACAAAGCGCGAGAGTCACTCTGTGTTCCCTCTCTCTCCAGGGCCTGCCAGGGAAGGATGGAATCCCAGGACTGAGAGGGGAGAAAGGGGACATGGGGCCACTGGGAGTCCGAGGGCCTAAGGTGGGTTTTCCCTCGTCTGTCTGTCTGTCCTCCTGTCACCCTGGGTATGTCTACACTACCCTCCTAATTCAAAATAGGAGGGTAATGTAGTCATACCGCAATTGCAAATGAAGCCCGGGATTTGAATTTCCCGGGCTTCATTTGCATAAAGCCGGTGCCGCCATTTTTAAATGCCGGCAGTTCGAACCCCGTGCCGCGCGGCTACACGCGGCACGGAGTAGCTAGTTCGGATTAGGCTTCTAATCCGAACTAGCTGTACTCCTCATGGAACGAGGTGTACAGATAGTTCGGATTAGGAAGCCTAATCTGAACTATCTAGTCCGTGCCACGTGTAGCCGCGCGGCACGGGGTTCGCACTAGCCGGCTTTTAAAAATGGCGGCGCCGGCTTTATGCTAATGAAGCCCGGGAAATTCAAATCCCGGGCTTCATTAGCAAGTTCGGTATGCATACATTACCACCCTAGTTCGAACTAGGGGGGTAGTGTAGACATACCCAGAGAGCCTGCCTGCCCAGGCCAGACATAGGCCTAGGGCAGACCAGAGAGAACCGGAGCCTGTCTGCATTCGGGGTCACTCCCAGGGAAGCCCCAGCCACTGATTGCCCCAGGAATGGGCTCAGACGCGGCTGGGCCATTGCAAGGGGGCTGTGTTTCCTCCCCAGAGTGGGTTTGGTGCCGTCAGCTGCAGGACACTGATGGTCTTGATGGCCTGTGTTTCGCCCCTTGCCACCCAGCATAGACCCCACCTCCTGCCCCGGGCTTAGTGCGTCACGGAGCTGTGTGCTGACTCCTCTCTTCACTGCAGGGGGAGCGGGGAACGAAAGGCGCCTGTGGCCAGGACGGAGACAAGGGGGAGAAGGTGAGTGTTCGCGGCTCTGCACGGCACCCCCCCGGCTCCAGCCAGTCAGCAGCAGGGGCAGCACTTGGAGCCTGAGGCGGCAGAGCCCCCAAGCTAACAGACAGCGGGACTGCAGTGCACTGGGATGTGCCGGGGAGCCGCCTTAGAGGGAGGAACCCCGTGCTCCCCACAGAGCTGAAGGGTCCTTAGGGAAATGACTGCTGCTTAGGGGCTGTGAGGGAATAAAGGCTGCCCCGGGGGAGAGGGACTCTTGGAGAGTGGGGCAGTTCAGTTCCCATCTGGTAGAACCCAGTGGCTCTGTGGGTTGAGGCGCTGTGGAACTGAGCTGTTAGACCAGCACTGGCCCTCTGAGCCACCAGTGAGGCCTGGGTAGTGGGCGAGGGAGGGGCCTTTGAGAAGCCCCAAACATCAGCCCTGCCCCAGGGCACTAGAGGGCTCAGGGGTGCTGTGGAGGCTACTAAGGAGTCACCCACCTCTTTGGAGCCCTGGTGGTGTAGGGAGTAGCATACTCCCCTCTGGAGCTGACCCAGCAGGGGCGAGTCCATGGGTGGGTGGGGCTGTGTGGCATCGCCCAGAGCGCTGCTTCGTGGACTGGCTTCCTTTGGGGGGAAGCCTGGGGCTGGCTATAACACCCCCGGTGACGCACTCTGAGCTCAGTACGGAGGGGCCAAAGCAGGGTCCAGACTGGTTCTCTCATTACGCTGCTGTCTCCCACTGACCCACGTCTCCTTCTGCCCACGGTAGGGGGAGCCGGGGATTCCAGGCCGAATGGGACTTCCAGGAAGGAAGGGTGAGCTGGTAAGTGCCCCCAGCTGGCTCCCAGACACTGTGAGGTGAGCACATCTGGACTGGCCAGAGTGAACATCACATTTGTTTTCCTAGGGAGAGCTGGGCATGCCGGGAACCCCAGGAATCCCTGGGAAAGAAGGTCTCATGGGACCCAAGGTAGGGATTTAGGAGCAATAATGGTTGGGGGGGGGGTGCGAGGACTGTGGATGGGGGGGCTACCGAGGGGCTTGCTCATTGCCCTCTTCAGATCCCAGCCTTCCTTGGCTGGAGCTGCCCCGCTGACAGTGGGGGAATAGCTCGCCACCGCATGTGCCCACGGCGTGTGCAGACCATGGGATTTCTCCCAAGCTGCTAACCAGAGGCTCCTCGTTAAGATGACCCTACAGCCCTTTCCAGTGCGCTCCGGCCCAAAGGTGAAAGCAAGCCGGGGCAGCGCACTGGTACGAGAGTGGCTGGCTGGGGACAGGGCTCTGGCTGGGGCCAGCTGCTACACACCGGAGGGCCCGAGGCAGCACCCACAGCCTTTGGGCAGTGCGGTCAGGCTTCAGTCCCAGTGCTACGGCAGCACAGTCCCTGAGCTGTCCCCACACCCCTCTGCCCTGGCTCCTGCACCCCCCAACATCCCCACCCCAAGCCCTGAGTGTGTGCGCGCGCACACACACACACACACACACACATCATCCCCCTGCCCTTAGCTGCCGTGCCTCCCCATACTCCATCCCACACTTACATTTCTTCTAAGTACTATGGTACCGTAACCCTCCCAGGCTCCTGCCCTGAGCGCCACTGCCTTCGGGGGGTGTTACAGTACCTGTAAGAAATGTAAGCTATGGCAGGAGTGCTAGCATGGGGGGCAAGGTAACTTGCAGGCAGAAAGGGTGAGAAGGGGCCCCCACTTGCTCTGGCCCTGGGCCCCACAAAACCAGAATCTGCTGGTGCCCCTACCCAAAATCTCCCTAGAAAAACCACCTTGTGCTTTGCCTTCACAGGGTGACAGGGGATTTAATGGCCAACAGGGAGCCAAAGGAGACCAGGGAGAGAAAGGAGACCGGGTGAGTTGTGCTGCAATTCCTGTTAAGCTCGTGTTAGTGGAATTGGGGCTTGTCACTAAGTGCCTAGGAGTTGGGGGAACTTCCCCACAGGTGCCTTGTGGTGCTGCTGTGGCAAAGCTCAGCATGAGGGCAGAGCTCTGGTGCCCGGACTTGCTTAACTGCTGGATCGTTTTCAGATGCTGACCACCAGTAAACTTGTTGCCTGTTAACCAGAATCGGACACTGATGTGTCCTATAGGGCATAAGTTCTGCCCGGCCAGTGGAGAACCATGATTTTACTAACCACGACTAGGGTCCTGTCGCTGACTTGAAACTCCTCAGCAGAACCAGTGCACTGGGACGGGATCATGGTCTGTTCACAGTTAAAACTCCCAGCTGGCAAGAGCAGTTGCATCCGTGCAGGCCTGATGGAGAGTATCTGCGATTCTCCCACTGACACCTGGCACCACCAGGCATCTCCCTGCAGACTCACAGCTGTCCTGCAGTTTGGGGTGGGGACGGGGCAGCACATCTGTGCTGTATTGCCAACCCCAAGCATTCAAAAATCAGGCGTCAAGCTCTAAAAACCCCACCATTGCCTGAAAAGGTGAGCTTCTTTTTTTTTTTTTTTTTTTTTTTTTAAATGGCCACATATTGAATTCTTTACCTTCTGGTTTTGGGTCCTTAAAGATGCTCCCAGCACTTGTTCTTCAGCTCCTTGCTGCAGCCGTGAGGGGGAGATACTTGCTCTTTTTAAAATGCAAGTTGAACTTCTCACACCGCTGCAGAATCTCAGGAGCTGGAGCACCAAGAAAACCCTCAGATATGGGTAGGGAGTGTCTGGTGATGAAATTGTGAGAACTGGCCACATGTCTCTAACAATAAACGACGCCTACCTCAGATGGTGCAGAACAGGCCAGTGCTGCAGGAGACTGACTCGGCCCTGAGTCAGCCAAGGTGCCAATCTGTCATGCTCCCAGTGCCCTGTGCGGATCGTGCCTTTCCTAACCGTTGTCTCTTTTCTCAGGGTGCTCCAGGCGTTATTGGCTCCGCAGGTGCTCGGGGCAATGATGGAGCACCTGGCCCACCCGGCCCACCAGGTAGTGTTGGCCCTAAGGGCCCTGAGGGGATTCAAGGGCAGAAGGTAAGAACCTTTTCCTCTTGGTGCATGGCCATTTCTGTACACTTCAGCTTCTATCCACCCCTCCTGACCAGGGCAATGCTGCCCCCGAATGGCCAGCAGGTGGCGAGCTCCTATCCCCTGCTGCCTCTGGAATTCCACAAGGAAACCAAAACTGAACCCAAATCCCAGTGCACTCCCAGTCCTGGCAGCAAAAGGGCCAGTGTCTTGGGGGGGGGGGGGGGGGGGGAACAGCCCCTTTTCTGAGCAGCAAGGACAAGAGTGAGCTCACAGGAGTTCCTTGGCAAGTGCAGGCTGGAGGAAGCAGTTCCCCCTGACCCTCATCTATTTCAATTCTGCCTGAGCATATCCCCATCCCAGAGCAGTGAGGAGGGGGGCCCTGGACCTGTCTGCAGTTAGCAGGCAACAAGGAGAGAATAGTTAGACTGTTCAAGCAGGATCGGCTCCATCCATCTTCTGAATCTATGAATGGTGCTGCGCGAGTGATGTGCAGAGGCTATGGGAGTGACAGGCAGTGTTGCTCACTGGCTGGAGCGGGAGTCAGACTCCTGAGGTCTATTCCCAGCTCTGTCACTGGCTCACACTTTAACTCGGGTCAGTTTCTTAACCTCTGTCTATCTCTCTGGGATGAAATGTGGGGGTCATGAATGAAAGCTTGCAGTGTGAGACTGACCCTGAGGTGCCTTGCAGGGATGAAGTGTGTTCGTTCTGGCTGTTTTGTGGAGCACGGCTTTCCATGACCTACCATTCACCCACAAGATCAGCTTCAGGGCTGCATGAACCCAGCCCGAGGACACCGTGCATGGTGTCTCTGTCCAGAGTTGCATCTTTGGTCAGGTCGGGTTGCTCTTGTATGGGATAGTTCTCACCGACGAGGGCACAGAGACCTGCTTCTGAGGACTTGTCATGAGGGATAGGGAGACGAAACCAAAATGGTCTTTTTTTTTTGTAGTCGACTAAGAAATCTGACTCGAAATAAGTGAAACTGTCACATGTACCAGCTCGTTTAGCGCCATGTCTTGGGAACAGCTGCACTCCCTACAAGAGGGAGCCTCTGGGATGTGGGGATGGGTGAGGGCAGATCTGATTCTGGAATATTAGAGCTCCCCTTGCTGGCCAGTGTCTCAGTGTGTATGTTTCTGCTGCAGGGTGAAAGAGGTCCCTCAGGAGAGTCAACTGTAGGGGCCCGAGGCGTCCCTGGGATGCCAGGAGAGAGAGGAGATCAGGTTTGTAGGCTTGTTCCTCCCCCGCTGGATGTGCATTGCCTGGTGGAATGCTTGGCTCTGCCTGGGGGTATTCGCTCTGCCTTGAACCCCACCCATCAGGCAAAGAGGAGAGCTCCCCCGGGGGCTGGCAGAGTGGGGAGTAGTGCGCCGGTAGCACACCGCTTGATTTCCTATTTGGCTTGTTTTCAGGGGAGTCCGGGACTCGAAGGCCCGAGAGGAGAGAAGGGGGAGCCTAGCCTGACGGTGAGATGAGAGCTCCCTAAGCCCTGACCCATCAGTGCTCCCGTATAATAAGCCAGAGCAGCGGGTTACTTCCCTAGACACGGGGCTGGCCCTCGAATCCTGGTTTCCTGCATGGCAGGCCCGAGGCCTTTTTCCCTCCAGGTCTGGCTTGGATTGTTGGGAGGGAGGGGGACTCTCCAGAGCAACTGAGGAAGCCCAGGGTGGACAGACATAGAAGATGTCTATATCTTCTCCCTTCATTCCCTTGGTTTTCTTTGCAGGAACAAGAGATCCGCTCGTTTGTCAGGCAGGAAATGAGTCAGCACTGCGGTAAGCAAGGCCTCACCTTCCACATGGGGCTGACTGACTTCTCTTGTCACTACCAGTGCTCCTTGAGCAGAAACGAGGCAACAGAATCACCCCCTTGGCTGTCAACTCTTCAGCCCTTTGCCCCTTCCCCTCCCCTTCTTTTGGTGACGTTGCATGTGCCCTGACTCCCCCATCTGGAGGTGTATGTGCCAGCCCCATGCGAGTATTAGGGACCTCTCAGTTTAATCTGGCTCCCTGCTGTACCTGGTGGCAGAGCAGGTCTGTGCCAAGTGCCAGGATGCTGGAGAGGGCTTTCCCCATGGATTAACCTCCTCTTTTCTTTCTCTCCACACAGCTTGCGGAGGGCAGTTCTCTTCCGAACCACGTGAGCACTGATTTTTTTTGGCCCTTGTAATTCCCTTGCGCAACCTTGTAATCCCAGTTCTCAGTGCTGAGCATTGCTGAGTGAGTCTGTTCTCTCAGATAGTATCAGGCATGGCCCCGGCTGCTGGAAAGTCACACGCAGCTAGCTCGGCCTGTAGCACTGGCCAGCTTGGCAGATTGCACTTCCCCCTCCAAAACAGAAGAGGCAGCTCTGTGGAGACTGGACCAGAGTGGCTGTGCAGGAATTAATCTCACTCTGGATTGGTTCGTCAACATTCTTGTGCCATCTGATTTTTCTTCTTCTACTGAAGGGCTACTTACCCTTGGAAGCCCCAGGGGCCACAATGATACTCACAGCACATGCTAAGAGCTGCAACTTAAGTGTGGTTGCATATACATACAAATATATATGCAAGTAGCGTCCTTCACACTGACGGGCATGAATACAAAGATTAAGGAAAGACTACACAACACACAGGCGACATTTAAGTCAGTTCTGCTGATATTAATAAAATGCAATGTTTACCTAATTTCCACCCATATGACAGCACTTTAATGAGCAATGACACTCCAGGAATTTAACTACCAAAATGCATATCAACAGAAGATCATTATATTGATTACATTTTTGTTTTGGCCCCCACCTATGGGTCACGTGTTGAGCCCCACGTAAACCCAAACCGTACTGCACCACGGGCCACATGCAGCCGATGGGCCACATGTTGAGTAGCCCTGCTCTAGTATATTTGCTACAGTGATGACTCCAGTTCTGGTTTGCGCAGGCATTATTCTTTCACAGACTAGTTACCGTATATTTGGTGCTTCAGTATCGGGCTTCTCTAGGTATGACTACCCACACTACCCTGCAGTCTATTCAAAGTGAATCAGGGAGCTGTCGCTGAGGGTGAGCGGCTAGACCAGGAGTAGGAGCCAATGGGAGCTAGAGTAGCAAGGGCTAGGGTTGCCAGATGGTTTCCCAAAAAATACCGAACACACGTGCTAAAATTTGTCGAACAAAACAAACAAACAAAAAACCCATCACAACTATGCTTAACACTGAATGGGGAATTTATTATAAACCAGGGATTCCCAAACTTTTTGACACAGGGACCAGTAAATCCATTCATGAACTTTTGGAGGACTGGTAACATTCATTTGCATATTCATTAATCAAATGATGAAGATTCAAAATAAGTTGTTTCTGGTCCTCCCAAAGCCCCCAGTGCCAGCTTTAGCAAAGCTTTTGATATGGTCACCCACAATATTCTTGCCAGCAAGTTAAGGTATATGGATTGGATAAATGGAGGGTAAGACAGACAGAAAGCTGGTTAGACCAGGGTTTCCCAAACTTTTTACTTTAGTTGGAACCCTTTTTTTTCCGTACTGTTTTTTGTAACCCAAAAATATAAACACATAAAAAACAAACTGAGAAAATACCAGACATATAACATGTCTGGTATTTCCTCGTTAGGTACGTTGTATTATTACTAGATGTATCCGTTTGTAGTTTCAAACTGCCTGGCTGGTAGACACACTCATGCAGCCTGAGCACATTTATCAGCCAGACAGTTTGCAACTACTCGAGGGGGTGTGTGCAGAGGTGCTGGGGGCACAATAGAATCCACGGGCCAGACTCACTCGTGTTTTGCGGGGGGGGGGGCGGGGAAGAGGGGCAGCGCCCCGTGATCCGCATATGGCCAGTCAGTCCCGCTCCCCGCCGGCCAATTCGCTCCCTGCGCTGCGCCTCCGGCCAGCCCCACTTCTCCCAATCCCCTCCCGGACAGCCAGTTCTCCCCCGCTTCTCCTCCCAATCTCCCTTGGCCAGTCCCGCTGCCCGCATCCAGGCCTGCTTCCGGCGGCCGCTTCTCTTCCCACCCCCCCCCATCTTCCCCAGCCATCTCCCTACCCCGGACCTCGCGCCCCCCCCGGCAGCCCTGCTTCTGCTAGTCCCCCAATCTCTCATGACAGTCCTGATGCCCCAAGCAAGCCTTGCTTCCAGCGGCCGCTTCTCCCCTACTCCTCCTCCCAATCTCCCCCGACCAGCCCCCTGCCCAGCTCTGCGTCCGCTGGCTGCCCCTCCTCCAATCTCCCTGGCTCGCCCCGTTTCCCCCGTCCGGTGCTGCTTCTGATGGCCGGCTCTCCCGTCCTCCTCCCCACACCTCCCCTAGCTACGCATCTGCCGGGAGCCGGAAGATTCCGCTGCAGATTCCGCCTAGGTCGGCCAAGGGCTTGGGGGACCCGGTGCCACACAGGCACTCCGGGAGCCCGGAGCACCCCGGCAACCACGCTGAGGGCCAGTACTTTTTTCCTGCAGTCCGATACTGGGCCACGGCCCATAGTCTGGGAAACGCTGTTATAAACAATCAACAATCTACATCATATATTTTGACAACAGGAACCTCCCAGCACACAGCCAGCTGAAGGCTCCCTATTGACAGGCTGAACTAGCCTCTCAGAGCCTTTATTCAGCCGTGGAGGGGAATAAAGGGGGATTCAAGCCTGGCCCATATTCTGGCCATGACAAGAAGTGGATTATGTGCCTGAAAATCTGTGAACAGAAAGTGGAAGGAGCCCGTACTCTGCCCCCACTCCCGGGCCAGAATGTCTGGCTGGGCTCTGAGCACAGGGCAGACTGTGTGATGAAAAGGGGTGAAGTAATTTACACTTCCCAATGAGGTCAGGGCAGCAGGGGAGGAAATGAATTACTTGCTCCCACTGGGAACCCTCAGCTGGTTGTGTGCGGAAGCCTGGTGGGTGCGGGGAGAGTGGCTGGGGAGGCGGGGCTGCAATCGGAGCTGGGAGCATATCAGTGCCGAACGCAGCCCCGCCTCCCCTGCTCTCCCGTCCCCCCCCCCAGGCTTCCGCACGCAACCAGCTGAGGGCTCCCAGCGCCGATCGCAGCCCCGCCTCCCCAGCCACTCCTCCCACCCTCGCCAGGCTTCCATCAGGCACCCAGCCAGAAAAGCAGAAAATACCGGACACTGCACATGTCCGATATTTTCTGAATTTTGATACTGGACAGAGGGCACAAAAACCGGACTGTCTGGTTGAATACCGGACACCTGGCAACCCTAGCAAGGGAAGAAGGGGTGACGAGTGACATGGAGCAGTTGGCAACATTCCGCAGCATGCTCTCAAGTCTGACAACGTGCGGGGAGTGAATCTGAGGGGGTAGCACTGTGGAGTGAATCCCTGTAGGCCAGGAGCACTCGGATGCCAAGCCTAGAACTGCCAATAGTGCAATCTCAAAGCAGAGATCCAGAGGGCAGGCTGGAATCCAGAGATCCAGAGGGCACAGCCAGGCATCTGAGACCAAAAGGGGAGTGCTGAACTGGGAGCCCCTAGCCTGAGACGGGGCATCTGACATGATAGGCCAAGATTAGCAAACAGACAGTCATAGCAGCCATTCTGTTTCTGGACTCAGCATCCAATGCGTCTCTCCCCGGTTCACTCTGAACAGACTGCCACGTGGGTAGTCGTGCCTGGAGAAGCCAATTCTGAGTACAAGGTAACTAGTCTGTGAAAGAATAATGCCTGCGCAAACCCAGAAGTGAGGCATCACTGTAGCAAATACACTAGAGGAAGGAAAATCAGATGGTACAAGAACATTGACAAACTTAGCCCTTGCATAGGAATGAATCTCACCCTGGATATGTTTGGTATGGCTAAGGGGAGAAAGAGAGAGGAGTGGGGAAGGGAAGAGAGGCCTGGTGAGGAAAGCAGAGGGAAAGAAGGAAGGAGGATTTCATAGCAGGTTCCCAGAAATAGTAAAAAAAAAACAGCTGACAGTTATAGGGAAGAGGAGACGAGTGGAGCAGCCAGCTGTGTAAGGCTGGCAAGGGAGAACTGTGAAGCAGAGGAAAGTAATACTGGGCAAACGTGAAGTGAATTATATGCCTAATTGCTCGCAAAGGATGAGGGGGACACATGCAAGGAACAGACATAAATCTCCCAGGAGAAGAGGAAGAAATACCAGAGGAAAATCAGGACCATGACTAACAGGTGAATTGAGAGAGAAGAGCATCTTTCTAAGCCACCCATGCCAAACCCTCCCAGAGCAGAGCCAGACAAGCTCTGTCCTTGAATGGCGAGAGAGAGTGAGCTGATCTTCCAGTAGAAAATTCCATAGGGTTTCCAGCCAGACCCAGCACCATGCTGGGAAAAGGATCAATTTAATATCAGAGGCACCATTCGTACAGGCCACGGTGTCCAGACACTTCCCAACATTCCTGTAGAACCTTCCTATGTGTGTGTAGACGCTGTGACTACATGCCTCATCCAGACCGATGAGTGAGCCTGCTGCATCTCTGGGCGAAGACCTGTACTGTGTTCATCTGTGTTCTGTCTTGTCCAACGTTGGTGTTTAACTAGCAGCTGCCTTGTTGTTTTTTGTATATTGTTCAAACTCCCCCTCCCCCCCAGGCTGTATTCAAGTGTATGTCTGTACACCCCAGGAAGCCCACTTCTACTGTGGAGATGGGGAGGATCAGGATGAAGGGAATCTGAAGAGAATATATCTCCCTTTTGTGCATGCACCCTGCCTGCAGGTCTCCTTCTGCTGGTACTTCCACCATCTATTTTGCCATCACCTTGTAGTGAGGTAGAGAGGGTGACTTTTTCCATGTAGCCCGTGTTCCAAGAGGTCCTATCTCATCAGAGGCAGGAGGAGACATTTACATGGATTGTGCCACAGAGCAGAGCAGATGCAGACAAAGTGCTGTTCAATATCCAATGACGGGCCTCGAGGTACTCCAGGCCTGCTCATCTGTGGTGTTTCTCCCCTTACTGGCTGTTTCCTCCCTTCAGTGTCCAGTGCAGGGCTAGTTTTGCACCATGTCTAGCAGCTGTCAGCAGCCTTAGAAGTGGATAGTGCTGATTCTGCTCTGGAGCATTGGCCTGTGGCTTATCAGAGGGAAGGGGAGCCATGTCGGTCAGTCTCATCTCCTGCTTGATGTCTATGCTGTGACCTTGCCTCTTTTAGGTCTTCTCCCCAACTATCCATCCACCCAACCATTGCCGTCTGCTAATGCTCAACTAGTCCCTGTGCTAAAGTTGTCACATGCTGAAGAAGAGGATGGTGAGTCTTATCTCTGTGTTCCTGGTCATAATGTTTGTTCTCCAGCACTGTCTGCATGCATCCTTCGGGGAAGTTCTGCTGTCAGAGTGGCCTTCATTTGCAAGTACCCGCCTTCTGTCACAGTGACTCAGAGCGCCAAAGGAAGCTGCAGGCCATTTAAAAGTAGACTTCTAGCTCGGTATTGCTACCTTAATGCTAAGATGCACCTAGGTGTAGGCCATTGTGTTATGACTTAACGAAAGGCATCTGCATTCTCACAATGGCACAGAACACATAGGGATGTCTTTGCTATGTCGTCAAACCCTAACCACATCCTTTGGGTCAATTGATTAATGGGACAGGTGAGTGAGAGTGATGTGCAGAGTGAAAGATATGATGTATACCTAACAGGGTGCACGTGGTGCTCAGGATGCATGGGTAGGGTCGTGGAAAAAGAAACAGTGAGTGAATAAGTGTATGGCTTGGATAGATACTGTGGGATGAACACACGGTTTATGGAAGAGTACATGAAAGCAATAGATGTGTGAATGCCCAGGATGATGTGTGCATGGATGAGTGACTCTGTATGGAGAGTAGCTGAATGGATGGGTTCCTAGGTAGAGGGGTTGAAAGATATGGGAAGGGGGCATTTGTGTCTAAAGAATGTGCAGGAAAATGTGTAGCATGATTGGAAGGATTGATTGGCTGGCTGCTACAGTACAGCTGCTTTAAAATGATCTGTAAAGCAGCATAGGTTGGTGGCAGGTAAATATCTAAACCTGAATTGATGTCTCACTACAGTAGGGCACAGAGAGATTTGCAGAGATACGTCTCCAAAGAGTGTGTTCATTCCCCATTTATTTGTTAGCTTTTTCAGTGACAGCCTCTTTGCTTCTTCTGTGCCCTTCCCCTCCATACCCCTTGTTGGCTCTCGGACATTGTGTCTCTGTTTTCTGGCCAGTGTCCACAATGAGCACAACATTTTCTAGTGTAGCGGCTGCCATGCAGGCCCCTGTACTGTGGCACTGCACCTTTAGGCAAGTGACCCTGTGGTACGCTATTCACTGGGCAGTGCAGCCAGCACGTCTGCCCCAACTTCCTTTGTGTGAACAAGCCAATGCACTAGCTGGGCAACTCAGAGTCATGTTGACCAGAGTGGTGCCATTTTCATCAGTCACTCCCAGAATCAAAGCTGAAGCTCAATTGTCGTCATGCTAGGAATGATGAGGGACAAATTCCCTCATGGCTTGGCTAACAAGCCCGGTGACTCCATTTACTTCTCTCAATCACAGTGTTTCTTAAACTTTTTAAGACCGAGGAACACCAAACAATTTTTTTTATGAGGAACACCAAGGATTTTTTGTTGAGAGGGGAAAAAAAAAGGTCAGGAGGAAAACGGGCCAGGGGGGAAGCTATTGAGGGGAAAAAAAGGGTCAGGGGAAAGAGGTAGATTTTTTTTTTTGGCTCAATAAAAGGTAGCCTGCCCCTTTAAGGGTGGCCATTTTGAATTCTGTTGTTCTCCGTGGCACACCTCCGACTGCCTCGCTGCACACCAGTGTGCCGCGGAACACAATTTAAGAAACTGCTCTATCACCTTCCTGTGGCCCTTCTCATGCAGCTGGGGTTATTTTCCAGGCCGTGAGGTGCATGTTGTGCACACAAATGACCCTGAGTATGAGCACGTCTACGCCATGGAGGACTACGAAGAGAGCCTGGAAGCTGATGGGACAGAGAGCACTATGCTGAGAGATGGTGAGAAAGGAGAGCTACCAGCACTCTTGGTGGGGGGGTGGGGGGAAGCAGGGGAGGACAGGGAGCAGAGAAAAAGATGCATGTTTGGTTTTATGTGGTTCTCTGTCTTGCTAGCGTAGTCCTTAGGAGTCGGTAAAGTCAGTGTGCATGACTGCTTCTTGCAGTGAGGCTGGCTGGCACGCAAGGTGGGAACTGGATACGGAGCCTTTCACCTTTCAATCTCTGGGCCCATGGAAGTTGTTACCATCTGAAAGCTGTTTGGCAGCCTGTGAAACGAGTGCTTGGGCCTCCGTCTAGTTCTTAGTGGACAAGCACCCACAAAACAAAACCACAGCGCAGCATCTCTCTTGTGACAAGGGCTCCTTTATGGAGACTGAACTCCTCGCGCACAATGAAAGTGGCCTCTCCAGGGGAGGAATCCTATTAAATATGCCTGGTGGTAGTACACTTGAACCTTTTAAATCTGGCAACCCTGGGAAACAGGGTTTGCTGGATTAAAGATTTTGCTAGGCCAGTGAGGCAATGAGGTGGATTGGGCGGGGGAGCGTTACCAGGCACTCTGCATCCACTGGGGCTCCTGAGCACCGTCCCACACCGCCACTATGGGAGAGGTAGGGAAAAGCTTTCAGCAGAATGCATCACTGCATTGACATTCCCCCAGCTGCCGGGGGCAGGGGGAGCAGCAGTGCACAGAGCCGCTTCCTCCTCCCCCTGCCAGGGTCTGTTCCACAGGTGTTCCCGAATTAGAGACACCCAGAGCATGGAAGTTATAGTGTATTTTATACGAAACCTCAGCTTATGTGTCCTTCATTTAAAATTAAAAAATTATGCACATTGTAATTCCTAAATTAGTTTTTATAATACAGCAACAAGGCCGACGCCTTCATACCAGTGGGGCAGAGAAACAGCCCTGGTAACTTGAAAGAGGTAGAGAAGCCTTTATACCCTGCTTCGGGATACCTTAGAAATATGATTCAAGAGCTAGTTGTCTGGATTCTTGTAGATGAGCCCAGGACCTAGCCATAATGTTGGCATGGACAGTAGAGGTGGGAAACATGATGAATCTGAAATTGCCATTGATGGAGATCTCACTGAATGGTGTTGGATAATCAGGAGAGAAAAATCCTTCTCTCCAAGGTCTGAAGCTGCTGATTTTCCATAAAGCTAGTTGAGTGTGGAAATTTGGAACCAGTGGTCCCTGGAAGTATCTCACAAGGGTGCCAGGACATTGCTGGCCTTCCCTGTCTCACAAAAAGTAAATTCCTATAGGAAGCGCCAGAAAAAAGGAGGGAGCTAGCCTGGCAATGACATACCGTTCTGAAGGATTTCCAAGTAACTCAGAGGCTTTTGTGTTCCCATTTGTCCCCATTTTTGTGACTTTTGATTTTGCGTGGAAAGGCAATGACCTGTGCATGGTGTGGCCAGGGAGAGAGCTTTGTTATAGTTCTGGGGGTGGGGGAGAGGCCAGCATCTTCTGCCTTTCAATCCTGATGCCTGTGGGCAAGCCAGCTCTGACTATGACCCACTCATCCGCCTGTCATGCACTGCCTCTGTGAAGTGAACCCAGAGATTTTCCTGAGCCCACACTCCATTCGTTAGCCTTTCCACTTCTCCATTTTCAGCCCATTATTCCTTTAAGGCCATTATATATTAGCTTATTACCTTAAATACAGTTGCCCAGACACTTCAGTTTAAACACAGTGAATTAGATAAAACAGTAAATCAAGATCATTAATTACAAAGGGAGAGAATTTAAGTGAGTACAAGTAATGAGTCGTAAAAGTCAGAAATGGTTAGTAGAAAAATAAAGATAAATGCCTATTAGTGCCTAACTGAGCAAACAATATTAGATCCAAGCAAAATTTCTCACTGCATGCTTCCTGCAGTGTTAACATGCCCCACTCCCGCCGTCCAACTGCTGTTTTCCTTTGTTGTCATAAGTACACTGCTGGGGGGCTTGTCTTGGGATGTTCGTTCCTTTCTTGAAAAACATTTTCCAGCTGAGAAGTGGGAGGCAGAGTCTGTGTGGAAGGATGATCCCTGCAGGATTTGTGTGAACTTCCTTTGTATTGCCTTCCTGTTTGATTACTCTGTTTGCCTTAATTTGCATGTAAGCAGTAAATATACACTTCTTTGTTCTAGACAGGCCTGGTCAACCAGTTTGGTGTTACGTGAGTCTTGAACATGCACTCTTAACATCATATAGGGGAATCTAATGGTGATGGATTCCCCCCAGGGTGCACCATGGAACGGGGGTACCACTGAGCCCTCTGACTGACTAGCCTGGGCTCCTTCTAATATTGCGATGCTGTGATTAAACACTAGACCTCTCCCACAAGCATTTACATGGGTAGAGACACACTCAGATGCAGTTACATGCAGGTTTTCACCTGCCACTGCATGAACCAACACTAGAAAGTCTACAGCCAAGATTACCCCCAGCTTTCCAGCCTAAACCCCAGAACTGTCCCATACTGCCCTGCTCAAAACCCCGACCAGCATGAATTTATTACTCAGTTTGTCTCATTGTGGAGAGGAATATGCACACAGTGGTAACTAAACTGTGATTTTTTTTCCCCAGACCCTTCACTTGAAGACAAACTGATTTAGATTAAAATATAAAACTAGTTAATTAAGTCCCAAAAGATAGATTTTAAGGGATTTATAAGTGGTAGCAAACCAATCAAAGCAGATTACCTAGCAAATAAACAAAAACAAAGATTAACATACTAGAATGATAGGATTTGAATTAACAATCTCTCACCCTGAGTGGCGATGCAAGCTGACTTGTAGATTCTCAAGACACAAGCTGCATTGCTTTGCAGCTTGGGATCCCCACCTCTGTTCCCAGTCATTTTCTTTCAGAGCTTCTCTCAGGTGTTGAGTTGTGGGAGAGTGAAGAACAACAGATGAGGTCACTCCCTGCCTTAGATAGCTTTAGCAAATGATGGGGACCCTTTGTCCCAAAACAGTTCCCATCCCAGTATGTGGAAAAATACAGGCACAGAAAACGGAGTCCAGAGACAAGTCGTGTGGTCACATGCCCTTGCAGAGTCATAGCAGCCATTACTTACAGGCTGGACAAAAATGTCGACAGGAAGGCTAAGCTATTCCACAGCCCATTGTCTTTGCTGATGAGCCATTTACACTAGCTTCATTGTTGTACCTGAAAGGTTGGCAGTGAGTGTTTTTTCCAGGGAAAGTTCATTTGAAATACAAATTCATAATCAATATTCATAACTTCAGATACAAAAATAATACAGAGAGGATTATCCTATCCAGCAAATTGTAACTTACACCTTCATAAACCAGAACTCTCTGGTCTGGCAACATGTGTGGTCTGACAGGATCAGAGAGCAAATTATAACCATTGCACTTTACATGACCCATCTTGTACAAAATTCACCATTATTATGCCATAGTCTTATCATAATATTACTACAGGTTTGGACCTCCCTGGTCTGGCACCCACAGGACCTGACTGGTCCCAGATCAGGGATTTGCTGGACAAGGAGAGGTCATTTCTGGCCCCCTTGCTGCCAGCCCCACCCTCTGCCCTACCGACCCACTGGGCTTCCTGGCTCCCCTAGGTAGCCCAGCTGAGTTGTGCACTGGGCTTCCCACCCCGCCCCTCTTCCCCACACAGCCCAGCTGAGCTATGTGCCAGCTCCTGCAGCCCAGAGCCATGCACCCCTCCCCGAATCACACTGGCCTCCTGACCCCCCTAAACCTCTGCAGCGCACCGGGACACACTGATCCTGCCAGACCACGGATGTTGCCAGACCAGAGAGTTCTGTTTTATGGAGGTGTAACCTATATAATAAATGGGGGATGTAGTATCAGACATATATCTTCATACAGTGTTGTCACACATTTTATCTGGAAATGTTTTATCAAAAGCTAGACTAGAAGTGGATTTCAGACAAGATTTTTTTTTTACTTATTAAAACCCTCTTGCCATGCCTTTGTCCATATAACTTTGTTAGGTTTTGTCTTTTTACATAGGCCTGTGATTGCAGATACAATGTCACTTCCTCCCCTCCCCTAAACCTCTAATAATTTACCAGACCTATGAAAGATTGGACTTGTTTTTTGGTTTGGGATACAGACCAAGTTACTGTTGTTTCAACTTTCAAGGGTTCAGGGGATATTTGACCTCTCCCTACCCAGTGTCCCGAGTAAGGAACACTGGCTACTCCAGTTTGACACTTCAAGACTTTTATGTATAGGCCTCTTCCTTTTGGGTATGTCTACACTACAAAGTTAATTCGAACTAATGGACGTTAGTTCGAATTAACTTTCATAGGTGCTACACTAGCGATCCGCTAGTTCGAACTTAATTCGAACTAGCGGAGCACTTAGTTCGAACTAGGTAAACCTCATTCTACGAGGACTAAGCCTAGTTCGAACTTACTAGTTCGAATTAAGGGGTGTGTAGCCCCTTAATTCGAACTAGTGGGAGGCTAGCCCTCCCCAGCTTTCCCTGGTGGCCACTCTGGCCAACACCAGGGAAACTCTATTGCCCCCCTCCCGGCCCCGGACCTCTCAAAGGGGCACAGGCTGGCTATGGTGCACGTGCCAGGTGCAAGCCTGCCAGCACCCAGCCAGCAGACCCTGCACCTGGCACGGCTCGAGCCAGCCACCCGATGCCCCCCAGCCCTCCCCCTCTTCCCGGGACCAGGCTGGCGGCTCCTGGGAGATTGCCCGGGACCGCAAGAGGCGGGCACCCGCCTGGTCTAGTGCAGACATCGTGGACCTCGTCCACGACCGCCGCACTAGGCACAGGAAAGTGGCCGTCTAGGGCAGGAGAGCTGCCAGCCTGGCCACCCAGGAGCAGGTGTGCATGAAAATCAAGGTGGTCCACTGAGACCCCCGACCCTGAGCCCTGAGCTTACAATGGCCGTATTGGGTCAGACCAAAAGTCCATCTAGCCCAGTAGCCTGTCTGCCGACAGAGGCCAACCCTAGGGACCCTCGAGGGGATGGACCGAAGACAGTGACCAAGCCATTTGTCTCATGCCATCCCTCTCCAGCCTTCCACAAACTTTGGGCAGGGACACCACTCCTACCCCCTGGCTAATACCACTCCATGGACCCAACCTCCATGACTTGATCTCACTTCTCTTTAAACTCTGTTCTAGTTCTAGCCTTCACAGCCTCCTGCAGCAAGGAGTTCCACAGGTTGACTCTTTGCTTTGTGAAGAACAACTTTCTGTTACTATTTTGAAGCCTGCTACCCATTCCTTTCCTTTGGTGTCCTCTAGTCCTTCTATTATGGGAACTAATGAAGAACTTTTCTTTATGCACCCTCTCCACCCCACTCATGCTTTTATAGACCTCTATCCTATCCCCCCTCCATCTCCTCTTTTCTAAGCTGAAAAGTCCCAGTCTCTTTAGCCTCTCTTCATATGGGACCTGTTCCAAACCCCTGATCATTTTAGTTGCCCTCCCCTCTCCCAGCCTCTCTCTTCCCCTCTCCCACCTCCTTTTCCCAGTCTCCCCGAGTTTTGTTCAATAAAGAGAGATTCTATTTTTGACCACACGTTTTCTTTATTTTGTACATCAGGAAGGGGGGCTAGGGAAGGGTAAGTGGAAGGAGGTGAGGGAGGAATGGGACACGAGCCCCCGATGGGGAGGACTGGGCTGGCTCTGCGGGCTTCTCGGGGTGGAAGCTCTCCTGCAGCCCCCCAATTGCCCCTTCTCCCCAGATGGCAGCCTGTGGCAAGTGCAGCCGGTCTGATGGCCGAGTGCTGTGATGTGCCCAGTGTGGGCACTTAGGGCACTCCAAGCCAGGACTGCTTTGCAAGCGGGGCACCCCTGAGAACTGTCTGTCCGGGGTGGGGGTCGGGTCCCTTTAAGCACAGCCCTCGGCTAGCCTGAGGCAGCAGCTCCACGCTCTAAGTCCTCATCTGATGCCCTGCCGGCACTGCTTCCGGCCATCCTTAACCCCGGTTCAGGGTCCACTTAATGTGGACATGCTAGTTCGAATTAGCAAAACGCTAATTCGAACTAGTTTTTTAGTCTGGATGCGTTAGTTCGAATTAGCGCTGTAGTGTAGACATACCCTTTGAGATTTGACTGCACCATTTGTAAATGGGATTTTTTTGTGATCAGAACAAGAGTTGCCAAACACTGCAATGTCATTGACATAGGCTTTTATCTTGCAAACCTCTGTGAACCATCTAACACTTGTGTGACCGGTCTCTGAAAGGTGGCCCCTGCTTTAGTTAACCCAAATGGTAACATTGAGAACTCAGAGACCCATGTAATTGATGAAAGCAGAGTTCTTTTGTGCAGCCTTGTCTACAGGAGCCTGCTAATACCTCTACTAAATCAAAAAGGCTGAGATATTTAGCTTTGCCTAAGATATCTAGCATATCATCTATTCTAGGCATAGGATAAGCATCTGGGTTCTGGGACCACACTGAATTATCTATAATCAGCACAAAACTTTAGAGTGATCGCTTTCTTAGGGACCAAGGCCACAGGTGATGTCCAAAAGCTGTCAGGCTCTTTAATTACCTCCAGGTATAACATACTTTGGATTTCCGAACAAATTTGTTCCTGCACCTTGCCAGTGACCCTGTGGGGTTTGCTGGGATGTGGCTGTGAGGTCTGCTGGGACGTTGCTGTGGTCTTTCTATAATGATTTTATGAATCAGCCAAGTGTGTCTTCCCTGGCTTGATAGAAAACATTTGGTTTTGCAACACACACAACACTTCTTCCCTTTCATCTGGTCCAAATACACTGCAGATAGCAATGCTATCCAGAGCTGAATCAGTTTGGCATTCGATCATTAAGTCAATGAGGTGAATTAAGTCAATCAGTTTCCCCTTCCACAGAGGTATGACCAATGCAAAATGTTTGTAAGTGTCTTCCATTCACATATAAACTGCCAACCCCATTTGGCTCTTCCCACCTCTCTTTAGCTGTACCTTCCTGTGGGCTCACCTTGAGTTCTGAAGGGCCAGAGGCATTCTAATGTCTTCTGCCGATGTTTTCCTAGGTAGGATGTCAGAGCAGATTTCTAATCATGGATCTCTTTTCTCTCTCAGCCCCAGGGGTCCTAACCAGCTAATCTTTTCATATTTTTCCCCCTCCTAGCTGACCCTTGCAGTTCGCCCCTGGATGAGGGAGACTGCAACAGATTCACACTCAGGTGGTATTATAACCAAAAAGTAGCAGAGTGCCGGCCTTTCATCTACAGCGGCTGCGGGGGGAACCTCAACCGTTTCTACACCAAGGAGGACTGTGATCTTCAATGCAGGCACCAGGCAGATGCAGGTAGGGGTCCAGCAGTGCCACTTTGGGTGTTCCGACCAGGAGTGGCCCGAGGCCGGCTGCGGCAGCTGGTGCTCCAGGCGGAAGGCGCGATCGGCGCCTCCGCCTACACGACCGTCAATGGCCGTGACGTAATCATCGGGCACCTGGGTGCCCCATGATGTCATCATCGGCCGCCCCGGGCCAGCAGCGCCCTAGGCGACCGCCAAGTCTGCGTATGCTCACAGGCCGCCCCTGGTTCTGACTCTGTTGTCAAGAGATCAAGGACAGTAAGTGTCCCTTTGTGCTGATTCAGCCCAGAATGTCAGTGAAAACGGGCAGGCTGTAACACCAGTGTGTTTAGATGCTGCGGTATAGGGGTCTTGACTCCCAGTTTTCTTTCCACAAGCTAAATATGCTAAATAAGCTAAATATGAGTCAACAGTGTGATGCTGTTTCAAAAAAACAAACATGATTTTGGGATGCATTAACAGGTGTGTTGTGAGCAAGACACGAGAAGTCATTCTTTTGCTCTACTCTGCACTGGTTAGGCCTCAATTGGAGTATTGTGTCCAGTTCTGGGCACCGCATTTCAAGAAAGATGTGGAGAAATTGGAGAGGGTCCAGAGAAGAGCAACAAGAATGATTAAAAGTCTAGAGAACATGACCTATGAAGGAAGGCTGAAAGAATTGGGTTTGTTTAGTTTGGAAAAGAGAAGATTGAGAGGGGACATGATAGTGGTTTTCAGGTATCTAAAAGGGTGTCATAAGGAGGAGGGAGAAAACTTGTTCATCTTGGCCTCTGAGGATAGAACAAGAAGCAATGGGCTTAAACTGCAGCAGGGGAGGTTTAGGTTGGACATTAGGGAAAAGTTCCTAACTGTCAGGGTAGTCAAACGCTGGAATAAATTGCCCAGGGGGTTGTGGAATCTCCATCTCTGGAGATATTTAAGAATAGATTAGATAAATGTCTATCAGGGATGGTCTAGACAGTACTTGGTCCTGCCATGAGGGCAGGGGACTGGACTCGATGACCTCTCGAGGTCCCTTCCAGTCCTGGTAATCTATGATTCTATGATTCACTGCTCTTTCCTCTTTCTCTGCAGATGCCCAAATTGCTGCTGACAACACATCAGCTGAGAAGAGATTGAATGCGTAACCTGCCCTGTTTTAGTGGATTTTCCCTGTCCAAGGGGGAACTGACCAAAGGGAGAGAAGACCCCACAGTCCTTTGAGTGAAAGACTCCGACAGGCTCCTACAAGGGAACCTGCCCTGGCCTGCCCCACGTCCTGGCCTCGCATGGCGTGTTTGGTCTGAGACTCTCGTTGCCGTCTCTGCTCCCTGCAGCGCTGCTCCCCGTGCCGGCTTGCCCAGAGCAGAGCCGTGGTGCTATTTCGTAAGGAGTCGTTCTGTTTCTCTTGGGTTTACTTTTTATTGTTATTTTTAAATTAAGGTGAAATTTTTATCAAATGGAGAAAAATCTGTAACCTTTCTAAAAAGCCAACAGTTTTGAATTAGAGCTTTTTAACTTATTTGATGCTGACTAGTAACATACAGCATACGTTTGCTGGATCTAACCAATTCTGAGTGCCACTTGCTTTATTTCTGGTTCATAGGCCTGGGGGGCGCTGCTTGTGAAATGGACTAGCCAGCCTGAGTGTCTCCTAACCAAACGGCGCCTGTGGAATTGGCAGTGAGCCGCGCTGTGACTGGCACTATAAAAGTACAAAGCCCCTGGGTTCAGTGCCAAAGTTTGTATGATGTTAATTCTCCAGAAGGGAATGGAAGCTGCGCCCTCCCATCCCCCAGCATTGGAAATGGTCCCTTAGCTCTGTGCTTTCTTTTCTCTTGCTGATTGTCCTTTGGGGAGACTCGTTGGGCTGTTGGCAATTCTGCCCTTGGGGCTGTCAGAGTGATAGAACAGCTATATCCGAGGGGGACACACAACTCATTTGGACAGCCCTTGAATCTTAGATGCCAGCTCTTCTCGTGGTTTGGCAGAGACTGGCCCAGGTGTCTGTTCTTCTCAAGCCCCAGCCATATGCAGAGCTAGAAGGGACGCCAAGCAATTCCGCCATTCTCAGCCAAACTCTTCTTTCAGCTTCATGCTCAGAAGCCCTTACAGACAAACATGTGGCAAATAGCAAAATACGGTTTTACTGCATGGCAGTGGAAACCATCCTCTCTCTCATGGCCCATGCATTCCCCTCTAGAGCCCCAAGAAATCTGTTCTACTCCAAAACCACATCTGCCAAAGGAAAGGACCTACTTGGAATCTTGAACCTCCATAATCCAGTAGGACCAGACATGCTCCATTTTCCCATCGCCTGCCTTTTTCCAAACATGCCAGTTTATAGTAACTATGGGTGCTGGGAGGGGCTTGTTAAAGGCACTTTCCATTGGCCTCCACCAGCATTCCCTGTAAGCTACGTGTTTGGGCAGCCTCCCGGGAAGATTCAAATGTCATGCAGCTGATTAGAGAGCGCCCAGCCGGCAGCATGTGTTTCTACTGGTGATGCACATCTGCACACGCCTTGGTGCACATAACAAAATGTATTCTGCGCATGGATGGAAAACATTAGAGGGAACATTGTACTCCTTCAAATCTTGGTGTTAGGAGCATCTTCCACATGCTGCTTCTCTGCACTGTGTGCTGCTTGATATCTGCAAACACTCACTAGGTAAAAACAGCTGGGAAATACAATTCAGACCTGGCCACTGGGGCAATTTTGTGTCCAGGCAAAAGTGATTTTACAGAGATTGCTGAGAATATCTGGGACCTCTGATTTAAAAAAAAGAAACTGGAATGATGTAAAAATTAATTTTGGATTCCAGACAAACTCTAGTCAAGGACCATTTGAAAATTTTATGTCATGTGTAGACTTGGGGTTTGGAAAATCATGCCGTTTAGTTATTAATTGAATTAACCTCTCAATTTCCAAGTGGGGGCCACATAGGGGTTACAGGTGTAACACCTGTGCTTGTTACTGCACTAAGCGAAGTAGAAGCAGCTGTGAAAGAGCAACCAATCTGTTAAGGGAAACATTCTCCACCTCCCTGCAAAATAAATTTCATTTGAAAAAGTTTCACCTTAATCCTGAACAATAACCAATATTCTCAAGCAAGGGTGACAGCACTGGAAGAAACCCAACAAAATCCAGGGCATGTTTCAGTGTGTGTGTGTGTGTGTGTGTGTGTGCGTGCGCGCGCACGGATTTGGCTGTATAATGCACATTGATCCACGCCCCTTTTAACAGTGCTTTTCTTTAACCTAGTGGTGCTGAACCATATTATGAGAAAAATCAGGGAAACCTTGAGAATGGTGCTATGCTATTGTAAGTTCCTGCCATCATATGGCCTTTAAAAAGCTTTGTAAAGACTCTGCATTCCTGATTTTATACCATCACCCTTTTCCCCACCCAAAACACTTGTGCCCACTGTTGGACATGCTTGGACTCTCTTTCAGTTATATAAAGTGACAATACAAATCTCCCATCTTCTTTACACAGCTGTTCTGAACAGGGAAACAATGGCAACTGTCACATCTGAAACCATGCCAATGGGAGGAGGGTTTATATATGATATCTATATATTGCTGCACTGTGTGTATATATATGTATACAACATGTGTCTGTGTGTTTGAATGCATGGGAGGTATCATTTAGCACACCAGTAATTGGAATCTGGTACAATTACCGTAACAATTGCTAACAAGGGCACATCTTCTGTCAAAATATAGGTACAGACAGATTTAATTGACTGGACAGAAATTAGGGAGCCATCTTGTGACTCTAAGATTGTTTCTATTGTCATCTGGTTGTGATCCTGCAGAGTGACTTGGAACAACATGACTGCTATTAGCTCTCTATGTACACAGTGCCTGGCTTTGTGTGGCGGGGACAACTTGCTATTGAAAGACTGCCTGGCTGAATAGCACGGAGTCAGCACTCAACCTAGGAAGTGACATGCATACGCAGCACTGTTGTGATCTCAGTGCGTTTACTGTGCGTTTACTGTGGATCTCCATTTTTATTACAGTTCATATTCTTTCTAAAGACTGTTTATACTACTGTGTTTGTTGGTAATGGCCCATCTACCTAGTAATGTTAATGCCAGTTGGATTGGTGGAGGCATTACTTGTGATATTCTTTTAATAAAAGAGCACAGTTCTTCGCTCCTGACCCATATCTCAGAGGTGCAGATGTGTCGTGTTCCCTGTCCAGCTGACCGGAATTGTGCTGTCATGCCTTCAGCAGCTTCCTCTGAATTGGTCAGGGTTAGATCTTCAAAGAGTGGGTGTGAGTGAGAAGCTCCATTTCAGTGATGGGCAATAATACAAAAACCTTGTTCATCAGATCTTTCTCCTACCCATCTGATGCAGTTGAGGACCTTCTCCCAGCCTGCATGAATTGCTCACCCTGCTGAGATGCCTGGGTTAATGCCCAGTGCTTTCACAAGCATCCAGCACTCTGTGATGTTCCCATTGTCATTCTTGCACAATCTTTCAGCTTTTCCATAAAGGTCCTTTAGAAATGGCGAACCACTCTCCGCCTTACCTCTGGGCCCACGTGACTTGCTGTAGATTATCACTAAAGATAAAATTGATTTACCAGCATGTTCCCTGCATCTTTTCCGGGGAAGTGTTTGTCAGCATCCAGTAGTGAGTTTCACTTCAGTGTCAACTGGCCACAGCTGTGAAAGAAGCAAAACCACCAGTCTGCCTGGCAGTGACTATAGGAAGGCTTGGCGTGGGGGTCTGCCTAGATTCAGAGAAGGGTCACTATAATCCCAGCCTCCTGCCCTCTGTTGTTTGTGTAGCTGCTCAGTCTGCTTGTAGGCAGTTCAGCAGCACCCTCCAGAGTGTATTACTTTGTGTCACTCCAGTTGCTCTAGTACACACTATACAACGTTTGTTGCTGCTCCGGATGTTGAACTCTTCCTGCAGAATCTAGATGCAAGACATGTTCTATGTGTGTGTTTTGTTGTTTTTTCCGGTCAAGTGACTATCATGACATAGGGTGCAAAATCTCAATCTGGCAATAAAAGTTTGTGATACCTCACTTCTGTTGGGCTTACTGATCTGTTAATGCTGTGCCTCTCCCCACTCACCACAGAACCTCTTGCTCATTGCCACGTCGCTGTGTATCAGTAGTCTTCACTTGCTGGAATTTGGGGGCCTTCAGAAATGTGCGTATCTCTCCATCACTTTGTCCAGACCTTTTGTTTTTTGACCTGTAATAGACAGGACAAGTTGGGGCCAAGATTTCCAGGTGCCATTAGTGTGTCCCACAAAGAAGGTACATCTACACTAGCTCGTTAGTTCAAGCTAGGTAGGGTAATGAGGGCAAGCGGAGTTGCAAATGAAGCCCCGGATTTAAATATCCCGGGCTTCATTTGCATGTTCCCGGGCGCTGCCATTTTTAAATCCCCCTTAGTCCAAACTCCATGCCCGCGGCTACACGCGGTACAGAGTAGGTAGTTCGAATTAAAGATCCTAATTCGAACTACCATTACTCCTCGTGGAATGAGGAGTAACGGTAGTTCGGATTAGGATCTTTAATTCGAACTACCTACTCCGTGCCGCGTGTAGCCGCGGGCATGGAGTTCGGACTAAGGGGGATTTAAAAATGGAGGCGCCTGGGAACATGCAAATGAAGCCCGGGATATTTAAATCCCAGGATTCATTTGCAACTCCGCTTGCCCTCATTACCCTACCTAGCTCGAACTAACGAGCTAGTGTAGACGTACCCAGAGTGTGTGAAAATGTTCCCAATTTGAGGCACATGCCTGAACTTGCTACTGCAACTGGCTGAAAAGCAGTGAAAGCATTTGTCTCGGGAACATGCACTTGTCATTGGTCAGCTGCAGTGAAATCGCTGACATAGCTTGTAATTCCTCTGAGTTCTATGGGCTGTGCCCAGACCAGGGATTGGATATTACAGCAAATGTCCATCTAAATCTTTCTTGCTTTGTTTTGAGAAACATAAACGTAAATTTATTTTTATCATATAAAAAGCCATGATTCATGAGTGACCTGCAGATAGCAAACCAAGGTAAGTGGCTTGGTGCTCACATGCAACTCTGCTAAGGTGATCCAGTGCTTGTAATTTGCTTTTCAACAACTGATCGATAAGTTCAATCTTTCATGTGAGAGCAAAGCTGCAATAACAATGAAATATGCCAGCTCCCATCTCTCATCTCCTGTGGTCCTGGGTGCAGTCAGTATTGAGACCGGTGCAGCCTTATCTTCTGAGCAAAGGCAAGGACTTTCCCTGCTGTGCCAAGGAGCCTACACTTGGTAACCTCCTCCCTGCTGCACACATTTTGGCCCCAAGGCTGTGTGGCTGCAAGCCTTGTCATCTGGGTTTTCTTGCTGAGAAATGCAAAGGGGGTGCCATCCCAAATGACAGTCACCCAGCAAACTATCGACTGGACGACGGTCATTTCTGCATGCCAGGACTATCTTTATAATTGCAAAAAGTTTCAGGGGGTAGCCGAATTAGTCTGTACAGGATAAACTTAAAAAACAACAAATAGTTTGGTAGCACTTTAAAGACCAACAAAACATACAACCTACCAAACAATGAAGATGCCAATGGTTTTTTGTCTGTGTAGTGTCTGGTGTTAATACTCTTCCTCTCAAAGGGTACGTCTACATTAGCCCCCTAGTTCGAACTAGGGAGGCTAATGAAGGTGACCAAAATTGCAAATGAAGCACGGGATTTAAATATCCTGCGCTTCATTAGCATGTTCCCGGGCGGTCGCCATTTTTGAAACTGACTAGCCTGGAATAACTGCCTGTGTCTACATGCGGCAGTGAAACGGGAGTTCAAAGTAAACCCCTAACTCGAATTAGCTGTTACTCCTTGTGGAATGAAGTTTAACAGATAATTCGAGTTAAGGGGTTTACTTCAAACTCCCATTTCACTGTCAGTTTCCAAAATGGCGACCACCTGGGAACATGCTATTTGCAATTTCGGTTGCCTTTATTAACCTCCCTAGTTTGAACTAGGGGGCTAGTGTAGATGTACCCGAAGGGTGTGTCTACACAGCAAAGTTATTTTGAAATAACAGCCCTTATTTCGAAATAACTTTCCTAGCATCTACACAGCCAAACCGCTATTTCGAAATAGCAGAGCACTTATTTCAAATTTGGTAAATCTCATTCTACGAGGAATAATGCCAAATTCAAAATAGCTATTTCGAAATAAGTGCTGTGTAGACACTTATTTTGAAATAGGGGGCCCCCAGCCTTCCCAGGGTGCCCTGGTGGACATTCTAGCCTCAACCAAGAACACTTCTCCCCCCCCCCCAACCCGGAGCCCTTAAAGGGGCAGACTCTGGCCACCGTGCCCGTGCCAGCTCCAAGCCTGCCAGCCCAGAGCCGGCAGTCACTACCCCTAACCCAGTGGCCCCAAAACATGTCAGCAAGCCAGTGCCAGCCAGCCTTCCACCACTCCCCAGGAGCAGTCTGCCAGCTCCCAGGAGCCTGCCAGGGCCTGGAGAAGGCAGGCACCTTCCTGCTCCAGGGTGGAGATCATGGATCTTATTCAGTTTGGGGGGACGCCCCCATGTCCATGATCTCCACACTAGACAGAGGAACATGGCTGTCTATGGCAGGATAGCTGCCAGCCAGGCCACACGCAAACCCAGGAGCAGGTCTGCATGACAATCAAGTTAGTCCGGCGAGACCTCCCAACCCTGAGCTTCCCCTCCCTCTTCTTCCCCTTGCTTTCCCCCTCCAGCTCCCGCCTCCCAGGTTTCCCCCTCCCTTCTCCTACCTTCTCTTCTCCCCTTTCATGCCTCCTTTCCCTAGTCTCACCAGAGTTTCATTCCCTCCCCACCAGTTTTGTTAAATAAAGAGAGTTTGTGTTCATGAAAATACGTGTATTTTATTTGACATCAGGAAGGGGGGTTGGAGAGGGGTAAGTGAAAGGACATGAGGGAGGAATGAGGCACAAGCCCCCAGTGGGGCAGAACAGGGAGGCTCTTAGTGCTCCTCAGGATGGAAGCTCTCCCTCAGGACCTTCTGGGTACTGACAGCCCCCCAATGGACCTCCTGGATGGCAGCCCACAGAAAGTGCAGCCAGGCTCGCAGCAATGCATCCAAGAGAAGCACCAGAGTGCCCAGGGGCAGCTCAGGCTCCATGTTGCAGAGAGCTGTGGTGTCCCAAGTGAGAGCAACCAGAGCATGCAGAGACAAAATGCTTTGCTGCCCCTCATCAAGGTAGACAAGCAAGCAGGGAAACCTGAGAACTGGCTGTCCAGGGGGTCCCTGTAAGCACAGACCTCAAGCCTCAGGCAACAGCCCCACACAGTAAGTCCTGACCTCGTGCCCTGCTGGAACTGGTCCGGCCAGCCTTAAATGCGATTCAGAGTCCACTCAGTGTGGATGCACTATTTTGAAATGCATTTTGTGTATAGATGCGTTATTTCGAAATAAGATATTTTGAAATAACACTGTAGTGTAGACATACCCTAATTGCCTACGAATGGTTCTTATCTGCCTCTTTTGACTATCCAGTCTTTAGGTGCTTATAGACTATTTGTTTTTCCTGTTACTTTCCAGCTCAGCTTTCCCGTTGATATTTTTATACCCACTGCCTCTTCATGTTTCCCCCCCTCCCATTTTTTTCCTTCTCTTCTCCCCTCCCCCTACTCTCTTCTCCCCTATTTATTTTAGTTCTGGACATCCAACATTCTGGTCATCTTAATAATTGCAGGCAGCTGGTTACAGAAACTAGTTCCACCAAGGTTAGTATTGCACTCTGGCCTCACTTATCAGTGTGAACACCTCGCTCACATGACCAAGCGTATAACTTTGCCCACATCAACAACTTAGTCATCAGCAAGGGCTAGGGCAAGAGAGTGACAATGCTAAAGGGCTCAGCACACACTCTATCACTGTGACTGTGGCTCTGCACAACGTTTCCATTGCTTTCTGTGAATCAGCGCCTTCAGTCTAATTTCGGCTGCTCTGACAAGCTGGCAGGCAGATTGCACTCAATGAGGAAGGCCTCTGTTCCCTGCATTCTCTTTCTCCCACCCTCTGTGGCTTCAGCTAGTAAAGCAAGACACACTGTTGTTGGTACCTAAATGAACCCAGATCTTGCTGAAGGCCAGATATCCAAGAGTGGAAGCCATTGGACCATGGCAAACCCTGTAAGCCGCGATACAAGATTCTTTATCATGCAGCGATAAGAGGCATCAACTGGGCAGGTTTCCGTGTGAGGCTCAGCACTGAACATGGGAGGAGAAGTGAATACTTAGGCTATGTCTACACTAGCGGCTTCTTGTGCAAGAACATCTTGTGCAAGGGTTCTTGTGCAAGAAGTCTTGCGCAAGAAAACGTCCACACTGCCATGTGTGAGCTGTGCTTTTGTGCAAGAGCGCCCATGGCAGCATGAACGTTCTCTTCCGCAAGAAAGCTCTGATGGCCGTAGGGGTTTCTTACGCAAGAAATGGACCACACTGCCCTCTTGCGCAAGAGCTCCTGCGCAAGAGGGCTTACACCTGTTAGAAAAGAGCGTGCTCTTGCGCAAGAAGCCCTCTCTTACCACGCTGTACTGTAAATTTCCTTGCACAAGAGCAGGCAGGCAGTGTGGACGCTTTCTGGAAGAACAGCCATTCTTGTGCAATAACCTGCCAATGTAGACATAGCCTTAGCGCCTCCTGAGCAAAGCAGGGTCCCAGCAGTTCCTCAACGCACCCATGGCCCTGGGCTTCTATATGGGAACAGTGAGGTTCTGGTCTCTTACCCCTACCATTCCCACAGCCCGGCTACTCTTTTGCCTCTGGGTGGTGCTTACTATATAACCACATGAGTCTATACTAGAACTAATCTTCATAGCACTTTACAGATATGAACAAATTGCTCCTAACACCCAACTGTGAGGCATCCCCAGGTATCTGCCGTCCACTTATTCTAGAAGAGGAAACCAACGCACAGACAGGTAAAGTGATTTGCCTAGAGCTTAGAAGGAGGCAGTATTGGAGCTGTCAGTATAATGCAGGCGGCCCTTGCTCCCTGTCCTGTGCTCAGAGCACTTTGCACTTGTGTACCAGTAAAAGGAGACTTCACAGGACCAGAGGCTCAGACCCTGCTGTTTTAACATCATTGCCCTACTCTGCTCCCATGTCAGGCACAGCTTCCGTTCAACAAAGTGCCAGCTGCTCTGAAAATGTCTAAAAATAACCCATCTCTGCCCCATGCAGTCCAGTGCGTGATCTGGCTGCTGCAAATCTGAGCCTGGCACGCTTCCTGGGCAAGAGCTGGCACAGCGGGGGGTAACCTAATGCATATGTCATTGCAACCACTTCGTCTCAACTTCCAGTCAGCCTCTGAGTGGGGAGCCACGGGGCCATTCAGTGGTCCCCCAATGCCGCCTGAAGCCACGGAACACGGATATTAATAGCATCAGACAAAGACTCCTAGTGTGCATGTGGCAGAAGTAACTGACCAGGCAAAGCAGAGCTGCTCAGTCACGACTGGCTTTGTCCCATTGTGCATAGTGGGACTGAGGCTACTGTCACTGGCCTCGTCCCAGAACTGATGCCCTGGAGCTGGATTGACACATGTTCACATGCAACTCTGCTAAGAAGAGCCAGCACTTGTAATTTGCCTTTCCACAACTAGCTGGGGTGCTCATTGTTCGCTGGCTGACCCCCGTGGAGGCAGAGTGCTAGGCTGAAACAGGCTGGGGCAGAGGGGGAAATGGGAATTCTGCTAGTGGACAGTGCTGGCTTGATGGCAACAGAGACTCATTCCCAGATATCAAAGGAGCAGCTTGCGTGCTTTGGCAGCAGCAGGGCTTCCCACATCTACCCCCCACTGTCTGTGGCTTAGACTGAACCTTGACAGGACCCCCTTCTCATGGTGAGGGGGAGTTCATCACACTGGGCTCTTTGGGGTCTGAGGCAGGCCAAGCCTGCTAACAGAATTGCCAGTTAATGCCCAGTCGGCGGTGGTGATTCTGTGACACCAGTCCACAAGAGGCTGAAGACTCCAACCCATTTCACATAAGAAGCCAGACGCTTTCTATTATTACCTTACTGTGGTGGTACTGTTTGTAAAGAGCACCCCTTAAGGTTCATAGAGTGGCTGGCAGGGAGGATTCCAGTTGTCTCCCAATCATAGTTCAGCAGTGAAAGAGGCTGCTCTGTCTTCCTTCTCTCTAAAGCTGATAAAGACAGCACAGTTTAGAGCAGTGGTTTCCAACCTTTTTAACCACAAGATCACTTTTTCAATTTAAGTGCAATGTAAGATCTACCTCAAACCAAATACCCTAGCGCCGCTTCTACTGGCCATGGTTCCCCATTACTGATCAATGGGAGCTGCAGGAGTGGTGTATGCAGGCAAGGACAGCATGTGGAGAGCCCCTGCTTTGTCTTTCATCAGGGGCTACAGGGACATGCCAGCCACATCCAGGAGAAGCAATTACCATTGGAATAATTACTCCAGCTTCAACAGGTTATGTATTTTAGAACTTACTCCTCAAAGAATTAAATTTAAGCGTAAGAGAAAAATGAAAATTATGAAATGCACAGACCAGTCAAAAACCAAAAATAACCTACTCTGCAAGCAGTAACAGAAGTAACAACAACCTCTCTTGTACGTGTTGGACTGGGAGATGAGAGGGAAGGACACTGTGTGTTTGTGAGAATGACAGACACACACAGGCTACGTCTACACTGGCCCCTCTTCCGTAAGGGGCATGTAAATTTCAAGAGTCGTCGTAGGGAAATCCGCGGGGGATTTAAATATCCCCCGCGGCATTTAAATAAACATGGCCGCCGCTTTTTTCCGGCTTTTAAAAAAGCCGGAAAAGAGCGTCTAGACTGGCCCCGATCCTCCGGAAAAAGCGCCCTTTTCCGGAGGGTCTTATTCTTACTTTGAAGTAAGAATAAGACCCTCCGGAAAAGGGCGCTTTTTCCGGAGGATCGGGGCCAGTCTAGACGCTCTTTTCCGGCTTTTTTAAAAGCCGGAAAAAAGCGGCGGCCATGTTTATTTAAATGCCGCGGGGGATATTTAAATCCCCCGCGGATTTCCCTACGACGACTGCTGAAATTTACATGCCCCTTACGGAAGAGGGGCCAGTGTAGACGTAGCCACACAGTCTGGCTACGTCTACACTGGCACCCTTTTCCGGAAATGCTTAAAACGGCATAGTTTTTCTGTTATAAGTATTTCCGGAAAAGCGCATCTACATTGGCAGGATGCTTTTGCAGAAAAGCACTTTTTCATTTTCGCACTGATCGTCATTTTCGCGATTGGGGCTTTTTTGCGGAAAAGACTACTGTACTGTCTACACTGGCCCTTTTCCAGAACAGTTTTTCCGGAAAAGGACTTTTGCCCGAACGGGAGCAGCATAGTTTTTCTGGAAAAACAATGATGATTTTACATTAGATCATCATTGCTTTTCCGGAAAAGCAAGCGGCCAGTGTAGACATCTCGCAGCTTATTCTGGAAAAGCGGCTGCTTTTCCAGAATAAGTGGCCCAGTGTAGACACAGCCAGTGTGTGAGAGTGATAGAGATTTGCATTGCCAAGCTCCCTCCATCCCCTTCTCTCTGTGTGGTGATAGGGTACAGAAGTGGGAGGAGAGAAACCCTGTCATCAGTCTCTCTCTCCTCCCTCCACCCCTTCTGCCTCTCATACCCTGCACAGCCAAAAGGAGGCTCCCAGGGGGACAGCTCCAAAGCAGAGGACAGGAGCAGCATGGCAGTAGGTGGAAGGGCAACTGAAGTGCCAGTGCTTAATGGCTTCCTGGCCAAACCAGTCAGGATCACCTGTGAGATCTACTGGTAGATCCCACTCTGCTGGTTGATGACCACTGGTTTAGTGGGCTAAAGAGCTCACCTTGAACTTGGGCTGACTCAGAAGGCCACCTAGGAAATGTCAGGCTTTCAGAACGCTGCATCCTCCCCACTAGGCGTAAGGGCAGAGCCGGCCCAAGGTACGGGCCAACCGGGCTACTGCCCAGGGCGCCCCATTGTAGGGGGTGCCGCACGGGGTTGCCAGGCCGGGAGGGGACAGCACCGCGCATGCTCCGTGTGCCTGAGGGCAGGGCCACACATGCGCTGGGCGCCCGGGGGCAGGGGACTCCAGAGTCCTTATGCCCCACTTCACCGCTCTGGGCCTCAGTTTCCCCACCAACAAGTGAAGATGATGCCCATTTAATATAGATGAGGGACATTGTGTGGTTATATTGAATGAATGCATGTAAAGTGCTTTGAGAAGCTGTGATGGAGCGGTTATAGCCATGCGATGTATGTTACTTACCAGGGTTAAGCACCCAGAGGTGTGACATGCTGGCAAGCGGTGCATTATCACAGTCACCCCAGCCAGGAGGATCCAGGCTGCTGGCTGCCAAGCTGTCCATTTAAAAGTCAGAAACCTTTTACACCATGAGATATTTGATTCCTGAGAACGTCACTTATCCAGAAGTGGTACTGATACTTCCCTGAGGCTTTAATATGTGTTTTTTTTTCTCCTCCTCAGATGATTAAACAAGGATGACAGGAGCAGGAGTGCTCAGTTAAATGGAATAATCATCTTGATAGTCAAACATGAAATAATTAATATGCTGCTGCATCATCGTCCCAGAATACCCTGAAACACTCTCATTATTGTGCTGCTGGGAGACAGGGCAGTGGGGGCAAGTATCCCCCCCACCAACCCCTCTGAGATGATCTCATCTGTACTGAGGCAAAATTCTCATTCACACCCTCTTCACCCAGTGTCACACCCAGCCTCGGGGCAGGCGGAGGGGGGCAGCAGTGGGGTGACAATAAGAGCGCAGGACTCTTAAGCTGAATCAAGAGACCATGCTGCTCTTACTCAGGACACAACAGAGGCAGCAGTTGCAAGATGCTCCTAACTCATCCATTCTCTCTGCTAACTTCAGTGGAGTGAGGCTAGTTTGTTGAAGTTGTACAACATTGTATTTGACAGGGAGACAGCTGGCAGGAGAAGGTTCTACTGTGAAAGGTGAGATATCAAACTTTACAATAAATTAAGGGTCTAATTTAAGTGATTGTGAACTTTTGGGAGAGAATGTAGGCTTTTAATTTGCATCTTTGGCACATGGCTCTTGCCATGTATTTAAAATGTTTAAGATTGAATAGAGGAAGAGATTATATGAAATTGGTTTTACACAGTCAGCAAATGTGATTTTTAGCTCTGTCCCCTGGATCATGGGCAAATGCACCTATGAGGCCATGCAGAAAATGGAAATCTGAAATCGAACTACTTGTTCAAATATACCCTGGAGATCGACCTGTTGGAATTCCTGTTGGAGACATTGAATGTCTCCTGCACAACCAATGATGCAAAATGTGACAATTAAAGCTACAAAAATGCCTGCAGGATCAAAGTATAGCACAAGTGCAATTTAATCCCACTGGGCTTTGTTGCTAAAATGAAGAATAAAGAATGAGGTAGAATTAAAAGAAAAACAAATGCAAACTGGATATTAGAGAAAGTTCTTGATGGGATCTTGGAAGGCCAGTCTGATAAGAGCTCTTTCCCTAATGAGGTGTTAAGGGAATCACCTTTTTTCGGAATGTTTCCTGATCCCATCACTTATACAACGGTATTGTGGTCATGGCTGCATCTATAGCACAAGGTCTCTTCAATTCTTTTTCAAACTTGAGGAAGTGATACCTGAGTTTGAGGATGTGTGGCATGGGTAATTCTAGGCCTCATTGAAGCTCAGGGTGAAGTTTGTGTTTCTGCTTGTGTAGGATCAACTGAAGTAACTTCTTGTGAGAAACAAGAGGCTAATCTGTAAGGAGTGGGGTCTGGTGGTTAGAGCTGAAGGGACTGGGAATCAAGACACATGTTCTGTGTTTGGCTAAGGAAGCACTGAGGTATAGTGGTTACAACAGGAGTCTGGATGTCAGGATTTGAATTCTAGTCCTATCTCTACCTACCTCATTGTGTGAGCCTAGGGAAATTAATTAATCTCTTGGTGTCTTAGTTTATCAGCCTACTACCTTTTGCCCCAGAAAAAAAAAGATTCTAATAAGGTAAAATGCTATGGCATCACAGGGAAATCAGTATCAAGAAGGGATTGCATGGAGGCAAGAGAGCCTAAAAAATCCTTAGCTTTACATTTTTAATTTCCAATTTACTGTTCAAAGGAAAGATCATAAGTTTTAAGTCCCAGGAAAAATCTAATAGTTCATTCAGCTTGTTACTCTGCCAGTACAAGATAAGTTCCCTAAATTGACATGATCCAATCTGAAAAGGTTTTTCAAGCTTATTTCCTTGGGTAATTGAATAGATAAAGGGCATGAAACGAAGAGGAAATTAACATTTTAACTAGGAAAAAAATGCAAATGCACCATGAAGATCAGCTAACAACAGCATCACAAAGAAAAGTCAGGGTAACCAGAATCCCCAATCCATGCAAGTGTCCTCTCACTATCCATTGCCTCCCAAACCCACAGTCCTCCCAGAAATCCTGCCTAGACTAATTATATTCCTCAGAATTTAGCACCCAACAGTAAAGTTGTGATGTCTGCCTCACCAAAGAACCTTTCAATGCTCTCTAACTTTGCCAAAAAAAATCAAGCATCTCTGACTAGAAATACCCAGGAGGATCTCTATGAAATTGCTGGTGGGAGGAAGTTACGAAGGGATGGAGGCAGACTTGGCTAAATGGCATCTTTTACAATAATTACAAACTAAAATATAAACTGGGGGAGAAGGGGAAGGATATTCCCTTGCTGGGGAAGAGGGCTACAGAGCATTTAGAATCAGGTGGCAGTTTGGAAGTAGGGAGGAATTTCTCTGACTTTCCCTCCTAAAAATAAATCATTATAAATCATTGCAAAAGACTTCAGGCAAATTTTATGATGAGGCTACATAGAAAAGGGACTTTCCAAAGGACTGTTTGGGGGCAAAAGAAGAGTGCAGCTGTTCTTTGCTTTCTGGGTTTTGTCAAATGAAAAAGCATTAGTAATGGGCAAAAGAACTAACTGCCTAAATGACATGGACAAAAACAAAAGGAAACTCTCTCCTTCGTTAATGAGACAATAATCTTTCAAAAGATTGTGGTGAGAATAAAAGTGGTAAAATAAGTGTTAAATGGGCAAAATGCTTGTCCTTTGGGCTTGGAGTGGTGATGTACTAGTCTCCCCTAAGATTTGTGTTTACCAGGATAGATCCAGGTTATGTCACTTTTGGCTTTGAAGGTCAATAACTGACTAAATCCCAGATATGAGCATACCTGGTATTTTGCAAGTACAGCAAAAGTGTATTACTTGGGTGTTCCTGGTACACTGGGCAGGATAATACATGTGTTCTACCTGGAATGTGCTTATCATGTCTGGTAGCAGAGCAGGAACATTTTGCCTGGATGTGCTTGGACAGTGGTGAACAAACCCCATGCAGACTTGAAAAGGCAGATCAGTGCCTTCCCAGTGACATATATTAAACTGTCAAGCTAATTCCTGCCTCCTAAAGGGCAGCAAACTGAAAGGGATTTGCCTGCATCCCATCAGTGTCTGGAAAAATCCCTTGAAATGTGAGGTAAGCTTTTGACAGAGATGAATTCAGACATACAGCTTGGCATGAAAAGGGCAAATATTAATTGTGAAGAGAGACTTGAAATAGAACATTTTTAAAACTCCAGCCCATCTCCTTACACAAAGTTGTCCCTCAAACTCTGAGAATGTGATATCCAGTCACGCAGGGCACCTGATACTCCTCACTGATGCTAAAGGCAAATTTCCAGCCCTAAGCTTGTTGGACTTTGTCATTTTTGAGACATGATTTTTTGGCTCTCTATTTGTTTAAGGTGCTTGTCACCCCTCTCTTCATACTATACAAGAAACAACATATGGCCAGACCCTTGACTCCAACTCCAGCTGCCTTGCACTGAGGAGGCAGCACAAAATACTGTAGCCAGAAAGTTTCCTTGAAGAGCCCCACCCTCCCAATTTTCCCCATAACAGAGAGAAAATTCCCACATGTAGTGCTTGTGCAGCAGGATTATCAGGGATGGGATGCAGTGGGGAAGGGATTTAATGCATGATAGAGAGCCAAGGAGTTGGTGAAGCATATCTTACTTATACGTATGGTGTTTTACATTATTCAAGTGCCTTTTTTTCCTGAGGCCCCAATGCACTTGACAAAATGATATACAAAATATACAGATATCTCTTCTCACCACTAACAAATAGACATCCGTGAGCACACACAGACAGTATGCACCTTCCAGCTGCTTGCAGATAGAATGTGACTGTTGTGTTACTAAATATCTTGGTTGCATCTCTTGATATCCAGAGCTGGCAGGAACACAAGTTAATATCAGTTAAAAGAAAATCCTCCTTGTGCAGAATGTTATATGGCCAAAATGGGACAAGGATTTGCAGCTCTCACAAGTGTTAAGGCCCTTTCTCACTGTATGTTGCCAGTTGATTTTTCCATGGAAGGGCTCCTGCTCATCACTGAATGTGCACTGCATGTTCATTTGCAGATTTCCAGGATGATGCCCTGCCCCAGAATCTTAGTGTTACTGAGCTTTCTGATTCTGTCCTGGGCTCCAGCAAGAGCTTCAAAGGAAATGGGGAGCGAGATACTTCAGCGTATCGATGATGTTGACGCAAACTATCACCAAACTGTCCATGAGAAGAGAGACAACCTAATGAGCAGAGATACCATGGAGAACAGCAACATCACAAATGGGCTGGCTTCTCAGAGCCTCTCAACCGTACATGGAAGTCACCATAGTGACGAGGCTGAGTCTAGCCACAAGGAAACACATTGGGCATTACTGGAAGAGTCAGCCAAGAGGACGCTTTCCTTGCTACCTTTGCTCAGCCACAAGAAAGCCACTATCGTCAAAAAGAGCAGCCCTGGGACCAAGTTCTCCCTATCGCTTGATGTCCCCATTCATATCTTGAAAATCCTGATAGAGCTGGACAAAGCTAAGCAGATGCGGGCCAAAGCAGCAGCCAATGCAAAGCTCATGGCACAAATTGGACGGAGAAAATAAATTTAGTTCCAGTTCAGAAAAGCTCCCACAGTTAGACTCGTCTGAATTTGGAAATCTCTGTAGCACAGATGTGGTCTAGCACATGGATTCTCCAGTTGTGGTCTGTGGACCATGGAAAGCTAGCTGTCCAGATGGAGCCAACTCCACCTCTTTATATTCAGCCACTTCTACAGATATCCAAGATTTTTCTTGCACAGCTTAGTTACCTCTACTAGCAACCACTAAAGGAAGAGGCAGATGCAAGGAAATAGAAGTCACTTTGAAGATCTCAAACCACAAGCAGGACTCTTAAAATACATACATTCTAATTTGACTTGTCCATGCACAATTGCCATTGACTCACAATGTGACCTTGGGCAAGTGACATCCCTTCTTTGCTTCAGTTCCACATTTGTAATTTGGGGATAATGATGCTGCTCCACCTTTATAAAGAACTCTGCTGATATATGAATGAAATACAGTTTGTAATTGCATATTATTAATGTGCCAAATACTGAGGCTCTTTTTTAGTTCTTGTTCAGGAAAACCCAGTAAAAACTGTAAGGGTCTCAGAATTTTACTTATTTATTATTAATTTACTATTTACTAGTGATGGCATATTGTTGTGTTGGCATCTAAGTTATCTGCATCCATAGAAAGAATGGTCTTGTAATTGAGACTCTAAACTGGAAGTCAGGGGACCTGTCCTGGCATCTGTTCCCAGCTGTTCTACAGACTTCCACGGCAACCTTGTCAAAGGCTCTTTCTCTGTGTCCAATAATATGACTTCCCTACTTCACCCAAATGTGTTTGAGGATAACATTATTTATGTTTGATGTGTTCAGATGCTACAGTGTAGGGGGCCAAAGAAAAGGATAGAAATAAAAAAATGAGAGAAGGAACTGGGTCATTGTAGTAGTTTTTGTTAGTGTCTTACACAACAGTTTTCAAATCCAAAACCTCGTCATCTTTTCTGTATGATTATATTTGCTTCTGTCAGACCATGACATAGGTGGGATGCATCAGCTTTACTGGATGATGCAGAAAAGGCAAAGATTTAACATTAAATAAATAGTACCTCTCCGTCCCTTCCTGTCAACAAAACAGTAGTTTTATGCATAAAAAGAGATCTCTGGCAGGTAGTATGGTTCCCTACCAAAAATTATGGATTTCATACCAGCTACTGCATACAGAAATGTCCTTATCTCTTCATTCAATAACTGGTTATTTTTAGAAACATTTTCCCCTCTAGTTTTGGAATCCCAAACTCAAGCCATCCAAGCAAGTGCAGGAGTTTACAGAGCCAGAAAGTGAAACTGCCCAGGTGAGTTTTACTGTGCCAATCTGAGTGAAAGGCTAAAAGTTATTAAACAGTAACAATGGGATTATATGTTGTAATAATCTTCAGTTCTATTGGAAGCATGGGGAAATAAGTGGTTTTTCTCATTTTGTATTGGCATATTAATTTCAGTGGATTTACTCCTGATTTACATCCATGTTATAAAAAGGCCCATACCTTTTTCTCTTTAGAGTGAATGAACCTTTAATCTGCAGGTGTAGCATGATTTCATGTGACTCAACAACATCTGGCCTTTCCCAGACAATACAACAAAGTGCTGATAAGTTTTAAAGGTAACACTTCCAGGAAATTTGAAATGAAACCTCTTGAATGTATTTCCCTCTTCCTCTCTCCGTCCTGGGAGAATTCTGCAATTGTTGTATTAGCAGCCATAGGAAAATTGCAGAATTCCCCCAGTACTGCTCTCTGTTTGTGTTTCTGTTAAATAGAATATTTTCTCTTTAAATAAAGTTTTATTTGCCACTTGGAACAATCCTGCAAAGAGAGTGCCAAAAGACTCAACATGTAAAATAAAAAGTGGCATTTTCAAATACAATCTGATTTCTTTATAAAATTTTTGATTATCCTGTCTCACTACATCTTTAAAATGCTACGGCTACCATTAGCCCCCATGGCAAGCTTTCATTCCAGATGGATAAAATGGGCTAAGCCCTTGAACTATTGCTCTCTGGCTGACAGGCACAGCACTGATGGGCTCCAGAAGTACCTTCCTTGATCAGATTCAGGGTCTGTGTATACATGAAAATAAAAAAGTAAGCCAGGGAAATTCACAGAGAGGGATCATCTCTAATGTAAGACAACTCAACACTGATCAATTGAGAGTAATGGAGTTGCACCAATTTACATTAGCAATGGATCTTCTTGCCTTTGATAGCTTGTCTAGGTCCCCTCATCAGCTAGAAATCTAGCAGAATTGCTGGCTTTTACAAGCCATGAACATAGTTGTAGTAAATGTGAAACGTCAGGTTTCCCTGCTGGACCCTGACTCCACCGTCTTCAGTGAGGTTTTGAGATAACAACAGAGAGCTGGGGCGGACACACTGGTACAAAGTACACAAGCCATTTACACAGAACAAGTAAAGGACAGACTAGAAAGAGAAGCAGTCCTCAAACTAGCTGGAGCTTAGCCCAGACATTACCATGTTCTCGGAGGACTACTTATTGTACAGTAAGTACATTTCTTATTATATATTTTTCTAACAGGCATTAAAGCAGAGCAATAGTGTCAAGCTATATGCCTTTGAATAGACCTCCTCTGCACTTTTTTGATAGAGAATCAGGAAGGAGAAAAAGGCAGTACACCACTTTCAGGCAACGTTATATAGCATACAACTAGCTTAGACTGAAAAGATCTGTAGGTAGACTCAATATTCCAGATTTCTTTTTGCAAGTACTTTAAAACCAAGTTGTGATAATTGCAAAAGATGATGAAGCAATTCACAGCTTAGTGTCAGTGCAGGCTGACCACCACATTTGTTAAAAGGATTAAATGATCCCACTCAGCACTGTCTGACTTACAGCCAAACCAGCTGGTAATATGAATTAGTCAAATCTTGACTTTGACAAGTTAAATAGAAGCGAGTTGGATCAGAACTAGTCCCTGATGGCTCTCTTGCAAAAGATACTGTAGAGTTTCAGTGATTCAGTAAGTAATGCCCTTCTCTCAGAGTCAGTACTGAATAAATGTGCCATCATGATGACAGCTGGTGCTGTGCGACTGTAGGTACCGTATCGTAGGATGTGTCTACACAGCACTCTAAACTCAAAATAAGATATTCAATTTGCACTACATAAGTTGTGTATCCTATTTTGAAACTATTTTGAAATTGAAATTTGGTGCATTTACATAGCACCAAATTTCAAAATAACGTGCTTTTTCAAGCCATCCTCCATCTCTCATGCAACAAGGTTTACTAGGATGGTAAAATAGTGTGCCCGTTATTTTGAAAAATATTTTGAAATAATGGGCAGCTTGTGTAGACACAGGGTAGCTATTTCAGGATACCTCCAGTATCCCAAAATAGCCATGCAGTGTTGATGTACCCTTAGTGTAGACATACACTGAGATGTAAAATTTAAGTCGGGATTTCATTTGATCATTAAAGGTCCCATGGTGGGGTTTTTTTTTTTACAAGACTCATTCTAATAATCCTAGTTTCCTGGCCAAACTGGACTTGATTTATTCTATTCTGCTTTCTTTAATTTCTCATATTCTTAAACTATTGTTAAATGTTACTGTGCTCTCAACAATTGCCATGTTACACTCTAGTGATGCAACTTGCTTTCAGGGGAAAGGAACAATATAAATGAACTTGCAAAAATTATTAGTTATTCCTTGCTTGCCTGCAACAGTCCTGACAAAACCCAGAAGACTGTTATTCAAGTAGATAACAGGAGCAAAGTTTGCTGTGGAATGCATTACTGCTATTTTGTTGGGTGGGCAGTAGATAGGTTCATCATGCCAGGGAATGGTTGTGGTATTTCTGGGGACAAGGCAGGGCTGAAAAAGTGTAGTTGGGATTGAACTAGAACAGTTTTTAGAAAGACATCCTGTTCTGATTAAATGATTTCAAATAATGGATAATCTACCACATCCCCAGATACATTTTAAAATAGTTAATTACTTTCACTTTTTTTAAGTGCACTTTATTTCCAGTTTGAAGTGCCTAGCTAAAATATTCCAGATGTAGCACCAGCTGCAATTGTCTTTGTTGGGCAGTCTACTCGCTCTTAGATTTATTGTGTGTGGTGGGGCAGAAATACTTTACTTCTTTGGTGTGGTTCGTGCACTGGATTACACCTTTTAACCTGAGAGAAGTAATTATTAAAAAAAAAAACCCTCAACATGGGAAAAAGGGAAGTTAAAACAGTTAACTGGTTAAACACTAGCACTCAATCAGTTAGCATTTTAATTCAGGGCTTTCTGGCCATGTTCTTCCAGTCCAGCTGCAGCTGAGAAGCCTTGCTGTGGCCATGGAGTCCCACTGCCCAGCTCCTCCACTGCTGGGAGTAGTCTGGCCTGGCAGGGTAGGCTGCTGGCAGTGATCACTGGCAAGGGCTGGTTAGCCAGTAAGCATTATCAGTAAGTCTCTTGCTTACTGGTATACTTACTGGTTAACCATTTAATATCACTAGTGAGAAACATTTATTTTTCCTCATTTAAACCTTGATTGGGAATGCAAACTTTATTCAGAGAGGAACTGTTATTTCCTGAAATGATGCCTTTAAATCCAACTGTGTGTCATCAACAGCTGGAATAACAGAACAGAGTATAAAAACAACAAATGGTCTGGTAGCACTTTATAGACTAACAAAACATGTAGACGGTATCATGAGAATCTACATATTTTGTTAAGTCTATAAAGTGCTACCAGACCATTTGTTGTTTTTTTCTGTAACAGACTAACTCGGTTACTCCCTGAAGCTTCAGAACAGAGTATGATTGTAAAGAGTACTCAGGGTGTCTCACTGGCCCTTACAGAAAGAAAATAGGAACTGGGCACAATAGGACTGCAGAAATGACCCCAAAAGCCACTCTGACCTCAGTGATAGCTCACATGTGGCAACAGACAACACACAGTGTATTACTGCAGAAAAGAACATGAACCAAGGCCCCTTCATTAATCACATTGGATTTTCTTTAATACATTCTCCAATAGTCCCCTGTAGATATGGCAGAAAGGATTAGATTTAACATTTCACAAAAGCTGTAGGTTCAATATACACCTTAAAGGTGTCTCACATCTTTCACCATAGGCTGGAAATATCATCCACTTTGAGCCTTGCTGCCTAATTCTACAGGGGTCTGGTGGAGCAGACCACTGTGCAGAAGGGATGCCGTGGCCTGACCTCATCTAGTGTGTGTTGCCAGATCCCACATCTAAAAGAAGTTATTCTCCCTTTAATTACAGCACTGAGCTTCAGCAGAAAACAGTGTTCCTGTGGCCCAAACCGGCCGCATGGAGAAACAGGAGATTAACACACACAACACTTGAAATAACCTATGTCCAGAGAAATGTTAACTTCATGGGTTATCGTTCCACAGGCTGTGTCCTTCCCCAGTCACCACCCTGCCCCCAGTCACTTCCCTACAAGCTGTGCTCCCCCAGGCACTGCTCCCCCGCCAGTCACTGCCCTACAAGCTGTGCCCCCAAGTCACTACCCTGTCCCCGGTCACTCCCCTACAAGCTGTGCCCCCAAGTCACTGCCCTGCCCCCGGTCACTTCCCTACAAGCTGTGCCCCCAAGTCACTGCCCTGCCCCCGGTCACTTCCCTACAAGCTGTGCCCCCAAGTCACTGCCCTGCCCCCAGTCACTTCCCTACAAAATGTGTCCCCAAGTCACTGCCCTGCCCCCAGTCACTGCCCTACAAGCTGTGCCCCCAAGTCACTGCCCGACAAGCTGTGCCCCAAGTCACTGCCCGACAAGCTGTGCCCCCAAGTCACTGCCTTGCCCCCAAGTCACTGCCCTACAAGCTGTGCCCCAAGTCACTACCCTGCCCCCAGTCACTGCCCTACAAGCTGTGCCCCCAAGTCACTGCCCTGCCCCCAGTCACTTCCCTACAAGCTGTGCCCCCAAGTCACTGCCCTGCCCCCAGTCGCTGCCCTACAAGCTGTGCCCCCAAGTCACTGCCCTACCCCCAGTCGCTGCCCTACAAGCTGTGCCCCCAAGTCACTGCCCTGCCCCCAGTCGCTGCCCTACAAGCTGTGCCCCCAAGTCACTGCCCTGCCCCCAGTCACTGCCCTACAAGCTGTGCCCCCAGTCACTGCCCTGCCCCCAGTCACTGCCCTACAAGCTGTGCCCCCAAGTCACTACCCTGCCCCCAGTCACTGCCCTACAAGCTGTGCCCCCAAGTCACTACCCTGCCCCGTCACTGCCCTACAAGCTGTGCCCCCAAGTCACTGCCCTGCCCCCAGTCGCTGCCCTACAAGCTGTGCCCCCAAGTCACTACCCTGCCCCGTCACTGCCCTACAAGCTGTGCCCCCAAGTCACTGCCCTGCCCCCAGTCACTTCCCTACAAGCTGTGCCCCCAAGTCACTGCCCTGCCCCCAGTCGCTTCCCTACAAGCTGTGCCCCCAAGTCACTACCCTGCCCTCAGTCGCTTCCCTACAAGCTGTGCCCCCAAGTCACTGCCCTGCCCCCAGTCGCTGCCCTACAAGCTGTGGCCCCAAGTCACTACCCTGCCCCCAGTCGCTGCCCTACAAGCTGTGCCCCAAGTCACTACCCTGCCCCCAGTCGCTGCCCTACAAGCTGTGCCCCCAAGTCACTGCCCTGCCCCCAGTCGCTGCCCTACAAGCTGGGCCCCCAAGTCACTGCCCTGCCCCTAGTCGCTTCCCTACAAGCTGTGCCCCCAAGTCACTGCCCTGCCCCCAGTCGCTGCCCTACAAGCTGTGCCCCCAAGTCACTGCCCTGCCCCCAGTCGCTGCCCTACAAGCTGTGCCCCCAAGTCACTGCCCTGCCCCCAGTCACTGCCCTACAAGCTGTGCCCCCAGTCACTGCCCTACAAGCTGTGCCCCCAAGTCACTGCCCTGCCCCCAGTCACTGCCCTACAAGCTGTGCCCCAAGTCACTGCCCTACAAGCTGTGCCCCCAGTCGCTGCCCTACAAGCTGTGCCCCAAGTCACTGCCCTGCCCCCAGTCACTGCCCTACAAGCTGTGCCCCAAGTCACTGCCCTGCCCCCAGTCGCTGCCCTACAAGCTGTGCCCCAAGTCACTGCCCTGCCCCCAGTCGCTTCCCTACAAGCTGTGCCCCAAGTCACTGCCCTGCCCCCAGTCGCTTCCCTACAAGCTGTGCCCCCAAGTCACTGCCCTGCCCCCAGTCACTGCCCTACAAGCTGTGCCCCCAGTCACTGCCCTACAAGCTGTGCCCCCAAGTCACTGCCCTGCCCCCAGTCACTGCCCTACAAGCTGTGCCCCAAGTCACTGCCCTGCCCCCAGTCGCTGCCCTACAAGCTGTGCCCCCAAGTCACTGCCCTGCCCCCAGTCGCTTCCCTACAAGCTGTGCCCCCAAGTCACTGCCCTGCCCCCAGTCGCTGCCCTACAAGCTGTGCCCCCAAGTCACTGCCCTGCCCCCAGTCGCTGCCCTACAAGCTGTGCCCCCAAGTCACTGCCCTGCCCCCAGTCCCTGCCCTACAAGCTGTGCCCCCAAGTCACTGCCCTGCCCCCAGTCGCTGCCCTACAAGCTGTGCCCCCAAGTCACTGCCCTGCCCCCAGTCGCTGCCCTACAAGCTGTGCCCCCAAGTCACTGCCCTGCCCCCAGTCGCTGCCCTACAAGCTGTGCCCCCAAGTCACTGCCCTGCCCCGTCACTGCCCTACAAGCTGTGCCCCAAGTCACTGCCCTGCCCCCAGTCGCTGCCCTACAAGCTGTGCCCCCAAGTCACTGCCCTGCCCCCAGTCGCTGCCCTACAAGCTGTGCCCCCAAGTCACTGCCCTGCCCCCAGTCGCTGCCCTACAAGCTGTGCCCCCAAGTCACTGCCCTGCCCCCAGTCGCTGCCCTACAAGCTGTGCCCCCAAGTCACTGCTCTGCCCCCAGTCGCTGCCCTACAAGCTGTGCCCCCAAGTCACTGCCCTGCCCCCAGTCGCTGCCCTACAAGCTGTGCCCCCAAGTCACTGCCCTGCCCCCAGTCGCTGCCCTACAAGCTGTGCCCCCAGTCACTGCCCTGCCCCCAGTCGCTGCCCTACAAGCTGTGCCCCCAGTCACTGCCCTGCCCCCAGTCGCTGCCCTACAAGCTGTGCCCCCAGTCACTGCCCTGCCCCCAGTCGCTGCCCTACAAGCTGTGCCCCCAGTCACTGCCCTGCCCCCAGTCGCTGCCCTACAAGCTGTGCCCCCAAGTCACTGCCCTGCCCCCAGTCGCTGCCCTACAAGCTGTGCCCCAAAATCACTGCCCTGCCCCGTCACTTCCCTACAAGCTGTGCCCCCAAGTCACTGCCCTGCCCCCAGTCGCTGCGCCGCAGGCTCTTCAGCCCCTCAGACACTCCCGTCTCCCCCATCCACTGTCCCACAGGCTCGGGGCCTCCCACGGCCACTGCCCCGCCCAGCGCTGTCGCCTCCTCCCCTGGGGCGGGCGGTGGTCCAGGCAGCCACGTCAGCCCGACCAACCTCCCTCACGCAACGCGCGTGCGCGGCGCTGTCCGGCTGAGCTGTCCCGGTGACAGGCTGGCAGGAAGCAGCGCCAAGGCCGGAAGTGGAGGTGCTGGATAGAGACCCCCCCCCGGCTCGTGCGGCCCCCGCCCTCCAGGCCCCGCGCGCCCCCCGCCCGGCGCAGGGCAGGATGCTGAAGAAGTTCGATAAGAAGGATGAGGAGGCGGGTGAGTGTGGGACGGGCCCGCCGCGGGGGGGCGGGGCGGCCGTGCCCAGCGGGGTAGAGGACCCCCCCCCCCCCCCGGCCGGGCTCTCCTTCCGAACGCGCCGCGGCTCCGGGGCTGGGCTCTGCTGGTCAGCGTCCGTCCAGCCCCTTGCCACGGGTGTCGGCCCCTTCCCGGGCTGCCCCCCAGCTAGTGACTTTTCCAGGCGGCCCCCTTAACTCTGCCCACAGCCTTCCTCAGTGGCTCTGGCGGAGCCTGCGAGCGTTGCAGACCCCCCCTCCCCCGCCCCCGCCCCAGGAAACTTTGGAGTTGGGTGGATGTTGAGCCAGCTCAGCCCTGGGAGGGCTCCGCTTTAGGGCATTGATAGCACAGGAACAACCCGCCAAATAATCCTTCATTTTCTGCCCGGATCACCTCAACTTGCTTTCCGTTGATTTATCCCCCCCCTCCCCCCCGCTGCACTGCACTGCACTGCACTGATGTCTCAAAGCGAGATGTACAATGAAGGGCAGGTGATTAAGGAGGATGCACCTGAAATGACATAGATCTCCAGCCAAACCCTAACTACTCTGTCCCCTCATGCTCTGCCTCCTCTTCCCTTCCTCCCCATGTCTTGACTCGTTGTCCCCCCCAAACTGGTCACCGGCCCATCCAGCATATGTGTGGACAGCTTTAAAAATATATGGCTGATGTATCAGATGTACCAATTGCAAGTTTATAGAGTAACCTCTGATCCTTTTAGTGGCAGCTTACATTTTGGGGTGGGTGTGTGTGTGTGTGTGTGTGTGTGTGTAGCTTACATTTTGGGGTGTGTGTGTGTGTGTGTGTGTGTGTGTGTAGCTTACATTTTGGGGTGTGTGTGTGTGTGTGTAGCTTACATTTTGGGGTGTGTGTGTGTGTGCAGCTTACATTTTGGGGTGTGTGTGTGTGTGTGTGTGTGTGTGTGCGTAGATTGCTGTTCAAGATGTTTGATGTCGATGTGAAGCAGGAGACAAGTGTTTCTCCTGGTGAAAATATTGGTGTCCTGATCTTTGCAGGAGAGTAGCACTGATACAAAAGTAGGGGTTGGGACTCAGGAGGCATGGAGATGAACACAGTATAAAAAGAAAAGTGGGGATTGGATAAGTATTGCGGAAATTATTATTGGACACACTTGATCCATGTCCTTTACACAGTATTTGAGTGCCACACAGCATTGGAGGATGGACCACAGAATTTGGAAATGGAGAAACTCAATTCAGCTCTCATGGCAGTTCAGGATGGTGAAGTAGTTCAGGGAGCTGTGCCACCTGCACTTGACACAGTAACCCTAGCTGTTCTGTATATTAATACAGGACTTACAGTAAGAAACTGACTATTTAACATGTATGTGATAGGTTATATCAGCGAGGTCCCCTCGGGACTGTCACCTGATATGCTGATCATGCCACTTAGCCTGCCAATCTGTCTTCTGGGGCTCTCCACCATCGTGCCCTGCTGGGCCAAAGCTCTCCCCCAGCCCAGGCGCAGAGTTGGGGCCATAGCTCCCTAGCAGAGCAACAAAGATGTTGAACCAGCTCAGCCCTGGGAGGACTCAGCTTTAGGGCTTTGATAGCACAGGAACATAGCCACAAAGAGGACCAAAACCCTGGGTCCCTTCTCCTGGTTTTAGCTTTTAAATGGATTAAGAGCCATCAAGCTCTCTTAATCCATTTAAAAGACTGGTGTGCAGCAAGGAGGGAGGGGGATCCTGCATGAGTCATGAATCAGCTGTCCTGGCTCATGCTGGGTCTCTCCTGCGCTTTAGCCTTTCCATTTAAAAGGCAGAGATGCAGTGGGGTTAGCTCCCGGGTGGGCTTCCTGCTTATCGACTAATTGACTCCCTGCTTGCAGATCCCGTTGCGGCTTCCTGCTTATTGACTAGTGGATGTTAAATTTAGTTTAATCAACTAATTGATGGATTTTCCATCACTACTTTGTTTTCAGGTTTCTTCCTGTGTGTCCTCTTAGCTTTTGAAATTGCCTCCCCAACCCTATCTGATGACAAAAGACTGATTTTTTTTTTTGTATAAACTTCCCAGGGTGGGAACCCTTTGTTTTATTTTCCCACCCCAAGGAAAAATACCTTATTCAAGATGGATTCCAGCACCAGGTTTCTAGGACTTACCACAGTTTGGACTTAAACGTAAAAACATACTCATTTACAGATCATTGTCTTGAGTGCTGGGCCATTAAGTTTCTTTAAATACCATTAATGGTTTTCACTAGAAGACTTACATTAATAAAACAGGTTTACATTTCATATTTCTAACTTCACATACAAGAATGAAACATGCACTGAAATAGAAGATACACATTTAGCAGATTATAACTTTAAAAATGTTACATGATGCATTTTGCTGAAAATGCCTTTGAGTTATGCATATTCATATTCATAAACCAATTTTAATAAAACACGGGGAGCCTCGTGACCATGTATATGAGAAAAATTATCGTACGTGTCAAACCACGTGTTAAAAAGCAGCCTAGAAACTGACTTATAGACTCTCCAAGGCTGTGTCTACACTGCACCCCTTTTCCAGAAAAGAGATGCAGATTAGACAAGTCGGAATTGCAAATGCAGCGGGGGATTTAAATATCCCCCGCTTCATTTGTATAAACATGGCTGCTGCTTTTTTCCGGCTCGGGGCTTTGCCGGAGAAAAGCGCCAGTCTAGACGGGATCTTTTGGAAAATAAAGCCTTTTCCGAAAGGTCCCTTATTCCTCTTAAAATCAGGAATAAGGGACCTTTCGGAAAAGGCTTTATTTTCCGAAAGATCCCTGTCTAGACTGGCGCTTTTCTCAGGCAAAGCCCCGAGCTGGAAAAAAGTGGCAGCCATGTTCATGCAAATACAGCGGGGAAAATTTAAATCCCTGCTGCATTTGCAATTCCGACTTGTCTAATCTGCATCCCTTTTCCGGAAAAGGGGTGCAGTGTAGACATAGCCCAAGAGTCTGTGTGTCACGTATTTTGTATCTTTTTAGGAAAATGACTACTGCAGAAGTGGCTCTGAAATGTCCAAAGTGACTTAAAATATTATTTTCAAGGGTACATTGCAATAGCTTTCAGAACATTGCACCGAACAGCAGTTTCTAGGTATTTTGGAGCAGCTCTGCCAAATTATTCATTGCTTGCTTCTCCCTCTGCTGCTCTTCAGCCAAGGAATAGTGTCTGGATAAAGGGAGAGGGCTGTATCATCTTTTTGGCATGAGCCTCACAGAATTAGTGTTGGATGTGAAAGTGTTGGACAGGAGTCTGTCTAGATAGATTTTTGAGTTTTCACTTGTATATTTTTTTCTGGACAGTTTATGTAATATAACTTGCTTTTCTTGTGATTTTAGTAATTTCATTCTAAAATAAGCCCAATGATTGGTCTCCAGGATCTATCTCTGCATGTCTGTGGCTCCCAGGAGTATCTTTTTATTATTATGATTTTAATGTGTGTTACACCCTTTGCTTAGGTTTTGGCTTTATCCCAGGTTTCCTCTGCATCTTTTTTTCATCTCGTAATTTGTAAGGTATGACCATTCAGAAGAGAATCCCTTTTTGGCCACATCTGCAAAGGTTTCCCTTTAACTGTATCTGTACATTTGTCAGTGCATCTGGTTGCCCATGCAAACTTTGCAGATACAGTTGAAGTCAGTCGAAGATGTGCTCCTTTATTTTCTGGCCTTATCTCTACCACCTCACCTTGGTTCTACAGGTTAATAGAGTCCTCATTTACTCATCCTGTCTTTTACTGCTTGCACAGCTTTCAAAACCTTCTGAATTATTTTGCTTCTCTCCTTTGTAATCGTTTCCCCATCCTTTTTTTCCTATATTGCATGAAGACTTTTAGTATCCCTACATATTTCTTTTTCTATATGTTTCCTACATGTGCACAAAATGACAGTCCTAAAGCTAATCATTGTGATACTCCCCTGATCACATTGTTCTATCCTGAACTCTTGCCACTTTCAATCTTAAGTACAATAGCTCATCCCTTGATTTACTGACCCAGTAGATTAATATTTTATGTGGAATCCTGTAATCCATAAAAAAGATGTTCTTGTGACTCAGGCCTGGAATTGGAAGTCAGGGCACATGAGTTCTACCCCAGTATCTTCTACTTAATTCTTATGTGGTTTGGGTTAAGTGACTTAAGGACATACTTTCAAAATAGGACTCTAATTTTGGGTGCTCAACTTTAGACACACAAAGGTTCTGAACACGTCCAAGACAAATTGAAATAAATTTAGAGAACATTTGAAAATCAGACTTGAGGCATATCAAGCTGGTCACCCAAAAACAGAAGCCACGTTTGAAAGTGTAGCTCTTTAACTTCTCTGTGCTTCAGTTTTCACCATCTCTGAAATAGAGATAATAGTTAGCTTCAGAGTATGCAAAGTGCTTTAAGATGCATATATGAAAGGTGCTAGAGAAGGGTGAAGTAATTGATGGCGATTCTTGTTGTTAATGGCAGATTTTAGAATCACAAGTGGAGAAGGAAGGAATAGCTGTCAGTTCTATGTAGTTCAGGGATGTTAGATACAGTGTAATTGAATAGTCATGTAACCGCATGAAATCTTATCAGTTACATGACTATTTGATAGTCCCCGGGAGTGGGACCAGCAGCTAGTGCGCTCCTCGCTCCACTCCTGGGAAGCCCCCTGTCACCATCACCCTGTGCTACTGCCTCTGTATCAGAGGCAGCAGCTCAGGGTGGCAGGTGGGAATCAGTCCGCAAGGGGAGTCAGTTTAAAAAACAGCTCCCTGCGCAGACCAGCTGCCTGCCATCCTGTGCTAGGGATGTTAAATATCGGTTAATTGAATAGTTGATTAAGCTCATGAATTCTTATCGGTTACTCGACTATTCTATAGACCAGTGGTCTCCAATCTTTTTACACCCAAGAGCATTTTTTAAATCTCCGAACAGGCGAAGATCTACTACCCCGCCCCTTCCTTGAAGCCCCACCCTCTCTATTCTACTTCTGTCCATCATTTGCTATCCCCAGCCCTTACTTACACACTCTGATAAACAGTTTATTTGTAAATTATGCAATGTATAAAATTAAAATCATGTGTTTATAATTATGAAATAAATGGTCTGTTTTTTATTCATGCTATTTAAATCTAAAATGAAGCATTTATAATTATGCATTTTGTGGGGACAGAGTTCTGTGGCTGGGAACAGGGGAGTGGGAACAGAATTCTATGGCTGGGGATGGGAGAGTGGGGATAGAGTTCGGAGAGTGGGGAACAGAATTTTGTGGCTGGGGACAGGGAATTGGGGACAGAGTTCGGAGAGTGGGGACAGAGTTCTGTGGCTGGGGACAGGAGAGTGGGGACAGAGTTCTGTGGCTGGGGACAGGAGAGTGGGGACAGAGTTCGGGGAGTGGGGACAGGAGAGTGGGGACAGAATTCTGTGGCTGGGTAGTGGGGTGCCAGTGGAGGCAGAGAGTCCCCTGTATCTGCCTCCTCCCAGGATTCCCCCGCCCCCAGAGGGAAACCAGCGTGTGCCTGCCCCGGGGCCAACCCACCCGTGCGCAGGGAAGCTCTGCGCGCACGCGCCTGCCCCGGAACTGACCCCCCTGGCGCAGGGAAGCCCCGCGCATGCATACTCTGGGGCCAACCGCACCGGCGTAGGGAAACCCCGCGTGCGCGCCTCCCCCGGGGCTGACCCACCCCTCCCGTACGGTGCAGGGAGCCGATGCTCCCTCCCACAGTACACCCGGCAGAGCAGCTAGCGCTACTTCCGGAATCCTCAGAAGTGGAGCTAAGCTGCGGGACTTCTGTCCATCCCCAGGAAGCCTATACTACCTCCATTTTCACTGGAGGTAGGTAGTGGGGCTTCTCTGGGTGGGAGGGACAGGACACCTCATGATCGACTGGTTGAGGCCTCGCGATCGACCATTCGGTGACCATCGGCGTAGTCAATTAACTGATTAACTGATAAGCAAAAGCTTAAGGGTTAATGCCATAGACTATACGCATTTCCCTCTTTCCCCACCAGTACATTTTTTTTTAGCAGGCTGGCCAGCAGCCTGGCTCAGTCCTGGCTCGTACTGGGTCCAGGACCTACCCCTGCTGTGGCTCTGCATTTAAAGTGTATTAGGAGCCAGGCGGACAAGCAGTGCATCTCAGTTCCCGCACGTGCTGGGTCCGAGAACTCAGTCCCACCCTGGACAGAGGCTGCTGCCATCCTGCACTGCTGCCTCTGATTCAGAGGCAGCAGCATGAGGCGACAGGCAGCTGGTCTACAAGGGGAGCTGGTTTTTAAACTGGCTCCCCTAGTGGACCAGCTCCCACCTGATACAGAGGCAGCAGTGTGGAGTGGCAGGAGGCTCCTGAGGGGCCAGAGCACACTGGCTGCCAGCCCCACCCCGAAGGTCTATTGTGATCTGGACTTGAAGCATCATAAGCTCAGAACAGTATTCTTTGTAGAGATCATCCCTAAATTTGCTTATCAATAGCTATCAGCTTATGGAAAGCTGCAGCTCACTAATAAACACTTGATGAAGACTAGATACTGATTGTAATTGTTGTTCTTGCCTTCTGATCATTTGAGACCCATTTTTTGTTTTCTTCAGAAAGTAGCATTCAGTCTGTTAAGTAAGATGACCGAATACACTTTTGTGAGGCTCTCTAGTTCACTACCTTGTTCTTTTTATTAATTAGTATACCCAAAAATATAGCTTACTGATGAATTCTCTGATTGTTTTATAATGCAAAGTATACAGTATTTGAGATTTGCAGAGTCTGGTGTCATAGGGTTTTCTATGGCAGTTGCTAAACTGGGTTTAATTTCTCAGCCTATTCATTTGCTTCCACAGCTGGCAGTATTCTCAGACTTGGGGACTGAAAGTGAGAGCAACCCTCACTTTGCTATTTGGCAACCCTCTTTGGCCCATCTAGAAGTAACATTGATTACCTCTGAAGAAAGTTTTGTACAGTCTTCCTCAATTGATGGATAATTGCTGCAAGATGGGGAAAAGCTAGAAGAAGCTGACATGGGGGTGGAGATAAGGTTGGCCACTTAGTAATGTCAAGAACAATTATTTTGGAAAATTCTCTGAAAAGTGAATTTTAAGCTATTTTAAGCTGTAGGTGTTAAAGGTGTGATCTAAAGGGAGTCTTTCTAGTGTATTTTTACACAGGATAATTCTTGGGATCACCTTTGTTGCTTATCTTACTTTACAGGTGGTGGTTCCAATCCATTCCAACACCTGGAGAAGAGTGCAGTGTTGCAAGAGGTAAATCGTTAAAATCCCATATCTTATATGGACATCCTCAGTGATATAGTCTCCTTTCTGGAGTAAGAAAGTTATAGATCTTTAGGAAGTAACAAACCTGTTTGCTTTGAAATCAGTGATAAAGCTTCCATTGATTTGGGGCGGAGGTAGTGGGCATAATTGGATTCTGTTTGTATAACAATGAAAAGAGTTAAACTGTAAATGTGAGTAAATGGATGTTTTTGTCAGCAAGAAGAATAGATTTCCCCAATTTTTTCCAATTCTTCTAAGAAGCCTTGGGTGCCCTAAAATTCTAGTAGGATAGAGAAATTAATAAACAGGACTGTGGTTGACTATTGGACAATCTTTGCCTTTAAAGTGAAAAATGACTGTTTTAAAGGCCTTTTTTAGTTTACAGACCTGGTTCCTTGAAAATTCAGAATTATATCTGTTCATTTCACTGATCAAAATAACATTTTAAGTACTGGTTGTTCTCATTAGCCTTGCAGAAACTGTGCTCTGAGAGAGGAAGCTGGATTCTATTCTGGCTTGTGGCATTATCAGCAGAATGGTTTGTCTTCTTAGAATGAAGTTGAGATTGACATTTGATCTATAGAACCTTTATCAAAGTTTTTCTTTCAGATGCCAGGATGAGTTGTTAGGGATAGTTATTGGGATGCTGGGGGCATCTCTTTTGTTGTAAACTGAAAGAGTCTTATCTGAAGTCACTGACAGAGTCCTAAAATATCTGGTTTGTAACTTGCATCAGTGGCTCAGTTCACACAGTATGTTATGTGTTAGGTAAACAACAGCCAGTGTCTTTTTGGGCTCTTATTCCTGCTTTTGTTTGTTTCTAGGCTCGGGTGTTTAATGAGACACCTATAAACCCTCGAAAATGTGCTCACATCCTCACCAAGATTCTGTACCTCATAAACCAGGTAATGGAGAGATGTGAACTAGGAGTTCTTTAGATTATAAGCATTTTTCTTTTATAAATTAGTCTGGCCTGCTAATTTTAACTGGTGTCTTATGAAATGTTACTTAAACAGCAATTCCAGTAAGTCACCACTTTCTCCTGGGCCAAAGAGTTCTGGAGAATGGGCAGTATAGAAAACCAATGCACAGACTGGTAGCAACTTATAGCTGTCCGATGACCACTGTGGCTCTGAATCCAATTCCTGGTGGTCACGTACATACATAGAAGTAGTTACTAAAAGCCAGACTTTTAAAGGTATTTAGGCAGCTAAAGAAGAAGGTAGGACCACTAAGTGTCTCATCTGCATCTTTAGGTACCTAACTACTTTTACAAATCTGGACCTACTGGTAATTGGCCCCTTATTAGCCATCTCAGCTGAAAAGGAATAGTGTGTGGGCTATGGAGACTGAACTCCCCCTCATCCTTCAGAAAATTGCCTTGTTGCTGACAGTAGTTGTTATGTGTCTGTAACAGTGCTGAGTAAGGTTTTCTTCCACCTACACCAGCAGTTCAACTACTTTCAGCACCACATGGTGGGGACACACAGGACAACAGTTTCTGTTGTCTCTGGGCACTGGAGGTGGTCCCTCCCTGTTAATGTTGAGGCATACTTCAGCGGGAGAAATAGGAAACTAGCTTTGTCATGACCCCAGCTGTAATTGTTGTCGGTAGTTGGTTGTTCTGTTATCTCTACTCTATACAAAACCTGCTGTCTTGTAAATAAGAACGTTTGTCCATACTTTGCCCATTCTAGGGGGAACACCTGGGTGTGATGGAAGCTACGGAATCCTTCTTTGCCATGACCAAGCTGTTCCAGTCCAATGATGTAAGTTCTATACTTGCACATTTTGTGCATACAACTGTCTACCAGGATGTGATGCTGGTGAGAGCCTCACATTCAGCCCTGAATTATCTCATTATGGACAGGCTGCTCTCCTCTAGGTAGAACCACCTGACCCATGCTCCCCACATGAGCACTGTGAAGTGCATCTGTTCCTAGTTACTGATATCTCAGCAGTGCCTCATTTTTCCCTGTTGCACTTTGGTGACTTGAGGCTTGTCTACATGAAGACTTTGTGTGTGGCAAGGGGAGGTATGACTCTAGAGCACACTAGCTTGACACACACAAATTGCCTTGTGGACTGGGTATTAGAAGTTTCATGGTGTGCTTTGACATCCACTAAGTCTGTGTGTAGAGAATTGCTGTGGGAGATTTGTACAGAAGAGAGAGAACATGCACAAAGGTCCTGAAGTTGCATATCAAAGTAATACTAACACAACCTACAGACCAGTAAATTGAGGGAGATGGTGAATCCATTTCTTGGCTGGGAACTTTCCTATTAAATAAAAAAACAAATGAACTGTTTAATGGCTAGTGCTATCAGAGTCACAATGTACAAACAGCTTTGTTGACCATCCCTTCATCCCTAGCTCTTTTTTATGAATTGTGTGCAATCTGTATAACCAAACAGTCTGATAAGACAGACTCATCAGGCTTCACCATGCATTGGGCCTCTTCCATCTTAACTGCCTTTATCATTTAACATTTATACAGTGGGAGTCTCTAAAGGTTATGACCAGCTTGGGCCCCATTGAGTTAAGCACTGTACAAATCTGCCTTGCTGTGTGCTCAGTGACAGTGACCTTTCTCCTGAGGTAGCTCAGCCCATAGTAGAACCTGAGGAAGGGGAAGAACTAGCACCACACCAATAGCCAGCTAGATAAGAGGTGCTATAGTTCTGAGCAGACCAGCCACAAACACTTGTTTTCTCCTACAGGGTATAATCAGCAACAGAGTACCCTGTATTGCCAGCCCCAGGTGTTCACAAATCATGAATCAGGCCTCAAAATCATGAAACTTGGCTTAAAAATCTGATTATTTAAAAAAAATTGTTTGGGTTTTGTTATTGGCCTTCTGGTATCTGAGCCCTGAGCATTCCCTCGTGTCATGCTTTCAAGCTTTTCTCTGTAACCATGAGTACTACAAAGTCTTATGGGGTAAAATTCTGGCCTCATTTAAATCAATGTCATTATTTCCATTGACTTTACTGGGGCCAGGATTTCACCCTTTGTTTATTTGTTTTAAATACAAGTTGAGATTCTCACGTAATCATTTGGCTCTAGGAGGAAAATGACAAATATTGTCATTTTGCAATAAAATCACAAGAATTGGCAAGTGTGGGCACCCTGCCAGGGTTGGCATGTGGCCAGCTAATGCTTGTGTTGCCTGTTTTCCCTACCAGCCAACTCTTCGCAGGATGTGTTACCTGACCATCAAAGAGATGGCCTGCATTGCAGAGGATGTCATCATTGTAACCAGTAGGTGAGTCCTCGCTGGGTGATCCCTCTTTCTCACTGGTATTTTCATGTACCTTCCAGCAAGTCTTCTCCCCCCACCTAGAGATAGTTGTTATCCCTGCAAGGAGTTATGAAGCTGTGGAAATGCTCTTGTTTTAAAGGGTGCTGTAGAAATATAGGCACTGAAATCCTAACAATATATGTGAACTCTATAGTGCAGTAAATGCCATATGCCAGACCCTTGTGTATTTTATTTGGCTCTCTGGTTATTTGGTTCCCATGTTGTGCCCACCCCACTGTATCTGACCACCTTCTTTTGTAAAGGGTTCGTTATTAACTCATGCTTTTCCATCTGAGCACTTTGACGTTTACTAGGGTATTGACGTGTTCTCTGGGGGATACATTGCCATATAGGTAGGCAAGGATTTAGCCATGAGACTTCTATTGTTTTTACCTCATTGGGCACTGCTTAGCATACCCTGCTAGTGGAGCCCAAGTCATCTTTGACACGTCATCTCTGATCCACTGATTTCCCAAAGGGAAGTCATGACCTAAAAGGAGGCTGCTACAGTGGGAGACAGCAATGATGCGTTAATGGTGATTGCAAATGTACACTCCCCAAACAGCATTTAGAAATCAGCCCCCAAATATAGGGACTGTCAGTCCGCTTCCCCACATGTAGTTTGGTACCAAACATAGCTTGATGCTTTGGGCAAGATCAGAATGTTTAGGGAAGGAATCCAGATTCTTCATTATTCTAGCCTTTAATGCTAAGTAGCTGTTTGGTGTTTTGGTCTCTCGGGGTGATTAAAAGGCTCCTGTCATTCCTTTCGTGACTGAACTTTCTGTACCAGAGCAAGACTAGGCTGAAGATAGCATTGTCATGTCCTCTTACCAACACATGGGCACTGGATTTCACAGCCAAAATCCACAATAGGGTATGTGCACACTGTATGTGTGCTTTTTATAGTACTGGGGGTAAAACGCCCAATACTAAAGTCCTTCATGTTTCTGCAGTTTAACCAAAGACATGACTGGGAAGGACGACAATTACCGAGGCCCTGCTGTGAGAGCACTCTGCCAAATCACTGATGTAAGTGCCACTTGCCAGTCCTGTTGTTGGGCCTTTATCTACTTATCCCTGGTTGCGTGGCCCTCTCAAACCTGCCTTTGCAACCCATCTCTCACCTTGCTTTTCCCCTTGCAGTTGAGCTTTCCTTGTGTCTTCCCAAAGACATTGCTTCTCATTTTCTCCTCTCTGCAGAGTACCATGCTGCAGGCCATCGAACGCTACATGAAGCAGGCAATTGTGGACAAGGTGCCCAGTGTGTCCAGCTCTGCCCTGGTGTCATCATTGGTATGTCTGCACCTGCAGGGATTTGTGTGCAGGCCAGTTAAACCAGGAAGCAAATAAATATCTGTGTTGGGAGCTGACCAGCATATTCTTCACTCTCCTGTGTTTTCATATGTTAAAACATGAGTTGTCTTTTCAGTAGAGAGAATTTTTCTGTAAATATAAAGTATAATTGATTAGTACATATTTGAGAACACTGAGTTACATCCTCTGTGGGTCGGCATAGATTCATTTGTGAAATAGACACAATGGGAGAAGGAAGCTTACAGGACCACTCACGCTGGACTAGCTTTCTGACCCATGTTCCTTTGTAATGCTCACTTCTCCCTTGGACACCATTTACCTTGAAGGTCAATCTGCAGAATTTAGTTTTGGATTTAAAACTGGACTTGGATCAGAACCTCCAGCATTTGCAAATGAACAGACTGGCTGCCTAGAAATATCCCTTTGTGATCACTCAGCAGGAAACTTAGATGGTGCATTGTGAAGGTGTCATGACATCAGACACAAAGTCTCTTCTCCAATGTGGTGTGTGTATACTTTCTCCTCTCATTAATGATTGCTGTGAGGCTGGAGCCAGAGGATAGCAGGTTTCCCTTCTGGTCTGGTGATTTGTATTTTTGTAAAAGTAGATTTGAAACTGCTAAACTGAGACAATGCTGGAATTACATGGCAAGCTCTTCTAGGCAGGGACTGAGTCTTTATGAGGGGCGGTGTAGGTCACCCAGCTCAATGGAGCATCAGTCCTGATTAGGGCTTCAAGGTATTACTGAAATATAAATCCATCATTATCAAGATTCTCCCTTTGTTCTTCGTGCACTCTTGTTAAGGAATAGTTCTTACAACACCCCTACGAGGTAGGCCTGTATCATTGTCTCTCCAACACCCAGGTTGGAGAAGATTGGTGTTGCTGCTGTTTAATTTGAATCAGTGAATTGCACGGTTTATCCTGGTCCTCTTATGGGATATTCTGTGCCCACAGCACCTGCTGAAGACCAGCTTTGACGTGGTAAAACGCTGGGTGAATGAGGCTCAGGAGGCAGCGTCCAGTGACAATATCATGGTGCAGGTAAGAAACCTCCAGGTGCATGAACCAGATCAAAGAGCCCATCAGGGGATTTGGTACAACCAAGGTTGGTTGTAAATCTGTGGGCCATAGATGAGTAAGTGCATACATAGCGTGGTGTGTGATTTGTGAAACCTTTTTTTTTTTTTTTTCTCCTTTGCTAATCTGCACAGTATCATGCCCTCGGCTTACTTTACCACGTGCGTAAGAATGACCGTCTGGCAGTCAACAAGATGCTCAGCAAGTTCATGCGTCATGGTCTGAAGTCACCCTTTGCCTACTGCATGATGATCCGAGTGGCCAGCAAATTGCTGGAGGAAGAGGCAGGAAAGTAAGGAAGTTGTTTTGCTGCATTGGCAGTCTTACAAAGAGGGATCGGAGGAATCTCCTCGTACAGGGCTTGTCCTGTTTTTTGTTTTTGTTTAAACTGTTAGAAAATAACATACAGCATGATGTGACCCCCTTTCCTTTTATTAAGTGTTACAACGTAGCACAGAAAAGAGATTGAGAGGTGATTTCCTTGGCACTTTTATTTTGTAACAACAATATACAAGTATCTGATCGAGGTGTTTGGTGATCAGGCTCTTTGCTTCTATGTTTATGTTATTCCCTTGTATATAGTTCTTACACTTCACTGAAATCTTTCATGTGATTTTTTTTTTTCCATATTGTGTAGTTAAGTGGCTAGTTTGTAGATACCATTGCCCTCTGCTGGATAGTGCCAGAACTGCACTACTGATTGTCACGAGCCCTGCACAGTATTTCTAACAGCTAATGCAAATTCCCCTTTAATTAATTGGAGAGGGGCTGGAGGAGAGTCTCAGTTATATCTCTGCAATTCAAATTAGTGCAGCGTAGGGACAACCAGCTGCACACAGATTGATTACAATCATACTTCTTTTTCATAAAATGCAACTTACAGTAGCTCTGAGAGCCATTCCTTCTCTGCCAGCCCAGTCTGTCCTCCTTATGCCTAAGGCTCCTTTTAATTTTTTCACTTTGTCTCCTAGCCATGACAGCCCCTTGTTCGATTTCATTGAGAGTTGCTTAAGAAATAAACACGAGATGGTGGTCTATGAAGCTGCTTCTGCCATTGTTAACCTGCCTAGTTGCACTGCAAAAGAGCTGGCACCTGCTGTATCTGGTAATTCTAGTGCTATTTAAGGGTGTAATGGGGATTGTGGGCCTATAATGACTGCATTTGTTGACCAGCCTTTGTCAGTACTCAGGCTTTTTGAGATGTCACTGTTTCCTAGATATGTCTTTGCTGATGGTAGAAAGTATTTATTTACCTGGTATGATCAGTGTGGATTGGTCTGGGGTCTGTGTCTCTACTATGCAGTCCATTTTAATTAGCAACAACAAAAAAATCCTTTTGTCTTGTGACATACCAGCAGCTCTGTGAGAGACCTGGGATTCTGAAGCAACCTGGGGGCTCTAGCTTCACAACCTTGTGGAGTTCAGATGCTCGCTGAGGTGGTGCATTTGGGCTCTGAGGAAGGTGTGTGATCTCTGTTAGCCTACCACACATGGAATAGAATGGGATTTAAAGAGAAACAAGAAAAAATGGATTTAAGCAGCAGTGGAAATAAAGGTTCAATAGGAAGATCAACTAGTGGATGGAGATTGAAATTTCCAAGCCATGGTTTGATGAGCACCTTTTAGTGATGTTAGGGAATGGAGGGAGATGGACTTGCTCAGTGTGTTTCAATCATTTTTCACTTGTGGACCCTAAAAAATTTCAAATGGAAATGTGGCCCCCTTTGGAAATCTGAAACCTAGTCCGCAGACCATATGTTGAACACTGCTCTTTTATATGAATGTCAACCTTTTGTGGATCCCTTCGGCACAGCCCCCATGTGTTGAAAACCACTGGACTTGCTTAACCTTCCATGGGTCCCTATGATTCTGAGATGGTAAATCCAGAGAACTTCTAACTATTTCCTGCTCACTGTTGCTCGTACAATGAATCAGAATCTTTTTGTGTGTGGTGTGAGGCATACCTGGTTCATCAGTTTCTTAATTTCTGTGTTTGATGCTATGTTTCAGTGTTACAGTTGTTCTGCAGCTCCCCAAAGGCGGCTCTTAGATATGCAGCTGTCCGAACCCTCAACAAGGTAAGACTCAATGTTCTAGGAGTTTAAATAGCTTTCACCTCCCCTGGAAGGTGAAGTCCTGTCCCCCTCTCTTCCCCAGGTCTGGGTTCTAGATAGGGAAGTAGGAATGTTAGCACCTAGCCAAATAACCATTTAACCAATCAGCTATTGGCTTATTGGTTAATGGTCCTGGTCAAGCGCAACAGCCTTCCACACCCCCACCCCCGCCCATGGGCTTTGCATTTATAACTTGAATTGGCAGGCTGGCTCACTCCCAGCCACTGGTCCAAGTTTTAAATGAAGAGCACACAGTGGAGCCACCTATCACCCTGCGCTGCTGCCAATGAGACAAAGGCAGCAGCACAGAACGGCATGTGGGAACCGATCCATGAGAGGAGCTGGTTTGAAAACTGGCTTCTGCCTGCTGTCCCACACTGCTGCCTCTATATCAGAGGCAGCAACGCAGGGCAGCAGCAGGCCCTGTCATGGGGGGGCCGAGCTCCCTGCGGACAGAGGCTGCTCTGTGGGATGCTAGATGATTATTCGATGGTCCCCATGGGTGGGGCCGGGAGACAGTGTGCTTCTGGCCCCACTCCCGAGGAGACCTCTGCCACCCTGTGCTGCTACCTCTGTATCAAAGGCAGCAGCGTGGGGCCGGAAGCCAGTGCGCTCCTGGCCCCACTTCAGATGCAGCAGCACAGGGCAGTAGACAGGAGCTGGTTTTTAAACTGACTCCCTGAATGAACTTGTTCTGACCTGCCTTCCCTAGTGGAGCAGTTCCTTCCTGCCACCCTGTGCTGCTACTTCTGATACAGAGGCAGAAATGTGGAGTGGCAGGAGTCTAACTGTGAGTGGGGGGAGCACACTGGTTCCTGGCCCCACCCACAGGGACCATCAAATAACCATGTAACCGATTAGAATTGTTGTGGTTATATGATTGCTAAATTAAATGATTTCTAACATTCCTAGTCCTAGGCTACGTCCATTTTTGGCCAAAAATCTGCGGACCGTCCACACCTCAAATGCGCTTTTGCACAAGTAAATCAGCATTAAAACGGCAGAACAGAGGGTTTTTGCCAGTGTAGGTAAACCTCCTTCTATGAGACATAACTCCCTTTTGTGCTACAGCTATTGCGCAAAAAGGCAAATGTGGATGCTCCAGAAGGGTTTCTTGCGTGAGAAACCCCTATGGGAAAAAGCATAGGTGCTCTGATGGCCATTCTGTGAATGGCCATCAGAGCTACTTGCGCAAGAGCATCTATGCAGTGTGGATGCTCTCTTGCGCAAAAGCACATCACTTTGCAATGTGCTTTGAGGTGTGGACGTGCTCTTGTGCAAGAAGTTTTTTGTGCAAAAACTCTTGCACAAAAGGTTTCTTGCGCAAGAAGCCTGCAGTATAGATATAGCCCTAGAGAAGAAAAATGGGGCCAAGCTGTTTAAAGTTTTGATTTCTGTCACTCTGACCCTTCTCCCTCCCTGTCCCACACACAGTTCCCAAGTATTTATAAATCACACAATCAGAGTTTCTATTTCATTGCTTTCTATGCAGAAGAAAACATCCAGGAGCACATCAGAAAAAGAAAATAAATCGTACTGACTAGTGGTCTCTAATGACAGTGAATCTCAGGTGTTGTGGTGTATTGCATTTCTCTCAAAGCCTCCAAGTCTCTCCTTATGATGAAGCAGATCCTTATCAAGTGACTGGGACCAAATCCTTACACTTCTCCCTACCCTATCCCCATAGCAACTTTTGCTCCAGTGCAAGTGTTGGAGCAGCTTTCTGTAGCTTTTACCTTGCTCCCTTCAATTCCAAAGAGGACAGCTACAGAATCAATGTAGTGGCTGGTCTGGGGCTGACTTCATAGATTCTGCAAAGCTGAGGTCCATCGAAAAATTAAATTCAGAGCCCCTGTAGGCACTTCTGGCTTCCTGTGTGCAATGGGTGGGGTGTGAATCTTACTAAATGGAGTGTGGAAAATGGATAGAGTCCCGTATGGATACAAAATTTGTATCTGCAGCCACAAAAATGATCTGTGAATATCTGCATCCACATCCATGGATGCGAATATCTATGGATATAACATGGATATCTGCAGATTTGCAGGGTTCTAGATACAAAATTTGTATTCGCATCTGCAAAAATGAACTGCAGATATCCACATCCATAGATGCAGATACCTGTGGATATAAAGTGGATATCCTTGGATTTGCAGAGCTCTAAAAATGGATGCAAGGCATTTGAAGGACATGTTACTAATGTCTGTCATTGAATGGAATGGGTATATTTCTTTAGGAGAATAGAGCTGATAGCCCTCAAGGGAATTATTTATCTGGGATACCCTCAAGGCACCTGTTGTTATATGTGGTTTGGTAGACAAGCTTGAGCACTGTATAGGGGTCTGTATAGCATTTTGTTCTATCAGCTGGGCTCTTTCCATGCATTCAGTGAATTCCATTATTTCTCCTCAGGTTGCCATGAAGCACCCGTCTGCTGTGACAGCCTGTAACCTCGACCTGGAGAACCTAGTGACTGATTCCAACCGCAGCATTGCTACTTTGGCTATCACCACACTGCTGAAAACTGGCAGTGAGAGCAGCATTGACCGGCTCATGAAGCAGATTTCCTCCTTCATGTCAGAAATCTCAGATGAATTCAAGGTATGGAAGGTGTACCCTGGGGGGATGGTACTGGGCCTTTTTCTTTCTCTGTCTGGGCCAGGTTACACCACTCTTTCACTTCCAGAGCCTGGACTTCAGATCTGCTAGAAACATGAGTGTAGGGGTTGATGGTATTGACTTATCCCAGAAGTACTGTAGGCTCTGTTCTGGAGAGCTCCCTTTAAAATTCAATCTCTATTCAACTGGGCCCCCATCACCAGCCTTCTTCAGGGACTAATTAGTGCAGGGAGATAGAGAGATAGACATCCCCTCTCATCCTTATGGGTATGTCTACACTACAAAGTTAGTTCGAACTAACTTTCATTGGCGCTACACTAGCGCTCCGTTAGTTGGAATTTAATTTGAACTAACGGAGCGCTTAGTTCGAACTAGGTAATCCTCATTCCACGAGGATTAAGCCTAGTTCGAACTTACTAGTTCGAATTAAGGGCTGTGTAGACCCTTAATTCGAACTAGTGGGAGGCTAGCCCTCCCCAGCTTTCCCTGGTGGCCACTCTGGCCAACACAGGGGAAACTCGTATGCCCCCCTCCCGGCCCCGGACCTCTTAAAGGGGCACGGGCTGGCTACGGTGCCCGTGCCAGGTGCAAGCCTGCCAGCACCCACCCAGCAGACCCAGCACCTGGCACGGATCGAGCCACCCACCCGATGCCCCCCAGCCCTCCCCCTCTTCCCGGGACCAGGCTGGCGGCTCATGGGAGCTTGCCCGGGACCGCAAGAGGCGGGCACCCGCCTGGTCTAGTGCGGACATCGTGGACCTCGTCCACGATCTCCGCACTAGGCACAGGAACGTGGCCGTCTAGGGCAGGAGAGCTGCCAGCCTGGCCACCCAGGAGCAGGAGTGCATGAAAATCAAGGGGGTCCACTGAGACCCCCGACCCTGAGCCCTGAGCTTACAATGGCCGTCCTGGGTCAGACCAATGGTCCATCTAGCCCAGTAGCCTGTCTGCCGACAGCGGCCAACCCTAGGGACCCTGGAGGGGATGGACCGAAGACAGTGACCAAGCCATTCGTCTCGTGCCATCCCTCTCCAGCCTTCCACAAACCTTGGGCAGGGACACCACTCCTACCCATTGGCTAATAGCACTTCATGGACCCAACCTCCATGACTTGATCTCACTTCCCTTTAAACTCTGTTCTAGTTCTAGCCTTCACAGCCTCCTGCAGCAAGGAGTTCCACAGGTTGACTCTGTGCTTTGTGAAGAACAACTTTCTGTTACTAGTTTGAAGCCTGTTACCCATTCCTTTCCTTTGGTGTCCTCTAGTCCTTCTTTATGGGAACTAATGAAGAACTTTTCTGTATGCTCCACCCCACTCATGCTTTTAGAGACCTCTATCCTGTCCCCCCTCCGTCTCCTCTTTTCTAAGCTGAGAAGTCCCAGTCTCTTTAGCCTCTCTTCATATGGGACCTGTTCCCAACCCCTGATCATTTTAGTTGCCCTCCCCTCTCCCAGCCTCTCTCTTCCCCTCTCCCACCTCCTTTTCCCAGTCTCCCCCAGTTTTGTTCAATAAAGACAGATTCCATTTTTGAACACAATTGTCCTTTATTTTGTACATCAAGAAAAGGGGCTAGGGAAGGGTAAGTGGAAGGAGGTGAGGGAGGAATGGGGTACACGCCCCCGATGGGGAGGACTGGGCTGGCTCTGCGGGCATTTGGGGTGGAACCTCTCCTGCAGCCCCCCCGATTGCCCCTTCTCTCCAGATGGCAGCCTGCGGCAAGTGCAGCCGGTCTGATGGCCAAGTGCTGTGATGTGCCCAGTGTGGGCACTCAGGGCATTCCAAGCCAGGACTGCTTTGCAAGCGGGGCACCCCTGAGAACTGTCTGTCCGGGGTGGGGGTCGGGACCCTTTAAGCACAGCCCTCGGCTAGCCTGAGACAGCATCTCCACGCTCTAAGTCCTCTGATGCCCTGCCGGCACTGCTTCCGGCCATCCTTAAGCCCAGTTCAGGGTCCACTTAATGTGGACATGCTAGTTCGAATTAGCAAAACTCTAATTCTAACTAGTTTTTTAGTCTAGATCCGTTAGTTCGAATTAGCTTAGTTCGAATTAACTAATTCGAACTAAGTTAGTTTGAATTAACGTTGTAGTGTAGACGTACCCTATGTCTGCTTCTCCACTGCATGCTGCCAGTCTTATAGATGGAGGGAGAACTATGACTTCTCAGTCTAGCATCTTTCACCACGTTAAAATTCGTGTGGAGGAGAGAAAAAGCCAAACTGAAACAAGACAGAATTCTCCTTGTTAAATGTGCTATTTCTAAACCTGTTCAGGTTGTGGTGGTGCAGGCTATCAGTGCCTTGTGTCAGAAGTACCCGCGTAAGCATTCAGTCCTCATGAATTTCCTCTTCACTATGCTCCGGGAAGAGGTAAGAATCCTGGTCAGATAATTTGTATGGTTGTTGTTTATTTCTATTGCAGTAATACCAAGAGGCCCCAGTCAGAATGAAGCCCTGTAGTGCTAAATGCCATATAGCAAATGCTGTGTAGCAGGTGAAAAGCTTACAATCCCAATGTAAGCATGATTAGTAGAAATGGCAAGCTTGATAGGTGACAGGTGACTGCAATGTGACCTCAAAAACTATTTATCAATGTGTTTCCATGATCTGATTTGCATCATGAGTGGGATTCTGCTACTTGGCTTAATTAACTTTCAAAGCAAATCCGTGTAACACAGCGATGGGCAGCTGAGACTACTGAGTGGCCCTCCTTCCTCTCAGTGGGATGCAAGATTGAAATTCAGTGGTGGGCAGCCTGCAGGCCACATGCTATCCATTGAGGTTCCACTTGTGGGTGGCCCTTGCACCTCTCTCTTCCCCATTCCTTGAAGCCTCTTGTGCACTGGGGCACTGAAGCCCCACACTTATTTACTAGGGAGGTTAAGAAGTTTGTAATTTGTTAATCTTGTAGTTGACATAAATTATGTCGACTCCATGATTAATCAATAAGGGTTAGTAGTGAAAACACTCAGGCCCGGATCATGCCAGGCCTAGCACCATCCCCGTTGCAGCTCTGCACTGTTAGGGGACTGGGGAGCCGGTGCACAGGCAGATGGGCTCAGTCACAGGTTGATGCTGGAACCCAGTGCAAGCTGGGACTAAGCCAGCCTGCCTGCGTGCTAGCTCCCCAGTCCTCTATTAACACAGAGCTGCAATGCAGAGTAATGCTGGGACCAGGCATGAGCTGGGAATGAGCCAGCCTGCCCGTGCACTGCCTCCCCAGTCCACTAATAATGCAAAGCTGCAGCAGGAAGCCCAGGACTGAGCCAGCCTGTTGGCCAGCCCATTAAAAAAATATACTTGCAGAGCCAGAGGGGGTGGGATGCAGGTAGCCGATAACGTTAACCAATAAGCGGGATTGTTTAGTCAACTACAATATTACATCCTATTATCTACTTCTCCCGCTCCTGCCCAGCACTTTCCGAGCACCATGAATTGGCTGATTCGTGCTACTCTTGCTCGCTTCCAGAGCTTGAACGCTTCAAATCAGCCAATTCACAGCGCTTTGAAAGTGCTGGGAGGGAGGGGAAGGAGTAAGTGTGGGGCTCCAGTGCGTGAGAGACGTGGGGAAAGAGGGCAGAGAGGGGGTGCTTGGGCCACTGGTTGCCCACCACTGAGAACAGGAGATCAACTGGCAATACACGTCTGCATAATATTGAACACGAGTAAATTACATTCTGTTGTTGCCTATTGTATTTTGACACTAAATTTTAAGCCTTTTTTGTGTCAAAAGTCCATTATCAGATGACCTAAAACTATTTTAGCTCTGCTCCCCCTGCTGTTGCAGTGAGAGATCATATCTGAAGCCATTCTCTGTGTGCCTTCAGATGCAGAATTTTATGAAAGTACTGTTAGAGATTTTCCAAAATCCTTTCTGAGTAATATCCTGTTACACTCAGGACTCCACATATGCCTGCAACCAAGCTGGCATGAACATTGTCAGTTATGACATCATATTCTGCTTATTCAAGCCTCACATTTTGGAACATACAAAATCCTTTTATCTTGTACTTTGAAAACAGAATATTCTGTTTGCACAGATTTTGCATGGGTGGCTGATCTAATTTTGAAATACAGTTTCAGAGTTCAGACCACTCAATTTTATGACTCTTTCATCCACTGTAGCTCCTAATATATTTAGAGCACCCATAATTGTACATATAAATTAGAAGAGGACATCACTCTGTTTACTGTTCTGTTGTACAGAATGAACATGAGTAAATTACTTTTGAAGGTAATCTTATGTGTATTCAGTAGCCAGTTGCAGGGTACACCAGGGGAGATACCAGTCTTTCATCTTCCTACCCTACTGCACTGCATTTTGTTGGCCCTGCAGCGATTGATTTGATACCTAATGTACTTCTTTTGTGATCCAAACTTGGATATCTGATGTGGGAGGATGATTTGTTTTCCCCCCAATATGGTTATGTAGTGATTCAACCAGCAGAGTGGCTCAAAATGGACCCTTTCTTAAAAGAGATGTAAACTCTTCAGGCTGGTGGCTGCAGTCCTTTTTTAAGGCTTGCTTTTTTTATTGGTGTGTTTGTGATTGTTCTCTGGAGTGAGCTGCACAGAGACCGTGAATATTAGCAGCTCTTAAGTAAGCATAGAAGTAAGTAAGCATAGAAGTAACTTCAAAGTCCCGTTGAAAAACTAAGAGCTTTGGTGTGCCTCCGATCTCTATAATGTTTATAAGAGCTGGATCCAGCATGGTTCTGTCAGTGCAATTTTTTTGAGGTGCAGTACACATCTGGAAATAGTTGGAAACATTCCAGTGCGCTGAACAGACCTGACAAAGTGGGGCAATGTTGCTACATAGTTCTTTTCAAACACAAGTTAAAAGTCAGCAGTCATGAATATCTCTTTCAAAACTAAATCCCTCCCTGATTAACATTCCCAATGAAAACTTCTGGTCTCCTTTGAATTTTCTCACTGGCCTTTGCTGTGTAGGGCGGTTTTGAGTACAAGCGAGCTATCGTGGACTGCATCATCAGCATCATTGAGGAAAACTCTGAGAGCAAAGAGACTGGCCTGTCTCACCTGTGCGAGTTCATTGAGGACTGTGAGTTCACTGTCCTGGCCACTCGTATTCTCCACCTGCTGGGGCAGGAAGGACCCAAGACCAATAACCCTTCAAAATATATTCGCTTCATCTACAACAGGGTTGTCTTGGAACATGAGGAGGTCCGGGCAGGTAAGGTGCAGGCCTGGAAAAATACATGTTGAGTACATTTCTGTGACTAACATCAAGTAAAGAGGCTAATCCGCTTGTTTTTTTTACCTTCTGTGGACTGTGATTTGGTGCTCAGCTTAGTCCCTCATAACTCTTTATCCATAGTAAGAAGACTCCAGAATCTCTTGGTAGGAATGCTGGTCTCCATGGAGAAGAATACACGAGGGCAGGCTTTAATGTTTTAAGGCCATGTCTTCACTTCCCAGAAGATCGATGCTGCAGCAGTTGATCTTCTGGAATTCAATTTAGCAGGTCTAATAAAGACTCACTAAACCAAATGCTATGGGTGCCCCATCAACACCAGAATTCCTATTCCTCTCAAGGAATAAGGGAAATCAATGGGAGCATTTCTCCTGTTGATCTCCTGCTGTGAGGACAGCACCAAAGCTCAAGTATATCGACTCCAGCTACGTTTTTTATGAAGCTGGAATTGTGTACCTTAAACCGACCTTCCCCTGTAGTGTGGACCTGGCCTTAGAAGAGGAAGGTGTAGGAAGATTTACCAGCACTTTGCTGCACTATGCCTGGCTCTGTCTTATATATATGTATTTTAGAGATTGTGTCTGTCTGTGAGTCTGTTTGTTCAAGAACTACTAAATGGTAAGAGCTAAGACCACCAAATTTGGTATACAGCTTCCTCTTATCCTAACGTAACGCAAGGTCAGGTTTCGGTTGTGTTAGGAAAACAGGAAGTGCCTGGAATTCATTTGTTTCTCATAACATGGAAAGGGAGGGGGCTGACTGAAGGAGAGCTATATTCAGAGTGACCACTGGAAGCACTGAGCATGAGGGACAGATACTGCAGAGTGACCAATGGGGCAGCTGCACCAGGAAGGGATTGGCCAGCTGGAGACAGGGCTCGATGTCTTGCTTGCCATCAGCCCAGGCCACCCTGTCCCAAACTCACCTCCTCCCCTTCCTTCCCCCCCTCCTTGGCTGCAGTATGGAGGGGAAGCCCCGCCCCTCCATGGAGCACTGCCAGGCAGCACAGCCCTGCCCCCGCCTCCCTCCATTGCAAGATCCACAGTCCGTCCGTCCCCAGCACCGCTGGCATGCCTATCATGGCTGCGCCCGGCCCACCTGCGCAAACCCTCCCTTCTCCACCCTCCAACTCCCTCCTCTGCTCTAGGCTGGGCTGGGGAAATACTGGTAGGATCTCTGAGCAACTTTCCCCCCCACCCCACCCTTCCTTGTCCTGGGCCAGGCCCAAGCAATGCTAGTTAAGTCATCTATATAATAATGGCCACAGTGGGTGAGGCCATTGGCCATCTAGCCTGATGTCCTGTCTTCAGAGGCAGTGAACAGAACAAGTGATCCATCCCAGTGCCAGCGTCTAGTAGTAAGGGGTTTAGAGACATCCAAAGCATGGGGTTGTTTCCCTGAGCATTGTGGCTAATAGCCATTGATAGACCTCTCCTCCTTGAATTTACCTAATTCTGTTTTTAATCCTGTTTATACTTTCGGCCTATACAACATCCCCTGGGAACATATTGTTTTTGCATTGTGTGAAGTAGGGATTTAAGCAAGTAGTCGACTACTTGACTACTCACATTCCCTCCCCGCTTGCTGCTTCTGTAACAGCAAGGAGGTGGAGCAGACTTAAAAGGTGCTGCCTGCTGCCCCCCACCCCTGCACGTTGCTGCCTCTATGAGAGGCAGCAGCGGAGTGGGGGGGCAAAGCAGTCGCTGCCTGCCACAGTCCTGGGTCATCTGTGGAGCAGCCCCTGTTCATGGATGTCCCAGCTCCCTGCTGAGACCCCCTGGGAACAGAGGCTGTGGGACACAGCACGAGCTGGGACTGAGCAAGCCTGGCTCAGTCCCAGCTTGTGCTGGGTCTTGGACCTACCCCTGCTGTGGCTCTGCAATTTAAATGTAGTAAGAATTAGGTGGGCAGGGCAAGGTAGTTTACAGCATTTAAACAGCAGAGCCTCAGTGGGAGTAGCTCCTGGACCCAGCATGAGCTGGGACTGAGCGCCTTCCCTTATCGACTAATTGTGTAGTTGATAATTCACAATTAGTGAAATACGCACTTCTTAACATCCGTAGTGTGAAGTACTTCCTTATGTGCACTCAACCTGCTGCATATTAATTTCATTGGGTAACTACTGGTTCTTGTGTTCAGTGAAGGGGTAAATAACACTCCCTATTCACTTTTTCACACCGTCTATGATTTTATAGATCTCTTTCATATCCCCTGATATCTCTTTTGCAAGTTGAACAGTCTTAGTCTTTTTTATCTCTCCTCATATAATCATTTTTGTTGCTCTTCTCTAAACTTTTTCCAGTTCTAATATTTATTTTTGGAAATGGGGAGAACAGAACTGCACGCAGTCAGTGTTCCAGGTGTGGGCACAGTATAGTTTTCTGTAGTAGCGTTGTGATTGTTTCTCTCTTACAAGCCATTAGAAAAAGGGTAGATAATAACATTAGCTTTTTGGCACACTGAGCAGATGTTTTCAGAGAACTATCCATGATGACGCCAAGATCTTTCCTGAGAGAGCTAATTTAGAGCCCATAATTTTGTTATGTATAGTTGGTATGATTTCCATTGTGCATTACTTTGCATTTGTCAGCATTGAATTTCATCTGCCATTTTGTTGCTCTCACTCAGTTTTGTGATATCTGTTTGTAACTCTTTGCAGTCTTCTTTGGACTCAACTATCCTGAGTAATATTGATTTGTCTGATTGTTTGGCAGGATTCCTTTTTCTGATTAACTAAAAACAATTGGTTTTTTTTTTTTTTGCTGTTCAGTTTGTCTTTGTCTCTAAAACAGTTACATTAAAGTAAATACATAAAACAGAGGGAACTTCCAGTTGCTTTCTGTGCCAGCTGATCCTGTTTTCCTTGCTATTGCTACAGGTGCAGTAAGTGCTCTGGCTAAATTTGGAGCCCAGAATGAGGATGTGTTACCCAGCATCTTAGTGTTATTGAAAAGGTGAGCTACATATCAGAATATGTCCCAGCAAACATTTCAGAGATTCTTTTTAAGAATTTTAAATGTTTGGACAAACCTGGGATTTTCCTGACATGCGGGAGTGCCTGACCCAGTAGAGAGAACATAATGACACCTCTGGACTTGCACAGTATTTTGGGTGCAGCGTCCTAGAGGGTATATTATTGGGTATATAGAACACTGCCTCCCCTGATAGATTTGAATATTGGTGTCGCATTCAATGCCACAACTTTAATGATAGAAATGAAATGTGATTTGTCCTTTTCATATGTGTTCATTTTTTTAAATTGTATCCTTTGGTATATATGGTTGTGATTCTTTTCTTCCACTATTTGATCTGAGGAAGTGGGTCTGGCCCACGAAAGCTCATCATCTAATAAACCATCTTGTTAGTCTTTAAAGTGCTACATACTACTAGCATGACTCTGTAATGCATATTTTCAGTTTCTTTAGGCCACCAAGGTAGATCAGTCATCTGCATACATTCACAGTGCTCACAGCTGGGTTTTGTCTTGCCTTCAGATGTGTGATGGATGATGATAATGAAGTGAGAGACAGAGCCACATTCTACCTAAACGTCTTAGAGCAGAAACAGAAAGCTCTCAACGCTGGCTACATCCTGAATGGTAACTGGATGCTTTTCAGAATAAAGCTGCATTTATTACCCAAGGTCACTAGGGAACAGGCTGGTTCCAGGGAGCTTGAACATCCTTCAGGCTGTCATAAATCCATTAATTGGCCTATAATTGCATGAAGGGTAAGGTCACGTAAAGACATTTGGTAGGTTACCTCTTGATGTGAAGGACACATGCATTTCAGTCATCTTTTCCAAATCTGCTCATACCTGTGCTGTAGGGCGGCTGACTTCTCAGGTTGTAGGACAGTGATGACTGTGCATGAGAGACTCGCGTTCAGACCCTGAGGAATGTAGTTACAGTAAAACTCCAATAGTCCGGCATCCAGTGGCCCGGCACTCCCGATAGTCTGGCACTAACTGGAACCCGGAAGTGCTCTGGCCAACCGGACAATTGGAGCTGCTCCGCACGGCTTCCCCAAGTCTGCTGCTGCTGCTGCTGAAACTGACCAGCTGTGGACTTGGGGAAGCATTGCAGAGCAGCCGGGGTGCTGCCCGGTTGGTCCCGCAGTGCCGTCCCTCACCCCCCTGCTCGGCGCCCGGCAGCACCCGAGCTGCTTTGCTCCGCGCCGCTTCCCTAAGTCCGCTGCAGCCGCTACTGAAACTGACAAGCAGCGGTCTTGGGGAAGCTGCACAGCAGAGCAGCTGGCGTGCTGCCTGGTGCCGAGCGGGGGGGTGAGGGGTGGCGCTGCGGGACCAACTGGGGTAGCATCCCAGCTGCTCTGCCCGCCGCTTCCCCAAGTTGCCGCTGCCGCTTACAGCCCCAGCTGGCCTGTCGGCGGCGGCTGCGCAGGGCTTCCTCCATCTGCCTGCAAAATGGCGGAGGGTTCACCCCACGCCGTGCCGTTCCCCGCTGGACCCCTCACCTCCCACAGACCCATCACAACCCCCCTGCCAGAGTACCTCCTGATACTCCAGCATATCCGATAATCCAGCACCCCCTGGGTCCCAAAGGTGCCGGATTATCGGAAGTCTACTGTACAATTAAACTGTCAAATGCATTCCAGATGTTTGCAGTTACAGGTGTGCTCTGGGGGTGATACTCATTTGCATAAATGTCCTCAAAGTATTTTCAGAAATGCAGGTCTGGATTCAGTGTGTCCAGTGTAAGAACACTTGGCACCTATGTATTTTACTGCACTAGCCAATAAAGAAGAGCAGAGGTGGAGATTTAGTTGGAATCTTAGCTAACCGAGTTTATGTTTGCCGTGACTTCAGTGATCTCTCCCTTCTTTCCTCAGGCTTGACAATATCCATCCCTGGTCTGGAGAGGGCACTGCAGCAGTATACCCTGGAACCTTCTGAGAAACCCTTTGACCTGAAATCTGTTCCTTTGGCAACTGCTCCCATCTCAGAACAAAGAACAGGTACCCATGGAATAACCGGTGGCACACTTCTCCAGTATTAAAGCTGTTTGTGTGCAACATCCCCTCAGGGGATGGATTAGATGAGATCCCATGGACGTCTTTATCTCCAGCTTATGTGATGCCATATAAGATCCATCTTGTTTGAATTTTGGGGTGTTTATTTTCTGTAAAATCCATGCTAGTAAATTCAGTTGCTCCCAGATTAGGATTTTATTGTAATCCTCCTGCTAATAATAATAATCACACATAATCCTCACTGAAGCTGCTGTTTTTCCCGGGCTATTTTGGAAGTGAATCTGAGGATTTTGAGTACAATAGGATGCATTGCTTGGGGTGAGAGTAAGGAAGTCTGTAGCAAGACAAAACATGGGCTTCCTTCGTATTCTAAAGGAGTCCTTATCAGTATGTCTGATGCCTGTGAGCTAGTGATCTTCTCAGTTAATTTCTCTTTCCTGTTTTTCTTCTGCCCCTCCAGAAAGTATTCCTATCACTGTGGTCAAACAGCCAGAGAAAGTGGCAGCGACAAGACAAGAAATATTCCAAGGTAAGCAGAATGTATGGCAGCTTTCATTAACCCTGTGTAAGGAGAAGAGATGTGGCTGTAGTGGTCATGTGATTTGTTGGGTCTGCCTAAATCTTATAGCTTTTCACCATCTGAGGTCGATCCTCATGGAAGGGAAGTAGACCATTGTACTTCAAGCCAACTTCTGACTAGTGGAGTTATAATTAGGGGCTTGTCTCCTCAAGACAGATTACAAGCATCCTCAGTAGTTTTTCTAGCATATCTACTGAACAGTGTTCCCTCTAAGATTTTCCAACCATGAGCAGAGTGAGTTTTGGCTTGTGCACCAATATTGAGGTCATGTACGCTGGTTTGGATGTGTGCCAGCGTAACACCCAGTTTATTACTACACACTTGAACAGAACCCCTCCCCCCCACCTGCCATGCAGCATGTCCTGTTCCCGGTCACCAGAGCAGATACCCCTCCCGCCATGTGGCAGGTCCCATTCCCAGCCCAGCTGCCAGAACAGGTCCCGGCTCCCCCTGCCATGTAGCAGCCCTGGCCACTGGAACAGGTCTCCCTGCCATGTGGCTATGGCAGGTCCTGGTCCCCCGCCCCAGCGGCTCCATCACCATGCCATCTCAGCTGGTCCCGCCTACTGGAGCAGCCGCCTGCTGTGCGAATTCTGCTGCTCGCTCTCCAGAGGAGGTGAGTGGGGGAAGAATTTTTTGTGTGCGTTCTTGCAGGCATCTTAAAATCATAGAATACCAGAACTGGAAGGGACCTCATGAGATCATAAAGTCCAGTCCCCTGGCCTCATGGCAGGACCAAGCACGGTCTGTATCATCCCTGATAGTTGTCTGTCTTACCTGCTCTTAAATATCTCCAGTGATGGAGATTTCACAGCCTCCCTAGGCAATTTATTCCAGTGTTTAACCACCCTGATAGGAAGTTTTTCCTAATGTCCAACCTAAACCTCCCTTGCTGCAGTTTAAGCCCATTGCCTCTTGTCCTGTCATTAGAGGCCAAGGAGAACAATTGCCCCCCCACACACACACTTCCTGTGACAGCCTTGTAGATACCTGAAAACTGCTATCATGTCCCCTCTCAGTCTTCTCTTTTCCAAACTAAACAAATCCAATTTCTTCAGCCTTGCCTCATAGCTCCAGTTTTCTAGACATTTAATAATTTTTGTTGCTCTTCTCTGGACCTCCTAATTTCTCCACATCTTTCTTGAAATGTGGTACCCAGAACTAGATACAATAGTTCTAGCCTCCATTTGAGGCCTAATCAGCACGGAGTAGAGCAGAAGAACGACTTCTTGTGTCTTGCTCACAACACTACTGTTAATGCATCCCAGAATCATGTTTGCTTTTTTTGCAACAGTGTCACACTGTTGACTCATATTTAGCTTGTGATCCACTATGACCCCTAGATCCCATTCTGCAGTACTCCTTCCTAGACAGTCACTTCCCATTCTGTATGTGTGAAATGGATTGTTACTTCCTAAGTGGAGCACTTTGCATTTATCCTTATTAAACTTCATCCTATTTAACGGGAACTATGCTGCTGAAGTGCTTGGTATTAGCCATTGATAGGCTATGGGCGTGGATACACCATTAGACTTAACCAAAATGGCAATTCCTATGTTCCTCATCTGGAGGTAATTCCAAACTTGAAGGGCCAGCAATGCTGCTTCTGACTTTTGAATATGACCTGCAACTTGGCACCTGTGAGTTTTGAAAAACAAAACCTGTTTATTTCTGTTAACTGTGTTTTAGAGCAACTGGCAGCTATCCCAGAGTTCAGAGGGCTGGGCCCACTCTTCAAGTCCTCTCCAGAGCCTGTGGCTCTTACAGAATCAGAGACTGAGTATGTGATCCGTTGCACCAAGCATATGTTTGCCAACCACATGGTGTTCCAGGTGCGTAGGCTGCTGCTACAGGATTGTAAAAATAATCTAATTGTTAAATGCCCACTGGGTTGTTTCTTCCCAGTGATGTGTTTTGTTTAGTTCACAATGTGCAAAAGAGGTGTATGGTTTTGAGAGAGCTTCTCCCACTAGTCTAGGCCCAAGTAATTTGAATTTAACCTCAACATGTGTGCATAATGTACATCTAAAGCATGTACACAATTACTAGATGATGCTGTTCTCATTCATACTATGTATGTGGGTGAGGGAGGGCTACTCTGTTTATGGGGTAGGAAGAAAAGGTACCTCAACCAGAAGCCTCAGAGTCAGTGTAAGGGTTGTCCTTAGGATTGATGGGGCCCTACGCAGTACTATTAGACTAGTGTCCCTATGCTCAATGACAGTGGGGACGGGGAGGGGGAATGGGAGTGGAGGGAATGATGATTTTTTTAGAGGTGTGATTTTATAATCTTCAGCAACACATTAATGAAATAGCCAACAGGACCTTAGTTTAAAATTTGTTTAAAAGCTAACACAGTAAATTCAGAAATTAACAGTATATACCTTTGGTTGGCCTGTTAAATGGCTTCATTACCACTTGAATGGCTCTTTCATAGTTTTGGTATCTGCTAATAGGTCTGGCAGGCCTTCTCACTTTTAAGTTAACTAGATCCTCTCTGGAGGAATCAGAACCAGAGAACAGGGATAGAAAGAGGCAGGTGGGTGGACACTGAGACCCAGTGGTGTCCCAAATGTTCAGGTGCCTACCCTGTGTAAGGGTCAGGATGACACTGGTCAGGGTCAAGAAAGGATGGAGCTTCCTTAATTCGTCAGAGTAAAAAGGTTACGATAGATTCAATAGAAGGACAGGCCAAGAGGAGAGAGTATTTTTCATCTGTTTATACTTATTTAAACCATGAAATTTATTTTTACACACACACACCCCTGCATCTGAGACTCCAACTGGTGCAAGGCATGAGGAGTTTTGCAGCTAGTTTATAAAGAGTATGAATATTTAATGCTTACATAACTCTTTTTACAAAAGCTCTCAAAACTCTTTACAGAGACACACATGCATTATCTTCATCCATTTTATATCTAGATCAAGCTAACCTTCCCTATAGTGAAGATTGTGGAATACTTTCCCAGGGAAGTGGTGGAAAGCTGTCTTTCTGGAAACTGCACTGTACAAAGCACTAAGACTGCACTAAAAGAGATGGATTACATGTGACCTAATAACTCTCTTCTATCTCTGAGTCCTCTCTGAGCCACAAGGCCATTGCGCCTTACTTGTTTTAAATGTATTTTCTTATTAAATGTTTACAGAGGTGTCTTCATCCAATGGAGTTTTTAACTTCTTAGCTGAAAAAGTAGAAATGCCAGCTTCTCTGTGGTACATGTCTCACACTTAATCTTTGATCACACAACTCAACATCCAGCAGAACAGAGTTTAGGATTTAGGTAGCAGATACTGCAAAATGGGGTCGGCCTTAAAAATTCATACTGCTCTGCCTGAAACACTATCTACTATTATGTCTATCATTATTGGCTTCAAGCTGTTGCTTCCCTTTTCTTCCTGGTGTAGTTTGATTGTACAAATACACTGAATGATCAGATCCTGGAGAATGTCACAGTACAGATGGAGCCGACAGAGGGGTATGAGGTCATTGGCTATATACCTGCCAAAAGCTTACTGTATAATCAGCCTGGTATCTGCTACACATTGGTAGCGCTGCCTGAAGAGGACCCCACAGCAGGTAAGCAGCTTGTTCTCGTAGATTCTCCTTCCCCTCAGATAACCCATATTGTATGTCTCATACCCTCTGCCCATTTCTAAGCCATTTGCTGTCATTGGCAAGTGAACACACCACCCAACGGTACTGAGTACAGGTTTTCTTCACTACTCTGTGCAGTATAGCCTCTAAAGGCTCCTCTCCTGAAGAATTCTTCCTGCATCTTCTCCTAGGTTAATTTGCTCCAAAGCATTTCAGAATGAGGCTGTGCATAGCCCTTTGCCTCCCTTCTTCTCAGACACTAGGAAGACTGCTTGGCATGAATGTAACAATTAATGTGATGCTGGTTACTGACAAGGTCTGAGGTGGCAGCTGAAATTGGAGGATCCCACACTAACAGAACCTAAATACCTTTCTTGTCTAACCTGACCTCTTAATAGTAAGAGAGAGGTGGCTTTGTTAGTCTGTAACTAAAAAAAACTTAAACAACAATAATGAAGAAGTGGATTGTGCCCTCGAAAGCTCATGATACTATTTATATATTTGTGTTAGTCTCTAAGGTGCCACAGGACCATTGTTGTTTTTTAAGTTCTCTTAGTAGTAGTTGTCTTTCCCCTGCAGCATAGACTTGGGACGCCCATTGCACTGGACATGCCTTTACTACTACCCTTAATAGATGTTATAACTGAAAGATAAACGAGGTCAGGCAATTTGTAAAGAGAGGACGGATGGTCTGGGGGTGTGAGCACTATCCTGGGACTCAGACTGAGGTTTAGTTCCCTGCTCTCCCACAGACTTCTAATGTGACTTTAGAAAATCACCTAGTTTCCCTTTGCTTCAGTTCTCCATGCATTAAATGGGGATAATAATACTGCTGTACCTCCCAGGGCTGTTATGAGAGGTTTGCAGTGCACTCAGGCACTATGGTAATAGGGGGCACGTAAGTCCCTACAGTAGGTAAATAGAACTTGCAGTGCCTACTAGAATGCATACAGCTGAGTCTCCAGCTCATGTATGCCCTTACCAGTCAGAAGGTAAAGTGGTCTCTACACTTCAGTCTTGTTTGGTTTTCTCTATAGTAACACAACTGATGACTGTTATACCTCTTCTTTTGTTCACTGGGTAGTTTCTGTTCCATCTGGGATGGTTCATCACTGCCTGTCTTAATTTGTAAGGAAGTATTAATCAGCTGCTGTGTTGCACTGCAGAGGCAACAGTATTTCAGTGGTAGGTGAAGTGACTCCTAGATAATATCTTGAGTATCTCATGGGGCAGTGAGGCTTATTTAATGAAGATTCCTAAAGTTTTTTGAAATCCTCCTATGAAGAATAATATAACTTAATCTGAGGGTCTCCATGTTTTACAAACAACTCTCACAGCCCACTGTATCTATAATCCTTTACTAATCTAAATATGTAGAATGTGAACATTTCATATTTGGAAGACTGAAGCACAGAGCCGGGGAAGTGACTTACCCAATTTCATACAGCAACTCAGTGGCCGAACTGAGAATAGAACACGGGGCTCTTCCAGTCCCCTATTTCAAATGCTGTACTGTGCTCCCGCCTATGGAGAGAAATGTATGTCATGTGGTAACATGAGTCTTTCCTTTGCCTCCTCCTTCTCCAGTGGCCTGTACATTCAGCTGCATGATGAAATTCACCGTTAAGGATTGTGACCCAAACACTGGTGAAACAGAGGATGAGGGCTATGAGGATGAGTATGTGGTAAGGAACTGATAATTGGACTTTCAGTAGGTCCAGGGGCTTTTGTTTCCCTTATATTTTCTGTGCACCAATAGCCTGTTCCTCTGAAATGTAATCTGTCCACAGAAGCTTTGGGCACTGTCTGTGAAGAAGGGTGTGAGGTTCCTCCCGGGGAGACAGAAGTTCTTTGGCATGAGTTTCCCTAGTTTCTGCAGCTGTTTTTCTGATTGTTGGGGCCAAGACACAAATTTACTGAAACTCTGAGCTTCAAAGTTGTAAAATCTAAGCATGGACAAGTGGTTTACTCTGCCTAACCTGAAGTATCCTCTTGTAGATACTCTTCATGCACATAGCAGGCTACCCCTCACCTTTAGCTTTACGAAGGCTGTGATGTCTCCCTCAGATTGGGTTGCCCTAGGTTAGCATGCTGTGTCATATATCAGGAATGAAGGCACTGAAAAACCAGCATGGTTCCTACCACATGTTGGCCAGCATAGATAGCCTTCCTGTGAACTAGAACTCTCTGTGGAAGGGTAAATAAAGCTCCTTCTGTTCTTGAACACTGCTTTTGATTTTAAAAATAACGTGTCAGTGCTTAAAACAGGACAGTGGCTCTACCAACACTGTAGCTGCTTTAATGAATAAAGGATACTGGTTTTTTGGTCAGCTCCTCCACTGAATGAGTTTCATTTCATAGACCAGAGCCTGACTCTAGTACCAGGAAAATTCCATTGCTGGTCCTTGAACCTGTAGGAAAACCTCTTGGCGGTGAGACAAGGGCTGTATTAGTGTTACTTGTAAATGTTTCTATCTGAGCCAATAATATCCAATCAGAGCTTTTGAGCACAAAACTTATCTTCGTGCTGAGATCTTTCTTGCTTACTGGGAGGGAAAAGTTACCCTGAGCTTAGCCAAAAGCTTTGATCACTTCACACAGGGTGGCTTTGTTTGCCTTTTGGAATAGAAGATATGATGTGTCTGACCGTAACCTGTTCTGTTGGCTCCTGTATTTCCCTGCCCCTTCTTCACCAGACACTGCTGAATATGAAATTGCAGAAACTACTTGGCTGTATATCAGCATGAGCTGGAGCTGGAGCTGTGCCCAAGTAGAGAGAATAGAGATGTTTTTCCAAAGGACATTACATAACTAGACCCTCCTCTGTGCCAGATTACAAGAGACAGACATCCCTCTCCTTTGCGGCATTTGAGCAATTTTAAATAATAACCATAGTCCATCCATTAATGAAACTAGAATTATCAGATTTTGATTATACTTGCAGAGGGGTGTTACCAAAAGTATATGCACTGGAGAGAGAGGCTTCTCCAGTGAAGCAAGTTCTACCTCCAATAGATGTAGCACAACAACAGCTCAGTTGATCTAACATGCGGTAGTGGATGGTATCTGATATGATACTTCCGGAGAAAATCTCAAGTGCAGGCATGTACCCTTCTCCATTATGGACTCTGACGTTAGTCCTTCTCAGACCTGGGTTCTCTCTGTACATTAGTGATCTCAGGAATGATGAGCTGGGGAACAGAATACAGAGAAGTTTCTCAGTATTCCAGAAATGTAAATCCTACAAGCCCCTGCCTCTATTTTTATTTTAAAATTTATTTTTGTGTTGTCCCTTCTTTTGGATCTTTCTCAGACATTTTGATCTTTGGCGGGTTGAAAGCTATGTTTTGAATGGGAAATCCTGTAAGAAAATCCTGGGTATGGAAGAGTTGATGGCTCTTCCAACTTCAGTAGCCCATCAAAACATATTGTACGGGTTGAACCTCTCTAGTCCAGCACTGTCGGGACTTGACCAGTGCCAAGCCATAGTATTTGCCAAACCACGGGAGGTTAATATTGTCTCACAGCATTACCAACACTTCCACTGCTTACTGGACTCTTAGAAGACAGGGGTAAATTAGAGCTAAATAACAGTGCAGAACACTGAGAGCTGTAAACAAACTTCATGGGACTGTGCAAATCTTGGCCACACCCAGGATAAGTGGACATCCGGCTAACTAAAATCATGCCAGACCATGGATGTTGCCAAACCAAAGAGTGCTGGATTAGAGAGGTTTAACCTTTACCAAAATACCATTGCTCAAGTAAATCAAAAGGGTAGAAGAAGCTAATTCTGAGAAATCCATGATGACACATAAATGTCACCATTTTTACTAGATTATAATGAGCCCTGTCTATAGATTTAGCCTGACAAGAACAGTCTTATTTATGTGAAACTTCCTTTCCCTATCAGCTTGAAGACATTGAGGTAACAGTAGCTGATCACATCCAGAGAGTTCTGAAGCCAAACTTTGGGGCAGCCTGGGATGAGGTTGGTGATGAGTTTGAAAAGGAAGAGACCTTCACTTTATCCACCATTAAAACATTGGAAGGTAAGGAAGTCTCTGACCCCCACAGAACTCCTAGCATTTTCCTGCATGCAAGAGGCAGAGTTCTGAACTCTGGCCTTTTAGAGTATGTCAGCACTGCAACAGGGAGATGTGATTCCCTGCACAGGTTGACAGACTTGCAGTAGTTCAGCTCATCTTAACACGCTAAAACTAGCAAAGTGGGTTCTGCAGCACTGCTGGTGGCTTGGGCTAGCCACCTAAGACCAGGCCCACATGCTCCGCTGGGTCTGAGCTTTGGAGGCTAGTCCAACCCATGGCCACTACTGCAGCATCCATACTGCTATTTTTTTGTGCTTTAGCTAGAGCCGAGCTAGCAAAAGTCTAGCTGCCCATGCAGAGAATGACACCTCCTAGCTGCATAGTAGACATACCCCTAGAGCTGTGGCTCCCTTTGCTCTATTGAATGCTCTTTTGGGCCTCAGTTGTACACCTTGAAATTGAAGTCACAGTTCATGTCTAAGGTCCAATACAGACCACTTTCTGAGTAAGACTGTAATGGTCCAAATTCATCTCCAGTGCAGATTCACATAATTGGATTTAGCCCATTGTGCACAGTGTTAGCCTTTCATGAGAGAAAGCTGCTTTTAATTTTAAAAGAAACCATGTTGGTTTGGTCATTGCTGTGGTGATGGAAACACATCCCAAATTCTGAATATCAGTGTTTGGGAACTGGGAAGGCCGTATGGTGAGGAAGGAAGAGAGCACCTCTCACTGGCCTTGAGCAACACCCTTTTCAGGAAGTTGGAACATGGTTCAGCCTTAACTCTAGCTGTCCTTGCACAGGAGAGGTAGTCTGTGCCTTACAGCCCAAAAGTAGGAAGGAAGAATAAATGATAGAGGTAATATGAAGCTGGGGAGAGGAATCCTGAAAATGACTCCTCCTCTTCTCCTCACACTCAGTTTATTTATGTTAAATATTCTATCTAGGCCTCTTCCAAAACCCATTGAAGTCTGTTGGGTGACAGCTTCTGGGGATATTTTTATATTGGGCCCTCGTCATGTGATTTTGTGTTGCTCCCTTTAATGGCCACTGTCTGATGGGGATTAGTCCTTAGTTTGTTGCCTCTTGTCTCTTCTCTTTGGCTATCTCTGTGCTTACTTTCATGTCATTTCATGCTTAGAATACCTTCCCTGAGCTGATACTCAAAGCCACAACCCTCATTTATTTTAAATCCCCCTGAAGACCTAAGTCTCATGGGAGGCCTGAAATAAATTCATTGTCTCCTCCTTCATTTTGTCAATTTTTATTTCAAGTTATGCCACTGCTGTGCACTAGCCTTGCTGAATTGTTGTGCAGTCATTTTATGCTGTCCATGTCCTCTTTCCTGCTTACCTTTATGTGAGCCATGCACCCACCCCACTGAGTTGGTCCCTGTATGAACACCTGTGGAAGCATTGTCTCTGACCTGGAGAACTACTTTGTCAGCCCATTGGGGCAGACCAAATGTCTTCTTTGTGTTGGGAGGGCTTTACTATAACACTGGATCCTAATTAAATAATTACGTTAAATAAACCTATTAAACTGACCCTCTGATTTCTTTTAACAGAGGCAGTCAGTAATATTGTGAAGTTTCTGGGGATGCAGCCATGCGAGCGATCAGATAAAGTGCCAGACAACAAAAACTCACACACGTTATTCTTAGCAGGTAAGCTGTTGGGATTCTCTGTCGGGATCTGTGCCCCCCACCTTATGTGACACTCTTGACAGCTCTGAGGATACACAGGGATTTGCCTGCTTTGAGACTCAACAGTAGTGCTCAGGATGCTAGCCCAACTAGTACATAGCCTATCTATTGCTCATTTGCCAGAGCCTTGTGTAATATTAATTAGCCCAGGAGTAAGCAAATAGTGGCTCACAGGCTGGATCTGGTTCCCAAGGGTTAGCATGCTGGCCTGGCCCTGGGCACATGGCGCGGCGCTTGCGGGGAGCGTCGGCCCCGGGCGCACGGCACTTGCAGGGGGGGGGGGAGCGCCGGCCCCGGGCATGTGGCGCTTGCGGGGGGGAGGAAGCGCTGGCCCCGGGTGCGCGGCGCTTGCTGGGGGGGGGAGGAAGCACCGGGCGCGCGGCGCTTGCGGGGGGGAGGGGGTGAGGCCCCGGGCGCGCGGCGCTTGCGGGGGGGAGGAAGCGCTGGCCCCGGGCGCGCGGCGCTTGCGGGGGGGAGGAAGCGCTGGCCCCAGGCGCGCAGCGCTTGCGGGGGGGGAGGGAGCAGCGGCCCCGGGTGCGCGGCTTTGGGGGGGCCCCGGGCGCATGGCTATGGGGGGGGCCCCCGGCCCCGGGCATGTGGCTATGGGGGGAGGGGCCACCCCTGGGCGCGCAAGTGTCCCCACCCCCCGGAGCCCGGCGGGCGAACGGCCACGTCCCCTGGCGCCCGACAACCTCAAAATGTTGGGGACCACTGGTCTAGATGGTGCATGATTGCAGGACTCTTGAGTGCAAAAGACTGGGCTTGATGATCTCTTGAGGTCCCTTCCACTCCTGATTCTATACAAGATGAAAGGAGGGCTGGAGCAACAAACTGAACATAATCCTAGATGTTAAATTAAGATACACACTGGGTGAGCAACTGACGGTGATATCAGAAATGTCTATATCTGCCCATCTGAGCCTAACTTTTGGGCTACGTCTAGACTACATGGCTCCGTTGACAGAGCCATGTAAAATAGTTTATTCGGCATAGTCAAAGAAGCGGGGATTTAAGTAATCCCCAATTCATTAAAATAAACATGGCCGCCGCGCTGTGCCAACGATCAGCTGATCTGGCACAGCGCGGCAGTCTAGACGTGGCGCGGTTGACAAAGGAAGCCTTTGTCGACCGCTCCGGTAAACCTCGTTTCATGAGGCACAGCGCGGCAGCCATTTTTATTTTAATGAAGCGGGGATTATTTAAATCCCGGCTTCTTTGACCGTGCCGAATAAACTATTTTACATGGCTCCGTCGATGGAGCCATGTAGTCTAGACGTAGCCATACATTTAATTTGTTTCAATGGGGTTTTGAAAGATTTATACTACTGGCTAACTCATCTAGCTATCTTAATGTGCTACTGTGAGTTTAGAACTACCCAGATGTATTGTGGACTTTTTGGACTGTGTTCAGCTGATACTTTTTGGAGAGTGGACTGTGTTCCAGCCACATGAGTGTCCTTAGAAGTTGATGGATGAACTAATGGCATTCAAGCACCTTATTCTCTTCCTCCTTTGCTGTTCCAGGTGTGTTTCGGGGTGGCCATGACATCTTGGTACGTTCTCGTCTTGTCCTGACAGATACTGTAACAATGCAGGTCGCCGCCCGGAGTGGAGAAGAGCTTCCTGTGGATGTAATCATGGCCTCTGTTGGCTAATCATGACCTTTTTGAGACTGCACTCTGACACAAGGCCCATCCATAAAGGGAAAATGTTCTTGGTTTTCTGCTCCCCTCTGTTCTGGACATTGAATTGGAATCACATTCACTACAGCAGCTTTTTATCATTAGTAAAACTAGGACAGTTATTTTGGGTTTTTCTAAATAAAAATTGTGGAGTTTAAGGTCTGATAGGAAGTTTGAGGAAGTATCTAGTTTCACTTAAATCTACAAACTTATCTAAAGAATCAGTCCATTTAATACTAAGTTGCTGGATTCTGCAGCACGAGGGAGAGAAGGGGAGAGTCCTTAGTTTCCAATTAAGCCTTTTTTAACAATCCCTATCATAATAGTGTATCAAAAAGACCCTTAAAAACACAACATAGTAAATAAAAGAATAAAATTCCCTCTCCAGCAGGCTACAAAACTTGACTGCCTTCCTCCACCATCTTGATGATAAATGAGAGGCTGATCTTCTCCCAGAGTACTTACCCCTCAAAACAGTAGGTTGGGAATGTGTGCTTGCAATTGTATTAAGTTAAAAATGGGAAATAAGTGCCTAGCTCTCAGCTTTGCACAACCATGTCAGATGGAAATAGTATCCATAAAGTGCAAATCAGTTGAACACACTGTATATTTGGTTTGGCTGTTAACATTTGCGTAGTTATCAGTGACTGCTGTCTCTGCCATTCTTAGATGCAACACTGAAGGCCTACTGTGTAAGTGGTGGACGATTATGTGATTTTGGTGTGGTGACGTATCCTGGGAAAAGTGACCAATTAGATTTTTTAGTATGTAAGAAGCAATATGGTGAAGTGTAACAGTGTGTGGTGTCAACCAGAGCTAGTGTCAGACAAGGGAAATCCAGGAGAGAGGTCTGCTTTTTGCACCTGTAATTCATCTTTGTTCTCTGCCTGTATTTTTTATGCAAAATGTCACCATATAATGTAACATTAAATGATCCTGATGGAATTTACATAATTATTGGCCTAAAGGTGTAGCCAAAGGCATAGCAACAACTTACTTCTGCAACATTGTCAAGGCATATGCAACTGGTGGGGAAATTGTCATAGACAGTGCCAGTCTTGCATGCTTTATAGAAAAAGTGTAGGGATTATATCGGGCAGCAACAGCGTTTGTCTTTGCCCTTTCTGTTCACTTCTTCTGTGTTGTCCAAACCACTAGCCATGTGTGGCTGTTTGGCCTGTTGAGTGTGGTGAGTTTGCTTTACTGTAAATTTACTTGCGCAAGAACGCGTGTGCAGTGTAGACATAACCAAGGAATCCCTCCCTCCCTACTCCTGCTTTTTGATATAAGCCTCCCACTTCAGTTTTATTTCTGTTTTAAAGCAAACTCTGTCTCTGCTGGTCCTGAGGCTTTGGTCACTATAGGACAACACATTCACCACATGTGAAATCCCTGGTGCTAGCCTGAAGCTTCTGCAGCAGTCTGTCAGCTAGAAGAAAACTCTGTGTTTCTTCTTACCTGAGAGGTACCATTTCCCCTTTTGCTGCATCAGCAGCACCAGTAGGGGAATTGCAGCAAAACACAAAGCTGAGTGGGCAGCAGACCGCAAGTCCTACGGGCCCAGACCCTGACCGCGAAGGGAGGGTTTGGGAAGGTCTTTCCCGGAGATGTGTAGTTGACAGAATGGCCGGGAGACAGGCACGCCCGTCCCACCAGCTCGGACTGGGCCCGGCACGCCGATGCGGTTGATGACACAGTCGCGCCATCCAGGCCTGACTGTGGGTTTACACGGTGCGTTGCACCAAGGGACGGCAGAGCGCCACTGAGAGTGCGTCCGGGCTGTACCCATGGAGCCCCACAGCGAGGCAGACCCAGGGGCCTCCTCACCTTGGCCAGCTCCCAAACATGGCCCTTCCCCCAGCCTGAGCTCAGCTCTCCCGCAGCGGGTGCTGGGAGTGGGGCGAGCCCGGCAAAGCCCCAGCCCTCAATGCAGCAGGGAGCTGGGGCTGCACTCCCAGGCAGGATGGGGGAAGAAACCTCACAGCGCTGCTCCGAGCCCTGCCTCCCCCCTCCAGTGCGTGCGGCAGGCCATGGGCTGAACCTTGCGGGGTGCGGCAGCACCCCAGTCACGTGCCCATCGCCACCGCAATAGCGGCTACAGCTTCATTACTGGTTGGACACCACAGCCCACCACCTAATGGTAGGCAGTGAGGAAACCTCACCATAGCCCTTGCTAACACTCAAGAGCTACATCTACAATGCAGGATTCTTGTGCAAGATCTGTTTTACGCAAAGGTGCATTCACACTGCCGTGTACTTTTGCACAAGAGCATCCATGGCAGCGTGGATGCTGTCTTGTGCAAGAGAGGTCTGTTGCCCATCCACACTATCCTTTTTTACGCAAGAGCTCTTGCGCAAAAAGTCTTATTCCTCATGGGGAGAGGAATAATACTTGCACAAGACGCCCTCTGTTCTGACGCTTTACTGTAAATTTACTTGCGCAAGAACGCGTGTGCAGTGTAGACATAACCAAGGAGTCCCTCCCTCCCTACTCCTGCTTTTTGATATAAGCCTCCCACTTCAGTTTTATTTCTGTTTTAAAGCAAACTCTGTCTCTGCTGGTCCTGAGGCGTTGGCCACTATAGGACAACACATTCACCACATGTGAAATCCCTGGTGCTAGCCTGAAGCTTCTGCAGCAGTCTGTCAGCTAGAAGAAAACTCTGTGTTTCTTCTTACCTGAGAGGTACCATTTCCCCTTTTGCTGCATCAGCAGCACCAGTAGGGGAATTGCAGCAATACACAAGGCTGAGTGGGCAGCAGACCACAAGTCCTACGGGCCCAGACCCTGACCGCGAAGGGAGGGTTTGGGAAGGTCTTTCCCGGAGATGTGTAGCTGACAACGGCCGGGAGACAGGCACGCCCGTCCCACCAGCTCGGACTGGGCCCGGCACGCCGATGCGGTTGATGACACAGTCGCGCCATCCAGGCCTGACTGTGGGTTTACACGGTGCGTTGCACCGAGGGACGGCAGAGCGCCACTGAGAGTGCGTCCGGGCTGTACCCACGGAGCCCCGCAGCGAGGCAGACCTGGGGGCCTGGAGCCCCACCCAAGAGGGGTAGAGGGGCCCTACTTCCCCTCCTCACCTTGGCCAGCTCCCAAACGCGGCCCTTCCCCCAGCCTGCGCCCGGCTCTCCCGCAGCGGGTGCTGGGAGTGGGGCGAGCCCGGCAAAGCCCCGGGCCTCAATGCAGCGGGGAGCTGGGGCTGCGCTCCCGGGGAGGGGGGAGAAGCCTCGCGGCGCCGCTCCGAGCCCCGCCTTCCCCCGCCAGTGCGTGGGGCAGGCCGCGCGCCGTGGGCAGCACCCCAGTCACGTGCCCGTCGCCGCCCACTCACAGACGACGGCTCGAACCCGCCCCCGGCCGGGCTGTTGGCGGCAGGCGCGGGCGGGCTGAGGTGACGGCAGGTGAGCGGGAGCGGGACCTACCCGGGGCTCGGCGGCGGAGCCGCCCGCGTGAGACCGAGGCGACCCCAACGGCAGCCCACCTTAGGGCCAGCGTACGCCGGGCAGGGCCCCTCCCTGCCCCCCTCAGCCCCTGGGCGGGAATGCCCCCCCCCCCCCGGCGTCTTCCCTCCCCCCGGCAGGAGCCTTTCTGCTTCCCTCAGACAGGGACTCCCATCTCCTCCCGCGTTCCCTGGGCCAGGAGCCCTAGAGCTCCCCTGACACCACTGGGGATCCCCCCCCCCTAGTCCCGGGGCAGGGACTCCTGCTGCCTCATTTACCCTCCTCAAATAGGACCCCGAGGCAACGCTCTGCCCCCCCCCCCCCCCCCCCCCCACTGGAGACCCGTCAGTCCCCGTGCAGGGAGCTTTTCAGCTCCCCCTTCCTCTGGCAGGGAGCGCTCCCGGAACCTCCCCCCAGCTGCCGGGCAAGGAGCCGGGCAGCTTCCTTCCCTGCACTTCCCCCTCCCCCCACAGCAACCTTTCTCAGTCCCTCCCCCCCCCCCCCCCCGACCTCCTGCTGGGCAGGGATCCTCTCAGGCAGGGGGCCCCCTTTTCCGTCCTCCTCTGGGCAGGGCCTCACATCACTCCGCTAGGGAGGGGCCCAGTCCAACAGTGGAGTGACCCAGAACGGTGTTTCCCAGACTTGTGCTACATGCAGCCAATCCCCCCTCCCAACTTACTGATTCCTGTAGGTTTAAACGTATGGTTAAAATAAATACTGGGGAACAAAGGGCTCCCCTCCTACACACTGTGTCTAAGGGTTTGTTTCAATGGATATTTTGGGCAGCAACACCAATCTATCTTGTGAGGGGTTTTTTTCAGAGCATCTATTCCTGCTATCTGAGCAAGGTGTTACAATTAAAGATAGCTTTAAGCATGTGTCCTTGCAGTGTCCCTTGCTCCACTGAACGTTGTTCAACCTCAATCTTTAGTTATCCCACTAAAAGAAGAGTTCACACCATAGACTGGGCAAATCAAGCATTAAATAGCCCATGGAATATGTGGTTCACATTAAATATGACACTTTAGTCATTCATCTCTTATTCTCTCATCTGTTCGTTATTTACTTAGATTATTAAAGTCTTAGGAGCTTTGTCTATACAATATCCAGCAGCAAGCTTTTGGGTTCTGCACAAAGTCCTGACACCTTGAGATAGAGTAGACAAGGTCTGAGTCATTGGGGAAGACATAAAATTGCTTATTTTGTATCCAATTTGAAGGAGAAATGTGATCATGCTCTGTCACCTGAAATCAGCTTTCAGACGATTGTTCCAAAGCAGGTAACGTCCTTCCCCTCTAGGAAACTCCTGAAGTATGTGTGGGCGCACGGCCTGCGCTCTAGGAGCAGATGGCATCCGCCGAGCCTGTGTGTACCGTGATATCCATGGTAGAACAAGACACCCTGAATGGAGAGATGCTGATAAATACAGCCCTTCCTACAATAAGAGTCCCCAGTCCAACAGTCCTGTGCTGCTTTCCCGACGACACTTTGAGAAGGTAACCTTCAAGCAAAACAAAATACTCAGCATAATTATGGTTCATCGTGTACAATAACAGAAGTTTGAAGGGGATTACTATATATTTCTCAACTGTACTTGACAAATTGCATATAAACATTTTTACATTAATTTTGATGCCATCTTTCCAAGTCTTAGTAGTTTAGTTCTGTGTCTCCAAACTCCTAGTGCTAGTATATGCTTTGCAAGAATTCATACTGACACTTCAGACTCTTCAGTACACACGTATTAGAGGTTCTATTTATGTTCCTGCTTCTACAGTAAAAAGGTATTTTAAGTTCTGCTGAAATGTCAGGTATTAGTTATTTGTTGTAAGCGCTTAGTTTGTAGAACCAGAAATGTTTAAATGTGAAATTTTAAAAAAAAGTCAATATTTTATCATTCTAAGCCAATATACCTGCGTAGTAGTTTGAAAAACTACTTCTTTCTTTACTTTCCTGCTTAAATATTCTACTCAAAATTCCACAGTTCTCACGCAATAGCTGATGAGAGCACAAAGCAGAAGAAGATGGTGCTAGAAACATGCATATTTATTGTATAAATATGTGTATTATTGTAGTGCTTAGGAGCTCAATTTATGGACCAGGATCCCATTATGCTAGGCACTGCACAAACATGGAACAAAAAAGATGGATCCCTGTCCCAAGGAACTTTAGGCAGTGTATAAGACCAGAGAAAAATGATGTATGTAGGCTGATTGTTTCCTTGTACTCCTCCACCAATGAGGTAGTGTGTTGGTCAGTATGATAGGTAGTGGTCTCAAGGACACCAGCAACCTAATTATGAACATAAGCAAACATCTGATCATCCAGTCATCTTTAGTAAGCTACTTTCTATACTTATTCACTATTTGGGGACAGTGTGATACACTTTATTTACACAATCAAAGTAGAAACAGTTTGGTTTGTGCATTTCTTTGCTTGTAGGCATGAAAGGTTTTATAAAACGGAAGCCAATAGAAACGTTTCAACATAGTTTTGTTCATACGTAACTTTTTTCAATAAATCATTTGCCTATGGTGTTAGCCACCCAAACATTGCAGCTTTTGACTTTCACCTGAAAATAAGAAAGTGAATTTGACTAGACACTTACTAGAAGCAGAAGTGAAACCCACAGTCTGTTTCCATTGTCCAAACTGAGAAAAAATGCAAAACTGTGCACAGGGAAAGTAAGTTTGATTTTAAATATGCTCAAAAAATTAAAACAAATGTACTGTTTGTAACGTTTGTAAGGATTTATTAAAATAAAAAATTAAGGAACCTAACAATTTCCTTTTATAATTATTCACAGCATTGGGGAAGGCCCTTTCATGATAATGTTGCTGGGACTTTTTTGGTAGGACAGAATGTATAATATGCTCAGAGTGGTAGATCCCCAAATAGTATTACTAAAGTAAAAATTGCAAATTTACTAGTAATTGCAAATATTGTATTAAATAGTGAATGCTGCTTATACTCAGTAATGTTTATATATTTTTTCAAAATAGCCTTTTTTGCATATTGTTCACTCTGAAAATTAATCCTTGCATATTTTCAATGACTTTCTCATAGGAGAAATACTTACACATTACGTTTTAATCATTTGTGTTTGCAGTCACACACCAGTCTTTGGGATGCTGATGCTTACCAGTTACAGTTAACTGTCGGGGGCTGGAGCAGCCCCCCACCTGCTGTGGACAGGGAGTGCTCCAGCCCCGTCAAAAAAGTCCCCCCTCCCCCTGTGCATGGCAGACCCTACCCAGGTGCACCGCAATTATGGAGAATGGAGAAGCCCCTGCTCATGGTGGAGGGGACACTCCAGACCAGCCCTCTGTCCCCCCATTTAATTGGTTAACCAATTAAACTTAATGTTTAGCCAGTTAACTAATTAAATGGGATTTTACATCCCTAATTAGCATTGAGTATATTCTCACACCCATTCAAAGTAAAAGTGGTAGAATTGCCAAATAACTAGCAGAAAAGCAACCAACAATTTCTTTCATGTCAGAAAGTAATCTTAAAATGTAAGATATTACTTGTTATCTGAAAGCTCCTGTTTTCTTGTTAGGCTATCTGCTAATAGTTGTATAGTCTCTACTGTATAATGGAAAGTCAGCTATGAAATGCTTTGATTACTTTGTAATTTGCTGTCTGCTACTGTTCTGCGTGTACTGGCATTAGGTGCTTTTCTATTTTATGTGAAAGGATGCTGACTCTTCTGAACGTGTCCTTGCGGCTATGCGCTGGGGACTGGTCCCATCCTGGTTTAGAGAATCTGACCCTTCCAAAATGCAGTATAAAACCTCCAACTGTCGCAGTGATACCATGATGGAGAAACTCTCCTACAAGGTAAGTTTACGATATTCTTGCATTTAATGAGTCTTGAGAGACAAAAGACTTTAATCATCAGCTCCAGGCAGTGCTACTAATGACTTGTTAGAGGCCAAAGCATCTTCCTAATAAGTATTGGCTACCACCAACCTCTTGCACAGAAAATAAAATCCTTCTGAGTGACACATTGTACAGTCTAGTCTCTCAGTTTCATCGAAAGCATAGCTTTTTGCCTGCTGTATTTGACCAAGTGGCCTGAAGATAACCTGCTGTTTGATTCAAGCATGGCTCAGGCTGGAGAAAACAAAGGCATTCTTTCTATAGAAAAAAAGCTTTGAGAATAAGCTACTATTTTATATTAATAAAAAGCGTATCTGTTAATTGGGCTGCAGTACGAGAAGCTCTACAGGTATGCTTATCCTGCCCCTCCTCTCCTGAAAGGTGGGTATGCTATTTGGTGGGAGACTCTAAAAGAGGGTTCTGTCACACACTAAAGGATGGAAGGTGAGAACATGAAGGATTATTGTGTCTTACTACTCATAACCTTCAGGGAGATAAAGGTTCTTAGAATTACCTTGAGTATTACTTGCAGAACATCTCCAGCTTGATTTTGATGTGGGGTGAAAGCTTTGATATTTATCTGCCATTGATATTAATGAAAGGGAGTAGGCAGAGTACCATTTAAACACAGTGACATATTTTAAACTAAATTAAACTTCCTGAATGGGATGGAAATACCAGAATTCCATCATGTGCTAGTGTTGAGCTTTCATGCTGCTACCAGCATGTATTAATGCATTTTAATTCCAAGGTGGTTAGGGGACACTATCAGATTACAATGTATAAGCCACATATATACTAATTAACTACATAATAAGAGTGTAATTTCATCAAGAGCTTTTAATAGTGACATAAACTCTGAGAACAGAGGATAGTTTCATGTGAACACAACCCCAGTGTGGCCCTATAGCTTTAATGTCTATGCATTTGAGGATCATTTATAGAATATGAAAAGGTTTATAAAGAAATGTGTTCCTTATACTTCAGTAATGGCCTTTGTTCTCCCCTTGTTTTCTCACTCTAACAAATGTTTCTTTTATTTTAATGCCTTCCAAGCTGCCATCTGCTTTGATTTTGTGACATGGTCAAATCTTCTCTTCCCAAAGGGACCTCTGGTAAAGGGCAGGCGCTGTGTAGTGCTGGCAGATGGATTCTATGAATGGCAGCAGCACAATGGAAAGAAGCAACCCTATTTTATTTACTTCCCACAACCCAAGCAAGAAACGGTACTGGATTCCCAGCAGCAGTTGTTTTACTATTCAGCAATGAGATATAGCACTTTTTGGTTTGAAAAGGCTTTAGAAATTCAGATTGGTCTGGCACCCTCAAGACCTGAGTGGTTCCAAACATAAGTATTTGCTGGACCAGGGAATGTCAGGCATCCGGGCTCTCTTGGAGCTCCCCACCTGGCTGCTGCCTCAAGAGAACCTGGAGGCCTGACCTCCTCCGTCCCACCTGCCTGGTTCTGCTGCCCCCAGCCCACTCATGGGGCTCTTCTCCTGGTCCTTTGTGGGGTGGCAGCTGCTCCTGCGGTTTCCTGCCTCACGTGGAACAGCAGCTGCTCCCAGGGTTCCCAGCCACCGGGCCCCATGCAAGGCAGCAGCCACACTTGGGTTCCCTGTCCCCTCTGCCCAGCCCTGTTCTAGGCTGCAGATGCTCCTGGGGCTCCCTGCCCCCATCCTCTGTGGAGCTGCAGTCTCTCTCCAGGCTTTCTACCCCAACGTCACTGGCCCTGCAGGCTGCTGTCCGCCAGACCAGCTCCACTCCCAGACGCTCTCAACTTCTGTGGCCAGGGCTCTCTGGTCTAGCAACATCTGTGGTCCTGCTAGACTGCGAATGCTGCCAGACCACAGAGTCCTGGATGAGAGAGATTCAACCTGTATTAATTAGTTATTTATCTTGAAGGATAACATAATTATTTTATAAATTCCTGCTTACTCCATTTGTGTTTGTGATTAAGGTTCAGGCACAGGATATTGGAGGCAGTGCAGAAAGATGAGCTTCTCTGATGTTTGGAACTGTTGCTGTAAAGTTGGATGATATACCCAAAGCTGCCGTCTGTGCACGGCCTTTTGATCTACTACAGTGTGCTTCCCTAACTCTTCTAACATAGGGCTTGCTCCAGAGAAGTTCTGAGCACACAGTGCTCCCATTGAAGTCAATGGCCCTTGATAAAATTTCACAGAGTACAGTTTTGAATAGTCTCAAACTCTTCTGCATGCTGTGCTTTCTTCCCTTGTTAGTGCCCCCCCCCCCCTCGAAAATTTAATTGTTACTTGGAAGATCTTACCTGTTTCTGTTGCTTATCCTTGCTCCTTTCCTGTGACCTCACAATAATTTCCAAAGTAATAATATACAATGCACAGGTGGATAATATTGAAGGGGAAAAGTAGCAATGTGAGACGAGGCTCCTAATAAAGTTTTTGAGTACACATCCGTAGAAATAGAAGTGTAATTAAAATAGCAAATGAGGCTGACTCAATCTGACTGACAATGGTTTTCACTGTTTTTTGCCTTTAAATAACTTTGTATTGAAATGACTTATCATAAAAAGGAGGTTAGGAAAATTTGTGATCATTCTTTGTCTTTTTCAGGCAGATGGGAAAGATGATGATGAAAAGTGGAAAAGCTGGAAGTTACTTACCATGGCTGGAATTTTTGATTGCTGGGAGCCCCCTGGTGGAGGGGATGCATTGTACACTTACACCATCATCACAGTAGATGCTTCTAAAAGCTTAAGTGCCATTCATAACAGGCAAGTGAGATTGACTGGCTATGGATTGTAGAGATTGTGTGGTGTCAGTCACTGGGCCTGCACTCCCATCTGCTGTCAAATGTGACTCTCCTGGACAGTGAGGGGGAAATCTCGCTCCCCTGGGGTACAGAGCCCCCAGAAGGGTCCGAGGCTGGAGGTCAAATCAGTGAGGCAGGAGAGAAACCTAGAAGAGAAAACTTTATGATGCATGCATGCAGGCTGTCACTTCCAAGAGTGAAGCAGCAGCCCTGACAGACAGATTCAGGTATCCTATATACAGAATGCTTAGACAGTTCAGTTGTGGATTGTTCTTCTTTAACATATCAAAGTCTCAGCAGAAGTACTCTGAGACTTCTGTTCACCCCAGGAGTGCTAGAAGTAAGTTTTTACAGTACACAAAGCCACATGAGAACTTGAGTGGAGGAGTCTACAAGGCAAACTGTGACAAAGATAAGGGTTTACATGACAAATTGTGACAGACTAGGAGTATCCATGAATTTGAGACAGTCATTTGTAAGGGTCTTTGATTAGAGCTAATTTGATTTCTCTCTGTTACAGGGAGAGAGATCTGGAAAACTTTTTAACCCTTACAGCAGTTTTCTTTCAGAGAGTTTTGATTTCTGCACAGTCCCCCCTTTGACACAATTGGAGTTATTTGATTTTTCTCCCACAAAAGCAAGTAAAACAGAAGGTTTATTGGTTCACAAGGGACACAGCATAGCACAGACTTGTTACATGAACCAGGAGCATTCAGTACAATCCACCTTGAGGTTAGGGGGCCCAGAGCCGGGGCTCTAGGCCCCTGTCCAGCCCCCCAAGCCAGCTAGTGTCCCTTCTCCTTAAGCCAGTCAAAAAAACACCCAGCAATTGGTTCCAGCCCCCTGTGCAGCCCAGCCTCTTTCTTTGTACTGCTTCCCCAGCCCAAGGTGTTATCTGACTATGACTTGTTGCATCTTCCCCCTAGGATCGGGATAGGATGGCCTGGGCCATTCCCTACATGCCTTCCCTCAGGAGTTCTCACCCAAAGAGCCCATCCCTCACTGGGCACTACACACACAGAGTCATTACAGAGCAGCACAGGACAGTAGGAATCACATACAGCATAGCAAAGCAAAACAGTGAATGCAGTCCCCACTACGTCACACATGATGACAGAGATTAGTGGGGAGTGCTTGTCCAAAAACCCTCCCTTAACATGGGAACCTTCCCTTTACTCGTGCTGTGTGGAGCAGGTAGTGTGACTCTATTGCTTATGTACAAAACCCTGATAATGCCAAGAACACACAGTTTAAGAGTTCTTTCATGCTTTTTCTGCCTGATTCTCCTAGGCTATGTCTACACTGCAGGCTTCTTGCGCAAGAACTTTTTGCACAAGAGTTCTTGCGCAAGAGTGCGTCCACACTGCAATGTGCTTTTGTGCAAGAGACGTGCTTTTGCGCAAGAGTGTCTGTGGCAGTGTGGACACTGTCTTGCGTAAGAAAGCTCTGATGACCATTTTAGCTATTGGGGTTTCTTGTGCAAGAAGAGCCTTTTTGCACAAGAGCTCGTGGGGAGAGGAATAATTCTGGTGCAAAAAGCCCTCTCTTCTGACGATCTATTGAAAACTTTCTTGTGCAAGAATGGGCTTGTAGTGTGGATGCCCTGCAAGTTATTGTGCAAGAACAGCTGTTCTTGTGCAAGAAGCCTATAGTGTAGACATAGCCCTAGAGAAGTACATTAGAACATTAATTATTTGTTTCAAGTCACTGAATCTTGCCCTTGCCATAAATCACTTTGTCTCTTTGCCAGTAGCAATAAGAATTAAGTTGCTCATAGGCCTGCCAAGTGATTGACAGAACTCTTTGCCTTCTCTGGGGAAGCAGGCTGCTTTGGTGAAGTTAGCACAGTTTGCCTCACAGAAAAATACTGTTTTGCTTAGTCGTTCCCTAAGGCTTCAGAAATGAGGTCTTTGTACCTTCTAGCCAGTCCTTAACATGCTAATAGTTCTAATAATTATTGCCAACACATTTAATCCCCATATAGCTGGAGTCTGAATTATGTTAATTCTGGATCTTAGTTTGGCTTGCACCCAAATCACTCAATCCTGCCATGTGGCAGGTAAGTTGTGTGTGTCTATGTGGTCTTAAGATTTTTTCCCTCTCCTCCCATGTTTTAGGATGCCAGCTATCCTGGATGGGGATGAGGCTATCAGGAAATGGTTGGACTTTCCAGAGGTACCAACGCAGGAAGCCCTTAGGCTCATCCACTCTACAGAGAACATTGCTTTCCATCCAGTTTCTGCTATAGTAAACAACTCCAGAAACAATACACCAGAATGCCTTGCTCCCATTGAGTTAGAACTGAAGAAGGTGAGATTTGGTGAATGACATAAATCAGACTTCCCTACCATAATACTGTTTAATAATAAATAGAATAGTACTTTGTTCTTTGTCTACATCTCTTTGAGGATCTCACTGCTTCTTACAGACATTAATGAATTAAACCTGCCTGTGAGATTGAAATTTGGGATAAATTATTTTAGATGCATAGATGGTTCGGGCCAGAAAGGCCTTTTACAGAGGAGAAAGCAGAGGCTGTAGAATCAGGACCTGATTTAAGGACAGACCACTCAGGAAACCATCTGGATGCAGGGCATAGGGGTCACTAGGCTCAGGGTGCTGTTTCATTGGTTAGAAACTAAAGGGAAAGTGGAAGTAAAATCTAAATACAGATTTACATATCCTAGTGTGCAAATGTATCCTCATATTGCAGGATAAATCATGCATCAAAGTTGTGAAATGGGCTACAAATACAATAAAAAACGAAGTATTCAAAAGTTTAACCAGTGAAAGGAGGTGCCAAAGACTCCTTGCCTGCAACGTCATTGATCCCGGGCTGGCCCTGATAGAATATAAGAGAATAAATTTGTGGGCAATGGGTGTCAGGGAGTGGGAGACTGAGACTTCCAGTACAGCCGGGTGTGGCCCTGCCCACACCACTCCCAGGAGTGCTTGTGAGTTCCTGCTCTTTTGTGGCCCAGGACTGGCTTGGGCTGGGCCTGCCACCAGGACTTGTGGAGGCTAAGATTGGCACCCTGATTGGTGCTTCAACTGGAGGTGCTATGGCAAAAGCGCTCACTCCTGGGCTGAGTTTGGGAGATGCTGCAGCCATGCTGCGCATCTCACTCTGGGGCTAGTCTCAGGGGGTGTTGCCACCTGCTCTGCGTTCCATTTTTGGGGTTGAGGGCAATGTGACTGAACTGTCTGCTTAATGCTCTGGGGCTGAGGTTATGGGCACTGTGATGGAACTGCCCAGCTCACACTTTGGGGCTGGGATTGGAGGTGCTGCAGCCACACTGTGTGCCCGGTGCTCCATGACTGAAGTCGGAAAGGGTGGTTAGACACGGGAGTGCTGGCATGGAGTGGGGAGGGAGCAGCAGCTGATGGTTTTCTGGGCTCTGATGAGGAGCAGAAGGGGAGAGGGAGAGGGCTGGAACCTCGAGTGGAAGAGTACGGGAGAGACCAGGATGATGGGGTAGGGATAACCTACCCTAACTGCTGAATTACTTGCTGCCCCTGAATAAACTGCATGTTTTGCTTAGCTCTTAATTAGGGACTGACAGATCACTCTATGCCTAAGAATGAGCAGTAGTTTGTGCCTTTTTGAGATTCTTGATCTACCCCTTCTAACTGATTCAGGATGGCTCTGAGGAACTCCAAAAGGAGCTGTAGATGGCCATCTACCCCCAACTGGAGAGAGGGTCACTGTAGTGTTTAATGTTTGAAGGCCCGTTAAAGATTCCCATTCCTTTTCCTGCTCTTCCAGAAATAAAACATATTGCAAAGTGTCAGGATCACTCTGCTTAATAAGGTATATTCTGACCTGAATGGCATTTAGATTAATCTGACTGGGACTTGCATGAGAACCTTGTGCAAGGCTGTGTTACTGTAGTGTAGGGAATGATGCTGCTGCACCTTCCCCATTCTGAGACTGGACCAGCTCATTGAAGTAGTACCCATATGGGCATTTTCTAATGTGCCTTGCATATATGACCAGCTATTTCTGTGCTGCTTATTTTTCTTTTAATATAACTTGTCCTTCCAGGAGACCAAAGCCAGTACTAGCAGCAAAATGATGTTGAACTGGTTAAAAAACAAGTCTCCCAAGAAAGAGGAAGATGATTTGCCTAGATGGTCCAGTCAGTTCATCCAGATTACTGCTACACCCAAGAGAAGCAGTGCAAGCTTAATGCAACAGTGGCTGAAGAAGGAAGAGGAGGATCCTTGTGCAAAGAAGCCCAAAACTCAGTGAACTGACTTTCAGTTCTGAATAGAACGCGTATGTTAGCCTGTTAGATCCTGCAGACCGGTACCAAGACATCTCTGACTTTGTGTGCATTGAGCATTTAAATTTGATTTCTAGCACTGATGTGATTTTGTAGCTTGATGTCCTTGTGCTGATGGCTTACTGATCTTAGGAGAGCAATGCTTGGTTTTTAAAACTTTCCTATCTTCCACTAACTGGGAAATTGATTTAATATGCAATGCTCACCTCCCCACCAGTGTTTTCACCTGGTTGATACTGACCTGCCTTAGGAACACTTATGGATCACATACTCAGGGGGAAGGCATTTAAACCCAATCCATGTTCTTCCTATTGAGTGAGGAACGGAAGAACTGAGTGGAATTCTTTCATGAAGTGTTATTCAGATGGCTCTCCTGTGTGTTAATTCTCCTAGATAATGTCTATATTTTGGGTACTTTTGATGTTTTGATGCTCGAGAACTTATGCAGCCAAAAAATGAACTAAAGATTCTATGTTAAACTAGTATTTAAATCAGAGATGTAGCTCCATTTCTTAAGGGCTAACACTGCCTTACTTTGTGTCAGCATGGAAAACATTGATGGGCCTCTGCATAAGAGTTTCAGAACAGTGAGATCCTGATATATGTGGAAAGGAGGATATTCAAGATTCTGGAAACAAGTGCCATGGGAACCAGGTGCCTTTTAAAACTGAGGAAGTGTTCTACTGTGGCAATGGGGTTGTATAGGGTTGGTGTGTCTGTGAGAGAGAGAAATGCCTTAAGACAGTTTTGCTGGTGAAAGTAAAAACTGTCCTTACCTTTAAATCCTTTTCCATGCTCATTGTTTCACATTTCTGATAGCCTGACCTACCTTTATGAAGTCTGTGTACTATTGTCAAGGGCTGCTTTGAAAACCCTTTCCCAGTAGTATTGTAATATTGTAGAAGTTACTAGAATTATCCCCTGAAATTTCCCACTGTTGCTACTGCTGGTAGTAGCAACAGAAGTTATAATGTAGACATGAACCAGTATTTTAACCAGTTGTCTAACCTGGCTTTGAGCAGGAATAGATGACATAATGGTAAAAATGGCACATATTGTCTATTCAAGACCTCACATTGACAGTAGCAACACTGGTAAATTTAAAGAGGAAAAAGTCCTGATGTTTAGAAGTGCCAAGCTCCCACAGCACCAAACGAAGTCAGTAGAGCTGTAGGTACTCAGTATCACTGAAAAACAAGCTTTAATGTGTTGGCATGACCTTAGAGAGCAAGTCCCTGGGAATTACTGGATTTAATCTGTTCTTTGTGGCAGCCATAATTGCTAGCTTTATTTTTAGTGGGGAGTGGAGTGGGAAAACTTGTCTTGGCCATTATGTTTGTGCAATATTTGTGTTAATAGGATTTTAAGATTTAGAGAATATTTTCTGAATCCTTGATCCAGAGAGAGAACAATCACTCTTTTGAGTAGGTAGATCACTGGAGTGTCAAGTACTAAAGTGATTTTTTTGTCTTTGGTCTGGGACTTGAACAAGCAGTGTCAGTCATATGTTAGATCTTAGCAGCATGTGGGAGATCTCTGGAGAGCATTGCTTACTTGTGTTTGAAACAGTTTGTAGAAAATAAAGTGATCAGTTGGCTTATGTGTTTCTGTGTTTGTCTGTCTTGCTCTACCTGTCATCAATCCATAATCATCTAGTCCACAAGTAATGTGAGTAGTTTGTCTTCCTTGCCCTTGGTAAAAGAGAGACTTCATAGAGTATAGTGAGCTGTAAGACTTTATTTGCAGAAAAGAGTTTATTTGCAAAATAAAATATTCTTAGATGGCAGATTGATGACACCACTCAGAACTGCTTTGTTCTAAGGGAGCTTCACAGTAAAATCTCAGTTAACAGGTTAACTGAATAAACGGGGATGGGGGCCTGCAGACAGGCTGAAGTGGCCCCTTTCTACTGTGGGCAGGAGTTGCTTCCGCCCACCTGTTAACCATAACTGGTAAGCATCACCCGGTAACCATTCACAGATGCTTCGTAGGTGTTAGGGAGAGTATTGGGGGAGGACAGTTGAGCAGTAGCCCTTAGAGCATCCAGTAGTGGTGAAATATCATTAAATAGAGGAGAACCAAATCCATACCAGAAGAAAATGAGTTCTATTCAAAATATCACACTGGATCCAAGATATATCAAAATCTTATAATAACCTGTTACAGTCATTGGGAAAATGCACCATCGAGCCCTATTTCTGACATCTTTGAGGAGCTATGGATGATTGGTAGATTGGTGGATTTAGGGTTTCCCCTTGTCCATGCTTAATATAAATTAGCCAAAAACAGTTTTGCAGTCTATTTCCCTGCCATCATTTGTGTCAAGACAAAATAATTTATTTACCTACATTCAGTCCCATTCCAGACTCTAAAAATCAAAGGGCTTGATTTGTGGTTCTTAGAATTGTTGCCTGAAATTCAAAGCCATTTCTGGGCTTCAGCAAGCAACCCACAGAAAGTGAGAAGTAGAGTTCTTCCCTGCCAAGTAATTTCTTCTCTAGGCAGAATGACTTTGCTGCCCCTGTTCAGAACATTGGCTGTAGACTGCAACCATTATAGGACAGGCTTACACAAAAAGTCACAAGCATGCATTTAATAATTGTTTTAAAATTAATTGTTGCTACTAATGGAGGGAGGAATGAGGTGAAGACAGGACTGGACAATCAGGAATTTTTGAATTCTAATCCTCCTAATACTCCTTTGTTGCCTTGAGTGAGTCATAATCTCTGCCTCAATTTTCCCATCTGTCAAATCAGCTGGGCTCTGACCTTGGGCCAGCACCCTTCCCCAATCCCAAACCCTGGGCTGGCCAGTGCCCTTCCCTTCTCCCCCCTGCTTTGGTCCTGGACTGGCCTGGGGAGTGCTGGCAGGAGGCCTCCCCCCAGGTTGGACCCAGGAAATGCCAAGTAAGTCTGCCAATATACTGTCATCTTTAAATAACCTTTAAACTTAAGTCTATTTTCAAATCAAATGTATCTCCATTCAGACATTGTTACTTATTTTTTTTTAAATGACCATGATTGGTGTCATACTTTTTCAGCAGTTACATGGTGGTTCTCCCCTAGCCCTCCCTTCACACACTGCCCATGCAGCCCTGGTAATCTTGGGTGGGGGGTTAGTGCACGCACGCACTCTCTCTCTCTTTCTCTCCTGCCCAGATCCCCCCCTCACCTTCTTCCCATTATGGCTCCTGCACAACTCCCAGCCCCGTGCCCTGAGCCCTTCCTAAGGACCTGAGCAATGCTGGTAAATGTGTGTGTTAGGAATGTTTGAGAAGGTGGGAGACTGCTTGCTCCTCTATGGCCTACCCCACAGCCTGGTCACAGCTTTCAAAAAATAGGGAGGCTGATCTACTGGCTGCTCTTTTATGTGTGGTTTACAGTGTCATTCTGTTGAGACACCTTTCAAAAAACCTCAATTTCAGAGGCCTGCTGCATTGCAGGCAGAAGCTCTTCATCCCTCCAGTACCAGCAGGACAGGTACTAGTGGTGGTACTTACAGTTGTTACAACTGGTAATCTAAAGCATTCCCCTTTTTATTTCAATAAACGAGTCTTTCCAGATGCCTCCCCTTCCATTGGGTTGGCTTCAACCCACTTTCATGAAGATAAGCCTGGAATTTGGAACAACACAAAATTCACCAGTGTAGTGAAAATAGCATAGTTGAATAGGAGGGGTAGACTCTAGCTCGGGGTGGGTACAAGCCCCTCAACAGGGCTTATCCGGCCTGCCTATGGCTTTGATCTGGCCCGTGCGGCTGTTCCATGCCCCACCCCCTAGCACATTGCCTGGGAGCAGGAGCCCAGCTAGCCCTTTCAACAGCCCCAGGGAAGGTGTGAACCCTTTAAATAGAAGCCGTTGAAAGGGCTCCCATGTCCCCAGCTCCCAGGCAACATGCTATCAGTGAGGCCAGAAGCAACAAGCTCATTAAAGAGCAGGAAGTGAAAGGGCTCACAGCTCCTGTCTCCCGCTAACATGATGCCTGGGAGGCAAGAGCCCTTTCAACTCCTGCTATTTAAATGCTCGGCCTCTTCCAACCAATGCCCCATCCCTTCCATATGAGGCCCTGCCCCTTCTGGAGCAGCCTGCGGGGCTTTGAAGTGGCCCCTAGCTCAAAAATTATTGCCCACCCCTGCTTTGGCTCATACAGGCAGGTTTGCATATGTTGTTTATTTCTAGAGCATTTAACACAGATTTGGCTCTTCCAAATGTTTTATAAACATTTCATTCAAGTTTAAGTGCTCCACATGTATATGTGTCCTATGTCCATTATTACCTTTCATAGCAGCCCTGGGAAAAGTTAAAGGTGTGGAACCTGATACTCAGAAAGGTAAAGGCTAAGGGCTAGAGCGAGGCCGTATTAGATTTACAATTAGAATATGAGGCTTCATCCTTCTTAGTTCCCGGCTTACACTACTAGGCTGCTCTGTCCTGCAAATCAGCAGTCATTTATCCTGGTGCAAAATCTACCTGCCTATCTTTGTCATAACAATAGAGAGAAACAAATTCTTGCTTATGACACCCCAATTCCTACCATCCAATACCAAAGCGATTGGCCCATCCGTGGGAGAGAAAGAGAAATATTGTACATAAAAAGAGGTAGGCACCGCAGTGAGTCACTGAACTGCTGGAGCAGCGTGCAGCCCAGTGCAAAGAAGTGGTGTTTAGAGCAGGACTGGAAGGTGAACTCAAGCAGAGAGGGTTTTCCCCGAGCTTGGTACGGAGCAGATCAAGGGGTAAAGAAGCCTAGTGTGACTGCTTAAAGAGCTATAGCCGAGGCAAGGGAAGAAATATCCTTTCGCTAGTGCATCACTTCGCATTGTAAGGCAGCCAAAGAGCTCGTCTCCCACAACCGCTGGTGCTGCACATTAATATGCTTCACCAGCAGCTCCCTTTGCAGGCGGTCCAGCCAGCGTCTCAGCTGCCTCTCCATCCGAAGCCGAGGCAGGGCGTAGCGAGCCCTATGCAAATCAGGGATCGGAATACCCGCCAATGGGAGCCTGGTCGGCTCTCACGCCCGCCAATGGGAAGCGGCCGGCGGCCTGGGCTTGGATTTATCTCCGCTAGCGGCGGAGCGTGTTATTGTCATTGCAGCTGCGGGCGTCTGGAGGGGCGGATCGGGCTCAGTACGGCGGTGAGGGCCAGGGCTGTGGACTAGGTTTCCGTGCCGGTGGGGTCTGCTTTAATGGGCGCTGCGGGCGGGGGCGCGTAACCGGCTGGGCGGGGCGCTGTGGCCCTGGCGGGTGGCTCCTAGGCGCGGGCTGCGCGTGATAACGCTGTTTGTCCCCCAGGCCCTGGGACCGGCTCGGCGCCTCTCCTCCAGGGCGGCAGCTGCCGGGATCGGCCCTTTCTCCCCGCCATGTCCGGCCGAGGGAAATCCGGCGGCAAAGCGCGAGCCAAAGCCAAGTCGCGCTCCTCCCGGGCCGGCCTGCAGTTCCCGGTGGGCCGCGTGCACCGGCTGCTGAGGAAGGGCAACTACGCGGAGCGGGTTGGGGCCGGGGCCCCCGTGTACCTGGCCGCCGTGCTCGAGTACCTCTCGGCGGAGATCCTGGAGCTGGCCGGCAACGCCGCCCGCGACAACAAGAAGACGCGCATCATCCCCCGGCACCTGCAGCTCGCCATCCGCAACGACGAGGAGCTCAACAAGCTGCTGGGCGGGGTGACCATCGCCCAGGGCGGCGTCTTGCCCAACATCCAGGCCGTGCTGCTGCCCAAGAAGACCCAGAGCTCCAAGAAATGAGCCCCCGGCCCACCCACCTTCCCAGGAAGCCAATCGATGAGCTGCAGCCGACACTGGCATGCCCCTGGTATCCTCTCGCCCTGCCCGCTCTCCCACCTGGCGCCCGTGTTCTCCTCTCTTCTCCCCCCCCTTTGCTCCAGTGGGGTCTTGCCCTCCTGCCCCCATGTGCTAGCTTTGCAGTCCTGCAGCGGGGGGCTTGGGGGGCTCACTGCACCATGAGATGAGCCTGTGATTCTTTCCCTTCCTTTCCAGCACCCCAGGGGAGGCATGGAAGGAAGGAAGCAAGCAATTTGAATGAGACGTACAAAAAGCCCTTTCCCGGGTGCTAGCACCATGCCTGGCGCTCTAGGTTGCTTTCTGGCCTGTCTGACTGCAAAGCTATCCTTCCTGGGTTGCTGGTCAACAGCTCTGTTCTCAGAGCACCTGTGGGTTGGGTAGCTTGTTTTTTCTGGACCTGCTCACATTTCCGTGGAAGAAGCACTCTGGAGAAGGAATAATTGGTTCGTTGGGGTTTTTTTGTTTTTGGTTTTTTTTCCCTCCCTCCTCCTCCTAGAAGGTGTAATTAGCTGCAAGAGCAAACGTTCTGTGCAACAAAAGCTCCTGCTTGGAGCAGGAAGAGACTGGGCTTAGTCAATACTCCTTTTATTTATGTTGTGTTTATGGATGTAACTAAAGATCCCAATGCATTTACTTTGTATTGTACCTAGATGTTTGGAGGGGGGGTATGGGAGAATCATGGAAGGTGGTTTCTCCCATTGCTTAACTTTTTGCACGAATGATCTACCTTAATTTCTCACCTTGCTCCATGCAAGAAGTAGGGAAGTTCAGGAGTGTGGTAATCTTACCTGCTGTTTGTTGCACATCCCCATAAATGTGACCACAAGTAGACTTCCTAAATGCATGGTGGGTGGGCAGATCAGGAGACTTTCCAAATGTGAAAATATCTGTTTCTGAGGAGAAACATAATTTCAATGCAAAATTTTGTTTTATCCAGTGGTATAAGCTAAGATGTCACCAACTGTAAAAGCCTAGCTTGGTTTTCCTGTTACCTTTTTGAATCCCTTCTTGCAAAATCATGCTATTGTTGCAGTTCGGCTGCGCGCTCATGTGCTCAGTGAGCTAGTAGGGTTTAATAATTTCTCACTAGTGTGGGTCCGATATAGTTTAGGCAAAGGGTGTACTTCAAAATATTCTAAAAGAGCATGAGTTTACCACTGACAGGAAGATGCTATTTCCCCCCCTGCCCTCCTCCCCCTTTTTTATGGTCAGATTACAGTAATAGCTTTGTTGCAGAACCTCTTATTTTTTACTGAGACTTAGCACTTGTATCCTAATTGCACTTTATAATGACATGCAGTGTTTTTGTTCATCACTACTTCTGGTTCTTAAAATAAAGTGCTAATTATACATCTGTTAACTGTAATCCTCCTTAATGGATTAATGTTTTTTTAAAACTTATAATTCACATAATGCAAATATATAGTTAATGTGGTGGTTTATTAAATGGCTATTTGGATAATGTATGAGCATGAAAGTCAGCCTAGCAGTCCTTGTGACACATAGTAGCTGTGTTCTTATAGAAATTGGTATAAAGAGCAACCTTGTTCCCTATTGTGAGGGCAGCTTGTTTATGTGGAAGGTTGATAGAATCATGTGCATGCAGCATTGTCTAGGCTGTTGGACAGTAAAACTTCATAATCTTAAAGTGCAATGGACAATTGTCTGTGCTGTAAGTAGCATGTGTTCCACCTATCAAATCAGTTCTTAATTTTGTAGATGAATTAACTTGCTCTGGCTCTGACTCAGCTGTATAATGTAGCATAGATGAATTTGGATGCCTGTAAGTGGTTTTATGAAGGGGTTTTCACTCCATTGTAGAAATGTGGAAAAGGTCTGTTACTAGAATAGTGATAATGGAGAAGTAAACTTGACATGGCACTGGCTGTCTGAGCAGTTCTGTGGTTTTACTCCTCAGTGCAGGCTTAGGGGGGGAACCTCTTGTTTCTGGGCAGCTGTATCTTACTGCTGTTGCACTGGATCAACTGGACTTTTTTTCCTATCTGTAAACTGGCAATTGCTGGGGGTGGGTGGGGAGGGAATTAAGTTTTTTGTTTTTTGTTGTTTTTTTATGTACAAACCATTGTTTAGAAAATGGAGATTCTAAAATGTCTCTGTATCTTAGTGTCCTGTGTTGTTTTGTTTCTTTAGGACCAGCATTCTGTACAACTCAAAGGAGATTGCTTTGTAATTCTTAGAAAATGCAGAACTTGTCATACTGAAAGAACAATGCAAATCCAAAATCTGATTAAACTGGTTCCATATTGAATGCATGTCAAATTTGCTGTTTGTTATCACCACATCACCTCATTTTTTTGCCTGCACTGAAATTGTCCTGTCTGAAGAAATGGGCTGATACAAAATTATTGTTGTGAAAGATTGTCTTCTTGGAAGAAATGCATGGGAGAGAACTGATTTAGTCCAGCAATCCCTGTCAGTCTGGGGTGAAAGAGTAATGTCCATGGCAACTGACTCCTCCCCCCCCCCCCCCCCCCCCCCCCACGCCTGTCTGTTAGCTTGGTTCACAGAGTCATTCTCCAGATTTTAATCCCTGCTGCTGGCAAGATATTGTAGATTCATTTGACCTAGCCAGTGAAGCAAATTCAAAAACTTGACTCTACCTCTGCAGGTGTGACCTGCAAGGTGACTTTTTTTAAAAAAGCAAATCTGAATTGGAACACTTACTTGGCTGGTTAAAAAGAAGCCTGAGACTCTACTAACCCACCCTCCCTCAGAAATTCAGTTCCTGTGCAGACTTCAGTTTTGTATGTCCCTCTTCCCCTTGTACCTATGGGAGTGCTCACAATATGTATGCCAGGAGAAATCTAGGGTGTCATTCTGCAAAGTCAAGACTTGGAAGAGAAAGCCATGATTACAAGGGTTGTGGGGGGGAATAGCACTAATGGTCTCTCCCCTTCTTTCAAACAATCTGTCTTGCAATGGTTTCCATCACTGTTCAGTTTGGTTCAATGGCTTGCTACAAATTGTTCCAGCACTCCTGGAGAGGATACAGGCATGTTTGGGGGGGGGGGGGGCGGAGGAAGAGAAGAGGAGAGAAATGCTGGCTGCTTTTGAAATGGCTTGATATCTGTTTTACAAGCTACTTATTTATTTGTATTCCACTAGCGCTAGTCAGGATTTGGATCCCATAGCTCGGGGCTCATACAAACACAATACTGTCCCCATTTTAAAGAGCTTTCAAGAGAATGCCATAAAAGTGTCACCAACAATTGGAGGAACGGGTTGGAAACCAGGCAATGAAGGAAGTGGGCAGTAATGAAAACTACAGGGTCTTGGGTCTCTTTAAATTCTAGATAAACATCAGAAGTTCCAGCTTCTCCTCTTCTTCTCTCCCCCCCACCCCCCTTACATATTTCAAGGCTTCAGTTTAGGAAAGTCTTGGTTTCTCTTGTGCCTAGCATCCAGTGGAAGGCAAGCTGTGTTCTTAACACTTCTAGTTAAGAGCAGGTGACTTTTTTATTAACTGGGTTTTGGCTTTAGTGTAGGTAGATGTGTGTGTATTTAAACTTCATTGCAGTCCTCACTAATTAAATCATCTTTATTCCAAATCTACTTTCAAGACTACTTAGTATTTGATCATAGTCAAATAATTGGTGGTCATTTGGCTGCCTGATTTTGAGCTTCAAGATATTTACATGCCTAAGTCCCATTGATTTCAGTGGGATTTGGCTGCCTGAACACCTTTTGAGGATTTGGATCCTAGTGGTTAAGGAAACTACTGCTCCTGAAAAGTGGCGTATTTATGGCATCACAGTAACCGGAGCAGGTTAAAGTGAAATCTGCATTAGAAGAACAAACTTGAGTTTACTGAGTTAAACAAGCAAATCTCCTATGTCTTAAAGTTTCTATGTAACTGCAGGATTTATACCCACCACCACTGCAGCTGCCACCTGGAATTTGAAAATCAAGCTGTGCTCTTCTGCATATCAGTTACAGATTTTGTAACTAAACTTAACTGATGGCTGTGAGGCAAGGACTCACAATAGAATTTATCCCCTTTCTGTATAGTTGTACCACAAGAAGCATAAATTGTGGCATTAAGTGTAGCTACACTGAGTTGGCCTCTGTGCTGTGATTCTAGCAGTGTGGTCTGTCCACAGATTGTTTACAACATGGCCAGTGATGGTGCCATCTTTTATTGTTTTTGTGCTCGCCTTTATATCATACTTTGTTCTGTGCTCGTCTTTATATCATACTTTGTTCTGTTGGTACAGGGCCTAGCACAGTGGAGTCCTGGCCCATGACTTGGGTTGCCATGTGCGACTGAAGGAATAGTGTCTTCCCTGTGCTATAACAGGCCTATCCTTGTCTGCAGAAACCATGGCTGCTGGTGAGAGGGAGCTCAATCTGAGACAACAGCAACACTGCAATTGTGGGGCTTGCTCTTGTGAGGTAAGCTCTTAAGGCTTTACCTAACCCTTGTGTAAAGGGTAAGTGCGTGTGAAGCCACTGGCTTCTATTCAGTTAGGGCCCTTATTCAATATGATACTAGAGAGATTGGCAGGGATGTTAAGTAAAGGAGAAACTGGGAAGGCAGCATACTGCACACATCCAGCAAGTGCTGCTTTTCTGTTGGCTACACAGTCTGTCAAGTCTATTGAGCTCTTGAAAGCAAGGTAGGGGTGTGTGTGCATTAGGGATGTGAATAGTTAACAGGTGGTGGCTGAAGCAGAGGCCACAAGCTCCAGTCTGCTGCTGGTCAGGAGAGTGCTCCTGCCTGGCCAGAGCAGCTCGCACCCAACCATGGCAGGTGGAGGCGGCTTCTCCAATCCCCCATTTAATCAATTATCTAGATAAAGTTAATGTTTAACCAGTTAATTAAATGGGGATTTTAGATGCTTGGTGTGTCTGCACATTGCCTAGTGCTGTGTGGTTTGACAGGAATACAAATAAACTAGCTGGGCTGAAAGTATTAACACTCTGAGCTTATTTGGAAGGCTCATCAGTCTTATCAGAACTCTTTTTCTGCTACTATTAACCTGGGCTATATCTAAAGCAATGATCTAGAGATGAGATGTGAATGCTGCCTATTCATGAAGCCATCTAGTCCTGTTTTTGCTGCACTTGCCTTTTAGCTAGGGTCTTCTGGCAGAAAAAGTGATGACTAAGATCACTTAAAAACGAATCACTACAATTTTATATTTGTTTTTAAACTGGACTTGTGTTGGCACTTTGCTCCTATACAATAATACACAGGAAAGGCCTGACAGGCTTTGGGGGGGAGCTGGAGTGAGATGAGATTTTTTTTTTTTCAAGTTACTGATTTTTGGGGTGTAGGTTTTTTCCCTCTTGTGTACATGGGAAGGCTACAGCAGCATAACTTAATATGTGAATTTAAACTAGTGCGAACATGCTTATTTTCCTGTAAGTGTTTTTATTATTCTAGCAAAAGTCTAACAATTAAGTTTACAATGCAAGAAGCCGCTCTCAAACAGAATGGATTAATTTAAATAAAGGCAATTTAAATCAAGTTTCCCACTGCTGCTTCATATTTCTTCAGTGGTGCAAATCTGATGACTAAAACATGTTAACTTACAGCATTTTACATTTAATTACTTTGTGTAATTTTTAGATTTTGATTACTATTAATTTAGAAAATAGTGCATAATACTCGTTACCTGTGTCAATGTACAGATGCAGCAGTAGTACATTAGGAATGGTAAGGATCAAATCTCTCACACAATAGCACTTACATTTTATTATACTAACTATTAAATGTTACATAAATGTTTAACACTTGCAGTTGCAGCAGTTTCCTGAGTTGCCAGCTGATGGCTGTCCTTAATTTTAAAAAGAGTTTATTAACGCTAACAGAAGTCCTCAGAACCCTAAATGTACGGTGTCCTTGAAATGTCTACAACGTGCGCTCATCTTCCCTGCTCCCACTGTCACTTTTGATGCAGATCAGATTCTAAGCTACTAAAAAAGCTTAGAGTGCACTTTAATTTTGGAGGATGCCCCCATTGAAAACAAGTATAGAATGGGGGCTCCTTTGGGAAAGCTGAGTTATGCTGAAGTAAAATAGGAAGTAGACTTATGCATCACCATTAGTGAATAACACTGAAGTTTCAAAATAAGGGGTATGTATAAAATGAGTGACATTCAGTGGCAACTCTAGATGTCTCGTTTTTCTGTACTGAATACTTGGGTGATGGATTCTAAATCTACTTACCTAATTCTGATGACTTGCTTAATTAGTTAAGCTAAACTTTTTATCTAGCAACACCCAACATAGCAAACAGCTTTGAAATGTATTTGTTAAATCACTCTGATACTAAAAGGCACAGTTTTGACAAATGCATTGCAAAGTTGATCCATATTATCCTTCAGACATATATACCCATTCTTTCCTTCCTATAAGCAGCTTTCCTTATGATGGTTCATTCTTGTAGCTAGGCCCTGTATCTTCTTGCACTGCTTACACTTGACACCTTTTTTACTCAGGGAACAAATTTCTTCAAAATATTCTCAGACAGGGTTTCTTTTACACCCAGAGGCCTTGACAGTTTTGCCTTGGAAAAACTGTTGGAGTATAGGAAGCTGTGTGTGAGTTGAATAGTGTCTTCCCTTTTTTCCTTTCTGTACAGTGTGTCCATTATCTCTGTGTTTGACAATGCCTTAACTAACTCTGCTGTGCTTGGCCCAAGTCTTCTACCACATAAGCACAGAACAAAAACAATCTTATACAGCCTCTCATGTTAGCCTAAGAAACTGAAGGCCCAGTACTTTAAAGAACACCTGGGACAGACTAGAGCCACACATTCATTTCTGAGACTGTAGCTATAGCATGTATGTGATACAATTTTTTTTAAACCCAATTTAAGATGAGGCTTTTTTAATCATTGATTTTATCCATCTTGCTCTCAAACTAAACTCCGTGATTATGCAGAGGCTTGCATTGGCTTACCTACAGTGGTTAAATGTTGAAAGTTAAACTGGTATATCTTCCCCCTGTTAAGCAAGCCCTCAATATCAGGAATATCTCACCTGGGTCCCCTGGTTTTGAGTGGGGGGGGCGGAAGTCTTGGATGGATATTGCAAGCTCCCAACCTCCTATGTCATCAGGAATAGGATTGTTAAATCTTTTAGCAAATGCCTTCTCCAAAATGTTGATGAAAAGAATTGAACAGGTGAACTTTCAAGGGATTTTTATGTAAACTATTGAGCTGAATTTCTAATGAGAAATTTCTGCCTTTATCACTTGGCAAACTTGTTTGATTCTCCCTACTGATTTCCAGAAACATCTGGCTGCAGGAGCTGGCCTCTGAAGATTTTTCTGTCCTTCCTAAAACTGATCTTTTCAGGACTTTAAAATCCTGAAAGCTTGTTACTCTCCCAAACTTAAGTTGACACACCCACACCCCTCTTCCTCTCCCGCCCACCCCCTGTCCTTTGCTTAATGATTACTGGTCACCTTTTGCCTGGAGCTTATAGCAAGGTGAGAGACGTTTATTTACAGGAGACCATCCATGCCCATTTGAATTGCTATACAACTTTTGCTTCTGCTAATCACTCTTTTGGACCTCTTCATTTTTGTTTTCTCACACTTTTTTCCTAGACCAGAGTCTGTCCTGACTAGAGCCTACGTTTGTATCTAAAGTAGCATTCTGTTGTAGTAGTCCATGGCTGGCTGTCATACAGAATGCAAAGTGATTGCTTGTTACAGTATAGTCTTGATGGGGCAGAGGTCCTATAATGCCAAACTTATGAGTGTTGGACATAAGACTTGAGAGGCAGGTGTTCTGCACTCCTCTTGCCTACTTCCTAAACATCTCCATCTTCTCACTTTTTTCCATTTTGTTATGGCCCTTCTGGACTACTGTTCAAATGATCTGGGATAAAAGGGCTGGAAAAAAATAGACAGGCGCCATGATTTAAAAACCAAAGTTAGATAAAAGGCAGTACTACGACAAGAGGTGAGGGCAGGTCTGCCTGGGAATGGATTCTTGTAGTATAAGAAGGGAGAGGCTTAAAGCTTGCTGCTTATGGCTCTGCTGCTGAACGGTGAGGTTGAAGCAATAGATTTCTCTGAACTTAAATTTTACAGCCAACACCAGTAAGGTTTCTTAAAATGGGCAGCTGTAGACTAAGTGTTAAGCAGCCTGTACCTTACCCAAAAAACTGCATAGAAACAATTCTGTATTATTTCTGGGCTCTAACTACAACTCTGCATGGATGGATGCCCTTGATTTATAGGGAATGAGTTTGTCATGCTGAACCATTTATCAGAGAGGGGCGGAGTAAAATGCATGAGTAGTTGCAGGGTGTCATAAAACGTAGCCTGTGAAGGCAAGACTCTGTAGAGCTAGTGAAATCAAGCTACAGGCAATTCCACATGGGTAACATGTAGGTAAATGCTGTGCTCCTGTGGATGTAAGTGTAAAGCAGCAGAGTGCAAGTCCCTGCTTATGTAGCCATATAGGCTGTTACAGTTGTGAAGCTCTCTTTTAAGGTAATGGGGAAAGGGTATTACCCTCCCCTTATGAGGGGCTGCTAGCTGAGCCTTTTATGCAGATAATCTTATGCTTACTATGACTTGTATCCTGGGGTGGGTTATGTGGCTGCTATGGGAAGGGAGATGGGGAATGAATCTAGGCCAGTTTTAATTTATTCCCAGGTGTACAAGCTGTGCTTAGAAGCTGCTGGCATACAACTCCTAACTGGTGCACACCCAAAAAATATGCCTAGTTGAAAAAGCTGAGTGGCTGGTTGCTGCATTACCTAGCAGGCAGGTAAAGCCCAAGCTGACTACTTTAAGGCGAATGTGAAAAGTCTGCTGTACCATCCTTTGTTTTTACAGGGTGGGGGAGGGGGTAAATGCAGCTTTGCTGGGCCCTTTATCTCAGATTTTTGGTATGGATAAGGGGGAGGGGAGAGAATTTGTGTGGGATTATTTGCAGATAGGAGGGGGGACAGCTTGGATACTAGCAACAGGGGCATCCCTTTCACTAATTCTCTAATGCCACAGAACCAAGAGACCCTGCCCACTTCTTTCATGCTCCTTGAGGTGTTTCCTCTCCCCTACCCTCAATTATTTTCACTGGGTAGGGGCAGATGCTTTGTGTTAGTGATAGTAATGTAAAATCCACTTGAACTGGCAAAATGGACAGGGTCTGCTCCAGCCTGGCTAAAGCTGGCCCTGTGGAACTGGAGTAATCCCCTGCTTGTGATTGGGGAGGGGGAGAGAAGCTGCTCCTGTCCCTACTGGTAAACATCATGGCTACGTCTACACTGGCCCCTTTTTCCGGAAGGGGCATGTTAATTTCCTTTGAAGTAGGAATAAGTTCCTCTGGAAAAGGGCGCTTTTTCCGGAGGATGGGGGCCAGGTAGACGCTCTTTTCCGGCTTTTCTGAAAGCCGGAAAAAAGCGGCGGACATTTTTATTTAAATGCCGCGGGGGATATTTAAACCCCCCGCGCATTTCCCTATTACGATCGCTGAAATTAACATGCCCCTGCCGGAAAAGGGGCCAGTGTAGACTGCGTCTACACTGCAATGATTTTCTGAAAAGTTTTCCATGAAAAGTTTTCCACGGAAAAGCGTGTCTAGATTGGCAGGATGCTATTCCGCAAAAAAGCACTTTTTGGCCATGGACGCTTTTCCGCAATCTAGAAGTGCTTTTCCGCAAAAAAGCCCCGATCGCCATTTTCACGATTGGGGCTTTTTTGCGGAAAACAGTACTGTGCTTTCTACATGAGATCATCAGTGCTTTTCCAGAAATTCAAGCGGCCAGTGTAGACAGTTGGCAAGTTTTTTTCTGGAAAAAGGGCTGATTTTCCAGAAAAACTTACCAGTCTAGACACAGCCCACCTGTTACCCTCCACCCACAAGGACTGTCCAAGGTGGAGCCAGAAACAAAGGGTGGGCCGGTGGGTGCAGGGGGGCTTAAAATGTGGGCTGAGGGGTAGGGCTGGGGTTGAGTAAAGGATGGGCTGTGGGAGGGAGTTTAGGGGTGAGGGAATGAAAATGTTGGGGGGGGGGCAGTTGGAGTGCAGGCAGGGATTCAAACCAGATTGGCAGGGCCACACTTACTGCTGGCAGCTCCCAGAAGTGTTGGTAGGTTCCATTCCCATGGGCTGTAGTTCCTGCCAATGGGAGCTGAGAAGGTGGGTGTGGTGGGGTAGGCAGGGAGCCTGTCACTACTGCCACTTAAGACTTATAGTAGCCCTTTCAGCAGTGCTGACAAGAGCTGCTATAGTCCCTTTGATTGGGCATTCTGGTCAAAAGCCAGCTGCTGGGGGAGGGAGAAATATCTTCTTAAAACATATTTTCTGTAGCAGGTTGGCATGTGGTGCAAGGAAGGAAGTGCTAGCCTGCATGGTACCATACCAGCAGGAGCTTATATCCACCAGCAGCTTTGCCAGAGACTCGTGTGTGCTTCTGAGGCTTTATAGCACACAACTGGGATGTGGGGGTAGGTTAGAGACCAAGAGTTAATAAGGGAGGGTGTATTCTCTCCCCTCTCCCTGCAGGAACGAAGCTTAGCTGGGTTTTTAATAGTTATTTCAAAACTAGGTCTAGGTCTAGTGTGCTGCCTGCTGTTGCTCTTGCTCACTTCCTGGGCCTGTTGGATGAGCATAACCTAATACCTTGCTCATGCCCTCCCTGACAAGTCTAAGTGAGAGGAGGTGGGTGAAGAGAGGTTTGTGTGGACACAAGCATCCCAAGGTGCTTACACGCCCCCAGGAAGACTCGCCCCTCTAGTTCTGAATTTCTCTGGTGCTCACGCCTTCCCTGCTCCTTCAAGTATTTACTGAAGAGGTGCTACCTCCCCCCGCAGGGGTAGTGCCTAGACACCACTCGCCAGAGGCTGCTTTTCCCTTAGGCACCAGCACCCTCCTCGGCACGGAGCAGGAGACTGCTGCCAGCTGCTCCCACCCATGCAGCAGGCCCACTCCCCGAGCACCACGCATCTGCACTGGACACACTCATCCCCCACCTACGAAGCGGTACAAGCCCCGCTCAACACACGTGCCTTCCCCAGCGCCGGTTCCCGGCCCGCTAAGCAGCGGTACAATCCCGCCCGCTAAATGCCTAGAGCCCATTTCCTCCCCCGCGAAGCAGCGGCGCGTTCCCAGCGCTCTTCTCTCCCCCCCCCCCCCATGCGTATATTCCTCAGCGCCCCCGTCCCCACCCCCGGGCTAAGAACTGGTAGACTGCCCAGACTGCGCCAAGCAGCGACCCACGCACACCCCAGCACGCCCTCCTGCCCAGCTAAGCAGCCCCGCACCTCGAGCACGCGCGCGCCTCCCCACCCCGCGCACACACAAAAAAGGTTCAAAGGTTTAAACAATTTATTGACCAACCCAAAAAAAAAAGGCCATTGACTCTGAATCCTGCCCACGCGGTACACGCGCTGCGGGGCAGCACTGGGCATACCCCACCCTCCCCGCGCCGCGCACATCCAACGTCATCCCGCAAGACTGCGACAGCCGCGCAGCGAGGGCTGCGGCTAACGACGTTTGGTCCCGCACACAGACCCTCCCAGGCACCGCCCGCATGCCGCCCTGTGGCTCCCCGCACGGGGAGTGTTGCCCTTTTAAGAGGTACCCAGCCGCCACGGTAACGAACTGGCGCCCGAGCGTTTCCATGGCGCCAGGGCGAGAACCAATAGAGGGCGTCGTCACTGTTCGAAAAATTCTAAAGTAGGCAACAATAAAAAAAAAGCCGCTACAGAGCACCGGGGCCGGGACCTCTGGGACCCACGTGGCACTGTCGCCTGGCGGGAGTGGAGCAGGGACAATGCAAGCGAAAAGGCTTTTGAAAAACAAACTCATCTGGGAATGGGGCGGGACAAATACAGGGCTGCGACTGGGGCGAACAGAAACCTTAGCGGGTGGGCTGCCCAAATAAAAAAAAAAAAACCAAGGGTGGATTGCGAGGCTGGCGCAGCCTAAACCGCGCTTCCCTGCCCGCGGCGACGGCTACAGAGCGAAGGGGCAGCAATACAAAGCAGATAACCTGGGTCTGTCCTTAGAGCAGTCTGTCTTGGGGCTCAAAGCCCTTGATGGATAGGGAGCTGGGGGGGCGAAGGGTGGGGAAATGGTCTCTCTCCTGCCCCAGCGTGGTGGGGCGATGGGGGCGCCCTGCCCCCCTCATGCCTTCCTGCTCTTGAGCGCCTTGGGCTTTGCAGACTTCTTGACCTTTTTGCCCCCAGAAGAAGCGGCTTTCTTGGTAGCCTTCTTAGCTTTGCCCTTGTCTTTCCTGGCAGCTCCACTGCTGGCTCCTTTCTTGTGCGATTTCTTCTCGGGTTTCTTGCTCTTGGAGGCCGGTTTCTTCTCCGCCCTCCGAGAGGTGGAGGCCGTAGCCTTCTTGTGGGATTTCTGGGAGCTGCTGCTAGAGCTGCTATCGCTGCCCCCTTCCAGCTTTTTCCTGTTGAGCTTGAAGGAGCCGTTGGCGCCGGTGCCCTTGACCTGGAGCAGGGTGTCGTTCTGCACCAGCGCCTTGATGGAGTATTTCAGGTAGGTCCGCCCGTTCTGCTGGTCGAACCAGGCCACCTTCTTGGCCTCATTGTAGATCTTGGCCAGAGAAGAGCCGTTGCGCTCGCCCAGTTTCCGGATCGTCTCTACCACCAGCTGACTGTATTTGCCCGGCTGGTTCTTCTTCTTGTTGTTCTTCTTCTTTTTGGAAGGAGACAAGGACGATCCTCCACCCTTCGCCTTTCTGGCGCCACCTTTCTTCTCTGGGGCCAGGGGCGCTTCCTCCGCCTCAGTCAGAGGCAGGTCGGCTTCTTCCAGCTCCACCGACATGCTGCTCTGGACTGCGCAGACTGCAAAGAAAGAGATCGATACCGCAATAAATCGGTGCACGGACTCACGCCCGCCGGTTGGAGGTGTCCCGGACTGACTGGCGGCCGGCGGCGTCAATCAGGAAAGCGGCACCAGGCGCTGCTCGCTCCGTTCCTGCTCAGAGATGCAATCCGCCTGCCTGCCTGGGCGGGCTGCGAGGCAGCCCTTTATATGCACAATGAGCGGACCACGTTGAGAACAACAACAGCCTGGGCCAGGGCCAGCTCCAACTTGTGCTTCTTGAAGCCCCTTTGAGGGGCTCTAGCTCCCAGGCCCGACCCCTCAAAGTCGAGGCGGCCCCACAGAACCCTGCTCCGGACGGTGCCTTACCTAGCTGCCCTGCAGCCGGGGCTCTCTGGGCCCGAGAAAGGTCCCCGAGAGGCGATTTAAAGGGCGCACCCTATGCTGGGGAGAGACAGAGGAGGGGGGCGCCCCGAATAGGGGTGTCTAGGCCTCCCAGGGGGACTTACTCGGCAGCACCACCTCATAGGCCGGGTAGCAAAGAGGGGGGTCTTGGGCTGGGGCCCCTCTGCGGGAGGCGGGGTTCCCCGGCGGCTGTGCTGGCCTGGGGATAATTTGTTGTAACTAACACACTGGACGCCCTCACGTGGTCGGCAGCAGCAGCACTGAGCAGACGAGATGCTTCCAGGGGGGTCCCCGCCCGATATGGAGGGGCCGAGGTTCTGAGAAGCGGGGGTGTTCGCGACCTGGACTCCCCTTCTACGGGACCCCCACCCAACGGTTGAGCGGCGGCACCTACTTTGTGCCTGGGGTGGTTAGATTTCGCATCCCCCCACTCGCAGGCGCCGCTTGTGCCTGTATAAAATACAAGGGGTCGGCGAAGCAGGAGCCCCCAATTATCGCTATAGGGTGGGGTGGGGGAGCAGGCTACGGACCGGCAGACCCAGATAATCTCATGACAAGGGGCCGTATCTTTGGGCGCTTGCGGATCGAGGGGGAGCTGTCTGGCGTGTCGCCTTGTCCCCGTCCTGCCCCGCACACCCACAGCATGCCCCTCGCACGGGTGTCTGTGCACTGCTGCGCCATGCCTGCCCCCTCCCCGGTACGGAGCGTGTCCGCAGGCTCCCCTAGGGCGGGATACTGCAGGAAAGCTCGCGCCCCACTTGTCGGGGGGGGGGGCGGCGGCTGGATTGCCCCCATCATTTTCCATTCTAGAATTGAATCACCATTCAGCCCCCGCCTCCCCCTACCAACAATCTTCTAAGAAGCAAACACTTGCGGGGGAGGTGAGAGCCCCTTTGTGTCAGGCGTGGGGCGGGGATGGCGGGCGGGCGGGCACTGCCCACATCTCCCCGCCAGATCGCTGCTTCTGGGTTACCCAGGGAGGGGACCCGATTCTGGGGAGCGGGGCACTGACCCACCCTGTGTGTCCAGCAGGAGCCACCCTTCCCCGGGGGGGGGGGGGCGGGCCCTGGACCCATCTCCGCTGGGGGGGGGGACCCCGAAGGAGGGTCGGGGTGATATAGAGACTTGAGCCATGTACGGGCAGAACCTCACTGGCACTGTCCGCCGTCTGCCCCCAGTCAGGGGCGTGTGTGCAGCGGGGCGGCGGCTCATGGCGGGCTGCCTCCCCCACCCCCACGCTTGGGGGTGAACCAGCTGGGCAGGGAACGCTGCGCTGACCTGCGGCCCGGAGGGGCGGGGCGGGGCCCCCCACGCCACGGGAAGGGCGCAGTGGAGGGTCCGCGCTCCGGGCGCTGATTGCCCGGACCGCTCGCTCCGCCGCCCCTACAGGTGGGCGGCGGGGGCGCGATTGGGCTACAACGGCAGCGGCGCAGAGCGTGTGCGGGGAAAGCGGCGACTCCCGGGCCTCGCTGCAGCTGCCAATTCGGGGAGACCTGCGGGAACCTGCCCGCTCCGCTTCATGTCCAGCCCCTCGGGGCCAAGGAGCCCTGCTCCCCCCCCCCTCCTCGGCTGCAATCTGGGGCCCTGTGGGAGCGAGGAGCAGGCTCCCCCGCCCGCCCTAAATCCCCACAGTCACGCCGGAGGCGGGGCAAACTCTGAGAAGCCTTGCAGGCTCCCCTCCCCCATCGCCGTCTGCCCCATCTACCCCCTCTACTCCGTCCCTTTCCAGAGCACCCACCCAAACCACCTCATTCCGCCGCCCCCCACTCTCTTTACCCGCCACCCCCTTTCCATCTGCGCTACCACCTCTCCCCCCTTTCCCCTTCCTCCCACTCCGTGATGCTTCCCCTCCACTACTCCCCATAATGCCTCCCTGCCCCACCCATTGCCCTCTCACCATCGTCTTTTCCACCCCGTTTGCCCTCTCCACGCCCACCATCTCCCTTTCAGCTGTCTGCCCCACCAGGTCCCCATCTCATCTCCCCGTCACCTCTCCCACTCCCTTCTACCCCCTCCCCAACGGCCCTGCGCGCCCATCTGCCCCACCACTGATCTCGGCTCTCTTCTGTCTCCTCACTGCCTCCCCTTTGCTCTGCTCTCCTTTGCCCATAGAAACACCCCCTTTCATCCAACCCTTCTTTCCTCTGGCTCCTATTGCACTTTCTCTCCTTCTCTTTCCATAGTAAAGTCTAATTCTCTGATGGACTCAGCTGTCTCAGGGGGGTTGAGCTCTTGCCTTTGTTCTCTCTATGACTGAATTTAGCACATGGATGCTCAGATGATGCCCTATTAGACATAAAATGGCACTGTCCCAAAAGTGAAACAGGAAGAGCAGCCAGGACAAACACCAGCCCCTGCTGACCTCCATACCTCCTCCCCTTACTTGTCTCCAGCTACAGCTACGTTTTGTTGAGCCCTGCATCCCACAACATCTTAGGACGCAATGGATCTGTGTTTGGGGCCAGTCAGTGAGTTTGTTTCAGCGCTAAGAGCCCTCCCCTCTCCCCCAGGGGGCAGGGTCCTTTTATGCCTCATCTCAGACATGGCTGAAGAAATAAGGGGCAAATGTAAACTAGTGGAAAATGTCCCTGGCTTCACTAACTACATTCTCTTAGTCATTCAATCAGTGCAGGATCTTTGCCTTTACCAAACCTAATGTATTAAGCCTGGTTGCATCCCTGGGAACTGGTGAGCATCAGGAAAGCTCTTGTACAGCCAGTTCCATCCCATAAGTTTATCTAGCTCTGCGGTTCCCAAACTTTTCCGGCTGGGGACCCATTTTGACAATTCAGGAAGACTTGGTGACCCAGGGCAATTAAAAAAAATGTGTGAATAGCTCCTGGGGAGACACCCTTTTGAAATGTAATGACAACCCATATTTGGGTCCTGACCCATGGGCTGGGAAACCCTGATCTAGCTGAGTCAGAGCCTACTGAAAATTACAGGGTCACCACACACAGGCCAACATTTCAAAGCAGCCATTAATTTTGGAGTGCTTTGACGTCTAGGCACTCTACTTGCACCTAAGAGCACATAGACTCCAATTGGAGTCCTCTATGAACAGAAACCTCCGTGCCTCTAAACCTCTGTGCCTCAATTTCTCTGTTTGTACAGTAGGGATTAAAAATAGTTTATTGATGGCTAAAGTCCTACATACAAGGGAGGAAGCATGGATAGCATATGGAGCTGGGATTCAGACCATCTCCATGATTGGTTTGTTGGGTGAACTTGGTCAGGTAACTTACTGCCTCTTGCCTTAGCATCCCTACATGGGGTAAAATGTAAACCACTTGAAAATCTACTCATGAAAACTGCTATGTAGACACTAAATATTATGTGACATACTTTGACCAGACCAATAGCGAAAATAATATTAATAACTGTGCTCCAATTACCAATATGTCAGCAAATCCATAGTAAAAACTCACATGTTCATCTGGGACCTTGACAGCCTATGTTGCATTAGGCTCACAGAGCAAATCTCAATCCTCATAGCAAATGTGGGAGAAATGATCTTTTCAGTCACCTATGACCCAACCTTTCACTCCTGATAATCCAGAGGGAGGTCACATCCCAGACATTTGACATGGCTATTTTCAATTTCGCCCTCTGTGCTACTGCATGCACTCAGCTTTTGTAGTCACTGTCTCCAAGCCTGCATCCACTGAAGTACCTGGGCACTGTAGCGTGTAGGATTGGGTGCATTATTTGTGAGCGTGACACGGTTCTACTGAGAACAGCACTGTTAAGCTTTGCATATATGAAGAGTGCTTCTTTCTGAGGCTAGGCACATAAGCTGTGAGGTACCAAGACACTGCAATGTCCCTTCCCATATTTTAGTGCTACCTCTGGCTCAACTTCCTGAGCTATCAATCCATTTCCTTTATGTATGGTGAAACTGCATATTAGTATACGCTCCTTTGCCATAGCCCAGCAGAGATGAAGCCACTTAAAAATGGGCATGTGCCAAGACCACAATAATCAGCTGAAGGCAGCACAGCTGTTTCCTACGCACATACTAAGACCGCTCTGCTGGGCAGCATACCAAATCTCTCAACTACCTTTTGAAAAAGCTTTTCTTTCCCACTTTCTAGCTGGGAATCAATCAGTAAATCCAGCGCCCACTTCACTGTCCTCAAACAGCAGTTAAAGCAGATGCTCAGTAACAATGGAATTGACTATGGGGAAATCTTAGCAAGTCTGTTTCGATTTGCCCTTAATTATGGGGTTAGCCAAATGAAGAAACAGCCCCAGGCACCTGGCTGAACAGCATTTATCATCATGTTATCTAGCTATACCCTGTACTGGTTAAAGGACAGGGTGGCAAAAAAGGATGGTCATGGCCATAGCAGCAAGGACAGGGAAGAAAAAGGGGGCACACCAATGCTGCTGTGCTTTACATAGCAAGCATGCTGTATGGGCAATAGTTCTGACATGGGAGCCAGAACTGAAATGATTAGCAGAACCTGGCTTAGTTTATCCACGCTGAATCCACAATAATAAATAAGCCAAGACCTAAAGAGAAGAATGATGGTTTTTGCAGCTTAGGCTTTAGACTGGGCCTCAAGAGATCTTGGTTTGTTCCTGCTGAGCTGCTGATGGTGGCAGGAGCCTCTGGGCCCTTTTAAATTACCTGGAGGTGGCAGGGGAGGTAGGGGGAGAACCTGGCCCTGAACTTTGCTGGAGCAGCTCCCCCAACCAGGCATATTCCTGGAGCCCATAACTTGCTGCCTCTGGCTATTTTTCAGGTGAGTACCCCATCCCCTGGGCAATGGAATAGGCTGGTACGTGTCTGTCAGTAGCTCTACAGTTGATGGTGTTCCACTTTAAATAAATGATTCATTAAATAGTAATTGGGCCAGAGGAAGAGTGAGATTTCCTCCATAGTTCAGCCCACTCACTGGAGAGAGGGGGAGAGCCATTTTTATCAGGTAGCGGGGGAATTTGAACGTGTGTGCATGGCCCACATTGCATGCGAGTAGCCTAATCACAGCGACAGAAGGTCTAAGCCCAGCCTACTCCCCCTGCCATTTTGTGTGGAGTGGGGGGGGGGAGGGGCTGGAACACTGTACAGTGCGGCCTGCTGAGAGCTATTGAACTGAACTGTAAACTATGGAAACCACTTCAAGCCAGAGGTGCAGCAGCATCCCCAGCACCTCTATTGCCAGCAGCTATGAACCAGAGTGTGTGCGTGGGGGAGGGCTCACTCATTCTTGCAACACATACTAAGCTACCTAAATCTTCTGATGCCAAAAGAGCAGTTCCCAGCTGTGATTCACAAACAAAATCAGGCACTCCCTGTCCCCCTTCCCCCCCCCCCCCGATTTGATTTAAGGGCAGAAGACTGAGACCCACAGAGTTGAGGACACACCCTTCTTTTCAGCAGCTCCTTATGGCTAACAGGCTGCCTTGTTTAGCATGCTGGTTGTCTGGCTCACATTTTAAGATGCTTGTTTCCTCCCACACGTTGTTTAAAGAACCCCGGTGTCTATAACTTAGGGTTTGTGGATTCCATTATTGTTCCAATGATTTGCTAAGTGCCTAAAAGTTAGGCATGGCCATACTTAACAGTATTTAACTATGTCATTTGGTGGATCTGAACCTTAACACCTCTCTATGCTTCGGTTTATCCCCATCACAGCCTGCTTGTCTAGTGAAATTGGTAGGTCTTTGGGGCAGGGACTGTCTTTATCTATCAAGTGTGTGAGAGCAGTGCCTAACACAACAAGGCTCTGATCTCAGCTAGGGCATCTTGGCTGGCTGGGGGGGAAGTAGCTTAAAAAATGGAGTCAGCTGAAGCACAGGCGTCATGCCAAAGAAAAGGAGCAAGAATAGCTAATTGGGAAGGGTTAGCTGGAAGAACTGCAAAAAGCTGCAGCCTAATAAAGCTAGTCACACACGAGTCCATCAGACAGAACCCAGACATAGAGTCTGAATCCCATAGACATGGCAATAGGATGCTGCCTGCAAGAAAAGTCCACAGTTCTGGAGCACAGGGCTTTTTTTGAGCCAGCTACTTCGCCAAGTGGCTGACCCTTTCCTGTGACTGTTACGCAGGTGGTGGCGTCCAGGAGCACTACTTTCCAACCCCCTGCACCACAGATGTTGCTATGTAGGCTGAGGGTTGAATTTACTGGGCACTTATGGGGATTCACCCACCCACAGTATTAAACAGCAGCTCTGAGAAAGTGGTGCAGCCACCATGCGATGCCGATGGTCTAGCGGGGCCTGAGACTCAGGATTGCTCAGTTACATTTCCGCGCTCTGCTGCTGCCTCAAGACCCCCCGGCCTTGGCTCCACCTCCCAAGAGTCGCCCAAAGCCGCTTGAAAAGCCCCTTGACCGGATATAAAGCGAGCTCCCTATAGATTAACACAAGCCGCGAAAAGCTATTCAGCCCCGGTTCCCCAGATACCGCGCGGAGCTCGGGAATAGCCCTGCGGCTCTGCCCAGCCCCCGCTGGGTGTTCCTGTGCCCCTCCGCTGACACTGAAACCACAGAGCAGGCTGGCAAGTTATTTGCATTGGCCACCTGGGTCCCCGGGCATTGTGACGTCACCGTCTCCATGGCGGTAGAGCACTTACTGGTGAATATGCATGAGGCTGGCAGCTGGGCGGCGCGGGAGCTGGGAAGCCTCCGTGCAGAGGAGTGAGGGGAGCGGCAGCAGCCAGGCTGGGAGCCCAGCGGGCTGAGGGTGCGTAAAGGGCAGTAGTGTAACCCAGGCCTCCCAGCACCGCGCGCCTCCGCCACGCCGGGACCAGCTGGCTCAGGGAGCAGCGGGAAGCTGGAGAGATTCTTTCCTGGAAGAGGGCGGACAGGGCCCATGCCAGGGCTGCGATCCGGTATGGGGGCTCGTGTCTATCTCCAGCGCAGCATCGCCCCCAGCCCTGGCCGGAGCCTTGTCCTCATCCCCGCAGAGGAGCGAGTTCGCCCACCCCTGCCCCCGATCCAACAGCAGAAATTCCGCTCCCCTCCCCTGCAGCGCCTACCCCTCCCCTGCAGCGCCTACCCCTCCCCTGCAGCGCCTAGCAGTTCTCTCCTGCCCAGCTGCATGGAGCTTTCTGGGGCACAGGGGCTGTTTTCCTTTCTCCCAGAACCCTGCCCCCTTCGCTCCGTCCTGCTCCCCCCGCCCATGTTACCTACTCCCCATCAGGGCTTCCTGCAGCTGTGCTTGGACTTCCCTCACAGCGTCTCCAAAGCCTCTTTGCACAAGCCAAGCTGTTGCTGTTTCTCTGCCCTGCCCTTTAGCCGCACCTGAATGGGGCAGGCAGCGAGACAGGCTTGTGGATTGCCTGAGCCTTCCACTCGCATTGCCTGTCCACACAGCAGGATGCTGGCCCTGCAGTTTGGCTTGGCTTGAGATCCCTGGGATCGCAGCCTGCTGATGAACTCAGACCTTGCTCATGGGGGTGAGTGGGAAGGAGGATTCCTAGCAAAGGTTAGCATAATCTTCAAAGCACTAAGCTGCCATGAATGAATTCAGCCACACAGTAGTGCTGTCACAGAGGACACAAGCACAGAGACTTATTGCACTAGGAAGAGCATCCCTGTGTTCTGATTCCCAGTCTACTGTACAGACTCCATGGTGCATCTGAGAGCAGATAAGTGAGGGAGTCTTGTCTGCCCTTTCCCAAGGACTGCACCTTTTCCTTTATCTGCTTTTGCATCAGCTATATAAGAACATAAGAACGGCCTAACTGGGCCAGACCAAAGGTCCATCTAGCCCAGTATCCTGTCTGTCAACAGTGGCCAGCACCAGGTGCCCCAGAGAGGGTGGACCAAAGACAATGATCAAGCGATTTGTCTCCTGCCATCCCTCTCCAGCCTCTGACAAACAGAGGCCAGGGACACCATTTCTATCCCCTGGCTAATAGTCTTTTATGGACCTAACCTCCATGAAATTATCTAGATTCTCTTTAAACTCTGTTACAGTCCTAGCCTTCACAGCCTCCTCTGGCAAGGAGTTCCACAGGTTGACTACACGCTGTGTGAAGAAGAACTTTCTTTTATTAGTTTTAAACCTGCTACCCATTAATTTCATTTGGTGTCCTCTAGTTCTTCTATTATGGGAACTAATAAATAACTTTTCTTTATCAGCCCTCTCCACACCACTCATGATTTTATAGACCTCTCATATCCCCCCTCAGTCTCCTCTTTTCTAAACTGAAGAGTCCCAGTCGCTTTAACCTCTCCTCATATGGGACCCATTCCAAACCCCTAATCATTTTAGTTGCCCTTTTCTGAACCCTTTCCAAGGCCAAAATATCTTTTTTGAGGTGAGGAGACCACATCTGTACACAGTATTCAAGATGTGAGCGTACCATAGTTTTATACAGGGGCAGTAAGATATTCTGTGTCTTATTTTCTATCCCTTTCTTAATAATTCCTAACATTCTATTTGCCTTTTTGACCGCCGCTGCACTCTGTGTGGAAGTTTTCAGAGAACTATCCACGATAACTCCAAGATCTCTTTCCTGATTTGTTGTAGCCAAATTAGCCCCCATCATACTGTACCTATAGTTGGGGTTATTTTTCCCGATGTGCATTACTTTACACTTATCCACATTAAATTTCATTCGCCATTTTGTTGCCCAATCACTCAGTTTGGTGAGATCTTTTTGGAGACCTTCACAGTCTGCTTCTGCCTTGACTATCCTAAACAGTTTAGTATAATCCGCAAACGTTACCACCTCACGGCTTACCCCTTTCTCCAGATCATTTATGAATAAGTTGAAAAGGATTGGTTCCAGGACTGACCCTTGGGGGACACCACTAGTTACCCCTCTCCATTCTGAAAATTTACCATTTATTCCTACCCTTTGTTTCCTGTCTTTTAACCAGTTCTCTATCCAAGAAAGGACCTGCCCTCTTATCCCATGGCCATGTAATTTACACAAGAGCCTTTGGTGAGGGACCTTGTCAAAGGCTTTCTGAAAATCTAAGTATACTATATCTACTGGATCCCCCTTGTCTGCATGTTTGTTAACCCCTTCAAAGAACTCTAATAGATTAGTAAGACAGGATTTCCCTTTACAGAAACCATGTTGACTTTTGTCCAACAAATTATGTTCTTCTACATGCCTCAGTTTTATTCACTATTGTTTCCACTAATTTGCCCAGTACTGAAGTTAGGCTTACCCGTCTGTAATTGCCAGGATCGCCTCTAGAGCCCTTTTTATTTACCAGCTAGAAACTGGTAAACAACTAGAAAAAGTGGGTGGGCATAGCTGCTATTATCCATGCCTTCTCAGCCTGGCTGCCAGGCCAGGGCAAGTCACACCAAGCAGTGTTAGCCCTGCTTCCTGTGCCTCAACAATTGTGGAACCAGGACCTGAGTCACTTCTAATATCCAAATTGCCAGGCTCTAGCTGCATTTGGCTAATCTACTGACTGTTTGTGTCTTGAGTGCCAGGATGGGGGACCACAATAATAGTGAAAGGCCATCACATGCCAGCATTTAAATGTGTAGTTAGATCCTATTGTCCAGCTGTGATGGGAGGGGTACTACCCTTTTCTAGACATCCCAGCCATTCAGTTAACTAAATTTACCTGTAAAGGGAGACAGTGGATCCCTGAGAATCTCCAGGAAGTGTTGACAGGGAGCCAAGGAGAGTCAACGGACAGAGTGTATGATATTTGAACTGAAAGAGTTCTGTCTGCTTCAGTCTTTTATGTGAGCAGAGCAAGAGGTGGGAGAGATGAGTTAACAAGGAACAAGACGTGGATTTTCCAGAGATATTCATACCTAAGAAAAGGACTGAATCTTGGAACAATAGATAAAAGTGAACAGGGAATGTTTAATTAGAGGCAAACAGGTTATTTTCTTTGTTGAACTCCTCTGTGCTGATTTATGTACCCCTCCACACTAAATTCCAGCTAAGCAATTCTCTGCACTTTAATCTGCCTTTTTCAGTTACTCTGTAACATCTAGCAACCAACTATGCTTTACCAAATATATCTTCTTGTTTTGTTAATAAAATTACCTTTTTAAGATGATGTGACGTAGTGAGTGGGGTATGCTGTACACTCGTGGCCCTGGGTCCACGCTGGTTTGGCAGTCACTGGTTGCTGTGTTGTGCTGTGGGTGACCCCTACTAGCCTTTGCTGCTCTGCAGAGACTGTGTGCACAGCTCAGCGGGGGGTGGTCCCTGAGGGCAGGCATGTAGACCATGGTCTAGCAACTTCTCACCTGGCCAAGGGAAGGAGTTTGAACAAAGGAAGGGGGGGTGGCTTCCTGGAGGGGAGTGAGTGATTTGTGGCTGGGAGAAGTGGGTGTTTTTTTAGCATGGTGAAGATGAAGAAAGCAGACCTTGAACAGTATAGAGGGTTCAGGGGCCTGTGAACCCTTCCTCCCCACCCCCAAGGGAACTAAGGCTGTTTGCCCATCCTCCTATGTCTATATGAAGCCTATGCTGTGCTGTATCACTGAGAAGTAATAAAATCTTCTATTCTACTGCCTGGTGGAGAATCATATCTGGCTGCAGATGAGGGTGCAATGTTGGGGGGTCCCCAATGTGCCATCACAGACGATTATCTGATTCCTGTGTACTAGAAGGCAGGAGGTTGCGTGTGCATGTGCCTGAGATGGAAGGTCAGCTATTAAGAAATTGCAAAAGCGGCGAGGAGTCCTGCGGCACCTTATAGACTAACTGAAGTGTAGGAGCATAAGCTTTCGTGGGCAAAGACCCACTTCATCAGATGCATGACATGCATCTGATGAAGTGGGTCTTTGCCCACAAAAGCTTATGCTCCTACACTTCAGTTAGTCTATAAGGTGCCACAGGACTCCTCGCAGCTATTGCAGATTCAGACTAACACGGCTACCCCTCTGATATAAGAAATTGCAGTTAGCTTTCCAGCTCCCTCCCGAGGAAGGGTTAGAAAGCTAAATGTATGCCACAGGAAGAAATTCCCAAGTGCCCCTTTCCTGAGTTCTCAAAGGGCTTTTTTGCATGATGGAAGAGTATCACCCAAGCTCAGGAAATCTGTGACCTTGGGGAGTTTTAAGCAGAAGCCTAGAGGCAAGGCATTTTTAATGTCTCTTGTAGGTCCTCACTTTCTGCACTCGAAGTGCCAGAATGGGGAACAGTTTTGACACCAGCTCAATTTCACAAACCACATTCTCAAGTCCTAATGAAAAAGTTGTTTTTGTGTTTGTTTTCTCCATTAGTTAGCTCAACTCGACTGACAACCTCTTAACACCAGTGTGGCAACATGTTGGTGCATTCCCTGGCACAATGCCCACCACAGTGGGTTGAGGGTGCATAAAGGACAGGAATGATACCACCCATGACATTCTCACCAGCACACCCAGTCACTGGGATACACTTGAGTCGCATTTCCAGACCTGTTCCCACAGCCATGAGGGTTAGAAACAGGTAGTACTTAAATGTAAGAAAATCTTACATTAACTGAATCACTCAGGCTTTCAGAAAAACTCTATTGCAAGACTTTCATGAAAACCACAAGAAATGGGAACCCTGGCAGCAAACACCAACATAGTAAGTTTTACTGAGTTGCTCTTTTATAAGCAAAGGATGCTCACTTAGGGACCAAATGCAACCCATTCAACCCATCGGCTGGTCTCAAACATTCTCCAGGTGGTATACTCATGGGCAGTCTGGTGTACACAAACCCTCAGGCTAAGTCTACATTGCAGTAGGAAGTAAGCCGCCTAGCCCAGGTACACACACTTGCACTAACACAGCTCAAGCTAAAATACTGTAAATAGCAGCATAGATGTTGTGGTTTGGGGAGCTTTCTGGCACATCTGACCCCATAGGTTTATGACCAGGTGGCTAAAACCAAGTCTCTGCTTGAGTGACCATGTCCATACTGCTATTTTTAGTGTGCTAGCTCAAGCCAAATGAGTGCATTTCTGTCTACATGGGCTGGGGTGCTCACTTCCAGTTGCAGTGTAGACATATCCTTACGGATCTTGTCTTTACCAGCCAGCCAAATTGGATTAAAACTATATTGCTAGTCAGTTCCACATCCTATTTTGTGGGCCATTAGCAGATTGGCACTTTAGGATTCACACTACAGCTGAAAAAAAATCTTAATTACCAGGCACAGCTTCACTGACCTTTGTGATCATGAGTGGGGTTTAAAGCATGTATAGCTATACTACCAAAAACTGTGCTTGATGTCTGCTAACAGCTGTTCTTACAAAACACTGGTGTCTAGCACAGACAACCATATGTGGATAGCGGTTAACGGAGAGTTAGTAACTTTGTCCATCTTCCCTCCACCCCCATTAGAACTGGGATCAGACTCCTTTTCCTCCTTACCAATCCTCTTCAGAAAACCTAAGTACATGCAACTGTACTAGAACCTCCCCCCTGGCTTAGAGTCATCACTTCCTTCTAGGCTGATACACAAGTGATGATCCCTCAGCATTTTCTTGTTTAGTTGTTGGACATTAGAGCTTTCTTCACAGTATATGAATCACCTTAGTATGTAACCAAAGCCTATGACAAATTACAGCCTAATTGGGCAACTGTAGAGATCTGGAGAAAAAAAAAAACACCTCTATTAGTATCTTCACCCAATGAATGTCATTGTTGTGCAGGCTGCTCACAAATGAAGCAGCTCTGGGAGATCTGGCCACTGATCCACTCTGCCCACTATCCAAATTTAAGAATGCATCTCCAGCTAAACAATAGGACACCAAATCAAGCCTCAAACTACTCACGGAAAAAAAATCAGTGTCCGTGTATGCAGATCTGGTTTTACTTTACTAAGGTATGAGATGTCAGATACAGAACAGAGGAAGATGGTAGAGTTTTACCTGTCCCAATTGCTGCCCCTTTTCACTATCCGAGATGAACTGCAGAAGAGGCTTGTTTCTTTAAGAAAAAAACATCTAATACTACTCAAGTGCACGAGGGACTGAAGGAGCTTGCTCATGCTGCTTGGGGCAGGGATTAAGTCTTCCTATACTTATACAGCAGCTAGCACCATGAAACCCTTTACAGGCTGACAGGTGATGTTACAGTACAAATACTGAAAAACTAAATTCCAATCTGTACTTTAACAAAAAAAATTCTATGACCAACCACAGGATACAGTGAGGCACAAGGAGATTGAAATTCCCTTGGCATTTACATGAGAATTTAATTTGAGATAACAAAAGACCCATGTAAAGGGGCCTCCTGAGTTATTTGAAAAACATAATCAAGGTACTTTTAACCTATGTTACCTATTAGATGACTGAAAGGACATGTTGCTCCTCCTGAGCAAGCCCTACCACTTGTGTCCCTTAGCTGCTTTGCTGATTCAAAGAAGCCCCTTTCTTCAGGCCCAGCCAAGGGTTAGAAGCCAAAGCTGAACAGCAGTTCTGCTGGTGGACATGAACAGCACCTAGTGATCTTTCCTTTGCTGAGCAACCATTGCATGGCAATGGACTAGTTAAGTCTAACTGTTGCAGGCGCCATGAGTATTCAACACCACATTTACTAGGCTGAGACACCTAGTTAGTGCATTGTTACACCCCCACTCAGTGGGCAAAAGGACTCTTTACACAGTAGATGTCCTGCTTTTAGCAGAAAAGTTAGCTCCAGTGCAGATTGATTTCCCTAGTACCCAATGAGAGTTTAGATGATGTAAAACAGTGTAAAGATTTGAGTGCAAGTTGAAAGCAAAGGTAGTGCTGAAAGGAAAGAAATTAAAACATGGAGACATGTTTTGAAGTGGGATTTGTAGAGATGCAAGAAGGCCGGGCCTAGCCCTGGAATATGCCTGAGCAGGGGAGATTTTAAAAAGGGCTGTATGGCAGATAAGAACAAGGATTACTCAATAGCTACTTTGACTTTAAGTAGCCACTGCAGATTTTTCTCCCCGCCCCCAGGAGAGGCATATATTTTTGAAAGCAAATCAGACCAGACTAAAGCCCTTCACATGTTTGTTGTGCGCCTCTGGAATATCATTATTAGCCAGGCCATAAAAGATGCTGAGTCAAGACATTCAAACTTCATTCTTATGCCTTTTGACTCTGAGCAAGAAGTTGTATCCTGAACCCAAAGCCACTTTGGTCTATAGCCACATGACCTCTCTACAAGCCAGCTTGCATTTTGTGTTATGTTCTTTCCCATGTGCACTAAAGGTATATGGCCTTTGTAAGTAGCCAGAACAGCATACGCTACTAAGTAAGGAGACCCTGTGCTGCAGTGGCAGCACACACTACAAGGAAGAGGCAGCAGGGGAGGAGGGGCACCAGCATAGCCATTTGGAATGTAAGTATTACTTTAATGGATTCCAAGGAACTGTGACCAGTTGCACTGTGGAACCATTACATAAAGAAGATGGTTAGAGTTCTGAAGAAGAATCTTGGTTTTCTAATGAAACATTACACCTGAGGGAAAGGGTTGTGGAAGGGTCATGCTCTCACTGGAAGAGGTGAATTTGTCCTAGGGGCAAGAGGCTTTCTACACTAGGAGAGCTCAAGCTGGGAGTTGCGCCTTAAACTGCAGATGGCCACAGGGCCTGCTCTGTTTGCTAGACCAAGATTGTGCCTTGGGATTGGCCTCCCTCCCCCAACACAAATGGAGCTTGGCATGTCCACACACTGCTCTGAAGCAGAGAGACTGCCTTTTTGCCAGGGGTCCTAACCACAGTAGTAGCCGATTACATGGACTGCGTTTAGCAAAGATGGCAAGTGAGGGGAGAATGAAGGAGATTCCACAGCACTGAAGGGCTGGTGCAATACTACTTGAAGACAGATGGGTGAATGCCTGGGTATATAGGTTAGACACAGGTTCTGCAGAGCACTAGCAATTGCATAGCAGCCACCACCACATTATGTTAATGCAAACAGGGATCCTACAGGAACTGCCTAGGGTTCTCAAGAGACTCAGACACCAGGGTAAAGTGAAGCTGACTGCAATTAAAGCTCTAGCTTCCCCCATAACCCTGTGCTGGGCAACCTGCATGTGGTCCACTAGGGTTTCACCTACAGCCTGTGCACCCCATTCATAGCACTGAAGTGCAAGAGTGTATCTGCAAATGTATGCTCCATTCCCCACTCCTCCCTCTCTCAACTTGACCACCAGTCAGCTGTTCAAGCTCTGGGAGAAGGAAGTCCAGAGCACCAGTGCATGAGGTGGGTGTACAGGCACTAGCTTGCCCACAACTCACAATCACACAGCACATGGAGACTTAGGGTCATTATCACTGACATAACCTGCTCTTTCTGCTAGAGTCTTTAGAAGGACAGTTCCTGAAGCCTAGAATAGGCTTCTAGTTATCAAGCAGTTAAAGAGGACCTGCTCATTTCCACTATATGAGTGTAATGCTACACAAGACTATTGCTGTCTTCTAAAGAGACTATAGTATAAGAGTGACAGACAAGGCCCTTCATTGAGAAGGGGCTCATTTTAGTTCTAAGAGTTACCATTAGAGGGTAGAGGACAGTTTAGCAGCAGAAGATAATCAGAAACAGGGAGAAAGAAAAACAAGTGGTTTTGTTCATTAAGTTTATTGGCATCATGTTTGTCTCTTTACAGAACCACTCAGCCTACGTACTAGAATGTAGACCTCTGGAAAACAGGTAGAAGTGTTCCATTTAAGCAAGCTACAACTGCAAGAGCAAGGACTAAGGAAAAGAGGACGACAGGGAAGGGGAATACCACATTTTCCATACCAAAAATTCCAGATTAGTGGTCGGTGGGGGGGGGGGGGGGGGAGAAGAAGGAGGAGGAAAGATTTCTAGTCCAAGTCACTTGTCAAGGAATGACAGCCACAACCCAGAAAAAAGGGAAAGGAGCTCCTTCTACAAAAGGTGGGAGTCACTGGAACACCTCACACAATCCTCTTGCATTCTTTGCAGGACATTAAGAAGTTAAGTGGGTAGGGAAGGTGAACAAACAAGATGAGTTTGACAGCTGTATTTAATTTTGAATCCAATAATCCAGTATGCATATCATCCTCTGAAAATTTAGATACAAAGGAAGCCAGACAGATTTTCCAGGAGATGAATTTTTGGCTCAAAGTCAATAAAAAGGCTTACATAATTTCTTCCTTCTACTGTACAGAATACTGCCTATATCTGGCCTTCATTGCTAGCACACTGCATTTCAGTGTCCTCCTCACTTTTAGTGAATCTGTGTTTCAGTACTTAAACATGTAATTCAAGAATTTTACACTAATTTATACATTTTAATTGGTTGCATATATTAACATGTACTATAAGATTTTTCCCTAAAGAAGCATTACATAATACATGGATACTGTAAAAAGATTTGATTAGTTAAAAGTAACAAGCATTAACAGATACATACAAAACTCAACCTAATTGGACTGAGTGCTGAGCTTGCAATGAACTACAGGTAATCAGCCTTTCCAGTTGCAGCCTTCACAAGGGAAACACAAGACAGTTAAAAGTGTATATCAATTGTACACAGATTACCTGTAAACTGTTTTTCCATTGGACACCTGAAATTAGCTTAAGTTCCAAACATACATAAGAATTTCCATTTTAACTAATAGAAAGGCCTGTTACCATGAAGTGGTGTGATGAGAAAGGATGTAGGGACATGGATGAGTTCTGTGTAGAGGAATGGTCTTACAGTCGCTCATGGTAGACGGGGAGGATTTTGGCAGCTGGAGATGGGAGTTTATTTTGTGTTTTTTTTAAACAGAAGAGGGGCTGTGTGTTTGAAGGCTTAAGTGTGATCGGTTTGTGAAGGACTGTGCTCAACCCCTCCATCTCCATCTCAGCAGCTGCAGGTCTCCGCAGTGGCCTTTGCTCGGTCATTCTTGTCTAATTTGATGGGTTCAGGGAATTCATTGTAAAGCTCCACCTCCGTTTCCTAAAAGGAGAGAAGTCACTAGTTATAGATTTTACTCCATGTTCAGATGCATCTGACTGAAGGCAAGGGCTTAGTGTGGAGCATTACATATGGTAGTTGCAGGGGGAGTTTCTGGAAAGACAACTGTTCTTGGGAGAAGTTGCCTGAAGAGGGAACATCATCTCTGATGTCTTCTACACTCAGGCTGTCTACAATATATAGTTTTCAGAAAGTTGTTTCTGAAAAAAAACTTGAGCATCCATACCTCCTCAAGTGCTTTTTTGCACCACCCCCCCAAAAAACACTACATGGGTGTTTGGCATAGGTCTTCCTCATTTTCAGAGAAAGAATGCCTTTTTGCAAAAGAGCTCTTCTGCAAAAAGGTATGGACAGGGAAGAGGTTGTGTGTGGAAAGAAAAAGCACAGGTGCCCTAGTGGTCATTCTGTGCCTAGCAATCACAGCTTACTTTCAAGAGCACGTCCATGCAGTCTGGACGCTCTTTTGCGAAAGCGCATCACTTTGATGCGCTTTTGCAGCTTGGACACGCTCTTGTGCAAGAAGTTTTGGCGGAAGATCTGATAAAAGCTTCTTGCAAAATAAACCTGCAGTCTAGACGTAGCCTGAGTGTGCCGAGTCAGCATTAGCCACCATCTTTGGAAGGGGCAGATACAGATGCACTGAAGTCAAATTCAGCACATCTTGAAAATGGCATAAATTAAATGCCCCATGAAGTGCTTGGCTTCTGCATGCAGAATTGTGACTGGACAGGCACTAGACATGTCACCACATCATACCTGTTTAAGTGCATTTCGTGCAATTGTCTGGAAAGCTTGTTCCACGTTAATGGCCTCCTTGGCACTGGTTTCGAAGTAAGGGATGTTGTTTTTGCTGTAGCACCAAGCCTGTGCTCGTTTTGTGGTAACCTGTACAGGGAACAGAAAAGAATCACCACCTTTCTGTGAAGAGGGCCCTCTGTGCTGTGTTGGTTGATAAGTAGGTTTAAGTTTTAAGAGTAAGAACACTCTTGAGACAAAAAGCTAGCATTCAGTTTGATCAGCCAAAGCTGCTGCCTTGGGTTGAAGGCCTATATGGTAGGCTTTAACCCAAACTACAGTAAACTTGTTACAGCTGTAGCAAGCATCAGAGTCTCTGCCTAGAATGCAGTTTAACTCCACTGCCCAGTACTTCAGTATCAGTTCACCAAGAACTATGAACCCGGTCTTCCCCCCTCCAGAAGTAGAGTATCAGGTGTATGTTCTCACTACATGGGCAACATGCATGAGAACTACTCTAGGAAACCTGTTTGATGCAGATGTTTTAGTACAGAGATTAACCCTTTGTTTGAGGGTAAATAGAAGGGGATGCTCACACCCTTTCAATCCTGAAAGGAGAGCAATCCTCCCCTTGAAGTAGGCTGCAAACACTGTCACAATGGACACCAGTCTCCCCCACCCAGATTACAAGACAGAGCAGCAAAGTTTCCTCCAAGCTAGAGGTGACCAGGAACTGCATGGAGCAAGGCAGTCTTAGATGGTTTACAGCAGCCAAGAGACTGACTAGCACCTGTGCTGCATGTCCTGAATCACTACCTCACATTAAGGATGTTAAGTATCAGGTAACTGACTAATCAAATAGTTGATACAAAAAAAATGCATCAACAATTAGATAATAGGGCTTTTGCTATACTCCAAAGGCAAAAGCACTAAAGCTCAGGACTCCCCCACTGATCCCAGGCTCTGTGCCGCTGCTTTGAAGTACCCCCTATTCTCCCACCTTGCTGCCTCTGATAGAGGTAGGGGGAGGAGAAGTGACTAATCAACTAGTCCTTCATATCCCTACCCCACATTTCCTCAGAAGGGGCATAATGTCCACCTCTGTAGAGGCCAGTTGGGTAGCTCCCTGTCACAAGGACCCAGGTTAAAGGTGTTAGCTGCAACTTTTTTTAGACTGCCCTGATTCTTTAGGCAGGATTGAGCAGCCTCTTAAAATTCCCTGATAAGCTTTGATTCAGTAGTTTTCTAGAGAGGTCAGTGCAACTTACTTGTCTGTTTTCTAGGTCAATCTTGTTTCCCAGCACAACAAAAGGGAAATTCTCAGGATCTCTTGGACTGGCCTGAATAAGAAACTCATCCCTCCAGCTGTCTAGGGTTTTAAATGTATTTGGAGCAGTCACATCAAAAACCAGCACACAGCAATCTGCTCCTCTGTAGAAGGCCACACCAAGAGATTGAAACCGTTCCTGTCCTGCTGTATCCCATATCTGCAGAGAAAGCAGAGAGACAGGTTAGCTCAGAAGTTGTTGCCTAGCCCAGACAGGTTTTGAGACATTATATGTCACTGTTCAAAAATGGTAGTACCCAGAACATTTAATCATTCAAAGCTCCTTGGAATTATGCAGTCCTCAGTTTCTCTCAACACTGCCATGAACTGGTTATCAGGGATACTCCCTCCCATCTCTCTCCTCCCCGCCCCTCAGACACTAAGAACTTACTATAAGCTTCTGTGCCAAGAGGGACTTTTCTAAAGGCCTCTGGTTCCTTGTAGGAGGAGAGACTACAGTTTGAGTTGTACCAAATTTCAGAATCCTGTCTCAATTTACAACATATTAAGAAAAATGTTGAGTGATTTTTGGGATCTAATAGAGATTATACATATGCTGGTTTTCAAAAGCATTCTACACCACACTGTTCTAAGGTACAGGAGTTGGCAGCCACACTAAGGCTAGATCTGACCATTATTGAGTCATTCATAAAGTGTCCCCTAGAGCTTTTCAGGAAGACTTGGTAGTAGATGGAGACTAGCAGCTCTTTAAAAATGGTCGTGTATCTCTTTTGTAAGAGTCACCATGTAGAGCAAGCATCAGATAGACTATCAGCAAAAGCAAACAGAGAACTCTAGAAGTGAGCTGTTGCCCTACAGTCTAATTGCTCAGGAATTCTGTGCACCAATATTCCACCATGCAATTCCTTCCCCTTACTAGAAATAGATTGAGCCTGACTAGAAATCTGAGTATCAGAACTTCTAGCTCTTCTGGAAACAGGAGAGTATTCTGAGCTGAGCTGAATTTCCAGCTTGCAGTTTTGTAGCAGGCTCTGTTAAGATGAATTCTGGGAAGTCTGCTCCCTGTCTTGTCTCAATCTCTTTTGTAGGTTTTGCTCTACTCCATAAACAGCAAAGGAGGGGCCGTGCCCGTGGGGAGGGAGAAGAGACGTCAAGCATGATGGCAGTTCTGTGCTTTAACCCATTTGATGTTTAGGTGGACAGGCTGGCCACAGCCAAGCATTCATACCAGAGGGCTACACCCTGGAGTGTCTCAGTGGAACATAAGAGTTTCAATGGATACTTCCCTACTAGAGCTCTTTAGAATTTGAGCAGACTGGATAACAAGAGCATCAGAAAAGAAAATGGAGGGATATAGGTCTTAATACTTCAGAGGGCAAGCCAAGCCCTAGTTGACTATGCTTGGAAAGGGTTTCCCTCAGCAGCTTATTTTGTAGCCTCAAGGATGGAAGGGTTACTGCCTCATCCTACTGATGATCCAGGTTAGTTGCCAGGACCAGAGATTTCACTAGTGACCTAGGAGTTCTGTTCCTGTACCCAGTGATCAGGAATACTGACAGACAGTAAGAGTTAAGCCAACTGTATTCTATTCACCCACTTCCCTGTGGATTTTTTTGAACCATACTGACTCCTGAAGTTCCCTGGGGAGGGGGCACAAGTCAGTGGTCCCCACAAATGTGGGGCAGGACCCACGGGGGGGGTACAGGAGGCAGAGCAGAGCCAAGGCCAGGTTCTTCAGGGAATGGGAAGAGTCTGCTTTGCCTACAGCCAGGCTCCTTCCTCAGCCCCTGCTCTGCCTCTAGATGAAGACAGATCCATAGGGAAGCAGGGGTGTCATAACCCTGAGGGTTGGGCAGCAGCCTGGGGACTAAGGGGTTAACTATCTGCTCAGCCAAAAGAAATGCAGATCAGGATTTCAAACAGACAAAGGAATTTGAGGTCATCCCCCCCTTGTCTCTGGGGGCTGTTGACTCTCCAAATACTGCAGGGAACAGACATGTCCCTCTCCAAGAAAACTCACCATCTGTAAGTAGGGCAAAGTCTAGATAAATCCATTAGGTTTTGTTTTATGGTTTGGGAATGGGAATCTGAGGTCTGTGCCTTTAGAAGTGGGTTTTCCACTCCTTTGTAACTAAGTTTAGCCCATGGAAGTCCCCCCCCATGAGCAGGGCTTGACAAGTAATGTAATCTACTTGCCCGGGGAGAGTAGATTATGACCCGGAAGAGCTGGCACAGAATGATCTGTGCTGGTGCAGAATGGCACGAAACTGCGTGGCTGGCAAGCGGGGCTCGCTGCCGCTTGGCGAGCCATGCCCATGAGTATATTAATTGGTGACTTTTCCATCTAGTCATTATGCCTGTAACAGGAGTATGGTGGAGAGATTTTTTTCCAGGACATGGAACTGAACCAATACAAGGTTAATAAAAAAATTTGTGGGATCTGCATGCCTCTTACTAGGGGATAGCAGCCCCAGACTGCAATTTATATTTAAGCTCTTTGGTGAAAAGAGCTTGGGGTGCCCTGTGGTTGGTTTCAAGTGTCCATCCCTGTTTGTGGGTTTAAAACCACTTGGTGGCAGTGGATTTTTATCTCCAAAAATCTAGGTTTAGGATTTTGGGGGAAGCTTTACACCAGAGCCTGGAGAGAAGGTTTGAGGTACTTTTGCAAGCCCCCACTTCTGCATTCATCGTGCCATAGTGGGGAATCAGCCTTGACCAGGGGAGGGAAAGACTACTTCCAATCTGACTGTCCCCAATCCTGTGGGACCCTCCAAGCCAACTGAGGTACTGGAGGAGGTGCAGAGCGATTCTGTTAATGGTACACAGGAGAGTGAATGGAAGAGCTTGTGCACCATTGGTTCTAGGTTAAGAAAGAAACGAACGAACAATTCCTAAACAAAACATGCCATGACCAACCACTGATCATGGCAGTGTTCTAGCTTAGCAACTAAGCACTAATATTAGGCCGACAGGATGGAAAACCATTTTGTCTGGAACTGTTGAACAAGTCTCCCTAACTTACTTTAGGGCCTTACTAGCTGATGGTTAGACTTTGGTACATGACTACTCTGCAGTCTAAACAAAGCAGCAATTCCTCCATGCCTGGCTCCATCACGCACTCTGCCTTCTTCCTCCTCCTCCCACAAAAGGAGGATTCATTCAGTAGGACACTCCTCATTTGAATAAAGTGGTAATAGTAGCCTGCACTAGAGTTCTTAGATCACCAAGGATATTGTCTTCCTTAAGCTAGGCAGAGTGCGTTGGGGGGGGGGGGGGGGGGGGGGAGGAAGAAGAATAAATAAGTCCTATTTTGACTGGCTACAGCAGGGGTGGCCAACCTGTGGCTTGAGCCACATGTGGCTCTGATCACAGAAATGCGGCTCAGGGTTATGGGTCATTCAGAGCCGCATACCTGCTTTGTGCGCATGCCTCAGCTCCGAGGAAGAAATGTGCGGCTGTGCCAGTTGCAACTCGAGTGAGATCCAGGCATTGGGTTAGAATGGGAGGGACCTGGGGGTGCCTGGCTGGGGGGGCTTTTATGGATAGTAGTGCACTTTAGCTCTGTGTGTCTAACTGGTTGGCCACCCCTGGGCTACCGTCTGCCTTCAGAACTCTCCAGAGCCATGGCCACAGCTTGAGGCTCTACTTTTGCCTTTTTTTTTTAAATAAAAAAAAAAAAAAACACACTTCACCCTAAATGAGACTCTGGTGGTTAAAAGTGGATGGCCAAGAGGTGGCAAATGCCTCATTTAGCTAAGGAGCCAGTAGAGATTTGTATGATTATTATGGCTATGGGTCACCTGCAGTTAATTCAGTCCTGAGCCCACATACAGGACATCGCATTGCTATGAAGAGGAGCACAGAGGGGTTACCTTAGCTGCTTACATTTAGCATGAGTGTGTGTACTTCTGCAGTCCTAAGCACTTGATCTGAGTGAAAGCCTCTCAAGGCAGAAAAATATTTTAAAAGGCAGCTCAGTTGCTACCCTTACCTGCATTGTGACTAGTCTGTCATCCACCATCACCTCCTTTGTCAGGAAGTCTGCTCCTATTGTAGCTTTATACTGGTTACTGAATTTCTTGTTCACATACTGGTTCATGAGTGATGTCTTCCCCACCCTGTAAGGAAAAAAGGGTAATCAAGCAGTACTGTCTGCAGACAGCATTGAGACCCTGGCAGATTCAGTCCAAGTGTTTCCCCTCCAATATGATTAAGGCACCAAGGCCTTCACTCTAAAGTGTTGTCCAGCTCACTGATCAGGCATTTGGTTATTTTAGAAGACACTTGTATTATTCAGGATGGGAGAAGTGACTATGAAGCTCCTGGACCAGAGGGGTACTCAGGTTGCAAGATAGTCTGGGAGCTATGTAAGCTCAGCTAGACCCTTGGATTCTGAGTAGGAAAGGAGGGTAATACTTTTGGAAGTGTTGCTTTGAGAAGTTTGCATATTTCCTCCCCAGTGAGGAAGACTAATAGGGACAAAAATGCATTAGGGTGAGTAGCAGCTAGTGCTTAGAAAAGCAGCAGGGCTTCATTGGCTCCCATCCCCAGAGAACTTCTTGATTTAGACCAGGGCTCCTTGCTGGAACACCTTACCCTCCCCCCATCTCTGCACAAGGGCATCTTAGGAGGGAAATACAGGGTTGTGGCCAGTCAGGTGTCCAGGCCAGACCAGCAGCAGAGAGAGCTACAGGAAGTCTAGCAGACTGCAGCTAGGGCAAGGCAGCTTTCCCTCATCCCAGAGGACTGGGAGGGTTCTCTATCAGCAGCGTTGGCCCAGGCAGTCCCAAGCCACTCCCCAAATAAGGCTTGTTGCATGTTTTGGCCCCCCTCTCCTCCCAGGAGCTTGTACCAGTTTGAAGATTCTAGTCCTCAGAGGGAAGCACACTGGGTGCTGAGATGGCACCCAAGGGACTCCAAACACAATTTAGATCTTCAGACAAGGGGCTGGCTTGCCACAGAAGTTAGCTGTACTGCTCTAACACCTAAAGTTTTTGCAGGCTATGAAGGGACTTGTGCCTCAACTAGTGAAGATAGCTAATGGAATCCAACATCTATGAATGAGGCAGTTTCAGTGGTATTTCTAGAGTAGCCAGACAACTCTTTCATGTCCAGTGGAGACATAAGACCTTATACTTCGTATAAGGAAGTGGAGATTCTCCAAGAGATACCAGTTTAGATGTCATATGCACGGCCTCAAGGCTGCCCTCTGATCAGCAGCTTGTTGGATGCTGTAGTATAACTAATTTGTTTCTCTGATGAGTTGGGATCAAGTTACTGTTTGTGCAGTATATCCAGGAACAAAAAGCAAGTGTTTGCTTCATTAACAGCAATCTAAAAAGTTTCACAGCCTTGCTCAAGATATCACTTGAATGTAGCTACCAAATCACAACTCTTAAGCCAAACTGAGTACCTAGCATGGAATATTTAATAGTTATTTTTAAAAGATAAATGCTTTAGGTGACTTCCTGGGAATCAGACTTCAGAATGCAGATTTAGAAGATCTGCATTTTTGCCCTGGAGTTTACCAAGTTTAGTTACAATATTGCCAAAGCTTCTGCAGTAAGGACTGGAAGTATTGGTAGATACTGAATTGCAGGGGGGGGGGCACCTCTTGTCTGCCGTGCCATAATCGAGAGAACTCCTCATCTCTCGTCAAGCTTCAGTGCGGCATGAGACTTGAGCCTCTGGGGGGGGGGGGGGGGGGGGGGGGGGGGGGAGGAGGGAAACAAACAGGGACCTCAGAACAAGGGGCAGTCAAGTGTTTGTAAAGTCAAAGGCAGCATAGTAGTCAGCTGCTTTCTACAACCTAAACATCAGAAGTATTGGAGTAAGATGGACACTACCACTGAGAGTCTCACATAAGCATTTGCGAGCCACATTATAGGACTTCAATTGGACACAAATTGTTTACATGAAGTTAATAAAAGGCTCCTCCACTTACCCAGAGTCTCCAAGGATGATGACTTTCAGCAACACTTTCTTCCTAGAAGTCATCTTTCAAACTGAAAAGAAAGATTAGTTTCTCACATTGATGAAGTGATTGCATACACCTATAATGAAGTCAGTTACCATTCCAGGTTAACAGCTCAGAAGTCCTGCAGCTGTTTAAATTAGAAGTGTTAAGGCCTAGTCCACTAGTCACTTCTCTCCTTTCCCCTCCCCTGCCACCTCTATCAGGGGGGGTGTGCATGTGGAGGGGAAGACTTCAAAGGGGCAGCACTACACAGAGTCAATCCCCAGCTGATCCTGGGCTTCATGGGGAACTGCCCCTTTGAAATGCTGCCCTATTGAACAGGGGATGCAAAAATGCATTGACTATTCGATTAGTGAGTTACTTGATACTTAACATCCTTAGTTTAAGTATTAGAGCAGGGTGGGTTTAAACACAAAAAATCTGGCCTGCCAAGCATGTCTCAGGCCCACCCAGCTGATTAACAGAGCATGAATAGAGACAGCAGCCTGTGTTCAGCTGCTTCCTCCTCCCCTTTCCCCTGCCTTGCTCAGTCCTGCAGCCCAGCTACTTCCAGAACACTCCTGCTAGCTGTGCAGAGTGGGGAGAGAAGGACTGCATGCTGAAGTCAGAATGTCCAACCTCTGTACACCATCTCTCCAGATCAAGGGTTCAAGAGCAGGGAGGCAATGGAGCTGCTACTTACCAACCATGCTTCAGATTGTAACTCAGAGGGAACAGCCTGTCTTGAGACAGTGCCCCCCCCCTGTTTAAGATTTCAGTATTCACACTCTTCCCCCCCCCCCCCCAATATACCCCATCTCTGCAGTTCAGGATAGCTTTCCCCATCTTAGAGACCGTGTGTGGCTTCTCAAATCTAGTAGCCAGCACACACAGGCAACCTCCCATGTTTGTGAGAACAGTCTGTGGCACATTCACACTAATTCTCCAGCCTTGCCCTTTCTGGGGAGGGGCCTGGAGCCATTCTGTGACCATGTACTGAGACTCATGAAATGCCCTTCCTCCCCCCTGAAAATTCGTGAAAATTGCCCATCCCTGCATTAGAGGGAATCCATCCTGTGTGCTTGAAAGTTTTAATGCAATCAGACTTCTGCATTGAAGTTTTAGAGTACAATTAGTACTTGGCTGACCAAGTTATGCATTGGTTTAATACTTTGCTTGCCCTGTATACCAAGTTTGACATACAGGGGCAAGCAGATTGTAGACTGAGCAACAGCTTGCTACATTTTATAAGGCTGTTCTAGACACTAGCACAAAATGACTCCCCTGACTTCAGAGGCATTTAGCTAAGCTTGTTTACTTTGTCCATCTAGGCAGTGACAGATCATACCCCAGAGCAAGTTCTGCAATAGTTGCCTTTTGGAGCCACAGTAAAGTTGCAGCATTCCCATAAACTGGAAGTTAGAGCATCCATATCTAGCAATGGCTGTGAGCGAGCAGACAGGAAGGGATAGTGCAGAGCTTAGCTAATGAAGCCCTCCTCTAACTGGTGTCATTGGGCTACTTGTCTCTGCCATGTCTCATTGTGAAAGCAAACAGTAAGCAGGATTTAGAGAAGTGTTACATGGTCTAGAGTAAGGGAGAGGATGACATCGAACAGAAAGAGAACCAGGATAGAGAGCTTTACCAATACCATTTCCTGGAAGGGTGTGTCACATGTTTTCGACTGGAATAGAAATCACTATGGTACATGCCAGGGCACTAAGCAATGGAAATCAATAGGTGCAGCAGACTAGAAAAAGTGGCTGACTGCTTTGCAAAAAAAACTGTTAAATGTCTAACTACAGTTATTTGGGCACTTTAAGGGACTGAGCCTTCCAGCATAGCCTAAACAGGGATACTATTTTAGTAGCAAATTCTACAGTGTTCCCATTTAAACACTATCTACAGCAGCCTGAAGTGTGCGCTGAATACAGCTCTGCATAGACAAGCTTTATATCTGCATCTACATCCAGGAATGTGGATATAAAGCATAGAATCTGTGGATTTTCAGGACTGAGTATTACAGATCAGCAACAACCAAATTTTGCAGCTTTGCAAGAGGGATCTGTCAGAGGCGGCACATCTTAATTTGTTTACATGCAGAAAACTTATCACTGAGCACACTGTGAAGGGATATAGTCCTGCTATATTCTGACCTGGGCATTAAGCCAGTGTCCATTCTTTAAAGACTGCACTCATTGCTGCATGTGCCTGAGCAGCTGGGCCATTTATTTGTAAACATGAATAGACAGCTTTTAACAGCCTATTGCTAAGCCATAGGGAACCCATCCAAGTTCACATGTGGTCAGTGACCTGTGCACTGAAGCCTTTTGGGCCAAGTTTGGTGTTGATCAGTGCATTACTGACACCACTAAAGCAGCTCAGGGGAGCAGGAAAGGAAGAGTAGTGACAATTGCACTGATCAAAATTCCTGTGCTTCATTTATTGTTCAGAGCAGGTAGAGCTGTTATTTATTGGGTTACAGATCTGCTTTGTAATTTCTACAGTGACTGGAGGAGCTGCTTTGGTATACAAACAGGAGATTGTACAGCTTGAGCTTGACATCCACTCCCAACTGTGCCTGCTTCTCCTTAGTCTCTCCCCCCCTTGCTTAGACCACAATTCATGTTTGTTCTAGAGTAGGGATGTTAAATATTGGTTAATTGAATAGTCAATTAACCTCATAAATTCTTATTGGTTTCTTTACTATTCTATAGCCCACTTCCTGGAACCCAGAGGTGCTGCAAGATTGGCCAGTACTGGTCCCAGCTGCCCCTGTCTAGACCCTCCCTCCTTCCTCCCCCCCCATGAGTACCCTGTCCTCTGCCCCCACCAGCACTGTCCCCAGCACCCAGCAGCATGCTGTCCCTGGCCCCAGCAGCCTGCCACCCACCCCAGGACCTGGTCCCCACCACTCCTGCCACTCACCCTACCATCCACTGCAGGACCCTGTCCCCAGACCCTGCTAGACCATGTCCCTGACCTCAGCATCCTGCCCCGTGCCAGCATCCTGCCACCCAGCAGCACCCTCTCCCCAGCCCAACTAGCACCCTGCCCCCCCACCAGCACAGTTGGGACCACATTAGTGAGGCTTGGGGGATTTGGAGGTTTTTTTGTATCTCACTTGTGTGGCCCCATGACCCTTGGCTCAAAACAGGTTCCCCGCCCCTCTCAAAGACAGTGTCGACTCAAAAGGTTTTTAGCATTTAAAAATGAAGCCTGGCCAACATGCTCCCAATTGGGGCCAAATCCCCATCTCACTGCAGCATCATAACACTCCTGCACCACCTGACCCCAAGTCTGAGCCGATCATACATTGGAACCCTGTCCTGAGCCTCTTACATCCCTAAACTCCTGCATCCCCACATCCTCAGTCTTCTGCCACAACATTCCTGCATCATCCACACATCATAAGTGTCCTGAGCCCATCATACTCACAGCCTCCTTGCCCCTCTCCTATTCAACCTGAACTCCCACACCCTCACATCCACAAGCCTGTGACTTGTTCAGCACCCCAACCATCCACCTGAGCCCAACACTCCGCAGCCTAGAGCCACCTCTGAGCCAACATCCCCTTCTCCTGCATCCAAATTCCCTCCCAGAGCTTGCACTTAACTCCTTTCCACACCCAAATCCCTCATTCCCACCCCAGAGCCTGCACCTCCTGTCTCAACCCAGTGAGAGTGTATAAGGGGTGGTTATAGCAAGTGATGGAGAGGAGGGGGGCCCTCAAAGGGGGAGGAATGATTTTCATCCATTGGTGGGTTCCCTTTTTTGCTTTACAAACCTAGGGGGTTCCTTGACATTCTGAAAAGTTGAAAAGGGTTCCATGGCCAAATAACTGGGAAATGGTGTAGACTAAGCCCAAGACAGACAGCAACATTCATTTCTGCTCAAATCTACCTAGTGGTAGTCTAAACAAAAAGTCTTGAATGCTGGAAAAGCCTCAGGAAGTTCCCCCTCCTCCCAGACTACTAAAAGCCATACTGATTTCTGTAGTGTTTTCTAGTGCTCCCTCAAACCAGAACGCCACTGTTCCTTGCCTGGCTAGCCAATTCACGTGAAGTTGTATCATTGGCATCTCTTGAAAAAAAAAATCAGAACTCATAGGATGAGTTTGACTGCTATGGAACTATCCAACAGCTGTTTTAACTTTGTTTAAAGACACCCCATAAGTGAAAGTTATTTTGAGAGGCCAAGTTATTTGATCATCAATTGGATGGACACATGCAGAAAGACAGGCCAGTCCCTCAAAACCATCAATAATCCTTATAGTAGTCTAAGGTGTAATGTACACTGTGATGATTCTGCCTTGTACTACTGGGAAGAGGCTATATCTCCCCAGACCAGGGATTCTCAACCAAGGGTATGGGTATGCAGAGGTCTTCCAGAGTAATACATTAACTCATCTAGGCATTTGCCTGGTTTTACTACATGCTACATAATGAGCACTAGAAGTCAGTACAAGTAGAAATTCATACAGACTTCTTTATACAGCTCTAGATTAGGACTGAAAAGCACAATGTTTAATTCAATTGGTTGTGTCTAATTCTAGAAGTGAATTATTGAAGTGAGATGAAGCCTGGGGTACACAAGATAAAAATCAGACTCCTGAAAGAGGTAGTTTCTGGAAAAGTTACTAATGTCATTCTAGGGAAGAGGCTTTCAACAGAAAGGGCTGGATGAACACAGATGTTACAAAGACATGGCCAGACAGCTGTTTGTGTACCAAAAAGGTGGTTTTAATCCTAGATCTTACTGGTTTTAGATTTCTTGGCCACCCACAAAGAAGTTTCAGTTCAGAAACAAATGCCGTGGGTGCACATATCCTCAATTCCAGGTGGACTGACCTGCAAGTTGCAGCTATTTGATGTGACTGTCAGCCACCCATTCAAATGCTTCATCTGAGAGGAATGGGACAATTGGAGGACAAATGGGGAACACTCACTCTGGCAGGTCGACAGCACTGTGCAACTTACATGCAAATAGGTTTTGGCTGCTTGGGACAAAATAAAACCAGCTACTATTCACATTGGGTTCCATAAATGTGAAATTCTTCCCGACTGACTCTTCTAGCTCTGAATCCAACTACGACAGTCTGATTTGGTACCAGATGTCAACTGTCACTGAAGCTCATCTAGCCTTGGTTATGGATTTAATGGAGGTGTTTCGAGACAGCAACTATGATGAAAGTCTTGAAAACTCAGAAGCTGAGGAGAATACTAGAATCAGCGCCAGCAGCAATCAGAATGAATTAACTCATGTATTTTATGACAATGTGAGGATGGTTTTACCATATATTTTACTAGTTGCACAGTAAAATTCTAACTTAATTTTAACATCACTGCCTCCAATTAAAATATGCTGCTTTTATCAGGTCAGTCAGGTCTTCCTGTACTTTCAGTAAAAAAAGCGCCAAACAAACCATGTATAACATGCAGACAAGTAGAGCTGGGGGTGGGGTGGGGGGGGGGGGGGGGGGGGAAAGAAGAGAGGAGTGGGAAAGAGAAGAGGCAGGGAGGGAGGGAGGAGGGGTTTGGTCAAACTTTGCATAACCTGTGGGTTATATGCTAGAACACAGTTGACACCCTGGTTGACTACTATCCAATAAGCCAATGCTTATGGGTAATTGACTAGTCATTCACATCCCTAATCTTGGCCATATCAGCAAGGCTAACAGGGCAAACACCTCTGCTCATGTAGGGGAATACTATGGTATCTTTGACCAAACAGATTCCCAGTAGCAGAGTAACTGAGAATCATGCCATGTTATTAGAAGTTAGCATTTCAGTAAGCGATACATGTGAGGTTGTGTTGCAACTCCTCCATTCCAGGAGTAATGGTATGGAAAACACCTTAGCCTACCCCCTCAGCCCCATCATGTCACATTACAATCTTCAGGTGGTTTTGTTTAGCTTGAGTATCACTTCAAGAAATGTGTTAGACATTTTGCACAAAAAAATTGTCATTAGTATCTTTTATTCTGTATCAGTGTTTAAGTTAACTGGACACCCATGGTACTGAAGCAGTGTTCAGTCACATTACATGATGCAGTTTCCTACTACTGCGTTCTAGAAGAGACAAGTTATCCAGAGGCCTGGTCACCTTCCATGAAATATTGTAAACAGACATTTTTAGCAAGAAATCTGTGTAAGCAGGTAGCTGAGACTGCAGCTGCTCATGAATTTAATATTTCAAGTTGATGGGTTAACTGAAGCGCCCTTTTCTATTCTGAGGTGTGCTGTCAGAAGTCAAGTCCAATGTAGGTTCAACACATGCCACTCATTGCAAATTGAGGCCTTTGGTGAACAACATTACATCTGAAGTTCAGCTGTTCAAAAAACAGCTACCATCAAATCTAGTTCTGATATCCAGTGTGAAATGAACAATCTTGACCTCCACACATTGTGGCAGGATTCAATCATGTTAGGTGGTTTGTGTGAACCAGAGGAGTTTGAGATGAAGCAATTTAGTGGCTGAATTAACTAGTTGCTTGTTAAACATTAACAGCTAACCTGACCCATGCTTTTGGGATGAACACGATCCTTTATGACCAATCTAGTTTATGCCATAAGTAGAGTTTAACACAAGAAATCTAAGTGAATGAGCAGATTGTGGTGATATGATTGATGCAGCTGATTGGCATCTCAGTTAAATATTAGTCAACAGAATAAGCAAGGCTGTAACTCAGACATTAGGGTCAAGGAATGTTTGCTTGGCCAGAGATCTGAGTCACCTGTGCATGCAGTCCTATTAAGTGGATTATAGGCTACCTTGAGAACATGGTCTAGAGGTCCACAAATCAAAATACTTCTTGCTAGCATGTTAAGGAAATACCTTCCATAGATCTGTAAGTACCTTTCAGGCATCATCATTAGAAGTTACCTGTCCCATAAGGGAGATCAAGTGCGCCATTAGAATTGCATAAGTACTGTAAAGATGAACATTTCTTTAGGAGGTTTGAGTTGTTCACATTGAAGTTAGTTAATATCTGTTTGGATGGTGAAGTGCTCCTTAAAAATCAAGTACTGTTTCCCTATAATTTAAGGAACACTTCACCATCCAAACAGTTGTTTTAGACAAAAACTACCTTGCTGGGAACAGCCAAGAGATGAGAAAATAGCCTCCAGTGTCTTTGAAATATACTACTTTAAGACAAACAAGAACCTAGTTCCATCCTGGATGAGCTCACTACCTTCCTCTGCACCTCAGAGGATGCCTCCACTAGAGGTGAAAAATCCAGTTTAGTCAGTTAAACTGTTTATGTTGTTTAACAGCATGTAACAAGATCTCATGGGCAGAGAGCTGCTCCAGACTGGGCCACTGGTTAATAGATTACACCCCTAGCCTCTACTAGGCAAATAGATGGTATCTTCCCATCAGATCTGTTAGTGCTACGATCAGATGCATGATAAATTCTCCCAAATTATAGGCATATTAATAGCATTTTAAGTGAACTGTGACAAGGACACTAAGTCCTATTGAAACCAATTAGGACTTGAATAGACCCCTTGATGAGAAGTAGAAAAAGATATCAAGCATATTTGCAGGAGATTGATGAAGTGTCACCAAAAGTTAAAGAACCTTAACTTAAACCTATGGGCCACATTTTAACTGAGTATTTCAGAGATCATCAACACTGCTACCCATCCATCTTGTTCCCTTTAGTGCGCTTCCAGATCCCAATGAGTGGGAGAACCAGTCCCAAAAGAAGAAATAGTCAGCCTAAGGAGAAGACTGAAAATAGAGAGCAGCCAACATCTTGTTCAGATTAGACTCCTCAGGATTAGACACTCAGGGATGCAAATGAGCAGCTAGCACTAGTTGACCTGTGAGAAACTGACTGATCAATGTGATCAGTGTACTTTTTTGGGGAGAGATGATTAAAAACTACTCTGCAATCTTCAGGTGGTTTAGAATCAGTTTCCAGACATCTTGAAATGCTGGTAAGCAAGACATGTTAGTGGGAGGGTTTATTTATTAACTAGAGGGTGCTATGTTGACTCAATAGCCAGAAAAGATGCAATGCAACATGCTAAATCTTAGCTTTTTCAAGGGTCCCAGGGGGATTACTTGCAAGTAGCTAGCAAGTTCCTTGGGAAGAGGGGGGCATGGAGTATTCACATTTACTTTAAAATGTTCCTGCTTTACCAGGAAGGGGCTTGATTCACTATACTGTTTCGATAGTTGAGAGATGGTAAATAATTGTATACAAACATTGGTACTTGCAAAATCATAAATGGAACTGCTATACAATACCAATATACAAAACCAATATACAAATATTAAAGTTACATATTGAGACTTTCCTGTACAAACACATTAAGCTAGCTTAATTGGGGAGGGAGGACAGGGAACACAGGAGAAAGCAAGCAGGAAAGCAACTTACAGTGAACCCTCGTTTATCGCGGTAGATAGGTTCCAAACCCGACCGCGATAGATGAAAATCCGCGAAGTAGAAGTAGGATCCTCAAAGCCTCGGGGGAAGCCGGCGGGGGGGCATCTCAGGCGCGCCTGGGCTGCTCCCCCGCCGGAGCCCCTCCGCGGCTTTCAAAGCCTCCGGGGAAGCCGGCGGGGGGGCATCCCAGGCGCGCCTGGGCTGCTCCCCCGCCGGAGCCCCTCCGCGGCTTTCAAAGCCTCGGGAGAAGCCGGCGGGGGGGCATCCCAGGCGCGCCTGGGCTGCTCCCCCGCCGGAGCCCCTCCGCGGCTTTCAAAGCCTCCGGGGAAGCCGGCGGGGGGGCATCCCAGGCGCGCCTGGGCTGCTCCCCCGCCGGAGCCCCTCCGCGGCTTTCAAAGCCTCGGGGGAAGCCGGCGGGGGGGCATCCCAGGCGCGCCTGGGCTGCTCCCCCGCCGGAGCCCCTCCGCGGCTTTCAAAGCCTCCGGGGAAGCCGGCGGGGGGGCATCCCAGGCGCGCCTGGGCTGCTCCCCCGCCGGAGCCCCTCCGCGGCTTTCAAAGCCTCCGGGGAAGCTCCGGGGAAGCTCCGCCGGCTTCCCCGGAGGCTTTCAAAGGAGGCTTTGAAAGCCGCGGAGGGGCTCCGGCGGGGGAGCAGCCCAGGCGCGCCTGGGATGCCCCCCCGCCGGCTTCCCCGGAGGCTTTTTAAAGTTTTGGTAACCGCTACTTCGCGGTTCGACCATCGCGGATTCACGTATATACATAATGTAATGAAAAAAGTCCGCGAAGTCGTGAATCCGCGATAGTCGAACCGCGAAGTAGCGAGGGTTCACTGTACACCCCCAGGAGAACAGTACAATGGCTTACTTCCAGGTGCCAGGAGTTGCAAGACTGCTTTGCTGGGCTGGAAGACTAGAGAGCAAGAGGACAAAGCAATCAAAAAGCCACCTTGGGAGAAGAGTGTCAGTTGTCATCCACTGTCCATAAATAGCCTCAGGGAGTAGCTGAGTTACTCTACAGGATAAACTTAAACAAAAGATCTGGCAGCACTTTATAGACTAAAAACATGTAGATGGTATCATGAGCTTGTGTGGGCACAGCCCACTTCTTCAGCCTGACAGTCTACTAGTCAGGTCTATCAGATTAACTGAGATGTTAAGTAGATAAAGTAGCCCTGCATATACACTGACTTTAAGATCCACTTCAGAAGCAAAACATTTTGGAGAAACTACAGTTTAAGAAGGTCAAGACATGCAAAGATTAAAAGAGCTGCATGGGGGGACTAAAGCTGTGGCCTAAGAGGCCTCAAGGTGAAGCCTATGGATTAATCAGCTAGGAGATCAGAGCCCTGTAAGTGACACCTAGGATTTGAAGTTTACAGATTTGGAGGACAGAGCCTGAGATTAGTTAAGCTTTATCTACACTGCACAGCTTTTAGTGACATGGCCATGTCACTAGAAGTTTGGCAGTATGAAGACAGTTCCACTGTCAAATATGACAAATATTTCCACCCCCTACAAGCAGTGGGTGTGTTGTTGGAAGAAGCACATGTCTTCCTTTACAGTCAAAAGGTTCACACTGCCACTTGCCTGGGCAAAATTTGTGTCTGAGGGGGGCCTCTCAACTTCTGAGATGCTTAGTCGAGTTTCCAAAGTTGTGAAAGATTTAGAACCAAAGTTATACAATGCCTCAATTTTATCTTCTGCTACCCTTCAAGTATAGCTTGGCTGGGTTAACATTAACATATTTGTGCTCAGTTAAAGTTATTTCAGAGTCAAACAATGCTGTACTACTGAGTAACAAATGTTTAAAAATTGAGGATTAAGAATAAGTGTCAGAGGCCAGAGATTGTGCAATTCAGAAAATGAATTTTTATGCCTAGCCACTGAATGGAAGATGCTGGATCCCCTTCCCTATACACTGTGGGACTCATGTTCTAATCCTCCTTCTGCCTGGGCTTTATCCATCATCCCCATCAGCCCCCCCTCCCCAGTTTTTAATAAAATTTGTTGATAAGTCAGGCAATAAACAAGCTTATAGCCTGTGACCTATTAAAATAACCAAGACAAAAATCTTAACCATATGGATTGTGGACAAGTGAAAGCGTATGCGCATCTGGCAGTCTGAGGGACATTAATCTAAAAATCAGATCTTGAGGTTCAAGTTCAATAGAAGTGTTTGCAAACAGGAGAAATCTGGAGATTCTATAAAAACTGCAATACTGAAATGAGAAGTGAAATTGACTAGTGATTTGTCCACCCAAGAAACTAAATATGTAATCTGATGTCTTGCTAAAAAGGTAAAACTCCCATTTACAGGCTAATGTAGGCAGGTGTCCATTGGTCAGGAGATTTGTTTCTATATGTCGAGTCAGACTGCTGACTACATTTGTTTCCTCCTGGCAGTGTTTTCCCCTACTCCCATCGCTCCCTCCCTTTGGTGTCCATAGGAACAGTGCTTGGCTCAGGCTGTTGCACAGCCTGAGATTACAGCATCATGTGTGGGCTCAGCAGGTTTAATCACCTGAAACTCTCTCCTTGTGGAAGCAAGTGCTATTAAGTCAGCCTTGCCTGATACCCACAAAGTTCTTGACTGTGATCCTTTGGTATTAAAAACCAAGCCTATGAAATTGCTCCTTCTGAAGAGTCATGAACTTCCCCTATTTTATCCCCATCCCTATCCTTGATCCCCAAAAGGACCCGTTTAAACCTAAATTTCCTAACATCAGCTTCCTCACCAGCAGTGTCCTTTCACAGTATACTGCCATGCTGGCGACATTTTCCTCCTGCTCCTTAGTCCTCCCCCAGAATACTGAATGAGATCAAATACCAGTGAAATCTTCCATTTCTCCCCCCCTCCCCCCAATACCTTCTTTGCTTCAATGGGTATTGTACAAAACTCTTCTCCCTAGTACTTGAGGGAACAGCTTCCTACAAGATGGCATTTCTGGATCCCAGGAGACAAGGCTCTGAGGCAGGGTTACTGTAAATGGTGTTCTCTACGCAGGAAGATTTACCAGTATAAATCCCATGTGGTCACTTATTGCAATACAAGGGTGGCCTTCTTGGGTTTAGCTTCTTCCCCACAGACAAAACAGTCACTCATACTGGAATAAGCACCTATGTGGGAATTATGAAGGTTAAACTGTTTAACTACATACTTTAGCTTGATCTAGTAGTATTACTTCCTCAGATGGACAAGCCCCAAAGGTGACTGAATCAAGACCAAACACTAAATTAACTTCAGAATTGAGCCCTTATCTATTCAAGGATGGATCTGAGATGTACCCTGAGAACTGGAGAACCACTGGGTCTTGCTTACACTACTATTTATTACTACCATATAAAATAGGATAATCCCCCATTCCTTTCTAGATTAGGTAAGGCTGCAGAACCATACCTATTTTAACCCTCTTGCTTACCCTACACAAGACATTAGTACTCACCACTAGGGATGTAAAAGTAGTCAAAGTAGACTACACGATAAGCCTAGGCTTATTGGGCACTCTGCTTGCATATCTCCCCCTGCTGCCTTTATATCAAGGCAGCAGGGGAGGAGAGAGCAGGAGCTGGGAAAGCCATCTTAAAAGCTGGTTTCCCCTCAGTGCCACCTCCATGGTTGTGGGGGGGTGGGGTGGTGCAGAGGCACTGTACCTCTGCCGCTTAAAGGTAGTAAGAGTCTGGTGGCTTATACTTGAAAGGCAGAAGTGCAGCATGAGACCTGGCACGAGCAGTGACTGAAGCAGTCCCCACGCACACTGGATCCCTGACTGCTGCAGTTCTGACTTAAGTGTAGTAAGAACCTGGCTGCTGTGCACCCAGCTCCTACTACATTTAAACTACATAGCCACAGCAGGGGTAGCAGGCACCCCACCTTTTAAATTAGTTGAGTCATTGTAGAAATTCCATCAACTATTTGATTACCTGATTAATCACAATTTAACGTCCCTACTCACCACCTGACATTTTATTCATGTCAAAATGAGTTTCCGCTAGAAGAGGTTAACTGTAGGAAAGTTTGAGTTGAGGGCTGACTCCAGAGAGAATTGGGAGTTCAGTGTTCAACGTGTTGCAAAGTGTAGCCTCTTGATTGCTTCACTTCATAGTACTTTAACAGTGGAAGTATTACAGAGGAAAGTTCTATTTAACCTCTAGGCTACAAATAGCAAGCACAGTAACACCCATTTGGGCCTCCTCATGACACACATGAGTTGTCTATCTTAAGAGTAGCATTCAACCATAGATGACTGGAGAACTAGAGTAGTGAAACCTGACTGCACAAGGTGGTGGCAGGGAGGAAGAAGAGTTATTCCCCCTCACGCCCAGTTTGACTCAGGCCCATGAGTTTATATATTTGGACTGTTCAAGGGCAGAGAAGTCTCCAAAGGCTTTCCAAGAAAGCCTCAAAGACATTACAAGGCAGACATTACGAAGATCTGATCATTGTTCCCAAAGCAAATAAAGTGCTCAGACCCACCAGCGATGAACACTGACAGGTCTGGGCACTGACTCCTCATGTTACCTTTAAGTCACTCACCATATTGCCCCCCCCCCCCTCCAAAAAAAATTACAGGAGAGGAGTCTGTCTAGAAACAAGTGTATAATTTACTAGTGAGTATTTTCCTTTAGTTTCCTCTACTTTGGAGTCTTACTTCACAAACTGATAGCATCGGATGTAGACAGCACATTAAATTTTGTCTACCCTTGCTGTATTTCATGTGTGTTCTACAGAAGTCCTGCTCTTAGTCACTTGAACAAGGGGAATTACTGTAGTATTAAGCCAGAGCTAGGGGAGGCATAATATTTAGTTAAATGGGACTTGATTGAGACCCAGCCATAACAGAAGGCATCTTGTTCTTATCTAAGAACAAATAGCTAGCCACTTCTCTTCATATTTGGTTTTCTTCTTTAAACAGTACAAAGACATGTTATTAACTATATCTAAGAACCTGTACAACAGATACTGATAATCAGGGCTCAACAAACTGTGGCGAGAGCTACTCGCCATCCTACACCACACATGCACCAGTGAATGGGGTGCACTGAGCGACCGGCTGAAATCTACACTCCCGGTTTGTTGAGCTGCTGATTTTTCTGGGAGAAACACAGCCACTATTTGTCAGCAATGCAAAAATACGTATGCTCCTCAAATCAAGAGGAATTTCAGCTATTACTATTAATAGGGAATGAAATAGTGTGCATGCATCAAATCCTAGAGAAAGCTACAAGTATAGCTACAAAAAATGTTGAATTAGTCACTCCGAGGATCCCCTGAGCAGAGAGTTATGGATTCTCCTAGGACTCAGATGACTAAGCCTGGGTCAAACATTTGCAAGAACCTGAAAACTTTCAAATATCAATGCCATAATGTGGGGACATGCCGCTAGCAGAGCTGACTCCCTGTTGCAGTGCAAGAGGCTGAAGACAGGCAGCTGAAAGTGTGAAGTGAGATATGTACCAGTTTCATCTTCTGGACCTGTGTCTTATGCCTCCATTATCTGTGGTGAGGCCCTGTTACTCAAAAAATTGGTCTTTAGCTACTGGCAATGTTGCAGTAAGACACAGAAACTCAACTGCTATGACGACAACTGTCCGAGACAATTTGTTGCCATAAAGAGTTAGGTAATCAACATGAAAAAGCCCTTGATGTAAATGCACAAGCAAAAAATATTCATGCTTTTACCAAGCCCAACAGCTCATAGGAGGGATATATGTTGCAGTTTTGTACTAGATTTACTGTACTTGTCTCACTTGAAAGCTGCATTGATGAAGTTCGTTATACTAATAGCTAGTGCTCCCTAAGAATAGGTTCTCCAGGGACAAAACCCAAGGTCATGACATTAGCTATAAACTAGTACTTCTCTTACCTTGACAAGCCTTTCCTTACCATCACTGTGAGAGAGAGAGAGAGAGTGTGTGTGTGTGTGTGTATATATATATACACACACACACACACACACACAAGCACTATTTGAGAAACACCTTGCCTCATGCATGGAACTTCATTCCAGGCGGTCAAAGCGATGGAGCAGTCTCACAGGAACACCAAGCTAACAGCAACAATGACATCACCAAGTCAGATCTTTACTGAGCAGAAAATGCAGCAACAAATTGAACCTTAAGAGCTGCTTGCTCAAGAAAGCACAAAAAAACCAGGTGTCTGAATTAGAGATCAGGAAAGGAAAAAACCTACCATGATGAACGATATCCCTACACTCTATTTTCTAAGCAGCATATTGCATTAATGTACAAGCATGCTGTCTTGACTAGGTTTTGAAATGCACTTGTTTGCAGGTCTAATAAATAGAGATGTTAATTGTGTAACTGATCACAGGCTAATTGATAAGCCTGGGCTTGTCTGTTAATCCTATGACTATGCACTCCCTCTTGCTGCCTCTGTATCAGAGGCGGCGGCGGGGGGGGGGGGGGGGGGGGGGGCGGGGAGAGAGAGAAGGTGGAGGAGCCAGTGCTGGTGGCTTGAGCACTGGCTCCAGTAGAGCCACCACCCCCATGCTTCTGCCTCTGATAGAGACAGCAGTGTGGGGGGTGCAGACAGGGACTGGTACATGCAAGCCAGCTCCCTGTGTGTACTGGAGCTGCCATTTCCCCCTCCCCCCCCGCCCCACACTGGGGCAGCAGGCAGGAATCAGTGCCCAAGGAGAGCCAGCTTAAAAGCCTGCCCCCATGTATGGACATGCAACAGTGGACTTTGTGGTTACAGGTATATCTGTGTAAACAGTTAACAGCCCTACTAATAAGTCATGCTTCCAACTGTTTTAAAGATGTCATATGGCAGCATTTTGCTACATGCTAGTAGTAGCTTATCAACAGGACTAATTTAACACTTCATGAGCCCTGTTCTTAAAAAGTGGAAAATTAAATTTAGTCTGATGAGAGGCAGATAAGACAGACCATTGTTTTAGAAGACCAAAGCTAGTAGCCAGTGATTAAGAATACAGTGTTGTGTTTAGACTAGAAATCAGAATGTTTTACATGTAGCATATTCACATGTAAAGGGCCTGTTCCTCAAAGATTTTCCTCCAGACAGCCAGATTAGGGCATAGTTTAACTGAAGTCAATGCCTGAAAATTAGTACTACCACTGAAACACATACTATGTTGTCTATTGTGCACTGCCATTTATGCACTATGGCTTCTGTCAATCATGCAAGTTCAAAATCTTGTACCTAAGCTACCACTATACCAGTGATTGCACCACTCTTCCTCCTCTCTTGTCTCTTGACGTTTCCTACTTTGGCTGCATAATGAAAGCAAGTGTTTTAGGGAGAGGTGGGAAGAGTTACTTTCTGCAAGTCACAGCCCTGAGATTTTTTTTTAAACAATTCTGCCACTGGTAATGTGACCCATTGATAAGATGCCAAATTTTGCCAATAAAGCCTGAAGTAGACAGCCTTATTTAGGATAAAGTCTATATTGTACATTACAGTATAAAGACTGCTTTTACTACAGAATAGTCCATCTAGTTTGGAAAAACCCCTTCAGTTTACCCTATCATTGAAAAAAAATGACAGTCTCCCCCCAACAGAAGCAGTTAGCTAAAATGTCTCCACTGACCTATGGCTACTCTGTATGTAACGTCAGCATATTCTCCACCTCCTACCCAGCTATGTTGGCCACGGCTATGCTGGACTTTTAAGATCTTGACCAGGCCTGTTTTCTTAAGGTATGTTTGTTAAAGATGTGCAGTTTAACAAAGTGGATTCCAGAACAGCCTTCTTAAAATAGTGTATATTTTACAGAGATTGGGCTTTTGACTACAGGCTGAAGTTTGACATCCTGCTACACAGCAATCCACTACCATTCTGGAGGATCAGTAATTCTCTCATGTAGTATGGTGGCATCCTTTGCCATGTTCCTTAATCTTTTGTTTTAGATCAGGCTCTGTAGGCCACCTACTTTGAAATGATTTGGGATTGTCAAATCAACTGCCTTAACAGTAGTGAAGTGGGCAATCTTATATGCTCCCTATATAATGGGATTTTTATACCACTCCAGGGGTAATATGTTTAATGCCATGCAGTGAAACTATCTACAAATATTCTGCAGTCACTGTTCAGCTCTCCCTAGAAAACTCCCCTCTTCCCCAAAACAGAGGCACAGTCTTATAGTTTCGAATAAGAAAGGACTTCCCCAAAGTCATGTTTTGCCCATAAATTTATTCTGCTGACAGGTAAATCTCAAACAGCATGAAACTCTTATAAGTTCTGCTACTGAAGTTCAGAGTCCAAAACCACTCTTCTCCTTGGACATTTGAGTGCAGTCCAAAAGCAAATAGGCTTAAGCAACAGAAGCCACTTTGACTTACCAAAAAAGAAAGCTATGGAGAAGCTAGTTAGAATTGTATTTCAGAGCAGTCTCAATGTGCCCAATTATATTAGAGTTCAAGTGTTTTAAGCCATGCTTTACAATATCTATTGTCCCGCCTTAAGCATCTTTGTAGATTAGTTCTCTAGAAACAAAAACAGTTATATTGAGTCTGAGAAGCATTTCCTGACCTAGCTGATAATTTAGGAAGGTTTTTAGATACTAGATTCTGCAGCAGATTAGTGGAGAAAACTGTACTGCTGTAGGGCTTCTTGAAAGCAGTTCTGCTTATTTTGGTAATTACAGTTTAACCCAATCTTGTACTTTCTGTACTAGAATATAACAGCACATGTAGAAGAGAAGTTTGAGATTACACTTTGAATGCCTAAGAATTTATTACATTAGGAAATAAGTCATAATGAAGACCCTTTGAATTCTGAACTTGATCCACCAAATCTAGACAAAGTATTATTAGTTTGTGGATAGCAAGTCATGTGTTTAGTCAGCTGCTGAAGTCACAAGGGAAAGACAGAATGAGAGTTTTTCCTGACTGAGGGCATGGCATAGAACCACAGATTTAAAAAACAGTGAACACAGTAGTCTACCTACTTTAAACAAACTTCATTCCAGATTATAAAAGAGTTGCACTTCAATATGGCTGCCTGGAGAATATTAGCCAAGAAACTGTTTTATCAAATACTTCAGTCTGTAACTGAAAGTTTAACAAAAAAGTAGGACTATTGGTTTTTTTTTTATTTATCTAAGGTGCTGCAGATGGTATGAGCTTTGGATATGCCCACAAAAGTGCATAATACCATCTGTTAGTCTCAGGTGCTGCAGGACTTTTTTTATTTTATTAAATGCTAGTGGTCTTAGTGGCAAACAGGCATTCCAAGTTAAAGCCATAACCAGACAAATGAAGTCAGCTAACTCTAGTAGAGCAAGCTGGGTCACGTACTTCATAATCCCCATCTATATTATCAGGTGTAAGATGTTGACTTGCAATTTGCATAGCACAGAAGAGTTGTGTAGTAGTGAGTGGTGTAGTAGTGGACTGCTACTATTTGTTACCCATGTTCCAAATTGTTAGCAACAAAACAGATCTTAGCATTGAACTTCCTGCTTGTCTGGGAGGAATTTGTAAAACCTTGTGTTTATTTACATGTTTGCCCATGCAGTCCTTCATAGGTTTAGCAGCTCTGTTCCACCAGGACAAGTTTTTGAAGAATCATGAAAGACAAAATTAAACTTGGCCTATGACTCAAGTTTATGTCTTACCTCAAGGTTGTAAGAAGTCAGTATAATCAGAACTATTTTAAAATACAGCTAAACCAATACATCACCTCTGCTAGCAGTTAGAAAAATATTGAAATCCCTCCTTAACTTAGCTTTTTAATTAATCAGGATAGCAATGGTTAGCCTTTTTAAAGGCATAAGAGCTGATTACAGCCTACAGCATCTTAGCATCAAATTTAATTCTTCCCACTGACTCAGTCCTTATGCATGCAAAGAAGTTACTTGCGCAATAACTGCCAGTCTTTTCAGTTGCCTATGTTATCCTGTTATTAACTGGACTAAGTGCAGTCTGCTAGTAAGTTAATTATATCCACTGATTACACTGAATAATATTTCAAATTATAGTAGTTTTTTCTGAAAAAAAAAAAAACTTAGGGATATTCCTAGCCTCTAGCTGTTCTCCCCCCCCCCCCCACCCACCCCCATTCTTCAGAGTTTGCATAAACCCAAGCACAAAAGGTGGGTGACAAATCTCCATCAGAAACTTTATCATTTCTACTTGAGCTCTTACTGATTTTCATATCAGGTCAATGCACCTGACTACAGGCAACTAGAGAGGCTGAAGGAATGGCCTCTTCCTTAGAAGAAAACATCCACATCGACCAGGAAAGCTTTATATTCAAAACATCAGCTTTTACTAGCTACTCTGAAGCATTATGAAAGCATCATTGTTACATATAGATGAGGGCAGGAGGAAAGAAAAATCTTAAACCCATCCCAATCCTTACACACAATGCCTCCCTAACTCAGTGAGCTCTCGATGCAAATCCCACTAACAAGGAAGAGCCCCATTCTCTGGCACAGGATAAGACACAAAGGAACAATTTTCCGGGTCCATCAACGCCTCCTCCCCACCCCATTTAGTCCCCGCAACTGGAAAGAAAAGGCCCCTCCTCACAGAGCCGCTCCCCCTCCTACTCCAACAAGGGAGGAGCCCCGCTGCCACCTCCTCCTAGAGCCCCTCCTCTCGCTTTAGTCCCAGACACCGGGATCTACTACCTCCCCCTCCTCAGGGGGACTAGGGTGGAGCCGGCTGCCTTTTCCTCCCTCCCCCAGCCTCAGGGCACTTGCGAGAGCAGCTGCCGCCCGCCGGCCCCGGCGAGCAGCCTCCTTCGCAGCGCCGGGCCTACGTTCTCCGCCCCCACCAAGCAGCTGCCCACCACGCAGACCCCGCCAAGCGCCCGCTACCTCCGCCAAGCCACAGACCCTTCCCCCCCTTTCGCCCCCGCCCAAGTCCCGAGCCGCCAGGGGAGCAGCAGGCCACAACCCAGCCCAGGGAAGGAGAGAGCCCCACATCGCCAAGCCGGCCACTCACCACGCTCAGCAGCCCCGCGACACGAGCTCCAAGCCTCGCTACCTCCACTGCTGCCTTCGACTCCGCTTTAATGGGGCCAAACAGCCTCCCTGCTTTCACTTCCGCCTATCCCGCGCCAGCTTCCGGTCACGGGACCATTCGGTGCTGTAACGTCAGCACGCACAGGGTAGGCGGGGGGGAGTGCAGTTGCCGCGTCACACGTCCAAGCACGCCCGCCTTGGCGTCATCTAGGTGGCCATCTTGGATGCCAGGCTGCGTGCTGTGGCGCCTCCGAGCATTCTGAGAAAGATTCTACCGGGCCACTCTGGTTTGTTTACTTTGCAGCCACAGAGCCTCATGGCTCCCACTGGCTGCGGTTCGCCGTCTGCAGCCCAGGGTAGCCACGGGACACAGTGTGACCTGTGCCTATGTATTAATGAAGTTCTTTACAAACATATTAAAAAAGTAAAATCCTATCGAGCAATGTTAACAGAAATTGAATTTTCAGATCAGGAAAAGAAGGGGAATGGTTTATGATTAGGACTAGAAGTAAACAAACCTGGATTCTTTCCCCATCTCTGATACAGATTTTCTGTGGACTTTGGGCAAGGTACTTGCCTGCTCAGTACCGTAACTCATTTTCTCTGTATGTCACTTGGGGATAATGCCAGTTTCAGTGTGGTTTCATAACGTTTAATTCCTTAAGGTCTGTAAAGGATTTGGAGAGTTATAGATAGAAGTTACTATTAAAAGTGCTATAATCTATTAGAATCTGATATATATATATATTATATTCCTATCTGGAATATTCTTCATTGCAGATAATATATTACACAATATTAAAGTTATACTACATTAGAGAGAACCAAACAACAAAGGTGTATGTGAGAATGGGATGTCGCAGGCTGATCTAGCTCACTGCAGGTAATACAAATCTTAATGTTGATTGCAACAGGAGCTGGATCAGCTTTTTAGAGCAGAGGATAGGGAATCCTCTTGAGATTGGGCAAATCTTTACTTTCTCTGTGCCTCCATTTCCCCATCTGTTGGATGGTGTTAATTATACTGATCAATCTCACAGGGGTTGTGTTGTTTATTAATGGCTATAAAGTACTTTGAGATTATGAGATGGAAATTTCTACATAAGGTGTTGATTATGATGCTTCATTGAACAAAAGAAGAAAGACATAAGAAAAACCTCAAAGACAGAACTCATGAAAGTGCATCACTGCTTTGACTGTGATGCTCATGCCATCCTCACTGTGCAGCCTAATTACCAGAAGTGTATTGGCTACAGCATCAAACTGGGGCACAACATTCAACTTCTCCACCTGTGTGTTTCCTGGAAAAAAGACCATAAAATGCTAGGTGGACAAAGAACAGACACTACCAACAGCCATAAAGTGCTGCTCTGTCCACTCCTAAATGTTCCTTTTTTTCCTGTACAATATTCAAAGGAGGCAGTTTCTGTGTTTGAAAATTCTGCCTTCTTCTGATCACAGAGATTCTGGCAAAAGTGCAACACATTTATTTTAAATGGGATCTTTTTCTTATGCATCACATTAGTGAAAACCTAACACAAGCCTGGGATTTCTTCCTTTGCACAACCAGCATCTGTGCCATGCAATTCTTTTTTATTGTGACTTGCTAATTCCTGCAGGCAACGCTTTCTGTTATCAGACTAATACGGACCGATCATGGTCCTATTGAAGTGAATGAGAATTTTGTCATTGAGCAGGATATACAGCTTATATGTAAGGGCCACAGCTTGTTGAAAATACCATTGTTAAACCCTAAGACAGAAAAATAAAAAATATGTAACTATCATGTCAGATGCAGATATGGACTGAAGCCTCATGATTCTTCTATCTGCATCATAGTGACATACCTGTCAACAAAAATGAAAACAAGGATAGGCTAAAAGAAAAAAATGTAATGCAGTGAAAATCCTGATAAGATGTGAGGCCAGCAAAATAGTTTTCATAACCTGTTAAGAAGTCAGTGTTTCCTGACAGACGAGTCTGGTTAAGAATACACAAAATCTAATCTGAACAACTGGATCATTATGAAACCAAATATCAGTTATTTACAGGGAAATATATTACTGTGGAAATCAATGGTCTCGTATGTGTCAGTGGATTTGTGACCCTTTTCACAATTTACTGACTTCTGGCTGTCAGTTTCACCAAGTTAATATACATCAACACACTTCATGCGTTCATCCCTTCACAATTAGAAAAAATAATTTCCCTCACATTTGTCTTTTTTTCCTCGTGTGACAAACAATCAAACCTGCTTACTCCAACTAAATACAATGGTATGTGAGTCCCCTTATATTGTTCCTTCTCTGACTTGTTTCAACATGGCCCTGCTTTTTTCCTGCTACAGGTTGAACTGCTCTAGTTTGGTATTCCCAGTCCAGCAACATCTGAGGTCCGTCATTATTTTAGTTAGCTGGATGTCCACCTATGGGTGTGGCCAAGTTTCCCATGGTCCCATAAAGTTTGTTTATAGCCACCAGTCCTGGCTCTCAGTGTTCTGTGCTGTTATTTACCTCTAATTTACCCTTAAATGTCTTCCAAGTGCTCGGTAAGCAGTGGAAGTGTTGGTAATGCTGTTAGACAATATTGACCTCCCATTGTCTGGCAAATTCTCTGGATCGGCACCGAACAGGTCCCAAGCGTGCCGGACTAGACAGTTCATTCCCTCAATTGTATCAATGCAAATAAGAGTAAATGTATCAATACAATTTTTGTAAACCAGAAAGTGTAGACAATGTGTTGTTTCTTGGATGAATGCATGTGACGGAATGCACCCTGGTATTTACACCCTGCACACTAATCTTTGTACAAAATATGCCTTGAAGGTATCATTTGAAAAGTGATAATTTGCTGGTTAGTAGCATCATGGCAAAATGTATGTAACAGTAATATATGTAAAGTTATGAGCATAAGATGAAATCACAATTGAAGTTATTTATCATACAAGTCTGTGAAGTAAATAAACCTATTTCTCAAAGATGAATGACAAGTTGATGCCTCTAGCCTGGTGTCATCAAAAGTTTATTGGCTGTTACCTATTCAGTGGCCATTCTTTGGCATGGAAAGGTGGGTAAGGCAATAGATAAACAAATCTGAAGCTTAGCAAACAGAGGTGAACAACAACAGCATAACATCTCTTTCCCCACCAGCCTCTATACCGCCTTACTCTCAGCTGAAAATAACTTTATCTAGAGGTCATTCTCAGGAAAATGCATTTCAAGAAGTGACAGAACTATAAAAGTGATGGGCAAATCAACCTGTGTTCTCTCTTTTCAAATACTCAATTATTATTCTGTGATTAAATTGTCTATTAACGTTAAAACAGATCTCTAAGACATTCAGGCAGTGCTAGACAGCATGAAGCTACCGGTTAGAGGATTTCCACAGTCAAGATCTGGCCCTAAACAGGGCATGATGGTTAAGAGTCCAATTCTGGACTTAGTTCTATAACACAGTCTGAATGTCAAAGTTCAGAGGATTACAAAGATGCTGATCTACAGTTATCCCATGTCTGGACACATGCTACATAATGTATCAAATTGATTCTGACTAATTCTGATCATTTTCATTTTTTTCTCCAGAGTACAATAATCCACCCCCCATTGCTCCAGTACATCACCGAACAGCTCCTTGAGAACGTCCTTGGATGTTTGGCCTGACTACACAGAAGGAAGAGATAGACTTGTGGATTGTGAATATTGAAATATTAACCACTGGCTATATAAAATATTTAACATTTCTCAATGACACCTCACTTGCTTTCTTCAAATTCCTCCTTCAGGCTCACTTCTCTTGACAAGCTTCCCAAAGCTTATCTCAATTCCACCACCTCTACTCTTTGGACTGACTTCCTCAAACTAACATTATAACATTTTAACTTACTAAAACAAAAAAAGGAACCAAAAAGATGTGAACACAAGGTCTCTTACTGTTGCAGTTCTGGAGTAGTCTAGTTTTGTCCAGACACAGCCCTTTATTTGTCATCCTTTGATTCATTTTGGCTAATTGAGGCTGTGACCTCATGAGCACTCATCTTAAATATCTTCCATTGTTGCATTACCACTTTTGTAATACCATGGGTGGAAGTTCCTGTACACTGATCACCTGCATTGTCTAAGCCAGCTTGCAGTATGAATACTGAACTACTGGTCAGCACCAGTGTTCCCTGGAAGCTGCCTGCTTGCCTGGCCACTCAGGACAGATTGACACACAGCTGATTAGCAGAGCACCCACAACTGGGTTTTTTGTTTCTACTGGTGGTGCATATTCGTACATGCTTCAGTGCATAGCAAATATTTATTCTGCACATGGATATAAAAAAAATCCACACATGTATGGAAAAGATTGAGGAAACACTGGTCAGCATTAGTGCTTCCATGTGGCTACCATCAATGGATCCATACTGGTGCTACAACAACAGTGGTAGATTTAAGTGAGATGCCTGTGTACACAGGATTTAGGGTCTGGACAAGTGTGGTTTTGAGTACTTACTGCAAGGTGTCCAATGCCTTCAATTCCAACTGACTTCTGTATCAGTGAGAATTCTGAGTACTTTATAGGGGCTGCTTACAACCTGTACATGTCAGCATTTGTCTTCTCGATTTGTCTGTAAAAGTCAGGACCATCTATCCTGCTGTAGGGATACTAAGAATAACAGTATAACATCCTTTCTGAAACCTCAAGTACCAAGCATTCTGGTCTGATGCATGTTACATTTCTCATTGCAGTCTTTATTGCTTGTGTCATATGTTATGTTACACTTATCCTTTATTTATGGAAGGTCTCTGGACTTGTCCACAGGTAATCTGACCACTTGTCATAAGTATATACCATTCTTACAATTACTCACTTTTTTTAATACTAACCCTAAATGTTTCCCTACCAGAATGAATTACTGTCTGGGTGACAGTGACTCTGGATTGTATCTATTCCAAAGGATTAAAAAGCTGGTGCATCAGAAATTCTCAGTAAGGATGTTAAGAAGTGGGTAATTGGCTATTTGTGTAGGTAATTGGCTAATCGATGAGGGGAGGCGCTCTGTTGCGGCTTGCACCAGATCCAGGAGCTATCTCTACCGCATCTCTGCAATTTAAATGCAGTAGGAGCCAGGCACACAGGCAGCCTGGCTACATTTAAACTGCAGAGCCACAGCAGGGCTAGGACTTGGACCAGGCGCAAGCTGGGACCGGGACCACTGTGGCTCTGCATTTTAAATGTAGTAAGAGCTGTACATTTAAAATGCAGAGCCACAGTGGGGGTAGGTCCCAGATCCAGCACGAGCCAGGACTGAGCAGTCCCAGCTTGTGCCAGGTCCTGGACCACTGCGCCTCTGAATTTTAAATGTAGTAAGAGCTGCCTGGCTCTACTACATTCAAAATGCAGAGGTGCAGCAGTGGTAGGTCCCAGACCTGGTGTGAGTTGGGACTGAGCGGCTTTTAAGCCGGCTCCTTCCAACACAGGCTCCTGTCCCCGCCATCCTCCCTGCTTGCTGCATCTGATACAGAGGCAGTAAGGCGGGGGGGGGGGGGGGGGGGAACAAATATTTGACTCGACTACCTGATAAGCCTAGACTTATTGGGTAGTCGACTAATCAACTACTCACTTAGGGTACGTCTACACTGCACACTTATTTTGGAATAAGCTATTCCGGAAGAAATACTCCGAAATAGCTTATTTTGAAATAGCGCATCTACGCTACAGGAAAGCCTCAAAATTAGTCCAAGGCAGGCTCCCCTAATGTGGATGCACTACCTTGATTTAGTCCCAGGAAGCACTAGGGAGTGATTACACTGAATGGTCCTGGGGAGGAGCTATTTTGAAATGGCAGCAGTGGAGTGTCCTCACTACAGCTATTTTGAAATAATAATTTCGGAAGAGGTGTTATTCCTCATGGAATGAGGTTTACAGAAGTCAGAATAAGCCTCTGTTATTTCAAATTTATTTCAAAATAACGGAATTGTGTAAATGCTCGTATTGTTATTTCGGAATGACGCTGCTATATAGACACACCCTTATATCCCTTATTCCCAGATGGGAGGGGGAGTGCCCCCATCTGGTCCCTTTCACCTGCCTGGTGATTCTGTCTTTTTTCTGTATGGTTTTATGAGATTAATAATGTATAGTGATGAGCACTTGACACCAAATACTGGCAGCAGTTCTAATCACCTATTACATGTCAGATCTTTGATTCATATTTATGTTACTGCAGAAGGGAGTGTGACAGGATGAGTAAGGCTATATCTACACTGCACATTTATTTCGGAATAAGGTATTCCGGAATAGTTATTCTGAAATAACTTATTGCAAAATAGCACATCTATACTGCAGGGAAGCTTCAAAATTAGTCCAAGGCAGGCTTCCCTAATGTATACATGCTATTTCGATTTAGAGCCCCAGGAGGTACTGGGGAGGAATAATGTAGAATGGTCCTGGTGAGGGGCTATTTTGAAGTAGCAATAACTGTTTCGGAATAGGTGTTATTCTTCATAGAATAAGGTTTACAGATGTCGAAATAAGCCTCCCATTATTTTGAAATAACGCTATTGGTGTGTAGATGCTCGCATTGTTATTTTGGAACAATGGCCATTATTCCAAAATAACTTTGCTGTGTAGACACACCCGAAGAGATTACTAGCTGAAAGAAGGGGGAAAGAATATACTTTTCTAATGGGAGCTGCTGGCCACTTATTCAGGAGCCTAAATATGGACTTGGAAACCTTAATTTATGCTCCTCCTTTTGAAGATCTTGCCTGTCAACTCTAAATTTATCTGAGAAACAAAATACCCAAATATTTATATTTATCTGACATCCATCTCAGTGGAAGTCTCTCCAAAGGTATTTGAGACACATTTACACAGAAGCATCACCACTAACTGGAATAACTGATTTTAAGGAGTCCATGTTGTATCTAAAAGAAAGCATTTACTATATAAAAGTCTGCTATCGACATATGGTGGAAATGATGAGGTTTAGATTTCCCAGTGCAATACATTCTGTGATGATTTCCTGTCTTGTGCTCTCTTGTGTGCTAGAGGATTTAGTAATACACCAAATTAGGCTGAAAGAATTACACCCTTCCCTTACACCTCATACTGAATATTAGATAATTAATCTTTACAGCTGCCTAGGAGCTATTTTACAAATGGGGAAACAGAGAGACTGAGAGGTGAAGTAACTTGCCTGAGGTCATGCAGTGAGTCAGAGGCAGTCTGAATTAGGCCACATCTATCTAAATGTAGACACTTTGAAAAACTCTATGGCTAAAATTCTAAATCTACACTGCAGGCTTCTTGGCAAGAACTGTTTTGTGCAAGAGAGCATCCACACTGCCATATGCTTTTGCACAAGAGCATCCATGGCAGCGTGGACGCTCTCTTGCGCAAGAAAGCGCTGATGGCCATTTTAGCCATAGGGGTTTCTTGCGCAAGAAATCCCTGTTGCCCGTCCATACTGCCTTCATGTGCAAGAGCTCTTGTGCAAGAGGGTTTATTCCTCATGGGGAGAGGAATAATTCTTGCGCAAGAAGCCCTCTGTTCTGATGCTTTACTGTAAATTTACTTGCACAAGAACACGCGTGCAGTGTAGAGCTCCGCAAGTTTTTGCACAAGAACAGTTGTTCTTGCGCAAGAAGTCTGCAGTATAGACGTAGCCTGCATGAATACAGGAAGTCATCCAGATAAGTAAACAAGAAGATATTTGATATAGTATATTTGTAGAGATTACAACAAAATGTGTATGCAATAAACATGTAAGTAGGTGATGCTTTTATAAACATAATACAAGGGCAGTTTTTCAGTATGGTATTTACTATTGCAGTAGGCAACCTATGAGAGAGATTTTGCCTATTATTGTCATATAGCACGGTTAGTAGGAGTCGACACAGTTTTCAAATTCTAGATAACACAGAGATAATATGCCAAATCCTTGCAAGAACTCACAGTCCAACAGCTCAAGGGGGTACAAAACACACAGTGCATACCAGAAAACAGAAATGTATGTGGCCATTGTAACTAGGGATGTGAAGGTTTAATTAGTTAGCAGGGGGCTGCTTTAGGCCCAGGTGCTATGCAGGCAGGGGCTGCTCCAACTCGGCCAGTGCACCCCTGCCTGCAGTGTGGGGGACTGCAAGCAGGGACTACTCTGGCCAGGCTGGAACTGCAAGGCTGCCTGCAAGAGGAGGGTATTCCAGCCCAGTGCTGGGCAGGAAGGTCCCTCCAGCCAGGCCAGAGTGCCCCCCCCCCCCACTCTCCCCCTTTAATTGGTAAACATATTGTATAACCAATTAGCCAATTAAATGGGATTTTACATCCCTAACTGTAACTGCTGGAATGCGTTGTGTGATGGGTAGATTGTGTCATGTTGCTACTGCACCCAAAATGTTTTGAGTGACAGGTGGAATAGTCGCATCACCACTCAACTGGAATGTTTTCTGAATCAGGTGGGCTGTGTCATGTTGTTATTGTCCCCAAAATGTTTTGAGTGACAGGCAAATAAGTTGTGTGATCATTGTAATTGGAAAGTTTCATGGGACGAGTGCATTGTTTCACGTTGCTATTGTATCCAGAATATTTTATGTGGTGGGTACATTGTGCCATGTGACCACTGTAAACTGAATCTTTCATAGGGCAGGTGGACTTTGTCATGTTGCTATTCCTTAATAACAGAAGTGGTTTTGTGGAGTCGTGTGAGATCAGTCCTAGATCTTAAAGGCATCCTTTCAGAGACAATTAGCTGAAAAAAGTACCGTGGAGATTCCCAGCAGTGGACTGTATGGGCATATGAGACCAACTGTAAAGAAGGACTAACTAACATTTTTCAAGATCTGTTGGCCCCACTTTTTAAATCTATACACTTAGAAACAAATTTTGTCCTTCGTACATTCATGCAATTCCTGTTGAAGTCAATGGGAATTGCTAGCATATCTGAAGATACAATTTATCTTCCCATACCTTTCCAATAGGTTCAGCAAAAAAAAAAAAAAAAAAAAGAGGCTGCAATTACATACCATTTGGCGATATATACCTGCTTTTGCTCAAGAGATGTGCTTTTGCACAAGAGCGTCCATGGCAAGAGTGTCCGCCACTGCTATACTCCAATGTTTCTCAACCTTTCCAGGCTGGTGTCTACTGATACAAAGTCCAAAACGTTCACACAACCCCTTTTCATTTACTATAAAAGTAAAAGCAAATAATGTGTCAAGGATAATAATGATAGAAAAGCTTGTGTCATTTATGTGTGCATTTTGAAAGGTTGAAAGAGATTACTTAGTTTTGAAGGCAAGAGTGTGCGGGGAGGGGACTCTGAAGGATGGGGGGTTGAGATTTTCTATGGTTTAGTTTGTAATACATTTTTCAGTGCCTTATTCCTCCTTGATTGCCTTTTTTATCCCCCTGTCTTGAGGTCATGACTCACTGCTTCAGAAACCCTGATCTACCAACTTGCAGTGATGCTCTTTGTAAAGTTACTGACTTTTAAAAATATCTGCTAAAGGTGATCTGTAAATCCTCGCTTCCATGTCAAAACTGTAGTTTATGATTCCCAAATTGCTGACAATATTAATGTGTACATTGAAAATTATACTTCTTTATTCTCCCTGTTTGTTTGGATGGAGAGATGTCCCTTGGGATGGGATGGGATGGGATGGGATGGGATGGGATGGGATTCCCTTCCCTTCCCTTTCATCAATCCAAGAACATTTAGACTCTGGAAAGGGCCTCATCCAGCCCACATTAGCCCAAAGGACAGACATAGGGGCTCAGAATGCAGAATATAGGGAACACATCACATGACACCATCTGTTCTGGAGTAGGGATGTAAACGAATAGTCGACTATACAATTAACCGATAAACCTAGGCTTATCAAGTAATTTTGTTGACTACTTGCATTCTCCCTCTTTGCTGCCTCTGTATCAGAAACAGCAAGGGTGGGAAGCAAGAGCCAGTGGCAGGAGCGGGACAGGAGAGGCTACCACAAAGCAGCATCTGCCCATGGCAAGCCCAGGCTCACCACGGACAGAGGCTGCTTTGCAGCAGCCTCCCCACCTACCGCAGCAGCTTCTGTCTGTGGGGAGCTCAGACCTTTCGTGGATGGGGACTGTTACCACCCCATGCTGCTACCTCTGTATCAGAGGCAGCAACGTAGGGTGGCAGGCAGCTGGTTTGTGCGGGAAGCTGGTTTTTAAACTTGCTCCCATTACATACCAGCTCCCAGGAGTGGGGCTGAAGCACACAGGCTGCCAGCCCCGCCCCGGGGACTATGGAATAGTCGAGTAACCATAAGAATTCATGCGAATTGAATTGACTATTCAGTTACCCATAGGGTTACCAGATACGTTCACAAAAAATCCCGAACAGGCAGGGAAAAATTGGTTAAGCAAAAAAAAAAGAGGTTGCTGCTACTTTAAATTACTGCACTCCTTGCTCTCCCCACCCTCACAGATGCCACCAGCCACCTTTTTGAGAAAAGAAAGGCCGCTGTGCCTTTAAATTACCTCACTCCCTTCATCCTCACAGATGCCACCAGCTGAGGAAAACAGAAAATACCGAACATTTTATATGTCCGGTATTCTCTCTTTTTTTACCAGACGGAAGGCCAAAATACTGAACTGTCTGGGTGAAAACCGGACACCTCGCAGTCCAGCCCAATATCTAACATCCTTATTCTGGAGTCCTGCCTTCTGTCACACTGCTGCAAACAGCAGGATTATTTTAACAGTCCTTCCGCTATCTTGGATCAGTCCATTGACCAATACCAAATGCTTCTGAAAAGAAGAACACAAACTTCACAAAATACATCTGTCATCAATGTGGCAGTGGTATAAGGGCGTTGCCCATAAACAAACTAGGAAAAAACAACTTAGTTGCAGCTACTATAAGGTGAGTACTAATTGGTTAGAAAGTCATTCTCAGAGAATAGTTTTCAGTAGTTCACAGTCAAGCTGGAAGGGCATATCAAGTGGCATCCCACAGCGATCTGTTCTGGGCCCAGCTTTCTGTTCAATATATTCATCAGTGATTTAGAAACGGCATAGAGAGTACACTTACAAAGTTGGGAGGAGTTGCAAGTGTTTTGGAGGATAAATAATATGGATAAAGAGAAATGTTCTGAAGTAAACAGAATGAAATCCAATAAGGACAACTGCAAAGTACTCCACTTCGGAAGGAACAATTAGTTGCACACAAATAAAATGGGAAATGACTGTCTAGGAAGGATTATTGGAGGAAGGATCTCGGAGCCACAGTTGATCACAGACTAAATATGAGTCAACAGTGTGATTCTGTTGCAAAAAAAGCAAACGTGTTTCTGAACGTACTAACAGGTGTGTTGTAAGCAAGACATGAGGTAATTCTTTGGCTGTACTCTGCACTGATTTTGTTTCAACTGGAGTATTGTGTCCAGTTGTTGGTGCCCATTTCTGGAAAGATTTAAACAAACCGGAGAATAGGGTTGCCCGGTGTCTGGTTTTGAACCGGACAGTCCAGTATTTGAGCTTTTTGTTCAGGAAACAGATTGAGAAAATATAAATCAGAAAATATAAATGTACCCTTAGGGGTGCACAAGAGAAGTCTGGGGGGTACATCAACACAAGTGAAATCTGGCAAAAAATGTCCAGGATTTTGCCCTGCAAAGGGGATTGGGGAAGGGGCGGCAGCACGCGCCTGTCAAATTGAATGTTCGGAACCGCACTCCCAGACGTTAACAGCTGCTCTGCACACATGCCCCGGTGCTGGTGGGCAAAGCACGTGGCTATGGCTGCGGTGGCTCCGGTGAGACCCAGGGCAGTTTCAAGCTGGGGGGCAGGTTTGGGTGGGGAGGAAAAAAAACCCAGTTCCACAGCCACCTCTCCTAGTTTGTTTCCTCTCCGGCAGCCTCCCTGGGGTGCTCCAGCAGAGAGGGCATCTGAACCTGGAGAAGTGCATTACCCCCACCCCTGCCAGCAGCTCAGTACAACACATCCCCATCGCCCCGTCCCCGTGGTGCTGCAGAGAGGAGCTAAAAGGCGATGAAGTGGCACAATTAGCTTTGCTCCAAAGGACACCCCCCCCCATCAGTGGCGTAGCGAGGAGTGGAGTGGTGGGGGCATGTGCCCCTGGGTGCCACACTGGGGGGGGCGCCTGGCTAGGGTGGGAGCGCACAGCCCCAGGCGACGAGCCTGTTGCTGGTGGGCCACTTGCTCTGTGCAGACAAGCCACCAAAGCAGGGTTGGGCGTGGGAGCGGGCACTTCAAAGGCAGGGTTACCATACGTCCAGTGCCTGGCTCTGGGGGAGGGGGGACATTGGGTTAGAGTGGGGAGGCTGAGGGGTCTGGCTTTGCGGGAGGGGGAGGGCACTGGGTTAGAGCGGGGGTGGGGGCTGGTGCTACTTCTTTTTTTTTTTTAAAGGGGTACTTTATAAAAAAAAGCTTGAGGAACACTGGTCTAGATGATGCTTGGTCCTGCCATGAGTGCAGGGGACTGGACTTGGAGACCTCTCAATGTTCCTTCTAGTACTCGGGTTCTATGTTCATATCTGAGCTACAAGGGTGTGATTCCCAGCTTGTGTAAATGTACCCACGATAGTTCTGCTCAAGCTGGTGTCTTTCAAAATCAGACGTGTAGCTGCAGTAGCTCAAGCAGCAGGAAAGACAAGCCACCCTGAATATGCACTTAGCATCCCTATTGACATGTGCTCAGGGTAGCTAGCCTCTCCCAGTGCTGGCATTGTGATGGCCACATACTGGCTATTAGCAAGTAGCACAAGTCTCTCTCTGACATGGCTGAGATTTGGGTGGCTACAGCCCTGCTCTGTATCGCTCTCTGCTTGCTTCCTCTTCTGTAAAATAGGACCTGTGATGTGACAGTTATTGTTTGCAGAATATTTTCAGGTGTGAAAGTGCCAGTAATCACCACAGCCTCCTTACTGCATCCACACTACTCACACCAGCCACAAATTTGATCCTCACACACCTGACCTTTCTCTTCCTCACTCAGGCAGCCCCTAACACACACGCAGTAGCAATCTGACACACACACAGCCCAAGAGCCCATACCCCTATCCCCTCCAAATGTGAGCAAGCGGTATTGCAACCTAGTGCACAGAGTGCACAGAGTCACTGCACTACTCTGGTTTGGTCTGTCCAAAAAGTGTCCCCTCCATGCTTCCATCCTCATCCCCCAGCTCTGCAGCCTGTTGTAATCCCCTGACACAATCAGAACTCTATTCAGTCCTTTCTACCCAGCAAAAATAAACGTATTCTACAATTGGATTCCTCTGAGCTTTAAATTTAAGTGGGGCTCCTTGCACGCACAATGCCAGGCAGATCAAATTGCAGGACCGAGGCCAGTGTTTTAACTGTAATGTATATATAAGGCTGCTTCCAACAGCAGCATCCCAGGCCATGTCAGTCTAGCACTCTCTCCAAGGCATAAACGGCAGTTTCCTGTGGTTTAGCCTAAACGGTGAGTTAGAAGGATACTGTAAACATAAAACCCACACTTCTTGCTGGAGTTTTTAAATCTACCATTGTTATAATCCCTGTAAAATATTGTTTATGCCTAGTACCGTGACTGAAAAAAGAGAAAGAAAAATATTTTTTTCCCCAGTTTAGATTTTTCACCTAGCAACAGGGAAAATTTTTAAACATTCCAAGAAAATGTGCTTTCAAAACTACAAAAATTGCCAGGGAGACTTAGGGAGCGGATACCTGAATCAACTTCACTTTGTTTTGTTGTGACACTGGCTAGATCTCAAGTTGATTATATTCTTTTAGCAATAGCCTCTGTAATGTCAGCATTCAGAAGAAAGCACTGTGTATGGAATCCTGAACAATCACACTCCAAACTTGCCATTCCTGTGCATTTCTCATGAAAATCAGTGACTAAGCCAAACCAAAAAGCTTTGTGATGTTTTCATGGGCTAAAGCTGAACAACAGGATTTGCTGACAGGTTAAGAACTGTGAAATCAGTGAAACTCAGAAAGTGGTGTTTTCAGCAGCTTTTCAAGGTCCTTGTCTTCCTGTTGATTTTCAGTGACTTATCAAACAAACTTTGCCATTGGTTGATCAAGTCTTACCTACATTCTCATTGGTGGATATTTCAAAACCTCAGAAAGCCTTAATATAGACTAGAAGAACAGAGGTGTTTATTGCTAACTGCTACTGACAGCTCCCAAAGGTTGCTTAGATTATTGCAATAGAACACTGTACATACTATGTAAACTATTATAAAGTGTAAAGCTGACTACATTATTACCTCAAAGCAAAATACCTCCTGGAAATACCAACATCACAGAGTAAAGAATATTTTAAAATGCACAAGTAGTAAACCAATGGCAACATTCCCAATGACTTATAAGGGATATAATTGGGCCTTATTTTAAAATGTTTATCATCACTGATCCAGTATACCATGCTACTATTTAGTGTGTCCTCCTTACCTAAACTCTTCAAAGAATAAAATAGTATGCAATAAGCCATAGGTATTTCTGGTGTAACTTCCCTGCACTCAGTAGGTTTACACCAGGGAGAAATCTGGCCCTGTATGTCTCTATTTGCAGACTTTCACACAGTCCTCCACTTTGAGAGTCATTTCTTCTAAGAGAGACACAGTTGCTCTGGAGGTGCAGTAAGATTTTTAGAGCCCTTCGCAGCTAAAACATTTGTATCCTCAAAAATGTGCTGTGGATATCTGCATCCACATCCACAGATATAAAGTGGATATCCACAGATTTGCAGAGTTATGAAGATTTTGGTGCTTTCATATTCTGGATGCAGTAGTGCTTAATCCAATTTCATCACCAGCAAAATTATTTGTCTCAAATGGAAAAAGATTAGACCCATGATGGTGCTAACTCCATCCATTCATTTTTTCCTCCATGTGTGATAGCATCGGTGTCCCAGAACCCAGGATTATTAATCACATGCTGCAATCTAAGAATTTGTTATCACTTAGATGGGAGATTTTCAAGGATAGCCAAGGGGCATTGTGAAGTATGGATAACATAGTATATGGTGTTCTTCCCTCCCTGTAAGGAGCTGATGCCCCAGCTTGGTATGAGGGGCTGCTGTGTAGCTAGATTGGCCGCCTATTATGATATGATATGAAAGAGAAGCCTGGTGATTTATTCTTTAAACCTTGTTCACACACAGAGGTGCTGGAAAGATTAATGAGCTAATGCTTGTACTGACTTTTGAAGATAAAAAATGCCAAGTCCTGTGACAGTCACTAAAGCTCTACTACCATATTGCACCAAAATATGGATGTTCACTATAGAGAAACTACATGAATACAGGAACTGCTATCTCAATCACACCCACAGCCCATCTAATCCAGTAACCTATCTCAATCAGAGTCTTTAGATTAGAGGAAGTTACAAAAAGCCCACTATAGGCAGAGGAGGGGTTCCTGACCCTCACAAGGGCTCATCCTAATCCCTAATCATCTGACTGAAGTCCTGGAACAGGAGGTTTTATCTGCCTGCTGCTACTTTGTTAGCATTAACTGTTGTAACTCTGGATATCTAAGGGTCTAATCCTGGCTGTCACGCTTTTCCCATGTGACCTTGGGTCACATCTCTACAAACTAGATTGGGGTGGGTAATAATTTTCATAGGGGGGGCCACTTAATGAATTTTGGTAGGTAGTCAGGGGTTGGCTCCACCCCCAAAAGGGGCAGGACCTGGGACAGAATGGGTAGGCCTGAGGCAGAAGGCTGCGGTAGGGGACTAGTCTGCCCCCAGAGTTGTCTGGGGCTAGATGCTTTGAATTAAATACACAGCAAAGGGCTCGCAACTCCCAGCCCCACCACTACTGCATTGCCTGGCAGTCGCCTGGGGTTGTGGTGGCTAATTAAATGGCTTGTGGCTCCGGCCCCTGCCGCACCCAGGAGCTGTGAACCATTTAAATAGGACCCTGCTGCCTGAGCCAGCACCTGGAAATTTGGTGACACGGGCAGCAGGATATAAATAGAAAGCAGCAAGATGCAGTCCACACGCCAGATCAAAGTGTTAGGTGGGCCAGATCTGGCCCCGGGCTGCATCTTGCCCAGCCTTGAACTAGATTTTGTAAAATAAGGGATCCTACCTACCGAAGAAGAACATTGTGAGAATTTGTTTATGCAGCTATAAAACATTACTGATCTAGGAGTGTTAAGAAGAAGCTGTATTCTTATGCACCCTAATAATATTCTGCTGCAGGTATTTACTATTGGCTGGTCAAAGTTCTCTCAGAAGTTTCATCTAAGATACATGATTGTTTTTCAGTTCCCATTTGTTATTTGATACTTCTGTAGAACTCTTGTGAGGCTGTTAAACTAGCACCATGTTCCACCCTAAGGTTGTGTTCATTGCAATGGCATGTGCACCTGGATCTTCTGTGGCGGTGTCAAGTACAGTTACTGCAAAGCAGTTTGAGTGTCTTGGCTAAAAGGTGTCAGAAAAGGCCAGAATATTATGTTGCCATCAGCATTGGGGTTTTTGGATAAGACGCTTTTTATGTTCTGTGTTATCTTTTACAAAATCCAGCTCTTATTTTTAATAAAACAAGAGCTTAATAACAATTAACTAACATCATTCCCAGACAGGTGGGAAAAACAGAGTAATCCAGGCACACACCTGAGGAGGTGAAAGGGACATAGTGCTCAATATTCAGCATTTAAAATGTAATGGTACCTTACCATTGGGCATTTGTCTAGCAAAGGAGAGTTCTGTTAGGAGTTCAAAGGGGATTAGGATGTGACACCCACAACAACAATGTAGTGTCTTGTTCCCTGATTCTGATTTGTGGACTCCGAAGTCATCTACTAAACTCTGGCACTCTTCACGTTGTATATAGGGTTTGTAATTCTAGCCACAGGCCACATGTAGCATACTACACACAGGCCTCTGAAAGGCTCCCTCATGACAGCCGGGTACAGCTGCTGTCCCTAGTCCATGAATAAAATTGGAATTTTTACTATGGTAACATGTAGATGTATTCTCAGGAATTAATTCTGCTTCCATTCAAGTCCCTTGGCAGGAGACTTGAGTCCTAGGACCATTCAGAAGTACAACCAAAAACCCCTTATTAATCTAACTTCAGTCAGAGAGAGGGCAGCCCTGCACCTGGCCTTTTTGTAATGCTTTGTAACCAGACATCTGATTTTCAAAGCAACTTTTAACAAACAACTAACTTCCCACTCAGCACAGCTGCTGATACACCTTTCTTTGCTCCTTGGTATTATTTCATTATTAAGATGATTATTTTAAGGTGATTCCCACAGTAAAAGAAAGAAAGGAAAAGGGAGATGCAGGACAGCATCTGGTCAGAGATACTGAGAGTAAGAAATCTGCAACTATGCAAATGTATTAGAGCAAGGAAGAGTTATCTAATGCACTGACAAGTGACCTGTAATATATTTCATTTTTAAAAATCAGCCTCTCCCTTCCTGTACAAGCACAACATGTACATTACTCACAGACACAGTGAGTAAACATGGAGGGCCCTCTTCTTCGATGCCCTGCACCTTACAATATTCCGTTGCAAAGCCAGAATGGTGGCATTTTAAGTCCACTCTGCACAGGTGCAAATGACTATGCAAAGTTCAGGACAATGGTGAATTGGGACTATAAGGCCAAACTGATGCTTGATGCAAGATTCCTGAAAACAACATAGTCACATTAAGAATGAATGAGGAACATATGGCAGGATTTAAATCTTTTTAACTTGTATCAGAGGGAGCATTCACACTAATATTAAATAATTAATTGGTAATTTAAATTAGAGATGAGCCAAAGACCTGGACCTAAACAATGGAGTCACATCTAAGTTGTACATTACAGCTCTGGTACATCACAATCTGACATTGGGGCAGTTATTAGTTGTATCTCCAAAATCAGTAGAGCAGAACTGGAGTTTGGCTCTGGATTCAATGATCAAAAACCCAATGGGGTTTTGTGTGGGCCCATCCATCCCTTATATACAGACAAATGTTCACTTACTTTGGTAGTAGTGAAGGTCATGTAGTGGAAGGATGAATTGTTCCTGGGAAGCCAGGTGGGATAGTGTCTGGAGTGTCTGTGCAAAGTCAGGAACTGATTTATATCAATTAAAATGGAGACAAAAACAGAGATTCAGGCAGAAAGATGAAATAAGAATCCTGAGCAGATTAACTTTCTGAGGAAAATATACTGCCAGCATACACTATCACCATAAATCAGCTACATCGCCCAAGAACATCAGCAAGTCTGACAGGCCTAAAATTAAACCCAGCAACTTTGTTTGGGATCCCATACATCACATTTCTGCATCACCTGATCTGCTTGCTCTGTTCTCTCTTTCCCAAACTACGGAGAATGTTCCCATTTGCAATATTACAGGCAGTCCCCGGGGTACGTACAAGATAGGGACTGTAGGTTTGTTCTTAAGTTGAATCTGTATGTAAATCGGAACTGGCGTCCAGATTCAGCCGCTGCTGAAACTGACCAGCCGCTGACTACAGGAAGCCCGAGGCAGAGTTGCTCTTATATACATACAGTTCCGACTTACATACAGATTCAACTTAAGAACGCCAGGCGTCCCCAAGTCAGCTGCTGCTGAAACTGATCAGCGGCTGATTCCAGGAAGCCCGGGGCAGAGCAAGTCTGCCTCGGGCTTCCTGTAGTCAGCCGCTGGTCAGTTTCAGCAGTGGCTGACTTGGGGACGCCTGGGGCAGAGCAGGCACAGAACACAACACTTTGTTTCTTGCACCAGCCCCAAACATCTTCTCTAATTTCTGGAAAACATAACCACCCATTTCCTTCTTCAGTCCCAAAATACAATGCTTACTGCTTCCCTGATGGCTGGTTTAGTGTCAAATGTCTATGGATGGTTTCTTGCTAAAACCTGGTAAAGGCCCTTCAATTATCTCAGCTCTCTCTCTCTTTTGGCATCTTCTAGTGTTTATCCAAGTGTTGCTAGCCTTCACAATATTATTACAAGACCTGCATTATTTGGTTTTTTTTCTTAAAGGCTCAGTTCCTGGAACCCTGTAATTACATGAGAATCTCCACTTTCTTTTTCTTCTTGTTCTTCCAAAGTTTCTAGCATCCATGATCACAGAGAAAAAAAATGCTTGAAAATGTGACCCAGCTGCCTCCAAAAAAGCTCAGAAATCAGAAGACAAATATAACCTCCCTCCCAATTATTAAAAATCTCATTATTTGTAAACTAATCTTATTATTTTGAGGCCCAACTAATTAATTTGAAGCTAAGAGTTAGCAATATTTGGTAGCAGTGTTGCCAGTTCTCATGATTTTGTCATGTTTCTTAAGAGATTTGGTGATTTTCTGAAAGCCCCAGCTCTTGGAGTCAAAGTTTGTCTTTCAACTTTAAAAAAAGTCTCTAGCCCTCATAGTTAACAAGTTTGAAAACATGACCCAAGTGCACCAGTGTTCCCTGTAAACCCAAATACCACCTGGGGCAGTATGTGTTTCTACTAGTGGTGCATATCCACATATGCATTGGTGCATATAACAATATTTATTCTGGATGGAAAAATAGAGGGAACATTGCAGTGCAACCTAAAGGCAGCTCAGAAACTAGGCAGTAAAGGAGAAAATACGCACATATAGGCTATGTCTACACTCGCGGCTTCTTGCGCAAGTATGCCCATTCTTGTGCAAGAATCCACAGAGCATCCACACTGCCCACTGGCTCTTGCGCAAGAAGATTTACAGTACGGCGTGGTAAGAGAGGGCTTCTTGCGCAAGAACTACGCTCTTTTCTAACAGGTGTAAGCCCTCTTGTGCAGGAGCTCTTGCGCAAGAGGGCAGTGTGGACACTTGGCAGGGATTTCTTGTGCAAGAAAGCCCTATGGCTAAAATGGCCATTGGAGCTTTCTTGAGCAAGAGAGCGTCCACACTGCCATGGATGCTCTTGCGCAAAAGCACAGCTCGCACATGGCAGTGTGGACGTTTTCTTGTGCAAGACTTCTTGCACAAGAACCCTTGCACACAATGTTCTTGCGCAAGAAGCTGCCAGCGTAGACATAGCCATATTGTTTTAATGAACTCTCCTGGGACTTGGGAGTCTTCCGGGGTTTCTGAGCACTCAGAGTTGGCCGCACTGACTAGTCTCATGGTCAGGCTCTGCCCACATTGATCCAGGAGAAGCTGGGAGCTGTGAAGAACTCACTATCCACCTGCTGCACATGGACAATCTCCGAGTTCTGCCGCCTGAGCTCTCACTGCTGGAACTCAGGAGTCTTGACCCTACAGAACGGGCAGTCACCACACAGCCCTTGGCAGGAGCATTTTTGATTAGGCACCCGCGTAGCCCCCCCTTCGTCTCAGAGTCTAACGGGGTCCTTGCTGTTACGCGCGCCGCCATCTTGTGCCCTGGTCCGCCAGTGGGCGCCGCCATCTTGTCCCTCCCTCGTCCTGGGCGCTGCCATCTTGTGCCCTCCCCGATGTCTGAGGGCCCCCGCCGCGGAGTCCATCCGGTTTCATCCGCTGCCTGAGCGGCCATGGAGGGCCTCGCCTGCCGCCTGCTTCTCTGCCTGGGCTGTGCCCTGGCGGCCCCGGAGCTGCTCAATGAGGAGGTGAAGCGGACGGTGGATCTCAGCACGCATCTGGCCAAGGTGACGGCCGAGCTGAGCCTGGCCAACCCGGCGGGGGGCTCGGGGGCCGCCAGCTCCTTCCTGCTGGCGCTGGACCCCGGCCTGGACAGCCGCCTGGCCTACCTGGGGGTGCAGGTGAGTGCGCTCCCCGGCCCGCGCGCCAGTGTCCAGGCCCCCCCCCCTGCCCTCGTGACCCTCGGCCTGGCCCGTTCGGGCGCGTGGCGCCCCCTCCCCCCGCCGGCGCTGCCCAGAGCCCCCGGCTCCCGTAGGCTGCGCCCCCGCCACGGACCCATTTCCCCGGTGCGGGCGGCGAGGCGCTGGGGAGCACAGCGCGCCCCTCGCTGCAGGGTGGAAACCTCCGCGGCGTGCGAGCGGCCCGGCCTGCCCAGCTGGAGCATCGCCTGGGCAGCTCCGTCTTGCAGGGCAGCGCCGGCCCCTTCCCCCGGCCGGCCGCTGTCCCTTCTCCTGCCTGTGGCACTGAGCGGATGGGGCCAGTGACAGCCGCTTCCCTCCTGGCGGGGACTGACACGTAAGCATAAGGGCCTCGGCCGCCGCTGCAATGCAACCACTAACCGCGCCGCGGGGGAAATGGAGAAATCCGAGAGGCGGCTCTGCACAAACCTGCCCTGGGTGTTTGTCCCCTACGGCAGGCGTGCTGCATGCTCGCCGCCGGCCACTTGCGTGAGATCCGTCCAGCTTCTCACACCGGCTCATTCCTCGGCAATTTCCCGATGCCTTTTCTAGTCGGGACCCTGCCTGCTCTTCTAGGGTGGATTTAAATGTTCGTGTTTGGCGTGGGCAGAGAGGTTTTGTTATGCGGTTGGGGAGTGATTTGACAGGTAACATTTATATCATTGCAGTTGTTTGGGTTCGTCTTTTTGTGTGGCTTGAAGTTTGGGAGGCGAGCCCTGAGCCTGAATGGGCAACTGTCAGCTGCCTACATCTTTCATCCACTTCCTATCTTCTACTTCGCTTACAGTACTTAGTGGGGAGTGATTATGAATAGCAGCTGGCTGTGCAAGGAGCTGGGGGACAGGACTCTAGGGCTTTGATTCCAGCTCTTCAACTGAGTTACTGTATCACTTCACTACTCTCTCTCATTTTCCCCTACTCTAAAAGATAACATTTCCCTACCTCCATGTGTCTGGCAAAGTAGGTTTTTGCCCACAAAAGCTTATGCTAAAATAAATCTGTTAGTCTTTACAGTGCCACAGGACTCCTTGTCCCTACCTCAGAGCGTGAGATGTAAGTCCTAAGCCTTTGAAATTACCCAATGTATACTACAAAAGGGCAAAATATTGGAATAATAGCTTAATGCTTTAAAAATGAAGGTGGGATTTAAAGTAATAGAGATCATCAGTAGAATGCCACTGAAACACAAAAGGTTGTGTTCTGCTTTGCTCTAAGTTTTGTTTTCAGGTTCTTGAGTTGTACATGCTTGGACAACAGCTTGGCACCGCTGCAGTGCAAAGTATAAATCATTATTCTATGCCAGCATATGATCTTTAATGAGAGCAAAAATTCAGAAGGGTTACTCCAGATATGCTGGTGAAACAGAACAGACTTTGGTCCAGCATGTTAATGTGGTACTGAAACAAAGGCTTTAGGCACATTCTGTGTGATGGTTTTGATAGCACTCAAGTGGCTTGGTGCTAGAATACAGAGACTTCTAGGTCCTCTGTTCAAATCCAGCTCAAGTTGATAGTGATTGAGGGTTGTTATCATCAGATGTCTGTAAGTTCTTAGGATGCTCTTGGTGCTCTACAAATAATTAAGCTACAGTACTAAAAGGCCATTATTATGATTGTGAAACAAGAAGACAGGGTAACTTTGCTTGCAAATTCTCAAAAGGTAATGAGACATTTAGAATGATACTAATCAATCTCTCATTTACATCATCTAAATGTGGTCCATCCAGAGCAGTAAGGACAGATTTTGGAGCAGGACCCAGAAGTCCATAGGGAAAGCTTACATCTTCTGTGCTGCATTTGTGCTGTGGATGCTTACAAGATTTGAGTCCCCAATCCTAGGGCTATCAACCCAGTGCTCTTTTCCTCAAGAGGTTTGAGAGAGTAGCTATAGTCTGTTTTCTGATGACAACAGAATGAGACTGTTGTACCAGTCTTTGTTTTTCACTTGTTAGCCACTCTTCTGGGCACTTCAGTGAAAGAAGGTCTGTAGAAAGACCTGCTGGAGGAGTAGGGTCAACCAGTGGAAGACAGTCAGTTCCATGTCTTTGCTAGTTTTAGAATCGGCTTAGGACACTGGCAGAAGCTTCCAAAAGTTCAACGGGAGCCTCCACTTTTCCGTTCCTGGATATGGATCACATTTTGTTGAGATGGCCAGTGTTAATGATTGCAAAGCTAATAGATATTGGGTTTTTAAATAAATAATGGCGTGTCATCTAATGAGTTGTGTCCTTTCCATTAATAAATGAATAGGAATTGTGTAGTATTTGACCTGATAACTGCATTTGTTTCATTAGGGAAGCCTAAATTGTGATCAATCTGAAATGTTTTGTTATGAAACAGGTGAAAGGTGAGGAAGAGGAGGACAACACCTTGGAGGTGCGGGAGTCTAAGGTGAAAGGTAAAAGGTGAGTTTTACCCTGCAGTGCCAAATACCAGGGAGCAGTTCTTTTGGGGGACCAATACTTGTAACTTGCCTATTCAAATTCGACCTCCTCAGTAGAAAAATAGCAGAAACAAAAGAGATGTAAATCTAAGGAGCAGGTCCAAGGCTTAAACAATTCATCATGCAACAAATCTCAAGGTTGGTCTGGTGTCCTCTGTTTTTGCAGATACCCATCTTATTATGTTCCACGCCAAAGCATGTAGCAGTTTGAGAACACAGTTAACACACACTGGCAGAACCCCAGATCTGATCCCTCACTGCAAACTCCATTTTGATCTGAGGAAGTGGGTCTGGCCCATGAAAGCTCATCATCTAATAAACCATCTTGTTAGTCTTTAAAGTGCTACATAGTCCTGCATTTTGCTTCAGCTACACCAGACTAACAAGGCTACATTTCTATTACTATTCTGCAAACTCCAGGAGCTCTTCTGTTGCAAAAAAACTCCACCACCTTTGGGAGGGCCCATGTATAGTTCTAGGTCTCTGTGCTGGCTGCTCAAATAAATCAGATAGCTTACAGCAGCCATGAACAGTGAGTTGCAAAAATGCCCCTCCTTCATCTCAGTGGGCTGTAGCAGCTCGTGGCCCACTGGGATTCCATCTGCGGCCCTATATGTCCTCTCCCCAATATGCCTCTTGCACACAGGGGCACTGGAGCCCCACACTTCCTACTCCTTCTACTCCCTCCCAGCCCTTTAAGTGCTACAAGTTGCCTGATTCACGCTCTGGCCCCACACTCCGCCCCACCCCGGAGCTTGAACAGTTGTAAACAGCTGACTGTTCCGATTGCAGGGCGGGGGGAGAAGGGGCCTCTACAGTTAAACAGTTAACTGATTAAATGGTATTTTACTTCCCTAAAAGGAATGCACCAGTACTGTCCTGAAAACATCACACACATGGCATTTTAAACCTGATGGCTTGATTCCCTTTGAGCATCCATTGAGGTCTGTGCCAAATAATATTCAATTATAGACTATCCCTTCAACATTTATATATAAATGTACCCACACAGTGGAACAGAAATCTCCTGAGGAATAAACACTAGGCCACTTGCAGAAAGCTATTTTGGGCCGGATCCTGCAAGGCTCTTTGTAGGGATGTGAACGGGTAACCTTACTGGGTGATGTTTACCCAGGTATTGGTTAACTGGTACCTGGGAGGGCTGCTTCAGCCCCACAGGGGCCACGAGCAGTAGCTGTCTCTCCTTCTCCCTCTCTTCCCCCCATGGGGCTGGTGGCGTCTGCTGCTGACCCCCTCCTGTGTGTGTGTGTGGGGGGGGGGGGCGGGATCCCACTTAGTTAACAGATTAAACCTAAAGTTTAACTGGTTAACTGGGATTTTACATCCCTAGCTTTTTGTATGGCACTCTCAGTTCTGTAGGAAGGAGCCCTTTTTGAGCAAATAGAAAAATTCCAGGTTCGCCTTTGCACCAGTGTGTGTTGCAGGGGCTTAAGAGTGTATGTCAGGCCAGCAGAGATCTTGGTGTTTATGGTATTCCTGCTGTTCTCCCTTTCAGTGGCAAATTCTTCACTGTGAAGTTGCCATCTCCTCTGACACCAGGTGCCAAGATCCGTTTATCCATTGAAACAGTTTTCACGCATGTTCTGCAGCCGTACCCCACGCACATCACACAGGCGGAGAAACAGTTTGTGGTCTTTGAAGGGAATCATTATTTCTACTCACCATACCCAACCAAGACCCAAACTACACGTGTGAAACTGGCCTCCAGGAATGTAGAGAGCTACACGAAGCTGGGCAATCCCACCCGGTCAGAGGACATGATTGAATATGGGCCCTTCAAGGACATCCCACCATACAGCCAGGTAAGCTCTTGTGGCTAGTGAAACCCTGGCTGAAAGGTTCTTGAAAATAAATTGTCCTGCAAAGTGTACCACATAAATGTCAATTATGGCTCGTGGAGTTCAGAAAGATACAGAGGCATTTCCCATGAGGTCACAGATTCACCCTGAATTATGATGGTGGCAAGTATCTGAAAACTGGTGTCCTACATGAATTTGAATTGGTATTTCTCAGTCCAGTTCCTTATGGGTAAGTGTCTGAGCATAATACCACCACGATTGGCCTTACTTGTCTCTGGACTTGGCCTTTCTGTTAAGGCTGCCAGGGCACAGATGTCAGGGGATGGTATGGGGAGAGCTTGAACTGCATCTGCCTTTGCTATACATGCTCTGAGTACACTGAGAGGACTTCAGTCTAAGGGCGTCAAATCAGCCATGCTAAATTGACTCAAAAAATACAAATGGAAATAGTTGTAGTAACATGCTGAGGGGCAAGCACCTGTTACTCTGAATCTATAATATTGAAGGAAGCTCATGGGATAATATGGAGAAGACTTTTTGTTAATAAACAACCCTAGTTGTTTTGTACATATTGTCCTTAATATGCAGTATCAGTACTCTCATGCAGTATCAGTATTCTCACTGCAAGATTCAGAGTTTGCTTTAACATTGCTTGTGTAAAGTCAAGCACCTGAACATCTATTTTTCCTATCAAATTTCACTCATCCATCACTAATTGTTCCAGTAGGAACTATGTCAGGAACACAGTTACTCTTATGATGGTGCATGTGTGGGCCCAAAGGAATGGTGCATTGTAATACATGGGTCAGATGACCTTGTTTATAATGGGGTGCTGATAGCAGGATATGGACTACTTCAGTGTTGTCTACACTATATGGCTTTTAGCAACGCAGTTGTGTTGCTAAAAATCTGGCAGTGTAAATATTGATGGTAGGCACTTTAGCCAGCAAAATACTTACACCCCCAATGAGCAGGATTCATGTTGTCGGCAAGAGAGCGCTCCTGTGGACAATGTACTGTTTACATTAGCACTTGCCGCAGCTAAATTTTTGTTGTTTGTGGAGTAGAAAGGTTAGCACTTCTGAATGACAACTTTTGTCATTCAGATGCTAGTGTAGACATAACCTTAGTCAGAGGGATTAATTGTTACTAGTCTCTAACTCTTTTGCTCTGAAACCCTGGTTCCCTTCAGTCCAAACAGAGCATTTGTTGGTTAGCTCAATTAATTCTGCTACCTGCAGTTGTACTAATTGAAAGGGAAATCTCTGTATCTAGGGCTTCCAATCTGCCTATGCTAACTTTCCTTGTTGTGAAACCTAGTGAATCCATTCACCTGCTTCCACCTGATCAGCTAAAACAGCTAGAAATTGTGCTAAAGTGCTTTAATTGATGTTTCGACAGTGTCCATGCTGAGTTTCAGCTTACGTGTCAGTTTTGAGCTGTATGCATTTACACTCTGATGTGTGACCAGCCGTTATAAATCAAAAAAAGGGGACCAAGGGATGGTCATTGCAATGGGCTTCATTACAATGGAATGATTCACTTTGGGATTTGAGGGAGGGGAAATCCTTTATTTCCCCTGTCTCCCTCAGGGTTTTAATTGCTTCCTTTGCTGGAATTTGTATTTTATTTTCTTTCATTTTCAGGATACCCTTAAGGTACACTATGAAAACAACAGCCCATTCCTGACCATCACCAGTATGATACGGGTCATTGAAGTGTCTCACTGGGGAAATATTGCTGTAGAAGAGACTGTTGACTTAAAGCACACAGGAGCTGTGCTCAAAGGGCCTTTCTCCAGATATGACTATCAAAGGCAGCCAGACAGTGGAATATCATCTGTCAAATCTTTTAAGGTTTGCATTTTGTGTCGTCTTTCTTACCACTTTCCTATAGAAAATCCTATTGCCCTTTCTTTTGTCTCCTATTTGGCAACAGCACACAAGGGATGAGGTGGAAATATTAAATGCTTTTGAAGATTTACAGTATGTCACTTCTTTTCTCTCCCATGTAGACCATTCTTCCTGCTGCAGCTCAAGATGTATATTACCGAGATGAAATTGGAAACATCTCTACCAGCCACCTTCTCATCTTGGATGACTCTGTGGAGATGGAGATTCGCCCTCGCTTCCCACTTTTTGGGGGTTGGAAGACTCATTACATCATTGGCTACAACCTGCCAAGCTACGAATACCTTTATAACCTTGGTGGGTGTCACAGGGTTCAGGTAGCAAAAGTCCAGGCTTACTGTGTTAAACAATATTTGTACAGTATGGTGTCCTTGTAACCCTTAGCTTTTATTGCTAGTTTTGTAATTTACAAGCCATTCTTCTGATTGTATGTGCCTTTTCCTGTATCCCTAGACTGCTGATTAAAAACTGCCATTTTCAGGGGAGCCAAATGATCCTATTCTAAGGAGAGCATGCAGCTCCACTCCTCTAGCAGGCCGAGATTCACAGACAGTGGGGAAACCTTCCCATGGAAACTTATTTTGTGAAACTGTCTGGAAATGTTTCTGTCCTTTCTGCCTTCTGTCAGGTGACCAATATGCCCTGAAGATGAGGTTCATTGACCATGTGTTTGATGAGCAAGTTGCAGACTCTCTGATCGTAAAGATAATCCTGCCGGAAGGTGCCAAGTAAGTGACTTTGCTCTTACGCTGTTACTGCTGAAAATGCTTCCAGTTGCATTGATGGCCAAGTTTCCTGTAGGCTCTTGATCAGAGCATCATGAAATGATAGACAATTTGAGCGCAGAAGACACCTTGAAAAGCAACCTATCACTTATTATACATTACTTCTTAAACTGCAGAGAACTTGTTTTCAGTGTGCAAATGAGTGGTGTACTGGGCCACAACTGGCCAATTAAATATTAAGTAATCCCATCTCAGACCTCATAGAAGCATGTGGGTATGTCTGTTTATTTCTGCAGGAATATTCACGTGGACAGCCCATATGAAATCAACCGAGCCACTGATGAGCTCCACTACACCTATTTGGACACATTTGGACGCCCGGTTATTGTGGCACACAAGAACAACCTTGTAGAGCAGCACATCCAGGACATTGTGGTAAGCTTGACCTCTCTGAATAATTTAAATGAGCAGCCATACCTCCTCCACCCTAACCTTTGTAGTCATAATGATATCTGGTCTGGGGCTAAGGGGTTCCTGAAGAATGACATGCAATGTGAAGTTCTCTTGGCTGGAAGATGTTACACACTGTGATGCAGCCCATATATGACTGTTCTCTTGACTACACACTGGATCCATTCTCTGGTCATAACTATTTTTAGGAACATTCAGGTGCTTGAAGTTTCTCCCTTGACTAACAGCAAGTCATGTCTCAGTCTCTGAATCCTATTTTGTAGGTGCACTACACCTTCAACAAGATCCTGATGCTGCAGGAACCACTGTTGGTGGTTGGAGCCTTTTACATCTTATTCTTCACAGTGATCTTCTATGTGAGGCTTGACTTCTCCATTACCAAGGTACTGTCTTGCAAGTTGCAGCCTTCTGACTGAAGGGGAAGTTTTATTCCCCCTATGCTTGGAAATTTCCAGTAGAAATAGTTCTCTTTATTAAATGTTCTTTCCGTTGGAATATTCCAAGGTACTTACATGGTCCCTTATCACTGTAGCTTCTGAGCACTGTGAAACCTATTGGTTTTGTTTTGGTATGTGGTGGATACTGTTTTTAGCTTCCATGTAAAACATTCCAGCCTTGGGCAGCAAGCACATCTGAATCTAATTGGTTTGTTACTCTTTTATGGGAGTCTCTTCCTCTTGGTTTTTATTAGCCCAGAGCTAGGCAGTAACCGGAAGCATTTATGCTTCGACCAAGTTCATTTTGGCATTCTTTTCACAGCTGTTGGTTTTAAATTGGAAAATATGGGATCTGTGATGCTTTTGCATAGCAAATGTGGCTAGAAAGGTATTGCCTCCATTTAGGTTTTATATATGTGCTTGTCTGTGTACCTTATCACCCCTTATAGGATCCAGCTGCTGAAGCTAGGATGAAGGTGGCCTGCATAACCGAGCAAGTTCTCACCTTGGTGAACAAGAGACTGGGGCTGTACCGCCATTTTGATGAAGCGGTGAATAAGTACAAACAGTCACGAGACATCTCCACTCTGAACAGTGGCAAGAAGACCTTGGAGACAGAGCACAAGGCCCTTACCAATGAAGTATCCTCTCTGCAGTCCAAGCTAAAGACAGAAGGCTCTGATTTGTGTGATAAGGTAAGAGCTCTCTCCTGTCTTAGCTACAGTCTGTTGCTGGCCTTTTAAGAACCTACTAGAACCATTCTAGATGTCCTCTGATGCTTAACTGCTGCCTCCTGTTCTCTTTCTTCCACTCCAAAGCAGCTTCTCAGAAAGATGTAGGGGATGAAGGTTGGAGGGGGGGAGGGGTTTGGCTTTGTTGTAGTTTTACATTTATTGCTGTAGAAGATACATGAAGGGGAAAAATTTCTTGCCACTGTCACTCTCTCTACTCAGAAAGATCCCCTAGATCAGCTGCATGGGCACACGTTATTAGTGTAGTTGTAATATACAATTCTGCTTCTATTTTACCATTACACTCCTAGTAATGGCAAATGGAATGAAAACTTAGAACATCTAAGTTTAAACATACGAACATAGGCTATATCATCAAACTATCCAAGTCAGTAACACACATTATTTTGGGGGTCCTAGGCTTTTGTTGGGTTTGTTTCCAGAACCAATCTGGGAAACTGTTGCTTCATGTCACATGAAACAGCACTCACAGGTGTTCAGCCACTCCAATTGCTGTTAAGGATGTTAAGAGGTGGGTAATTGACTAATTGTGTAGTTGATACAATTTATATTGGCTACACGATCCTCACGCCGGGCCAGGAGCTACCCCTGCTGCAGCTCTGCAGTTTAAATGCAGTAAGAGCCGGGTGCACAGGCAGCGCAGCTCCAACTACGTTTAAATGGCAGAGCCGCAGTGGGGGAAGGTCCTGGACCAGCACGAGCCAAAACAGAGATGGGACTGCTGTAGCTCTGCATTTTAAATGCCTGGCTCGTACTATATTTAAAACGCAGAGCCTCAGTGGAGGTAGTTCATGGACCTGCCGCAACCTGGGACTGAGGAGTCCTGGCTCGTTCCGGGACCACTGTGGCTCCTGCATTTAAAATGCAGAGCCACAGCAGCCCTAGACTGGCACACGCTGAGACTGTTCAGTCCTGGCTTGTACGAGGTCTAGCAGCCCCTGTTTGCAGCTGCTCCGGCAGCAGCCTTTGTCCGTGGCCAGCCAGCTGCTGGAAACAGGAGTTGTTGCTGGAGCATCCTCAACTTGTGGCAAGCCTCAACTCACCACAGGCAGAGGCTGCTTCATGGCAGCCTGCCTTCTCTCCCTTCGCCCCCCAGCTGCTGCTTCCGATGGAGACAGCAGTGGATGTGGGGGCAGGTGGCACCTTGGAGACTGCTGGGGAGAGCTGGCTTTCAAGCTGGCTCTCTCCCCCGCCCCCCCCCGTTTCCTCTGATACAGAGGCAGCGGAGAGGAAGAAAGCAAGCAGTTGAGTACTCGACTACCTAATACACTTATGCTTATTGGGTAGTCAAGTACTCTTACATCCCTAGTTGCTGCCTTGGCTGCAGTGTGGATTTGATTTAAATCACGATTTAAATCACTAGTCAGGAAGACTATTTTAATCCCTTTCCATATTATGAAAACCAGTCCCATTCCAGGCACTTCCTGTTTTCCTGGCACAACCAAATCCTGACCTTGTTTCAAGTTAAGAAAAGAGGAAGCTGCATATTAAATTTGGTCATCCTAACTCTTACCATCTACAACAGGGGTAGGTAATAACTTTTTACCGGGGGCCACTTCAGAAATGTTTGAAGTGGCCCTGGGCTGCATCGGAAGGGGTGGCACCTCAGGCGGAGGAAACTTCATGCGCTTCCCCCCCCGGCTCCTAGGCTCTGGCCTGGGGGTGAGGGGTGCGCAAAGTCTTCTCCCACCTTACTAGCAGCATGTGGTACTTCTAAGTGCCGTGTGCTCCTTGCAGGGCGGAGGAAACTTTGTGTTTGATTGGCCTGGGGGCGAGGGAGCGACAAGGTCTCTGCAGGCTGGATCCAGCTTGTGGAGGTCCTTTTGCTGACCCCTGATCTACAAGGAGTTCTTAAACAGACTTGCAGTTAGATGGCTGGACTCAGACTTACTCTAAAAATAGAGAGAGATTACAGGAATAGTTTGTGCTGAGAGTACTGATCCCATTGTGAACAGGACTGAGACCCACTAAACTCACTTCGTACTGGTAACCACATTAACAACTTCTTATGGTCGCCATGCTTCTGAGTTGGATTTTTACTGGTGATCTAGATTTAAGCCTCTAACGTATCATTAAACATTCTTACTGAAAGTAAGAACTGAAGTTTCCTTTTCACCTGTTCTGCACATTTAGCTGCTTTCACCTTCCCCCACCCCCAGCGGAACCTTCCAAACGCCTTGTTCACTAATAGCGATGCCAGTGGGAGCGGCTGCCCCATAGCCTGTGCTGTGCCTTCCTTGGTCCCATCTCTACCTGCTTTTCTACGTAGCAGTGTCATAGGACCATGCATGTTCATTCTCTTTAATAGTCCTTTATTTTAAACTCCCACCAGGTCAGTGAAATTCAGAAGCTTGACAGCCACGTGAAAGAGCTGGTTCTGAAATCATCTGTTGAGGCAGAGCGGTTGGTGGCCGGCAAGCTTAAGAAGGATACGTACATTGAGAATGAGAAGCTGCATTCCAACAAGCGCCAGGAGCTGGTCACCAAAATTGACAACATCCTTGATGCACTATAACTTTAGAGCTAAAGTGGTGGGAGGGGGGGAGAAGAATGAGTTGAGATTAGAGGCCGTTGAAGGGACATGCTCTGAGCCAAACCAGTGATGCTCTTTGGGGAGCAAAATCGGGGGAGAAAATTTGAAATGGAAATGCCTGCAAATAATTTTTTTGGCTTAGTCTTTTTAAGGGCTTCTTTGCCTAGCAGCATCTGCTGTAGAAGGGACCATAGTATAACAAGATTTGGATTTGGTTGTAACAGGGTTCTTTCCACACAGGTAAGGCAAGACTAGGTTATAAAACAGGTATTTTGTTATCTGCAAGGGCCCTTACTATCCAGGTACAACTAGCCAGACAGCCTGGGTGTGGATGTGCTCCTGGCAAATCTGTATATTGGGGGGCAGAGAGAATAAAGGCATCTTTTGTTCATGTGAAGGCTTTAAAATAATCCATTTCCCCCTTGAATTTATACTTCTATTTTTGGGAACAAGGCAAAGGAGTTTTGTACTTTTTTTTTTTTTGGTCACAAAGTGAAGTTTTTTGAGCTGGTAATGTTCTGAGCCTGTTTAAAATAAAACAGTGACTGGAGCCCAGTACACCTGAGAGGGTTGCGTCCCCTGAACGCCTGTGCTTGTTCTTGAGTTATGTTTTTTTAAATGTGTGAGGAAAACCTTATGGAAATAAACAAGAGATGATGGATGTGCAATGCTTTCTCTATTTCTGAAGGTCCTTGCTGGCTCTTGCAGTAACCTATTGGACTGCCCAATTACTATGTAGATTGTAGGTTCTCCCATGTACCTTTTTCATGTGCCCTGTGCCTCAGGGCACTAGGGTGATGCAGTGGGCAAGATCTGTCCTGCCTTCTTCACCCAGAACCACTCTTCAGTAGCTGCTTTTTTAAAGGAAACAGTGTGAGCCTGGACTAGCCAGCAGGGGAGTTTCAAGCTTGCATGTTTGTTGGTTTTACTGTCCCCACCCACACTCATGAGGTGGGGTAAGTAGGTGTGGCTCAGAGCTTGCTTGCCAGAGACTGCTGCTGTTATACCACCTCAGGCTCATAGTGCACATGCAGGGTTCTGGGTTGGGGGAAGGCTGTGTGCCCATGGAAGCGATGGTCTGGGATGTTGGGGTGCAGATGGATGGGGTAGTCCAACGTACCCTGGTCTAGTTCTACATCGTGGTGTCATTGTTTTGGTTCAAAGGCCATGTCTATATTTACTGAGCAGGAGATTGATCTGATGTTTGATTTAGCAGGTCTACGGTAGGTAAGACCTGCTGAATTGGATGGTGAGGGCAGCTCCAGTTGGCACTGGTATTTCTGGTAGACATGAGGAGTAAGGGAAGCCAATGGGAGTGTTTGCTACCCTTGCTTTTTCCCCTCTGTAAAGACAGCATCAAGCTCAGTTTAAGGTATGCTGATTCTAGCTATGTATTTTATGTAGTTGGAGTTGCATATCTTAACCTGATCTTTCAGGTCCCATCTGCCCAGAATCAACACTGGGCCTGTTTCAACTGGGGCAGTGAGCCTAGTTGCCTGGCTGGCCAGTTAATTCTAACACACAAACACCCAAAGACAGGTTCCTGCTCCTGAGAGCTTCCCTCTGGTTTGTTGATTTCCATGTGCACTGCCTCATCTAGCACCAGCACCCAAACTACCTGCAAAGACACACTATAAAAGCATGTTGGTTTCAGTCAGCTCTTAGATTCCCCTACTAGTCACATGCTTTCCCATAAGAAAGGAATGCAAGCAATGTGTGCAAGTGTGAATTGCCTGAATGCTGAGTGCACCCCTTAAACATACTTCTTATAGATGGAAAATGTATTATGCACCTTACATGTACCCCAGCTCCAGTCCTAGTTCCTAGGTTTCCCTTCTGCAGGCACTTCTTGGAAGTGATCTAGGCAACAAGCCAGCAGTGGAAGCCACTTAAGTGGACTGCAGACAAGTGTCTGGGTCGGTGCCATACCAGAGTGCTCAAGACTGGTGTCATACTGTCCACTTTTCTGCATGTACCTACTGAAAGCCCCCGGAGACAGTGTTCTATTCATTTACAATACAGAGGATATGTTTCTGTGCAATCATTTGTCCATTTATTAACATCAGGGGAATTGAAATTGTGCTACATTTATAAAGCAACAGGACTGATAAATGCCCTTTTCCTTTCTACACTAACCATTGCACATCAGTTGTGATCCATCATAGAAATCTAAGAACATAACATAAGAACGGCCTAACTGGGCCAGACCAAAGGTCCATCTAGCCCAGTATCCTGTCTGTCAACAGTGGCCAGCACCAGGTGCCCCAGAGAGGGTGGACCGAAGACAATGATCAAGCGATTTGTCTCCTGCCATCCCTCTCCAGCCTCTGACAAACAGAGGTCAAGGACACCATTTTATCCCCTGGCCTTTTATGAACCTAACCTCCATGAAATTATCTAGCTTCTCTTTAAACTCTGTTATAGTCCTAGCCTTCACAGCCTCCTCTGGCAAGGAGTTCCACAGGTTGACTACACGCTGTGGGCTCGTCTACACTGGCCCCTTTTCCGGAAGGGGCATGTAAATTTCATGAGTCGTAGTAGGGAAATGCGCGGGGGATTTAAATATCCCCCGCGGCATTTAAATAAAAATGTCCGCCGCTTTTTTCCGGCTTTTAAAAAAGCCGGAAAAGAGCGTCTACGCTGGCCCCGATCCTCCGGAAAAAGCGCCCTTTTCCGGAGGCTCTTATTCCTACTTTGAAGTATTCAAAGGATTTGAAGGAATAAGAGCCTCCGGAAAAGGGCGCTTTTTCCGGAGGATCGGGGCCAGCGTAGACGCTCTTTTCCGGCTTTTTTAAAAGCCGGAAAAAAGCGGCGGACATTTTTATTTAAATGCCGCGGGGGATATTTAAATCCCCCGCGCATTTCCCTACTACGACTCATGAAATTTACATGCCCCTTCCGGAAAAGGGGCCAGTGTAGACGTAGCCTGTGTGAAGAACTTTCTTTTATTAGCTTTAAACCTGCTCCCCATTAATTTAATTTGGTGTCCTCTAGTTCTATTTAGGGAACTAATAAATAACTTTTCTTTATCGGCCCTCTCCACACCACTCATGATTTTAGAATGAGAGGAGACAACACTTGTCCTTTTCTGTCCCTCTCCTCCATTACACTCTAGGACTCTTTCTCCCTCTCCCCTGACCTTGCCCCCTCTGTTCTCCCTCAGGGATTTCTCTCCTGATTGTGTCAGGAACAGAAGATGTGGTGCAAGGGCTTCCTAATTTCCATGGCTCTTCCACCCTCTCAGTGCCTGAAGGATTATAATTTGGTTCAGCCAGCTGGCTTCTCAAGGTGCTAATTAGCACATAGGGTTATAGTTATCAAAGGGCAGAGGGGGGAAGCTTGCCTTTCAACACCACCCAGAGCCCACACCCAGTCCCATTGCCTCCCTTGTTCATCATCTGCATAATTACAGTATATTCACATCTCAGGGAGCCTAATCTGAAAAATAACCTTTGTTGCCAGAGCCTAAGGGCTTCCCAACCTGGGACTATGTCCAAACTCCCCTGGACACATGGACAGCACAGCAGCCTGCTCACAGATTGCCAGATCTTGTTTCTGGAGCTTGATACCAAGCTGCACAGAATATAGCTGCAGTCCCTGTGCTATACAGGCTCCATTAGCTCAGTATAAACAAGGGATCTGAATCACCTCTGCCTGGTTTCCCAGTCTCTGTGGCTTATAACCCCTGGAGAGGTTTCTCCACAGCTCACTCTTTTCCTCTAGTGGGCAGGCTGGTTTCTGAGCACCTTCTCTCAGGGTTTTCTCTTGTGCTCACCATCAGGGCATATTAACACTGGCTCAAACCATCTACTATCCCATCCTTCGGAATTCACACACATTAATGTGCCTCAGTCCTGACCCACAGCGTGCCCCTGTTCTGCCATTTCCTGCTCCAGTCCTCGCTCTGGCACAGCCATGTGGGAAGGTCTCAGTCCTGACCTACAGCCCTTCCTCCCTGCAGCTATTCCAGTCCTGGGACCCAACCCAATAGATTACTTGATTCTGACTAGGACCCCACTTGCTTTGCTCAGTGCCAATGACAGGAGAGCTTTTCAGGCTGCAGGACACAGAGTTGTGTGCAAAGCACTGCCATTCTCAGACAGTTAAAGGGAAAGGGGAGTAAACTCACAGCTCAGCTCCTCATAGTCCTGCAGAGGGAAAGATGGCCTACTGGCTTAGGCTACCTCCCGGTCCCATCTATCAGAAGGATCTGCAGTGCCACTTCCCCTCTATGTGCATCCTGTATGCAAGGGAGTGATACCCTCTCTGATGAGCAGCCTGCAAGGAGGTACAACTCAGAGCAGATGGGTATGTCTACACTAGCCACCTAGTTCGAACTAGGGAGGCTAATGCAGGCATGCGAAGTTGCAAATGAAGCCTGGGATTTAAATATCCCGGGCTTTATTTTCATCTTCCCATCCGGGTGCCATTTTTAAATCCCTTTAGTCCGAACTAACTGCCCGCGGCTACACGCGGTAGTCAAATGTTAACTCGAACTAAGTCCTTAGTTCAAGTTAACTGTTACACCTCATTCCATGAGGTGTAACAGTTAACTCACACTAAGGACTTAGTTCAAGTTAATGTTTGACTACCGCGTGTAGCCACGGGCCGTTAGTTCAGACTAAGGGATATATCCCTACTGCTAATTTCTTATTGGAGCATGGAATTACTATCCATAGTGATTCTATTGAACATGTTGATTCACTTAATATTTTTATTTCATTTGATTCTACATTATCTTTCACATACAGTGCCACTCCGCCACCCACCCGGCCTGCTGTATCCTCTTTATATATTTTATATCCCAGGATGATTGCGTCCCGCAGATTTTCCTCATTCCACCAGGTTTCAGTGATGCCTATTATGTCAATCTCCTCATTTAATACGAGGTACTCTAGTTCACCCATCTTATTAGTCAGACTCCTAGCATTTGTGTACAAAAGCACTTTAAAAATTTGCTACTGCTTATTTATCTGCCCTTTCCTGATGCATTGATTCCTTTGTACGTGGTTGTTTGTCTGCTCTGGCCCATGGTTTGCCCTCTCCTTTCCTCTCTTTCTGACTACAGCTTAGAGAATCTCTATCAATGGATTCTCCTCTAAGAGAAGTCTCCTTCTGATTTATGTGCATCTCCACACCAATCGGCTTTCCCCCCCATCTTAGTTTAAAAACTGCTCTATGGCCTTTTTAATGTTTAGTGCCAGCAGTCTGGTTCCACCCTGGTTTAGGTGGAGCCCATCCTTCCTGTATAGGCTCCCCCTCTCCCAAAAGTGTCCCCAGTTCCTAATAAATCTAAACCCCTCTTCCCTACACCGTCTCATCCACGCATTGAGACTCTGAAGCTCCGCCTGCCTACCTGGCCCTACACCCCACCATCAACCTCAGCCTGGACCATTTTACACGAGAGATCCACTTCCTGGACACCACAGTACAAATCAACAATGGAAAATTAGACACCACTCTCTACAGAAAACCCACCGACTCATACAGTTACCTACATGCTTCCAGCTCCCATCCAGAACACACCACACGATCCATCGTCTATAGCCAAGCCCTTCGATACAACTGCATCTGCTCTAATCCCGCTGACAGAGACCAGAAGCTTCAGGATCTCTACCAAGCATTTATAAACCTCAACTACCCACCCAGAGAAATAAAAAAGCAAATTGAAAGAGCCAGACGAATACCTAGAAACCATCTACTTCAAGACAGACCCAAGAAAACCAACAATAGAACACCACTTGTCATCACCTACAACCCCCAACTTAAACCTGTCCAACACATTATCAATAAACTACAGCCTATACTGGAACAGGATACCATACTCAAAAGAGGCTCTGGGAGACAGACCCATAGTCTCCTATAGACAGCCACCTAACCTCAAGATGATTCTTACCAACCACCACAGGACATACCACACTAATACCAACCCTGGTACCTTCCCTTGCAACAAACCCCGTTGCCAGCTTTGTCCACATATTCATTCTGCTGATACCATTATTGGACCTAACCAAGTGAGTTATAAGATCAAGAACACATATTCCTGCGCATCCAGAAATATAATCTATGCTATCATGTGCCGAAAGTGTCCGTCTGCTACGTACATTGGACAAACATCTCAGACACTTCGCCAAAGGATTAATGCCCACAAAACAGATATCAGACAAGATCACAAAGAAAAAACAGTTTCTTGCCATTTTAACCAGAAAGGACACTCTCTCAATGACTTAACCACCTGCATTCTGCTACAAAGACCTTTTACATCTGCACTTGAAAGGGAATCCTCTGAACTGTCATTCATGTTAAAATTCGACACTTTCCAAAAAGGACTCAAACACTTGAACTATCTCACCCATTACCAAGATAGTTTCCCCAATTATCACCTCTAATACCATTAACTCACAAACATCCCACTCTCCCTACCTCTAATATCATCAATTCACAGACACTTACCTTCCTTCCTCCCCCCCCCCCCTGCATCCTCCTCCTGTTCTGCAATGTGATTTGTCCTTTTCATATTTGTTCATTTTTTTAATTGTATCCTTTGGTATATATGGTTGTGACTACTTTCTTCCACTATTTGATCTGAGGAAGTGGGTCTGGCCCACGAAAGCTCATCATCTAATAAACCATCTTGTTAGTCTTTAAAGTGCTACATTGTCCTGCATTTTACCTGGCCCTGCGCGTGGAACTGGAAGCATTTCCGAGAACGCCACCATAGAGGTCCTGGATTTCAGTCTCTTTCCTAGCAGCCTAAATTTGGCCTCCAGGACATCTCTCCTACCCTTCCCTATGTCATTGGTACCTACATGTACCACGACCACCGGCTCCTCCCCAGCACTACACATAAGTCTGTCTAGATGCCTCGAGAGATCCGCAACCTTCGCACCAGACAGGCAAGTCACCATACAGTTCTCCTGGTCATCACAAACCCAACTATCTATGTTTCTAACAATCGAATCACCCACTACTAACACCTGCCTCTTCCTAACTGGCATTCCCTCCTCCTCAGAGGTATCCTCAGTGCGAGAGGATACCGCAACATCCTCTGGGAGGAGGGTCCCAACTATGGGATGGTTTCCCTCTGCTCCCATTGAATGCTCTGTTCCCTTGAGACTTTCATCCTCCCTAAGAGCACTGGGGCGCTCAGACTGGAGGTGGGACAGTACTACAGTGTCCTGGAAAGTCTCATCAACATAGCTCTCTACCTCCTTTAGCTCCTCCAGTTCAGCCACCCTGGCCTCCAAAGCCCGAACTTGGTCTCTGAGGGTCAGGAGCTCCTTGCAACGGGTGCACACATACGCCACCCGCCCACAGGGCAGGTAATCATACATGTTACACTGGACACAATAAACAGGATAGCCCCCACTCTGCTGTTGGGCTTCTGTCTCCATTTTTTTAACGATAAGTTTAAGTATAAACTGGGATTCTTTTTAAACCTCTGGAGTATAGATTATTCTAAGAGTTATGTTTTAAAGAAGATCAGAAGTCACTAGTGCCCTCTAACCTCCCTCTCCAAACTCTCCTGTTAACTGTTCCTGGTCGCTAAATCACAGGCTTATATAGCTCTGGTAGTCCCTCCCCCTGACTGAGGCTCAGCCAATTAACAGAGGCTTCTAGATTTCAAACCTTTTAGAAGCTCCTTCAAACAAACCAACCAACCAAACCAAACCAAACCAAACCGACAAACACAAGTTCAGCACACTGCAAATAACTCCCCCACACACAAACACACACTCCAGACAGCCACTTACCACAAGGGTCCCGTTTTTACTCCTCTTTTACCTGGAGAACTCCCTCCCCAAACTCTCCTGTTAGCTGTTCCTGTTTGCGCATCATGTCCTCACATCATGGGGGTGAGGAAAGCCCCAGCTGTGCTGCCAAGTGCACTGGGCAAACCAAGGGATGAACAGGTCAGGGCCTTGGTCTCGCAGCAAGATGCCAAAGCTCCAGTCTTGTTGAACCTGTCTTGGGGCAGCTTTTGGGTTTGCTCAGGCACCCACCACAGCAAGAGATGGGCCCAAGCTCCAGTTTATTCACTTGAGAGACTCCCCTGAGTGGCGCTCTCACATTTTGAGAGCTGCTTACTTTAAAAGCTGCTACAAGGTTTAATCAGGGTGCAGCCTTCTATCAGCAAGAAAGGGACCTAGAAAGGTGAGTCAGAGTAGCCAGGCACACTACTGCAGTCCCACAGCAGCACCTCCTCATGGCCTCCTCCCTGTCACTAAGCCCAAGCCAGGAAGAGCAACCCGGGGCCAAGCCCTCACACCACATCCACCTCACCTCACATTTGTCACGCCAGTGCTTCCGTGCATCGCCTGGGAGGGCCTAGTGCTTTTCATCTGAGATGTGAGTGAGGGCATGGGTGGAGGTCTGGAGGCTCCGGGTCTGTTCCTAGTTCTGAGAAGAAGAGTGCGCTAGAGCAGGAGACGGCGTTGGACTCCCAGCTCACTCACTGGGTGAGTTGGGCACGTTGCTTCCGCTCTCTGTGCCCGTAACCCCATCTGTGAAATGGGGATTATGAGGAGGGTAACCAGAGACCCTGCTGGGGCCAGGACAGTCCTGTTTTGAAGCTTTGTCCTGGTCAGCCCAACTTTTTTTGACAAAGATGGGCATTTGTCCCATTTGCTCTTCCCAGCTGATCAGCCAGCAAGAGCAAACAAACCGATGCCCTGTTTACCAAAAAAAAAAGTTGGGCATGTCCCATGAGAGGGTCATGGAGGAATGCTGCAGGGGAGTAGTGACACAAGTAGTGCCAGGCAGCAAGGCTCAGCACGCCACCCCAGCTACAGGTCAGCCCCGGTCCTGGGCACTGGGGGTGGCTCTGGGAAGCCCCTACAGACCAGGGAGGGAGGGATGTGAAGTTCAGGAGAGCCACTGCCCTCCTTTTGTTTTTACGTTAGGAAATATGGTCATCCTATTTATGACACTTTCCTCACTCCTGTGGCAGGATGCAATCTGAGGCTTGAACTGAATGATCACCTATTTTCCCACAGGACCACTGCCTCATTCAGTCCACATGATGGCCTGTGCTCTAGGGATGAGTGAGGGAGGCTGTTGTCTGCTGCCTTATTTATTGCAAAAGTTGGAAGATGTGCAGTGACTGAGGCAGGCAGTAGAAGGAAGAGATGAGAGTCTAATGGCTAGAGCAGTTGAATGCTGTCCTGGAGGTGCTAGAACTAGCTGTGCGGAGAATAGGGGAAAATGCTGCTACACCCCTTGGCTTGAAGTGGTTTCCATTATATCCAGGTGACAGTTTAGTCAATGGCTCTCAGCACCCCCATGATACAAATTGTTCCAGCATCCCTGTTCTGGAGAACTGGCTCCTATCTGTGCTTCTGCCACAGAGTTGCTATGTGATACTGGGCAAGTCACTTAAACCAAACTTTTCACAAAAGTGGCCACTAATTTTGGTGGGCCTCATTTTCATAATGCCCGACTTGATATCCTGTGTTCAGATCTGCAGACGTGCCGAGCACTTTCTGAAGCCATCAAGCCAATGTGAGCAGTGCTTTTAGCTAATGAATCATAGAATCAAAGAATTCTAGAACTGGAAGGGACCTCATGAGATCAAGTCCAGTCCCCTGCCCTCACGGCAGGACCAAGCACCATGCTAAGTTTCTCTGAAAAATCAAGTCACAAATTAGGCATCCAAATTCTGCAGCTTTAATAATGTTCTTCTAATGCCCTTTTTGGGAATACCTGTCCTAGCTCAATATACAGATCCTTTATTCCTTATCCCTATAATGTAGCCATCTCTAGTACAGAATGTTTAGGAGCAGGTGTTAGAAAGATTCTTTGCCCTTAGATCAGCAGCAGCATTCCAGATCTGGTCAGCCCTGATACCAGCAGAACCTCCTCCTGCTCACATGTAAAATGCTCTTAGGATGTGCATGATGGCTATGCAGGTCCCTAGTGCCTTTGCGGTTTGAGACTAGCCAGCACCTCCCACTGGCACCTCTCACTGCATTTCCTTTCCAGTCATGAATTGTAAAGGACAGTTGCATGGCACCATCTAGTGGCCAGAAAATGACTGATTTGTAAATGCATTGGTGGAGAATAATTCTTCCATTTCTCTTTGGCTGTGTCTAGACTGGCCAGTTTTTCCGGAAAATCAGCTGCTTTTCCAGAAAAACTTGCCATCTGTCTACACTGGCCGCTTGAATTTCCGCAAAAGCACTGACTTCCTACTGTAAGAAATCAGTGCTTCTTGCGGAAATACTATGCTGCTCCCGTTCGGGCAAAAGTCCCTTTTGCGCAAAGCTTTTGCGCAAAAGGGCCAGTGTAGACAGCTCAGATTTGTTTTGCGCAAAAAAGCCCCGATCGCAAAAATGGCGATCGGGGCTTTCTTGTGCAAAAGCCACTTTAGATTGGCACGGATGCTTTTCCGCAAAAAATGCTTTTGCGGAAAAGCGTCCGTGCCAATCTAGATGCTCTGTTCTGAAAATGCTTTTAACGGAAAACTTTTCCATTAAAAGCATTTCCAGAAAATCATGCCAATCTAGATGCAGCCCAGGACTAAGGGGATTTTTGCATGTAATGTGGATATAGAGAGACACACGTTAGTAACATTAATTAGTGCTGCACTTAATGCAAAGCAAGCAAAAGCAGCCATAGTGGCGACAGAGAGGAGACCCATTTTCCGATTTCACAGAATTGTTGGCTTTTAGAAGCTAAGCTGGTACTTGTAATGATGGTGCTACCTATTAGAGACAAGGGAGCGATAATCCTTGTGACACCCTTTTACAGAACTGGTGAAATAGTCTAATGTTCATCACATAATGTTTCACTCTTGTAGAGTCATTTCATTCCAAACTTGCCTTGACGCACACACTAGGCAGAGGGATCACACATCCAATCCATGCAGCCACCTCTAAGGCCAAACCCAGCAGCTGTTCATCACCACCCAGGAACATTAGGACCACAGTTCCGACAAGAAAAATGAAAACCACTATTTCCCCCTGGGAATTGCAAGGGGAGTTCAGTTGGTTAGCATGGGCAGGAATTACTGAAGCTGGCGTTTGGCCAGGATAGTAGGGCTACAATTGCCATTTTTGGGAAATGTACCATGGGGTCTTTAAAGATCACCAATAACTAGGGCTTCAGTATTACAGTTCTGAAAGGTGGCACCTCCCTCCTGGACTCAAGTGCATCGCTAGTGAGTCAGACCATCACTTCTTGAACCATCAGGTTCCCTTATAGTAGAGTTCCTTGGGGATCTCTCATCTAAGTGCTGACGCAGGCTTACCCAGCTCAGCTTGTCAGATCTGGCAAGTTCCCAGTACAAGATGGAATGGGTGTGGAGATGTCAACAAGTATTTGAGAGAGTCCTGCCACTGCCACCTCAACCTGTCACTCACTCTGACCTTCCTCCAAGCAAAGGAGATGCCCTCTGGGGCAGGCTGGGTTCACACCTCCCTGTGAATGTTGCATGCAGCGCCACTGCTATACATGCAAATGATCCAGAAGCAACTAGATCTTCCTTAGTTTAGCCAGTGATTCAGATGGAGTTACTTTGCCCCATTGAATTTACAGCACATTTAGGTCTTTTCCTTACAAAGTCAGTTCCTCTTCTCTTTCAAACAAAGCCATGAGCTCCCGTGAGAGAGTTCCCGCCCCAACTACCAAGGAGTTAAATAGCGAGTACAAACTAGCTCCCAGCCTGCAGAAAGCCCCAGGACTGAGCAAAAGCTCTGTCCCTAAACTCAGCCTCTGGGCGTGGGCCCTCAGCTCTGACAGGTTTTCTTGCCTTCAGACTTTGTCCTTTTTGTAATTTGGACACTGTTTGAGGGGTGTTGGGGTCTGGGATAGGCCCCCAGATCACTCTGCTCCCCGCTCTACTCCTCACTGATCTTGAGACAGAAGGAATTTTTCTACCCAAGCTGCCATTCTGCAGCTTCCATCACCGCAGGGCCAGCCTTGTGCTGTGTAGTGCCCCAGCTGCTGAAGTTAACTTGTGGGGAGAGAAAAGAACTGGGCCGTGGATTGCCTCCCAAGCTGGTTCCACTCCCAGGAGAAACAACCAGCAGGTGGGCTGCAAGCTTGCAAGGAGTCCCAAGAAGTCCTTTGTACTCCTTAGGCTTCAGGCTAGCCCAGCTTGCACTGACATAGTGTGAAGGTACAGTATCTGCTTGTTAGCAGATCCCTCTGGCTTGCTCAGTGGATGGGATGAGGCACTTGCAGAGTTCTAGCCCCATGCACACAAGTAGGCGCTAAGCACACACTGATGTGAATGGGACTCAGCATTGGCAGGGCAATAGAGCCTTTCATGTCTTTACTGATTGGGCCAGGTGTAAGGAATAGGAATGAACCCTTGCAACTTTGCAGCATCAGATTGTTCCGTCTCGTTGGGTGAGGTGGGATGGTGGCTCTGAGACTGCCCCACTCTGGAGCAATCAGACATTCCTAGCAGGGCAATCCTATTCCACTGCCCTAACTGGCTCCTCCACTTTCAAATGGGTCCTGGGTGCTTCCTTGCTTTCCCTCACACTGCGGTATGGCCATATTCCACCCTACGTGGGATGCAAACTCAGGTGAGGTCACATGAGCCACAGATCTTGGGCTACATCTATACTTAGTGATCAGGGGAAGGAAGGGCAATTCCCATGCCAGCACCCATAGACCTGCTCAGTGAGAGCTAGTGCACTAAAAATAGGGGTGTAGCTGCAGGAGCACAAGCGCTGGTGGCATAGGCTAGGTGCCCCACCTATGTACTCACCACGGGCTGATTTGTGCTCAGGGTGATTTGTGCTCAGCCCATGCCTCCTCTCCTCCCTGTCAGTCCTAGCACCAGTATGTCCAGGCAAAGTATAACTCATCCCCCAAGTTTGCAGCGTGGCCATAGACTGTGTTTGTAAGATGCTTCCTAATGGAAGATGCTCTAGACACGTGCAGCGTTACTGGCTAACACTGTCTTCCCAATAGCACTAGCGCTCTTTGCAGCAAGTGGCCATTAACACTGAATAAATATCGAATTTCTGTCTGGGCCCAATAGGTCTACACTCGGTCACAGTGGATGCTGGCGTGCCCCAGGGACTAGTCCAGAGGGTACTTTCTCACCTGGGGCCAGAGGATGTGGTGTGTACTTCCTGGTACATCCTCAAGTCACTTCTGTGATGCATCCCATGGCCTACTGTGCTAAAGGACAGGCTCACCTTCTCTTTCTCCCCTACGCTTGAAAATCATCGGAGGCAGGTGTCAGATGCTGCAGTACATGCTGTTTCACCACTAGGGGGCAACACACTTGATCTGACTCAAGAAGCTAATGACTACAACAGGTTGAGAACATCTTTTCCCCTTTCAGGCCAGGGCAATGGTTGGCCAAGCTCCTCCAGACCTACAACTTCCCACTGTCCCCCCACTTTTGGCTGCTCGGGGAACTCATTGCTTCTTCTCTGTACACACAGGAGGAAAACAAGAGTGACTAATGGGCATTGACAGGGGCATCATTTTTTTCCCATCCAATTTGTCTTCCAGGCTGACATCAGAGAAAACCCCAAATTGCAGCTCGTGCCCTGCACAGTTTTACCACAGTATCCTGCAAAAGCATCTGGTGAGCTGATAGCGGAGGGGGGCTCCGGGCTGGAGCCCCTGCCGGAAGCCCAGGACTGGCAGCGGTTGGGGACCCAATGCTTCTGCTAGGACGTCAGACAGGAAACTTCCTGGAGGCTCTGAGAGTTCCCTGAGCTTCTGCCACTGTCACTGCAGAAAGAGGCAGGCACACAACCCCCCCTGCTGGGTCATCAGTAGCCCCTCTGGCTCTGGGGCTTTCAACCAGTGACATTCAGGGCATAGGTACCATTTTGTGTCGGGGTCTGCATGTCCCTTGAGACATTGTGGTCACTCTGAGGCACTCGCAATGATTTGGAGACTAAACATCCCTTCCCCTGAGTGCCTGGGAATCGGCCTGTACAAAGAAGCTTTTGAGTTTGGTGAAATGTCACCCACAGGTTGTGACATTTCAGGTCTTGCCTAGAATCACGGGCCAGGCCAGTGGCTAAGCTGTTGGAGTCCTTGGAGATTAGACACCTCCAGGGGACCTTTGAGGAAACATCTTATAGAAAATGCCATTTCCCTGTGAGACATATCTGGCCCCACTTCTCCCCCAGCTCATTCACCAATATGGCAGCGCTCTGGCTGAAGGGAGGGAGCCACACAATGCATGCAGCAGAGCTCTGTGGGATGTCTGCATTGCCTTGGCATCAGAACACTGAATGAGGGCAGCAGAGCTCTGGCCCTAGTAGGGCCATGGCAGCATCACCCGTGCAGCAGTGGGAGGCAGAAAAAGCCACAGACAAAAGAATAGCTCAGGAATGTTTTCTGGTAGCACATTGCAACTGCAGTGAACCCCAGGGCTTTCCAAAGAAGAGGAAGGTGGCAGAAGAGCAGGGACCCTGGAGGCTATTACAGGAGTCATTCTGCACTCACCCAGCCTGGGACATCACAGCCACTTTACTGAGGGAGGGGCTGCTGGTCATGACCTCTAAGCTATCCCCTGCCTAGTCCCTATTCTCTGGGTGCCTGGCTGAAGATATCCCTCTTTAATGTACCACCTAGAAGGCATTACCTGTAACCCTGCAGCACCTCATGATAGTGCCTTAGAGAGCTAATGTAGGGCAGGAGCGGGGCCCTTGTGTGGGACCTGAATCTGAATAAAGACCCTTGGCTTTCTGACCCACCTTTACTCCTTTTGGATAGAGAATATCTGTTCATGGGGAAAGTCTTGAGCTAAGTCCCCTTGTAACAGCGACCTGATGGAGACATGGGACAGAGCTGTCACCACCTCAGACACAGCATGGCACAGAGGGGAATTTAGTAGTTGGGGACATAATTGACTGGGATCAGGAGGAAATACGGTGGCAGGTTGTTTGGTTCAGGATCAGCCTCAGGCTGTGTTTCCACACCAGGTATGGAGCACTGGTGTCATCATACCGGAAGAGGTGAGTGACCATATTGTATCTCTGAGAGAGACCAAAGCCAGGTGCTCTAGAGGAAGATGTGAGCACCTCCCAAGCCTGCAATCAGCTGCTGGTGCCCTTCATAATGAAAGGTCAGGAGGACTCCAGGCTGTTCGCTGTCTGGGTGGGAATGACCGAGATCCCTGTAATAATGAACTGGCATAGCCCTTGGAGTGACAGGAATCAGTGAGAGTTCAGAAAGGGGGTAAATATCACTGTAGCAGGCAGCCTCAGCCCCTATTGGGGATTCGTACCATTTAGGGGAAGAGATGTTGCCCTGAGCAAGGGAGCTCTCTTCTTTCTCTTCCCAGGGTAATGGGAGATGAAGACCATGACACTTTCCTTTCCCTTTAGCCATGTCCCGAGACTAGATTTTTAGGACTACATTTCCCAGCATGCACCTGCCCACCTGGGGTTCTAATCATGCAGGACAGTTGACAGTAACAGTGCTTTGCTAATCAGAAGTTGGTAAAATGCAAAGTATAAGGCTAGGGAGTTCATGTGTGACACTGTGGCAGGCCCCTCCTACCTGCCCTCTTAAGTCCAAGGCCCCCGGCCCAAGTCCACAATGCAGTCTATAGCTGGCCCTTTAAGCCAGGCCAAGGCCCTCCGGCCTGAGTCCACAACACAGTCACAACGCAGTTTGTAGCTGGCCCTTTAAGCCAGGCCAAGGCCCTCCGGCCTGAGTCCACAACACAGTTCAGGGTTGTAGCGGGGATGCACCCCAGGTAGGGGGACCCAGGCCCACCCTACTCCACCGGGTCCCAGCCCACGGCCCTGTGAGCGACCGGATAACAGGTCACTCCCTCAGCAGGGCAATCCGGCCAAAACACGCCGAGGTTCTCTGGGCAGGAGAGGCGGCTCCCGCTCCTGCCCTGGGCCACTTCCTAGCTGGTTCCCTGGGGTTCCTTCCCCTGTACTTGCCCAGCTTGCTGCGAGCTCCAGGCCGGCGTCCCCTCGGCAGGTAGTCCCTGGGTTGCACCAACTCGCCTCCGCGTCCCTTCCGGCCTCTCCTGGAGTCCCTGACAACAGCTGAGCCTTCTTCACTGGTCCTTCTCCTCCAGCTGTCTCCCCAGACTGAGTCCTTCCCCAGGCTTTTATAGCGCAGCTACAGCCCAGGCATGCTCAGTAGGGCTGTGGGGGAGGGGCCTCTGCAGCCAGGTAACCCTGGCTGGACCCTGCAGGTTCAGTGTGGGGCTGCCTCTCCCCGTCACAGACACCATATTCCATTTGGTTAACACCAAATCGTCTTTTCCAAATTCCATTGTGTCCGATCTGATTGATCCTCTGCCCCTCACACGGTGTGCCCCTTCTGCACACCAAGCGAGATCAACAAAGGGCTTTCAGCTGAGTGAAGCTCACGGTTTGATCAGTAGAGAGACTCCTTTGTCCCTTATCTAGTAGAGCTGCTATCTCTGGAGCAGGGAACAGACATCCTCAATCTGGACAGCTGTGGCATACTGTGTTCACTGTAACATTGGACTAGAGAGGAACTGACAAACTGGAAGGTGTGAGTGATGAATCTACATAGCTGGACCATGAATCTATCATAGGGGCCATGATAACAAACCAAGCATAACTGGAGAGTCCAGACCAAGGAAGGAGAGTAAATGTTTAGAAAAGTGTCAGAAGATGAAGCTAAGGAAGGGGAAATTGAGGCTGAACATCAGAGAAAGCATTCCAGCAAAACCTATAATACACAGTGGAGGAAGCTCCATCACTTGGGACATTTAGAACCAGACTGGAAAACCTTAGTTCATTTAAAAAGGAGACAAGCAGAATCACAGACAAGCAGAATCAAAGGAGCAATCACCAACCAAACAACTGCTCACAAAGGTAAATTGCAGCATAAAACAGAAATCTCACTGCATCCGATTCTCACGTCCCACATCATCACTGTTACTACTTCCCTTCCACCACAGAACAAAGCCCAGTGGAAAGTGCAACACACATGTTAACATTAACAAAATGTGCACACTCTATGAACAGAGCAGATCTCTTCAGAGATGTACACAGTAGCTGACCAAAACCTTCAAAATGCAGTGTAATCAAAAAAACACCTCACTGTATTTCAGGAGATACCCGTCTCCTCCCTACCAGATTATGTGTGTCCTAGTCTCAGCCTGGGGTGAGTTAAAATACAAGAACTATTCTATTCTGGATAGGTTCTTATGTTGCAGTTATCACTGCAGTACTTGAGTGTCTTTCAATGGTGCATTAAACAATGTGGCCAGGCATCTGTCCTGTGTTTGTTCTCTCATCCTCTCCCCAGGGGAAAAGCATGTGCAGCACAGAGTTTTGGAATATGCATTTGCATACACACCTGCGTTATATATTTGTTAGAGAAGGCAGGATCAAAGGAATGTGCCTGGAATTTGAGTGGAAGGTGGGGCTAGTGCTGATCCTTGGTTCCTGGGAGATTTAATTCCAGTTTTGGACTGTACCTAAGAAAGCTCTGTCTAGAGGAACTTTACCCTTATTATGGAAAGTTTCATTGTGCTAGAGAAGAGATGTTATGAACCATGGTCCTGAATGTGGAGCATTAGTCAATCTTTTAAATACCTTGAGCTTTGAAGATAATACTTTCTGGATATGGAACATATGTCAGCTTGAATCAGGCACTAATCAAGAAAAAAAGAGCTATTGAAAACCTAATGCTCATAGGTAGGTTTGGGACACTACTAGCCACAACAGTTTAGCCAATGAATTTCGTTTTGTTTTCTGCTTGCAAATTATTTGCAATTTTTTAAAAATTCCTAATTGCTCAATAAATACTTTAGATAAACAGCATCATATAAGGATTCAGATAACCAGGAAGAGATTTTAATCTATGCATTGACCATATTGTTTTTTAATTCTTTGATTATTCATTGTGAGCTCTGACCAGTCCAGTTTCTGCTCCCTGATTGGATGACTATTTTTTAAAAAAAGGTGGTGAGCAATTATTTCACAATCAAGGAATACCCTTGTCTGCTTGTGAATCCAGGTGTTGAGGGAAAGAACAGCCATTCCCCAGCATTTGATTGAACAAACACAGGTTGGGATTGATCTGGGACCAGCAAACAAACACAGACATGAAAAGTGATTCAGAATTCCTGTGAATATTTGCCCTTCATTCCCCTCACTGTTCACCCAGCTCTCCTTACAATGCTTGAGAAGAAAACAAGCAAACTGCTAAGAGCCTAAACTATAACATGCAGATCTCCCTCGCCACCCTGGGCCTGGTTTGTATATAGAATACCACGCTCCTTACATTTGTAGATCTCCTTGGGCTTAAATTCATAACACTAATTTATTACCATTCTCCTATATGAAATGCTAAACATTTTAACATAAGATTATTTGACCAACTATAAGGACTGAGTGGAAAGCAGAAAACTATTATTTTTCATTTTTAAAAAGGTTTTTTCATTTTATACAATAGGTTACACTGCTTCTCCATAACACGTGCCAGGTTCCCTATAGGTTTGTATTGATACAGATATACAATTTCCCTGCATCAAAACACCTACATGTGTGACTCTTAACAATTCTGCCTCTAGAATATGTTCAACTCACTGTGCACACATCCTTGTGTATATATCTGAACCTAACTGCAGAGTCAGTCATGTATTTACTGCTTTGAAATGCAGCAATTAGGTATCTGAAACGTAGGCTGTACAAATCAATTGTTAGCAATGCACGTTGCACCACTGTTACATTGCATCCCAGCAGTACCTGGCCCAAAGCAGGAAAGCTAATGATCCAACTACTGGACCAAATTCAGTGATAAATCCTAGTCACATGCTACCTCAAACATGTTTTGTGTATACTAAGAAGACAATGAAGGTGATGGCCATCAGGACAAACCCTCTAACGTGTTTACAGCACCGTGTATGTACATGGCCTAAGCCAGTGATCGCATAAGCAGCTGTTTTTCTTGCTTAATATCAGTATTCTGTTACAGAATCTAGGCTGGTGCTTGACGATCCTAAAAATACAACTGCCATTTAAAGCATTTGGTAGGGAACATTTCTGCGCTGGCCACAGGAGAGGAACTTTTCCATTTCCAATGTCTGAAGTTCTAAGATCTCACAAGGGCTCTGGTTTGAGTCTCAGATGCAATATTATACTATAAGCACAACATGCAAGTTACTCCATCAACTGGCTGTAGTGTCTAGATGCCACAGTATGTGCAATAAGCTCCTTCACCCCTTTCCCTGCCACATCTGTGGATACTGCGGTACAAAAATCTCACAGGTCCCCTGCACAATACATGGGCATATCCAGAATAAAGTCCATGAAATGACATGGCAAATCAGCAATGCAGAACACTATAGAGGAGTAACAGTGACCACTCATAGTTACTCGGGTCTGCGTACCACTAGATAGGGAGGGTTATCTGAACACAAACTGGTCAGACAACAATCACTGGCTTTATTGTCTGAATGGCATTGGAAGCCTTTTCTTCTAGACTGGCAACTGTGATCCCAAGGGGGTCCGTGGGGTACCCAAGTAGGGCCAATGCCAAACTCGATAGGAGCTCAAGGGTGGCATCAAAATTAAAAGGAGCCTGTGGTAGTCTCACCTTGTCTCCTGGGCAAAGCACAGAACTGATATTCAGTACATCTCTGGTCAGTGCCCTGACTTCCTATGTGACTTTGGGCAGACCACTGAATCTTGGTTTCCCATGTGTGAAGAGTGAGTTAATAATATTTCCTTTGTCCTGTCTATTTAGGTTGTTAGGACTTTGGGGAAGGGGCTGTGTGTGTGTACATGTATCCAGCATGATGGGGCCCTGATCTCAGCTCGGGGGGCTAGCAAAATACAAGCAAATATTAATAGTGTGCAGGTGCAGGACACCATAGGGAAAGCTAGCCTAAAGGTTTGGGGGAAGACAGCAAGCTGGTTCCTTGAACTCCTCCACACTGAAAGACTCATTTCAAATGAAGGACAGCCCTTCCCCTGCCTGCTGAACAACAGATGGACTTAGTCCCCCTTCATAGTCACCCCAGTGATGACACTTTGCTCCAGCTATGCAATTTCACCTTTATTTGCACCCTTATAAATGCAGTGAGACACAGCTGCCACTAGATGCCCCCCTCAGGCAGGCTTTGGCCTTAAGAACAGACTGGAGTTGATGAGCCAAGTGGCCCATCCTTCACCAGATTAAGGAAGGATCATCAGGGAGTTGTTCCTGATTCACAGAAGCTCTAGATACACTGGGGTGACCAACCTGGCACAGGGAGGTGCCTGACAGAGCTATGGCAGGCTCCCATACATACACTACAGTCACACCGATAGCAAGGGGGAATTTATGAATAGCAAGGACTGCACTCTGGCCCCGGTGTAACCCAACTTGGGTTGCCAGGTGTCCAGTGTTGAACCGGACAGTCCAGTTGTTGAGCTTTCTGTCCAGGAAACAAATTGAGAAAAAAAATGGACATATAAATGTCCGGTATTTTCTAATTAAATAAGTTTTATTATTATTATGAGTATCAGTATGTAGTTGCATACTGCCTGGCCAGTAGATGTGCTCATGCTACGTGAACGTGTCTACCAGCCAGGCAGTACACAACTATGCAGTAGGAGGACAGAGGGGGCCGGAGCGGGATGGAATCCACAAGGCAGGACTCGCCTGTGCGCTCTGCTGGGACCGTGTGCAGGACAGCCCTGCTTCCCACCAGTCGGTTCCCCCCCGCTTTTCCCCCCCAGCCAGCCTCTCTCCCACAACCCGCTCCCAGCCAGCCCTGCTCTCCCTGACCCTCTCACGGCCAGCCCTGCTCCCCTTGGCTGGTTCCCTTCCCCCGATCTCCCCTGACCAGCCCCGCTCTCCCTGACCCCCTCCCGGCCAGCCCTGCTCCCCACTGGCCAGTTCTCCCCCTCAACCTCCCCTAGCCAGCCCCGTTCCCCCCGACCCCATTCCGACCAACCCCGCTCCCCCTATGCCGGTTCCTGCCTCTCCCCCCCCCAATCTGAGATCAAGTGTGTCTGGCATTTTTGTCAAAACCATTTGGTAACCCTAAACCCAATGGGTTGCCGCACTGTTTATAAAGGCCCCGCCCCTGGTTAGGAATCCATGGAGCTGCTGGCTCGCTAGCTTCAGTGCTAACCCCAACAAGTCCATCTGTACTGCAAAGAAAACCCACTGCACTGAGTCTCAGGGCCTGGGTCAATTGACTCAGGCTGTGGGGCTAAAAATAGCAGCATAGATGTTCAGGCTTGGGCTTCAAGACCTTCCACAGGTTTCAGAACCTGGGTTCCAGTCCAAGACTGTTCTCTTCAGCTTTGCAGCCCCAGTCAATTGACCTGGGCTCTGGCAGTCAGTGACATGCAGAGCAGATGTACCCCAAGCACAGACCACGGTAACCTGGGGCTTGAATGAACTGAGTTGACCAACATTCAACCCTAAAACCTAATTAGCTCTGGTGGTGCAAACCCCTGCTTACTTTTGTCTATATACATGTAGGGATCGACATCAGGAAAACGGTCCACTACTCCACTTGTTGGCCATTAACTACTGAATCAGACCTACTCCCAAAAGCAGACGCTGACTATAGCTACACTGCAGAGTATCCTGGAAAAGCTCTGCCATGTCCAAGGAACAAGTCCGCTTTTTTAGAACTGCTTCCAAAAAAGTGGACGTGTTCTTTCAGCATCTCTGTATTCCTCTCAGTGAGAGGAATAAGGGATGTTCTGAAAGAGGAGTTTTTTCTAGATATTGGCCCCGTATAGATGGGCCAAATTTTGGTAAAGCCTCTTTTGGAAAAAAAAGGGGAAAAAGATACACAAATTGAAGTTCACAATTTGTAAATCTTTTTCCAACTTTTCTCTGCAATGTAGACATGGCCAAAGATATGGAAGGAAGAAGAGAGAGAGTTGATGCTGCAACTGCATGGAAGCTCATTGAAAAGGGAGGAAAGAGAAAACTCTGGAGGTTGGACATTAGGAAAAACTTCCTAACGGTCAGGGTGGTTAAGCACTGGAATAAATTGCCTAGGGAGGTTGTGGAATCTCCATCTTTGGAGATATTTAAGAGCAGGCTAAATAAACATCCATCACGGATGATCTAGATGGTGCTTGGTCCTGCCATGAGGGCAGGGGACTGTACTACAAGACTTCTTGAGTCCCCCTCCAGTTCTAGTGTTCTATGATGCTAAGATTCTATGCAGTCAAGGAATGAGATCTGAAGACTGGGCAGCTGCTGTGGGTCCTTTCCAGAACCCTGTAGTTAATGGACAAAGAAAGGGGGAACATCTGAGTTGATTTTAAAGTAGCATTTCTGGAAGTCGACTGGATGAGGAGCTAACGGGAGAACAGGGAGAACACAGAAGATGCAGGAGGGACTGACAGTAATAACTTCCCATTTCTATAGCCTCTTTCATCCAGAAACTGCAAAGTGCTTTATTACAAACTAGGACCCTCAGGTGCCTGGATGGAACTCCCATTGCTTTCAACATGAAAACATTGCACCCCCACCCCCAATGAAAAGCAGGCATGTTTGGAGAGGGATACAGCTGGGAGACTGACCAGGGGAACACCTGGCTTGCACTGAAACCTATCAGCAGGGATTCCTCCACAGGGGATTGCAACACCGTGCCAGGTAATCAGTTTTCTAACATTAGCACTTGGACAGCGTTATGGATGAGCCAGGACACCCCCCTACCTTGGGAACTGTGGAGGTGCCTTGACGACTTGCCAACCAAACCTCAGGCTGGTTGAAATGTGCATAATGAGGCTGCCCTGTGGGAGACTGTGCACTCCCCTCCTATCCCTCTAATAGCTGGCAGGGCTGGGCAGTGCTTCAGAGGCAGAGGAGCAGCGGGGCCATACAGTACAGCCCACGGTGAGAGAAGCAGCATCTCACCCCTAAGGATTCTCGTCAGCCCTTTGTTTCCTCCTGTGACATTTGTTTGCTCACTTGTTGACAATTCAGACATTAATCTCCCGCCGTCCGGTGTCCGGGACAGATTCATTTTTATCACAGTTCCGTTAGTGCCAGGTTGAGCCATCTGGAGCCCTGGAGGGCCCCTGCTGAGGATCTTGACAGTGACATCGCAGGCCCCCTGCACAGGCTCTTGGCAGTGGCCTCACAGCCTCTGCTGGCACCAGCAGCCTCCATTACCCCCCCGCCCTCCCTCAGGCAGGCCTGAGCTCCTTACCACATCAGGATACAGAACAGTGCATGAATTCCGGCCTCATTTATTTCAGAGCTCTGGTCAACCGCAAGCACCGTGTGTTTCACAAACGCATCACTACAGTGTGGGGAGGGCTGGGGTCTGGGCACCGGCACTTAACGGATGCTAAGAGGCAGTAACTACTGGCTGGATTCAAACAAACAAGATCCCCCACCTTGCCAAACTGGCCCAGCATGGGGACTCTGACACGGTCCTAGCCCTGCCTTTCCAGGCCAGGAGCCACTGAGGATGAACTGCCAGAAAATGTGAGGTGTACTGAGTTTCCCCAGGTCTCAGCATCGGTTGTAGCACTTTGGATCTCAGCGAGATGATGGTTTGTATGGAACCTGGTAAAAGACAGTCCAAATCTGTGCCCATTTAACTACAGGTGTTATTTTGCACTAATGTAGTGACATGGGTGCAGCTATGTGTGTGGACACCCCTACTGGTATAAACCTGTCTTATAGCACCTTAGTGGCTCAGTAAATATGCAGGTGCAAATTAATCCACTCTAACTAGTTTTAAAATGATATTCAAGAGTCTATGGACAAAAGTTGCCCAAGTGTCACTAAACTGATTGAAGTTAAACCAGTGCAACTTGTCCATATAGATAAACCCTCGGCTGCAGACTGCCACTTAGGGGGCACATGCTATTAGCTGTGTACTGCATTCTAACAGGTGGCTTTGTAAACAGGGAAGTGAATTTATCCAGCTTGTGAAATGGTTCCCCTTCTGGTGTCCTGACTGATTGTGTTCATATCCTCATCATGCCTGGAACACAGTAGCCATAGTATTGTTGGCACTATTACGAGGTGTGGTACAGTCTCTCCATAGTGGGCACTGTAGCCCTGCTACAGCTGGCAGAATCATCACACCGGCACCACCTACGTAATATATGTAGGGGCACCGCTTCATTTACAGGACAGATAGATGCCATTTGGGTGGCATTTTGTGTGGGTGTAGAGCGCCATCCAGTGGCTTGTTACCCATATGTATCCTACTGATTCTTGGAAGGCAGGCGATCGCTTGCTTTCCAGAATATGACATGCTGAGGGACTCCTGTACAGTGACGGCAATTCTGTAGGGCCAGCAGCAGATTCACGAGATGAAATGTCTGCAGAACCAATACTAGGGAGAGAACTGCAGCAAAGTGTGGCAGAACACAGCCACGTGGCCAGGGCATGGCCCCTGGAGGGCTCTCCAGGAGAGAGTGCTGAAAGCAACACAAGCTGTCCCACAGTCCCCGGGATGGCCAAAGCTGTTGTAAACATCTTCCATGCAGCCCGGGCAATAATGAAGAGCAGAGTGATTCGTGAGCACAGTGGTCATGGCTCCTTAATCTGCCTTAGTCCAGCAGGGGACGAGAGGAAGAAAGGAACCAAGCTAGGAGGACACAAGAGTTTGAATGAGGAAAAACAGCTGCTGCATTCAAATAATGAAAGGACACTGTTGTGAAATCCTGGCAAAGGGTCTTGGGTGCTGCTCAACCCCCAACGCTGTTCATGCATATTCCCCACTTGCTGGCTGGGCAGGGATTTCCATGCTGTGACAGCACAGTTAGGCAGCTTTGGGGAAAGAGGAATGTGAACTCCCCTCTCCCTCTCTTGCACTGGGCCTCCAGCAGAAGCAATGAGATGAGGGTGGGGGCAAAATAGAGCTGTATCTGCTCACGTGATCTTACCACACTCAGTGGGCTCACATGACTGGCCGAAAGGCAGTTTTTCTGATGATGCTGCAAACAACCCTCCAACCTCCCTTAGGATGCACAACTCCTGCCCCTGATATCACTGGCTGCTAGGAAAGTTCCTGCAGCTGGAAACAAGCAGTCGATTGCTCAGGGAAGCTAACTGTACCCCAGATTACTTTCCTGCAGCTGCAGTTGCTCCAGCAGGGCTAACAGGCAATGGAGCTTGTTTGTAGGAAGCAGCAGTCAGCTGATTATTACCTGTCTAAGGCAATGCCTCAAGACACTAGTGAGGATCAGGGCTGTGTTGTGCTGGGCACTGCACACACTAAGGACATTCTTGGTTACAATCCAAATAGACATGGGAATATTATCCCCACTTTACCTGTGGGGATCAGAGACACCTGTGGAATATGTGACTGGCCCAAGGATACACAGGAAACCTGTGGCAGAGCCAGGAACTGAACCCAGCTCTCTGCCTTAACCACAAGGCCATCCTCCCTCCCTCCCTCAGGGCTACACACAGGGCCAATGCCGTGTGTTGAGTAAGAAAAGGCCATGTTTACATAACTGCTTGTAACAGCAGAGACGGCTGTAGACAGACAATCCTGGCTGCACCCAGGCCCTGACACGGAGCTGCCTGGACAGACCAGCAAATAAAACTAAGAATAGATCTGGACTTCCTTGTGACCATGGCTACAACAGACGGGCTCCAGGCTGAGTTCCCAAGCGATAATACCTGCTCAGGAGGAGGCAGGGTCCCAGTGCATGCAGAGGGCATGTGGAGATGGAGGGGACAGCAGAGGTTGCTGAGAGATGATTCTTCTCCTGGGACACGTTCTGTCTGTCGTCAGGGCAGCTTCTCCTCTTTGAGGTACTGTTGTCTCTCTGTGCTGGGAGGGGGGAAGAAGAGGTAAGTCTTCCTCAGCCTAATCCTGCCAAGTACCCTCCTTTGCTGGAACCTGGAAAAATAACAATAAAAGCCCTTAATCACCTAATCCCCCTGGGTTGGGAGGAGTGGCCTCAGCTTTGATTTTGTCCCTGTCTCATCTCATCCTTCCATCCTTGCTGTCTAATCCTGACAACACAGTGAGTGATAAGAGGTCTGTTGCCATCCACTGCCCCCTCCCCCGGGCCTTTGAGCTCTCTGGACTCCGCCACTACCTTCCAGGGGACTCTCTTTCCACCCTGCGCTCTGGATGGGTCCACCAGTGCCTGAGCTAGTGTCTTGCCTTCACCTCTGCAGCAGCAGCAAACCGAGTGTGAAAGGAAAAGCCCACAGGAATGCGTGGGCCCAGCAGAGAGAGGCACCCGAGTGTCAGAGTCTGAATCCTGCTGAGCTGCCCGGTTCCAGGGAACTTCTTAGCTCCCAACTCTGATGAGTTTATAACTGAGCTGCGCTGATGATGTCTGCATGGCACAGGTATCTACGAGGCACTGACGAGGCACTCATGCATCCCAGCCCAGTGAGGTGTAAAACCTGGGCTCATTCTTTGGGTTGTTCTTCCAGTGTGGAGGAACATCCCCAGGATAATACAGAGCTGCACTTCCCTTAGACAGGGTTGTCAGGTGCTGGGCGTTCTTCTTCAGTGGAGGATTCACTGAATCCCAGATGCAATCACATAAACAGCTTTGTTCCCAGCCACCTGCTGTGTTCAGTGTATGCCTCAGCTGTGATTGCTGTTATTTCAGCACTAAGCACCATGGAAAAGCCCCTGACCACAGAATTTGCTGTATCTTCTCTCTCGGAGGAATTCACCCTGCATTGCAGCCTCTGTGCCCAGGCTGTGTCAATACAGCGAGGCCATAAGCATCTCCCAGCCCAGGCAATACCCTGTATGCTGCATTTCCCTTCCTTGTCCAGAAGCCTCCAGTGCAGGGGATATTCCACGGTGGGCCAGGGATGGGAGGAGCATGATCTTGTGTCCTGATTATTCCACGAGGAACCATTGCTTGCCCAATTGACCCAGCAGTTCCAGAATCAGGAAGACACAAGCCACCTCCCTTCCATCCCTGTGTGGGCCCTAGCAGCAACACAGTGGTAAATAGACATGGCCCCATTTCTCCTGCCTCTCTCTGGTGTGCTTTCACTGTCTGCATCTCTCTCCAATGCAGGCCAATGCCTGCCTGCCTATAGTCTCCTAATCTGGGTCTCCCTCTCTGCTCTTGAATAGGCGATGTGTATCTTGAGTGGGAAGTCCTCAGTGCTTCCTCTATTGTCTTCACAAGCGAAGGCAGCATCCAGCCCAGCAGCCTAATTTACAGCCCAGCCTGCAGGCAGAAATCACGCCAGCTGGACTCGTGCCCAGCCATGAGGTGGCAAAGCAGTGGCAGCACGAGCACCATGTGAACCTGGTGCCTGGTGCCCGGTGCCCTCTTTCAGAGTCATCAGAGATGACTCCCTCTTCCTGCACCTCTTCAGAGTGGGGAGAGACCAGGGGAATGGAGGAGCCAGGAGATGATGTGCCCATCACTTGTGCCATCTGGGACCCTTCTGAGGCTGCACAACCACGGAGTGTCTTAGTGACTTCCAGGAAGTCCACAATGGACCTGGAAATCCACTCCCAAGCCCGGGGGGAGTGTGCTAGGTACTGCAGCAGCCTTCCTGTGCCGGGGGAGATGGGGCTACCTTTGGGACTGACCTCGCCAGCTTGCCATTTTGATGGGATGTTTGTTGGCATTGGTGCTCTTGTGCCCACAGATTATGATGCCACCTAATGGGGAGTGATTTTTGGTCACTATCCGCAGGGGCCTGCTTTCGCCTGTGGCATCAGATCCCTGGCTTGGGGTGACAAGTGCCTCATTCCATTACCAATCCAATGGGCTATGCAGCCAGTCCACCCCTTAAGAAGCAGCTACAGCACACTGGGAAAGAGGTGTTAGCAGCGCCCATGAGCAACATGCCCCCCAAGGGGTGTGAGGCTTGCCAGTTTGGATTCAAATGTTCAGGCCCATCTCCCGGTCTATTTGGGCTGAACATCTGCCAACATCAGGTTTGTGGTGGCTGTCAGCTCTTCCCAATGCTGTCCAGGCCCATATAACAAGAGCGACTCTTTGCTCAGCTCCAAGACTGGAAATACTTGACACTGTGTGAAGGGATGTCCTCCCATGTAAGACATTATCCTTGTGTGGCACCTGCTTGTGCCATCACAGAAGGAGAGTGCTGTCCCCCCAAGAGGACACCATACAGGAAGACAGCTGCTCCCCATTCATCTTCCTTCCATTTGCTTCTCTATTGCATCATCCCAGCCAAAGCCTCAGCAGATCCAGAGCAAGGCCGCCCTGGAGCAGGGAGCAAGGGGCAGGACACTGGGTCCAGAGGAAAGAAACAGGCGCATAGGAAAGACTAGAGGTTTGACTCCACCTGGCACCTCTAATGCAGAGGGCATCACAAGAGCAAATGCACCCAGGTCTTAAAATGCAGGTGTGACAGATGCAGAGAGGGAGTGAAACTGGGCTTTGATAATGCTGCCTGAACTAGGAGGAGAAGTTACAGACCCTTCAGCTCCAGGTAGACTGCTGCTCTACCCCCAGAGAAAAAGCCTGCTGAGTAGACTGTAACAGGAACTGGAAACTCTGGCTAGGACCCAGCCCTTCCTTGCGTGGGGCGGAAAGAGACAAGCTCTGTTTCAGTTAGGACACGCTGGCAGACTGCGCAGAGACCTATGGGATCTGGGAATGGGCATGAGCCCCCAGGCCTTCATCTACCCTATTGCAGACACTAGGAACGCTGCACAAGGGTGATAAACTTCCCTTGCTTCTCTGGCCCCTCTACGCAGTCCCACATTATACTCCCTCCCACCTCGCAGAGTCCTGGAGCCCAGACTCCAGCCTGAGCATCGCTCCCACAGTGAAACAGCCCAAGTCAGCTGGCATGGTCTGCCATGGGATTTGAATGAAGTGGGGCCTAGTGGCCAGCATTCCCCAGACTTTCTGGTCACTCCTAGGCCTAGGGAAGTGATGCAGACAAAGCCAGCTCCCAGGGGAAGTGGGGTGATGGGCTAGCAGGGATGGAAGTATGTGGGGGCAGCGGAGGTGGGAAAGAAAGCCTACCCAGGCTAGATTAAGCCATAAGCACATTCCAACATAGAGCCTTGTGAATTCACTGTCCCTTCATGGCCCTGCCCATCCTGTGGCTCCATTCCCCCCTTGAAATGGAAACTGCCTGAGGGGTGCTTGTGCACATGCGCACACACACACACACACACACTCATAGGGCCCTTGCCTCTCCCCCTGAGTAGCAGCAGGAGAAGCAGTACTCACCCCAACATAGGGTACGTCTACACTACAGCGCTAGTTCGAACTAACTTAGTTCGAATTAGTTAATTCGAACTAAGCTAGTTCGAACTAACGCATCTAGAACTAAAAACTAGTTCGAACTAGCGTTTTGCTAGTTCGAACTAGCAAGTCCACATTGAGTGGACTCTGAACAGGGCTTAAGGATGGCCGGAAGCAGTGCCGGCAGGGCATAAAAGGAGGACTTAGAGCATGGAGATGCTGTCTCAGGCTAGCCGAGGGCTGCGCTTAAAGGGTCCCGACCCCCACCCCGGACACACAGTTCTAAGGGGTGCCCCGCTTGCAAAGAAGTTCTGGCTTGGAGTGCCCTGAGTGCCCACACTGGGCACATCACACCACTCGGCCATCAGCCCAGCTGCACTTGCCGCAGGCTGCCATCTGGGGAGAGGGAGTAATTGGGGGGCTGCAGGAGAGCTTCCACCCCCAGAAGCCCGCAGAGCCAGCCCAGTCCTCCCCATCGGGGGCTTGTACCCCATTCCTCCCTCACCTCCTTCCACTTACCCTTCCCTAGCCCCCCTTCTTATTGATGTACAAAATAAAGATAACGTTTCTTCCAACATTGACTCTGTCTTTATTGAACAAAACTGGGGGAGACTGGGAAAAGGAGGTGGGAGAGGGGAAGAGAAAGGCTGGGAGAGGGGAGGGCAACTAACATGATGAGGGGTTGGGAACAGGTCCCAGATGAAGAAAGGCTACAGAGACTGGGACTGTTCAGCTTAGAAAAGAGGAGACGGAGGGGGGACAGGATAGAGGTCTCTAAAAGCAGGGGTTGGGTGGAGAGGGTGCATTCAGAAAAGTTCTTCCTGAGTTCCCATAAAGAAGGACTAGAGGACACCAAAGGAAAGGAATGGGTAGCAGGCTTGAAACTAGTAAGAGAAAGTTGTTGTTCTTGACAAAGCAAATAGTTAACCTGTGGAACTCCTTGCTGCAGGAGGCTGTGAAGGCTAGAACTAGAACAGAGTTTAAAGGGAAGTGAGATAAAGTGATGGAGGTTGGGTCCATGGAGTCCTATTAGCCAGAGGGTAGGAGTGGTGTCCCTGCCCAAAGTTTGTGGAAGGCTGGAGAGGGATGGCACGAGACAAATGGCTTGGTCATTGTCTTCGGTCCATCCCCTCCAGGGTCCCTAGGGTTGGCCGCTGTTGGCAGACAGGCTACTGGGCTAGATGGACCTTTGGTCTGACCCAGTACGGCCATTGTAAGCTCAGGGCTCAGTGTCGGGGGTCTCAGTGGACCCCCTTGATTTTCATGCACACCTGCTCCTGGGTGGCCAGGCTGGCAGCTCTCCTGCCCTAGACGGCCACTTTCCTGTGCCTAGTGCGGAGATTGTGGACGAGGTCCACGATGTCTGCACTAGCCCAGGAAGGTGCCCGCCTCTTGCGGTCCAGGGCAAGCTCCCGGGAGCCGCCAGCCTGGTCCCGGCAAGAGGGGGTGGGCTGGGGGGCATCGGGTGGGTGGCTCTGTGCCGTGCCAGGTGCAGGGTCTGCTAGCTGGGTGCTGGCAGGCTTGCACCTGGCATGGGCACCGTAGCCAGCCCGTGCCCCTTTAAGGGGTCCGGGGCCGGGAGGGGGGCATAGAGTTTCCCTGGTGTTGGCCAGAGTGGCCACCAGGGAAACCTGGGGAGGGCTAGCCTCCCACTAGTTCGAACTAAAGGGCTACACAGCCCTTAGTTCGAACTAGCTAGTTCGAACTAGGCGTTAGTCCTCGTAAAATGAGGTTTACCTAGTTCGAACTAAGCGCTCCGCTAGTTCGATTCAAATTCGAACTAGCGGAGCGCTAGTGTAGCACCTATTAAAGTTAGTTCGAACTAACGTCCGTTAGTTCGAACTAACTTTGTAGTGTAGACATACCCATAGGGAGTGTATCCGCATGCACGGCCAAGCTCTCCTCCTGCCACACTTGGTGTCCCACATTATACTGGGAGTGGCCAGGCCCCCAGAGCAGTAGGTCTCAGAGTAACACACTACGGATATGAACACAGTAGTTCATCCCTTTCAGATATGGTTTAGGGCTCTCTGCAGACACAGGCAGAGGTATGTCCCTGCACCAGTTACACTTCATTCACATTTCCAAGCATAGCTTTGCAACTATAAGAGCTGCAAACTTTAACAAAAACAACCCCCTGAGATTCTGCTATAATCCCCTGACTCCAGGAGCTGGGGCCCTAGACAAAGGCCTATAAGGCCTATGCTGCTTAATCACCTCTTCCTTCTTTGGCCAATGAAGGCTGGGAAAGCTGGAGAAACAGCATAGCCCTAGGGAAGTGCTTCTTTGCTGCTCAATAGGCAATCCTCTGGCCAGCTGAGCAGCATCAATGGCCTAGAAAAAGATGGCCATCCAATCAGCTGTTCGTGACGCAAGACCATGGGGGGAGGAAGATAGAGAAAAGGAGGGATCCTTAGGACTCACTGAGATGAGGAAGGGACTCCTCCCCTCAAAAAATATAGCAGATTACAGCTTCTCTCTCACTGGGCCTGAGTAAACAAGCTCCAGTGGTCAGGGGATAGTCACTGCTATGGATTCTGGAACGCACAGGCAGTGAGAGACACATTGCAAACTGGGGCAATTTTGTGAAACTTGGGCTATGTCTTCACTACAGGGATCTATTGGAAAAAAGTACGCAAATCGCTCTCTGCAATTTGTGTACCTTTTTCTGATAGCTTTTTCAGAAGAGGCTTTTCCAAAATTTGGCCCGTCTACAGTGGGCCAAATTTTGGAAAAGCCTCCTCTTTTGGAAGAGCCTTTCTTCCTTGTGGGAGGAAGAAGACAGGGCTTCTGAAAGAGCCTGTCTGCTCTTCTGCAAAAAAAGCGGAAGAGCAGATGCATTCCCTGGACATGGCAGAGTTTTTCCAGGATACCTCTGTTATCTCGGAAAACCCCTGTAGTGTAGACATAGCCTAGGTGTGCATCTTAAAGCCTCAGTGGCTGGAGTCATAAGTTTCTAGCCCTCATGGTTTATGAGAAAAAGCCAGAAAATGTGATCTTCCAAAGGTTAAAAAAAACCCAAAAGACAAATGTAACAAGGCCAATATTATTTTGGGAAACAATTCTCATGACTGTTAAGGCAATCTCATGCTACTGTGGGACCCAATGTATGGTTTTTGAACACTTAGCATTGCAATAGGAATGCATAACTTTCCTCACGCGGCAGTGAAGACTTGGACCTCACCAGGCCTTTCTGTTTGGTATAACGTACATTAAAGCCTTTGTCCAAAGATCTGCCTGCCTGCAAAGCACACAGCCGGGCCACTGCAGCATTGGATCAAAGGGTGAGGATTCTTTGGGGGAGACAGATTGTTAGTTACTTATACCATATAGAGCAGCACCCAAGAACCACACAGTCTAATGAGATACAGACAGATATTAGGGGAAGAAAAACAACAATCAAGTATTTATATACAAATGAAATAGATGCATTGTAGGAAACCTACTAGAAGTGTAATAGAAATGTAGCCGTGTTAGTCTGGTGTAGCTGAAGCAAAATGCAGGACTATGTAGCACTTTAAAGACTAACAAGATGGTTTATTAGATGATGAGCTTTCGTGGGCCAGACCCACTTCCTCAGATCAAATAGTGGAAGAAAATAGTCACAACCATATATACCAAAGGATATGTACTAGAAGTGGGTCTTTATGGCTTTAAATATGGTCAGAGTTGTTCAGCTCACCAGGGCACACACCACTCTGTACCACCAGGGGGCACAATTGGCTAATTTATTACAGCTATTATTCTTTCACTAGGTTCACCAGGCTCATGTGCAGACCAGAAGTTGCTTTCTGAACAGAGAGGTGAGGCAGAAAATAGCTGTCTGGCCATTTGTATATCACCCATGTTGAAAGTGCACTAGTATTATTTTTTATTTTTATTATTATAGCACCTTGGAGCACCAGGCCCGGATCCTGTTGAGCTAGCTGCTGTACAAACACAGAATGACTCACTAGTCATATACAGTAACCAATGTTAGAACCAAGAGCAAGCTGGGTGTTTGGCTGGTTAGAACAGATTCCCAATATATTGATATTGGCAGCAGGAGCGTTTCATTTAGGTATGTCTGAGCAGGGATTGCTCATTTTAAGGGGGCAATTTAATTAGCAAACTTAGTTTTGCTCTCTGTATTTCCTGTAAGGTTTATCACTTTCCCCCATGGTAAGGCTGGCTATAGCCCATGTGACACCACCTCTTAGAGAATATGTTACTTGTTTTCTGGAAAAACATACAAAAAGATAACATGGCCGTGATATTCTAAAATGGGCATTTAAAGTTAGTCCACCTTAAGATGCCCTAAGTAAATTACCTGGTTTTCAAAAGCACCGAAGGCTGGGCAGCTCCTGTTGGCTTCCAAGACTAAATTCTCTTTGCAGCTAATCCCTGAAAGTAGGCATTCAGGAGAAATGCTGTCACGCTGAAGGAAAAGCCAAGCCGCAAAATTTAGATGAGCAGCCAACTCTGCCACCAAGAGGTTCTCCAAGTTCAGCAGGGCTGATGTGAAGTTCAAGTGGAAGCCAACTGCCAATGAAAATGTAAGGTTCACATGCTGTCTGCTCTCCCTATGAACTTAGCAATGAAATTACATAGCTGATACCTGACAAGAGAAACTTTCGAGGTGCCCACTCGAAAGATAACGTAGGCCACAGCACAATGCTGCTCGCAAATGAGGTCCCAAAAGCAACATCCACCATGAACATGGTGGGGGAAGAGTCTGTGGGATACCCCAGGAGATGCTAGAAAGGCTCCCTAAAGATCTCATGCTGGGCAGATCTTCCCTAATTCTCCATGTAGAGACAGCCGTTTTCCCATATCCTCTGCAACCTGGTTCAAGCTTTGTTCTCTTGACAAGTGACTCCTCTGGCTTAAGGTGTGGATGCTCCTTTGAGGGAGTCAAGGTGAGGGCTAAAAGAAAGCTACAAAGTTCAGTCCTAAGACCCTTCTCCTCTTCTCACATACCAAACACGAGAAACCCCACAAGACCCCCAAATCAGGTACAAATCCTGCCAAATACCCAACAGACATCACCCTCAGCATGGCTGTAGAGCTGGCTGGAAGAGAAAAGACAATGGTGCCCATGCTTGTTCTGAATGAGAACTGCAACTCCCCAGCTTGGAAGCCCCACCAGAAGCAGGAGAGGTGGATAGAGATAGTCTGTGATCCTGGGTTTAAAAACAGGAATATTGGAAGGCCAGGGACATGGGATGCAGATAGACCCCCTACAATATTAGGACAGCATGAAAGCCCAGTTCAAACACCAGTCCTTGGTAAGTAGCAAAAGCAGCTATGGTGAGATACGATGGTCCTCAGACTCATGATTCTGAATCTATGTCCTTGAGAACTGGCAGAAATTACTAGATTACAGGAGGGAGGGCAGACGCTGTTCTTTGTTGAGCCTTGTATCAAGCCTCTCCTAGATCTTTGTATCAAAGTGACAGCTCACTGTGCTAGGGTGCGTCTACACAGCAGTGTTATTTCGAAATAACAGCCGTTATTTTGAAATAACAATGCGAGTGTCCACACAGCAAATCCGTTATTTCAAAATCAAGTCAAAATACCGGATGGTTTATTTCGAAACCTGTAAACCTCATTGCACGAGGAATAATGCCTCTTTTGAAACAGCTATTTCAAAATAGCAGCAGTGTGGACGCTCCACTGCTGCTATTTTGAAATAGCTCCTCCCCAAGGCCACTGAAAGGAATTACTCCCCAGTGCGTCCTGGGGCTCTATCTTGAGATAGCACCTACACTTTAGGGGAGCCTGCCTCGGACTAATTTTGAGGCTTCCCTGTAGTGTGAATGTGCTTTTCGAAATAAGCTATTTCAAAAAAAAAATTTAAATAGCTTATTTTGAAATAAGCGTGCTGTGTAGACGTATCCCTAGTGAGCATGTTGGGCTAGGTCAGGGCCTCTCTGCTCACCTCATGTGAGTGACACCCAGCTTCACCAGACATGAACTGGGCCTGCTGTGTGTGAGATGGCAGCTCTCCCGTAGGGAATGGGCAGGGGGAATTGGGGATGGGTTGCTGCAGGTGAAGGACAATGGCTCCGCCAATGTGGGTGGGGGATTGGGGACACGCTGCTGCAGGTACAGGATAATAGCTCAGCCAATACATACAATACAAATGCCAAACTGCTGGCTAGGGTTGTGTGCCATGGGCTGAGGAGGGGCAGGGCAGAGAACTCCCCCAAACCTGAGTCACCTGCAGCTTGGTTCCCTCAGAGACGAGAAGCGGTTGCTGTGCCTGCCGATGGTGGGAGATACCAAAGCGACGAGGATGATCAGAGAACAAAGCAGCCTGTGCGAAACCCGCTTTCAGGCTGGCTACGATTGCAGGCTTCAATTGTGCTTCGGTGGTGGTTGTCTTTGATGCGACTCAAGTAGCCTTTCTTCCCCACAGATGCCTCTGGCACTCCTGGCCTACAGTGTGTTTGAGGCAAAGAATGTATCCTGTCACCACGGCTGCTTCCCTTTATTTGAAGTGTCTCACTGAGCTATCTTCCACTGACATGCTTCTTTCAGTGAGAATTATTTCCCCCTGCTTCTATCTGTCAGTGGCCCCCCTCTACCCCCCGGGCCTCCATGCTCCCCGTATGTCCGAGCAGGTGTGAAGACAGGCCGGCCCTTTGTGTAGAAGCTCTTTCCTCCCCCCTCTGGACTCCCTCCAGTGCTGTCACTTTTTTTCTCTCTCTCCTCCGTCTTGTTTTTCAACAGAGCGCAGGGCTCGCTTCTCCTGTCACCTGGGCTGAGGCTGTGCAGCCGCACGCCTGCTCTAATCTCGCCTTCCACAAAGGGCATCCCTGTCACTCTGGGGAATTAGAGACATACCTGGATCTAGAGCTCGGCCGATAACACAGCCAAGCTGCCCACAGCCAGGGGGATCCTACTGATAGCACAAGCAGGAGCTTGGCGCATTCTGCTTTAACTTCGCAACAACTCTCCACCCTCAGAGAAAACTCTTGCTTTTCACAAACCCGCTTGCAGGATATTAACGGCAGGAGACAGCTGCAGGAGAACAGCCAGGCTATGCGGAAGGTTGCTCTTCCATTTTCCCAGGCCCTGCCGCAGCATGAGGGGCGAGCAGCACCAATGAGAAAGGCCCTTCTCATGGCGGCTCAGTGGCCCTGGCAGGTGAATCTCTTCACAGCAACTCCCTTTGCAATTGGCACTAATCCAACCCCACCCCCCCAATCCCTGGCTACCTCAGCAGTGAAATTTAGGGCTGAATGTGCCAGCAAAGTTCAAATCCCCCTCAGCCTTGCTGGAAGTGCCCCCGCCAGTGCTGGATCATCTGGGAAGTCTGCAGAATGCAGCCCCATGGTAACTGCCCTGAGGGAACAGCCAGGATGCCAGTCTCCAGGGCTGTCAATCCAGCGCGGAATCAAAACCACAAGAACATGGGCCAGTCCTGGTACTGCTGTCTTCCCCTCTTTCCTTTTCCTCTGCTGCCACACTCTCTCCAGCAGCAACCGCGCCTTGTGAAGTCCAGTGATAATGTGTGGAACATAACAATCTCCCTCACACCCGTTGTGAGAATGGCCTCAGACCCTGGCTCCCTCCTCCACAACTCCAGCTGCATGTGCTGGGGTCCATGCAACTAGGCAGGGTAAAGCCAATGTAACAGAGTGGAGAGGCAGGCTCCTGGGCCATAAGATGCTCCTATATCTGGTCCTCCTGCTGACAGCACAGGAATCATTCTGCCAGGCAGGGGGGTGAGTACCTGACAGATCCACTCACTGCTCTGCCCAGATCCGTGCCAGTATGAGTGAGCTCAGAGAAAAGGCTGGAATACTTCAGGGGATCCTCTCCCCTGTCAGAACCCTGGCTGTTCCTCTAGCCATCGGCTTCTATCGACCTGCATCGCCTGGGACCATAAAAGCACTGAACACGCCAGCCAAATGCCCAGTGGCATTCTGAGAAAAGCCTTGTTATCAGTGCTCCTTGGTATTTGTCTTCCTCTCTGCCCCCATGGAGTTATTTGAAGGTGTTGATCTCATCTGACAAGCCCTCCTGATGCCTCCTCTGCCAGCTTTCTGTCTCATGCTGGTCTGGCTTTGCCAGCAGCAGCCACGCAGTGCAGAAGGGGGATCAGCGGACAGTGAAGCTTCCTTTGGTAGTCACCTCCTGTCTGAGATTTAATTGATACAGCCCTTATGTATTGCAGGGATAGGCACCTTATAAATGCCACATAGCTAGGCCAGATAGACACCAGTGGCCAGGCAATAGAGAGGACTTCACTAGAATGGGAGTGAATCAGACATTTTGGGCTTCATGCCACCACAACACCTGGCACAAATAGACTGTGTGTATTACTATAGCTCAGACTCAACCCAGGGCCTTAGAGGAACCTGCAGAGAGCAGATCCACTTGGGGAGCCTAAAGCAAGCTCTCAGCTAGGTCAGGAACTAAGCTGGGATTATCGCCACTGGAAAGGTTCAAGTAAAGTTAATGGGTCACGCGTCCCAAAGTATTCAGCCACTCTGGGCGATTACAGAAACAGGTGGGGGATGGAAGACAGGAAATCCCACTGAGGAACACACAAGAGGGAATGTTTCCGTGCTGGCTCTCAGGTACTGTCTAGATAGGAACCAGACAAGACCTAACAAGCTGCAAGAAAGCCAGATGAAGAGAAATATGACTCTAAAGTTTATCTGAAGCTAATGTGCCTCCCAATCCTTCAAGAGGCTGATTAACAAGGATTGTTTGGAAACAGTGAGAGTAGCTTGATTGTGATTTAAAAAAATGAATTAAAAGATAACAGCAAGTGTCTTTACTAGTGTGAGGGAGGTTTTGTTTTTGTTTTGATTTGTTCATGGAAATTGCACGTGGGATACCACAAAATAAACCCACAAACTGGCCTGATGTTCAAACAGTGCCCAAGAGTCAGGATAGCCAGCAAAAATGTCAGCCAAGCTAAATGCAGGCCCTTACTCAGGCATTTCGGGAGGGCGGGGGGGAGAGGAGGGTTTTTTTTTTTTTATAAATGTGGACTGCAAGGGTGCGAGTGCATTCTCTCCCTGCTCCCCCAAGTAAGCGTGCTCTGGCCAGCAAGGGGAAAGCAGGAGTGGTGCTCTGCTCAAACCTCCCTGCCCCATGCTCCAGCCAGCTTGGGGAAGGCTGGGGCTGATTTTCCCTGGGACATTAACCTCCCCCCTCATCTCCCCTCTGTTCTAAAATCTGATTTGTCTATTTTATATGTGTTCACTTTTTTTGTTTGTATCCCTTTGGTATATATGGTCATGCCCATTTTCTTCTACAATTTGATCTGAGGAAGTGGGTCTGGCCCACAAAAGCTCATCACCTAATAAACCATCTTGTTAGTCCTTAAAGTGCTGCATAGTCCTGTCTTTTGTCAAACAGAAGTGGAACAGGTGGCTTAGCATAAATAGTTACCACATTTTTCAAAAGACCACTGAAGGTGCAGTGGCCCCTTAACAACTCCTCAGTCATTGGCTAGTTAAGGGGGTCACAGATTGTTGTAATGAATCATAAATCCAGTGCATCTGTTCAGTTAATATTTTGCAGCATCTAGCTAAGGTGTGAATTTAAGTTCCCAGGCTCATTTTTTGAAGCTGTTGTGCAGGTTTCCTCTGCGGACGAGGGCTTAAGGATCAGATACAGAGGAGTGATGGCTTTGTGATGCATTTCCAAACCTGTTCGTACCCTCATTGCCCCCCCACCCCACTCCCCGAGCAAGCTGAAAGAGAATCAAATACCACCCAAAGGGATGGTTCCCTTTCTTCCTATGGGACTAGAAGGTGGGAATGAAGTGACAGCAGTGAAGGGGCAATCATCCCTCAGAAGTGCGGGTGGATGGGCAGAGACTGTCAGTGCCAAGCTGTGGCTGAGCAACAGCACCCTGCAGCAACTCCTATATATCCAGGTAGCAAAGGGCAAGGAGTGGGACATTCACCGCAGCTGGGGGGGGGGGGGGGGGGAGAAACAACACTCTTAGGCCCTTCCTGCTACAGCCAGTGGCCCCCAAGCCAGTCCCACCCTGTCCTGTGGCACAGCCTGTCTGCCTTCCAGACAAGAGGCTCTCATGCGATTGCTACAGTTAGCAGGACATTAAGCAGAGCTGCAGCCCTCCCACTCCTTTTGCTATGTGACCCAGACTCAGCCTCCCACTTTTGCTGTGCAGAGTTAGCTCATACCAAGGGTGGGCAATAATTTTTGATGGGAGCATGCCAAGAATTTGGAAAGTGGTTACGGGCCTAACTCTTCCATATTAATGGAGGAGGTGCGGGGTCTCGGATGGAAGCTGGGTGCAGAAGGGAGCGTGCAGTGAGGGGTTGGGGTGCAGGAGAGGGTGTGGGATTTTGGAGGGCAATTGAGTGAAGGAGGTAGCTGTGACCTGGGTTAGGGGATTAGGGTGCAGTGGTTTGGGTTGTGAGCTAGGGCAGGGGTGCAGAGTGAAGGGGTATGTGACCTAGGGCAGGACAACATTGTGACTTGGGACTGGGGTGCAGAGGTTTGGGTTGTGACCTGGGGCAGAGGATTGAGGTGCAGGATCTGGGAGGGGATATAGGGGCAGGAAGAGGGACAGAGGATTTGGGTTGTGACCCAGGGCAGGGGTTTGTGGTGCAGGCTATGGGAGCAGGAGTGGCAGAGGGTTTGGGTTATGTGGGGCAGGGGGACAGATGGTTGGGGTACCAGAGGTAGGCTCTGGCTGGGAGACTTACCTGCTTGACACCCACACTAGCTGCAGGAACCATGTGGTTTTTGAACAGCTACAGGCCGGGGGGGGGCACGGTTAAGGGTGCTTTGCAAGCTGCCTGTTGACAATAGGTAGCTCCCATTGGCCAGAAACCATCCAATGGAATTGTGCTGGGGCCCGGACCAGTGCTTGAAGGCTCACAGCTGTTCAAACAAACCCAACAGTAGCATTTCTCAGCAGTGTGGAGAGGGGATGGGGTGGGAGGAGGGCGGGAGGGAAGGCAAGGAGTCTGCCTGAGGCTCCCTGCCGTGTCTGCAGGCCAGAGGGTATTTTGCCCAAGCCTGATCCAAACTCTGCTCCCACCCAGAGGGCTGGCTTCTCATGTGTGCCAAGGAGAGCCACATGGCATTCTGGGAGTTGTAGTCCTTTTTTGCCTCCCCACTTGCCTACCCGTGTCAGGGAGCATGGAGGGATGAAGACAGGACTACAGTTCCCAGAGGGCCGAGGCCCTTCCCTTCATTGCCAGCTGGGCATTGGCGATGGGTGCCTTTTTCTCTGGCTCTGATTGGCCTCTGCGGCTGGCAGCCAGCTGAGAGGGCAGCTGCCACTTGGTTCTGCGGCGCACACTGGGGGCTGCAGACAGAGCTAGCAGAAAAAGGCAGGGAGTGAGCAGGACCCAGCCCCACCCCCAGCCTACCTCCTTGGGGAGGGAAGGAGCCCCAGCTTTCTTGTGGCTGGCTGGAACACGGGAGAGGGTCTGGGGTAATGTACCACCCGAGCCTTGCCCAGCCTGGCTGGAATTGGGACCATGAGGGGGTGCACTTGCACCTTTTTCACACACACGTGCACATAGGGGCCTGAAATTACACAATGAAGGGGAAAGAAGAGAAAGAAGGAAAGAAAGAAGAGAGAAAGTACAGAAGCGGGGCAAAAATACATGATGGAACTGTCCTTTCCCTGTCCAATTAAGCTGCCCATCACAACTGTCTCATCTGTAGGTAATTCTGTCCCATGACACTGTTCATGTTGATATTGTCATTGCTCATTACATGTATCATAGAAATGCATGTGCTAGTGCTGTACAGATACAGAGTAGGCGACAGTCCCTGCCCTAAAGAGTTTCCAAAGCAGACAAAGGATGGGCAGGAAAACACAAAGTGACTGACTCTATTGCTGACTTGCAGCTAAGTAGTAGAGCTAGGAATTGAAACTACATATCCTGGGCCCTTATCCAGTGCCCTAGCTAGGGACGCACCCTGCTTGCTAAAGGCTAAGTGCTATGCTTCCCTGACAGCACAAAGACACAGCTAGTGTCACTTTCGCTCAGAAGGAGGCATGCTACAGTGGTCTGAGTACAGGTCTCAGTTCAGGGCACTCATTCAGATCAATCCCAGTTCTGACATTCACTCCCTACGGGATCCATGGCAAATCGCATTTCTCTGAAGCTTGGATTCTCCATTAGCTTGTTCCTTATAATGTCATTTACAGTTCTGCATAGCTGGTGTCATATCTGATCTATCATCACCAATGCAAATGGAGAATTCTGGCTTCTCTTCAACTCACTTTTTTAGTCTCCGTTCTAAGCAAAATGAGAACCTCTGAATTATCAGGTGGAGTCAACAGGAGGAAAAGCAAACTAGCCCATATTCATAAGAGGGGCACTGGTGTCTGATTTCAGTCGGGGAAGGGAAGGGGCATAACTATGTATTTGCAAATAGAAGATAAAAAGGATTAGACACATATCTGTGGAGAGTTTTGCTGTATTTTTCTTTCAGACAATTTACAACTAAAGAAAATAAATCCTTTCCCAGCCCATGTCCTGGAACATGGACAATGGCTGGAGGATTTGTACATCAGCCTCAGGAACTGCAGCCAATACAAAAGTTCCAGGAGTCAGGATGGAGACCTATAAATCCTGTGGAAGGGCCAGCCAGCAGCTGAGACACCTTTAGGCCCTAAGCCTTGATCCAAGAAGGGGATTTCTCCTGGCTCCAGCTCATTTTGTGCTAGTACAGCAGGTACCGGCTAACATTGGTGATTTGCTCACTCCTGACATTAAGCAATATTCCAGAGCTATTGGCTTCAATGCCCAGAAAATGCTTCCTGCCACCAGCCAAGACAATAGACAATAAAAGGGGTCAACCTTCCACTTTGTGGTCTTGTGACCTTGGGTGCTTTACAAAGAACATTTTCCTCCTAGTATAGTTATATCTGTGCAGGGAGTTTTGCTGAGATCTTTGGGCTTTTAAATCATTATTATTTCAAAGTTTTCCTTCAAAACAAGGCAGATAAAAGGGGCTCGATCGACAGCTGTGAAGGCCCCTATTTATCTAGAAGCAGGCCCAACAACCAAGCAAGCTTCCCCCCACACACTCTCCCCTGCCAAAGTGCCATAGACTGACCTAGAGGGACCACCATGCTCCTCTTGTGCACTCCATAGGCGCATTATGGGAAGTTTCTCTTCTGAACCTTCAGGGGCTTGGTACCAGACTACAGGGAGCAGCTTCCCTGGCCAGTGCCTGCACCACACTGGGTCACACGCAGGGCAAAAAAATGTAGGCAAAGGAAAATGCAGAGATTCAAATTCATCCTCTGAGTAGCTGACTGGGGGGAATTACCCAGGAATGACTGTGCCTCGTTCACCTTGAGGTTTCCCTATAGACCATCCCAACCATATGGCAGTCTTTGTGTTACAGACAAAGTCTGGGACATTCCACCTCTGACACCCCTACTCACGGTATAGTTGCAATGATGTAGGTCTCCATAAAAGGCACTGGGGCTTCTTTATGATCAAACAAGAGCTTTGGAGCAGGGCTCATAACTTTCCTATGTTCTGTAAATTGACCAGCAGGTTAGTTCTTCTATAAACAGTCATGATGTAATATTGATATTTCCAATTCTGCTAATATGGAAATCAATGGCAAAGCTCCCAGGCTAAAACATAAACAGGATTTGACTAATTGGGTCATGGAACTACTGTATTTTACAGTATTGAATCCTTGTCCTGCATTGTAATCCCCAGCACTGCACGGCAGTATCTGATATTGCATTGCACTGTACTGAATTGCACTACACTTGCAGGATTGGCTTGCACTTTGTTGTACAGCAGCACATTGTACTCTATTGTGTTGCTCTGTGCTGGGCTGTAGGGCACTGTACCACACTCCACTACCAGCCAGCCTGTCACTATCAGCTGCCTTAATAGTGGAATACTGTAAAGGCTTCACAAGGGAGCTATGCAGATTAATTAGTTAATGTGGATAACAGACTTGTGGCAGCAAACAACTGACATCCCAGGGTATGTCTACACTACCCTCCTAGTTCGAACTAGGAGGGTAATGTAGGCATACTGCACTTGCAAATGAAGCCCGGGATTTGAATTTCCCGGGCTTCATTTGCATAAGCGGGGCGCCACCATTTTTAAAACCCCGCTGGTTCGAACCCCGTGCAGCGCGGCTACACGGGGCACGAACTAGGTAGTTCGAACTAGGCTTCCTAGTTTGAACTACCGTTACTCCTCATTCCACGAGGAGTAACGGTAGTTCGAACTAGGAAGCCTAGTTCGAACTACCTAGTTCGTGCCCCGTGTAGCCGCGCTGCACGGGGTTCGAACCAGCGGGGTTTTAAAAATGGCGCTGGCCGGCTTATGCAAATGAAGCCTGGGAAATTCAAATCCCGGGCTTCATTTGCAAGTGCGGTATGCCTACATTACCCCGCTAGTTCGAACTAGCGGGGTAGTGTAGACATACCCCCAGTTCCCAGCTAAACTTTGGTTCCTACTGACTCATTGCAACTCCACAGAAGGGAGTGGATTAAATTCAGCTTTGAGTAGGCAGGTGAGCTCAGTTCCAATGGGCTTCAACTGAGGTTGCATCTTTTGAATTTGGCGCAGTATTGGTGTACTGTGGCCGTCCCTGGAACATCTCTGTTCCTTGGCCAGGTAGCACTACATCACACTATAAAAACAAGCTGCATTGTGTTGCAACTTGATTTTGTTCATTCCTTGTTGTTCTCTTTGCTTTTCAAGGCTCCAGCCTGAAGACCCCCCCTCTGCCTTTCTCTCTTTGCAGAGTCTGTTTTTCAGGCATCGGCGTTTCCTCTCCTGTGTCCTTCAGATCATTAACTAGCTGCTCTCTCTCTTCTTTCTCTCCCTCGCTCTCTTTTCTTTTGAACATATCAGACTACTGGAATCAAAGAGGCATTTCAGTGACTCAGGCGTTTCCCATTGCCCTATTCCAGCATCCTCTACTCTTAATGCTGAGAGCTTTTCATGTCCTATTTGGAACTGATAGGAAGCCCTTTCATTGTTTCACTACATGGATATTAACACTGATGAAGGAAATGCTCCATCTGATAACAGAACCGTTGAAAAAAGCACCGTTTCCAAACGAGCAAACTCTGAGACAGTGGATTGCTGCTGCCCACACCAGCTCAACCCTTTTTACCGAGTTGGGCCAGGGTATAAGCAGGACCTGACTCTCTTGGGGCTGGTCTACACTGGAGGGGAAGGTCAACCTAAGATATGCAACTCCAGCTACTTTAACTGCGTAACTGGAGTTGACATCTTAAATCCTCATCCACACAGTAGGTGGTCTACAGCAGCAAACACTCCCTTCAGCTTCCCTTACTCCTCACAAGGAGCAGGAGTACCAGTGCGAATGGGGAGCGCTCTCTGAATTCAATTTAGTGCATCTTCTCCAGACCCGCTAAATCAAACCTGGGAAGATTAACTGCAGCAGTGTTGATCTTCCCCATAACGCACACTTTCCCTTGAAGCCCACGCTGCTCTGGGATTCACACCTCTTCACAGTCCTTAAGGAAAAGGGACTATCCCCTGCCTAAGAAATGATCATTGGTCATTTTTATTCTTCAGCTGAGAACAGAAGCCACCATGCTAAGTCTTTATAACCAAGCAGAAAGGCCACAATGACTTAATGGATTCATTGGCTTGTGGAACTCAACAACATCAGTGAATTTAAATCCAGGATGGATACAGATCTAGATAGCTGCAATAGTTGAGTAAATTCCTGATGGGAAATGAAGGTTTTGTGGCTCAGATGACTGATTCATGGTTCTTCTTTGCCCAGATGTTTCCAAGCTCCAAGTTATTACTATTTAATACCATTTAGCTTTTCTATGGCTACTTTAGCACCTTCCATCCCAGGATCTGAAAGCATCTTGCAAGATTTAATTAGTCAATCAATCCTCACAGCCTTTTCTATACATTGAGGAAACACCATTATCATTTCACAGAAGGACAAACTGGAATACAGACAGATAGACATGTTGCTGAAGGTCACATAGCAGGTCATTAACAGACCTAGGAAAAGAACCCTGGACTCCTGTCTCTCAGGGTATGTCTACACTACCCCGCTAGTTCGAACTAGCGGGGTAATGTAGGCATACCGCACTTGCAAATGAAGCCCGGGATTTGAATTTCCCGGGCTTCATTTGCATAAGCGGGGAGCCGCCATTTTTAAAACCCCGCTGGTTCGAACCCCGTGCAGCGCGGCTACACGGGGCTCGAACTAGGTAGTTCGGACTAGGATTCCTATTCCGAACTACCGGTACACCTCGTTCCACGGGGTAGGTTCCACGAGGTGTACCGGTAGTTCGGAATAGGAATCCTAGTCCGAACTACCTAGTTCGAGCCCCGTGTAGCCACGCTGCACGGGGTTCGAACCAGCGGGGTTTTAAAAATGGCGGCTCCCCGCTTATGCAAATGAAGCCCGGGAAAGTCAAATCCCGGGCTTCATTTGCAAGTGTGGTATGCCTACATTACCCTCCTAGTTCGAACTAGGAGGGTAGTGTAGACATACCCTCAGTCTTGTGCTCCCAGAGGAGAACACTGCCTCTAAAATTTGGCTCCAGTCATGGCAAGTGAATTTGCCCACTGTTCAAATACAATGTACACAAAGAAGCACAGAGCTGCCTTCAGGCTGAATCCCAGTCAACTTTCCTTTCCCAATAATATTTTCTCTAGCCCTTGTCAAAGAGAAGTGCAGTGTCTGTTTATCAGGCCTCCTGTTTTCATTTTCTCTCTTTGAGCTCCTTGAAGACAGAAACCTTGTCCATCTTAAGAGGAGGATGTGGCACCTGAAGGGGAGAACAGAATGTTTAAATCCCTAAAAAGAGCAGTCAAACCAACCGATTATGTTTTTATAGAACAATAATATAGTACATATTGAATAAAGGCTTTTATATGAAAGCTTGTAATGTCAGGAACTTGATGGTCAAGATGAGATAAGTGTAGAGACTGGGGTTACAAACCATCCATTGTCCAACTCAGGAAAAGACAATGACAGACCATTCAAGTTCATGGGAAGACACTGCAATATCCCAGCTATCATGTCAAAAGGGAATTTCCCCACTCTGAATAAATCATGAGTCACTGTCAGAGAAAAAATAAAAAGGAAAATGCCTTTTAGAAACAGGCTTGAGAATGAGACTTTTTATCCAGAACTGAACAGACAGATTGGAGCAAAAGGTTGTCGGTGAACACTGGTTCTCCCTATCCTAGGGCATAGGCTGGGAAACTGTTAGAAGGCAATAGGTAATTTGTCTGAGAAGAGGGATTTTATCCAGCATGGACATGTAAAACCTGAGGTTTTTGAGGTGCTGCTATATAGTTGCTCACCCTCACGATTTCATCTTTGACTCTGTTTTTTCTAGTTAATACACTTTTTATTTTTCTCCCCAACAGGTCTCTGGTGTGCAAACAGCTGGGAGAGTGTATGTGCAAAGTCAGCTGGTATCTGGGGTGCTGGTTCCAGGCCTACAAGGGTGGCAAACCAGACAGAAAGGATCAAGTGGCTGGTGCTTGAGAACTCAGAAAGGACAGAGGTGGGGAGGCTCTAGCCTGGAGCGGCTGCTGCAAAGATTAACTAAGTTTACTGGTCTGGGTGGGCTTAAAATGTCAGAGGGCAGGGGTGAAAGTAAAAGGGAGGACTTACAGATGCACTCGAAGCTGGTATGCTTGGTGGTGGGGGAGGAACTGGGCCCCTGAAAGGGGGAGGGGAGGCTCAGGCAGAAAGGGTGGTTCTGGGCAGACTCCCCCAGACAGCCCTTTGTGGATGCCGAGGCCTAGACAGCCAGGATCCCTCGGCCCTTTTAAACTGCTGAGCCCTGGGGCAGCTGCCACTTTTGCTTCCTCCCCATCAGAAGCCTTGCGGTAGGGTCCAGCAGTGTTGCCATGGCAGAGCTTAACCTCAGCTATGTGGGGGCAGGAACTGGCAGCCAGTTCCTACCATTATGCCATACCAGCTGTACTGGCCCGCTTTCACCTCTGATAGAGGGTAAATGCAGAGCTGCTATCGGAAGGAACACCAGAGCTTCCCTCAGCACTAAAGCCGCACAGAAAGTTTAAAAAAAAAAAAATCTTGTAAGTCTGAAGCAAAAGAAGTGGCCTGTCCCTTGCCCCATCTCAGTCACAGGGAAGGGCCCGCCTGAGGTGTGCCCACTTTTACTGCCCTCGAGCAGTCAACTCGGGCATGCAATCGCACAGGAAGCCACAGATGCCCTTTACCTCTGGATAGGAACACAGGACTTGCCCCACTGACTCAGACCCATTTGCTCTTCTAGTCCAATGTCCTGGCTCTGACAGAGGCCAGTCCCAGATGGTTCAGAGGAAGGTGTCAGAACCCTAGCATGGGTAGATGTGGGATAATCCACCCCCCACGTTAGTTCTCATCCCAGTCCCTTCCAAGATGCTGCCATCTCCCCCTACGGCAGTCCCAACGCACACAAAGGCACATGCCTTCCAACATCCAGTTGTGTTCTGACGTCAGACCCCAAAGGGCTCCCCATCATGAATCCTCATTGGCAGCTCTTTGCTCATGCCACTTCTCTCCCTGTAGCTCTCTCTGCTCTTCAAAGCGATGAGTTGGGTTTTGATTATTTAGGGTGTTTTGTTGTATTTCTCCAAAGCTGGCTGGGGCCCTCAGTTTTCTATCCCATCCTGAAAGTCATTTCCTTTTGCTGTGGCCACTCTAATCAATTAGCTGCCTATAAATAGCCTCGCTGATTTCACTGTGACATCCTCAGTGCATTGTCACTGCCAACTTCCTTCTCTACCTGGGGAGCTGTTTTTTTCCACAGATCAGAAACAGTTCCAAGGGAGGTGAGGGGAGGGCCAGGGAGAGGGTGGAGTGGGCAGTCAGAGACCTGGTGTTCTGCTGAGTTTAATGGCTCCAATCTCCGGTGTTGTTTTCCACTACGTGCCAGGCCCCTCCCTTTCTCATGATGAAGGTATTTAGTGTGCAAAGCTGTTGCTGCCCTAAATCATTCATCATGCCACTAAATATCTGGACCAAATATCTTATTAAGTGCTAAGTGCCATAACTCCCTTATGTTTCCTGGCCTCAGCACTGCACGCAGGCAAAGCCTCACCAAAAGATACAGAATACAAGACCCCTCCTATCAGTAAGGTGCTTGAGGTAGCATCCAACAATCTACGGGTGACCAGAGTGGGTGCACCTGGTAATTGGTGATGGGCCACTCTCACAAGGTTTGGGTGGCACTTGATAATGGGACTGCCAGACCAGGACAGACCCGTGGTCCAGGCAGTCCAGTGTCCTCTCTGCAAGAGTGGCCAGAACCAAATACTTATGGAGAAGATGCAAGAAACACCAGAGGAAGGCCACATCCTTATCTCTAATGGCTCAAGATTGGCTTAAATCTCAAAACATTACATTTTATATCCCTTCCAAATAGATTTTTTAGTACTATTAATTCTAAATATTCTTGTTATCCACATAATTTCCCAATTCCTTGATTATCTTGGTAAATTCTTGGCCCCAAAGACACACTGTGGAAATGAGTTCCGCTGTGTGAAAACCGATTTCCTTTTATCAGTTTCGGATGTGTCACTTTTCAGTTTCACTGAATATTCCCTTGTGCTTTTGTTGTTAGGAGACGGGGAGACCACAAGCTCCTAATCTACCTTCTCTAAACTTTAAAGTTGTGTATGGCCACTATCCGCTCCTTAGACTCCCACCATCAAGACCCTTCTCCGCCAAATCATAATGGCTGACTAAGCAGAGAGGCAGAGGAGATACCTGAGACTTACTTCATCTATTTATAAACAGAAGAATGCAAATGAATATTACATGCATTCTATTGTATCCCTCTCCCCTTACACTTTTTAGGTCCTAGTCTTTGTAACCTATTTGTGGCAAGGGCCATATTTTTGTATCTCTAGAGCACTCAGCACAATGGGCTTTGCAAGCCTGATTTGGCCCTCTAGCAGTATAAATATTAAATAATCATAATGCTTACTTGAACTTTGAGCCAAACTTCTTGCTTCTCTAGAACTGGAGCGGCAATCTCTCCTTTGCCATCTCCTTGGAATAGTTATGATGCATGCTTCTTGCTTTTATTCAGGCTAGAACGACCACAAAAACTGACCTTGTTCACAGTGGTTTGGCCCTTCCACTCCAAGCTGGAATCAAAAGTGAAACAGAATTAAAACAAAATAGTAACCGACTGGTGCCAAATTTCAAATGAGGCCCAGCTTGAGTTCTGGATGGTTTCTTAATAACAACACCTTACACTTCTATAGCCTCTTCTGATGGAAGCTATCAGCACACTTCACAAGCAGTTAATTAAACTTCACAGCGGTCTTTTCCCACAGGGGCAAAGGGAGGCACAGTGTACTGAAGAGATTCACTCAATCATACAGCTACTCAGAGACATAAAGAGAATCCAGGTGACCTGGTTCCATGCTTCAACCAACTGCCCTACCCTGTTTCCTTCTTTTTTAGCTTAACATGAAATGATGGGTTCAAGCGTCTCTAATGATTCCCCACCTTCAGAAAGTGCCCATGGGAGTGGGGGCAGGAGGGTCATTCCAGCCCAGCTGAGTTGGAGCATCCCCCCATCCCTACCTGTGGGGCTCCTGGTCCTGCCGTGGACCTGTCTGTGGCAGGTGGGGAGCTGCTCCGTCTCCCATCGGTTAACCTTAACCAGTAAGCCTCTACAGTGTGCTCAGGTCAGCCTTGCCTATGGAATAACCCAGCGCTCCTGCAGCGAGTCAGATTTTGGCAGTTTTTATGGTTTGCCTCATTGGTACACGTAGCTAGGGCCAGTGTTCCCTGTAAAAGACATGGGGTCTTTTCAAGGCGATTTCTCTATTACCAGATCTCCCAAATGTGTCACAGATTCCCTGTGTTGCCAGTTTATCCACAAGAAGCAGTCACTTTGGGTATCAAGACAGTACTTCTCTACTCCTTGCCCGACTGTCAACTTTGACTGGTTTACATGTGAAACCCTTAAAAAACAACAAATAGTCCAACAGCACCTTAAAGACTAACAAGACACGTGTCCATGTTTTGTTAGTCTTTAAGGTGCTGCTAGACTATTTGTTGTTTTTTAAGGTTTTCCAGTGACAGACTAACTCGCCTACCCCCTGAAGCTTTTGGTTTATATGTGGGTAGATAAAGTCACCCAGTGCTGATATGCCCCTTTCATCAGCTGCGTGGTGCCATATGCCGGGCTACCCTCTGGCCAGTCCTTGAAACTGTATCTGGAATTCAAGTGCAAGTCCTGAGAACTCTCTTGCTAGCAGTGGAATCTGTGGCTTTGACAGCTGGATTCCAACGGAGATGATAAAATGCCAGGAATCACTGCAGGCAAATGGCCAGAGGTTCCATCCCAAACAATTTCAGTGCAGCATCTCTTCCACACTGAGACTGGGGCAGGTGGTAGCCAGAGATTTCACCCGCTAAATGCTCTGAGGGATCATTTTGCCAGAGTTAATCCCCACAGAGATAAAGTGAAGATGAGGGCTTCTTCTCCCCTCCCCCCAATTTGTGTTAATGGTGATTCTACATCTGACCTCTGGGCATGTAGGGTTTCCTGCCTCCTCCCTCTGGCCAGGAGATTACCGTCTGGTACTTAGAGAGTTTCCTTTCGCCCAGCTCCTTCCCATTGTTCTGGAGCCAGACAACAACTGGGTGCCTCAAGGTCACTTCACACCAACTGCAGGGTGGGTAATAATCTCCTCTCAGAGTAGCTGGGCAGAGGCCGAGAAACATCTTGCTCTGATGTTTACAGCTCCATGTTTGATCAGGGATCCTGGGAAACAACTCATTGCCTTTCCCAGGAGGGAGAGAGGCATGTTGACCTCGTGCTCAAAGCACTGGGAGTAAGGAAATCCTGAGCATTAACCCCCAGCTCTGGCACTGACTCTCTGCATGGGCTCCAGCCCTCTCTTAGCCTTCCTGCAGGCCACAATCACACCTGGAGTAAGGAGGGCAGTGGAAGCTGAGGTTTCTGACACCAGAGCTTTATCTGAGCCTTGGTTCTGTCTCCCCACTGTCACATGAGGAGGAAGATGCTTACACAGGGGCTGAGAGAGACGTGAACAGAACAGCTCAAGTGCAAAGTATGAAGATACCCTGGTGCTGGGATTCTCAGACTTCATTGCACTGTGACCCTCTACTGACAACAAAAATTACTCCATGACCCCAGGAGTGGTGACCGAAGGCTGAGCCTGCCCTGGGTTCGTGAGAGGAGGGTAAAGCTTAAGCCCCACTGCTCTGGACAAAGGGGCCAAACCTGAGGCTCAAGAACAGAGGAGCAAACAGACTTGCCAGGCCTCTAGGTAAAGTGTGTGTGTGTGGGCAGCTCCAAGCACCTGGAAGGGGCCGGGCTAGGGCAGCCTGCCCGGAGAGCACCCCACCCCGGCAGCCCCTAGAGCCACCAGGAGTGTGCCATGTGGGACTCTGGCAGCAATTTAGAGGGCCAGGGGTTCCAGTCAACACCAGTGTTGTAGGCCTGCAATCTGAACCCTGCTGCCCAGGTTGAAGCCCTCAGGCTTTGGCTTTGGCGCTGGGCAGTGGGGCTTAGGCTTCAGCCCCAGGCCTCAGCAAATCTAAGCCAGCCCTGGTGATCCCATTCAAAGGGGATCCTGACCCACATTTTAAGAATCCCTGTAAATCTAGTGGAAGGTGCCCCGGCTCACACTGCCCTGGGTTAGGTCCCCATACCAACAAGTAAAAGGAGCAAGACATTCCTCCTCCGCTGCCGCCGCTTTTACTCATTCTGGTCATTACCTCTTGCAAAGTGTTTTCCCTCAGACTCTGCTAGAGCAGGGCTTCTCAACCTTCTTCCTTCTGAGCCTCTCTCCCCCCCCCCCCCCCCCGCTTTAAGAACTCCTGGCCCACCTGTACCACAACAACTCTTCTGCCTATCCAGTAGATTAAAAGTCATATTAAAGTGACCACTACCATTAAGCGCACACACATAGGCTACGTCTAGACTAGCATGATTTTCTGCAAATGCTTTTAACGGAAAAGCTTTTCTGTTAAAAGCATTTGTGGAAAAGAGAATCTAGGTTGGCACGGATGCTTTTGCGCAAAAGCGTCCATGGCCAATCTAGACGTGCTTTTGCGCAAAAAAGCCCCGATTGCCATTTTTGCGATCGGGGCTTTTTTGCGCAAAACAAATCTGAGCTGTCGACACTGGCCCTTTTGCGCAAAAGCTTTTGCGCAAAAGGATTTTTGCCCGAATGGGAGCAGCATAGTATTTCCGCAAGAAGCACTGATTTCTTACATGAGATCGTCAGTGTTCTTGCGGAAATTCAAGTGGCCAGTGTAGACAGCTGGCAAGTTTTTCCACAAATGCAGCTGCTTTTGCGGAAAAACTTGCCAGTCTAGACACAGCCATAGAGTAAAGCAAAGGCAAAGATAGGTACAAAAACATTCAAACCGCATACTATTTGTGTGTTACTTATACAGTGTGAAACTTGTTGCTGGCGAGGGGTGGGGGGCTGGGGAAAAGGGAGAAATTGCTCTGGGAATTCAAAGGGGCCTAGGGCTCCCAGCTGCTTCTACTGCAGCCGTGGTAGTGGTGGCGGCTGGAGTCCCGGCCCTTTAAATCACTGCCGGAGCAGCACACTGAACACTCTGCATGGCTCTGAAAGCTAGGGGGTTCACCGTGGTCCAGGCAGCACTGAGGGCTGGCTGCCCTGGCCTGCCCCTTCTGCCTGAGGACCTGCCCCTTTCACAGGCACAGATCTGCCTCCACTCACACATTGCTTGGGGGCTGCGATGATTCTTGGCCCTGCTTGTGCTGACCCCCACGCTGGGTGGCTTGCTGAGGTGAGTTAGAGGGTGGAGGTGGGGCTGTCTCTCTGAGCCCCACCACTCAGGGTGGAAGACCAAGCCCAAGCCTCACCCTGTGACCAGGGGGTTGAAGCCCGGTTTCTTCTGACAGACCCCTGGTGAATGGCTGTGCTTCAGGGCCACGCGGCTGCTCTAGTAGAACACATGCCGATGCATGAGGGATCTGACCCCAGGGAAAAAGAGAAACTGAGGAGGGCTGGGCAGAGAAGGGGCACCTCACCTCATTGCTTGGTACCGGGAGTGGCGCAGAAAGATGCTGTCTTTAGGCCAAGGAAGGATTAGCAGGTGGCATTGGTGGGAGAAGACTGAAACAAGTATGTGACAGGGCAGACAGGTCCCCTCTTCCCCCGGCACTGAAGGGCGGGAAGTAGCCCAGGCCCAGCTGGCTGAGAAGGCCCTGCCCATCCAGCCCTGCTGGGCATGCTCCCAGCAGAGCCCGAAATATGAAAGCAGAGAGAGCCCGGCAGTGCAGGAGGCAGGTGGAGGTGAGACCACATCCCCACCCGTGTTTCTGCAGCAGCCGTCACCACTGCCTGGGAGACAGGAGCACCTGCAACCCCAGTGCCAGCCCCGACAAGGACCGGTCCGGGAGGCCAGCAGACTACGGGGGTACCAGGGCGTGGCAGGAAGCAGCCCAGGGCACAGGACTGATAGAGCGGCTCGGTGCGTAGCGGCCGGATTCCCCACCGAGCAGGCAGGAGCAATAGTCTCTGCCTAAAGGGCCCTGGGCTGGGACTCGGTGGAGAGGGAGGGCCCGGGTCCCCCTACCACCCTTTTCCCTGCCCTGGACAATCAACCCCCTGGTCAGGAGAGGCTTTTCTTGTGACTAGACCTCAAGGGCTGTATATACCCTGACAGAGGGACCTGAACTTTGTGATGAGGCCACAGGGACCGTATATACCCAGATAGGGGGACATGCACTTTGGGGCTAGGCTTTAATGTACGTATGTAGCTTAACACGGGAGAAGGGTGGTTTTGGGTAGGACCACAAAGGCCGTGCATTCCTGGGGGGGAGGGGGAAACGTGCCCCTTGACAAAGTGGAACAACTTGGGGGAATCCTGGAACCCCCTTACAGGTCTCTGAACCCTAGCGTGCAGTGGGAATGCCTGCCTGTGGTGATGGCATGGGCTTCTCCACTCACCTTGTTTCCTGGTAGTATATTTAGCTGGATATTCCATTGCTAGTCTCATGTGCTGACAGCTGCACACACCCAAACGCTGCTCATGGAAAGTCTGAATTTTAGCAATGTTCCACTCCTGAGAGGGAATCCAGAGAGTGCAGTCTCTTTTTCCAAGGCCTGACTATGAAAAACAACAAACATGGCAGGCCCCATGTATGAAGAAAGCTTTCCACTGCTCGTGAAACACACTTAACATCTCATCACAGGCAGCAAAGAGGCTATTTAGAGTCCATGTGAAAGTGAGGGGCTGACAGTCCTGGCAAGAGATGCGTGTAGTACACACAGTTTCTATGCAAGATTCCCACACGTAGCTCTGCCAATGTGCTTTGTGGATGACCTATATCATCCCCTGCTCTTCCAGTCCTGGCCTTTCCCCAAATAGCTCTGCTAATGCACATTAGCCATGACCTGCAGCACTCTCTGCTATTTTAGCCCTGATCTTGCCCACAATAGCTCTGTCAATGCCCCTTAAGCCTGAGTTCCCTGTAAGCTGAGCGCTTGGGCAGCTACCCAGGAGATTCACCCAGGAGAGATTCAAATGCTTGAATCGTAGTTCTACCACTGTGCTCCTGCTCTAATTTACTGTCCTCCCAGCTATTCCAGTCCTGAGCACGTTGCAGGGCCATGGACTCTGATTCCAAGGCCAGAAGAGACCACTCCGATCATCCAGTCTGGCTTTCCATACAGCACAGGCCAAAGAACTTCCCCAAATCAAATCTTAGAGCAGATCTTGCAGAAAAACAGCCACTCTCAATTTTAATATTGCCCATGCTGTGGAACCCACCATACCCCTGAGAAAATTTTTCCAGTGGTTTTAATTACCCTCATTGCTAAGCATTTAAACGTGCTTTCCAGTCTGAATTTGTCTGGTTTCAGCTCCCAACCATTGGAAGCAGTCCACTCCAAGACAAGGTACAATATTGTTTTCGAGTTTGCATTGCATTGCTTTGCTGCTAGAGATATGATCCTTTATTTAGTGCTGCACTGTGTTTATGATGCAGCACCAATGTTCTCTTTAATTTTTTCCATCCATGTGCAGAATAAATTTTGTTATGTGCACTGAGGCATATGCAGATGTGTACTACCAATAGAAATACATGCTGCTGGCTATGGGACATTGTGGATGCTATTCTAATCAGCTAGGAGGCATTTGAATCGCTCCTGGGCGGTGTCCCAAGCCCCTTGCTTACGGAGAACACTGCCCATCACAGACAGCATCCAGGGGAGGATACACTGTGCAGTGGATATTTTGGCATGGACACAAACTGGTTAAACTTCAGTTCCAATCCAGCCCATATGGTAGTGAACAACAGACATTCCCGTCTGATGGCTGTACAGAGGCATCTGTGACATGAGTTGGGTGGGGTCTCATATCCAATTCCAAGAGGACAGGGGTCCAAGTCTCCCTGCTGATCAGCTCAGCAGAGAAGCCCAAGATTGAAGTCCCCTCCAGTGCAAGAGCTGGGGAAGACTGGATGAGACAGACAGGCGGGACAGGGAAAGGGAGGAAAGAGAGGAGGGAGATATTTGCACGGCTATTGCTCATGTTATGGGTGTCCTGTTGGGACAGATTGTCACTCTCCAAGGCTGTCAGTGCCGCACCTGTCTCCTGAATGATACTTTCACCTGCTCCCCTGCAGTCATTGAGACAAATCATTACCTCAGTATCACCAACTCCCACAGCTTTGTCTCAAGTCTTGTGATACTTGGTGCTTTTCTTAAAGCCTCAGCTCCTGGAGTCCCGTGATGACATGAGACGCTCAGCTTGCTTACATTCTCTTTTTAAAGTAGGTTTCTAGCTTTCCTACCTGCAGAGAGAAGCCTGAAAAACAAACTAAAATGGATCAAATCAGAAGGCAACGAAAAATAACCCCCAACTTATTATTTGTAAAGTTCGTTTTAAGCCAATCTCATAATTCTGGAGGCCTGATTCCGAATGTTCAAAGGCTTAAGGTTGGTAACACAGTTTTGCAAGGGGATTAGTTTTCTCCTGCCCCTAGAGAAAATGGAAATTTACCCCTGAATAGATGCTCAAAATGGAAATATCAAATGTAACAGCAGTGGCGAAGATGGGCAAAGCTGAGTCCACCTACCGGGCTACTGGAGGGGCCAATACAGATGTGACTGTTGCTGCTTCAGGGAGGAGGCTGGCTGCAGGTGAAAGGGATCTTTTGGTGGATGGCCAATGATAATCCAGCCCCACCAGGGTATATTTCCCAAGAAGCCCAAAGGCCACAGGGTTCTCGATCAACCCTTGCAGGCCCACTCTCCCCAGCCATGGCCAGCTTTACACACGTTTCCACACAGCTGGAGGGAAACCCCAGCTGCAGTCCTAAAAAATAACAAATAATAAAAGTGGCTGTGAGCTACAGCGGGGCTGGCAGGAAACATTCCCAGTAGCACCTGCTTCCTGAGTGCGACATTTATTTGATCCCCTGGCACCATCTGGGCCATGCCCCACTCTTTGTTTTCATTAAGAGTTTAGAAAAACAATTCAGCTTTGACTAATTGCTCTTTAAGGCATTAGACTTACCCTGTCTCCTCCCCCCAACTTCCTCTCCCACCCCATTATCCTCATTTGATGCCCTTTCCCATTTCCCCCTTTTCTGTCTCTTTGCTCCTCCCACCTGCTGTTCCCCAGGACACACAAAATCCTCTGAGCTTTCATTTCCTGAGAAGCCCCCTTATGCCTCCAAACCAGCTAGCCAAGAAGAGCAGGGCTGTAGGGTCTCTATAAACTTAAACATAAGAGATTTCTCTGAATTCCAGGATGGTCCCTTCCCTGCCCTTGAAGTCAGCGGCAGCACAAAAGCACCAGCCTATTACAACATGTCACAACATGTCAGATGAATCACAATATGTCGTGGCTCAACAAGGAGTTATTGCTGTGGGTGGGGAGCAATCAGAGGTCAATGTTAATTTACTGCTGAGTCTCTATACAACTGGGCATGGCCCCAGAAGCATTTTGCTTTGGGAACAAACTGATATTACTACATAGTGCTGGAAAGGGAGCCATTCACTCATGATCCACAGCTGATTTTTGGGTCCACATCATCTTCCCTGGAAAATAAGTGAGGAGCTAGAAGCCTTAATTAGCAGCCTGCAATCTTTGCAGTGGCCGAGAGTTGGTGGTGCAATTGTTAATCCTTGGGACTTGTGTGATCCCCATATCCTCACCTGATGGGTTTAGCAGGATCAACCACAAAGACAAAGAAGCAGAGGAATTCCGGCTGCCTGTTGACATTTATTGTGAATACTTTGCAATGGCAGTATCCCTCCCTAATTACCCCAGCATGTGGATCTACAGACAATTCATGCTCATGTAATTAGCAGATTGCAAATGGCATTTTCCCTCTTGGGCTTTGGAACCTCAGTGCAATATTGATAGTGTCTCTCCCTTTTGCACATCAGTAGCCCCTTCTGCCTGAGATCTCAAAACACCATTTAGCATTTCTACTCCCACTTTCCAATCCAAAAAGAGACAGTGGCCCTGTGTCCTTGCTCATTCCTAACAGTCACTTCCTGCTGCATGATCCCTGTGACTATTTGGAGCACAGGGACTGCTGGGGAGCTGGGATTTCCTTCCCTGGAAACACAGCAGGCTCAGCTTTTCTGTTTTCTCATAGAGGCCTGTGTAACTAATTACCGTTCTGTTTACACCACATGATACGTGCCCACAGCTAAACAGACATGAAAGCACTGCTTTTCTCAGTCCTGGAATCAGAGTCAGGCATGCAGTGGCATACGTTAACCATCACAGCGAATAATGTTATACCTTCTTCTGGGCACAGGGTCCCGTTTGGATTCCAGACTTCTCTGTGTGCCACCACTGCCTACGTCTGGGGCCTGGTATCCCAGCTTTCCAGTGGAAGAGAAATGCAAGCTCTGGGCAATGTTCCCTCTAATTTTTTCCATCTGTATGCAGAATAAATTTTGTTATGTGCACCACCAGTAGAATCACGTGCTGCCAGCTGTGGTTGCTCTGCTAATCAGCTGTTCAGCATTTGATGCTTCCCTTGTGACTATTTAACAAAAGGTAAAAGCACAAATTTCAAGACTGACTCTCCAAGCCAAGCCTTCCCTCACTGGCCACTTTCAGCTTTCCTGTCTCCCACAAGGCCTGCATTGCCAGATCTGGCAATTTCGGAGTTTCAACACATAAAGCTGAACAAAACAAGTGAGAGCTCCCTGGAATACAACAGCCACATGAGCAGTCAATAGCACAGGGCCTATGAGAGCAGATTGTGCCCGACAAACTAGAGAGCATTTTTCAGTCTAACTGTAAAAGTTAGTGAGTGGCTGAGTACAGCCATTGGATTGGTTTGGAATTAGAAAAAATTAGATCAAAATAGACTTGAAAATGACATCTTGCAACAGAGTGAATGCTGGGTTGGGCTCATAAGGAGAGAATGATTATTTTGAATGAAGCTGGGATGGAGCCTCCAGTGGGGTCCCTCACAAGGCAGTGCAGAGTCCAAGTTTGTTTACCTACCTTCATTCATGACCTGGAAGAGAAAGTGAATGGTACATTGACAAAGTACATGAAGCAAAGGTGAGTTCCAGAAATGCAGGCAAAAGGAGAGAGAAATTGCAGGAAGTAGCCAAATCAGACTGAACCTGAAGAATTCAAGAGACTTCAGGTGCTGGAAAAATATTCCAAAGCACAGATATGTAGTGGGAGGAAAGTGTTTGGGAAGCCCTGTGATATATCAGACTGCTAGACACCAAAAATCATGGACGGAACAGAGACACGAGCTTTATGGCTTATTACAATTTTCTGTGACCCACTCACCTCTTCTTTTTGCCCTATGACTGCAGAGATGTTAATGGGTCAATTTACCTTGAATGATTCCTTACATTCAAACTACTTACATCGAACTGTGTGTTGCACCTTGCATTTTGCTGTGACACTGGGGGTACATCTAGACTACATGGCTCCGTCAACGGAGCCATGTAGATTTGTTTGTTCGGCAAAGGGAAATAAAGCTGCGATTTAAATAATCGCGGCTTCATTTAAATTTAAATGACTGCCCCGCTCTGCTGATCAGCTGTTTGTCGGCAGATCAGGGCAGTCTGGACGCTCCCTTGTCGACATGAAAGCCCTTTATCGACTTCCCCGGTAAACCTCATCCTACGAGGCATAACAGGGAGGTCGATAAAGGGCTTTCAGGTCAGCGCGGGAGCGTCCAGACTAGCACACTGAGCTGGCAAACAGCTGATCAGCTGTTTGTCAGCTCAGCGTGGCAGCCATTTAAATTTAAATGAAGCTGCGATTATTTAAATTGCGGCTTCATTTCCCTCTGCTGATCAGCCTAATCTACACAGTTTAGACACACCCTGGGATTTCATGCCCAGCCCTGAAGAAGAGCTCTGTGTGGCTTGAAAGCATGTCTCTCTCACCATCAGTGAAAGATATTACTTTATCTGCCGTGTCTGTGTAATATATCAGGGTGCAAGAGAGGGCAGTAAAGTAGACAGGGGCTTAAAATGCATTTGGGATACAGAGAGCAGCCAAAAATAGCCAGCGTGGGACAGGACAGGAGGGCTTGAAACAGGCTATATTTTCAGATGTGGTGTATGCTGTGGATGTGAGCAGAAGTGAGGAGAAGTGCCCCCCTCCCCTCCCTGTCAGCAGGCCTGCAATGAGTAGACTCTGGAATACCTTCCAGGGAAAGTTTCTGAAGTAGAACCTGTCGGTCAAATTCTCTGAAGAAACACAGTTTCTCTGCCATGTGGACTTCCTGGGACCCAGGATTCCAGGCTCTTAGGCTCCACAATTTTGGGGTAGCTCTGCCATGCAGGGATCCCAGGCTTCTGACGTCTCCAGCCCGGATGCAGTCTACATGGCAGGGCTGGCCTGGTGCTGCAGATCCCAGGAACCATGGCAGCTGCTGAGTAAAACTGACGCTCTTGTTAGTTTCACCTCTACAACCAAATGTCAGCTTTACTCAGCAGCTGCTGATCTTGGGAGCAAATTTATTTCAAAATTTCCAGGTTGTAATAAATTTTGGTTTCACTCTGATCTGGAACAAAACCAGATTCCAAAACTGATCCTAAACCAGAAACTACAAGTCTCAGCCAGCAGGAGTGTGATGCCCCATACCACTGAATATTCAGAAGTTGGCCTGATAAAGCACTCAGGAATGTTCTGCTGGGGAGAAGCCAGTCTGGTGGCAGGGGAATGGAGATGAGTTCATTGGATGATTTTGTCTCTAGCACGTATGAATCACCACAATAGCTGTACTACTTAGTACTTCATGAAGGTCACCACACAATCACCGTCCTAGTTTAAATACAGACAAGCCATCTGCCATTTCATTTAGGAGTAGGGTTTTGGCTGCATGTCTGTTCATCTCTGCATAATGAGCTTCCTGTTCACACCTAGCAATCAAGCTACGCAGAGGAAGGGATGTGGTCTACAAGAGAGGAATTAGTCTAACTCTAATGGCTAGAGCACAAAAGGACAGGGCTTAGAAAATCTGGGTTCTATTCCTGGCTCTGATGTTGACCTTGGGAAAGTCACTTCACTGCTCCTATCTCAGTTTTCCTAGTGGAGCTTTATCCCACCTGCGCTGAGGAGTGAACGTCACTGGATAAAACGTAGTTCCCATAAATCCTCACACACACTTCCTTACTGGAAGCCAGATGGTGCTTTAAAGCTCCAGGACTGCACATACAATACAGAGCTTTCTGATCCAGTGACCATCACTTCATCTGACACACTCACAGTCCGACTAGCTCAGTTTCTGTCTCCACTCATCTCCCCTTCAGCTGAGCAACAGCTCTGCTGACCCTCTGCAGAGCACTGAGGGTTCTTGTCCCCTTCCCCTCCCAGTTTGAATCTTCATGCTTGAAAGGGGGTCGGCTTTCTCTTCCCGAATGTACAGCCCTTTCCCCTCCGTCCTGCACGGTGAAGGAGTCGCTCTTCAGAGCTGCCGGGTCAGCAGAAAGACTCTGCAAAGCCAGAGGTATTCCAGGCATGCTGCAGGAAGAGTGACTCGGGTTTCCAAGGCTTAGGAATGTGGCTGCAGCCTTGCTGGCTTTGGCTTCTCTGGCGCTCGCTTCCTGAAGCATCGATGCACACTTCCTGCCTCAGTTCCTGTCTCCCCCATGCACACCCATGCTCCTTTCTGGAGCCAGGGCCTGGAGTTTACTGGAAACTCCAATTGCTCCCCAAAGCATCCATCATTGCAGCCAAGGTTTCCACTTGGCAGTTGGCTTCCATAGCCCTGGGAGGGGGCAGGGGAGGCTCTTGTTTCACACTCCCTATTGTAAGGAGTTTCTATCACTATTGTAAGGAAGCAAAATACAGGACTATGTAGCAAGGATTTGTTTTCTGTTTTAAATATAAAAGGAGTGAACAACTCTCTCTCTCTCACACACACACTTTCTCTCACAGATCATCAGATCTCAAAGACAGCCAAGGGAAACTGATTACAGATCTTATCTGCCTCTTTTGACTATCCAGCCTTTAGGTACAGGCAGTCCCCGGGTTACGTACAAGATAGGGACTGTAGGTTGGTTCTTAAGTTGAATCTGTATGTAAGTCGGAACTGGCGTCAGCCGCTGCTGAAACTGATCAGTTTCAACCGCGGCTGAATCTGGACGCCAGTTCTGACTTACATACAGATTCAACTTAAGAAACCCAGGTGTCCCCAAGTCAGCTGCTGCTGAAACTGATCAGCGGCTGATTCCAGGAAGCCTGGGGCAGAGCAACTCTGCCTCGGGCTTCCTGTAGTCAGCCGCTGGTCAGTTTCAGCAGCGGCTGACTTGGGGACGCCTGGGGCAGAGCAGCTGGGGTGCTGCTGGGTTGCTCCAGTAGCGCGGCTCCTCGGCGCTACTGGAGCAACCCAGCAGCACTCCAGCTGCTCTGCCCCAGGCGTCCTGATTCAGCCACTGCTGAAACTGACCAGCAGCGGCTGAATCAGGACGCCTGGGGCAGAGCAGCTGGGGTGCTTCCGGGTTGGTCCGGAGCGGGGCTGCGGGACCAACCCGGCAACCCCCAGCTGCTGTACCCCAGAGGTAGGCAAGAAAAGCCTGGTCTGCTGGGGGGGGGCACTAGCTGCACCCCCCCCCCCAGCAGACCAGGGAGACGGGGGTGGCGGGACCGCCCAAGTCCTCCACGGCTTTGCTCCGTCTCCCTGGTCTGCTGACCTGGGAGACGCAGAGCAAAGCCGCAGAGCACGCGGGCAGCGGGACAGTCCAGGCGCGCCGCGGCTGTCCCACTGCTGGCGTGCTCCGAGGCTTTGCTTCCCATATCCCTGGTCTGCTGGTCAGACCAGGGAGTCAGGGAGCAAAGCTGCAGAGCACACCCGCAGGGGGACAGCCCAAGCGTGCCTGGGCTGTCCCGCTGCGGGCGTGCTCCGCGGCTTTGCTCCCCGTCTCCGTGGTCTGCAGGGAGTCGGGGAGCAAAGCCTTGGATCACGCCCGCAGCGGGACAGCCCAGGCGCGCCACGGCTGTCCCACTGCGGGCGTGCTCCGAAGCTTTGCTCCCCATCTCCCTGGTCTGCTGGTCGGGAGACGGGGAGCAAAGCCGCGGAGCACGCCCGCAGGGGGACAGCTCAAGCGCGCCTGGGCTGTCCCGCTGCGGGCGTGCTCCAAGGCTTTGCTCCCCGTCTCCCTGCAGACCAGGGAGATGGGGAGCAGCTTTTCTCGCCCCGGAGGACGGGGGCGGCAGACCGCGGTGCATCTGGGCGTCCCGCCACTCCCGTCCTCCGGGGCGAGAAAAGCCCCGTTCGTAACTGCGGATCCGACATAAGTCTGATCCGTGTAACTAGGCGACTGCCTGTACTTAGAAACTATTTGTTTTTCCTATTACATTCCACTTTGGCTTTCCCCTTGATATATTTTTTACCCACTGCCTCTTCTTGTGTCCCCTCCCTTTTCCCCTATTTATTTTGGTCCTGGACATCCAACACTCTGGTCATCTGAAGAAGTGGGCTGTGCCCACGAAAGCTCATGATACCATCTACATGTTTTGTTAGTCTTTAAAGTGCTACCAAACTATTCGTTGTTTTTTAAGTTTATCCTGTACAGACTAACTCGGCCACCCCCTGAAGCTTAGATCTATGAGGGTGCTTCAGAGGCAAGTTCCTTCAGCTTATGCCTGGCATGTGAGAACACATGGGAGAGGGGCAAAGAGACTTAATGCTGCTACTAAGCAGTGGGCAGAGGAAACCATTTGCATTTAGGGCCACTGCACAGTGGGAGCTAATACCAGACTTGCTAAATATCCAAGATTGGCCAAGGCACCTTTGAAGCTGTTGGGAGTTCTTGAGTCTAGTTTTTATAGAGTTGTTCTGGGTTTTGCATGGATAAAATTAACCTCAACAAACTGAAGTTAGTGGAAATGCTAATGCAGGGGTGGCCAACCCATTAAACAAAGAGAGCCAAAACAGCGGTGGAAAAAATGTGAAGAGCTGCACCAGAAGTGTTGAGCCAAAAAAAAAAAAAGACACTGCCCCTTTAAAAATCACAGGCTTAGGCTTTTTGGCCATATCAGGCTCCCGTCAGCCATGCTAGGGCATGGCTTCCTCAGCTGGGCCTTCACCAATTGCCCACGCCTATGGCTATGAAATTTGCCATAACGGATGGTGAATTTGTTAGGGCCCTGGCCATTGGACAGTTATTACCACTGTGGTGACAGTGGAACCAGTCACTTCATCACGAAACACAAAGTATCCCAATTCCTAGCCAGCACAGAGGGGAGAAATCAAATCAATTTCACTTAAACTACATCTCAGCTGGATGGGCAGAAATATCTTGCACCATGTGAGGCAACCAGCAATGCTTCAAATCTCCCCAGAGACAATCCATCAAAGCTGTTCCTGTTCAGACCCAGATAAAATCTGACCGAGATGTTTCTAACAATAAGCTGGGGTGATTACAAAGCAGCCACCCCGCGCCTGCTAAGCTGATAAAGCTTGACTTGGAGTTCTGTTATAGACATGTACTTGTAGGTACATTGCTCGGGTCCCAGTGCGACCCCACCAGCTGTTTGTGGGTGATTCCAAGTCAGAGATCCATGCAACTCACTCAGGACATAGCCAAATTCCAGACTCATAAAATAGTCCAGATGAAAGGTGAGAATGAAATGGGGCCCATTCACCTCTCCCATGGACATCACCAATCCTGAAATGCAATCAATGTCACTGGAACTGACTGGGCAGCAAAAGCAGGAGACAGCAGCTGCCTATGGCTAAATAGCTTGAGGGTCCTCTTTGGCTCTTGGCAAGAACCATGCAACTGCTTTGACTTCTGAGGCTGCACGTCAGTAAGAGCAGAATCCAGCCCTCACTAACTGACAGCGAGAAGAAAGAAAATGCAGAGAAATAAACAGTAACACTTGAGATGTGGATTTTTGAAGTCTTTTTGTATAGGTGCTTGGCAGGCCCAGTTAATGTCACATCGTGGCAACAAGCAGGTAACACATATGAGCAGCATCTGTAAAACATTTCACATAGTGGGAGGCCAGGCATGACTCCTTCCCTGCTCCACTGAGGACAGGAATTTGCTACTCCCTCCACTTGCCTCCCCTCCCTCAACAGATTTACACCAGTGTATCCACACCCATACTGATGAGTTACGCTGTCAATCAGGAGCAAGTGAGAGATTTGTGCTCCTGATGTCATGCAGCGACTCCATTATAGCCAATGGCGAGCAAAGGATTTAATCTGCAGATAAAACTGTTTGAAGACATCACACTGGCCATTCCTTGGAGCAGCCATCACTAAAAAAGAGCACCCTTTTCCCCACACCTTAGCATTCCAAGGACATGACAAGTCCTGTGGCTTCACACTTAGTGGAAAATTAAAAAACAACCACAGTGACAACACTAACCCAAAGCTACGATGTGCAATAAGTAGCACAAGGACCAAAATGCCCTTTAAACAGATTTTTTAATCTCCTCTCCCCTCCGTTCATAATATCGCCTTTATTATTTTCTGATTTGGTGGCTGATTCTTACGCGTGTAATGGATGCTGACAGCGAAGTAATGGAACGGTGGCAATTTCATCTCTGTAGACCCCACAGGATTTAATATGTCTGCAGAGACTGAAAGAAGCAAAAGGTGACTACAGAGGCGTGGGTGTTCTGGAGAAGGACTTGCCATATAATAAACTGCAATAAAGCCACTGTGATAAACAGTCTGACATGCAAAGTGGGTCTCTGGGATTTTCAGGTATAGGTCAGTAGCTTCCTTTGACATAAAGTCCTTGCCTAACATTGTAGGTGTCGCCAACTTGTCTTTGCAGATTTAAAGATCAGGTTCCAATTGGTGAGGTATGTGTTAACTGAGTGAGAGTCAATAGGAATGATGGGCTTCCCAGTCCCATATCTCATCTCTCCCCTTATCGGTGTCCATGGATGACTTCAGCCAAAGAAAGGCCACTTAGAACTGCACCTCCTGGCATGGGCTAGACCCAGTCTCCACAAATCCCTATGTTCTGGCTAGCCTTGAAGAAGGCAGACTCCTTTCCCTGGTGGACACTGAGGGGGTTTGCCGTTCCCCAGAGCTGCACTCTGGTGAAACACTTTTACAGCAGCTCTCCATTCACGCCCAATCAGCAAGACCCAAAGAAGTGCACAGCTAACTTCTCCCTCCTTGGCAGGGGGACTATGCTCCTGGGGCACTTTGTGAGCAGACCTAAAGCTCCTTGCACTAATAGTCCAGCATCCCATCTGGCTCCCTGGTTATTTAACAGTCTTGTTCCCAATCGAGGGGACATTTGAGTGTTCCACAAATGCCCCCTTATACTGAAGATACAGTTTATTTGGAAAAGCAGCTAGTAAAACCCAAACAGAATGGAGTGCATCACGTTCTTCTTAGGCCTGAGCACTGACCCCAGTTTCACCATAAGGTACTGATACATTTCGGATGCACTGGACTCAGACTATCTGCACAGTTGCCATTGTAAGCAATTATCAAACCAGCTGTTTTTATCAACCTTCCATTTGTCAATTCCTTGGCCTTGGTCCCACTCAATCCTGTTGGTCCAAAGGTTTCCATTCAGATGAACCAGACCTGCAGGGCACATAGGAACAGACCCAATCCCTCTTGACCCAATAAATGCATGCAGGCCAGTCACTTCTTTTGGCCCAGTCACTTGTTTGAGCTCCAACCTGGGGGGCATTTCACACTTTCCCAGAATCCTTGGCAAGCAAGAATGAGACAATCCTGGTGAAGAACATAATTGTAACGTCATTGATGTGGCAATCCCAGAGTCAGTGCTGATGCATCGCCCTCCTTAACCCAGTATCAGACACCACAGAGTAGGTTATCCTAAAATAGGACGATCTGGCTGCACACACCAAACCTGATATACCTCCACTCATGACAGTAACTGTAAGGCTGGGTCAATTCATCATAAACTCCTCCAGTAAATATGAAGACTTCTGCTTGATTCTGAGTGAGAAAAAAATGTTTAGATTTGAAATGTCGGAGATGCAAGATGCCAAGATATGTCTGAGTCCATTCTGTTGTCACCCCAGGTCTGGCCCATAATGGTAACTTCAGCCCATCTAAGTTGCTTTGCCTTCCCAAATAAATGTTATATGATCCTTTAAAAATATCCCAAACAAATTTTGAACAGCCCAGTATTACAGTAGTAGCAGTGAAAGATACTGAAGAGAAACACCTGATGACAACATAATCAAGAAAAACATGGAATTATGTGTGCTCAATGGTGTCACATAAAAGCTAAATCATTCATCCTGTGCCTCCCACACCCACGCAAGAGAACATACTTCAGAGGAAAAGATTTCCAGAGGCCACAAACCTTGTACTGTCTGTATGTGCATGCCCTTTTGGGTGACAGCTGGACACATGACTGCGGCTGGTGTGATAGATGGGAACTGGAGTCTCTTTAATAGTATCTCACAGTGGTTTCCGTAAGTTAATGGAGATTGCACAACACTGCTACCAACTGCCATGCCGGATATATTTTGCAACCAAGGCTGCTGTGCCACATCTGTAGATGATATGCCAGAGCTTTCTGAGGAGGCCTTGAGGAAGTCTGAATAATAATAAATAATACACCCGAGCAAAGCTATTTGAATAGCTGCTTGTTGGACAAGTGGCTTTGGATGATGTGAGCAAGCACCAGCAGATGTCTGATGAGAAGCAGCATGGCAAGTTTGATTACTGCCTCTTCACCAGAATGGCAGGAGGAAAGTCAACTTTGTCTAGAAGCCCAAGTGTCCCGGGATGCAACCGAGTACCATAGATGGTGACATTAGCTACAGGGAGAGAACAAGCCCATGAGGATCATGTGATGGGGACAGCAGAGATGCAAGTAATGGCTCAGCATTAACTGTACCAAACACTTGACTAAACATGTCTCTGAACCTCTTTGTGGCTGATCTTCAGAGGATAACTGCTGGCTAACGGTAACAAACTAAATCCTTTCGCTCAAGTCTCTGAGGTCTGTGGTAGAGGATGCAGGTCCTGTATCTATGGATGTCCCAGTCAGGATGTAGTAACACCAGTGAAAACCCAAGCCAGTGCATCAGAGTGCAGCGTTCCAGTTTACCTCCTTCTCCATCTGCCATTCTGAAGAGGTAGCTAAAACAGGAAAGGAAAGCTAACTGAAATGGGTTGGATTGGTTACTGATGTGTGTTGAAAAAAAGCCGCAAACCCTCCAGCAATCCAAGATGCAGTGGGATCTGCTTACCACCTTGGGAAATCAGAAAATATTTTCTTACACAAATGATCCTAACAAAGTTGACTGATTTCATTTCCATACAGACCAATAAGCAGAGACTCAGAGGTGGTAGGTGAATTTTAAGAAACCCAGAAAGGTGACAGTGGAACACAGAGACTTTCACTTTGTGTCATGCATCTATTATAACATCTCTGGACTCCTGAACAAAGATTTCAGATGCCCAGCACAACCACAAATCTAAGTGGCTATGATGCCAACAGGGCCTTAAATAAGACTCTGCAGGTCACAATAAACTCACTCCCTCTGAAGAAGTTTGAGCCTTGCAAGATGCCCTGAAAACCAACAGGCAGCTCTTTGTGATCAAGGCACCTAGGGGAAGATTACCCCAGTACATCTTACCCCCAGCACCAGGTATACAAATTAAGGAATCACTGGACCGCATATTCCAGATGATCTCAACTACCAAGTCAGGACACAAAGAGGAGGTAGTTGCTAAGATACACAGAACCCAAACTACTAAGGGCCTCTACATTAAACCCAACCAGTTGGAAATGAAGTGAAAAAATGCAGTCTCTGGAACAAAGGTGAACATGGAACACATCACTAAGTAAACAGGTAACTGAATTCTGAATCAGCTGAAGTTTTTCTCTCCCACCAAAATGCAGAGACCAAAGAAAGATCATGTAGTTCTAAGTTTTTTAGCAATTAGTAAGAGATCATAAGACCTTGGAAAAGCACAAAGACACTCCAATGGAGTTTCAGCTTCCAAGGTGGATCTGTAAGGCTCAGCGCTCACCTCATTCTTCAAGAGCAGGCAAAAGAGGGAACTACTTGAAACACAAGGGAAATAGAGCGTCAAATTCAAAAGAGATCAAGTCAGATTTTCAAGTGCTCAGTATTCAAAATTGGGGCTGGATTTTCAAAAAGCCTTTGAAGATCTGGACCTGACTGAGGGTGCTGGGCTGAGTCATGTTGAAAACCCTGCCCCCAAAATGCGCACACCATGCCAACCTCCAGGCCAGCACCCTCCAAAAGTCAGAGGCAAGTTACAATGAAAACCTGTTGCACTGCACTCCAAGTGCCCCAAATAGCAAGAGCCCAGGAATCAACTGCAAGGCTTTAGTTATTCAGCACTGTTCTGGTGGTGGGTGCTGAATAACAAAAACTTAAAAATGAATGCAGGCCAGGGATGATTAAAAGATTAAAGCAAATACACTGGTTTGCAAATACACTAGCACTAAAGGAAATCACCACTAAGGGACCCAAGAAGCTCAGACTCATTCTGTCTTTGGCCCCTCTACTAAGATTACCAGCAAGGGGGTAAGCCAGCACCAAAACATGATGTTGAGTCCTGCCCACTAGGAAATAGACTGACACAGACTCATTTCCCACCAGGACTATTAGACAGTTGCAAATTACTTTTAAACACTACTAGCCTGTGATGAAAGTTGAATCAATAGTTTATAGGGGATCATATTCTGAACTCCATGAGCTATTCATCAGTCCCCTTCAGTGTAAACTCTCAGGGTATGTCTACATTACAAAGTTAATTCGAACTAACAGATGTTAGTTTGAATTAACTTTGATAGGCGCTACGCTAGCGCTCTGCTAGTTCGAACTTAATTCGAACTAGCGGAGCGCTTAGTTCGAACTAGGTAAACCTCATTCTACGAGGACTAACACCTAGTTCGAATTAACTAGTTCGAATTAAGGGCTGTGTAGCCACTTAATTCGAACTAGTGGGAGGCTAGCCCTTCCCAGCTTGCCCTGGTGGCCACTCTGGCCAACACCAGGGAAACTCTTCTGCCCCCTGGAGCCCTTAAAGGGCCACGGTCTGGCTACACAGTTTGTGCCAATTGCAAGCCTGCCAGCACCCAGCCAGTAGACCCTGCACCTGTCACAAGATGAGCCAGCCACCCGATGCCACCCAGCCCTCCCCCTCTTCCCAGGACCAGGCTGGCGGCTCCCAGGAGCCTGCCCAGGGCCGCAAGAGGCAGGCACCCTCTTGGTCAGGTGCGGAGATCGTGGATGTCATCGAGGTTTGGGGGGAAGCCTCCAATGTCCACGATCTCTGCACTAGCCACAGGAACGCGGCCGTGTACAGCCGCATGGCTGCCAGGCTGGCCGCCAGAGGCCACCAGCGGAGCCGGGAGCAGGTCCGCTGTAAAATCAAGGACATGCGGCAGTCCTACTCCCGGGCCTGCCAGCCAGGGGCCAACCCGGAGGCCTGCCCCCACTTTAAGGCCCTGGACCGCATCCTGGGGGCTCACGCTGTCCATGCCCCCCGGGTGGTGATTGACCCCGGGGCAGAGGGACCCGTCCCGGACACCGTGGAGGAGGAGCCAGGGGACACAGAGAGCCAGGAGCCTGCCAGGAGCCTGCCCAGGACCCAGGACCCCCCGAGGAACCCCACAGAGCACATCGCCTGTGTCGTCCGAGGCCAGGGAGGGCTCCACATGTGAGTACCATCATGCTCCCCTTATGTGTACGGGTGGTGGGGAGAGAGGGAGCCCAGGGACCGTGCGCCTGGGCCTTGCCCACCATGGAGCAGCAGCTGGGTGTCATGCAGGGGCCCTGTCCTTGCAGAGAGGGGTTGGGTTTCACCCACCTTGTCCCCAGGGAGAATTGACCGCTGCTCTTGTTTCACCACAGCCGCAGCACCTGGGACTGCAGGGCGCACCACTCCGCCTGCAACAGCCACCCGTGCCCAGGCCAGCAGGCGTGCCAGGAACCAGGAGGACTACCAGTGGCGGCACCTTCGGATCCTGGAGCAGCTGCTCCGCAACCAGGAACACTGGGTCCGGGAGGACCTTCGGCTGCGCCAGCGGAGTTTGGAGGCGCTGGAGGAGCAGGGCCGTGCCCTCAGAGGCCACCTCCAGACCCTGGTCGACCGGTTCCTGCCTCCTCCTGCTCCAGATCCTGCGGCTGCCCCAGCTCTCGCTCCTCCTCCCACCCCTGCTGCCCCTGCTCCCCCTGCTGCCCCTGCTCTCCCTCCCACTTCCTCCGCATCCCCCATCCCTCCTGCCCTACCCTCCACACTCATTACCCCCCAACACTCCCGCACCCGCAGTGCTGTGAGACAGGAGAGCCAGCCTGACCCCCAACCCTGAGCTTTCCCTTCCCTTCCTCCCCTTTCACCTCCTTCCAGCTCCCTCCTCCCAGGTTTCTCCCTCCCCTCTCCCACCCTCACTCCTCCCACCCCAGTTATGTAAAATAAAAAGAGATTTTTTTTTGCCAAAACAGGTGTCTTTATTTGACATTAGGAAGGGAGGTTAGGGAGGGGAAAGGGGAAGGGGGGAGGGTGGAAGAAGGCCCCAGTGGGGCATGCAGGGAGAGTTCAGTCCTCCTCCTCCACATGGAAGCTCTCCCGCAGGGCTTCCTGGATCCGGACGGCCCCCCACTGGGCTTCCCGGACGGCGGCGGTGCGGGGCTGAGCGTAGTGGCCAGCCATGCAGTCAGCCTCAGCCATCCAGGCTGGCAGGAAAGCCTCCCCCTTTTGCTCGCACAAATTGTGCAGCACACAACATGCTGCCACCACGGGAGGGATGTTGTGCTCTGCGAGGTCGAGACGGGTGAGGAGGCATCTAAATCGGGCTTTCAGTCGCCCGAAGGCCCCCTCAATGATGATGTGGGCCCTGGTCAGCCTGGCATTGAAGGCCTGGCGGGATGGGTTGAGGTGCCCCGTGTAGGGCTTCATGAGCTAGGGCTGTAGGGGGTAGGCTGCATCCCCCACCAGGCACACGGGAATGTCCACGTCCCCGACCCTGATGTGGTGGTCGGGGAAGAAGGTGCCGGCGTGTATCCTCTGGCACATGGAGGAATTCCGGTACACCCTGGCGTCGTGTGCCTTGCCGGACCAGCCCACATTAATGTCCGTGAACTGTCCCTGGTGGTCACACATGGCCAGTTCACGTACTGGGAGGCCTGGTGTTCCGGGGCATGGATGGGGATGTGCGTCCCGTCGATGGCCCCCCTGCAGTTGGGGAAGCCAAGGGCGCCGAACCCCTGGATGACGGTGTCCGGGTCGGCGAGGCGGACCACCCTGCGGAGCAGCACCCGGTTGATGGCCTTGACCACCTGCAGAGAGACACAGCAAAGCGCGAATCAGTGGGGCGCCCGGGTGGCTGGGAGTGCTCGTGTCCTGGCAGTGCCCCGCACCCCACTCCCGGTAGCAACCCCCCTGGCAGCGTGTAGTACAGCCGGGAGAGACCGGCCCCTCCGGTGCGGGGCACTTTCGCCTCCTCTCCCCCATCCCCCCGTTTTCCCTGGGGTGGCCCATCCCCTCCTTGCAGCACCCCTCACCCCCGACCCAGTGGCCGGTGAGTGCCGTACCTGCATGAGCACCGCTCCGATGGTGGATTTCCCCACGCCGAACTGGTTCCCGACGGATTGGTAGCTGTCCGGCGTGGAGAGCTTCCAGAGGGCGATGGCAACACGCTTCTGGAGGGGGATGGCGGGCCTCATGCGAGTGTCCCTTCTGCGCAGAGCAGGGGCGAGCCACTCGCAGAGCTCCAGGAAGGTGTCCTTCTTCATCCTGAAGTTCTGGGTCCACTGTCGGTCTCCCCAGCTCTCCAGGACGATGTGGTCCCACTGGTCACTGCTGGTGTCCAGACGCCAGATGCGGCGGGGCATGCCGGCGCCCGGGCGCCGCCGCAGCTGCTCCATGGCCCCCAGGGTGGCCAGGCGGAGAGGCAGGGGGCTGACGTGCACCAGGTGGTGCCAGGCAGCCTCCAGCCATTGCTGGCAGGCTTGCAGCAGAAAGTCCAGAAACTGCATCAGAAAGTGCAGGGGAAGCTCTGGCTCCATGTTGTCACCTGAGGCAGCGTCCCCGAAGGGAAGCACCTACACAGACGGGCACAGAGAAAAATGCTTTGCTGTCCCTCGGCGAGGTTGGCAAGCAAGCGGAAAAGCTGAGAACCGGCTGTCCAGGGGGGTCCCTTTAAGCACGAGCCTCAGATAGCCTCAGACAGCTGCCACACAACGCAACTACTGACCTGATGCCCTGCCAGAACCGGTTTCAGCCGCCCTTAAGTGCTCCCCAGCGTCCAATCAGTGTGGACGCGCTAGTTCGAATTAGCAAAACGCTAATTCGAACTAGTTTTTAAGTCTAGATGCGCTAATTCGAATTAGCTTAGTTCGAATTAACTAATTCGAACTAAGTTAGTTCGAATTAGCGCTGTAGTGTAGACATACCCTCATAGAGAGAGATTTCCTGGCACCCAGCATGACACCTTTACCAAATGGGAAATAATAGTGCTAAGCAATTAAGAACTGTTCTCTAGTACCTGAAACTGGTGCATACTGGATGCCTTAAAGTGAATTTTAGTGTTCTAACGTGTTCGCCAGGCATTCTATCAGCAGTTCTCAACACACGGCCCAAATAGCACACCGCTGTGGCCTAGTCATGTGCCAAAGACATCCAGGCTGTGCCTCTTGGCTCCCAGTTCCCATCTGTCTGACCAGCCCCACTTGGTGCATGGGTCCAGGTCCAGGGCTGCCTGTTGGCCGGCCCCACACAGCATAGAGGTCCATGGTTGGCGCTACCACCCAGCTGCCCTGCCACCCATCCTACAAGGGGGAGTCCAAATTCCCTGCCATTGGGCTCCTGCCCAGGGTTCCACTCTTGGTCCCACTCTGTGGAGAGGGTCTCCGAGTGGGAGGCACTGGGCATAGGGATCTGGGAGACTGGGAGGGCACAGTCTGGTTCTCAGCCTGGAGCCCAGGTCACACATTGTGGGCTGCATATTAGGCCCCAATGATAAATAGGTTGAGAATCACTGCATGATAGAAATCAGCCCTTTTCCCTAGCTCTGCCAATACATCTCGGTCCAGACATGCAGCATCCCTGCTACTCCAGATCTTGCCTCCATTCTTAGCTGTGCTGATGCATCTCTACCCTGACCTTTTGCAGTACCTACTATTCCAATCTTAGACCTCTTCTGAGCAGAGTGCAAATCAGACTGAATTACACTGTGCTGCACGGCAGCCACTGAACAAGCATCTGTCAAGAGTATCACATCCATCGGTCTCACTGCCAGGTACCTTGACCTCTTGCTTATTTTGGAAGAGATTCATAAACACCACATTGGGGTATCTGCTGAACCCTGTTTCATGGGGGGCTGTTATAGCTTGCAGGGCATTAAAAGTGTCCTGAAATATAGCCAAGGGCTGACAACTTCGCAAGGGTGTAACGCAAACAGCACTGTGCAGTGAAGCAACTATCTCAGTGCGGTAATGGGGGTATCCCCACATGAGCTTGTGGCAGAAATTTCCTTGGAGCAGAATGTTAATATGTTCCTTAAATCCTGTGCTTTGAAGGCTCTTTTCCTGGGCAGTCAGCAATAAGTGGAGGGGAGACTTTAGCAACCAGGGAGCCAGAAAAAACAGCTGTTGCGACAGTTGCCAGGGAGCACAGTATCCTCTGACAGTCTCAAATGACTTCCTAGACCTACCTGATTGCTGGATTATCTGTTTTTCATGAATTGCCACATCAGCAGCAGCCCTGCAATCCCTGCCCTGCTCACTTGACATAGTCTGGTTTGGGCTTTGCAACTGGCAAAGTCAAGACCACAGTAGTAGAGGTAAAAAGGATCAATCCCCTGTTGCACCTATTTTTCCTTGAAGACATTGATTTTGAGTGGTGGAATTTGAGAACTTTATTTTTTTCCCCCATGCAGACTGTGGAGTCTGGGTTTATACAGAATCAAGCAGCAACATAGGGAGCAATTTTATTTTAGTTTCCTGTTGAAGTTTCTGTAGCTGTCCCTCAATGCCTGGCTCTAGTGTACCCCTACCCATCACCCACAAGCACAACTGGGGATCTCAAAAGCCTGGGCTTATAAGGACAGCACCCCAAATATTTCTCACTAACTTTAGCTTTGCATTCAGTATTCAAGTCACTTCCAGACATTAATGTGGGGAAAGCTGAAGTACTCAATGCTTTCTTTGCCTCTGTATTCACGGACAAGGTGGGCTCCCGGACTAAAGCGCTAAGAGACGCAAGATGGGATGAAGATGGACAGCCCTTGGTGGGTAAAGAACAGGTTAGGAACTATTTAGAAAAGTTAAACGTACACAAATCCATGGGTCCGGACTTAATGCATCCGAGGGTACTGAGGAAGTTGGCAAATGTCATTGAGGAGCCTTTGGCCATTATCTCTGAAAAGACATGGAGATCGGGAGAAATCCTGGATGACTGGAAAAAGGCAAATGTAGTGCCCATCTTCAAAAAAGGGAAGAAGGATGATCCAGGGAACTATAGGCCAGTCAGTCTTACCTCGGTTCCTGGAAAAATCATGGAAGGGATCCTTAAGGAATCCATTTTGAGGCACTTGGAAGAGAGGAAAGTGATTAGGAATAGTCAGCATGGATTCACAAAGGGAAAGTCGTGCCTGACCAATGTGATTAGCTTCTATGATGAGGTAACTGGCTCTGTGGACATGGGAAAGTCAGTGGATGTGATATATCTTGACTTTAGCAAGGCTTTTGATACGGTCTCCCACAATATTTTTGCCAGCAAGTTAAGGGAATGTGGCTTGGATAAATGAACAGTAAGGGTATGTCTACACTACAAAGTTAATTCGAACTAACAGACGTTAGTTCGAATTAACTTTGATAGGCGCTACATTAGCGCTCCGCTAGTTTGAACTTAATTCGATCTAGCGGAGCGCTTAATTCGAACTAGGTAAACCTCATTCTACAAGGACTAACGCCTAGTTCGAATTAGCTAGTTCGAATTAAGGGCTGTGTAGCCACTTAATTCGAACTAGTGGGAGGCTAATCCTTCCCAGCTTGCCCTGGTGGCCACTCTGGGCACCACCAGGGAAACTCGTCTGCCCCCCTCCTGGCCCCGGAGCCCTTAAAGGGCCACGGGCTGGCTACACAGTTTGTGCCAGTTGCAAGCCTGCCAGCACCCAGCCAGCAGACCCTGCACCTGCCACAAGATGAGCCAGCCACCCGATGCCACCCAGCCCTCCCCCTCTTCCCGGGACCAGGCTGGCGGCTCCCAGGAGCCTGCCCGGGGCCGCAAGAGGCGGGCGCCCGCTTGGTCAGGTGCGGAGATTGTGGACCTCATCGAGGTTTGGGGGGAAGCCTCCAATGTCCACGATCTCCGCACTAGCCACAGGAACGCGGCTGTCTACGGCCGCATGGCTGACAGCCTGGCCGCCAGAGGCCACCAGCGGACCCAGGAGCAGGTCCGCTGCAAAATAAAGGACCTGCGGCAGTCCTACTCCCGGGCCTGCCTGCCAGGGGCCGACCCGGAGGCCTGCCCCCACTTTCACGCCCTGGACCGCATCCTGGGGGCTCACACAGTCCATGCCCCCCGGGTGGTCATCGACCCTGGGACAGAGGGACCGGTCCTGGACACCGAGGAGGAGGAGCGGGAGGACGCCGCGAGCCAGGAGCCTGCCTAGGACCCAGAACCCCCAAGGAACCCCACAGACAACATCTCCTGTGTCGTACGAGGACGGGGAGGCCTCCACATGTGAGTACCATCATGCTCCCCTTATGTGTACGGGGGGTGGGAGAGAGAGGGAGGCCAGGGACCGTGCGCCTGGGCCTTGCCCACCATGGAGCAGCAGCTGGGTGTCATGCAGGGGCTTTGGCCTTGCAGAGGGGGGCTGGGTTTCACCCACCTTGTCCCCAGGGAGAACTGACAGCTGCTCTTGTTTCACCACAGCCGCAGCACCTGGGACTGCAGGGCGCACCACCCCGCCTGCAACAGCCACCCGCGCCCAGGCAAGCCGGCGCGCCAGAAACCAGGAGGACTACCAGCGGCAGCACCTCTGGTTCCTGGAGCGACTGCTCCGCAACCATGAGCACTGTGTCCGGGAGGACCTTCGGCTGCGCCAGCGGAGTGTGAATGCGCTGGAGGAGCAGGGCCGTGGCCTCAGAGGCCACCTCCAGACCCTGGTGGACCGGTTCCTGCCTCCTCCTGCTCCGGCTCCTGCGGCAGCTCTCGCTCCTCCTCCCACCCCTACTGCCTCTGCTCCCTCTCCCGCTTCCTCCGCACCCCCCGTCCCTCCTGCCCCACCCTCCACACCCACTTCCCCCCGAGGTCCCCGCACCCTCAGTGCTGCGAGACGGGAGAGCCAGCCGGACCCCCAAGCCTGAGCTTTCCCTTCCCTTCCTCCCCTTCCAGCTCCCTCCACGGCCTCCCCCTTCCTCTCCTCTCACACAAATTATGCAGCACAGAACATGCTGCCACCACGGGAGGGATGTTGTGCTCGGCGAGGTTGAGGCGGGTGAGGAGGCACCTAAATCGGGCTTTCAGTCACCCGAAGGCCCCCTCAATGATGATGCGGGACCTGGTCAGCCTCTCATTGAAGGCCTGGTGGGAGGGGTTGAGGTGCCTCGTGTAGGGCTTCATGAGCCAGGGCTGTAGGTGGTAGGCCGCATCCCCCACCAGGCAGACGGGCATGTCCATGTCCACGTCCCCGACCCTGATGTGGCGGTCGGAGAAGAAGGTCCCGGCCTGCAGCCGCTGGCACATGGAGGAGTTGCGGTACACCCGTGTGTCGTGTGCCTTGCCGGACCAGCCCACATTAATGTCCGTGAACTGTCCCCGGTGGTCACACACGGCCTGCAGGAGGACGGAGAAGTACCCCTTGCGGTTCATGTACTGGGAGGCCTGGTGTTCCGGGGCACGGATGGGGATGTGCGTCCCATCGATGGCCCCCCCGCAGTTGGGGAAGCCGAGGGCGCCGAACCCCCGGATGACGGCGTCCGGGTTGGCGAGGCGGACCACCCTGCGGAGCAGCACCCGGTTGATGGCCTTGACCACCTGCGGAGAGACACAGCAAAGCCCGAATCAGTGGGGCGCCCGGGTGGCTGGGAGTGCTCGTGCCCTGGCAGTGCCCCGCGCCCCACTCCTGGGAGCAACCCCCTCGGGCAGTGTGTAGTACAGCCAGGAGAGACCGGCCCCTCCGGTGCGGGGAACTTTTGCCTCCTCCCCTCCCGACCCCCCGTTTTCCCTGGGGCGGCCCATCCCCTCCTTGCAGCCCCCCTCGCCCTCGGCCCAGTGGCCGGCGAGTGCCGTACCTGCATGAGCACCACTCCGACGGTGGATCTCCCCACGCCGAACTGGTTCCCGACGGATCGGTAGCTGTCCGGCGTGGAGAGCTTCCAGAGGGCGATGGCCACCCGCTTCTGGAGAGGGATGGCGGGCCTCATGCGAGTGTCCCTTCTGCGCAGGGCAGGGGCGAGCCACTCGCAGAGCTCCAGGAAGGTGTCCCTCCTCATCCTGAAGTTCTGGGTCCACTGTCGGTGTCCCCAGCTCTCCAGGACGATGCGGTCCCACCAGTCGCTGCTGGTGTCCAGACGCCAGATGCGGTGGGGCACGCCGGCACTCGGGCACCGCTGCAGCTGCTCCATGGCCCCGAGGGTGGCCAGGCGGAGAGGCAGGGGGCTGACGTGCACCAGGTGGAACCAGGCAGCCTCCAGCCATTGCTGGCAGGCTTGCAGCAGGAAGTCCATAAACTGCACCAGAAAGTGCAGGGCGAGCTGTGGCTCCATGTTGTCACCTGCGGCAGCGGCCCCGAAGGGAAGCACCGACACAGACGGGCGCAGAGAAAAACACTTTGCTGTCCCTCGGCGAGGTAGGCAAGCAAGCGGAAAAGCTGAGAACCAGCTGTCCAGGGGGGTCCCTTTAAGCACGAGCCTCAGATAGCCTCAGACAGCAGCCACACAAAGCAACTATTGACCTGATGCCCTGCCGGAACCGGTTTCAGCCGCCCTTAAATGCGCCCCGGCGTCCAATCAGTGTGAACGCGCTAGTTCGAATTAGCAAAACGCTAATTAGAACTAGTTTTTAGTTCTAGATGCGCTAGTTTGAATTAGCTTAGTTCGAATTAACTAATTCGAACTAAGTTAGTTCGAATTAGCGCTGTAGTGTAGACATACCCTAAGATGGATAGAAAGATGGCTAGAAGGCCGGGCCCAGCGGGTAGTGATCAACCGCTCAATGTCAGGATGGCAGTCAGTTTCTAGTGGAGTGCCCCAAGGTTCGGTTCTAGGACTGGTTTTGTTCAACATCTTTATTAATGACCTGGATGAGGGGATGGATTGCACCCTCAGCAAGTTTGCGGATGACACTAAGCTAGGGGGAGAGGTAGATAAGCTTGAGGGCAGAGATAGGGACCAGAATGACTTAGACAATTTGGAGGATTGGGCCACAAGAAATCTTATTAGGTTCAACAAGGACAAGTGCAGAGTCCTGCACTTGGGATGGAAGAATCCCAAGCATAGTTACAAGTTGGGGACCAACCAGTTAAGTAGTAGTTCTGCAGCAAAGGACCTGGGGGTTACAGTGGATGAGAAGCTAGATATGAGTCAACAGTGTGCCCTTGTAGCCAAGAAGGCTAATGGCATATTAGGTTGCATTAAGAGGAGCGTTGCCAGCAGATCCAGAGATGTCATTATTCCCCTTTATTCGGCTTTGGTGAGGCCACATCTGGAGTATTGTGTCCAGTTCTGGGTCCCCCACTATAGAAAGGATGCGGACGCATTGGAGTGGGTCCAGCGGAGGGCAACCAAAATGACTAGGGTGCTGGAGCATATGACTTATGAGGAGAGGCTGAGGGAGTTGGGTCTGTTTAGTCTGCAGAAGCGAAGAGTGAGGGGGGATTTGATAGCAGCCTTCAACTTCCTGAAGGGAGGTTCCAAAGAGGATGGAGAGAGGCTGTTCTCAGTAGTGACAGATGGCAGAACAAGGAGCAATGGTCTCAAGTTGTGGTGGGAGAGGTCCAGGTTGGATATTAGGAAAAACTATTTCACTAGGAGGGTGGTGTAGCACTGGAATGGGTTACCTAGGGAAGTAGTGGAGTCTCCATCCCTAGAGGTGTTTAAGTCTCGGCTTGACAAAGCCCTGGCCGGGTTGATTTAGTTGGGATTGGTCCTGCCTAGAGCAGGGGGCTGGACTTGATGACCGTCTGAGGTCTCTTCCAGCTCTATGGTTCTATGATTCTATGATTAAGGTCAGATTCCCAGCCTGCCCCGCTCTGTAGTTCTGTCTGGACTCATTGCTCCCAGAATTCTTTGTTTTGTAGTATTCACGGTAAACTGATTCCTCTTGGCTAATCACACGCAGATATATGAGCAGAGCTTTTTCTAGACAGTTTTCCAAGGAATGTTTATCCTGTACCAAATCAAATGCATTAGTATCCTCCCCTCCTGCTGTGAATCTTAGTCTAATCTTTTTGCTGCATCTCTCTAACTTGAATCTCAGTCTCTATATATCAATCACTAACCAACCAAGTGTCACAATTTGAGGTTTCTCTGCTTTTCGGTGCCTAGAGCTGGACAGGTCAGTATCACATACTGATGTTAGAAAGTGGGACACCCAGATCAGAAGCTACTTTTGCAAAGGTGGCCAACATTTAATTTTCACATGGCATCCCCCTTATTTTGGGAAACCCCGTTTCCAACATTGAGGCTCCTGAATTGACTGTCTTGGTGGATGGATCTGTGTATGTACAGGACCTCTGAAAAACAAGACCACTTCCCTTGGTGCCTCCATATGGATCACTAAATTTTGGCAGCTGTGCTTTAAAACATTGGCATAAGTAACTTGCCTAGTGCCAGAGAGAGTTAGGTTTAGGAAGCAAGTTCCTTTAGCCACAAGATCATCCTTACTACAACTGGTAATTCCTACCACACCAACAGCAGAATCAATGTCCAATATACTCTTAGGTCTATAATAAAACAGGAATTTACTGTTATCATCTTTTACTGTTATCCAAAGTGTGCTCCTGGCACAGATAGGAAGATACAGTGCCTCCTGCAAATAGCAGACAGTCTTCTTGAAGTGAATGTTTGTGACGTTTAGCGCAGGCATTGAACTTCTCAGGACTGGACCCTTAGTATGCATTGACAAACATGGTGACAATTTTAAAATAAAATAAAGCAACAACAGTAAAGAAGACATTGGTCTGGAGTTTTCCCTCACACATGCAAAATCCATTTTACAGCTTGGAGGTGGTAGTCTGAAAACAGCCCTTTGATGACATACAAGCCAGGATATATAGGTGCTGGGTTTCGCCAGCAGAAAAGGGAGATTTTGCTGTCTACATTAGTTAATGAAGGATTCATTTTGCGTATACAACCTGATGGTGTTGCCAGGAGACTGTATTTCACAGCTGTGACACTGAGCCTATTGAAAAACAACCAGTAGTCCCGTGGCACCTTAGAGTCTAATATATATATAGAGAGAGAGAGAGAGAAAGAGAGAGAGAGAGAGAGAGAGAGAGAGAGAGAGAGCACCATGAGCTTTTGTGGGCAAAAGGACAGTGCTATCTAGTGGTCATCACACAGGTTTGGAAGCCTGCAATCCTGGTTTCTATTTCCAGTAATCTCTGCCATGGAGTCCTTGTCTGACTTTGGGATAGTCGTATGGGAAGTGTTTTGTGCCTTGGTTTCCCTGTCTGTAAAACCTTGATCATAACACCTGTCCATCTCAGAGCTGCATTGTGAAGCTTAATTTACATTTATAAACCATCTGAGATCCTTGGACCATAAATTCTGGGAGGTACAAAGTGTCAGGGCTAAATATGGCATTTCCAAAAAGCCAGGGGAAACCCCCAAATAGCGTGTGTAGTGTTCCATTGTTCACACAGCACTGTAATCACATCACAAGTTGGTCTGTCTCTCTTTCTACCCTTGTCTCCATAACAATTGTTCTCCTCCCCCTGCCCCTTCCTCCCCAAGCAGCCGATGGGGCAAGACTAATAATTCAGATGACAGAATTAAGCTGATCCTGATTAGAAAAGGCCTTACCCCTTAAGAGAGATGATTTGGGCTCTGTTCTGCCCTGTAATGCAATAGTCTCTCTTGGCCTTAGCAGCAAGCTCAAAACCTGCCTCCAGGCAAAGATACTTTGTCTTGAAATAAGGGAAGTTAAACGTGTCTTAATGGGAATTTTGACATGCTTTGCTTTGATTTTACTAATGTTACAAAAGTAGCTGTTAGAAAATATTTCAACTCTCCCCTCCCTTCCACCCTCCCATAAGGGACTCTCTCTTCATGCAGATCGGTGCACTGCCTGGCCAGAACTTTCCAAATGGAACTCAGAATTGCAGAAATTAAAAGCCTTGGTGCCAAATCTCACTCACCACCCACTCCCTGAGGGTACAATCTGACTTTAATTACAGCTTCATCAGGAAACTGGCATCCCACAACAGCCGTAGTTTGACAGGGGAAGAAACACACCTGTCTTGGCTCTGGACAGACAGCTGACGCACTGGCACTGGGGTGCCAGTACTGTGATCTCAGAGTACACTGACCAGTGTAGGAGCCCACAGGATGGGGAGAGAGGGCCAAGTGAAGGTCTGACTGCCCCATTCCAAAATGTCTTGCAAACCTTAAAGGGATGGCTAACCCAGTGGGAAGTCAGAGAGTCTGTGACTCGGCTGCACACAGAAGATAACAGAGGACACTGAAAGCTGGGGGAGAGGGAGGGAGCAGCCCAGATCATGTCTAGACACAGGCTCCATATCTCCTATGGGATGGCCTTGTAGACATTCAGTGCAAGAATGTTTCTGAGGCACAGGGAACACCAGACCGGAAAATGAAGCCACTTTCCACAACACAGTTGATCAGAAGAGGCCTGACACGGCTTGTTCACTGTGTCTAGGGAAGGGACAATGTCAACAAACTGTGTAGTGCAGGTATGTACCTCTGACCTCTGCAAGACAGGGTTAGAGCCATTTGACAGTGCACGTAGGCCTTATATAGCTCGCAGCTAATGGAGAGTCTCCTCTAGTTCAAGTAGCAGGAGGTTTGCCCTTTTGGAGCAGGAAGACCTGATCTCTCACGCTGGGCTGGGGCTGTTAAAGTCCCAGGAGGCCACTGATTTGTTGCATTAACTTTCTTACCTGTTCAACACAGTCTTCACCTTACTGTCAGGAAGGGTATTTCCAACTCAGAAATATTCCATAAAAATGATGGCCTGGAGTCCCAAAGCAGCATTGCTGGTATTGTGTAACATCGTGCAGCCTGGAGTAAGGAAGAAGCAAACATTGCAGGACCGACTATTAAAGCCTGCTTAATACCAGAAATATACATATGGAGAGGCCTAGGCCTATCCAGCCATCACCTAGGAATATATGCATTGTGCAGGTCACACCAGATGGAAGGATGTTTGCTGCCCTATAATATGCTGGCACGTAAAAATCCTCCCTCTGAACCACTACTCTTAGCCTAATACACCACCATGGGGTTAAGAGAATTGTACTGAAGTAAGGACTGTCATTGGTTAAGATGAGTTACAAAATCAAGGCATCTCAATCTGGATTCCATGGCATTTTTTGTAAGAGAAAGTGTCTTTCCCCAATGCCCTCCTGGCCAATCTCCATTTTGGGTAATTGCCTCCCTGTCTAACTTCTGCCCTGTAACTTTAAGCCAACATGGGATTTGTCATTTCCTATCCTGCATGTTGTATCATGTTGCTGTCACACACAGTGGCTGCCTTTTAAAGGTGTGTGGAACAACCCCTCTGTTCTGTACAATCTGTGAAGCATTGTGGAATAAACGGGGACTACAGAAATACAATACTTCCACACCCTGCCCTGGCTATTTTTGTCCTCTTCCTTGTTTGGAGTTTCTGATCAAACACCTAAAACCCTGCATCTTGCTCTTGTCCTTGGGCTATGGCCTAATGGGTTTGTCTGGGCATATACATGTTCCTGTGATTACATGGACTAGAAGCAGGCAGCATTTGAATTCTAGCCTGACTCTCCTTCCAAGGTCATATACTCTTTGGGGTTTTCCATTATAATTTCCATTTCTGGTTTCTGTGATGGAATCTCTCATCTACCCTGATCACAGCACAGAGGGATTCAATTTGAAAAAGGCAAGATGATGACATGAGCTTGTTATTAATTTCCTGAAGTCTCATAAACTCAACTCCGTTTGGCTCTGAAACAGTGGCCTGTACCCTACCAGCCTTCAGTGACATGGTCAGTCTTGCATGGGGAACGTGCTGTACATCTCACTGCATGATTCATGAAACTGTTAGAGGAGTCTAATGACTGTAAAGCACAAGTCAGTCTTCTATGAATATTAAGGATCTGTTGATACCAGGCTTTCAGTAATAGCATTAATGCATGTAAAGCAAGACGCTGAAGTCTCTCTTTTATATTATTAGCTCACTACAGTATTTAATATTAAAGATGGGCTAGGAGCCAAACACCCTCAACTCTGGGGTGTTCAAACATCACCTCCCAATTTTGCAGGTGGGGCCCTTCTCTGACAGACTTATTTAGTAAAATGTAATACTTATCAGTGGAAATTTACTTGTGTAGCCGGGGGAAAGGATTTCATAGCATCTGTGGCCCTATTTCAGCAAGGCACCAAACTTTAAACACGTGAATAGTCTCACTGGGCACATACTTACATGCCGTGCTGAGCTGGAGCTCAGATTCATAGAGTCAAATAATGAAGTACCCCTCTACTGTTTACTTCATCCAGTCTGTGACACTGTGGGGTCAGGTACTACAGTGGTTCACAACATGACACAATTTAGTTGGGATTGGTCCTGCTTTTAGCAGGGGGTTGGACCCAATGATCTCCTGAGGTTTCTTCCAACCTTATGATTCTATGATTTTATGAGATGGATTGATAGCTGGATGGAGTAGAGCCGGAGGAGGAAATGGGATCTTTACTACTACATGTGCTTGGACAGGAACACCAGGAATTCCAAAGAACTCTTGGGTTGAATGCTCAGGAGGAATTTGCCTGCTAACTTCTATTTAGGCACCTAACTTCTGTTGAAATCAGTGGAAGTTAGCACCTAAATAGAAGATGGGCAGCAAACTCCTGTTGCACATTCTACACTTTCCAGGCTTTATGCAGATCTTTTAATCTGAAATGCAGTCCACTCTAGCGTGGACCCTATCTGGTGTTTAACAGTGTATAGCACTGCTACTCAAGATTTTAAGACAGAGAGTGAAGAGGAATCCTGGATCCAATCAACACTGCAGAAGGAATGATTTTAGGGAGGCAGAATGTAATTACCTAAACTGGAATAAATTAAAGAAACACTAAGAATTCTGAAATTATAAATGAAGCCTCTTGCACTCACCTGCAAAGGCATGTTTACATGCAGTGCTGCTGCTAACATGGCTGGTGAAGCTCCATTCTTGCCCTGACATACACACAAAAATGTGTTACATTTTTAAGCTATTTTTGTTGTTTTAAAGCAACTCTGCAATTTTAACCCAGAGCCTCAGATTGTCAAATAGTTTTTCTTTTTTCTTTTTTAAAAAATACAGCTGAACTAATTTGATGAAAGGAAAAAATAAAGTGTAAGCCAGACTAAACATACAGAGTTCCTACCTACAACCTGCACTCGGCTTTTCACTGGCCAAAATCAACACTTGTCAATTTTTAACATGACAGGGTTTTAAAGAGAAAGTTTGATTCCTGAACAAGGGGTGGTTGGAAAACATTAATAATGGGCCTGCATAAAGAGTTCTTACAAAAGTCCTGGACTTTTATTTGGTGAAAAAATTATTTATGAATTATTTGTCTATTAGCTAAAACAAAAGCATTTTCTAGCCAGTACACACCTGATACTAGACAAAAGGGTATATATGTTTATGAGTGTGCATGTCTCTGCCTGTGTATAAGCTGTATGAAGATAGATTGTTAGCGTGTGTCTATGTGCATCTGCAGTGTGTGATGTGTGAATATGTTTATGGGAGAGTTTGCCTCTGGGTATGTGTGTGTGTAAGGCGTGATTTCTCTATTTCTCTTTGGGTAAACAACACATCTCTCTCTCTCTGCTTCTGTCTGTAACAGGGTCTTTTCATCTGGGACTACATGGGCCTATGTGCAAGTATGTTTGCCTGTGTAATGTGTGTGAGAAAGCAGGAATCTCTGTGGATGTTGGTCTCTGTGTGAGTATTGTGTCTTGTGCAGGTTTGTCTGTGTGTTGTGGAATTGTACATTTGCACCATAGAGCTATATGACTATATTAAAGAAAATTGGTTATTTATTTAGGAACCTGGAGAACCAACAGGTCACTGAGAGTCAGAAGTAAAAGGTCAAAGAAGAACTTTACCAAAGCTCATATTCCTGGACATCCCTTGTCATGCGTGAGACCATTTCACCTGATTTCATCCGGATGAGATGAGGAACTGGCTGGCTGGCCTAGCACACTTGACAGGCCTGTCTTGTCTTGAGTCTGCCTTATCAGGGAGCATCAGTGTCAGACAGACTTCATAGAATTTATTGAGCCGAGCTGACTTTTCCACTGATGTGACTGTCACATTGGAAATGGCAGTTTGGGGTTACAACGAAAAGCCACCTTTATCAGCCATACAGAAACACTGTATCGCTTCTATGAGCTGGGTGTGTTTTTCATAATAAGGCATCTACATGTATTTAAAATAGATCTGAAAATGAATGAAAGCTTCAGAAGCTAAAATGTCCCCAAAAAGTGTCTAATAAAATGCACATTAGGACCAAATATACTGAACTATGGAAACACAAATAATATCCTAAGAGATATTAACACTTGGCTGGTTGTCATTGCCTTTCAACTGCATGGCAAGGTGCCGCTTGGCATAATACAGCACAGGACCTGATTCTCCTCTCTCTTGTAGCGGTGCATGTGATGAGTTAGATCACTGAAGTCTCCTTGGGGCTGTCCCCCAGTGTGCTGATCATGCCACTGACATCTGCCTTCCTGACCTCTGGGGCACCCCACCACCCTGCTCTGCTTGGCCAGATCCTTTGCTGTCTCCCACAAGGCACAGAGTTGGGGTTACTACCCCCACCCCCTGCATTGCAATACAGACACTGAACCAGGTCTGAGAGGGCTCAGCACCCAGGAAACCAACCTCCAAAAGGGACCAAAATCCCAAATAAATCCATCCTGCTCTGTGTAAAACTTGTATATATAGGGCTCATCTAGACTATGCTAAAGTGTTAAAAGAGGATATACAAATTCAGTGGGAATTTGCAAATCTTCTTCCGATCTCACTTTCGAAAGCTCTGCTTTATCAGCCATACAGAAAGCCACCTTTATCAGCCATACAGAAACACTGTATCGCTTCTATGATTTGATCTGAGGAAGTGGGTCTGGCCCACGAAAGCTCATCATCTAATAAACCATCTTGTTAGTCTTTAAAGTGCTACATTGTCCTGCATTCTGTATCGCTTCTGTGAGCTGGGTGTGTTTTTCATAATAAGGCATCTACGTGTATTTAAAATGTAGCTCTGCTTTCGAAAGTGAAAGTAATCTGGATGCGTTTTTTTCGGCAACCACCCCCTTTTTCAAAAAGCCGCTTTTCCTCAAAAACTTTAGCATAGTCTAGATGAGCCCAGAGAAACCTTATAAGTTCACTCTATCAATAAAGAGAGTTATACATGGTAGGTGTTCCCCCCAGGTAACAATTATTTATACTGGGCTTGATAGTAAGCAAAAATATTTGATTAAGTATAAAAAGTAGGATTTATGTGATTGCAAGTGAAAACAGTCTGATCAAAATAAATTCCTGAGTTAAAACAAAATAATGCCAGCTAATCCTATTCCACTAAGAAACTGGTTTTATGCAAATGCTTACACAAACAGTTGCTCTAAACATCTCTTTCACAAGCTAAGCAACCTCCTAACTTGGACCTAATCCTTCCCCCTGTTCAGACTTCAATGTTTTCTGCAGACATCTTTGGTGGTAAGAGGTGGGGAGTATCCTAGAATGTGGCAACTGCTCTATTCTCCCCTCCTCCCCACTCCACACACATATCCCTTTTGTGCAAGGCAGGAATTCTTTGTGCTCAGTTTAAATTTTTCTGACCATGAGTGGAAAAGTACGGTACCAGATCCAAAAATAGGTTTCAGCATTAACCATGTCTTTCTAAGACCAACTACAGTCTGGGCTTTCAGAAAGAATAAAACCATTCATGGGTCATTGGCTTGATCATGGAGCCATTAAGTTTCAGAACCAGCAGTAATGGCTCTCATTAGTATATATAGAATTATAAACAGGTCCATACTTCCTATGTCTAACTTCACATACAAGAATGTTACATGCATAAAAATATAATATATACATTTAGCAGATTGTAACGTTAAAATTTATATGTTACGTGAGGTATTTTGTCTAAAGCATCTTCAAATTATGCATATTCATATCCATAAGCCAATTTTCATAAATCATGGGGGGGCTCTCTGACAATGCATATCAGGAATTAATGTCAAAATAAGACCAGTTCTTTGTTTCCCTACTCCTAGTGGAGTCACCTAGACACACTAAAAATATGAGTGATCATATTAGAGATGACACTTAACATGGGGGACTGATGATCTCACACCTGACAGCTGAGGGATTCCTACACTTTCCTCGGAAGTCTCCGGCACTGTCCGCTGTCAGAGATAGGATAGTAGGTTAGATTGACACCATGTATGTGTCTCTCTGTAACTGCCTTTGTGCTTTGCTAGTATATCTGAAGAGATGAGTCACGTCATTTAGCGTGAGGCAAACTCAAAGACACACAAAGGGAAGAAGAGTCAGCTAACGCCACTGGCTTAATGTTGTGCTGCACCTCTTCCCTCCCACCTCTTCTGGCAACAGTGGCAGTATTTACCCATTCATTTGAAGAAGTGGGTTGTGCCCACGAAAGCTCACGATACCATCTACATGTTTTGTTAGTCTCTAAGGTGCTGCAAGACTATTTGTTGTTTTTTAAGTTTTTCTAGTTACAGACTAACTCAGCCACCCCTCTGAAGTATTTACATCACCATACAGTACAGGCTGAGAGGTCCCTAGTGTGTTCCCTTGGAATTCAAATGCCTTTAGCAATACAGAGGGTCCTTTGAAGTTGTTACTGATGGGCAACCTGTGGCCTGTAGGTCACATGCAGCCCATCAAGGTTCTGTGTGTGGCCCTTGAGACTTTTTGTTTACTGTTGCCCACATGCAGGGTTGCCAGATTCTACTGGTTTCCATTTGTGTCAGTTTTTCCTACTGGTATTACTAAAGTGACACACTTGTAAAGCAAGGGCACATGGAGTGCAGTGTGTGCTGATTGCACACAACATTGACTGTGAGAGCTGTGCGGTCCCTCTGTAGCCAGTCACAGCGCTGCTGTGGTTCAGTCAGCACATCCCACAAATTCTAGATATACAAGCAGAGTTAGCAAAACTACCCTGTCCCAGGACACTATCTTGGTCATGACAATTTTGCGGCCACTGAAATGAAGGAAGACCACACATGAGGCCCACTCACTAGCCTAGGTAGCCCATCGCTGTGTTAGAGGTTGGCTAAGCCTCAAAGTAGTTCTGATTCTAGTGTGATTGTGACCCGATAGGTTTCTTTCTTTTGTATTTCATGTGTGTTTGTATGCAAACATGACACTAATGTGTAATGAAGGCAGGAGCTATGCAAGCTGTCACGTTATTGGATTTTATTAGAAAAATGCAGATCAATGTTGCACCCACTGGTGTGTGTTTGCCCCAAATTCTGTGCAAAGTGGGCCAAGTGAGGTGTCTAATGAAAGCCTAAGCTATGCTGATTCTATGTACTCCTCTCATATACTTATATGATTTGTATATGTAAAGTTATGGATATGGGTTCTGTACTTATATTTTAAATGTTCTCTGTCTGGGAGACAGCAATAGACGTGGACCACCTATCATGAGGAATGGTTATTCAGTGAATAGCCATGCTACATAGCAGTGATGCGGACAATGGTTCTCAAGAGTTCCCAATAAACACCTGAGGAATGCTGCTGGGAACCTGCAGACCAGCCAGTATCCCATGGCTGCTTGCCTAAAGGACATGGACAATCACTTGATCATGTGATCAGCTCTAGTTTGGGAGATACCATCACTCAGGGTATCTCCCAAACTGGATTTCCCTCCACATGGGCAAGATTATAAAAGAATCCTGAGGGTGCCTCCATCTTTGTCTTCAATCCTGCTCTTGACTTCAGAAGCATGCTTGCTATGGACAGAGGGCCAGGAAGGATTTGTTGACCCATCCTAACATAGGATGTACTCCAGAGACTTTTAAGCTAGCAGTTTGTTACATCTCTGCTAAGAGCCTGCATCAAGAACTTGGTGATTGATGTATGGAATTGTGTTTTCTTTAACATTCCTATTCTCAACCTTTGCTTTCTTTTTATGAATAAACCTTTAGATGTTAGATTCTAAAGGATTGGCACAGCATGTTCTTTAGGTAAGATCTGTGGTATAAATTGACCTGGCACCGTGGCTTGTCGTTTGGGACTCGGAGAACCTGTTTGGAGTTGGTGAGATTGGTTTTATAACGTCTCATCTGTGTAAGATATGGTGCTGGTTGTGGCAGAGGTAAAGCTGGAGTGTCTAAGGGGATTTGCTTGAGCACCTTTTTGCTGGCCAGAATGGCAGCTGGAATGTGGCGAGTGACTGGTTTGGTGCCTTATAGACGGGAACCCCAGTCTTGGGCTGCAAATAGCCCTGGTTTTAAGCAATACACCCTGATCTGACCCTCTCAGCAGTGTCCCAGTCCACCTGGTATATTACACAAACTTCTTACACATACAGCTTTACCAGCACAGCTCAGTCCTGATCTGTAGCATCTCCTGCTATTTCAGACCTGGGCTCTCATATATTCAGAACATTTCTAACCTGCAGGCCCCTACTCTGACATTCCTGCCCTGGTCTCCCTTACACACACCACACACCTTCATCCAGACCTGCAGAAGTGCTACTATTCCAGCCCTGGTCTTGAGAGTCAGTCCTGCCAAAGCACTTCAATTCTGAACTGCAATTACCTCTCCTAACCTCAATCTAGGCTTCTTCTTGGCAGAGGCTATTAAATGGGAGGACCAATTCTCAGGTCAGTGCAACTCAAAAAGGTCACATTGCACCAAAGTAAATGAGTCCATAAGGCACAGGGTAATGGTGAATCAGGCCCATTAACTGCACCAAAAGTTAACTCCTGATGAGCACCAATGCAAGAGAAGAGAAGAGAGAAGTGAGTCAGGCCATGTGTGTGTGTAAATTATTGTGAGGACTGGATAGGGTGTTAAGATGTTGTATAGTTATTTTATTTGCTACTTTGTTTTTGATTCCATAACACTAAAAAGAATTTGGGTTTAGGGTTTTGTTGCAACGCTCTGGATTTCACTTATACACTAGCAAACAAAAATTCTTTCCACCATTACACATAGCGATAAATCTGGTTGAACATTTTTTAAAAGGACCATTAATTTTTTTTTTATAACAATCCCACTTATTCCTTCTTCCTCTATTTCCCCTTTAAATGTCTGTCAGGGTAGTCAGACTGCTGGCTAAATCCAGGCAGTCAGAAGATGTTTTTAAACAGTTCTCAGATTCTTTTTATTTATTTACTAGAAGATTTACGGTCATTGCCTGGGTCCTTAAATCAGTTAATTTTTGGTTTTCTTCATTTAAATCACTGCTTTGTGGTGGGGCTGTAGATGAGGGTTCACTATGCAAGCTGCCCTGGGGAGAGAGGACAACCCCAGCCCTCAGTTACTGCAGCAGCTTAGGGCCAGGTGAGAAGTGCCTCTCCATGGCCACTGCCACTCCAGTGGGCACAGCTGAAGGGGGCGGTGGGACAGGGGTGCATCAGGTCTAGGTTCATCTGCCTCCAGTGCTCCCCAGCCAGAGCGAGGAGTGGTGCAAACTGTACACTTTCCCCTCACTCCCTGACTAAGGGGAACAGCAAGCAATTTTCCCGAATGAAGGGGGGGGGGGCGAAGCTGCAGCCCCTCCACACCTTCCCTAAACGTTGCATGGAGGGTGGGAAGCTCAAGGCTTGGGCAGTCTGGGATGGGGGTGGGAGGGGCAGCTAGCTCCTTTCACCTGCTTGGTGATTCTGTCTGTTTTCTGTATGGTTTTATATGTCCCTGTACCAATTGCGGGAGGGGAACTTCAGCTTTCCTCCCCTCCCGCCTGCACAACCAAATCCTGACCTTGCTTTAAGCTACAATAAGAGAAAGCTGCATACCAAATTTAATGTTCCTAGCTCTTACCATTTAGGAGGCGTTCTTGAACAAACAGGAAGATGGACAGACAGACAGATTCGCTCACTCACAGGCAGGCAAACTCTCAAATATGTAGTAGATTATCATCATAATTGTTATTATTTTTGTATTATTTTCTCTGGAGTTTGAACCCTGACTATATGTGAACAAGATATTTGGACCTCGACAAAAGGTAATTGGTTCCATCTTCTGCCTATTCTTGGCAATTTACAGCTTTATGCAAAGGTAGGGCTCCACACAACTAGAGGACCGGTGAGTTCGCAGGTTCACCTAGAATGATCTGTGAGAAGAATCCAGCTCTTTAACTCAAACTCTGGAATCTCAGGCTGCTTCTACACTAACTGCTTCCCACACAATTTCCTCTGGTTATAGCAATGGTGGGAGTGCTGCTATAACCAGTGCTGGCATCCACCATCATGTTCTCCAGACATTCTCTGACCACTATGAGCTGACAGGGTGTTAGATCTCTTGGTAGCTAGCATTTTGTGTCTACACTAAGGCTCCTACCATTGCAATCACTCCTGGAGCTGAACCAAAATGGCTAGAGTAGTTGCAGCCTTAGCTTTGGAATGGCTGAGTCTAATGTGTGCATTAAAAGTGATGTAACCCTTTCTTGGCAGGTAAAGCTCCAGACCTGACAGCTCAGAAACTTCTTTGACGTCTCAGAGTTGTGTCCATAGCTTCTAGAAAGCACGTGATCAAGACACTTCGGGGACCTGCTTCCTACCAGCCCTATGGTAACCAAACCGAAGTCATTTCTGCAGGCTGCTGCCCAGTGCACTCACGGGAAAACAACACCCCCGAACAATGAAAGCGCCTTGTTCAAAGTCAATAGTTACCGCTTGTTCGCTTTGAGACAGTCATTGAAATCATTAGCTCCTGGTGGCTGCAGCTATACAGTGGTTGAATGGTTGCTGTCAGCACATTGCTAACGGGGCATTCCTCAGGACAAAGCCAAGGCAGCTCCTGCTGGCAGGTAGGTTATAAGTGGGAGAGGTATAAACACAAACAGATACAACCCAAGCTGAAGTTAGAGATGTAAAATCCCATTTAATTGGTTAACTGGTTAAATGTTAACTTTAACCAGTTAACCAATTAAATGGGGGGAGAGGGGACAGACAGAGGGCTGCTCCAACCCAGCTGGGCTGAAACGGCCCCCCTGCCACGGACAGGGACTGCTCTGGCTGGGCTGGAATGCCCTGGGGCCATGGCATTCCCTGGGGCCACTGGACAAGGGCTGCTCCAGCTGGGCTGGAACACCCTTGCCCGTACCTGGCCCCACAGGGCTAGAGCTGCCCCCTGCCCATGGCAGGGCCCTACTGATTAACCGTAACTGGTAAATTGGTTGACCATTGAAATCCCTAGTTTATGTACGGATTGCTAGCCAATGTATTAGTCACTCTTTGTCTTTTTACATTTATATAATTACAACTCAGTGACTGAGGGTTGGAATGGGAGGTTGATAGCTCTCTGGCCAAGCATAGGGCAGATGGGCACTGTTCCAGCTGCTCCACATAGTTCTACTAATACATCACAAGCCTGATCAGCATGCCCTTCCCTTCCCTTGCCATTCCAGTCCTAAGCCCCTGACACAGCTCTGCTGATGTCCCTACATCCTGATCCAGCAAACCAACTTCTGACGCCAGTGCTAGCGCTATTCTGACCAGAGACTGGGAAACACATACTCAGTTGTGCCAAACTAGTTAGTGTGGTTGTGATATGGACATGTACACTAGGAGTAAAAGTCAGACCCCCAAAAATAGATTTAAAGTGTGATATAATCTACAGACAAACCAAGTTCTAAAAATGGAGAGGCAAGTGCATTATCTTACAGCACCCCTTAACTTCCTTTCTGTCTTCATGCTGGCTACAAATGCCACCATTCCCAACTCAATGTCTGCCTATCAAATTCACAGAGGTTGCAAAAAAGAGGCCTTGTCAATTAAATTCACCCCCCTTCCAAGGCAGGATAATTTTCCCACACCCCAGCAGGAGAGACATCTCAGGTGCTAAACTGATTCAATATTTGATCACAACTAAATAAAAGTCATGATTACTTAACGCCTTCCTTTATCTTAAATGGTGGTTTGTCTACTATTCTAATACTAGACCTTTCCATTGTAGAACTACTGTGACATCATAAATCTGAGACTGAAGCTCAAATTCCCAGAACCCCATGGTAGATTCTCGGGTTAAATATCTATTGTTATTGTAAGACAGAGAGTTTTCAGACACACAGTTGAATTACAGAAAGACGTTGAGCATCTCAGGTATACTACATGGCTACGTCTACACAGGCATGATTTTCCGAAAATGCTTTTAATGGAAAACTTTTCCATTAAAAGCATTTTCAGAAAAGCACGTCTAGATTGGCAGGATGCTTTTCCGCAAAAGCACTTTTTGCGGAAAAGCGTCCGTGGCCAATCTAGACGCGGTTTTCCACAAAAAAGCCCTGATCGCCATTTTCACGATCGGGGCTTTTTTGCGGAAAACACTACTGTGCTGTCTACACTGGCCCTTTTGCGCAAAAGTCTTTCAGAAAAAGACTTTTGCCCGAACGGGAGCAGCATAGTATTTCCGGAAAAGCACTGACAATCTTACATGAGACAGTGGGCAAGTTTTTCCGCAAAAGCAGATGATTTTGCGGAAAAACTTGCCAGTCTAGACACAGCCCATATGAATAACTAGCACTTGGATGAGAAACTGACTCATCCAAATGGAACTGAGGGACCCTGATTCTGTGGCCCTCTTCTCACAGAGATTTTGTTTTTCTGAGGATTTTTAATAGTGAGATTTACTCCTTTCATCCTATTTGGCCATCCTCTCCGGGCCTCTTCCTGGGAACTACAGTTAGATGCCACTGAGAGAGGCAGAGCAGCAATTGAGGACAAACCAATGGCATTTAGCCGTCATGCTGCATCCAGCACTGCATGGAGCCATGCCCTCCCATGGCCAGTTGCAGGCAAAATGCCTCTTGGAAGGCCTGAGTCACGCTGCATAGCAAGCAATTTGCTGTTCTTTCAGAGGTGTCGCTCTCTCCCTTGCAGAACCAAGCATCTCAGTTGAAAGGCTTGCGGGGGGGGGGGGAGGGGGGAGGAGGGTGTGGACAGTCATGTGTCAAGCGTTATCTCATGGTAGTCATGCCTAGTGGTCAGAGCATAGATCTACGCCTGACTTAGGGTTGAGACTGGCCCAAAGGCAGCACTGGAATTTGGGGATAGCCTGGGGTCAGAACCAAAATCAGAATCCATAGACACTCCAGAATCAGTGCCAAAGCTGGAGTCCATGTGCAAGCCAGAGGTTGAAGGCAGGCGGTCAGAGTCCAGGGACAAGCCAAGTCAGTGTGGTAAAGGCTATGTTTGAAGCTGGATAGTCAGAGTCCAAGATTTCAGGGAGGATCAGGAAGTGAAGCCAAGGGTAGAGTGCATCGCAAACAGGGCTGGAGCAGAACTTGCCTTAGGCAGCTGTTGACTAGGAGTTTGCCTAAGCCCAAGATTCATTACAATGAGAAAATACTGTAAGACTTGCCTATTGGTCCTGGCTTTCTTCTGAGTGTCAGCTCAGTTGCCATTAAGATCCACCCATTGTCAGCATCCTCATCACTTCTGTCCTTTCCAATCATGTCATGGTGCAGGGAGGCCTCAGGATATAAGCTCGCTGTAAAGCTCTGCCACCCTAAGCTTTACCTAGTGCACTCAGATACTATAGTGATAGGCACTGTATCAGTGATCAAATAAATAGGAACATATGCTTTAACACCAGGCTCCAATGACAGGCTGAACTTTAACAAGAGAGGAGCTCTGATCCTCAAAGTATTCCATAGTTACTGTTTAAAAGTCTCAGAGGGGTGGCCTTGTTAGCCTGTAACTGAAAAAACTTAAAACACAACGAATGATCCTGCAGCACCTTAGAGACTCACAAAAAATATAGATGGTATCATAAGCTTTTATGGGCACAACCCACTTCTTCAGATGAATGGAGTAAGCGGTCCAGAGGTACAAATAATTTGCAAGAACAAGTGGAGAGATGGAAAGGGAAAGGGAGAGGGGAAAAAACCTTGTCAATTGAAGTGTTCATGCTAAATGAGGCTAACAGAGTAGGCTGTAAGTGTCTGATACATAGCTTTGGATGTCATTCAACACCCTAGTGAAATCAAAAGCTAAGTATCGGGCACTTTACAGCCCACTCTGTTAGCCTCATTTAGCATGGACACTTTAATCGATTCTTTTTTTCTCCCTTTCCCTCTCTGTCTCCCCTCTTTTTCTCCTATTTATTTGTACCTCTGGACCCTTTGCTCCATTCATCTGAAGAAGTGAGTTGTGCCCTCAAAAGCTCATGATACCATCTACATTTTTTGTTAGTCTCTAAGGTGCCACAGAACCATTCATTGTTTTTAAACAAATTTCATAATTATTGTTGTTACCGCTATTCTTCTGGACTTTCACAGTTCCAGTCACAAGCTCTGTGGTACTTTCCCACATGAGCATGAAACATAAGTAAGTCACAAAGAAAGAAATTCATTCCCAAGCCATTATAATCTTAGCAGTATGAGTTTTACGCTTGGTAGTTGCAGTGTTGCTTGTAGTTTTCCTGTTCCTCTGAAGGCCTGATTATGCCTGTATTTTTAAGACTCCTTTCTACAGCTTACTACAGCTTTTAACTCTACGATTCAAAAATCACAAGATGACCCCAAAAATCATGGCAGTAGCTAAATAATCCCATGAAAATTTTTTAAAATAGTAAATATGGTGTTCATTTTGTTTGTCTCTCTCTCTCTCTCTGAGCCTTCGGGGTACAAATTCTTCAGCTTTTCTCTGCAACCACAAGCACAAGCAACTAAGGCAGTTGTAAACAAGCCCTGACTCTGGTTGTAAACAGGCCCATACAGACAACTATTATTCCATTTCAGGCTAGAGAGATCTAAGAATTTCATGTCAGGAGGTAAGTGACATACTCAGAGCACAAAAGCAGAGACCAAGTCTAGCAGAGATATTGTAAGCTATTAGGCTGGTGTGCTGAAAATCTACTGCCTGGCCTCCCAAATGCTGCTATCCACTTCCTAGCCCTTTCCACCTTCTGTCGCTGCTGCTCTGCACAACCCATCCAGGGCTACCTGCTGCCCAGTGTCACTAATATCACCGCTCTCTCCTGAAGTGCACAGACACTCATAATAAGGTGGCTGGGGAATGTGTGAGGGGAAAAAAGAAAACAGAAAAATAATTCTTACTTCTCTCTGACAGTTCTCCAGCTGCTGTTGCTACTTCTGCCTTCACTCCCGTTTTCCCCCACTGATATTTCCAAAGTTAAATATTCCTGAATAATCTCAAGAACAGCTCATCGAAGTGCAAAAAATATGACGTGTCTAGATGACAAACAGGCTTTTTGTATATCACAAGTGCACATCTGCATGTGCACACACTCCTCCCCTCTCTCCCAAGTTACCAGCACTGACCTTGGAGGAGGGAAGAGCTGTAGTTCTTCATATTACAGAGATAACATATTTGCCACCATTCAAACTGTCGAAAGCCTGCCCAGGTTTTGTTTTATGGCCTTTCCAGGTGTCACCAAACCCCAGTTGAGTTAGGTCTCTCTCCCTCTCCTGCTTCTGCTTTATAACAGGTGACTTTGTTTTACTTCTTTATGCCATGCTGGGACAGTTTAGTTGAAGAGATCCAAATCTGTCAGCTTGGAAAATGGTGATGTTGATACCAGGCATTGGTTTAAGAAACCTGTAGTCTTCACAACAAAACAACCACATGAATAAATACATAGACCGTACATAGCAATTGTCGCAAAGGTAAATGCATAGTGAGCAATAAGCATGGGAAATGTGATGATGATCTTTAGCATCTTATGAGAAGTTGTAGAGAAATCATCTTTTGTGAAATAAAAAGAAATATTTATGTAATTTGTGCCATTACCATGTGTGGGTCTTCTCTGTTTAGTGATCAGAGACAGTCTGAAAAATATCCTAGTCAAAAGTAAGTTATAGAGAGTTCACTGAGATAATTAGGCCTCAATACACTCAAGGACTTAAACCCATGATTAACTCTAGCTACATATATTAATCTAGTTGACTTCAATGAGATTTCAACACAAACTTAAAGTTAAGCATATGCTTAAATGCTTTGCTGAATGAATCGGGGCCATAGTTCTTAAGGCTCTTTACTAACACATATTAACAGTTATATATAACACTATAGAGATGGCTGTTGAAAAAGCTAAAAGAATGTTTGTAACCATTAGAAAGGGATAGGTAATAAGACAGAAAACATTAGAATGCCATTATATGAAACCATGGTGTACCCACATCTGGAATTCAGCATGCAGTTCTGGTGGCACCATCGCCAAAAAGATACATTAGAATTGGGAAGAGTACAGAAAAATACACAAAAATGATTGGAATATGGAAGAGCTTCCACATAAGGAGATATTAAAATGATTATATTAAAATATTCAGCTTGGAAAAGGGATGGGAAATTTGACAGAGGTCTGTAAAATGATGTGGAGATAGTGGATAAGGAAGTGTTAGTTACCCTTTCACATAGCACACAAACCAAGGATCACCCAATAAAATTGATAGGAAGCCAGTTTAAAACAAACATAAGGAAGTACTTCTTCACACAATGCTGTCAACCCATGGAACTCCTTGCCAGGGGATCTTGTGAAGACCAAAAGTATAAGTAAGTTTGAAAAGTAATCAGATAAGCTTATGGAGGATAGTTCCTTCCATGGTCAGGATTTCAGCCCCACGCTCAGAGTATCCCTAAACCTCTGACTGCCAAACATTGGGACTGGACAACAGGGGATGCATGATATTTCAATAAAATCTCCCGTTCTGTTCATATCCTCTGAAGTATCTGGTATCAGTTACTGTTGGAAGACAAGATACTGGTGAGACCAACCTTTGGTCTGATCCGCATGGCCATTCCTACATACTTAAAGTCTCCACTCTTGTGAAATTGTGCATGTCTATTACTCTGATTATGAAGGGCAGCAGTAGCAGTTTATCCCCTAAGAAGGCTGGTCTAATCTCTTCCTAGTTTAGCTAATAATTAAGCCCAGCTTTTGCTTTTCCACAACAGAATGAGTGAAGTACTAGCCAGATCTGTTGCTCATGGCCTAACTAGAATCCACAGTTACCATGAAATGGATCAACCAAAAAGAAGTGACAGGACACATCCACATTTTATGCAAGATAAAGAAGAATCTTTATTTTACATTGGTCAGATCCACTAGCTAGTGCAATAAATAAAATCATTATCAGTAATAATATAATACAGTGCCAGGCTAGCCTGACTGAACCTGAGTGTAAGTCATTTTAAAAGGTGAAATAATCCTAGCCACCAGAAGTGGGCCTTACCTTTACAATCCATGAGCTGGTCTTTTGGCTTTTTGAAAAAGCAGGAACATTGGCAAATGATGCTGTAGCAGAAAAGAGCAGCTTTCTAGCCTGGCTGGCTAAGAAATGGGCTCTCCTTCTCATGCTTAACTTGAGTTCTTTTGCACCAAGAGCTTTTGCTTAGGAAAGTCAATTGCTTCTCCAATGCTGGCCAGAAGGTGGTGCCCTCCGCCTGCAAATCACACAGCCCAATTAGATGTTCAATATCACTAGAAATCATTGCTGTTGATAGAGATAAATGGGTAATACACTATCTATGTAACAATAGTTTTAAAAAAAGAAAGAAAAAAGAACTTTTCATCAGCGGCTAATCATGTTTTTTATTGCTTTGCTTTGCATTTTCTGGGGAATAAAATCTCAGAGGAGCCCACTCTTTTGTGGAAAATGAAAGGGCATATAAAAAATGAATGTACATGGATTCTAAATATTTCAGGTTGTATGACTTTGTGTTTGACCTTAGCAGAAGATGAACTAATCCTGCAATATAATAGACTTTCATAGAGATATGGAAAATGGCTGCTTTTTTATCTCGGTTGCCATGGGAACCATCAGAGAGAAGGCCTAGCTGAGATGCAATAGAAGGTTATTAAATGTGTGCTTGTGTATATTGGAAAAATACAGCTTTTTGTCATCCTGTGTCACTCATAGGTCTTTAATACGTAATGTTTAGGTTATTAATAAACTAACACCGGTCCATTTTTTGTAGGGAACAACAGTGAATGTAGCTGTAAAAAAATTAGTACAAGTTGGATGTTTGCAAAAACTCTTTAATAGGGGCAGAAGCGGTTGGGCTGGTTTTTCTGAGCCATTGCTATTTCCCGCCAAGTTTGCACTCAAGTTTTCCTTCCTCCTTTGAGCAAAAGCAAAGGAATACAGGAATGGAGTCCACCTATTCAACATGAAAATATTGCACACCTCTCCCCTTTTTCTTTAATTGGCATGGAACCCAAGTGGGAGTAGGAGCTGATGTGTGTCTGTCCTAACTCACTTCAGCACAGAGCTGCCCAGGCGAATCTTACTGTACCTTAGCCATGTCTCTGTGCTGAGTTAAGACTTCAGCTTTAGAAATACTTAGCAGCCAGAACTGCAGAAATGTTACAGTTCTACAGGCAGCAAATCAAAGTAATAATCAGCAAACAAGATAGGAAGTATTGATGGCTGAGAGAGCAGCAAGGGAGGGAGAATGTTTCTCTCCTGGGGGAGGGATGGTTTCCTTCCAGACAAGCAAACTCTTCCTGCTCTGCACCGGCTTTAAGACCAGGGGGCTGGGGGGGCCCTTCCATGGGCACCTGGCTAGGGAATCAAGTCTCAGGGCACACATTTTCCTTAGGCAAATGTTTGCAAAAGCTCCAGCTGAGCGTGCCCATGTCTGGGGCTAGAGGAAAGAGAAGTTACAAAGGTTCTGTACCCGGGGTAAGACCCATCTCCTGGACTGTAGTAAGACCCCTGCTCCAGGCGCCCCTCGGGAGCCAGCTATCTGAAGGCCATGTGTGACACCCCCCCCCGGCGGGGAAGGCCGGCACATTGGAACCAGGCCCCCAATGAGCCCCGGCGCCCGCCTGGCCTCCAGCGCCGATTGCGACGCCAAGGGGAAAACATACCCCGCAGCCCGGCCCTATCTCCCCACCGTTCACACGTGTCCCGAGTCGCCTCTCCCGGGCCGCGCCAGCCCCCCGGGGAGAGGAGGGAGTCAGGCAGGGCTTCCCATGGTTCGTACCCCGGGGTCAGGCGGGTGCTTCTGCCCCAGCAGCCCGCGCCCCCCGGCAAAACCCAGCGCGGGGCCGCTCCGAATCCGAATCCGTTTGTAAGCGGCTAATCCGGAGCTAATCGCCTAGAGACCGGACTGTGCAGGACAGCGCCCCCTTCCCCCGGGAGCCACTGCGGGCCGGCTGGGAATTATTTACCCGGCACTCGCAGCTAAATGGCCGGGCGGCCGCAACCTGCTCCACCGCCGCTTGGCGCCCTAACCCGGAGCCGGTGTGCTGGGCACTGCCAGGGATTAATCCAGCAGCTCGCTGGCCGCGCCTCGGAAGGCAGGAGAAGCCGGGAAAGCGCAGGGGGCTCTCAGCTCCTAGCAGGGGCAGTTTGGTGCGCGCCTGGGGCAGCGCATTGACCCCTCCCCGAGCCAGAGCGCGGCTCTCTGGGAGCAGGGGGAAGGAACGCGACCAAAGCTGATGATTTCAACTCGCTCCCCCAGCATGTCCGCACTGGAGGTAGCCCCTAGAGGCTGAGTGCGGCCGGTCACTGAAAGGGGGACCAGGTCACACTTGGTTTCCCACCGAAACACCCCGCTCTCCCCACCTGTGACTAGCTAGCAGTGGCGCGATCTCTCCCCCTGGGCTCAGCCTTTGGCTGGGGGGGGGTGTGTCCGGGTGCGCCAGGAGGTGCATAGTTCTTTCAGCTCCTAAATGCTCCAAGCAGCTCTAGAGGAGTCGTTACAACGCTGTGTCTCCCCTCGCCCCCAAACACTCTTGTGCCATTTTTTCTCACTAGTGTCAAGAAAGCTCGGAGCGCACTTTATTTCACCACGGATAGAGCAGTGAGTAAAAGGGGGAGTGCTAACAAAATACGAGCTGTTAAAGATACCAGCATCACGGACAGCCCATCCCTTACACTTACATACACGCACACACTTTGTGTGTGTTTCTATACAACCGCTGGTTGTGCACACGCATGCAGGGCACACACACAAGCATGCATGCATGCTAAGTAAAGCAAGGAATACATAGCTTTTGCCTATCTGCCGATCAAACGCGGAGATCTGCTCTGGTAAATGATGCATTAGATGCGGTGGCTGTATTTGTTGTGTGAGTTTTGAAAGGGTCCTGATAATCTGGAAGCGAGAGATAAGGAACACCATTTATTCAGCAGCACTTTGGAACCAATTTTCAACCCTGTTCAACCCCATTCTCCAGCAGCCTCCAGGAGCCCAGGAGATAAGGATTGGGCTATTCATTATCTTCACAAGGAACAAAGATTAGCTAGCAGAGATGAAAAATTACCCCTGGATAGTAATAATAAGGAGGAGAACCTCTGGAGTTGCTGAGCCTATATTCTCGTCGCTGCTGCTGCTACTTCTTTTAAATTCTCTCCCTCTCTTTTTTGTTAAATCAATATTGAAAAGGTTGGGGTATTTGTTAAACCTATTCACTGTCTATCATAGTTTTCAATATGCAGAATATGGTTGTTACAGTGGAAGAAAACTGTTTTTTCCCTTACCCTCAGACTTTAAAATGACATCTTTAGTGTGAAATCTAAATCGTGCAGGCATTTAAAAAAACCCATCATTAGCCTATAATCAGCGTTCAGCAAAATACATTTTAAAAACCTGTATTGAGCCACTGTGGAGCTTGGGGGTTACTTTTTCATAGCCTGCAATGCAGTTGTCAAAGAATAGAAATTTAGCCGAAACTCTGAGTTTTCTACAAAATTAAAACAAAACCACAACACACACACAGAGTCTCTGGGTTAAAGTCCCCGTCTGCATTAAAATGCACGCGTAAGAAGCCCACGGCTGCTATTCGTTTGAATTTCCCAGAACCTTTCAATTTAGGGGATTAAAAAAAATCGAATACCTGGATTTGCAATAGCGCCTTGCTTTCTCCTTTCAAATATGAACATTTTTTTTAAAAAATAGCACAACTTTTGTTTTTTACCCAGAATAAATCTCGTTCTGTATCTCATCTCTTAGGACGAAGGGTGATCCAGGCGAGTAATTAAAACAGTTACTTTGGCAATGGGCTGCTTGGGACAGATAAGAATTATCTGTAGCATATCAAGGACCTTCCCCACCCCCAAACCATATCACAAAGACAGACAGAAAATGCCAGCAAAATAGGATTTTTAGTTGTTGTCGCTCACATATTTTTTTACCTCCATTATGATAATTCTCTTCCTATGAAACTTTTCTGTTTCCTTCTTGAAACGCATTTCTCCTCTCCCTTCACCCAGATTGTTTTACATTGGTGCGATTATTTACATTGGGAAAGTGGGGTTCTCTTGTTCCCCCCAAAAGGAATTTCAAGCATTTGAAGTGTTGGTATTGTGCCCCATCCTTTTCTAATCGGAAGGCAGTATTTTCTTGCTCTGCCTGCCCTTTGCTTGGAGCGGGGATATATACACGTTTAGACACTCAGCCCTTGCTATGTAATGTATTTTGCTGGCTGCAATATGTAGGGTAGGGGCAGTGAGGGGGGGACCAGATGAAACTCCCTAGAAACCAATAAGAAAATAAAGAGCAAGTGAAGATTTCCAGCCTTGTGTTGAGTCTAGAGCGCCTTTGCTTGCGAACATTTTCAAACACATTAGTTCTGGCTGACTTGCCTAATGGTCTGGGATACTAGCATTTGAACATTTCTTTCTTTGCTCACAACGACTCGCTGGTTGGGATCTGCGAGTTTATTCCTCCCCCGTCCCCCTCCCCACACACAGAGCTGATATTACGTGCAGGTGCATAGTCCGGCCGATTAAAATTAGGGACAGAAAAATGAAAACCGTGACAAAAGGCCAGCGTGTTACAGTCAAGATTTACTCCCCTCACCAAGGAGGGGAAATAATACACACTCTTCCTCGTTCTTGAAAGCAAGAGAAAATAAAAGACCAAATAAAGAGAGGTTGCGGCTACATAAACCTTAAATCTGAATCCCATATTTCTTAGGAGACTGTAGTGTCTTTGTGTGTCTGTGTGTGTTGTTGGTATAATATCAATTCATTTAAAAATATGAAAGTCAAGTCGCGTAGCCGGTGACAGCGAAGGCAACAAAAGGTGCAAGCAGCAGACAATGCGATGTGCTTGTACAGATATTGTAATGATGCAAATGAAGTTGAGGGGACGAGCTGCCTTATTATGTACATAAATACACACTGGCTCGCTGTGCCATCCGTGAATGCAGGAGAGTGAGAGGAAGAAGGGGAGAGAAGGGAGGGGGGAGCCCAACTCGAAAATTGCTGCCAGTTTTAAACAGCCTACCCCTGGCAACCCCTCTGCCGACCTGCTTATGCATTCACCAGCCAGTTAGCCTCTTTCGTTCCTCTTTATTCAAATACATGAAGGCGAGCGAGGCAGAGGCGAAAGGGTGGCCACTGTGAGCGGCTCCAGATGTGCTTGCGCCGCTGTCCAGGAGCCTGGGAAGAAAGAAAAAGACCCTCAGTCCCCCCAGCAAATAACCCAGCGGAAGGCAGAAGGAGTTAGAGAAGGACAGTCGCTGCTGGCCAAAGGTAAGGCGATTACAAATATTGAACTCGTGACAAAGTGCCCTGGGAAGCGGGGTGGGGATGAAATAGGGGGCTCGGCTTCCTTCGGGCTGTAGAGGCGAAGCCTTTCCTTGCCGCAGCGGGGGGAAAAGCCCAGTTTAAACAACAAGTTGTGGCTGTGGGGAGGCTGCTGGAACTCTTCCTCACCCGGGCGGCGATGACCTGGAGGGAGTGTAAACAGCGGTGCTCCCGTGGAGACAATGCACTTGGACAGGGGAGAGATTGTCCTTACAGCCTGGCGTACTTAGCAAGGGGACGGGGAGTCCTGTTTCTACACATTCTCCCCTAAACCGCCACCCCTGCACTATTGTCCCTGGGTGGAAATGCAGAATATTTTGGATGCTGTTCCCCAGCCACTCCATAGGGACCCTTCTGTCTAAAGAGTCGCTAATGCCCAGTGACAGAGAACAGCTTTGGAGTGTCAAATAAAGAACGATCGCTCAGTGTTTTAAATAAACCCGTCTTGTCTGTGCAGATGATTTAGGGTATTTCTTGGGGTAGTTTTTCCTCTTCCAGAACAAATCACGGGATTTGTTATTGCTGAAAATGTGCAGATCTGCTCCTACATATCTGATGGGAAAAAATCGTTCGCGTGGCACGGTTGCTTTATAACTCAGCGGGTGTCTTATTTGAACTAGCTGCAAAACAGGTAACGCCATCCTTCCCAAAATGTAATAAACTGCGGACCACTTGAAGCGATGCTTCAGCGAAAAATCTAGAGACAGAGCGCGGAAGAGTAAACGTTTACGAAATTATCTTGTTCTAATTCCGACTGGAAATAATGTTTTTTTAGCGGGTTTGAAAAACATTTTACCCCTCGCGAATGGCATGCTCAGAGATTAAAACAAACCCCGAGATAGAAATTGGGAAAAGGGTGGTAGTTTTCAGTTTATAATGTAAACCTGGTGTCCCCAAAATGATTTCGCAACTCAAGTATAAAAGAAGCGGTCACAGATGCAAACTCCTTGGCTGGTATATTTATATATTCGATGGATCTCGGTCTGAAACTGATTTCTAATGAACAGTCTTTGTTCATTCTTAAACTCGCAGTCACTTTAGAATTCCCAGATACTTTCTCTTCTAATAGACTGGCCCTATTACCGCTAAAGGATGGGAGCGTTTGAAACGCCACATCATCCTGCCATACTATTCCTTTCGCAAAGAGGGAAGCACACGGATTATTGCGACGGGCCAATAAACAAATCAAACCAAACCGCCGTGAATTAATAGCAGCGAATCTCCCAGGATTAAGTGTGTGTCTTGATTATTTTATATATATATATATATATATATATAAAATTCTCCACTTCGGAACGTCTATTTCTTTTCCCCTAAGGGAGACACTTGGGGATGAAATGTTCAATTGACCCTCCTCTCCCTCGCCTTCCCCCCGCCCCGCCCGGCTCTCACTCATTGTTGTCAGATTTGTTATTAACACGATGCGAGGGTTTGTTCTCCCCTGGAAAGCCCCGCATCCCCGTCGGCCCTGGGTTCTGCTCCATTTGCACCTGCTTAGCCAGGGAGCCTTTGCAGTCCCAGTCTCGTGCAGCAGATGTACACAGCTTTGCATGATTTAAAATGACCCAAGTAGAGGCTTCAGCCGCCTCCAATGCGTTTTTTCCCAAGGCAGCTCCCCCCCTTTTGCTTATTATCCCCCTCCTTTGCTGTGGGGTGCAGAGACTGGGGGAAAATCCACACTGGAGGCTGAAGGGCGTTGAGGCGATTTCAATAAGAATAGTTCGGGTGCAGGATTTGCGGCAGCAGGGTTGGCTTGTTTGGCTGGAGCGAGAAGCGGGAGCCAGGGCACATCTGTATTCATTGTTTTAACTCAAATTTGGCCCTGCCCAAAGAAACTCGTAGGTCTCTTGGAGGTGGCTGCACTCATCACAAAGTAAAGCAGCTAGCCAAATAAATAAACAAACAAACCAGAGAGTGGTTACTGGGACTATGCACCTATCTCTCTATGCACACGCTCACTGGCATTACAGAGGGAGAGAACGAACCAGGCGCCGCAGACAGATCATTGTGTTTAAAACTAAATATCTGCCTCTGGAACTGACACCGGCTCTTTCTCCTCCAAGGCCCGATCTTGCAGCCTTAACTCGGGCGATTGCTCCCTTAGGAGTGTTGTTACCAGAGTAAAAAACAAGCAAACAACAACCTTGCAGGACTGAGCCCCAAATAGCTGGCATCCGAATTGACATCGATACACGCTTCCAGAAACTCGAAGTCTGCAACGAAATTTTTGGCAGGAGAGCCTGAAAAATGTTCCCATAGAACAGAGAGTCTACCACAGCGCCCTTCTGTAGCAGGCTCCGAAACCAACCATAACGACTTGTAATGGGGGGGAGTATTAATTGCACGTATCAATTAGTGGGAGCGCTGTCCTCTCTGTGGCTGCCATTGCAGTGTTTTGAGCAGGTTTGGCCATTTACAAAGCCGTGCGGTGGTGCTTGGGTTTGTGGCTGCCCGGCGCGGCCAGGGCTGAGCTAACCGACTGGTTGGATCAGAAATTCACAGATGTGGCCCAAGTCAAGGGATGCCTGCAGATTTCTGTGCCAGCGCCCGGGGTGAGGCGAGCCAGTGAGGGAGCGGAGTGACTGAAGGAGCCAGTGAGGCGAGAAGAAAAGCCAGGCCAGGGCTCCCGGGCTGGGGAATTGTATCCCGACGGACAAATTGCAAACTCATTGCAGGGGAACAACCCGTAGGTACAAATGGCCAGGGTCCAAACAAGGACAAAAGTCAGGAGGGAAAGAAAACAGGAGCCACGAAGGGGTCACCCAGTGGGGAGCGCAAACTCCCACGGGGCAATGGGCAAAACAGCCGCTCTGAACGGCCGGGGCTGGAGAGCTAGACCAGGCTTCCCCAGGAGGGAAAAGGCGCGTGGGGTTTGCTCCCCAAAGTGGCTGGCGGAGAAGAGGCGGCGGTGCCATCTCGTGAGTCCCAGTGGTCTAGCCGCGCGCTCGGCCTGGAGGCGAGAAAGGGAGGAGCAGGAGCCCTCGGGGAAGTCTGGAAAGCGGCGGGTGCCCGCCAGACTCCCCGCCGCAGCTGCTCTCTGACAGGCCCCCCCGCCTGCAGCAAGGGCCAGGCACCTCGGGACTGGAACCAGAGTCGGGAGTTTCAGCCCGTCGGGCGGCGTGTGCGCGCGGGCCGCCTCCCCGGGGGAAGGGCTCCCGGCTCCGTACCTGCAGCCGCCAGGCTCCAGGGCTCACCCGGAAGCGGGTGTGTGTCCCTCTGACGCCACTCCTACGTGTTTCTATTTCTGTACCTGGCTTAGCCCGGGCGCAGCAAGACGGGGAGTTGCAGCAGCGAGGTGGCTGCGCGCTACCCCCACCGGCCTGCTCCCCCCACCCCTCGGCTTCCTCTGCCTGCCCCGTCCTCCCCTCCCCGCCCACAGACCCGTCCCACCCTGCACCCCAGCCTGGCAACGCGGAGCTGGCTCCTGCTGCAGCAGCAGGGGACAGGCGTCGCGGGACACCCACCAGCCGCCCGCTCAGCAGTGAGTACCTCGCAGTGCGCTCCTACGGTCTGCTCGGACCGGGCCTATGTGTCCGGCAACAGGGCTGGTGCCTTGTGCGGCCCCTCTCGTCTCAGGCCCTTTAGGGGTTAACGAAGTGCGCCTCTCGCTCGCCCTTCTCTTTCCTCCCATGTTGATGGTTGCACCAATTAGTGGCCCATAGGAAAAGACAAGAACAGGGCTACAAAGGGAGGAAAAACTTAGGCTGCCCCTGGGGTTTGCAGCCAGGATGAGTGAAGTTGAAACAAAGAGGAAAGTAGATGCGGCTGCAGTTCGAACAATGCGTCTGAGATCGCGCGGCTCGGACGGTGTGTGACACTGTAGTTGGTCGGTGCTGTTGTCGGTTCTAGTACAACTTATTTGTAGGCAACTGTACCTACCGCTCCCTCCGGGGCAGAGGATCCGGGCGAAGAGAAGGCAACCCTGTTGCCTGGGGGAAGGGGAGCCGGAGTTGCGGAGATTTGTTTTCTTCTATTGACTTTACGGCGTCTGGGAAACCTTTCCCGGGAAGCGGTTTTACATTGCAATAATTGTTATTATCTGCTGAAATAGCAAAAGCAAAGGCGTAAAAGGAGGTAGGAGGCGGCCTGCTCCCTCCTCGCCTCATTAACACGCTAAATGACAGGAAAAGTCCAAAACTGCAAACTCACAAACGGCTGGCAGAACGTGCCCCGGTACCAAACCGCTCCCCATCTGCAGCGGGATGCCAGAGAATTATCAAACGATTAACTCAGCCAACGCTTTCTTCCACCAGGGTCCAGATTCTGTTACAGCAGAGCATGGGGATTTGGTTATTTCCCTTTTGAACCTTTGCCCACTTCGTGTTGCTTTTAGAGTCTGACATAAGGTCTGTTCAATTCAAATCTCGTCACATAAAACGGGCAAATACTGAGGGCATGTAAATAATCAGTCCGCGTGTAGGGCTGAGCACGTATGTTTTCTGTTTTCGAACATATGAGCGCATTGATCGTAGACACAGGTGTCTTGCTACATCAAATGGTCCCACTAACTGTTGCTAAAACATGTTTCCTTCCCCCCCTTAACGAGATGACATCACTTGTCAATCAAATTAAAATAATCAGCTGTGCTTTCAGATCTGGACGATCTTCCCTTTAAAAATGTACAGCAACAGAAAATTTAGATTAACAAAACTGTTGTATAAAAAGAAGTAAAAAGTCCTGCGAGGGAGTCAGCCAGTCCCTCAACTGAGAAGAAAACTTTATAACTCGTAAGAGACTGTAATGTTTTACTAATTTTCTAGATAAATCCGTATAGATATGCACGAATTCTATCTAATCTAATCTATCAATCTACTTACCTGCCTAGATAGCTGATTATCAGCGTGTAGAATATACAGACACACTTGAAAATAATGTGTGGTTTGATAGTTGTGGTTCATTCTGATACAATTATTTTTCTTTTTATCAATCGCCGCCCCCTGCAGACTATTGCATGTGCAAAGAAGGAGGGCTATTTGTAAAGCATTTGGCGTGCCTTATTTTTGCACATAACTGCCAATACATCTAGCAATCTATTGGAAGAGGAGATGGGATAGAGATGGAACGGTGGAGAATGCAGCGGGCCACAGAGTGAATGCCGGGACTGGAGCCGGCTGGCTGCAATCCTGCAGCTCACTGCCCATTCAGGCAGATGCTCTCCAGAGAGGACTTTAATAAAATTGACAGAATAGTTGTTTAACCAGCCGTGTGAAACAGGCTGAATCTCAGCTCCAGAAAATTAGTTAAGCTTCTGCGCCGAAGATCCTTGTGCGGGTTAGTTTATGTTCCGATGAGTGAATTAATTAAATAAACGTCCTAAGCACACAGCCTTTCCTTTGCCCCACGGCGTTGCTGCGGCGGGGCATTTAATAACAGTCCCCTCTTAACAGACAAGAGAGAAGCACTGAACTGCCACGCTCTACACAAACAGTGGGTAAATCAGAGGCGCGGAGATCCCTGAACTTGGACTTCTTAAAACCTATTTGGAGAGGAATTCATAGCGATCTGTTCAGTACCAATTCCCACCCACCCTTCACTCTGGTAAATATCAGTGGCTGGGGATCGGTAACATAGGCAGGAGTTCCACGCCGGGGCTAGCCATTTCGCTGGAAAGAATTGAACCGCCTAGTAACTCGTCTATTCCACGTGGACAGGGAGAAAGATGTTACGCGCTGTGTATTGCCATGAGTTTGAAAAGAAGAGCTGGAAAGAGCCATCATCCAAGGCAGGGGAAAGTAGTTGGCCCTAAGGTTCCTGGGAAGCCATAATTATCATTAATAATATGGACACACTATTGCTAATTCTCATTAATAATAACCGCCCGATCAGAGACATTGCCTTTGCAGGAAGACACTAGGATAGGAAGGAGAGGTTTCCCACCAAGCCGGGACAGGAATAAAGCTTCAGAAATATCCCTGAAATCCTGGCTATGGTGGCAAAGGACGACAGGAAAGAATTTCTTGTAGTGCTCAAAGGCAGCCCTGGAGAGAAGCGGCGGCGGGAGCGGGCGGACAGGCCATTTCGTTTGGATTTTGTATGTTCATTTTTTAGGAGGACGGTGCAGTTGATTCCCCTCGTCCCCAGTATCTCCTCCATGCCCCGCAGACGCGTTGGGCTTTTCTCCCCTCCCTCTCCTGGCCGTGGTGTCCATGTTGCAGGCAGGATCTGTAGAGGAAGCAGCGAGCTCCCGTGGCTGCAGGGAAGTGGCAGGAGCCGGCTGCAATCTGACACGGGGGCTTCAGAGAGAGTTTCCCGGGCAGTTTTGGGGTCTGTCGCTCCATAAATCAAGCAGCCTGATTAATCTTTACAATTTGTCTTTTAAAACAAACATGAACGAATTATCAGCTCGTTAACTGCGATTTTATCACCTGCCTAAAACAAACAGCCCTCTCCCCCCCAACGCTGCCTTGCTCATTGCAGCGGGGAAATAATTAAAAAGGTTGGTATTAATTAATAAGACTGTATTAACGCCGGCATTAATACGATCGCATTAGCAGCCCGGCCATTGCAATGAACTCGAACTCTCCTCCACGCTTTCGCCGGGGGATTTTGCAATCGCGTTTTGTGGGGAGCTGCTAGATGAGCTGTGATTTTTTCCTCCAACTTCTTCGGATCTATGGAAACGTTCTCCCACAACCGCCCTCCTGGTTACTTCTGCAAACGGGGGTAGGGGAGCGTTTATTTCTAGTAAACAAAACCCCGTGAGATGTTTGTTCCCGTGTCTGCTGTTTGCAGCTTGCTACTTTGGGAGTAAAAATACCTGAGCTGAAATCGCCTTATTTTCATTCAAAAGAACGATTTTCCTGAACGAAAAAAAAATGATTTAAAATCATTTTTAAAGTAAAGGCTGTCACCTCTCTCCCTCCTGCGCCCCCCAGGCCTGCTACAGAGCTCGCGGTCCATTCAGCCTGAGATTGGAAGATCATATTTGCTAAAGCGCCGAAATCCGAATAAATCGCCCATGAATTGCCAATGCTGCCGACTTTATCTGTGGTTCGGTAGGGTGCCAATCCCTTCCTAAGAGTGCGCAGGGGCAGCTGCTAGTTCAGCGTGTGTCTGTGCCCGGGCACCTCTCCCTCCACCCCGATTTCACCTAAGAGTGGGGGCGGGCTGACACTTACTTGCAAGGTCCCTTCTCTCCTGTTGTGATCGCTTTCACTGGCTGCAAACAAACGGGAAGTGTGTGCGTAGGGGGAGGGGGCTTGGCGAGGGGATTTTTTTGGGGGGGTCCCAGATCTGGGAACTGAGGGCTGGCAAGGTGAAGGCGGGGGGGGGGAGGAGGGAAATCCGAGGACAGCGGGAGGTGGCGGCGAAAGACCGGGTTAGGTTCAGGACTCTGTTCCCGGCTTCTCGCACAGGACGCGGGCGTGGGGCGAGTTCCCGGCCGGCCCTGTCTGAGAGCCGAGGCCAGGCATCAGCAGACCCCTCTCCCCACCAGTGGAACGGGGCTGGCTGGGCCCGGGGGCAGGGACAGAGCCTCGAGGGGCTGGGGGAGGGGAGCGCGGTGTTGCCCCAGGCTAGCTCCGAGCAAGTCCTGTCCCGGCCGGCACAGCCAGACCTCCTGTCTCCAAGCCCCCACCCCTCCCGCGGCCGGGCCAGCCCAGCCGGCTGCGACTGCATCGCTGCTCCTTTCTGCGGCTGCCAGCCCGCGCTGGCCTCCCACCCCGCCGGGGGGCAGGGGAGTGTCGGGCGGCAGGGGTCGGCGGCGGCTCCTCCACAGCCCGGCTCACCCGGCCCTAAAGACCCCGACTCTCCCCCCTCCCCCACGCGGCCCACGGATCCCCACGGCGCCCACCAGCGCAGCGCACCCACCTCCCCGTCTGCGCCTGCACACGCTGGGGCTGGGGCGGGGGCTCCTGGAAGCGGCGCTAGCAGCAGGGTCCGGCTTCCCTTAGTTTTCCAAGAGGGACGAGGAAGCGGGGGGGGGGGGGGGGAGGAGGCAAAATCTTAGCCCCGGAGCCTCCCTATCTCCGCAGCCCCCTGCCCCAGTCTGCGGCCAGCGGGCAGGAAGATGCCCATAAAGTGGGGGCAGGGAGGCTGCTCGGTGGCTGACCCTCGTTGCTCGAAAACCTGGGCTTGTTGTGTCTGGTGGGAAGGCGGCGGCAGGCGCAGAGGGGGCAGGGCAGGAATTGGGGGTGTCCGGGACCCCCGTTCCCGGGGCGACGCCGCCCCAATGTGGGGGAAAAGGGGCTTGTCTGGGAATATTATTATTATTTTATTATTATTAATAAAAAGTTCATTTCCTGGCGAATTTGGCAGCGGCGGGTGACGTCAGACCCCGGCGTCTGAGTGACTGGGGCCGCCTGGATGGGGAGAAGCAGCCTCCTATTACCCAATTACTGGCTGTCAATCCTGCGGCCCAGCCCCCCTCCCCTCCAGGGAGACCTGCCCCTGCACACCCAGCCCTGCCCTGCTCTGCGTGGGGGGAGGGGGGCTGTTATATAACCTGTTCCATCGCAGCCAGCCCTGCCCTGGCGGGGTGGAGAGTTTGGGGGGCATATCACACTCCTTCCCAAAGCAGCCAGCCCTGCCCGTGTTGGGGGTTGTGTAACCTGTTCACCCCAACACAGGCGGCCCTGCCCTCGCCCATGGGCTTTTAGGGGGCAGTTATATAACATCCATCCCCACACACCACCACTGCCTTAGGCGTATGTGATATCTCCAGGGATTAAATCCCAGGCACCCCCAACCACACTGCTGCTTTACAGGGTGTTTGTGATTACATAATCTGACCAGTCCCACCTCAAGACACACTACACTGTGCCTGAAGCCAGATGATGGAACTTGATGGCCCACCTAGCCACCATCTGGCCCTAACGCCCCAAAAGCAGTGGGATTATATAATTTGATCAAACCAGACATGCAATCCTTGGTGGGGAGGAAAATATAGGTCCAGAACGATACAATCTGATCATATCCCACACCCCAACACACATACATCAGTCCTGACTTGACAGTGTGGAGTCCCTGTAAAGCATACTACACCCTGCTCACAACACCTTCCCCAGCAACATACACCTCTGGCCTGTGCCAGACTCGCCCAGCCCAGGAAATATAACCTGATCATAACTACTCCTCCTCCTCCCACAAAACACCCAAAACTTTCCCTACAGCAGGGAGGGGAAGAGATGCCCCCCAATGATATAACCAGATCACGCACAGGACTCCGGTCCCAACCAACCACCCTCTCCAACTCTTCCACTGGGGCCTGGGAAAGAATTAGGAGCAGGAATAACAAGTATGGAATGTATTCAGGAGCTAAAGGAATAGGACAAGGCCTGGGGCCAGTCTCAGAAATATCTTCACAGGGTCCCCCGAAGGCACCTTTCTTCCCTGGCTTTGCATTCATGTCTGAGGCGGATAGGGAAGAGAGGCCTTCGCTTTGCTTTGATTCCACTTTTGAAATCTACTCATGTAAACAATTATTTCCCTGCATCTAGGAGATAAGAGGATTTACAATAAAATGAAAACAGCTTTAAAAACAACCCACCACAACCTATCAGTCAATTAGTTATTTTTTAATATAAACCTTTTTAGGGGTAGGTAGGGGTCTGGCCCCACACCATCTCCGTCCTGATTTTTAAGTTTTCCGACGCCCTGTTGTTCTTTGCCTCCTCTCTCTGTGTCTCGCCCTCCCCGGAGACGCTTTCCGCAGCGCACAGGCAGTTAAAAGTGGGACCTTCAAACTGTGATAAATTAATTAGCTCGCTGCATAAAAAGCCTGTTGATTCGGACTGCACTTCTCATCCGCCCTGTAGCAGGATGGGGGGAAGCCTCGGCTGCTTCAAACGGAGAGAAATACGTCAAAACCCAGCCCAAAACAAAGAGAGGGTTTATAAAAACGAGTTGTTAAAAGGTTCGGGATGAGATAGCGTAGCCGGGCTCCGAGGGCCAGGACTGGTCCACTGCGCTTCAGTCTGTTTATTGTCTGCTACAAACAAACAGTTACTTAAACCAGGGTGGTGTTTTCCTCAGTAATTGAGGGTTCCCTAGACTTGTAGAACGCCCTAATGCCTCGCTGGGCCTGGCGGTGCTTTCGGTGCTCACAGCAAGTCCGGAGCTCAGAGCCTGCCTCACTAGGGCAGGGAAAATTTCGGAAGATTTCAAGGAAGCGACCCAGGGCAGCCCTTGGGATCGCTACGTGAGAGACTGTCGCAGGTAGCCGAGAGTAACAGGAGCGGGCCAGAAAATACACAATCAACGACTAGCCATTTAAAAAAATTACTTCAAATGGAGTTTGGGGTTCTAACGCTTCTTATTTACACTCCAACCTCAGCTGGGTTCCAAACAATTTTATGTGGGTGTATTTGGCTGATTCAAACAATTATTTCGATCTCACCTGATGGTAACAATCCACGACAAAATCGGACATCTTGCTAACGCCCCGACTCCCTAGTTTTCTGAACTTGAAAGAACTGCTTGGGCGAAACTAGAATCCTGATCCAAGAATAAATGATTCCTGGATTGATGCAACAGGGGGAAATTACCTGCATTCGTTCTGAGCAGCCACCCAAAGCTCTCTGGGGCGCACGCAGCGCGCTGAACTGTTTAGGAAAGAAAACAAACATGTTATTCTAAAATCTCCCAACCATCCAACTGCCTTTCCTACGGAGGAGCAGGTTCCGCCGTCCTGCTTCACATACACTTTAAGGGGCGACTTCCCCCCTGGTCCGGTTCGTTCTTGAGCGCGTATCCCCGATTGATGATCACACTCAAATCAAAGAAACGTTAAATTGCCTTAATTTTTTTTTACAGAGATGTGTTGGGCCATTAGCGACTCAAGTCTGTAAAAACAGGGTTGTCTTTCAAACAGGGAGCTGCTCGGGCATCTTTTTGGGGTGCGCCTCTTGATCCACTTAGGTGTCCCTCTCTCACTCCTTTGGTTCAATGCATTTAGGTTGGAATAATCTGTGCATAACCTTATTCTGGGGCGTTGGGTTAACACTAGCCATAACAAACTACATCTCTGCAAGACAAGCGAACCTGGGTGCTGCTGCGGGGAGGGGGAGAGGAGAAGGTGGGCGGGGGGGGTTCGGTCTTTGGCGGGTTCAGCTCTTTTAAGATGTTTGGAGTAAATTAGGGAATGTGGATTTCTGGGGCCAATGACAGCGCGAGGCTGGGCGCTAAGATGCTGATTGGCTGGGCGGAGGTTCTTAGCCCTGCGCGTCGCCCCAGTTCATGTCTACTGAACTGAGTCCAGCTGGCGCCAGGGCTGACATAGGATGCTTTGGGGATGTTACAAAAAAGGCCAGAATAAGTGGAGCTTGCCATCTGAGTAAGAACCTCCATCCAATCCTCCTCTTCCTTCTCTCACTCACTCACTCTCTTCTGCATTCACATCCTCCAAACAACCATCCATCACCACCCACCTCCCACCCCCTAAACTTACAACCCCAGAAAGAAACTCTGCAAACATTTGGAATTAGATTCACTCCACTTGGAGAGACTTTGTGTAAGTATGTTAGGGGGGAAATAGAGCTGGGTTTAGTCTGCAGGGAAATTGCTTCTGGGCTGCTGCCTTTTTTTCTGTGAACATTCCTTTCACTTTTCCTTTTCCTCTTTTGCTTCTGTGTCAGTCCGAGGTGGTATTACAAGTAGGTGATAGGTGATACGAGACCTGCTGTTTTTACCTCCCTCACCCCCCTCCCCCGTTGGAAAGGCAGCTGGAAAAACTCCCTTTTTTGACGTTTGTAGAAAAGAGGAAACCTTTGTTGTAAAAGTCTCGAAATCAGATGCTGTTTATTTTGTGGAGCGGAGAGAGGGGGAACCCAGAGTAGGAACTTTTGGGGGGCGACGGAGCACAAAGAGAAGCTTTTTTTTGGAGGGGGAGGGGCACAGAGAGGGACACCCCCCACCCTCTTCCAGGCATCTGCCTGTTGGGAATTGCGGACTTCGAGCCAACCAGGTGGACAGCGCGGAGGGTGACGTGCCTCCCTTGGATAGCCCTGTAAAGCACTAACCCCTCCTTTCTTCCTACAGGTGGTGTCCTGAGCGTGTCGCAGGGAGCCTCACGCCACCGCTTTCCTGCGAAGAGAGGGACACGTTTCCTCTGCCCCCCGGCCCGAGCCCAGCGTGAGCCGTGTGCGCCATCCTGGTGTTCGAACCTCCCCGGCGCCGATCCTTGCTGGCTGGGGGGTGGGCTGGGGGGCTCAGCGCCGCTATGGAAGTGGCCACCGACCAGCCTCGCTGGATGGCTCACCACGCCGTGCTCAACGGGCAGCACCCGGAGACGCACCACCCGGGACTGGCTCATAACTACATGGAACCGGCGCAGCTCCTACCCCCGGACGAAGTCGATGTCTTCTTCAACCATCTGGACTCCCAGGGCAACCCTTACTATGCCAACTCGGCCCATGCCAGGGCCAGGGTGTCCTACAGCCAAGCTCACGGTAAATCTGCACCGGTCTTGCGTGTCTCCCCCCCTCCCCCCACTCTCCAACCCCAGTTTCCTTTCCCCTCTGTGGGCTTGTGCCGGGCGGGGCATGACCAGAGAGCGGGTTTGTTTGGAGGCCGGTTCAGAACCCTTAGAAAGGGAGACCCGAGAAAACCGGATCGCGGAAAGGGAATCCCGGGGGGGACTTTAACCCTAGAAATAACCGAGGGCTGTGGGGGGAGGGGAGGAAGGGGAAATAGCCTGGGTGGGTGGGTGCGCGCGTACAGACCAAAGAAACTTCCTAGTCCCGAGACAGGGCCACTTCCCGGATATGCAATACAAACCAATTCAAACGGCGGGTAGATTTTATTGGGGGGGGGGGGGGCGCCAAGCCTGCAGAGCCAGTCAGTCTTTTTCTTCGGTGGGGGGGGGGGGGGGTGCTGCCACCTGACCCTGCGCTCTGGTCTCTCGGCCTCAGCATTTCGGCTTCCTTTGCTGCAAAGGAGCAAGCTGCTCGGAGCCTTTCGGTACTTGCCTGGTTTTCCTGGCGCGGGGGTCTGGCGGGGGACCCTGCCTTGTGTCCCGGGCTCTGCCGGGAGAGGTTCAGCCAGGCCCACGCTGCGGGGCGCCCTGGGCTTTGGAGCGGGGGGGGGGTGCGTGGCTGGAGCGCCCCGCTATATGGCCCTTCGGCGTCCCACTAAGAACTAACCCGCCGGCTCTAGCCGCTGGGCACGGCCCCTGCCCCTCTCCACACCGGGCAGTGGCTTTGCCCGCGCCGCCCTCCCCAGCCCGGGGCTCCGGCTCGGTGCCTCTCTGCGGGCCGGAGTGACTTGAGACCGCCCCTCTCCCCGCAGCCCGTCTGACCGGGAGCCAGATGTGCCGGCCCCACCTGATCCACAGCCCCGGCATCCCCTGGCTGGACAGCGGCAAAGCGGCGCTCTCGGCCGCCCACCACCACAACCCCTGGACGGTGAATCCTTTCAGCAAAGCGCCCCTGCACCCGTCCGCCGCCGGAGCGCCCGGGGCCATCTCCGTGTACCCGGGCAGCAGCACCGCCAGCACGGCCTCGGTCTCCTCGCTCACCCCGGCCTCGCACTCCGGCTCCCACCTCTTCGGCTTCCCGCCCACCCCTCCCAAGGAGGTGTCCCCGGACCCCAGCTCCACCAGCGCGGCCTCGCCCTCCTCCTCCTCGGCCGGGGCTAGGCAGGAGGAGAAGGAGACCATCAAGTACCAAGTGTCTTTATCGGACGGGATGAAGATGGAGAGTGCCAGCCCGCTGAGGACCAGCTTAACCTCCATGGGGGCCCAGCCCTCCACCCACCACCCCATCCCCACCTACCCCTCCTATGTCCCAGCTGCTCACGAGTACAGCAGCAGCCTCTTCCACCCGGGCAGTTTCCTAGGGGGGCCTGCCTCCAGCTTCACCCCCAAGCAGAGGAGCAAGGCGAGATCCTGCTCAGGTAAGCCCTACCACTCCTTGCACTCTCTGTAGCGCCTGTGCAGCCTTTGCCTGGGGGGCTGGTGATGGGGGCGGTGTAAGTCAGGCTGTATGAGTGTGTGTTTGAAAGGCTGGAAGTGTGTTCTTTTTTTGGGGGGGGGGAGAGGCAAACTTTTGACATGCACTCTGGGGAGGTGGGTTGCTTGAACTTACTGTGTTGTCAAAGAGATACATCTGAACCTCATTCACTTGGCTTTGAAACCACGCTGTTGTGGGGGGCAGTTCTGAAAAATGGACCTAGTTTTTTTGTTGTTCATTGCTCTCTGAAAGGTCTAGATACTGGCTCTCTGCAGACCTGTAGTCTCATGGCAGGGCCTAAGGGACACTGTAATCCCATCAAGGAAAAAAAATTGGCAGATCTAAATTATGCAAATACGGGGTTATACTGCAAAATCACTCACATAGGTAAAGAAAGGCACTGGCCGGTTCTAGTCACTGGAAATTCTTAGCCAGATCCTGCAACTCTTTGGTAAAACTTCCACTGGCTCCATGCAGGGGATTTTTAGCGAGCTCCTTTCTGTTTCCCTGTAATAAATTGCACCTTCATTAATGAGAGAAAAGGCCAGTCGTGCGCTGTTAGCATTGAGCGCCCACTCACAATTGAACTTACAAAGCCAGTTGCTTTAAAACTGCAGAGGGCTCGATTTCTTTCAGATCACGCAAGGAGCCAAAGTTCAATAGTTTACATACCAGTGCTGAGGACCAAAGGTACCTAGTAAACACTGACTTAAACCAACTCAATACACGCGAGAAAATGCGATCTGACAGGATTGTTCCCTGCCTCAGACACATCCGTGTTTGCTAAAAACGAACCGCAAACTATTCCCCTCTCTGCTCCAAACAGTCCTCCCTAAAAGTGTCTTCTGAATCCAGCTAATTCAGGGATGACTCGAGGTTTGATCCCCCTTTGACGTTTCACCGGCTGATTCTAGACAAATTAATTAAGAACGCTGTATGTTGTCCCTTTCACCTAATTCATCCTCCCAGTTTATACACTCAACGGTGGAAGAAAATAAAATGGTGTATATTTGGGACAGCGTTTCACAGCTACCTTTGAACACATTAAATATGTCGGCACACTCACATCTCTATTTTTAAAGCGACTACGAATTAAGAAACATGATCTCTTTTATGAATTTTGCAACAAAAAGATCAGATATTGTACGATATCAACTCTATTTCAAATCGCCCTTTTAAAGGATTCCCCCCCGCATTTGAAATGTGGCTGCTGGGTTTTTTTCTTACTTAAACCATGAAAAGAAAATTAAAATACAGTTGCCGCCCCCTCCTCCCCAACGGCTGCTTCAGCGCTAAGTCACTGCAGAGAAATGGATCCCTAAGGGCCTTTTTTGTCCCTTAGCTGCTGAGGGTTTTATTAGATGGGGGAAGTGAGTGATCTTGATTTTTTTTGTTTTGTTTTGTTTTCATGGGAGCCCCCGCGCATGGAACTGAGGAAAGTTCGTGACCACTCACTGTTTTTGTAGGAAAGCTAAGACTCAGGACACGACGACTCCTGCAGCTTCCTGCCCTAGGAGGGACAAAAGCTAAGAACTCAGCTCCACAAAACTCCCTTCATTTTTCACTGCAGACTATTTTGTTTAAAAGCCACCCACTCCCTAGCTGAAGGAGACATAAACCCTGATGAACTGGACAAGGCCTGGTCCAGTTATTAGCAAAAATAATTTCCTCTGCAGTTAAATACTGTAAAATTTGCATAAACTATATTAAGAGAATTTCCTAAATTAAGCAGACCATCAGAGGCAGTGAATTTTTTGCAAATAGGTTTCTGAGGGGGAAGAAAAAGGCAGATATCTAAGGGTTTCCATGCCAAGTTCTATTTGGAGACACAAAGTGAGTGAGCTAATATCTTTAATTGGATTTTGGTGTTTTTATTCTATTTGGGCCACTGTACAACACAGTATTCTCCCTCGCCAAAAATTAAAGCATTAAACAAATGAGGAAAGAGTAAGAGTAAGATAAACCTCCCTACCAAATCAAAATTGTATAATTAAAAAGTAAAATTCAGAACAAGTTGTTTTTATAAGCAGCAGAAAAGAGCCTGCTTAAATATAAGCTTTTCAAATGCTGCAGTTCAACTAAATGAAAATAAATTGAAATAAAAATAATCACTGAACTATTTAGATAGCCTATCCACCTCCAAGCTGTCTTGCTTTATTTTAGTATTTTGCAGCACTTGCAGCAAAGAATCTTTTGGTCCAGATTCAGTTCTGGATAACCCCTTTTCTTCAAAATTTGTGCCGTGTGTGTGTGTGTGTGTGTGTGTGTGTGTGTGTGTGTGTGTGTGTGTGTGTGTGTGTGTGTGTGTGTGTGTGTGTGTGTGTGTGTGTGTGTGTGTGTGTGTGTGTGTGTGTGTGTGTGTGTGACAGAATAACATGTGATCTAGCCAGAGCGGTGCAATAGATATGGCAGGGTGAGGGTGCACATTACATGATAAGGCAGCTCTTGTTGTTCCTGGAATGATACAAGTTCCATTTGACACAACAAGGGTGTCCCTCTTTCTCACCTTACAGAGAGAGCAATTATTTTTGGATCACAACATAAAGTACTAGCTTGTATTAGATACATTGGGGAGAGTCTTGCCACATGTACTGTAAATAATCAATGCTGTCTGATTATGCTTGCATAATGCACTGTTTTGATTTCTGCAAAATGCCTAAAGGACAATCCAAAAAGCTTTTGTGAATTTGTTTTTAAAGAAAGAAATCCGGTTTCTTCGTGTTTCCATTTAGAAGGCAGAGAGTGTGTGAACTGTGGAGCTACTGCCACCCCTCTCTGGAGAAGAGACGGCACTGGGCATTACCTGTGTAACGCCTGCGGGCTCTACCACAAAATGAACGGTCAAAATCGACCACTCATTAAACCTAAACGAAGACTGGTAGGTGTCTGTCTCTGCTGGGTTTGGGAATAAATTATACAAAGGAACTTACCTATGGAGGGGCTCATCTCTTGTGCTTCAGAGCCCCTATGGATGCTAGATTTTGTATTGTACATGACTCTCAAGTCACTTAGAGGTCACAGCATAGCCTAAAGACAGATTGCAGGGACTCCACCCATAGCAGTTACATGCCAAGATATAGAATGCAAGCAGGCTAGCAACCTCTGTTTCTATTCCTACACTCTGTTTCTGTTGGGAAAAACACTATAACGTGTAGCTGTCTATCTCCTTATGAATATATACTCTGATCTTTAGATGGCATCTTTCATTTGATTTCTCATTTATTTGGCCTCTTGGGGCAGTTCAGATGTGTACAAGTTATGAAAGGGTTACAGGCGTGACCGCACTCCATGTACTAAAAAAAAAATTCCAACCTGAAAAAAGCAAAAAAGTCAGATGAGTCAAACCCACTGCTCTCTACTTAGTAATTATTTGTATAAAGGCCATGAAGTAATTTTCACTTTTCTATTCCCTGACAATATTAATATTGGTTCCCTCCTCAGACAGTCCCCTAATGTGTTTTTTTAAACCTATTATTTTTCCATGGAGTCACCTATACTTTGTATTTTCATTTGGGTGATTAAAAAAAATGTCCTTTCTAAGCTCCTGGTAGTAGTTTCCTATCCGGATATCTGTACGTTAAAGATAAGGAAACTTTGTGTATCTGTTTCCTGACTCTAAAAGCTTTAGAGAGTTTCTATAGGCAAGGCATGCCAGTCATGCCTGCTCTTTTGTAATTTCTAATACCCTCTACTCCACAAATAATGTGTAAAAATGCTAAGACTAATATATATATATACATATATTTGGAGACATATGATTTATAGTGCCTAAATCTCTGTCATTTGGGGGACATTTTACTGGCCTAGTAGGAGGGAAGGAGTGTTCGCTTTAATGATCTAATGCTGGGATAGGATACAGAGGATTTCTGTAGTGAGCCAGAATTTCAACTATGCAAGCTTCTTAATGACTCGCTTTCCTTCGAAAGTGACTGACACACAGAGAAAAATGTTAAGACAACAGTGTAACATTATCTGAAGTGCTTGCCAGACTGAATAGGACAAGCCACAGAGTTAAGCAGCATCGTTTAGTATCAATAAACCATTTCAAATAAGCAAACATAGCTCTCTACCTTCTAGTGTTTTGGGAAGTTGCCCTGCTTAGCTCACAGAAATTTGGGGGAGCTAGATTTTTGAGTTGTGTTTTTATGTTTAATGTTTGTGATTCACTCATTTGTTGGGCATGGAAGAAGATTGTCTTCGTTTATGAGTTTATTAATATTAGTTTTTTATTGCATGCCAAAATTAGATTGTCAAGGCTTAAAGGCCTAAAGTAAATTGTGTTTGGTTTGCCTACATGTGTATTCACAAGGGGGGTACACCTTTCCTCAGTTCTTTTAGCTTTGTTCTGGCTGGCTAGCTCAGGGACTGAAACAAATAAATCTCCCAGCCCTGATTCTAGTCTCACCCTACTGAATGAATACTCCCTCTGCCTTCAGTGGAGTTACTTCTGATGCACACCAGCATACTATACTATAAGTGAGAGTAAGATCAAGGCCATGATCTTCAGAAAATGCATTAGGAGTTGCATAAAGCTCTGATTGCAGAGAAAACCCAATGTTATAGGAAGTTATATTATGGGTTCTCTCAGAAGCTCAATGCTTTGAGAGGAGCATCAATGGGGTGCAGGGAAGAATGTGTAGTAGTTTGTCCCTAGGATTTTTGTAGCCAGCTGTAAACATTTTTAAGGAGCAGAGCCCTCAGGAAGATAGCATAATGTAGATATTTTATGAGTATTTATGAAAATAAATATTTAGTATTCAGAATTCACTGGGCCATACAAAATGGAATGTATCCTAAATATTTCCTAAAGCATCTTTGAACCTATCTAATAAGGCTGTCTCCCCAAAACATGGTGTGCATTTTGTCTATTCCTAGAAATTTTGGAAATGGTACCCTTGGTCCCAGGATATGTTATTGTAGAGTCTCTCACTACTAATGAAATCCATGCGAGTTTAGCATGATTTAACTTTTTTCTTATCTTGCTATTCTCATTTTAGGAGGCTGACAGGTTTCCTGTGCTCCCCAAGGTATTCAGCTAAGCTAAGCAATACGAATAAGAGAGGATAGATTTTAAGAGAGGATATTTTTGGGGCTTATCAGCCTAGAAAGTGATGAATTAGGGACACAGGCAGTAGCAGAGGTAGCAGAATTATTGCTGCAAGGGATGAGATTAGATTTGCAAACTATTTAACAAAAGTTGGAGCTGGTTCTGTTTTCTCTTTCACTTGTAAATGGAAACTGAAATTTTAAGTGATGGCTATGATAAATACTGCACCCATCTAAGTAATACAGCTGGTTTTCCTTTTTGATCACCTTTAAGGGGACACTATCAACTTAAAAATCATATTTTAAAGTCCTACTTTCTTGCATTGTGCTACAACAACAAATGGATAATAAGAATATTTTTTAAATCCAAGTGTGTTGATCTTAGAACACTACAAGAAAAAGCTTTTACAAACAAATATATTTTGCCTCATTATCAGTGCTCTTAGGTTTTGCATTACTTTTGTCTTGGACAATGAAAATAGATTACTCAGTCTCACTGGTTTTCATGCAGTAGCCCAATATCCTAATATTTGGGTGGCCGTTACCATGGGGGACCATTTACATCCAAACAAATAAACAAAACCCGAAAAAAAATTCAAAGCAACATGGCTCTGACCTTTCTATTCTGTAAACAGATTTATGATTAGTTACAAGTCCTACATATCAGGCCTAAATTGACCTTTAAAACTTGTTCCAAGCAACCTCTAAATAATTTTCCCTTTCTTTCGGGTAGTCAGCGGCTAGGAGAGCAGGGACCTGTTGTGCCAACTGCCAGACAACCACTACTACCTTATGGCGACGTAATGCAAATGGAGACCCAGTTTGTAATGCCTGTGGACTTTACTATAAATTGCACAATGTGAGTATTTGCTTGTCTTGTGTGTCTCTGCTTGCTTAGCTGGGATTGATGCCTTAACTGCATGGCGTGCACTGGCCTTTTATTGGTTTCAGGCTTTTTTTTCTCCTCCAAGGTTCCCCTGGGGACTCAGAGCCATTCTTTGTTGGCATAGTGATGCTAAGTTCACTGACATTACAATGTATTAGCTTGGCTTCTGAAGCCTGGACAAATCAGGCAAAACAGAGTTACAACATTAGTTTTAGTTAAGCATGTTGTGTGCACTTTCTCTCTCCAGCAATGGATTCTGCACAAAGGCTAATCCTGGGGGGAAGGTACCACTATGTAGAATTGTAAATGTTTGCTTTATGTTGTTTGTTTTTAGTAGTAAAGGTTGTTTAATAAGAATCAGTTTTGAACAGGAATTATTCAACACATTAGACCAGTATTTAAAATGTAAGTAACTTGAAGTTGAAGCTTTACTAGTAAGAGACCACACTGAATGGAGAAGTGAATTCCATGTCAGTTTGTACGGTCTTGTTTGATCTATTCTATTAGGAAATGAATGGGGTGTGTGCATGAAGGGTAAGCACGAGCAGGGCTTGACTAAAAATAAGATCTACTTGCCCGTGGCGAGTAGATTGCAACCTGGAAGAGCCAGGTTCGGGTGATCTGCGCATGCGTAGATTGCCGGACAACGTGGCTGACAAGCCCTGAGCATGAAGGAAGGGTGGCCATAAGCTGCCAAATTCAGTCTAACTTGTTTTTCATGTCTGAGTTTTTTGTGTGTACGGCTTCATTAAACAAATCAATATAAACAAGATCTGCAGAGAGAAGCACACTTTTGTTTGGTCAGAAAAAGTTCTTTGTCCAGGAAAACACACAGGGGATGCCCAGATATTTTCCCTTTTGCATAATAAGGTAATTTTGTCTGCATGAGCCTGATTTTCTCATGTCTTGCAGGTGAACAGGCCACTGACTATGAAGAAAGAAGGGATTCAGACCAGGAATAGGAAAATGTCCAACAAATCAAAGAAAAGCAAGAAAGGCTCTGAGTGTTTTGAGGAACTGTCCAAGTGCATGCAGGAGAAATCCTCTCCATTCAGTGCCGCTGCTCTTGCCAGTCACATGGCACCAATGGGGCATTTGCCACCTTTTAGCCACTCTGGACACATCCTACCCACACCTACTCCCATTCACCCATCTTCCAGCATCTCATTTGGACATCCACATCCATCCAGCATGGTTACAGCCATGGGATAGAACCTGAATATCAAGAGACCCACACAGATTAAGAACACGGGGCTCTAAGATGACACCGAGTAAAGAAAGATTCTGCCAAGAGGAGAACATAGGGAAGGAAAAAGGGGATCTTGCTCCAGTGTGGTTGAACACTTAGGGTTGGACTAAAGCCTCGCAATGATGGGTCTGCTGCAGAAATGCTTAATGGTGCCTGGTATGCACTTTGCTCCTCAGGTATAAGGAAAATGAAGAACTTACTTGTTTGATACCTGCTGGCCCAGCAGAAGCAAAGATGGCAGAAGCAGCGGAAGATGGATGCTGGAACTGGCTCTCCTTTCTCTCTCTGTTATTACTGTGAATATTGTAAAGAGACAGCAGCCTCCAAAGGCAGAGCAGGCTGGCTGGTAGCCACCCATTACTGGATTTGTATGGTGGACTTTGTCCGGGGGAGAAGGGGTGAGAAACAAGGACAACTTTATAAAATTTTTAAAAGGAAACCAGACACAAAAAGTCATTATTTATTTTGCTCTTGTTTTCCACAAAGAGCCTCAAACCTTCTGACTTGCATGATTTTGTGCCTTTTTTTGGGGGGATAGGGTGGGGGTGGGGAGCCAACCCTGCTAGAAGAAACACAGCTTGATAATGGGGGAAAAGAGTATGCTAAACAGCCACCTCTTGATTCTCTTCATCAATGTTACATACAAAAATATCTATTAGGGAAGGGATGAGACAGAGGGGAAAACAAAGCAAAAATATATTTGTAATATGGGACTGTAATGGGCCCAAGATGCAGATTATCTGGACACAACTCCTGCATTCTTTTCCTTTACATGAAAGATTTTATTTAAAAAAATGTTATTCCATAAATAGCAGAATAGGACAAATCACTAAACGAATACACTGTAGGGAACAATCCTGTGCCAGGTGGGAGAAGCTAGAGGCGACTTATTCAGCTCTCCCATCTAACTTCTAGTAGTCTATCAGCAACAGCAAAAACCAGCACAAGACATTCAAAACATGCTGGAGAGTTAAGCATTTTGTTCTGCCTTCTTGGCAGCTGCTGCTTAAGACACAGACTAGGTGCTTTGATAAACTTACTGTAGTTTGGCTACCACATCCATGCACAGCCAGAGCGTGTGCTGTCTGTAGGCATCCAGGCTATGGCACATTTCACATTTGGGAGTAAGAAAGGGCAGAAAGTGGATTAAAATCACTGGACAAGAGAAACAGAGAGAGACAATCAGTTTCAGCTTCACATATCCTTCAAGTCCCAGAAGCAGCAAAAGCTGGCGAGGTAAGGGAGGTTAATGTTCTAAGGGGGACAACTATTTCCTGTAGCACATTTTATATTTAAAAAATATTACAAAATGAGTCTCCCATTATTAAACCATATTGTACGTAAACAACTGAAAACAAAGCTATTGCCAATGTGAAGTGTATTCTATTGATTGTTACAACCTGATGACTCTCATGAACACCAAGCTCCTGTATAACATATGATGTACATATTTAGCTATACTTCTGATAAAAATGCCCCAGTGAGCAGAGGGGTTCGATAATGTAAACTGCGTAAGCTTATTTCGTGACGAGCTTTTTCTTTTTCTTTCTTTCTTTTGTTTTTTTGTTTTTTGTTTTGGATCAAGCCAATTGTATCTTACTGCAAAAGTTCTTAAAAACAAACCCACATAAAAATGGATGTGAATTTCTTTTCACCTTAAGTAATTCAAATATTTGATTATGAAGTAAGGACCAAACAGCCATGGAAATCCTGCTTTCCTCCTTTTTCTAGTCTGTGTAAGGTGCACTTTGTAAAAAAGTCGAACTAAATGAACGGGGGAAAATATTGGTCGGGAGTACTGTAAGGAATTTTAATTTGCTGAGTTGAAATTTGGTCTTTTTACCTGTTACTATGGTACAGTTGTACATTATTTGTACCTAGCTCAAATTTCTGCAGGATTTGGGGGGGTCATGGGAGGGAGGGGGAAGAGGAATGGGTTACTGATACAGTTGACAAAGTGCAATATATTGTCAGTCACTGCAGCATAGACAACGGCAGTCAAGATTTAAATTATTTTGTACTTGTATCAGCATAAAAATTCTGCAGTATTTTCTGTTTTTATTCTTGATTTTTTATTTTGCTTATTTTTGGATTAGTGAACTAAGTTATTGTTAATTATGTACAACATGTTTATATATTGTCTGTAAAAAGTGTATGCTTTCCTCATATTTCTTCAAGGTGAATACTGCTAAGAATAATAAATTCCTTTTTTTGTGAAAGCAATTGTGCCCTGTTTCATGCAATCAAGTCTATTTTGGAGGTTGAGGGACAAGCATATTACAAGGGTAATTAAGACCAGCCAAATGATTAGTTTAAAATTTGTGAGGCTATAATATTTTTTAAAAGTCCATGGGTTTAGAGGAGTTCAGTATTACAAAATGAACCAGGTTAGCACAATACCAGGGTCTCTTAACCAGAAACTGATTTTTAAGGTTTGAAATAATAAATCTTTTAAAAAGTGAAATTGATGCTGAACACGGGCAGCATTTTGCTCCAAGGCTAGGCAATGTTTTTGGCTTGGTTTGTTTTTTGCTATTGGCTTAAATGGGAGCAAAAGCCAGGCCTAAGTTTGATAGCCCTCCAAACTGAAGTTCTCTGTGTCCCTAGAACAGGAAACAGAAGAGAATGCTGTTCTCTGCCACAGTGCCCCACACCTACCCCACTAGGGATGCAGGACCCCAGTAGGGATGGCAGGGGAATTCAGTCTCTGTCCGGTTCAGTCTTTGCAGACTGCTAATATGAAGAACAGTTAGCGCCGACTGTGATGGTGTGTGGGAAGATGTATGTGACTGACACTTGTGTACTAGGATTAAGGCACCAACACATTTCACCCAGGCCACCAACCAGCTATAGCAAGGTTACAACTCTGAGGGTTGTTTTAATCTGATGGGCTGATCCTGACCTATGTACAACCCTCAGTTGAGGCCTTTCTGCAAGACATGCCGAGCATCTGCAACCCCACTTGACTTCCATAGTGAGGCAAGGGCATCAGCAGAATTTTGAACCCAAATGAAAGACCTGCTCATGCTGAGGCCTGGGGGAGTTTTTGGCCCTCATTTCAGTAGAAATGGGGCTTAAGTATAATTGCCTTTCTTAAGTATGAGTCAACAGTGTGATGCTGTTGCAAAAAAAGCAAATATGATTCTAGGTTGTATCAACAGGTGTGTTGTAAGCAAAACTCGTGAAGTCATTCTGCCGCTCTACTCTGCACTAGTTAGGCCTCAGCTGGAATACTGTGTCCAGTTCTGGGCGCCACATTTCAAGAAAGATGTGGAGAAATTGGAAAGGGTACAGAGAAGAGCGACAAGAATGATTAAAGGTCTAGAGAACATGACCTATGAAGCCAGGCTTCATGAACTGGGCTTGTTTAGTTTGGAAAAAAGAAGATTAAGGGGGGACATGATAGCGGTTTTCAAATATCTAAAAGGGTGTCACAAGGAGGAAGGAGAAAATTTGTTCCTCTTGGTTTCTGAGGACAGGACAAGGAGTAATGGGCTTAAAGTGCAGCAAGGGAGGTTTAAATTGCACATTAGGAAAAAATTCCTAACTGTCAGGGTGGTCAAATATTGGAATAAATTGCCAAGGGAGGTGGTGGAATCTCCCTCTCTGGAGATATTTAAGAACAGGTTAGATAGACATCTGTCAGGGATGGTGTAGACGGAGCTTGGTCCTGCCTTGAGGGCGGGGGGGGGCTGGACTCGATGACCTCTCGAGGTCCCTTCCAGTCCTATGATTCTATGAAGTATAAGAAAAGTAACCTTTTGGAAATACAGTACCTATATTTCCCATCATTGTTTCTTTTAACCTGCAATCTCCCCTCTGACTCCCTAGGTGGGCCAAGTAAGTACATAAAAAACTACACATGATACAGATTTGCTTAGAAGACTCTAAAGCAAATTAGAGGAACACATGAAACAGATACCAGGCTTTCCTACATCATTTCAAGTGTGTTTGTCATCTTTCTAACTTGCTTAGCAAGGGTTAATGCAAACACCAATAAAAAGTGGTTTACGGCACAGATACCATTGAAGTTTACTTTGCAACTTCTCTTTAAAAAGAAACAAGCCAACCATAAAACAGGTCTAAAATTGGGTTGTATCTAGAAGCTTTTCCCTTTGAAACAATAACACATGCATCTTGCTCTGAAGTCTGCAAGAATTCAGCCAGCCGATGGTTAGGCTGAGGGGAGACTGCAGTGGCTGAGAATGCATTATTAAACAACCCTTTACCATTTAGAAGCACCAAGCTATTTGCTTCTATTGTTTGTAACATACCCTCCTTTCTTAAACTAGGGCTTGGTTCAGTAATTGACAGCACAAACTGATTCCTGTGCCCTCATGGATCAGTTTGCAGAACCAAGGTATCTCTAGACTGAGTCTTCAGGTTTGGGGACCATGTTTCTTGTTTTGTAAAGCGTATAGCGTCTTCTGACTGGGGCCTTTGATTGTGATTGTGACACAAATAATAAATAATCCTGTTTATAAGCGACACTGATCTGTAAAGATCAAAATGTCTTTCTGTATCATGATATTATGAGATACTTTACATAATGGAAAAAAAACAAAGCAGGGGAATGAGAACTGGGTAAATATGTAAGTGTAAGCACAGAGCAGATATCAAGATGACAAATCTGGATTTAAACTCATTTCATTTCAACCGAACATTGGTGGATCACTTCTCATTGATGGAGAGCTCTGACATGACGTTCCATTGGTTCCCATTGTCGGGATTATTGTTTTAAGCTGTGCTTAATTGTCATGTCTCTATGGCCACATCAAAACCCAAGGAGATTAGGTTACAGGGAGTGTTTGATGTCAAAATACAAAAATAATAGAATGGAAGCTGGAAAGGTAGCATACTTGTTGAGATTTCTGCTCAGGTGTTAGCTTTGCACATTTTTTATTTTTAAAAATTGCTTTTTTAATAAGAACATTTCTTTGACTTAATCTTTCCTTTCCCTGAACAACTTCCCTGTTTTCCTACAGCAGCACAAAGAGCTAATATTCTTTCTTTAATGGCAAATATGGTATAAGTCATGCAAACTTCTTAAATATCTTGGTGATCTGTAGATTGCCCAAGGAGGATTTTGTTCTTTACTGGCTTTCCAAACATTTATTTATTGCTTATAGCTAGAAAATTGGGAAACAGACATTAATTCTGACATTCTCATCTATGACTGCGTGGAAAGTGCCAACCGTACAGCAATGTATATATGCGTTCAATCACAACCATTTCTCTATTTAAAAAAAAATAGATTTCATGTTGGTGAAAGGTGTTAAGAGTGACAGACCTGAATAATGCAATCCTCTATGCCCACAGAGCAGGTTCTACATGGGCAGTGACAGGACAAACTTCCCCCACACTGTGACCTTGGCCTGGAGGGTAAGAAAGGAATTTAGTCTCCATGATCCATTCAGAAACATGCCACTCTGCTGGTGTTCTCAAAAAGGGAGCCAACCCATGTGCATAGATTTTGTGAAGTGAATTCTTACTCATTGGGAACTGGGCTGAGAACCAGCACACAGGATATAAAACAGCCTTCAGGTGATTAAATTCATTTATCAACCTGGACTGGATTAGAATGCGAGACCTAGAAGTGAAATACTTTGTTATACCACCTCCCTGAGCCATCCGGTGCCTGCAAGTAAACATTTGTAAGTGACATTAAAGGATCTAATGGCTCATCTGACCTCAGCATCAGGATTCTATTTTTGTGCCTATTTAAGAACGTCATTGACTTTGAATAGCCTTGAGCTGTATTCTCATCTTGTTCTCTCAAGTTTTGCACTACTGTTACTCCATTCACTTCGTTGGAGTGACTCCTGATTGCATTTGGCAAAAGTGAGATTCTCCAAACTCTAGGCAGTATTTTAGATGCAGTCAGTTGACCTGCTATTTAAGAGCTAGAACAGGGGTCGGCAGCTCCCGGCACATGTGCCATTTTCCTTGGCTCATGAGGTGGGAGCTCAGCCCCGTCCCTCCTCTCCCAGCAGCCTGTGCCACTGCTCCCTTAACATGCGCACCCATGTGGTGACACACAAAAAATCTAAGCCCGCCCACCTCCACAGCAGCACTCACTTTCCTCCTACTCCTGTAAGGTGAGTGTCGTGGCTGCTCCCGCTGATGACTGAAGTGTTGCAGTCATGGGCAGAGGGGGGGTGTTGAAGCTGCGGGCGGGCGGGTTGCTGCCACCAGGGTTTGGAGTAGGCAGGTGGGTTGCTGCCATCGGGGGTTGAAGCAGGGGGTTGGATATGTATTGCATATCCTGAAAAAACTATTGCTCTTTGCAAATGCATAGTACTGACTGGCTTGTATGCTGCTTAAAGTATCAAACTCCGAGCCAGACATCACAGAACTCAGCAAGGCCACGGATTACACTAAACGGTAAGATCTTAATCTTAATTTATTTATTAATGAAGCTGCTGTAAGTAGGACTATTATTGACTTTAAAAAGTATCACCGGCACTCGGACCCATACATAGAAGTGAAGAGGTCTAAACTCGGCACTCCTCCTCTGAAAGGTTGGTGACCCCTGAGCTAGAAAGGCATCATGAAATCAGAGGGAATTCAGGGAAGTGCAATATGAATTTAGTACAATCCTGAAATACTGAAATGAAAATAACAACATTTTTCTTATTTTCAGAAGTTCAGTTATGCACTTGTGCACCTAAATACTGCATACATTTTGGTGCTAGAAGTATATGCATGTATCACACTTGCAAAACATAAAAGTCTAATTGAGATGTGTCCTATATGATGGAGTAACTCACATGTTGGTAAATCATCATCAATTGACCAAGTTCTGATTCTATTGGTGTGGGATGCAGTTTTGCTCTAGATTTGAATGTGTTAGGGTAGTGTAGGAATGAGGCAAATCTACCCTTAAAATGCTTCAACAGTGCAGCTATAGTATGAGAATGAAGATGCTCTAAGCTGATGAGAGCGAGCTCTCCCATCAGCATAGTTAATCCATCTCCCGAGACATAATAGCTATGTTAGTAGGAGAAGGTTGCTCACAGACATAGTGCTGTCTGCTCAGATGCCATAGGCATTACCTTTCCAATGTGCTGGTAGGTGTACCATCCAGCTCCAACCCCACTCCTCCTTTCCCCCTAGGCCCACCCCAGCCCACCCTCTCTCTTCCTACCCTTTTCTACCTCCTCTCCTAAGTGCACCCTACCATTGCTTCTGCCCACTCAGAGTCTCCTGCAGAGCCTGAAACAGCTGATCCACAGCAGGCAGGAGGTGCTGGGCAAGACTGGGAGCTACTGAGCACCCACCATATTTTTCTATGGGTGCTCTGGCCCCAGAATGCCCACAGAGTTGGCACCTATTTTGAGTGGTTAGGTTTGTTTAATGTCATTGCTCAGGAGTGTGGATTTTTCACACTGCTTAGTGACATAGTTATACTGATATAGGTTGTAGTGGGGGAATGGGCTGGTTGGGTAGGCGTATAGCTGCAAAATCAATGAACCATAAAGATCCCACCAGGGAAGGGAATCAATATCAATATACCACCAAGAAAGGACATTTCACCAAAGATTGGTACCACTAGGGTTTCTAAACAAAAGAGAAAATTTATAAAACTGTGAAATTAACTCTAGTACATCAACAGAAATGAGAAGATAGTGACCTAAATATATTCTGCATGTGGTTTCACTATATGGCTTGGGTTTCTTCACCTCAGCATACATCTTGGGCAATGGTTAGTGCTGGCATGAGGAAATTTAAATCTACAGGAGCTGGGCCCATTTATGCCAGGGATGATTTTGGCCTCTTGTTTCTTCTAAACATTTTTGCTCCTCACCTGAGGCTTCGTCAGTGATGGCTACCTCTGCTTTGTAGTGTGACTCCGCTTTGCATCCTGGCTGCGGAGAAGGCTGAGGTACTGCTATGGCAGATTTCTCTCTCTGGGTTAGAGAAAGTTGAAGAATGGGATTTGATTATCTGTTCTGGTTGTCGATCAGATCTTTATCTTTAGCCATCTCATCCATCTTACCACTTGTCTATTCTGGCATTTTGCTCCCTGTTCCACAAGAATATTCTGCTGGAATGGTTCAAGGCTCACTGCTAGCATGGTTTCACTCTAATATTTCAAATCATTTTCTACTCTCATAATATATTATTGGCCTTAATTTGTTCTTTCCTTTCATGACCTTGTATAGTTCTATGATATATGTAACTATATTTTAAAGGCCACAATGGCCAGTAGCCAGAAGAGCTACCGTGAAATTGAATAAAATAGAACAAACTAGAGACATCCTAGAGTGCAGGCCCGATGAACTACATGTCCCGATATGCAGTGAGGTCATCTTGAGCTGAGCAGCTTTGTATAACTTTCCTCATGCCAGAGTACATGCTTTCAGTGCATAACTCTTTTCATGACTAAGGTATGTTTGGAGCAAGAGTGCTACCTGGCCAGTCCAGCTGACTGAGAATGAGAACTGGATTCTATCCCTGACTCCATCACTGGCTTGCTGTGTGAGCTTGGGCAGTCCCCTGTGCCTCAGTTTCCCCCTTTGTAAAATAGGGATAATGAGAGTGACCTACCTCACAGGGTATGTGAATGACTATTTAAGTGTCTAAGTATCTAACAGACATCTGGGCAAGTGAAACCAAACAATAAATAAAAGTCCATAGGGTATTCATCTGCCAGGCACTAAAAAAAGGGCACAGTATTAATATTCTTAGGCTCATCAGGCTCCTCCCACACTATCCCGTAGAACTGTTGCACTACCGTTAGCCTTTCTGTACAGCTGTTTGTGGCAAAAGTGACACATCAGAGTGATTAGTCATTGGAGTGTATCAAGCCCTCCCTCACGTACCCCCACACCCAACTGCTCCATATGTGCAGAGCAAAAGATTTCAGCCCAAGTCCATTGTGAAGCAGCCCTGTCTCCACTCTCCCATGCTGTCATCGCCTGACCTTCCTTTCCTATGCGCTGGTAGTCACTAGAAAACCATGAGTGAAAACAGTACCAGTGTTAAAAAGCCCTAACTTGTCTCCAGCCTTTCCCTCCCCCACTCATTTAACGTTTAAACCAGCTGAAGTTTACAACAAATCAAAACCTCCCTATAGACTCAGATTGTCTAAATACAGAAAACAGGAAGTGAGTAACCTTCAACAGGAAATAGTTCAGCTGATGGAGGCCAAGACCCAAGGCCCAGTGCCTTTCAGGCTTGCCTAGAGCAACGCCAGACAAAGCTTGATCTATTGAAATGGACACTCGGGGTTTCAGATGAGGGAGTGGCTTGGGAAAAGGCCTCGTTTCTGCTTCTCTCGTGATTAAGTTGTGACTGTTTCAAGGGGACGAGGTTAATGTCTGTGACGAACAATAGACAGGCAGATGTTGGGATTCAGTGGGGGCGGGGAGGAGAACCCAGAAGAGGGGGAGGAGGAGAAAAAGGTGCCTGGATTTGAAATGACTGAGTATTGCTTCCTATGGAGGGTGATAAAGCAAAGCCCTATCAGGGACTGCATTGGGATGTTTCCAGGATATGGGGGCGGGAAGGGTTTTTGTACTCAAGCCCAATCAGTGAGAAAGGAGGCTATTGCATTTCTTAGGCAAATACAATTTTTTTTTTAAATATTTTTTTACAGCAGCTTTGTTTTTTTTCCCCCAGGAAGGATTCAGAAGTGATTTACAGACTATACATATAGGGATCACATTACCGGCCAATGAAATACAGCCCTCTCTGGGGTGGAACATGGCAGTTGTTTTAACTGAAGAAGAATATCGCTAACTGAAACTAAAGAGGTAGTTTCCTGGCATAGGCTAGACTCCATCCAGTTTAACCTTTGCTCAGATTCTAGATTCGCAATTCCCTCAGCAGCACAAAAACACACAAAAATTGGGACAGACACACCCCTCCATCCCCATCTGCTTTTCTTCTCCATGACTGAAGAAAGCTGCATGCAGGTTATCTCTCCTCCATATATAACCTTCCCATGTGTACTGCTGACAGGGCTAATGGAAACATACACCAGGCGTGAGAGCTGGGAGATGACCACTTCCTTTACTTGCTCACTGTAGTCTTTACCAGTGTTCCCTGTAAGCTGTGCACTTGGGCGGCCATCCAGGAGATATTCACATGCCGCCCAAGTGATTAGCAGAGCACCCACAGATAGCAGCAGCTGGCAGCAAGTATTTCTACTGGTGGTGCACATCCACACATGCCTCTGTGCACATCACAAAATTAATTCTGCACATGGAAAAATTAGAGGGAACATTGGTCTCTTCCCATACTCAGATGGGGATTTCACTATGTCCTAATCACCACTGCATTGTGTAGCTATCAGCAGCCTAGGCTACAGAAAATCAAGACTGAAAAAGGGAAAGGGAAAGAGAAAAGGAAGAGATGACAAGCCCTCTGTGATCGAAGGCTTAGCAACACCAAGCAGGAATACTGGGTTTGAATGACTCTTTGTCCTTGGGCTGGGTCTGAAGGTTCTGCACAGGCATGTACACGCATCTGTTGATGGGCAGGGGAGAGAAAGGGGGCTAGAAGACAGCAGAGACTCCTCAGAGGTGGTGTAGAGGGGCTCCAGAGGGCATCCATCTTGAATTCTCAGCTGGACTGGAGGAGGCTTTATCATGAGGCCTCACAGCAGGGGAATATAATATGGGGGATTCGGAGTCCTTACAGCGTAAAGATTGCCTCCCCCACAAAAAAAAGTGTTAAATATAGGGACTGGAAATGTTAATTCACAGCATAAGGTACCCTAATCCCAGAGTGTTGAGTGTTAGCTAAATACCAAGATGAAGATCAAATGCATGCAGGCTCTCTGCACTGAATGCCACCTTTTCAAACACTGATGCCTGAGAAAAATGCACAGGAAATGGGTGTGTGTGTCAGAGGATGAGAGTAGCACATGGTTTTTTTTAAGCAAGTTTTTGAAGGCTATTTGAATTCTTGGTTAAATGTTATATTGTGTTTGAGCTTTCATGTGCCATGACACTTATAAAAAAACTTGGCGACAGTGAGATCGTGGTGTGCTAAGATTCATTTACCGGCTTCCCAATGTTGTCTCATTGTTTTCTTGTAACCCTCATGTCTGTCTATATCCATCAGTTTGCCTGGTATCTTATACTGAAAGGGTACGTCTAGACTACATTGCTCTGTCAACGGAGCCATGTAAACTAATTTACCCGTCATAGACAAAGAAGCGGGGATTTAAATAATCCCCATTTCATTAAAATAAACATGGCCGCCGCGCTGTGCCAACGATCAGCTGATCCAGCACAGCGCGGTAGTCTAGATGTGGATCGATCGGCTGGGGAAGCCTTTGCTGACTGATCCCTTATGCCTCCTCTAGCTTCACTGTACTTTTGTCAATCTCAACAGAAGTCCTGGTTTGCATGAGCAGATAGGAGAACAGAATCAGACCCAATCTGTGTTTCACAGTGACACTGACATAATAAAAAGAAACCCTAATAGTAAATTTAGGGTAAATAAAACCTTAAATTTACTGTTGCCTGGCAAACTAGCTGGGCAGTGGAATAGGCTCTCCAGTCTGAAAGGGATTCTCTGCCTCTCTGGGGAGAATTCTGTTTTCCTCTCACATCAGGTTTCCCCTTTGTTCTCTAATGGGCAGGTGTTGTCCCACTGGGATGTGGAAAAGGGCAGGCATTGATTTCATGGCAGATACTCCCTATGGTAATAGATCAGAAGGCATCCCTAGCCTCTGGAATAGTAAGTATTCCTGGATTCACTGGGTGGTTAATAGCAGAGCAAGTTCTATGACGCAAATTCAGGGTTTTAACAAGGGTGTTGTTCTCCAGAGACATAATAAAAGACAAAGGAGCCTGAAGAGTGAGGGGTGCTTATAGCAGAGCCAGAAACTGCAGTTGGCCCTGCAGCAATGAGAATGCTCCTTGAGCTGAGTCCTCCTAGTTATGATTGATACAAAGATGTGAGCCATCTCTACATTTGTGTTTTGCTCTATTTTCCCTCAGCTCCTGAGAGTTTTATATTAATGATTTCAAAGTGAATTTTATGTTGGTGAAAGCTGAGGAACTAGCAGATTGGTGTCCTATGTTTCTCCCCAGAGTAGGTCTAGCATGGACAACAGCAGGTTAGGTTTCCCATACACACTATTTTTTGCCAACATGCTTCAACCCAGCGTTTGAGGAATCTTCACTAAGGACTAGAAGGGACTTCTGTCTCCATGGCCCAATAAGCTGTTAGTCTCTCTGCTGAGTCTGAGGCCATTTGTGTGGGGAGGGAGAGGGAAGAGGGGGGAGGAGGTTCTGTGTTGTTGACTCCTAGCTTGCTAGCTATGGCATGATGGCAGAGATCAACAGCTCCTGCATTGTCTCAGTCAAGATTCTAAAGCAATTCCAAAGGGGATTCTACTGTGATCTAAAGCTCCCAGGAGCTCCTACGCGCTAGCATCAGCTCAACCAGGGTCTTGCTTCTGGGACAAGCCACTTTCCACTTTCTGTAAAAGGGCACAATGCAGACTTGTCTATCCCCTTCCTCGAGGGAGTAGTACCGATTCATTAGTTCTAGTTAGTGACATGTTTTGAAAATGTAAAGTTCCAAGAATTTCAGCTTGAAGTGGTGTAACTGTGGCAGCCATAATATGTACCACTGAATGTATGTTTTTGATCCAACCCTTCTTGTCAGCAGATTGTTTCACTAGGGACTTACTTCTATAGGAGCTGTGTGAGGTCACAAGCTTATTGCACTCTCTTGTCGCTTTGCCAGTCCACAGAGGGCAGGATACAATTCATTTGATAACAGGTGCTTACATGGCACAGCTATCTGGCATTTCATTAGGACCAGGGGCCTGACCAGATGATGCTTAGTGTGTTCACCTACTTTTAGTGGCTGAGCACTCCAAATTCTCAATTAATCAAAGAAAGGCTGGGCACTCCACAGCTCAGAGTCAGGCTTCATATAAATGGATGCAAGACGTACTAGGGAATGTCTACACTGTACTGTTATTTCAGAATAACTAGCGTTATTTTGAAATAGTAATTTTCATTATTTCGAAATAATATCGAAATAACGGGTGGCGTATTCCGACTTCTGTAAATCTCATTCCATGAGGAGTAACTCCTCTTCCGAAAAAGCTGTACTGTGGATGCTGCACTGCTGCTATTTCAAAATAGCTCCTCACCAGGGCCATTCTAAGTAATTTCTCCCCATTGCTTCCTGGGGCTCTAAATCGAGATGGCACATCCACATTAGGGGAGCCTGCCTCAGACTAATCTTGAGGCTTCCCTGTAATGTGGATGCTCTATTTCGAAATAAGCTATTTTGGAATATATCTTCCGGAATAGCTTATTCCGAAATAAGTGTGCAGTGTAGACGTACCTCTGAAGTCAACAGCAGTTGTGCCCAGTTTTGCCAGGGCTGAATTTAGTCCCCAAAGGGCTGGAGACAGTGCTGGCATAAACAACTGTGTCGAGGAGTGTGCTTTACTTTGCACTCTCCTTTAAGTTCCCTTTCCTGCTTCCCTCTCCCTTAGTTCCCTTGCCTTGCTGTACTCCTTTTGCACTCTCTCTGAATATAAAATGGATGCAAGTCATGATGCTCTCTCATTTGCACTCATTTTCTAGCCAATGGACTCCCCATATTTTATATCATTTCTGAATTTAGCTCTGTGGCTTGTAGGAGAGTTGCACCTGCTTGCTCCCAGCTATGGTTACCTGAATATGACCTAGTGAGACTGGTCTTTTTTAAAAAAACAAAACCAGCTTTGCGTACTGCTCCCTTGCATAATGTGGTCCAGCCACTGCCACTCCTGTCTGAACTCACGACTTCCACGCTGCCTTTGCTGGGGCCACTTTCCCTTTCAGTCCTGACTCCAAATAAGCCTTTGAAGAAAACTGACTATATATTTTGCAAAATGTAATGTTCTCCGAGTTCTGCTGTGGACTCTTTCTTCCTCTTTTGTCGCAGTCGTGGTTTCAGGGGAGGCTTTGTGGGTTTCAGTGAGTCCTTGGACACCTTGGGAAATGTTCTGTAAAAGCAAAACATCCTCTCCAAAGGTTTTGGGCTCCGTCCATGAGGGCCTGAACTCTAGAATGCAGGCCCCTCCCCCAGATGGATTAGCACAAAGTCTATTTTCATTCAGTCACATTTTTCTTGCTTTGCTAAGGTAGGTTTGTGCTGCCTCCCCATTCCTGCAGCACCAAGCACAGAAATGGGAGACTGAGTTGTATTCTCTTTTGGCACCTCCATCATCAGGAAATCCAACTTGACTGAAATTCTAGGCTGAGTTTACAGGGCTGGTAAGAACTGGTTGGATTAAGCACCATCAAATTACTTGCAAACTAAACACCTTTAATCTGGACTCACTAGCTGAAAATAACCACAGAACCCCACAATGCTAGTTTGGGAGAGTCACTTTTCAGAGTATGACTCTGTTTTAACCTCTTCTTTAATTTCTTCACTGGGAAGAACAATACTTCTGCTACTTGGACCGCACAATTCATTCTGTGGGAATCAGCTTCTAAATCAAATACAACCTATAATGAGCCAGAATTATGGGCCAGCTCCTCTGGAGTCACTTTTGCACTGTTCTAATTGCACAAAGGCAACTTAAGCCTACCTTTAGGCAGCAGCCCAGAGGTTGCTGTCATGCAAAAAGCTGACGTTCCGGGTGCTTAGCACCAATGAGCCACAGCAAGAGCAGGCTTGGGGAGGCTAGTTAAGCCTCCCCAAAATGCACAAGCAATGTTGGATGCAGCACATCTCCCTTGGGAGCCTTGGTAAGGAAAACAGGGTTGGCAGGCTGGGAAAGGACAGGAGGGGAAAGGGAAGTACCTGGGCTATGGGGAGCAAGGGAAGGTATTTAGCTGAGGAATTTGCAGCCTTCTGATCCTTAACTCACACCTCCTCCCACCACAGCTACTGAAAAAAATCTCTCTTGGGAAACAGAGAGTGGGGGAGAGGAGGAGCTGGGCAGTTGACATGGTTTGTAGTGTTTGGTGTGGGGAGGTAAGCATGGGGTTGGGGGGCTGGGAGTGTTGGGAGCCGGGGAGGGCTAGCAAGGGGGCGGGGGAGCGTGGAAGGCCAGGCCCTGAGTGTTTGTAGGGTTGCCAGGTGCCCGGCCTTTTCTTTTCCTGGCCGGGGAAAAAAATCCAGAAAACACAGGACATTTTAGGTGTCCGGTATTCTCTGAATTTTTTTACTGGATAGGAGGCAAAAATACCGGACTGTCCAGGTGAATACTGGACACCTGGCAACCCTACTCACTAGCTATGGCATAATGGCAGAGATCAACAGCTCCTGCATTGTCTCAGTCAAGATTCTAAAGCAATTCCAAAGGGGATTCTGCTGTGATCTAAAGCTCCGGGTAGGGACCCAGGAGCTGCTACGCGCTCGCATCAGCTCAACCAGGGTCTTGCTTCTAGGACAAGCCACTTAGCTGCTCTCTTTCCACTTTCTGTAAAAGGGAACAATGCAGACTTGTCTACCCCCTCCCTCAAGGGACTAGTACCGATTCATTAATTCTGGTTAGGGCCGTGTTTTGAAAATGTAAAGTTCCAAGAATTTCAGCTTGAAACTGTGTAGCTGTGGCAGCCATAATACGTACTGCTGCATGTATGTTACCAATGGGCAGGGGTCTGGATGGAAAGGGCAGGGCTGGGGACAGTTGGCCCTCAATACCACCTGAATTACTGTGTGTGTCCCCCAGCCCTCAGAGCTGCCCAGAGTGCACCGCATGGCACTCTTATGGTGATTTAAAGGGTCCAGGGCTCTAGCTGCCCCTACTGCTGCAGCCACTGGCCCTTTTGAATCACTGGGCCCTGGGGCAATTGCCCCTCCCCCCACCCTTGTCAAGCCTGATCAGGAGTTTGAAAAAGCTACACCCTTGTGCTTCATTGTCAAGCTGACCTACGTCCCTATGTAGATAGCACTAGGGCAACAGAAGAATTCTTTCATTAACTTTAACTACTGCCTCTCAGGGAGGTGGATTACATATGCCAAGGGGAGAACCTCTCTCATTTGTATAGGTGGTGTCCCACTTTAGTGCTGTGGCGGTGTAGTTGCTGCTGTACTGCTGTAGCATTGTAAGTGTTTTATAGCCTCAGAAAGCTCAGTATCAGAGGCAACTTCCCCCTGCGCCATCCCATAAAGGGCTGATCTTTCTTTGTCCAAGTGGTGGTACTAAAGTGAGTTTTAATCTCAGAACCTGAGTTAGTGATTTGAACAAACAATAGGGAGCCAGGAATTCTTTCTAATTTTAGCCTTAGAATGGACTTAGGCAAGTCACTGGACCTCTGTGTACCTCTGCTCTCCATCTGTAGAATGGGGATAATGGTACTAATCTGCTTCCCAAGGGGTTAGTGAGGATTTGCTAACATTTGTAAGGTATCAGAGATCACTAGGGCTAAGTATTATCATTGTGCATGGGAGCAAAGTGAGTGTGGATGGCTGAGAGAGAGAGATCAGGAAAGAGAGAATATAATTGGGTGAAGAGGAGGGAAGCAGCAGTGGGTACCAACTCATTCATAAATATAATTTCTTTCACCTACAGTCTTGCTGTCTTAAGCAGCTCAGCCCCATAACTCTTAGTACCTCAGCTCCAAAGGCCGCCTGGAGTTGTCTGCTCTCTCTTCCTCCAATTATATTTTTAAGTGGGCTGAGTGCCCAGCACTGAGAGAAATAATTAAGTTAAGGGGGAAAAAATAGATGGCAAATTCAGTTCCTTTTCTCTGCTCTTCAAACCAGAACGAGCCTGTTCTCCTTTCACGTGGGGTCAGAGAGAGCAAAATGGAGCACAGTGTCTGCTGAAACTGGGCTGCTCTCCCACTGGGGGTGGGAGGGATCCTCATTGCATTTTGAGAAAGCCCCTTTCTTTCACACAGCAGTAACCTGAAGCTTGCTGGCCTACAACCCTGACAAGAAGAAGGCTTGTTTGAGGGAAATTAAGGGAGGGTTCTGGCTGCCAACATGCTGACACATTCACCTGCAATTCACCTCTAATAGGGTCTTTTTAGCATCTGTTACCAAAATAATGGAGACAAAAGAATGGGCTATTTATCATTATCTCCACCCACCAAATTATCTAGTGTACCTGCAGGGGCCATGCGGCAGCCCTGCTCTCCTTCTTAGAGCCTGCTCAGGCAGTGAAGGAAGAGCCAGAGATGTTTTCAGGGGTGGGAGGAAAGTAAAAAGGAGGGAAAGGAGGGAGCCCTGGTGGGTCTGCTAGCAAATCTCATTTGTTTACACCTACAATCATTTACTGTCCCCATTTAAGGATTCATTAACACCAACCCCCATAATAAAGGCTGGCTAAGCCCTGTGCTCTCTTGTTGCCTTTGTTGAGAGTTGCACAACAAGGCAGAATGTGACTGCGTGAGAATAGCTCTCTTGTGTAGCATTACTAGAAGATTTACCCAATTTTTTTGTTTGGGTCCTTAACTCATATAAGTTTTGTTTTTCTTTACTTAAATAATTGTTCTGGGGTGGGGGTGGGGATGAGGGGATCAGTATGAAGGCTGCCCTGCCCCCTGCTCCCTGCTGACCCAGTGGGGTTATAGGTGCCCTGGCCCTCATCTCTGGCCCCTTGCTGCCCCCTGTGGTCATTCTACAGTATAACTCCCTCGTACCAGACCTTTCCATTTTATGAGAAACAATCACATATCAGGCACATCCCATTGTCTTGGCACAACCAAACCCTGATCTTGCTTTAAGTTATGATAAGAAGAAGCTGCACACCAAATGTGATGGTCCTAGCTCTTACCATTTAGGAGTCATTCTAGAACAAATGGACTCACAGATGGATGGACAGACAGATGCATATATAGTAAGATAGCCCGATTAATGGGAAATGAGTATGCAAGTCCTCCAGTTTTAGAGGGGGAGCTGTGTTAGCATCTATTTCAGCAGAAACAAAAAGGAGTCCTGTGGCAGCTAAGGGTATGTCTATGCTACAGCATTATTTCAAAATAAGTTATTTTGGAATAACTCCTGAAATAACTATTTCAAAATAATGTGTCCACACTACATATCCCCATCAAAAAAGCTGAGATATATATCGAAATAGCACGTCCACAATGGACCCTGAAGTGCATTTAAAACCCCCTGGAAGCACTCTTGCCAGGGCATCAGGACAGCAGCCACTTCCTGTAGCTCCTGCCTGAGTCTTGTGCTTAAAGGGGCTTTCCACTTTGGCTGTGTCTCAGGTACTTCACCTTTGCTTCTCTCCTCTAGGGACAGCAAACACCATACTATGTGCTCTGGTTGTCCTTGTGGATGCCACAGCACTTCCACCATGGAGCCGGAGGGGAGTGGGTGCTGGGGGGCATCTTCTGGACCACTCCATGGTGGTGACCATGCTCTTGATGGCATTTGGTGTATGCCACTCACACTGCCTCATGCTCCTGCGGTCCTTCTTGAAATGCCTGTTGAGGGAATGGAGGCACTCGAGGTGTTCCCTTGCCAAGTCATCCTGGGGTTGTCTCCACCGGCGGGTCTCACAGGGTCAGGAGGATGGCACAGGAGGTGTTGGATGTGCCCCACTCGCAGCTGGTTCAGCTGTGAAGAAAAGTGACAAAAGTAGTCATCCCAGGGCCTAGCCCTAATCTCTGAGCTGACACTGAGAGGTCTTGGTTCAGACGATGGCAATGTGCTTCGAGCAAGGCCATCTGTGGGCTATACAACAGGTACTTTCCTGCAGGGACATGTATGTCCCAGGGAAGCCTTGCTACCTCCATGTCCCAGGGATAACCAGGCATGAAAAAGTGCCAGCCAGACCAGGAGCCTGCAGGCAGGACGGGGGCACAGGCCAGCTCAGATTCCCTCTGTGACCTGCACACACCGGGTCTGGCAGTGATGGTGTCCCACAGGGAGAGAACTGCTGTCCTTGCCCACTGGTGGAAGAGGGGAGGTCTGTACAAGTAGCAGATGCTGCTTGATGGGGAGGGTGGTATTGGAGTCCCCTCCACTTCTTCCCCTGGCAGGTTTCCCTGCGGGGGATCAGTGTCCTCTGCCACACTGCACGTGACTGCCCGAGAGTGTGGGCATAAACCTGTGCCATGTGTGGCACTGCTGTGTGGTTCCCTGATCCCAGCCTCCTTAGGGGTGGTTTGTGGTGGGAACATGTCCCATCAGAGAGTCTGGAATAAGGCAGGCCTGTGCAGGACCCTTGGGAGAAGGAGTGACAGGTTCCTGTGTGGTAGCTTCATGGGGCTCAGTGCTCCGGTCTGGTGCTCCATGTGCACAGGTTGCAGTGTGATTCCCAGGCCAAGAAAGGAATGTACAGACCCTCACAGCCTGCTGTCTCCCACCACGTGTAGATAGGGAAGGTTATGGAATTCACCTGACGAGCCTTCCCTAGTGTCGTCCAAGGCCAGGGAGACATCCTGTGAGGTGGGTACTGGCTCAAGGGTGATGACCACCTCCTGGCTGATGAGCATGGTGTCAATGCTGGCTTACTCCTCCTCCTCCTCCACAGCCCCATCCTCCTGGGTGTGTCCAGGCTGGAGGTGACCTGTCCCCTCCTAGGATGCCATCCAGCTGTTGGGAAAAGCAGCAGGTCTGGGGTGCAGCTCCAGATTGGGAACTTTGTTCCCTGGCCTTGGTATAGGCCTGGCACAGTTTTTAATTTTCATCCTAACTTGGTCCACAGTGCGGCTGCGCCCCCTCTGGACCAGGCTGGCAGCCATCCAGCTGTAGATGTCTACATTTTGGCATCTGGTGCAGACATCCTGATGGTTGGACTGATCCTCCCAGTCCATGAAAGTGCCCTCCTCTTCTGTCCCTGGCCAGGGGCTTCCAGGATGGCTGCTGGCATGCTTGCAACTGGGGGTGGGGAGGTTGGAGAGAGTGCTGGGATCTGCCATGGCAGCAAGGAAGGCTCTGCAGGGTCCTGCTGTGTGGCACGATGTGAGCAGGGCCTGAGTCATGCCCCAAGTACTTTCCCTTCTGCCTGCACCTTTAAAGGCTGCAGGGAAAGGGAAACTAGAGAGTTTTGAGGGGTGTGGACAGACTGGCCACCAGGGCAGCTGTGAGAAGCCCTGGAGGCCAATAATTTCAAAATAAGCACCGCTGTGTGGTCCACACTCACCCTATTTCGAAATAGCAATTTTGAAATGGGCATCATCTCCTGTGAAGTGAGGGTTTACTATTTCAGGCTAAGACACCTGTTATTTGAAGACTAACACATTTATTGGGGCATAAACTTTTGTGGGCTGGAGTGCACAAAGTGCATGCATCTGACGAAGTAGGCTCCAGCCCATGAAAGCTAATGCCCCAATAAATTGGTTAGTCTTTAAGGTGTCACAGGATTCCTCATTGTTTTTGCAAGTCCTCCAGGAGGTGCAGAGAAGCCCAGCCTACATTTTCAAAGCAAAACACGCACATTAGCTAGTTAATCCACACAATCCTCCTGTGAGATAAGTGACTAAGTATAGCACAGCCATTTTACCGAGGCACTTTAAACATTAAGGTGCTGCTGCAGCGGCAGAGCTTTAACGTTAAAGTATAGCCACAGCACCAGCTCTCTGCGTAAACCACCGAAACGGGGCTGAGGGGTAGCTTCCAGTGGTGGGAGCCATTTACATAGGCACTTTACAGAGCTGTTACTTGCTGTACCCTGGGAGGTGTTTTCTTCACACCCATGAGCCAGTAAAGTGGCAGTGTAGACATGGCCTCTGAGGTCAAGTGACTGGCCCACACCCAGTCACTAGCAGAGCTTAGGGCTTAGAACTGAGAAGTTCATGATCCCCACGGCTCAAACCACTAGACCTGCTATCAAAGTGCAGGAAAAAAAACACTTTGTGTGAAAGAAGTGAGCCGAACTGAACCTTTCCCCTGAATGCAAATTAAATCAAGTGGCCTTTTTTAAGAAACTGCAGGAAAGTTTGGTTGTGCTGAAGAGCACAGAAAAAAGCTTATGGACCAAGGAATTCATGGGAACAAATAGAATCATAGAACTGGAAAGGACCCTGAGACATTCTAGTTCAGTCTCCTGCACTCATGGCAGGACTAAGTATTATCTAGGTGCAGGCTTGGAGCTAAGGATTCAAATTTGTTCTTCCTGAAACATGACTGGATTCAGATTCATGGGGGTGGGGTGGAGAGAGAGAAGCATTTTTTGTAAAATAAAAGAACTTTAGTGAAAGACAAGAATTGGTTGAGGATGTGAGAATAATAGAGAAGCTTGAAACCAGTGACCATGAACTACATGAATTCAGCATAGCAAGGAATAAAAACCACATAATGCAGCAGAATAAGGGAAAGTAAATTATGGAGAATTAAAAATCTTGTCAATAAAGGGCAATAGAAGGAAGTCCTGAAAATCACTAGTGTAGGAGGAGGGTGGGAATTCTTAACAGCACAATAATTTATGCAAGATGGGGGGGAAATAAGAATGCAAGAAATAAGAAAGCACAAGGGCTGCTAAGAGATCTAAGAATTAAAAAGAAAACCTTCAGTGGAAATGGAGAACAGGGGAGGCAACCAAACAAGAATATTCACTCAGTTAAAGCTTGCAGGGAAAAGATAAGGGCAGCAAAAATGCAGAATGAGTTAATTATAGCCAAAGGGATTAAGGAAAATGAGAGGTCTTTTACAAATATATCAGGAGAAACAGAAGCACTAGGTAGAAGGAGGGCGTGTTAATAGGTCAGAGGAGAGGATGAAAATAAAGAAACAAGTAAGGCCCAATGTAGTCTGGACATCTTCCCCTTAGGGACTGGTCTGAGCCCCCCCAAAGCACTTCACACAAACCAACAAATAATTGTTAGAACATTGTGATTTTCATCACCATCCAGACTAGTTTCAACCCATTGGCATAGTGGTGCAAGGCTTTGTACCCCAGTACCAATCCACAAAGCTACCCAGCTCTAAACATGAAATAACAGAATCAAGCAATATGAACACATGGTCCAAGCACTGGGAAAATACATAGCCAATATAAGTCAATAGATTTGTTTTCATTGACCTCAGGACTCTGGACAAGGCCCTAGCTACTCAGAGATCCCACAGTAATAGAGTGTTAGGTTCATAATGAAAACAATGGAAGTTGCATTAGAAGAAATTGCACTGTCCGTTCACATCTAGAAGGGTTGGGCTAAGTAAAGGGTTCTCTGAGGTGAGTTACTCTCTTCAGACACTTTGGCTGTGTCTAGACTGGCCATGCTTTTGTGGAAAAACTTCCCAGCTGTCTACACTGGCCGCTTGAATTTCTTCAAGAACACTGCATTTGCGGAAAATCATGCCAGTCTAGACGTAGCCTTTGTGTATGTCCTACTTAGAAGAATTGTCCAGTGGTTAAAACACAGTAATGGGAGGCAGAGGATCGGAGCTCTCTTCTTACCTCTGTCATTGACTCAGGGTACACCACGAAGACTGTATTGGCATAGCAAAGCTGCTGTAACTGTGCTGGGATAACCCTGTTGTGACGCTCCCCTATGCCAATGGAAGGGGTTTTTCCATCAGTGCAGAAACACCACCTCCACGACTCATGGTAGCTATGTCAATGGAAGTGTTCTTTTGTCAATATTACTACATCTACAATGATGTGTGTGTGTGGTTGGCCAACCTATTGTGCTTAGGTGTGGATTCTTCTTATCTCTGACTGATGTAGCTATATCAGCCTAACTTTCAAGTGAATTCAGAATTCACTGTCACTTGATCAAGTGGATTTCCTTTTCCACCTCAGTGTCCCCATTTGTAAAATGAGGGTAATAAATAAAATAAAATAAAATAAAATAAAATAAAATAAAAAATAAACCTGGCAGCACACTTTGAGATCCTCAGCTAATAGCAGAGATGGAAGTGAATCAGAACCCTCCAAAGTTTGCATTTTGCTGTATAGTGAGCCAGGATTCAAACCCCACAAACTTTAGGAAAGTTTGGATTTGAATTATAAATCTTCAGGGTGAAGTGCATTTGGATCTGGGCTTTTGTTTCTGCCCACAACAGAGCTAAAGTTTAGCTCCACGTGAAGGTTATGATACAGGCCCATTTGCTACAGGATGCTATAGTAATACCAATGATTATTTTAACAAAAAAGGCAAAAATTAAAACATAGTTGTCAGGAGGTGGCAGCTATTTTAAACCCAAACTTCCAAAGGAGGAAAAAAATATATCAGCATTCTGTCTGGATTCAGAGGGTGTGCTCTATACTACTGCTATCTTTTCATGAACAGACACCCCCCCAGGCCACCCCCTGCGTGCCTGGGACTCACATGCTAAAACAAAGCACAGGCTGTATTGTCCCAGGAGAGAAGGTGCCAACACGTCTGGCTCTGTTTACTAATCGGAATAATGTTGCTAATGTGGCAATGAAGGGCTGTGATCACTGCTAGGGTGTTGGCCTTTTGTCCTCCCTCCCAGCTTTGAGATGCTTTCCTTTCATACCTGCCGCCTCCTTTTTCACCCTGCAGTTCTCAGATCTCTCCTTATACTGCTCTTCAGCTTGGCTTTGAAAGTTTTTTCTTCAAACTGGTTGTAAAATGGTTCCATAAATTGTTTTCGCCAGAAAAACCAGAACTAGCTGGTGCCAACATCCTGTGACCAATCATCTCCCTGCCTCTTCCCATGGCTAGGATGAACAGCCGGGATATGAGATCCTATTCCAGGAGATCCCATTCGCAACACACGGGCAATTTTCACCCACATAACTCCATTTATAGGGATATTTTCATCACTCCATTGACTAATTAAAAACCCTGTCTTCCCACACAGCATGATCTTTCACCAAGATCCAATCCTCTGTCTGGACTTGGATTTTAATAACTTTATCAAAATAAATTAGCAATCCTCAGTGAGGATCACTCACATGTGCAAAACCTTATATAGATTTGAATGTTTATATTTACACATATCTTTATCGCGGCTTGCTATGTTTGAGTACACTGACTGTATGTGCTGATGGATTAAGTACGTATGAAAATGTTATCCGAATGCATGCACATTATTATTGTACTGAGGTTGTGTGCACAGCTCTGAATGCTGACATTATAGCTTTTATTTCACCATAGCTCTATTGTACATCAGAAACTTGATTCATCCCATGAAGCTATAGATATTTCACCTCATATCTCCAAATCAACACATTATGTGAACTTGTGATCTAACAACTCTGTTGGGTTATCTTTATCACCTTTTTGACATAGATGGGTATAAAATCACAAGTGAAAGGAAAGATTGCAAAACCCTAGCTCCTGGTAAAAGAAAGTCATATACCTGATGCTTCCTAGATCTGCCCTATGCTCCAGTAGCTGGGAAAGATGCTCCCAGTGTGATGAGTATAAGGATGTCACATCCATGTTGCAGTCTCTAGGCTGGGTGAAGCAGGATGTCACAGGATTTATAAGAAAACAAGATGAATTTTCAGTCTCCTTAGCTTGGTGAGTGGGATTTATGTTCTGCACATATTGCTAATGCACAAGGATCACCTATAGTCCAGGGATGTGTCCATTTTCTGCCTCTTGTTATGCTCTATTTTTTAGTTTGGGTGTATTATAGGCAGCACCACTACTTTCCCTCTCTTATGGCTCAGACTCATGCTGCAGCACTGTAGGGGCTTCCCCTATTTTCTATCTCCTTGGCTAAGTCCAACCTGTAGCATGAAAACAGCTCCCCTGCTTTCCCCTCTCCTGCTGTATGCCATCCCACAGGTCAGATTCGTGCTACAGCAACACAGGAGTGCTCTTGTCTTCTGCTCTGTTCATTTTGAGCATTGTCCTTCTAAGTTCCAAACTGCTCATGAAAGAATCTCTTTGGAAATGTGAAGAGAACATGAGGTGTTGGGGAAAAGGACACTGTGCCCATTCCAAGAACCAGAGGCAGCGGAAGGCAGTGCTCTGAATAATCTCATGAATCAGCCATGACATTATCTGCAGTGAAATACCTGGGAAGGGGTTTCCCATGTCCTGCTCTGACCTGGAAGGTTGAATGCACTGGGACCTGAAGGGCATTTAGATTGCCAAAGACAAAAGCTAAATCAGAAGGAAATAGTATTTTATTTAACCTCTGCATTGGGGGAGGGGGAAGGGCTGAGTCACAGGGATAATACCATGGGATTCAGAACAGATAGCTCAGCAACATATGGGCTTTCATTAAAGCAGCATTTACCACCAAAAAGCCAATTTCCCCTGACATGCTGTCAGTCACTTTCTGGGACTGAGTGGAGGCCTTACACAATTCTGGCGGCTCCTCCAGGACTGCAGATTACGGTGATCACAGCGTAATGCTTTGTGTTCATGAGTCTCCTTCTGAAAGACAGTAATGGCTGCATCTCTCTTTTATACACAGAGCCTTTAACCCCAAAGCATTACAGACCACCGGCCAGAGCCTGAAGCCCTTATTCAGGCAAAGCTCCCACTGAGGTGTTGCTGAACCTAGCTTTAATGAAAACTGAGAGCATTTAGTGTCTTTCAGGATCAGGCCATTAGTTTTCAAGCTCTTTGGTGCAAGGATCATGTCTTGCTTTATGTCAGAGGTTCTCAAACTGTGGCCCAGAGAGCAGCTGCTGGTGGTCTATGGAGACCCGGTGGGTCATTTAGAGCCCTTGACTTCAATGGACTTTGGAACAGATTCATGGTGTATGTATCCTTCCTACCTAAATCACATGAACAAACAATAGCTACAAACACTTCCTAATAGTACTTTTCCATTAAAGAAGTTGCTTCCATTGTCAAAGAGATCCCACCTGACTAGGAATGGAAGCACTGATGGGGTCACAGAAATAGTGAATAGGAGGGGATGTGACCCACAGTCCAATCTCTCTATGAAGAGCTTGAGAGTTCCATGCTAAGCGGTGTGGCGCTCTGAACGCACTGATGACAACAAATAGTAATTTTTCCAATTTGTTTGCTAAAAAAAAAGCCTTCCACTCAACATCCGTCTCCTTTTCTCACCTGTCTTGCTCACCAGTTTTCAGAAAAACTACAGAAATAACTTGGTGGTCAGGAAACTACAGGAATTAGAGATAGGAGAGGCAAAGTTATCCTCAAAAATCTTCACTCAAAAGCGCAGATTGGCTCCCTGTAGGGCCAGATTAAGACATGCTGAGGCCCTAACCTATGTCAAGATTAAGAGGCCCCACACCACTGACCACCAAAAAAAAAAAAGTATTATTTTAACAGAAAGGACAATGAAAATAGAAATAATAAAGTTTTATATTTGCAGACATACCAGTACATAGGCGAGGATGCAACCAAATACTAGTATTTTTTTGTACTTAGAGGTCCCTCATAATCTGAGGCCCTAAAACAGGTGCGGCAATAATTTTTAAAAGGGGGCCACTTCAGAAATTTCATAAGTGGCCTCAGGCCACCCAGAAAGGGCGGGGCCTTGGGAGGAAGGGGTGGGGCCATGAGATTTCTTGTGCTCCCCCTCCCTATTGGCCTGGGTGGGTTTTTTTCTTACGTTATTTTGGCACTTCCAATTTTTTCTAAACCAGGTAGCACAGACATGTGGAAAATTAATGATTTTTTTCAGTTATCAAAATTTTTGAACCAGCAAAAGGGTTCATATCTGGTTTGGGTAAAAAACTGGTGCTGATCTTATTGCAACTGAGGAGATTCTTCTGGGCTTAGTAGCTTTTGGATCTTTTAAGGGCAGATATGTGAGAACTACCAATGCATCAGTCTCACTTTGTAAAATATCTACAGCACATAGAGATCAGTGGGGAGCATGATCCAAGAATTCAATACAAGACCCTTTACATTTTTCACTGCCACCAAACCTGTTTGACTGAATTACAGGTTAAAAAGCCATCATGTTTGTTAACTGTTGGGCTTTAGTGAGCATGTCCTTTTCCTTAATGCAATACCCTGCTCATTTCTTTTGCAAAGGAACCAAAGACTTCTCAGGTTTATCATAAAGTTGTAAAAATTTTATTTACCCCATATTTCCTGCTGGGTTATTTATGAGGCATTTTGTCAGGTCTCATAAAGCTGCCTAATAAAATATATTTTCTTACAAAAAATAAATAAAGTCATTTGTGCAAGACAGAGTTGATGGGATGCACACACATTCTGATTCCAGGAGAACAAAACAAACACAAAAGAAAACTCAGGCACTGTTGTGTCTTATTATTAAAAAACAGCTTTGGTGCTAAATTCTGCTCCCACTGATATTAACTTAAGTTTGCCCTTGAAATGCAAAATGATAGAAGACCTGTCTGCCACAAAATTAAGATTCCAGAAATTGAATTTGAAATGCATTAAAGATGCTCAGAAACTATTGTTTCTAGTGGGTGCATTTTACTCCAAATATTAAGGAAGAGACTGAGGGTATGTCTAGACTGCAAGACTATTTTGGGATACCAGATAACTATCTCATATCCAAAGAATGCGTCCACTATTTCAAAATAATTTTCGAAATAACAGACATGCTATTTCGGCATCCCTATAGGTGCGCCAAATTTCGAAATAGCCTATTTCGAAATAAAATCAAATTGTGAATCTTATTTCGATTTTAGAGTGCAGTCTAGATGTACCCTGAGTTAACACAAGACTGGGTGGGAATCATTCAAAACTGGAACCTAGCTATATAATGCTCATTTTATCATCTTTTATTTAATTTTTACAGTAGTGTGCATATGTGTGTATGTCCTACCTCCTATGGAGCCACTGAAATATAAGTAAAGGTATTCTTATGGTATGTCCAACATACCTAAAGGGCATTGCATTCACTTCATTTGTCCTTCCCCACTTCATTCTATCACACATTTACCACTCCCAAAACACATATCACCTGCATTGGGTTGAGGGGGGAAGGAGTATGCAAACTCAAGGATGCAAACCCATTCTGAGTGGACTCTATCCAGGACTCGCCCAACAGCACAGCAGATATGTTGTACCTGGGATGTATCAGGATCAGGGGAAAGAAAAAGGAAGACAACTGGCACAGGTTATTTAAAGAAAAGAAGGGGGAGAGGGGAGAAAAAGCAAGCTGTTTTGTGTTTGTGTTTGCGGACTCCTGGGCTTTGTCTGGTATCCCCTGTATGTTAACACAATACAAATAAATAGACAAACAAAACCAAGAGAATGTGATAGAGTCAAAATGCCAATCTATCAAGGTATTCAGATATCTAAGGATAGAGCCAGACATCTAGTGGTATCCACTGAAACATCTAAGCACTAAAGACAAAGGGAGTTAGGTGCCCTTTGTAAATTCCAAGAGATAGCTAAAGATGCAGATAGGCCCATAAATACCTTTGAGAATTGACTCAAAGGCTACTGTAGTTGTTCACACTGAATCCCTTCATTTCACACCCTTTCTGCATGTTTAGTCCTTAGAATGTAGTCTCTTTGGGGAGGAACCCGCTTTCTTACATGTCTGCAAGGCTGGGATCTTATATAAATCAGCCAATAAACAACAACTATGGTCAGCAATACAGCAGGTACTTTGTACCTGGGATGTACCTGGAACACTTGGTAGCATAGAAATTGTGTTTCTTTGGGGAGGCAGTCGGGAGGCTCTGTTTTCCCTAGGTTGTTCTCAGTATACTTACTGACACAGCAGGCAAGTCTACATGGACATACCTGGAACATGTATCAACATTCAAGAGGTAAAGTGTTCAGATTTTCTAGGCATAAAGTCACTCACACCCAGAGTGGGAGCAGAAGAAAGGCGAAGGGGATCTTAAAGAAGTTCTGGAGAGCATTCTGAGTCTTGATGGGTAGAGATGGGGAAAATGAATCATTTCTATTCTAGCTATCACACAAGCTCTCCAATAAATTCCTTCTACAGCAGGATGGGGAATCTTTTTTGGGTCTGGGGCCACTGACCCACAGAAAAATCAGTTGGGGGCCACACACAGGTGAGAAGCAAAAAACAAACCAAACAACCTGGCCCCCAAGTGAGAAGGAGAAAAAGAAAAACCCTCACTGATGCCCCCCCCCCATGAGAAGCAGAAAAAAAAAGATACTCACCTCACTCTCAGCTTGAGGTGCCAGGGTCCCCTCATGCTCCAACCCATGGGAGAGGCACTGAGGCTCAGGGCTTCCACCCAGGACTGGATTAACTCTTCTGGGTTAGTAGATTGTGTGGGGGGCCCTCCTAGGCTCCAGGGTGGGACCAAAAATGAGGGGTCAGTGTGTGGGAGGGAACTGCCAGCGAGTGGGCTGCAGGTGAAGGTGTGGGGTTTGAGTGGAGCAGGTACAGGAGCAGACCAGGGAAGGCTGCATGGTCTGGGTAGGCGGTTGTGTGAGGGAGGTGGCAGGGCACTTGGTGCTTAGCTGGTGCAGCTCCCAATTGGTGGGGATGCCCAGGTGGCCCTGCGCTTAAAGGCACCGTCTCTCACTGCAAAATGGGAGCAACAAGGGTGGTGCCCCTTCCCTGTGTTGCTATGCCCCCAGCCGGGGGGTGGGAGAGGAAGAACAGCAACACGCAGAACAGTTTCCTTGCCCTGTCAAGCAGATCCAGCCAGGCAGAGGCTGTAGCACTGGCTCCTGCTCTTTCCACATGAAAAGAAAGAGGGGGAGGAGAGTTGCTGAAGCTTGGAGACTTGTTGTGAGGCTGAGGAGCTAGTGCCGGCTCACCCCGCCACAAGGGGGAGCTGTGAGCTCCGCCACTGGCCAGATAAAGCAAGCGGGGGCCAGACTGGATTTCCTCAATTCTTGTTCTACAGCTTTATTCTATTGTAAAAAACCCCCACCTGTGTCCCCCAGCTCAAGAGAGGGTTTTGGCATTGTGACACCAAGCTCAGCCATCTGTTCTGGCCAACGACAAAATTTGGCTGCTTGAGACTTAATGCAACAAGGGAGGGTGGCAGACATGTGGCAAGGCCATATTTGCACTACTGGGACAAATGCTGTTGACATTAACTTGTAAAATGTGAATCAGCAGGATATTAAGACACCATAGTCCTTGATAAACTTAGATCAAATTCTGGTGGTTCAGTAATGTCACCTAAAGAAGTCTGACTAAAAAATGTGCTGAAAGACCTCCCCTGTCTACTCCATCCATTGTGATTTGTAGGATAAAACCATGAAAAGGGTATCTCAAAACTCCAGTTCCTACAGGCATGTTGCTAATCAGAACAGCTGTTTATTGAGTTTGAAATTTGTCATCAGTACCCGTTTCTAGAAGAAGTACATGTCAACTGAGGCAGACAAATTAATCAGAAGTGCAATGGCCCACAATGGTATCTCTGCAGACTGCCAAAAGGCTTTGTCTAGATCTGTGGTTCTCAATTGGTGTTCCATGGTGACTTTTTCGGTGGTCCACAGGAACATTGTCCTAAGTCACATTGCGTGAGCAGGTGCTGCTGCTAGACTGTTTTACGCCGTGTTCACAAGCACGCGGTGCGTCTTTCATCGCGTCACCTAGGACGCAACTGTGTTGTGTTGCCAGTAACTTCCGTCTGAGGCTCTGAGCTTCAGTGTAGCTGCCGCTGTCGTGTTGAGCGGTTCCTGTGTCATTCATCCTGTGCTACATGTGCTGTTTTACAGGTGTGGTGTAGTTTGTTTATAATGGCAACGACAGGAAGAAATGTCAAGCGCAAGTATTCGGAGGAAACTGAATCTTCAGCTGCAAGGGAAAGGTGCAAATCTGTTCTCTCACCAAAGCATCATCAAGGCTTTCTTGACAAATTGGAACTCTGGATCATAAGAGTCAAAGGCAATAATTTGGTTCAATTTCCATATGTGGATGCCATGCTCGGGGAAAAGGAAGCCATTCGGAAACAAATTCGTGATCATTTACGGAAGCTACAAGATGAATTCCAACTATACTTTCTGGAGGTGGACAGGACAAGGGATGAATTATCTTTCATCAGGAATCCATTTACAACAGATGTTAATAGTGTTCTAGAGGATCTGCAGGAGGAATTCTTGGATCTGCAAAATGATTTTGCGGCTCACGACGTGTACCAGCAGTCTACCATACAGAAATTTTAGGCCAGCATGACCGGGAATTACCCAAATATGTCAGCACATGCAGTCAGATTTCTTTTGCCATTTGCATCAACTTATATGTGTAAGACTGGATTTTCGTATTTGTTGCACGTTAAGTCCAAACAGAGGAATCGGCTTGCAGTGGAAAGCGATATTTGTTGTGCATTATCAAGTACAACTCCAAACATTGAAAAGCTTGTCAGTGAAAAGAGAATCCAAAAAACTGTTAGTAAGAAATAAATTTCAAACCAAAATGTTCGTTGTCTGCTCTTTTTTATCATATCTCAAAAAGGAGGTGGTCCACAAATTTTTTTTCATTGGCCTGGTGGTCCGTGGACTGAAACGAGTTGAGAACCGCTGGTCTAGATGGTGTTAGCACATCACACTGAAGGTATGTGACTTATAAAAGGTTCTAACAGGCTGCTCTCTCTCTGCCCCATCTAAACTCCGCAGGCACACACTTAAAACTACATCTGTTATGTTAGGACTATGTTAACTTGAATTAGGTACCTCTCTGAGAATGCCAACAGAGTCTACATGGGACAGACAGAGACAGAGACATGGGACAGCCTTTTAGTGTATTTTACCAATCACATCCCTCTGACTCACTTTGCTGCATCAAGTAGACAAGACAAATCAGAAGATAAGGATGAGCGCTGCTCTTGTTCCTAACATAATATGCTGTTTCACTCTTCTCTCTCTGCCAGTTGCCATCAGCAACCAATCATTTCCCATCGATGCTAAGATACTGGTTATTTTGAGCCAAATAGGACCCTCAGCTGGAGAAGATTCGGGTAACATTTTTTAAAGTTTTGGAGACTGGAGCTGAGGATTCAGGCTTTGCCACCACACTAGAAGAAGATGAAATTCTTTAATTTGTTTGTGTTTGAATGGAACTCATATAAAAGAGGATTTGGGAGATGCTAAGGAAGATTTAGAACTGATTCTGACCTTAAGCTGTATTTCTGTACTGCATTCCAAGGATTCAGAATTGTCATTCCACCACCCACTCTGGGAATTCAATCCTGGTATTTTAAAGCTCTTGTACTTGCCCATGTGGAAGGGACCAGGAGACAGCGTTTACCCCACTTCAAACTGTAGTGTAGGCTCCACTAAAATTGGTGGGGTGGAGTCCTAAGGCTAAATCTACACTGTCAGTTTACAGCACTGTAAATTTCTGGCTCAGGGTGTGGAAAAAAACCACCCCCGCCTCCTCCGAGTGCAGCCAGTTAGATGGGCCAAATTTCGGAAAAGCCGCTTATGATAAAAGTATCCGAAAATGCGGAGTTCATTTTGCGTATCTTTTTCCGATAGATCCTCGCAGTCTAGACTTACTCTCAATGAGTCAAGTAACTTGGATAGACATGCAGACATTGCCTCATCCTTTGTACCTGGAAGTTTTGCTTCACTGAAACATTTCAGGAGCATCTAATTGTAGAAAAACTAAAGAACTATGATAAAGCCAGACTGGAGGGTAACTTGCACAGAGACAGAGGGAGCACAATTTTTATAGTTTAGAAAAAAGATTCAGAAGGATACAATCACATTTTATAAACTCTTTTAAGAAAACAATTTGTATGAAAGGGAGTTTAATTTGTTTCCAAAAATATTTGAACAAGGACTAGTGACCTAAAGCTAAGGCGATAAAACTTTAGACTAGAGGTTACAAAAAAAATTCTACAATTGGGAAATGGATCTGGCGAGGCAATTAACACATCATTCCTCCAGAACACTCATGAACAGGGTGGATTATGACTTTTGTAAGAATGATGGATTAATTGTAGGCAGGGTAGTGGTGAAAGTGTGAAAATTATATTGGATGATCCTAGTGGTGTTTTCTGGACCAATTATCAAATGATATAGAAGTCATAAATCAATGGTGCCTGGAGTCCCAGAATTTATGTCACAACAAATTAAGCCTCTGTGATATTTTTCCTGTTTTTCTCATTTTACGTACTGTTTTGGTCACACAGTTTATCTTGATGCTCATGACAGACTGTCACTGTTTCACAACTCAAAGCTAAATCAAGGTTAGAGGTTGGGTTTAGATTTGAAAGGTGAAAATGTGATGGGATTAGGTGTTTTCATGGGCTTTCTACCATTTGGGGCTGAAATCCCATGAAAAGATGTTCTCATGAGATTTAGTCTACGTCTGCATCTGAACCGGAAAACAGGTTCCTTCTAGCTTGGGATCCAGCCTGATCCAGCGCTAGGTTTAAGCAGGCCAAGCAATTGCTTAGGACCCCTAGCAGTCAAGAAAGCCCCCTATTAATAGATCATATATGTTGGGAGAGTGGATATTCCTCCATAAGGCCCCCCAAAGGGCTAGCATCAGCACGGGATCCAACCCAGGACAAAAACTGTAGAGCTGAGTTCCAATCTGGAGATGTGAATTGTTCTCCATTATGTGATATTCTAAAGCAGGGCTACTCAACACACGTCCTGCGGCCAGCATGTGGCCCATTTGTTTGTTGCCCACAGAATGGTTTGGGTTTACGCGGGGCTCAGCATGCGGCTTGCGGGTGGGATCATTTGTACATGGCCTCCATTGGCAACATGCTCCACAATGGCGAAGCCTCTCCCAGGCAGGGTGAGCACTGGAAGACGCAAGCAGGTGGGCTGGCTAGAACAGACGGGTACAGGGTGTTGGTGTTTCTAGTCCCCAGGGAGAAGGTACCAGGAGCACCAGGGCATTGTGGGAAGTGCTTTGTATTCATGCTCATCAGTGTGAAACAAGGAATTTGCATATATTTACATGTATATGCAACCACACTTAAGTTGCGGCCTTCAGCATGTGTTGTGAGTATCTTTGTGGCCCCCCGGGGCTTCCAAAGTTGAGTAGCCCTGTTCTAAAGGGATTTCCATTCAAACTTTGGGCTTTGACCCATATCTAATTTCAGCCACGCTCACCCACTAATTTCTTGTTTCAGTAAAATGTATTCAACTCAAAACATATGAGCTGCACCTCTGGCTGGATCTGGTGGAGATGGCATTTCCTAACAGAGTCTATGATGTATATATGTCAGAACTGTGCTAGATGTTAAAAGTTTTAGGGAGGGTATCATTAAGGCTTTCAGCAAAAGGGTGAGAGAAAAGATGGACATTCAGATGCTTTTTCTTAGGTTCAAAACAGTCAACGAAACTTGCTTCTAAACAACAGCGGGATACAGACCAAACCTCTCTGAGAGTGATAAAGATACACATAACCAAACTTTGGAGGGACAAAAGTTATTTCACAGCGTAAATGTCTGACTACCTGAACTCGTAACAATTTTATCTTTTTGATGTAAAATATATACAAAAAAGGACATGACTCATTTTGCTTCCTGGCACCTCTTCTCATTTAAACAGAGGGACAGACAACAAAGGATGAATTTGGCCAAATTTGCAATTCCATAGCTTAACGCTCCTAGGATAATTGCATCTGCAGAAAATTTCAAAAAATGAAAACTGAGTGTTTGTGAAGCAAGACCACCCAGTTTTGGAAAATAATCAAAGAACCAAATAAGGCCCATAGGTAAACTCAAAGGGTACGTCTAAACTACATGGCTCCATCGATGGAGCCATGTAGATTTGTTTGTTCGGCAATGGGAAATGAAGCGCCGATTTAAATAATCGCAGCTTCATTTAAATTTAAATGGCTGCCGGGCTGAGCCGACAAACAGCTGATCAGCTGTTTGTCGGCTTAGCACCTTAGTCTGGACGCTCCCGCGCCGACCTGAAAGCCCTTTATCGACCTCCTCGGTAAACCTCATCCTACGAGGCATAACAGGGAGGTCGATAAAGGGCTTTCAGGTCGGCGTGGGAACGTCCAGACTAGCGCGCTGAGCCGACAAACAGCTGATCAGCTGTTTGTCTGCTCAGTGCGGCAGCCATTTAAATTTAAATGAAGCCGTGATTATTTAAATTGTGGCTTCATTTCCCTTTGCCGATCAACCTAATCTACATGGCTCCATTGATGGAGCCATGTAGTTTAGACACACCCAAAATGTGTGGATACTTATCTGAACCTCAGTTCTGGCCTCATGGTCATCGAAGAGCCCCTGCAAACATTGACAGTGTGGCCTGTTTACCCTCAACAACATACTGAAAACTATGCCCACATTAATCTAGTAATAGAGATGTAGCCGTGTTAGTCTGATCTTGCTGAAACAAAAGAAAGGACTATGCAGCACTTTAAAGACTAACAAGATGGTTTATTAGGTGATGAGCTTTTGTGGGCCAGACCCATTTGAGGAAGCTCATCACCTAATAAACCATCTTGTTAGTCTTTAAAGTGCTGCATAGTCCTTTCACATTAATCTATGCTTCCACAGAGGAAGCTATGAGAGACCTAAGCTGAAACTGAAGCTGGATGGTAGGTAAGCAGGTAACTTTGGTCAGACATACAAAATTTAATTTTAACTTCTGCAAACTTGACCTGGAAATTACAATTCTTCCAGTGGACTAGTGGCCTGAGCATGGATTTCAGAGCTAGGAACTGAAACTGTAACCCTCCATCTATCAGTAACTTCTTGTATAGCCTTGGGCAAAACATTTATGGTTTGATTGTTTAAAAGGCCATGAAGTTTGCAGGTACAAATGATAGTGTTTAAGCATCTAACTGCAAATCAAGTCATTAGATGAGTAAACGAAGCCTGTTGTAGCAACAATTAATTTGGGCCTAATTTGTACAAACAAATCAGAGGCTGTATTTCAAAGTTTGTCTTTTAACCTCGCAGTGCCTTTCTCTCCTCAACTGTGAGATGAAGGCATCTCTGTAGGATGGTGTTTTTGTGAAGACATGAGGTAATTTACTATTACTTCAGTCAGGCCGCGTACATTCCAAGACCAGACCTTCTTGTGACATATTGGCATTTCTGCCAGCCAGAAGAAAATTAAAAATAATGAATGGGGGTGGGAATCAACCTTTCTGAACTTCAGAAAAGATTTAGTTTTTGTTCTGAGAGAAAAACTGAATCCGTATGTATTCCCTCTGCCAGCCCACACTCTTATGTTTCGCTACCTCTCACCACAAAAATTAAAGGAGTCTAATCTCAATCGCTGGATAGGAACTGCTTGGCTAACTGTGTTTCCAAGACACAGAAACAGCAATCTTTCTACTCTTTAACATCAATAACACCAGTGATTCTCCCAAAGAATTATTATCAACAATCCCATTGCTATATTTACAAAGAAGCAGGGCTATTCTTAGAGAAAACACTAAAAAAAAAGCCATTTTATTTAGTTTTCTTGGCAGTTATACAAAAATGTAAGGAATGCAGTCAGTTAAAAACATCAAATCCCTAACACAAGCCTGTAAGAGCTTTCCTAATGCATATTTACAGTATAGAAAGCAACCACTTTCCTGTGTTGTAGAACAAACAAGGACTGTACACTATTTCACTCAGCTGTTGCTGAAGACTGGACATTAAGTTTGACACAGAATGCTGCTGTTAATGGTGTGGATTTGTAAACCCTTAATGCTTGGAAAATAGAAACTCATGTCACTGTTTTCTTTTTCTAAAAATACATTTGAATTAAATTTTAGTGCAGCTGAAAGATTCTGAATTGGCAGCCCGAGGCATCTGCACAGTCGATTTAGCCACAAAGAGGTCTAATTACGGACAGTGGCAACTCAAGTTTCTTCTGCAGTGTTCCTCAACCCTGAACAAGAGAGACCATGTCTAAGTGGTGAGACAAAACCTGCCTGCCTACCACATCCTCACTGGTAATGAAACAGACGCCGGGGCCTATTCAGTCCTTGGCTTTCAGTGGAGGTTGCCAGCAATGCACAAATTAGTACCAGAGCTTGTTCTATGAGGTTACCACCTGCCCACCAGCAAATGTACTGAGACCATCTACTTATTTTACACAAGTCCCGCCAAGAGCCACCAAATGGACAATGACGGTAACTAGGCTATATGGAATATTCTTCCACTCTTCCATGGGAAATCACAGAAGCTCCATCATTCAGGACTTTTGTAACTAGATTGGACAAAACCCTAGACCACATACTGATGGGAGCAATCTTTCACTGGCCAGCAGACAGGATGGACAGTCTACTAGATTTTTTTCATTCACCATTCAAATGACTCTCTTTATTTTCAGTCTCTATCACGCTAGTCAGGTTTGAATTAGTGGCCTCCAGGGGCAAGATTCCTGGCCTAACTCATTCCCAGTCCACTAAACCAGATTGGAGTCAATGACCTACAAGAACCCAGAAGAAAAAGACAGTATACAGCCCATTCCCAGTCCCTGAAGCAATCCAGATTCCTCAGACATTAGTCAGATTGGAATCTATGTCCTAAAGGGGAAAAACTTCATAACCCATTCCTAATCTCTTGCACCATGAAGCCCTTTGATATTATTCCACAGACAGCTTTGTTCTTTAAGCAAGGATTCCCCTCACATGATTTTGCCACTTTATGCTGACATATATGGAGTAAGGCAGGTCACTTCTATAGAACCATGAATGGTGGGTGAACCATAGGCTTGAGAGGCTAGCCCCCAGTGAGGCCTGTCCCTTCTGCCTGAGGCCTCTCACCTTCCTTCCCCTGCCAAAGCCCACAAACCCTTCCTCTGCCCCAGCCCCTGGCTGTTCAAGTGTCTCTCCACCCCCACCAGCCCTGGATCACTGGGTGAGCAGATGGTGCAAGCCCCAGCTTCAGCTGCCCAGAGCTCCTGGCCACAGGCCAGCTCCCAGTAGCTCAGGCCAGGTGATAGAATCATAGAGCTGGAAGAGACCTCGGGAGGTCATCAAGTCCAGCCCCCTGCCCAAGGCAGGACCAATCCCAACTAAATCAACCCAGCCAGGGCTTTGTCAAGCAAAGACTTAAAAACCTCTAGGTCCTGGCCACAGGGGAGAGTTGCAGCAGAGCGCTGGTGGGAAGCAAGAGGAGTTGGGGGGGGGAGAGAGCATCTTTCTCTAGATGTTTGGTTGGGTGGTGTATGTTTCCCAACTTTACACACATTTCTTTCTCTGTAAGAAGATGAAGAAAATGTGTAATTCACCCTGGTCTCCACTGAATTTAATGTTCTTAAGCCAGAGAAGAATTTGGGTCACTCTGCTCAAATAGTCAGGAAGACTGAGGCACCAAATGAGGAGATCTACAAGAGATAAGCCTGGCTCCTTAATGATACTTGTCCTGTTGGTCACAGATTCATCTTCCACCTTGGCAGGTCATTTAAAAATCATGAATTCATTTTGGGTCGGCTGTTGTGGCATTGCAACATGATGATGTTGCTCAGTTATGTTGTGATTCAATATCACCATGACGAATAGGGTGGCCATATTTCTCTGCACTGAATACCAGGACACCAGATAAAATTACTCGTATTCAAGTGAGTTCAACAGCAATCAATCGTACAAGTGTTCAAATTAACATCAAGTTGACTGAGCCTCTGTTAAAAAGAAATATTGTGTAATTGGATTGTTTTTATTTACCTTCTTAGCTTTAAGGCTTTAGTGTTCACACAGGAAAGAATGACACGCACTCCTAGGGCACATCTACACTAGCCCCCTAGATCGATCTAGGGAGGCTAATGAGGGCGACCGGAATTGCAAATCAAGCCCGGGCTTTAAATATCCCGCGCTTGATTTGCATGTTCTTGGCTGGTCGCCATTTTAGAAATTGACTAGCCCGAAGTAACTGTCCACGTCTACATGTGACAGTGAAACGGGATTCCGATTTAAAGCCCTAACTCGAATTAGCCGGTATTCCTCCTGCAATGAGGTTTACCAGCTAATTTGAATTAGGGGCTTTAAATTGGAATCCCGTTTCACTGCCGCATGTAGACGCGGGCAGTTACCTCGGACTAGTCAATTTCTAAAATGGGCGACTGGCCGGGAGCATGCAAATCAAGCGCAGGATATTTAAATCCTGGGCTTGATTTGCAATTCTGGTCGCCCTCATTAGCCTCCCAAGATCGATCTAGGGGGCTAGTGTAGATGTACCTCTAGAGCCTTACACACAGAGGGAGGGGTGATACCCCCCTTACATTCCCACACACACAGGAAGAGGTAACTAACAAATACACTTTACTCCACACACACGGGGAAGGGTCACACACACACACACACACACACACACACACACACACACACACACCTATCTTCCCACACACCTGGAGGAGTGACACACACACGGCTATCCACACATGGAAGGGTGACACACACCTCTACGTCCCGCCCCCCACACACAGAGGGAGAGGTGACATACACACACTCATCCCTCATCTGGGAGATAGGGTGGGGTGTGACTGAGTCAAAAGGCAGCTCACTGTTCTGGCTACAGTTCAGGCAGGAAGGGGTTAAACCCTAAGGAGGCAATGTGCACCAGAGCCCAGAGAAACTGACTCCAGGGGCTTCAGTGAACATGGCCAGAGATGGCTCAGCAGGGGAGGGTGCCTAGGTGACAGAGCTGCCCCATGTTCTCTGGGAGCAGGACCCTAGGTGGGGACAACAGGTGAAGAGGGTGCTAAATGGTTTAGGGGTTGAACAGGCTGGAAATTGCTTCCCCTCCCACCACTCCTGAGCTTAGAGGAGGCGTGAGAGAATCCTCCATTCCTAGTGCCGTGCAGGGCTATGGCACAAACACGGTTCAGCTCTTCCTGGCCAGCATCCTGGGCCAGAGGGTCTTGAGCTTTCCAAAATGCAGGACAATGTAGCACTTTAAAGACTAACAAGATGGTTTATTAGATGATGAGCTTTCGTGGGCCAGACCCACTTCCTCAGATCAAAAAAGAACTTTCCAGGGGCACTGCCCAGCCAGAGGCAGGATTTCTTTTTAACAGGGGCTCAGTCAACTTGATGTGAATTTGAACACTTGTATGATTGACTGCTGTTGATCTCACTTGAATATGAGTAATTTTACCTGGTGTCCCGCATTCAGCATAGGGAGATATGTCCACTCTATTCATCATGGTGACATTGCATCACAAAATAGATTGTGCACTCCTACTTTTCCACTGGGGTTTATCCATCAGAGTGATTTAAACTTAACATGGGCTAGTGCAGAGAAACCAAGTCAAGCCACTGGCCGCTACACTATAGCTGCAATGAGAAATTCTGTGAGGCCAGTGGCTTCCATTCATTGTCACATAACAGTCTCATCATTGTATCAAGTGTCAGTCAGATATCAAGGAGGGTAAACAATTGTCAGACAGATTTTCACAGAGCCAGCTGACTGGGCCCTGGCTGCTTTGTACACTATGCCAATGCCCTGTCATTTCAAGTGGGGGAATTTATACAGTGTAATTATAGCTCCAGGCTACACACGCTTCTGTTATAAACCTGGCCATTGCCCTGCAATTAGTCAGAGCCTTAAATATTAAGACTGGATGGTTTTCTAAAAGATCTGCTCTAGGAATAGTTGGGGTGGGGGGTGTCCAATGGCATGAGTGATACAGGAGATCTGACTGGATGGTTACAATGGTCCCTTCTGACCTGGGAATCTATGAATGTAACATTAATCATAAAAAGCAAGTCGCCCTCAAAGCCTGGCTAAGGAGAGTGGAGCATTCCAAAGCTTGTTACATACCAATCACTGGAGATTAGGTAATGATGGCGATTCTTCTTTAAGTGCTATTTGTTTAGATACCGTAGGCCGAATCCTGAGCTTACATGATACAACAGGACCTCAGAGCTTAGCTTCTTGATAGCATTTGAATTGCGGTAACAGTGGGATCAGAGGGGAGTCTCTCCCACTGTGAGCTTTGATAGGGGCCCAGCAAGAATGGCTTTAGACACACACAGGTGAGAGGCAGTGTGGATGCTACCCCATGCAGCAGCACAGAGCTGGAGGAGGAAAGTGATGGTGAGATAATACTGCATCTTCCTGTAGGTGATGAGGCTGTGAAGACACATCATGGCCAGGGAGTTTAGCCATATGGAGGCTAAAATGTGAGCACTACCTCTAGCTGCCAACTGGGTCAGCTGCAGCCGGGAATAAAAGGGTTCACATAAACAGTGAGACCTTATCTCTGAATGCTGGCATCCAAACCCAGCCAAGGCACCCTCACCCCTGATACTGAACACAGCTCCCAAGAACCAGTGCCTAATGAAAGGTGAAACAAAATACAGGACTATGTAGCACTTTAAAGACTAACAAGATGGTTTATTAGGTGATGAGCATTCGTGGGCCAGACCCACTTCCTCAGATCAAAAAGTGGGTCTGGCCCACGAAAGCTCATCACCTAATAAACAATCTTGTTAGTCTTTAAAGTGCTACATTGTCCTGCATTTTGTTTCAGCTACACCAGACTAACATGGCTACATTTCTATCACTAATGAAAGGTGAGCTACTCACCTCTGGGGGGTCACCTGTTGGGAGGAAATTAAAGGTGCCATGGGAAACCAAACCATCAGGTTTGGAATTGGGCATACATCAGGGTTGTATGAGAATATACTTTGCTCTTATATACAGGGCTGTCCTTACCCATTTGCACAGGAATACACAGCTGTATAGGGCACTCAAAATTTGGGGCACCACGGGGTCTTAATGTCCACCCACCCACCTCTTCTTATCCCTGTTCTCTGGCTCTGATTCCTCTGGAGACAATCTAGTTAACTTAAAAGTATGAAAGCCTGCCAGACCTATTAGTGGAACATCAAACCTGTGAAAGAGCCATTCAGGTGGTAATGAAACCATTTAACAGGTGTTTGCAAACCCCAGGTATCTACTGTCAGTTTCTGAATTTACTGTGTTAGCCAACAGGACCTTCGTTTAAAATTTGCTCTATGAATATTTCATTCGTGTGTTGCTGAAGATTATACAAAATCACAGCTTTAAAACATTGTCATCCTCTCCCCCTCTCTGGCTGCCATCAGGCATAGGGGCACCAGTTTAATAGTGCTGTGTAGGGCTCCATGAGACCTAAGGACAGGCCTGCACGTTTTACCCGAGAACTCCAAACCACTTGCTATGGGGTATCCCTATATCCCACATTTTACACTTAATGACTCCAGTTCTTTTGCCAAGCTTGACTCAGGACCTTTGTTGGGGACTAAATTGGCTGACTGTCATCTTTGCACGCACCCCGGTTCTTCAGGGCTGTTCTAAACTATTCCATTTTCTAACAGTTCTCTAGGGGACTTTTACAGCAGCTGGGAATTGCTGATGCATAGTACGTTTTGGCCAGGTCCCTTCCTGCCCCTGGCTCTTCCCTGGCTTTCTGCCAGACAGGGATTCACCTCTCACCCTCTGGAAATCCCCAGCTGCCAGTTGCAGGCAGCTTTTCAGCCCCTCTGGAGCTGGAGGACCAGGATTAAAGCCCATGGAATGTGAGGCAGATGTGACACACCGCACAATGAATCAGTGGCACAGTCAGACAATTTCTTGACCGCTAGGCTAATCCCTCACTGTGTCTGAGACCACACAAGAGAAGAACCTAAAAGTTTGCACATGTGGATAAATACCCAAACATGGCAGATTTTCTAGTCTTGGTGAATATATCATAAGAAGTGGCCATTACTTCTGCTTCCTCCTGACACAGAAATTTTGTAAGCCTCTTTTGTGACATAGTGGCATTTCCATTTTTGTCTTGGATGGGAATTAAACTAGAAAACAGAGCAACCATGGAAGTAGCCAAGTGGGACTAGGGAAGAACTAGCCAAACCTTTTCAAATCTCAGAAAAGGTTCCCCTCATGCTTAGTGCAAAGGTTCAGGATAAATTTTTTCCCAGCTGAATCAGTTTGTGCCAATTCTATTATCTGATGAGAAAGTGACTGATGAGCTCTGGTAGCCTAGGGCTGAGGAAAGAGCCATGTCATTCACAGTCCTAGTTTTTCTGCCTGCCAATACTTTTTTTGGTCTCTCATTTGGGTATCATTTCAGGAGGAAGCTTAAAATAATGGAAGATTTAGATTCATTGTTTTAACAATAGATAACATCTTCCCCGGCTTTAGGTTTAAAATTCTGCATTAGTGAGCAGTATAATAGATGTGAGAGATGCTGGAAGTGACCATGTGTGCACAAATGCATGTATAAAAGAGTAGGAAGAGTGATGATAAAAAAGGCATCAAATACTTTTAACAACATTTAATTAATTGTTTTCCCAATTTTCTTAAATTCTAATGCCTTCATTTCCACTTGGGGAAGTTCCCTGTCGTTTTACCACACTTCAGCCACTGTTTAATGGAACAAAACTGCAAAATTTCTGTAGCAAAAATTGTACATGACCTCTCTCTCTCTCTCCTAAAGTGTGTGTGTACACTTGTGAAAAAGATGGGAAGTGAAAAGCAGTGTGCTAATTTGATTTTCTACTTGAGATACTTGATCTCATTGTAAATGTCAGGAAAACAGCAACAATTCTTATGTGAAATGTGAATTGATTGGTCACATGCTTGCTAGTAACTTAGCCTTGGTATCCTCATGATCTTTGCTTTTGACTGAAGGTTTGGTATTTTGAAATTGTTTGCCAGGATGATTTTTCAATAGCAAATTTGTTTGGTTCTAGTGGGATTCCACTGTCTACAGTAGTGTCTGAAGAAGAGAAGTATCACGCAACATTCTTCAAGAAACATGGTGACAAGTGCCAGCACTGGACTACCGGGCACCATAGTTGAGTTGCTCATGGCCACTGTATAGGAAATACAGAGCTTGCAAGATGGCATCAAAAACAGGATGAATTCAACCATCTCTTTGACAACGCCACACAGGAAGTGATTTTGGCCTAATATTTCCAGGGTCTGATATTATCCACCAGCTACAAACCAGAATAGACCACTGGATTGTGCAGTTTCATTAAACTTCCCTTTTTCCTTCATTTATGGGTCTAAATAACCAATCAGGTGCTTATTGGAGCACTATCTCCATTTGTATTGCTTTGTTTCCTACAGATCTCAACAAATAAATATATAGTGATCTTGAGCAAATCATAGCTTGTCTGTACTAGTACAGGCAGTCCCCGGGTTACGTACAAGATAGGGACTGTAGGTTTGTTCTTAAGTTGAATCTGTATGTAAGTCGGAACTGGAGTCCAGATTCAGCCGCTGCTGAAACTGACTGCCAGTTCTGACTTACATACAGATGTCAGCAAGTCACCAGGTCCTGATGAAATGCATCCCAGGATACTCAAGGAGCTGATAGAGGAGGTATCTGAGCCTTTAGCTATGATCTTTGAAAAATCATGGCAGACAGGGGAGATTCCAGAAGACTGGAAAAGGGCAAATATTGTGCCCATCTATAAAAAGGGGAATAAGAACAACCCAGGAAATTATAGACCGGTCAGTTTAACGTCTGTCCCAGGGAAGATAATGGAGCAGGTAATTAAGGAAATCGTATGCAAACACTTGGAAAGTAATAAAGTGATAGGGAATAGCCAGCATGGGTTTGTGAAGAACAAGTCATGCCAAACTAATCTGATAGCTTTCTTTGATAAGATAACGAGCCTTGTGGATAAGGGAGAAGCGGTGGATGTCATATACCTAGACTTTAGTAAGGCATTTGATACGGTCTCGCATGATATTCTTATTGATAAACTAGGCAAATATAACTTAGATAGGGCCACGATAAGGTGGGTGCATAATTGGCTGGATAACCATAGTCAGAGAGTTGTTGTTAACGGTTCTAAATCCTGCTGGAAAGGGATAACAAGTGGAGTTCCTCAAGGGTCTGTTTTGGGACCCGTACTATTCAATATCTTCATCAATGATGTAGATATTGGGATAGAGAGTACTCTTATTAAGTTTGCAGATGATACCAAACTGGGTGGGGTTGCGACTTCTTTGGAGGATAGGGACATAATTCAAAATGACCTTAGCAAGTTAGAGAAATGGCCAGAGGTAAACAGGATGAGGTTTAATAAAGAGAAATGCAAAGTGCTCCACTTAGGAAGGAACAATCAGTTCCATACATACAAGATGGGAAGCGACTGTCTAGGAAGGAGCATGGCGGAAAGGGATCTAGGGGTCATAGTGGACCACAAGTTGAATATGAGTCAACAGTGTGATGCTGTTGCAAAAAAAGCAAATATGATTCTAGGTTGTATCAACAGGTGTGTTGTAAGCAAAACTCGTGAAGTCATTCTGCCGCTCTATTCTGCACTAGTTAGGCCTCAGCTGGAGTACTGTGTCCAGTTCTGGGCGCCACATTTCAAGAAAGATGTGGAGAAATTGGAAAGGGTACAGAGAAGAGCGACAAGAATGATTAAAGGTCTAGAGAACATGACCTATGAAGCCAGGCTTCATGAACTGGGCTTGTTTAGTTTGGAAAAAAGAAGATTAAGGGGGGACATGATAGCGGTTTTCAAATATCTAAAAGGGTGTCACAAAGAGGAAGGCGAAAATTTGTTCCTCTTGGTTACTGAGGACAGGACAAGGAGTAATGGGCTTAAAGTGCAGCAGGGGAGGTTTAGATTGGACATTAGGAAAAAATTCCTAACTGTCAGGGTGGTCAAATATTGGAATAAATTGCCAAGGGAGGTGGTGGAATCTCCCTCTCTGGAGATATTTAAGAACAGGTTAGATAGACATCTGTCAGGGATGGTGTAGACGGAGCTTGATCCTGCCTTGAGGGCGGGGGGCTGGACTCGATGACCTCTCGAGGTCCCTTCCAGTCCTATTATTCTATGATTCTATGATTCTATGATTCAACTTAAGAACCCCAAGTCAGCTGCTGCTGAAACTGATCAGCAGCTGATTCCAAGAAGCCCGGGGCAGAGCAACTGTGCCTCAGGCTTCCTGTAGTCAGCGCTGGTCAGTTTCAGCAACGGCTGACTTGGGGACGTCTGGGGCAGAGCAGCTGGGGTGCTGCTGGGTTGCTCCAGTAGCACCGCTCCTCGGCGCTACTGGACCAACCCAGCAGCACCCCAGCTGCTCTGCCCCAGGAGTCCTGATTCAGCCACTGCTGAAACTGACCAGCAGCGGCTGAATCAGGACGCCTGGGGCAGAGCAGTTGGGGTGCTGCCGGGTTGGTCCAGTAGTGCCCAGAGCGGCGCTGCGGGACCAACCGGCAGCACCCCAGCTGCTCTGCCCCAGGGTCCACAACAAAAGCCTGGTCTTCTGGGGGGAGCACACTAGCTGCGCCCCCCCTAGCAGACCAGGGACACAGGGAGCAAAGCGGCAGCGGGGGGTGCCTCGCCTCTGAGGCTTTGCTCTGGCCGGACCGCTTTGCTCCCGGTGCCCCTGGTTTGCTGGAGACGGTCCCCAGCAGACCAGGGACACCGCGAGCAAACCCGCAGCAGCGGGGGGTTCCCGCGCTTCTGAGGCTTTGCTCTGGCAAAGCCTCTGAAGCGCGGGAACCCGCCGCTGCTGCGGGTTTGCTCCTGATGCCCCTGGTCTGCTGGAGACGATCCCCAGCAGACCAGGGGCACCTGGAGCAGCTTTTCTCGCCCCGGAGCTCCAGGTGGCTGAACGCTGCCTGTGAGCTCCGGGGCGAGAAAGCCCCGTTCGTAAGTGCGGATCCGACATAAGTCGGATCCGCGTAAGTCGCGGACTGCCTGTACAGACTTTGCATATCACACATCCCCCTGCACACTTGCTACCTATGGCGCACACAAGTGTGCACACTTGCTACCTATGGCGCACGCAAGTGTGCACACTACCAGGGAATACACACACTGACAAAGACCGGCCAGCTTGTTCTCCACTACTGTGTTGAGCTGCCTGCCTGAAGTCCAAGGCTGTTCTTGGTTCAGCACAGCCTCCAATTGTTTTGTCTCCCCCATTTGGGCAGACCTGAGTTCTCCAACAACCCCCTGTGTTAGACAGACACAGAAGCAGCTTACCAACCTTCTCAAGCTTATATCAGTGTTGCAGGCCCCTAGGAAGTAATTAGAGTTCTCCACCTTTGCATCTGCAAGCATGAGGGAGTAGCAGAGTCTTAGTTCCTCCCTTGCACTGTGCAAGCATGAAGCCTCCCACAGGACAGAATCATTCCAAGCAGGCAAAGGAATAAACTAAAAACATGGACAGGTGCAAATTGACATTCTAGGCCAAGAGTGGGGAACCTTTTTTGGGTCAGGAGCTGCTGACCCACAGAAAAATCAGTTGGGGACCACACACAAGTGAGAAGCGGAAAAAAAACCCCTCTCAGTGGCTCTGGAATGAGAAAGAGAAAGACACTCCCCACATTCCCCTTACACACCAGAGCCTGGGGCCCGCAGCCTAGTAGATTTTGTGTGCTCCAGCCCCACAAGGAGGCAGCTTGGGGGCTGGAGCACCAGAGCAGGCTCCCCAATGTTGGGAGGGCCCTGAGCCTTGGGGGCCAGATCCAGGCAAGCTGAGGGCCACATCCGGCCCCTGGGCCTGAGGTTTCCCATCTCTGTCCTAGGCCATAGATATTTATGCACTTGCCCTAGGGAGATGTGTTGAGCACTGTGGGATAGGTGAATAATCCAGAGGCCTTGCAACTGGCATAGAGTGCGTGTGTGGATGCAAGGCCTGGTGTGTACCCAATGCTAAATGGCTAGCATGGATAGGATTGCCAGGTGTCCGGTTTTGAACCCGACAGTCCAGTATTTGAGCTTTCTGTTTGGGAAACAAATTGAGAAAATATAAGTGAGAAAATAGAAATGTCCGGTATTTTCTACATAAGATGTCATGTAGATCGTGATGTCATGTCAAGTGTATTCGGTATTTTTGTTGAAACCATCTGGCAACTCTAAGCGTGGATTCGCTGAACCATTCTATCTTGCAATGGTGCAGTCCTGCTGATTCAACTGGCTTGGCAATGCTCTCCGATAGAAACACATCCAGAGAGAGAGAGAGGGCAACCAGGCCTCAGCTCAATCGTCTGCCAGATTATTTTGTTCTCCTTGCCACGGACTTTGAGGGAATGCAGATGATTCCAGCTCCTCCAGCTACAGTTACTGTCCCTGAAAAGCTAAGGAATGCTCAGCTCCAGGCTGCCAAACATCTCAGTCACTGCCAGATGGGGACTTAGGGATTAAGAAGCTCAGCTGTAGTAAAGACTCCAGTCATCAACTGCATCAGAGCCAAGAAAGCCTCACAGCCTGGGAGAGAGGTTGGCTCAGGCTCACCAGGGCTGCTGAGCAAGAAAAAGTCAACACAGTGACACAGCTCTGACTTCACTCTCTCTCATGGCACATCTCTCACCTGTAAGAGAGGAGAGGAGAGAAGGAAAAGGACAAAGCGCATCTTGTAACATTATTTCCCAGAGAGGTCGGCAGCGGTTTTAGTAAAGTGCCCTTCAACCTGGTAGAACTGTCCTTGTGGAATGACTTAAATGACAACAACGTGCAAGTGGACAGAAGTGGCCTTAGTCTGCAATAGCAGGTGGCACAGCAGATCCAGACTCAGGTGCACTGGTACAGATGAGAGGTGAATTCTGAGCCCCATAGAAGTCAATAGCAAAAACTCCTAGGGCATGTCTAGACTACATGGCTCCATTGACGGAGCCATGTAGATTACCTTTGTAGACATAGGAAAATGAAGCAGCGATTTAAATAATCCCCGCTTCATTTAAATTAAAATGGCTGCTGCGCTGTGCCAATCAGCTTTTTGGCGGCACAGCGCTGTAGTCTGGACGCTCCACGGTCGACATCAAAGGCATTTGTCGACCTCCCCAGTAAACCTCATCCCACGAGGCATAACGGAGAGGTCGACAAATGCCTTTGATGTCGACCGCAGAGCGTCCAGACTACAGCGCTGTGCCGCCAAACAGCTGATCAGCACAGCGCGGCAGCCATTTTAATTTAAATGAAGCGGCGATCATTTGAATCGCTGCTTCATTTCCCTTTGCCTGCAGCCCTAATCTACATGGCTCCGTTGATGGAGCCATGTAGTCTAGACGTGCCCCTAGTGATTTCAGTGAGGCCAAGATTTCACCCAAGGAGTGTGGGGATGCTGAAGGGTAGCTGCCTCCAACCCTGCCCTGCCCCTTCCACCTGAGGCCTTGCTCTTTCTCGGAGCTGACAATTGTGCTGTCCTTCCTGCATGTACACGCACATTATTACATGCAATTGGTTAGTAACATAGTAAAAGCATCCCGATTGGTTAATAACTTAGGGTATGTCTTAGGGTAATGTAGGCATACCGCACTTGCAAATGAAGCCCGGGATTTGAATTTCCCGGGCTTCATTTGCATAAGCGGGGCTCCGCCATTTTTAAAACCCCACTCGTTCGAACCCTGTGCCGCGCGGCTACACGGGGCACGAACTAGGCATTCCATGAGGAGTAACGGTAGTTCGAACTAGGAAGCCTAGTTCGAACTACCTAGTTCGTGCCCCGTGTAGCCGCGCGGCACAGGGTTCGAACGAGTGGGGTTTTAAAAATGGCGGAGCCCCGCTTATGCAAATGAAGCCCGGGAAATTCAAATCCTGGGCTTCATTTGCAAGTGCGGTATGCCTACATTACCCCGCAAGTTCAAACTAGCGGGGTAGTGTAGACATACCCTTAGAGATGTTAATAAGAATTAAATCACTCAGGGTCTGTCTAGACTGCATCCCTGTGTCGGCAGAGGGATGCCGATTAGGCAGGTCGACATTGTAAATGAGGCAGGGATTTAAATATCCCGCACCTAATTAGCATAAAAATGGCCGCTGCCTTTTGCCGACTCAGCACTTTGTCAGCAAAAAGCGGCCGTCTAGAGGGGGATCTGTCGAGAAAGAAAGCCTTTTTTGACAGATCACTTATGCCTCCTGCAAGGAGGTTTACAGGATCTATCAAAAAAGGCTTTCTTTCTCGACAGATCCCCCTCTAGACTGCTGCTTTTTGCTGACAAAGTGCTGAGTCGGCAAAAGGCAGCTGCCATTTTAATGCAAATTAGGCGTGAGATATTTAAATCCCTGCTTCATTTGCAATGTCGACCTGCCTAATCTGCATCCCTCTGCTGACAGAAGGATGCAGTCTAGACATACCCTCAGGCTACGTCTACACTGGCATGATTTTCCGGAAATGCTTTTAACGGAAAAGTTTTCCGTTAAAAGTATTTTTGGAAAAATCGCGTCTAGATTGGCAGGACACTTTCCGCAAAAGCACTTTTTGTAGAAAAGCGTCTGTGGCCAATCTAGACGCAGTTTTCCGCAAAAAAGCCCTGATCGCCATTTTTGCGATCGGGGCTTTTTTGCGGAAAACAGTACTATGCTGTTTACACTGGCCCTCTTGCGCAAATGATTTGTGCAAGAGGGCTCTTGCCCGAACCGGAGCAGCACAGTATATCCGCAAGAACACTGACGATCTTACATGAGATAGTCAGTGTTCTTGTGGAAATTTAAGCGGCCAGTGTAGACAGCTAGCAAGTTTTTCCACAAAATCATCTGATTTTGCAGAAAAACTTGCCAGTCTAGACACAGCCTCAGTGTTTTAATATCATGTGCTGCAAAGAGTTAGAGGAGATGCATTAAACATCCAGTTGCAGCTCCCGAGCCACAGTCTGAGTATCAATGTGCTAGAGTGTGAAGACTGAGTTGCATTGTCAGGGATGGGTGATTGTGAAGCTGGATTGTAATAGCAGTGACTGCACAAGTCAGACGGGATGGAGCTTGTCAGAACTCTGTGGGGGAACCCTGAAAAAACATCTGCTCACAAGACGCCACACTCTAGCCAGTAAATTGCAGTCCTTTCCACCCATAAGCTTAAATACACTAAAAAATAAAGCAAACCTGTTAGGTGCTACCAGAATCTTCCTTACCCACATGTGCACCAGGCAGCTGCTGGTTTCCACCATTTTTTTATTCATACGGTGGTCTGTACAGGCTTCTGGATCTCTATTGTTTGGCTTAATGTTTCTCTAGGTTGTCCTTTTTTCTTCTTTCCTCGTGACATCCATACTATCGCTTGCCATGGAAGCTATGCTGGTGGCCTCTTTAAAGCATGATTTAAATATATCCATCATCATTTTCTTACCACATTTAATACTTTGGATTAGTTTGTTCTACTTAACATTTCTGATGTTGCAAGAAACTTTTTCCATTGGACTCTGAAAATCTTCCGTAGACATTTAATTTGAAATCGATTGATCTTATCAATTACTGTTGTAGATTTCTATGACTGTGCTCTATAAACGAGGGCGAACATCATGCCAGTGTCAAACATTCACATTATTGTATCTGTTTCAGTCATAACACTTCTACAAATCTTTTCAAGTTCAGGAAAATTGTTTGATGCTTTTGATATTTGTTGCTTAATATCCAGCATGGAGTCATCCCATGGCATATCTCACTCCCAAGGTAGAACCAAGCAAGACAATCATAGAATCATAGACTACTAAAACTGGACGAGACCTCGAGAAATCATCGAGTTCAGTCCCCTGCCCTCAAGGCAAGACCAAGCACCGTCTAGATCATCCCTGATAGATGTCTATTTAACCTGCTCTTAAATATCTCCAGAGATGGAGATTCCACAACCTCCCTAGTCAATTTATTCCAGTGCTTAACCATCCTGACAGTTAGGAAGTTTTTCCTAATGTCTAACCTAAACCTCCTTTCCTGCATTTTAAGCCCATTGCTTCTTATCCTATGAAAGAAGCAATGTCATCAGTTAAAACAAGTCAACCAATTGTGCTTTATAATTTGTCCAAATTCCTCAGTTGCCTTCTGCAGTTACTTTCTTCATGACATAGTCTATGGCCAGTTCAAAGAATAGTTGGGAGATGATACACATTTGCCTTACTCTAGTCATCACTGCACATCATTGGTAGATGATGTCATAATTTCTGATTGCACATTTGGTATGGATCATATAGATCCTTGATTATTCAAGTTATTTTTGGAGGTACTCCATAATGTGCCATAATTATCCAAGATTGTCTCCCTGTGTTCACTGCTAAAAACCGTATGGAAATCTATAAAACGTATCAAAAGAGGTGCTTGCCAGAATACCAATTTAATAAAAATAACATAAATCAAATAACAACCATCTGCCCTACTTCTGCATTTATTGATCACAAATGCCTGATTGTGCGTACCCTCACAGATAGATAGAGAATGTGCCCACAAGATTTCAATGACCCTTTTTCCATACCCAGGAAGTTTTCTGTGTGAAAATGGAAAGAGGATAGAGACTTTGGTTTCCTTTAACATCTTTTATACTTGAGAGATCACAAAGAACTTTTGAGTTATTTACTGGCAGAGCAGCCATAATACACTTTGCTGTAGCTTGCAGAACCTGGTCTGCTAACACAGGGAACACTGGCCAGGACAGCAAAGTTATCTCATCTCCATTTGTGATCTAGGATCATAAATGTACATGCGGACAGAACCTCAGGTGGATGGTCTCACCCACATCTAATAAAGCAGTGGTCCCCTGCAGCGGCAGGATTGGGTATAAATCCGAGCCCTGAACTAGAATCCAGAACCATCTTTCTTGGGAGCAAGGAGAACACCAGAAGATAATAGAAACGGGGAAGTTTTCTATTCACACTCAGGTAAATGCAGGAGTCGTCAATGGAACTACGTGGCATTTACACTGATATGAGTGGAGAATTGGTCCTATATTTTAAAAGGGTGTTTTTATAATGGATCTCAAATCAGGGGGGATTCCATGATGGCATGTATTTGTGCCAGAGAGCACCTTAACAGAGAGAGCCTTTTAACAAGGGGCCAGAGCTTATTCCCTTGTGGAGCACACTCTTGCAAAATAAGGAAAAGATGGGGTTCATTCAAATGGCTAAACGTTAATTCAAATGGCTTCTCCTTCCTCTTGAGATTTTCTGAACCCTAATCAGTGTTTTGGCTGTTTAAAAACCATAAATCCAAAGCTGCAGTGAATGAGATATTGGAATGAAACAAGGCAGGAGAGATGAGAAAGAAAGAAAGAAAGAAAGAAAGAAAGAAAGAAAGAAAGAAAGAAAGAAAGAAAGAAAGAAAGAAAGAAAGAAAGAAAGAAAGAAAGAAAGAAAGAGGTACAAGAGAAAAAGAAGGAGAAAGAGAAAGAAGGAAAACATGCAAAGGAAACCCCTACAATGACAGCGTCTCTGTAACCACAGCCAGACAGCACAGTTTACTTCCCCCCAACTCCCCCTCCCCAGCCTGGACTAACTGTAACAACATCTGTTACACTTGAGCTCTGCTCAGTTAGTGGCATGTTTGTTTAATTGTGGGCCTGGTTTGTTATTTTGCTTCCCATTAGGAAGCTGAAGAAAGAAAAGAAGAGGAGGGTGTTTTCATTCGGGGGATTTTTTCACCAGGACAATGAGCTTTTTTTCCATGGCACTGAATGGCCAGAACTAGCTGTACTGCTTCTCTCGACAAGACAGACGCTTCCAAAGTCCATTGTTCAACCTGAAGCATTAAGGGCTCACACTTGTAATTTTGGCGCTGATCCCCTTCTCCCATTGTATGATCAAAATGGGCTGAAAAAGGAGAGTCTGTCCTCTTTATCTGGCAGCAAGAAAAGGAGGCAGTGGCACTGCAGTAGCAGCGCCTCCTCTGCCCACCAAGGCTTTCTTGCTCCTGCTGCAGTCTGGGGAGATCAGTTTTGAAAAAACTTTTGAAAACGCACCAGTGAAAGTTCCCCAAACTTTCTCCCTTTGTTGTAGCTGTTTGGCCTCCTTCCAGCTTTCCTGAATTCATCATTGGATATTTTGGAAAAATGTGACTTCTTCCTGCCCGCCCCTTCAGAGTTTTTTTTAACCTCTAAGGAGAGTTTTTCTAGTGCAACAGCCCTGGAGACTCCAGCTCTCTGGATATATACACAGAAGGGGAACAGGATGGGCAACACAAGCTCCCCCCATCCACAATTCTCCTGCTGAAATGCCTCATCACTGAGCTAAAGGGAATTTTCTCTGAGGCCAGTTCAGTCCTTGGCTTCTCTGATGAGAATACCATCAAAAGGATGATTTATAATAGCAGCTTCTGTGATGTGGGCACTTGCCTCTTAGGAACCACTGGACTAAAGTCATGAGCTTGTTTTGCCCAGGCCAGCATGCAGCCTTTGGTTGGGGGTCCTATTTGAGGAATACTGGCAAGTTCAAGCTTCCTATTTTTCTTGCTTTCCTTATGGTCAGAGTGGCTGCTTCAATTGCTGACTCAGCAGGACACACAGCACTAACGCTGTACTGGGCTTAAGGGCTGATGTGTGTGATGCTGAAATAACAAGAGCAGGTCACGCTAGTATTATGGAAAAGGCAGCAGCTTGGGAGCAGGGATAGTCAGTTTACATAAAGCCAGAATCACCTTTTGCTACTTCCAAAAACTCGTTTGAAACTCGAGCTGGGCCTAAACGAAATCATTAGGGAAGTACGGATCCATCCAGACCAGATCCATCTCTGCTCCAGAGGGAAACAGGACTCATGAAAATTCCAAACTTTTTGAAAAACAACATTTAGGGAAGAGTTAAAAATAAATAGAACATCTGGAGCTTAAACATAAACTTAAAATAGCAACTAGGAAAGGCAAACAAACAACAGCTCTTTGACCCTGTGGTTGTTTATATACCTAACGTTAGTGATATGTGAAGCCCCTGAGCTCAGATGGACGCCTCTTTTGCCTGTAGTTACACATGGCCATAATTGTGTAAAGGATTGCAAATGGCTGGAGAAGGAGCTGTCTCTCCGTAGATGCTTGCACAGCACCTAGCAAAAGGGGGATCCAACCCTGACTGGAGCCTCAGGGTGCTACTTTAATAAAACAAAATGACATTAGCCAGGTCCCAGATACTATGTAAAGTTATGTCTTCACTGCCAAAAAAGTTAAGGTTTTTACAGTGAGATAACAGAGGCTTTGTCTACCATTGGCTGTCGACCGAAGTTACGCAATTTCAGCTATGTGACTAATGTGGCTGAAGTCGACCTATTTAGGTTCGCTTAACATAGTATTTTCCCAGCGGTAATTCAACAGCTGACACTCTCCCATTGACTTATTGAAGACATACCCTTACATTGTGTCTTCACTAAGGAAAAACTATTTTGTTAGCTTGTGTTAAGGAAACCCATATTAATTAATTTGTGTTAAAGTTCTAGAGAAGACAAGGCAATTATAGTTTTAACTTGGGTAAACCCTAGTGGAGGAGCATGGACTTTACTGTGACTAGCTAATGCGTTAAAATTACAATGACTTTGTCTCCATTAGGATTTTAATATGAGTTAGTTAACATGGGGTAGTCATACATCACTCTGTTGTGGCTGAACCAGTTTTGCTACTGTTGATAAAATCAAGTCATGTTTGATTAGCCAGGCTGCAGCCCCCAATAAAGACCTAGGGTGAAATTCAGAGGAAGCCCATACAGCTTTCTGCATTTACTTCAACAGTAAATTGAGTCCCTAGGCTAGAAGATATTTTGTAACCAGTTCAAACCTGTTCACATTGAGTGGCTAGATGCTGTAAGTGGCTTTTGCACAAGAGTTTTAATAGGGCTTGGGCAAAGGTTGCTTTTTTAAAAAAAACTTGATGAAACACAAAAGAGAGTTTGTAGGGGCTGTCTACAGTACAACTATAACTCCGGTCTTCTAAAGAAGTGGGCTGTGCCCACGAAAGCTCATGATACCATCTACAGGTTTTGTTAGTCTATAAAGTGCTACCAGACCATTTGTTGTTTTTTAAGTTTATCCGGGGGCTCAGTTAGCACATGGTTGTCCCCTGTCCTAGTTATAAGCTGTAGAGGATTGTACCCAAGAGCTAGACTACGCTAGACTTTCAAGCTCACTTTCAAAAGCGGCACTTTCGAAAGTGAAAGTAATTAAGATGCGGTTTTGTCAGCGAACCCTCCCATTTGTCAACAAGCCGTTTTTCCTTAAAAAATGAGGTTTACGCAGCTTGTTGACAAACGGGAGGGTTTGTGGACAAAACCATGTCTTAATTACTTTCACTTTTGAAAGTGCCGCTTTCGAAAGTGAGCTCGAAAGAAGATATGCAAATTCCCATGGAATTTGCATATCCTTTTTCGAAAATCTAGCGTAGTCTAGATACGCCCCATCTGTGCTGTTGTACTGTGGACAACAGTTGTGCTGTTGTAGTTTGCTTGTCACCATGAATGGTTAAGATCCAGGCAATGAACAAGGATAGGGAACAACTATACTGTGATGAAGCTCTCCATCATGTTTATATTTGGAAGGTAGATAGTGCCCTGTTCTGAGTTTCCCTGAGCTGGCTGGAGAGACATTCACGCTTTGCTTGGATAATCGGGCTATCCAGGAATGACCCCTTTTGCCGTGTTAAAGGGAATAGCATGGAGCAAAGTATTTACCACTCTCTAGTTGAGGGGCGTGTAATGTTTGTTTAAGCTCAGGCCATTTTTACATTTTCTCAGTGATGTGATAATTGCATTTAAATAGCCCCTAGTCTCTCTGCTAGGTCTTTTCACAGCACTCCTCCTGCCCCCAGCAGGGCTAATTTAAAAGCGGCTCCACTCTAATGAGATATTGCACTGTGAAAAAAAAAACCCTAGCCTGGGCTCTCCAAAAACAACAAAGGGGACCAATTACAAACAAATGTGTTGACGGGTCCCAAAGCCTTCTGTGAGCGAATTAGGGCCACTAAAAGGTCAAAATGATTTAGGGAATGATGAGAAGAGAAGGAAGGGAGACAATGGGCCAGGATCAGCAACAGAATATTCGGTGTGCACAATGTTAATTATTTTTTAAAACTACTGATGGATAAACCTCCATGGCCCAGTCTACATGGGGTTTTCAAGCTGTGCTAGCCACACCTTTCTAGAGCAATACCTCTCACCCTCAGCCAGTGTTTAGTAATCTATAGGGTTTGAAAAACAGACATCCAGTCCACCTTTAAATTGATGAGTCTTCTTCGAGGAGAATACAGTCATGTCACTGAGACCCAGTGATAATGATTATTCCTCTAAGCAATGTTAAACCCTAGTTCCTTGATAGGATCCCCACCATATTTTATGTGTCCTCAAACTATGCCAAAGCTTTGGGCCTGGTTATCTTTGGTGGGAAGGATACCATAGCACTATCTCTTCCCCCATCACAATGAATAACTTCAAGGGCCACTGAGGTAGCCTGAACCAGTTCACTAAACCCAGTTTCTTGTTCATGCTAGGTAGGGTCTCACGGAAGTCTGGGCCTCTGTTCTAACAGTTCAGCAAATTGTGTTATGTTACGTTCAGACTTAGCTGCAGTGATGCAAGGAATTTCTTGAGGAAGGTGGTGGGCTTGCTTGCATCAGGGCTATATTTCATCCTCTGTGTAGAGAGGGTCTTTAAGGTTAACTCATTACTACCAGGGTTGCCAGATGGTTTCAACAAAAATACTGGACACACTTGACATTACATCACAATCTACATTACATCTTATTTAGAAAATACCGGACATTTCTATTTTCTCAATTTGTTTCCCGAACAGAAAGCTCAAATACTGGACTGTCCGGTTCCAAACTGGACACCTGGCAACCCTAATTACTAGGTTTTTTTTTAAAACTTTATGACACAAACATATTCTATGACCACACTTGCCTCATTCTTTTCTCTTCCCTCCTTCTTGATGTCCAGTATCATTGTGACCTTTATTTGGCCCTAATTTGCACACAAACAGTTCTGCGACCCTTCAACACTTTTGTTCATCTGCCCCTTTTGTTGTCTTTTGGGAGATCCGCTGCCGAGTATTTAAACATGGTTCCCAGGGAAGGTGTTAACATAGTCTGAAAATTCAGAGGAGACTCGGCCCTCAAGGTTCAGAGGGTTGGTTTAAAGAGTAACACTTTGTCATTAGTAAGAATGTTTTATTAATTGTTATTTGTGGTAGGACTTTATGTCCAATAGTTTCAAAATATTTTAAAATTTTTAATGCTTGAAGACTTGTAACTCTTCTGTGAGGGAGGCTAACATCATTCTCTCTGTAGCAATGGTGTAGGAACTGAAATATGGAAAGGGACGTGCTCCTGCTTGCACCATGAATCAGTGACCTTGCTAGGAACAGAACTTGGATGTCTTCAATCTGAATCCTGAGGCTTTCACAAAAGCCCATCTATGTTCACCCAAGAAACCTGGAATCTTACCTGAAAATGATCTTGATGGTCCAAACAGCTTGCATCGGTACCTCCACCCCTGGTATTTCAGCACTTCTACTTGCAGGCCTTGCCAGAAGCAGGAAGCCCAAAGAGTGCTATGGAAATGAATTGATAAATCATTAACCAGTCTTTTTCAAGCTTCAGAAAATGTTCAGACTTCAGGTTCCATTCAAATTTCAGATCAGTTTGGATCAGTTTTGCTTCTTAGGGTTGCCAGTTGTCCAGTATTGGACCAGACAGTCTGGTATTTGCGGCATGCATCTGGTAAAAAAACCCAGAAAATACCGGACATGAGAAATGTTCGGTATTTTCTGTTTTTCTTGGACAGATGGCTGCTTGGGACATTCTTCCCCTCTGTCATGTCTGGTGGGAGTGGGGAAATGTGTGGGAGTATGTGGCGATTTAAAGGGGCCGTGGTGACTCTTTTTTTTTTTTTTTTTGGCTCAACAATTTTTGGTTCTTTTTTTTTTTAGCTCAGCCAATTTTTTTCCCGCTGTGTTCAGTATTTTTTGTGAAACTATCTGACAATCCTAGTGCTTCTCCAATCAACTTTCTCAATCTGATTAACAAATGATCCCTAAGATCCAGGCCAAATACTCAAATTTAGTATGTACAGTACAGACTGCTCTGCCTCTCATGAGAGGGAGGAATATCAATGTTTGTGTGTCTGTGTCTGGATTGTGAAGCATTACCTGTCCAGAGATTAGCCTGGAAGTTTAGGTGGGAGCCTTAAAATTCTGAGGAAACCCATTTTGGCGAATCTGAGCCTATTTCATTTCATTCACCGCTCTCCATCACATTTTTCCAAAGTGCAGGAGGTTTAAGATCTGGACTGTTGTTGTTTTAGCCCACAAGAGAGGGGACATTTGCAAAATATGGATCCAGATCTGGTTTCAGATTCAAATGCCTTCTAAGTTTAGAGGAGCTGCTGAGATCTGAGGCAAGGATTTAGTTCAAAAGTGAACCTGAAAAGATTCCTTGGGATAACTTGTATTTCTAGCTGTCCTTTAACTGGAAAGCAGAAGAAACTACCCACAAAGACATGCCATTCAATAACATTTTTACCAATGTTTTATATATGCAGCCAGGAGCCTCCTAGAAAACTCTACTCTAAACCCATATCACAACAGCTTTACAATGTCCACTGTTGTTCCTTCTAACCAACCCCCGTTTAAAAAGTGACTGTCAAGCAGTTTTGTGCTGCTGCACAAAATCCCCTCTCTGTTAAAGTGGGAGATTAGACAGTTAACAAAGTTACCTTGTCACCCTACCCTGCTTAATCCTGGCATTTCAATGTGTAATTTTATTGAGGGTCTTGGAGCTGAAAGCTGGGTTTGTTTATTTATTCGGTTCCATGATTTTTTTAAAAATGTGATTATAGTATTTATTATTCACTTGGGACTCAAGAACAAAAGCTTTTTACCTTTCTTAACCGCAGCTCTTGGAAAGGTGGTGGGGAAACTTTTCGTTGTTGCTTAAATCCTTAAACAAGCTAAGGTTCCACCTCCCCCTCCCTCTCGCACACACCTTTCAAAGAAGAAGCAGGTTGAGTCAGACAGTCTCCACAAAGTGTCATACTGCAGTTGGTGCAAGAGAATATCCCGGCCATAAATCTGTCAATACAAAGAGAACAACACACACAAAAATGTGGCTAAAACCAAGAAATGTAGCATAATTACAGGTTCATTACTGCAAACAAAAGCATCCCCCAATCCCACCCCTTTGGCAGGAACGGGAGCAATTCAAACAGGCTCATTATGTAGTTACCTGGTCAGGGCTAGAGCCCTATGAATAGCTGCTGTGGCTCTGTTTATTATCCAGCCTGGGACTTTTGGGAATGGTCCGGCTCAAGCCGCTTAGGTGTAAGGCTGCTAAAAGCAGCAAAACTCTGAATTTCCCTGCCCTTCTTTTCCCACCTATTGTTACAGCCTTTTCTGAGGAATGAGATGGCTTTGTGTTCTCTTTAAAGTGTATTTAGGGATGGCAAAAGGTGCCTGACCATCGACTCTGGAGACTGCAGATCTGTTTATCCACTGAACAGGTTCTGCAGAGGAAGGGGCAATTCAAGCTCACCCCACCTGTGTACAATATCTCAACTCTGGCCTGGTGGGACCAGTCTGAGGAGTGAGAGGGGAGTTTTGGGCCTCTCTCCTGTGATCACCAGTTAGCACCAGCTGTTATGCATAATAGGAACATGGACTGAAATAACCATCTCCTTTGGTGCAGGTCCTCCAACAGCCATCAGCTGAAAACAGCTCCCTGCTCTAACCTGGGCTGGATTATCTTCCTTTGGTTTATTTTCATAGCTAGGCTTTCAAAGAAAATCCACATGCACACAGAAGCAGCCAGCTTTTAATTTCCCCTGACTGACACTTTCTAAATGATACAGAGCCTCCTTTTTATTGTTAGTGGGAAGGATGCAAACAGTAAGGACACCCTAAACACCCACTTCCATGGAATCCAGGGCCAAAAGTTTGCAGACAACTTTTTTGCAGGACTGGTATGTGCTTGGATTCACATGTGGAGGTGTGTGTGATATTGGATCCTTCAGCAGATCAATATCCAGCTTGGTTATTTCTTTGCCAATGGCCTCAAAAGATAGGTGAAGCAAAGGCAGTGGCTACACAAGAGCGGAGGAGGTCTTTAATCATTTCAATTTCTGATTTCGCAGGCTCCATGTCTCGGGGGGGAGGGAAGGGGTTGAGAAAGTACGAATTCCCCTTCAATACCACAAGTCTGTCCCAGACCCACAGCTTCCCTCTCTGCTGGCCAAACAATTGAGGAACTCCAAATGGCATGACTGAATACTCAAGGAACTTTACAATTACCTTCCCCTTCCCCTCAGTCTTCAGTGGTGATAAATGCTGCTAACACACACACACACTAAACTCGTCTCCATCTACAACGCAGGTGTCAGAGCACATTTCCTCTTGTAACTCTGTTCTTTTCTTGGTAGTCCTGGTTCTACTCAGACTTCTTTCCGTGCTTGTGCACAGCTGAGAACAGGCTGCTGCTTCTGACTTGTTTAGCCAAAAGAATGGAGCCACCATAGGCCAAATTCGTCCCTCGTGACTTGACAGGGATTTAGACCAAACTTAATTTGGCCCCAAGTATATAATTAGCAAAGAAGAGACAATCCCTCACTTTGCCCCAAGACCTCTCTTCTGATCCCCACTGCATCTCCTAGTTCTTGAATCATCTTTTTTTTTTGGTCCCCCAACCCACAAATCTTGCTGTTTTGGATACCCATCGATAGCTGCAAAGACCATTATACAGGATGAATAGGCAATTTACTGCCGCCACTTTGCCTTGGGGGAGGCAAGCTCCTTTATTTTTCTTGTGCATGGACAATGACTCCCCCCATCTTTCTTCATCAGGCCCCACTCTTCGGGCAAACTCCATTCTCTTCAAAGCTCATCACAATTATTGGCCAGAGGCAGTGCCTAATTTGTAAGGAAAGAGGTGCTGAGCAGTGTTTTCTGTAAGCTGGGTGCTTGTGCAGCCACTTGGAAGAGATTCAAATGCGGCTCAGCTGATTAGCAGAGTGCCCACAGCTAGGTTTTGTTTCTACTGGTGGTGCACATTTGCACGTGCCTCGGTGCACATAAAAAATATTCTACCCATGAATGCAAAAACTCTGCACGTGGATGGAAAGATTAGAGGGCACATTGGTGCTGAGGCACAAGGATTTCGGTGCCAGGGTTCAAGCACTATTTGTACTTTCATAATGGAAGCAACAAGCCCAGAAGTGCTGGGGCTATGAAATGCCAGGCTGAGCAGTGCTGGAGCTCAGCTTTGGCATGCCGGGCATAAGCACTGGCTGTAAGGGGTCACTCAGAGGTTCTCCCCAAAGAAAATGAGCACAACTTTCATCTGCAACCAGCTGTAAAAAACTAAGGGCAGAGTTTCAGTCCCCTCTGTGACCATAAAACTGGCTAAAAAGCTTTTCTTCCTCTGTTTAGCTGAGTGAGTTTTGTTCCAGAGAGAGAGAAACATAAAAAAATGTTGGGGTCTGTTTCAGGCAGGTACACTCCTAATTCATATGCTGATCAAAACTCAGTTCACAAAACTGCACTGGAAATCTCACAGGAATTACCCTCTGAGGTTTCCAGCAGCTCCCTCCAGCCACACCACGAGAACACACTTTCTCAAGGTGTTTCAGACATCTGGTCCCAGCAAAGACTCCACAATGCTGCAAAAATGAAATAAAAAAAAAGTGAACCAAACTTTTTCAAACCCCAAGAGCACTTCCTCAAAAATGGTTTGAGCATCGGGCACATGTGGAGCATGGAACTCAGTAAAGTGTCAGCCCTGATCCTACGCCTGCGCAGACTCAAGGGGGACCCACCCATGAGCAATCTTATTATAGGTCTGGGGCTGCAGGAAAACTCCTGTTGACTTTAGTAAGTAAAAGCAACAGGATCAAGCCCTCTGAGTCTAATTTAACATGCACTGTGGGACCCCTCCACCCCCCACCTGGCAAAGCATATGCAAAGCCTCAGCACACACACTAGATATAAAAAATACAGAATAAAAAAACCCCTCCAGTTTAAAAAAAAAAAAAAAAAGGAACAAAGAGCAGAGTGTGTGACTGGAGAACTAGAGAATGTCTGTGTGTTCAGAAAGTGCCTCCCTCCTCTCTACGTCCACCCCCACCCCCCACACTATGACAACTCAGAGCCTTTATAAAAGTACAGACTTCTCATTCCATTCACAATCCTTCAAAGGCTCTAAGATTCAAGGGAACTTCCTGTTTCATTTCAAAACGTCTCTTTCTTTTTCTTTTCTAGACTGTTAAAGACTATTCTAACGAGGAAATGTTTGCTGTATAGTGTACAACCTTGCCTCATACATAACCTTAAAGTCACATTTGTCAAGGTGTTTTACATTAATTACATCCCCTTCAATCCCAACTTTAATGCATAACAAACTCTTGTGAAGCTTGAAACTGGAATCTATGTTAGTTACACAAACATTTTTCCTCTGTCATGTGCATGCTGCTTATTGTAGAGTTGCTGGGTTGTACCTACTGTTTTATTATTGTAGGGTTGTTTATAAATATGGAGTTGTGCCCATCTCTTTGGAATAGGACACTTGCACACTCTGCTTTGTGATTGTAGGGCTACTTGTAACTGTTACTTTACATACACTGTTTAGTTATTGTAGAGTTTTTGGTGAAAGCTGGTTTGCACACAATGCTTGGTTACTGAAGAGTTGCTTGACAGTTCTAGGCTCCTGGAATTAATTTCGTCTAGTTATTTTAGCAACAGGTCATTGAAGTGTTGAGGAAAAGACACATTTTTTAAAAAATGCAAAAACATACATATGTGGTGTGCGGGGAGGGGAGAGTTAGGTCAAATCTGGGGCCTTGCCCACCTTGTCTGTGTCCCTGCAAAGTAGATTCCTGTTCCTGGTTTTTGTGGTTTTGATCAGGCCCCTCCCTGCTACCCAGCTCTGTCAGCTGGCATGAATTTCAGCCTTGGAGAAGCACAACTGACTTTTGATTCTTGGCGTTTTTGCAGCGCATATTAATGTTCCTGTGAAAACAGCACAGCATTAACAATGCTCAAAGGCTTGAGTTACTGTAAAAATCTGTACCAGACGCAGGGTTTAAAAGTTCAGATAAAGGAAAAGATGGAGTAATGGGGGGGGGGGGGAAACAGGAGCAAAGTACTGACTTGAGTGATAGTGTCGAGTGACTGCTTTTGACTTGATGGGTAACAGTTTCCCAAAGGTTAGGAGGGAGGAACTGGGAAGAGTGCTCAGCCAGCTGGCTGAAGAAACCCAACTTCCCTCTTGTTTGCCAACAGGTGATTAGAAACTAGAATGGATTTAATCAGTTAGAGGCCCATCTACAATTACTCAAACCTGCCATCTCAGATGTCGTGGGACAATCCCACATCTGCACACCACACAGCCTGCCAGGAAAGCTTGTGGGATGTTAATGTGAGGGGCGGGTGCGCTGTTGGGAGAAAACCAGGACCCACCCTGTAGAATTGCTCAAACCACTGACTAAACTTTGAAATTCTAAAAAGTTTGTGTTCTATCTCCATCGGTGAGTGAGTAATTTCTGAGAGGACAATTTGGTTCAATTTGTCGATTGATGAGCTTTTATCTGGTAATCACAAACCGAGTCTGAGCCTTTCACAAGATTATCCCTGCTGTGCTCCCAGGAGGGAGGGAAGTGCTAGTATCCCCTTTTTACAGATCACAAACTGAGACAAAAAGGATGAAGTGACATGCCCAAACTCACACGGTGTGAGTCGGATTCAAGAGCTAGGTTATAGTCTTTCTGCCATGTGTAGTGGAGAGGAACTCCTGGCTGGTGCATTTATGCTGCAACTGGGGCCCAGTGCGTGCACCCCTCATTGCCAGTCGGTGCAGGTACTTCTGAGGGGTGGGAATTCTCTACTGGATTAGACTTCATTAAGTATACCTGAAAGCTGTTTGCCACACGCTCATAGACTCATGCACGGATCATGTTGTCCAGTCTCAATATATCCATGACCAGAACCCAGAGTAAATACTCCTGGTATCTAGGTCTATCTCTGACACACTCAGAGAACTCAGACTAAAATTCTGGGATTTATTTTTCTCTTATTTTTGCAAAGAAAATGTTGTTAGTGACAATTTCTATTTTTCAGGCTCTGGCAAAGAGCTGAGGAACATGAAATCAATGAGGCCAAAGATGTGGGATGACCATGATTCTGTTTTGTGAGAGGAGACCATCATACAATGAAATTAAAGAGAGAGAGAGACAGAAACAGAAAAAGAAAGAGTCAATGTATCTGTCAAGATAAATAATTAATTCCAAATATAAATTATTGATCCTGCTTTGATATGGACCCTAAGTCATTTACAAGATCAGTCTGTAACTATACGTCTGTAGCACCAACATTACTATAGAGAAAAGGATGTATTGTATAGCAACCGCTAGAAGAGCAAATTGTCATGTGGGGACTCTAGAAGATGTTGCAATGGCTCACTCAGTTCTATACAATGGGAAAGGAAGGACAGCAAAGCATTTAAAAACAAACAAATGGTCCAATTCGACATGGCACTAAGCGACTCTAGTGAGGCGCTGAACACCATCAGCTTCTGTTCCAACTCAGCATCTCCAAAGTGACAGCAGAATCACGCCCAAGCAATCAATCTGGAGGCAAGGTCTACCCAAGAAGTACAGTGGTGGTGGGTGTCAGTCCATTTCCTGGTGGACAGGTCTTCATGGCATGCCGCACTGCAATGGACACTGACTGATACTCTCAGGCTTGGTTCGGATCTCACAGTGGTTACACATCTGTGTCATTTCACTGATTGCTACAGCATTACTCCCATGGTGGGAAATCAGAATCAGACCCTTCTTTGGCAATCTCAACATGCTGCTGCTGACACCATTGCTGCCATGTCAGATCCCAGCTAGGAGGCAGTCCACTAGGATGTTTTCTCAGGAGCCATGTCAATGATTTCAGGCTTGAAAGAGAAGAACAATTGCTTGCCATAGAAGCAGCTTCCAAGGAAGGGCTATGGCCATGTGTGGGACAATACACATTGACAGATAGTGTCTGGCCAGTGTGATGCCTTGACCCAGGAAAGCAGACAGGTGGACAGATAGGCAATGTCATGGGGCTTTGTGAGGTAGCCTCCCCTGCCTAGAGGACCAATTCAGATTGTTATTGTAAATCTGTCCTCTTGCTGGGGTTTGTAAGCCTCAACTGAACTGAGCCTAAATCAGGGGTGACGCCTAAGTCTTAACTTAGGTTTCCTGGCACAATTTGTAACTCAACCAACAAACAGTGGAAGGAATGTTGCATCTGGATGGCAGGCAAGTTGGCATTTGTCTACATGGAGAAATTATTCAGAGATTTATTTCAGCTATAACTCTCACAATGTGGGCTCACTTATTCCAGACTAAGAGTGTCCACACAGGAAGCCATTTCAGTCAATTTCCCTCTATGGACAAGTCCTTAGAGTAGAGCTAGAGAATTTGATCATTAATCCTAGTGAAGATAAGGCCAAAAGGGGCAAGGCTGAGCCAGTTAGACTGTGCTTGTCGCCCTAGGATTGATAGCTCACCCTACCATTATGTTGCCCATGCTACATCATGTCTCTTCCGTGTATAAAGATTTTCAGTCTTCATGGCTTTCACCAGCATGGAATTATAACTTAAAATGATAAAAAAAAAAAAAAAAAAAAAAACCTGAACCAACACCACTTTCATTTACAATAAGGAGCTCCACAGCCTTTAGTGGAGTCATTCCCGATTTACGACTGTGAGATCAAAATGAGGCCTTCTCTGCTGTTGGGAATCAAGCTTTACTTTATATTCCCCATGTAGCACAACGAATCGAGAGAGAGCACCGAGGTAGACACCCACTGGGTAGGCCACAGAGAGGACAAGGAGGAGATCAGAACATGGAGAAGGAATGAAACACCAGTCACACAACTCATGGCTTGATTTGTTTTCACATATTTTCAAATGAGCCAGGGGGCCAATATGATGGCTTCACTTCTGAAAATATGATAATCTCTTCTAGCCCCCTCCTTGCAGTGTTTTGACAGTCAGCTTTGATGGGCTGCGTGTGTTAACAAAGTCACTAAGACTTCTCCCCATTGCCTGCGTGGGGCATGCGCTGTCTGTCTGACACTGACTACAGACTCTATTAGCTTAGTAATTAAAAACAGCTGTAATCTGATCAGGTGGCGATCACGGTTACAAAATGAAGGAAGCCATTAGCAGGAAATGTTGTGGTTCAGGCAGACATCAAATCAGTTTAAAGAGATTGGATTTCATTGTTTTTATACAGTTACTCCATTACTATAATGCACTAGCTCCATTTAACTGACTCTCTCCGTGAAGCACTCATAAGGCAGTAGTGACATCTATGTGAAATGAACGGCATAAACTGAAAACTCCAAGGAGATAGCAGTGAAATTTACACCCCCACTCTGTAGAGAGTATTAATGCACATAGAGCTGGTTGAAATAATTTCTACTAAACTTTTTCCCCATTAAAAACTGCTGTTTCATCAAAACCTAAATGGCTCGCGAAAATGTAGCTGTTGGATGAAAATATAGTTAGGAAGTTCTCTCAGGTCCAGGATGGAATCTCTGGTCAAAATGAGAGCAAGAGAGAGCACACTACCCTAGAATAGCCAGCAGCTCAGTGGTTAGGGCATCGACCCAGGCTGTAAAAGATTCAGTCTGGTTGCTAGGATTTGAACCTGGGTCTTCCATAGCCGGGGGGGATGCCCTAACTTCAGGGATGCTCCTCTCACTTGAATTTTTTCCATTACATTTTTTGAAATGTCATGCCTTCATTCTGCACTGGGACAAAACAAACCTCTTTCCCTCAACATGATGTTCTTTTCCAGCCAGGTCAACCAATGAACCTTTTGGGTCTGTTTTTCCCTTGCCCAAGGCCCCTAGCTTATGTGATAAAGATTTTAGTACCCCAAACACTGGCCAAAGTGCCCCCAGCCCAGTGAGTTCTGTAGTGTAGCCCAAAGCCATCACCATCTGGAGGGAGAGTCCACAGAGACAACAGGTCCCAGGATCTCATGGGATGGGATGAATGCTTCCCAAGCCATCCTGATCCAGTCACAACCAGCCTGGCTGTCTTGGAGGGGCTCCCATGTACTCAGATGCTTAGTGTTGAGTACCAACAGAAAAACCTGGCTCTCCAGGCATTTGCTTTCTGTTGAAGTAAGGACAAGAGGTACTGCTGAGGCAGCATGCTAATCCACAGGGAGGGGAGCTTTACATTGCTCCTGGGTGATGCCTCCTCTTCTGTCTATGTTGACACTGGCAGAGAGTGGGTTGCTGTGATGGTACCCACCACTTGTAGGTATAAAGGCCTCAATAGACCCCGCTGTCAGAAATAAGTCTCCAAGCCCATTATTTCAGGCTGAGCGTCCTTTTGAACCTAACATCCACTGGCATACCTTGCAAGCAGGCAGTGTTGCCCATTGGTTAGAAGAGAGGACTGGGAGGCAAGACATCCGGGTTCTATAGCTGGGACCCATGAACTGTGTTACCATGAACTGTGTTACCTTGTCCAAGTAAAACAGGTGAGATTATACTAGCCTGGGTACAGGCTTGTGAGGTTTAGTTAATTAAATAGCAAAGCTCTCTCAGCTTCTCAGAGAAAGGCACTATAGCAATACAAATGGCGTACCTGGGTGCTGGCAAGAGATAAGCTCTCTCTTGCACATGGTCCTGCCTGGCACCTGAGCTTTAGAGAAGTTCCTCCAAAAGGTTGGAGCTCCAAAAAAGGCAAGCAATGCACCCACGCCCCAATTTCTAACCAGAGAAACTGAAATAAAAAGGAGCTACAGACAAGTGCTCAGCCTGATTCCTACAGCCAGCAAACAGAACCTCTCTCCAGTGGCTAAGTCCCTTTCTACTAGAAAATGGTTCTTTCAGCTTCATACTAATCCAGTTCTCATGTAGACAGGCAATATTCTTCTTTCTCTGCCACTCCCTATCTCCATGCCTCTCTATCATCATCACCTCTCAAATGGAATCAAATGCATCAAAGCCCAAGTAAAATATGTCTTCTTTGACCTGCTGGTAGTAAGTTCACCCATAGTTTTTACTGTAGCAGTGGCTGTGGTTTTCATGGTCAGTGATGATGGAATAGAAAAGAAACTGCAGTTTCTAATCAAATAACTCCTTTTGTCTTCAAAATCAAGCTGTGAAGTCTGGATTAAAATCCAAATTTCCCCAAAGTTTGTGGTCAAAGATAGGGTTTGGGTTCAGATTATTGTGTAGATGGCGTAGCTGTCTGGCTGAATTTTGATCTGAATCTCCCCCTAATTCATGGGTTTTCTGATCCTGGTTGAAACCACTCTCCATTCGAAAGGTCTTCAAAGATAAAGGGTGAATGGACCAGAGCTGGCTCTGGTTCATTGATGCACATGGGAGGCTTCGTGGGGCAGGGGGAGGGAGGGGTCAGAAGAAGCTAGTTCACTAGGGATGTGTGAAAGCACCCCATCACAGGGATCACGTGACCAATTTGTTCAATTCAGATCTGTTCCCAGCTTATGATCACTCCACACTGGGGCCCTCAAAAGATCCCCACTTGGACCCTCAAATACTTCATGATCTTGAGTGAATTTTTCTATACAGTGAGTCTGAGTTTTGAGCATGTAACATAGCATGAAACCTGCCCAGCTGAATGTTGTTTGGGGTTTTGTTGCAAAAGATTCACATAGCTCTACAGAACACTGCCAAGGTTTCATATTATGCTGTGACGTATTCGCGGATCGAATGAGAGCCTGCAACAACTTGAATACATAAATGGAACATTTCTTCCTCAAGATTAATAAGGTTTTCAAAGCTCCTTGCTCCCCTGCAAGGGAAGTAGCACATTCATTCGTGATGCATAGGTACATATGATGAAACAAACTAGCACTCACTAATGCTAACACGAATCCGTTCCAACAGATGTGGTCTTATTACACTGGTAGCATCATTCAGATGATACCCACATTATGACTTTTCCATATGGCACTCAAACCATCTGTGGGGAGAGAGAGACAGCGCTGAGCACAGACCTGTAGCATCTGTGCTTTGTATACATATTCAAACAAGACAGAGAGACATAAAGCCATAGGGATGTGCCTTGCTGTCCATCCGGGAATGGAAAGACAGAAGAGGATGTTAGCGATGTAGCTTTTACCCCCACCCTGCTGCTGTCTGATTGTAGCTGCCATGACTGTCTCTGGAAGTTACGGACAAAGCAAAGTACCATCATCTGAATCCTGTGTGCCAGAATCTGCCCTCAGTTATGCCCATTCAAATCTCCAAAGCACAAACACCAACTCTTGGGCCTGTGAAGCCTTTGCCAGCAAGATAAATATTCCGTTTTATTTTTAGCAAGCTCTTGTCAGGAGAGAATTTCTTTGTGTCCTTCTGAGGAGCCCGCCGGATCTTTCATCGGTTTGTTTTTCTCATTAGCCGGCATAGGCTTTGTTCTTATTTAATAAAGATTAGGATCTGCTGCCTCCAGCCCTCTCTTTTTGCTCCTCTGTCAGGCCTGTGGGGGCTCAGTCTGCAACGACATGTTTGATGTCAGGCTACGGAAGTTTAAATGAGGGACAGAAGCTGGCCAGACTCATGCATTCACTTCCTCCAAAATTCTCTGCTTCCAGCTCGGTCTCACTGACCACTGGCAGCTTCTTCTCATCTTGCTGCCAGGGTTGCCCTCCACAAAAGAGGTTAATTGCCTCTCACTTGTGGAAAAGGGGGAAGAGGCTGGGACAGAGAATTTGTGACTGTATGGATCACTCTGGGATAGGACTATAGCTTGCCAGCTGGCTTGAAGTGCAGAGGTTCTGTCCTGAGCTAATTAAAGGCAATGTGGGAGATAAAGGAGAGGGGCAGAGAAATTCTAATAAAAAATAAATACAGGCTGTATGCCATGCAGACGACACCCAGTTGTGCCACCTTTTGGGTGTAAAGAAGGGCTCTGAATATTTCATTGCCTAGGCATTATTACAAGCAACCCTTCAACTAGAAAAACAAAGATTATTTATTTTATTAACTGAACTGAATCACCCTTAGAAAAAAAAGTGTTTAAAATTACAATGCCCATGAGCTTGAACTAGTTTTTGTGAACATGCAAATTAGTCATCAAGGTTCTATGAGCTTTGCAAAGCCTTGAGCTTGATCTTTACCCCCCGCCCCCCCACAAGTGCCCCAATACTATGCCATGATTTGATTAAATCCTCAGCACACTGAGCAATATGGGGAGGATGGGAGGGGGAGAAAGCAACTCTATGCCACAAGAGCTGTCCAAGGAGTGCTCCATATTCCAGAAACCAACTTCAGAGCATTGTGGGTGGGAAAGTAAAAGGAAGACCTGGCTACTTCCCAAGAGCTGGTCCAGAAGTTTCCACATTCCAGAAGCCCACCCTGGAGCATGGGCAAAAGAAGAATTTCATTCTGGCAGAATTCTGTGAACCTAAACTCAAACCTTTCCATGTTCCCCCAGCTCCAATGACACACAGTTAATGAAGTTAAGCGTTGCAGCTCCCCACAAGCTCCTTTAGGTGTGACTGCAGGAGAAATTAAAAAAACCCTTTACTCAACTCTTGGCAAGTAAGATTTGGTGCTTAGATAGTACAGTGACTGGCAGCAGCTAGATAAAAGATGTTATTAGCATCATATATGTGAATTTGTGTGCAGACCACCACCTCAAAGCCAGCTCAGGTCAGCAGTGACAGAAAAGTGTTGTCATTTGATGGCTGTTCACTGGATTATCTCAGTCCAGTTCTCAGTAGACATGTGTCCCTACTGGAGTTGACATTCATTAATTCCCAGGCTCCATTAGCCATCTCAGCAGAGGGGGCTAATGCTTAGACAGTGAAATCTGCACTATCTTTTCATTTTTAGAGGTGGCCATTCCACGGCAGGGTTAGATACACATTAGTGTGCCAAGGTGCCAAGGAAGCTTGAGTTGCATTGCTTGTGCTGTAGCGTCGGCGTGGCTGAAATAAAAAAAATCTGTTTCCATTCTGACATATTTCACCTGGGCAAAATTCATATGAAGGTAAATTTAACTCCAAACCCACCCAAATCTCAGGGCTCAGACTCAGGGTTTTTTTTTGTCTAGCTTTGCAATTGACCTGCTATACGACCATAGGGCAGTTCTATCATTTCTCTGTGCCCCTGTTTACCCATCTCTATAAAGAAACAATACTGAGTTGTGTTGTGGGCTGATTATATGATTTAATTCATTAATGTCTGTAAAGGTTGTGGAGATCTTCAGAGAGAAGGGAAAATAAATTGTTATATATTAATAATGGTATAATGTCTACACAAAAACGTGACAATGGTGTTAGCTTTTAAATTGTTAGTTAATGTATTTTAATTGTGTTAGAGATTTTATTTTTATTTTTTTTAAAAACTTTAAAAGTTACCAAATAATAAAAAGTTTTGACAATTTTTAGCAGCACAAACTTAATGCAGAAGTCTATATGTAAAGAGCTGGATAATTTTATGGCCAATAACATTTATAGCTATGTGAGCTAAGATAAGGGTAATGGACCCTCCTGCTTCAAGGCATAAACTGTTTGCCTGAGGGGGTCAGGAAGGTATTCTCCCCCCGCCCCACCCGCCAGCATTGCACAACTTAGCAGGCCAGAAGTATTCTGGGTTTGATTTTTTTTTCCTGCCTTTATCTGAAGCAAAAGGAATTGGCTGCTTTTAAAAGCTGGATACCAGACTTGATAGATCACACAAAGCACTTTTAATTTTTGTTACAAATAGTCACTCATATTTTTAAATGTACTCATCCTGACCATTTTAGCATCATTTTTGTGTTTACCTTCGATTACTATGTAAGAATCAAGTTTTACTAGCCTGGCTGTTCTTGGAAAAAGAATTTCAAAGCCACAAATGATAGCATTTGTGGAAATAACATTTAATTTGTATGCACACATTTTTGTGTCAATGACTGCACACTCATCTAATCAGAACAGATCCTGACCTTATGTTTTATCTGACCAGTCACAACTAACCAATATACTTCAGGAATCAGATGCATGTAGTGACTGTTTGCCATTCATTAATTAAAACAAATTAATCACACACAAATAATAATCACAGAATGATTTCAAATAATGAATTTGTTCAAGGAAATGTGCTTCCAGTGGTCCATGAGGGAAGAAAAAGGCTAAATCCCTCAGATACATTATTTTCTACAAAGTTATTCATTCAGCACCAGTTCCTCATCTCAATAGCTTCAGATGATAATATACTCCAATACAGATCATTATTATAATGGGGAAAATGTTGTCTGCTCCTCTTAAAGACATTTCTCACTGGTCAAAAGCATAGAGGGACTCATTTCTCTCTCTCTTGCTCAGACTGAGATAAATCACAAGAAAACAAAATCTTGACTGATCCCCCTCCCTTTACATTTGACTGATTTGCTCACTGCAATGGAACAAAGGTTTAGGGGTGGGGAAGGAACCCTTAATAAAGATAAAATCTAGTTCTAATGTCTATAAAAAAACAAGCCCAAATTCCCAGTTACTTAGACATGTGCTGTAGCAATGGAGAAATGGAGAAAGGAGTTATTTATTAATAGAAGGGCATTTCAGTATAGATCTAAGGAGGTGATATCAGCCAAATGGAGCCATTTAAAGGAATAATTCTCAATACATTCTAACCAGCCAGTCCAGACATCCCCACCCCCATCACATCTCAGTGCAGGCTGCTGTTAGTCATCAAAAATGTGGCACATGATGCATACATACTTCCAGTGACATACTTCGGTTCCTCACAGAGAGCTGCCACAATTTGACCGTTACCCCAGAACCCATGATTTTCAGAAACCCGTCTCTCTTGTTATTCCTTTGGCCAAAAGTCGCAAAAACACTGTCAAGAGAATGGAAATTGTAAAAATTTCACTTACAAACCAGTCTCGTTAGACAACCTGCCCAGTGTGGTCGAGTAGAGAAGTCCTGGTATATAATCTGACTCAGGTTCTTCACTGCCTTTCACCTTCGTTTCCACCCCTGCAAGATGAGGACAGTCATGGGTGAGTAAATGAATGGAGATTTATAACTGGGTAGCATTTTTTACACCTATTTTACACAAAGTACAAGGCAGTGGAGATTCAGGTCCACCGTCGGTTTAATTTCTTGGCATGAATATGCTAGCCCAATGCACATTAGTGTTTAGATTCAAACTGCACATTAGTGTTTAGATTCCAAAGAGGCCAACTGTTTTTGATAACACTAAATTTAAAGCAAAACAACTCTCTTCCAACTGTATACAAAGTTTTGAGTCACGGCAAGTAGATTTTATTCCAACAAAGTGTGAATTTTGGCCCTCGAATTACTTACCAAAATCTCTTTAATTAACACCTTTGCCCTCACTTAGCATTATTTCATATGGCAGCCCAAATTCTCTCTCCTGCCTGGAGGAACTCATTAACTATGCAAATGAAATGCGCTCCAGCAGAGTGACAGCCAATTATACCACCTCCCTCCCACCAAATGAATACAATCCACTGGGTGTCTTTGGGGAGTTAAGGGGGAAAAGCTGCATAGGCTACTGCGTTGCTGTATGTGGCAATCAAGCTTTCCCACCGCTGCTAAACCCTTGGGAGCTTTTCACTCCTGTTGTTGAGAGCGTCGTCTGTCCACGTTGTTAATCTGCTTTTGCTGCACTCCCAAGCGCAGGCTGTCCCAGGGGAGTCCTGTGAATGTGCACTCAAGTCCTAGCTGTCCCTTCTTCCTGCAAACAAGGGAGGAAATGTGTGCTTCCTTCATTGATTTTGATGCAAAAGACAGGCAGCCACGGTGCTGTCAAATTAATTAATTCCAGACCCATTTGCATTTATGAGCCACAAAAAATTAGTGGCCATCACATTGCAGTCCTTGTGGAGTGGGAGGCAGAAATAAGATAAAAATACTAGACTTTCTGAGTCTTCCCTAGAGGTACCAGGTTATCCCCTCTTTAGAGCCACAAGTCATTCTGAGAAGCCTCACAAATCCTATAGTTGCATAACCATGTTTGAAATTACTTTTCTGAAGGGTGCAAGATTGCTGTGTGTACTCATGGGGTGTATACCTAGTATTTTGTGTTATAAATCTAACAGTTTCTGCTCACTGGGTTCTTAGATATGGGTCTGGCCCTTTCCTCTCCAGACTGCTGGGTACAAAGACTGATGAAGATCTCATGTTTTGTTAGGGCACTTTCTCATTATCACTGCAACCAGAGTGCTCGTGAGACAATCCCCCTCCTCCAGTCTTTTTGAGGAACAACTTACGTACAGGGTATTCCCCTCCCTGCTTTGAGGTGCAAAGCCAGTTCTCCAGATGCACCAGTCAGCATGAGGAATAACACCTCTGGAGACGCTGTGTTTCTTTATCCCTCTCACCCTCTCTCATCAGAAAGGGAATGCAGACTCAAGGCACAGGGAAATGCTTTGAAGGCCCCATGTGGTGGCTCACAGGGGCTCAGATCCCTGATTAGATGGAAATGCCTGCTGAAACCTGATAACAAACCAATATCTGAATGGGAGGCTCCAGCAAATGCTACCAGAGTCAAGAAGTGTCTGTTGTTACATGAAATATTAACATCCACAAACACACACACAGAGCTATGCACACAAAAATGTTTACTTCCATACACAGATGTGTACGTCCATATACTTTATATTACATGCCTACACACAGAAATGCAAATTTAGATTATTTTCTTACATCGTTCCTTTCTGTCTTCTCATGTTGCTTAATTGTTATCTGGGCTAAACTTCAGAATTGAGTCCTATAATAAGTGGCAATCAGAGTTAACACACATACCAGTGAGGGGGAGCTTTATGACTTACAAACATATAAGGTAAATTTGCAAATGATGCAGAAATATAGATTAGAAGATTTGAGTGAATCAAGATAATGCAATATAGATTTAAGACAACATATTAATAGGCTCTGCAATCAGTAGGGTTGCCAGGTGGTTTAACCAAAAATACTGAACACCCCTTCCTACCCCCCCAAAAAAATACGGGAAAAAATTCCGTTGAGGAAAAAAAAAAAAGAAGGGGGAGACCAAAGTTGTTGAGGGGGAAAAAAAGGACCCCGAGAGTTAAGCAAAAAGAATAAAAAAAATTAAAAAAAACCCAGCATGGCCCCTTTAAGAAATGTGTTTGAGGCTTTTTTCCGGCAGCCATCTTGTTTTCCTGCACCGAGCCAGAAGACAGCTCCCCTGCGGAACCAGGTAATCGGAGTGGGGGGAGGCCTGGGTGGGTCCGGGGGCTGGGCCTAGTAGCTGAGTGTGTGTAGGGTTGCCAGGTGTCCGGTATTTTCGCCTCCTGGCAGGGAAAAAAATCAGAAAATACTGAACATTTTAGGTGTCCGGTATTTTCTGATTTTTTTTTTTACCGGACAGGAGATGAAAATACCAGACTGTCTGGGTCAATACCGGACACCTGGCAACCCTAGCAGCCAGAAGGGACCATTGTGATCATTTAGTCTGACCACCTGCCTAGCGCAGAGGACTGCCCCAAAATAATTCCTAGAACAGATCTTTTAGAAAAATAACCCCAACTATACATATAGTATGATGGGGGTTAATTTGGCTATGACAAAGCAGGAAAGAGATCTTGGAGTTATTGTGGATAGTTCTCTGAAAACGTCCACACAGTGTGCTGCAGCGGTCAAAAAGGCAAATAGAATGTTAGGAATTATTAAGAAAGGGATAAAAAATAAGACACAGAATATCTTACTGCCTCTGTATAAAATTATGGTACTCCCACATCTTGAGTTCTGTGTACAGATGTGGTCTTGTCACTTTTAAAAAGATTTTTTGGCCTTGAAAAGGGTTCAGTAAAAAGGGCAACTAAAATGATCAGGGGTTTGGAACAGGTCCCATATGAAGAGAGGCTAAAGTGACCGGGACTTTTCAGTTTGGAAAAGAGGAGACTGAGGGGGGATATGATAGAGGTCTATAAAATCATGAGCGGTGTGGAGAGGGTGAATAAAGAAAAGTTATTAATTAGTTCCCATAATGTAAGGACTAGAGGACACCAAATGAAATGACTGGGTAGCAGCTTTAAAACTAATAAGCAAAAGTTCTTCTTCACACAGCGCATAGTCAACCTGTGGAACTCCTTGCCAAAGGAGGCTGTGAAGGCTAGGACTATAACAGAGTTTAAAGAGAAGCTAGATAAATTAATGGAGGTTAGGTTCATAAAAGGGTATTAGCCAGGGGGTAGGAATGGTGTCCCTGGCCTCTGTTTGTCAGAGGCTGGAGATGGATGGGATGAGATAAATTGCTTGATCCTTGTCTTCAGTCCACCCCCTCCGGGGCACTTGGTGCTGGCCATTGTCGGCAGACAGGTTACTGGGCTAGATGGACCTTTGGTCTGACACTACAGCCATTCTTATGTTCTTATGGTTTAACAATGGCAAGTGATGGGGAATCCACTCTCACCTTTGGTATGTTGTTCTAGCCTTCACTGTCAAGGTATTATACCTTACTTCTAGTTGGAATTTGTCTAGCTTAAAATTCCAGCCATTGGATCACGCTACACCTTTCTTTGATAGATTGAAGAGCCAATTATTAAGTATATGTTCCATATGTAGATACTAACTGTAATCACATCACCCCTTAACCTTCTCTTTCTTAAGCTAATATGTAGGTGACAGCCCATGTGTAACAAATCATTGTTAAAGCATAGCATGCACGGTTACAATCCTCCATACACAGCTACAGAATATGCAGCTACACATGCGCATGCAGTTATGCATGTCTGCTATGCTACACGTACACCTCCAAGATAACATTTAAGTTAAAATGACGACGTGATTTTTAAAAAATAAAACCAACTTTTTTTTTAAAAAAGTTTTTCTGTTTAAAAGGGCCTCTAGGATCCAGAACAGGGTACATTCATAAATTCCTTTCACCCCAAATTGCTTTGCTATCTATGTATGTAAAAAGAATCACTGAGATGCAGCCATTTCTGAGATAGAGGATGGTAGCTGAAAAGTAGTAGGATACCTTCCCTAATCTTGCATAACATTCAGAGGGGAAATTTTGAATGAGGATGCCAGTGGTTCCCCCTTACCACCATCCTTTCTCCAGGGAAATACCATGGGATCTTTTAGGGCTTGGATTTTCAGGAAGAGCTCTGTATGTACTTCAGCATAGTTATTACTATTTCAGTTCTATTCATAAATTGGGCCTCTGTGGGGGCAAAAGGCCATTTAGAATTACTGGCACAAGTATCTGATTCACGCAGGCCATTGCAGTAACTGGACATGCACATTAGGTACACACATGGCTGGACCTCAGGCATCAGCTTTTGGAAAAGCACATTCTGAGTACCCAAGCAAAGCAAACAGATGCTGGATTTTAAACACGTCATCCAAAATCTCACATACAGTCAACTGAATGGATCTCAGTTTAATATCCCTGGAAGGGTAAAGAGCTGAGATGATTCAATTGCTATTCAAACCTTTGGTTCTAGGAAATCCATCTGCTGCAAACTTGATACTTAGTCATTAAACCATGCCCTTCCAGCCAAAGTTCAAAGGGAAAAGGTGAGGTTAGCATTGGAACATATTGTTTACTCAAGGGAGGAGGGACTCTCCCTCATTGGCACCCTGATGTGCCTCCTTGGTTCCCTCATTTTCACCCTCATTTCTCCTGATTCCCAAATTTTGACTATCAGCCTTCACCCTAAAAGGGCTCATATGCTAACATGAGCCACTGCCTCCCTCCCCTAGCATTTACCTGGGGCAAACCGGGCTATTTCAGTCCTGGTCTGCCACATTCACGCAACCTATCCTACGGGACTTTTGACAATGTTCTGCAATCAGGATGATTCTTCACATTAAGGGGGCAGGTTTTTCAACTCCTTATGCTGCCTCTAAAAGAGGATATGGTAGATGCCAGTGGTGTATTCCCTACAGAAGTTGGGGTTTTATTTTAGGAAGGGGTTTATTGCTCCCAGGTTAGGTGTCAGCAAGCATTGAATTCTGAGTAGCTATAAACCTGAGGGGCCGCAACAGCTGGAAATGACCTTGCTGCAACCCCATCCAGAGCTCGCCCACTGGAAATGCAGCTTCCAATAAATTTAACACTCATCTGACAATCTCTCCGCATCCTCCTGGTGGCAGAAGCAAAGTCAGTTGGTTTGGAAAACCCAGGTTGGATCTGAGCAAATGGCAGAACTTCCGGGGGCCTTTTTGCCTATGAAGAAAGTTCTGTGTTTCCATGACTTTTCTATTGGTTTATTTTAATTGGGGTAGGAGAGAGGGGAAGGAAGGGACTGGTGCAAAAGCACTAAGTAAGAGTGCCCTGGCTCATTGTGTGACAGTGAGTAATTCATTTAACTGCTTCAGTTTCCTGGGGGACAACAGCATTTACCTCCTATTGCAGCACTATGAATGAAAGTTATGTAAATGCAAAGAATTCCTTTTAAATTCAGTGGATGCACCACACATTTTCCTTCATCCTCAGGGGCTGAAATATCATCCTCAAGGAGATTGACCTATATGCTACCTAAATTGTAGTTCAATAGAGACAAATCCCAGCGATTTTGTTGCAAACGAGTAAAAGGAAAAGTGTGTATATCTGCATCTGTGGAAGCACAGCAAATGCAGAAGGCGTGTGAGATTTAAGTATGTTTGCATCTGCATGCAGCGATAGGTGTATGCTTGGGTGCCCAGGTGCCAGTGGGTGTATGAGTGCGTTCATTGTTTCTGTATGCAGGCACATGCCTGCTTGGAAGCCAGGGCAAGCTGTTGATGGATTCTCTTGAGAAGCGGTGTATATAAGAGTGTGAGAGAGTGAGTGAGAGAGCATGCTCACAAGCACAGGGGCAGCTTGGCCAGGCTGCACATAGGGTCTCTTGGGAGCAGGGCTGTATACTGAATTTATGAGCTCTTAAGTCATCACATTTACAATTTATATTCCTCAGTCTTTTAATCTCGGTAATAAACTTGGACTAAATCTTCACTGAAGCACTGTTGAAATTCCCCTGTTCCCAGCCTCCTACAGCAGCCGTATTCAGAAGTTTTCCGTAAGTAAACCCCAGGTTGTGATGTTGGCTGTTCAGATGGGGAAGGTGGGGGAGGCTTTCTTCCTCAGTTTCCCATGTCATGTAAAATCTTCTCAATTAAATATTCCACCTCTTCTGATTACTCATTCTTGTTCTGTGCAGCTAGGAATAATGTACCATGCAGATGTACATAGTTCTGGAGTTGTACTATTCCTCCTGCCCTGTAAAGAGAGAGGGCTCCTCTTCTGACACAGACACTCAGAGTTGTTCAACAGGATTGACTCTGAAGGAAAGAAGGAATTTTAAACGCCCTAGAACTGTACATGCAAATCACCAGTCTGATGGGTTAAATCACAGAAGTCCCCTTGAGGTTGTCCCTCAGTGTGCTGATTATGCTACTAACACTCACCTTCCTGCTCTCTAGAGCTCCCTCACCACCCTGTCCTGCTGGACCAGATTCTCTAGTTTTGCCTAGACAAGGCACAGAACGGGAGTCCTCTGCCGGCCTCCCCCCCCCCGGTAGAGCAACACAGACACTAAACCAGCTCTGTTCCGGGACGGCTCAGTTATAAGGGCTCAGCACCCAGGAAACCAAACCCCAAAAGGGACCAAAACTACAAATAAATTCTTCTTACTCAGAAGCTCGTAAAGTCTGCCCGCTTTAACAATAAAAGAGAGATATGCACAGTGGTTCCTCTCCTCCAGGTAACAATTATTTACACAGGGCTTGATAATAAACAAAAGTGGTTTTTATTAAGTACAAAAAGTAGGAAGTAAGTGGTTGCAAGTGAAAACAGTCAAATCAAAGTAAGTTATTACATTATAATGAACAAAAAATGCTTCGCTCCATGGTGTCCAACCAGTTCTGAAGCAGTGGTCCCCAAGGCGGTGCTCGCGGGTGCCATGGCGCCCACCGAGTGATCAGGGCTGGCCCCGCTCCCGGGCTTGTGGGACATGGGCAGTGCCAGCCCCTGGGTGCATGGGTGGTGCCAGCCCCAGGTGCACAGCACATGGTCAGTGCTGGCCCCGGGCGCATGGCGGTTAGGCGGCCCCACCCCCGGGTGCGCGACACGAGGTCTGTGCCGGCACTGGGCATGCGGTGTATGGGTGGTGCCGGCCCAGGTATGTGGCACAGGGGTGGCGCCGGCCCCGGGCACACAGCACATTGGTGGCTCTGCCCCACGGTGAGCGGCGTGAGGGCTATGCTGGCCCCGGGCTTGCAGCGTATGGGCGACACTGACACGGGTGCACGGCATAGGGGCGGCGCTGGCCCTGGGCGCACAAGCACATGGGTGGCCCCGCAACCGGGCACGCGGCGCATGGGCGCTGCTGGCTCCTGGGCATGTGGCACAGGTGCCGGCTCCAGGCACACAGTGCATGGGTGGTGGTGGCCCTGCCCCTGGGTGCACGGGACATGGGTTGCGGCAGCCGCAAAAGGTTGGGGACCACTGCAGTAGCCACTATAATGGCTATTGCTATAGCAAACTAGCCACACTCAACCAGACAAATATCCATATGTGGCTAGTGCAGGGGTGGGCAATAATTTTTGCCAGGGAGACACTCCAAGATTTTAGAAAGTGGTTGAGGGCCACGCTCTTCCATGATATTAATGGAGGAGGTGCAGGGTCTGGGATGGAGGTTGGGTGCAGAAGGGAGATTGGGGTAAGGGAGTGGGGTGAAGGAGGAAGAATGTAGTTTAGCAAGCAGTTGTGACCTAGAGCAGGGGACTGAAGGGCATGGGTTTGGGATGTGACCTAGGGTAGGAGATTGGGTTGCCAGATCTGGGAAAGGGTATGGGATGGGTGCAAAAGGGGGGCAAAGGGTTTGGGTATGTTGAGTGGGGGGCAGAGGATTGGGGAAAGGAGGGGCTGGGGCACCATAGGCAGGTTCTGGCCAGGAGACTTACCAGCCAGCAGCCAAACCTGCCTGCCTGGAGAGCTAACGACTGCAGAGTTTAAAACATTTCCCAGACAGACAGCCTGTTTGCCTAGCCATGTGCTTGGGTGAATAACTAAGCTGAGGGGAGAGGGCATGGTTCTTCTTGGCTGCCTGTTATTCAAGCAGACAGCTCCCATTGACCGGTTTCTTGTCAGAAACCAGCCAATGTGATTGCACTGGGGATTGGGACAGCTCCTCAAGCTTTCCCCCCTCCCCTCCGGGATTTCAATTTTGAAACAGAAATGGGGCCTAGCAGCCACGTTGCTGAGCGGTGTGTGGGGCTGTGGGGTAAGCAGGGGAGCCTCTGTGGGCCAAATCTGGTGGCTTGGTGGGCCAGATCCAGCCCGCAGGCAGTATTTTGCCCAGGCCTGAGCTAGTGGCTAGCGTGTTGGACACCACGGACTTAGCTAGGTCAATCCACTAAGAAACTTGTTTCATGCAAATTGTTACCCTAAACACCTATTTTTAATCTCAGGTAAAAAGCTTTAAGTCAGAGTTAATCTTTACTTTGACTTTGGTCTACAGCTTCTTCAAAGTTCTTTGCATCCTCTTAGGGTAGGCCTGGACAGTGGTGACTTGACAGAAGAAGGGGAGGCACCTGACCCCTACTCTGCCCCTGCCTCACCCTTGCTCCGGTGGGGAGGACTGGTGGGGACAAGGGGCTGGCACCAGCAGCGGGGTTCCACGCTGCATCCCCCCATGCACTCACCAGTTCAGCTGTGCCACTCTAGGGGAGGGAAGGGGCTGTCCAGGTGCGCCCTGGAAGTGAAAGCAGTGCCACTTCTGCTTCCAGAGAGTGCTGGGGCTGTCCTGGCTCTCCCCTGGTGTGGTGCCTCACAAGCTGGAGACGCACCTCCCAAGCTAGAGCCACCAGGACTGTGCCTTCCCTGCTGCCAGTGCTGGCGAGTGCAGGTTTGTGGGGAGGTGGCATGGGCTCCTGCTGCTGGTGCCGACTCTCTGGGCGCCACCCCACTGCTGGCTGCTGGCCAGCCACTTCTGTGTTGCAGGGTGCACTTTGGGGGGGGGGGGGGTGCACGTGATCCCATATGCATCCCCACACAGCGTCTATGGGCCAGGCAGTGTCAAAGGCCAAGTGAAGACAAAGGACTGATGGTTCCTCATTGCTAAAATAGACTTTCCACCAGGGCAGGAACCAAAGTAGCATGCCAAGATTTAACAATCCTGCGCTGGGCCATATCACTCTCCCAGGAAGCCGGGAGGGGCTCTCTCCACCACGTGCCTTATGGACCATCTGGGTCAATGTAAACCTTTCCATGGATTACCAGTTGTTAATGGAAACTCATCATTAAATACAGAATTACGCCAGACCCATTTTGCTAGTGCTGCAGTCAGGGAGAACGGTTTAATTTAAATTACTAAACACATTAAGTGTTTTAACTATCTCATGTTAGTGCATTTAATTTCATTTAAAACAAAGTAAAATATTATATCCAACACAAAAAGGTTTCAATGTTTTCTTTATTTATGGCAGGGGTGGGGAACCTTTTTGGGAGGCCACTGACCCACAGAAAAATCAGTTGGGGACCACACAAGTGAGAAGCAAAAAAACTCCTTCAAAAACCTCCAACCCTCACTGATGTGGTCCCCAACTGAGACACCTCATTCTTCTGGCACTCCAGCCCTCACAGGGTGAGGGGAAGGGACAGGGAGGTCTGAGGTTCAAGGCTTCCCACAGGCCAGATTTACTTTTCTGGGGTTCCAGAGTTTGTGGATTTTGTGGACCCCTTTAGGCTCTGGGATGGGAACAAAAATGAGAGGTTCAATGTGTGGGACAGTGCTGCCAGGGAGTGGGATACGGATGCAGGATCTGGATGGGAGGTGGTGTGCAGGACGGGGTGAGGAGGGTAGGGTCTGGTAGGGAGTTTGGAAGCAGGAGAGAGGGTGGGGTAGGGGTACAAGAGGGAGTTTGGGGGTGGGAGGGATTTGGGGGAGTAAAGCAGAAAAGGTGAGAGAGTGAGAATGCAGCCAAATAGCTATTTAGGGAGGGAGGCAAAGAATTGGGGAGTAAAGGAAAGTGCAACTTCTGCAAAGTAAAATTGTATCCTCCCTCACATCTGCCCTCTGCTCCAGCTTCATTCCTCTCAGCCCCATGATCCCCCCCAGCCTGATTCCCTGCATCACCCCATGCCCCTCAGTGAACTCCTGCCTCCTCATCCTCCTTCACCCCCCTCCTGTGCCCCCAGTGCACTCACCAGCAGGGCAGCGCGCTGAGACTCGCAGCCCCCCAGGAGCAGCTCTGGAGTGAGGAGAGGTGGGGGGAGCAGAATTTCTTCCTTGCCCAGCTCCAGCCTGGCTGGGCACAACGGGCTCCCTGCACACAGCCCTCGGGGAACAGCATGGCGTGGCCTGGGCCACAGTGCACCATGTGTTCTGGCTGCCCAGCCCCAGCTCTGCAGAGCAGGCCCAGCCCCGCCCCCTCTGGAAGCAGGATGCAGAGCCAGGGATGCACACATGCATGCCCCTCCCACCTGCATCCCTGCAGGAAGCTGGAGCTGTGGCAGAGGCTGGAGCCACAGCACTGGCTCGCTGCTGGGCAGGGAAGGGGGGAGGGGCAGGGCTGAGCTTCAGCTCCACATGCCAGTAAAAATTGGCTTGCGTGCCATTTGTGGCACGCGTGCCAGGGGTTGCTGACTCCTGGCATAGACAGTGCTTACACTGAAGTGCTCCAGCTGTGCTTCTGTAGCATTTCAAGTGTAGACAGGCCCTGGCTACGTCAGACCTGCATTTAGCATGGGTGTCCGGTATGTAAGGCAGGGGAAGGCTCGGCCTTCCCAAACCACCAGGCATAGCCCCACCCACACACTGTCCCCAGAATGCCTTCACTAAACATTCTGGGGTGGAGTGTTGCTGCCCCGGGAGCCCGCTCTCCCAGTGCTCCAGGGCTGGAGAGGCTAGGCTGGGCTGTGCTGGGTCACATGGTGTACCTTCCTCCAGGGCTGGGGAGACTGGGGCTATGCTGTGTGCCTTCTGCCCTCCTTGGAGCTGGAGAGGCTGGAGTGAGCACGCATCTGCCTGCTCCCCACCTCTCTCTGTGGTTGGGAAGAGGGTATGCACATGGCACGCTGCCCCACCTCCCCATGGGGGCGGGGCCTCAGAAGAAGGGGCGGGGCTGGAGGTGGGGCTGAGAGCTTGTTTCCGCCAGCCGTGCCTTCATCAACCACCCATGGCATTAACTACCACCCGCGGAAGGTATCTAGCAGCTGGGAAGGCGTAGTGCTCAGAGGTGGTTATTTCCCAATATAATGTCGTCCAAGATTAGACATGAGTCAGTTTTAGGTGAAATAGCTGAGCAAGGCAGGTAAACATCTCTCTCTCTGCAGTCAGAAGAGACCAGAGGAGCTTTTAAAAACCAGGTGGTATCATTTCCGTAGGATATCTGAGTGGCCTCAAATAACTCGGCTGCCAGGCACAAGCCCAAGCAATGTCATGAACCACCACTTCATAATGAGAATCTGAGCTACAATGTTCCCTCTCTGGTTTACTAACTGAATGCTCCACAAAGCTCATCCCTCTGGCAGGAGGCAGAAAAAAAATCCCGGGACAGTAATTCATCATTTTCTCTTTCCTGGAGTTTTAATATGGCGTCTTCTGGTCCTTCTTCATTTCCAGCTCTAGCACTTCTAGCCATGGTACCAAAAACTAGACCTTCTCCTCAGTGTTTAATATTGAATTCATCACCTTTGTATACGCCAGAGAGAAGGGGAAAGCTAGGAATCCCAAGGGTGTCACAGGCAGGGAAGCAAGGCACGACTGCTCTGTCTTATTTCCGAGCAGAACACTGGTACAGCTATCGTTGTGAATGTACTGGTATAACTGGTTACATAGAAAGATGGGCCAAGTCTGGAATGTCACATCCAAGCTGCACTGAATTTTGGGATGAGGTGGAGCTCAGATTAGAATACATGGGTTGGTCCCAACATTCTCATATGGTTTTGGTTCTAGGTGATCTGAAATTGGGAGAGGTCTATTTCCTGAATTTAGGACATGATCCGAGGCTGCAAACCAGCAGCTGCCATTGACTTCATCCAGCCCCACCATGTAGGGCTGGGTTCTTAGTTTGGAGTTAGGTGGTCTCAAGAGACTTCTGCCATTTGTGATTTAAATTTCACATGAGCTGTCACTAGGATCTTGGGGGGTCTGAAATCTCAGATGAAACCGGATCCAGAAAAGTCCTTCCTCGGCTCCTCCCTGATTATTTATAGGTTAGAGGATGTTTGAGCAGCCACAGTTCCATTCAGCCTGCTAGATCTACATTTCTTCCTAATGCTCCCCAGAACCTCTCTGTCACCTATCACACAGCACTTTACTGGAATGCAGTTAATACATGAACATCTTTGTATGGGATGCACAGAAACTTCCTCTTGCCATCCACCATTGTGGGAGGTTGCAATCTGTGTCATTTAAGCCTTTGCTCCTCACCATTCACAGCTGCAAAAACAGCAGGCAAACTCCTGACCCCACAAGCTAAATAGAAGGCATATATCCCGATTACTTCAGCCCACACGGATACTCATTGGCTTGCCTGCGTGAAGGGTAGATTCCTTAGGAGGAGTTCAGGCTGTGGAGAGGGGGCTTTGTTGTCTTGAGAAGGAAAGGCTTTTGTAGCTAAATCTGTTAGTTTACATCTTTCCTAAGGCCGCCAATTCCTATTGTAAATGGCATTACACAACCCACCATGAGGTATGAACTAACAAAGCCCGTTCACCGCAGATTCTAACAGTTCTCGCAAGGGAAAAAGTTGTGAGATTCCACCCCTCCCCCGCAGGAAGGAATCAAGTACAATATCCCTTTAGATAGGGGCCACAGAGGGGTGAAATGTCTGATGACAGTTTGAGTAGCAGAGCAAAGTGTGACCCTTGTTTGATTGGACAGTTGAAGTACTTAGAGCAAATGTCCCAGGCTCTTGTTGTTCTATAGATAAAAGGATCCAGGCCTTGTCACAGGATCAACAGGCTGCCAATAAACCCTTCTCCTGGTGACACTCTCTGCCAAGTCTGTTTCAAAACAAAAACAAACAAAAAATTGTTTTTACAGCTCAGAAAAGCTCTTTGGCATGGAGGAAAATTCAGGGCCTGTTGGAGTTCTGGACAAAGGGTTAATTGGTGCAGTGACTGAAAGTCCAGGAGTTGGATAGAAGTTTGAGGTCAGCTGCAGTTTTGTGCAAAGGCTCAGAACCGGTTTGATTTCAGTGTTGACACTACAGGGCTCAGTTTAGGATGAATTTGGGGACTTCCCCCTCCCCCCCATTTTAATCCAAAATTGTTTCCCATCCTAGCAGAACAGGTATGAAAAATGCAAACTGCCTGTTTGGACAAATATAGGGAAAAAGCCCCATGACAAGACCTCAGCAGTCAGAATGCTCTTCCCATGGATGCGATTGTGTTTAAATTATGATGGGAGCCACATGGAGACCGCAACTCTGCCCATCTGGCATGCTGAAGCAGAAACCTAAGCAAAGGAGGGGGGGGGGGGCAAAAGATCCAAAGATAATGAGCACCATTAAGGTTAGTCTGTCTCATGATTGTTTCTTATTAAAAAGAGACTGTACTTTATCTGAGCAGGATATGCTGTTCGGATGAGGGAATTAGCAGAACGACTGCCTCCATATCATCTAATTAGCAAAAATGTTGATAAGCAGATACAATCACATATGATTAGGATCCTTTTTAAAAGCCACTCCATTAATTAAATAGACAGAGAGGCCGCCTACAGCCCTCGCGTGCCACTGATTAGAATACAAATATTTACACTAATCTCACCTCCATCAGCATGGGACACTTTTGAGTATTTTTAGTGACATCTGATTACTATTGATTTCCATCCCCACTGTCAGGCCGTTTTGTTAGTATCTGAAAGTGCTGCCTTCAGTTTCGGATGCTTTAAATCATGTTAAGCGTTTATCTTAATGACGCTGCTGATAACCACTGCTCAGGTCACTCGTACTTCTCTTCAAAGAACACAGCCTGGGCTGGTTTTTATTGTTTGTACTTGAGATTTAAGATACGAAAAACATTTCTCATTTCAAAGCCTTGGTTTCTTTGGGGCTGCCTGGTTAGTTTGGGTCTAGTTACTTACTGTGTGCATGTTTTTCTCCCTCTCCTTATTTCTCTTTCTCCTTCTCTTTTTCACCCCTCTGTCTCTTTTGCAAACTCTTTTAGCTTACAGCAGTGGCATTCAGCTGAACTGCAGCTAATCTCTGAGGCTGCTGCAGGCAGCAGAGGGACAGGCAGTGATCAGCCCTCATTTGAGATGACAGTAGAAAAACACTTCCTACATTTCAGATTGGTAAATGTACTAAATCCAAGACAGATAATCCAGTGCGCCAGTGAGTCTGAGACTCTACAGACACTCATCACCAAATATGAGCATTGTGACTGCGGAGGGAGGAGAAGCATCTCAAATGGCACAGCTGAAAAAGTTAGAATTACCTCCTTCCCTGTCCATACGATACCACTCATGGCAGCCAATTTGAATTGGTTTCTGCTGGGAACTAGCTCTTGCTAAATGCCCCCAGGAAACCTCCCAGCAAGCTGATTGGGACTGCTCCTTACCAAGTCTTTCCCCTCCCTCTAACAGAGAATGGATGTTAGAAACAGGAATGCAATGGCCTTTGAAGCCTTGTCCAAGAGATTTTAAAATGTTCAAATCTAGCCCATGTTGGCAAAAGCAGCCTGTGTGAGATGAGTTTGTTAGGTTCTTAGTCCACTTCATTGTGGGTAGGCATTTGTGGCCTGGTCTACACTGCCATGGGATGTCAACCCAAGTTTCACAACTTCAGCTATGTGAATAATGTAGCTGAAGTCAACACATTTTGGCATGCTTACCACAGTATCTTCATCACGGGGGTAAGCTCTCCCATCAACTCTACTTGCTCTTCTTGTTCTGGTGCACTGACAGTGTCAACAGGAGAGAGCTCTGCATTCGGTGTATCACATCTATACTAGATGCAATAAATTGCTGCCTGCTGGATTGATCACTGCCCCTGGATCTAGCCTGCAATGAAGACAAACCCTATGTCACAAACCCACCATCGCAACAGTCACTAACCAAATCCCCTGGATGGCAATTTTAGCTCAGAGGCCAATGACTGAAATGCCCATGGAGCCTGTTCTCCCTGCTCCCTGATATCCCTCTATGTCGGGTTTGAAGAACACTGGTGGGGAAGCATGGCAGGGGCTTGCATCTACTTGAGCTGTACCTGTTTTAGGGATAAATAGAGAGCCCCTCTCACCGAAGGTGTAATTTGGCACTTTTCAGCAGCACTAATGCCCCATTCCAAAAAAGAAGTGCTGACTTCTAAGCACAAGTGGTTCCATTGATTTAGTTCAACTATTCACATGCATAAAGTTGAGTACACGTGTAAAGCTTTGCAGGATAATGGAAGGTCCCAAGCTAAAATCCAACAACTGAATATTTTGGTACTTTCAGGACTGTAGGGATATTTTCTGAGCATGGAGACAGTGCCCGTCCCCTAAGTAGAAACTCTAATATTACTTTCAAGCACAAGAATCTAAGTCAGGCGTCTCAAACTCCCAGCCTGTGGGCCATAACTGGTCAGAACTGGCAGGCAATCCAGCCAAGAAGGGGGCTGTCTATTCCCATTCCCCAAACCCTTTCCTGCCCATCAGCCTGCCTTCTCCCCATAGCTTCCCCATGGCTCTTGCCACCATGGAAAGTATGGGAGGAAGGGCCCGATTGCTGCTGCTGTCCCATACCAGGTCCTCCCTGATAATCCTCAAGACTGTGTCTTCAGCAGTCAGGATGCCACGGTGGGTAGAGGGCAGGGTGATGGAGGGGAAGGGGAGAGGCTTGGGGAATAGGAACAGACAACTCCTCCAGCCTGCTGAGACTCCCAGGCAGGATTGTACCACTGCAAGAATCACAGATCCGATGATGCATACCCAAGGGGGGAAGGACAAAACCAGGTGGACCGTTTTAGCAAATAAAAAATATTTATTTATAACTGATGAATTTATAGTATTTATTTTAAGATTTTAATAGACCGTGTTAATAAAGAATTTACGGTATTTATTATATTTATTCTATGATTTCTAGTTAAACGTGTCAGAGATATAAGGATGGGAATGGCAAAGGGAATAGTCTCTAGTCTAAAAATATCCAGCTACACTAATTAAATAACAGTGATAACTACAAACTCTATGTACTACCCAAAACAACTACAACACTAAGCTTATACAACAAGAAAAAATCAAATCATACGTACCAACTTACACAGCACATGGAACATTTCAAAGATATCGGTTTGGTTGCGAAGGCCTTGGTTACGCCCGAGGGTCGGGGGAGGTGGCTGGTCGGTTGATCAGGCCGGCAGCGCTTTGAAGTATACAGGAACGCACACGCACGGTGGTACGTGTGTTGCGAAGACCTCCTCGAGTGAACTGTGCGATGGGTATTTATTCCCAAATCTGCACATCGCTTTCCCGCGCTTGCATATTACCATATATAGCCCAATGGTCACCAAGTGGGGGGTCTGTGTCCCAGGGGTTGGGCCGAAACTGAGCAGGTTTCATGCGACAGGTAAGCCCCGCAGTTCTCACGCCAAGGTGATGGGTGGGAGAGTCTGAGGCTATTTTCCCCTTTTCACACCTTCCCTTTTTCTAAAGGCAATGGTATGCAGGAAGGGTGCGGCCGGTTTCTCCCAAGAAGTACTGCTGCCCACTATAGCAAGAGCGGCCTGGCCAAACTTTTTTACTGGGGGGCAGTTTTTTCTCTAACACTCTAGAGGGGGATGGCCCACAGGCTGGGAGTTTGAGATCCCTAATTTAAGTGGTCCTTCCACCTAGTGTCCTCTCCTAATAAATAGGCAAAAGGGGATGGGTCCAATACCGGGAACACTCACTCAACATCCATGCTGGAGATTCAAAATCTGAGAGTGGGGAAAAAGAGGAAAAAGTCCATACTTAATTTTTTTAAAGGAATGAAGGTACCATTAATTATTAAAACGCAACATCCGGTATATACAGGCAGCCATTCTCCACTCCTCATTCCTTCTGGCTATCTAATTAATTAATTGGAAACTTCCCCTCAGTCCTTGGCACAGACTGGGCTCCAAATTCAGAGCGCAATGGGTAGAATACGAACTTGCAATAGTGGCATGGATTTTTTAACACACTTCCTCCATTCACACAGTACTCCCCAAACCATCAAATTCCAAAGCACCATCCTCCTCCATTAATGAAGCCATCCTGGTGGAGGAGAAGGAACATGTCTGATGAATTCTCAGCAGATGAAACAACTTTGACTTCAATATTGCCCTTCATTTCCTTGAGCTCTAACCTCAAGAACTTCATTGCACTAACTGATGATGACTTTTATAGCTGAATTTAGGTAATTACATTACAAGTAGTTCCATGGCATTGACTTATCACCGACCCACAAGAGAAATGTATCCTTGTTGGCAATGAAATGGAAATTCTTCCAGCCAAAGGCTTCTTCTCCATTACCAGCCAAAGGCCTCTTCTTCAAGGGAAACTTTCTTAGCTTTTCCTTTACGGTTCCTTTCTAGTGGATGATGCAGTTTTCCCTTTAGGTCTTTGGTCCTATATGTACTGTATTTCTCTCTCTGTGTGCCAGGAAGAGGGCAAATAGACATTAGAAGCATATTCACGTCCTCAATTATTTTTTCTATCATAACAATCTTGACTTTTGTGGCACCTTTAACCCAAGCATTTCAAAGCACATTACCAATATATAAATATGGGAAATGATACAGAAAGAGGAGATGGGACAAAAATAAAATTAGTTAGTGACAAAAATAAAATTCAAGAGCCCTGGCTCCCAATTCCCCAGTTCTCTGAACTCCATTAGCATTAAAATGACTATGTGAGCGGAGAATCATGTCCCCTCAATATCTATTGCATAACTACAAAAATTCACAGGCAGGCAGAGTATAAGACATAACTACACTATTTCTATATTAATGCCATCAGAGATCTGTATCTCACATGTACATCATCATAGATGAGAAATATATTTTTTTTAAATGTGAAATAAACAGAAGTTGGTCCAATAAAAGATATTGCCTCTCTCACCACGTGTCTTGAATATCTTGGGACTGTCATAGCAGTGTGCAAACAAAAGCTAACCCCCTGACAAAATGTGTAGAATTCACCAATATCATTGCAGTGTGCAAAAAAGGAAAAAAAAGCACTAAAGTGAGCTGTACAATGATTGGCTGAATTACCTCTGATGTCACAATCCCACCACCCAACTGTCTTAAAATCAAATTGTGAATTTAAATAAAGTGTTTCTCTGTGCTCCAAGCACAAACAAATCAAAAGATGAACTGAGCAAAATCAGCAGGTTGTGAGGAGCAAATTTGGAACGCACAAAGGAAACAGGATTCCCTGGATCCTGAACAACTCAGGACTTCAGGTCACTGAGCTTAGAGTATTTCAAAATCCATCCACCTTTCATTTGGGATGGTGAATTATTACGAAGTTTTAGGACTTCACCAAAAAGCCTCACAAGATGACATTAAAAAGTCCTACCGTAAACTCGCATTAAAATGGCATCCTGATAAGAACCCTAAGAACAAGGAGGAGGCAGAGAAGAAATTCAAAGCCGTAGCTGAGGCATACGAGGTTTTATCAGATCCCCAAAAGCGTTCCATCTACGACAGATCTGGCAAAGAAACTCGGCACAGAGGAGGCAGAGGTGCAACTGGAGGTCACTTCCACAGCCCATTTGATTCTGAATACATATTCCGTAACCCAGAAGAGATCTTCAGGGAATTTTTTGGAGGAATGGATCCCTTTGCACATGATTTTTGGGACATTCCATTTGATGGAAATATAGGTGAGAACAGACACAGAACTAATGGAAGAGGAGCTAGCTTTGCTGGCTTTGATACATTTCCTGATCTTATGGAATCATTTATGTCATTCGATTCAGCCAGCCCTGGTGAGCACACTACATTCTCCTGCAGATCCTTTGGAGGAGACACTAGTGGGTCAAACAACTTCAGATCAGTCTCAACTTCTACTGAAGTGGTCAATGGTAGAAGAATCACTACCAGGAAAATCATCGAGAATGGACAAGAAAGAACTGAAGTTGAGGAAGATGGGCAGCTGAAGTCCATAAAAATCAATGGAAGAGAACAACTGAAATGCTAGCAACTTACCATGCACACCTGTGCAGAAACATTACCAGCAAGCTGCTTGGAATATCTCATTTGTGGACTCTTGTTCAGTTAAATGGGATTTCATATAAGTAGTATGAATAAACAGCTTCACTGAGTTCATGACACAATTATTACAGACTTTTTAATTACTTGGAACAACTGTTTTACAGGTAAAGGCATAGAGGCATGCTGTTCAAGCCAGCTATAATGTTATTAAACCTAAAATAAATGTATCAGTTCAAATAAATATGGTACGGGTAAGAACAGTCTTCCTGGATTACCAAACAGACTAAGTATGTTAGTGTAAAGGGACTGGATGGCCCAGAGGAATGGTTATGAGTGAGAGAGCCTTTTATTTCTAGGTGGCAAGATAGGTCCATGGCGAGCTTTTTGGCGACTTATGTGAAATGAATTGGTGGAACCACTGTAGAATATAGTAGATGGATGTCCAATGTCACAAGTGATAGATGCATTGATACTCTTAATCACCGGGAACTGAAATGTCATGGAGACCGCAATACTCTTCCACCCCTAGAAATGGACTGTTCTTGTTAAGGTTGAGATAGCTGGTAAGGCTGAATAGAAACTTGCACTACCACAGTACCTATCCCATAACTTAGGGTATGTCTACACTACCTCCCTAGTTCGAACTGGGGGGGGGGTAATGTAGTCATACGGAGTTGCAAATGAAGCCCAGGATTTGAATTTCCCGGGCTTCATTTGCATAAGCGGGGCTCCGCCATTTTTAAAACCCCGCTCGTTGAGAGCAGGCCAGCAAGGTGTTTTGTTTTTGCTTTTTGGGAGACAAACCAGTGAAGTTTTTTATTTGTTTTTGTTTTGCTTCTTCTGTGCACCCCCAACTGATTTTTCTGTGGCTCAGTGGCCCCTGACTGAAAAAAGGTTCCTCTAATTTAGATTATTCCTGTTGTAACTATGTACAGTGTGAAAATTGTGAGCCCTCAGACCCTACAGGGAAGCTATGAATGGGATGACTGATACAATGACAGATACACAATAATGGTTTTACTATATAATAAACAATCAAGCTTTCTTATCATGGTTATTGGGAAGACATCAGAACATCAAATATCAGCATACCCCAAGTGCATTGCAAGACTCCTTCATCCCTCTAGTATCTTTCCCTTTCTGACCCTTACAAAATACGGCTGCTAAGGTTATCATTCTTTCCTGCCTGCTGACCACACCTTTCCTTGTTCTTGAATCTCCAGACACATATCCAAATATGGAATACAATCATACTCACTCTCGCTTTTAAAAAGGGAGCGAAGGTCAGAACATCCCAAACTCTGAGGTGTTAGAAATCCAGATAAGCTCTGAATTTTGCAGTTTGAGCCCCAATATAAAAAAGACTTTGGATCAAGATGCAAAATTCAGACCTGGAATTTGAACAGCTTAGAGAGTTCAGGAATGTTGTGCGTGACCCAGTCTACTGACAACAGCAAGCTGTAATACTGGATCTTGGTTTGAATCCCAAACCCCAGTGGCATTAGGGCTTAGTTGGGACTGGAATTTTGGTTCAAGCCCACTCCTAAGATAATATTTGTATATATTTGTATGGCTTTAAATAAAACAATACACATCTCTACATGCACCTTGTATACTGAGTATCAGCGACACCCACATGTTTATATAAAGCCCTACAACTAAATAGATAGGCACCTTTTCTCCCAGGGTATGTCTACACAGAAAAGTTATTTAGAAATAACAGCCCTTATTTTGAAATAATGTTCCTAGCGTCTACAGAGCCAAACTGCTATTTTGAAATTAATTCGAAATAGCGAAGTGCTTATTTTGAATTTGGTAAACCTCATTCTACGAGGAATAACGCCAAATTCGAAATAGCTATTTCGAAATAAGTGCTGTGTAGACACTTATTTCGAAATAGGGGGCCTCCAGCCTTCTGAGGGTGCCTTGGTGGCCACTCCACCCTCAACCAAGAACACTCCTCTCCCTCCCCCACTCCCCGGAGCCCTTCAAGGGGTAGACTCTGGCCACAGTGCCTGTGGCACTTTCAAGCCTGCCAGCCCAGAGCCAGCAGTCACTGCCCCTGACCCAGTGGCCCCAAAACATGAGCCAGCAAGCCACTGGCAGCCAGCCCTCCACTGCTCCCCAGGAGCCTGCCAAGGCTTGGAGAAGGCAGGTGCCTTCCTGGTCCAGGGCAGAGAACATGGACCTTATTCAGGTTTGGGGGGATGCCCCCAACGTCCATGATCTCCATATTGGATGGAGGAATGTGTCCGTCTATGGCAGGATAGCTGCCAGCCTGGCCACCAAAGGCCACATGCGAACGCAGGAGCAACCCTGAGCCCCGAGCTTCCCCTCCCCCTTCTTCCCCTTGCTTCCCCCTTCCAGCTCCCTCCTCCCTTCTCCCACCCTCTCTCCTCCTCTGTCCTGCCTCCTTTCCCCAGTCTCATCAGAGTTTCATTCCCCACCCCCAGTTTTGTTAAATAAAGACAGTTTGTGTTTACGAAAAAATGTGTATTTTATTTTACATCAGGAAGGGGTCTGGGGGTGTAAGTGGAAGGATGTGAGGGAGGAATGAGGCACAACCCCCGAGTGGGGCAGACTAGGGAGGCTCTTAGTGCTCCTCAGGGTGGAAGCTCTCCCACAGGGCCTTCTGGATACTGACAGCCCCCCCCGATGGACCTCCCAGATGGCAGCCTGCAGGAAGTGTAGCCAGGCTCGCAGGAACGCGTCCAAGAGAAGCACCAGAGTGCCCAGGGGCAGCTCTGGCTCCATGTTGCAGATGTTGTGGTGTCCTGAGTGCAGGGCTGAATTAAGTGGGGGGGGGGGGGGGGCAAGCTGGGCAGCTGCCCAGGGCACCAACATATGGGGGGTGCCTGATGGCAGCTATAAGGGGCGCCGCGCCCCTGGCCGTATGGCACCCCTTAGAGCTGCAATCAGGCACTGTGCGGTGGGGGGCGGGGCCACGTATGCGCCGTGTGCCCAGGGGCGGAGCTGCGCCTGCGTCGCATGCCCACAGCCCGGGGCGCAGGAATGGCTCAAGCTGGCCCTGTCTGAGTGCGGGCAACCAGAGCACGCAGAAACAAAATGCTTTGCTGTCTCTCATTGAGGTAGACAAGCAAGCACGGAAACCTGAGAACTGGCTGTTCTGGGGGAGGAGGGGTTCCCTTTAAGCATAGGCCTCAAGATAGCCTCGGACAGCAGCCACACAAAGTAAATCCTGACTGGATGCCCTGTCGGACCTGGTTCCAGCCGGTCTTAAATGCGATTCAGCGTCCACTCAGTGTGGACACGCTATTTCGAAATAGCAAAACGCTATTTTGAAATGCATTTTGTGGGTAGACGTGTTATTTCAAAATAAGCTATTTCAAATTAACTATTTCGAAATAGCTTATTTTGAATAACGCTGTAGTGTAGACATACCCCCAGTCACAATTGTCGAGATCTCTTCCATTCACATTCACAATGACAGCACATCCCTATGGCAGCTGCCACAGTTATTTACACAGGACACTCAGTATTAAGAAAGTATTACTTTCAGCTTCCTTTAATGCCATTTGGCAGCTGTAAATAAGGAGGAACCAGCATCATGTGACCAACGAGTGGCTCCTTTGTGGTACATAAATCTAATTATCCCACTGTATCTATTTCTATAGTTAACTATTCCTCTGCTAGGGATGTTATGTGAATGAGATTGATCATCCTGCAAAGAAGCTACATCTTGGGACAAAACCCGGTTAACAGAGTCTATTTAAGAAGCTTCTACACTTGAAGATACGAACACACAATGTCCTTCAAGCATTATTGGACTGAGGTGCCAAAGACAGGCCACTGTGTTAACATACCTACTCAGCCCAGGTCTCTGCCCACGTGTGTTCAGATGCTGTGCCTGATACCAGTTGCTTCTCTGAGTGCAAATGCCAGGCCAAGGAGACAGCTTCCTATCTAAACAAGGCAACTTTTCCTAAATAAATATAACATCAGATCAAAATGCAGGGTTCTTACTGAGCTGAGACTCCATGAAAAACACAAAACTAACCCAGCAACTACCCACTCAGCCAAGTAACATCAGCAGCCAGCACAAAGAGGCTGAGTCATTATTTTATTAACAGGCCCACAACTACTTTAATGGGGGCTTAGTCTGCAAAAACAAAAACATACATAAAAGCATTTGGAATTACTTCATAAAACACTAAATCACAATATTAACCGACTGACCTTTGCTCTACACAGACCTGCTAATTTTAGCAATTACAGCCAACAACTTGAACATATCAAGTGGGCAACTGTTTAACAATAATGACATCTGCTTGGAAAATCCAATTATGTCTAAACATCTTTAAATCCCCACTAGGGGATACCTGCTTTCTTTTTGCAACTGTTAGTCTCTGCCTAATAGGATTTAAACTCAGAGCCTGCTGCACACAGTGGTGGCAGTGGGCCCCTCTCCCTGGACTGGCAGCAGCAGGCCTGCGATCACATTAAGCAGCAAGTAAGAGTCTCTCCTTGGACAGTGATGGAAGCAGTTTGATTTTCTGACATCCTAATCTGATAGACGGGTGCATTAGCTGGATCCCTTCACTCCTGCGTTTCCCCTGCAGATTCAACTTTTCCCCACCACCTCTGATCTTATGTGCATTAAAGGCAACTGGCTGGTCCTAGGATACTCCCTATGGGTTTCCCCATCTCTGGGGCAGATGCTGGATCTAGTTGACCATTCATGCCCTAATTATTAAGAGGATTGTTGTAGTTGTTTTCATTCTTTGCTGGGTATTTAAAGCAAGATTTCCCACCACCTCTAACACAGATATATTTCCATTCCAGGCCATTTGAAGTATTAACATTTGCATAGTTCCAACAGCTCGGGGCTTTCATAGTGTGGATCACATCTTAGCAACGAGATCATCTTGTGGGCATCTCTTCCTTCTCCAACTCACAACTGCAGAGACTAGTTTTCCTTACAGTCACGATCACACAAAAATCCTATGCGCCAACTATAGCAGCTATTTACATAACAAAACATCAATTTTGTTTAGAAGCATGAAGTTGTATCTGTTTTGTTCCTTTGGAAAGTTTTAATCAAAATGCAGATTTTCAATGAGTCTCCCCTTCCCATCTGCTCTGCTCCCCTTGCTTCCCAGCTACTTCCTCTCCTTTGCTCCCTGCTAGTGATTGGCAGATCTGGTACTGCTGGTGGCTCCTGTCCTTTTAATGGGGAGCAATGCCTAAAAGAAGGCAGCAACTAGGCAGGCTCCTCTCTTCTTTGTTTGCAGCTGTGTTTGCCATTTCTAGGTTCATCACTGCAGAGAAAATGCCTGTAGAAGCATCTGGGAACAAAGGAGAAGAGCCAGCACCACAAGACTAAGCAACAGTCCACAGACTTCCAGTAAGGCTTCCCCAAAGACAGTCTGAGGAGCTCCTGTGCTAGGCTTTTTACAGACAGTACAGCAACAAGGGGACTTCTTCTGATCCCTTGCACATGTCTGTAAACCCCTGAGCTCGGGGATTTACACTCCTGTGAGTGGGATCATAATCAGCTCCATGGCTCCTGCTTGTAATTGCTTAGCATCACTTTGCTCTCAGAGTTTGTAAGAATTTGTGTGTCAGGATAGAAGAACAGAAATTCTTCTCTCTGCCTCCTTTTGCAGATGGAGTCTGAAGAAAAACCATAATTATGTATTGGCAGCAGTACAGTCTGATGGCATGGAAGAGAGTGTGATGCCACAATAATTGCTACTGCTCAATCCTGAGACTTGAGGAAAGTCTCAGTTTTCATGGCCTTATCCTGTGATCAGCAGGAAACTGAATAGTTCTGATTCTATTTGGGTCTAGTGATGATAATGTAGCGTCAACCCATGAAGATGCAAACCTGGTGTCACAATGTGATCCTTTTGCATGGCTGGCCATATACACATAGGTTGAAACCCCATCTATTCCATATTATTACTACTGAGATCTTTCAATCCCTATGTCTAGCACTGTGCAGTTGATGAGCTGTAGGGACAGAACACAGGAGCTGAGACATTTCATTATCAGAGGGAAGAACAAACAAAAAAGGGTGCAATCTGTAGAGAGAGAGAACATATTGTCATGGAGGTGGAAAGATGGAAGGAGGCAGTTTTGAAGGAGTAGGAGGGATGGATGGAGAGTACAAGTTTTGGGGGTTGTCCAGGCATAAGTGGCAGCATGAATGAATGGCTATATGAATATTACTGGCAGTTAACGGTCAAGAAAGAAGCTTGGGCAACATAAGGGAAATGAAGATAATGCAACTAAGGCACAGAAGGAGACTGTGGTGGAATCGTATAGAGTTTTGGGAGCAAAAAGGTGGAAGTGTGAATGGAGGGCAAGGCGAAGCCAATCAAACAGGAGAAGCTGGGTTTGGCAGATTGAAATTCTTATATAAAACACAGACACAAGATCATAGATATATGTTTGTAGAAAGTACACAGAAAATCATGTGGCCGAATCAAAATTTCTATCACCTATTAGTGAGTTGACTGAATAGTGAGTCAAAATGTCTCATAAATAATTATTCAGGCTTTATAGAGAATTTTGATTCATCCATATTCACAACTCTTTTCTACGTACTTTCTATAAGCAGACCTCTCTCTCTCTCTTTTTACACACTAGATTTACCTGGCATTGCTAGGGTCCTTAACTCAATTAAGTGTTTTTTTTGCGGGGGGAGGGAAGAGGGAAGGAATAAAAGGAAAATATACATGCTTTATTTTTCAAAAATACAATGTTATTTTTATTAAGTTAATTTTTATTTTGGATTTCTTAAAAAGAAGGGATGGTTAAAATTTTTCAATTTTTTTTTTTTAGTACTTTTTATGGGAATTCCATCAAGTGTATTTTTTTATTCATCCTTTAATCCTTCACCCTTTTTCTTCATTCATTATGTTTTACAAAAAAGGCCTATAGCCAATTTAGTTTCCAACAACATTTTCTTTTAGTTTTCCAACCTTAAGCATTGATTTAGTAGTGCCAAAACAGAGCACTACTCCAAATTTATCTGTTTTATCTGTTCTCTGTAAGGTTTATTGAGAAGCAATCCTATTCCAGGTTCATCCTACTTTTCTGGCTCATCTTGGTTGAGTCTCTTTCAACATTCACTCAGTTATATCAGTTTTGAGGACTGGGCTTGATCTGGTGATTCTGTCTCTTCAAACCCTTATGTTGTTTTAAGTTATGGTAAGAGGAAGCTGTATACCGAATGTGGTGTTCCTAGCTGCTACTGTTTAGGAGGAGCTCTTGATAAAACAGAAAAACAAACTCTCTAATACACAGACACACACACAGAGCTATAGATATGCACAGCCAGCGGTTGTATTATCTGCACCTTCCCCCATATGAATATTTTTGGGAGGATGCCAGGCCCTTAGTTATCTTTCTAATATAAACTTCTACTCTGCTACCACCTAGTTCAACCCTTGTGCCTGATCTTATACTCTTCTGATAGTCATTTCAAAGAACAAATTAGAACTAACATGAGATGTATCTAAATACTCCCATCTGCTGAGCTCTCTAACAAATGGAACAGCCTCTGCAACAACATTTATCAACGAGCTAGTGTGTGTAGCCAAAACAGAGCTGGTTTCATGAAAGTCTATAGAATCAATTGGCACATTTGCTAAAATGGGAGAGTTATAAAATGTAGCAGTCTAGCTCCATGGGTAATGTATTCACTTTGTGGTAGGCCATAGCTCATAAACAATAATGGAACATGAGTCTCCTATTGGAAGGAACATACAGGAAGCTGTGGAAATGTCTGGGTTATTTCTCCTATCCAAGGAACAAGAGTGCCTCACTGGGTTGCAGGGTCTCTGGGTAAGAAGGCTGTGGATCTGAATACCACAGCAGGGTTTCATCTTCTCCTTGATGGTCTCACAGAAGAGTTTCAGGAGGTAGCCAAGTTAGTCTGTTACAGAAAAAAACAACAAATGGTCGGGTAGCACTTTATAGACTAACAAAACATGTAGATGGTATCGTGAGCTTTCGTAGGCACCTCCCACTTCTTCAGATGACCGGAGTTATGAGTAGGGGATATGAAAACTCAAAATAAATAGGAGAGGGAAAGGAGAGGGGGAGAAAAAGAAAAAAAGAAAAGAGGAAAAAAGGAACGAGGGTGAGAGACAGAGACACACCCCTTCCTTTTTTCTTTTTTTTCTTTTTCTCCCTCCTCTCCTATTTATTTCCAGTTTTCATATCTCCTACTCATAACTCCGGTCATCTGAAGAAGTGGGCTGTGTCCATGACAGCTCACGATACCATCTACATGTTTTGTTAGTCTATAAAGTGCTACCAGACCATTTGTTGTTTTTTTCACAGAAGAGTGGTAACAGGACAGTTTGGCACTGTTAGTAGAATCATCTTTTGTATGAGATGTTAAGCTCTGTTCAGGAGAAAGTTAAGATTCTGATTGTACCCTCCAAAAGTTAAGAGGTGAAGGTAACTTAAATTTCTTACAGATACTGTCCTATCACAATCTGAGTCTCTGCCAACTCTTTAGATAGCTCCCAGCTGGCTTTTGCTGCAACTCAGCCAGTTTTTGCTGTATCTGTGCACTGAGGTGCAGCCCCTTACTTTCACCTCTGCTCCAATGTCTCCAGAAATGAGTGAATTGAGTCCATCTCATAGTCATAACCAGAAGTATAACTTGAATGGGAAACATGCTAGATTCTCAGACTTTGTAGGCCAGATTAAGCTCTGCTGCAACTCCATCAACTTCAATGGAGTCAAGTCCTGCCTTGAAGCATTACAGGAGCTCCCCTCCTTTCCCATGTTCCTCATCTTTCCATACTCTGCTCCCTGGCTCAGATCTGTATTATAATATAATGAACAACCTGACCTTTCCATTTCACTGGGTACTTTGCTTGTTACCTCAAATCTATGCTGAAGTCTTAGAAGTGCTCCCTCCTTCCTCTTCCTCTCCCCCGCCCCAGCATACAGGAATTCCCTCACTTTTTTCTACTTTGGACATCGCTCTTATATGAATAAATAATTACCTGAAATCTGGTATCCTCCCACTGTGACCAGAAAAGGGCATTTGTCTAGACACTCCTTGGATGTCTTCCAAGCAGCATCTACCCGCTAAACTCCTCAAAACACCGTAACCTCTGAGGAGAAATGTTCCATACATATAATGTCTACAGACTATTTTGATCAGATTGGACTGTATACATCGAGCCAGCAGGTTGAGGTTCCAAACCACCAGTGATGAAGTGTTTCTGGCCTGTGTTTTGATTTGCCTGAGGAGAATCCCCAACAGCATCTAAACAGCAGCAGGAGTAGGCCCAGCAGCTTCAGGTGAGTCAGCAATGAATGACATCCATGTTACTGAAGACAAACATACCAATGTGAACATGGTAGGCATGAGAAACCGCATGTGGCGATAACATTTTTAATCTTATTTTTTGTTTTATTATTCTCACCATTGTGGTTCCTCCAGCTCCCAAAACGAACAGGGATTTTTATTGCCAGGGTTAAAAAACACAAATTTGCATTACATCCTGGCTCCTGCTGTAATACTTCAGTCTCGTTTCTCTCTCGTCCCCTCTCCAGAACAACTGATGCTATCGCAGCCTGATTTAATTTCAAAGACGGATTGTGATTTGGCAGTCGGGGGGTGTGTGTGTGGGGGGGGAAAGCCAAGCTAATCAAAAGTCACCATCTGCTGCGTTGCCATGGGGATATTCCTCCCCAATAAATGTGCTCTTTGCCAAAATCACAGATAACAGCACTATAAAGGGTGGGAGGTTGGGGGAAGGAATAAAAGAAAGAAGTTCCAACACTAGGGGGGGAAATGAGAGAGAAACAAGGGAGAAATGAGATCCAGAGAAGTGGAAGAAAAGGAGACACAGACTGTTGAGAAGGAAAGGAAAAAAGACCAATAGAAAGAATACTGAAAAGAGGAAGAAATAAGAGATATAGGCAAACAGGCAGCTAATGATGAAGAAATAGGGGAAGACAGAAAAACAACTGAGGAAGTGGAAAGGGGAGACACACATAGACATGCTACTGAGTAGGAGAGAAACTGGAGTTGCTGCATAAGATGTAATAGCAAAACAAGAAGAGATAAGATAATTGCCCTCAAAGAGTAAGTTCTGGTGATCAGGAGGAAACTGACACTTCAATGAAAATTCCCAGGATGATGGTCGTAGTTCAGAAAGATATCACTATTCAAATCATGAAGCAAAAAATATACAAAAAAATCCCCTTGCTGTGACTAACAATAATGTATAGAGATGGCTGGGTTTTTATCCCCTTATCAGAAAGTCTAATCCTAAAGGTACCTACAGTATCCTGCAGTAATAGTCCCAAATAAATAACACAGCAAGTCTTGTGGGGGGGAGTGGCGTAAAGTACGGTATTTGCTCTGCTATAGAAATTCAGTGCAGACTGACACAGGATATGTCTTTTAACATAAAAATTCTCTGAAAATGAACATCCTCAAAACATCTTTTGAATGTTAGAATGGTTAGAATGGCAAAGGTCACATTATTAACTAACTATGGTGTCTACTTTCCATCTAGCTTTCTTTTTTCTACATGAATTTTGGTAACCACCTAGGATATAGACTATAAATAACAACAACCCCAAGCATTTCTACCCCCCACTATAACTTAAAAAGCAAAAGATACTGTACCTGACTTCTAGAGGGCAGAAGCTTCATCTTCAGATGGACTTTGGTAGTGCCTCGGGTTTTACTAGCCTGGTGGACGCTGGGGCTTCAGTGCAGAGTGTAAGCCCATTACCCAGCTGTAGCAGGACCTCCCTACATCTGAAAAGGATAAAAGAAGAAAGATTTTAGGACCCTGTGTGCTGAATGCCCACTGAGCCTACTTAGACAATGCATGTGTGTCCGGAATGATCCTGTGACAGGGTGCCTGCCCCACACTAGCCCTTTAAGGGGTAAAACATAGCCCAGGGGAGGTGGCTGGGCAGTGGAGCCCACAGCTGAGGCAGAGACAACCAATTAGGGCCCAGCTGGGGCTGTATAAATAAGGGCTCCCGGAAGAAGGAGAAAAAACACTCTTGTTCCAGCTGGGGAGCAGGAGTGACCAGGCTGCCAGAAAAGCTAGAGCAATGGTTCCCAAACTTTTCGGAATCATGCGCCCTTTTTTATTTTTGAGAATCCCTCACACACACCCCGGGCCGGCCAGAGCCGTTTTGGTGGCTCGGGCGCACGGTACATGCGCGGGCCCACCGGAGCATACAGCACATGCGCTGCCCAGCCCGACCTGGCCACCGCTGCTGGCATGCAGCCCAGGGCAGGCCGCGCCTGGCTGTGCAGAGCCCGGCGGCCGTGGGGGGAAGGACGCTGCTGGCCGACACCGCGGGTATGGGGGGGGGGGGGGCGGCGCTGCGGGAGCCGGGCGCGCGGTGCCTGATAGCAGCTTACACACGTCCTTAGTCCGGCCCTGCCCTCAGCAGCAAAACTTAGGGGGGAGGAGTTGATTGAAGGCCTGGGGGTGGAGAGGGGGGGCAATTTCTTCATGCCCCCCAGTTTGGGAACCCAGGAGCTAGAGGCTTCCTGAGACAGAGCCGTGCTGGAGAAAGGCAGAGAGGCCTCTGGCCTGGCCTTACTCTCGTGCTGCAGGGCCCGAAGCACGTCCAGAGGTTACCAGAGCTGCGGGGAGGCAGTCAGTGCAGATAAAGGCAGTAGGTCCACACCCCTTGCTAGTGATGAGTGGCCATTTTAGACTCTGGTTTGCCCCTGAGGTAAAGGGTTAGATAACGACTGGCAGTGGGACATGGAGGCAAGGCGGGGATAGAAGAATTGGGGGTTCCCTGCGAGGGAAGGACCCCAGAATGCAGAGATATCTGGCTGAACAGAGAAGACCTGCAACAGAGGCGGAGACATGGACAACCAGAGGGCACTCTGGGGCAAGAGCGTTGATTCCCTGAGTGACCATCTGGAGGCGCCATGGGGATAAGTGCCCATCCCATGACAGACCCCTTAACCCCGCAAAACTAACGAAGATATGGGAATCATTCTGACCTCTCCTACATCTCCAGTAGTAACCCAGCAAAGTGGACACTCAATATCTATGCTAATAGAACAGGATGAACTATTCCTAGCAGAAACATGGATAGTTGAATTTGGATCTTTTCATGGAAACATAGAACCCTAGGGCTGGAAGAGTCCTCAGGAGGTCATCGACTCCAGCCCCCGGCCCAAAGCAGGACCAACCCCAACTAAATCAATCCAGCCAGGGCTTTGTCAAGCCGGAACTTAAAAACCTCTAGAGATGGAGATTCCACCACCTCCCTAGGTAACCCATTCCAGTACTTCACCACCCTCCCCGTGAAATAGTTTTTCCTAATATCCAACCTAGACCTCTCCCACTGTAACTTGAGACCACTGCTCCTTGTTCGGCCATCTGTCACTACTAAGAACAGCCTCTCTCCATCCTCTTTGGAACCTCCCTTCAGGAAGTTGAAGGCTGCTATCAAATCCCCCCTCACTCTTCTTTTCTGCAGACTAAATAAGCCCAAATCCCTCAGCCTCTCCTCGTAGGTCATGCACTCCAGCACCGCATTCATTTTGATCGTCTTCTGCTGGACCCTCTCCAAGGCATCCACATCATTTCTGTAGTGATGCATCCACATCAGAACTGGATGCAATATTACAGATGTGGCCTCACCAATGCCAAATAAAGAAGAAGAACTTCTCTAGATCTGCTAGAAATGCTCCTCCTTATGCACCCTAATATGCCATTAGCCTCCCTGGCTACCAGGGTGCACTGTTGACTCATATCCAACTTCTCATCCACTGTAATCCCCAGGGCCTTTTCTGCTGAACTGCTACTCAGACGGTTGGTCCCCAGCTTGTAACAATGCTTGGGATTCTTCCATCCCAAGTGCAGGACTCTGCACTTGTCCTTGTTGAACCTCATCAGATTTCTTTTGGCCCAATCCTCCAATTTGTCTAGGTCAATCTGGACCCTATCCCTATCTTCCAACATATCTACCTCTTCCCCTAGCTTAGTGTCATCTGCAAACTTGCTGAAGGTGCAATCCATCCCCTCTTCCAGATCATTAATAAAGATGTTATACAAAACCAGCCAGCCAACAGATCTTTGGGGTACTCCACTTGAAACCAACCAAACATTGAACCATTGGGCCCAACAATCTAGCCAGCTTTCTATCCATCTTACAGTCCATTTATCCAATCCATACTTCCTTAACTTGCTGGCAAGAATATTATGGGAGACCGTATCAAAAGCTTTGCTAAATTTAAGGTACATCATATCCACTGACTTCCCCATGCCCACAGAGCCAGTTACTTTATCATAGAAGCTAATCAGATTGGTCAGGCATGACTTGCCCTTGGTGAATCTATGTTGACTATTCCTGATCACTTTTCCTTCTTCCAAGTGCTTCAAAATGAACTACTTGAGGATCCTCTCCATGATTTTTCCAAGGACCGTGGTGAGGCTGACTGGTCTATAGCTTCCTGGATTGTTGTTCTTCCCTTTTTTATAGATGAGCACTACATTTGCCTTTTTCCAATCGTCCAGGACCTCTCCTGATCTCCATGAGTTTTAAAAAATAATGGCCAAAGGCTCTGCAATGACATTTGCCAACCTCCTCAGTACCCTCAGATGCATTAAATCTGGACCCATGGATTTGTGTATGTCTAGCTTTTCTAAATAGTTCTTAATCTGTTCTTTCTCCACTGAGGGCTGCTCACTTCCTTCCCATTACTGCACAAGGCAACGCAGCAGTCAGAGAGCTGACCTTGTCTGTGAAGTCAGTGGCAAAAAAAGCATTGAGTACTTCAGCTTTTTTCACATAATCTGTCACTAGGTTACCTCCCTCATCCAGTAAGGGCCCCACACCCTCTCTGATCACCCTTTTATTGCTAACATGTCTGTAGAAACCTTTCTTACCCTTCATATCCCTTTCTAGCTGCAATTCCAATTGTGCTTTCATCTTCCTGATTCCTCCCCTGCATTCTCTAGCAATATATTTATACTCCTCCCTAGCCATCTGTCCAAGTTTCCACTTTTTATAAGCTTCCTTTTTGAAGTTTAAGCTCACCAAGCATTTCCCTGGTAAACCAATCTGGTTGCCTACCATATTTACTTTTCTCATTGCACATCGGGATGGTTCGTTCCTGTGCCTTCAATAAAACTTATTTAAAATACAGCCAGCTCTCCTGGACTCCTTTCCCCTTCATTTTAGCATGACAGGAGATCCTGCCCATCAGTTCTCTAAGGGAGTCAAAGGCAGCTTTTCTGAAGTCCAAGGTGTTTATTTTGCTGCTCTTCTTTTTCCTTTTGTCTGGATCCTGAACTCGACCCTCTCATGATCACTGCTGCCCAGGTTGCCACACACATCTACTTCCCCCACTAACTCCTCCCTGTTTATCAGCAGCAGGTCAAGCTGTGCATGGTCCCTGGTCAGTTCCTTTAGCACTTGTACCAGGAAGTTATCCCCAACGTTCTCCAAAAACTTCCTGGATTGTCTTTTCTTCTCTATGAAAGTGATCCATGAATAGATCACTGTCTCATGACTGCATCACTCAGAATTATTCAGTAACTGTTTTGGGTGAGCTTGTTTTGCAATTCAAAACTCAAACTATTTTGACTAGAGTTTAAGTCACACAGTGCTCTTCCCATTCCATAACTGGATGAGTATAACACAATATGCCAAACCTAAACATTCAAAAATCAGAAGTAAGCCCCCCAAATACTATGAGAGTGGTTTAAAAATCACAAGACTTTAAATGTATAGATAGGGCGCTCTCTCTCTTTTTTATAGTCTTCTGATTTTGGAGCATTTAGGATGCACTTGAGTCACATTTTTATGTTTTTCTCCACAACCGCAAGAGCTAGAAACCCAATTAAATAAACAAAAGCTAAACTGCTCTCCTAATCACATGACTTCAGGAGCTAAGAGTTAAAAAATGAACAAGAAATACTGTGTGACTTGCAAAAGATGGCAATACTGGCTAGACTCCGATTGAATACTGGAAATTATTAATTTGAAACTCTCTTCCAGGGAATATTTTGCATTATTTCTGAATGAATTGTTTTTTCAACAAACATTCCAAGCTGTTAACTCATTCATTAGAGCATTTGTCTAGAAGGTGACCGACACAACTGGAGTTCCATTTGAATTTTTCAAATTAAGCTAATGCGTAACTTTTTTCAGTGTAGCTTTAATGCAGGGGAATTGCATTGACTTATGTGAACTCTTTTGGGAGAAAGCGTCCCTGAAAAAAGGGCCAATCCATGAGAATCAGATTGGACACCTCCCTCAGAAAAAGGGAGGGACCCAAAAAAGAACGTCTACTCTCCAATGAGGCTAAAGAAATATTTGGCATCCACTGTCCCAGACATATACATTAACCAAAGACCAAAGGGTGCATGCCACAAACTCTTCCCCAAACACAATTTACATAAAAACTAAAGTCTGAGCAGTCCGTAACAGTAGTAGGATTTCTCTGGATCAGAGAACCCATTTCTTTGGGACTGGATTCAGCTATGTGCCATACGGACATCACTGTACGCCACTCGTCCTCAGCTTCAGACAACTGGAAGTAATAACAAGTTTAGCTAATATCCTTTTTAGCCTTTAAAAGGACCCCTGTATTCACAGTAAATCCAGACTGGATTCTCTCAGGGAAATGCTGAGATTTCCCCCCAAAAGTCTGGATTTACTATCAGCCCCTGGTCCTGCTTCCCTTCCAGTACTCCTCATATAGCTGAACCTGCAAATGACCACTGGTCCAAGATGCTTCTATAGGCCAGAAATACACCAGTGTATGGAAGGGAGGACTGTGCCACAAATCAATCTGGGGGAGGAAGGACCTCAATTCAACACCTGATGAGCAGGACTCCATGATGTCCAGTGAACAGAAAAAGGAAGTGATATCAGAGCTTTCAAATCTCCCAGCTTAACCAGGTGGTACATACTCCATGCAAAGCCCCTAGGATTGTAAACCATAGAGATCTTTAGATGTCCTCTAGGACTCTAATCATACAGTCCTCACCCTGCTTGCAACTACAGAGATAGGGCTAGTGGATTGGGCAATGTAATACGGTGGCATTATGTAAGGATCTCTCACTAGGTGCAGCTCTGTAAGCAAAACAGGTTGGGGACCATGCACTAGGAAAGGTGTCTATGGTCAGGGAGCTGATTGTGTAGGGATAAGGCAAAATTTGAAGGAGAAGACAGGCAGAGAAAGAGGTGGTATGTGCAAATGGGAAAATTTGAGGAGAGAATAGAGGAGCCAGAGAGAGGAAAAGGGAAAGACAGCCAGAGAGAGAGAGGGATTTGAAGGACAAACTAAGGGGAACAGCCAAACAGAATAGGGTGTGGGGAGAACCTTTGGAAGAAGGAGACAAGTGGCAAATGAGGTAATGCTTAAGGATAAAAATGTGCAAATTGGGGGAATTACATAATTTACATATATTCTCTAGATTTCTGGACCTACAATCTTAAGAGATAGGATGTGATATTCAGATGGCAGAGGAGATCAGGCACAGGGAGACAGCTGTGTGAATGTAAGCAATTGGCTGGTGACAGCATCTTGGACCCAGGGGAAAGGCCAGTCAGAAAGCAGCCTAAGAACAGGGCCTGAAAGAACTGGGAAGTTGCACATGTACAGAATGGGAAGTGACTGTCTAGGAAAGAATACTTCAGAAAGGGATTTACGAGTCATAGTGGACTAAATATGAGCCAACAGTGTGACACTATTGCGAAAAAAAAGCAAACATGATTCTAAGATATATTAATAGGAGAGTTGTAATCAAGACATGAGAAGTGATTCTTCCGCTCTACTCTGCGCTAACTAGGCCTCAGCTGGAGGACTGAGTCCAATTCTGGGCACCACATTTCAGGAAAGATGTGGAGAAATTGGAGGAGGCCCAGAGAAGAGCAACAAAAATGATTACAGATTTAGAAAATATGGTCTGAGGGAAGATTGAAAGAACTGGGTTTGTTTAGTCTGAAAAAGAGGACTGAGAGTAAACACAACAGCTTTCAAGTACCTAAAAGGGTCTTACATAAGGAGAGAGAAAAAATTTTCTTTTTAACCTCTGATGCTTGGACAAGAAGCAAAGGGCTTAAATTGCAGCAAGGGAGGTTTAGGTTGGACATTAGGAAAAACTTCCTGTCAGGGTAGTTAAGTACTGGAATAAATACCTAAGGAATCTCCATGATTAGATATTTCTTAAGAGCAAGTTAGGAAAACATCTGTAAGGGATGATCTACATGGTGCTTGGTCCTGTATGAGTACAAGGAATGGGGACTTGATGACCTCTCAAGATCCCTTCCAGTTCTAGTAGTCTATGATTCTTGTTACTATAGAAAAGACACTGGTGGCTCAGAACACTCATAGTGACTCTCTGTGGAGGATTTGGTTTCAGTCCTTTGAGATCTGACCAGCTTGTGTTGTCTCAGCGAAGAAATAACTACATATTCTTCTAGTCCAGTTCCTGGTATCAAGGAGATAACATAAGATCTAGTTTTTCAGTGTTTACTGCATGACACAGGAAGAAGCTCAGACCAGCCACCCAACATTCTAGCTCTGTGGGAACACAAATATATCTGGGATTTTGGCATTATTCTGAATGACTTGAAATAAAAGCTAACTTTAACTCAATTCAGGTTCCCATGGAATCCAAATAGACACTCCTAGAATTCAGTCCTGACCAAAGTTTCCTGTTAGACCTTTTGCAAATGATCGTGACTGATAGTAGCCACAAATCAAATTAAGTTAGAGACCTGAGTGCTATCATTTGCGCTAACAATTATGGGTGCAAAGCTGGATGCTGAGGTAAGATTCTCAAAAACAGACTCCTTCCATGCTAGCCCAAGACAATCCCCAAGAAAAAAAATCCCAGAAGGAGTTGTACCAGCTGGAAGCTTGCAGAGTGTGAGGCATGAAGAATGATGCCAGGTATACACATATGCAATTTTGTTTGCAAGACACTCAAGGGATCTGGCAGAATCCACGAGGCTTTACCTTTTTATTCTTGAACACATCTCCACCTAATTCTCTGTAAAGGACCATGAGTAATGTTAAGCAAGAGGCATTTCCTATTCTAAGGACTGCAATTAGGATTACCACTAGAGGGCATTCAAAATACTGTAGGCTAGTTTCTGATTCATTCCTGCATAGGAGAGAGGAGGCACAAAAGCCCTATACAAAGATTTATGCATTGCAAAATACACATTTTATCTTGCTTGCTTTTTTCTCTGTGATGGACAATACCAATAACCCCATCAAACCTTCAATGCAGAGAGCAGTTCTTTCAGCCTCACACTCTACTTAAGAACCTGTCACAATGGCACTTAAGACCTGGCACTCCCCTGAGAGCTTGAGTTCAGTGTTGCTGGACAGGAAGGGGCATGCCTTAAGTTCCTCATGGAGAATGAGGGTTGTGCTGGGTGGTGCAAGAGACTGATGCACGTGGACAGAGAGGGCTGGTGTTGGAATGGTTGGCTGACCAAGTGGGGCTGCAGCAGTTGTCTAACTCAACTCAACTAAGTATGGATGGGAGTTAAGAGGACTAGTTCAGTCAGGGACAGTGGAGAGCTGGGTTTCCTGTGAACTTCTCCCCTCCTGCTTCCAACAAGGGCCTTCTTGGACAGATGGGGAAACTAGGACACAAGAGTCATCAAGTGGCAAGTCAGTGACAGAGCTGGGAATAGAACCGAGATCTCCAGCTCTATACTTTAACCTTTAGGCATCGCTCACAAGCACAGAGCACAATCTCCTTTCTCGCCTCCTCTCTTCCTGCTGCACACAGCAACTCAGGAGGGAGGCAAAGCTTGAGGTGGGGGAGGGGCAAAGCCGTGGAGGCAATGAATATGAGTTAAAAATAATGAAAGATTTTTTTTACAAAACCGTCTCCTATTCAGCTAGCTTCTCACTTCTTCCTTTTTTTTTCTTCAAATTAAACAGCAAATTATACTTATCAAAGAAAAGAAGGTAAAGAGAAATCTGAAAGGCTGTGGAAAACCTTTAATTATTAGTATAGTGGCATGAAAGCTGTTGAGCCCCTTAGAAACGTACATGACCAATTATCAAAAATATAAGAGATGCAGAAAGAAAGGTTTGTCTAATAAGTATGAATCGCAGGGCCATTTAGAACATCAGTGTTAAAGCATTAGAGTTAAATGGAAAAGTAAAAAGGGGCTGATGGTTTTAACTATTTCACAGAAGGACAAGAGGTTGATACTGATAAGACAAGCAGTATAGTGAAGTTAATTATCTGCGGCCCGTGGTGCACAAAGCTGTTTGAGCTGGTGATTAATAGAGATAAACCATTCAAACTCCACATTTCTAAGGTGAATGAAGATGGCAGAGGAACTGCGGCTGCCGCATACTAACTAATCTGATGGCAATGGGCCCTGTTTCTTCTGAGAGCATCGTTTGGATTTATCACATTCAATCTCCCTCCCCCTCACCTCCAATAACTGAAGTGAGACTTAGGAACTGAGGGGCAGATGGATGAAATTTCCCCAATTCACCTAGGTGTTTGCTGAGCTGATACCTGTCAAGAAAATTTGAATTGCCAGTTACCTACATTAATTAAAAATGTTCCAGTGTTGTTGCCTTTTCAGAGAATAATGCAAAATGGGTGAGTTCTATATATTTTATAAAATACTAACTAGTGTCTGTATGCACTACTGCTTCCTCTTGGCTGGAATTATTTCTATGTCATAAGCCCAATACTGTTCACAGCTAATGAGAATCTCTGAACTCAAGTGGCAGAAGGTCTGTGATTTTAGAGTATGAAGATCTACATGCTATTCCTGCTGTTGTTGTGAAGTATCAAATGGCTACAGCTTGCAGCATGGCGATATGCCCCTGCCATACTGGAGTCTGAGGCTTTATTATCTGTTCTGTATAAAGGCATTCAAATGCTACAGTGTTGGGCACCTCCTAAGTAACTAAAAACAGAAATAATCATAGGGTAAGAAGTGTTTGAATACGTAAGTTTCGTTTTATAGCCAGAGGGTGCCCATGTGAATGATGAAAGTGACTAATGGCTTAGCAATTCATGTGAGGTTTTGAATCACAAAGCAAAGATGTGGATACTGTCAGGACTGACTCAGCCCTTCATCCTTCTGAAGTCAATAATCTGGGCACCATGAAGTTTACCATGTTTGGGTCTGGCAGATAAGACTTTAAAAATGAAGAGCCTGTGTTGTGTGAACATTCAAGATGCATAGATAGATCCTGATCCTTCAAGATTTTGAGCCAGATCTCCAGACCAAAGTGATCTGTGTGTGTTCTAACAACAGCCGGAACCTCAAAACTTCAGAACTTTCAGTCTGATGCTTCTTCAAATCTCTTGAGTCTTCACATTTCTGATGAGCTTCCTGGTACTTCCTGCTTCTTTTTGGTTCCAGAAATACTGCAGAAATCATCCTTTCCTTTGTGGTATTTAAGTGCTTCAGTTTCTGGATTCCAGCTGGAATAATGAAGTTCTGAAATAGCAGTTAAAAATAAAAATAGGAAAAACAATTGACTTTGCTTTTTTGAACCTCAGACTACATATTTGGTGTTTGGATTTCCAGTTCAATTTTAACTTTGGGCTCAGATTGGGGTCAGTTGTTGTTTTCCCTAAACTAGTTCGCTCATCCCCGATAAGTCTGGAAATGCAACTGAACTTCTGCATCTGCAAACAAAAGAATGTTATATTTTTGGCCAAACTAAATTGTATGCTTTTTTTGTTTGTTAATTGCATCCAGGCCAACCTAGCACAGGCCAAGTTTCAAAGCAGTGGAATTTGTGCATGGGCTGGATACAAGCTATTGTAAATGGTGGTCTCTAAAGGAAATACTGAGAAATGGTAACTCTAAAAGTGACCAGCAGAACCAGTTTTTGTGCCACACAAAACTAATTGCCAGAGGAGTTCCTTAGTTTATGAGATAGTCCTGAATTTTGAATAGGACACTGAAATTTACTGTATTTGACTGCACTGAGTGGGACTCTCCCTACGCTTCATAAACTAAAACCTTTTACTTGAATCTTTCCAAATTTTAGTGATGTGCATAAAATAGAACCTGGGCCCAAACTGCACCTGGTTTTCAGCTTGAAAAAACAAACCCACCCTCGTTGCCATATTATAGAAATAGAACAAAATTGGAGTAATTTATCTGAACTGCCCTTTAACCCCCTACCCATGCATGATGTGAGCTGGATACTATTGTGATTTGTGCACCATTGCTTTGGTGATTTGGAGTAAAGATCAAAACCAAAACATGACCACCTTGACCCATCTCCCTAGCCCTAGATATGGTGAAGATGGAGGAATATACTTCATCCTTCTACCAAGAAGTCTCTTCTGCTAGAATCTCAATGACCACATCAGGGGAGAAGTAAAAGAAGACTCTGCTTTGTCATAACTGAGCATACCGGGGATACAGCAGCACTAGCTGTTGCAACTGGCCCTCAAATCTATAAAGTGTCAAACCAAACACCTAGAATCTGAATATCTTCAGCAATCAGGGAAAATTCTGACCCAGATATAAATTTTGCAGCTCGGGCTCATTCCCAACTGTATCATCCCAAGACATCCAGCAAAGTTTTCCCAATGGGTTCAATAGTGAGCATCAATCCTTCCAATTAAGATTCCTCTTTGGAAATTACAGGCCTCTCCCCTCACTTTGCTCATCTCCATCAGTGTCAAGTTTCTGTTGTTGCCAAACAAATGGGTTTAAGTAGCATGATGCAGAACAGTGGGAGAGCAGTTAAAAGAGGATAATGGGCTGAGTTATTTTGTCTCTGGTTAATTCACAGTGTCAAATGCCTGTAATGTACCTGAGCAAGGTCAGGGGTGGGTCTGTCCCTAACCTTACAAACTGGATTGGTTCACCCATCTGAGAGGAGGGTGAGATTAATATAGAACCAGCTCCACTAAGACAACATTCACAGTAACAGAAGTTACTGGTGCCCTTTAGGATCAATGTCAAATTACACATCCTGTATGCTACAATAAGCAGACTCCAAATAAGGTCTGCTTATTTTAATAGTTCAAGAGCTATTTGTTGCTAATACTGGAGGTTAAATATGGAATATACCGATTAATATGAAAACAAGGACAATGATGGTTTTGTGAAAAATGTTCAGAAGAGGTCCAGATTCACAAAAGAATCTAACTGTGTCTTCACTGCAGTTATCGGAGGCTCTTAGGGTATGTCTAGACTACATGGCTCTGTTGCCAGAGCCATGCAGATTAGTTTACTAGACATACCCAAATGAAGCCGCGATTTAAATAATCGCCGCTTCGTTTAAATTAAAATGGCTGCCGCGCTGTGCAGATCACCCTAACCTCATCCCACGATGCATACCGGGGAGGTCGACAAATGCCTTTGATGTTGACCACGGAGCGTCCAGACTACAGCGCTGTGCCCCCAAACAGCTGATCGGCACAACGTAGCAGCCATTTTAATTTAAATGAAGTGGTGATTATTTAAATTGCAGCTTCATTTGGGTATGTCTAGTAAACTAATCTAGGGTCTAGACACACCCTAACTCACGCATTGCCACTAATACCCCTCCCAACCATTCACAAACTCCTCTCACAACAGTTTAATGATGCTTTTGATCTAGACCAGGGATGGGCAATAATTTCTGAAGGGGAAGGGGCACTTCATAAGTGGTCATGGGCCAACCTAGAAAGGGTAGGCCATTGAGCAGAAGGGATGGGGCCTCAGGCACAAGCCTTTATATCAGCCTATGGGTCGGGACCCAAATATGGGTCGCCATTACATTTCAAAAGGGTCACCAAGTGTCTCCCCAGGTGGCTCTGCCCCCTCTCCTCCCCCCATTTTTGATTTGCCTTGGGTCACCAAGTCTTCCTGAATTGTCAAAATGGGTCCCCATCTGGAAAAGGTTGGGAACTGCTGCTTTATATAGTAGGGATTGAAAGGGCTTGCAGCTCCCCAGAAATGCATTAGCAGTGGGGCTGGGATCCCTTTCACCTGCTTCTATTTAAAGGGCTCATGTCTTAGCAGCCACAGGGAAGGACACAAGCCCTCTGAATAGAAGCAGTTGAAAGGGCTCTCAGAATATATGGAGATATATACCTCTCTCATAGAGCTGAAAGGGGCCTTGAGAGGTCATTGAGTGCAGTCCCCTGCCCTCATGGCAGGACCAAGTACCATCTCTGATAGATTTGCCACAGATAGCCCCCCTTAAGAACTGTCCTCACATCCCTGGGTTTAGCAGGCCAATGCTCAAACCACTGAGGCTCCTCCTGGGAGCCACTAGGGAGGTGCAAGCCTTTTCAACTCTGGCTATTTAAAAGGCTTGTGCCTTCCCTGCAGCTGCTAATGTGTTGCCTGGCCACCGCTGAGAAAACACAAGCCCTTTAAATAGCAGGAATTGGAAGGCCTCACACTTCCCCGATGGCTGCCAAGCAACACGTAGGGGACAGGGCCGGGAGCTGCTGCAGGCCTGCTGACAGCCTCTTGCCCAGCCTTGATTTGGACTAACCGGACTAGCTCAGGCAGACACCCTACACACTTTGCAGTGATGATGTAGGTTAAATCACTAAACTTCTGATAGTCCTCCAGTGCCTTTCCGCTGTTCCCACAGTGTGCCCAGAAGGTCAGGTAGGGTGTCCCACAATTCACTGGGAAAGAATACTAGAGTGGCGCAGCTTACTGCAGCACAAAAAACCATGGGATGGGCCCTCACAAGTGCTAGCCACACGTGGGGGAAACACAGCACTCATTCTTGGGCTCTCTCTGGTGCTCATCGCCCAAGTTAACTCTGCAGTGAAAATAACCCACAAGCATTTCTGCAGGGTTGGATTGGATTGGAAATCTCAAGAGAACAGAATGTCTGAAGTAGGGATATAAAATCCCGTTTAACTGATTAAATGGAGGTAAGCAGGGAGGGGTCCAGCAGGGCTGGAGTACTCCCCACCCCCACTCACTGGGGTTGGGCTAGAATAGCCCAGGCCACAGGCAGAGGTTGCTCCAACCCGGCTGCTCCTAGCCCCATGCAGGGGCTGCTGCCATGGTTCCCTTCACCCTTACTCCCACAAGGGCTGCCTATTCTGCCATGGTTCCCAACCCCCCTCATAAGCTGGGAGCCAGCACCCCCATGTGGGGGGCCCAGCCCCCCAGGTGGGGCCTGCTCCCAGGTACCAGTTAACTGGTACCCAGTATGCATAATCCATTAAGGGTGATGCTTACCGGGTAACTGTTTAATTGTTTGTCTGTTAACATCCCTATCTAAAGAGATTTCTGTTATTTCTTGCTTTCTAAGAAAGCTTTGTGAGAAATCTTGCTACATTGTGCTGCTTGAAACCATATCTCCAACTGACAAATGAAGTCCTGGTAATTATCAGACCATAGGCCAAATTCATTGCTCATCTAATTCCATTGAAGGCTTATCTTGCTTAGGGACATTTGCACGTGTATAAATTTCCCTCAGATGTACAAACCCTCAGACTCTATTGGCATCATTTACTACTATTCCAAAAATTTGTAACAAATTACTTAGTCCATTATTTTTGCCTTTATTTAGGTACAAATTTCAGGTGTTCTGTCTACAATTCTCTGAAATTTGTTATTTCCTCTGCTAATCTTTATCCTTTGCAATATTTGGTTATGTAAATCAAAATATAAATTGTTTGGCTGATTTTGATTGCACATCTACGTCACAAAGTCTTGTTTTTGTCTCCTTACTAGATGACTAAAACTTTTAGGACAAGATTTCTGTGGCAAGTATTCAGACACACAATAGTTCAAGTTGACACATTAATATTCTCTAATGGTAACCCAAAATGTTCTGTTTCCACTGGTATTTCAGCCTCTAAATTTGTTTTGTTAGAATAATTATGAAAAGTCAACACAAAAGGTGTGTAGATTCAGGCAAAGCAAACTTTGATTTTGTTTTTAGAGTGATTGCATTTAAAATTATTTTATTAAAATGTACCTATTTTCTTTTCATCAATGAAATTACAGATGAAAAATCAAAAACAATATTTTACCAAAACATTATCCAATAAAATAACGGAGTTAGAAAAATAGTTCCAGCATATGGAGGTAAAATATAATAGGTAGAAAATGTCTGTGAGAAATGGGCTAGCCATTTCAATTACCAGATTTAACCAGAAAATTCAGTCACCTCTGAGGGTTTATTAATCAAATGTTGAGAGTTCTGAATTTCTGATGGGGCATTACATAGCCCCAATAGTCTTATCTTGAAATTCCTGAAAAAATACATTTCTTTAAAATTTGCTTTAAATTAGTGGGCATTTTTTTCAGTTAAATAAAGTGAGATGATTGCAAAAATGCCTAATTTTTAAAGCATAAATTTATCCGTGCTCAAGATAACTATTTAAATGGTTATTGTGTGTAGCCTTAGAAGTATGTACACAAAGGGTGAAATTCACCTCCAGTGCAGAGGTTCAGTATAAAGTCCTCCACATCACTTAAACCTCACATAAGAGGCCACACAATTGAATGAATGTTCAGAAGTACCTGCATATCAACTTCTCCTCTCCCTGCCCATTCACAGATGGTCTCTTGGAGCGTTGATTGGGATCTGTCCAGAAGATTAACCACTGATACACGTTTTTTGAGAGTCACCTCTGTGCAAGAAGCCCGGGGTTGATATTCCCTCCTCTAGGCTAGAGTAGCAGCCACAGGGTCAGTGTGGATGCACCATGCTCTGGAGAGGATGAATTTCACCTTTCCAAACTCCCTGCATGCCATTCAAATAGACTTTTAATGATCTAAAAAAGTGCTGTGTTTGGAGCAACTTCAGACATGGTAAAACTGAATGTGTGCTTAACAGAGCTGTGGGGCAAGGGTGTGTGTAAAGAAGGATATGGGACATGAACAAGATTATTTGGTTACTCAGCAAAGGCTAGTATACAGCACTGTAAAGCTTCAGATAAAAATAAACAAAAGGAAGAGTTCAAAATATTGCCATTTTAATAACAAAAGACCTCACTACTGCATCTCCTATTACATCTTGCTGAGTCTGCCAATCATTTTGTGTAAATTATAAAATGTGCAGATTAGAGGGGGTGGATTACTGTATTAATATGTTTCAAATATAGGAATAAAATAGAGTGTCTCAATCACCATTTGGAACAAGCTTGATGGGAAAAGGTGCTTAAGACTGCTTCAAGTTGTAATCACATAATTGCTAGAATATTTCTTGGGCACCTTGAAATAATACCAATTTTTCCAATGGCTCCACTTTCCATAATGAAATTTGAATGATTTATTCTTCTGTATCTTATTGTTTCTATTACAAGAGTCAAATGTACAATTTCCAGACCTATTTAATGTTAACTTTGTTCTTCATGTAACTCCATGGGCTTGCATAGTGTTACATCATGGGTGAATCTGATCCTATATAGCTGGTACTATAACTTCTAGACCACATATATATACACACATACACAAATACATTATCTTATACAAGCAATCTTTTGAATCAAAAAACTGGGAAGATAACTGTCTAAATTATATTATTTGTACCCAAAATAAATTGTTCTGCATATTTTTGCCCACAAAATTAGAACAATTCAAAATAGGAGATCAAGAGAAACACAGGAGAGAGAGAGCACACACACCAAAACCCAATATTGTAGCATGTATGTGGCCTGGACTACTTCATTTCTGTGTTGAAACCAATTTGTGGCATTATGTTTCTATCTCCTGCATGTCCACATTGCCACAAGGTCTTATTTTTACAAAACAGACTCATCACTCTTTCCCACAGGATGAAAACATGGTTAAATACTCGCTGTAAAAAAACCATTATGTGATGTGCTAGCCAAATGATACACATAACTCCAACGTAAGTGCTTTTTTGGCAGCTACTCAAAGGAGCAAAAAATCACATCGTTTTCAGCCCCAATGATAAGATTACACAAAAGAAAGCAAAATATACAAAATGGGTTGATGATAAATATTGTACAATAAATGGAGAATAAGCTGGTTTTCTTGCTGTCACACCCTTTACAGTTTACCGTAATTTTTCCATAACTAGGGACAGACGTGCCACTTATTCCATCCTTTGGGTGTCCCCAAAAAACAACAAAAATAAAGATCTGAAAAGATTCCTTTTCAGGAACTTCCTCCACCAACTATTTCCTCTTTTTCAAATGAGGTATTCAGAAAGGAAACGATGGCCAGTGCTAACATTCCCCATGGGAGGAACTCATCTTCCCTTCACATGCAGAGATGTGAGAATGTCCTCTAATGAGACACATCAGGAAAAGAAATAATCCTCTCACCAGTAGAGTATTCCCACCGGATAGTTGAGTCTGGTGCTCAGTCCAAGATGGCGCCATCACAGGAGCCATATTTTCCATTGGATAGTAAATGTCATATGGCACATGGAGATTAGAGAATATACTCCAGACTATACACACTATTTACTCCAGGTGGGTATAAATGGGGACCACTAAAACCTACCACACATCTTAACTCAGATCCTCCACTAGTGCTAAAAAGACTTAAGAGTGGAGAAGCAGGGTGGAGAAGTTCAACAACAGTTGTATATAGAGCTGGATGCATGATTTGTGGCAACTTTTCCTTATTTGCAAGTCATTCACACAGTTCCCCTGATTTCTTCAGCCATATTTTTTTTTGTAACTGCGCCTGGACCGTCTGAGCAAACAACTTTCAGCTTATGGGTTGTTCATGAGCTGTTCACATCAGACTTTTTTATTCATTTTTCATTTCTTATGGCATATGATTGGTCACTTACATCACACAGTACCCAAGAAACTTTTAAAACAGGAGGATAGTGAATAAAAAGTACACTTTTTCTGTGAAGCTCTTGCCTAGCTAGGGGACACAAACATGGTTAATAGAATGGCCGTGCAACACTGAAATGAATGTCTGCAAACACCATTGGAAAGAAGTCAATTGACTTTATCTGTGATTTTGAAATGGAGATGAGATCCACCAGTTTTGTTCATAGGACTTGTATGTGTAAATTGAGGGTAGAAAAGATTTCTGTTAAGACTAATGTGATTTACACTCACAAAGCAAGTTATAGATGCATTGAGGGGAGAACAGCCACCATTAATAGGAGCTAATTGCGGGAAGCCAATTATCCCCATTAGCATTATCAGGAATAATACTGATGCACTGTGGGGAGAAGACAATCGCAAATATAAAGATGTGTTTCCTTATTTTCTTAGTAAATCTTATGCTCAAAACAAGATAACTCCCAGCGCTTCCACTCCTCACCTAGGCCAAGCTCTGAAGTGAGAATCTGAGCAGAGTCAGGCTGACTCATTCTTCATTCATGAAGCTGCAATGAGAGTGTCTGCCAAGACTGAAAGATTTGGGGTGGTAGCCCTTGTGTGTGCTCTGCAGCCCCTCTTTAATATCAAAGGAAGTCCACACACACATACATTGAGACCTTCACTGAGAGAAAAGTTACTGGTCAGGAACATTCTCGTTAATCGCAGCTTCCATTGCATCTTTGAAGATGGATGCCAGCTTTGTCTTGGATTGCTCTTGTTTATCACTCTCTTGTCATTGACAAGCACCCAGCGGACACATTTATACCTTCTGTGGTGCCATAGCAGCATCTTAAACAGATACCTGTAACCCTAATGGTGGCCCTTTAAACGAAGAAAAAGCAGCAAAATGAAATGCAAGCGACATATTACCACACTTGTTTTAAATTGATATTTAATTAAAAAGTTAATTATTAATTAAGTTTATCAATCGCACATCAGTTGTTCAATAGAAAAGGGCTCATTCATTTAATTATCTGCATGCAACCGATAGTATATGCTTTTTAGACTGGCAAGGTTATCTCTGCATCTCTTCTAATTTAGATCAGTTTAGCTTCTAATCTATCCAGAGTGCTTCCTTTTGCAGGCTTTTGATTTGATCTATAAATGTTTACTTACAGAACTGTTAGGTATTAGAGGCTGATGAAATAAAGGAGAGAGCGCTGGCTGTGTTGCATTACGCTCGCTGAAGGATTCTGCTGCTGCTTGGTTAGAAAGAGCTTCTCTGGGTTTTCTTTCACTGTGCGCCTGCTGTAAAAGTTTCAAGAGAAGATAAACATCCACCCAGAAAGTATGTTAATAGCCCAAACAATGGGGAATCTTCAAAGGATGGGAGAGGCCTGAGAGCAGAGTATGGCGACAGACGCCACCACCGGGTAAATCATCCTACTGCCTTTGCTGCCTAAATGACCACAGGGTGCAGATCACGGTAGCCGCCCAAGAGCTGGCCATTTGTGAGTGGTGCCACATCTGGCCAAGAACAGTGGCAAAAATGTGGTTATTCCTAAGAGTCCACTGGCTTAAGAAATCAGCCCAGGGCTTCTGTTCTCCCTTTCCACATCAGTTATTGGGTGTTAATCAATAACTATTATATATATATATATATATATTTAGCATGTACTAAACTATGCAATAGAACTAGTTTCCTCCTCCCCGTTTAAATGTATTTCTAAGACGTTATTTGGTATTTATTTGAAATTGATAACTCTCTAGTTAAAACTCTAATAAATGCATAATTTGAATCCTACTATTGCAGCTGGAAAGCTCCATTGAGGGAGGACACTAGTACATTTCCACATTATGGGAGAGTTGGTTCTGCAAGGTGCTGAGTGCCTTGTATCCCACTGAATTTAATAAGAGTTGTGAACACTTTGAATTCTGCAGGTCTGGACCTTAGATGAGGTTAGGTATAGGCATTATATAAACAAGTAAAAATGGAATCAAACCAAAACCTCAGACCCAGCCACCCACTATCCCTAAAACTCTGGGGAAGTCCAGATCCAGAGCATGCTAAGCAATCAACTCTTATATAAATGGTTATCATTTCTATAGTACAATAGGTGTGCATGGCATTTCACAGGCAAATGTGAAGACAAGATCCCTGCCCCTTGGAGCTTACAATCTAAATTAGATCAAGAGCACAACACAAAAACTACAACAGACCAGGGTGGATAGGGATATGGAAGGGTGGGAGAAACACATCACTAAACAAAAGGAGGAAAGAACTACTCTTGGAGAATGGGATTTATTCCCACAGAGAGAAGATCTTTGAGTTGATTAGATTCACATGTTTCTTGTTGGTTGCTCAGATTTTTAATTACTATTTGAAATTAATTAATTATATTTATGATTTTGACTTCTGCACTGGAACATTTGTTGGAAGGCCTCACAGAAGATGTATGCTTCAAGGAGGGATGATGAAACAGACAATGCCAGTTTAGAATTTAATTTTTCAAAGAAAGGAAAAGTGTTTTACAGCAGGCCAATAATTATGGCACAGAAGTTCATATAATACAGGCAGAAGCTGTAAAACCAGTAGTTTGTATCTGATTGAAAGACAACATGCCCAGGGCAATGCTCCTTCAGAAGGAAAAGCATAGAGGAGAGGGGGCAGTTAGAAGAGAGGAAGGTCATTTGCAATGTCTGGGCCTTTCCAAAGATTAAAGTTTCTGGAAAGTGAATTTCAGAGTTGCAGGCACAAGAATTTGTTGAAAGTGATGTTTATGTATGCAAGTGTCATCCTGATGAGGGATATGCAACCTATCTGAGCAACAAAACAGTTACTCACCTTTTTGTAATTGTAACATGTTGCATATATATATTCATTATGAGTAGGTGTATATGTGTCCTGTGCACCAGTGTCACAGAGTTTTCACTAGTGGGACCCATGAGGGAGAAGGGCACCTCCCTCACCCTACTCCTACATTAATTCCTTGTGCTCTGAGTGGAGTGTATAAAGGGTGTAGCTGCCTTGCCCCTCACATTGGAAAGCCAGGGGATCCCACTGTGTTTGGGAATGAGGGTGGATTGCTTAATGTATGCAACCTATTTTGAAGAACAGGTAGGAGATGGCAAGTAACCATTTTTTCTTCTTCCAGTGCTTGTGTACATCCAATATACTCTAGGTGGCTCCCAAGCTGTTATTCAAAGCAGTGGGGTTGGGTGTCTCATGGGAAGAGGGCAGGGCTGGCCTTATCATGAGGCGAACTGAAGCAGTCACCTCAGGTGCAAGCCTGGAGGGGTGGGGTGTCACTAGGACCCAGAGAATTGAGATCTTTCAAAGTTTTGCCCCAAGCAAGGGGGCATGAGGACGTCATTTGAGCTCCCCACCTCAGGTGCCAAAATGTTGTGGGCTGGCTCTGGAAGAGGGACTGTAGGACTGCTCTTCCTACATTTACATCTTCCCTGGATGTAACAGGCCCGGCTGTGTCTACATTGGCACCCTTTTCCGGAAAAGGGATGCTAATGAGACAAGTTGGAATTGCAAATGCAGCAGGGGATTTAAATATCCCCCACAGCATTTGCATGAACATGGCTGCCACTTTTTTCTGGCTCAGGGATTTGCGGGACAAAAGTGCCAGTCTAGACAGGATCTTTTGGAAAATAAAGCCTTTTCCGGAAGATCCCTTATTCCTGATTTTAAGAGGAATAAGGGATCTTCTGGAAAAGGCTTTATTTTCCAAAAGATCCCGTCTAGACTGGCGCTTTTCTCCCGCAAAGCCCCGAGCCAGAAAAAAGCAGCAGCCATGTTCATGCAAATGCCGTGGGGGATATTTAAATCCCCCGCGGCATTTGCAATTCCGACTTGTCTCATTAGCATCCCTTTTCCGGAAAAGGGTGCCAATGTAGACACAGCCGCAGTGTATAATGTCTGTGCATGTTTATATAGATTATGCTGCTGTCCAGCAGATATCTACAATGGGAACACAAATGTTGCAGAGGCTGAGTGTGCTGTCAGCTTCTCAGGTGGTGCACTGCTGTTACACCCTTGACACCATAACAAATAGCGATGCAACTGGTGATCCATTTTGAGAGTCAATGGATTCTGGTGCAACTCTCACCCTTTGTTCTGAGTGACAAAGTCTCTGATTAACAGCAAGAGCAGGGGTTCTTGATTGGATAAATGGGAATATTACAGCCTTACACACATGCGCACTCCAATACCATCCTGCATCAGTCTTGTTTCAGAGTGGCCTTGGGAATCAGGGGTAGAGGTGGAGAGGTATATAGCAGATCCTTGTCCCACAAAAATAGGAAAGAGTCTGAGACTGAGGACTGCACCCAGAAAGAATGATGCATAGCCCCTGCTGTAGCAGAAGTCGCAGTTTCTACGGAAGCCTGCAGAGCTGATAGAGAAACCAGGCAACCTTCTGCAACAAGAGACTGGAACTGTTCTCTAGAGCTTTCCAGCAGTTTATTTGTAAACCAAGAGATTGCCTCCCAGTTAGAATAATTGTAACTGGACAATAAGGTCTGGCGATTGGCAGTGAAAAGTTGTAAACTTGCCATAAACTAAAATCTTTCTCCTAGAGAGATCAAGCTTCTAGTCACCTTTTTGTCTGGGAGTAGCTTCAGACAAGCCTGACAACGCCTTTTGTTCACCACGGCCATAACTAGCGAGCTTGGCATAGAATGTAAATAAATCTGCTCAAATCTCTGGGACAGAGCCTAGCATATGTATTCCATTCATTTGGCCACCAGAGAAATGAGAAAGGGCCTTGCTACACTGTTTTAATAGGTTGCATAATGACATCATTTATAAGCAGGACTGCCTCACCTGCTGTAGCCACATGTGAAACATCAATCAGTTTGCAGAACAAGGTATGCGAGATAATGTATTTTATTGGACCAACTTCTGTTCATGAAAGAGACAGGCTCTTCTTCAGCTCCGTGCAGCCTGAAAGCTTGTCTCTCTCACCAACAGAAGCTGAGCCAAGAAAGATATTACCTCACTCCCCTTGTCTGGCTAATATCCTGGGACTGATATAGCTACAATACTAAATACAACAATCAATTCATGGATATTTTTCTCCTCTAGCTCCGTCTATATACTAAGAGAAGTAGTCATTTTCCTGATGTGCATTTGTTTCCTTAAAATCATCGGGTGCTAGGAAGGATGCCTCTGGTGCCAGGACTACATCATGTGATGAGGAGGCTCCAGGAAGGGAAAGCAAGAGAAAATCCCAACGTTGGTCCTGTGGTGCCAGAGTAGGCTGCAGCTCCCAAGTGGATTGAGGCAACTCCTGTAATTGTAAGTCCACAGGTTGCTTGGTACCAATCGAGACAGACCTCTTGGTACTGGCTGGAGAAAGGCTGTCTCTTAGGGGATCTGCTTCCATGAGGTAGACAGAGGCAATGTTGATCTGAATGCTGGAAGCATCCCACAGAGCATCCAATACTGCTTTTGAGAAGATACTAGGTGCTATTTATATCTGACCCAAGAGACCCAAACCCTGGCTATATTCCTTTCAGGTGTGCATGGATAAATATGAATGGGACCTGGAAAAAGTCCTGGACTCCTGTCTGTTGGTACCCTGGGCCAGGGGGTAGGTACCAGACTGAATAAGGACGAAGAGAGTGGCACCCATCTACGTAAGAACATAAGAATGACCGTATTGGGTCAGACCAAAGGTCCATCTAGCCCAGTAGGCTGTCTGCTGACAGTGGCCAGTGCCAGGTGCCCCAGAGTGGGTGGACCAAAGACAATGATCAAGCGATTTGTGCAAACAGAGGCCAGGTCACCATTCCTACCCCCTGGCTAATAGCCTTTTATGGGTTTATCTAGCTTCTCTTTAAACTCTGTTATAGTTCTAGCTTTCACATCCTCCTCTGGCAAGGAGTTCCACAGGTTGATTATGCGCTGTGTGAAGAACTTTCGCTTATTAGTTTTAAACAATGAGTCATGAGCTTATTAGTTTTAAATCTATACTCAATGAGTCTACCAGTGAGTATTCACCCTGAATCAATGTCAATGGTAGTAGTGGCAGGAAAAAAGGTCTTGAGCTGCTGTGTAGCCCTCTGGCATTTTGGACACTGATCTATTGTTTGTTGCCCTGCCATGATCAAAGCTGTCTGATCAGCAACAGCTGATGAAGTAGCTAGTTTCAGTGGCTCTTGGGACGGCTCTAGAATTAATGACTCAGATCTCTCAGGGTATGTCTACATTACAGCACTATTTCGATTTAACTTAATTTGAAATAGTTAATTCGAATTAAGCTAATTCGAATTAACGCATCTAGACACAAAAACTGTTTTGAAATAGCGTTTTGCTATTTCAAAATAGTGTGTCCACACTGAGTGGATCCTGAACCGAAGTTAAGGCTGGCCGGAACCAGTGCCAGCAGGTCATCAGGTTAGGACTTAGTGTGTGGGGCTGCTGCCTGAGGCTAACTGAGCTCCGTGCTTAAAGGGACACTACCCCCACCCTGGAGAGACAGTTCTCAGGGTTCTCCGTTTGCTTGTCTGAGTGACAGCAAAGCAGTCCTGTCTTGGAGTGCCCTGAGTGCCCGCACTTGAGACACCACAACACTCGGCCACATGGAGGCAGAGCTTCCCCTGGGCACGCCGGTGCGTCTCGTGGGGTTGTTGCCATCAGTCCAGCTGCACTTACTGCAGGCTGCCATTCAGGGGGTCCATCGGGGGGCTGTCAGGATCCAGGAGGCCCTGCGGGAAAGCATCCACCCCGGGGAGCTTTCATAGCCACCCGAGTCCTCCCCACCGGGGGCTTGTGCACCATTCCTCCCTCACATCCTTCCACTTACCCCTCCCTAGCCCCCCTTCCTGATGTCAAACAAAAGACACGTATGTTCAAAAATAGAAACTGGGTTATTGAACAAAACTGGGGGGGGGGATGAACCTCTGGGGAGACTGGGAAAAGGAGGTGGGAGAGGGAAAGAGAGAGGGTGAGAGAGGGGAGGGGGAAACCTGGGAGGAGGGAGCTGGGAGGGGAAAGCAAGGGGAAGAAGGGGGAGGAGAAGCTCAGGGCCCAGGGTTTGGGGTCTTGCCGGACCAACTTGATTTTCATGCAAACCTGCTCCTGGGTTCGCATGTGGCCTTTGGTGGCCAGGCTGGCAGCTATCCTGCCATAGACGACCACATTCCTCCACCTAGTGCGGAGATCATGGACGTTGGGGGCATCCCCCCCCAACCTGAATAAGGTCCATGATCTCCACCCTGGACCAGGAAATGCCCGCCTTCTCCAGCCCCTGTCAGGCTCCTGGGAGCTGGCAGAATGCTCCTGGGGAGCGGTGGAGGGCTGGCTGCCAGTGGCTTGCTGGCTCATGTTTTGGGGCAACTGGGTCAGGGGCCCCGGTGGCCACGGCTGACTGTGGCCAGGGTCTACCCCTTTAATGGCTCCAGGGCTGGGGCAGAGGAGAGTAAGTTTTCCTGGTTGTGCCCAGAGTGGCCACCAGGGCTCCCTGGGAAGGATTGGAGGCCCTATTTCAAATTAAGTGTCTACACAGCACTTAATTTGAAATAGCTATTTCGAATTTGGCATTACTCCTCATAGAATGAGGTTTACCAAATTCGAATTAAGCGCTCTGCTATTTCAAATTAATTTCGAAATAGCGGTTTGCATGTATAGACGCTATTAAAATTAATTTGAAATAACAGTTGTTATTTCGAATTAACTTTGCAGTGTAGCTATACCCTCAGGGAACAGATAGCCAACGGACAGGATGCACTGCTCTCAATATTGGAACACCCTTCGTGGAGGAATGCTGCATTCTTGTCTACAAGGAGTATGATGCCAACTTCTTATGTTTCTGAGAGCATGATTCATCTAATGTCTTTGGTCTCAAAGAAGATAGTCCCAGTGAGAAGAATCTCCTGGGACGCCAATCTGCCAGGAAAGCTGCAGGAACACAATGGATAGAAGTCATTGAAGACCTCCCCTGGCTTAGATAATCAAAAGGGCTCCAACAGGGATTCACTGAATCAGACTACATCTACACTACAGCCTGGATTCATGCTCCACCCTGTATGAAAAAAGAAAGGGAAGTCAATGGGAAAGTTTCTCCCATCAACCCCCAGCAGTAAATCAGTTTAAGGTACCTCAATGCCAGCTAGGTTATTCATGTAGCTGGAGTTGCATGGTTTACATTGACTTTCTGCTGTAGTGTAGATATAGCCTCATTTCAAGTATGGAATTTATGCATCTGCTCATGGATGTTCTAAAAGAAGCCAAATTGGCATATATAATTCATAAAAAATAATATAACCTATCTATTTTCCATATCCTCCATATTGTACCACAATATTTGACTGTGGCACTAAGCCATGGGATATCCCAAAGTCATGGGTTTTGTTGTTTGTTTATGATATTTAAAGAGCGACTTCCATACAGATGAGAGAAACTAATGAAAAGATGATAAAAACCCCAGAATTGTTTGTACTGGGTACTTTTGGTACTTTTATAAGATGCTTTCAGTGCCTGCCTGGGGGGAGGAATATGGAGTGGTTTGTCTTTGTCTCTTGCAATTGGTCACACTGTTTGGCAAACTTGAACCTGAACTACTACTTCTGCCCATGCTCAGGGGATGGAATTTTGGGAGATGAGAGAATTTTTTGGTGTCAGGAAACCCAGCAGCCCTTCCTGTTCCGAATAGTCCAGCAAGAGTTTCTGGGAACTGGGCTTTTCTAGGCCAGTGACACAAGAAAAAAATGTTTTCATCTCGGTGTGATAGCTCAGCATCAGAGTCCTACCATGCAACCTTCTAAAAGATGTCAGTTAGGACTGAATGAGCCAGTTTGAATCAAAAAAAGAAAGGACTGAACTTTCAACCAAAGCTTGAAACCAACTTGAGTTTATGTAACAACTTCCTTAAGCTATGATTGTTTCATCCCTTGCGCTTAGGGCTCTCGGCACCAAGAGTGCAAATGCTTTGGGAGGAGGGGATGGCAGAGGGATGGGGAGGCATGTTTGTGTGAGATTTCCAGCTCAATTTGGCAGACTCATCTGTTAGGCAGTTTAGATAAGGGGATGATTAGTGGACTCAGCCTTAGGTTTGAAATACCCAGACTCCCTGGAACCACAGGTTCAAATCCCAACAGGGTTGACTCAGCCTTTCAATGTAGATAAAGTGAGCTCAGTGCAATCTAGACTGCATTGACATTAGGAAAATTGGGACATACAGTTTTCCAACAGTGCATCTCCTTCGACCCACAGAGGTAGCAATGTTGGACACTGTAGTAGAAACAGGGATCTGAAGCCAGTTAGATGACATGCTGGTAAAGTCCCTCTGAGCTCTGTCTATACTAGAACTTCTACTGTGTCACTAATTGGAGCTGCATTAATGATGATTCATGGATCTGAATTCTCCTAAAGTAGACAAGACCTTATTGAGTGGAGGTCTATCAGATGAGACTGACTGCTCTGTGCACACATGAAGGATTCCATGGAGCTCTTTGTTGCCATTCTCTTTGGCAAAATTTCCCTTCCGACAGTTGTGCTGTGTGTGGCAGTCCCGAGGCGGGGGGGGGGGGGAGGGAATCACCCCAGTACCCCGCTCGCCTGTGCCTCTAGCCCCCTGTCTCTGCCCCTTTGTCTCTGTCCCTCGGTCTCTGCCCCTATGGCAGCTGCTGCTGCACCCTGGCTTACTCTCAGCCAGGGGCGGGGAGGGCTCTCAACCCTCAGTCCCACTCACGGGCCGCCGGCGGGGGTTTGCCCTCCAGCGGGCTCGGCCTCCTTCAGTCCTCGGGTGGGGGAGTTGGAATCGCCCGTCGCCTGACCCCGTCCTCGGGGCTCCGGGGTGGGTCGTCCCGTGCTGGGTCTGGGCTGCGGGGGTCCGGCACTCCTCCTCCGGGTCTCCGGCGTTCCCTCCAGGTTTGCCTGCGGGGGTTGAGGGAATGCCACCAGCCCCCTCCCCTTCCGGCTCCCCCCCTTTATACTCCGGCATGCTCGAGATGTGCCGGTCCGTCCTCCGCCTCCCAGCCGCCTCCTCCCGGGTCCAAGTGCCCACCGCGGGCAGCGCGCCCGCCGCCGCATGCGCCCCCGCACCTGCCTCCTGGCTCGGCGGCTTTCCCTCCTGTCGGCCGGTCTTCCCCGAGTCCCGCCCGGCCACGCTGCCCGGCACCTCGCCGGGGGCGCTGTTATCAGTGTGGGGAGGGTCTTCCCCGTCACACTGTGGAGGGGCCATTCCAGAGCTGGCTGCAACTTACTAGTGCTGTGTTTGTGAATCAGTCGTCAGTGAAAAACACTACAGAAATGTATAGTATTATTCCTATTATCATACAGATCAGCATTGAAATGTCTGAGTTTTGAAAATGAACCAATCCTACACATTTTTGAGATTCTCTTATCACTGGCACAGATACAGTCTGGATGCATCTGCACTGCACCGTTATTTTGAGATAAGTAGAATTATTTCAAAAGGACAACGCGAGCATCTACTCAGCCATTCCGTTATTTTAAAATAATTTTGAAATAACGGACGGCTTATTCTGAAATCTGTAAACCTCATTCTATGAGGAATAATGCCTATGCTATTTTGAAAAAGGCATGTGTAAAAGCTCCACTGCTGCTATTTCAAAATAGCCCCTCACCAGGGCCCTTCTAAGTTATTCCTCACCAGTGCCTCCTGTGGCTCTAAGCATGTCTACATTAGGGAAGCTTGCCTCGGACTAATGTTGAGGCTTCCCGGAGTGTAGACATGTTATTTTGAAATAAGCTATTTCGGAATAACTATTCTAGAATAGCTTATTTCAAAATAAGCGTGCAGTGTAGACCTACCCTCTGTCAAACACTATTTGCAATTAGAGGTGAGTAAACAAAAACAAGTGAACAGATTTTTCTTTTCAAAAAATCACCTATTTGCTGATTGCCCATGAACAGGTCACAACATTCTGGAATTTATTCATTATTCAAAATTATTTACAAATTTCTTCCTTGAATAACTTGAGCTTTGAAGAGTGTTTTTGAACAAGGCCTTGTAATTATTGGCAGTATGTTCTCTTTTGGAATAGAAACAAAATCACATGATTTCTGTAACTAGCAAACATAGCATTAATTACTAATTTCCACTGAATATACAACTTAAAATTCACTTTAAGCCAATCTATAACCGCTGGAGTTAAATATTCGCCTTTCCTTAGTGTACACCCTAATAAAATTCTAGAGCCAAGCATTCCCAGATAGTGAACATGAAAGACTGGATATGGTAATGTGAAATGTTGTTTTTAGATGCAAATGAAAATTAGTGGAAAATTGTTTCCACCCAACTCATCATCAGTTTCTTGTAATGTTTGTCTCAAAACATCAGAGAGATACAGTGGGTGAGTCAATATATTTTATTAGACCAAGAGTGGGTAAAAAAAGAAAAGCTTTCAAGCTACACAGAGATTTTCTTCAGGCCTGTGTAGCTTGAAAGCTTGGCTCAATAAAAGATATTACCTCACTCAGCTTGTCTGACTTAATCAAGGCTAGTTTGGATAGTACATATTCCTATTCTGATCTTTTTATTCAGTCTAAATACAAAGAGTTATTATTAAGGATTATTAAATACCCTTTCTCTTCCTCTCCCACTGAAATATCACCTTGTTCCTTTGTTCATCACATCACCAGCTTGAGTGATCTGACTCCTCTCCCCTTGCCCTCCCGCAAATGTGCATTACCTACACGCGGGAAGATGCTATGTACCTCTACGCTCACACATGGCTCATTGGGACAAGAGCAGCATCCCCAAGGCTACCAAAGACATAGAGTTAAATAGTATATGAACAATTGACACAAAAACATATGAAAAAACAATTTATCTGATCTGACTATCCTCCCTTGCAAACCAGACTTCTCAGGGTGTAGCAACCCCCTATTTAATAAAATGTCTTCTTGCTTCATGCCCATAGTTTGCCACTGCTTTCATTGTGTTTTGGTCTAATTCAGATTGTATTTTCCATGGGACAGTGACCTTGCCTTTATAATTACCTGCAAAATGCTATGCATGCCTATTATGCCATAAATATAAAATACCCATCATCTCTAGAGCTGTAAGAAAAATAATTCCATGATTATACAGATGGATTCTTGAGTTAATTGTGCACAGGAATTTACATGATTGGGTTTTACTAGTATGAATGCTCATGGAATGTGCATTTCACATTTGCACTTTGAATAAACATGGAAAGCAAATTTCAGACTGACCTCAGGGAAGTGTTCACATTAGAAACCTGTTTGCAGAGACACAGCTACAAGCTCTTGAATGTAGCCACTCTAAGCTGATGGAAAAGGTCTCCCAACTTTTTAACTATTTTAGTTAAAAGCAGAAGCTATGTCAACAGGAGAAGGGCTCCCATCCATATAGTGCTGGCCATACCAGCACTTATGTTGGTGTATCTTATGCTACTCAGGGGAGTGACTTATTCATCCCTCCTGAGCAATATAAGTTCTGCCAATATAAGCTCTAGTGTCAAGCATCCAACAGCCTTGCCAGGTTCCTGGACAAGACGGGGGCTTTATGCTCCCAGAAGGAGTGGGACCTTAGGTAGAAGGGATGGAGATGTGGCAACCAGCCCCTAATGCTTCCCAGACCATGACACGCTCTTCCCAACCCACAGCACTGCCTGGAGTGAACCATGCCACACGCCCGCCACCCCAGGCAGCCCACAGAGCCAACTGAAGTGCATTGTGTGGCACTCCAGCAGCGATTTAAAGGGCTGGGATGATGACGCTGCCACTGTAGTAGTGGTGCCAGTGGCCAGGAGTCCTGGGTCCTTTGGAATTGCTGGGCCCCGGGGAAGTTGCCCTCATTGGTGGTAGGGTTGCCAGATGGTTGAAACAAAAATACTGAATACGCCCCCCTCAAAAAAAAAAAAAAAAAAAAAACACAGGAAAAAATTCTGTTGAAGGGGGAAAAAAGGGGAGGAGACCAAAGTTGTTGACTCCAAGACTTATTAAGCAAAAAAAAAAAAAAAAAAAAAAATTAAAATAAAAGAGCATTAAAACAGCATGTCCCCTTTAAGAGTGAGTGCAGGGATAGGAACAGGGAAGAGGTTGAGCACTAAGACCCAGGGGAAGCATTGCTTCCACTAGGTCGGCAGCCATTTTGTTACTGCAGCCTTGCAGAACCAGGTACGCATGGGGGCTGGAGTCGGGGGGCTGGGGGTGTTGGGGGCCAAGGTGATTCGGGGAGGGCAGGGAATGCTGGGCGCTGAGTGTTTGTAGGGTTGCCAGGTGCCCGGCATTTTCACCTCCTGCCCGGGGAAAAAAAATCAGAAAATATCGAACATCTTAGGTGTCCAGTATTCTCTGAAATTTTTACCGGACAGGAGGTGAAAATACAGGACTGTCTGGGTGAATACCAGACACCTGGCAACCCTAAGTGGACCCATCTAGTATAGATATAGCCTGCTAATCCAGTCACAGAACAAAAACAAAGACTTACAAAACCCAGTTATAGAATAAAAAAAATGAAAGAAACACCAACAGCAGCGTACATTTAATTGAACAATTCTGACTCTCTTTCAACCTGGCCTGGAACATTTCAAAAACAGAAAAAGGTGAAATTTGCTGAGTAAATTGTTCTTTTCTATTACCTTCCTCAACCAGCTTGTCTTCTTGCCCCCACTGACCATAACTTATGCATTATCCTTGACTGTAGCCCCATCTGCTCCCTGATATTCAGAAATCTACCTACTCCTACACCTTGGCACAGTCTCAACACCACCCTGTGTGTTGAGCTCCTTAGTCAAGCCCCCCTCCATCACCTCAATAGTCATAACTCTTCTCTATGGAGTCCCTGCTCTCCAGGCAGTAGCCATGCACAATGTCTCCTCTACTCACCGTCTCCAATGGACACAGCAGTGAAACTCCATCATGCTTGCCCTCAAATAACTATGCTAGCTCCCCTTTCATTTTAGAATTTGATACAAAATTACACTTCTAACTGTCCAGAGACTTATTCCATCTCTTCTCTCCCTTCCTTCTTTCCTTCCGTATGGCCTGCCCATTACTGATGGAAAATCCTTCCCACCTTGCAGCCCCTACCACGTAGGACATGCTCTATACATCCCCTTATCTCACTGCAAAATAGGACGGAAACAATCCTCTTTCCCCCTTTCTTTAACACCTTGTCTCCTCCCTTTGCCGTTATTTATTATTTAACTCTTTATCGGTCTAACTTACAGCAGCCCCATCAGCTGGGATACTGTTTGCATGAGCAATGTGAGGCAAAATGGTTCTCTACAGCCGGTGGGTGCCTGTCTCTGTAGGGGAGTGTGGTGAAGGTTTAAGAATCAGAGGAGGTTAACTGTTGGCTTAACCTTTCTAAGCTCATCTGCCTTCGTGCAGGCAAAGACGCAAGCTCTAAACATGTATTATCTTTTCAGTACATTTGTTTCAGGAGCGGGATGCACTAAGCAAAGGTACGCCAATTGATAATAAACCTGCTCCACAGTGTCATTTGTGGGTGATTTGAAGAAAAACAGACCATGTAATCAGGTCTAAGGGGGTCTATAATACCAGCAGACGCTAGTGCTGTCAGCTATAGAAAATAATTAGAATGTTATCCCTGTGGCAAGGAGAATGTAAATACATCTAAAATACGACATAATGACATTCTCCTCTGTAAGCCAGGGGATCTGCTTCAAATAAAAGGGCCATTAACACAACAATTAAAGCCAAGGGGGCTGGTGAGACAGGGAGCCAGCCTGGTGCAGGGCGAGGCGAGTGAGCACCCAGCGTAAATCTTTCGCCATCACAGCCAGGAATGTGACTATTAGCCCTCCCATGACCTGAGGGCATCCCAATAATGTATCTGCACTCTGTCAGGGTCAGGATTTCGTAATGGCCTCCAGTGTGGAGAGGAGGGCCCGTTGCACAGTGCGGTGCTAGAAAGAGCTAGTCAAAAGGGGCACATCTGTGCTGCTGGGCCCCGGACCTTAGTCCTAATTCAGCAAAACACATAAGCACATGTGCTGCTTTCAGAATAGTTCCAGGGAAGTCAGGACTACTCTGATGCTTAGAGTGAAGCAAGTGCCTATGAGTTCTGCTGAATCAGGGCCCTTGTGAACTTGCTGAGCAGAGCTAGAACCTGGCCTTTTATTCCTTCTCCCTCCCTGACTCCCTCCAACCTCCAGGTAACTGTACAAACGACCTAGAGATCGAACCTCTCTCCTCTTTGTTTCCTTGGGAATTAAAACACCCTAACTCAGGTTCTCCTGATCCTGATTTATTAGAGATTACCTAGATTCACCCACCAGAATTTTGTCATTTCCAACCCAGGGGAATCATTGAAGCAAGCCGCATATTGAATGCAGCATACGTCTGAATACAGTTTCAGGGGGATTCTCTCTCAGTCCATCCACCAGACAGCTATAACAGAAGTCCTACATACTTTTCAAACAACTTAGAAATATTTTATTCTATCAATTGCAGAGCAAACTCATAAAAAGGACAGTCAATCAACTTGAGAAAGAAAAAGTTCCTACACCATGTATAACTTGCCACTGTATAAGAGGACAACAATGATAATATGCACAATTGAATAAAAACACTAAACATAGTGGGAAACCTGATTTTAGGCAGAATGTACCTAAATCTGACACATAACAGGGGGTTCTGCCTCTCAAACTTTGACAACACTCATTGTACCAATGAAATATCACTGAATTAAACCAACAAGCTCAGCCTTACAATGACTCCAGGCTTGGATAGATGGAAACTGCCAGTAATTTAGGCCATAACTGAAGAGTTAATGGATTTTAAAGAAAAGAGTCTTACAAGGTTAAAGAGGTTTCCATTATTTTTTTTAATAGTGAATTTTTTCACACTTAAATTTAAACATTCTCTTGCCATTATGTGAACGCATATTCATTTACAATGGAAGTGTCTAAATGCTACAACTAGAGCACTAAACAGGAAGTGAAACTGATTATTGGGTTCCACTACCTAGGCAGAGTAAAATAGCAAAAATTAAAAAAATATATAGTTATTCAAAAGTGATTTAGTTTGAAACATTCTCTGTCTTATTAATGTAGGGGAATAACAGCAATAAAAACTTTTCAAAATGTTTTCTAGCAACTCATGTCCCTTTCAGAACAAGATGATGTGCTTTTGAATATGCTACTCTGGGTGTATGGCATTAATCTCCAGTCCACAATCCACAAAAAAACTGGATTATTGTAAATATTTATGTGATATGCAATATAGTGGAGCTACAGTATTTAAAGGTGATCTTCAACATTTTTTTAGATGCCCTTCTCAGACTCTTTAAGATGTGTAAGGAAGACCTGAAAGTTTTAAATAATTATGACTGAGATGATTTAATGTATAAAGTGTTATATCATGTTGAAGAAACTATAACTCTCTATATAAAAATTCTTAAATGCTAATGACCTCCAGGGAAGGAACATTTATGGGTCTAAGAGCTGAGAGAATGCACAACTCAAACTTCCCTCTCTAAATCTAGAGCCTAGTTGTCAGAACTTAAAGCTCTCATTAAATTCAGCTGGAGGGATAGATGGCCACCATTTCAGAAAATTAGCACCAGTACTTGAAGTCAGAAGTGGAAAAGATCTTTTGTTTACCTTGTCGATACATCACCGGATTAATTATAACCAATACAGGAATATTCCCTAAAGAACATGTGCTAGTACATGGTCTAATATAGAATTATAAGTCTATCTGTCTAGGTATAGCACTCATCATGATAGTATTTGGGAAAGAATTATGTAAACAAAAATTAGCCAGATGTCTAATATAGCATACTCTTTGAAGATTCGCATTACAAATAAACATACAGATAATAAATAGCAGATAAGCTAATTGGTCATGAAAATCTGATGAATTTTCACTGCCTGCTTCAAACTATTTACTTCTTTTGAAGATGCTGATGTGCAGTTCAGCATCCAATACATATTAGTTGGGTAAAAAGTCCATCCCTCAACCTTTTGATGTCTTGGTTCTCAATGTGTGGTACATGGGATCTTTTAAAAAGAGAAACAAAAGTGATATAGCAGAAAATACAGAAAATCTTTCATGAAACAGAGAGTAGTGTTGTTAATTTGCATATCACACATCTGAGCATGAAATCATAAAGATATAAGACTAGACGGGACCTTAAGAGGTGGTCTGCTCCAGACTCCTGTGCTGAGGCAGAATCAAGTATAACTAGACTATCCAACCATATGAAAAAACTTGCACAGATCCAGACACTGCATAGTCCTGTCTTTTGTTTCTGCTACACTATCCAACAAGTGTTTGTCTTATCTGCCATTAAAATCTTCCAATGATGGAGATTCCACAACTTCAGTTGGAAGCCTATTCCAGTGCTTAACTATTCTATAGTTAGAAAATGTTCCCTAATATCTCATCTAAATCTCCTTTGCTGCAAATTAATCTATTTTTTGTCTTATTGTCAGTGAACATTGAGAACAATTGATCAGAGTCCCCTTTATAACATCCGTTATCATATTTGGAGACTTATCAGGTCCCCGTTCAGTCTTCTTTTCTCATGACTAACCATGTCCAGTTTTTTTTTGTTAACCTTTCCTCATAGGTCAGCTTTCTAAATCTTTTATCATTTCTGTAGCTCCCTTCTGGACTGTCCCCAATTTGTCCATATCCTTTCCAGAGTGTGGCACTCAGAATGGGACACAAAACTCCCCACAAAAGCCTCACCAGTGCTGAATACAGTGGGACAATTATCTCACGTTTTATGTATGGCACTGCTTTTAATGCCTCTCAACGTATTTGCCTTTTCCGCAACTGAATCATATTGTTGGCTCATATTCAACTTGTGATCTAATATAACCCCTGATCCTTTTCAGGAATACTACCACCAAGCCAATTATTCTCCATTTCCTAGTGGTGCATTTGATTCTTCCTTTCTAAGTGAAGTACTTTGCACTTATTTTTATGTAATCATGTTGATTTTGGTCAGATTCTCCAATTTCTTAAGGTTATTTTGAATTCTAAACCTGTCCTCCAAAGTCCTACCAACCCCTTCCAAATTGGTGTCCTCAACACATTTTATAAGCATACCCTCCACTGCAGTATCCAAGTAACTATTGAAAATATTGAATGGTACCGCCCCAGGACAGTCTCCTGTGGAATCTCATTACAGACATCCTCTCAGTCTGATCACAAACCATTGACAACCACACTTTGGGTACATCTACTCTTGGTGCTGGAGGTGAGATTCCTAACTGTCAAAGGCATACCTATACTAGCTCTGCTGGAGCTAGCATGCTAAACATAGTAGTGTAGCTGCAGTGACATGGGCAGCAGCATGGTGGTATGGGTGAGTCTCCCCAATTGCAAACCTGTCTAGACTCTAGTGATATGTATTAGAGGTGACTAGCCCATGACGCTATTTACTATTGCCTTGCTACACAACTCTTTTTAGTGTGCTAGTTTGAGCAAAGCTAGTGCAGGTCTGTCTCATGAGCTGACAATCACATACCTGCCCAGCTCTAAGAAAAGACATAACCTTTGAATATATTTCAACCAGTTATGTACCCACCCCATAGTAATTTCATTTAGACCATATTTCACTTGTTTATGAGACAGTTACATGGGATTGTATCAAAAGCCTTATGTAATTCAAGATATAGCATGTCTATAGCTTCCATCACTTGCTAGGACAGTAACCCTGTCAAAAAAGGAAAATTAGGTTGCTTTGGCATGATTTATACTGGATTATTTAATAATTTGTTCCAATATATTTCCAATAGCAATGTCTGACGTGTATAGCTCCTCTTGTCCTTTTTGTTCCCCTTTTTAAAGACAGGTACTATTTTTGCTTTTCTCCAATCTTCTGGGACCTCACCCATCTTCTATGAATAGTCAAAGATAATTGCTAACAATTCTGAGATTGCTTCCATTAGTTCCTTATGTACCCTTGAATTTAATCAAGTATTGACAATTTTAATATATCTATTGTATCTAAATATTCTTTAATCTGCCATTTTTCTGTGTTGGCTTCTTGTTGTTCCCTCCTCTTGTCGTTAATATTAATTTTGTTAGGTATCTGGTCACAATTAAACTCTTTAATGAAGCCTCAAGCGCAACAGGCATAAAGCACCTAAGTTTTCTTGATCTCATCTGCTTATAGCTGTTCTTCTCCAGTAGCGAACCTACACAATCCTTTGTCTAATTCAGTTATAGAACCTCTTTTTATTGCCTTTTATGTCCCTTGCTAGGTTCAATTCACTGCAGATAGATATAACTTATAACCTGTAACGCAAAGGCAGCAACCAACCGATTTATTTCTCTCAAGTGACCCTTCAGTCTATAGGCATCAACTCACTGGGTGCTTCAAAGCTAGAACACCCATGGGAAAAAATAATGGGCACTGAGCACCCATTGGCAGCCCCACTTCTCCTCTCGCCCGTCCAGCACCTCCCACCTTGCAGAAGGTGCTGGGAAAGGAGGCAGAGGATTGGGGGTAGGAAGAGCCAGGGGAGGGGGTGGAATGGGATGGGAAGAGGCAGGGCAGGAATAAGGGTTTGGGGAAAGGGGGAGTGGAGCGGAGGCAGGGCCTGGGGCAGAGCAAGGGTCAAGCTCCCGGAACTTAGAAAATCAGTGCCTTTGCTTCAATCTATAATAGACCCGTTTTGAAAAATCTGTAATAAAAAAAAAAATCCAGCATATGTAACAGGCAAGTGAACTTTTCAACAAATCAGGACCAAGTTTGTAGGGAACCGGAGTGTTTTGGAGCAAACCTGGGTTAATTCAAAGTGACACTGGAAGCCAAAACAAAATCAGATGAAACTTGCCTCATTTGTCTAACTTTTTTCTGACTCTAATTTGAGTGAAATTCTAAGGATGACACAAACCTCATCATGACAGTACAGAGTGAGGTCACATGACTGGGTACTTGGCTTTGGAGTCGTAACCCAGGTCATGTTAATTGGGCCAGGAAATAAAGTTACTCTTGCCAGAATCGTGTGTATCAGACCCATATTACAGTAAAACAAAAACAAAAACAAACAAAAAACAAAACTAAAACCACTTGTGCAAACATTGTGAGCCAAACCCAATAAATTGCTTTTTTCCTTCTTCAAATTTCTAGAACATACCTATTGTCCTGCATACACAGTGCTCTGGGTGCAGATCAAAACATATTTATTAGCACCCAGCCTACTACAGTACATCCTACTGCAGCATATAGCCATACAAAATCAGAGTGGGAATTAGGAGTTTAAATCAAAATCCTGGTTCCAAATAAACCTGCATTTTAGGATTTCAAAATCCAGTTGTATATGCAGGTCTCTAGGAGCTGGCATAAGGTCATGTGCTGTCACCAATACTCTAGGTCCAAAAATCATGAACTTGGAGGATTTGAAATTCAGATCCTGATCCAAATATTGCTTTCCAAACCACCTCTAATGAAATTATGTTGTGTATCAATTTCTCTTCTCCCCAGCCTAGTACAGTATTAAAGCTTATATATTTCTGAGTGCTTTCTCCAGTTTTAAATTACCTCAGAATGATGCTTTCAATCACTTCAGTTGACACACTATGGCTTCACAGAGGCAAGGTGGGTGAGGTAATATCTTTTATTAGACCAACTTTTTTGGTGTGAGACACAAGCTTTCTAGCCACACACAGCTCTCCTTCCAGCCTGGGAAAGGAACACTCAGCCACACAGCAAAATGCAAAGTGAAATAGATTTTTCAGTGTTAGTAGTTAGCACATTATTATAAGAGACCATTCAAGGTAGATTGGTCCATTAATAGTTCTGCAGTCAGAGGACAAGAAAAGGAGGTTAGTGGGTGACAGAAAGTTGTAATAAGCCATAAAGCTGGTGTGTCGGTTCAGTCCATGATTTTTGGTGTCCAGCAGAGGGTAGTGATTTAGTAGGGATTCTCCCCCTGTTCAGTGGGAGGCCACTCCTCCTGACTACATTGCACACAGTTATGAGAATTAGCTGGGCAATGCACCGCCGATGAATCTTGCTGGCCATCCAGGGAAGCTGTAGTCAGTTGAGGTCGCTAGCCTGTAATTGGGCAGAGGAGCAAACAGTTATAATTCCTGCCCATAGTCCAGATGGGTCAGAAAGGCACCTGGGGCTCAGGCCTGCATTCAGGGCCAAGAGGCAAACACAGGCCCAGCCCGTAAGGAGGGGCAGCAAAGAATCAGTGTCTCGGGCCCATATTCAAGGCGAAGTGGCAAAGGGGTTGGCCTAACTCTGACAGACTGCCAATATACAGAGGCTTCTTGGCCTAGGGAGGGGGAAATTGCTGCCCCAGTATTGGAATAGGAGAGGGACGTGTGCCTGCTCACTCCACTGCATCCCGGCCCAGGGCCATCTCAGTGGCAGAGTGTTCTGCCTCAGGTCAGCGAGGCAGAAGAAGTGGATCATGTCCACGAAAGCTCATGATACAATCTACACGTTTAGTTAGTCTCTAAGGTGCTGCAGGACTAATCATTATTTTTTATGTTTTTTCAGTTACAGACTAACATGGCTAGCTCTCTGAGACTTCCCCTCGTAATGCACCTCGATCCGTTTCAGGGCTACCGAATGGAAAGCCTGCAGCAGTCCTGGCAACTCTTACGTTTCTCAGTCAGCAGGGGCTTCCGGCAGCTCTGGCCAGTCCTCAACTCCAGTGGTAGTCTCCTAGTTTGCAAGCATGCAAGAGGCACCTGGCCCTTTCAACAGTTGCCATCTAACTGAACTGTAAGCCCAGCCTTTTGTATTTCCTGTGCTGGCCTCTGACTTCCTGTAATGTTCACAAAGTGGTTCCATCCTCTCTTGTCAGAGGGAGGTCCTTCTTCCTCAATACACAGAGTAATGAATTTAAGCTTAGTCCAATAAAAGTTATTACTTCACCTACCTTATCTCTCTAATATCCTGGGATCTACACTGCTACAACTAAAAACTGGTTAACAGTCTAATAGATTTCACCATGGCAATCATACTGAAACTTGGCATGAGGTTAGTCAAGGACACTAGTTGACACAGATGACACTAAATTGGGAAAAGTTGTCAATACCAGAGCAAAGATAATACAAAGGGAAACACAAGGCATGGCATGAAACAACAAAAAAAGGGTTGACCTGGAACAAGAGTAGGTAATGTTTCTAGAGAAAAAAATCCAGCAAAAAATATCCAGTGAGAAGGAGCAATGCGGAAGTTGCCATGGCTGAAGGGAGCTAGGAGTACTGCAATTAGTATATTAGACAGGGTATGCGTTTGCAGTGGGATATGGCTCGGACAAAAATGGATATGAATTTTTATATGCATTAATTAAGGCATCATGTCAAGAGACAGGGAGGGGAAGAGTCCTTCTCTGTATACCTCTTCGGCAGTGATTCTCATTCAGGAGTCCACACATACCTTCCGGGGGTACATCAACTCATCTAGATATTTGCTTAGTTTTACAACAGGCTACATAAAAAGCACTTGCTAATTAGCAGGGCTCGATAAATCACTGTTTCTACTTGCCCATGGCAAGTAGATTTCAGCCGGTCACCCCGTTCACCGGCGGCGCGTGCATGCACAATGTAGGTCTTGCGCATGCACAGTGCAGGGCTGGCGAGTAGATTTTGCTGCCGTTTGTCAAGCCCTGCTAATTAGTACAAACTAAAATTTAATAAAATGGTTTGTTTATACTGCTCTTTATACTGAAATATATAATATTTATATTACAATCAATTTGTTTTATAATTAAATGGTCAAAATGAAAGAGTAAGCAATTTTTCAATAATACTACACTGTGCACTTCTATATTTTCATGTCTGATTTTGTAAGCAAGTAGTTTTTAAGTGAGATGTAACTTGGGAGTACGCAAGACAAATCAGACTTCTGAAAGGTGGATAGTACTCTGGAAAGATTGAGAGCCACTGCTGTAGGGTAATCACACTTGGACCTTGGCATTCAGTTCTGAGCATCGTGTTCCCAGAAAAAAATAGACTGAACGGGGTTCAGGGAGAAGAAGTAAAAATTATTAGACTTATGTCTAGAAAGAGGGAAATGCAAACATGCATAAAGGGAATCACAGTCACAGTGTGCCAACATAAAGGTGATATGGTAGAACACCATAGCGGGAAAGTCATGCTTCAAGATGGATGTATGCTAATATTCAATTACCTTCACACCTCTGGTGGTATCTGCCTTCTTTTTTGCAGCTGGGAAATTAAGACTCCTTCAATGAGATCTTTCCCAGAGGTGTGCTAAATTCAGAAGTATTCATCTGCATCCCCTCTTCCAAGCTGCTTTTTTTGGGAGGAGGGCAGGGTGGGTCAGATAAAATTGCACCTGCATTTAAACTGCCCATTTTGGGGTTCTACAAAGCAAAAACTCAACCAGCCAGATGTCACAAATCCAAACCTATACCCAGTTCCATCAGTGCATACTTGAACAAGAGATGGGCCAATACCAGAACCAATTATACATAGCTCTCCCCACTCCCAGACTTCAGGAGTATGTATGTATAAAATGCAGCCAGACTCAAACCACTTTTAGTTTTGCAAAACCATCCCTGATTTTGCCTTATACTCACCTATCACCACGTTCTCCCATGCAACTCTCTAGACATAGCAGGAGGTGAAATAAACCCAGTGGCTGAGAGGCCATCATAGACTAAGGCTGCTGCAGAATAATAAAGCCAATCATGGTTTTTATGGTATTTGGTAATGCAAAAAATTTAAAAAACAACAACCCTAAAATCTAAAATAATCCTAGTTTGTGAGTATGGTGGAACTGCACAGGCACTTCTGGTTTGTGTGTGGCATTAAAAGGGACAAATCAAAGGAGAAAAATCCACTCAAAGTGAACAAGAGCCATTCATATGTTCAACAAGGGATTCCTTCCTTTTTCTGTTCCCATTCCCATTTGTCTGATCTCCCTAAAACCTCCAGAAGTCATAAGCATCAGCCAAAACTCCCCCTGTCATGGATTCCTTTCCAAAATAGTCCACAAAAGACATTATTTAGGCGATTTGGCTGGGGAGAGAGGGAATGGAGAGTTTGATCTCTGAATTCCAGGGAATTTCTTGTATCCATTCTTTCTTCTGTTTCACCTCTGTTTGAGCTCCCCTCCTACACTTGTCACTGGCTGCCAAGGTACTGAGAGGTAGACAGGGCAGCCACCTCTCCCATGTGACAGCATTCAGCACCTTACCTGGGAGTTCAGCACAAGCTGCAGTTCTACTCCTGCCTTCTACTGCCCCTCAAGAATGGAAGGAATGGTTAATAGGCTGGGCAATAAGACTATCAGTGTGGCAAGCTGCTTAGCAGATTAGTTGAAAATTCAAACAATTGCAGTTATAGATAGTACCCCACCTAAACAGTATGGCGACACACACACTAGCAAAAATCATTTACATTAGATGGATGATCCAGGACAGGTGCAGTCCCACAGACATACTGTATCACTCAACCATCAGTCTTCAGGACCAGGAGTAAGGGACCAGGACATGGATAAGGACTGGACTAGTTCAATCAAATAAAGACCAACCTGCACCATTGCCCAAATTCAGTCTTTACACTTTTGACAAAGGTCTCCTTGAACATTTTCTCTGAGGCGTCCATCTGACCTGGAAGCTGTTATTTACACAGCTGACAACCACATTCTACAGGAATATTCTGGGAGGACATAAAATGGCAGCAACTAGAAAGCATGGCCCTGCAGTCAGGGGTCTAGGGATTCCTACATGAATGGCAAGAATTAATATTTTATGTAGAGGGTGAGTGAAAAGGGGGAGTCCTTTTGAGAAGGGGAGAAATGCACAAAGTTCCTTATCACTTTGCTTAGAACTTTTGACTGACACTATCTGGGTCGATCAGGATTTTTCCTTTAGTGATGTAATTCATGAGTTGTATTACTGTATGTACATTTAGGACCCAATTCAGGAAAGCACGTAAGCATGTGGTTAATTACTATCGACTTCAATAGGACTTAAGAATGTGCTTGTAATTGACCATGTGCTTATGTGCTTTCCTGAACCAGGTATGTTTTATATACTGAAAGAAGTAAATACTGTTAATTACTATATGCATCTCCATTCTTCACACTGTTTCCTGCAGTGGACAATTGGCCAGAGCCACAGGGACATCACACATTCTAGGTCTCCCTATCCTGTGTACAGGGCAGCCTCACAGTCCCTGGATTAAGTAAAGCAGACTTACAGTTTGGAAAGGATGAGAGGACTTTCCAAGACTCACAGCAATGGGCGGAGCATAGGCAGGGCCGGCCCTACCATGTGGTGAACTGAGGCCACCTCAAGTGCCAGACTGGGGGGAGAGGGGGTGCCACTAGGACCTAGAGTGTAGAAAATTGTGTCTGCTGCTGGTGCATATGTATTCTCTCTGCTCTAGATACACAGAGATGGTGGAGTGCTCTGCTGGAGGAAGGAGGGCACAAGAGACCTTTCAAAGTTTTGGCCCAAGCAAGGGAGCATGGGGGGGCGTCATTTGAGCTCCCCGCCTCAGGTGCCAAAATGTTATGGGCCGGCCCTGAGCATAGATGTAGTTTGACTTCTATATTGGTGGGGAGCAGCTCCACTCAGGCCAATGGGGTTGCGTGGGAGGGGAAAATTCCATACCTGCCCAAGATTTGCAGTTTGGGTGGGCAATGGCCCCTGCCCTCAAACTACACGCCTGGGCTCAGGTGGAGATACAGAATGGCTTAGGAGCTTGAACATGGGATGTAGAGCCTCACTCATTGGTTACCAAGCAGCCCAAAATAGCTCCATTTCATAGCTGTGTGAAATGAGTTGCTCCAGTCCTAGTGGATGCATATTTGCTTCCTAAAAAACACCACCTGGAACAATCCTGTCTTTGTATGGAGATGGGCTGGAGGGCCTAAAAGTTGTCTCTCCATACAAATTCAACTTTAATAGAGTTACACAGGTGTAACCGAGCAGAACTGCACTCAAAGGCGATGTTCACAGTATAGCTGGGAGCAAGCCTCCATACTACTTGTGTAGACAGATTCATATTAGCGTGGCTTGAGTTAACATGATGAAAATAGCTAGGCAGGCAAATTTGTGGCTGTGACAGAGATTCAGGCTAGCCACCCAAGCTCAGACCTGCGGGATAGGATGGGCTTTGAGAAGTGATAACTCAATTTGCTGCCTGTAGTGTAACATCAGTGCTTGCTAAAGTGGAGATAGAGCTACTCGATTTTACCAGGGCAGGGAGGCTGCTTACCCGAAGGGTGTTTATACACTGCAGTAAAAGACCTGTGGTACAGCTGCCCCGGGTCAGCTCAGGCTGTGTGCCTATAAATTTGCAGTATAGACAGTCAGGCCTGAACTAAGACTCTGTGAGGAGTGTGCGTCTCAGACTGAGGGCTCTGAAACCCCGTAAGGAGGCTCCCCTCTGAGCACAAACCTCTAGGCTGCTATTTTTAGCCCAGCAACTGACCTCTGAAACTTGGTGCCACAAAATATTTATTTTAGTGCAGATGTACCCTAAGAGTCTGTGATCACTGGCTTGCTCAGCTGGCATTCTCAGCAGAGACCTGAATGGGCCATTGAGACCAAAGTTACCTCTTACTTCCAATAGTGATTTCTCTGGGCCAGGCTCAAGCACATCCTTCAGGGGCAACATATGGATGTATGCAACTCTACAGCCAAATGCAGATGATCAACAGAGCTATGGTCTCAGAGCTGTCAGTCTGGCACCTTCTCACTAGCACTGCATTCTCACACAGACACAAGAAAAATAGGATGTATACCCTGCAGCTGGAAGATGTGCTTCTCAGTGCAGGTAGACAGGCTCGCTCCAGCTACCATGCTAAATATAGCAGTGAGGGGGGAGGGGATGGGGTGTGGCTCAGGTTAGCCTCCCAGACTCATACCCAGTGGCTGCGCCTAGACTGGCATGATTTTGCGGAAATACTTTTAACGGAAAAGTTTTTCCATTAAATGTATTTCTGCAAAAACACGTCTAGATTGGCACGTATGCTTTTGCACAAAAGTATCTGTGGCCAGTCTAGACGCGATTTTGAGCAAGAAAGCCCCGATCACGATTTTAGCCATCGGGACTTTTTTGCACAAAACAGTTCTTCCCTGTATTCTTGCACAAGAGGGCTTTTTCCCGAGCATGAGCGTGAAAGTATTTGCACAAGAAGCACTGATTTTGTACAATACAAAGTCAGTGCTCTTGCACAAATTCAAGCAGCCAGTGTAGACAGCTGGCAAGTTTTTGCGCAAAAGCGGCTGCTTTTGTGCAAAATCTTGCCAGTCTAGACGCACCCCGGTGTGTCTGGCAAACTTAGCCTTGGTCAGGCAGCCTGAGACACAGCCAGTGCTATTTTTAGCCGTGTGAGTTTGTCTTCCTGCATTAGAAATCACACCTCACAGCAGCCGTGTAGACACACCTTTAGAACTGGAAGACATATATGAGGTCTCATGAAATCCTTTCTGAACCAGGTCAAGGCTCCCCGCACTGTGTTCTTCATCTATACTTCATCTAATCCAGTTTTAAATGACACCAGTAGATTTCTCTTACCTCAGTTGGTGAGGGCCTGGAATGTGCACAGGTCACCATAAAAATCCTGACATGGCTCTCAGGCATAAAAACAGTTGCTGAGTCTGTTGATTCAGAGCTGGCAATACATTTACATAAGAGACCTATTGGCATTTCTGGTGCTTGTACCACCTGAAATGCCTCTTCCTCAAGTTCTCAGTGCAATTAAATACTTCATCAGTAAAAAATAAACAGTCCTCATTTTCTATTTATAAAGAATCCCTTTCTCCCATGTTTTATTTTAGCAAGTGCACTGAACCGTGCTCTCAATCTGCACTTCATTTCCTGCTATTCAGTTCTCTGCGGTTCACAGACTAAAATACCTGGAAAAAAGAAAGCACAATAACTGATCCCAGGGGGCTATGATTTACCACAGGAAAAAATTGCAGACAGAGCACTCTACAACTGGAACCCACTAATGAAGCCTGAGAATGAGGAATAAGCCACCAGGTCTGACCAGCAGAAGAGCAAAGAGGGCACATGGTGGTTGTGGGTGGGGTTTAGAAGGGAGAAGTTGGAACAAAAGGACCAGGAGCCAACAGCTTCTTGAGTCCTTCATCCCAGCTGAGTCAATGGAAGGTAATCTGTTCCTCTCTGTGGAAAAATGGATAGAAAGCAGAAACACCACTAACAACTGAAGCAACAGCAGAAATTTTGGGGCATGGAGTGCATTGGAATATCATATGGTAACTGTCCTGGGGCTTAACAGGGAATTTTAGTCTAGCTCTGTTAGGCCAGCACCTTTCACCATCTTGATATATTTCTGTAGCCCCTTTCATTCCTAAGGGTCCCAAAGCACTGTAAACTACATTCAGGAATCACTCCACCCAGCTCTGAAATGCAATGTTGCCTGTCAGGTTAGTATGCAGCAGCATGCTTAACAATGCAAAGCAACAGCTTAGAACTGAAGTGAGCAAGCACTCTGCTTTGAAACTTCATGTAGGGTGACAGAATGCTAAAACCCTCATTGAATTTCAGACAGGATGCTGGGATTAACTGTTCTAATGATGAAAAAAATGCTATGAGGTCTTTAATGGTTTACAAGTGGTCAGGACCTGAAAATAATATCACCTGAATCACAATGCCTTGCCACAAGCCAGTGATGGCAGATTGCCTCAGTGCTGATTCAGGATGGAGCATGCCAATCCTCAACACCACCCTGAAAATGTAATATAGAAAAAGGAAATGAGATATTAGATCTGAGCTGAGCTTTAATGAATAAAACAAAACAAACAAACAAAAAACACCACCCTTCCAGAAAAAAAACCCCAACAGACCCATCTCCATTCTTTGTTGCAGACCAGGTGAGCAAAGTCAACATGAGAAGGCAGCAGGGCTAAGGAAGTGCAAAAGGAAGCAGCTGGCTGAAAAGGCAGGAGGTTCACAGCCAGAGGAGCCTTTTCTATGCTAGTCAACTTTGTAACCAAAATCCAACATTGAGGCTAGACCAAAGGTGGATAGCTGTGGTGGAGATTGTGACATGGACAGGGCTTGCAAATATTAAGGGGTCATGAAACAGGACTGTAAAAGTAGTTGGCACAGGTGTTAAAAATATGTCTACTTTACAGCTCCTGCCTTCATTTTTCCCTGGTGTGTTGGGGAAGTAAAGTTTGCTAGCATGGATATAGCCAAAAAGAGAATGAGAAAGACAGAGGCCTGAGGAAAAAGAACCAAAGACAGTGAGGGTATGTCTACACTGCAAAGTTAGTTCGAACTAACGTCCGTTAGTTCGAACTAACTTTCCTAGGCGCTACACTAGCACTCCGTTAGTTCGAACTTAATTTGAACTAACGGAGTGCTTAGTTCGAACTAGGTAAACCTCATTTTACGAGGATTAAGCCTAGTTCGAACTAGCTAGTTCGAATTAAGGGGTGTGTAGCCCCTTAATTCGAACTAGTGGGAGGCTAGCCCTCCCAAGGTTTCCCTGGTGGCCACTCTGGCCAACACCAGGGAAACTCTATGCCCCCCTCCCGGCCCCGGACCCCTTAAAGGGGCACGGGCTGGCTATGGTGCCCGTGCCAGGTGCAAGCCTGCCAGCACCCAGCCAGCAGACCCTGCACCTGGCACGGCTCGAGCCTCCCACCCGATGTCCCCCAGCCCACCCCCTCTTCCCAGGACCAGGCTGGCGGCTCCCGGGAGCTTGCCCTGGACCGCAAGATGCGGGCACCTTCCTGGGCTAGTGCGGACATCATGGACCTCATCCCCGATCTCCGCACTAGGCTCAGGAAAGTGGCCGTCTAGGGCAGGAGAGCTGCCAGCCTGGCCACCCAGGAGCAGGTGTGCATGAAAATCAAGGGGGTCCACTGAGACCCCCGACCCTGAGCTTAAAATGGCCGTCCTGGGTCAGACCAAAGGTCCATCTAGCCCAGTAGCCTGTCTGCCGACAGCGTCCAACCCTAGGGACCCTGGAGGGGATGGACCGAAGACAGTGACCAAGCCATTTGTCTCGTGCCATCCCTCTCCAGCCTTCCACAAACTTTGGGCAGGGACACCACTCCTACCCCCTGGCTAAGACTACTCCATGGACCCAACCTCCATGACTTGATCTCACTTCCCTTTAAACTCTGTTCTAGTTGTAGCCTTCACAGCCTCCTGCAGCAAGGAGTTCCACAGGTTAACTATTTGCTTTGGCAAGAAGAACAACTTTCTCTTACTAGTTTGAAGCCTGCTACCCATTCCTTTCCTTTGGTGTCCTCTAGTCCTTCTTTATGGGAACTCATGAAGAACTTTTCTGAATGCACCCTCTACACCCAACCCCTGCTTTTAGAGACCTCTATCCTGTCCCCGCTCCATCTCCTCTTTTCTAAGCTGAACAGTCCCAGTCTCTGTAGCCTCTCTTCATATGGGACCTGTTCCCAACCCCTCATCAGGTTAGTTGCCCTCCCCTCTCCCAGCCTTTCTCTTCCCCTCTCCCACCTCCTTTTCCCAGTCTCCCCCAGTTTTGTTCAATAAAGACAGAGTCAATGTTGGAAGAAACGTTATCATTATTTTGTACATCAATAAGAAGGGGGGCTAGGGAAGGGTAAGTGAAAGGAGGTGAGGGAGGAATGGGGTACGAGCCCCCGATGGGGAGGACTGGGCTGGCTCTGCGGGCTTCTGGGGGTGGAAGCTCTCCTGCAGCCCCCCGATTGCCCCCTCTCCCCAGATGGCAGCCTGCGGCAAGTGCAGCCGGGCTGATGGCCGAGTGCTGTGATGTGCCCAGTGTGGGTAGTCCGGGCAATCCAAGCCAGGACTGCTTTGCAAGCGGGGCACCCCTTAGAACTGTCTGTCCAGGGTGGGGGTCGGGACCCTTTAAGCGCAGCCCTCGGCTAGCCTGAGACAGCATCTCCACGCTCTAAGTCCTCCTCTGATGCCCTGCCGGCACTGCTTCCAGCCATCCTTAAGCCCTGTTCAGGGTCCACTCAATGTGGACTTGCTAGTTCGAATTAGCAAAACGCTAATTCGAACTAGTTTTTAGTTCTAGACGTGTTCGTTCGAATGAACTAATTCGAACTAAGTTAGTTCGAATTAGCGCTGTAGTGTAGACGTACCCTGAGTGACTTAAGTAAGGAGGTGAAGGGAATAGAGAGATACAATGAAAGAATGTCTTTTAGAGAACAGCGGACAGTCTATGAGCACAGTGATGAGAAGGCAGAAATGGAGGGAGGCAAGGAAGGATGAATAGGACTGATGAACACTTCAGCCCTGAAATAAATGAGTGGGAATGAGGAACTCAGCTGTATGACTCAGCTGGAAATGTTGACTATATTTTTTCATTGCCATCAGGTATAACCAACTTGGTTGGAAACTACCCCCTCCGCCCCTTCTATTATTATATTCTAATGTCCTTGAACAGTATTACTTTTAGTATTTTGCAAAACTTCATAAAGAAAAACTTCCACCTCCCTTTCATCTTCCCTGAAAGTTTGAGACTTGAAAATACAAACACAGATATATGCACATACAAAAAGACACATTGTAGACATTTGCACCATCATAGAATGTTTTACCTAGCTCCAATTAGAGGAGGAGGATGGTCCAAAGGCTATGGAGGAAATAAATGATAGTTGCTTAATAGTCACCCCTGTATGCATGAGGGAATGAACATGGTCAATAGTCTAAGACAGTGTCATGTCTATACTCTTTGATAACTAAGAAATGACAAGTTGCACGTCTTATGCATTTATGAAGATTATTTCCATTCATTTATATGAAATATTTTATAGTGATTATCCAGCAACTTAAGGCTGTTGTCTTGTCAGACCTCATGAGCAGAACTGGGTCAGCTGTGAGACTTCCAAAGGAAATTCCAGTGTGCTATAGGAAGTGGTACAGTATTTCGGTAGGTGGTGCTCTGAGTTAGTTCTGTACTGACATTAAAAGTGTCCTGTCCAAATCATACCTCGGTTTATTGCATTCGGCCAACCTATATACCTGTAGCAATTTCAGCTGGATATGGGATTCTTCACCTCCTGTCCAAAGCTGTTGCAGAATGTTGTTGTGCATTGTTAAACAGCAGCTACATTCCACTCCAGAGGCCAATACTTTCAGCAGTAGGTGATAATTTTTTTTATATTTGCTGCCTGTGGAATACTTTGGAATCTTTTTGAAAGAACGAGATCATCATAAATATAAGAGGCCAAACAGATAGCAGTCCTTACTGAGGCAAACACATACTGATTTAATTGCCTGACAAACAACTAGGACATAGTAAAACACCTTAGGGTTTGGCCAAGTTTTATTATTTGATACTAATTTTTCATTCATTAGAACTCTACATCACTGGTCACTTCAGAACAGAATTTACCACTGTCTGGAAGTTTCAGTATTATCTGCTTCTAGTCCCATTCCATGTTGTCTTAAAGAAGGCCAAGAGTTGTAGCATGTCCCACTCCATGATAACTTGGTCTAAACCAGGACCTGGACTTACACTTCATAGATTAGGTGACTAAGTCTTAGAGTCGGACAGGTCACCAGGTCTTTCATTTTGTCCAACAATCTAAATAATTACTTTTGCACTCATTACATTTAATTACACTCTCTCATAGAATTCATCCTAGGGCTGAAAGAGATCTCAGGAGGTCATAGAGTCCAGCCTCCTGACCAAAATAGGACCAACCCTAACTAAATCATCACAGCCAGGGAGATGTTAAGCCGGGACTTAAAAACCTCTAGGGATGGAGATTCCACCACCTCCCTAGGTATTCCATTGCAGTGCTTCACCACCCTCCTAGTGAAATAGTTTTTCCTAATATCCAACCTAGACCTCCCCCACTGTAATTTGAGACCAATGCTCCTTGTTCTGCCATCTGTCACTACTGAGAACAGCCTCTTTCCATGCTCTTTGGAAACTCTCTTCAAGAAGTTGAAGGCTGCTATCAAATCCCCCCTCACTCTTCTGTAGACTAAATAAGACCAGATCCTTCAGCCTCTCCTCATGGGTCATGTGATCCAGCCCCCTAATCATTTTGGTTGCCCTCTGCAGGACCCTCTCCAATGCGTCCACAATCTTTCTGTAGTGGGAAGCCCAGAACTGGGGACAATACTCCAGATGTGGCCTCACCAGTGCCGAATAAAGGGGAATAACAACTTCTCTTGATCTGCTGGAAATGCTCTTTCTAATGCGCCCTAATATGCCATTAGCCTTCTTGGCTACAAGGGCACACTGTTGACTCATATCCAGCTTCTCATCCACTGTAATCCCCAGGTCCTTTTCTGCTGAACTGCTACTTAGACAGTTGGTCCCCAGCCTGTAACAATGCTTGGGATTCTTCCATCCCAAGTGCAGGACTCTGCACATGTCCTTGTTGAACCTCATCAGATTTCTTTTGGCCCAATCCTCCAATTTGTCTAGATCAGTCTGGACCCTATCCCTGCCCTCCAACATATCTACCTCTCCCCCTAGCTTAGTGTCATCCACAAACTTGCTGAGGGCGCAATCTATCCCCTCATCATTAATAAAGATGTTGAACAAAACCAGCCCTAGAACTGATTCTTGGGGCATGCAACTTGAAACCGATCGCCTACCAGACATCAAGCCATCGACCACTACCCATTGGGCTGGATAACCTAACCAGATTTCTATCCACTGTGCAGTCCATTTATCCAATCCATACTTCCTTAATTTGCTGGTAAGAATATTGTGGGAGATCCTATCAAAAGCTTTGCTAAATCAAGGTATATCACATCCACTGACTTCCCCATGTCCACCTCACCATAGAATCTAATCATAAAGGTCAGGCATGACTTGCCCTTGGTGAATCCATGTTGACTATTCCAGATCACTTTCCCCTCTTCTGAGTGTTTCAGAATGGATTCCTTGAGGATCCTCTCCATGATTTTTCCAGGGACCGAGGTAAGGCTAAGTGGTCTGTAGTTCCCTGGATTGTCCTTCTTCCCTTTTTTAACGTCTCCTATATTTCTAAAGTTATAAGGACATAGCATTACTTCAGAGAGTTTTTGTCGCTACTGCATGTTAAGACACATCCTCCCTGTATTATTATTATTAGAGAATCAGACACATACAGTTAGCATGTTCTAATCTAGATAAAAGTTTCTTAGCAGGATTCCCTTTTGTCAGCATTCTTTTAATTTTTATATGTCCTATTTTCTATAAGATTCTATTGCGAAGTCAGTTAGGAGTGGGGTAGTTCTGTGGGGGAGTTGACTTTTCTTGAAAAGATGATCTATAGTTTCTCCACATTTTAAACACTTATCCAATGCTCATTCCATGAGGAGTAACAGTTAATTCAAACTAAGGACTTAGTTCGAATTACCGTTTCACTGCCCCGTGTAGCAACGGGCAGTTACTTCGGATTAGTGGAATTTAAAAATGGCGACCGGATGGGAACATGCAAATAAAGCCCAGGATATTTAAATCCCGGGCTTCATTTGCAACTTCGAATGCCTACATTAGCCTCCCTAGTTCGAACAAGGGGGCTAGTGAAGACATACTCTGAGTGTGTGAGAGAGAGAAGGGAAGGTCTAATCTATTGGAATTTACAATATTTACATTTGAAGGACAGCATCACTTAAAATATTTGCAAACATCTTATTAAAACAAGGATCTATCTATACAGAGTTAGAAGCAGAATTGGGGACTTAGCAAAGAAAAAAGAAAGTGAAAATGCCACCTATGTGCAATGCAGTTTAGTTAACATTGTGCTAGGAATCTTAGCTCTGGAATTTCTTAACTTTTCAACTGTTGATCACTTAGACTTGATATTTCACTAACTAGATTTTGCTTTTAATTTCCTTAGTTTTCTTAAATAAAAAATGAGACGTACACAAATAAAGAAAAGTTTTAAAACAAAAGGGAAAAAGTGTCTTAAACCTCCATGTCCAAATGCAAATGATATATTCTAAATTAAGACAACTTTAAGTGAGGAACTCTAAATTCTATCTTTACCTTTTACCTCATTAGTTCTAAATAGATTCTTCACTGTCCCTGACTTAGTTATTTGTAACCATTACATTTTTACCAGAGGTATCCTCAATCATTTGGCTTTAGCTGAACTATATGTAACAAATACATCCTTAAATATGGCACCCTTAGAAATAAGCAAGGAAAGAGTTGAAAATGTAACACATATGTTCAGAAATTCCCATTTTAAACTTCCACAGCTTTAAAAATCCCAAATAATTTCCTTTGAAGTGTAATTGTTTTTCTGTCCTCTGCAAATAAGATTCTAGTCTTAACTGTACTTGACACTTGTAAAAATAAATGTTTCATGTAGTACATATGAGAAGAGTGGGTTTTACCTCCACTCTTGTATAATTCTAAAAAAGTAGCTTTAGTCAAAAATTTTCCATTAATTTTCTTTTTCAATAGAAAATTCACTAGCCAAGAAATATAAATATTCTATGGGAAAATGTCAATGTTGCTGAATATTTTTTATTTTCCTTGAAAAAATCCAAAATGGAATATTTCTTTTTAAGCTGGTTGACCCAAATGAAAACATTTTGGTTCAACATTTCCAAATACAAAATTTTCAGTTCTTTCTGTTCTGTGAAAAAATTTGAGATTTTGAGGGGCTTTCCCCCTCCCAATTTTAGACAAAAATAAATTTAGAAACTTTGGAATTTCCATGGGCTAGAAATTCTGGTTTTCAGCCAGCTCTTGTTTTCCAGCCAGCCCTGCTTTCTACCACCTTTCCCAAGCCCTGGTTGGCTAGAGAGCTGTCAGGAGATTCTGTCCCTACTGCTAGCTCCCTTCTGAGGGATGGGGCTCCTATTGGAAAATTTATTGAATGGGGGGGGGAGAGGAAGGGGAAGGGGAGGAAGTGCATACCCAGATGGAACTTAAGCACAGAGCTGAGGATCAGACACTATAGAGCTGCTAGAGTTAGAGCCTGCAGTGCATGGAAGAACTGCCCCAAAGGAAAATGTCTTAATCCAGAACTGAGGAGCTGAGGCTGGAAAGCAGTAAAGACTGAGGGAAATAGAATTCCTTTTAAGCATGTAGGATTTGTATCATATTTCCATCAGTTGATTCTGTTCTTTTCAATGGGATTTACATTTATGTAAAAGCACTAGGATATATAACCCAGAGGCATCGAGACCTCTGAACACTCTCCCTTCTCTGTGGTCTCCTTGCCCCTGGGTTACAGATGATGGAGCAATTCCTGGGTGAAATCCCAACTCCCCAAGGTTGTAATGTTTTGGGACAAACCAACAGGAAAGAGAGCCCACCACAGATTGGAACGATCTTTAAAAGCTAAATTTCAAGCCTTGCTCTAGTAGTGCCTGCGTAGTGCAATGCTTGGCAAAAGCAAATCCAGATCTGCCTTCATTCCACTTTGGCCCTTTCCTGCCCCTACCCTGTACCTGCCATTTTCACCACAGGGTGGGTACATTCACTGTAATAACACAGGACCCCCAGACTGCAGACTGGAGGTGTGTCACATCTAAAATGACATTTTTGCTTTCCTTTTTGATTTCTCAGCAGCCTCAGCTAGCTTTGATTCCTCAGTATTCATCATCTGGCTTCTCTTGTGGCCAGCATCCCCTCCCTACCATGCAGCTCTTTGGACGCCAACTATTTTCCCCCTCAAAAAAATAAAAAGGACCATAGCAGCAGAGAGACGTCTGGTTTGCTTCCTGCCTGGCACTGCGTGGCACAGAGCAGTCTGGTGTTTTCAGGAACGCTCCCTAACTGCATGCTCCATATGTCCATTCCTCCTGGGAAAGGCTCCTCATGTAGCTAGACTTGGTGACGTCAGAGCAGGCCCCATTCAATTGTCCCCAGTTATTATGAGAAGGGCTGAGTTTATATGCCACACCTCAGCTTTCAGGAAGTTAGTCGGCATAAATCTCTGCTGGCAGGGAAGGCAGTTTACAGTTCAACAGATTTGTAAAACTGCGTTCACATATTTAGCATATAAAAATTGGTGCCCAGTTAAACTATATAGCTTGGTGTATTAAACAGACAGATTTTTGAAGAGTAAATCCCATTAGGCACATGCTAAGACTGACCAAATTCAAAAGACTGAGCGGTTACCAGGGTCTACTCAGCTAACAAAACTCTGGTGCCCTTTGAGCCCAATCCAATGCCAACTGAAGTCAATAGGAATTTTTCCATCCCCTACAATGGGTATTGGATTGGGCCATTAGTTTTCTGTGTATCACACCTTCACATTAAGAACTCTGCCTATTTGTAGAGAAAACAGCCAGTTTGTTCTCAGTTTGCTAGTTCCCCTCCAGTTTTGCAGGGGAGTTACAAACGGAAGGCAAGAGTACACCTGCAGACTTGAATTTTGTTCTGTCTTGTTTTGTCATTTCCCTTCATCTAGAATAGAAGTAATTCATACTACAAGTCTCTGGCTGCTCTTTGTATGAAGAATATCTAACAGTTCAGTGCAAATAAAGAACCCCAAACTCAGATGTTTGGGAACAATCCAAAACTCTCAACTGAAAAATCTGAATGGGAACTTCATGAGAACAGATTCCCTTGCAAGACATGACATACTTCTTGGGCCAGATCCTAACCTCTGGTTAAATTCACTCAAGCACAGTAAAGGAAATTTATACCTGCCCTAAAGGGGGAACCAGGAATTCCCCAGATACTTTATGTAAAATGTCCCCTTATCCTTTTGTTTTGGGTTATTCTGGGGTAGGCTGGAGATACTGCTGGGGGAGAGGGAATTCATGCTATACTCTAGCAATCCTTGGCTGGCAGAACAGTGCCTAGCTGGCTTAAATCAGAGCAGCCCTCTGGTTGCTGTAACATGCACTGAATGCAAGTTTGGTCTGGAGCCAGTCTCACAACCAGGGAGGCAGAAAGATGCTGTTCTCAGCTGCATTGGGCATGAGCAGAAGGATCCAGCCCTTTTTACATATTGCTCCAGAACAAGCAGAGAGAACAGCCCTTTGTGATATGTTTGAACTCTCAATCACAGTTAGACCTCCCCCCATAGAGACACACTATTACACTGGCCAGCACCAGCTCTGTTTCTATTAGGGATGTTAAATATCGGTTAACTGAATAGTCGAGTAACCTCATGAATTTTTATCAGTTAGTCGACTATTTTATAGTCCCCAGGTGTGGGGTCGGCAGCCACTTTATCAGAGGCAGTGTGGGGTGCCAGGCAGGAGCTGGTCCATGAGGGGAGTTGGTTTAAAAACCAGCTTACCATGTGGACCAGCTGCCTGTTGCCCAGTGCCACTGCCTCTGATAAAGAGGCCACAGTGCAGGGTGGCAGCAACCCCTGTCTAAGGGGGAAGGAGGGTCTGAGCTCCTGGACCTGGCACGACCTGGAACTGAGCTGGGCTGCCTGCCCACCTGGCTCTTAATACACTTTAAATGCTGAGCCGCAGCAGGGGTAGATTCTAGACCTGGCATGAGCCAGAACTGAGCCAGGCTGCTGGACAGCCTGCTAAAAAAGTTTACTGGCAAGGGTGGAGGGAGGGAAATGTGTGTAGTTTATAGTATTAACCTATAAGCTTTTGCTTATCGGTTGACCGCTTAATCAACTACACTTTTACATCCCTAGTTTCTATGATATTTTGAGACTGGTACTCACACTGTGATAGCTAAGCCCTTACACAATGGACTTGCAAACCTTGCAAAGACATGCTCATTAGTGCTAGTTTGGATACTGCCTTCTTCTGGGTCCCAAATAGCAAACAGAACAGCCTCTCCCCTGGAATTTTGACTTCTCTGTTTCCAGACAAAACTAGGCAATGCAGACGCAGTAGGAAAAATGAAAAAGGGGAGGGGGAGTTAACTAAGCATTTTCAAAGATTCGGATTCTGATCTGTGTTGTAGCCAGAAGTTTACACTGAACAGGCCTCAGTTCATACAGACGTGGCTCACTCCTTGCTAGTATATACAGAGACACACATAATCATGTGCAGTGATAGGAATTACCCTGATAATACAGCCTGAATGGTCCTGTCCCTGCCCTTCTTGCTTGCCTTTTGCCCTGCAGCTAGCAAAGATAATGAGTAACACTGATATTAAACAGGGATTTGAGCTTTTTTCCACCCTTTTCCCCCGGATAACATATTACAGTAGATAGAAAAATCCATCCGACTTTATTTAACTGTAACATTTATTAAGAGGAGTGAAAAGGTCAGTGCGGAGCTCCCGGCATATGGGCTAAACTCCTTTCCCTAGCCTTGAAGGCGACAAGAAAGCAGATCCTTTAAAGATGCAACTATCTTAAGCTCCCCTCCGATGTTTAAACTCTTAGTAATTCTGGGTTTTGGAGACAAACGTCAAAGCAGAGGGCTCTTCCCTTCATTATTCAAGTAAAGGCCCCATCAATATTATCTGTAATAAGAATCTGCTGTTGACATGGCTCACCCTGCAGTTCCTGTTCCAGGCAGCAGCCCCTGTCAATAGGATTAAAGTGAAGGAATGTCTTTGACAAGTCCACTGGCTGCTGGTTCATTGCTGCCATCAGGCTGCCGTTTTGAAAAGATATCAAGCACCCTTTTGCAGGCAGTCACGGCCCAATGAGAGAGAGAGAGAGAAAAAAAAACCAGCATGCCAAAAGGGAACATAAACTTTTGGGCTTTCCCAAGGAGCTCTGTTACCTGGGAGCCTAGGGCATATAAAGCCCAATTCTGCCTTTCTGCAGAATATTCATAACTTCCCCTATAGTCAGGTGGGAGAATGAGGCCACAGAAATGGGAAAATGTGACCAAGTTGAAGTCAGCAGACGTTATGCCCCCCCAGAAGGTAGTCTTAGGATCAGTCCCACAATTACTTTAGTTGAGTAATTGGCAATATCTGCTGACTGGAGGTTTTGAGAGGATTTTGATCAGTCATACCAAAGTTGATATTCCCACAGACAACATCTACTGATCATAAACTGGACGCACCACAGGGAACAGTAATGCAAGTCTCTCTCTCTCTCTCTCTCTCTCTCTCTCTCTCTCACACACACACACACAGAATTCATCTGCCCAGACTCAAGTAGTGATGTTCCTATAAGGGTGAGAAAGGAGCTCAGTCTCTATGGTCCAAGCAATAGCTGGCTGCTGTACTGCCAGTTGTGATGTTGTGGGTTTTAATGTATACACCCACCTACTGGAAAGTAGACTCTGGCTATCAATCTCAAATGGGCAATTGAACAGACACAATTCCAGTCACTGTTGACCCCTGCCAGACTGGACTTGGTGAACTTGATGTGAAAGGTCTCTAGCCTATACCCAGTCTCTTGGGTTACCTAACCCTCTGACCTGAACTGCACCGTGCTGTGAAAGGCAGGTGTGGCGAATATAGGCGGACGGATCCTCTAGTAAAGTTTAGCTGTGTTCCTTCACATAACAGGAAGGAAGGAGCTCATTTTGGGGACCATGTGCTGCATCAGTGTGACAATAAAATACTCCTAGTAAAAGCTCTGGAAGGAAAAGAGCTCTGTGCAGTGAGTGTTCAGGATTATTAATGAACAGTTGGGCTTATCTAATACTCAGTAATTCTGACCTGCATTTTCTTCTCCTCTGCTTCCTTGTTTGATATAACTCCTATTACAATGGTTTTATAATTACTGATCAGCTTACAGGCCCCGGGATTCACAATCCATGCTCCAATGGCAAGGCTGGTGACTTGAGGTGGGAAAGCCAGAGAATGGAGCATGTAGCCCTGCAGCACTGCTTTCAGGCTCCTTTAAAACCAGCTATGTGTGACACCAGCTTAAAACTCACAGCACTGAGCTACAAAACAGTCAATTGCAAGGGGAAATTATGGCTGTCTAACCCTATATCATTGGGTCCTCAAGTGCAGAGTGTGGGTGCATGCACATCCCCACTCCGTTCCCCTTCAGGTTTTCCAGTGACTAAATCCCGATCTTTGTTCTGCTCCTGTCCCCTCAGGTGCTGAGGCCAGGTCAGGAAGCAGGCAGCCTGGAGTAAATAGATTAATTCTGTCGTCTTTTTTTAAACTCTATTATTGTGCTTAGGAAAAAAAAATAATCCTCATTTTCAGGAATTGTAACATTTAATTAGGCTGCAGGTTCCAATGGGCTCCAGAAACAGAGCCAAACTAGCACAAATGTCAAAATATTCTGCTCGCATGGTAGAAAAACCCAGGCAGGGCATTTCAGGAAAAGGAGCCCTGTCAGCAGCCTTGTCAACCTTGCTGCAGATTTTTCAATTCTAATTAGAATGATCTTTAATATATTTTTTTAAGAAACACATTTTCCATCTACCGACTTTGTGTTCTGATGTGGATTTTATTTAAACTGGCCTGATTTCCTGGAGTGAGGAATACACGGAATGGAGACACACACATGTACACACCACACACACGTGCTGCACAGACACAACACACTCCAGTGGAAAATGGGGGAAGTATGTTTACATTTATATTATTCCAAATCAAAAGGTCTCCACTCTTAGCCACCAATGCAGCCATTGTGTACTCATATGTGAAACAGGTAGAAATAAGGGGCTAAATTCAGCCTTGATGTAAGCAGCTGCCTTCAATAGGGGCACATCCCACTTATACCATGGGCTGAATTTGGTCCCCAGATTTCTGTCTGTGCTATGAGGCACCTCTAATCTAATACACAGAAATATTTTTAAAAGACACAGTCCTGAGAGGTGCAGGGCACCCACCAGATCCATCACAGTCAATGGATGGTTGTGTTTCCTTATCTCTGAGGCAGGACTGATGAGAGACTCTGCCAGGCTCTGGGAAGGTGGCTTTGACTCCTCTCCATCCCAGAAAGGCCCCAATCAGCCCTTCAGCACCGCTGGGGCCACAGGGCACGTGCCGTCATGGGATCTGGTGGTGACTGAAAGGGCCAGGGATCTGGCCACAGCCACAGATGAGGTGGCAGCAACCAGGAGCCCCAGACCCTTTTAAATTATTGGGTCCCAAAGCAGCTGTCCCTTTCCCCCCCACACCATCAGTGGCCCTGCTCCTCGGAAGGGATGCCCAAAGGTTGTGACAGCCCGCAAACGCATCCACTCAGATGAGTGTCGCCCTAGGTCATCATCTAGATAAAGAGAAATTGCCTGTTACTTGAAGCTCCCGGCAATGTAAAGAGACCTCACAATGGATCAGCGTTGGCTCTGTGGCTATGGCAGGAGGGTAGCCCTGGCCATTTTTGCAGACTCCATCTGGCTTTCGGGCTATTCCCGCACTATTATATGGGGGAATCTGAAATCTGCTCCTGTGGCCTGTGTGGTATTATGTGGGGATTGGCTTTAATATCAACATTAATAATGCTAAAAGGTAGCCAAAACAAAAGGGGCTAATGCTTGTCTCTCTTGGAAGTTTAAAAAACAAATGGCTCCAGGTGAAATTCAACCCACAGTGAGGGAGGGGCCCATGCAGTGACCCCTTGTGCACCATAGTAGATCTCTGCAGAGGTGTGGGGAGAGAACATGGCAAGGTTCTTCTGCATCTCCGTGCTCAACAGAAGGAGCTGTTAGAAGAGGGCCACGGAAGACAGGATAGAGCCACTCTTATGTGGAATGAGTCTCCTACACCCCCCCTCCCCAGAGGCAGTGACTGGAAAAGCAGGCCTACTGCTCTAACACTGTGGACTACTACTGAAAAATATGTCAGCAATATTTTTGTGGAGCACTACTCTGTGCTAATTTGTGAGCCCTAGAATGGTACTAGTTAGCCTTGTGCGGGTGTAAGTTTTTCTAGCAACCACGTGGCACCTTCATGGAGCTTAATCATGCTCTTCCTAACTAGACTCCTGCTTCCCGTCTAGAACCCGTCTCACTGTTCTCAGCTTCCTAGCCAATATTTACTCAGGCTAACCCGACAGGAGTATACTAACAGCAGGAGGGTGAGCTAGATTCTATTTCCTTGTGCATCATTGACAGAATCACAGCAAAGTTCCAACTGCAGCCTTTATTACCATGAGGGTGATGATATCAGAGGCAGAAAGAACCCAGCTGCAGGGGAAGTCTGAGGCACCAGCATCTTTTGACTTGTAAACTGAGAACATTTGACCTGGGATCAGTGAGACAGCGGTATTCCACAAGGTCATTTTCGTACAGAATCAATTTTCAGCCTAGGAGTGCACTTTAAAAACAAACCTGAAAGGCATGTGGTAGTAAGAACTGTGTGCTCTGCAACTGGGGCTGGTGGCAATGCTTCCAGGTTAAAGCTCCCTTCAGAGCAGGAAGGTTGAGAAGCTGGCTCCTATCAGAGATCAAAGCTCCGAGGCTAGCTTTAGGCACATTACCACAAGCCCCAATTGCAGAGCACACAGTTGGGGCAATGAGAGCAGCAGTTTGGTAGTGGAAGGTAAGCAGTCACGCAGTGAGAGGAGAGCATCTTGGTCTTTCTGCAGTGACACTTTCTAATAGACTGTAGAGACATGTGAGGAGGTATGTGAATCCTCATATATAAAGAAAAGGAAATGGAACAAGAGATTTCTGGATGAAAAAGCAGAGTGACAAGTTCTCTCACTATGAACAAGAGAGGCCAGCAATAGAGATGAAAAGCTAGGAAGGATTTAGGACATTTCAAAAAGGGCCTCTGACAAATCCAGGTTTCTCTCTCTCTCACTTACCTCCCCCACCCACTACAGAACCCAAATTTGAGCATAACACACATTGTAGTGTGCGAGGTTCTCAAAAACTCAGGCTCCAGAAAGGCGGCTCATCCCCATCTTTATGATGGTCACAGACCCTATGATCATTCCCTGCTGCCAGCATTAACCCTCTTTGATGACCCCCCAGCTATCTCATGAAAAATGCCTCTCATCTATTGGGTTTATCTGCTGAGATTGCTCATTTTTCTCATATTTCCTGCAGAAGCACTAGTGGCAAAATACCTCAAAGGAGGCCAAAGGGAGGCCTGGAGAATTTTACACTTTGCCTGTTCTGCCAGGCAAAGTTTAGACACTCCCTGAAAATGATGAAATACAAAATTGCACAATTCCCTGCAGTAGAAAAAAAATGTCGATGGATCTGCCCTTGTCTTGACCAAATCATCAGTGTAGAATCTTGCATGCTTAGGAATCATGTCTGTAGGGGAACAGATGGAATTCCCTGGTTGGGGGCCTAGTCACTGATTCTCCAGGTAGTAATTTAGCAAGCAGAGAACAGATAATTTCCTGTTTGACTGGTATATTTCAACAGCCTTTCTCCTCCAGGGTGCAAATGGGTAGGCTAATCCTGAAGAAGAGTCAGATCACTTCATAAGTACAGGACAAAAGAATGCTTAGTCCTTTTATAGTCACCTAGCACTGCTGTCACTGTTTGGGTGACTAGCCCTGTAAGACATTTCAGGCTCTCGCCTCAGAGGGTAAAAAGTCAAGAGGGTATTAAGCTGTCAGATTGGGGCAATTTATGTGTATAAACAGAGTCCTGCTCTGCTGATTTACACCCTGATAACATAAGGCCCACAGGTAACTAACACAGCACATCCCCACATCTGCCAGCGGGAGAAGTTGCGGATTGAATGATCCATAAAAATGCAAGACCTATAGTTATCTAACTTCACATCTACATACACTGGCAAACAACCACAGCCAACAAGTGCTCATGGAGTAACATGATATGAGCAATAAACGCTTTCCCCCAGCCAAAGTTAAGAGAGAGATTAGATAAGGTGGCTAAAACAAACTTTAACCACCATGGTGGGAGCTCAGCCGACCTTTTCCTTCAACTCGTTAAAAGTTGGAGAGTTCCCGAGTACCGAGTGCCTCAAAGGCTGCTTCTGCCATTTTGCTTCTAGTTTCTACCATTGCTGTTTCTTCCCCTGTGATAATTCCCCAACCGTGAGTCCTAACTCTTCTCACTCCCACACACCTAGAATGCCCATTCCCTTGCATGTACAAAATATGACCACTGTACCTGCCCGTTTTCGCACCCCTCCACCAATTCCCAGCTTGAGTCAGGGTCCTGTGGAAACTTGCCTTTCACAGGTTTGACCTTGCAAGTCCTTGGACGTACCAATATTCTTTACTTCAGTGAAGTCAATGTGGTTAAGTTAATGAATGTTTTATGTGAATTCTGACTTCTACATGGCTCACAAACTGCTGGGGATATTCACTCAACTCTTTGTTACTCTTGCTGTGAGAAGTGGCTGGCCTGATTTTCAGAGGTACTGAACATTCTCTTAGTTTCTGCAGAAGTCGATTAGTGTTTTGGTTGCTCTGAACCTCGGGCCCAGGGTGTTGTTTTTGTTCCTTGCCTGGATGATCCAACTGTTCACAACAATGCAGGAGAAGGCCTTGAACAAACTGCATCTAGTTCCATCTTTTGTAAGGATGCACATTCACAGGAGCACCTATGCCTGAGACTTTCATTTCCACCAATGTATTTAACACATGAAAACTCAGTGGGACAAATGCTCACAGGAAGCAAAACAAAAGGGACATGAGTCCCCCGGTGCACTCACTGGTTTGAGTCAAATTAATGTTGGTGCATGGCTTTAATATGACCTGCTTATATGAGAGAAGGGTGCAGGATTGGGTCCCTTCATTTAAAGTCCCTCCATAGGAGGTCTAAGGCTGGTTTAACTTCCATCCTAATCTGCTCCATTCTGTGAAACCCCACCATGGTAGCCAGCGGCCAACAGAAAATTGAGTGGCAATGCAGACGAGATGTAGTCACAAGTCATCAGCCTGAGCGAGATGGCATAGTCACTGAAGGTATGGTTACATGGCAAGCAGAAGCTCACAGCAGCAAGTCATAGAATCATAGAATACTAGGACTGGAAGGGACCTCAAGAGGTCATCGAGTCCAGTCCACCGCAGGACCAAGTACTGTCTAGACCATCCCTGATAGACATTTATCTAATCTACTCTTAAATATCTCCAGAGATGGAGATTCCACAACCTCCCTGGGCAATTTATTCCAGTGTTTAACTAACCTGGCAGTTAGGAATTTTTTCCTAACATCCAACCTAAACCTCCCTTGCTGCAGTTTAAGCCCATTGCTTCTTGTTTTATCCTCAGAGGCCAAGATGAACAAGTTTTTTCCCTCCTCCTTATGACACCCTTTCAGATACCTGAAAATGGCTATCATGTCCCCCCTCAATCTTCTTTTTTCCAAACTAAACAAACCCAATTCTTTCAGTCTTCCTTCATAGGTCATGTTCTCTAGACCTTTAATCATTCTTGTTGCTCTTCTCTGGACCCTCTCTAATTTCTCCACATCTTTCTTGAAATGCGGTGCCCAGAACTGGACACAATACTCCAACTGAGGCCTAACTAGCGCAGAGTAGAGCGGAAGAATGACTTCTCGTGTCTTGCTCACAACACACCTGTTAATGCATCCCAGAATCATGTTTGCTTTTTTTGCAACAGCATCACACTGTTGACTCATATTTAGTTGTGGTCCACTATAACCCCTAGATCCCTTTCTGCCATACTCCTTTCTAGACAGTTGCTTCCCATTCCGTATGTGTGAAACTGATTGTTCCTTCTTAAGTGGAGCACTTTGCATTTGTCTTTATTAAACTTCATCTTGTTTACCTCAGACCATTTCTCCAATTTGTCCAGATCATTTTGTATTATGACCCTATCCTCCAGAGCAGTTGCAACCCCTCCCAGCTTGGTATCATCTGCAAACTTAATAAGCGTACTTTCTATGCCAATATCTAAATTGTTGATGAAGATATTGAACAGAGCTGGTCCCAAAACAGACCCCTGTGAAACCCCACTTGTTATACCTTTCCAGCAGGATTGGTCTGGGTCTACAGATTCAAATGCATACTATGGCACTAAAAACAGCTGTGTAGACATTTGGGTTCAGGCTATAACAAGGCTGTGAAGCCTAAGAAATTAGAGTTGGCTTCTGAGCCCAAGGCCAAATGTTTGCACTGCTATTTTTAGCACTATAGTATGATAATGCAGACCAAGGCTCTAAGACTCTCTGCCAAACATTTCACCCAAGAGTCTGTGCACCAATGGCTCTGATCCCAAGGTCCATGTGGACAGATCTGACGATTGGGGGAGGGGAGAAAACTAAGGGCTGGTGGGTTGTGTGTGTGTGTGTGTGTGTGTGTGTGTGTGTGTGTGTGTGTGTGTGTGTGTGTGTGTGTGTGTGTGTGTGTGTGTGTGTGTGTGTGTGTGTGTGTGTGTGTGTGTGTGTGTGTGTGTGTGTGTGTATGCGAGTACAGCACTGAAGGCTCCTTCTGCCCTAGGTCACAACCGACCCCCCTGCACCTTTTCCTGCACCCTAGCCCCAGGTCAGAACCCCCTCTTTCACCCAAACTCCCTCCCAGACACCAAATCCTCTCCTGTACCCCAATCTCCTACCCCATGCTCCCTTTTGCACCCAACTTCCATCCCAGACCCAGCACCTCCTCCATTAATATCATGGAAAAGTATTGCCATTGACCACTTACCAAATTCTTGGCATTCCCCCAACAAAAATTATTGCCCACCCCTGGTATATATACTATATTCTACAGAACTCTGTCTTCTCCATAATTATCACATTTGCTTAACCATACCATTGATTTTGTACTTATGCAATGGCCACATCCACATTCTCCTTAGCAAACATTAGTGCCCATTGCATGCTCTGTGCCAAAATAACAATTAGAAAAATAAATGCATGTATCATGTTGGATATCAGTCCTTGATGTAAGAGCTTTTGCCCAGTGAAAGTGCAGTCCACAGACTGGGAAGTTCATGATGTTCCCACACACACTGGACGTACAATGATATCCAGCAGGAAATCCCCCAAATGAGAAACTAGCATTTGACACAAATCACCATTTTCAAACCATCATAAATCAACCAACCTGGAATACGGCAGCAAGACAGTCAGCAGATGAAACAAGATACAACTGGCGACAGGGGACTTCTGACAACAGCTACATGGATGAAGAGGTTTGCATTCCCTCATCTATACTGTCAGAATAAGAAAGAGAAGACACAGGATTTGAACGCTATAAATGGGAAACAAAATCTATGGATAGTAAATTTTGGCAACAGGCCACTGAAGAGACAACTAGCCCAGAACTATGCAGCTCACACCAGTGACCCCAGGACTATGCCCCGCATTCAAGTGTAACCCCCAAGGAGATTGCTTGGATTCCTGGGGCTTTGTCTGCTGGCAGCTCAGGGAGAGGCACTCTGAGTTTGCCTTGGCTCCCCCTCCCTACCAGGGCCAGAGTCTGCCTGGCAACCCACAGGGAGTGAGATGCCCCTCCCAGGGGGAAGGAGAGACCATTGTTGAGGGGAGTCTGGAGCCAGCCAGGAAAAGGGGAGGACTGAGTGTGTGGGAGCTAGTAAGCCCCCAGGCCTGCATGCAGGGTTCCCCCTGAGAGCTAGCCTCTAGGGACCTGAAGGCAGGATCCCTCAGCTGGGTTTATGTCTCCACTGTTGATTCCCAGTTGTGGAGTTTGCTGGGAGGCTTCCCCAGCCAGGCAGAGTTGGCTCTCCAGCTCCCTGGGTGAGAGAGTCACTGCATGGTCAGCTGGGCTCTAGCAGCAAGTTCAGGGCTGCTGCCTGCTGTGTGGGTCTGAATGCTGGGCTGGGAGGCTGTAGTTTTGAATTTTGGTGCAGTTGTGTGGTCTGCATCTTGAGCCCTGCACCCCTTCACGGTGAGGGGAAATTCTGGGACCGAAGCAGCCTGGTTCCTGCTTGAAGAGGACCCCTGTGAGAAGAGAGCAGCCCCTTTGCAGAGACTGAGTCATCTCTCAACCTGAGGCTCATTCATGGAGTGTGTGAGTGCACCAATTTTTAGTTAGTAAGTCAGGGAATTTGTTTGGGGATTTTATTACCTGCAGTATATTAAACTGTGGAGGGATTTGCTGCCTTCTCCCATTTGTGAGTCCTTTGGGCTGTACTGGACCTAGTCAGCCCCACTGCTAAACCTCTGCAGAGAAGGATTGTGTGGTCAACAGTCATCAAGGGCCCCAACAAAGTACGCGTACCAACGGGACACTAACTTCACAGTTGCAGGGCACCGGTGACCCTAAAAATAATGTTTTACCCTGTTCTGTTATAATTGTCTCCTGTTTAATATAATTGTGTTTATTATAGTGTATGTGTTTGTGTTATTTTCTGGGAGTCTCCAACTATCTGGCGAATACGTGGGGATTATCCTGGGCTAGAATTTTCCTCCCAAGCTGCCCTGGCAACCCTGCTAGGAAGGAGTGAGGGGGGTGGAGGCACCGCCAAGTACATCAATCAGAAAGAATAAAATTGAGTAGGTGGCGGGATCCAGAAGAACCCAGACCTATCCATCCGAACCTGAAAGGAGATTGGCTCTAAAAGAAGGTAACCAGGTGGAGAGGGGGCGCTACATTGTGGTTGATAAGCTACCAGACTTGCCTGTATATCGCCTTAGGATGGAAAATGGAAAAAATGTTTGTAAGACTATTCACCGAAACCACCTCTTGCCAGTGGGGCAGTTAATAGGTGAAGAGAAAAATAGTGAATGTGGTTCCTCCCGGCGACCCATTACTCGTTCAAGACTAAGGAAGAAAGTTCCTGCAGAAAGAACCCTTACTGCACAACTTGAATCTGCTGAGGAGGCAGACAGTGAGTCTTTAACCTCCTCTGGAGAAAATGATCCTCATTCACAGAGTAGCAGTGAAGAGGAATTCTTCCCCTATTATCCAATACCTCCTATGCTTCATGAGCAGCTATGTGAGGTAGAAACTGTTAGAGAGGGAGAATCTGAGCCTCCTCTAGCTCAAATACTTAACCCTGAAGCTGCACCCTTTGTACCCCCTCAGTCAACAATACAGCATGAAGAGGAAAGTGGTTTACCAGCTAGGATGGTTCCACCTGTAGAGGATGTGGGAGAAGCCATGCAACCTGCAGAGAGGGAAATCATTGATTGTCCTGCAGTCATTACTGCTGAGAACCCTGAGAATGAAGAAGCTCCTGTACTTCGACGTTCAGAACGAGAGCGAAAACCTGTACAGAAACTCACCTATGATGTCCCAGGGTCCTCCACCTCTGTCCCTCTGCATTTAGTAAATAGATGGGTGCGGGTGGCCTATTATTGTTTGTGTCTGATAGTTAACAATGGAGACTCCAAGGTTAAGTCATTTATTTAAATATAGTAAGAATGTTATTAATGTAAATTGAATAACAATTTAATGTTTAAATTAATATTGTATGTGGACACAGCAATACTTACTTATTGGCTAATGATATTTATTGTCAACTAAACAATGTATACTATTACCTGATGGAAAGGACCTTGCATGTTTGTGGTTAAATGACCCTTGCCGAGGACGGCAAGAACTTTCGCACAGGGAGAGTGTAACCCCCAAGGAGATTGCTTGGATTCCTGGGGCTTTGTCTGCTGGCAGCTCAGGGAGAGGCACTCTGAGTTTGCCTTGGCTCCCCCTCCCTACCAGGGCCAGAGTCTGCCTGGCAACCCACAGGGAGTGAGATGCCCCTCCCAGGGGGAAGGAGAGACCATTGTTGAGGGGAGTCTGGAGCCAGCCAGGAAAAGGGGAGGACTGAGTGTGTGGGAGCTAGTAAGCCCCCAGGCCTGCATGCAGGGTTCCCCCTGAGAGCTAGCCTCTAGGGACCTGAAGGCAGGATCCCTCAGCTGGGTTTATGTCTCCACTGTTGATTCCCAGTTGTGGAGTTTGCTGGGAGGCTTCCCCAGCCAGGCAGAGTTGGCTCTCCAGCTCCCTGGGTGAGAGAGTCACTGCATGGTCAGCTGGGCTCTAGCAGCAAGTTCAGGGCTGCTGCCTGCTGTGTGGGTCTGGAGGCTGGCCTGGGAGGCTATAGTTTTGAATTTTGGTGCAGTTGTGTGGTCTGCATCTTGAGCCCTGCACCCCTTCACGGTGAGGGGAAATTCTGGGACCGAAGCAGCCTGGTTCCTGCTTGAAGAGGACCCCTGTGAGAAGAGAGCAGCCCCTTTGCAGAGACTGAGTCATCTCTCAACCTGAGGCTCATTCATGGAGTGTGTGAGTGCACCAATTTTTAGTTAGTAAGTCAGGGAATTTGTTTGGGGATTTTATTACCTGCAGTATATTAAACTGTGGAGGGATTTGCTGCCTTCTCCCATTTGTGAGTCCTTTGGGCTGTACTGGACCTAGTCAGCCCCACTGCTAAACCTCTGCAGAGAAGGATTGTGTGGTCAACAGTCATCAAGGGCCCCAACAAAGTACGCGTACCAACGGGACACTAACTTCACAGTTGCAGGGCACCGGTGACCCTAAAAATAATGTTTTACCCTGTTCTGTTATAATTGTCTCCTGTTTAATATAATTGTGTTTATTATAGTGTATGTGTTTGTGTTATTTTCTGGGAGTCTCCAACTATCTGGCGAATACGTGGGGATTATCCTGGGCTAGAATTTTCCTCCCAAGCTGCCCTGGCAACCCTGCTAGGAAGGAGTGAGGGGGGTGGAGGCACCGCCAAGTACATCAATCAGAAAGAATAAAATTGAGTAGGTGGCGGGATCCAGAAGAACCCAGACCTATCCATCCGAACCTGAAAGGAGATTGGCTCTAAAAGAAGGTAACCAGGTGGAGAGGGGGCGCTACACAAAGGAACTGTGAAACTGTATCACTTACACCTGCGTCCAGTATTAGTAGCACATGTTACATCAGCATGGACTTACCTCCTTAGACGCACTCCCACTAGCCATGTCCATGTGAAATACCACTCCGTTTCCACTTTACATTTCACCTCTGAGTTTGACCTGGAGCTAGGCCAAAATCTGAAGCAATGCATAAAGGTGATGTGTAAATTTAGAATTGCTGATTCTCTTAAACTCTTTTACACATCAACAGACTCAGTGTATGATGATGTAACACACTTACACACCAAAGGGCCACAAAAGAGGAACATAATCAGAAAAGTAGCTGTCAGGGCATGTAAGAAAATATAAATTAAACTAAGTCGCCTTCTGTTATAATTTACATCTTCATCTGACTCCTGAGTGTGTAAGTTACATCAGTATCAACTTACCTATAGGTTACTAAGGGTATGTCTACACCGCAGGGCTTAACTCGAAATAAGCGGCACAAATTGAGCTACGTCAATTGCGTATCTTGTTTCAAAATTGGGAGTGTCCACACAGCACTTATTTCGAAATAGAGCACCCTTCCTCCAACTTCCCTTATTCCTCATACAGTGAGGTTTACAGGAGTCAAAGTAAGAAGTCCTCCAGCTTAACAGTATTTCAACACTATTTTGAAATAACTGCCTGCCTGATGCGGACTAAGTTATTTCAGAATAGTGCTAGTAATTTTGAAATAGTGTTGCAACGTAGACATATTCTAAGGGTATGTCTACACTAGCCCCCTAGTTCGATCTATGAGGGCGACCAAAATTGCAAATGAAGCGCGGGATTTAAAGTCCTTAAATCGAATTAGCTGATAAAACCTCATTCCAGGAGGAGTAACAGCTAATTCTACTTAGGGCTTTAATTCGGAATCCCGTTTCACTGCCGCGTGTAGACGCAGGCAGTTACTTCAGGCTAGTCAATTTCTAAAATGGTGACAGGCCAGGAACATGCTAATGAAGCACGGGATATTTAAATCCCACGCTTCATTTGCAATTTTGGTCATCCTCATTAGCCTCCCTAGATCGAACTAGGGGGCTAGTGTAGATATACCCTAAGTGTGTATAAACATATCTAAAGGAATTCAAGAGTAAAGGCTTTTCTACAAACAGGAGTTGTACTGGTTAACGTAAACTGTTTTAAAAAGGGCTATATTTAAACCCACTGAGTGGACACACCTATATTAGTTTAAAACTGGTGCTATTGGTTTAGTCTGTAAATTTACAGTTATAAAATAAAGGGATACATCAGTTTAAAAACATTCATATGCAATCTTGCATTAGTTTAACTAGATCAATTTAAAAATCTCATCTTTAGTTGAACAGCAACGTTGTGCATCAACTAAGAATGCAAAAAATAAATAAAAATATTAACCATGTAACCAATAAAAATTGTTTCAGTTCCACAGTTAACTGCTCCTGGCCCCGCCCTGGCCCCATGGGGCTACTGGAGCTACCATGGCTGCCGGGGCTTCTGACTCTCTCAGCCTCATGCGGCTCCTGGGACTGCTGCGGTTCCTGGGACTGCCAGCAACCAGTGGGAGTTTGCCAATGACATCAGTGGGTCCAGGATAAATCCCATTATACTGGGTTTAATTCCCCAGTATATTTACAGCACTGTAGCAATGTTGATCTAATGCCAACTAGTGTAGATGCAGTGAATAGTGAAACTGCTGACCTGCTGACCTTAGAGCATACTGCATAGATACAAGCCCCACTATCATTACACCGGTGACTAAACCCCCAGACCAGCCAAAGCTTAATTTATACCATTGTACATTTCATTTCTAAATTTTTCCCTGTCACTCACTTCTTGCTACAAAGCAGATATCAAATGAGAGCATGATGACCCTCACCTCAATACAGGGGCCATGATGTCATGAGATTTTGTATTGTTGTCACTTTTATTTTCTGTATACCTAGTGGCTTATAGACACAGTTACAAGATAGGGTGCATGTAAAAGGAGGCAAGCAAGAATGCCATGTTCTAAACAGCCACTTTAATGTAACACTGTTCCGTATACACTGTTCCGAACAAGAATATACATGTCATTGGGACAGCATTGTTACACAAAAATATTTGGTACTATATTATATTAGCACGGACTTGGGCCTCTCAAAGCAGAGTTGTGATCTTTTCCATAGATTGTATTTGCTGTACTGTATTTGGTACATTGTAATTATAGGACATTTTGACATTTTCTTAATCTGAAACAATATTCTATAGGTCAAGAATCAAACATTTTGGAATCTGACTGCTACCTGTCATTGTGTTGCTACAGAAATCTCATCATTTAAGCGGTAGAAAAACATATTGAATTGCTCAATTAAATTTTAACCAATCTTGAAATCACCAATAAGATTATACTGCTGCCATGCAAAACTGTATCCAGATCACTTTCTCTCCAGGGACTGTATCCCAAGGATCAGTAGGTTCATAAGAGTAGAAATGGAACAGACCTACATATTACTAATATAATTCATTCCCTTTCAGAGGCTCACTCCTAGAAAGTGCATGTATCCAATGTTATTGTTATTACCAGGATAGGTCTTTTGGGGTTCATGTCCACCCAGCACAGGCGCAGAATGGTGAAGACATAACTTGAGGTAGAAGTAATGGGCATGGCAGGAGGTGCAAAGAACGCAATAGTGCAGTAATGAGAATGTTGCTGACTGGACACCAAGCTACTCTTGCCTTGTAACAAGAAGGAAGCTTGGAGAGATGGGGGAAGAGGGGGGGAAGGGAAAAAACCACAGTTAAGTGCCACATTGGCCTGAAGACGATCACACATGGAGGCCACATCTTCTCAGACATGCCCACTGTCTGCCAACCAATGTCCATGACTTAAAACGATTGCAAAGTCTGGTGCTGCGTATGACAATTTGGGGAATATGTCAATGTCTAGTTATTAATTCCTCTTTGTCTTATGAATAATGTTTATGATTGTCACCTTCATCTATTATGACTGTAGTAGAAAACAGGCTACCTGGGGGACTGAAACCGGGCCATCAAAGAGACATCAGTACCTAATAGCTCTGCCCTGGGAGAACAATGGGGCTGACTTTTAACACTCTGCCAGCAATCCCATCTGGGGCTGCAGTATGGAAAATTCCAGTGGAAAGACAGGAACAAAGAAAGGGGTTGCAGACTGCTTGTAAATGTGACATGCTAAGGACAGGCAGCCACTTCATTGCCAAACCCAGAAGACTCAGCAGGAGGCAGTAGTTTCATGTCCCATTGGGTATGTCTACACTAGCCCCCTAGTTCGAACTAGGGTGGCTAATGTACGCATTCGAAGTTGCAAATGAAGCCCGGGATTTATATATTCCGGGCTTCATTTGCATCTTGCCAGGCGCCGCCATTTTAAAATCCCCGTTAGTGCGGACTCCATGCCCGCGGCTACATGCGGCACAGAGTAGGTAGTTCGAATTAGGCTCTCTAATTTGAACTACCATTACTCCTCGTGGAACGAGGAACGTGGAACATGGAACGAGGTGTACCGGTAGTTCGAATTAGAGAGCCTAATTTGAACTACCTACTCCGTGCCGCGTGTAGCTGCGGGCACAGAGTCCGCACTAACGGGGATTTAAAAATGGCGGCGCCCGGCAAGATGCAAATGAAGCCCGGGATATTTAAATCCCAGGCTTCATTTGCAACTTTGAATGCCTACATTAGCCACCCTAGTTCGAACTAGGGTGGCAGCGTAGACATACCCTTAAGGACCTTAGCCAAACCCAGAGACAACACAAGGCGAATGTACACGAACGAGGATTACATTCAGGAGTTTGTTCTGCTAGATCTGTACCTCGCTTGTGCTGTCTAAGTCTAGTGTGCACATGTGTTTAAGAAGTTCCTTTGCAAAGTCTGTGATCTTTGCTTTGATTATTACTTGGTCTCTGAAGAGTTAAACTACAATCCAGAGTCTCCGTGGTGATGAATTCTAGGAGAGGGTGCATAAGCTAATGAGAAGGCAGGAAACATTTAGCTCTGACCTCAGGGTCCAGGGCAGTTTAACTGCAGCAACCTATACCCCAAAGAAGGAGTCCCGAGAGGACATTTATACCCTGGGCAGTGTTCCCTTTAAGCTGTGTGCTTGTGCAGCCGCTTGAGAGAGATTAATTCAGATACTACCCAGTTGATAAGCAGAGTGCCCACAGCTAGGTTTTTGTTTCCACTGGTGGTACACATGCCTTGGTGCCCATAATTATTCCACACATGGTTAGAAAAAATCTACACATGGATGGAAAAGATTAGAGAGAATATCGACCCTGGCTCTGTGCCCTAGAAGCCCAGATTCGAGACAGTGACTGGACTCCATGCAAACCTAGCTGACTGGAAACCAATGGAATCCAAAGACTGGGTCCAATTATAACAACCTGGTGACACCTGCTGGGTAGGGGAGGTGGAAGCTCAGACAGGGCTGTCACTGGAGGTTTTGGTTGAGAAAGACCCAAGACTGAAATATCAGGGTACCAGAAAGGGCAGAACAGATGTTTACTTTTACCCAGGGGCCCGGACTGCTGCCAGGGGTCCTGCAAATCTAGGTAGAGATTTATTTGGAAAAGCAGTTGGAGGTGCCACAGATCAAAGTAGAGTAGAAAAATGTGTTGCTAGGCTTAATTAAGGTGCTCAGGAATCAGGAACCTTGCATTAACTAAGTCCATAACAATCTCCTCAATTTCATGAGCAAGACTGAGTGGATGGGTTTTGAAATCTATTTTAAGGGAATACTTAGCTCTGACATGGCATCTGGGTGACACAGAAAGATCTGCTTCTTACCTGGTTTCCCAGAGAGTTCTAACTCAGCCCATAAGAGGGTCAACTGACCTTCTCATAAACCTACAAGGCAAGTGAGACAAAGGATGGTCCAATATCAAGGGCACTAGCTTGAGATGCAGGTTCAAGTTCCTTTTTGCTTTCCTGTATGATCTTGGGCAAATGATTTAGTGTCTCAGTTCCCTTCTGTCAAATGGAGATAAATACAATTAAAGATTGTGAGGTGTTCACATGCTGTGGGAATAGGCCATTTAAGTACCTCATAGAGTGAGGAGCTAGTAAAAGTGGTAGCTAGTAGATGTGTGTCCCCACTGAAGATGCAGGAAGCAACGACGGAAATTTTTAGCAATGCAGCTAGCCATTGACTTGCTCACTTGGCCGAAAGAATGATGCTAGAGAACGGGGATACGGAGAAAGAACTGGCCTGCAATCAAAGGGTTTTGAAAAACTCTCATTTTGCATTCATTGCCCTTAATCCAGAATTCCAAAATGTTGTCTGTCTTTGGGCATCAGTAAAAAACTGGATTGCAGAAAACCCAAAACTTCCCTACTTGCATCTAAGGCTCACTAAACTTCCCCTTGATTGTACCCCAGACCAAACAATCCAGAATTTGGAGCTAAGTCCTTCCCAATTCCAGATCTCTTTACTTTCAAAGGGATGGGCCTGGCTGGTTTGTGTAGGAAACACAATCCTGCTCGATTCTACTCATTTGGCTCAAAACTGGGAGTTCAGTTACACCCACTGTGATTGGCCAATGATTACTACTTTCGGCATTTATTTCATTCCCTCTTGGAAGCGAACATCATGAAGTCACATGCTTCCATTTCCCAGTCTGCCAACTGACACTGGACTCTGCTCTGGGCCATGTTATTTTGCCTTGGTGATAACACTAGCAGTTCCAATGGATAGATTAGTAAATAGCGGAAAGTGCACTGGTTTGCTGCTCCGAGCAGCAGAACACTAAGCCTTAATGGGCATCCCAATTGGCCTGTTTATTGTTATGGAACAAATGACACCAATGTCCACATTGGGAGGGAAATATGACTCTATCATGACATTCCATGCCACATCCTGCAATTTGTGATGGAATTTCCAATAGCCCTACACAGTAAATATGTTCTTAATAAATGTATTTATAAAGCTTCAGCACATTTGCAGCAGTGGGTATGTCTACAGTGCAGCAGGGATGAATGATTCCCAGCATGGATAGACAGACTAGCACTAGCTCAAGGTGATCTAGCATGCTAAAGTGAATAGTCTGGATGTTGTTGGCTGGGGCAGCCACCTCAGCTCAGGTTTGGGATGTTTAGCTGCTGCCCAAGCTACAATGTCCAGACTGCTGTTTTTAGCCTGCTAGCTTGAGCTGTCTAACTACCTGTACCGGGAATGCCCCAACAGAGCTGAGATTCCAAAGTCAGGAAGTACTCACACACAATCACAATAAATAGCCAGGATTATTGAAACATGTTTCGTGAACAACTTCAGCAATGAATCTATCTGTGATCATCACAGGCTGCGATTAAAAAAAGAAATGAAACCTGTCAAATTATTTGCTCTTTGTTTTTCATTCAGCTCTATTCAGTACTGTCCTTTAGGAGACCCCATGTCACTAACTCCAGATTGTTACCACTTTTGGGATGAAGGAAACAAATCTTTTACAGCTCTGTTCTTTACCTAATGGGGTTGGACACAGAATAGCCCCAGGAGGACACCCCCAGGACAGGAGACAGAGAATCACAGTGAAACAATTAACTAATATAACATTAGTGGCATTGATATGGGACCTTATAGTGCCACCAACTTTGCATGGACCATCAACATTTACCCTGCATTGCACTCCTTATGGGAAAAAGCAGCTCTCAGACTGTAGTCCTGTAACACCAGCAGGATCCATGGACCACAGTAGCCACTGATTTGATTGCTGTTATTTATAAAGTGCCATAAGTGTGCATGGTGCTATACGGGCATAAAATCATGGGGGCCACCATCTGCTTTTAGTTACACAAGTTCCCTACTTGCATCTAAGCCTCGCTAAACTCCCTGCACTACACTACAGTCCCTGCGGCTCCTCGGGATTTACACTGGTCTAATTGAAAACACGATTTGGCCCATAGCCCTTGCCCTGAGGGTCTTTATAGCTTAGAATCCCTCTACTCTAATATATAGTCCACTCCTAGTGACCTCAATGGAAATACACAAATGGTTAAAGGTGACTCATGGGAGAAAGGATTGCAAGATGAGGCTCTAGCTAGGTAAGACATGATGGGACACGTGTCAGGGCCATCTTGCAGGTAATGAGGTTACCTGTTTTTGCAGTGCACCCATCACATCATTCATCTGTTGTTTCTTTTTGCATGTTGCCGAGAGCTTGATCCTGCACCATTCATAATAATTGGAATTTTGAACTGGAGTGGGGCAGGATCAAGCCCTAGATGTGCATGGAAGGGTTGGTTTGGGGGAGGGGAAGAGTCTAAATGAGTGGGGCTTAGAGAGGAATTTGAATGAGCAACAGGAACCAGGAGGGCATTGCAGGCATAGAAGGTCCACATACACTCTAATCAAATTGAGTTTCAACTCCATGTGTGTCTTCGGGTTGCAACAGACAGCCAACAAACACCTAAGAGACGGAAAAATATTTCCTTTCATCAGTTACAACAAAGACAACAAAAAAGTAATGGCAATAACACGTAGGAACTGAAAGAGGTTCTTTACTTTTTTCCCTTAACATCTCTCCCCCCCCTTTTTTTTTTAATTTTGCTGAGTGACAGAGGATTTAAATGCAAAGTGGATCTAATGCACACCCTGAAGTCAGCTGGCAGTATGCAAATGACCTGTCAGATTAAAATCTGAATGAAAGAGATAACAAGCTTATCTTCATAACAAAAGACTCTTAGGGGCAAACTATTTGACGCAGTGTTGATGTTTGTTTTAACCCGTGGGCTTTGGACAGTGCAATGTTTAAGGGGTTGCCTGTGCTCCCCTCCTGTTTCCTGTGTGTGCGTGCATGTGTTTGCACTGGCAACAAAGAAGCGCTTAAAAAAAAAAAAAAGCCAGCAAGGCCTAGAACAGTTGATTTCAAAGTCTCCTTTTGGGGAGGTGAAGGGGAGGAAGGTGTGGAATGGTTCTGCAGAGCCACTGCTAAACAAGGCAGCAATAGGTCAACTCTCTCCTGCTACCAGCACTCCAGCTGCAGTGAGAATAAGCAAACACAGTAGCAGGGGAGAGAATTAAAGGGGGGATGAGGCGTGCGATTTATTCTTCTGGCACGTGTGCAGGGGCTGGAGATGGATCAGCTGTATTTATTCTGTGAAAAGGAGAAAGAAAAGGAGGCAAAAGAGCAAAGCGAGTTTTGCCGCACTGGGGAAAAAAAGATTTTCAATAAACCCCCAAAGAAAAAAAAAGAGCTGCAGGTGTTTGCAAGGGGGTCTCTATGGAGTCACATGGAGAATTAGCAAGTGAGGCAAGTTGCCTTTGGAAAGGAATAGGTTATGACTAGATTTGCATTTCTTAATTTAGGGATCTGCTACAAACAAGCACCAACGAAAAGGCTCCTCATAAAATATAGTCGCTTCAAAGCCAACAAGGGGTGTGGGAGTGCACGAATGGGTGCTCAGGGTAAGCAGCCAGGCCCAGCTATTCACATCATCAGGGATCCCAGTGCACCAAGGTTCTGTCTTGCCTGGTGTCACAGCATGGGTCCCCTCATCACTGAATCTGTGCAGTCTCTCTGCTTTATTCTTTCAACACAATGAGAAATGTGGGAGCACTGAACACAAGTTCCTTACCAAAGCCAGCATGCAAATTCTTCCCTTTGAAATCTCTTCAATGCTGTTGGTCAATGCAGTGTACGGTGTTCTCTTTCCACTGGGAAATATAAGCCCAAAAGGGCAGAAATAGGCTTCCCCCAGTTCCTGCCAGGTGCTCTAGTGAGTCCTCAAATGTTCAGAGTGCAACAGAATCAAGTTCCCCATCCTCCAGATATCCATAAGTTATCCCCATGTTACAAAGCAAAAAGTGGTGGTTCCTGCCGAGAAGAGTGACTTGCTCACAGTGATATTACTGTTAGTTAGGGTATGTCTACATTACAAAGTTAATTCGAACTAATGGACGTTAGTTGGAATTAACTTTGATAGGCGCTACACTAGCGCTCCGCTAGTTCGAACTTAATTCGAACTAGCAGAGCGCTTAGTTCGAACTAGGTAAACCTCATTCTACGAGGACTAAGCCTAGTTCAAACTTACTAGTTCGAATTAAGGGGTGTGTAGCCCATTAATTCGAACTAGTGGGAGGCTAGCCCTCCCCAGCTTTTCCTGGTGGCCACTCTGGCCAACACCAGGGAAACTCGTATGCCCCCCTCCCGGCCCCGGACCCCTTAAAGGGGCACGGGCTGGCTACGGTGCCCGTGCCAGGTGCAAGTCTGCCAGCACCCAGCTAGCAGACCCTGCACCTGGCACGGCTTGAGCCAGCCACCCGATGCCCCCCAGCCTTCTTCCCGGGACCAGGCTGGCGGCTCCCGGGAGCTTGCCCAGGACCGCAAGAGGCGGGCACCTGCCTGGTCTAGTGCATACTTCGTGGACCTCGTCCACGACCTCCGCACTAGGCACAGGAAAGTGGCTGTCTAGGGCAGGAGAGCTGCCAGCCTGACCACCCAGGAGCAGGTGTGCATGAAAATCAAGGTGGTCCACTGAGACCCCCGACCCTGAGCCCTGAGCTTAAAATGGCCGTACTGGGTCAGACCAAAGGTCCATCTAGCCCAGTAGCCTGTCTGCCAACAGCGGCCAACCCTAGGGACCCTGGAGGGGATGGACCGAAGACAGTGACCAAGCCATTTGTCTCGTGCCATCCCTCTCCAGCCTTCCACAAACCTTGGTCCAGGGACACCACTCCTACCCCCTGTCTAATGCCACTCCATGGACCCAACCTCCATCACTTTATCTCACTTCTCTTTAAACTCTGTTCTAGTTCTAGCCTTCACAGCCTCCTGCAGCAAGGAGTTCCACAGGTTGACTCTTTGCTTTGTGAAGAACAACTTTCTGTTACTAGTTTGAAGCCTGCTACCCATTCCTTTCCTTTGGTGTCCTCTAGTCCTTCTATTATGGGAACTAATAAAGAACTTTTCTTGATGCACCCTCTCCACCCCACTCATGCTTTTATAGACCTCTATCCTATCCCCCCTCAGTCTCCTTTTTACTAAACTGAGAAGTCCCAGTCTCTTTAGCCTCTCTTCATATGGGACCTGTTCCAAACCTCTGATCATTTTAGTTGCCCTCCCCTCTCCCACCTCCTTTTCCCAGTCTCCCCGAGTTTTGTTCAATAAAGAGAGATTCTATTTTTGACCACACGTTTTCTTTATTTTGTACATCAATAAGAAGGGGGGCTAGGGAAGGGTAAGTGGAAGGAGGTGAGGGAGGAATGGGGTACGAGCCTCCGATGGGGAGGACTGGGCTGGCTCTGTGGGCTTCTGGGGGTGGAATCTCTCCTGCAGCCCCCCGATTGCCCCCTCTCCCCAGATGGCAGCCTGCGGCAAGTGCAACCGGTCTGATGGCCGAGTGCTGTGATGTGCCCAGTGTGGGCACTCAGGGCACTCCAAGCCAGGACTGCTTTGCAAGCGGGAAACCCCTGAGAACTGTCTGTCCGGGGTGGGGGTCGGGACCCTTTAAGCACAGCCCTCGGCTAGCCTGAGGCAGCAGCTCCACACTCTAAGTCCTCCTCTGATGCCCTGCCTGCACTGCTTCCGGCCATCCTTAACCCTGGTTCAGGGTCCACTTAATGTGGACATGCTAGTTCGAATTAGCAAAACACTAATTCGAACTAGTTTTTTAGTCTGGATCCGTTAGTTCGAATTAGCTTAGTTCGAATTAGCGCTGTAGTGTAGACATACCCTTAGAGGCCATGCTGAGGACAGAATTCCTGAATCCCCAGGCCTACTCAATGCTCTCCCCTTCTTCACCTGGCATCATCTAGGGTGTTACAAGAAGGAGGGAGAAAAATTGTTCTCCTTGGCCTCTGAGAATAGGACAAGAAGCAAAGGACTTAAATTGCAGCAAGGCAGGTTTAGGTTGGACATTAGGTAAACTTCCTAACTCTCAGGGTGGTTAAATACTGGAATAAATTGCCATGGGGATCTACATCACTGGAGATATTTAAGAGCAGGTAAGACAGACACTTGTCAGGGATGATCTAGACAATGCTTGGTCCTGCTGTGAGGGCAGGAGACTGGACTTGATGACCTCTTGAGGTCACTTCCAGTTCTAGGATTCTAGGATTGTATGATTCATGACTTGCATGCTGACAATGAACTTGCTTCATCTGCACCTGCTGCCCTTCTGTGTTCACTTGCTAGCAGTATCATATGTAAGCTTCAACAATATTGTACTCACAGTGGAACTGGTATATGTTTGAAATGACACCGCTTGGCACAGCAGTGAAACCGAGTTTTACAACCCCCTCACTAGAGGCTAGGCACATGGAGGAGTCAGACTTGGCTTGCACCTGAATGTGCTGGGAGAAAATTCAATGTAAATTCTGTGCCTAGACAATAAATCTTACATAGCCTGGTTTTTTTTTTAAAAGGATGTTTTTGAGACACCAGAGAAGGTTGGACAGAAAAAGGTTTAAGACTTTCTAAATTCCATCATCCTTCATATCTACTCCCTCTTTCAAAGAGCATCAAAGCCCCACCATGGCTTCTAACTCTCTTGCTGACTAGAAGAGTTCCATTCATCCAATTAGGGGACACAAATAATATCACAGGACTCATCTGATAATTAACTAACAAAGGTTGAATGTTGACTATTGTGTATGGAACTTTCACAGTGAATTGTCCAGCATCAAGCTATGGAGTTTTAAAAAATCACAACAAAAACACATTCATTGAGTGTATTCAAATCCCAATTTACTCACGTACTTTCTGTGCCTATACACAAAACAAGGTTTAACTCATTGACTCAATTCATTACATGGTTTTATTCCTACTCAGGGAATACGATGTTATTTTTCCCCATTTTTCACTTTGAAATCCAGAAGACAAACATCATCCTGATGATGCTAATCTAGACCCTGTTCCTTCAAAGACTCCTACTGGTGCTTAAAAAAATCTCAAAGTAGTAGCCATATTAGTCTGTAACTTTAAAAAAAAGTGTAGCACCTTAGAGACTTACAAAAATATATAGGGGAGATTGAGCTTTTGTGGGCAAAACCCATTTCTTCAGAAGAGTGAAGAAAAAAGGAATTTAGGTGCTTACAGTTAAGCATGCGTAAGTTTGTATAGAATGGAGCCTTAGCCAAGAAGCTCTGGAAATAAAGGCCTTATCTTCTTGTGTATTTGGACAGCACTCAGCACACTGAAGACCTATGGGTGCTATCACCATGTAAATAATTAGCTGTGACACTATAAAAGTGAATTTAGATCTTAATTTTATAATTTGAAGAGGGAAAAGAATCTCAACACTTACATAATAATAGCACTTTTAAATTATTTAATACATATATTCCAAATATGATGAAGAGTGGGTTGGAGTCGGTTTTTAGTGTGAAATTTCTATTCAATTTTTTCTTTAATGAAACTAACATAAGGAAGAAGTTCAGAGAAAGAGCTAAACTTTCTCAAGATTCAGGGGTGCTTGAGCATTGGCAGAGCTGAGACTAGAACACAGGTATGCTAATTCTCTGTTCATCCAACACATGATTTTTATGTGGACAGCAATTCTTGAAAACAAAAGGACAGATAAGCTAAAACATATTGGCATAAAGTAGGGTGAAACTGTAGCCTGTGTTCAAGTGAAAAGCAAGGGCACCGCACAGACTAAGAATGCTTAGAACACTTCAAATCTGCAGCTATCTGCTTTATATCTGCAGGTATCCCTATATAAGCTCATTTTTGCAGATATGGCTGTGGATGCAGACACAGATTTTGTATCTAGAACCTGCCAATTTGTGGATATCTGCTTTATGGCCACAGGGATCTGTGGCTCATTTTTGTGGATATGAATACAAATGCAGATGCAAATTTTGTATCGGTAGAGGGCATTAGGCTACCCTATACATCTGGCATCTCTAGTGTGAGATGATTCTTTACTCACTAGTGGGGACTCATCTCTTACTGCACTCAAGAATGCTGTTATCAGAGTAGAAAATGGATACCGGCAATCCCTTCACTAAGGATTTCAATGCATGGTGCACAATGTGATCACATGCTACTGTAAGATCAGATACTGTAATACAGCGTAGGCTGTCCAGTGAGGTTGGTATTGAGGTAGTTCCCATATCAGAAGGGCAAAAGAATGTTCCAACCTAGAACTTCAGTCATTCCTGAGAGTTCTAGTGAATTCATAACACTCTGAGATAAATAGAAAAACAGAGAGGACTCCGGGATGGATTCTCCTAAGTGGGAGATTCCAGAGGAAAACTAGGAAGGTTGCAATACATCCAGTAGGACAGGAATTATTTATACAGTGATCCGATGCTCACGGGAACAGACCTGTTATATTCCGCCATAGTACGATCCCAGTATCCATGCTGCATGATTTACCCACTGACTGGAACAAGAAAGAAAAGTTACTAGGATTGCGGGTTCATTTAAATTTATGCATAAAGGAAATAAGAGCACCTTCAGTTCTGCACCTTAAGAAAAAAAACACATTCTCTTTGGGGCAGGGAGTTATCTGTTTGCACAGCATTTGTCACAATGATGCCTTAGCCCAGTTAGCCTGTAGGCACTATTACAATATAAATGCTGATAATTATAATAGCAACAACAACGTCCTCATGTAAAAAAAAGATTCACCTCAAGGCATATGGTTAGAATGGAAACCTAATGTGCTGTTGCCCTAGATGTGATTGTAGAGCATGAATCCATAGGCCCTAGAGACCCTTCCAGGCCACAAGAACTGCAATGCACAATGGAGACTGCTGTACTCCCTGAGATGTATTTAATTTTCAGAGAAGGCAAAATAGGCAAAAAATAATTAAGAGTATGGCCCCTACTTATCTGAAATGTGGGCATAAGCAGGCATAAGCAGACCTTAGCCCATACATTTTTCATAATACCCATTTTAGAAAATCTCTTTAAGCACAAAAGCTGACTTCACTGCAGGCTCATCCAAACCTGCAACACGGTTAGTGTTTTTACAGATGCATGCAGAGGGAATAAACCAGATTCCTTTTTCAAATACTCACAAAAATGTAATAGTTCTACCATCTTGTTATTGTCCTCTCAATTCTTCTCTGCACTTTCTCTAGTGTTAGAAGATAGGTATTGCATTTACTCGCCCCCTGACTCAGCCATTCAAGAGTTAAACTCTTCAGGACCACTGAACTGTACATGTAATCTAGTTTAGTACTTCAAGCGTTAGTGACCGATACTTCTAGCTGCTCCATACTTTGGAGAAGAATGGCTCTGGATGAGGCACCTCAGCTTTTCTTCATGATGGACTAAATGGAAATCCCCCGCAAAACCACCTTCAGACATTGAGGATGTTCACATTTGGATCCAAATCAAGATCAAAATTTCATGAGCTGCCCCATCTGTAGTATACCACAGTCTACTAGGCCTGGGCAATGTACTAGTGGAGAAAGTATGCAAGGACTTTTCAGTGTGCTCCCCTGCCTGGATTATACACTGAAGTTTTTGCAGATAGAAAATAGAGAACCAAGAATCCAATAATGACTCTCTCTCTAGGCCCTAGCTATTTTGAGACAACTCTGATGCTCAGCATTTAGGCAAAAGAACAGACTCTGCCTTAAGTACAACCACTGTGACAGACAATGCTGGTAAAAGAAAAGTATTAATGCAGTGGAGGAATCCACTGATAGCATTAGTGATGAGGCTCTGAACATTGATTCCAGTCCATAGAACACCCATCAGAGGCTCTAGTAGGGAGGGAGCTGCACTGCCAGTCACGTGGAATGTTGGCATTGGCTTCTTGGTGTCCACCAAACTCAGTGCCACCTAAGCTACAAGGAAGACTAAGTGAACTTCTGAAATTCAGCCTGAAGAAAATAAACTGCAAAATAAATTGCAATTTGGCATGAAGCGTGTTCTGTTCTCCTTCCTTTTTCTCCCCGCTCCAGAAGAGAGCTGGTAGCCGAAGGAAGAAAGACCTCTTGAACGCAACCTTACTGCTCCTGAAGGAAATGGACACAGAGGGACCAGGGATCATCCCCAAACAGTTGGACACAGATGACAAGCCTTACAGGAGGAAAACCTTTGGGTGGAGCAATAGTGGCCCTTAAAGAATTCTCCAAGCAATAATTCATGCAGCCCTCCAGTACCCTGACTATTGATGCTAAGGAACCTAATAAAGAAAATGTAAGCAGGTGCCTCTAAAGAGGGATGAGATAAGCTATGATCTCAAAACAAGGGCTAAGACCTGTAGTGTCCATATCCCCGAGCTCTCACAAACCCAGACAATTGGTTTGTTTATTACAAGAGAAGAATGTATGTCGTAGCTATCATTGTTGGATGTGAGTGTGGCTGCACAGACCAAAGGAAATCCTCCATTTTAGAAGATTGGGACTGCAGGGACATTAGCATACTGCAGGCAACAGGTCTGATGACTGGCTTCCACCAGGATGAAAAAAAAATAGTTAAATTTAAGCTCTTTGTGTTTTATTAGGAAGAAACCCACAACAAGCTGCAGCGATCACCACAAATTCTCACTTGAACCTGCAATGCTGCCAATCTGAAGAGTTAAAAAATCATGAATCAGGCTCCACCAAAGTCACTTGACTAGGTTAAAATTCATGTTTTTTTTTTTTTTTTTTTAAAGTAGGAGTCATTTTGTTCTGGTCTGACACTTGTGAGGTGCACTCTGGTCATGTCTTCAAACTTTTTTTCATAATCACAAAGGCTAGAATTAGAAACGTCTCTTTTCAAAGATGAAAGCTGAGATTCTTGCCTAGTCACTGGACTCCAAGACTTCTGAAGAATACCAAAAACCTTGAGACAGACAATAACACTAGGACTCTTGGCAAGAATAAACATGGACCTAAAGGAAGAACAGGATAGACAGAAAGTACAGGTCTCAGGGCTTTAATAGACTCCTTGCTTCTCTCTCACACTCATTCATGGATGAGAGAGTTCAGCCAGTGGATCTGTAGAATCACAGACACCTTGGGCTATATCCCCTTTCACAATCCTTCTTCCACACAGACACACAGAGTCCCTGAGAACACAGCTCTACAGCATTCAGGGGGTTCAATTCTTCTCTGGGGCTCCCCTATATCCCGAGCATCTAGGTAACAGAATCATCCCTGCTGGGCTCCAGACCTCTTCCTGCTGCAGCCTACTAGGCCTTCTGTGGAGAGGGGCAGGATGCGCTCCTTCAAATGTTACCTTCTTGGGCGAGGGACCATGGCCCCACTGTAATCAGTAGTAAAACTCCCTTTGACTTCAGTGGGGCCAAGACTTTGCCTGAGTGTGTCTTGTAAATGCCTATATGAAATACATTTCAGATTCTGTGGTAACACGCATTATATACAGTAAGAACCAGTTCCTTAAATATTAATACTTCGATATGTTCACTTCCATATAAGTCAGTTTTGTGTTATAAAATCAGGCTACTTTGGAATACAGTCTCTCGTATTTTACCTGTAGCTTCAGTTTGATAATGCCATTTGCAGGCAACACTAGGATACTGGACAGAAGAAAGTTTGTCGCAGTTTAGAAATAGCTAATATACTGCAGAGGTAGATAAAGAGCTTTATGAAACAAAAAACAATGCAGAAAATCCCTTGGTGTTCCATACAATCAGGAATAGACTGACTGACACTCTTGGCCATTTAAGTATGAAATAAATAAAGAAGATGTTGTTCGTTTTGTGTGTGTGTCTAATTCCATGTTCTCAATACAAATGCATTTAACCTTGTCCCTTTAAAAGAGCTCTGGACAATCGGAATCATCTTTACAGAAGACTGCGTCTGCTTTTAAATTAGCTTTTTAAAAAGCAGCCACTCTCTCTTTTCCTTTTCCAATTCCCATTCACACTCAGCGTAGATAAACACCAACAGACGAGGGCTAGGTGTCATCCTAAAGTTAAATGGAAACTACATTTCAGAGGAGGGTTGCTTTTACCTACTACACACGTGCAGCTTGCAGCCTGTTGGAGGCCATTTGGCTGCAAAGATTGTGTAAGTGCATTTTCCTGTCACCTCAAAGGTTTAAAAAACAGTCTCTCAATATGGGTAACACAGTTTTTGGGTCTTCCTTGGGGGATGCTGTTATAGCTACTACATCCCCCTTGAGCCAGAGAGCCACTTTCTTTTCTGCTTTAGTCCTCTTAGAAATATATTTAACATAGTTAGTGACTATCCTGACTTTTACATCTCAGTGCTTGCTCTCACACTGGTGGCACTCTGGAGTCAAGTAGATTGGAATTCAGTGGATTTACACTGGTGAAACAGGGAGGAATTTGGCCCATGGTAATCTTAATAATCTTATGCTCTTCTGAAGAGCCTCCCATCTTAAGGTGGGAAAACACCTTACAAATCTCAGTGAAGTGGTTAGGATTTTCAGCACCGTTTTACATGGGAAATGAGCAGCATAGAGGTTAAGTGCTTTACTGAAGGTCACTGAATCAGTGACAGAGCTGGGAAAAAAACCCAATGATATCCATGCTGAACGAACCACAGGCCCACCCAATGATAAGCCTTGAGTGCAAGACTAAAAGCGATCAGGAAGCCTTACCCAAGTCTGACAGCAATTTGGTGAATACAGCTTGTGCTTGTTAACACTGCTGGGAACCTGGCAGGGATCTCTCCTCCTTGCTCTCTACCAACTATCTTTGAGCCCTTCTGCAGACATCCCAGGTAAAAAATGATGATTAGCCCAATCGTGCAGTCTCCTAACCACTGAACCATATTGCCTCTCTTAAAAACAAGACTTTTGTAGCCACTTCTGTCAGTTACACCTCAGTTCTCCCACCTTGCTGTGTCCTTTTAAGTTTTCCCTTTTTAATCCCAGGAACAATGCCCTTGTATGCTTTCTTTCTATATTTCCCTCCATTAGGATTAAGTATTTCAATATTCCATAGAGGGATGCTGACTTCATTTTGCTTGTGTATTTCTTGTTTCTGCTGCTCAAAATGGAACAGGCTCCTATGGATTGTAAACTGTGCTCCCCTGATCTCTTGACACTTTAAAATGACAGTTTCCTCAATTTTGTAGATGGCAGCTCTTGAAAGAGAAAGCAATGTTCCTCATTGTGAAGAAACTTTAAAGTGTGTTCAACGAGAATGGTTTTAATTACAATCAGAATTACTGAGCTATTGTGCCGAAAAGTGATCTCATTTGTGGTCAACAAGGGCACGTGCTGGATGGGAGACATGGCAAGTTGGAGCTTGTCAGGGAAAAGTTGCCATCCTGCAGCAGTGTTGGTGGAATAGTTATCACAAACAAGAGTGTTGCTTAAAGGTGGAATGTTTTGTTCCCATATTAATCAATAGAATTGCTCTGTTTGGTAACATGAACTTTTATAACTAGTTCCAAACTTTGGCACTAGGGTCCTTCAGAGCCTATGTCACAGATAAGTTCAGTTTCCCGCAAGGTAGCTACTTCTACTCAAATGCCATTCATCATTAAAAACTATGTTACATTTCAGAAGCATTCCCTCAGTAAGCGGTATGTATAGTGACTGCAATCAAGACACCAAGGGCTAGGTGTAAATTGGAGTCACTCCTCAGGCTTAGAATCAATGGATCTGACCCCTCAATTCTTGGCTGACTTTGAAAGGAAATGTTCACCATAGAGGATTGGGAACCACAACTCCTGAGTTCTATGCCCAGTTTCCCCCGCCCCCTCCCCCCACATACACACTTGCTGTGCCATCTTGCGCAAGTCCTTTTATTTCTCTGTATCTCAATTTCCCCATCTCTAAAGGGGGTATAATGATATTTCACTGGGAAGTTGTGAGGCATTAACATTTGTAACATGCTTGAAGAATTTTGGATGAAAGGTGCTATAGAAATATTATTACACCAAAGGTTGCATAACAGTTTCCATTCTAACCCTGTTTTCAGTTACTCATAACTTTCCATCATGAGAAAGTTACAGACACAACCTTAATTTTACCTCTACTAATGTGTGCTTGCATTAGTATACCATCCTTTACTGGACTCAGTGTTTTCCTAATACTAAAATATTTTATTTGTATTCTGCAATTTAGAACATTTGTACTAACTGAATACTACTCTGTGTATGTCACACAAGAGAGAGTCCAAACAATGCCACTGATATAAAAAGCACACAGTAAGCCATAATTACACATCTCACTATACAATTAGTTTACAATTGAAGGTAGGAGAAATTTTTACCAACACATTTTTTTCAAGCAAAATAAAAATTTTATGGAAAAAAAAATATTTTTTTTTGAAAATTGAAAAAATGTTTTTAGTATTTGAATTGAAAAACTCAACTCAAATATTCCTGAAAAAAGTGAAAGCATTTTTTTACTAGTTCTAATCACCAGACACATTAATTGGGAAAATTTGCTGGCATATATGGCCTATGTTTTCAATAAGGCTTTCTTTGTAGTTAATTGCTTTATCCCTAAGCTGTACCTAAGGCAAGTTTAGATTGAAAAGAATTTATCATATAAAACAAGCTAAGTCAATACAGAAATACTGGACCATATGTCAGTGAAATTGGTCTCAGTATACAAGTAGGAAATACATAATACAAGATGTGACAGGTTGTAGAAAACTGATAATATATTGTATTTGAGAAATAGCATGTGATTCAAGATAATAATGCATACCCACTGGACACAGCTAGGATTCTGCATGCAATCTTAAGTTTTGGATCTCCTGGCTTTGAGTGATTAACTCTGCATCCCTAACTGAAGTTCTCTGAACAGATTTTTAAACTGAATTACAAGGCTGTTCTTTAATACAGAGTAGTGAATGGAATTTGAAGAAATCTGTGTTGTGGAAAATAGGTGCAGTTTCACCTTAACATGAATAATAATAATAAAAAGACAGCATTTATAGAGGGGATAGATACTATGGTTATGGCATTGGACCACAAATCCACAGATATGAGTTAAATGTTGGCTCTGCCACAGACTCTCTCTGTGACCCTGGACAAGCAACAATCTCACTGTACCTGACTTTCTGTATCTGTAAAACCGAGAATATTTCCTTCCCTCTCAGAAGTATCATGAGGCTAAATTCATAAATGTTTGCAATTGCGTACAGACCCTCGGAGGTGGGGGTGGAGGGCGGGAGGCGGGAAGAGGTACAAAACTGCAAAGTGCTTTTATTATTAATGCCACTTTACATCTGCATGGCTCTCTACAATCATTAGCCAATTCACTGAAGAGCATGGTGTTTAGATTAAACTAAACTAAAACAATTGGAGTCTTTTGTGGTACAGCTGGCAAAGGCTCATGTCCTTGCTCAAACGACTCCCAATTACATTAATGAGGAGGTGCTCATGCTACAGGAGAAGCCAAGATTTATACCAACACCGCTCAACAATTGGTTGGCACATTTTCCTTTCCTTTCTCTTTAGAATTGGTTTTCTGAGGGTAGGGTGGTGTTTTCCTTTTACTCAGACTTGTTTGAGCACTTGTTGCTTTTTAGCTCAGAATATCTTTCTTCATTTTTGCAATAAAAAAATAACATCAATATTTTCTTTTCAAGTTGTTGAAGAATTGTTTTGTGCCCAGACATAATTGGAGCACTGGTCAGTTTCATAAGGACTGTATATCTCTGACTCCGTGAGCTAGAATCAGAGCCATGCAGATAAGGCTGTCATCAGAGATAACAGCAGTCAACAACCCTCAGTGTCATTATCTCAGCAAAGGGAAAAAGCAGGCAGCTCCCTTCGATATACAAAGTGCGGCAGTTATATATGTCTCCTTTACAATGATAGATGGTGGGGGATAAAAAGGGAAATCTAACAGAAAAACTTGAAAACCAGCTTGCTTTCACCCTCCGGTCCCAAACTGTGAATTTTGTTATACACCCAATAAACAGGACCCCCATGTCCCACACACACACACACACACACACACCAGGGTACTTAGAGAAGAAAAACTCACTAAAAATAAGTCCATGTAAAGTCAGTCTTCATTATTGTTGTCAATGAAATTTCTTACGATGGAATAATGAAGCAGTGATTGTTACAAAAGCCTAACTGGAAGGCAAACAAATCTGCCAGATCAAGGCTTTTTAATTTGAAAAAATAAATAGAATAAACGTGAATTTATTTGCTATGGTTTGATTCCTCTCTAAAAACGTTAAACTGTTAAGCCCCTTTTACCTTACAATCAAACTTCAACAGCATAACATTCTTTGGAGTGTAACTGCTATACAAACTGTCCAGGGATTTAACCATCTGCATCCTTCTTTCCACACACACATACTGTATAAAACAGAACACTTCATCGCCACAGACTACTGCTTCCAAACACTGACTTTGTGTCAGTACTAATACACCGAAACATCAACACAAATGTGACATGTTGTAATTGCCCTTTTGAACACACAGACAAGTTGCAAAGCTCCTATTTAGTTGATTCCAATTAAATGCCTTAATCAAAGCACAAGGAATGCAGAAGCAAAATTATAAAATAAAATAAAATAAAATAAAATAAAATAAAATAAAATAAAATAAAATAAAATAAAATATGCACACAAAATAGAACAAGTTGAAATCATAAATAAAATGTTCTGGGTCTGTTTTCTTTATGTGCATTTCTGAAGTGACAAGAAACACACAGTAGAGCATTTAATTAAATCAAAGAGTAAGGAGGGGGGAAGCTGGAAGTGGCCATGCTGCCTGCTATTATGTTACAGTTCACTAAAATGAAAACTTATTTTTAAACCTCTGGCATTAATTTGAGATTATTCAGATACTTAATTAAAAGTGCAGCATGTGTTAAATATTATTTCAACAAAGATTATCATCAAACCCTATGTAATAAGATCCTTCAATGCTTAGAGCGATATTTTATGCAAATTTTCGGTGCCACCAAATGAAGGGCTCTTCAGTCCCTCCCCCCTCCCTTCATTTTGCTCCAGCAAAATGCTCCAGACAGGAGAAAAGTTTTTAGAATAACAGAGAAACTATAGATACTGCAATGCAAGGAATATCATCTCAGTGATAACCGAGCTTCTGCAATCAGCTATTTTACTGATAACACTTTAAAATAAATGAATACGGGGCACAGTGTGCAGGCTCAGACTCCCACTACATTTAATGAGCTACATTCTACAATCTATGGGGTTGCACAGCTTGTTTTACAAGACTGCATTTGCTGCGACGGGAATTCTACCGGAGTAAGGACTGCCGGATATGGTCCTGTGTGTGCTAGGAATGGGTCAAATACTCACTTCACACAGAAATAAGGGGGGAAGCTTGTCAGAGCATAGAATACATTTTCCTTCCTGGGCTAATCTTGGCCCTTACTCATGTGAGTGGCCCAAGTGAAGTGGAGGGAACAGTTCACATCAGTAAGAGCTCTGGTTCTAAGCTTTTAAAGGGATATGTAGACGTACAGTGCTGTATGTATGCATTTTAATAAAAAGGATTAATTACTTGCTATTCAGAGCAATCCATTTTGCCTGAATACTAAGCCACCCAAAAAATCCAAAATGAATACCTTTTACTTACACAGGCACTCTTCTCACACAATGGCCTCATCAGTCCTGCCTTAACAAACTTCAGTTATTGACCAGGGCTAGTTTTGTATTTTTTGTTAACTAATTGTTTTCTAGGGGAAATTTTCTTGTTTAAAGTGAAATGTACCAGTGCTGGAGCATTTCACGTTCTGATTTTTAAATACAAAACATTACTACTTCACAATGTGATCTGGGTAGTAATCTGACACAAATCATATTTGCTATTCTACAAATATTCAGTGAACGATTTGTCTGAATATCAAGAAGTTTTTATAAATAGAAAAAGCCACGGTTAAAATAAAGGAAAGCAATTATTCTCAGTTTGGGGGGGACCAGTTAGTTCAACCAAGAATAGTTCTGAAAGACTCATTGGAATAATCAAAATAAAATGCTTCAAGATCACTGATGACCTAAAATACATTTTTCTGACACATTAAAGAATTTTTACATCTCTAATTCCTTCCACCCACACAAACTGACTACCCCGTGACTGGTTCTTTGGTCTGAATTTGATGCTGTAGCACAATTTGAGAGCTCTACTGAAATGACAAGCCATATATTTTACTGAAAGCACAAGCCAAGAAAATACTGTGAATGAGGATCCTGAGGCGAGATTACCATGATTAATGTGGGTCTGAGATTGTTGTAACATGCAAAATGTACTTATTGCTTCAACAATAAATACATATGATAATAAATAATACAAATACACAATAATCTGAAAGAAGAAAAATCAAAGAAGCAAAATGCCAGCCTGTGTTTCAGACTGAGACAAGAAGTAGAAGATGGTGGCTCTTGGTGCAACAGACAAAGGAAAGGATTGTTACATTGACTATCGTCAAAATGTACTGTAAAAAAAGTGCATTGAAGTATATTAACCACATATAAAATCATGTAATTGATTAATTGCCTGCCATATCATCATGCACTCACAATGATATTTTACCCAGCTTTCTTTATATGGCATCTGTTCAAATTGTGAACTCTTCATAGGGTTGCCAGGGGTCCAGTTTTGAACCGTACAGTCCAGTATTTGAGCTTTCTGTTCGGGAAACAAATTGAGAAAATATAATGAGAAAATATAAATGTCTGGTATTTTCTAAATAAGATGTAATGTAGATTGTGATGTAATGTCAAGTGTGTCCGGTATTTTTGTTGAAAACATCTGGCAACCCTAACTCTTCAGGACAAATATCTTATCTTCTCGCTTGTCTCTGAAGTTCCTAGTAAACTACTCATCCTATACACATAAGAAACGACAATCACTCATAGTAGAACATGTAAAACAGGAGGTGTCTTTTTAAAGGATCTATTTCATTGGCAATGAAATGCAATGTTTAAGAGTTGGCAATATTGTTCCTTTAAAGTAGTGCAATGGACTCTAATTAAAAGGTCAGGGAGCACTAGCCAGAATTAACTGCAAGTCCTCTAGTTTAGAGTCATAGCTAAGAATATATGCAAAGATACATATACACGTGCACACAGATAAATACATAAGTATATGTTAACACATATTTTATGCAAAATAAGCAAAAGCATTGTTCTTGGGAGGATCTTTCAGCTGCAAGACCTACAACAGCATTTTCAGTTTGTTAGTATTTTTGGCAAATGTTAAACAGAAATTCACTTTCTGGAAGAAATGTTCCAACACCATGTACCTTCATTTGAACAAGAGAACAACATTTAATGGTATCTTACTACAGAGAAACCGCATTAGTAGGATTTTAACCCTGAATGCATATGATAAATACAATGATTTGAATAGTAAAATATTTGATCATTTCCTTGTCGCTCTAATGTACAGCACAACATAGTAACGGGAGTTATATTTGCAGCTCCATTGCCTGATGCAATCAAAAAGCTACCATCAAAAGAAATAGGATACTACTGCCCTCTATTGGCATCTGAAAAGCAAATTCCTCCGGAGAAGTTTAGGAAGAACCAGGGTCTGACCTACTATACAATACTCAGTCTCTACAATTTGATAATTAATGACTTCTGGGACCTGTCACATTTCCAGAACGAATCATTGATTATTTTTATTATGTCATTTTCATCACTATAACAATACAGACCAAAGGACAATGAACATTTACAGCATGATGAAGCAGTGAAACAAATATAAGTCCCTGTGTTTTGCCCACCGATGTAAGCAATTTGATAGTGGCAATAATAACTCTATTCGCAACACAGCTTTCCCAGTGCAGTTCTTGTAAACTTTCGCTATCTTAACTGTTAAACAAAGTTTGGACTCTATCAAGGACCCTTTGTGCTTTATCTCACTACTATATTTATGTGCTATGAAATGATCCAGATGAGTAAGAGAGGCTAACCAGGAACAGGGGAAGCAAGATTTATGCAAAAGATGGAGGATTCATGTTCATTGCAATCAAAGAGATGGAAATGAGGATCTGTAGCATGGGAGGAAAGGCACCAAATTAAAACTGCAAAAGTGCTGCAGATTCTTAATAAAAGTAACCTCACTGCAATAATTTTCTCATATGTTGGAGAAAAACTGGGTATCCTGCTATTCTTATACCCGGCTAAACCTTGTTTCTCTATAAGAGCAATATAGGCTATTCTGTCCTCATATAAAACTAATATGCAATTATATTTTTGCATTCAGAAGCAGGATGAATAGTCATCTTCAGGTAGCTCTAATGTTCTTGGGGCCTGATTCTATCCTTATCCTGATTATAAAACACTGGTGGAATTCCACAAAATGAAACCAATGAAAATATAGAATCAGATTTCCTAACAGTAATAGTTCAAAGCTACTCTCACTAAGATCTATGGCAAAACTCCAATATATACACATGTATAGGTTGGTGCATAACTAGAAAGAGAAATGTGTGTGTGTAAGCTGTATTTCAGATAAACATTCGGACTTCCCACATCTACATATATACAGGTGACAAGGTATCCATGCACAAAACACACACACATTTCATATATTACGGGCATTAAATTCAGCTAATTAAAATGGTTAAGAATCGCAGACTTTAAGAGAAAATTATCATTTTTAATCTGAAACAAGTAAGGGAAAATTGATCCTTTAAAAAATGTTCCGATTGCTACTATTGGATGTTAGGGCATGCTATCAGGGGACAGTGTCACAGAGCAAAATAAACGAACAAAATTTTTGATAGCAATTAAAATGCATGTTGATATTTCAATGACACAAGATGTACAACTGCAACAGTCTCTAAATGGATTAAGACATTCTGATCAAATCCTAGGTTTGGCTGTGCTGAACACTCATCTTCAACCAATAGCACATTTTAAATGTGAATTCTTTCCTGAGGGTCTCTCAGTTTGCCTCATCTTACCTGGGTCCATCTATTGGCTCAAAGAGACTTTAGAATTAGAATGAATTTCTGAATCTGATACAATGCAGAAAACTCCATCGGTTTTTAAAAATGGAAAGTAGTGATACTAGCTTATTGTGCGAGAAAAGCATAGCAAAAGCCTATGCACCAAGTGATAACTCTTATTATTGTATTTTGCAAATTATATCTTTGTTTCTAGACTCCATTGCCTTTGGAAACAAATTAAACTACACAGATATTATTTAGTGAAGCAAAACTCACTCCTAAATGGCACAGTAAAACATACTTTAGCTTTGGCTGTGGTAGTGAAGATCTCTGTCTGAAGAAGGGCAATACTCAGGCTATGTCTATACTGCAAGGCTCTTTCGAAAGAGGCTTTTTCGAAAGTATCTTTCGAAAAAGCCTCTTTCGAAAAAAAGCATCTAGACTGCAAGCAGTACTTTCGAAAAAGCAAGCCGCTTTTTCGAAAGAAAGCAGCGAGTGAGTCTGGATGCTCTCTTTCTAAAAAGCCCTGTTGGCATTCAAGAACGCCTTTTTTCGAAAGAGCACTTTCGAAAAAAGGCTTTCTTCCTCGTGAAATGAGGTTTACCGCTGTCGAAAGAAAAGCCGCGTTCTTTCGATTTAATTTCGAAAGAACACGGCTGCAGTCTAGACGCAGGTGAAGTTTTTTCGAAAAAAGGCTACTTTTTTCGAAAAAACCCCTGAGTCTGGACACAGCCTCAGTGTAAATCCATAAAAGGTTGGAAGTTAACGGGTGCTGCTTATTGAGTTTTATTCTTATAAATTAAAACAATTCCAGCAAATATATATATATATATATATATATATATATATATATATCCCCCTTATTTTACCTGCAGGGCATACTTAAATCCTAGAATTACATATCTTGAGAAAAAAAATTACCCTCTGGTACAGCCCCCATTTCCTAGAAGTTGACATGATTCCCCACAACCATATGATCATGGGTGCCAAATATAAGGTGTGCATAAAATTCATGTTTGCTGGTGTTTTAAAATTGTCTGAGTAGACAGGAAACTTAAGTGATAATGTTGTTAATCTTGACTCATTTAAAAAGATAAAGGCAGAATGTTTGAAGTGGATATGTTGTTTCTTCTGTAATACAAAGTGAAAGGGAATAAAACCTGAGTGTATTTATTATTTATTGATTGGCTTCAGTTATCTGAACCTCTAATACCTGAAGCTGATTGCTCTCTGAAATGTCATATTCCACAATATCTGGTAGTGACACAGAAAACTCCTTCAATTATCTGAAAATGTGATTATCCAAAATTTTTCAGTGTTCTACCTTTACATTTAGATAATTGAGGTTGTATGGTGCATAACTGCAGACAGAGCAGCAACAATTATCTTGAAGCTGATATAACTATCAAGAGCATGTGTACAGCACTTACTACAAAGGTTCTATTGTGTGTATGGAGAAAGATAGAGATGAGATAGATATAGTTCTGGGAGGCAGTCTTCCTAGTAGTGATTGTACAGAATCGGTGTCAAGAGACCAGAGCTCTAACTGTCACCTATGCTACTGACTCTCTGCTGCCGCTGGCAAGCCATTTACTTTCTCTGCGCATTAGTGTCCCAACCAATAAAAAGGGAATAATGATAATTAAGCATCTACGTAATGTGCTTGGACACCCTCGGTTAGAAGGCATTATAAATAAAAGTGCTGGGCACCATTTTCCTATTAATCATATTTTAAAAATTTAGTTGAAATAAGGTATTGAAAATATCACTCAGAACAGTTAGAGAGACAGACCCTCAGCTGGTATAAGTTAGCACTGACATCAGTAGAGCTATGCTGATTTACGCCAGCTAAGGATCTAGTCCTTTAAACATAACTTGCCAGATATAAGACAATCTGTACTAAAAAATTGTTTATACTTTAAGTACAAATTATTCAACACAGATTCATATTTAATCATTGCATATTTTTCATGCCTCATTACAAATTGGTACCAACTGTTGGCTTTTGAACACAGATACTACAGATTTCAGTAAAATAATAATCTAATCTATCTAGGTATTTAGATTGTGGTCAGGGATCCTAAAATACTTTGCTGTCTTTATATAAACAAGGGAATTAAAATGCAGCTACCTCTTGGGTAAATCCTGTTGCTATACAACATACTGTATATACCATCGCCAGGAAGAGAAATACGTTGTCCAAGGATACCTGGGTCAGACAACTGTTGGGAAAAGAGCTATGCCATCTATAGTATAGAATCACAAAAAGGTAGGGCTAAAAGGTATCTGAAGAGCTCATCTAGTCCATGGGTTCTCACAACAAATTTTTAGTGGCCACCAACTGTTGCGGGTGATCACTCTGGCCCTTCCTCCTGCAGCCATTCAATGACAGCCCACTCTGAGGAAGGTGGGTCAGGGGCTCACTGGCTGCTGGCAGGTTTCCAGGCTGCCTGGGCCCAACCAGGCAGGAAAGGGGGAGTGCCCCAGGGACAGAATGCCATCGCTGCTCAAGAGCCACCTATGGCAGCGCTCGCATTGGGCCCCCGTGTCTCCAGAGACGCTGCCCTGAGCCCTCAAGGAGGCTTTGTGATGTAAGTCACTGCTCCCTGCTGGTGGTACAAGAGATGCTGCAACAAGTTTCGAAGTGGAAGTGCAGAGCCATTGACCCAAACTGTAAACCCTGTATATGATGGAAACCATTTCTAGCCGGGGGTGCGATAGCACCCGCAGTACAGGCCCGGTCTTTGGGCAAGGCAAGTGAGGCAGTCGCCTTGGGCCCAGCACATTCAGGTTCCTGTGGCTCCATGAATTCAGGGCTCCGTGCTGCCAAGCTTCCAGCCCCGCCCACCCGGCCAGGAGCCACGCAATCGTGCGGCTCAGCATGCTGCCTTGGGCCCTGCACACTCTTTGGCCAGGCCTGCCTCAGCACCTCTAGTTCCAGCACTTATGGGTGGCACCAGCTCAAAAAACAAAGAAATGCATCTTGCTGGCGCTGGTAATAACTGCTCGGGAACTGGGTACTGCAGGAGGGGCTACTGCTTTGTCCTCCTCCCATCCCTAATCTCTGCCCACGCTTTGTAGGCTGCCATAGGCACAAAAAATCAGTTGGTGGCCATAGTTGAGAAACATTGAGTCCAACCCCTATGCTGAGACAGGATAAAGTGCATGCCCACACGGAGCAGCCAGGACCTTGATCATTGTGGTCTCATTGGATCAAATGTACAATACTGCAGAAAATAAATGCTGTATAGTTATTTTAAACCTATTGATTGCAGGTGTATGAAGCTTTGGGGTTCAACCAGAAGAGTAAGGAACTGTGTCAGCACCTGCCCTGCAACTCTGGGTACCTTCAATGTTACGCTGTTGTGACTCACAGCCCTGACACCCATGATCAGCCTACAAGCATCTAGGTCTCATCCTGGCTTCCATCACCCAGTTACTTTTTGCATAATGACCCAACACCCTGATTTTCCTCAAAATTGTCTGCCACTGGGACAATCTGCTGAGGTTACCAGAATTCACAGTTACTAAGTTCCCCCGTTCTGCCTGAGCTAGTGAGAGTTTTGCTACTGAGTAGCTGTGTGACAATTCCCGGGCACCCTAGCTTGTCTGCTTTGTAAGCACCCTCTTCAGGACTTTGCCAGTCCAAACTTTGTCTTGCAAGTAACAAACAGTAAACCCCAGTTCCCAAGACATCTCTCAGCAGCAGTCACAGAACTTATCAAGTTTGTTGCTCCTTTAAAGAAGCAATATGCTGCAGCTCATTAATTTAACTGGGGTTTGACAAACACTTATTTCAATCATAGCACTATGCCAGTTTATAGTAAAATTAAAACTAATGTATTTAACAAAAGGACATTGGATTAAGTGGTACCAACTAACAGGAACAAAGATAGACAGGGTTACAAGCAAACACAAGTAAAAATATACTTCTAAGATTAAAACTTAATTTTAGCAACTTACAATCTTTGCTTAAGTAGGTTTTTCACTACAATTCACTTTCCAGTGACATCAACCTCTTGGTTGAAGGATTCAGTGTTCTGTGATGAGGGAGTTATTCACCTTGATGCAGTAACGATGGTTCTTTGAGATGTGTGTCCCTGTGGGTGGTCCACTGTAGGTGTTGGGCTTATCCCGGCACTGCAGATTGGAGATTTGTCAGCAGTAGTCTGCCAGACCTGACTTGTGCCATTTGTGCCATTTCTCGAGGCACGCGGTCCAGCTCCTGCCAGTTCCTCCTAATTGCCAACTGTCTGAAAAACACAAGAGGAGAAACTCCAAAGCGGAGAGGAGGGCTGGTAGTGAAGCACCCACGGAGACACATATCTCGAAGAACCATTGTTACTGCACCAAGGTGAGTAACTTCCTCTTCTTCTTCGAATAGTGTCCCTGTGGGTGCTCCACTGTAGGTGACTTTGTAGCAGTGGCCCGAGAAACAAGGAAGATGGGATTCTGAGGTAATGTTTCACTGCTGTGGATAGCGCTACAGAGGCAACTGCTGAGTCACTAATGAAATTGCTGGGGATGGAGTAATGCTTACTGAAGGTGTGGTTAGAGGACCACGTAGCAGCTCGGCAAATGTCACGTAGGGGGACTCCCTTGAGGAAGGCCATAGAAACTGCTACTGCCCTGTTAGAGTGGGCTCTTGGTGTTTCTGGCAGAAGCTTGTTCTGTAATGAATAGCAGTGGACTATACATGAAACAATGAGTCTGGAGATGCGTTGTGCGGAGAGAGACTTGCCTTTGGAATGATCAGCCACCGAAAGCAACAGTCGTTGAGATTTTCAGAAAGGTCACATTTAATCAATGTACATCTGCATACATCTAATGTGTGGGAGGAGTGTGGCTTGGGGTAGAAGGCTAGAAGGATGATTGGCTTGTTGATGTGAAATTCCAAGTTTATTTTTGGTAGAAAAGCTGGTTGAGAGCAGAGTATAACCCCATGGTTTGTAAACCATGGCTAATAAAAAGGCAACCTTGGTGGTTAATAGTGGTAGCAGGCAAGTCACCAGGAGTTCAAAGGGAAATTATATTAGGGCATCCAAGACCAATTCTAAGTTCCATGGTTGGCGTGGCACTCTATGTGGCAGATAGAGATTTTAAAACACCTTCATGAGGAGACATGTGAAAAAGATAAGGGAGCCAGGTCTGATGGAGCCAAAACAGAGCTGTGAAGATTACCATTGTGGCGTTCTTGGTGACCTTTTTCAAGACTCTCGATATTAGAGGAGTCGGAGAAAAGGCATAGAGTAACTGCCCACTCTAGTCAAGAAGAAAGGCATCTCCCAGGGATCTCGGTCCTATTCCTGCTCTGGAACAGTAATGTCGGCATTTTGCATTGCGATAGGTCACAAATAGGTTTATAACTGGAAATCCCCAGAGGTGAAAAATATATCATAGTACTTGACAGTGTAGTTCCCACTCGTGGTCCATGACAAAGTACTTGCTTAGTGCATCGGCAGTGATGTTGTCCTTGCCCAGTAAGTATGATGCCAGTATCATTATGTCATGACAGATGCACCAGTTCCACAAGTGTATTGCTTCTGCACAGAGGGATCACAATTGGGCCCCTCCCTGTCGGTTTATGCAGAGAACAGTGGTCATATTGTTGGTAAGTACCCTGATGGTGTTGCCTTGGATGAGAGTGGAGAAATGTTTGCATGCGTTGAAGGCTGCTTTAACTCTAGGCTGTTGATGTGTGCTCCCCAACCTATCAAAGATGCATCAGTTGTGATTTGCATTGTGAGTAGGTGCGGTCCACGCATCCAAGGACTTTACCACTTCTGGTGGCAAAGCTATGTGTCTGTGAACATCGTGTTTGCCGGGAATGTAAACCGAGGCTATTCAGTGCTGGAGGCACCACGGGTGCAGCTGTGCATGAGCTACTACATAGGGGGTAGCTGCCATATGCCCCATGAGCTGGAGGCAGGTAAGTATGGGAACTGTGGGGCTCATGGAGAGGATCTGTATAAGAACTTGAATGGTTTAAAATCTGTGTGAAGGCAGATAGTCCCGGGCAGTGGACGAGTCCAGACGTGCACCGATGAATTCCAGGAATTGTTGTGGTGTCATGGACAATTTTTGGCAATTGATTACAAGACTAAGGGCTTTGAAGACTGCCCTCATCGTAGTGGTGGACTGGAGCATGTCATGGAAGGATGGGCCTTTGATCAAGCAGTCATCAAAATAGGGGATTATAATGATCCTGGCTCGATCCAGGTGTGCCACAACAACTGCAAGTGTCTTCAAAATCATCCTGGGTGCAAAAGACAGGCCAAAGGGTAAAACTCGGTATTGGAAGTAGTCAGCTCTGACGATAAATCTGAGGAAACACTTGTGCACTGGATGAATTGTGACATGAAAATAAGTGTCCTGCAGGTTGAGACACACAAACCAGTCCCCACTGTCAATACTACACAGCTTTTAGCAACACGACTGCATCAACACAGTTGCTAAAAGCTAAGGTCACCATCCTGAATCTCTGTTTGCGAAGATGTCGGTTGAGTTGTCAGAGGTCTAGGATAGGCCTCCATCCCCTCCGCCCCCCCCCGTCTTCTTCTGGGTGAGAAAATAATGGGAATAAAAGCCCTTGCCCCTGAACTCTTTGGGTACTCTCTCTACTGCTCCAATGTTGTTGAAGAGGCACAGGACCTCCTGTTTCAGAAGAGTCTTGTGAGAGGGGACAGGGAGAGTGGGGAGGTAGGAAGGAGAGAAGTGAAGGGAGTCAAGTAGCCAGATGTTACTAGCTCTAGAACTCAGCGATCAGTCGTGATGGTGGCCCACCATCACTGAAATAGTCTTAGATGGTGATGAAATACATGGATATCTTCTCGGTGGTGACCAGTAAGTGGGACGGCTTGCAGAACCTTGACCAGCACGTCAAACTTGCTGCTGGTTATTCTGCTGATTAGACATTCGGGTGTTTTGGGGGCACTACTTTTGTGGATGCTATCTGGGATGGTGATGGTTGAATCCCCTGTGCTGAGGTGCAGAGTATAGGAAAGATCGGTGTCTTTGGTACAGGGTACAGTGTCTGCACTGGAAAGGCAGCGTGTACATACCTAGTATCCTTAACATAGTCCTCGAACCCTTACTGATATGGAGAACTTCATCAGTTTTCTCAGCAAAGAGTTTTTGTCTGTCAAAGGGGAGGTCTTCCACCTTAGACTGTAGTGCTTTGGGTACCCCCATTGACTGAAGCCACGAGGCTCTGTGCATTACCACTGAAGTTGTGGCAGATCATGCGGCTGTGTCAGCAATGTCCAGCACAATTTAGAGGGCTGTACGAGAAGATGCGTATCCCTCCTGAACCACCAATTTCAATATTTGTTGTTTGTTATCCGGGAGATGTTCTATAAGCATGGTTAACTTGGCGTAATTGTCAAAATTATGGTTAGCCAAGAGGGCTGCATAGTTAGTCATTCTCAGTGTCTAATGTAGCTGATGAATAAACCTTTCTGCCAAAGAGATCCAGCCTTTTACTGTACTTGTCATTGGCATTGTTTTTGTATTGTAGTGCTTCGGCTCGCTGTTGTGCTGCGTCAACCACAAGGGAGTTAGGTTGGGGATGTGTGAAAAGAAAATCCATCCCTCTGGCGGGGACAAAATATTTCTCATCCCCCCTTTTGTTGGTCGCAGTGACTGAGGCCGGTGTCTACCTTATGCTGTCTACTACCTCTAAAATAGTCTCGTTGATGGGCAAGGCGACCTTAGATTTTTGAGAGGGCTGTAAATTTTTTAACAGATGGTGCTGTTTCTCCTGCACGTCCATGAGCTGGACCTCCTGACTGGCAGCAACCCATGTAAAGAGATCCTGAAACTGCCTAGGTAGTCGGCTGGTGATGAATGTCCCAGAATTACTGCTTCGTCGGGTGAAGATAAAGATGGATCAGTCAGGGAAACTCTCTGTGGTTGCTCATGGTTGGACAGTTGACCTTCTTCAGGATTGGAGTGTTGTGGTGGCAGGGATGTGATTTGTATGGGAGTGATGGCTGGAGTAGGAGAGTAAATGTGGTATTGTCTCAAGTCTGATCGGTAACAACAAGGCGACCAATGCCAATAATGGCATGGCGAGATGGAATGATGTGCCGGGCGATGATGTTTATAGTAGGTGTAGCTGTGGAGACAGCCATTGTAATATCTAATAGGCAAGGAGTATCTGAAAGAGATGGTGCTCCTACAATCATCGTAATAGTGAGCGTACACTGAGAGCATTGGAGACTTAGGTGATTTGGATCTGGGCCTTAACAATAGAGGAGAGGGAGATTTGTGTCGGTGTTGATAATAATGGTAGGATGAGAGAGAAGGGTGTGCCATTGAACCGTAGCTTTCCGTGGTAATGTAGTGCCGGGGAATCTCAGCAGGTGGGGCTGGTGGCACCGATGAGGGAGAAAGAGGTGCCAGAGTGTAGGTGATTCGTTCTAGGCTGGGGGAGAGGGTAGTGACCCTGTGTGTTTTATGACGGGCCTTAGCCAGTGCCGACGATGGTACAAGCGGAGCCTCAGTTGAACGTTGAGAAGTGGGAGCTCTGACTGGTGGCAACTGCAGTGCCGGTGGCAACTGCGGTATTAAGTGCAGTGCCAGTGTAGAGTGGATTGCCAGTGCCAACCATGATGTAGGTGCCGATGGCAGTACTGGTGCTGCCAGCGGTGCTGACGCCGGAGGCAGTGCCGACAATGATGTGGGTACCACTCCATGAATTGGCAGTGATTTCCATGTTGGGCTTGGATCTGGTGCTGACATATTGCAGCTCAGCTTCGTTTTGTCTGTATGGCGTGCGGGAGCCATACCTGAAGTGCCCGGCTTGTCACTGATGCTAACACGAGCTTGTGGCAAAGATTGTGCCAGGGAGGCCTTCTTTTTTGTGGAAGAGTGAGGCCCTGGCAATATAGCCTGCCATTTATCAGCTCTAATTGAAGCCAACTGGGATGAAGAGGGCTGTGTCTGTGAGGGCTGGAGTGCTTTATCAAATAAAAGCATCCAGAGCCTCATCTCTCTGTCTCTTAGTACGCCAGCTGTTAGCTTCGAGCAATGAGGGTACTTCTGGGGAACATGCCCTTTGCTCAGACACTGAATGCAATGGGAGTACCTGTCTGAAGTGGCCATGGGCTCCCAGCAGGAGTCACATTTTTTAAACCCGGCAGATCCGGGCATGGTCATATCTCTCCTTTTTATCTCTTTCTTTTTGGTTTGCTTTTTTTTAGGTGAGCCGTACTCAGCTGAGACATCTCTCTAACTAACTAACTAACTACTAGCAACAATAGAGAACTAACAAACAACTAATTACAGGAGGCCCCCGACTTGGGACGTGATCCATTCCTGGGGAAGCGTTGCAAGTCGGGGGCATCATAATTCGAGCCCTCATTCACGATAGCCGCCATGCAGGGCCGAGGACATGAGTCGAGGGTTTCCAGCCCCTTCTGCACTTACAAACATGGTTGTAAGTGCTGGGGGTCAGAACTCGGGGGGCGGTCGCATGTTGGGGGCCTCCTGTATTTTGCCCTGACAGAATTTGATGAGAGGGAGCTCACTCTGTCTGCAACCAAGGATGGTTAGAAGAAACTGGCACGAGGCGCCTAACATGCATGCACAGTCCAGCAAACTACTGCTGACAAATCTCCTATCTGCCGTGCCGGAACAAGCCTGACACCTACAGTGGAGCGCCCATGGGGACACACATCTCAAAGACAAATCAAGAGCTCTGGCCCCTTTTATCCCCGAAGTGATGAATACCAAAACTACATTCTGTTTCTGCTTGTATCTCCCTATTACAAGGGACAGGAAGGCTCTCTGGGAGTGCAGTCGCCCTACCCCCACAGAGACTTTTCTCCACTTGCTTTCCCAACAGCTTTGCTTACCTTGCACACAAACCTGCTTCTCTTAGTTTTTGATCACACCTTGGTTAACTTATATCGGTGGCATATTCAAGTAGGCAAAACCACATTCCCTTATGTGGAAGAGGCATGACTTAAGGCACTGCTTGCTAAATAATTTTAAGAACATATGTGCAGCATATATTTAGAAAGTCTGGTGGGTTTAACCATCCATATGGATGATTATAAGACCATAAGAAGGGCCATACTGTGTCAGACCAAAGGTCCATCCAGCCCAGTATCCTGTCTGGAAATAGTGGCCAACACCAGATGCCCCAGAGGGAGTGAACAGAACAGGTAATCAAATGGTCCCTCTCCTGTCATCCATTTCCAGCCTCTAACAAACAGAAGCTAGGGATTCCATTCCTACCCATCCTGGCTAATAGCCATTGATGGACCTAACCTCCATGAATTTATCTAATTCTTTTTTGAACCTTGTTAAAAATCCTGGTCTTCACAACATCCTCGGCAAGAAGTTCCCCAGGTTGACTGTATGCTGTGTGAAGAAAAACTTCCTTTTTTTTTTGTTTTAAACCTGCAACCTATTAATTTCATTTGGTGACGCTTAGTTCTTATGTTATGCAAATAAGTAAATAACTTTTCCTTATTCACTTTTTCCATTCCAGTCATGATTTTATAGACCTCTATCATACACTCCTTTACTAGCCTCTTTTCTAAGCTGAAAAGTCCCATTCTTTTAAATCTTTCTTCATATGGGACTTGTTCCAAACCCCTAATCATTTTTTATGCCCTTTTCTGAATTTTTTCCAATGCCAATATATCTTTTTTAAGATGAGGTGACCACATCTGTGCACAATATTCAATATGCGGGCATACCAGGGTTTTATATAGAGGCAATAAGATATTCTCTGTCTTATTCTCTAGCCCTTTTTTAATTACTCCTAACATTCTGTTTGCTTTTTTGATTACCGCTGCACATTGAGTGAGTTTTCAGAGAACTATCTACAATGACACCAAGATCTCTCTCGAGTAGTTACAGCTAAATTAGTCCCGATCATTTTGTATGTATAGCTGGAATTATTTTTTCCAATGTGCATTACTTTACATTTATCAACATTAAATTTCATTTGCCATTTTGTTGCCCAATCACTTAATTTGGTGAGATCTTTTTGAAGCTCTTCACAGTCTGCTTAGGTCTTAGCTATCTTGAGCAGTTTGGTATCATCTGTCAATTTTGCCACCTCCCTGTTTACCCCTTTCTCCAGATCATTTATAAATAAGTTGAATAGGATTGGACCCTTGGGGGACACCACTAGTTACCTCTCTCCATTCTGAAAACTTATTTATTCCTACCTTTTGCTTCCTGTCTTTTAACTAGTTATCAATCTATGAGCGGACCTTCCTTCTTATCCCATGACAACTTGCTTTACTTAAGAGCCTTAGATGAGGGACTTTGTCAAAGGCTTTCTGGAAATCTATGTACATTATATCCACTGGATCCCTCTTTTTCCACGTGTCTGTTGACCCCCCTCAAAGAACTCTAGTAGATTAGTAAGTCATGATTTCCTTTTACAGAAACCATGTTGACTTTCCCTCAGTAAATTATGTTCATGTATGTGTATGACAATTTTATTCTTTACTATTGGTTCAACTAATTTGCCCGTTGAGTTATTAATTTTCCAGGGATACAGTAACTGCCAGCTTTTGAACATATCTCTTGATAACAGTGAGTTGGGGTACACTGAGTGTGTCAAGCCTGAGAAGAGTTGCTGACTCAGAGTACTGAGCCACCTGTGGAAGTCTGTGTCACCAAGTCTTGTATGTGTAATATAGCCTTGCATACTACAGACATACTTATCATAAACCAAACTTCTTAAAAGTGAACAGAATGTAACCCTTCCAGATCACGAGATGACACCTGAATACTCCGCTGTCTTTGTGCTTTCTCTTACAAGCATCCAAAATGCCATTTTAAGATTTTCCACATGGTGGTTTCTGTAAATCACCCTACTCTCTTGGAGCGCTGAGGTGCAGGGAAAATTCTGAACTTGTATAAAGCCTTTTATTTCTCTTGTATCATGGACATATTGGAGAGTAGATTAACCGGGGGAGGGGAAAGGGTGAGAAAAGGGGAAAGAGAGAGCAAATGGTATTGCCAGTGATCTAATCCTTCCTATTAGAGGGGGAAACAAAACCCCTTATGATATCTAAGGAAGAACTTGCCTTGTAAACAAGTCTCCTGTATAGAACAGAAACAAGAATGGGAATGATTGACCCAGAGGGGCAACCAAAAGCAAGGAAAAGTTTAACAGATCTTAGATTTTCACTTCAGTGCAGCAGCAGGTATTAGAGCGAAGGTCCTGTCTACATTACAGAAAAAACTATGCAAATGAGGAAAATTAGTGGATTAAAAGATCCTTTGGCCACAACTATATTTTAACATTATTTGTATGTTATCTATTTAATGTGTATCAGGTTGTATAAGCTACAGACTTGTGTTTCATTGAAAGGATCTCTCTATTATAGCATTCGCTCTTGTTAAGGTTTTTGTACTTCTCCCTAGGTACCACACATTAAATCCCCCTGAATCTGCCCCAATATATCACTTAGTGTCATAGTAATCCAGTATTTGAAGACGACTCAATTTTTACAGTATATATAAATGCCAATTATAGTACTACTTAGGTTCTTTTATCTGAGCATTTTAGGAAGGTGGGTCACCAGAATCATGCTCTTTTTACAAATGAGGAAACCGAGGGCCAGAGAGATTATGTGACTTACCCACAGTCATAAAGTCAGGCAGTCAAACCCAGAAGTCAGTTCTCCGGATGCCAGCTTCTTGCTCAATCCACATTTGATACTGAAATGTTTCATTTATCATAGCAGATCAGACAAGCAGTCCATGGCGCCCAGTAGCCTGTCTCTAAATAGAGTTCAGTGAGTAGTTTGAAACAAATCATTTATTAGATGAGTTAGCCTCATTTTCTGCATGTGGAACAGCCATGAACAGCTCATTATTTCCTTCAGTTTTATTATTAAAAAATTTTAATGGGCTTTTTTAGGTTGCTTTAGGAAGTTTGGATAATTATTTTAAAGCTTCTTCATTAGACCAGTTCTCTGTGAGTACATCTGATTTGCTATTTGAGCTGTGACTGGTCAGATCATTGCATAGTATCATTTCTCTTCCCTGACTGGAGAAGCACGCAAGCATGTCAGGGCGCAAACACTTACACATGCAAATTTCACATTAGGCTTCCATGTGATTTTGATATTTGATTTTTGGAATTTAATTTACTACATGATAGTAAAACTGAATGGCAAAAATATTCGTGGAGCATGTATTCCAGAATAAAGTGAACATGGTATCAGCTAATTCACTTTTAAAATTCCAGTGAAAGTACATATACCTTTTTAAAAAATCTTTCAGTATTCCACCAGCTCCATATTCAGAATATCTGGCATCCAATGTTTCTTACAACATGGTGGCAAAGACAATTGCAGCAGGAGAACAGGAATTTCTTCCTGACCCCTGCAGACTACCTTTGAAACATAAGATCTAATTCAATCCATCTAGCTGCCCATCACTAGCATATAAAATACTATAGTCCTAGACACTAATTTGACTGATTTGAACTCAGTATCTTGAAATTTCATTTGATTTCACCAAAGGATTTTTCCCTCCTTCATTTGTGTTCTCTAAAACCCCTTAATTTTCAATTGAATGGAAATATAGATTTGGACTCGGGGGGCTATTTCTTCCACTTAATGTGCAATCCCAAAAAAATAAACAAATACATTGACACAATGTTGAAGAATGAGACTCACCAGTTTAAACTAAAGTGACTTTTACGGAGTAGCCCAGCTGGCAAAAAAAAAAAAAAGTATACATTTAACTCTGAAACCTGAAGTGTTCTTTGAATATGTTTTAGCCTTAAAGGGATCACAGACTGCAATTATATAATTCTTGTTAACTGATGTTAAAGATAGGCTGGAAAGAATGTATGCTGAGGCCCTGTAATAAAATGAGCTCCTTTACTCCTTTCAAATGTTTGCAAGTCTTGGAGGTTATCCAAAGGTCGAATACAGGAAAAGTCTTGGTGAACAGAAAACATAATCATAAGCTTTTTTAATATGAGCCCTTCTTGTAATAAAATAAAATTATTGTAGGGCAGGGGAGGGCTAGCTCTGTCTCCTTAGATCTAGGGCCAGGGGGTCTGAGCTTTAATCAACTGCTGCAGTTTTTAACCCCCACCCCGCCCCCCACTGAGCTTGTCACTTAGAGAACCAAGTTTAGGTGCATCAGGGTGTGGTGGAAAAAGTAGCAGCAACATAATGAGTTAGGTCCAGCAGTTTTTACATAGGTACAAAGACAAATGTCTGGAATTGCACCCCCTTGGGTTCACTGCAGTAATGGGGACAGGCACTCCCCAAAAAATAAATATACAGTTCTTCGTCAATGGCTACCTCAGCCTAGGAATGACGGAACAATACAACCTTCTGTATACATTATGCTTTTTGGCCTGAAAGCTCCAAAATTACTTTACAGAACAGATAAAGAAAAGTCATCTGCCACTGAAACGCAGCTGCTTCTGAAGTGGAATAGAACCACTCTAATTTCATACAGAAACCCTACACAACAGTGCTGGAAGGAAAGGGAATCGTATGGAGAACACCACATCCAACTGCAGATACAGGGGAGCTTGGAGAAGCAGATTATAATAATCCAAATAGAAATTTGGAGAGAATACTAGGGCAGCAATATTTGCTTTAGCAAAAGTGCTGTAGGTTCTTTAATGGCCATGAGAGGTCTCGACAGAAATACGAGCATCAATTTTGCTTTCAATAAAGTACTCTCCATCCCACTTAACCCTCAAGTCATTTATTATGGAGTCTATGTCACATGATCTGAGCTTTACAACCCCACTGAGACTAGGGCTTTCCCATGTCTTCATTGACCAAAAAAACCTAATCTTTCAATGTGTGAAAAACTCTTTCCCTCTGTGTTAGTGTCATGATCAGCATACTGAGGAACAATCCCAAGGGGACTTCTGTGACCTCATCCCGTCAGAGCCCTCTGGCAGAAGTGCTGGGTTAAACAGCATTAATGAGCACACAGAGATCCTGAAACCTGAAGGATCCCCCATTATACTGAGGAAGTTGCTCCTCCCCAGTCCAATTTCTTCCTGTGCTGCACTACTTCCTTTACTCATGCATTTCCTCCTCTTCTTTCCCCATCATCATGTCCTGGGGGAAAGAGCCCTGCCCTCTAGATTGCTGAGCAGAGTTATGAAACAAAGCAGGACTTCAACTTTCCCTCCACCCAACCAAAAACTTTACTCCAGGGTTTACGCCCGACCCAATGCATGCTAGATGAGGTGTTGGGAATTGTAATTAATGTGGTGTAGATGCCAGTGCAGTGTGAACACGTGGCTCAATCTTGCATGCCATGGCTCCACAAGTAGTCCAGATGAAGTCAGGCAAGCAGGATCCAGTCCCTGTTGAGTATATTTACTTTGACTCCAAGTCACAGTGCACGAATTCACCCACTAACTTGGAGTGCAACTGTCACCAGTATATTTTCCTGCTCACTCCTGTTTCCAGAAACAGTATTGGAGGGGCCAGGTTTTTCACAGTCAGACAGACAAGCCTTCTAAACATTTAATAAACTTCTACACTTGGAATACAGGGCATATTTATTATTTGAACTTTTTCATTGAGGACCCACCCTCTCTCTAAAGGGATGTAACTGGTCCATATTCAAACAGCAACAGAACTGGACACTGCTTGTAGACCGTGTTCCTTTTTTGGTGGTATTACACAAAGCAGCACTTTCATTTCACTTCACCATCCTTCATCCCTTCCTCCTCTTCTCTCTGCGTGGGATCCCTCAGCTTTAATCTTGCACCACTCCTTCTGTCTTTAAGCTGAAAATCCAATAACATACATTTGTCAGAAAATTCAGTTAAACCATGCTCTTGAGAATTCCAACTTTTCCCCGTTCAGGTCCCAAATCATGATAGCACCAAGCATGTCCTAAAATCCCACTGATTTCTAGGATATGTAAACACATGCTTACGTAGGTGTCAAAGAGAACATGTGTCAAAGAGCCCATCCTGAATATTTGTCTCTACAGGGGCCCAAGGTAATAGATGATATCCTATAGAGGGGACATGTGTGCTGAATGGCTTGTTGGGGACAGACAAGGAGAGTGTCAGAGTGAGGTGAGCCCAGGGGTCAGTAACCAGGTCAGAGACTGAGGATGAGAACATGTATTAAGCACCAAAAGCCTGCGGGGTGCTGAGCCCTGGCAAATCAGGTCTCCTAGCTCCTTGAAAAATTGCCTCCACGGATTTAAAAGTCAGGCTAAAAAACAGTTTTTTCACCCTCAGTGAGCTCACCAATAGCACAAAGGATTTTGCAGAAATTTAAAATAAAAATTCACCTTGGGGCAAATACCAGGTATGGGTATTTTCTGATCCCAAAACATGAATGTTTCAGGACATGAGAACGGAGATGGCTGCAATGGAAAGTACTTTGCAATCGATGTGATTAAATGACTGAACAAGTTGAAAGCTCTTACGAAAAAAAGGGGAACAAGATGGAAAAGGAAGGGAAATCCCAAGCAGCAATTTTAGTGAACTTCAAACTCTCTCAACCCTCCCCTGGCTTGAGGCTAAGCATGAACATATTCATTTCAGCTAAGGTACATTCACAAGGCAAAGTTGAAAGACTAGATTTATTCTTAATTATGGAGCAGCCATGCCCTTCCTACCCCATATAACTGGACACTGGCCAGACAATGAGTCTGTGAGCCTATGACTATTTTAAAAAGGCAGTAAAGGGGCACTATATATATCAGTGGTCTCCAACCTTTCTAAGTGCAAGATCACTTTTTGAATTTAAGTGCAATGTAATATCTACCTCAAACCCAAATACCCTGGCCCCTTCATGCCCCTTCTCCAAGGCCTTGCCCCTGCACTCTCTGTCCTCTCTTCCTCCCTCCCCCATTCTCCCTTCCTTTCACTAGGCAGGGGCAGAGTGTTGGGGCTCATGCTCTGGTCTCGGGCTAAGGTATTTGGAGTGTATGGAGGCTCTGAGCTGAGCCTGGGGCAGGGAATTGGGATGTGTATGTGGGTGGGTGTGAGGGGGGGTTCAGGCTCTCTAAAGGAGTTTAGTTCCGGGGGGCTCAAGGCTAGGACAGGGACTTCGGGTACAGGAGGGGGTTCTTGACTGGGGCAGGGGTTCGGAGCTGGCTCCAGCTGTACACTGCTTACCTCAGGTGGCTCTTGGGTGGTGGTGCAGTGGGGCTAAGGCAGGCTCGCCCCTGCCCTGGCCCTGCACTCCTTTCAAAAGCTGCCAGCAAACTCCCTCCATCCCAAGCCCTGTTGTGCCGCGCCTCCCCCATCCTTTCCCCACCCCCCATTCTGTGAAGACAGAATACAGGGTAGAAGAGGGGGCACCCTGACATCAGTGCCACCTCCTCGCTCTTTCCTGCTCTGTACCGCAAGCAGGAGGCCCCCAGGAGAACGGGGAGCTCCAAGACAAAGGGCAGGAGAGCCACAGCAGTGTGGGGAGGGGCAGCTGAAGTGCTGCACTTTGTAGCTCTTGGCCATACCAGTCGGGATCCCCTGTCAGAGGCTCCATGATCTACCAGTGGATCCCGATATACTGGTTGGTGACTACTGATATACATTCACTTGATATTCATGCAAGCTGGACACCCATGTTGCTGTGATTGCTACCTCTGCTGCTGCTGACTGCAGCACCTTGGCTACTTCTGCGTTTGCCACCCTCTCTGCTACTTTGGCTATTAACTTCAGATCAGCTTGCATTTTCACTGCTGCTCCTCTTCTTCCTGGTGCTTCCGCCACTGCTGCTGCTGCAGCTGCTCCTTCTTGTGCTTCCACCACTGCTGCTGCAACTGCAGCTCCTACTGGAGCTTCCTTGGCCACTGCTGCAGCAGCCCCTTCTGGTATTTCTGCTGCTCCTGTAGCAATGATTCCTTCTGGTGCTTCCACCACCACTGCTGCAACTGCTGATCCCTCCGAAGCTTCCACTCCTGCTGCTGGTGCTTCCACTGCCGTGGCAGCCCCTTCTGACGCTTCCACTGTCACTGCTGCAGTGACTCCTTCTGGTGTTTCTGCCACGGCTGCTGCAACTGCTGCTCCCTCTAGAGTTTCCACTTCCACTGCTTCAGCAGCTCCTTCTGGTACCTTCACCACTGCTGCCTCCAATTCTGCTGCCGTGACTCCTTCTGATGCTCCCACCACTGCAGCTGCAGCAGCTCCTTCTGGTGCTGCCATGGTCACTGCTGCTGTGACTCCTTCAGATTTTTCCATCACTGCTGCTACAACCGCTGTTCCTTCTGCCCCTGCTGATACTTCCACTGTTGCTTCAGCAGTGGTTCCTTCTGGTGCTTCTACCACTGCTGTTTCCATATCTGCTGCAGCAGGTGGTGGTGCTGTTGTCTGCAGTGTAACTGAGCAACTATTCAGCAAAATGCACCTCCCAGAACACAGTGCAGGCCTGCAGAATCTGAAGAATAGCCCTGATCCTTTTGACAAAACATGCAATAAATAAATAAATAAATAAAATCACATAACTACCTTCAAAAACATTGCCTCACAGTATAACAAACAGACGAGCAGTGTGGAACCCTGGAACCAGATTAGCTGAAGGACTGTTTTTCAGCATCCAGTCCCTTCTGCACAGGAACTAAGGAAGCTCCTAAGCCTGCCAGCCTGAGGGGCAAGACTCTGAGGTGTAGAGTTCACATAACTCAGCCGCCATACTCAGATTCCAGTATTACTGCTATCCAGATCAGAGTCGCTTAGGATTTGGGACCTGATCTAAGTTCAGTGGCACAGCCATTTACCAGCTTTTTCAGTATTTGTGAGAGTGAGTGTGTGTGTGTGCGCGCACGTGCAATCAAGTATGAGACCTGGGAACATACAAATTGAAACGTGTGCTTTTCCCAGACTACCCTATGGGCAGGAAAAGTTAGGCACAAGTCAAGGAGTTATTGTATTATCTTCGCCCAAAATTTCTGCCGTGCACCTCAGTTCTGGCCCAAAACACCCCTTGCTGTTCCAGTACGGGGCTCCCAACATAGTTCTGCCAATGCAGTCCAGAAGGATACTTTTAAAATAATGCTGCTATTGAACTATGCCTTGGACTAGGATATTCCTTCTGGTGGCATTGGAAAATCATCAGCCCATATGGAAGGGGTTTTGACAATCAAACAACATTATTTTTGGTAAAAATTTGTAACAGTGTAATACACATAACTGACACTGGCAGACATGATTAGGCAGTTCCTGTCTCAAGTTTACCTTCTCTTCTTCAGGTTTCTTTTCAGAGGCTGTATTAAAACTGTTGCATCTGACCTATTGGAAAGATCAGGCATTATGTTATCCAATCCATATAAAACATACTTATTTTTAATTACAGTATAAATACCTTGTATCTAAAACAACACACTCTGAAAATATAATTTCTGTGAGGATACTGCAATCTAGCTGCCAGTTACAGGAGCTGGTTTCTGAAATTCTGTTGACAGTCCTTTCCAGGAATGCTAAAACCAGGACATAGGGAGGACCTGTGCAATGATGCTAGACGGCCCAAAGTGTTTTTAGTTAATATGCAAGTTAAAGAGTAAGATGGATCTATCAAAGCAAAGGGATCTGTGATCTATCAAAGCAATACATATATAGGGCTCCTGGGTCCTATTCCTCACTTGGCCACAGACTCACTGTACGACCTTGGACAAATCACGTCTCTTCAGGCCTCAGTTTCCCCATCTGTAAAATAGAAATAATGATACAGGGCTAAATTCATTAATGTTCACAAAACCCTTTGAAATACTGGCATGAAAAAGTGGTCCAAAAGCAAAGGATTATTATTTTCTCAAGGTGTATTTTTCTATCACAGCATAGAGTGTATATATTTGTTCTAAAAAGCAAATGATAAGTGTTTGGTTGCAAAATTGTATGTAAATTGCTTTGTCAAAGAATAAGTGTCTTACAGGGATCATCTTAAGGGAAAAATCCAGCAAACAGGGTAGAAAAATATGAGGTTTTCCATTTGTGAAATGGTGGTAGCAGACCACTCCTTTAGTTGTATTACCAGGCTCAGAGAACTGGAACTCAAATTCAAGCAGAGACTTTTTACTGGGACCCCCAAGCTAACAACTCCAACACTTGGAAAAACTGGTCAGGAGGGTGATTTTATGTGTCATTCAACAAGGTGATAGTGGGGATGGACACAACAGTCACTCCCAATGAGTAGCCCAATCAGAATCAGCAGACATTCTGAGAGACTGTGGGATTTGCAATGTGAGCACACTCCGGACACTGCAGAAAGGACAGTGCTGGCTAGTCCCAGTCCAGGTACACTTCACATATTGCTACACAGGAAGTCTTGCAGCATTTTGCGTTATGAAATGGTGATGACATGATCATTCAGTGCCATTTAGTGGAGTGAACTAGAGAAGAAAACAAAAATAAGGCTAAAGATGCCATGAAAGAAAGGGGGTGGGGAGCTAAATGCCAGGTGTTGAAGAAGAAAATAGAGACGGTGAAAAGCATAGGAAAGAAAAAACAGGAACAGGAGAAGATAGAGAGATGGAGAAAGATTTAAGGTAACAGAAGAGAAAGGGAGAGAACAAGCAGGAGAAGAGAAGGAGGAAATCACCAGACCGTTGCTCAAGGAGGAAACAGCCATGCTTAGATTATGTGTATGCTGCAATACAATATATGATTGCAACTGGGGAGACCATCCTTGTATTAGCTTTATCCTTGTATTTGATAAGAATAGCAGTGTGGATACCGCAGTGCGGATACCGCAGTGCAGGTTTCAGCAATGCAAGTAGGTATCCACGTTCCGGGCTGACTGGTAAAATACATGCTGCCACATCTTCATTGCTATATTTAAGAAATGCCAGTGCAGATAGAGCTAGGCAGGGATATCTACGCAAACTGCAGGCACAGCTTGGCCTGCAGCATACTCATGCTCTGTGCTGTACTCGAGACCTGGTAGGAGATGTAAAGGCAAATGCTGCCTGAACGAATCCTGCTGGATGCATGTAGGTGACTCACCTAGATGTAACTGCCGCATTAACAACCTACCTAAATATCTACTTCATTAAATAGTAGCCCTGTAGGTCTGCTGACAAGAACCCATTTCTCTCCCCTTTGGTAATTACCCCAGAAGACTGTCATGCTCACTGGCCAAGAAACATGCAACAAGCAGCCTTTCGTGCTTTGTCCCTAGCTGTTCACATGCAGCAGGTAAAGGAAGGCTGATGTCTACCTGACACACCCACCCCCAGCCACATTCACACTTTCCCATTGCCAAGACTTTTCTGGGTGGGGTAAATATAAACTCAAGAGAAAGACAGAAGGAGCTGGAAATGGCCCACGGCACCTCCCCCACTGCCCACAGAAAAGTAGGGTAGGTACCGACTGTGACAATTCACAGTTGGTAAGGTTGGTTTAACTGTGATTCAATGTTTGGAAGGAAGGAGGAGATAGCTGGGCTCTACAAACATAAGGAAAGGAAATATGGCCTTGAGACTAAGGGCCTGGTCTAAGATTCAGGACACAGGCTTCCCATGCACCTATGGGGGAAATCTTTTAATCTATACCTGTTTCCTACCTGTAAAATTAATAATGGGTATGTTTACACTGCAATTAAAAACTCATGGCTAGTCTGTGCCAGCCAACTTGGGCATGAGGGGCTTTGGTGAAGAGACTATCAACCTGCAATATGATCTAGAGCCCTGTAGTAGAATTGGGATCCCGTGGGTCCCAGAGGACCAACTGACATAATAATTTGTTAAGTGGTAACAGTGTACTGTACTATGTAATAACTGTGTAATGTACTTCATTGTGGGCAGGATAGGGTGGCCAAACCCAGACTTCAGTAATTTGTGAGAAAACACTTAAATCTCTCATCCATTTGTCATACATAGAATTTCGGCAATGTGAAGCACATTTTTCTTGTTTTTTAATAAAGGTTTTAATACTAAAATTTAAAAGAAGGATTGAAATAGATTTGATGGCCATTGCAACAGGAGTTGAAGTATTTTTACATGATATAAGCAAGAGTTATTTTATTCTTTTAGTGATAACAATTATGTCTAAATTAGGGTTTTTGTTTATTTGCTTTGGGAGCAATCTGTCTCTCTTATGGGATTTGCAGGAGTTAAGGTTTTTGCATGTGGAAGCAGGATTAAAATGCAAGAAGCATTACAGGTGGGTGGGAATGGGTACTGCAGGGTGAGACAACATCAGGATTAAAAACATAGTCCCATGCAGGGCTCTAGAGCAAATGTTTGGATTGGGCTAGAGCTTGAGCTCTAGGATCCCATGAGGTGGGAGGGTCCCATAGCTTGGACTGGAGCCCAACTGCCTACATGGCATTAAATAGTCCCACAGCCCAAGCCCTGTAAGCCTGAGTCAGCTGGCATGGGCCGGAATCGGATTACATTGTTCTGGCCATGTTAAAAAGCCTTACGACTATTTCATTGAAACTCTCTAGTGCCTTGATACTAGAAGGAGGGACTTGTAATTTGGCAGTGCTGGGAAGTCAGGGTTGTATCTTTTGCTGTCCTTGTGAAATTCATCCACATTTGGCCAAGTTATAAACTACTGAAAAATCAGAGTTCAAACATACTCACTGAAGAGCTGAGTTTGGCAGCTAAATTCTCTTAACTTCCCAACCTTAATGCTCTTTTATTATACGTTTTAAAATGCAATGTATAAAAACAATAACTAGTAACCTTTAGTGACATCGAACCCTGCCCCACGTTTCCTTTCTTGGTTTAGAGACAAACAAGCCCTAGATAACAACAAGCTATCCTGTGGCATCTTAGGGTACATCTACACAGCCACATTATTTTGAAATAAATAGCATTATTTCAAAACAACTTAGTCTGTGTCTACGCAGCAGGCAGTTATTTTGAAATACTGTTGAAGTACTGTCAAGCTGGAGGACTTCTTACTCCAACTCCTGTAACCCTCATTGTATGAGGAGTAAGGGAAGCCAGAGGAAGAGTGCTCTATTTCGAAATAAGTGCTGTGTAGACACTCCCAATTTCAAAATAAGCTATACAATTGACGTAGCTCAATTTGTATAGCTTATTTTGAGTTAAGCCCTGCTGTGTAGATGCACCTTTAGACACTAATGCTTTCATGGGTAAAACCCACTTTATCAGATGAGTAAGCCTTAGAAAAATGGCATGTTATGACATACATTCAGCTACTGCACGGCAAACTATGCTGATGGGGTTCATTCATTTACAAAATTGGTTGTTGGTCAGGAAACACAAGGAGATTCATGCAGTTGCAAAGCATAGTTGGTTACATAAGAACGTCCATACTGGCTCAGACCAATGGTCCATCTAGCCCAGTATCCTGTCTTCTGACAGTGGCCAATGTTAGGTGTCCCCAGAGGGAATGATCAGAACAGGTATTCATCAAGCAATCTGACCCTTGTTACCCATTCCCAGCCTTTAACAAAACAGAGGTTAGGGACACTGTTCCTACCAATCTTGGTTAATAGCCATTGATGGATCTATCCTCCTTGAATTTATCATTCTTTTTTGGACCCTGTTAAAGCCCTGTTCTTCACAACATCCTCTGGCAAGGAGTTCCATAGGTTGACTATGTACTGTGTGAAGAAATACTTCCTTTTGTTTGTTTTATACCTGCTACCTATTCATTTCATTTGGTGACCTTTCAGTTCTTTTGTTATGGAAACAGGTAAATAACTTTTCCTTCTTCACTTTCTCTACACTAGTCACGATTTTATAGACCTCTATTATATCCCCCCTTTTCTAAGATGAAAAGTCCCAAACCTTTTAATCTCTCTTCATATGGCAGCCATTCCAAACCACTAATAATTTTTGTTGCCTGTTTCTGAACTTTTTCCAGAGCTAAGATATCTTTTTTGAAATTAGGTGATCACATCTGTACACAATTCAAACAATCCTGGGCCACATGAATGAAACACCTAAGATTCAGCAAACAAACATCCTTCCTGCCCCAGATTCCCATGAAATTCCAGATGAAGAGAAGAGTCGTCCATATGTCCCAGGCAGAGCTCCACTAGGATTGGTGTCATTCCTTCTCTAGCATCTGGCCCCTGCAGCTAGTCACAACAGTGTAGGACTTAAACAGTGTAGAAAGCAGAGCAAGATAGGAGAAATACAGCAGAGTTGGCAAATTAGCACTAGAGCTACTCTGAGACCGGAGAAATGTTGACCCATCAGACATTCTCTTCTACATTCATGTCAAAACTGTTATTACCCAACTCAATCACAGAGCTTAGGTCATTAAACAATACTGATGAGAATGCAGTGGAGAATTCTAGCTTCCTATCATCATATCATTGAATTGCTTCTTCATTCTCTCACATCAGGAATATATGATTTATATCACACTTTAACAGCTCCCAAAGAACCTAAAAAAATTTACCACGATGCTTATGGTAGAACTCTTGAAAAATCAAGGTAATCATTGACAAAAACAGAATTTCTAACGTCAAAACTTTCTAATTAACAAGAGGGTCCTCAGGAACATGTAGCCTCTCCAGCATGACAGCTACACTCCGAGATGAAGATTTCTATCCACAACTTTGACAAGAGAAGTGTGGAAATGTTTGTCAGTTGTTGATCTTTCCACAAGAGCCTGCAGAGATGAAAAAGAAAGAAAAGGTCAGCCTAAACCATTTCTGTCAGTCTGTTCTAGGGATGTAGTACAATATGTGTAAAAGGCAACTTCCTTCTTAGTGCAGTCCCTCTTACTTCACCATAAGGAGACTTCTTTGCCATTCCTATGAAGTAGGAGGTGTCCGTAAGTCTGAACATGAAAACAGGTATCAAGTCCAGAAACACACAACGGATGGCCTGGTGTAATTGGATAAGGCTGTGAATTCAAAATCCACCTTCTTCTCTCTGCTACTAAAGCCAGATAGCCAGTAGAATTCAGCATACCTCATGTGGACTACATAAAGGGCACATATCCTTTGGCAGGTGCACAAAGAACCTTTCTTGTTACAATCCAACCTTCTCCCAAACAACATTTACAAATTATCTGATGGGGTATTTTTATTGGCCAGTCTCCGGTAAAATGGGGATGAAAACAAAATATTCTGATTCCATATGCTGCATAGGCCAAACTGGTAGAGTCATACAATTATGACAGAGGGAAATCACCTTAATGGAAAAGCTTTGCTTAAAATTTAACACAAATGTTAAGCTGCAAAACAAATTTTTAAATGACTGTTACACTAATAGTAGAACCAGGAGAGAAGCTGCTTTGTTCTGCTGGAAATTAGCCTTTCAGCGATGCTGTCCCAAGTGACAATTTGTTTAGCAATAGGGCTGGCACCATGAAGTAGCTCCAAAACACCACCTAGTATTTAAAATTCTATTTACTAAAGGTCGGATCCCTGACACAACACTCAGCCCAGCGCTGCACTGGGATTGTACAGGTGCCTGTGAGGGTGAAGGAAAGAATCCCTGCCCCCAAGCAAATCACTTAACAGGATTTTGTGGCTGATCTTCGTCTATTTAGATTGTAAGCTCTTCTGGTCAGAGACCGTGTTTTGAAGTAAATGGGAGGTTTGCAACCAACTTCAATGCAAGCAGGGTGTGACTGTATTTCATATGGCATCAAAGTCCATACCACAGTGCACAAGAAGGAAATACTATTTTACTCACTCTTGAAGGCAGCTATCTCTGGCGGGGAATGTTATGCTCATTTACTACTAACACTACACAATAATTTAGGAGAAGTAGGAAAGAAAAACATGAAAAAACAACCAGCCCTGCTCATATCGTGGAAATTATTATTTGTGAATCAATGAGGAAAATGTGCCAAAATTGTTACATATTTTATTCAGTCACCTCTAATAACAGAAAACATAGAGCTAAATCAGGGTAGCCACAATGCAATTGACTGAGCTGGAATTTAATCAATTTTTGCAGAAATTTCTGTGTGGTCTTTAATTACTGCAAATGATCAGAGATTTTTTTGGCAGGGAAAGGGAAGCAAGCAAAACAAAGCGTTTCTGGGTTCATAAGGAAGCACTAGCCCAAACCCCTATTATCCAATGAGAAAGACTTCACCTCCCTAGTGAAAGGTTTCTTTATCTTTTGAAATAAGCCAAAAAGTTCAGATAAAATGTTAGCAGTCTTGAAACTTTGCCAGAACTTATGGTTCTCAAATTCATATTTTTCAGGAGAGAAAAATGGTAATTTGTCTCTTCTTGCTGTGTTGTACTGCATAGTTATTGCGTACTTCACTTGCAGCTCAGGGCAAAACTTGGGATATACTAAAACCCCAAAGGAAAATCCACTTGTGGTATTACCAGCATAAACCAAGGAGCAGTAAAACTCTCCTAAGACTGTTCTTAGGAGATTCCCAGACCAAAGATCTCCAGATTAGTTTGTATAAACCTCTGGATAAACATCTGAAATGTGGAAGGTTCAGTCACAAATTAGCCTTTTCTACTGCACCTCTCACACAGACCCTTCATATGCTCCTGGTCTATTTGGGTTGTAGAGTCTTGGGGGCAGGGACTATGAACTTTTGCATTTGTGCAATGTCAGCACTATTGGACCTTGATGATGAGCCTTTTAGACATTATTGTAATATAATCATAATCTGATGCTATGGGCCAGGACTAAACAATGTGATCTTCTTCCCCCAGCAGCCCACATCAATCCAGGCCACTATAATATTGGTGTCAAATTAATCATACGAGCAAGTTTTAATACATGAAAATTCATTAGACACTGTGCACCCAAGTGATCAGAAAGCAGCAAGTGAAATAAAATGACCAAGTCAAACTAGAACAAAAATAAAAAATGTTTATGGGGGAAAAATAATTGATATATCCATCCAACTATATGCTACTTCTGGAAGAGATGAGGGGAGGACAGAAGGGGTCCCATCAGTGGGGTCAGTTTTCTGCTGGTCCTAGTTTGGGGGAAATAAATCCCATGAAGACAAAGTGGGCATTCTAACACTGAGCTAAAATTCCACTCTTTTCCCCCTTGTATAAAGCGAGCAGTCTCATAAAGAATCAAAATGTAGATAATCTTCAGGGTTATTGTGATTTGACTATGAGCTTTCTCATCAGGCTGCCAATGGGAAAAGAAGAGGGAGAAAGCTTTCTGAATCAGGCTGTTATCATTTATACCACATTACAATCCAAAATGAAAAATGACTTGCTCCAGATTTGATAGAATAAAGCATCTTGAGATGCAATAGAAGTACCCAATTTTCAATAAAGATATTAAACCTAAGCTTCAAAAAAAAGGGAATAATTACATCGTTTTTTGCTTTGAGTTTTAATGTTAAAAGTGTCAATTTATAAAACTAGGTGAACAGCCACAATGCATAAGCAGACTGTAGCTAATTAGGCCCCTTTTGATCCTTTATTTTGCCTAGAAGCTTATTTAACAACTTTACACAAAACTCAAGGTTTCTGCACACTCATGGACTGGGGGAGAGAAGGAAGACTCAGCAGGGAATAATTCTTTATGCTGCTTGTTTAAGGTAGACATCTCATCATTTCCTAAACCATACAGCTCTATCACCCAAACCAGCGAACACTTCCTAGCAGCAAGATCTGCTCTTATTTGAGGTTTTTGGATGGGAAGCACTATACAGCCTTATTATAAATAGTAAGGCATTAATATATTAATAGTATGATCCCCCACCACCACACACACTCAATTTGAATGGCTTTAGATTAAGAAAAGAAGAAAGAACTAATGTCAAGCCTTCATAAGAGCTCATAGTATGTGTGTCTCCCCATTACAGGCTGCCTCTGAGAACAAACTGACGGCTGACTCTGCCCAGTAATGGCGTTCTTAGAAATCTAAAGATGCAACATAGAAAGAAGAAAAACATTGGTGTTTCATAGCCGAATAGATTTCATTTGAATTGTAGTGCAGTATTCCAAATGAAGATGTAAAATCCCTCTCACCTGGGACAACTAATACTAAACCATGAAACAGTGCACAAGGGCCAAATTCTGTTTAATTTCACCAATGCAAATCTGAATAACTTAGAAAAATTATGGCTTTATTCTGGATTTACACTCAAGTAAATGAGTGTCAAATTTGGTTTTCAGGGATAGACAATATGGGACCTAATAAGACTTTTCCACCTGTACATCCTTGGTCGTGCTATATAACACCACCTTTTTTTCTTTCCACAATGGGGTCCTCCAAAAGCTGCCTCAGAGACTTCAGGATCTAGCATCACTTTACCACCAATTTGTTCTCTCTGGGGCACACAGATGGGCACGTCTCCTGAACTGAGATGGGTAGCAGGAGACAGGATTAACAGTCCTGAGCTCCTGTCTCTAGAGTTCGAGGAGACTTGCCACAGCAGCAGACACAAAACTCCTGATCTTTTGGCAACATGAAGGAGAATCATCAGGCCCAATGAACAGACATCTGGAGGGCCAGGAGAGCCAGAGGGACTTAAAAAACAATAGTCTCAACTAACAAAAGCAGTTGCTAGTTGAGTTGACTCCCGGGCTCAGTAGAGGATTAAAAAAAAAAAAAACGATCTTGCATCATCACTGAGACTAAAATGTGGGGTGAAAACAATGAGGTTACACAAATATTAGCTGCTATGTTGCAACAGGAAGATGTTTACTAAGGAAGTATTTCAGAAGAAACTGGCATTCCTGGGAATATGAACTGGCAGGAACTCTTTCCTTTTAGCCAAGACTCATCTGCAACCCACACAGCTGACAAAGCAAGACTAGGCGTTGTCAGGGACCAGTCCAACTGGGAGAATAACCCCAGCCAGTCACCCCTCAGACCACAATTGTGAATTATGTATAAATTCCCTCTGCCAAAGACTTTCAGATGGCCAGGCAAAGGATGCTGATACTATCAGAGAAGGAATTGCACCCAGGCCTGCTAACCCACAAGCCTGAGAGTTTGGACTCCTGATACCTCTTATGAGGTATCAGCTGCTAGCTCCCAGTAAGGGAGGAGGAGGATCCTGAAGTCCATATTTTACAGGTATTTAGGAGCTGTTCTACTCAGTAATACTGAGTGATTTAGGAGCCAATCATTTTTCAAAGTAATTTAGGCACACAGAAGCCTAAGTCTCATGGAAAATCAATGAGAATTATGTTCTTAGGTGCCTAAGTCGTTTTGAAAGTAGGCTTCTATATCACATAGGTGTAATGTGATCAGTGCAACACTTAAATACCTTTAAAACTCTGAAAGCCCAAGCTTCTCTGAGTCTTTGTTTCTATAAAGGAGAGACATGCCAATGGCACAGGGAGGAGTGGGGATTGCGAGTTAGGTTTAATACATTAATGTCTGTACAGAACTTTGAGAGCCTTTGATTAAGGTGCTAAAGTAAGGCAGCATTGTTGTTGCCTCAGCCTGATCCTAAGAACTGTAAAGTGAGAAACACAACTCAAATCCTCAGTCCTCCTTCTGCCTCTGGAACAGAAGGGGAGGTACTAACCCCCTTCTACTGTATCCCAATTGCAAAATAAGCCACTCCCACTTCTTTTGGCCCTGCACCAGTAAGCAGTTGCAAGTCTCTTGTCCCTACCCATCTCACTTCTGACTCTCCAGGAGCTCTCTGTATTGCCCACCTGAGCATGCATGAATTCACACCACCCTCTGCTTGGGCTTTAGCATCAACCTATGCCCACCTCTGCTGCTTCCTAAATTGAGGGAGGGAACCTTGGGGAGCAGCAGGGAGGTTCCAGCAGCAGGGAGTGGGGTGAGAGTTTAGCTCCAGCCAATTTCTCTCTTCCTCAGCACTGTGTTGCTCCTACAGGGAATCTGTGTCATTCTGAAGATATAACACCCCTCAGAAGTAGCCAATTAAATCTTGGACTGTATCATGTCCCCATTAGAAGGGCCTAGTCCCAGAATTGAGATCCTTAGCCAAACTCAGTCCACCCCCATCTCAGGTCTTTGCCCACCTCTCCTCTTCTACAACATGAATGTTTTCATTTTAACCTCATTTACAATTCCATCAGGTGTATAAGATGTTATAATTTATCAGTTACTGTCATGGTCATGAGGGATGGCCAGCAGCCTGGGGACTAAGAGGTTAACTATGTCCCTAAACATAGCCAGATAGCATTCAGGCAATAGAAATGCAGATAGAGATTTTCAAACTGAGACAAAGGAATTTTGGGGTTTTCCTTCCTTTGTCTCTGTACAATTTTCTCTCCAGATACTGAGGGGGACAGACAACATGTCCCTCTCCAAAGAAAAGACTCTTCACCATCTGAAAGTAGGGCAAAGTCTAGAATAATTCCATTAGGTTTTATTGTTTTATGGTTTGGGAATGGGAATCTGATGTCTGTGCATTTAGAAATGGGTTTTCCTTTCCTTTGTAACTAAGTTGGAATTGGTCCTGCCTAGAGCAGGGGGCTGGACTTGATGACCTTCTGAGGTCTCTTCCAGTTCTATGATTCTATTATTCTAAGTTTTGTTCCCATGGAAAATTACTCATGAGTTCATTAATTGGTGGCTCTTACCATCTAGCCAATCCAGCTATGCTTGTAACAGGAGTACTGTTGTAATAAGAAGAAGTTACTCACCCTGTGTAGTAACGATGGTTCTTCGAGATGTGTCCCCGTGGGTGCTCCACTCCAGGTGTCGGGTCCCGTCCTGGCGCCGCTGGTCGGAAAGTTTTCCATAGCCGTAGCCGGGCCGGACCGCGCATGCGCGAGCGCAGCGTGCGGCGTTCGCGCCTTTGCAACGGTCCGGCCCCTGCTTGTCAGTTCCTCTCACCGCTCGGTCCCTGGAAGACAAAACAAAGAGACCCGGAGCGGGGAGGAGGGTGGGGCGTGGAGCACCCACGGGGACACATCTCGAAGAACCATCGTTACTACACAGGGTGAGTAACTTCTTCTTCTTCTTCGAGTGGTCCCCGTGGGTGCTCCACTCCAGGTGAGTACAAAGCAGTAACCCAGAACGCGCTCCGGGTCAATTATTTTCTACCGTGGACAGTACCGCCGAGGCTACCGCAGCGTCTGAAGCCCATCTCTTCGTTATGGCATAATGACGTGCGAAAGTTACACTAGAAGCCCAAGTAGCCGCACGGCAGATATCCGCTAGGGAACTCCCCTTGCGAAGGCGGTGGAAGTCGCTACCGCTCGTGTGGAGTGAGCCCGAGGCAAAGAAGGAAGAGGTTTGTTTCTAATTGAGTGACATTCCGTAATGCAGAGCGTAATTAATTTTGCAATGCGCTGAGTGGAAAGTGCCTTGCCTTTCGATCTAGGTGCCAGGGATACCAATAACCTGTCAGTTCGTCGCCATTGGCGTGTTCTGTCTATATAGAAAGACAGCGCGCGTCAGACGTCGAGTGTGTGGAACAGAGCGTCTCTACTGGAGGAATGAGGTTTGGGATAAAAAGTCGGGAGAACGATAGGCTCATTAATGTGGAAAGAAGAACAGACTTTGGGAATAAAGTCCGGGTGTAATCAGAGCGTTACTGTGTCTTTGGAAAAAATCGTAAAGGGAGGGCTTGCCATCAGCGCCCCCAGTTCCCCTACCCGTCTTGCCGATGTAATCGCAAGTAGGAAGACTATTTTCATCGTTAAATAATGTAGCGAAACCGATATCAAGGGTTCGAAAGGTGGGTACATAATGGTATCCAACACTAAATCGAGATTCCAAGACGGGGAGGGTGCGCTTTGTGGCGGATATAAGTTTTGGAGTCCTTTCAAAAACCTCTTTGTAATCACGTGGGAGAAGAGCGCTGAACCTTCTACTGGATGGTGAAAAGCACTGATGGCTGCCATGTGCACTCTTAGAGATGATAGTGTAAGACCTGAGTTCCGTAAATAAAGGATGTAGTCCAAAACATTCTGTAGAGGAGATGATAGGGGGTGCATGTCGTTCTGAGTGCACCAGTCAGAAAATCTTCGCCACTTTGCCAGGTACGTATTCCGCGTAGACTCCTTCCTACTGTGAAGAAGTACTGTCTTGACCTCTTCAGAGCACAGATTTTCGTCTCCTTTCAACCACTGAGAAGCCACGCCGTCAGATGCAACGGCTGCAGCCTGGGGTGTACTAGCGCACCTCGTTCCCGCGTAAGGAGATCTTGATGGAGAGGAAGAGGGTAAGGTGGCTGAATTGACATCCTGTGTAAGAATGGATACCAGGCTTGTCTGGGCCATGCTGGCGCTAGCAAAATGACCGTCGCCGCCTCTAATCTGATTTTCTCCAGTGTCCTGGAGATAAGTGGCGTGGGAGGAAACGCGTACAGAAGTGCCTTCTTCCATCTGATCAGAAGTGCATCGCCTAGAGAGCCTTTGCCGAGTCCTGCTCTTGAGCAATATAGGCGACACTTCCTGTTGCTGTATGTTGCGAATAGATCTACCAGTGGGGTACCCCATCTTTGAAATATCGCAGATAGTATGTCTGTCCTTACTTCCCACTCGTGGTCCGTGGGGAATTGCCTGCTGAGGGAGTCTGCAATTACATTGGCGGTGCCAGGTAAGTATGATGCTGTTATGGTTACGCTGTTCTGTATGCACCAGTTCCAACACCGTACTGCTTCGGCGCATAGGGAGCATGATCGTGCTCCTCCCTGCCTGTTGACATAATACATCGCAGCTACATTGTCCGTCAATATCCTTACTGTGAGACCTTTGATCTGAGGAAGAAAATGTTTGCATGCGTAGAAAATCGCTCAAAGTTCCAACAAATTTATGTGCAGACGCCTCTCGCTGAGCGACCATTTGCCCTGGATTCGTTCGCTGTCCATGTGGGCCCCCCAGCCTATGAGCGAGGCATCCGATGTTATCTGTACCGTTGGTTGTTGTCGATGGAATGGAACTCCCGGCAGGAGGTTTTGCTCTTTTGTCCACCACTGCAGCGATCTCTGAACATGCGGAGGTAACCACACTAGTTTTTGAATGTCGTGTCTCACGGGGACATAAACCGTGGACAGCCAATGTTGGAGACTCCTCAAGTGGAGGCGCGCATGAGGGACTACTGTAGTGGCTGCTGCCATATGTCCCAGGAGACGAAGGCAATTGTGTACCGATACGGTCATGTTCCTTGTGAGTATAGTAACCAGATCCTTGATTACATGGATCCTTTCTTGAGGTAGATAAGCTCTCGCCATGCGCGAATCTAGGTTTATCCCTATAAATTTTATGAATTGAGTTGGGACAAGTGTCGATTTTTGCTTGTTGAGAAGGAGGCCGAGTGATTCGAACGTTTGCTCGATTGTCGCCACCATCTGTGATGCCTCTCGCTGCGTGGCAGCTTTTATCAAGCAGTCGTCCAGGTACGGGTATATTATCACCTGTAACCGACGCAGATGCGCTGCTACAACAGCCAGGGTTTTTGAAAACGCTCTGGGAGCTGACGCAAGCCCGAATGGTAGAACCTGATACTGGAAATGTTCATGGCCTATCACAAATCACAGAAAACGTCTGTGAGCGGGATGTATTGTGATGTGAAAATACGCATCTTGTAAATCGAGGGCAGCGAACCAATCGTTGGGATCGAGGGATGGTATTATAGAATTCAGGGTCACCATTTTGAAATGCTGTTTGCGAAGATAATGATTCAAACCTCTTAAATCGAGAATGGGTCTCCAACCCCCCATTTTCTTTTCCGTTAGAAAGTATCTGGAATAGAACCCTCTTCCCCTGAACTGATCGGGGACCCTCTCTATTGCTCCGATATCCAGGAGGTGATGAGCTTCCTGTTGCAAGAGATTTTCGTGAGATGGGTCCCTGAAAAGGGACGGGGAGGGTGGGGTGGTGGGGGGGATAGAGACGAAGGGAATGGTGAAACCGCTGTTTATGACTTCCAGAACCCATTTGTCCGATGTTATTATTTCGACCCATTGGTGATAATAAGGTCGTAAGCGGTGGTGGAAAATGGGTTTTGCCAGAGTGATTGGTAGTGTGCGCTTGCCCTCGACCAGGGAGTCAAACTTGCTGTTTTGAGGCAGGTGTGCCCGACATTCTAGGTGGTGGTGGTGGACGCCTTCGTTGAGGGCGCTGTCTTGATCGCGATTGATCGAAAGGGCGATTTTGCTGCCTCCGAGACTGATAATCATACCGTCTCTGGTATGGGAAATAACGCCGGCGATGGAATGGTGGTGCATACATGCCGAGCGTACGAAGCATTGTTCTTGAGTCTTTCCCCGTATGAAGGACCTCGTCTGTTTTTTCTGCAAACAACTTTACCTTATCAAAGGGAAGGTCCTCTACCTTGGAGTGCAGCTCCTTAGGCACCGCCTCCGTGGCGAGCCAGGAAGAGCGCCTCATTGACACCGCTGTTGCTACTCCCCGCGCTGCCGTATCAGCTATGTCCATAGCTATCTGGAGGTTAGCCTTTGAACATGCATAGCCCTCCTTGAGGATAGATCGGAGCAGTTCCCTGTCCGCGTCTGATGATCTCTGGGATAGCTCAGTAAGCTTCGCTATACTATCGAAGCTGTGATTCGCCAGGAGAGCTGTATAATTCGCTATGCGAAGGAGCAGCGTGGCCGATGTATAAACCTTCCGGCCAAAGGCATCCAGTTTCTTTGCCTCTTTATCAACCCCCGCATTTTTTAGCTGTGGGTTCTTAGCCCTTTGGAGAGCTGCGTCAACAACCAAAGAGTTTGGCTGCGGATGAGTAAACAGAAATTCTGAGTCTTTAGATGCTATAAAGTAGCGCTTCTCCGCCGGTTTCGAAGTTGGTGGAGTCGAAGCCGGAGTATGCCAAATCGCTGCTGCCGATTGGAGAATAGCCTCGTCCATAGGAAGGGCAACTTTAGATTGTTGCTTAGGGTTTAAGTTTCTCCAGAGCTTAAATTGTCTCGTTGGAGTGTCTAGTATCTGCACATCTTGAGACTGGGCCACTCTCTTAAAAAGCTCTTGAAAGTCCTTTGTGTCATCTGGGGGAGATGGGTCCCCTTCAAACACTGCATCGTCAGGATAAGATGACGACATATCTTTTTGGGACGCAGTCCGCAGTTGATAGTCCGTATCTGATATCTGTCCTTCCTCAGGCTCAGATAGTTGTACTGAAGGCGAGTGGTTCTGCTGTCGAGGTGACGCCCCCTTCCAGTCTTGAATTGGTGACAATTGTCACGCTTCATGAGAAGTATGGCAACAGCAGTGCCGAGAACGATAGCGAGGTCTTTCATATTCGCAAGATGAGCGATTGCGTCTATATTCAGGGTGATCAGGAGATGACCTCCGCGAGGAGTATCTACTGGCATACCCCCTATGATAGGATCTCGGGGGGGAAAAACTTGGTGAACGGGATCTGTATGACGATTCCCGATGATAATGATGATACCGTTCGCGATGATCAGAATAACGAGACCTTGATCTCCATCGCGGAGACATTGGTTGGTTATGCCTAATCCCTGGTGAATGAGAGGGAGAGATTGAAGGCTCAAGTGAGGGTGAAATTGAATGCCTCATTGATGACTTCCTAGCAGCCTTAGTGGGGACTGCAGAGGTAGGAGGAGCCTCCCTCCCTTGTGTTGGTAAAGCATTATTGGCAGAGGGAGAAATAAGAGAGACTGCACCGTCATGCTGTTCTGCTGCCCTGCCCGGCACTGTGGTCAGCTGCTCCTCCGGTGCGGCTGTAACAATAGGCTGATTCACCAGTGCCGACTCAGCACAGTGGGGGGCGCTCTGCCGGCCCCGTTCACTAAACTCCCCGGTGCCGTCTGTCAGGGCTGCGTCCGGTGCCGGACCCTGTGCTGGCTTGCCCTGGCTTAATGCAGCCATTTGCGGTGCCGCTCGGGTTTGCGGCTGGGCAGACTGCCGCGGCTCCAGCCCTTGCAGCGGTGCCGCGCGCTGCGAGTCATTGGCGCTGTCAGCGGGGCGCAGAGCCGGTGCCGATGACGTGCGGCTTGATGCTGCCGCCTGCGGCTTATGCGACCTCTCCGGCTGTCTTGTGGCCCCGGAGGCCCCTTGCTTATGTCCCTGAGGAACGCGGGACATTGAAGGAGGCGGGGGGGAGCGCGTAGGGGAAGCCCTTTTCTTTTTCGTTCCCGTTGCCGGTGGAGACCTTGATCTATTACCTTGCCCTCCGGGAGCTTCTGAGAACTGCTGTTCAGAAGGCTGTAGTGCCTTATCACAGAGAAGGAGTTTTAAACGCATATCCCTTTCTCTGCGCGCCCTGGGAGTTAATTTTGCGCAGTGAGCACATTTTTGGGGTACATGCGCCTCTCCCAGACATCTTACACAGGCTTCATGCCCGTCAGATGCGGGCATGGCTTCCTTGCAGTGTAGACACCGCTTAAAACCTGGTGACCCAGGCATAATTTTTCTTCTTCTTCTTTTATCCTTTTTTTTTTTTTTTTTTTTTTTAGTATTATTATCCAATTCGACTAACTATTTCTATCTGTTTACTTCTTCTTTCTCTCTCTTTTTTTTTTTTTTTTTTTTAAGGACGTTCCTGTGAGGAGAGAAGCGGCGTTCCGCCAGCGACCACGGGCGGCTGAGAGGAACTGACAAGCGGGGGCCGGACTGTTGCAAAGGCGCGAACGCCGCGCGCTGCGCTCGCGCATGCGCGGTCCGGCCCGGCTACGGCTATGGAAAACTTTCCGACCAGCGGCGCCGGGACGGGACCCGACACCTGGAGTGGAGCACCCACGGGGACCACTCGAAGAAGAATAAAAGTTCTTTCTTTTTTATTAACCTGGTATTGGTTCAGTTCTGTGTTCTGGAAACTCTGTCTGTGGGATCTGCATGCCTCTTACTAGGGGATAGCAGCCACAGACTGCAGTTTGCTTTTTCTCTTTTCTTTTTCAAGCTCTTTGGGGAAAAGAGCTTGGGGTGCCCTGTGATTGGTTTCAAGTGTCCACACTGTTTGTGGGTTCAAAAGCACTTGATGGTGGCAGCAGATTTTTATCCCCAAAATCTAGGTTTTTACGATTTTGGGGGGAAGTTTTATACCAAAGCCTGGAAAGATAAGGTTTTGGGGTACTTTTTCAGGCCCCCACTTCTACATTCATCGTGCCAGAGTGGGGAATCAGCCTGGACAATTACTAATTAATAACTTTCAGACACCATTCATCTCTCACAGGTTCCACATGGCCAGGCTGAGCAACCCTCTAACATTCTAGCCTCACCTTAGGTTGTGCCTGGCTTTCCACAACCCCCCAGTTCCAGGCTACACAATATTCTGGTTTTCCTATGCTGTGCAACCCTCTGATCTTCCATATAACATGATCTCTCTCCTTAAATCTTTTGAAAGTTGATCTCACCCTGATCAGAAACTGTCCTGTTGTGTAATTTTACTGCTTTCTTGTTCTTCTTCAGGTACGTCTCTTAAATGAGTCTTCATCAGAAAGAGGAGGAGGAAACAGAAAAGAAGGTACCTGTAAGAAAACAGGAGAGTTATTTTGCCTCTTATGCTACGGTTTACAATACTAATGATTTAAAAGCAACAATCAGTACAAGAGCGTTAGACAGCATAAGAAATGGTAGCTTCTTTAATTTATTCTCCTTGTCATTTTCATACAGCTATTGCATTCCAGATGCTGGCAGCTAAGTACTTTCACATAACAATTTATTTTGTGAATAGAGTGAGACCTAAAGCTCAGGTTGGATAGAAGACAAACAAAGTGGATGGGTTAATATCTTATTGGACCTTTTTGAGCTTTACAGATCTTTTTCTTAGCTATAGGGATGGAAACCAGTGTTCAAGCTAACTAAAAGGTGAGATAGATTGGTAGGGATATACATTTTGAAAGTAGACCACTGAAAATGGAGCAGGCAGTTAACAGCCCTATAATACATTGAAGGTAGTAAGCAGCAGGATGTGTTTCAAATCATTCTTCTTAAATCTGCAAAGTAAAACAAGGTTATAACATAGCAACTCTTCAATCCCATTCAAAAGTCACTAATCCCATGCAACCTACCCATGAGTCCCTAACCACTCAGTGACAATTCCTTGTCTCAGTTACAATGCCCCACTCTCCTGGCCCTCTAACAGAGAGTGTCAAAACCCTGCATGTCTCCTGTGAATTTTCTCCTGCACCAGAATTCCCCCTTCTTAGTCTTGCTCAGGGAACTTCCTTCCATAACGAATCCCCTTATCCTGGGCTTAGCTTCCTAAAACCTCCACCCCAGTGTGCCGTGGGCTTCCCTTCTGAGAGGGTTCCACACACCCATGCATCCTTGCCTTTAGGTGCATAAGCTCTGCATAAGCTCTCCTTAGTACAGCAGCGGTTCCCTAACTCTAGCAAGTACTCTTCTCAGTAGCTCTCAGTACCAGTTCTCCCCTGCTGCTACTGCATCTCCTCCTCCCTTGGTCCCTCCTTTGCTCCTCAGGTAGCTCTCATCTGCCCTTCTCCGCCTCTCTCAGTTAGTGCTTTCAGGCAGCTCTGACCCACCAGCTCTCTCCTCTTGCTAGTGCCCAGGATTCCTCTTATAAGACAAGTTGCTGGTGCTCTGGCCTCTACCCTCTTAAAAGATCAGTGTCCCCTGGTAGCAGGCTGGTAAACAGGTGGTTTAGAAAACAGATGGAGAAACTAGGCACAGAGAAATTAAGAATATTCCCCAGGATGTCATAAAGCAAATGGTAGAGTAAGAAAGAGACCCGAGGTCTTTTGACTCTCTGTTCAGTGCTTTAGCCACAAAAGCAAGCTACCTAGCTTTCTCACTTGCATCTTTCCTTCCGTCCTAGCCATTAATGTTTCCATGGAACACAGGCAATGTTACTGGCTGGGAGCAGTGAGATGGTAATCAAGATGCCGTAGATAAACCACTGGAGCTTGTGAACCCAGGTTACAGTACTAGTGGAGAAACCTATAGAACACACTACTACAGACACAATTCCAAGGAATCACAAGGGCTCTGTTAGCTCAATTTCTTGTGCTTCTAACATAGAAGAAAGCATTCTCTAATGTAGGTATGGCTGCAAGTTAGATCTTTGCATTGTCAAGACATGACACTCCTATAGGGTAGCTTTTGTTGTGGGCTTTTTTGGTTTGGTAATTTACTGTCAAGGTTGAGAGACTCCAAACTTGATCTACTGCACCTTTTTCACTTTAAATCAATTTGCAAGATCCAAATAGCTATTTTTCACATTATTATTAATAATAATGATTATTATTATTATTTTAACCTTCTTCCCCTGCAGTATCAGCTGGCCTAAGTACATGCAACCTTACAACAACAAAATGATGTGTGCTGATCTACAATCTGAAGCAACTCTACAATGGCAAGACAGGACCTGTGCATCCTAGCTCTCTACAAAACTTATAATCAATCAACAAAATCACATTTAGTAACTAACAATACTTTGCAATTCAATTGCACTTATGTCCAAATATTTTAAAATACTTAAATATTAATTGTCTCCTAATATTTCTATGGGGTAGATCTGTTTTATTGATGAGGAAACTGGGGAACAAGGGAAATTAAATGACTTACCTAATGCAAAAGTGAGACATTGCCCAAGTAGGAGAACTCTGCAGTCCTGATTCCCAGTCCTTCTCTGAGAACTAGCCAATGACCTCCTCCACCCCACCAATACATTGCAGTTTGGTTTTTATCTATTAGTTACACCTGCTATTTCATCTCAGAGATTTAAAATAAATCTGTACAGTGCTTGGAGTCCCTCTAAACGTGATCATATAAATTAGAAAGGGAAATAGTCATCTCATTGATTTCTTCACCACCACTCTCAACCAGTGCAAGACCATAAACTACAATTCATTGCTCAGTGCTTCATCCAGCACCCTTCAAATGACTTTGCATTGAGGGATTCCACCATTTCCCTTGGGAGGGTATTCTACATCAGAATGCTCCCTTTGCATTCTGGGATGGAACCTCTGAACTCTGCTTTGCTGTTCTATAATTTGGTATATTTTTTTTTCATTGCAATTCCCATACTTTCTCAAGCTGATATGCAGTGAGGGAGTCTCAGGACACATTGATAGACCATACACTGAGATGTAACTAGAAAAGTATGAACACTTGGATATTTGTTCTTATAAGAAAAATGCATGGTAGCTACCTACAGTGCTGCAGTCAGGGTCCATCAAGAAAATGGGGAACAATCATCAGTGAACACACAGCACCAGCACAGACACTAGCTGCAGCTGTAGTCTCACTCTCACTCAGCCCATGCGGTTTGCTAACTGCTAGGGTAAATATAGTAACAGAGAGTTGCACATATGGCAGGCCACAGGGGCTGTTTAATTTTAGAAATCAAAACTATCAAGTGATTAAATTAGTCATCCTTCCTCAATTCAGGACCAATACAACCAGTTCCAGTGGCAGTGGTCACAACCATTGTGGTTTGCATGTGTTTGTGTGTGTGTAAATGTAAGTAGCGACACATGATTGTACTTTTTTGAGTCTAGTTTTTCAAATCAGTCTCAGACAAAGCTACAATTCTGAAGAGGTACCTTAAGTAGAATTTATTTGTCTGTGTCTGCACTGAAGCATGTCACTATGAGAGTAGGTATTTGAGATTCAGATACAGGGCATTTCTGATATGAATAAATAGTTATCAAAATTAGGGTTGAACAATGTTCTGCATCCACTAGCCTTTTACCTCTGGAGACAAAGGGAAAGGACTTTGAAGGCCCAAGCTTGATGGCTTGTGAACACTTGCTAACTTTGCAAAATCACCACACCAGTCCTCAACTTTTTTTCAGGAGAGGCCTGGGGCTAGCTGAAAAATCAGAGAGCAGGTCAGAATTGAGGTGCACCAGCAAAGCTGCATGGGCACCCAAGACGGAAAAGCAGATGTTGCTGATGAGAATTGAGGTATATTGGCAGAGCTGTCAGGAATCTGAATCTGGAAGAGTAGGTGCTATTCCAGGACAGGCTTCTGGTGGATAGTACAGCTGTGTATACATTGCACAGATCCTAACTACATTATGCCTACCTGCAGCTACTCTAGTTTCAATGTGCTAGCTGAGGGTTCTGGACTATTCTACCTACATGTGAACACCTACTGCACACTTACAATAGAGACCTTGATGCCTCACAGGATAAGCAGTTTGCTTTAGGAAACCTCCTAGTTTATCCTGAGGAGCTGTGCTAGTTGCATCAGGAAGGCTGCAAAACCCATCAATATCTTTCTCCTCCAGTTAAAAAGCAATGAAGGAGGAAAGCAAACAAGGGATTTTCTGTTTCTCTAGTCAAACACACTAAGAGCAGTTCAAAAGAGGCTAATTAAATTCCAAAATCCCTGAGTAAATACGCTAATAATGATTTGGAAATGAGCAGTTAACCAAGGAAGCTTTCAAGGTGGGAACCGCTTGATATAGGCGAGAATGAACATGAGAGAGAAAGAGAGAGAGCTGTACAACGTGTGTGTGTGTGCATCCAAGAATATTTATGTGTATGACCTCTGTATATAAATGTGCAAGTATATGAACATACGTACGTGTATGTAGCGTGTACACACACACACACACACACACACACACACACACACCAGTCTCCCATATCAGAGGTGGCATGGACAGGATACTCTCCCGTACTATTTCCCACTACTGAGACAAAAAGCAGCTTGAATGTTCCCAGTGAAGTTCCAGATGTATTGAAATGACTCCCTTTCACTTAGATATCTAGAGCTCCAATAGCTCCATAAAACCAGGCCAAAAAAGAAGCAAATGCATTATTTAGCCACTCTTGCATGGCAATGGAGAGTTTTCTAAAAGCCAGAGTATCCCTCCTTGGTTCACACAGTTCTGAGGCAAGTTCACAGAACAGGCAACATGACCTACAACAGAAGCAGAATAGTTAAATGTAACTGTGTTCGCCAGTAGCCATATGGACCTCTACACAATTCTTTTTGGCCCAGCATCTTGCATCGTCAGTTCTGCCAGCACAAGGTGAGCTTCAAATGCTACTTTTCTGTTCTCAAGCAGAAAATCAGATCCTTTGCATGTGATGCATGTCACACCCATAGAAAAGCTCTGAGTAACACCATCAAGAATGCCTGGGGAAAACCCCTTTAGTACTATATGGTCCCCAATATCATAGTATTTGAGCACCTTACAATCTTTGCTGTATTCATCCTTACAATATCCTGGGAGATATGGGCAAGTGGAAATAGTGGCACTGCCCTGGCAGAGAAGAGAATTGAATCCAGGTCTTTGAAAACCCAGACTACTAATCTAAGCACTAGAGTAGATAAAAATCAATGAGCAAAATATTTTTTAAGAACAGATGCTTTTAATTTAATTCAATGTATTTATTTAAATTAAATATGTTTTTAAAAAATGATTTAAAAGAATTTAGAAATTATGATTATCTATATGAAGGACTGAAATTATTATAATCTATTTAAATAATTTAAATTAAATATAAAAACAACATTAAGCAGTACATATTAGCTGCCCAGTTTTAAAGAACATCAGGTTGCTGAATTGATGGAAATCACTTACTAAGCACCTGGTATCAGAGTTCGTTGAAGTGCCAAAACAGCTTTTGGCAGCAGCAGTTTCTTCCACAGGTGCAGAAAAAATATCTTCTTCATTTCAGTTTATTAAAGTAGTTCAATTCAATGACTAGTTCATTCAAAGTGAAGAAATCAGTTTGGGGCTGAAAAAGCCAGAAAGCTTGTTTTCCTCTTCCAATCTAGGTATAACAGTATGATATCATCTACATGTTTTGTTAGTCTTTCCAGTGCTACTAGACTTTTCATTGTTTTTTAAGTTTTTCCTGTTACAGACTAACTTGGCTACCCCTCTGAAATCTAGGTATAACAATGAAGATGAGATCTAAGTTCTAAAGTCTTAAAAAACATGGTGGTCAGAAACAATCAGATCAATTCAGCAATTACAAATAAAGGAAGTATTTAGTAAGTTAGTTTTCAATGCAAAACATGATCAGATAAACTTTTCCCCCCTTTTGTAACAAGCATATTTAAGGTAGTTTTATTTAATACAAAAAATAAAATTTTCTTTTGTATTTTAATTTGACTTTCCATCCAAATACAATTTGACACAAACGGCAAGTAAAATATGCAATAATCAGATAAAAAGTTAAAATATGTCGCTTAACTCCATTTAATTGCAAATAAATAAGTGTCAATGGCTACTAACCAATGAGAATCAACCTTTCTTTAGGAAAATAACTAAAAAGTACACATATAAAACACAATTAAAATCAATAATTTAAATCAAGGTTTTCTGCTTGCTAATTTAAATCCTGATTTAAAATTGATTATTTAAATTGCTTTGATTTGCAATCCTCTCTGCAAATCTCTGGACTATCTTCTCTATCAATCAAATGTCAGCCAAGCATAAGTACATAGCTCTTCTATCTTTCTGCATCAACCTATTCTCCTAAATTCTCATGTTCTCCCTTTCTCTGTCTCCAATTTGCCCTTCTCTTCTATGTGTTCTCACTCAGGCCAAACAGAATTAATCTTTTCAGGAAAGATTTCATGAGATTCATTCACATGCTTTAGTAAAATTCAAATATACCTACCTCTTTACTTTCGTTCACTTATTTTTTAATAGAATTTAAAAAATATATTTTTCTGCAAATATATATTCTTCATATCCCTACTGTTTCTTATTACTTATGACTGGATCATTTAGATGATTAACAATTTCTGTTTTGCTCTTAATCCTTGTTCTGTTATCTGCTAGGTATAATATGTAGGTATAGAGTTAGACTTGTAGGATAGTAATTTCCAAGATCCAGTATGGCTTCTTCTCTAATTAAAATCTCCACATCTGGATATTCAATTGTTTTCTATATAACTTTAAAACCTTTTTGATTATGCCTGAGAAGCTGTATTTGTTATTCAACAGACTTTCAGAGAGTTAAAATCCCCCATCGGTATACCTTTTGGATTCAAGTACCATAAGGGTTGGCCCAGCAATTGTTTTGGCCATCACGTTACTGAAAAGACACTGACAAGCACAAGAAGCTGTTAAAAGAATAAGAAAAAATGATCAAGGACATGGTTCAGATTAATTCCTTTGAATTCCTAGAGGCAGAAAGGGGGAACACTCCATTTCCTGTCCTGCGAGCCCTGAATGCAGTCACCCTGCAAGGTGAATGGACTCTTTTCTCCACATATGTATACAAATCCAGAAGGTGCCATCTCTCTGGGGTAAAATATACACATGGCAACAGCAATGTTCCCTCTAATCTTTTCCATCCATGAGTGGATTTTTTCCATCCGTGCACAGAATAAATTTTGTTATGTGCACCGAGGCATGTGTCAATGTGCACCACAAGGAGAAACACAAACCTAGCTGTGGGTGCTCTGCTAATCTGCTGGGCAGTCTTACTGGAATCTCTCCTGAGCGGCCACATAAGTACACCACTTAGAGGGAACTCTGGACAACAGTCATTTTAACTTTACACAGTTATGTGGAAGATTGCCTTGATTGACCAGAGAGTCTATCTAGAGATGACTCAGAACAAGAAACTAGGAGTCACTACTTCCAGCTCTGGAAAGCAGTGTTGTCAGGTAGTTAAGAGCAACTGAACTGGATTTATTTATTTATTTAATTAATTAATTTCTAGAATTGTATTCCACATTCTGCCACCTGACTCACTACATGATCTTGAGTTAGATACACAACAGTTTTATGCCTCAGTTTCCTCCTCTTGAAAATGAGGAAAAGAAAAAGTACCTCACAAATCCCACATATGGGTTTGAAAATTAATGTTTGCGGAGTGTTCGCAGGGTCTGAGGTAAAAGGTTCCAGAGAACAGTATTATTGTCATGAGGTGGCCTGGGCCTGTCTCGAATGGAGCTAGGAGCTCCGATCTATGCATGTGATTTTCTTCCAGCACTCCACGAGTTCTTCCGCATAGCAATGTGAAAGGGAGTGAGAGTGAGAGACATCCACATTTGATTGGCTGTGACTAGCTGCAATTAAAAACTATAATTTATTACCCTGGATTACGAGCATAATTTCAATGCAGAGAATTAAGGTTTTCTTCTGAGATGGAAATAAAGATTAATTTTTAATTTCCTTTCTCATTGCACATTTAAGAGCAATGGACTCCGCAGAAAACTACAGGTCAAAATAATTTTATGGGGGGGATGACAGTGTTCCATTGCTGAATAATTTAATGCTCTTGTTGCCTTTTTAATATTTGACTGCAGCTCCCTCATGTGAGACGACAGCAGCAGATATTGTGTGTGTGCTTGCACTGCAGCAGTTAGGTCAACGTGACTTTGAGACAACAAAAAGTTGCTCTGTTCAGCACTCGGGTGAGCTTCAGGATTTCCCCTGCAGGTGTGAGCTGCCTCTTACAAGACAGGAAGATACAGTCTTTAGAAAGGAATAGACAGTGAGTGCCAAAATGGAATTGCGGGGGAAGGGGTGGGAGAGAGAGGGAGCTGTGGATTCAGAAGGTGAGAGTGCAGGGGATGCAGGATAAATCGGAATAGAGGGTGGAAGAGTGCTTTTAGAAATGCACCTGCTGTGCAGAATCTGGGACATGATAGGCATATTCAAACTGTGCATTCCCACTAGGGTATGCTGGGTATAAGTAAGCAACAACCAAAGATTATGTTTGCAGGTAAAGCCTATTAATTATATTTCCATAGCACATCAGTTGAATACAATGAAAATTCTGGTGAGTCCCACGAAGGCCTTGCTATGAAGACTTCCTTGTTTTCAAAAAACAGCTCTTCAAGGTAGCTAAATTGGCACAGTTAAATCTAGGAAATCCTCTGCACTTCCAACCCAGTAGCACCCGAAGTAGGGATGAATGCAGCAAGAGAAGGGAATACTAATTCACGTGTCTCCCCATTGCTTTCAGGAACCGTTTTTCCTATAAGTCACTCTTCCTGCTGCTTCAGGATGATACTTCAATGCCTTGAGCCCAATACTTGAACCTTTAAAAGCTGCTATTAAAGGAAATCTCATCAAACTTCTAAAATGACTTATAGCATTGCTCCAATACTCATAAATTAACAAAAATAGCCATGCTAATGACTTGGAATTAAACGAATAACCCCCATACTGGCAGTGGCAAGCACTAGAGTAGGGATGTTAAAAATCATGTAATAGGGTAACTGTGTAACTACTAAAAATCTCTTACCCGCTCTGCAGTATAAAGTTCAACTTTATACTGCAGAGCCCACAGTGAAGCCTCACCAGTACCAGGGCCGCTAGTCCCTGCAGCAGCAAAGCCTTCTCCCCGGGGGCCGGGCAGACAAAAACTGTCTGCTCTGCTCCTGGGCAGGAGGCTTCACTGCCAGCTCTGCTCCTGGAAAGGCGGCTTCTTGCCCACCCAGCTCCTTGGGAAGCGGCTTCGCTAAGTGTAACCGACACAATTAACCAATAAGCAGATGCTTATTGGCTAACCAGTCATTTAGGGTGTGTCTACACAGCAAAGTTATTTCGAAATAACTTTCCTAGCGTCTAGACAAGCCAAATGCCATTTTGAAATTAATTAGAAATAGCGAAGCGCTTATTTTGAAATTGGCAAACCTCATTCCACGAGGAATAGCGCCAATTTCAAAATTGCTATTTCAAAATAAGAGCTGTGTAGAAGCTTATTTCGAAATAGGGGGCCCCCAGCCCTTCACAGGGTTCCCTGCTAGCCACCCTGGCCAAAAGGTAACTTCTGACCTGATGCTCTACTGGAACCAGTTCTGGCTGGCCTTAAATGCAATTCAGTGTCCAATCAATGTGGACGCACTATTTCGAAATAGCAAAAAGCTATTTCAAAATGCATTTTGTGTGTAGATGCGTTATTTTAAAATAAGATATTTTGAAATAACTATTTCGAAATTAGATATTTCGAAATAATGCTGTAGTGTAGACATACCCTGACACACAAACATCCCTACACTAGATGACCTAATACTTGGCCTTTCCAGCTCTAGTTTTTATGTTTTATTTATAATACACAATAATTGGAATTTCAGGATATAAATGAAATGAAATGCTTAACTATAGCATTTGCTGCTCACTTGAGGGTTAAACTGATGACTATTGAGAGTCAGGGAGGAATTATCTTTCAGGTACACCAGCAGATACATCAGGTAGAGGAGAGTGTTTTGTCAGAAGAGGACTTATTCCATGAGACAACTCAGAACTATAGAGCGACTTCAACTCCTCTTGTCTCCTCTATGTTTTTAGTGTAACGCTCTGATAGATGACAAAAAAGGGGACATTTAAAAGTGATCGTGCCAGAGAGATAAATGACAATTGCATTGTGACTTTATATAGAACCTCCCACCGAAGGATTTCAAAGCTGTCTGTCCTCTAATAAATAATACTTATTTTGTAACTGGGTTTCAATATGTTCTAGGGACACTGTTCCTCTGAAAGGGGCAGTGCAGAACACTAGCAGAATTAAACACACTGAAAGCCACTGCTAGCTATGGCTGTTCCTGCTCAGTTACTGGAGGCAGAATGCGATTGCAATTTCATGAAGCAGAATCTTCTCTGGGAGGAAGTGTGGCTCTAGGAAATTAATCCCTTTTGCTCAGCAGGCAAGCATTTGACTTGTCTTATGCTTTACCTACAGCTGCAGGAAGTCTGTTAGGAGTCAGCCAGTCCTGAGCCTGTGGAATGGAAGGTCATTATATTGTGCTGCTCTCATTGGAAATTATGTTTAAGATTGTTTCCCTCTCCATTCTCACGGCTTTCCAGATTGGAAAATTGAAACTGCATGTATATTCACCCATACAGACATACACACATTTTTTCTTACTGGGACCACTTTTCCAAAATTAACATGAATATCATTTTTCTATCATCTACCACATGGTCAACTTGATTAGACCTCAAGGTTGGCTGAGTAGATGACTATACTATGTGTTTCCAAACTGGGGGACATGAAGAAATTCCAGAGGGGGCATGAGGAGATCCAGCCCCCGCCACTCCCGCCTCCCCTCCCCGTTCCCCTTCCCCCATCAATCTTCCCTCAAGTTTTACTGCTATTTTTGTTTCTCCTTCCTGGTCAGTTCCCCCCCCCCCTTTTTTTCCAACAAGTTTTGCTGCTATTTGCGGGGGGGGGGGGGGGGAGGCATGAGGGTTTCTCAAAAATCAAAAAGGGGGCGTGATGCCGAAAAGTTTGGGAACCACCTCAGTATAGACCAACTATGGCTCTTAAATTGGATCTACATAAAGTGGAAAAATTAAGGAAAAACAGAGACAGCAGTTAGCATACTATCAGACTGGATAACACAGAAGAAAATCCACATGCAGAGATAGCAGGCCATACCACCACATGCTGAGACATCCAACATGCTGAGACAGAAAGCTGTACCACCTTGATAACACGCAGATATCAAGTTCTACATAGATTCCATCTCCTTATGCAGGAATCCAACTTCTCCTGAGGTTTGAAATTCTGTTATATGTTTTCCCCTTCCTTTCTCCAAGTTGCAAAGCTAAAGACAGTTCCCGTAATGCTTCCATCCTCACTAGACATAGGAGAAGCCAGAACTCCATGGGAAGTCCCTTCCAGGTGAAGGAATTCATATATGTGGCAATGGGCCTGCTGTCTTTGGGTGCTTATTCAAACCATTCTCAGCCTTTCTAGGTTTATTACAAAAGTCAATGAAAATTAAGCTAATTCCTACAAATAAGCTTCCCCAGGTCTCTGACATACCCACTGTCTCACATCCACTTATCATTAATGTAGCACCTGGCAACTGAGGACTGTTCTGCCCTTTAAGTGCCTGTTTACTATCATAGACTTACTCCATTTCAGGCTAGGAACTTATTAGGGATGTTAGTTATTGGCTAATCCAATAGTCAAGTAACTGCATGAAATCTTCACAGTTACACAACTATTTAATAGTCCCCAGGGGTGGGGCAGGCAGTCAGTGCACTCCTGGTCCCACTCCCAGGAAGGCAGCAGTATGGAGTGGCAGGGGGAGCTGGTCCGTGAAGGGAGCCAGTTTAAAAACCTGCTCCTTGCACAGACCGGTGCTCCTGATACAGAGGCAGCAGTGTGGGGTGGCAGCAGCCCCTGTCTGCGGATGGGTCCGAGTTCCCTGCAGACAGAGGCTCTGTCCACGGGGAACTAGGATCCCCCCATGGACAGGGATTGCTGCCACGAAGCTGCCTCTGCCCACAGTGGAGAGAGCAGCATGGGGTGGGGGAAGGGGTGGCACAGCGGAGCCAGTGCTGGGGATAACCAGCTTTTAAGCCAGCTCCCCACAGCACTGGCTCCTGCTCCCCTGTCCCTTACTGCTTCTGATACAGAGGCAGCAAGGGGGGAGGGGAAATGCGTATAGTCGACAAGATTTACCAATAAGCCTAGACAGAAAGTGCCATTGGTGATTCAGTATGGAATGTTCCCTCTGAGTTGGCGCTGAATCAAATCACCAGCATGATGTTAAGAGATGCTGTGTCAAGGATGAGATTTACAAAGGAGGCCCCAACTGTAGCCATTAATGTCCTCACAGAGTTTTTGCAAGAGCAGGAGTATTTATCTAGTGCATTGGGTGATTTCCAACTCCGACAATTATTACGTTGTGCCCAGGCTCACCGACAGAGGAGTAGAGTGTGGGGAAAGAGGCAGTTGCCCTGGGGTCTGGCAATTCAAAGGGGCCCAGGGCTCCCAATGCTGCATGCTCCATGTGACTTTGAAGGCTACCCATCCCCCCACCTCGCCCAGGGGCTCACGGAGACTCAGTTTCCCTGATAGTGCCATGCTAAAATCTCTGTATTTTCAAATTGGAGATTAAATGTTACTTCATTGTCCAAACAGTCGTGTGTCATACATATTTAATCAACCAACCTTTTCAACCCCTTCCCATCCCAAATGTGGATCAATTTCTGTAGTGGATAAACATTTTCTCTGTATAAAAGGCCTTATTCTAACAGTGCAGAGCACCCCAACTCCCGTTGATTTCAATTTACAGCTGCAGAACCTAAAGCTTGTGTGAGACCCGATTTTCAAGTTCTCAGTGCCCACAATTGGGATCAGATTTTCAAAAGAGCTCTGCTCCCAGGTAAGCCAGATTTTCAAAAGTGTTCCGTGGCATTGTGTGAGACACTACCAGACAGATGTTCCTAAGAATCCAATACACTAAGCTCTTCTGAAAATCTGGACCTGAGCTTTGAGACACTCTGGGACAAAAGGAGATAAAGAATTTTAAGCTGTTACAGGGAATCCTTCTCATGGCCTTTAACACAAGCCCAGTCTCCAATAACCAACCAGCATCTGGGCACAAAGCTTGGTATTTTTCTTCAGAAATGGAGCTTAGATGTTTGTCTTATCTGAACTTATTGTTCAAAAAACACGAGTAACCCTGACATAGCAACTGCCTCCTTCTTATCATAGACACCAAAAAGACCGAAGAGAATCAAGCAGCACAGACTTATCTTCCACAAGTTGTTCAGCACTCCAAGTCTGTCTTACTGATTAGCTTCTACTCACTGTTTCATTGGAGTTTTGCTGTCTTGTTTTTGAACAGTGTGCTTGCCACTTCCTGAGCTGTTGAGTACAGCATAGTTTGCTGATGGTATCAGTTTGCACCTCTGGAAAATGGGATGTTTCACATGGAGGAGCCTCATCATCAGAACCTTTTGATAATCAGGGCAAACAGCCGCCCCAATTTCATGGGAACATGCTGGAGTCCTGGATGATTATACTGGAGGCTGTGAACTAGTTTCACTATATTAAATAGATTTATTGCATGAGTGTTCCCCATTCAGTACTCTGGGCAGATCCTTTCTTATTAACTCTGGATCCAGCTGCTTCTGTATAGGGTTCCCCAGGCAAGCTGTGCACCCTGCTATGCTGGGAAGCTCCAGACTTTGTAATACACCAGGCCTTGGTACCCCTTAATACTGTACCTCACATTTGTGTTTGCAGACCTGGGGCATCCAAGTTCATCTATAAGAGTTGTGAAAATAGATCCAAAACCAGTAAGGGATTATTTCTAGTGTGACCACGTCCCAAACAGAAATAATGAGATTTCATCCCAATGTAGCAGAATTCTCAAGATGGTCTCATAGGATTTCTAATACTCAAAGCTGGAAAAAATCAGACTTTCAACATTTCAGTACCACTGAATGTGGGTCCATATTCTCTCTCCCAGCTAATCCCCGAACCACAGCCTAATCCAGGGCAGTATGTCGCCTCCTTGGTCCATATCTTTACCCTGTATTGCCAGAAGTACTGATAAAAATACTTGAGTATAAGTTCCAAGAATATCATTACAGAAGTATTTTATATGCACAAATGTAAGTATGCTGTGGAAACAGTACGCATGCATTTTCAAATAAAAGCACAAGTATAAATTCACATACTTTCAGCTCCCAAGCCAATTATCTGATCAATATATGGACAACTACCAAAATAATATAAGCACACAGTGCAAGAGAAAGAAAAAGAACAACAATGAAATTTTATTCAGATACACAAAAAAGTATGGGAGAATTATGAAAATATCTCTTATAAATGTAAATAAATTAATACATCTCCTCTCATTTATATTTATTATTGATTACAATATTATGTACAGACAGTATCATTCCATGAAATGGACATTTTTCTTCAATTACAGCATAATCTTAAACATGTCATCCTGAAGACAGTTTCATGTTGGCAAAAGGATATGCCCAGCACCAATGAATAGTCTTTCCAGAGGAGCAGAGCTTGGCAGTGTGGTGTTAAATTTGATAAAAAGCTTAGCAACTGCTGGATATCTTTTCAGTTGACCCAATTCATGCATTGGATCACTAAGGTATTGCATCTGAACAATCCTTAAGATGGAGGCAGATGGAGGTGCTATAGTTTGTTCTATAGGCTTTGATCACGTCACAACAAATCAGATCTTGTATTTAAAAAAATAGTTCCTCTGAAGTTTTTCCTCTTATCCTGATTCTGCAGCCAATGCAACTTAAAAAAGGGTATGACACAGACATAAAAATGAATGACTTTGTACTTCTGTTACTCTCAGCTGTGTCAAAGGTCAAAATATGCCCAAACTATTTTCTTGGTTGCTCCTTTAAATGATCTCCCAAGAAAAAAGTGTATTTTGGGGGAAATGAGACAAGTCTGCACAACACAGTAGACAGAACTATACCCCAGAAAGGTCATATTTTCTTCCACTAGAAATCTGTGATTTGCCATGGAAACTGGGGCAATCACCTTCAGCTAAGAATTCCAGCTCTGCGTTAGTGAATTTTGGTAGCTGAAGTCACCGTCACAATATTACTTCTACCATGCATGTTGTAAATATGATGAAAGAAACTCAACTCTATTGTGTAGAGACAACGTTGAAGATTATTTCCAAGTTAATCGTTCATAATCTCAACACTCTTTGCACTTTGGTGTACAGCACCGTTTAAGGCACAACACTTACCCACCATATCTCTGAAAAGATGCTTGTATTGAGAGTTCTTGGAAAGAGCCCTACAAGCATAGGTAGTTGCTACTTGTTCAGTGTGTCCAAAAAGTAGGTCACGGATGGTGTTAAGTAAAATGTACAGTCAACAGTATCTCTTGACAGAACTTCAGTACTCAGATGGCAATATAGATATATGTATCACCACGTGAGTACTGAACTTATATATATCAGAAGCTAGCCTTTCCACTTGTTTGTTAGCATCATCCTCCAGCTCTTCAGGTCCTGAAAACACCATGAGGCCTTTTAACAAATTTGCTACCATTGCCTGTGACCACATGCTATTTTCATTGAGTCCAGATCAAACTGTGCGTGGCTTGTCAGCTGGTAAAGAAGTGATCTTGTTGTATGGATGTGTCAGATACCTAAGACTAGTGACTCTCTTGTTAGGCTAGCTCAGTCATGCAGTGAACAGGTAATACCCAGGTAAATTCTCACTTGATACGTCCACACATCTGCAGTTGTGCAAACATAAGGTACAGATGCCAGTTTGTTTTTAATTCTTTCAAGAACCATGATGTACTGTCCCACTAATTTTGTAATGTTTCTGTACACATAACAATGGCCTTGTGAATATTTCTGTTAAGTAAAATGTGAAAGTTTTAACAGTCAACAGAGGCAGTATATCACTAACAACAAAACTGAGAATTAGCTTGTCTATTTTTTCTTTGGAAAAGCAGAAAAGTAGCCAACCAGAGGACCATTTACTTTGGGATATCCTTAACCATTGTAAACAAGTCATCACCAGCTTGCTTGCCGCCAAGAGCTTATTTATTTATATCATCTTCAAATATTTTCTCCAAGGTTCCGCTACAAAACAAGTAACTGTATACTGAGAGCTGCGATTGACATATATATTTTAATTATTATTCTGATTGCACACAAATGAAAAAACAAATGATAAAGTCATTTATAAAACATACTATAAATATTTACTGTGCCTACATTTTATTAACAGAATTAGAATAAATATGGCATTCATGGCCTTTTTTGGCCTGAAAACGTATCAAAACAGCACTTGAAGAAATAATAAATATGCCCAACTGAGAAGAAAATATAGCTAGCAAAAATTTAAATGAATTTAAAAAGATTTAATAAATATTATGATGGTTTTGCCCTGTCCCCCTCACACTTTGTGAAATTGACTTATGGATACAAATATTCAGAACTTGAAGATGCTTTGGACAAAATGCCACATGTAACCTAACAATGTTAATGTCACAATCTGCTGGATCTGTATATCTTATTTCAGCGATTCCCAACTGCCAGTCTGCCTACTGGTGCCGGGCTGTGAAACACTGGTTGCCGGGCCGCAGCAGCTCTCGGGACCGGGGGTGGGGTACACCATCCTGCGCCTCCCCTCCCATCATGGCTGTTGGGAGAGGCATGTCCTGGCCCGCCTCTCAGCCAACCAGCCCCAGGCAAGGGTAGGGTCTCCTCCCGGACACAGAAGAGCAGTTTGTTGTGCAGCAGGAGGGCTACATGGAGCCCATCACAAAAGCCTTAGAGCAGCTGCAATCCAGACAGCAGTATTCTGCTGGTGTCTGGGAGGCAACACAGGTCTAGATGAGGGGGGCAGGGTAGGCACTGGGAGTTCTGGGGATGGAGTTAGTCCTGAGGGGCAATAAGAGGTGGGGGGCTGGCACAGGGGGATCTGAGGGTGAAGCTAATATTGGGAGCTCTGGGGGCAGGGCTAGTACTGGGGAGCTCTAAGGGGTGGGAGGCTCTAAGAGGTGGGGGGCTGATACTGAGAGGTATGGAGGGGTTGAGTTCAGTGGGGCTCTGGAAACAGGAGGCTGGAACTGAGGGGTCTGGTGGTGGGGGCTGGCACTTAGGAGGTCGTTGCTGGGGACTCTGGAGTCAGTGGCTGGCACCAGGGGTAGTTGAGGAGTGGGGAGCTCTAGAGGTTAGGGCTTGCACTCGGGGCTCAAGCACCGGGGTGTACTCCAGTTCCAGCCCCCAGAGCTGCCACAAATAGCCAGCTTCAGCGGTGGTGGCCGCCTGCCACATGGCTGTTCACAGTGGCCTGGGGACTGGGGCTTTTGGTGTCCTTGGTACATTTGATTTGCATATTCAGTATTTGCATAATGAATAAGCAAATAAAATGATACCTGTCTGCCAAAAGTTTGTGAATGGGTTTGCCTGTTTGTGGTATAAAAAAGGTTGGAAACCTGTGTCTCATTTTGGTGTTTGTATCATTCTTGTATTTAAAGTTAAATATCTGGGATATGGAGCAGTTTATTATTGTATATGTGCAAATGAAACCCATCAAGAGTGTTTCCCACAATATCTGGGTGATCACCTGTAGACAGAGTCCTTTGTCCTTTAAGTCTAAGCAATGGTTGGTCTTAGGAAGACATGTGACCACTCCAGCTGGTAGGGCCTGACCTGGTAATTTGCCATGTAAGGAGAAAATGTGAAACCAATAATTCCTGCCCAAAAGGAAGACTATTTAAGAGGCAAAGTTTTCAGGTTCTTTGTCTTTGGCTGGAATGTCACTCCAAAGAAAATGAACCAGAGACTCCAGAGAAAAAAGATCTTCCCTGGCTTGGAAATTTAGCGGAAATAAGAACAGCTTTAGGGTAAGTCTGTAATAAGCTCTAGGGTGTTAGAACTATCTACATGTTTTTCTGTTATTTAAAATTTGTAATTCACTTTGCTCTACCTGTTTTCACTTGCAACCACTTAAATCCTACTGTTTGTACTTAATAAAATTACTTTTATTTAGTATCAAGCCCAGCATACATAATTGTTACCTGAGGGAGCAATCAGTGTGTACATCCTTCTGTCAGTATTAAAGGGGGCTTACCTGAATGATTTATTTGGAATTCTAATCGCATCTGGGGCGCAGGTTTTCAGGAAACTGCCCAAAACTTCATTCTCCCCAGCCCTGAAGAGGTTCAGTATCTGCATTGCTCTTCGGTGGGGGGAGGGAGGGGAGAAGGATGCAGTGATATCAGCTCTGTGCCTTGGCTGGGGGAGACCACAAGATATGACCCTGTAGGACAAGATGATGAGAAGCCCCAGAGAGCAAGGAGGTCAAGGAGTTTCACTGGCTTTGTCAGTAGTCCAGGAAGCAGCCCCAACGGGTCTTCTGCAACTGCACCCATCACACATATATAATTAATACATAATTATTTACCTGAAATGTTTGGTGAAGTTTGGTGGTGCCTTATCTAGCCCACAAATTGTTTACACATCTTCACTTATATCTCAGGGTATGTCTACACTGCATCCTCAGGAGTAACATTAGTTCGGACTAAGGGCTTTAGTCCGAACTAACGCGTCCCGGCGCGCACTTCCTGGTTCGAATCAGCTGTGATTCGAACTAGCGCGCCGGTGAGATCATGTTAATGGAGCGCAGGATATTTAAATCCCCGCTTCATTAACTACTTCGGTTGTCTCCATTTGCATCCCTAGTTCGAACTAGGGATGCAGTGTAGACGTACCTTCAGACTAAGTCCAAAAGGGCCCGTCATGATCTAACCTCCTGCACACTGCAAGCCGCAGAACTCACCTATCTGCTCCTGGAAAAGACCTCTCATCTCTAGCTGAGTTACTGAAGTCCTCAAATCATAATTTAAAGACTTCTGGAAGAATTATTTGCCAAGCAAGAACAATGCTTTGGACTACAATTTGAAAATAGAGATTATCTTTATTTGCAAATTCCATGGCTAAATATTCCAAGATTAAAGATGACAGAGAAACTATACACAACTCAACAGGAAATGATACAAGAAGTACCACAAAAACAACCACTACCAGTGGTGCTTGGCAGAAGCAGACAAGCAATTCCATAGGTCCCAATTTCCCAAAAGTCTGGAACCAGACCAGTAGCTGGTAGCCATTTCCTATGCATCCTGCAGGGGATAGAGCTACTGGTCCTGTTCTCTCAGGCTGTGTCTAGACTGCAGGCTACTTTTTTCGAAAAAACTTCACCTGCGTCTAGACTACAGCTGCGTTCTTTCGAAATTAAATAGAAAGAACGCGGCTTTTCTTTCGATGGCGGTACTCCTCATTTCAGGAGGAAGAATGCCTTTTTTCAAAAGTGCTCTTTCGAAAAAAGGCGTTCTTGAATGCAAACAGGGCTTTTTCAAAAGAGAGCATCCAGACTGCCTGGGTGCTCTCTTTCGAAAAAGCAGCTTGCTTTTTTGAAAGTATTGCTTGCAGTCTAGACGCTCTTTTTTGAAAGAGGCTTTTTCAAAAGTATCTTTCGAAAAAGCCTCTTTCGAAAGAGGCTTGCAGTCTAGACGTAGCCTCAGGGTGTGTCTAAACTACATGGCTCCATCAATGGAGCCATGTAGATTAGGCTGATCAGCAAAGGGAAATGAAGCCGCGATTTAAATAATTGCGGCTTCATTTAAATTTAAATGACTGCCACCCTGAGCCGACAAACAGCTGATCAGCTGTTTGTCGGCTCAGCGCGCTAGTCTGGACGCTCCCGCGCTGATCTGAAAGCCTTTTATCGACCTCCCCGTTATGCCTCGTAGGATGAGGTTTACCGGGGAGGTCGATAAAGAGCTTTCATGTCGGCAGGGGAGCATCCAGATTGCCCCGATCTGCCGACAAACAGCTGATCGGCAGAGCGGGGCAGCCATTTAAATTTAAATGAAGCCGCGATTATTTAAATCACGGCTTCATTTCCCTTTGCTGAACAAACAAATCTACATGGCTCTGTCGACGGAGCCATGTGAGACGTACCCTCAATGCAGAACCCTCAAAGGTATGTCTCAGTATGGGATCTTTCGAAAAAGGGCTTTTTTTTCCCAAAAGAACCGTGTCTAGATGGCGCTTTCACATTCTAAAAACCCTTTTTCGAAAAAGCGCTCGGACACCATTATGCAAATGAAGCACAGGATATTTAAATCCCCACTTCATTTGCACTTTGGATTTGCCTAGTTTACATCCCTCTTTCGAAAGAGGGAAGTAGTCTAGACATAGCCTGATTTACCTCTCTGCTGGGCCTGGCTACCAGTCTTTCTGCAATTGGTGCAGGGACCATTCAGAAGTGAAGTGTATGTAACCATCATCTTCTGTGGCTGGTGCAACAGCAGAGCCAACCGAAAGAATCCCTGGCTGAAGGAACCCAGATCCTGAAGTTCCCAAGACGGGACTGTGAACTTTAGGGACCAATCAGAATCCAGGACTATTGGAATGATGTGAAAGTTTCAAAAAAATATTTTGCAAAAATGCATGCAGATAAAAAAGTTAATAATAGGTGGTATTTAAAGCACCATTAAAGTACTTTGAGGAACTTAAGTATATAGTAACATTTAAACAATGCTCTTTTCATTGACAACATACTGGTATGATTAACTCACTCACCCAAACATACTGAATAATACATAGCTATAAACTACTGAACTTTTCCTTAAAACATTCTTAGAATTCTAAGATGATTTAAAATAATAAACATTTTTATTTATAGGATGCTCAGGACCCAAAGACCTCTGGAAATAGGCATCTGCTTCTGCTACTTATTAGTTAAATAGTGCCACAAATGTGCAATAGTGCTTTACTGACAAGAAAAATGACATCCTGCCTATGAAGAGCTTACAGTCTAAGTTCAGACATGTCATAAAGAAGGAAGGTTAAAGTACTGAAGGTGAGGGAGCAAAGAGAGGACAACAACAATGTTATTATATGCCTCTTGAGGGTTATACAGGTTTTTTTATGAATCACTAGCAGATTTACCCTGTGATGCTTGGTAGGGCCAAAATTGACTCAAAAGTTCTCCATTTTATCTCTTAGCTGTAAGAGTTATTGAGAAGAAATCCTATTCCAGGTTCATCCTATTTTTCTGGCTCATTTTGGTTAATAATTCATTCACTTATGTCAGTTGTGAGGATTGTATTTGCTTTGGTGATTCTGCCTCTTTTCTGTTTGGTTTTATGAGAAGCAATCCCATTCCAGGCACATCCCATTTTGTTGGCTCAACTAAGCCCTTATCTCGCTTTGAGTTACAATAAGAGGAAGCTGTATACTGAATTTGGTAGCCCTAGCTCTTACCATTTAGGAGGCGTTCTTGATCAGACAGACAGACATATAGTAGACTAAACCTCAATTTTTAGGACTCAGTATAGTCTGTCTAATAGAGTGACAGGGAGACAGACAATCTGGATTCTACTTCTGGCTCTACCACCAAGTTGCTATGTGAGCATGAGGGAAGTCATGTCACCTCTCTGTGCCCCTTTTCCCCCTCCAGCCATTTGTTGCAAAGGTATTCAGTGCTGAGATTTTCTTTCACAAGTTTTCTCTTCAGTGCCTCGCACAAAGGAGGCCCAATGTAACTGGAGGCCTTTAAGCACTACTGTAATACAAATACTAATAGGCATTTATTATTGTTTTTTAAAGTATCATGCAAATACGCTTTATTCATTCATGTAGTTTTAAATTTTTCTCTAAAATCAAAACAAAAAGAAAGGGAATTCTGTTTGTAAAAATTCAGGATGGAATTAACCACAGATGATTTATACAGAGAGATTTAACCAATGGAGCTCTGCACAGCTCCGTACGCTTAAGTTTGACACCCGGCAAACTGCCTCCCTTACAATTAGCACATGGACTAGCATGTGATCAGCACTGATGCCTATGCCCCTTTTCTGCTGCTGCAGATCATAGAGGTTTGGCACACTGAAGAGGTTGTTGTGTTTCAAACTGCTCCCAGTTCACACCTAGTGAATGGGTGTCAATCCAAGATGGTGAAATTATGAGGGTGAGAGGGAGTTTGAACTCCATGAACTATTTAGTTCTAACCCCCCTCTGAGAAAAATGTCAGCAAGGGAGCCACAATTTGTGCCACTTGAGACTGGGTTATTTAGAGAGGTGGACACCTACCCCAGTTGGAACTGGACAAAGACCCTCCCAAAATCATTTCTCAAAGGAACCACCAGTTTCAGTCAAACATACTGTACCTGAGGCCTGATTGGAATACGTTGACCTAGAAAAGAAAGGCTTCATATCCTAATTTACAGTCCTCAGTGACCTAAGAGAAGCATTTCAGAACTGCTTACACCTGGCTGCATAGTAGTCATATCATTTATGGCAGAAAGCATGACACAGGAAAAAGGCTGGGGAGCAATTGCTGGGACCCAAAGTATTGTTTTTTACGATAGAGGAGCTGTAACTGAAAACTCTGAGAAAAAGCCATTAATCAAAGACACCATACAGATAACTCTGATCAGCCAGGCCTCACAGAGCCCCCAAATGACTCAGGACCTCACATACCAAGTGAATAAGGCAGCAGTTTATCCTGATTCAGGCCTACCATACACAGCTTTGAGAGAAAGAATACTGGGTTTTAATGTTTTCCTCCTTCAGGCACTGAATGAAGAAAGAAAAAAAAATCCAAGCTCTGATGAGAAAAATAAATTCTCAAAAACAGCAACAGATGCCCAGAGCAGATACCAGGGGAAGAACACCACAGAGATCCGATTAGCCCAGTGAATCATCACCGTGGATGGTATTTGTAAACCAAAACACCCTTCCCCTTTCTCCTCTTACTCTCCCCTTTTCATCCTTGCAAAGCCCCTCTCTCTGCCCCCCAATTCAAGTTAGGGCCCAATAGCATGAACTTTCATGTACACAGGGTTTCCTGTGACACCAGTGATGGAAACGCTTGGGTCTGCAGGGCTAGGCCCTCTGGAAATAGGGTGAGAAAGCCCTTGCTTTGTCTCTCTCTCCAGAAGCTTCCCTGTGCAGCTGCTGTTGAGCTGGCTTCTCTTGTCTGCTGTGCAGTTATGCCCTCACCTGTCTCGTTCCTGTGCACAGGGGAATTGCTGGGCTGGGGTGATTTGAAGGGATTGGCCTAGAGGACAGGAAACAAAACATTAAAAATCTCTTACCTACCAGGGAGTTGAGCGCCCCTTCACAGCCTAGCCTAGTGATCCTACTCCCTGACCAGCCCAGTCGTTCTCCAACTGTCAGACTCATTCTAGAACCTTCTTTGCAAGGACTCTCATGTCAGTCCGTGACTCCCGGGCTCCCTTGATCATCAGGTTTCTAGATGTTTAAATTCACTCCTACTTCAAAGAAATCAGAAAATAAGACTGACTGTAGGGAATGAAGCGAAGGAGACTTCCAGGAGAGAAATGTCTTCTCTACTTCCCCTCGTGGAATTTCAAAGAGCCACGAAGGTGCACCAGAAAAGAAGTGTAAATAAAGGTGGGTGAGAGAGCACACCGAAAGTGTCAAGCAAAGAAAAGAGTAGAGGGAGGAGCATGGGCTACATGTGCTGCTTCTGAAAGTCTCTAAAACATTAATCCTTTCCATGTGAGGAATAATGGGAAACCCTGAAAGTGCTGTAGAATTCATTGTCCTCTGTAAGAGGTGTCCATTATTATTTCAATGCAATGGCTTAATGTGTATATAATACACAATGTTATCACCCATCACCAATTTTTCACGACCCATCTCCCAGATCAGAGAATTTCTTGTTTGCTACTGTACTGTATTCTCTATAAATTCCCACTGGCAACACAAGTGCTATCTGTCACTGAAGAAAGAGTACAGGAGAGATCCAATCCAACCAGTCCCAGGCAAGACTTCACTGCCATTCTGTAGGCCAGGAAAGGAACACAGCCAAATCAGGCTTTTGGCTTGAGTGGGCGGGCTTTGAGTTCTACAGAGAAATCTTTCCCAGGTGTCTGGCTGGGCGGTCTTGCCCACATAGTCAGGGTCTGACTACTTTTTCTCCTGGGTCAGTTGGGGAGAGACCCGGGGTGGGGGGTTACTTTCCCCTGCAGTATCGGGTCACTCACAGGTTCAAATAAGTGTAAATGGTGGATCCTCTGTCATTTGACGTCTTTAAATCATGGTTTGAGGACTTCAGTAACTCAACCAGGGTATGTCTACACTACAGCACTAATTCGAACTAACTTAGTTCGAATTAGTTAATTCGAACTAAGCTAATTCGAACTAGTGCATCTAGACTTAACAATTAGTTCAAATTAGCATTTTGCTAATTCGAACTAGCATGTCCACAGTGAGTGGACCCTGAACTGAGGTTAAGGATGGCCAGAAGCAGTGCCGGCAGGGCATCAGATTAGGACTTAGAGTGTGGAGCTGCTGCCTCAGGCTAGCCGAGGGCTGTGCTTAAAGGGACCCGACCCCCACCCTGGACAGACAATTCTCAGGGGTTCCCCGCTTGCAAAGCAGTCCTGGCTTGGAGTGCCCTGAGTGCCCACACTCGGCACATCACAGCACTCGGCCATCAGCCCGGCTGCACTTGCCGCAGGCTGCCATCCGGAGGGGGGGATCAATCAAGGGGCTTCAGGAGAGCTTCCACCCAGAGAAGCCCGCAGAGCCACCCCAGTCTTCTCCATCGGGGGCTCGTAACCCATTCCTCCCTCACCTCCTTGCACTTACCCTTCCCTAGCCCCCCTTCCTGATGTACAAAATAAAGGACACGTGTGTTCAAAAATAGAAACTCTCTTTATTGAACAAAACTCGGGGAAACTGGGAAAAGGAGGTGGGAGAGGGGAAGAGAGAGGGTGGGAGAGGGGAGGGCAACTAAAATGATAAGGGGTTTGGAACAGGTCCCATATGAAGAGAGGCTAAAGAGACTGGGACTTCTCAGCTTAGAAAAGAGGAGACTGAGGAGGGATATGATAGAGGTCTATAAAAGCATGAGTGGTGTGGAGAGGGTGCATAAAGAAAAGTTCTTCATTAGTTCCCATAATAGAAGGACTAGAGGACACCAAATGAAATGAATGGGTACCAGGCTTCAAACTAATAACAGAAAGTTCTTCTTCACAAAGCAAAGAGTCAACCTGTGGAACTCCTTGCTGCAGGAGGCTGTGAAGGCTAGAACTAGAACAGAGTTTAAAGAGAAGTTAGATAAAGTCATGGAGGTTGGGTCCATGGAGTGGTATTATCCAGGGGGTAGAAATGGTGTCCCTGGCCTCTGTTTGTGGAAGGCTGGAGATGGATGGCACGAGACAAATGGCTTGGTCATTGTTTCGGTCCATCCCCTCCAGGGCCCCTAGTGTTGGCTGCTGTCGGCAGACAGGCTACTGGGCTAGATGGACCTTTGGTCTGACCCAGTACGGACATTCTAAGCTCAGGGTCGGGGGTCTCAGTGGACCACCTTGATTTTCATGCAAACCTGCTCCCGGGTGGCCAGGCTGGCAGCTATCCTGCCCTAGATGGCCACTTTCCTGTGCCTAGTGCGGAGGTCGTGGATGAGGTCCACGATCTCCGCACTAGACCAGGCGGGCGCCCACCTCTTGCGGACCCGGGCAGGCTCCCGGGAGCCGCCAGCCTGGTCCCGGGAAGAGGCGGAAGGCTGGGTGGCAGCGGGTGGCTGGCTCGAGCCGTGCCAGGTGCAAGGACTGCTGGCTGGGTGCTGGCAGGCTTGCACCTGGCACAGGCACTGTAGCCAGCCCGTGACCCTTTAAGGGCTCCGGGGCCAGGAGGGGGGCAGACGAGTTTCCCTGGTGGTGCCCAGAGTGGCCACCAGGGAAAGCTGGGGAGGGCTAGCCTCCCACTAGTTCGAATTAAGTGGCTACACAGCCCTTAATTCGAACTAGCTAATTCGAACTAGGCGTTAGTCCTCGTAAAATGAGGTTTACCTAGTTCGAATTAAGCGCTCCGCTAGTTCGAATTAAGTTCGAACTAGTGGATCGCTAGTGTAGCGCCTATCAAAGTTAATTCAAACTAACGTCTGTTAGTTCGAATTAACTTTGTAGTGTAGACATACCCCCAGAGATTAGCAGGTCAGGCTAGATGATTGTGATGGTCCCTTCAGACCTTAAAGTCTAGGAATCTATGAGACAGCACGGTCACGAGAAGTCTGTCACTCTAGTCCTGACAGAGGGAAGCCACAGAATGGTCGTTGACGACCAGTCCATTTTCTGGGCAGCACTTGGATTCCCCTCAGAAGCCATGTCTGAAGCACTTACATGTTGTGGCCTTTGTGGTTCACTGGCAGGTGCTTTACCAGGAACTGTGATATGCTTCTCTAAGCACTGTCTTAATGGCAGACTTAACTCCATTAAGAAGCTCTTTTCTTCCAGTTCTTTCTATTTACTACTTTTGCATTCTATGGAAAAAATTGTATTTGCTGCTGTGGAACCAAAAGAATGAGCATAAGAGTACAAATTATTGACTTTATGTAAGGCTTAAATAAACAATATCTATTAAAATAAGGGCTTAGTGGAATAACTTAGGCACTGTCTACAATATCAATGGCCATATGAAGACATAGCTATGCTGACATAATCCTACAACCTACACCAACGGAAGGACTTTTTCCTATCTGTGACAAGTGACAGCTACTAGGTCAACAAAAGAATTCTTCCCTCAACCTAACTAACTGCATCTTTACTCAGGACTAGGTCATGTCACCCGGGGGCACATTTTTCAGAGCACCATAGCTATGTCTATGTGAATTTGAAGGGTAGACTTGGCCTTAGATACTGAGGATTCCTAGGATTCCCCTCTCCAACAACTGTAAAACTGGCAAGATTTGGGGGTTAGTTATATTTCTCTGTAAATCTATTTTTAATGGTGTGTGTGTGTGTGTATACACACACACATACCCCAAACTGCAAATCTTGTTTACATAAATTGTTTAATTCTTCCAAATAAATTGTTGCAAAATGTATTTATTAATTTTCTACACAGAGGAGCCAATCCTGCATGCAGATTTGCAGGCAATACTCCATGCGGGATAAAGAGTCTGGAAAGATGGATCCACTCTCTGGACCAAGTCCTATACATTTGTTATTCTGACCGATATTTGGGATTCTCAGCGCTGATCCATCCACTGACAGTATGTGGATGAGCCCATGCACCTGCGTAGACCTCCCAAAAGTCACAGGGCTTTGTCTGTATAGAACTACTAATTGGCTCAGGGGAGCCTCGGGGTGCATCTGCACAGCACAATAACTCGAAATAGGATACGCAATTTGAGCTACGCAAATTGCCTATCTTATTCTGATGCTATTTCAAGATAGCTTATTTAATCATTTGGCACTATCCACACAGTGCAAAAGCACTATTCCAAAACATCCCTTACTCCTCATGGAATGAGGTTTACAGGGATGTCAGAATAATGAGCCCAAAATAACAGGCTTGCTGTGAAGACATGGGATAGCTATTTCGGGACACTTCAGTATACTGAAATAGTGTTGCAGCATAGACGTACTCTTAGAGTCCAGGCAAGCAAACTTTTGTGCAAGTGCATAACCTTATTTATGTGAATGATTTCATTTATTACAATGGGACCACTTGTGCGGCTAAAATTACCGACCTGGGTTTCCACATTGATTTCAGAGAAAGCAGACTTATGCCAACACCACCAGTGCCAACTTCCCAATCTTTGTTCCTTCGAGGCATTCTATGACTGCCATGCAATTTGGTGAAAATCATTATTTCTGTTTAATTAAAAAGTAAATTTCTAGTCCTTATGGCTGTAGAGAAAAGTGACCCCCATGACTCCCAGAGGCTTGGAAACCAAAAGAACAAAATCAAACAGAACACAATTTTCAAGCCAATCTCCTGATCTGTGTGGCCTAACCCATGACTTTCAGTGCTTGTGGTTACCAAGACTGCAACATGGAGCTCTTTTTAAAATCCCAGGCTGTGTGTTTGAAGGATTAGGCCCTTATTAAGCATGTGTCTTCCAATTTATTTAACAATTTTTGGGTCAGTGCCACAGAGATTGAAACTTAATTTACAAAAGCTCATTGGAAACTTTAAGAATATTCCACATGTTACTCCCTCCAGCATGGTTTAAGATCCATGAGTGCTAAATAAATAAATACATACATAAATACATAATAAACAACTTACTCTTGAGTTATAAGCATGCTCTCTTTGGGCTAGAAGGCAAGCAGCAAAGACTTTACAAAATTTTTAGATATATGCACCTGCTTACGAGTGGATATTTTGTCCCACATTTCTGTAGTAGGAAAAGAAACCAGAGATTTTACCTGACAGCTTTTTACAATCCAGCCAGTCTAAGGTATAATACAGTCTTTTTTTCTCCAGGCTTCTCAGATCTCAGATGCGCGTGCCAAAAGACTGTCAACTTGTTAAAAGTACATTAATGCAAATTCCAGAGCTTTCAGTTATGTTTATGCTAATAGAAAGCCTCCCGCTCTGTGACAGGCCCAAGTGAAGAGTCAGTAACAGGAAAATTAATTCCAGCTGTTGAAATTGATTTAAAACTAGCTTATTCATAATATAAAATAATAAAGAATTCCTGAAATAAAAAATAATTTAAGGAAAATATGAAAAGCACAAAATCATGTTTACTGCATGAGAGTTGAATAGGTTCTCCTGTTGGGAAGAAATCTTCCAAATTTAATCAACCCTGGTTAGAAGAACGCTCAGGCTTGTTATCAGGTTGTAAGCATAGATTAATGTGAAAAGAATTAGCTATGTGTGCAACCAGATTTCACAAAGAAAATGTAGGGAGTTTGTCTATATATTTTTGTTTTAGATTCCTTGTGTCTAATTACAGGCAGGGAAACCAAATTTACCTGCTGTGAGTCAGCTAAATACTGTAAATGAAGATAAATGTTGAGTAGTGGGGAATACCGGGGTTCCAGAATGACAGTATCATTTGTGTCTTGACCAACATAGGTGTTCAATGCCTTTACAGTCATTTTGGCTGATTATTTCACTTTGGACCATTTTCAATGTTTAGTCAAACCAAATCCCGAGCATTCCCAAGCTCTGGTGGGTTCGGAATCCAAATCTAGAACTAAATGTCCTGGCAGTCTTGTCATCACTAAAATGGGCTGACTGTTCATACTCTGTGTCTAACTATCACAGCTCTATGCTTTGGGTGTCGAGGAAGGAGCCTCCAAACTCTGGAGCAGGATGCATATTTTTCAGGTGTGGTTTTGAAACATTTCATTCACAAGAGCTTCAATAGATTTTTTTTAGCATGGTTAATGATCACTGTCATTGGTACAGTATTCTTCAGAGAGTACCTTTGTTCGACACGTAAGTGAAATGCAAGTGCTGTCCGGTCTGAGGAAGAGTTGTCCTTGCATTAACCCTCTAGCACTGTCCCTAATAACTTTGGCCTGTCAGTTTATAAGGCTTGATCTTGCAAGATGCTGAACAATCGGATTCCCACTACCAACAAAAGGAACTGAGGTTACTCAATACCTTGCAGAACTGAGCCCTCAGTATCCAAGACTGAGGAAATATTTTCAACGGAGCTGAGCTCCCATTCAGACACCTAAATACAGGTAGATTTTCTGAAGTACACAGTCCTTAGCGACTCCCATTGTGACCTTCCTTATTAGATGTCAGCAGTCACCAAGCTGAGCACTCATGAAAACTTGTATCCTTATCTAGGCACCTAAATAATATGAGTGCTTTGGAAGCCTGGCCCATAATACACCATGGTACCTAGCTGCCTGTATTCAAATCATTAGCAGCAATTCAATTACATCACCTATATAGGACCACATTCTTTGCTCCTCCCTAGGGGACTGACCCAAAGCCCTTTGAAGTTAATGTTAGTCTCTCAATTGACTTTGATGAGCCTTGGATCAGGCCCTAGCAGAAGGTCTTGTTTTTAATTATGAAAGAACCTAATAGCCTTGAGCCAGTTATTGCTTTGCTGCTTTTGTCCTGTTGGGAAGCTTCAAAACTGAAGCTTTACAAACATTTGCTTTTTGCCTCCATTTACAAGTCTGCATATTTTCATGGGGGGAGAGGGTGAGTCACGGATTCCATGACTTACATGGTTATTAAAAACAATATCCCTGACTTATGACATTGAGGAATTTTTATGTGTGGGTGGATATGATGGTAAAGAGATGGACCAATTTCACTGAGAACCCAGAGAGCAGCCAAGTCAAACCTATAGTTACATGGGAGGCTAATAGGGAGCAGGAGCTTAGCCATAATATTGCAGGGAAGGACAAGCCTAAGGAATTTGCAGTGGGAGCTTTAATTCCCTCGAGGGGAGAAGAAGTTTCTTTGGAGTGGTAGGTTGAATTTCCAAACTTCAGCTCTTGAATGTGAACTACTTATGTTCCAATCTATTTAGCATACCACAAGGAAATAAATGTTACTCAGGGATGAAACAATGCCCATGACACTTGACTTTTTTTTTTTTAAAATATGTACTTACTATATTTCCATGAGCAACCCAGGACTTTTCCTACGACATGCCATGACACAAAGGCCCTGTTCATTTCTAATTAAAGAAATTGTGGCTGGGATCGTCAAGTGGACTTCAAAAGAGCCATTCACAACTACATCTATCATCTATTGCTCTTTATACAACACACGGTCAACTTGTGGTACTCTTTGCCAAAGGATGTTGTGAAGGTCCAGATTATAACAGGGCTCAAAAAAGAGCTAGATTAGTTAACGGAGGGTAGGCCCTCAGTAGCTATTAGCCAGGATGATCAGGGATGCAAAACCATGTTCTGACATTTTCCTAGTGAGATGCTGTGAATGGGTAATGGATAATTTGATGATTACGTGTTCTGTTCATTCCCTCTGAGACACCTGGCACTGGCTGCGGTTAGAGGACAAGTTACTGAGCTAGATGGATATTTGGTCTAACTCAGTATGGGTGTTCTTATGTTCTGAGTTAAATTTATATGAACAGATGAATCATTTCAAATTAAATACCAACTTGATTAGTTGGGGTGGAAAAGAACAAGACTGAATCATCCATCCAGAAAAGGGCAATTTTGCTGGCCTAGGAAGGATTTGTGTGCAAGAGTTGCAGTTTTAATACAATTTCTAAATAAAAAAAAAGAATGTTCTCTTTTGAGACTATAATGTTACTCTTGATGGTCCTTCTGTAGGTGGATGCTCACTGGTTAATGGGCCTCTTTGAAAATGAGTCAGGTTGGAAAACCAGAGGGAGCTGGATTCTATTCCCAGTTCTGACACTGACTTACCAGGTGGCCTTAAGCAATTCATGCAACTATTCTGTGCCTCAGTTTCCTCACCTGTAGCATGAGATTAATCTGATCATACTTAAAAACCATGTAATTATTCTGTGAAAGAAAGTGCTACATGAGAATCAAGTGTTATCGTGTTTAATACACAAAACTTCATTTCTGAAATAGTCGTACATTAGGCTGTAATGAAACCAGAGTAAAGAAACAAAAGTTAAGGTTCTCACAATAACATTTGATCTACACACATTGCACCTCAATAATATTTAATTTATTACATTGTCAAATTGTAGGCCAAATTGTATAGGGTCAAATCCTGAAGCTCTTACTCCATCTTTATTCAGACCATCCCTGAGGTCCAATTCACACTAAAGCAAATGGGAATTTGCCTGAGGAAAGTCTGAGTTGCACTGGTGGCAGGCCCTCAGGATTTGGTCCATGAAGCATGTGCAATGTGGACAGGTTAAAAGAACTTTTCATTTACAATTCCCCTTCTGTGGCTGTTAAACAAAACACTTGGATAGTTAGTAACTGTGCTTGGAGGTGTGCAAGTTGTTTGATAACTTACAGAGAAGGAGGAGAAATTTTATTACTTCTGTGAACTCTTCACCACTACTGCAAAGTCTGAGTAGATGCATACAATCACAGGGCAGACAGGAATGGGCAGAATGCCAGACACACAATGCCATGCCTCAGTCAAATCAGTATTGCTCTACACTGCAAGATATCCCACTTTAGGGAGCAGAGAGTCAAGGGGCTGAGCAGAGGGGGACAGGAGGAGAAAGGGGGGAAGGTCAGAGGAGGGGAGGGGAGAGGAGAAAAGGGTGAATGTTAAAACTAACATCAGTTGGTAGGAAGCTGAACACTTGAAAGTGTTAAGAATTCAACCTGTGCAGCACACTTACACCTCCTACTGGATTAGACCTTTATTTCAAAATTTTGTAGCCTTGGAAGGGAAAAGAGCTGAACTCTTTTACAAGGCATTAAGTTTCATTTGCAATTACTTGGGATTTTATTGCCCTATTGAGTAGAACAGGTTCTCCAACAGGGCCAGTTTTTGTATCCACTTCCCTTTTTAATGGAGCTGCTTTGTTATTCTTCCCTTATTAGTCTTTTCCCTTTTGCAACATCTAACTGGATTTTACTGGTGTCCCAGCTTTTCATTAGGCTCCAGGTGACTACCAAAGAATGAGGTTTATTTGCTTGCTGAAATGGTGTCTTGGGAACGAAGTAAATCTTTGATCAGAAGCCCAAGACATTTCTTCACAGTCAGTGAGAACAAGCCAGAGAAAGACTCCTGAGTGAGACCTCTGCCTGAAGCAATACCTGTCCAGTTCATCCTGGATGATGAAGAGGAGAGATAGTCTTAGCTAATATAACTACTTCCCTTTGCAACTGTCAATGACTTTGCTTCTCACCAAATCCTCTAGTCAGACAGGCAGAAGCTACAACAGCAAGACTTTTTGTACCATTGTGAACTGAGATGGATACATGGAAAGGAGCAGAGCTAAGAAAATATCCACCTTGCAGTGTGCCTGATACCATTGCTAATGAATAAAGTGGTGGATTGAACGCACCCCACTGTAATTTGTCATTGTTCTATTAGTTACCGAGTATCCAAGTGTGCCCAAAACCAGGGAAACTATGGCTCCCTCTCCAAGGATTAAGGTAGGGAGATTAGGTGTGGAGTGCCGTGCAGGATGTTCTCAGTTACACAGAGAATTGTGCCCTAAAACAAACAATATAGATTAGACATATAGGGGCAGATTTTTTTGAGCTAGATTATCAAAAGCATTCAGTATGCAGCAGTTCCCATGGAGTTCAGTGTGCTGACCACTTTTGAAAATCTAGCCTCAACCATAAGTGCTTGAGCTCTTTGGAAAATCTGGTGCCCATTCACTAGATACAAAAGGTGATGGTTAAATTTGAAGGCCATGCAGAATTCTCTCTATCTCTGTCAAATAATGAATTTCTTTCTATGATGAATCAACACTGAAATGCTTTGAGGGAGAAGTATGTTTGAAAAAGAGATTGAATGATTGGACTCAAGATTGAGGATAGATGTTAAGTGGAAAAGGAGGGAATTTGAAATGGACCTGGTTGGGAATTTTCCTCCCCCCAAAAATACTGATTGGCCATAAACCAGGCCTCTTTGTAGGGAAGGTTCAGTTCAGATGAATGTCCTGATTTGGGGGGGATAAATGTTGACAAAATTGTGGACTTTTTATTTTGAAATTTTAGTTAACTTTATCCTAAAAAATTTAAAATTAAAAGATTGAAAGCAAAATGAAATGTTTCAACTGTCCTGCCCAGATGTTTTCCTCCCACATTATCAATTCATGAACATTTTCAAAATTTTGATTCTTCATCTTAGTTCAGAACAGTAAAAAAAAAAATCAAACTCTCAAATTCTCATGGAACAGGAAAACCATTTCTCACCCAAATCTTGTTTCAAGTACAGAGGATGGCATGGGAGAAGGAGTTGTTAACATGTACACCAGATGGTCAATTATTTTTTTGCCAAGGTCCAAATTTCTTGGTCAAGGCATAGTGAAGGTATAGACTCCAGAGAAAATGATAGCAAGTAAATACAATGATTTCGAGGTCCATTCAAAAGCATCTGGCAGTCCAGATTCAGCCCTTGGACTACCTACCTCTGAGGCACACCATCAATTATAACAGATGGAGCAGAGCTACAGTCTCACAGTGGGCTTACAAGATGAACCCACCAAATACAGGTGTATACAGGCCTCCTGCTGATCTCCCTACAAAGCATGTCTCTTGCAGACTGCTTGACTCGGAATAGGTTAAGGAAGAAAATGCATTATAAACCACAACTCAGCTAAGATACCTTTTCATCTCCGCACTCTCCTTTTATCTCATGAAGTTTTTGTCAGAGGTTCTATGTCTTCATGCTATGTCATTTGTGACCACACTTTAAAAAAAAACAAACAAATCAGATTCAACCCCAGAGTCTCCTATTCAGATAATCCACTGAGGTCTTAACACCCAAACTCCTTCATATATTCCATTGTCTCCTCCTTTTTCAGAATCCATCTAACCTGTAGTTATTTTGGTGGTACCCGAGGACACGAAGCAGTAGGGGCATCCGAACATGTGATCTGTCTCCAAGTTTGAACCTTTCAGATGCCTTCTGGAAAACACAGAGCTGTCTTCTGAATCCCAAACAAATACATTAATTGCTTTCAATTTATCAGTCTCAAATCATTCTTTCTAATTACCATTCATCTAGGGTTTGTTTTTTAATGGTTTATGGGTATTGTTGGTAATCTTTTAATTTCTCATTAAAAACAATATCTTGTACGCACTATGTGTGAAAAGCCCTAATCCGATAAATCAAGCAAGAGTAACACAGTTAAAAGGAAATCAGTGGAACAATATTTGGGTTTATATATTTCTGTCAGTCAATTTGTAATTAAAAGTTGCTACTTTAAAAAACACAGTTGTTGCTGTGAAAGCCATTATCAGTCGGCATTTTCATATGAATACTCCTTTAATTAATTAGCAAAAGTAAATACATTATATATCAAAAATGCTTTCCCACTGAACCCATGCGTTCCAGAACAAAAGGCTTAATAAACCACACAAAAGAGGGACAAAAAGTAGGTGATCCCACCCCCACTTCCTTCTTAGGTGTAGAGACTTTTTAAAGTTCTCTAAGGTTTTCCCCCAGTTGTTATGAGAGAGTGTTTGTTTTTCTTTTGGGTGGGAGGGATCTAGACAAACATAAACCAGGCTCCATTCAAATGAAATGATTTGGAAATCAGTTTTGCTGAGTTTTAGAAAACAAGAGTGTTTATGATTATTAAAACCCAAGTATAATCAGGATCACGTACAACACGGTCCCTCTGGAACAAGTTATTCACTGAAGATGGAGGGCTTGATTCACAAAGGGAAATGATGTATCTGAAAAATTCTCTGGGATGGAGGGTACTTGTCAGGGGCTGGAGAGAACACTTCTCTTCCAGCAACAGACTTGGGAAGAAGTCAGGATAAAGCATGTCACTGCAGGCTGATTAAGAACTTAAAGTGAATATAAGTGCATCTCCTCTCAGAGGATCCTGCAAGAGGGCACAAAGATGCATCCTTCACTTATCTACAAAAAAAGGTTAACCCCAGCTCAGATTTCCCCCTCTCCTTGTGCAGGTGTTCACAGAAAGCCTTGCAGACAGTGTCTGTTTGTGAGACAAGATGGGTGGAGAGGAGTAAACAACTTAAGGAAGTTTGGGCACCTTCCTGAATGGGACTCCAGTCTGTTCGCCTGTCCACCAATTACCATATTCCAAACCTTTGTGTAGGCTTATTTACAAGTGCCTTTCAGCCATCAATGAAATGCAGCCACTGCAGTGCGCTCTTCAATATCAACAATTTAGGACTGGAAGTGGAGAATACCATATAGCTGGGATGAATTTTGACTACAAAATATAATGCCCTGAGCTAGAATTTGGCCTTTACTTGTCTTTTCCATGGTAATACTGAAGTTTCACACCTAAAATAAAGGTAAACAACAACAGTGCAGGTTGGAATCAATTTAGTTGGGTTGTGTAATTGTTTGACCTTGAACAACAGGTGGAGCCATGCAAATGATGCTAATTAGCGAATCAAACCTCACACATTCGACCAAAACCATACTACGACCATCTCTTCCTGTCCTCCACGCCCAAGGGTCTCATCACATCACTCCCTTTGACTCTTCTACCCAATCCTAGCCACATCTCTCTCTGTCTCTCTTCTTCCTCCCTCCACATCTTTTTCCCCCACTCTCTCTTTTCTCTTGTGTTTTTAGATCATCATCATTGTGGAGAAGGGACCGCATTCTTTTGACACTGGCCCATCACTGTGCATTACCAAGCACATCAACAGCGCTAGATAAATGATTAATCCCACTACTTCAAGACTGAGCTAACTATCCAAATGTTTCACCTCTATTCAAAAACTGATCCATCCACTGTGAATGCAGCTCCTTAGCTCTATGGGAGTGAATTTGTTCAGGCTCCTTGCATTTCATCCAACAGAGTCCATGTGACCCATCTGTCACCTCACCAGGTGCAGACACAACCCCTCAAGCAACGACTTTAGCTGAGTTCACATACTAAATACATCTCAATTTGATGGGAGATCTGCCTCCTGCAGGAAATTACATTAGTAGTTCATTAAGTGGATTCTCTCTTCCAAGTCACTGCATCAGTTGGGATGCCACTACCACTATCCTGCTACTTTTCAGACAAGTCTAGAAGTTCCAAATCACTTGTGACCCTAAAAGATCCCCCACTGTGCTTTTCACCGGTTGAGATGTCCATTCTTGCTCTTCCAGTTTTACTTTGGGAGCTAATTACATCCTGGAGACCAATTGCCCCTGAAGTTTTACCTGGAGATTGTAGTGTTCCCTATTTCCTGACATTGTATAGTGTTGCTGTGCACAGCTGAACACCAGTTGTGTTCCTTCCTGGTGGCAGTTGCATTTCAGCAGTCAGTGGAATGATTTCTGTAAGCAAAGCTGTGAAGTACATTGAGCTGAAAGGATCTGTATGATCTCATTATTAACAGCCCCACAGTGCGGTGTTTCAGCAGCAGAGGACTGTTTGCCTGATGCAGTCCTTCAGTTCAGACATTCCTTTTCCCTCCACATGACTGCACTGATTTTTATCATTGCTATATTTGGTTCAGCCGCCCATCTGGAAAGTTCTTGCCTCCCCCGCCCTCCATAAATAACGGAACCCAGCTCCAACCAAAGGCAGTTCACCGAGTCAGCTCCACTGGCCTTTGGCAGTTCTTTCAGGAATTTTTAGGGTTTTCACCAGTCAGGGAGAAGGCTTTGATGCTTCGGAATCAGGATTTTATGAAGATCATGTTGTAGGGTTCAGCCAACTCCTGAAGTGTCAGACGTGGGGCACCCTTTCATCTCATCTCAGGAGTGGGGGAAAGAGGATCCTCCCACTTATCAAAATGAAGGTTGGGGAGGGGGCAGCATCTCCCAGATAAAGGCTCATCATGAAGGGGAGGGTTTCTTTTGTCTTGGTACAGTCCACTCCCACATTCCCGTCATACTGGCTGCTGGAGTCCTATCTGTCTGCTCTCTAGACTACATCAGATAAGAGACCAGAGAGCAGCACATGCTTGCTCACTCTGGTTTTGATATTCTGCTGCAGGGGCCTCCAGAGCTGCTCTTCTTCACCCTCCCTTCCTAGCTGGCTTTGGCAGAGATGAGCAAGTGAGTGTTGTGTTGCGAGGGAAACATGCGGCTTCAAAAGGACTAGGGACTAGTCAGAAAAGACAAAAATCAGACCAGTGTGAAGAGTTTCATATTTAACAGTGTGCCTCCATCACCCCCTAGGGAATGGGGAAGGAACCCCTCCCCAGTTTTTTATAGGGATATGGGATTTCCTTTTAGTCCAGCACCCTGATAATGACCAGTGTTGGATACTGCAGAGGAAAGTACAAACCCCCAGAAAGCAATAGCATACGCTAAGGGGAGAATATTTTATTGCACCAGTTAGTGATCTGCTTAAGTCCTGGGAGCTCTATTGTGGTTGCCATCCTAGCTAGTATCACACAAATGATAGTCATATAAAGGGACTAGTCCTTTCCTGAAATTTGTTAATTTATTTGTCTCAATAACTCAGTCAGGTGGAAGGCAGATGAAACCAGCTAATGGGATATTGGGCTGATCTCTGAAGTTCTAATCTGATATACAGGCCACTACAAGACCTTTCAACCATTTACTAGGCAGCCTTGAAGTCTTCTCACACGGGCTTGGAGAAATGGAGAGTGTAGCAAGGCTTTCACTCTCTCTCGCTGTCTCTCAAAGGTGAAGGTAGCCATGATATGTTCTTGGACTGAATGTGGCCATTAGCTATTGTTTGGCTGTTCTTTGTACTTTACCAGCCTCTCTTTACTCAGGAACCATCTTGAGTCTTTCTGCAGAGTGTCCAATTCACCCAGTTTTACTATTCTCAGCTTTTCTGCAGAGCTTTAATCATGCTTGGCCACTGGGGATTTGCATGAGATTACCCCATTAATCACGCCCATCTCTCTTCCACTGAACTCAACAGGGATTGTTCTAAACTTGTGGTGAGCCACCTGTGGTCCATGGGCCATATGCGGCCCATCAGGGTTCTATGTGCAATCCGCCAGATATTGGTTTTCCATTGCTCATGCACGGGGTGTCAGATTCCACTGGCTTCCATCTGTAGGTTTTTTTCTTAGCCATATAAAGCAAGGGCACGTGAAGTGGGGCATGTGCTGATTGCATGCCACAATGACTGTGAGAGCCCTGTGCTCCCTCTGCATCCAATCAAAGCTCTGCTATGGTTCATTCGGTGCACCCGCAATTTCTACGTATCCAAGCACAATTAGCAAAACTACCCTATCCCAGGAGACTGTCTTGGTTATGACAAATTTGCAGCCACGGATATGAAGGCCGGCCATTTATACAGCCCACTCACTAACCTAAGTTGCCCTCTGCTGTTCTAACCAATGGCATTGCTCAGCGATTGCTGCTGCTGACTCAGTCTATGAGATGGTGAGTCCCACACATGGAGCTAAAATTTAGCCCTTAGAAGTAGTCCTGCACAAACCTAGTCTTGATGCTGTTCAGCTCTTCCTATTATCTGGCTGAAATATCAGCTGGACCCGGGTAGCTATACTCAAACAGTGTTCCTACCCTGCTCCTAACAGATGTCACCAGGAGTGTCTCTCCCTGAAAAACTTCTCTTCTCTTGCCTCTCCGCATCTCTCAGCATCAGCGCTCTCAGCATCAAAACAGGCTTAAACACTTTTAATACTCCAGATTTAAAGCTACTAGGACTCACTTGCCCTGGTTGCTAGGGTGAGTCAGCAGAATCTCTCTGCCTGCTGTGCAGAATCCTTGCACCTGACATGGTCACTGTTTCTTCTCTCTGCGTCACAGTCAGGCCAATTGACAGGGTTGGGGAAAAGAGGGCAACTGCCCCGGGGCCTGGTGATTCTAAATGGTCCGAGGCTCTTGACTGCTGCCACTGTTGCAAGTAGCAGCAGCAGTACCCGGAGTCCCAAACCCTTTGAATTGCTGCTGGAGCACTGTGTGGTGCACTTCTGGCAACTCTAAGGGCTGGGGTTGGTGGAACACAGTGCACTCTGGGCGGCTACCCTGGCCCTGCCTCTTCTGCCCAAGGCTCCCACCCCTTCTGAGCATGCGGAACTGGACCCCACCCCTCCACACACACACACACACACACACACACACACACACACACTTACTTTGCTCAGGGGCCCGACATGGCTGCTGACTCCCCTGGTTACAGAGTACAGGCTATGTCTTACCCTGACAGAGGACATGGCAGATAGTCAATGGGTATTATGCTTGGTTCCATCCAGAAGGCCAAGAAGCAGCTGGTGCTGCAGCACAGCAAACAATTACTGGCTGCCATTTATCAGATAGAGAATGAGTCTGTGCTCCCAGAGGAGCAAAAATAGGAGGGAGGAATATACCTAGAGCTGCAGCGACTGAAAAGAACACAAACCTCATAGCAAGAAAATGAAGTCACATGCTGAAGGGGAAAGGCTGCCCTCCAACTTCCCATGCCCATCTCTCTCACATTGTCTCTCATAGTTGCCACAACCAACCATAGATGGAGCCCAGCTTGAGGCTGACAAAGTTTGACCCTGTATGTGTGATGCATGCAGACAAGAGTGGGAGCGGGAATGGGTGTAGGTGACTCTGGTGCGTAAAGGTGGGTGTCAGTGCTGATATGGCATGCGCCTAAGAGATGTTATGGATAAGTGTTTTATGAGCATCATGCACAGATCTTTCCTTTGTAGAATGTCTTCCTTTGTCAACCTTCCATACGTCTTGTGCACAGTATGAGTATCTTCTCTGTGCATCTTGTGGATGATGAACCAGTCTCCAAGGGAACCAGCCTGGGCTACATCATTTCTGTATACCGGATTTTGCACATGCAATTGACAGCACCCTTTCTGAGCACATAAAACTCTCAATGAATTCAAATTGGGTGCCAGCTGTCACTCACACAGTCACAAGTCTTTACTCCTTTAGCCAGACTCAGGTTACTGGGATCAGTAAAGCAGTATCTGGGTGAAATGTTCCGGACAGTGATTTAGAAGAAGTCAAAATGATGATCTATGGTCACATTTGGCCTTAAAGTCTATGCCTATATGCAATGCTGGGGCAGAAAGAGAGACCCCAGGGTGTTTTCAGAATTCATCCTAATGGGAAATGAGAGGGCAGCTTGATTATCCTTAAAACATAGTACAGTAGTGTGTATGGGAATCCCATTTCTCTCTATACACAACACAATCAGAATATAAAATATAGCAGCCACCAGCAACTCACCATACCCATCCACTCTCCCACCAACTAGTCAATGTTTGGTGCTAGTTAATATTGCAGCAGAATTTCTCCAATGCCACTGCGATGTGTAGACTTGTAAGACCTTATGAGCCCATTAACACTGAGAGGAAGGACAGGTATGGCACTAGACTGGGACGCAGGGTACCCGAGTTCAATTTCCAATTGTGCCATCCATTTCCTGCCCTTTTGTGATTGGGAAACACCTCTGTGTGCCTCACTTGCTCAGCCATAGAACGAGGACCTTACGTCTTTCAGCCATCTCTTCTATCCAGTTTGCAGGTTCTTCCGTTCAAGGACTCTCTCTTCCTATGTGTAGGTACGCTGCTAACAAACAGATCTCAGTTGGGGATGCTTGGTACAACACACCCCAAAGTTCTGGTAATTCCAAACACTGATCCGCAACAGCTCACTGGTTTTCATATCAGGTTGAGGTATTATTCTTCACTGCATCCTCTGTATGTGGGGGAGGGTGGAGATTCCCTATAATTCAAAGAAATTGCATAAAAGACAGTTTAAGTCCTTGTGGCTGTGTATTTCCTTTAATTAGTTTATGCACAGTGCATTTGCATGGAGGATGCACAGCATGTGGATGGACTTAATTAGAAGAACAATGCGTTCCCTTTTAAGATAATGACTTGAGGATTAGGAACATTATTATTCCAGATCCATCCATGGGTCATTTGTGGTTCAGTATCCGATGAACCTTTAAAATACATTAAGGTCAGCATTTGGGTACTGGTAGTAAGTCACTTGGATTTTACTCTTGCTTAAATAAGTAATTATAAATAGAGACTGCATCTGTCCAACAAATTACAAAACAGCTTGAGGCATGATAGTATCAAAGAGATGTACACTTATGCACCATACCCTGCAAAGAGACAGACCTGCCAAACTGGCCTACTGGATGTGACATTTATTTGAACTTGCACCTGCACTTTTACAAGTATATCACCTGCTGCTATGGTGACCAGCAAGAAGAGAGAATTCTTGGTCCCCATCACTGGATTTTCATCTTTGATGTGCAGTTTCTCTTTTGAAGAGATGCTGTCATCATCATGAGGGTTAGCCAGCAGCCTGGGAACTAAGGGGTTAACCTTACCTAAGTCAGGTAGATTCAGCCAATAGGAATGTAGGTAGGAATTTCAAACTGGAACAAAGGAACGTTTAGTTTTTCCCTCTTTTGTCCTGGGCTGTTTCTCTCCAGCTATTGAGGGGGACAGACACTAGGTCTCCCTCCAGGAAAAGACTCTTTCTTCACTATCTGTAAGTAAGGTAAAGTTTAGATAAATCTGGATCAGACCTGGGTTTCTAAGACCCCAGAATTTAGTGAATGATTACATCTGGAGTTTTAGCTCAATAAAAGTGGAGACCACTCAAAAAACTGAAATTCAGACCTACCACGAGCTCCTATTTCTATTCTGCTCTGCTCAAGTTTTTGTTGTGTCCAGCACTGACATATCGGAGCAAGTCCCAAAAGTTAAACACCACCTAAGGTGACTTATGCCAGTCAAATGTCCTCTCCACTCCGCCCTAAAGGGGAATGAGCTACGTGAATTGTGTGTGTTCCTGAGGTAACTGCAGACTATTAGCTGCTGTGTAGGAAAGCGAGGTCGGAGACGTGGGATTGACATTTCAACTAGAGGATAAAGAGTCCTGTAATTGTTCTGAGCTCCTGTGCAAGCAAATGTCAAAACCTCAAGAGAGCCCCAGGTCCTGCCCTTAAAGCTCCATCCTGGAAGCAGAGGGTTCCATTTTCCCCAGAGAACTGAGCTGTCAGAGGCAGTCAAGGTTCTGGAGTGCAAGGCAGCTCAAACCACTGGGGCCTTACAAATGAGAACAGAAACTTCAAACCTGACTCAGTGTTCAATAGGTCCCAGGAGTGAGTGCAGGGCCATCATTACAATTTATGGGGTTCCATGCAACAAAGGCCACCCCCTACATGCCTTCTGCTGGGGGCTCAGGGCTTTCCTCCTCCCCTCCCCACCCATGTGTGCAGCTTCTGCCAGAACTCAGGGGCTTCCCTGGAGCTAGTGGAACTACAAAGGTTGAAGGCTCCTCTCCATCCCCAGTGTGGCAGGAGGGAGCCCTCAGTTAGTGGTTGGCTGCTGGCTGAGAGGAGCATGTAGAGGGAAAGGGGGCAGGGAGAAGTCCTGCCAGGCTGCCACCAGCAGGAGAGACGAGTCAGGGAATGGACCAGAGAAGAACCAGGCAATAGAGGGGACAGAGCCGTGCTTGGGCATACACACAAACACAGCTGCATAAGGACACCTACAAATTTGGTGCCCTGAACTTTCAGGTGCCCGACACAGCCACATACTTCAGGGATGCCTAGGGATGGTGCTGAGCGAGTGGAATTCAGCAGTGATGAGTGCTTAGTAACTCGTGTTACTGAGGGGACACTGCTGCATTCTTTCCAAGGTTGAAGGCTCCTCTCCATCCCCAGTGTGGCAGGAGGGAGCCCTCAGTTAGTGGTTTTATTGTTTTACGGTTTGGGAAATGGGATCTGATGTCTGTGCATTTAAAAAGGGTTTTGCTCTCCTTTGTAACTAAGCTCCTGGCCTATGGTGGGTTTCCCTCCATGAGTATATTACTTTGTGACTCTACATCTAGTTATTATGCTTGCAACAGGAATATGTTGTGGTAATAATAAAAGTTCTTTCTCTTTTCTTTTTATTAACCTGGTATTGGTTAATTTGTGTGTCCTGGTTTTACTTCAGGGGGGTGAGATTTCCCAATTAGTCTCTCCCTGGTTTCTTTATTGTTACTTGGGTGATGGCAGCGGATTTTATCCCCAAAATCTAGGTTTTTAAGATTTTGGGGGGAAGTTTTATACCAAAGCCTGTAAAGATAAGGTTTTGGGGTACTTTTGCTGGCTCCCACTTCTGCATTTATCGTGCCAGGGTGGGGAAGGAGTCATGACAGATGCCCATTCCCATGGTATAGGAAGAGAATTAGATAAGCCAGTTAGGAGGCTGTTGGGTTTCTATGTGAAATGAGAGTGGGTGGCTCTTACTTTCTAAAGTACTCCATCATCACAAGGGCTAGCTAACAGCCTTGCTAGTCTCAAACAGAGATGTCAGGGAACAAATGGGCACAAACTTGCCTCACTTTCCATCAGGCGAGTAACCTAGGTCAATACTGCGTCACAGTGTAATGTGACAGAGCTCACCCTACTGTTGACCCTGCTGTACCTGTTCTGGAAATGGACAGAGGACTTCAGTCCCTGGGGTTATGGTGGCTAAAAGAAAACTGGGCCCATAACTGGGCTTATAAGGTCCAACAAGAATCCAGACATGGAGTAACTACAAATTAGGGCAGTACCCAGACCTGCATGAAACAGTAAATGGTGCAAAATACATCATTTAAATAAAACCAATGAAGCAAAATGAAAGTCACTCCTAAAGCCCTTTCCCTTCGCCCCTTCACCCCAGCTTTCTATGGGTGTCAGATGAAAGCAATTTTCCATTGTCTCTTCTTGTGTATCACTCTGTTCTCACAGCTCTGGGAGATTTTGTTTATAAAGGAACCCAGACTCCTCCCTGCTTCTCAGCGACCAGGAAAAGAGGCCCCTGCTATAATGACCAGCTTTACAAAGACTGGATTTCCAGCCTGCCTTGACCTACAGCTGAACTAGCAGTTATCTGGACCAAGTCCTGTCCCCATCAAGCTCAAGGTAACAGGTTCCTCACCACAGATGAGCTCCCTGAGTGGGTTGACCTTTCTCTTGCCCTGAAATTCCCAGAAGAGCTGGGTGCGAAGGCCACATCCAAAGATAATAGACATGGGAAATTTACGGCACTTCTTTTGCTTGCAGCAAGCTCTCCAAGCCTTAACCACAATGTATGTTGACCCCCATCAGATGCTTCAAGAAGCTGTGAGGGGGAGATGAAGAGAGTTAAAAGCAGAGCTATGAGGAACAGGACCTGTTGACAAGCAACACTACATTGTCCAGAGACCACCTTCTTCCTGTCAGCAAGGGTGTCCCAGTCAGCTCTCAGTGGCATAAACCTTTGCTTTAAAAGGAGAGACAAAATTTGGAAGAAGGACAAGTTTTTCTCTTTCGACAGCTTTCAGTGGATCCTGTTTAATAAACATGGTAATTACACCTGGGTATTGCTTCTCTGCACTTGCCCTGCAATGAAAAGGAAGTTTTCTATTCAAATGCAATGAGTGTGAATTAAGCAGGGTGTTTCAGAAACACCGACAACAACAAAGGCTCAATGAAACCATTATACACAATATTACTGTTAAAGTTGAGTAAAGAGTAGTTCTGGAGGGAGGCAGATAGGGCTGCTTCTGCACGTACCTTCCATTAAAAGCCTTTGGCTGGGGGCAGCCATCTATTAACATGCACAAAAATCTGCATTACATATGCAGATAAAAATAGGACAGAGAAAGAACTTCAAAGGAGTATTTTGTGGTTTTAGGCAACTCTGCTGAGCTCCTCCTCCAAATCATCCAACTAAGTGAAAGGAAATGACATCAGAATGGACTGAACTGCATCTTGGCACCCAGGAAGAGTCACACAGGTAAAAGGAAGGGGGTTTGGTTGGACCTAGAGGGTTCATAGGATTGATGGAAGGATGACAGGGGAGAGAATATATCAGGGGATTTAGATTCCATTGGAACCCCTGTGCTACGAGATGCTGGCTTTTAGATGAGACACAGCACCCCAACCACCTGCAGCTAATGAAGGGAAGCACAGTCATTCTTTCATGAGGCAGAGTGTCAGCTCTGGCTTCTCTGTGGCCGAATTCTGACTTGAGTAGTTATCAGCGAGCACCCTAAGTTCCCCTTGTTTCAGTTGGAGATGCTGTCACCTGCTTCATTCCCTGCACTGAACCAATGGGTAATAATACTGGTGCAAAATAGCTGCCCCGCTCTGGGCCACAGGTGTCTGCATTTCAGTATTGGGTAGCTGACCCTGTACATGGTGTTACAGGCTTCTCTATATAGGTTCTTGGACAGCAGCACTCCCCTCTTAGAAAGGGAGAAGGAGATGGAGTCTTCTCCAATCCACGGAAGTGACAGCAAAGACTCCTTACCCTCAGACGCAGCAGAGGTCCTCTGTAACCCAAGAGAGGCACGGATGACCATGCATGGCTTCCCTTTACTCACCCCATTAGCCAATGTTGATGGATAGATGATGTGCACCTCGCTCTTCCACTCTGGTCACACAGAGTCTCTGGTGGCATTGGTGTTCCTGGGACCCCACACTGCAGTGGGTCTAGATTTAACACCCTATTGAGGTCCTGAAGGAGGTCACATCTCTCAGAGTATTTGTTTCTGGTTCTCTTCAGACTCGAGCAGGTGGTGCATCAATTACTCCCAGGTCACATATGCCTGTGAAAGGAAGCCATGAGATCAATTAGTAACCATGAGTGGGTAGGGCCTCTGTCTTATGACTCACCTGAAAAATGGCACTTCCACTAACCTAGCACCAAAACACCATTTGGACAACTTCATATAGTGGAAAAGTGCAACTGACTGAATACTCCCTGATGCAACAACTATGTTTCCCAGCGAGGTCCCCCATCCCAGCAGTGACCTGGCTCCAGCACTGCTTAACTTATTCAATAATTTTACAGCCTGAGATGAGACAGATAGGCAACAGACACAGAGCTAATGGGCTAGCAGCCTGCAGAGTGTGTTAACGTATTGTGTATGGAGGGCTTTACTGCTGGGGGATGCCCAACATCATCATGCATATTTTCTGCAAAGTGCAAAACTGGTTTGTGGATAAATGCAGGTGTGGGAATAACCAGGGACTAGTTCAGAGAGGCAGTTGGGTTGTGCCATCCATCACTTCTGCTACCAGGAGCTGCGGCTTTGATTATTAACTGGGCCAGTCTGCTAGCTATTTAAATGATTCCCAAAAGTCATTAAGAGCCCAATCAGATATGCAGAGTCTGACTAGTGCAGGAATGCAGAGAGGGAATTATTTGCATAAACTATACTTTGGAGAAAAACTCTGTGTATTTCATGTTTCAGGCTACGAGGGTACCTGCATTTCAGAGTTTTCAACAAACAAGCCTGAGCAATGCCAGGCAACACATTAAACATGGAATGGAGTAGAAAACAAAACAGGGAGGAGAAAAAGCACAGCCATCCTATGCCTTGCATACCATAGCTGTCAGACTGCAGCTGGGTTCCCAGTGAGTGATCGCACCCCAGCAGTCAGAGTCCCTGCTGAAGAAGTGTGTCCAAGAGACTTTACATACCAAAACCATAGTATTCGCCTGTCCTAGTTAGCAGCTTACAAAGATGAGCTAACAAGACAAGTGAAAACGTGCATACACACAGCTGTCAGAATGTATCTACACCCAGCAAGGCACATAGCAAGCTCTGCTCCCAAACACATAGGCCTCTTATACATAGCTATGCATATGCCTAGAACACAAACATATGCTTTAGCACATATAGCGTGGGAAACAACTCACAGCCTTCTGCCCTAAAACCACTGAAAACTATAAGAGACTCTTCCCTTAGTCATCACCAGCAAGAAATCTTTTTGTCTGCTACAACTTTTGGAGGGCAAGAATGCTATGGAGTTAAGCAGGTCTGAGTCCAACCAGTGGAGGGCAGTGCTGTGTGCACATACACCAATATGGTACATCATGACAGCTCTGCCTTAATGATGCATTTGTGGCCCTCAACACTGTTGGGCAGAGGGGATCTTGAATGGATGCCTTCCATGCAATATCCCAGCTCTCTCGTCAACAATACCATGTGAGATCCTGAGTCCTGGTGTGGAATTTGCCCCAACTACAGCTCTCTACCACCATGAAGCTTCAGCCATGGATCAGGGGCTGGGTTTGCCCGAGGGGTCTCACTCCAGAGTCTCATTCCCACCCCCTACAGATTCAAGTAGATCTGCAACAAACTGAATTCTGACAATCCTTAAATCTCTCCACAACTCAATCATGATTTACCCAAGAGCAGACCTAGGTTCACAACTAGAAATCTGGGCTTAGTAACAGAATATGAAAGCAGGTGGATGAAACTGCTCCTCATCCTTCTAGAGATCTACACAGGACCTGCTAGGTTCTGAGGTGAGAGCTATCCATTGGTCACACTGAATTTGAGTGTGTCTACACTATGGGATAAGGTTGAATTAAGATCCGCAACTTCAGCTACATTGGCTGCGTAGCTGAAGTTGAAGTACCTTAACTCGACTTTTGGTGCTGGTCACACTGCAGGAAGTTGAAGGGCAAACACTCTCCCTAGACTTCCCTTACTCCTTGGGGAAGGAGGACTACTGGCATTGACCAGAGTGCCTCTCTCAGTTAGAATGAGCTGTCTTAACTAGACCTGATCATTTGAACCCTGGAAGATCGACAGCAGCAACTTCGATCTTCTCTGTAGTGCAGACTTACCCTTTATGACCTAATGGTGAAGACAGGTAAGTAGGAACCCTCCTATCCTGACTAGGAACCAGTAGCCAAGGTACCTTGGAGCTAGTCACTGAAGTTGCTTCATGCCTCCATTTCCCCGTAAGTAAAATGTAGAGAACAAATCTCTGGCCTATTTCACAAGAGGGTGAGATTAGCTCACCCATGTTTGTAAAGCACACAGAGCGTCTCAGAGGAAAGGTGGTATAAGGAAGGCAAAGTATTATTATTACTGGAAACTCAGCTCCTCCCAGGCAGTTATTTAAATATAAATGCCACTGGGCAAGTGTCTAATGAGCCAGCTCTATCCAGTATGTTTATAGTCCTCTAAGCAGAATTATGCTTAAATTAGTGGCAAAATAATACTCCTTTCTCCTAGCCCAGATCTCTGTGCAACCTCAAATCAGACTGCACATAAGGTTGCTGACAAATTGGTTCATATTATGAAGACAATGACAGCATCAAATTACTCTGCACTCCTTCCCCCTGGAAGCGGTGAGGCTCTTGCGAAGAGTGATTGGAGGGTTTATTTATGTTTGGGTATGTCTATGCTACAGCGTTATTTCGAAATATCTAATTAAATAGCTTTTTGCTATTTCAAAATAGCGCGTCCACACTGATTGGATGCTGAATCGCATTTAAGGCCAGCCGGAAGGGGTACTGGCAGGGCATCAGGTCAGAAGTTACCTTGTGGCCAGGGCGGCCAGAAGGGCACCCTGGGAAGGGCTGGTGGCCCCCTATTTCACAATAAGCATCTACCCGGCGGCTATTATTTCAAAATAACTTTGCTGTGTAGACATACCCTGTGTGTGCAAGTCATCTGTGAAAAAACAAGCCCCAGAGGTCTATCAGCCAAGGCTCTAACCATGGCTTTCTGGCAAGTTCAAATGACCTCCAGGCTGTGCTTTCATCAGTTCTCTATGGCACGTGGCTATGGAGACTTCCATATTTCCTGTACAGTGTTGTCTTCCTCTACCTGCGAATTTATCACAACTGTTTAGCATTACTGTGCTGCCAGGCACCATGAAAGATAGGCACTGAAATGTCCCCTTGGTTCTGTATGGTCCGATGTTCAAACTGTAACAAATAGAGATGAAAGCACCCTCAGAAAATCATCTGCATGGGACAGGAAGGGAAGAGAGAGCCCATGAGTGGCTTTTACTACAGAATGGCTCAGACTGCAAACTCTGGATCAGATCTGGGTTTCTAAGATCCCAGAATTTAGTGACTGTTTACATCTGGGGTTTTGGCTCCATAAAAGTGGAGATCACTCAAAAAACTGAAATTCAGACCTACCATGAGCTCCTATTTCTATTCTGCTCTGCTCAAGTTTTTGTTGTGTCCAGCACTGACATATCAGAGCAAGTCCCAAAAGTTAACCACCACCTAAGGTGACTTATGCCAGTCAAATGTCCTCTTTACTCCACCCTAAGGGGGAATGAGCTACGTGAATTGTGTGTGCTCCTGAGGTAACTGTAGACTATTAGCTGACGTGTGGGAAAGCGAGGTCGGAGACGTGTGATTGACATTTCAACTAGAGGATAGAGAGTCCTGTGATTGTTCTGAGCTCCTGTGCAAGCAAATGTCAAAACCTCAAGAGAGCCCCAGGTCCTGCCCTTAAAGCTCCATCCTGGAAGCAGAGGGTTCCATTTTCCCCAGAGAACTGAGCTGTCAGAGTCAGTCAAGGTTCTGGAGTGCAAGGCAGCTCAAACCACTGGGGCCTTACAAATGAGAACAGAAACTTCAAACCTGACTCAGTGTTCAATAGGTCAGAGGAGCGAGTGCAGGGCCATCGTTACAATTTATGGGGTTCCACGCAACAGAGGCCACCCCCTACATGGCTTCCGCTGGGGGCTCAGGGCTTTCCTCCTCCCCTCCCCACCCATGTGTGCAGCTTCTGCCAGAACTCAGGGGCTTCCCTGGAGCTAGTGGAACTACAAAGGTTGAAGGCTCCTCTCCATCCCCAGTGTGGCAGGAGGGAGCCCTCAGTTAGTGGTTGGCTGCTGGCTGAGAGGAGCACGTAGAGGGAAAGGGGGCAGGGAGAAGTCCTGCCAGGCTGCCACCAGCAGGAGAGACGAGTCAGGGAATGGACCAGAGAAGAACCAGGCAATAGAGGGGACAGAGCCGTGCTTGGGCATACACACAAACAAAGCTGCATAAGGACACCTACAAATTTGGTGCCCTGAACTTTCAGGTGCCCGACACAGCCACATACTTCAGGGATGCCTAGGGATGGTGCTGAGCGAGTGGAATTCAGCAGTGATGAGTGCTTAGTAACTCGTGTTACTGAGGGGACACTGCTGCATTCTTTCCAAGGCATGTGCTGTCTAGCCAAAGCACACTCCATCACACTAACCCATCTGGCAGCAATGAAAGTGTGTATGACTGAGGTCAGGCTCTCACCAGGATTTGACAGGCCACAGTGGCCGCACTTGCCGTCACTGGCAGACGGATTGATTTACAGCTGCTGCTGGCTGAGAGACCTTTGTCAGAGAGAGTCCAGAAGGTCTCCTAGACTGACTGCAAGCTAGCTTGACAGCTATGGGCACTTACTTCCTTGACTGATGGAGATTTCAACAGTGGGGCAAGTTTTTCAAATTCCTTGCCCTCTACCTACATGCATAACCTCCATCTTGCTTGGGTCTGCCTTCAGCCAAAATTCTCCTATTCATGGGCTGGTCTCAGCCAGACTCTGGGATAGCCAGGTAACAGTGGTGTTTATGGCAGATGTGAAAAATAAACTTGTACTGTCTGCATAATGTTGGCCTTTGAGCCCGTGGGTCACCAGCATTTTCCCCACCAGCTGCATACATAGCTATCAATTAGAATGGGAGAGAAGACTGGACCTTCTTGAACTCCAAAAGGAGAGCGGTTTCACAACAGAAGAAAAGTTCTTCATCACAAGCTTCTCGGTATGAGCCTGGAGGAAGGATGAAAACTATTTCCCTTTACCTTGCCACATCTCTTAGGCCAGATGCTAGTATGATGAACTGGTGTTGTGATGCATGCACGGAGGACCAGCACTCACACTCAGGTTCGTTGCCATCATTCCCAAATGCACAGAGGTGCAAGGAGGTTACAGAGGTGCAAGGAGGTTACACAAGGGCTTTTGATTCGGCCCCGTTGCTAAGTTCAGCCCAAGACGGGGCTGCAGATTTTTACCATATCCTGTATTTGGGGAGTTTGAATCTGGGGTTTGGTGTAGGCCTGTCACCATTAAAAGAAAAGGGTTTTCAAAGATACCCGGTGGTCTGCGGAGCCGACAACCACCCTGGGCAAGGTGTGTGGGGGGGTCTCTGTGCCCCCAATAGGGGCAGGGCCTTGGGTGCAAGGGGCAGCGCTGATTGCAGCCCCAACCACAGCATGCCCCCACCCCCAACCTCTTAGAGATGTGCAGAGCACCTACCATGGCATTGTGGCAGCAATTCAAATGAGCCTGGGGCTCCAGCCACCACCACTACCACAGTAGCAGTGACGTCCAGCAGCTTCAGGCCCCTTTGAATCTCCAGGCCCCGGGGCAACTGCCCCCTTTGTCTCTCCTGCCTCTCATTGGTGGGCCTGCTGGTGGTTCAACACCTAGAAAAGCATTGCCACCCTGCTTGCTTCAAGTGCTGCTAGTCTGGATCCTGAGAGACTCATTTAAGACTGCTGCCCCCGAGCTTCCTGATGGCCAGTTTCCCAGGGGGTCCAGTCAGAACTAAGGTCTGATTCAGGAAAGCACTTCACCCTGTGCTTGTTGTCAGTGGGACTACCCATGCACTTTGCTGGATTGTGGCACTTGTGGTCTGCTGCTTTGAGGAGTCTGCAATTGTCCTTGGCTGTTCCTCCTGGGGTAAAGAGGTATAATTCCTTCCCAGGAGATGACTCCAGAAAACTAGGGCTGGACGGATAATCAAGACAAATCATTTCCTCCCAAAGCATTTATCAGTCATTACAGAACAATTAACACAGAATATATTCTGAGCAGGCCAGATTGTAATAAACTGGATCCAAACTGCTTTTTTAAAGCCCCTGAAGCCCCAGTGAGCTTCAACAAGCCCAGCAAAACTCTCTAGCGATCATAACAAATGTGTCCGGCTCTACCCTGCAATTGACTCGCTTTTGGGAACATAAGTTAAGCTTTAAATCTATATTTCATATATAATCAAGCAGCCCAATCAGCCTTTTGATATAGAACCCAAACCAGCCGCCGTCCGTGTCTTTATCTTGGAAAGCAGCAGGACCAACAAAGCTACCACCAGTGAAGTGACAGTTCTTCTTTATTATCCTCCCTGGTAGTGCCCATCTCCTCATCTCCCCTATCAAATTTCTGAGCCTTTTTGATAACAAAAAAAAAATTTAAGAGAGAGCTCTGCAGGAAGCGCACGAAGGTTACAGATAGAGCAATCACCCTTCGAACCCTTCCTTAAAAGATGCACCAGGGAAAGTGACTGAAAACAGAGCACATGTTCCAGTCCTGCATGTGCAACATGAAAGGGACACTATTGGGTTAAACAACACATGAAAAATTCCCTTCCCCTAGGGACTAACAGAATCTCAGACCATTAGAACTGACAGGGGGTTTTAGAGCTCTCATTCACTTTTGCACCATTTATGCTGCTTGTTCCTTCCCCTACACCCCTCTTTGGTGTGCCTTATTAAAAGGCACTTCATTTTTTTCCAGATAATAAAGTTAAACTGGTCAGTTTCACTTTAGGACTCCCATGCACTAGCACGTACTTTCTAGTGAAGATTTTTTAAATAAAAGTGCTATAAAATAATCTTTCCACAAAAGAGTCTCTCCTACTCGTGTTCATCAGCCACCCACTTTTCCCATGCCCCATCCAATGTTTGTTCCATGCTTTGTTTAGCTTGTGTCTGTATAAATCCAAGTGTAAAATCTTTGGAGCCATGAAGGAGTCCACCTCCAAATGAAAAGCAAAACTCAGGGCTGTTTTTCTGAGCCATCCATTATAGAGTCTGAGAGCCAGATCTGAGCTTCCCTAAAATAGAGAGAGGCTCAATTCTGGGGTTTCTGCTTGGATTCATTTTATAGACAGCTACAGAAGTAAAGAAAATGGTATCAAAACTAGTTAAAGGTAAAATGGATTTATGTTTAACTTTCACCATTTAGCCTGGTATGAATGCCCCAAAAATCAGTGTGTTTTTCTCTGGTAAGAATATCCCACAAATCAACATGAGACAGGAAATTTAAAGTTGAGGCCAGCACCTCCATCCATAATTCACGCGGTCATGGAGAAAGAATGGGAGGAAAAGACTTAAAGGGCATACACTAAGTATATGGAAAAATTTGGACAGAAGGACCAGTTCTGAAAGTGCTGCCATAGTCATTGCCACCTTATCCCACATGGGCTATGCCTATGTTACAGACCATGTCACTGTGATCGCTGTCAATGGACTTTAGTCACAATGGCCATGGTCCTGGAAACCAGGTTAGAGGAAGACAAAGGCTTTTATGTTTATCTGCTGCTTCTTATGCCAGTCACCTACTACAGCAAGTTGCTTTCCAGCCATGGATTTCTCACAATGGAAACTTTTAACCTTAAAATAAAGGTTTAATGTCAATGTCACACTCCATCACTGGGTACCAGAAGCAATGTCATGAGACTGTCATGTTCCCATCAGGTCATGAGGGAGCTGGTCAGGGGCGATCTAATTAGTGATCACAAGGTTCCATTCAGAAAAGCCCCATTACATTTTTGTGAGTTAACTTAGGTGGAAAAACCAGGTTAAACTCCCTGCAGTCAGTGTAACAGCTTCACTGCCATGCTTGCCCACAAGCAATTCCCCTAACTTTATATTCAGAAAGAGCAGGGTTTGATTGGTTGGTTTAATTTAAATGCGTCTCTTGGTTCAGTCTGGGAGCTGAAGAGGAAATATCATGTAGAAGGATAATCTGGCTGAGTGGAAATAGCTAAACCACTTGCAAAATGGACGGTTCTGGTGAGATTTCTCCAATTTGAATACATTCCCATAGAGATAAAGTCCTGGTCAGCATGGAAGTAGAAAACTGAAGACTCTGGGTCCCGACTCTCATTTTCAGAGAGAAGGTATAACAGCAATTTTTTGCAAATCAGCCTTTTTACGGTGTCTCAAGTAGGGCCCATAAAATCACAGCCCAGCGAGAGAGAGCATGCTTGCAGAACACATTTAGGCATAGACTTTTGCTCCTTTGCCCATAGCCCTGCTATATCAGCCCCGGGTGTCCCTACCCAGCTCACCCATGCCCCAAACTTTACAGCACATTCTACTCTTCCAGCCCTGAGACCCCCTTGCTGCACCAACATGATTCCAAGCCACAATAAGTCATGAAAAAAGGCCACCGGTTGTTTTGAATGGCGCCCTGGTTTTGTGATGTGCCCAGCGGAGACTATTAGCATATGAGACTGTGAAACTCACTTCAATGGAGATAAAACGAAATAAAGATTTGACCGCAGGTCTCCTGACCATGAAAACAGAGGCCAGCAGAACGAAAAAAACTAGAACAAAAGGAGACCTTCTTGGTCTTCTTGTTCACCCCAACTATCCCAGCATTGTGCTGCATAGTGCTTCACCTAGGTCAGTCTGTAATAGTAGTTGTGCCCCGGACCCAACAAATAACATTTTGTCCACCATTTATCTCTCTGGTGTGCCTTACTATAAGGCACAAAGGCTGGTGAATTAGTCCCTCATGTCACGCTTCATAACACGTTGCCTATCGGGTAGTAAGAAAAGCCAACCACACGCACATGCACGTCCTCCCCTCTGCAAAAACAACAGAGAGGTTCCTCCTATGCAATTATAGCTGGGTGCCCCCTAATTTTGATCTCTTGAGCATTTAATGCTTTCTCTCTAGGGCCTACACAATCCTGCTCTAATTTTGCCAGAGGCCTTTGTATCAAAGGCCGGAGCTGTGTGAAAGGTGATTTAGCAGAGATGGAGTTGGTGATTATTTTCAAAGGAACTGCTGCGGCCCTACCACGAGAGACCCTGCAGTGCCTAGATAGGGGGCCCTTATCGTATTTTCTCTTCTCAGATAAGATGATGTTTCCTTTTTTCATCCTCTTTCCTGAATCTTCTTGATAACAATTGGGGGCCGGTTTAATCACGGAGGCTGAAATAACCAAAAGGGTTATGAAGGTGGGGGACAGGGGGAAACAAAAAACAGGACCAGAAAAATGGAGAGAGGATTCGAGGGGGTGTGTGAAGAAAGCTTACAGTGCTGGAAAGTTGGGTCAGAGTAACTAAGCAGAAATCCAGCCAGAAGAAACAGGGTTATTTGATGGAAACAGCTGTTAAACTGCAACCAAACGAAAAGCACATGCAGCCAATGTTCTTGTGGTCAATCGTCAACAACAAAAACAAAGCAAATTGTTCACATGCCTGGGCTGTGGCCTAACCAAATTAGAGTGAAAACTGGACAAGGACAAGGTAACATTCTACCCACAACAATGGGCTAACCCTTTTGTGAACCTGTTCTTTTGTTTATTTTTAAGGCAAAAATAATTTCTCGGAGATAAGCAATAATATCACATTAAGTGAGGAGGTGGTTTGGTGGCAGGGAGGCAGTGAAACACCACTATGGATCTGAACTAATCTCGAGACATCCAACTAAGAAGAGACAGGAGGCAAATGATGCTCTCTCTGCCTCTTACCCAGAGGCAGGCCTGAAATCGGAAGCCCAGATCTGGGATCAGGATACAGTAGAGTCAGCTTGGTGCTCCAGTTGAGCTGTACATTAACATCCACTCCATATATAATTTTTTTGTTGGCCATTTTAGACCATACTCCATGGTGTGTGTCACCATAGGCTACAATTTCCTCCACTTCCATAACTAAGCAGGATTAAGTTTCATCAGTTTTTGGATAGGAAACTTCCAAAGAAAAACCAGTCTTGGCTATCCTATAGGCAGTACTTTTCCCTCAGAGTCCACACTGCACCAGTGTCCCAAACATTGTGGTAGAGCAGGGGTGGGCAAATACTAGCCCGCAGGCTGGATCTGGTCCGCCAGTTAGCCCCTGCTGGGCCCCCACATCACCGTATTTACTTGCACCGCCAGTGCAAGTAATTGCATCTCCTGTTGGCCCCAGATCGCTGTTCTCAGCCAATGGGAGCTGCGATTGCCCGTACTTGCAATGACACAGATAAATGTAGTGGCAGTGCCATTTTATTGCCCACCCCTGTGTTAGAGAATGCTGAGTTTGGTGGGGGGGGGGGGGGGGAATCAGATTTCAGACAGGAAGTAAATCCAAGATATTGATCATTTGTAGTCATTAAAGATCTCACTACATCTCTCTCAAAAGCAGGGGTGTTAACCTCAAGAACCTAGTCCAATTCAGCCTTATGTAAGCAAAAGGCCACCTTTCTACAATTACCTCAGCGAGCTCACTTTCTCTCAAACAACCTTCTTGTGTAGGGTTGCCACTGCTAGCACTCCCACATGCCAACCCTGAGGTGACTGCATGAGTGATCTCTATATATCCCGAGCCATAGCACAGCGTTTGGGGATCCTTTGTGATGAAAGGTGCCACGTAAATCCAAGTCTTTAGAACAATATGGAACTCTCACCAGGTATGCCCTACCCAAGCAATGGTTTCTAAAACAGGGGGATGAAGCCCCGCCCATCCCAAACTTCTCCTTCAGTGCTCTGGCCATGGTCAATGGCAGCTCTCTTGCTTGCAGTCCCCAATGAAACTCAGGGTCTGGAACTGAGGCCTGTACTTCACTGGCCAAAACTCAGCATGCATTGGGAATTTTCGGCCTCATTTCTGGGGCTTGGGGCTCAGCTCACTCCCAAGGGCAATACAATTTGAGCAGGCTGTCTGTGTGCCTCTCTAGACCAAGGAAGGCTGCTGCCTAAATCACAGGCAAACCCTCACCTCTTTTCCACAGTATAGGCTCAAAAGAAAAGGCTTGTGACTGGAGCCAAAGGTGGATTATGAATGTCAGGCTTCTTTTGGCCATTGTCACTCAAGTCCTGATTTTCAGCTTAGCCTCTTGAGATAAAGCTAAATCAGTGAAATCGTGACCCACCTCCTTTACAGAGAGACATTCACAGAGCCACCAGAGAAGAACTCCTGTTCTCCAAGGCACCAGCACATGAAGTTCAAAGCCAGGCCTGTCTGACTGGAAGGCAGTGGATGGCAGCTTAGCACAGGGCTCTTGGTAATAAAGTCTATTTGAAGACTCGCAGTGAAAAGTGTGTTCCTAATAAAGGATAACATTTCATGGTCATTATGCGATACACTTAACTTTAAAAGGAACAAAAATGCTGAGAAAGTCATTTTCTGAAAAGGGCTCTCGGATTTCATTACTGTGGGTCAAGAGCCTGGGGAGAAGAATTAAAGAAAAACACGAACTTGTGCACAAATTAATTAAAGATATTTCCACTAATAAATTGTCCCTGTATCCCAAGGCAGAGCCTTCAGTTTGTGAAATGTGGTAATATTCAAGTTGTGGTTTTCTCCGCCAGCCGAACAGTTCAGCAACATTTAAAATCAAATGAACAGAGCCTTCTTGTGATTCAAGGTTTGGGGGGTTACTTCCCCCCTTCTTCAGCCCATAGAAAATTTGTGGTATTTGAACCTATTTCTAAGACAGACAGACAAATGCCCCAATAAACTGAAACTGTTCTTTCTTTCTGCTTCTCCAAGTAAGTTCTCTTTGACCTCCATTTCCACCAAAAATGTAAAGGATTCAGTTCCCTTGTGAGGCAAGGATAGTGCCAATTGCTGTAACTTGAGTCAATCTGCACTACAAGTCTGGGGGGTGGGAGCCAGCGGGAAAACAAAGGAAAGAAAATAGAATTATTGAAAGCAGCCTTGCTAGGACTGGATGGTAGGCTTGAGACAGTCAGGGGTAGAGGGACCTTTTTTAAGAAGGGACAGCTGAGTGGAGAGGGAGGGCAGTTAGAAAAGAAGGATTCCTAGTCAGAACACCTAGGTCTTGGTCCCAGTCCTGTCATTAACTTGCTGTGTGACTTTTGGAAAGTGCACATCCACTGTTTGTACCACACTTGCCCCATTTACCAAAGAGGGGTTATTCTTACCCCACCTCATGGAGACTGGCTCTCAGCTGAAGGCCAAGCATGGTGGATACTGTGATCAGAAGCTGACCTGTTTGCTCCTCTGCGTAGGTGGGGCTTGCTTACTCAGGGGCTTTGTACCTGGCTGCCGAGCCTTCTAGCTACAGATCACAGAGCAAATGAGAGTTGTTACTACCATCAGTGGCTGTTGAGTGGTTGGGGGTAGAGGTGGGGCTCAGGCCCTAGCAGACAGGCATGTCCCACTTTTGGCACTAAAGTGTCTCGTTAGCAGACTCAGCATAGGCAAGGGACTGAGTGGACCCCGGAGTCTGAAACATTCTCTTATACTCCAAAAAAGACCCCTGTCCCTTCCTAGTTGGTGGGGGGTAGTGAACATTTGTGGTGCCGCTGCCCATGTGCTACCTGTTCTGTGATCGTCAAGAATAATTCAGTTCCCAGTGCTGTCAATCCAGTGCCTGTCACCTGGTGGAAAGTCACAGAGCACATGCAGAAACTGAAAGGGCCTGTCTTAGTTTGGTATGTATTGACCTGATCCCATTTGGCCATCCGCAGTTCTCACACTGATGAGAGGCTGAAAAGGAAGGAAACTGCTTCAAACAGCTCTTTTTCCTTTATTTTCATACCCCTCCCCCACTCACATTTCACAGGCACCTGAATCTGATCATGGCTTCCTCCATTCAGTGTAAAGTTTAGTCTGAGAAAGCGCGCATACCGCAATGAGTTGGGATAATATTAATGTATAGTATTCGAAGCCCCAGGGCCTGTATGTTTCATTAATTTCCTCCCCATTAAAGTAAAACGAGGATATCCTGTAGAGAATTGCAGTGAACCATTCGGACTGCAAAACTCGTCCTGACCCTGCTAAGAAAAACAGACAGAAGGGGAAGGAGCAGCTGATCACAATATACAGACACCCAAATGAAATACACTAGCTCCTAGCTCAGCTCCCTTTGCACTATTACTACTGTGCAAATATTTAGCTTAACAGGATGTGAAGAGATGGACAGCAAGCATTACAAAATCAGGTTTTTTAATGTGAAACATTTCCCATAAATTCTTTGCAGAGCAGAAACCGTGGGTGAACTTTCACTCCACAGTCAAATAACCACAGAGTTTGGGTTGCACATGAGTCACTCTCATGATTTTCTCTCTCTCTCTGTATGGTTGGGGCAAATACACAAGCCAGCCAGCTCCATCTCAACTCAACCGATCATACCATGCTTGGGTCCCAGGAGCTTGCCTTTCCCTACTCATGGGCCATCCTGGCATCTGCCAGTACACTCAGGGAACAATCAATTGATTTAACAGCTAGGAATCTCACAAGAGGCCAGTCACTTCTGGGATTTGCTTCCCTTGCTGGTCTGTCAGAATCCAGGGACTTTTTCAAGTGCAGTGCTATCGCCATCACAACACTTCTGTAGGCCTCCCACTTCTTCTCTGTCCCAGGAACATCACTGCTTGTCCATGGACTCATCTCTAACCTGGGCCTGGTCTACACTAGCATGTTTTATCACCAAAAACATGCTACAATACAACTTTTGTCAGGAAAAACACCCAGTTTTGGCCACAAAAAACCTGAGAAAGAGACTTTAGTCTTTTTCGCCCCTCTCTATTGATGCTAAAGAGCTAATGTGGATTCTGCTATTTGCTTTGTCGAGAAAATTGGCTTTCACCAGTATTCCATGATGCCTGTCCTGATGACAGTGATCAGTGTTTTGTGATCTCTGCTGTCCTGCAAGCATGCGCTCCCCCCTCCCACTCTTCAACACAATGGGAAGTATCTGATAGTTGAGTGAGCTATGGAAGTATCTGATAGATGAGTGAGCTGCTCCATCTGGGAAACAAAGAACAAATCATTGGAATACTTCTGTTCTGCCCTGCAATAGGAACACAGCAGCAGGCAGACTTCTGCTACAGGGGGAGGGCTGGAGAGACTGTTCCGCTGCTTTGACATTCCTCAACAGAGATAGCTCATAGAATTACCAGGGAATCCAAAGAAGCACAGGGATCAGCTCTGCCTTCCCACAACACTGCACTGTGAGATGCTCACCCACGTTGCTTTGTTCTATCTGTCAACAGGGGATCTAGCAATGTGGCCATGAAATGTCGACAACAGGAGGCAGAAAAATGTGTTTGACCGGTTTTCACTTTTGGTGACTTTTGCATGTCCCAAGGCAGCCAGCTCCTTTTCCCAGCCCTTGCTCCTAACTTTGGAGTCAATCTACTGGGCTCACATTCTCCTGCCCATCACATTCAAATCGGACACCTACTTAGTGTTTCCCATGCCCTTCATCACACAGCTACCTCTGGCTTCGGTTTCTATTTCATACTCCTCCTTGGCCTGCTCCCCACCCCTTCCCCTGCTTTCAGCTTCCTGCTTCCTTTAGCCTGGACCTCCCTCTCCTTCCTCTTGGGCCAGACACTCCCTACCTTAGCTGTACTTAATTCACATTTCTCCTCCCCCACTTAAAACTAGAGACAGGCCTGAACTTTGACATTCAGATCCAGTGGCCTGAACTGGGTCAGTGGATTCTGGACCATGACTTGGGCATGTCTCTGGTTTAAATATCCTAACTGCAAGAAGAATATGGCCTCTGAGCATTATGGTAATGTATACAATAATTAATAACGGCAGGCTTTTGCAGATGCCGTCACTCAGATTTGCTTTGCTTATATTGAAGCATGGACGTTGTCCTCATACTCACCTGTAAACTGCCTAGCCCTCATTTGAGACTATATAAATAATACTTTCTCTCTCTTCCTAGATCTTTGCCTCCAGCCAACTCTGGGCTGGGAAGAGGGTCAACACACTCTTGTGATCTAAGGCAACCCTAACTACAATGCCCTGATACTGCTAACACTTCTCAATAAAAAAAAAAACAGCCCACAGCTCTTGGTTTGAAAAAGGGAGAGGGAAAAAGGTGTGTGGGAGAAATTGTCTTAATTAAAATTCTCCCTTTCATCCAGTAATTACATTCAAACAGGCAACAGCAGCATTGCCGCTTGTCACAGCGCCAAAAAAATTTGTTTTTGATTTGATCGCCAGGACATCGTGTTGCATTGAAAATAAATTTTAAAAAAAACCTGCCAGCAATTAAAAAAAGGTAATTATTTCTGGAACGCGTCAAAGAAGGGGGAAAACCAGAGAGAAAAAAGGAAAAGAGAAGGACAAGGAACGGGGGACCCACTGGCAGATAATGCGCAACTAAGGATGGAAACACCTGTAAGCTAGTGGAGATCTAGCACTGTCATCTCTGGCTGCATTCCATATCCATTAGCTACAGGAGGCTGCTTGGGTTTCAGGAAAAGAGAGTGTGAGCTCTGACAGCCAGTGAAAAGCTGATGAAAACGTACCAAAGGGGCAGTCACGGCACTGCCATTTGAAAAAGGCGGGAGGGGGAGGGGCGGGAGGAGAGAAAAGAGGAAAAGGGAGAGAGAAAAAAGCCAGGAGTAAATCAGTCTAATTAATGGCTTTGCTCATTTATCGGGGGCAAATGCTAATTATTCTTTTTAATCACTTTTCTGCTGCAGTTGCTTTCTCTCTCTCTTTTTTAATCCAGCTCTGCTTAAGTGTGAGGGGTTGGTGGAAAAGGAATTGAAGCTTCAGGCCTATAAATAAGGAAACTACAGAGAGAGAGACAGACAGTGGGAGTGACAGTGTTCCATTGAACACCGTCAGATCTCGCCACACAGTGTGTCTTGTCAGTGCAAGGTCTGAGGATAACTGCTGACTCCTCAACCCTACCCCACATGCTGCCCACACACAGGGGAAAATAGAGCGCAGTGGCACCTGTAGAAGGAGAGAGCAGGGGAAGTGTTCTTCCCTGGAAAGTGGAGGCCCAAGCAAATGCTGCAACAGTGTTAGAGAAAATCCCTTCAAATACTAAACTGCCACTGTAGTTGACCAGGTTTATGCCCCTTGTTATTCACTGTCATTTGCATGAATGGGCTTTTGTTGAAGCAAATGTTTAGGGAATGCCTGCTCTTTCCAAGCAAATCCAGATTTACATACGTACAAGACCTTCTGGGTGTGGTGGACTCAAGTGTCTATCAGATCCCTGTTTAAAAGGCTCAGGCCAAGACTTTCAAAAACAAGTGATTTTGGACGCTCATCTGAAAACACCTTAAAGGGGCCTGATTTCAGAAAGAGGGCACTCAGCCCTCTCTCAGAGCCCTTTATGTTGGGCACCCAAAATCACTAATTACTCCTGAAAATCTTGTCCTCATTCATTAACTGGGGGGCAAAAAAATGTACCAAAAGACTAGTGAGTAAGGAGACAATAAGCAAAAGGACTGAACAATCCACAGACAACCCCATAGGCTCAAAGGGATTCAACAAAACCACCAAGAAAGTTCTACTGAAGAACAAATCCACATGCAGAAATCAAGGTCAATTTGCCAAGTAATCACCAACAGAAAAAAAGGACTCCATTCATGACAGATATAATTTGTAGCAAGTAATTTGAACAGTGTTAGCCAGGAGACAGAGACAGACTGGAAAGAACATAAGAGCTAAGATTATTACAGATTGGACAGAACTATCTTAGGGAGGGGACTACAAACAGAGCTTCTCTACAAACAAAACCCATAACAGCATGCAAAGAACAATCTTGCCCTCATCCTGGGGTTTGGTTTAATTTTAGAAAGAAAACAATATGGTTTAAAAAAAAAAAAAAGGGTTCATCTTCCTGGACTGCTCAGCCCACAACCTAGATCCTCTCTCCTTAGAGAGCTCTTGTATTTCAACGAGAGAATAAGTCTACAACACTAGAGAGTCAGCACAACCCACATTACTGGTTCCCACCAGGCTAAACATGTTACCAAGGTGAAGTATTTTAGGCAAATATGGGAATCCTCTCACAGGGGTTTTGTGGATGCACATTCTTAGGTCACAATTTAAAGGCCTCACATAAGAATGCATTTAAACAATCCAGTTACTGCAGATTTTCAAATGTGTTTTTGTTTCACCTTCTTTGAGTTCACTTTCTGCAAACATTTCAGTGACAGACTCACTGGAGTATTCAAGGAAAACAACATTTCAGAATAGCAAGTAATTGCAGGAACTGGATTTGTAATTTGCACACTCAAGAGCTTCCATACTCCTCCAGTGTAGGAATAGAAAAGATACGCCATGACTTTTCTGATTAATTACAACTAAGAATAATCAAAACCTCAAGAAGTCAGCACATGGAGCCTGCACTCCAACAAGAGATTAATCAAATAAATGCAAACAACAGATACATACAAGCTGGGAGGGATTGCAAGCACTTTGGAGGTCAGGTTTAAAATTCAAAATGACCTGGACAAATTGGAGATAAACGCAAGGAATCTCACTTAGGAAGAACAAATCTAATTCACAACTATAAAATGGGGAGTAACTGGCAGAACTGCTGAAAAGGGTCTGCGAGTTATAGCAGGTCACAAACAGAATATGAGGAATCAATGTGCAGCTTCTGCAAAAAATGCTAATATGACTCTGGGGTATATTAACAGGAATGTTGTACGTAAGATGTGGGAGGTAATTGTACTGCTCTAGCTGGCATTGCTAAGGCTACTGGTAATTCTAGGCACCACACTTCAGGAAAGATGTGGACAAACTGGGAAGAGTAACAGAAACAATGAAAGGTTCTGAAAACCTGAACTACAAGGAAAAATTTAAAAAATTGGGCACAATTAGTCTTGCGAAAAGAAGACTAAAGGGGGAAGCTGACATCAGACTTCCAATCTGCTAAGGTCTGTTACAAAGAGGACAGTGATCAAATATTCAACATGTTCACTGAAAGTAGGACAAGAAGTAATGGGCCTAACCTGTAGGAAGGGAGACTTAGGTAGATATCAGGACAAATTTCTAACTATAAAGGTAAGTAAGCTCTGGAATAGGTTTCCAAGGGAGGTCATGGTGTCTTCTCCATCATTGGTAGCTTTTAAAAATAAGTTGGGCTAACACCTGTCAGGGATGGTCTAGATTTACTTGGTTCTGTCACAGCCCAGGATGCTGGACTTGCTGGCTTCTCAAGATTTTTTTAGTCCTACATGTCTATGATTCAATAAGTTGCAGAGTATCTATGAGCAGATTGCAAGGAGAATAGGCAGCAAAATTATTCTTTGCAAAGTATTCAGTTGGGTCTAATTAAATACCAGCCATGAACTATTAGCTCCATTGTGGTCAACGAGAGTTTTGCCATTGACTTTCAAAGCATCTAGAATTTCAGCCCAAGTGTCTTGTGACATCAAGCCCCCACAACCAGTGTTCACTCTAAGGTGCATACCTGCACGGCCGCACACAAAACATTCGAAGCCCGCCCACCTCCTTCCCAGAGCTGCACAGCAGCATTCACCTTACTGCTGGACCTGGAAGATGAGTGGTGTGGCTGCTTGCAGGGCATAGGCCGCATGGCTGGCGGAAGTGGGTCTGCATTAGGGGGTGGCTGCTCTGGTGGCAGAAGCTGCATAGGGGGTCAGCAGTTCCTGGTGCTGCTGAGGGCGGCTGTCACTGCTGCTGGAGGCTGAAGTCATGGCCATGTGGTGGGCTCAGTGAACATCTGCCATAGTTGCAGCTGCGTAGCAGGCTCGGTGGGCGGCTGCCACTGCCACCAGGGGTTGAAGTTTTGCCCACATGGTGAACTCAGCAGGTGGCTGCTGCTGGGGGCTGATGCCACGTATCAGGCTTGGTGTGCAGCTGCCACTAGGGGCCGAAGTTGCAGCTGTGTGGTGGGATCAGCGGGTGGCTGCCACAGTTGCTGGGGGCCAAGGTCGCGTGGCAGGCTCAGTGGGCAGCTGCTGCTACTACCAGGAGCTGAGGTTGCAGCCACATGGCAGGCCTGGCATGTGGCTGCCACTGCTGCCAGGAGCCGAGGTTGTGACCACATGGCAAGCTCAGTGGTTGGCTGCCACTGCCACTGGGGCCAAAGTTGTGGCCACATGGCAGGCTTGGCAAGCAACTGCCACTGCCGCCGAGGGCCACAGCTGTGTGACGGGCTCAGCAGGCAGGTGCTACCAGGGGCTGAGGCCACCAGGAGTTGGGATTGGGGGAGGGCAAGCAGCTGCTGCTGGGTTTGGGGTCAGGTGGTGAGCTTGGCAGGCGGCTGACACTGCTGCTGGGGGCCATGGCCATCGGGGGGTTTCCAATGCCATTAACATCTGTTCTCCTGGCTCAAAAATGGTAAACTACAACATTATTATCTCTTCTTTGATGCACTTAATTTTAAAATAATAATGACAATGTGATTATCATATAAAGAATAAGAAAAGGAACCCTAAGGCTCTTTTCTATACTGAGTTCTGCCTGGCAGAAGTATTAGGGAACCAGTTATGTTTTTCTGATCCTCTGGGTTGAGCTGCATGATTGCAGCACAGATTAGAACAGCTAGCACCAGAAGATTATCAGTGCAAACTGCAAACCCATGTGCAAGGCACTCCTCTGCTTTCTCTGCTCTTTCTCATCCCTCAGATACTGCTCCGACACTAAGGCAATACAAAGGTGCAACCAAAAAAAAAAAAAAAAACAGTTACACCAGCTGAAAATACCCCTCTCAAAATGGAATTCTCAACTGGCCAGAACCAGCTGCTTTCTAGGCCTCACTTTGCACAGGGATGGCAATTTGTAAGAAAGCATCTGACCCTATGAACTAATATCAAGTTTACTCAGATGTTGATGAAGTGATTTGGACAGCAGAATTTCTGTCCTGGAATTGAGGTGTCAACCTCTCCTCTGTAGAGTATCCTTGTACACAGAAACCATCTAATTCTGCCCCAAAAGTAGGTAGCATATTCTTCAAGTCCACTTTTGTGAATGGCGTTCCTATGCAGCCCACAACGCTGATTTAAGCTGCCTCTGCCAACAGAAACCTTTAACGAGAACACGCAGTGATGACGTGTGTGTGTGTGTGTGTGTGAGTGAGAGAGAATGAATATCTTGGGTGACACACATACGAACAAGCTCACATGACCTCAATATTGGCGCACAAGACAAAACTCACTCCACTCGTGGATGGAAGATCTTAGAGGGAACACCACCCATCTCTGCTGAATTCAGTTGGAGATGGGCATACGCAGCCCTTCTGATAATTGGGTCTCAGGAGATTAATAAACAAAGAATATGGAAAACCGGTTCTGCACTGCCATGCTGAAGACACAGTTTCACTTTCTAAAGGTTCTCTCTCATTGTCTCACAAGATAGAGGATTGGTTTGAATCAGAGTGTCTCAGACCTGCAGATCCTCTTGTGTGTCCTGTCACAACACACATATATCCTTACAAAACCAAGAACCTGATTCCAAGGTTGACGCTACTCTTAGCTCTTTCCAAGCAACAGTAACCAGCCATAACACTAATAGCTTGGCACCCTCCTATAGTCAGATGCATCTGACATACGGGTGTTTTATATCAATACTGTCTGTATGCATCTGTCTATAGGAGTCACAGGGTTGTAACCGAAGGGGGTGTGTGCAAGAGATGGCATTTCTGGTCTCAATAGTCCTGACTTGGTCTAGTTTACAATACTATTCAATTTTGGGCTTGATTAATAATCAGATGGGTGACAGTGACATTAAATATCTTGTTCCGTGATTTAGCTCTAATTTACCCCTTAATGTCTTCTAAGAGCCCAGTAAGCAATGGAAGTGCTGCTAGACAATACTGATCTCCCGTGCTCTGGCAAATTCTCTCGTTCGGCACTGGACAGGTACTGGACTAGAGAGGTTCAACCTGTGCTTAAAAACCATCAGAAAGCCATCAAAGATCCAGGAGAGTGGAGCCGTAGCTCAGCGCTTGGTTTGGTCTGCACAGATACTGTACTACACACAGTAGTGAGATAATATCCAAATGTGCAAATATGCCGAACAGATCACGCAATAGCTCAAGCTGAAACACAGTCAGTAAAGTTCAAAACTCCCCCTCCGAGGCTATATGAACAGCAGGACTTTGCTGCCCAAACTCCTCCAGCAACTGGAACACAACTCGTCTCCAGTCAGGGCAGAGGGGGTGGGAATCAATGCAACATTGCAATGTTTACACACATTTACCTACCTCGGCAATGACTGGACTTGAGCAGAACTGGAGGGAGAAAGGGTTAGATTTTTCACCTCAACTAACAGACAACAGCAGATTTCATTTCGACTGTCTGCCTCTTACACAGGCTATGCACGTTGTGAGCCTGTTTACAAACACACAATGTACATACATATATAAACCACCCGCACACCACATGCGGGGAGAGAGATTTAAAAAGAAAAATGTCTCTCTCCCCAGATACTGTAGGTTCTCCTGGCCTCTCATTTTATTCTGTTTTATCTATCAAAAATATATTAACCCAAAAGCCTGCTTCCATCAAAGTCTCGATTCCACGAACATTTAAAGATAAGGCTTATCTTATTACTGGTGCATTAACAACAGAAATCTAAAGGGCTACTGCCAATCATCTGCTTTCTCTTTTTTTTTTTTTTTTTTTTCTTTCTTCTCAGAAGCCACTTTGCAGACAGCTTGGCTGGAACCTCACAGGGGTTCAAGCAGCGCCAGACACACACACACACATACACACACATCCTAAAGGCAGGGAAAAGGTGGCGGCAAACTCATGAGGATTCATGCAGGATCTGGCGCACCCTCCCATAACTCGACCACAGGCACAGAAAAGCGGAGAGTGTTTACAGGAGTCAGACAGACATACCCAAAGAGGCTGAGCATGGCTGACTGGAACCCTTGAGGAACATGGGCAGGACTGGGCCCACATTCCTTTAAAATAACAGTAAGGGCAGCTGTGGGGCTCACAGGAATTCACATATACACACACACACTTTACTTCTATAGGCTAACAGACAATCTCAAAGCACATTTCAAAAGGTAAGGCTGAGAAGACAGCCGTAGAGAGAGCAAGTGGCTCATCCACAGTTCATCAAGGGCTGAAAGTAGGGAATATAACCCTAGCCTGCTTTTATTGCATCTATTTTCTATTATTACCTTTCCCTCACCTCCTACTTTTCCCCCCTGTGTGCAGGGGTGATGAGAGACTTCTCCATGCCCTGGGGTGAACCAGCTCCAGGCTCCCCAGAAAGGACAGGGCAGGGCAGCGCCAAAGAGGCTGCAGGGTGCACACCACTGAGGGCTCTAGTAACAATTTAAAGAGCCCAGGGCTCCAGCTGTTGAGGGAGCCCTGAGCCCTTTTATATCGCAGCTGCCCCTCCCCTCCACCTGTCAGCAGCCCTTCTTGTATCCAACTCCTTCCACGTCCTCTGTCTAAATATTAAGAGGATTCTTTTATTCGAACAGTGGTCTAAAGTTGTGCACCATCCAAGTATTTGGCAGGGATGTCCAGTTTACTTGAATTTTTTAAAATTTAAATATTCTTGATATTGTAAGGAAAGTCCTTGCTGTAATGCAAGTGTCATAGGGGGAAGAGCTAAGATTGCAATGGGAATCCTTAACTCTGAATTCCCTGCTTTTTTCACAATTAAATTATCTACCTTAACTTTGCAGCAATGCAGCTTTTGCTGTTTTAATTCTGTAAGTGCAAGGAGTATCACTGGGAACCTAAGCCAAAAATAACACACACAGTTCCAAAGGCCCTTTGAAAAGGTTTTATATAAAAAACAGAGCAAACAGCCAATCCAAGAGGGATAAATCCAGGGCTTCTAAAAAGAGTGTAGTGCACCCCGAGTAGAAGGAGTCAAAGCTATGGATGAACAAAAGGCACGATGTAGCCCATATAAAAAACAAAATAAATGCCTGCTCATGGACAGGGCTGGAATCTGCACACAAAAGTTTCTGCTGGACACATTACTGGATACCTCTGCCGATGTCACGTGAAATGGTCACCGGCAGGGAACGCGAGGCCCAGAAATTGACGTATCATCCTTTAACAAGACTGTGTTGTGACTGGACATTGCAGCATTAGGATGCGGGCTTCACAACACTGCACTGAGATGAGATAAGGCAATCTTCTGAAAGGTGGCTCCAACCAGACATCCCAACATTAGGTATTTGCTTTATTTTGAATGAGGTAGCAAACCAAAGCCCCATAAGGCCTCACTTTGTCTCTTTCCCGCCCCGCATGCCACTGTGAATGTCATGGATGGTTTGGGAGTTTTGGATCAAACCCAAAACCAAAACGAAACCTTCCAACGTATTACATCTTTTGGAGACGCTGCTGCACCTCACTCAGCATCTTTTACTGCTTGTTCTTCCCTGACTTCCTGAAAAGCTCCGGTCTTGCAGTGTTTCCTGTAAGCTTGTGCAGCCACTCAGGAGAGAGGCAGTTGCTGCCCAGCTAATTAGCAGAGTGCCCACAGCTGGTTTTTGTTTCTACTGATGGTGCATACTCATATAGAAAAATTTATTCCACACATAGATGGAAAAAGTTAGAGGGAACATTACAACTTGAAGACCATCTTAATGCAGAAGAGCCAATCAAAGAGATGCTAGAAATAGGACAAAATACATTACTAAGTCATCTTGTCTTTCCATACCTCTGTCCAGAGCTTTCCTTACCTATACACAGAATATGCAGTTACATAGAGCACCTGAAAATGTAGGACACCCACCTCCCCTCTTCCTATCCCTGTTCTGTGGCTCTGTTCCCTCCAGAGAGGATCTAGTTAACGTTAAAGTACAAAAGCCTGCCAGGCCTATTAGCAGAACATCAAACCTGTGAAAGTGCCATTCAAGTGTAATGAAGCCATTTAACAGGCATTTGCTAACCCCAGGTATCTACTGTCAGTTTCTGAATTTACTGTGGTAGCCAACAGGACCTTAGTTTAAAATTAACTTTAAAAGTATTTCATTAGTGCTTTGCTGAAGATTATAAAACCACATCTCTCAGTTGTCATCGGGCATAGGGACACCAGTTCAATAGTGCTGCGTAGGGCCCCATCAATCCTAAGGCTGACCCTGCCTCTGGCCAATGCACATTCATTTCCCACTGAGCACATTTAAATACTTAGTGCAGTCTGTTCACAACCTGCCAAGTGACCAGCACTTCCACCTTCTCTCTTCTACAGTCAGAGAGCATGTTGACTGGAACCCACTATTGGACCAGCAGAAGGCAGAGCAAATCACAGCCTACATCCAACTACATTTTTACAGACGATAAAAATGTCACCTACCCACACATACCTTAAAAACTCAACAAAATTAATACCCAGAAGAGGACTGAACTGCAGCAGCCCACAAGACAACCCAAATGCCTGGGAAAAGGGATGAGTTGGGCAACATACCCCAAAGGACCTCAGACACTGGCTGTGTTGGACCACCCTGGGGAGTGGATTCCAAAGCAGAGGGGCGGCCAGAGGATATGTAGGAAGCAAACCCTTCTCATGTGTGTCACTGAGAGCTTTAGCTTAAGCATCTCTGATCTCAGCTCTGGCAGCAGTGCAAGGTAACATGGGAGGGGCAGTGTTCTCTGTCAACTGAGCATTTGGGTGGCCACCCAGAGAAGATTCAGATGCCGGCCAGGTAATTGGCATAGTGCGCACAGCTGACAGCATGTGTTTCTACTGGTGGTGCACATCCACACATACCTTGGTGCACATAAAATATATTTCACACGTGGATAGAAAAAAATTAGAGGGAACATTGAGGGGGGTAGGAGGAAGCACCTTTGAGGTAGGCAGATCCAAAGCATGTAGGGCTTTATAGTGACAACCATCTCTAAAGGAGGGGTAAACACTCCTCTCAGGTGCTGCCATCAAGCTTAATTAAAGACTGTAAAAGGCATCAAGCAGAAGGTGCTGGGAGAAGGGGGGGGGGGAATCACTTTCCTGGGATGATCACAATTTGTTAACATCAAACCATCTCAGTTTAAGGTAAATTCATTTATAGTTGACATCGAGGCCCAGCCAGCAGCCAGATGCAAATTTCAAAAATATGCTGAATTTTAAGGCTGGGGGAGAATGTAGAAATAAACTATAGCACTTGAAAAAATAGACCATAGGGATGTGAAATTAACCAATAAAACATTATAGATGTTTGTGCATGTTGGGTGTTTATTTTTCTATCAAGTGCATATGTCCAGATAACGACAGGATGTTTGAACTGTGCACATCAGGTCTTTCCTCGCTGCTTATATTAATGTCATTCACTATCAGAGCCTTGTGGAAGATAAATAGATCGCAGGGAGATGGGGAGGTATCTGAGTTCTACATCGCTTCCTCCTCATTCTGTTATTGATGCCTTAAGAAACAAAATCCCCTGACCTCAGCATCAGCAGAGAGACAGACAGACAACTGAAGGTGCAGACCACAGCGATTCAGAAGCAATCCCAAGGTGCTTGGCGATGGGCACTGATGAGGCTGTGGAAGAATTAAGGCAATTTCTTATCATCTGAAAACAACAAGCACACAAAGTCATGGAAACTGCTCAGGGCAAAAGGGAAGAGGTGATCCATACACCCGTCAGCACTATGCAGCAGGTGTGCCAGAGAATTCAAAGGGGATTCTTACCAACACAAAATCCTTCCTAATGTTCACATCACAGGACTTCTTCACCACTCCAGACACCTTGGAGAACTCTGAAGCCACAATGCCAGGAGGTAGCCATGGGCCAAGGCTAAGGGGTTGACAAGCAGAAAGGTGGATGCAAGCAATAAACATTCTAAGGCCATGCAAGCACAAAACTCCTGTAATGTCTCATCCTCTGGCCCTTTCTGTAGATTTCTGGCCAGGACTCTAGAACCGCCAAAAGAAAGACAAGTCCCCAAAGAATCCTTTTTAGGTGCTAAGTTCTTCTCCCAGCCTACACAGCACCTTCCGCGGGCGAATACAGAACTTGGGAGTCACCAAGTCTTTTGCTTTGGGTTATATTTCTCCGTACAATTCATTCATAAAGTCACAGGTCCTCCTACAGAAAAGGTCCACTATACTGCTCTCAGTTTGAAACCCTCTTGCTGCAGATTCTCCAGAACGCTGGTGACACTCTAACACCGTAATAAAGGTGCTATAAACATTGACGTTGGGGGGGCAAAGTCAAACTAAGATACGCAACTCCAGCTACAGGAATAGCATAGCTGGAGTTGACGTACCTGAGCTCGACTTTCCGCAGCATCCCCACCGCAGCGGTCGATGGGAGAAGCTCTTCTGTCAGCTTCCCTTACATCTCACAACCCAGTAGAATACTGGAGTCAATGGGGAACTGATCAGTGGTCAATTTAGGGTCCTTGCTAGTCCTGCTAAATCAAATGCTGAGAGATCAATCTCCTAGTAAGTGGAGACAAGGCCTTAAGCTACAATTCATTAGCATTTCTTGTGGATTCCTCCTCCTCTTCTGTTTCCCGTGCAATTGTAATTAAAGGACAATAGAAACATCCCCCTGCAAAGGGAGTGGGTGTTTATGAAAAAATTGGGCATTATTTATCATTGTCTTCACTCAGCCTACTCGCCTCACTTTTCACTCCATCCATGGACACCACTGTTATTCAGATCTCTTTAGCAACACTAATAGCTTGATGTCCTATGGATTTAGGCTGGGATTTCCAAAAGTGCTCACCATTGCCCTAATTCTGTTTGATTGAAGTCAATAAAACTCCCATTGACTTCAGTGGAAGCTAAGTTAGGCTACACTGAGCACCTAGAGATATAGGTTACCTACAGAACCCATCCTAGAGATATAGGTTACCTACAGAAAGCTAAGACATTCCTGCTCTGCTTCCATTAAGCTGATTGGGGGCCAGTGGGGAATTCCATGGATGTCAAATGTCTCTTGTTCCACTTGCTATAGGTCGATTCAGAGAAAGCTTGACTTATGGGAGTGAACCTCAAAATCGCAGGTTCTACATTGAAACTGTCCAGCCCCCCCAGTTGTCATTAGGGATGTCAATGTATAGCTGACTACATGATTAACCGATAAGCCTGGGCTTTTTGGTTAATCCTGTCGACCACATGCACTCCCCCCACCTTTGCTGCCTCTATATTAGAGGCCACAAAGGGAGGAGGAGACAGGAGATGGTGTCCGTGGGGAGCCAGCTTTTAAGCACAGAGGATGGGGGGGGGGGGGCAGGCAGGGGCCAGTACATGTGGAAAGCCAGCTTTCATACTGGCTGCCTGAATGTATTGGCTGGCTCCCCTGTGCTGCTGCCTCCCTATCAGGCACAGCAGCATGAGGGGGTGGGAGCAGAGGAGGCTGCTGTGGACAGAGGCTGCTCCTTGGGATGCTAGCACAGTCCCTGTCCACAAAGGTGCTTGAGCCCCCAGTGGACAGAGGCTGCTCTGTAGGAGTCCGGCCCCCCACAGACAGAGGCTACTGCCATCCCACTCTGCTGCCTCTCTATCAGAGGCAGCAGCACTGGGTGGCAAGCAGGAGTCTGTCTTCACGGGAAGCAAGCTCCCACCTGCCGCCCCAAACTGCTGCTTCTGATATAGAGGCAACAGCACAGAGGGCTCCCCGGGAGTGGGTCCGGGAGTGCACTGGCTGCCGGCCCTGCCCCCAGGGACTATCAAATAATTGTGTAACCACTAATATTTGATGTAGTTACACATTTATTAAATTAACTGACATCTAACATCCCTAGTTGTCATGAGCTCAAACTCAACAAACCACTGCTCTGACTGTTATTGGGAGATCACTCACCATGACTAGAAACTCCACTGGAGGAGGCAGGTTTCAAAGGAGACAGCCTCTGTTTACACATGAAGTACTTTGGTAACTCAGCCATGATCGCATGGACAAAAAGATTATACACAAGTCCACAGGATATCCCCAAAAATCAAGGGTTGCTTTAAAACAACCCACATATGAACCAGCCCATTGAGCTGATGGATGGCAAAGAGAAGAGAGAGATGGTCGTTTGCCACTTTGATACTCTAAGGTGGCAAATGACCATTAAATAATATCACTTGGTCAGTGTACAAAGCATGGTCTTGAGGTATCCAAGTCACGGCAACTCACTAGCTGTCCCATGTGCTAAACTTTCAATTATACACCCAGAACATGGAGCAAAGGTGAGCAGAACACAGATGTAACTGCAGATAAATTCTTGCTACATCAGGTTCTCCCCAAGCCAATCACCTCCCTTACCCTAATAGAGATACAACATAAGACTAATATTTGAATTTTAAACTCACAAGACCCTTAATTTTATTCTACTGAGGGTATGTCTACACTACAGCACTATTTCGAATTAGCTTATTTCAAATTAGTTAATTCGAAATAAGCTAATTCAAAATAACGCATCTAGACACAAAAACTAATTCGAAATAGCATTTTGCTATTTCGAAATAGCGCGTCCACACTGATTGGACGCTGGATCGCATTTAAGGGCGGCTGAAACCGGTTCCAGTAGGGCATCAGGTCAGTAATTGCTTTGTGTGGCTGCTGTCTGAGGCTATCTGAGGCTCGTGCTTAAAGAGACCCCCCTGGACAGCCGATTCTCAGCTATCCCGCTTGCTTGCCTACCTCGCCGAGGGACAACAAAGCGTTTTCCTCTCCACCTGCTTCAGTCGCTCTCATTTGGGACAGCGCAGCACTCGGCACCATGGAGCCAGAGCCGCCCCTGGGCACTCTGGTGCTCATGTTAAACATCTTGCTGCAACCCTGGCAGCAATTGCTGGAGGCTGCCTGGCACCTTCTGCTGCAGGCCAGCCCCCTGGCTCTCCCCCTGCCCTCCCTGGAGGAATGGTGCCTGGACGACAGTGTGCCCCGCCACATCTGGCGTCTGGACACCAGCAGTGACTGGTGGGACCACATCGTCCTGGAGCACTGGGGAGACCAACAGTGGACCCAGAACTTCAGGATGAAGAAGGACACCTTCCTGGAGCTCTGCAAGTGGCTCGCCCCTGCTCTGCGGCGACGGGACACATGCATGAGGCCCACCATTCCCCTCCACAAGCGGGTGGCCATCACGCTCTGGAAGCTCTCCACGCCAGATAGCTACCGATCCATGGGGAACCAGATCGGTGTGGGGAGATCCACCGTTGGAGCGGTGCTCATGCAGGTATGGCACTAACCGGCCACTGGGCCAGGAGGGTGGGGGCTGCAAGGAGGACATGGGCTGCCCCAGGGAAAACAGGGGGGGGGGCGAAGGTGGTGGAAGTGCCCGGCCATGCTACAGACCGCCCGCGGTGGCCAGGATTGCAGCAGGGTTGCTCCTGGGATTGAGGCGCGGGGCAGTTGTGGGGAACAAACACTCCCAGCCACCAGGGCACCCCAGTGACCCTCGGTTTTGTGTCTCTCTCTGCAGGTGATGAAGGCCATCAACAGGGTGCTGCTCCACAGAGTTGTCCACCTCACCGACCTGGACGCGGTCATCCAGAGGTTCGGTGCCCTGGGCTTCCCCAACTGCGGGGGGGCAACTGATGGGATGCACATCCCCATCCGTGCCCCGGACCACCAGGCCTCCCTCTTCATCAACAGGAAGGGGTACTTCTCTGTGATCCTGCAGGCCGTGTCTGACCACTGGGGCCAGTTCACAGACATCAATGTGGACTGGTCCGGCAAGGCACACGATGCGCGGGTGTACCGCAACTCCTCTGTGTGCCAGAGGCTGCACGCTGGGACTTTCTTCCCCGACTGCCACATCAGGGTCGGGGACGTGGACATGCCAGTGTGCCTGCTGGGAGATGCGGCCTACCCCATACAGGCTGGCTGATGAAGCCCTATACGGGACACCTCAGCCCCTCCCAGCAGGCCTTCAATGCCAGGCTCAGCAGGGCCTGAATCGTGGTCAAGGGGGCCTTCGGCTGACTGAAAGCACAGTTTAGGTGCCTCCTCACCCGCCTCGACCTCTCCCAGCACAACATTCCACATGTGGTGGCAGCGTGCTGTGTGCTCCACAATTTGTGAGAGAGGCAGGGGGAGGCTTTCCTGCCAGCCTGGATGGTAGAGGCTGCCAGTTTGCACAGCCCCACATGGCTGCCAATCAGGAGGCCCTTCGGGGGGCTGTCCGCATCCAGGAAGCCCTACAGGAGAGCTTCCGGACGGACGAGGACTGAAGTCCCCCTGGCGTGCCCCACTGGGGCCTTGTGCCTTACATTCCACCCCCACCTCCTTCCCCTAAACCCTCCCTAACCCCCCCTTCCTGATATACAATAAAAACACCCATGTTGCCTCAAAAAAATCTCTTTATTTAACATAACTGGAGTGGGGGGGGAGGAATGAGGGTAGGAGAGGGGAGGGGGAAACGTGGGAGGAGGAAGCTGGAAGGGGGAGGCGAAGGGAGGAAGGGAGAGGGGAAGCTCAGGGTTGGGGGTCTTGCCGGCCCTCCCATCTTGCAGCACTGCGGGTGCGGAGGCCTTGGCATTCCCAGGGGATGGGGGAGTGGGTATGGAGGGTGGGGCAGGACGGACGGGGGGGCGGAAGAAGCAGGAGGGGAAGCAGGAGTGGGAGGAGGAGCGATAGCTGGGGCGGCCGCGGGGGCTGGAGCAGCAGGAGGCAGCAATTGGTCCACCAGGGACTGCAGGTGCTCGCGGAGAGCACGGCCCTGCTCCCACAGCTCCCGCAAGCTCTTCCGCCACAGCTGCAGGTCCTCTTGCACCCACTGCTCCTAGCTGTGGACCTGCCATCCCTGCAACCGCAGCTGCTGCCTCTGGAACTCCTCCAGGTTGCAGATGCACCTGCTGGCCCAGGTGCAGGTGGATGGTCCAGGCGGGGTGGTGCATCCTGCATTCACAGGTGCTGCAGCTGTGGTGAAACAAGAGAACTGGTCAGTTCTTCCTGGGGACACAGTGGGTGAAACCCAGCCCCCCTCCACAAGATGAGGATGGCAGGTCTCCGCACCATCATGTCCTGCTATCCCCGGGACTGTGAGCTGGGCCAGGACTGCACCCCAGCCCTATGGCTGCCTATAGTGTGTGTGTGTGTGGGGGGGATGTGCCCTGCCTCTGCGTAGAGGGGGCGTCTGGAGGGAGGGCAGCGTGCAGTGTCTCTCCCCGGGGTCAGGAGCCTGTCATGTGCCTTCACGCATAGACGCATGTGGGGAACAGGCCAGGGCCCCTGCATGGCACCCAGTTGTGGCCACAAGTCCCAGCTGGCACGGCAGATGCACAGGTTGCTGCCTGCTCCGTGGTCAGCAAGGCCCACGTGCATGGTCCCTGGACTCCCCCACTGCACATAAGGGGACCGTGATGGCACTCACATGTGGAGGCCTCCCCAGCCTCGGATGAGATTGCTGATGGGCTCTCCGGTTTGGCTCGGGGATCCTGGGTGCAGGGCACGCTCCCTGCAGGCTCCTGGCTGCCGTCGTCCTCCTCTTCCCCTGGGTCACAGGCAGGGCCCTCTGCCCCGGGATCGATGACCACTAGGGGAAAACAGACTGTCTGACCTCCCAGAATGTGGTCCAGGACCTCATAGTAGGGGCAGGCGTCCAGGTCAGCCCCTGGTTGGGAGGCCCTGATATAGGCCTGCCGCAACTCCTTGATTTTACTCCGCACCTGTTCCTGGCTGCACATGTGGCCTCTGGTGGCCAGGCTGGCAGCCATGCGGCTGTAGACAGCCACATTCCTGCACCTAGTGCGGATATCGTGGGCACTGGAGGCCTCCCCCCAAACCTCAATGAGGCCCACAATCTCCGCACTAGACCAGGATGGCGCCCGCCTTCTGAGGCCTCCTGAGACCCACCAGCCTGGTCCTGGGGAGCAGTGGAGGGCTGGGTGATAGCGGGTTGCTGGCTCATCCTGTGCCAGGTGCATGGTTTGCTGGCTGTGTGCTGGCAGGCTGGCAACTGGCACAGGCACTGTGGCCAGAGTCTGCCCCTTTAAAGGCTCCGGGGCTGGGGGGGAGCAGACGAGTTTTCCTGGTTGTGCCCAGAGTGGCCACCAAGACTCCCTGGGAAGGGCTGGAGGCCCCCTAATTCGAAGTAAGTGTCTATACAGCACTTATTTCGAATTAGCTATTTCGAATTTGGTGTTATTCCTCATAGAATGAGGTTTACCAAATTCAAAGTAAGGGCTCCACTATTTCAAATGTATTTCGAAATAGCAGTTTGTATGTGTAGACACTATTAAAGTTAATTCGAAATAATGGCTATTATTATTAATATTAATAATGTCTTGGGTTTGCTTTAGCACTCTGATATCACAAGGTCTTAATGAACTTCATGTAGATAACACACAGACAAGCAAATTGCTGGAATATTACTTATATACAAGGATAAATTCAAAGCCTCTCACTTCTAAAATGTAGTCATTTATTTGGTTTAGTCGAGCTCCACGACAATTCAAATAATTAGCAGCTCCCTGCTACAAACCTATATAGCTCCTTTCTCTTTGACAGCTAGAGGGTTAAAGAAACTGATAAGGCAATGAACAGTCACCTGTCTAGCTGACAGAACAGGTCTGTTCGTTTTAATGACAATCTTAACTGCAAAAGAGTGCATGGGGTGAGAAGGAAGAGGATTAATTCCGTTTCTTTTGTTTAAGATTTTCAAAGGAATTAATCCAGGTACATAGCAGAAGGGGTGGGGGCAGCATAGGTTACTGCCCCCGTGTCCTCCATGTCTGTAACCAGACCAGCCATTCCCAGGATTCTACAATGTAGACACTCATGGCTCCCTAACTTCTGATCATCAGCCAGGGATGGGGAAAGAGCTGTGCATGTTCATCTCCATCTGTACCCAAAGGTTAGCCCTGACCCAGGCTTAATGTATTGCTCTCAACCAATTTCCCACCGCTCGGCCCCTGAAAAGCAACCTTGTGTCTCCACTTCTCACCAGTACAACAGGTGCAGGGTCCGAGCCAGGAGTCCTCAATTCAAGCTTTTTGTTTCAGTCTCATCATTTCCCATCGCGAGCCGGGTGGGGGAAGATAAAGGCCGTCAGTCTGTCTGCAGAACAGGCTGGCTCTGTTTGCCCTGCATCCCAGCGAACAGAAGCTGCTGAGCTTTAATGGAGCACTCAGGTTTCCATCGATGCCAGCTGCAGATAGAACGGCCCAGTGGCAAACAAATTCAGGTCCCCTGGGGCTGCTCAGATTCTCCCCTCATTTGTTAGTTTATGTGTAAAGTACAGTCAGGCTAATTCCTGCTTGCGTGGCTGGGAAGATACATTTTCCTGCTCTTTGGGTTCACTTAAAAAAAAAAAGAGAGAGAAAGAGAACAAGTGCAGCAGGGCTAATGGAGAAGAGTATTTCCCAGGGCTCAAGCAGCAGCAAACACCTTCCGCCGGGGATTCTCTTGAGTAACACTCTGTGCGAAGGTGAAGTTGTGCATCGCTCTATAATAACCAAGAATCATTTGTTACCCAAAAGGACAGGAGCAGTCTTAATAGCTACATGTTCAGACAGGCTTAAATCCAGTAGCTTCTTGTGGCATCAGCTGTTGGATTTATTATATGCTTAATAATGTGTCAGTAAAAAAGGAAGGCATGAGTGGAACTGGTAAGGGCATTTATTTCCTTTTAAAACACTAATGAGGACATTAAAATGGAGGCTGTAGGCATCACATCAGGGAAAATCCCAGCTTGGAATTCGTGTGAAAATAAGTCTGAGGGTCTCATACAAATCCCTAGAAGGCATTCGCCCAAATCAGCAAAACTTCATGCAGCTTAGCTGTACAATGTGGATCCAGATCCAAGTTGCAACTCCCTCCTCCCCACTTCAAAAATGACCAGGGATGTTTTGATGTAGGCTTCCTAATAAAGAGAGCAGATATGAAAGGCCCAGTATGGGAATCAGATAGTTTGGGGATGCTTGGGTTTAGGGTTGTGGTTAATGAGAGGGACAACACTGAAATGGCAAGGGATACTACTTGCATGGTAGGCCATAGAAAACCCAGAGTGTGGCTAGGAGTGCTGTTCAGGTCACAAAAGGTGGCATTCTTCCATCTGATTCAGAAATCGTGATGCTTGGTTGAAGATACCATGTCAACTTCCAGATGTAGGATTAAATGGAGCTTTGCTAGGGAACATTTAAAATCTTAGGGTACCTTCAAGACACGGTGGGAGTTAGCATTTGTGTCATACAAAATTCCACCCCTCAGGAGGAGGACGGTCCAGAGGATAAGGCAGTGGACAGGACTTGGATCATGTTCCATGGCAGTCAGAGACTCTCTGCAGGACCTTGAACAAGTCACTTCCTCCAACCTGTGACTCTCTTCCCACTCTGTAAAGTGGGAATAATGCTTCCCTCCTGCACAGGAGTATTGTCAGGATAGTATCCAGTAATGATTTTGAGGCACTCAGATACTCTGGTGACAAGGGCCACATGAGTATCTAGCTAGACAGATACAACTGCAGTTCAATTCAGCTATCTTGCAGTCTACATTCTTAAGTCTCAGAGGGGTAACAATGTTAGTCTGTAACTTTAAAAACAACAAGTAATCCTGAGGCACCTGAGAGACTAACAAATATATATATGTATATTTAGTACCATGAGCTTTTGTGGGTTTTCACTGAGGAAACATATATTTGTTAGTCTCTAAGGTGGCACAGAACTACTCATTGTTTCTGCATTCTTAAAGTTCCCCCTGCAATTTCAATGAGCAACGCATGGTGCAGTGTTGCTGGGCATTATAGAGTGATGGCCATTTTCTACTCCAGGAGTGGCTGTGTTTTAATGATCAGCGAGGGGATTCTTCTACTCCACAATGCCACATGGCTTACCTGGATTTGATTTTGATGCATTCAGAATGATGCAGAATTCCAAACACCTACATCAGACAGAGAATTTACTGGCAGGAGCCATGAGGCATGTATATTAGAGCACTCCTGACATCAACATTTAAGTATCAATTTCAGTTGTGGTTTAACTCAGTATGGAGACTATTGAAGCAAGCCATAGGGAGTCACAGAATGCATGGCATAGCCCTATATGGACAAGGGTAGTAGGAAAGCAAGGGAAAAAGAGAAACCAGTAGCAAGTTTCAAGAGTTTATTAGAGCCAAATAAGGACTCATCTAGACTACACTGAAATTTCAAAAGAGGATATGCAAATTTAGTGAGAATTTGCATATCTTCTTCCGATCTCACATTTGAACGCAGAGCAGAGCTTTCGAAAGTGAAAGTAGTCGAGATGCGGTTTTTTCGGCAACCCCCCTTTTTCAAAAAGCTGTGTAAACCTCATTTTTTGAAGAATTTGCATTTCCTCTTTTGAAACTTCAGCGTAGTCTAGATGAGTGTCCTTCTGAAATGGAATACAATCCTATTAAAGGCAATGGAAAGGAGTATAAATTATATCAGGCAAAATGTAAAATGAAAATTAGCAGGGGGAAGGGTGAATTTGAGAAATAGGTAGCTAAAGACATAAAAACAAATAGGAAAAAAATAATTGAAATTGGTCAGCAACAGGAAGCCTGCAACAATGGGTGGATCAGCTGGACCACAAGGGTATAAAGGCAGCAACTAAAGAGGATATGGAAATTATGGAAAGGATAACTAATTGTATTACTGAAGTCTTCACTACAGAGGATGTTGGCAACATAGAGACCCAAGACCTATTGTTTCAGGTAATCAAGACAATATACTGTCAGAGTCCGAGGTGTCAAAAATTCTAAAAAATTAGGAGAGCAACAAGTCACTAAGACTCAATGGTCTATATCCAAGAGACTAAAGGACTTGCTGTTAACAAAAATATGCACTCTCATTAAAATCAGCTACTATACTGGCAAATAGGAGGGTAGCAAATATTGTGCCTATCTTTTAAAACAGAGCTATGGATGATCCTCTGAATTACAGACCAGTGAATTTTATTTCAGTGCCAGGTAAATTGGTTGAAGCAATAATAAAAATAGAAAAATAGAAAACCTACACGAACATAGTATAATGAGCGCCAAATGGGCAAAGTTTCTGCAAGGAAAATTGTGTCCCTCTAGTCTACTGATATTCTTACAGCATAGCTAGAAAATAATGGACAACTGAGGACCACTTGACAATTTGGGCTTTCAAGTAGCATTTGACAAGTCCCTCACAAGTCGCTCTTTAACAGGATCAAAATAAATAGTCACAGGGTGAAAGGTATTGTTATGTCATGGATTGACTGGCTAAGAGAGAGAAAACAAAGGGCAGGAATAAATGGCCTAGTTTCAATGTGACAAAAGATTAACACTTCGATGCTCTAAGAGTCCATACTAGCACTGGTATTGCTTACTGTATTAAAGATCTGTAGTGCAGAACAGTATTGTGGTAAAAGTTGCAGAGGACACAAATCTAATTGTGGTCGAGAAGATGAGGAGGAACGAAGCAAGGTGAATGGGCTAAGGCAGGGAACATAAAATTCAGTGTGGACAAAGGCAAGTTAATCACATAGAAAGAATAATTTGGAATAATCAAACAAATTACAAGTTCTAAATTAAGTGTAATAACTCAGGATGAAAGATCTGGGTCTCACTGTTGGCAGCTCAACAAAGCATGATCAATCTACTGGAGGAGTCCAAAAAGATAAATAAAATATTATGATGCATGGGGGATGGATAGATGATAGCCAAATATTATAGTACCATTTATAATTAGTGGTACATCCCTTTACTCTTAAGTATGGTGCTCTGTTCTAGCCATCCTATTTTTAAAGAGACAATTTGATTGAAAATTATTAGAAGCACAGACTTCCATATTAAGGACAAGTGAAAACATTTGCAATGTTCAGAAAGGAGATGAGTAAGAGAGGATATAATAAAGGTAAAAAAAATAATGAATGGTATGAAGACAGCAAATCAAATGTTCCTATTTACTTTCTCATAATACAGGGATTATGAAACAGAAAGGCAATAAACGTAAAAAAGGGATGCATTTTACACAGGTACATAATTAACCTGTAAATATTTTTGAGTCTCCGTGTGTAGCAAGTTTTTTTTTTAAAAGGACTAGATATTTGTACGGGTAATGAGAACATCCACAGTTACATTAGCTAGGATAAAAATACAAAAGACATGAATCCTCAAGCATCAGGACTACGTAAAACAACAATTGATTGGATTTTGACAGATACTTCCCCAAGGGGAAGGCTTATTCCATACTTTTCCATGATAGAATTGTTTTTTGTACCTTTCATGGAAGCCTCTGACACTGGTTGTGCTGAAAGAGACCAGGTACAGGACTAGATGGACCACTGATCTGAAATTCTTTGTCGTTCTTACCTTCCTGTGAATCTGCATTGAAGCAGGAGGAGGGAAGGCGAAAGCACATCTATTCTCAGAGGATGTTACAACGAACATGCATGTGATGTGTTGTGCCTAGTGCATTACTGATGGCTGACATCAGGAGATCAAAGAGAAGTCTCCATGCAACTGTTCTAAGCTGCTAGGCAAGACAGAAAACTGCCAATGTTGTACCAGACTTAAAGACAGGAAGGGAGTCCCATCCTACTTAGCAGTAAAACACAACAGCATTAATCAGACAAACAGAAGGCTGGTCCAGAGCCAGAGTGAAATCAACTCTTCCCTCATCTACCCTTCAGTTCTGAAACCTGGTTTTCCAATCTGCAGATTTCTATACATTTCATTTAAAATGGAACGAAAAACCCAATCACCTTGGAAGCAACAAGGGCCAATCAGGAAGATGCACGTTATTGAGCAGAATAGTGTCAGAGGAGTAGCGTGTTAGTCTGGATCTGCAAAAAAGACAAGGACTACTTGCATCTGATGAAGTGGGTCTTTGCCCACGAAAGCTTATGCTCCAATACATCTGTTAGTCTAAGGTGCCGCAGGACTCCTTGTCGATAGAGTAGAATGTTTCTGATGACCTGGCTGAGCAAGGAAAATATACCTGCAGGCAGAAGAGTGTGAGCTAATCCCTGCTGTGTGGCTGCCCTGTAGAGACAGTTGAGCCTCTGCAATTCTGAACTGCCAGTCACAGCTTCTTAATACACAGCATGTAAGTAATTAGAATTTCCAATTAAGGAGAAAACTAACCAGCAAAACAAATGTTGTAAATTAGCAAGCTTTATGTACAAATTGCAGGGTTTTGTTGCTCTTTGAAAGAGCATGTTATGTTAGCATTTGAAGTAAATGATTCTGGACGAAGCTATTGTGACATCCCTTGTACCCATTTTAGTAACGTGATGCAAGTGATGTTCTCGCAACAAGTCTCCTTTGTTAGGGAGCATGGCCTCCAATAAAAGAATTCATCTCATCTGCCTAGGAAATCAAACAAGAACTGAGCATAAATGGACAGATCCTTTATGCAGCATCCCAGCGAAGGGGATGGCACTTCAGATTTGCTTCTACTTTCATCTCTGGAAAGAAAGAAAAAAATGCTTTGAAGGAATCAGTAGGAACAACCCTTAAGTTTGGTAAAAACCTGGGCTTGCGTGTGACAGGGAAATGAAGAGACCACTGCAAAAAGTAGGAAGGATCATGGAATTCGGTCAGAAGACTCACTCCCAAATTCACTCCTGACCTGTGGTAACTTGGGGAACTAACTCAGTTCACTCACTTATTAACTTGAGTCTTTGCCTCCATTTCCTCACCCCTACAACGAGGGTAGACTTATCTGCAAAACATGGGTTTTCTGAAGTTAAATTCATATAAGGTTTTTAAAATACTTCCTAGTTCCTTGGATGGAAAGTGCTATAAAGGGCAAAATATTATCAGCCTCTACATACTACAGTGGAAGAATCTGTAAAAACACTGAGAGTGTGAAGACATGCCGTAAGATCTTTCAAGTCTAATCACATAAATTGTGTTTAAAGGCATTTTTCACATTAAAGGAATATGTCCTTCTGCTTAAATGTTTGTGTCTAATATGTGTTATAAAAATGGCATTAGTTTATTTTATTTATATATATATATATATATATATATATATATATATATATATATATATATGAGCCTGTATGTGTATAAGCAGAATAATTTTCCTGTATGTGTATAAGCAGAATAATATGTCCTTCTGCTTAAATGTTTGTGTCTAATATGTGTTATAAAAATGGCATTAGTTTATTTTATATATATATATATATATATATATATATATATATATATATATATATATATGAGAGCCTGTATGTGTATAAGCAGAATAATTTTCTGAAACTTTCAAAAATTTTGATGCTCATAAAAAAGGATAAATAGTCCTGGCTAGAACCAGCCAGAGCAGAGTCAGATGCTCTCAAAGATTTTTCTACACAGCTCAGCCAAAGCATTTCAATCCTACACTGCAGTTACCTCTGTTATTTAAGTCTTCGGCCCCAAATCCATCTCCATCTACACTTGCACCATCCTCATTTATCAACTCTGCTAGTGTACCTCATCCCTGACCTGCAAGATCACTTAGCAAGTCATCATTCTGCCTCAGACTGCCAGTCATGCTGTGCTTTGGCAATTGGTGTGGTAGTTTGGGGGGACGGCACTAGACTGAGTCCAAATTATTCACTTGTTAAGATAGGTGATAACAGAGATCAAATCTCTGGAGTGTAAAAGGCCATTGCAACAACTGAGGTATGTAGCACCCTACAGTTCCTTCCTCTCAAAGATTCTTTTCCCTTGATACAGTTTCTGGACTGCACCATTTTAGGGAAGGCAGAAAGATGCAAAATCATCTTAATAGCAGATGAAAACCACTTACACCTCCTGTGAAGTGAGAGAACATTTTTAACAGAATAATTCTCTTTTGCTTAATAACAATCACATGAAACACACTCACACTCTCCCAAATAAACATCCCTTCAAATCCATCCTGAATACTTAATTCTTTTGCCCCACCTCCCAGAGCTGACCTCCACCTTCCTGCTCGCTAACATGATGTGGACTCTCTGCTGTCTAATTTCTTCATAGCACATTTATCAACAGCTTAAACTAATCTTAAATCATACAAAGGTTATTTTTTAAAAAAGGAGTCAGGATACTTGTATGACAAAATGTGTCATGATCCTTCACTGTAATTTCCATCCTTCCCATACTGCCCACCCTTGGGTTTCTTACTCTTCACTTTCCTTTGGCTAATTTAGGCCTCATTTCTATGAATTATTGAGTAACCTCAGCTCTCACTGAGTTCCGTGGGACTGGTAGTTTTAATTTGTTATGCAGTATCCTACTACACACCTATGACACTGTATAAAACATGAATAAACAGCATTGTTAATTCAACATCATCATTCCAATATTAGGAATCTGATTAGTCATTTCTTTCCTTTGATACCTTACCCCTACAGGAAGTTGCTCTGTGTGTGTGTGTGTGTGTGTGTGTGTGTGCGCGCACCAGGTGTGTGTGTGGCAGGTGTGTATGTGTGCGCGCACAATAAGCAGTGTAATTAACAGATGCTTTTCCATACCCATCACCTACAACAAAGAAAAGGGTAGCGGGTGAAACGTTCCAATCAGATCTCCCCTTCAGTCCAGTATTCAAAAGCCTTGCAAAAGGACACCTCGCAAAACTGCATAAGGAGCTTCTTCAGAGAGCATCCAGGTACATCCACAGAGCAGTGCAGGTCCCATTGGACTGAGTTATTATTGTCTAGAGAGATTAATTATTTTCTCATTCATTTTAAATAAACTCTTCACTGTTTTCTAATCATGTTAGAGAGATAAAGAGGAAACTGAATAGAGAAATGACGAGATGGCAACATGGGCTCCATTTAGTTTGGAGATGGATAGGTGCATTACACAGAATAATCCCCAGGACGAGACTTCTGATCTAATTAGACAAACATTAGCTAAGTTCAATACACAGTACCCACAGATGTACACTAGCTGAGGGAATGGACATGTCCCCTGATCGGAACTTCTCCGTCATCCCAACTGGGATGTTCAGAGACAATTGTGACAGCTCAGTACAGCTGTGACATGGGAACGTAAGGTCAAATTGCAGCTCAGTCATCCATTCCTGTTTGTTAATGATAGGCAAAAAGGGCGAAGATATAAAATATGGACAAAGAGACCAAAAACAGTTTGCATCTTAGACACACATAGATTAGCATAGCACCCCCAATCATCATGACATCTTAGCCTTTTGACTCTGGAAATGCTAAGCTCAAAAGCATAGTCCTGTTGCACCTTAGAGACTAACACACACACACACATAAGCATCAGGAGCTTTTGTGGGCAAAACCCACTTCTTCAGATGAGCTTGCTCCACTCAAGCTCGTCTGACAAAGTGGATTTTACCCACGAAAGCTCATGATACTATATACATATTTGTGTTAGTTGCTGAGGTGCCCCAGAACAACTCCTTATTTTTAAGTTACAGACCAACACGGCTCCCTCGCTGAGACTTTTTAGCTCAAAAGCGTTAGAGCAGTACGACACATTAGCATGCATCTTGATCCCCTTGTACTTCTACTCTCATTTCACTGTGTAAAGCCCCACCTCAGAAAAATCAAACATAACCCCAATATCCTACTGATGAAACGTGACAACCTCTCTTGGACTGTCTCACTCTGGGGAAAAGATGGAATCAAAATAACTCAAAATTCATTTACAGGCTCAATGCCACGTGAAACTGACACCCCAGTACCTGCCTACTGATGTGCTAAAGATGAAGTTTCATGAGAATTGATAGCATCCACCAATTTCCCTCCCTCCTCCAAAAAAAAGCAGACTAAGGACATGCATTATTTTTAGATGTGACACTGTTGGAAATGTACAGGCAGACTGCCATTTAGATGGACATTTTCAGGCCTCACACACACCTAACTCAGCTTCAAGAAGCTGACCAAGTAGGTGCAGCAAGCATTTGGCTCAAAGCAGGTTACACACCACTGGACCATTACTACAGCGTCTTTTATAAGAGCATCTTTATGCTTTGGATAATAGAGAATATACACATCTTAAACCAGGTCCTGATGTAAACTGCTTGCCTTTTAGCAGAGGTCTTATACTTTGACCTGAAGATTGAAATCTATTTCCTTTCCAAAAGACAATGGTTTCACAAACAGTTGAAACAGAGCTTTCTTGTCCTGACACTTTCACTTTGAATACATGTGATATCTTTAAATCAGGTCAAGGAAACAGAACCTCAAGCTCAAGTCTCTGATGAGTAAAAGAAGAAAGAATTGTTACTTAATTCTTCAGTAACTGCGATTCCTTGAGATACCTTGTCTCCATGTATTCCACTTCTGGCATGTATTCACCTCATCCCAGGAGTGCAAAATCAGGTTGTTTTGGCCAGCAGCGTCTATTGGAGCAGTGCCTGTGCCCTGAATTACCTGTCTCAACCCTATCAAAGGGCACACAGAGCAGAGCAGCCCAACTATCCTTCAGTTCCTTGGAAGCCAGGTGTTGTGGAACTTAGTAATAGTGGGGAAGCAGGGTGGATCACAGAGTATGCATGCAGAGCATATCTTGAAATTACTGTAGAGTAAGTCGCTACTCTTTCTTCTCTGAGTGACTGTCCACATGCATTCCACTTCTGGTGACTCACAAGCAATGATCTAGTCAGGAGGTAAGTGCTCAGAGTAAACAATGATCACAGGACAGCTCAGGCATCGGGGTTGCAGACTCCACTAAACAGTCATGCTGGGTAAAAGTGGGGGTTGAACTCCAGATAACGTGCACTACATAACTAAGAAACAGGAATTCCTTTTAACGAAGCTGCAGAAGCTGTCTGGGCCCCAATGAAACAGGCTCTCATCTGCAGAGATGGAACTGAGAGAGCTATTTGGACAGTCTTTGGTAGATACAGGTTAACCTTCCACCCTATCAGCAAATGCTAGGAACAGACTCAGAGAAATTCTGGAGGATTTTGTCCTGTTCAGATAGCAGGAGAGAGCTCTGATTATATCAAAAGTCTGGAGTTTAACTTCTCCCTTATTACAATGAGGCACAACAAAGAAAACCTTAAGATGGTCTACTCAGTTCCACCATTCCAAAGGTCTAAGTGTCACGTCCTTTGGATTACTAAGGCAGCCCCTCTATGAGGGCTTAGATCTTTCCTATTTGTCAAGCTGAATTTATAGCCACTAAAAAGGCAATCTTCATAGACAAGTGTATGTGAGCCTAAAATCCCCTCAATACCTACCAGTGATAATTTCACTGTCATATAATAGCTACTCCTATCAGGCCTGACAAACTCACTGCACCTACCACATTATGGTTGTGATATTTATAAAGAATGCTATGTAAGGGTATGTCTACACTGCAGCGTTCATTCAAGTTAACTTAATTTGAAATAGTTAATTCGAATTAACGCATCTACACACAAAACCTATTTCGAAATAGCATTTTGCTATTTCAAAGTAGCGTATCTACACTGAGTGGACCCTGAACCGAAGTTAAGGCTGGCTGGAACCAGTGCCGGCAGGGCATCAGGTTAGGATTTAGTGTGTGGGGCTGCTGCCTGAGGCTAACTGAGTTCTGTGCTTAAAGGGACCCTACCCCCACCCTGGACAGACAGTTCTCAGGGTTCCCCGCTTGCTTGTCTACCTTGATGAGGGACAGCAAAGCAGTCCTGACTTGGAGTGCCCTGAGTGCCCGCACTCGGGACACCACAGCAATTGGCCACATGGAGCCAAAGCTGCCCCTGGGCACGCCAGTGCATCTTGTGGGGTCATTGCCATCAGCCTGGCTGCACTTGCTGAAAGCTGCCATCCGGGGGGGGTCTATCGGGGGGCTGTCAGGATCCAGGAGGCCCTGTGGGAGAGCATCCACCCCGAGGAGCCCTCACAGCCACCCCGGTCCTTGCCACTGGGGGCTCGTGCCCCATTCCTCCCTCGTGTCCTTCCACTTACCCCTCCCCCAACCCCCCTTTCTGATGTCAAACAAAAGACATGTATGTTCAAAAATAGAAACTGGGTTTATTGAACAAAACTGGGGGAAATGAACCTCTGGGGAGACTGGGAAAAGGAGGTGAGAGAGGGGAAGAGAGAGGATGGGAGATGGGAAGGGGAAACATGGGAGGAGGCAGCTGGAAGGGGGAAGCAAGGGGAAGAAAGGGGAGGGGAAGCTCAAGGCCCAGGGTTGGGGGTCTCGCCAGACCAACTTGATTTTCATGCAAACCTGCTCCTGGGTTCACATGTGGCCTTTGGTGGCCAGGCTGGTATCTATTGTGCCATAGACGGCCGCATTCCTCCGTCTGGTGCGGAGATCATGGAAGTTGTGAGTATCCCCCCCAAACTTGAATAAGGTCCATGATCTCCACGCTGGACCAGGAAGGTGCCCGCTTTCTCCAGCCCCTGTCAAGCTCCTGGGAGCTGGCAGACTGCTCCTGAGAAGCGGTGGAGGGCTGACTGCCAGTGGTTTGCTGGCTCATGTTTTGGGGCAACTGGGTCAGGGGCCCCAGTGGCCACAGCTGGCTCTGGGCTGGCAGGCTTGGAGCTGGCACAGGCACTGTGGCCAGGGTCTACCCCTTTAATGGCTCCAGGGCTGGGGGAGAGGAGAGTAAGTTTTCCTAGTTGTGCCCAGAGTGGCCACCAGGGCTCCCTGGGGAGGGCTGGAGACCCCCTATTTCAAATTAAGTGTCTACACAGCAGCACTTAATTTGAAATAGCTATTTCAAATTTGGTGTTACTCCTCGTAGAATGAGGTTTACCAAATTCGAATTAAGCGCTCCACTATTTTGAATTAATTTCAAAATAGAGGTTTTCATGTATAGATGCTATTAAAGTTAATTCGCAATAACGGCTGTTATTTTGAATTAACTTTGCAGTGTAGACATATCCTAAAGCTATCAAAGGAAAATGTATGTCTGTCATGCTGGTTAGCATAATCATTACGTGATGTATGTCTGGGTAACAATTGAAAAGTTGCATGTGTATGCTGAAAAGATGTTTAAACCAAGCAATCCAGGCAGAGGTGATAAATAAAGTTTTCTTACATGAAGGAACGCTGATTTACTTGTCTACCTAGACCTCTGGCACAAACTGAGAATTGTGCAAGTCAGCACAAAGGAAACTTCATTTGCATAGTAAATTCACAGAAAGAACAAACTAGCAGAAGGATGAGAAAACAGTATCCATAACACAGCATCTGCACACCAGCAGCAGGGGAGAACTTTGTTGGGGAGGGGGGAGGAAGGGGTAGCGCATCAAAAGAGTACATTTCAAAGGTTAACTAGACTACGGGGGTGGGGAGACACTGTGGTTATCCATCAGTGAGGATCCAAAGAACAGAAGTTCTTGCATCAATGAAAGCTGAATCCTGGCCTGACTGGGGTGGAGGGTTGTGACACTGTGAGGAAGCTTTAGGTAAGGATCGCAGCCTAAATTAAGCTTTACTCCCAGAAAGCAGGTTATACTTTTGTTGTATTTGTAACTGTCTCTTTTGATTATCTTTGCTTAGTATCACTTACATTTCTGAACTATATTAATAAGTGTATTCTTGGTTTTACTCTAAGTTCATGGCACTGTGATATGTAAAGTGTCAATTTACTTCTGAGCCAACAGGCTGGTGTGTAATCTGCCTCTTTGGAAGTCTCAAAGTGGTAGCTGTGTTAGTCTGTAACTAAAAAAACTTAAACAATAACAATGGTCCTGCAGCACCATAGAGACTAACAAAAATATATAAATAGTATCATGACCTTTCATGGGCACAACCTGTTTCTTCAAATATTTGTCATCCGAAGAAGTGGGTTATGCCCACAGAAGCTCATGATACTATTTATATATTTTTGCTAGTCTCTAAGGCTACGTCTACATGGCAGCACTATTTTGGGATACAAGAGTCCCTGTAAACCTCATTCCACGAGGAGTAAGGGATGTTTCAGAGTAGGGGTTATTTCATAATTTGACACTGTGTAGACAGTGCCAAATTACAAAATAGGCTATTTCAAAATTGACTTGAAATAAGCTACGCAATATGTGTAGCTCAAATTGTGTCACTTATTTGGAGCTATGGGTGTAGTGTAAACGTACCCTATGATGCTAAGGACCATTGTTTATGTCTCTTTGGAGACAGCCGACTTGGTCATTTCTGTGGGAGGGACTCACTACTGCAGAAGAACAGTCTTCCAGGAGATTTGAGGATGAGGGAGTATTAAATATTATCTGTGAGGCAAAGAGGGCTGACAGATTCCTAAGGTGTTAGTTTGGATGGCTAACAAACTGGGGTGACAGGGAAGTATCATTCAGTTTAACATCAACAAATCTCTCTTGCTAAGGCAGCAAGATTACCCATAGATCTGAATACCCAGAGAAAATGTCATAACACGGTATAGTGTAAAGGTTGCTAGATGTTGGAAGGAGGACCCAAAAAGCCTGATGATACAGCACTGAAGTCCCACAAAGATAGGGGGTTTCTGACTGAAGGGAAGTCATAAATGAGTGCCTGAGCAACTGTTGGGTATGAGAAAACTCTGTGGCCTGTGATAGGAGGGTGATTAGCAGAGAAGGAGATAATTGGACTATTACCACACTAATAAATAGCTCAGAGTGGTGCAGGGCTAACAGGTATTCCAGGATAGCTGCTATACAGGTTTCTTTGAGAGGTATGTTTTTTTTAATAGTGCTCAAATGAAGAACTGTTTCCGTTTTACTCCACAAGTCACTCTAGCGGAGTCTGATCTGCAACAAGCCAAAAAGTTACAGATTTCAGTAGAAGAGGGTCTGTCTGTGCAGATTAGCCAGCCTGCTTCCTGGCTTTCAAGTGCAATAACAGACCCAGGAGCAGAATCTCTCCCCCATTCTGAGACACCATGTTGTTTTGAACTAGAACATGATCAGAGGTCAGTGTTGACAGGTTCATCAGAACTGTATATAAGAACTGCTTAAGCCATGCTGAGGTTATTATAATCAATGGAGTACCTTCCATTGGAGTTTTCTTAAGCCCACTGGCATCAGCCAAATACATGGCAAACCATAAGTACTGGTGTTCAAGGGATAGAGGGGTCTGACAGACAGCCTAGATTTGATCCCACTCTGAAGTAAAGCATTTGGCTCTGGTTGATAGCAGACAGCTTGTTCTGGAGTATTTCCACTCGCAGAAGATGCTCTGTAGTACAGAGTGCTTGGCAGACTGCTTGTGATTGAGTACTGTCTATTGAGCTGATCCACTAGGGCAGGGCTTCTCAAACTTTGTGATACCACGACCCCCTAAAACGCTAAATGAATTTGTGTGACCCTTCACCCTCACTGCCCTGGGTTGCTTCCTCCCCCCTTCTCACCAGACTCCTTACCCTCCTGGGGTTCCTTTAAGGTGTTTGCGGTCCTCAAGGCCCTTCCCCCCTGCAGACTCCTTCCCCCCCTGCAGGCTCCTTCCCCCCATCTCTTTCTCCTCTGTGCCTCTTTTCCGCTCCGCGTCCCTTTGTTTTTTTTTTTTTCCTCCTTTCCTCTGCCTCCTCCTCTGACCCCCACGAGCCCTTATTTACCTCCAGGTCCTATGCCCTGACCCAATCCCCCAACCCACTTCCTGAGGGACCCCGCCCTCTCCCAGCTGGGGAAGCGTTCGGTCACCCGGCAACTGTGCCCCGGTTGGCCCCTCTCGCATCCACTCCTGCGCCGGCCTCACTCTCCTGCCGCCTTGCCTCCTCCTGCAGCTGAGCTGTGCTCCTGAAGTCTCGCGGCCCAGCCATGCTGCGTGGCTTGCCAGTGACTGCCTTCCGCCACCCTGCCACTCTTCGTGGCCTGGGGGAGAGGGGTCGCAAGTGAAAAACCGAATCCAGCTGCGACTCCCTTGGGGCAGTGTATAAAACCCCAGACAGTAGAGTGGGCTCTTGAGTCCTTGAAATTGTTCAGAGCATCCTCAGCTTTTGTACTAAAAAACTAAGAGCCTTCACAGCTCCCTGATGATCATTAGGACATCTTCTGATGGAGCTAGACGCAGCCACCTTGGGCTGAGCGCAGGGCAGCCAGGCTGGTGGGAAGAGAAGCGGCTGCCCGGCCAGCTGGCTATGGCGCTCAGCCAGGGTGCACCAAGCTCCACGTGGGCAGGTGCAGAGGAGAAGCCGCCGATTAGCTGGAGTGCGGGGCAGCCTCTTTCAGCTGAAAACCACAGTCAGCTGGCTGGGGTGTTTCAGCCCTCCTGACCTCCCAGCTCCTACCATTCCTCGCAGCTACTCACCTGTGTTGTTGCTCGGTGAGTAGCTGCTCCTCAAATGAGGAAATCTAATGTAAATGTACTGCGCAGGCACGCAGTTCAGAGAGGGCTCAAGAGCTACTCTTAGAGCCCCTGAGATCTACCAGTAGATTGCGATCTACTGGTTGGTGACCACGGCACTGGAGCTTGGGTGAACAGCTTTCTCTTTCCTGAGCAGAAAAAAGGCTAAGCGGTAAGTCCAGCATAATCAGGCAGGCACCTGGGGTCAATTAGAATTTGCTAGAAGCCACAGGCTAATCAGACACCTGAAGCTAATTAAGGTCTGTGGTGCTGCTTTAAAAGGTCTCCCCCTTCCCCCCCAGGCAAGGAAGGAGGGAGGAAAAAGATCTAAGAACAGGGAGGAGGAAGTGCTGTGTGGATGTGAGGTGAAGACTGACAAGTAGGTACCAAAGGAAAGATACTGGGAAGGATTGTTTGGGGAAGTGGCCCAGAAAAAAAGCTGCTAGATTGTGAATGGCAGCAACCCCGCCTGTTGCTGCTAACTTAGGATCCCTGGGTTGGAACCTGCAGTAGTGGGTGGACCCAGGTTTCTCCCAACATATCAAAATCTGCCTCAAGAAGGGAGATGACCTCTCCATAGGCGATTTTATGAACTAGCCTGTGATGAGTATGGCTCAGTAGGCTATGGCTCCTGCCTCTAGTGAAGAGAAAGAGGCCGTGTGGAGAGCCACATTGAGCCTCTGAGGCTAACACTATCTGCCAGTAGCGCAAGACCCACAGGGAATAGCTGGAGCTTTGCCACACCCGGCTTATCAGTTAATGATGTGGTTGCCTACACATTGACATTCTCAGTAGATGCCACTTGGGATAGACTCTGCAATGGATCTTTAGCAGGCACATTTATTGGTACTGCCATTCTCCCAGGATCTCTTATTGTTTGACACTTTTCCTACACTCTTTCTAATGGGATTTCCAGGGTTTTGGCCATTCACATCTCAGTTCCTGAGAGAGATGGTAGTCATCTAATTGGGCTGGAACAGTGGGAGTGACAGCTTCATCAGATGAAGAAGAAACCATTGCTACTGAAATGGGCTAATCCTCTACTTCTTGTGAACATCCTGCTCAATGTCTTGCCCCTGATGCTCTGAAGATGACTTATTTGGAGAGGGAGAGAGAGACTTGATTCTGGGGCAGGAAAAATAGAAAAAAGTATTCTTTCAGCTGGGCTGCATGCTCCAGAGAGCCCAGAATAGCCATAAATGCAAGTTACGTGGATATGAGGCTGCAGGCCATGGAGGAGGTACCCAGAAAAGATGCTCACTTCAAGAGACTCAATCTCTTTATTTATAGATATGTCCCCTGATTTCCCTGAAAGATCAACATGGCTCACAGGGAAGGAAGTGTGGCAATATATCAGTGATATTTCCCTGCTTTGTCAGAGGCAGAAGAAGAAAAGGTGTTTATTTCCTCCATAGGTCAAGGCAATTTTTCATATGTTCTTGGGATCTGTGAAATATTCTTTACTGGCTTGAGGTTAGAGAGCAATGGTGACTTTGGTTGTTGGGTTACCATTAAATCACTTGGTATACAAATTTCTTCAGAACTGAAAAGGTCAGAGTCCGAAGAATCTCCAGCACATCAATTGCAGAGTGGTGGGTACTGTAGGTTGGGAATGGGGTACCTATGTGTCGGCACTGTTAGAGGTATGGACAATCTCCTTAGAAGGTTCTGTAGTTGTTCAGTGAGTAGCTAAGTTCAGTGTATCAACAGAACTTGATGTGTGCCTTGAACTACTTTTTGGTTAAGAAGCAGTAGCTGGATCAGAAACATGGTAGGATTTTGCTTTGATTTACCAGGTCTCAAGGAAAGAGACCCATGTCTGCTGTCACACTGAGAAATGCTCTTTGCTAAGCCTTCTCTCCAAAGATTGGGCAGAAATGAGCTTAGATGCTCCTTCTGACTTGCTAGTTGAAGACTGTGCGTTCCTTGGGAAAGAGCCAGCCCTGTAGTGAGGATAGGCCTGCAGCCTACTGAAGCATTTGTGACTAGACTGAAACAGTTTGGTTGTCTTCTTTCCCTCAGGTTCAGAGAAGGTTTTCATGGAGTGTTTCACTAGGAATATTTTAAGGTTGGATTTCCTCACTTTTTGTGTCCTCTAAGAAAAAGAGCCACACAGAGTACTGATCTGGCATATGTACTACTACCAGAAGCAGTATTTGGAGTGACCCTCATTGATAAGAATAGCTGTCTCACAGTAGCAACAGGATTTGAATACTGGAAACTTGGATTCTGCCATCCCAGAGAAGCTCTGGCACTGGGAACAACTGAAGGATGGTTAGGCCCACTCCACCCAGGGGTGGGATGGCAGAGATGCAGGTGCAACTCAAACGGACACCGCTATTCTAAAGAATGGGGTATATGCACACCAGAAGTGGAATACATGTGGCAATTATTCAAAGAGCTGATTTTCCAGTATTTTGCTACATCTGGGGTATTTTTACAGTGTCTGGGTGCCACAGAGACTAATATTTACCTAGATTTTTCCTATAGTGGAATCTCTACTTTACCTCTCCCACGTTCAGTAGCTTAGAATATTGTTTATATTTATTTGAAAATGTTGAGTCTAATTATATAGTCTTTGTGATTTCTGATCTTAAACTCATTTAACTAACAGGGAACTGAAAGGCTTTTTATTTAAAAGCAAACAAACAAAACCAAATAAAAATGTTATAGAATACTATTAATAAAATCAGTGTCTTTCATCCTTCATTTCACAAGATGCCACATTTCTTTACATAATGTAAATATAGGGACTGACTTCCCATCACTGAAATGCAGCCATCTCTGGAGTGGCACATGGCTACTATAAGGCACTGCAGTGTCCTTACAAATTCCTGTAATGCTATACTTTCACTTTTAGTCTGCCACCCTGTGATTGCTCACTGTTACTACACTAAAGTGCACATAATGTGCATGGTGCTAAGGAATGAACACATACATTGCTCAGAGTCTCCATAATGCAGCAATGTGAATTTCTTTTCTGCTATCACCTAGATGCACTAAGGGTACGTCTAAACTACATGCCTCCATCAACGGAGGCATGCAGATTAGACAGATCGGCAGAGGGAAATGAAGCTGCGATTAAAATAATCGCGGCTTCATTTAAATTTAAATGGCTGCCCCGCTCTGCCGATCAGCTGTTTGTCGGCAGATCGGGGCAGTCTGGACGCGCTGCGTCGACAAAGAAGCCTTTCTTGATCGGCACAGATATGCCTCGTGAAACCAGGTTTACCTGTGCCGATCAAGAAAGGCTTCTTTGTCGACGCGGCGCGTCCAGACTGCCCTGATCTGCCGACAAACAGCTGATCGGCAGAGCGGGGCAGCCATTTAAATTTAAATGAAGCCGCGATTATTTTAATCGCGGCTTCATTTCCCTCTGCCGATCTGTCTAATCTGCATGCCTCCGTTGACGGAGGCATGTAGTTTAGACGTACCCTTAGTGCATCTAGGTGATAGCAGAAAAGAAATTCACATTGCTGCATTATGGAGACTCTGAGCAATGTATGTGTTCATTCCTTAGCACCATTCCTTAGCATGTTGACGGAGGCATGTAGTCTAGACACACCCTAAATGAACACCATAGGTAAGGGCTGAAGAAAAAAAATGCTCTAAAGAGACTCTACAGGGAACCTAGGTAGGCAAAACATAATCTATTATATATTTGAGAGAGATTGTCTGAGAGCAAGCAAGTTTGTCTGTCCATCTGTTTGTTCAATAACTCCTCCTTAATGTTAAGAGCTAGGACTACCAAATTTGGTATGCAGCTTCCTCTTACCATAACTTAAAGCAAGGTGAGGGTTTGCTGTGCAGAAGTGGGAAGTGTTGAAGCTCACCCCCTCCACCGCTGCCCCTTGATGTGTACGGGGAGACAAAATTGTACAGAAAAGAGAGAATCACTAGGCAGGCAAAAGGGGCTGGCTGGGGGCACCCTCCTCCCCTGGCCCAGAACTGCCCCAGCCCTGAGCGTCTTACCTCCAAACTGCCCTTTAGGGAGGGTGGGGGGGGACGACTGCAGCTCCCCCTCTAATTTGTAAAGGAACATTACTGCCTCTTCTCCTTCATCAGGAAGCAAGGGGAAGTGCACAGTTTGCTCCATTCCTCACTTTGGCTAGGGAATCAGGGGCAGTCAAACCTGGACCTGTCTCAGTCTGGGGACATGTACCCCTCTACTTGCTATGCCCATTGGATTGGCAGTGGCTGTGGAAAGGTGCTTCTCACTCCAGGGAAGACTGCATACTGAACCCCTCACCCCCAGCCCAGAGCAATGATTTAAATGAAAAAAAAAAACCCACAAAATTAATTAAATTAAGGACCTGTGCAACACTGGGTAGATCTTCTAGTTATATTATGTTGGAATTTGGCCAGGATACCAGGTATCTGTACTCTAGTGAAAAGAACTGCAGGATTTTCTCTGGTTACAATTAGCCAAGACTTGGGTTTTTAAGTTATATCTAGAAGACAGGACATTTAATACAGAGATGTAGAGAGACAGCAAAGGTCGGGGGCGAGGGGGAAGAGCAGGAGCCAGTGCTGGGGGAGCCAGCTCACACCTGGTCTCAGACACTTCGCCTCTGTTTTTAAATGTATTAAAAGCTGCTAGGTTCTGCCTTTCAAATGTATTAAGAGCCGTTCAGAGGCTTTTAATACATTTCAAAGGCAGAATCACAGCAGGGTTAGCTCCCAGAGCCGGGAGCCAACCCCGCTCCGGCTCTGCAGTTTCCCCCTTATCGACTAATCGATGGAAATTCTATCGGCTATTCAATTAGCTGATTAAATGCAATTTAACATCCCTATTCAATACTGGAGCACAGTATTATTAAACCATCACTGGTTTAATCTTAACTCCAAGTGAAGGATGCCACTTACCGCATTATTAACATTGCGTTGCACAGTGTATAACCTCATTATATTAAGGAAAGTGGTAGGATAACAGCCCAAACTGGGATGGGTACAGATTGAGACCCAAATAAAATCCTAAAAAGAGACAGAATATATTTAAAAAACAAGGCTGTTTTCTCTTGAACACAACTTTGTGCACCTCCTTCACACCCACGCTGCTGCATTAAATATTGGACACCAGCATGAATGTAATATTTTCTGGATTTTGTCAGCCTCTAGCACAATCTCAGCAATTTCTTAAAACCTCTTTTTATTTTTTTATTTGATTTTTATGTTAATTATAGTACAGTATCTCTTGTAATATGTGCTAGCATGGTACATTCTGCAACATTTCACCCCTTTCCCCAGTTGCTATTCCTTAGCTTCACGGCTTAATGACACAGAGTCAGTAGATCACAATATGACCCTGTTAAAAAAATTTTAATGCCATTTTTACAAATTACAGCATAATGCACCGATTACCAGGATGAAAGCAAAGTCTCGGAGTATGTCTGGAGACCAAATAAAAGAACGTTTGAACATCTGTTCATCCTACAAATGCCTTTAAATGCTTTGATTTTCTCATAATCATTTTGTTCCACCACTTCACCCTTTTCTGAATGTGTATCCAACAGCCCCAGGACAGCCGTCAGAGATCTGCAGTAAGAGCACATTATAATCAAAGTTCCTGGGCACACTTAAGTTTTCCTCTTAAACGTACAAGGGAAAAAAACAGTTCTCAGCAGATACTGCCAACTCTCAGTCCTATAAAATACTGTGCTCTGCTGCATGAGCAAAGTGAGAGGACAACACACTTCAAAAGGGGGTTATAATACAGAATTATAAAGCACTAGAGTACTGTTCAGCTAGACTATTGACCTAGTAAGTATTCCTAACATATATGTTTTCAGATGGACCGAGTTCCAGAGCAAGCGATTGGCCCTGAAAAATGCAAGGAAACGGAAAAGGAATTCAGAAAGTTCAACAGAAAATGCTATGTAACAATACACATCTTGCACAGTTAGGCTACTTTCCACGTAGATGTATCAAAAGTCCTTTACAAACTTTACAGTCAAGAATCACTTACCTATCACCAAAATGCTACCACCTCTGGTGTGGAACACAGCAACCAGCAATACTAGTACAGTAGAAAGAAGAGTTTAGGATAAGAAACAAAGATCACGTCCTTCTGAAGTTTACATGGGTATTTTAGGATTGGCAGTTAATAACTCAGGTTGGTATTTGTTGAGGACAGCAGAGCTAAAAACTCTGCACTTGTAAATAAAACAAAACAAAAATATTACCAGAGATTCTTTAGTAATTGCACATGATCCAAATTTCACTTTTGAGTTTTCCTGAAATTATACCAATAATTATTAGATTAATCTGATACAATCCACAGGCATTATCTGTGTTATCTATTTAACAGTATCCTGTACACCATGGTATTTAAATGCTAAACGGGTGGGCAGTATTGAGTAAAGGATGCAATATAGAATTTGATACCCAAATAAAATTTAAAGAAGACAGAACACATGTAAAAAAACAAAGCCGTTCTGTCTTGAACACAACTTTATGCACCTCTTTAACAGAAAGAGAATGCAATAAATATTCTTCTGAAAGGTTGCCTTGTGGGGGGGCATATATGAGAGAGGACAGTGGTAGCAAGGACCTTTGCCTTATAGGATACATTTTCCAGCAGGGCTGGCAGTACAAGTCATATTAAGCTGTAACTGGAGTTGCCTGCTTAATTCCTCATGGATCACACAAAGCGTGCCCCATCATCTTAAAGGATGTGCTAAAGCTTTGGCCGGGACTCACTCACTCAGCAGAAACTGTTTGGGATTATTCCACAAAGCACTTCCTCTGATCTGATTTAAAAGGGCACTGTCAAGCTATTTTAGGCACCAAATTTGCCCAGCCTCAAGGATGGTTAGTGGGAAATGTCCTCTGGATATTGAGTTTTTTGCCCCTTCCAGTGCATCCTTATCACCAAATAAATAAGTCCTATAACATTTCGCTATGCTTAAAAAAAAAAAAAAAAAAAAAAAGCCATCCAAACAAGCAGAAAGGGCACTGCCCCTATTCCTATTAGTAGATGGTAGATCAATAATGCTTGGCAAGCAAGACAGCAAATGATCTGTTATGGTTATTTATTTAGCACTCTGACGTGACCTAAAGAAATATACTGGCTTGTTGCATGTGTCCCCACATCATTTTGATGGCTGGTCCCCACAACCAAACTACTTACTGACAGCAAATAGTTTATTGCTTTTGATCAAATGGCAGAGGTGAACATTTTGGTGGTGTAAATCCTTAGTTCAATCTCTGCACAAGAGTACAGAACCTGAATGTGTACAGTCATTGTTAGTATTAGTGTTAGGGTGGCCTATGCTTTACAAGAAACCAACAAGGGACACTGGAGAACTGTTATCTCCAGCTTTTACGAGGTGGAACAAGAAATAAGTACCACCACCTATGAGAGCCGTTCTAAATCACTAATAGTTTGTAAAGCACCTTAAAAATCTCCAGTTTAAAAGCCTTATAATGTAACTGCAATCTGCTATCTTTATTTTAATGAAATAAAGCCATTCACTATTTCCAATAGACAACTTTTTGTTTCATTCTCACAAAACAATCACTTTGGTCACAAAAATTAAAGCAGTTCCAGCACAGATTTTCTTAGCAATGACTCAGAATAGCTTACCCTCCCAATTTCCTAAAGAATCAAATAAATAGCCTGGAGACTCACAAAAGCGGTGTGAAATATTGTAGAAAAGCAGTTCTGAACAGTCAGACTAGCAAACATAACAATACAGATCCTGAAATAATGTGCATATGGGAATTTTCTAACACTGCAGACTGTCAAGATAAAAATCATTTATACAGAAATTCCATACTCATCTCTCAGACGGCACCTCACATTAGTTTATCTAAAGGAATCTAAAACATCTATTCTAATTTTCACCCTTTACACTAGGTATTTTTTGCCTCTTGCTCAGCTAAGTTCACATACTGGTTCTCATAATATTTTATTTGGATTTTCCATCTTACTGCAGAATGCTTAAATTAAAAGAAACTTAGAAATGTTTTTTGTAAAATGTTTTATCAACTGTAAAACACAACTGTAGAAACTGATAGGTGACACTTGCCATGAGGGACAGTAGGGAGATTCAAATAGCAAAATCAGAACATGCACATTCTGGAGGTCAAGTGCCGCCATGGGGATAGGAGGGCCTTCTAGCCTCGATCCATGGACATGGCACCTTTATAGGATATTAATGAGCTAAAAAACCTTTCAAAGTCCAAGATTTTCAGACAAGAAATATGTTCCACCTAAATTCATTTTGGTATGTAAGCCTTTTAAGCACACTTCAGACATCAGCTAGGAGACCTGTTTTGCCTTCTCAAGATTGAATCATTTTCTTCTGTGTATCAAAGACATATCTTTTAAAAAGAAGGCTGATAGTAACAGGCTGGGCTGAGTCAATCTTGCTGCTTTCATCCTCTTTGGCTGTATCTCCCTTTCCTGTCTTGGATTTCTTCTTGGAGGTGACAGTGAGAAGCACCTTTGTATCTGCCTTGAGTCCACCTGAAAAAAAATCAAGAACATTCATAACAAAAAATTGCCTATAAGCATTTCAATATTGCAAGTGGGACACCTGAGAACAATGAATAAGTAAGATCAATGCAATGTATCTTATTTCAAGGATTTATTGGCTACAACTAAAATTATGACAATCCTTCAAAAGTGCAATTTTGAATAATTATTTCCCACAATCCTCTAGAGCCGCCTGCATCCCCAAACCCAGATCCACGTTCCTTGCAAGCCCTAGTACAGTTATCCCATAATTCTGACTCCTTCCAGAGCTCTGAAGAGCTAAACAGTGATGGATTTTTAACAAACCAGGTCAAATTGCCTGATCTAGGCCTTTAACTCTACAGACATCCCTCTTTATCCCACATGGATGTTTTCCAGCAGCCTCTCCTTTCTTGTGAGTGGATCTGGGGCTAGCATTTTTTAAAAATTGATAAGAGTCACATTTAACTTTGTTCTATATCTGAGAAGCAAAACCTACTCATCAAAAAAATCACAGATAAAGCTCACAAGAACATAAAAGACAAATAAAAAATTAAAATCCCAAAAAAGCAGAGCTCCATAGGCAGCAGAGGGTCTTGAATATCTTTAGTCCATTACCTCTGAGAAGCACATTCAGTGCCACCTGTCTGCATACTCCAAAATGTAGCTCTCAGGCATTTGGCCAGTTTCAGTTCAGGTGTTTTTAACCTGTGGTGTCACATAACCTTATCTCAAACACTTAATCAGCTTCTCCCACCTCATTCCGAAATTCAGAGACGGAGTCTCATATCATGGCTTGACAAAAAGATTGAGATGCTTATGATTTACTGGAGACAGGAGGTCTACAACACATGTGATTTGCCCCATTACAGAAACCTCTTGAGGTTATTTACAGATGACTATGGGCACTCAGTACCAGAGAACCTTCTCTACTTGCTATGTCAGACAGCAAATTGCTCCAAGTGGCATTCACAATGTGCTGCAAAAGGCGGAGGTGTAGGGGGAAAGGGGCACCACTGTAGCAAGAGAATGAGAAATATACAGGTGCTGCAGCAAAACCATTACATTGTCAGCCATCCCCTTCAATTCTTGTAACTGGTGTTCTGAAATCAATGCCAAATCCTTGATCCATAGTGCGCTAACATGTACCCCACTCTCCTGTTCCACATGGTGGGGAAGTGAGGAGACTCAGATGCTCTCTCCAAGCACAAAGGGATTTGGGAATAAGGGAAAAAAGGAGCCCCTTGTATAAGTAAATAATTTAAAAATACCTGGCCTAAAGTTGGGGAAGTCAAATGTCAGGCAGCATTAACGTTGCATACGTTCTCTAAGACCTCCTGAAATGTATATGAATGACCAGTAAAAAGTTCTTTTATCTTCAGGTATTGGGATATAAAAATCAATATTTATTTCATGTAAAAGTGATGAGATTAGTTCTGCTCAAGGGTTGAGAAGTTTGACGAGATTATCCTTGCACATGTGAGACATAATTAAGTACGTCAGATAATACGGTAAAACTCATGGTTCACACGCCATCTACTGCCCAAGCAGTTCCACAATCTGGCCCACACGTGGCTGTCACCACACGAGTCCTTGCGGCCCTCGACAGTGTTCCGGCTAAAATTTTCCATCCATGAGCGGAGTGAGTTTTTGTCTTGTGAACCAACAGCATGGTCATGTGCACTTGTTCGGAGGTGGGCCACTAAGTCACCCAAGTTATTAACAAATATATCATAAATATCTTATAAACCTCTACCTTTTCCCCTCTGCTGCCATCTCACTCACCTCCCCTTGCCCCATCTGCTCCCCTGGTGCCTGCCGCCCATCACCCCTCACTCCCCTCTGATGTCCTGGCTCCTGCCTTCTCACTCCACTCAGCCCTCCTGGGACTTGCTCCCTCTCCCCATCCTCTCTGACCCCTGAACCCGCCCTTCCCTGCTGTGCCCACCCGTCCTCTAGCCTCACTCTGATTATCTGTAGCTACCCCTCCCCATTCTCTCTCCTAACATCTCCCTCTACCCACCTGCCCTCCCTCCCTCCCGTGTTGCCAGTCTCTCCCTTCCACATGTCTGCCCTTCTACTTCACCCCCACAATCCCCTGGTACCTGCATCTTACTTTACTCCTGCAACTTCCTGGTGCCTCCCCATTTCCTTATTGCCCATGTACTCCCAACACCTGCTCCTCTTGCCCTCTTCCTCTCTGGGCCCACTCCCTCACCACCCTCTACCCCAGTTCTCCTCCCATCCCTCTGCACCATCACACATGACTTGCTCCATCTCCTGCTTTCCTCGTGCCCACACCTTTCAACCTCCTCTTCTCCTGGCGCCAACTCTTCTCCTCTCCTCTTCCTTCCTCTTGTCCCCATTGCCCCTCCCCTCTACCTTCCTCTCCCAGGATCGCTCTGTCCCCTCCTTTCTCCCACCCCCACTGACCCCTTCCTCCCCCAGCTCTGTCTGCCCTTTCCCCTTGTTATCTCCTCTTGGACCCCTGGCATTTGTCTCTACTCCACCTGGGCCTGGAGCCAGGATCTTGGTGCTATTTTTAGTACCCTGGCCCTGCCCCAGGAGCAGCTGTACCATTGCCTGGCTCCAGTCCTGGCACATGGGGCAGCCGTCCGCCATGAGGCCCTGCCCTGGGAGCAGCTGGAGCTGGGACTGCACAGCAGCTACTGGATCAGGGATTGTGCAGCTGCCCCATGTGTCAAGAATGGAGCTGAGGCTGTGGTGCAGCTGCTCCTGGGCCAGGGCCATGGTGCTATTTTTAATACCGTGTTCCAGACTCCAGCTTCAGCAGCCACCACATGGCTTGCCCTGGCCACAGCTCCAGCCTTGGAGAACGGCTGAAGCTAGCTCCAAGGCTGTGTGGTGGCTGCCCAGCTGCTCCTGGAGTGGGGCAGCCGCCCACTATGCAGCCCCACCCCAGAGCAGCTACTGCGCGGTTCTGCTAAGGTGAGCAGGAATCAAAATTGTAGGCACATGCCTGCGCAGGTGTGCCCCTTAGAGAGAACTGTGGCCCTGGTGTGTGTATGTGTCTGTATCCTTCCCTAAGCCCAGCCCTGGCTCCGCTCCACCCTGCCTCTTCCTGCCCTACTCCATTCTCTCCCCCCAATTTACCCCCCTCCTTCAAACTCCCTCTCCCAAAGTATGCGGCCTCAGGGATTATCTGAGGGCCTGGTGTGGGTGGCAGTAGGGGTGGTGCTCCCCCAAACTCAATGTAGCAGCAGGAGCCACGGAAAAGCAGAGTAAGCCAGCAGCCTCTGCTCTGCTCCGCTCCACTGCCATTTCCTCGTGGCTCCCACCACCACAGTGAGTACAGGGGAGCCACAACCACTGCTGCTGGCCCCAGCCCACCCAGGACCCTGCAGGCTAACCTGAGTAGGGAAACCATAGGACAGTTGGGACAACTGCCACGAGGGCCCTCCAAAGTAGGGGGCCTGGGGCAGCCACCCGGAACCATCCTCTGCACTGGATGGGTCTGCACACACCTATCCCGGGACACAAGGTTGTGCCAGCAGTGGCATGGAGCTAGCAGCCAGAAGCTACTCTAGCCCCATTATGATGCTGGTAGGGGTAGCAAGAATCCTAGGGGCTTTTAAATTACCCAAGGGCAGCAAAGCAGGGTCCAGGGGGAGGAACATGCAAAGAGCTTCCACCACCCACCCCAGAACTCTGCCAGAGGCCTATTAGAAAGATTTGAGGACTGGCACTAAACTAAGGTGCGTTTGAGACCCCTGCAGTAAAACGTGACATACTATATGCTTCCACAACACCGCATAATTGTTTTTGTTGTTGCTGATTTTTATAAAACCAAAACCCAAGAGCTGTCCACATAAAAAACGTTTTTAAAAGTATTTATTTGCATTGTGACAACCTGTCAGCATTAAAAATGAAATAAATTCATCATTTAATAGAAAGTACCTTCTTTTACATTTGGAAAGTGCCTAGCACATTTTGAATGCTGAAAATAGCAGCAATAATGTTTTTTCCATTGCAATATTAGCTGATCCAGTGTAGCTCCCTGCATATATAGGATATGTTCCCTTTTATGCATTTCCAATTTTTTGACCAATCTCATTGCAATCCCTAACTTAAAGTGCTTCCTGTACTTCTCCAGGGAGACGGATTACTTTTCAGAGGGCACTCAATTTGGACAAGGAAGCTATGCAGTTTAGTTTTACTTTGGTTACTACTCAGTTTCCCTTTCTTAGTCTCATCACTAGTATTATGTTGCTGCTACTGAAACATTGTTGCTATTAGAAAGATATTTAAATTCAAAACCACTCAGAAAGGCCCCTTTTTATTAATTACAAATGAGAAAAGTTATTACTTTTACAAGACATTTTAATTAAAAAAATATCTAATTTGGGGGGTTAAAACATGACAAAAGTAGTCAACATTTTCTCTCTTGCATGTCAGAAGCTGGTTATCTCATTCCATACTCAGGAACCTTTCCTCTATATTTATACAGAATTTAGCACAATGAGCGAGGCCTCTGGGTACAATCACAATATTTAACATCAAACAACAGGGACAGTAAGTTGTTTGAATTTCAGAGTTGTAGAACAATTATAATTCCAAATGAGCAAAGCATCTGGGACTCTCACAGAACCCATTGAGAGCCTGAAGTGCGCAGCACCTTTCGAAATCAGGCCATTCATGCAGGCTACTGCCTAAATTTAAGCACCCACATTTGAAAATTTTGATTTCAAGTAAAAATGATTAAAAAAAAAAAAAGGATAATGGAGCCACACAAAGTATAAAGAACAGCAGATGGGGAAAAAGCCTTTTTTTTTTTTTTTTTTAAAGCATCCAGAAAAATTGGGCCGGGGGGAGGGGGGAGGGGCAAGGGGAGGAGAGGCAAAAACTTTACTTGTCTCCAGTCTCAACACCCATTCAGATTCAAACGAGGTATTATATGCAAGAAGAGTAAGCAGCAGAGCTGAAAGAAAGTGGCAGTTCCTACAAGTGAAATCATGGGCTGCCGTCCAAATGCAGCTCAGGTATTATTAAACTTGCAAGGTATCTAAATTACTTAATCAGATCCCATGGCCCTCATTTTGCAAACAGATTAGGTGGCTGGCATCATACCCTGACAAATGGCAGTTGCTGTTTTTTTCACTCTGGTGCCAGGAGGTCTATGGCTGAAGAGGCTCTATGATACAGAACAGCACAAAGGAGCAAGCAGAGGGAGACAGTCAGAGAGGCACAATCTAGGTTTCATCTACCTCCGTGGATTTCTCGCGTTACACACAATGCATACTTTACATTTTACAAAACCCAGGAAATGAAGGAAAATATATCTGTCACCGAAGAAGACATCAGTCCTTTAATAGCTGAAATGACGGATATTTTTAGATGAAGCTCTAGTTTAACTTACTTACATTAAGGGTCTAATCTCTCCTGAACAATGACTATGTTAGCTTGAATACATAGCGAGAAATCTGTTCCATTAATTAAGTGCTGCCTGTACTAGGATTTGTAGCAAATGTTAATAGATTTTTTTTCCTTCCTCTGTTGGACAATTACTTTATTTTGCCAAGTTGCTAATGGATTAAATTTAAAAGGTCTGTTAAAAAAGACTTTAGCTTCAAAGTTCTAACAAGCATCTTGCCCATATTGCTGGGAAATACCTACATATTAATATTATTAATGGGCACTCCTCAGAGGCATAGTAGATAGCTGAAAGCTTAGCAAATTCATTCTCACCATCAACCTGCCTTTACCAACAAGTATATAACATAAGTCTTCCAGTCAGACCTCATTTAAAATGTATTTATACTGTACTCTAACCTAGGTTAGAGAAGGAAATGTAAACATTAGCATCTAAATCATTGCATTTTGTTAAATTTCACTATTATTACTCTGTTTTAAATACCATGTCAAGACTCTCACATTAACTACAGGGGAGAGAGGGAGAGAGAGAGAGAGAGAGAGAGAGAAAGAAAGAAAGGCTCTGCTGTGTACATTAGTTCATGTACAAGTCTTCATATGCTCATGTAGGATTTAGGTTCTGGCTAATAAAGACCAAACAGGTAGCCAACTCCTTCCAGAACTCTCACACTGGGAAGATACAGGAGGAATGAATGCCCACAGACTTGCCATTGCCAGGTCCCTGGATTAGGTGTGTGGGTGGTTGCGGCTCCCTGTTTCTGGAAGGGGCAGGGCCTCAGATAGAACTGGCAAGATCGGGGCAGCCAGCCTTCAGCACTGCCCAGAGCACACTACACTGTGCACCATCCTCCCCAGACAGCCCTACAAGCCTCCTGGAGCACATTGCATGGCGCTTTGACAGTGATTTAAAATGCCTGGAGCTTCAGCTGCTGCCACAGCAGCAGCAGTCTGGAACCCCATCTGCTGCCAATCTTCATACTAATGCAGCCCAATATACCATTAGCCTTCTTGGCAACAGTTAACTCATATCCAGCTTCTCATCCACCGTAATCCCCACGTTTTTCTGCAGAATTGCTACTTAGCCAGTTGGTCTCCAGCCCAAGCAGTGCATGGGATTCTTCAGTTCTAAGTGCAGGACTCTGCACTTGTCCTTGTTGAATCTCATCAGATTTCTTTTGGCCCAATTGCCCAATTTGCCTAGGTCACTCTGAACTGTAACTCTACTCACCAGTGTATCTACTTGGCTAATTATATTCTGCCCACAGCAGTTAAATTACTTCTGAAGTTTCTGCTAGATACAGTATCAATACACGTCCCCAGCTGTTACATAGTTTTGCTATGCACTGTCGGAATGCTGCTGTGTTCCACCCCTGAGCATGCTGCATTTCAGTGGTGAGTGAACTGTGAACTTGTGTGCAGGCTTCTGGAATGAAATTATTGTAAGAGCTGTTATATTGGAACTGGAATTACCAAGTGAATTTCATCGTGGTCTTCATTGTTAGGGAAAGAGTTGGTCTTTCTTAATGAGGAAGAAAGAAACTGTTTTAATTCTGGAGAATGACCTAGGTGAAGTTCAGGCCACAGCCATATTTGGAAAATTCTCACATAAAACTGGACACAATCCTTTCATGCACAGTGCCAATTCTACACAATGGCTTGAACTGCACTCTCCGGCGGTCCTTAAAGGCACATTTTGTATCTTGGCTTTCACTGCTAGCAATCAAGAAAGAATTCAAGAAAACAAAACTGTTTCCCAAGCACTGTTTGCTGGTGCCATAATTAATATAATCAAACAATTCCACAAATTACTTCCAATTGCTGGCGTCACTTTCATGTTCAGAACCAGACTTTCAAAGAAGGGCCCTTCTTATCCTGCACCCCTATAGAGGTAACTCATGGTTCACACAGTGGTAATAAGGCTTCACTAAACAGTATAGGATAATTTGTACTGTAATAGGTCCCTAAGGTAGCATGGACACAATTTGAAATGCCATCTAATTTTTCTTTTTTAATTAAAAAGCAGTTATCATATTTACATGACATCACAAAAAAAATCAGAGAAGACAATCTGAAAGTTCCCACAGTTTGCTGGGGGTCTTTTCAAGGTCAGCAAGAGTTTTATGGACTTAATTGTACATAGCCCGGCATCCTCTCTGCAGAGTCAGCATTCATTCTACTAAATGGAGCTCAGGTTTTAATACTGCAAGTCCCATGGCCAGAAACTTTTACCATATTTACTAAAACTTCCATGATTTCTGGAGCTCCAGACTTAATTTACCACTTAGATCAAGCACATTTTATCAAGTGTGCATTCAGTATGCCACTCATCCATAGGTTTGTTGGTCCACCTCTAGGCAGCGAGCTGAATCTGCAGAATAATTGAAGTGTGCAACTCGAACTCAAAAAGTCCAGGATATAACTGCCAGGATCCAGCACCAAAATATGATTTGTCTGGAAGGATGTTTACGTTCTGGTGATCCCTGTAAACAAAGCAGTGAGATGGGACAGATTTTTCCATCTATCTACTCCACTGTACACGGTAATTTTGTTCCATAAACCTCATATAAACCACTTGAACAAGTCATGGCTGCCAAAATGATATTCCAAAGGCAGTTTTATCCTTAGCACCCACCCAGCATCTTCTCCATCCCAAACTCAGACCCCTGATCTGAAACAACTTAGAGTTCTGTATTACTCAGATAGTTAACACACACTTTCAGATCACAAAACAGGATTGTGTTTTTATACGCTAAAAAATCCGTGGCCATCTGATACTTGATTACTGTCAGTGTGTTGCATACTGTGCCTATTTGTTGACTGTGGGACAGAGATTAGATCCTCTTGTTTCAGAAGTAGGCCCAGTTAACTTTCAGGAACATGGAGAGGCAAAGAAGAGTGTTTATAGTGGTTTTCGTTTGGTCCATTAACTGCACACTATTTACTTGTCTATTCCATGCTGAATATTACTGAAATAAAACAAAATGAAATAACGACAGTGCTATTAATGTTAAGGGTAAAGCTGAACTTGATGTCCACAGGGACTCCTGATCGAGTTTGGCAGCAGGAAATTATTAGCTGATCAGCTCTAGCTTCACCATCATACTGGGAAACATCCCAAGTTATTCAAAACAGCCAGACTGGGAACAGAATATTTAATTTTTTGTTCCAGAAGCAATTGGTCACTATTATGTCAACTGTTGATGTACATTTGTTCCCACTCTCCATGGACCTGCTTAATGATCAGAGCACTCTTGCTAAAGTAAACCTGACCTTGGGGTGGTTTCCGTTAATCAAAGATCGTTGCTGTCTCATACATCTTTGGCCAAAATGTTTTAATTAGCAAGATAAATATTGTCCAGTAAACAGTGGAAGTGTTGGTAAAGCTGCTAGACAATACTGACTTCACATGGTTTGGCAAATTCTCTGGTTTGCACCAGTCAGGTCCCAAGGGTACTGGGCTAAAGAGGTTCAATATTCAGTATTTCTAATATTTAACAGATTTAGTGCACTCTTGAGCTAGCTCTGGAACTGGTTTTGAAATGTGAAAATCCATGCTACTTAGAGACTACACACCTCAGTTATGGAGCCAGAGTTCCGCTCTCTCCCCACAGCACAAGATCTGCCTCCCATATTGTTACAGTCCCATTACTTGTCTTCGCTCAAGAAAATGAAAAGTGAACAAGAGCCAGAAAAATGTTCTTTCTGGTTGAACTGTTCTTATGAATACAAGGAAGAGCAACTCCTGGCCAGAACAAGCACAGATTAGGCAGGAGGGGCAAATTTATCACACAATCCAAACTCTGCCAATACACATCAATACTGATTGGCCACACTCCTCTATAGCCAATTCTATTCTGTGCACACAGCTCTGTCCATGTCTCCCATTCTTGTCTTTTAACTCTCACTACTATTCCTAACCCTGGAAACAGGCACATATTTGCCACTGGACCTCAAACCATATCTAAGAGCCAGTCTTGTAGTAACTAAAATCTATTTTCTAATGAATGTGTAAACTAACTGAATTCTGTATAGTCAGGAATAGTCGGGACAGTCTCTTAAAACACGAGAATTACTCAATGAGGATGGACTCTTGCCCAGGTTTCACTCTAGCAGGGTCTGTAATGTTTCAACTTTCATATCTGAAAGGAAGCAGTTGCCTCTGATGGACTGAATAGCAGAACTCAAATTTCTGTGCTGATTAAGGGATAATCATTCCAACCCAGTGCATGGAGACTTGACCTGTGAGAGTTCATAATTTAAATACCCGGTGGCACTGAGTTGGGATCATATTTATCTCCTGTGTGGGTGTTTTGAAATGAAAGCACACACTGGTATAGGCCAACAGATGCCTCGATACCCCAATACCAAAAAGAAATCAATGCCTCCATTCTGCACTAAGGTAAGCAGCATTACAACAGGAAATGTGGTTTGAACTCAACACAAGGGGCTTAAATTCCATCAGGGAAGCCTAACGAAAAGCAAACAAGTACAAATACACACGATCTCACAGCAGCCTTTCAGAAATGCATACAAGGCAAAACAAGTTCAGGTGAGACAATTTGATACAGAACCAAAGGCAATTCATGACAAAGCCGCATCAAATCAAAGTCCTGCCAGATCTATGGACCTATAATCCTCCCATCTTGCTTGCAACTCTTGATGTCGAGTAGGGACCATAAAAGCCAGTTAAGGCCCAACTCTACTGACTTATACTGGGCATTGGCTACTTAGGGCTGATCCAGAGTTTAAATTGGGTGCTATTCATCTTCCCCGGGCTGCTTTTTTAAAGCAATCCTGAACAATGGGACTTCAGAATAAAGACTAAAAGAGTTGTTTTTAAAAAAACTTCTAGGCAAGGGCCTTTAATGCGATTAATAGGGGGAGGAGGGGATGGTAGCAGCTTTTTCTTTTTTATGTTATGTATATTGTGTGTAAACAAATATGCAATTTGCTTTAAAAAGATAAGGTGATTAAATTTTTATCAGGCTTGTACTCTGTTGTCACCACAACAAAGAGAATTAGGAAGAGGAAAGAAAGGCCTTTTTATTTGAATTATGCTCTTACCAGAGGTTCTCCACAGCACAGCAGAAAAGCCACTCAATGTTCTCTAAACAGGCCCTTTGATTGCATTTTATTCAACTTGTTTGCATTTGGAGCAATCGAAAGGAAAAGAACGCTCCACATTTTGATGTCTTAATGTTCCTTAATACCTTCTTTAATTTATATTAAGCTTCTTAACTAGGGTGATGAATTCTTCAAAAACAATAAAGACCCAGTACAGAAATCTTTCACACACCATGAAAATTGAAATTATAATGTATTCATGGCTTTTTTGTTACAAAAATATTTAGAAGAAAGATTTAAGGCACACACAAAAAAATCCTGAAAGTTGTATGAAAATGACTTGATCCGCAGAACTAGATGAAAGTTCAAACTAATTATTACATGGAAAAGAAAATGTTGGGAGGGTGGAATGTAGAAAACAGTAACAGAATGTTTTGTTATTCTAAAGTTTTCAGTCTTAATATCTTATAAATTCCTTCTCTATCACTTTCAGCAGAAAAGGATTCTGGAAATGTTTGCATTTTTGTTATATGCAAAATAAATTTCATTTTTTGCTATCCCTCCTTCCCCATGTTACTACTATTCATAGTCTTATTTCCTAAAAAATGGCTTTTAAAAGTTTAAGCTTCCACAATATATTTCCATTTCTATCTTTTACAGAGGGCCAAAATCAACGATGCACATTTAATTGGTGGATTTCTCAATGATGCCTTGAAATGCCAAATACTGAACATATTTGTAGGTGCCTGGGTGAAGTTTCCCAGACTGAGTTGCCATTCAAGGTGGATCTCAGTCCGACAAGCAATCATGTTTATGAGAAAAGCAAGGATAATGTAAACATGGTACTAAAACAGGCCACACAAAGGACAAGACTCAATGGGTTTGTTCTTGGATGTACTGTATATTTGCCACAGTTAAAGAAATACTCTAAAATTGCTGAGTATACAACACTGATTATTTGCCCCATGTTGCAAATCTTATTCACTAGGATCCCAATAATTTTTTTTGAAATATTTATGGCATCCATCATAGCCCACATGTTCCTAGCAAGAAACCATTATGCTTGCATAATCTCAATTTAGCTTTTTCCACAATCTGTCTATTGGCTGGCACTTAATTTTTTCAGTATTTGTTGAGAACTACAAAATTGTTATATATACAACAAACACATACACACACACATGCATTTTATATATACATATATAAATAAAATAATATACATGCACATCCCCACCCAAACTCATGAAATTGTTCATTGTTCCCCACTCCACAAAGAAATCGTCCAAAACAAACAAACAAGCAAACAATTCATGGTACTATTTGTATTATAAAACAACATGATGTCTAGATATTGCACTACCCTGATTTGGTGCAACAGAAATATGGAAGGGGAAACAAACTTCCAAGATTCTCCCTACCCCTGAAGTACATCAAATCACCCTAGAAATCCCTCTGAAAGAAGCACATTTGAAAAGGAACATGGATTTGTTATTTTCTGTCAACATTCACTGATAAGCTTGCCTCCCTTTGTGTGAGTTACACTTTTGTGTTAGCTTCCAGGACAGCTAAAATTAAAACCTTATGACAAAGCTTCCCCCACTTATTGAGTACTTGTGAAAAAGCTTGTTGAACTGCTACAGCAGTCAACTGGTCACACTTCATAGATTTGGGGGAGGGGGGGGAATAGCTCAGTGGTTTGAGCATTGGCCTACTAAACCCAGGGTTGTGAGCACAATCCTTGAGGGGGCATTTAGGGATCAGGGCAAATCTGTCAGAGATGGTACTTGGTCCTGCTGTCAAGGCAGGGGACTGGACTTGATGACCTTTCAAGGTCCCTTCCAGTTCTAGGAGATAGGTATATTGCCATATATTATTATTATAGATTTTAAAATCTGTACACTGTATGGTTTTGTAATTTTAAAGTAAAAGAATGCTGACCTTAATCCAATAAAGTGGGATTGTGCCATGCAGTCTGTATACTGTCTGGGATGAAATGACACATCGCTCCTTCCTAAACTGAATCAGACACATGCAAGAACAGTAGCATCAAACTCATGATCCATTGCAGTAAAACTTACAGCCTTCCCTGAACAGTACTACTCAAGCTGAAGTGGGTGTTCATGAGAAGGCACAAAATAGCTTTCCAATCAGAGAATGTACCTAAAGCCAACTCCTACCCAGGTATCCTGTCTGCTCCATATTTATCCTGCATTCCTAATCTCTGTTTATTCAGGAGACAGTAGAGAGGAGAAAGACAGTGCACTATTAAAGCAGAAAGGTGTTCAAGCACAACAATCAGTTTTGAACCAATGAAGCCTACAGTACATATCTGCCCAAATATTCATTATTGAGTAAGCACATAATTTGCATGCACAATCACAGTAGTCGTGCATGTAATCAACTATTCAGAAATCTTAACTGGTTGCATGCAATTACGAAAGTTAGGGCCTATAAGTATCAGTGATGCATGAATTTTTATTAAAGGAATTTTGTTAAACCCATTCAAAGAAACTGATTCAATAAGTCTTTGATAGATCAAGGAATTTCCTCTAATTGCATCTCAGATAATTTAAAACTCAGAAGTGCACAGGCATCATGATGTTCCACAGGTTTTACCATTGCTGTGTGGTATTTTTGACCAGCTAATTTTCCTGCACTGTATTTTCATGAAGTCAGCCACTCTGCTCCACCCTTCTAGCATACACCAGATATCCAAGAATAATTTTTCCATTCTTGTTTAATTCTATTTGTGTACCCAGCAAATATTAGTCCAGTCAATATTATAACCAGTGTTCTAATAAGAAAGAATCCACAAAAGACAATGGAAGTTTGCAAAATTGGCCCCCTTGATTGTTCAAAAATCATTCCCATGGTGGTTTAGAATTGCCAATTTCAAATATCCAAAAATCATGAGACTGGCGTAAAAATTTTTTAAAAAGAGACTTAAAATAATATATGTTGGGCTCTTTCTTACCTACTGTATTTTGGAACCTTAGAATTAACTTTTTCAACCATTTCTTCACAGCCAAGAAGGGTAGAAATTTACTTTTTATTGTTGTTGTTTTAATCAAAAGATGAAAGTCTCACAGAGTAACATGAGTAGAGGAGATTCTCACAGATAGTTGGGACTTTAAGGAAAAATCACCTTACATTGTGAAACTCTTGATAAAATCTCAGGAAACAAGAACATTAAAGGCTGTGTTTGCTTTCCCTGCCACATTGTTCCCAGCTCCTAAAAGCATTGATGGTTCCACAATTAGTCAAGTACAACATCAGAATATACAGTACAATCTACTTCACTGAATACTGAATTTGCAGAAGATTGGTCATGTTCTCCAATGACACCTTCCACTAAACATCGTTCCCAAAGCCAAATTATCTTTCACTTCCTGAAGTTTTGAAGTTCTAAAATCCTTTAAGACAATGTCTATAGTATGCATAATTCAGGAACACTAACTAAAGTCTAACTATCTGAGGGTATGTCTACACTACCACCCTAGTTTGAACTAGGGTGGTAATGTAGGCATACCGCACTTGCAAATGAAGCCCGGGATTTGAATTTCCCGGGCTTCATTTGCATAAGCCAGCTGGCGCCATTTTTAAATGCCGGCTCGTTTGAACCCCGTGCCGCGCGGCTACACGCGGCACGGGCTAGATAGTTCGAACTAGCAAGCCATTCCACACTATCTGTACAGTCTGAAATTCAAATCCCGGGCTTCATTTGCAAGTGCGGTATGCCTACATTACCCCGCTAGTTCGAACTAGTGGGGTAGTGTAGACATACCCTGAGTGTCTAGCATTATGGTACTTGGTGTGAGGTCCATGCACAATAAAGAACCCAGTCCTGAAAAATTTCCATAACTGATGTCAATAAAAGTTCTCAAAAGGGAAGGTAGGTCTGTGGATATAGACCCCTAGTTGTTAATCAGAGGAACAATGAAAGGGCTAATGCACTGGTACCGTCAATGAACCACTGACCTTCTGAACCTCACTTGCAAAGTGTCTCCGGGCAGTTCCAAAACACAAGTCAAATTAGAATGGCATTGCAAAAGACACAAATTAGACTGGTATTTTGAGTGAGCTCAGCAGAAGGTAGCATTGAAGGAGAAAGAAAATTAGATTATCGGGGATGTAACATGACCAGCCAAAATATACAAACAAGTTAAAAATAAATTAGTCTCATTACCAAAACCACAAGGGCAGCATCTCATATGGCTCTCACTCTCATCATTTAAATCTTTGTTTATTTGATTAAGTTTGGGTCCTAGCATGGTCCACTTCACAAGAATGGATTCCAATGTCTTAAAATTTATTTTCTTGCTGAATAATTCTCAAACATTTGTATTATGCTAGCACTTCTGTGTTTGTGGCATCCTAGCCTAGTCAAAGTCAACAGACAAATACAGTCTCATATATCAACCAGAATAAGTCCAACTAATCTGTCACTCATACCTGACACCACATATTCCTCGTCAGACAATTCGACTCTGCCTTTAATTGGAGGGAAAGTGTTTGGCAGTGGTGGAGTTTCTACCTTTGGAAAGAATAGAAAGTTCCAAACGAAATCTAGAAACCTGTTCTTAATTCAACAAAAAAAAAATTGGGGTCTTGCACTTTCTGGCAAGGAGAATCATCAAGAGGATGAAGCCAGTTTCCAATGCAACAGAATTAGATATCTCAGCAAAGAAACAAATATCTTTATTACTCAAACATTTATCTTTCAATGGGAATGCTGCAGAAGGAATGTGTTAAAAGTGGCAGAAGTTGAAAGGGGAGTTACATAGCTCATAAGTATTTCCCTTCAATTGGCCAACAAAGAAATGGTACACACCTCTTCCCGCATATTCTTGCTTGAGTTATGCCAGGATATGGGACCTCTGAGAGAGCGAAGGAAATGAAGGGGAAAAGTGAAGATTACTGGCTTCAGCAAGGTTCATATTCAAATTATTATTTTTTCAAATCCTACTCCACATTTTCCTACTCTTTGGCTTCTCTCATTCACTGAATGATAATGTTTCAGTCACCTTCATACGCCATAAAATTACCTAAAACACTTCCAAAAATGTCCCTTCAGATGTCAGGCTGTGGCTGTTTCCTCTATTTAGATCCCTGCCTTAGGGTATGTCTACACTGCAAAGTTAATTTGAAATAACAGCCATTATTTCGAATTAACTTTAATAGTGTCTATACATGCAAACCGCTATTTTGAAATTAATTCGAAATAGCAGAGCGCTTAATTCGAATTTGGTAAACCTCATTCTACGAGGAGTAATACCAAATTCGAAATAGCTATTTCGAATTAAATGCTGTGTAAACACTTAACTCGAAATGGAGGGGGGGGGGTCTCCAGCCCTTACCAGGGAGCCCTGGTGGCCACTGTGGGCACAACCAGGAAAACTTACTTTCCTCTCCCCCAGCCCCAGAGCCATTAAAGGGGTAGACCCTGGCCACAGTGACTGTGCCAGCTCCAAGCCTGCCAGCCCAGAGCCAGCCGTGGCCACCGGGGCCCCTGACCCAGTTACCCCAAAACATGAGCCAGCAAGCCACTGGCAGCCAGCCCTCCACCGCTCCCCAGGAGCAGTCTGCCAGCTCCCAGGAGCCTGACAGAGGCTGGAGAAGGCGGGCACCTTCCTCGTCCCGGACAGAAATCATGGACCTTATTCAGGTTTGGGGGGGATGCCCCCAAAGTCCATTATCTCCGCACCAAACGGAGGAATGCAGTTGTCTATGGCAGGATAGCTGCCAGCCTGGCCACCAAAGGTCAGGAGCAGGTTTGCATAAAAATTAAGTTGGTCTGGCGTGACCCCCAACCCTGGGCCCTGAGCTTCCCCTCCCCCTTCTTCCCCTTGCTTCCCCGTTCCAGCTGCCTCCTCCCAGGTTTTCCCCTCCCCTCTCTCACCCTCTCTCTTCCCCTCTCCCACCTCCTTTTCCCAGTCTCCCCAGAGGTTCATCCCCCCCCCCCCCCAGTTTTGTTCAACAAACTCAGTTTCTATTTTTGAACGTACATGTCTTTTGTTTGACATCAGGAAGGGGGGCTAGGGAGGACGTGAGGGAGGAATGGGGCACGAGCCCCCAGTGGCAAGGACCGGGGTGTCTGTGAGGGCTCCTCGGGGTAGATGCTCTCCCACAGGGCCTCCTGGATCCTGACAGCCCCCCGAGGAACCCCCCGGATGGCAGCCTGCAGCAAGTGCAGCCGGGCTGATGGCAACGACCCCATGAGACCCACCGGTGTGCCCAGGGGCAGCTCTGGCTCCATGTGACCGAGTGCTGTGGCGTCCCAAGTGCAGGCACTCAGGACACTCCAAGACAGGACTGCTTTGCTGTCCCTCATCAAGATAGACAAGCAAGTGGGGAACCCTGAGAACTGTCTGTCCAGAGTGGGGGTAGGGTCCCTTTAAGCATGGAGCTCAGTTAGCCTCAGGCAGCAGCCCCACTCACTAAGTCCTAACCTGATGCCCTGCTGGCACTGGTTCCAGCCAGCCTTAACTTCGGTTCAGGATCCACTCAGTGTACACGCGCTACTTTGAAATAGCAAAATGCTATTTCGAAATAGGTTTTGTGTGTAGATGCATTAATTTGAATGAACTATTTCAAATTAAGTTAACTTGAATGAACGCTGCAGTGTAGACGTACCCTTGGAGTTTTAATTCCTTCATCCCTAGTTTGGCTTATTTGGCTTGATGTCTCCACTTACTGTTGAGGGCAGAGCTGATCAATTTCAGTTTCTCTGCCTTCAAACTCAGCCAAGCAGCGATTTACAATTACAGCAGCTGTTAATGATTTTGTAGCTGAACCCTGAGAATTTAGAACACTTGTGGTCCACTCTCTCTTCATTTACCCTTCTGCAGAGGAAGACAACAGGGAGGAGAGTGGCTACTGACACAGCTCCACTGATGAGAACTTTCCTCTAGGACAGGGGTGGCCAACCTATTAAATGAAAAGAGCTGAAACAGCGGCGGAAAAAATGCGAAGAGCCGAACCAAAATTGTTGAGCAAAACCACCCAGAACAAATAAACCCAAAAAGGACCAGCTCCCCACCAGCCAGAATTATTGAGGGAAAAAAAGGATGTTGCACGTTTAAAAACCGCGGGCAGGCTTTTTGGCCACATCAGGCTCCCGTCAGCTGCCGCCATCTTGCCAGTGCCATTTTGCCACACTGGACAGCGCCCCTGCACCTGGTGAGGCCGGTAGCCGATTGTAGGGGTGCATGGGGCGGCATTGTGAGCTATGGGGGAAGCTTCGCAAGCCGCACTTTCAGGGGTGAAGAGCCGCATGTGGCTTGCGAGCCACGGGTTGGCCACCCCTGCCCTAGGAAATGTATCAACAAAGGAACTGCTATGCTTGATTAGACTTGAGGTTCATCTGCTCTTGTAGCCTGTCTTTAGCAGTGGCTAGTATCAAATGTTTTGAGAGTAAGGTGCACTAGACAGATGTGAGATAATCTGACCATCACAGAAGGTCTGATCCTGATCTCTAGGTGCTAGAAACAACGAGTACAAGTTGGACCTCCCTGGTCTGTCATCCTTGGGACCTGACCAATCCTGAATTAGGGGATTTTCCAGACCAAGGGAGGTCCCTCCCCTCATGGGCTGCCCCATGGCTAGGGCTCCAGCCCAGCCCCATTGCTGCCTGGCCTGCCATGGCTCCTTGGGCCAGAGCTCTTTGGCCACTGGTGGGGCTGAAGCTGTGTGGCTGGGGCCGGAGCTCCCTGGCTACAACTGGAGCTCTGCAGCTGGGGACAGAGCTCTACAGGTGCTGCCAGCCACCTATTATTGCCCAGCCACTGGGGCTACAACTCCCTGCACCTCTGCCCTATCCTCCTGAAACGGGGCTCCTGGCTGAGTCACCAGCCCCCCACACTGTGTTCCTGCCCTGTGGCCAGACGGTCCAGGAACACCTGTGGTCCTGTCAAACCATGGATTTTGCCAGACCAGGGAGTCCCAGTTAAAACAGGTATAACCTGTAGTCCTGTGGCACCTCAGACTAACAAAAATAGGAGTTAGAGAGTTGCTTAAGTCCTGAAACACGAGTTTACTATTTTTCCAAAACTGCTACAGTCATTAAGTATGATTCTTTTGGATATTCTTGATATTCTTTTTGAAACAATCTTTAATCCAGTGGAATACATCCAATTCTCAGCCCAAAAACATCTACCTTAGTTGACATTGGGCAATGAGAGGTGAAAGCTAAAATTTAGCTGCATTGGTGAAGCAATATAGCAGAACTTTAACAGCCTCTTACACTGCCATTCAAAAATGTCTGAATTTAACTGCTGCCCCCCCAGTTTCTTCTTTCCTAAACTGCAAGAGATTACAGGAGAAAACTTAGATCCTGGGGAAAAGCAGTGCTTCATGTCACTCATCAGTAAGTCCTGCAGCTGATGGAGAGGCAGTGGCTCCAAAGCAAAGTGCCAATCATCTCTTGGAAGCAGAAAGATGGCAAGTGACTTGAGTTGCCATAAAACCACAGGACACGATGAGCTCAGACTTTCACAAGAAATTCCAGCTTATACTCACAGCTCATCATCATGGAAGGTTTCAGCCTCAGTTTCTCTAAAGCATGAAAATAACCCTAATTTAAACTTCCAAGATTATCATGAAGGCATAAGATACACTCAACCCATCATACCATAATGATGAAGAGAAAATAGATATAAACTTTTGCTCATTAAAAAAATACATTACTCACTTTGGGGAAAGTGGAATTCTGCAAAACTATGGGTCCAGAACAAACTACAGTAAAATTCCAATAGTCTGCGCCATTCCGCTCACAGTCTCCAGCGCGCACAGAGTCCAGCCTGCACATGCTAGCAGCTGGCCAATGAGCACAGGCAGCTGCTTCAGGACCCAGACATAAGGTTGAGGGAGAAAGGGAATTAGGTGACAGCAGGGAGGGGAGGTGTTTGGCTCTGTGGAAGGGAGGGGGATTGGGTTGCGCACGGCGTCCCAGCCAGCTCATTGGAAAGCCGGCCGCTTGGCGCATGTGCCCCAGCACCTGGAGGGAGACGTGCAGCTGTAACAGCGGCTCCAGGACCTGAGCACAAGGTGGGGAGGGGGGATTGGGTTAGGAGTATGCCCCCTTATAGTACCTCCTGGTACACTGGCATATCCGATAATCCAGCACCACCTAGGTCCCAAAGGTGCCAGATTATCAGAAGTCTACTGTACTTTCAATTATTGCATTAAAACAGTGGTCTCCAACCTTTTTAAGCATAAGATCACTTTTTGAATTTAAGTCAGTTCAGGATCTACCTCAAATCCAAATACCTCTGCCCCTCCCCTTTGCCAAGGCCCCACCCTCCTCACTCTGTGAAGATGGGATGGGGGGCGGACGAGAGGGGACAGAATTACATCAACGACCCCCTACCTCTGTCTCCACCCACTCTGCACAAGCAGGAGGCTCCCAGGGGGCAGCTCAGAGGCTCTGGGCAGGAGCAGCAGGACGGTGGGGGGAGGGCCAGCTGAAGTGCAGGCACTTGATAGCCTCCCAGCCAAATCAGTTAGGATCACCTGTCAAAGGCTCTAAGATCTACCGGTAGATCCCGATCTACTGGTTGGTGACCACTGCATTAAAATCTATATTGTTAAAATTGTATTTCTAGAAAAAAACATGAGACTAAGAACAGCAACAAGCTCCTGGATCTTTGTAAGATATGGAGACCACAAAATTCACTCCTCTTACTTGTAAGTTGAAATGAACTGGAGAAACAGGCCTAAACAATATTGTCTGAAAACATTTTCTTATGGAAAGTGTGTGTGTGTGTGTGTGTGTGTGTGTAAGAGTGGTTTTGAGCTGTGGGAAATGAAAAAGGCAAGCAAGAGGTTAGAACTATTAAAGTGAAATGGCAAAAAAATAAGATTGCCTAAAAAAAATAAAAATAAAAACAAAAAACAACAAAACCAAAACTCAATCTCCCCAATGGGCCCATCTCCTAAATACGTGCATCCAAAACAATGAATAAAATAATTTGACTTCTTCAATGGGTGTAAGAATAAAAATCAGCTTAGAGACAGCAATGAATGGTCCTTCTGATTACTGTATTTGGCACATAATAAATAGCTTGAACAGTTTCTGTAATGAGTAACTTAAGCAAGAGTCATGAAACAAACATGAGTTTTATATATGTTTTATGTTTACATTAAGTATTCTTTGAACCATTGTATATATGTTAAAAAAGGAGGCAACATCTCACATGAGAAATACTTGTAAGATTCATGCTGAACTTGGGAGTTTTCTTTTGGTTAATTTCATCAGTACAAAAAGCCCGCTTAATATTAGAAGAACCTTCAGGTCAGCTTTGCTGACTTTTAATGATGGTTAGTTTGTGCTCTGTGCTCTGCAATCTAAAATTATAATGGTCAGACTCCAGTATTCCATCTTTTAATGAGTCCTATTTTAATTCTTCAAATATATACTACCTAAATTTGTATACTCTTTAACAGTAGTTAATCTTCAATTAAAATACCTAGAGCAGAAACTAAGATAACTGGTTTAAAAGGTAAAAGCTTATTGACAAAAAACGGTATTCTTCATATTGCCTATTTTAATTCTGCATATTAAAATACCATTTTTATGAGCTGAGAAAAAAACTTCAAGAATAATGAAGGCTAACAAAAGACTGAAGAGCAGTAATTTAAAAAGCTCAATATGTAGCATCCTGATTACTGTATCAGTCCCATTTCCATAACGAAGGGAGGTCACCGAACTGCCGCCTGTCCTTTTCTGGTGACAAAGAAAGAGCAAAGAGGACAGACTGTTTTCAAAGCATCATCCTTCAGGAACTAAAGGAAGAGCAAGAAGTCCCCTGCAGTACAATATGTGGGTGTCAATGTCTGCACTTTTCTGGAGTATGGTAACCCCAGCTCTGGTGGTCCCTGCACATGCACTTAATTTGGAAACAGCTGAGTTCAAAAGTTTATCCTCACTTTTTGACCTACAAAGGTTTAGCGTGTGGGAGTGCACACAAGCATATACATCATACCACACAGGCAGAGGATGTGCAGCCACAAGATACACTGTGTGTGTATGCAGGCACTTTGTATATTTACAAGTGCTATAACATGTATACATTATCCAATATACATCAGGCACATACCATGCATTGTGTAGGCACTCTACATACAGCCAGCCAGCAAAGGAAAGGTTGCGTTTTAGAATTCAGTAAGTCACTAGAATCTGTATTTATTTGTACAGTTACATTTTTCAAAAGAAAAAACACATAATATAGTCAACATCTGCTCCTAATTGCAATGACACATATTTGGAAATAGCATATTTCACAGAAAGTATGCCAACACAATTCTGTAGCTGACTAGACTAGTATCATATCCATGTCTACCTTAACTATATTATAATAATATAGGCATTAGCAACAGATCTATCAATCTATCAAGTTATTTACAACGTGCATGGTAACTTAGACTCACAGATGCAGAGAACTGCAAATGCAAATACTATAGATTAATAGCTAATTAAAGTAGCATCTGTAGATGTGGTGGGGCTGGATAACATAAGGTACTAACTAGGCTTCATTCAGGGAAGACTAGGTAAGGATCACATGAAATCTCAGAGGCTTTACTTATAGCATTAGTGAGAAAATGAGCAGTCACAGACATGGGAGAAGGTTCTAAATATCATTGAATGTTTCACAATTTGTAACATGTGGTAAGTATAAATAGCGTAAAAACACACAGCACATGTAATGGATAAATAGAGGATGATGGGGTAATGGAGAAATGGAACTAAGACTCAAACCTCATTGTGAATGGTAAAAGAAAAATTTGTAAATGAAACAAGTACATTCTGTCATTGCTAAATTTGTACCATTTCTCTCTCTGTTACACAGAAGTGCATTATTATTCAAGGGTTTCAAATATAACAAGAAAGTGGGGAAATGCTGAGAACACAAGACAAACCAAACAACATATGTAGATATTTCACAGATATAATGGTGTATAAAAGCTGTTTAACAGAACAGCCTATACATTAGCAATTGAAAATGGGAGTTGAAAGACAACTCAGTGCCCTAGGGAAACATTTTGCACAAAGACATTACAGAAGGCAAATCCATGAAGACCAGACTACTTGACCAATGCCAAAATATGAGAGTCTCACTCTTTGAAAGTCTCAGGGATACAGAGCGAAGTTATCAGTCATAGCCATTGTCTATTTCAAACTTTCATAATGACCCAGAAGGCCCAGCTAAGTGCAAGAGTTTGCCAGAGAAAATGCTTTAATTTTGCATTAACTTCCAATCTGAATTCTCAAAAGAACTGCAACACTTAAAAAAAAATAAAGCGTTTATGCCATTTCTGAAAGTTGAAAACAAATAGTAGAACTTTGGAATGAGGAAATCTGAGTAATCCAAAAAGCAGAAGTACATGGAATAATGGCAGTGCCCAATACTACAGTTGGAGGAACCATTTCTAGAACATATCAGCCAACAAGTAGTTTCAATGCTACCTTTTGGTAGTGTGGGAACAACACTTAGGGTGTGTCTAGACTACAGAGTTTTGTCGACAAAAGTGGACTTTTGTCGACAAAACTATACCTGCGTCCACACTACCGCTGAGTTCTGTCAACATAACGTCGACAGAACTCAGCAGTTTTGTCGACGCTGGTAAACCTCATTTGACGAGGCATAACGCCTTCTGTCGACAGAGTTCTGTCGACAGAAGGTGTTATTGCATGTAAACTGTCCTTTGCGTCCACACTACCATGTCGACAAAGCAGCTTGATTTGTCAACAGAACTCAATGTAGTCTAGACGCTCTTTGTCGACAGAAGTTTTGTCGACAGTATCTGTCGACAAAACTTCTGTCGACAGAAGCCTGTAGTCTAGACGTACCCTTAGACCTTTTCTAAAGAACAAAGATGATGCTGGCCTAATGATGAAGAAGAGAGACAGTCACGATGCTTTTTGTGTGGTACCCAGACAAGATAACACTGAATCCTTACATTTCAGAGAGGCCACTGGGCTGAAAGTAGGGTGCAGGAGATTCCATCAGAGGGCTGCAGGAACATTTATAGTTTCAATAGCAAGCCATACTCTATACTCATTTTTACTAAATGAAACTGGAATAACTCTATTATCTTGAATGAAGGAACTCCAGATTTTCAGTGCATGTGACTAACTGCAAGGACTTAAACTTCTTTATTACAATGAGGGGGAACAGGTACTAGCCATATAGCATCTCTTCCTCGGTGATCTGGTTTCACTAAAACTTAGACTTAGAACCTGGATTTAATTCTGACTCTGCCACTGTTTTGCTGGGTGAGATCTTGAGCAATTATGTCCTTCAGTCTCCCTATCTGCAAAACAGAGATGATACTAACCTCCTTTGGAAAATGCTTTGAGATATATGGCTAAACAATACCATATAATGGCTTATCTACATGGTGGAATTATGCACTCTTCAGGAGTGTGATTTCTGAAGTATACTAATACATTAACTGGCTTGTGCAGACGTTCTGGAGTGCATTAAAAGTTCCCTACTGCCATCTGTAATGTCCACCAGCAGGGCCTGGATTAATTAATAAGCAACTCATTAGAGTGTTTTAGATATCACCCTTCAAGGATGCATCCGCGGTGCCATTTGAGATTTTGGCAGGGAAAGGGGACCACCTGTGCATGCCATGATGGGGGGGGAGGGAGAAGAGAGGGAAGAGGCAGACTAAGGACAACAGCTTCAGCAGTGTTACTGAGCATGCTCAGTACAAGCCAAGCAAACTGGGGAGGATCAATTCCATTTGCCAGCCCCCAGATCACCTCTTCCTAGGGCTATTAAAGCACTGGAAAACTCTAGGGTTTGTTTGCAGATAACTTAACAATTAACTGTCAGGAGAACTGTATCTAATTCCTATATAAAATAAAGAAAAATTAAATAAACATTAGACCAACTCAGCTCTAATATCAACATTCTGACATCTTGTGGCAAGTTACTTAAGGGATACTGGTTAGCCTTAACATTTTAATATATATTCTTACTTTCCTGCTAAGTGCAGAGAGAGAGAGACTGACTGTCAGCACTCCTGGGCTCTATCTCAGCTCTCAAAGTGGAGTGAGGTCTAGTGGGTTACATCAGGGAGCAGATACATTTGGGCACCATATAAGATCAGAATGGGCATACTGGATCAGACCAATGATCCATTTAGCCCAGAGTCCTCTCTTCCAACAATGGCCAATGCCAGGTGCTTCAGAGGCCATGAACAGAGGGGGCTTCAATCAAATGATTCATCCTGTCGCCTATTCCCAGCTTCTGGCAAACAGAAGCTAGGGACACCATCCCTGCCCATCCTAGCTAGAAGCTACTGATGGACCACTCCTCCCTGTACTTTTTTTGTTCTTATTGAAACCCTGTTATAGTTTGGGCCTCTCCACCAACTCCTGGAAAAGAGTTCCATAGGTTAACCGTGAAGAAATAATTTGTTTTAAATCTGCTGTCTATAAATTTTCATTGGGTGAGCTTCTTGTGTTACCTAATGAAGAAGTAAATAACATTTCCTTATTCTATTTTTCCAAATCATTCATGATTTTCTAGACCTCTAACATATCCCCCATCCTTTAGTCATTTATTTTTCAAGCTGAAAAGGTATAGAAAGGGCAACAGGAACGATTAGGGATAAGGAACAGCTTCCATATGAGGAGAGATTTACAAATCTTGTAAATCTCTCCTCATATGGAAGCTGTTCCTTATCCCTAATCGTTCCTGTTGCCCTTTCTATACCATTTCCAAATCCAATTTTTTTTGTAGGTGGGGCCACTAAATCTGCATACAGTATTCAAGATGTGGGCATACAATGGCTTTATGTAGAGGCAATATGATATTTTCTATCTTCTTATCTATTCCTTTCCTAATGATTCCCAATGTTTTGTTAGTTTTCTAGTTTTTAGACTGCCACTATACATTGAACAGATGTTTTCAGGCACAAATGATTCCACAAATGATTCCAAGATCTTTTTCCTGAGTGGTAACAGCTAATTTATACCCCATCATTTTAGTATGTGTAGCTGGGATTATATTTTTTTCATGTGCATTACTTTGCATTTATCAACACTGAATTCCATCTGCCCTTGTGTTGCCTAGTCACCCAGTTTTGTGAGAGCCCTTTGTAACACTTTGCAGTCAGCTTTGGACTTAACTATTTTGAGTAATTTTGTATCATCTGCAAATTTTGTCACCTCATTGTTCACTCATTTTTCAAGAACATTTATGAAAAGTTTAACAGAAGTTGTCTGAATGCAAATCCCAGCAGCACAACACTCATTGCTACTCTTTCCACCCCCTCTCTTAAGTACCTGGCAATGTTTTCATTATGATCTAACGATCCTTCAATTACTTGACTGACCAGCCTTTTGTTATTCTTAATCACCTGCCTCCCCCTGGTTATAAACCAACTTCCTGCCCCAAAGGCAAAGCTGCAAGCAGCTCAAACTCTTGTTGCATTTAAGAACCACATTTGGAGCCAGGGCATGCAACTTTAAGTAGACATCAAGTATAAAATCCAGGGGTTCCAATTTTGGGCGGTGGGGTGGGGGTGGGGAGAGGTACTGTCCCCTTATGCCCCCATAAATGGCACCCTTGGATGCATCACTCCACGATATAGCCATGCCCTAACAGTTAGGTGTTACAGTATACTCTCAATTATCTGAATAGCACCAGGTATGCACATTCTATTTGGATCATTGGGAGCTTAAATAATCAAGAGCATAGGAGCCATTCAGCAATAAGGTGGTTGTGACAGACCCAGACCAGCTGGCTGCCGCACTCTAATTGAGGGCAGGTATGCTGGGCTCTGGGTGAAAAATTTCCTCTTCCCTGAGTAAACAGGGTCAAGCCTAGTACAACATAATGAAGCAGGCACCTGGGACCAATTAAGAGCTTGCTGGAAGCAGCAGGCTAATCAGAGCACCTGCAGCCCAGTAAGGCCTGCTGGGGATTTTTTATAAGGTCTCTCTGCAGAGAGGGCAGAAGTCAAAGATCTGAGATGAAGAAGGTGCATTGGGTGACAGCTGAGGACTACAAGCAAAGCAGACTTGCTCAGGTACCAGAGGAAAGGTACTAAAAGGGATCATTTGGGGGAAGTGGCACAGGGAAGAAGCTGCCATACTAGTAGAAGAAGAAACTCTGTGTGTTGCCACTGCCGTAGGGTCTGCCACTACAGAGTCTCCCCCTGAGAGGGGAGACCAGGATTATGGAAGGGTTTTCACCCCAAACTGTGGACTAGCCTATGATGAGTAAGGTTCAGTAAGCTGATATCCTTTCCTCTAGAGAAGAGGAAGCTATGTGGAGGGTCACAGTGAACCTCTGAGGCAAACGCTAACTGCAAGAAGCACAGGACTCTTAGGGCATGGCCAGAGCTTTGCCCCATGGTCTGCCCCACAACCAGGGGCTCATACTCCTACTCTTCTTACAGTCCTGGCTTGGGATCTCTGCTCTGCTCTGGTCTCTGCTTCTCGGCTAGCAGGGATATAGAGGGCAGCTTGTGTTGGAACTGTAGCCACTCAACAACAGAGCAGCCTCCCCACAACTGAGGGCTGCCCCTCCTCACAGATCTGGCTGGGGAGTCAGAACTATTATCTGCTCTATTATCTGCACCTCCATATTCTCAATCTCTTCCTTGTCCCCTATCACAAGATACACAGGTAGGAATGTTACATTTAGATTAATCGACTAATCGAGTAGTCGATGGAATTTCTATTGACTGTTCGATTAGTTGAGAAGGGGGCACCAAGGAGGGAAGCCACAAGTCAAGTAGCGACTAGAGTACCTAATAAGCCTAGCTGCTTACATCCCTAACACCAGGGACAAGAAATGGATTCTGATAAACCTGTAGCTCAGATAATAGGTTTCGGATTTAAAAAAAAAAGAGTATACTACATTACTGTCACAGATCCATTTTAAATTTTGCTAACTACCATGGGTTGGGGAAGGAACATGTGCCTCTGCAGTGCATTTTTTAATATTTAAATATATCAACAGCAAACAAATTGAATTATCTGGATTAACGTCTAGGTTTGCTAATTAAAAAAACTTAAAACTTTTTGGAGGAGAATGGGATTTGGGAGTTTGTTTAATCAAATATGCTTTTGTTAAGTGCTGTTGAACAGAAATATTGCTCAAGGTCACAACAAACTTTTAAGTCAAAATCACAGGCAACTAAGGAGCTCCTGTCCTCTTTCCACGACCTCCATGTCTACCACAGAAGACCAATTATTTCAGAACAAAATGTGAGACGTATTCTCACCCCCAGAGCAATATTTGTTCATTGTTTCACTTCCATTTATGCTTCCGCAATATAAATTCATGTCTGCTATTCCCATGTTCCAAACAGAAAATGGTGCTTGATCAATATCCTCATTATCGCCATACATTTTTTTCCAAGTTGAAAGGTTTATTATGTTCTTCAGATGCATTACCCTGTGTTCAAGGCCAAAATCAGGCTACATGTCATGTTTTCATTAGTGTTTGGGGTTTGTACAACTTCCTCTATTTAACTGAACTCTGTCTTACAAGGTTCCCTAAAAGTAATTCAGAATTGTTTCACCAGCTTACACAACACTCTACATTCTTGATCTTATCAAGCAAAATGAAAATTCTTTATCAGCTTACAACTTTTGCTCCTGAGTTCTAATCCTGGCTTAGATACTGACTCTTGCTGATGCCTTGGGCAAGTTATTCAACCTGTCTGTGCCTCAGTAGATTGAGAAAAATTTACCATCCTGCTTTAGGTTTGCTATTTCAAGAAACATGTGGAAAGAAACTCTGGTATGAGCACTGCTGTAAAATTTTGTATTCCCCTAGGAGATTTAAGAAGAGGGGGAAAAAATTAAAATAAACAAAGAGACAAACTTAACTGAATAAAACTTCTAACAAAAAAGGTGCATAACATCAAACTTCAACTATGTAATATATAGAATTGTAGAGGCACTGAGCCACTCAGCTACTTTCACCTCTAAAATTGAATGGTCAAAGACTACCCTAAATTATTTATGATTTAAAAAACTATGCTTAAATCTACTTCTAATTCATGTCAAGGTATCAATAATATACTTTTATCACCATTAATACAGATACAGAAAAATAGCTTTTGCTAAAACAAATAACTTCCTTATCTAAATTGACCTAGAACAATACCATTACATGGGGAACTAGAGGGCTCTAAGGATTGGGAAGGGCTAGTGCTACAATTATGTCACATCCATTTTTAGGTGAAATCCTTAAGGTTCTGGCATATAGGGTAGAAGTCTTGGCAATGCAGAAAACAAAGTCTCTAGCAATATTTTATACTCAAATCACAATTTCTCTCTTTTTAGCACAAACAACAAGAAAAGTGCATGTGATATTGAACAGCGAATAGTTTAGATGAACAAGAGGTCCCAGACTGCAGCTGATTTAATCTCACCCAAATGTGTATTTTTTTAAAAGAGGGATTATTTGTTTTGTATTTTAAAAATGTGGAGTGGAACCCCATGATCCTGTGGGGGAATTAAAGCTCTTATTGTCTATTCTGTTCTAGACCTATGGGTGTCCTGAAGCTCCTTGTTCTGTATTAGTTGCCCCTTCAGTCTAACTTTGTTTTTCACTTTGGAGCTCTCGAAGTGTGCTGAATATTGTTGAAGCATGTCCACATGCTTACAGAAAACTCAAAATGCCTGGCTATTTCTTTCAAAATATAAAAGTCATAAAAGAAATCCAGGTCTTGTGAAGTTTGTGACAAAACTCCACCTTTGGCAGTGAGTTTCATAATAGCTACTGTTACTTGTGCTATTGCTTTTCAGTGCATGAGAGAGAACTTTAGAGTACAGCTCCACAGATCCAGAACCTAAGAACTACTTTACTGGTTCCAATTTAATCAGATTAGCAATGACCAAGTCTTTCCAATAGTAGCCTGTAAAAAGTAAGTGAAGCATCATAATTCAGCTTCTGATAGGGAGATGCCATATCACCAGAGTGCCTACAAAACTGACTGGAATTAAAACTAAATTTGACCTATTTGCTGGTAGTTAGAAAAGCAAGTGTGGATTGACTCCCCTAAGAACTATACCAAAGCAGTATCTAAAGTCACCTCAAACATGGTCCACTTGCTCAGACAAGGGAGCTTTGTTGAAAGGGGGCTGAATGACACACATTGTCCCACTAAGAGCTGCACAAATGAAGTGGACAAAAGAGTCTTGTGGGACATGGTTGAACTTGTGGATATTCTAATATGAGCCTGTAAGAGTGACCCCTGGTTGACACAGGTAGTTGGTTCCATTCAACTGGAAAAAATCTGAGGCAACCCACAATTCCAGTAATCAGCTCAACTCCAGCCCAACCCCAGTCTATAAAATACCATGTGTAGCCCAGTGACTCAACACTGGGCAGAAAATTCTACAAGTTAATCAGAACTGCAAAGTACCAAGTCACCAGTTTTACTTCCTGATTGGAAAAAACAACTGCTCTCTTCATTTTTCAGAAAAAGCATCACCTTACCAATAGGGATAGAAGCAAGTAGTCAACTGGAGTATCAACTACCTCCCCACCCCTTGCAGTCTCTCTGAGAGGCAACAAGGGGGCAAGGAACAGGAGCCGATGCTGATGGGAGCTGGCTTAAAAGCCAGTTCCCCCCAGCACCATCTCGATGGTGCCAACCTGCCCTCCCTTGCTTCCTCTACCTGAGGCAGCGGGGGGTGGGGGGGGAAGAATAGGGGAGTCTATTGCAAAGCAGCCTCTGCCCGCAGCAGACAGAGGTTACTCCGGCAGCAACCCCTGTCCACGGGGAGCCCAGCGGGTAGCTACCCCTCCTCCCCCCACGGACAGGGGCTTTTGCCATCAAGCAGCAGTCCCTGTTGTCAGCAGACAGGTCTGGCCAGTGTGAACAGCGGCTGCTGGGCTCAGCACGACAAAGCAGTCCCAGCTCATGCTGGCAGAGGATGCTGCAGCTCTGCATTTTAAAGGTAAGAGCCTACTGGCTCTTACTACATTGAAAATGCAGAGCTGGTGTGCAGGTGGCTCTCAGAGCCAGCACAAGCTGGGACTGCTCAGTCCTGGCTTGAGCCGGCTCCTGGAGCTACCCCTGCTGAGGCTCTGCAGGACAGTCTTTATCGACTAATCGTGCAGTCAGTACAAATTGTATCCACTGCATGATTAGCCAGATAATCACAATTTAACACCCTTACTTCCCAAGAAGATTTAGGAATGACAATTGTTTCCACACAGACACTCCAATGTCTGTGACTACAGATTACTGCTGGGAAATGTGTGATAAAAAAGAATGTCTTACAGAGCTATCTATTATGCGTGAGAGTGTGAAGAAATATTATACATTTGTTAACCCCTAAAATAAGCCTTGACATGAACGTGGAAAGTATGTGGAAACTTGGATATGAGGAATAAGTGGCACTAAACATTGCTGGGGGCGGGGGGAAGAGGGGGGAGAAGAAGGATGGGGAGGACACACTACCTTCAACTCACAGAATACACCAAGTTGCTTCCTGAGGGCAGATAGTGTACCCATCCCACCCTGTTGGACCAGGGGCAAGAAAGCTAACAGCGAAATTCATGAAACCACCTCCTCCACAAAATAATGAAATGAAAAAGTGTGGATGTTAGAACTCTTACTCCCTTTCTCTCTGAGTTTTACATACAGCATTCCTTTGTATCACCCTGGCTGTAAGCCCACTGCTCTCACCACTGATTGCAGAGAGACACACGGTCATGATTTTATGTTTGTAGGACCACACTGAGACATAGCATGGAAATTGATGGGACAAGCCCAAAGTGGCACCAATCTATACGAGGATTTTTAACTAGTATTTTAACAGTAAAAATATGTGCACGCACATAATTAACATAGTAATACATTAGACTAATGTCTTACAAGATAATGGAAACTGGAATCAAATTATACTCATTGTAATCTTTTTCCCATCGCAATGACCAAACATGCAACACTGAGTTGACTTATTACCCAAAACAAGAGCTGAGGTGGTTCCATTATTCTTATAAGAGTGAAGGAGGGTTAAGGGGCAATAGTTCAGCAATGAAGAAACTCCAAGGACCTAGAAAGCATGGCAGCCTCCAGAGATGGATTTTGCCAAAAGACTATAAACAAGCTACAAAGCTGCTATTAAGATACAAGCCCATAAAGTCAGAAAATATTTATCTGGAAGGGTGGTAGCCCAATAAAAGTTTTATGAATGTTTTACAACTGCCCTGTCAAGAGGCTGGCCGCTCAGTCACCTCCCTCCCCTTCTAAAAAACAACACATGCAAAAAACCTTGCCCACTGTGTCATGTTCCAAAGTGGGAATGACATGGCTGTTTGAAAAATGGAACTACATCTCTCCCTTTCATAAAAGCTAGCACAATATGCATTCCTTTGCTCCCACTCCTATAGTATGTTATGTATGGGCAGGGAGTGAAGGGCAATTGCCACAGCATTCAGCCTCAAAAAAGGAAATGGGAATCTCGATAAGCTATCACCTGCCTCCACTATTTTTTTGCTGGGCCTCTTTCTCCAGCCGTCTTAGCTGTCTGACCTGTTTGGCAGAAAATTTACATGCACAAACACTAGAGATGACTGGAACTGAGCAAATAACAGCTAGATCTTATGAAAAGAAGCATCTGATTTGCAGGTACATTTTAAGATATTCTGCACTGATGCTTATGGACACTGGAAGGGAAGGTTGATGGCAGAAGAACACAACAGAAAAAGAAGCCTTTGGATGGACAATGAGATATTCTGAGTGGATCATAATGCCTTTTCATCTACCAGGAGATTAGCAGAGGATCTTACAAAATGGGCTACCAAGGTTGCACACCTCCAGTATGGAGATGACCTATCAAAAGAAGAAGATAGGAGCATTGTCCCTATTTTACAGATTAAATGGCTCATTCATTCCTTTTCATTTTTTAAGAATACACGCAAAACAATCCCACTTTAGCAATGAACATTGTAAACCAAATGTATAAAATTACACTTTTTCATCTAATTGTTATGAGTCTCATCTCTAATAATACATTTTTAGAACCTTTACACTTAAGAAATTCAAAGCAATACAAACATTGTACATTTTAGTTACATTAAAGGGCTATTACTTTAACTAAACACTACGGCTGTAGGCTGTCTAAACTTCACTCGAAACTGAAATAAGTATGCAATTTGCGCTACGCAAATTGTGTAGCTTATTTCGAGTTTATTTCTAAATAGGCTATTTCGAAATAGCTATTCTGCGTCTTTTGAGTGCACAATTATTTCAAAATATAATGGGCTCACTATTCTCATGTCCCTGTAAATGTCGTTCCTTGAGGATTATGGGACATTTCGGAATAGCGCTCTATTTTGAAATTTGGCACTGTGTAGACAGTGCCAAATTTCAAAGTAAGCTAATTCAAAATTAACCTGAAATAAGCTGCGCAATTTGAGTAGCTCAAAGTGTGTAGCTTATTTCGAGATAAGGGTGCAGTTTAGACCCACCCTAAGAGAAATCTGGAAATCCAAAAAGGTATGACGGCTTCTACTTCATCTTCCATCCATGCCACTATGTCTTCCCCATCAATCTCCTCCCTTTCAAATTCCATGCCAAACAACAGAACAAAGGAAGGGATCTCCTTCTGAATGGGGAATAATCAATAATACGGTAAAATCAAATCAGTTTGGCATGGGAAAGTTTCAGCAAGTTATCATCCCCCAGCTAGTGAGAGATTATTTGCTATAGTGATTTCTGTAGTACTTCATCAATCATTTTTAATTGACCTAACCAACCAGGCTTCCACCAATTAATTTCCCTGTGGTTTATTAGATCTGACCACCCAGAAAATCAACTCAAATTTTAATTTCTTCAAGATCATCCTATTACCCCCTAGGTATGGTCACTCTAAATTATTCTTCTCATGCTGCATCAAAAAATGGATGCTGGACTGATTTCTTTTAAAAGAACATCAGTGGAAAAGCACCACCCACTCATGTGACTGAGCAACTGACATTAAATAATGTAACACAGCTTATATATAACTCCTCCCTCGCATCTGGTGAAAAAGAATTACATGGGCCATTTCAGTGGATTGCTGGAAAGACAGATGTTTCCCGTCAGCCATGTCATGTTTGTGTTAAATAACAGATATTTTTAACATATTGTGTTACTCCATCCATCTTAGTGAATTGCCCATCTTGTAAAATTATTTTAATTGTGTTATTTTCTCTCCACTATCTTCATCATCTACAATTATTTATAGCATTATTGCCTTGGTTTCAAACACTAGTTATAAACATTGTTGTAACAGTTCCTAAATGAGGGGTTTATTTTGTGAGAGAGAGAGCGCGAGAGAGAGAATAAAAAAAAAAATATTTGAAATGTTTCAAAAGGGGTTTCTTCCGTTCACACTCATCCCTCACAAAATAAAAATTTAAGGTAATACTGAGCAGATCAAATTTGTTTTTCATTGGGGATCTCAAAGAAGCTATCTTGCTGAGGATGGCACAGCTCTGTCCTATGCCTGAATCTCCATCAGCCACTTACTTCTGGGGGAGCACCGCAACCTCTGAGCCAGAGTTTGGCAGGAGTAAGTGCTCTGCTGGATTAAGTTTCAGCATAATGTTCTTGATAGGAATCAGAGCAGCATCCCTAAAGTGCATTGGGAGGCTAAAACGCCAACCATCAAGATGGATGGTTTGTTTTTATTTTTTATAGAGATTTTCTAAACCTCAACTTTCACCCCTTATCCCTTCTCTTCCCCCTCCCATTCCCAGCCACCTCCAAAGGCCCATCTGTCTGTTTCATTTAATAGAAACCTATATTTCCTAGCTAATGGAAGCACTTGGCTAGGAAGAGATAATCTCCTTGTGTTTCAGTTGTCTCACTCCTGTCATCATATTAATGCTGATTAAAAATGAAACCCAACATTTACGACAGACCGCACACATTATTTAAAAGGGACAAAACCCCATGAATTTGGACTTTCACAATCTAACCAACATGGAATGTGGTGCCCGCCGGAAAGACACTCCTTCATGTTTGGATGCCACCCATATTGATTTTCACAGGACAGTCCTGCTTTGTTGGAGCTCTCCTATGTAGGATCACAGGACGTCAGAGGTTTCTTGAAATAGCTGTGCGGTTGATATAGTCCTACATTAAGAGAGTGGTCCTGTTGCCATATCATTATAACTCAAGTAGAAGGGAAGCCTAAGGTCAATTCCTGGCTTTGTCAGGAACTTCCTGCAGGCATGTAAGCCAATCTCAATATTTCTTTGTGTCTCAGTTTCCCCATCTGGAAAAAAAAAGATATTTTGCTATAGCTACAAAGTTGTGAGGCCAATTCATTAATATCTGTAAGGTGCTCGCATTGTAGTTTCAGATTGGAGCTCTACAGACAATTGAAACATCATAATTAAATAAGCCAAACTCATTCAACAAGTTTTAGGATTCAAAATAAGCTAAATTTAAGAGAGGGGGAAGGGCTCTAGTCAGCTCTCATAAGATTTTATCTTAACACGAAAAGGAAAAAAGCCATCTTCAAATTCCTAAAAATAACATCCTACTCTAAGGAAAATCAGAAGAAATTCCCACAGAATCATCAACAAGCTGATATATCAAGCATGCCATCTTGTATCTATTTGGAAGGGGGAGGGGAATGGAGGGGAATGGTTATGATGAAATTCACTATTCAAAGATACATTATTCCATGAAATTGTTAATTTATCTCCTCTGTTACAACTGCTGGTGAAAAATAGCAGCCAAGCAGGTGATTAAGAAAGGAAACAAGTAATACTTAAGCTTCAAGTGCAATTTATTTTATTCCAGTTTTTGCGCTACATCCTTCCCTGTGGTATTTATAAGTACCATTCTTTCTACTCAATTCTGTCTTTTAAAAACTCTGTTGAACAGTATGTGCAAAATGGGACACACCTTTAAAAATTATCTACAGAGGAACATAGTCTTTGGATTGTATTACTGTCTGTTTAAAAACATGATGTTTAAACAGGCAGAAGTTATTATAACTGCCACCTATTTTTGTAGGACCTATTGTATTATGTTTATTGCTTTGTTGCACCAAATCTGCAGAAGGAGTGCAAGTAAATCAGATTCATTACCAGAGCTGTGCTGACATCAAGTACACTGGTTTATGAAATACAGAGGTAATCGATTAGAGCAGTTAGTGGTTTGTTTTGTAATGGAGCAGATACTATACACATAAACAGACCAATATCCTCTACCCAAATATTTGCTATGCATTATTAAAGTTAGTCCCTTAAAGTAATCACAAGTGCCCACTTAAGCTATATCCACATTTTTTGTCAGAGTTCTAGGCATCCCCATTCTCTTCTGCAGTACTCTTCTGAAAAGGGATGCTACGTGTTCTGTACAACTTTGGAGGAGATGAGGTTACTCCATGGTCAGGAAAGCTCCCTTGAGATGTCAAGAAGGCTAACCTAACCTTTTGAGATCCACATAAACAAACAACTGAACATGGAGAGCCTTGAACTGAGGGACTGCTGTTTACCTAACCCCTGAACTGCAAAAGACATCAATCCCTGCCTTATTAAAGAAATGCGTACACTAACTCAGCATGTCTGCTCGAGCAGCTCTCATATTCACAGCTTCTCAGGGGTTGAAGGAAGTTCTGACGGGCTCTGTCCCATAAATAAAATCCTTCTGGCTTGCGATAGTTAAATTGTATTAAGACAGGCTTAGACAGCTCCAATTAGAAATAGTGGGTAGGGGGGTGGATTCATGTGCCCTACATAAGTTCACTTAGTGGGTTCTCCGTCCCATTTTTCCATTCCAAGACAGCTCTAATAATGGGTAAAATGAAGCTAGCTGCCTATAGCCAAACCCCAGAAATGCCTTCATAACCCATGAGCATATAGTTTTAAATATAGAGATGTGGAAGCTACATCGACACCATGGAGACTATAACAGCATTAAAAAAACAACAAATGGTCTGGTAACACTTTACAGACTAACAAAACATGTTGACACCAGACTATTTGTTGTTTTTTTTCTATAAGGGTGTGTCTAGACTACATGGCTCTATTGACAGAGCCATGTAAACTAGCTTACCCAACATAGTCAAAGAAGCAGGGATTTAAATAATCCCCGCTTCATTAAAATAAAAATGGCCACCACGCTGTGCTGACAATCAGCTGATCCAGCACAGCGCGGGAGTCTAGACACGGATCTGTCGACAAGGGAAGCCTTTGTCAACCGCTCCTTAAACCTCATTTCACTAGGCCATTTTTTTAAGTGAAGCGGGGATTATTTAAATCCCTGCTTCATTGACTATGTCGGGTAAGCTAGTTTATATGGCTCTGTCGACAGAGCCATTAGACATACCCTAGCAGACTAACTCAGCTAAAGCTCTATAACAGCATAGCTATGTTGGTATAACTCCAAAGCATGGTAGCAAAAGGAAAAAAGCATTTCAATATAATTCAATTCTGCCTTGGCTGAAATGTTTCTGTAAGTGATTTGTTTAAAGCCAAGGTAGAAAGCCACGTATCAAGCAAACAAGATCTTCTTGTGGGAAAAAAGTTGCAAATTAAGGAAATACTGACCTTTAAAAAAAAAAAAAAAAAAAAGTCAGTTCCCATTTGAACGCCAGAGCAACTATAATCTATGTATCTTCAGAGGAGAAGCTTGTTTGAACACTTAATAGCAATGAGCTATGAAAAACAAAATCCACACTTCATACCACCTAGCTCCCTTCTGGCAGCAGAAACTTTTGTGCTTTGGCACATTTCCAGTTCCTTAAAAATGTCCGCTCCCCTGCACTAATAGGGTTACTCTACGCATCCATTCCAATGTCTCCACGTTTATATCTCTCTTTGTATATGCTGCATCACCATTACACTAGTTTAAGAGAGAATTCATTATTCCTAATTCATAATGATTAAGAGTAGAAGAACTGGATCAAGGCTTTGCAACAACAAAAACCAAATTTTTATTTTTCTGGCAATATTTTTATTATATCTTAAATTAATATGCTGCGTGCTGTATTGATAAACAGAAAGAGAATCCATACCCCAGATTGTTACACTCTAAAAAGATAAGGCAAGTGAAGTATTCTTATTCTTAATATAGAGATGGAGAACTGAGGCAATAAAAGATTAAGTGATTTACTCAAATATATATATGAGAAATCTGTGGTAGAGCCAGGAATTGAATGAAAAGCCCTGGATGCCCACCATAAAACCTTAACCACAAGACCATTCAGAAGTGGGGGCCATGATGAAGGTGTTACAGGAGGAGGCTCAGGAAGCTACCCTGTCAATATATACTGATTCAGACTGCGCGTGCAGAGCAGTAATCTCTAACTGGCCCCACTCTGGGGGGGGGGGGAGTGGTTAGAAAAATCTCTGTTTTGTCTTTCAGACTGGTGCTAGCAGAAGAACACAAGTGACCTGGGCACCGCTATGAAGAAGCTGTTGTCGCAACTGTGTGTGTCTGTGTTTTATGTTCCATGTTGTTTTGTCTGACAGCGAACCCTATTCTCTGGCCTGTCAACATCCATGTAGTAAATGTATGGAAAAATAATTTCTGGGTAATGGCACAATGCTGGATCAATCCTATAGTGTTCAATTACACCAGCTGTTGCTTGTGCTGGGAAAAGGCATTCACCTATCACCGTAACATAACTGGCAGGCTGTCACCAGAAGCCCCATCACAATCTAAGTTGTCATTAATGACTGGATACTCTACCTCTACGGAAGGAAATTGTACGGGACCAAAAAACAAAATATATAACGTTGACTGCCTTAAGCTCACTCAGAAACAAGAAGTCAATCCACTTAGTTCTCTCCAAAATGTGGGATACTGAAGGTTATGAGGTTTGCATGGCAGCCAGGAGGGGACACTGACATTAGGATGCTAATAAGGTTTAATGAGCCTCACTTGCTTCAAATCTGGGAATCAAGGCCCAGCACCCTGACTAGTTCCTCAGGGAAACAATTGCAAATATCAGGAAACTGCACTAACATACCGTGGCAGGTGGATACCCAGGACATAGGAGAGCTGGGATCCCCAGAATGGATTAAAGAAACACAGGGAAGTAATTGTGCTAAAAGGCAACCTAAAGTTCAATTACAATATCAGTGTCTAATTAATTTTCTTGACATCCCTGTTGAAGTAGGTGAATACATATTGCAAGGCCTCTGGGTAAAATTACATTTTAAAATAATTGCCACTGAGTCTGATATGCAAAAACCAAGACGACACTCACTGAACGGTCCACATGTGGTAAAACTGGATCATAGAGAGCAAATAATTATATCACCAATACGATCTCTAAAGCAAATTGAGCTGGACCTTACTGGGTTAAATGCGTCCAAGGTCATACCTCAATGCACCCCATATGTGCAGACATTCCATAAGGGGTGGGCAGCATGGCTACAATTATGGTACATTGACAAACCCATCAGAAGAACCCCCCCCCCCAGAGGTTTATTGGATACTGTTTTGGGTGGAACTGGGTTAGGAGTTGGAGTATTGGATGCCGCTAACATAGAAGTACTGGCAAACAAATTGAGTTGTGACAGGTGAAATACAAGAGCTCGGAAAGCCTGTTAGTGCATCCTTATCAAAATTAGGTATGGGACAACAATTATTTTCTAGAATATTGCCAGTATGGCAATAGCAAGGGGGAAAAGATTTGTTATTGTTTACAGGAACTATGGGATCAATACAAGAAAATGTATCCCTAGCATTAGCCTGTACACAGGCTCAGGAAATAAGTCAGCAATTGGTCATTCAAATAATCTGGGAAGGTATGCAAGGAAATTTGCCTTTGGAAATAAGAAAACTGTTGTGGGAAAATGTTACAGAAGAGGAGAGACAATTAATCGCCTGGTGGAAGTTGGTAAATTTTACCCTAAACAAAGATCAAATAGTTTTAAAAGCATTTGTAGTAACTGTACACCCTAGCCTAACTATTGATATTTATCCAATAGTGCCTATGGGAATTCAGCTCACAAAAAATTTGATTCTGTATTCCACTGTTCATCATTCCTGGGCATATAAGGAAAACCAACAATAGAAGACCATTGACATGTTTCCATGTGTGCCCCATGACAATTTGGGATACATGTGTGAGGATCAAAATTTACAATAAAAGGATGAATGTTTCTATGTAAAAGACAAAGGAACCCAAAGATGTATGTTTGATATATTCACTGAACAAAAATCAGCTGTTGTATATGCAGGAAAGGGATGTGTATGTGTAAGAAGTCATTGTCCAACTGTAGTAATAAGGAATTGTATTTTATGACTTACTTAGTTAACAGATGCTTTTGTAACATTACAAAGATTAAGAGTTGTGATTTTGAATACTATGTACCTGTATGGACTATAAATTACTTGAAGTTTAAACCACAACTGTATCACAATGTAACACGTGTAACCTTAGGTATGAATATGACCACAATAAGAAAACTGTTAATCCGTCCTATGCTATATTCACATTTACAGTATATTGCAAAAACAGGAGAACAAATACATGTTGAAGTACAGCATAATAATACAGAAATTACTCATGTACTTAACACTATTGCAGATGCAGGACATCACTCCTGGTGGGAAAGGCTATTAGGTTGGTCACCTTCTGCAACAGGTGTGCTAAATATAATGGTTCACCCTATTGTGGTGATCATTGGAATCCAATTGGTTTTATTAGTGAGTACTAATGGCTTGCTGGGTGAAGAGAACTGTTCAAAGAATACAGGAAGCTGGCATGCAAAGTCAAATGATGCCCTTGTTAATGGTACCGAGGAGGCAAGACCAAGCTCAGCCAGTCTGAGTATTGGACTCCTGAAATAGTAATGACCGCTTTGGTAAAAGCGTCATTAAGGAGGGGACTGTAACAATATGGCTTTTCTGTAGCCATGTTGGAAGGCCTGTGCTAGGCCTAAACCAGCCGCCTTCTGCAGCCAGATTGAAGAGTAGCAGCCATTACTGTAAGGCCTGGAGTCACATACTCACAGTTCCATCTAAATTGTATTACAAAGTGACACACCAGGCTGTGAGGAGGAGACGTTTCCCTGATAGCTCCTCCACTGTCACCAAATAAAGAAACAGATCTCAAGATAAGTGGTGTTATGCACAAATTTCTTTATTCTGTCTAGGTATCCGGTATTCACCCGGACAGTCCGGTATTTTCGCCTCCTGTCCGGTAAAAAAATTCAGAGAATACCGGACACCTAAAATGTCTGGTATTTTCTGTTTTTTTCCCCCCTGGCTAGGAGGCGAAAATGCTGGGCACCTGGCAACCCTACAAACACTCAGCGCCCGGCCTCCCCGAGCCCCCCCTCCAACTCCCAACACCCCCAGCCCCTTGACCCCAGCCCCCATGCTTACCTGGTTCCGCAAGGCTTCCAGCACAAAATGGCTGCCAACCAAGGAGAAGCAATGCTTCCCCTGGGTCTTAGTGCTCGGCCACTCCCCTGTTCCTATCCCTACACTCACTCTTAAAGGGGACTTGATGTTTTAATACTGTTTAATTTTAATTTTATTTTTTTCTTAAGTCTTGGAGTCCTTCCCCCCCCCCCGTGTTTTTTTTTGGGGGGGCGGGGGGATATGTTCAATATTTTTGTTTCAACCATCTGGCAACCCTAATTCTGTTTGGCAAGAAACTGCTTATCAATAGAGGATGTTGTGGAATCCTCATCCTATGAGCATTATCACTACACTTTCCTATTGTTTGACTGTGTGATCTCTGTCTGGTTTGTAACTATTTCTGTCTGCTGTATAATTAATTTTGCTAGATGTAAATCAATTAAGGTGGTGGGGTATGATTGGTTAGGTAATTTTGTTATGATTGGGTAGTAAAATTATACTAAAATAATTGGTTATGGTATTGCTAAGCAATTGCTTAGGTTTCATTATATAAACTGGGGTTCAAGAAGAAGAAAGGAAGATCATCAGACGTACTAAAGGAAGAAAAGGCCGGAAGAGGACCAGGAGGAAGGGGGAAGACCTGGAAAAGAAGAACTCACCTCTGAGACACAGCCTAAGACCAGAGAGACTGAAATTGCCTGTCTAACAGGGGAAGTCTGCCTGCCTTTATCAGGATTGGTGAGTATGACACTGTGCGCTTAGCATGTGCATTCTGCTTGTTTGGGAATTGTCAATAAATAGAGGATAAGGATACTACTGTGTGAGGCTCTTTCAAGTGGCTAAAGATCCTGCCGACCCGCAGGTTGTTACACCCTGAGCCCTAGGAATTGGGTAAGGGTGGGTGTATAAATTAATAGGGTTCCACCTTGAGCCTTAGGACCTGGGTCAAGGTGTGTGTCCCTACAGTGTGGAAGGGATAGAGAAATCTGTGCAGGCAACAATTCCTCCTTATTTACTTTCTAAAAAGACCAAACTAGATGAAAGATGAGGCAACAGGCAAAGTGATGAAGGGGATGGCAGGCATCCAGTTTGTTTGTTCAGTATTTAATATGGGTTTTATTTACTTCATTAAAAGCAATTGTTTGGGGAAGAGGTATTTGGGGTTGAGGAAAAAGATTTGAAATAATCAGGAATGATTGCTTGAGAAAGGGACTGTAGAAATAAGCAAGGCTAACTAACACCCAAAGAAAGAGGGGAGGGCAAAGGTGGGAGGTGAAGAGAAAGTTCTAACGCATGAGGTAAATGAAGCTGGATAGCTAAAAAGCTGCAGAGTGAAAGCAAATTCCTGAGATTACCTACAACGTTACTGTCCAGCAGAGTTACTATATGACCACTTACAGAACATTATAAACTCAAGAGGCAAAAAACACATTATGTTAAAATCCATTACTGTGTGCAATAAGTACTCACCTAGGGCTAGAGATCCTATGATCAAGATTATAAACTCAGACATTATATAAAGAAAATAATTTAAAATCAGGGTGGGTTGTTTATTTTATCCTTTCTTACACAATAATTGTTACTCTTGGGCTATGGTCCCTGCAGCCATTATTATAGCTGAAGCTCTGGCACTGAAGTGGGTTTTGCCCACAAAAGCTCATGTTGCTATCTATATTTTTTGTTACTCTCTAAGATGCTGCAGGACCATTTGTTGTGTTTTATTTTTTTCCAGTTACAGACTAACATGACTACCCCTCTGAGACATCTCTCTCTTTCTAAAAGTGATGAGGAGTCCTGTGGCACCTTATAGACTAACTGAAGTGTAGGAGCATAAGCTTTCGTGGGCAAAGACCCACTTCGTCACATGCATCTGACGAAGTGGGTCTTTGCCCACAAAAGCTTATGCTCCTACACTTCTGTTAGTCTATAAGGTGCCACAGGACTCCTCGTCGCTTTTGCAGATTCAGACTAACACGGCTACCCCTCTGATACTCTCTCTCTCTAGTTATAGATATATACACATCTCTCCCTCTCCCTCCCTCTCTTTATTAGTTTCTGTGGTGCCACTCATTTTTAACTATATTTATATACAGGAAATGCTTTAGTAACTTATGCATAATATTATAACACAGGACCATCCTTACAGGTCTAGCTCTGTTTATGTCTATTCTTTGCTAAGCACTGAAACTATGATGAGTTCTATGTAAGGTATTATGTATGTGATATAAATCTGACACAAGAGTACTGCTAGGAAACAAACTATTTCTTGGTCCTATACACATGGGCTGAGTCAAGGTTCCAAAGGTTAGTATCCCTGTCACATGACAGAGGTCAAAGCCCATGAAGCAGTGATTACTGTTACAGTCAATGCTTCAAACAGCTTACAATTAAAAAAACAAACAAACAAACAAACAAACAAACAAACAAACAAACAAACGTGCCCTGAAGAAGTCCTAATGGCATATAACACCTAAAATGTATATGAGCCCAGACTCTAAAAAAGACATCAGAAGAAATGTTAGTGGGAAGGGAAGGTGAAATGGGAGAACAATCAAAATAAAAAAGCATAAAGGACTTTTTTACACAAAATAGAAATATTTAATTTCCAATACTCACCACAACTACCGCATGACATTTAAATTCTATAATTACTACTTCTACTTGTACATATTTATAAAACCCAGGTGTGGATGCTTGCCTTCTTATTTCGAAATAACTCTGTAGTGGAGACATGCTCTCAGAGACTAATAAAAATATATAGTAGCATTAGCTTTTGTAGGTAAAACCAACTTCATCATCTGATAAACTAGAGAAATAAAACCTAGACGGAGTTACTGTAAAGTAGCAGAAGATGAATTGGGTCCTAGAACACTTGCAAATCCTATTAACTCTAGCCCACAATGACCAGCTGCCTGTCAAGTCAATCTTTAAAATCAATGCAACACTTTTTAAGGCTCCACGCTTAGAGAGAACCTACTGCACTTCACTCATTACTGTCAAAAGGCAAGAACTTCCAGACACTAGCACAGAAAAGGAGGAGCAACATATAAAAAAAAAATACATATTTGATTTCTGTTTTCAATCAAGAGAAAAGTATATAAATCCTGGCTTTGACTCAGCCAACAATACTCTCCAAGGTCAATAAATCTATATATTCAGCCCTTCAAAGGTCAACGTGTGCTTACAAGGTAGGCTAGACTCCTCCTGGCCAGGTTCTCCATGTAAATGCAATCCAGACTTCTAGCTCCTTTGTGGTCAACAGGACTTTTACATTGTCACAAAGTAATCCGCTCAAGAGAGGATCATAAAGGGAAGTGATGCTTCCCTGGCAACAATCCTCTTTCAGCCTCTGTCCATACTATACTAGCCAATTTTCACAAAGAGGAAAAGAGATTTATACTCAAAGTATCCCTTAAGGATTTTAGGTTTTGTTTGTTTTAGAGGGTAGGGGAAGGAGGACTGTGAAAGAACAAGCATAACTAATCTTCAGCTTTTAAATAAATGCAACTTATACAGATTTCTTTGCCCTTGGGTTTCTGTGTTCTGCTCTCAACCGAAAAGCTGTTCAGCCGCACCTGACACTGACAGTGAAGGCAAACCATGAGGCTTAGTGGCTTGCAATCTTGTATTTTCTTTTAATAAAAGGGGACCAGATTGGGCAGACATGGACATAAAATGTGCTTTTCCTTTTGGCCTAAGGGAGGGAGATTATCCTATTTTCATGTAACACAAGAAAAGGATTCCAAAAGGTGGGATCCCCCACAAAAATTAAGCTCTCTGTAGCTATACTTACGTATTCTCGTGGCACCAGGCATATGTGGGTGGAACAGGAAAAGGTGTATACAAGATGTGGATATCTAATATGTTACAGGGATATCAAGATAACTTTGGACAGCCCTAGAAGAAAGCCTGACCCAGCACATTAGGATGCTCTCTACTTACTTTTCTTCCATCTTTGTTTCTAAATAGCCTTCATAAGGTTATAAATATGCACAATGTAAGATTAAGTATGAGCAATGCAGGAAACCACTTTACTCATTTGTTTATACTAATGTATATTGATTTTTCTATTATTTCAATTATATTTGTCTCTCTTTAATTAAAGGTCCTAAAGTTTTTGGGTGTTTCACTAATATCACCTTAATTAAGTAGTCATCTGAATAAAGAACCTGTCACTTAAAAGTAGTGAATGGTGCACCCCAATAAATAATTTTCTAATTGCAATAATCAATCAGGCTACAATTGCCAAAGCAAAACTACAAGAACTCCAGAACTATCAGCAATTAATAGCCTGGGAGACCTATAAAGAAACCTCCTGATTTTCTAAGTATTAAAGCAGACTGTGAAGAGCTTAAAAAAAAAATCTCAACAAACTAAGTGACTGGGCAACAAAATGGCAAATGAAATTAAATGTTGATAAATGTAAAGTAATGCACATTGGAAAATAATAATCCCAACTATACATACAATATGATGGGGACTAAGTTAGCTATAACTACTAGAGAGAGATCTTGGAGTCATTGTGGATAGTTCTCTGACAACATCCACTCAATGTGCAGTGGCAGTAAAAAACAAACAAACAAACAAACAATGTTAGGAATCATTTAAAAAAAAAAGATAGAGAATATCTTATTGCCGCTATACAAAACCATGGTACACCCACATCTTGAATACTGCATACAGATGTGGTCACCTCATCTCTAAAAAGATATATTGGCATTGGAAAAGGTTCAGAAAAGGGCATAAAAATGATTAGGGGTTTGGAACGCATCCCATATGAAGAGAGATTAAAAAGACGGACTTTTCATCTTAGAGAAGAGGAGACTAAGGGGGATATGACAAAGGTCTATAAATTCGTGACTGGTATGGAAAAAGTGAATAAGGAAAAGTTATTTACTTAATCCCACAATATAAGAACTAGGAGTCACCAAATGAAATTAATAAATAGGCAGCAGGTTTAAAACAAACAAAAGGAAGTTTTTCATCACTTAGCGCAGTGTCAACCTGTGGAACTCTTTGCCAGAGGATGTTGTGAAGACTAGGACTTTAACAGGGTTAAAAAAGAGTTAGATAGATTCATGGAGGTTAGGTCCATAAATGGCTATTAGCCAGGATGGGTAGGAATGGTGCTCCTAGCCTCTGTTTTCCTGGAAATGGATGATAGGAGAGGGATTACATGAGGATTACCTGTTGTGTTCTCTCCCTCTGGGGCATCTGGCATTGGCCACTATCGGGAGACAGGATACCGGGCTAGATCAATCTTTGGTCTGACTCAGTATGGTCGCTCTTATGTAAAGCAGTCTAGATTTTTGGTACGGTACATACTCTATTTTTCCATTATAATGTTTGCCTTAAAATTTTACATTCCTTTCTACCATGTTGACATCTCTACTTTAAACTGCTGCTGGAGTGCCATGCAGCATGAAGCAGAGTCCCAGATGGCATGCTCCTGACAGCACTGGGGCAGAGGGCAGAGTCTGGGTGATATGGAGAGCCAGCTGCCCCAGCACCACCCTTTCCACCTGAGGCTCTATCCCCTTCATGAGCATGGAGCCCCCTCCCAACCTCCACCTTGCCTAGGGGCCTGGTGAGTCTGTCGGCTTGCCTGTTGGTATGCAAGAGACAAGAGCAGAATGAGACCAAGAATCTTGCAACATCTAGCTTTGCACACCAGAATGTAAGGTCTCCAGGACAAAGATCATCAGCTAGTTTGTATCACTTTTCACATTATCCTCTAACAATACGATAGCATCACAGATAAAATTCTAGATATATATTCTATACTCTGAGCCAAGCACATAAGATCAGTGAATAGAGTGGTTATAAGTTAGACTAACTTTTCATGCTTTTAGGTGGTACAATGCTTCTACCAAATGTATGGCTACAGATGTGGAATATATTAGCTCTTTCATATATGCCAATACTTGGAACTGGAAGATTAAAAACTACTTGTGAAAGAAAGGCTTGCTAACAAATAAATTTGGTTTTGTCTTCATCTGCTGTAAGAAAAGAGGAACACAATCACTGTGAATTGATACAAAAATATCGAAGAAAAAAGCCTGATATTTCGATTTGCTTGTTTGTGTCTTCCTATGAAAAGTATGCATTTTATATATGTAAATCCACTTGACGCACAGAAGTATGCTGAACTCTGGTGAATTTATTGGATATGCACTGCTTCTTTTGCATTAAAAAACAATGTAGCTTTTTAACAACACTTATGCCTAGTAATTTCTACTGCAATGAGAAGAGAGCTGCAGTCAAATGTGGCATAGAGCAAGAAAAAGGATAAATCCTTTCCTAACAATTAGCTGATTAAGGCTGAGTCAGAAATGAGAATGAACTATGCATGTGATATCAAGTGTGCTCAAATTAGATTTGAAAAAGCCACCCAGTTTAAAGACTATTACATATGACAGTAACTTTATACCAAGCCAGAAACAATGGAAAAGGCACGTCCACAGCTAATCTTCTAACTGCTGACCTGAGCCACACCATCTTACATTATGATCTCATAAAGGGCAGAGAATGAAAGTCAGTATGTGGATACAAAACCTCTAAAAAAACACAACAAAACCCACAAAAGACCACAATAAACAATGTCCCCTCTAATCTTTTCCATCCATGTGAGGATTTTTTTTTGCCCATGTAGAGAATACACTTTTATGTGCACCAAGGCACATGCTAATGTGCATCATCAATAGAAACAAAACCTAACTGGGCACTCTATTAATCAGTTGGGGGGCATCTGAATCTCTCTTGAGCTGCCACACAAGCCCACAGCTTACAGAGAATATTAGCAATAAATTATTCTATTGATTCACATTCCTTTGAATTGCTCATTGATCCCACAACCCATCTAGGTGCCATTATAACTGTACTGTTAGAACTACTGTCTTGTAGAGCAGGCCTGGGCAGAATACAGCCCACGGGCCGGATCTGGATTGCTAAGCCACCGGATCCAGCCTGCGGACGCTGCAGGGAGGCCCAGGCAGAATCCCCGCTTGCCTCAACCCACCCACATGCTGCTCCTTCCCCCAGCACAATCCCATTGGCCAGTTTCTGGCCAAAAACCAGCCAATGGGAGCTGCCTGTTTAATAACAGGCAGCCCTGGAACACAAAGGGCTCCAGAGCACATGGTTGCTACCTGTGTGGGGGCAGGATAGGCAACAGTGGCCGCACAGCTTCACAGGTGATTAATCAGCCCTGCCCACTCAACAGCTATGGGCTCTGTGCACAGAGCTGACTGGGAAGTGATATGAGTACAGGAGGGGGTCAGAGGATTTGGATATGTGGAATAGGGGGCAGGAGTGGGGTACAGAAGGTTGGGGAAGGGAGGACCTGGGGTGCCAGAAGCAGGCTCTGACTAGGAGACTTACCAGCCAGAAGCCGTTCCTGAATCAGCCTCCCTGCCTGCCAGTGTTTCCTCTAAGCTGCCCCGCAGCACAGCTTCTCAGGTGATTAATCAGCCCTGCCCAGTCATCTGCTCAGGGCTCTGTGCACAGAGCTGATTGACTGGGCAGAGCTGATTAATCACCTGAGAAGCTGTGCTGCCGGGCAGCTTAGAGGAAACACTGGCAGGCAGGGAGGCTGATTCAGGAACGGCTTCTGGCTGGTAAATTTCCTAGTCAGAGCCTGCTTCTGGCACCCCAGGTCCTCCCTTCCCCAACTCTGTCCCCCACTCCTGCCCCCTATTCCACATACCCAAATCCTCTGACCCCCTCCTGTACTCATATCCCCTCCCAGATTCGCCACCCAAATGCCCTGCCCCAGATCAGTCCCCTCCTGCCCTAGCTCACAACCCAAATCCTTGCAACCCCTCCCATAACTCAATTCCCTGCCTTAGGTCACAATCCAACCCCCTGCACTCCAATCCAGTGCCCCAGGTCACAACTGCCTCCTTCACTCAAACTCCCTTCTATACCCAACCTCCATCCAAGGCCCCATACCTCCTTCATTAATATCATGGAAGAGTGTGGCCCTCAACCACTTTCCAAATTCTTGAAGTCCCCCCCCCACCCTCATTCAAAAATTACTGCTCACCTCTGCTCTAGAGGATATGAGTACAAGGTCATTAAAGATTCAGTGGCATTTTCCTAAAGTAGTGCAAGTGGTCAAATGCTTTCTGCCAAATTTGTTCATAAGTCTCAAAAATACTAAATTCTTCACTGAAGTGTACTGTTTCTGTGCACTGCTAGAACAGTTGTCATGTGTCACTCCCTTAATGAGATGCACTTCAGTGGAAATTCTCACTACACATAGTGCATAGTTTGCAAAGCACTCTGGGATAATGTTGCCTTTATAATGTTGTTTTTCAGAAGCCCATTAAATGTATCTTATAGAAAAGCCCTGAACATATTGCACTTTTTATGCATTTGAAGGGCATAGTATGATGGTTTGGAAAAATATAAGTGCCGTGTAGTAGATTAGCATCTCCTATCATTTCTTCCACAGTTAAAGCATTACATTAACCTGCTGCAAAATCCATCCCAACAGAATAAAAAACATCTGCCAGCAAATGCATATCTATTTTTGCTTTAGATGCCATTACCACCACTCCAACAGGTATGCCATATCTTGCCATTCTGGGAATAAATTTTGCCCTGATATAATCACAGAAATCAGAGATGGAAAAGCCTGTTTAAGACTGCATTGTTCTTATCCCTCCCAACAGCCTGGTTAATACTTCTAGAGCGTACACAAACATTTGGTCTAATCTATATTTGAGCAACTTTAGCAATGGAACTTCTACCACTTCACCTGCTGAGATGATTCCACAATTCCATAAATCTATGTTAAGAAACTTTTATCGATAGTCGAGCTTCATTTTCTTCATTTCATACTATTATTTTTAGTTCTATCTCCTTGGACCACCCGAAAAGATTCCTCTCCAACTTCAGTGTTAATGCTCTTCAAATATTTGTAGCTAATCATACCTCCCACACATCATCATTTAGCCAAGTTCTGTGTCTTTCTTTTCATCTTCTTTCTCTCATAAATCAATCCCTCCATTTCCTTAATAGTTTTTGTTGCTCTTGTGAATTCTATCCAATTTTCTGACATTTTTCCAGGACTGAAACACTCTCAAGTGCAAGCAGTATTCTAGGTATGGTCTTATCTAGAGAAAGGCCACAAATCCTCTTTGTTATTTATACAGTGACTTTAATCCACAGACCTGAAAGTGCTTCACCTAAGTAGATAATTACCAGGGAGGGAGACTAAGGTACAAAGAAAGAAAGTATCTTGGCCAGTGTTGTACATAAAGTCACTGGTAGAATCAGAAGGCAAACAAATGAGAAGGTGAACAGGTTCTCTGATTCCCAATGACCACATAAAACTGGACAAAACTGCCCATCTCACTCGATTTTTTTTCCAGAAAATTGAGCTACCAACTTCTCCGAGCGATAGCTGAGGTTTAACAACAAATCTCTGCACCACAAAACCAATCCAAAATTATCATAGGTCAACTACCCAACCAATCTTCTCATTTCTACAAATTACAATCCAGCAGTCCAGACTAGTTTTAACCAATACAAAACTAACTGTTCCGCATATTAGTTTGAAGCAGTTTTCATCATTTTGTTTGGTTTTGAGTCCGATGTCTTTGTTAAGGAATCCTCAGTAAACTAACTAAAGAACTTCAGAAAGCTTGAGAGATTCTTTATGGAAGGAATCTATAGGAGAAAGCCTTCAGCCTGGCTTTCCCTTGCAGACTCTAAGGGAAGAATCTGACCAGTTAAATTTAATACAAATTCCTGAAAAACCCATAAACAGGATGCAGCCACATTAAAAAAGTAACACTGACCTAACAAAGGAATGTGAACTGCAGATGACTTAAACAGCATCGTATCCCCTATTCTTCCCTCTGCTGGAAACTCTTGAAGGAACCAAAAGTTTCCAATTCATCCATTTGCTTTCCATTACACATACTTTTCACCTATAGGACAGTCTTGCTTTGGTCACTGCCCCTTCTTTCTGGACTGCAAACCCTCCAAGCTTACTTCAGGATAAAGAAAAAATAGCTATAGTTTTCTCCTTTGTCTTGTAAAATATTGAATTCTAACATGATCGCAACACAAAGACTCACTGGAAGAACAAGAACTGAGAGGGATTCTCTGTTTTATGATCTGATCTCCTGTTCAACTTCAGAAATGATCAGTGTGACTTAACTGTAAGCACCCTGGAGCAGAGACTATTTCTTCCTACTTTTGTTCAGATTTGAGCACGCTGTTAATACACAATAGATAATTATGTTTGCAAAAATGGGGAACACAGGGTAGTTGTCATTTCTCACACTCTTCCTAAAGAATGGCAAAGGCCTACTTGGAAAAGGGAATCTATTAGGCTCCATCCTGTCCTATGTGAGACTTGCTTTTTCCATCAAGAGTTTAATCAAGATAGACAAATTTTTCTGTTATCTCATACACATAATCAACACTGACAACACTTAACAGTGCTCACTAAATTTGAATGGCTGAATTCATCTCTACAGCTAAGTTTACACTAGTGCTTTACTGCTCTGTAACTTCCTGTCTCAGGATGTGAAAAAACACCCCTCCCCATGAGCACAGCAATTTAAAACACTAACGCATCAGTGAGAGCCAGGCTACAGCACTGAGAGCTGTACTCCCAGAACTGTTCGCTACTCCCCTCATGGAGGTGGTTTACACAGAGTGCTAGAAGAACTCTCTCCTACTGTTATTGCAGTGGCCACAGTTGCACTGTGAACTTTTCAGTGTAGACAAAGCCTACCTTTCCTGGCAGCTGTGCATTGCTTGAAGATTCTCCTGTGTTGTGGCTATTTTCTATTTATTTTTTGTTTTACAGCAATTTTAAGAGCATTTGGAGCTAGTGAAGGATATGCATCAGCATTTGTATTAGAGGTTGAGTACTGAACTCATTCCCATGTGAGCAGCTGATCCATCCACCACTCAGTCTTTCCTTTGGTTTAAAAGAAAGGCTACTGAAAAAAGGCATCAGAGCAGTGTTATTCACAAATACTTTGCCTTGGTTTTCATCTAGAGCTCTTTTTAATGGAAAGATCTATTCACGCATTCTTTTATCTTAAACAAACCCATGCTTGCAGCACTATTTTTGCCTAAAACCCAATGCTATGATTTAGCAGGGTTTCAAATTCAAAAAAGGGCAAAGTAAATGCATCTACCACCATGGCAAATCATTTTAAAGTCTTCATTGTGTCTGCCAACTAAGCTCTCAGACCCACTGGCAGAGTTTGCCAACTGGCAGCTAAACTGGAATTAAGAGCGTCTGCTACATTACCCCACTGAAGACACAAACAGGGAGCATTTTAGTTTAGTCACCACATTAATTAGGTAAGACAAAAGGATGAAGTCTCCCAAATTCCAACCACATAAGAGCTGCATTAAACTGGAACTAGCTATAAGTTGAGGGGGAGAGTGGTCAGTGTTGAAAGACGGACTGGGAATCAGGAGACTTCAAGTCTTTTCCCAGATCTCCTGTGTCCCTGTGCAATGTCACTTAACTCCATGCGTTAAACCAGGTCTACACTGGGGGAGAAAGTCGAACTAAGATACGCAACTCCTGCTACGTGAATAGCATAGCTCAAGTCAACCTACACGTAGCTCAACTTACTACAGCTTCCCCTCTGCAGAAGGTCAAAGAGAGAAACTCTCCCATTGACTTTCCTTACTCCTGCAACCACATAGAGTACTGGATTTGACAAGGGTGCCATCAGCGGTCGATTTAAGAGTGTCCTTACTAGACCCACTAAATTGAATCCCTGGAAGATTGATCTCTGGAGTATTGATCTCTGGATAAGTATAGACAAGGCCTCAGTTTCCCCATTTGTATAACAGAAGTAAGCAATACTAATAAGGACTAACTAGTTTACATTCTCAAAAGACTCTGACATCTTTGGATTGTCAACTGGCCACTAAACTGGAATTGAGTGTCTTCTAAATTGGAATTAAGAGAGCCTTCTGACACTACATAATTGAAAAATATTCCTATTATTAAGTTGCTCTCATTTTGCAATTTGATTTTTAAATACCACTCCTATTGATGTAATGACTTTTGTTATAGTAGTATGCTTGCAAATGAGAAAAGCAAAATATCAGTGACAACACAAATAAGCCATAATGCCAACCATCTAATATCCTGTGATGTTAAAGGCAAAAACCCCTTGGTAGTGACTTACAAAGGTCTAAAACAACTGTAGCATAAAATATTATAAAAGCAAAAGATGCAAAAGCAGTTTCAGAAGGTACAGATACACTCAAGAACCCTTCAATCCACTTATCAAAGTTCGTGTTTCAAAGAATGTTACAGAATAATACACACAATATGGAGCATGATTAAGGAATCTATATCCTTCATGTATTGTACAGTATTTCATAAATAACTACAAGTAAAAATTAATGAGGAGACACTCTTGCTAACTTGTTTTAATTCCACATCAATAATCTTTTACTCCTCATGGTGCTGTTGGAAACTTTACACTGAAATCTACACACTTCAAAAGTACGTTCCATGGTGCTGAGCTCTAAAAGGGAAGAGCCTTCAAGCCTCAAGTCTGCTGATAAATGCCAGGGGTGGCTCCACCACATAGCATTTAAAAATGTTATGGCCTCTGCCACTTAACTACAGGCAGATCTGACTGCTGAGAAACAAGAACACACCAACTGCTGATAGATCTGGATCTGAATGGATGCTGCAACTAGCTGGCTCTCTTTTGTGAAAAATCAGGATCAGTCCTCATTTGGACAATGTTTTGAAGTCGTCCACACCTGAGATGTTAAAAGAGTAAATTCTAGCGCTTAAATGATTAACCACTGAACTTAGGTCCTGACATGGCCATGAGGACCCACCATCAGTCCCACCACCACTGCAGGGGCCTGCCATCCAGCCTGCTGTCCCCTTCGCAACCAGGGTGCTCTGGCCCAGTACAGTTGGATACAATGGAGTTGACCATCAAGAGAAAATTAACTGATAAGCATACCACTAAACCTCGTGCCAAGTTGAGATTTCTGATAACTGAAGGGAAGAGCGCTTACCTGGAATTCGGATTTTAAATTTGCCACTCTGCCCAAAGCCACCCTCTATTATTCCATCCTCTCCTGTAGATAGTTTGACTTTTAGCCCTACAAAAATCTGGATGTTGGTCTCCTTCTTAAACAATGAACGACCAATCACATTGTAATCATCCAGCACCTGTAAAAGAAAATAAATATATCTATTTTATATATGACACACACATGTGAGTCTAAATCATAGAGTAACTAGAACAATTATATACATATGGAACACATTATAATTTGATGTGCTTTAAAGCTTTCATCAGCATGAACCTAGGATGGCCACAACTTTCAAATGGCATGCAACATACATAAATACTTACTCTAAGGGTACGTCTAGACTACATGCCTCTGTCGCCAGAGTCATGTAGATTAGGCTACCAGACATAGGAAAATGAAGCGGCGATTTAAATAATCGCCGCTTCATTTAAATTTACATGGCTGCGGCGCTGAGCCGACAAACAGCTGATCAGCTGTTTGTCGGCTCAGCGCAATAGTCTGGACGCGCGGGTGTCGACATCAAAGGTATTTGTCGACCACCCAGGTATACCTCATCCCAGGAGGCATACCTGGGTGGTCGACAAATACCTTTGATGTCGGCAGGGGAGCGTCCAGACTATCGCGCTGAGCCGACAAACAGCTGATCAGCTTTGTTTGTCGGCTCAGCGCGGCAGCCATGTAAATTTAAATGAAGCGGCAATTATTTAAATCGCCGCTTCATTTTCCTATGCCTGGTAGCCTAATCTACATGCCTCTGGCGACAGAGGCATGTAGTCTAGACGTACCCTGAGTGAGCACAAGACTGATAAACAGGAACAAAGGAGTTTTAAACCCAACTCTTTTCCAAAAGTGTAAGGGAACCTCTGCGAGTTTCTTACAGACTTCCCTACAGTAAAAATAGGGGGAATAATACTCATGAGCCTCACATAAGTTATGTGAAGAATAATTAGCATCTTTCTCATGTGTCTAGTTAGGCAAAACGACAGCTAAGTTTTCTATTGTTTATAAAAAATGCGCAAACTTAACAGAAAATCCCAGCTGAAAAAAATATCTAGAGTTCTTCAATACTGTAGTACCAGCCTTTGGTGTATGAAGTACTTTAGAATCATTTCAGTGGAGTGAAAGAAGTTTTTGAACTAAGGATATGAACAACTAGTTGACTATCCAATAAGCAAATGCTTATTGGATAGCTGACACACTAGTCAACTAGTCGCTTCCCTCCCTCTTGCTGCCTCTATCAGAAAGAGGAAGCGGGGTGGGGGGGGGGGGAGAAGAGAGGAGAGAAAGGGATGCTTCAAAGCGGCAGCACTGCATGGACCCCTGTGCTCCACACAGCGCTGCCACTTTGAAATCCCCCATTGACCCCGGGCTCAAAGCTGCACTGCCGCTCTGAAACGCCATGGGGAGCATGGGGCCAGCAGGGGATTGCTTAAGTCCCCTCTGTCCCCATGACCCCCACAGCACTTCAAAGGCAGAGGTGCCCTTATCGACTTATCGAACAGTCAATGCAAATTGCATCACCTATTCGATTAGCCCATTAATCTCAATTTAACATCCCTATTCTAAAACTAGGTATTTCAAAGGTGTCCACCACTAAACTACCTAAGGTACTTTTCACCCTTTCATTTTGAATACAGAAGGTATCTCCTGCCTCAGTGTAGAGCTTTCCATACACCAACTGTTTCATTGTAATTGGCTATAAAAGGGAAGGCAGATCAGGTTTTTAAAAAAAAAACCCTAAAATAACGACTTTACTGCATTTTAAGAATGCGCCGTTATATTTCATTTAATTATTTATATAATTGAATTATAGGGTGAACATCATGGCAGCATGGTTTAGTTTTGACTCATTCAGTCTGGCACGGATGTCGGAACAGTTCAGAATAATCTCTCTTTGAGCAACTGTTAGAGGCACTGTAATATAGTGCTGTTAAAGGGAATGGAGTGATAACCTACAACTAATATATGGATAATAGAAAAAACCTAACAATTCTGAAACTATCATTTGCTTATTACAACTGTCATTAAATAGATTTACCCTTTTGAAATAAGTCTACTTAAGTCCCACTCTTGCCCTCACCTAAGTGATAAGTTTGCAAGATAGGATATCAAGATTGTAAGCACTGAGGCAAGGACTCAGTTTTCTAGATTTTCACAGTGCCAAGCAACAATATTTAATACTCCTCCTTCTTCTAGTTATTACAAATATTCTGCAGCTGGCAAACCTCTTTTATGACATGTCACTAAAGTACTACAAAAACTAAATACCACAACATCTGTTCAAGATAGAAAAGCAATACTCTCATTTTACAAGCAAAAACTGAGGCACATAGTGTAGGGTTGCCAGATGGTTGAAACAAAAATATCGAACCCCCCCCCCCCCGCCTAAAAAAAACCCACCGGGGGGGGAAGGGGGTGAAGGACTCCAAGACTTAAGAAAAAAATAAAATTAAAATAAAACAGCATTAAAACAGCAAGTCCCCTTTAAGAGTGAGTGCAGGGATAGGAACAGGGGAGAGGTTGAGTACTAAGACCCAGGGGCCTTGGTCGGCAGCCATTTTGTGCTGGCAGCTTTGCGGAACCAGGTAAGCATAGGGGCTAGGATTGGGGGGTTGGGAACCAGGGGTATGGGGGGCTCGGGGAGGCCGGGCGCCGTGTTTGTAGGGTTGCCAGGTGCCCGGCATTTTTGCCTCATAGCCAGGGGAAAAAAATCAGAAGATGCTGGACATTTTAGGTGTCCGGTATTCTCTGAATTATTTTTACCGGACAGGAGGCGAAAATACCGGACTGTCCAGGCAAATACCGGACACCTGGCAAGTCTATATGACATAGCGGCCAGCAACTATCTTAAAATCACATAGGTGGCAAAATTTAGAAGAATATCCATTAAGGTCCTGACTCTCGGTCCTTCACATTAGACAGAGATTAGAAGAAATTAACTTCTTATTGATTTGTCCTTGAAGACGACAGATTTGTGAGAAGATGCCCAACAAGGTAAAAAGAATGCTGACTGTACAATACAATATACAAGGAAAACAACACATCCACTTTTAAATATATTTGCTTAAAAACAAATGATCATTTTTCAAGTCCTGGATAAATTTCTGTTAAAATAAAAACATTAAGAGTTTATTTTACAGCCCTTTTTCTCTTTAAGAAGATACAGAAACGCATGTTTTCTCCCACTGAAACTCAACACTTCCAATTACTTTAACAGCAATTTAGCTCCAATCACTGGATTTCACATTAATCCCCTTTGAGTTCTCAGAATATCTACTATGGCAATCACTTTGCCTATTAGCTGAATAGCCTTTTGAGATCTCTCTCTCTCTCTCTTTATGAAATATTAACTTAAAAAGCCAAACACTGAAAAGACAGTAAGGGATATGTAGTCTGTTCTAAAGCAGCAGCAAGGGGCCTAGCAATAAGGGCAGACTAATTTTATTAACTTCAGGGAAACTTCAAAAAGCTTTAGGGCTTTAATGCCAGACAGAGACGACCCCAAAAGTCAGTTTAAGTGCTGCATAAACAAAGGATTAGAGCAAGAAAAAGCTGAAGGCTCCTTGCATTTCTTGTTTATATTGTCATATGACCTAGTGGTAGTGGGAGAGGGCTGCCTCTCTAACTTTAATCCCCCATGGTGTACAGTGGCGTTTCAGTTCACTGACCTACATTACGATAATATTTTTTTAAAATTTATGGGCAGAGGTGTAGCATCAAACTCACTTAAGGATGTTTCTGGCTGCTATATTCTCCCTCTCTTGCTTCAGTTAGATCAGCAGCTTAGAAAGGGATTTCAAGTTCAAAGGGAATGTCTCTGCTACTCTTGTTTTATGGCTTAAACCATGGGACACAATAGCATTGATTTTATGAAATATCTCCTCTTTCCTCTTGGTTTTTGTATTTGCAGAAAAATTTGGTCAATAGTTAAGACCATCGTAGGTGAAGGGAGTGTATGTGTGTGCGTGCATAAGTGTGTGTGTCATACATACACATTCTCTACTACCAAGAAATAGACAAACACAAAACACTACAGCATTATGTCTGCAACTCTGTAGTTAAGGTTGTGTGTCAAGGCATTCAATGCAAACCCATAGTTTAAATCCATTGAAAAATTATTGCTAGTTCTTCTCAAGAAGGAAATCTCCTAACTAAACTGTCAAACCTGCCAAATCATCCTCATTTATTGGTGGACACTAACAAATTCACGGTCAGCTGAGCATCCTCCGAAACAACTCATCACAGACATTTAGAGGGCAAACATAGCCTATGCTCTTATCCCGCATCCCTGAAGAAGCAAGGGGAGCTGGACAGAAATGGATGGGAGAAAGAACAAAAGGGGCTGTTGGAATGAGAAGAGCGAACTAATGAGAGAAAAGTTGGGATCAAGAAAAGAGCAAGAACACTGAAGGTTCAGATAGCTAGAGACATTCTTCTTTTCTGAGTTAGCTTAACATGATTGAAAACATGAAAGAAAATTAGTCTGAGGGTTTCACAGATCCTGAAAAAGATTTAAGAAGGGATACACTGACAAGTTAGGAAACATGGAGAATGAGAAATGAAAGGGAAAGAAAAAACTAAACGAGGCACTAAAAGTGGAAAGATTTATGATTAGAATACATTTGTTATTGTACAGAAAGTTTGCTTCAAGATTAAAATGTCTAAAGTTAGCTGGGGAGCTGAAAGAGAAAAGGGAAGATGGTCTCCACAACAAGTGACGCTCTATGGAGGCTACTCTTTTCTTTTTTTAAAAGTTGATCCATGTATTGCAGGAATTAACCTACACTGGCCTCTAAGAGGAAAGCATAGATGGGAATTAACAGTGAATTTCAGATGTAGGATCTAATTTTTTTTATTCACAAATTATGATTTTGGTTTTATTACTGTGAATCAGAGGAATTATGCAGCAGAAAAAAAAGTAGTTTCAGTCTGCAAGGTCTTTTCCTCTTGGGTTGATGTCTGTAACAAAGAACCAAAAATATATCTATATTGTCAGAAAAGGAAACTAAACTCAGAACTTCAGAAGTCTAAACTGTTCTGAGTTCTTTGGAGACCAACCTTTGCAAAAGTATTCTTCCAACTCTGTCTCCCAAGTGGTTTCCATCACATTTGTTTTAGTAAAGAGAACACGGGTGTCCCTCTGTATCTCAGAAGATTCATATATTTTCCACATCCCCCTCTACATTCCACACCCTAGCCACGTCTCCATTTGCTGCATTGGATATTGAGCTGATGGCTTTCGATTTAGTGGGTTTAATTAAGATCCATTAAAATGAATGCTGAGGGTGGCTCCAGTTAGCGCTGGTACTCCTTACAGTCATGAGGAGTAAGGGAAGCAGACGGGAGCATTTGCTCCCATAAGCCTCCCACTGTGAAGAAGGCACCAAGTTCGACTTATTTTACATAACTGGAGTTTTATACCTTGACCTGACCTTTCGGGTCTAGTGTAGTGCATCATGACACCCATCCTTCTGACTCTTACCAAGTAAAGTTGGACACGATTCCATTTGTTACCTAAACTACCCTGAGGGGTGGAGTGGTACCTACAGACATCCTCCTGAGACAAGCACCTTACCATAGTAGCAAGTTCATAGACTTTAAGACCAGAGGAGACCATCACCATTTAATTGTGCATCCTGAACATCACAGGCCACAGAACCTACCCACTCGAGGAATAGGCCCAGATCCTGTGGCTTAGTTACTGACATCCTCAAATCATGATTTTAAAACTTCAAGTTACTCTAGTTCAGACTAGCAAATGACTCATGCCCCATGCTGCAAAGGAAAGTGAAACCACCCCCAAGGACTCTGGCAATTTGATCTGGAAGAAAATTCCAACCAGTTAATGACAAAATGACAACCAGTTAATATCCTGAGCAGGTAGACAAGAAGCACCAGAATCACATCTGAGAGAGAATTCTCTGTAGTAATTCACAGCCTGGAACCAGTGAGAAACAATGAATACAGGCAATCAAATAATTAAGAGAAATAATGTGATAATTATTTAGAGTGCTTTGAATTTCAAAAAATCAAAACACATAAATTAAGGTCTCCATGGTACACACAGAGCCCTGCAGCACATCGGACAACTTATACTCTTTTGTAATCCATAATTCGTTCACCTCTACTTAAACTCAAGTCTTTTAAAGTCACAAAAAGTGACAGGAACTAAGTTCCTGACATTTCCTGGTTAAGAAAGATCTTTGCTATTCTTTCCAAAGAAAGTAGCCAAGGGCACAATTTTATTAATATTTTGCTGCTCCTTTTCTGCTACAAAACCCTGATATGAAATATATGGTAGAAGATCAGAAAGGGAGTATGGACTATTTTATTATTAGTTGTATTAGCATGGACCAGCACTCCATTGTCCTAAATGACAGAACAAAAAGATGGTCTGTACTAGAGATGCGAAAGTGTAACCATGTACATGGTTAACTGATGAGCCTGGACGATGGAAGCTAGCATCATGGACCTATCAGAGGCAGAAGTTGGAAATTCAATAGGGATGGGAGTAGGCTAGGAGTAGGCTGTGAAGACTAGTATATTATGTTTGATGTAATAGAGAAGAGGGAGTCAGTGCAGGGATGCAAAGAGAGGAGGGGCAGTTAAAGTGATGGGTTAGGAGAATGTTCTTTCCAGTAGCATTTTGAAGGCATACAAAAAGGAAAAGATTACATCTGTCAAGGCCAGAGACCAAGATGTTGCAGTAACAGAGCCACAAGACTTAGGCAATGTCTACACTTAAACTACTACATCAGAGCCATAGTGTCACTTTAGCATTTCAGTGTAGACCCTATTCTCCTATTGGTACATATAAATCTACCTCCCCAAGAGGAGACAGAAGAATTCCTCCATTGACCTAGTACTGTCTATAATGGGGGTTAGGTTGGTACAGCTACATCTCTCAGGCATATGGATTTTTCACATCCCTGAGAGATATAGCTATGCCGATGTAAATTCCTAGGGTAGACTAAGGATGTGAAATCCTGTTTAATTAACTGGTTAATTAAGGTTGGGCAGGGGGCCCACCCACCACAACTCACGGTGTGCCTGAGCTGTGTCTGCTGCAGACAGTAGCTGCTCCAGCTGGGTGGGCTCCATGGCAGATGGAGGACAGCTCCAGTCCTGGCAGGTTAACCATTCATATCCTTAGTATAATCCAGAGCTACGAGGGTCTCATTGAGTGTTTCAAGCAGTGTTTTGCATCATTAATGACCTGGATGAGGGGATGGATTGCACCCTCAGCAAATTGGAGAACTGGACCAAAAAAATCTGATCATGTTGAACAAGGACAAGTGCAGAGTCCTGCACTTGGGATGGAAGAATCTCAAGCACTGCTGCAGGCTGGGGACTAACTGGCTAAACAGCAGATCTGTATAAAAAGATCTGGGGGTTACAGTGGATGAGAAGCTGGATATCAGTTAAGTGTGCCCTTATAGCCAAAAAGGCTAATGGCATATTGGGCTGCATTTGTAGGAGCATTCCCAGCAGATATAGGGAAGCGATTATTCCCTTTTATTCAGCACTAGTGAGGCCATATCTGAAGTAGTGTGTCCAATTCTGGACCCCCCCCCCCCCCCATTATAGAAATGATGTGGACACATGGGAGAGAATCCAGCAGATGGTGGTAAAAATGATCAGGAGGCTGGAGCACATGACTTATAAGAAGAGGTGGTTGAGGGAATAAGGCTTATTTAATATACAGAAGAGAAAGGGGAGATTTGATAGCAACCTTCAAATGCCTAAAGGGGGTTCCAGAGAGGATGGAGAGAAGCTGTTCTCAGTGGTGACAGATGACAGAAGGAGGAGTAATTGTCTCAAGTTGCAGTGAGGGAAGTCTAGGTTGGATATTAGGAAAAGCTATTTCACTAAGAAGATGGTGAAGCACTGGAATGGGTTACCTACGGAAGTGATGGAATCTCTATCCTTAGAGGTTTTTAAGTCTGATGTAACAAAGCCCTGGCTGGGATGATTTAGTTGGGACGTGTCCTGCTTTTGGACTCTATAACCTCCTAGGGTTGAGAAAGACCTTATGATTACCACTGCTGTCAAAGCTGATTAGACTGCTGTGTCAGCAGTGTCCAATGGGATTTATAGTGCTGTTCTTGTATTAACTGATCTTGTTTGATGATGGCCTGAAATATGCTTCCTGCGAATGGTCAATAAAAGCTTTCAGTTTGCCATAATTCATAATTGCAATTTCCCTATTAGGATCTCCTATTTTGAGGCTCTGAATTGTGGTGTGGCAGATGAATATGCCTTCCGCCCGAAGAGGTCTAGCCTCTTACAGTCTCTATCATAAGGGAAGGATTTAGAACAAATACACCGAGGCTGGGAAAAGAGGAAGTCTGCCTTCTTAAGGGACATATACAACTTTTTATTGGCCTTTTCATGTGTTGGTGCAACAGAGGCTTGTGTCTTCTACATGACTTAAGCAAGCAAAGTCCAGGAAAGTCTTGCTGATTGTGAGGGCAAATCTGGGGCTGTGTCTACACCAGTGGTTCCCAAACTTTTCGGCATCACACCCCCTTTTCGATTTTTGAGAAACCCTCACGTTCCCCCACCCCAACTAGCAGTAAAACTTGAGAAAAAAAAAAAAAAACAAAAAAAAAAAACACCACTACACCTGACCAGAGCAGCAAAATTGAATAGGGGGCTGGGTCGCCTCATGCCCTCCCTGGAATTTCTTCATACCTCCCTCCCCCCCAGGGGGGCATGCCCCCCCCAGTTTGGAAACCCATGGTCTATACTATGGCTTTTGCCAAAAGAGGCAATGCAAGTGAAGTGCTGATTAGCATTTTGTTGCGCTATATTTACATAATCTATTCTGAGCCGTTTTTGCGCAAAACCAAGCAATGTGGCCGTGGCCATTTTGTGCAAGATCCTTATGCCTTCCCCAGAGAAGTTTTTGCATTTTGTGCAAAAATCCTCCCTGGAGGAGGCTTAAGGATCTTGTGCAAAAAAGGGGTTTTTGCTCAAAAACAGCTCGGAATGGATTATGCAAATGAAGTGCGACAAAATGCTAATCAGAGCTTCATTTGCACTGCCTCTTCTGGAAAAAGCCATAATGTAGACATAGGCTGGACGAGAAGAAAGTGTGCAATATATCTAACAGTTTATAATGTGAGTCTTTCACCTTCCCATGGTGAATTGGAAGCACACCCACTATCCCCTTGCTGAGGTTTTAGAATAGCTTAAAGCCATCAGCCATTAAAGGAGGAGGGAGTATCACCACATTGAGAAGCAGAAATTTGCCAGTGGGATAATTTGCACCGCTGGTCTGGCCTCCTGCTCCCTGAAAGTTTCTTCTTCTGGTTCTGGGCCCTAGGACACAAAAGCCACAGGCAAATGTCTGGTGGATCTCCTATGGGAGGCCAATGATGCCCAAGAAATATGGGGCCTGTAGACTGCCCATGGATCACAGTATAGACAATGGAGCAAAAGACAAGGGTGAGGATACATAGGAGTACTGGCAGGGACAGATTTAAGACATGGACAAGGCAGGAAACAGAGATCATGGGTGGGGCAGAATTAAGGTGTGGATGAGAGACCTAGATTTGTGCTGGAGGTGGGGAGACTGCGAACAAGAAGAGAAGAGTAGGCAGAGATGGTGGGAAATGCAAAAGGGTGAGGAAAACCAGGAAAGGTAAATGGAGCCACAAGGGAGAAGAGAGGAGCAAGAGCCACAGGTGAGCAGGAGATGAACAAGATTACCAAAAATACTCCCCCAAAAAAGTCTAAAGCTGGGGTGTCCTACACACTAATCACTAGTCACATGTGGCTATATGACTGGCTGAATGTGGCTAGTTCGCCACGAATCTAAAGGTACGTTCCTGGTGCTAAGGCTGAGCTGATATGGAAGACCCCCCCCCCCATCATAAATGGGACCTCACCAACAGCAGTCCCCCATAGGCAGTGAGGGGATGGAATCAGACTGAGAAAATGGTATGCACAGCTCTTGGCCCCAATGCTGAAACCAAGCTGACTGCGAAAGATTCCCTATTATAGACAGGGCTCTCCCCAACAACAGCCCGTTAACTGTCTCAGTGGATTGCTGGCAGCTTATTGCCACCATAAAAGAAACCTGATTTCTGCACTGGCCTTGTCAACTTTTCACTTTCTTTCTGGGTCAGTTGTGAAAGGGAACATGAGGCGACTATCTCTGTTTCTAAGGCAAGAAGAGGCAATAGCCAAATCAATTTCCATCAGCCCTTAACAGCTGTCTCACTGAAAGATGGTGATATTTGTACAGCACTCCACATGCTGTTCCAGAAAAATATTTTTAATTTCAGGATTCTTTTAAAGCATTTTATAGTTATTCTTACACAGGGTTACTGACGGGGGAGCAAAGGGAGCAGCTTCCCCAGAGCCCAGAGACTTAAAGGGACTGTGGCTTCCCACCACTGCCACCACCTCAGCAGCGGCTGGAGCCCCAGGCCCTTTAAATCATCACCTGAGCCTCCCAACGGTTAGTCCCCAACCCCACAACTTCCACCCATGGCCCCCTCCCCATCTGGGAGCCAGACCCAGCTCCTCGCAGAGTCCAAAGAAGACTATCATCAGCCCTGTTCCTAAAACTTCTCTGGCCTAATTTCCCCCCTCACTTAGCGCCACTGACTATTAATCACCATACATACAGGTACCACTGACCTCATCAGTAATCATAGACAAGAAGATTGTCTAACACAAAGATTTAAATTAAAAATGTTTCATACAGCTACACATTCTATGCTAATTTTATACACCCAGCACAACTTACGCACTCAATTTAAAATAGGTCTTTGCCATGTATAGTACTATTATCTCTGGTGCTGTGATATACTCAGAACTAGGGATGTTAGGAAGTGAGTAAATAGCTAATTGGGTAGTTGATAAATTTTCTATCAACAACAGGATTAGTTGATAAGGGAGGAAGCCTCCAGGAGTTACCCCTGCAGCAGCTCTGCAGTTTAAATGTATTAAGAGCCAGGTGGGCGGTCCTACTACAATTAAACTGCAGAGCTGCAGTGGGGGTAGGTACTACCCACCTAGCTCTTACTACATTTAAACAGCTGAGCTACAACAGGGATAGCTCCTAGACCCGGCGTGAGCCAGGACAGACCCGGGGGGGGGGTCCAAGACTGACCCAGGACTGTCTGCGGGAGGTCCCAACGGAGTGCTGTCATCCCCTTCAGACAGGGGCTGCTCCAGCAGCAGCTATTCATGCGACAGCTTCTGTTCGCAGCTAGTCCTTGACGCTGTAGACAGGGCTACTCCATGGGATGTGGAGCAGCCTCTGCCCACAGGGAGCCTAGGCATGCCACAGGTAGAGGTTGCTTCATGCCAGCCTACCCTGCCCCCGCCCCATATTGCTGCCTCCAATAGAGGCAGCAGCACAGGGATGGAGGCGGGGGGGAGGGGTTAAGGAGCATTGCAGAGATGGTGCTGGGGGGCAACCAGGTTTTAAGCTGGTTTCTCCCAGCAGTGGCTCCTGCTCCCCCCCTTGCTGCTTCTGATACGGGGGTGGGGAAGGGCAGGGAATGTGAGTAGCTGACTACTCACATACATCCCTCCTCACAACACCAGTGCCATATCAACTCTTCCTCATTCTGCCTTCAGATCTGATCACTAGCCTGTGTTAACTCTATATAGTTAAAAGAAAACCCCATCACACTTTTCATTCTTATCATTATAGGAGAAGCTGGTAGTGAACTGAACACTAAGGACTTGCCAAAGCAGCTGTCATTGGGACTGAGGACAAAAAGAGCTGGGTTCCCTTAACCTAACACATAGCATCAGTGGCCCATGCTCCCCTATGGGAACGTCACATGGGGCAGGAACCAAGCCAGGTTTACCCTTTCCCTCCACCATCTGGGTGTAGTTGATGTGACTGGAGTGCCTCCAACTATGGGATAGGATTGTGAGGAGGAAGAGAGCTAGACTTGACTGAGCCTCCTCAAACCCAATAGTCCATCACCTCCCTCTGTTAGCTACAATTATTTGTCTTGTACCATGGAAGCAGTCTATGCCACCATGTTGAGGATTTAAGGCTCAAATCCTGGAGATGCTATAGGGTACAGTTGGCTGTAGTAGTTACATTTTAACAAATAGCATTTGTTTGTTTTACTAGGAAATTACATTTAAAATATGTTAAAAGTATATTATTTAGGTTGCAATTCAGATACTCAAAAGGTAAGAAATGTCAGATTGTAAAGGCTACTGTAATTCTGGCATTTTCCTAACTTTTAAGGGCTTCAATTTGCAACCTAAATAATATTTTTGTGATATATTTTTGTATTCAATAAAATGCCTTATCAATTGCTTTATTCTCAAATTAATTCCTCCCTACAGGTAGCTCTGACACAATCTCAAAATTCAAGTACGTCTATACCAGGGGTGGGGAAACCAAAGCCTGGGGCTGGATGCAGCCTCTGGCTTGCCTGGATCTGGCCTCCAAGGCTCCCCCTCTAGCACTGGGGAGCCTGTGCTGGTGCTTCAGTATCCCCATTTATTTCTCACTTGTATATGGACTCCAACAGACTTTTCTGTGCATCAGTGGCCCCCGGCCCAAAAAAGGTTTCCCACCTCTGGTCTATACATTTGTAAAACCCCAAAACATGTCTGTACTTTAAATTTAATATTTATAACCCTACGTGTTACTCAAACCTTGTAAAATTCTACTGCCCAGTCATATGGAGAAAATCATTTTATTGCACGACTAAATTATCATTTTTTTCATAAGAGCTGGTGAGTTGATTTTGTGACTTTGATGGTAAATTTGTCGTGAACATTTACTAAGGCTGTGTTAAACCATATATTGTAAGACATAATATTCTTCCCTTTTATCAGTGATCATCATCCCCATTTTCCTCTCTGGTATGATTTAACAAAGGTATCTTTTCAATTTAGAAGTCTATTACCCCCACTCTCCAATCTTCGCAAAACTCCTCTTGCTCAATAACAGAAAAAGAGTCAACAAATAAACACATCTTTTATATTTATATTTTACTGTGTATTTTACCACTGAATGCACTGTGCATTTTTTATTCACCTGATTGCCTTCATCTCTATGTTATTATTGTATTTAGCATACCATCAGCAGCCAAGCAGAACCAAACAGCCCCATGTTCAGACTTCAAAGCAGGTGGAACATTAATTGTGGCGTCTACATGTTTACCGTAGAAGGAGTGACGTCTACCAGTTCTCCCGACAAGTCACAGACGGTTCTGCAGACAGTTCAGGTCACTGCCATGCTTGCAGTCATCACACACCAATTATGTATCACTATAAGGGTTTGTTCTGGTTACTTACTCTCTGCGTAACCAGTCTTCATGCCATATTAGTCATCTGGATTTATTCTCCAAAAAACATCACTAGCAGACTGATGCCCCCATTTGTCTACTGACTAATAATTTAATGTGCCTCTATATTCTAGTTGATCTCCAAAAGAGATATAGCATCCTGGGTATTTTCCTTAGTAAGACCATAAAGCATCCTCAATTAGGAAAAGGCAAGATTAGGGACGTGAAGGACTAGTTGCTCCCCTCCCCCCTGCTGCCTCTATCAGAAAGAAGCAGCAGGGGGGAGGAAGGGAGAAGAGGAAGGGGTGCTTCAAAGCAGCAGCCCTGTATGGAGCCTAGGGTCAGCTGAGGACTCTCCCGCTGACCCTGGGCTCCATGCTCCACATGGAGCCTGACAACGGGCACCCTGCAGAGCTGCCGCTTTGAAACACCACGGGGTGCGCAGGGCCAGCAGGGGACTACTTGAGTCCCCTGCTGGCCCCATGCTCCCTACAGCACTTTTACCTTCGAAATGTAGCAACAGTTCTGGGGGCTGTTGCTGCACTTCAAAGGTGGAGGCACCCTTATTGACTATTCGAATAGTTGATGCAAATTGCATTGACTATTAGATAAGCTAATTAATCAAAATTTTACATCCGTAGGCAAGATGTGGAAATATAATCAGAGGGTAGCTCCAAAGCATATTTCCCACAATTCTTAAGGACACCACTCTCTTGAATCACTTCCCTGCAAAAGATAGTTTTGGGAACAAAATTGCTGTAGGAAACACTCTGAACACTGAAAGCAGAAAATGGTGCTATGTTATGCTGTTCTCTCATGATTGTCCATTCATTCCAGACAGCTCAGCTACCCTCTTTCCATACTGACCAATGGTTCCTTCAGAATAAGTCAGATATTTCAGCATATTGGGCACCAAGACTGGGCAGAACAACACTGAATGTTACCGTCATTCGTGGGTAAGTTCATTTTTCTTTGTTCACACCCAATTCTTCACATTTCCAACAGGTTGCCTGCTGAAGCTTTTGGCTTAATTGTTGTAAAATTTGAAACATTCACTGTCAATTAACTGTTGCTATTTTTATCCGTTTTAAAATGTAAAAAGTTACATACTTTGTATGAAAACTAATACACATAAATCAAGTTTCAATCACAAAACACTATATGAATGACTTTTACATTTCAAAATAACTAGTCAAGAATAGCCATCTTACAGGAGGCACTGTTCCTTCCCATACCAAACACTATTAGTATTCAATGCATTAACAATAAATGATAATATTTCCCCATTTCTATCCTCTGTGCTACTTAAAACTTTGTACTGGAGCTTATTAATCACCATATCATCTGAGCACCACCTCAGTCCTCAGGCACTGTTATATAAGGGTTGCACACAAATGCCTTTCCGGGGACCTGTCTATTCAGGGAGTGAGACTCCATTGTATGGGCACTGGCACAGCACCGGTTGGTGCTGCTGCTGTACCAGTGGGGAGAAAAGTAGTTTAAAAAAAATTGCCACTTCCTGATTGATCCAGACCCCAACAAGGTACTCTACATTTCTGATGAAGTCCCAAGACTCTTCTGCTCTGCACTGCCTTCAACCACCCTCAAACATTATATTTTTTTCTGGCTGGGGACTCTTTCAAATCATGTCAATACCACTCAAATCTCAAAAAAGTGCTGTTAAGCAACAGGAAGCTTTCTCCTTGATTCAGGGACTGTGTGTGTTACCTGCATGGTACCTTTAAGCCCGCACAAGCATAAAGACATTTGCCAGCCAGCAACCAGCTCAACTCAGGAGCAGCACACAAAGTGAAGGCAATTGAGATCTTCCATGACTGTGTTACATACAGGGACTGCAGGAAGCAAATGCCACTCAACGCTTATCAAATGAACCAAGTCTGAAACAGACATAAAGAGTCAAGACAAAATTTAAGGATAAGAACAAAAAATGCAACCAGTGAATGAATTCTTTTGATTTTAGAGGACTACAGATTACTACCTAGCACCTTTGGAGGCTGTACTGGCAGGCTGAGCACTTTCTCATATAAAGGGCTTTATATTATGGTTACGTCAGGAAACTATCCCAGCTGAGGTATGTGTTTATTTTCACTAAACAAGTCTGAAACAGCAAGAGGTGCAGCTTGTGCTTTGCAAACAAGGCGGAGGGTTTTCCCCTTTTGTTTCTTCCACTGAGAAACTGATTTATGAGTGTCCTCCACAATAGGCCCAGCAACCACCACCACAGGATAAATCCTGTTTGTGCAAATGTTCTCAGAACAGACAGTGTATCTGAGTCACGCAGGAAATCATAACTTGCTTCTGTACTGCACCTTTCACTCAAAACCCTATTGCAATGAGCACCTATGTTGAAGGAAAGCAACAGACACATAAAAAGCACAGAAAGTGAGTGTTTTATCTCAGGGTCTAAGTAACTCTTCATGCATCAAATTGGAATTTGCAGAATGCGGTTTAGAGGGGAAAATCCCAGTAGTAAGGTACTCCTGTATTGGGACTCTTTGGCCAGTCTCTCCACATGAGCAATATTACACCAACCAAGTGCCATAGACAAAACTGACAAATGTATAGCAAGTATGTGTAGTAGTTGCATGACTGAATGGAAAATCTGTTTGACTCTGGGCTTGGTTCTATCATTGTAGGACACTGAGCAAATTACCGCACTATTTTTATTCTTCAGTTTCCACATTAGTAAAAATGGATTGCTACTTTCCTATTCCACAGGAAAGCTGCAAGAATGAATGCCACTTTCCTCATGCCATGACCTGCAAAACTGACATTTGGGTGTCACCTGAAGTATCAGATAATGGATGACTGCCACTGCTAATCTTGATGCCCCAAATATATCAGGCTTGATGGATGAGCTACTGTTGCTCTACTACAAGTTAAGCTTCTGACTATTCTTGCAAAGGTTTCTTTAGCAGGCAAAAAAGCTGGGTTGCCAACAGTTAATTATACAAACAAAAAGGTAGGTACAGGAGCTGAAAATCTTGCCACAGTTACTGCCAAGGTAATTTGGTATGTAGTAATATGCAGGAAGCTGGAATGAAACAATAGGGAGTGAAACCATGGTTTTAGCGTTAGTTTGGGTAGAGTTTGGTACCTCTGTACTGGATTCCTTATTTTTTTAAGTCTGTGATGACCAATGCCTACAAGAATATTTTGGATGAATATGAATTTATTATAGTAGATCAAACAAATCTTCCAGCAGAAGTGTCATTGTCCCTCCTTCTATATAGTCCCACAGAAAAAACACACTGATCACAGAAACTAAACAAGACATCTTTTCACATAATTTTTCCTGTTTCTTAAACCTAATCTACATGAGAAAGTTGCACTAGTAAATTTAAATAATTTTAAACTGATTAAGTTCAACAGGTACAAACCTCCATCTAGACACACACATTTCAGTTTGAGTGTGGTTTATTTTGGTTTGTCAAACTCGTAATCAATTTATATTAAGCCCCAAAACAAGCACGTTTAAACCAAAATAAGAGTATCCACGTGCCCTTTTGCACTAATTTAAGCAAATCAGATTAAAACCACAACATCAAGTTAACATTGTATAATTTTCTCATGCAGAAAAGGTCTGGGAAAAGGTACCATCTCAATGCCGATGAACTGAAAGTTTTCTACTTTGGCCACAAGTCTCTTGGACACCCATTGCCAATGCACCTGACTATCAACACACTACTGACTGACTCAGACACAGAGAAGAAGTTACCAAAATGTGTCTCTGCACTAGCTCTAAGATACTATTGCAGTGAATTCAGCAAAGACATGTAAGTAAATAAATGACCAAGAGTGAAGAAAAAAAAATAGTTGTGAACATATTTCAGACTTGTAACTTCTACACTTCACTCTAATCATAATAAAAATACTAATCCTTTTGCTTACACAGCTCCACTGTACTTGCTATGTTTCTCCCACTGGTGGCATTAAATTGACATACAGGCTGTCCTCACTCTAAGTCCAAGATACTTTCTAAAAAACTTGGACTTATAGCAAAACAACTTAAAAATGAGGAATTTTTTTTCCCACTGCTGACTTCCATTTGCGCAAATTGGGGGGGAGGAGGGTTGGCGCAACTTAAGAGCAGGGAAAGGAGGGATGTAAACCCATCAGGTCCCACAAGCGTCAACAACTTTAGTGTGGAACGGATGTATACCGGGACAACTTACAGCGTGGATGCCCTGTATCAAATGGCAAATAATGTAACCAGTACACTGAACAGCACATCAAGGGCATTTAATATCTAGATGTGAATGCCATCAATATTCACAGTCCTGATGGAGTTAAGCAGAGCCTGCTTATGCATGGATTTAAAGAAACACACTGCACACACAAATTCCAAGGGGGGGGGGGGTGGCAGCTGTGTGGGATAGTTTTGTTTTGTTTTAACACAGTGTTCTCTCATGTGATTATATTGATGATTTTTTGAAGTGGCCAGAATGCCATCCTCTGCTGTCAGATAGCTTAAAAGCCATGAGGAACTGCTACTCTTTCATTCAAAGAAATAGGAAGCTAGATCCATTAAAAATGAGTCTGAGGATGCTAGAGACTGAATTAATTTACAGTTGTTACTATGTCATAAATGCTCTGAAATTAATCAGAGTAGAAACACAGAGCAAAAATATAAACATCTGATTTCTCCTGGGTGAACTGGTCATTAAATTGTAGGAGGATTTATTTTAATTCCAACAGCAAGCAGGGAGCTAAGAAGAATCCACATTAAATGAGTACAACATATTACAAGGGGATACTACTGAATTTCACTACAATCTGGTTACAGCAATAGGTCTCCCACCCCCAAACAGGAAAGCCAACACTACATGCCCCAGCCAGCTTTCCTCTCTCATTCCCAGCCCTTCAGGAAGTCATGAAGCCAATTTTCCTCAGCAGTATTCTCAGGAGGGAAAGTTAACTTCTCATAAAGGTAAAATTATTATTTTTGTGACTCCCCAGGGATGAGGAGGAGGGGGAGCCACCAACTTCCTTGCTTTAACAGAGAGAATGAGATTTTCCTGCATCGGTGCCAAGAACAGACACCCTAAATTCAATTATCCTAATCTCTACCTATCCATCAGCATCAGGGTGGGACCAACCAATTCACAATTTCTATTAATGAAAGACTTTGTATACTAAAAAAGGCACTGTACCACCAATTGCTCCTGCTGCTCTCTAATCATCAAAACCACTAATTTCACTCTACTCCCTCAATATGAAGTCATAAGTACTTTCCCAGCAGACTCATGATAATTGGCATCATCCTCTTCACATTAACCCCAAGCCCCCCAGGCTTGATTGTACCCCTCTATCTTAAAGCTCAGCCTATACTATAATAATACACTCTGTGGGGGAGAGATGGCATGTACTGGGGGGAAATACTAACTCTGAATAAAACACGGTTCCACGGTAAGCAGAATTATTTTAAATTATACACACACACACCCAAGTAGGCATGCCAGTTAGTGTATATAGGCCTAACAGAGACGATGAGCTGATGATTTTACAGTCAATCCTCACTTGTGGAACCAATTAGTGCCAGTAAAAACAGTGATTATTCCCTGCATTTTCTACAGTTTTGTGATCATTCCATGACTGGAAAAAAGGTAAGACATCCATCCATCCTACCCAAGAGTTACAGGGATATCTGCAACAGTTCTCTAGACATATCCGTTTCAGAGATTACTATGTTAGTCAAATAATTTAAAAAATATTAATGTGTCTCTTATTTGCAGGCAAGAGAAAAAATGAATAATTTGATTAAATAATGAATAATGTTACAGAGCTGGCTGAACAGTGGGATATACAGGAGGCCCTTGACTTGCGACACGATTGGTTCCGGAGGAAGCGTCACAAGTTGGGGGTGTCGTAACTTGAACCCGCATTTACAGTAGGCACTATGGGTACGTCTAGACTACATGCCTCTGACGACAGAAGCATGTAGATTAGGCTACCGGGCATAGTAAAATGAAGCGGCGATTTAAATAATCGCCGCTTCATTTAAATTTACATGGCTGCCGCGCTGAGCCGACAAACAGCTGATCAGCTGTTTGTCGGCTCAGTGCGATAGTCTGGACGCTCCCCTGCCGACATCAAAGGTATTTGTCATCCGAGGCATACCTGGGTGGTCGACAAATACCTTTGATGTCGGCAGGGGAGCGTCCAGACTATCGCGCTGAGCCGACAAACAGTTGATGAGCTGTTTGTCGGCTCAGCGCGGCAGCCATGTAAATTTAAATGAAGCGGCGATTATTTAAATCGCCGCTTCATTTTACTATGTCCGGTAGCCTAATCTACATGCCTCTGTCGCCAGAGGCATGTAGTCTAGACGTACCCTGTGTGCTGTCGTAAATGCGGGCCAAGGACAAAAGTTGGGGGTTTCCAGCCCCTTCCATACTTACAAAAATGGCTGTAAGCGGGGGGATCAGAACTTGGGGCGGTCACAATTCGGGGATCTCCTGTAATAATTTTACAACTGGTGGAAAAAATTCAATAAAATTATTTATAAATACTACCATTACCTGTCTTGTTGTGACAGTAAACGTACATGTGGCCTTCTCCCTCCCTGCTGTTCCTGGGAGAGGTGAGGGGAAGGTTTGGGCCATGCGTCCTCTTTCCTCCCCACTACTCCAGAGATACTAGGGCACATGCGCACTCTTCCCATCCCGGGGGTAGAGGGGAAGGAAGAGGAGGAGGGGGACATGCTCGCTGCTCCTCCTCCCCTCGGTGGGGGCGGGGCCTCAGCAGAGGGGGTGGGGCTGTAGGTGAGTGGGGGCCTGCCTCCCCCTAGAAACTTCTCAAGTCTTCTCAAATGTTCTCTGTGACAGATGGTGTGATGGATACCTTTTCTTTCATAATATTATATAGATTGTATAACTAGCACTAAAAAATTGCAAGGTATCAGTTAATCAAAGCATACCACAGATATTCACTGTAGCTTCTGCGAGTATTAGATAATCTTTCAAACTATTTACCAAAGTATTCACAATTCCCTTTTTAAATGTAAGGGAAATAATAATAAATACTGAGCAAATAAAGTTAATTTGAATCCAGATCATTTCAGTTAAAAAAAACCAAACCACACAGTGTGGGCCCCTCTAGTTTGTACCAACTCTTTTCTCAATAGTCTTGCTAATATTCATATCCAAGAAGAAAGGTCATCAACAAGCAAGATTTCTCTGGTAGTTACCAATGTTGCCAGGAGTAGGAGCTTTGCAAAAACTGAAAGTTCTAGTAAAGGTGAAGGAAATAATTTTTAGAATTGAGAAAAGTGCCAGAGCATCAACAGAGTATAAGTGGAACAAGACAGAACAGAAAAACGTACAACTGGAACAGAAACATGATATATCAAATCCAAATTTGCCCAATGGTGTGGTGCGCTGGACCCACTCTTCTTGTTTGGGACTGCCACTATCCATTGGCAAGGAAGACTAGCTATTTGAGAGGAATGAAATGCACATAAACTTCCAGGGCAAGTTACTCATGATACTGAGTGCCCAACTAGAGATGGCTCAAAAAGGATCTGATTTTCAGGAAGTGCTGAACGCCCACACTCTGAATACCACTCCTCTTCAAAGTATATCCCATTGGGCATCAATACAATGAAATATCTAAAATCATTAGTATTTTTTGAAAAGAGAGGGTTACTTACTCTCTGCAGTAACTGACGTTCTTCGAGATGAGTGTCCCTGTGGGTGCGCCAACTTAGGTGTTTTGGCACTGCAGCACGCGTGGTTGGAAGATTTTACTAGCAGTGGTTTTGACAGCTAGCTCGCACATGCACAGAAGCACTACATGTGCTAGACGGCTAATGCTCATGCGTGAGATACAGTCACCTCAGTTCCTTCTCTGTCCCGGAAAAGTATGGAAATGATACCGAAGCAGAGGGGAGGACCCACAGGGACACCCATCTTGAAGAACATCAGTTACAGCAGAGGTTGAGTAACCCTCTCTTCTTCAAGTAGTGTCCCTATGGGTGCTCCACATTAGGTGACTACAAGCAGTTTATCCATTGGAGGTGGGAGCTTCGGCTGGTGTCCTTTTGGACGTGATATAGATTGTATGTCCGAACGCAGTTTCTGAGGACATGTAGGAGTCCAGAGCACAGTGAGCCGCAAATGTATGAGTAGAGGACCAGAAGTCTGATTTGCATATATCAAACAGGGAGATACCCTGTAGATAGGCTGTGGACGCTGCCATGGCCTTGGTCCAATGTGCCCAGGATACCCAAGTGAGCTCCCCAGCTCTGTTGCCATGTGTCTGCGGTAATGGTGAACGATGGGGCTTGCCTGTGGAAGGGAACCCCAGTGCATATGTTTTGTGCTTCTGACCACCATGGGAGGAAGCGTTTGACCATGTTTGGAAGTGAGACCAACTTGTGTAGGCTGTTTACCCGAGGTCTGTATACTGTGCTTAGCCAGTGTTGTAGAGGCCTCATGTAATCTGGCATACAGGACAACCACTGTCGCTGATACCATATGGCCTAGTAGCTGGAGGCACACCCTGGTAGGAAGTTGTGGAGCCGTGTTGTAAAGCTGTACTAGTTGTAGTATTGCGAGGAACCTCTGATGGGGTAAGGATGTGATAGCCCGGATGCAATCAAGTTGAGCTCCTATAAACTCTAGTACGTAGGTTGGTTGGAGCTGGCATTTGGATAGGATGATTTGGAGGCCAAGTGAACGGAACAACGACATGATGGTCGTAACTGAGTTCTGAGTTTCCTGGAACTTGCCCCTTATAAGGCAGTAGTCCAGATATGGATAAATTAACACTCCCTGTCTTCGCAGGTGGGCTGCCACAACTGCCAAGACCTTGGAAAAGACCCTCAGCGCCATGGATAGGCTGAAAGGTAATACTGTATACTGGAAATGTACTCCTGTTGTGAATCTTAGCTACTTCCTATGCGCAGCGTGTATGGGCATATGGAAGTATGCATCTTGGAGGTCGAGAGTCGCCAGCCAGTCGTCTTTGTTGAAGGATGGTGTGATGGTGGAGAGGGTAGGCATCTTGAAGTGTTGGTACAGGACATATCTGTTGAGAGGTCTGAGATCGAGAATGGGCATCCAGACCCCTGACTTCTTCTCTGTGAGAAAATATTGGAAATAGAAGCCAGTGTTTTGATATTGTTGTGGAACTCTTTCCACTGCATTGATATGGAACAAGTGGTCAATCTCTTGACATAGAATAGTTTCATGAGATGGGATTCTGAAGAGGTTTTGGTTAGGTTTTGGGAGTAGATAGGAAGGGCATGCAGTACCGAACTTTATCACGTCCAGAACCCATTTGTCTGTAGTTATGAGGCACCACTGATGGTAAAATGGTGCTAATCTGGTTGGATAATAGGGCGATAGGAGGCTCGGGTGAGGGAAGACGAATCTGACGGCACTCGACCATACCTTCAAAATGTTTGCCTAGACTTAGAGGACTGAGATGGAGTGGGTTGATTGGCTGGCTGCCACCTTCTCCCTTGACGTTGGCGCTTTCTAGGGTCATATTGTCTTTGAGAATGACCAAAGAGGGAAGGTCTGTATCTCTGAACATAAGGTTTATTTTGTTTGCATTTTGGTGCAGGAGCCTGGATGCTCAGTGTTTTAAGTGTGGCCCTGGAGTCTTTCAGGGAATGTAAAGAAGCATCTGTACCATCAGCGAAGAGCTTCGGGCCCTTGAACGAAAGGTCTTCCACCTTCGCCTGGACCTCCTTTGGGAAACCAGAGAGGAGGCGCTAGGAGGCTCTTCTCATCACCACAGAGATGGCGGGGTCTCATGAAGCTGTGTCAGCTGAGTCCAAAGCAGCTTGGAGGGCTGTTCTGGCTATAAGGAGACCCTCGTTGATGTTAGCTCTCATTTGTTCTATTTTTTCCTCTGTGAGGAATTGAATAAAATCTGTGATTTGCTCAAATACGTGATGCGCATCATCACACACACTACCAGCATCGCAGTGTAATTAGTGATACGTAGCTGTAGGGAGGCAGAGAAGTATGACCATCTGCCCGTTATGTCTAGATGTTTCCACTCCTTATCAGGAGAGGTGGATTTGGCAATGTTTTGCTTGCTCCTGATTCACTGCCTCAATTACTATGGAGTTAGGGGAGGGATGTGAGAATAAAAATTCAGCACGCTAAGGAGCGACTTAATATTTCCTATCCTCCTTCTTACCCACTGGGTGAATGCTGGCAGTTGTTTGCCAAAGTTGCTTGGCTGGGTCCATGAGGGTGGGGTCCATGGGGAGAGCGAGTCTCGTGGAAGGAGAGGTATGGAGGATGCTCGGAAGTTTATGTTGGGTCTCTGGCAGCGTGGTTAACGAGACCTCATGGACCTCAGCTTCCTCTCTTGAAAAGGTCTTGGAAAGCCTTGAAATCATCCCCGGATAGGGCTTGCGGAGGCATGAGTGTCCCCCTGGGAAGGGAGGAGATATCTGTGTAAGTGGATGAGAAGAAGTAGTGGATTCGTCACTTAGTGGCTGATCAAAGTCTGTCTGGTCCCTTGAGGCATCAATGGACACAGTGGATGTAGGCCTGCAGTGAAGCGGAGCAACATGGTGACGCAGTTGCTACTGAGTGAGCCCTGTAAGGTGCTCAGGGATCCCAAGTAGGGCCATGTGAGGGGCATTGGCATGGGTGGTGGTAGCCAATGAGCAGGTTGCCAGTGTGGTAAGGGCAGTCGTGAGCAAGGGAATTTGCACCTCGGCATAGAGTGTCTGGAAGGAGTTGAGGTCATGATGGAAGCCTGATACTCCTCACCAGATAACAGAGACATGGAAGTGCCAGGCAGAGACATGGAAAACTCCTCGAAATGTGAGGAGGAATCAGTGCCAAACAAGGGTGTCATGGACACTAAAGAGATCATAGAATCATCTGTGGACGTATAAGGGCAAAAAGAAGGTACAGGTGGTAAAGAATATTGTGCAGGTGTATGCTTTGGCTTCATGAGCAGAGGAGATGGCACAGGTGCTGGGGACGGTAACAGTGCTGTGGTGCCTACGCTGCCTTTATGTACAGCACTGCTTGGTGCCAGTAGAAACAACTATGCTGTTGTAGCCCTGTGCAGTTCAGTCATGACAGGCTTGGGCTTATCAGCATATTTAGGCATATTGGTCAGGTCCTTAAACATTCAGAACGCTGTGGGTGAACACTGCCCTGGTAAGTGCTTGTCCAGAGCCCCAGCGGGGAACCGAGCTGGCTTAGGATTAAGGGATCCTGACGGGGATTCCCTGTTTGCTGCTGTAGGTGCTCTCTTCTGTTTGGAAGAGATAGAGCTCGCAGTGGGCACTGCCTTATCCTACTTCACCACTGGTGACAGTAATAGCAGGGATATAGGGTGACCAGGGTCCGACGCTGGTCTGAGGGAATGTTTGAGGGAGATCAGGTTGAGCTGAAAACCCTCAGCTCTCCTGGCTCTGGCTGCCAAATTTTCACTGATGGCAGAAAACTGCACTGTAATTGTCCAGACAATGTATGCGCTGAGTGTGCTAGTCTAGCAGCATGACTGACAGCCCGTGAGGAGAAAACAGCGTTTAAAACAGAGCCCCCATTTGGGAGAACACTGTGAAAAAGATTAAGAACTTTTTTTTTAAATCTATGGAAAAAAAAATCTCAGCCTTATGTGAGGAGGCTGGAGCTGAAGCTGAGTGAAAAGTAACTCCTCAGCACAGGAGTGAGTAGTCCCCTGAGGGGAAGCACAGGGCGCAGAGCCCACGCCTGTCTCTGTGTCTGAGGGAGACACTTGGTCTTCTTTTCTGAAGGATAGTAAAAATATAATAAAAATAAAATAAAAAGGCTAACTAAGTAAAGGAAAAGATTAGCTGAGTCTCTGAGGAGAAATCTGCAGAGTGCACCGCAGGTTCCAATTGATGATGCCGGCAGCAGAGAAGGAACTGAGGTGAGCGTATTTCACATAGGCACATTAGCCGCCTAGCGTGTGTAGTGCTTCTGCACATGTGCAAGCTAGCTGTCAAAGCCACTGCTAGTAAAATCTTCCAGCCAGCCAGGCGTGCTGCGGTGCCAAAACACCTAAGGTGGAGCACCCACAGGGACACTCCTCAAAGGAGAATCATGACCTCTAGATCTAGTAGCGAAACCACGGGAAAGAAGCAAAGTGCTCCTGAAAAGCAACAGTTACAAGGAAAATGCTACAAAATACTTACTTAGAGATATTTGATGTCTCAGGGCTTGTCTACACTACCACTGAAGTTGATGTAACATATAACACTCAAGGATGTGAAAAAGTCATCCCCCAAGTGATACAAGTTACATCAATCTAAGCGCCATCAATACCAGCACTAAATCGGTGGGAGAGCAAATAGCTTCTGCCTCTTGTTAAGTTAAAGTCATTATGCCTACAGGAGAGCATTCTCCTATCGCCACAGCACATTTTCTCCAGGCACACTGCAGCAGCACAACTGAACAGGTGCCAGTGTGCCAAAGTAGAAACGTACTGCAGACTGGCCCTCAGAGAGAAAGGGGGAGGAGAAAATAATAAATGAGTAGCACTAATTGCTTGTCTGGATGTAATTAATAGTGCTTTAGAGAAAAACCTCATTAATATGCACTTATTGCAGATTACAGAGTAAATAAAAAATTAAGAATTCTGTAACAAAATGTACTGACATCTATTTTCATAAAAGTTTAGTTCTTCCCATAAAAATATAGAAATGGATTGCACAGCACCTCACTACAGCAGTGTGCTAAGAACCAGGTCTGAGATGGCTATAGATTGCTTTTTTAGAATGATCCGGTTTTTGTACTATAAGCAGAAATATTAACACTTCTCTGTTAGCATATAAATTAAAAATATATAATTGCTAAGCATCATCATCACATTTTACATTTTCAAAGCACCATGTAAACATTACCAGTTAATTATATTAACATTAAAAAGGATAGCTGATTACAAATGTACAGAGTTACCTTTCTAGAGCACTTCTCACTAAGGAATTTTAGGCTCTATCTACAAATGGCTTTCCACCAATTTCTGAAATGCAGCCAGGACTGAGGTGGACCACCAAAGAATATTAGAAAAAACCAACAAATGGTATGGTAGCAGGGGGTGGAGGGAAGGGGGACAAGGTCCCTGCACATACCGGCTCCTGCCTGCCCTCTCACCCACCTATACTGCTGCCTTTGTATCAGAGGCAACTGCACAGGAGGACAGGCAGATCCATTGTAGTGCTGCTTCTGATAAAGAGGCAGTAGCGTGGGTGGGTCTGTGTGCAACTGTGCACATTAATCAATGAGCCCAGAAATATTTTAACACAGAAAGTGAAGAAAAAATAATATATTAGAAACTGAAGGGCCTGTAAAAATAGTCACAATGTATTTACCCAAATTAAATCTTAGGACAAATTTCTTTTCTCTTGCAAAAGGTCCTATGTATTCTTTCATGATGGGTTGTGAATAGTTACTAGTGATTTTGGTTCTCCTCTAGGGATGGCTCAAAAAGGACCTGATTTTCAGAAATGTCCTATGTCTTGTAACATAGCTTACCATACATTGTATATGATATACGCATATTCTCTCTATATATGGAATTGCGACTGGCTAAGGATGTGAAGGATAACAAGAAAGGTTTCTACAGGCATGTTAACAAGAAGAAGGTGATCAGAGAGTGTGTGTGGCCCCTAATGGATGAAGGAGGTAACCTAGTGACAGATGATGTGGGGAAAGCTGAAGTACTCAATGCTTTCTTTGCCTCTGTATTCACGGACAAGGTCGGCTCCTGGACTTCTGCGCCAAGTGACGCAAGATGGGATGAAGATGGACAGCCCGTAGTGCGTAAAAAACAGGTTAGGAACTATTTAGAAAAGCTAAATGTACATAAATCCATGGGTCCGGACTTAGTGCATCCGAGGGTACTGAAGGAGTTGGCAAATGTCATTGTGGAGCCTTTGGCTATTATCTTTGAAAAGTCGTGGAGATCGGGAGAAATCCCAGATGACTGGAAAAAGGCAAATGTAGTGCCCATCTTCAAAAAAGGGAAGAAGGATGATCCAGGGAAGTATAGGCCGGTCAGTCTTACGTCGGTTCCTGGAAAAAATCATGGAAGGGATCCTTAAGGAATCCATATTGAGGCACTTGGATGAGAGGAAAGTGATTAGGAATAGTCAGCATGGATTCACAAAGGGCAAATCGTGCCTGACCAATCTGATTAGCTTCTATGATGAGGTAATTGGCTCTGTGGATGTGGGAAAGTCAGTGGATGTGATATACCTTGACTTTAGAAAGGCTTTTGATACGGTCTCCCACAATATTCTTGCCAGCAAGTTAAGGGATTGTGGATTGGATAAATGGACGGTAAGATGGATAGAAAGATGGCTAGAAGGCCGGGCCCAGCGGGTAGCGATCAATGGCTCGATGTTAGGATGGCGGACGGTTTCTAGCGGAGTGCCCCAAGGTTCGGTACTAGGACTGGTTTTGTTCAATATCTTTATTAATGATCTGGATGAGGGGATGGATTGCACCCTCAGCAAGTTAGCGGATGACACTAAGCTGGGGGGAGAGGTAGATACGCTTAAGGGCAGAGATAGGGTACAGAATGACTTAGACAAATTGGAGGATTGGGCCACAAGAAATCTGATGAGGTTCAACAAGGACAAGTGTAGAGTCCTGCACTTGGGACGGAAGAATCCCAAGCATAGTTGCAAGCTGGGGACCAACTGGTTAAGTAGTAGTTCTGCAGAGAAGGACCTGGGGGTTACAGTGGATGAGAAGCTAGATATGAGTCAACAGTGTGCCCTTGTAGCCAAGAAGGCTAATGGCATATTAGGTTGCATTAAGAGGAGTGTTGCCAGCAGATCCAGAGAGGTCATCATTCCCCTTTATTCGGCTTTGGTGAGGCCGCATCTGGAGTAGTGTGTCCAGTTCTGGGCCCCCCACTACAAAAAGGATGTGAACGCACTGGAGAGGGTCCAGCGGAGGGCAACCAAAATGATTAGGGGACTGGAGCATATGACTTATGAGGAGAGGCTGAGGGACTTGGGTCTGTTTAGTCTGCAGAAGCAAAGAGTGAGGGGGGATTTGATAGCAGCCTTCAACTTCCTGAAGCGAGGTTCCAAAGAGGATGGAGAGAGGCTGTTCTCAGTAGTGACAGATGGCAGAACAAGGAGCAATGGTCTCAAGTTGTGGTGGGAGAGGTCCAGGTTGGATATTAGGAAAAACTATTTCACTAGGAGGGTGGTGTAGCACTAGAATGGGTTACCTAGGGAAGTAGTGGAGTCTCCATTCCTAGAGGTGTTTAAGTCTCGGCTTGACAAAGCCCTGGCCGGGTTGATTTAGTTGGAATTGGTCCTGCCTAGAGCAGGGGGCTGGACTTGATGACCTTCTGAGGTCTCTTCCAGTTCTATGATTCTATGATATTTTAGAGACATCCAACTGTTTGTGAATCCATCTGTTCAAGAACTCCTCCTAAATGGTAACAACTAGGACCAACAAATTTGGTATGTAGCTTCCTCTTATCCTAACTTAAAGCAAGGTCAGGTCTTGATTGTGGCAGGAAAACAGGAAGTGCCTGGAATTGGATTGTTTTCCATAACATGGAAAAGGAGGGGGTTGATCAAAGGGATATGATACTGCACAGTCACCACTGGGGGGGGGGGGGGGAGCAAGTGCGAGGGACAGCTATATTGCAGAGTGACCACTGGGGGCAGTCACACCAGGAAAGGACTGGCCATCTGGGGACCGGGCTCACCATCTTGCCAGACACTGGCCCAGGTAAGTGGCCCTTTCTACCCCAAACCCCTCTGCCCTGGACCTCTGCCCCAGTACCAGCCTGAAGAGTGGTGGGGAAAGCCCTACCACTGCACACTCCCCCCATCCCCCAAGAGCAGGGCAGCACTGTCCCACCCCTCTGCAGAACCCAAAGGCATTCCCCACCTAGTACCAATGGGCTGCCTAGTGTGGCTGCACCAGCAGGCCAGCACAGACTAGGGCCTGGGGAGCACTACCAGGAGGTCTCTGCACCACCACCCCTTTCCCCTCTCCCATGCCAGACCCAGGCAATACCGAGTAAGTCAATTAGTATGTAATATTCAAGGCCTCATGTACTCAGTGACAGACTTAATCATCCTGCAGCAAGATTTCTGTACGTTGTAGCACTCCTGTACAGAGCACAGAAGATTCTGTGGTATTTTGAGAAAAAATGTAATCACTGTGGTTCTTATTTAATTGAATATGAACATTAATAATACAATAAATAGTGTTCTTTGTATTCTTTAACCCTATATTAATTTCTGTTATGCTGCCTCAATATTTTTAATATTCAATGTACCACACAATAATGGACTACAGAATACCTATGACATGCCAGAGGAAGCAGAGGTTTTGGCAGATGGGTGGAAGAGAGTTGGGGCTCCTGGGAAAGTGTGGGTAGGTCTACACTTGCAACCTATTTCGGAATAGGGCTGCAAATGTAGGCATTCGGAATTGCAAATCAAGCCCGGGATTTAAATATCCCGCGCTTGATTTGCATCTTCCCGGCTGGGTGCCTTTTAAAAAAATAAAAAAAATAAAAAAAATGTACAAGCCCGGAATAACTGCCCACGTCTACACGCGGCAGTGAAATGGGCATTTGAAATAAAGCCCTATTTCGAGCTACCTGTTATTCCTCCTGCAATGAGGTTTAAGAGGTAGTTCGAAATAGGGCTTTATTTCGAACGCCAGTTTCGCTGCCACGTGTAGACGCAGGCAGTTATTCCAGGCTTGTAAAATTTAAAAAAAAATGGTGCCCAGCCTGGAAGATGCAAATCAAGCACAGGATATTTAAATCCTGGGCTTGATTTGCAATTCCGAATGCCTACATTTGCAGCCCTATTCCAAAATAGGCTGCAAGTGTAGACATACCCTGTGACAGGCCATTTGAGTATGCCGACAAACACACCAACTAAATCGTTAAAATTTTTTGAAATAGTTGATATTGACTATGATAATGAGGCCATTATATTTCTAACTTAACATCTTCCCGAGAGGGATGGTGCTGTTCACACCCCCTATGTTGCTGAATGACTTCAAGCTCAGATAGGAAATACTACATCAGCTACTTACAATCTTTTATGGGTTTTCTTTTTGAACAAAAGGACAAAACCATTGGTTTTTAATGGAAGCGAGAATTCAGAGTTCAGATCACAATACAGACTAATTTTTTTGTGTCAAAGTACTAAGAACTATAGCTTACCCTCTCCACTTGTCCTTGTTTATGCTTTAATTTATACACTTTCAGCTTTGGAAGAAAAGTCTCAATGTAGTTCTTGTCTTCCATCCCTTGAAGCAGTACTCCATGAAATGCCAGCCTGCAGGTGTTTGCATGAATATCAGTATCCAGCTTAGAGCCAATCACGAGGCACAATTTAGGACAAGTGACAGGTTTTTCAAACTCCAGCAAAGCCCATTGTTGCCTCGGAAGCTGTCCTTCTCCTGATTGGTCATTTTCCTTGTTCTCCTCTGAAGAGTTTGAGCCCTTGGATAAGTATTCCTCTTGATAAAGATACTCCTTTTCAAAATCAAAAGCAGTCTCCCGAGGTTCTTTGCTGAAGTCAGCAGGGGCTGGGCTGAAGAACATCACTCTTCCCATGACTGTTTCATGACCAACTGTGATGTGAAACTTGGCCTTGGTCTGAAGAGCACCACGGAAATACTGAATTTTCTTCAAGGAGATGACAGCAGCATGTATGGTTTGGAGAGATTCTGGAGTACAGATGAGACCTCGTTCTAACAGCTTGGGATCAAATTGGGTCACACAGACACCTACTCTGTCACCCTGCATAGCGTATGTTACAGGAGTATGGAACATCTGCATAGATTTGACTTTCTTTGTCACCTATGTAGGAAGAAACAAAATAAGAAAAATAACTGTATTTATATTTACCGGAATGAAACAAATGCCAAAGCATGGTGTAAGCAAGCCCTGACACACAGTCACATCTTTGAGAAGAGACAAAAATTAAAAAAATTGTAAGCAATCAGATTTAAAAAAATCCCTGCTGAAAAATGTATCTAAATGAACTCTGACAGGAGTCTCCCAAAGTGTTTTATTCAATGTCCAGACCCTTCTTAAAGTGTGAGTCAACTTTGCTGATACACTTACCACAAATTTGCAAACCAATAAATATTTGGTTATGCATAAAACATGGAATAAATGATTTTTCATCTATTCATCATAAAAAGTGGTATCCTGACATATCATTAAGATGGGTAATATCCATTTATGTAACTACATAATCTTATTTTCCTTACCCTATTCTCCCCTTACCCACCTAATGCTTGCTTCCTCACACTCATTTATTATTGCTAGATATCTGGGGACAGGGGCCCTCACTTACTATGTCTTTGCATAATCAAACACAATGAGGTCTTAGAAGTTGCCACCACAATACAAACAATAAAAGCACAGTGCCAAACATATTGTCTAATTTATCTAATAATACATATTCATCTATACATTCATGCATTACAATATACAAAATCACAAGCCAGTTTGAAATAAAAATATACATTCAGCTGGACTAACTGCAAAGCAATTCAAATGAGTCACATGTATAGTTTTAAATATTAACATTTAATCTAACACACACATGGACTGTTCTTGAACCCTGTGCAGCTAAAGCAATTTGCATTAGTATCTTATATTAACATGTATGCATGTCTGCTTTAATAAAGACTCATCATTCTTCATAGCCTGGATGCAGTATTATTACATCCATTTGATAGTTGGAGAAACTGAAGCAGAGACAGGTTATTTGTTTTGCCTAAAGTGATGACAGACCAACAACAGAGTTCAAAATGGAAAACAAGTGACTGTGGATCTTATCAGAATTTGGAAAACCGGTCACTTGTTCTGACTCTATTCCATACATGAAGCACTACCCAATACTTTCTCTCTAATGTCCTCAAATCCCCATACTTGATTACAGTATGTTTCATTTTTATACTTTTTTTTATTTCAGATGGTATAGAAAGCTACTGGGGTTGAGGCAGCTTCAGTGAAAGTGTTCATGAAATTATAAGGAGTTCCTGATTCTAGGGATTGGTAGTTGGGAGAACACCAAAACAAAGACAAATGGATTTCAAGAAGGCAGACTTTAGCAAAACTCAGGGAACTAATATGTTAGATCTCATGGGAAACAAGTCCAAGGGGAAAAACAGTTAAAGGAGTTGGCAAATTTTTCAAAGAAATATTATTACGGGCACAAGAGCAAACTATCCCACTGCATAGCAAAGATAGAAAGTATGGCCAGAGACCAGCCTGGCTCAGCCAGATGATCATCGATCTAAAAATCGAAGGAGAGACTTACAAAAAGTGGAAACTAGATCAAATTACAAAGGATGAATTAAACAATCAACATACGTATGTAGGGACAAAATTAGAAAGGACAAGACACAAAATGAGATCAAGCTAGCTAGAGACATAAAGGGTAACAAGAAAACATTTGACAAAATACATTAGGAGCAAGAGGAAGACCCAGGACAGGGTAGGACCATTATTTAATGAGGGGGGGACAGAAAATATGGAAATGGCAGAGGTGGCTTAATGGCTTTGTTTCAGTTTTCACCAAGGTGGTTGGTAGTGACTGGATGTCTAACCTAATGAATGCCAGTAATAATGAGGTAGAATCTGAGGCTAAAATATGAAAATAAGTTAAAAATTACTGACAAATTAGATAACTTCAAGTCATCTGGGCCTGATGAAATGCATCCTAGAATATTCAAGGAGTTGACTAAGGAGGTATCTGAGCCATCAGCAAATATCTTCAAAAACTCATGAAATGTGAGAGATTCCAGAAGACCAGAAAAAGGTAAATACAGTACCAATCTATTAAAAGGGAAATAAGGACAAACAAGGAAATTACAGACTTAACCCAGAAGGATAATGGAACAAATAATTAAAAAAATATCTAGAAGATGATAAGGTGAGACATAAGTTAGCATGGATTTGTCAAGTAAAAATTGCTTCAAACCAACTTAATAGCCTTTTTGACAGGGTAACAAGGCTTGTGGATGGGTTGTGGGGTGGGAAGAGGTAGACCTGGTATATCTTGAATTCAGTACAGCTTATGATATTGTCTCACATGGCCTTCTCATGAACTAGGAAAATCCAATGTAGATGGACCTATTATGAGTGCAAAACTGATTGGAGAACCAAACCCCTCCCTCCTGGCCCTTGGCCACAGTGTTGGGGGACGAGGGGGGAAATCCCCGCTGAACTGGGGGTGGGAGAGGAGAGAAAACCTGGGGGGGGGGGGGAGGAGAAATCCCCACCAGATGGGGAGGGGAGAAATCCCCACTTGACTGGGGGGGGGGGGTGAGAGAAAGCCCGGGAGGCAGAAAGCCTTGCTAGATTTGGGGTGGGAGAAAGTCCCAATTGATGGGTGGGGAGAAGAAAGGAATCAGATTGTACTGGGCCTGAAAGCATCACCAGGGCTGGCCTATGTGCCAGCCCCACCCATTCCAGGGAGCACTGGCCTGCACAGATCCCCCGGCTGTGCTGCACAGCCCTAGGAGTGCCAGCCTCTTGCGTTCCCACTCCAGCTGGGCAGACAGGGTGTGCAGCCCCAACCTACCCCGAGAGAAGCTAGAAGGTAAGGTGCACAACCCCCTCCTGGACACAAGCTAGAAGGAAGGGTGCACAGTACCTGGATCACCCCCAGAGAGAAGCTGGCATCCACTCCCATTCCCTGCCCTGAGCCCCTCCTCACTCCCTGCCCTGACTCCTGCACATCCCATGACCCTGGCCTCCTGCCCTGAGCCCTCCCCCCACATCCCCATGGCCCTGCCCTCACTCCTGCACCTCACACACTGCTAGCCCCCTGCCCTGAAGGACCCAGGCAATGCCAGGTAAGTCTTCCAGTAATTCAAAATTATCTGGACAAACTGGAGAAATGGTATAAAATAAACAGGATGAAATTCAATAAGGACAAATTTAAAGTACTCCCTTTAGGAAAGAACAAGTAGCACAAATACTAAATGGGAAATCAAGAGAGGAACAGGTGAAAACTACTTCCATACAACCACTCAGATAGCAAAAATCTTCCAGACAACGCTCCAAACTGTGCAGTAACACCGAGAATTCATTCCTGCATTTAAAATATATACAAAGTGTCTGTCTAGCCACTATCCGAATCAATCAGTCTTATGGCTCATCTATACTGCTCCATTAAAAAGGTCACTTTTTTTTTCATTTGAGCAAACAGGCAACGCTAACTGTGAGGGGATTTTCCAAAACCAAAAGGAAAACAGAAACAATTCCTCATCAGCCCCAAGGCTCCATCAGTTAATAAAGTTAGTGAACTAAACAACTCAATCCTTCTAAGCCCCCATTCAATAGGCAGGGTTTGAATCTCAGCAGACTGGCAGTTAATCTTGTTTGGTGTCCTTATTAACTGTTAACTTCTACTGGAAAGTGCTGAGTAAAGTAAGGAAGTTGGGAATATTGCAGAGGAGAAGGAAGAATGACTCTCATAGAGAACAAGGGGAACAGTAGAAACTCATACCAAAAATAATGGAGATGTAAATCCTACAGCCCTAATTTTGTCCGATCACAATCTTCAATGGCTAGGAAATAAGAACCCTATTAAAACAGATCAGTCATGAGTGGAAAAAAGCGATATTAGGAAACTATTCCCTTTTAAACAAAATAAAACAGAAAAAAATATAGCCAATACACAAGTCATCGGGAAACACCTAAATTGTGTTTCCTCTCACTCTTGGTTGGACTCACATTCATACACAGAAAGGCTATTTCCAAGCTGCCCAAAGATTAATATTGTTTGTGTGCACTGGATGCCTGGCTCCTAATCAAAAACAAAAAAAAATGGCCCTTTTCAGACTAGAACGGTATTGTTGCAGCCCTTTTCAAATCAAATGTCACATCTATGCTTGGGAGTATAAATATAAGAGAAAAACCCATTCATTAAAAAGGCTAGTGACCTTAAGTGATGTGTATTGTACTGGATATTAACGTATAGTCGTTTAAACAATTAACCGTTAAGCCTCGTCTTATCGGTTAATCCAAACTGCATGCACTCCCCCCTTGCTGTCTCTATATCAGAGGCAGCCAGGGGGAGGGAGGAGGAACCGGTGCATGCATGCATACTGGTCCCATGGAGCCACCTAGCCCTCTTCTTCCCCCACTGCCTCCCACAGAGGCAGCAGCGCAGGGGACAAAAGGAACCTGGTGCTGGGAGGAACCAGCTTAAAAGCTGCCTTCCCCCCACAACACTGCCACCTCTGACAGAGAGGCAGCAGTGCGGGGGCGAGAAGAGGAGGACAGGTGGGATGTCAGAACAGCCTCTGTCCATAGGGAGCTTGGGGTCCCTGCGGACAGGGGCTGCTGCTGCCCTGCGTTGTTGCCTCTGATACAGAGGCAGCAGCACGGGCGGGGGGGGGGGGGGGGGGGGGACGTTTTCTTTTTGCGCATAAACCCCTTTTTCCACAAAAAAACCTTTTTCCGCAAGATCAGTATGTCTCCTTTTTTGGGGCATAAAGATCTTGCGGAAAAAGGTTTTTTTGCGCAAAAAGAAAACGTCCTCATTGTTGCTTTTTGCACAAAAACCCCAGCGCAACAACGGATTGGCAGAAAATATGCAAATGAGATAGCGAATCTTTGCGGAGAAAACTGTAGTGTAGACAGAGCCTTAAAGACCTGACAACATGCATCTTACAACAAAGACTTTTACACCCGGTTAACAAAGGGAGACCTCAGAACTTTTATTTATGCTAAAATTCAACACGTTGCGAATGGGCCTTAATCAAGATGATAATTATCTTACACATTACAAAGACAGTCTCCCCACCTTTTGATATTCATAGTGACCCCAGATTAGCCACTTAATTGACTCTTACAATAAGCAATTTCCTCCTTCCTTGTCGCTTCCCTTCCTCACCCCCACCTTCTGTTCTATGTAATTTTTTTACCTTCTTTCATTGTATCACTCTGTTATAAAATGATCATGCGTATTCACTTTCAGAATATGCTCTGAAGAAGTGGGTCTGCCCCACGAAAGCTCATCATCTAATAAACTATTTTGTTAGTCTTTAAAGTGCCACATGATCGCTTTTTTGTCTATTACAGCAGTTGACAGAGCAAACGGACTTAAAAGCTCACCAGGCACTCTTCTATCTCTATCATTTCCTATGTTCCTGGATGCATAAATAGCAATTGAAACTTGTAAAGAGAATCATATCACAGCTACACAAATTTATGCACTGAATGAAGCCATGATACATTAGAATTTTCTTTACTGTTTTATGATGAACATTCAAATTTTTAACATCCGGCTTTTTTTTTAAAAAAAAAACAAATATTTTAAAGATCATGGAGAGAAGTAATTTTGGGTTTTTTTTTTCAGTCTTATAGAAACTCTCTAACAAGTTCAGCATCAGAAGTATCTTACAGAGGATTCCAAATAGTACAGAAAAAATACAAAATAAAAATTGCAGTCATGGAAAATTACTATTTTTATTTGTGTACATAAACCAGTGGTCCCCAACACGGTGCCCGTGGGCGCCATAGCACCCGCCGGGGCATTTATGTGCACCTGTCAAAACATCTGGGCTAGCCCCGCCTCTGGCACATAGCACATGCATGGTACCGGCCCTGAGCACGGGGCGCGTGGGCGGCCCCTGCCCTGGGCACGCGGCACTGGCCCAGGGCGCATGAGCGGCCCCTGCCCTGGGCACATGCGCGGTGCCGGCCCTGGGCGGCCCCTACCCCCGGTGCGCAGCACATGCGCAGTGCTGGCTCCGGGCGCGTGGGCGGTCCCTGCGCCAAGCATGCGGCACCTGAGTGCCCAGCTGCCGCGAAAGGTTGGGGACCACTGAAACTATAGTAGCTTTACACACACACACACACATCCTTTCAGAGCAGGGGGCCAGAGGCATGGGGGGGTCTGGAACTAGGGCAGGAACGTGGAGATGAAGAGCCAGCTTAGTAAAAACTCCCCTCCGGAAGCAGGGCCAGTAGCCAGTGCACTGCCAGCTCCCAGACCCACTCCCATGCTGCCCCTTGGACAGCTCCCTTGAGTATTCTTCATTTAAAAATCATACTGATGTGGACGCTGATATTAAAAATCATACTGATGGGCTGGGACTGAACCAACCTGCCTGTCTGAGTTTAAAATACAGATCATGCTGGGTGAAAGGGGACAGTTTGCAGTTAACCGGGACCATTAGCCGATAAGCAATTGCATATCGGTTAAACAGTTAGCCAACTAGTTGCTAAGATCCCTACTAAGGAACGCTGACCACATGTACCCAGAATCACCCTTTGAACAGTTCTGGTCCCAGAGTGCACCAAGAGCATAACCCAGAATGCAATGGATGGCACAAACTGTGGAATAACTATCCAAGGTGCTTTACTCTCAAAGTTGACAGCAGCCACTCTATTGGGGATGCACTACTCAGAACTACATCAAATTCTTGCACAGAAGTGGGGACATGCACCTTCAACTTTACGAAAATGGGTGCTAAACATCGACCTTAATAAATCTGACTTTCTCTCATAGTGTAGACAAGCCCTGAGAAAGACATGATAGGGACTTAAGATGGAGATTTTGTTTCTCTTATGGATATTCAGTTTCTCTACATAAGAAATCTCCAGTATATATGATATAGCTCTAGATTTTTACATATTGTGATAAGCTTTATTACCCCAGAAATTATGGAAGGAAAAGATCTATTAGAGCAGGGCTACTCAACTTTTGAAGCCCCAGGGGCCACAATGATACTCACAGCACATGCCGAGGGCCGCAACTTAAGTGTGGTTGCATATACATGCAAATAACGTTTTTCAGACTGACGGGCATGAATACAAAGATTAAGACAAGACTACACAATATACAGGCCCCATTTAAGTCCGTTCTGCTGATATTAATAAAATGCAATATTTACCCAATTTCCACCCGTATGACAGCACTCTTAATGAACACTGACAGCCCAGAAATTAAACTACTAAAACGCATATCAACATAACACCATTATACTGACGACTTTTTTGTTTTGGCTCCCACACATGGGCTGTGTGTTGAACCCCACGTAAATCCAAACTGCATCGCGGGCTGCAAACAAATGGGCTGTGGGCCGCATGTGGCCCACTGGCTGTGTATTGAGAAGCCCTTTATTAGAGCATCCAGTCCATCTTTCTATAAAGGAGACTGCATCATGCATTTTATCCAGCATCTAAGAGTTTGAAAGTCTTGAGAAATACAATTTTGAAAGCTAAACTGCAGCCAATTTTTGGAAATATCAACAGAATTTGTTTGGGATTTTATTTGTTTTTCTATTCCCAACTTTGAACCTTTACAAAAAGCATGGCACGCTTTTAAGCAACTTCAACCTCATGTTCTCCATGACAGTAGCTATGAAAACAGACAGAGCAAAAAGGAGAGTTTGATAAATCCAATAAACAAAAAGTTATTTTAATCTTCTCCCCTGGAATTCTGGATAGGTAATAACAAAAGAAAAGGAACAATATTGGGTGTAACTTTAAAGTTAGCCTTTGCTGCATGCAAACAATATCTGTAAACATGGCCAACTTGGATACCATTATAATTGTTACTATAAACTCAGCTCATAAGGTCATTCACATTTAGTTTCTAAATGGTGGCACAGAGGGGCTGATCGTATCTCTCACTTTGTAAATTAACGGGGGCATGTGTTGAAGTCTTACATCCCTTACAAAGAAAGGGTTTTTTATTATTTTTAAATTTAGATTATCCCATTAACGTTTCTAAAGCTTTATGTAGAAGCTTATAAAAGGGGTTAAGACTGGAGGAAACCCATGTATTCACATGTAAATAAAAAAAATGCATGGCAGAGACATTAAAATCACCCAAACTATTCAGCCCTTAAGATAAACAAATGTGTTCAATATAAGAAAATAACCTGTTTTTGAAGACCAAAGAAAAAGCCCACTAAGATTTTCAAAGCACTTTAACTAGAGACTAATAGGAAACAGGATAAAAAATATCCACTAATGACTTTTTCCCCTGATATGTCAGAGCTTCTTTTCCTTTATTTATCCAACTTTCATTAAGTTATCAGTGTTCCATATGTCATAGCTCTTAGCCTCTCTAGATAAGAACCACAGCATCCTGCTACCTCCCAGAGCTGTGACTGAAACTACAGATAGAGCAAGCCAACCTTCCTGTAACACAGGGTGGAACTACAGACAATACAGTAAATAATAAATACTAATATATAGATAAAAATCACTGGGCTATAAACATACTTAAAGTTCCTATACACAAGAGTTAAAAACTACAAAAAGAAGATACCAATTTAATACACTGGGCTCCAACCCAGGCTAGAGTAAAGATCAGGCACTAAAAGCCTGTGCCTAGAGCACCAGTTGCTGGAACTAGAGCAATACCATGAAGTTGGACCCCCACATTTTTTATGGACATGTGTTCTAGAATATGAATATGCATAACTTGAAAATGCTTTATGCAAAATGTCACTGAAATGCTTGTAATCCGCTGAATATGTATATTCTATTTGTGTGCACATATGATTCTTATATATAAATTTAGAATTATGAAGGATAAGCCCATTTATATATCTAAATGTGCTAATAAAGGCCATTAACAGTACTTCAGGAACTTAAATGCCTAGTGCTCAAGAAAATGATCTGTAAATAGTCTTGTTTTTCCTGTAAGCCTGAATTATGGTTGGTCCTACAAAGACATGTGACTATGCCATCTGATGCTGAAATCCATCTTGAATTTTGCACTTTTCCACAAAGATGAGGGGTGGGGATTGAACAAAGACTTCCTGACTTGGGGAAATTCTACATAAGGAATGGGAAGCAAACAATGATTATCTTCAGTTGGCTTCACAAACTGCTTGCTCCCCACCCCAAGAGGATACATGGAAACAGAACTCTTAAGGACATGGGTGGAAAGAAGCTGCTAGACCCAGGTCAGAATAAAGATCAGCTCTGGCCTGAAAAGGAATTTACCTGAAATAAGAGCTAGGGTGATAAATTATGGTTTGTAATTAATGTATCCTAGTGTATTTGGCTTAGCTGGAGTGTTTTGCTTTGTTTTAGCTTGCTTACTTATACTAACTTACTTTGATCTGTTATGTGCAATCACTTTTATTATCAAATCCAGTGTAAATAATTGTTACCTGGCAGAGGGAGGGGAGGCAACAGCTGTGTATATCTCTCTTTCATTGATCAAGAAAGTGCATATCTTAGGAGCTCACTCTGTATAAAATTATACATAGTGGGGTAATTTTATTTGGGGTTTTGGTCTCATTGGAGATGAGCAGCAGGGTGCTGTATCGAGTCCGTGTGATCGAAACTTCCCAGAGCTGAGCTGTTCTCAGCATATATGTTGCTCTGATGGGGGGTGTTACCCCATCTCTGTGTTGCTGGGGGAGACCAGAGCTTCTGGCTCAGCAGGACATTGTGATGGGGCACATTAGAGGGCAGGTAGGCAAACTCAGTAGTAGGATCAATGCATCAGGTAACAATTTCAAGGGGATCTGTGAGCCAATCCATCACAATTACAGTCAAATATGAGTTCTCTTTTATTTTTAATGGGGGGCAGATTTGGCATTAAAGTATTTAGGCATCTAACTCTATGGGAATTAGGTTTCTAGATACCTTTAAAATCTAGTCCTAATTCACAGACCTCATGGTGGTGAAAAAAAAAAGTCTGAAAATGTGACAAGAGAATGTCTGTCTAAATCTCCAAACTAAAACAGTAAGGCTACGACTACACTGGAAAAGCTTATGCAAATGAAGCACCGCGTGGAATATTGTCATGCTTCATTTGCATAATTAATTAGCAGCCACTTTTGCGCAAGAGGCTTTTGCGCAAAAAGGAGTTGTGTAGACTGCTCCTTTTCGCGCAAAAACCCCTCTCTTGCACAAGAGCCATTCTTCCTGAAAAAATGAGGAAGAACAGCTCTTGCGCAAGGGGAGGGGTTTTGAGCAAAAAGGAGCCGTCTACTCAGCTCCTTTTTGCACAAAAGCCTCTTGCGCAAAAGCGGCTGCTAATTAATTATGCAAATGAAGCACGACGATATTCCACACTGCACTTCATTTGCATGAGCTTTTCTGTAAGAAGGCTACAGTGTAGCTGTAGCCTAACTTTCAGAAGTGAAAACTGTACTACACATCTCAATGGGGTATTTAATTCAAGAATCCCTGCTATGGGAAACACCATCCCACCAAAGGACTGTGTGTGCATGGAGGAGAGCAATGCACGAAGTTCCAGTCCCTCCATCAAAGCATACATACTCCAGTTGTTAGGGAAAATCCCATAGGGCCTCACTACCATTACCTTTTTGAAAGAGGAGAAGGGCCCCATGTCACCACCATTCCAAGGCCATGAAAAGCTTCTCCCATAAACCAGATGTAAGACACCATCATAAGCTCTACTTCAGCAGAGACATTCATGATCCCACTGCCCATGTTGTATTCAACATAAATAGCAAACTAGACTAAATGTAGGCAACTCTCTCAAAACTAATGTGAAAGAGGACATTTTAAAAACCTACACAGTGCATACTTAACCAACTGAAACTCACTGGAAGGAGTTTTGAAGGTTAAAAATCAGACAATTAAAAGACAGGAAAAACATCCATATTATGGGCTTAACATTTATAATGAATATAAATGCTTGTGTATTAGGACATAAACTAATCACTAACAGAGGAAATAGGATAAAATTTCCCCTATGGACAGGTTATTTCCATTGTGCAGTCAGTCTCTGCAGTCTTCCTCTGAAGCATATGGAATGAGTCGCTCCCTAGTGGACAGTTTGCCAGACCAGATGAACCACTTGGGTGATCCGGTATGGTAATTTCAATTTTCCTATGAACTCTTGTCTAATCTCACATACGGCATCTAATGTAAACTCTGATCACTTAACCAAACCCAGAACTGTACCTATTTTTAACCAGATCATTTTCTAAATCCTTCTCTAAACCTAAGATACACAAGTTTCTTTCCTTTGGGAACAGACGTGATAATTTATGGATATCAGAGAAAACTTCTACAGATCCACAAAAGAGGATGTACAAATCAACAATGGAAAATTAGACACCACTCTCTACAGAAAACCCACCGACTCATACAGTTACCTACATGCATCCAGCTCCCATCCAGAACACACCACACGATCCATCGTCTATAGCCAAGCCCTTCGATACAACCTCATCTGCTCTAATCCCACTGACAGAGACCAGAAGCTTCAGGATCTCTACCAAGCATTTATAAATCTCAACTACCCACCCAGGGAAATAAAAAAGCAAACTGAAAGAGCCAGACGAATACCTAGAAACCATCTACTTCAAGACAGACCCAAGAAAACCAACAATAGAACACCACTTGTCATCACCTACAACCCCCAACTTAAACCTGTCCAACACATTATCAATAAACTACAGCCTATATTGGAACAGGATACCATACTCAAAGAGGCTCTGGGAGACAGACCCATAGTCTCCTATAGACAACCACCTAACCTCAAGATGATTCTTACCAACCACCACAGGACATACCACACTAATACCAACCCTGGTACCTTCCCTTGCAACAAACCCCGTTGCCAGCTCTGTCCACATATTCATTCTGCTGATACCATTATTGGACCTAACCAAGTGAGTTATAAGATCAAGAACACATATTCCTGCGCATCCAGAAATATAATCTATGCTATCATGTGCCAAAAGTGTCCGTCTGCTATGTACATTGGACAAACATCTCAGACACTTCGCCAAAGGATTAATGCCCACAAAACAGATATCAGACAAGATCACAAAGAGAAAACAGTTTCTTGCCATTTTAACCAGAAAGGACACTCTCTCAATGACTTAACCACCTGCATTCTGCTACAAAGACCTTTTACATCTGCACTTGAAAGGGAATCCTCTGAACTGTCATTCATGTTAAAATTCGACACTTTCCAACAAGGACTTAAACATTTGAACTATCTCACCCATTACCAGATAGTTTCCCCAATTATCACCTCTAATACCATTAACTCACAAACATCCCACTCTCCCTACCTCTAATATCATCAATTCACAGACACTTACCTTCCTTCCTTCCCCCCCCCCCCCCCCGCATCCCCCTGCTGTTCTGCAATGTGATTTGTCCTTTTCATATTTGTTCATTTTTTTAAATTGTATCCTTTCTTCCACTATTTGATCTGAGGAAGGGGGTCTGGCCCACGAAAGCTCATCATCTAATAAACCATCTTGTTAGTCTTTAAAGTGCTACATTGTCCTGCATTTTGCTTCAACTACCCCAGACTAACATGGCTACATTTCTATCATAACTCTAACAGTTCTTGGTTGAAGAGATCAAGGGAAAACTAGAGCATGAATTCATGAGTGACTTAGCCAACACATCCAAAAAATCATGAGGTTGGCTTAAACATGATTTTTTTTAAATGAAAATTGGGTTCTTATTTTCCTTCTGTTGTTGAGATTTCCAAGTTCAAATAAAAAAAACTGGCACCCCCAGCAAAAGCTGAGATTCTCACAACCATACAATACACAAAGGATGTTAAAGACTAGTTGACTAGCCGATAAGCATGTATGTATCAGATAGTCAAGTCGACTACTTGATTCCCCCTCCTTGTACTGTTGAAATGAATGAGGTGTGAATGGAGAATGAAAGGTAAGCACCTCCAGCAGCAGTTGCAAGGGTGGAGAAGGTCTGGGAGCCAAATCTAAGACAATACCTGTAAAGTGAGTTCATTAAGAAGACTGGACATACAGACACCTTGGGAGTCAAGCAGCAACTGCCTGCCCTTGGAAGAACTCTCTTTGAAGCAGCATTAAGAAAGGCAAGATGCTGACTAATTGGCTGCATGAGAGGGATAAATAGGAGGCATCTTGCAGAGGGACCCCAAGTTTTGGTCTTGTCAACATGGGAGAACCAATCCGGATTGGCAGAAGCCCGGCTCCACCTCTCCCCCATCTAACTCACCTGGCCAGTGCAGTTGGGGGAGCAACTTTTGGTAACAAGACGGGATGTACTTGTGTGAGAGTGCATGAGTGTGACGTGTCACATGCAAGGCTCGACAAATTATACAATCTACTCTCCCGTGGCGAGTAGATTGTCATCCGGAAGAGCTGGGTTCGGGCGATCTGCGCATGGCAAAACGATCTGCACGTGCACAGATTGCCGGACAGCACGGCTGGCGAGCGGGGCTCGCCGTGGTTCGGCGAGCTCTGGTCACGTGCATATGATAAATATTGACTTATCTATGTATGTTCAATAAATGTGGCATGTTGCCGTGTCCTTCTGAAAAAGATCCCGGGTGCTTCTTTTAAGCACAACAAGCAGGTCTCAGGAATGCTGAGGGCAGTAAGAAGGGCAGGAGTCAGGACAGCAGAGGTGAGTGAGGGGTGGGGAGAGGAGGAGGAAGGGCAGCAGGCACCAGGGGAGGTGATGGAGCAAAGGGAGGAGACAGGGCAGCAGAGGGAAAAGGTAGAGGTTTATAAGATATTTATTAATAACTTAGATGCCACAGTGGCACATCCAAACAAGCCACAAACTCAGTACTGGTGCACAACACGAAATTTATTCTGCTCATGGGAGGAAACTCTTAGAGGGAACACTTCACCCACAGCCTCTCTGCCCCCCGAGTTAATGTCACACACATTGGGTTAATGCAATTGCAGGATAGTTGCATGAGGGGGGTTGGTGGTGGCCAAACTAATCCCTATTGGTAGGAGAATGGTGGGAAGAGTCCTGGGGGGGGGGAGGGTCACATGACACCTTTTACCTCTGGTCATGTGTCCATATTGCACCGAGAGTGTTACCTGCAGAGGCGTGGCTAATGGGAGTCAGGGGTGTGGCTAATGGGGGTCAAAGTACATTTTAAAAAAATTCTTTGGGTGCACACCCTAATGAAATGTGCTGCGCACACCTATGATGCTGCCTCTAAGACAGACGAAGCAAAGTGGGGGGAAAGAGAGGGTACCCTGTGCTCTGTGTGTCACTGCCTCTTTGAAATGCTGCAATGGCGTTTCAAAGGGACAGCACCACACAGAGCCCGGGATCAGCTGTGCAGTGCTGTCCCTTTGAAATGCCGCTGTGGCGTTTCAAAAAGTGTTAGTGCTACATGTAGCCTGGGGTCAGCTGGGAACTCCATAGCTGATCCTGGGTTCCCTGTGGCATTTCTGCAGAACCCAAATTATGCTGGGGAGTACCCAGCTGACCCCGGGCTCCAGCGTAGCACGCAGAGCACAGGGTCAGCTGGGGATCCTGGGTTCCGGGGATATGCCACTTGGAGCCCAGGGTTAACTAGGGAGTTCCCAGTGGAGTCTGCTGGGGCTTTTGTACATTTCAAAGGAGGAATGCAGAAGTGCCTATCCACTAGTCGAGTAGTGAATGGAAATTCCATCAACTACTCGTCTAGTAACTTAATCGTTATTGAACATCCTTACAATACAACTGATTAGTGATTCAAGATAAGTGAATTACTTGCACTAAAATCACGAGAGTTGACAATACTATTTTATAGTACAACAACTAGGTGATATAACCTCTTGTCCCAGAACTACATCAGAGAAAAACATCTCTTCTCAGATAATCAAGGCAAAACAGCATATGGGACCTACTACAAATTGGAGAGGCAGCCATTATGATTGTGCTGATACACCTTATTAATGCTTACTTTGTCTCCAACTAACACGTGTGGACACGGTGGAGAATATAAATGTGGATAAAATGTTGCCTGCCCCATCTAAATTATAGGTAAACGTGCAGAAATAAGAAGGGAAGTTTCTAGTCTTAAGTAGAGTCACACTGATTGCAGTGCTGTCAGTGTAACCCTATGCCAGAAAGTATTTTAGGGAATTCCCTTCTTTTGATCAGATGTCTCAGATCCTGACTGCCCAAATTGCAACAATGGGATATAACAGCTAATAGACCACACTGCATTAAAGAATTAGCTAAAATTACATTATAAACTCTGGCTGTCCGGTAATCAAAAGGCATGTCCCTGATCTCACTTCAATGCTACTCCACTTTAATGGTGTAGTTTCTATTTATTGTAGTTATATGCAGTATTCACACTTCCCACATCTTTGTACACACAGTGCTAAACAGGTTTAAATACATATTTAATAAAAACTACATTAAGATGTTCAGATTGCGAAGCCACACACACAAAAATTAGGAAATGCCAGAATTACAGAATTACAACTTCAATTTACTCACTGTGTGCAGACATTATAATACAGTCTTTAATTACATGATCATGTTTTTTTCCCAGCGGACCCACTGCCTCATTCAGTACACAGAATGGACAGTGCTCACTGAATGGGCAGCTACTCAGTATTACCTTTTATCTTCAGCATTCTATATGTATTCTTTACAAGCGCTAATAAATTAACTTTCGCACCACCAGTGAAGTGAGGTGATGATATATCCATATTATATATGGAAAACTGAGGCAAAGAACATATAGATAAAATCATGGAAAGTATCAGTTAATACTGAGTTCTCCTTTGAGAAGCTGAAAGCCGGGACCAATTCAATGCGCACCTCAGCCAGGTCCGAATGCAGGTTGAATGCATCTTTGGTACCTGAAGGGATGGCTCAGGTGCCTCCTGACCTGCCTTGACATGGGGAAACACAACATCCCCGACATGGTCTCAACCTGTTGTGTTCTCCACAACATCACGGAGAGGAAGGGGGAAGCCTTCCTAACTGGGTGGGGAGAGAGGCCAGCCGGGAAGGAAGGGCCTTCAAGCAGCTGTGCACAGTTGCAATCCGCCAGGTCCATCAGGTGGGTATGCACATCTAGGAGGGCCTGAGAGCGAGTTTTTCTCAAGGACCCCAGTAACTCTCCCCAGAGCCTCCCCACTAGGGGCCTGTGCCTTGCACCCCTATGCTTTTCCCAGCACAACCCATCCCTTCCCTCCTTCCTTGTACTCTCAATAAAAACACCAGTTTTGGGTTGAAAAACAAAACCTTTGTATTTTTTTTTTTTTTCAGAAAAGTAACCGGGGAGGGTGGAAGAGGGCTGAGAACGTGCATGGGGAAGGGACAAGGTGGGGCTTAGGACTGGAATTGCCGCCTCAGGTCTGGGGACCTCGGCGACCTCAGGGATGGATGTGGCCTGGGACAAAGAGGTGGACGGGAAGGGGGGGCTGGAGCAGAGTCAGATATTGCAGGGGGAGCATAGGGAGGGGGCAAAGGTATAGCTGGAGGGCAGGAGCAGGGACAGGAGCACCATCATTTCTCAGATGATGGCACAAATGTTGCCCTGCTGCACAAGCTGGTCCTACATGCAGGTCCACCTCTTTGCATCATCCCAGATCTTCTGGGCCAGGGTTTGCTGCATGACACACAGGACGGCCACATGCTCCCTCATGAGGTCGTCATGGACCCTCCTGCACTTGCAGCTCCCCGGGGTCAGGAAGCAGCCTCCGATGGCGTGGATCGCCCCATAGCGACGGCTAGTCCGGCTATGGAGAAAAAAAAGAGGAAGAGGCAGTCAGTCATCCATGCAGACACTGTCCCTGAGGCTGTGCCCTCTTCTGTGAGCTGCGAGCAACCGTCTTTGGGACTGAGGACAGAGAGGTCCCGGGAGCAAAGCCATGTATAGTCTGCACAGTGGGCCCTGCCTCACAGGGGCACCGAAGAGCCCAAGGGACTATGCTTCCTGCTCCCTCTCCCCCCGCCAGACAAGCGGGCAAGGCAAGTGTCGGGCCATACTATAATCCCAAGGGCAGGAGAGGGGCCTGGAGCAGCTTGACCTTCCATGGGGCCCACACACACACCTGAGCCTGGCAACACTGTCTGCAGGAGCAGGTGGGGCCAAGCACATGCAAGCATGCCCGTGTAATGTGTGCGGCACTCTTCGGTCATGCATGCGCCCTTATGCCCACCCTGCTTCCAGCAGTGGCTGGTAGCGGGAAGGTGTCCCCCCAGCAGGGGTCAGATGTGTGTGTGTGGCCTCCCCAGAGACTGAGCAGGAACCTGGGGATGCTCAGGAGTTGCCTCCTGAGGCCACATGGCACAAACTGGCGCAGCATGCACTTTCACATGCACGGACTGCAGCACGATGTCCAGGCTGAGCAGCGATCGCATCCCATCCCCAGTGCACCTGCTTCCCCACCCTGTGTATGTGACAAACAGTGTATTTACCTGAAGATTCCTCCCCGCCCTCAGAGGATGCCTGGGAGATCTCTAGGCCCTGGGGTATCGGCTCGAGAGTGAGGGTGACTGTGTTGGCCATCTCCTCTTCCTCCTGCAGCTCGTCGTCGTCCTCAGCAGGGAGCTCTAGGCAGGTGACAACAGGCATCTCTAGTTCCAAGTCCCCCACCCCAGGTGGGGAAGGGGTTTCACCATGACCCAGGATTTGGTGGAGCTCCTGGTACTAGGGGCAGGAATGGGGTCCTTCCCCAGAGTGAGAGCTGCACTCCCTGGCCCTCACGTAGCCCTGCCAGAGCTCTTTGACCTTTGCTCCGGACCTGTTCTAATGTGTGGGTGGGGGGTGGCTTGTCGCAGCCAGAGCATTGGCCATCCAGCTGTAGATGTTGGCATTTCGCCTCTGGGAGCGGAGATCTGCAGGGTGTCCTCCTCACCCCACAGCTCCATGAGGGACAGGATCTCTGCCCCAGACCAGGAGGGCACATGATGTTTGGTGTCCCTGGCTGGATGATGGGAGCCCTGGTTGTGCGCCCTGTGAGGGCCAGGTGGGTCTCAGGGGGGCTTGCGGTTGGGCCATAGCTCCAAATGTGGGTGGCAGTGAGAGTCATGCGGTAAGGTGTAGCTTTCTAGGCCAACTTCCTGCCACAAGGCTTGTCCCAGATGCCTGCAGCTTTAAGAGCTGGCAGGAGACAGGAACTATGGATTTGTGATTAGTTTGGACCGAGTGGCCAGCAGGGCAGCTGTGTTTTTTTTTCCTGGGGGCCTTGTTTTTCCAAATCGAACTTCCTCTTCCACATCCACACACACCTTTTTCCAAAAAACCATTTTCAGAAAAGGCTTCTTCCTTGTAGAAAGAGGTTTACTGTCGTCAGAAAAACCCCTCCGTTCTTTTGATTTTTTGTCAAAAGAACGCGATAGCTATGTGGACGCAAGTATTGTTTTTCCAGAAAAACGCTGCAGTGTAGACATACAAGAACTGAGAGCAGGGATGCTTAGGGTGACAGATGTTGCTTTGTCACCTAGCAGACCCATGCTGAAACCTATTCCATCGCTCTGGGGAGACAGGGTATGCAGAGTATGGTCAGTATGTAGAAGTTGGGAGGGATGAAGACAATGCAGACAGAATCTTTGGAGAATACATCTCTCAGTTTTTAACTCTCTATTGCTCTCATGCAAACTTAGATTTTTTGTGGCTTGGCCAAATTTGGGCAGATTTTCATGGGGACAGCAAAAGGCGCATTCTTAAGTAGGTACTCCCCACCTGTCAAGTTCCACATTACTGATCTCAAGTACAGAAGCACTAGACCTTCTTAAATAAATGGTTGGAGGAATTTTTTTTTTAAATGGATAAAACATTTTCCCTTAACTTGCTCTTGAGCTATGTCAGCTGAAACATGTAAAAAATTCACTCGGAGGCACACACCCAGCATGGAAATTTTCAGTCTAGAGTCTTATAACAGAAAATGTCAGGCAGGCAACCTTAACTATAGGCAGTGCTACTTTCATCACCTATAATTTCTTTGTAAAAGGATGCTCTGATGTGATCATTTACAATGTCAATAAAAGCAGCTGAGATTAGTATTTTTTAAAATAATGTATAGAAAGCCATTGTATTTAATGAGCTATCAGTATGGACAGTACCTCATATTCTGTATTTATTAGAGCTATATTACAAATAAGCTTAATGGTTAATACCAATTAAATCTCAATTTATCAAAACTGGTTTTCAAGCACATGCCTCCAAAAGCCTCCCTCCAAAACAATAAAAAGCCAGCGTACAATGATGGGTAGAAAATAATGCCTGTGGAATTTTGTTCTTCCAATGAAACAAACAAAATTCCTCTTTTTCAAGTAGATTTAATTTTGGAACAATAACAACTTTCATCTGAAGACTTCAAAGTGATGTACAAAAAATATATCACAGCAAACAGAGTTGAAAGGTTTATAAAGAAGAACTCTTCAACATGGATTTTTTCCTCACTCCTCTTTAAAGGAGATTTTTGTTTATTACCAATGTTTTAAAAGAATCAAAAAGGGAGAAACTATAATCTAAAGAAGTAAAACTTTTATGTGTAAACAACATTTGAAGCTTTGTAAGAAGGATGGTTTAGGTAGAATATGTGACATGTAACTCAACGTGAGTAATATTATATCTCAAATAAAAATCAGCCCATGAATATACATAATCCAAAAGGTAATTCTCCCAATCTCTGAAATGTAATGGAGCCACTCTAGATCACTGAGGCATGAATATTTACCATATTCAGGCTTTACTGCTCTCGATCTGGGTTCAATTTTGCAAATTAAAATGAGGGTTGTGTGGATAGAGAGATTAAAGAAGAGCATCCCAAAGCCTGCCTGTTTCCTTGGTGTGGTAGCAGTGATCTGGTTACCCTTCTGTTAGGTTATTTCTTTTTACTTAATGGTGTAGGTCAGAACCAGTTGAGAGTGGAGAGAGGAGGTCATTATTAGGTCATAACCTTGGAGTTAAAGGCTCACCAAGGAAAAACAAACACAGAGTGAACATAAAGCTGCATTTAAAAATAAAACCTATAATGAAAAATAATATTTTCAGGTCTTTTCACTTCTGTTTTGACAGGTCAAAGTTCTTATGCATATTTCTTCTTCATGTGCAAAATTCCTCTAATACTGCTTTAAAATAAACTTGCTATTAAAAGCTTTATATACATAAAAAAAATTCTGAATAATTACAGAGTGATCAGGTTGGCTTCATTAGCTGTGATACACGTTAACATTTATCGGAGGTAATTTGTTTGCAATTTAACAAAATACTGAAAATATAAATAGTACACAATACAACAGCATGATGCAGCATTAAATACAAATACGTTGTTATGCACACAGGACATCACAGGGTTATATCACATCACAGTATATAGCAAATTATCTGGTGTTACCTCTTATGTTCTTTCTGCTAATTCCAGCTAAAGCAAATGCTATGTATCTTTGCTAACTTAAAGCATGGGGAAAAGACATCAAGAGCTATTTATGGATTTGCATACCTTCTACAATAAACACTGCTAGTTTTCAAAGTAAAAAAAATTGGTATACAGGATCTTCCTTTACAGCCCTTTTCTGCATGATTTTTTTTTTAAGTACCAAACTTTGAAGACTTAGATTGGAAAGTAAAATTTTCATCTGAGTAAGCAGTAATATTCACAATTAGATCATAAAATGTAAAAGGGTATAAATTAGCTATTTTAAAAAAATCTAGGCAGCAGAACCTGGAGTAGAGAACAAATGGATTTATCCCCTACCACCAGTACAAATATGAAACTTTAAAAAGCACATAGACGTACTGGAACAAAGCTTGACATAACAAAAACAGTTTACAAATGTACACACCTGGCAGAAAAAACAGTTGGGCTTACAGTAGCAATTTTGCATGATTGTATGTACATGGGCAGGGGGAAAAAAGCAACATAACCTTGGAAAAGAAGAAATAATAAACTGCAATATATAAAGAAACTGGAAATAGCTGACAACCAAAACATAATATTCACCTGCTAACAAAAACGGCATTTACCATGGGGAAGCAGCATGTGATGTCTTACGGGGAAAAAAATTCACACTTTTTTGCCTTTAAGTTACATCCTGGTACCAAAGGGTTACTGTGCTTTGAAAACCATCAACAGCAGCCTTACTAAACATTTAATATTTTTCTTTCTGCTTTCTTAAAGGCCCCAGATGTGCTCTGACAGATCAAAAGAGACCAACTTATAAAGTTAAACAAAATCAAGGGCTTTTGTTCCAAGGCATCGTTGCTGAACTAATTATTCCTGGATGTTGTTTAATGAAATAGTGGTGCCATATATTAAAACAGTTAACAGGATGAGTTGCATGAGTTATAGGAAAGGTCTGATCTGGGATTATAAATTTAACTTTTTCTTCAAAGGAGATGAAACAAACTACTCACAACTCCCCAGCACTTTCTGTCACTGGAAGACTAAAATAGAGGCACCAAAAAGTATGAAAGCTGAAACATAATTCTCCATTTTTACCTTTTCCATTAATGAGAGAACACAAAAGAGGGGAAAATTCATAAACTCCCAAGATTTCTTCTCTGACTAAAAGACCTTTTGCTCTGGCTCTGCATCCCTCCAACTGACAATCTCTCCAAATGTCATTATAAACCCAAGTCAGAATGAAAGAAAAATCCTGGCAGAAAAACATATTCTTATTACACTAAAGGATTAGAAAACAACTAGACAAATCTCCTCTCCTCTTAAACAACCCACGGGTACATGCTTACTGCCCCTATCAATTAGTGTTTTTATTTTTATTACTCTACAAACAGATGGACAAGGGGATACACATGCACCAAGTTTATTAATACAGTTGGCCCTTTTACAAAATACAGCAACACTGAACCATTTTTAAACTGATGTATATTTGTTAAACATTTTTATTCTGCCAGGTTTATATGACCGAGGTTCTCCCAAAGATTTAGGAAGGGAATTGTTTAGATGATGGCTTTCATATATCAAACAATAAACATTTCACTTCCCCAATTATTGTCTCTTCTATGTTTGTGCTTTACAGCTTGACACCAACCGACCCAACACTCGACACCTAATTAACAGACCTAAAAGATGAAAATGCATACATTTTCTGGATTAGCCCAAAATAAAAAGTTCAGGGGGTCTTGACCAAACTGCACCACAGCTAAACTGTGACAGCTGCTATGAATTTGTGTAGTCAACTCAGTGCCCACACTTTTACTGAAAGCAGTCTACCACACAAGAACCTACAGTAGGCTATGAGATCATAAAGGTTCACCTAACAATGTCAGGCTGTGTAACTGTATTGACTTGATTGGAACAAAAAAATCCTCTGTTGTTTTCATAGGTCTTTTTAATTTACTAAAATGATCATCCCTCTCCTGGCCTTCCCCTCCCTGTAAAGAGTTATGATTTCATTGCATCCAATGTTACATTATATGGTTGAGAGGGAGGGGGTCCTTAAAAATTAATTCGAGTGTAAAATAAATTCTTCATGCTATGTTGCACAACATAAACAGTCTGCCCATTACAGGAGCCATACACAAATGCTACATGTGCAGCTCCACACTAGTATCTTAACACATCCTCTACTTGCCTAAATCTCTAAACAGTCATCAGAAGAGTGTTCTTTCATCCGCACCTCTCTCATAATCCTGTTGATTTGTTTTTAAGCCTCAATCTGACCAAGATTCAAACAAATCAAAGTTTATATATTCAATGTTCTGAGCAAGACAGTAAGTTGGTTTCTTAAAACAAAAACTGTCCTGTTTTCCAATATAACAAAGTTTTTATATTAAAATAAAATGCTTCTTTCTTTTTCATGTTACGGAGATGGATAGAAGATATTTAGAATTAAATTGATCAGAGAATACAATGTATCATAGAATCAAAACAAATCAGAAATGGGAAAAAAAATCTCATTCTGAAGCAGGAGTCAAATTCCATTTTTGTTGGCGGACCAAGATATTCATTTAGCAGCCCTCCACAACAGAACTCTCACTGATGGCAGAGAAAGGTTTGCATACAGCTTAAGAGTAGAATATGGCCAAAATATGAGGGAGTTATATACAATAGCACCTCCAGTGCACTAGGCACTTTCAAATACTTAAGGTTGGTCCCCACTCCAATGAGTTATAAAAATGAAGAAGCAGAAACAGGCCTGGGGCAATGGGAAAACAGTTGGCAAATCTAGATAAAATTTGCATGCAAAGCAATTACAGCTAGCATAGCAAAAGTGGGTCTTTAAGAGGGACTAAAAGGCAGACAGGGTAGGGGTATACAAATAGACTCAGGGAGTTAATTCCATTATTCAGGGGCTACCTTGAAGAAGTCATGATGGTCATTGTGTGAGAGACTATCAATGGGTACATGAAGTCGAAAGCACCAACACAGGAGAGAGTGGGAGGGGTGGAGAGAGCAACATGAAGCTTAAGGAAGAACAACAGATATGGAGTGGCACTATTAGGTGGAGCTTTAAAGTTGGTTTATGTAGACTAATACTCTGTGCCTTGTTATAACAAGAAATAATTTGTTTCTCTCCCTTCCCTTCTTGTATTGCCTCTGTTCTTTCCTCTGTATTTCCTTCCTTGCAGCAACTCCCAACTTTCCATCCAGTGGGCATCACAACCATTCCCTATTGAAGAATTCAATGATCAGTAGTGAAATTGCTAACACTGACATTTCAAGTATCATAATTATGCTTCTATGTTAACATTCCAAAGGGACTGTAGGAGGGAGAGTTGACATCTCCCAGAAACATTGCTTCAGGCTGTCTAAACCTAAAGACTCAGATCTACAACACTGTATCAGTTATACACTCACAACATAGAGGGCCAGTGGTTTTTCTCCCTCCCCCCCCCCAGTGAAAGCTAAGATTACACAGAATCCACATATGCCACGAAGGCCACTAAAATATATCAGATGGTCTTTTGGGGCATTTCTGACCTAGTCCATCACTTAAACAACTTAGTCTGTACAGTTTCTAGTTCTCTGGATATTTAAAACTACCCTGGACAAAAGTGATGGAGTTTCCACCATATCTTTTGAGGTGCCATTCCATGCTTAAAAAGAACTACTTGCAATTTTTATCCCATTGTCAATAGCTATTACAATCCTAAACAGTTTATTTCCCTTTGCTTATACAGGTTGAACCTCTCTTGTCCAGCACTCACTGGTCCTGCATGATTTTAGTTAGCTGGATGTCCAGTTATGGGTGTGGCCAAGTTTCCTGTGATCCCATAAAGTTTGTTTCAGCCACCAATCCTGGCTCTCAGTGTTCTGTGCTGTTATTTAGCTCTAATATATTCCTAAAAGTCTTCTAAGAGCCCAGTAGGCAGCAGAAGTATTGGGAATGCTGCTAGACAATACTGACTTCCCATGGTTCGGCAAATTCTCTGGTTTGGCATTGGTCAGGTGCCCAGGGTGCTGGATTAGAGAAGTTCAACATTACATTAATATGGGTTACATTCTTGAACAATAATGCAAAATGCATCACCATTTCTCTTTTGGTACATTTCACGTGTTGTAATTTCATGTACCATTTTAATATTAAAATTATTCAGAAAAAGTGTCTGGCACAACAAACATTCTACAAAGGCAGACATATATATATGTAAGATGAAGTATAAAACTAAGGACACCCAACTAGATGAGCTCACTCTGCCAATTAGGCTGAAAGAAACTTTCATATCAGAAAGTGACTTTTTAAAGGAAAAGCAATGAAAGGCAGCAACAATCAACTGAAAACTTGCACCCTCACAGAGCTACTGAATCATTAGTACCTCTCTCTTTGGGTCACTGCATATAAGAGATCTCACTACAGCTGCCATCGTGTATCTCTGAACTTTTCCTTAGTTGAAACAGTCCTCTTTTCAACAAAAATATCGTTTTCTCTGGTTTTTGATAGCCAGGCTTATCTCAGAGCAAACCAATGCTCAAAACAGACTGCCCATCCAAATGTAGCAGCAAGACCACTGAATATTCCAGCTAGATTTTGAGACATATCTGTTGCAGGTATTTATATAAGCTACCCATAACAAGAGATGTCTGGGTGCACTTACATGGCTTGAAATGAGGAAGCATTTTTAGTACAGGGGACTTGGCAACAATATGAAGAAATAATATATTATTGGAGACACTCACAAGCAAATCATAAGCGACAGTGGCTCACTCAAAAAAACCTTTTTTTACATCAAGAATTAGGCCAGGTCTACACCAGGAACTTTTGTTGGCATAGCATAGGTAATTAAGGAAATGATTTCTGGTAAAATTTCTATGGCAGCAAAAGCCGTAGCATAGAAAAAAATCATACAAGCACGGAAGTACTTTTGCCAGTATAGTTTATTTTATTCCCGAAACAAGCATAAATTATACTGTTGAAAGTACTTTCTGACCAATGCAGGTTGCAGCTAAACTTAGAAGGGTTTTGCTGGCAAAATCTGCAAAAGCAGGCTAGCAGTGATACTATACCAAGGCCAGAGAATCCGTGTCCCTGGGGAGTTTTTAAAAACAAAAGCCCTAAGTGGCAGGTTATTTTGAAGTCTCTTGCAGGTCCCCACGTTCTGCACTTGAAGTGCCAGGGTGGAGAACAGCCTTAATGCAATCGATTAAGAACGGCGTTTAATTTGGCCAGAAAGCCATGTCTCCACAGCCCGCCCAAGTAGTCAGCGGCTCATAAAAATAAGTAAATCTAACTTTGAGCCTCATCTGGCTTAAAAAACAGATACAAATATGGAAGGAAAGGAACTAGTGTGTATACTATTTTCCTCAAAGGACTTAATGAGTTGAACTGTGAAGGGAAAATTAAAGTAACTTTGTCAGAGTTTAATTAATAAAATAGCTGTTAGCCACTTCAGAAGTTATTCTCCAACCCTATTCAAAAGCAAAGGAGCTATGTGCGACTGGAGTGTTCCCTTTTCTGTCCACACAGTTATAAAATATTACATCCAAAGGGGATGCAAACAGGAGAGATGCCTTTTTTTTTTTCTTCCTGCAAAATGCAGATACCACTGATTGCCTTCAGGGTAGGGATGTCAATGAGTAGAAGCAGCAAGGGAGAGCAGGAGCCAGTGCTGGGAGGAGCTAGCTTAAAAGCTGGCTCCCACCAGCACCAGCTCCGTGGTGCCGCCTGCCTCCTGCACTTCCTCTGACAGAGGCAGCAGCGTGGGGGCAGGGTGCGGGGGAGGGCAGGGGACGCTGCTGCGAAGCTAGCTCCCCCCAGCACTGGCTCCTGTTCCCCCCCTTGCTGCTTCTACTCATTGACATTGTGGATGCGCCACATCCCACAGAGCAGCCAGTCTGTGGCAAGCCTGGGCTCAATGCAAGCAGAGGCTGCTTTATGGCAGCAGCCCCTGTCCATGGGGTGGGGGTCCAACCCCCCCCCCCCAGACAGAAGGTGCTTCACATTCCACAGCCTCCCTTGCCCCCTGTCACCTGCAGCAGCCTTAGTCTGTGGGGAGCTCGGACCCCCCCACACCTCAGGTAGCCAGTCTGCAAAGGGAGCTGGTTTTTAAACTGGCTGCCAGCCCCACCCCCAGGAAGTACAGAATTGTTGACTAACCCCTAAGAATTCATGCAGTTAGTCGACTATTCTATTACCCGCTATCCAACATCCCTACTTCAGGATTTATTTCATTTCATTAAACTGGCATAAACTATAGACCGTTTGGAAATAAATCCTTTATATTTTCTCCTTTTAAAAACATTTCTTACTGCTTAATAACCCAAAAGATGTTAACACATTTAGCCAAAACAGAGGAGTTGCCAAACTCAATTAAACCAGAACTTCTGGTATGTTGCTTATGGCAAAGGCCAACACTGTTGCTTCAGAGGAAGGTGCAACACCCTATTAATATACTTGAACAATTGTGCAACAATATAAATAGAGAGGTAGCTGTGAATTCAAATTTCATCTGCAAAGAATGGATTCCTATTGCTCTTACCTTTTCATAACTACGGATGTCACTGGTCATAAAATTACAATTTTTTCTCAGATCATGGTGATCAGCACTACAAAAATAATGAATGAGACTAATATAACTCCGGCCACGTGTTTGATTTTTTGATATTCTAACTTGAACCCATAAAGGTAAGAAAATTCAGAGTTTAAGCTCAAACTTTGTTACTCTCAGTTTTGCTAGAAGTCTTCAATAGATCAAGGGGTGAAATAGTCATTCTGCATGTGCACACCTGAGGATGCCAGAATAACATTATATTTGAATTTCCTGGCTCTTTAGAATTTGAGTACAAACTCTCTCAACTAACCTAATGATTTGTGTGGTATAGTACACATTCAGCACAAGCCATGTTTCCACAAGTCTTTGGCTCCATCTGCTGACTTTTAACATTAGAAATAATTGACAAGGGCTCAAAACATAAATAGTTTTTTGAATATGACAAACTTAAAAAAAAACTTCCACATTTTTATAAGTGAGTTTCACAAAGTAAAATAACTTAATACACCAAGAGTGTGTTCTAATATCTGTCAAAAAAGGGGTGAAGGGCTGAAGCAATACTGAAACAAACCATTCTAAAAGGGAAGTATTCGAGGACATTTCAGGAAGAATAGTGGGTAAATGGACTAAATGTGATTATCTGTCAAATCGTATAGTCGATACAATTTGTAGACCTGAGCAGTCCTGGCTCGAGCCAGCTCTGAAGCCATCCGCACTGCAGCTCGGTATTTTAAATGTATTAAGAGCCGTTGGGTCCCAGCTCACACTGAGTTCAGCAACCCCTGTTTGCAGTGGCCAGTGTTGGCAGCAGATGGGGGCTGCTGCCTGAGCAGCCTCTGTCCACAGCCAGCCCTGGCTGCTGCAAACAGGTGTTGCTTGGTGGCAGCAGCCCCTGTCCGTGGGGAGCCCAGCGGACAAGGGCTGCTTTGCAGCAGCATCCCCTATTCCCCCCTCGCCGCTACTTCTGATAAAGGCAGTGGCAGCAGGAGGCATCCCAGAGATGGTTCTGGGGTTTTAAGCTGTCTCCCTCCAGCACCACCTCCTGTTTCCCTCCATGCTGCCTCTGAGAGGGAGCAAGGGGGGAAGAGGGCACACAGAGAACACAGGGCAAGAAGATACTGCTTGGGTCCCTGCTCACCCTGTGTTCGCTGCGGCACTTCTGCTTTTGAAACATAAAAGAGCCTCACAGGCTCTTGTACATTTCAAAAGCAGAAGCGCCCACAGTGGGTACCAGCGCAAGCAGGGACTGAAGCAGTCCCCATTCATGTCTTTTCCCCGCTGTGCCTCTGCATCCCCTGCCCCACCCCCGAGATGGTAATGGGGGAAATCAGCTTAAAGCTGGTTCCCCCCAGCACCGACTCCTGCTCCCCCATCCTTCCTGCCTCTCTCTATAGAGGACGCAAAGGGTGGGAAGCGACTAGTCGAGCTGCAAAGTGACTATCCCGATAAGCATTTGCATATAGTTGACTAGTTGCTTACATCCATAAAATGGACAGCATTTGAAAAGCTGACTGAAATCTGGTTTCAGTAATTATTATTTTACTCGCTCAATGTAATTTGCAAAGTCCCCCCACAACTGAGTACAAATTGCAAAGGACTGGGATAAGAGGAACCACACAGATCCATACTATAGTACATTGCCTGGAATTGATGGAGAGTACTTTACTCGACACCTGCCAATGCTGGGTTTAGCTTTGGCCATTTTTCTCATCTCTGCTTCATCAAAACTACCACTTAACTATATTTATTAAAAACAAAGTCATACAAATTGCTTTGGGGGCTCAGAAGCCCTAATATTTGTCTTCTCCAGCAGTGCAATATATTTTTCATTCCCACGGATTTCTGATCATTATCAGAGTGCTAGGAACTCAAACTAGATAGTATCTCCAAAGAAAAATTACACATGAGAAATTCATTTAATGTGCCATAAATATAACATGGGAGAAGCCTCTGACCCACAAACCTGAAAGGGAAGGTTTGTGAACTATTTTTACAGTACAAGTGAGAAACAGAACTTTGGTATAATACAGATAAACATTTTTAACGTACATGCCTAAAGTTAGGCAAATGAAGCTATTATTAAATAAAAGTGATAGGATTATCAAGGTGCTGAGCACTCATGACTCCTAGTGACGTGAACTGGAACTGGGCAATCTGCAGTTCTCAAACTCAAACCACTTTCATTTAAGAGCCTAATTTTATGCATGCAAGTTAGTAAATTCTGACCATGAATTTTAATCCTTTCTGTACCATATATCTGTGCACACTGAAAACATATTTCATCATTGAGGACACACGGACACACACACACACACAAACATTCTTATCCTGAATCATCTATGCAGAAATTGTTAAGATATGAAGGGCTCTTATTCAACAAACATAATGAATGACTTCTACATCAGACTGCAAAAGTCCTAAAAAAGAGTGGCTTTCTTGGCAAAGGTGTCCTCTCCCCACCCTCTTTCCTCAGGGACCAAGAGGAACTGGGCTTTTGCTGGGGGCATTTGGGCTGTACAGAGCCATGGATGTTTTAAAACCAAGATTGAACAGCATCTGATGCAGACCTTAAATTCATCCTTTCTTTTCACAAAATAAGCATAAACCCATCACAGATTTGAGAGAAAACCCATAAGATATGTATTTCACATTATGGCACACATACAAAGGCAACGGATTGTAATTTTCTACAAATTTCTTACAAAAATGCACGAGATTTTTTGATCCACTCATCATGATAGCAAATTGCTTGTGGCTTTTTTATGAACAGGTGAAACAACTTAAATAAATATGAAATCATATAAATTCTGCAAAGAGGTTCTCAAGATGCTTCTAGTTGTACACAGAATCCAAAGAAACTATACTAACTTGCCTTATTTCTCTGAAATAGGATCTGTCCCTAAAGTATCTGAAAATGTTCTCAGATCAAGTGGGTTCAGAAATACATTTATGCACATTTTTGTTTGGAGAAAGACTTCATTATAATCTTGTTTGGTATTTAAACAAACTTTTTCCCTGATGTAACTTTTTAGATTTGTGTTATTATATTGTACATTGTAATGCAATTCTTATAAATACAAAAAAAAAAACCTTAAAAAAAACAAACATGTATTCTGTAAAGCATCATGTACACTTATGACAATTATTATTTCTATGGCAAAAATATATTCTCTGTCAGTTTATCTAGTCCTGGAGCAAAGCTAAAGAGCAGAGGTTTGTGACATTAGTGCAACCTGAATGACATCAAATAGGGAATTAAAGCTTCACGGAAGGATGGAGCAGAAAAATCTAGACCAGTGGTCACCAACCAGTAGATCCTGATCTACTGGTAGATCTTGGAGCCTCTGACAGGTGATCCTGTCTGATTTGGCCAGGAAGTTATCAAATGCTGGCACTTCATTTGCTCCTCCAAGCACTGTCATGCTGCTCCTGCTCTCTGTCTTGGAGCTGCCCCCCAACAGGCTCCTGTTTGCTATGCAGGGTGTGGGAGGGAGAATGGGGGGGGTGCTGATATCAGGGTGTCCCTCCTCCCCCCACTTCTGTACCCGATCCTCCACACAGAGAGAAGGGGATGGAGGGAACTCAGTAATGTAAATCTCTGTTGCACACACTGTGTGTCTGTCATTCTCACAAACACACACAGTCTTTCACTCTCGTCTCGCAACACAACCCATACGTGGGGGAGAAACAAAAGACAGAACTATGTAGCACTTTAAAGACTACATAGTTCTGTCTTTTGTTTGAGCTACACCAGACTAACAGGGCTGCATTTCTACCACTATCATACGTGGGGGGTTATTGTTGCTTCTTTTACTACTTGCAAAGTGTATTATTTTTGTTTTTTGACTGGTCTGTGCATTTCATAATTTTCATTTCGCTCTAATGCTTAGATTTAATTCTTTGAGTAGTGAGTTCTCAACTGCCTAACCTGTTGTGGACGGAGTAATTATCCCTATGGTAAGTGCTGCTCCTGGAAGTGGCTGGCATCTCCCTGCAGCCCCTGAGAAAGGAAGGGTAGGGGGGTCTTCACATGCTGTTCTTGCCTGTAGACACCACTCCTGCAGCTCCCATTGACCAGTATTGGGGAACAGTGGCCAGTAGAAGCTGTGGGCTCAGTGCTTGTAGATGAGGGGCAGCGCATGGTGCCATGGAGCCACTGCTGTACATGCCAGCTACTTTGAGGAGTGGTGAGGGCCAAAGCAGGAGTAAGCCTACTTTAACCCCACTGCTCCACCACCCACGAGTTGTCTTAGTTAAACGGTGACCAGCCAGAGCTTGCTTCCTGAACCCCTGACCCAGTCCTGAATCCCCTCCTGCACCCAGTCCCCTGCCCCAGATGCGAGTCCCCCTGCACCCAAACTCCTTCCCGGAGCTTGTACCCGGCACCCCTCCTGGACCCCATTCCTCCATCCTGGGCTAAACCTGGAGCCCCTCCCACACTCCAAATCCCTTGACTGAAGACCAGAGCCTGCACTCCAACTCTCTACCCCATCCTGGAGAAAGTGAGTGAGGATGGGGAAGGAAGGGTGATGGAATGAGCAGGGTGAAGCCTCGGAGAAGGAGAGGCGCAAGGGCAGGGCCTCAAAGAAGGGGCGGGAAGGAAGTGGGGCAAAGGTATTTGGGTTTGAGGTAGATCTTACATTGTACTTAAATTGAAAAAATGATCCTGTGGTTAAAAAGGTTTGAGACCACTGATGTAGGCTATAAGAAAGAATGACTTTTTAAAACAAAACTAAATATCAATAACCAAGGGTTACGACAGAGCACTTAAATAAACAAAAATGCCACAAAATGTTAACATCGTTTCTAAAAGCAATGTTAAATCAGACATAACACACAACCGGATATTTTATGGTATGGACTGATATTTGTGTGTAGTAAGTGAGCAAAGACTTTTTTTGTTGTTATTAGCAACACAACCTGAATCCATTCCCAAAAAACCCTATCATTTTTTTCTTTCTATTCACTTCTGGATGAGATTTTCTCCTCTTCTTTTAAAAAAAAAATTAATTGAAAACCAACATGTACTTTGCCCTTCTCTTGGTGTTTCTATGGGTACCCAACACACTGGTATTTAGCACAGTATATTACTAACAAGTCATTGGTCTGGCCTCAGAAAAGTATTTTATATTCAATTTATTTGTTCATGTTTCTCTGCCACTACTTCAGCATGATCAGGAGTCCTCATCTTCTCAGCAAATAAATTGTCTCCTAGACATGAATTAATACCTAAAATAGAATAGGGTACAAATGGGATACCTGGAATCCTGTCAACAGAGTTTCTGGTACTAAGCAGATGCTGACAATCCTGGAGTGGCTGGCCTGTCAGTATCAGATCCCAAGCCAACCTAACATTTTTTGTATATGCACAAAATCTCTGGCACCTCTTCAAACAAGAACTTAGACTAAAGAGAGAAAAAACATGAGATATACATTGGGGCAGTTCTGAAGGAACATGGTTCTCTTTAAGGTTTCTTCTCGCTAGCATTCAGTTCTGTGCCATGCTCCAAAATAATTACAGGCAGTCCCCGGGTCACGTACAAGATAGGGACTATAGGTTTGTTCTTAAGTTGAATTTGTATGTAAGTCGGAACTGGCTCCAGATTCAGCCGCTGCTGAAACTGATCAGCGGCTGACTACAGGAAGCCCTAGGCAGAGTTGCTCTTCCCCCAGCTTCCTGGAATCAGCCGCTGATCAGTTTCAACAGCGGCTGAATCTGGACTCCTGGGACAGAACAGCTGGGGCACTGCCGGGTAGGTCCCCGCAGGACCAACCCGGCAGCAGCAACAAAAGCCTGGTCTGCTGGGGGAGGGGGGGCGTACTGGCTGAGCCCCCTTCCCCCCCAGCAGACCAGGGAGACCCGAGCAAAGCCGCGGAGGCGCAGAGGTCCCACCGCCTCTGCAGCTTTGCTCCCAGCACAGCAGGGAGACCCGAGCAAAGCCGCACAGGAGCACAGCAGGGAGACAGGAGCAAAGCCGCACAGGCAGCGGGGTCCCGCCGCCTGTGCGGCTTTGCTCGGGTCTCCCTGCTGTGCTGGAGAGTCCCCCCCAGCACACCAGGGAGACCCGGAGCAGCTTTTCTCGCCCCGGAGGATGCGGTGGCGGGACTGCTGCGCTCTGGGCGGTCCCGCCGCCCACGAGCTCCGGGGCGAGAAAAGCCCCGTTCGTAAGTGCGGATCCGACATAAGTCGGATCCGCATAAGTCGGGGACTGCCTGTACTGGAAGTTTTTATTTTACAAAGCTTACAGAGTCAAATCTATTTACATGAAAGTGTCTAGTATCAACTTATGATAGGAGTGTTGTTTCACAGGCAAAACTGGTAATTTTGTCTGGTCCTGGTAAAACACAATCTTTTTATTTTCCTTTATATTCCTCAATCCTATGGTTTTATTTTGAGTGATTGTGGCATATGTGCAGATTCCCTGTGTTCTAAAGACTTAAAATGTACTGACTGCTACTTTCTACAAGAGGGACTGGAAAAAACACTCCCCTTGCAGTCTTCTGAGAGCGTCACAGAATAAAATTGGATTGATTTATAACAGTATATTTTCTTTCCCTATGTTATTATTTAAGTAATCTGTTGTTATCTCATGTACTAATTAGATATTGAACATCAGGCAAAAACCTCCATGCTCATTACACTAGTTATGACACACACACACACACACACACACACACACCCTCCCCCTCCCCCTCAACAGGCTCTCCAAGGAACTCCAAAAACACCACAACTACTAGAGTAAAAAGCCAGCAAGGATATAATTAGGACCCTACCAAATTTACAGCCATGAAAATGCATCATGGACCATGAAATCTGGTTTTTGTGTGTTTTTACCCTTACTATAAAGATTTCACAGGGGAGATCAACATTTCTCAAAGTGGATCCAAAGGGGAGTTGCAGGGGGTTGCAAGGTTATTTTAGGCATATTGCACTATTGCCATCCTTACCTCTGCACTGCCCTCAGAGCTGGGCAACCAGAAAGTGGTGACTGTTGGCCGGGGACCCAGCTCTGAAGACAGCAACCTGTCAGCAACAGCACAGAAGTAAAAGAAGAGATACCATACCATACCACTCTTATTTTTGTTCAGCTGCCTTCAAAGTTGGGAGGCCAGAGTGTGGCAGCTGCTGACTGAGGGCACAGCTGTGCAGGAAGCAGCGCAGAAGTACAGGTGGCAATACTATACCAGGCCGTCCTTACTTCTGTGCTGCTGCTGACGGCTCTGCCTTCAGAGCTGGGATCTCAGCCAGCATCTGCTACACTCCAGCTGCCCAGCTCTGAAAGCAATGCTGCCTGCAGCAGTACAAAAGTAAGTGTAACAGAATCGCAACCCCCACCACACATACAACTTTTGGGTCAGGATCCCTAGTTACAATACCCTGAAATTTCAACCAAAAATCAAACCAGCTGACAAAGGTGGTGCTGTGGTCATTATGAATAAGGCCGACTATAACCAAGAGGCAACCAGACAATTCTCCAACACCACATTTTACAAACCTCTCTCCTCTGATCCCACCTTGGAATACCAAAAGAAATTACTCTGTCTCCTTAAAAGCCTCCCTACAGCTACTCGGGAACGAATCCACATAAAAGCACCTTCTGACCCCCGACCAGGATTTTTCTATCTGCTTCCCAAGATCCATAAACCTGGACACCCCGGTGTCCAGGTTTATGGATCTTGGGAAGCAGATAGAAAAATCCTGGTCGGGGGTCAGAAGGTGCTTTTGACGCCCCATCATCTCTTGTATTGGCACGCTCACTACTGGTCTATCCAGCTATGTAGACTCTCTTCTCAAACCCTACGCAACCAACACCCCCAGCTATCTCCGAGACACTACTGACTTCCTAAGGAAACTACAAAACATCGATAACCTCCCCAATAACACCATCCTTGCCATCATGGATGTAGAAGCACTATACACCAACATCCCACATGAAGACGGATTACAAGCTATTAGAAACACTATCCCAGAGGACACCACTGCCAACCTGATAGCAGACCTATGTAACTTTGTTCTCACCCACAATTATTTCCAGTTTGAGAACAACTTATACCTCCAGATCAGCAGCACAGCCATAGGTACATGCATGGCCCCACAGTATGCTAATATCTTTATGGCTGACCTAGAACAACGTTTCCTCAACTCCCGTTCCCTTTTACTCATTCTCTACTTATGCTACATCGATGACATCTTTATGATCTGGACGCATGGCCAAGAAACACTGGAGACATTCCACAGAGATTTCAACAACCTACACCCCACCATTAACCTCAGCCTGGACCATTCCACATGAGAGATCCATTTCCTGGACACCACAGTACAAATCAACAATGGAAAATTAGACACCACCCTCTACAGAAAACCCACTGACTCATACAGTTACCTACATGCTTCCAGCTCCCAACCAGAACACACCATACGATCCATCATCTATAGCCAAGCCCTTCGATACAACCGCATCTGCTCTAATCCCACTGACAGAGACCAGAAGCTTCAGGATCTCTACCAAGCATTTATAAACCTCAACTACCCACCCAGAGAAATAAAAAAGCAAATTGAGAGAGCCAAACGAATACCTAGAAACCATCTACTACAAGACAGACCCAAGAAAACCAACAATAGAACACCACTTATCACCTACAGCTCCCAACTTAAACCTGTCCAACACATTATCAATAAATTACAGCCTATACTGGAACAGGACACTAAACTCCAAGAAGCTCTGGGAGACAGACCCATAGTCTCCTATAGACAACCACCTAACCTCAAGATGATTCTTACCAACAACCACAGGACATACCACACTAATACCAACCCTGGTACTTTCCCTTGCAACAAACCCCGTTGCCAGCTTTGTCCACATATTCACTCTGCTGACACCATTATTGGGCCTAACCAAGTGAGTTATAAGATCAAGAATACATATTCCTGCGCATCCAGAAATATAATCTATGCTATCATGTGCCGAAAGTGTCCTTCTGCTATGTACATTGGACAAACATCTCAGACACTTCGCCAAAGAATCAATGCCCACAAAACAAACATTAGACAGAATCACAAAGAAAAAACAGTTTCTTGCCATTTCAACCAGAAAGGACACTGTCTTAATGACCTAATCACATGCATCCTACTTCAGAAGACTTTCAAATCTGCACTTGAAAGGGAATCCTCTGAACTGGCACTCATGCTAAAATTCGACACTCTCCGCAGGGGGCTGAACAAAGACCCCAACTACCTTACTCATTACAAAGATAGCTTCCCCAATTATCACCTCTAATACCATTAACTCACAGACATCTACCCTTCCCCACCTCTAATATCATTAACTCACCGGCATTCACTTTCCTCCTCCCCGCCCCCCCCCCCCCCCCCGCATCCCCTTTCTGTTCTGAAATGTGATTTGTCCTTTTCATATGTGTTCATTTTTTTAAATTGTATCCTTTGGTATATATGGCTGTGACTATTTTCTTCCACTATTTGATCTGAGGAAGTGGGTCTGGCCCACGAAAGCTCATCATCTAATAAACCATCTTGTTAGTCTTTAAAGTGCTACATAGTCCTGTACAGGCAGTCCCCGGGTTACGTACAAGATAGGGACTGTAGGTTTGTTCTTAAGTTGAATTTGTATGTAAGTCGGAACTGGTACATATTGTAGGGGAAACTCTAGCCAAACATTTTTTTTAGTTTTGGATAGCATAGGGAAAGGTTAACTCCCCTCTAATGTTTGTTTTGCTGTCTGTTCCCCTGTTCAGAAGATTTCACATCTATTTCTGTCCCTGTGACAAACTCAGGACTAAAGGAGTAACTCATCAAATACCAACAGCTCTGCACCATGCTTTGAGCTAATAGCTTTATTTCCACACACCACCCAGGGTTCTAGGAGGAGGGTCCTTTTTTTGCTAACACAATGAAGCCAGCACTTTGTTTGTTTTGGTGGAGTCTTTGTTTGCCCAGGGAGCCCAGCATGTATAGGGGGAGGAGGGGCGAAGAGGCTGCTTTTGTCTGCTGTTCCGCAGCCTGTTGCTCAGGGGAGGGGGCAGGCGTGCAGGATGCCAGGCCGCGGGGGGGGGGGGGGGGGGGGGTGCAGCGGGCGTGGGGAGGCACTTTTCCTCTGCCCGGCAGCTCTGCGGGATCCCTGTCCCTGTGGCCAGCTGCTGCAGGCAGAGGCCAGTTGGAGCCGGCCGAAGAGGAGGAGGAGGTGGATTCTAGGACCCAGGTGAGCGAGCCCCGGGGACGCTGCTGCACTCCGAGAGCCTGGCATGTATAGAGGGGAGGAGGGGCGGAGAGGCTGCTTTTGTCTGTTCGGCAGCCTGTTGCTCAGGGGAGGGGGCAGCCTGTTGCTGGCGGGGGGGGGGGGGGCAGCGGGCGTGGGGAGGCACTTTTCCTCTGCCCGGCAGCTCTGCGGGACCCCAGTCGGAGCCGGCCCGAGGAGGAGGAGGATCCTAGGACTCAGGTGAGCGAGCCCCGGGAATGCTGCTGCGCATGTGCGGGAGTTGCCTCACCCCGTTCGTATCTAGGGATCCGACGTAAGTCGGATCCACGTAAGTCGGGGACTGCCTGTATTTTGTTTCAGCTACAACAGACTAACACGGCTACATTTCTATCACTATTCTGAAATTTCAAGTTTAAATAGCTCAAATAATGAAATGTATTATTTAAAAATACTATAACCATGAAATTGACCACGATGGACCGTGAATTTGGTAGGGTTCTAGATTTAGTTAAATATCAGGGACCAGTAAACAATTAGAGGTTCCAATGCCTCATGAAAAATTTATTTGGAGACTATCCCATTTCTAATCTCATTTTTCTATACCTGCCTATACCATCAGGGGGGGAAAAACGACTTACATCGCTTGTAAACAGAGCTTTGTTTTCAGAGATAATTTGCTCCTGTTGCTGATTTTCACCATGTCAGCTCAGGAAGCAAAAAGGTCATCTCTTATATCAGTGGTTCCCAACCTTTTTTATATTGCAGACCGGCAAACGGATTCAAAAACTGTTGGCGGACTTGCACTGTAATATTCGCATATTCGTTATGGCAATTTCAACCGATGGTATATTAGGCAAATCAAAGGAGTGGGGACATGATGGTTAACAAGAATGTGAAAAACTGCTGCACGCACACATTTTTTAAACAATAAAATAGTTGCTAATACTCGTAAAAGAGTATTCTCTAGTCCAAACCTTTTACCTCAATTGCACCAGAATTAAAGAGGCAGTAGTTAACAGGTCTGACAGTGCTGACACATTCTGCACATTCATATTTTCCTATGCACTTAATAATGCATAATAATAATAATAATAATGTGTGCACCTGCTGGCTGGGAGCAGCTAGAGGACAGACAGAGGCTCCCACTGAATGTGGAGGGAGGAGAATGGGATTGCAGGGGAAGCCACCCATCACAGGGTACTTGGTCCTACCTTCCGGAGCAGCCACACTCCATTCCATGTTTGGCCCCGCCTTCCGGGGCAGCCGTGCTCCACATGGCTCCACTGGCCCATTCGTGTAGTGGCCACTGGAGCTAGAACCAGGGGCACAGTGAGGCTGCCCAAGTAGGCAGCCTCACCATGCTGCTGCATGGGTAAGTGGGCAGAAAGGGAATTCCCTGGGGAACCTCAGTGGGAGGGCTAAATAAAAGCTGTGGGTGTGGCCTGGCACTGTGCCACAGTCCAGCAGCTGGAAACCACTGTCTTATATCATTCTTTTGCCTTGTCTCCTACATATCCTGTATTTAGAAGGTATCAATAATCAGCTGGCCCAGATTCTAAAAATGGGGCCACTTTGTTCCATCAATAACTATAATAAGATCAAAGGCAGAGCAACTACCAAATCAGCAAAATTTACATCACAAAATAAAGTAACATACATTTGTCCTGGATAAAGACCATATAAAATATTAGACATTTATTCCTGTGACTTCCCATCCAACTTTTCTTTCATGGTATATGTTTCTATACAATGTTTGTGACTGTCACGATCTTGGGAATTTGTAGTTTTAATTTCAATCAGTTGTAATGGAAAATCTTGATATAGGCATATTATATAATGATTTTGACTATGCTATCTGGGCATCTTACATATTCTACCAATGGGTATTCTAAACAGATGCACTCTAGTACTGCTGCTTCTTTCTCTATGTAAGTAGGTACTAATAATCAATACAGTGTTATAGAAATGCTAAGGTGAAGAGATGTTTCTTGCATATTATCTTGACAGAACATGTTACTGTCAAACAGAAGATGACAGATTCATGCGATGAGCTGGAGGAGACTTGGGAAACAAAACTAGTTCTCATGTACATTTACCTAGTAATAAAGAATAAAATATGCAAAGTTTATAAATTGTTTAAAATGTACAAGTGTCAAAGTTTTCCAGGAGACTTCATATGCAGCTCAAACTCTCTGAAGAGAGTTTTCTGGTGGTTGACTAATTCTGAATGAGAGACACTTACTCACTGATCTTTATTTCCTCCCCTCCACTCCACTCTTATGGCCAAACACTGACATACATCTTGAGCGCTCTGGTTGAGCAAGGAGTGAGGAGGAGCCTCAGCAGTTGGATGACATATTTTTCCCCAATTCCCAGATGTGAAAGGAGCTTTATACTATGTAAGGTCAGGGGTCAGTCAAGCAAAATGCTGTTTGTAATTGTTTTTATTTTTAAAAACATGATCAAATGAAGATTGCTACTGTACACGGGTGACCAAGGAAGAACAAAGTGACATTCCCTTCTTTCACCCTGACGGATTACTGCATTTTTACTAATGCCTACAGCAGTTGAGTTTTACATATTAAAAATGCGACGATAGCTTATTGCCCTACTAAACCCATTTGTATTAATGTTACAGTCACAGAAAGAATGCACTGTGAAAGATACACTTACCATATAGGTTACCTTTTCAAATACCATTCAACCATTCCAATGAGGTTTCTGCTCAAATGTTCTGTGTACATGCATATGGGTCTGCTCTCAGTAGAATTATACTGAGAACAATTCTACCTGATAAATAAAAAGCAGATCAAAAATAACCTTTGGAAAGCAAAATATTTTTTTTTTAAAAAAAAGCTAATGAACTGGCAGCAGTAATACTTAAACAAACAAGCTCGGCAAACAAAAAACAGCTAGCATTTGCTTCAAAAAGTTGCCATGAACTTTAAATTGAAGGCATTTTTGATAGAAGCTTGTAGTTCTTGTAACCGTGCCCAAGAGCTGATAACTAACATGGTTTCAATCTAGGATTGGATTCTGGTTTTCCCAGCCCCAAGAAAGTGACACTTGGTCATTCCCCCAGACAACAAGTTCAATCTCCCCCTTGAATGGGAAAAAATCCATTAAACAAATTCAATTAGGTTCTTTCCCTCATAGTCTAGGAACAGCAGCATAATGAGCCCAATCTATACAGTTGCCAAAGGACAAAGGGCACACTAGATGATCCAACACACAGTTGTACATACATGGAAATGGAGAACAGTCATACAGAAATGACTTTTTGAATCCTCTGAAAACAGATTTTAGACAACTGGAAACAGAAGGTCAATTAACTACTCGACCACAAAATCTTATATGTCACTTACCAATAACTCCAGCTGCAGACTAAAATGTCAGAACAAATTTCTGAATGCAGAGCTTGGTGCATTTCAGGCAAGATGAAAAGGGCACTATCTTTGGCCTTTTCCCTCACAAACATATGCAAACAATTCTACCAAGGTATTTCCATTTGGTGCGAAACATTGCCAACTTAGGGTTTTTATTCCATGCTCAACTGGACATTTCCTAACATATGAGGTCTCTTCTACCTTTCCCAATCAGTGACCAACTTACTGCCAAATTGTTTAGATGCACATTGGTCTTACCAACATGGAAAAATGTCCACTAAAGTTTAAGTTTAAATGAACCATTTTTCACTTTCAAAAGGTACCCAATTGAAATTTGATCTCCAATCTCCAAAAACCCAATGTTATGGTGACACTTTGCACCACCTAGCTTTGAAGACCACATTATTTTGTAACAACTGCACCATGATGTCACATGAATTAACCTCAGAGTGTTAAACGGGAAGAAAGCAAATGGGGGCATGGAAACATTACAGATGTTAAAACCAATTCTGGAGAATAATCTTCTTGCCAGCCAGAAAGCACCTATCCATGCACCAGAGTTCCTTAATAATTCTTTATGGACAGAAGCATTGCAGAGATGAGACACTTATTCATACAGTGGGATAAGGAAGGAAATCGCATCTTCCAAGTAACCCTTTCTGGCCAAACAGCTTTGAAGGAGCTTATGTCCAGTCTTCTTGGCAGGAATGGGTACCCAGAATATGCACCACTTACAAAACTGCAAATGAGTTTTTTAAATTGTGCATTTGAAGTTAATTAAATGGCACTGGGCAAGCAGTTTTCCTCTCATAAAGGACCACATTAAACACGTACAAGCTCCAGATATGTAACGTGTGGTTTGTATTAGCGATGCTCAGGTTGGCTGCTCTCCCTCTGGCTTTCTTCCCTTTTTTTCTAACCAAAGGGGAGGGATAAACATATACTTATATACATCCAGTTCCCTCTCCTATATTGTTCCCTGGTCCCAAATAAAATGAACCCTAAAAATCAGAGCCCTAACTCACTCAAATCACACCTGTTTAGTAAGAACACTTCATACATACCATTGTAAATAGTAACAGAAATGTTGTACTTCCCCTGGTCTGGCAAACTCTCTTGTTCAGGACCAGGGAGATCTAACCTGTACTTAGAGTAGACCAAGGCTGGCCAAACTGCAGCTTGTGAGCCATGTGGCTCTTTTAGAGTTAAAATTTAGCTCACAGAGTCCTCCCGCATCCTTCCGCTCTGTCCCCCGTTTTCCACCTAACATACTGTGGAAGGAATACTGGGTCTTCTAGTGGCCAGTTTCCACTGCAGGGCAGGAGCTGAGAGATTTTTCCGGGGGGGGGGAAGCAAGGAGGAGGGAGGGGCTTCTTCAGGTCACAACTTCCACCCAGACCAGGGGTGGGCAATAATTTTTTTACAAGGGGCCACTTCAGAAATTTCTGAAGTGGCCCCAGGTAGCCCAGGAAGGAGCTGGGTGGGGCCAGGATACTTCCATGCTTCCCCACCCACAGACCCTAACTGGTTCCCTTCCAAGAGAACCACCAGCTGTTCTAAACAGCTGGCAGTTCCCTCTCGGTACCATGCCCCTGGCAATGGGAGGACATTTTGCATGCTCCCCACCCCACCCCCAGGCCAATTAGGGCCTGGGGGTGGGGAGAGCGTGTGAAGTCTCCTCCCACACTGCGAAGGGCTCAGCACTTAAAGTCAATTGCCAGCTGCTGCTCAGCTGGCAGTTGACTCTAAGCATGGTGCTTCCTTGCAGGGTGGGGACAGGGTAGGAGGAGCCTTTGCACACATCCCCCTGCCCTCAAGCCCTGATTGGTCTGGGGGTAGGGGAAGTGGCAGGGCCTCCGCAGGTCAGACCAACTTACTTGGCAGGCAGGATCTGGCCCACGGAGGCCCTATTCTCCACCCCTATCCCAGACCCTACATGCCCTCCTACACACTCCCCCAGGACAAAATCTTCTCCTGCACCCAATACCCCTTCCTGGACCCTACACCTAGCTCCTGCTCCAGGTCACAACCCGCTCCTTTACCCAAACTCCATCCCAGACCCCCCACACTCTCCTGCACTCCAGTCCCCTAACTGGAGCTCCCTTCTGCACCCAACCTCCATCCTAGACCCTGCACTCCCTCCAAAGAAAAGTGTGGTCCTTAACCACTTACCAAAATTTTGGAATGTCTCTCCCCATCAAAAATTATTGCTCACCCTGATTTAGTTTGTGTGTGGCAGACTAGTGAGGATAGAGTCATGCACCAGCTTTGTACAAATGAAATGAAATGTTCCTGTACACAAGCCCTTAAGGATTAGTAGTATTAAATTTGAATTTTCAAACAGGCTGTTTGTTTTTAGCTAAATTCTCATAGTATACATATTTTTTAATAATTAACCTCAGTCTTAAAATAAATGGATAATTACTAATAAGAATCTCCTTACCAGCCTGTTTTTATAAAGGTAGTAGCAGAAATGCCATATTATATAAACAAATGTCGTTTGTAAACTAGGAGGAGGTGGAGATTTAAAGACCACTGGAGTAATCCCAAATTATTCAAAATCAGAATTTTGCTGATATGTTTTCACAGAAGAAATCCTAGGTTCATGCTCTTCAAAGTAAATCAAGTGCTATCAAACAAATGGTACGAAGTTGCCTGGATAGAGAATAGTTTGCCGTGTCAAAGCTTTTTGCCAAAAACATATATATGTAATTTTTCTCTTTGCAGTAGAGATAATCAACCCCAGATGGCAATTTACATAGGCACTTCAGTAGGTAAAGGAATCCATGCACTGTTGGTGTTCTCAGACTCAATTGGAGAAAGTATGGGCGTTCGAGAATGTCACTGTTTATTTTTAATTGCTGTGTCCCTTTTCTGTGCAGGTTCAAGTGGTCAAAGATGTCGAAGTCCATTAGTAGAATTAGAAAGTGATGCCACCTTATTTGGTGAGAGGGGTCCTCAAATTTAAAAAAGCAGCTGGTTTGCAGTGTCCCCAAATGCCCAGTGGGCACCAGCTGTCAATCTCAGTTATCATAGGGTCAGGGCAAAGAAAGGTCAGTAAGAGTCATGAACCACAGTGTATTGTGATATGTGCTTCTTCCATTACCTCATAGCCCAAAGAATTTCACCTTTAATAGGTATACTAGCCCTACTACATGTGGAACAAGCAAGGTGTAGGATGAGTTGCATCTCTTCTCTGTGCCTCAGTTCCCCTCGCTGTAAAGTGGGAATAACATCACTGACTTACCTCATCGGTTGTTGTTGGAATCATCTAAATTTCAACGCTGTGCCCATGACTTTACAGAACTAAGAGACAAGTTCTACCTTCATGGAGCTTTACCTAAGCTTTAAGCAAGCTAGTAAGCTGATTAATTCATCAACGTTTGTAAAGTGTTAAGAAAGTCTAACATGGAAGTTACTATTTGTGGTAATTGCAAAGTATTTTATCTTCTCCATCCCCAATTTCATTCCTCCCCACAATCTCATCACTGTTGGCGCAAAAGCCACCTCCTCTGCTGCTTTTCATGTGAGGAAAAGATTCCTTCCCCCACATCACTGCCTAACAAATTTCATCTCTTTCTAAATCCAATTTTAAATTAAATGATCTCTCACCTATTTCACTTAATAAATCTGAAAAAAATAATCTGCAATACATACATTATTTTGCTTTTTTTTGTTCTTTACATATTGTCCACAAATAGAACACAGAAACCTCAAATATATTCATCCAAACTTAATCTCAGGCTTCTTGAGCCAATAATTTTTGGCCTGTAGTTCATCCAAATTGTGAGTTTACAATCCAATATATCAAGGTGCATATTCAATTATAAAATTTGTGTTTTGAACTATTCTTCAATCACCACAGCACAAATTGCAAATGTTATGAAAAATATACAAGTCAACATTCATTTATGACAAATAGCCAAGCTATGTATTAATTCTTAGCAAGTATTTGTACTAGTAAAAGATTGTACAGTAAAATATGCAAAACAAATATGAAAGGCTCACTAGCAAATTAAGATTAATTTCTGAACATGAAGAAATAATTTGTGGAATTATTTCCTTCTATTCACTCAGCTCCCCCTCTTAAAGTTCACTCTGTGTTATTTACTAGATCCCTATAACTCTACTGCATAATTCTGTTGGCAGAGTTTTTAGGCAAGATGCCATTTAAAACAGTGCTCTGGTATACCACAAAATTTCAAACTCCTTGACCAGTCCCTGACTGGACCAGAATGCCTGAGGAGAGCTGAGGAAGCAATATGATCAGTCTGTGTGGTTGTTAGCACCAAATCGGCCTTCTGAAGTGACATCCTCTAACCTAGAAGTTACGCTGATGACCTACAAAAGGAGTATCATCCAGTTTTCTTCAGCCAAATGAAAATTGTTAGTGTGCACCTGGAAGGGTCCAAGTTAATCAGCAGCTGCAGAATGCTTCTCAAGTCGTGGGACAGAACATTCTAACCAACACCTGTGAATTTGACCTTCCTCCATCACACTCATCAAGGGTGCCAAACCTCCTTTAAGGAATAATGTATTTTCAAGGGGAAAAAAACATAAAATGATGACATTATACAGAAATCACAGAAGTATAAAGGGGCTTTTTTGGAAGGCCTTTTGACTTCCTACCCAGTCTGTAAAATGGCAGAATGCAACCAGGCAGTCTCCCAGTAACCCTTTCAAGCATCCTGACATTCATGAAATCCAGAGAACATGCAATATCATTTTCTTACTTTCCGAGTTTCCTCATTTTTTCAGGAAACCTACTCAGCTTTGTATACAGCCCAGGTCACTATGCTAGCAAATGTCTAGAATGCAAGGCCCTCAATCAAAGAAGGGAAGGTACACTGTTGAGTTGTTAGGCATTTCATATCTAGGAAATTAGATTCAAATTTGTTCATTTGATAATGTATAGGCTTAATGCACTAATCCCGCCATCCTCTCTGTCCCTTCCACATGACAGTAAAGCGGAGTATATAGAAAAAGGGGTTGTGGATGGTTCACTATTTTTGGCTGCCTAGCATGTTTAAAATTTCTCTTTCCAGGGCCTCTTCTCTTCAAATCTCACCTTTAGGTTTCCATTTCCCTTTAAAATTCTATTCTTTTAGCCCTTGCATAATGCCATGTTTCAAGTTATACTGTATCCCAAAGGACTGGGTTCCTACCATCCTTGCCTGCTTAGGTTGGACTGCAGCAGCATAACAGGAAGATAAAGAAGTTAAGAAATAAAAGGATAAATTAAGAAACAGAAAGAAAAAACATGCTGCCCTTGTTGAGAGTGTGTCTGTCTCGTGGGGGTGGGGGACAGAGACACTCACCTTCAAGGCAGGAATCTCCACATTATCACCGAGGCTAACAGAGCCAGAAAGAACAGTCCCTGTCATCACTGTGCCTTGACCCTTGATGGAGAAACAGTGGTCGATGGCCATAAGGAAGGATCCCGTGGGGTCTCTTGTTGGCAGGTAAGCTTGAGACTTCAGGACCTGAAAGAGAGACAAAAGACATACCCTGTCTTAGTGAAATGCCAAGACAGGCATGATGTAGTTTTACTGACTTCAGGAGTCCCAACAAGCTTGAAATAGACCAATGTCAAATAAACTGCACAGTACAGAGGAGATGTAAACTCAGCAGCAGTAGGAGGGGATTGATTTTCTGCCACAGAAAGATTTGGTGCTGTACATTCAGCTTGGTTAGCAAAACTCTGCTGGAGATAAAACTCCTGTGAAACTAAACAGAAACACTGTGGCAAAAGAGAATGAAAACTCCTGTACCTCTTCTTTTAATAAATGCCAGTGCCACTTTAAAGTGCATTTACCACTACAGTTCTCTGACCTGAAGGAGGAGAGTTTGCTGTACAGGCAGTCCCCGGGTTACGTACAAGATAGGGACTGTAGGTTTGTTCTTAAGTTGAATCTGTATGTAAGTTGGAACTGGCGTCCAGATTCAGCCACTGCTGAAACTGACCGCCAGTTCTGACTTACATACAGATTCAACTTAAGAACCCCAAGTCAGCTGCTGCTGAAACTGATAAGCCGCTGATTCCAGGAAGCCCGGGGCAGAGCAACTGTGACTCGGGCTTCCTGTAGTCAGCGCTGGTCAGTTTCAGCAACGGCTGACTTGGGGACGCCTGGGGCAGAGCAGCTGGGGTGCTGCTGGGTTGCTCCAGTAGCGCCGCTCCTCGGTGCTACTGGACCAACCCAGCAGCACCCCAGCTACTCTGCCCCAGGCATCCTGATTCAGCCGCTGCTGAAACTGACCAGCAGCGGCTGAATCAGGACGCCTGGGGCAGAGCAGCTGGGGTGCTGCCGGGTTGGTCCAGTAGTGCCCAGAGCGGCGCTGCGGGACCAACCGGCAGCGCCCCAGCTGCTCTGCCCCAGGGTCCACAACAAAAGCCTGGTCTGCTGGGGGGGGAGGGGGCACTAGCTGCGCCCCCCCCCCCCAGCAGACCAGGGACACGGGGAGCAAAGCCGCAGCGGCGGGGTGCCTCGCCTCTGAGGCTTTGCTCTGGCGCGGGACCCGCCGCCGCTGCGGCTTTGCTCCCAGTGCCCCTGGTCTGCTGGAGACGGTCCCCAGGAGACCAGGGGCACCGGGAGCAAATCCGCAGCCTCGGCGGGGTCCTGCGCTTCTGAGACTTTGCTCTGGCGCGGGACCCGCCGCCGCTGCGGCTTTGCTCCCAGTGCCCCTGGTCTGCTGGAGACGGTCCCCAGGAGACCAGGGGCACTGGGAGCAAATCCGCAGCCTCGGCGGGGTCCTGCGCTTCTGAGACTTTGCTCTGGCAAAGCCTCAGAAGCGCGGGACCCCGCTGAGGCTGCGGCTTTGCTCGCGGTGCCCCTGGTCTGCTGGAGACGGTCCCCAGCAGACATGGGGCACCGCGAGCAAAGCCGCAGCCGTGGTGGGTTCCCCCACTTCTGAGACTTTGCTCTGGCAAAGCCTCAGAAGCGCGGGAACCGCCGCTGCTGCGGCTTTGCTCGCGGTGCCCCTGGTCTGCTGAAGACGGTCCCCAGCAGACCAGGAGCACCGCGAGCAAAGCCGCAGCAGCGGCGTGTTCCCCCACTTCTGCGGCTTTGCTCCCGATGCCCCTGGTCTGCTGGAGATGGTCCCCAGCAGACCAAGGGCACCAGGAGCAGCTTGTCTCGCCCCGGAGGTCGAGGTGGCTGACGCTGCCTGCGAGCTGCGGGGCGAGAAAGCCCCGTTCGTAAGTGCGGATCCGACATAAGTCGGGTCCGCGTAAGTCGGGGACTGCCTGTATATATAATCTTAAAATGCCTTAGAAAGCTCATCCTTGCCTCTATCCTGTAAGAGAAATTTTATTGGAATAAGGCAAGAGAATTTTAAATCAGACTGACTTGGGATTTGTGTTAACATTTCTTGGATGAATGAACTATTTTCGTGTTGATATTTTTGTAGCTCCCTCTCTCACAAGCACCATTTTCATTAAGTTTGGGACAAGCTTACCAATGATAGGACTTCATTGCATTTTACTAACAAAATGTTTGTTAAAACACAAGATGAAAAAACCTTAACGACTGAGATATGCAGTAGTGTGGCTAGTAAAGGTTTAGGGAACTGGTTCACATCTCAATCCTATACCCTAGTTGTGCAAAATACAAAAATACTCTTTGCATTTGGTACAATTGTCAGTGCCTGCCCATAAAAAAGCGTAAGACAGGAACAGCAGGTCAAGACTTAGATACTTTGGTAGAAGAATGGGAAATATGTCCAGAACTAAAGTAACAACAATGAATTATTGAGGAATAATGGCAGCATTTGCTCAGAACTTGTGTGCTCTTAAAGTACTGGAATGCCCTGGGGCAGAAACTGAAATTTGCACTAAACTATGCAGCTATTTTGACCCAGTGGTGCGTCCTAGCAGCAAGGATTTAACATCAAACTCGCTGTTAGCCAGTATTTGAACCCAGATACGCACAGTGCATTGCATACCACACACTCCAACATGATAACAATCTAGTAACATTAGAAACTTAACAGTCCAATTCATGGTAGATAGGGGTGGTAGAACCACCTATGAAAGTTGCCCAGTACTGCCCATTAAGATATGATGTATTCACTTGCTTATAATTTTTTCAAATTAACTGGTTTGGGCTGAAATTTATGCTTGGTGTCGGCTTCAGGTTGAATTTCTTTGGAAAGTTTCAGCTAAAATGGTTCAGCCATTTCCAAGAATTAGGTTAGGAAAAACTACATTGTTTTGACATTTAAAAATCCTGGCAACATTTTCTTTGAAAAGTTTTAACACTCCCCATTTGAGAGCAAGTACTTTAGACTTGGCAGGGCTTAGTCTGTATGCCAGGGATGTGCCTTTTGTTGTCCTTATGAAATTCCATTCATATTTGGTCAAAGTATAAGTAGAACCCTGCGTGAATACAAAATTTTGTATCGGCATCTGTATCTGCAGAAATATGCCATGGATATCCACATCCACATCTGTGGATGCGGATCCCTTTGGATATGAAGTGGGTATCTGGGGATTTGTAGGGATCCGATTATAAGCCTTTGAAAACATCTCAGTTTGCAAATGCTCAGTAGATTTTAGAGTTTAGCAGCTAAAATTCCTCTTCCTCTCAAAGTTCCTACATGTGCCTGGACTGTGTATTGTCATCTCCACAGAGTAAATGAGTATGCTCAAGCCTAGGCCTACAGAAGCAAAGCTGGACTCAACTGTAATTGCCACTCCCAGCTAAGGTGCAGGAAGGCACCAGAACAATGAAAAAGAAGCTGTCTCTCCTGCACTATTAATAATGTCCCCACTAGCCCCCAGCCCCAGGCAACATGGAGAAAAAAACCCACCTGAACCAAACACAGAGAAGACAAGAGCTTGGGTGGTGAGAGGGAAAAATAGATTACAACAAGGAACCTAGTGAGATTAAAACTGGAAGATCTGGGAGTAGGGATGTGAATATTTAACCATTAAGCCTCACCCACTGGTTAAGGTTAACTGGTGGGTGCTAGAGCAGTTCCCCAGCTACCACAGGCTAGGGGCCGTTCCAGACCTGCGGGGGGCCCTCCCTGGACAGGGCTGCTCCAGCCAAATTTCCTAGCTTTTGAGTGCTTGAATTAACAGCTTGAATAGGAATTTTTAAAACATAGGTGTTTTTGTAATTATAAAAAGATATTGCTCAGGGCTTTGATATTTAAAATTTAATTTGCTCACTATTCGTAACAACCCCCTGCAATTTTACAAGAAAATTAGTCATAACAAAAATATTCCCCCACTGAACATGTACTAGTTTCTTAGTACGTGGTTCTCATTGCCACTGAGGCCAAGCATGTTAGTTCTTTATGCCAATTCTTCACTCAAGGGTAATGGGTTCCTGAAAAAAATCTGATGTAACAATTCAACTTTTGGGTCAAGCAGCCTTGACTTGTCCATTCAATTAGAACACATTACTAAAGAAGTACTTTAAATGCCACACATTAATATCTCACATTCATTAGAATGAAATATTATTACAGAAACACCAAAGAACTTAAAGAAATGGGCCATATTTTACAGTGTTTTCCTTTTTCATCACATGTACCTCAATTAGTTCAGAAACACCTATTGGATTCACAGTCTCTGGGGCTTCTGGTCCACCAGGCTTAGCTGCAACAGCAATAATAGGACACCCTTGGAACCTAAAAGAGAAAAAGAGTGCCCCACCATAAGACCACAAATCCCCTGCACATACAAGTAGATGGTAATAAAAAACCACATCCGACAATCCTTATCAGGAAATGGCTTTGGATATTGATTTATCTAGTTCTGCAATAACAAAATATTGACATCTTCTGATACTGTGCTATATGTGACTGAGATTATTACTGAACTTTTAACACTGTTAATTTTGCTTTCCTGTAGTTTCTGGTCTGACTTCCCTACACAAAAGATTACAGTTTGCCTCAGAAGTCTATACATTTAAGCCAGGGTCAAATTGAGCCATCTTGTGATCAACTTAGTAAGCTGTTTTCCTGGAGGATTCCCATCTTGTGTAGCAAATTTTAAACAATCATTTACAAAACAATCCTCTAGATGTCACAACTGCCAGGGCAACCTTCAAAATGTGAATCAGATGTGAAACAGTGTAGTGATCTCTGACAAAGTCTATAGACACCCTGAAACTATAGCGTTGCGATTTGCCTCTACTCATATCCAGGGATACAAACTCTGAAGCCTAAGTTTAGAATGTAAATGTTAACATTGTTAACTATTTTACTGGTGATCAAAGCATACTAGAAAGAAAAGGTGATAGTTATTTAACAGGCACCTTGTTTTCCCATCTCCAGTGAGAAAAGCTTAAGAAAGACTGCCATGTCACCCATTCAATCCTGGAGTTTAAAGACTTCCTTTGGAATAAATTTTTACTCTTTGGTCCTGTAACGTAAGGAGGTCTTTTTAACTGCTCACAGAATCTATAATATACCACCTTCTGGTGAGATACAAACTAATGGTTTCTCTCATCTAATAATTTATCTTGACTTTTTTAATTTCTGAAAGGAAAGAAAATGAAAACGTACTTCTGTAAGGACCAGGATTACAAATAGAGTTCTTTAAAAGCCAAAACAATGCCCACACAGTCACATAGGCCAGTATGATAAAAGCAGAATAGCAGGAAAAAACCCTCTGCATAGTGTAAGTGTTCAATTCTCATAAATACTCAATTACTGTAAAACAGAGACAAGCCACAAAATCAGAGTGAATAGGTTCCCTTTTGCTCTCCTCCTCTCCAAAATTCAACTTTCAGACTTTTTTCCCCATCTCAAAAAGCAAGAACGGGGGAAGGGGAGCGGGGAGTGAGTGTGTGTGGAGGAACCAGCTCAATGATAAACAGAATGATCACTAACTGTTTCCTCTGCAGAAGTTATCAAACACTAATCCAGTAGACAAGGTATTTTCTCTTTTTATGAGACATAACTCAGGCTCTCAAGGAGAAAGGATAATGAAAATATGCTCTGAGAATTCCAGTCATAAAGATTTGGAAATCCCATTATTTTTATCCAAACATTTTGGGCAATAAACAAATTAATGCTAAACCAGGTGCGTCGTTCCTTCCACAATAGTCCCATGTAATATAATCTAGAAGTGTCACTTGCTGCTTTTAGAAATACATTCAGATAGAAGGGGCCCTACTAGACCTACTTCACTCCCCCACAAGTAAGTGACATCTTAGTCTCCACCAAAGAAAGAGAAAGGCTAGTCTGAGCAAGAAACCCAAACCGAAACATCAAAAAACAAAAAACAAACCAAAAAAAAACAAACCACACACACACACACACACACACACTTTGATTTTCTGGTGGAAACTGTTTTGCTTTGATTGATTTTGGGTGTCAATCTGAAAAATGGTCAACTATTGACAAAGTTATTCCCACTATCCCTAATCTCTTTCTCCACTGCACTGAAGTTATGTGGCAGGAGTTGTAATATGCTGTTGTCAGGGTCTACAGCACTGCCAATCTACAGTGGCAACCACACTTTCTATTTGCTTGTTGATACAGGGGCTCTACCCCTAGCATTGCCAGGTGTCCGGTTTTCTACCGGACCGTCCAGTTTTTGCGCCCTCTGTCCGGTAGAAAAATTCAAAAAATACCGGACATGTGCAATGTCTGGTATTTTCTGAATTTCCAGCTGGGCTCTGGACAGAAGCCTGGCGGGGGTGGGGCCGTGATTGGCGCTGGGAGCCCTGTGGTCACATGCAAAAGCTGGGTGGGGCGGGGGCAGTGGCTAGGACTCCCAGCCACTCCCCCCACCCAGTTTATGGACACAACCAGAGGTTCCCAGCGCCGATCATGGCCCTGCCTCCCAGCTGGGAGCCTCTGGTTGTGTGCAGAAGCCGGGCAAGGGGAGTGACCCACAGCCACTTCCACGCCCGGCTTCTACTAGCAACTAGAGGGAGTGTCTGCCGGGGGCGCAGCCTGTAGGACTCCGATTGCAGCCAGTGGCTGCACACCCCCACCATCCCCCATCCCCCTTCCTCCCGTCCAGCTCCCCTGGCCCCCGATCCTCCCCCAGCTCTGCTTCCCACCCCCCCTTCATCTGGGCCAGCCCCGTGGCTCTCGTTCCTCCCCCCCGCCAGCCCCACCTCATGCCCCCCTTCCTCCCGGCCAACCCCGCGGCCCCTGACACCGCCCCCCCGCCAGCCCCGCCTCCCACCCCCCTTCCTCCCGGCCAGCCCCACACCCCTCCCAGCCGGTCTCTCCCCCCCCCCCACCCACACAATCAAGTGTGTCCAGTATTTTGGGGGGGTCTACCTAGTAACCCTACCACCCACAGCATTCACAGAACCAATAACTTAGGGCTTGTCTACACTGGAAAGTTTTGTTGCAAAAAACCCTTTTGGGAGGGACAGTGGTGCAGAGACACTGGAGGCTGTGTTTCTATCTGCTAGCTAAGCACTGCCTGGATCAATGTTATCTCCAAAAAGAACACTGATGTAACAGATATCAACAGAACCTTGCTGGGAGATGGTGTCGAAGCTTTGCCTGATGTACTTATCAATTTTCTCACAGAGACTCTATGGCAGGGCTGGCATTTCTCCACCACTGTGGTATGACACTCTCCCAAACCATTCCTCCAACTGCAGCACAGAGGTTGGCTGCACAAGGAGCAGGGTGCCCTCCACTCGCATCCAGTAGTATAGCCTGGGTTTGCCCATCAACCTTCAGCAGGAATAAGTCAGCCAAAGTAATGACAACCTGTGGACCCATGTAGGATTATTACCAATTGTTTCCATGTACACCTGCTGCACAAGCACAAACTGTAAGTTCTTGAGACCCCATACCCAACATTCCATCCCTCCTTTTAAAATTCACCGTGATCAGAGTGACTGGAGAGACCTGTGTTTGCCTGTAGGGTAAGAAGAAGAATGGCCAATTTTGTTCAGAGACATGTATATTTTTGAAACATTACAATCTTTATCAGGAACAGTACAGTCACTCTATAGTTAACGGTTACTTTTCCAGATCAGACCTTAAGAAGACAGACACGTTCCTCTGCAGACAGACTCTGCCAGCTAAGAAAAAAACCTTGGAGGACAGCAGAGGATCTAGTCAAGGATATTTTGTAGCATTCAACATTTCAAACAGAGAAAAGGGGGGAAAGAAGAGTCAGGGAGATAAGTCAGAACAGAAGCCCTTGAGCACATGATCTTAGCCAAAAGGCCGAGAAGCGATACTAAAGCTCATGGAAGACCAAACTGAGAAGAAAGAGTTACTCACCTTGTGCAGTAACGGTTGTTCTTCGAGATGTGTCCCCGTGGGTGCTCCACTCTGGGTGCTGGTGCGTCCTCGCGCCGGCGACCGGAGACTTTTCTAGCTGTTTCTGCCGCGGCGCGCAGGCGCCGTGGCGCCCTCTAGTGTTGTTCGACTGAAGGGCGCCTGCGCGCGCGCGGCTCCTCCGTTCCTTCTCTACCCACCAGAGCATCAGGCTCCAAGCAGGGGAAGGAGGGAGGGTAGTGGAGCACCCACGGGGACACATCTCGAAGAACAACCGTTACTGCACAAGGTGAGTAACTCTTTCTTCTCCTTCGAGTGGTCCCCGTGGGTGCTCCACTCTGGGTGACTACACAGCAGTTGTCGGCTCGCGGAGGTGGGTTTGGAGCCGTGTGGTAGTAACTGTAGACAGCACTGCTTGCCCAACCGCCATAGAAGATGCTATCGAGGTGGAGAGAGCATAGTGTTGTGCAAAGGAATGGTCGGATGACCAGGTAGCGGCGTTGCAAATGTCTTGTAATGGTACATTATGGAGAAAAGCGGTCGTGGCAGCCACTGCTCTAGTGGAATGAGCTGTGATAAGTCCAGGTAAATCTTTGTTATATAAAGTATAAGAGGTCTTGATGCAGGATGTAATCCATTTAGAGATTCTTTGAGATGAGACTGCTTGTCCCTTAGATCTGTCCGCGTATGAGATGAAGAGTCTAGGCGAGGCCCGCCATGGTCTCGTGCGATCTATGTAAAACGCCAAAGCTCGGCGGACGTCGAGAGTGTGCCACACGGCGTGGGACGGTTCAGTGTGTGGTTTAGGAAAAAATGCAGGTAAGTGTATGGGTTCATTCACGTGGAAGGGAGAGAGTACTTTGGGTAGGAACTTAGGGTGGGGTCTAAGTACCACCCTGTCCTGTAAAAACACGGTATATGGGGGGTCAGCCATCAGAGCTGCAAGCTCACTCACCCTCCTACTGGAGGTGATGGCGACTAGGAAAGCCACCTTCATCGACAAATGAGAGAATGAGCAGGTTGCTATCGGCTCGAACGGGGGTTTTGTGAGGCTTTTGAGGACATGGTTGAGGTCCCAAATGGGGACTGGCGGACGAACCGGAGGAAAGGTGTTCTGCAGGCCTTTGAAGAAGCGCTTGGTTATTGGGTCAGCGAGGAAAGAAGAGCTTGGAGGGTGATGGTGGAAAGCTGCTATGGCTGCGGCATGGACCTTAATAGTACTAAGTGCTAGACCGGAATGTTTCAGAGAGAGTAAGTAGTCCAATAAGTCATGTATTGGAGCAAGGTGTGGTGGGTCTGCATGAGTCTGAGCGTACCATAGGGAAAAGCGCGTCCACTTGTAGCGGTAGGTCTTCCTAGTAGAGCGTCTGCGACTATTAATTAATATGTGTCTTACTTGTTCTGAGCAGGCAGTTTCGGCATCATGGAGCCATGAAGGAGCCAAGCGTGGAGCTTCAGTCTGGTGATGTCCGGGTGAAGGGTTTGACCGTGATCTTGTGAGAGGAGGTCGCAGCGTGGAGGGAAGGGATACGGTTCTGCTATCATCATTTTGAGGAGGTAAGGATACCATGTTCGTCTGGGCCAAGCAGGTGCCACCAAAATCACGCGTGCCTGACTCAATCTGATCTTGTCTAGGACTCTGTGCAGAAGTGGGAGGGGAGGAAAGGCGTAGAGGAGGGAGGCGTTCCATGCGATGGAAAGGGCGTCTCCGAGGGAATTCCTGCCCAGGGCTCCCCTGGAGCAGTAGAGGTGGCACTTGCGATTGTACTTTGTAGCGAAAAGGTCCACTTCTGGATGGCCCCAAAGACGGAAGATCGGTGTGAGGGCGCGTTTGTCGATCTCCCACTCGTGCTGGTCCATGAATGTGCGACTTAAGGTGTCTGCTGTGACATTGAGTATTCCGGGAAGGTATACTGCAGAGGGGGTGACCCCATGGGATAGGCACCAGGTCCAAAATTTGGTGGCTTCCGAGCATAGAGAAGGGGAGCGAGCGCCACCCTGACGGTTGATGTAATACATGCATGTGGTATTGTCCGTCATAATGGTGATGGTCTTGTGAGCTATGTGCTGAGTGAAATGCTGGCATGCGTATCTGACTGCCCGTAGCTCGAGAATGTTGATGTGGAGTGCTTGCTCTACGAATGACCATTTGCCTTGGGCTGTGATGGTTCCCAGATGAGCCCCCCATCCCATGAGTGATGCGTCTGTTATGAGTGTTAGAGTAGACGCTGGACGTTGAAAGGGGACACCGTGTAGCATGTTTCGAGGGGTTGTCCACCAGAGCATGGAATTGACAACGCGAGGTGGGATCGCAACATGCTTGCTCATTTGGTCTCTGAAAGGTTTGTATACCGTAGCGAGCCAGGACTGAAGGGGCCTCATGTGGAGTCTGGCGAGATTGACGACGTAAGTCGTAGAGGCCATGTGCCCTAGGATTTTGAGGCAATGGCGGATCGTGACAGTAGGCGCCGCCTGTGTTGCTCTGACAAGGTCGCATATCGTTGCGAACCTGTGATCGGGAAGAGTGGCCCTTGCTGTGATTGTATCGAGGAGGGCGCCTATGAATTCCAGTTTCTGTGTGGGACGCAAAGTGGATTTTGCGTAATTTATGTGGAACCCGAGACTGAGTAGGAGGTCTATTGTGGTGTCTGTCATGGCCTTTGCTTCTTGGAAAGACGCAGCTTTTATGAGGCAATCGTCCAGGTATGGAAATATTATGATGCCTTGGCGTCGGAGAAAGGCCATTACGACTGATAGGGTCTTGGAGAATACCCTGGGAGCCGTAGAAAGGCCAAACGGGAGTACTCTGTATTGGTAATGTTGGGTACCCACTATAAATCGTAGAAAGCGTCTGTGAGCAGGATGAATTGTAATATGGAAGTACGCGTCTTGAAGGTCGAGAGCCGAAAGCCAATCGTGTTGGTCGAGAGAGGGAATGATAGTTGAAAGGGTAACCATCTTGAAACGGTGGTACGCGATGTATTTGTTGAGGCGCCTGAGATCTAAAATGGGACGCCAGCCTCCTGTCTTCTTCTGGGTTAGGAAGTACGTCGAGTAGAATCCCCGGCCGCGGAATTGTGTTGGTACGTGTTCTACTGCGCCCAGTTGAATGAGGCGTGAGACTTCCTGTAGGAGTGCGGTTTCGTGAGAGGGGTCCCTGAAAGAGGGAAGGGTAGGAGGGTGGTTGGGCGGGGTAGAGGTAAAGGGGATGACGTAGCCAGACTGGACTAGATTCAAAACCCACTTGTCCGAGGTAATGAGGGACCATTGGTGGAAAAAGGCTCGGAGGGGGTAGTGAAATTGTAGGGTAGCTATCGGGAGGGTCGACGGATTGGCCTCCTGGCTCTCGACCAGGCCTTCAAACCTGCTGCTTGCCAGCCGGGGGGTGAGGTGTGGCATGTTGCTGTTGACGCTGAGGTCTACGGCGAAGTGGTCTTTGTTTACGGAAATCGTATTTGGGCTGTTGACGGAATGGTTCCCTGGGCCGTTGGTAAGGCTGATATCTATTCCTTCTAAAAGGAGGAGTGTACATTCCTAGAGTTCTAAGGGTTGTACGGGAGTCCTTCATAGAATGTAGCACCTCATCAGTCTTGGATGCAAATAAATTGGTGCGATCAAAGGGTAAATCCTCGACCTTTTGTTGAAGGTCCCTAGGGACACCAGAAGGTTGTAGCCATGACATTCGGCGTAGGACTATTGCGGAGGCTGTAATTCGAGCCGCAGTGTCTGCCACGTCCATGGCTGACTGTAAAGCTGTGCGTGAAATGGCCAGGCCCTCCTGCATAATGCTACGGAGGGTTGGGCGTTTATGCTCCGGGAGATGTTGAAGAAGGTCCTGGAGCTTCGCGTAATTGGCATTATCATAGTCTGCCAGCATAGCGGTATAATTGGCCGCTCTAAGGAGTAGTGTGGAAGAAGAATAGACCTTTCGGCCCATAATGTCCACCTTTTTGTGATCCCTGTCTTGTGGGGTTGATCTTAAATTAGGCTGTTTACCCTTGTGTCGGACCGAATCTACTACCAGGGAGTTAGGGGGTGGATGGGTGAACAGAAAGTCCATATCCTTGGGAGCGATAAAATATTTGCGGTCTACTCTCTTGTTTGTTGGTGTAATGGACGCTGGCGTTTGCCAAATGTTGTTGGCTGGGTCCATAATAGCCTCATCCATCGGGATGGCGATTCTGGTAGCTGTTGGGGGTTGAAGTGAGCGGAGAAGTCGATATTGTTTGACCTGGACCTCCTGAAGATCTTTTTCTTGAGCTAGTGCAACTCGTTTAAAGAGCTCTTGAAACTTTTTAGTGTCATCTCCCGACGGTGGGGCATCAGTGGTGACCGCTTCGTCTGGGGAGGAAGAGGAGTTATGCATCGGAGATCTGGTCTCGCCGTCAGAAAGTGAATCATGGCCATCTGAAGGAGCAGGAGAGTTTGGCTCTGTAGCTGATGTGGTAGCAGGAGGAGAGGCTGGAGGTGGCCTAGAGACTGTAGATGAGGGTCGGTGGTGAGACCTCTTTGGGTGTGGACTCCACGGTTGCCATTGTGTGGCGTATGGTGGTGGTGGATATGGATATTGGTGTGGATACCATTGGTGCGGGGGGGGAGGGTATGCGTACTGAACCGCAGGCATTTGCCAGGATGGAAGTCTTTGAGACGGGCTGGAATGTTGTGACGAGAATCTGCTTCTAGGTTCGGTTCCGATGCCACTAGCTGAAGAATGGTGTGATCTGGTAGAATGGATGGAGGAAGTCGGGGATGGCGGTGCCGACGAGGTGTGACTCCGCACCGGGGATCGGTACCGACTTCGGCTGTGAGAGGGTGCCGAGCGGTGCGGTTTCGGCGGTGATGTCGGTGCCGACGTACCTCTCTGCACCGAGGTTTTAGTGGATAGGCTTTCGGTGCGGGCTTTCTTCGGTGCAGGGCCCGGTGCCGTTAGGTGTTGTTTCGGTACCGAGCGCTCCATAGACGGTGCCGTCGGAGCCGATGACGGCTTAGGTGCCGAGGCGGCCGGTGCCGTTGCCTTTTGATTCGGCTCAGAATGAGCTCTCTTATGCGGTGCCTGCGTCTTAGACCGCGGCGTACCGGAGGTTCCCGGCATGTCCACAGTGCTCACCGGCGATCCTGAGGACATAGCTGAGGCCGGAGGGAGAGCAGATTTTGGTGTCGCCGAGGAAGAATGGGTAGGAGGCTGATCTTTCTCCATACCCTTAGCTTGCTGAGGCGAGTCGTCTGAGGAGGGACGGAGCGACTTCTCGTATAAGAGAGTCGTGAGTCTGTTGGCTCTGTCACGTCGCGCTCTGGCTGTTAGCTTAGAGCAGTGCTGGCACTTCTGCGTCTGGTGTGCCTCCCCCAGACACTTAATGCACGCAGAGTGTCCGTCGGACGCCGGCATGGCGTCCCGACATGATTCGCAGCGCTTAAAGCCCGGCGAGCCGGGCATGAAGGGCTGGGGAACAAGCGGCGAACCGCAACGGGGGAAAAACTTTTTTTTTTTTTTTTTTTTTAGTTTAACTGGTTAGGGGGGGTCTAAGAACTTGGATAATGAGGAAAGAGGGGGGTAAAAACGATAATTTTTAACTGTTTTCCTCTGACAGATTTGGCAGAGAGAGAGCTCCGTCTGCTGCCGAGGACGGTAGAGAAGGAACAGAGGAGCCGCGCGCGCGCAGGCGCCCTTCAGTCGAACAACACTAGAGGGCGCCACGGCGCCTGCGCGCCGCGGCAGAAACAGCTAGAAAAGTCTCCGGTCGCCGGCGCGAGGACGCACCAGCACCCAGAGTGGAGCACCCACGGGGACCACTCGAAGGAGAAATTGAAGTTTCTTTTCAAGATGCATAGTGAACGGAACCAAAGGCCACCCTATCAACAAATGCAGAATTATGTATCCAGCAACCCTGCCTCAACGCCCATTAACTCATTTTCAGAGTTAGGCAAAGGTTTTTTTCCAGCACACTCCACTCTCCATCACAGCAGCTGTGACTTTGGAAAACCTCATGGTTGCGTTAATGACCAGCTGTCAATCACCCTAACCATTCCTTACCAACAAGTATTCATACTACATGTGTGACTGTGATTGAAAGAGATTAATGAAGACAAATGTGATGCAGGTTTCCATAAGTTTATTCTGTGTGACACAATCCACACCAACTACTCTGGCCTCTGTGGAAGCCTGTAATATTGTTTGGTTTCATGGGATATGCCTTGCTCAGGATGAACAGTTTGAGGAAGCAGGGAAGCAACACACAGAAATGTTAGTGTTCCTCATTGTTAAAGTAGTTCCTCAGAGCCTCCCTGACACTGATAGCCATCCTATGGGCTCCTCTGGCAGCACAAGCGTCTGGCTGTTCGAATTGTGGCTTAGGCACTGTCCTTCAGTGTTCTACCCACAGGCAAACACTTTACCCTTACTCTCACACAAATTATGTAAACAGCAGCGTACAGCCACCATCTTGGGGATATGATCCTCCAAATGTTCCGGCCTGCCATACAGATATCTCCATCTCCCTTTCAATCTAGCAAAAGCACATTCAGCTGCCAGGTGGCATCAGGTTAGCCTGTTGCTGAACTGCTCCTTACTGCTGTCCAGGTGCCCTGTGTAAGGCTTCATGAACCAGGGCTGTAAGGGGTAGGCCATGTCACCTATGATCATTATGGGAGATCCACATCCTCCTTTGTAATTTTCTGGTCCGGAAAGAAAGTCCCAGCCTGCAGCTTTCTATATAGCCCAATGTTCCTGAAGATGTGTGCATCATGTGCTAGGGATGTAAAATCCCATTTAATTAGTTAACCAGTTAAACATGATGTTTAACTGGTTAACTAAAAGGGGGCATGAAGGCCACTCCAGCCCTGCTTGGTTGAAACAGCCTCCCCAACCCAGGCTGGGCTGGAACACTCCCCCACCGCAGACAGGGGCTGCTTAAACCTGGCCCTATCCATGGCAGGCCCAGGCATGTTGCAGTCAGTGACTGCTTTGGATGACTGCAGAAGGCCCCTGTCTGCAGTGGGTGACCCACTGGGGATGGAGCAGCCCTTATCTATAGCAGGCGTGGAGCCGCTCCAGCCCCCACCAGTTAACTGGAACCAGTAAGCATCATCCATTAAGGGTTTAACAGGTTAACCTTTCACATCCTTATCATGCACCTTTTCAGGCCACCTCGCATTTATGTTTGTGAACTGCCCACAGTGATCCACAAACATTTGAAGCACCTCTGAGAAATATTTCTTTAAATTGTGGTATTCTGTGACACTGATTGCCCCCCCACAGTCTGGAAAACCCATCCCAGCAAAGCCAGCAAATGTCATCCACATTTCCCAGAGTCACAGTCCTATGCAGCAAAATGTGATTTATTGCCACCTGTATAAGTACTGCATCAATGGTAGATTTCTTTACTCCAAACTGATTTGCAACTTAAGAGTAGCAATTGGGAATTGCCAACTTCCACAAAGCAATCGTAACATGCTTCTCTACCTTTCAAGCAGCTCTGATTTGGGTGTCCTTGCACCACAGTTCAGGGACCAGCTCAGCACATAACTCCAAGAAGGTTGCTTTACACATCCTCAAGTTCTGCTTTTCATCCCACGCCCGCAAGACAATGTGATCGCACCACTCAGTGCTGGTTTCCTAGCCCAAAAGTGATGCTCTACTCTACACTGTGCTCTGTGACAGCCCAATGCAATGTCACTTCGTTGCTGTCCCTGTCACTCACATCATTCACATCCACATCATCTTCCTCTGACACTAAGTGCATAAGTAGCTCTGCTGCAATGTGTGATGTACTAAGTCCATTGAACACACCATGAAAGAGAAGTCTAGGATCCATGATTTCTCAGAGCAGATACTGGAGTGTGCAGCAAGGACTGTCATTTAAATGGCACAAAAGTGAGTCAAAAGCCCCAAGAGGGCTGGGAAGCAAATTGGTGGCTGATGAGACGTTTCTCACGTTCTCAAAATGCCTAGAGCATTTACATCCACAGAAATATGCCATGACTAACTGCATCCACATCCGCAGATATCTGCAAATTTGCAGGGTTCTACACACAAAATTTGCATCCACAAAAATGAGCCATGGATAGCTGCATCTGCATCTACAGATGCAGATACTTGTGATTATCTGTGGATTTGCATGGCTCTAGGTTTATGTGAGTTTGGTGTAGGGAAGTACCTACACACTACTTTCCTTGCAATATATTTATACATTTTAGCTTTCTGATCAACCTTTACAAGGTTGATCACAACCAAACTCCACAGACAATTAAGTGTTGACCCTCCTACAATAGCTCACTAGAAAAGTAATTTTATCTCTATTTGCAGTACAGGCAGTCCCCGGGTTACATACAAGATAGGGACTGTAGGTTTGTTCTTAAGTTGAATCTGTATGTAAGTCGGAACTGGCGTCCAGATTCAGCCGCTGCTGAAACTGACCGCCAGTTCTGACTTACATACAGATTCAACTTAAGAACCACAAGCGTCCCCAAGTCAGCTGCTGCTGAAACTGATCAGCGGCTGATTCCAGGAAGCCTGGGGCAGAGCAACTCTGCCTCGGGCTTCCTGTAGTCAGCGCTGGTCAGTTTCAGCAGCGGCTGACTTGGGGACGCCTGGGGCAGAGCAGCTGGGGTGCTGCTGGGTTGCTCCAGTAGCACCGCTCCTCGCTCCTTGGCGCTACTAGACCAACCCAGCACAACCCCAGCTGCTCTGCCCCAGGCGTCCTGATTCAGCCACTGCTGAAACTGACCAGCAGCGGCTGAATCAGGACCTGGGGCAGAGCAGCTGGGGTGCTGCCGGGTTGGTCCAGTAGTGGGCTGCTCTGCCCCAGGGTCCACAACAAAAGCCTGGTCTGCTGGGGGGGGGGGCAACACTAGCTGCGCCCCCCCCCCCCAGCAGACCAGGGACACGGGGAGCAGAGCCGCAGCGGCAGCGGGGTGCCGCGCCTCTGAGGCTTTGCTCTGGCAAAGCCTCAGAGGAGACGGTCCCCAGAAGACCAGGGGCACCAGGAGCGAAGCCGCAGCAGCGGCGGGTTCCCGCGCTTCTGAGGCTTTGCTCTGGCAAAGCCTCAGAAGCGCGGGAACCCGCCGCTGCTGCAGCTTCAGTCCTGGTGCCCCTGGTCTGCTGGGGACCGTCTCCAGCAGACCAGGGGCACCGGGAGCAGCTTACGAACGGGGCTTTCTTGCCCCGGAGCTCACAGGCAGCAATCCGCCACCTCGACCTCCGGGGCGAGAAAGCCCCGTTCGTAAGTGCAGATTCAACATAAGTCGGATCCGCGAAAGTCGGGGACTGCCTGTATATTCTCACAATAGGGGTGGGGAGCTGCTCCAGCTCCTTCCCTCCACCCCGCTTAATCAGAACCTGTAAGCATCACCCTTACGGGTGATGATTACTGGTTAACCTTTCGCATCCCTATCTGAAACTCAAACCTATGACTTGAGTGTCATGCAGGAGTAATGATCTCCATTCAAGCAAAATTAAATGAATTTTTATTTTGTCATTTTGTTAACATTTGATCGGTTTGCAAAGATAAACTATTATAAATCATTTTTTCTCTCTCAAATTTAACTTCTTTGTACCAAAGAGAACTGTTTCACAGATAAGAAATATGTAAAAATTGAAATATTATTTTCATTTCTGTTTCAAGATAAGAGATGTGCAGTAGGTCAACCTTTCTAGTAAGTAAATAAAATTGTAGGAAAACTATCAGATAAAATTAAACCTTTATGTTTAAATTGTTAATTTTTTGCAGTCTGACGACCATTTCAGTTAGAAGTAACAAATCTGAATACTTATGCAACAGCTATCTAAGTATGATCATTTTATCTGATTAATGAACTTTATTAACAAAAAGGTACAGCTAAGAAAAACTCATATGTATTTGGTATGTTGGGGATTATAAAGTTTAAGCAATCTCAGACCAAATTACAGGTATGTACACCAACCAAAAGAAATAAAAATGGTAAGCTGTTTTATATTTATTTGCCCTCCATCAACAACTATGGAGAGTCACAAGTTGCAGATTTTTGTCTCTGTACTATAAACAGAAAGGATACTACATTTTAGTGACCTCTATACGCTGTACTGATCAAAAGGAAACAGACTAAAGAACAGAGAAGCTGATAAAAAAGTAAGATTTTTTAGATTGTTCAACTGAATGGGGACACTATCCTGCCATCAAAAATAAATTAAATATGAGGTGACTTATACTACCAAACTCTGCTGACTCCTCTAGCACTGGTAAAACCCTCACCTTCAAATGTCCAATCTACTTGTGCTCTTACACCTGCCATTGGGAACAAATATGATTTAGCAGTTAGGTTAAGTACACGTCAGAATTTTTTCCAGAGCATGACCATGGACAACAGACTTTACCTATTTCAATTTCCTTATCTATAAAAAGGAGATAGTGCCTTACAGCCTGGCCCCCAGGAGAGTTAAGAGGCTACACTTGTATTCAAGGATCTCCAAAAAACACTCAACACTTTATTCAAAAGTATCATTTTTATTGCACCAAATTGATAATCCCAATCTCAAACACATCTTCCATATTCTCACTCAATCCATCAGTCACTTGACTTTTTCCCATTAAGACCAATCATTTCTCACCTTTGATTCAGGAAAGAGCCTAACTTTTCCTCCTCCTCTCTACAGCTGATGAGATTCCTGGATTGCAAGAAGTGTTACAGCCCTGTACATCAAAGGACAGATATTTTTTAAAACCAGGAAATTTTACCTTTGTTGTGTTTTATCTGAGCTGAATTCAAAGACAGCTTTTAAATCACTTAACTATCTTCATTTTGGTTTGTTCCTCACAGCTTTATACACTGAACCCTACTGTACATTTCAAACTTAGGGCCAGGTAGCATATGGTGCACATAGGTGTGAAAAATCCACACCCCTGAGCAGCTATGCAGACCATACCCCATTGTAGATGAAGCTAGGTCAACAGATGAGTGTGTCCATCAACGCAGTTACATCAGAGAGGTTGTGTTCCTGCAATAACAGAAAAATCCCTTTTGTCACTGAAGTCTGAGTCTGCACTATAGGGTTAGACCAGCATAGGTACAGCACCCCAGATATAGTCCCCTTATTGGTGAAATGGCTTTAGGAACCAAGCAGGCACCAAGAAATCTTTAGTGACCACAATGAGCAGCTGGAGCACACAACAGGGAAAGTGATGCAAATTAATCCAAAAGAATAGCACAGAACTCACAACGTCCTTGTCTACACTGAAAAAAACTTAAAAAAATAACGGACCTGTAACACCTTAGCACAAGTAGGTTATGCCCACGAAAGCTCATGATACTATTTATACATGTTTGTTAATCTCTCAGGTACTAAATCACCATTGTTTCTTTAGTTACAGACTAATATGGCTACACCTCTGAGACTTGTGTACACTGAGGCTATGTTTTCACTGTGAGTTCTTCTGGCAGAAAATATACTAATGAGGGACTCATTAGCATGAGTCATGATCTCATTAGCATATTATCTGCAATTTTTTTTTTTTTGCAGAAGGGGTTTTTGTGTAAAAAGTAGTAATGTGGACTGGGTTTTTTTGCGCAGAAAGCCCCCGGTCTCCAGGACAGGCATAATGATCTTCTGCAAAATGGGATTTTTGCGCGCGCACACACACACACGCGCACACACACACACAAAGTCCACACTACTACTTTTTGCGCAAAAACCACATTTCAGTTTCTCAGGGTATGTCTTCACTGCGAGTTCTTCCGGCAGAAAATATGCTAATGAGATTGTGACTCATGCCAAGAGTCTCTCATTAGCATATTTTCTGCCAGAAGATCTCGCAGTGAAGACATACCCTGAGAAACTGAAATGTGTTAACACACACTTCTTAAACGGCATTTTAAAAATACCACTTAGCACCTCATGTAGACAGAAACAGTTGCATTTAAAAATATGTCAACTAGCTATGGTCAATGCAAGGAAAATGAGCAACCATATTCTGGAGTTGTCTCAAAGTAAGGCACAAAAACAAAACAAAAAAATCATCACATCAACCAAAAGATCAAACTAAGGTGTATGCAGAAGTACCTCTGAGGGGTAGGTAGGTGTACAAGAAGTTTTATTATGTTAAAAGAACATCTTTGGTAACTTACTTTGTATTTTCCAGAGTCTTCTGCATTTTCTTGGTCATCTTCTCAATGGCAGCTTGTCTCTTCCCCTCTGGAAGAAGGTCTATTTTGTTCAAAACTACTACCATCTTCTGGCAGGCAATTTGCCCAATCACCAAGCACTCTGCTGACTGAGTCTGCATCCCTTTTGTCACATCTATTACAAGCATCATCAAATCAATAATCTGGGCACCTGAAAAAGAAATAAATGTCAATATCATACCTGTATAAAAAATGAGACCCTCTTTCCAAACTGTGTTTCTGTAAACACTGCCTATACTGTATAGATACATACACTCAGAAATAAAACATGGGGTGAAAAATCCAAAGCATGTTTGTGTTCAATGCTATTTGAAAATTTAAGGAATTTCAAGATACAATATAATTACAGCTACACAATGAAATCCAAGGCTGTTAGACTAAAAAGTTTACCTTTTTCACCTTACATTAAAGGTGCTTCAGCCTCACATTAAAGACTTGGGCAATATATTTGTTATAAAACTGATCTGTGCTGTGACACAAACATAAGACATCTCAATTCAGTAACACAATGTAAACAGAGATTAACATACTATAATGAGATCATATATAAACTGTTTATACTGGGTCATACACCACAGAGGGCAACAGAGTTAGACATTTCATGTTTCTGCAAAAATAAACACATTGCCAAGATTACTAAAATGAGACATAACACGGGCGAATTTTCAGGAACTTAACATACTTTATTTACTGCAGGAGTATAATACTGAGTCTACATTAGATCTTTTCACAATTACTAACATGATTATTTCTCTGTAGAAAGCCTCTTTTGGTTGTAATCAATGTTTCATTATTTGTTTGAAGACAAACCAAAAAGAGATTAAACTCTCTTTGCAGATCTATATTGACATTTTTGAGGGTGCTACTACATAAAGATGAAAGTGAAAGTCACATAGGTCCTAGGCTACATAAGAATCACGGTAAAAACAAAGTGGTAGAATGAAGTATAATTTAAACAGAACAAAAGCACTAAGGAAAAATGTTTCCATTTGCTTGCACACTTTTAGGATATTGAAAGTTCAGAAATACTGACAGTATTCATGTAAAAATGCAGAAAAAATATTTGCCACCTTCCCCTCATGAAATCTTGAAAGATTTGAAATAAAAATACTGGGTTGGGGCATTTAAACAGTGATATCAAGGGAGCTGCATGTATATTCAGCACCTCTGAAAATAAAGCCAATTTTATATAGGTATTTAAATATGGATCACAACTGTGACAAACTTCAGAGGAGTAGCCAAGTTAGTATGGAAACACTTAAAATGGAAAAACTTAAAAAAGAATGAATAATGTTGCAGCACCTTAGAGACTAACGGTACATCTACATTGCATGGCTATTTCGGGATACGGGAGGTAACCCCGTGGCTACACAAGCTGCTCGTCATTTTGAAATATTTTTTGAAATAACGGGAGTGCTACTTCAGCATCCTGGTGAATCTCATTGCACGATGGTGAAGGGATGGCTCAAAATAGTATGTTATTTCAAAATTTGTCAGTGTGTGGACACGCCAAATTTCAAAATAAGCTATTTCAAAATAGATTCAAAATAAGATATGCAATTTGCATATCACAAATTGTGTATCTATTTCGAGTTCAGGGTGCCGGGTAGACACACCCCAACACGTTTTGTTAGTCTCTAAAGGTGCTGTAAGATTAACTGACAGATCAACTGGGAACCTTCAAATGACTTAATTTTCCCTTTTCAAGATCTCTTTTGGAGCTTTCTGGAGCAACATTCTGGGGAGCATCAGCCAAAAACTGAAAGAGAATAATTGCAACCACATTACTACTAAGGTGAAGAAATAAACCCTGCAGAGATAAGTATCTTGTTCATTCCCTCTTCTACATGCTGACAATAGTAGTTTTGTGTTTGGATGATGAGAAGCAAAAAAATCTGAGGAGTCAAAGCTGAATGAGTTACATGATTTTACAAAGATTATCATTACTCAGTTTTCAATGCTCAATGGTAAGATTGGCTAATAGTTTTGGTCTGTTGTACAGGAATAGCAGCATTATTAAGGATACCTCTGAACAAGAGGGAAATTTAGGAAACATTCTGTCCTTTAATTAATGAGAGCTGACTTTCATTCTCTTCTGACCACGTCAAAAACTTGGCATAGCAGGAAGTGCTCTCTCAAGAATACTAACATTCAAACTGCCAAATGGTCATTTGAATAATTCTAAATATATTAAAAGAAGTTTTTAAAGTCACTTGATTTATATGCCCTTCTGAGGTTGAGACACTTGATTAAACACCACAGTATATTGTCATTCTGCCTTGAATTAAAGCATGTACAGTATGTGAACTTCAGATCTCTGCAACAGCTGAACAAATACAGGAAGGTTTCCCAAATCCCTACTCCTTCACCAAGAGGGATGTAATTCAGTTTTAGTCTAAAATTATCTACCATTCTCATGGCCTCATTTTCCTCTAATTTGTATTAGTAGCATTATCACAAGTTCTAAATATCACTAAGTGAAGATTCCCATTATTGACTAAATGGGTTTTCAGAGATGGCTAGAGAGCACTAGACCATACTCTGCATACATCCAGGACCCTTCTATCTCTTTCCTGCTAGTATATTGATACACATAACTGATCAGCAACCAAAGATGTGCACCAATACCACTCACATATCCGGCAGCTGTTTCAGAGTAGCATGTTGTAAATGAAGTACTAGAAAGGCATGTGCAACAGACCTTATAGCAAAGCACAATTGAAAAAGGTAAAGGCCTAAAGCTAAACTAGTAAAGAGTTGCAGTGATCTACAAAACATCTTTCAGAAATAACAAAATGTTAAAAGAAAGGGACATGACAAATACACGGTCATTATTTACAGTACCCTGGTTTCCTATTTATAGTGCTAATATTTTCCTGAAACTTGTGTTAAAAATAAGAAATTAACATAATTGTTCATTTTCCCTGCCCCCCACCACACACTTTTTTGCATAGCTTTTCCATGGAAGCCATCACATGGAAACAGACTACAGAACCTCGTTTATGTAATTCCCATGAACTCCGAATAGAAAAGCATCCTGACATTGATTTCAAAATGCGAGTGAGTGGGTGGGAATTGCATCAGCAAAAATTAACAATTATAAATTTTTTTTCAACCTATCAAATCTCTTCATCTCTCTGAATGAAGACTCCTTTAAAGCTACAGCAGGATTATCATCATAGCAGAATAGTTAGCAAAGAATCTTCTCATGCAGCATCTCAATCAATTCAAAAAGTTCACAGGGCAAGATTAACATGCATGCTATCCCTCCAAATGCATTTTCTGTTTTTGTTATTGCAGAAATTGTTCAACTCCTTTCTAATTACAGTACAAAATAGCATTAAACCTCATTTTGAGCGAACAGGAGGAGGCTATGAGGTACTAAACTCCATACTAAAATGGCTTAAGTTTAATTAGAAGAAAAGTATACAGTAAAATCGTCCTGAATGTGAACAAGTCTCGTTACTTTAAGTGGGAAAAATATTTTAAATTAGTTGATATTTGAATTAAAACACTAGTTCTATGCACATGCAACAGGGTTTGTTTTTACAACCGTAATGAAACCAGTGTTGTACTAAGATTCATTGTGCAGATATTCTTACATTGCCAATAGCTATTGATATGAATGAACCATTAACCTTAACTTTTTGGCTGATTTTACCATTATTAGCTATAATATTCAAGACATATAACTATTAAAGTAATGATGTTTGCAATGTATGTTTTAGCTCATCCTCTTCTAATGAATTACTATGACTTGGTAAATATGAGTCTACTCTAGAGAGACACTTGAGGCCAAATTTTTCATCTCAGTTTCTCCAGATTTAACCCAGGTAACAGATCAGAATCTTGCCATTGAGAATAGTAGCTAATTTCACACCATATGTACTACAATATCTAAGCTCATTGACTAAAGATAATAATTACATTGTAGCCTTCACATGTAGTGCCTATACAAATGTTAGTTTATGTAGCAGCTTTAATGACATTTTATTAGTTTCTTTCAATAACTTTATTATAAGCAAACATTATATGTGCCATTCATTGTAATTTTTATGCATTTCAACTCCAGATTTTTTTTTTTTTTTTAGTATGAAGCTCTTAAAATTGAAGGCTCACTAAGGCTTCTGCTGAACTTTATTTAAGAAACCAAAAGCAGCACAATAGTCAAAATATGGAATAAAAATAATTGCATCAAATATAAACCAACAACTTTCATGGGGAGAACTAAAAAAATTAAATAAGTAAATGTTGCCCAGATGACAGCTGAAGGGTGTAAACAACAAGATCCAAGAAGAATTGTTTAGGTTTTTCCCAATAGTTAAGATAAATGTGAAATTCATTAGTTCCCTGTTGCACGATCTTTATAACACAAAGGGACAAAAGGCAACTATCAGGCATCCAAAGGCCAGATCTGCATATAATATTTTTATATAAGATTTTAATCAAAGATAAATACACACAGCTTTTGTTTCCCTGTTTGTTTGTTTAGAGAATACTGTAAGTATAAACAATACTAACTTCTTTGTATCTGGCTTTATTCTAGACGTGGCTCTTTGAAACTAGAACATCTTTCCATTGCATACATGAAATAGCATCTATCACAATGCAGTCCTAATAGTGATTCCTAGACACTACAACAATACAAATAACAAATATTAAAAGAAATGAAATGACTGACAAGATCAGTCCAAATAAGTACTAGAAACAATTTAAAAGGAGTGTAAGGGAAGGATAAGAGAATAACCCAAGGAGACAACTAATATAAGGCATCAGAGAAATGGCATAATGATCCAAGACATTCCTGATAAAAATGCAATTATACACACATGGTAAAGATTTGCAAAAGTGACAAGGAGTCCTGTGGCACCTTATAGACCAACAGATTTATTGGAGCATAAGCTTTCGTGGACAAAGACCCACTCCATCAGATGCATGTGACACGCATAAGCCCACGAAAGCTTATGCTCCAATATATCTGTTGGTCTGTGAAGTGCCACAGGACTCCCTGTCGCTTTTGCAGATCCAGACTAACATGGCTAACCTTCTGATAAATGGTAAACATTTGTTAATCTTATTATACTGTAAACTTTATGGAGCAGCAACCTTATCTTCTGTATGTTTCATGCAGTGCATAGCATATCAACTACGATCAGTTAATGCAATAAATAAATATTATATAATTATAGCAATAATGTATAAAAGAAAATATCCCAAAAACAAAGGGCAGTTCACACAACTTGGCAGAGTACCATAGAATAGCAAGCATCAACATCTTCATTGCAATCATGGAACAAAAGGGAAGATGAAGATCCCAACATACTTATTTAAACTGCAGACTCCTCAAGGCATTGATCATGTCTTCTTCATACATGTTTGTACAGTCCTTAACAAAGTCCTATAACTAATGAAATAACAGTTTTTCAATTTTCCTCACCCTCTGAATGACTACAAAAGGAACAGATCTTTTCACTGATCCACCTTTGTTCTCCATTCCCTAGTCCTCCTCTGCTTAGTTCTCAATTTGGTTTCATTCGGTAGGAGGGCTACTTAGATCACTTGCAATCCATGGATCACAGAATCATAGAATCATAGAATAATAGGACTGGAAGGGACCTCAAGAGGTCATCGAGTCCAGCCTCCCGCCCTCAAGGCAGGACCAAGCTCCGTCTACACCATCCCTGACAGATGTCTATCCAACCTGTTCTTAAATATCTCCAGAGAGGGAGATTCCACCACCTCCCTTGGCAATTTATTCCAATATTTGACCACCCTGACAGTTAGGAATTTTTTCCTAATATCCAATCTAAACCTCCCCTGCTGCACTTTAAGCCTTGTCCTGTCCTCAGAAACCAAGAGGAACAATTTTTCTCCTTCCTCCTTGTGACACCCTTTTAGATATTTGAAAACCGCTATCATGTTCACCCTTAATCTTCTTTTTTCCAAACTAAACAAGCCCAGTTCATGAAGCCTGGCTTCATAGATCATGTTCTCTAAACCTTTAATCATTCTTGTTGCTCTTCTCTGCACCCTCTCCAATTTCTCCACATCTTTCTTGAAATGTGGCGCCCAGAACTGGACACAGTACTCCAGCTGAGGCCTAACTAGTGCAGAGTAGAGCGGCAGAATGACTTCACGAGTTTTGCTTACAACACACCTGTTGATACAACCTAGAATCATATTTGCTTTTTTTGCAACAGCATCACACTGTTGACTCATATTCAACTTGTGGTCCACTATGACCCCTAGATCCCTTTCCGCCATGCTCCTTCCTAGACAGTCGCTTCCCATCTTGTATGTATGGAACTGATTGTTCCTTCCTAAGTGGAGCTCTTTGCATTTCTCTTTATTAAACCTCATCCTGTTTACCTCTGACCATTTCTCTAACTTGCTAAGGTCATTTTGAATTATGTCCCTATCCTCCAAAGAAGTCGCAACCCCACCCAGTTTGGTATCATCTGCAAACTTAATAAGCGTACTCTCTATCCCAATATCTACATCATTGATGAAGATATTGAACAGTACGGGTCCCAAAACAGACCCTTGAGGAACTCCACTTGTTATCCCTTTCCAGCAGGATTTAGAACCGTTAACAACAACTCTCTGACTACGGTTATCCAGCCAATTATGCACCCACCTTATCGTGGCCCTATCTAAGTTATATTTGCCTAGTTTATCAATAAGAATATCATGTGAAACCGTATCAAATGCCTTACTAAAGTCTAGGTTTAGACTTTAGTTGTAGAACTACTGGGGTAGAGTACTTGAAAAGTAAGGTAAGATGCATAGGAGATTAATATAATAGCCAGACTTATCATGAAAATCAGAAGTCCACTTGGAGTAAAAAATGGCAACGTTACTAACTGCATATACTGGAAAGAGGTAATCTCACTGAATTTCAGTACTTTTTTTTTTTTAAATCTATTACAAGTAATAAGGACATGTCAAAACCTCATGTTTACAGGTTAAACGTACTAGAAAACAAAGAGCATTAAACAGTGACTTAAACCTGGCAGTCAGTACAATCCACCCCCATGAAACAAATTTTAATACTAATTATGTTTGAAAAATATTACACTGGACTTGATTCCAATCCCATTACAACAAAACAATGCAAGTTTGTTTGTTTGTTCGTTCAAGAACTCCTCCTGAATGGCAAGATTTAGAACCACCAAATGCTATACAGCTTCCTCTTACCATACCTTAAAGCAAGGTAAAATTTTGGTTGTGCCAGGAAAATGACATGTGCCTGGCATGGGATTGCTTTTCATAAAACCATACAGAAAAGAGAGAGAACAAGAAGGTAGGTGAAAAGGGCTGGCATTCCCCCCCCCCCCCACCCCACACACACACTTCACCTCCCACTTCCTAAGTGCATTTTAGGGAGAGCAGGAAGGCTAAAGGAAGCAAGGGAAGCAAGGGGAAAGTGCAGAGTTTGCTGCATTCCTCACTCTGTCTGGGAACACAGGGGGCAGAAGAACTTGGACCTGCCAGAGTCAGTGAACATGCATTCTTCCCCCAGTTGTGTCCACTGTACCTACAGCAACCATTAACAGGCATTTGTCATGTTGCCCCAAGCTGCTGCAGTGAAAGAGGGCTGGATAGTTCTCTCCCCCTGGGGCAGCCTGCATGGTGAACCCCTTTTCCCCAGCCCCACCATAGAGATGTACATGAAGCATGTTCATTTTCATTTTATTTTCCATAAAACTAATATTGAGTTAAGGACCCAAGCAATGCTAGGTAAATCTTTTAGTGTAATATAAAGAAAGTGGAAGGCTGAAGACTGGTCCCAACAACTCCTTCATGCTGGTGCTTTGCATTCAGTCTTCAAAACATTAAGCAACTTAACTCACCACAATTCTGAATTGAAGTTAACAAAAACAACAAACGTTTGTGTTATTTTCGACTATATCTCAGGACTTCAACAGTAGGAAAAATACAAGTAAGGATGAACCTACATATATACTGTCATGTGTATAATCAGAGTGGAAGAAAGCTTTTAATTGAGATATTGAAAACATTATCACTGCCATAGCAGTGTGAACATCAAAAACAATTACAGGAATAAAACAAGGTGATATCTCACCCAAAACCAGAATGATTTGTTGAGAGAACATCTTCCACAGGCTCTGTGGAGAAAAGGAATAAAGAGCAGCTGAACTGTTTTAGCTCTTCAGAAGATACTGTCCTACATAGATAAGAGAAGCGATGTAAAAGAGATGAGAGTTCTTCAAAACCACATACACAAGCAAATGGGACTTGAGATTAACCTCAATGAAGCAGACATATGCAGAAGACCAAGACACATACAAGGAAACATCAGTGACTATACTGGGGATATCAATTATCAAATCAAGCATAGGAAATCAAGAGATCTGTTCCAGAACAAGCATACAGCCTTCCATTTACTGTTTCATCCATTACTTTCTGAAAGAAACACTGAAGCACATTCAGAAAGATATCAAAAAAGCTTTCTGAAGTAATTTCCCACTTGGCCTGAACATGGTAAGTCAGCTATTAGAGCATATCCTTCTGATGATGATGACGACAACAGTCAAAGACATGGATCACTAATAAGAAAAATGAAACAAACTAGTTGTCACCTAAAGACATTCAGGGCAGTGGCAAAAGATGGGAATTATGTTGCAAGATAAGAAACTGGATAAACAAGAACAACATAAAGCAACATTTACTTAGACATTTACTAAGTCAGTAAAAATAACTGACAATGAAGATAAACAGTGAAAAAAATCTGTGATGACAGCCAGAGATGAAAAAAAGCAACTAAGGGCTAGCAGCAAAGCATGAGAGAGGAAAAAAAAGTAAAATAATAGAAGTTAAACTTGAACACAGTGGTATTCATCTATAATCCTCAGATTGACAGGAGACTGCTTAGAGATGCTCTTAAAATGAGGACCATGCTTAAAAATCCCTCAGGGATACAAATTATCTGATCCCCACTCTCATTTTCCTAAGGACATTTTTAAATTACTTTACAAGTTTGGAAAAACCTGAAGAGCTGGCAAAAAAGTAACAATTTATGATTGCCATCGCTTGGAGCATGAGTACTTATCCAAAGATATCAGCCAGAGAGACCTTGAAAGCCAGCAGTCAACTATTGGCCAGATATTAGAGTGGACTCCACAAGTCAGCAGGGACCATTATCTGATAACTTGGTTTATTTGTGCATTCCACGCATGATGCAAGCTAAGACTTCTATCTGTCTACTTCTTGCCCATCATGGCACTATTTCAGTGCCTTACCAGAAAGGCATCCTCATGATCGATAGGCAGCAGCACTGCTTGGTAAACCACAATAAAATTTCCACTAGTTGAGATGGTACGAGACACACTTAACCCATATCACTCTGAAACAACTCTGCGTAGATATCAACTACGTCTCTTGAAGGGAGAGTGTCAAGGTTAATAAGCCAAATATATGACCTACTTAAAAAATGACAATGTCAAAATATCCTTGTGGGTTTTTTTAGATTCTTTTAAAAAAGATCTGTATCTTAAAAGCCAAACTGAATTTCTCTCTTCTCATTTATCTATTAATTTATTTTGTTTATTGTAACTTCTTTGGATATATACTGTGAATAAAAAGGAAATCCCATTCAGGGTTCTAAGCACCCCTGCCACAAGAGACTAAAGATATTAAAGAGCAGTTATTTTGCTAATCATGTAGTCCAGGGCTACTCAATTTTAGAAGCCCCGGGGCCACAGCAATATTCACAGCACATGCCGAGGGCCGCAACTTAAGTGTGGTTGCATATACATGCACATATATATGCAAATAGGTTCCTTCACACTGACAGGCATGAATACAAAGACTAGGGCAAGACAACACAACATGCAGGCCCCATTTAAGTCAGTTCTGCTGATATTAATAAAATGCAATATTTACCCAACTTCCACCTATATTACAGCACTTTTAATGAGTAATGACAGTTCAGGAATTTAACAACTAAAATGCATATCAATAGAAGACCATTCTATTGACTACTTTTTTGTTTTGGCTCCCACTCGTGGGCCACATGGTCAGCCCCGTGTAAACCCAAACCACACCGCGGGCCACAAACAAACGGACCACGGGCCGTGTGTTGAGTAGCTCTGTGTAGTCAATACAATTTGTATTGACTACATAATTAGTTGATAAGGGCCGTTTTGCAGAGCCACAGCAAGGGGTACCTTCCAGAACCAGCTGTAGCCTGCACTGAGCAGCCCCGGGTCACACCAGCTCTGGGAACCATCCATGCTGTGGCTCTGCATTTTAAATGTTCTAAGAGCCTGGCTACACAAGAAAAACATTTATACATTTAAAATGCAGAGCCACAGCAGTACAGAACTGGCACAAGTTGGGACTGCTCGTTCCCAGCTCATGCCGGGTCCAGCAGCCCGTTTGTGGAAGCCCAGGCTGGCCGCAGTAAGGAGCTATTCCAGCAGCAGCCTCTGTCCGCAGCCAGCCCTGGTCAACGCAAAAAGAAGCTGCTTCAGCAGCCTCTGCCCAAAGCCAGTCTGGGCCAATGTGAACAGGGTGGCTTGGTGGCAGCAGCTCCTTTCGGCAGAGGAAGTGGGGGGGGGGAGCTTCCTGCTGGGATCCCCCCATGTACAGGGGCTGCTGCCAGAGCAGCCTCCTCATACCCACACCTGCTGCCTCGGATAGAGGAAGGGGAGGAGCAGCACCATGGAGACAGTGGTGGAGAGAACCAGCTTTTAAGCCAGCTCCCACCCCCTTGCTGCCTCTCACACAGTAGCAGAGTACCCCACTTGACTACCTCATAAGCTTATGCTTATCGGGTAGTTGAGTAGTCGATTACTCACTTATATCCCTACAAGAGACCAGAAGAGAAAGAATTAAATAGTTACTTAACCCTGGCAGCCAGCACAATCCACCCCCAATAAAACACGTTTAAACTAAGTAAGTTTGAAAATAGTACACTGGAATTGATTGCAACCCTGCTATAACAAAACAAGTTAGCTGTTTTCTTGTAATGTAATATAAAGGAAGGGGAAGGCTGAAGTCCAGTCCCTACAATTTCTATATGCTGGTGCTTTGCATTCCTAGACAAAGATGCTAGAGCAGAAATAAAGCTACATTTCTTAAATACAGATTTGTTGCACAATGCTGTGAAGATCAAGTCTATGGTAACTGTATTCTGTTTTGGGCACAAACCATACGGATCAGTCTTTTTGAATTCTACTGAATTACAACCCATCTTTCTCAAGGAGCAAAACCATACGGGTCTTGACTACATATGCCAGTAATGGGCAATCTAGACTAGTGAGTGGACTGCATGAGCAAGCCTCTTATCTCAGTGGGCCACAAGACTGTCATAACCAAAATGCTCTCCCGGGATAGGATAGTTTTGCTAACTGCACTTGAATACCTAGAATGTGCAAGATGTGCCAACTGAATGGTAACCGTCCTTTGCCTGATGCAGTGGAAGCGCATGGCTCTCGCAGTTAACGTAGTGTGTAATCAGTATGCACCTCACTTCATGTACCCTTGTGCTTTACATGCTAGGGATGTTAGTGTGTAATTGAATAGTTACGTAACTGCATAAAATTGTAGTGATTACATAACTATTTGATAGTGCCCAGGGGTGGGGCCAGCAGCCAGAATACTCCGGTTCCACTCCTGGGGAGCCCCCTGCCACTGTGCTTTATTGCCTCTCTATCAGAGGCAATGGCATGAGGTGACAGGCGGGAGCTGGTCTACAAGGGGAACCAGTTTAAAAACCAGCTCCCCACATGGACTGGCTCCCCACCTGCTGCCTCTGATACATAGGATGGAGCAGCCTCTGTTAGCAGGGAGCTCAGATCTCCTAAGGACAGGGGCTGCTGCCAGAGAGCAGGCTCTGTCTGCAGCAAGCCTGGGCCTGCCGTGGACAGAGGCTGCTGCAGCCTCTCCTATCCTCCCCTCCTTCCCTGCTGCTGCCTCTTAGAGGCAGCAGCACAGCAGTCAGAGGGGCAAGCGGATCCGGTGCATGTGGAGAGTTGGCTTAGAAGCCAACCCCCAACAGGCACTGGCTCCCGCCTCCCACACTTGCTGCCTCTGACATGGAGGCACCAAGGGAGGAATGCATGTAGTTGACAGAATTAACCCATAAGCCAGCTGTTTCTGGCCAATAGGAGCTGAGAACTGGGCTGAGGGTGGGGAGATCGCAGGAAGCCTCCCCCTTCTTGCAGAGCAGAGAGATGCACAAACTGAGCTTTCAACTGCGCAGCTGCATGCCTAAGGGTCCCAGCAGGCTGGTCTGTGGGCCAGATCCAGTGGCTTGCCAGGCCAGATCTGCCCCCAGGCCGTATTTTGCTCAGCCCTGGTCTAGATCATCCCTGATAGATTTCTGTTTAACCTCCTCTTACATAGCTCCAGTGATGGAGATTCCACAACCTCCCTGTGGCAATTTATTCTAGTGTTTAACTACTCTAACAGGAAGTTTTTCCTAATGTCCAACCTAAATCTCCCTTGCTGCAGTTTAAGCCCATTGAACGTTTTCATATCAGAGGCCAAGGAGAACAATTTTCCCCTCTCCTCCCTGTGACATCCTTTTAGATATCTGAAAATCGCTACCATGTCCCCTATCAGTCTTCTCTTCTCCAAACTAAACAAGCCCAATTCAGCCCTCCCTCATAGCTCATGTTTTCTAGATCTTTAATCATTTTGGTTGCTCTTCTCTGGACCTTCTCCAATTTCTCCACATCTTTCTTGAAACGTGGTGCCCAGAAGTGGACACAATACTCCAAATTGAGGCCTAATCAGTGCAGAGTAGAGAGGAAGAATGACTTCACGTGTTGTCTCACAACAGTCTTGTTAATGCATCCCAGAATCATGTTTTCTTTCTTTTTGCAACTGTCTCTCACTGTTGACTCCTATTTAGCTTGTGGTCCACTATGACCTCTAGGTCCCCTTCAGCAGCACTCCTTTCTAAACAATCACTTTCCATTCTGTATGTGTGAAACTAATTATTCCTCCCTAAGTGGAGTACTTTGCATTTGTCCTTATTAAACTTCACCCTATTTAGCTCAGAGCATTTCTCCAGTTTGTCCAAACCAGTTCTCTCCATTGCACATCAGTTATATACTGTTTTAAGTAGGGTAGCAAGGGCAGGATTATATCTAGAAAATCATTTAGACCTCTCTTTTTAATCTTTCAATTCTAGGAGTTTATTACCATTATACAATACACATTTTTAGAACAACTGGATTATAAACGCTGGACATTAACCTGACTTGCAATTTTAGTATGTTAACTACTAAGAGAGAATCTCAGATATTTTTTCAAATAGGCAAAAACCAAGAAAAATAGAGGGTTTTTTATTTCAGCGAGCAACAGCTTAATATCATGCCAAATCAGACTTTTACTACAATCTCTATCAATATAAAACTGCAGATGACTTGACTCCTAATACAGCAATATTTTTCTAATCTGCAATCTATTCAATTAATCTGCACTGGGAGGTCGAAGGGGAGGAGAGAGGAAAAGGGGTGGGCCTGAGTGTGAACTAGTGAAGAGATTTTGTATGCCACGTAAGCATGGAACAGAAGTATGGATTCTGACTCCTTGCTTCTTTAAGCTACTGTGCCCTTTTTTCTGTTTGTGGTAATCTTTTTAGCTGACTTTGCGCAAACAGTACATCTCCTGTTCACAGGCAGTGAAAGGAAGCAGAAAATGGAATTTGAAATGCAGAAATAAAATAATTGTAGGCCATGGGCTATAATTTGATTTCATGCTTTACAAGGAAATGAAAGCGGACTTCCTTAAACATTTTTTTTAAATATGCTTTTTACCATGTTAGGATTTCCTCTAGCACAGAAGAGAAAAATAGGATTGTAGAAAATGTGCCGTTCTCAAGTATCATTGCTACTCAGGGGCAAAGCTCTGTTTTAATGTGCACTTCCCATTCTGGGGAAGAGGAAATTCTTCAATTAATAAACCGGGTGGACTGAGGCGAGTTTTTAAGGTTTAATCAATTTCATCTGCACTTAGAATAAAAAGACTGACTATTCTACTATTTTTTCTCCCCTTTTCCCCCTTTTTAAAAAATAATAAAATGAATGTTTTATTTTAAATTCTTTGAGGTTAGTATCTCCTGTTTCAGGAAATATTGTCTATTTCATGCAGCGAGTATGAAACTTCCTCCTCTCAACAACCCACCTTCACTTTTCTTTGTTAAGAATCCTTATACAAAAACACTACATTACTCTCTTTTTTCATATATAGTAACAGCTGGGGAGATGCTATGACTTATACAGGATTTTGGTAGGTACCTTGGGGGGAGATGGTGGGATTGGTTAGAAAGATGTTTTGTAGGATATGGAATCTTTCAGAAGCAATGTTGAAGGAGGGACTGGAGTGCATGAATTACTCGTGAAGAAACGTTCTGGAAAGCAGTGCAACTCATGTACTTAAAATGGATATCAGAGCTTTGGTTAGACAACACTTTGAAAAGTACAGGAATTGTCACTAAAGTTCAAGGATACTACCAATGTTTTGCAGGGATGTCAGTCTAGACATTTTATCATCTAGACGACACAAACAGGGAACTGCAGGAGAGGCTTACACTTAGAAATTGATTTATATGATGTTCTAGGTACTCAAGGACACCTCGACTTGGCTCAATGCACCCAAGGATGCACCCAAAGTCTCTAAAACTGTATTAAAATTATTCATCCTTGATCAATGAACAGAGATTGCTTGTTGTCTTAATTTACCACCAATGAAAACTTGTGGTTAGACAAGCTCTTTCCCAACTCTGCAGCTATAAAGAGAGGGGACAGCAGTCATCTTAAGGCGCCACACTTCTAGGAAATCCATAACTGACCCACAAAATAAAGTGCTATCCTCCAGGTGCCCCTCCATGTTCCTGGTTTACTCTCAGACCATTTCTTGTTCTCCTAAGCCTTGCAGAGAGGTTTGCAGAAACCAATGCTCCTAAAATATAGGTTGAAAAAAGAATGTAGCTGCTTCAACCAAAGGGGACTGCAACTAAGAAGCTGATGGCCAGAGATGGGAAGATCCGTTCATAGTTAGTGAGACAGCTAGCCAGAACTCTGCAGCTATTGTTTTGCCGACGGCTTCCCAAAACAGGACCAACCTTGGCACATATTTGAGGGCGTCAGAGGTAATACAAAGTGCTCCTCTGAGCTGAAGACAAAAATAAAAACTAATATTTGGTTTTGTCAGTGCATTCTCTCTCACCAGAGCCCTCCTTATTTAAACAGTAAACGTCAGCAGCTGAAGGCATATGGCACTGGGTAGGTTCCAGGCTTTGTAAAGATGGCTTTAAGGAACAGAATATATTTCCTGAGGTATCGCTATTGCTTTTGCAAAAGCACCAAAGGAATTCTAAAATAATTGCATACAGTTTTTATTAAAAGTGCAAAATCCCATGTAATCAATTACCCAGTTAAACATTATGTTTAAACAGTTAACCAATGAAGTGAGATCCGTCAGGTGAAGGGCCCACCCCGCCAGCTGCCAGCCTTGGCCACAGTGCAGTGGGCGCAGCTGGACTGGAACAGCTTCTCACCTGTGGTGATTAATCAGTTACCATAAGCTTTATTCAGTAAAGGTGATGTTTACTGAATATCTGGTTATCCATTCACATCACTAATTTTTATAAGATCATTTCTCTCTTCTGGTGGCTTAGGAGCACTGTAGGCTTGAAGTGTCATACAACTAACCTTATAAGATGGAGAGATTGCCTTTGAAAGAGTTCAGGCCTGTAGGATCATACCATATTACTGCTGGGTGAATTCAGCAACAAAAAATTAAAAATTTATGCCAAAAAATTAATAATTCTGATAAATCCCCAAAATTGTGTCAAAACACAATATAATGACTCAATTTTCAATTATTTTTATTTCAATTTATTTGTGACAGTTTATTTGTGACTCTAAAAGGGGAGGAATAGCTCAGTGGTTTGAGCATTGGCCTGCTAAACCCAGGGTTGTGAGTTCAATCCTTAAGGGGGCCATTTAGGGATCTGGGGCAAAATCTGTCAGGGATAGTACTTGGTCCTGATGTGAAGGCAGGAGACTGGACTTGATGACCTTTCAAGGTCCCTTCCAGTTCTATGAGATAGGTGTTTTGAAATAATAATATGGAGATATATCTATCAACAATACAAACAACAGCAAAAAAGATTCCCCAAGACTACATGATTAAAGAAACCACTACAACAATACAGTTCCAATTGTGGGTGTCTGAGGGGACTGTTTGGGGTGCCCAGACACCAGCACCTCCTCCCCACAGGGCCCAGTCATGGGATACCCCCCAGATACCAGCACCCTGTTTTCCACAGAGCCCAGCTGCAAGATAGCCCCCTGCCCAAACACCAGCACCTCTACAACCTTTTGCTTCCCCCAGCTTCTTTACTGAGGGACACGGCATGGTGCAGCCCTATCCTTACATAAGAACAGCCATACTGGGACAGACCAAAGGCCCATGTAGCCCAGTAGCTTGTCTTTCAACAGTGGCCAGGTTATCAAGTGATTCATCACCTGTTGCCACTTCCTAGGCTCAGTCAAACAGAGGCTCAGGACACCATCCCTCCCATCCTTGCTAAGAGACATTGATGGACCTATCCTCCAGGAACGTATCTAATTTTTATACCCTCTAACTCTCTTGGCCTTCACAACATCCTCTGGCAAAAAGTTCTTCACCCTTTGCTGTCCCTTGAAAAAGAAGAATCAAAGAGTATACAACCAGCCTGTAAGCCCTGCCACTTTAGGTGTTCCACTCACTGCAAGCTGGGCTTTACAGAGTCCAGAAACCCAGAAATTCTGAAGGGGAAACAAGGACTTCTGCAAAACTGTGCATTCTGCAGTGGTGCAGAACTCGGCCAGGAGTAACTACTAATCAAGAATTATAGGAATGATGAACCACAGAACTGGAGTTTCAAATTCTAAGCCAACATGATCTGCACAAACTACAAAGCCATGTGTTTAGATCCACAGAGATCCACAGAGAAGGATTAATGCAACACTACTTAATGGTGACATCAATTGGCCAGTCAAAGGCAGCATGAACAGTTCAAATGGGAATGCCAAAAGACAAAGGTATGATCAATTAAAAGCTGTCCTTCAATAATTTGTTAATACTGTATGCTGACCTTCTTACTGGCATGTTTGCTGCCATTATTTTAGTTTAACAAGAGAGGTTGTTTGGAAAAACAATCAGAAAAGGAAAAATGGCTCATGATAAACACTTTACCGCAAACACTTGAGGGCTGTTAAGAGAGAATGACAGGAAAGGGAAAGGCCCAGGAAAACAAGAGAGCAAAGGAACTATATAGTAGAGTTTTAAAAGGGGTTCTTTAATGGAACCAGATAGACAAAGGCACCTCCTGGGGTTGTCTGAAGAATTTAGGCTTGCAAAAGATATCATCATCAGAGGATGGTAGGCCTTTAGGTAACAGACACTTATGCAGACTGTTGGTCGAGAATTATTTTTCCTTAAATGCTTCTCTCTTACAACAAACAGTTAGATTTTAAGAAAGATGTCTTGTCTAACCCAGAATACTACTAGTTATCAAATACCAAAGGGAAGAATTACAGGTACTTGAACTTAGAATAGCCTGCTAGGTAAGAATGCTTGATGCACAGTAGGGATGTAAGCAATTAGTCGACTACATGATAAGCATATGCTTATCAGATAGTTGTGCAGTGACTAGACTAGTCACTTCCCCTCCCCTCCCACACACACCCCTTGCTGCCTCTATCAGAAAAAAGCAACAAGACGGGTAGAGCAGGAACCAATGATGAGGGAGCCGGCTTAAAAGCCAGTTCCCCCCAGCATCATCTCAGGAGGAGGGAGGAAAAAGAGGCAGAGGCGTAGCGGGGGACCAGGCACGAGCCAGGAATCAATTGAGTCCTGGCTCCGCCTGGTCCCAGACACTGTGCCTCTACTTTTTACATGTATTAAGAGTCAGGCAGCTCTTAATACATTTAAAAAGCAGAAGTGCAGTGAGGAGGATCGGGAGTGAGCCGCGAATCAGCTGTCCAACTTGCTCCTGGTCCCTTCCTCCCCCCCCTCCACTGCACATCAGCTTTTTAAATGTATTAAGAGCCAGCTTGGGAGCTAACCCTGTTGTGGCTCTGCCTTTTAAATGTATTAAGAGCCACTAGGCTCTTAATACATTTAAAAGGCAGAGGCATAGCTGGGGGACTGGGTGCGAGCTGGGAATTAGCTGATCCGCCTGGCTCTTAATACCTTTAAAAAGCAGACACGCAGCAGGAAGGCCACCAGGCACAAGCCTGGACAGCTGATTCCCAGCTCACTCCCAGTACCCCCCATCCATGCCTCTGCTTTTTAAATATATTAAGAACCAGGCAGATCAGCTGATTCCCAGCTCGTACCCAGTCCCCCAGCTATGCTTCTGCCTTTTAAGTGTAATAAGAGCCTGGCAGCTCTTAATACATTTCAAGGCAGAGCGGCAGCAAGGTTAGCTCTCGAGCCAGGAGCTAACTCCCTGGTGGCTCTGCAGTTCCCCCCCTTATCAACTAATCAAGTAGTCAATAGAAATTCCATTGACTACTCAATTAGATGATTATCCACAATTTAACATCCCTAATACACAGGGCATGGTAGCCCAGGGCTCATTCTAAGAATTAGCCTACACTAGAAACACTACATCAGTGCTGATGAAGATACTCCTGTGCTGGCAGGAGAGAGTTCTCCTGTCAACACAATTACTCCACCTTTGCAAGAGGCAGAAGCCTGTCGGTCAGATAGTATCTCTGCCGACATAGTGCTAGTTTGGACAGCTTGGGCATGTACTTGACACGGTTCATCTCTGTCTCTCACACTAACCCTTTTTGCAGTGTGAAGGAAACCCTGGCACACATAAACCTTGAGTGCAACAAGTTGCAGCCCCTATTCTGGATCGTCCTAGATCTCCTTCTCTCCTCACTTTCTTATATATGCACTCCCTATTTGTGGCTCCATGAAGTTGCAGGACTTCCTTCTCAACATCCTCCTACAATTGGCCAAAGTGGCCATCTATAAGACCTGGGAAAGGAGGTTGGTGGTGGGGGGAGGGACTCGTGATTGTGGGTCCTATTTCTGATCCTCCATTCATACATTCGGATCGAGTTTCTCTGAAAGGCGGCCACTGACTCCCTTGACAATTTCGAGAAGCAGTGAGTGCTGTCCAGTGTTCTCTGCACAGTGTCCCCTTTAGGCTCCCTTGTTTTGACCTTCTGACTTTTGCACCTGTCTCCATTATATTATCAGTTGTTCCCTGTAATTAGTTGAGTTCCTAAGGCTGGCAGAGAATACTTTAGCAGTGGAGCAGGCATCCCCGAACCCACATAGGACAGCGTGAATAGCACTTTGGTTGCTGTAACTTGTATCACTCAGGGGGATGGCTTTTTCACACCCTGAACAACCATGTTATATCAACGTAAATAGTAGTGCAGACTTGACCCAAAACTGAGACAACTGTGGAATTTAAAATTGGATAGATAAAGGCATGTGGCTTAATATCTGAGAGGGTGAAGAGGAAGAGATATAAAGATAGTCTTGTGACATAAAATTAAACTTGAGACTAAATCTCCCTATTCACATTACTTTAGAAGTCTCAGTGATGAACAACAGAAAAGCACTGAGAGCCCAGATAGGTAACCCAGTGGTAGTGGTTAGCAAAACAGTTACGGATTCCCAATCCTAATCTCTCTTTATCAGCAAAAACATTATGCAGGCAAATCTATCTAGGCCCTTACATGGCCTCTCCCACCAAAGTATCCAAATGCCCACAAGTATTCAAAAATGTTGTGCATCTTCCATCTCAACCTGTAGAAACAACAGCTTATTATTTTGCAGGATTTTCTTCCTTATGTTTGTACTCATGTGAAGAGCTTACAAAGGGAAGATAAATTGGAAACCAGAATTTCACATTTGTAAGTAAGGTCTGTGGTCAATTTTAAGTCTTGTTGCAGTACGTTTCACAGTCCGGGTTATATAGCTTAAGGGGAAAGATAAAGGAACAGGACTATACTCAGGGCTCCAACAAAAATGCAAAGCACTGTCTGGAAAGAGGAAAATAGTTTCTATAATCAAAGATGCTGATCGTTATTTTATTTAGATTTTGCAAGCTGGTTTTTTATTTTACTTTATCATAGTCATAATTAGTGTTTCATCTCATTATAGAGAAGGGAGTCTTGCTACAGAGAGGATGCAATGTATAGTAGACAGGAGTCTACTATAAAGGCAAGGTTGAGAAATCAGACATTATGATGATCTGAAGAGATCACAAAGATGTTAAAAATTATGAATGGAAGGAAAACTTTTCACTCTGTGAAAGGCTCCCAAAAATAAATCACCATCTAAAAACATGAAAGAACACAGAGCAAACTCAGCAGAATTCCTTTGTGAAAAGAGTAAAATTAGCATATTGAGTAAGTTGCCAACTAAGGTCATTGAGGCAAATCATGTAAATGACCTCAGGATACAATCAGACATTTTTCTGTATAGAGAGAAAGAAAGGTTGAAGGATACAGAGCAGGTCACATTTCAGTTCAAAAGCAGCAGGAAAGAATTCCACCATGTAGTGGCAATGGGAACAGCTGTCTAAAACCAGCAGGCCAAGAAAACTCCAAACTTTGCTAAATGTGATATAGTAGCAGTTCTAGTTCTGTTTTGAAAAAAGGAGGTGAGTTTGGAGGTTGAAGATAAGCCAAATCAGACTAATCAGGTTGGCTATAGAGGACTTTGCTTCCCACCCCCAACTCACTCCTTCAATTCTATGCACAAATCTCTGGGCTCGTCTACATTGGCCCCTTTTCCGGAAGGGGCATGGTAATTTTTGAAATCGCAATAGGGAAATGCGCGGGGGATTTAAATATCCCCCGCGGCATTTAAATAAAAATGTCCGCCGCTTTTTTCCAGCTTTTAGAAAAGCCGGAAAAGAGCGTCTACACTGGCCCCGATCCTCCGGAAAAGTAGGAATAAGATCCTCTGGAAAAGGGCGCTTTTTCCGGAGGATCGGGGCCAGTGTAGACGCTCTTTTCCGGCTTTTCTAAAAGCCGGAAAAAAGCGGCGGACATTTTTATTTAAATGCCGCGGGGGATATTTAAATCCCCCGCGCATTTCCCTATTGCAATTTCAAAAATTACCATGCCCCTTCCGGAAAAGGGGCCAATGTAGACGTAGCCTCTGTGTATAGTATCTCAGTCAGAGCAACATGAATCACACAGGAAATCTTTTCTGCGTTTTTGAAGGTGAAGAGGAGAATAAGTGTTTTTCAAAACAAAAATGTAGAGTTATGGCAGAAATCTAAAGCATAGCTAGAATTCCTATGAACTGAGCTCATAAAGAAAAGAAGGAAACAAAGTTACGGGAACAAAATTAAACACTAAATACTACAAATAGGAAACTCCAGATTATTATAAACTATAAAGATATTGGTAACTCTTGAGACTAACCTTGCAGGCTTGTTAAAAACAATTAAAACACAATGTTTACAAGTTATGTTTGGTGCCCCTATAGATTTATCAAAAACTATATATAACCTATTAGAAGATTTATCTGGCATTGGGTCCTTAACTCAATTTTTTTTTTCAAAAATAGAATGAAAATAAGAACAGCCATACTGGGTCAGACCAGAGGTTCATCTCACCCAGTATCCTGTCTGCACAGACAGTGGCCAACACCAGATGCCCCAGAGAGTGGGAACACAAGTAATCCGCACATGATTACTCTCCTGTCACCCATTTCCAAACAAACAGAGAGTAGGGACACTATTCCTACCCATCCTGGCTAATAGCCATTGATGGACCTAACTTCCATGAATCTATTTAGCTCTTTTTTGAACCCTGGTGTGGTGGGATGTCTAGCCCCATGCAGCTCAGACCTGGGGTCGAGTCCTTCACACACCGGCCCTGAGGCCTAGTCCTTTGTAGTATAATCCGGGGTCTGGGAAGAAGACGCAGGGAGGCCCGGGCCTGCCCTCTCCACTGGGTCCCAAATCAGGGCCCTATCAGTAGTGGTTGATTCCCACCACTGGTTCAGTGGGGAGATTTCCTCAAAATGCGCTGAGCCCGTTGGGGCTTTTCCTGCTCCCTGCCCTGGGTTGCTTCCTACCTTCTCACCGACCAGCGGAGGTCCCACCTGGAGATGAGGGTCTGACTGCTGCAGTGGCATTGGCAAGCACGGCGTCTGGCGCATCCACGGCTAGTTCGGCGACAGTGGATAGGTAGGCTGTATGGCAGGGCCGGCGTTGCAGACATGCTCGGCCTGGGGATGGTAGTGGTGGGGGCAGCTGGTCCAGCGGCTCTTGCTCCGGCTGCAGCAGCTGTGGCTGTGGCCCTAGCACTCGTGCAGCAGCTCCTTCCGTTCCAGAGGTCCCTCCACACTGAGTCACTTTACCAGCTTTTATACCTACGCTGCCCTGGGAGCATGCCCAGCAGGGCATGGAGGAGGGGTGTACTCCACCCAATAGGAGTGCTTGCCCCCCCGCCTTGTTCAGTCCAGGGTGGGCAGACCCCATCACACCTGGTAAAATCCTAGTCTTCACAACATGCTCTGGTAAAGAGTTCCACAGGTTGACTGTGCACTGAGTGAATAAAAGCTTCCTTTTGTTTGTTTTAAACCTGCTGCCTGTTAATTTCATTTGGTGACCCCTAGTTCTTATATTGTGGGAATAAGTAAATAACTTTTCCTTATGCACCAGTCATGAATTTATAGACCTCTATCATACCTCCCCCCTTAGTCTCCTCTTTTCTAAGCTGAAAAGTCCAAGTCTTTTTAATCTCTCTTCATATGTACATGGCTCACTTAAATCATTGCTCTGGGGTAGGGTTGGGGATGAGAGGTTCAGTATGCAAGATGACCAGGGAAAGAGGACAAACCTAGACCTCTCACCCCACAGCAGCTTGAGGCTAGGTGAGAAACGCCTCTCCATGGATGCTGCAGCTCCAGCGAGCACAGCTGGGGAAGGGGTGCATATCAGACCAAGGTAGTTACTTGGGAGTTACAAGGTAGTAACTCCACTCCAATGGTTGGAATGGGGGGAGATTTATTAAACAAGATATTTAGGCTCTGCATAGAATCATAGAATACTAAAACTGAAAAGGACCTTGAGTCCACTGCCCTTGAAAGCTTGTCTCTCTCACTAACAGAGCATGGCACAGGTTGAACCTCCCTGGTCTGGCACCTTCAAGACCCAAACCAAGGAATGTCAATACCAGCCCCTCTGCTCCCATTCCCCACACCAGGCTCCCCTTGGCTAGCTGCCAGGGTGCTGAGACTTCGCTGTTGACCCCTGGGCATCATGCCAGTGCTCCCTCATCCTGCCAGGCTCTGCTCTTCCCTGGTCTCACAACACTCTTGGCCCCAGACTTCTGTTTTTTCCCCCCAGTGAGTGTTTCAGCCCCAGAGCACTCAATGGGTCACCAACGATGCCAGACCAGGGGTGTAGCTGGAATACAGAAGTCTCGATTAGGGAGGTTGAACCTATACAATAAAAGAAATTGCTTTACCCAACTTGTCTATTTAAATATCCTGGGACTGGTAAGCCTTCAAAAACACTGCATACTTAGACTCAAAGATATTTCCACACAGATAATTTTAAATCAGAGTAAGGTCACATATCCTACTGTTTGCTGTTGTATAATAGTTGCATGTTAATCAGTTATCTGGACAAGGTAGTAAATAGTCAGATGGCAAAATCTGCAAAGGATATTTATGTTTATTCCCACTGCAGCTGGACTGAAGGACCAAAGAATTAAATACACCTGTACATATACTCTAATTTTGCCTTCTCCCATAGAAGATATTCCATATCCAGCATCCCCAAGAGTTTTCCTGTGACTTGATGGATTGGTATTGAATATTCAAAATTCAGTGTGTTTAGTTCAAGTTTTTGTCCTTTTTGTTGGAAAATGTTTTTCTTTCATTTCAAGGCCAGATACACTTGTACGCTACTTTAGAGAATTAAATGTGATACAGTATTTAAACTTGGGCTTTATACTGCTGAGCAAAAATGGTCCTTGCAACTCAGTAAAGTTTTAATAATAAATTGTGAAACTGCTTGGAAAGAATAGATTTAGGAAACTTTATGGTCTCTAATTATATCGATTTTTTGCAAAATCTTCCATTGCATTTGCAGTAGGAGGAAAAGGTAAGTGATAATCTATCTACCATCAGAGTGCTAAGATGCTTTATAGAGAGGTACAAAAATAAGATTCATAACCCAACGTGATTTCAGTGTAGACAGACCATATAAATAGGCAGGCAAAAGAAAAATCAGAACCTGGGCATGTGTTTGCATGGTGGAAATGAAAAAGAATGGATGGATGGATTTTGGAAGAAAATCCAGAGGAATTTGACAATGGCAGTAATAGGAGGGAGAGGAGGGAAGAGTTACCAATGACTACAAAGATATATGTCTAAAAAATAGGGAGGACACAAGAGTTGTTAACAACAGAACACAGATCTAGCAACTAAAAGTGATGTGAGAAACAATTATCTTGAATTTTTAAGGCATTGTACTGGCATGCATGAGACCAGGATTTCTTTCCGGCTCAGGGGTACGTACGCACACTCCAACCGCAGCAAGCTACAGTACTGTAAAGCACTAGTGTGAACCAGGCTACCATCTGAACTCCCAGCACTGTTAGATATTCCTCTCCTGAGGTGGTTTACCTAGAGTACTGGGAGAGCTCCCACAGCGCTTGTGCTAAGGCCACACTTTTAGTTTAAAGCGCAGATGCAGCAGTGCTGTAAACTTAAGTGTAGACAAAGCCTCAGTTCATCATCTGTAAAATAGAGATAATACTTCCATATATCAGAGATGTTGTAAGAATAAATTAAAGTTTCTGATGCGCTATACTAATAATATGAGCAGCACCCCAAAAAGCCCTGTATACAGCTGCAACCATAACCAACCCAATGTCCCTTCCCCCCAGTAAACTCTTGGCTTTGCTGATGGGCAGTTACCTTGCTGAAAAGCTAGAATCTCGAGGTTGCAACCCAATTAGTTAATTTGTACTTCAAAAAGAATTATAACTGTTGAGAGAAAAGAGGAACTTTTAAGGCAAATGAAATAATAGGCCCATCACTATTAATATTGTCATTTTAATGAAAGAAGGGAGTGGTATGTGAACTAGACTCTTTTGTGTACTTCACATACCTTCTCCCAAATCTACAGTTGTCTTTGCTAGTGACTTGTAATTTTTGAATCTTTCTACTTAACATTGTGCATTTTTCATGATCAGCTTAAATGCAACAGAGGCTTTCCCCAATAAAAGATTTTGTTAAATGTCCTTATATCTACATTCATTTACAGAGACTATGATGAATTCGTATAATTCCACTATGTGGACTCTGGGCAGGGAAAAAATAGGCATCTGCTTTGCCCATGTAAAGAGATTCAGGACATGGCATCCTCCACCAACATATTTCAATTTCATGCATTTTGTCTCTCTTTTACAAGTTTACCAGGTGATTTTAAATTATAGTGTGTCATACAGAGGGTTAATCAACTCAATACTTGAGCAATTAACTTTACTACAGGAAGTAGTGCCAAACTTCCCAAATGTCCTTACCATACACAATTAACCATAACTTAAGTTCCCAAATATTTTAAGATGAAATGCATTGTGCTTAAAGATTGACTGGCTTCTTGCAGTGGACTCAAGTTGTGTTATTTATTACAAAGTATCTACATCCTCCCTCACCATACTTAAGCAAATTACTTATTTGGAATTGTTTTAAGTAAAATGAAAGTGACTTGTATATCAAATGACAAATAGACTCTTTTCATAGCTTTTGAGTTAGCACCTCTTCCGGTTCTCAGAATATACTGAATGGTGAAAAGTTCTGCATCACTGACAGTTCTGCATCATGACCAGCAAACTGGCACCAGAAACTCAAAGTGACTTTTAGTTCATTCTGCCCTCACTTTCCCAAAAGTTCATCCCATAAATTAATTTCAGGCATTCAACATTTGGACTTCAAGTTAGTGACATGGTATTAGCTATATGAATGAAAGATACTATATTAAGAAGCCTTTAAAAGCACAAGTTTCACAATGCTACCTATTAATAGTAATTTGCATACATTATGAAAATATAAATAGGTACACATTTTTAAAAGTATCTTAAGGAATTGGCTTGAAATCCATGGCTATGTCTCTTAGACCCTTGTTTTTTCTCTTCTTGCTCACACTCAAGGCCAACAGTCAATAGAGGAAGGCATGGGACTCTTATGGAAAGATGAAAACATAACTTCTTAATCCAAAGGATTCATTGCTGAGGTCATCTCCTTTCTGGCCTCATGTAGGTTCAAGCACATTGACCGTACAGCATTTTTAATCCCTATTAGTTCAGGGAAGAGGAAACATGGACAAGGATCTGAATTCAGATTTCATACAGGATGAGGTAGAGTATTTTCACTGGGTTGTCAAAAGTGAATTCTCCTAGAGGACTTTGCAAACTATCCATCAGAGGCAAACATTTCCTACACAAGGGATTCCAAATCATTCACAACATTTTCTCAGTTTCTATGTAAACGTGTGAAATATCAAACATTTGTTCAATTCACCTCTTAAGCATCAGAACAGAATTCACAGGCCACCTAGTATCTGTCTTTGGAACAGACCAGCCCCAGGCCCAGAGTCCCCACATTGGGAAGCCCTGCTTTGTATTAAAATCCTCTGCTATGCATCTTTTTAAAACCACAAGAAATATGTTGTCCCCAAGGAACAGTCATGTGAGGCCATTGGAAGATCCACACACAGTGCTCACAGATCTTTTTGATCAGAGGGCAGTTGAACTGGATTTTAAAAGACCAAAAATAATTAAGAGTTTATGTAAAAATAAAGATTTTTTAAAAACCAAAATTATTGCTAGAGGCAAAGAGAAAAGCATTCTCTAGTTTTCTCCCCACCATCCACAACACTGAAAAAACATCAGTCAGGGTTATAAACATCTGTAATTGCCGGGGGAATGTACAATACTTTCAGAAACTCCAGGCCCACGTATCCTGTAGCTCTGCATTTTACAAACAAAAGGTTGGGGGAAGAAAGAGGGGGTGGGATACAGGGAATAAAGGCTTAAAGATTAAAGTCACAGGCAGAGACAGACGGCTCCGTTTTTTAATAACTGAAAACACGAGTTGTGCCTGAATGTGCTCATTGTTTTATGGCAGGAGGGAGAGTCTATGCATGCAGGACTGGCTGGCGACAGAGCTGCCTTTCCATCAAAAATAAGATTTATGAAAAGAAAAAGACACCAGCCCAATACCCTAATTTCCCCTCTTGTAATGTTTAATGATGCAGTCAGGTAGTTATCAACAAGTTACCCCACCTCCCCTTTCATTAAGTTCAGGAAACTTGTCAGAGAAGAGCTATTTCTGATTTTGACAGCCTAACACACAAATGAAGAGGGCTTTCAATACTATATGTTATGGAGAATGTAATAACATAAACATGCCTAAAATTGTAAATAATACGCAAGCCATATATACATTCACATCTATCTACTTGCAGAACACTAATACATATGCATATACATGCACACATACCTGAATGGGTTTTTTAAAATACTTTTACAAGCAAATTTTCATCAATAAAAAGTACTATTCACACAACTCTACTGAAAGACACTAACAACTTAACTTACATTGTAAATAAGTGTCTAAATCTAGTTCATTAATGACATTTAATTTAAAAAAATCCAATTTCATTAGTATTTATGTTTTCAGCTTGGACAATGACAATCAATGAAGTCTATTTCATATTTGTTTAAAGTCATTTTCAATTTTAATTTTTAGACTTGGGATGTTTGGACTCGAAGCACTGCAGCAGAGTACATATTTGTTTTGAATTGAAACTGATTTCACTGGAATATAAAACATTTCTAAACATCTTAGATTTCAAAAAACTGGGTTTCACAACATTTAACTGTTGATCAATGTTTAATGTACTTGATATCCATGCATATTTCTTAAAATCATTAGACGGACCCCATATGTATATTTTATATTAAAGTTTTGCAAAATCTAAGAATACAATTTTTTTTTTACTTATTTCAATGAAAATAGTTATGTTTTGTTTGGACTTTTGTCTGTCTGGATTTAAACAGCCTTTTAGAACCAGGAGGCGATTCCATTGTCCAACTGAGCATCTGTACTTGCAACAGGTAAATAGTAAATTAGAGTCTTATAATTCCTTCAGTTTAATTAAAGTGCTAGTAAAACAAGCTTTTAAATATACACATATGATTTTTAATTACCATCGCCATATAAGAGACAGTAGTGAAGGAGATAATTTAATAAGACAAGATCTTTCATACAAAACCATGAGACAGTCATAACTTCTTGAGAATGCCTGCAATGGAGAGCGGTGGGAACAGAGAAGACCACTGGTGCAATAGTGGCTTTTCATGGGCTCTCGAGGTCTTGTTTAGATTAAAAATATTCTGTAGTGGTCCTGTCTGTTTGATGAAGGAAAAATAGTCCATAGCAGAAAAGTGGAGGAAGGAAAAACCGATACATGAGCTCGAAAGCCTGGTACAAAAGATAAATACAGTTTTTGTTTTATTTTGCTCAAAACAAGCATGAATAAAAGACTCCTCCGTTTACTGCAGTTGGGCACCAAAATCAATTCTCTAAGCAATACAACAAAGAGCTGTTACTTATAAACAAACAGTATGCCCCCCTTCCCAAAAATTGCTGATCCTGAAATCCAATATGAAAGTGTCAGTGAAATATAGATGATTACAGAGATTATCACTCTGTCCTAACTAGAGATTTTGGGAATTCAGCAATTAACATATTCCTAATCAGCAGTCATTTCAGAAGCAAATGTGAAAATATGCTTGTGTAGAAAAAATATATATTCCACAGATACCACGGTCTCCATCATGCAAATCTTATATGTGCATAACGTAAGGTTTGAGTAATGAAGTCAGTGGCTGTGTGGGGGCAATTAATATTTCTAGGAGGGGAGCACTTAAATGTTTACATTTCAAGCTAAAACATATCAATAGAAATGTGACCAAAAATAACAGTAAACCTTCCAAGTCTAGGATCATGTGGACATACATAATTCCAAGCACAGTTAGAGTTTAACAATCCTGTACAAACTAAACTATACAAACATAAAAAAATCCTCTTCAGTTATGTTTGGAGGATGGGGCGGAAGATCTAACCACAGCCAGTATAGAAAAGCAATGGCTAGATGAAATTGAAGAGCTCTTATGGGGCCAAAACTACATTTTTTTCCTCACAAATCTGAAATTCACAAGTCAGGACTGAAGCTCCAAATTACTGTCAAGATAAAACAGTCTCCAAGAGGTAAAACAGCTAGCGGAAAAGTGACTCCCTAAAACCTTAGCAAATTCTGCTGACTTTATAAAGAGCTCAAGGGCAACATAGCAAAAGACAGGAAGAGAGAAGCACAAAGTCTGGCCTCTGTTGTTTCTTACTCTAAGAAAATGTGAAAATTTACTTTGTATAACCAAATTGTACATGAAAGTTTAGAAACAGTCAATTAAATGTAACATTATGGAATGAAATTCAGAGTGAGTGGAACACATTAGATACGCATTCCTAATAATGGATACAAGAATTAATCTCCAAGGCAAAGTCTATCAACCTCCAGTGCACAAGATCAACAGCTTCTACAACATGGGCAACCTCAACTTTGCCCAAGAGCCACACTGACAACTTGCCAAGAAACTCAACACCAAATCTAATCTGCAGATTGAGCCACCCACTTCTTTAATATGGAGAGCCATATGAAGACTACAAATCCAAATACAAGAAGCTCAATCTTGATTTGCGTGCATGGGTGTTCTGACTAACGATGGGATTGATCAAAACTTTCTCTACCAAGGTAGAACATGACTTGACAGATCTGAAGAATCAAAACCAAGGAAGGAGATATTTACAAAAAATATTGGTGAATAAAGCATTCCTGCTATGGTAGATTTAAACTTGTTGTATACTTGGTTAGGGTGTTACTTATACTCTTTGCCATGCATAATGACAATTTAGGAGAACTAAACAAGAACAACCTGTTCATTTAAGAGACAGCTAGACCAGAAGCAATTAAACAAGGTAAATGTTCCATTTTTACGCAAATCACATACACATTTCCACAAAATCAACCCACATTTTGATGAAAGCCCTTCTAATTCCTGTAACAGAGGGATGCAGAATTCTGCAGCATATTGTTGTTTCTGCAGAAGTTTCAAATAAATAAGGATTTAGTAATTAAATATAAAAACTAAAATAGCTATGTTATTCCTTATTTTCCATTTTCATGTTCAAATCAATTTAATTTTTTTTTTCCAAATTAAAGGAGGACAGTTTAGATTTTTGACACCCAGTAGATGTATTTTCCCCCCCTTCAGATGTATTCATAACCAGGGGAAAAAAGATTCTATCCATACCTCTAGATGCTCTGATAATTATATGAGAACATAATATTAACTTCTGCAATTCTCCCCTCATCCAACACCCCAACAAGAAAAAGCAACTATCAATATTTGTAACTGTCCAGAAGTCCACAGCTACACAGGATTCACAAACCGTCTCCCTCTCCAAATGCCAAGGTTGAAGAGAAAGGCCTTACATAGGAAGAAATAAGTTACAAAATTACATTGCCCACTGGGAAGATGCCTGGAAAGCAGTCTTTTTTATTCTTTTAAAGTCCAATCAAAACATCTTTTCTGTCATATCACTGCAGCAGTATGGCATGGGAAAAGAGGAGGTGTCTCAGATCTCAGAACACTGAGATTATTGGCACTTGGGAAAGGATACATCTTCTCTCATTCCCTGAATTGTGTAGATAGGGTCTGGGACAAGGTGACAAAAAATTTTATTGCCTTGCCCCCTTCAGTTTACTTGCCTCCCTCCCTTTCCCATCAACCACTGCATCAAAAAACAGATATACACACTAGCTGCAAACATCTACAAAAATCATCAAAATGGATACAGCTATGCTCATTCTAAAATTTCAGTTTAAATTAACATCTCCAGCCCATGAGCAACTTATATTCCCCAACATCATTCTTGAAAGTTCTTAGTTTTCAAACATACAAGAACATCAATATACAGATTTACATTCTCTTCATTTTAAAATGTTTTCTTTGCACCTAGAAAGAGTAGAAATATGATTTAACAGAAAAGACAGACTACACCATCGTGAATTTCATAATCCCTTCTAAAGCCTTAGGGACATGGCAGACACAAGGACCTACTTATAGTATTTAGTAGTAAACCATAAAATAATAATCATCTTACTACATATTTTAATCACTTCACTAAGACACATTATATTGTCTCAATGGTTTCTTTGGAGAAGATTCTCTGTCACCCATATGGCACTATTTCAGATTTTCTGAGAGGACAAATACTAAGGTTTGACAGTGTATTTATTTTTATTTAAATTTTTGCTGAGTAGGATTGCCTCCTGAGATACACATCTCATTTCACAACAGTTCCAAGAGGTCAACAGTCATGTAAATTTCATTTTCCAATATTTCAGGACAAAAGAAACTATATAATGCTGCATTCTTTATCTAAATTGCCAACATCCTGGTATCATAAGCTATACAGTATTTGTGTTTCACAATATAGTGTCTTCATAATTAATAAAAGCTCCAATGTAACAGAAAGGGTGAGGTTCACTGTAAAGGAGGAAATTGATGCAGAATTGATTACGGATATATAGTCTAGAAAAAAGGTGATAAGGGACAATTTTAAACACTGAATAAATATTTAAATGGAATTAATAGGAAAAAGGAAGCTGCAGTTTTCAGTAGCAAGGTAGGGGAGGCTGAAAGAACCATAATTGTCTAAAAACTAAAAAGTAAAGTCATATAAGGACAATTTGGCAGTGGGACAAGCAGTGTGATAATGTAGTTGTGTTCCCATAAGTAGAAATGTTCAAAGATAATGCGAATGGCATCCATGCTCAAATGGAAGGGGTGATAGTGAATCACCCATGACTTTTCCACCCACCCACCCAGAGCCAGCACCACTAACATGAATGGGTAGAGCCCAACAGAGATACAAAATTTTTATCTGCATCCAATCCATGATCTGCAAATATAATCTGCAGATATCCTCATCATCCACATCCCCGTTTGTGGATGACGAGGATATCTGCAGAGGTGGCGATTATCTGTGATTTTCAGCATAAACTTACTGTTTCAATTTATATATGTTGAGAATCTGCCCGAGTGGTTGGAAGGTTGTGGAAAGGAACATCCCCCCCCCCCCAGCCTTAAAGAGTCTGACGTCTAGACCGATAGAGCCCTGGGCTGGGACCTGGAGGTGAGGGCAGGCCCGGGTCCCTGTACCCCACCCTAAGCATGCATTGGGCAGAGCCCAACCTGAACTGAACCAAACTGCGCAGTTCTTAGCAGCGATAAACTTACTGACAACCCAGCCACCCGGGGGGCGTTGGATTGGAAAGAAAAGCACTCGAGGAACACTCAGGGCAAACTCTAATCAACACTAATCAATCACTAATAATCAACATCTAATCAATCACTAATGATCATCATACAAGAATCCTTTAACAGGTAAAACATAACATTTTCCATGCATGTCTCTAATAAAAAGAATTAAACAGAAAATTATGTTTCAAAAGATTAACTTGGTCTATCTTCTAAAAGGTAAAAGCTGATTAAATCCCTACTCTACAATTCTATAGCATGGTTCAAAAACTCCACAGAAACTGTTGTATTCATTACTAAATTCTAAAGGTTTTTAGAATCATTTCCATAGAACTTTGTGTATTATGCTGCTTAAATTTTAAAACATTTTCCAATAAGGTGTGTATGAACAACTTTGAACAAAATTATAGGAAGGTTACTTAAGTGCAATATTAAAGGATCTGTTGTGGAGAGAGTTAAAGGATTTTTACATCATCCTGGTCCCAGTCCTATTTTATTCATACCAGTCTCTTTGTGACCAACAGTATCTATTGGTTATGTAAAATATCAAATCAAGATCTTCAGCACGGTCAGAATTATGGCTTTGACTAAGAAAGATCTTTAAAAGGAGAAAGTACTTCAAGATTTTCATCTCTCTCCCCATTTACTGTCTCCTACAAGTTTATAATCAAGGATACTTCTCTTTTCCCAAATCTAAATTTGGACACTAAAACAAAGGCTGGCAACATCACCACAAAACTGAGAAACGACGCAGAAGATAAAGTCCATTCAAAATATACATTGTTTTGCCAAGCGCAAATGACTAGCTTTGAGGAATGTTGGCATTACTCAAGTTGTTTGACAGGGAAACACAGTAAACAGACAAGTCCTAGATAAGCAGGAAAATAATACGGAGTATAAACAAACACCACCCATCGCGCAAAGTATTTTATAATTAAAATTTAGAATTTCAATGTTTAAAACACAGTAACCTTGAAACACTGGGACATTAGGGATGTCAACATGTAGATGACTACACAATTAATGAATAAGCCTCTGTATCAGAAGCAGCAAGGGAGGGAGAAGTGGGAGCTAGTGCCTTAAAAGCCAGCTCCCCATGAGCACCGGATTCGCCTCAGAGGCAGCAGTGCAGAAGGTGTGTGGGGGGGAGTGGAGGGAAAATGCAGGAGCCAATACACATGATTTTAAGCAGGCTCTCACCATGTGTTGCATGCCAGCTCTGCAGACCCGCCTGCCATCCCTTGCTGCCTCCTACAAATATAGTGGAGGCAGGGAGCAGGCAGGAGCCAGTGCTGGGGGGAGGTGACTTAAAAGCCAGTTCCGCCCCCAGCACCAGCTCTGTGGTGCCACCACATCCCTCCACACTTCTGCCTCTCAGAGGAAGCAGCACAGAGGGGGAGCAAGGGAGGTTGCTGCAAAGCAGCCTCTGTTGGTGGTGGCAGCAGAGGCAGCAGTGCAGGGTGGCAGCGGGTTCCCTGGGAGTGGGGTTAGAGCACACTGGCTTCCACCCCAGCCTGGGGACTATCAAATAGTCGTGTAACCGATAACATTTCATGTGGTTACAGACTATTCAATTACATGCTATTCACCTTTCCTACAGGATATATCAAGATTTAGAGAATGCACCAACTGTGGAACATTCAGCCACCCTAACTTATAAATCTTAAACATCTGAACTGAGAGTAAAGCACCTAAAACACAATAAAGTATCCAGAAGAGACACTTCTCAGTCTAAAGCAACCCCCCAGGATGTTATTCTTGGGGTGAATTTGACATGAAAACTGTCTTATTTATATCTATTCTGTTTTCTCAGAATCAAAACCACACCAAGAATTCCTAGAGGATATATACTTCACTCTATATAGGAACCAACTCACATATACTTCGCTTCTACAAGATTTTTGTCACTCCTCATATTTCAAGAAACGTTTAGATTGGACATTAAGAAAAGCTTAATTGTCGAGGTGGTTATGCTCTTGAATAAATTGCCTAGAGAGGTTGTGGAATCTCTATCACTGGCAATTTTTAAGAGCAGGTTACACAAATACCTGTCATTGAAGGTCAAGATAATACTTAGCCATGCCGTAAGTGCAGGGAGCTGGTCTAGATACCTCTCAGGGTCCATTCCACCTCTATGAACATATAATTCCATTACTTTCTAGTTCATTTCCTCCTTTTATAGAGGAAAAATTTCCTCAAATTTACAGAGAATGAGATTCAAAAATAAACAAGTTTCGAGGCTAAACAGCTAAAATTCAAACCAAGAGATGGAAGGTTTTTTTCAGATAATATAAATTTCATTTCAAATACAAATTATATTTGTTTAATACCTAAAAGCTCTGGTCAGACTACCAAGTGATGGAGTTCCTGGTAATGAGCTATAGAATAGGTCATGTAATGGTAATAATGCAACAGAAGTACACTGGGAAAATTCTGACACTGAAGAGAGACGGGCAACTTATTTTAGGCCTCAAATTTATGGTTTTTAGTAAAATGAATACTTTTAAAAACTTTTTTGCAAATATTTTCATGAATGATTTTAAAAATTTGAGAAAAGTTTGTTAAGGCTTAGAAAGAACAGACAAAAAAACCCCTATACAGGTTGAACCTCTCTAGTCCAGCACCTTCGGGACCTGACCAGTGCCAAACTAAGGAATTTGCCAGTCTATGGAAGGTCAATATTATCTAGCAGCATTACCAACACTTTCACTGCTTACTGAGGCCTTAGAAGACACTGATAGGTAAATTAGAGCTAAGTACACCAAATACCACAGGAAACTTGGCCACACTCATCGTAAGTGGACATCTGGCTAACTAAAATCATACTGGACTACAGATGTTGCCGGACCAGAGAGTGCTGGTTAAACAGGTTCAACCTGTAATATTAAACAGAAGATCAGAACATTTAGGGTATGTCTATACTGCATGACTATTTGGGGATACCGTAGGTATCTCAAAATAGCTATCCTGCATCTACACAAGCCGCCCAGTATTTCAAAATATTTTTTTAAATAACAGTCGCACTATTTCGGCATCCAGGGAACCTTCATTCCATGAGGGTTAAGGACTGTCTAGAAACAGAACATAATTTCGAAATTTGGCACTCTGTAGACATGTCAAATTTCAAAGGAAGCTATTTTGAAAAATTCAAAATAAAATAAGCAATTTGCATAGCACAAATTGCATATATTATTTCGAGTTTAGGGTGCTGTGTAGACTCACCCTTATTGTTTAAAAAGTAGAAAATTAAATAGAGTAGAAAGTGAAACGGACATTGCTAATTGGTCTGGTTAAGAGGCCCGAAGCCAAATCAAAGTACAAAAACTAGACAGGTATTCTCTAAATTAGATTTCTATTTTTTTCTACATTTAACAGAGTGGTATCAGCAGACGGTTAGGATTTTTAATATATTCATGTTTATCTGACCGACTCCTGTTAAGCAAAAGAAAAACACTAACCAAAAAAGCAAAAAGCCCACTTTGTCACAAGCTCTCTCAGTTGGTAACTGATTTGTTTTATAAAAAATTATTTGAAGCTGAGAAAAAACACCCCAAAGAAATTTATAAATATAACAGGAAGATTCCTTTTTCTACTCAAGGGCTGGTACTGGAGATTCTGCTAGCCCAAGAGAAACTGAATCACAGCACTCAACGAGAGTTCTCAGAAGAAAGATTTTAGCAAGGGTTTTACTAGCAAAAACACAGCATTGGAATTTCCAAGTAACAGAAATCTATCCCATCTATGCCAGCACCAGGCAGGCAAAGAATCTATTAACATCATTGAAAAGGAATAAACCAAAGGCCCTGAATACAAGTTTTTATGTGATTAAACGTGTAAGTCAGCTTGGCTATTTAAGAAAATGGATCATTAATCAAGCCCATGACACTACTGGCTTTGTAAACATGGGAATACATTGGCTTTGACCACAAACTTTAAACAACCTGTAAACTTCAAGACCAGTCTATCACACAGTTTTCTTGCACTGGGGGAGGAAGATGTATTCTGTGTCCATAATGTTTAGCTGACCAAAATAAAAAGTTCAAAATATGGACCAAGTTTTTTTTCAAAAGAATAAATCTGGTACATTTCAGATTCACCCCCCCCCCCCAGCCCTCCCCCCCCCAAAAAAAAAGAGAGATGAGATTTTGATTTAAAAACCACTAACAAGGTACAGTAATGCTTTTCTTCCCCCATTTACCTTAATATTCCTGCATAATAATAGATTTCAGACAAAGAGATCTGCTGAAATTGCTAAGCATGGGCCAAATTCAATAAACCAACAACATTCCCTAACTGCAAATGCTTCAATGAGATAAACTTATGTATAATTGAAGAATACTGATCACTGTTCAATGAAATGCTGAAGCAATCACTTGAGCACGAAACCTTGAAGATGAAAGACCAAGCAGTGTTTAAGCTCAGTTTTTTAGTAGCTGGAGCTAGGAAGTTGCAGAGGGGAGGGAGGTGTTACAACTCAGACATTTAAAATATTTCAAAATAAATATACTCTCTCTTTCATACAGCAGCAAAACTGACAAGTTCCTGAATTTATTTACTTTTGGAAAAAATTTAAGTTGATTATTTTATCTGCTGTGAGGCAGAGTAATGTTTGCCACCTATATTTACTATATTAGCTCCTAAGATTTCACCAGGATGGTTTACATATGATGTTTTATATCCTATGACAAACTCTTATGGTTGTGCTATTTCAGCTGAATTACAGTACGTTGGCTGCTTAATGTGTGTTCATGTGCACATCCAGTGCTCTGCATTTGACCCCTGAAATTTAGTTTAAGTAGTTTTGTGAACAACTCTTACATTCTCCCTAACACAGCATCTCAAATTTCTCATTCACTGAACACATTTCTGTCTTCTTTGGAAGTAGCAATTAGGCATATGGAAAGTTTAGCATTGACTGGATCAGAAATAAATTCTATTCAAATGTTTTTTTTTTAAAGTATCAGAGTCTCCCCCAGCATCACCCCTCAAGAAATCAAATCCAAGCTATATAAGAGATAAAGGCTACAGTATTCCCTATAAGCTGAGCACTTGGACAGCCACATAAGAGAAATTCAAATGCCGCCTAGCTGATCAACAGAGCACCCTCAGTGTCCACAGCCAGCAGCATGTGTTTCTACTGATGATGCACATCCACACATGCCTCAGCGCACATAATAAAATTTATTCCTTACATGGATGGAAAAAATTAGAGGGAATACCGGCTGTCAACTCCGTCCAATTAGGAATCCTAGGAATTTTGTTACAGCCCACTGTATGAACCCATACATTGGCAACATACATACTATGAAATTTTTTGCAAAATCAGAGGGGGAATGTTTTGCATTTTTAAGTTCAGTATATTTCAGGCACTAAAATAATAAAGATAAAAATAAAAACAATTACACTACATTATGGACTAATGACAATCATTTCCTAAATTTCTTTTTTCAAAATGCCATTGCATAAATCCAAAAGGGGGCAAGTATAAAGATTTATTGCTATATTTGCAAACTTTAAAAGAATATTGTCCACTTTTTTAAAACCAATGTCTGCATTTGTAACCTAATTGTTAACTGCAACAATTCTAAGACTATACTTATTGAAAAAAATAGTTCAATTTGTTCAGTTTATTTCATGCGTTTGAGAGAACTTTGTACACCATCTCATAATTCTGCCAATAGAGTCAGCCAGCTTCCCTGGTTTGTGTGGGTCTTAACATAACTGGAAAACAACAAAAGTTCAGAACAGAACGGGACAGGTACAGTAGAAAAATATTTTTTAAACTATTTTTTAAGATGATTTCAAGAAAACAGTGCTCTTTTAAAAGAAATAAAGGTTGTATTTTATTTTGTTAGGAGGTGATAAGTGGATAGTAAGGATTTAATTTTAATGGACTTCAATGGATTTAATTTTACCTAGGAACAACAGTTTTTTGGGGGTTTTTAGAGTCAAGAACTAAACTTTTGAAAATACAGTAGAACCTCACAGTTATGAACGCCTGAGGTAGAGGAAACGGTGCACACAATTACAAATACACAGTTAAAGTGTTGCTAACCATTGTTTTTCCATTGGTTTTGTAATAATGCCCCAGTTCCCAAGAGTCATGTGAATATCCGTAAATCTTAGTTTTATTTAAAAACATGTTTCTAGTCTTCATAGTTGCAGAGAAAAGCATGAAAGTCTGACACTAATGTACTGTAAAGACTCAAAAACCAAAAGGGAAGACAAAAAAAGAAAACACTCTTTAAACTCCTAATTTTGTGGGGACAGATTGATGATTATTGAATGTCTGGCATTGGCAATATCATAGTTATGCAGATACTCAGGCATGTATACCTATATCATGATAATTTTAAGTGATTATATTCTTAGTGTAAACACAAAGATGTGTTTTATTATCAGAAGATTATTTTTATGTTTAAAAAAATTCAGATATTTGGTGGCAGTAGACGAGGGGGCAGTCTAATAAACCTAAAAATGGCTTATTTTTAAAAACTACAGTATTGTAAGATATAGGTCAAACTTGCGTGCCTAAAGTTAGTCATCTAAGTATGTGGTATTATTTTCAGAAATGTTAAAGACTTATCACTCCCCCTGACATCAATGGAAGATAACAGTGACCAGTGCCTTTGAAAAAATAAAATCGAGTCACTTAAGTAAGAGTTTAAATATATACTTGGGTACCTACTTTTAAATAACCAAAGTCTGGATGTTAAACTAGTCTCCTTTAATCACTAGTTAAATCTGAATCTTCTGACACAATCGAGAAATACTTTAGAAACAATTAAAAAATAATACATTATTCATGCACAGGATATTATTTTCCAGGAAATTTTTGAAGAGCATGTATATATCATGAGAGCCAGATAGTTAGATATGAGCTAGCAATATGCTGAATGTGATAGTTTAAAAAAATGCAGTGTTTATCTGAACTGCAATTCACAAAATGAAATAAATGTACTGTCCATTTATTTCAGTGTGTAATCAGACTCCCAACCCATGCTGTCAAAAAAAAAATTCAATGCAAAAAGTTAATCTTATTTGTAGTTTAAAAAAACAAAAAAAAATCAGCAAATTCAAAGATAAAGTTCCCAGATTAACTGTCACTTGACCACACTGTATATGTAAGGCAGAAAAGTGGTATAATTTTGAATAGTAGAGAAGAGAACCGTCAATTCACACTAACTTTGCAGGGTTGGACTAATTAATGCTATAAAATAGTATACTAAGTGTGCTAAAAAAGACCAAATTGTAGGAGTTGTAGGAAGCAAAACTTTTGACTACTGTTTAAATTCTTCAGTGTAACAACATATCGGAGATTTCTGTATCAATTATGGTTTTACATTAATATACATATTCAAAACAATAAAGTTATGTCATGTTTTCAATTAAACATTTTCTCTACTCCACATCTGCTGCCTCCAACAGAGCACTGTAACTCTCCTGCAATCTTGCAAAATGCTGAGTAACTTCCTGTAAGTACTGACATCAAAGAGAGGTGACAGCACTCACATGTCAGACGCACTCAGCATTTTGCAGTTATCAGGCCCTTGCTCTGGGCACAGCACCTAGCAAATTTTCAAACTTTTAATACCACAATTATATCTGTTAAATAACCATCACATAATTGAACTGTCTTGGGACATGACTCTTTCCCCTCTCCATTCACAAACAAACCTATCCTGTGTCATAGCCACTTGCTTGTCTTCCTCCTCTTTTGCTCAGACTGTGCTCTGTCATCACCTCTATCATTGCCCTCCCATTGAATAGTATCAATAATCCAGTAATGGTTTACATCTTTATTTACACACACACACACACACACACACACACACACACACACACACACACACACAGAGTTTTAAACTACACTTTAAATCATTTCACATATTAAAATGTGAGCATGGATGACCACTGCCAGAACACAAGAGAAAATCCCCCAAAGTCAACTGCAAGTTCAGGTAATCATGACCTCATTTTTACAACATACATGCATAATTTCCATACCCGTCTTTGATGATGGGACCACAGACTTGAAAAGAGGAAACAATTACAGTCATTAGAATTTCACCCAAGCATGAGATTTAATCTCATAGCACGGACTTGCCAGTGGCTACGGGGGTCTCAATAGAGACAAAATTGCTCTGTATGGGGAGGTGGGACAGCAATGATGCCATTAGTCAGCAAGAGAGACTGGGCTTTGTCTTCTGTCCAGCCTAACAGAATTTATTTTCCCTCCCTCCTTTTCTTGATAAAAAATAAACACAGTAATTTTGTCTCTTTCAAATGCAGCTTTTACATACTTTAGAAAAAGCGGTGAGGAGTCCTGTGGTACCTTATAGACTAACTGAAGTGTTGGAGCATAAGCTTTCGTGGGCAAAGACCCACTTCGTCATGCATCTGACAAAGTGGGTCTTTGCCCACGAAAGCTTATGCTCCTACACTTCAGTTAGTCTATAAGGTACCACAGGACTCCTCGCCGCTTTTGCAGATTCAGACTAACACGGCTACCCCTCTGATACTTGATACTTTAGAAATTTTCTTTACGGTATAATAATGCTTATTGCAATAGCAGGAAAAGAAGGAGGGGAGATGCTTTTTATAACAAAAGTAGTCTTGAAGACTTTATAAGTTCCTGAGACAAACGTCATTTCTCCCCTGCCCACCCAGCTCAATTTAAATGGGATGGTTTTATTACCAACATATCTCCCTTACATTTCCATAGCTTTTTTATCTCAAAAGTTATCAAAGCACTTTTCAAATTGTACACATGTAGCAATCACTTCATTATTGAAATTAAGCACACAAATCAGGGTAAATTCCTGCTCTTAGGAAAAGTGCCAGAAGATCTACACAGAGTAGACAGTCTCAGCTATTATTTGTTGACAGTCAAACATGCTGGGCAACACACAACACATAAAATCAACTTAGTCTAGATAAAAAAGCCTACTATCTAAGAAGCTTGCATGTCCCAGGAAGTCCACAGGAAGAGATAACTTGGACTTCAGGGTGAGTGAAGTGTCAAGATGCACTTCTTTAACCATCCTAAGAAAACAAATTACAAGTTGTATACAAAAACAAAATATACATCAAACAGTAAACTGATGGAAACTCATCTCTTTCAGAAAAAAAAGGCAAGTTGATCCTACTGTTATTCAAATGTAATTATTTCAGATCTGATGCTTATGAGAAACCCCCTCTCGGTTAAAACAAGAGCATGTTCAGCAGAGTTGTTCACAAGGTGAGTGGGTGAATAGTAGAGGAAAGTTGTGTTGTAACATTCACACACATAGATGAGTTTGCCTGATCACGACTACCTCCCATGCTGGTAATGCTGATAATTGCAATCTAATGCAAAACTAGTCAGGATTGGGTTTGAAACAGAGATCATAATTCAAATTGAGAGCTGACACTAATCATTTGATGTTCTCTTGAAGAGATTAGATAGGCTGTGCAAGAACATTTTAGTAGAAGTACTGATAAGAAGATGGGAAATAAGAATTATTGGTATTTACTCTGCCTACAATGCTTATGGAAGCAAACTGTATAAAGGGAGCACTTCAAAATTGCTATTTAATCTGAATTTTACAGAAAGCACTGAAAACATTTTCTAACAGAATGCACAGTATCTTTGCCATCATATCTATCCTAAGAGTTGGTCAAATCTTTCTTTGCAGGAATTCTCACTCAATTTTGCTCCATTATGAGCTGTGACCCACAGTACATAATGCATTCAAGAATCCAGCTGGAAATTACCAGTGAAAAACATCTGTCCTTACTCTTCAGTTTGCCAGGCCTGCCTCAGGGACCCAAGATAGAAAATAACTAGCTACCACACACAAAAACAACTTTTTATTCTCTTTATGGATTTTAACTCCAAATTTCCTCTGGAGTTGAGTTTATTTTTTTTCTTAGATGAAATTTTTAGAAGACATTTTACACATCTTATTTAAAATGATACAAGGAAAAGAAATATCAGGAAAGGAAAAACACACTCAGGAAAGTATTTGCCTTCTTCAAATGAAACTAGTTTCACTTACATATAGAATCCCAACATGTTTTCTAATAAAAAGTATTGTATCTTATAGCATAACACTATATCTAGCAGCTTCTAACTGAGGCCAGTCTCCAAATCAAACTCCAAGATGTGTATGCATGAATGCAGCAGAAACTTGCTAACCTGCAATGATAACTGGCAGACTATTATGAATTACCAAATTATACCATTTAGCAAATGAGCACGCATTCACCACCACCAAAAAATCCTGCTTGAAAAAATTTCACTTTTAATTTGGTTTAATTACATTACATTTTAATTATAAAAATTTTCCTTCTGTATAGAAAATAATAGAATTTTTCAAATGTAACAAGCTCTTAACATAAAAGACATCACTATATTATTGTTTATCTTAACAGAGCCCAACAGATACAAATCTTGATCACTGCCCCAAACTGCCTACAAACTAATTTCAGACAAGCAGCAACAAGGGTTAGAGGGGACAGATTATGTAGTTATTCAGTGAATGCTAGTACACAGTATTACGGAACAAAGAAATTTTGTTTTTTGCTCAACAGAATGAATGCACAACTAACAGACTTTGTTGGCAAGTATACAGTGCTTGGTTATTAAATAGTTCCTGAGAAGTTTTGTATTTCTGTGGCAAATAGCAAAGTGTGGTTTTGCTGTACATCAGCAAGTATGTACACACACACACACACACACACACTCACACTCAAAACAGTTCTTGATTAGTAGCAGCATATTTAACATGTAACTCAGAGAAAGAAGTTTAATGAAACCACTCATTTAGAATTTACATTTAAGATACAGGAAGAAGTATTTAAATTATAATAGAAACCACAACTTCAAAATCAAGATAGCATATAGATACACACACACACACACACTAAATAAAATGAGCATTGCAAAAGCAGTCATATTTCTGATAGAGTTCGAACTATGCCAGTAAAAGCATGTGACTGTACAGTATAACTCCAAAGATCAAGAGTTACTGGTTTTATCTTTCTTCATATCCATAAATGGTAAGGGAAACTCTTCTGGATTTGCTTTCTATTACTGCTAAGTTAAAACACAGAGTTTAGAATTTTGTTGGACCTGTACTGAGGGATGTAATAGTGTAGTCAATTAACCGATTAACTGATAAGCAAAAGCCTATAGGTTAATGCTATAGATTACATGCATTCTCCCCCTCCCCCCCATTCCCTCACCCTTGCCAGTACATTTTTTTAGGCTGGAAAGTCCCGGCTTGCACCAGGTCCAGGACCTGTCCCTGCTACTGCTCTGCATTTAAACTGTATTAAGAGCTGGGCAGGGAGGTGACCCAGCTCAGTTCCGACTTGTGCTGGGTCCAGGAGCTCAGACCCTGCCACCCCACACTGACTGCTAGCCTCATCCCAGGGGGCTCTAGAATAGTCAAGTACCCAATAAGAATTCATCTGGTTAATATACTATTCAATTAACCAATATTTAACATCCCTACCTATAGTTCCTGGTAAGAAAACCATTAACTCCAAGTCTATAAACTGGAAACACCAAAAAAAGGGATGGAAAACACAGGGTAACCAAGACTTCCAATCGTAAGCCCTGCATGCACACAAAATTGGTCAAACAATTAAATCAAGATAGAGAGATAGAGAAAAGGAAATTAAATGAACAATAAAATTTATGTTCAGACACTGAAATTATGATGCAAATGAAAACATCACACAAACTCCACGTCAAGGCCACTGTTCTATTTTTAAAATCTCCCACTATACCTATATATAAAGGAGAGGCCTCATGCTTACCCCATCCTCCTGCTGTAATTCCTAGGCAACACATGTGAGGAATTTGGAAAAGACTTGAGAGTAACAACTTGCAATTTCCTTTTGCTTGTTTGTTAGGTAAAAATGCAGGGGTGTGTGTGTTAATACCCCATATCAGGGTTCCTACATCTTTAATTGTGTAACCATTTTAGTCAGATGGTCTTTACATAAATGTAAAAAACACGCACATGTATTTGACTTTTTAATGGAGGAGGGGGAAGAATCCTCACAATCACATTGTTTTTAATTGAAAAGCAGTCTCTTACCCTCTGCCATCTAATGTACAAGACAACAGGCCAAACTGTTTACTGTTTAAGTAGTACAAACACTATTATGGCAGACATCAAAATGTTTACAAAGACATCTAAAGAATGAATCATTAGGGGAAGGAAAGAGTTAGGTCATGTTTGGTTCAGATTGACTATGTATCCTATGCATTGTCTCATTTCAAAACTGGGATCACTCCATTTAGACAGACCCTATACATTTATCATAAAGATCCTACATTGTAAGCAAACACTGCCCTCTTGTGCACTATAACGTACAGTCAAGAAGGGTAGATTTTGTTTCTTTTTAAAAGCAAGCAAAAATTGTATACCAGCAGTTTCCTTTACCTCTTCTTTATGCATTCATATCTGTCCTCAAAAACCAAACAAACTACATTCTTTGTTTCATTGAAGAATTTGGTAAAGTAACTCCTCTAAGTTGTCACACATCCTCACCTATAGACAGCCCTCTCACCTGAACCAAATACTCACCAGCAGCCACACAACACACCATAGAATCACATACCCAGGAACCTATCCCTGCAATAAACCCTGTTGCCAACTCTGTCCACATACCTATACAAGCGACACCATCACAGGACCTAACCACATAAGTCACACCATAAAAGGCTCGTCCACCTGCATATTTACTAATGTGATATATGTCATCAAGTGTCAGCAATGCCCCTCTACCATGTATGTTAGCCAAACTGGACAGTCTCTATGTCAAAGGATAAATGGACTCAATTCAGACATAAGGAACGGTAACACACACAAACCTGTAGAGGAACATTTCAACCTCTCTGAACATTCAGTAACAGATTTGACAGTAGTCATCCTTCTATAAAAGAATTTCAAAACCCAATTACAAAGAGAGACAGCTGAACTGAAATTCATTTGCAAATTCAACACTATCAACTTAGAACTGAATAAGGATCTCAAAGGGTTAATGCAATACAAAGGCAATTTCCTGTCTCTGGATGTTCACATTAGGGATGTGAATGGTTAACCAGTAAGCAACCAGTAACCTGATGCCTTACCAGTTATGATTAACTGGCGGGGGCTTGAGCAGCCACCCCCTCCCATCCCGCCCACCATTTAAGCAGTTAACTGGTTAAACATAACGTTTAACAGGTTAACGGATTAAATGAGATTTTATATCCCTAACTTACATCTCCACACCAAATGCTATGAATGACCCTCTTCTACCCTTACTTGATTAACTTCATTAACATAAATTTGGATCTGTGGGAGTTTCCTTGTTTAGTTGACGGATTTCACTCTATATGGCTGAATGCAGTGCCTTGCATGTTGAAAAGTTTCAGGGGGTAGCCTCTGCTGCAGGACTATTCATTGTTTTTTTAAGTTTTTTCATTAACACAAGCAACTTCTTACTTATAAACAGTGCTTTTTTTTTTTTTAGTTAAAAAAAAGTGCTGGTACTCCACGGAAAAAAGTTGCGGAGCTCTGACAGGAGGTGCAGGTACTACATCTGGAGGTTCCGGTACTGCAGTACCGTCACAAAAAAAGTACCGTCACAAAAAAAGTACCGTCACAAAAAAAGCACTGCTTATATATACCCCTGATTCTGTAACTTCCACTCCAAATCATCTGATGAAGTGGGTTTTACCCACAAAAATTTATGCCCTACTATTTAAATTTGTTAGTCTCTAAGGTGCCACAGGAATCCTTGTTGTTTTTGCAGATACACTAACACGACTACTCCTGTGATACTTACCATACAAATGTTAGGATTTTTTTTTTAATCTAAATTTCAGTTTTGAGAGAAGAGATTTAAAAAATAAGTTCAAAACATTATTGAATAGTTTATGGAGTGCAACTATTTTGCACATGCAAGACAGTTATAAGCATGCTGGATATAAGAATTTTAGCGCATATTTTAGAAAACAAAGTACTAGCAGTTAAGATCGTAGTAATGTTTGAACCCTTTCAAAATGGTAGAATATTTCCAAAGTGCCAACCACTATGCAGCTTCAGAAATAAATTACCTCTCCTTCACCCATAATCCTAGGTCTTTCATTTTTAATCTTCATTTTAAACTTTCAGAGCACCTGCCAGGCTCATTACAGCCACTATCCTCTACTCAAACTGGTGGCTAAAGGTCCTTCCAGAGCTTACCAAGCACTGCACTTGTGTAGCTGACCAGATTTCATTGCTCAACAGCAACCAAGGTGCTTTTTTCAACAGTGAAGAACACACTTCCTCCATACCATTCTTAATCTCTGCAATTCCAAGGAGCAAAAGGCCTACATTCAAATTTAGGTCTCTCCCACAACTGAAGGAGAACTCTGCTAGTAGGCTACTGGATTAGTACTCTAGATAGATTCTGGTGTATGTGCAAATGTATTCAGAAATATTCATTTAAACAAGAAAATGTTTTTATGGAAGCTAAACAGAGCTATTTTCCCTATCCACTAACTAGACTTATGTACCAATAGTTGACATCCAATCTCAAGATCACAAGTCAGAGGAGGGTTACAATTAACTACTGTTCCCCAGTAAGCAAAGTTAAAAAAATACTGTCGATGTACTGCAGCATATGCAAGTAGATTTATGAAAATCTGGCTCAGTAATTTTAACAACTTATTACATGAACATTTGTACTGTTATAAAAAAAGTTACAAACAACAGTAAGCACATATTCGTAAAAAGGAACACCTTTTCCTCTCCCACCGACTGTAGTTCCCTTGAGGAGGGTATGAGATCCCACCAGTTTCCCTCCTAAAATGCTCCCACTGAAAGCCAATCATTCCAGCCTCTATTGTCTTAAGGAAGTACAATTACATGGCTCTTCCAGAGTGCATCAGTGCCACTCCTTACTCTTCCAAACAGCAGTCTGCTAAAGCGGATGCTGTAGAGCAGCAAAGGACCTTCCTTTCTTGGTCCTCATCCCCAGAAGGACTGAGCATCTTTTGCTATCTCTGCAGCCCAAATTGTCTCTACTCCTTATGGAGCAAGAGCGTGGACAGTGAAACAAGAGATTAAATCCTTGATGATGCCAGTCTTGTAAAATTCTATTTGTCCTCTAACTTGCAGTAAAACAAGTATCAATCTTATCAGCAGCAGCAAAGATGGGCAAGTAGTAGACTTTTGTACTAAAGTCTGCATATTTTCATGGCAATTTTGCAAGGTTGATGAACCTTACATGGTTGTATACATAGATATTAATTATATTTTACAACAAACTAATCAAAACAAACATTGTGTAACAACAAAAGTACTGCTACATCAATCTTACAAATAATCTCTAGCTGACCAAATTTGAACCTTGGTACCATGCCCATGTTTCCCTTGATCTCGCAAGACTGTTTTCATTGTAGTCGTTTGCATCTGCAAGACATGCTTTTGCTATGCTCATTTCCCCCTCCCCAAGCTCTTGTGCGAGTTCAAAAGTCCTGGCCCCTTCAATGTATCAGGTATGAATTAATACCCTTCCTTAAGAGAACACAGCAGCAAAGTGGAAACAGACACTTGCAAGGCAGCCGTCTTTGAAAGGAACTACTGGGACAAATGGTGACAATGAAGCTCTGGTTATGAAGTAAAAAGGTCAAAGGTTCAGATAGGAATAAGGATTATGAAACTACAAGTTTGTCAAAATTTCCCCTGCAGGTTTAGACAACCAGGGTCAAACAGTAACTTTCCAATTAAAACTCTATAAGACTACTTTGTCCTTTGAACTTCAGAGAAAAAAAACAAAATCTATTTTTAAAATGTTCTTTAAGAAGTCATCTCAGTTCATTTAAAATCCAGTAGATAAAGTGCATCTGAAAACTACTTACCTAAAATAAACAGTTCAGTATCCCTCACTGTATGCATGCAGGCTTGAAGGGGAGCTAGGGTGAGGTAATCATGTTCTTCTGTATTAGTGTGCTGACCCTTTGTAGGGCATGAAATTAACCATCAGCAAGTAAGAAATCTGCTACTGGTTAAACTACTTTGCTACGCAAAGTGGCCTTAAAATGAAATATGGGGATTGAGTTTCTTCTGGAAGATTAACTTCTATAACCTCTCTACAGGTTTCCCCTATTGCTGAACTCATTTGAAAAACCATTGAGCACCTTACTGGATGTATAGGCCTTTTAAAGTATAACACAAACTCTACTCCTCTGAGGAATATTACAACAGCTTCATGAAACTCTATAACACCAAAACAAAACCTAAAGACAAGCAGAAACATCACCCAGATTCACCTACATCGAGTAAAATCCCTCAACAGCCTAAACTTGTGTATCAACATTCAAAAAACACTGCATAGCTCATCACCACATCTGTCAAATTGCATAATCTCAGTATTAAAAACAAACATGAGTTTAAGGAGAGAATGAATGACTCCTCAAATTACCCTCTCACTCCAATTACAGGTCCCCTTTGCTATATGTGAACCTGGCAAGGAAAAAGATGGTGCAACTGAAGAGAGAAAAACAATGTGTAAAATGGTAGAGAACTGCTCAATTACCAATGTGAGATGTAATTGTAGTCATGTAATTTTATGATGAGGTTTTTGATGTTTCTTACACAAGCTAAAGAATTCACATCAAGAGTAAGTTTTTCAGGGTCTTGACTCTTTGTTTAGAAGCCATCTACTGCAAATAACCCTATATGCTTTTGCAGTGCTACATGGATAATAAAGAGACTGTTATCAAGCATTTTTACCACTAAATGGCAATGGATTTGGTTATGACAGGCAAACTTCCCACTACAGAAAAAAGTGGAAATATACAGCAAAAATCAATTCTAACTATGTTCATGTAATATTTTCAAAAATAAAGGCTAAGTACTGGTTGTACAATGACTAAGCAAGTAATTGTAGAAACCATTATGTGCTCAAAACAACTCCAAAGGCAGTTTGAGACTATCATGTACATAGTTGAGCCCAGACAAAAACATCACTTGTTTCAATTACAGTAAACGTTCGGTAATCCGGCACCTTTAGGACCCAGGGGGTGCCGGATTATCAGATATTCCGGACTATCGGAAAGGGGGGCTATGAGAGGTCTGGGGTGGGGTCTGGGGTGTGGTGGGCGGGGATGCCCCCCCTTCCGATAGTCCGGCTCTGCCCCAGGCATCCCGATTCAGCTGCTGCTGGTCAGTTTCAGCAACGGCTGAATGGGGATGCCTGCGGCAAAGCAGCTGAGGTGATGCCGGGTTGGTCCAATAGCACCTCCCCTCGGCGCTGCGAGACCAACGCGGCAGCACCCGAGCTGCTCTGGCCCAGGCGTCCCCAAGAGCAACTGAGGTGCTGCCGGGTTGGTCCCGCAGCCCCGAGGGGTGGTGCTACAGGACAAACCCGGCAGCACCCCAGCTGCTCTGCCCCCAGCTTCCCCGATTCAGCTGCTGGTCAGTTTCAGCAGCGGCTGAATCGGGAAAGCCAGGCGCAGAGCAGCTCCAATTGTCCGGCTGCCCAGAGCACTTCCGGGTTCCCGATGGTGCCGGACCATCAGGAGTGCTGGAGCATTGGATGCCGGACCAATAGAGTTTTACTGTATATGTAACTGCGTGTTGCAATGTGAAGTTCCACTTTTACCATGATACCCACAAAAAGCATGTCAGACATTTTAAACTGTGCATTTGTAATATATGTTTAATCTAGTGCATGTGTCTTTACAGGGTAATAACATGACTTAATTCACCAAACATCCTCAAACTATTGTATTTGCCTTTTAGTTCCATCGTTGTCTAAAATTAGATAACATTCTTTTCAGTGCCAAGATTATTTCTTATTTATAATGTGAGGTACCATGCACACAAGTGTGCACTGGAAGTAAGTGGAAGTAAGTTATAACAGTTGCAGCTGCACAGTACAGAAGAATTGTGAAATTGAGTGAAATCTATGCTGTAGTCCTCAGCATGCAGTCACTCAGAATACGCCATTGAAGTGGTAAGGTAGTCTATGGTTTGAGAACAAACTGATATTGTTTGGGTGGAAGTGAAATTAAGAACCAGAAAGTAATTTATTAAGAAATCTAACTGGAAAAAGTTGTATCTACCATTTCATTCCAAGCTGACTATAACATTGCAGCTACAATCCTAAAAACACATCATGGCTGGAACTAACACTTTCTATTCCTAGCATGCAGGTAAAACAGTCTTTGATTTAAAATTTGATATGTTTTGCTTTCAAGGGCAAGTTCTATAAGAAGAAAGATGCAACCACACAGAATGAAATATGACTTCCACCTTGCATTTCTCCTCCTATTTAGTTACTGTTCAAATATTCTGCATTCATTTAAACCCAGGTTTCATCTCCAGTGAGGTTTCTTTTATATTTTTATGAAAAGTATCTGCAAGGTCAACACTGCCCTACTTACCAGGAGGAATAGGCAAAAATATAGGATTTCAGCTATGAAACCCCATTTCAAATAATTAATTATACAGAACATGATTTTAAAGGTTGGGTTTTTTTCCAATCAGCCCTTTAAGGAGGAGCTGCCACCCTGAGAAAATTTTCAATAATAAAACAAATAATACTACCCAACACCTTTAGTCTAGGAATCTCTACAAATTTTACAAACATTGAACTGCACAACCTCGTTGTGACATAGATATTGGTATACCCATTTTACAGATAATAAATACATATTGGCCTGTCCTATGTATTTAAATATATTTGTATTTAAATCCATCTTGTCTCCTCCTATATAACCTTACAGTGAGGTCAAAATTTTAAATATGTGATGTTTTATAAAGCAGTCACACAAAAATGCCTTGGGATTTCTAACTCCCATGATTTTATAACAAGTCTTGCAATAGTCATTATTTTATTTAAAGCTCCAGCACCTGGAGTCCCACACATACAAGAGAATCTCTGCTCATTAAAAAAAATAAGAGAGTCCCCATGACCCATGCTTACAGGGAAAAGAATGAAAGCACAAACAGGAAAGGCATAAAAACAGAAGGCAAATAAAAAACAAGCATTTTTAAAATCTCATAATTTGGTCGCCAGCTTTCTGAACAATACTGGTACTTATGGACTGAACAATTTTAAACATGGATTACTACATACAACAGACTTTATTTGGGTCCTGATCTATGCACAAGTCCCCTGACAAGTCAGATTATAATAATTGTAATATCTGACCACTATTGACAATCAGGGTCAAACAATACCAGAAACCTCAACAAGAACAATCAATTATTCTGTAAGTTTTCAAGCATCTTTGCTCAGAAACAAATCACAACTGTTGTGATAGCCCATAGTCACCCTCTCTCTGAAATTGCTGAATAAAAAAAACAGCTGAACTGCTAAGGGTTATACTGCTGATGAACTCAAGCAATAAAAAGTTCCATTAATCTATCAAGGATGATACAGATACAAGTATTCTTGTTGTGTGCTTAACTAGCACCATTTGTACATAGCAGATATGTCAACAGAGTGTTTTAACCATGCTATATGAAATTAGTTGGTAGGTTCTCAATTCAGATCCCAGGAAACGAGTCACCACTTTGTACAACTATCCACTAACTGGTTTTCTGGCAATTTAAAAAGAGAAAGTAAGGGCTGAAAAGGCATGAGAAACTAAAGAAGGTCCCTATAAAGATCATCAGTTGGGTCACTGTGAGACAAGTTACACTACTTATATTGTACCTTACAGCCACAGAAAAGCAGTCTTCGGGACTGGCACCTTTCATAAACACTAAAATGTTTTTTGGTTTTTTTAAGTGTGTATGTTTGTTTTTAGGGGGTTCCTTTTTCCATCTATCATCATCAACATACTGCATAAGTGTGCGCTTCCTCAATACAGACTATTTCTTTTCTGTGTAATTTCTTTTAAAAGTTGCGTGTCTTAAGGATCACCCACATAAGCTAAATGTCCTTTTTTATATCTTTTGTCATATCTTTGAGGTAAATAAAACACAAAATTCCAAACTTGGTTTTCTTCAATATACTTTTATCTCACTGAGGTTAGGAATGTTAAATTGTGGTTATCTGACTAATCAGATAGTCAATACTATTTGTATCAACTACACTATTAGTCGATAAGGACCACTCTACAGAGCCACCTCGCGCTGCAGCTCTGTATTTTAGATGTAGTAAGAGCCACTAGGCTCATTTCAAATACAGAGGCACAGTCCCGGACCAGTGCGAGCCAGGACTGCTTGGTCCCAGCTCTCACTGAGTCCAGCAGCCCCTGTTCATGGCAGCGTGAACCGAGACTGATGCCGAAGCAGTCCCTGCACGCAACGAACTCTGATAGATGCAGCAAGGAGGAACAGGCGGCACTGGGGGGGAACCAGCTTTGAAGCTGGCTTTTCCCAGAGCTGGCTCCAGTTTCTCTCCCCTCCTTGCTGCCTCTCAGAGGCTGTGGAGAAGCGAGTAGTCGATACTCCAGTCGACTACTTGCTAACATCCCTAACTGAGGTTCTACAAGGGTTAAAAGATGCAATAATGTCAAATTCCTTCACTTCAGAGTTCACACACAGAGCTGAAGTCAAAATGCCTTCAGGAATCACCCTGTTTTACAGAAGTAAAAAAACATCATTATACAAGCTCTAAACATGATTTAAGACTTGCTCATAGGATAAAAGATCCCTTCCTCACACACCCCAAAAACAATGTAATTTTAAAATGTGCTGGTGGAAGAACTCAGAGAGTCTCCTTTACCTCAAATTTCTTTCAAGGAGAACATTTTAAAATAGCTGAAATTTTAAAAAAACATTTTACGAGAAGATTAGTACTTCTAATGCTATAGTCTGACAAATGATATGAACATCTCAATCTGGATAGGAATTTTGCATTTGAATTTCTAGAAAATGTATATATAAGCATATCAGCAGCAGGACTGCCAACTTATGACAATTTAAATACGGGCAAGTTCAAGAAATTTGAGAGAAAAATTGTAACTACATCCATGAATATTGTCACATCCTCTCCATTAATAAATGTTTAAAAAATGAACACATTACTATAAGCAAAACTGACTGGTTTACATGTCAGTTTTGAAGCAATACAAATATTTTGGTTACAGGTGTGAATTTTTACTGAAAATTACACTACTAACCCTGATATGGATGTAGTTATATCAGTGTACCGTTGTCTTAGTATAGTTTATTTCTTTCCAAATACAGGAATGAGCTCTCTTGACCTCACACACATTCAGGCTACACTTTTGCCAGTCCAGTAATGTTGATTAGAGGTATAACTTTTCATGGCATTGTTATACAGGTAAAAACCCTAGTACAGAAAATTATAACAACAAAAACGCTTTTGCTGGTATGAATTGTCTCTCCACAAAAAGGATTTGGCATCTGTACAGATAGTTTTAACCTTGCCCTCCCCTGGCAGGAGGCTAGTTCCAAGTTTGCAATCCTCCCATTGCACACTGGACAATCTTTACATATTTCAAACTCACCCACCCCACCCACTCTCTGCTGCCTTCAGAAATGAGATCCATACCCACACAGTGGGAGTTAAGACCATCCCTCACACCCTCCCTGCCTCCCCCTCCTCAGAATTGCAGATCTCCCGACATGGGTTGGGGGACGCTCTCCGTCCCCCCAGAATCACAATCTCCCTTAGGGGCCTGTGCACCCCACTCTGCCCCATACACACCTCGCCAACCCCCCCCCCCCCTTACCTCCAATGATGGTGCGGATGAGGGAAGCGTGTCCCGGACAATCCACAAGAGTGAGCTGGAGCTCGCCGGGGCCGGGGCCCAGGTGCGGCGGCAGCGAGGTGCGGAGGCAGGAGAAGCCCAGGTCCAGGGTGATGCCGCGAGCGCGGCTCTGCGGGGCCCGGTCGAAGGCGGCGGTGGAACTGGTGGTGCTGAGCGCCCGGGCCAACGCTGTCTTGCCGCTGTCGATGTGCCCCAGCACCCCCACGTTCACATTCAGCCTCCGGGGAGTGCTGGGCCCCGAGGCAGGGGCAGCAGCGGAACCGGCCATGGCTACTCAGTTGCCCTCGCACACCGCCGGTCCGTCCCAATAGCGCCCCGCGGCAACAGGAACGCCGCGGCTGCCGTTCCGGCCTGTCTCCGCGTCACGCCTCCTCTGGGGAGAAGAGGAACATCTGAGCCGGGCGGAGTTTGGGGTCGCACACACAATAGGCCCTGGGGCTGGCTTAGGGCGCCGTATGACCCGGCCCCGCAGTCTTTCAGGGACTGTCCTTTTCTAAAGCCGACACTGAGTTGAGCCCTGTACCAGCCCCATGAACCCTGGCTGCTGCTCCCAGGGAGCTTGCAATCAAAACCAAACACAACGCCCAGGACTCATGGGAAATTGCCAGCTTTCCAACTGTTCATATCCAAGCACCCGAGTCATGCCCACAGCCTAGACGCTCTGCTATGTTCCCCCTCCCTTTGGTATCTTCCTGTCCTCCACCCTCACTCACTTTCCCTAGGCTGGGATGGAGAAGGAGATGAAGGCGCTAATTAGGGGTGCAGGATCTCAGGTGAAATCAGAAATGAGGGGTTCATTTGTGGGCAGGGGTAACACCTGGAGCACCAATACCACCGCTCCCATTGGTCGGGAACCATGATGGGTATGAAGGTAGTGCCAAGAGCCTCCTTGGCTATGTCTATACTGGTGGGTTCTTGCACAAGAACAGCGGTTCTTGCGCAAGAACCCGCAGAGCGTCCACAAAGCTTGCCCGCTCTTGCACAAGAAGATTTACACTAAAATGTGGGAAGAGAGGGCTTCTTGCGCAAGAGCTAAGCTCTTTTCTAACAAGTGTAAGGCCACTGGCGGAAGAGCTCTTGCGCAAAAGGGCAGTGTGGACTCGCTATGTTAAAATGGCCATCAGAGCTTTCTCGCACAAGAGAGCGTCCACACTGCCATGGATGCTCTTGTGCACAAGCACATGACCGTGTGGACGTGTTCTTCTGCAAGAGCTCTTGCACAGGAACATCTTGCGCAAGAACCCGCCAGTGTAGACATAGCCAACTTGTGTGTAGGGGCTGCAAAGGCATCATTTATGGGGGATTAGGATGATCTGTAAAGTTTGAACCCCTGCATTTTATACTTGAGGTCTGTTTAAAGCATATTCCCTAGCTTAAAGTGGGAGGCAGGGTGACTAAGATAACATAACGTTTATCATTCAAGCAATTGAAAGATGGTTAGATGATCACTCATTGCCAGGTACTCCACTTTAAATATAGGGAGAACAGGTAGGAATAAATAGTAGTAAGCTCCAGAGCTCTGCATTTGGACCACTTCTGTATAACGTATTCATAAATCAGGGTGATGCAGCTGCCAAATCTGACCCAGGAACTACCCCAATGGGACCTTAGGGTACAGAACCGCTCCATGCCTCTTTAAACAGCTGGCTGCTTCCTGAAGCATCTACACCAGAGGGAAGGAGCTCTGTGCGCTATCTCTCCGCTCCCAGCAAAATCTCTCAGCTCCTATTGGCTAGTTTCCCACCAATAGGAGCTGTGAAATTTTGCTGGGGCACAGGAACAGTGCACAAAGGCTCTTACACCCACCCCTGGAATAGCCACGTGGAGCAACCAGCGGCTTTGAGCAGCCTGAGGCTGTGGCAGGCAGCAAGCCTGCATCAGGATCCTGCCGCGCTGCTAGCTGGGAACCCCCATAATAAGTGCCTCCTGGTCAGTGCCTGCCTCTGACACCCTCACCCTATCCTTCCCCAACTCCCTGTCGCAGGCCATCAACACCCATAACCTTGGCACCCCATTTCTTACAGGTCACAACTCCCTCCCAGATCCTGTACTCCCTTCTACATCTCTCCCTTAGGCTAGAATCCTCTCCTCACTCATACCCCCTCCCAGACCCTCTAACTTAAGCCCTTACCCCAGATCACAACTCTTCCTTCTCCCAAATTTCTTCTCTGGCCCCACACCCTCTCCTGAAACCCAGTCCCCTGCCACAAGCTCCTTTCTGCACCCAATCTCCGTCCCAGATCTCACATACACCCATAGAAAAGTGCAGCCCTTGACCACTTAGAAAAATCTTAGAGTGGCTCCTAGGGTTGCCAGATACCTTTAAAAAAATCCCAAACAGACAGGGAAAATTTGGATGAGCAAAAAAAAAAAAAAAAAGGAGACAAAAAAAAAATATTACCGTGCTCCTCACACTCCCTGCACTTGCAGATGTTGCCAGCCAGCCATCTGAGGAAAACAAAAAATACCGGACATTTTACATATCCGGTATTCTGGTTTTTTTTACCGGACAGAAGACCAAAATACTGAACTGTCCGAGCAGGGCCAGCCCACAACATTTTGGCACTTGAGGCGGGGAGCTCAAATGACGCCCCCAGCCCCCTTGCTTGGGCCAAAACTTTGAAAGGTCTCAATTCTGCCTTCTTCCTGTTCTACTCCTCTCATGGTACTACAGAGAGAATACATATGTACCAGCAGCAGACAGAATTTTCTACACTCTGGGTCCTAGTGGCGCCCCCCCTACAGTCTGGCACCTGAGGCGGCCTCCTCAGTTTGCCTCATGGTAAGGCCAGCCCTGTGTCCCAGTGACAGCTGGCAACCCTATTTGTACACTGTAAAATATAGTTAAAACATTAGTTGTTGTTGGGATTAATATTGATCATTATTTTTCCTTCTATAGCTGGGTCAACATTAAATCTCTCCTTCATGTTCATAAGCTAAAACCTTATCACCTTTCTTTTTATGCATAATTATACTCTGACCTGGTGATTCTTTAAAGAATACTGTACTATATTAAGTGCTTTTAAAATTCTCTCTGATTTGCTGAAAAATAAGTGCTGCAGTTGTCTTAAAACTTCCAAACCAAATGTTAAAGGCCCATGAAATTGTTTAATTTGATGTAGATTACGAGCTCTCAAATCTAATAAGTAAATTTGTCCAAAGAGCTATTTGGTCTTATTCCTTTCATCATAATAAAATAAATAATTTCCCTACTGAATGCTTGTATTATTCTGCCTCTGCAGCTACTTATCACTTAGCAATATTTAAGCAATCTTATGAAGGAGCACATATTTTTCTTAACTCTCCTTTGTATGCATGTGTTTAGGTAATGTCACTGCCTCAGTTACTTTCTTTGTATGTGTCCAAATGAGGATAAATTTGACACAAGTTTCTTAGGCCCTATACTATACTATACTATAAACCAGTGTTTCCCAAACTATGGGCCGTGGCCCGGTACCAGGCCGCGGGAAAAAAATACTGGGCCTCAGCGTGCCTGGTGGCTGCTGGGAAGGGAGCAGAGCAGAGCGGAGCAAGCTGGGAGGAGGTGGCGGGGGGGGGAACCGGCCGCCGGGAGGCAGGGTTGGGGGCAGTGAGGCTGTCCTGTGGAGATCAGGGCAGGCAGGCAGGCGGCCGGCGGATGCAGGGTTAGGGATAGCAGGGCTGTCCCACAGAGATCCAGGTGGGTGGGCAGCCAGCAGAAGCAGGGTTGGGGGCAGCGGGGCTGTGCCACGGATATCCAAGCAGGCGGGCAGCGGAAGCAGGACTAGGGGTAGCAGGGATGTCCCGCGGAGATCCGGGCAGGCGGACAGGCAGCAGAAGTAGGGTTGGAGGCAGTGGGGCTGTCCCATGGAGATCGGGGAGGGCAGGCGGCGAAACAAGGGCTGGGTGGGGGGGGGCTGGATGGGGGAGATCAGGAGGAGGAGGACAGGAGAACCATCTGCCAGAAGCAGGGCTGGACGGGGGCAGCCTGGCTGGTTGGGGAGGTCGTCGGGGGAGCGGGGCTGACCGGGGAAGATTGGTAGGGGTGGGAGGAACTGGCCACCGGAAGCAGGGCTGGATGGGGGCAGCAGGGCTGGATTGGGGCGATCGGGAGGAGAAGGGGGGGAGCGGGACTGACCGGGGCACCTGCAGACCCTACTGACCCTGGCAGATGAGTGAATCTGGCCGGGGATTCCATTTTGCCCCCCTTCTCCACATACCCTCCCTCGAGTAGTTGCGAACTGCCTGGCAGGTAGACACACTCAGGCAGCGTGAGCACATCTACCGGCCAGGCATTTCCTAGCTAAGGACTGATACACCTAATTATAATAAAACTTACCTATTTAGAAAATATCAGACATTTTATATGTCTGGTAATTTCTCAATTTGTTTCCCAGACAAAACCCTGAAATACCGGATTGTCCGGTACAAAACTGGACACCTGGCAACCCTGCCCTTCCTTGCATCCTTCCTCCTAGCCAGATACCCTACCCCCAATCTGCTCCTGCTCCCGCCTCCTGGAGTGCCCATGCAGCACCGGGTCCCCCAAGCCCTGGCCCAGGCTGGGTGGAGGATGCAGCCGGGTGAAACACTGAAAATTTATTCATTTTTCATTCTTTTCGTACATGCGTTTATATTTTTGGGTTGCAAAAAACAGTACTGAAAAAAACCGGGTTCCAACTAAAGTAAAAAGTTTGGGAAACCCTGAACTAGCCAGCTTTCTATCATCTTACAGTCCATTTATCCAATCCATATTCCCTTAACTTGCTGGCAAGAATATTGTGGGTGACTGTCATGGGGCCCTGACACCGACCTCCCTGGTCATGTCCCTCCTCCCCATTTGCTGCTCCAGTCCCCTCTTGTTCCGCTGAGCTGAGAGGTGCCGACCTTCCTTTTGGTTGCCCTGACAATCACCCGAGCGGGGAGGTGAGGGAGGTCCGGGCCCTCCCTCTCTCCAGACCCCAGCCCAGGGCCCTAAGGCAGAGGAGAATAACCTCTCTCCCCTCACCTGGCTGATGGGGCTAGGTGCCTAAATGCATCAGCCCACGGGCTCCTGCCTGCATCCGCCCTGGGCTGCTTCCTCACCCCCCGCTCACCAGCGGGTTTGTCCCGGTGTTTCTTCGAGACTCTCAGCCCCTTCATCCGGCATTCTCTCTCCTTTTCCCGCGGCCCTAATGCCTCTGCCGGTTTTATCCCGGGGAGGGTGCCGCCCCTCCCCTCCAGGACGCCTGCGCCGGCATCCCACAAGCGGCTCCTCCCCCTCTTCTCCGGCAGCCCACGCCCCCTCTCAGCGTCCTCCTCCTGGCCGACGTCGCTGGGCATCGGAGTTTCCCGTGGGGCATCAGCAGGGGAACCAGCCCCGAGGCTGGCGGGGCAGCGTGTCTCTGCCGCTGTCACCGTCTCCCCTAACACGGGAGAAGATTCCTCCGCGGCATCCGGGGAAACGCCGGCTAAGCCGCCTGCTGGGCGGCGCGTCTCCGCTGCCCCCCCGGCCGCTTCCCTCGCAGTGGGGAAAGCCGCTCTGCATCCCCCTGGCCCTCTGGGTGGGGCGCAGTTAGAGCGGGGTTGCGCCACCCTGTCACAATGACTATCAAAAGCTTTGCTAACACTGGCACTGGGGTCTTTGGGAGGACCAGAAACAACTTGCTTGAATATTCATCATTTGCTTAATGAATATGCAAATATGCAAATGAATGTTACAAGTCCTCCAAAATGGATTTACTGGTCCCCGTGTCAAAAAGTTTGGGAACCCCCGTTATAAACAGAATTGTGAGGGGGCCCCAGTATCACAGAGTGGCTTGTTCTGAGGGCTGGAAAGTCTGGTGCTAAGCTTACTTGATCTCAGAATGAGCCTTACCTAGGGAAACCAGGCAAATTGCCACATAGAGCAGAAGGTGAATACAATAATGGGCAGGAGAGCTAGGCTTAAGCGATGCTAAAGAATTGGAGCACCGATCACGGCCCCGCCTCCCCAGCCACTCCCCTTGCCCCTGCCAGGCTTCCATCAGGCGCCCAGCCGGAAAAGCAGAAAATACCGGACATTACACATGTCCGGTATTTTCTGAATGTTTTACTGGACAGAGGGTGCAAAAAACGGACTGTCCGGTTGAATACCGGACACCTGGCAACCCTAGTGGCTCCCCATCAAAAATTATTGTCCACGCCTGTCTTAATGGTCTTGAAAAGGGAGTAAGCAGTGAGGTAGCAAAAATTGCATATGATACAAAATATTCAAGATTGCAGTTAGCTTTGAACTTAACTAAGAGAAACAATGGGATCACACAAAACCGGTTGATTAGGCAACACAAGGGCATATGGAATTCAATGCTGATAAATGTAAAATAATGCATTTGGAAAAAATATAATCCAAACTACACATACAAAAATGATGGGGGTCTAAAATAGTTGTTACCACTCAAGATAGAGATAATTGGAATCATTGTGGATATTTCCCAGCAAACATATGGTCAACATGCAGTGGAAAGCTGAAAAGCTAACAGAATACTGGGAGTTATTAGGGGAAAAAATAGATAAAAAGATATAAAATATCATAATTGTCTCTATATAAAGTCACGGTATGTTCACATCTTGAATACTGCATGGCTGTGTCTACACTGGCCACTTATTTCGGAAAATCAGCCACTTTTCCGGAATAACTTGCCAGGTGTCTACACTGGCCCCTTGCATTTCCGGAAAAGCAGCTGATAGATCGTCAGTGCTTTTCTGGAAATACTATGCTGCTCCCGTTCGGGCAAAAGTCCTTTTTCTGGAAAACTGTTCCGGAAAAGGGCCAGTGTAGACAGCACAGTAGTGTTTTCTGCAAAAAAGCCCCTATCGCGAAAATGACGATCGGGGCTTTTTTGTGGAAAAGTGCTTTTCCGGAAAAGCATCCTGCCAATGTAGACGCGCTTTTTCCGGAAATACTTATAACAGAAAACTGTTCCGTTTTAAGCATTTCCGGAAAAGGGTGCCAGTGTAGACGTAGCCCATGTATATCTGACTGCCCCATCTAAAAAGTGATATTGAACTTGGAAAAGGTACAGAAAGGGCAAGAGATATGATTAGAGGTAAAGAACAGCTTCCCTATGAGGAGAGATTAAAAAGACTGGACTTTTCAGTTTGTAAAATAAATGAATAAAAGGTGGGGGATATGTTATTGGTATAGAAGATCGTGAATGGTATGGAAAAATTGAAAAAGGAAATGTTATTTACTCCTTCACTAACGTAACACAAGTTGCTCACCCAATGAAATTTATAGGCAGCAGATTTAAAACAAAAAAAATATTTCTTTGTGGTAATCCTGTGGAACTCTTTTCTAGGGAATGGTGGAAAGGCCCAAACTATAAAAGGGTTCTAATAAGAACAAAATAAGTTGAAGGAGGATAGGTCCATCAATGGCCACTGGCCAGAGAAGTCCCTGACTTCTGTTTACCAGAAGCTGGGAATAGGTGACAGGGGACGGATCATTTGATGATTGCCTCTTCTAATCATACCTTCTGAACCACCTAGCATTGGCTACATGGGCTAGGTGAACTATTGGTCTGACCCAGTATGGCCATTCTGATGTTTTTACATAGAGCCAAAATGTATCTGACCCTGCTGTAACACACTAGACCCTTTTCCCCTTCCAGAGATAAGATAGAGCCCAGAAATCCAGACAGTCACTATCTCTCTCTCTCTCTGCAGCGTTAATCACAAATTAAGAATATATATTGTAATGTTAAGGCTAACCAGTGTCCCTTAAGTGTCTTGCCACAAGGGCTGTGTCTAGACTACATGCCTCTGTCGTCAGAGGCATGTAGATTAGACACATAGGCAAAGGCAAATGAAGCCGTGATTTAAATGATCGCGGCTTCATTTAAATTTACATGGCTGCTGCGCTGAGCCGACAAACAGCTGATCAGCTGTTTGTCCGCTCAGCGCGCTAGTCTGGACGCTCCCCTGCCGACATCAAAGCCCTTTGTCGGCAGCCCCGTTATTCCTCGTAGGATGAGGTTTACCGGGGCTGCCGACAAAGGGCTTTGATGTCGGCAGGGGAGCATCCAGACTAGCACGCTGAGCGGACAAACAGCTGATCAGCTGTTTGTCGGCTCAGCGTGGCAGCCATGTAAATTTAAATGAAGCCGCGATCATTTAAATCGTGGCTTCATTTGACTTTGCCAAAACAACAAATCTACATGGCTCCGTTGACGGAGCCATGTAGTTTAGACGTACCCCTGGTGTCAAAATATGTTAGCATTACAGCTGAGTGGGTCTTATTTAATTTTCATTCTTTTATATAGTAATTAGATACTGTGCTCCTGTCAGCTAATTGCTAAGTTATCTGCTAAAATAATTAGAGTTTTCCGGTGCCTTAGCAGCTCTTGGAAAGAGGTGATTGTTATGCTTAAAAAAAAAAAATCACATGGGACCTTTTTCAAGGGGATAAGGTAACACACCGCATTTATTGATAATATAACAAAATAGCACATGCATTTACACATATTGACATATCTCTACCCCGAATTTTTAGTCTTATTTGTCATGTACCCTTAAGACTCTATATTAGGGAAGAACGGAGACATTAACCTTCATTCTTTTGGGCTTGACCCTCATATGATTGTGGTTGCAATGCAGTGGACTCCATCTCATCTTTTAAATTTGCCAGGGCCACCTTTTTCTATTTCTGTCCCCACTCTTCAGGCACTGTGAAAGTGTTTGCAGTCTGTTGTTTAACAGGGGATGACGCTTTATTCTTTTGCAGGTTTTCAACAACTTTTTCCAATTTTTTTATTTTCTTGCTTTCCGTGTTCGAGCAAGTCATATGCCTGGACAGCCTGTTGCCCTACCAGCAGAGCAGCTTTCCAGTGCTCGACAGCCTGTATTGCTTCCTCTAGTTCTCTAATTTTTTTTTTCATTTATTTGGGAAACTAATGTAGTGGAATTCTGTTTAAGCCATTTTATATTAATTACAAAATTCTAGCTCTTACTTTTATTTCTATTTTTCCAAATCTCCTCTAGATCTCCTTCCCATTCAGGGATATCATCCCATTCTCCGGAAGTAACTGCAGCCATTGCCTAGCAAGGAATCCTATTTTTTGCCATAGGTTCTTAATAATTGAATCATGTCTATAATCCCGAGGGTCTCTACCTTGTTTCAGGGTTAATCTTTTTATCATATCCTGTAAAACTTGATTCTCCTTTTCTAATTTCTCCTTTTTGTCAGCCAACTTTTTGTAGATTTCCATTCAGCTGTTTTAATCTTTGACATTTATTTTTTAAAATTTCTAATTGGTTCTGTGTACCATTGCAAAGCGTCTTCCATTTTCTAATTCCTGGCCAGAAGTTGTATTCTCATCCTTTCAGCCTGCTAGGCAATACAAGGTTTCATTACAAGCCTTCCACAACAGCTAAATAGCGTCTGATTCTTTTTTATTGGGTGTGGAGGATTTATATACCAGGAAATATTTGGCCATTTTATCTAAGTCTGCACTAGTATGGATATTGGCAAGAACCTATATTGTCCAAAGATTATGTCCAAAATGATGCAGGAAAAAGAGGTACTTTCTTTTACAAATTCCAATTTTTCCTTCTTTAGGAGGAGCCTTCTTTTCTGCTTGTACATTTTTCTTTTTGAACATCTTACACTCAGTATCCTAGTCTCAATAACCAGTGGTGTGCCAAAAAATCTGATAACCAGAAATTCCTTCCTGCCCTGCCTTGCAGGTGGAATAGAAGACGCTAAGCTTCTATTCCTAAGCCCAGGACTCTACGGCCGGTGGTGCATGCACCTTGATCTATCAATATTTCATATTCAGTATATCGATATTTCTTAATTTACACACACACACACACACACACACCCCTCTGCTGATGGAATAGTTACCAGTCTGTTGCTCAGCCCAACCTATTAGCCAGATAGTTCGAGTACAAGGGGGAAGCCGGGTTCTTATCAGTGGGGACTGATGCTCCACTTGGCAGGACAGGAACCTGAAGAACCATACAAGACACCCCATCCTTTATAGGATTTTCCTTCCATGCAAGTCTATACATTTTGCCTTGTCAAGCCTTAATCAGTCATTCAGCATCACAATCAGTTTTTCTTCAACATATGTTTATCCAGAGGTTGTTCTCACAGTCATCTGATATCAATATGCTGATGACCCTTCCTGGGTGTTATCTTCTGGTGAAACTTGGGATCAGCTCCCTATCAAGGGATGCGTGCCACTAACTTCACCGTTCACCAATCTGTCCCGGTAGTCTGTGTCTTCAGTGTGCCAATCAATACATATAGTTATATACATACACAATAAACTGCAAAAGTATGTCTATCCCATTAGCATGCAAGCAAAATGCCTGTATAATTCACATAGATGTATTAAATCACATTACAAACCAGTCATATAATATACTATATAATTCATATTAGTATTAATGAGAAGACTTCCATGATTTACGATTTGAAATTATACAGGAAAATGACGTTTCGTGTTTCTTCAACTTTTATAATCGTAAAGGTGATCTGAAAAGAAAAAAGCATGGATTTGTCTCCATTTTGCTTCCTTGAGATGTATAAACAAGGCATGCAACTTTTTACGATTTTTTGTTTGGAAGGGGAGGCAGTGTTTTCTTCCATTTGTTTTTACATGAGAAATTCAAGTTGTCAGTATGCTGTGTTACAGTGCCCAGAGTTATGCTAGATGCCTCACTGTACTTATATATTGCTAGGATCCTAGAAATTCACGGCCATGAAAAACGCATCACAGACTGTGAAATCTGGTTCCCCTGCCCCATGGAACCCATCTTGTATACTTTTACCATATATCATACAGATTTCACATGGGAAACCATTTTTTTTTAAATTGGGAGTCCTGACCCAAAAAGAAGTTGCAGAGGGTCACGGTACTGCCACCCTTATTTCTGTGCGATCTTCAGAGCTGGGTGGCTAGAGAGTGGTAGCTATTGGCCAGGTGCCCAGGTCTGAGAGCAGCATCCCACCAACAGCAGTGCAGAAGGAAGGGTGGTAATACCATAAAATGCCAGCCTTCCTTCTGCATTGCTGCTTTCAACATTCGACAGCTAGAGAGTAGCTGTTGACTGAAGGCCCAGCTCTGCAGACAGCAGTGCAGAAGTAAGGATAGTAATACAAGACATGTCACCCTTACTTCTGTGCTACTGCTGGCAAGGGCTCTATCTTCAAAGCTGGGCTCCCGGCCTGCAGCTGCTGCTGGATAGCTGCCCGGCTCTGAAAGTAGTGCTTTTGCCTGCAGCCATGCAGAAGTAATGGTAGCAGTACTGCAGCCCTAATCCAATAATATTGTGACTCCCCAAACCTCCTTTTTGGGTCAAGACCCTTACAATTATGACACCATTAAATTTCATATTTAAATAACATATTATTTTTTGAAATCCTGTAACTGTGAAATTGACCATGAATTTGGTAGGACCCTCTACCTTGCATGTTGTCCTCACCTCAGTTTGCAGAATGGGATGTTAGTACATAAAGTGTCTCAGAGACAAACTCCTTTGCAGGATGAGGGCCTAAAAACCCTCTATTTTTCCTAGAAATCTGCTGCTTTTATGATGTTACAGATACCAAGGATGTGAAACCTGGTGAATTAAGAAGGGAATGATTTTCACTGAGGTAATTAAAAAAGCTAATCTCAAATCCCTTAGAAAAAAAGTTAGAAGAAAATATACCTTTGTTAAAGTTTCAAAAGCCTCCTTTTATGAGCTTTCCTCTGAGGCTGAGGAAACTCCCAATCCAATTCTCTCCAAAGGAGACCTCTAGCAATATGGTAAACAAGACTTTTTAGTCCTGATATTTCTAAGGTTAGAAAATAATCTTCAGGCTTTCTCTATGCAATATAATGAAACAAACAATGGTATAAACTAATTTTTGCTCCCCTCAATATCATTTCCCATTTCTGTATTGAATTCTTGCTTCAGAAGTGTTCACTTTGTCTGCTAAAGTTTTCCAAGACTCACAGGAGAGAGGGCAGGAAGTCAGACTTTTGGGAAGGACTAAAAATGCAAAGGTCATTCTCTCTCTCACACATACACATACACACACACATTCTTTCTCTCCAAAAATAATACACTATTTGACAGCTTCAGGATTTGGCATGTCCCACTGAAATTTAAAAACTTATGTGAAACTAGGCCGTGTCCTGTAACCTCAAACATTTAGTCTAAGAAAACAGCTCTGAAGTCTCCAGCTCCCACCTCAGGTATCACATGACGTCTGTACCAAAAAGGAGACTTCAAGGAGGGATGGGGGTGAAGGGCATAAGAGAAACTGAAGTGAAATGAGTTCATTAAATCTGAGGAATAACAATTCAGACTATGTGAACGGCAGGTATTATTTTTCTGGTTAAATGGTTAGTGAAATATTGGATTGTGCTGAAAGCATTATGTGAGAGGAACAGCAAGGTTTCAAAACTATCTCAAATTCTGCTAAAAACACCATTGATACAGAAGAAAGAGAAGAATGACTCATGCTTAACATCTACAGTGAATTTAACCTTCCCTCACTTTCTCCTAGAACAAATGCATTGACCAGCCAAGGTCAAGAAAATCATGTTAAGTTCAAGTTCAATATTTTTCATGTTGATGTATCATAACAACACATGCTCATTCACATCAGACATCAATTACAAGAGACCCCTCCCCCCAAGCTGTTTAAATTCAGTCTTAAGACTTTTCTGAAGTCCCATTTCTACCCTGCCTTTTCTGGGGAACACGCAATCTTGTGTGGTCTGACATGCCATGTTTGTTTGACAGGATTTTTTCCTCCATATAAATTGCCTCTCTTTTAAAAAGAACAAATGCAGTGCAATTCTCAAACTAAAGACAACACAAAATGAAATACAACAGATTAAACCCTTTTCATTTTGTGGATGAGAGCATCCCATTGAAGTCAGAGGTCTATTCAGATGAGCAAGAGACGAAAGCATTAGCTACACCAAGAAAAGTGGTGGTCACTTTATCTAAATTTCACTGCATATGGCAAAAAACAAGAACACTTTAATTTAATTAATGTACACTCTACAGATAGTGATTGAAATTAAATCCTCAGTGTGGGACTGAGTTTTATCAACAGAGCAGAACAATTGCAACCAACAGTTTTGTGTTCTATTCCCAGATCTGCCACAGACCCACTGTGTGTTGCCAAAGATAAACCATTTAACCTCTCTGTATGTTATATACAAAATAATAATAATGCCTGTCTCACAGGGGAGTTGAGAACCTTGATTATTGTTTAAGAAGTTTCTCAAGATCCTACAGAAGAAAAATATTGCTATTCACCCTCTAGCTCCATATTAAAAGAAAATTAAATGGTAATTTCCCCAGAAATGTTTGTGTTCTACTACAGAGAAATAAGTAATAATGGTTGTAATACAATAGATTACTGTATCTCCTGCAGTTTTAGAAGGGATGTTAGGTTTGATACGTTGATTGTGAAGATACTAAAAGAAGAAAAAAACCCACACATGGTTCACTCCATTTTTTACCTGTAGCCTTGACTTTGTGTTAGTTATGCCATTGTCTTCAAAACTTATAGAACTTGATCATTTCACCAGAATTGCATGATGCCTGAAACAGGACTAGAGCAGCTAACAACATTTGCATCAGTTCCACTGTACTGAAGAAATCAAGGACGTATATTTGCTCATTCATATAGTGCAACCTTTATGTCTTATACAAAATTGCTCAGTGTCCTGCTCTGTAGGAGATTGGCAATTTGTATTACCTGGCAAATGTCTCATCAGACTCCATTTTCAATCTGATAACGTAGTTGCCTTTTCCAATTATTTAAAAGTTGGCTTATTGACTTATCTTTAATGTATTGATTCAATAGAAATTCTTAGCTAAGCATACATATCAAAATACACCCTACAGTACATAGAAATATGTTTAATACATTGTCATATCATGACTCATATGCAGATAAATGCACTTATAGCATATAATATTGAAAATAGTTATAAGCTGATGGAATGTCCCATTAGAAAAAGAACATCACAGACAACAAAGTCTTTTTCTTGAAGCATGACATTTATAATGAGAAATCAAAATAAGTTACCATAATCAAAAACAGGATAAACACAAAACTCCCCAACTTGGGGTTCACCTCAGTACCATAAACTGAAATGCAGGACCCTCCCCCTCAACTTCTCAAAACATTCCCATCTCTTTCTCTCTCTCTCTCTCTCCAGTGACCACTCTTATAGTTCTTCCTATGATTACTTGTAAAAGGGGAGGGGGGGGGGGGCTGAACTGAAGATATCCCTTTATTTACCAGGTAGTATGTTCCTGCACATCATCATACTCCTTAAAATATTACAAATTTTCTAGTGTTTGTTATTTTAACTATACAGAAAACCATAATAGTTTTATATTATGAAGTTTCCCCATTTTCTAGAATTTTAAGTGTTATTTGAATAGTCACCCAAATACTGCTGCAATAAATAATAGCAGACTAACAGGATGGTACATATTAGGGCCAATGTTCCCTCTAATCTTTTTCTCTCCATGTGCAGATTTTTTCCATCCATGGGAAGAATAATTTTTGTGCGCCAAGTCATGAGGAAATGTGTACTACCAGTATAAACAAAAAACCTAGCTGTGGGCACTCTGCTAATCCGTGGGGCAGCATTTGAATCGCTTGCAAACTGAGTGGCCACATAAGTGTACTGTTTACAGAGAACTCTGTTTAGGACACTGAATAGGTAAGCAAAGTTATTTTGCTGACTCATCCTGAAAGTTGCTTAAACAGTATGTAAACATGCAGGATAGTTATTGCACTGCTTAAGAGTCACAGGTGCCTCTTATTAGAAACAGCCAGAATATGAAAGTGTATAGAAAATAGCTCTGTACAACAGAGTAACAAGGTAGAGGAAATTCCACAGGGACACTGCAAGAACAACAACCGTAAAATCTCGAGTATAATGCGCACCTATGCATAATGCGCACCTACCTTTTAAATGTCAGAATCCCGGAATAAACTGAACTCTTATCTATAGCACGCACCCCGACTTTGCCGTATTTTGTCTTGCCTTTTTGTTTTGCTGGGTAATCACGCGTGAGCACACGAGTATATAGTGCGCGGTGTTCCATGCTCTCTTTGGGATGCCATGAGTTGTCGGCGATCTTACACGACCTCTGAAAAACTGAAAGTTGTTAGCTATGCTGAGGCTCATGGCAACAGAGCTGCCAGCTGTGAATTTGATGACATAGCGGAGTCTAACATTTGGCTTTGGAGATGGCAGAAAGAGAGCCTGCAAGCACTGCCTAGGATGAAGATGGCTGAGTGAGGTAAAAGCGCTGCATATCCTGAGTTGAAGGCCAAGCGGGTTGAATGGATTGCTGAGCGTAGACAGCACGGCGGTGGTGTTAGCATTGTGGAGGTTGGAAAGAAGACTTTGACCATTGCCAAAACGTGCACTAACACAGCCGGGTTTAAAGCTTCGTATGGCTGGGGTGATCGGTTCATGAATCACCATGGCCTATTGGTCCGATGCTGAACAACAATCGCACAGAAGCTACCCATGGACTCAGACACCAAGTCACTGCAGTTCCAAAAGTTTATCATAAGCTACGGAAGCAGCACTGCTACTACCTTTCATTAATTGGTAATGCAGATCAAACACCATTACATTTTGATAATGCCTGTGACAGAATGCTTGAACTGAAAGGTGCCAAGACCATCTCCATTGCTACCACAGGCCATGAAAAGTCTAGGTTTACCATAATGCTTGCTTGCATGGCCGACGGAACGAAGCTGCCTCCTTATATTGTGTTCAAGAGCAAGACAATGCCAAGGAATGTAATCTTCCCGAACATCGTTCACATGCGTGTTCACCCTAAAGGCTGGATTGATGAAGCTTGATTGGCTACAGACGGTTTGGGCGAAGCAGCTGGGTGGACTTATGAGAAAGCGGTCTCTAATAGTTTTGGATGCATTTCGGTGTCATCGTATGCCATCCGTTAAGAAAAGGCTTCAATAGGACAAAACAGACTTGGCAACTATTCCTAGTGGAATGACCAAAATGTCGCAGCTGCTTGACGTGACACTTAACAAGCCAATCAAAAATGCACTACACAGGAAATGGAACACCTGGTTGTTGGAAGGTGAACATACATTTACTGCAGGTGGACGTATGTGAACACCAACGCTGCAAGATGTTACCCAGTGGGTAGCGGATGTCTGGCTTGAACTTGATCCCGCTATGATAAGGAAGGGGTTTCTGAAATGCAGCATCTCTAATGCTATGAATGGCAGTGAGGATGATGCCCTGTGGATGAATCCGAGTGACAATGAAGTGGCCGAGGGCGAATTACCAGTATGCGAAGATGACAATGATTTGTATTACCTGGATGAAGATGTTGAGGGCTATACCCTGGAAGATATTGCTCGACTGTTTGAGGAAGATTCTAACAAAAGTGAATTCGAGGGCTTCGAAGATGAGTAGTCAATCAATTAACATAGTGGTATTTGCTTGTTTGCGCTGCAGTGTTGATTTCACTTGTTTAACTTACCTTTTTGAAACTGTGTATATAGTTGCTTGTTGGTACTAATAAAAATCAACTTAACCTCTGGTGTCCAGCGATTAATTAACTGCCGCGGAACTGCCAAATGAAAACTTAAAAAAAAACCCCTCCTAATTATAATGCGCACCCTGACTTTAACGCTAAAAAAAAAACAACAGGTAAAAAGTGCGCATTATACTTGAGATTTTACGGTATGTGTTGGGCACTTGATATGTTTGATGTATATACACAGTATAGCTACGTCTACACTGCAAAGTTTTTGCGTAAAAACCTGTGGCGCATCCACACCTCAAATGAGCATTTGCACAAGTAAATCAGCAGTTAAACGGCAGAACAGAGGACTTTTGCCCATGCAGGTAAACCTCCTTTTACAAGGCATAACTTCCTTTTGCGCTACAGCTATTGCACAAAAAGGCAAGTGTGGACATTGCACAAGAAACCCCTCCGGGAAAAAGCACAGGAATCTGATGGTCGTTCTGTGACTGGCCATCAGAGCTTTCTTGCACAAGAGTGTCCATGCAGTGTGGACGCTCTCTTGCGCAAAAGCACATCGCTTTTGCGATGTGCTTTGCGGTGTGGACGTGTTCTTGCGCAAGAAGTTTTTGCACAAAAACTCTTGCGCAAAAGGCTTCTTACGCAAGAAGCATATAGCGTAGACGTAGCCTAAGTGTATTGTTCAGAGCCAAAGCAGAACTCGCTGCTTACATAAACACTTTCCCCACTATATGGAAAAAAAAAAACTTTTCTATGAACATAGCTAATAAAAACATTATAAAGCATTAATGAAGGAAATTCTAACAGCTGGAAGATAAAAGAAATTTTATTAGTGCTATACAAATATGTAAAAATGTTATTTTTTAAAAGAGAAGTGTTAGCTTATCTTTGGGATGAAAGTATATATATTTTAAGAAGTGTTTTCTTCAAGTTACCACTATTTCACTGAAAGTGCTTCTGGGGAAATCTAAACTTCCCAGTGGAAAAAGTGCATGGTTAATAAGAAGGTGAATTGTTAACCAGTAAGTCTCACCCTTAATGGTTGAGAGTTATGGTTAACCAGTGGGCCCTGAAGCAGCCCTCAACTGCTGTGGGTCCATCTGGGGCATGCCTCGGGCAAGGGCACTCCAGCCTGGTCAGAGCTGCCTAGCCCATAGCTGGGGGAGTGCGCTTTGGTTGGAATGTCTCCTCTCACCCACCTCTATTTAATCAGTTAAAGATAACATTTAACCTGCTAACTAATTACATGGATTTTTACATCCCTGATGGTTACACCTTCCTCCAGCCCACTGCAAAATAAATGAGCCAACTGAATCCAATGGCAAGAGACTCCATGTTACTAGTGAAGTCCAGCAAAGCAAACAATCAGGCTAAATTAGATATAGCCCATGAGCGAGACAGGACTGCATACTACAGGAGATCTCTAAAGCAAGCAAATGCTTGTGTCCTTAGCCATTCTGACACAGCCACTGTCTTGGAAAATAAATCTAGCTCTTTCTATTATAAAATCATAGAATACCAGAACTGGAAGGGACCTTGAAAGATATTCAAGTCCAATCTGCTGTACTCAGGGCAGGACCAAGTACTATATAGATCAGGTGTGGACAATAATTTTTTTGGGGGAGGTGGGGGGACAACCACCACCTAATGAATTTTGATACTTGGTCATGGGCCAGCTCCACCCCTGGAAAGGGTGGGACCTGTGGCAGAAGGGGTGGGGCTGGGCACTAGCTTCCCCTCAAGAGTTGTCTAGGGCTGGAGGCTTTGAAGAAAAGACATAGCAAAGGCCTTGTGGCTCCCAGCCCTATCACAGTGCCTGGCAGCTGCCCAGGGTTACTCTAGCTATTTAAAAGGCTCATGGCTCCAGCACCTGCCAGACTGTGAGCCAAGAGCCATTTAAATAGGATCCTGCTGCCTGAACTGGAAATTCGGTGGCAAGGGCAGTAAGACATAACAGAAAGTGGCCAGATTGACCTGGCTTGCAGAGTGTGACCCCTCTTCAGTGTTAGGTGGACCGAATCCAACCCCTAGACCCCTTGCCCAGCCCTAACAGAGGTTTGGAAATTTTTAAGAGCAGCTTAAACATTGATGGAGTTTCCACAGCTATGCTAGGCAATTTATCCCACCGTTTAACTACGGGGACAGAAAGTTTCGTTAGAAACAAGCAGTCCTCGCCTCTCTCCATTTGTCAGAGGCACATGTAAGCTGAGCAGACCAAAACGCCATAGGCAATTGACCTGGCAGGGGAGACGGCTACAGCCTGGGCTTGCCCCTGACTGTGGTTACTACCTCTCCCCAGCCGCATGCCTCCCAAGCCCCACCTATGGCCAAGTAATTCCTTCCCCCAACCTCTGCAATCCTTGAGCTGGGTGCTCCACAGGGACGATAGCATCCCGGCCCAGAAGCTCCAGAGCGAGTGGGTGACGCCGGAACTTCTACGACGAGCACACAGGGAAGTGGATGGGCGAGCTTTCAATCTTTGGTAGTAACCGACACATGCCCTCTCCAATAAGCAGCGAGAGTCGTGCCGCGTTGGCCAATGGCAAGGGAGAAGGCGGGATTAGGTGACCAGGCGCCGGGAGCCTTGGTAACGCGCGGGCCGCGTGCTTCCCGGGACTGTGTGACTAGGAGGCAGCCGGAGCTGTGTCTGCTCTTTGCCGCCGGCATGAAGATCGAGGAGGTGAAGAGCACCTCGAAGACGCAGCGCATCGCCGCGCACAGCCACGTGAAGGGGCTGGGGCTGGATGACAGCGGCGCGGCCAAGCCGGCGGGGGCCGGGCTGGTGGGGCAGGAGAACGCTCGGGAGGTGAGGGGCCCCGGCTGGAGACGGGTGGGCGGCGGGAGGGGGGGGGGTCTGTGAGGCATAGAGCGGCCTAGTGAGGTGGGCGAGACCGTTGCTGGGGGGTTGCTGCCCCTTTGCACATCCCGCCCCCTTGCCAACGGCCCCCACCTGCCAGTTGAAATGTCCGCTCCATCTGCGTCAGGAGGGCCCTATCGGGGCTACGTGGTCTGCCCCTTCTCCCTGGCTTTTGGAGGGGCCGCAGTCCTGGTGCTTCAGTCTTTGTCAGTCCTCTTCCGCGCACCCTTATAGCCTCACTCTAGCTTTAGCGATGGCAGCGCTGCAGCGATAACGGCTCGTCCATATGCAGCCATGGACGTCACAGCACTTTGTAACGGGAGATTGGCGTTATCGTTATTTCTTATGATGGCGAAACTGAGCCACAGAGAAGCAAAGTGACTAACCCAGCGTCATACACCAGCTCATTAGCATAATTCGGGTAGAATTGAAAGCTTTTAACTCTCATTGGCTGGACCACACTGTCATGAATCTTGCTTTATAACTAACGTTTTAGGAGCCCTTCCCTTCCCAGTCATTTACAGGTACCCGAAAGAAGTCTGTATTTACAGCAAAAGTGTCAGAACTCCTGCATTCTAGTTGTACCTCTGCCACAGATTTTGTGTGATTTGGGGAAATCATGATGTCTATCTCAGTTTCCCCATCTGTTATTGAAAAACTAAATGTTAATAGTGTTATGAGTAGTAATTCTTATAAACACTGTTGGTCCCTCGGGAATGACAGGTACTTAAGCTGTGTAAAAGTGTTATTACCTATAAACTGGTTGAGAATATTCATTTAAAAGGTAATTTTAGGTTTACCTAAAACCAGCTAAATTAATGTTTTTATTTGTAGGCTTGTGGTGTTATAGTGGAATTGATCAAAAGCAAGAAAATGGCTGGTAGAGCTGTGCTATTGGCAGGACCTCCTGGAACTGGCAAGGTATCGTCTTCTTAGTACAAAAGCTATTCTCTACCACTCTCTCTTAAATATAGTGGTTAGGGATGTTAGATAGCAGATAATAGAATAGTTGAGTAACCACGTGAATTTTTATTAGTTACTTGACTATTCTATTGTCCCCAGGGGCAGGGCCGGCAGCCAATGCGCTTCAGCCCCACTCTCAGGGAGTCCCCTGTAACCCCATGCTGTGTCAGAGGCAGCAGCATGGGGTGGCAGGCAGGAGCTGGTCCATGAGGGTAGCGAGTTTAAAAAACAGCTTCCATCACAGACCAGCTGCCTGCCACACTGTGCTGCTGCCTCTGTATCAGAGGCAGCAGCGTGGGGTGGCAGCAGTTCCTGACCACGACAGTCTGAGTGTCCCATGGACAGAGGCTGCTGGGGTGGGTGGGAGGCTGCTGCAAAGCAGCCTCTGTCCACGGAGGCCTGGGCTGGCTGCAGACAGAGGCTGGTCTGGCAGCAGTCCCTGTCCTCGGGGGGGTCTGAGCTCCCCACGACCGAGGCTGCTCTGCCTCCCACGGAGCAGCCTCTGTCCATGTGAGCGTGGGCCCACTGCAGACAGAGGCTGGTCCCTGGCAGCGGCCCTTGTCTGCTGGGAGCTGGGACCCTCCCCCCCACAGATAGGGGCTGCTGCTGTGAGCTCCGACCCCCTCTCAATCAGAGGCAGCAGCACAGAGGGGCAGATGGCACCATGAAATCAATGTTGGGGGAACTGGCTTTGAAGGTAGAACACTGTGTGGCACTGCCGCCTTTGAAATGTAACAACAGCTGGGCGAGCTCTTGCTACATTTCAAAGCAGAAGCGCCCTTATTGACTAATCTAATAGTTGATGGAAATTCCATCGACTATTCAATTAGAATTCCATCAACTATTCAATTAGTTGATTAATCTAACTTTAATATCCCTATCATATACTTGACTACTCTTTTACATCCCTAATAGTGGTGTCAAATATTTCCCCAATAATAACTTCAGCAAGTACCTTCTGCAGTTACTAATCTTTTTTAACTTGAGCCAGAGTTGAATAAGCACTGAACCTTTCTCCAAATTGTGTTTTACCATGCTATGAGTGTGCAGTGGCAATGTCTCGTTCTAGTGCCAACAGTGTAAAAACCCATTCTACACATGTGAATGAATGAAAACGTAATATGAAGTATGTGGGTTTTAAATAAATGTCATCTTAAACATAAATTTGGGAGTTTTAAAGCATTTTAACCTTTGTTTTTTGCACGTTACAAGACTTACACCTTACATATGGGATGTTAAAGAGAGACTGTCCAAAAATAGTAAACAGTTTTATGACTAGCTTCAGGTGCTTCTTGGTAGTTCTTTTAATTCTTGGATGAAAGACATGTTGTAAGAGAAATGTGCTGTTGCTGTATATGAAAAAGTGGAGGAGTAAGAACATAGGAATCCTGACTCCCAGGCCTTAGGTTCCAGTTCTCATTCTTCCATTATCTCATTGAAGGCACTTGGATCTCTCCATTTATAAAACAGCACTGTAAAGCATTGCAGACGGTGATGTAGTGAGCAAAGTATTTTAACCTTCTGGAATGGTTTCTACAAGATCTTTTGGTCATTATACATGTATCTCTCATAAAAATTCTTAAGTGTGTAAGAGTTCAGTCTTTTGAATTTTTACAGACTGCTTTAGCTCTAGCTATTGCTCAAGAGTTGGGAAGCAAGGTTCCATTTTGTCCTATGGTTGGAAGTGAGGTCTACTCCACTGAGATCAAGAAGACTGAAGTCCTGATGGAAAATTTCAGAAGAGCCATTGGTAAGTGTTAAAATAGAAGAAGAGAAAAGTGCATATATGTCTGGATTTGTAAAAAAGAAAAATAAATCTGAACAAAAGAACACTAGTTTTTTTCCAGCATTTGGGGTGGTGTCAGGTTTTCATGCTTCAGTTTTTCAGTGTTCTTTTTAGTCCTGTTTCATTCTATTTTGTTCCTCAGCTTAACTGAGTCACTATGAAACTTAATACAGGGCTCAGATCTTCGTCACTTGAGTTGTTCCAGCTCATCTCCCTTCCCAGGTTGTGGAAGGAGGGAAACTCTTTTCCATTCCGTTACCTTGTCCTCCAGAAACTTCTCCTGTTCCTGCACATTATTGCCAGACGATGTTAGAAAAAAATCTCTTTAGAATCTATCAACACAAGTCTCAGGCTTATGTGAGGTTGTATAGAGAGGAAAATGCTCCTTTCCTTTCCTTTCCAACATTCTCAATCCCTCCTACATCTGTCTCCTACATATCAGTGCTTTGCCTAGTGTTTTATTCTAAGTAAAGGCAAGAAAATGTTCCATTCTAGCAAGATGAGCATCTTAGTAAATGGTAAATGCACTTTAGAATTAAAGAGGAAATTATCTTGAGTTGCCTCTGTTCCATTTTATCTGAAAGAACAAAGTTAAATTTGCAACAAAAGCTCATTGAGTCTTTAAATTAATCTTCTTGTATTACTTTTACGTGATTGCTTCTGACAACCGATAAAATCAGTCAAAAATGGCCTTTGCATGTATTTGAATTGCATAAATGTAGCCTAATTGTTTGCAGTCTCAACACAGTATCAGTTAATTTTCCTGGCTTCTATATAATTGTTCCCCCTGGACGTCAGCTAGGTAATTGGTGAAGACTCTCTCTCAAGCCTGTAACCAAACATAAGAGTGGGCTAGTCTGATGTTTAAGTTACTCTTAGGTTGTCAGGTCTTGTAGGTAGAGAGACCAGAGATGAAAGAGAGCAGTCTGCAATATTTCCTTGATGTGATGAAATTTCTTGTCAGACCTTTGGAAACTTGAACTGGCAGATGAAACCCGTGTCATCCACATTGTCATTCCTAGAGTTAGCTATAATTTAACTCCCTTGTGTTAACAGCCAACTACTTTGTTGGTGCTCCACATTCCCGGAATGTCAGCACAGGGATGCTTCTAAACAAAAAGCTGTGTTAGTGAAAGACCAAATTTCTGTCTCCTTGTGTTGAATTTGCCTAGTTTAAAAAATCCAAATATATTTTAAAGGACTAATGAGCCCCCCTGTTTTATGTGAATTGAATGTTTTGCAGACATGCTCAGATCAATTTTTAGAAAGTTTCATTGTCATAAAAAGGAATTTCTAGTGCATGTTTTCAGAAAAAGATTTTGTTTTCTAAGTGGAATAACTCCAATGCAAGGCACTTGACTGTAGAGTGCTTTGTCATGCAATTCTTCACATAGCAGGTCACAATATGTGTAGTCTGTTGCAGTCTCATGCATAGTAATTTGAAGTTGGGTTAGCCACCTCAGTACTACTGAAATGATTCTGACTAACAGTCCAACACCTGAGTCTCGTTTACAGGGTTTCTTATTCTTGGATACAGCAGGAGTCTGCCATGCTGGGGACTGTAGGAATACAAACAAACAACCAGTCACTAGTACATCACATTCTCCTATTGTTCTAGGCTCTGCCTCTTGACACACTTCCTAGTGATATACCCAGCATGTCTCCCTCCTCTGGCTTAGATTGTTTTTTGTGCCATATTGAAGGTGCTCTCTGTCAGAATTATTATTGTCACAATTTCTTATTACTAGACTTATAATAAGGATCTGACATGGACTTGATGATGTTAAGGACTCAAGACAGGCAGCCTCTGCCATGGAAAGCTTATGGTTCATAAGATACAGAAATAGACAAGATGTATGGAGACTAGAAGATTATAGGGAAATTCTATTTTCTATTTTAAAAAAAGCACAGATGTTAATCCAAAATTAGCATTTGTCAAAGCTGTTGACAGAAAATGTTAAAGTACAGTTATCGCCAAACATCTGTCTTAAAATAGTCACTGCTTTAAAAGTATATTTATTCTCTAAGCCTCCAACTTATAACTGCATGCTTAACTGGCAACCAAAAATTTTACTTCTTAGTACTATCAAACCAATAAATACAGAACCCCACAAGTGGTTTTTTTTTTTTTTTTTTTTTTTTTTTAAAGAATATGCTTCTGGATATCATAGGAAATGCCTCTATTTATTTGAGAGCTCTTTGGCCTAGATCGTCTCCTTCATATCTAAACTCCAAAGTTACCTCTTTCCTAAGATAAATGTTGTTCTTATTATATCCAATTTAAATCTCTAACAACTAAAAAGCAATAACATTCATATTATTGGCTAGAAACAACCATCACTGGCTGTAAACCCTTGTATAATGCTATTTTGTTCTGCATCATTTTATGCCACTTAGACAATAAGATGCTTGGAGCAGACAATTGTTAATTTCTTTGCTAAGGCACAACCAAGGCACTCTATAGAAATGTTAAGTTTCTGAAATTAAATAAGCTAATGAATCCAATGGAAATTATCAAACTCTTTATTTATAAGCCTCAGAGGGATAGCTGCGTTAGTGTGTAACTGAAAAAACTTAAACAACGAATAGTCCTGCAGCACCTTAAAGAATAACAGAAAATACAGAAAGTATCATGAGCCTTTGTGGGTACTATCTATATATTTTTTTCTTTATTTACAGTTCACATTCATGTCTGTCTTTAAAAATCCCATTCTTAATTTGAGGTCATTGGGGAACACACACACATTTTTGTTGAAAATAATTTCCCTCTTTCCCTATTAGCAACTCAAAATTACTAGTGAAATATTTGATTCATGTATTTATTTCAAAGCAAAATGAAAAGCTACCAAACAAGGAAACTTTTATAGAGTTCTAGTGACCTCCAGTCATGTTCAGAATGAGGTCCCTTGTATCATTTCCCCAGTGGGCTCTTACTACATTTAAAATGCAGAGCTGCTGTGGTCCCGGAGCTGACATGAGCCGGAACTGGTTAGTCCCAGTTCGTGTCGGCCCCAGGACCCTCTGCATCTCTGCCTCCTCTACCCCATCTGCCGCACAGCAAACAAGGTGTTGGGGGAACCAGCTTTTAAGGGAGTAGTCCCAGCACCAGCCCCTGCTTCTCTCCTCCTTGCTGCCTCTCATATAGTTGACTCGACTACCCGATAAACATATGCTTATCAGGTAGTTGACTACTCCCGTACATCCCTACATAGAATGAGTAATAGGTACTATGATGATGATGGGAGTTGTAGAGAAAATGTCCAGATTAGAAAAATCTTCATATCGCTTAAGGGGCTCTGTTGTCAGAAATCTAGGAGTAATTTGAATTTTGCACATCATTTGAGGTCTATTTAATTGTATATGTTGTCCATCTTTGGTTGTAAAATACATTAATTTAAAAAACAAAATACTTTAAATATTAAATGTTAACCTCTGTCAGAACCCCTTTAAAATAAAATAGTTAGCTTTCATTTTTTTTCTTTGACTTTGTTACTAGAATCGCTATAGTTACATGAAGGTATTGGTTTATAAACTCTGTGTCCCTATTGGGTTAAGATTTTGGCTTAAACTGAATTAATTTCCTTAGCTTTCTATTTTAATTGATGTAGGGATGAACTTTCTCTCCTATTTTTATTTTTTAAAAGGGATATTATTTTTATTTTCTAGTTTTCAAAATAGTGAATTACAATGAAGTACTCTGTAATATATAAACACACTTGATGCTCTCAAGTGTATAGACATTGTCAAGAATGACTTGTAGTGAGAGTCAAGAATAATTAAATGAAAATGATAACTCATTTATACATTGCAACTCATCTTAAAATATTTTTTGTAGGGTTGAGGATAAAAGAAACCAAGGAAGTTTATGAAGGTGAAGTCACAGAATTAACTCCATGTGAGACCGAGAATCCAATGGGCGGATATGGCAAAACAATTAGCCATGTAATTATAGGACTCAAAACAGCAAAAGGAACGAAACAGCTGAAGGTGTATATGATAAAATTCTCCAGCTTTTCATTCTGCATCCTTTCACCTTTGTTCCCATCTTACATATTTTTAATCTCTCTCTCTCCCCCCCCCCCCCGCCAAATAATGTTAAAAATAGCCCATGTCTTTCCCCTGTGCACAGGTAGTGAACAAATTTACCTCTTCATATTCTAGTAAAACCTGTGTTATCTGGCACGCATGGGATTAGGTCATGCCAGTTTTCTGAAAATTACAGATATCTGAGTGGGGGTAGGAGGGGGGACATGCGGGAGCTGTGCAGGAACTATGGGGGGCAGGAATGGTTCAGGGGCTGGGATGTGGCCGGCTGAGGGGGTCAAGATGCAGCCTGGTGAGGGGGAGTGGAAGCCAGGGGTAGAGATGGCAGGGGTGGCCTGCCGGGGGGAGGGGGGAAAGCCGCGAGGGAGCTGACCTGTGGTGGAAGGACAGAAACCGCGGCGGGGGGGCTGGGATGCGGCCTGGCGTCAGGTGGACAGAATGGCCATTCATTCCTCCCCCAGGTACGTGCTGCATGCCCAGCTTAAAGAGCTAGTTTCACCCCCGCCCCCCTCCGCCCCCCCCCCCCCCCCCCGGGCTCAGAAATTTGCTGGTTTCTAAAGTTTTCCAGCTAGTTAAGTGCCAGATAGCACAGGTTTTACTGTATATAGAAATATTAGTCACTTTGGTCTCTTATTAATAATTTAAAGGCTTAATTTCAGGTAACCTGTGTTCAGCTACAGGAAGATTTGGTGATCCAGAGGGTCTTCTAAATGCTCCCATTTCTTCTTAACTTTTCCAACGCGCCCCCTCACTACCCAGACCCCCCTTCAGATAGCAAGGCAGCACATTTTCCTGGTATATGATGCTGAGCTTGATCTTAACCACAGCTCTTATGTATCATAACAATTAAATATATCAGGAAGTCCCTTTTTTTTTTTTTTTTTTTTTTTTGTGTTAACTGGCACTCCACTTGAATATTGGAAGATAGCTTCTTGAAATTTTGCCTGCATTTACTATATATTATTTCACTTGCCTCCTTTTTATGTTTAGGAGGAAGGTCCTGTAGTCTGAATATATAACTGGGAGCCAAAAACCCAGTTCTGTTCTTAAATCAGACCCTGACTCCCTTTATTTATTTAGAAAAGTCACTTAATATGCATCTCAATTTTTCTTCCCTATATGTATGTAAAATGGGGATAAGAGAATTTACAGCAGCATCTCAGCTGTTCAGTACGTATTGTCTTCCATTTGTTCATTTTGAAAATGCAAAATAAAGTATCCTTAGTAGAATTGCATGAGCCACACACACAAGACATACAAAATGTCATCTTCTGGCTTCCCATTGCTCATTTGTTTTCTTTCCTCCATGCAGTTACATAAAGGGTACGTCGAGACTATAAGCCTCTTTTGAAAGAGGCTTTTCTGAAAGATACTTTCGAAAAAGAGCGTCTAGACTACAATCAGTACTTTCAAAAAAGCAAGTCGCTTTTTTGAAAGAGAGCATCCAAACTACCAGTTTGCATTACATAGTGCCTTTTTTCGAAAGAGCACTTTAGAAAAAAGACATTATTCCTCGTGAAACAAGGTTTTCCGCAGTTGAAAAAACTGCCGTGTTCGTTCAATTTACTTTCAAAAGAACGCGGCAGCAGTTTAGATGAAGGGGAACTCTGTAGTCTAGACACACCCAAAGAGGTCAGACTAGATGATCATGATGGTCCCTTTTGACCTTAAAGTCTGAGTCTGAGTGAAAGGGTCACATCATTCTATAAAGACATTGAGTGGTCAACAAGTGCAGGCTATTCCAGAATTAATAGTTAACCCTTTATAAGGTTTGGCTAGCAACCAAGAAAAGCACTGCACTGTGAGAACAAAGAGTATATCAGTATGAAATGTAAAGTATCCTCTTCTTGATACATACCAGATCTTTGTGACTTGGCATAATGTAATTTGTATTATAACATTAATTTATCAGAAAAACAGATTAGACAAGAAAAGTTTAAATACCCTCTATAAAAGAAAGTTAATAATAGAGTCTTTGTGACTAAGCCATATTTACTATTTCTCAAATAGCGGGATGGGGAGTAAGGAAATGTGAATAATACCCTTTCTGCATCCTATTCTAGATCTTGCCCTAAATATTGAATTGAGCCTCAATTTCTGAAATCTTCACTCATTTTGTCTGACTCTAGTTAAAATCTGTGTGTCATGATCATTCTACAATACAATGGAACTGTCTAACTTTCTATATTGTTTGTCTCCAGCTGGACCCCAGCATCTTTGAAAGTTTACAGAAGGAACGAGTAGAAGCTGGAGATGTGATTTACATTGAAGCAAACAGTGGAGCCGTCAAGGTAAAGCCAAAACATGACTTAACTATTGCCCTTTTTTGTGTATTCTGAGACCTTCTCGTGTCCTTTGTCCAAAAGCTCTGTGACCTATTAACCTTATTTGCCTCGGACAGGCTGGATAAGACTGTTAAGAAAAGCCTAGGTCTTTGCTACTGTGGAGACATTCCTCTTGTCTCGAGACAGGGTGATAATCTAGTTCACAGTTAAGGTCATCCTGGCTGGAAAGACATCACTGCAGCTGCCTGGGATGAGCTTTCATTCCTTTAACTTTTCAGACATCTTTTCAAAGGGAGGGAGAAAACCTAAACAACTTTAGTCATTCTCAAACTGAAATACACAGTGTATTTAATCTTTCTTCTATCTCTGATATTTTCTCCACAAGATATATGCATGTAGAAGGGAATACTGCATTAGTTAGCATTCTTTTTATATCTGATTTAAAATGTACTGTACAGAGATACTTGGTGTTTAATGGATGAGTGTAATATTTTGTATCATATAATAAATCACACACCTACAAAAAAGTCTTGAACAGTTCTCCCAATCTCTAGTTAATCTGCTGGATTTGTCCTTTAACAGAAATTGCACACAGTTAAAAGAAGAGCAGAGGAAGGTGGAATATTCTCTGTGTGGGAAAATAATACACATTTTTAACAGGGTTTTTGAGCTTTGATCAATAGATAGGATATTCATGTTGCTAAGCAGGGAATAAAGCATATTCTGAAGTGTCAACCAAAGCTTGTCAGGACTGTAATTGTGAACCAAGCCCTTTATCAACAGTATGTCACTCAAAGTCTCAACAATGAAACTAACTGTATACTTGTGTTTCTCTTTCCACACTACCTCTCTTCTCCTCCTCTTCTCCCTGCCCCCCATTTTGCACAGAGGCAAGGCAGGTGTGATACGTATGCCACAGAATTTGACCTTGAAGCTGAAGAGTATGTCCCCTTACCAAAGGGGGATGTACACAAGAAAAAAGAAATTATTCAGGATGTCACCCTCCATGACCTGGATGTGGCCAATGCTAGACCTCAGGTACTTAACTCCTACAAACTAAATCTGTGCAAATCCCTAAGGATGGGTGCCAGACTGACCCAAAGGCCTGAGGGGAAAGGGTGAGGAGCAGTGGGGATGGGAAAGACTGCATTCTGTAGGATCCACTCTGTCTACTGCAAACATGCCACTATTGGTGAAAAAAACCCAGTATATAGCACCTTTTACCCACCTACTCTCCCTTGTGAACTTCCTGAACAAAGAATCTTCTCTATAAAGGTTCAGGGAGCAACTTGCACATTTCCCAGCTCCATAGAGACATCAGTCGATGCTCTTCATCCCATTCGGCAAGTAGCTTTCTGGTAAGCCAGGGAATATCAGAGGGGCACAAAAAGCAAGAAGAGATGAGAGAGCAACCAAAGAACAGAAAGCAAAAATGATAATAGCAAATGAGAGAGGGCAAAGCAAAAGAGGTACAGGAATGAGCACCTGGAGAAAAAAATAGATGTGGCAGCTTTGCCAGAGCATAGTATCAGGGAATACCAGGAGAAGGGGGTACCAGCCCAAATACATCACATGGATGGTTTCCTCAAAAGACAACTGGGAACCACTGCCCTAGAAGCTAAAGTATAATTTGTGCTCGGGGAAAAAACAAACCCAACCAACCAAAAAATCCTAGGGGCTGAAGCTAAGAGGAGGTCTTTATAGGGAGCAGTTGTCATCACCATGTGACGAGTAGGTTATTTTCTATCCTCAATCCTTAAAGGTATCAATTGGCAGTAGCTCGCTAGTCTGCATTTTTTTATTTATTGAAACGTTCTAGATACAGATGAACTTGTTTTGTTCTGTATTTATTGTTTCATCAGTCATGAACTGGGAACTGCGAACACTTTGATAAACAATCTTTGTTTGTCTGATTTCACTGTATTTTCTGCAAGTGCTCCTATATCCTTTAGAGATGTTGAGTAACTTAAGGTACTCCCCAGGGAACTCCCAAATGACTTCAGTAGTACAGGTTGAACCTCTTTAATTCAGCAATCTCTGCGTCAAAAAACATCCATGATCCAGCATGATTTTAGTTGGCTGAATGTCCACTTGTCATGGGTGTGGCCAAGTCTCCTGTGGTCCCATAAAGCTTGTTTACAGCCACCAGTTGTGACTCTGTGTTCTGTGCTGGTGTTTAGCTCTAATTTGCTCCTCAATGTCTTCTAATTGCCCAGTAAGCAATGAAAGTGTTGGTGATGCTGCTCGATACTACTGACCTCTTGTGGTTCAGCACCAGTCAGGGCCCGAGGGTGACTAAAGAGGTTCAGCCTGTACCTTAAGTATTCTACACTAGCAATCTTTTGTTTGGGGGGGGGGGGGGGGGATTTTTCTCTCTGTTTTTTTTTTTCCCCGCTTCCCCCCCCAATATTGAGAGATCACCATTTTGTCAAGCAGTGCTGTATCTGGACAATGACTTCCTTTTAAAAACATGAATTCCTATAAGCAGGGCTCGCCAAGCGGCAGTGAGCCCCACACGCCAGCTGCACAGTTCATTCTGCGCATGCGCAGATCGCTCTGCGCCTGCTCTTCCAGGTTGTAATCTACTCGCCACGGGCGAGTAGATTACATTATTTGTCAAGCCCTGCCTATAAGTTCTATATGTGAAGGGACACTTGCAAGGTTGACATACCTACAATTTGATGCACCAACCTCTTGACCTACTTGTTTCAAAACAATCCCCCTTGTAAACAAAAACTCCACACCAGACTCTCTGTACAAAAATAAAGGATGTAAAAGTTTTAAAATCCCAACACAGCTATCCATCTGTTAGACAGTTGAACACTTTCAGTCCAAACAAGTAGCTCCAGCCTTTCTGCTTCCTGACCAATTCCATTTGGGTGAGCTGTCCTAAGAGTGAAATTGACAATGCTGTGAAAAAGGGCTATAATTTTTGAATTCTCTTAGTGTTCTTTATGAAGTCCAGACCTAAAAAGGGAGTGAAGAGCCACTCTGAACTAAAAAAAAAAATTCATTTGGAACCCCAAGGCAGTGAAGTGATAATGGATTGGACAGTTGGATTAAAAACAGAATCAACCATTTTTAGAGCTAAAATATTAGAGGACCCCCAAATAAATGATTGCTGAATTTTGTAGCCTGAAGGCATAGAACCTTATCTTCTATAATAGCCTGGTCTATAGCAAACCTGATGAAAGGAGCATAAACTCTGTCAAATAAGTGTAAAAATATAATAATAAAGCCAAACAGGAATTTGAAGAGCAGCTAGCCAAAAACTCAAAAAGTAATAGCAAAATATTTTTTAAGTACATCAGAAGCAGGAAGCCTGCCAAACAACCAGTGAGGTCCCTGGACAATAGATGCTAAAGGAACACTTAAAAACAATAAAGTAATTGAGGAGAAACTAAATTAATTTTTTGCTTTGGTCTTCATGGCTGAGGAAGTTAGGGAGATTCCCAAACCCGAGCAATTATTTTTAGGGGACAAATCTGAGAAGTTGTCCCAGATTGAGGTGTCCATTAGAGGAGGTTTTGGAACAAACTGATAAACTTAACCTTAACAAGTCATTGGGACAGATAGCATTCACCCAAGAGTTCTGAAAGAACTCAGATGTGAAATTGTGGATCTATTAACTGTGGTTTGTAACCTATCCTTTAAATCAGCTTCTGTACCTAATGACAGGAAGATAGCTAATGTGAGACTAATATTTAAAAAGGGCTCTAGAAGTGGTCCTCGCAATTACCAACCAGTAAGTCTGCCTGGTAATGACATTAAATTAGTTGAAACTATAGTAAAGAATAAAATTTTCAAACACATAGATGAGCATAATTTGTTGGAAAACTCAACATGGGAAATCATGTCATACTAATCTACTAGAGTTCTTTAAGGGGGTTGACAAACGTGGACAAGGGGGATCGAGTGGTTATAGTGATATAGTGTACTTAGATTTCCAGAAAGCCTTTGACAGGGTCCCTCACCAAAAGCTCTTACGTCAAGTTAGTTGTCATGGAATAAGAGGAAGCGTCCTCTCCTGGACTGATGTCTGGTTAAAAGACAGGAAACAAAGAGTAAGAATAAATGGTAAGCCTTCAGAGTGGAAAGAGGTAACTAGTAGTCCCCATCCATTCCCCGAGGGTCCATACTGGGAATAATCCTATTCAACCTATTTATAAATGATCTGGAAAAAGGGGTAAACAATGAGGTGGCAAAATTTGCAGATGATACCAAACTGCTCAAGATAGTTAAGACCAAAGCAGACTGAAGAGCTTCAAAAAGATCTTACTACACTAAGTGATTGGGCAACAAAATGGCAAATGAAATTTAATGCTGATAAAGTAATAAACATTGGAAAAATAATCCCAACTTATATATACAATATGATGGGGACTAATTTAGCTATAACTACTCGAGAGAAATCTTAGGGTCATCATGGATAGTTCTCTGAAAAAATCTACTCAGTGTGCAGCAATAGTCAAAAAAGCGAACAGAATGATATTAGGAATTATTAAAAAAGGGATAGAGAATATCTTATTGCTTCTGTGTAAAACCATGGGATGCCTACATCTTGAGTAATGCATTCAGATGTGGTTGCCTCATCTCAAAAAAAAAAATATTGGCATTGGAAAAGGTTCAGAAAAGGACAACAAAAATAATTAGGGGTTTGGAATAGGGATGTTAAATTTAGTTTAATCAACTAATCGACTAGTCGATGGAATTTCCAATTAGTTGATAAGCAGAGGAGCCATAGAAGTTAGCTCCTGGCCCTAGAAGCTAACCTTGCTGCGGCTCTTCCTTTTAGATGTATTAAGAGTCAGCAGGCTCTTAATACATTTAAAAAGCTGAAGCTCAGTGTTGGGGACCCAGCGTATGCCTGGTCCCTGCTACCCCTCTGCCTCTCCCCACAGCGGAGACAGTGCTGGGGGGAAACGGTTTTTAAGCTGACTCTCCTCAGCACTGGCTCCTGCTCCCCCTCACCTTGTTGCCTCAGATAGAGTCTGCATGTGGTCGGGGGAGAGAAGTAACTAGCCTAGGGACTAGATTACTGTCTAATAAGCTCATGCTTATTGGATAGTCGACTAGTCGCTTACATCCCTAGTTTGGACAGGTCCCATATGAAGAGAGATTAAAAAGACTGGGACTTCTCACCTTCGAAAAGAGGAGACTAAGGGGGATATGCTAGAAGTCTATAAAATCATGACTGATGTGGAAAAAGTGAATAAGGAAAAATGTACTTGTTCCCATAATATAAGAACTAGGGGTCACCAAATTAAATTAATAGATAGCAGATTTAAAACAAACAAAAGGAAGTTTTTCTTCATGCAGAAGAACTCCTTGCCAAAGGATGTTGTGAAGACTGGGACTTTAACAAGGTTCAGAAAAGAACTAGATAAATTCATGGAGGTTAGGTCTATCAATGACTATTGGATGGGTAGGAATGGTGTCCCTAGCCTCTGTTTGTCAGAGGCTGGAAATGGATGACAGGGTGGGATCACATGATGATTACCTGTTCTGTTCACTCCCTCTGGGACACCTGGCATTGGCTGCTGTTGGAAGACAGGATACTGGGCTAGATGGACCTTTGGTCTCACCCAGTATGGCCATTTTTATGTTCTTAATGAGCAACAACTCAGGTAGGAGAAATTGTTAATCTCTATCTTTGCTTTTTCCAGGGTGGACAGGATATCCTTTCCATGATGGGACAATTGATGAAGCCTAAAAAAACTGAAATCACAGGTATAAAAATTGTTTGCGCCATATCCTTAGTCACAATGTAAGTTATACATATGCCTAAAGGCTTTGAAAAAATGAGTTTATATAGCACCTCTCATAATAAACATTTCAGAGTGCTTCAGAAAATAAAATGTTGGGTGCCAGCAGTGCAGTGACTAGAATCAAATGCAGTACAGTTAATATCCTATGTGCTGCTTAAGACATTGGACCCCATTATATTGAGGGAAAGTTACGGTACTAGGATTATGCTGCTATTCTTTCAAAATGGTGCCACTAGATATCAGGAGATCCAAACATTCCATGAAGGAACAAACAAAAACAATTGTGTAACTAAATACTACTTTCATCTTGGAGTGTGCTATCTTTCCCGGCATACTATGTAACTGTACAGTGGTTTTGCAAAGTAGTAAAATGGTTGTGAAAGGATCACTGTTGACTGGCTCTGTTTGGCATTGACTCACCTATAACAATAGCCCATGGACTTCAATATGGGTGCTGTAAGTGGAACCCATTCTCTTCCTACCTACAAATGATAGAAGGAAAAATATCCACCATAAAAATCTTTTGTCCTTTGCTTTGAAAGAAAAGGCGCATCAATAGGTATCTTCTCTAAATTCAGATCAAAGTCTCTTTCAATATTAAATGTGAATGATCCTCTTAGTATTCCTTCTCTTGTAAAGATCACCCTCCATATTCTGAAATCAGACTGCATCCACCTAAAGCAGGATGTTGACAGCTATATGTTCAAAAAGCTAAAGAATTAATATTTTTGCTTATATTCAAATGTTAGGTTTAAATAAACCAGGAGTATTTTAGCTTTCCTGCTAGTCATGCTTGGAAACATTGTCAGAATTACTCACAAACTATGCAATAGGAGAATTATCTTAGTTGAAAGTACTAAGAAGTTGGCATTCAAGCAGATACTGCTACTTAAGTTTAAATGATTAACTAAACACTCTCAGTTTAATGCCTCAAAGTATTATGTTCATGTGTTTTAACTGTGGTATGTATAAATGAGATAGAAAACACTGGGCATTGTAGAAACTTGAAATGAGGAAGAGAGCTATTTTATACAGGGTCAGACCTGAGGTCAGTGTCACCCAATATCCTGTCTCACAGTGGTCAGTACCAGATGCTGGAGAAGAAAATGCAAGAACCTTGCAGTAAGCAAATTGGAGTGATCAGCTTTGACTAGCCTTATAAAAATGTAGTATTAATTTTAACTCAGTAGTTTTGATATCCATGTACATGTCCTGTCCTTTTTTAATCTTTCTAAATTCTTAGCCTCAAGAACTTCATGTTGCAATGGCATGTTGTGTAGAGGAATGTTTATTATTATTATTTTATTATATTATTTATTGAAGTTGCCTCCTTTAATTTCATTGACTCTTATTATAGTACTGGTAGAAAAAGAAGGTCCCAATCCAAGGTCCCCTGTTCATCTCTGTAGGTAAATCAGTCAGTCTTTTTAATCTCCCTTTGCATGAGAGATTTCCATGCCCTTAATCATTCTCATCACACTAAGGATGTAAGCAACTAGTCAACTACCCAATAAGCATATGCTTATCGAGTAGTCTAGTAGTGACTTGACTAGTCACTTCTCTCCTATCCCCCCCTCCCACCCCACTGCTGCCTCTATCAGAGAGAGGCAGCAAGGGCGGGGGAGCAGGAGCCGGTGCTGGAGGGAGCTGGTTTAAAAGTCGGTTTCCCCCAGCACCGTCTCTGTGGTGGGATGAGGGACTGAAGCAGTCCCTGTTTGTGCAGGTTCGACTGCAGCATCTCTCCCTTTGAAATGTACAAGAGCCACCTGTGGTTCTTGTACATTTAAAAGGGAGATGCGCAGCAGTCAGGACCCCACACAAGCAGGGAGTGCTTTGGTCCTCTTTTTCGCAGGTTCCCCACTACGCCTCTTCCTTTGAAATGTACAAGAGCCACGGGCAGCTCTTGTACATTTCAAAGGACAAGGGCGAGCGGGATAGTAAGTGCCCCCATTATTAACTAATCGAGTGGTCAATGGAAATTCCAGTGACTATTTAATTAGTTGATTAATTGAAACTTAACATCCCTACTTTACACTTCTTTGAACCCTCCCAATTTTGCAATATCTTTTTAAAGATAGGATGACCATTATTCCACATTATTTCAGCATTGATTTATATGACTTAATATTTTCTGTATTGCTCTCCACCCCATCCCTTGTTCATTCTACATCTTTTGTTTTTTTCTCTGCAGATTTAGCAGAGATCTTTGATCTGTCTATGACACCACCCAGGTCCCTTTCTTGAGCTGATAAAGAAGTGAATTTAAAAGCCTTGTAGAGCATGAAGTAGTTCAATTTTCTCCCTACAAAGTGCATTGCTTTGCATTTATGGACATTGAACTAGCCAATAGGTTGCCCATTTTCCTAGCTTGATTAGGTCCTCAGAAGTTCCTCTTAATCCAGTCTGGACTTTGTCATGTGCGGATTTTGCTACCTCATTACTTACCACCCCCCCTTCAGATAATGAATTTTTTTAAATGCTGACCCTAGTACAAAAGTTTTCAGTTTTTGCCATGATGAACATTGACCATTTAATCTTATTCTTTGGTTTGTATGTCCTAGCTTGTTTTTTATTCTTGATAATACTTTGCTTGTTATCCCATGGCTAATTTGCTTCTTTAGTAGCTTCTTGTCTGGGATCTAGTCCAGGGCTTTTTGGAGGGTCCAATGTGACATTCTGACCAAAAAGGCTGATGCATAAACAAGGGAATCTCAACTAGAGGCAGACAGGTTATTTTATCTCTTTGACGCTGCTATGACTGCAGCTGGAGTGCTGTGTCCATTTCTAATGTCTATAAATCAAGAAAGAATACTTATACATTGGAGAGGATTCAGAGCGAGGTCATAGGAATGGTCAAAGGATTGAGAAACATGCCTTATAATGATAAACATAAGGAGCTCACAATCTTGTTAGCTTAAAAGAGAAGATTGAATGGTGACTTAAGCACAGTCAGTAAGTACTGAAGTGGAGACAAATACTTGGTAATGGGTTCTTCAGTCTAGCAGACAAAGATATAATGAAATTCCACAGCTGGAAGTTGAAGCTAGACAAATTCAGACTTTAAAATGCCTTATTTCTAAACAATGAGGGTAGATTACCATTGGAGCAATGTATGTGGGGTTATGGTGGATTCGCCATTTCAGGCCATTTTTAAATTACATTGTTTTCTAAAAGATCTAGGAACTATTCTGGGGGAGTTCTATGGTGTGTGCTATGCAGGAGGTCAGACTAGATGATCACTTGGTCCCTTTTGGCCTAGAATCCATCAGAAATGGTTTTTCTGTTGCAGAATCCATACTGTTTTTAAGTTTTGTTATTCAAGTTGCTAAGATGTGGGGTTGTACACACAATATGACCAGCGTGGATACAAATTCCAAAAACTGAAAGTAAGAAATATTAATTCCCCCCGCAATGTGAGCTCTAAGTCATATATGAGAAAACACAGGACCATCTCTCAGTCTGACTCTTATCCCAAAGAAACCTTGCATCACATGACTCACCCATTCATATGAGAGTATTAATTTAGAATCAAGATGCTGGGAAAATAGCATTCCTCACTTTAGTGTCTTAGGGTCCCTCACACAGATGCAGAGAGCACTAACAGAAGAACTAAAATAGTTTTCTTTCCTGTCTCTTAGACAAGCTTCGAAGTGAGATAAACAAGGTGGTGAATAAGTACATTGATCAAGGCATTGCAGAGCTGGTCCCAGGTGTGCTCTTTGTAGATGAGGTTCACATGCTGGATATTGAATGTTTCACATATCTGCATCGAGCACTAGAATCTTCTATTGCTCCCATCGTCATCTTTGCTTCCAACAGAGGGAACTGCATCATCAGGTACAGTTTTTAAACTTGAATTTTGTATGTTTCACCTCTGTCCATAAGCCTTAGAATCTGCTGTTTCCTTAGCAAGAACCATGATCTTTGAATGTTTTCATCTTTGGTGCTGACAAACCTGGATGAATCATGAGCCAAACCCAGTCCTCAAGAGCTGCACCAAGATGACTGGATAGAGAGTTTGGTGGTAATATTATTGTTTCTTCGTCTTGTGTTTTTACCTACCTTTTTGATCCTTTCAGCATCTTCCATTTCCAATTTGTTTCTTGTTGTACTATAACAGCCCCTCTTCTTTAATTTCCTTTAACGTATACATCTCTTGCCTGCTCCCTGTCTACATTCAAAACACTACTGCATATCTTCCTGTACCTTATTTCCCCATCCTCTGAGTCTTTTTTCTGGCTCTCTATTGCAACAACTTTTAGCTTCTTATTCTCACATTTAAAGGCCATCACAACTGACTTCCTCCCTTACTTTCCATTTTTCTGTCTTATTGCATTGACTTGACCTCTTGTGCTCCTCCAACAATACAGCAATGGCTCCCCTTATGCATGACATACACACACACACACAATTACTCAGTAAAATCATTATATTTTCCTTTAGCTCCCTCTAAAACCCATTTCTATCATGTTGCCTGTAGTAAATTGCTAGCTGATAATTTCTAGATAAATTATCAGTAGGGATTGATATTGTTTCAGTTTTAATTGATTGAACCTGCAAAATCTGCACATAGCTTACTCTCTATAATCAGCTAATCTCACCCTTGTTCTCCGTTCCCAATAGTCTTTAGTACACTCATTTGAAGCATCTGGTCTTCAGATGGAGAGCTCTTTGGAGCAGGGACCATATCTTTCTGTGTGATGTTCAGCACTGAGCACACTGTGTTCTCTGGACACTACTGTACCTACTATATATTTTAGAGAGTTTGTCAGAAAAGTAGGATGAATCTGGAATAAGATTGCTTCTTAATAAACCTTACATAAAAAGATAAAATGGAGAAATTTGGAGTAGTGCTTTCTTTTGGCACAGCTAAAAGATTTGAAAATCTTTCCCAATATGTTATCCAATATGCTTAAGGTTTGAAAACTAGAAGAAAATGTTATTGGAAACCAAAGTGACCATTGACTTTTTTTGTTGTTTAAAACATAGCAAATAAAAGTTTATAGGGATTAAAAAAGATGCTCTTGATGGAATTTCCCTTTCACAAAATTTACTAAAAAAAAATTCAACAGAAAATTTGTAACAACCCCTTTAAGAAATCTGAAACAAAAATTAACTTAATAAAAGTACCATTGTATTTTTTGAAAAATACAATTATTTAAATAAAGCATGTACATTCTTCCTTTCATTTAAAAAAAACCCACCAAAAAACAAAAACAAAAACCCCTTAATTAAGTTATAGACCCAAGCAACAATGGGTACATCTGCTAGTTACATATATTAACATAACTTTAGCAAAGAACAGCAACTCTGGAGCAGCAGAGCTTGAAGAAATGGTACCACCGTATTGCTTTTGGAACCACATAGGTGATTCTTACCCTATGTTTGAACAGTTGTTGCTAACAGGGTTCTAGCCTGGCTTCCATCCTGAGATTAGGTAAGGACTGGTACTGTATCTCCTTGGATCCTGCAAAATACAAGGAAGACCTGTTTAAAGGAAAACATGCCATGTACCAGGAACACAACTGAAGATACTGTTAAATAATTGACCTTGTATTAGGGTACCTTGGTGCTGGTGTCTGTCACATGGAAAGTCACAAATGGAATGCCTTTACTCTTCCCTTGATAGATTATTCATAGATTACTGCCGCAATACCTGAAAATCCATTGGCTTTAACAGATCATATTTAGTATACCAAGTATTCTAAGTTGTTTTCCCATTTAAATCTACCTGCAGATGGCCCTGTGACAGGGTGGACTAGGCCCAACACCCCCTGCTGGAAGCTGAAGGCCTTGTCACACCCTGCCTCAAGGAGAAGAGCAGAAAATAGGTCCTCCAAGCAGACTAGAGTGGCTGCTTCTCTGGCAGCCAGACAAGGCCCAGCAAGTGGATATCAAAGAAGCTGCTGGGCCAGGGCCTGGCAGTTCCTCACTGGAACTCCACCCAGCCAGTGAGAACTGGGAGAACAGCAGCACCTCGGACAGCTCCAAGTGTGAACTGAACTTCAGACCTGGTTGAGACCCAGGTCCAGCTGCTGAAGACTAGCCACAACCAACTACAACACTTTACAGAACTCTGGACAGGGTGTGCTAAGAGCCTGGCTTCAAAGCCCTGAAAGAGAGGGCTGAACGGAGTGGCATCTTGGGGAAGTAGTCCAGGGAGCAAGGTAGCAGCGGATAGCAGAGACAGTTAGCAGACAGCTGCTACTTACAGGGTCCCTGGGTTGGGACCCAGAGGAATGGGCAGGCTTGGGTTACTCCTCAGCAGTTACAAGAGGCCAAGAAGAAGCCTGGTCCTGGGCAATTGACCGCTGACTATTGTATAGTGAAAGCTGCCATCTTTGATTGCCTGGAAATATATCCTGAGATTTATCGACACTGGTTCTGTTCAGAACCTTTTCCTGTAGGAGCTTGACTCCACATGGTGGCCCGGAGCCTTAAGGCCTGGGCCTCCCATTGGCTACATTACAGGGTCTGCACAGCCTCCGAGATTACGGACGTCATAGTTTTAGAGTAATACCTGGAGATTTTGTCAACCCTAATTCAAACCTGGGTACAACGGCATAACCCCAACTTGTTTGCTGCCGCAATCCTGACTACCGAGGACTTTCTTCTTGTGGCTGGGCCTAGTAAACCTACCCAGCTATGCCCTGAGATGAGAGCTGGCCCACCCAAGGCTCAGAAGACCCCGCCTAAGCACAAAGAGGTTCCCAGAGGACCCAAACCAGCAAGAAATGAAGCCCCTCAAGACACCAACCGGGACCCAGAGGAGTGGGTGGGCCTCAGTCACCCCCATCTCCTAGGCAGCTACAGTAAGGGGATAAGGAACCTGGTCCCAGGCAACCGACCAGATAGCCATCTGGAACACCTCCAGTCCACTCCTGGAGACAGTTGGGGTGGAGAAGTTGCAGACACGCCCTTGACCACAAAGTGACGCTCGTGAGGGGGTGAGCCCCTTTATAGGCCCTTAACAGGATCAAGAGGTATAATACAATTGTCTGTGTATTCTAATACGACTGGGAATAGCTTCATATGAATGCTGTGCACCCTCTACTGGAGAACATATTGGGAGAAGTTTTAAAAAAATTATTTCTGACCCTTTTTATATGACTTCCTCTTGGGAGTTGTGAGTAGGGCCTGAAGTGTCAAATACCAGCACTGAGTTTGGAAATTGAAATGTCTGTCATAGTTAGCAAAGCAGTTGGTAGGCTAGAATCCTTGGTGTCACTTTTCCTTGCTAAAAGAAGAGTTCTAGTAAGTTGTACCATAAGCTTAATGCACGATTTTGTGCCTTTCAGTCTACTGGGTCACTAATGTGGGAATAAACAACTACAATAGGAGATGAGGGGAATAAAGGAGATAATGTGGAATACTGGGCAATGTGATGGCTAAATCCCATCTCTCAGTATTGCTGTATGAAATTGCTAAGAATACAAGGGAAAGAATATTTTTCATTTTAGGCTGTTTCAGGTTTAGCATACAAACTCTGGAGACTGTTCTCCCTTATCGTGTACATAGTTGCCATATAGCGGCCACTCATTTCTCAGTATCTAAACCAAGTCCATGTGTTGAACTCTGAATGAGGAGTCTGACCTCTCTTGTGTATCTGTTCCAGAGGCACAGAGGATATAGTGTCCCCTCACGGAATACCACTGGACCTTCTGGACAGAGTGATGATTATTCGAACTATGCTGTATACACCTCAGGAAATGAAACAGGTATGGGCTATATTACATACTATTTTAAAAGTCTCTGGAATTCCAGCCTATAGAGGTAAGAGCTAGCACTTGACTGTGTGTGATGTTACATTGTAGCTATTTGATCTCTTCTGCAGCTGTGAGGTTTATTCCCAGAACCATCTCTGTGCCATAAATTCTCATGTGGACATACTGACTAATTTGAATTTCTGGGTGGTGTGTTTTTTTTTTTTTTTAAAGGACTGGTTGACCAGTAGTGTGGTAGGGCCTGAATCTTGCCTATGAAAGGGCTGCATTAGTATATTGGCTGGGGCTTGAAAGGCAAAGCTCATCTCACAAGAAAGAGGGCATTGCCATGGCCCTTATAGCTATGAGAGGCATTGTCTGCACAAGCTACAAGTTCCAACGTGCAGTGTTTTTTTATTAAATGAAGCAATATGGGTTATGACCTTTGGTCTCTGCGGGCTGGACCTCTGTGTTAAAGATGAGGATGGCTGTGTTGTAGAACTCCATAGACCATTCTTCTGCGACTCCTGCTGCAGACGTACTTTCTGTATCTTTATCCTACTTCTCTCTAAACTTCACCTAGGAGTGCAGAAAAAAATTTACTGCAGAGTTGGGAGGGCAGGAAGATTACTCAATGCCTCAAGACTTTCCTGGGGGCCAACACAGTGCATTGTGTATCGATTATAATCCTTGGGTGCCATTATGATGCATCGTGTCAAAGATCCCCCTCATTAACGTCTCAATAGTGTGAACTGACATGATACAGAAGCCATTACAGTTTATCATGTCAATTCTTTGTATTATTTAGGAGATACTGTCATTGGCAGGGAACGTTGTCACAAGATAATGGACTTGTGCTGCTGGATAAGTGCCAAGGTGAAGCTGAGGCATTTATCGAACATAAACGTAGAGGCAAAACCTCATTTCATTTGGTATGAGAAGGCTTTTGTGAATTGCTGTTTTGAGGCACATTTAGGGTGGTTTTTGTACACTGAAAGGACAGCTGAAGCATTGCAGTGTAGATTATAAGGGAAGTAGCCAGAGGGTACAGTAATACAGATTGGTTTTGTTTGTCTGTAAAGCTAGTTTTAAAGTTCTGAATTGCTCTCAATGCCTGGAGATTTAGTGAGGGTTGCCACTCCATCCTGGACTTCTTCCTAGTGAACTTACATTTTCCTAGGATGTGTAGAGGTAGTGGCAGTATGTATTTTTGAATTGCCTTTTGTTGTGTTAAACAACACAAAGTGTTGATATTTGATTTTACGATAAAATAGAAAGTGGTGTGTGTTGTGCCATCACATTGGACACCCTCAAATTCTCTCTGTAGCTATTATTAAATGATTAAAGGTCTATTTCTGAACTACTCACTTTCAAAAATTCAGAGCAGGAACTATGATTGCCATGACCTGCTTGTGTTTGGGAAATCTCGCAATATTGCTGTTCCATATACAGAGTCTTGCTGATTATGTTCAATAAACCATGACACTCAGTGTTTCTTGTGTCCATAATTAGACAGTTCTGCCTTAATGACTGACTGACCTCCACCTCCGGAGATTGGGAGCTGGAGCCAACTGCATTATAATCATGACCAAATAGAATGGTTTAGGTTAAAAAAATGCACAAGGCTTAGTTGTGGGGGGGAGGAATCATTTGTTTTTTAAATTTAGTTTTGATGTAGGTTTGCTCTTCTTTTTGTCTATTTTGCTGGAAAAAGACAGTTCTCAAAGGCATTGTGCTTTTTTTAAAGGAAAAAAATATTTTGCCCTTGCAGGGGATCGCATGAGAACTTTATGCTCATTCTGTAGATAATTTTCATTGCCACTGCAAAAAAAAGGAAATAAACTTCATTTTTCATTGGTCAAAAAATGGTTGAGCAAAACTTTCATTTGTGCCTAGGTAGTTTATAGTATTTGTAAAATGCTTCTTAAATTTCTGTTAATAGAGCTTGTATACAAATTCTATTATTCAGCTTTTGAGAAGAAAGGAATCTCAAATATCTTAATCCCACAATGATGTGTAAGACGCTTGCTTTACAATAAAATACCAGCCTACATTTAACATACACACGCTCGCACACACAACCCCTAAACTTGCATAAGTGGGACTTGTATTCTTGAACTCGCTCACCCAATGAACACTCCTTCCATTTTACAGCTTTTGGTTTGTATGTATTTGCTGGATTTAGTGCCCTGATCTTATGTTCTTGTCACTGAGCAGAGCTTCTCACAAGCTAAAGCAGGGGTCTCCAACCTTTTTAAGCATGAGATCACTTTTTGAATGCAAGTGCAATCCAAGATCTACCTCAAACCCACATGTCCTTGCCCCACCTCCTTTGTGCCTCTTCTCTGAGGCCCTGCCCCTGCTCACTCCATCCTCCCTCCCCCATCCTCCCTCACTTTCACCAGGCAGGGCCAGCAGGTTGGAGTGCAGGCGTGGGTCTTGGATTAAGGGATTTGTAGTGTGAGAGGGACTCTGAGCTGAGTTTGGGGCAGGCAGTTGGGATGCCGGAGGGAGATCTAGGTGCAGGCTGTAGGAGGTGGTTGGATGCATGGGTACTCAGGGTTATGGCAGGGGCTTGGGTTGCAGGAGGAGGTTCATGACTGGGGTAGGTTTGTGGGATGTGGGCTCCAGCTGGGCACTGCTTACATCAGGTGGCTCTTGGGTGGTGGTGCAGTGGGGCTAAGGAGGCTAACCCTTGTCCCGGCCCTGCACCACTCCCAAAAGCAGCCAGCAAGCTCCCTCCCAAACCCTGTTGTGCCCCCTCTCTGCTCTGTGGAGATAGGATACAGGGTGGGAGAGGAAGCATCTTTACATCAGCACCCTCATCTGTCTCCCCTGCCCTGCACAGCAAGCAGGAGGTTCCTGAGGGGACAGCTCCAAGGCAAAGAGCAGATGATGTGCAGGAGTCTGTGGGGGCAACTGAAGTGCTGGGCTTGATAGCCTTTTAGCCAAACAGGTCAAGATCTCCTGCCGGAGGCTCCAAGATCTACCAGTAGATCCCGATCTACTGGTTGGTGACCGCTGAGCTAAAGTTATAAAAGCTGCTTTTTAACATGTATTATTTCTGGAGAGGGTCAGTGTAAAATAGCAACAGCTGGAAGTATGGAAAAAATGAAGGTTGGTTTACCTTACAAGATTTTTTTTTAACATCTCAGATGACATTAATTTTGTTCTTTCTAAAAGCTAATTCAAAATGTAATTTTTAGAGCAACTTTCTGCTGTGTCAAACCCCTCTCTCTCTTCCCCCCACTTCTAACTCCCCTGCTGCATTTTTATGGCTTTAATTTAAAAGAGTGCTTCTTGATATCTTGTTTACAAAGCTGCCAAAGTGAAAAATACCTGTATTATATGAGGCTCGCAGTTCCAGAGTTATCTCAGCACTACAACACAACATCATTATCCAGTCTGCCCCTTATCACTCAGCTGGTAATACAGACTGCTGGGAGACTTGTGCCACTTTTGTTACAGCTTTATACACTCAGGCTTATGGGTGATATCTTGCTCTCCAACTTTACAAAGATCTTCTAACTGGTACAGGCTTGAGACTGTTCTTAAAAGATTAGATTCTTCTTAGTGATTTTTAGGGAGGGGTAAGTGAACCTTCTAAAGTAACTTTTTGATTTATTTTACTATCTTATTTATCAGGTGAATAAAAAGTGTGTGGTATTGAGTGAGCAGCTGAAGGGAAAGCAGAGCTTTTGGTAGGATTTCTAGGAGTGTGCCATATAGTAGTGACCTACAGTATGCATGATTGGGATTGGGGCATCTCTGTGTTTGTGTGCACAGGGCTTGGGCTGCCATTGGCAAGAACTAAGTGGTGGTACTGATTTTCCCATGGAAGCTTTATGCCAGGTTTCTAATTACTAAATAGGCTTAATCAGCCTGGCAAAATCGTGATGGAACATAGTTCCCTGCCCTTTACAATGATGATTAATCATTTTGGGCAGGGGCCTGCTATAGATGCCATAGATGTTTGAAATAAGAATCAGACTTTTGTTTCATGTCTGCTCTCTAAATAGGATAGCTTATCTGCCACTGTGTTAGAATATATATATTCTGTAAATGAACAAGCGTGGACTCTACTACTATCTAGACTGTTACATGACTGCTGCAGCTTCACTTCTCCACCTTATGTATCCCAACAGATCATAAAACTCCGAGCCCAGACAGAAGGAATTAATATTAGTGAGGAAGCCCTAAACCATTTAGGGGAGATTGGCAACAAGACAACTTTAAGGTACGTAGAGCCCATTTGAATTTTCTTATAACCTGCAGTGGTTGGGTGTGGAAGTACTGTGAGATAGTACCCAACATCCTTCCCACAGTAAGAGTGAGCCTTAGTTACTGGACAGTGACTTCTAGTCCCTTAGGAATGGCTTTGAATGCTATCCAGAAGCCGTAGTCCTTCCATTTCCACTGTTGTGGGGATGCACTGGGCACTCACTAGAATTTTGCTGCTCTTTTGTGCCTCTGGTTTAAAGCTACTAGGAATCTGACAAGTTACTTGTACTCATTTAGGAGTTTGTGCAGATGTACTGAATTGTAACGGTTATTTCAGTCTGTCCTCTTTTCCCTATTTAATCACAGATATGCTGTGCAGTTATTGACACCAGCTAACCTGCTAGCCAAGATTAATGGGAAAGACAGCATTGAGAAGGAGCACATTGAAGAAATAAATGAACTTTTCTACGATGCCAAATCATCTGCAAAAATCTTGGCTGATCATCAAGAAAAGTACATGAAATAACACAGCTTGATGCACACCACATGCTTTGGAGTACCTTTTAACACTTTCAGGGGATGATTTAGTTATTGAAAGAGAGATGAGCAGGAGAAATGTGTAATGGTTAATCTCCATTAGGACTGAAAAGTATTTAAATGTTAAGATACTTCAAGATATGAAGCTGACAGTTTAATATTCCTACTTTTGCTGGCAAGCAATAAGATGCTGTCTGATGCCTGTAACATTTTAGTGTCCCTTATATTGAGTCTATACAAAATGGATATGCTGACTCGTCATTTTGCTTATCCTTTCGATTTGGTTACCAAAAACATTCTAGGCTCAAATCTCTTGATTTCTCGTGCTGAAGCTGACGCTTAAACACAGTCTGTTTTCTTTATGAACTCTGTTTTAATGTAATTTGTTTGAACAAAGAGCCCTTCCTTCTAAAATTTTGAAATGGTTGTCTGAAGTGCTTTTTGTAAAATAAATTTCAAGTAAAATATTTCATTCTGTATTCTGATCTGCCTGAAGAAATGACCTAGCATTTTGTCTAACTTAAGGATGTGGGAAGGGGAAAAATATACTTTGACATAGTTGTTCATGAGGAATCTCTTTGCAGGGGGAAGGGGTTCTGGACACTGCTTCAGGGAAACTAGATATGTGGGGTAGAAGCTCTCTCCACAAAACCCTGGCTCCTGTGAATGGGCAGGGTATGAGCTCTTTAACAAAGATCTCTTATTCCAAGTGCTAGGAGATTTTTGGTTGTAATATAATTGTTTTAAAACAGCCTGAATAAAAATCACTTCCCTTATCAAGGAATACTCTATCTTCCTACTAGTTCTCTAGTAAGCCATATTTTCTTCTAGGAATATAAGGATAGACAGGACACTAATTGATAACAAATGGAAGAATTGTCCAGTTGTTCAGGTGTTAGCTTGAAACTCAGTGGACCTGTGTTTAATTCTTTGCTCTGTTTTAAACTTCCTGCCTCATTACAAGCAAGTCACTGTGCCTCAGTTTCCCAGCTGTGAAGTGCAGCTCACACTTAAGGATGCTGTAAAGGTGAATGCAGTGAAAATGAAACCATACAGTATTATGGTACTGGAGGCCAGATAAGTACTTATGATAAATAGAATGGGGAAAATTAGTTTAAAAAATTTCATAGCAAGATAGAATATCATTTAAACTATGGTTTTGATCACTTCAGTACATTAGTTCAAATATGAGGTTTACTTTAAACACAGGGGAAGCTTGCTGAGCCAAGAGCATGTCAGTGCACCTCATTTGAGCCTTTAAGCGGAGATTACCAGTTGTGTTGTACATGTTGTAGTTTCGCAATGAAAAAAATTGGTGAAATCTGGTTGACTCGTCCTAATTCAAACTTAAATCTACAGTGCTGAAAGTGAGAGACTGTCTTGTTGCCTACCATGCTACAAATAACCCACTTATAAAGCCATTCACTAAAAGTCAGGATTTCCCCATATATTTGTCAAAGTGGGATTCTTCCTGAAAATGGCAATTGCCTGTGCCCTATTGAAAAAAATGTAAAACAAAAAATACAAATAGATTAGCTTCCCTGAGAATGTCTTTTATTTCAAGTATGCTGGGTCTTGCAGGAGAACCGCAGATGAGTAGCAACTTTTAGGACAGCTGGAGATTAACGCCATACAGACTAAAACAGCAGTTCTCAAACTGTGGTTAGGAACCCTCAACGTGAGTCACAACTCCATTTTAATGGGGTTGCAAGGACTTGCTTAAACTTTCTGGGGCCTAGCACTGAAGCCAAAGCCTGAACCCCTCTCTCCCACCCCAGGCCAAAGCCTGAGGGTTTCAGTCCTGTGTAATGGGATTCAGGTTTCTGGCCCCCTGCCTGGAGTTGAAGCTTTTGGTCTTCAGCTCTTGCCCCACCTTCGAGTTGGTGGAGCTCAGCTTTGATCCCCCATTTTGTCATCAGGGAGGGGTTCCCCATTTTATTGTCTGTGGGGGATCCCAGTGCAATTAAGTATGAGACTGGCTGGGTTAATAGAAACTTTTATATAGATAGCAGTTGTATATTGTGCACTGCCAATGCCTGGAGAGATTTAAATTAGTTTCTAAACAAAAAGTATCCAGTTGTGGGTTATCAAAGTTATGTACTTTAATTCTGTTGAGGCAAACTACTGATCTTCTTATCATTTTCTCTGTGTGTGCATGTATGCGTTTGGTTTCACAGTTTACAGTTGCCAGGACAAGGTTATAAGCTTCCTTGTGAAGTTGTCTTGCACTTTAGATTTAAACCAGCCTGGCGTGGCCTTGCTCTTTTCTGGCAAGGAATTCCATAGCCAGGCTCCTGTCTCGGGGAAGCCTCTGCTCGCAACAATTGAAAATCTAAAGCTGCAATTCCTATAGTCTCATCACTGTGGTGAAGCAGTGTTGTGGAAGATAAAGAATCTTTGGCCTAATCACATCCCCATCTATTAAGGGGCTTTGCAGCTCAAGACTAGGACTTTGAATTCTCTTCTGTTACAAAGAGTGGACAGAGGCATTCACTGAAGACAAGTTGCTCAGGGTAAAAAGAGATTGAATGGTTTGGATTTAATACCTCTAACAAATAAGGAAGGGGTAGATGCAGCTATAGAAATTGTTAAACTGAGATTTCTGTCAGGACCTATAAGCCCACATAATACAAAAAAAATATGTACTAGTCAAGTGAGGCCCTATTCCAGTCTCTAAAATATAATACTCTGTCATAAAACCTTAATTTGTGCCTTTAATCCCTTTCATCTAAAACTAAATGGTAGTGGCTGAGATTTGCAGTGGAAGTGTTCTACGGTAAGCCAAAAAGTAGTAATCTGTAATGACTCCTATTGATTGCAATCAGTGAAATGCTGCATCTCTGCCATGGGCAATTTCTACAGTTTAGATATAAAACAATTATGGTTGCAGGTTTGAGCAGCTGGGCTTGGAGTATGAATTTCCTGTCATTTAGGCCCTATGGAAAGTTTTAGCAAATTAAACAGCTTTATGGTGAAAAGTACATTTGACAGTTTGCACCAATTCAAAAGTCCCTCATTAAACTACTATTCTGTAGAAATAAAGGTATGATTTGTTCATAAAGTTTTTAGAAATATCTGATGTTTCCTTGTTGGAACAGGTCAGGGACTGACTAAAAGTCCTGAATATCCCTGAACTTTAAGGATATTCCAAATCCAGATCATAACATGATGGCAGACAACTTTTACTGATAAATGTTGTTGTCTCTTCAACATGGTTTCAAGAGACTTACAGGTGTATTGGAGATTGATGCCTTATAGGAATATTGACATCATCTCCCATGTTATATTTCCTAGGAAACAGAGCTCAGGAATTCACCTTGTGTTACAGGCTAATTACAAGCTAAAAACAAAATGCCCCTTACTATAAAAATACTCAAGCTGCAAAACTGTGAAGAAAAAACATTTACTGAAACTCTTAAAGCAGGTCTTCTCTTATCCTGAGCTGAATAGTCCACCAATCCTTAAATATCAGCCTTGAAAAGAGAAAACACAAACCTCTGCACCACACCCTAAAAATAAACAGCTACAGCCTCTGTTGGACTATCAGAGGAATTTAACTCCACAGCTGATTTCTATGGGTAGTGGTACATGTCATTGATGGTGGACTCCATGTATAATTGGAACAAAGAAGCTTTTTAAGATCTAGTTTTCTTGCAAATGTCCCTAAATATGCAAGTGTGAGAAGAAAGCAGCAGTTTTAGGAGAAATAGGAATCATTATTGTATCACACAAGAACATCACCTGACCACAAGTGATCTATGTAGTCTAGTATCCTGCTGAGTAGATGCTTCAGAGAAAGAAGATGCAAGAATCATTGTAAAGAACATTTATAGGATTGCCTGCAAAACCGTGGGTAATAAGTAAGGCTCTTATTACCAATTCCTACACAGCCAGTAAAGTACTCGGTTACAAACAAAACCTGGATACAATCTGCAATCTATAATGACAGGAAATATTAGAATGACATAAAGCCTGCATCTTTTCTCTTACTCAGCACAAATTCTAGGAAATGATCTATATATGGTGACATCTCTCTTCTAGCCAGAAAGTGTTTGGGAAAGACATAAGCCTGTAATAAAAGGGAAGATATTTGCATACTAAATGGTAAGTGAATGTTGACAAGCATATTAAGTGATGTACAGCATACTAACTGGTGTCAAAGCTTTGCCTATGAAAAGAGTCTTCCTATTACTGAAAAATAGTTCTGTTAAAAGAATAACTGTACCAGATGAAAAGCTGATGAAAAGTTTTAAAAATAAAATCAACAATCAAAACAAAATTGTTTTGCTTGAGGGAGGAAGGGTGATCTAGCAAAAAAAATACTCCTCCACAACAGGTTGGGTTTTGTTATTAAATATGGAAAAACAAAACATTATTTTAATTCTGTTCTTCCCATTTCCCATAAGGGCTGCACTTATTGCATTAATCTTCTGAGCGAAGTTTTTACGACCGATTGCCTGCAGACTATGAGAAGTTTCTCCATCCATTACACACAGGGAAACGGGTCCTGCTGGGTAGGAAAATATTTGTTACATCTTATCAGGGTGACACATAATCTAACAACAATTACAGCAGGCCCATATTTTGTCCTATTTTGGTTTCAGTGTGAAAAATAGTTCTATATTAAACCAAGGATGGGTGGGGGAGGGGTGGTTATAGTAACCTGTTGAATATTATAAGCTCTGCAGCTGTGATTTTCTTTTCAGACACAGAATAGTGCCACAATGGGATCCTGCTCTAAGCAAGCAAATACACATAAATCCAGCATACGTGCCTCCTATGCAAATGACACAATGTATATGTCACGGGGAAGGGACCTTGAAAGATGATCCCCTCCTTATACATACTGTGTTTTAAAATTGCCTTCTTCCCATGTCTTATATTTTCTTTAATATAAATGCTCCCTGGGCCTTCGGATTTACTAGGCTCCCCCCTACTTGACTTCCCTTTCCCCCTTTTCCCACCAACGTTAACTATATCAGAGAGCTTTCTTAGCCATTTTAAATAAAATAATCCTTTTTAAAAGTAGATTTCCCCATTCCCAAAGAATTTTGTTGTGCCTTAAAAAGACAACCACAAAAATACCTCCCCAAATTTTTCTCAGTATTCCCCATTTGGTATGGAACACATTATAAATATCTGAACAGATTATAAAAGTATCTCATCCCAGCTTTTCTACATGATATTCTACCTCACACTTCAGAACACTTTACGGACATCAATTCATTTTCAGGTCACCCTGATAAGGTAGATCAGTAATATCCCTGTGTTATTTGATGGAGAATGCTTTAGAATAGAGAGGTTAATTTAATCAGGCACAACCAAACACAAAGTCAGGATCCGAGGCAGAATTAGAACGCAGGAGTTCCTGACTCATGGCTATGTGCTCAGATGTGATAATGTTGATTAATACAAATGCACATTGGAAAGATCATCTAACTAAATACACACAAACAAAATGATGGGCTACGAATTAGCTGTTAGCACTCAGAAAAGAAATTCTGGCATCATTGTGGATAGTTTTCTGAAAACATCTGCTCAAAAAAAGCTAATATTAAGAACCATTAGGGAAGGGATAGATAATATGACAGAAAATATCATAATGCCACTATAGAAATCCATGGTACGTCCATACATGCAATTCTGGTCACTCCATCTCAAAGATACATTAGACTTGGAAAAAAGTATAGAGAAGGGCAAGAAATATGAGCAGTATATTGAACAGCTTCCATATGAGAAGAGATTTAAAAAACTGGGAATGTTCATCTCAGAAAGAGACAGTTTAGGGGAGATATGACAGAGGTTTACAAAATCACGAATGGTGTGGAGACATTGACTAACGGAGTGTTATTTATCCTTTCACATAACTGAACCTGGGGGGTCACCCAATGAAATTAAAAGGATTAAAAACAGCAGGTAAAAAAAATACAAGGGAATATTTCTTCATACAACATAGCCACCCTGTAGAACTCATTGTCACAGGATTTTATGAAAGTGAAAATTGTAACTGGATTTAAAAAAAAGAATTACGTAAGTTCATGGAGGACTGGTTTACCAATAGCTAAGATGGTCAGGGACACAACCCCATGCTTTGGGTGTCCCTAAACCTCTGACTGCTAGGCATGATGGTATTGGACAACTATGGGGCTGATCACTCAAATTGGCATGTTCTAGTCACTCCCTCTGAAGCATTTAGCACCGACCACTGTCAGCAGACAGAATACTGGGGTAGATGTTCCATTACTCTGACCCAGTGTGGTCATTCTTATGTGACCTATATGAAATGTGTTTTACTTAAATTTTCTAAGCTATACATATAGGGGTCCATCTTCTATTCCAAACACTAAAAAAGCACAATATAAAGGGATGCCCATGAATATACCACCTCAAAGCATTCCCTTTACAGGGTTAGAGAACAGAGAAGAAAAAGTCCTACAGAGAAGAGTGGAGGGGAAAATACACCTTTCCCTATTGCTTATATGCAGATAAAATTCTTCACAGCTGATTGGTGTTTATTATATTTGCATGACAGGTACTGTATCAATAATGAGATATACAGCATTTTTTCAGGGACCTGATATATTGCTGAGGACACAGGTGTGTCACTTCAGTCCCACCTTATTCTTACTGAATCCTCAAACCTCTGGCAAAATAGGCAGCTTTCTTTTGGAAAATATGTATCTGCAATTACCCTTATACATAGTGTGCAAAACTCACTGTGTTCCTTCAGGATGAAAACCAGTCTACACAAGGCTTAGAATGGTGATGTTATTCAGTCAACCTTCAGATAGATTTTTCCTCAAATCCAAAGCCATTCGTAGCAGTGACTAAACTACTTATTTACAACTTAAGCAGGACTTTGCCCCTGTGAGCAGGTTGGCAATCACACATTCTGGATTAAATTTCTCAGATGTTCCCCCATTCCACATCTCCCCATGCATTTACATCCCTTTGAGAAGAAATCCCAAACATTTTTCCAGTCTCTGTTTCACAAACATGAAAAAAAAATCCAGGTTTACAGAAAGAACAGCCTGGAGACAATGTCTTAGCCAACCCCAGATAATTAAAGCTGATCCTAATCTAATTAACTTCACAGCCTGTTGGCACTGGGTACAGTTCATTTGTTGTCATTGGAGAAGTTCATAGGAGGGGGAACATTTAGAAATATAGAACCAGGACTTTCCCATTTCCTGCTGGGATAAACTTGTTAGTTAATAGCTCTACCTGCAGGAAGACTAATGTACACCACCAACATGGAGCAGTTAAAGCTCTATGCTAGGTGAGTCTACTTCCAGTGCACTAGCAGGCAGGGGTAAAGCCATGCTCTTAATCTGATAAACCGTTACAGTTGTACTAAAAGTTGGCACAAGTTTCTTGTTAGCAGGGGTAGCCCTGCCCTGCTAACTCCTTGAAATTCAAAACATCCTCTTGCACACTACACATATTTAGCCTGGGGGAGTTCAAGCAACAAAATGATTCCTCTCTGTGTATAACATTTATATAGTTATATATATTTAAGTGGAACAAATGGATGAGGTTGGCTCCAGGTTGGTTCTGGGAATTAGATATAGACACTTTGGACTCAGTGTGTCATCTGTTTTGCCTCTAGCCTGGGAATCTATGCATTATTTTACATATTTTAATTATGTATGTCCGAGCAAATTACAAGCCCCATGCAAAAATGGAGCACTAGCATTCCAGGAATGGATGAGGTCATTAAGCAAGACAACCTTCCGTCCCGTCTTGGAATAATGTTCTCCCCCCCTCCCCCCACACACAGGTCTGCTGGTACACTTCAATCATGACTGACAGATCCATTTTCTGCAGTCTTCATTGTCCCATCTTTTTAAAAGTCTTAGCAAACATCAGTTATGAATTAACATGTTCTTTTTGGATCCTATTGGCTAATCAGAAGCGAGTTGGCTTCCACAGAGATCAGGGAATTCCATTACGAGCATGACTGGAACCAACTCCGAGGCTGGGATTGCGTCTGACGTTATCAGATGACAAAACACTCCAGATCTACTTAGGAAAGTGAGGACATTGTTTTGACTTGGGGGACAGGCAGGAGACTACAAAAACAGAAGCTTTCAAAACAGAAAGATAATTGAATTTTTGCCTCCAAACTATTTCAGAAAAGTGCTTGTGTTTAAGCCAACATTTTCAAAACTCTTCTCTAATTTTGTATGCCTCGATTTTTGGGTACCCCACTTCGGCCAGGTTTGCAGAGGTACCAAGCACACATTGTTAATATTGTAGTATGTATCACCACAACATCTTGAGCCCCTGACCAAAATTAGGGCTTCACTATGCGAGGCGCTGGCCGGCCACCCACCCCATAGGAGACAATTCCTGCCCTGAAGCATTTCCAGTCTAAATAGCCAAGACAGTTCCTATTGATTTCAACTGGAGTTTGGGGGCTAGCACTTCTTGGGCCTGACCTTCCAGCTCCTCACTGGCCACTCAGAATCTGTGGGATGTAAAAGAAAAAGCCACCTTTGAAAACTTGAGATCGAGATGCTTCAGACAACATAGCCTAAATCGGAAAAAGCAAGGTTTCCCCAGCTCCAGGCATATATGCTAGATCTAGGAGTGCTGGGGGAGCCGCCTGGCTTGAAGTGGTTTCCAATATATATTGGGTTTACAATTTAGTTTAATGGTTCTTAGCACCCCCACTAAACAAATTGTTTCAGCATTCCTGACCCCAGGTAACACAACCTAGAACTGGTACTTCAGACTTGTTTAAAAGGAGCTCACCAATAAGCCTCCCTCTCTATGCTCTAACTCAGGATAGCTTTTGGGCTCTTATGACATGAATCCCTGAGACTTGGAGCAGTGTAAGCTTTATGCTAGGTTAGTTTTCCTTCAGTAGAATAGCAGGCAGGGGACAAGTACAGCCACACTCTTAATTTGGTAAACTGCTGCTGTTGTACTAAAAGTTGGGCACACATTTCTTGTTAGCAGGGGTAGCTCAGATCGCTAGCATGCAAGAGGAATTCATCAAATATAGCTGCTCCCTTTTCAGTCTCATGAAAATTTGGGAAGGCAGGTACCACTGCATAGTACACCAGCTAATGACAATTTCAGATTGTGGCTTTCAGGCACAACCATCTTAGGGATGCAACTGCTCCACCTTTTGGATCACAATTTGTGCAGGTGCACACATTACAATAATGTGAAAAGTAGTTATTTTCTAGCTCACCTATTGTTGCTCTGCCCTTCTCTACACAAATTCCTAGGAAACTCTTAAATTGGAGAAAAGAGGAAATCTTATCAGATTATGCAAACCCAATAGCTTTTCTTCCCCTTGGGAAGCACAGAGCCTCTTTGCTTCCAAAGTCCATCTTGATAACCCTTAACAGAAAACAGGTTATTCTAGCAGCGCTGCTGAACCAGAGAGGTAGCCATTATCCTCCAGAGAGTTCCTGGTGCTGAGTGGAGCATAAGACTTATGAGGTACCTTTTCTCAGGACTTGAAACCTTCTTTGTGGTCCCTCGTACATTAAGGGCACGTCTACACTAGGAAATTATTTAGAAATAACTTATTTCAAAATAGTAACTCCCAAATTAACTATTTTGAAATAGCATGTCCACACTACAGGGAAACCTCGAAATTAGTCCAATGCAGGCTCCTTTAATTTAGAGCCCCAGGAAGCATTGGGGAGTAATTACTTTGAATGACTCTGGGTGTAGTTATAACAAGTTTTCATTTCTTAGAAATCAGACCAAGTTAGTTATAGCATGTTAACAGAATGGTGCTTCAGGCTTACCACCCTATTTCTTTGGCAGGGTGTCATCCCAGAGCAAACTCCCTCAGGGCAGGAGATGGTCCTGCCGGCAGCCTGTCTTAACTTCCCTCTCTGGTTGTTCCAGTAACTTAGTCACAGCCCAGAATACTTAAAGTTACATTCCCCTTCCTGGGGTCTAATGTATTACTTTTGTATATAGTCTCCTTTGGCCTTTCAGGCTCAGACCCTTCCCTCTTGTTTTTCAATTCACCCTTTCCCCAGGGCTTCAGTTTCTTGCTTCCACTCCAGATTCCTCTAAACCAGGGAGCTCTGCCAGTCCCACTACAGCCTTTGGCCTCTCTGGAGAATCTCTTCCACAGGTCACCTCCTGCCCTGGCATCCAGACTCAACTCTTTCCCTTGGTTAAGGGATTCCACAGCCCTCCTTCATGGGGCTGTGTGCTGATTCAGGCAGGCTTCCCTTGCCCACTAGTCTCTCCAGGGAGCACCCCTTGCTCATTACACGTCTTTCCCTTGGTTCCAGGGTCCCACAACCTCCTTCTTAGGGAAGCATTGTAATTAAGGCAGGCTTCTGCCGCTTAATCTCTCTTCTAGTTCTGGGCTCCCATCCCTGGGACCCTTCCTTCTTGCTCAATGCTCCCCTGAAAGTCTTCTTTCCCAGCTATCACCTAACAGCTGGTTTTAATCCATTAGCTACTTCTTCCCGAACATGATAAACATCTGTCCCCACGCCCAGCCTCTGGCTTTTCTGATGCTCTGTTGAATGCCTGTTTTGGGGTTTTTTTTTTTTTCAAAAGGATCATGTCAGAAATAGGGGATGGCAGTTGCCAGTCCCCACTACTCCTTAGAGCGGACAGAGCACCCTATTACAAATCTTTTAACATGAGAATGACGTGATTTGATCCCATCTAGTCAGGAAAAAAAATCCAGCTAGATTATAGCTCAAGACGTTATTTGCAGTTATTTGTGCTGCAAGACGTTGTAACTGTAGGGTAGTTGAGAAGAGACCATGGGCAAGATGTACACTTCCAAACTGCCCAGGCTATGTCTACACTGCAGCTGGAATTGCCCCTCCCAGACAGACTCATACTAGCTTTGCTCAGGCTAGCACACTACAACTAACAGTCTAGACATTGGGGCATGGGCTCAGGATAGCTGCTCCAATCCAAGCCTGGGAGGCCACACTGCTATTTTTAGTGTGTTACATACACATGCTGGCTTCCCTTGAGCTGCCTGCCTGGGCTGGGAAGCACATTACCAGCTGCAGGGTAAACTCACCCTCAGTGTCTAACTCTAGACTTCTGTGATATGGGGATTATACTTGGGTCATGCCTGGTGTGAAGTTCAGTTGTGGTTTACACAGCACTTTGAGACAGAGTCTTGTGCTGTAGAAGCCCCAGAGAGCATTGCCTTTCTTAAAAGGTTCAGCCCCACACAACTCAAATCCACATGCTTTTGCAATAATGTTCAGTGTGGATAGGAGTTTCAATAAAGTCCAGTGTGTGACGGCATTGGTTTCCAGACACCCTGCACATGAGCACCAGCCCCATATTAAAAGGACCATGGTGATGACTATGGTGATTTGGGAGTAACAGGTGCTATGTTGTGCTCGGTAACGACAGCACAAGGAGGCTGGCAAGAGTGTGTAAGGCTAAATGTAGACCTGCAGATCATATATCTTCATTTAGCAGCCCTAGCGTCGCATGAACAGTTGCTAGAGGAGTGCAAATTGTTCTCACTCCTCTGCCCTTTAGACTGCATGGTAAAGGAGTGAGTGCTACATTAGGGTGGGTTCTGAATTAAGATTTAACGGATGTGGAACAAAATGCATGCGCATTGCACTGAAATAATGCATGTTATCGCTCCTGAGGCCATCACATATGAGAGGGGTTTTGGGGATGTGCAGATCTCCATACAAGGGACCCAAATCAACTATAAAAGGGCAACCTCCTCAGCTGCCAGGCACTGTCCTTCCAGGGCATGTCATGCAAGAAGATGCTCTAAGCCGTGTCAAAGGCCAGCAAAGCTCAATGAGACCCTCTCTAGACTTGTCCTTCTGCTATAACGGCTTGGAGCTTATTTGCAGATTCTAAGGCTAGAGGGATCTCTGTGATAAGCTAATTTTCTGTATAGCACAGGCCATAGACACCCTCTTGTCCCTCCCCAAAATCCTAGCACAGATCTTTCAGGAAAAAAAAAAAAAAAACACTCTTGCTTTACAAATTTCCAGTAATGAAAAGTCCACAACAGCCCTTGGTAAATTGTTCCAATGAGTCAATTACCCTCACTGGTAAAAATGTACATTTTGTCTCCAGTCTGAATGTATCTAGTTTCATCTTCTAGCCACTGGATCATGTTAAACCTTTTTCTGCTAGATTGACAAGCCTATTATCAAATACGTGTTTCCCCCTGTAGGTACTTAGACTGTAATCAAATCACCCCTTAACCCTCTTTGGTAAACTAAATACACTGAGCTCCTTAAGTCCAGCCTATAAGGCCTGTTTTCTAATCCTTTAATAGTCTCATGGCTCTTTGCTCAATCCTCTCCAACATATCAACATCCTTTTTGAATTGGGGACACCAGCACTGGACATGGTCTTACAGCAGCAGTCACGCCTGTGACACAAACAGGTTTAAAATAACCTGTCTACTCCTACTCAAGATTCTCCTGTATGCAACCAAAGATCGCATTTGTCCCTTTGGCCATAGCACCACACTAGGAGCTCAGTTCACCTTTAGTTGACTAACCAACATGACCCCCAAATCTTCTTTGGACTCACTGCTTCCCATGATCAAGTCCCCCAACCCTGTAAGTATGGCTACGTGCTTTGTTCTAAGATGCATTATTATATATAGTAAGTTGGGCACAATTATAAATATTTAATTGCACCCAGTTTATTAAACAATCCAGATCCTGCTATGTGAGTGACTTGCCCTTATTATTTACCACTCCCCCAACATGTATGTCATCTGCAAACGTTAGCAGTGATGACTTTGTTTTCTTCTAGGTCACTGATAAAATCATTAAATATCAGCGCCAAGAACCACGCCCAGTATGAATCCACTAGAAACGCACACATTTACAGTTACATTTCGAGACCCATCATTTAGCCAGCTCTTAATCCATTTCATGAGTGCTATTTTTATATTGTTCTAAGGGTTTTTTTTTTTAACAATCTTTTATTCGAGAGGTTGCAGCACAAGCACTAAGACTATAGAGTGGGGACAGGGACAGTTTTACATCTGTACTGAAGCTTTCATAGCTAGCATTGCTTGCTCAGAGACAGGGATGAGCGAGCTCCCCCAACAGAGAATCAGACCTACATGACCGAAAGCTGTTATAATGGGTTGGGGGCTGGAGAGGATGGATGCTTGTCTTCTGGGCTACTTCTGGCTTGAATGGAAAGTCAAACTGGAATACAACTACTTGATGGAGCTCTGTTGCTAGCCATTTCCTCCTCACTATAGAGCTGCCATGTCACATGGGAGTCTCTGTACAAGGGAACATAGCAACACTCCAGATCAGCTGACATGAAAAAAAGCTTCCATAAATGTTGAGCCTGGAAGCACTTGAGTCCCTATCCTGTACATGCTGTGTACTTCTATAAAGAGTGTGGTCTGGGGGTGACAGCCGGCAAGCAGCCCAGAATAGCTAGATTCAGTTCCAGACTCTGCCACTGTATAATCTTGAACAGTTACGTCACTGAGGCCAAAGTTTTCATGAGCATCCACTATGTTGGGGCACTTAGGCTACGTCTACACTACGAGTTTTTTTGGCAAAAAATATGCTGATGAGCATATCATTTGCATGAGTCGTGATCTCATTTGCATATTTCCTGCTAATCCGTTTTTGCGCTAGGGGTCTTTGCGCAAAAACAAGCAGTATATACATTTTCTTTTTGTGCAAAAACCCCTTTTTCTGTAAGAGCCTTATGCCCCAAAAGAGGAGGTATACCAATCTTGTGGAAAAAGGATTTTTGCGCAAAAATAAAACATCCACACTGCTTGTTTTTACGCAAAAATGGATTGGTAGAAAATATGCAAATGAGATCACACCTCATGCAAATGAGTCCCTCATTAGCATATTTTTTGCTGGAAAAAAAACTTGTAGTGTAGACATAGCCTTAAAGTCTGATTTTCAGAAGTACTGGGTTCTCTGTGACTTCAGTGTTGTAGCTGCTCAGCACCCTCTCCCCAAAACAGTCAAGCCCCCTCTGTCTCAGGCTGGACACCATTAAGGTGAGGCCCTTGAAAGAAAAGAAAACCAGCAAAATTAGATGGAATTTAGAAGCCTAAGGCCAGGGCCCTCAAAGGCTAACTAAGTGCCCGTGGAAGAGTGACTCATCAAGTGGTGAGACCCATCATTCCTGGGCACCATCTTGCAGGACCTATCCTGAAATCACCACTTTCTGATGGCCATTCAGGCCCTGTAGTGGTCTGGTTCTTTTAGTGATTCAGCCCTTCAGATGGTCATGTGCAGTCAGTGGAATGAGTATCCCAAATAAACACAGCCCACAACAATACCAGCCATCAATACAGCATCATCCACCTCAACTGGGCTCCTCTTCAACCCCCCTGTTCTTGCACATTAACCACATGCCAAGCTTCTCCCCAGCAGAACCCAAAAAGCCCAACCCCCCCCTCAAATCTGCACAAACCACCAAAGCCACTTTGGGCTTGAGCTTTCAGTCCTTCTGGGTTCTCCCCAAGTCCCTTTTCCTCTTCTAGGACACTGGCTCTCAGGATTACCTCTTGGGAGCATCATCCCTATTTCAGGGCCAACCACAGGACTAGCTCTACTTCTGAAGTTTCCTTATGGTTCTTTTTCCAGCAATAGCAGGAAGGACACTAAACATCCTTTGACCTATCGTTCTGACCTCACTTCTTTATGAGGAAGACCCAGTTTCTCCCCAGCTGGGTCTGATAACTACTTAGGCCTGGCACATCTTCCAGCTGCAAACAAATAGGCTAATTGAGCTCTGCAGCTTCTGTTAACCAGCGTCAGGTTTACACACCCATCATGCCTAACTCCCATTGGTTTAAATGAGACTTAGATGCCTAAATACCTTTGAATACTTAGGCCTAAATCACTTTTGAAAATGGGACTTTGACCTCTTAGAGACTTGCAAATGTTACTCTTAGTCTGTAACCTCATTTTATCCAATCAGCAAAATAGAGATAGTTTGCCTTCACACTGGTGTATAAAAATTCATTCATTAATGTTCATGAAATGCTGAGAAATGCCTCAATGGAAGGCACCGGAGAATTGCCCAGAATTATTATTTCCTGTGCTTTATCATCAGGGATATTTGCCTAGAAAACAGATCTTTCTTTCTCCTTTTTTATACGTGTCTGGGGCTTTTTAAGTAATATCTTCTCCATCAGCCTTTACTCCTGATGTATGGAATTCCCTTACCATCTGCAGAAGTTATGTAAGTTCCTGGAAGACAGATGAAAGTAATGGCCTTGCTAATGTTTGGAAATAGCACAGAGCAGAACAATTTGCAGGAATATTCCACATAACCCCCCTGGCATTAGAGCTCCTTCCCAAAAGCACCATCCAGGCTCTGGGCAGGATTCCAAAACTCACCCAGGCTGCTCCTTTGTCATGGTCATTTAGTTTTCCCAATCCAGATCCAGTCCTAAGAGGCTTAGCCCTCTGGCTAGGCCACAGGTAGTCCACAAATGAATCACCCTAACGTTGCGGTAGACTCATCTCCTTCCAAGGAGCACTCATCAGTCTATAGCTGTAAATTGAATCCACATGTAGTAGAGACAGACACTCCCTTCTCAAAATGAGTCAGGATCCAGCTGGTCTGCCCTCCCTCTCCAAGGAGGGACAGTTAAGAAGCAGTGAATCAAAGAGCAACCCTCTCCTCAGGTACTGAAGACCTGTTTTTTCTGGTCCACTATCAACAAAGCTGGGTTGCTCCCTCTGGAGCTCCTCCCTGCAAGTCTGCCATCACTCACAGGTGTGCTGAAGCAGGGTCACCTAAGCTCACCTCAGCTTGGTAATGCTGTGTTTCCTAATGTGGCATTTGTATACCTCAAACCACACCCTTGCTGTCCTCATAAGCCTTCTGTATTTGAGACAAGCTAAAGAGCCTGGCTTCTCCAGCGTACATAGACAAACCTATTTAATCCAGATCCACTTGCAACTCCTTCTTTTGGTGGGATTAAAACAAAAACAGATGTAGATGAACAAATCATCAGTGGGTACAAGATGGAGAATGGATAGAATAAGGCTGCCATACAATGTACTAAAGAAATCCAACCCAATAGTTTCTTCTGAGGGCACCATTAACCACGTGAGCAGATCTGGATACTGTGGAATGCTGCTAGTATTCTCTTCAGTGCATTGTCACTTATTCACCTTCTGAAATAAGGCAGACTCCCCTGACCTCTTCCTGTGCCCATGCAGACCTGCACTCTCACTTTTCTTCCAGACCTCAGCGTGAACAGGCTGAATCTGACTTTTCCAGTTTTTTGTCCATGCACCCCATCCAGAGGGGCAGTCATAAATGCTGCCACTCTGCAGCAGGCTGGATAACTCAATCAGAGCTAAAAGGACACATAGATGATTTAGGATGTAAGGTAGATATGCTGGAGCGTGTAAACACCACATTTTGTAGGATCCTCAGAAAGCTCTAAAGCCAGGATTAAGCAGTGCTGTCTGGTGTCTAAGAACAAGAAGATAAAATGGATATTAATAATAATGGGAGAAATCCCGAAGACTTACCTCAGTTCTTATTTCAGTGGGAATAAAGGCGTCAGGATTTCACCCAATCCATGATACTTTTCCTCCTGAAGGATCTCAAACTACATTACAGACCAGACAGCAGATACGGTTACCACCAGAAATGCATGGATCCCTCTCCTCCACACTGGAATGCAACCACTTCCATGGTGAAACATGGCAGCCATCGTATACCAGTTTTGAGAAGGCAGGTTGGTGAAGACTAACTCTGGCAGAATAGAATTACTACCCAGAGCAACTATGCAATGGTGATCTCACCTACAAGGAAATCGTCTGCGGACTCAGAGTTCCCAGGGGCAGTGGAAAAAGGGGTAGAGATTTTGACTCTAGTTACGCTGGTGTGAGACCACTGAGTGCAGTGGAGTTGCTCTGATTTTACACCACTGTAAAAGTAAAATCTGCCCTGTTTCCTGTTGGGCTATTTCCCAGTCACGACCCTCTTTCAGTGGTGCAGAAGGAAGAAGGTTTCCAAAGTTGATACTCTTTGGGGGGCAGAAGGAGGGGGCAGCTGTGGAAATGTTCAAAGTCAGGAACATGACAGGATATTTCAGTCCAAAGTGCCCCCTCTCCTGGCTGTATATTGATGGTACTGTCACTCTGAGCAGCCAGCATCACCTCCAGCTTCACTTTTTGATTAATGTTCTTCCAAACTTTCCCTGGCTCCCCGCGCTCCCACTTTCTGTCACACTTCTCATTACAGATGTATCTTTGCATCAAGGAAAGCAGGAGGAAAAATTGTTCTTTCAGGGTGACAGCTGAGCGAGGGCTATATTATTAAAGGTACCAATCATAGGTGCCGAGCTATCATCGCACGATGAATGCACTTGTCAGGAGACCGAGGCAGCCGGGGGAGAGAGGGAGGGAGGTGGCGGGACAGCAGCACTCGCTTTCTCTCTCTTCCCCCCCATCACCCCCGCTCTCTCGCTTTCTCTCTCTCTCCTTTAATGTTGGCCACCTCTGCTTGCCTGAACTTGGACCTTCAGCGGCGACAATTTCTCTGGCCTCGACAGCACGATTAATTTCTCCTGCCCTCTGCGGGGCCTCCGAGTGCTGTGGAAGTCCAGCTGGCCTGCTGCTGATAAGATGTACCTTTTGATTTGTTTTGTCTTTGATTGCCTTTTCTGTCACCTACAATGGCTGGCCGCCTAGAGACCTCCACATTGCCTGACTGACGGATCTATTTATCTATAGGCTGCTCCCCAGCTTCTCCCCCCCCACCACCTCCGCCTCCTCCTTCCCACCCCCACATCCCCCTTTTGCAAACCACCACCTTGTACCACTGAAGTCCCAGCCTAATAGAAGCCGTGAAGGCTCATCCACCATAAAATACATCTGCCATCCTCCTTCTCTCCAAGATAAAAGCCTGTCAGTGTTACTTTCCAATTCCAGGCAGCTTGATTAATGGTGAAAAGCCACTGCAAGATCGACTTCTGGTTTTTACAAGCGCTGTCAGCCGGCCCAGGGTTATGCGAAACACACACTCGTACAAAACAAAACAAAATGAGAAAAGGTTGGGTGGGGAGAAGGGGGGCAAGTATAACCAAATCATATTAGGCTCAAGACTAAATAAAATAGGAACCTGGAGCCATCAAATTGCTGTCACCCGGGTGCAGAAATACGTGCTGCAGCTCATTGTACCAAGGCAAATTATGGCAATAATAAATCATTGTTGAAGGAAGATTGTTGATAATTTTTTTTTAGATGGTGGCATTCAATAGGGGCACCGGGACACCTGCCACTGGGCTCAGAGCAGGAGCTGGAGCAGGTTATTACTCTGTCATTCACACCACCACCACCCTGTAGGAATCACAGGGAGTGGGACTTGAATAAAGAGCCTGGCGCAAGAGAACTCAACATTATTTGATTAAAGAGTGAAAGTGTTCCCAACAGAAAAATAAAAAGGGCCCATAGGAAGAATCTCAGCATCATCTGCAATATTTATTTTTAATTAATACCATTTTATAGTCATACGTCATCTTCCATCACAGTATTGCTTCCCTAGACATGGGGATCACATCACCTGCCGCTGAAATGTAGCTACGTCTGGAGCAGAATGGAGCAATGGTTTAACAGGGCACAGCAGTGCTGTACAGCCACAAGTAGAAAAGCCCATATCCATCTAAAACCACAGGCAGATTTAGTGGGGAAGAATGAAATGACTGGAATTTCAGCAGGACATCCACGCTTTTCTGATCCACCCTCTGACAACAACGGACACGGGTGCTTCGACAGTCACAAGTGATCAGGGCTGTGGTTTTGTATCTTATGTGAAAGGTGGCAACTTCAGCAATGTCGTACCCTTACCGACATGCTGGAACATAGTTTCAGTTCTGATGCAGAGGGAAGAGGGCACCATATGAAATTCCTTACTGAGGCACCTAGAGCTTTGAAGGAAAACTCCTTGCCAAGTGCTGCCCAAACCCACTCCTGCTTAGTTGATGAGATCTGACTGCATGACTCTAGAAGGTGGAATGACTGCAAACCACCTACCAAAATAAAACTCTTCCCTTTCCCCCTCCTCTGTCCCCCTAAAAGAACATCTAAAGGGCTTCTTTTTGGTCAGAAATAGACAAATGTGGACACCACTGTAAGAACAAAATCTAGCCCAAATCGGACCACTGGGCTATCCTCTCCCAGTAACCAGCTTGGGGAGAAAGCCAATCAATTACAGATTGTATTGCTGGTGACCTAGCACAGTCAAGAGCTATTTTTGTGCAAGGATGGTACAAGAACCAAAACACTAAGAGTGGCTCTCAAGATCCTAGCAAGTTGTCAGTTGTCAGGCCTGGTCAGGGAACACCTGATAGCCCCGGAGACAGAACGCCACAGTCACAGTGCTTTATGTTGGGCCTACTAGCCAGTGGCAAAAAGCCGGAGTGGACTTGTCCAACTATTAGCTGAAACTCTCAATTTCTGTCTGCACTTAAGTCATGTGTATCCCCTGTGTTTCCACAGCCAAGAAAGACTCAGGAAGATTTCCTCTCATCTATAGGCAGCTGTTCTGTTAAGTGAGGCCACGGGAATCCTCCCATCAGAGGAGCTGTATTCATCTGGCTGTTGCTCTTTGAAGAACTCACAGCCTAGATTCTTATGTCTCTTCCACCCATGCAGCCCCATTGACTTCAGAGGAGATGCCCAGGAGTTGCCCACCGTAGGATTTGTCCTGAAGAATAATTAAAACCTAACATCCATTGTGCTTGATGTCTCAGTTACCACATGCTACAAGCTTCTACAAAGGAGCAGCACCCGAGGGAGTGGACTCGGTGTCAAGACTGCGGAGGTTTGCAAAATGGAAAAGTTGCCGTAAGGCTCCATGTGCCTGCTACCCAGGCTGCAGAGCTGCCACCCTGCAGCAGTGTAGCCCATCTGCACTCCTCTGCCCACAACATGCTCTGCCATCAACACCATGGGAAGTCCCACCTCAAAAGATCCAGCAGGCAGCAGCCTCACGGGTCCTGATTGGCTCTACAGCCTATATAAAACTAAGGTGCATTCCAAGAATTGTCCAGGCAACCAACATGGTTCTCCTGTAGCAACCATGACCATTCCCGGCTTGATTTGGATTTCATCTTCTGATTCTGATGCCCCTGGGGTGGACTCTGACCACAAACTCCTCTGGTACTCCCAGCTTAAATTTTCCCCTATTCTGACTGTTGGTGCTGACTGCCCCTCTTGAGATCCTGACAGTCACCACGCCCCTCTCAGGTTGTGCATTATGTGAGTAGCATGTTGGTGAACTGAGAGGCTTGCTCTCCAATATGGCTGAGAAGGAGTTACAGTAGAGAAGAACCTACAATGATGAAACACAAAGAAGTTACTCAGGGCTTGCTCACCCATTGTCTGGGGTTACCTCTTTCCTCAGTTATTCTCACTTCATTACTATGGTGCTGAAGATATGAGGATGTGAAGGGATAGACTGAATGGCTTGGGAAGCAGATAAATGGAAGGAAAGAGTGAGAGATCAGAATTTCAGTTGCAGGGGGCAGAGTAAGAGGATGAAGGTAACTAAAGAGAAAAAGGAGAGGGGGAAGAGGAAAGAAGGGCAGAAGGAACATTCATCTGGAAGGAAAGAATACAGGAAAGGAGGAAACAAGTGAAAGAAATCTAGAGAGCACAGAAGAAAGAGGGTGAGGTGGGAACTAGGTTAACAAAAGGGAAAAGGGGAAAACGCTAAAGGGAAGTAATCACAGTATATTGGACATGATACCACTAAGGAGCACGTAACTTGTCTGGAGAGAAAATGGAATGGGAATATTTCAAACCTGATTGAATATTACAGGAAATCCAGAAGATAAAGGAGAGGAAAGATGTAATGGAGAAGTAGCCAAGGGAAGGAACAACTGCCAAGCAAGACACAGCAGGTTTAGTGGACAACTTTCTTTCCTAGAAAGTTTGGAGGCCAGTAAAACACAGCGAAGTGTTTGAATTGGAGAGTCTAGACAGAGAGCAGCTAGATGTTGTTTATTTGGATGAGTTAGAGCTACAGTCATTTTACAAATCTTCACACATCAGCTTTCCAAACCATCCTGCACACATGCACACAGGGCCCAATCCTTGCACTCTCTGCTATCATTTTACAATTGGCTTCAGCTGCTTTGAATCCTGCAATAATCCTCTCCGGTGAAAACACTGTGAAAGTTATTCTGAATTCCTTTGACATGCTATACTGATGGTTGTGACATCAGTCACATAATCCAGCTGGCTGGGATACGGGACTCTCTCACTAGCTGTCCATGGGGGGAGGGGTTGTCTCGCTACTCTGCAGACCATGCAGTACATACAGAAACCATGGCATAATGTCTCCATTGTCAGAGAACGCCTTGATCTGCCTGATTCACATACCAACGATGAGAGAGTCTCAGTAACAGCCGTCAAGCTGGGACCATGCTGTACCCTGAGCCGGCACAGATGTAAAGGAGCACAAATGAGAAATGACAGAGGAGTCCAAAGGAGCAAGGGAGAACAGAGACGAGAGGAAGGAGCCAGAAGGCCAACAAAAGGTAACCGGGGAAAGCCACCTCTTCATGTGTCTCCCCATGCAGAGGAAATAATCGGAGTCAGCCCCCTCTGGAGCTGGAGCACAAGACAATATTGCATCCCGGGAAAATTAATGAATTTGGCACATTGAGGGAGAGGAACTAGAGTGCACCAGCCACATCCAAAGTCTGCAGAGATCACAGGGTCCCTGATCTCTTCTTCCTTTCCCCAGTCCCATGTACTAGAAGCTACACATGGATTGAAGTTGGCTCCAAATTTCACATCTGGGTTGAAGCTCAGGGTTTGCGTGGATCCAGAACATTGGTTTGGACCCAGCTAAAGTAACTATGATTCACATTTTCCCAGATTCAGGATAAAATACTCCCTTGAAGGTTTTTAACTTTCTCGGGTCTATGCAGCCAGAGGCCCTACGTGGAGAAGGGAAGCATTTCGTGATAAACTTGTGGAGTCAAAGCAGAGCTCAGAACCCACTAAGCTTCCCTCCCACTCCAGCATTGCCTGTGACACAATCACCGTTGCAGAGCTGGCTATGTGTAGCATGCACTCAGGGCCATAGAAATATTCTCTGCAAAACTAAAACCCAGAAGTACATTTGTGCCATGGGTAAGCTATGTGTTTGAGGCAGACAGCTTGCAGTGGAAAGCTGCAGGCCTTTTCCCTATTGGTTTTAATATGAAGAGGAGCAGGCTTGCACCACATTCTCACAAAGGAAAGGAAAATATGATGTGAATGTTTTCCACCACATTTCTATACATGCTCCTAGAGTCAGGATTCTAAGTGCCTTTGGAAAAGTCTAATGCAACAAAGCTGCTTTGTAGTGTCACTCGAGCCACAAACTTACTGTCAGGAACATTTAGAAATAGAAACAATAACAAACATCTGATCAATGGCTCTTTTGACCAGTCCCTTATCAAAAGCAACACTAGCATCAACCATTCACAACATTTTTAGCTGGCAGGACAGTTCTATAGGAATAGAGGAACATCTAAATTCTGGGTCTAGGTAGCTTGTTGCTACTCTGACTCCATCGTTGTCAGCACTGCGGTCCTTTCCTTCTCTACCCAAAACAAAATTCTACCTGATTCTGAAGCTGTATGTTATATCTTAGACCACTGGGAGAGACAGGCTAAGGCTCAGTATTAATGCAAAGAACTGTAGAAACAGCTTTACTGAATGGATTCACTCTGGCCATCGATCTTGTCCTAACTTGGATATCAAGGTTTTAGGCACCTGAGATTAGAGAGATGGATAACTAACTATTCCAGCAGCGGCGGTAGATTCTTCAGGGGCTGTATTTATTTTGTTCAGTCTAGAACACAGAGAGGTTCTTTCCAGGAACATCCAGAATCTTATAATCTCCTCCCAGACCATATCCTCAAATCTTAGGCTACGTTTATATTGGCAAGATTTTGCACAAATACTCTTTAACGCAAGAGTATTTGAGTAAGAGAGCATCTACACTTGCATGTGCCTTTGCGCAAAAGATGTGCTTTTGTGCAAGATTATCCGTGCCAGTGTATATGCTCTCTTGCACAAGAAAGCTCCGATGGCCATTTTAAACATCGGGCTTTCTTGCGCAAGAAATTGATGTTGCCTGTCTACACTGCCTCTTGCGCAAGAACAGTTGCGCAAGAGGGCTTATCCCTGAGCGGGAGTGTCAGAGTATCTGCGCAAGCAGCACTGATTTTATACATTAGAACATCAGTGTTCTTGCGCAAGTACTCGCGGCCAGTGTAGACAGGTGGCAAGATTTTGCACAAAAGCAGCCACTTTTGCGCAAAATCTTGCCAATGTAGACATAGTCTTATAGTTTTAGAAACTCTCACCAATCCTAGTCTGACTCATGATCAAAGCATGAACAAACCCACCAAGAGGCGGAAGAGGGTTACTTTGTCAAGGAGGCAATATTATAAAAGAGGCAGGATTTTTTTAGGGGAGGGGACAACTCCAAATTCCTCCAGAGGTTTCTCAGAACTGCATATGACAGAATAGAAACCAAAGAATTAACTCAGTCAATTCCTCTGCATGAGGAAGAGGGGAGCGTCCTATCTAGCTAGCTTCAGGGTGCCTCTCTCTCCCAGGACTCACCTACTAAGGGGGTGAATCTGGTGCTTTCCAGTGCACATTGTACTCTTCATTTTGTGCAGGTGCAAAGGTCTGATGTGAGATGAAGAAAGGCTGACTCTGCCCTCCATTGATCGCCTGTCAGGGCATTCATCTCCACTCCCTAAATCCCCTGGGACCATCAGGAGACGTTTGGCAGGAGGCTTACATGCCTGCCAAATGATTTACAAGAGTCAGACAGAGAAGCTGTGCTGTCAGAACTGCCCTTTATGGTGGCAGTAACAACTCTGCACATACAGGGTTTCTCCAGAGCAAAGGCATCCTCCCTCCAAGAGAACTGAGACTGGAGGATGTTGCAAAAGGGAGTCAGCATGGTTAGTGCTAACCTTGAGGAGCTGCAGAAGAGCTTCAGCCACACAGTAATCACTGACTGATAGAACTGAGCCTGATCTAAGCACCACCAACCGTATGTCCTGGGCCTCGCATTTAACCCTTCACAGGCTTAGGCCTAGCAATCTTTGAGACTGCCCTTTTTCTCGGCAACAGCTCTGTTCATTGGAGACACTGGAGCCAACACAGCACCACGGAGGAGGGGGATTTGGGAGTCCCTTTTAGGATAAGCCCAGTGGAAGGACCTCATCAATGGAAACTTTGGTTCAGTCTGAGCTTTCTTTAGAGGACAATGCAAGACCCCACTTTTACCACAAGCCAGCTCAACAATGGTAGCAGGAAATGGGCACAGTGATGTGTGTAATGGAGAAAACACGGAAAATCCCCTTGCCTGAAAAAGAGCAGCTGAAATCAAAAGGAAGGTGGAAAGAAGATGTAATTTGTAGCTGCACGCAACCCTTTTAATGTTGTCTCCCACATCTAGATACCACAGGGATGGGCGTGTCATAAATTGGAAAGGTCAAAGGTTTGATAATGTAGGATTACATAGATAGCCATCTTCCTCCGCTATTGCTGATTTGGTTATTGGTCTATATCTGTGGTTTTCATCCTGGGGTCTGCAGACTATGTCTAAGATTTCCTACAGATCTGCACTAATGTTCTCTGTAAGCTGTGAGCATGTGAAGTTGCTCAGGATAAATTCAAATGCTGCCCAGCCGATTAGCAGAGCACCTGTAGCTGGATTTGCTGTTTCTACTGGTGGTGCATATTTGCACATGCGTCTATGCACTAAAAATGTATTCCACACATGGATGGAAAAGATTAGGGGGAACATTGGTCTGCACTCCCATTTGAAATTTTTACGGGGTCTGCAAATGAAAAAAGGCTGAAAACCATTGGTCCACATTAACTTAACAAAGATTGGCTTATGCAGTCACATGTTCACTGATGCCCCTTGGTCCCTCCCATTTGTTTCAGTTATTGTTGCAACTTGTCTTAAGCCAAGACTAATAGTTTAAAAGTTTCTAAGTGATTTAGGAGCCTACATCCCATTTGCAAAAGGAACTTAGATAGGCACCTAAGTCTCAGTGAATCAATGGAATTTAGGCACCCAGTCACTTTTGAAAATGGGATGTAGGCTCCTATGTGACAAAGTACCTTTTCATCATTTTATTCTAAGACTGTAAGCTCTTTGGGACAGGAGCTCATGTTTAGCACAGTGGGGGCTTGATCTGGCTGTAATATAAATAATATACTGCTACCTGCATAATTTCCAGTAAAATGTTTTTCAGCCTTTAGTAAAAGAGCAACTTAAGAAAAATATCCACTTGAGAAAATTCCCAGTGGAAGGAAGAATGGACTCCATTTGAGTCATCATTATAACACCACATAGCTCTTTTATCAGTCTTTTTCCACAGTGCATGTTTCAGGGCACTTTATAACCACTTGAGAACAATGCCTTGCATCCTGGTTTGAGGAGATCAGCAGTACCCCATATTACAATGAGGCAGTGCCTAAGTGACTTGCCTGCTAGCTATCACAGTGGCAAAGGTAGACCAGAACCTGGAGTCTTGACTCCCAGATCCCTGCCTTAGAACATGGCCTTCTGTTGACTTTGTGAATGCAAAACAAATTCCATTTCCAGCTCAATATCTCCAATGTTAGGCATACTGGGGAAGATTTTCAAAGGTACATATGAAAGGTCAGCCCCAAACTGGGAGCCTAACTACTATGAGTGCCTTAGAAAGGTTGATGAGGAGCATGAAATGTGTGCAGTTTCTTGAGGTATCCAGTGATTTTCCCCCTACAAGGCACCATAGGCAAAAGAGAATGAAACCTCACCCTACTTTTGTGTATAAAGGCCTGGGAGTGTTAGCAAAATCTACCCCCCTTTTCCTCCCACTGGCAACACACCAAGTACATGCTGGTGGGTCACAACAACCACAAAAGAATGAATCGGCCAATTAGATCTATCATACTTATATGGCGCCTGGTATCATAGCATTTGAACACATCTTTGATCCATTTATCTTCACAACGTCCCTAAAAGGCTTTATCCCCATGTTACTGTCAAAACACTAAGGCAGAGAGAGATTCAGTAACACCTCATATCACACAGGAAGTGAGAGGGGAAAGCATTGAAATGGTGTCCCCAAATTCTTGGCTTGCACCTTACCACAGGAACACCATTTCTCCTTACTGCTATCAAGTCCTTCTACTTCATTCTACTCATCATATCAGATTCCCACCCTCCTAGTTGTCACCCACCACTCCACAACTGGAACCCACACACAGAGTATCATCAAACAGCTACAACCCACATTGCATGGGGGACCACCATCCTGAAATACATCTTTCCTGAACCCTCTCTTCTGGCATTCAAACAGCCCCCCAACTTCTCCAAGCTCCCCACAGAGCAGAACACACCAACGCAAAGTGGCATCAAATCCTGCCAGAACCACCAATGCAAAACCTGCAGATATGTCTCCATGACTGCAATGATGAACACCGCCTCTCTCCCCAACCAACACACCTTGGAAGTTCCATGGGTCTAGCCCAGCATGTGTTCTACCTCCTCCAGGACACTAAATGCCCAATAACAACTATGCAGGTGAAGCCAGGCAATCATTATGCTAATGAATGAGGTTACACAAGAAAATGGTGAAAGACAAAAAAAGCACCACACCACCTCTGGGTAAACACTTTTCATTAAGTGCCATGGGCAGTGGGTATAATAGGCCAGGGAAGGCTTGACCTGCTGCCAGACAATGGGGCCAGTGTCCCTCTTCCCTGAGAACCCCATTGCCTCCTCCACTCCATCCCTCACTCCTATAGGTCCCTGCTGCTCACCATGTCCTTCCTCCTGGCGACAGGGGAGTAAGGAGCGACACAAAGAGCTAGCAGCCGGTGGACTGAGGAGATGTGGCCAAGAGCTGCTGGGGCTGGTGGCTTGATGGGGAAGAAGCTGTGCCTTGAGGGTGGGAGGAGCCGGCACTTGGAGTGGCTGCTGCCTGAGCCCAGTGCTCAGGGAGGCTGCCAGCTTGGTCCAGCACTGGGGCCGGTCCAGCGCCTGTGGAGGCTACTGACTCAACCAGGCTCTGGGGCCAGACCAGCAATCAGGCATCAGGAGAGCAGAGGCTTAGTCTGGTATAGGAGGCAATGGGTCAGGGAGGCTGGTGGTGGCTCAGCCTGGTGTGGTTGGGGCAGGCAGTGGATACGGTGGTTGGATGCTTCTCAGGGCTTTTCTTTTTATGCGAGGGGATACTGGAACTCCAGCATGCAGGGGGGTAGGCCTTGGGCAAAAGAGGCGGGGCCTTCAGGGTGGGCGGAGCTGGCACTCAGGGTGGCTGCTGCCTGAGCCCAGTGCTAGCCTCCCCAAGTATGGGGTTCATGCCACCCATGTAAAGGGCTCAATCTATATCTGACCTATCACTCCTAGTTCTCGAAGGAAACCTGCACAGCACTTTCAAAAGACAACCCTGGGAGCTTAAATTCAACTCTGCTAGACATTAAGAATCACGGATTGAATAGAGAGATTCGATTTATGGTTTACTACAATAATCTATAAGCTCCTAACACCCCCAGCTGCTTTGGCCCTTTCCTGCCTCTCCTCCCTGTAACTGGAAGGGTGTTAACAGGCCATTTGACCTTGAATGGTCCCTTGAAATGTGTGTTAACTACATATGCTAAATAATTTGTTCCACCTTGTATTCAGGCTATAGCTACACTGGGAAGGTTTGGCGACAAAAGTGCTGTGAACATGCAAAAGTCATCAAAAGTGAAACCCGGTCAAACTGTTTTTTAACCTTCCATTGTTGACTTTTCATGGTCACATTGGTAGCACCTTGTTAACAGATAAAGCAAAGCAATGTGGGTGAGCATCCCATAGTGCAGTGCTGTGGGAAGGCAGAGCTGATCTCTGCACTTTTTTGGATTCCCTCATAACTGTGACACTCTCCATGCCAAGGAATGTCAAACAGCAGAGCAGTCTCTCCAGACCTCCCTCGGCAGCAGCAGACTACCTTCTGTTATGTTCCCAGAAGGGCAGAACAGGTGCATTGCAATGATTTGTTCTTTGTTCCCCAAACTGAGCAGCTCACTCAGCTGTCAGATACTTCTCAGAGCTTTGAAATGGGAGGGGCGCATGCCAGCAGGACAGTAAAGATCACAAAACACTAAGCCCAGGCATTGTCAGATACTGGTGAAAGACAGTTCCAAAAATTAGAGGTAGGGGTAGGCCTCAGAAGTCGCCATTGTGGTGTCCTGACAGGTCTCCCGCTCTATCAATGATGACAAGGCTGCATCCTTGTGTCCTCCTGTGTGTCGTGTTGACTTTGCACAAGTAGTCAAAACAGCAGACTCTGAAAGAGCCCTCAAACACCACAAAATCAGATAAGAATTGAAGGCACCTGGGCAGGTTTATTGTCAAACCAACAACTGTAATAATGTCAGTAGACTCTACTGAACTACTATGCATATGTACCCATGACAATGAGCCAGTTCAGTCAGTAGAAGGTCCCACTGCCCCCCTAGGCTGGACAAAAACAACCCCTTCCAAGACAACATAACATACAGGTACAAACAAGTTACACATCACTCCTGACGTATCAGGTTGCTACCCTCTGACGTTGCCTAGATACCACCCATCACCTGGGGATTCAATCAAAGCATCTCTATCCATCATGCTGTCATTTTAGCTCTTTTCTAGAACTTGGTCAGTCTGTCCCTGTTATCTGTGGGAGTGAGAGAGTTCCAAGGTCTTTTTTAATGAGGTGTTGCTACCATCCTTCTACCTTTTTAATGAGGTGTTGCTACCATGTGCTTTCAACTTATGCCCAGTACTCACTACTGTTTATATCTAGTACCAAATACTGTTCAACACCTGTGCCTATTACCAATTAATGTTTTACACTATCAGCCCTGTTCATGCTAAGTTCCATGAGCAGGTACCTGTCTCTTGCTCACAATATAGGTTTGCTTTATATAAGCAAAGTAGTGACCATTGTTAGCTACGCCTCAGGCTTCCAATCAGGCCTGTGCTACATGGACTTTTGTAGATATCTTCCAAACTCAGCTCTGCATTTCTCTAAAGATGGTATTTGAACCTGGAGTTTTGGTTGGCCTGTTACTGGGGTGGAAGCAAGGGAATTTAGACGTGGATCTGGAATTCAAAGGTTCCAAAGTACAGGTGTGCCTGGTGCCTGCAGGGGGAATGGATGCAGGGAGGGCCACCCAGAGAGACAGGGAGGGAGCATGTGGGGCACTCCTTAAAATTTTGGCAGGGTAGCAAGGCAGTGCACCTCCCAAGTGCTACTATGAGTAAACTATGCCACAGTTAGTCTTCACACCTCTGGCCTCCACTGACGGGTAGTGGCAACAGCTCAGATGAAGTTAGTAGAGGGGTAATGTGGTATCATGGATAGGGCACTGGACTAGGAGTCAAGACTCCTACATGCTATTCCCAACTCTGTTACTGACCTGCTGTGTGTCCCTGAATAAGCAAGGCCCTTTACTTTAATTTTGTTTTGCTTTCAGCCCTTTGCATATCTTGTCTACTCAATTGCAAGCTGTCTGGGACAGGGACTATCTGTGTAATACAGAACCTAATACAATGGGACATCCGACCTAAGTTGGGGCTCCTAAGCCCTCCCATGATATAAATAGAGGTGCAGACCTCATTGGGGTTTGGACTAGGGATGTTAAATATTGGTTAACTGAACAGTCGTGTAACCTAATGAATTCTTATCGCTTCAGAGGGTAGCCGAGTTAGTCTGCACAGGTAAACTGAAAAAACAACAAACAGTCTGGTAGTACTTTATAGACTAACAAAACATGTAGATAGTATCATGAGCTTTTGAGGGCACAGGCCACTTCTTCGGATGACCAGAGTGTTGGATGTCTAGGACCAAAATAAATAAGGGAGATGGGAGGGTGGAAGAACGGAAAATAGGGGAGGGGGGAGAGAACAGGAAAAGGCAGTGGGTAAAAAATATATCAAAGGAAAGCCAAGCTTCTTATCGGTTATTCGACTATTCTATTAGTCGGCAGCCTGTGTACTCCAGCCTCACTCCTGAGGAGCCCTCTGCCACGCCACACTGCTGCCTCTGATACAGAGGCAGCAGTGTGGGGTGCCAAGCGGGAGCTGGTCTGCGAGGGGAGCCAATTTAAAAACCAGCTCCCCTTGCCAACTGGCTGCCTGTCACCCAGTGCTGCTGCCTCTTTCTCAGAGGCAGCAGCACAGGGAGGCAACAGCCCCTGACCAGGGGATGTCTGAGCTGCGGGACCCAGCGCAAGCTGGAACTGAGATGGAACAAGCTGCCTGCCCCTGTGGCTCCTAATGCACTTCAAATGTAGAACCACAGTGAGGGTAGGTCCTGGAGTAAGCACAAGCCAGGACTGTGCTGGGCTGCCTGCCTGCCTGGCTCCTAATACATTTTAAATGCAGAGCTGCAGTAGGGTAGGGCCCAGACCCATCGCAAGCCAGGAGTGAGCCAAGCTGCTGGCCAGCCTGCTAAAAAATTTTCTGGCGGGGGTGAGAGGAGAGGGAATGTGTGTAGTCTATAGCATTAACCTATAAGCTTTTGCTTATTGGTTAATCGACTACACTATTGCATCCCTAGTTTGGACCAGTCTTTAAAGGGCCACCGGCACTGTAGAGCAGCTGTGGGACAGGCCATGATCTTTCATGATACTGTGGTCTCCTGATTGTAAGTTCAAATCTTAAGAAAGGTATTGCTGCACCACACAATAGTTAACTACTAGTAACCTTCAATGTTTATTCTATGGGGTAAGCAAAACACTACGGCTCTGACTAGCTAGCAGGAGTGGTGAGAAGGAACTGAGTGGTAGCTAGGACAGCTTTATCTTTATAACTCTGTTGTAAGGCGTGTTACAAGGCAACTGTATAGATCTAAACAACACTGCTAGCTAAATGATTCCAGCCTCGCATGCATATGGCTCGTGGACCTACAGCAGGATCCAGGTGGACAAATACTCAAAGACTCAGATTTTGTTTACGACAAACATAACTGACCAATGGCCTCATGCTCCCAGCACTGTCATATAGGAGATCTGGCTTAGGCAGGATCAGCTGTTTCAGAGCCAGGAGGAGCTGAGAGTACAATGGAGGCAGCATGTTTGTTCTCTGCAAGAGACAGTGATCCTGCTCCATCCAGTTACAGCACTCACAATGGAGGCTGGAGACGCATAAAACAAGGGGAAAAACTGGGATGCCCCGGAGCTACATCAAGGATCTGAATATTTCTCCTACTTCATCTCATAGTTGCATCTCCTTCCCCCAAACAGAATCAAGGGCCAGGACCCATCTAGAAAAGCCCCATTTACACATGCACCCTTGGCCTCCAGAGGATGGGTTCTCTACAGAGGATTAATTCTGAAACTTCTTTTCCACAGAATGTTTTAAAACTTAGCTTAGTAAGATTACATGAGAAAAGAAAATGATTTATTACTTCCAAATTTGAGTTGATAGAGCCAAGTTTAGTTGTAAAAGTGTAAATATGTAAATTTAAAAGCAACCTCTTCCCCATCTTTGCCTTTTTCTTGTATCTTGCTATGAAGCCTCTCTCAGCTTCACCCACGAAGGGAGAAATACTGGCCCCACTGAAGTTGGTGGCCACATGCCATTGAATTTAATATGGCCAGAATTTCACCTGAAGTGATTAAATCTTTAGGGCTCCTTCTTCTCTGTAAGACTCCCTATTTTACAAATTGGAGACTGAGGCAAGAAAACGTACAATAAATCGCCTCATATCACCCATGCTACTCCTAAGTTACCAATGACAGGAAACCTGTTTCTTGCCTATCTGTAGACATGGAGCAACTCCCATTTGCTCTGTTCATAGAAGTGGCCCCATTAAAGTCTCTGGGATCATACACACAAGGCAAACGGAAGTTGCTCCACAGTTTTGAAACAAGCATTCAGGTGCATGGCGTAGGCCGAAGACAGTCACAGCTGTAAGTAAGCTCGGTGACTTACTTTTGGATTGATTTTAAATGAAAAATATTTACATGCTTCCTGTGTCCATGGTCTAGTTCTCCTATATCCATTTTACACTGCTGACTTCCAGGGAGGTATGTATGATTTACATGGAATTAGATAAGAAAAAAAAGTACCAAACTTTCAGTTCTGCAATAAGTAGTAAAACTCTCAAAACTATAAAAACAGTCTTCAGCCTTTTACCTGCTGAAATGCTGAGCATCACCTTCCTTTGTCAGGCAATCCTGGTAGATTGAACTTCCTTGGAGGGAAGCTACTGTAAAATGGCAGCTCCCATTGGGAAGCAGCAGCATGATTTATAGTTAGGGAGATATCAAAATACACCCAGCTCTTTCTTTAAAATATGTTGAAAATTCAGCTTAGGGCAATCGAACTAATGACTCAATTTTTCCTTTAAACAGAGAGGTTATAACAGCTGGGCCGGTCACAATCACCCTCTGTGTCTCCAGACTAAACACAAACTGCTTAGCCTTACTTCCCTTTCCCTTATCAAGGGAGAGTGGGGAAGTGGTTTTAAACAAAGGAACACTACTTACTCTTGATCATTTATTGGCACAGTCCCTTCCAGTGACAAATTAACCTTTTCTCTTGCCCTACACTAAAATTGCTGTCTTCAATATGTCTCTCAAGAAGTAAAGAGCTTGTCCCCACCTCCCCATCAACTTGGCCCAAGCAATCATTGAAGCAGCCTGGCAGCCATTGCAAAAATCAAATACAAGAGCTTGACGCCAAATGAAAATAGAATGGTTTATATCTCTCAACTGCAGGAAGTTGTCTAAGGCCATGATCCATCATTAAACCATTACTGGCCTGATCATTTAAGAAGAAAAAGTTTATTACAAATTCTGGCCTGTTCCCATTAGCTTAGACTACTCAAGAAATGGACAGCACTAAACAAATCAGAAGAAAGCTGAAAAGCTTTAAGAAGTGGCTCTTCTTTACCCAGAAGGAGATATTTAGGAAAACCTGCAGTGTCTTCTGATACCACAAAAAGCACAGCTGCCAGGTCTATAAACTAACAAATGACTAAAGGCACAACATTAACAATGGATGTTTCAGGTTTCAGATGGCTAGGGTATTCCCCCAAGTGAGCCAGTGCTCACTTCATATGTGGGAATTAGCAGCTTCAGCTTGTTCAGAGCATACATGACAGGGGGCTGGTCAGGATACATACAGGTCACCCTTCTTCCACTGAAACAATGCAGCAGCTTTTATAGATATCTCCCAATGGTATTCCTTCTGGTTTTTTAAAATGCTAGTACATTCAGATGCCCCCAAAAGACTTCCTTACCCTTTCTATTCCTAATCACCTTTGTCCCATTTTTGAGATTCATAAGCATTGATCCCATGGTGATAAGGCATGGCAGTCTCTGTTCCCATGCAGTGCCTGGTCTCTCTCTAGTAATGGCAAGAGACGTGCCAATTGCCATGATATTCCTTTCTACCAAGTGCTGCCAACTTGGCTAGCATGATATTTGTAACAGCCAGGGCATCAACAAGAGACCTGACCCTAGATCTCCGCCTCATTTTAGTAGATCAACCTGCCCTCATATTGTGAAATGGAAACAAAGTCTTGCTGTCTAATTAGGATCCCAACATAGAACATATTTTTGTTTTCTTTTTAAAACTGTTCTCCCCCCTCGAATTTTGTTTAATGGTGTTTTATAAATCCTGTAAAAATTGTCCCAATCCAAGTGTCAATCTCCTACAGATTGTGTGGCAATGTTCAGCAGATAAAGTGACACTGACAGCTGCAGTCTCCATGGCACACACATTGTATAGCCCAAATACTTTTGTAGATAAGTACTAAAACTAGAACTATAATTTTATGCATTTGTACAGTTCCCTGTGGTGGGGCCTCAATTATGATTCTAGGGATTATGCCAATATATTTCATAACACTGTTCCATATATTTCACCCTCTACGGTGCATCAGTGCAGCACATGGAAATAAAAAGCAAGCAAAAAAGCAATTACACCTGTAAGTTTTAACAGCTTTTTCAACATGAAGGAACTAGTGCCTTGAACTGCAGTAAAACAGCACCCCCCAGTGGAACGCTGCTGCTGTTACCATTTCTAGAGTCCTGCAGGGATGTTTGGATAAACTCTAAGATCCTCTTTCAAGGAACAAAAGAAGTTTCAACAAGCAGTCATTGTTTGAACACCTGCAGATAGCCCTGGACATCTGGGAGGATGCCAGCGATGTTGATCCTTTCTGGCCAAAGTTCAAACTGTGACCTTTTTAGGCAGGAAGGAGGTAAAGTCTAGAATTTCATGTCAAATTTGGCAAAGGGAAAGGCAGAGAAACTCCAAAGGTAAAGGGTCCAAGCTGCATATCAAATGAGAGCTTCAAAATTTCATTAGCTTTTCTCCATATCCTTGTGAAGGCCCCCTCCTCCATCAGCAATTACATCGACTGGGCCACAGTGCCCTTTCAAAGGGCATAAACTTCACTCAGCATACTCAGACAGCAGGTAATGGTTTTAGAATTCCAGGCACTCAAAGCTGACTGAGCTAGGGATGTAAGCAACTAGTCAACTATCCAATAAGCAAAAGCTTATCGGACAGTCAACTAGTCCCTCGACTAGTTGCTTCCCACTCGCCCTTGCTGCTTGATAGGCAGCAAGGGCGGGGAGAGCAGGAGCCGGTGCTGGGGGGAGCTGGTACGGTCTCTGCGGGGGGACATGGAAGACAGTGGGGACTGGGTGTGAGCTGGGAATCAGCTGGGCTGGCTCACACAGGGTCCCTCTGCTGCATCTCAGCCTTTTAAATGTATTAAGAGCCTGCCAGCTTTTAATACATTTAAAAGGCTGGTGGGCAGTGGTGGGGACCCAGTGCAAGCCGGGATAGCTGATTTCCAGCTTGCATCAGGTCCCCACTGTACTTCATTTTTACATTTAAGGCTGGTGCACAATGGGAGACCAGGTGCAAGCCAGGAATCAGCTGGCCCGGTTTGCACCAGGTCTCCTCAACTGCACACCAGCCTTTTAAATGTATTAAAAGCTGGCAGGCTCTTAATACTTTTAAAAGGCAGAGCTGCAGCGGGGTTAGTTCACAGTGCCAGGAGCTAACCCTGCTGCAGCTCCCCCCTCTTATCAACGAATCAATGGAAAATCCATTGACTAGTCAATGAGTTGATTAAATGACATTTAACATCCCTAGACTGAGCATCTGTCAATTATGTCATACTATGTCAATAAGCAAACAGCAGTGCACAAAATGTTGCATGTGTTTTTGGGAGGCTGGAGGGAACAGAGGGCCATCAGAAATGTGTTACTGCTTATTCACATTGATTGAAAGAGAGATCAAGTGGGAAAAGCAGAGGGTAGAGTCAAAATTTCATATTTATTAAGGCAGCTTGCCCTGATGAACTAGCCTATTGCATAAGTCATAATCTCATCTTATGTCCCAGTGACAGGAACATAGTACACTTCCCAGTTTATTCAAAAGCTTAGTTGAAAAGTGCTTTGCAAATAAATTCTCTATAGTGCTAGCTACAGTTGTACCAAGGCCCCATCTCTACACAGTCCATTTAGAATATTGCCTACAACAGGAGGTTGTTAATATTTTCCTTGGATATATTTATAGAAAACATTTTAACAGACTTTATGGACACCTCCCCTTATATCTAGAGTTGCGTGAGCCACTTCATCCTATTTGCAATCACACAATATTCTTGTGGCAACTGTTGATTACGTAAAAAGTATTTTTTTCGGATGTCCTTTTTTCTAGCTGCTAACTTGTACTGAACAGCACATAGCTCCATTCTGCAGCACACACTACTTTGAGAATAGTGATAGAAATGTAGCCGTGTTAGTCTGGGGTAGTTGAAGCAAAATGCAGGACAATGTAGCACTTTAAAGACTAACAAGATGGTTTATTAGATGATGAGCTTTCGTGGGCCAGACCCACTTCCTCAGATCAAATAGTGGAAGAAAGTAGTCACAACCATATATACCAAAGGATACAATTTAAAAAAATGAAAAAAATTGTTCATTTTTTTAAATTGTATCCTTTGGTATATATGGTTGTGACTACTTTCTTCCACTACTTTGAGAATCTCTTCTCTACAGTGGTATTAGAAACCACAGTCCAGACTGAACTTCAGAAGAGCCGGGAGAAGATTTTCAGGGGAAGGAAAGGATACTTTCTAAAAGGCTAATGTTTTCTTCCCCCATTAGATCAGAAACCTGCAACCTCAGAGGAAAGGGCAGAAAATAGTCAGAAACTCATCACATCTTGATTATTGTAATTGTTGTACTTAATATAACAGGGTCATGCTACAAAGAACTTTGGTAGAGACAAATTTAGTAATATGCAGATACTAGGCAATACTTTGACTTACTACATATTCATTTTGTTACCTCTTTGTCCCTATCTTGACACTTATTTGCTTGTTTTAGACACCTGCTGAATCCTGTTTTATACATAGATTGTAAATTCTCTGGGGGCAGCGACTACCTTTGTACACTCTTTAATACGCATCAGTCTTAACATTCACGTTCATTGTCTTTTAAGCATGCACTTGCAATGGTACTGTATTTAATGCACTAAAAGTCAACTGTTAGTTCCAAAGATGTACTTTATTTAATTATAAAGCAGACTGTTAGGCATTAGCTCTTCATTTTTATTCTAAATGTCCATTTTATGATCAAATTCTGCCTTCAGAACACATCTACTTAAGATGTACAAGTTCCACCACTAGGCAACAATACACAGATGCACAGAACAAGTGCTACTCAGAAACTCAATCGTTTGTCTAAACTGCAGCCAGTTCAAAGAAAAATTCTAACTGAAAATGCAAGTACAGTTCTAACCCAGCCAGAACTGTTTGCTCAGAAGTGATATCCTTGACTGGCCTTTGTAAGAGACATCCCCTTTCCCCTCCCCTCAAAAATCACTTCTGAACGGTCAGATTTTACATAAAAACTTGTTGTCACATGCTGCTATTTCAAAACAGACACTGGATAAAAAACAGAACAAGCATAGTGTGAAATTAACAAGTGGACTTTTAAAATGTTTTATTTATTCATGGCTACTTTATTCCATCACTTTTGTTTTTTTTCCAATTCAGGTCCTTGTCCATTTTAAGTGTTTACGTTTCTGTTTTTAGGTACATAGCCTACAGAGGGCCCTGTCTCTACTTTCCTCAGGAATATGTAATAGAAAAGATTCTGTCACTCACTGAAACAGAAACTGTCTTTTACATTTTCAGAATAAGAGTAGAAAATACCGTCATTTTGGTGCAATACAAAAAACCACTCCAACACTACCACTTCCCATTCTGATTCCCAAGTTGATCAATACTGTCTCAGGAAGGAATGCCTCGGTACACAAAAGTTTGAATTTATCAATATTTAAGGCGCTTAACACCAATTAAAGTTAGAAGTTGAGGATTTTTCTTCTTTTTTTTTTCTTAAAGACCTTTTAAAGGTAAATCTCCATTTTGATTGGAGTTGTCCTCAGAAAAAAATGGAGGCCATAGGTTTCCAGACAAGTGTTTTCTCTACACACTTTAAGTCAGCAAGGGTACATTTTAAGCATACTTCGGAGATGACAAAAGGGTAACTAACTTCTACATGGACAGTGACAAGGTTTTGGACAGAAATGTAAATTAAATTTGTGGCATTCTGTAGCAATGGATCTCACAGTTCACTAGGGGAAAAAAAGCAACCAGACAATGATATCCTCATGGCTACTAGAGTATTACTTATTTTTAATGAGAGAAGTCTGGATTTAACAAAAGACAAAAGATTTGCCTCCAAAGATGTGACATTCAATTCCCAACTAATTTCAGTGCCAGTGCTAGAAATAACGGTGGTCCATGGTAGATGAACACTTACAAGGCTTCCCCATATTACCAAATTATAAGGTTACAACTCTTAGGCACAATAATAGCTTCCCACAGAGAAACCTAAACTGACCTGAGTTTTCAGCTTACAGAAGGGAAAGCATTTCCAACCTCTACAGAAACTAGGCAACAGTCTCGAGCCAATATTCAGCATTTGACAAAACCTAGCTTAGTTTACAAGACATTTGGAAGTAAAGACATCTCTTCGGAAATACACAGAAAATGCCTCACCAAATATACCATATTCCAAAAAACATATAAACTGAACATAGTAAACATTGTGCTTACAACCATAATTAACGAACTCCAGCATAAGAGGGTGAAATTTCTCTCACCACATCCACTGCAGAGGAGCTGCAAACACAAAATATATGGAAAAAAATCCCAATACATAACCCTCCTCCCTCCCCCCGTCTATTTACTGAAGCCTTTGAAAGCGTCAGATCTAGCATTTCAGCAAGGGGATGAAAAATTAAAGACTTTCCAAACTTAATCCAATTCAGGAAGTTGGTTTTCCTAATAAGTAATTAAAAATAAACAGTTTTTCTTTAAAAGTGTTTTTGCACATTTTCCATCAATTTATAAAACAAATAATATGCTAAAAAATGAACAAAGGAAATGCACTTTGGAAACATTATTAAAATACATGTTCCTATAGCATGATGTGCCCGAGTTTTATTTCTTTTCACCTGACTGGATAATTCAAGAATATGCCTCTCTCTTTCCTAGGTCCATGAGAAGCTAGGTTTAGAAGAGAAGAGCTCCCATGCTTCCAACTTCACTCTGCTCCTTTACAAAAATTTCAAAGTACTGATAAATGATAGTGACAGCTAGCAAGATTCCCGTTCCAGACCCAATTGCGCCAAGGAAGTCTGCCAGGACAGAAAGAGCTCCGATGCAAAGGCCACCAAATGCAGCAGCTGTGGGAATGTATCTGTAAAACACAATGGTGAAAAGAAAAGCACAGTCAAACATTATGCTACCTTTCACACGAAGGACTGGTATTCCTGTAGGACAGTGGTCCCTAAATTAGAGGGACATGCCCCCCTTAACCTCCCCTCATGCAGCCTGAGACATGGTAAAGGAGGACAAGGCTGGGGCCATGCTGACAGAGTCACAGCTAGCCTATGGTAGAGCTTCCACTCTCGGCCCCAGGCTGGGAATGGAGCCATGGCCAGCAGCCAAGGCTGGGAACTGGTACAGGGTCAGGAGTGCAGTCAAGCTGAGGATGTGGCTAGGACTGCAGCAGAGCTGGCAGCAGAGAAGTGTTGGGTGGTATTCCCTCCTCACTGTGCCTCCCAAAAGGCTGCTCCACACCTTCATAGAGTGTCATACCCACACTTTGGGACCTCTACTATAAGATATACCTAGCTGGGAGAACAGCCTGAACTGAAGAGGTGAGTGTTTTCTACAATCAATTCCTTTAAAAAGAAAGAACATGGAGCTGGACCTCATAAAAACTAGGTACCTAAGAGTAATTTTTCAGCAGCTTAAGATAACTATTACAAATAAAAAACAAAGACCCTTAGTATTGTGGGAGAAAAATCAAATAACTCCAATTGTGTCTAAAGGGGGGACTGTGCAGGAAATCAAAACTCTCTAAAGAAAACTGCTGTAAGGGTTAAAAGTTTTCCAGACCTCTCTCTCTGTAACAGAGAGAAATCAAATTAGCTCTAATCAAGACCCTTACAATGCCTCCCATCTCAAGTTCATGGATATTCCTAGTCTGTTACAATTTGTCATGTAAACCCTTATCTTTGTCACAGTTTGCCTTGTAGACTTCTCCACTCCACATTCTCATATGGCTTTGTTCTGTAAAACTTACTTCTAGCACTCCTGGGGTGAACAGAAGTCTCAGAGTGCTTCTGCTGAGACTTTGATATGTTAAAGAAAAACAATCCACAACTGAATCTGTCTGTCAGGGCTGCTGTTTCACTCTTGGAAGTGACAGCCTGCATGCATGCATCATAAAGTTTTCCCTTCTAGGTTTCTCTCCTGCCTCACTGATTTGACCTCCGGCCTCGGACCCTTCTGGGGGCTCTGTACCCCAGGGGAGCGAGATTTTCCCCCTCAGTATCACAACTCTCTCTTTCCTTGTTGATCCAGTAAACCAAGAGGAAGAACATGCAGTAGGCTCAATATACTAATCGAGGAGGCCCGAGCATGGCCCAGCTAAGGACAAACATTGCCAAGGGGCCTGAGAATAGAATGAAGTAAGACTACAACCAGGAAAACACAGGGGCAGCAATTAGGTCCCAGAAAATACTCCATCTCATTTTAAGTGGCTTACAGCTAGGATCAAGATGGGGCAAAGCAAGCTGGGACCTGTAGTCTTGCCACATTACATCTCCACAGTAGCAGTAAGAATTGCAGTGGCAAGCACTACAGAGCTCAAAGCATCACTTTGTGCTCCACCTCTGTACCAAACAGTTTATTAAGTACTTGTTTGGGATTTGAAACAAACTTAGAACACTATAGCTTTTACACAGAGAGGTATGTAACTGAGACATCTGCTAACTGTGATGAACAATATTTACTGTAATAAAGATTAATGTATATGCAACACTTTATATTTTCAAAGTGCTAATTAAACACTGAATATATTCCTACCAATACAGTAAAAATGAATTTTTACTGCATGACATGCAGCCATCTCTCTTAAGTTTTACGTTTTGTAGTCCTCCCAACCACAAGCAGAGCTCAAGACCAGTTAGAATAACTGCATGCTGTATGGTGGGCATGGCTAATTTGGGGATCATCACCCCACAATGCAGGATTTTTGTAGTTAACTGGGACAGGTGACTGCTAACTTATTTGTGTGAGGAACTATATATAAGTTTGCATGCTCAACCATAGTTCTTAGCAAGGACTGAACCCAGAACTTACAGCACCAGAGAGAGCGCTGAACTAAATCCTTCAGATATAAAGGTAGAAATACATTGGACTGCTGACAGGCCCAGCCTTGAGTAGATATGACTTTACTCAGTAGGCTAGCATCTCACATTAGCACTGTGCTTGAAAGAACAACCCAGTTCTGATCTTCTGAAGACACTGCTTATTTTAGTACTGATACTATATGAATAGCAATATATTCCACGACACTTAGTACAATTAACCACATATTTGTAGCTCACCTGTTTAGTTCATGGACCATGGAAGTTTCTCTATGGCCCCTCATTACCATCTGTTGTTCTTTTAGTTGTTTGGCAACCTGTATTGAGCCAAGAAATTCAATAAAGAAATTTAGTTTCACTTTTTTAGGTTAATTTCACAGCTACCTGGAATTAAAAGCATGGTATTTCTGTGGTTACCTGCCAGCTATCTTCCAAGAAATGGGGGGGGGGGGGAGAAATGAAGTGAAGCTTTTTCCAATTATTAAGTGTAAGTTTAATAGTGCCTTATTCCACTATTCTACAAGCAACACACAAGTAAAACCCAGCGAAGATCTGTACAGAACTCCAGATACGAACTCAGCCACATTTGGCAGCAAGCAGCCAAATGCAATCTCAAATGCTCATTGTTTGGTACTCGATTTCTTTAATAACTCCCCATGGCTGCAAAACCTATTTCTTCCTAACTAAAACCTGCCATACTATCAGCCATTTTACCCTCTCCAATAGCTACAAGCAATGTGATTTAAGAATGAAACTAGAGATGTAATATTGCATTTAATTGGTTAACTGGTCAAACATGTTGTTTAACTGATTAAAGGAGAAGGGGTGGAGGAGTCGCAGGCAGGGGCTACTCTGCACACCAGAGAAGTTCCTGCCTTTAAGGTGCCTGAGCCTGCCAGACAGTGTCTGCTCTGGGCAGGTCTCTTTTACAGCAGTGCCTGCTCCCCGTGGGGCTAAAGCAGCCCCTGCTCACAGCAGGCAGGGTGCTGCTCCAGCCCCCACTGGTTAACCTTAACCAGTAAGGGTGAGGCTTACCAGTTAACATTCACATCCCGAAATGAAACATTTTGTTCATGAGTGTTACACATCTGAATGACTGAAGAGCCAGATACTGATATGTGTATACACTGAACTATTTTTGACATCTCCAATTAAGCAAGTGTGAAACAGCCACTTACAGTTATGAATCTCCACAGACAGCCCATGAGAGCTTGTTTTTTCCAGGCACAGACATGTTAAAGTACTGTGTGCAGGTTACCCTCACACAGTTCAGCTGTCATCTGACCGCTAGGCTCCAAATGTAATGCTCCAGGCTATGTGCTGTGCTCCTTATTAAGCGACAAAGTTTTTCTTTCATATTGTTCTGTTTCTTTCTATGCTACTCAAGTGATATTCATGCATCTCCGGCATCTCTAATGCTATGTCACCCACCCAGGGTTTTCTAGAAGGGACTGGAAAAGGCCATGTGATTGAGTGAGCACCAAATGGGAATCAGGAGACCCTGGTACTCTGCCTGTTTTCCCCTCTGTAAAATGGGAGTGGAAATGCTTACCACCTTTATGGGCTTTGTAATCCACAGACAAAAAGGTACTCCATATAAGTGGTGGTTTTACTAAAAAGGAAATCTGGCACCAGGCTATATTGTCCATTTCAGAATATTACTGCTCAAATAGTAATTACTGCAGAATAAATCTCCTGGTTTTATCCTGTAAATCTATTTCTCTAACTTACATCTTTGGCAGAGGAGCCAGAGACTTCAATCCATGTCTTGGAGAAGAAAGCACAGGAGCCCAGCATAAACACAATATAAACAACTGCATGGACAGGATCTTCTAACACTGAACCAAAGGATTCAGGGGGTGACAGATAATAGCAAAGTCCACCAACTGGATAAGAGCGAGCAGGGCCTCCAGATGAAGTGTCCTGAAAAGAAACAGACAGGTTTGTACTGTTCAGTTGTGTATCCCTATTTGTTAGCAGTTAGACTAAATCGAGTTAAATGCATCATCCCTTAGTAGTTAGTACTTGTGTGTGTATATATCACAGAATCGTAGAATACTAGAACTAGAAGGGACCTCAAGAGGTCATCAAGTCCAGTCCCCTGCCCTCACGGCATGACCAAGCACGGTCTAGAATCTACATCATCCCTGACAGATGTTTATACAACTTGCTCTGAAATATATCTCCAGTGATGGACATTCTACAACCTTCCTAGGCAATTTATTCCACCCTGACAGGCAGGAAGCTTTTCCTAATATCCAACCTAAACCTCCCTTGCTGCAATTTAAGCCCCATTGATTCTTGTCCTATTATCAGAAGCTAAGGAGAGCAATTTTTCTCCCTCCTCCTTGTAACACTCTAAGGGTATGTCTACACTACCCTCCTAGTTCGAACTAGGAGGGTAATGTATGCATACCTCACTTGCTAATGAAGCCCGGGATTTGAATTTCCCGGGCTTCATTAGCATAAGCGGGGAGCCGCCATTTTTAAATCCCCGCTGCTTCGAACCCCGTGTAGCGCGGCTACACGGGGCTCGAACTAGGTAGTTCGGACTAGGGTGCCTATTCCGAACTACCGGTACACCTCGTTTCACGAGGAGTAACGGTAGTTCGGACTAGGACCCTAGTCCGAACTACCTAGTTCGAGCCCCGTGTAGCCGCGCTACACGGGGTTCGAAGCAGCGGGGATTTAAAAATGGCGGCTCCCCGCTTATGCTAATGAAGCCCGGGAAATTCAAATCCCGGGCTTCATTAGCAAGTGCGGTATGCATACATTACCCCGCTAGTTCGAACTAGCGGGGTAGTGTAGACATACCCTAAGTTACTTGAAAAACCGCTATCATGTCCCCTCTCGGTTGTATCTTTTTAAAACTAAAATCCAGTTCTTACAGTGTTCCCTCACAGATCATGTTTTCTAGATTTTTAATCATTTTTGTTGCTCTTCTCTGGACCTTCTCCAATTTTTCCACATCTTTCTTAAAATGCAGTGCCCAGACCTGGACACAATACTCCTAATTGAGGCCTAATCAGCGCAGAGTAGAGAGGAAGAATGACTTCTCATGTCTTCCTCACAACACTCCTGTTAATGCATCCTAAAATCATGTTCGCATTTTTTGCAACAGTGTCACACTGTTGGCTCATATATAGCTTGTGGTTCACTATGACCCCTAGTTCCTTTCTGCAGTACTCCTTCCCATTCTGTATGTGTGAAACTGATTGTTCTTTCCTAAGTGGAGCACTTTGCATTTGACCTTATTAAACTTCAACCTATTTATTTTAGACCATTTCTCCAGTATGTCCAAATCATTTTGAATTATGACTCTATCCTCCGAAGCAGTTGCAACCTCTCCCAGCTTGGTATCATCTGCAAACTTAAGCAGAGTACCGTATTTTCCGGCGTATAAGGCGACTGGGCGTATAAGACGACCCCCTAATTTTCTAGTTAAAACATAGGCTTTCTCCTATACTCGCCGTATAAGACTACCCCCCCTTAAGAGGCCAACCGGCAGCAAAGCCTCAGAGGCGCGGGACCCCGCTGCGGCTGCGGCTTTGCTCCCAGTGTCCCTGGTCTGCTGGAGACCGTCTCCAGCAGACCAGGGACACCGGGAGCAAAGCCTCTGAGGCGCCGTGGCTGTCCCACTGCCGGCGTCATCTGGGCTGCCCCGCTGCCGGAGCCCCTCCATGGCTTTGCTCCGTGGCTTCCTGGTCTGCAGACCAGGGAGACGCGGAGCAGCTTTTCTCGCCCCGGAGTACACGGGCGGCGGGACCGCGAGGTCCCGCAGTCCGTGTCCTCCGGGGCGAGAAAAGCGCCATTCGTACCTGCAAGTCGGGGACTGCCTGTATGTTTATACCCAGCGTATAAGACGACCCCCAATTTTTGGGGGATGTTTTTTAGTATAAAAAGTCGTCTTATACGCCGGAAAATACGGTACTCTCCGTGCCATCATCTAAATCACGGATCAATATTTTGAACAGAACCAGTCCCAAAACAGACCCCTGCAGAACCCCACTTGTTATGCCCTTCCAGCATGACTATGAACCATTTAATAACTACTCTCTGATAACGGTTATCCAGGCAGTTATGCACCCACCTTATAGTAGCCCCATCTAGGTTGTATTTCCCTAGTTTATTGATAAGAAGGTCATGTGAGACTATGTCAAATGTATTACTAAAGTCTAGATATACCATGTCCACCACTTTTCCCTTATCCACAAGGCTTGATAGCTTTCTTTGATAGGATATCAGATTGGTTTGACATGATTTGTTCTTTACAAATCCATGCCGGCTGTTACCTATCACCTTATTTTCTTCCAGATGAATTCCTTAATTACCCACTCCTTTATCATCCCTGGCATAGAAATTAAACTGACTGGTCTGTAGTTTCCTGGGTTGTTCTTATTTCCCTTTTTATAGATGGGCATTATATTTGCCCTTTTCCACTTTTTTGGAATCTCTCCACACTTCCATGATTTTTCAAAGACGATAGCTAACGGCTCAGATACCTCCTCTATCAGGTCCTTGAGTATTCTAGGACAGTTTCTCTCAATCAGTGGTACGAGTACCCTTAGGAGTACTTGAGAGAAGTCGGGGGGGGGGGGGGGGTACGTCAATACAACTGACATTTGGAGAAAACTAAATTTTTGTTTTAAATTTTACAGTGCTTTATTATTTTTGTACTTTTTACACCCAAAAATGTTATTGCTCACCTGGCTACGATTAAGTCATTTAAACAAATGTGTTGCAATGGCAGAAAAATATTATGGTGAAAACTGTAGGTACTTGGGGTACTTAATTTTTTTTTTTGTAAAGGGGTACTTTTTTTTATAAAGTTGAGAAACACTGTTCTAGGATGTATTTCATCAGGCCCTGGTGACTTGCAGACATCTAAGATTAAGTAATTTTTAAATTTTAAAATAAAATAAAACTTCTACCCCACTTCCACTAGCATTCACTATGTTAGGCATCCCATCACCATCAAACTTCTTGGTGAAAACTGAAACAAATAAGTCATTAAGCACTTCTGCCATTTCCAAGTTTCCTATTATTGTTTTTCCCTCTTCATTGAGCAATGGACCTACCCCCCTGTCCTTGATCCTCCCATGGCTTCTAATATATTTGTAGAATGTCTTGTTACCCTTTATGTCTCTAGCTAGATTTAGCTCGTTTTGTGCCTTTGCCTGTCTAATCTTGCCCCTGCATACTTGTGTTCTATGCTTATATTCATCCTTTGCAATTTGACCCAGTTTCCACTTTTTATATGACTCCTTTTTTATTTTTAGATCATGTAATATCTCCTGGTTGATCTGAGATGACCTCCTGCCACACTTTTCTATCTTTCCTATGCCAGGGAATAGTTTGCTTTTGGGCCCTTAATAACGTCCCTTTAAAAAACTGCAAACTCTCTTCAGTAGTTTTTCCTCTTAGTCTTTCTTCCCATGGGAGCTTAACTACCAGCTGAGTTTTCTAAAATCTGCCCCCCTGAAAACAACTGTCTCTATTTTGCTGTTCTCTGTTCTACCATTCCTTAGTATCATGAACTCTATGAATTTCATGATCACTTTAATCCAAATTGCCTTCCATTTTCAAACTTTCAACCAGTTCCTCCCTATTTGTAAAAATCAAATCAAGATTAGCTTCCCCGCAGTAACTCTCTCAACCTTCTGAAATAAAATTTGTCTCTAATGCAGTCCAAGAACTTTTTGGATAATCTGTCTCCTGCTGTGTTAGTTTCCCAATAGATGTCTGGATAATTGAAGTTCCCCATCATCACTAAATCCTGTGCTTTGGATGATTTTATTAGTTGTTTAAAAAAAACCTCATCCACCTCTTTTGCCTGAAAGGTGGTCTGTAGGAGACCCCTACCCTGACATCATTCTTGTTTTTCGGGTTACCAGGTGGCTTCAAAAAAAATATTGGATGCACTTGATCTCAGATGGGGGAGAGGGAGGAGGACCGGCTGGGAGGGGAGCGGGGTTGGCCGGGAGGAGGGGTGTGGGGGGGGGGGGGGGGGAGAGGAGAACAGGCTGGCAGAAAACAGGAAGGGCGCCGGGGGGGGGGAGAACCGGACATTGGGAAGCGGTGCGGTTTGGGTTTACACGGGGCTCAACATGCGGCCCACAGGTGGGATCCTTTGATCATGGCCTCCACTGGGAACATGGTTCAAAACAGCAAGTCAGTATAATGGTGTTCTGTTGATATGTGTTTTAGTAGTTAAATTCCTGGACTGTCACTGCTCATTAAAAGTGCTGTCATATGGGTGGAAATGAGGCAATATTGCATTTTATTAATATCAGAAGAACTGACTCAAATGGGGTCTACATGTTGTGTAATCTTGCCTTAATCTTTGTATTCATGCCCATCAGTGTGAAAGATGCTATTTGCATATATTTGAATATATATGCAACCACACTTAAATTGCAGCCCTCGGCATGTGCTATGAGTATCATTAGTGGCTCCCGGGGCTTCAAAAGTTGAGTAGCCCTGTTCTATACCAATATTCCAATCGTGTATTTTCCCACCAAGTCTCTGTATACCAACGTCATAGTTGTGTTTATTTATTAGCACTTCAAGCTCCTCCTGCTTATTCCCCATACTTCTTACGTTTGTATATAGGCATCTAAGATACTGATTTGATTTTAACCCCCCCATTCTGCCTTGTCCCTCCTTTATCTCTGCTATGGGAATTCAAGTTTCAGATTATGAATATTTTCTAAACTAACAATGGGAATACAAGGGACAAATGAAAAAATAAAACATACTAGTTTAGCAAGGGAGGAAAAAATAACAGCAAGTCACAGATTAAAGACACATGTTAAACATAGCAGGTCATGTACTCCTCAGTCAATAATGATAGAAAAACATCACACGTTGGGCTGTCACTCTCAATGTGCATCATTTGGCCAGGAAAAGTGTCACTACATTGAGAGATATGGGCATTCTGGTGGGGCTCTGGCATGATGTACAATAGGCTACACAAAAATGGTGGATACTTACAGACCAGGTGCCCAGCAGACTAACCAACAAGTTGCCACTGAAGCGAGCTGACAGCATCTGGGAGATGACGTACAGATTAGATACCAATGCAGATTGAAGAATGATGGGAATATTCGAAGTATAGAACAGCTTGATAGGATAAGTGTTGTATTGGCCACGGTAGCGGGCAGATTTGATGGGGAGGTCCACTCTGAAGCCCTGAAAAATGCCAAGTGAAAACACCTCACTGTAACTCTTAATATACATTGATAGCAATGACACCACACAACAGCAGGCCCTGCAAGGCCTCGACAAAAATCTTGCCTTGAACCACATGGGTGTCAAACATTCTACTAAATCAACCCTCTTTTTAAACTCTTCTGCCAAGACCTTGGACCAATTCAGACTGCTGGACAGGGTAGATTAAATATGTGACTTTACAAAATGCCAAGATACTCAAAGGAGAGTGTAAAATTGCCGAAAACTCAGCATTGAACCAAGAATGGAAATTTCAAAGCTACATACACAAAAGATTTATTTGCTACCTATTAGCCATTTTGCTGCTTTACATGGACTCACGTTTTTATGGGCTCAGGGTATCTTTAGCAAAACACTGACATTTTTGGCAAGGTCTCTTAATACACATCCATCATCTCTCTCAGCCTACAATAGTTCTCAAGCCTTTTGGAGGTCACAGAAAGCCAAAGGAGGATGTTGCAGCCTTTTCAGGTGACTGAGGCCCTGGCTGTTGTATGCACACCCACAAGTGAATAGGAGTCTTCTATATGCACTAAAAGGTGAAGTTTAACTCTTCAAACTACAGAAAAAAATCCATTTTTAAACAGACATGTCAATTCTCATTTAAAGCCACAGAAGAGCTAAATATTTTAAACTCCATAAATTCATATTTATCTTCACAACTGTTAACTTTTCTATGGAAGAGTTGTTAGGATCTGCACTCAAAACTGATCAGATTGCATTTGTAAGAGGAAATAGAAGACTTTATTATTTCAACCAGCAGCAGTTTTAAACATTATTCTAGATTATGACTGACCTGGAAATAAATGACAACAGCAAAGACAAAAATGGTGGCAATCAGGTTCATGAGGTTAGGGAGGTTCTGGCGGTAAAAGGCCTCTCGGAGAGCTCTGACTTTGTCCGTACGAGTAGCCAGCAGATGGAACAGAGCAATGATGGCGCCTTCAAACTCCATTCCTTTCATGAGAAAGGGAGAGGAGGAGAATGGTGAATTCAAGTATTTAACCATCTGAACTGGGATATTAACTAGGCTTCTGAAATACAGTACTTAGGGTGGGATTATCAGAAGTGCTTGCTGCTGACCTAACTGTGATCCCACTAAAGTCAGTAAAGAGTATTGCCATTGATTTCTATAGGCTCAGTTAGGCCAATGCTGTGCACTTTTTAAAATCCCACCCTGAAGGCTATTTCTTCTATAAGAAACATGTTAACATAAGGAAAAATATGTCTTCATAGCATAAGGTACATCTGCTAATGCCATACAGACACCCCATACCATCTGGCTATTTTAGACAGTGCCAAAGAACATTCAAGATGAGAAAACATTCAAGATGATAAAACACAAGGAACATGAGAGATGTAAACAGTGCACTTCATACCCACAGAATTCAGAGCAACATGAAGCACTGAATTATCCAAAGAAGTCAACAATCTGCACCAAGAGAACAAATTTGTTAAAAATCTAGGTTTTCCAAAGCACTTATCAGCAATAGACACAGAGCTAAACACAGCAGCATGGGATTAAAATAGAAGCAGAAATGTAATAATTTTTATGAGAGAGTTGTTTCAAAGAAATGTATTGTTCTGTTTTCCTACTTTGAAGTTCTTTGCTTTGAGAACTCACTATCACAAAGCAAACATTTTTGACTTTTCTGCCCGGCGGGGGAGGGGGTGAAATCACACAGGGAAAAAAAAGTGTTCAAAAATTAGGGACCCAAGATCTTTAATAAGCAGTAGCTTGGATTCTGCCATAACTATACATTCTGAGAGACAAAACCACTGCCCTTTGAAGAAAAGTGAAATTTTGAAATGACAGACTCATAAGACTCCCAGCAACCAATTCTGAAGATTAGGAAAAGATAATGCCACTACATAAATTCATGGTACGCCCACACTTTGAATACTGCATACAGTTTTGGTTGCCCCATTTCAAAGAGAGACAAATTAGAATTGGAATAAATATACAAAAGGGCAATAAAAATGATTGGGGTATGGAACAGTTTCTATATGAGGAGCTATTAAAAAGACTGGAACTATTTAGCTCGGAAGAGAGACAACTGAGGAGGGATACGATAGAGATGTACAAAATCATGAATGGCATAGAGAAAGGTAAATTAATGTTATTTACCCCTTCAGGTAACACAAAAACCAGGTGACTTCAAATGAAATGAAAAGGCAGCAAGTTACATAAAGTAGTACTGTTTCACACAACACAAGTTCCTGAGGAATTTGTTGCCAAAGATGTTGTAAAGGCCAAAAGTGTAACTGGGCTCAAAAAAGAAATGGATAAATTCATGGAGGATAGGTCCATTGATGGCTACTAGCCAAGACAGTCAGGGACACAACCCCATGCTCTGGGTATTCGTAAGCCTCTTACTGCCAGGAGCTGAGACTGGACGACAGAGGCTGGATTATCAATAACTGCCCTCTTCTGTTCATTCTCTCTGAAGCACCTGACACCACGCACTGTCAGAAGACAGGTTACTCAGCTAGTCGGACCACTGGTCTGAGCTAGTTTGATCTTAACTGAGCCAGTTGTTAAGACTGCCATTCTTCATTCCAGACTCTGATTAAAGCATACATTTAAGGAGATATGGAAGGTCTGGTTGACATCTTCTGCAGACTTACAATGGGCAATGAAGAGTGAACAGAGAAAGCTGTGGACTGAACATTTGATCATACTATATTACAGCTTATTAGCACAACTGAAATTAGTTTCCTGTCTTTGAGCACCCAATACTTTACAAAATGAGAATGCCCTTCTTTCTTTCCATCTCCTCTCTTTGCAGTTCTTCATATCCCCCATGAAACCTTGTTCTTTATTTATTCTTTCATACCCTGAGATTTCACTTGATAAAAATTGCACGGGCTGAGAGAAGCAGTATTAATTTACTATTTAACTTAATTTCCTTTTTTTGGTGCATAGCAATACAATGTTTGTGTTGCTGAAATTCTCTGTGCTCTGGATATTTATTGAAGAAATTACTACTTATGAGTGGAGCTTTAGAATGTGGAAGAGTGCACATGAAGCTCCTCAGACAATCCTGTCATCTTGTATATTACAGAATACTTAAATCGTAACAGAAGCAAAGAGGATAGAGCATGAGTTACCTCGGCCTGTGTTCACAGTGGTAGGGCTGAATGCTTTCCATACAATAGTCTCACAGATGTTGGTAGCAATGAAGAGAGAGATGCCAGAACCAAGACCATATCCTTTCTGTAAAAGCTCATCCAATAGTAGAACGATCAATCCAGCAACAAAAAGCTGGGGAGGGGGAAAAAGAACTGATGTTATTTACTGGAGGCATCATCCCTTTTTATTTTTTTGTAACAAAACTGACTTGATACAAATGTTTTGTACCATTAAAGATGACAAGAAGATAAGATATACTTGGTTAGCAGACATGTGCTTTCAACTCTCACGAGTCTGTATAACTGCATCCTCTAGACCCCACTGGGATAAAAGGATAGTTTGATTTTGAAGAGCGATATAAGATGGTCCAGTATAAAAGTTACCTGAATAGTGATAAGCAAACAGATACCAGCACCCATCTCAGATGGATCTCCATACATCCCTGTCATTACATAGACAATAGACTGACCGATGGTAATAATCATGCCGAACACTGTAAGATACGTAAAACAAAAATACTATGTTTATATGACAGATAGGGTACATCTAGATTGCAAGCTTCTTTCAAAAGAAGATTTTTCAAAAGAGAATTTTCAAAAAAGCTTCTTTCTAAAGAGAGCGTCCAGACTACTAGGAGCTCTGTCACAAAAAGGCAACCTGGAACCACTTCTGGCAGGACATTAGGGCAGCAGTTACTGCTGCCTGAGACTAGCTGAGAGATGTGCTTAAAGGGACCCTTCTAGACAGCTGTTTCTCTGCTACAGTTGCTTGCTTCCCTAACTTTCCAAGGAACAGCAAAGCTTTTGCAGCATGTGCTCTAGTTGCCCAGCTTTCTTGGATGCTACAGCGTATTTTCTTTTTGGCCATGGACATGCCTTGGACATGCAATGGCCCCACACTACCATGCTGCAGCTTCTGCAGCAGCTTCATCAGACCGTCAGGACAGTCCTGACCCAGCTTGACTCAGCCTGGCCTTCAGACCCTCACCCTGAACCTCATGTTGGAGGGGCAAATTTGGAGGCTGGACACCAGTTCAGACCAGTGGGGCCGCCTAGATCTGGAGCAGTGGGACGACCAGCAGCAGCTCAGCAACTTCCACATGTGGAAGGCCACCTTCATGGAGCTGTGTGCCTGGCTCATCTCTGCCCTCCAAGGACAGGACACCCACTTGCAGCCCGCCATTCCCCTGGAGAAGAGGGGGTCGCTATTGCTGTGTGGAAGCTCGCCACCCCCGACAGCTGCCACTTTAAGTCCTGGCTGGAGACAGGAACTATAGAGCTGTCATTAGTGTAAACGGATTGTCCACCAGGGTTTTTCCTGGAGACCTCTTTTTTTTAAACAACTGCCTCTCCCAAGTCCATACGCGCCTTTTTTTGAAAGAGCTCTTTCGAAAAAGGCGTTCTTCCTTGTAAAATGAAGTTTATCAATGTCGACAAAACCGCCGCATTCTTTCAATTTAATTTCAAAAGAACGCGACTGCAGTCTAGATGAAGGTGAAGTTTTTTCGGAAAAAGGGCCAGGGTTTTTTTTGAAAAAAACCTACGTAGTCTAGATATGCTCATACATAGCAAACTAAAATGGTAATGGGGGAAGTACACAATAACTAATAAAACAGACATTTGAATTCAGTGTCGAAATGAAGTCTGATCACTGAAGTCAGTGACTGGAAACTCTTAAGATCTTGAGAAACACTGCACAGCTGTGAGAGCAATGAGCCAGGCTGGAGCAGTCTTCTGCCGGGATCCCGTTTAACTGGTTAACTGATTAAATTGGATTTTAATCCTAAACATTAATCTAATACTTAAGCAATTTAGGTGAGTTTGTCTTTAACAAACAGATTTTGGAACTTAATTGTTCCTTGTGCAAAAACAAGTTGCAGAGAAGATTAACTGAAATCTGTATGTTACAGAGAGAGCATAGCAATTTTTACTATTGAAAAGAGCCAGCTTAAAGGACATGAATCTCAAGATGTGTCACACAAGAGACACACCAGCAGCACAGAATTGCCTCAGCATTTCCCACGTCTATTGTACTTTGATCCTAATCAAAATTGATCATTTTTAGAGATCTGGATGGTTTCTGGGTCTCCATGGTCCTTTTAATACTTGACCTCTCTGCTGAGACTGCAGCAGGGACATCATCATGTGCAGGGCTCGCCAAGCAGCGGCGAGCCCCCCTCGCCAGCCACGCGGTTCCGCATTCTGCACAGATCACTCTGCGCCGGCTCTTCCAGGTTGTAATCTACTCACCTGGCGAGTAGATTACATTATTTGTCAAGCCCTGATCATGTGACAACCATTAAAAACTGAATTGAAACCCATCAGATAATTTCACACAGGTCAAGAAACAGCACACAATAAATCAATGCACTGAAGTACTAAAATTCAGAATCAAGAAACTAACCTCTAGGGAAGCTGACATATCAGATTCCAAGATTTTTTACAGATCTAGTTCATAATTTCTATTGTTTATGTCAGGCCTCACACTACATGAGCCTCCCTGATATCAGTTGCTACTTACATTTCTGTGCCCCATTGAAGAGAGCTCTGTCTTTCGGCGTGTCACCAACCTCAATTATCTTGGCACCAGCCAAGAGTTGCATGATGAGCCCAGAAGTGACAATGGGTGAAATACCAAGCTCCATCAATGTTCCTGTCAGATAAAAAAAAGGAGAATGACAGTTGTTGCATTTCACGATTTCCAGACCCATCTCAAAGTGAAAAGTTTGACTTTTCATTCCGCCCAACTCTTCATGGTACCAATAGAATAAGAAGAGACTCATGGTACCTCCTTCTTTGAGTCAGTTTAAAAAGAAAAAGTTTAAAAGCTATCTGGAATTTGATGAAAACTAATTTGGCTGACAGAATTAATCCTTAGTATCATGTGTTCTGCATTAAGGTTACTATTTTCTGGCATATCTACTAGGGATGTTATATATCGGATAACTTCATGAAATCTTAGTGGTTACAAGACTATTTGATAGTCCCCGTGGGAGGGGCTGGCAGCCAGTGTACTCCCAAGTCCCACTCCCAGGGAGCCCCTTGCTACCCCGTGCTGTATCACAGGCAGCAGCATGGTGTGGCAGCAGCCCCTGTCTGTGGAGTTCTGAGCTCCCCACAGACAGAGGCTGCTCCGCAATAGCAGCCTCTGTCTGCTGTAAGCTTGGACCCTTTGTGGACAGGGGCTGCTGCCGCAGACCAGCCTCTGTCCACAGTGAGCCCAAGCCACTGCAGACAGAGGCTGCTTTGCAGCAGCCACCCCTGATTCCTCCCCTCCCCCACGCCTTGCGCTGCTGTGTCTGATAGAGGTGGCAGCGGGAGGAGGACAGAGGCAGCACCACAGAGTTGGTGCTGGGGTGCCAGCACCAGCTCCTGCCTGCCTCCCTCCCACTGCATTTGCAGGAGCCAGTGAGTCTGCAGAGCTGGCACGCGTGGGGAGCTTGCTTAAAAGCCAGCTCCCCACGTGTTTCGGCTCCAGCCTGCCCCCTTCACCCTCCACATTGCTGCCTATCAAAGGCAGCAGCATGGGGGCGGGGTGCATCCCGTGCTTTTGGGGAGCCTGCTTAAAGCCAGTTCTTCACGGACACTGGCTCCCATTCCCTCTCCCACCCCTTGCTGCATCTGATACAGAGGAACTGGGGTAGGCAGGAGAATGCAAGTAGTCAACAAGATTAACTGATAAGCCTAAGCGTATCAGTTAATCGTGTAGACTACTACACATTGACATCCCTAATATCTATGCCAGATATAAGATGGCATAAAAATGGTAAAGCTTCACACTCTTCCTCTGAAGGATGACACTCAAATATTTTTGATGCATCAGCTCACTATACAACCATTTTTCTTAGTTACATGCAAATCTCTGCACTGCCCATTATGCTATAATCGCTGACATCACCTGATACATACATACACTCCAACTAGTATCAAGAGGTCCACTGAAGTGACTGATACTCCATCTAGTTTATAGCAGCAGAAAAAAAGCTTCAACAAGCTACTGTACAACTAGCCAACCTGAACAGGTTGCATTGTGTGAGTGGCAAAAGTGTCACCACGACAAAAAATACCAAGCTGGGATTATGTATCAGAATACAAGTAATGTACAGCAGAATTTCATAACTTCTATTTTATGAGTATTTATGAGCTGTTCTGTTCCCACTTTCTTTCCAAAGGCTATATGTCCTTCACTTCCATGTATGCAACTGATCCTGTGTTTATCCATATATAATTTTAATGCACGTCAATTCCTATCCCAATTTATCTTTTCTATTTATGCTGTGTTTATTGCTCTAATCCAGATGTCTACTTCAAGAGAAAATAAATCTATCAACTAAGAATACAATCCCAAATGTTCAAACACACAAAATAACAAGGCAACCGGAAATATAAACCTCTGTACTGGCAACTGAGAAAAGCAGGATCTTACCTCTATTTGAAGCCAGAATTACTCTCATCCAATAGAAAGGATCTGCTGAGTCTGATGACATGATACCAAACAGAGGAATCTGAATTTCCAAGCAATGAAAATGAGGTTAGGTTAAATTAAAACACTGAATTTGTTTCCCTTTTTATTTGAAAGGAAGATGAAAGAATGTTACAAACATACCTGGCAGCATACTAAAAAGATGAAAAGTGTGATAGCTGTCCATAGTACTTTTTCCTTAAATTGAATCTGAAAACATAAATGAGAATGACAGTATGTTGTCACTGTCACAACAGCTGGTCTATTAAGCAAATGAGGTAAATTATATATGACGACTCATACTTATAGTAAAACACAAGACCAAAGTAAATTATCAAATCCCTTTTCATCCCAACTATACTATCAAGTCCTGAAAGAAAAATAGTAAATCTTTACTGAAACCAACTCAAGCAAACAAACTTATGCAAGAAGTATAAGGTAGTTCCAGTACCGATCCAGTGAAATTGATTCTTACTAGTTTAATATTCTACCAAAAAAAGCTAAGATTTTACCCTAAGATTTATTCAAATCTGATGTTTTTAAGGAGGGGGGAGGAAAAGAGAACATTTTGAATTTTAAGATACCATTTTAGCTCCTCAAATTCATTCACTCTCACACTTATCATATAACTCAGGCCTTACCTATGCACAAAAGTTGTTCTGCACTGGTATTACAGCAGTACAACACATATCAAGTATGTAATTATGCCAGTTAAAAATAAATGCACTGCTGGCATTTGCACTGGTACAAAAATTGAATATAGAGCAAACTTTAGGCTTAGAAATCTTATCTTTTACAAATAGATTCCTGAAGGACATCTCAATAACATACCTTCCTTTCTGGCTTTTGAATTTCAGGCAAGATAACACAGAAGGGCTTAATTACTTCAAGAAATTTAACTGCAAAACAAAAATTAAAAGGTCAAGCGCACATACAGATATGGAACTTATGGCAAACTTGATGATTAGGTACAGAAATCTGAAAAAAATATAAGTTTCTATATTTGCAAGGTTAGGGACTAGGTGGTCATCTCATCCTTATCTATTCTAGGTACATCTGACCAATTGCACTAACAAGGTAGCTGCACTTTTAAAAGAGTGTGATAAGAAATGGCAAACTTAATATACATGGCTGAGTTGAGTGTTTTATAACTCTTTCTTGAGAAGAGGGAAAGAACGTTCGTTTCACTAACTTACTTTGTTTTCTAGAAATATACTCGTCTGCATCCTTCCACTTGCTATACTATGGTGGTTATTTGAAGCATAATGTGAGCTGAATTTATATGGAAGGCTGAAACTAGGGATGTAAAGGGTTAATGGATTACTCTGTAAACACCACCCTTATCAGGGAATGATTACCAGGTAACAAGTGGCTGGAGCAGCCCATGTCACCTCTGGACCAAGGAAACCCCAACCTGTGATGTGCTGCAGGTAGAAGGATGCTCTAGCACAACCAGGCCTGCCACACCATCCCAGTTAACAATTCTTTAACGGGAGTTCACATCCCTAGCTGAAACTACTTTGGGGATAAATGGTTGAACCCCGTACAGTCACTGGCTAAACAAGTACTCAAACAATCCTTCAAGATTTGTATGTGAAACTCCTCACCAGCATAAGGGTGGTTAGCCTTAAAAAGGATGTGAAGTCTCAAAAGTTACCTTCCCTTTCCTTAAATCCTAAGGCTAAGGTAACTAATATAGGCCTGGACTATGAACTTTTCTTTTAGATTTAACAGTTATAAAATAAACAGCTTTTTCAAGACAGGAACATAAGGTCGCAGGAAATTCAAAAGGAGGACAACAGTTGAATCTCAGATTGCAGAAGTTATTTGATAGGATATACTTCCTTTACACCCATTTCATGAAAGATAGCAGGAAAACACTGAAACAATCACTTTTGGTAGCTCTCTGGATATATGAAATTCATACTAAAAGGTATCCTGTTTAAGACTAGACTAGAAACAACTGACTAACTATTAATTTGCATGAGAAATTTCTTGGATTGTAGTTTTTCACTTTCTGCAAATACCGCCTCTTTCACTTTTAGAGCAACCAATGTGGTGTGTGCTTTCCAGAACCTAACACAGCAGTTCCCAAACTTTTCCAGGTGGTGACCCATTTTGACAATTCAGGAAGACTTGGTGACCCAAGGCAATTCAAAAAAACGGAGGTGGGGAAGAGGAGGGAGGGAGGGCAGAGCCACCTGGGGAGACACTTGGCGACCCTTTTGAAATGTAATGGTGACCCATATTTGGATCCCAACCCATAGGTTGGGAAACCTTGACCTAACTGGTTTTTCCTCCTCAAACAAACAATCTTGAGAATTCTATTAACTAGGGACATGACTATCTTTCATGGTTGTGGGTTTCTGTTATTCAGGAATAACGACAGATTTTTAGCTTAGGGTTACAGACCATCACCCATTCTGCAAGCAATTCCATTTGACTACGGCACTGCAACAGATTCACTGACATGCCTACTAAAGTTTACAACAGGGCCTCAGGTTCCCCACCCCTGCTTTAGAAGAGTGTTTCTCAACCAGTGGTATGAATACCCTTAGGAGTACTCAAGAGAAGTCTGGGGGGGATACATCAACACAACTGAAATTTGGAGAAAACTGAATTTTTGTTTTAAGTTTTACAGCGCTTTTATTATTTCTGTACTTTTTACACCCACAATTTCATCACCCACCCAGCTACAATTAAGTTGTTTAAACAAATGTGTTGCAATGGTAGAAAACAATGGTGTGTGTCTGAAAACTGTAGGTACTGTGGGTACTTATAATTTTTTTTAAAGGGGTACTTTATAAAAAAAGGTTGAGAAACACTGCTTTAGACGATCCACAGGCACATGAAGTCAAGACATCAAGCCTGACCTCCAGACATCAGACATAGCTTTCCCTAATACATTTTATTATACATTTGGTACTCGGCATACTGCTGAAAATTTCTTTCCTATTGTCACCAAAATTAGAACCTGTGGCTAATAAGATAATGCTAAGCAAGGGGTAGAATGATGACCAATATGAGAAAGCTAACTCTGACCTAACACAAGCAAATTTATGCAGCAGCAGAGATGTGAGGTACATTTTATTAGGAGGAAATAATCTTGTTTTATCAGTTTGATAAAAGAATAAGACTATAAAGTGGCAAAACAGCATTATGAGCTCCTAGAGGCAAAGACCAGTTAGTGGGTAAGAAAAGGATCCTGGATGGAGCCTGGGATGGCAGAACATTTCAGGAAGCAATAGCATCTCCCTGGCCCTGCATAAACAATACACTACACCAAGGCAGGGCATAGGTGGAGGGGCGTGAAGGGGGTGGTGGTGTGGAGTGAGCAGCAGGACACTGCCAAACCAGGGCACAACTGGCGAGGTTCCAGGGAGGTAGGGAGCAGGGCACTGCCAACTAAGGGTACAGCGGGGGGGGGGGGGGGGAGGGAAGAGAAGAGTCTGGTGGAAGGCAGCAGGGCGCTGCCAGCCCAGGGCACGGCTGGGGGGGGGGGGCAGCAGGGCGCTGCCAGCCCAGGGCACGGCTGGGGGAGGGGGGGGGGGAGCAGGGCGCTGCCAGCCCAGGGCACGGCTGGGGGAGGGGGGGGGGCAGCAGGGCGCTGCCAGCCCAGGGCACGGCTGGGGGAGGGGGGGGCAGCAGGGCGCTGCCAGCCCAGGGCACGGCTGGGGGAGGGGGGGGGCAGCAGGGCGCTGCCAGCCCAGGGCACGGCTGGGGGAGGGGGGGGGCAGCAGGGCGCTGCCAGCCCAGGGCACGGCTGGGGGAGGGGGGGGGCAGCAGGGCGCTGCCAGCCCAGGGCACGGCTGGGGGAGGGGGGGGGCAGCAGGGCGCTGCCAGCCCAGGGCACGGCTGGGGGAGGGGGGGGCAGCAGGGCGCTGCCAGCCCAGGGCACGGCTGGGGGAGGGGGGGGCAGCAGGGCGCTGCCAGCCCAGGGCACGGCTGGGGGAGGGGGGGGGCAGCAGGGCGCTGCCAGCCCAGGGCACGGCTGGGGGAGGGGGGGGCAGCAGGGCGCTGCCAGCCCAGGGCACGGCTGGGGGAGGGGGGGGGGCAGCAGGGCGCTGCCAGCCCAGGGCACGGCTGGGGGAGGGGGGGGGGGCAGCAGGGCGCTGCCAGCCCAGGGCACGGCTGGGGGAGGGGGGGGGGCAGCAGGGCGCTGCCAGCCCAGGGCACGGCTGGGGGAGGGGGGGGGGCAGCAGGGCGCTGCCAGCCCAGGGCACGGCTGGGGGAGGGGGGGGGGCAGCAGGGCGCTGCCAGCCCAGGGCACGGCTGGGGGAGGGGGGGGGGCAGCAGGGCGCTGCCAGCCCAGGGCACGGCTGGGGGAGGGGGGGGGCAGCAGGGCGCTGCCAGCCCAGGGCACGGCTGGGGGAGGGGGGGGGGGCAGCAGGGCGCTGCCAGCCCAGGGCACGGCTGGGGGAGGGGGGGGGCAGCAGGGCGCTGCCAGCCCAGGGCACGGCTGGGGGAGGGGGGGGGGGGCAGCAGGGCGCTGCCAGCCCAGGGCACGGCTGGGGGAGGGGGGGGGCAGCAGGGCGCTGCCAGCCCAGGGCACGGCTGGGGGAGGGGGGGGGCAGCAGGGCGCTGCCAGCCCAGCTGGGGGTCATTCAGAGGAGCCTGAACGCTGCACTGGCCACGCGGCCGAGTCCCCCCCTTCCCCTCGCCCGCCTCAGCGACCCCTCCATCGGCCCCAGCCCCCGGGCGCGCGCCGACACTCACTGCCCATCTCGGCCGCTTTTCCTGTCCAGAGAGGGAACCGAAGCCGGGAGGAGACTCAGGCTCACTCGAGAGACACGTCAGTGCTCGAGCCCTACCGGCCCCCTTCCGCTTCCTGCCACGCACGGGGTCGCCGCGCTCCGCCGCGCATGCGCAGCGGCCTCCCGACACCAAGAACTACAACTCCCTCGCAGTCACCGCCGCTGAGTCCCGCCCTGCCCACAGGGCTTCCCACAGTCCCATCATGCACTGCGTCCACCAGGCTCCCTTGTACTCATTAGACTATGAAGACTACAACTCCCAGGATTCCATGCGGCTTCTTGAGCCTACGCTACGGCCCAAGGTGGCCCATGGCTTGCTGGGACTTGGAGTTTACGCTTGTTTCACCTCCATCTTACAGATGGGCGAGGATCTAGGCACTTTAGTTTTCTTACAGGAAAGGGGGAACCTGAAAGTTTTGGAGGGGAAGGTCAGCTCAGCTGTCAGTCATCATGACACAGGTCCCCAAAAATCATGCAGTTGGGATGAGATTTTAAAAAATAAAGCCATGTAGGGGTCTGGTGATTGGTCTTTTACTTTTGTTTTAAACCAAAACCAGTTTTTTAGTCTTACTGGCTCCTATTTCAAGATTTTTCTCTGCATCCATGAGGGCAACACATTTTTTTAAATGAAAGCTGCTATTCTCATGCACTCGCAGGAGCTGAGGCTTTAAAGAAACATCAATTATCACGAGACAAAGGATGAAGTGAGTGTCACTCACCCGTCTACTAACTTAAAAATAATGAATAGTCTTGCAGCACCTTAGAAACTAACAAAAAAGGTAGATGGTATTGTGTACTTCCATGGGCACAACCCATTTCTTCAGATGAATGGAGTTCAGGGGTCCAGTTTCCAAATAAATAGCAGAAAAACTGTACCCCTGAACTCCATTCATCTGAAGAAGTGGGTTGTGCCCACAGAAGCTCATGATACCATCTACATTTTTTGTTAGTCACTAAGGTGCTGCAAGACTATTCATTATTTTTTAAGCTTTTTCAGTTACAGACTAATATGGCTACCCCTCTGAAACTTTTCACCCTGTAATAGAATTGCATCACAATGTCTACATGCCATCCTGTTACATTAGAATATGATAAACATGAAGGCATCCTTATTGCTGCTGTTGTATTTGTTTATGGTAGCACCCATGATGTGCTAGGTACTTTACAGACATGCATAGAATCTCAGAAATGTAGGTCTGGAAGGGACTTTAAGAGGTCATCAAGTCCAGCTCAGTGCACTGAGGCAGGACTATGTAAACCCAGACTATTCCTGACAGCATGGGCAGCAAGTATCAGAAACGGGGAAATAAAGCTTCCTCAAACAGGCAGATGTGAACCAGCCACACTCTGCCCCAAGTTCTCTGCTGCTTCTGGCTCTCCCATGGCTGGCTGCTCAGCCTCTCTATGCTCCAGGGCTGGGAAGGCCAGGGCCACGTTGCCTGGCCTCCACATGATCCGGGGCTGAAACTGTGATGCCTGGCCTTTGGTGCTCTGGAGAGATGGTGCTAGCCTGGGACAGATGCTAATGGCCACAGGAGAAGATGGGGAGAGGTTAGTGCCATGGGGCAGGAGCTGCAGCCGCAACGGGATGCTGGGCTTTGCTGGCTGTGGAACGGGCAGGACCTTGGACAGAAGGGCTGATGGGGAGCACTAGCCTCCCAAGCCAGTGGTTCACCCACCTCAATATCTGAGAGGGGTTTAAAATATCCAGTGGTGTAGATTCCATAATCATCCTTGGAAACCTGTCTGAGATATTGGGCTAGATGGACCTTTGGTCTGACCTTATGTGGCATTTTTGTGTTCTTATGTCCCTTACTCAGATTAACCCCATTACTACTTGTCCTACAATCAATGGACAGGGAGATCAATTAATTATTGTCCTCTTTATAACAGCCCTTAGCTTATTTGAAGATCATTATTAGGTCCCTAATCTGCCTTCTTTTTTCAAAATGAAACATGCCAAGTTTTTTTTTAACCTTTCCTCACGTGTCAGGTTTTCTAAACCTTTTATCATTTTTGTTGTCCTCCTCTAGATTCTCCAATTTATATACATCTTTCCTAAAATGTACCCAAAATAAGACACAATGCTCTAGCAGAGTCTTGACCAGTGTCAAGTAGAGTGGGACAAGTATCTCCCATGTCTTACACCTCAAAATGATATTAGTCTTTTCTGCAACTGTGTCACATTATAGACTTATATTTAATTTGTGATCCACTATAATCACCACCCTTTTTCAGCAGTACAGGCAGTCCCCGGGTTACATGGATCCGACTTATATCAGATCCCTACTTACAAACAGGGTGAGACAACCCCGCACTAGCTGCTTTTCCCCCTAGCAGACCAGGGAGACACGAAACTAGTGCCCCACCCAGCAGACTAGGGAGACGCGGAGCGGCTTTTCTCAGCAGACACCTCAGCTTGAGAATAAAGGACTGAGGGAAGTGAGGTGAGAGAGAATAAAACTGAGCTCTGGAGAAATGTTTGGCTAGAGTTTCCCCTACAATATGTACCAGTTCCGACTTACATACAAATTCAACTTAAGAACAAACCTACAGTCCCTATCTTGTACGTAACCCGGGGACTGCCTGTACTATGGACTACCCAGTCATTTTGTAGTTTGATGTGATTTATTTTCTTGGTAAATGTAGTATTTTGCATTTGTCTTTATTGAATTGACTTGTTGGATTTCTGAAAAATGTGTCAATTTCAAGTCTTTTTTAACTCTACTTCTGTCTTCCAAAGTGCTTACAACCTTCCTTTCCAGCTTGTTAATGTCCAAAATAATATGAGCATGCTCTTCATTTCTTTATCCAAGTCATTAGTTAAAATATTGAATAATACTGGACCCAGAACTGACCATTGCAAGAGCCCACTAGATATATCCTCCCACTTTGACAGTGAGCCATTGATAACTACTTTGAGTGCTGCTTTTCAACTAGTTGTGCTCTCACTTTATAGTAATTTCAGTTAGATCACATTTTTATAATTTGCTTATGAAATTGTCATGTGAGACTTCACCAAATACTAAAATCAAGATATGTCAAGTCCACACACTTTTCCCTTTTTCGGCATGCCAGTAACCTTGTAAAAAAAAGAAATTTGGCTCATGTGGCATGATTTGTTCTTGACAAATACATCTTGGCTCTTATGCTCTAGGATTATTTAATAAATTGTTCCAGTATCTTTCAGTGTACCCAAGTAGGCAGACTGGTCTACAATTCCCCAGATTCTCTTTGTTTCCCTTTTTAAAAAACATATTGTTAAAAAAGACACAAGTACTACATTTGCCCTTTTTCAGTCCCTTGGGACCTTACCTGTCTTCCATGAGTTCCCAAAGCTAGCTGATTATTGTTTTAGCTAGTTCTTTATATACTCTACAGTACATTTTTTCAGGTCCTGTTGATCTGAATACATATAATTTATCTAAATAGTCTTTAAACTGTTTTTCCCCCTATTTTGATTTGTATTCATTCCCCATTGTTAATATTAATTGTGTCAAGTATCTGGTTACAATTTACCTTTTTATTACAGCCTGAAGCAAAATAGGCATTAAACACCTCAATCTTTTTGATGTCATCTATTAATAGTTTTCCTTCCCAACCCAACTAAGAGGACATGCAGTTTCCTTTGTCTTTCTCTTGTGCCAAATGTATTTATAGACATTCTTCTCATAGCTTTTTAAGTCCCATGCTACATGTAACTCATTTTGTATCTTTGCGTTTCTGATTTTGTCCCTCCATGCTTTTGCTATTTTTTGTAACAATTTGTTTATTTCTACTTTTTATAGGATTCCTTTTAGATTTTCAGGTCATTAAATTGCCCCTGATAAAGCCATATTGGCCTTTTCCTAGGAGAATATGCTGTTGCACCTTTAGTGATCTTTCTTTGACAGACTGCCAGCTCTCCTGAACTCCTTTTTTAAGCTTAGATTCATAAAGGGACAATCCCTGCCCTGAAGAATCAGGACAGTCAGACTACCTCTAGACTGCAGTCTTCTTTCGGAAGAAGCCTTTTTCAGAAGAGATCTTCCGAAAAAACTTTTTCCGAAAGAGAGCGTCCACAATGCAAAAGAGAATTGAAAAAGTGATCTGCTTTTTCAAAAGAGAGCATCCAGATTGAATGGACGCTGTCTTGCATGTAAGCTGTGATTGCTATAGACAGAATGGCCACCAGGGCACCTATGCTTTTTCCTGTTTCCTCTTCTTCTGAAAGAACTCCCTCTTCCCTGTCCATACAAGCCTTTTTGTGAAAGAGCTCTTTCTCAGAAAGGCTTCTTCCTTGTAGAATGAGGGTTACCAATGCTGGAAAAACCCCTCTGTTCTTTTGATTTTCTTGTGGAAGAACACAATTGCAGTGTGGACGTTCCTCAAGTTTTGTTGGAAAAACAGCCATTTTTCTGACAAAACTCTGTAGTGTAGACATACCCTCAGACAAATAGACAGAGGTTAGGAAAAGGGAAATAACAAATAGGGCCTTTAAATTAACAGTAAGCATCTTGGGAGAAGTGGGTCTTTCAGAGGATATAAATGTGGATAGATTTGGAGATTTGACTTTACATTGCAGCAAAATATTCTCATATTGTGGCCAAACAGTAACATGACATTAAATAGCCTCAGAGGAATAGGTAGTCTGTAACTTTAAAAATGAAAGTGTGTGGCATCTTAAAGACTAACAAAAATAGTATCTAAGGTGCCATAGGACTATTCGTTGTTTTTATGACATTAAATAGTATGTGTGAAAAAAATGTTAGGTCCAGATGGGGGAAAATAACATTGTTGTTTCAGGATGTCCATACCTGGGATGCAATGTAATGGCAATCTGTATAAAATGTCTTTTATGCTATGTCATCATTGTTACAGCTTGATGCTATTTTGGAGCAACAGAATAACACTGCATTAAAATACCATCATGCTGTCACACAATATGATGTTATTTCCAGAAAGTGTCACATTGTTTCAGACCATCTTCACACCAAAAGAAGGGAACCTTTTTAACCTTATGTTAAAAAAATAGGGAGTTCTAGTTTTGTATATTAAATATAGGGTTGTGATTCAGGGTCCTACTCCAGATGCATTGACTCACTTTGGCTATGTCTACACTATAGCCTTTTCTGCAAAAATATATGCAAATGAGGGGAAGTGTGGAATATCGCTGCACCTCATTTGCATAATTAATGAGGCTCCGTTTTTGTACAAGAAGCTTTTGTTTAAAAGGAGCAGTCTACACGGCTCCTTTTTGTGCAAAAACCCCCTCTTGCGCAAGAGCTGTTCTTCCACATTTTTTTTCCGGAAGAATGGCTCTTGCACAAGAGGGGCAGTTTTGCATAAAAAGGAACTGTGTAGATTGCTCTTTTTTGCGCAAAAGCTTCTTGCACAAAAACGGAGCCTAGTTAATTATGCAAATGAGGCACAGCGATATTCCATGCTTTGCCTCATTTGCATATGTTTTTGCGCAAGAGGCTATAGTGTAGACATAGCCTTTGTGAATGTGGTTAATTCCTCTACTTTGCACCTCTCCATTTCCCCGTCACTAGCGAGGACAATTATCTTAACTCACCTTTGTAAAGCGATTTAAAATCTTTGGGTGAAATGGGCAACAGGAAAGCAAAATCTTTTTGTCCTTATCACAGTAAGCCATAACACTATCAGATCTGGCACATGTTTGGTGGCATTGTATCAAAACAGAATCATGTTGTGGATACTAAAATCCTCCCTTTCCCCAGAGATGTTACTTCTGGATCATGCAGTAGCACATTGACAGGACAGTGGGGAAAGAGTGGAAAAACTTGCCATGTTGCTGCCTTTACTGTGCTTGCTTTTTGAATGAATAAATAAATAACTTAAGTCTTCAGGGATCCCTATCCAATTCTTTTCACTAGCATTAAACCCACTCTTAAAATTGGCTTCTTGGAGGTAAGCAGTCTCTCTTCCCCTCCCTGATTGTTTATATTAGTAGCCTTTATCTGTGAGATTAGAATAGCTAAAGAAACAGATTGTGCTATTCTTGGCTCTACCATCTGTCAGCTTTCTTGATTTGTTTTTGAGTTTGGAAAATAACAGACAAGGAAACATTTTGATTTGTTTGTTACAGTAAGAAAAAGAAACTTATAACTAGATACAGATCTGAGCCATATAAGTGGAGCTGAAGCCTGCTAATTCCCTCTCAGAGTTAGGTGGATGTCTGGGTTCATATCCAGATCTGAACACACTGGTTTTTGTTACTTATGGAAAGGACCTAGTGCAATTTTAGACTACACCGTGGGACAACCAACATGATTTTTGTTGCCCACCAAATCCAGGAAAAGTGGCAGGAGCAAAATCAGGATCTGTATGCAGCCTTCTTCGATTTGACAAAGGCCTTTGGCTCTGTCAGTCACAAAATCCTGTGCTAGGTGCTGGCCATACCTGGCTGCCCTCCAAAATTTATTAGGGTCCTGAGGCTTTTCCATGATCAGATGTCTGTCAAGGTTCTCTGTAATGGCCTTGAGACAGAACCTTTTGTCAGCAAAACTGGGGGTAAGCACTGATGTGTTATTTCCTCAGCCCTGTTTTCCATCTGTTTAGCAATCATTTTGATCATCATTAAAGATCACCTCCCCAATGGAACTGATACCCAATAAAGAATGGATGGGCCATGTGACGGGGTGCGGTGACAGGAGACCCCTTGGGATTGTTCCCTGGTGTGCTGATTATGCCACTGACACCTCCTTCTTGCTCTTTGGGGTTCCCTACCAACCTGTCCTGCTGGGCCAGATCCTCTGGTTTCCCTCAGACAAGGCATAGAGTTGGGGTTACTGCCCCTCCCCACGAAGAGCAATGCAGACACTGAACCACTTCAGCTCTGGAAGGATGCAGTTCTAGGAAACCAACCCCCAAAAGGGATCAGAACTCCAAATAAATCCATCTTTCTCTGCTTGAAAGTTTTACACAGTGGAAGTTCATTCAGGTAAGCCCCCTTTATCAATGAAAGAGCAACATGCACACTGTTTCCACCCCCACCTCTCCGTATCAATTTACACTGGGTCTGATAGTAAACAAAAATGTTTTTATTAACTACAAACAGTAGGATTCAAGTGGTTGCAAATGAAAACAGATCAGAGTAAGTTACAGAAAAGAAAAGAAAAGAAAAGAAAAGAAAAGAAAAGAAAAGAAAAGAAAAGAAAAGAAAAGAAAAGACATAGCTAGTTCTAATTCATTAAAAAGCTTATTGCAAACAGATTCTTACCTTAAGGAGCAGTTCTTATTTCAGGCAAGTCTTCAAGTCAAAGATGATCTCTTACACTGACTTGAGTCTCCAGTTCTCTTTGTTTCCAAGCCAAGTGAAGACAAAGACCTGATAACTTTCCCTAGTGTAAATAAACTTTTCCTGGGCAGGTGGGAATCTTTTGTTCTCCATTCCCCCTTCCCTGATAAATTACCAGGTCAAAATGGAATTCCAATAGTAGGTGGTATGGTCACACGTATTACTAGTCCAATTACCTTTGGACTTGCAGGACAAACAAGGCTGTCTACAAGTTGTTAAGTTGATCACCCAGTCACACATTTAAAACTATACACAATCTTATACTTCATATTTCTACCTTTACATACAAGAATGGTACACACGCCAATATAGGCTCTATAGAGCCAGCAGATTGTAACATTAAAATTGATAAGTTACATGCAATACTTTGTCTAAAGCATCCTCAAATTATGCATATTTATATTCATAAACCAAACTTCATAAAGCATGGGATGAAGGGAACCATCACAGACAGCTCTGTAATCAGCGAGGTCTCTGCCCAAAGGTCTAAAGTCTTTAGGGCATCCATTACTGATCTTCAGTATACTGATGACTATGTCATCCTCATGCACACTGAGAATGACCTTCAGTGCATACTGGATGTCCTTGAAGAAGCTTACTAAAGCATAGGAGTCTCTCTCAATATTGAGAAGACTAAAGTGCTCTATCAACCTGCTTCAGGCCTTGCACAGAACTTCAGATTTTGGGGAAGTTTGGATTGTTCCCAGATCTGAAATCTGCCACTCAGACTCAGTTCCAAATAGAAACCAAATTCCTTGAAAATAGTTTTCTTAGGGTCTTAGAGTCTTTTTCTCTGCCAGTAGAAAGCAAAGCAAAGCAAACTATAATATAAACCAAATTCAGCTCCCTTAGCCCTGGTCTACACTATGGAGTTATTTAGAAATAACTCCCCTTATTTCAAAATAACAAGCAAAGCATCCACACTACCAAGCTCGTTATTTTGAAATAACTGATTGGTTTCAAAATAATAACTCCTTCTTTCCACAAGGAATAATACTTATTTCAAAATAGCGGCGGTGTGGGTGCTCTACTGCCGCTATTTCAAAATAACCACTCCCCAATCATCCAAAGTAATTATTCCCCACTGCTTCCTGGGGCTCTAAGTTGAGGTAGTGCATCCACATTAACACAGCCTGCCTCAGACTAATCATAGAATCATGGAATCCTAAGGCTGGAAGAGACCTCAGAAGGTCATCAAGTCCAACCACCTTCCCAAAGCAGGACCAACCCCAACTAAATCATCCCAGCTAGGGCTTTGTCAAGCTGGGTCTTAAAAACATGTAGGGATGGAGATTCTACCACCTCCCCAAGTAACCCATTCCAGTGCGTCACCACCCTCCTAGTGAAATAGTTTTTCCTTATATCCAACCGAGACTTCCCCCACTGTCACTTGAGACCATTGCTCCTTGTTCTGCCATCCGTCAGTACTGAGAACAGCCTCTCTCCTTCCTCTTTGGAACCTCCCTTCAGGAAGTTGAAGGCTGCTATCTAATCCCCCCTCAGTCTTCTCTTCTGCAGACTAAATAAGCCCAAATATCTCAGTCTCTCCTCACAGGTCACGTGCCCAGCCCCCTAATCATTTTGGTTGCCCTCCGCTGGACCCTCTCCAATGCATCCACATCCTTTGTATAGTGGGGGGCCCGGAATGGGACGCAATACTCCAGGGCTACATCTAGACTGCTCTCATACTTAATGAGCTACCATTTTTGTGCAAGGGGCTTTTGTGTAAAAATGGTGGCTCATTAAGTATGCAAATGAGTCATGGCGATATTCACCGCTTCACCTCATTTGCATATTTTCTTGTGCAAGAGAGCACAGTATAGACGTAGCCCAGATGTGGCCTCACTAGTGTCAAATAAAAAGGAATAATAACTTCTCTAGATCTGCTGGAAATGCTCCTCCTAATGCACCCTAATATGCCATTAGCCTTCTTGGCTACCAGAGTACACTGTTGACTCATATCCAGCTTCTCATCCACTGTTATCCCCAGGTCTTTTTCTGCCGAACTGCTGCTTAGCCACTCTGTTCCCAGCCTTTCACAGTGCTTGGGAATCTTCCGTCCCAAGTGCAGGACTCTGCATTTGTTCTTGGTGAACCTCATCAGATTTCATTTGGCCCAATCTTCCAATTTGTCTAGGTCACTCTGGACCCTATCCCTCTCCCGCAACATATCTACCTGTCCCCCTAGCTTAGTGCCATCTGCAAACTTGCTGAGGGTGTAATCCATTGCTTCATCCAGGTCATTAATAAAGTTGTTGAACAAAACCAGCCCTAGAACTGATCCTTGGGACACTGCTTGAAACCGACTGCTGACCAGACATCAAGCCGTTGATCACTACTCATTGGGCCCAACAATCTAGTCTGTTTTCTGTCCATGTTACCATCCATTTATCCAATCAATACTTTAGGGGCTTTAGTTCGAACTACCTATCCCATGGGGCGTGTAGCCGTGAGCACGGAATTCGAACTACTGGGCATTTAAAAATGGCGGCGCCAGGGAACATGCAAATAAAGCCCAGGATATTTTAATCCTGGGCTTCATTTGCAAGTTCGAATGACTACATTAGCCACCCTAGTTCGAACTAGGGTGGCTAGTGTATACATACCCTTACATACAGTGCAAATCCTCCTCCTTTTCTCCTCCACCTGTCCTTCCTGAACAATTTATACCTTTCCATGACAGTGCTCCAGTCATGTGTATCATCCCACCAAGTCTCCATTATTTCAATCACCTCATAGTTCTTTGACTGTGCCAGGGCTTTTAATTGTTCCTGTTTGTTTCCCAGGCTTCTTGCATTTGTGTACAAACACCTTAGATAACTAGCTGATTGCAGGGGCGACCCATGAGCCTAGGCAAACTAGGCAGTTGCCTAGGGCACCGCTGACCCGGGCGCCCGATGATGATGTCACGGGGTGCCAGGACACCCCGTGATGACGTCACGGCCATTGATGGCCGTACAGGTGGGGGCGCTGATAGCGCCTCTGCCTAGGGTGCCAGCTGCCGCAGCCGGCCTTGGAGCACTTCTGGCTGGTTGCCCTACCTTCTCCATACAAATCAGGGGTCATCCTCTGTTGCTCCTTCCTCCTTGTGTTTCTTCCTGGTATCCCACTTCCCCACTTACCTCAGGGCTTAGATCTCTATCACCCAACGAACCTAGTTTAAAGTCCTCCTCACTAGGTTCGCGAGCCTGCCTGCGAAAATGCTCTTTCCTCTCTTCGTTAGGTGGATCCCACATCTTCCTAGCAATCCTTCCAACAGCATCCCATGGTTGAGGAAACCAAAGCACTCTCTCCGACACCACCTGCACAACCATTAGGCTTCCCTGTAGTTTGGGCACATTATTTTGAAATAGTTATTTTGGGAGTTATTTAAAATAAGCTATTTTGAAATAATTTCCTAGTGTTGACATGCCCTTATAAACTGCTGCAATTCTTTGGAGCAGAACAAATTGAGGATATAGTTATAGGTGGATGACTATGTTCAGTCAAGAAGAAACAATAGGCCAAATGCCTGCCTAGTATTCTGAATGACTTCAAGTTGATTTAAACCAGGAATAAAATTAGCATATGGATCAAAGTTATAAACTGAGTCATTAAAAGAAAAGGTCAGATGAGGATTTTTTTTACTCTTTCTTTGTATCTAGACAAGACCCATATCCTGATTGATGCCACTAGATGCTATTGTAATAGAAATAGTAAATAAATAATTAATAATAAAATAATCACTAATAATGTCACTGTTCAAAAGCAAACCACATCTGAAGAGAATCAGGGGTAGGTTTTTAACAGCTTGTTCTTTTCATGCCTTGCCATTCTTCCTTGAACCAAATCAGCCGCTCTTATATAACCATGATAATCCTGCATCAGAATTGAAGTGTAATTTAGGACCATTAAAAACATTAATATTCACTTACTGGTTGCAAAGTCTGTTAGCCAATGTGTTCTACTGTTTCACACAGTGAACATTTTAAGCATTTGCAGCCAAATTACATGTCTGATTATACATCGATTATATTAGTGCAGAAATTGACATTTAATTACTGCTCTTGAATTTGGACTTCACTCTGAGTGGCTGATTTTGGAAGGGTAGGCCCATATTGTACTGAATTGTCTCCTAATGGAACCCACAAAAAACAGCAAGATTGTTTAAATAGCCAGACAGGAAATGGGAAGAATGCTTGGGGCTAAGAGTAGGGAGGTCCTCTCAGCCCCACCTGTGTCACTCACAGAAGCTGGGCGGAATGGGTTAATCTTTTTCCTTTTGTAAAGACCACATTCTCATCCTCTTTCCGCTGCAATATTTTGATCAGCAGGACAAGGTCTGCCGTTTGCAATAAAACACCAGCCTCTGGCAATAGGGGTATGATGCTGGGTCTCATATTTCTAGAGGGCAACTTGTGTTCACTTCATATACTTAACATTCATGTTATGTCTATGACTGAAGTTTATTTTTCTGGTATAGATGTGTGGGGTGGGGTTTCACAATAGTGGTGGGGGTTCATGCAATGTGGCCATTTAACATTACTGTCCATTTACCGTTGCTGATATTTAATGTGAAAATCTCAGGGATTAATATCCTGCTTAACCACAAGGTGGAAGAACTGCTTTACTTATGATGCCATCTTAGTTAACTTGCATGGAATATGCATGCACATCAGGCTTGTATCATTATTGTCCTTATTTAATAGTTCTGTTATTGTAGCATCCAGAGGTTCCATTCAAGATCAGAACGCCCCAATGCAAAGTGATGTACAAATGATGTCCACCATCCTTCAAGTAGCCCCATGCACAAGGATTCCTGTGCCACATGGCCCCATTGGCTTCAACCAGGCTGCCCACAGGCAGGGTCTGCCTTAGGATTTATGGGGTCATACACAGTACTATTAAACAGGTGCCCCTATGCCTGATGGAAGCTCAGAGAGGGGGATAATTTTTTAGAGATATGATATTATCATCTTCAGCACCATACCCATGATATATTTTTAAAGCAAATTTTAACACAGTAAATTCAGAAACTGTCAGTATATACCTGTGGTTAGCAAATGTCTGTTAAATGGTTTCATTACCACTCAAATGCTTCTTTCACAGGTCCAGTGTTCCACTAATAGGTCTGGCAGGCTTTTTCGCTTTTAAGTTAACTAGATTCTCTCCAGAGGAAGCAGAGCCACAGAAGAAAGATAGGAAGAGGCAAAGGGGGGGGGGCATTAAGACCCAGTGGTGCTCCAAATTTTCTGGTGCCCTATGCAGCTACATATTCTGCTTATGGGTAAGGACAGCCCTGCCCACAGGGATATGTCCACATGGAACTACTTACAGGACTAGGATCATACACTTAGGGTATGGCAACACTGCTTTTTTTTTTTTGAAGAAGAAGGCATGCAAATTGCGCTCACATTTGCATAGCTTCTTCCGTTTTTTTTTTTCCCCAGAAGAGGATTTTCTGATATTTGGCCCATCTACACATGGCCCAATGTTGGAAAAAAACCCTCTTTTGGAAGCCTCTTTATTCCTCGTAAAACAAGGTGGGGCTTCCGAAAGAGTTTTTCCCCCAACATTTAGCCCCGTGTAGATGGGCCAAATATCGGAAACTCCTCTTCCAGAAAAAAAAAGGAAGAAAATATGCAAATGAAAGCACAATTTGCATACCTTCTTCGAAAACCCCCCACCAGTGTAGCCGTACCCTCAGAGTCTCTAATTAATCAGTTGGTTAATACATGAGATTAATCAAATCCAGTGGTAAAAAGCTACTCCTGTGGGTTTATGAGTCTCATTAAAACATTTCCAATACAAAGTGAGATTGAGAAAGTGCCATGCTGTTTGTTAGTATAATAAATAAAAATCTAAAATTCAGAAATGGAAAGGAAAAAAAAACACGCACAAAGTGTTTTCAGTCTAGAGTTATTTTAATAGAATCTAAGACTTTTAAGACTTAGGAAACATTTCTGTGCTGATCGGCTTTTGTACAAGCATAATAAAATAAAATAAAATCCTATCTTCACTCATGAATCTAAGAAATTTGTTAACTCTCCTATATTCAGATAGAAGATGAAATCTTTGAACTGAAAGACAAAAATCCCAGTGATTTCAATGGGGCCAGAATTTCACCTGGAATTTTTATTCAGGAGATGCTCTTCCCCAGCCTACATATGAATCTTGAAGCTGTGTGCCAAGGGAAACAAAGTGCTCCTCAGTGGTGCACGGATATTGACAAATATGTTCATACATGCCAAAAAGGTAAACAGTGACAGCTACTTTAATAAAGCTGCAGTGGGAGATTTATTTACAGAGTAATGTCATGGTAAATCTAGCCAATGGAGATACATCACATGAAATGGAGTACTAGCCTTTCTGTCCCCAGGACACACAAAACTAAAATATTTTCAGTGACTAAGTCATCTGGGTGCTTAATGAAGGGGGTAATTTTTAAATTTAATTTCTTTATAGCCCAGCTGGCTTCCAGTTTAAGTGACTACATTCTAAATCAGTGGTTTTCACATTTTTTTTCTCAGCCCCAGTTGAAGAAAATTGTTGATGCTCGTGACCCAACATAATTTGACTAGAGTGTGGGCTCTAGGGTGGGGCTGAGGATGAGAGCTTTGAAGTGTAGCAGGGGTTTCTGGCTTTGGGGGGTATCAGGGCTGTGGCAGGAGGGGCTCACCTTGAATGACTTCCGGTCAGTGGTGCAGCAGGAGTGCTAGGGCTGGCTTCCTGCCTGTTCTGGCATCACAGACCATGCTATACCTCAGAAGCAGCCAGCAGCAGGTTCCCAGCCAATGGGAGTACGGAGCTAGTGCTCAGAGCAAGGGCAGTGTGCACAGCCCTCTGTGCTTTCTCCCCCATTCCCCACTTATGAGCTTGATCTGCAGCACAATCTGTGGTGCCAGGAGTGGTAGGTAGCCTTCCTTAGCACTTCCATTGGTCACTTGATTTCCCCCGTAGCAAGGAGACCCAGTGCCTGACATTCCACAATGCATAGTTTTAAAACCAATGTTCTAAATCAGTGTTTCTCAACCTTTTTTTTTATAAAGTATCCCTTTCTCAAAAAAAAAAAAAGTACCCTCAGTATCTACATTTTTCAGACACACAATTTTTTTTCTACCATTGCAACACATTTGTTTAAACAACTTAATCGTAGCTGGGCAGGCGATGAAATTTGTGGGTGTAAAAAGTACAAAAATAATAAAGCGCTGTAAAACTTAAAACAAAAATTAATTTTTTTCCAAATTTCAGTTGTGTTGACATAATCCCCAGACTTCTTTGACGTACCCCTAAGGGTACTCGTACCACTGGTTGAGAAACACTGTTCTAAATGATACTTTCAGTTACTGTGGGCTATTGTATTTTTACTTTCTGCCCTAAAGGGAAATAAACCTGAGATGCAAAATTTGGATGCAGATTTCAAACAGCCCAAAATTCCTGGGAGATTTCCTGGGAGTATGTGCCAAAATTCTGTGTAACTGAGCATCAGATGTTTTGACTTTTGAACTACATTTACGACTCAGACCTCCATTTCTTTAATTTTATCACACAGGCTTTGACCGGCACATGCCTTTTCTGCATGTCCTCAGTGCTTAATTTGTTCCATCAGTTACGAATATAAAAAAGTTGCTTGAGCCCCAACACTACCTTAATTACAAATTAAGTATTGCATGTACTTATACTGCTGCTCACATAATAATGTATGAACATAGGCAACATATGGGGGGGGGGGCTACAAAAGGGCACATGACCCTCAACAGGGGTCCAGACCTCCCTGCATTCACTGGCTGCATCCTTTGGGGGAGGGCTGTGACCACCCACACTCACCAGTAGGAAGTGGAGTGACACAGCCAGGAACAAAGCAAACTGGGGACTCCTTGCTCTACTTACTCCACTGCTGCCAGTGAGTGCAGGGGACGGGGGGGTAGGGGGGAGAGACAGACAGACCCCTGCTGCAGGCGCTGGCCCCCAGCTCTGCTAATGCCCTGGTCTGCATCGCTTGTGGGAGGAGAAAGAGGTAAAGGTAGAGGGAGGTTGTCCCAGCATTTGCCCAGGCAGGGGAGGTGTCATATGGCTAGTGGCTTCCCCTTCACCAGATCCCTCTGTGTATGAATGATACTGGATAAAACTATATTTTTGTTTAGCTATTTCTTATCTGGCAATATTACAACTCTGCTCTTATAAGGTGGTCAATTACCTGGCTCTCATTACAATACATCCCTTTTAACAATATATGCCTTGTCCCTGGTCATCCAGGAGCCTAGGTGGGGGAAGGCTTGGCCCCCACCCACACTCCACCCCCAGAATACTGCCCTGCCTGTGCTCTGAGATGGGCAGGCTGGAGCCATGCAGCTTCTTCTTCTCCAGTGCTCCAGGGCTGGGGGCCGCACCATGCGCCTTCCTCCCTCCCTCAGTGCTCTGGGGCTAGAGAGCTGGGGCGAGCTTATGCCCATCCACTCATCTCCACTCCACATGGTTGGGGGGCAGGGGCGTGTGTGGTGCTCTGACCTACCTCCCCATGGAGGGGCAGGGCCTCATCAGAAGGGGTGGGGCTGGAGGTAGAGCTTGAGGCCTCCCCTAGCCCTACCTTCACCAACCGCTCATGGCCTTGTCCACATATAAGACCAAAACCAAAATCCTGATCCCATTGAAAGCAGTGACAAAATTCCCATTGATTTCAACAGGGCCAAGAATTTGTTCCAAATCTTCAAATATGGCCTCCAGGTGACATGCACACTCATTGGGGTAACGCATATAAGTATGATTGTTTAACAAAAGAAATCTCTGTAATAAAACTGACATCTATTTGCTAAAATATGCTCACAGAAGATACATTGTAAACAAATGATACTGATCACCTAAGGCCATGCAAAAATTTGCTTTTGTTAAATAATGACTCGTAATTAGGTGCATTGTGGTTCAGGGATAGAGTGGAGATATGGGAGGTTGCACCTTTCTCTGAAGTGTCATATTTCTACTTCTGTCAGCAGCAGGATTCTAAATCATTGGCTCGTTCCTATGTGACAATACCTAGCATGTCAATCATCGTGAACCAACAGGCTATGACAAAAATGTCAGTCATCGTGTACCAACAGGCTAATATTTCCACAAGATTATAAAGCCCAAAGAATGGTACCAACAACTGCAGGGATGTGTGTTTGATCAACTTCTGACCAAAGCCAGGCTGACGTATTTTAAACACCCAAATTCATGGTTTGGCTACAGTTTTGTGTATGTTCTCCATCTTTGATGTCAAAAACATATTTGCTTCTTACAGTCACTATAACAGCTTTGTATGCATAAAGAAATACAAGAAAACTTTCTTTCCTTTAGAGAAATGTCCTTTTTCATTATCTTATGAGACACATTTTATTATGGCATTTCTGAGTGGATTTTGTAAAAGGTGATCAGATGTCAAGTTCAAATCCACATAAGACTCTCTCAGTACAATACTTCCAGTGATTGAAATTTGTTTATATTTTTATTTTCAGAGCAATGGCCCCTAGCACCAGCGTTTGTCCAAAATGTACTGGTCTTGAAAACTTTTGTACCAGTCTTCCCTAAGTATTTGTAGCCCAGGCAGGTCACAAGATTCACATAATTCTGATTATCTTGTTCTCCAGACATGTAGGCCAGGTCTACACTGGACCTGAAAGATGGCTTAAGGTGCACAATTCCAGCTACATAGAATATGTAGTTGGAGTTGGCTTACTTTAAGCCGAGCTTGGTGCTGTCCCCACTGTGGGAGGCTAATGGGAACAAATGCTATACTAGACCTGCTAAATTGAATACCAGAACATTGATCTCTGGTGCAGCGAGTGAAGATGTGCCATTAATTCCTAACATGATTTTAGTAACTACAGGCAGTCCCCGGGTTACGTACAAGATAGGGACTGTAGGTTTCTTCTTAAGTTGAATCTGTATGTAAGTCGGAACTGGCATCCAGATTCAGCCGCTGCTGAAACTGATCAGTTTCAACAGCGGCTGAATCTGGACACCAGTTCTGACTTACATACAGATTCAACTTAAGAACCCCAGGCATCCCCAAGTCAGCTGCTGCTGAAACTGATCAGCAGCTGATTCCAGGAAGCCCGGGGCAGAGCAACTCTGCCTCGGGCTTCCTGTAGTCATCCGCTGGTCAGTTTCAGCAGCGGCTAACTTGGGGACGCCTGGGGCAGAGCAGCTCAGGTGCTGCTGGGTTGGTCCAGTAGCGCAGCCGCTTCTCGGCACTACTGGACCAACCCAGCAGCACCCCAGCTGCTCTGCCCCAGGCGTCCTGATTCAGCCACTGCTGAAACTGATCAGCAGCGGCTGAATCAGGACGCCTGGGGCAGAGCAGCTGCGGTGCTGCCGGGTTGGTCCAGTAGCGCCAAGGAGCGGTGCTGCGGGACCAACCGGCAGCGCCCCACCTGCTCTTCCACAGGCCCCGGGCTTTGCTCCACGTCTCCCTGGTCTGCTGGGGGGGGGGGCACTAGCTGCGCCCCCCCCCCCCCAGCAGACCAGGGAGACGCTGAGCAAAGCGGCGGAGGACCTGGCCGGACCCGCGGCGCTTCCAGCTGATCTGGAAGCGGCCGCGGGTCCGGCCCCGGGTCCTCCGCCGCTTTGCTCCCCGTCTCCCTGGTCTGCTGGCTCCCCCAGCAGACCAGGGAGACGGGGAGCAGCTTTTCTCGCCCCGGAGGAGGCGGGCGGCGGGACCAGGTGTCCCGCCGCTCCAGTCCTCCGGGGCGAGAAAATCCCCGTTCGTAACTGCGGATCCGACATAAGTCGGATCCACGTAACTCGGGGACTGCCTGTACTGTGGACATCATTGCACCACAAATCATTGCACCACAAATCATACCTTTTGAGAGCCCGGAATACTAGCTAGTGGTATAAAGCATTATTCTTTACCTTTTATGTTTCTTGAGATATAAGCTAAATTTCATTCCATGCTTAAACACACACGTTAGAATTGAATTTGGGATAGGGTGAAGCAAGAAGGTATTAAGAATGATGTGACTTTAAGGGCAGATGGTTTTCAAGATATTAGACATTAAATTTTAACTGATCTCTTCAGACTAGTAGGTTTATTTTGACACTGGTCCAGGGAATGAATCTTAAAAATCCATGCATTTAATTCTATGTACATGCTTAATTTGCACATGAAGTTACTGTTGCTGTACACATAAATCAGGCATCTGTGCACACAGCCATTTTTGTGTCCAAGTATTCAGTTACAATAATTTTGCATGCAAATTAAACATGCAATTGCATGTATACTTTCATATGCGTACTTGAGAAACAGGGTCTATATGTAAAATAATATTATTGACTTCTAAAGTAAACCACAATAGCCACCAATTCAGTTTGCTATTTGTCCTATGGATCTTGGCAGTTTTCAAAATAGTTTCTTCAATTTTGCATTCTTGTCTCATGACAATATCAACATTTAAATCAAAACTGTCTGGAAACCATTCTTTTGAATTGGAATAGCAGCAGAAATTCATCAAGCAAATTCCCTCTCTGGTTTTAAAACCGAAACTGAAACCGGACCTGTTTTATTTGGTACAGAATGAATGAGTTTCAATGTCATTTGATTTTTATCATATTGCATTTGAACTTTTACTATAAGATGTCTCCCAGGGATCCTTTTGAGCAAAAAGCTTCATAAATGAAAACTGTATTGAATTTCTGTCTCTGACTCTTAAAAGTTATTTGATGATTTTTTGATCATGAAATCTTATCTCTATAATATACCAATATGTGGAAGGTGACTGCAGAAGTTTAGTAATGGTGCTAGATGTCTCTGCAGGATTTTACTAATGGGTTTTCCTTTCCCTTATTAAAACAGGGGATAGGCTGTTATTACTAACCCATGAACAGTTCTTTTGCATTGTGATTCATGGGCAATCTCTGAATAGAATATTTCTACTATTCTCTGACTTCAGTTTTGCTTTGAATGGTTTTGTTAATATCAGCTTAATTAAGGTGATTAATTGACATCCTCCCAAAAGCTGCTATAATTTAAATAGAGCAGATGGTGTTTGTAGCCAATAGACTTAGGCTATTCGAATTTTTGTACTGACTCCTTAAGAAGATCGGTCCCTGTTCCTTAGAAATTATTCTTTTGGTGATTTTTCATAGAACAGTGACTTTCAGCACCTGGCTAGGTTAATCACAGGCATGTATTCCAGATGGATATCCCCCGAGATATCTTAACACTTTCCTACTTAAAACTCATATTGTGGATGCAGATTAAGTATAAATTTCTCACCAAGTTTGCTCCATTTTTAAGTCACTTTTTAATTACTACTTATTTCCATATCTCAGAGTGAGTGTCTGTGGGAGCCAATGGACTTATAACATAGGTCTGGCCATTGACCACTGCTTTTAATGGCAAAAATCCTACCAATTTTAACTGGAGCTGGATCAAGTCCCCAGAGTGGTATTCTTTCCACTTGTCGCATAGGATGGATGATGCCCCTCTGATGCCTAATCAGAAACTTCATTTAAAGGTGGTCTAACCAACATTTACTTTGGAGTCATATTTGCAAAGATTTATATTCCTGACACTGGAAAAGATCAGCCAAGCAAATAAATCTGAATCTAGATGCTGATCTATACAATTTCACACTAACACAAGTATGTCAAAAATTATCCTTGAACTCAAGAGAGCTAGGACACTGGCCAATGGAAATGTTCAGGAGACAAGTCTGCTATGTCCCCCAAAAAGTTAACACTCTGAATTTTACAGACATTACCAAGTGGTGGGGAGATTTTCACTGTACATTTTCAGTGCTGTGGCTTTTTGAACCACATCAGTTAAGGGATTCAGCTGTTCAGGGAAAATATCAAGTTTCTTGGCACAATAAGTATTATTTAGTGCACCAGATGACTGTTACAAGCTGCACTACTTTACATGGGAGGACCCTCATTCAATTTTTAAAAAGTGTTTTAACACAGAAGGTTATATCAGATATCAGATAGGAATAGTGGGAAGGAGCTTTCAACACCATGGCTTTGTGCCTGTTCGCCTTGGTATCCTGGTATGAGAACATAGGGAGGCCAACAAATGGTAAAACACTTAAGCTATTAACATGAAAATCACTGAAGAACTCAGGTTCTTGTGCATAATAATTACTGCTGCACTTTTAGTCTTCAGAGTAAAGGTACTTCAGAGAACAGAACTTACAAGTCCAAATTCAGAGTGAGGGGCACACTGCTATGTGTCAGTCTGCCTTATACTCCCTTACCAAAACATACATGAATGTAAGAGAATTTAAGTCAGTATAATAGAGGAACTAAGAAGTTATAAGTTGCATCCTCCTGTTGGTTGCTTTTTTGCAAGGCCAGCCCACAACATTTTGGCACCTGAGGCAGGGAGCTCAAATGACGCCCCCATGTCCCCTCGCTTGGGCCAAAACTTTGAAAGGTCTCAATTCTCTGGGTCCTAGTGGCACCCCCCCTTCCACAGACTGGCACCTGAGGCGGCCGCCTCAATTCGCCTCATGGTAAGGCCAGCCCTGCTTTTTTGCCATTCTTCTATGTATGCTTTTCAGCATGTGGGTGCAATTGTTTGTGACTCTTTTGTACTCAGTTATATGCAACAGGAAACATTCAGGGTACATCTAGACTGCAGACTCTGCTGTGTCCATTCCACAGATCTGCTCTTCCAAAAATTTTTTCAGAGCAATAGACGCGGTTTTTTGGCATCCCTGTAAACCTCGTTTTACGAGGAAGAAGGGATGTTCTGAAAAAGGTTTTTTTTCCGACATTTGGCCCAGTGTAGACAGGCCAAATGTTGGAAAAGCCTCTTCCGAAAAAAGAAGCAGAAAAAGATATGCAAATTGCAGTTCACAATTTGCATATCTTTTTCCAGAAGAACTGTGTAGTCTAGACACAGCTTCAGAGGTGATGTGTGAGGACAGGAGGCACAGACGGTGGATGAAACCTGCCTTCTGGGAAGTTAACCCCTGACCCCATTCCTTCTGCCTGAAGCCCCCCCCCCCAACTGCAACCAGAGGAACCCTCAGCTGAACCATCCTGACCACCAGGCCATCCTGAGCACCCAGCCAACCTCTGGGCCAGCCCAAGCACTGGGCCTAGTCACTGGCTAGTCTGAGTGCCAAGCCGCCAGCTAGCCTGAAATCCAAGCTGTTATCCAGAGGTGAGCCTAGCCGGTTTACGGGGAAAGGGGGTGAGGAGGGACACGGCAGGTGAGCACGGGTTGTGTCGAGTGGAGTGGAGGAGAGGAGAGACTCACCAGACAGCAGCAGGCAGTGGGGACCTTGGGTTATGAGCAGAACAGGGAGAGAAAGAGGCAGAGCACAGGTGAGGCCAATGTGGCCCAAGTGTCTGATGTCAGGTCTGTGGCACCTGGCCAGGAGGGCTTAACCTCCATGATCTATTATACCCATTGCCCATAACAGGAAGATGTAATTTACATATTGGAAAGTGGAAGTGCATTCCACAGATCAGCATGTTTAGGGACCTAAGTGTGTTTGCAAGACTGTAGAAGATGTTTACATTGATGTAACATGGGATTACATAAATTTAGACTCCTATAGATACATTCAGAAATTGTCCGGCTGTCTGAAGGGTATGCTGATGTAAACATTACACACACTCACTGTGACTCAAATCTTGGTTACCTGAAATCAATGGGAAATTTGCTGCTTATTTCAGAGGGATCACAATTTTGCAGCCTGGCTGGCCTAACTATTGAAGGCACCTTAAGAGAATTAGTGTATTAAGAACGCTATTGTGTCTTCTGAATTACAGGTGAAATTTGCAAATGCCTTGCATTCTAAGAAAGCACGTTTTATAAATGACATACAGTTTAGCACAAGCAACTTAGAAAAGACCTATGCAAACTTGCTTGCTATGGCCCTTCTCAGCAGCTATCAAAGAAGCAAGAGGACAAACCAGTAACCTCACATTCTATTCAGGGAGCACACCACTTTCTACTGACATGCTCATCTTGGCTATTATGGACACATCATCATAGTAAAGTTGGTATGGCAGCCACATACAGAAGCAATCTCTCCATATGAAATACTTGGCAGGATCAACCCTTTCCATTGGTTTACCTTGGGATTTTTTTTTAATTGCTAGGAAAAGCCCTAGGCACCTGTTGTTGGAGATTTGGTTAGATAGTGTATAATACCAGCATCAACATATTGATTTCAGTGGTATTCTGGATGTGACAGAGAGCAGAATTTGACTCTAAGCTCAAAGACATCTTAGTACACATCATAGCAACAATCGTGCCCACCATTCTGAGATTTTTTGTATCCAGGCCCAGTAAATGAGCATATCAAAATGGAACACTATTGCTTTTCTCCTCTCCATAAGATGGAAAACAACTTTTGTTTGATAACTGGTTCCAATGTTTTTAATGTGATCTTTTCCACCCTGAGTAGGGGACGGACAACAGCTGAGTTTAAAGACAAAGATGGGTATGAAAGAGGGTTCATCTCTTTCTCCCATCCTACCCCTTTTATATTAATTATTTTAAGTCTGAAAAGGAAGAGTTTAGTGCTCATGAGAGATTCTAGACTGACAGTCCTGGGTGTTGACCCCTTCCCATCCACTGAAAAAGTACAAGCAACAGCAGTGCACATTTCTCCAGACTATTATGTCAATGTTCCTCAACTTTGACCTAGAAGAACCACATCTGAGGGTCAGAACAGAACGTGAGTCTCCATAGCCTATTTAGACCTTGACCTACCTTCTCAGAGTGCCAACAAGGAAACCAGTCATGATGATGCTTTTTAGTAATTTTGATATCTATCTACTAGGAGCCAAACTGAGACCCACTAACTCACTTCATATGAGCCAATGAGTAGCCATTAGCTGGGAATGACTTTCCAGAACTAGGTTTGAATGTGTGATCCAGAAGGAAAGGTGAATTATTCTTTAGCAATCCCTCAAGACATGTATTCCTCTCTATTTCCTTTGATAGCTCACTGAGAAGGAAGAATCCAGTACTTCCTGGATTATTCCTGAGATGAGTTTGATTATGGGGACAATATTAGGCCTGATTCTCCTCTCATTCACAGTTTCTTTACACCAGTGCAACCTATTGACTTCAAAAGAGTCACATCTATTTTACACCAGTGCAAGGAAGTATAAGGGAAGTCATAGAACCCTGAGGGAATGTCTACACTACCACCCTAGTTCGAAGTAGGGTGGTAATGTAGGCAACCGGAGTTGCAAATGAAGCCCGGGATTTGAATTTCCCGGGCTTCATTTGCATAAAGCCGGGCGCCGCCATTTTTAAATGTCCGTTAGTGCAGACTCCGTGCCGTGAAACGAGTAACGGTAGTTTGGACTAGGAAGCCTAGTCCGAACTACCTAGTCCGTGCTGCATGTAGCCGTGCGGCACGGAGTCCGCACTAGCGGACATTTAAAAATGGCGGCGCCCGGCTTTATGCAAATGAAGCCCGGGAAATTCAAATCCCGGGCTTCATTTGCAACTCTGGTTGCCTACATTACCACCCTACTTCGAACTACGGTGGTAGTGTAGACATACCCTGACTGAGTACAAAATCGGTATCTGCATTTGCAAAAATGATCTACGGATAGATGCATCCACACCTGCAGATATGGATACCTATGGATATAAAACAGATATCTGTAAATTTGCAGGGTTATAAATACAAAATGTGTATCTCCATCTATATTCACAAAAATGAGCTTTGACTATCTGCATTCACATCTCTGGATGTGGATGCCTACAGATATAAAGCAGCTTTTCCCACATTTGCAGGGTTCTAGAAACAAAATGTGTATTCACATCAATGAGCGATGGCTATCTTCAGATATAAAGTGGATATCCACAGATTTGCAGAGCTCTACAAAGTCAAGCCTCCCCTTTTTTATATTGGTGTTTACTCACTATTTGCTTGCTTGTTTTCCTTTTTCAAGATGTTGTCAATTTCCTCTCACAGTCTTTCCATTTAAAAGGTCAAGTGAAACAAAGGAATTTCCTAATTAAGATCAATCTTGCCTGCAGCATTAACCTCTCTCTGTATTTTATCATTGCAAACCACAGCAAACAGTCAACATGCCTCAGCACTGATTTTAAAAAAGGTGGTCACTGCACAATTTGCCCATTCCTGGAAGAACGGATCTTTTGGGACTCCAGAGCTTAAGCATTATAAATTATTTGTTAGGTCAGCTAAAGTTAGCTATATTTGCAGAAGGATGGCTAAGATCTCATTAGTTTGTGCTGTAACTTCAATAATTCGTATATATAGATCCCACTGTGTTTATATTTAATAAAGTCCTAATGATCCCTCTAATACATTTTCTTTTATGAGTGATTTCTTAGGTGCAAATGTATCTTGCAGCAGACAGGTAGCTGAATGGCAGATGTATATTCCTTATAGGAATCCCAGGGGACTTCCTACAGCTGCTTGCCTAATCAAAACTAGTGAGGTGTATGGTCTAAATTCAGCTCAGGTATCAGTTACCCAGTGAGTCTGCTATGCTCCTATAAACCATCTTCTATTTTATGCCTATTACCAATTGTTGATGGCGTCAAATAACATCATTTACTAAATCCAAAATCTATCTACATATTTTAGAAATGTGCAGCTGTGTCAATTTGTCTGTCTGTGAGTCTGTCTGTTCAAGAACTCCTCCTAAATGGTAAGAGCTAAGACCACCAAATTTGATATGCAGCTTCCTTTTATCCTAACTTAAAGCAAGGTCAGGGGTTGCTTGTGCCAGATAACAGGAAGTGCCGGGAAAGAGACTGTTTTCCATAACATGAAAAGAAAGGGGGTGCAGAGAGGAGGGACGCGATACTGAGAAGTGGTCACTGAAGGCAAAAGCACAGGGGAGAGCTTTACTGACCATTTGGGGGCAGCCGTACCACCAAGAGAGTGGCCAGCTGGGGATTTGCCATCTTGCCTGTCACGAGACCAAGTAGCCCCTTGCCCCAAACCCTTTCCCCCCAGCCCTTGGTCACAGCGGCAGGGGAAGGGGAAGGCCCCTTCCAGCCAGGGTGTTGTGGGGAGGGAGAAGGCTCCTGCTGGGCAGGGTGGAAGTGGGAGAAAGAAGGCTCCTGCTGGACGGGACAGTTGGGGAAGAAGAGAAGGCCCCTGCTGGTCAGTGGGAGCTAGGGGAGAAAAATGCCCCTGCCAACCGGGGTAGAAGTTCGGGGGGAGACAGAAGGCCCCTGCAGCTCACACGGCTGTGGGAGGAGAGAACTGCTGGCCAGGCGAGATGTGGGGGAAGGAAAAGGCCCTGCTGGCTAGGAAGGCTATGGGAGGAGAAAAGGCCCTTGCTGGCCAAAGTAGGCTGGAAGGGAGAAAAGGCCCCACCAGCTGGGAGGTGAGAGAGAAAACCCTACCAGATGGGATCCCCCTGAATCCATCCTCATCCCCAAGCCTCACTCTGGCATCCCCTCATATTCCCTGGCCCCTGCGCTGCCCCCCCAAATCCCCAAGGCCCTGCACCCCCACACCACCAGTCCATTGCCCTGAAGGTCCCAGGAAACACTGGTTAAGTCTTCTCGTACTTTCACAAGACGTGCAATTTATTTATTCTTAACTATTACAGTTCAAATTGAGTCTCAGGGTATGTCTACACTACAAAGTTAATTCGAACTAACGGACGTTAGTTCGAATTAACTTTGATAGGCGCTACACTAGCGCTCCGCTAGTTCGAACTTAATTCTAACTAGTGGAGCGCTTAGTTCGAACGAGGTAAACCTCATTGTACGAGGACTAAGCCTAGTTCGAACTTACTAGTTCGAATTAAGGGGTGTGTAGCCCCTTAATTCGAACTAGTGGGAGGCTAGCCCACCCCAGCTTTCCCTGGTGGCCACTCTGGCCAACACCAGGGAAACTCTATTGCCCCCCTCCCAGCCCCGGATCCCTTAAAGGGGCACAGGCTGGCTACGGTGCCCGTGCCAGGTACAAGCCTGCCAGCACCCAGCCAGCAGACCCTGCACCTGGCATGGCTCGAGCCAGCCACCCGATGCCCCCCAGCCCTCCCCCTCTTCCCGGGACCAGGCTAGCGGCTCCCGGGAGCTTGCCCAGGACTGCAAGAGGCAGGCACCCGCCTGATCCAGTGCAGACATCATGGACCTCGTCCATGACCTCCGCACTAGGCACAGGAAAGTGGCCATCTAGGGCAGGAGAGCTGCCAGCCTGGCCACCCAGGAGCAGGTTTGCATGAAAATCAAGGTGGTCCACTGAGACCCCCGACCCTGAGCTTAGAATGGCCATACTGGGTCAGACCAAAGGTCCATCTAGCCCAGTAGCCTGTCTGCCGACAGCGGCCAACCCTAGGGACCCTGGCGGGGATGAACCAAAGACAGTGACCAAGCCATTTGTCTCGTGCCATCCCTCTCCAGCCTTCCACAAACTTTGGGCAGGGACACCACTCCTACCCCATGGCTAATACCACTCCATGGACCCAACGTCCATGAATTGATCTCACTTCTCTTTAAACTCTGTTCTAGTTCTAGCCTTCACAGCCTGCTGCAGAAAGGAGTTCCACAGGTTGACTATTTGCTTTGTGAAGAAGAACTTTCTGTTATTAGTTTGAAGCCTGCTACCCATTCCTTTCCTTTGGTGTCCTCTAGTCCTTCTATTATGGGAACTAATGAAGAACTTTTCTGTATGCACCCTCTCCACCCCACTCGTGCTTTTATAGACCTCTATCATATCCCCCCTCCATCTCCTCTTTTCTAAGCTGAAAAGTCCCAGTCTCTTTAGCCTCTCTTCATATGGGACCTGTTCCAAACCCCTCATCATTGTAGTTGCCCTCCTCTCTCCCACCCTCTCTCTTCCCCTCTCCCACCTCCTTTTCCCAGTCTCCCCTAGTTTTGTTCAATAAAGAGAGATTCTATTTTTGAACACAATTGTCCTTTATTTTGTACATCAGGAAGGGGGGCTAGGGAGGGGTAAGTGGAAGGAGGTGAGGGAGGAACGGGGTACGAGCCCCCGATGGGGAGGACTGGGCTGGCTCTGCGGACTTCTGGGGGTGGAAGCTCTCCTGCAGCCCCCCAATTGCCCCCTCTCCCCAGATGGCAGCCTGCGGCAAGTGCAGCTGGTCTGATGGCCGAGTGCTGTGATGTGCCCAGTGTGGGTACTCCGGGCAATCCAAGCCAGGACTGCTTTGCAAGCAGGGCACCCCCGAGAACTGTCTGTCCGGAGTGGGGGTCGGGTCCCTTTAAGCACAGCCCTCGGCTAGCCTGAGACAGCATCTCCACGCTCTAAGTCCTCATCTGATGCCCTGCTGGCACTGCTTCCGGCCATCCTTAACCCCGGTTCAGGTTAGCAAAACGCTAATTCGAACTAGTTTTTTAGTCTGGATGCGTTAGTTCGGATTAATTTAGTTCGAATTAACTAATTCGAACTAAGTTAGTTCGAATTAGCGCTGTAGTGTAGACATACCCTCAGAGAGTGACTTTAATTTCTGTGATTAGTGCTGCATCTCTAGAAAAGTTACTAATAGCCAAGGAACAAATATAGACACCCCAATCCTCCCTTCCCTAGATAATGTACAGCGTACCTTATACATGATTTGATATCCTTTATTGCCTTTCCTGGTAGGGCAGGGGTGGGCAATAATTTCTGATCGGGGGCCACTCCAAGAATTTAGAAAATGGTCCAAGGCAGCACTCTCCCATATTAAGAGAGGAGGCGAAGGGTTTGAGATGGAGGCTGGGTGCAGAAGGGAACTTGCAGTAAGGGACTGGAGTGCAGGAGAGGGTGTGGGATTTGGGAGGGAGTTTGTATAAAGGAGGCAGCTGTGACCTGGGTTGGGGGACTAGGCTGCAGGGGTTTGGTTGTGACTTGGGGCAGGGGACTGGGGTGGAGGAGGGGGTGCAGGAGTTTGGGTTGTGACCTGGGGCAGGGGATTGGGGTACAGGATCTGGGAGAGGATATGGGGGCAAGAGAGTGTGCAGGGGTTTGGGCTGTGACATAGGACAGGAGGGGGCTGTGACCTGAGGCAGGGGATTGGGGTGCAGTGTGGGGCAAAGGGTTTGGGTTATGTGAGGTAGGGGGGCAAAGGGTTGGAGAGCCAGAAGCAGGCTCTGGCTGGGAGACAACTGTTCGACTCCTAGCCAGCAGCCTTCTCAAGCAGACTAGACTAGACTAGATTTGATGCCCTATCCCACACTGGCTGCAGGGGTCATGTGGTTTTTGAACAGCTGCGAGCCTGAGGGGAGGGAGGAGAGGGTGCTTTGCAACTTGCCTGTTTACAACAGGCAGCTCCCATTGGCCGGAAACCATGAGATTGTGCTGGGGGTGGAAGGAGCATGTGAAGCACCACTCCCTCCCTGCCCCAGGCTCACAGACACAAACAGGGCAGCCTCTTTTCTGAGCTTGTGGGGAAGGGCACAGGCAGGAGCTGGCAGCTTGGCAGTCGAATCTGGCCCACGGAAGGTATTTTGCCCAGACCCATGTTAAGGGATGCACAAAACACTCCTGTTATTTGCAAACATCCAGTATCTCCCAGCCTAAGAAGAATAGGATTCAGAGAGCGTTGAAGAATAGTGTTAACAAAAGTGAAGGGATGGCAGTTAAATAGCAATGATAAAACGTTGCCTTCCTAAAGTGCTTTTCATCTGTGGATCTCAAAGTGATCTACAGCCATTCATTAAGGACACCACCTAACAGCAAAGAACATGCAACAGACGTGTTATTATAGGGGCTTTATTCACGTGTTATTATAGGGGCTTTATAAACCATGACACAGCAAGGCTAAATGATTTGCCCAAGTTACAGAGCAAAATGGTAAAGCTGGAAATAGAAAGCCTGGCTCTAACTAGAAAAAACTGTTTATAGTTTTAAAATACTGTGTGATCTCAGCAGCATGTTTGAAGGATGTGGTCAGGTGCAGGGGCAATGTGAGAAATGGTTTCTCTTGCATTACTGTGTGAATAATGAGGTAAGTTTTCCCTACTTTGAAGCCAAAGAATGAGAAAATGAAATGGTGGAACCGAATAACATCTTAGCACCAGCTCTTTACTTCAGGTAATGAAGAACCAAAAGCACCAGCAGGCCAGAATTGGGTGTGTTCTCCTCAGAAAAGCTGGCAAAATCATATGCGCTTTTACAAAGGCTGACTGGGAAAAGGCAAAATCCAGAATAAGACTATATTAAGACTTTATACATTAGAAGCTGCATTCTCTAGTGAGATCTGGGCCCTTTGTAGTTACACAAGAGACTGATCTTAGGTCATGACCCACCCTGCGAAAAAGAAGGTATGTTTCAGATTTTTGTGTGGCAACTGAGGTTCAAAGATCAGAGACAGCAGTAATACTTTCCAGAGTTTGCTATTATTGGAGTGACATGAACAATGTAGTAGGCACTTGGTTTTGTTCTCTTATTTAGTCCTGTGCTTCCAAGACTCTCAGAACCATTGCAAACACTAATTAATCCCTCCCACCTCTTTCTGAGACGTGTCAGTGTCATTATGTCGACTTAACTGATAGTGAAACGGAAGCACAGAGTGGTAAAGTGATTTCCCCAGTCTTATTATACAATGAGACTGGCAGAACTGTGACTACAGGTTTCCTGGCTCTGTGGCCTGTGTTGTAGCCATTAGACTGAGGACATGGCAAAGCCTTGAAAACAAAGAGGTGCTCTTTATTAGCCAGGAAACTGAGTGGCAAAATTTGGGCTGGGATCTGAACTTCCCCCCAGAAGTGCTTCAATCCAGGAATTTAGAATGGAATCCTTTCTACTCGTGCGTCTAGACTGGCAAGATTTTGTGCAAAAGCAGCTGCTTTTGTGCAAAAACTTGCCAGCTGTCTACACTGGCCGCTTGAATTTGCACAAGAGCACTGACGTTCTAATGTAAGAATTCAGTGCTTCTTGCGCAAATACTTTGCCGCTCCCACTCAGGGATAAGCTCTCTTGCGCAAGAGGGCCAGTGTAGACAGGCATGTTAATTTTTTGCACAAGAAAGCCCGATAGCTAAAATGGCCATCGGAGCTTTCTTGCGCAAAAGTGCGTCTAAACTGGGCACGGATGCTTTTGTGCAAAAGCACTTTTTGCGCAAAAGCATCTGTGCCAATCTAGACGCTCTTTTACGGAAATCCTTTCAATGGAAAAACTTTTCCGTTAAAAGTATTTCCGAAAAATCATGCCAGTCTAGACGCAGCCTTTGGGTATGTCTACATTGCAGTTAAAACCCCACAGCTGGCCTATGTCAGCTGACTCAGGCTTGCAGTGCTTGCCAGAAACTGTAGGAATGTTTAATTGTGATACAGACATTTCAGCACAGGCTTCAGCTCAAGCCCTGGGACTCTGCCATCTTGCAAGGTCCCAGAGCCCAGCTCCAGCCCAAACCTGAAAGTCTATATCACAATTAAACAGCCCTGCAAGGTCGAGTCAGCTGATGTGAGCTAGCTGTGAGTTGATAAATGCAATGTAGACATACCTTCTAAAGCTGAAATGGTTCATGGAACAGCGGGATCTTAAAGAGGTTTTTGGAGGAGGAGGAGGCTGGGTGAACATCAATGGAGAGGCTGTTCTAAGCCTAAGGGGTGGCATGGAAGTGGGAGAAAAGCTGGAAGCTTGCCAAGGAGACAAATGGAATGATCAAGAGAGAAACTAGAGCACTGAGCATGGGATGAGATGTGGGCAGACGAGAGGAAAGATATAGGGTTGGCCAGAGTTGTGCAAGCCTTTGAAAAGCTCTGAGCATCATCTGGGAGAAGAGTGGCAGGCACTGAAGGAGCTGGAGAAGCAGCAAGGCCTGGTCAAAGCATCTGGCCATACATAGTAAGTCGCCTGGGGCCTTGAAAAAAGAAAGAATCTTTTCAGTTCAACTGATTTAAAGTAGAGGATGTTAGCACAGAGAATTTTCCTACCCAATTATTGGTCCCTGTTCAGCAAGGCTCTTCAGCATGTGTCTGATATTAGTGAATAATGCATTGATTCCAAAGAGAATATTCACATAGTTAAAGCCAGACTCATGCTTAAAAACTTTGCTGAGTTGGGGTTTGGGCAGAATTGCCATGTGGCTTTGTAGAAAAGACCACATTTCCTCCAGTAAAGAACTTATAAAAAAAATCTAGAAAGAAGATCCATAGCATATCTATTACAGAATGCATTATGTACTATAATTTAATAACACCTCCTATATTGAGGCATGCCTGCCTACACACAGTTGCAGCCCTCTAACCATCTGCTGCTCTTTGCACTATATAGCATACATTCATGACCCACAGATCAGACTACACTGTGGCTGAAATCATAGCGTGGCTTATTCCATCCAACACTCAGAGGGGCTGGTACAACATACAAAAAGATTAAATGTTTGCCAAGAAAAATAAGGGTGGTGCACTTCTGAGGAAATCCTGTGTATATTTCATCCAATTTTTAATACATCCTTTACTTTCAACCTCAGAGTATCAGATGGTAGTACTTTGCTAATGTTCTAGTTCCAGCTGAGCACAACTGGGGATGAGATGCCTTCTTTTGGAAACTGCTTGTAGATGGTCTGTTATGTGTGCTTGTTAGGGACAGCTTCACAAACTTGCAGGAGTAGCTAGGATTTTAGACCTACAAATTCAAAGTATCATGATTCATAAATCAAATTGATAGAAGGGCTTCATCTGCCATAACAGAGAAGAGAGAGGACCCCTCAAAACTAAAAATTCAATCACCGGGAAAACAGATTTTTAAAAGAATAGCCTTGTTTTGCAGATTTGCAGGAAAGTAACAAAATATTAAACATATTCATAAACATATTCAATTTTTTTGCATTTCATTTTGAAATGAATGTTTTAGCCTGATTTTCTTGTTCTTAAGTTGATTGAAAGGACTGAGGACACATTTTAATTTGTTTGGATGAGATAGGGCATAAATGTAAAGGGTCAGGCTCAATCCTCCCACGCATCTGAGCGCACAATGGGGAAAGTGGAGGGGAGGTCATTCTACCCCCTTAGCTCCAATGTGCACTAGAGCATCATAGAAGGTGCCTAAATTATGTCACTGGGGTAGAATCCTCAAGCATCCTTTGCCCGTGTAGGATTTACATAGTAGAGCTCCACCATGCTCTCAATTCACCCCTTGTTGGAACGTGTGTGTGGGGGGGGGCTAGTGCAGTGGCTATTTCTGATGGCTTTATAGCCACTACGGGAATTATCTGCTGGCAAATGAAAGCCAGAATCCAATCCTTTTGAGCTAATCAAGCGATACAAAAGAGCAAAAACATAATGCAGAATCGGGCCCACCAGACTTTCACAACTGCACATACAAACATGTGCATATAGTCATTGCACATGCACAATGTGGTCCTCCAAGTGATAACAATCACTGTGCAAATAGACAATTAGATGTCTACTAGTGGATCATTTGCATGCACAATTACCATAAGTGCATGTGGGAACACAATGATTAGATGTGCATATGATGAACATGGATATTTGTGTAATCATTTGTTCATGGACAATTCTAAAAAACCCAAGAAGTATAGATACAGTTACAAGTAACTGTTTATAGTTTTCATTTTTTTCCTTCTCTCCTTTGTTCGCAAAACTCTAAATTACCTCTCTGTTGTCCTCTACAACGTGGTGATGTATTTCAGAGTTGCAAGTGAAACTGAAATTAACATGTCTGCTTCTGCTTAACAGTCTCCATTTATACAGCCAATCTTGCCAATGCTTCTTTGTTTGCATACTAGCATTACAGATGTCAGCACAGTCTTAGGAAAAATCTAAGTTAACATGCTAACGCACAACTTTACAGTCACTTTGCTCTTGACAGCAAAGAGGTATCTATCAATAAGTTTGCTTTGTGCTGACCGTGCCAGGCTTTTATGACTAATTATTGGTTTAGTAAGTTTCTAAACTGACCACAGAATTTCCAGAACAGCAAGAGTTTCCAGAACTCCACCCTGAGATGTCCTTAAGCAACTGCACTGGACTTTCTACGACAAGACAGTTGGGTGGCTTCAGCAAAATCTACCTCCCCTCACACACACATCCTCTGCCACTACCCCCACACAGAGAAGAAAAACAAGTCCAAAGCAAAACAATCCCTGGCTATGTCTAGACTGCAGGCTTCTTTCGAAAGAGGCTCTTTCGAAAGCATCTTTCGAAAGAGCCTCTTTCGAAAGATCGCGTCTAGACTGCAGGCGGATCTTTCGAAAGAGAAATCCGCTTTTTCGAAAGAGAGCACCCAGCGAGTCTGGATGCTCTCTTTCGAAGACGGCCTCTTTACATTGAAGAACGCCTTCTTTCGAAAGAGGAACTTTCGAAAGAAGGCGTTCTTCCTCGTAAATTGAGGTTTACCGCCATCGAAAGAAAAGCCGCGTTCTTTCGAAATAATTTCGAAAGAATGCGGCTTGAGTCTGGACGCAGGGGAAGTTTTTTCGGGAAAAGGCTACTTTTCCCGAAAAAACCCAAGTCTGGACACGGCCCCTGCCCCACAAGAAAAAAAGTAAAATAAGCTTAGGATAGCAGGCAAAAGTTTTTCTAGCTTTGGTTAGAATGCTGAGCAGTGCTCAGGGCATGCCAGGGCTAACTGAGCTAGTGCTCTTCATGAGGTATCTCTAACAAGTGGGGGCCACGCTAAATAATAATGTCTCACAGAACCCACCCCTGCTCTGATAGCTGGATCCCAACACAGGGTATACAATATGTCAACTGATACCACTTTCTGCTAGCAAGACAGACCTTGATGGACTACTACACAGTCTTCATCCAGTTCTTTCAGTAATGGGGATGAAAAGTCACCTCACCCCAGGCACGCAAGTTCAATGGAGGAGCTTTAGCTGTGTTCACCACAAATCCTAAATGTCCCTTCCTCAGTCCCCCTAGGATCTTCAGAGGTAGCTCTTATAGGGGAGTGTATTTCAGACCTCCTGTAGATCTAGTTAAGTTTTAAGCCTTAGGAAACTAGAAGTTAGAGAAAGAACATTCTCCCCCGCCCCACCGTGTAAATACAAAAAAAATGACTGATGTTGACATAGCATTCAAAGTAATCTTGAAGAGAGATAAATATGATGTCCTTAAGAACCTTCCACTTGACTGAGCTGTCATTCAAGAGTATCATTCAGCGATGTAGATGAATTGTAATGACTGAACACTGCAGACTAGGAATGTAAGCAACTAGACAACTAGTTGACAACCCAATAAGAAAATATTTATCAGGTAGTCGGGTAGGAATTCAACTAGTTGCTTCTCCCCCTGCTTGCTGCCTTTATCAGAGAGAGGCAGCAAGTGAGGGAGCACGAGCTGGTACTGGGGGGAGCCGGCTTAAAAGCTGGCCCCGCCTTCCCAGCAGTGTCTCAGTGGAGAGCGAGGGAGACAGAGAGCAGTGGGGAAATGGTGCGAGCGGGGATTGAAACAGTCCTGCTCATGCCAGTCCCACTGCTGCTCCTCTCCCTTTGGAATATACAAGAGCCGCAGGCAGCTGTTTCAAAGGGAGAAGTGCAGTGGGATAGCGAGAAATTTCATTGACTACTTGATTAGCCGATTAATCAAAATTTAACATCCCTACTGCAGACATCCTTTCTCTGCAGCAATGGTGCAAGTGGGCTGGTACAGTCCAGTATACCTAACTGACAAGTTATTTTAGCCAGTATGGCGTACTGGAAGGACTTCCACTGGCCATCCCCAGTCCCTCCTTTGGCTGCCATCTCTCTGTGTGCTGGGCTAGGGCCTGGGGGGGCAGGGCTGGGAGTTCTATGGCAGCCAGAGGAGCTCATGTTCTGCTCCTTTCCCCGTTGCCCCTCCCAGCAGGGAAAGGAGGAGAACTCCCAGCCCCTCCCTCCCAACCCTGTACTCGGATGCTATAGCTCTGTGGGGCAAGGCTGGGAGTTCCACTTTTTTCCTGGCTGGGAGGGTAAGAGGGTAAGAAGCAGAATGATCAGCACTTCCTCTGGCTGCTGGTAGCTCTCCCAGTCCCCTCAGGTCATGTGGCATGGGGAAATAAGGGGAAGAGCATGGCGGTCCCAGGCTGGGGACAGGGCAAAGTCATGTAGGGGGTTACTTGGGGAATTCACGTGCCCTCTCCCTAAGCTGGTGTGCCCTCTCCCTCCAGTACCAGTAAGAACTTTTGTTTGCTTACTACTCTGCAGTAACAACAAGGGTTAAGGAAAAATTCCTTTGTTACAATTTAAGAAATTGTAAACTCTCTATTGTTTTTTACAACATGTAAAAGGGCAACGTTAATGTCACCTAGAGACTAACAGCAAAAGCAATTTAAAAGCAAAAGCCAGGTATTCAGGAGAGCTCCTAAGAACGGGCCACCACTGAGTTTGTACCACGAAGACTCATCTTGACAGCAGCACTGCCCTAAAGTTACACTGAGTCACATGTCAACATAGGAAAGAAACGAGAATGATTTAACATTACAGAAGTGATAGACACGAATGTGAAAGTTTAGACTGTCAAACATATCCTGCCCACGGAACAGGCATGGAGATAAGAGCTGAGTCAGAAGGATCACACCCTCATTTCTTCTTTCCTTCTAAAAACCAAAATACCCCCCTGCCCAATTGACCCTTAGTGCAGTACTGTAAATAGAAATGAAACTTTGGTGAACTTCCTGTTGTGTGTTTTTATAAAACAGATTTATAGTCCCACTGGATGTTCAAAGGAATAGTTGATGAATCACAGGAATTAGAGCTGGGAACGGCCATTTGGGTCATTTTCTCCAGCCCTTCAGCCACCGGTCACAGCAGGGAGAATTATAAACTGGTGGAACTTTTGCAACCCAATATATGGTTCAAGAAGAATGTGGCGCACCATTCCAGTATGTGACTTCTGCACTGCAAGTGCCTCTTCTCAGACTCTCAGAGGGGACCCAAGCTTTCTTTGCTGATCACATCTTGCCAGTTTTGTTGTTGCTCTTGTGACCCTGAGCTACTTTTTGTTGCAAATGAATTATTGAGAATTCCAGCACTTTATAACATATTTCTGTGTTCTGCAATGATGAGTGTAAAGCAGCATTTTCTCAGTTGTGATTTCAGCCCAACAGAAGTGCTCGGCTTCTCAAACATCTTGCCTGTACTGCTTACGCAATGAAACTCAGGCTACGTCTACACTACGAGTTTTTGCGGCAGAAAATATGCTGAGGGACTCATTAGCATAAATTGCAATCTCATTAGCATATTTTCAGCCGATCCGTTTTTTCTCTTGGGATTTTTCCGCAAAAACAAGCAGTGTGGACATTTCCTTTTTGCGCAAAAACCCCTAGCAAAAATACGGATCAGCAGAAAATATGCTAATGAGAACACAACTTATGCTAATGAGCCACTCAGCATATTTTCTGCCGCAAAAACTCGTAGTGTAGATGTAGCCTCAGATACACAATGAAGGGAGGCACCAGATTACATATGAAGGGATATTACTAAGTCAAACTGAATACCAGCTACCTGGTGAGACTTGCACATTTCTAGTCACCTAATCCTGTGAATCAAATGCTGCTTCAAGAAGCTCAGTGTGATCATTCTGTCTGAACTCCTGTTCTTCCCTCTGAAAATAGCAAAATCCCTCTTTCAGAGCAGAGTTTATCCCATGCTACATGAAAGCTATTTCTATTTAAACAATAGCCTGATTGAAACAACTGCTAGAATGCTGAGATGCTGCTGTTGGAATCTTTGTTCTCTTTGGCTGTGTCTAGATGACATCCCTTTTCTCGAAAAAGGGATGTAAATTAGACACTTTGAAATTGCAAATGAAGCTGAGATTTAAATTTCCTGTGCTTCATTTGCATAATGGTGGCCGTGGGGGGGGGGGGGGGGGTTCTGAAAAGGGGCTTTTCGAAAGAAAAACAGCGGTTTAGATGGGGATTTTTTGAAAATAAAATCCTTTTTGAAAGATCCTGTACTCCTCAAAAATGTTCTAAGATGCCCAGGCGCTGGGCAGTGCATGGAGCCACTGCTGCACATGCCTGCTGCTTTCTAGGAGAGAAGAGGGGGGTGGAAGACTAGTGCAGGTGTGAGCCTGAATGGAGGCTCTGCTGCTTCCTTCAGTGTTGGCTGTCCCATTGCCCCTGGGGGTTGGTTAAACACAGCCTGTGTGTGGATGCATGGCAACAAGTCTTGCTGGATGATGATAGAGTCGATTTAATTTTTAAGTCTGTGTTTCATTTCGGTCCCTCTCCTCCTCTCAAACATTGTGTTCAAAGTTCTAGCTAAGATGGGCTTTGAAATGGAAGCAGATGGTTCCTTCAAGGCCCTGGCTATACCTGGTCACACAGCAGCACAAGTTCTTCAGTGCTGGAATTCCTCCTGATACTGGTGTAGGAGCTTCAGAACCCTGAGAGAAGGTGAAGAATGTTCTCCCACAAACTAGTTCACCTCCGCAGGCTGTTGAGGGGATGGAGGCAGGGTCACCGCCACACTCATCCCAACCTCTTTAAGGTAGTGTTATTGTTTGCTCTAGTCTGTGCTTCCTGTGTGTAGCCCCTTTGCAGGAATTCAAAAGACAGTAAAGCTCCTTGCCTCTGCTCTCTCACTACAACTGCTCATGCACTAGTAGAGGGCCAGCTTCAACCTAGCCCATTTGGACAACTGCATCAATTTCAGACTAAATTCTTAACATCCTTGCTAACCCTCTTGAAATCAATATGGTTTGTATGTGAAGGCAGAATCTTCTCTTGAAGTGTCATCTGCACCTGCAAGAGCTCTCATTCAGATGTATTGCTTCTCCTTGCAATGGGTCTTGGGCTGCAACTATGATTCTGAGGATCACAGCAACTCAGCCTGTGTTGTACTCTCAAGCTTAAACAGTCGCGTAAGGAGTGCTGTGGGAGGGTGTCTGCACCAACTCCAGAGGCTGTTTGGGATAGGAAGCCTGTAGTATCAATCACAAAAGCTTGAAGTACCAATACTGAGCACACAGAAGTGGCCAAGAATCACAGTGCTAAGGCATTGCTGGCTTAAGCATATCACAGACTCATTTCTGTAGAACCCAGTTGTCACCTCAGGCTACCTCCAAGGTCACGCTTCATATCACTCGTTATTCTGAGCTCTTCAGTTATAGCAGACTCGGGAAGCATAAGAACCAGGTGCATTATCTATTGCTCCACTAGGTCAGAGGGTGGGGGGATAAGATCCCGGGGGTTCAGTCTAGCCACGAGGCAGACATCGTAGCTATCATGCATGAGGACGTTGATAGCCACCACATTCCATTGGTTTTCCCATGTATCCAGCTCTAGGATCTCTTTGGTGATAATTTCATGACGATCTGAAAAATAATAGCAACAACAAAATATCAAAGGCAAAGCCAAAAGGGTCAAAGAAGTTTGCAGAAATAATGAATTCATCTTTCCTCTTTGTGAATAACTTGTTATAAGCAATCAAAATAGAGCAACTATATTAAATCACAGCCATTCTTATGAGATGCTTTTTACTGAGGCTTACAAATTTTAACAAAAGAGACAACACACAAGAAAGAATTTTGCTTGTCAGACTGCAGTGCTGCAGTACACTTCTTGGAAGAAGGAAAAACCTTTTATTTGCTAACACAGGACCTGTACTTTCTAGCAGTTTTGCTACTCAAAGCCAAATTCTTTTATATAAATGAAAAGAGCCTTTCGTTTTTCTTACTTTTTCTTTACATTTCAAAGTTAGGTTCTCACAGCAAGTGACGATAATCTAAACTTTTCTGACTTTGAAAAGAGGATGTGAATGTATTTAGCTACCAGTCTCCTTCCTCCACATCTGATGCCTCTCTATATAGCTTTGCTAAAAGCTGTCTCAAATTCGCAAGCACAGGCATTTCACAACCACCAGAAGAAGAACTATCACAATAAGAAACATTAAATACTCAACGTGGTTTCTCTGAGACTTGATAATCTGGAGACAGGTTTCATTGTATAGTGCATTCATCCCTTCCTTAGAGGCTGCTCTGGATCCTTTCTTACATGCCCATAAAGCCCTGTGCCTTTTTCTCTAGTGAGTATATGTCAGTGTTTGTACCTGTCCCTTCTTTGAGGCTGACAGCAGTTTTGCTTCATGGATCAACCAGCAAAGGAAAGAAGTGGAAAGAAAGTGTTGAAGTTTCAGAGACCTGCAAAGCTCATAACTTTAGGTGCATAGACCATTCATTTTCCCTCATAAGAACAGTTTTAGTAGTTCCCCAGTCTTATTCATAACCTCCATGATTTAGGAATGACACGTGAAAACAATTGTATCATGATGGCTCATTATCATGAGACTTAACATAGATCTGGGGTGCTTCAACTGTCCTACAGGGTTGGCATGTAGGATACAGAGGCGGGGGAGGGGAGGAAGGGAAGTCACGTGGAAAAAGAATTCCAGGATAAATTTCCCCACCCTGATAACTGTGGGTAAATCTACATTAGTGAAGCTCCCCTAGATCCACTGGTGTGGTGAGCACCCAAAGCCAACCCTGCCTCTAATTACATGTGCCTTCTGTCATGTGTTCATTCCTAAAGAAACTGTTCACCAACTCTGATCACATTGTTTTTCATATGATAACATAAAGAGATGCTTCTGTCTCATAGTTCACAGCCCTAAATCATGATTTTTTTCCCTCAGTTTTGCCCACAATTAACTGTGGAAGAGGGAAAAACAAGTATGAATAGGGTACAGGTTGAAATTTTCACTGGACTAAGTCCTGAGCTCTTACTTAGCCTTAACTCCCCTTTTGGGAGTTTGCTCAGATAAAGCCTGAGTAAAACCCTCTTGGGATATGTTCCTGTCTAAATAGCCCTTGTTTCATTTCTTCATATAGCCCAGTTGTGATATTTTGCTTATCAAACTCATTCAATTGAGCAAGAGGAAGAATAATAGGTAGGAAAGCACCATCCATCCATGAACGAAGAGAGCAAGCTGCTAAAACACCCAGTTAAAGTATGGAGAAAAAAGCTTGAGTGACAGACACTGTAAACAAATGACATCTACAAGCACCAGCATAGTGCTCTTGTTTCTATATGACCCAGCAGCAGTAAGAAAGGTTTTTTCCCCAAAGCAAACAGGAAGACACAAGTAGCCCCAGTATGTGACACTAGAGGCTCCAGTCCTGTTATTTATTATTAGATCAACTCCTTTATGTCATAAATTATTATGCCAGGAATTTCTTTGGCATGGATCACGACAAAATGAGACAACTGAGTGGAAAAAAAAAATCAAACAGTGGAGCTGTCTAAAACATTCTGTGGAGGATTGCAGCACTTGAAAAAAATCCTAATTAAAACATCAAAGGAAGATTTAGAAATCCTCCCCACAAATCTTTTCCTGACCCTTATGACTCATAACCTTTAGTGTCTTTTGTTTCCCTTTCTTGTGGGTTGTTGTAACCAGTTTTGTTCTGCTCTCCACAAATTCTGTTTTTCAGCACGTGGGGTGTTAGTTAACTCAACTCGAGAGATGAAAGAGTCTATATTGCCAGAATAAAGGATAAAATCATTTCTCCAGTCTTATCTCACTGAACTTAAAAGGAAACTACACCCATAGATTAGCTGAGACACAGAAAAAATATTTTAACAAAAATTTGGTTCTTCATCTCTGAAGCCTTTTGAATTTTGGAAGGATTCCAATTCAAATCACAGATTTCAAAACAAGTTCTGTGATTCTGGTTCAAGATTTTGGGTTTAAAAATAAAAAGGATCAATGCTCAGATCCACTCTGTGCACAGCCGATGCATGCTTACAAGGTTTCAGCCCACGAGGGTACAAATCTCACAAAAAGAGATGATCTTATAAGATTTCCACTGCTAGGTAAGAATTAAGAATTATTTATTGCCACTATTGTCTATTATTATTTTGATCCAGAAATTTTCAAGAACACCTCTTGTGAGCTTAGAGCCATTGGTTCCTGTCTCTAGCCTGTATTCATACCTTTGCTGAAACATAACTCAGGTGATGCTCTACTCACGGTCTCACTGGTTTCTCTATTATTTTAATTATAATCTGTATTTCTAAGCTTCAGTCTCTTCCAGCGAAAAGTGGTTTCATGATGCACAGTAGAATCTATACTCTCTCAAGAGATCACCCTTATTGGGTAACTTCTCTTAAGAAATCATCCACAGTATCCTCAAACACATTTTGCACAGTTCTGCTCCACTTTTATTAGACAACTGCCTATGTTAAACACATTATTTCTTTTTAATCATCAAAAATGGTCACTTAATGGATTTCACTGTTACACAAAATGAGTTTTAATTCTGTTAGAAATGCTGTCTTAACCATCCAAAGTAATCCTGAGAGGTACATTGTTTGAGTGAGATCTGTAAGAAGATTTCCTCACAGGAGCCTACAGAAGAGAGACAAGTTCTCTATGAATATATTGTGAACATATTCAGAAAGTAATCCAGTTTCATGTTCCACTAAGAACAATGGGATACCCTGCCAAAAATGTAGCTAAGCACACCAAACTAGTACGGCACCACTGTGGGTGCAGTTACATGGGTCTGGTAGCAATAGAGCTTCACCCATGCTAAGGTAGCTTGGGTTAATTCTGCGTGCCTTAAGGGATTGTCTCCCTACAGAAGTTGTACCACTTTGACATACTGATAGAGTTAAAGCAGTGCAACACTCCTCCACAGTGCGAATGCCGTTATATCAGTATAAAAGTATAACAATAAAAGTCTACTTCTACAGGAAGGGGAATAGGCTGTGCCAGTATAAGGCACCTTTATATCAGTACAACTGTGTCATACTAGAGGTTACATCAATTCAACTGTATTGGTAAGAAAATCACTCCCTTAATGGAAAGTTATACTGGTGCACAATCTGTGTACAGACCAAGGCTAATACTGCACCTATAAAATCACTTTTTTCCAGGCAATAAAGACCTTATTTTGTAATGGAGGCTTTAATCAAAATAAAAAATCACATGTGCAAGTTACAGTATTCTGCATGCAGCATTTGCAGGCATAATCTTCAAAATACTGCTTAACACTTTGACCCATAATGTTTTGTTTGTAAACAAAATGCTTATCACTTTTTACATAACAAAGTTCTTTTCTGAGATGTGTTTAAAGCAAGATTAAATTGACATAGAGGATGTTGCTTTTCAATAAGATGGCCGCCTCCATCCATATGCTCAGAATCTTCCAATTCTATTAAAAGCTGTATTTTTAAAGGCATTTCACCATCCAAACATTACTGGACTGATTTTTCATTGTATAATTTCTCATGCTACTTGAATCAAGATGGATCACTGTTGAGACCTACAATATTGCTTCAGGCAATGCTATAAATATTTTATTTGCTTTTCTGTTCATTCCATATGTGGTTTGGGGTAACAACTTTCCCTTGTGGATATAGGTATTTATTACTGCCAATCCCTTTGATATTTATTTTCCCTCTCCTATTGTAAGTACCACACATTCCAATATAAAGTTAATTTCAAAACAATGTATAGATTTTTTGCAAACCTAGCCAGGTATTTGCATGTCTTCATCACTGTAGTATATGAGCTGCCCAGTCATTAATGAAGCTATCCTCAAACACCCTTATTTTTTAGGTATTAATAATGTTTTACAAAAGGGAAATGTGAGGCACGGGAATATGAAGTGACTTGCCCAGTCACACAGGAATTCTGTAGAAGAGCTGATACCTGGAACGCTGGAATTCCAGTTCAGCACTTTAACCATAAGAACATATGAGTAAAATAGTTGAACAGTACAGTACATTAGAGACAAAGGACCAGACAAATCCTTAATAATTTTACTTCAATGTAGTTACACCAGGCACAAATTTGGACTAGTATCTAATCAATCCTTAACAGCCCACTGGCATAAATATTATTGCCTCCATTTTACAGAGGAAGAAACTAACACATGAAGTGATTAAGAGGCTTTACAAAGGCCACACAATATGTCAGTGTCACAGGTGACACAGATTTCGTGTGTCTGCTCTTTGTCTATGGGCTTCTGTGATCTGTGAAATTCCTCTTCTAAGCTCCTTTTTGAGCACCTGCTGATCTCAGTCCTGGCATTTTCTCCACATTGTCATTTCTCTTTTCTATGTCTGACACACATACCTGTCTACTGAACCCTACGTCTTATTGGCATGAGTCAGCTTCAAAACAGCCACTAAAACTCTAATTGCTAAATTGTTAACCAGCTGTTATCATCTTTCCATCCATGAAGAATTCCTTCAGGTTTTACATAGTAACCACCAACACCAGGTCCCCAAATGTCCAGCAGACACTCCAGCCATTGGCATTTAACTGCCATTCCAAAGCTGACTTCTCACCATTGAAATGCTTTGATTCCAGCTTTGGTATGTTTATCCAATGAGGTTTTTACCTGACGTTTTCAAGGCCATCTGCATGTCTGATTTCTGTGAGTCTCTGTACCAAAGAACACACCATGTTTTCTGCATAAAGCATGACTACAACACTACCTGCCACATTACTCATGGCCATTCATACCTGAACTCCTAATTACTTGTCATTAATGTTACAAGATTTTGGGCAGGGGAACACACAGGCTGTTGCTGCAATTGGTTAAATGTTCTGTTAGCCTGTCACCATGGAAGACACGAAATCCTGACTTGCAATACAGGGCAAAAGAGAAAATGTTTTCTCCAGGTCTATCATACCCAGCCCCATTTTTGTGCATCACTAGGGGGCAGATTGTGAACCATCCTGCGTGCCCATGTAGGAGAACAAAGGGGCAAAGGTGCCCCGAATGCCTCTGAGCTGGCTAGTCACATCACAGATCTACATCCTCTGCAGGGCCAATACATATCTTTATCTATGCATGTGCTCAGGGAACAGGGAAAGCCCCTTGACATAATGGCCAGTGCACATTGTGCCAGGCATAGAATGGGTACAGGGTATGGACCCACCAGAGCTAGGGGAGAGCTGGGAGGCACATTTTGACTTGGATTCACAGAGATGCAATGTATGGCAGAGCAATATTACTTACAGTTCAGTATAGCACATAAATCCAGTACAGACAAGGTCTCTGTCTACCTGTCTACCTGGTTGTCTAATGCTCCTAGCCCCGCCACTGCTGCCAATGCTGCTCCGCTCCTGCCCCTCAGCCAGCGTGCGCCAGGCCCCTGCCCCACCACGAGCCAACGCCATTCCTATTATTCGACATTTGAGGTTATCTGACCATCCTCCAGTCCCGTTTAGGTCGGATAACCGAGTCTTTACTGTACAATGTTTTTAAAAGTTGGATGTGGTGCCTAATAGGGAGAAACTTTCATTTTCCACTGCTATTTCAACTGTGTTTGTTTAGGTTTCAATATCCAGAACCTTTCTAATTATTTATCCTTTTAGGACTTTATCTGGCATCCCTTCCTCTCCTGCATAGTCTCCTCAGGTCTGATTTTGTCCCCACTGGTTAACAGCTATACTCACATTAACTTAAACGGTAGCAAGGTTAGGTGCCTTGACTTGAGTAGAGCCACAGGATCTGCCTCTTATAGAAGCAGGATTACCGGTCCCGCTCTGTACTGAGATCCCTTTTATAAATGGCTTAGAAAGAATGAATCAATATTAAAAGCATGCTGTAGACACAAGCAGTATATTGTTATGAGCTATGTGAAACACTGCTATGGGTTACACTAAAACTTCATTCACACTGCTGTGTGAACACGTCCCACATTTAAGACAGTTTTAAGAGACACTTAAGGGTTACACCTAAAAGAAAATCTAACTGTCTGCTCAGAAACTAGCAGTAGGTGAGTGAAGGGTTTGACTAGGTGATCCCAGGAGGGCTGGTATATGGTGGAGAGAACACACAGAAATGGTGAACAGGTGAGAATAGAGCTAAAAAAAGGAGAGGCAAAAGACACATGAAAGTTTAGTAGTAACCCCCAGCACAGGGTAAGTCTGAAGAAAACTAGAGACAGCTTTGGAGTCTGTGGGCTACAAAGGCTTGGTATGGGTGCCAACCCTCCAGGATTGTCCTGGAGTCTTCAGGAATTAAAGATTAATACTCAATTAAAGATTATAATGTGATGAAACCTCCAGGAAAACAGCCAACCAAACTGGGCTTGGGCTAGAAGCTAAGAAAGTGCTCCTTTTGTTGTTGGCTCCTTCTGAATTCAGAGACACAGGACATCATACATTCTTTATATGTGAATAAAGCTGCATCAAAGAAATCCTGACTATCACCAGTTTCTGCTGCCAGCTGGAACAACCTACTAGACCCCACATTTTGGCCCCCAGGGGGTATCAATATGTTATAGACAGTTATAAGTACATCAGCAGATGTTATACCTGGCTACAAGCCATGTTTATAAACAACCTACTGGACTCTAACAATCGTTGAACATTTAATAAAACATCAGTTAATCATTTATTAACCCTTTATAAACTAGATATAAAGGGAATCTTGATCCGAACTGTGATCGGATTACTGTTTTCTTCCCATCAGACATGGGGTCAGATTCAGACCTGTAGCAAGCTGGTGCAGACTGTCATTACTTTTATGACCTATATCAGCCTTTGTTACTGTGATGTGTTTTTAGTAATGAATTCTGGATTAGTGGTCAGCCATCTCTAGGAACAGAGTTTGCTAGAGCTCTCTCTCTCTCTATTTCTCTCTCTCCTTCTCCTATGTTTCCAAGAGTAGTAGTATATATTAGTCTGGTGAGTGTGAAAATTAAGTGAAAGGTCATTCGGCAGCTTCTTTGTGCGGATTCCATATGCAAGCGTGATAGATGGTTGAGTGCTTGTAGCTTGACAGCCTATGATGAGCTAGTTCTGTGCAAAACAAAACAGGGATTCTGCTTCCTATTTATTAATAGGAAAATTTATTCCAAAAGTAACAACTGTGGACAGGAGAACTTTAAATATTCAGTGCTACCTAGTAAATTCTAACTGATCATGGAACCAAGCAGTGTTGCAAACAGGCAGCAATCAGCCAAGAACTTGCCCTCCTGCTTTATTTAGCCGGGAACATAGCAGGGTTTTGTTCCAATCCCACATCCCCCAAACTTCACAAGTACAGTATTTTACTGTGCCAGGCTCCTTAATATGTCTACATTTAATTTGCTTCAAGCAATGTATTGTAACCATTATAATGAAAAATAAGCACAACAATTATTCTCCATCTAAATTATATAATGGATGAGACTGAAGGGAGCAGACTTTCTGGTAGATTAGTCAAAATAAATAACGGTTAAGCTAGTCCACTGTCAGGAAAGGAAGGTGCTGAAATCCAAACTCATTAGCTTGGATGGAATACAGCAATTACAACATGGCACTGCCTTGCTGTAAACTGAACAGTATTCCAATTCATATAATTGTTTTTCAAGAGTTCAATTCATGTAAATGAGGAGGAGGCGGCAGTTATATGCATTTAGGTTAGCTATTTAAATATCTGTATGTAAAAGTAACAATTCCACGGTTGGCTAGGGCTTCATGAGTGTCATTAAGCTGCATACTGTGGCTACTTGGAACGTCATAAGTACAAGGCTGTCTGCCTGCTCCAGAGTCAGAGACATCCCTCCCCTACTACTTATGATAAAGGAGAATCTTCAGTTGTTGTTAATAGGATGGGGCCTATGACACACAGTTAAGCATCATCCAGGAAAAGGCAGTGGTGCACATACTAGCTACATCTTTATATAAATATAAACATATATTACTGCTATAAACTGTATTTGAGGTAGAGAAAGTGTTAACTCCCACTTCAAATATACCTACTTCAGTATCAAGAGGATTTAATTGATTAGGACCAGAGGCATTTTTATATGTGATGGGCCAATAGGAGTAGATCCTGTTTTTGAAGTAGTGCCTTTAATAGCTGAATTTAGGTAGTTTTCCTTTTGCTTTGCAAAACAGCTAAGGACATATAAGGTGGCAGTTTTGAGTGACAGCCTAGACATATGCTCTTAACAAACAATAGAATTTACATTTTAAAAATATCTGCATTTATGCACAGAATTTATTCCTACAAATCAATTATATAATTAAGCCAATGTCTATAAACAACAGTCCCCTCCCCGTGCAAAAATACAGCTTCTACTAATTTCTCAGATCTATTCATGCCTCTCTCCCTCACCCCCCCAAAAAAAGCCTAGAAAAGCACATAAGCTTGACCACATGATGTGAAGTTCAACAAATTTGCATATTGACAAACCTAGAATGAAACCAAATAACATGCTTTCAGTGCACACATGCACACACACATTCACAAACACGCCCCCCCTTCCAAGATTTTAACCTGAGAATGTTTTTTATTTTTTATCTTCAGCATCTTCAGAATCAGAAAAAGCAAAATGAAACCCAACTGACAGACATTTTATAAATATGTAATGCTGAATAACTAAACATGTGCTTGCTACCTCCTTCAGTGAAGCATGCTAATGTGACTGCTTTTGCCATACACACAGCTTGTAACAGTAGTAGCTGTCAACCTGTGCAGGTGTTAGGGTTTCATTTTATGTGAAAAGGCAAGGGAAATATAAACTGTATCAACAAGACTATTATGCAGTCAATCTACAATGGCTGGTTTAAAATCTGTAGCTGAGGTAGTAGCTCAACAAAATACCCGGAAGAAAACTAAATGGCTACTGCCCACTCGTTTTTTGAGGAGTACACGATCTTTCAAAAAAGAGTTTTAGTTTTGAAAGACCTCCGTCTAAACTGCTGGGGAGGTTTTCAAAAAAGCCCCATTTCGAAAAAAAGCGGCAGCCTCCATTATGTAAATGAAGCGTGGGATATTTCAATCCCAGCTTCATTTGCAATATCGACATGCCTAATCTACATCCCTCTGCCAACAGAGGGGTGTAGTTTAGACACACCCCTGCGGTACTCTCTGAGGCAGACTGGGAGACTTGGGAGGTGGCAACAAGTGAAGGCCCCAATCATGGGAGTTTAAGGCAACAGGAGCCTGTAGACTTTCTGGCAGAAGCAGTAGCTGGGATGCGGTATTGACTTTCCCCTCATTCAAGTCTAGGGCTTCCTGGTAGTTGACAGCAGATGTTTTCAAGTTAAGGTGTGTGTTTGCACTTGGTACCTCAGACTTCTGATTCTCCAGGGGTGCCAATAAAAATACAAAATGGCTGTTGAGTGGCCACTTGGTAGTGTGAAGGGCACAGGAGCAAAATCAAAATGGCAGCTAGCCAGAAACATAAAAGAAAAACATGCCATACTCGTTCACTAAGGAGATGCTATGTGAGCTGTGCCCTGTATCCATATTTGGACTGAGTAAGAAGATGAATCAGGGCTGTGGACTTTGGACTGATTTATAATTATAGGGAGAGCTGGCAGCAACCTTGATATTTAGGTTGCCCTAACAACTTCCACTATAAATACAGCTTGTGGCCTTCTCTTGAAAAACTGACACCCCTCCAGAGTTCACAGCAGCGAGCAGCCCTTGGAAATGCGGCTTAGGTTACAGATATACCTTTTGCTTGTCCTACGTCCCTCCTTTCAGATATGGCTGAGTGTAGGCCCTATCAGAGGGAGCTCCAGGAGAGCCATTTGGCCCAGGCCTCAGGAGACAAAGGGACCTCAAATTTTGACATTTTTCTACTAAATCATTTCCATTTATTATACACCTTGCAGTTATAATAGGGTATGTCTACACTAGCCCCCTAGTTTGAACTAGGGAGGCTAATGTAGGCATTCGAAGTTGCAAATGAAACCTGGGATTTAAATATCCCGGGCTTCATTTGCATCTTCCCGGGCGCCGCCATTTTTAAAAGTCCCTTAGTCCGAACTCCGTGCCCGCGGCTACACGCGGCATGGAGTAGGTAGTTCGAATTAGGATCTCTAATTCGAACTACCGGTACACCTCGTTCCACGAAGAGTAACGGTAGTTCGAATTAGAGATCCTAAGTCGAACTACTTACTCTGTGCCGCATGTAGCCGCGGGCACGGAGTTCGGACTAAGGGACTTTTAAAAATGGCGGTGCCCGGGAAGATGCAAATGAAGCCCGGGATATTTAAATCCCGGGCTTCATTTGCAACTTCGAATGCCTACATTAGCCTCCCTAGTTCGAACTAGGGGGCTAGTGTAGACATACCCATAGAGACAACAAAAGAAGCTCTATTCGCCTGCAAAAAAATGATTTAAATCATTGGGGGATCTCGGGCCTTCACCAGTTTTTCTGTCATATCTGAGTTTTCATCTGTGTGACTGGAGACTGGAGTAGCTTCTTGATTAGTGATTCTGCATTATGAAATGCAGTTTACAGTCTTTGCATAGTTTAGCGGTTTTGAAAGTTGTAATTAATTCTGTTACTGTAAAGTGACTTTTCTTAGTCTGTGGGTGAGTTTAATCTTTAAATTAGATGTTTATCTCTGCATTGGAAATTTTCATATTCCTCTTTTTTCTTATGTCTCTTCATATACAATAACCAGGGCTCGACAAATCATGTAATCTACTCGCCCATGGCGAGCAGATTACAAGCTGGCACAGCTGGCGCCGTGCGATCTGCGCATGCACAGCTTGCAGAACCATGCAGCTGGTGAGCGGGGCTTACCGCCACTTGGTGAGCCCTAACAATAACCATATCAAATTCAGTTGTAAGCTACCTCTTCGTCCAGTTTTAGATTCACCTTTAAAGGCTTTTTTGTGATAATAAACTTTTAATTCTAGTTGTTTAATAAACTTTATAGCTAATCTGACAATCACCCCATGTTCATATTCATAATAATGCAAGACTTTGAAATAAGGCTATAAGAGCCATAGTATATAACAACCCCAAACTGTTATTATATAATATTCATTGTGAAGTATATACAATTAAAATTTTGTATAACCAATAGGTTCTAGTGAATTAATTTATTGTATGTTACTGTGTTTTAAAAGAATCGCTATATAAAAATGAAGCAAAATTTGAAAGTGGTGCAAGTAAGAGATGGTGAAAGCTACAGACTGAAGCAGCAATTTAGAGTTTAAAGCCAATAACATCATTTCTCATAGAAAAGATGCCTCAGCCATTAGACAGTGACCATACAGACACTGACACTTCCAGTTCTAATTATGAAAACTTTGTACCCACAAATGACATTTCAATGCCACTGCCTCAAAATGAGAAGGTCATTAATCAAGACACAGAAATGCCAACAGTAATGATAAATGCAGAATCTACACTCGATTTAGAGACTGTGCAGGCAGAAAATGAGGACCTCGGAGATGCTACGCAGCAAGAACAAGAACCTATGACTAGCACAGGTCACAGTGTAATAACAGTGGCATCAGAACCTGATATTGGACTTCTTGAAAAGAACAGTGTTGCTCAAATGCAGTCATTTCTCAAAGTCAGTTATCAGATTCCAAATAATATACCAAAAGATGCTGAAAATCATGCTTTTCCCACTCATCTGCTGACAAAAACTCTTCCAAATGGAGAGATCTACACAAGAGATTGGTTTTGCTGGAGCACGGAAAAGCAGGCTCTGTACTGTGTACCTTGTTTCATTTTTAACAGTAATATTTCAAATGTATCAGTACTGTCTGATCCATCCAGTTGGAGCATCAGCAGAGGTTGGAGGAAGTTGAAAGACTGAATACCTGCACATGAAACTTCAGTATTGGATAAAGATAACTATATTACATGTAGATCAGCTAGTAGAGCAGCACTAGCTGACAGTGCATTTGAAAACTTACTCCTGAGTGAAATAAATATAGAAACTGATAACTGGAAAAAACTCCTTGAGCACATTTTGAATGTCATTCTTTTTCTTTCGTAATGGGGATTGGCTTTGTTTGGTTCTAGTCAATGTATTGGTGACCCTACAAATGGAAATTTTCTTGGTATACTTGGTATATTCAGTATACTCAGCAAGTATGACCCACTTTTATCAGGCCGTGTTAAGCATGTTTGTGGATCACAAGAGAGCGTAAAGTGCATGCAAGTCCATTATCTATCTACCAGAATACAAAACGAGTTTATTGAGCTGTGTGAGACATTTGTGCAAACAGCTCTTGAAGAGATATGGCATGCAAAGTACTTTTCAATTATTATTGATGCAACTCCAGACTGTTCTCATAAAGAACAGACAACCTTGGTTGTTCAATATGTTAAAATTGCAGGAAGTTCAAAGGTTTCAATTGAAAAATTATTCATTTTGTTTGATAATTTTGTGAAAACAATTGGAAAAGAAATTGCTGCTCATGCATTATAAATTCTGGAAGGCTTCAAATTGAATTTTCAAGTCTGCATTGGCCAAGCCTATGACAATCGATCCAATATGGCTGGGAAGTACAACAGAGTACAAGCAGTCCTTCTTGAGCAAAATCCAAACTATTTTCTCCACTTGTGGCAACCACATACTAAATCTTGTGGTGTTGGTTGTGCTGAATCATGCAAGGAAGCAATCACATACTTTGGAACAATCCAGCAATTGTGCAACCTCTTAGCAGTCCTCGAAAGTGGGAAATTCTGAAGTAGCATCTGCCTGTTTCCCTTCATGGCATGTCGACAACGAGATAGTCAGCATGAATTGTTGACATTAAACCAGTTGCACAGCATTTGGACTCTGTGAGAAAGGCTTTAAGTGAGCTTGAATCTCTTACTTTCGCAGCATAGGCTTTCACTGAGCTTAAGTTAATTCAGAAGTATACATCCAAATTTGAATGTATTTTAATGTCGTCCATGTGGATGAAGCTGCTAAAAATGATCCATGAAACTAATCTTGTAATTTAAGCACACAATGCTACACATCTAGACTACGTTCTAATTTCAAAAGAGGATATTCAAATTCTGCGGGAATTTGCATATCTTCTTTCGATCGCTTTTTTAAAAGCGAGGTCTTTCAAAAGTGAAAGTAGTCTGGATGCATTTTCTTGGGGACAAAAAACCTCTTGAAAAACCGCGTAAACCTTTTTTTAGGAGCAATTTGCATATCCTCTTTCAAAATTAGAATGTAGTCTAGACATGCCCTATGATGTTCAGAGTGATAATACTGAATGACTTCTTCAAGATATTCAAAAGATTTGTGATCAATGGGACACAAACCTTTCTGAGTCCAAATGGGTAGCACAAGATATTGACATTTCATCTGAGTTTTCCACCAATCTCAGCCTAACATCTCAGTCTGATGCAGGAAGGCACTATCGAGTCAATTTTTTTCTGTTATTGCTGACTCCATCAAAACTGGTCTTACATATTGAGTTGAATCACTGCAACAAATTTGGATCCTTTTTAGATTCTTTTGGGAGGTCAGAGAACTTCTGCAGCAGCCCTGGGCACTTGAGCAGCAGCACATAGAGAGCAGACACAAGGCGACGGCCATCCTGCTGACAGTGAGCCCGCCAGCCTGTGGGAGGGGAGCCACGCTTGTGCCCAGGCCCGCCCCGCGCAGCTGCAGCCAGGCACCACCCACCCTCCTCCAGGTGGGGGAAACAGAGAGCGCAGCGCAGACGTGCTAGAAGCTCGTCAGGCCCTCCCTGAAGCGGAACTAACCCAGTTGTAATGGGAGGTGGGGGTGGGCAGAGACACTTAGGGGAACTGATGCTCCTGGAGTAAAAATCAATTTATATAAGATGCGGACATGTATACCCCGCGGGAATGGGGGGAAGGGTTTGTAAAAACATGTATAATTCGCAGGTTATATTCTCTAATTCACGGTAAGTGATGAAGATCTATATTCAGAGGCTGAATAGTTTCAACAAAGGTACAACAACGAAATTTCAAGAGATCTCTGTGATGAGATCATCTTCCTGAAACATATAGGCTTTCAGTGCCTAACACAGAAACTTAAGAACAGACTCCGATCTCTGTCAGACACGTGTAAATCTGGCGTTATTCCACTGAAGTTAGTGGAGTTTGATTTTCACAGGTGTAGCAGAGATCAGAATCTAGCCCTTAAGTGTTTCAGCCAAAAGTTTGACAGCAAGTATATAGCCTAAAATTCAATTAATATTAACATTAAGAATCAGAAATACTAATGGCTGAATAAGCTCTGCAAGAATGCAACTCTGCGGGGCAGGGGAGCATCGGTATGTTAAACCTGATTATTAGGCTACTGGGTCATCTCCTCAGGGACTCTGTGTGTGATGGAATGGTGAAGCCTAAATTATGGAAGAAACATTAAACTCCTTTCAGATGTATTCAGTACCTGCTCCATGAAATCCTCCGCAGAGATATAGCTTCCCTTCCACTGAGCCTGCGCTAGTGGAGTTGGTTCGTAAGCCGAGGCGAGGAGAAGGCATAGGAGGCCCGTCTCTCCAAAAATCCCCGTCAGGGTTATAAATCTCCACTGCATCGAGACATTTCCGTGCCTGTCCCCTGTCTCGTCCCAAGCAGCCAATTCCTCCTGCGGAGAAATAAATGTACAGATACACAGGGCACGAAGACAAAATATCGCAGCACTAGAGTGACACTGAAACTGTCTGCTTCCTAGTCCTTATCATAGAATCATAGAATAATAGGACTGGAAGGGACCTCGAGAGGTCATCGAGTCCAGCCCCCCGCCCTCAAGGCAGGATCAAGCTCCGTCTACACCATCCCTGACAGATGTCTATCTAACCTGTTCTTAAATATCTCCAGAGAGGGAGATTCCACCACCTCCCTTGGCAATTTATTCCAATATTTGACCACCCTGACAGTTAGGAATTTTTTCCTAATGTCCAATCTAAACCTCCCCTGCTGCACTTTAAGCCCATTACTCCTTGTCCTGTCCTCAGAAACCAAGAGGAACAAATTTTCGCCTTCCTCCTTGTGACACCCTTTTAGATATTTGAAAACCGCTATCATGTCCCCCCTTAATCTTCTTTTTTCCAAACTAAACAAGCCCAGTTCATGAAGCCTGGCTTCATAGGTCATGTTCTCTAGACCTTTAATCATTCTTGTCGCTCTTCTCTGTACCCTTTCCAATTTCTCCACATCTTTCTTGAAATGTGGCGCCCAGAACTGGACACAGTACTCCAGCTGAGGCCTAACTAGTGCAGAATAGAGCGGCAGAATGACTTCACGAGTTTTGCTTACAACACACCTGTTGATACAACCTAGAATCATATTTGCTTTTTTTGCAACAGCATCACACTGTTGACTCATATTCAACTTGTGGTCCACTATGACCCCTAGATCCCTTTCCGCCATGCTCCTTCCTAGACAGTCGCTTCCCATCTTGTATGTATGGAACTTATTGTTCCTTCCTAAGTGGAGCACTTTGCATTTCTCTTTATTAAACCTCATCCTGTTTACCTCTGACCATTTCTCTAACTTGCTAAGGTCATTTTGAATTATGTCCCTATCCTCCAAAGAAGTCGCAACCCCACCCAGTTTGGTATCATCTGCAAACTTAATAAGAGTACTCTCTATCCCAATATCTACATCATTGATGAAGATATTGAACAGTACGGGTCCCAAAACAGACCCTTGAGGAACTCCACTTGTTATCCCTTTCCAGCAGGATTTAGAACCGTTAACAACAACTCTCTGACTACGGTTATCCAGCCAATTATGCACCCACCTTATCGTGGCCCTATCTAAGTTATATTTGCCTAGTTTATCAATAAGAATATCATGCGAGACCGTATCAAATGCCTTACTAAAGTCTAGGTATATGACATCCACCGCTTCTCCCTTATCCACAAGGCTCGTTATCTTATCAAAGAAAGCTATCAGATTAGTTTGGCATGACTTGTTCTTCACAAACCCATGCTGGCTATTCCCTATCACTTTATTACTTTCCAAGTGTTTGCATACGATTTCCTTAATTACCTGCTCCATTATCTTCCCTGGGACAGACGTTAAACTGACCGGTCTATAATTTCCTGGGTTGTTCTTATTCCCCTTTTTATAGATGGGCACAATATTTGCCCTTTTCCAGTCTTCTGGAATCTCCCCTGTCTGCCATGATTTTTCAAAGATCATAGCTAAAGGCTCAGATACCTCCTCTATCAGCTCCTTGAGTATCCTGGGATGCATTTCATCAGGACCTGGTGACTTGCTGACATCTAACTTTCCTAAGTGATTTTTAACTTGTTCTTTGTGTATCCTATCTTCTAAACTTACCCTCTCTCTGCTTGTATTCACTACGTTAGGCACACCTCCAGACTTCTCGGTGAAGACCGAAACAAAGAAGTCATTGAGCATCTCCGCCATTTCCAAGTTCCCTGTTACTGCTTCTCCCTCTTCGCTAAGCAGTGGGCTGGGGTTCTTTTTTTGTTTTACATGAATTGCTGCCAGTTTTTCTCCGAACAGGTTTTCTCTCCATCTCCAGAAGCTTGTTCATAAGAGGCTTTCTACCTAAAAGCCACTGCACCTTTGCTAAAGGGCTCACTGCTGCCCCAAAGGAGCCCCATTCCAATCTACATATGGCAGGCAGGACAAGAGGCACTTTTGCAAAATGCCAAGGTACTCAACCTGTTTTTGTTTTAAATTGCACAGTAGAATCTGACTGTACTTATTGTTGTTTTTGTAGTGGACAGATCATATGATCACTGATATACAGATAAAAAATTACTTTCCAAAAGTAATTTGGTGGCAGTAGGTTTGTCTGTCATTCTCACTAATCAAAAGGCATTTGGATTTTTTGAAAGATAAGAAAGAATTTCATCCCTTTGTAAGTGCAAACTGGCTGCAGATAAAATAACCATCCAGATTGCAGGACTGTCAGTTAAAGACAGTTAATAGTTGTCTGGCCTATCTCTCTAGTACTAAGATGCTTGGTAAAGCTTGCTGTCTACTCATGAGATGGTGGTGTTGATTTCTGTATGTATCTGATTCTACAAATTCATCCCTTTATAGCTCTGGATATAGTGACCATTCAGTTGTAAGTCAAAACAAAACATGTCCAAATTGATCCTGATGGGATACCACTGTATTTCAGTGAAATGAACAGCAAGTATCATGTACACATTGGACCTACCTAGTCCAGCACCCTCAGGAGCTGACCAGTCTTGAAACAGGGAGTTTTCCAGACAAGCGGAAACTAATGCCGACCCCTCTCCTCTGGACTTTGGACTCTGGGCTCTGCTCCCAGCAGCTGGTCCCGGCTGCCAACGCTCCACTTGTAGCCATCTGGCTCTGCTCCCGGCCGCTGGGCTTCAGTCCTCTGCCCCCTGGCCCAACTGCCAAGCTCCAGCCCCCAGCTCAATGGCCCAATCACCAGGCTCCGGCCCTCAACCACTGAGCTTCAACCCCAGCCGCTGGGCTCCACTCCTGGCTGCTGGGTTCTGGGCTCCTGACTGCCAGACTTTGGCCCCACGCCTCAGCGATCAGGCTCCAGCCCCTGGCCACTGAGTTCCAACCCCAGTGGCTGGCCCCCAACCCAATGGCTCTGCTCCCAACTGCTAGCTCTCTGATCCAGCAACATCCATGGCCCTGCTGCTCCTGTTTTACCTTGTAAATGCTGCAATCCCTGAGCACCCACATGGTTTCTGACATTGGATGAGAGATGTTATGTCGTGGGGAATTTCACAGCATAGGAATAAATCAGTGGAAAGGCAGAGAGCTGGAGTATTTGCTAGTGTCCATTTTATTGCATAGCACAGAACTCACTAAAACAAGCCCAGACTAGCTGGGCTGACCCCAGTGACCTACTCAGTTACCATAACAACAAGATCTATATCTACAACCCCAATATACAACAAGAGAGTCCCAAACTAGAGAGGTTCAACCTGTACATCAATGTGCAAGTTTTCAGATAGATACTTAACAATAGAGATATTTCATATACATTTTGTTACTTGTACCGTCCACCAGCGGATCTCAAATTACTGTATATAATTTACATATGCTAACTGAGTAAGCTTCAGAACACCTTTGAGAGGCAGATGTTACAAAATCAATTCTATAAATGGGGAAACAGACGCAAAAATTAAGTGGTTTGTCCAAGGTCACATAACCAGTGTCAGATTCAAGATTAGAATCCAGTTTTCTTGAATCTCAGTCTGTGTAGGTTCAGTGGGTAAGTATGTGGGATTTTAAATTCCTTTCAAATTCCATTCCTCAGGCCACGTTCCAAGTGGAAACACATAATGCATTGTGAGGACAGTAGCAGCAGTAGAATTTTAATTCTTATTTTCCTTTTGAGTTAAGACAAGTCCTACCCATTGATACTTAATTATGGTGACTGGATTCTGTTTTTAGAATGGCTGGGCCATCAAAAAACTGCTCCCAGTTTTCATTTCTTGGAACATATTGCAACACCGATATCTCAACACCCTCATTCCGTCTTCAGAGAGCAATGTTTGCATACTTCAAGGGTATGGGAGGTAATATCTCTAAATACTTCCCAGTGAGTAGCAAGCTCTGAGTTTTGAAATCTCAAAGATTAATATGCTGATGCACCCCCAGCAGGTTCTGCATCTGTGCCAGGGGATACAATACCCTATAATGAGCACTGATGGCATCTCCATGAGAAAGCAGCTCTTTTGTATGTGTGTGTGTGTGTGTGTGTGCCCACTTTTAAATATAAAATGACTGCAGCATTCATGCAATTTCCACATTCAGATTTCCAAAGGGTCTTCAAATACACATGCCCATTTAGGACCCCATAAGTGTATGAGACCAAAATGGATGCTTATGCAGTTAATTACTCATTTACACGAAGAGAGTATGACTGCAAATATTGTTAGTGCAGTTTTGAGGAGGGGACTTTTGAAACTTTGCCCTTAAAGTGGCATCATTTAAAATGGCTAGTCCATGAAAGGAGCTTACAGTTCGTAATGTTTTAAATATGGAGGTTTTCTTATCTGCCTCTTCATTGGGATTTTTAACCTTTTTTGCACTCTCTAAAGGCATTTGTGAGGGGCTTTGTAAAGGCGATGGATGTAATGCTCAAGTCATATCCTCGCTATTCCTGAACAGTATTTTAGAGCAACCAAAGAGGTGACCACCACCCATCCCACTTTTACCTTGAATTCACAGCAGTGAACTGTTACAACAGTTTAACTTTGGGAGCCTAGGGCCTGATCCAAAGTTCAGCATAGCTGATGAGAATTCTCCCATTTACTTTAATGTGCCTGGAATCCTTACTAATTATTTATTAATTATTATTATTATTTAATAATAATAATTTGTATTACATAGCACTTAGAAGCTCTAGTCATGTCCTACACACAAAGTCAGTGCTGTGTATATAACCCTGATCAAAAGGATTTCATGGTCCTATCCCTCACCATCATGGGTCAGAGGCTCAAACCGGACATGCATCTGGGAGCTGTGGTGCTTTCAGGCTGCTGAAGATGCTCATTTCTATCTTACCTGAACTGAATGGGGTAAGTGAGCAGTTGATTCAGTGTTTGACTGGAGCTGGAACTTGGTTTAGGGCAAGATGGCTGAAGTAGTGTTGCCAGATGGTTTCAACAAAAATACCGGACACACTTGACATTACATCACAATCTACATTACATCTTATTTAGAAAATACCGGACATTTATATTTTCCCATTTATATTTTCTCAATTTGTTTCCCGAACAGAAAGCTCAAATACTGGACTGTCCGGTTCAAAACCAGACACCTGGCACTAGGCTGAAGCTGATCTACACACAAATGAAGATAATGTAGATAGATTGGTGAGGCAGAAAAAGTGGCAGAGATTGGAAGTGGTAGCTGTTTGGGGGAGGCCATGGCTCTGTAGAACAATCTGGCAGAAAAGCATGGATATAATGGGGTATTTTTTTTATTTTGGACTTTTATCCTTTTGACTGTGCCTATCTTAAGCCGCTAAGAGCTGTGAAAGACTGCTATAAAATGTAAAAGGTATGTCGTTCCAGTGGCCCAAAACTCCAGTACAAGGCTAGCAAAGGGGAAGTTACTACTACTTCAGCAAATAGATTAGAACAGCAACCAGGGCCAGCACACAACATTTTGGCACCTGAGGCGGGGAGCTCAAATGATGCCCCCATACCCGCTTGCTTGGGCCAAAACTTTGAAAGGTCTCCATTCTCTGGGTCCTAGTGGTGCCCCTCCTCCCCCCACAGTCTGGCCGCCTCAGTTCGCCTCATGGTAAGGCCAGCCCTGACAGCAACTGTGTTTGTACTCAGTGTAACCCCCTTTTTCCTCCCCGGGTTACTGGGGAGCAGGTCACACTCACAGGTGTGCTTGGGCGCCAGATGTTTTAACCTAAAAGAGATCCTGAGCACCCCAGTGGTGATGGTGTTTAGTTGGGGAAAGCCCTATCCACCCCCTTGCTGCAGTCCCTTGCTGGAAATGAATGTAAAGTGGCGGTGCCTCCACCTGGCTGGCCTTGTACACACACTGGTGCCTTGAGAGCCTCCAGGAATATACTCATTCCAACATAAAGCTGGATCTAATAGACTACTTTAAAATAAACAATCTTTACTTAACTTAAATAAACAGGGATTAACAGAATAGCAAGGAATAGCATTAACAAAACACATAACCATAGTGGAAGCTTATACAGCTAGACAACAGTGACCCCACCCCAGAGTGCGCACACCCTTAGACTCAGTCCCAGACACTTGCTTGCGTTGGCGCGCTGATGTTGCAGCTGTAGTGAGGATTTGGTCCAGGCTAAACAGCAGCTCTGTCCCAGGCAGCACTCTTCCAGCAAGGCCCAAACTTACTGCCTCATGCTGTGCCTCTAGGAAGCAGCCTGCTAACTCCCAGTTTGGTTCCAAACTGCAAGGCAGAGTCCCAGACTGCTAGGCCTCTTTCTTCAAGCACATGGAGAGAGCAGTCTTCTCTCCCCCCAGAGTCCTCCCTTCCTGTTTTTTCCCAAGGGCTCATGGGAATTGTAGTCTGGATTGTAGCACACAGGGTCTTTTCAGAATAAACCAGAGGCCCCTTTAGTAAGGGGACTACATCAGTTTGTACTCAGTGTTTGGCTGCAAGTTGGGGGTTGGATGAGAGCAAGCAGAGCAAAACTCAACCTAAACAAGATAGAGGTCATTGGACAGGATTGATAAGTACCCAGAAAAGAATTCCATCAGTCCTATTTATCATCTGCAGAAGAGCACATGTTGCCTCTTGTACAGATTTGCAGCTGGAGCTCCTATTAGATTCTAAGCTACTCCAAGAGGGATAGGTGGCTGCTGTGATCAAGACTCTTATTTACTCTCTGTTCCTAGTGAGAAAAAGGCAATCTAATTCTTCAATTCAGATGTTCTACAGCTATCCATTTCTTCGTTACAGTCCTATCTCAATGGGGCTATAGTTTAGGATTATTTGGAAATGAAATTTTGGACAGCTGAATTCTGCATTCTTATTATATGGTGCATCATACCAAGAGCATACTACACTGGCGCACTTGTACTCCTTAAGGTAGAAGCTCACAGGTAGTGCTACTTAATGGTTCCTAGCAGGGTTCAAGATGCCTATTCCCCTTAGCTGACCATGTTTTGTTTTTGTTTCTCAAGGCTACCTTTTAAGTACCTGTTGGTCCTTTAATATGCTAGCCAGGCTGTTTAATCAAGGCCTCCCAAAAGTACTACTTCTATGGCTCCCACTGATGGAATGTGAATAAAAGTGTAGGGTGCAAAAGCACTTGTTCCTAGGTAGATCCTTCAGCTGGCGGACAGAAGATCTTTGTTGTTTAAATTAAATCTGTGAAAGGCATTGGACTGGGACTGAAGTAAATTTATTTGACCCTGATCAGTTGCCTCATTTTTCTGAACATGTTATTGTCCCAAGTGCCTCCAAGGGAGAACCACCTCTGGAACTTTCTAAGGAACATTATTACCATGCTTTTAAACATCTTGTGAATTTTGTTATTACAATAAAATATGCAGTCATCATGGGCACTGCAATTTTGAAAGGAATGAAAAGGACAATTTACATTGCACCAAAACAGAATTCAAACCATGTGTGTAACATCAAAGTAATGAGCTTTACCAGAACATCCAAAACAGCACCAACTAATACAGGAACTCATGCTGTCAACCCTGGGAGAGCAGACTTTGAAGCTTTTTCCTTGCATAATTATTACAGAAATAAACTTTAATGGCCTATCAAAAGTCACTTTCAAAGCCTAAACTAAAGGCTAGTATATTAATATATTAAACTGCCATCAGATAGTGTAGGCTTTAAATTTGACCTATCTAAAAGTAGTTATTTCATTTATAGAGACTTTTCCCATCTGAGTATATCTAAGTTTTTATTTAGACCTTACCAAGCCATTACAGAGAAATTCAATTTCAGCTACATTCAAGACAAGGCCAAAAAATCAATGCTTGGAAAGTCGAAAATAAGAAAAAAAAATCAGATGTGAATAAAATATAATTTTCAAGCTTCTGAAAGGGTATTCTAAGCAATGAGGAATCAGACCCATGGAAGAATGGCTTTATGCTTCTATTTTAAGCTAATGCTAACACTGAAATAAGCTAGCAGATAATGCAAAGAAATCTGCAAACGCCAGATATTGCTAGTGTTGATTAGCCACAATCTCACAGGTCACAACTCAAAATTCCTGCAATGCCTCCAGAATCTCAGCAGGTATGATTTGTACTATAAACTCCAAGGGTATGTCTACACTATGGAATGAGGTCGAATTAAGATATGCAACTTCAACTAGTTAATTGCGTAGCTGAAGTTGAAGTACCTTAACTTGACTTTTGGTGCTGTCCACACCGCAGGAAGTCAAAGGGAGAACGCTCTCCCTTCAACTTCCCTTACTCTTCAATGAAGCAGGACAACCAGAGTGCCCCTCTCAGTTCGAATTAGCGTGTCTTCACTAGACCCGCTAATTCAAACCCTGGAAGATCAACAGCAGCAGTTTCGATTTGTAGTGTAGACATACCCCAAGAAAGACCCAGATTTTATTTCACAGTCAGAGGCTGACAATTCAGACCTTTTCTTAGCAACTTGGATCCACAACACAGACATTCCTCACAGCAAAGGAAATTCAAGTCAGCCACTGAGTGAATGCATGGCTGGAGATGGTTGGAAATGACGAAACTTTTCTTTATCAGAAGCAGCTGTATATTGCAACTGCTCACACTCAGTGTCAGAGGGTTCTACCTCCTTGCCCTTCCTGTACAATGAGATTATTAAGTTGTCAGGAGAGTTAGTGAGGACATGTGGCCGGTGGTACATTCAGGGTGCTGAGGACAGTCAATTCCTACCTCATTTGACCTTGTTGGGGCAGTTAAATAAGTGACTCGGTGTTTGAGAGGGAGAATGGCTGAAGCTCCAATCCACACGAGAGGGAGATAATGTGGAATGCTTCAGAAAGCATCCAGAAAAAAACCCCAGCAGATATTGGATGTGGTAGCTGAATGTGAGAGGCAGGATCCAACAGGACAATGTTGATATAATGGGGGCATGCCTCTCTATTCTGGACTTTTACCCTTTTGATTGTGCATATCTTAAAGTACCTAGAGCATGGAGAGGTGCCATGAAAAACAAATGGCTCCACTGACCCAAAACTCCTGTACATGGTGTGTGAATGAGCAGCAACTGCTGTTCCAGCCTATAAACTGGAAGAGCAGCTAGAAGGTTTGCATTGTTTTCCCCTTCCCCCGCCCCACCTCCCTGTGGACTTTTGGCATGAACAGAGTGGGTGAATTCAATCTCTTTCCACCACCACCTAGCTTAGTTCTCTGACAAAGCCAAATTACTTGACCTTTATGTAGGGAGAGGTGGATTTCACCCTGGGTGTTTTGAAGATTTCTCTGCCTGTCATTTTCACATCTGTCACAAAAGAGGATTTAATTCCAGAGCACAATCCCCTACCCTTACAAACTCACCATTTCAACATATAGACCCTTTACATTATTTTCTTTCCACACTGCAGGACTAAAATAAGTCAGCAGAGCCCCCTTTGTGTTCCCAAAGCCATTAATGCTTCAGAGCTTTCCCTCTCATGCTTGGATGGCTCTGCAATCAAACACACTTTCAAGGACACTCTGCAAGCAGCAGTTCTAATGGGCTTAAATTTAAACATGAGGCTCCATTAGTAAAATAAATATATAAATACAATACGTAGTCTTTATTAAGAAATCGGGATTACAAGACAAGCCTTTTGATGAAAGAAGACGCAGGGTAGATGATGTGATCAGTACATCTTCAGAATTTCAATGAGATACAGTGCTGTGCCTTACATATACCAACACATTGTGGATTGGCTGAAGGCAAAGAATATTGTTTCATTTTAGGACATCTCTCTCCCCCCCCTTCTCCCACCACCGCTTCCCTTATCCTTATAGAGTGAGACAAAATGGGATTTGAGTCACATCCATCACAAAAACTAAACCTATTCAGCAGATAGGAAACAGTAGTGGGAACAGTTGTATGAAATGATGGGTAAATTTAAACTTGTGATAAAACTGAGTAATCAGGATTTTGGGTGGAGATCTCTTTAGAGATGGTGGGGGAGGGATGGCAGTAACTAGAGGTAGTGGTATTCAGCTATGCTGGTGCTTAGATGGAATGGTGATTAATGCCTTAAAATACTCATGTATTTTGGGGGCATTGGGTCTGGTACAGATCTCAGCATCAAAAGATCTGGGTTTTTCCCATATGTGACACTGGTGATCATATTACCTCAGCCATATTACTGTAGCCTACATTTTCAAAAATGGCCACCAGTTTTGAGTACCTGATACTCAACTTGAGACACATGGGGCTTGATTTTCAGAAGAACTGAGCACCCACAAAGCCTGCTAGCTTCCATAAGTGTGGTGGGTATTTGGCACCAAGTGCTTCCAAGTTGGTTGTGCAAAATCATATGCAGCCGAAATTACAGATCATTAAGATTTGTCAAATGGGGACTGTGATGCTTCCTCATCTTCTCATGCCTTTTGATATCAATACACAAGAAATGGAAAGCATTATTAGTCCACATCTGAATTTTTATGAAAGAGAAATGAAGATGAAAAAACAGAGCAGGTTCACCAATAAGCGAGTGAAATATAAGCTCCTTTTCTCTCTCTCTTTCTGTAAAATAATTCACTATTAAATTGATCTCTGGAATCCACAATGGATTTAATAGCTCTAAGCCCTTATGTAACATTTCCCTCTATTACTCTTTAACAGCACTCAAGCTGAGTATTAGGACTTGCATTGCTTTCTCACTACCAGTAAACCAGTGCTGCACAATTGGTTTCAGGGAGAAATAAGGAAGCCATAATGCTAGCCCTGACAGACTCTTACGGAGATGGAACTGAAAAACACCTGCCATTCTTTACTATTGCAGAGAAAATAAATGATGTAATGCGTCTTGTAGCAAACATGAAGGAAAAGCTTGATTGCAAGCAGGGATGAGAAAAGCAAACGGATGTCAACACAAACACAAATCACAATTTCAATTTCTGTCTACAACCCACTGGTAGCCTCTGAATGAAATGAGGGAGTTTCTGATAACCAGAATCAGACCAATTTCTGCTCTTGGTAAAACTGCCAAGCAAGCTCACTTACCACAGTCTGACATGAAGAGGGATAACCAAGGGTAGAATTAGGCCCATTATCTGCTATTCAGAGGAAATCCAGAATGTATTTATGAATAGACTTGTTTACTTTAGAAGCAGCATAATTTATTCAAAGGCACTGTTAATACTGAAGCATGAAAGTTAAAATTTCTCCTTCCAGTTCCTCCTACACAAGCCATCCTTCCCAGAGAGACCCCTGAGTACCATATTCAAATAAGAATTTTATGATGGAGACATTCAGAATTTAATTGAACCTCATTTAACTGCTTAAAACTTTAAAGAGAAGCTCTCAGCAAGAGCTCCGGGGAAAACTCAGTTTTAATGAGGTGGTATTCCAGGGGAAGGAGGATAAACAAAGATACTTTGATTCCCAAGTCCTTACTAACAGGATTTTTCATTTAATTCCTTCTATATTTTGTTATTTATAAAAACAGGGATTGCATAACATGAAAACAATGCAGAACGAATGCCCTTATGCTGAGGCAATATCGCTTACCACTGACCTATATTTCAAAGACGGTAGTTCTTTTGAAAATGTTTTAACATGAGCTGGTGCATTTGGCAGGTCTTTTTCTAATTTACCCATCGGTCGTAATGAGTTTTCACAGTCTCAGATGCAAAGAATTTCTTCTTTTTTTTTAAGCAAGAAATTAAAATGCATGACCTTAAATAGAGCCTTCCCATCTGGTTTTCTTCCAGAAGTATCTCAATTGGCTGTGTCATTAAGAACACAATACCACTCTTTCTGGGGCTTTCTAACGAATATAGTTATGTTCCTGGGAAAATATGGAGAGAAAGAGCTAAGATCAGTCAAATGTAGTGAATGGGAGAAAGGATTTTGAGCCTCAGGAAAGGCTGTTCATTTACTTGGAAGGATTATGTATGCCATTTAAATAGCATAAGAGTCTCCAGGAGCAGTATCTGTTGCAACAGCCAATTCTATCATAGAACAGCTGATAAAAGACACATGGTGCAAATTCCATGAACAATAAAATCACAAACATGATGAGTGTTTGTCATATACCTTACATCAGGAATAACTATTTAAGTCAATGGAGTTACACAGGTCTTCAATAGATGTGTGAACAGAATCAGGCCTAATGTAGTTATTTAAGGGCACGTCTACCTAAGGTCGGAATAAGCTACACAACTTGAGCCATGTTAATTGCATAGCTTAAGCTGAAATAGCTTATTTCAATTTTTGGCGCTGTCTACACAGCAGGAAGTCGAAGGAAAAACACTCTTCCTCCAACTTCCCTTACTGCTCATGAAATGAGGGTTACAGGAGTACTGTATTGTCCAACGGATCTTTTCATAAATTAACACATAAAAGAGTGAACACCAGATACTATCTCAGAATGATATAACTCACTCCAGAAAAATGCCACTAAAGTCAATAGAGCTATTACAGGGTTGCACCATGGAGCCAACAGCACAATCTGTACCTGAATATAAAAACATTATGTTTCAGCAATTTACACAAAACAAATATAGCACTTGTGCCTTTTGCTTCTTACACTGAGATAACGTTGCTGGACTGAATATTGGTCTCAGCTAATTTCTTTAGTTATTTATTTGTATTGTAGTTAAACCCTGAGGTCATAGTCCTGCTCATGGTACTGTTTAAACATACATGAGGACCCTGCCTAAGAAAATCTCATTTCGTTTGGAAGCAGGTGTTAAACTTTGTTTGAAATGAGTTATATCAAACCTATCTGCAATACCATTCTTATGAGCCGAGCATTTATTCTAGGAGAGGCTATATTCTCTCCCATTTATTTAAATCTCACAGGCAGTAGGGATCTCCATGAGCTCTCATTCATGGAGTTTCCTCTTCATCATTCTGTTAAGACACGGCTTTCCCTTCATGAAATGCAGAGGATGAGATTTGTTCCACAAACCGATGGACCTGGCTTCTGCGATGCATAGAGTATTCAGAGAACGCACAGAAACACTGCTCTTCCATACAAAGGCCATAACTACATTTACATGAAAGATATCATAAAGTGCAGGTTGAGAAGAGGGTAGTGTTGGGAGGGAGATAAGCATCATGAAGAGTTTCCTTACAGTAGATTTGTTCAGTGCCTCCTCAGACACTCCCTAAAGCAGAGCTTGAATGGAGCGTTGGTGGGAATTAAAGCCATACCCACCATCTGGAATCCTCACAGAGGGCAGAAGGAGGAACACTACTTCCCCTCTACTAGAGTAAATCTCTCCCCAGGGCACAAAAACTTAGCAACACAGGGAGGTAAAGTTACACCACTGTTTTCCAAATCTTCCTTTACACCATAACTTGCAAATTGGCTGCAGATTTAATAAATCTGCATGGTTTCTCTGAATGACGTATCTAGCCATAATGCATAGTATCAATATCTCTAGGGTCACCATATACAGGGATTCCTTTATAGTTGTAAGAATCTTCAGAATCTGGCTCTTGGAACAAATTGGCATTGTCTGTCTTTTTTTAGCCTCCCACAGTATTTGACATTCTCTGTAAAACAGTGTAATGTCCTGAGGGCCCATGCCTTTGAGCAGTTTGCCATGGGTTTACCATTCCCCATGACATATATTCTTCTTTGGTCTGTCCATATCAGCCCTAGTTGTTTTCATTCTCATTTTCTCATGAAGGTCATCTACATGACCAAGAGCTTCACCAACCAGATTAAGAATGCCTTCAACATGTTCTTTCCACTGTCACGAGTTGTCTGTCTGCTTAGCAAAGGCACCGTCATAATTGTATTTAAAAGGAGAAGTGTATCCATTTTTGCAGCCCAACAATCTGAGAATTCACAAGGTAACAAGCGCTTGTCACTGTGAATAAACCACGGCATGTATCTTTTGTGTAGTTTTAATTCTAGTTGGCATGTGGGAGCCCTAGTGCTAGAGATGAGACCATTTGTGACACTAGCAGAATGAAATACTAATATCAGTGACTATTAGGCAGTCACCAACATGTTTTAATATTAGAATTCTTTTGAGGCTTTGAAAATGATTTGCAGTCTTGTACATGTGACTTTCAGATGATTACTGTTAGGAATTCTAAGTGCAATTGTGCCTTGAGTTGCATTGGTGGAAATCTGCAGTATCTCCGTTGATATAATAGAGTTTCTGCAATATATTTAACGGCACAATGGGTCCAGAAATCTGTCTTTTGCTTTGTACTAGAAATTGTCTTGATTGCAAGGTGGTCACTGCCAGCACCAGCCTACAAAATGCCTATTTTAACTGACGTGCAGATATGGTCAGCAATGTGATGAGAAACAGCACAGTCTTGCTCAAGAGATCTTCTCCCTGGTGCAGATTTTGATCTCAGTTAATGCCAATATAAATTCCAAATAACTCTACTCAGTGGAGTTGCTTCCAATTTTTCACTATTATACAAGAGATCGGATTCTGGCCTGCATGCCTTTTGTTCAATTTGCTTATTTTAGTGACAAACCTAAGGGCCTGTAGCAGCACAGCATCTTATCGCCCACTGGGAGCTACTGTGACATAGTGTTCATGCTGCACTGTTCCCCTTCTAGTCCCATCCACCATCCTGCAAGAGGCTGACAAACTCTGTCAAGTATGAAAAATACTAAACAAAAGCTCTCCTGGGCTACCCTCCACTCTCAGGGTACGTCTACACTACAACGTTAATTCGAACTAACTTAGTTCGACTTAGTTAATTCAAACTAAGCTAATTCGAACTAACGGATCCAGACTAAAAAACTAGTTCGAATTAGCATTTTGCTAATTCGAACTAGCATGTCCACATTAAGTGGACCCTGAACCGGGCTTAAGGATGGCCGGAAGCAGTGCCGGCAGGGCATCAGAGGAGGACTTAGAGCGTGGAGATGCTGTCACAGGCTAGCCGAGGGCTGTGCTTAAAGGGTCCCGACCCCCACCCCGGACAGACAGTTCTCAGGGGTGCCCCGCTTGCAAAGCAGTCCTGGCTTGGAGTGCCTGGAGTACCCACACTGGGCACATCACAGCACTCAGCCATCAGACCGGCTGCACTTGCCGCAGGCTGCCATCTAGGGAGAGGGGGCAATCAGGGGGGCTGCAGGAGAGGTTCCACCCAAAAAGCCCGCAGAGCCAGCCCAGTCCTCCCCATTGGGGGTGTGTACCCCATTCCTCCCTCACCTCCTTCCACTTACCCTTCCCTAGCCCCTTTTCTTGATGTACAAAATAAAGGACAATTGTGTTCAACAATGGAATCTGTCTTTATTGAACAAAACTGGGGGAGACTGGGAAAAGGAGGTGGGAGAGGGGAAGAGAGAGGCTGGGAGAGGGGAGGGCAACTAAAATGATCAGGGGTTGGGAACAGGTCCCATATGAAGAGAGGCTAAAGAGACTGGGACTTCTCAGCTTAGAAAAGAGGAGACGGAGGGGGGACAGGATAGAGGTCTCTAAAAGCATGAGTGGGGTGGAGAGGGTGCATACAGAAAAGTTTTTCATTTGTTCCCATAAAGAAGGACTAGAGGACACCAAAGGAAAGGAATGGGTAGCAGGCTTCAAACTAGTAACAGAAAGTTGTTCTTCACAAAGCAAAGAGTCAACCTGTGGAACTCCTTGCTGCAGGAGGCTGTGAAGGCTACAACTAGAACAGAGTTTAAAGGGAAGTGAGATCAAGTCATGGAGGTTGGGTCCATGGAGTGGTATTAGCCAGGGGGTTGGAGTGGTGTCCCTGCCCAAGGTTTGTGGAAGGCTGGAGAGGGATGGCACGAGACAAATGGCTTGGTCACTGTCTTCGGTCCATCCACTCCAGGGTCCCTAGTGTTGGCCGCTGTCGGCAGACAGGCTACTGGGCTAGATGGACCTTTGGTCTGACCCAGTATGGCCATTGTAAGCTCAGGGCTCAGGGTCGGGGGTCTCAGTGGACCACCTTGATTTTCATGCACTCCTGCTCCTGGGTGGCCAGGCTGGCAGCTCTCCTGCCCTAGCCGGCCACGTTTCTGTGCCTAGTGCGGAGATCGTGGACGAGGTCCACGATGTCTGCACTAGCCCAGGCGGGTGCTCGCCTCTTGCGGTCCCGGGCAAGCTCCCGGGATCCACCAGCCTGGTCCCGGGAAGAGGGGGAGGGCTGGGGGGCATCGGGTGGGTGGTTCGATCCGTGCCAGGTGCAGGGTCTGCTGGCTGGGTGCTGGCAGGCTTGCACCTGGCACGGGCACCATAGCCAGCCCGTGCCCCTTTAAAGGGTCCAGGGCCAGGAGGGGGGCAGTAGAGTTTCCCTGGTGTTGGCCAGAGTGGCCACCAGGAAAACCTGGGGAGGGCTAGCCTCCCACTAGTTCGAATTAAGAGGCTACACACCCCTTAATTCGATCTAGCTAGTTCGAACTAGGCTTAATCCTTGTGGAATTAAATTCGAACTAGCGGAGCGCTAGTGTAGCGCCTATGAAAGTTAGTTCGAACTAACGTCTGTTAGTTCGAACTAACTTTGTAGTGTAGACATACCCTCACAGAGTGCTGACCCTCCAGACTTTCTCCTAGGAGGCCTTGCTCCTACCCAAACTGCTGACCTGCTGGGCTTCTTTCCAGGATTCCCTTCCCCCATCTGATTCTCTCCAGTCTGATTAAATCCTGTACTTAATTTAATCCCAAACTACTTCCAGTACAGCTGCTTCAGGGCTGGCCCTTTCCCAGCCTGCCACAGGAGACTTCTTCTCCCCTGCCACCTCTTCCCATCAGGGCCTATCACAGGAGACAATCTGCCTCCTATAGCTCTCATCCACAAATAAGCTCTCACCCATCTGGGTCTGATAAGTGAACCAAGCCACTTGATCTCAGCTGATCATAATCCACTGGGCTGGGAGGATAGCTGATCTGCCACAGGTAAGGCTAAGTCCAAATCTTGAAGGACCAGCAAGCTTATGACAGGGCCCAAGCCAACAAATCCTTACTCACAAGAGTAATCCTCTTGATTTCAGTGGGGCTGGTATAATGTAAGGACAATGCAAGTACTAAAGGTCTGCAAGGTCAGCCTCAATGTTCAAACCTGCTTTTTCTCCTGTTAGACCTGAAGAATTGATACAGTGATGGAAGAGGGGGAAGGCTTCTAGTCTTCCTCACGCATCATCACAGAATTGTTAAAAGTTCCACAAACAGAATCTTTATTGTTGGTGTTGACTGGCAAGCAAGCAAGAGCCCAACTTGATGTTTAGTACCCTGGCTCAGTTTGCATCACTGACAGCTGTGAATAGAAGAATACAGCTTTTCACCTGCGAACTAAACAAATCTTCAGTTCAGGTCAGGGAGAGACCATAAACATGGAACTCCCCAATGCCACACTGACAGCCACTTCTCAGGTTAAAATTGCACTTTTGGCAAAACTGTACCTTTCATTCCTTTATTCACTGTGATACAGGTTCCTTGCCATGTGACATTTTAGACAGAGGATGCTGGATGTAGTTTTTCTTTACTAATCACAGCTCTTCAGAAAACTTCTCCGTGTCACAGTAGTACATTCATTGTACAGAAGACTGCCAATCTAATTTAATCAAATGCATCCCAAGACTGCTCTCCCTGCCTTTTTTGTACCATCACAGAACTCTTGGTCTTGATCTCAGGACACTTGTTCCTGAAATACATGAATAAAGCTTCTGTCTTCATTGCTATTGCTGCTGCTCCCACTTATGCACTACATGGCCTTTTTCATACTTTCATTCTGTATCTACCACAGAGGACTGGACTTCATCTTTATTTGATCATTTCAAAGCACCTTTGAACCTACATAGGCAACACTATCTTTATCTGATTACATGCTGATGTTCACCGGCTAGTGACCTTTGGCAATAACTATTTTCTATTTTTTAAGCTTATTCTTGGCAAGACAGCCCAGTTCTGCTGTAGACAAGGGTCGCTCTAGTCTAAACCAAGGTTAGAAGACATTTTTTTCCACTGCTACCCAAGGATACGCCCCTCAAAACACTCCCCCCATGCTGATTGATTGCCTCTATAATTTTATGTCACATTCAGTCTTCTTACCCTCACTTTCGAGGCCTTGCACAGTCAAGCCCTTGTGTATAATTCTGCTCTCATTACGCTTTCTGCTGTCTACTCTCCTTACAAGTTATGTATTTTTCTTGCTTTTTTGTCCCTATGCCTGGAATGCCTTCGTTCTTTTTCTGCATTATACCATCACTTTTTTTTCATTCTGGTTTATCTTTATTTTCCATGCAGTTTGACAGTAGCTAAGTAGATGGGAATTTTTCCATTTACTTTAACAAAAGTTTGAATGGACCCCTAAATAAGGGTATGTCTACACTGCCACCCTAGTTCAAACTAGGGTGGCTAATGTAGGCATTCGAACTTGCAAATGAAGCCCGGGATTTAAATATCCCGGGCTTCATTTGCTTGTTCCCGGGCGCCACCATTTTTAAATGCCCCAAAGTTCAAACTACCTGCCCGCGGCTACATGCTGCAAGGAGGTTTAATGGTAGTTCGAATTAGGAGCTTTAATTTGAACTACCTAGTCCGTGCCGCGTATAGCCGTGGGCAGGTAGTTCGAACTACGGGGCATTTTAAAATGGCGGCGCCCGGGAACATGCAAATGAAGCCTGGGATATTTAAATCCCGGGCTTCATTTGCAAGTTCGAATGCCTACATTAGCCACCCTAGTTTGAACTAGGGTGGCAGTGTAGACATACCCTAAAAAAGGATGGTCTTGAGGTTAAGACATGAGATTAGGATAGCTGGGTTCTAGTCTCCCCTTGTAAAGGGGTCTATCGGGGTGCCCCCTGGCACCCTGTACTCTCCGCCTGAGTCTCGTGCTCCCCTCACTCAGAGGTTCACCGTCTGGCGTCCCCAGTCAACTATCTTCTTGGCCCAGGGGGCCCCTTTAACATCAGGGGTCTCCGGGCTTCCCGTAGCAGGGAGAGGGGGATCCGGGCCCGCCCCCTCTCACGGACCCCAGCCCAGGGCCCTAAGAACTCGGAACGCTTACGGCGTCCGGTCCAGCTGGTGGGGCATCTGCCGTAACACACCAGCCCTCAGGCTCCCTTCACCTGCCCTGAGCTGCTTCCTCTCCCTGTTGCACTGTCTCGCCGATGCGGGCGCTTACCTCCGCAGTTTGGGTCCACCTCCTCCTCGGGTAGCCATGTCTGGCCTTTTAAATCCCCATGCCACTTGTGGCCGGGGGTGGAGGGGCTCCGCCCCCTGTACGCGGATCTACTTCCGGCGGGGCGGCGCACCCGCCATCTGGTGCCGCCCCCCGCGTAACGTCAGGCGTGGTCTTGGCGGGTGCAGGCGCGTTGCTGCCTCTGCGGCCTGGGACCACCCGGCGCATCACCGCTCACCCCGCGCTGGGGCTGCCCAGTTTGTCCCTGGCGCCTCCGGTGCCTGCCCACACGCCGCCGCTCGTAGTGCGGCTGGTGCCGGGGCTTCTCGCTCCGACCCCTGGGTCGCCGCGAGGGCAACTTCCAGGGGGATCAGAGTGCGGGGCGCCTCTGCCCTGTCACACCCCTCTACCAGATCTCTTGGGCAAGTTACTTCTCCTTTCTGTAACTCAGCTGTAAAATGGTAGCAATGATACTTCCCTACCCAAAAAGGCTGTTTTTTATTTCTCATTAATATTGAGCTCCTCAGAGAGAAAGTGTTAAACAAAGTATATCAAAGCCAGAGCAATGAAGTTTAATTTCAACGCCACACATTGAAACTTAAGAAAGCAAGAAATTATAAAAAGAAAATAAAAAACCTCAATCCATTTGGTCCAATATCCTTTGCCCTATAGTGGAAAACAAAAGGCACAATTTTTCATTTCACAGAGGCAAATTGCTGGAAAAAATAAAAAGTGGTTGTGTTATCTGTTAAAAATTTGTTTCCTCTTACCCAAGACATAAATCTCACTGTTGACTACAGCTGTGCTGAAACGGTATTTGGAGTACTTCATTGGTGCGCACTCTGTCCATTTGTCTTGGCCTGGGTCATACTGCAACATTCTGTTACTTAATCGATCCAGCTCATCGTCAGGGAGATCCATCTGTATGAAATATGACAGCCATATAATAATACAACATTTGGAGCCCTCTGGACACGCCTGCGTGCAATTAATCACAGCAGACAGCTGAGCAGATAAATAACATAAACACATCAATTATAGCTGCGAAGTGATTCATACTCACTACGATTTAGCAGCACCCATGACTTGTGGCTGGAAGTACATTGTAGAAGGCTGATGAATAACAGCGTGTTTATATTCTATAGCAAAAAAAGCTAAGGATTTGGGTAACAACAAAACATCTATGGGCACAGAGCTGACAGAACATAGCTCTTTTACAAGGCCTCTGCAAAGCTCTAAGAATAAGTCAAAACCTTTTTTCAATACTTTCCTTTCTTCCTGAAGCCTGAATTTCTATTTACTTGATTACTCATGCTGTATCATGAGATTTGATTGGATAAATTAAAAGCCATTTTAAAATCCGCTTTATATACAATATTTGTTCTGAAATAACATATATTTAATCAACAAAATTAAAATTGAACAATTGCTAAATCTTTCCATTTTATAGTTTCAATAATAAACCCCTAGCTTCCATCTACATCTTTACACTCCTCCTATATCCACTCCTACTCCCCTTGTTCATCCGTCTTCCTCCCAATTTTCTCCATCTTCTGATGTTACACAAGTAGCTATAATTATGTTTTCAGAGCACTTTTAAATGTAAGCAGTCTGTTGTGGGAGAGAGCTCTAAAGTATTTTAAGATTAAAGGGCTTAATGAGAGAGAGCGAACACACATATACTCATTCATGGGGTTACTACATTTGATCTTTTTTACTGTTTTTCTAAGGCTTTGGCTACATTAGACAGCTTTCATCGACATAGTCACGTCAACACAGCCATGTCACTAAAAATCAGGCAGTAGCATGGCTATCTGTTGGCTCTTTTGCTGACAAAATACTTCTACCCCCAATGAACAGCATTTGTGCTGTCGGCAGGAGAGCACCCCTGCCGACAATGTACTGTTCACACTGGCACTTCTTGCATAAAAATTTTGTCTTTATTGGAATGGCTGTTTGCACCTCGAAACACAGTTTTGTCGTTCAATTGCCAATATTGACATAGCCATAGGATATGTCTACACTATGCTGCTTTTAGCATCCAGTATGTGTTGACACAGCCCTGACATTAAAAGTCAGCATGTGTGAATGCTGTTTGTCAGCAGTGTTACCAGCAAAATGCTTTTACCCCCATAAGTGGGTTTCCTGAGGACAAAGCAATGTTCACACATGCACTTGCTATGACAACATTTTGTTGTTCACGGGGTGGGGGGTATTAAGCATTCATGAATAACAAAAGTTTTGTTGAGTAAATGCAAATATAGACACAGCTTTAGTATAAAGACACTCTGACACCATGGCAATGGTCAAGGAATAAAAGCCTACACAATTAAAGTAATTTACACTGAACAGGTGAATGCATTGCTTTTTGTGTACAGGACACTCAACTTCACACTTTCTTGCATTCTGCTCCCAGCATCTGCAACCATTTCACTACTCTCATCAGCCAACTCCCAGACCTATCTGTGATGGAGGTCCTCACTCCTGGACATCCTCTGGCTATCCAGTAGAGCATCACAATTACATATCTACTGCAGTTCCCCCAGTGGGTTTTCAGTTAGGACAACAAGATAGATGTGTATGGAACAATGCCTAATAGGATCTAGTTTATTTAACCCAAAGATGGAACACTATACAAATAGGCCTCCCTCTCCCTCTCTAGCTGGCGGGAGAGGGGCCTGAATTAATTTTAGTCCATCAACCCATTTATGTTTAGGTCCCTTACCAGCAAGGCCCTCTTGTTCCGGAACCATCTTCTGGAGCTGGGCCTTTTGTCATTGACTGAGAAAGGTTCTCTCCTTCTGGATCAAAGTCCCCACAGAGATCAAACCATGACCACGCTTCCTCAGAACAGGCTATAATTCCTCTGATCAGGGGCTTCTCTTGCTACCTGATGAAATCCTTCCACAGGGTCCAGAGGCCACTGACCCCTGACATTCATAGCTCCTCCCGTTTGAAATCTCTCCCATCTAGGAATATGCTTCATTGGTTTTCCTTCCTAGTGAGTCCCTTCACCAGAATCCCCCTTGAGAGCTTTGTCCTTGTGATAGTTCCTTGCTCCAGAAACCTCTCTTCTCTAGACCACCCTTACAGGGAGCAGCTTCCTTTTATTATGCCCAAGAGAACTGTGAATTGACATGTACACTCATGGCCCTACAGCAATGTTATATCATTAATGTTTGTCAAGGCTGACTGAGAGAGTGGTCAGGGTTGTTGCAATATAAAGGTAACTCCTAACCTGAGAAGCTTTAATATGCTTTCATACTTCTTATTTGATAATATCATACATACACAGCAGTGTTATTTCGGATTAACAGTCTGTATCTTCATAATATTGAAATAATGTCAAGCTGGAGGACTTCTTACTCCGATTCCTGTAACCCTCATTTTACAAGGATAAGGGAAGTCGGAGGAAGAGTGCTGTACCTCGGACTTCCTGCTGTGTAGATAGCACCAAAAGCCAAAATAAACTATTTCGACTTAAGCTACGCAATTGACATAGCTCAAGTTATGTAGCTTATTTTGGCTTTAGCCCTGAAGTGTAGACATGTCCCAAGTACCTGAGGGGAACGTACTAATATTGAAGCAAAACAACTACCACTGAGGCATTGGTCTTAACATTTTTATTTAACCATTGTGGCAAATGCATTCTGACCTGTGCAGATAGATACTTATGTAACCAGGCCAGCTGACATGGTCAGGGAAGGGGACAGTTGCCCCGAGGCCCAGTGAATCAAAAGAGCCTGGGTCTCACAGCCATTACCACGGCTACCGCAGGAGCAGTGGCAGCAGCCAGAGCTCCAAGCCCTTTAAATTGCCACCAGAGTGCCATGCAGAATGCTTCAGGTGGCTGTGAGGGCTGGGCAGGGGAGGCATGGCGCACTCCAGGCAGCGCTGAGGGCTAGCCAACCCCAGCACTGCCCTTTCCACCTGAGGCCCCACCTCTTCTATTATTCTATTGCCTCCTTAGGGATTTGCACGCTCAAAATATCTTAGATACAAATTATATTTGCTGAACATGTTTTAGTCTCAAATTTTTAAAGATTTGTTTCTAAAAAGTGCTCCCAAGCCAATGAAATGTGATCATATTTTTGATACCCTACTATCAACACCACACCTTATATATGTTCAAAATAAAATCTCGCAAAATATTTGGTAGAAAATTGCACTGTGACAAAACTTTTTGTTAAAAAACAAACATCTAAAACCAGAAAGTTTTCCCCAGAAGTGGAGCTGAGCTTTGAAGCCTGTATATGAATTGGGCCCTGAAATTTACCAGAGTTTAGAGGGATTTAATTTTGGATTCTAGTCTGGGCCCATGTCTTAAACCATAGAACCACAGAATTAGAAGGGACCACAAGGGTCATCTAATCTAACTCCCTGCCAAGATGTAGGATTTGTTTGTGTTTCTTATTTAAACAAAACTATTTGCTGATGATAGAAAAGCTATAAAGGTCAATTACTAATTAGTGGGATATGAAAGTGCCAGGCACAAGCCAAGTATAATCATTACCATAGACAGGTTGTATTTTTATTTTTTCTCACTAAGAAATTTCAACTTATCTTGCAACTGAGATCTTTTAGCTATACATAAAGAGCCACAAAATTATGCAGCACACAAGCCATGATAGGTAGCTCCCATATAATAAAATAATTAGCAAACTTCTTTACCTGTGGTGTCCAGCCTCCCATCACGTAGAGTTTATTATTTACTGTTACCACAGCATGGCAGGCCAGTTGCACTGGAAGAGGTGCCACACTTCTCCAGCTATCTCGCTCCATGGAGTACTTCTCAACACAGTTTGTGACCAGATACTGGTTTTTCAATTTAATTTGCCCTCCTATGAGATACAAGTCATTATGAACAGTGCCCAATGCATAGAGTTCACGAAACTGAGCAGTACACAAACTTTGCCAAAACCGGTTTCCTCTATTGTGGTACCTGTAGGAAAATCCAAAATTAGAAACTGTGGTTCTGATAAGTTCATACCAATTTTGTATTTAAATTTCCCTTCTCCAGTTTCAGATAATGTTACAGTGGCAACAGAAGTTTTTTCTCTTATTAATAGAGAAGAAAAGTTTCTAACCTTGAACTCGGTAGGATTAATTATGAGCATCAAATTACTCACACGCGTAAGTGTTTGCACTATCAGGGCTATAGTATGGATTTAGGAACCTAATTCTAGGCACCCAAGTTTGAAAATGCTGACCATAATTAAAGCGTCCTTATTTTGCATGAGCTGAGCAATCATAAGTTCAACTGCACTCAGTGACAGCTGCAGTAGCACCTCTGAAACAAAGGCTGCATTTATTTCAGTGCCTAGTTATGGATTTATGTTCCTCAGTTCAGGCCCAATGTTTGCAGATGTTGGCTTCAGTTTTTAATCTGTCTTGATTCCTGCTAAGCTCCCATGTTCCTTACCATGGATTTATCTGAGGGAGGACTAAGTAAAAACAGAGTGAAGGTTTCAGGATATATTTTTATTCATTTATTATTATTATTATTATTATTATTATTATTATTATTACATTTTAGCTCCCATATATCATCAGTATGGTATAGTTAAAGTTGAGTGTAGATTCACAGATGACCAAACTCATTTGTTAATTTCAGACATCAGCACCACTATGAAATAAATGATCTGGAGGAATGATCCAGGAAAGAAAATATTAACAACTGGTGACCTTTGAGTTAAGGGAATATGAGGTACACAGAAAGAGATTTAGGACCAAATTCAGCTAATTTTACTTATTCCATCTAAGCCAATGGGCCTTCTCATGAGGTAAAAGGGTCAGAATTTGGCCTTAAATATAGCCGGAGATGCTTCAGTGTTTCGTGGAAATGGATGGATTTCCCTTCACAACAAATTGCTTTGGGTAACTAAAATCTGTATCCAAACATATGAAGAGAAGAGTGCTTTCACTAGTGCCCTTTTCCTGTTCCTGAGACATTATTTAGAATTTAATTTTAAAAACAATTATTCATTTCTCCCTCCCATTTGCGGATACAAACCTATAAATTTCAATGTTCTTGGTTTTTTGTCTAGACATTTTGGCAGCACTGGCCTCCCCTGCCACAATAACATCATTGTTCTCAGTGACAACACCAGTACACACACTTCCTAACCCCTCACCATACTTTGGGGAGGAAATGAAGTAAGTCTTTTGGGTTGCAGGAGCATAACAAAAACTGGCATCTGCATAGCTACCATGTCTTGATCGAATCCCCAGAGAATTATTGCCAACGCAAAGGAGAAGATTGGTGGTCTCCATGCCATAACGAAGACTGAGAAAGGGGTGGTTGGATTTCTTTATCATTTCTAACGCTCCATCAATCATATCATGACATTCTGAATTAGACAGAAGCACTGTGTTCCTTTTCCGAGCTTCCACTAGGAAAGAAGGGCTTACAAGTTCCAGTCTAACTTGCTTCAAAAGTTCAATAAGATGCTCGACACGTGATTTTCTGCTGTGGTTTACCCATCTGAGGACCAAGTCCAAAATGCTCTCCTCCCGAGATACATTCAGATCATCTGATCTTATGAGACTCAGCAATTGCTGTGCTTCAATCTCTAATATTTCGTCATGCAAGCTCACCTCAGCAAAGTGCTGATACAAATATTGTCTGGCTTGATCAGACAAATCTTCTGCCCCAATGTGCTTTGCAAAATAGTAGATTCCCACACAGTTGGAAGCATCCATGTGGTCCATCATGTATTTCTGACACATACTGAAAACATCTTCCATCTGCATAAAAAATGCAGCAACTGCAACACTTTGCACATTGGAATTAGTGAGGTGCAAATCTGCACTGTACATGTATTTGAGTATTATAGACACGCTCTCTGCTGAGATGTCATAGAGTACCACTTCTCTTTGGGTGCACTCAAGCAAGCCACATGTAAACATGGCTTTGAAATAAGGACTGAAAGCAGCCAATATAAGTTTATGGCACGGGAACTTCTCACCTTCTGCTACAATGACCACATCAATCATTTGTGTTAATTCTTTCATACTGTTTAATTGATCCAGTAAAGTCAAACTATGTCGCTGCTTCCTTTTCTCTTCAGTCTTGTGATCCATGATGAAATGCAAGGTTTTCTATTTTTAAATCTCTTCAAGGACTTGCTTGATTTTTGGAAGGGCTATTTGCATGTCTGATTGCTCTCAAAGTGATATGCCTTCATGATAAAATATTTCTGGGGGGAGGAAAGCATATAATTTTCTTATGAGAATAAATCCTCTGACAATTGAATTTTGCTGTTAAATCCTAATGATGGTAAGCATTTCTAGAAGACAGGTTATAAAACATGAATGCATACTTGAGCATTTATAACAATTTTATTTTCAAACTGAGCTTCATTCCAAGATGAGGGCTGTATTTTTTCACTGTCATTTTTGATGCATGAACAAATGAAATATAGTTTTAATTTTTCATCTAAAATCGATACATATTTTAATATTCTGACTGGTCACTGGCATTTAATAGAAAAAAATTATTGCATAACAGTAATGTTCTAATGATAGAATGCATGCTGCCAAATATTTATGCTATTGTTTAAAGAGATCTGAGAAATTAAAGATTATGTCCCAACTGGAACTAAAATTACAAGGACAAATCCTGCAGGCCTCCCTCAATCAAAATTCTTACTATATCGTGTGTAGACATCCACCTACCTGTTAATTAACTGAAAATTATGCCCTATGTTTCTGCTAAGCCTAAAAATCAGCTATACATATTGACACTCATCAACTAAGCCCATTTTGACGTATGCTGTCAGGTTAAAACTTGTACATTTTATTGACCTTACCTATGTGACAAATAGGTTTTACATCTCCGATTATTAAAATGGAAAGAAATTGAAAATGTACATATCATCATTACCTTTTACAGTATTCTCAGGCTGGATTCTGAGAATCAAGTGGTCAGTTTCACTTCTGTTTATAGTCCTTTTAGAATCACTTTCAGGCTATCATATGGTAACACAATGTTGCCCAATTTGCCTTGGAAACTGCAACCCAGTGGGAGTTCTGTACATGCCATTAGTGCAAGGTTGATCCCTAATTAAAGCCTTTTGCCTGCCTTGATTAGTTTTAGATGTGATAAAACTCCAAGGGAAAAAAATATACTTTCAACTTCTATAATTTTATCTCTGCCATTTGGCTTACAGTTTCTCTCTTCTATCCCTTTTTAACCTGACCAGTCACAGATATAAAAATGAAATAAAAAGGGCCTTATTTCAGGGCACTTACACTGGCAATTAACTGGAATAACACTTTGTCAGGCCCCAAACTTTCAAGACAAAGGCCAATCAAATGATCTTTGGGGTGCCATCCTTTTCTATTTTCTCCTCTCAGTTTTCTTATCACTAAAAAGAAAACCCAAACCTCCCTTTCAGAGTTCTATTTTGGGGCTCTCTGCTGTGTCTTCTCTTAGGGCCTGAACCAAAAGCTACTAAAGCAAATGGAAAGATTCTCAATGACAGTATGTGGTTGTGGATTGGGCCATCCAGCTCAGCTCTTGCACACGCACCCCTGGAAAAAACAAACAAACCTGTCCACCACATAAACAGGGTTGCCAGATGGTTTCAACAAAAATACCAGACACACTTGATTTTACATCATAATCTACATTACATCTTATTTAGAAAACACCGGACATTTATATTCTCTTGTTTAAATTTTCTCAATTTGTTTCCTGAACAGAAAGCTCAAATACTGGACTGTCCAGTTCAAAACCAGACACCTGGCAACCCTCACCTTCAGACACACTGAGAGGACATATTTGAAAATGTGGATCTTGTACTTTAAACTGCTGAAGATGCACCGCTGTAGTGTTTCAGCACAGACACTTACTACAGCCATAAGATGGGTTCTCCTGTCGCCGTAGGTAATTTTGTGTCCCTGAGAGGCAGAAGCTAAGTTGATGGAAGAATTCTTCCATCTACTTAGTGCTGTCTACACCTAGTGTTAGGTCAACTTAATTATGGGACTCAGGAGTGTGCATTTTTCACACGTAGGGAGCAGTGGCATAGCCAGAAGGGGGCCCCGACTTTGGGTAGATGGGCAAAAATGGGAGGGAGTGGATGGTCGGATGGGGGAAAGCCTTGACCCAACCTGCTCCCCAGCCAGAATGCCGGGGCGGAGTGGGATAAGCCCCAGCACACCAGCCCTGCTTTCTTGCCGGAGCACTGGGAAGGCCTGGATGCAAAGTGGGTGGGCCACAACCCACTCAGGCCCATTTGTGGCTACACCCCTGCCTCTGAGTGATGTAGCTGGGTCCACCTAGCTTTCTAGTATGGACCTGCCCTCAGATTCCATATTAGTTGAATGGAAATAGTCATCTGACTAGCCTGCTATCTAGTTGCTTATATGGCTTTCATGAAGCTTAGTCACCTCTATGAAGTGCCTTCAGATCTACACCCAAAAATTACTATTAAAAATAAAATATTAAAAAACCTATTTTTGCATTTAACGTCTTGGTGGCTTTTATCCTTTGTAAAATCCCTTAAATTCTTTCCAGCTTAACAGCACCAAAGGGCCAACCCAATGTTAAAATGAATCCCTTCTCCTCTTGGGCCTTGCCCTGCGGTGTGGAAATCCAAGCAGGTTTTATTTTGAACGGAACCTTAAATCATTACATATTGCTTGCTGATTTCTTGCTGATTTTGGCACTTCACTGCCAGAATTTCCATAGCATTTTCAGAGAAGCAGTGCATCTCTCAGCATGGCAAAATAATACAGTTTAATGAAACTTCCAGGCACTTAAAAAAACAAATAAACAAGCAACCAAATCCCCCCCCCTCCCCAAAAAAGAGAGGGAGAACAGGATGTATAGACTCCTACGCTGAAGAGGAAGGTGCAAGGAAAGCTCCACCTCCTTGAGTGGCGGTCATGTATTGGTTATTATTTACACATTTGTCCTTTAAAATCTCCAATGACGGAGATTCCACAACCTCCCTAGGCAATTTATTCCAGTGTTTATCCACACTGACAGGAAGTTTTTCCTAATGTCCAACCTAAACCTCCCTTGCTGCAATTTAAGCTCATTGCTTCTTGTCCTTATGCACTCACCCCTGCCTCAGAGCCAGGCATCCCCACAGCATCCCCCATCCCAGTGCACTCTCCTCTCCCCCGAGACAGGCATCCCCAGTGCCAGAGCGCCCCACCCCAATCAAATCACCCCTGCAGAGCCAGGCACTGGAGGAATGTGACAGCCGGGTAAGGAAATCTTACTTTTAAAGTCACTGTTCCTGCCACCTAGCCCTGCTGCCTTGGCTCACAGTGTGTAGAAGGAGGCATCACATGGCCAGCTCCCAGGTCTCTGCTCAAAGGGTTATGTGGGCCGGACAAGCGTGCACTCTGCTCCCATCCTAGCCTGGCATGAGGGCGTGGCACCCAGCAAGTGCCCCCTACTGCCCTCCCTTCACTACGCCTCTGCTGCGCTCCTCACTCCCCTGTCCCTGCCAGACGCGGCAGAGGAAAATGGTCCCTGCTGGGCTTCCCTCTGAGGGAAACAGGAAATACCGGACATTTCACATGTCTGGTATTTTCTTTTTTTTTTACTGGACGGGGGACCCAAATAATGGACAGTCTGGGCAAAACCAGACACCTGTCAACCCTACACACAGATATTGAATGTCACCTTGTAGTTCAGCTCTCTTAGGTCAGACAGCTGATCATTTTGAAACCATCAGTGGAACTCTTCAATGCTCACTGCCCCTTACAGACTTCAGTGGGAGTTTTGTCTGCAAGCAAATGGGCCCAGGAGGCTAACAATAGTGGGCTTGTTTCTTCATTAGTTCACACTTTGTATAGCCATTAACATTTTTGTGGTGCAGGTGCAAAACATGACCACCAATCCAAGTGTGTGAAGAATTTCAGGTTCACTACCATTTCACGCTAGGGTAAATGGCTGTACATTATATAAGGTAATACAGATTCAAGCCCACTGAGCCCATAGAAAGGACCTGTTTTTCTGCTCAAACTGAAGTCAATGTGTAAGGCGCCCCGCCGCCGGAAGAAGGGGGGAGGGGAAAGCCCCCCCTTTTAACCGTCCTATTGCCGGGCGCGCCCCTCCTGCCGCTCAAGGGTTTTGCAACCTTGCTAGTCCCACCGTGCTATGCCACGCACGGATTACACCGCCGCCTATGCAGCTGCCACACACTGGGGGAAGGGGGAGAGAAAGGGGGTCCGGGCCCGCGCCCGCCCTCACTCCGGACCCCAACCCAGGGCCCTGGAGTCAGGACACTGGTCCTCACTCACAATGGGGGAGGGGGGTCTGCGAACCCTAAACTCCCCCGCTCACGGGTTCCGCGGCCCCGCCCTGGGCTGCTTCTTTCTCCCCCCGGTCCGTCCCCTCCTTATCCTCAGCCCCCTGGGTTTAGCCGCACCCAGGGCCGCCAGTACCCGGTCTCCCCCGGCTCCTCCCGGGCTGCTCCGTCTCTCCGCTCTCCCCCCCCCCCCGTGCGGGCGGTGGCTACTTTTAAATCCCCCGCCCAACGCAGGCCGATGACGTCTCGCCCTGCGTCATCCGCAGGCGCCGTGTCCCTCCGGCGCTCTGGTGATGTCACGCTCGGTGTGTGGCCGGGCGGGCGCCGATTCTCCCTGGCGCTTGGGCCTCCCGGCCCTGACAGCGTCTCTCCGGGTTCGGGGCGCCCCCGGGCCGCGGCCGTCTCCGGGAGTGGCGGGGCTGCCCCGCCACACAATGTTATAATTCCACTTTAGTCAAAGGAATAACAAAGGGCAATGACAATGGGCAGACATTCGGTGGCCTTTGTCCCCCACTGCATCTCTAGGCTCAATGCTCAGCATGCAGAAGCGTATGCTGAGAGAAAATCCCTGCATTTCTGTTCTCCTGCTAGCAGGGACAGTCATGAGTCAGCCTCCTACTCAGGGCAGTAGCAGATGCCACCCTGCTTCTTCCCCTGCTGGCAGCCTTCTCTGTGGGTTTGAAAAGAATAGTGGGGCTAGCAAAGATGTCACTGAAGAGAGGCTCATTTGGCAAGGGAAGGGAAGAGGGCCCCCAGGTGAGTGGGGAACAGGCTGGAGGAAGTTGGTAGAGACCCAAGGGGATACATAGGGTTGGGGATTGTTCTTAGATCTGAGGATGGCTTGCTTGGGGTGAGTGGGTGTGTCTAGACTACATGCCTCCGTCGACGGAGGCATGTAGATTAGCCAGATCGGCAGAGGGAAATGAAGCCGTGATTAAAATAATCGCGGCTTCATTTAAATTTAAATGGCTGCCCCGCTCTGCCGATCAGCTGTTTGTCGGCAGATCGGGGCAGTCTGGACGCACCGCGCCGACAAAGAAGCCTTTCTTGATCGGCACAGGTAAACCTGGTTTCACGAGGCATACCTGTGCCGATCAAGAAAGGCTTCTTTGTCGGCGTGTCGCGTCCAGACTGCCCCGATCTGCCGACAAACAGCTGATCGGCAGAGCGGGGCAGCCATTTAAATTTAAATGAAGCCGCGATTATTTTAATCGCGGCTTCATTTCCCTCTGCCGATCTGGCTAATCTACATGCCTCCGTCGACGGAGGCATGTAGTCTAGACGTACCCAGTGAGGAGGAAGAACATTAGAACATGTGGAGGGTAAGTAGAAGAAAGAGGTATGGAAGGAGAGACTTAGGTTTATCTACCCACCCACCCATCATCATCACATCTGAGGGCCTCCACTCTCCACAAGTGTTGAATAATATAGCCCTGTCTGCCTGCACTATGAGATTTATCATGTTGGAGAACCCTGTTAGAACACAGATGTTCCTCCCATCATGGTTATGCACTTAAAATAATGTGATCTGACAGTGTTGTTGGGGCCTAAGACTAAACAATGGGCCTGAGTTTGCACTGTATTAAACCAGTGTATCTCTGTTTACTACAGATTTGCATCATGGTATTTGAGGGGAGAATCCATTTCATTTTTCTAAACTGTGTGCTACAGCCTTTCTGAAAGACTTTAATTAATCCGTGCTATCCTGTTTTGATACTATCTGTAGTGACCCCAATGAACTTAATACTATTTACATACTGTATCTTTGGGTATGTCTACACTACCCTCCTAGTTCGAACTAGGAGGGTAATGTATGCATACCGCACTTGCTAATGAAGCCCGGGATTTGAATTTCCCGGGCTTCATTAGCATAAGCGGGGAGCCGCCATTTTTAAATCCCCGCTGCTTCGAACCCCGTGTAGCGCGGCTACACGGGGCTCGAACTAGGTAGTTCGGACTAGGGTGCCTATTCCGAACTACCGGTACTCCTCGTTTGACGAGGAGTAATGGTAGTTCGGAGTAGGACCCTAGTCCGAACTACCTAGTTCGAGCCCCGTGTAGCCGCGCTACACGGGGTTCGAAGCAGCGGGGATTTAAAAATGGCGGCTCCCCGCTTATGCTAATGAAGCCCGGGAAATTCAAATCCCGGGCTTCATTAGCAAGTGCGGTATGCATACATTACCCCGCTAGTTCGAACTAGCGGGGTAGTGTAGACATACCCTTTGTGTTTATCCAAAGGGAAATAATGTGAAGGACATAGTGGCTTTGTAATCTTTTCTTTGTGCCTTACAACCTCCCCAGTTCAGTATGCTATGACTTAGAGATGCACCCATATAAAACCAGTGTGAGGGAAGAATGAAGCCTTGTAAATCTGCCTGTGCCAATGCACCTGTAGAATCATAGAATACTAAGACTGGAAGGAACCTCGAAAGGTCACCGAGTCCAGTCCCCTGCCCTCATGGCAGGACCAAATACTGTCTAGACCATCTCTGATAGACATTTATCTAACCTACTCTTAAATATCTCCACAGATGGGGATACCACAACCTCCCTGGGCAATTCCAGTGTTTGGCCACCCTGACAGTCAGGAACTTTTTCCTAATGTCCAACCTAAACCTCCCTTGCTGCAGTTTAAGCCCATTGCTTCTTGTTCTATCCTCAGAGGCCAAGATGAACAAGTTTTCTCCCTCCTCCTTATGACACCCTTTTAGATACCTGAAAACTGCTATCATGTCCCCCCTCAATCTTCTCTTTTCTAAACTAAACAAACCCAATTCTTTCAGCCTTCCTTCATAGGTCACGTTCTCTAGACCTTTAATCATTCTTGTTGCTCTTCTCTGGACCCTCTCCTATTTCTCCACATCCTTCTTGAAATGCGGTGCCCCGAACTGGACACAATACTCCAACTGAGGCCTAATCAGCATAGAGTAGAGCAGAAGAATGACTTATCGTGTCTTGCTCACAACACACCTGTTAATGCAACCCAGAATCATGTTTGCTTTCTTTGCAACAGCATCACACTGCTGACTCATATTCAACTTGTGGTCCACTATAACCCCTAGATCCCTTTCTGCCATACTCCTTCCTAGACAGTCGCTTCCCATTCTGTATGTGTGAAACTGATTGTTCCTTCTTAAGAGGAGCACTTTGCATTTGTCTTTATTAACCTTCATCCTGTTTACCTCAGACCATTTCTTCAATCTGTCCAGATCATTTTGAATTATGACCCTATCCTCCAGATTAGTCGCAACCTGTATCTGTCATGTCTAGCGGGGTTGGTGTGATAATGAGAGAGTACTCTCACAGACCTGAGTTAAGGAATCATGTCATAGGGTAAGTGATTTGTAGACAGGCCATAAAGCCATGCTGTACCCACTGTTTAAAAGCTGTTATAAATATAGTCCTAAACCTGCTCCCAAATCCTGCAAACACTTTATAGGACTATTCAAATAAGTACCGTATTTTCTGGCATATAAGACGACTTTTTATACTAAAAACATCCCCCAAAAATCGGGGGTCGTCTTATACGCCGGGTATAAACATACAGGCAGTCCCCGACTTGCAGGTACGAATGGGGCTTTTCTCGCCCCAGAGGACACGGACTGCGGGACCTCGCGGTCCCGCCGCCCGTGTACTCCAGGGCGAGAAAAGCTGCTCCGCGTCTCCCTGGTCTGCAGACCAGGAAGACACGGAGCAAAGCCGCGGAGGGGCTCGGGCAGCGGGGCAGCCCAGACATGCCTGGGCTGCCCCGCTGCCTGAGCCCCTCTGCAGCTTTGCAAAGCCTCGGGGGAAGCCAGCAGCAGGACAGCCCAGACGTGCCGCGGCTGTCCCGCTGCCGGCGTCCTCAGAGGCTTTGCTCCCGGTGTCCCTGGTCTGCTGGAGATGGTCCCCAGCAGACCAGGGGCACCGGGAGCAAAGCCGAAGCGGCGGCGGGGTGCCGCGCTTCTGAGGCTTTGCTCTGGCTCTGGGACCATCTCCAGCAGACCAGGGACACCGGGAGCAAAGCCACAGCCATGGTGAGGTCCCGCGCCTCTGAGGCTTTGCCAGAGCAAAGCCTCAGAAGCGCGGCACCCCGCCGCCGCTTCGGCTTTGCTCCCGGTGCCCCTGGTCTGCTGGGGACCGTCTCCAGCAGACCAGGGACACCGGGAGCAAAGCCGGGGAGGCGGAGGGGTCCCGCACCTCTGAGGCTTTGGTCTGCTGGGAGGGGGGCAAACTAGCCGCAGCCGTGGCGAGGTCCCGCGCCTCTGAGGTTTTGCCAGGCTTTTGTTGTGGACCCTGGGGCAGAGCAACTGGGGCGCTGCCGGTTGGCCTCTTAAGGGGGGGTAGTCTTATACGGCGAGTATAGGCAAAAACCTATGTTTTAACTAGAAAATTAGGGGGTTGTCTTATACGCCCAGTCGCCTTATACGCCGGAAAATACGGTAACATTATGCACAAGCAGGATCAGGATTTCAGGGTATGTCTACACTGCAGAGTTTAAAAACTTCACTTACTTCCACACTGCAATCATGTTCCTTCGAGAAAAAAAAAAGCACAAGAACAGAGGGTTTTTTCCGACATTCGTTAACCTCTTTCTATGAGGAAGAAGCCTTTTTTCGAAAGAGCTCTCTCAGAAAAAGGCATGTGCGGACGGGGAAGCGGGAGGTTTTTCGAAAGAAGAGGAAAGAGGAAGACGCACAGGTGTCCTGCTGGGCACTCCATCCATAGTAATCACAGCTTAAATGTGAGATAGCATCCATTCAGTGTGGACGCTATCTTTCAAAAAAGCAGATCACTTTTTCAATGCGCTTTTTCTGTGTGGACACCCTCTTTCGGAAGAAGTTTTTTTGGAATATCTCTTCCAGAAAAGCTTCTTCCAAAGAAGCCTGCAGTCTAGACATAACCTCAGTTTGCAGCTCTCTGAAGCATTAACAAAAGACTCTAGGCTCATTTTCATTAAAAAGCCTATCAACATGCACAAACTAAAGTATATGAAATTACCAAAAAAATCTACTGAGGGGATCCATATGGCAGAGTCCCTATCTCTCTGTAGTACCAAAGTTTAGAAATCATAATTATGTCCCATATGAGGCAGGACTGGGTAACTACAGTAAGTACCAGGCTCAGGACTGTGCTTTCAGTTGTTAAGATGTTTACATAAATAGTCATCATGCTGTTTTAGCAAGTTGTGGGAATTTCTTACACTGAACCTACACTATAAGGCAGACACATTTAAAGAGAAGTATTTCCTTGACTTTATCAGTTCTTTCCATTTTCCAAGACTTGAACTCAACACAACAAATTGTAACTTCATAGTCTCCCTGGGGGCCAAATTCTAAGCTTATGATTCAGTTTGTATTCAGTGGAATGAAATAAGAGTTTTGCTGAAATAAAGACTTATGGGAAATCAGAAAGGACTTTAGGATTTGGGGGTTGAGCCATGTGCTTTTGAAAGGTGACAGTATAGCCATTTCTTGCTGTCTACATTGAAATTGAATATTTGAGAACCTGATCCAGTAGCTGATTTCACTGGGAGTTCTGCATATGTTGGAATTATAGGGTTAATTGGGTCTTAAAGTTGAATAGCAAATGATTTTTAAGTAGGAGTTATCTGTTTTGTTTTATACTTTGTTATGAAGTAGGATGAAAATTACTTCAACCTTAACTACAGAGTTAATGTTTTTAAGATCTGAAGTTATAATATTTATTCCTCCTCCTAAGAATGATGCATTTCTTTAGCCTCCTCCAATCAAAGATCTCAAAGTGCTTCCACAAACATTATTGAATGAAACCTTGCCACTCCTTTGTGAGGTAGCAATTTCCCCTCATTATATGGATGGGGAACCTTTGGCACAAAGAACTGAAAGGTTACTGAGAAAAAGTGAAGATAAACCAGGAATAAAATTGGAGGAAGAAGGGGAAAATCCTTTCACTGATTTCTGTGGGTCCAGAATTTCACTCCTATACTTCAGCTACAAAACCATCATTCTCCTCCTGACTTCTAGTTTAACATTTCATTTAGGTGAGGTAACTGGAAGCACATTACTATTCTCACTTATACTATTGGAAAAGTTATTAAAAGGATAATAAAATGGTACTGCTCTGCTTTCTGCTCTGGTTTATAAAGGGAAAAGGTGTGTATTGAGTGGATAAAGGGGACACAAATGTAAATTGCAGTGAGATACTGTATTTATATCAAGCTGTCAGGGGTTAGATATCATTATAAAACCTCCAATACAATGCTTGACTATTTTGTAATATCACCAAGAAGCCCCAAATATACTTATAGCCTTGTTTGCTATTTTCATATTTTGTTGTTTGTGAAAAATGGGTCCAATTTCAAATCTTCAATTGCAAATATTACCTTATTTTGTTTTTGATTTTCCTCCTGTTCTAGTCTACTAACTTTATTTTTATTTTACCTTGTTTTGTTAATCTTATTTAATATTATTGTTTGTGCAATGCACCTTATTGTTAATAAAAATAGTGCATACTATTATGAAGAAACTAACGCTTATCCTCTCCAAGGCTCTGGGATACTGCATGAACAGTTAAAAACATAAATACCCATTTGTGATCTCAGAACCTTGAATTCCAGCTTTTATGAAGCTATCATACTGCAAGTATACTCTGTCCTTGATTCTCAGTTCCACTACAGTCCCTTTGTGCTTCTGCAATGTAAAGGGACTATAAACTACATGGAATTGCCTTCCCTCACCCCATTTCCTTTAGATAGAGACATTTCTCAATTGGAATAGAGTCAGCATTGTGAGTCTGTCATTCCTTCTTCATCCCTATACAGAAAGCATGGCTGAGGGAAAAGGATGTGGATTACCTCTGTGTGCCAACAGAATAAATAGAGAACAGAATAAATCCTTGTGGAAGATGGCAGTGAGGCCTTGTCTACATCCATCAATCTAACCTACTCAATTTCAGCTATGCAAATAGAATAGCTGACTTCGACATGTCTTCTGTGCGGTCAAGTCAGTGGAGGGACTACTCTCCCATCGACTTCACCTACGGTTTTCATATCGGTGGAGTACCGGAGTCAACAGAAGAGTGCTCAGAGACTGATTTATCACGTCTAAGCAGACACAATAAACCAACCACCAGTGGATCAATAGCTCCACCCTGTAGTGAAGACAACCCCTCAGATGTAAGATAGAGCGGCCTTCAAGTCAATCCCAGAATCTGAAGGTGGTACAAAGTCTTTTTTATCTCATCTTCCTTTGGGGTTCTAACTGCTCAGTCAAAGCCAAGAACTAGGGACTCTGCTTACATAGTCTGTATGTTTTCTATATTCTGGTGGGCTATGAAGAAAATATGTTGTTTACATAAAATTGTACACCCTGGCTATCAGCCACTGGCGAGGTAAATCAATATTAGGGTGATAACATTATAAACTGTGTGTTTAGAATCCCAATATTAGATTATTGTATGGCCATTAGACATTGTTAGCAATGGTCTTTCCTTTCTATAAAACCTCCACCTAAATGACTTAGGAACCCAAGTCCCATTTTCTAAAGTGATTTAGGCTTTCACTGTGACACAGGTCCCTAAGTCATGCAGGGATTTTTGAAAATGTTGCCCATAGAGCCTGATCCAAGTCCCAGCGGAGTCAGAGGAAGGACTCCCATGGATTTCAGTGGGCGCTGGATCAGATTTATAACCAATATCACTGTTCATTGCTGTAGGAGATTTGCACTTAGGTCCTTTGAGCTAGAAGGGATGGGAATGATGAGCCTTTAAGTTTTCTGAGCGTGTAGACGTTGCAAGTAAAATTTGTACTTGGGATGAGATTGGCCCATATAACAGACAGTGTGAAAATGCTTCACTCCATGTATTTTTCCTCTTTCAAAACCCTTTAATGTACATTTAATGCCATCCTGTGACATCGGAGAGTATGATCTTAGGCAATGTGAGTTCTTATGCGCCCCACTCATGAACTGCCTTCTGCTAGAAAGCTTATTGCTAGATGTGCTCTAGATCAACTCTCTGGTGAGCCACAGTGTGCAAATGGTGTGCATGAGAGCAAACAGTCATTGCTGAAAAGCAGCATACATGACCGTGTGTTTCGTACTAGGAGGTATATAACCATATAACTGTTATAATCCTGTTTGTGTGTATTGTACCTTTAAAATGCTAACTGCTATAAGCAGAGACTGGCAGCCATTTTGTGTTGTGTTGAGGTCAGATTGTTGTATAGAACACACATACACACACATTGCTCCCTCATGCTCACTTACTTTTGTTCTTCTTAGTTTTGTTGCTTAAACTAAACTAATCTTAAGCAAAAATAATTTGGACTTAATATAGCATTTTGCTCTTTGTGTGTGGAGAAACATAATGCCTAACACTGGGTTTTTTTTTTAGCATTTTGCAATGCTACAAAAAAAATGTTAGTGGTGTCTTTGATCACTAGACACTTGTTGGAGATACTTCGATTGCTTTTCAAAGGGGTTGTGTGATGTGTGGTCCTGAAAAGATCTGGCACTGAGAGCTGCATTTATTGCCAGCCCACAACCCTGAAGTGGAGTTAGATTAATACTGATTCAATCTCAACAAACACCAGGAATGTTTTTTCTTTAAAATGTTAGATTCATACGCATCACAGAGCTAGGAATGAAATGACTAAGTAGGCTACCTTTTAATGATGTCTTAGCATGACCTTAATTCAACAATGCTCCAAAACCCTGAGAAGTCAATGAAGAGATTCCCACTGATTTTAGTGAACATTATATCAGGCACTTTGTGCCCATAAAAATTAGCACAAGCAAATTCCTGTGTGGACAGTTTTTGTGCATAATTTTCAATGGTACATGACAATGATGTAAGTTATACACACAATACCCATTTTTATCCAGTTTGCATTGCACTTTGCAGATGGCTTTTGCATATATAAAATTATCATTTGCACAGAGAAATGATAAAAGTGTATGCATGAGTATTTTACATTTCCAAAATTATATGTTCAGAAAAAGAAGTCATTTTTCCAAAATTTGCTGTTAGGTAAATCAATTTTCCAAAGCTCTCGAGTTTCTCTTTTGGCTTGTCTAACCATGTTTGAAATACCAAAAATACTAGAAAGCTGGAAATATTATTCATGTTTTTGCTTTTATAAATTGTTTGGACTATTTTGCAATTACACTATGTGTGATTTAATGATTTGTATAAACCAATTTCCACTTAATTTTTTTAAATAGGCAGAACTTGTGAAATGTAATTGACAATAATTACTTGAGTCTTGAAACTTTGCTACCCAGAGCAGTCATTTGGTTAGTGTTCTCAGAGTTAAAATCTCCTGACAATCAACAGGGAGATTCAAATATCTTGCTAATTGTAGTACCCTGACCCCTTGACATCAGCATTTCACTAGTTACTGTGCAATTTATTTGACTCTATCTTTTGCTATAACTTTCTCTTGTTTCAGTGTCAGTCAGTAGCAGGCAAATATTGGAGGGCTATACCCCTCACCACTCCAAACACGTAGCAACCCAGCAATGCATGGCACTGCTATGTTAAAAGTAAATCAAGAACAACCTCACAATATAGACTATATGCATAAGAACCTCACAATTCACAATGAAACACCTGCACTAACAATTCAGAACTCCACAGTCCAGGCCAGACCGAGACACATGAAAATCCTAAGACAGCAAAGCAACTGGTTCTCCAAGAGCTGCTGCTGAAAACAGGGTTAGAAGTGTATGCAGTTTTCAGATTTGAGGAGAGTACAAAGGTACTTTCATTGGTGTGTGCAGCACAGGGACCCCTGAGTTTCTGCATCTACAGAGAGTCTCTGTTTTCACAGTTACAACAAACCCCAAATAAGTACAAATAAACCCCTGGTTTGTTGTTCTCAGAGGTTCCCATACTGAGATCCCCGGGAATGTGTCCAACATGACCATTTTGAAATCTACAGAGAGCCCTATATGGAAGCAAGAGGGCCTTTGTTTCAGTACCTCCAGGGGGTGCCCAACAGGTCCAAAGGGCTCCAATTTATCTGCCCCGTGTAACCGCCAGTTTTGACACCCCGAAAGGTCTCCCTAAGATCTTCAGCCCCCGTAACCTTGCCCATTACAGTAACACCCACCCAACAGTCCAGAGTGGCACATGCTTATGGCACATGAGCCTCAGCAGGAAATCCCCTTTTCTCTCATGCCTAGAGATGGAAGTGAATATATCTACCTTTCTGCCTATTGTCCCCGAAGCCTCTGGATCCACATATGTCTGGGAGACTGCGTGAGATTGGGAAGTAGCCAGGAATGGGGGGGGGGGAGGAAGAGGAGCGAAAGGGATACCTCATATGGCTGCTTAGGAGAGCCTCATGTGGACAGAGAAGGAGCCAGGGGCTATTATTAGACCTGGCTGAGTTCCTAGCTATGAGAGGGAGCAGTGTTAATGTCATATGGAAAGTACTTTAGGACTAAGTGGAAAGCTTTGGATGGCACTGGCATCTTCCCCCTAACCGTCTTCCTTTCACTAACTGGTTTGTCATCAGCCACATATCACCATTAAAAAACACTGGGATCAGTGCAGGACCAGACCGCTTCCACTTCTCACTGGCAGAAGCCAAGACCCATCCCAAATGAATCCATTCACCTTTCTCCACCCCCACATAAAAGGAAACATACTGGCTGGGGAATCAGTAGAAAAGGCTTCTACTCTTGCTCTGCTAGGGTAGGATTCTCTCCCAAACCCAAGGGTGTGGGATGCCACCGTGCAAAGCACATTTAGATTAGGATTTGACCTACATAGAGACGGATTAAGGGTAGCGTTCCACTCATAAGTCTAAGAGCCAAACTTTTTCTTCAGATATTTGTGCCATTCCAATTATCTTGGATATTCCCCAGTTTAGGAAAAACACTAGAAGGCACAGAGGGCACATTATAGTTCTGTGCCACCCACTCACAATCTCTGACACAGAGGGCTTGTCAGGGGCGTGGGCCAAAACCACCTCTCTGTTCCAGTTATTCTTGGCTTCTGGAATGGTACTGTAGGTAGCTCTAGCTTAGGCCCTGGATCAAATTGGTCTCCCTCTGCCCCTGAATTTGGGGAGCCAGAAAGGTGAGGGTCCACTATTTCTCCCTAAGAGGCACTACCTTCTGCTTGGATACAGCTCAGAATCAGGGACACTGGCTTTACAGCTTTGCAGTGTCTAAGAGGAGCTTCAGAAAGGTAGTCGTGTTAGTCTGTTTCAATAAAAACAACAAGGAGTCCAGTGGCATCTTAAAGACTAACAAATTTATTAGGGCATAAGCTTTTGTGAGATGCTTTAAGCCAGCGGTGTGAAACCCGTGGGTCTTCCTGGCTCGGCTCCCGATGGGGTGGATGGAATGGCAGGGAAGCAGACCAGTGCTTTAAATTAAAGGGGCCGCAACAAAATGTGCTTTTTTCTTCAACAAAATGTGCTTTTTTCCTCAACACAAATTTTCCCAGCCCTGGAAACCTTCATAAATTAAAAAAGGTTGAGCATCACTGCTTTAAGTGAAAGAAAGGCAAGGACACTGAGATGGGAGTATAACATCAGTGCTAATTAAATCAGGGTGGATGTTCTTTCTTCCCCCTTCATCCCCTCCATTTGTCTATCAGTTCTGCTCTTACCAGGTCACTTAAACCTAAGATAGCAGGGTAGGGATATTGGCCCTTTTTAAAAGGAAGCATTAATTTCTCAAACTAAGGGTTTTTGGGTGTTTCCTAAACAAAGTTTAACTTTGAGACTTAACTCTCAACTCTGAGCAGAAAAAAAAGGGAAGAGCATTTTAGGTTAGAGATTTAGCTATGAAGACATGAGGGTCTAATTCCCTTCTCATATTGGTGTAAATCAACAGTAAATCCCTTGGAGTCAAGAGGGCAGGTCACTGGAGCAACACAGATTCACACCAGCTGAGGAAATGAACCAACATAGTTGCACTAATGTAAAACAGTGTAAATTAGAGGAGAATCTGAAGGCCCTCAATCAGTCATTTAAATCTTAACATATTTCGAAGCAAGTACAGAAAAAATATAGCTTCTAGGACAGCAATGAGCAACCTAGGCTAGCGAGTGGGCAGTATGAGTGGCCCTCTTTCATCTCAGTGGGCCGCAAGATTGTCATATCTAAGATGATTTCCTGGGATAGGGTAATTTTGCTAACTGTGCTTGCATGCCTAGAATGTACAGGATGGGCAGACTAAACTGTAGCAGCGCTTTGACTGGAAGCCGGGTTGTGTGAAATCGGCATCCGCCTCACTTCACACGCCCTTGCTTTACATGTGTGTCACTTTAGTGACACTGGTAGGAAAAAACAACACGGGCAGAAACCAGTGGAATCTGGTAATCCTGCACACGGGCAACGGTGAACAAAATGTCTCTCAGGCCACACACAGAACCCTGATTCACCACATGTGGAATCCAGGCTGCCAGGGTTGCCCACCACTCCTCTAGAATGAAGGTCATACACTGGATTAATTTTATGCCTACGTTTTTATGTGAAAGAGATATTAAGCCAGGTCTCAGGATACTGAAAATCTTTTTTTACCTCTTTTTTATTTTTAAACACTGTTGATTAATTATAAAAGCTTGGAAAATTGAAACTGAAATATAGACTCATAGACTCATAGACTTTAAGGTCAGAAGGGACCATTATGATCATCTAGTCTGACCCCCTGCACAGTGCAGGCCACAGAATCTCACCCACCCCTCCCAGAATAATCTTCTCACCTGTATCTCAGATATTGAAGCCTTCAAATACTTTGAAGACCCCAAGATGCAGAGAATCCTCTAGCTGTGATCTGTACCCCATGTTACAGAGGAAGGCGAAAAACCTCCAGGTTCTTCCTTATCAAGATTTTTTATTCTGCTACTTGCAGTTAGTGGTTTGTTATCACAGGCTTTTTCAAAAGCGCCAGGAAGGACAGTCAGGTGCACTTCACTACTAATACTGATTATGTTGCTTTTTAAGATGTATGGCACAAAGTATGTAAATCTTTTGAAAAATGCGTATCTAAAAGATTACCATGGAGTTTCCTAGTTGAACTAAAAAAATATTAAGCTGGTAAAAGATTATTACTGTTCCTCTTTTCTGTTGACCAAATTGCATGGATAGATGGTTGTATGAATTACTAGATTGTTCTTATTAAAACTTCAGTTTTATTTTAGAAATCCAGTCTAACGCCGTATTTTTTTTTTTAGAAGCCAAGAAGGAATGTTAGATTGAGGATGAAATGCCACAGCTGTGCTAAAAGTGAACCATAGCCTCCAAATTACCTTGTTCCCCTATTAAACGGAACAATTTATAGTATCTTGGTGGTTAACACAGACTGCTTATGTAATAAATTGTATTTATTTGGAATCATATTGCTGACATAATAATAATAATCATGTTTCACTTTTGGGTGCATTTCTTGAGCTAATTTGTATAATGAGTCTGTTCCATAAAAACACTAACTGAGGCTTTTAAAACAAATTTATTTTTGTCATTAATGTAATTCTAAATATTTCTGTTTCAATTAATTGAAATTAATCAAGGAGCCTGACTCATCACTAAAATACTCTAGCTTTATGCCAGTGTAACTCCACTGAAATCAGTACTGATTTAACTCTGTAAAACTGGAGTAACACAATGGTGAATCAGGCCCAAGATGTGTCTGCTGAAATTAAAGCTCTTCTTCAGTGTGAAGAACCCTGCCTTCCTCTTTTCACGCAATTGAGTCATAATCCTTCCGTTATGATATCATCTGTTGTCAAGGTGACTATAAGGACAAAATGACTGACTAAGGAGTGGGTGAGGACTAATATTTTTGCTTCACTTCAGCAAACTAGTAATAACAGAAAAAGAAAAAAGTAATGACAATAGGACAAATAAGTGATTCTTTTAACATTTCTAAAATATAAAGGCCTTTACGGGGAACTACAGAAGTTAGTGTAGTATGACAAAGACTGATATATAATGGAAAGGCAGATGTACACATAAACATAATAAAGGAGTGGAAACATTGGTTGGGTTTGAGGTTTTGGAGTAGAGTTTTGCATGGCACTGTTCAGTCAGTACATACTAACTTTCATGTAACTGCCATGAATAGAGTATTTTCTTTCTGATTATTATTTTTCTGATTATTGCTGATTAGTGATTACCAAGCTGTATGGGCTAGAAAAACACACATTGAATTCCAGAGAGTATGTTTATCTGAGTAAAGAGAGGCAAGATTAAATGCAATATACAGTAGTTACAGTTCATCCATGAATAAAAACCTATTTTGAGTGTATCTTATTTGCTATATATGCAAGTCTTCCATACATATAGCTTTTAATTGTGTCATGGTTAGAGATTGGTAGATACACAAGCAACTGTGACTTTTAATTGGTTTTTGTAGAGTTTTATGGTCACTTTTTATGCCTGATTCAGAAAATACAGCATAGTTTAATTTCTTTTCCAATCCACAATGTCATGACCGTCTGGTCACTTCTTTTACTGCCACCATTCAAACATTAAGACCTATGTGCTAGTTTAACCTTGTCTTTACTTATTATCAATCCTGTCATTGCACAGTGGTTTCATTCTCGCCTGTGCTAAGATGACAAATTCATAATTTCACACAGGTGTTTCATTAAACTGGTTCACAAAATTCTAACCTAAAATTCTTCTGGCTTCCTTCCCTCCTCCTCTGTGAATGTCTCCTTAGCATGTCCACTTCCTCTCAGTAAAGCCACAGAAGACCCTACACAGGAGTTCTTTAAGGCTCCAGATTTGTGGGTTGGGGTGGACTACCTGTGGATTCTATGTTAATGAACATGCATCTAGAAAGACTAAGTCCAGAGCGAGTCTAAATTGGTACAGCATATACACTGAAGGCACTGCTCAGACTCTCCCCACATGTGGCCATAGGGACTGAATACTTCCTCTCATCTAGAGCTCAGTCCTTTTCTTTAGGACATAGCTGGGGCATGCAACTGCTTCCCCTGAGGAGTCATCTACAGCACTGTGGCCCCAGTTCAGCATGGTGCCTACCTGTACGCAGGTACTAATCCCATTGACATCAATGGGCTGCTCCCATGCTTACACGTTACTGAACCGGAGCCTGTGTGCACAAACAGAGAAGTTGATTGTTGTACCAAATGCCAGCTGAACAGAGAAGGAATAAGTCAGGGCAATACAATTTTAATTTGAGAACAGCAGAGAGTAGCAGGAGGAATGTGTCTGGAAGAGTATTCGTATCTATGTGTATCGCCAAGAGCCTAGTAGTAAACTGGGACCCAATTACTCTAGATGCTTTAAAACACAGATTATTAGTATTAATTATTTGTACTGCTGTAGAGATGAGACTATGTTGGTGAACATGTATTTGAGAGAGAAAGATTATTTGAATGGAGAATTCTAGTGTAATCCTGTTATCGGTTCTCCATTTCAGTCAAAATGCAAACACTAATTTTGTTTCTAAGATACGTGTTGACCTATGCTGTAAACCAAGGGTAATTCTGAACCTGCCAGTATCTATCAGTCCACAGGGCCAAGACCCTGAGGTCCCTCTGAATTGAAATCTCTTTCTGGCTCCGTCAACTTGATTCCCAGGTTGCCTTGCAGATAATGCAGCATGCCAGCCACCCGCTGCTTTTTCATTTAAATAAATGAGAAAGTTGTGGCGAAATTAGCACCCCGGTGGTGGCAATAAGGACAGACGCAGCAGCTGCCCTGAAGTATGTAAATTGCGGTTTTGCACATTAGGGGTTGATGTTGTTTAATTTCTAGGTGTCTTTCTGGCTTTTACTTGAAAAGGAGCCTCTCACCCATTTGAGATGGCTTTTAAAAAACTAAAACAACCCATGTAACTGTCATGGATAGTAGTAGTTCCAGGATTTCCTTTCTGGTCATTGTGGATAATTAGTTTTTACTGAGTTATATGTGCAGGCTGCTGCTTATAGATAAAAGCGACATTGACCTCCACAAACATATAGCCTGAGTAAAGAAGGCAGGACTAGACCTGTATATAAAGACCAATTTTCCTCTTCCTTGTCCTTCAGCCCAATTCATGAAGGGATACCACAATCCAGCATCTCAGTATCAGGGTTCTTTCTCTGGAAATGACTTGGCACCGCACAGAGAAGAACTGGGAAGTCAGTGAACTCATCAGATGGCAGGAAGAGGCTGATTAGACTGGACAGAACATCTCTTTATATCAGCTGAGGTAGGGAAGGAAATACAAAGAAGTTTACAGTGTGAGGTGTGACATAGTGGGGATTTTGTCCACTCTTGTGGTCCACTGTGTTCACTCTGTTGTTACATTCATTGTTTGCTTTGTTGTGCTCTATGCGATTCCTATTGTCCTGGGTTGCTCTGCAGTGATTGTGTGCCTCAGTTTCCCTGGGCACTGCAGCACTATGTTCAGTCTCTCACATCCTGAGGACCAAGGGACAGCAAATAATACCTGGAAGCAGGACAAAGGAGGAGGCGTGGCGGGCTGGGTGTCCAGTTGCTGGGAGTGTGAGGGAGTTTTTCTTCTGGCTGGGGGAGAAGGGAGTCTAGCTGGCCTGGAGGGCCAGGGCAGGGGCCCAGAGCTCTGTGCCCCCCTTTTCCCCAAGATGTGCTGTATTGGTTCCTGTAACAAGCAGTCTGAGCTATGGTGAGTCCCTGTGAACCAAAAAACCTGTTCTACTTGCTGGCTGAGAGCAGGGCTGGACCGAGCCATTCCGGTGCCCCGGGCATACAGTTTAATTGAACCCCGGGTTGGGGAAGGACGCATGTGTGGCCCCGCCCCTGCGCTGGCACGTGGGGGAAGGCACACGGGGCAGGCCGTACCTGGCCGTGCAGGGCCCCGCAGCTGCGGGGGGAAGGGTGCTGCTGACCGGCACTGTGGGGATTAATGCGACCTCCGCCCCGGGCGGCCACTGCAAGGTGGCTGCTGGGAGCTGCTGCAGCCCGTGCCCCTTACAGCTTCAATCAGGCGCCCCCCATAGGTTGGCGCCCCGGTCAGCTGCCCAGCTAGCCCATGCCTTAATCCGGCCCTGGCTGAAAGTCATGTCTGGCTGCAAATGGGGGTGCAGGGTTGGGGACTCCCTGACACGCCGTGACAGGAGGTTAATGAGTTCTACAGAAATATATGTCTGGACTTCCTTTTTAGTGCATTTACTATATGAAATAATAGTACAGATTCAATTGTAATAGTCACATGGGGCCAAATTAAGAATTCCACACGCAGAACTGAATTGAAAGTGGAGAGAGGAGGTACATAGTCTGAAAGTGTAGGAGCTGGAACCTTATAACTCTAAGGGTATGTCTAGACTACATGCCTTTTTCGACAGAGGCTTTTTCGAAAGTATCTTTCGAAAAAGCCTCTGTCGAAAAAGAGCATCTAGATTGCATTACACGGATTGAAAAATTGATCCGCTTTTTTGAAAAAGAGCGTCCAGACCGCTGAACGCTCTTTCAAAAAAAGAAGGCACCTAGAAGTGCTTCTGGCAGGGCAGAGGGGCAACCTTTATTTCCAGATGCTGTTGCATGCTCTTTGCAGAGACGCGTGCTTAAAGGGATCCCCCTGGACAGTCGTTGCTCTGCTCCTGCTTCTGGCTTGCCTACCTCCTAGAGGGAAAGCAACTGCCTGCCTACCTCCTAGAGGGAAAACTGCTGCAGTCCTTGCTCTGGTTGCCCTGCTTCCTCAGACACCACAGCAGTTTGTTTTCAGGTTTGTTTTTGTGTGTTTCACTGTGTTTTTGGCCATGGAGCCCGAGCTGCCCCTGAGCAGGCGACAGCCTCACACTGTGATGCTGGAAGTTCTGCTGCAGCTTCATGAGACCATCATGATGTCTGTGGCAGAGCTGGATTCAGATCCCAGCTTCGAGCCCCTCACTCAGGCTACAGCCCCACTGACCTTGACACCGAACTTATTCTTGGAGAGGCGAGTTTGGAGGCTGGACACCAGTTCAGACTGGTGGGACCGGCTTGTTATGCCGCAGTGGAATGACGACCAGTGGCTCCGAAACTTCTAGATGCACAAGTCCACTTTCCAGGAGCTCTGTGCCTGGCTTGCCTCTGCCCTGCAACACCAGGACACCCACTTGCGGCCCACCATCCCCTTGGAGAAGCATGTCGCTATTGCTCTGTGGAAGCTGGCCACCCCCGACAGCTACCGCTACATGGGACATCAGTTTGGCGTGGGGTGGTCTACTGTTGGGGACATCTTGATGGAGGTAAGTCACTCTCAGGGGACAGTCCATGGGGACGCGGGTGGGCGGATAAGGAGGACAGTCTGGATCAGGCACAGGGAATGGGGGATGGGGTGGGAGTCGTAGAAGCCTGCCTGGCCTCACACTGTGGTGGTGCAGGAGGTACGGGGGGGGGGGGTTGCCTGAGGGGGGGCTCTTGGGGTCTGGGAGGGGAGGGGTGGGGGATCACCTCTCATCAGCTCATGCAACTCCTCTAATGTCCTGTTATGTGTGTTTGTATTTATCCCTTTCTGCAGGTGGTGACAGTCATTAACTCAGAGCTGCTTCACAGGACTGTCCACCTCGGAGACCTAGAGACCATCTTGGCTGGATTTGCAGGGCTGAGTTTTCCGAACTGCGGTGGAGCACTCAATGGAACTCACATCCCAATCCACGCACCACCCCATCGAGCAGCACAGTATATTAACAGAAAGGGCCACTTTTTGATGGTGCTACAGACCCTGGTCGACCATCAGGGACAATTCACAGACATTTGTGCCGGGTGGTCAGGCTGGGCACACGATGCCTGCATATTCTGGAACTCATACCTGTACCACAGGCTGCAGGCTGGGGCATTCTTCCTGCAGCAAAACTATGCAGTCAGGGATGTGCCGATGTCTATGTGCATCGTGGCTGACGTGGCATACACCCTTATGCCCTGAATCATGAAGCCATTCACGGGACACCTGGATGCAAGCAGGGAACTGTTTAACTCCCGCCTGAATCAGGCTCGCTTCCCGGTAGAGTGCTCCTTTGGCCATCCAAAGGGCAGATTTAGATGCCTGCTCACTTGGCTGGACATGGGGGAACACAACTTCCCTGATGTGGTTGCTGCATGCAGTGTGCTACACAACCTATTGGAGAGGAAAGGGGAGGCCTTCCTTCCAGTGTGGGGGACACAGGCTGATGTGGATGGGAGCAGCCCCGGACAGCTGCTATCCAGCAAGTGCACCAGCTGGGCTTGCGCATTCAGGAAGCCCTGAAGGAGCAATTCTCCTAAGGTGGCCAATGAGTTTCCCCAGGGCCTTCCAATTGTGGGATTGCCCCATGCCCCTGATGCCTTCCTCCCCCAAACCGCTCCCAGCCCCACATTCACACATTGTAAGCATTCACACTGAGAACAGAGACAGGTGTTGAAAAAATGTTTACAGTTTATTTCACTGTTGATGGTTTCAAAAACTATAAAACTCTTTTGTTCAGATAAATAAATTGTTTGTTGACAATGTAAAGTGCTTCCCTTACTGACTCTCACAAGTGGGAAGGGAGATGTCAGCCTAGAAGGGAGGAAGGAGTCTCAGGGCTGAGGATACTGCCTTGATGAAGAGCCCTTGGCACTTCGGCTGCGGAGGCCTTCTCGGAGACGGCAGCGCATGCAGGCTGGGACAGTAGGGGGCTGGGCAGGAGGTGGGGCTGTACCCGGGGCTGGGATGGCAGGGGGCGAGAGGGGAGCAGGGGCTGAAGAGGGGGCAGGGGCTGAGGGGAGAACTGGGGGTGGGAGAGGCAGGCTGAGCAGGAGGAGCAGGACCAGGCACAGGACCAGGGAAGGCCATGGCCTCCCGGATAGCACTGCAAATATCAGTGCACTGCTGGACTAACTCAAGCGCCTGCGCCCTTCTGCCTCTGCCTGCATCCTTTGGTTAAATGTGTCCTGCATCCCTTGCAGGACAGAGATGTGCTGGCGCACCAGGTCCAAATACGTGCACCAGTACTGACGGGTTCCCTGCAGCTGTCTGGGTGGTGGGGCAGGTGTGGCGCTCCCATCCTGGTCAGCTGGTCCGGCTGTGGAGGACAAGAGGGAAAAGTCGTCAGTGATGCATGTTCACACTTTCCCTGAGAGGGCGTGTCCTCCTTCTCAGCAGTCAGTGCCTGTCCTAGGGTCAGAGGAGGCTCATGTGGGTCTCAGTAAGGCATGTGTGGCCTGCTCAGCAGCCACAGCCTCCCTGGAGCCCAGAAGGTGTGCAGGCCACCATCCTCCCCCCCCCCCTCACACCCAGGGCCAAGCAGCACAGACAAGTGTCAGGCCACAGTTGGGGTTCCCACAGGTTGCTGAGAGGCCTGAAGCTGTGTAGCAATCCCAGCGTCCCCAACCCATGTCTGCACCTGGCATCCCTGACATCACTGTCTGCAGGAGCAGGTGGTTCCTCACAGCCATGCGGGTGCAGGGGTAGGATGGCCCTCCCTGAGGTCGGCCATGAGTACCACCTCCCCGGCTGTGGTCAGCATGACATGTCACAGCATCGCACCATCCACTCTGCTCCTGCCTCCCCTGCCCTGTGTGTGTTGGACCCTCACAACGCTCACCTGATGTTCCCTCCCTGGTGTCCAAAGTTGTCTGGGAGGCCTCCTGAGTGTGGGGTCTGGCTCCTGGGTCAGGGTCTCTATGCTCCTGGTGGTGTCCTCCTCCTTCTCCTCTTGGAGCTGCTGGTCCTCTGGGGTCTCACACTGACGTTGTGGCCGCTGCTGCACAGGGGTCTCCAACCCAGACCCCACAACCCTCTTGGGGGGCAGGGTTACTCTGCCCCCAGGATCCAGTCCAGGTCCTCATAATAGGCGGGAGGTGCGCTCACGGGCCCTAACATACCCCTGCCACAGCTCCTTCACCTTGGCTCTCACCTGGTCTTATGTGCGGGGGTGGTGGGTTTTCTTAGCAAGGCCATCAACCATTCTGGCATAAATGTCCATGGACTAGAGCTCCAAGAGGGCTTTTATCTCAGGCCCAGATCAGGAGGGTGCCGTTTGGTGCCCCTGGCTTGCTGCAGGGATGTGTCCCTGGAGGGGCCAGGGAGGTCTTGGGGGGCTTGTCCCTGGGACATTGCTCTGAGTGGCCCTACCAGGAAGATCTGAGCAGTGAGGGTCCTGGCTGGAGCTGGCTTGCTGCCACAGTGCTACTCCTGGGTGCCTGTGTCTTTTAAAGATGGCTACAGGCAGGAACAATAGAGTTGAAAGCTCTGGCAGGAGTGTCCACCAGGGCTTCTTCCTGGAGGCCTTTATTTTCTAAATAAATTCTTCCCCTCGTCCACACTTACCTGTTTTTGACAGAACTCTGTCGAAAATAGCGTCCTTGCAGGAGGAATAATGGTAGTTCGAATTAGGAGCTTTAATTCGAACTACCTAGTCCATGCCGCGTGTAGCCGCGGGCAGGTAGTTCGAACTACGGGCATTTAAAAATGGCACCAGCCCAGGAACATGCAAATGAAGCCCGGGATATTTAAATCTCGGGCTTCATTTGCAGGTTCGAATGCCTCCATTAGCCAGCATAGTTCGAACTAGGGTGGCAGTGTAGACATACCCTGTGTAATTTTGTTGACTCCAATGGAGATATATTGGGCAAGAATTAGCCCTGGGTACTGATCCAGGCTTTGCCTCAGCTTTCTCCATGGCCTTGAGCACATCTGTGGGCCTCTGTTCCTCATATGTAAAATGGGGATAGTTATACTCCCCTACCGCACAGGGATTAATTAGTGCTCAATGTGCTGTGAGATCCATATCTGAAAGACACTAAAAAGGGTTTCCTGAATCCTGACATTCTGTGACTAGCGCGCTGCCGCAAGATCCACATCCTGTTGCAGATCTGAGCAACAGACTCTAAGCTTTCATTTTAAACAATGCATTTCAAAATGTTGTAGTCTTGAAGGAAAACAACCAAACGTAAACCAAATTGTGGTCTCATTTTCCTGCATATGCAAACAGACTGACTTGAAACAATAGCTTATGATGTGCTTAATGATGACGTAATTGTCAACATTGTTAACTCTTTCACTGCTGATCATTCTGGCAGCAATTATCTAGCTACTTTTGCTTAACTGTAGTGGTTGATACTAAATGAGGGTGCTGGGACAATGTTTGTGTCAAGAGTTGCTGTTGTGGGGAATTAGGAGGGCACATTCCATCCCCAACATTTCAAGTCCCTTCCACTCTTGCCCATAAAGAGAAAGAGAAGAAATGCAGCTACTCTCCATTGTGAAAGTCTCTGGCTTTCTTCCAACATACCGCAGTGTATTGTCCATACAAAAAAGTACAACAAACTGAAATTCTTAGGCAACGTAAAATACATTTAAATTATCATAAAAATGAACAGCGCAAGGGATACTACAATGAATTCATTATTCATGCTCATATTTAAAACCAGTAAAAACTGACTTTACCTGAAGGTACCACAGAATTTCCCATTTTCTGCAGAATTTAGGCCCAGAGAACCTCAGAAACCAGTGGACCTTGCTCCAGAAATTGGGTCCAGCTTGCCTCAGAGTACAATAACACAGGCCCTGTTTTAAAATGTATTATCATATTCTTTATTCAAGTGAGGCATAACCAATAAAAGCTAATAATTTACTGATTTCAAAACTATAAAAATTCTGGTTTTATGCATATACTCGTACTAATAAAAACCACCGCAACACATATATATGTCACACAGAATAGTTTCTAAGTGAAAACCTTTGAATATGTGTTGCTACTGCATCCAGAACTGTAATAAGAACTTCATTTAGTCATCATGCAACTGCTGCCTTCAAGAAGCAAAAGTGAAGGGCCTTCTTGTAGTATATGAGGGTATGTCTACACTACCCCGCTAGTTTGAACTAGCGGGGGTAATATAGTCATCCGCAATTGCAAACGAAGCCCGGGAAATTCAAATCCCGGGCTTCATTTGCAATTGCGGATGACTACATTACCCCCGCTAGTTCGAACTAGCGGGGTAGTGTAGACATACCCTGAGTGAAGTTCCAGTACTGGTATTCCAGCAGAAGTTGGTTTTAAAAAAAGGTTCTCTTTGAAAAATATGGGATGACCTTCAGGCATGTCAAGATTTGGCATATGGTCACAGACTGGTCAGCTCAAACTCTTGGATAGGAAAAAAAAAATGGTTTCCATATGCAATTAAACAAACCAAACCAGGAAGATAGTGTTAAAACTTGGGAGTACTCTCTGCAGAAGTATGCCCTCACATTATACTGAGACATGCCAGCATCCTCAAACAAAAGTCTGAATTCCTGCAAACACTTACTGCTGGAGTTCTGAGTGCAGCGCGGGAAGGTGTGGGATGGATGACTCTGGCAATCGTTGCATTGGTTACATTTGAGCTACATCTCAAACACGAGCCCCACAACCAAAAAACTTAGGTTCTCATATAATCACGACTCCAGGATCTGGGGCCTTGGCATGAGTTTATAGTGCCAATAGCTTAACCTGTCCTGGAAAATATATGTGCTACTATAGACCTTTCTCACACTTTGCAGCCCAGCAAGGACTGAGCTCTGAGTGCTGCAAGCTCATAGGCTCAGATCCCAGCTGCTGCCACCCTTCTGCTGCCCTGCTCAATCCCCACAATCCTGCCAGCATAGAAAGGAGGAGTTTTATTCAGCTGCCATGTAATCCTGCTAGTGGCTGGATACTGTCTATACAAGAATCCTAAACATACAACCCATAGGAAAGAACCCTTCTTCCCTTAACCTTCCATAAAAATATTACTGCACCTCTAGAGTAGATTCACCAAATCAACAAATGAAATTGATTTTCACTGCCAGAGAATGGAGGGTTTCCTGATCCAGAATCGATAAGTACCTGTTACACAATTTAGGTCCATTGTGCCTTAGAGTGTCGATATAGATCCCCATGGATATGTGTCACCACTCGAACAATTACAGATACTCCGAGGCCAAACCACTTTCAAAACCACCTGTGCCTTTTCAAGAAGAGTAATCAGAGATTACATCCAAGATCAGATGCACGGTAGTCATTGCTGGCATTCTCTGAGCTCACACATACTGTAACAGTAGATGTGGTTACTGCCAAAGAATTAACAGAATCAGCTCATTAAAGGAGGCAGCTGAGGCCTATAGAGGTTAAACATCTCTCTAGGCCTCAGTTTATTGAAAATCCATCTAGAAGGCAAGGTAAGGTTTCTGGCAACACAATTCTACATTGTTCTACACCAGTCACTCCAGTTCTGGGAATGTACTGCACTCTTGAGAGGTGCTCTAGCTTCTGTTGACTTCAACATTCTTTGGTTTAAATTCCCTTTCTCAAAGGAGATCTCCAGATTAATTATCACTTGTATTAAGGCAGTGTTGAAAGAATGTCAATGAATGCATTTCCCAGCATGACAGACTGTACAACAAATTGTAATGAATCCAAGATATTTTGGCACTCTATAGGTGAGAATGAATAATTTTGGGGTGATACTGCACATGCTCACAGCTGAGTGCAGCACTTCCTACCGAAAGTAGTTTCACTGAACTCCATGAGACTAGGCAGGGCACAGCACCTACCACAATATAAAATTATTAAATAACTAGCAGATTTACCCAGCGCTGCTCAGGTGTGTAACTCAAGAAATGGTTGGTTGGGTTTTGTTGGGAAATAAAAAGAGTGGCATGGGGTGGAGGGAGGAGGGCACGGCCTGGGCCTGTGAGGAGCTGCGGGGCGGGGGAAGGGAACCCTCAGGCCCCGAGAGGAGAGGCATGGTGGTGGGGGAAGGGGAGGAAATCCTCAGGTCCAAGTGAATTGGCCCAGGAAGGGTGGGGAGGGAAAGGGAAGGAAACTCCCATGCTCTGGGTGAAGTTGCAGGGGAGGAGGGGGAAATCACTAGGCCCCGTAGGAGCCTCTCAGCAGGGGTGGGGAACCTCCACATGCTTGTATGGAGCGGCAGGGAAGGGGAGTATGCAGGACCCCTGTAGGTGGGAAGGTGGGCATCCCCAGGCCCTGTAGCAGGGTGGAAGGGTAATGCCGAGGCCCTGTAGCTGTGGGAAGGGAGGAGAATCTTGCCTGGAGATGGTGACATGGTTGGCAACATGCAAAGCCCTGTCACCATCCGGTCAGCCTTGTGCTGGTGTGGCTGTCCCAGTGCTTACTCTACAGTATCCTGTCCCCACATGCTGTCCCCCAGTAATGAGTGTGAGGATCACATCCCTCCTCTCTCTGCCCTTCCCTTTCCATGTTGAAGGAAAAAGCCCTATACCCACCACTTCCCATGTTCAAGGTATAACCAAACCATGACCCTGCTTTAAGTTTGGGTAAGAGGAAGCTGCCTACCAAATTTGGTGACTGCAGCTGTTACCATTTAGAAGGAGTTCTCACAAAAACAGACAGACATTTCATTTCTAAAATATCTATATAATGTCTTAGTAGAAAACAAATCATCTGGTAAGAAATGTTGCTAGATCAGGCCCTAATACAGTATCCCACACCATCAAAACATGATAGCTAAATGTTCCTTGGTTGTTCTGTACCATGATGCTTATTTTTCCTTTCATACCAGTTTCACACTGGTGTTACTCCATTATCTTCAGTAGAATCACTCCTGATTTACTCTGGTGTAAACAGGAGCAGACTCAGATCCACACTTAAATCACTAATGCAGCTGTTTTGCTGAGCCAGCTTCCTGGCTAGGAATGTATCCAGTCAGCTGTGGATAACAAAACCCAGTATTAGAGATTTTAAAGATTTTATACATGTATTTTTTAATGTTGCATAGTTATTTCTACAAAATCTGATATGCTGATGTTAGGAAGCAATCAAAGAAAATTCACATCTTATACCACCAAATATTGGGTTGTGTAAGTGAATTAAGCAAAAAAAAATAAAATAAATAAAGAATGCAAGAAATCCTAGAGCTATGTCTGATCATATTCCCACTGCTGGAATTTACACACATTTTATAGGTAAGACTTAAATCATGACAAGTTATCCAACTATACTGGATATTAGTGACCCATAAATATGTGATAAGGACCAAGGCCATAAACAAGATATCTTTTTTAGACACACAAGAATGACTGATAATTGTACTTAAAATTCTTTGGCTAGATATAAGAAGAGCTAAATTTAATGCCAGCGTAAGTAACTGCAACATCCATCCACACCAAGGGAATTTCATCCAGTTAGACCAAGAATTAATGTGGAGGACAGTGACGAAAATTATTATTATTACAGCATGTATATATGTCTTTCACACTGAAGGATCTCAAAGCACATGAGTAGCTAAATGGACTAGATCATTTACATATTTATGCACAAATGGAACTACTCACAGGAGTAGAGTTCCTCCTGGTTGTCTGATTTGGCCCTGTTTATAGGAGTTATTTCACTATTACTGCTGAAATGCATCGACTCCTGGGCTGGAAGGTAGCAGCTGTTTAACAGCATGCAGTTAGAAACCCTGAAAAATCAGCACAGATAATGCAACTATCAGGAGAATTAGAGCATGGATGAGCAAAAGGATCTCCATGGGCTGGATCTGGCCAACCAAGTGGGTTGATTCGACCCGGGGAGGCCCTGCCGCTCCCCCGCCCATGGCCAATTAGGCCCTGGGGGAGAGAGGAAGCACACAAAGTTTCCTCCACCCTGACCCTGCCCTGCAAGGAGCACATAGTGCTTAGAAGCGCCATGTGCTCCTGGCAGGGTAGGAGGAGACTTCACATGCGCCCCCACCCCTAAGCCCTGATTGGCCTGGGGACAGAAGGGGGAGTGTGCGAAGACTCCTCCCACTGCCAGGGGCATGGGCACCTAGGAGGAACCTGGGGGGGGGGGCCGCAAAGGTGCTCCCCCACCCCCAGACCAATCACGGTCTGTGGGTTGGGAAGCAGGGAAGTATCCTAGTCCCGCACCTTCTGCTTGAGGCCCCGCCCATTCTGGTGCAGCCCGGGGCCACTTCAAAAATTTCTGAAGTGGCCCCCGGCAAAAAATGATTGTGTACCCCTGAATTAGAGACTGCTGTGGCAGGGTGCATTCTTTAGAGCACCCCCGTATAGTGTGGCTTATCCCTGAAGGAACCTCATCCTCAGTCCCTCCTACTACAGTGGTTTGCAACCTTTCCAAACTATGGTACCCTTTCAGGAGTCTGAGTGGTCCTGTGTACCCCACATTTCACCACACTTAAATTCTTTTCAAATTATTTTTCAAAGTACTTTGAGATCTGCTGATTATGGCTATATAAGTATTTTAATAAGGACATATACAGCAGTACTAACATCTACTTCACATGCATCACAGAAACACAAGGGATAGAAGTGCAGACCTCTATTGTGATGATTTTCAGTTACTCATAAAATAAATTATATCTCAGTAATTATGATCCTAAAAAAAGCTGTATCAGTGTTTATGGGCATATAAAAGGGAGTTCCTCAGAATCAGACTTTCAACACTTAAAAATTACAAACAGCTTGGATGCTTAACATGGGTGCCACTTTGAAAACGGCTATGAAAGCACCAGGGCTGGGTGCATTTGAGAAGCAATATCATCATTTGGATGGATGGATGGATGGATGGATGGATGGATGGATGGATGGAAGGAAGGAAGGAAGGAAGGAAGGAAGGAAGGAAGAAAGAAAGAAAGAAAGAAAGAAAGAAAGAAAGAAAGAAAGAAAGAAAGAAAGAAAGAAAGAAAGAAAGAAAGAAAGAAAGAAAGAAAGAAAGAAAGAAAGAAAGAAAGAAAGAAAGAAAGAAAGAAAGAAAGAAAGAAAGAAACTTTAACATTTGGATTGCTAAGGCAGAAAGAAACACTGCAGACACATTTTTGCCCTTATGGGGATTCATCAAGGTTGTGCTGTGCAGCTGCTGTCTTAATAAAAGAAAGTATTGGCCCCTGACTAGAAGAAACTGAAACATAATTATGTTATGATGAGCTGAGAAACATGCAAAGAAAAATTGGAATGCAAAACATGATGGATGATGCTTTGCCAATTGGCAAGGTGGCAGGAAAAACCAAGCTACACAATAATACCTCTTCTTCAGTCAGTGCTTCCAGTTTGGCTACCAGATGAAAGCACCACTCCATCCGCCACAGAATTACCATGTCTTTTTTGGTATATTATTTGGTCCTGACACAATTATGCCAGCTTTGTAAAGTGGATTATGTAGCCATTATCAGTAAAATGAGAAAAGAATAGATAGGGACTTTTGAAATATAAGGCTTTACAAATACAAGAGAATTTAGCATGTTATTATATGATTATTTTTATGCATTTTAAAGTTCAAAGATTAGAACCATTTCTTTGAAGGCGTCTTTTGATAACATACTATGCAGTGAAAAACTCCTGTTTCTACTATTATGATTGAAATCTAACCCGTGCACTAATATGGCTGTATGAAACTACACCATAGTAACATAGGAAATGCCATCTCAGAACAGATTTGTTAAGCTGCCTAGCCTGATAATGGCGGGGACAGGATTTCCCTCCAAGTGCTTCAGTAGTAACATGGCAATTCACTCTCACAATGTGAGTGAATCATGCAGGACAAACAGGCTAATTATATAACAAGAAGCTTCTGTTTAGAAACAAATATTGGTAACAAAGACAAACAGGGAAATACTGAAAAAGAACATGACAAAGGAAGGTTATTAAAATATAGTCTTCAAAATACCCATATGTGCCCTGGATAAAGAGAAGTTATTACTCTAGTGCCCATGTATTGCAGTATTTACCGCCTGTAATCTCTGAGCATAACAGTCATAATACTTAGGGCTTGTCTACATAGGAAATTGACTGGCATAGATGTGGCAGAATAAGTATTCCACAATAGCTAATCTGGACTATGTCCCTGTCTAGACACTATTCCAGAATAAAAGTGACTATTCCAAGATAATTACTCCTCCCACAAATCATTTTTATTTTGGTACAGAGTGTCTACATAGGGCACTGATTCTGGAATAATTCAATTATATGGCCAGGTCTACACTAAAGGGGAAGGTCGACTTAAGATACGCAACTCCAGCTACATTAATTACGTAGCTGGAGTTGATGTATTTTAAGTTGAGTTTCTGTGCCGTCCACACAGTGGAAGGGCTATGGGAGCGCACGTTGCCATCGGCTTTCCTTACTCCTTGTGAGGAGTAGGACTGTGTGGCACCAACAGGAGCACCCCCTCAATTAGAATTAGCAGTCTACACTAGACCGGCTAAATCAAACCGCAGAAGATCAACTGCAGCAGCGTTGATCTTCCACGTAGTATAGACATGGTCTATGGGAATAGTTATTCTGGATTAGCTGGTCAATTTCTGTCAGGTAAACAACACTTTAGGGTGAAGTTTCGGCATCTATCTTTGAATTGTCTCTTTGAAAGGTGTTTGCTTCTTGTTTTCTGTAAGCACAATGCCTCTGATTCTCAGTAGGAATATTCTTCTGTGGGTTTTAACATTTATTGCTTATTTCATTAAAACTGCCAGCTCTCAAATTAGAACAATATGTAGGAGGGGTCACCTTTTAAACATTAATGAAATAGATTGAAACTTATATTCAAGCAGTGTATTTTTAAACAGAAGATATTTTTTTAAATTATGTATTTAGGGAGACGGAGGGCCAGATCCTGATCACCTTATTCCGTCCTGTTTGAAGTAGAGGCTATGTCTACATTATAAATGCAATAGCAACAGCACTGCAGCTATGTTGCAGTAATGCTTTTAGTGTAGCCATAGCCCTGGTCTACACTAGGGCTATGTCTAGACTGCAAGCCTCTTTCGAAAGAGGCTTTTTCGAAAGATACTTTTGAAAAAGCCTCTTTCGAAAAAGAGCGTCTAGACTGCAAGCGGAACTTTCGAAAAAGCAAGCCGCTTTTTTGAAAGAGAGCACCCAGGCAGTCTGGATGCTCTCTTTCGAAAAACCCGTTTGCATTCAAGAACACCTTTTTTCGAAAGAGCACTTTCGAAAAAAGGCGTTCTTCCTTGTGAAATTACGTTTACTGCTGTCGAAAGAAAAGCCATGTTCTTTCAATTTAATTTCGAAAGAACGCGGCTGTAGTCTAGACGCAGGTGAAGTTTTTTCGAAAAAAGGCCACTTTTTTCGAAAAAACCCCTGAGTCTGGACACAGCCTACGGGATAAGTTCAAATTAAGATACACAACTTCACCTATGTTAATTGCGTAGCTTAAGTCGAAGTATCCTTACTCGAATTTTAGCACTATCCATACTGTGGGAAGTTGAAGGGAGCACACTCTCCCTTCAACTTCTCTTACTCCTTACTGTCTTCACTAGACCCACTAATACAAACCCCGGAAGATCAACTGCGGCTTCTTCGATCTTATCTGTAGCATAGACATGGTCTGACAGAAGCCGTTTTTCCATTGATATAGTTAAACCAACTCTCTAAGAGGCAGCATTTAGATTGACAGGAGAATTCTTCCATCAGCCAACTATGTCTACAACAACCTACAGCACTGAGGCTACAAACTTTTTCACAGAGCTGAGCAACATAGCTAGGTTGATCTAATTTTTATTCATAGACCAGTGGTCTCCAACCTTTTTAATCACAAGATCACTTTTTCAATTAAAGCGCAATGTAAGATCTACCCCAAACCCAAATACCCTTGTCCTTTCCCTTCCTTCCCGTCCCTTCTCTGAGTCCCCGCCCCTGCTCCACCCCTTCTTTGAGGCCTCAACCTGCTCACTCCATCCCCCTTCCTCCCTGAACCTCATTCACTTTCACCAGGCTGGGGTAGGGGTGGGGGTGCAGGCTCTGGTCTTGGGCCAAGGGACTGTAGTGTGGGAGGGGCTTCTGTTATTTGCCTTAGGGGACTGGAGTCTGGGAGGGCTTTCAGGGTGCAAGCTTTGGAAAGGAGTTTCAGTGCAGGGGGACTCACGTCTGGGGCAGGAGGGTGAGTGTAGGAGGAGGTTCAGGGCTGGGACAGGAATTCAGGAAACAAGCCCTGGCTGGCACCATTTAACTGAGATGGATTCTGGGTGGTGGAACAGTGGGGGTAAGGCAGGCTTCCTCCTGCCGTGGTTCTGCACCACTCCTGAAAACAGGTGGCATGTACAGCAGTGGCTCCACGGCGCCATGTGCTGCCCCTCATTGAAAGGCACTGAGCCCACAACTTCTACTGGCCACGATTTCCTGTTATTGATCAATGGGAGCTGTAAGAGTGGTGTCAGCAGGGGAGGTCAACATGTGGTGACCCCCTCCTCTGCCTTTCTCAGTGGCTGCAGGGACAAACTAGCCACTTCCAGTAGAGAAAATTATCACATGGATAATTACTCCAGCCACAACAGGTTACATTTTAGAACTCAAAGAATTAAATTTAAGCATTAGATAGAAATGAAAATTATAAAATGCACAGACCAGTCAAACCCGCAAAATAACACACTTTGCAAGCAGTTAAATAAGTTAACAACAACCCCTCCTCGTATGTGTTCGGTGTGGATATGAGAATGAAGGACAGTGTGTGTGATAGAGAGAATGACACACACACACACACACACACACACACACTCAAATATCAGAGGGGTAGCCGTGTTAGTCTGAATCTGCAAAAGCGACGAGGAATCCTGTGGCACCTTATAGACTAACTGAAGTGTTGGAGCATAAGCTTTCGTGGGCAAAGACCCACTTTGTCAGATGCATGACGAAGTGGGTCTTTGCCCACGAAAGCTTATGCTCCAACACTTCAGTTAGTCTATAAGGTGCCACAGGACTCCTCGCCACACACACAGAGTGTGTCAGAGAGACAGAGATTTGCATTACCAAGCTCCCTCCATCCCCTTCTCTCTGTGTAGAGATGGGGTACAGGAGTGGAGGCAGGGAGGACACCTTGACATCAGCGCCCCTCTCCCCCTCTTTTCCCTCCCACACCCTGCACAGCAAGTAGGAGGCTCCTGAGGGGGCAGCTCCAAGGCAGAGAGCAGGAGCAGCCTGACAGTGGATAGAGGGACAATTGAAATGCCTCAACTTGAGAGCTTCCCGGCCAAACCAGCCAAAATCCCTTATCAGAGGCTCCAAGATCTACCGATAGAACCCAGAGTACTGGTTGGTGCCCACTGACATAGACCAAGCCACAATTTTGTTGCTGGCTTCAATGAGGATCGGACTTTTGGCAAAAAGAATCTCTTGTATACAGCAAATAAGTAGGGACTCTTATGAATATTAATAATTTTCTTTCCTGCAATGAGATGACTTGACACTCATAATCCATGGTCTGAAAATATTTATTATTAATTATTATTATTGATATTGAGAAACAGAGACAAAGTGACTTGCCTAAACTTGGACAGCAAGTCAATAGAAGAGCCTGGGAATAGGTTTTCAGATTCCCAAGTCTTTGCTCCTTTAAAAGTAAAACTAACTTTGAATTGGTACATGGGTCCAAAGGATAGCTAGTCAGTCTGAAATTTTGAGGCCATCTTTAAGCATGAACATGATCAACAGGGAGATTATAATTTATTATTTTTTCCTGAACTCGGTTTGCATGACACCAAGTCTATGTTTTTAATGAATGTGGCAAGAAGTTAAAATACATATTTTAGAGTCAAAGAAAACATGGATTTCTTATCCTTTAATACCAATAGGCAAGCTTAAATAGAAAGCACAAAAGAAGAAGAATTTCATGACTAAACTCTGAATAGGGAGGAATAAAGAATTGGCCTAACAGAGTAGCAAAACTAAAACAATTATTACAAATGGATTGCAATTACCACTTCATCATCTTTTCTCTTGTATTTTAATTTTTCTTTTTTTCTCTGTGCCCCATCTCTTGTTCTCCATGTGCTCTCTTGACTTACACCTGTTGCTCTTCCACCTGCTCTCTGTGTTCTGTAACCTATGTAAAGATATCTCATCTTTATAGTTAATGCTTTCATATCCAGATATTCGTTATGTTCTAATTCTGCTTCCTGAGATCCAATTTTCATCAATCATCATCAGTGAAGCTGGCTGTTTTATGATCCTATTCAGCAGAATTGCAAATGGTTTAACAAAATCTCCAATTAAATCCAGTTTTCAAATCAAACTACTCTTTTGCAACTAATGAGGCTGTTACAGTCAACTAGAACAGAAGGATCTTATAAAATCGCTTTACCTGTTCATGCTACCAGGAAATAATCCATTAAAAAGTCATTCTGTGACTGCAGTCTAATGACAAAGATAACCTTATGTCCATCTCTGTTCCAGCTTTACTCTCTGCCTACCATGCATCCCTTCCTCAATCCACCCTTCTCTCCTTCCTTCTAATGTCTTTCAGACCTTCTATCTCTTCCCCTCCATTTTGTCTTTCCAGTGCTAGTTCTTTTTCTGTTATTTGACCTATTTTAGGGCAAATCTCTCTGGCCAAATTTTTGGTACATCTCTATGTACTTACACCATGATGGCAAGCAGGCTTTGGCCCTTCCTACACTGAACAACTTTTCAGGAGGCATGTAAACGTTCTGGTCGGGGGCGTGCTTGTCCCTCCTCCCTCTCGCCCTTAATCCCGTGCTCCCTTCACCCTGTAGGTTGCCTCCCGGCTTCCTGTTCAGTTATTCTTGCAGCCGACCGGCCTCTCTCGCCTTGGAGGTCGGTTCGCCTCCCACAATGGGGAGAGGGGGGTCTGGGCCCACCCCCTCTCACAGACCCCAGCCCAGGGCCCTAAGGACTCGGACGTTACTGTCGTCCGGTCCGGCTGGCGGGGCGTCTGCCTTAACGCGCCAGCCCGCAGGCTCTCTTTGCCTGCCCTGGGCTGCTTCCTCTCCCCAACTGGGTTTGGCCCGCCGTGTCAGGGCTTACCTTCTCGGCTTCGGGCCCATTCGTTGTCCTGTCACGGGGGAGGATGCTCTCCGCGCTCCTTCCTCCCTCCCTCTCCTCCAGCCGGCGTTTAAATCCCTGCGCCACAGCTTGTTGGCGGGGCCCCGCCCAGGCCAGCGTGGAGTCGCTTCCGGCCCGGCGCCGTGGCCACGGGGTGATGTCACACGCACCGTGATGTCACCGGGATTTCCCGGCTTGCCTGGATGTCTTGCAGCCGCGGCCGCCCAGGAGCACCTCGCACACCGCTGTGCGGCTTGAGTCGGGGCTGCTCGGGCGGCTGGCCGTGACCTGCCCAGCTCGGCGGCTTGCGGCCCCGTCCCGAGGGCCGCCAGGCACACGGCCCCTGGGTGCTCCGAAGTGCGGGGCTCTTCTGCCCCGTCACAAGGCACTTTATAAATACCAGCTGATGTCAAGTTAATATGAAGATGTCAATAAGCCTAGTTCTATTTTTATTAGGAATTTTATTTTATTCACAATATATTTCCAAATTATACATCGCTCCCTAGATTAGAGAAAGCAAATGATGTTGCCATCTGGCAATCACTACACACTCACATCTTCCTTGTCTACTCACTGGAGACTAGCCTGCAATAATTGCTGAGCTGGACCCTGCTATGTTGTTTTGATCTCAGGCAGGTAGATCCCTCAGTCCCAAACCATGCAATTTCCCCAGGAGTAATTTTATTTCAGACTCAGAAGTCATGAAGATATTATACAGTCAGATACCTCTTGTTTATTTCTTCATGAGACAGAAGGTGTAATTACAAAAGAGAATTTTCCCAAAATGGCCCTGGGGGGCCTGATTCTGCATTCCTTGCCCATCCCAAGGCTATGTCTAGACTACACCTCTCTGTCGACAGAGAGATGTAGATTAGGCACGTCGAAATTGCTAATGAAGTAGGGATTTAAATATCCCGCACTTCATTAGCATAAACATGGCTGCCGCTTTTTTCCGAAACTGAGCTTTTTCGAAAAAAACCCCCCCAGCAGTCTAGACGCAGATCTGTCGAAAATAAACCCTTTTTCGACAGATCCTGCAAACCTCATTTTTTGAGGAATACACGATCTGTCAAAAAAGGGTTTATTTTCGACAGATCCACGTCTAGACTGCCGTTTTTTTTTTTTTTAAAGGTGGCAGCCATTTTTATGCTAATGAAGCATGGGATATTTAAATCCCTGCTTCATTAGCAATTTCGACGTGCCTAATCTACATCTCTCTGTGAACAGAGAGGTGTAATCTAGACATAGCCAGAGTTCCCTGTGAAATAGTGTGAATTTAGGGGCATACAGGGAATGTAGGATTGGGCCCATAGTGCTGTTGAACTAAATGTCAACTGATTGGATGGTAGCCATAAATACATATAATAATAATTTATACTTTAAGCACCTCGTTACCCAAAGGGGCACAGTGTTTTATATACATAAGATTGCTTGACCCACCAGTGAAGTGGAATGAAATAGCTGCTTAACACACAGTAACATTTGTAGAGGAGTTGAGCTAGTAAATCATACGCTTTTTGAACATACTGTTCTCCAGGCTCTGAGAAGGATACAGGCTCACCTGGAATCCTGAATCCTGTTCCTTATAAATGTCCATGGATGGCTTTTCATACATTAACATTTCTGGAACTATATAATTTTGCCTTTGCAATCTGTAATAAACAAACTCCTTTAAGGAGTTTAATATAAATGACAATAAGATAAAATGTGTTTTTGATTTCCTCTTTCATATGCATCCAGTTGGACTTAGAGACTGTTGTATTAGTAGTTATTGATTTTTTATATATTCCTTTCCTCTCTTTGTTCACAGTTTGGGTTCTATTTGGGCATGTTGCCAAGTTTTTAAAAATATTCTTTAGAGCTGCTTTTTCTTAAGCTGCCAGGAGGCTTTTGGATGTAGGTAAGAATCTAGAAATTAAAGATTAAATGAAGTATTAAAGGCCTGAGTCTGCACTCTTGAGGTAGGCAATATATAAAGTACTCAGATGCTAAGTAAGGAGTTTTGCCAGCATTAGAACACAATCAAGCCCTTAATTCAGTACCTGGACATTTGCCTTTAAACCTGGGAGGCAGTTTTTTCAATCAAGAGCAATTAGTTCTGACAGCTTTCCTAAGCATTTGTTATATGCCATAAACTAGCAGGGCTATACTTACAGATGAGCCAACCAGGTGGTGGTGGGATACTGACCTGGACTATGGGCAATATCCAGGCTTTTGGGGTTTAGATGCAGTGGCTTCACAAAATGTTGAGCCATGTTCATCCCCAAAAAACAGAAATCTCATCAGAACCACCGCAACAAACTGGGCTTCTTCCAGTTTGGGATCAGACAAGAACCAGAACCACAGGGGTGGAATCAAAGAGGAGGAAATGTGTAAAAAGGGCGGTTGGTTCAGTCTCTCCAGATTGGGAATTGGAAAGGCAAACGATTCATCACTTGTCTGCCTGCCCATGCCAAGCCCATTGCTCCGGTATCAGAGCACCCCCTTCCAGCCTTGAGCCAGCTACCTGGCGCGTGGGGCAAGGCTGCTGCATCTGCAACGCCTTTATTCGGAACTGGGAGACCGTAGGGGCCAAGGGCCCTGAGAGGCGAGCAATGCACAGTGCGTGGGAACGGCCTCGCTCATGGGATTCCCCAGGGCTTGCCTAGAAATGAGGCTGGTTTCTGTAGCACTGACTGAACGCCACGCGGGAGGAGACACAGCCCCGCCGCTCAGCCCCTGGGACTCAGGCCGCTGCTTGCACCCTCGGAGAGCCCCTTTGGGTCTGGGTCTCCTACAGCCACTGGGGCCTGGCTGCTGCTGGTCCCTGCCTGGCCACCGGGCCCCGGGCAGCGACTTGCCCTGAGACCAGGCGCCTCGCCTGCCTCGCAAGCTGCTGCCGCTGCTCCACCCTCCTCCCGCAGCTGGCCCCAGTGCGCCTGCCCTCCTGGGCCCCTGCCAGCCGGGGTTTTCTCTGCAGAGCCGCTCGGCTCCTCGCCCGCTCAGGGATTAACGCGGCAGCGGAGCCGCCTCGGATGCGCGGATGGAGGAGGCAGCGAGCTGCTCCCGGGGCCACTGACTCGCTCCACGGGCAGCTGCGAACGCGCGGCGCGTTCCAGCCACGGGTAAAGAGCAGCCTCGCCACCCACGTGGGCAGCGGGCAGGGGAGCGCAGAGCCCTGGGGCATTGAAGCCGGGGGGGGTCTGATGCATTGGAAACTTGGCCGGGGCGGGGGGGGGGGGGGGGATTTGCCTATGAAAGCTGGGCTGTCGCTGGCATTTGAAGCCTCCTGGAGCAGATTACAGGTCTCCGCGTTCTCTGTTTGGTCTCGCCGCTGGAGAGGCGGCTGGGGAAGTTGGGGGTGTGTGTGTGTATGTGTCTGTGTGCGGGGGGGGGGGCACTCGAGATGTCTTTGCAGCTGGGAGCTGAGCGGAGAATCCCACTTTCTCCTCTCCCCCCCCCCCCCCATGTCCTTTCCCAGCGAGTGACAGGAAGGAAGGAAGGAAAGTTTGCAAGCAACCTGCGGCAGCAGTAACTTTCTGTCCAAGCTCCCCCCCCCCCCCCCCCGAGTGTCGCCACGCAGCTGCCTGTGTTCAAGGTGCCTTTGATGTGTGTGTGTGCAGCAGCTTCTGGGAAGCGGACTGCAGCTTTGCCATCCCTATCCCCTCCCCTCCCACCACCCTCTCAGCCCACACACGCGATTTGTTTAAGAAAAGTGATGAAATGAACAAGAAGTGATGAATTACGGGGCGAGTTTCCCTAAAGAGAGATCGGAAGAGGAGCCTGAAAGAGCTGATCTCAGCCAGCACAGAAGCGTGCAAGGCGAAGAGACCTCCGGTCCCCTCCCCTCCCTTTTTTTTTCTTTTTTTTTGCAACAGGGAGGAACTGATCTGGGGCTGGGGTGCTGGCTGTTCGGCTGGGGTGTTAATGAACCTTAGCGGCGATATGCAAAAGGTTTTCTCTGCTTGCATTTGACTTGCAATGCCGGCTTCGCTCTGGGATGCAAACCCTTGCACAGGATGAAAACAGGTTTGCTGCGAATCCTCCTGTCTGCTTTCTTTTTCAGATGTCAGAAAGGAGCATAATAACCACACGGTGCCACCAGGCACCTCATTACGGCGCATCCTTCGCCGTTCTTTGGAGACGTTAAGAGAGATGAATCTTTTATGCAGCTGTCTCCTTGTATCCAGAGTGGGGCTTCACAATTTGCACTTGATTGCCGCTAAATATTCTTTTTAAGAGCCGTTTCCCAAAAAGATGTCAAATAAACACAGATGGGAGAAGGGGAAAAAAGCCGTAATGAAGCAGTGTGGTTGGGTTATCGCCCCCCCCCCCCCGACTAATGTGAGCATTTTATTTAAAAAAAAGTGTGAGTCTTCAGTCTCAGTGCAGTTGCAAGAAGCAGATGAGAGAGCTCAGTTTGTGGATCTTTGTTGGGGTGGGAAAAGCATTTCCATTAGTGTCAGTTGGCTTATTGACTTTCTTGAATGTGTGCACTTTGTAGACCCTTCTGCCAGCGTCTTTCCTGCTCCTCTTTACACTATGTCCTGTTTTTTTCAACACTTTATAGGTCATTCTTCTAGAATGCCCGAGGATAATTCCCCAAGACGGAGTCCTCAGAATATCCCTTATCAGGACCTTCCTCATATGGTCAATGCAGATGGACAATATCTTTTCTGCAGATATTGGAAACCAGCCGGGACTCCAAGGTGAGAACTTTCAAACAATGCATTTTTCCTCAATAACTAAGACTCTATTAATGTAACTTAATTATTATTTAGAGTTTATACATCATCACCGGTGTGCATGGTGCTTTACAGAACAAGTAAAAAGGCATATCCCTGCCCTGAAGAGCATCCATTGTAAAGGTTAGATCCTCCAACTCCTTACTCACATGAGCAGGCCTTACTGCTTGCATGAATGAGGACTACTTACCTGAGTAATGTCTAAAAGATTTGCAACTACTTTCATTTCTTGCTCAGTTGAGCAGGGTGTCATCTCAGTAACCTTGTAAATATCAGACCTATGATGCCTGTCAGCAACAATAGATATTTTTAAACAGATATCACCAACTTTCAGAGATATGTGAAATACACAGGCTTACATTGGCCAGCCTTTGTCATTATTTTGTATGTTAATAAATCAAACACTAGCGGTCTGATTCAGCTATAAAAGCAGTGCTATAAATTCCAGTGCAATGACAGGTTTTTACACATTATATGTAATTTACCTCTGACTAAATTTAAAGTTGTAAAATTACTTGGATGGATCGTCCACTTTAAATTGGCTGTGTTTTCAAAGCTTGAACTCAGTGTTGGAATGTGGACAAATATGTGGACAAATAAATTTAAGTAATCCCTTATTTATTCATAATCCTTTACTGTAATGGGTTCTGAGTTAGATTATGTGCTTTTAAAAGCATGAATATGCTATTGTGGTAGAAACTTGCCTATGTATTTCTCTAGCTATTTATGATCTCAATGCTAGCTGCCCATCACAGTTACAAGATGCTGGCTTGACATGTATGAATGTTAGCATTAGCTATACAGACAGCCACATATGAAACTGCATCTGTTGTTCTGTTGTTTGTCTTTTCTGCAATCAAACAGGAATAAAGTCCTGTTTATTTTTACATTGCAGGGATAGAAATCATTGGTGGGAAATGGCAGCCTAAGCAACAGTGGGAAATTAAACTTTTCTGTCCCAGCTGTCACATTTCTGTTTCAAGATCAATCAGTGTGCCTTGCTGAGTAGTAAAAATGTGGATGAGAATACCTAGCCTTCTGTTTCAGTTCCTATAACCATTACCAAACCACAGGAGTGTTATGTGGATTACATAAATTCTTCTGAGGTGCCCATGTGGGATAACACAACAAGCTGTCCTGAAGTAACAGCCACATTTTCCTGTGAGGTAAATTTTTGGGGTCTGATCCAAAGCTCATTACAGTCAATCCCATTTATGTCAACAGGTTTAGGATCAGGCTATGACATAACTATCTTGGCTTAAAATCACCTGATCCAGGCAGCGACCCAGGCAATTATTTCTAACCCCATCATGTCTTCCAAAAATCAGGAGGAAACTTTTTGGCTTTGGTTTGTATATAGTTCTGGCATCAGCCTAAAGATTTCTTCTACAGAACAAATTCAGTAGCAAAACAAGCTTCTTCTGTGAAACCAGCCTGTCATGTATTATAATGCTAATTAATCATTAACTGCCCACAGTGTTCTTCACTCAGTTGTGGAACTGCATTCTCTTTTCATGTTTAATTTCTTAGAAAATTAGTGGGGAGCAGATGAGCCTTTGATCAAGAAATGAAAGAATGATGAAGTGGAAGTGAAAACTTGGTGTTTTAATTCCTTACACTAGTTCATCTTTTCGGGGCTCTGTGCACCAAGTAGTTAATTGAGAGTGAGATTGCCCTAGTTTTGTGACAACAGAGTAAACAGGATCAGTGCTGCTCATTACAAGAGACTCTTAAGTATATGTGTGTGTGTGAAGGGGGTATTTTTAGCTTTTGCTTACTGTGTGTGAGAGAGAGAGTGTAAATACAGTAACTGAGTAACAATTTAGTACCTGGATACAGTATTATTGTCACAAATGCTCTCAGAAAGCTAGAGAGAGAGAGAGAGTGAGAGAGAGAGAGAAAATACATCTCTCCTTCTCCCTTCAGAAATATCCCAGAGTTTTCTCTTTTATATGTAGAAGCTCAGTCACTTTCATCCAACTTTAAACTTTCAATGAAAATGAGATCATGAAACCTCAGGGAAGGTTTACCAGCCTGTTATAGATGTATTCTGTTTCAAACACTGATGAGGATAACTGTTGCAATTATTTTAGTTACAATAAATGTAGTCTTATTTAACTGCTGACTTGCTTTGGGAACCTCGATATTAACATGTGCTGCTGTAGTATTCAAACAGAACCTTTCATTGATCAAATCCCAGCTAAGGGCTTTAGATAACTGCAGGTGTCCAAAGGTTAGCATTGACTTAGGTTCCACTGGTGGAGAATTTACTATTGTTGATCCCATCCCAGGGGAAAGAGACAGGAAATTTTCCAAAGATAAAATTTTTTTTTAAAATCCTTTGGCCTGGGGCCATACTCCAAATGATAGCTAAATGCCCCCTGAGACCAGGGCCAGGTGACAGCTACTGCCCCCTCCAAAGTGCCCATCTTTTACTCCTAGAAACAGGCATGTTAGAGGAAATAAGAGCTACAGTGGACTGAAGGCCTGCAATGTTTTAACAAATTATCAGGAAAATGAGACATGTATAGGATCTCCTGCTTAGAATTATATAAGGCCTGCAATGTTCCCTCAAATGTTTTCCATTTGCGTGCAAAATAAATTTTGTTTTGTGCACCAATGCAAGTGCAGATGTGCACCACCAACAGAAACATGCTTCCAGCTGTGGGCACTCTGCTAATCAGCTGGGCAGCATTTGACTCTCTCCTGGGTGGCTGTCCAAATGCACAGTTTACAGGAAACACTGAGGGTCTGGTCCTGTATGGGACTGAGCACCCTCTGTCCATACTGGTGCATAGAGAATCTTTATTGTTTTGTTGAGAAGAGAGATTTGGATAGTGACCTTATATGAACTTGCCAGGCAAAAGCACACTTATGTTACAGCAGTGAGGACGGGAATAGATAGAGGGAGCTAGGGAAGAGGAAGGTGGCAACATTTTCCTTTCATTTGTGTAGGGTGGGATATGATTTTGGGAAAGCTTTGGAGCGGTTACTTTGTCCTGTTCATCTCTCTGTGCAAACGCCAAGGCTGGTGCATTTGTGTAACACCTATAAGTTGTTCAACTTGTTGAACCTGTTTTATTATCAATGAAGCTGTTGAACTGCTTATGTAATGAAGAGGCCACATTAACACGTAAGAGAATGTGGAGGAAAGGGTGCAGACATGCTAGTGTAGTTAACAATACTGATTCATTCATCACAGTGGGACAATGGGCATATTTTATGTAGAATGACAATAGTTAAATCTTCGGCATCAGATGCTTACCAATATATGGACTGTGGCAGAGCAAGTTCAGGACAGTTTAGCAGCATTTGGAGTATCAGCTAGTCATTAATACCAGGACATCTACACTGTGTCTAGACTACATCCCTCTGTCCACAGAGGGATGTAAATGAGGCGCTTCAAAAGTGCAAATGAAGCAGGGATCTTTTTTCGAAAGATCCTGTAAAATCCTGTAAAGCCTGCCATTTTCAAAAGAACCGCATCTAGACCGCGGTTTTACTTTTGAAATGGCGCTTTTGTGTAAGAGCGCCATGACGTGATTATGCAAATGAAGCACAGGATATTTAAATCCCCTCTTCACTTGCATTTTCGAAGCACCTAGACACAGCACTAGGTGCAGGACATCATGCATCTAAGAGAACCCTACCATAGTTACAAAGTAGTCCTTAGGTAAGAAAAACCCATAGCATGGCTAAGTCCCTGACTGACTGTGTAGAAATGAAGATGAGAGTTAAAAAAAACCCATGTTCTTCTGTTCCCAGCATTCACTGATACGTGCTGGCCTTCAGCAAGGCCCATAAACTTTCAAAAGCATCCAGAGGTTTTGGATGCCGTCATGTGTGTATGCACAAACTTGAGACAATGGGGGCTTTCGGAAGTGCTCAGTGCCTGTAATTCACACTGACTTCACATGGAATTTGGGCACTCAGCACATCTAAAAAAAAATCAGCTCCAGTGCTTGTCAGGTCAGGCCCCCAAACCCTGACACACCCTATAGTGAGAGGACATGTTTGAAAATGTTGATTTTGTACTTTAAACGGCTGAAAATGCACTGTTGTAGTGTTTCAGCACAGACACTTACTACAGCCATGAGTAAGTGCAGCTTAGATCGACATCTATCAGGGATGGTCTAGACTGTACTAGACCCATGGTCCCCACGCGATGCCTGCGGGTGCCATGGCGCCCGCCAGGCATTTATGTGCGCCCGCCTAGTGACCAGGGCCGGCCTGAGCCATTCTTGCGCTCCTGGCCCCGGGCACCTGGCGCATGCATGGCCCCCAGCCCAGGTGTGCGGCGCATGTGCAGTGCCACCCCCGGCAACCCCGCATGGCGCCCCTTGAAAAACTGTTGGTGCCCGCCACACTCTTCTGAAAACAGGAATGTGCTATTGGCCACGAAAAGGTTGGGGACCACTGCTGTACAGAGTCCTGCCTTGAGGGCAGGGCACTGGACTTGACGACCTCTCGAGGTCACTTCCAGTTCTAGTGTTCTATGAATCTATGTTTCCCTGTCGCTGTAGGTAATCCTGCTCCCTAAGAGGCAGAAGCTAAGTTGACGGAAGAATTCTTCCATCTACTTAGTGTTGTCTACACCTAGGGTTTGGTCAACTTAATTATGGGACTCAGGAGTGTGCTTTTTTCATGTCCTTGGAGCAGTGGTGTAGCCAGAAGGGCCCACTTGGGTGGGCTCCAACTTCAGGTGGATGAGCAAGAATGGTAGCAAGTGAGACAGGTAGGGTGGGGGAAAGCCTAATCAGCACAGAGTAAGCAGAAGAATTTCTTCTCCTGTCTTGCTTACAACACTCCTGTTAATGCTTCCCAGAATGATTTTTTTTTTTGGCAACAATGTTACACTGTTGACTCATTTAACTAGTGGTCCACTATGACTCCTAGACAGTCACTTCCCATTTTGTAGATGTGAAACTGATTGTTCCTACCTAAGCAGAGTACTTTTGCATTTGTCCTTCTTGAATTTCATCCTGTTTACCCCATACTATTTCTCCAGTTTGTCTAGGTCATTTTGAATTATAATCCTATCATCTGCAAACTTTATAAGCGTACTCTCTATGCCATTATCTAAATTAGTGTTTCCCAAATAGTAAAAGTAAGTGTTCCATGAAGACCCAATTACTCCCCCAGCCCACCCAAGCCAGTCTTAGGTGCAGGCTGGTGGTTTTTTTTGATCGACCAGTTTTCCCCGGTGGGGTTTTTTTTTCCTTGATAGATTTTTCCCAGCATTTTTTTTAAAGGGTTCCATGGCCAAATAAAATTGGGAAACACCAATCTAAATCATTACATAAGAATGGCCATACCAGGTCAGACCAAGAGTGCATCTAGCTCAGTATCCTGTCTTCTGACAGTGGCCAAAGCCAGGTGCTCTGAAGGGAATGAACAGAACAAGAAATCATCAAGTGATCCATCCCCTGTTGCTCATTCTCAGCTTCTGACAAATAGAGAGACTAGGGACACTATTCCTGCCCATCCTGGCTAATAGCCATTGATGCACCTATCTTCCATTCATTTACCTAGCTCTTTTTTGAACTCTGTTAAAGACCTGGCCTTCACAATATCCTCTGGCAAGGAGTTCCACAGGTTGACTGTGTGAAAGTTAAAGATAATGAATAGAACTGGTCCCAAAACTGATATCTGCAAAACCCCACTTGCTATGACCTTCCAGCTTGACTGTGAACTATTGATAACTACTCTCTGGGAACAGTTATCCAACCAGTTATGCACCCACCTTACAGTAGTCCCATCTAGGTTGTTATTTCCCTAGTTTATTAATGAAAAGCTCAAACATGTATCAAATGCTTTACTTAAGTCTAAGAATAGCACAGCTATTGCTTCCCCCTTATCCAGAAGGCTTGTTATCTTATCAAAGAAAGCTGTCAGATTGGTTTGACATGATTTATTCTTGACAAATCCATGCTGACTATTGCTTACCACCTTATTATCTTCTAGATGTTTGCAAATGGATATTATGAGTGTCTGAAGTCATTAACATTCTGTTGACCTTATTTGCTCTTCTTGCTTTATCTGATCAGTACTGGGACAACTTAATTGTAGGCTTAGTCTACACTACCAACTTATGTTGGTATAACTACATTACTCAGGGTTATGAATTTCCACATCTCTGAGCAATGCAGTTATACCAACATAACTCCTGATGTAGACAGTGCTATGGGAGGGCTTCTGTTAAAATAGCTATCACTTCCTGTGGAGGTGAATTAACTGTGCTGAAAGGAGAAGCTCTGTCAGTGATGTAGATAGCATCTTCACTAAGTGTGATAGCAGTGCAGCTGCACTGCTGCAAACATAGACAGGCCTCTGTTGAAAGGTAGAGTACACACCTTGAATCACGGGATTGACTTCAAGAATCTCCCCAGGACATCAGGAAAATAAATGTCTTCAAGGAATGCTGGGTAATATTTTCCCCTTTTTCTCCAGAACCCCGCCCCCCATCTAAGTACATCAGTTCACTTTACAAATTATTAATTTAGCTTTACACCACCACTAAGGCTTATTATACTTATTATTTTAGAGATGAGAAAACTAAGGTGTGGTGAGATTAAGGGCCCAGTCCTGTAAACCACTGATCATGTAAAGTCCTTGCAAAAATTAACCCCAGCACACTACAGTATCACATATTAAGACACAGCCAATCTCTTTTTTGACTGTATAATTTGTATGTTGACAGTTCTGTCTTTTCAGCTTTTGTGACTTCATCATCTTTTGCTATGGAAGTGTCCAGAGACCACAGTCAATAGACTAAGTGTTGTACAAATATGTATGAAGACAAGTCCCTGCTTGAAAAGTTAAGGGCCTGGTTCCCCACACATAAAGCAAGCAGTCCCTTGGGTTTCATTGGGGGTGCTTGCCTTGTAGGGGACAATTCAGAGTAGAAGGGTCTTAATAAAACAAATACATTATTTTTGTGAGCACTACCAGCAACTTCTGACAACACTTCCATTGATTTCACAGAGACACCCTGCAAGGGAGTGCAGGATCAGGTACTAAGTGATTGGGTAGCCCCACTGTGAGACCTGAGCTCGACCAGTTTTACTTTTTGCACCAATACAACTGTGTCAGTTGGATGTGTGTGATTTTTTTTTTTTTTACTGATGTAGTTATATCAGTACAAGCCTTGATGTGGATGCAGTTATCCTTGTATAAAGGTGCCTTATTATCCTTTCTGTACAGGAATAGCCTATAATGGTATAAGCACATTTATATTAGTATAACTGTGTCCACAATAGGGGAGGACTGTGCCACTTGCATATGGTATCATTAAAGTGCTGCAACTTTAGATAAGGTTCCCGCTTGTTACCCCTCCCACCGCACTGCTGCGTGTAACTGTGAAGATTAACCGATGAACCCAGGCTCATTGGCTACATGTTTACGCTATCACATTCATAGTTCAATCTTAGGCTGCAATAAGCTTGAACTCAAGCTGTTAACACCAGTTACCATGTTGTCACTTTTAGTTCATTCTGAGTTAAGAACTTTTTTTTTTTTTTGCAATGTAGACATATCCTCAGAGTCAGACCCTGCTCCCACACTAGTAATCCTTTTAATGTGAAAAGAACTACAGTATTTACATGAGCAAGAGGAGAAAGATTTAGCCTTAAGTCAGAGGCAGAACCAGGAACAGAACTTAAGTCTCCTGCAAATCAGCTACTACACAATCATCTGTCTTCCCTCTCATTGTTCATCTCCTGTCAATCTTCACAAGGCAAGGGAACATGAGTCCAAGAATCTGTCAGCCTAGAGGCACCTGAATAGCTCAAATAATTCTGCTTTCATTTCAACTGCCTAAGGGCCAGCTTGGAATTCCACAGATATGGGATTCATCATAGGGAACTCCTAAAAGCAGCTTCTACTCTTGTGCAGGTATCCACAATGCTGCATTGCATTCAAGAGTGTTGCACCTGTGCTCAGAAACTGACCCTACTGGTGCAGGTGTCTCAAAGACACAGGCAGGATAATAATAGCTGCTATTCATGAAGCAGCTTGTTTGCCTTTTTTCTTGGGTCCCATTGCCAAACAAAGACAGATTTGTTTATGTGGAATATTCGTGTGGTAACTGGTAAAAAATCATCCTACTAATGAAGGCTATGGAAAACATCGACAGCGAGAATAGAAGCAGCCCTTCTGTCTGTCAAAGGGCCCCTCAGGTTTGAAGCTGTTTTTTTTCCCCCTTGAAAATTAAGTGAAAAAGGAAAAAAAAATCATAAAAGGATATCCCATTTCCAGTTAAGGCATTCACCATGGTGCAAAGAAAGCATTAGCATTAAGGAGAAGTACAAATGATTGACATATAGATGAGGGAAGCATTTAGAAATACAAGAAACAACATAGTGCATAGCGTTTAAAACCGTGTTCATTTGATAGCGTTAATCTTTAAGCAAAAATGTGCTATTTCCTCTGTGTGCTGCATATGATGTACAACAGTGATTTCCAAGTGTTTTTCATTTGCAGACCCATAAAAATTTCAAATGGAAGGGCCACCCCCTTGGAAATCTCAGACAGCCTGCAAAACTTCAGGGGTCCACAGACTGCAGGCTGAAAACCACTGTTCTGTGGTAATGAGAACTTTTCACAAATACCTATTCCACCCCCTGGGACTGCAGACCACTGGCTGAAAAGCATTGATGTATGATAAAATGAGCTGAGTACATCCCAGGTGTAATTGCCCTGACATCTACCAGCTCACATACTTTAGCTTAGTTAAGTTTCTGTTCTCCCCTCCCACCTGTAGAATAAAACCGTTCCCCAAAGGGAATGATTGGAAATAGATATTTAGAAACTGGTTTGTCTGGCTGTCTTTAGCAGTCAGGTCACCACCTCCTTTCAGAAACAAAGGACAAAACAAAGGTGCTTAGTGGTCTGGCCTACTTGGGTGTGTCTAGACTACATGCCTCCTTCGACGGAGGCATGTAGATTAGCCAGATCGGAAGAGGGAAATGAAGCCGCGATTAAAATAATCGCGGCTTCATTTAAATTTAAATGGCTGCCCCGATCTGCCGATCAGCTGTTTGTCGGCAGATCGGGAGAGTCTGGACGCGATGCCCCGACAAAGAAGCCTTTCTTCATCGACACAGGTAAGCCTCGTGAAACCAGGTTTACCTGTGTCGATGAAGAAAGGCTTCTTTGTCGGGGCATCGCGTCCAGACTCCCCCGATCTGCCGACAAACAGCTGATCGGCAGATCGGGGCAGCCATTTAAATTTAAATGAAGCCGCGATTATTTTAATCGCGGCTTCATTTCCCTCTTCCGATCTGGCTAATCTACATGCCTCCGTCGAAGGAGGCATGTAGTCTAGACACACCCCTAGGTTGTTACCTGACTTCTAAGTACAAACTCAGCCACTGTAAAAATGAGGAATATGTTAGTGAATGAGCCTCCTTAGGTTTTTCTCCCAGATGTGGGAGACCCAGGCTGTGGCTAGTTAGCAACACTGGGTGGCTTACATTCAGGCTCTGCTGTCTTAGTCTATGCAAGTGAGGCCCTGTCTTTTGTGGGCCTTCTTATGGCCCTTCCAGTGAGGTGGATCAACAGGAAAATAAATGTACCAACAACCCAAGAATAACTTATTCCTGGAGCCAACTCAAAGGGGAAAAGGTCAGCAGTACTTTCCTAGGGGTTTTCTAGGAGCCCCTCTGGCCTGGTAGCTGAATCAGGCTCACTCTGTCAGGCTTACCCTGGGAGTCTGCACTATTCCTTGTAAGGCTTGGGGTAGTGGTGGGGGCAGTGGGTGGAAGAATGTTGATTTCCAGGAGGGGAGCTTCCCTGCTGTTTCAGGAATCGTTCTGTCCTTTGGCAGCTCAGATATCTCCCCCTAGCTGACTGCAGTTTCCTCCTTTTTAAAGGCCTCTTCTATACCGTTCATGATTGACAGGACTGAAGAGACAGGGCTAGCTTCTCCCCACCCCCACAGTCTTTTTGGCACCTTCCTCATAGAATCATAGAATCATAGAATAATAGGACAGGAAGGGACCTCGAGAGGTCATCGAGTCCAGCCCCCCGCCCTCAAGGCAGGACCACGCTCCGTCTACACCATCCCTGACAGATGTCTATCTAACCTGTTCTTAAATATCTCCAGAGAGGGAGATTCCACCACCTCCCTTGGCAATTTATTCCAATATTTGACCACCCTGACAGTTAGGAATTTTTTCCTAATGTCCAATCTAAACCTCCCCTGCTGCACTTTAAGCCCATTACTCCTTGTCCTGTCCTCAGAAACCAAGAGGAACAAATTTTCTCCTTCCTCCTTGTGACACCCTTTTAGATATTTGAAAACCGCTATCATGTCCCCCCTTAATCTTCTTTTTTCCAAACTAAACAAGCCCAGTTCATGAAGCCTGGCTTCATAGGTCATGTTCTCTAAACCTTTAATCATTCTTGTCGCTCTTCTCTGTACCCTTTCCAATTTCTCCACATCTTTCTTGAAATGTGGCACCCAGAACTGGACACAGTACTCCAGCTGAGGCCTAACTAGTGCAGAGTAGAGCGGCAGAATGACTTCACGAGTTTTGCTTACAACACACCTGTTGATACAACCTAGAATCATATTTGCTTTTTTTGCAACAGCATCACACTGTTGACTCATATTCAACTTGTGGTCCACTATGACCCCTAGATCCCTTTCCGCCATGCTCCTTCCTAGACAGTCCCTTCCCATCTTGTATGTATGGAACTGATTGTTCCTTCCTAAGTGGAGCACTTTGCATTTCTCTTTATTAAACCTCATCCTGTTTACCTCTGACCATTTCTCTAACTTGCTAAGGTCATTTTGAATTATGTCCCTATCCTCCAAAGAAGTTGCAACCCCACCCAGTTTGGTATCATCTGCAAACTTAATAAGCGTACTCTCTATCCCAATATCTACATCATTGATGAAGATATTGAACAGTACGGGTCCCAAAACAGACCCTTGAGGAACTCCACTTGCTATCCCTTTCCAGCAGGATTTAGAACCGTTAACAACAACTCTCTGACTACGGTTATCCAGCCAATTATGCACCCACCTTATCGTGGCCCTATCTAAGTTATATTTGCCTAGTTTATCAATAAGAATATCATGCGAGACCGTATCAAATGCCTTACTAAAGTCTAGGTATATGACATCCACCGCTTCTCCCTTATCCACAAGGCTCGTTATCTTATCAAAGAAAGCTATCAGATTAGTTTGGCATGACTTGTTCTTCATAAACCCATGCTGGCTATTCCCTATCACTTTATTACCTTCCAAGTGTTTGCATATGATTTCCTTAATTACCTGCTCCATTATCTTCCCTGGGACAGACGTTAAACTGACCGGTCTGTAGTTTCCTGGGTTGTTCTTATTCCCCTTTTTATAGATGGGCACAATATTTGCCCTTTTCCAGTCTTCTGGAATCTCCCCTGTCTGCCATGATTTTTCAAAGATCATAGCTAAAGGCTCAGATACCTCCTCTATCAGCTCCTTGAGTATCCTGAGATGCATTTCATCAGGACCTGGTGACTTGCTGACATCTAACTTTCCTAAGTGATTTTTAACTTGTTCTTTGTGTATCCTATCTTCTAAACTTACCCTCTCTCTGCTTGTATTCACTACGTTAGGCACACCTCCAGACTTCTCGGTGAAGACCGAAACAAAGAAGTCATTGAGCATCTCTGCCATTTCCAAGTTTCGTTAGCATTTCGTTAGCATTCATTAGCATGATGATGCATATACTCTCCCTCCCAAAATGAAACGGGCATGTTGCCTTCTGGGGTGGGTTTGCTTTCCTTGTCCTTGCAGTGTCCATGCTCCAAGAAAAGCAACTGGCATTGCTATGAGCTTTGCCTGCCCACTGAGGCGCCTGGAACTGGTATGGCTGTAGAGGACCCAGTCCCACCGCCCAGAACTGCAGCTAAATCCTAAGCACAAGCCCCACCATCCAGGGCTACGGTTATATGCCCCCACACAGAGCAGAAACCCTTGGGCTTTAGCTTTCCCCACCCCTCAGCCTGGGACACTAGAGCTCAGGTGGTGGGGCTCAAGGTCTTCAGTTCATCATCCTGGGGTTGTGTAGTAATTTGTGTTGTCAGAAGGGGTCATGGTGCAATGAAGTTTGAGATCTTCTAACCTATGGCCCACTTCAGGGCCACGCTTTCCTTTTCTGTTACAGAGAAGGCCTTTTCATGTGGTTTTGACTTAAGTACGAGAAGGAATTTCCTCTCCCTCAAAGGTCTGGGGCAGCACTCCCTTCCCCCATATCCAAACATCTGTCTGAAGTCTGAATTCCTTTGGGAAGTCTGCAGTGAGGACCCCTGGATCACGCATGACAAAGTCTCTTTCAGCATTTTAAAGTTGTATCACAATTGACTGACTTTCCATGGTTTCTTGTCACATGTGGAAGCAGGGCTGCAATGGGGACAAATTAGGGACAATCTGGAGTATTCAGCCACCCCTAAAAATTGTAACTTGCTTTTGGGTCATCGGTCCTAGACAAACACCTGTCAGGAATGGTCTAAATAGTGCTTAATCCTGCTATGAGTGCAGGGGACTGGACTTGATGACCTCTTGAGGTTCCTTCTAGTTCTAGGTTTCTAGGATAAGGAATAAATCAAGATAGTAATTGTGCACTCTATTATTGTGTATAGATTGTACCATCTGGATAGATAAAGAGAACGTGCAGTAAGCAAACACAGTTAACAAGAAAGAAAGATTAGTAATCTCTTTTCAGGAAGTTTACTGACCTGAGCTGAACAAGAAGTTATTGTGTATTATCTCCCTCTTTCCTGTTCAGGGTTAAGGCTAAGTGGGTGGAAAAGACTGTCCTATCTGAGAACAAAAAGAAGATTTAATTTGCGGTGTCTGTCAGCACTCTGTAGCTATACTGATGGGCCTTTTAAAAACGTTTTTACCTTTGTTATTCAATGCCACTTCAGTGAGGTTTCAAACTCACCTGTCAAACTCTACAGATCTGTGGTGGCTTAATTTGTTGGGCTTGAAGGAGTGAGAAATGATGAGGAAGCAGTAAGTAATTAAGCTCCTCTAGAGAGAACATCTAGTTGACTTAGTGGTGAAGATGTCTTTAAGAAAAAAATCTGTCATGAAAGTGATTTTACAATATTTGGTGTATTAAAACACTGTATCGTGAGCTTCATTTACAATCTCATTTCATTAAAGGGATATTCAATAAGCCAGCATGTAAGCCATCCTTCAGGTTGATTGAGGGATTTTTGCAAGGGACAGCATAAACTTAAAAATAGCTATAGTAAACAAGTACGATTCTCTTTCTGCATTACAAATACCACCATATGCTATAAGTTGTACCTCCTGGTCTGGCACTCTCAGGACCTGAGTGGTCCTGACCCTGGGAATTTTTAATTTTCTAGGTGACGTCAGTGACAGCCCCCCTGATGCTGCCAGCTGCAGGGTTCCACTCTATCAGCAGCGGAGGGGCCAGGATTGACCAAGTGGGAACTGCAGGGGGAAGAAGGGGCAGGGTGGCTGCTGGGGGCCATCAGCAAAGAACCGTGGGAGCTCTGAGGGTGGGGGCACAGAGCTGTCTTTTCCCCATGAGTGCTCCAGCCCAGGAACACTCACGGGGATGCAGGATCACAGATGTTGCTGGACGCTGGAAGTCCGGACTGTCGAGCTCCAATATGTAGTTGTTTACTGGTTGTATTTCTCCCATATAGGGCAATAGAAATCAGTGAAACTGGAGATAAACAAAAGTGAAGTTCTTCACTTTCAGGATCTTGCTGCAGTGGTTAGGGAATGTGTATTTGTTTAAAAACTACAGATTCTGCTAGATGTTTTCATTTATTTACTAAAAACATGCCTATCATTCTTAGGTAGTGCCATTACTGACGTGTTTCTTTTATTGCTTCATTTGGTTCTCCACTTTTTGGAGTTTGCATCACCACTTTGGGATACAGACTCTGTTGTATCAGGAAGGACAGTCATGGAAGTCATAAAACAACATCACATTGTAATGCAACGTTAAGACTTCATAACATTTTGCCAGCCCCAAATGAGTCAAACTGAGACAAGAGTCGTTTGCTAGACGTACATTGGACAATTCTGCAACAATGGAGACAGATGGCCCTCCTTTGGCCCTTTCAAGTCTGGTGTGAGGCATACTCCCCAATACTAGCCCATACACTAACTTAACTATGGCAGCTTGGTATGCTGGCAGTCCCAGAGGAACACTGCATCCTTTCACCACAGTCCCGAAGCTGGAGCAGAGTCAAGCAGCATTTGGGTTAACAGTTGTAGTATTTTGATTATTTGCTTCTGACATAGATTTTAACACATGCAAAGAGGGGCCGAGTATCTCAGTTTCTAATGAAAGAAGGCACACAAAACACAGTGTTCCCTCAGCAGAATAACAGCTTTCCGTTTAAAAATGTGTTATTTATGCTTTGCTGTAGCTGTGCATGCATGTTTGGGTTCAGTGATCACCAGATACTGTAAATGAGTATTGATTGCCCTGTCTATTTAAAGCCACACAGCACTAAACACATCCCACGTGCCTTTAGCTTTGCTTGCATGTGCCGTAAGTAATTGCAACTCAGTTGTCCACACTGGGAGGTTCCCCCCTCCCTCCGTCCCATCATCATTGCTATCACTAGCTTTAATTCTATCAGTGGCACTCTAATGTAGTCAGGGCTCCATTCAGCTACTGGTGTTTTAAGCAGAGTATCTAACCCTGTAGAAAGCAAATCTAAAAGACCAGTGCTTAAAAGGTCAATAGCAACGGATTCTCTCTTTCTGATTGCCACCATTGTGAGCACAGGTAGAGCTGACGTGGAGTTTGAAGTGGCGGATAAGTTTAGGGAACAAGTGTACTGTAGCTCGGCTTAGTGACCAAGGAATAATGCTGTGCTAGATTTAGGTTTTAGTAGACAAAAATATGTAAACTTTTGTTAACTGTAAATCAGCTGTAGGTGGACTACTGTAATGTTTAATGTGCTAGTAACACAAGCTTTTGTATACCCAAAGCATGGAAAATGACTCAGCCCATAAAGCACATGTTCCAGTAATCACTGACTTAACAGGATGATAAGATGTCACATTTAACTGTTTACACTCAGCATTCTCCTCCCACCTCTGGTTTGTGACAGACATGAAGTACTCCGTTAATTGGAACACACTCAGACCCTTGGCACATGCTTTGCAGATATTACTGATTTCCCAATGGATCGGTTCCTAATATTGCTTTTGACATGGCTTCTAAAATACCCTTTCACTGCAAAGATTCTTTTCATAGATGACCAGGGCTGACATACCATTCTGGAATATGTGGATAGAATTATTCATTTGAAATTACAGAGGAGTAGCCATATAGTCTGTAACTTTAAAAATGAGTAGTTGTGTGGCACCTTAGCAACTAGCAAATATATATACATAGTATCCTGAGCTGTCGTGGGCAAAACCCACTTCTTCAGATGCAAGCTCATCTGATGAAATAGGTTTTGCCCACAAAAGCTCATGATACGATGTATGTATTTTTGTTCATCTTTAAGGTGCCACAGGACTACTTGTCATTTGAAATTAATGTTTAACCTCTAGTCTTTTTAAAAATACACAATTGCATTACACTTAAGAAATAAATTGATCCTTCGAGTTCAGTCTTCAAAGCATATGGGATTCCAAGATCTTTCCCTACTGTCTCTTTGAAATCAATCCAAAAGGAATTGGATACATGGGGATTTGTGTTACTCTGCAAATCTCTAGTTATTTTTTTATAAAGTTATCCCCGTTGCTTGAAAATAAAAAGATGAAGATTTCTGTAGTCAGAGAAGACTGCAGACTAACTTGGACTGGAAGGATAAAGGTGAGAATGGATAATTGAGCCTATGTGGGAAATAATCAAGTGTTCCTTTTGCACATTATGACAGTTACAAACCATGTTTTATAGTAATTGCATGTGTATGTTCTACTTCAAACTTGGCACTGGGTGGGAATTGTGCAATCCTGCATTATAAAAAAATAGACACTTTTGAAGTCACAGGGGACCAAAACCTGAAATTCTTACTTGCATTACTCATTCAGAACCCAGTGGGATGGCTTGCCTGAGTAAAAACGGAATAAATGACTGCCACATGTTCAAGGATATATTTCCAATTAGGCACAGTAGGCATGTGTCTAGGGACACTGGCATCTTAGGGCTGCCTTACCTCTCTAAAATTGTGTGCAACATGAAGATCAGCTGTAGGCAGAGGGTCACTGAAGATGCTGTGCCTAAGGACATGTAAGGTGTAAATCCAATCCTGAGCACATCCCTTGGACCCACTCAACATCCGTGAAAATGGGTTGCCTAACCTCTTGCCTAGTCTTGCTGCATGTGTGCATTTCAAGCTCTTGGACGCATTAGGCACACACCATTCTAGACAGCAATACTCTGCTGTGATGCCACTGTCAGTATTGCCTCACCAAAGGGTCAGAGGATGCCATTCACTAGCTGAGATAAATGACAAGCAACTGAGCTTATGCACTTTGATCCCCAGCTGCACACACAAAAAATTAACCTGTTAATTTTGTAAAGTTTCAGTGGGCTATAGCTCAGGAATACCTTACTTATATGGCCAGAGTTTGGACCACTGACCCTACAAAGGTGCCCCACGAGGCACAGAAAATGTCAAGACAATCAACTAGACCTTAAAGGCTGACTTTTCTAAGTGCTCTAAAGAGAACACACCACTCAACCTTCACTGTAGTGCAGTGAGTGAGAGCAGTTCAGAATAATCAGCCAAGCAGTTACAAATTATGAATGCCTTACTGAGGGATGTGGAGGGTTCTCCATTGTTTGAAGTTGTGTGTCCTTCTAAAACATATGTTTTAGCCCAACCAGAAGTTCTGGGTTTGATAATCACTTGGTATAATTATATAGCTTGTTTTAATCAAGGAGGTCTGACTGGATGAACAAAATGGTCCCTTCTCATCTTGAACATGCAGTAGAACTGGACACAATCCGGCACTGGTTAGGAGTGGACAAGAAAGGCCTGTCTCTTCCTCAATTGGTTCCTATCCTGAGCATCTATGGCATCTAGGTCACTCACTCACTCACAGCTGTGTTGGCTTTGCAGCACTTGAGGTAACAGGAGCAAAAAGTAATCACAGCTGTGATTTAGTCAGAAAATCCCTAGAAATGGCTGTGATTGGCTGGGAAAGGAGGGGTCATTTTTACACTGCCATTTTTCAGAACAAAGCTGCACTTTTAAACAGCAAGGCTGTGTCTACATTGACATGATTTTGCGCAAAAGCATCTGCTTTGGCACAAAAACATGCTGCCTGTCTACACTGGTGGGGAGTTCTTGTGCAAGAACACTGACGTTCTAATGTATGAAATCAGGGCTTCTTGCGGAAGAACTATGATGCTCCCGCTCAGGAATAAGCCCTCTTGCGCAACTGTTCTTGCGCAAGAGGCCAGAGTAGACAGGCAACATGAATTTCTTGCTCAAGAAAGCCTGATGGCTAAAATGACCATCGGAGCTTTCTTGCACAAGAGAGAGTCTACACTGGCACGGATGCTTTTGCGCAAAAGCACATCTCTTGCGCAAAAGCACATGCCAGTGTAGACGCTCTCTTGCGCAAATACTTTAATGCAAAAACTCTTGCATTAAAAGTATTTGCACAAAATCTTGCCAATGTAGACATAGCCCAAAGCTTTTTATCTGGTTATTAAATCAACAGGTTTCCATATAGAATTTGATCGGCAAAAAACAAGAATAGATTTAATTATTAGTGATTTCTTGGAAGAAGGCTTCTGGACTTTAATTGTCACTCTCTCATGCTCTGAAAATTCATTCATTGCACTACTCTTACTACAGGCAGTCCCCGGGTTACGTACAAGATAGGGACTGTAGGTTTGTTCTCAAGTTGAATTTGTATGTAAGTCAGAACTGGCACATATTATAGGGGAAACTCTAGCCAAACATTTCTCCAGAGCTCAGTTTTATGCTCCCACACCTCACTTCCCTCAGTCCTTTATTCTCAAGCTGAGGTGTCTGCTGAGAAAAGCTGCTCCACATCTCCCTGGTCTGCTGGGGGGGGGGGCTAGCTTCACGTCTCCCTGGTCTGCCGGGGGGAAGCAGCTAGTGCGGGGTTGCCTCACCCCGTTTGTAAGTAGGGATCCGATGTAAGTCGGATCCATGTAACCCGGGGACTGCCTGTACTTCCTGGGAATCTGCTCAGCTGGTACCCATTGCATTTTGATTTTAAGAATGAATCGCTCACAAAGCTGCCCTGTTACACTCCAAGGTCTGACCTTTAAGAAACTCTCCGAGGCTGGGTACAAGCTGCTTAGAAGGAGGTGGGATTGGATCAGTAACCTTCTGGCAACTCTTACCCATTGCACGTGACCTCACATTAGTCCTTTTTCCATGGCATTGCTGCCATGCAGCATTAGTTCATCCATAGCAACTTCATTTCAAGTGAAAATTAATGTGGTTTAAGTGTGATAACATCGTAAGCAACTTTGACTTTCAGTGGGACTTATGCATCTAAATCTCTTAGGCACTATTGAAATCCTTCTCCGCCCCTCCTCCCCCCAAAAAACCCCAAACCAAAACAAAAAACCTCTTAATGCTAGAAAAAAGATCTCTGGAGAAAAAAATCAGATCTGGATTTTGCAGATTGAGATTGTCTTTTACACTGTCTATAGCATCTTCCATCTGAGGCTCAGTGCTCAGACATCAGTGCATTAATCCTTCTAGCACTCCTAGGAGATAGGCAAGAACGCAGCCCCCATTTTACACATAGGAAGAGGGAGGCTGAGGCAGAAGGAGCTGAACTGACCTGCCCAGGGTCACACAACAAGTCTGTAGCAGAACAAAGAGTAAAACCCAATATAAATCGGAATCCAGTCATGTTCCTAAACAGCCAGATCCTGATGGGGTGGGTGGGGGTGGGTTAGTGGCACTCGTATGGAGAGTTTATATTAACATACTTCTCAATCATGTGTGAGCTGAGTCTACAACTGTGTATTTAGGAAAAGGGTCCCTGCTGCTTCTTTCAGTTATTCCAATGAAACTAAGAACTAACTCCATTGTAGTCAGTGGAATTACAGTAGCATAAAACTGGTATGAGAGGCATTCAAGCCCAAAGTCTTTTAGAATTTTGTCTAACCCGTCTGCATTTCCAAAGTGCCCATCAGCCTGCCAGGTTTGGGGCGGCAGACGCTGCAGTCAGTTCTACTGGAGAATATCCCCCCATCTTGGTGGGAAAAGGGCAGACTCCAGCCAAGGACCATCAAGGGAGGATGGGGGAAAGAAAGGAGGCAGCTGCACCAGAGCTTAGTGATTTAAAAGGGCACCACTGCTCCCTCTGCAGCCATAGCAGCCAGAGCCCTGGGCCCTTTAATTCACCACTGGAAACCCAGGCAGTTTGAGCCCAGTAGCATTGAAGGGCTGGCTGGGGGCTGCTAACTTCATCCCTGCTCCTTCCATCCCACACCTCACCCCTTCCAGCGGCCCAGAACCAGGGATCCTTAGGCCGAGTGAAGTCTGTCCTCAGTCCTGCTCCATGATGGGATCCTTATGACCCCTTCTTCTGGATGTTCTATGGGATGGGAAGATTAGACCCAGGAATTTTACTTTACAGCACCATGTAATTCATCTCTGATTTTAGCTCAGTGTGTCAGACGGTAATATCCTTTAAATAAAACATCTGGTGTTAAAATGTTACATTGCAGAGCTCTGTGTGGAATCACTTTACTCATTCAGTTGTACTGTCCAGAGAATCCTTACACCAGTCTGAAGTTTTCTTCAGCTCTTGCATTTCTTTAGCAGATCAGATGTGAGCGATTCACATTGATGTTTTGCATTTTCAAACAGGCCAGATAAATCATACATTCCAAGCTGTTTCTCTGCATTGTTCCCTACTGGCTCTAGATGGATTCCAGTGGTGCCTTTTGTATGGAAATCTATCGGTGCGGTGCAGTTCTGTTTCATTCTATTGATTTATACCACCACCACTTTTTGGTATCGCTGAAAAACTAACCAACATTATTCTATTCTGGTGCTCACGTCTGTTGTAAAATCCCATCCCAATACTACGTAGATGAAATAATTATTGCAAAGAAGAGATTAGATCTGCAAACCCTTAATCATGTGCTCAGTCCTATGGAAGTTAGAGAAACTGCTCATTGTACGTAGAATGTTACAATTATTGTAGAACTGGGCCTGAAATTTCTATCATGTCAGGGGACTGATCTTACAGAGTTCCGGGTGCCCCCAAAGTCCAGTAAATCGAGTGGCGTTTAGGGCAGAGAGAATGTAGCTGCAGCCCTGTGGTGATGGACGTTGTAGGTTTCTCATAAAAAAATGTCTCTGGGACATTAGGAGAGAGCTTCTGGCTCCAAAATATTTCTCTAGTGAAGTATAGCAGCCAGAGGAGAATCCCTCTGCCCCATGTAGGTGTTGGGCAGAGGTTCCCTAGGTGTCCCTATGTTGGCACACCACAGTCGCCGGTGTAGGGGACAGAAGAGAGGGCGGCTGTAACAGCCATTGCTGTGGCCATTCTGGCTTGCACAAGCTAGATCCAGCAGCAGAGGCAGCCATAACTCAGAGCATAGTCCTCCTAAATTATGTCAAAGGCCATTTTGGGTAGCCTCAGAGTACCAAGACTCAGAAGGATAGCAAGGGTTAAAGCTACCATTGTCCCTTGTTCCCTCTGGGATGTGCCTTGTATGATGCACTTTCTGGAGGCACAGAACTGAACTATATTTGCCTGACTTAGGCCTGTGCAAAATGCATATAGAGATGTCTATGAATAAGTAAGCCCTGGTAACATAAAATCAAATGGGAGTGACTCTGGTGTGATTTGACTGGAGCCAGGGACAGGCTCTAGAAGTGTACACACGTGACATGGTTGGAAAAGACCATGTCCAGTGCATGGTGAGTGCGCCCGTCTCCCTTGTAGGGCACACATACAATACCCTGCCTTGTTCTCCCCAACCCATGTCTATAGGTCCGCTCTCAGTCGTGCGGCTGTGTGGCCCAATAGCCAGAGTCCATAAGTTTGCTCCAGTTCACAGGGCAGTATGGCCCACTAGCCAGAGTCAGTAAGTTTGCCCCAGTTTGCAGGGCAGTGTAGCTCCCTGGTTAGAGGCAGGGGACAAGGGAGGGGAGTTATATCCCCCAGCAGGAGGGTCCAGGCCCTCCCTCTCCACTGGACCCCAGCCCAGGGCCTTATTAGTGGCTGCAGCATCAACCACTGAGTCAGCAGGGGAAAACTTTTATGGAAACATGCTGACTCCCAGAATCAGCTCACTCACTGGTCAGCCATCTCCATCCACTTGGCTACTTTCTGCCACCCTCCAGCTGTGCTGTGGGTCTCTGTCTCCCCTCCCTGGCCTGGGGTTTGTCTACTGCTGAGTGTCTCTGCACTTTGTGAGGCCTCTGGGAGCATCTCACCTTTAGCCTAGGTTGCGGTGCCTCTGCTCCTGGGGTCTCGCTGTGGCTTGCCTGGAGCAGGCTGCACATACCTCCTCTCACCTGTTGTCAGCCCCAACTGGACTGATGGGCTCCCTTTTATACCTGTGCCGCAGGAGCATGCCCAGTAAAGCAAAAGGGGTGTGGCTTTCTCAGCCCTTAGTGCAGGATTATCCCTCTCTTGCCCAGTGCCCGGCAAGTGCGCCCTGTCACAAGATATGAGAGCAGAATGTGGCCCACAGATTAAAGTATAGGTTTAAGGGGATAACACTGCAGTATTTCACTCATTTTGTTTACAATCCATATTCCTAAAAGTCCTCGTTTAGGGCTTCAGGATCATATATGTCAAGATGTCCCCATGTCAGTGTCAACATGATTTCTGTCCTTTCTGTATCTGCACAAGAATGCACAATATATTATAAATATATGCACATAAACTGCCTTAAACTAACATTTAAGGTTGCACAGTTAAGCACTCAAAAGTTAGGAAATTCCATGGAAAAGGCCATGCAATGTTAATTCAGCCTCTTATGTCCAGGCATTATGATACAGTCTTTAAATACATGATCACATGCAATTTTTGCACAGGCTCTCTGTGCACAGAAAGGATGGTGCTCACTCAGTTACTAACTATTCAGTGTGTAGTCCCAGGCTTATTTACTGCATCTTTCTGAAACCCTGCTCTGAACACAGAACTATTAACTTCCTCAAGGCATTTTCAATGGTGCTCATCACTATAATATTTGAGTGCTTTGCAAACGTTAATTAACATATCCAGTAAGCCCTCGTCATTCACAGTGGATGCATTCCTGGCACCACCACAAATAGTGAAATCTACGAGTAGTGGGGTGGGAGGGTGGCTCCTGCTTCTGCATTGAGCTGCCTGTGGCTCTTGAACTCACTGTAGCTTCCAGGAGCCATAGGGAACTCACCAGTTAGCCCAGGAGCTGTGGTGAGCTCCCCGCAGCTCCCAACTGCCATGGTGAGTTCCCCATGGCTCCTGGCACCCGCAGTGAATTCGGGAGGTGGTGGGGTAGGGAGACCCTGATGGCTTCTGCAATCTGACATTGGGTCCCTCTGAAGCTGCGTCCCCCCGCCTCCCCTCCAAGATTGGGGATAGGGTGCAATGTGTGGGACTGGAGAGACCTACAAATGTGAAAAATTGTGAATGGTGATTCTGCAAATCATCAGGGTCTCCTGAATGCACAATGAAGGAACAGAACTTCAACACCGTATAGATCCAAGCATGAGGGTTTATTACGCACAGCGCTGGCAGAGTGTCACTTCACTTAGCAGGCTCAGTGAGACTGCCAAACAATGGATTACTATAGATTATATAGGGTGCCAATGGGCAGAGAAAAGCGACGGGGTGGGAGTTCCCAAGCCCCTGGATAGGTTCTAGCAGCAAGACACAATGAGCACAATAAACCAATATTCTAAAAGATTACGTCATTGCTCTGCCCATAGCTCAGGTTAACATGTTTGCTATTACACAGGTGTTATCCCTCAAACTTTTCTTCTTGCAAGGTGTAAATTAAATCCTGATTTCAGGTCCATAGAAATGATGGAGGCACTTCCCAGACAGGTTGGCCCACAGGTACATTCCTAGAGGGTCTCAAAGCAAAAAGAACAGTAAACAGTACACAGCAATGACAATTGTGTATAGTTTATCTATGCATCCTCTTGAGCTCGGGTTGGCATCTGTGAGGGACAGATGCCATAACTTATGCTGACACGCTAGCCCTCTCCCTGAACTCTGGTTGGCATTCAGGGAGTACATACTTGTTATCTCATCCTGAACCACAGCGTCTCCAAGGCCCCGCTCTGTGAGTTATGTGCCCGTGTCCCATAAGTCCCCAATTACTGCTCACCACCTGGGGTTGTGCCATCTTAGCTTGTTTATTGCAGATTAAACAAACATGTCTGTTTCTTGCTTATCTCAACCTTTCTTTAGCCATGTATTGTCCATTGTTCACTAGGCCTCATGCCTCAGACCAGGCCCATGGAGTTTGGGCATATGTGAAAGATTCTTAACAGAGACTGTGGTCAAGATCTTACATACATATTATTGGAATTTTGGCCCTTCACACAACACCCCATAAGGTGAGAAAGTGGTATTGTTCCCATTTTACATGTGGGGTGGGGGCTGAGACACAGAGATTTTGGACAAAAGTATCCACTAATAGTGAGTGCCCAGTCTCAGATGCCTAAGATCTGATTTTTTTAGAGTACTTAGCATGTAGCATTTTATACATTCAAAGCACAATTCTCATTGTATTCAGCTGCAGCTGCAAGGGCTCAGCACTTTTGCAAATCAGATCCCAAGGTATAAAGTCAAGCACTCCTAAAATGAGGAATGTATAATTAGTGATTATTTGGAAAGTTTGGTTTAATTGACTTGGCCAGCATCACATAGGAAATCTGTAGCAAAAACAGGGATAGACTTAGTTCTCCAGGGCAACATTCATCTGCCTTAGCTGTGGGACCATCCTTTGTTTTCCTACAGTCTCTTGCCTCATTCACTACACACCGTCCAACGGATGCCTCCTACGATTATGCTTCCAGGCAGCATTCCTCTGGGCAGTATCCACTGACTCTTCAGATGACATTGAGCAGTGGGGTGTGCTGTCAGGTGTTCTCTGCTCGGTGTTCCCCTATGGATCCTTGATGTTCAAGATTTGGCCTCTCTCTTATTCCTATTTTTTCATCTGTTGTCTCACATATGCAACCTGAACCTAACTCTTCCTCTCCCTTAATTGAGGGGGTAGGTCTTTAGTCTTAATTTCCTCATGGCATTTTCAGTGATGCTCATCACTATAGTTTCAGAGGGCTTTGCGAACATTAATTAGCATATACAATAAACCCTCACCATTCGTGGTGGATGCGTTCCTCACACCTCCGCAAATTGTGAAATATGTGAAATCCACCCAAACCAACCTGTCCTAGGCTTGCAAATAAGGCAACAGCTTCCTTTACTACACAATCCTGATTTATTCCAGAACAGGTCCAGCATTTGATGTGGAGATGTGAATATCAAAAGCAGGGAAATTTCCTTTAACACACTCCAACTCATCTAATGAACTGCGTGTCCTTTGGTAAAAATAGTTTATGATCATGGAATTAACAATTGTATAATAATGGCTTAATTCACCAGGAGACTGGATTAAGGCTAGCCAAACAACTTTAGTTCTGGCATTTCCTAATTCTTGAGCATTTGACTTTGCAGCCTTAATAATATTCTTTTAGTATAGCTTTTCTGTGTAATTTCCTAGATTTGTAAAAAAGCAAACTGAAAAAAGAAAAGAAATTCCATTATGTGGCGTCATATTGATATCTACCAGGTTCATCAGCAGGTTGGAATCTTTAGATCCACCACACAAACCTTTGCCACAAGCTACTGCTAGCAATCGCAGGTTATTATGCACTGTGTGGACCAGCACTTGAGGGTGTGTCTAAACTACACCCCTTGGTCAACAAGGAAAGCCTTTTCCAATCGATCCCTTATGCCTCATGCAACGAGGTTTACAGAATCGGTCAGAAAAGGCTTTCCTTGTCGACCAATCCCCATCTAGACTGCCGCTTCTTGCTGGCAAAGTGCCACAGCGGCAAAAAGCGGCGGCCATTTCTATTCAAATGAAGCGTGGGATATTTAAATCCCCGCTTCATTTGCAATAGTGATGTGCCTAATCTACATCCCTCTGTCGACAGAGGGATGTAGTTTAGACACACCCTTAGAGGAGGATGGGACACTTTGCCACCGGGTTTCACTGATACTTGCTGCAAGCAGAAGAATGATGAAACTCAGGCTATGTCTAGACTACAGGGTTTTTCCGGGTTTTTTTGTGTGTGTGTAGAAGAGCGGACACGTTCTTCTGGAAGCCCTGTCTTCCTCCTCCCACGAGGAAGAAGGGCTCTTCCAAAAGACGTTTTTTTTTCTGAACTTTGGCCCAGTGTAGACGGAACAAATTTCAGAAAAGCCTCTTTCCAAAAAACTATCGGAAAAAGGTACGCCAATTGCAGAGCACAATTTGTGTACCTTTTTCCGATAAAGCCCCGTAGGGTAGACATAGCTCCAGGCATCTTGGATTCCATTCCTGACTCTAGTAGGAGGGTTCTCTAGGGCAGGGTTGGGCAAGTTGTGGTCTGGAGGCCAGATCTGGCCTGGCTAACACTTTGATCCAGCCTGCGGACTGCACCTGGCTGCGTTCCGTGCCACCGAATATCCAGGCAGTGGCTCAGGCAGCAAGATCCTATTTAAATGGCTCACAGCTCACAGTAACAGTACTACCCTGGCAGGAGTAGGAGCTGCGAGCTATTTAAACAGTAATAACAACCCTGGGCAGCTGCCAGGCAATGCGGTAGCAGCAGGGCCGGGAGCCGCGAGCCCTTTGCTCTGTTTTTACTACAAATCCTTTGGCCCCAGAAAACGCTGGGGGGAGGCTATTCCCCAGCCCTGCCCCTTCCACCTCAGGCCCTGCCCCTTTCTTGGGGGAGGGAGGAAGGTGTGAAGCCGGCTCATGACCAGTATAAAAATTCATTAAGTGGTCCCCCTGTGAAAATTATTGCCCACCCCTGCTCTAGAGGAACTGACTTTTCTGCCCATTCCTCCTGCAAATATTAACCCTTCTACTCTATGCCCCACAATGTGTCTCTGTCTTCTCTTCCCCACCCATGGCTCCTCAGCCCAGTTTCACTCTACTAATCTAACCAGTCCTAGACTTCACTCCTCAAGCTTCTCATTCCCATTCTTTTTGGCCAGGAAATAAAAGACACATCCTGGACACAAAGGCCAACTCCTAGTTGAATTTCAAGGTTTTCTCTAAGGCTGTGTCCAGACTCAGGAGTTTTTTCGGGAAAAGTAGCCTTTTTCCGAAAAAACTTCACCTGCGTCTAGACTGCAGCCGCGTTCTTTCGAAATTAAATCGAAAGAACGCGGCTTTTCTTTCGACGGCGGTAAACCTCATTTCACGAAGAAGAACGCCTTCTTTCGAAAGTGCTTCTTTCGAAAGAAGGCGTTCTTGAATGTAAATAGGGCTTCTTCGAAAGAGAGCATCCAGACTCACTGGGTGCTTTCTTTCGAAAAAGCGGCTTGCTCTTTCGAAAGTTCCGCGTGCAGTCTAGACGCTCTCTTTCGAAAGAGGCTCTTTCGAAAGTATCTTTCGAAAGAGCCTCTCTCGAAAGAGGCTTGCAGTCTAGACATAGCCTAAGGGACAGGTATCCAGAAATTTTTAACCTGGGCAAAACAATGTATTTTTCATTAGACTTCCTGCAGGGAAAATTTCAGTCAAAATGGTTAAAGTTTGGCAAAATTTTAAGCAACTGAAAACAGAGTCCTATAATCGAAAGTTTTAGGCAACCTTAATAGGAAATGGTATGAGTCCCACCGATAGTGGAGCATGGAATGGATCTGTGAAGTAGCATGCAAATTTATGGTGCTATAAGCAATTTTAATAATACAATAGTAAAAGTATAGAAAATGTAATAGTTTGTTTAAATAATTTAACTCTTTGCAGACTACAGATATGATGTGATTGATTGTAATATCTATTATCTCATGATCAGGCAGGGCTACTGGCACTTTAGTGGGACTCGAACACAATATCTTAGGACCAGAAAAAGTCTCCATGCCCTGAAAATGGACCAATGAGCTAAAAAGAATTTCACCCTTTGTCTAACTAAATATTCACTTCTTGGGTAGTTTAGAAAATACCATTACTGTAAGACATAATATTGATAGGTTTTAACTTTTTTTCACTTCTAAGAGGCAGGCTGATTCAGCTACGAGAGGGTTAATAAATCAGGTAGAGCAGTAAAACTAAATCTAGTATTTCCTTTCAGTAATTTTCCAGCATGCCAGATAACTTTCTGTTAGTTGATTTTGTATCTCTTTAGGGGATTTAATTTTCAAGTTTTCAAACTGCAAATGTCAGTCTGCTTTAAAGTCATTCTGACTATGATGACAATGATATATAAAAAAAGATATCCATGTCTAGTAGATGGGCCCAAATTCAGGAAAGCATTTTATACATGTGCTGCAGACCATCATTATTAAAGACATCTTTAAAGTGCTACATAGTCCTGTTTTTTGTTTAGCTACACCAGACTAACACGGCTACATTTCTATAACTAATCTTTTAACTACCGTATGTGCTTAACTTTAAACATATGCTTAATAAGTCATACTAACTTGAATGGGGCTTAGGCAGTTTGCTAAAGTTTAGTGGGTGGTTAAGTACTGCCCTGAGTAGGAATATTTTCCTGAATTGGGGCATTGGCTTGTGGATTTTGTTATTTTATGATAGTATAAAGGAAGAATTTGTTCTTCAGTTTACTTGTATAAAGGTGAATTGTATAACCTTGTATAAAGGTGAACTTGTATAAAGGTGAATTTGTTCTTCAGTTTACTTGTACAATTTCAGGGCATGGAGACTTTTTGTGGTCCTAAAAGAATGTGTTCAGGTCCCACTACAGTGTTGTTAGCCCAGCCTGGTCACATGATAAGGGACCTTACAAGCACATCATTCTGCTTCTAGTCTTGCTTCCCACACCCAGCCTAGTTCATAATTTTAGTGGTCTCTCTCTTGATGAATAAAATAATGCAAGAAAGTATATTTCATGGACCAACAGGACTTGAATCCTATTTTCCTAATGGTATGAAACATTTGTTTCTAGCCTTGGTGGAGGGTGGGGACACGAACTCTTCCAACAAAGCCACTCCTCCAGACTCTGAGTATAGCAGTTTCCTTGGCTTTGATCCAGAATTGAAAACATTCCCAACAACATTCCTCTGGCACAGGAATCATAGTGCACTAGAGTTGATACCAGTGTATTTTAAATCACTGGGTAAAATAAATAATATTTTATAGGCAGTGCAATTACAATGGTAGGTATCCAGGTGCTCAAAGCATTGAAAGCTGAGATCTACTTTTGCTGTGATAGCTACAAAAATATGCCAGATAAACATTAAATTGATATATTTTAAAAAATCCTTTACCAAACATGCACCAACTTGGTCTGACTAATGGCATAATCATACCACTACCACACATAATGACCATGATTCATCAAGGCCCTGATGCACATGTGTAGTCTCAGTGATTTCACTGCGATTACACCCACCCTTGCTGAACTGAGGCCAAAATGGTGTTTTGTCACAAAGTTTAGCAACTATAGATCCTGCATCCAGAGTCATTTGAAGTTTCCAAAGCACCACAAACATTTCTCTGGCTGAGCTTATGAAGCCTATGAAATTAACATGGTTCAGGCATAACTGAGTCTTCACCAGAAAAGCATTTCAAGCTGTTAACACTGGCTTCTACCCAAGACACGTCACTTCCAAAAAGTCTTAGCAGCACAATTACTACAATTGGAGATGAAGGCACACACTAAGACCAATTTCATATGAGGCCAACCCTGCAGTTGTTTGAGATTGTCAGGGCCATTTTTGGTTGCCAGATGGTCTCCCAAAAAATACCAGTCGAGCAAAATAAAAAAATTAAAAAAAAGGAACATGGGATAAGCAACGATTGTGACTCACAAGCTGGGAGGCAGGGCCACGATCAGCGCTGGGAGCCTGTGACTGCGCAGAAGCCTTGCAGGGGCGGGGGGAGAACTTGTGATTGCGCAGAAGTCTTGTGGGGGCGGCTAGATTTCTGAAGCGCCCAGAGCAGCGATCACAGCCCCGCCTCTCAGCTGGGAGCCTGTGATTGCATAGAAGCCTGGCGGGGGCAAGGGGAATGGCTGGGACTCCCAGCCACTCCCCCCGCCTCCACCAGGCTTCTGTGCAATCACAGGCTCCTAGCGCCGATGGTGGGCCCCGCCTTCTAGCTGCTCCCCCCGCCCACGCCAGGCTTCCATCTGGTGTGAAGCCAGAAAAATTGCACATGCCCAGTAGTCTCTGATTTTTTTTTTACCAGACAGAGAGCGCAAATACCGGACTGTCCGGCAGAATACTGGACACCTGGCAACCCTACGCGCAGTCCTACAAATCCCTAAAGCCTGCAGTCTATCTGTATTAACATTAAATGACCCCAACAAAAAAAAAAATTAAGAAAAAACTGAAAACACATTCCTATCTGCTGTTCTGTATATTTCTCTGAGAATTCCACAGCACTGCTCAGATGCAGAATTCATGTCCCCTGCAGATTTCTTTGCTTCCCTACAGAAAACTGACTTTCTGACAGGGAAGTAAAGGGAAACTTCAAGAACAGTCACACACCACTTTTGGGCAGTGCTGGTACATCATTTCAAACACCTAGAGCCACCAGTGGAAAGATAAATTAACCATGGGGCCAACGACACCCCAGCCAGTGACTCCTACCCTGAATTGGAGTCAAGCTTGTTGCCTAAAGCTGGGCTGGAGAAGACAGGACTACTTCTTCCCCTCCAAGGAGTGACTGGGGCTGGGTGTCAAACCCACTGCCATGCTGTGTGCAGAATTTTTAAATGTTTTGGTGCTGAATACCCTCAGCAGTAACTGAAGTTCTTCCTTTTCACAAGCATTATGATAGGAAAGAGTGCATGGTGATTACAGAGCAGGGGCAGTTGTTAATGTTTAATATAGTAAAAAAACTTCTGTCTGTCAATCTAAGCATTTGGTTTTGATTCACACCAGCTCACAAATAAAAATATATGCACCACAGACTCATTATACTGGTGGCATGTACGGAATATAGTGCTTATGTGCTAAAACTAAACCTGGTTTGTAACAGAAAATGGAAAATTATGGTGGATGGGCCAAATCCTGCAGTTCTTACTCATGCAATAATTTAACTTATTATTTATTATTTTATAGGAAAAAATTTTAAGCTTGTTTCCTAAAGCAATGCCTCTAAAGCCATATTTGGGCTTTTCTAAGGGAAATGTTAACTCAGGGCATTAGTATAGTATAACAAGTCATTGGAATCTCTAGTGTGACCTATAAAATGCTCTCTAACACCATGGGCTAAGGATGCTACATTTCCTGGTCTTGTCATTACTGATTAGTATTAGTGAAATGTCAGAGTAATCTTCTGTAGCTATTAGAGAATCTACTCTTTTCTTAGTGATGCCTGTCTGGTTCGAATGGTTTGTCTGTCAAGTTGCCTACCGTTAGCAATTATTTTGCAATGAGTGTGCTAATCAACGGGAGGGGGCAGCAATTATTACATCTAGTATCTTCTCTAAGTTTAAATATAACTAAAATCAAAGCAGTTCTTTGATGTGAATACAACTTTTACAGATGTATCAAAACCATTGTGGACATAGGGTCGAAGATTTCACTAAATGTTACCTTACAATACCAGGAGGAGGATGCTGGATGAGGGAGTGCTCTGCGACTGTGGGGCCTACTTCTGTTCCTCTCTGGTCTCACGCATCTGGGCAGTGTTCCTCTTGGCGGCGTCCACTGGCTCCCTAGACAGTGGCACGCTGTCCAAAGTTCTCTGCTCAATATCCCCATCCTTGTTTTAAAACTTTGGCTGCACCCCTGACCCTGTTTTTGATTATTTGTCCCTGTAGTGAGCAGAGTTGGCCGCTCACTGACCCTGAGGAGGAAGAACCCCTCTCTGAGCCTGGGTGGGCTGAGACAGAGCCTGCCCCTTTAAGTCAACAGAGGCCTTGGGTAGCAGCCTATGTTCTCTTCTGTGGTTCCAGGTGCTCTGATAGGTACACCTGTAAATGAACAAGTCAGATTTGTGACACTACAATTTAATGGATGGGGTGACCTAGGGTACATTTACACTACAGAGAAGATCAAAGATGCCGCGGTTGCTCTTCCAGGGTTCAAATTAGCGAGTCTAGTGAAGACAGCTAATTTGGACTGAGAGGGGCGCTCTGGTTGATACTGGTAATCCTGCTTTCACGAGGAGCAAAAGAAGTCAAAAGAAGACTTCCAGCAGTGTAGACAGCGCTAAAAGCCAAGTTAAGCTACTTCAATTTCAGCTATGCAATTAAAGTAGCTGAAGTTGCATATCTTAATTTGACTTTGTCCCATAGTGTAGGCATACTCTGAGTGTTTAATAATGAGCATTTATATAGCACCTTTCACACAGAAGGACTGTAGAATGGTTTACACTCTGTGAGCCTAAGGTTGCTGTAACAATCTAGAAATCACTTCACTCATCACTCAAATGCAGCTGTTTCTGGGTTGAAATTGAAAATGAGTAAAAACACTGAAGTTGGGATCAAGTCCAGCATTGTGCAGACTTCAACTCAGGTCCTGGACTCCGGATTACATCTATATTTGTCTTTAAATCCGGTAACCATTTAACAGCAGCAATGTTAGCCAACAATTTAAGTCAGAAAATGAATAATAAAATATCTGGGTGAAACTGCAGAGCGAGGCCCTAGCCGTGATCCCACTGAAGCCAATTGCAACACTTCCTGTGATTTCCATACGAGCGAAGTCCAGTCCAGAATGTAATTAGCCTGAAAAAGGAGAGTTAGAGAGACCTAACTACAATTTCGATATGTAGTTTTCCATTGTGACAGCATCATGCTGAGCTAGGTTGAAAGTACAGTACATCCCTCTAGTCTGCAACTGGTTCACATTATAGTCAGTCCAAGGCCTGCTACCATCAAGCCATCTGTTAGGGGGTTTGTTTGATGTTATTCTTCTTTGCATATGATCCCAGGTGTTTATGAATAATCTGCTTCCTTCCTCACCATGGTACCCTCAGTTAAATACCACTCAGGCCCCTCACTGACCTGGCTTGAATTTGTTGACTTCTGAGATACTTGTTAATAAAATGATGATGCTGTTTTTACCCACAGCTCTAGTACCTTTGTAGGCTTATTTCCAAGTTAATGCTTTATACCTTGATGCTCCATTTAGGGCCCTCGTGTTTATCGTTCATGGCGCTGGGGAACACTGCGGCCGCTATGATGACTTAGCCCAGATGCTGACAGGACTTAACTTGTTTGTATTTGCTCATGACCATGGTGAGTATTATAAAAGAAATAGCATGTGATACATATCAGGTCAGGGCCATAGCAAGTTGAATGGAGTTAAAACTGTTCAGCGGGGGTGGGGGAGGGTGTCAATTAATTATAGATCAGCATAAAGGGGAAAGGATTGATCAAGGCATTGTGTAGTACTGTCTGTCTACTCTAGCTGATCTATCAAATGGCCACATAGGTTCCTTGGGTTCTCTCAGCCTTGTCATTATGGAGTCACCATTTACAATATTTTTATCATCTCCTTATGGGATTGACAATGTTGTGATTTATGTCTGGTTGTGGTGGAGTCACCAGAGCTGCTATCCTGAATCACCTCAATGGAGATGCTGAAATGGTAATGTGTCTTTCATGCTCTCACTGAACCTGAAGGCCTAGCCTCAGGACACAAACAAACAAACAATGAATGTAATTTCTTTCAGCAATCTCCACGAAGGCCATGAACTGGGACAGCCCAACAATACATTCAACTTGGGGATTTTCTGCACCTAACATTTAGATTACCCCAGCTACGTCACTCAAGGGTGTGAAAAATTCAGTGTAGATACTGCTAGGTTGACAGAATAATTCTTCCATGGGCCTACTTACCACTTTATGGGGGGTGGATTTACATCCTTTCCATCACAGTAGCAAAGGTCTATGCTACAGCAGCACAGCTGCAGCACCACAGCAATGCTTCTAATATAGACATACCCTCAGGCTTAATTGCTGCAAGACCTTGCTCTAGTTATACCAGTGAAATAGCATCATAACTCCACTGAAACCTTGGCTTTTCTTGAATGAAATCAAGACCATAATTTGGCCTAGAGGCCTCTTCCCATCTCTCACACATTTACTGACATGTAACACCACCATACACATTATCTCTGAAATTAGCTTGAGGTGTCTCACCAATATGAACACTTCAGAGTTTAGCAAACTTGAAATTTAGTGGAGGCACATCTGGTCTTTGAGAAAAATGTCTAAGCTTCAGTGAGACTCAACATCCACGTTTTCCCATTAGATATGTGCTTGAGACGCCCATTGAGTTTCAGCATTGGCAGCTAAGCAGAAATAGGCCATAGGATAGAGATAATCTGGTAGTCAATGTAAATGTCATATTTTTACAAAGTTGTGATTGTATGAAGAGCGAATGAAACACCACATACGGGGTTGGGTTTAACAACAGGCAAACATGTAGTTGGCCAGGACAGAAGATTCTTTGCAAATAGTATTTCACCTTTCACTTATACAATTTTAACACCATTGTAATGCAATTAATTTCAATAAACCGCCTTTCATTTACACCTGTGTAAGTGAAACTAGTAAGGCTTTATAAACAACAAGCAGTCCTGTGGCACCTTAGAGACTAACATATTTATTAGGTCATGAGGTTTTGTGGGTAAAAAGGCTTTAGGTATGTAGTTAGCCCAGTGGAAAGTGTTTCTTTTTCTCATGTGGCATAAAGTTGATGAGAAATATTATATGGAATGTTGACCAGATGCCGTATTGTATGCAAGGTTGCCTCTGTAGCTCCCCAGATTTCTGTTATTGTTGCACGTAGGAGCTAATCAGAATTTTAGTGCATGCCAGCATATCTAAACAATTTGTTTGGAAGCCTGGACTGTAAAGATCCGGGCACTCTGGAATGTGGAACTATTGCTCCTTTTTTTATTTTAGTTCCTTATGCTCTTCACTAGAAAACTTTTAACATGTTTGAAGTAGCAGAACTGAAAAATAATATTTAAAGGAGTGGAAATGGAAACAGCAATAAGATGCAGCACTTTATAGTGTAAATTTAATAGGGAGAGAATGCCACATCTCGTGATGGAAAAGGAGCTTTGAAAGTGAAGGTACCTGTCAGGAGTTATGGCACTATCCAAAAAGAAGCTTATTCATTCTGTGTTGCCATGAATTTTTTGCTAGACAAGTGCAAATATTATTTTATTTATTAATTTCATTTTTACCTTATTTGAATAACAGTATCCAAATTAAAAACAACAAACAGTTCTGTGGCACCTTAGAGACTAACAAATATATTATAACATGAGCTTTCATGGGTAAAACCCATTCGTCAGATGAGTTGAAATTATAGAATCCAGACTATATATAAGAGCAAGAACAGTTACCTATCAATTGTAAGACCAGTGTTAATGATGCTAATTGAGTCAGGCTAGATGTGTCCCATTCATAGCTTTTGATGTGCAAATGTGAATATCAAAGGCAGGGGAAATTAGAACATCTTTATTGACTTTGCAACTGGTGATGATACAGGCAGTCCCCGGGTTACGGACAAGATAGGGACTGTAGGTTTGTTCTTAAGTTGAATTTGTATGTAAGTCGGAACTGGTACGTATTGTAGGGGAAACTCTAGCCAAACATTTCTCCAGAGCTCAGTTTTATTCTCCCACACCTCACTTCCCTCAGTCCTTTATTCTCAAGCTGAGGTGTCTGCTGAGAAAAGCCGCTCCACGTCTCCCTAGTCTGCTGGGAGGGGTGCTAGCTTTGCGTCTCCCTGGTCTGCTGGGGGGAAGCAGCTAGTGCGGGGTTGCCTCACCTCATTTGTAAGTAGGGATCTGATGTAAGTCGGATCCATGTAACCCGGGGACTGCCTGTACTCAGCTTACTAATTGTTCTGAGAAATGAGCAGTCCTGTGGCACTTTAGGGTGTCTACATTGCACCATTAGTTCAAGATAACTAGCATTATTTCAAAATAACAATGCGAGTGTCTACACAGCCATTCCATGATTTCAAATTATTTTGAAATAATGGACGACTTACTCCAAAATCTATAAACCTCATTCTATGAGGAGTAACACCTATTCTGAAATAGCTATTTCGAAATAAGGCATGTGTAGATGCTCCAGAACTGCTATGTTAAAATAGCCCTTCACCAGAGCCATTCTAAGTTATTCCTCCCCAGTGCCTCCTGAGGCTCGAAATAAAGATAGCAAGTCTACATTAAGGAAGCCTGTCTCGGACTAATTTTGAGGCTACCCTGCAGTGTGGACACTCTATTTCTATATAAGCTATTTCAGAATAACTATTCCAGAATAGCTTATTTCAAAATAAGCATGCAGTGTAGATGTACCCTTGGATACTAACAAATATATCAAGAGCTTTCATGAGTAATACAAGGTAGACGAGGTAATATCTTTTATTGGATCAACTTTTGTTGGTGAAAGAGATGAGCCACACTGAGATCTTCAGAAAATAAACCCAGAAACTTTGCCATAACATTCTCCATCCAAAACTAACAGGTTTATCTTGCAAAGGACCACAAAAGCTGGACACTGGAGATAATGTTGAACACCTTTTTACTATGAAGGAACAGTTTGTTTTTCCTTTTCCTTCAGAAGAGCTCTGTGTAGCTTAAAGGCTTGTCTCTTTCATGTACAGAAGTTTGTCCAAAAAAAGATATTACTCACCCATCTTATCTCTTTAATATAGCTATCACAATACTGCAAATAGTGTTCTGAGTCAGGTTATATTATTTGGTCATGCTCTCTGGTGGATGTTTCCAAACACAGTAACAAAATCTCCCCAAACTGGTGATAATGTAATGCCACAAGAATGCTTGACTCTCCATTGCATCTCCCAAAATAGCCAGTCAAATCTTACTTTCTTTGTGTTGAGCCCATGATAAACCATGAGATCATCTGCAGAGAAATAATGAAAAGTTCCTTTTTAATACAGGCAGTCCCCGACTTACGCGGATCCGACTTATGTCGGATCCGCACTTACGAACGGGGCTTTCTCGCCCCGGAGGTCGGGGCGAGAAAGCCCTGTTCGTAAGCTGCTCCGGTGCCCCTGGTCTGCTGGAGACCGTCTCCAGCAGACCAGGGGCACCGGGCAGGTTCCTGCGCTTCTGAGGCTTTGCCAGAGCAAAGCCTCAGAGGCGCGGGGAACCGCCGCTGCTGCCGCTTCAGTCTGGGTGCCTGTGGTCTGCTGGGGACGGTCCCCAGCAGACCACAGGCTCCCGGACTGAAGCCGCAGCCATGGGGGGGTCCCGCGCCTCTGAGGCTTTTTTGCTCTGGCAAAGCCTCAGAGGTGCGGGACCCCCCCCCCCGCCGCGGCTGCGGCTTCAGTCCGGGAGCCTGTGGTCTGCTGGGGACCATCCCCAGCAGACCACAGGCACCCAGACTGAAGCGGCAGCAGCGGCGGGGTCCCTCGCCTCTGAGGCTTTGCCAGAGCAAAGCCTCAGAGGTGCGGCACCACTCTGCCGCTGCGGCTCTGCTCCCCGTGTCCCTGGTCTGCTTGGGGGGGGGGCGCAGCTAGTGTGCTCCCCCCCCCCCCCAGCAGACCAGGCTTTTGTTTTGGACTCTGGGGCAGAGCAGCTGGGGCGCTGCCGATTGGTCCTGCAGCGCCCGCTCTGGGCACTACTGGACCAACCCGGCAGCACCCCAGCTGCTCTGCCCCAGGTCCTGATTCAGCCGCTGCTGGTCAGTTTCAGCAGCGGCTGAATCAGGACGCCTGGGGCAGAGCAGATGGGGTGCTGCTGGGTTGGTCCAGTAGCACCGAGGAGGGCGCTACTGGAGCAACCCAGCAGCACCCCAGCTGCTCTGCCCCAGGCGTCCCCAAGTCAGCTTCTGCTGAAACTGACCAGCGCTGACTGCAGGAAGCCCCAGGCAGAGTTGCTCTGCCCCGGGCTTCCTGGAATCAGCTGCTGATCAGTTTCAGCAGCAGCTGACTTGGGGACTCCTGGGGTTCTTAAGTTGATTCTGTATGTAAGTCAGAACTGGCGGTCAGTTTCAGCAGTGTCTGAATCTGGACGCCAGTTCCGACTTACATACAGATTCAACATAAAAACAAACCTACAGTCCCTATCTTGTACGTAACCCGGGGACTGCCTGTATAGATTTTCTGCATTGTCTCCAGTGTCTCACTTTTGTAGTCTATTTTTATGTGATAAACTTTTTGGTTATGGATAGAGAATTTTATTTCACAGTTTTTGAGTTTGATCATAACATGGGGCAGAGTTATGGTTGTTTGGATGACATTGCTATGCATTTCTAGGTGTTCATAATATTTGGTTTCTTTGAAATTTAACCCCAGTTTTGAATTTCCTGAATTCATAGTGGTTGGGTTTTGGGGAGGGGTGTGAATTGTTGTTATTTTTTAAATAATGGCAACATTCTTGTAAGATTTTCAACCCTCACATTACTGATTTGTGATCTCAAAACTTCCCTCTCACTTCATGAAGCTATTTTCCAAGTACTGAAAAAAAAATCTCTGTTGCTTTCAGTTTCATTTTAAAAAAGAAAACCTATTTTTTTGCAGCTCTGATGATAGTAAAAACAAGAGAATATGTCTACGTTAGTTGTCCTGAAGGTCCTTGATTGGGGACACACTGAGGAATTACCCATCAGCAACTAATTTATGCGGGAGGTTCTATTAAGTTCTGGCTTGTGTGGATTGGGGAGATTGATTCCTGCTTTGGAGACATGCTTTAGATGGGATATGATAGCTTTAGGGATCCATGAAACTAAGAGCCACGGAAAATGAAACTGAAAGCTAGAGAACCTGGCTTCATTTACTCATGCAAAGTGCTTTAATTTTTAGAGTTTTAAGTGTTCCATGAATCTTTATTGTAGTCCCTATCTGGTTTTGATTGTTGTGGTGAGCTTTGTATTTGTTTTGATTGTGTTACCTGACCAGAACCCAAAATAATCATTATTTCACTTGTATAGATGGGTATCAACTAATAGCAGTTACTAAAGTGCTCACATTTTTGTAGATAGCAACATAATCTTATATTTACTTACCTCTTATTCATTTGCAGTACATGTTGCATTTTTCCCCTTTTACATGGGACTTGCTAGTGCTCCTTACAGGTGTAATATAAGTGACTGTCATTGGGAGGAAAGATGAAATAATCTCCACTCTCTTCCCCGTCACCTCCAATCCCCCACTTCTGGGACTCGAAGAGGTTCCTAGCTACTTGATTTGCTTAAACACAATGCCAGTATCCAGTCCCTCAGTGCTTCTAATCTGTGCAGGTATATCCAGAGCTCTCATAAAGCTTCCCTTTTCAGGTGTACACAACGTGTAGACCATAGGCGTACACAGCACATTTCATTAGGGTGTGCACCCAGGGAATTTTTTTTTAAAAGGTGAATATTTATTGAATACTCAATTATAAAGCATTTGGCGCTTATTGCATAATACAACAATCCATACTTTAAAACTAAAAGAGCATATTATGTGATTACATTAAAATGCAAAGCCACTCTTTTTTGAGACATTAGGGTGTGCCTGGGCACACCCCCTGTGCATGCCTATGGTGTAGATACTTCCCAGTCTTTCATTCTGCTTTGAAACGTAGAGGACCACAGGGTGAATTTCATGTTCTAAACTCAGGCCCATATGCAGGAATTTCTCTGTGTGTGTGTGTGGGGGGGGTGCTTTTTTTGTAAACGTGGACTGTAAACATGGACCCGCAGGGTTCCCCCAAGTAAGCGTGCTCTGTCTAGTCGGGGGAAGGCAGGAGTGGTGCACTGCCCAAGCCTCTCTCCCCCATGCTCTGGCCAGTTGGGGAAAGGCTGGGTCTGGTTCCTCTTTCCCCCGCCAGGAGCAAGGCTGGACCTTGTTTCTGGGGGGAGCCCCTGAAATCAGCCCCAGCTTTCCCCCGGCCAGCCAGAACGCACTTACTTGGGGGATTATGGGGGGTGTTCGCACCCACCCTGCGTACAGACCTGAAATTATCTGCAATGTCAGATCAAAATGAAAGGAAAGCGATTGCTTTTGTAGCTTTTACAGGTAATTTAGATGTTCCTAACTGAAGTTCCCTGCTGCAACTTTGTATGTTGTTTATTTTTGTGGTGAGCTAGAAGTCCCCTCAGACAGACATTCACTAATGCTTATGCCTTCCATTATTTTTCTCACCAGATTCCATACTTGATAAAGCCTTTATTTTATAAAGACGGAAACAGCTGAAGCTGTAGATTTAAAAACGCATCAGATATTTGGGATTTTTCAGCAGGGTCACTATGTTGTTCTTGCAACTGTTAGAAGGCCATTGTTGGTGAGAACAAAGTCTTCTATTTATCCATAGCGCTGGGAAGGACTGGTCTACATGGAAAGGTTAAAAGGACTAAATATGTACACCCTGGGGTGGGGGAATGATTGAGTGTCAGTGCTAATAAGAGAAAAGATGAGGGTGGTTCTACGTATTAGAAGCAACTGCTCATGTAATAAAAGGAAAGGAAATTATCTGGCTAGCAACATTCCCCAATAACAAAGTCAATCAGACTCCAGTGTAGTCCCATGGGGGATGGTGGAAGCCTTGGCCGGAGTTATTTAGAGTTGTTTTGGACAAAGCGCTCAGTAATGTTCTGCAAGGAATCTTGGTAGGATTGTGGATGAGCTCCGTGAGCCCTAATGGTCTATGATTTCAGTGATTCAGGGCTAGGTCTACACTGCAACTCTATTTCGGCATACCAGAGCATCCCGAAATAGCTATCCTGCGTCTTCACAGCAAGCCCGTTATTTCGAAATATAACTGGCTCGTTATTCCGACGTCCCTGTAAACCTTGTTCCACGAGCAGTAAGGGACATTTCGGAATAGCGTGTTCTTTTGAAATTTGGATCTGTGTAGACAGCGCCAAAGTACAAAATAAGCTATTTTGAAATAAGATCGAAATAAGAAATGCAGTTTGCTTAGCTCACATTGTGTATCTTATCTCGAGCTATGGTGCAGTATGGATGCACCCTCAGACTGCACAGTAGAGTAAAAACAACATTGGCTTCTCTGCAGCAGGAACTTATGTTGCCATGTGGCTCTGTCCCATATTCCCTCTGGGAGGAGCTACTACAAGATTTTTCATCGGAGGCTGTGTGAACTCCAGAATGCAACATGGACACTCTCTTTGTGATCCCAGCTGGAGTCAGCTTGTGCCCAGAAGTGTTAAGCTTCTTGGTGCCCAGTGATTTTATTCTTTACCACACACCATGGAGGGCAACATTGGCAGTAGGCCAAGCAAGGGGTCTGTGAATATGCAAATCAAGTGACCTTAATACCATGCACAAGTTGTATCAAAGAGCTGCAGATCTTGTATCCTGATCTTAGACTATATTTCCCCACTGTTTCCATGTATTCCATCTGCAAACAGTCCACCTGCAAACACAGGTGACATTAATTTTACACCCTGGTATCTTTCTTTTAATAATTTACTAATAATTTGATTATTTTAGGGTCTCCAGTTCTCCAGTGTCACAAAACTCATTCTCCTTTGTCAGATAAGGTCTATTGCTAGGTCATTTCTTCTTTACTCTCTTACTTTGAGTTATTGTCTGTATAGTCCCTTAAGGGAAAAGCCCAGTACACAGGGAAAATAATCTGTATTCTTCAGATCTCTTAGGCTTCACCTTTTCTCTTAATATGTTATGATTGCTGGATCATTTGGGTTGGAATTGGCTGTTAATGGGTTATTAGTCCAGCCCCCTGGATCAAGGCAGGATGGATTTATGTAGCCATAAATGTAAATCATAGTTCTTATAGCTACAGCGTAGAAACCTCTGATCAGAGCAATAGTAATTGGAATATTTCCTCAGATGCAAAAGCTTAGGCAGATAATATTTTGAATCTCCAACTATGTTAATTATTATTTGGCTGCCATGCAGCCATTCCTGGAATTCACCACTGCATCTCATCCATCCCCTCCTTGTTAGTAAAGAAAAGACAGCCAGAAACATTGCTAGACTCTTCAGAGGGAGGCCATGTTGTCTACTGTCTAGGCCAGGATATAGGTCAGGTGGTCATGCATGGTTTCATTCCAGTTCTGCCACTGCTTCACAGTGCAAGTAGAACTTCTTTGAGTTTCACTTTCTCCATCTGTTAGATGAAGATAACAATACTGACCTGCCTCACTGGGGGGCATTCTGGGTAATATTTAACATATGTAAAGCACTTGGAAATCATAGGATGAAAGGTAAACATGCAAAGCTTAATTATTGTCTGGCTCTAGACTAGACATTACAACAGATCATGCCATTTCTGGTTTGGAGAGCTAGAGACAAAGAGCCCCTCTTGATAACCTAGACCCAAATTCCCTGCCATTTTCTAACTCTTAGTTATAGGAACTGAAGCTGGCAAAGTTTAGCAAAGTTCTTAATGCCCCTAGAACTTGGCTGAAAATCTCCAAGGCTTCGTCTACACTACCAGGTTATTTCTAAATAAGATATTTCAAAATAATAACCCCCGAAATAACTATTTTGAAATAAGCTGATTCCTTTTCACAAGCAGGAGTTATTATTTAGAAATGAGAAGCCCGTTATTTTGAAAGAACAGGCTTGATAGTGTGGATACTTGCCTTGTTATTTCAAAATTACTCCCCAGTGTAGACATGCACTGATAGATCTTGCCTAGCATCTGACAAAACCATCAGCTCCACCCATAGTCCCTCCACATGCAATAATGTTTCAGATGTAGTGCAGAATCCTGACCCAGTGGTTCTTGTCCCTGCGAGAGCAAGTGCAGCCAGGTTGACCGACAAAGGGGGCAAAGAGAGCAGTTGCTCCGGGGCCTGGTGATTCAAAGGTGTCTGGGGCTCCCAGTCACTGCCACTGCTACTGTGGCAGCAGCTGGAGCCCGAGACACTTTAAGTTACTGCCGGAGCACTGCGCTGTGCAATCTAGGCAGCACCAATGGCTGGGGGGGGAGAGGGGGCTACACTCTGGGCAGCGCTGAAGGCTGCCTGGGGGCCAGCGTGATGCACTCTGGACAGCACTCAGGTCTGGCTGCCCTGCCCCCTCACCTTCCACCTTAGACCCCTGCTCCTTCCAGGAACATGGGCCAGGACCCCCCCACACACACCTTGCCCAGGAGCCCACAAAGGCTTGTCAGCATGTCAGAGTGAACCCCCTAAAGCAGCTTCACTGATGCTGACTATTGGAGTCCTCCCTTCCCAGCCTGTGTGGAAGCTCTGGGTCTAGTCAAGTGACTAGGGACGGTGGAAGGGTGAGAATTTGGCTTTGATTTTGTTTACAGTAGAATCTCTGAGTTACAAACTGACCAGTCAACAACACTTCATTTGGAACTGGAAGTACACAGGCAGCAGCAGAGACCAAAAAAAGAAAAGAAAAAAAAGGCAAATAGAGTACACGCCTGTGTTAAATATAAATTACTAAAAAATAAAGGGAACATTTAAAAAAAGATTTGGCAAGGTAAGGAAACTGTTTTTATGCTTGTTTTGTTTATATTAAGATGGTTAAAAGTCAAATTTCCCTTCTGCATACTTTTCAAAGTCCATGCTCAACTATACATTTTTGAAAGAACCACGATGTTATGTTCAACATTACAAATATTTCAGTTACAAACAACCCTCGCTCCCGAGGTGTTTATAATTCTGAGATTCTACTATATTTAAATATTAATTTTAAAAGTATAACTTTAAAGTAGAGAATTGACAAGGTCAGAGGTTTAAAAATGTCCTTTTCTCAAGACATAGTAGTAGTCGTCATAACAAAATTTAAAAATTAAATTATCCAATTATGATTTTGGAAGACCTTTGCCTATAGCTTATGAGCTCCAATAGAACAAAATCAATCATACCTATCTTCAGCAACTCTAGTAAGTGAGGAGCGGGGTCCTTAGTACTATATCTCTGAGCAGAAGAAATCTTATCTACTCTGATAAGAAAAATAATTTAGTTGTAGCTTTGTCAGCTTGTCTCTCTCACCAACAGAAGTTGGTCTAATAAAAGATATTACCTCATCTACCTTATCTTGCTAAGAAAATACAGAACATCCAAATTCAACTCCTTTACGATATATGGAAAATACAATTTATCCTGCTAGACATTCCAAATTTACCAGGAACCTGACAAGCCTTTCCTCTTGAGTCCAGACTTTTGACTGGACACTGTATCCTTTCCTGCTTTCTCCTTTAAATTGCTGAGTGGTGCTGTGTTATTAGTTACCATGTTTTAGCCCAAAGGTGGCTGAACCTCACTGGTGGATAAAGTGGACCTTCCACATCCCTTATAATAGAGTAGACTTTAATTTTATATTTAAAATGGCATTTAATCTTCATGCCTTGGTGAATTCATATGTTAAAAGGCTGGCGAGGCTTATTAATATTTATAAAATTTGACATCTATACACATAGGCTTTTTCTTCTAAGAACAAAGTATTATTTTGATTGATACTGGGTTCAATATGACTCCATATCCCCCAAGCACACTTTAGAATGGACTTTTCTGGTACATTCAACACCTTTGTACAAATTGAATTATTTATAAAGAGCAGAAATGGTCCCAACCACCCTTCGGATGTCATGAGAGCTCAGACCCTGTTGTTATGTTTCACTTTGCCCAAACAAGGGCCACACTGGCAATTTGTTAGAAGTCCAGCACAACACCTAGGGATAAAGTTTCATTGACTTCAAGGCCTTTTATTTGAATAAGGTGTAGCATACCCTTCTCTTTACTACAGGGCTGTGTCTACACTGGGCCACTTATTCCGGAAAATCAGCCGCTTTTCCGGAATAAGCTGCGAGCTGTCTACACTGGCCCTTGAATTTCCGGAAAAGCAACCATGTTCTACTGTACAAAATCAGCCGCTATTCCGGAAAAACTATTCTGCTCCTGCTCGGGCATAAGTCCTTATTCCAGAACACTGTTCCGGAAAAGGTCTAGTGTAGACTGCCTAGTAGTCTTTTCCAGAAAAAAGCCCCGATCGCGAATTTGGCGATCAGGGCTCTTTTCCGGAAAAGTGCATCTACATTGGCCACAGATGCTTTTCCGGAAAAAGGGCTTTTCCGGAAAAGCAGCCTGCCAATGTTATGCTCCTTTTCCGGCAAAACTGAAAACAGAATAGTATTCCGTTTTAAGCATTTCCGGAAATTCATGCCAGTGTAGACACAGCCCAGTGGTTTAGTGTACAGGTCCCATCCCAGCAAGCAGTGCTCCATATTTTGTGTAATAAAGGTATCCTCTGCATGTTGCATTTTTATGAAAGAGGAGGTCATCTGCAGGCCATGTTCTAGACCTGCATAGCCATCTTCTGGTGTACAGTGATTCAATAGTGAATCTGAATATGCCTATCAGGATCATATAATGCAAATTCCCTGCCTACAGAGGACTGAGCCCTACAGTGTATTTTACTATGCTTCTATTTCAAGGTGGTTACCGTAAGACAGAGGTGAAATACTTGGTGAGTCAAAAAAACCAAAAACCTGTAGCATTTCTCACTCTGGGAGAGACCACATATTAATACCGAGAAATGCAAGCGTGGTTGTTATTTTTGTGTCAGCCCCTTGGGACGTAAGATGCAACAACACTGTGATACCAGGAAGCAGTTGAACCACAGTGAACTAAAAACAGAAACAATGAGACAGCACACAGCTGAGAGCCAAGTTGCATGCTTGCCTGAAAGCATCCAGATCTGGATTGTGGTTCTACATTTACTCAGCATGTTTTGCCCCTCCATCACTTTAGATCGGGGTGGGCAAAGGGCCCTCCATGGGCTGCATTCAGCCCGCCAAGCCAGTGGACCCGGTCCATGGCTACCCTGCTGCTCCTCCAACCCCTGACCAATCAGGACCGGGGAGACGGGGGTGAAGTCTCTTTGCCCCTGCAAGAGCGCGCGGCGGATAGAGACACGTCTTAAAACAGCCACATTTATCTCTGGCTACCACACGCCTTTGGCAGGGGTAGCTTTGCCCCGATTGGCCTGGTGACGGGGAGCGCACAAAATCCTCGTGTCCTTTCCCTGCCCTGCCAGGGGTGTGCAGCGGCTAGTGAGACATGCTGGCTAAACCTGTCAGTGTGTCTCTCTAGCCACCGCATGCTCTTGCGGGAGCAGGGAGACTTTGTGCACTCCCCCACCCACAGGCACAGATTGGCCTGGGGGCAGGGAGAGTGTGCAAGGTCTCCTTCCGCTAGGTGCCTAGGTGCCGTGTTCCCCCACCCCTTCCACATGAGGCCACACCCCTTCAGGGTTGGCCCGGGGCCACTTTAGACATTTCTGAAGTGGACCCCTTTTAAAAATTATTGCCTGCCCCTGTTTCATCTCTCAGTCACTCATCAAGCTGTTAAACACAGGGAATCTGATTCTTCTTTGACACTGGTGTAAAACTAGGGTAAATCCATGGACTTCAGTATAGTTACTCCAGAATTGCTCAGATGTCAGTGAAAAGAGAATATGTCAAAGGGATGATTTTTCAGTCCAGGAAGATACAAAGGTGCATGCTCAGAGGCGTGCTATGTTACTGCAGAGCTGATGTATTTTCTCAACGGCTGCCCCCTGACATAATCGCCTTGCTGTTGGCCCTCATACAAGGGTGGCCTCAGTCCATAACAGCAAGCATTAGTAAAAAGGGGAAACAACAACAGAAAAAACAAAGCACTGTCTCTTTAAGGTACATACCTTTCACCCATGGTTGCTAGCTAACTTCCAGGCCACTCTTGTCAACCCGCCATTGCTCCAGTAGGCATGACAAAGATCTAGAATAAGGAAAACCCAAACCTTATTCATTCAGGGCTCTTAGGGCATGTCTACATGCGTCTGGTTATTTCGAAATAAGGGGAGTTTCACAATAATTCCCCTTATTTCGAAATAACCAGACGCGTGTCCACATAGCAAGGCTGTTATTTCAAAATTATTTCAAAATAACGAGCTTGTTATTTTGAAATAACTCCTGCTTCTGATGAGGAATAATGCCTATTTCAAAATTGTTATTTCTGGAGTTATTATTTTGCAATAACTTATTTCAAAATCTCATAGTGTAGACACAGCCCCCTAAGAGATTCCATCTTCCCATGTAAATAACTCCCTTTAACCTCAACCCCATGATTCTTTTTATTAGAGGTAACTGTCAATCATAACAGCAAAGGGATACTGTACCAAATTTGTATGGAATATGAGTAACTGTAGGACTAAATGAGAGAGATCTGAGAGGTGTGAGCTAGAGGAAAACTAGGGCCAAAGGGGAAAAGGCCATTGTCAGACCCAGACAGGCTCACTCTGACAGGGGTAAGCAAGATAAAAAGGAAATAAACATATTGTAACTTAAAGCCGGTAGTGAGGAGTACAGTCAAAGGCATGTTTCTGTGGTCTTTGTGCCTTCTGGTCCAGGAATCATCTAGGAGTCCCTCCTTCCCCATTTATAGAGTTGCTTTGATGAACAAGATGGGAGTCCTCTCTTTCCTGCTGGGGCAAACTCCCAGCTCCAGTTCCTTTGGAAGGCCTTTAAATCCACCCCTGCCTGCCATAGCGTGTGGATACATACAACCCAGCACAATTCTCATAGGCTCAGACTCATGCAAGTCCCAGGGAATTAACCCTGAAAAAGAGCAAAATCACAGAATGATAGAATTCTAGGGCTGGAAGAGACCTCAGGAGGTCATCAAGTCCAACCCCAAAAAGCTCAGTTCCCTGTGATTATGTCCTTGTTTGTAGTTGGAAAGTCTCAACTTGTTGAACAGATGCCAGGAAGAACTGCCATGACACCACTCATTGCGCTCCTAAGCCTCAAGTGGAGATTTGTAGGTTACAAAACAGAACACTTGACAGCAGCAAAGGATGCTTGACTTTCTTATCCAGTGGTTGATTTAATAGGCTTTTTAGTGAAGTGTTTTTATAATGTAGCCTTCTCCCCTCCCCTGGATAGCCGTGCTACTTTAGAGTGATAAAAGGCAAAGGCCAGACTCCTAATTACTCTGGTGTAAACCCAGATTCAACTTCTCTTACAGGCTTTACATCAATGTCATTCCATTGACTTCAGTAGACTTGGGATCAGATTCTGAGTCCAAATATGGGCATCCATATATATAAATACAATAGAATCTCACAGTCAAGAACCGACCAACGAACCAAACCCTTCATTTGCAACCAGAAGTACACAGACAACAAAGGGAGGGGCGGGGAGGCAGGGCGGGGGAGAAGAAGTTAATTCAGTACAAACATAAACTGCTCAAAAAAATAAAAGGAAAGCAGCATTTTCTTCTGCCTAGTAAAGTTTCAAAGCTGTAGCAAGTCAATGTCCAGTTGTAAACTTTTGAAAGAACAACCTTAATGTTTTGTTCAGAATTATAAACATTTCAGAGTCATGAAAACCTCCATTCCTGAGATGGTCATAACTCTTAAGGTCAGCAGGGCTGACAGCCACCTTGGGCCCCAGAGCAAGATGTGAGGGAGGTAGCTTCAGGCAGAAGGGGTGAGGGCTGCAAGCAGCCAGCCCTCAGCGCCACCTGGACTGCAGCATGCACCTCCCCTCCCCCAGCCCTAGAAGCCGCATGGAGCTCCCAGCATGGCACTCCAGCAGTGATTCAAGGAGGCCCAGGATTCCATTTTCTGCCCCTTTGAATCACCTGGCCCCAGGGCATCTGCTTCCTTTGCTCCCCACATTGGTAAGTCTGCTTAAGGTTCTACTGTACCATGACTCAGTCTCCTCTCATATACAATACCATGAATTAGGCCAAATCTACCACTGAAGGCTTTGCAGATACACCCACACAAAACTCATGAGAGGTGAATCAGTTCCAATTAATGTTATAAGTTGTTGGTTCAGGAACTCTCATTGCTGTTGGCTGAAAGCTGTGCAAATGCCGCAGTGTTGTGTTCTGGAGCTACCCCTTCAAGACGGAAAGCAATTCCCATGGCATGTGCCAAATTCTGCTTTCATGCACACTGGTGCATGTCCAGAATAACTCCACCGAAGTGTCACAGAGGGCAGATTTTTGGCCCATAATTTGTAACTGTTCCCTATTTTACCATTAGCAAAGTACAGTTGACATCCCCTTGTCATTACATTTTCAACAGCTCCCTCCCTACCTCAAACTAAAACTGCTCTGCTACCTTCAGGAGTTCATCTGCATGCTCTCATTAGAAGAAGAAAAGACAAGAACCAGATGTTTGTTACTAGAGCTACTGATGATTTATCTAATCATGTCTGCTTCCCAGGGCTACTGTGCAGACGGCAGGTTTGCAGTAAATATCAGTCTATGGGCTGGTGTGAATCTATGTACCCACATTGACTCCAATGCGCCTATATTCCTTTACAGCAGCTAAAGGTTTGGCTGTAAGGGTTTATTCTGAAGGACCTATAGCTTCAGACTAAAAAGGAAAGAATAATTCATAGGGAAAATGTGGCACATGCCCTGTGTAGATTTGCCCATTATTCCAGTAGCTGGCAACAGACACTTTATTTCCATATTATACTTGAATATTAGGGTGGGTGTATGGAAATGAACCCCTTAAAAAAGACCGTGGTTGTACCCGGGATTACAGCAGATCCATTTTCAATGGATTTGAACTTTATTTCTTATCCTTTTGGAGTATGGTATAGGAAGAAACATGTATTTGTTTTCACCTTTACAGGAACGATTTTTTCCATAGCAACAGCATTTCATTAACATGATCAACTGACTGGTTTTTCCTATTGTTTACTTGTCAGCTGTGTCTAATCTGAAAGGTTGAGTTTTATGAGGTGATTGCAGGTGACTCCTCCCATGTAAATGTATCTTTACAGTGATGTTCCGTTTGCCTTGTTAGCCGGGTAAAACTGGCTGGGCTAGTTCCTTCTCTGGGTGTTGCTGAGTATCTCTTGCAGGGCTCTGAGCACCCTAAACCTCTTGTTGGTTAGTAGAAGTTGAGAGAAATCAGAGCACTTTTGGATCAGGCCCTCACTAATCAGCAAACTGAGTAGAATTATTAGATGGTCCCATGTGTGCTCTATTATTTCACACAAGCAATGGAAAGGGAAGGACTGCTTGAGGCAGCTAAGCTAGCTGCTTTCCTGTTGATTGTACAGGCTGCTTTGGTGTTTCATCTCAGTTATGGTTTTATGGTTATTGTTCCCTATAGGTGAAAGTTACAGGTAAAACCATAGGTGTTTCTACAGCTGAACTGAACCACCACCACCACATGAAGGGAAGGAGAGTCAGGGGCAGAATCACTGGCAAAGAGAAAAATGGAAGATGTTTTTGATTCCTTTAACTAAAAAACAAAAACCCGCCCGTCTTGCTCTTCAGAATCCAAAGCAGGATAAATCACCAGACAGCCATAAATGGGACTCGCTAAGCCCCAGGCTTTAAAATTGGTGCAAAAATGTAGCACTCTCACTCATACCATAAAAATAATTTAACAAGTGTGTGGTGTGATAAGATGTAATTGTGTTTTGCTGCATATATTAAAATACATTAATGCCTTATGAAGCATTATCAGCTGATGAAAATGAAGGCCCCAATCCTGAATTTGAATCCATGCGGACAAAAGAGTTTCAAACCCCCATAGAGCTCTGCTAATTTCAAACAAGTTCTCTTCTCAGACGTAATGGCCCTCCCACACAGATCTGATTACAGGGTTGGGGCCTGAATTGCAATTGTCAAAATGAATGAACCCAAGCACCCTTTGTGCTGCTGTGGTTTGGGGAGTCTATTTTTATTGCTCATTGACTTGCTCATTCACAAAATATGACATAGCTAGAGGGCTCCCAGTCCTGAGTCAAACAAATCAAATAAGTTTCATCCCAGAACTGATTTTCTGTAAATAGCAATGTCTGCTAATTGTCATGAGAATTTTTATCAGTTCAGATTCAACCCTCCAAAAAAATGTTAAACTTCTACAGAACCTAAAATCAGTAGAAATATTTTTATATTTATAAAAATGTAAACAGTTATTGTAAAATAAATAAATATCCCTCAGCAGCATCTGCAAGCCAGGCACTGAACTTTGACTCCTAACCGACTATAAGCAAAAGTGAAATTCTTCCATTTTAGGACCAAAAGTGAATTCTTCTCTTTTTAGAATCCTAGATGCTGCTAGTAACACAAAGAACATTACATCTGTTACTAGGTCTAATTTTTAAGTTGACCGTGTGCCTTCCATTATTCATTATTCTACATTAAGAAGTAGAAATGCCATTTATTTGTTAAAATGTATTCGTTATTCCTTGGATAAACATGGGTTTCTGATTTAGATTTTCATCGCAGCTATGGAAGATTAGAGGCAGCCCAGTGCAGACACAAAGAGGTATTCTTCTTCAGAGGCATTGGCCTGCTCTACCCCTCTTTATAGCATGCAACTTGTGCTCTCGTACCTCTTCCTCCTGCCAGTGTGTGAGGATCAGGCACAGTGTTCCCTGTAAGCTGAGCACTTAGGCAGCCACCCAAGAGATATTCAAGTGCTGCCCAGCTGGTTAGCAGAGTGCTCACAGCTGCCCAAAGCTGGCAGCATGTGTTTCTATTGGTGGTGCACATCTTCACATGCCTCAGTGCATGTGACAACATTTATTCTGTACATGTATGGAAAAAATTAGAGGGAACATTGGTCAGACATCCCAAGTACTAATATGGCCCCTGTGACCATGGCACCTCAGCTTCTCATAGTCTTTGATGTATTTATCCTCATAACATCCTGTGAAACTGGGCAGGACAATTATATAGATGGGAAACTGAGGCAGAGAGAGGTTCCATGGTTTACCCAAAATCATACAGGAAATCTGTGGCAGAGCTGTTATTTGAACCTGTGTCTCCTGAATCCCACTGAGGTTCATGGCCCTGCCTTCCCTCTTCCATGTGCCTTCTGGGAAATAGAGACAGAACAGTCCTTGCACTCCACTGATCACAAATCTGCCTGACTCTTATTCAGACCATAGAAGTGGTAGGAAGGCTCTTTGTACTGTTGCCCAATACAAGAATGATGTAAGTACTAGACATAATCTGGACCTAAATGTTTGCCACTCTCCAATTATTTGTGTGGCTTTTTGTACAAACAGTTCCAAAAATCCAGACCCAAATATTAACAATCTCACTAGTAAACAATGTACAAGGAAGACATTTTTAGTGTCTAGTGCCTTGAGGCAAATTCTGTTCTCTTTTATAGAATTGCAAAGTCCACATAGCACAAAAGTCAGTAGAGCCACCCTGGTCTTATACATTATGAACAAAAGCCAAGATTGGCCCATCAATTTAAATGTTTCACTTACAGTTGAGGCAGACTATTCTTTCTTACCCTATGCCTCCATCTTATTTGTCCCAGAAGTAGGAATATCACCCGATAAAGATAATGGCTTGTAAATTTGGAAGAAATAAAGAGAAATACAACCTCACACAGCATATATTTCAATTTAGGGTAATTAGAGTCAATTACCAGCATGTGGAGGATTATTTCTGAACATTAATAATATTGGGAGGATGGAAGTTAATAGCCAGGAAGGAATTTTTCTGCTCTGCCCACCTTTGCACTGTCAGCAGGTGCATTCTGGAGGAGGGTTTTTTGCATTCCCCAAATCATTGAGTTCAAAGGATACTGGACTAACTGGAGCAATAGCTTTATTCAGGATAACAAAACGTATTTCCCCTTATACTCTTAAAAATAAATACATTGTCCCCCTTAATTTTCAGAGGGTCTATTCCTACCACCCAAGTACATCAGGGTGGAGTGTCACCGTACAGTTCAGTTTGCGTAGGGGGCTGCCTTTAGTTGCACTGCCTGAGGAGCAGGGCAGGAACTAGATTGTGGCTCTGAGAATCACAGTGCTTATACTTGTACTCCAGGAGGAAGGAATCTGTACCATCCCTTTGACTGATGCAGATGAGTTCCCTCCCTTTATCAGATGAGTTGTGCTGGTCACAAAGGGAAGATGGAAGGAGCCAGAGCTCTGCACTTTCCTTGCCTCTGCCTACCCATGTGTGTGGGAGGACAGCAACCTGAGGATGGCTGCTTTCCCCCCTAAACAGGCTCTGTGGCCACACACAAGGGCATAAAAGGCCTGCCAGGGATCCTATAATCTCCAGATCAGGTATATACCCATGCTCATGACCAAGCCCACTGAGGAGCAGTTTATACCACTAGTAGCCATGCTGAAAGATGGGCTGCTCACAGCACGATGTGCATGAGCGAGGGTATCTGAATCAGGTTCGGTGGGTTTTAGTTACAAGATTCCTATTTGGGGGCCACGCAGGCAGTTTGTACTTTCAGGGCAAGAATGGATGAAAGGCACTGGTGCACATCGTCCTTTAGGAAGCCCCACAGGTCCCCAGCAGATATCAAAGAAGCATCAATATCAATATTTGAACTTCAATTTCATAATTTACTTTGTGAATACTGTATGGAATTTAGAACATAGGGCTTGGGGTGTTTGCATTTGATTTACCTAAGTAGAACGGTTGTTTTTCCATAAGGTGCAATCTTAAGAACATAAGAACGGCCGTACTGGGTCAGACCAAAGGTCCATCTAGCCCAGTATCCTGTCTGCCAACAGTGGCCAGCACCAGGTGCCCCAGAGAGGGTGGACCGAAGACAATGATCAAGTGATTTGTCTCCTGCCATCCCTCTCCAGCCTCCGACAAACAGAGGCCAGGGAAACCATTTCTATCCCCTGGCTAATAACCTTTTATGGACCTAACCTCCATGAAATTATCTAGCTTCTCTTTAAACTCTGTTATAATCTTGACCTCACAAAGTCAAAGGGAGGTTTGTTACTGACTGTAGTAGACCCAGGATTTTACTGAGGGGTTATAATATGGGGCCTCTGGATAATCGAGAATCCAAAGGAGCACTAAAAGAAGATAAGGTCATTGTGAAGAAACTAAATTAATTCGTTGCTTCGGTCTTCATGGCTGAGGATGTTAGGGAGATTCCCAAACCTGAGCCATTCTTTTTAGGTGACAAATCTGAGGAATTGTCCCAGATTGAGGTGTCATTAGAAGAGGTTTTGGAACAAATTGATAAACTTAACAGTCATCAGGACCAGATGGCATTTACTCAAGAGTTCTAAAAGAACTCAAATGTGAAATTTTGGAACTATTAACTGTGATTTGAAACCTATCCTTTAAATCAGCTTTTGTAGCTAATGATTGGAAGATAGTGACACCAATATGTAAAAAGGGCTCTAGAAGTGATTCTGTCAATTACAGCTACGGAATTACGGTAATTCTAATGTCAGTACCGGGCAAATTAGTTGAACTGTAGTAAAGGATAAAATTGAAAGTCACATAGATTAACATAATTTGTTGGGGGAAGTCAACATGGTTTCTGTAAAGGGAAATCATGCCTTATTAATCTGCTAGAGTTCTTTGAGGGGATCAACAAACGTGGACAATGAGGTTCAGTAGATATAGTGTACTTAGATTTCCAGAAAGCCTTTGACAAAGGTCCTTCACCAAAGGCTCTTAAGTAAAGTTAAGTTGTCATGGAATAAGAGGGAAAGTCCACTCATGGATTGATAACTGGTTAAAAGACAGAAAGAAAAGGGTAGGGAATAAATGATAAGTTTTCAGAATGGAGAGAGGTAACTATTGGTGTCTTCCAAGGGTATGTACTGGGATGAATCCTATTCAACCTATTTATAAATGATCTGGAGAAAGGGTAAACAGTGAGGTGGCAAAATTGGTTAAAGATAGTTAAGACCAAAGCAGACTATGAAGAACTTCAAAAAGATCTCACAAAACTAAGTGGGCAACAAAATGGCAAATGAAATTTAATATTGATAAATGTAAGTAATGCATACTGAAAAAAAATAATCCCAACTATACATACAAAATGATGGGGACTAATTTAGCTATAACTAATTAAGAGGGAGATCTTAGAGTCATTGTGGATAGTTCTCTGAAAACATCCACTCAGTGTGCAGCAGCAGTCAAAAAAGCAAACAATGTTCAGAATCATTAAAAAGGGAAAGAGAGAAAGACAAAGAACATCTTATTGCCTCTATATAAAACCATGGTATGCCCACATCTTGAATACTGCGTACAGATGTGGTCACCTCATCTGAAAAAGGATATATTGGCATTGGAAAAGGTTCAGAAAAGGGCAACAAAAATGATGAGGGGTTTGGAATGGGTCCCATATGAAGAGAGTTAAAAAGATTGGGACTTTTCAGCTTAAAAAAGAGACACTAAGTGCGGGATATGATAGAGGTCTAAAAAATTATGATTGATATGGAAAAAGTGAAAAAGGGAAAGTTATGTACTTGTTCCCATAATATAAAAGCTAGGGATCACCAAATGAAATTAATAGGCAGCAGGTTTAATACAAAAGGAAGTTTTTCTTCACACAGTGCACAGTCAGCCAGTAGAACTTCTTGCCAGAGCAGGTTGTGAAGACCAGGACTTTAACAGGGTTCAAGAAAGAACTAGATAAATTCATGGAGGATAGGTCCATCAATGACTTTTGGCCAGGATGGGTAGGAATGGTGTCACTAGCCTTTGTCAGGGTCTGAATGGGTGACAGGGAACTTGACAACTGCCTGTTCTATTCACTCCCTCAGGGGCATCTGGTATTGGCCACTGTTGGCAGACAAGATACTAGGCTAGATGGACCTTTGGTCAGACCCAGTATGGCCATTCTTATGTTCTTAATGTCTATTCTGTTGATATGGGGCCACTTTTTTAAAAAATGCAGAAAAATTCCTTTATCCCAGTTGACAGAGGTGCACAGGCAGTGTCGAGAAACCAGACTAAGTTTATTTTAAAAGTCTGTTTTGGGAGAGTGATTCCTGAAATTTGTTTTAAAGTTTAATAATCTTTTAAAGCCTTCATCAGTGTGGGCGTTTTCATTTGTGAGCCCATTAGTGACACTGAGAACAGAGCATCTGGTTAGCATCTGGCACACTTTCTAACCACCTGCAAGTTTCCAGAATCACAGCAACATTCTTTCTAGCCTTGTTGTACCACCCTGTTCCCTAGAACAAGAAAGTGGGATTGTGAAAGAACAACATTTGATCTCACTCAGCCAGTGTCCAGATATGATAAATATCATTTGAAGGTTTATTCTACCCCCATTGTGAAATCTCCCACTAGGGGTACATCTAGACAGCGTTTGCACCCGTTATTTCAAAATAGATTTCAAAATAACAGTTATGCTATTCTGGCATCCCTGTAACCCTCGTTCCATAAGGGGGGAGGGATGGCTTGAAATAAACTATTTCAAAATACATTCGAAATAGCATAGCGCAAATTGTGTAGTTTATTCTGAGACTATCTAGACGCACCCCAGATCAGCTGTGAAGCTGCCTATTCTGGTGGTGAATTTTATGAAGTGAAAACTTGTCTGTGAAGTACTGGAATGAGAAATCACACATTATTTCACAAAGGCTACCAGTCTCTATCAGGTGCAACACTTTTTGGACAGTGCCATGAACTGAAGGTGGGAAAGCTTCAAAACTCATTTTTTCAGTAACACAAGTAGAATTTTATCCAAAGCCTGTTGCAGGGAATGGAAAAACTCACTTTGACTTCAATGGGCTTTGGATCAGTCCCCCATAATGCTTGTGTTCTTATACTTCCAATGTCAGTAGCCACAGTAGATGCATGGAATATTTCCCTATAGCAACCTACAGCATATCATGTATGAATCTGATTCAGACTGGTATATGGTTAATTACTATTGTTTTAATTCATTAGAGTAAATAGGGCAGAAAGCTGGGAATTCCGAATCTGGATTCTCTTCTCGGTCCAGCTACACATTCACTCTGTGACCTGGGGTAAAAGCAGTTTACTCATCTTGCTGTATCTTGAGTTTTCCCAAATGGAAAATGATACTGACCCACCTTTGTAAAGAGCTTTGAGATCTATAGATGAAAACCCTGGAGGAGTAAGTATTGAGCCTATAGATATGAATGACACTTTAAAAACCTTAAAACAAGATATGGTCCCTGCAATAAATAGTTTATTGCCTCAGATAAATATATCAATTTAAATTTATCTGAGGCAATAAACTATTTATTGCAGGGACCATATCTTGTTTTAAGGTCAGACTTTAAAATAATTGAAGCATGCAACTGTGTGGAAAACATGTAAGCAACAGCATGCCCAACCTGTACGTGTAATTATCCAGATTACAAAATGCATCAGATAATTGCATATATAGATGGTTGGTGAGATGCACAATTGGTTATTTACCTGCATGCCTACCCAGTTTGTGCATATAATTGCACCTATATGCCCTATTTGTTGCAAAGAAGGCACTAAAGTTACTCTGTTTTATTGTGCTTTGGGCCTTGCTTTGTTGCTCCCATCTTCAGCTCTCTTTTCCTGGGGGTTAAAATAATGAATATCACCCGTTGGGCGCCAGAGGGGAAAATATCTCAGTGCACCAAACAGATGCCAAAGAGATGTATGTGCCCATCCATGGCAGGAATGCGTTAATTTCTCGAAAGAGACTATCTGCTGATTCAATTCATGGGGAAAAGCTGTTATGCCAACAGCATCTCTAATGCTGTGATTTGTTCAGTGTTTGGCAGCAGTCTGCAATTTGAAAATCCTTGTTCAGCCTGGGAAAAAAAAATTGCTGAATTGTAAATGATACAAAGACTAACGGTTACCAGCCGAGATCCCTTCAAACTGACACTCTTTATGCTGAATTTATTTTCAGAAGCTGAATAAAAAGACAAAGAGCTTTGGGAAGTCCTGGCATCTTAAATAATACTATGGTACAGATCGCCAATAACCTCAGCCATGCCAAGTTTATGCTCGGTATAGCAACAGGGAGAGAGGGCACAGGTGGCTCTGTACCATCTTTCCCTCTGAAACAACTTCTGGTGTAACAGAGTAGTGTAAGAGTTGTTCTAAACTGCAGTGACTGAAGCAGTCCATTAGAACTATTGTGATCCCATCCCGCTGTATGCTCGCATGCCTTTTACCACACAACCTACGCAGTGCAGAATCTTAGAATCATAGAAGACTAGAACTGGAAGGGACCTTGAGAGGTCATTGAGTCCAGTCCCCTGCCCTCACAGCAGGACCCAGTACCGTCTAGACCCATAGTCACTAACCAGTAAATCAGGATCTACTGGTAGATCTTGGAGCCTCTGACAGGTGATCTTGACGGGTTTGACCAAGAGGCTGTCAAGTGCAGCATTTCAGCTGCCACTCCCACCCCTGCTGGGCATCTCCTGCCCTTTGCCTTGGAGCTTGCCTCTACCCCCCGGGAGCCTCCTGCTTGTGGTAAAGAGCAGGGAAGGGGCACTGATGTCAGGGTGCCCTCTCCCACCCGGTATGCTATCTCCATAGAACAAGGAGAGGGGGATAACAGGGCTTGGGATGGAGGGAGTTTGCTGGCTGCTTCCAGAGCAGGGGTGAGCCTGCCTTAGCCCCACTGCACCACTACCCAGGAGCCACCTGAGGTAAGCAGTGCCCAGCTGGAGCCAGCTCCGAACTCCTGCCCCAGTCATGTACTCCCCTCTACACTCCAAGCCCCTGCCCTAGCCCTGAGCCCCCGCCCCCGGCCCAAACTCCCTTACAGAGCCTGCATCTTGAACCCCCTCCTACACCCCAACTCCTTGCCCCAGGCTCAACTCAGAGCCCCCCCTCACACTCCAAATCCCTTAGCCCAAGACCAGAGCCTGTGCTCCAACCCTCTGCCCCATCTGGTGAAAGTTAGGGAGAATGGGGGAGGGAAGGAGGAAGGGAGGAGTGAGCAGGGGCAGGGCCTTGGAGAAGGGGCACAAAGGAGGTGTAGCAAGGTTATTTGGATTTGAGGTAGATCTTACATTGCACTTAAATTAAACAAGTGATCTTGTGCTTTAAAAGGTTGGAGACCCCTGATCTAGACCATCCCTGACAGATGTCTATCTAACCTGCTCTTAAATATCCCAGAGATGGAGATTCCACAACCTCCCTAGGCAACTTATTCCAGTGTTTAACCACTCTGACAGTTAGAAAGTTTTTCCTAATGTCCAACCTAAACCTCCCTTTCTAAAGTTTAAGCCCATTGCTTCTTGTCCTCTCCTCAGAGGCCAAGGAGAACAATCTTTCTCCCTCCTCCTTGTGACACCCTTTTAGATACCTCAAAACCGCTATCATGTCCCCTTCTCAGTCTTCTGCTTTCCCAAACTAAATAAGCCCAATTCTTTCACTCTTCCTTCATAGCTCATGTTTTCTAGACCTTTAATCATGTTGGTTGTTCTTCTCTGGACCTTCTCCAATTTCTCCACATCTTTCTTGAAATGTGGTGCTCAGAACTGGACACAATACTCCAATTGAGGCCTAATCAGTGCAGAGTAGAGCAGAAGAATGGCTTCTCGTGTCTTGCTCACAACATTCCTGTTAATGCATCCCAGCATCATGTTTGCTTTTTTTGCAACAGCATCACACTGTTGGCTTATATTTAGCTTTGGTCCACTATGACCTCTAGATCCCTTTCTGCAGTACTCATTCCTAGATAGTCACTTCCCATTCTGTATGTGTGAAACAGATTGTTCCTTCCTACGAGGAGTACTTCGCATTTGTCCTTTATTAAACTTCATCCTGTTTACCTCAGAACATTTCTCTAGTTTGTCCAGATCATTTTGAATTATGACCCTATCCTCCAAAGCAGTTGCAACCCCTCCCAGCTTGGCGTCATCTGCAAACTTAATAAGCATACTCTCTATGCCAATATCTAAATTGTTGAAGAAGATATTGAACAGAACCGGTCCCAAAACAGACCCCTGCGGAACCCCACTTGTTATGCCCTTCCAGCAGGATTGTCAACCATTAATAACTACACTCTGAGTACAGTTATCCAGCCAGTTATGCACCCACCTTATAGTAGCCCCATCTAGGTTGTATTTGCCTAGTTTATTGATAAGAAGGTCATGCAAGACCGTATTAAATGCCTTACTAAAGTCTAGGTATACCACATCCACCGATTCTCCATTATCCACAAGGCTTGATATCCTATCAAAGAAAGCTATCAGATTGGTTTGACATGATTTGTTCTTTACAAATCCATGCTGGCTGTTACCTATCACCTTATTATCTTCCAGGCTTATTATGGCTGGTTTAAGGTCTTGTTCCAATGTTCTGGCAATGTTGAAGAGCAACATACAAGCCCCTGATCTTTGACCATTCAAAAGCAGTTAATGTGGGTTTTCATGGGGCATTAAATTAGCAAAACACTATCAGGTGCTTTTCATTCTCGATTGCAAACCAGATGAAGTTTTAATTTGAGATATAGGGCAGGGAAAGTTGATAATGTGTTTATTTGATCCCAGCTCTTTCAGTCTCATTGTCTGAGCACATGAAGAGTGTTCAGAATCACAGAGAAGAGGGTTAAAGAGAGAGGGAACCAAATGCTAACGACTGGAGGGAAGAGTAGCAGTGAGATCAATCCGCAGCAAGAAAGAAGGGCAGTCTTGCTACATAAGTGAGCTACTTTCTGCCACGCTGGTTTCCTACATATTTACATGGTGAAAGGGGAATATTCTGAAACAACATTGTCTAACTAATCCAACTGTATTGCACATTGTACTCAATCAACTTGAGCAAAGGGTGCATAAAATGCGACCAGCTCAGAATAGTGGCGTTTTATTTATACAACTATTGGCGTTTTATTTATACAACTATTCCATACTTTGCACAGTTGTAAGTGACAATGCAAGGTGCCAGGTAGCAGAGAATGAAGCCCAAAATTCATGAATTTGAAAATGTTGCCCTTCGGCCATGCTTTTGGTGAATTAACTTATAACATACATTGCAATGCTCTGCTGTGCTTTTCATTTTAAAAAGTGTAACATTTATTTACTATCTGTTAAAATACCAACAGTGCGTAAGGCCCATAACGTACACTCCCACCCCCAATAATCTGATCCGCAACATTTGGGGAGTGTCTAGACTACAGGTTTTTTTTTAAAAAACTTTACCTGCGTCTAGACTGCAGCCGCATTCTTTCGAAAGTAAATCGAAAGAACGCGGCAGTTTTTTCTATTGCAGTAAACCTCATTTTACAAGGAATAATGCCTTTTTCGAAAGTACTCTTTCGAAAAAAGGTGCTATTGAATGCAAACTGTGCTTTTTCGAAAGAGAATACAGGCCTATGTAGCACTCTAAAGACTAACAAGATGGTTTATTAGATGATGAGTTTTCGTGGGCCAGACCCACTTCCTCACATCAAAAACAGCTACACCAGACTAACACAGCTACATTTCTATCACTTTTTGAAAGAGAGCATCTAGGCTCGCTTTTTCGAAAAATCTGCATGTAGTTTAGATGCTCTCTTTTGAAAGAGGCTTGTAGTCTAGACATAGCCAGAAAGTATTAGGAGCCTTTGTTCTACATAAGAGCATGGGTTTATTTTTAAAAAATAAATAGCAAGGATGAGTGACAGCTTTTTTACTGATGTGGGTTCATCTTGGGTGGTCTTCATGGAAGCAGAATGTTTTGAAGAAGTTTTAAAAGAAGGCCCCTGAGTTATTTGTATAGGGAAGTTGTTTCAAGCAGAGAGGGCAGTCTGGATGAAGTTAGTAAATGCGACTCCATGTCCTGCTTTCTTTCTCCTCTTCTCTTGGTGCCTGTTTTGAAGCTTTATTAGAAACGACCTTCTTTCCTGAGATAAAACATGCAAATCAGTTTCTCAGTCATTACAATATTTGAGGCCCATGTCTGGAGGTTGCAATGTTAATAGAATGCAAAGGGCCTTGTAATGGACTGGGCAGGGCTCCCCCATCAGAGATCAAAGGTGGATCATTAACTTGCAACTCTATTCGAAGAGGAACAATCAAACGGGTTGTACAGAACTCCAAGGCCGGGTGAGCAAAACCATCTTTAAGCAAACAGAAGAGTGAGAAATGAATGGCTTTTGTTGAGGAAAAATGGAAATGTTTTCTAGTTAAACAAGCTGTCATTTAAGACTTAATAGCACGCGCGGGCTGGGAAATAAAAGGGGGGTGGTGATCAAGTACACAGCTCCACTACAGCTCAATTTTTCCCCCAGAGGAAACCCTGGTGTTCTGAGTTAGTACCACCAGGGTTTTTAAACCACGTTTGGATTTCAACCAGTAAATTAATGCAGGTAGATTTTTTTTATTCTTTATTTATAAATGGGGAGGGGGAGAAGCATGCACCCTTTTATGTTACAGGTAGTTCTAAATCTACAAAAAAAAAACCATGTTCTTTGTGCATTTTTTCAGGTGCTTTTATGGCAATCTTTGTAGATTAAAAATAGCAAGGAAATGTTGTTGGCTGCTACAGACATTCATTTTCTCTCCCCGTGGGTGTGAAACTCTCACTCCCATTAATGGAATCTGAACTCATGCGCAGGGACAACAGAATATATAGAGCCCCTTGCTGTTCTTAAAAGATCTGCAGCATGAGCGCCAAATTCTCAACTGTTGTACGAGTACAAAGCCAGAATAACTCCAATAAAGTAAATTGAGTTTTTCTATGACAGAATAAAAATTGGTCTTTTCACACAGAACAGGTTTCCAATGAGGATCCTACTCTCTACTGCAGTTGTGACCTCTATTGGTATGGGTTCTCAGGCACCCTATCCTTCAGGGCAGCAAGGCCTAATGGCAAGTGTCCAAGGCAGTAACACCTTGCATCAACAATCCACAGTTATAGCACCTACTACCAACTGATCCTGGAAGCAACGCTTAGTGCCAAGCGCCTGCCAACAGTAGTGCCTTGTACTGATAGATCACAGCTGTAGTGTTACTGATCACTCATCCCTGGCTGTAGTGCATAGTGTCAGCAACTGTAGTAAGTAGCAGCAGTATTAACAGTCCAAAGCAATAGTGCCTAGCACCAACTGTCCCCAACAGCCGTGCCTCAGGGTAGGTGCAGGGAGGGTAGGGGAACCCAGGCCACACTACTGTACCAGGTTCTCACCCAAGGTCTTGTGAAACCAGCTTTCCTGGTGCTGGGTTTAGGTCTCCATGTCACCAAACATGTTCCCTGGCGCTTTCTATGCTTAGGCTTGCCTCAAGCGTCCTCTTCTGTCCCCATAACCAATTGCTTCTGCAGCGCACTCAGAGTTCCCAGCTTTGGCCATCTGACATCTTAGCTGTTCTTTGACAACGCATGTCTAGTCTTTGCCTCAGCCAGCCAAGCTGCTTCCTTTTATATCCTCCCTCCACCAGGAGAATACTGGGCCTCTTGGGTCCAAAGTAACTAGTTAACCCCAACGTGCCCAGTGCAGGGTTGGTACACCCCCTCACAGTCCTGTGTCATCTCAGAGTTCCTAGAGTAAGTCATTGGAGATGAACTGTGATATTAGACAATGTCACCCCTTCTATTCGGGAGACACTCAGGCACTGTTCGGCTGGGAGGATTATTCTGGAACATTCTGCTGAAGCAACAGTAAAAAACTATTACAGGGCACTTAGTACAACCACACAGTGCCTAGATATATAGTCCCTTAGAGACACCCAACTGATTGCATTGCTGACGATAGATCTTACATTTATATGGAGATTTTCTTCCGGGGGAATAAAATATTTTATAGACATTCCTTCACCTGCTACCCAAATGCAGCTTTTTGGTGGGGGAGGAGGAATAAGAACTCAACAGCCATTTAATGACATACAGCATCATTAAATACATTTTAGGACAACTGCTCACAGTTAATGGATAGACTAGGACATCCATTCCTGTTAGCCTGTTGCCTTAATATGTGTGAAGGGAGCGGATTCAATGCTGGCCTGAGAGACTGCATTTCAAAAGTAGCTGAATAAAGAACTGCATCTCCCATGAATATGGAGGGATGTATTAGAAGGAGATCGAACATCTGCTGTGACTGTTGTAGTTATTCCTTGATGGAACAGTAATCAGTTCCACTCTCCTTGCCCCCTTAGACAGACAGACAGACACACAAACACACACCCCTACCTTCACAAGCCATTCAAAATCAGTGCAAAGATTTTGCAGGGTATGTCGCAGAAGCAGGGCTGGTAGAAGGACTAGCTAGCTAAATGTGCTTCTCACACCATGATTGCATGCCCCAGATTACAATGCATTGCTGGAGTTAGTGTTAATATTGCCCATTCAGTTGTAGTTCTCTTTGCAAGTGAACTCTGCAAAGAACCTGCCGTTTTGCGACATGCTCACTTGGAAGTTTTACTGTGGGATTATCGGAATGACTGTGCCAAGGTATCCCACCCCCACACTGAGGTGCCAGGCATGGACCAATTATTGTGGGCACAGGAGACCGTGCCCTCTCTTCCCTGCTGCACATGCTCCAAGTGGAGAACTCCTATGAAAGGAGTCATCCCAGGTAGGAAGGATGGAAGAGGAAGGGAACACATGGGTTGCTCCTGCAAGACTTCTGGCAATTGAGTCTGGGGACCAGGAATACCTGCTAGACAACTAGTCACCTGTGGACACTGATGGGGAGTGGAGCATTCACCTGCTGAGGAAGCTTCCTGAACCAAAGCCTAGACCAAAGGAAAAAACGCTTATTGACCCCTGCTCTGCCCTGCCCAGGTGATGGCAGGCTGCTTAGCTTACTGCTTCGCCCTGCTAAGGGGGACGATTACCCAGCTGATTCTTTTGCAGCCCAACCAGGAGGTTACAGGGCCAGAGACTTCTACTTAACCCCGCCCAGAGGGCTGCAAACTGTTTACTGTTTCACCCTGCTTGGGGGGCTAATTCTCCAGATCACTAGATAGTTTTTCAGCCTAGCCAGAATGCTGGATCCAGCCTTACTTTAAGGAGGCCAATTCTACTTACCTTAAAAGGAATTGTGCCTGCTTATACCAGAGCTGAATTTGATGCTTAAGATTGACAGAAATTCTGAACTACAGTTTACCTTGCTGAACGATCTGTTGGAATAAACAGCTCTTCTAATATACCAGCTCATTTTGTTTATCAGCTTCAGAGCACAGAAAAAGACTTTAAATGGCTTCACAGGAGTTCTCAGATGCCAAGCAGTAAGACACAAATAATTTTAGCCTAGAAAATTGCCCGTTTCCAATTATTTTTTTTGCCAAGGCAACAAATAATAATGTATGTGTGTGCATGCTCTAATCTAAAAATACCCTGGCTCGGCAAATGTGTGTCTGATGTGGGAGGAGAAGGCTCTCAGTGTACTGCAGTGTTTGTGTGAGGAAGGAGATGGAAAAAGAAACCATCCTGCGAATGCTGAAAAAAAAATGGATTATCCTGATCTTCTAGGAGAAAAAAATCCCTGTTTTATAGAGAATGGATGGGACTATGCGCTAAGCAGGTCACAGGCAGGATACCTTTTCTGTATCTATGCAGAGGATGAGTGGGATATTCCTAATGGATACTGACTCTCTCCTGCTATGGTCTTATAACATGCCCATCAGCATAGTATCTGAAAGCACAGTATATACTTGCTGTGTAAGCGCAGGTGATAGGCTATGCCTGATGTGTTCTGTGTAGGTGAAAGATGACACAGCTCACTAAAAGTGGGATTTGAGAGACATTTCAGAACTAGGCTGTTTGGAAGGAAGCTCCAGTGCTTAGAGTATGAGCCTGGAATTTTGGAGACCTGAATTCAGTTCCCTTCTCTGCCACCAACTTCTGACATCACCTTCAGTAAGTCACTCGACCATGTCTTCATTGTGCCGGAGATTGATCTTCTGGCGATCAGTTTAGTGAGTCTAGTTAAGACCCACTAAATCAAATGCTAAGGATGACTCTGGTCACCACTGGTACCACTGGCAGTTGTGAGTAGTGTTCCCTCTAAGCTGCACAGTGTCACAGGTGATTAATCAGCCCCCCCTTCTCCTCCTGCAGTCGGTCAGCTCCCTGTGCAGAGCCAATTAATCACCTGTGAAGCTATGCTGCCATACAGATTAGAAGGAACATAGGTTGTGGGTAGTAAGGGAAGCATTTTCTCCCATCAGCCTCCCTCTGTGAAGATGTCATCAAACTCGGCTTAAGGTAAACCAACTCCAGCTACATATTTTACGTAGCTGGAGTTGCATACCTTAATCTGACCTTACAGGTCTAGTGTAGACCTGGCCTCAGTTTCTCTAGGGTGTGGGGGCTGGGTGGGATTCAAACCCACAGTCCCAGACTCTGGAGGCTGTCACCTTATCCATTAAGTCACTGGGACCCACCCTATTGTCAGCTGATGCAACCTCCAGCCATGTGTTTATCCTCACAACATGTGGTAGGGCAGTACTATTATCCACAGCATCCAGCGTATCCTCTCCAGTGAGGATAATAGTACTTCTCTACCTCATGTTGTGAGGATAAACATATTAAAGAGTGTTAGGGGCTAAAATACTAGGTTATTGGAGACTTTAGTAACCTAGGTAGATACTGGTGAATATCTTATAGGGAACAGTCTTACCTCGATTATTAGAAAATGAATGGATAACAATGGATGGATGGATAACAATCACCTTGTGTTGTTGCTAAGAGATGGTTCCCAGGGTAAAGAAGCTTGTTTTGTTGCTCCCCATCTTTCTGGTAAAGGCTTCCTGTGTGTGTGTGTGTGTGTGTGTGTGTGTGTGTGTGTGTTCTGTGAGGAGTAGCCTTTGCGTTGCATATTATGAAGGATATGGAACAGTCTCTTGACTTTTCCAGATGTTGATTGCGTGCTCTGATGTTTCTTCTGGCTGCTTTAGTTGTTTATGTCTGAATGGTAGATGAGGTGCGTGACTTGTTAAACAAATAATGAAAACAGCATCAGGAGCTTTGAAATCCAGGATGTTTGCACACTCAATAAAAAAATATGTACTTGATTCATTTTTAAAGAGTGTGTTCTGCTCAGTTGTGAACTGTTCTTATCTCATTTCACATGTTTACTAGTACATTTGTTTTTTTCCCACTTCAATCTTAAAAAGATAGGAAACCACGAAGTCCTCACACAGTGCTTGCAACCTACATTTATGATTTTGTCTTTGTATTTTCTCATCCACTTTCACTACCTGTGTGCCTCCTCCTGCCTCTGCACAAAATGTGTGGCCCTACCTCTGATCACAAGTCATAATTATTTATTATTTGGATTGTTGTGGCAGCTAAGGGCCCCACTCAGAGGCCAGGTCTCCACCATATCAGGTACTCCATGTGCAAAAAAGACAGTCAATGCCCCTGCTAGCTAAAAATCAAAGTACAGATCATCTAAATAAAGACTTCCGCTACTAAAATAAATACACTCCTTCATAATTCCATCACCTAAAGAACTCCTCTCCTCTGACTTCTAAAACTAACAAACACTTATGCAAACTATTTCCCTTGCTATTGCCAATTATCCAGTATGACTCACTTCAGCATCACCATCAGCTGAAAATCTACACACTACCCATCAGCTTCAGTACAAAACCAGTTCTGCCAGTTGTTTAGTTTTGAACACTCCACCTGGTCAGAACTGAAGGTCCCATGTTTTGTGGGTGGTGAATATGGGCGAGGTCACAAGACAAGAAATAACTAATGGGTGTAGTTTGCAAGAGATGGGTGAGGGCTTTACTAGTGATTGTATAGCTTTTTGGTGGTTGTGTTGATGCTATGGGTTGTGTTGATGCTTAAGCAACTGCAGAGAAGTAGGAGGTTTATATTCTTTTCATGTACTTCCCCTTCTGTTTGGTATTAGCCTGTCTGACTGCCAGGAGTTCCGTCCAAGGAGGCTGTTAAGGGGGAAGCAAACAGGAAGCGAAACAATGGCAAAGATAACAAAACAAATGGACGGGAGGAAGCTATGAATTGGGGAACACCTCTGCCTGGCTCCCACCAGGCTAGCATTGTTTATTCCTCCCAAGGCTGAAAGCCTAGAAGCAAAGGGTTTTTTAAACTTTAAAAATGCTGAAGTAGGGAGGAAGGGCCTGTCAGCAGTGGTGGCAGAGAACGAGGTAGAAGCTGCAGAAAGGCAGTCTGTTTTACTCATCCCACAGATGGAGGTCTGAAGAGCTAGAAAGGTCAAAATTAAGGTGCAGGATTGTAGGCAATATACCCATGTGTCTAAGACCTTCCTTTGGCTGGGTGCCGTGTACCTCGGGTGAACAAATAATATTTTATTTTTAAAGAAGCTGTTTTAGAGTCAATCTCATCAGCTGCGGCAGCTCACCTTTACCCAAAGGAAACAGCTTATTGGTGCCTGGCAATGTTCTCTCCAATCTTTCCCATTCAGTGATGGAATAAATTTGTATGTGTGAATGTGCACCACCAGTAAAAACAAAACCTAGCTGTGAGTGTTCTGCTAATCAGCTGGGCAGCCTTTTAGAATCTCTCCTGAGGGGCCGCGCAAGCGTTCTGGTCACAGGAAACACCGTGTCTAGGCCTGTCTGATAAACACAGCTGTAACCAGAGGGCTGTGGTGCTGAGATCCAGTCTAAGAGCGGTTGGGCCATGTGGTTCCACCTAGCATGAGGTGCAGGAAGCCAGGCCTGTCCCCTGAGGGGCGCACTAGAGAACCTGAAAGGGGCAGCTGCCCCGCCAGTAACTGCAACAGCAATTTTAACTGGGTTTTCACAGTGCGAAATCTAATAAAGATAACATACTCATTCCTACCCCCATTGGGTTGAGATATTAATCTAGTTGTTTACTGTGTAAGAAAAACATCTCCCTGTGGTTCCTTTGGGCTCATTAATCAGAGAGGTGGTGGGGTAACCAACAAGTCTTACTTATGGAACTTGGTTTGAGCTCCAATGAAACACCCTCATCTGCACTACACTGCTCAGAGTGATGGCAAGGTCCTCTGTAACGCACCTGATGCTATGGCAGAGCTATTTCAGCATTAAACTGCCTTTTCTATCCTCTAAAAGGCCCTGATGGGAACTGAAAAGGAGTTTCCCAGCACTCCAACTTATTAAATCAGATGCTGCTGCATCGAATCTAATTTCTGCCTTGCTGAAGACCTCTTGTAACATAATTAATAAGTGTCCCTTATGCGTGGATTCTGTTTTATGGGAGATGCTCTTGACTCTGTGATGATGACAGAGTTTCACCTTTAACTACCTCTGGATCCAAGCTTCTTTCTTAGTGCCATTCAGCTTTAATATTTATTTATGCTCAGAGTGGGAGCTGAGTTCTGGCTATAGCCAAAGCACTGCTTGGGCTCCTACAGTAGAGCTTTTCCCTCCCTCCGTCTGTTAAGAGCTTCCCCTTTGGATTGGAGACATGATAAACTTAGGGTTGCCATCTTTCTACTCCAGGGATAGGCAATAATTTTTTATGGGAGGGTCACTCTAAATGGTCAAGGCCCACACTCTTCCATGATATTAATGGAGAAGGTGGAGAGTCTGGGAAGGAGGTTGGGAACAGAAGGGAGCTTAGGGTAGAGGACCGGGGTGCAGGAGCGGGTGCTGGGACTGGGAGGGAGTTTGGGTGAAGAAGGAGGTTGTGACCTGGGTCAAGGGTACAATAGGGGGTGTGAGGGTTTGGGTTGTGACCTAGGACAGGGAATTGGGGTGCAGGATCTGGGAGTGGGTATGAGTGCAGGAGAGGATTCTGACCTGGAGGAGGGGCACAGGAGGGGGTGAAAGGTCTGGGAGGGGTTTGGGTGCAGGAACAGGGGGACAGAGGGTTTGGGTTATGTGAGGCAGAAGTGTAGGAGAGGGGGCAGAGGCTTGGGGAAGGGAGGGCTAGGGTGCCAGAGGCAGGGTCTGGCCAGGAGGCACTTACTTAGGCATCTCCCAGCCAGCAGCCCAACAGGTCCCTCAGGCAGGCTTCATTCCTGCCACCCTGCTCCCTCATATGCCATGTGCTTCTCTGAGTGCCGCAAGCCCTAGGGGGGGAGGTACTTTGTGTGCTGCCTGCCCAGGCAGCTCCCACTGTGAGACTGGGCATGTGGGATGGTGGTCAGTTTATAGCAGAGTGCCCCAAGTTTCAGTTCTGGGACCAGTTTTGTTCAATATCTTTATTAATGACCTGGATGAGGGGATGGATTGCACCCTCAGCAAGTTTGTGGATGACACTAAGCTACAGGGAGAGGTAGATACGCTGGAGGGCAGAGATAGGGTCCAGAGTGACTTAGACAAATTGGAGGATTGGGCCACAAGAAATCTGATTATGTTCAACAAGGACAAGTGCAGAGTCCTGCACTTGGGACGGAAGAATCCCAAGCATTGTTACAGGCTGGGGACCAACCAGCTTAGTAGTAGTTCTTCAGAAAAGGACCTGGGGGTTACAGTGGATGAGAAACTGTGAGTCAACAGTGTGCCCTTGTAGCCAAGAAGGCTAATGGCATATTAGACTGCAGTAAGAGGAGCATTGCCAGCAGATCCAGAGATGTCATTATTCCCCTTTATTCGGCTCTGGTGAGGCCACATCTAGAGTATTGTGTCCAGTTCCGGGCCTCCTCACTACAAAAAGGATGTGGATACATTGGAGAGGGTCCAGTGGAGGGCGACCAAAATGATTAGGGGGCTGGAGCACATGACCTATGAGGAGAGGCTGAGGGAGTTGAGTCTGTATAGTCTGCAGAAGCGAAGAGTGAGGGGGGATTTGATAGCAGCCTTCAACTTCCTGAAGGGAGGTTTCAAAGAGGATGGAGAAAGGCTGTTCTCAGTAGTGATGGATGGCAGAACAAGGAGCAATGGACTCAAGTTGTGGTGGGAGAGGTCCAGGTTGGATATTAGGAAAAACTATTTCACTAGGAGGGTAGTGAAGCACTGGAATGGGTTACCTAGGGAAGTAGAGGAGTCTCCATCCCTGGAGGTGTTTAAGTTTCGGCTTGACAAAGCCCTGGCCGGGTTGATTTAGATGGGATTGGTCCTGCCTAGAGCAGGGGGCTGGTCTTGATGACCTTCTGAGGTTTCTTCCAGCTCTATGATTCTATGACTGTGCTGGGGCCAGTGCACGAAGCCTTCTCCCTCCCTCCCCACCAGCTGGCTCACAGCAATGCTCAGAGAAGCACATGCAGCTGGCTGCTGGAGTGACCTGCAAGGACAGGGCAGGTAAGCAGAGTGCCTGAGGCTCTCACTGGGCCGTAGGCTGGATCTATCCCAGAGGCCATATTTTGCCTGTTCTGAAGCACAAACCCTTGCCCTGCCCCTACTTCTCTTCTGAGGTGCCATCCATGCCCCATCCCTTCTCCAAGGCCCTACAGAGTGCAGCAGGCTGGGAGAGGGCAGTGGGGTAGAACAGAGTAGGTTGCCAGGTCGCTCCAGCTCCCACCACTGTGGTGAGTGTGAGGGCAGAGGCTGACCTCTGCTGCTGCCCTGCACCAGCCCCCCCCAGTAATTCCCCAGCTCACATCTCTCAGGGGAGAGGGGTTTGGGAGTGGGACTAGACTCTGAGCTGGGGCAGGAGGTCGGGGGACAGGATCCAGGCGGCTCTTACCATGCCTCCCAGGAAATGGCCACCAGTTCCCTGTGGCCCCTAGGCACATGGGCAGCAAGGGAGTCTCCACACACAACCCTCATGTTGACAGGCACTGCCCCCAGAGCTCCCATTGGTCACGGTTCCCAGTCAGTGGGTCGGGGGGAGTGCTCAGAACGTACATGTGCCTACGGAGCACAAGAACCTGGCAGCTGCTCCCGAGAGCCATGCAGAGCCAAGGCAGGCAGGGAGCCTCTTTAGCCCCTGACCCTGCTGATGCGGCAGTGCCAACCAGAGCCATGAAGATCCCTTTTGACCAGGCCTTCCAGTCGAAAACTGGGTGCCTGGTAACCCTATGAAGCGGCAGCAGCATGAGCTGCAGGATGGGAGAGCCATGCTAAGATCTTCTCTGAAACCTTTGTACATACTGGGGCAGCTAACCCATCCCATCATTCACACATCCATGACTTCATCTGCATTTTTAGCAGATTGCCTCAATCAGAGGCAGCAGGGTAAGTCTCCCGAAGCTGGAAATTACACCTTCTAACTCCAATGTAGACATATACTTAAGGACAGAGTTCCAGAGCTCAGTCAGAGAGCCCTGCTAACCTCCTGCTCCCTGGCGGTCACTAAGCAGCCTTTTGTCTCAGGCAGCGGTGGCCAACCCATTTAACAAAGAGAGCTGAAACAGCGGTGGAAAAAATGCAAAGAGCCGCACCAGAATTGTCAAGTTTAAAAAAAAAAAAAAAAAAAAAAAAAGAAGGAGGCTGCTCCTTTAAGAAACAAGCTTAGCCTTTTTGGCCATATCAGGCTCCTGTCGACAGCCACCATCTTGGGCGTCATTTTGAATCGCCACCCCGGTGAGTACAAGGGAGCCGAGGGCAGAGGCTGGGAGGCAGGTGCAAGAGCAGCTTCGTGAGACGCACTTTTGGGGGAGAAGACCCACGCGTGGCTCGCGAGCCATGGGTTGCCACCCCTGGTCTCAAGTAAAAATGGATGTAACCCAGACTCTGTACTAGATTCCGGATCCAGATTCAAGCACCACATCTCAGCTCCTCTCTAGGCTGAAGGTGTTTCACACCATGCTTTCTAGTCTCATGGTTTTCCGGTGGTAAACTGGGAGATAAAGGGCAGACTATGGTGAGAATTGCTGATCTCACTGACACCATTTCAAATCTCGAGCAACTCCAGTAAACCAACAGATTTGCTGCAGCATAACTGAAATCAGTGTCTGTGCTGCATTTTCCCTGACCACCTAATTCTCCTGCAGTGAAATGTTCTAGAAGAAACTCTGAAAAACAATTCACTAAAAACCAGAGTGCAGGCTGCTGCCTTTGTCTTTGAAGGCTTGATTTACAGGAAAGGATTTAAAAAAAAATAGATATGGTTCTATGTAAATAAATAGATAAGTAAAGTGATGATGAAAGTCTACAAATATTTGAGGGATGTATGCTCCAATGAGGCACAGTACCATTTAGGAATGCCTTAAGGGAGATAACAGAGGGATAGAATGAAGCTATGATCGTGGGTTCTTTTGGGTTGTGAAATAATCTCCCAGGGGGAGAGGTGGAAGCATCGTCATCTGAAATATATAAAACTACAGGACTTAGTGGAAGGCCTCGTGGGATTTTTCCATCACTAATTTACATGTTCCCAGGAGGATCGGAGCTTTCCGTCCCCCAGCAAAGGATCACTTTGTGATGTGGAGAACAAACCAGGTTGTAAAGAGCACCAACGCATTGCTTCATTCTCTTTGTTCCTCTCAAAGTTTAAAATGAAAACTGCTAGCACTTTCTATTAAAAAAAAAATCTTTCAAAGGACCTGGTCTCTTCAGCAGCCTCTTTCTATATCTTGACCCATGTGGAGGTTTAACAAAGTGCTCCTGCACCCTTTAATACATCTGCGAGCTGTGAAATAATGTGACAGAGGCCCTAGGACCTGGGGAGGGTGAAGAGCAGCCGCTGCCATGATGGCTAATGCCCTGCTGATCTAATTTACTGTATTTAAAGTTCTGATTTGCAGCCCTGCTGAGAACCTGCAGCTCCCATTGGCTTCAATGAGAAGGCATCATGCTCTTTGTTAATCAGCTCCAGGCTGTCACCAGCAGGAGCTTCAGCTGAAGCACATAGCTTGGATCTCGTTGTGGGATGATGGGTTAGTTCAGTAATCACACTGCAGGGCAAGGGCACCATTTCGTTAAGGTGTGGGGACGGGGGAGGGGCAGCAGCAGTGCGCTCCACGACACAACTTGCTTTTCATCCCATTCCCCGGATGCTAAGGGAGTGAGGGGAAAGTACTTGCATTCCCCATGCCTGCCTCTTCTGCCTGACTGGTGAGCTCCCTTCAGGCAGTGTCAAATTCCATTCACCCTGTACTGAAGTGTGTAAAGCTGCACTCTGCATATTTGCTGAGCCTATCTGCAAATCTGCCAGTGCGTCAAGTCTCCTAAGGAGTGTGAACCAATAGCAGCTTGAAGGGTCTTGCTGACATCACTTTGCTGTATTTTTTCATGGCTCCATCACACTGGGAGGGAGAGGGGGTAGGGGTTAAAGAAGGCAAGGTGCTTGTAGGATGTGTGAGGATGCAGAACTGCACAAATAACGCCGGTAGGATGTCTCAAGAGGGGTAGCTGTGTTAGTTTGTGTCTGCAAAAACAAGGAATCTGAAAAGCAGTCATGCAGCACTTTAAAGACTAACAAAATAGTTTATTAGGTGATGAGCTTTCGTGGGGCAGACCCACTGGTGATCTGAAGAAGTGGGTCTGCCCCATGAAAGCTCAACACCTAATAAACTAGTTTGTTAGTCTTTAAAGTGCTACATGACTGCTTTTTTGTTTTACCAAGATCAGACTAACACACTACCTCTCTGTGGTATCTGAGTGGGTTTTACCTATGCAAGCTTATGCCCTAATGAATCTGTTAGTCTCTAAGGTGCCACGGGACTCCTCATTGTTTTTACAGGCAGAATGAACAATTCAGCAATTCCTTTCTCACTGGTGGTAGTTCTCACTCCATACCTCAAAAAGCTCCCTCTTCCACCCTACCTTCCAACTAGGCTAGCCAGCAGTTCCTCTTCTATAAAGATGTGTAACAGGACAATGCAACATGCATCCACACTCCACCTACTAGTTTAGGTTCCTTAGGGCTGTAAAACAACAGTCTAATTTCATCTGTTAGCAGGGCCATAACAGGACAAGATGAGCAAGGCAGCTGCCCAGGGTGCAAAAGCTGACAGTGCAGAAAAAGTGATAGGGGGTGCAAATATGCTTGCTCACCCCAGAGGCTAAAATGCCTATTTACATCTCTGGTTGTTAGGCTCAGGTGCTGGTGGCCTGTAATACAGTATTCAGAATGTTGGTCTATATGACCTGGTGGTCCCTTTTGGCCTCAAACTCCATGACTGTGACTCTTGGCTGAAATTCATGTGCCTGAGCCCCCATTCAGACTTGGCTGAGTTTGTCATCTGCTCCTCTTGCTGTTCTGATTTTGGACTCAGGTATACTTATAATCTGAACAGGCTGTTAGGGAACAGTTCTGCTCTGGCCATAGGGCGGAGATAAAATGGCCTAATGCTTATTTTCCTTTTCTAATGTCGGGGGGCTAAATTCCTGCAATTGTCTTTCTGTCCTTACTCAAGTAAAGCAACCAACATTTTGCAGTAGTGCTTTTTTGGGAGTAAAGAGGGCAGGATTAGCCCCTCTGATTTTAGGAATAACAATTTATAAAAAGAATAGTGACTGATTTATTTATAAAAAAATGTATGCAGCTGCACAGTGAGTTTGTACACTTACTTATAGCCATTGCATCATCACCTCTGTATTTGCATATGCAATAGTAGTAGTTGAGTGGGCAAATTAGACACACAATTGTGTAGGTATAATTTGGAAAATTAGGCTCATGGTATAGAATTTGTCTGGTGATTACATATCTTCCATTTTCAGCTTGTTCAGCTGAGTGTCTTGAAAGGCTTGTCATTAAAATAGCTGTGCCGTGTATGTTAGATAAAAGTTCTGAGCAAGGTGGCTTACTGGATATACGCTATTATTTCTCACCTCAAAGACAAACTCTCCAAATTGCAGAGCTATGGAGCATGTGATGTTTTTGTGACCCACTATTGTACTCCTCACTTTTGAGCATCATTTGCTTAGTTTCATCCTCCAGCCATTTCACAGGTATAGCTTTTTTCTGCACCAGCTTTTGTGAAACTGGCTTTTTAGAACCATTAGGGCAGATTCATCCCCTTGCACATGTTGGGTTTCATCAGGAATGTATTTGGCCCCTCCACTCTCACTAACTCCTCTAAAATCTGTAAAATTTGAAGGAGAAATATCAGGAGTTTTTACTATATTGATGTTTGGTGGTACCACCTCCTTTCATTTAGCTCAGAAGGTCTCGACTCCCTGGCCTGAGCAGTTGTCAGTTGGGAAATTCTAACTTTTAATGGACTCATTACCTTCCAGAGCTGGCTTGATGTCTTAGGGAGGTAAAGATAAAAGTGCAGCAACTGCTCTTAAAATAAAATGATAGGAAAAAAAGAATGTCTATAATGTAATCTATTTGGACTCTCTTACTAGCACTGCTGGATCAGTTCCAAAAATAAAAAAATATATATTAATTGGGGAGTCTGTTCTCCCTTTATTTCACATGCATTGCTCCATCACATGCAGGGGAAAATCCCCCTAGTTAGTTTTTGGTATGAGATCTGAGAGAAAGATACTCATCTAGGTGGTATAAAAACAGGGACAGGGAATCAGGACTCCTGGGTTCTACTCTTAACTCTGCTATTAAACCCCTGTGCCAGCTTGCAGAAGTCACTTAGCTAACAAAAAGACATGGGGACCTTATCTGTAAAACTGGAGATACTGACACGGCTCTGCCCCCAGCGGCAGTAGGATGGTTCATTCCTTCATGTTTGTGAAGTGCTGACACTTCTTTAGGCTTGCAGGGAAATGGTACCTTTAAAGTGTTACGACTGTCTATGTATCATTAGACAAAAAAGCCATTCACACCCCCTAGAGATGAAAGTAGATGCTATTTGTAGAAGCGAGGATTCTCAGAGGCACAAATAGTCCTGGGTTGTCTAACTTCCTGTGAAAGTCAATAAGCCATAGACACCTAATTGCCATTTGTTCAGTTGAAAATCTCCCCATAATGAGAAGTGGCCAGAAATAGTATAGACACTTCCTAGGTCAAGTCATCTCTCAGGATGCAGTGGCTAGGTTGATGGAGAAATTCTTCTATCACCTTAGAGAGACTTACCCTCTGGTGTAGATGCAACTAAGCACAACCCACAGCATACAAAGCTTTTTCACAATCCTGAGCAATATAGCTAAATCAATTTAATTTTTAAATATAGACCAGGTCTATGCCAGAAAACATTTGCCAACATAGCCATACAGGTGTATCTAGACTGGCAAGCACTCTTTAGAATAGTCACAGCTTATAACCAAAAAAATGTTTTTGATAGTATAACTTATGCCAGTTCCCTGAATGAAAAACTATGCCAATGTAAGAGTCACTCACTAACTGGCATGTCCCCTTCTGACTTAGCTACCTGCCATGCCGTGCCTATCTGACCCTACAGTGGTGTGCTTCATCTTGTGACTCAGCCAGCCCCTCTCCCCCATCCTAGGCAGTTCACTTTTAGTTCCTGCCCTTCCAAGGTAACAGTGTCCCACAAAACAATAGCCCATTGATTTTATATCAAGTCTTTGGTCCTTATATCAGGGCTTACAGGCCACCTTCCTCACAGCTAGAAGGGGAGGCCTCAACCTTCCCTCTCTTCCGGGTTCCTCCCCCAGGACCCTATAGCAGATAGCTAACAGGCTCCTTGCTGCCTTCCTCTGCCCCTGTCTCTAGGTGCTTTTCCCCAGCCCCTATCTCAGCTTACTCCTCCACAGACCTTCACCCCTTCCCCTGGGTCTGTAGAGCTCTTTGCAACTCCTGTACAGAACACTGCCTCCCTAGGGTTTCACCCTAAAAGCCTGAATGCCTCTCTGTGCATCTCTTCCCACCTGAAATTCATCCCCTTGAGTTTTGCTTCCCTGGCAGCAGAGCTCACTTTACACTGTGGCTTCCCAGGATCTCTCTCAATCCTTTGCCAAAGCTCCCTTCTTGAGACAGGATCCTAAGGCCTACTCTCTCCCTCAGCCTCCTGATTCCTTTCTAGTGCCCCGAAGGCCTGCCTTTATTAGTGACCATGGCTCCTCACAGGAAGACAGATCCTTTAATCAACTCCCCCACCCCATCTGGGACAAATCTTTAATTAGGCCTGACCCATCCTCCAGGTGTACTGAGTGCACTACCTGCTCTCTGGGTCTATTGAATTATTTTTGTATTACTGGGGCACATACATCCCATTGGAATAAAAAAAAGCACTTTATTTAATCTTTTGTAGAAATGAAGCCATGTATGGAGCTAGTGATGAGATTTATTTTAAACTGATGTTTTTAAGAAAGAATATGTAATACAAGTGAGTGCCTTTCCCAACCTGCTCTTGAAACACAGTCTACACATTGTGTAGAATCCAAACAGCCTCTGCCTGGTATTTGATTCCAAACACAGAAATTAACAACATAATATACAGTGTTGCTCACACTATGTATTGCCTACCTTTAAGATTCCTCCTTCTGGCTTGCTCAGCCCACACTTTAGATCCTCTCTTTCTAGCAGACTTCCTCTCCACCTCCCTAATATCCAGGAAGGTAAGAGACACCTGCATCATTAATCAGAAGGGCCCATTTAGCACTTCCCAGCAGGATCAACACCAGTGAACGGTGTGGGTGTTAGACATGGCCAGCCTGCAACATGGACCCAGTAATTTTTGTTTTCCCCAAATTTCCTTAAATGACAAATTACACTGAATAGAAACAGCAAGACTCTTTTAAAAAATAATTATATTCATTATATATGTCACACAATGTGTGTGGTTATGATAATCATCATATACATGCTGTTGTTTCTACAATGTGTGGTATACATTTCAAACCTTTGCATGCTATAAATTGGTTTTGTACGGTGCTTATGGATGTCACTAATCCCTCCCTCCTACTAAAGATACCATTGTTTCCATAGTAACTAGTGTACTTCAAAGAGGAAAAAAGGCAGAGGAGACTAAAAACTGATCAAAAACAAGACAAATACCGTGTGTAGCATAAATAGACTTTCTGTCAAGCTGGGATGCTGGGGGAGGGGAGAGTTGCATTACTACTTGCTTAGGAGAAGTGCTTTATCCACTCCTATGCTTGTGACCCGACAGTAAGGTAACATTTGAATTCAGATTTCTCATTGATGAAGGCTAGCACACTAACCCATGCCCCCAAAATAGCAGAAGGAAAGCTCAAGATAGATATTTCCAAATAGAACAACTGTTTCTAATAGAACGACTATTCCATTAGATAGTTCCAAATAGAACAACTGTGGCAAAATCAAAGATCAGAGTCCCGAGACTCCCAGAAGTTGGGAAAGTTTGTACACAAGTCTGAACCTTGCAGGAGACCTGCTGTCAGGGCTGTGCCCCATTCTGGAACTCCAAGTGCAGAAGGTGAGGGGCTGCAAGAGAGCTTTAAAACCTTGCCTGTATGGGCACTGGTTATAAAAAACTTTCCCTCCAGAATCATAATACACAGATTTTGGGGAGCCGCTGCCACTATCAAGTGCTTTTTGATCCCTAATAACCAGGGTTGAACACTTGAAATCACCTGAGGGGTACCCCAAGATCTTTTGCCCCAAAAGAGCTTGAAAAAATAAAAGAGAAAACCAAGCTGCATTCTCTGGTAGCTGACCCTTCAGTCAGAAGTATGCAGATACACACAGACTCTTTCAGGACACAAGAATCAAATAATCACCTTAAAAGAAGTGATTTTTATTACAGAACAGAAGATAAACTTGATAAAGCATACCTGATTGCTAAATGTTACAGAGCAACTAAGGAAAACTAATTTAAACAGAGAAAAACTCTGGCACAATGCTTAGATAGTAAAGGGGGAGGGAAGGCATAGGATCACACAGAGCAGTTCAAACCAAACTACAAAATAAAGAAAAATTACCCTGAATGCAACTGGATTCACATTTCTCTTTAATTACTTCTAATTTTCTCTTTGTTCAGTCCACTACCATGCCCATAATCCCTGGGGACTAGGGATGAGAAAGGCTTTTCGGACAGTTGACATGCTAGTTGACTAGTAGGTTCTCCCCGCATCTGCCTCTATCAGAAATAGGAAGCAAGGGAGGAAGAAGATGGGGTACTTCAAAGCAGCAGTGCCGCTTGAAATCTAGGGCCAGACCCCGGGCTCCATGCAGTGCTGCCGCTTTGAAAAGCTGCGTGCAGCCCAGGGCCAGCTGGGGTATTTCCAGACTGCATGCAGCATTTCAAAGCGGCAGTACCGTGTGGAGCCCGGGATCAGCTGCAGACTCCCCCACTGACTCTGGGCAGTGCTGCTGCTTTGAAATGCTGTGGGGAGCCCGGCATCAGGCTGCACACAGTGTTTGAAGCAGCAGCACCCCATGGAGCCCAGGATCAGCTGGAGTCCCCAGCTGATCCCAGGCTCCACACGGGGCTTTCAGACCTATGGCTGTTGCCTCACTTCAAAGGTGGAATTGCCCTATTGACTAATCGAATAGTTGATGCAAAATGCATTGACTATTTGATCAGTCAATTAGTTGATATTTAACATCCTTAGTGGGGGCATGGTAGTCCTGCCTGGATTTAAATCATTCTATGTCTCTCAACTCCTGGTTTATCTCTCCCACACAAAAAGAGCAGGCAGGGAACCTATATCCAATTCAAATTTCAACCCTCTATCTCGATTAGTTCTCCTGGCCCCTTGGCAAAAACCTTTGCTAGCTACCTGAGTTAATCCCTTAGTCACTGGGTGCTGGTCAGCACTCCTCCTTTCATTACACCGGCTTTGCCTATAATAATCTAATCCAATATCCCAAATCTTGTATCTCTCTAGGTATATCTACTGTGCCCCCCACCATAGCATCTGAGTACCTGCATCTTAATGTCCACAAACTCTGAACTTGGTACAGTATCTACTTTCTGTCTCCATAGCAGGCCAGTCCAAACTCCAGAACTGAACAGTCCTTGAACTTCAGAGCAGTCAAAGACTAGAGCTAAACTCTGTGGCTGTGTCTAGACGGGCAGGTTTTTCCACGGAAAAACTTGCCAGCTGTCTACACTGGCCGTTTGAATTTCCGCAAGAACACTGATGATCTCATGTAAGAATTGCGGAAATACTGTGCTGCTCCCATTCGGGCAAAAGCACTCTTGCGCAAATCATTTGCGCAAGAGGGCCAGTGTAAACAGCACAGTACTGTTTTCCGCAAAAAAGCCCCGATCGCGAAAATGGCGATTGGGGCTTTTTTGTGGGAAACCGCATCTAGATTGGCCACGGACGCTTTTCCGCAAAAAGTGCTTTTGCGGAAAAGCATCCTGCCAATCTAGACGCGCTTTTCCAAAAATGCTTTTAACGGAAAACTTTTCCCTTAAAAGCATTTTCGGAAAATCATGCCAGTGTAGACGTAGCCTGTTAGTCTGCTTGTTTCTACTGATGTGGAACCAACCTGCCAAGACAAGATCTGGGCAGCCATAAGTTTTCTTAGCTGTCCTGTGTGTTGTACTGTGTATTTCTATAGGACATGCATACTATCCATTCTGTAGGTATGTGGGATGGAGACTGTATGGGACCAGATATATGCAATGAGCCGTGTGTGTGCTAACCTACCCACATGTCTAGCACATTTGTGATGCACCCGTATCTGGCGTATGTAGGTGCCAAGTAAAATGTTACTATTGCTCTACTTGATGTAGCAGGATTGTTTTCCTTTCCCCCAACACAGTTGGCCATGGGCAGAGTGAAGGTGACCGCATGGTTGTGTCAGATTTCCACATTTTCATCAGAGACAGCTTGCAACACATTGAACTCATGAAAAAGGATCATCCAGACCTTCCAGTTTTTATTCTGGGGCATTCCATGGTAAGCTCGCGACACTGTACATCTTAATAATAATCATTACATCCATCTGCCACAGCAGTTCAGGTCCTCTTCTAGGGCAGGGATGGGTAAGAGCCCGTCAGCGGGCTGCATCTGGTCCACTTAGCTCTTTTTTCTGGCCTGCCCAGCAGTTCCTGGCCCTGCCCCCTAACGCATTGTCTGGGAGCTGGGACACACGAGTCCTTTCAACTAATTCTATTTAAAGGGCTCGCGCCTTCCCCACAATTTCCAGGAAACAGCTGAAAGGGCTCTGGCTCCCAGGCAACATGCTAGCTGTGAGGCCAGAAGCAGTGAGCCCTTTAAATAGCAGAATTTGAAAGGCTCACAGCTCCCGCTCCCTCTAATGTGATTCCTGGGAGCCCTTTCAATTCCAGCTATTCAAAGGCCCCGCCCTTTCTGCCCAAGGCCCCGCCCACCCTCCACCCACAACTACTTCAAAAATTATTGCCCACCCCTGTTCTAGGAGACAGAAATCATAAAGTAACAAACAATAGAACCTCAGAGTTATTATATGACTGATCAACCACATACATCATATAGAACCAGAAACATATAACCAGGCAGGAGCAGACAACACAAAAACAAGTACAGTTCTATGTTAAATGTAAACTATTTTTTAAAAAATAAAGGGAAATTTTAAAAAAAAGATTTGACAGTGTAAGGAAACTGTTTCTTGCTTGTTTCATTTAAGCTGCTTAAAAGTAGCATTTTTTTTCTGCATAGCAAAGTTTCAAAGCTGAATAAGTCAATGTTCAGTTGTAAAGTTTTGAAAGAAAACCATAACATTTTTTTCAGAGTTGAGAACAACCTCCACTCCTGAAGTGTTCTTAACACTGAGGTCCTACTGTACAAGCTTCCCCCCACTGCCTTGCCCCCACAGGGACCCTCATCTCTAGAAGGGACAACTTGAGTCACTATGGCCCATTTAGGCCTTGACCTTTCTGTTGAGATGAAGATGCTAATGAATGCCATTTGCAACAATGGGCTAATTCATGATTTACATCCCTACCAGCCCACTAAGAGGACCCTAAGTTCAACCATCTCATTCCTTGTGAAGCAATGAATAATTGTCAGAGAGTAACTTCTTTGATTTGCCAGCAAGCCGGCTTGTATTTGAACCAGTAACCAGGAAGCTATATGCTCTGTGTCCTTGTGAATGGACTGGGAATAAAACATGGAAACACACTGTAGCCTCATTCAGTTACACAACTGTACTAGAAAATGTTGAGAGGATTAGAGATGAAAAAACAAAAGGACTGGTTTTGTGAGTAGATTTTAAGTTAGATTTGGATGGTATAGGTCAGCTCTTGAGTATTCAATCAAGCAGTATTCTTATAGGTGTCACAGTGATTGCCCCATGTATACAAAAAATGAATAAGCACTTCGGGATTTAATCCCATGTTCAGATAAACAAGAATTCTGATCTAAAGTGCATGGCATGCTTTTAAGTGTTCACTGTGCTCTAAGCCTCTGTAACAAGGAACTAATTTCCAAGTACCAAGCCAAATAAGGTCATTGGGATTCTTCTTGCTGCTGCTCCATTTAAACACGCCAACGATTCTTCAGCAGTGTGTAAGTTCACCAAGCATTTTCCTTGACAACTAATCCTCTGTGATCTTTATTGAAAAGTGAGCCAAGCTCCTCCCCCTCTCCTCCAATTCCTACAGTTTCTGCAGAAGTCTGGCCTACACTTGGCTTGAAACTATATGGGAATATGCCACTGTTGAACTTGCTGCCCATGAGTAAGTCACTGATTGTAGAGCTCTTGCTCTGGGTGGAGGAGGGGATGAGGAAAGGGACTTTTGCAAGAGGATAATTTTGGGCCTATAGTAATCACCCAAATGTTTATGGTTTCTCTTCCCAGGCGGCAATGCTTTGTTACCCATGGGTACCTGTATAACTCCAAAAGACAGGGTACAAAAGTCTGCCTGCCTTTCTGCTACCTTTGTGTCCTACTCCCACTCATCTCCACACCTTCTGTCATGCAGCACCTCTCTGATCCAGTCCACCATGTCCCCACTGATACTATTTCCAAGTGGCATTTAATTTTTAGTCCTCCCCACAGAGACCTGTTCAAGCCCTGAACCTGCAAACACTTTAAACATGAATAATCCAGTTAAATTCATGGGACTGCTCATGCAAATACAGTTAAGCACATGCATAAGAGTTTGCGGGGCTGAAGCCAGAGAATGTGTCACCCTCATCCTCTAAAAACCATCCCCACAAAATAACAAATCTACCCTTTTACTTCTAGCTACTCTATCTTTTGCTTGCACAAAGGCTGGTCTACATTACATGGGAAGGTCAAAGTAAGATACACAACTCTAGCTACGTAAATTACGTAGCTGCAGTCGAGGTATCGTACATCACATTTCCATGCTGTCCACACAGTGGAAAGCTAATTGGAGCAAATGCTCTTGTTGGCTTCCCTCACTCCTTGTGAGGAGCAGGCGTATTGGTGCCAACGGGGGTGCCCTTTGAGTTCAATCAAATAGGTCTATACTACATCTGCTAAATCGAACCCCGGAAAATCAACCACAGCAGCATAGACGTGCCCAAAGTGTCTAGCCCACAGGAAGCTCCCTGGAATAGAGAACTGCCATTTGTGCCTGCCAGTGAAGCACCCAGAACATCACTGTGCTCTTCAAAAAGTAATGAATTATCATCTGTACTAGTGCTTAGTTGCCTCCCACTTTTCTATTGCAGGGAGGAGCCATCTCCATCTTGACTGCCTGCGAGAAACCAGACGAGTTTTCAGGCATGGTGTTAATTTCTCCTTTAGTTGTAGCAAGCCCAGAGGCCGCAACGCCTATCAAGGTAATAGCAGTGGGTGTCAAATAAAAAAAGCCACAAAAACAAAACAAAAAAACAGGAAAGAGAAGGACCATGTTGGTCTTGTGCTCAGATCTTTCTAAAGAAGCAACTGTAAAAGGAATCCTGTCTCTAACTGCAGGGTCCTACCTAGATCCTTGTTCTCTGCCTCATGTGGGATCCAGATATCACTTTCTTCCTCCACCAGCCCCTATTTCCAAGCAAGTGCTGTATATTCAAAAAGGAGAATGAATTGTGGCCTCTGGTGCAGGAAGATGTTTTTATTAGTTGAATCAGAAAAGAGAAGAGTGATTTAAAAAACTAGATGGTTAAATTCTTCCTGCACTGGAGGGGGGAGCATAGTCAGATCAGAACAGAGCATGAAGAGGCAGACGACTAGAGGCCCAATTCTGCAAGGCATCATGTATCCTCAGCACTTAATGACATCAATGAGAAAGGAGGGCTCTGGGCTCCCCATAGGACACACAGCACCTCGCACAGAAAGGCTCTAAAACTCTAGAGGGAAACAAAGGAAAACAATCAAGTAATTTGTCCGTTATTCTCAGGAAGGGCTTGAAAGCTGGTAGCTTTTATTGGTGTTTATATCTCCCTTGAGCTATTGTTGTGAGTTCTAGTGCCAGAACCTTCACCATGTGCATCCTCTTTTGGTAGAAAGAGTTTGATGTTGCCATGGTAAATGATGATCAGAGGGAATTAAGAGTGGTCCAGATCCCACAGTCACTGCTGCCATAGACAGGGATGTGAACGTGCAACTGTGTACATGGTTAACCAATGAGACAGGGCTTACCAGTTAATGTGCACAGTTACAAGCAGTTCTCCCCGCCATGCTGCTGCTGCCTCTGATACAGAGGCAGCAGTGCAGGGAGAGGATGAAGGAGCCAGCTTCCCATGCTCACTGGGATCCCTGCCCTTCCCCCATGCTGCTGCCTCTGATACAGAGACAGCAGTGCAGGGCAGCAAGTGGGAGACACCTGCCCCGCATGTAACCATGTAACTGCTGAAATATTCAGTGGTTCCACGATTACTTAACTCAATGCATTTTGATATCCCTAGCCACAGATCAGAGCTTAACCAGCCACATACACGGTAATGGGTACAGAAGAGCACTGCAACTGGAGGCATTCTAGCATTGGAGGACAGAGTCAGGCAAAACAGCTCATGGGATGATGAAGGAGCACAAGTAGGAGTGGCAGCCACTATACTCTTTAATAGAATTCAGACTGTGTTATCCCTGTGCCCGATGACTCCCTCACATAGAGAACAAACTCACTCACTGCTCAAATGCACCTTCCTCCCTTCTTGCTCACTTAGGGTATGTCTAGACTGCGTCCCTCTGTTGGCAGAGGGATGCAGATTAGGCAGGTCGACGTTGCAAATGAAACGGAGATTTAAATATCCTGCGCTTAATTTGCATAAAAAGGGCCGCCGTTTTTGCTGACTCGGCACTTTGTCGGCAAAAAGAGGCAGTCTAGAGGGGGATCTGTTGAGAAAGAAAGCCTTTTTCGACAGACCCCTTATGCCTCCTGCAAGGAGGTTTACAGGATCTGTCGAAAAAGGCTTTCTTTCTTGACAGATCCCCCTCTAGACTGCCTCTTTTTGCCGACAAAATGCTGAGTGGCCATTTTTATGCAAATTAAGCACAGGATATTTAAATCCCCGTTTCATTTGCAATGTTGACCTGCCTAATCTGCATCCCTCTGCCAACAGAGGGATGCAGTCTAGACATACCCTTAGGTAAGAGCAACCAGAATTTGGCCCTGTGTGTTCAAACACATGCAGGATGAAAAGAGCAAGGAAGCAAGAATTTTTTTTTTGATGGCACGAGGAGATGGAACAAGGGGGAATTGTATAGAAGTATGAAAAGAAAAATGTACGATGAAGAGCAGAAAGCCTGTCCTATTAAGCCCTAGAATCTGTGTCCAAAGGGAACTGGCAGAGGCTGCATTCCTTGAAATATTTATAACTAGATGGAATAAAACCTTAGAAAATGTTCTGTAAGGAAAAATTCTGCACCTGCATCCCACGGGTGGATTAGTTTAAAGATAGATAAAAATCAATTATTTTGTTTTAAAAAAATCAGATGAAAAAACCTATCTAAAGACAGTTTTAATTAAGATACATCATAGCTCACAGATATTGCATCCTGGAATAGGGATTATAAATTCTAATTCTCATATATTGTATGAGACAATATAGTCATGTGATGTTTAAGAAAAGTTTTGTAAATGAGTTCCATTAGTTCATGGATTAGGGGTGCAATCTTATGAGGCTCCAGAGGCTTTTGTATAGATTATTTAAATTAATCTTCCTATCTACCCAGTGGGACTCACTGCTTAGACTTCTAGAACTTAGAATCAGAGATGCTTAGTTTTGCAGTTCCCAAACTGTGGATTTGTGTCTCCAGAGATAACAAGCTTACTAACAGCAAAAATGTTTTAAAATAAATAATATATAGAGATGAGAAGTAACAAACCTCAACCCTATTGTCCTTCTGCAAATTTGTGTACACAGAGTCAGTCCCTTACCTCTCTGAAGTGCAAAGTTTCAAAAATGTCACTGAATAAATGATTGTTGGGGGCAAATAGATCTGGACGAGGAGAAGTCTGGAGATAAATGTAAGAAGGGAAGGATAGGCAGCAGAAACAAACATTTGAGCAGCATATTCCAGAAGTCTTGAGGTCTTTCTGATTGTAGTCTTCGTTGATTTGAGATGTATCATACCATTCTCTCACTAGAAGGGAAAAATCTATAATGGCAGCTGGCCATAAAAGAGACCAAGTTTGGGAAAATGTTAATGAAGTTCCTCTACCTGTGAGTAAGTCAGGCATAAGTGCAAAATGCAAACAGCACAACAAAGAAATGCAAGGCCTGGTTTCCCAAATGGAACAACATCATGAGAAGTGTCCTTCTCAGGAGGAAAGTGCGTTGAAGATGATGAAAGGAACATGTCTGAACTTGCAGGATCTTCAGGTTGGTAAACTTTTTTATTTCAAACTTCTTTCTTAAGGACTGCCTGTCCTCCTCCTGGACTACTCTTGAATTCTCATGTTTGAGGGGAAAAAAAAGTAGTTGATATAATTGTGATAAAAAATAAATAGCTGAAATAAGCAGTTTCTCCTTTTACAAATTCACCATTAAGTAGTACTGAGTATCAGTGAATGCAATGAGTAATACTACATGAGCAGAATGGTAATAATAATTAAATAACTCCCTTGACTTATTTTGTTTAGGAGAATCCATCCTCAACATACAGGATTCTGAAGACTATCCACCTTCAAGATCACCATAATTTTCTATAGTTTCAGAGTTATCTGCCAATGATAGTGTTTCAGTCACATCATGTGTGTCACATAGCCACAGTATGTTACCTGTAGCAAAAAGAAAAAAAAAACCTCCATCATCCAGAACCAACCACAGATAAGTTTGTGATAAGAACATCAGATTACAAAAAGAGGTAATTGATGAAAAAAATTGCCTGGTTTCTTTATGCAACAAATGCTCCTTTTCTTATGTATGGAGAAGCGCCACTTCATTTACATGGTTCAGTCATTAAGGACAGGATACAGTCCACCCAACAAGGCAGATATCACAGGCAAATTACTGGATAAAGTGTATGAAAGAGAAACTGAGCAGTGTGCAAGAAGTCTAGAGAGTAAAATTGTTAACCTGAGTTTTGATGGATAGAGCAATGTCCATAATGATCCTGTTGTATGTGCTTGTGTGACAACAGAAGAAGGGAATGTCTTCTTTACAGAAGCAATTGATACATCAGGACATGCGCACACAGCAGAATACTTACAACAAGTAGCAGAAAAAAACTATAACAAACTATGAAAAAAATCCAATGTCTAGTACACAACGTGGTCACAGACAATGTTGCAAATGTATCCAAGATGAGAAGAAATTTAGAAGAGAGTGGAGTGAGTCCCAAGCTAATAACATACAGTTGCAGTGCTCATTTGATGTACCTTTTCATCTGATGTAGCCAAAGACTTCAGTATTCCAGAAATAAAGGCTAATGTTGTTGAAATTGCAAAATATTTCAATAACAACTACTTTGAAGCAGCTGCCCAGAAAAAAGTGGGAGGAACCAAGCTAACTCTCCCACAAAAAGTGTGATGGAACTCAATAGTGGAATACTATATCAAGAACTGGCCTAATCTGATGACAATTTGTGAACAAAATCATGAAAAAATAGATAGCACTGTCACAGCCAAAGTTCTCAACATTTGGCTTCAGAGAAATGTTGGACACATGCTGAGTGCCCTGAGGCCTATTTCTGTAGCTTTGAATAAAATGCAAGGAAATAGCTGTTTTATTGCTAATGCTGTTGACATTTGGAAGGAATTGTGTGAGATCTTAAAAAAGAGAAATGTGCAATGACAGAGTCAGATTACCAGTATTAAAAAACAAATGGGACAAGCACTACCTCCAGCTCATTTTCTTGGAGATATTCTCAATACTCGGTACCAGGGTCAAACCTTAACTGCTGAAGAAGAGGAGTTGGCTATGACATTGCCATCCAGCGATCATCCCTCGATAAAGTCAATGATAATAAACTTCAGAGCTAAGGGTGCACCATTTAAGTAACATATGTTTGATGATGATGATTTTTAAAGAAAGTCACACCAGTGAACTGGCGGAATTTGCTTAAGCACTTGGAATCAGAGGTTGTTGAAGTGATAGTCTCACTTTTAACAACAGTAGCTTCTTCTGCCAGTGCAGGAGGAATATTTTCTTCCTTTGGACTAATTCATTCCAAAATGAGAAATCATTTGGGACCTGAAAAAAACAGGAAAGCTGGTCTTTCTTTTCCAGATTATGACCAAACAGGAAAGTGAAGGTGAAGACAACGGAGTTAGCTACAGAAGTCAATATTTTAAGTTTCTCGTGTTGACCTGGCTGACACAGTCGATTTAATTTTTGTTTGTCAATATTTCATTTAACTATTTTAGTTAAAAACAATTTTAACAAAAACAACCTTAATTTTAAAAAACTTGAATATTTAACTAAATTCAAAAATTCATATGCTTGTTTTGTTAAGATATTATATATTTGCTGTTGAAGAAAAAAATCCAGAATACATAATATTGTTGTTTTAATTAAATAAAACAATTGAAATGTCTGCCTGGAGATGTTTTTCTCCTAATACAGCATGGCAAGAAAATCCTCCAAATATTAACGATCAACCTGTTGAATTGGAAATAGTTCAACTCCCAATGACTTCATAAATATCTTCTTCAATCACCTTTGGTAAATGAAATAACCAAACATTCACTCATTTTCTGATGTAGCTGTAAAACTAATCAGAAACATTTTCAAAATAAATCACTTTTTTAAAACGTATAGTGTACACCTTCTAAAAATGAAACCCACATCTGTCTCTGAGTTGTGAAGAATATGTATTAAAGTTATAACAACCAAGAATGCACTTTTATATAGAAAACCATGATTAAATCGAGTCTTCCTCACTAGTGATTTAAAACATGATTTAAATCAATTTAATTTAAATCAAATCCACCCTGATTAGATGAGACGCAGTGAGATTTTTCCATTTCTAACTTGCATGACGTGTTCCAGTTCTCTAATTCCACTTGGCCTTTACTGACCAGGCCTATTTATTTTCCTTTGTGGTTGGACATCAGCTGGTCCCAATAAAATTCTTACAACTTCTCTGATCACTCAAGCCTTATTTTCACACACCAAAATTGCACTGATTTGCTTAACTTTAACTAAATCTGGGTTTTTTTAAATGATTTAGTTGAACTGGAGTAAAACCATGTGGAGAAACTCTTATTTGGTTTGAAAGGGGTTTATTTCTATTTAGCTTACACCTGTTCTTAATCAATTTCAGATAAATCAATATAAGACCAGTATATATATTGGTTTAAGTCCTTTGCACCAGGCTAACTAAATTGGTTTTAAATCACATGTCTTTTAAAAACACATACAGATTGGTGTGTAACAAGCCTTTAGACTCAAGTCACCTTTTTCCAGGCCAGTCTGGGATCTCACTCTTAGCCCTGGTCTACGCTAGGGAGTTATTTTGAAATAGCCCCCCTTATTTCAAAATAAAAAGTGGAGTATTCACACTACCAAGCTCATTATTTCAAAATAATGGGCTGGTTATTTCAAAATATGTATTCCTGCTTTCCTCGGGGAATAAGCTTATTTCAAAATAGTTATTTTGGGAGTTAATATTTCAAATTTAGTTATTTTGAAATAATTTCCTAGTGTAGACAGGCCCTTACAGACTGGAGTGGACAAGAGTATTGAATGGTTTGCCATACCTAGCTGGATGTACTCTTCACTTCTCTTTTGTCCCAGATCAAAACTGCATAATTTCTGTCTTATTGAGTCTGGCCTGCCAACCACTCCTTACATAAATCATATTGCATCAGTTGCTGATTTAAAAGGAGATAAAATGTTCAGCTATCAAATATAGCTAGGGTGTTTAGCAACAGTCTTTTTAATTAAAAGCCCATTGTGTTATAGACCGTCACTGTGGCCATCACAAATCAATAATGCCAGATTGGAACCTTTTGACCTTTGAAGCTCAGGTTTATAACATGAAAGATTATTTTTCCAGTGGCAATGATCTTGACTCTTAGAATCACTGAGCTATAAGCCATATTGACTGAAATTTACAAGGATAATGTGACTTTTCACATATATCTAGAATTCCTTATGAGTATGGTCTCAGAGTATCTCCTTATCACAGTCAGTCAGTCACTTTGATCATTAGATTAGTTCTATCTGTGCATAAGTAAGATCTGTATATGTGCACACAGAGGATGTGCGTGCGGACATGCACAAACAAACCTGGCCTGATTCTTCTCTCGTGCTGTTGTAAATCAGGAGTTTCTCCACTGAAGTCAGTGAGCTGCACCAGTGTAAAATGGTGAGATCAGAACTAGATCCACTGTGTTTCTTTACTGGTTTGTTGCTGTTGACTCAAGCTGGCAAGACTCAAACTGCTGTTGAGTCAAGCTCCAGAAATGTGGGCAAGCTTTGAGAAGATGTCCAAACCATGTGCTAAAGGGTAGGTAACCAAAGCATATGAAGCCATGACAACAAAAAGTGAGCATCATTAGAGTAGTATGTGCTCACATGTGGGGAAATTCAGGTTCACTTTCTCTGTAAAACTTACATAATCTATAAAGGGATCCCTAAGGGTATAAATAAACATACACATGTGCACACGCACACAGCAGATAACATATCTTAAATTAAAAAGCCAGAGAAAAAATGGTTCCTTCACTAGGCATGAATTTTATCTGAAATTATGAGCTTGTGTTTATACCTATGATAGCAAATTCATTCCTGGTGCAACTTCATTGACCTCTTTGGAGCTCAGTTTGGTTCATGGGGTTTGAGTACCAATGGGGTATTCAGTGTACAAGGTAAAACTTATATATGCCCCTAGGAATGGGGGTTTCCTGGATATGTACTATGAGCCTTCACTGCTTGCTCCTTTTGGAGAATTCTAATTGCAGCCTGGTAACTTTCCTTTGTATAATATCTTTGATACAAGAGCATCAGACAGTCCTATGTAATGGATTACAGCCTATGCTTACAATCACAAGCAGAATATGCAGAGTACAAATTAATCTTGCAAGTAGTATCTGTGGATACAGTAGAACAGTACAAAGGCCAATTACCCATTGTCATCTTTTCTAAGTGATGACCACTTAATTAGAAGATGGTTATCAAAGATCAGAGAAGAATCTTGCATGGGGGAGGGGACTGTGGAATGTTATTGAAATAAAGGTTGTTCTTTCTGATGCTAGTGCTTTCAAGCTCAGACTGCGAAACGCTTTTGTGTTGGATTCCCAGGAGACAAACGACTAATAGATTTCCTTAGTCAATGCATGCACATTTTACTGTTGTTTATTTGCAGACTCCCTGGAGAACGTGCTTATCAAAGGGAGTACAGGCTAGGCAACTACTATAAATTGCACAGAATATCACTTAAGTGCTGTAGCCTGAAAATCAGAACTGAATAATAGTGGGAAGGGGCAGCAGCAAGAGCAACACTGCCAGCTCCATAAAACAATGAATGCTGCTCTCCCTTAGCTAGCTGCTTAGGCCAAGCCTTTCCCACATGGACTTGATCTCTCATCTACACTGGGAAGAAATGCAGAGTGCCGTGTCAGGGCAGTTGTGAATATTTCTTATTATTGTGCCCATTCTTGTAATTAATGTTGGCGGATGTGACTGTCTAAATTCTTTTGTTTCGTGACAGTTTTGTAAATGTAGAGCCAGATCCCCAGCTGGTGTCTCATTGGCACGCTCTGACTCCCATGGTGCTATGCCAGTTTATACCAGCTGAAGCGTTGGCTCACCTATTTCTTCTCCTGGCTGCCCAATTAATTTATTTCATTCACTTCCCACAGGTGTTTGCAGCTAAAGTGCTCAACTTGGTTCTACCAAACCTGACACTGGGAGCGATAGACCCAAATGTGGTTTCCCGGAACAAAAAGGAGGTGAGGCTGTCCATATCATTGTAAGTCATTGGGATGGTGGTACACAGCCCCAGTGCTAGCCCTTTCTAATGGGGCTAACTACTCTAGCCAAATCCTCAGCTAATGGAAATGATAACTGTGCCCATTTACACTAACACAAAATTTGGCTCATGGGCGGATTAGTCCAATCTGGAACTATTCATTCACCACCAGATCAGTGCACTCTGACTCCATGTCTTGTTCTGGGCAGAAATGTGCTGTATGATGGTCACTATGGCAAAAAAAAAAAGAGGGGACCCATAATTCACCACCGGCACCCTTACTACAGAGCAGCTGCAGCCGCTTTAAACAGCAGGCTTCTAATTGCTATGCAATCTGGGCAGAGAGGAGAAAGCGTTGCGTACTGTCCCCACCCCCTAGTGAAATCCCTCAGCTCCCATTGGCCAGTTTCCAGCCAATAGGAGCTGAGAATTTTGCTGACGGCAGAGGCAACAAATGAAGCTGCCTCACTCTCCCCCTCCCTCTCTCCCTGTGCTACAGCAGAGCCACATGGAGCAGCCCACCCAGCACACAGGCAGGGAGTCTGTCTCAGGTTCCTGTAGAGCTACTAGCTGGGAGCTGCCTAGGTAAACGCCTCCCAGCCAGAGCCTGCCTCTGACATCCCACTCCCTCTTTCCCCTCAACTACCTGCCCTAGGCCATCATCCAAACCCTCTGTATCCCCTCTCCCCACCTCCTCCAGGTCACAAATCCCTCCCAGACCCTACATCCCCTCCTACACCTGTCCCCAAGGCCAGAACCCTTTCCTGCATGCATACCCCTCCCTGACCCTGCACTCCATTCCCGTGTCCCATGTCACTGCCTAAATCCTCTGCACCCTCTTTCCCCCCTTCTCCCAGGTCACAACTCTCTCCCAGACCCTGCATCCCCTCCCTCATCCCTTCCCCAGGCCAGAATCCTCTCCTGCACCCATAACCTCTCCTGGACCCTGCATCCCAAGTCCCTGTCCCAGATCATAACCCCCTCCTTCACCCAAACTCCTTCTCAGACCCCACACTTCCTCCTGCACCCCAGTCCTCTACCCAAGCTCTCTTCTACACGCCACCCGCTGTCCCAGACCCCACACTCCCTCCACAGAAGTGCAGCCCTTGACCACTTACCAAAATCTTGGTGTGGATCCCCATTAAAAATTATTGCCCACCCCTGGTGTAAGGAAAAACAGAATAGAGGGAAAGGTACAATAAAATCATAAGCAGGAAGAATTATATTCCTGGGCTGTAAAGGAGAAGAGAAATTATACCAGGTTTATAAAGTAAAAAGGTCATCAAAGCCACTGCCTATATATTAGGAGGCAGCATGCCATCGCTGTTACAGCAGGGATTTCTGGGTTTCCCTGCCTGGTACTGCCACGGACTTATTAGGTGGCTACATTAACTCAGTGTGCAGGAGCTGCTGGATCCCAACCCACGCAGGCTGGGAGCCAGCAGCCCCATGCAGGGGGCCAGGGAGGGCTGGAGCAGCCCTCCACCTGCAGCTGGGCCATGGACAGGGAGCTGCTTCTAGGCACAAGTTAATTGTTACTCGGTAAGCATCACCCTTATTGGATAACTGTTTAACTGGTATAGACATACCCCAGGAAAGTGGGGCCCAGTTAGCAGTAACTAAGATTGAGGAAAGAACAGGAAACAGAGGAAGGAAGCAGAAGTAACCCAGGGTACATCTACACTGCATCCCTAGTTCGGACTAGGGATGCAAATGGAGACAACCGAAGTAGTTAATGAAGCGGGAATTTAAATAATTTAACATGACTTCTCAAAAAATGAGGAGTAACGTTAGTTTGGACTAAGGGCTTTAGTCCGAACTAATGCATCCCGGCGCGCACTTCCTGGTTCGAATCAGCTGTGATTCGAACTAGCACGCCGGCGAGATCATGTTAATGAAGCACGGGATATTTAAATCCCCGCTTCATTAACTACTTCGGTCGTCTCCATTTGCATCCCTAGTCCGAACTAGGGATGCAGTATAGATGTACCCCCAGTGTTTTCTAGACAGAGAGCGCAGATATGGGAGTAGGAGAAAGCTTAAAGGAAGAGATGAGCCAGGATTTACAGGCAGAATGAAGGTAGGCAAGGGGGGAAAGAGGTAGAAGTGACTGATGCAGAGCCTGGAACATCACTCCAGTTTCTCTTACCTCTCCCTACCACTTAATCCTAAACACACCCAAGATTAATCTAGATAATGTCTTTAAGCCTCATGCCCCACCTCGTTAGGAGTGGAAAGGTTTTCCCAAGACATGCCCTGTGACCTGCCTTCACCCCATGCCCAGGTCATTAACTCTCCATTAAGGGTTGTTTTCCCTTAGCTGTTTCATCCCTCTCACAATGTCCATCATTCTTAAGGATACTCCTCCCCATCTACACTAAATATCTGTCTGCCCTTCAATAGCTAAAAATTCCTTGTTGTTTTGGGGCGGGAGACAGGGGGAAAGAAGAAAGAAACCCATTAGGCCATCTCTTAGCATTTATGGCACTACTCAGGGTGAGGAAGGGGAAGCACATATGAATTAATCTACATTATTTCACTCCCTGGGAAGGGAATGTCTGTCAATCCAGCCACCCACCCCTTTTGATTTTTTCCCTGGAGTCCTTCATCTGTTGCTTTCAGGGAAAAAACAAACTCTCAAAGCTGCGTTGCCTTAGTGCAGTGCTATGACACGGCTCCAAACAAATAACTCCCCGATTAGGCTGCAGTCAGTTGCTAAGTAGCCAGAGGAACCCTGTGCCTTTGTTTCAATTGCAGATGAAAAGTCAATGGGTTTGGGTGAAAATGTCAGGTTATATCCAGCTGTTCAAGTGAGAGTTGACCAAATTAGATGGACTGGGTTCTGGCTAATGGATTTAATTTTCTCCATGAGCCCTGTCCCCAAGGGGGTGGTTCCAGCTCACGAAAGGCAGCCTCTCGGGAGTTAGACAGTGTGCAGAACAGAGAAGATGTGCAAAACAAGTGGGGCTGTATCTCACAAGAGTATTGTCCTACCAGAAAAGGCTGCCTGTCTGTTGGGGAGGCAGATGAGGTTGGAGGTATCTAAAGCAGCCGGGGTGTCGTCTCAGAGCTGTTCCAGAGAAACCTTCCAGCCACTGAAGAGTCTATGTAGTTCAGCATTCTCAATGCTGCTTGACTTCTCTGGGAGCCAAGGATGCTACTGCTTGCTCACATCAGGCCCCGACAGCTCAATCTCAGCCAGCATTTCCCCTTCCCAGTGGGTGCTGCCAAGCATTTCCCAGGGGCTGGGTCTCAGACCCTCAGGGTTGATGCGTCATTTGTCTCTCCCTCACTTTGGGGTCCACTCTAGCAAGCTCTAAAAATGAATTTCCAGTGATGGGGATTAGGGACTTGCCATAACAAGGGAATTAGGCTAATGCTCTGTGCAGGACCAGGGCAGGGCCTGGCAACGGGACTAGAATCCAATGGATCCTGCAGGACCATCACCAGAATAGCAGGAGCAGGATTAAAAAATAGCTCTGTGTGCCCATAGCCGGGAGTTCTGCCCCGCCCTGCAGGACAGGAGCGGTCGCAGCAGGGTGGGAGCAAGGCAGGTTTGCCTTCAAACTCCATTTCCCCCCCTGAGGCCTCTCCACCGCACTGAGCCAGGAGAAGCGTATGTTTGCTTCGGGCCAGAGCCTGGTAATGGGGTAATCCAGCCCTGAACATGGCGACTCATCTAGAACCTTCCTGTGGGCCCCTGGTGGGTCAGGACCCACTGTTTGGGAAACGCTGCCATAGAGAGGGAAAATGGGGCATCCTTTAGCCAACCTACAAAAAATATTTTTTTCTAAACCACATCAGACTTAGAGGTATCAGCGGCTGTGCCAGGGATCCACTTGTAATCAAAACGCTCTGGCAAAGATGAAGACGGTAAGCCTACGTAGACTGCCGAAGCTCACGTCTCTGCATACAGCATACAAATATTTACTGCCAATAGGCCTGATGCAGCAACAACCCCGTCCTTCCGTCCTAGCTATCCAACCCTGTGATGATTCGTCCTGTGCCTGCTTTCCAGCACTCTTCACACCCAATTATTTGTGCTGACTCTCTGCTCTTAGCACACCTGCAAGAGAAGGACAAAAATTGGCAAGTGACAGACATGCTGAGGGGTGGAGGGTGGGGAGGGGAGTTCCCTAATGGCACTTTATATCGTAGTTTAAACTAAGACAAACGCTGCCAGTCAGGAGCCAAGGCCCATACCTAGTGAGCATGCAAAGTGCACAAACTGAAGCTACCTTCATCTTTAATACAGCGAGGTGGCCCATGGAGACTACCAGCTCCTACAGGCAATGCTCCAGCTTCAGCAGAGTAGCCTCCATTGAGCTCAAGACAACATAAGATTCATCATCTTTGCAAGCCCCATTGCCACATACACTCTTTACACCAACACAGAGCTCCTCATTTTAGTGGCTCTTTGCAAGCAGGAGCTAATCAGTAACTACCACCCTCCTGCGAGGCTGGTAATATCCTTACTCCCATTTTGCAGGTGGGGAAACAGAGGCAAGGAAAAGTATTGTGACTCACGAGAGGTCACTCAGCACAAAGACAGAACTGGTTCTCAGGAACTGCTCACATCAATATCATATTTGTAATAAGGCCGAAGGAAAAACTGTTCGGGGAGGGGGGAGAGAAAGGAAAGGGGATGGCCACCTTTAGTGGTAGGAGATAAGGACAGAGCATGAGTAAATGCCCAGAGGAGCTCCTTTCTTCAATATCATTGACTGAGGCTGTGGTTTTGGATCATGAGCATTTTTCAGCGATGTAAGACAGACGTTTGGTTTAGCCTAATTTCCAGCTGCACTAGAATTAACGGGCACTGGCTACTCACTGGAGTTATCACATAGGGCAGGGATCATCAGTAGCCAGACTGTGGATCAAACCTGGACCATCAGGTGCTTTTGAATGAACCTTGAAATCTATCTCTCTATTTTTGACATTGTAGTTTATTATTTTTTCTGGAGTTGCACCTTGAGCAAGAAATTTGGACCTTGACCAAAAGTGAATTTACTACCCCGACTGAGGGCGAAATGGCACAGTGGCCCACAGGGGTGAGAAATGGTTAGCCTAAGCAATTAATAGGAAGAGCCTCATCATACATGAAGGGCTTTGCCTTGTATTTTCAGGACACCTGCTAACAATGGATTTCTCTCCCCGCATCCAGGTTGAATCTTACACCTCTGACCCCCTGGTCTACCATGGGGGCATGAAGGTCTCCTTTGTCATCCAGCTGATGAACGCCATTGCCAAAATAGAGCGATCCCTGCCTAAACTGACTCTGCCAATCCTGGTGCTACATGGTTCGCTCGACAAACTCTGTGACATCAAAGGCTCCTACTTACTGATGGACACCGTGCAGAGTCAGGACAAAACACTCAAGGTCACCTTGCTGCTTTTATTTGAAGGGTGTTATGTTGTGCATATTGGCCTCGGCTTTGCTCAGTGTAGGCGTAAGGATTGGACTGAGTCACCGTCAGAGCAGGTGTCAGGTGCTGCTGACAAAGTGCAGAGCGTAGGAAAAAGTGTCAGATTCTGGGAGGCACTGAACACTCAAAGGAGTTGACTGAACTTGGCAGGCTTCCAGGATTGGGTGCTTAACCAGGTAACCCAGTGCCCCCAAACTCTGGGACAGCACAAGCTGCTTTCATGCCAACCCCACCTCACTGTGTAAAAAGGTACAGCGAGAACTTTCCAAAACACAGCTGAACAAAAGCATCTGCTCGTTTGGAGAGAGCACACAGCTGATTAACCAATTGTTAGCACATGAATGAGCTTGAAAGGGAGACGGGGAGACCAAGCAAAAGCTTTTGTCATCAGAAAAATAACTGTCTATGCCAACCATCAAAAGAGTGAAATTACACCCAGGGCTGTGGGAACGCCTCCCATTGTGTTTACATGCCAAGAGTGTGATTAGTATTTCTTGCCTCTCATTGGGTTGCAAGCTGGATATGCTACAGTTGGTTCACGGGGAGCATGGACTGGCAAGTAGACTCTGAGGGAAGGGTTTTATTCACTGCTTAAGCGCATGAAGGCAGCCCTTGCAGGAGATGTGTGCTTCTCAGCCCTTGCAGGAGATGTGTGCTTCTTAATTACTGTATAGTAATTAAGGTAAGAGTGACACTGGGTCTGCCATGGCTTTGACTCCCTTCCTAGAAGGCTGTAGTCAATGGAATGCCCTGCCTGGGAGCGGTGGGCCTTGATTTGATAACATCCATGCCATCGCTAGAGATTGCCTTTTTAAATGCCACTTGCAGCAGACGGTATGGAGCAGCATGGGGCCCTCCCACCCGCTGAACTTTTCTAATAATGAAAGAGTGACTGGAGCGGGGGCCCTGGAGCCAGGCTCTGCCACAGCCCCACTGGGTGCCCAAATCACTGGACGGCAGAGCTATATTGTCTGTCTTTCGTCCAATGTCTATAAGTATTTATTCACCGTGGAATAATGATGGGGCTAGAGAAAGAGAGGAAGCGAGGAGGGGTTAAATCTTCTACCCAGATTCCAGGGCTCAGTGATCAGGTTCTGCATGCGACATAGGTGTCAGTTTGCCAGATGGTTTCAACAAAAATACCAGACACACTTGACATTACATCACAATCTACATTACATCTTATTTAGAAAATACTGGACATTTATATTTTCACATTTCTATTTTCTCAATTTGTTTCCTGAACAGAAAGCTCAAATACTGGACTGTCGGGTTCAAAACCAGACACCTGGCAACCCTACTTAGGTGGCCCAAATGCCTAGCTTCCTCTAGCTTGTGATTTGCTCCAGGGCTCAGTCAGGAGCTAGGGATCTGGACGCCTAGAGCAAGACAGCAGTGCAAATGCCCAGATGCCAAAACCTAAACACAAAGGGAACTTGTAACTGGAAACTCAAAGGGAACTTGTAACTGGAAACTGCCAAATGAGTTTAGGTGTCTATGGACTTTTGTGGCTCTGGGCCCTATAGCCACATGTTTCAAAGGTGATGAGCATTCACCACTACAGCTAAAGTCAGTCGCTGCTTTGGGTACTCAGCATTGCTGAAGAAAGGTGTTTCACAGAGGCCCTCTTTGAATGTGTGATCATATGTCCCACTCTCCTGTTGGTGAGTCTCCCCCACAGGGAGAGAGGAGCAGAAAGAACTGGAGGAGGAGGAAGAATTGCAACTGCAAACCTGAGCAGGGAGGACAAGTGCGATACCTGGGGAAACCTGTTAAATCCCCAGCTGAAACTGATGAAATCTCAAGTTGGTGGCCTCCCTAAATTTTCAAAATTTCCCATATCTAAGAATACAGAAAGGCTGATGAGATGTGTGCAGGGCATGTCAGGTTTGCAGGTAATATTGAGTGGGACCCGAGGGTTGCTTTGTTCTGAGAGGGTTGTCTTACCCGATGTTCTTTCTTTGTTTGCAGGTGTATGATGAGGCCTATCATGCTCTCCATAGAGAGCTGCCAGAAGTCAGCACTGCTGTGTTTCAGGAAATACTAACATGGATTGGTCAGAAGGTCTCAGCAGATGGAGGACCAAGCCACACTTAAGAACAACTGCCTTCTTACCTTCTCATTGGTCTTCTGGGGATGGAAGCTTGTTTGGTTGTTTCTTTCTTTTAATTCTCTCTGGAAAAAGATTTACCTAAGAGGGACTCCTAGGATACTTTGCTATGAATAGACATTCCTGTTACATAGGAGGGAGATACCACTTGGTCATTTAAAGAGACCACTGCCCTAAAGCAGGAAAGGGAATTATGGCAGCATAAGAAGTCACTGAAAACTTTCCAGGTTGGTTATTGTTCTACAAGGCTCCCATTAAAAAAAAGCCCCCAAAGCCCCCCATCTTCCTCCGTGTTCTTTGTTTTCTCTGGAATTCCTGATGTGCCACGGCGGTTTTTATTCTGCAATAATCTTGGGAATGCTCAGTAATTCTGCATCTTTCCTTTCATTTTGTTTCTGCTCCTGTGGAGTACGGTCCCTTTCCCTGCTCCTGCAGGTACAGAACATGATGTATAAGAACTTAAGAAGAAGTGTTTACCATTGAGAAGAGACTACTAGAGAGAGTTAGCAAAGAGAGCTGGGGGTGGGGGAGCGGAATCATTCTATACATGAAGGTGAAAAGCTAATTTTCTAGGTAAACTAATTTGAAGTAACCACTCCTAGCACATGAGGCCTGAAGGATAGGCACCAAGCAGTGGCCCCTATCCTGGCACTTTGCTTTGCACTCTAGAAACACATGTTTAACAGCTATTTAATTCCCAGCACCAGGGCAGAGGGATTAATGTAGAATAAGTTATACTTAAAACCTACTAAGCACACACAAGTGGTGCAACTTCCAAATACCAAACTCCCTCCCCTCTGCAAGATGAACTACTCTGTAAATATTCCTAGAAGCTGCTTTTTTTAAAAAAAAATACTTGCGCTACTGATACTTAAGATGTAAAGTCAAAGTTTTATTTAAGAAGAAATATTAATATACTATATAATGTGGATCTTGGCAGCTTAGAGAGCTGTCAATGAGGAAGGGAGCAGAGTCTGAAGATCTAACTAATTGTCCTCACCCCAGCACTGTCTTAGCCATTGCAAAGTTTTCCTACCATGGTCCATTCCTCTCATCACTGCTCCACAGCAATCATTTGGCCTTTCCCTCATCAGCTGACAATGGGCAGAAATGCTAGTCAAGCTTAGAACATCTAGCGAAGGGAAGGGCATGTATCCCCACTGTCCATTTATTTACTAAGAGCCTCAAAATGTTGTTACTAGGTTCCCCTGCAAGCACTTCTAACCCTGTGAAAAGGTTGTTCTTGAGTGATCCTTCTAGATTTAGCAGCTGTGTGGCAATGAAGGGTAGTACTTACTCCTGAGATTTTGTTTAAAAGCAGATCTTCAAGCAGATAGGTAGCGGAACATCTGTATCTGCATATTGGGGCTACATAGAACAAGCCATATGGAAGGATACTGATGAACCTACCACGAGGACAACTAGAAAGTTTGCAAATCCAGCAGATTCCAATACTGTTTGGAAGCTGCAGCTCCAGATGCCAGAGTTGACTGGTCTTTCATACCAGCAAAGCTCGAGGAAGACTTCTAGGAGAACTTGCCATGTGAAAACTCACTCACGTGGCAAGTAAGTGTGTATCAGCCCATTAGCCTTTCCTGGGGAAATTGTGTTACAACTTGTCTATATGGGAAAATTTACTACCAGAATTATGCTGATATACCTCTGTGGTTATACCAGAATAGACTCCCTGTGTGGATGAATCCACACAGTTAAACTGGTATATTCACACCAGGGTAGTTTTGCCAGGCAATGGCCCATGCCAACATGTCCTCAGTAATAGGCCTCTGCCCACATGCCTTTTCCTCCCATTCCCTTAGGCATTCAAACACTAAGTCCATCAAAGTTCGGCAGAGGGTGGTGGAACCATTTCACCACTGAGAAAAACTCCTTTTCTTGGCTCCCATTTTAAAGAGGCCAGTCTCCCCTATAGGCACAGCAGCTGGAGTCAGCACAGCTCCTTCATGCTCCCTTTCCACCTCCACCCTGAAGGAGAACAGTGCTCCCATTGTGACAGTCTGTTCCTGTTTCAGTGGCAAGGAAGGCCATGCACCACTATTATACCAACACATCAGGTCTCAGGAAAGGTCACCCTTTTGCATTAACAATAAGCATCAGAGCTTGACTCATTCGCTCACACCTGTTCTCTAAGAAGGGTTTGAGAAGTTAATGGCATTCCAGGGCTTGCAACTGTGTAGTCAGTGCATGGAATGAGAAATGCTGTTCTTTACAGATTGGCTCTGCATTAGTACAGCTCTGGTTTCCTGGCTGTAATCTGAGACGCCATTACAGATCTTAGCTGGACTTGAATTTAAAACCCTGTTCCAGCCATTACAATCAACTGCTTACCACCACCAGCGGTAAACCCCTCACAGTGGCTTCTGGGCATCAACACAAGGGGAAGCTCAGGAGCTTCCAGTGACCGGGTTTGTTTTTCTGCTAAGGATAAGTCCCTTCCACTCCCTCAATTGCTTTTCTGCCCCTCCCCCCCAACCATGAGGGGAGAGAGTGAGCAAGGAGACCTTACACTGATGGGAGACCCTGCCTACCTCTTAGGCCTTGAGCATGCATCAGGTAGGCTAATCATACAGCGATGTGTGCTAGAGTATTATGGGGAATACTAGATGTGTTTTATAAACAAAAAGAGGGGATTAAAAGGTCTGATTTTTTTTCAAAAGCATTCAGTGATTTCCTGAGTCTGCCCCCCTTGAAGTTAATGGGAATTTTACCTTTGACTTAAATTGGAACAAAGTTAGTTGAGTGCTGAGCTCTTTTGCAGGGCAGGAGGAGAATCTTAAATAAACAAGCACTTGGTGGGGGGAGGGTGAGTAAAGCTCACCCTGCAGTGAGATGGCCACAGCCCTGCTGCTCCCTTTACCAGTTTGTGGCCATAGGAAGGCCTGGGGTCAGTGGTTTTCATTAGCTCTGTTCTTTAGCCCGAGAGAGAGCTGCTTTCCGCCTGTGCTTCGCATCAATATATAAGAAGAAAATGAGGCTGATAAAAAGACCTGTCCATCTAGGCTCAACAGAGCCATACAGGAAGAGGAAGCTGTTTAACAATAACATGTTCAGCTGACAATTGGTACAGCTGAGTTAGCTGCTGTTTCAGACCATTTTCTGAAGCGCTGCCTTTTGGGAAATGGGGCCCAGAGAAGATTTAGCTGAGAAATTAAGGGCCAGTTTTTAACAGGCTTGAACAGAGCTGAGATCACACTGTTGAATGTTGAAACAGCACCAGACCCTCAGCTGGCATACATCGGTGCTCAGTTGGAACTGTAAGATCCATGTGTAAATCAACATAGCCCTAGGGAGGTAATTTGTGCTACACTGATGGAGAGCAGTTGGAGATCTGCCCCACATTTACATTCTAGTTGCTAGTCAATCCATTGCCAGAGGTTCAAACTGGCTTAAACTAACACAGTTTTCACCATGTCCTCATGGAAATCCCTTCTTGATCAACTTCATTATCAGCAGGTAGCTCTGCAACCTGTGGAAATGTTACTAAAACCTTTATTTTCAAATACCATGGATGCTTGAGGGTAGGGATGTTAAATTTCGATTAATCAGCTAATTGAGGGAATTTTCATCGACAAATTGATTAGTCAATAAGGGGGGCGCTCGCTATACCACTGCGCCTCTCCTTTGAAATGTACAAGAGCCGCCCACGGCTCTTGTACATTTCAAAGGGAGAGAGGCAGCGGAAACCCGCAACAGCAGGGACCGAAGTAGTCCCCACTGGCACGGGTTCTCCTCCGTGCCTCTTCCGTTGAAATGTACAAAAGCCGCAGGTAGAGGAGCAGCAGTTGGATTAGCGCAAGTGGGACTGTTTTAATCCCTGTTCGCTTTGTTTCCACACTGCCCTCTGCCTCCCCTAAGCCCCGTGGAGACAGTGCTGAGAGGGACCGGCTTTTGGGCCGGCTCACCCCAGCACTGGCTCCTGCTCCCCGCCCCTTGCTGCCTCTCTCTGATGGAGGCAGCAAGGGGGGGAAGCGACTAGATAAGTTCCTACTTGACTAAGCATTTGCTTATCCGGTAGTTGACTATTTGCTTACATCCCTGCTTTAGGGGAAGCACTGCTGGCCTTATGAAATTCCAGACTGCTCTGCTGAGACAAAGGGGGATCCTTTCCCTTTGACAATAGAGTGCATTTATGACAGAGCAATAGTAATCTAACTACTGTATATATATCACCACCTGTAACATACTCACAATGTGTAATCCACACACTTTTCTATTTAGCCTGCTCTTTTTATATTGGTCACCCTAATACACTGTCATCATAAGCCTGTAGAGATCACTTATTTTCCAAGTAATTTCTGAGCCCATCTGTCATTTCAGTGTGCTCCAGTTTAATGCAATATATACACATGTGCATACATGTATTTTCAGTGAGACAAGTGTGTACACATTTAGGATTCTTTAAAAGGAATACAATGTATATTGCACTGAATAATAAAGTTATGTTTTCTGAATGCAGTGTATTTGGGAGCATCATTTGCTGCTGTCATCAGATGATACTGAAGGAACAAGAGAAGGAAGGGTCTTTTTCAAAACATTTCAGCTTTCGGGGGAGGGGACAACAGCTGAGCCACAGATACTGCTCAAGGTCAATCTCCAGTGTAGCAACTTTGCAAGTGCTCCCTTACCATCTTGCCTGAGACCTGCAATGGAAAGGCTAATTCCCACTTGGGGTAGGAATGTCTGCACCAATGTAGCAATGCCACAGAATAGCTACACTAAGGCATGGTCTATAACTGAAACTTAGATTGACTTAGCTACATCACTGAGGGGGTATGAAAATTCACACCTTTGAGAGAAGTAGATGTCAATCTATGATCTGGTATAGCCATAACTGTTACCTTTAAAGAAGGCAGATTTACTCCTGTGACGAGAGAAACTCCTTTTGTCCCAGCACGGTTGTGTCCACACTACAGGGGCAGAGCTACAGCTGTGCCACTGTCACACCGACATGCCCTCAGATTTGCATCAAAGAAGCTTTAATGATGCACCGAGTCCAAATGTAAACAAGGCCGCAGCTCTCTGGGGCAAGGCCTGTCTTTTTGGTTCATGTCTGCACAACACCTAGTACCATGAGGACTGGATCCTGAGTGGTCCCCCCTCCATTACTGTAATCAATAACTTGCCCTGGTGCCTTCACTACAGAGCAGGAGGGAGGGCAGGGCACCTATATAAGCCACGCTGGAAGGTTTCCTTACGGGGTAGCATATAAAAAGCTTTCAGAATATTACTTGAACTGAAATTTAACAACCTAGTTTTTAATTCCACCATAGCAGTTATTCTACAAATACTTTTTATGCAGCCCCAGAGGAGTCGGGAACATTACAGCCCTAGAAATATTTTAAACACGGCCTTTGGCAATGCTGGCAGCTGAGACCCAGGCTCACTTGGCCTGTTGCATTTGTTTACATTCCAGTGGCACCCTCAGAGTGGGGGAGGGCAGGGCAGCCCCTAACATGAAGTTTCAAGCCTTTCCCAAGAGACTCCCACCCATCTACATGAGCATCTCTCAATAATAAAATAAACTAGGGGCCCAAGCCTGGAACTGACTCTGCATGGACAAGCTACTGTGCCAGTAAGTTCAAGAGATCCAGGCACATGAAGAGCTGTGGTATCAGGGCTACATGCCCACCTGGACAACACCAAGCGGACAGGTGGGTTATGGCACGGTGTAACGCGGGAGCCCGTCCTGCTCCCCGCCGTGAGTCTGCTTGCCCCCTTTTTAACGTCCCCCTCACCACTTGTGCTCCTCCGTTTCCCTCCTCCTCGTGCTGCGTGCCTCTCCTCCAGTGCCCTGTGCCTCCTTCTTCCTCCGTTCTCCTCTCCTCTCCTCCTCCGCTCTTTCTCCCGCCTCCGCTCTCTCCTCCTTCTCCGCTCCTTCCTCCTCCACTCGCTCTCCGTCTCCCTCCTCCCCTCCTTGCTCCTCCGTGCTCTCCTCCTTTCCTTCCGCTCCCTCCCCCTTTTGAATTCTCCGCCGGCGTCCGGCCCGGGTGACGCAGTGCGCCACGTCACCAGGCTCCGCCCCCGCCTCGCGTCACTGTCCGGGCGTAGCCCCGCCTCCGCCGCGCCGCCCGTTATCCGGGCCGCAGCAAGGGAGCAGGCCCCGCAGTGCCGCCGCGCTCCCTGGGTGGCGCCCAGGAGGGACAGCGTGATTGCGGGCTGAGTGTGGGGCGGGCCGCCGGAGCGGGTGCGGGGGCGGCGCGCCCCGTCACACACCTCCCCCTCCAGGTTCGCCCGTTCCTCCCCTCGTGTCTCTGGGGTCTCCTCGGGTATTCTGGAAAAAAAGTCTGCGTTCCCGTGGTCCTTCCCCGCCCGGTAGCTCATTTTAAACCGGTAGGGCTGCAGTGCCAGGTACCACCTCTGGATGCGGGGGTTGGCGTCCTTCATAGCCTGGAGCCACCGGAGGGGTGCGTGGTCGGTCACCACCGTGAACGTACTGCCTAGGAGATAATATCGTAACATGTCAACGGCCCACTTAACCGCCAAAGCCTCTTTCTCTATCGTTGAATACGGCTCACATATACTATAGGATGTTCTTCCTCTCCTTCCCCCTGGGACAATACCGCACCGAGCCCGCGCTCGGAGGCGTCCGTCTGTAAAATGAATGGGCGGGAAAAGTCAGGCTGCGCCAGCACGGGGGCTTGAGTTAGCCTCTGCTTTAGGGTCTCAAATGCCTGGGCGCACTCGGGGTCCCACCGCACCCTCTTAGGGGCCGCGTTCCTGGTTAGGTCTGTCAACGGGGCCGCCACGGTCGCGAAGTCGGGCACAAAACGCCTATAACTGGTGAGCCCCAAAAACTGCCGGACCTGGCGCTTCGTGCTCGGGGGGGGATAATTTCGTAATGCCTCCATCTTCCCGATTTGGGGCCGTATCTGCCCTCCCCCCACCGTGTACCCCAAGTACGACACCTCCCGCTGGCCAAACTGACACTTCGCGGGGTTAGCGGTGAGCCCGGCTTCCTGAAGGGAGGATAATACCGCCTCTATTTGCCGTAGGTGTTCGGTCCAAGTTGCGCTGAAGATGATTATATCGTCGATATAGGCCGCTGCGTATGCCCCGTGGGGCCGGAGCACTTGGTCCATTAGCCTCTGGAACGTGGCAGCGGCGCCATGGAGGCCGAAGGGCATCCGTTTAAATTGGTATAGGCCGAACGGCGTGGAGAATGCGGTTTTCTCGCGGGCCTCCTCCGTCAGTGGGATTTGCCAGTACCCTTTTGATAGGTCGATAGTGGACAAGTATCGGGCATTCCCCAGCCGCTCCAACAACTCGTCTATCCTCGGCATTGGGTAGGCATCGAACACAGACACTGCGTTGACCTTCCTGAAATCGATGCAGAACCGGGTGGTGCCATCCTTCTTAGGGACCAGTACGATGGGACTTCTCCACGCGCTGCGGGATTCTTCGATCACCTCCCACCGCAGCATTTTGTCCACCTCGTCACGTACCGTCCCCCACAGTTTCCTGGGCAGTGGCCTGACCGGCTCCCTCACGGGGCGACCGGGTGCGGTCACGATGGGGTGCTGGACCAGGTCGGTCCGCCCTGGTGTCTCTGTCAGGACCTGAGAGAACCTCCACAAGGTTTCTTGTAGTCCCCTGCTCTGCCCTGGCGTGAGGCCTGGGCCCAGGTGGGGCCGGGCGGCCACCTCTTCTTCCCTCGGTTCTGAGCCCCACCCCGCCAGGGCCTCCCGGGACCGCCACGCTTTAAGCAGGTTGACGTGATAAATGTTGGTTGTCTTCCGTTTCCCGGGCATCCTAATCTCATAGTTCACGTCCCCGACTTTCCTGATCACCTCGAAGGGGCCCTGCCAACTAGCTAACAGTTTTGAGGATTGTTCGGGCAACAGGAGGAGAACCCTATCCCCGGGCTGAAAGGTGCGCAACCGGGCATTCTGGTTATAGTAGCGGGCCTGTTTCCCCTGTGCCTCCTCCAGGTTGCGCTTGGCGAACTCACCCACCCGACGTAGCCTTTCCCTGAGCCTCAGGACGTACTGCACTGTCCCTTGTACTCGGGTCTCCTGCGCCTCCCAAGCCTCTCTCACTATATCCAGGATCCCCCTGGGCTGCCTACCATACAGGAGCTCGAATGGGGAGAACCCTGTGGAGGCTTGGGGTACTTCCCTTATTGCAAACAGGAGTGCCGGCAGGGCTCGGTCCCACTCCTTAGGCTCCTCCTCCACGAATTTCCGGAGCATCCCTTTGAGCGTCCGATTGAATCGCTCCACGAGCCCGTCGGTTTGTGGGTGGTAGACCGATGTCCTCAAAGTCTTTACCCTCAGCAGGCGGCACAATTCCCTCATGAGCACCGAGGTGAAGTTCGTCCCTTGGTCGGTGAGGATTTCTCCTGGTATGCCTACTCGTGAGAAGATCTTAATCAGTTCGTTCGCGAGCATGGGGGCGGTAGCGTTCCGAAGTGGTACGGCCTCGGGGTAGCGGGTTGCGTAGTCCACTACCACAAGGATATACTGGTACCGGTTCTTCGTCCGCTCTAAGGGTCCTACCAGGTCCATGGCGATTCTCTGGAATGGGACATCTATCACCGGCATTGCCACGAGCGGGGCCTTGGTTACCCTCCCTGGTCCCATTCTCTGGCATTCCGGGCAAGATTCGCAAAAATCTTTAGCCGCCCGGTATATGCCAGGCCAATAGAACCGCTGCAATAGGCGCTGCACCGTTTTCTCATACCCCAGGTGCCCGCCCCAGGGGTTGCTGTGGGCCAGGTCCAACAGCCGCCTGTGATGTAGCTTCGGTACGACCAGCTGCGTGATCACCTCCCCGTCCTCTCGTCCCTCAGTGATCCTATATAGGCGGTCGTCTTGGATCTCAAAGCGTGGGTAGCCCCTTTCTCCCTCTGCCCTGGTGGTCGCGTTCTCCCATGCTTGCTGCAGGAGGGGGTCCTCCCTCTGTTCCCGGACGAAGTCGGGGGACCACTCACCCTCTATGTCGGTCGGGCCCTCCCCGGCCCTAGTTCCCGTCTCCCTCATTGGGGCCTCTGCATCTTCCGTGGCCAATGCGGCTTGATCCCCCTGCCACTCCCGGAGGGCCTGCCCGAACCCGCTCCAGTCTCTTCCAAGGAGCACGGGATATATTAGTCCCGGTACAAGGGCGACGTAGGCCCTCCCTTCCGAGCCCCCATCCTTTAAGCGCACCCAGGCAGTGGGGTATGGCTCGACGCGCCCGTGTACGCATTGGACGAACACGGGGGGCCCCCGGGGCTCCCTGGGGGGAACTAGGTCAGCCCGGACCAGAGTCTGGCCGCAACCTGAGTCCACGAGGGCGGTGACTACCTGGCCCTCTACCTCCACCTGACGCAATATCCTTCCCGCGGGTTGGGGCCCCGACCTGCTCTGCCCTGTCATTACCTGCGTAAAGGAGCAGTCCATCAGCGGGCAGTCCCGCTTGAAGTGTCCCTCTTGGCCGCATTGGTAGCATGCTCCCCCGGGACCCCGTGCCGGGGGCGGATTGATCTTCCGCTCTTCCAGGGCAGCTGGGCGGGGGGTTGGCTCCTCCCTCGCAGGGCGGCTCCACACCGGCGCTAGGCGTCTGCCCCCAACGCGGCCGGGGCTGAGGGGGGCACCCGGTCCCCTTGCCTCCCCTTGCCAGGGCGGGGGTCTGGTCTCCCTTGCTGCCCCGCTGGAGTGTTCCCCTCGGGACCCGAGCCCTTCCCGGCCCCCCTCTGCCGACATATAATCCTCCATTAAGGTTACCGCGTCGGCCAGAGACGCAGGGTGGTGCCGTCTCACCCACCGCTGTCCTTCGCCCGGAAGGATGTGTATAAACTGCTCCAGGACCACCTTCTCCGCTACCTGGGGCCCTGACCGCTGCTCGGGTTCTAACCAGTGCCAACACGCCTCCCTGAGCCGTTGTGCCACGGCTCGCGGGCGGGCCCCCGGGGTGTGTTTTTCTTGCCGGAACCGCTGTCTATAGGTCTCGGGGGTGACCCCTAGCTGGTCCAGGACTGCCTCTTTCACTTTGTAATAATGTAGGGCGTCTCGTGGATCTAGACTCCGATAGGCCAGCTGAGCTGGGCCGGTAAGGTACGGAGCTAGTAGCGTAGCCCAATGTTGTTCTGGCCACCGGGCGGCTGTGGCTACTCTTTCGAAGGTGACCAGAAAGGCCTCGGGATTGTCGGCAGGGCCCATTTTAGTCAATCTTACGGGGAGCTGGGCTAGGGCCCCACCCTCCGCCCCTTCCCCCACGACCGCTGGGGCTGGCCCCCGGCCCGCATTTTCCCACTGTCTCACCCAGTGGTCCTGTTGCGCCCGGAACTGCTCAGTCACGTCACGCAGTAGTTGGGCCTGCTGCTCCCGATGCTGCGTGGCCAACTGCTGGAGGAGGGCCGTCTGCTGTTGCTGCTGCTGGTGTTGATTGTCCGTCAGCCATTTGAACACGTCGGCCGCGTCCATGGCTCCGCGTTGCGTTCAGTCACGGCTCTACTCGACTGTGCGTCCTGTTACACTGTAACCTCCTCCACCCGTGGGGTTTTTTTTTTTTTTGGTGAGTTGTTTTGGGGCTGTGCGCTTTTATCTAGAGTTCAATGCCCACATTCTCCACCACGTGTAACGCGGGAGCCCGTCCTGCTCCCCGCCGTGAGTCTGCTTGCCCCCTTTTTAACGTCCCCCTCACCACTTGTGCTCCTCCGTTTCCCTCCTCCTCGTGCTGCGTGCCTCTCCTCCAGTGCCCTGTGCCTCCTTCCTCCTCCGTTCTCCTCTCCTCTCCTCCTCCGCTCTTTCTCCCGCCTCCGCTCTCTCCTCCTTCTCCGCTCCTTCCTCCTCCACTCGCTCTCCGTCTCCCTCCTCCCCTCCTTGCTCCTCCGTGCTCTCCTCCTTTCCTTCCGCTCCCTCCCCCTTTTGAATTCTCCGCCGGCGTCCGGCCCGGGTGACGCAGTGCGCCACGTCACCAGGCTCCGCCCCCGCCATGCGCCTGTGCCCGGTGACGTCAGACGTCACGTCGCCGAGGCTCCGCCCCCGCCTCGCGTCACTGTCCGGGCGTAGCCCCGCCTCCGCCGCGCCGCCCGTTATCCGGGCCGCAGCAAGGGAGCAGGCCCCGCAGTGCCGCCGCGCTCCCTGGGTGGCGCCCAGGAGGGACAGCGCGATTGCGGGCTGAGTGCGGGGCGGGCCGCCGGATGGGGTGCGGGGGCGGCGCGCCCCGTCACACACGGACACAAGAACTAGTCCTCTCATGCGCTGATCTTCTTTATAAAGAGCACTAGAGGATTTTCATCCAAAAAGAGCAGGGAGTCACCCCAGTTGGCCACCCTTGTTATTTTTGCTAGCCCCCTGTCCTCCTTCCCCCTCCACACTGTGAACTGCCTGGGACTCACTTTACATGTGCTTGCCACGTTTTATTTCTAGGGTGGCTAAGGGTTTGGTTTTCAAGCAAAAAGTCTGGTCACAAAGGAGTCCCCACAGTATCTGTTCAGATCTACTGACCAGCCACCCAAAATCCAGTTACTGCAGAGGGAGCCACCAACTCAGCACCCATGCCAGCCCATACGCAGCCACCGCCACCTCCTACCTGCATCAGGTGGATGCATTTCCCAGACCCAGCTCTGCAGGCAAGTCGCTTCTGACCCACACAGGGATGTGACAGGAGTGAGCAGCAAGTGACGGGAGAGGGAAAGAGGAGCATGGGGGGGAGGAGGTACAGGGAAAATTCTGGCATTCCTGCTGGAGCGTCTGGTTTTTAAATATTGCAGAGTTGGCCACCCTTGTTATTCTTGCTGCTACTGTAAGCATGGGAAGTGCTGGATCAGCATTACTAAGAATTCACGGCTCTGCTCTGAGTAGTCTAAATATTTCAAGCCTGATTTGTGACTGGGAACAAGTCGTTGACTAGTTCTGGGCCTCAGTCCCCAGTCTGTTGGAAGAATTGTATCCTGATCTCTTTCCCCAGCCATTTGGTTAGTTTGGTGGGACTGCCAGCTCTGCAGGACAAAGACAATGGCTCACTGTGTGCATGTGCAACACCAAGGGTGGGAGAAGCTCAGCCAAGAGCCAGGCCATAGGCACCACTAGCCTATAATAATAATTAATAACAAATAAACCCTCCCATTCACAAAGGCCAAGTTGCTAACTGTTGAAAGTTGCCCTTATGCCCATGTGCAGCATTGTCCTGACATTAATAGAAGCACTGAGATCTTGACAAAACTTAAAACACGAGGAATCATCCTGAAGCACCTTAGAGACTAACAAAAATGTAGATGGTTTCGTGCGCTTTTGTGGGCACAACCCACTTCTTTCATCTGAAAGTTCATGCTACCATCTATATGTTCTGTTAGGGTATGTCTACACTACAGTGTTATTTCAAAATATTTTATTTCAAAATAGTTATTTCAAAATAACATGTCTACACACAAAATGCATTTCAAAATAGCATTTCGCTATTTCGAAATAGGGCGTCCACACTGAGTGGACTATGAATCGCAATTAAGGCTGGCCGGAACTAGTTCAGGCAGGGCACCAGGTCAGGACTTACTGTGTGGGGCTGCTGCTTAAAGGGACCCCCCAGACAGCCAGTTCTCAGGTTTCCCTGCTTGCTTGTCTATAGGGTTGCCAGGTGTCCGGTATTTACCCGGTCAGTCCGATATTTTCGCGTCCTGTCCGGTAAAAATATTCAGAGAATACCGGACACCTGAGATGTCTGGTATTCTCTGAATTTTTCCCCAGCCAGGAGGTGAAAATGCCAGGCACCTGGCAACCCTACAAACACTCAGCACCCGGCCTCCCCCCCCCCCCAACCCTCAACGCCTCAAGGCTGCTGGCACAAAATGGCTGCCGGCCAAAAGACCTAGGGGAAGCAATGCTTCCCCTGGGTCTTAGTGCTCAACTTCTCCCCTGTTCCTATCCCTGCACTCACTCTTAAAGGGGACATGCTGTTTTAATGCTGTTTTATTTTAATTTTTTTTGTTCTCCTCCCCCCCTTTCTTTCCCCTTCAACAGAAGTTTTCCCCGTTTTCCTTTTTTTGGCGGGGTGGGGGAGTGTTTGATATTTTTGTTTCAGCCATCTGGCAACCTTACTTGTCTGCCTCAATGAAGGACAGCAAAACATTTTGTTTCTGCGTGCTCAGGTTGCCCTCACTCGGGACACCACAGCACTCTGCAACATGGAGCCCGAGCTGCCCCTGAGCACTCTGGTGCTTCTCTTGGATGTGTTGCTTTGAGCCTGGCTTCACTTTCTGCAGGCTGCCATCCAGGAGGTCCATCGGGGGGGCTGTCAGTATCCAGAAGGCCCTGCGGGAGAGCTTCCACCCTGAGAAGCACTCAGAGCCTCTCTGGTCTACCCCACTGGGGGCTTGTGCCTCATTCCTCCCTCACATCTTCCACTTACCCCTCTCTAATGCCTCTTCCTGATGTCAAATAAAATACACATATTTTCATGAACACAAACTCTCTTTATTTAACAAAACTGGGGGGGTAGGGGAATGAAATGCTGGTGAGACTGGGGAAAGGAGGTGGGAGAGGGGAGAAGAGAGGGAGAGAGAGGGGAGGGGGAAACCTGGGAGGAGGGAGCTGGAAGGAGGAAGCAAGGGGAAGAAGGGAGAGGGGAAGCTCAGGGCTCAGGGTCGGGGGTCTCGCCGGACCAACTTGATTGTCATGCAAACCTGCTCCTGGGTTCGCATGTGGCCTTTGGTGGCCAGGCTGGCAGCTATCCTGCCATAGATGGCCACATTCCTCCATCTAGTGTGGAGATCATGGACGTTGGGAGCATCCCCCCCAAACCTGAATAAGGTCCATGACCTCCACTCTGGACCAGGAAGGCGTCCACCTTCTCTGGGCCCTGGCAGGCTCCTGGGAGCTGGCAGACTGCCCCTGGGGAGTGGTGGAGGGCTGACTGCCAGTGGCTTGCTGGCTAATTTTTCAGGGCCACTGGGTCAGGGGCAGTGACTGCTGGCTCTGGGCTGGCAGGCTTGGAGCTGGAACAGGCACTGTGGCCAGAGTCTACACCTTTAAGGGCTCCAGGAATGGGGGGAGGGAGAAAAGTGTTCTTGGTTGAGGCCGGAGTGGCCACCAGGGCACCCTGGGAAGGCTGGAGGCCCCCTATTTCGATATGAGTGTTTACACAGCACTTATTTCGAAATAGCTATTTCGAATTTGGCATTATTCCTTGTAGAATGAGGTTTACCAAATTCAAAATAAGCACTCCACTATTTCGAATTTATTTTGAAATAGCGGTTTGGCTGTGTAGACGCTAGGAAAGTTATTTTGAAATAAGGGCTGTTATTTCGAAATAACTTTGCTGTGTAGACATACCTCTAGTCTGTAAGGTGCTGCAGGACGATTCCTTGTGATTTAAGATTTATCTATTACAGACTAACATGGCTACCACTCTGAAACTTTTGAACATGCAAGATCCTGACAGTTGCACAAAGGCAAATCAGGGCTCAACCCACAGCTGGTGGTGGGCAGTGTAACTCCATTGTGTTGAGACCAGAGGAAAACCCATTGAAAGTGAGTAAACACATGGTATGCATGTCAGTGTTTGAAGACAGGCTTGAGTAAGAGAAGGGACTGGCCCTTTGAGGCTAGTGGGAGTGAGCACCTTTCAATACACATTGGAAGAGAAATTCACCCTTAAAATGCTCTAAGAAGGGAACAGAAGTGTGTTGGGCTGCAGGAGTTTTTGGTAAAGGCAAATGCTTCTTCCTGAACATTCATGTACAGCCTTGGCAGGAGGCCAAAAGGGAAAAGGCCCATCGCTAATGGGAGGTCACCGGAGGGAAAGCAACATGCAGATAAAAGCCAACATCCTTTTGTCGATGAAGAGCTAAAAGCGGCACTTTTTTTTTAAGCCAGTGACCATCACTATACATGGAGATTCAGACAACCTAGCAAGGCAAGGAGTTAGCATGCCTCCTTACTGAAGCAATACGTAATGTAAAAGCAAAGGCTTGCACCATATATCCACACACTTGGGTTGTGCTGAGTGTGGCCGAGTCCACCAGCCATTTTTCCTGTGACTCTGATCTGCCTTTTTCCTTAACACATTTATGAAAAATATCTGCTCCTCGTGTGGTCAGAGGGTCAAGAGACCTTGCTTCTGTTTCCAGCTCTGCCCTGATTTGTGATCTGGGGCAAGTCCCAACATCTCTTTGCCACCTTTTTCCCATGGGAAGAAGGAGAATGAGAATGTTGAGCCAGCTTAACAAAGCACGTGAAGAAGTCAGTTGAAAGGCGGCCTAAGCACTAACGATGTCTACACGGCAAGATTTTGCAGCAGAAAATATGCTAATGTGGGACTCATTAGCATAAGTCGTGACATCATTAGCATATTAGCAGTATAAGGATCTTGAGCAAAATGGGGGGTTTGCGCAAAATGGAAACAGCTACACTGCTTCTTTTCACACAAAAACCCCTTGCGCAAAAAGAAACAGCAGAACATATGCTAATGATGTTACGACTTATGCTAATGAGTCCCTCATTAGTATATTTTCTGCCGCAAAAGCTTGCAGTGTAGACGAAGTCTAAGTGGTATAATTGCACAGATAGGATCTGCAACACCAAGTCAGTTGCCTCTTCACACATTGCTCAGTAACCATCACCCAATGTTTATTCCCATCTAGCAGACACAGTCAGACCTCGCTCACAGAAATCCATATGCAAGCTCCAGTTTTATGGAACCTAAGGAAGAGCCAACTCTTTACTGAGGTGAGCAGTCACATTGGCGAGCTCTGACATCACTCATCTCTGGCCCGCACAGCATGCACCTGAAAGAGGCACATGTACCATGATTTAACAATGCTCTCTGGGGCCAGGTAGGAAGCATCAGAATCGTAAACTAACCTCTAAGTGTGTGGGCTTCTTATCATCAATGAATCCCCGGTTCCCTCCCTGGAGCTGTCACTATGCTTTTTCTTCACCTGGTGTATTTCCCCTGTCACCGCGCACAGGGCGACACATCTTGTGTGTCACAGCTTGGGCCTAAAGGCAAGAATAATTAGCTGACAAATATGCACAGTGCAGTGGGAGTGGGGAAAAGCTGCTTTTCCACTGCACTGACAAGGAGGGGTCTGGGTGTATTGTCTCAGCTGCAGGGGTTACAGCTTTGCTTCTAGAGGAGGGCAGCAAACGAACCCATTACAATCCAAGATCCACCAGAGCATCGCCTCACACAGTAATCCAGGGCTACGTCTAGACTGGCATGATTTTCCGCAAATGCTTTTATCGGAAAAGTGTTCCGTTAAAAGCATTTTCAGAAAAGAGCGTGAAGATTGGCAGAATGCTTTTCCGCAAAAGCACTTTTTGCAGAACAGCGTCTGTGGCCAATCTAGACGCGCTTTTGCGCAAAAAAAATCTGAGCTGTCTACACTGGCCCTTTTGTGCAAAAGGACTTTTGCCCAAACGAGAGCAGCATAGTATTTCCGCAAAAGGCACTGATTTCAGACAGTAGGAAGTCAGTGTTCTTGCAGAAATTCACGCGGCCAGTGTAGACAGCTGGCAAGTTTTTCCGCAAAGGCAAGTGCTTTTGCAGAAAAACTTGCCAGTCTAGACGCAGCCCCAGGTGTACCAAATGCACTGGCCAACATAAGAGGAAAAGCCTCATTCACTGAAGGGGAGATGCTAGGGAACGCCTTGAAAATTAAACCAGGTTCAGGGCCTCCCTGTCTAAAAAGAATCTCCTGGGAACATTGTCCATGCATGGAACTGGGCTCAGAACACACATTGCCAGGAGAACCTTTAGGTTCTGTATTATATCCAGCAAAATCCTTTGTTTGGCTAGAAAAAAAATTAATCTACCTTTAAAATACTGTTAGGAACACACTGAGGTCCCCTGTGTAGGTGAAGGGTGGGCAAAGACTATCAGATGAAAAGAGTTTGGGAAGGGAAGGATCAACCCAATACAATGTCTGGGATCTGCAAGGCATCCAGAGCCATTTTCTATCTTGTCTTTGCTAGTGAGGCTGCCCCTGCATTCCAGTAAAAGCCCTTCTGGACTCTACTGTGAAGCCATGATACTGAGTTTCATTGAACTCACCAGGTTCAAAGAGAAAATGGGCTGGGAGGGAGCTAACCCACATTTTTTATGTGTGTTTGGAGGGGAGCGGGAGGGAAATGCTGTGAAAGAAACATGCTTGGCCTACAGGCAAATGAAGCACATGGGATAGCTGTTGTGTGATCCCCGCCGAGGCAAAGCCAGAAAAGTCATGACAGGTTATACTGGGAACCATGTAGCACTAGAAGGTCAATCAACCTGGCTCTGACACCTCAGTGGGAGGTGAACAGATGAAAACAGAACACATACAGCGGGTGATTTCCATCATGTCTGGGTACTCATGACTTAAAGCACTAGATTGTGAACTTAGACACAGCCCTGGGCAAAGGGGAATACCCCAGGGTATTACGAGTCTGACTCACAACTCCCCTTTCACTTCCTCCTTATTTCGAAGGGGAGCTATTTGCAACTGACTTACATCACAGTACAACTTCCCCACCCCATGCTGATTCAGTTAGGCTGGGCAGAGCAGCAAGGGCCAGGTCATAGCTTCTCCATACATTTCAGGGAGAAAGAAGGCAGGCTCTGCAGCACCCCTTATTTCTGTACCCAGACCACAGTATTATGTGTGCAAGGCAGTTCTGACTCTGCTGCACTAAGATATAGCGGGGCTGGGAAACCTAAGACCTGGGGGCCAGATCCAGCCCCTAAGGCTCAGGGCTTCCCCCCCAAGCATTGGGGAGCCAGTGCTGATGCTCCAGCCCCACACTCTCCTTTAGCTCCCCCTACGGGGCTGGAGCACCAGCATGGGCTCCCCATTGTGGGGGGAGCAACCCTGAGCCTCAGGTGCTGGAGTCAGGCAAGCCAGAGCTGGATCCGAGCCACAGGCTCTACCTGGTGGGGGGAGGAAGTGGCTCTGCGCATTGCTGCTTCCTCTCCCTTCGGCTGGCCCAGTAAAGCGCTGCCTGGAGTATTTTTCCGATCAGCAGGAGTGTGGTTCAGCCTCCTCCTAGCTGAAGGCCACAACCAGCTGGCCGGCCAGCCAGCTTTTCCCCTGCACCAGCCCACTTGGAGCTTGGTGCACCCTGGCTGAGCACCATGGCCAGCTAGCCAGAAAGCCGCTTCTCTTCACTCCCGCCCAGCTGCCCTGCGCTCAGCACCGGAAGTTTGTTGTTAGTGTTAGTATCCCAACACTGTCCAGCCTGGAGCCCCCTCCCCGAGCCAATGTTCCCTTCTCCACCGCCTCCTGCATCCAGATTTCCTCCCAGAGCTTGCACCTCTCACCCCTTCCCACACCCAAATCCCTCATTCCCACCCCAGAGACTACACATCCTGTCTCAACACAGCAAGAGTCCAGCTAGACTGCAGGAGTTTTTCAGGATTCTGGAGATATCCCAGAAAAACTCTTCTGCATCCAGGGTTGCGTTTGTTCTTCCGCTTTTTTAATGGAAGAGCAAACAGTCTCTTTTGGTCACCCCTATATTCCTCTTTCCACAAGGAATAAGGTGGCTTCCAAAAGAAGGGTTTTTTTTCTGACATTTGGTCCAGTCTAGACAAGCCAAATGTTGGAAAAACCTCTTCCTACAGAATTTTTTTTTTAAAGCAGCAGTATAAGGATTGGGGAGAGCAAGTGATGGAGAGGAGGAGAATAGAGAGGGCGGGGCTTCAAGGCAGGGGCGGGGCTTCAAGGAAGGGGCGGGGCGGTAGATCTTGGCTTGGTCTGTCATTTAAAAAGTGATCTTGGGTGTAAAAAGGTTGGAGACCACTGTATTACCTTCACATAAAACAGAATCAAGGCAGGAGCCAGAGCAGACTGCCAGCATTCACACCACCATTTGAAGTAGATGCTCCATGAGTAAGGTCAACTGCACTGTGGTCCCCTGCTCTGATAAGGTCTATGGGCGCAGTGACCGTGTGGACAGGGAGCATTGGTGTAATAGGCACTGTGGCACAAACAGCCCTTCTGTCCCACTACTCACCAGGCACTCCTGAGGTGCCCCCCTGGGCTGCTCTCTCCACTCTGTGCCACACACAGGGTTGCTAGGTGTCCAGTTTTCGCCTGAACAGTACGTTATAAAATGTCCAGTATTTTCTGTTACTCTACGACAGAAGGTCGGCAGGGACTTTGTTCCTTTGCCATGTCTGGCGAGGGCGGGGGGATATTTAAAGGTGCAGCGACCTTTTTTTTTCTTTTTTCCTCAACAACTTTGGCTCCCCGGTTTTTTCCTCTCAACAAATTTTTTTTTCCTGCCATGTTCGGGATTTTTTGTGAAAGTATCTGGCAACCCTAGCCCCACATGCTCTTGAGCTTAGTTGCATGTGATTTCCTCAGCATACAGTACAGCTCTACCGCAGAATTGCACTGCAATGAACTGCTTCAGCAGCCAATGTGAGCATCTTGCTGGAATCAGTGTCACTTGGTTCAATAAGCTTTACTGAGGAGGGAGGGGGGCAGATCAAGGGCAGTGCAAGGACGCTGTGTGAGCTCTGAGCTCTGCAGCCAAACAGAACCAGAGGGGCTGCTCCCTCGTCTGTAGTCTTAGAAATCTGCACAAGAAACAAGTGGGCCTCAACTGACAGTGTTTGCTATACAAACTTGAGCTTGCCCCCCACCCCCTCCCTGCACAAGTGGGCATATGTAGAAGCCACATTCTCAGAAAAGAAATGTAAGTTCCTCACCAGTGTCCAAGAATTAGAACGGATGGGAGCACTGTACACACGCAAGAGCCTTTTCTGCTTTGCAGTTTTTCCAGCATGACACCATCACCACCTGGGGCCATGCAATCTGTCACAGCGGATAATTAACCTTAAAATTCCCCCTTCTAGCCAGCCTTCCTAATCTGATCACAGAGCCTTGGTGCTTTTTTAAAAATGTTTTCTCTTCTTATTTTGATACATATTTTGCTCTTGAGGTCACTAGAGTTTAAACTGCAGAGGCAATACCCAGTTGTGTTGTGCTGCTTGACAGCAGACTGTAAACCAATCCTTGAACTGCCTGGCACACATTAAATTACACCCTTCTTGTGAGGTGGGGAATAAATTCTCCCCCCCCCCACCCGCCACCCCCCCCCCCCCCACACACACTTTATTTATAGGACAATTGAATCAGGCTCCTAATCTGGGTCCTGAAGGTTTGTGGACCCATAAGCACAAGATCAGGTCATAAGAATCTTGTCTGAGGTCCCACGCCACAGCTAGAACCCAGAGACTCTGTCAGAGCTCTGCTTTCTGACCACCAGACAAACACTCCCTCCCCCCTCCCTTTGTACCTTCCTTGCCACACACCTCTGAAGCATGATGAAGCTCCCCAGTCTATGACTAATGGAAGCTCTGTGTTACCCACATCCAAAGGGACCTAGAACATTGGAGCAGCTACACCATTTAAGAATGCTTTGAAAAGGAGAGTTCCCTCATGTGTTGTGTGGGGCATGGTGCTGCATCGGGGCACAGGTGGAAGAAAGAAAGCTTATCAAGAGCAGAGACTCCTATTAACCCTTTCGTTGCCTACTGGAGCAGGGTTCTTTTGTCAGAGGAAATGAAATCTGCACAAGCAGCTGCCTAATTATTTTGAAATTAGCTTCAGATTCCAATTACAGGCACAATTCTATGGTCGTAAACAAATTAGCAGGGTCTCCAAGGTCGCTGGCTCCCCCTTGCCAAATGAGGTTTTTAAATATATAGCAGGAATAGAAAAGCACAGACCTTCGCCTGCCGACACATGCCCCCCAGCTGGCGAGTTACACACACAAATTCATTAGCGCAGCTCCATGCCGTCGAAAGGGGTCCCCAAAAGTAGAAGAAGGCAACTCACCAGCATCACTGGTGTGCCGAGCTCTGCTGCCCTCACTTTCAGCACCCCACCAGCAGACACTTATTGCCTACTCACACACACCACTCAGGACCTGGCTCTCTTACTTCCACACAGAGAAGGAACAGGGGAGTTCAGGGGGCTGGCAATTGAACAGAGCTTGTGCAGTTTTCCCAGGGCTGCTGTAATAGAGTCCTTGCCTAGGGACAGGCATCGGGGGCCTTCATGAAGTGTCTTCAGTGTGGTTCTTCACGGAACATCTGTCCACATCTCAGGAAATATCCCCCACAAGCGATGCCAAAGCAGCTGGGCAAATGGAGGAATGGGCAAAAGAGTAAACAGTGAGCTGGTGCCTATCAGTGAGGGTAGTGTATGAGCTGTGAGGGAGGCTTGTATTCATACAGCATGCACTAATCTGTACTTGTCTGTGAATAAGGGACAGCTGGCATGCTTCAGAACACACCTGCACAGATTAAGAAGGGTTTCTACAACTGTCCAGTCTTTTTCTGTTCCCTTGTTCATACAATTCACACAGCTGGGCAGAGTGCCACTGGATGGCATCTACAGATTCCTTTCTTGGGACACCATGCAGCAGTGGGCATGGCTGAGGTTCTCTGCTCCATGACCCCTCCAGATTCCCTCTTTTTGACCCTGTGACTGGCACACCTTCTTTGTTTATACAGGTTGAACCGCCCTAGTTCAGAACCCTCAGGACCTGACTGGTTCCAAACGAGAGAATTTTCTGGACCATGGGAGGTCAATATTGTCTAGCAGCAATACTTCACTGCTTACTGTGCTGTTAGGGGACATTTAGGGGTAAAGTAGAGCTAAATAACAGCATAGAACTCTGAGAGCTAAGACTGGTGGCTGTAAACAAACTTATAGGACTATAGGAAACTTGGCCACACCCATGAAAAGTGGACATCCAGTTAACTAAAACCATTCTGGATGACGGATATTTCTGGACGAGAGTGTTCTGGATCAGAGAGGTTCAACCTGTACTTGTTTTTTTGTTTGCTGTGATCTGGTTATCTTTGTTCTCTGGTCCTTCCCTCACCCAAGGGGGACTGCCATTGCTTGGTAGGCTGCACTGATTGATCCCAGTCAAAAGAGACTGGCACTATAGAGGAGCACTGCAAAAGTACCAGGGCAGGGTGGGGGGAAACTCCGCTATGGAAAGTCCAGTTCTATTGAATTTCCTCTGCAAAGTCCAGCTATAAACAGTATCACCTGCACCTTATTACCTATTTAAAAAGAAATCACAGAAGCTTCCAACTCATCACTAAAAAGCATTTTACATTTCAGGGTGTTCTCTCCACCATTAAAGTCTAAAGTCTGCCCATAGCTGCCAAAGGGAGACTGGGATAGAAGAGAAACTGAAGGAGGCCTAAACTTTGTTCACTTTCCCCTAACAGGTTGCCTTAGTTTTGTAATAAATTGCCCGCAAACTCTGTCAGGGCTTTCTTTCAGGGCTGGGGGTTTCTGAAAGCCACACCTACAGCTCTAGGGGTCATGACAGCATCTGTATCCATTGACCAGCTCTCTCAAGCTAAAGTACTATTTAATCTTAACAGTTGGAACAAAGCACACCATACGAGAAAAGAGTAATTACTATGATGCCTTCCTGCTTGTTTCTTAGCTTCAGTACCTATTAAACTAAACCAACATATGCCTATAGTTAGCATTCCAGTAATCCAACATAACCAGACAGTAACTATCCTAATAGTCAGGTTTCATACATCATACATAAATTATTACAGACCAGCCCCATGCCCTTCATGACTCTTTGAGAAATAAGAGTTTAATTTAGGCATTGGATTAGTTTTCTCTCTCCCCGGGACTAAGTTAGGCAGTGGATGCTTGGACTGTTTCCAGATATCCAGATGAAAAAAATTCCTAAGAGGTCAATTAAGAGTTTGTATGAATCTGCAGATATGAACTAATATCTAATTAAAGGAAAGTTGGCAAAGAAATCTATTTAGCCCAGAAGGAGGTGATCCTTCTAGCCGAGGAAGCATTCACTCCATCTCCCAACAAAATGTCTACAGAGGAGAAGTATGGAGGGACAGAGGAGAGGGTTTAGAGCTAAGAAAGAACTGTCAGGACTACATTAAATACTATTCCTTAAATATTTTCAAGTTTTAAGAAAGTTTCCAATAATGAGAGGCTAAAACAAGACTCAGCTGCTCAAAGACTATGGACCAAATCATGCCCTTCTTAGTTAAAGTTACCAATGAAGTCAATGAAACTTTAGGTTTACTAAAGACAGCAAGATTAGACTCTTTGTTTTTAATTAAAAATTGGCTTTTCCTTCTAAAAAAACCCAAGACATGCGAAGTTCTTCTAAAATTAAAGAGGCACTCTGTATAAAATGCCCAGTTAGGAATACATTATGTGTGAGCTGCTAGCTCAGCACTTGGGACCTGACTGCTGTCAAACCAGAGAATTTGCCAAACCAAGGGAGGTCAATATTGTATAGCAGAATTCCCAACACTTCCACTGCTTACTGGGCTCTTAGAAGACATTGGGGTAAATTAGACCTAAATAACAGCACAGAACACTGAGGCTAGGTTTACACTACAGAGTTTTTGCGCAAAAACAGCCATTTTTGCGCAAAAATTCATGGAGCATTCACTCCTCAAGCGCATTTTTGTGCAAGTAAAACAAAAGAAGAGAGGGTTTTTTTCCGGTGTAGGTATTCCTCTTTCTACAAGGAATAACTCCTTTTTGCGCAAGAGTTCTTGCTCAAAAAGGTGTGTGTAGACAGGCAACAGGGGTTTTTTGCACAAAGACAGGAAAGAGGAAAAAGCACAGGTGCCCTGATGGCCATTCTGTGGATAGCTATCCGTGCTTTCTTTCGAGAGAGCATCCATGCAGTGTGGACACTCTTGAGCAATGCAGTGTGGACACTCTTGAGCAAAAGCGCATCGCTTTTTCGATGCACTTTTGCAGTGCGGACACTCTCTTCCACAAAAGTTTTTTGCACAAGATCTCTTCCGCAAAAAGCTTCTTGCACAAGAAACCTGTAATGTAGACATACCCTGAGAGTCAGGACTGGTGGCAGTAAACAAACTTTATGGGGCCACAGAAAACTTAGCGTCAAGTATCAGAGGGGTAGCCGTGTTAGTCTGAATCTGCAAAAGCTGCGAGGAGTCCTGTGGCACCTTATAGAGTAACTGAAGTGTAGGAGCATAAGCTTTCATGGGCAAAGACCCACTACTACACACTGCACCATAATAACTCGAACTCAGGAACCAATCCTTGCAACAAACCTCGGTGCCAACTCTGCCCACATATATACACCAGCAACACCATCACAGGACCTAACCAGATCAGCCATACTGTCACTGGTACATTCTCCTGCACATCCACTAACGTAATATATGCCATCATGTGCCAACAATGCACCATTGCTATATACATCGGCCAAACTGGACAGTCCCTACGTAAAAGAATCAATGGACCCAAATCAGATATTAGGAATGGCAACATACAAAAACCTGTAGGGGAACACTTCAATCTTCCTGGACACACAATTGCAGATCTCAAGGTAGCCATCCTGCAGCAAAAAAACTTCAGGACCAGACTTCAAAGAGAAACTGCTGAGCTACAGTTCATCTTCAAGTTTGACACAATCAACTCTGGATTAAACAAAGACTGTGAATGGCTTGCTAACTACAAAAGCAGCTTCTGCTCTCTTGGAATTCACACCTCCAGATCAGCTACTAGAAGCGGGCCTCATCCTCCTTGATTGGATCACCTCATCATCTCCAGCCTGAGTCAGGCCTGCATATTTATACCTGCCTCTGGAAATTTCCACTACATGCATCTGACGAAGTGGGTCTTTGCCCACGAAAGCTTATGCTCCTACACTTCAGTTAGTCTATAAGGTGCCACAGGACTCCTCGCCGCTTTTGCAGAAAACTTAGCCACACCCATGAAAAGCGGACATCCAGCTAACTAAAATCATGCGTGACCACAGATGTCGCTGGACCAATGAATGCCGGACTAGAGAGGTTCAACCTGTACAGGGCTGGTTTTCTGATAAGAAGCCTCTTACCACTGCTAAGACCAATGGAACTATGCCTCCATTAACAACATTAGGATCTCTAATGGCGATATCATCCACCACTTACTAATGTTTTTCTGTTGTGTCCTCTAAACTCATGCAAGCGAGTGAGAGATACGGGGATAATTCCACTGGCAGTGGGAACTGAATCCACACCAGTGCTCTCACAGCTTTCACCTGTAAGGGGCACTGCACCAATGTAAATTTTTTTTCCAACCCCCCCAGAGGAGACAAAGTCTTACCCACCAAGTTCTGAGTTTAAGATTTGTTATTACTGAGAGCATGCTCACCACTTTACAGCAGAGTAGGGAATAACTCGTTTTCTAGTTTTGCTCCTTCTGACAACAGGTCAGCAGCGTATACCATCCCTACAGAGCAAATTAGATCAGGGAGTGAGGAATGCTGTACCTACCTGTCCCTATATGGGAACAGTTATCCAAGCTGAAACTCCACCCGGAAACCAAGCTCAGCACACTCATCTCTTGCAAAAAACATTCTAAGAATTTTCAAGGGCCCAAAATAAACAGGGTCTTAAAAGCAAGAGCCCCTCTGAAAGACCGTCCTGTCCATCTTGCATTGTGTTCTCAGTTTCTCAAGTGTTTTTGAAGAGAGGGAAAAGGAATCAATGCAGTTGACATGTTAGGTGTTAAAACTACCTGGTAAAGTTCCTCTTGGTATGAGGGCAGTAATCAATTCTAGAGCAGCAGAATGCTGGCTCCACTGTTATGGAAGCATTTTAATGAAATTAGTAGAATATTGGCTCTTGTGCTGTTCTGTGCCTGGATTATGTTAGAATGCTCATTTCTTAGATGTCAATTATGTGAGAACCGAGCTGATCTTTCCAGTAAATGCGACAATGACATGATTCTTCATCTGAACAGAGAATTTCTTTCTGCGGTATTATTTTATTTTCCCAAAGTGCAGATTTCTTTGTGTACAGATTCTCTCTTTCAGCTGATCAGTGTCATGTTTCATGCAATTCCCTGTAAGTAAGTATAAGGGTGTTGGAATGCTCCTGACCCCCAAAACAAGGGATAAGAAAACCTCTTCATCCTATTCTTTAATAGGGTGATTGCTATACCCTAACACACTGACCTGTTCCCCTAAATACACAGGGATACAAATCCCCAGTTTCGTCAGTATAAATACACAATCCAAATAAAAGCTTATTCAAGTGGAAAAGCCCCTCCAGATTCTACAAGTCTTATCTCCCAGGGCCTTCTCAGCCCAGCTGACAGCACTCTTCCTGGGAGCAGTTCTTCCAAGCTGTGACGGGCTCGGGTCTCGTCCCCTTGGCAAGGGGAGTACGGGGTGGACCCTCCTAGGCTGTCCCACCCGTCACTTTCGTTCACGATCCCTTTAGTTCCTTAAGTTAGGGGCTCCTGCCCTGTTAATGGTGTATAACGCCCCCTCGCGGTCCCCTAATCCGGGGTCTCGGGAGACACGGGGGAGGAAGAGGGACCCGGGCCCGCCCTCACTCACGGGCCCCAGCCCAGGGCCCTAAGGACTTAGACTGTCTTGCAGTCTCAGTCCGGCTGACGGGGTTGCGACCCTAAACTCGTCAGCCCACGGGCTAATTCACCGCCCTGCCCTGGGCTGCTTCCTTCCTCCCCTTTCTGTTCACCTCTGCTCCTTCTCGGAAGGCCGTCCTGGGCGGTCACCCCCTTCTTGACGGGTCCGCCCCTCTCTTGCTGCCTTCCCCTCTCCTCTGCCGACGGGAGTGTTTTATTACCCCTGCCGTGTCGGGACGCCACCGTGCGTCCCGCCCCCTGCGCCGCTCGGCCGGCACCTGGGCTCCCCCCACCTTCCTGCATCTGGCGGGGCTTTTCCCCTGGCGAATTGCGGCGGCTCCCAGCTGAGCCGCGGCGCCCCCAGCTGAGCCGCGGCACTCCCCAGCTGAGCCGCTGCCCGGGAGCAGCCGGTGCACGGCCGGTACAGACTACAGCCAGGGCGCATACCCCTGGGGTCTCAGTGCGGGGCCTTGGTGCCCCGTCACACAAGCACTAACTGAGAAGGAGAAGAGCCTGAAATATAAAGACTCCTCCCCTTTCCCAGCATGCCTAGCAAGAAGCGAGCAGCAGCTAGGCCCCCGCTTCTATAGGAATAATTCAGACAGCCACACATGGCTTTTTCCTCTCTTTTAGTGAAGAGAGCTTGTTTTGAACCATGCTTTGAGATCAGAGAGAGAGCCTGGAGCTTTCTCTGAACTTGCTTCCTGGTCTTTTTCAATTCTGGAGCCTAGTCAGCTAACACTGGGGAAAAGGGGAACTTTTACATTCTCTCCTCTCAGAGCTTGTCTCAGGAACATGGCTACCTTATTAGCTGGCACTGAATTTCTTCTCCAAATTCCCTTCTTTATTCTTCAGCAATTTCTGGGTATCACACTCCCTTTTAAGTCAGACGAAACTCATCGCACTATGGGAGAAGTGCCTCATAATGCTCTCCATCCCCCACCAAAAATGCAATACTGCTGAGGTCCCTCCCTCAAAAAAAGTTGATCATTTTTTAACTGATGTCATCTTTCTAGGCACCTCTAATTTCTAAGCTTAATGTGTCATGTGCATTTAATGCTCATGAGAGGTACCGGATTGACAGCCCTAGAAACCAATGTCCCTTTTATCTATCAAAGAAGTAGATTATGGGTAGACAGGTGTGTGTGTGTGTGCGTGCACGCGCACACACACACACACAGACTTCCAACAACATTCCACAACTACAACCCTGAAGGGCCACTAACATTGCCAGGAGGGGAGTTCAGTCTCTGTTTGACTCTTGTCTGTCTTCCAAGACAAGAAAGAGTTTGGAAAAGCATAAAGTCCTTGTTTAAATTGTGCTTCTACTCTGACAAGTGTTCCAATGTGGGCCCTGTCTCTAACCTCCAGGTCAGATTTGTTTTGCTTCCAAGAATTCCTCTAACTACCAGTAACCCAAACTCCCTCTGGAGTCTGGGAGTCAGAGCACCGTCTGATTTTAACTTCACCATTGGCAGAGACTCCACAACTAGAATATGTACATCACCAGCTGAACTATTAATTACATTTAACCCAAAACTGCTCCCTGCTCACAGAAATGTATACACTTTACAGTGCAAACAGCAGCAAGATACAGAGAAAACGTAATGTCAATCACTAGAGCAGAAGAATCTATCAACATACAGTGAATGAGATCTGATAAGTGAGAATGTGCTGTTTTTAGAATCTGACCATAAATGCATCAATATACAATAATTGAGCAGGTATAAGATAAAATCTAAGGCTTTTACTCCAGGTTCTCAGCAAGTTTCACTTCCATTATGAACAGCCTTCTTAAGCGCTGTTGTCCAACTGGTACAAATCAAACTGAAGACTTACCACTGTCTGAACTTTTCAAAACTATGCCCCTTCAGTCTATTTCAAGTAATTCAAAGGGTTCTGTTCTTCTGTTGTTCATGAGCACTTTGGTATTTATTTCCAGAGGTGCTCAGCACCTACAATCTCACTGAAGTCAATGGGAGTTGTAGGTGCACAACACCTTTACAAGACACGTCACTACTGTTTGCTATAGAAATGTTCTAGCCATCTGGCTACACATGGGGCCTAAAGGGGAGATCGAGTGAGATGCAGCTGGGATACTTCCATAAGCTTTAGGTTTTGTCCGTGAAATTACTTGTGCCTCAGGGAGAGCCCGCAAGTACAGTGATGTGTCAAAATCATCTGCAGCGTAAGTCAATAGCATTATCCCAGGGATGAATTTGGCCCAGACAGTGCAATAGTAATAAGGCAAGACATTCCAGGGATGGAGAGAAGAAAACCCATCTGAGGAGTAAAATTAAAAAACCACTCTCAATTCTTCACTCGTGTTGTATCAGGGATTATATGACTGGCCCGGGGGGGGGGGGGGGGAGGAAGAGGGAGAGGGTGCACACATGTTTCATCCCTACTGCTTGAGAGCAGAAAAAGGCTATTTGGTAGGTGGGTGGGAATGGGCAGTGCAGGATAAACGTACCACCTGGGTCTTTTCAGAAATAACACACTGAGAATGTTAAGTCATTAACAAACAGGCCACAGCAGAAACAGGCATAGTGAAATATATATATTTTTATTGCTGCACACATGCTCACACATTACATTTTCAAATATTTGTATTATATTGCTGCTCTGATAAAACTGTACAGTTTTCTTACTTCAACGAATTGCTAATTGTAAATTAAGAGGATGGGGACAGCAGAACACAAAAAAAGACAGACAGAAGAGAAATCCTAATTTTTCCAATCTTGCAAGTTATTTGCCACACTGAAGTGAGTTCAACACATTACAAAACCACTTTGTTTATTTTTCAGTTAAGGAGTTTGTTAAATACCCGCTCATCTGTTTTTCAGAGAGATGAAGGATACCTAGATACTCAGTAACTGGACAATCCAGTTTAGTTCAGAGATTGAACCACTACGTACCGCTGGATAGAAAAAGGTGTTCTGAATTCAGTTCTGAGGTCAGCCAGCACATTTAACAGAACTGCATTACCGGGGAGGAAAATAAAAATGCCACATTGACCTTTTATCCCAAAAGTGATCATCTACTAAGTAGTTCTCCACTTAAATGGACATAATTAGTAACAGCCATGTCGGGGGGGGGGGGGGGGGAATGTCAAAAACTGTCCGACTACCATTTCGTTCATTTCTGAACCATTTCTCGTTACTTGAAGTGAAGATACCTGCATGGATAAAGGTAGTGAATTTCTCAACAGTCCTGCTCTTGAATCTCACTTCCAACACACACCATGCTTTAAAGGGCAAAAGTCAAATTTATAGCTGGTATAAATCCATCTAAGTTAGTGTGGCCTGTAGTCCTCTGGGTGGGAGGGGGAGAGGTCACAACGGTTGCTGTGGAAAGGAAGGTTGTGTTGCAAGCAGGGGACTGAGGAAGTTATACAGCAGGAGCAGAGAAGCAGTGATAAGAACCTGCGCATCATGCTTATATACAAAATCATCTTTAGCAATAAAGGGAAGAGAAATGAAGGTATGAAGGTAAATGGTACCAGTTTAGCTAAAATGTTGTTTCTGAATGACAGGTTTTGCAGGACCTTTAAAGAGCCTTACACTTCACAGGGTGAACAAACACTGACCCTCTTCCCATGACACAGAATACAAGGATTTAGTACTGGTCTTCTAACCATCCCTTCCCCCCAAATCTTAGGTTTGAGACATGCTTCACAGCCCAGGTTACTTTTGGCTCTCAGAACTTCATTGTTCTGTCATTCCGTTCTCCAGTCAAAGATAGTCTTGTGCTCTGTAGCTGGATACTGAAGTTCACAGACCTATGATGTTCTGATATATACACCCATCTACAGAGCAGAACTTGCAGTTTCTCTTCCCATGCCCCCATTCTCACACACGACTAGGCATGCACACTATGGAACCAAGATACTGGCACCTACTTGCAAAAACCAAGCCAGAAAACGTACCTGCTTCCCGCAAAGGAATTTCTAACAGAAACAGAGGCAGATACTGCTCTAATAGCTCAGGGCGTTCCAGAAATACTCTCCCCAAAGCTGCCTGGTCTGCAGGACATACCACATAAATATGGATAAAGAGAACCCTCTTCAGTACATAGTTGAAAACTCCCAGCTTTGACAACACATTTCAGTCCTGACCTGCTAATCTGTTCTATGCACTACTCTACCAATACAGCTCAACCCTGGCAAGCAATACCTGCTGCTCTACCAACACAGCCTTTTTGGAACACAGTCTTAGCCAAACTATGTAGCAACTTCATAATCATGACTAAACCAAGACCAACAAATACAATTTCACTAGCTGTCCAAGCCATGTCAGAAGTCAAGCTAGCAGATGGTAAAGGACAGCATAGAGCTCATGTAACACTGTCCTTGCCATTCAGGGAAACTTAAATCTCTTTCCTTGCATATGTTTGAAAAATGCTACCAGATGCATGGTCAGAGGAGCTGATGGGGACCCAGATCACCTATCTGCATGAACAATGCACAGGGCCAACACAGGAAAGCACAAGTCGCTGGGGTGTGGTTTTAAACCACTGCATCATGCAGTTACTTGCAACATCCTACGGTGATGACAGCACCAACATTTTTATAGGATTCCCCATGTAACTAATACAGCCCAATTTTCTCCCTCTTAGGCCCCCAGTCCAGAAGAAAGACTCCACTTCCTTCCCGACAAATCAAGATTCACATAGGACATAATTCAGAGGAGATAATTCAGAGGAGAATTAGTAACACAAAGCACGGCAAAGTCCTTGGCTGCAGTTCCAACATTACAAAACATCCTTTGTGCTATGCCTCTCACCATTAAGCACCCGCTTCCTATGACTCTCTAAAGGGTAAGAGCAGTTAAGCTTCCATGCTTTGCTCTCTGGGAAAACCCGACAATGAATTCATGGGACTCAGATGACAACTCCAGAAAGTTTAGTAACCATAGTCCATCCTTGAGCAGGTAAAATTTTATGACTATAGATGCCCTTCCTGTCTCTAGCCAACATCAATAAAATAGCCTGACCTTACTCATAAGTTAATAGAGAGAGGATGTAATTGTCCTGCACGCTGACAATACTGTCTCTTTGGAATATTACTCAGCATCAGCACACAGGATCACTGACTCCAACCTAAAGTCATTTCATAATCCTAACTTCCCATAAAATTGCAACTTCCAGTCACACAGTCACAGAAACCAAAGCTACAAATAAAACTCTTGCTACACTTCCATTTCCGAGGGTATCTAGAAACAGTGCAACACTAAAAAGGGACATCTAATGAGAAAGGATGGCTTGCTTACAGGGAAGGGCTGAAACAACAAGGGAGTAGGGCTCAGAGAGTTGTGGCCTGCTGACTGATATTGAGAAAAGGGGAAAAATAAAGCAGCATCTTCCCTCCCTAATTGCCAAGGGAGACCAGATTTCAAAAGATAACTATCTACTGCAGAGGAAGAACCCCCCAAACACATTTGCAAGAATGAACAATGAGCATTCTGGGAAAACAAGGTTTTTAAGCCTGAGCACAGGCAGAAGACAAAAGAGCAGGACAGATGAAGAGAGACCTTATAAAGCTCTTTTCCTTGTCACCCACCCTTAAAACTTTGATAAGTCTCTCCTCGCAACAGGCCAAAAAAAGAATAAGGAGGAACTGTGAGAGGAAAGGAGTCTCCTCCCCGTTAGAGTGAGGCAAGGGCAGTACCTCTACATCAGTGCCTTTGAAGAGTTACTGGCTCTTTAGGAGACTGGGTCTCTCTCCTGCTGCTCTCTACAGGTCTATATTTGGGACTTAAAAACTAAATGTCCATACTACCCTGAGGGTGTAAATGCAGGTGCCAACACTTGGAGGAGCCCATTGATTTGTGGAATAGCAGTTGAGGTCAGCTAGTGCCCCTATAAGCAACATCATGTGTCCCATTAAAGTACCATCCTCTCCACTAACTCCTCATAGTACGGATAGTGAAAGATTAGCCAGTTTGATCTGAATAGATTCCTTTACACTCAGCATAATCCATTCTTGTCCCCTGTAGAACTATACAAAAACCCTGGCATGGAGCAAATGCAGAAATGCAATGCTGGCTAAGAGGGTGAATCATCTCCATGGGCCAGATGTCACTGAGCTCCTTAAGACAGCTCCATTAGCCACATGGTTGTGAGTTCCCTCCCAGCGCTGTATCGTACAAGCACTATCAATCTGGGCTGCACTTTGGGATCCTATTAATGGAAGGAAAAAATAAACATGCAGGTGTCCAGCCATGAATGAATTAAAAGGAAACCAAACCACAGATGCGGGGAGGGGGTGTGGGATGGAGAAGAGGAAAAAAGAAAACTCATTTGACTCTTAGATCTTCTTGGACTCTCATGCAACCCTCTGGAGGTGACACAGGCTGCTCTCCGCATCCAACAGCAGGGTTTACAGACTTCAGCACTCAAGTCCTATGCTGGCCAGGAGGTTTTCCAGTGCCTCTAATTTCTGATTGGCCTCCTCGATGGCACTGTAAGTCTGCACGTTGCTGGTGATGTGGAAGCGGATGTCATCTACCAGAGGGATAGAATCGGTCTCCTGCCGTTCCTCCACCGCCTCTGCATTCTCCTTCACTGCAGCTGCAAACTCCTCCAACTCCACCAGCTGGAAAGATGAAGACAAGGCTGTCATGATTATGAGGGTTAGCCAGCAGCCTGGGGATTAAGGGGTTAACTACACCTAGCCAGGTGGAGTGACCAGTAGGAATGTAGGTGGGACTTTCAACCTGGGACAAAGGATTTTGGGTTTTTTCCTTTCTCCCCTTTGGCTCTCTGAGAGAGTTCTCTGCAGCTACAGAGAGGGACAAGCATGTCTCTCTCTCTCTCCAAGACACCATTCTGGCACTGCTTAAAAGATGTTTTGGCTTTTCTTTGTAACTAAGTTCTAGGCCCATGGAGTTTCTCCATGAGTATATTTTGTTACCTCCCTATCTAGTCATTATGTTTGCAACAGGAATATTGTTGTAATAATAAAAGTTCTTTCTTTTCTTTTTATTAATCTGGCAGTGGTTAATTGTGTGCCTTGATTTTTATTTTAGGGGTGAGATTTCCCAAATGATCTTTCCCCTGGTTTCTTTAGCAACATTTGGGTGGTGGCAGCGGAAGTTTTATTCCCAAGATCTAGGTTTTTAAGATTTTGGGGGAAGTTTTATACCAAAGCCTGGTAGATAAGGCTTTGGGGTACACTTGCTGGCCCCCACTTCTGCATTTATCATGCCAGAGTGGGGAAGGAGCCATGACATGGTGGCAGCGGTGGGATTATTTTGAGAACCCAGGATTTTTAAAAGGGCACAAGTTTTCTTTTGAGTTGCAAGCTTTGCAGTTTTCCTTTTGTTTTTTCTTTTGTTTCTGGGCTGCCTCAGGGAGGGGCAGACCTTAAGCCAGACACAGACCTACCCAAACAGTTTGTTTTTTTCTAGCTTTCGGGACAACTGGATAGCTAGGCTAGAATAGAGCAGGGAAGGAGCCCAGTACATGCTCTTGCGATCAGGTAAGGTAACCCTAGAGAACCCAATCCTTCCTAAGCAACACCCTGAGGCAGAGACAGCCTCAGAGCCCGGCATGATGTTAAGTACCGGGAAAGATTCCAACCCCAGAGAGGGGAAACAAGAGCATACCTCTGTGAGCCCGGGGGAAGGGATCTTGAGGAGGCAGGAGCAGCCGGCTGCCGCTCTCCCTCTCCCCCACCTGTGCCTTCTGTGTGTGATTATGCCATAAGGACCAGCAGGCCTCTAACTGACAAGGAGATGGAGTTTTTCCTACAGCTGGAGGACAGGCGTGCACGAGAGGCTGAAGACAGACGTGCACGAGAGGCCGAAGACAGGCGTATACAACAGGAGGTGAAACTGGCAAAGATCGCAGCAGGGACGAGGCGAGCAGAACTAGAGGCCCAAGTTGCGCTGGAGAAAGCCAGGCAGCCGGACACCTCAGGTAGCCCACCCAACAATCCCACCTCCATCATCACTGAACCTCCCAGAAAGCTCCCCATGTACCAAGTAGGGGATAATGTTGAGGACTTTTTCCTCAACTTTGAGAGGGCCTGCCAGGGGTACAACATTCCTCCTGATCAGTACATGAGAGAGTTAAGATCCCAAATCGCTGGTCCCTTACTGGGGGTAGCCGCAGACCAGCCAGGTGACATGGCAAATGACTTTGAACTGTTTAAGCAGGAGGCCAGACTCAGGATGGGCCTCACTCCTGAACAGGCCCGGTGTCGCTTCAGGGCCTCCAAGTGGACCCCAAATACACCGTTCCCCGAACATGCTAGTCGTGTACTCAAAAACTGGGAAACGTGGCTCTCTGGAGAGCAGGCCCACACTCGGGAAGAAATCTCTCTCCTGATGCAGATGGAACAGTTCCTCGAGGGTGTTCCAGGAGAGATTAGAGGGTACATCCTGGACGGAAAACCAAAAAACCTCAGAGAGGCAGCAGTGCTTGGGGCCAGATGGATGGAACTGAGGGGCCACAGCAACCTGGAAAGCAGTCTGAGGGGGCCCATCAACACCTGGGGATCCCCCTGATCCGCACCTCGCAGAGACGGGCCCTATATACACCCAGGAAGACCCCAGATCTCTCCCCGTTCCTCCATACCATCTGCTGGGAGCCCCCCCCCATTCCAATGATACAGCTGTGAGGCGATGCTTTAAATGTAATGGACTGGGGCATGTAAAGGCCGACTGTCCCCAGAGCACCAGCCGGCTACAACTCATCACTCCGGGGTTGCCACAAGGAGCCTCAGGCCCAGATGCCTCACTGATCCCCCTAGAGAGGAGGGAGACCGTGAGAGTGGGGGGACGGGAAGTTATCGAATGGAGAGACACCGGGGCACAGGTGTCAGTGATTCACTACGCTCTAGTGGACCCCAAGGCCATTGACCCAGAGACTCTAGTCACCATTCAACCCTTCAAGGCCGACCCCTTCGACCTGCCTACGGCCAAGCTACCAGTTCAGTACAAGGGCTGGTCTGGAACTTGGACTTTCGCAGTCTATGATGACTACCCCATTCCTATGCTGGTCGGGGAAGATTTGGCCAAGCACGTACAACAAGCTAAGAGGGTGGGAGTGCTCACACGTAGCGAGGCTATGCAGGCTGTACACCCAGACACCCCGAATCCTGCAATCATGACAAGGCATCTATGAGGGGAGCTGCAAAGCTGAAGGGAAATTGCCATGTTCCATGTTCAGCCTTTCACTACTACGTCACCAGTTCAAATCTAGCTCAGGCTGGTAATGAGTGAAAGTCTAGAGAGTTCAGGAACCTGCCTTTGTGAAATGAGTTGGAGGGTGTCTGCTTAGTTATCACTGAGAAAGTGACCAAAACAAGGTAATCCCCATAGTTGGACCTTCTAATGAGACTTCCAGCAAGGAGGATAAAGAGTGCCAAGGGCTGAATAGCCCCTAGAGGCTGAATTCCCTCTTCACACGTTACAGGGATGCTTCCAGGCATATCAGCAATGGACACCCGACAGAAGAAGCTTCTCCTGCCATTGCCAAGACTGTATCTGCTCTATGGAAAAACACAAAAATTCAGTCCCCAGGGCTGTTAAATCTGCACCTTTAAAACATTTCAGTCTTTTTTGTGACGGCTAAAGAGCAGACAAAACCTGTCAATGTCCATCACGGCCATGTTCGGAAACCACTTACACAACTCACAATATTTCCCCCAAAGCAAAGAGAAAGACCAGGAAACAAAAACTCCACAGGGAATGTCAACAGCTTCTGTCATGGCAGAGACAGGTAAGAAATGTCCATCTTGCAATGGAACCATAGACCTAGTCTACACTATACTGTTTGGCCAAGAACTTCCCGTCATTGCCAATACCAATTCGGCTCTCTTAAAATGCTGTTGTATGCAAGGGGCTGACATCTGCTGGCCATCTAACCATTGAGTCATCTCAACTTGCTCTGTGCACCACTAGGTGACACAGTTTGTGGCTCCCTGGAGTCCTCCCTACACCAGCACTCCCATTTCTCTTAGCACAAGTAAAACAATGGGGGAATGCCCTACAATTCTTATCCTAGGCAAAGCCCCAGAGGCAACCATTCAGCATTCCTGATCACTGCTTATGCAATTCACTGAGCTGTGGGATCAAATCCCCTTTCCAGAACCCAGTTCTGGTCATATGCTGATGTCTTGGTTCCCTCATTTGTATTGTTCATTGGCAGTTCAGAGTGAGAAGAACTATTTGTAAATTATTTTCTTCACTGTTTGCACAGGCAGGAAAGAGTTTCACACCTTTCTCAGAGCCTCTTAGCTGCAGGTAAAGAAAGTTGCAGCTCACGTGGGAGTGTTAATTAGAACCGTTTATATAAAACTACTGACCCCGCTAGAAACCAAAATACTTAGAAGAACTGAGACTGTCTGTGCCATATGGTCACTGTTTCTCTGTAGACGTCACTGACTCCTGGATCTCCAAGCAGCCAGAGAGAATGGCAAAAAAAGAACACACAGTGGGAAGGAATGCTCAAATTGATCCTTGTAAATATGATTCCAGTGTAATAAGACTTTGTATTTAATGAACCATTAGTAATAAGCTTTCCCTATGGAAGTCTCTGTAATCGACTGTGACAAAGCTCCTATGAAAACTCAATGGGTCCTGCACTTCCTGGCGGATTTGCTTGCCTTACAGGCTCACAGCAACTCGCAGTTTTAGGCACCATGCCTGGGGCTCTAATTTGCTGTTGAGCTCTTTTCATCGTTGGCTAGCATCTGGTAAAATAGAGAATAAACTCCACAGTCCTTTTCCCCGAGTGGAAATGGGGAGGTGGGTGTTGGGGGGGACCTAGGCCCAGCCTCTACTCTGGGTTCCAGCCCAGGGCCCTGTGATAGTAGCTGCTCGTGTGAATCCCTAACACCTGCTATAATACAGCTCCCAAACCCACACCTTCCCAAGCACCTTCCGTCTCTCATATTCATCCTTCTAGTTGTGATCACCTTTCCTCTTACTCCCAGCCACACTAACCTCCTTCCTCCCAGCTGCACGTACCCTACAACTGCAGGCCAGCTTCTTTTATAGCCAGTCTGAACTGATTTTCTTAATTACCCCCAGGTGTCCTAACTGGCCTAGGCTGGCCTGACTCTGCAGGCCTGGGCAGTTAGCTCCAGGTGTTCCATTGCCCCTGATTGCCTTTGCTGGTTCTAAACCAGCCCCTCCCTGTTACTCTGGGAGCAGGGATCTCCCCCATCTGAGGTCTTTATATCTCCCCTCCTCTACTTTTTATAGCCTTCTGTTCTAAACCTGCCACACTACTTTTTGGGGCAATGTAACTAATTGCACCAGGGAAGAACCAAATATGGAGATCAACGTGCCCACATACTCCCTGCACACAGAACTGGGGGGCACATCAGTCATGACCTGCAGCACTCCATCCTATTCTAAGGTGACCACATACCAAGTGTGAAAAATCAGGACAGGCTGGGAGGTAATAGGCACTTGTATCAGAAAGCCCCGAATAGCAGGGCTGTCCCTCTAAAACTGGGATATCTGGTCACCCTATGCTATTTCATAGCTGTAGTGTTCTTCACCACTCATGTCAACTTGCACAGTGGGTCAAACTGAGGACCAAGATGGGACTACAAAATTCATTTCACTTATGACCCAATATCTTCGGAAGTCAAACCATTAAACCATGGCAACACTTAGATACACGTTTAGTAGTCACACCTGAACCATCTTAGGGAGGAGTTTTGCATACCTTCTCAATGATCTTTGCCATGTACTCTGTGCACTGGTCCTCCAGTCGGGTCAGCTGGAACAGCTTTGCAATCCTCCAGATATTGACAACATTGTCCTCATCCAGTATCTGAGCCAAGGTTCTCCCACACAAACGTTTGAGCCCAGGCAACAGGTACATGTCTGCTACACACAGCACATCGTAGGCATTCTCAGGGGACAGCTGGTAATGCAAAGAAAAAAGAGTAACCAAAAGAAAGTCCTGCCTACACCACCTGCTTCAGTCAAAGACAGACTGCCCTCAGATCCAATTTCAGACAACTTCTTGCAGTTAGGGGGAAAATGCCTGTGCAGGCAGGAGTACCAGCTCTGAAGAAAGTACTCTGTGTGCCACCACGAGCGACTGAGCCTATGTCTATACTACAGAGGCACAGCTATGGCACTGCAGCGCTGAATGTTGAACGGATGTTCGTGATTGACCTGTTAACCGATTAACCGACAAGCTGTTGCTTATTGGTTAATTTTATCTGTTACACTCTGCTCAGCTCCCAGGAACAGCTTCACTGCTGCAGCAAAGCTTCCTCCTTGGGAGCAGAGCCGGCAGCCCCTGTGGCCACGAAGTGGCTGTACTCTCAGGGAAGCTTCACTGTGGGCTCTGCAATATAAAGCTTATTTAAGCATTATACTGCAGAACCCGCAGCATATGTAACTGGTAAGATTTTCTGCAGTTACACGGTTACCTTTTAAACCAACTTTTTACATCCCTAGTGCTGAAGTGTGGACTCTTGATATTGCAAGAGACAGGGGTTTTTCTGTTACTGTGTTTAATCTGTCCTCCCACAAAATGCAGTAGCTAAATAGACAGAATTCTTCTGTTGACCATGCATTCTCTCTCTGCCAGGGCTTGTATCGGCTTAACTATTTCTCTGAGCTACGTGAATTTTTCACGCCCCTAGGTGACACAGCTAGGTTGGCATACATCTAAAAACAAAAAATTTATTTAGGAAGTTTTAACAAGTGTACAAACCTTTGCCACGTAAATACAGGAAGCAAAACAACCATTAAAACACAAAGCCTTTTTTTTTTTAAATAAGACATTAAATACATATTTAATAGACCAGGCACATCAATCAAGATATTTGGTTACCTTGTATTCAATACTTACACAAAATGCATTTACCTGCCAAAAACAAACAAACAAAACAAAACCTCCACAACTGAGCACACCTACTTTTTTTTTTTTTTTTTTAAATATTAACATTCGATCAACATGCCCGGTCTGTGTTAAATACGTGTACTCAGAGTTTTCACTAAGTTTAATGAAATCTATAAAAATGCACAGTAGTGGGTATGTCTACACTACAGCATTATTTCGAAATAGCTTATTTCAAAATAACACGTCTAGACACTAAATGCATTTCAAAATAGCGTTTTTCTATTTTGAAATAGCACATCCACACTGATAGGACACTGAATCGCATTTAAAGCAGGCTGGAACTGGTTCTGGCAGGACTTCAGGTCAGGAGTTAGCCTCAGGCAGTAGCCACACAAGATATCGGAGACCTGTGCTTTAAGGAGCCTCCTCCCCCCGACCCCTGACAGCCAGTTCTAAGGTTTCCCTGCTTGCTTGCCTACTTTGCTGAGGGACAGCAAAGCATTTTTTTCTCTGTATGCTCTGGTTGCCCTCACTCAGGACACCACAGCACTCTGCAGCATGGAGCCGGAGCCACCTCTGGGCACTATGGTGATTCTCCTGGATGTGTTGCTGTGAGCCTGGCAGCACGTTCTACAGGCAGTAAGTCTCCCTGGTGTGCCCCACTGGGGGCTTGTGCCTCATTCCTCCCTCACGTCTTTCCACTTACCCCTCCGTAACCCCCCTTCCTGCTGTACAATATAAGACACGTGTTCATTAAAACAAAGCCTCTTTATTGAACAAAACTGGGGTGGGGGGAGAATTAAACTAAGGTGAGACTGGGGAAAGAAGGTGGGAGAGGGAAGGGGGAAACCTGGGAGGAGGGAGCTGGCAGGGGGAGGCAAGGTGAGGAAGGGGGAGGAGAAGCTCAGGGTTGGGGGTCTCGCCGGCCCAACTGTTTCTCAGCACCACAGGTGCAGGGGCCTCAGTATCCCTGGGGATGTGGGGAGGGTGGGGAGGAAGAAACAGGAGGGGGAGAAGTAGTGGGAGAAGGAGCAGTAGCTGGGGAGGCAGCAGGAGGCAGCAAGCTCTGCCCCAGGGCCAATGACTACCTAGGGGGCACGGACCATCCTGCCCCCCAGGATGCGGTCCATGGCATCAAAATAGGAGTAGGGGTCTGGGTCTGCCCCTGGTTGGGAGCTGTCCCCTGTGGCCCTGGCATAGGCCTGCTGCAGCTCCTTTATCTTTATGTGAACCTGCTCCTGGGTTCTCATGTGGCCTTTGGTGACCAGGATGGCAGCCATCCGCCTGTACACGGTTGCATTCCTCCATTTAGTGTAGAGATCATGGACGCTGGAGGCATCCCCCCAAACCTGAATTATGTCCCTGATCTCCGCACTGGACCAGGAAGGCACCCACCTTTTCCAGCCCCTGGCAGGCTCCTGGGAGCTGGCAGACTGGTCCTGGGGAGCGGTGGAGGGCTGGCTGGCACTGGCTACCTGGCTCATGCTGGGGCCACTGAGTCAGGTGCAGTGACTGTTGGCTCTGGACTGGCAGGCTTGGAGCTGGCACAGGCACTGTGGCCAGAGTTTACTCCTTTAAGGGCTCCAGGGAGGGGAGGAGGGGGAGGAGTTTCCTTGGTTGTGCCCAGAGTGGCCACCAGGGCACCCTGGGAAGAGCTGGAGGCCCCCTATTTTGAAAAAAGCATCTACACAGCGCTTATTTTGAAATAGCAATTTCGAAACTGGCGCTATTCCTCGTGGAATGAGGTTTACCAATTTTGAAATAAGCCCTCTGCTATTTCAATTTAATTTCGAAATAACGGTTTGGCTGTGTAGACGCTGGTAAAGTTATTTCGAAATAACGCTGTTATTTCAAAATAACTTCGCTGTGTAGACATACCCTATGATATTTACTCTATAATATGGCAACAGCTTATTAAACAGCATGGTCTGATGACTATAACCCCACACAGTTTTTTGGGTTTTTTTAAAACAAAAAAGTCACAATCGTAAACTTTGTTCAGACTTTTATTTTCTTTTTTTTTCCTGGCTGGTCAAATCCTTGACGTTTACTTTAATCAGCTGTTTATGTCATTAACATGGAACCAGATTTCTCTTCCATGCAGTTTGGCTATTGCTAACATGAAAGAAAAGTATGAATGGGAATGTGATTGGAAAGGTGAATCCTTGTGCACTGTGGCAAACAACTGTACCTAAGAACGTAAGGTGCATTAGGAGGCATGTCCGAGGCTTACAACAGCTGTTAAAAAGCAGTTAACAAAGCTAGGTAGTTCAAAGCAGCAGCAGCAAGGTTGTCAGGCTTATTCACCAAGTGCCATTATAGCAGGAGTGGGCAATAATTTTTGACCGCGGGGGGGAGTGGGGGGAGGGAACGGGGGGACGACACACTCCAAAAATTTGGAAAGTGGTTGAGGGCCGCAATCTTCCATGATATTAATGGAGGAGGTGCAGGGGTCTCAGACAGAGGTTGGGTGCAGAAGGGAGCTTGGGGTAAGGGAGGGAGTTTGGATGAAGGAGGCAGTTGTGACCTGCAGCACTGAACTGCGGTGCAGGGGGTTGGACTGTGACCGAGGGCAGGGAATAGGAGCACAGGAGGGGGACAGAGGATTTGGATATGTGGAGTTGGGGGGCAGAGAGTTGGGGAAGGGAGGGGCTGGGGTGCCAGAGGCAGGTCTGACCAGGAGACTTATCAGCCAGCAGCTCGTTCCTGAATCTGCCTCCCTGCCAGCCAGTGCTCCCTCTAAGCTGTGCAGCAGCACAGCTTCACAGGTGATTGATCAGCCACACCTAGTCAGCAGCTCAGTGCTCCATGCACGGAGCTGACTGACTGACTGGCTGGGGCTGATCAATCACCCGTGAAGCTGTGCTGCCATGCAGCTTAGAGGGAACATCCCTGCCTGCTCTGCCCTAGCACAGGCAGCAGCCATGTGTTCTGGAGCCACTTGTGCTTCATGGCTGCCTGTTATTCAAACAGGCAACTCCCACTGGCTGGTTTCTAGCCAAAAACTGGCCAATGGGATTGTGCTAGGGGCGGGAGCAGCTCCTAAATCTTCCCCCCACCCCTCCAGACTCAAAATTTTTGAAAAACAGCCCTGCAGTCGTGTTTCTGAATGGTGTGTGGGTGGGGCGAGGCAAGCAGAGGGCCTACCTGGGGCTCTCCACAGCATCTATGGGCTGAACCGGTGGCTTGGCAGGCTGCATCCAACCCACAGGCTGTATTTTGCCCATGCCTGTATAATAGAAGCAGGTCTTCCAGATCTGTGCTCCCTCTCACTATACTTATAGTTCAAAGCCCTCTTTATACCTTTCTCAAGTTCATGATTTTTGCACGCAAGGCTTGCACACTGTCTACCCCTTCCTTAGGAGAATTTTACCACACAATGCTTGTTTCGGCCCCACAGTAACTTCTAGTCTCTCTGCTGTGACATCTAGCATGACGCTTTGGGAATCTAGGTCTTGAACATTTGAATTGAACTGAATACATCAGTGCTCAATTGATCACTGTTCAATAAAATGAAATAAATCAGAATCAGTGATGTTTCTCTCTAGATAAAAAAAAACTTTTCCTGCGGGATGACAGAGTGACATCATGTCATTCTGCCTCCCACAGTCCCTCTGCCTCCTCTCTGGTACTCCAGCAGGCCAGAGCCATGTGGCCTCCCCACTCCTGGGAGGGCCAGAGCTGTGAGGCCTCCCCTCACGGGGGTTTCCTAGCCCTCCTCCTGTAGGAAGCCGGTGCTGGCACTCAAATCTTGCAGGGGAGGGAAGCACAAGGCTGGAGTGCCAGGCAGGCAGTGGCCTGAGCACCTGGCCCGAGGAAGGCAGAGGCAGCAGTTCCCCACTGGGTCCCTGAGTGCAGGGAGGAGACTCTGCTGCTGCCCCCTGGCTCTGCTCTGACTCTCCTTAGGCAGTCAGAGAGGGGCCGAGGGACAGGGACTACAGGCAGGGACTGGCGAGGATAGGGGGACTGGCGAGCATAGCGAGCAAGGGACACAGCCCACCTAATTTCTTTTAAAACTTCCCTTTATATATAAACACACAAAAAGTTCCACTTAGCTGCTTATTTTTTCCTACTCAGAAACCACATGCCCACACATTCCCCTTCCACTGATAATACAGGCTGCAGGGAAGGACACAACAGTGACAGAAATGTCAATTTTTTGAAAAAGATCAAGTCATGCAGTGTGGGGATTTTCTTATGTCAGTGCTAGGCAGGACTTAAGCCTGGGAAGAAAAATAAAAAAAGAGGTACTGAACTTTGACAATCTACCAGGAAAAATAATCCAGACAGTATTAATATCATTTTTCAAACAGATGGCCTCTTTCTACAAAAGCTCATTTGCCCTGGGACTCAAATAGCCACTGGAAAAGATGAATAACAATTTTATAAATGGTAGTAAATTGTTTTTAACTGAGGTGGACCAGCAGGCACGTGCTTACACAAACTGGTAAGCGCTATGTGGATGAAAAAGCTGCACTCAGCGCTCTGGTTTGGAAACACTTCCAGAAAGAAAGCGTGCCAGGTTCAAAGAGGTGTAGCAGAACTGGGTCTGGCTGCAGAACTGACACACAAGATTCTGATGAGCCTTAGGGTTCCACACCACCCACTTCACATGCACTCCAGAGTGAAGACAATGGGAGGCTTTGAGCAGAATGAGTTATTGTGAGGAAGTTCTATGGGGTATTGCTGACAACACAGCATGCTAGCCAGTGACTTCCTGCCTTACAAATCACCTCCCTGCCTCCCACAGATTCTGTATTGCTGTCCTTAGCTAAGCTGGTCACAAGGAATAAGGTTGCAAGCTCTGCAGGGGCTCGCAGCACACCAATACCAAAGGGCAACCCAGAGCAGGAATGGTACAGCCTGACTCAGACAGGAAAGCCTTAAGCTTTGGAGAAAAACTGGCTCATCAGCACCATTAACTCCTTCAATACTGCCAAAAGAGGTCTAGCACTGGCTGCACTTTTAATTAGACTGTTTGTTCTTTGAGGCAGGGGACCTATGTGCTTAGCATCCCTGAGTGAGACATCTATGCACTTGTGTTTTAAATAACTTGTGTTTTAAATGCAAAGATAGGCTGCAATGCCAATGGTAAACAAGCAGGCCTCTTAACAGATTTGCAGGCATGCTAAAATGTTTTCAGGTGCCATCTAGTGGCAAAATTCTGATCATGTACCTTTGAAAGCAGTCAGTGCAGCACAACAACATTCCGTGGAGAAGAATATACAACCAGACAATTCATGCATTATGTATCTGGCCTAAGTAACATGCATTCTAATGTATATGGTATTTAATTTAGGATGCAAGATACACGTAGCATTTAGGAGCAGCTGCATTGAGTTATTCAGGAAATAAATTCCTGGCAGAGCCTACAACATGGATAAAACAGATACACAAGTATTTGGATTCCAGAGGTTCTTCAAGCTCTGGATAATTGGTGAGTGGTATCTAACAAACCAGCAGTAGGAGACTATAGGGTGACACTTTCACAAAGACATTTGGCCATTACTTGAAGGCAATGCAAGGAGAGAGTAGGCTGGTCTCACCTCTGTGTCATCACTGTAGATGTAGTAGAGGACCCTGATAAAGATGTCTTCTGAGATGTTATGAAGTGTCACCACAGGGATGGTGGGCTGAGTCTGCAGCTCCTCGCTCTCACTAAAATGATCCTCAAGGAGGGCTTTGAAATAATCACTGCGACCACAGAAAAATGCCTGCATGGGAAAAGAAAAACCCAATGCTAGCATCTCCCTTTCTGCTACACTGAGCCAGACAGCACTGGGCCAGGGATCAACTCTGAGGAATTCATTAAGCAAGCTCCAAAGCACAGCATCAGTAGCAGAACCTCTGCTGTGCTTTTAGCTCAATACTCTAATAGGCTTCTCTTTTTTCGTATCCCTTTTGTGTCTTATTTTTATAACATTACTGTCCTCAAAGCAAAAAAAAGAGATACTAACTGGAGTGACTGTTAATTTAGAACAGTAATATATTTCTAGTTAGCGGCCTGGGAGTCAGGATTCCTGAATACTGTTTCCAGTTCCACCCTTACACACTGAGTCATGCTGAACTATTAAGGATCCAACACTTCCAGCAACAGGCTGAGATTTGTTGCTGACAGCACAAGGCATAATGTAGACGATTCTTACAAAGTAAGCAGGTTCGTGAATTGCAGTAAGGGAGGCAGACCAGGATGTTTCATTCAGAAGAGTGCTTTAAGTTTAGCTACCTCTGCAGTGCATCTATCTCCTACTATGTGCACGGGAAGGACGTACATGGCCTGGGATGTTTCTAAATGTCTGTGCATACCTTATGGCATAAAAAGTTGTAATCTGCTACTCGAAAACACACATCAGGGCAGCTGCTAAAGTTGTCAGTGCTGTCAAACGGCAACTCCCCAAAGCCCACCTAGAAAGACAAGTTAAAAGAGAAGAAAGTTCTGCAGTTAGCATCCATGGTATAAACATTAGAGCTGTTGACATTGATCTGTAAAGCTCTTGTCTCTTGGATATCTGAGACACCCACCTCTACCCATTTCCATCTTAGCAGTAATGCAGCTCACCAGAGATGCTCTTCCTGACTGATCCTAGATTGGAACATCTGAAAGCACAATGGCAGATATGCTTAGTGGAGTGGCTTCTGAACTGAAATGCCCCTTCCCAGTTTGTTCAGAAGAGACAAATGACCTTTAAGCCACCAGTGGCAGGCTCATAACTCTTCTCTTAATATGCAATGGGGATCTTAATACTGACCTCAGTCAAGGAAAGGTGTGTTATTTTTAATCATAGTGTATGCACAAAATCATTTTATAGGTTAAACAAAGGAATCACAGATAAGAATGTAAGACCAGCCATACTGGGTCAGATCAAAGGTCCATCTAGCCCACTATTCTGTCTTCCAACAGTGGCCAATGCCAAGTGCCCCCGAGGGAGTGAACAGAACAGGTAATTATCAAGTGATGCCTCCCTGTCACCTATTCCAAGCTTCTGACTGAGGCTAGGGACACCATTCCTGCTCATCCTGACTAATAGCCATTGATGGACTTACCCTCCCTCAGTTTATCTACAGTAAAACTCCACTAGTCCAGCATCCAATGCTCCGGGACTCCTGATGGTCCGGCACCATCAGGAACCCGGAAGTGCTGGGGCAGCCGGACAGGCTTCCCCCATTCAGCTGCTGCTGAAACTGACCAGCAGCTGAATCGGGGAAGCCGGGAGCAGAGCAGCTGGGGTGCTGCCAGGTTGGTCTCGTAGCGCTACCCCTCAGGGCTGCGGGACCAACCCGGCAGCACCCCAGATGCTCTTGAGGACGCCTGGGGCAGAGCAGCTGGAGTGCTGCCGGGTTGGTCCCGCAGCGCCAAAGGACGGCGCTGCGGGACCAACCCGGCAGGACCCCACCTGCTCTGCCCCAGGGGTCCCCGATTCAGCCGCTGCTGAAACAGATCAGCGGCTGATTCCAGGAAGCCTGGGGCAGAGCTGCAATAGAGCAGCTGGGGTGCTGCCGGGTTGGTCCCGCAGTGCCGAGGGGCGGCGCTACGGCACCAACCCAGCAGCACTCCAGCTGCTCTTGGGGACGCCTGGGACAGAGCAGTTGGGGTACTGCCCGGTTGGTCCCGTAGCGCTGCCCCTTGGGGCTGCGGGACCAACCCGGCAGCACCCCAGCTGCTCTTGGGGATGCCAGGGGCAGAGCAGCTGGAGTGCTGCCGGGTTGGTCCCGCAGCGCCAAAGGACGGCGCTGCGGGACCAGCCTGGCAGGACCCCAGCTGCTCTGCCCCAGGGGTCCCCGATTCAGCCGCTGCTGAAACTGACCAGCAGCAGCTGAATCAGGGATGCCTGGGCAGAGCTGCTCTGCCCGGGGCTTCCTGGAATCAGCCGCTGATCTGTTTCAGCAGCGGCTGACTTGGGGACCCCTGGGGCAGAGCAGCTGGGGTGCTGCTGGGTTGGTCCCGCAGTGCCGAGGGGCGGCGCTACGGGACCAACTCGGCAGCACCCCAGCTGCTTTTCCCCAGGCGTCAGGATTCAGCCGCTGCTGAAACTTACCAGCAGCGTCAGTTTCACCAGCAGGCTGAATCTGGACGCCTGGGGCAGAGCAGCTGGGGTGCTGCAGGGTTCACCAAAAGCCCAGCCCTAACCCCTAGAAGCCCAACCCCTCCACTACTCCGCAGCACCAGCCACTGACCCAGAGTCCCCTGCACCCAACCCCCCAGTGCCAGCATCCTGCCCTCAGACTCCCCCGAGTGTAAGTCCCCCACCACAAAACTCCCTAGTACCAGCCTCCTGTTTCCAGAGCCCCACTGCATCCAACCTCCCCAAAACCTCCCCAGTGCCAACCCCCAATATTAGCCCCATCCCCAGTCCCCCCACTACTAGCTCAGCCTCCAGAACCCCCCTCACTAGCCCCGCCCCTGGAGCCCAGCACCCCGTACCTAGCCCTGCGCTTTTGCCCATGTCACAGCGGCTCTGGGGGCCGGGGAACACCGCCCAGTACCTCCCGTCCTGCTGTGGCTTTTGGGAGAGGCATGTCCTGCCCTGCCTCTCAGCCAAACAGAGCCAGGAAGTGGCAGGGTCTCCTCCGGATGCAGAAAAGTGCTTCCCTGCGTGGCGGGATTGCTGTGGAGCATGGCGGGATTGCTGCGCAGCGTGGGGTCTCCTCCTGGCCACAGAAGAGCACTTCCCCACGTGGCCTTCCCACCATGCAGGGAAGCACTCTTCCAAGACCCTGCTCCTGCCCAGCGCTGGTTGGCTTAAAGATGGGGCAGGACACACCTCTCCCAACAGCCACAGCAAGAGCGGTGTTCCCCAGCCGTGGCTCCCAGAGCTCCCAGCAGTGGGCCATGGCCCGGCGGTTCAGAACTGCTGCTCTATCCCTTTTTTAAATGATTCCTAACATTCTGCTTGCTTTTGTGACTGCTGGTGCACACTGAGGCTATGTCTACACTGGCAGCTTCTTGCGCAAGAACAGTTGTTCTTGCGCAAAAACTTGCTGGATGTCTACACTGCACACGCATTCTTGCACAAGTAAATTTATAGTACAGCGTCGGAAAACAGGGCTTCTTCCAGAAGAGTTATTCCTCTCCCCACAAGGAATAAGCCCTCTTGCACAAGAGGGCAGTGTAGACAGGCAACATGAATTTCTTGCGCAAGAAACCCCTATAGTTAAAATATCCATCAGAGCTTTCTTGCACAAGAGAGCGTTCATACTGCCATGGATGGTCTTGCGCAAAAGCACATGCCAGTGTAGACGCACTCTTGTGGAAGACTTTTTGCGCAAGAACTCTTCCACAAAACAGTTCTTGCGCAAGAAGCTGCCAGTGTAGACGTAGCCTGAGTATATGTTTTCAGAGAACTATCCACAATGACTCAAAGATCTCTCTCTTGAGTGGTAACAGCTAATTTAGTCCCCATCATTTTATATGTATAGTTGGGATTATTTTTTCCAATATGCATTATTTTGCATTTATCAACATTAAATTTCATTTGCCATTTTGTTGCCCAATCACCTAGTTTTTTGTGATCATTTTGAAGCTCTTCACATTTTGCTTTGTACTTAACTATCTTGAGCAGTTTAGTATCATCTGCAAGTTTTGCCACCTCACTGATTACCCCTTTCTTCAGATATTTTATGAATATGTTGAATAGGATAGGTCAGGCCTGCACAACATGCGGTCCACAGGGGCTCACTGTACGGCCCGTGCCGACTACGGGCGGCGCGGCCCCATCCGTTCCACTGGTGGGTGGAGGAGCGGAGCGGAGCGGAGCGCTGCTGGGGAGGGGGAAGTGCAGCGATTCTCGCTGCCGGGCTGCCTGCATGCAGCTCCGGTGCGAGAAGACAGGGCGCGAGCCAGAAAGCAGGACACCAGGACGCTGGCGTGACGTGGCATCATGACGTCACAGCTGGCGACCGCCAGATTCAAAAAGGCTCCAGCAGCCCTGCAACCTGGAAGGCAGAAGACAGGTAGGGGAGGAGAAGGGGCTTGTGCTGAGGGCAGGGGGGCAGGCCAGGAGAAAGGGGAAGGCATCAAGGGGCAGGGTGCAGGAGAGACAAATGCCAGGGGGCCAAGTGTAGACACGTGTGGTGGGTTTTTTTGTTTGTCTTTTTTTGCGCTCGACAAAAATTTTTAGCCTGCGTGTTTGGTATTTTTTGGGAGAGCATCCCTACTTGTGGCCTGCAGCTGGGTTTTTTTTTGGAGTAATATGGCCCTTGCCGCTTTCCGAGTTGTGCAGGCCTGGTATATGTAACAGTACAGACCCTCTCTCCAGTCTGAAAACTGATAATTTATTCCTACCCTTTGTTTCCTATCCTTTAACCAGTTATCAGTCCATGAGAGGACCTTCCCTCTTATCCCACGAAAGCTTACTTTCCTTACGAGCCTTTGGTGAGAAACCTTGTCAAAGGCTTTCTTGAAATCTAAGTAAACTATATCCATTTGGATCCCCCTTGTCCACATGCTTGTTGACCCCCTCAAAAGACTTCTGGTGGATTAGTGAGACATGATTTCCTTGTACAGAAACCATGTTGACTTTTCCCTAACAAATTATGTTCATCTATGAGTCTGACAATTCTGCTCTTTACTATAGTTTCAACCAATTTGCTCAGAACTGACATTACTTACTGATCTATAATTGTCAGGATCATTTTAGAGCCTTCTTTGAAAATAGGTGTCACATTAGCTATCTTCCAGTCACTTAGTACAGAAGCTGATTTAAAGGATAGGTTACAAGCCACAGTTACTAATTCCACAATTTCATATTTGAGTTCCTTCAGAACTCTTGGGTGACTGCCATCTGGTCCTGGTGACTTGTTACTCTTTAGTTTATCGATTTGTTCCAAAACCTCCTCTAATGACAGCTCAGACTGGAACAATTCCTCAGGATTTGTCACCTAAAAAGAATGGCTCAGGTTTGGAAAGCAAAAGAACTCATTTAATTTCTCTGCAACGACCTTGTTGTCCTCAAGTACTCCTTTAGTATTTCAATCATTTCAATCATCCAGTGGCCCCACTGGTTGCTTAGTAGGCCTACTGCTTCTGATATACTTAAAAAAAGGTTTACAATTCCTTTTTGAATTTTTGGCTAGCTGTTCTTCAAATTCCTTTTTGACCTAACTATATTTTTACACTTCATTTAACAGAGTTTACGCTCCTTTCTATTTTCCTCACTAGGATTTAACTTTCACTTTTTAAACGATGCCTTTTTTCATCTCTCACTGCTTCTTTTACTTAGCTGTTAAGCCATGGTGGCACTTTTTTTGGCTCTCTTACTGTGTTTTTTTTAATTTGGGGGTATACTTTTAAGTTGTGCCTCTATTCTGGTGTCATTGAAAAGTTTCCATGAAGCTTGCAAGAATTTTACTTTTGGCACTGTGCCTTTTAATTTAAGTTTAACTAACCCTCCTCATTTTTGTGTAATTCCCCTCTCTGAAATCAAATACCACAGTGTTGGGCTGCTGTGCTGTTTTTCCAACCCCAAGATGCTAAATTTCATAATATTATGGTCACTATTTCCAAGTGGTCCAGCTGTAGTCACCTCTTGGACCAGCTCCTGCACTCCACTTGGGACTAAATCAAGAATTGCCTCTCCTCTTGTAGGTTCTAGAACCAGCTGCTATAAGAAGCAGTCATGTAAGGAGTGAAGAAACTTCATCTCTGCATTACATTTTGAGGTGTCATGTACCAGTCAATATGGGGATTGTTGTAATCCTTCATTATTATTGAGTTTATTTTTTATCTCAAGCAATTTAATTAAAACTACAACTTTATTCAATAAATACAAAACTTCTCATGCACAGTAGTTTCTTGACACTTTGCAATCTAAACAAAATAAAGTCAAATTAATTCACTAGACTATTAAACACAACTCCCTTCAGTGCCAAGACAACTGGCATGGAAATTTGTGGGCTTGCTTTTTTTTTTTTTTAAATATAGCATTATGGATATATTGCTTCTAAATTATTCTCACTTTCTAGACACACTTGTGGGAATTTATAATCACAGCCATGCAACCTGGGCAATTATCCTCTGAAAAAAAGAGTTTCTTCTGGTTTCTCCTATCTAGGTATATACCAGCAACAGCTTGGGACAAAAAGTATGATCCCAACCACAAGTCTCTCCTCTGACTAAATCACATAAAAAACTGGCTCTACGTTTCCCCAGATACTAGGGCTGCAAGACAGAAAGTTCCATATCTAGAGGAAGAATTTCAAATATCTCCCAACCAGCCATGCTAGAAGAATGCAGTGTCCCATTCTTGGGTATAATGGAGAATTATGAGATAGATCAGACTTTCCCCTCCCTGCAGTATCACCCAGAAGGCAACAAATAGAGATACATGCAGCTTTCAGGATAATCAACCAAGCTCAATTCATGCACATTGGGGCTTCCTTCTTTGGTTCTGAGCTAGCAAAGGCTCTAAATCTCACACTACAAGTTGAACCTCTGAAGTCCAGCAACCTGGGGACCTGACCGGTACCTAACCTGAGAATTTGCCGAAACACGGGAGGTCAATATTGTAGTGAGAGTGTGTCTTCATTTTTATTTCACCAAGGCAACTATAGAACAGCACTTGCAATGCTGCTTAATAATGTCTGACTGTACTGATACACCCTACATAAGTCCATGCCTCGCCAAGGTTAATCAGCTCTCTCCAAAGCAAAGTGTTAGTGTTGTTACACAATTTTACTGTATTGGCCCAAGGAAATAAGTAGATAAAGCATAACAACCATGCTTATGCTTAGCAACATTACTAGCACTTCCACTGCTTGCTGGGCACTTTGAAGACATGTAGGGGTAATTGAGAGCTCAACAGCAGCACAGAGAGCCAGGACCAGCGGCTATAAATAAACTTTATGGGACCATGGGAAGCTTGGTCACACCCATGAAAAGTGCACATCCAGCTAACTAAAATCATTCTGGACAATGGATGTTTCTGGATGAGAGAGTTCTGGATTAGAGAGGTTGAACCTGTTGCACAACTAAGCCTAATAACAATCACAATTGCTGGGTGATTAGCACAGCAAAACCACCTTCCCAAATTCTACAACACCTCTGTTTGATCTCTCTTGTCTATGACTAATTACAGTCAGTAACTTATTTATTCTCTCTTTTTTGTGGGGAGCAGGACAAAGGGAATTTTTACAACTCCTAAAAGAAAAAAAAATATCTGCAGCACTTGAAAACATTTGTCTCTCTCCACCTTATCCCCATGGCTTTTAACCTGCTCTTTGGACCTGCTCAGCATTTTATAAAGCACCAGAGACATGCTTTGCATTTCAAGAAATATAAGTAGCCTAAGTCCCTGCCCCAAAGAGAAGGCTGTCTAAATCAGAAAAGAACTGGCAGGGACAATAACATGTGCAACTTACAGAGAGAAGCAATTTTCTCCTAATAGGAATAAGCACAGTAGGAAAATTCAGTTGTAAATTATTTATGGCAACCTACAGAAGCCCATTATGTCCTAACAATCCATAATGGAATTACCAGCTGACAATCAGACTCAGGATTTTATATCCAGCTGCATGTTGAGTCATCAAGGTCTATGACACAAGGCACAAATTAGTGCATCTACAAGAGCATAAAGCAAAGCACCAGAAAACATACTATAGCGAAAAATCCTACACTGGCCACAGGAAAGACTAGATCTTTTGCAACTCTAATTTCTCTGAAGTAAAAAAACTAGCACAGTAGCACATAGATGTTAACAGCTCACCTGGAGCACCAAGCCTCAATACCAGTGTGAGATAGAGAAAAGTGATTTTGTTTCATGGAGGATTTCCATATTATGAAATTTGACTTAGTTTGAATTTGGAATGAAAACCAAAAATTTCAAAATTCGCCAAGAAATAGAATGGAGCCCCAGACCAAGATAATGGGCCTGGCAGGCTGAGCCAAAGCAGCAGATCCTGATAGGGTTGCCAGATGGTTGAACCAAAAATACCGAATGCCCCCTCCTCCACTCCACCCCCCACAAAAATACCGGGGAAAAAATTCTGTTGAGGAAAAAAAACAGGTGGGGGAACCAAAGTTGTTGAGCCAAAAAAAAAAAAAAGACTCCGAAACTTATTAAGCAAAATAAATACATAAATAAATAATAAAACAGCATTAAAGCAGCATGGCCCCTTTCAGAGTGAGTGTAGAGTCAGAATGGGGATAGGTACAGGGGAGTGGTTGAACACTAAGACCCAGGGAAGGCATTGCTTCCCCTTGGTCTTTAAGCTTTTTGGTGGTGGCCATTTTGTGCTCTTGTTCAAGCCAGAACTTAGCTTCCCTGCAGAACCAGGTAAACATGGGGTCTGGGGGCAGGGGGTGTTGGGGCCCGGAGGGGGGGGCAGTCGGCTGGGCCCTAGGGTTGCCAGACGTTCGATATTTTCGCCTCCTGGCCGGGAAAAAAAAAATCAGAAAATACCGGACATTTCAGGCATCCGGTATTTTCTGGATTTTTTTACCTGGCAGGAGGTGAAAACACCGAACAGTACAGGTTAATACCAATCCTAGACCCTGAAAGCCCGGGTAATCCCAACTCTGAGACAGTCTGCCTGATATACTACCCCAGACTGAGGCACGTGAGCAGGCAGCAATCTAGGCAGGGTCCTATCAGAATTTTGCCTAGGTACTGCTTGAACTTCATCAAAATTCAGTTACTTTCATAAAATGCTTCCCTTTAGATGAGTCAGCAAATTCAAGTGACAAAAAGTTTCCTTTGAATTTTTCTGATCACTTCTAGTCATTACTGCAAACACCACCTTTCCATACACACACAGTTATGGGAAAAAAGCAAATTTCAAGTATAAGTAAAAATGACAGTTATGGCACCAAGATTTTAACTATATTTATCTTGAAGTAACTTTGTTTAAACAATTCCTATGGCAGGAGTGGGCAAGATCCACATTCAGCCCCACCAAACCACTAGATCTGGCTTGCAGGCCGCCCTGCAAGGACCGTCAGGCACAGCGCAGCCAGCCGCTTCAGAGCAACCCCACAATGGTTTAAGTGGTTGGTTGTTCCCTGTGACTCTCTGTTCTGGGCTCCAGGGAGACCTTGAGTGCTGCCCCCGATTCCCAAGCAAAATCTCTCAGCTCCATTAGTTTCAGGGAAACTGGAGCTGAGAGATTTTTCAGGGAGGTGGGTGAATCATTGTGTGAAGCCTCCCCCTTCCCTCAGAACCCAGAAGAAAGAGCCACAGGAAGCAACCAGCCACTTTGAGCAGCCTGAAACTGCGGCAGGCAGTAGGACTGCAGCAGGCAGTGAGCCTGCCTTGGGTTCCTACAGGGCTGCTGGCTGGGAGCTGCCTAGATAAGCGCCTCTCGGACACAGCCTGCCTCTGGCACCCCAGCTCCTCCTTCCCCCTAAATCCCTGCCCTACACCACCACCTCCTCTTGCCCCAGGTCATCACCCAAATCCCTCTACACTTCCCTCCTCCAAGTCCCAGCTCCAAGACCCTGCACCTCCTCCTATACCCCTCCCCTAGAATCCTCTCTTGTACCCATAGCCCATCCCGGACCATGCATTCAAAGCCCCTGCCCCAGATCACAACCCCCTCCTTCACCCAAACTCCCTCTCAGACCCCACACCTTCTCCTGCATCCTAGTCCCCAACCCCAAGCTCCCTTCTGCACCTGTGCACCCAACTCCATCCCAGACCCTAAACTCTTCCATAGAATAGTGCAGCCCTTTGACCACTTGCCAAAATCTTGGAGTAGCCCCCATCACAAATTATTGCCCACTCGTTCTATGATTTACCAAACTATAAAATTTGTGGGTGTCTGAAATAGCCTTCCAAAACCTAACACATCAACCTGCAAACAGCTTCCAAAAATTCATACTGTGTAGTGCCATGAGCTATATTAACGCTACACAGACCTACAGAAGAGGTCAACTACTGCAGCAGAATTTCCTGGTATTACTGTTTTATAGACAGAAAATTGTGAGAGCTCAAAGAATAGACAGTTTTCATTTGGAAGACAAAAAAACAAAAATACGTGGGATAAAAAAAGTTTACATTTCTTGTCCAATATCAGAGTATATTAAAAATTATCTGGGCCAAAAGTTAATACAAAGCTGCACGCTGTTTAGCAACTCAGATTTTTGCTTTTGTGATCAATCCTGTTCGTTGCTTAAAACCCTGCTCTGCATATTCAATCTAAGAAGTGTTTGATAACAATTTCAAAAAACTTCATGTTTGTGACTGACTGGTCAGTGTTCTGTGGCCTTGTTGATTAAGTGTTAGATATTATATTGTTTGCATGGTATCCAAATCTACTAGTGAGGTTGAAGGATTGCTGCTCCTGAGTCTCAAATTCCTAATTCATGGGATGATTCTAGTAAACAAAGTTTTAGAAGAGATGTAAAATGATAATTAAGCAGTAAAAAGCATATTAAAGGGCTACAATCCTGTCTTTAGGTCTTCCTAAATGTCCAGGAAAAAGAGGATCTTTTACAATTATCAAGTTAAAACAGGGCAATTAGAAGTAATATGGATCCTGATTAATGTTTACAGGTGACACACAGATGTAGTAACACATTTTCCACTTTAACATTCATGAAAACATGAACAAAGTAGAATGATAATATCAAAGTTCCATGTTTAGACTGGATTATGGTATACTTTTTTCAGGGCTACATAAAAACAGCTAAAAAGAATTCAGGAAATTTCAGCATTGCTAAGTCACTATTTTATTCAGATTCTCATGATTCTGGTTTTTCTTCCTTAAAGAACCAGTGAGAATCTCAGTTGTTATTTTTAAATAAGTGTATTTCTAGCCTCTATGGTTGTGGAGAAAAGCTTTAAAATGTGACCCAAGTGCATCCTTAAAGGCTCAGGCACCAGAAAAATAAATAAAAAAAAAATTAAGTTCGTTGTAAGTTGCATGATTTTTTAAGTGAATTTCATTTTATTAGGGGACCTTGCTCATTGTTTCTGAATGCTTAAGGTTTATACTTCTGGAATTCACTCTACATCACACCCCAGGCTTTTGATTTTTTCCAAGTACTTACTGATAAAGAAAAGCACAACAACAATATACAAAAAAGCAGCTTTCTGTTTTGATAGAGGGAACATCAATAGACAGGATTCCCTCTTTAAATCCCTCAGTACTTAGAATAACTGGATCACTAAGAGCCACCACAAAATACACTGATAGGTGTTGCTTAAGAAACCTAAGCCACCAACACACACAACAGGCTGCTTTGCTTCAGACATTTCCTTGAGCTCTGCCTCAGGAAGTTCTGTTCAGCACAAGAAAGCTTTGTACACAGTTCAGTTTCACAGTCCACAAGCATAGAGGCCGCTTTAAATGAACATGTTATTAGTATTACTACTCTATGTGAAGAAACTGGGACAGACATATTAAAGGTGCAACTATCAATATTACAGAGAAGAACAAAGGCAGGAAGAACTGGGCCCACCAGTATCTACCCTTCCAAAAACTAACATATCACTCCAGAAAGCGATTGTGTGGAATATACACAGCTGAGTCTAATGGGTAATCCTGACTCAAAGCTTCTCAGAAAAGTAACAAACCAACTTCCTGCCAGCACACGACAGGGGACAATTCTTAACTAGGGGAAGAGTTAAACTCGAACAGATAATCACAGTTAGGCATCCTATTCCGTCTATACATATCCAAAGATCATACAACTGTCACCAAAGAATTTTTTCCCCTTCTTCCATCCCAGGAATATATTCAACTAGAGGTTAAAACTTGTTCCTCTTGAAATCAACGAGATATTCTCATTGACTTGGATGAACCAGGGATCTGATTTCTACAAATCTCTGACAGAGGAATAATACTGCTGCAAGATGGAAACCAGGCCACCAGTTTATGACATCTGCAGCACTCCCTGTGCTATACGTGGCTTCAGTGTTGAAAGTCAGCTCATGCCACTTATACCAGCAAACAAGTGACCAAAAACCTATCCAAGAAAGTGAGCCTAAATGTGCGTGAACATACAGCTCTCCAGGTGGCTCAGTGGAGTGAGGGAAGAAATATAAACACTCCCTACCCGCAGTTCAGCCGGCAGGGCGCAGTCTGCTAGTAGAGCCAGATCCTCCTGCAGCCGGCAGTTACCTGGGGGCTCAATCGTCAGCACTTTCACACAGGTCCCTGGTTTGGAAGAGACTGGAAAAGGCAAAACAAAAACAACAAAACAAAAAATATAGCTGCCTAGAAAAAAATTAAATCTAAAAACTTTCCCTCTTATTAAAAAAAGATCACTGGGGAATGTTTGTTTTGTCTGTCTCCGAGTTTCCACTGAAATATAAAAACATGTCTTTTAGACAGGGAGAGAGACACATGTGCGCACCTGCTAGCAATGATCAGGGCTGTAACTACCACTGGGAGGAAAAAGAGGACACAGATTCCACCATTTCCCTTCTTACATCTCCACTTGCCCCTTGCTTCTTACATCTCCACTTGCCCCTTGCTTCCAGAAGATCAGTTATAGGTGTAGGGAACCTTTTTTGAATCAGGGGCTGCTGACCCACAGAAAAATCAGTTGGAGACTGCACACAAGCGAGAAGCAAAACAAAAACAAACAAACCCTCACTGACGTGGCCCCCAACTGAGACAAAGAAGGACATTTCCTACATTCCCCTTATACACTGGAGCCTTGGGGCCCCAGGCTGGTAGATTTTGTGTGCTCCAGGGCCCACAGGGAGATTTTAGGGGGCTGGATCACCAGCATGGGCTCCCCACTGCTGGGGGGAGCCCTGAGCTTCAGGAGCCAGATCCAGGCAAACTGGGGGCTGCATCCAGCCCTCGGGCCTTAGATTCCCAACCCCTGAATTACAGAGACCATGGTGAGGAAAGAGGGCAACCATGTGCCTGTTCTGTCCTCCTCTCTGCAACCCATCACTACAGACACACGATTGAGAACTGCCTTAGGGAAGCTGCTTCCCTGCCACTGGAGTCAGCCTTAGGTGACACTGTAATAACATACGATACATCCCTGCTGGGCAAGGGGGGGTGAAGCCTACTGAACAACAGACACACTCCCACACGTAGTCCCGGCCACTGGTGAATCCGCTACTTACTAATTTAGAGTGAAGTCTGGCTTATGCTTTCCCTCTGTTACTGCACCACTCTCCTGGCTCAGGTGCCAGCAGCGCTGCGGTGATTTAATGCCACAGGAAAGAGGATTTATATCTTAAGACTAGGTTTTCTGGGGCAGACACTGTCCTTTTCTATGCACAATGGGATCCCACATTGACTGGGGTCTCTAAGTGCTACCGCATAGTAAGTCTTAAATAGGAATGTCAAAGTGTAACCATGTACACGGTTCACTGATGAGCCTGGGCTCATTGGTTCATGTTCATGTTTGCACACAAGCTCCCAGGACACACAGGGAGTCATCTTAAATGCCAGCTCCCCACATACACCAGCTGCTGGAGAGCTAACTGCCGCCCTGCATGTAACCACTGACATTTTCAGCAGTTACATGATTACTTAATTACATGAGGCCTGGAAAGTTCCTTCTCAGTTAACCTCCTGGCTAGGAACCTCCTAGTTTCTGGTCTGGTCAGGATAGCTAGTCAGGCTAACACAAAGCAACACATTAAGTGCTCCCCATTTTAGGAAATATGGTATTCCCTTGATCCAAACCACACACAGGACTCCCAGACAACACTGTGTTGGGCATCTTATAGGCAAAGGCCTTAACAACTCAAGACTCAATTACAGGTGGTCTGAATTCCCTGCAGATGTTTAATTAAAAATCTCTCCTTTGCGCCTGGTCCAACTGCTTTGACCCTTTCGAAAGAGCTGCTTGCTGTACCTTTAAACGCCTTGTTCCACTGGAAAGAACAATGGACACATGTAGTGTTGTAGGTCTCTAGGAGAACAGGTAAAATTAAAGGTCTCAAGGTCTTTGCAACCTGTTTCAGGTACAGCTTTATAAGCACAGAGGGGAAGGAAAGGATTGAAAAAAGTTAGCAGCATTATCAAGGTGTGTACATGCATTACCTACTCCTGAGGGAATTCTGTACCACCATGGATGCACAGAATTCATGTTCCCCACAGATTTCTTTGCTTCCCCTCAGAAAAATGGCACTCTGACAGAGAAGCAAAAAGGAAAGATGCAAGAGCAGTCATGCACCAGTCCCTAGCAATTTCTACTCTAAGTCAAGATCAGCTGCTAGTCCCAGCTGGACTGGAGACAGAAGAGGACAGGACTTCCCCCCTCTCCCTGCAAGGAGTAGCTAGGGCTGTGTCTTACCCATTCCAGAAACCTCCCCTACCTGCATGAAGTTCAGCACCCTCCTCTGTTTCCTGCCCCCATCATTCCCCAGCTGCAGGAGAAGGCTCGCTGTATGGGAAGCTGTTCCCCCATCCATCCAACCCTCCTGTATCCAGACCTCCCATACCCAGACATCCTTGTCAAGCCTCACCTAGTACTTCTTGAACCTCCCTAGCCCTCCCATACCCAGACATCCCTGCCAAACCTCACCCAGTACTTCCAGAACCTCCGTAGCCCTCTCATACTTGAATCCCATCCCACTGAACCTCAGCCCCTGAATATGGACCCCCTCTCAGCACTCAAACCACTTCCACTGAGCTCCCTGCACTCAAACCCCCACTCTCATGAGCCCACCCCCCTGATTTACATCACCCAGAACCCCATGCCACTTACCCCGTTAGCTGAACTCACTCCCACTCCAGTAGCACCAAACCCCTCTGCTGAGCCTCAACCATCTTCTCCTGGAAGCTCCTGCAGAGTCTCAGTGCTTCTACATTTGGATCCCCCTCTTGACAAGCCCCCGTGCATTCAGATTCCCCCAACACACCCAGACCTCCTCATTGAGTTCCCTGCACCTAGAATGTCCCACCTAGAACCTTCTCATCCCACACCTTGATCGCAAACACTGTGCTGCTTCATACATGGATCCTGTCTGGTTGAGCATGGCGCAGAAAGGCAGGGGCCTAGCGTGTTTCTAGGGTAGGCCTGGACCTTGTGCTGAGTCAGGGATGGGTGCAGTCTCACTATTGAGTCTGTGGCCTGAGATGGAGGTTGCAGGATGATCTTCCACCTTCACCGCCATGTTGGAGCCTCTGTATTTATTTATTGATAAATAAAAGCTGCTGAATTTTAAAACACTGATTGCAGAATTATTAATTTTTTGGCACAGAATGCCCTCAGGAGTAATTACTATGTAATCTTATTATTGTCAGCTTTGTCTTTCTTTTCCTGTTCCTTTATGAATCTCATTTGCTGTCTTGAGTTCAATTTAAACAGGACTTTACCCGATTTTGTGAGCCTTTTAGCAGGGAAAGATTGTAAAATAAAGAACAGCCAGGAACATGAAAGTTGCTGCAATGAAATCTTATGGATTCCAATGGCAGCATAGTGAAAAAGAAGTTAACAACCAGTGATTAAAGAGTTAAACTGCATTGTACTGGGTGTTACAAAAGATTTTTGACAGGAATGATTCACTATATTAAAACCCCTCTCTTCTCAGGTGAATCACATCACCATGAGACCTCATTTTTCTTGACATTTTGCTCATCATTATATGGGCTTCATCAGATGACTCTATCAGGTGGTGGGCGAAATGAGACTGAGATGTGCCACAATATGAATCCACCACCCCCACCCTAAAGAAAGCTTTCCATCCATCAAGATGGCCACCATGACACCTGAAGTGGCTGAATATTCCAAATGGTTACTGGAAACTGTAGGACACATAAAAACCCAATCCACCCATTAAAGACATTATTGGCACTATAACCTATATAGAGAGAGGTGCACTAGAGAATGAGCTACGTAATTTCTATTTATACGACTGAATACTGATTCCCTTGTCTTCAGTAAACAACCATGCTTATTAGAGGGGCAGGACAGGTTTGGCATAGACCCAAGTCAAATTGACAAAACTGTCAGAACAGAATCTCCAGAATTACAGATCTACATAAGCAACTGAAAAAACCTGTCCTTGTCTCTTTAAGGCATGTCTTCACTGCAGAGTTAGTTCTGGCTCTTACTCAGGTGTTTCCTCTAATACCCCTGCTGTCCACACACAAAACCCTCTCACCCAAGTTTAGTGGTGCTTTCAGACTTGGCTTTCTGGCTTGACCGGGGCTGTAGGCAAAAACCAGAGAGGAACTTCCACAGAGGGTGGTAACCCACCCACTTTGTAAGGACAATGCAGACTAAAATCATTAGAGTGCCAACAGTCCTCCAATATCTTCCCCCCACAATTCTCTCCCCGCCCTACCAGATGTGCCTAGGCAGACAGTTCCACTATTCACTGGCAAAGAATCAGAGCGGCTCCTCTTCTTACCATATAGAGCCATGAAATATGCCCCCAGAAATTCTAATACTACACCAGTGAGGACACAGTACCTCTGGAACAGACTGTGTGGCTGTTATACCCAGCCTGGGCCAACTCAGATTCTTAGACATGAGCACCAATGAGCCCCATTAATACTGCTGTGAAGACATACAATTAGACTAGATTACTACCCATCTGTGGGAGACAGGATTACTGTGACTGCATGGCAATAACCATTACTTCTAAGAGTGCCTTTCATCAGAGGCTCTCAAAGCACTTCCCACCCATTAACCCTTGAGTAACACAGTGGTCTTGTCCAGACTAGGACACAAGGTTTGTTAGAGCATGTTCATGCTTTTTTACCCTATTGTAGATAAGGCTAGAAAGAACTCTGTGCTAGTTAAAAGCAGAAGTTGTGTATATAATAGCGTTAAACCTATATTTTGTGTGAGTCAACCTACCTATCCCATCCAAGAGACATTTGGGACGATCAAGAGAGATTAAAAGGTTCAAAAAGAGAAACTATCTGAAGCTCCCTTTTAAATGAAGAACTCAGATACCATGGCAAAGGGCACACTATAAAAAGAGGAAGACAGAGGAGACCAAGAAATCCTTCCCTTACACACAAGGTTCATGCCACATCATATGTGCCTATTTAGAGGGATCAGCCAAGAAACATGGCAGACTCAAAGGAAAGTTTCCATACCTTAGGTTCTTCAAAACATCTACACACTTTCATAGGAACCTGAAAAAAATCTCTCACGATGCTCACACCACAAAGAGTGGGATTTGGAAGATAGCACAATGTGTACAGATCAATCCTGACAATGCATATTTCATTTTTTTCTTTCCAAAAGGATGAAAAAGACAAGATAGGAGAGACAACAAAAAATATTGTTGGCAGCAGGCAAGCAGGAGGGTCCAGCATCTGATGTTGTGAAATGCAAGAAATGCAGGGAATTCAGAAAAGAGCAACACAAATAATAAGAGGAGCTGGAGAAACTTATCTAGAAAGGAAGCTTAAATTAAGCAAATCCACGTGCAGTTCAGCTAAAGAAAAATAGGAAAGCATGCTAACCTCCTGTATATACTTGGCAGGTACAAGCACCCAGGAGGCACAATAAACATATAAGGCAAGCTAAGGAAGCGTAATAGTTATGAAATGAAGCAAACAAATGTAGATTGGTGGATTTGGGAGGATTTCCTAAGAGTAGTAGAATCGTCTCAAGAGAAGACACTCGAATATTTAAAAAAGGTAAGGCAAAGCACTGACAAGTACATCACAGGGAATATTCCTGCAGTGCCAGGAGGGAATAGACTGTTTAGTCATTAAACCCCCTTCTGGCACAGTCCATCACTATCTGCTTCATAATCTGTATTTGCTCTTCACTTGCTTCATAATTCTTTGTAGTCTTTACTAATACACCATTGGTGTAGCTTGGTTGAAGAAATCTTTCCTAGATCATGCAATACATGGACATCTGCACTCCACATGCACTTTTATAGTGCTGTATGTAGCCACTGTCACTGGCACATTGGATCAAGGACTTGAAGACGGAAAACAGGTGTTCAGAAACCCTGATCTGAATTCTTGTGCTTTGCAACATACAGAAAGTGTTCCTGAACTGTTTTTTTTAAAATGCCTCCAGCTCCATAACAAGGATTATGTCTTAATTTGGACAAACCTTGTCTTAATTCTTCCCAATAGAGTAACAGGTATTTACATCCAGAGCATACAGAAAGGGGAAATATGGAAGTAATTACACTCAGCATGGCAGATGGTAGATATAATGGAAGACAGTTCCTGCTGAGGCGTGTATGGGGGGTGTTAATATTCCTTCCACAAAAGCAAGATACAAGGTGCTTTAGAAATACGGATTAGACTTAGATAATGAGACTAAAGAGAAGTGTCTGCCATGCAATTACCCCCTGGAACTGACCTTGGCTACAGTGTGCATTATTACTTACATTAAACATTTTGGATCTATATTTTGGATCTATTTTTGAACCAGAGATAGTGACACTGGACCCTGACCAATGCAATTAGACAAGATACCCAAGCCTGAATCAGTTGCCTATTTCATAGAAATCTGAGCAGGAATTTCTAATATGCAATAGGGAACAATAATCTTTGGCAAGTAAAGGACATCATATGACCAAACATGTCTTTCCCATCCCTTAATTTCTATACTTTCATGTTAATTCTCTCCTGGAGATTCAACACTAGTTTCCCTGGTTCACCTATAACATGTCTGATTTGCGAGTCAAACATTTAATGTCACCAACCACAACAATGTCAATTCACCTCAGTCCTGCTCTGCCACAAACATACAACTCGATCACTTATATCAGTGCTTTGCAAACATTGGCTAAACTTGTGAAATAAAATCATCACCACCATCTCCATTTTACAGAGCAGAACACAGAAGTTAAAGCGATTTACCCAGTGCCATACAGGAAGCTTGCAAGAGGGTAGGATTAGAACCTACATCCAACTCCCATGCAAATTTGCTACTGCTATGAGGCAATGTTTCCTTGTTCCTCTATTCCTGGGACCCAAAGCCTCAATGCTACTTGCAGTAATTTTTTTTTTATTTCTGTCCTGGACCTTATCAGTAGATGCTGCAATTATGCCAAAGTGCATGATGGTTTCAAAATATATACAAACTAACACACATAGACCACCTTACCCTTATTTAATTGGCAGCCTGATAACAGATTGAAACATGTGGTTTTGGAGAAGAATGGTCACTGTACCAATAACTGTATCATCATAAGTCTCCCATCCAGTGACTCGCTGAAGCAATTTGGTATTACAAAATGCCATACATCGTAACACATTTTTTGTTATTTGACTGCTTTACTATTTTATTTTTTCTTAAGGGTATTGGCCACAGCCTTTAGTTTTCCAGCATTGCATTAGTATGTAAAGTGGAACCTTCTGCCACTCCTTAAAAGTAGCAAAACAATTCTTTCTTAATGTGTTTAAATATTTTTTGTGTACACACACATATAAATAGGGGGAAAATGCAAGATCTGTGATGCAGCTATAGAGCTAACTTTGGGGGACGACTGTCACTCCACCCTTCATATGTTGATAAACTATGTAATAATACAAATCTGCAAAATTGGAACCAACAATAAAGTGAAAATATGAGCAGCTACAACAACCTCACCTCTTGTATCAGAGAAAGGACATGATAAGATTAAAACCTACGAGCCTGATTCTCTGCTCACTTCAGAAGTAAATCAAAGGATTTACAATAGAACATAAATGAGGGAGATTCAGAGACTGATTTCCAATTACTAGTTTCCTTACCAGTTTACTCATTAAGCTACTTCATCTGAAAGCAGTTAGTCATTTTCTAAATTTATCTTACTTAGCCATTTTTATGCTGGTAGAAGACTAGAACTCCACCTGCTGGTTCTATGTAATGGCCCAATGCAGCTGTGTTTGGATCATGAACACTCCAGGAGAATGTTCAAAAAATACACAACTGTTTATATTTTTTAAAATACATGCAAAGTATTTTTCATATTAAATTGTGTGCCTGTATGTGTGTCCCCACACACAAAACACATTGGCTGTGTCTAGACTGGCAAGTTTTTCCGGAAAAACTTGCCAGCTGTCTACACTGGCCACTCGAATTTCCGGAAAAGCACTGACGATCTCATGTAAAATCATCAGTGCTTTTCCGGAAAAACTATGCTGCTCCTGTTTGGGCAAAAGTCTTTTTCCAAAAGACTTTTGCGCAAAAGGGCCAGTGTAGACAGTATAGTACTGTTTTCCGCAAAAAAGCCCTGATCGTGAAAAAGGCGATTGGGGCTTTTTTGTGGAAAACCGCGTCTAGATTGGCCACGGATGCTTCTCTGCAAAAAGTGCTTTTGCGGAAAAGCATCCCGCCAATCTAGACGTGCTTTTCCGAAAATGCTTTTAATGGAAAACTTTTCCGTTAAAAGCATTTTCAGAAAATCATGCCAGTGTAGACGTAGCGCTTGAGTCTAAATTGTCTGACTATTCCAGTGTTAAGATCAGGTATTTCTAACATGTAAAAGAACACATGAACCACCACTACAACCTTCTAGCTGATTACAGACACTTTGGAATATGCTCCTCAGTACTCTATTACTGTTGCTGAACTACTCAATTAAGCTTTGCTCCAATCATCCCCATTACTATGATATGCACTTGCTCACTATTCAGGCACAGAGTATATAGAAATGATTCACAGAGTCTCCAGGTGAAAGACCTATTCTGCTAACAGCTGTGCACAGAACTACTCAGGTCCCCCCCCCCCCATTAGTGTGAGTGCCACAGGTGCCCCATTGGTAGAACGTCCCTTGTCATGATTTCCCCACCCACTCCAAAAGGAAAAACAAACTTCATGAAGAGAAGTAGCCATTAAGGGGGAACTCACCAAATTCATAGACCTTTTTACACTTGGTCTCCAAATCCTCGATGAGATCCTGAAGCCGACACTGCTTGGCCAATCTCTTACAATCATTCACATATTCTACATCAATGTCTAGACGACCTGCCAAAGAGAAACCCAAGTTTCTTTCAGCCTCACATTAGTTACTGACTTAAGTATAAACATGGCTGATCTACGGACAAGGGACTGGAGGTACTGAAGGACTGCTAACAGGCTATGCAGTCTCACCTCTGGATCACTGGTATGAACATCACTCAAGTAGGCAAGTGTCATTACAACAGTGCACATTACTCTGCTGATTGGCTGGACCAAATGTGGTGAATATCAGTTCAGGTCTGCACTCTTCAGTTGCCCACAGTGCAGCTGGACCCTCATTTGGCACTGTCAGCAAAGAGGTCAAAAACTGAGAGGCTCTTGAGACAAAATTTCACTTTCACTGGAAGAACAGAGAGAAGGGGCAGAGCAGTGGTAGCTCGTATTGCTGCTGCCATCCTGTTTTGGCATGAGAAAGGAATTGGGTGTGAAGGGCTGTCAATCCAGCAAATTTCAGAAGCACCGAGTTTACTAAAAAGCCTTTTAGAGAGAGCACTGAGGAAAGCTAACCCTAAGGAGAAAAGCTGTTACTGTTTTCTGGCAAAGAAATTCAGGTGGCTTTTAGTAACATTTCCCTTACAATACATATTGAAAGTTAACTTAGGGCGCCCTCCAATGGTCTGAGGGAATAATGCACTTGCATTCCTTACTACAGAATATTTGGTAAAGGATGGCTGAAGATTTAAGAACTACTTCTGCTGGGAACAACAGTAACAAGTTGTAGTCAAACCATTCAGCAGTCTGACGCAGGGCTGCCTGCTTTGAAATGTTTCTAAATCAGGGTACACAGGGAATAAATCCTCTGCTCAATTTAGGAAATCATCTCCTTAGCTGGCATGTGTATTTTTATTATCCTAGAGAAGGTACATTTCCCACATCTGTGCACTCAACCAAAGTTGATTTTTATTGACTCCCCCGTTACTGGAAGACCCACAAATGGCAAGAGGTATGAATATGCATTTACAACCAGCTTTCAATAACAACACAGAATTGCTCATAGTCCTCATATCTGCCAGATGACAGAGACTGTGTCTAAGCCACGATTATCCTCCCACCCAAACAAGCTTGTCTAGAAGCCATGCCACCCAAACAGTGCCATGGCAAAGAGGTGCTGACTACTGCAATCCACCATACATGCACATGTCAGGCAGCAGCAACATACCTGTATAAAGATACTGCAAGAGGGAGCCAAAGGCTGCTGGGTTGATCTAAAATAAGACACGAAAAGGTCACCTATAAAAAGCGCACACGGTTATCCAAGGACCATGAAACATCAACACAGATATATATGACTTAACTAAACTGATTGTACATTGCAAAATAAGTTAAAGGTCAGGGAGTTATATTCAAGAAAAGGACTCCAAAATACATGGGAAGTAAGTGGGGGTGGCTCCTTTGAGGAAACTTCAGCTAGTGCAATCAGATTATTGTACTTACACACACCATTGCCCTGCTCCCTCACATAACTAGTATTCCCACTCCACCCAGTTTACACGGTTATGTAAATAGATTAACTTTTTGGTTTAACCAACCCTGCCTTATGTTACACACCAGAGAATGAGTAATATTGCAGGGATAGATACAGAAATATGTGCTACAGAGTTGGCAGGTAACAAAAAGATCACAGTTCACATCTAAGGCGGCAGCTACAGTAGAAGTACTATCACAACAAGTAATCCATCAGTCCCCACATTCGCAGCCCTCCAAGCTAAAGAGGAACCCAAGTTACAGCCTAAAGAGCAACAACGATGGAAGGTGATGAAAACGAGAGGCGTCCCGAGAAAGAGGAAGGATGTTTGCACCAGGCAGCCGAACCACTGAAACATATGCTGAAGAGTGTTGGTAAATGACAAGCAAAATCCACTTACGGCCTATTGAGTCCTTAGTCTCTCTGCTGAGGCAACAAGTGGGAGACAATTAGTGCCAATTACAGTAGTGATTTCTGTGGTGTGGACCACCTGTCTAGTGGGAATTAGACAAAGGCTCAACTCATTTCACACAAGGATCACCAAACAGCTGGCAGATGGTAACAGCTCTTTTATTCCAGACCTGAACTGAATTTGAACCAATAACAGAAGTGAAATGAGAGGAATCTGACAGCCACAGCTTTTAATATATCAGAGTAAGAAGCCATTTTAGTGCGTTCTAGAACTCTTCTGTGTTATGGAAGGTGTCAACTATTGAAATTAGCCCTGAAACTTCCTTTTCAACTTCATTTTCCATAGACAGAAAATACCTAAGACGTGGGGAGAAAAAACCCTGAAGAGCAGTTCTCCTCACCAGTGGGTGCTTTAATGCTATCATGTTCTTCCCTTTCCACTTGGTCTCAAACATTTCCGCGAAGTACGCGCTGCGGGCACTAAGGATGCAGCGGTGCGCACAGAAGGATTTCCCGTGGACAATGAAGACAATGTCGCTTTGGTAACCCTGTTCCAGAAGCCTGGAAGGGAAAAAACAAAGTTGGTTGCACAGAATGAGGAAAGAGAAAAGTGAAGGAAGAGAGGGCAGAAAAAGGCAACTTGTAAACATCTTGCTCCTTCAGGTGACACTGTCAAGATAAAGAGCGTTGCTGTCTTTTTTCTACATGGCCCTCAATATCACAGAATGTAAGTGATTCACAATATGTAAGGAATTATCCATACAACATCCCCTCCAGGATGTCATTATCCCAATTACAGATGGAAAACTGAGGCACAGAGAGGCAAAGAGGTTGGCAAAGGCCAGATAGGACTCTAATCCATTGTACTGTCCTTGATGTTGTTATGTCACCTAAGTAAAAATGAAAGACTTTAGAAGTGAATGAATTTACTTTTCAGAAATTACAATTTTAACTTTAGCTTCATTTGAAAAATGAACATCAGAGCAAAGCCAGTTTCACCGTGGCTCTAATGAATTAGCTCAACAATTCAACATCTGAGACATTTAAACTTTTCAAAACTACTTACCTGAGAAGATTTGTTTACAAAAACAAGCAATCTGTTTCCCTGTAGCTTTTCCCTGCAGGGTTAAAAAGGGAAACTATTGGGGCAAATTCCCAGTTCCCACTAGGAATCCTTTGTTTCCAGATTTGCAAGTCTATTAAAATCTATTTTAGATCAGTTTTAGACATATTTATGGCTCCTTTGAGCCTTGTGTAACTGGATTCATGGTAACTAAAGTAACATAAGATGACCCATTAAAAGATGTTTGCAAATTCTTTTTATGTTCTGTAAAGAATGCAGCATACAGTGAACATGACAGTGCAGTATGAAGATCTTATCAGCTGTTTGGGATGTGAGATTCACTTGCTGAGTGCTCATTCCCCCCACAAACATGACCACCCTAAGCTTCTGCTGACTAAGCATGTATGGCACAGTTCATTATTATATAGTCCCTAATCTTTTTGTAATTAGAGAAATGGGAGTACAAGTGCACTAGTAAACTTTTAGTGTGTAGCAGAAGGGTACATGCAGACACTTAGGCCAAGTCTACACTACGTGAGAAAGTCGAGCTAAGATACGCAACTCCAGCTCTAAGAATAGGGTAGCTGAAGACAATGTATCTTAAGTGGAATTTCTAGAGCATCCCCACTGTGGGTGGCTTATGGGGGAAACTCTCCTGTCAACCTCCCTTATTCCTCATGATCCCTTGGAATATCGGGGTCAAAGAGGTACCATCAGCAGTCGATTTAGTGGGTCCTTACTAGATCCATTAAATCAAACCCTGGAAGATTGATCTCCAAAGTGCTGATCTTGGGGTAACTGTAAACCTGGCCTAAGGCTATATCTACACTATGAGCTGGGGGAGGGGTGATGCCCAGCTTGCAAGGATTTACTTTTGCTAGCTCTATTTCTAGTTTGCTAGCTCACATGAGAAGTATAGCTGCAGTACCACACACAGGGGTAAGAAGTGGCACTCTGAGTACTAACCCTCCTGATTTTCGCAGCCCAACTGGAGACACCATCAAGGAGACAGATTTTCAGGAAGTGCTTAGCATCTTCTGTCTGAAAATTAAGAGACCGCAAGTTGGGCACCCCCAAAATAAGGCACACGTAATCATTGATCTCTAGTGAAATTTGGCCTTAGTGCCGCAGCAGATTAAGGGCAAAACTTAAATTCATCTGAAATGTCGTTCCTTGGCAATCTGATGAAAACACATTTTGATTTGCCAGCCAAGGGTTCAAAAGTGTACGCTGTAATTGTCACGTTTTTACTATGCCCTTTCAACATTCCACTGGCCCTGCATCTGTGCGTGCATGCAAGCTGAAGGAAGTTCCCAGATGTATGTGGTGAATTATCCATTAAGGTATGTGTCAAACAGGAGCTGCTAAGGGGAGTCTGACGTACCTGAAGAGTGCGGAAAGGGTTAAGCAACTGGAGATGCACCTAGGGAGGGGGTTCAGGCAGTCACCCAACAAGAATGCAGATCGGAATTTCAAATCAGGAAAGAGGGGTTTTTCTTTCTCTCTTCATTTGAAATCAGAGCAGTTTCTCCCAAGTATTGAAGGAGATGGGCTCTCTCTCCAAGAATGGACTTCTTGAAATGTGTAAATAGGGAAAAGTTTAGATAGTCCATCAGGGTTTATTGTTTTCCTTGTTCAGGGGGTTTGAAAATCATATCTGAGCTGGCCAATTGTTTTTCTCCTTTGTCACTAAGGATTACAGCCCAGGGATTTTCCCCGCGTCTATGTCACTTCATAGTTATCTAACACCTAGTCATTTACTATGCTTACAACAATAGTTTTGTTTTGATAATAAAAGAGTTTTTCTTTGTGTTTTGATTAACTGGCATTGGTTGATTGTTGCATCCTGAAGTTTACGTGCCTAGTTACCCAGGCAGAGTCCATTGTTCTGTGCCGATTCCCTCTGTTTTCAAACACCAAGAAAAACAGAAGTTGGGAGTAGGGGAAAGAGCTTTACTTTAGGAAGGAGATTCCCAAGTGATCTCTTCTCTGGAAAAGGGTTTATTTTATATTTTCTTTTAGTCACTTGGGTGTGGCAGCAAGAAAATCAGTCAGTGTCTTTTTGGATCTCAGGGGGACTGAGATGGAACAAGTTTGTCTCTGGGAGTCATAGAGACAGGTTTTACAGAGTTTATTCTACTAGCTGGCCCCCCATCTCTGCACTCGGAGTGACAGGTTGAGGAACTGAGCCATGAGTACGTTTGAAGCTTTGCTTAATTTGACCAGGTATGTGAAAGCGTGTACAGAATGAGGCAGGGCACTGATCACCCTGCAAATAGTTTAACCCTGAATGGCACATTCAAGTAACCTAGCTGACATCCAGTCTGGGATTCTGAAATGTGCTGATGAGCTGCTACATCACTTACCGCTGCAAGAAGACATCGTAATAATCTCTCTTCATGCACTTCGCTGTGATCTGCTTGTATTCCTTCAACACACGTCGGATGGCATCACTCAAAGCCCCATACAAACAACGCTCCCCATCAAAGGTGTTTGCTTCACATTTTGCACCTGCAAAATGGCAATAGGCGTTACATGGCAAGACAGACATAGCACTAGAAGATGGCTCCCTCACTGAATGTCTGTGTCTAGACTGGCAAGTTTTTCCGCAAAAGCAGTTGCTTTTGCGGAAAAACTTGCCGGCTGTCTACACTGGCCGCTTGAATTTCCGCAAGAACACTGACTTCCTACTGTCTGAAATCAGTGCTTCTTGCGGAAATATTATGCTGCTCCCATTTGGGCAAAAGTCCTTTTGCGCAAAGCTTTTGCACAAAAGGGCCAGTGTAGACAGCTCAGATTTGTTTTGCGCAAAAAAGCCCCGATCGCGAAAATAGCTCCTTCATGAATAAGCCAGGGCATGTATGTTCCTTTAATCTTATCATCTGTGACAGGAGGATCTAGGCCTAAAACCTGGCATAAATCCAACAGCATTCAAGATTAAGAAACTCACTGTACGCATGATGCTATTAGCCACAAGATTCTGAGAACAATTTTCCATTCCAGTCTGATCATTCTAGTAGTCCTCCTCTGTGCCTGTTCCAGTTTATAATCATCTTTCTTAAATACGAGAGACCAGAATTGCATACAGTATTCCAGAGGAAGTATAATGGTACTGTACTAACATTTCCCTATCTCTACCGGAAATACCTTGCCTGATGAATCCTAGGACTACATTAGCCTTTTTTCATGGCCACATCATCCTGAAAGCTCATAGTCATCCACTGATTGACCAATATGCCCAGGTCTTTCTCCTCCTTTGACATTACCAACTGATCAGTTTCCAGCGTATAGCAAAAAATCTTGTTGTTAGTCCCTAAATGCATGACCTGGTACTTTTCATTATTATATTTCATCCCATTTCTATATTCCATTTTATATGGTCATCCAGATCACCATCCAGCCTCCTGCATATTGATAATACCTCCCAACTTTGTGTCATTTGGCAAATTTTCTTCACATGCTCTCACTTCTTGTGCAAAAGTCATTAATAAAAATGCTAAATGCTAAGATTGGTCCTAAGACGAATATCTGAGGAACTCCACTAGTAACCTCCTTCCAGCCTGACAGTTCAACTTCAGAATATTTAGCCATTTCCTTATCCACCTTCTCCAGTTTAAATAATAATTTCCCACATGGACTGTATCAAATGTCCTATGGACATCCAGGTAGATTAAATCTACTGCATTTCCTTTGTCTAAAAAATCAGTTACCTTTTCCAGCAAGGAGATCAGGTTGGTTTAGTACAATCTACTTTTTTAAAACCATGTTGTGTTTTATCCCAATTACCATTCACCTCTAGGTCCTTAATGACTTTCTCTTTAAAATTTGCTCTAAGACTTTGCATACAACTGAGGTCAAACTAACAGGCATATAGTTTCCTGTTTCATCCCCCCCCCTTAAAAAAAGAGACTATATTAGCAATTCTCTAATCATAGTGTGCAGTCCACAAGTATAAAGATTCACTAAAAATCCTTGCCATCGGGCTTGCAACTTCATGTGCCAGATCCTGATAATCTGGGCCCCCTGATTGAGTCCCATTAAGTTGTTTGAGTTTGACTTCCACCTTGGATGTGGTCATTTCTAACTCCCTATTCTCTCTGTCATTAGCCACCAGGACACTGCCTTTCAGCTCTTCATTAGCGTCATTAAAAAACTAAAACAAACTGTTTAGGTATTGAACCATAGGCAGATAATCTTTAATCTCCACCCCGCCCCATCCTCAATGCTTAGAGATCCCACTTCTTTTCTTATTTCTAGAACCTTTTGCTATTGTTTCAATTCCCTTTGCAAGGTCAAACTCTGCTTGGCTTTAGACAGCTCTCACTTTAGCCTTATACTTGCAGTTTCCCCTGCTTTTGACATTCGCATTTTCAATATCAGAAGCTATGAATGGGACACATCCCACCTATTAAATTAGCTTCATTAATACAGGTCCTATAATTGACATGTTACTACTTTTGCTATTATATATACACCAGTGGTTCCCAACTGCCAAGCCACAATCCAGTGCTGGGCTGCAAACCACTGACTGTGGGACCGTGGCACTCTACTAGGCCACACCCATGCCATGTAGAAACGCACTGTCCCTGCCAAATCCACTCCTAGGCTGCAAGATAATGCTGAGTCCCGCGGGCTGCCCCACCCCAAACAGCACTGGCTCCTCCGGGCTGCAGGCAGAGCTGTGGCTAGAGCGGAGCCCCTTTGACATCTAACTCCTCACCTGCTTTCCCCCCTCCCCCCACCCACCGGCACGTATGGAAAGAAGTGCTGTGCATGGGGCTGGGAACCAGTGGCGCAGAAGGAAGGTCTCGCTGCCTCCAGGAGCTGCTGTCCATGGGGAGTGGAGGAGGTAACTGCCCTGGGCAGGGCAAAGGGGGGGGGGGCGCTGGGCACTGGCCAGCAGGGAATAGGAGACAGAGTGGCAGTCAGGAGGAAATTTGCTCGCAGACGTGTTATCACGTCCTCTCCCACCTCCAGCTTCAGGGCGCTGATAGTGATGAGCAGGCCAGGAACGTGGCCTGAGCAGCACTCGCTACCTGCATGGCAGGAGTGGGGGCCGGAGCAGCTTTGCGTGGTAGCTGTTGCACAAGCTGCAGCACCACCCAAGTAGTCAGCATGTCCACTGGGCAGCCAGGGGAAGCAAGGTACCAAGACCTAGGTTCTTTGGGGCTGGCAAGGCCTCTTCTACCCCTGTCCCCCCATGGAAATGCTCACGTGCCTGTGAGCACCCTGGAGAAAGGCTCGCACTAGCCCTTTCAGCAGCTTCCCCGAAGGCTGAGGGAAGCAGTGTTGGGCTGGCTGTGAGGGAAAATGGCCAGACCCAGAGCTGACTCATCCCGACTAGAGCCACGGGAGGAGTTTTGGCAAACACTAAATTTCCTGCCAAAAGCATTGTTCAGGGGGGCGCCCAAACCTGTCACAAATGTTGGAGTGAAACTGGCAAATAGTTTTGGGCGGGAAACACACACACCAATCAACCCTAAAACCAAAACTTTCATTCATGTTAAAATGATTTGGTTTTGCAAGCATCGAAACAAACTATTTTGACATCTCATTTTTGGTCAGGGTCTTCTGTAGATATCTACAAACTCTGATCCATTACAACGACATGTATTGTGTGTGTACAGATGCGATGTAAAACAACATGTGACCTCTTAAAATTAATTACCATAATGAATATGCAAATAAAATGTTACTGGTCCGCCAAAAGCTTATGAATGGGTTTGCCAGTTTTCAGCATAAAGGCTGGGAACCACTGATAGAGACCTTGGATTCTGTTATTTTCACTTCAATTCATCTGATGAAGTGAGTTTTACCCATGAAAGCTCATGATTCTATGTATTTGTTTGTCTATAAGGTGCCACGGGACTACTCATTGTTTTTCAAGTTACAGACTAAGGCCTGGTCTACACTAGACCAGGAAGATCAGCTTAAGGTAGGCAACTTCAGCTACATAAAATGCATAGCCGGAGTAGGCCTACCTTAAGCTAAGCCTTGGCGGCTTCCCTTACTCCTTGCAAAAGGAGGAGTACTGGACACCACAAAGAACTACCCTCAGCATTCGATTTAGAGGGTCGATACTAGACCCGCTAAATCGAACATCAGAAGATTGACCTCCAGAATGTCAATCTTCCAGTAAGTATAGACACGCTGTAACACGGCTACCCCCTAAGACTTTTTAACCTCCAAGGTATAGTTTTCCTTGCTGATCCCTTCCATCCCTTGTAGGCTTTCCGCTTTCTCTTAAATCACCTGTTTGAGATGTTTACTCACCCAGCTTGGTCTGCAACTTTTACCTATGTATTTTTTTCCCTTACTTGGGATGTTGGCTTCAGATCACTTCACACGCAACCCCCGCCTCCCCCAAAAAAAGACCATAAAGGAGGAGGAGGAGGAAAAAGCTTGCTCATGTGATTCATTGACTACGGTCCAGTTCTGACATTATAACAGCACCACACTCCCACAAAGTCTACTCTAACTGTAGGCAGCCCTCACTAGAGCCCCTAACTCATCAATTTCATGTGGTGAACTTGCTGCCACCAGGAAAAGAAAAAAAGAACTTTCCCTATAGAAAGCCCAAGAGGTAAGTGATCTATAAAGGGGACATCAGCAAATTCCTACAACAGTCAATTTTTTTTAATTGGGGGTTTGATTATATTATGATGTGGCTCTGCAGGCAACAGTTAAAGGAATGTAGCCTTCTACACACAGCAGCAGCAAATGCTAAATTGAAAGTAAGAAATTGGGCAGATACTTGAAAAGAACAGCATGAGCCCAACACCCTCTTACCACTGGCTAGAAGATAGCGTACAAGCTCCTCATGGCCACAGAGACAAGCATAGTATCTGTTAATTAACAAGAGAAAGAAGTCAGAAATACAAGTGAAACTTTTGTCGTTTTAAGAGTGTATCATGATGCCTCAAGAGGCCTGTTTTCCTCAACAGGGCCCATACTGCACTAAGTTGCCAAACTTAGTTCATTAGTTTATTCCATGTGCACCCTGCAATTCCATGCCCCACTGCCCCAAAAAAACACACACGCACACACACATATACTCCTGCTTCTTCAGCAGACACATTTATTATTGCACACTTAAAATGCTGTATGTCAAAAGTACGGTAAACCCAGGTCCCCAATCTCCTTTTAGGATGGATGTATTTTCCTTTTGACATCTTTCTACAACTCAAGTACTTTATGCTCCTCTTGCACCTTTCACTTGAAGACCTCAAATTACACTATAAATATCAACGAAGCCTATAACACCTCAAAGTAGTAGGTGTTATCCTCATTTTACAGACAGATAAAAATGGCCCTTAGAGAAAAGTCTTATAGAATGAAATACATGAGAAACTTTTTATAGGTGTTTTGACTTATCCAGAAAGCTAATGAAGATACCTTAGCCTCTATGTAGTTCTACTAGTGTTGCAGTCATTTTAGAACCCTATTTATGGTTTGATCCCTACTGAATTCTAGGAGACTTTTCCATCAGGAAAGCAGAGAGAGAAGAAGTGACTTATCCAAGATCACGCAGTAAGTTAGTAAAAGAGCTGAAAATTAACTCCTAAGTCTTGACTCCTAATTCCCAATGGTTAGTAGACTACACATTCCCACTATTTCACCCATGCTTGTCTCCACACCATCTTTCATGCCCTGTCTACAATGCCTCTACTATTCTCCCTGGCACAGTACTGCAAGGAGGCTTGTAAAATCTTCATCCTGCCTTCACAAAATCATCCAAAACAGGACACATGCATAGCCTCACCTCACCTTCATTCTCATTCCATCCGATCTCCTTTCCTTTGACTACATGTTGCCTATTTGGATTGTAAACTTCCAGGGACTCATGTTTATTATAGCAGTGCCTGGAGATCAACTAAGATCATGTGCCTCATGTTCTTCTGGCACTCAAACACCACCACCTCTTTCATCTTTGCTGCTTAATTTTTGAACAGGCCTTCTGAAAGATATTCAGTCTTTAGAATACATTGCAGATGTCTAAAGGCATCAGTGTTTAATGTGCACAGACCTCCTACCAGACTGAGGGAACATAGAATTCTTCACTGCCTGTCTCACACTATTGTGCAGAGTTCCTGTATGCTTCCAAATCAGTCACCACGCCCCACTTCAGAGGCAGAGACAGTAATCCATTGTCTGCTATGGGATTCTTCTGGCACTTCCCTAACATGTCCCATTCAGATTATTATATCCATTACCTCAGTGGCTAGACAAGCATGCACCTGGTTGCACAAAAGGTAGAATATTCAACAGAGGATCCAACCAGACAGGTTTCCTAAAGATTTCATATGTGTAATCGCCCACCTTCCCTCCCCCAAATACCTCACACTGGAGCTCTAGGCTGTAACACTCACAAAGGGGTACTGTCCCATTTATCCCGGACATTTATTTCCACATCTCTCTGTTCAAGAAGATACCTGAAAAAAGAAGAGGAGAAAAAAGAAAAAAAAGTTAAAATTTCTTCTAGATACATGTTGTGTCACATCTGCTCCTCCAGGAGATGTAGCTTTTGGGTCTGTACAGTAATAAATTTTAAAAAGTACCCTGGCATCTTTATCTTCCAACTGTGCAACCATCAGAGAGCTTTTGAAATGACCTCAGTTTAACCACCCACTTGAGGACAGCAGTTGTACCAATGCAATCTGTCTCACTGATACTGCATTGTGGCATCCATGCTGGCTCTGACAGTGGACTCAAGTCCACAGCTTTCAGAGCCAAACGTGATAAATCACTGACCAAGCCAGACCACTTTAAAAAACCACCTCCAAGTTCTTCTGCAACAGTTGTTGCTGAACAATTGCTCATAACTGACCAAAAACTCTTAAAATGTAACATAGCCAAAAACAGATTTTCTTCCTGATACAGATGTTAAAACAGTTAACTGATTAATCAATAGCACTTAACCAGTTAACCAGTTTAACCTAGGCTCTGCCACCTGGCCGGTCAGCCCCACTGTGGTTAGGGTTGCTCTGACCCAGCATGGCTGGCACTGCTAGAGTTAACTGGCAAAGGCTGGTTAACTTGTAAGCATACTAGAAAGCCTCAGGCTTATCAGTAAGCCTACCGGTTAACTAGTTAACGTCCCTTCTTCCTGCCCACTTCCAACCTTCTCTTCTACCAAAGACAATGATACCATTCTTCCTGTCACTAGGGGGTTACAATTGACTCCTCTCTCTCTTGCCCCACACATTCAGGTCATATCCAACTCCCCAACACTTATTGCTCTTTGGCATCTCTGAGAGCTGTCCTTTCCCCTCCATTCCCCTCCCCTTCTCCACAGACTTATCTCCTATCTAGTGTTTCATTATAGCCTATCCCAATTACTGCAACATTCTTCTCTCTGGCCTTCCGAACACACACCAAACCTCTTCAGTCTATTCAAGTCATTTTCATCCCCATCATTTTGATCATGTCAGTCCTCTCTTTGATCACTTCCATTTGCTTCTGCATCAAAAAGCTGATTCCTCTAACCACCCTGAAAACTCCACATAACTCTGCCCTTCCTATTTAGCCGCTGCTGTGAAGGTTCACATTACCTCCTCACCCCTTCCACTATTCCAGCATTCCCAGCCTGGTCCACTTCTCCTACAATTACCTCCATGCCTTCTTTCGTTCAGCACTTCTGTCTGGTACAACTTCAAACAACTCATCGGCAAGGCCACACTAGAGTCACAATTTAAGTCTCTCAAAGATCCACTTCTGCTACACTGCTCACAGTAAATTGTGCTAACTTATATCCAAATGGCCTACTCTTGTTCCCCAAACCTCTATTTGCTTGTTTGTCCTTAGACTGTGTGCTCCTCAAAGCAAAGGTCACCCTTCTTGGACCTTTGTAAAGTACCTACGACATCATGGGTGCTCCCATAGCTAAATAAAACTGGAGGACTGAAAAATATGAAACAAAACCATGGCGTCAACTCATAACCAGTGCTGTTACAAACCATAACAAAGTATGAACCTTGAAAATACAGTATCTGGTTTATCATTCTAGTGAGCAAGGAAAGAAAGCATCACAAGAGCTGGTCATAGTACAGACCGCCCCATCTGTTCTCCAACTGAGCCTGGCTCTTACGTTAATGTATCTCTTCTAGTCTTGTCTAAAACTGATCTGATTAAAACAGGACAGGATATTGTACTGTGACTGCATTTACTGCAAATTTAATTGCATTTCATGTGCAAGGGAGCAGATTTACTTTCAGAACTAACGTAACTGACTTTAACTCTGCTTGATACAGAAGTCCCAGACTCTTCTCCATCCCAACTGTTTCTGCTGGGGATTAAAAGTCCTGTTCTCTTTTACAATAATAACTCCTGATTTAACAATAACATGGGTCTACTCATAAGATTAATAAATTATCCATTATTTGTATTACAGCAACACCTAGTGGCCTCAACTGAAAACAGCGCCCTGGTGTGTTAAGCCCTATACATACAACAAGAAGAACACAGTTACAGACCCAAAGAGCTTGCAATCAAAACACACAAGACAAGGGGAAACTGAGTCACAAACAATATAGTGCTTGGCCCAAGGTCTCCTAATTGGTCAATGGCAGAGCTAGGAAAAGAATGTTGGTCTGTTAACTAGTTCCACGTTCCCGACAGACTTGAGCAATTTTCCCTGGGTCAGACTGGCAGAGATGGCATGGGGGGTAGGGGGCTTGGTAGTTGCCTTCCTTTAAGTATGGGCATGAGTCATCTGAAAACAACATAGAAAAGAGCGGTGGAAACCAAGCTGAAAAACCTTGGCCACAGCTAGCGAACCATTAAAAAACATGTTAGAAAAAGACAGGAGTAAAGGATCTTTGCTGCTGCCCTAAACACCAAAGGTGTAATGGGAACATGATGAAATGGTGGGGGCTCTGTAATTTGAAGTTGTTGTATCATGATTTGAGGATTTCAGTAGCTCAGACAGAAGTTCTAGGTCTATTACAGGAGTGGGTGGGTGAAGGTCTATGGCCTGCAATGTGCTGGAGGTCAGACTATAAGATTATGATGGCCTCTTCTTACCTTAGTCTATGAGTCTACCATTCTGAATTTAACATTCCAATGCTTTGCAGAGTTACTAGTACCATCAGCAAAGAAACTATTCACCCCTATCTTTAGATAATATATATTATAATGAGATGGCATGATCGATCATCATAGAGGTATCCTTAACACTCACTTTCCAATATCATAGAATCATAGAATACTAGGACTGGAAGGAACCTTGAGAGGTCATTGAGTCCAGGCCCCTGCCCTCATGCAGGACCAAATACTGTCTAGACCATCCCTAATAGACATGTATCTAATCTACTCTTAAATATCTCCAGAGATGGGGATTCCACAACCTCCCTGGGCAATTTATTCCAGTATTTAACTACCTGACAGATAGGAACTTTTTCCTAATGTCCAATCTAAACCTCCCTTGCTGCAGTTTAAGCCTATTGCTTCTTGTTCTATTCTCAGAGGCCAAGATGAACAAGTTTTCTCCCTCCTCATGACACCCTTTTAGATACCTGAAAACGGCTATCATGTCCCCCCTCAGTCTTCTCTTTTCTAAACTAAACAAACCCATTTATTTCAGCCTTCCTTCATAGGTCATGTTCTCTAGACCTTTAATCATTCTTGTTGCTCTTCTCTGGACCTTCTCCAGTTTCTCCACATCTTTCTTGAAATGCGGTGCCCCAAACTGGACACAATACTCCAACTGAGGCCTAACCAGCGCAGAGCAGAGCGGAAGAATGACTTCTCGTATCTTGTTCACAACACACCTGTTAATGCATCCCAGAATCATGTTTGCTTTTTCTGCAACAGCATCACACTGCTGACCCATATTCAGCTTGTGGTCCACTATAACCCCTAGATTCCTTTCTGCCATACTCCTTCCTAGACAGTCGCTTCCCATTCTGTATGTGTGAAACTGATTGTTCCTTCCTAAGTGGAGCACTTTGCATTTGTCTTTATTAAACTTCATCCTGTTTACCTCGGACCATTTCTCCAATTTGTTCAGATCATTTTGAATTATGACCCTATCCTCCAGAGCAGTCACAACCCCTCCCAGCTTGGTATCATCTGCAAACTTAATAAGCGTACTTTCTATTCTAATATCTAAATTGTTGATGAAGATATTGAACAGAGCCGGTCCCAAAACAGACCCCTGCGGAACCCCACTTGTTATACCTTTCCAGCAGGATTGTGACTACTCTCTGAGTACAGTTATCCAGCCAGTTATGCACCCTCCTTACAGTAGCCCCATCTAAGTTGTACTTGCCTAGTTTATTGATAAGAATATTATCCGAGACCGTTTCAAATGCCTTACTAAAATCTAGGTATACCACATCCACCACTTCTCCCTTATCCACAAGACTCGTTATCGTATCAAAGAAAGCTATCAGATTGGTTTGACATGATTTATTCTTTAAATCATATCGAAGGGGATTATATTTGCACTGGTATCAAATTATGCTAGAAAGGGACCAGCAGGAAAGAAAAGGAGGGTTACTATAAACAGCTGTGCTACACTGGTTGTTTGTGAATGATGCATGGTAGGACCAGTTGATGTTTGACCTTTTAAGAAATATATCAAACTAAGCAGAGCCAAATACATTGGGGTAGAAAAACACAGTACAGGCAGTCCCCGGGTTACATGGATCCAACTTACATCAGATCCCTACTTACAAACGGGGTGAGGCAACTAGCTGCTTCCCCCCAGCAGACCAGGGAGACGCGGAGCGGCTTTTCTCAGCAGACACCTCAGCTTGAGAATAAAGGACTGAGGGAAGTGAGGTGTGGGAGAATAAAACTGAGCTCTGAAGAAATGTTTGGCTAGAGTTTCCCCTACAATATGTACCAGTTCCGACTTACATACAAATTCAACTTAAGAACAAACCTACAGTCCCTATCTTGTACGTAACCCGGGGACTGCCTGTACACCCAACAACTTGGAAAAAGCATGTTTATACTTTTTTGTGACTTCTCTTTTCATCCATCTCTCTCTTGATGTTCTGACTGCTGTCTAAAGCCATCAGCCGTTTCAGGCCTCAATGGGCTAGCTGATATTCACAACTAGACAAACTAAGAATTCTTATAAATACTAGCTCCTGTACTCTCCAGACCACAGACTTAGTCAGGAAGCAACATGGTAATGTTATATTACAAAGTCAGATTGTTAACTTCTAGGCAATAAATGTAGGCAGCCCAATGAAATGAGCATTCAGTGACAGAGGGGAAATGGTCTGCTGCGTAATAGGAAAAAACATCTCTTACAAAATTCCTAGCCCACGTTAGCATCAGGAATATAACAGTGTAGTCGACTAAACGAATAACCGATAAGTGGATGCTTATCCATTAGCGCTATCAACTACATGCAACACATACACCCCCACAAGTAAATTTTTTAGCAGGCTGGCAGACAGGCTGGCTCAGTCCAGGCTCAACCCAGCATTAACCCCCATGCTCTCTCTTTGCACTAGAAGCACTCATTTGGTGCCTGAGCCCAAACATCTACAATGCAATTTTATAGCCCCACAGTCCAAGTTCCATGACCTTGAGTCAACTGACCCAGGCCAGCTACAACCCTGCTGGTGGTCTTTTATTGCAGTGTAGACATACTGCAATATGTCTTGCAGGTGTCTTGTCCAAGGTCACACAGTGAGTCAGTATCAGGTTTAGGATAAGTACTCACAAGACCCTCTACCTACCTATCCTCAGACACCAGTACAGGCCTAGGATCTCTGAATCGCTGGATGACCCTGGGCAAGGTATTCAACCTTTCTGCATTTCAGTTCATGAGCTGTAAAAGCAAAGTGTTCATGCTGACTCCCTCCTGGGATGTATTGAAGTTAATACACATAAAGCATTTTGTAGGGACAAAGCACTACAGAAATGCCTAGCAACATTATACTGCTACTTCAGCTCAGTCACCTCCTACTCCCACCTCTCTGAACTCAAGCCTATTCCCAGAGGGGCAGGGAGCTGATACTTGTGTTAAGGAATGAAGAAACATCACTCAGCAAGGGTGCTGAACCAAACTGGAAACGCTGTATATAATGGAAACCTCTTCAACCAAGGTGGTGCTGCAGCACCCATCCCCCACACGCCTAGTTCCAGCACCTCTGCCTCATGCCCCTGCAGCCTGGCCCCCAAACTCCTGCCCCCTCACAGCCTGGCCCATAGCCCCCGTGTCCCTGCCCCCCTCACAGCCTGGCCCATAGCCCCCGTGTCCCTGCCCCCTCACAGCCTGGCCCATAGCCCCCATGTCCCTGCCCCCCTCACAGCTTAGCCCATAGCCCCCGTGTCCCTGCCCCCCTCCCAGCCTGGCCCATAGCCCCCGTGTCCCTGCCCCCCTCACAGCCTGGCCCATAGCCCCCGTGTCCCTGCCCCCCTCACAGCCTGGCCCATAGCCCCCGTGTCCCTGCCCCCCTCACAGCCTGGCCCATAGCCCCCGTGTCCCTGCCCCCCTCACAGCCTGGCCCATAGCCCCCGTGTCCCTGCCCCCCTCACAGCCTAGCCCATAGCCCCCATGCCCCTGCCCCCTCACAGCTTGGCCCATAGGCCCAGTGACCATAGCCCCAGTGTCTCTGACCCCCCCAACCTGGCCCATAGCCCCAACGTCCCCCCCACAACCTGGCCCATAGGCCCTGTGTCCCTGCCCCCCTCCCAGCCTGGCCTGTAGCCCCCATGTCCCTGGCTCCTATCCCCATGCCGCTGCCCCCAGGACCTAGCCCGTAGCCCCGGTGTCCTGGCCTCATCCTCCCAGCTCCCCGCTTCCTGCACCCCCTTTGCCCCAGCCTCCCCCCTTAAGCCCCGCTGCCCCGGCCCTTTCCCCCCGATCAGGGCCCGGCCCGGCCTCACCGCACGCGGCTCACGTCCCCCTTCTTGCAGCTGGTGAACAGGTCGCTGGTGTCCATGGCCGGGGCGAGGGGCGGCGCCGCTGCATTGGCTCTGCCGGGGGCAGCGGCGGGACGGGGACGGGCCGGACCGGGACAGGCGAGCGGCGGCGGCGGCGGATGTAAACACTGCGGAAGGGCGCTGACACTGCGAAGCCCGGCCCTGCTCTCCGCCCCCGTCCCGCCCCGGCGCCTGGGAGGAGCGAGACCGACAAGCAGCCCCTCGTCCCGGCCGCGGCGGAGTGGCTCTAGAATAGGGCAGGCTGTTCTAGAATGAGGCGCGGGGAGGGGTACTGCTCTAGAACATAGTTGGGGGGGGGTTCCCTGTTTGTTCTAGAGTCTGGTCGCCAACCAGTTCTGAAGCAGACGCCACTAGAGTGGCGACTGCTATAGCCACACAGCCGGCCAAACAGCCACATGTGGTTAGTGGCTAGCGTGATGGACACCACGGCTATATAGTTTTCTTGCGTGCTGTGCTCCTAACAGTTCTGTAGCTGCAGTCTATCTAATCCCCCTTCCTCCTGCTTCATTCCAAGTTGACCTGTCAATACCTGATCTCTGACGTTGCTTTGACTATTCGCAAAAACTGCATTAGCGACGAGGAGTCCTGTGGCACCTTATAGACTAACTGAAGTGTTGGAGCATAAGCTTTCGTGGGCAAAGACCCACTTCGTCATGCATCTGACAAAGTGGGTCTTTGCCCATGAAAGCTTATGCTCCTACACTTCAGTTAGTCTATAAGGTGCCACAGGACTCCTCGTCGCTTTTGCAGATTCAGACTAACACGGCTACCCCTCTGATAAAAAACTGCAGTGTATATCTTTTACTGTACCCGTGTAGTTAAAGCAGTATAACTCCCCCTAGTGTGGACAAGTGAATGGATTTAGCTTGTTCCAGTATGGGAAGGGGAATAAATTAGCCCAGGAGTAGGTCTACACTACAGAAATTACTCTTGCATAGCTAGGTTCCCAGAGCTATGTGCCAGAATAATCCTGTAATGTAGACAAAGCCTACAAAGACAAAAGGGGATTTTCCTTCAGAGTGGGAACACCGCCTGCCTAAACTAATGTAACTGCACCAATGAAAGCATTCCTCCATCAATATAGCTGCATCTACACTGGGCTAGGTCAGTATAGTTTCAGCATTTGAGCATTTTTCACACCCCTGAGACTGGTATTGCTATATCAACCTAACTTGTTAAGTGTAGAGTAGGAACTCATTTATATTATGTAACTCTGTCCATGCTAGAGGTTGTACTGATGCAACTATTTTGAGTAAAAAATCATACCCCTATTTGGTAGCTTTCGTGGTATAAAATATGTACCAAGATCAGACCATAGTCACCAGTTTAGCTTTGCAACCTCAGAGCATTTAGGTTGCTGAGCTGGCCAATCTCGATTTTAATTAAAGTATTTTTCTGTTAAGCATAATTGTTGTTTAGTAAATTCCCTTAATGAACATACATTCATAAATAAGGAGCTCCTTCCACTGCATGATACTCACAGAGATTATAGTTCAGTCAGTATATCCATCCCCTGGCCTGTACAGGATCATTCTCTACAGCAGTGGTCACCAACCAGTAGATCTTGGAGCCTCTGACAGGTGATCCTGACTGGTTTGGCCTGGAAGCTCTCAAGCTGTGGCACTTGGGTTGCCCCTTCACCCATTGTCAGCTGTTCCTGCCCTCTACCTTGGAGCTGCTCCCCAGGGAGCCTCCTACTTGTTGTGCAATGTGTGGGAGGGTGAAATGGTGGACGGGGGGGCACTGACGTCAGGGTGTCCCTCCTCCCCCCACTTCTGTACCCTATCTTCAAACAGAGAGACGGGGATAGAGGGAGCATGGCAATGCAAATCTCTGTTACTCTCACACACTGCATGTGTCTCTGTTTTTCTCACAAACACACATTGCCCTTCACTCTCATTTCCTGACCTAACACATACATGGAGGTAGGGTTGCCAGATGGTCTCCCAAAGAATACCGGTCACCTATTCTTTGGTCGATTTAAAAAAAAAAAAAAAAAAAAAGGAATGCAGGATAAGTGGTGATCGCAACCCCGCCTCCCAGCTGGGACTCCCAGGCTGGGAGGCAGGGCCGCCATTGGCGCGGGGAGCCTGTGATTGCAAAGAAGCCTGGCAGGGGCAGCAGGAGTGGCTGGGAGTCCCCGCCCCTGCCAGGCTTCTGCACAATCACAGGCTTCTAGTGCTGATCGTGGCCCCACCTTCCAAACGCTCCCCACGCCAGGCTTCCGTCCAGTGCGCAGCCAGAAAAATCAGAGAATACCAGATATTGCACATGTCCAGTATTCTCTGATTTTTTTTACCGGACAAAGAGCACAAATACCGGACTGTCCAGTAGAATACCGAACACCTAGCAACCCTACATGGGGGCTACATCTACACTGCAGGCTTTTTGCACAAGATCTGTTTTCCGCAAGAGTTTCTGCGCAAAAATTCTTGCGCAAGAGTGTGTTCACACTGCCATATGCTTTTGCGCAAGAGCATCCATGGCATTTTGGACGCTGTCTTGTGCAAGAAAGCTCTGATGGCCATTTTAGCCACAGGGGTTTCTTGCGCAAGAAACCTCTGTTGCTCATTCACACTGCCTTCTTGCGCAAGAGGGCTTATTCCTCATGGGGAGAAGAATAACTCTTGCGCAAGAAGCCCTCTTTTTCGATGCTTTGCTGTAAATTTGCTTGCAAGAAAGCACATGCAATGTAGACACGCCACAAGTTTTTGCGCAAGAACAAGCGTTCTTGCACAAAAAGCCTGGAGTGTAGACGTAGCTGGGGAGTTGTTGTTACTTCTTTTACTGCTTGTCCCTGCAGCCCCTGAGAGAGGCAGAGCACATGCTGTCCACACGCAGTCCTTGCCTGCAAACATCACTCCTGCAGCTCCCATTGATCAATAACAGGGAACTATGGCCAGTAGATGAGGGGCATCACATGGTGCCAATTGAGCCATTGCTGTACAGGCCAGCTGCTTTCATGAGTGGTGCAAGGCCAGGGCAGGAGTAAGCCTGCCTTAACCCTATTGTTTCACCACCTAGAAGTCGTCTCAGTTAACTGGTGCCCAGCCAGAGTCTGCTTCCTCAACCCCATCCCAACCCTGAACCTCCTCCTACACTCAACCTCCTGCCCCTGACAGGAGTCCCTCTGCACCCAAACTCCTTCCCAAAGCAAGTACCCTGAAACCCCTCCAGAACCCCAATTCCCCACCCTGTACTAAGCCTGGAGCACTTCCCACACTCCAAACCCCTTGGCCCAAGACCAGAGCCTGCACTCCAACCCCCTACCTCAACCTGGTGAAAGTGAGCAAGGAGAGGAGAGGAAGGGAAATGAAGTGAGCAGGGTGAGGCCTGAGCGAAGGATTGTGCAAGGGACAGGACCTCAAAGAAGGAATGGGAAGGAAGTGGGGGAAGGGCATTTGGGTTTGAGGTAGATCCTACATTGCACTTAAATTGAAAAAGTGATCTTGTGGTTAAAAAGATTGGAGATCACTGCTCTACAGTATACTTTCTCATGCTTTGTCCTGTCCTGTTTTGATGACTCATTCACCTCTTCCCCTGTGAGATGCTGTTCCTGAGTCTGTTAGATCTGTTAGAAACAGGACGGGCTCGTCTACACTGGCCCCTTTTCCGGAAGGGGCATGTAAATTTCACCTATCGTAGTAGGGAAATCCACGGGGGATTTAAATATCCCCCGCGGCATTTAAATAAAAATGTCCGCCGCTTTTTTCCGGCTTTTAAAAAAGCCGGAAAAGAGCGTCTACACTGGCCCCGATCCTCCGGAAAAAGCGCCCTTTTCCGGAGGCTCTTATTCCTACTTTGAAGTAGGATTTCCCTACTACGATAGGTGAAATTTACATGCCCCTTCCGGAAAAGGGGCCAGTGTAGACGTAGCCGACATGTTTCATGTTGGTCTACATTTTCCTTTGTATATTTTCATTCCATCACTACTAGTTATAGTCTTGGGGCATTTCTAAATTATTCCTTTAGTCCTCAATGTTTTCAGCCTTCCGATACTTGCATATGGATTTCTGTTTTAGCAAAGCAATAAACTGTAGCATACTTTTTAAGATACAGAGATGTGACACACACATTATAAACTGAAACTTTGGGAAACCACAGGGATGGAGAAATTCTATATTTTACAGTTTATACTAAAAATTGAAAAATGCACTGGCCAGTGATGAGTAGGAAACTTTCCCTGGTAAGTGGGATAAAATTGAAACTTTCATTTTAAAAAAAGTATCTAGCCCTTATGGTTTAGAACTGTGGCTCTCAACCCTTCCAGACTATTGTACCCCTTTCAGAAGTCTGATTTGTCTTGCCTTCCTCTTGGTTTAACCTCACTTAAAAGCTACTTGCTTACAAAATCAGACCTAAAAATAGAAAAACAGTGTTACAGCACATTATTCCTGAAAAAATGCTTACTTTCTCATTTTTATCATATAATTATAAAATAAATTAATTGGAATATAAATATTGTACTTAACATTTCAGTGTATAATATATAAAGCAATATAAACAAATCATTGTCTATATGGAATTTTAGTTTGTACTGACTTTGCTGGTCTTTTTATATAGTCCAATGTAAAACTAGGCAAATGTCTAGATGAGTTGCTGTACCCTCTGGAAGACTTCTGCATATTCCCAGGATATGTCTTCCCCTCGTTGAGAACCACTGGTTTAGAAGAAAATCTTTCAGATGAGACCACCAAATTCTATTTTCCTGAATCTTCAGTGCCGGTACCTGTGCTGCTGCTGCTAGTAACTTTCCCAAGAAGTATCAGTTTGATGTTAACACTTTTGTGGTGAGTTTCAGTGCTCTGCTATTCAGATCAGAATGTAGCAAGGAAATTAATGAGAATCATGTTAATTTCACTCTGCAACTGCTACTTTAGAAAGCCCTGAGCAGGATCAGACACTGAAGCTATTCATGAGAGAGGATGACCTAAAAACTAAAGGCTGAGGAAGAGCTGTGCCGTATAGACACTCTCATAGACATACATGCTCTCTCTCTTTCTCTCTCTCTCTCAGGCATAGCAGGCAGGCAGCTAAAGGAACAATAGATTAACAGAGACACTCTGTACTAATTATCATCCAGGGAGTGGAAAAAAAGAATAGAATAGTTATTCTTCCATCCCAGTGGATACGAGTCTGGGAACACTGATGAGGTTGAGAGGGCAGCACATCTACCAAGAGTGGAAGAGGAATGTTTTATGTTTGTCAGACAACTGTGACCTGGAGACCCATATATGAGATATAGCCCCTGCATCAGATCCATGGACAACATCCTAGTAGGAATTGTGACACCCTCTCCCTTCCCACCTGGTGAGGGTTAACTTGAATGGGTTTCTCAATGGAGCATTTCCACAGATTGTGTTGATGTGTCCCATTCCCTTGTCTTTTATCCTAGACTCTGTCTGCTAAGTTCAGCCCATTGGTTAATAGGTTCCTGGTCATTTCCCCCCCCCCCCCCCCCCCACCTATACACCCTAGCCAGTGAGACAGAGCTAGATGACAAAGAGACTTTGCCACTAGCCTTCTGCCTCTGGAAATCCAGTTTGAAACCCCGAAATAAAGTTGGAAAGGAATTCATAGGTTCATCCTAGTTCCTGGTCCTGTAGATATCTGTCCACCTCATAAAGCTACACCAACAATAGACAAATATCAATATTTATTCGCAAAGGTTCCGCTTGCCTGGGATGCTACAGGCAGAGGAGAAGTTGTACTGGCAGAACAGAGTAAAGGTGTTTGCTGAAGAGCTGCCTCTATGCTCTGTCATAGTCCTGGGCTCTGTCCTGTGCATTGTCACTACACTTTGGAAAAGGAAAACAAAGAAGTAACCATTATGAAGTGACTTTATGTAGTGGAATAGTGAGAACATAGGAGAGTAGAGATGAGAGCTGCAAATCACAGTCCAGTCTGTACATTTGCTGCAGGAGATGACCACCATCCCAGGCAGGGAAGGGATTAATGTCACCAGCACCTAGAGACCTTCTGAAGTCAGATCCTTCACAGTTGTCCCCCCCACACACAACAATGTGGCAGAGCAGAAAGAAAAACTTCTATTGCCTGGATGAGAGGTGTTCAAGGCAGTTGTGCAGACTGAGACATGTATTTGCTGTTTGAGGCATGAGAGTTAGACTAGATGGTCTAAGAGGTTCCTTCCCACCTTATCCTCTAAAAGCCAAGTCTTTGAATAAAAATGATCCAAGAGCAGAAACAGCATACCTAGCTTAATGGTTAGTTAATGCTAACAAGCATTTCAGCTTGGGGAAATTGAGATTTGGGTGGCTTTATTTTTTGTAAAGATAATGGGTGTATGTAAATGTGTGTATGCAGAGGCAAGAGAAGCCAGTTGAAACAGGACAATCAAACAAGGATTTTCATACCCTAACACGTGTTCAGACACTTGAAAGGTGTTTTTACTGTGTTTAATAAATACACAGACAGACCATCGCCACAATCCTGCCCATTTAAGGGTCAGACTCAAGGGCTTCTTGGGATGCCAACACATTACTGGCACCATACCAGCATAGTTATGTTGGCATAGCCAATGCAGCCTACACCAACTGCAGGTGTTTTTCTGTTGGTGTAGGAACACCACTTCCCACAGCAAAGCGAACTGTATTAATGGAAACCCTTGTTTGTCAACATAGTTATGTCCGTGCTGGAGGGGAGGTGCATCTGTAGGCATAGCTAGATTGGTCACAGAGGGTTTGGTAGTTTGGGGTTTTTACATCCCTGCCTGACATAGCAATGCCAATACAACTTCTCAGTTGTATTGCTTGTTCAGCCATTGCTTGTTCAGCCATGACCCCAAACAAATACAAAGACTGGCTTGCTGCAGCCAAGTCCAGCAGGGACAAGGAGTTTGAGAACACTTGCTGCTCTCTAAGCTATAGGCTGTTAGCCTGATTTTCACTGGAGAATAAGAACACACTACTTCCATTGCTGCAATGAGGGCTAAGGTAAGACAGCACCTTTTGAAAGTCAGGCCCAGGAATCCCAACCAACTGTACAGGAGAAACTCTTGCTGCTGTATTGCTGGGCACTTTGTCTGTGGCCACGACACGCAGGTCACTGCCAAAAAGAACAACCAGCAAAGAGCAGAAAGAATCTCTTGTCACTCTCAGAATAATCATTCTAATAACTTCTATAGTAATGGGCCTACGGTTTATACAGTGTTCATTCAGATGGATCTCAAGACAATTTATAAACTAAATACATTGTGATGAATTGCTGGCTCACCACAGCATATCTTCTCTAAACTCTACACCTAGAGATGTAGCTTATAGCCAAAACAAGTCTTAGCAGACATCTTGATCCATTTCATTTCATCTTTGGATGAAACAATACAGTGACCACAGGTCCCATTCCATACACTCTTGGGATTCACTAGCAGTGTTGGACCACCTCTGATTAGATTTGACCCCACCAAACATACAGGCTGTGTCTAGACTGGCCAGTTTTTCAGGAAAATCAGCCGCTTTTCCGGAAAAACTTGCCAGCTGTCTACACTGGCCGCTTGAATTTCTGCAAAAGTACTGACTTCCTACTGTAAGAAATCAGTGCTTTTTGCGGAAATACTATGCTGCTCCCATTCGGGCAAAAATCCTTTTTGCGTAAAAGGGCCAGTGTAGACAGCTGAGATTTGTTCTGCGCAAAAAAGCCCCGATCGCGAAAATGGTGATGGGGGCTTTTTTGCGGAAAAGCGCGTCTAGATTGGCCACGGACGCTTTTCCGCAAAAAGTGCTTTTGCGGAAAAGTGTCCGTGCCAATCTAGATGCTCTTCTCCGAAAATGCTTTTAACGGAAAACTTTTCAGTTAAAAGCATTTCCGGAAAATCATGCCAGTCTAGACGCAGCCACAGAGTCTAGCTCATTGTGTTTCTGGATAGTCATCCTTCTTTCTCCCTTCCTACCTACCCATCACTCCCAACTACCAACTCACACCCTTTCCACATGTATGCTGCTCACAATCAGAGACATTTATTTTAAAAACCTCCTTTATTTCTATGCAGATGCATCTCATTTATGGGTAAGGGTCCTGTGATATCTACTGCTGTCTATAGAGCTCAGCTCAGAATTCTGCACTGTGACTCCGAAGAACAATAGATCAGTTCCCTGTTGTTACTTGTAGAAGTAAAACAGGGATGTGTTTACATAGCATTTGCCTCACTTCACTTCATATTGTGCCCTCTGACCACAAGTGATTTCAACAGCTACAGAGTATGAATAAGATGCGAATGGTTATCCACTGATTGTGCTCATAAAAATCATAGGAAAAATGAGCATTCACAGTTAAGAGAAAACTTTCTTTTTTATTCATTTAACCTATAACTACCAGAAGATGTCAGCGTAACCTAATATGTGGCAGACAGGACTACAAAGAAACCATACAGAATGCAAAATACGTTTTTCAGCTGTCAGCCTATCCTCTGTCCAGTTTGGTGCCCAACACTGAGGGTTTATGTTAAAAATAAAAGTTTAACAAAATTATATAAACAGAAAAGTTTCCATGAATTAAATAATTTAAAAAACACAAATGTTCTTTTCTTCCTTTAAATCTCCCTTTGCAGAATTAGAAACCCAAAACACAAGAACCAGAGTAAAACTGACTAGGAATACAGGGCCAAATCCTGTACCTGGATGTCAATGAGAGCTCTTTGCTCATGGAAGGGTTGCAAGACCAGGCCCGTGCAATGTAACTGATACACTTAGTTTCACCTCCCAACATCAGCCAAATACAAATTAAGTGGAGAAGTTAGATTTTAAAAATTTCTGTTTTAATAGTAGAATGATATTAGCCACAGGCCTTTTGGAGACAAGCTGGGATTACATAGTCAAGTCAGACCTCTTCTGAGACTCTTCCAAAGCAAGTGAGTGGCCACTGTGGCAGACATCCAAAGATGCACTCAAGACCTGCAGAGAACTCCTGAACCTCAGAAAGGAGAGCCAGGAACTCTACTTTTTTGCATTCCAAGATACAGGGTACTACCCTAACCATAAGGAACTAGAGTTGCAAGCCACCAGAGCTTGGTAGCTGGCAGCTTTCAGAGCTAGAGCTGCTCATTAATAAGATTTGATGACAAACCTTTAACAATTTAAAGTTTGATGGCCCTCTGCCACCACAACAAAGGCTAACTTATGTTACTGTTGGGCTTGAGTATTAGCTGATCAGCACCCTGCTCCTCTGTACTTGGTGAGAGGATATGAATCGAAAGTGGCAACGCAGCCCAGCACTGAAGGAACACGTGACAGAATCAACAAAAGAAAAATGTACTTTGTGTGGGTGTCCTAATCTATGTTTGATTTAATATAGTTTTATATTCATAGTACTTACTGAATATTAAACATATTTAATGAGGATTATTAGTAGCTATATTAACATTATACTATGATGCTGCCTAAAGACCATAAGCAGGCTGGGCCCCATTGTGCTCTGTGCAGTATAAAAACATAACTTAACTCAATGTTTTATTAATTCATCATCTAAAGATAATGTCTTATATTTTATATAACATCTCTTTATCTGGAAGACCCTTAAAACATTTTCAGCATAGTGGTTCTAGATTCCACAGCGTAGACTGATTATAGTCCTGCATTATTCAATTCAATTTATTGGGAATCAGTTTGTATAGAAAACGCTATGCAAAAATGAATCTGTATTAACAAGCTCATTTGTATCCTGACTTTCAGCACTCAAATATCAGTGATGAGCATGCTACAGACATGAGAGAGAGAGAGAGAGAGAGAGAGAGAGAGAGAGAGAGGAATTACAAGTTAATTGCTAATCCTCATTAAATATATTTGAATATTTTTGTATAGTTATTCCCTTAAAGACTAAACTTCAATAGCATCTGTTATAGGCAGGCAGCCAGTCCAAAAATGGAGATTTTGAAAATAAGGTGAAGGGGAGGGATTTCTTGTTTTCTTAACCAAAGTGCCCCAAAACCATGGAACAATGTAGAGAAAAAAGAAACAAAACATTTCAAACTTGAGAGCAGTAGTTCTGAGCATCATGTTTTACGCAGGGATAGGAGCACAGTTATGCATATTCAAGTGCATTTTATCACTGCCTCAGGAAACTAGAGGCCATAAGGTCTGCCCAAGGCATGCTTGAGAAGCACATATATGGATGCGTAGGCTTGATTCTGAACCTATGCTGACTTTATACTAGTTTAAATGCAATAATTTCAGTGAAATTACACTTTTTTGCATTCCAAGATTTATACCAATGTGAGACTTGAGTCTTCTCTCCTGAAACAGATCTAGTAAGATCCCAAATGGGAGAAGTTTTCAGTCTCTGGATCTCATTTTCCTTCATTAAGATGTCGCAGCTGCTCTGTATGTTCATCTCACAAGATCAACCACAACTAGAAGCCACAGGCATTGAAAATTGGATAGGAGCAAAAAAAGGCCACCTAGTCTGAGATTCAGGCTGCGTCTACATTACAACAATTGCACTCCGCGATTTGCATACCTTTTTCCAGTCGTTTTTTCAGAAGAGGCTTTTCCGAAATTTGGCCCGTCTACACTGGGCCAAATTTCGGAAAAGCCTCCTCTTTTGGAAGAGCCCTTCTTTCTTCTGGGAGAAGGAAGACAGGGTTTCCCAAAGCACGCCTCTGCCTCTTCCACAAAAGAAGTGGAAGAACAGATGCGTTCCCTGGATGTGGTGGAGTTTTTCTGGGATACCTCTGGTATCCCAGAAAAACCCCATAGTGTAGACATAGCCTCAGACAAGGGATTTTTTGCTGATGTGTCCTCTCAAGTTGCCAAAAATTGACCTTTTCAGGTGAACTCCTACCCCACACTGAAATACCAGCAGAGGTTCTGAAGTGCAGCACTGAATTCTCTGCTATCATCCAGACAAACCAGGATAGAATAAAGTGCTCAAACTTGTCATGTTCAACATGGTGCTTGTGGAACTGAAAATGGAGGGGTAAGAGGTGTGTTAGGCCGAGGTGAGAGCTGACAGGGAAATGTTTTCATGTGACAAACACAGCAGACTGTCCCATCAGAAGCTATAGCAAGGGCACCAGTGACTATCTGATCTCCATACGTGCACAGAATGCAAACTCTTTGCCCAGGACATCAACTTAATATTGGCGTCTCAGATCCAGACCATGACACAGATTTTCCTATTGCAACTGCAAGGGCAGATTCTGATTCCGGTTTCAGAGGCCAGTGAGGTCAGGGTCTGGTTTGCCATCTCCCTGCTGGGCACCAAGTGTGAGTTGACTACCCAGGGACAGTCACTTGGAGTCCGTTTTAACCTCATTATGTTGTTTCCTCAGCCATTCTCAGCCGCTACCAGAAAGCTGCAGTAAGTGCATTTAAAAGTGATGAAAGCATTGGTGCTACTGATAGCAAAAGACATACACACACACACATCCCAGCGTCCCGCCCGCCTCCCTCCACTCACAGTGACCCTCCTCACTCCAGGATTCAGAGGCAGCTTCAGGACAATGGCAAGAAAGAGTCGCTCTGTCCCAAGCCCTATTAGAGGTTCCTGAGAAGCTGCCCCTCCCCTCATAGTCCTTAAGACAAGATAGGATAGACATATATTTAAGCTGTTTCTCTTTTTAAAGGTGTGTGTCTTCCTCAAACACATCTGCGTCCTCGCTCGCCCGTTTGCTGATCAGGACACCCCAGCCATCTGGGCCATTGATGGCACCTCCGCCATTCACACTGGGCTTCTTCTCCTGCATCTCCGACTGGCTGTCACTGGCCACGTCCAAGGTTGGGTTGTCATGGCAGCCGTTCTCCACGAAGCGCAGCTCCTCGCCGTGTGACTGGAAGGAAGGAGGAGGAGGCAAGAGGGACACAGAAACTGATAAAAGTGCCCAATGCTGGAGAGGCACAAGGCTGGGGCCAGAGCCAGCTCCTTCAATGGGGATTTTTGCCATGGGAACTGAGTGGAGTTTGTTCATGGCCGTACATGAAAGACAACTGGCCCTCAGCGTGGAAAGGAGGTGGCACATGCCAGGAGCCCAAAGGCTGTACCTATCTACTATATATTTGAGAGTTTGTGAGCGAGTGAGTCTGTCTGTCCGTCCGTCCATTTGTTCAAGAACTCCTCCTAAACAGTAACGCTAGGACCTCCAAATTTGGTGTGCAGCTTCCTTTTAACATAACTTAAAGCAAGGTCAGGGTTTAATTGTGCCAGGACAATGAGATGTGCCTGGAATGTGATTGTTTTTCATAACATGGAAAAGGAAGGGGCTAATAGCAGGGACAGTTACATTGTATAATGACCACAGGGGGGCCACAAGAGGCCAGAGATGGGTACAGGGATAGCTATCATCCCATTGGGACAGTAGGGGGTGGGGCAGAGGTAAGGTTTCCATGCTGGTGCTGGACACCCCTCCAGTTCTGGCCTTCATCCCCCACAGCTGGAGCCCAAGCCACTCTCCTACCGGGCCTCAGCTCTGCTGAGCCTGAGCAAGCATCCACAGCTACCGAGTGGCCACAACATACCCTGGCTACAGCCCCAAAGCTTGGGCAGCCGGGCAGCACAGCCCCTGCTGCCCCAATGATCCTCCACCCGGGCAGCACGGCCCCCATCACCCCAGCCAGCCCTGAGGATCTGCCACTCGGGCAGCACAGCCCCCATGGCAGCCAGTCCAGGGGAGTCACCACCCGGGCAGCATGGTCCCCACTGCCCCAGCCAGCCCCAGAAATCCACCACCTGGGCAGTTTGATAGCCACACTCCCAACCCTGAGCCCCCCATTGTTCCTTGCCATGAGCTCCTCTTCACTCATCCCCCACACCATTTCCTGACTCCTACACCCACCACCCTATGCCCTGAGCCCCCACACACCTCCCTCCCCTAACTCCTGCACCCCCACCCCAACCTGAGTCTCTTGCTTCCCAACCCCCAGCCCTGATTCCTGCACTCACCATAACTTGCCCTAAGCCTCCACTCACCTCCCAACCCCGTGCCCTGACACCTGCACCCCCGACACCATGCCATGGCTGCTGTGGTGAGAGAGGGATAGGGTTGTCCTCTCTCCCTCGGACAGCCTGCACACTGAACCCCTCATTCCCAGCCCCACCCCAGAATAATGATTTAAATGAAGAAAAACAAAAATTGAGTTAAGGACCCAAACAACAGTGGGCAAATCTTCCAGTTCTAGATAAAATGGAGCCACCTGAAACCATAACTTTAATATTAGGGAGTAAATTACAGTGGACAATCTTGTTCACAGCATGCAGTGAACTCTGGCTGCTTAAAACAAGATGGAACAGGGCATGCTGGGATATACAGGCAGCACTTCCATATTAAAGATGGAGGCGACTGCATTTAAGAACTCTTTGGGCTGCATCTGGACCACTGTGTCATGCTACGGCAGGGGTGGCCAACCCGTTCCAGACGAAGAGCCACAATAGCAGTGGAGACAGCATGAAGAGCCGAGGCAAAGTTGTTTAACAAAAAAACAAACAAACAAACAAACAAAAAAAAGTGCCCGCGCTGGGACACAGCTTTCCCCCAGTGTTTGTGGCCCTGTCCTCTTTTTTTTGTTTTTCCTTTCTTTTCTTTGGCTCAACAACTTTGCCCCGGCTCTTCACACTGTTTCCACTGCTAGTGTGGCTCACAAAAAAAGCACCGGGAAGGGGTGAGAGGTGCAAACTCTGGGAGGGAATTTGGGTGCAGAAGGAAGTAGAGAAAAGGATGCTGGCTCAGGGAGGGGGCTCCAGGCTGGAGAGTGTTGGGGTCAGGTGGAGGGTTGGGGTGCTGAGCAAGCCGCAGGCTTGTGGCTGTGAGGGTGCAGGAGTTTGGGCTGGGGTACAGGAGGGGCTCAGGGCAGGGAGGCTGGGAGTATGATGGGCTCAGGATACAGATTTGCAGTGTGTGGATGGTGCAGGAGTGTTGTGACAGAAGACTGGGGATGTGGGGGTGCAGGAGTTTGGCGATGTGAGAGGCTCCGGACAGGGGATTCCAGTGTATGATAGGCTCAGGTTTGGGGCCTGGGGGGGGTGCAGGAGTGTTATGATGCTGCGGACAGATGGGGGCTTGGCTCCAATTGGGGGCTTGTTGGCCAGGCTTCATTTTTAATAAAATATTATGTCAAACACAAAAAGTTTCTGCATTGTCTTTATTTATGAGAGGGGCGGGGAACCTGTTTTGAGTCAGGGGTCATTGACCCACAGAAAAGTCAGTCAGGCCCACACAAGTGAGATGCAAAAAAACAACTGCTCCAAAACCCCCCAAACCTCACTAATGTGGCCCCAACTGTGCTGGTGGGGGCAGAGGACAGGGTGCTGGGGTAGGGTGTTAGGGCTCGTGGGGGGGGGGGGTCTGGCCAGGAGGAGGGGACAGAGACAGCTGGGCCCAGTACCTGGGGATCCCGGGTCCCAGGAAGCACGCTGGCTGCTCTTCCCTTCCCCTCCCCCAGCCACCCCCGTGCTATAACCCAATCCCCCTTCCCTTCCCCAGAGCCAGGAAACCCCCCCCCCCCCCCCCGGCTCTAAACCAATCCCCATCCCACTCCCCAGAGCTAGGCACACACACACCCAACCCAATTCCCTTCCCCTTCCCTAGAGCCAGGCACACACCCCCCCAAACCCAATCCCCTACCCCTTCCCCAGAGCCAGGCACACACACACCCCAAGCCAATTCCCCTCCCCTCCCCCAGAGCCAGGCACACACACCCCAACCCAATACCCCACCCCAGAGCCAGGCACCGGCCCCCCTATATACCAATCTCCCTCCACCCCTCTAACCTAATTCTGGGGTCCTGGAGCCGCCACCGCTACAGCCGTGCGTCTCCCTCCAGGCGCTGGGGTGCGTGTGCTGAGCGGCCGGCATGCCATGTGCACCCCTCCCCACAACCCAATCCCCCTTTTTTCCCTTCCCTCAGAGCCAGACACCTTCCTTCCCCCCGCTTTAACCCAATCCCCCTCTCCCACTAACCTTATGCCCAAATCCCAGAGCCGCCACTGATGCTGCACCCGGAGCCCCTACTGCTGCCTGCACTCAGCAGCCAGCTGCTAGCATGTGCAGGCTGGGACGCTGAGTGCGACCCGACTTGCATCTGCAGAATATGACGCAGCATGCTGGGGGCCGTGAGCGGAACGGCGTGGGCCGTGAGCATGGAAGCGGCTCACAGCGGCCCGGCCATGAGAGCGGCTGACTTGAGCGGTTCCGGGTTCCATCCCAGTTCCATCAGGAGCTGCAATTTTTTTCTTGCGGCTCGCGAGCCTCGGGTTGGCCACCCCTGTACTACAGGGTTAGATCCAATAAGGGAGCACGACCGGGGTCTCAAATTCTGATCTGGACATGGCCACTGACCTACAGTGATCTAGCCCAGGTGCTTCTACCAAACTCATCTTGGAAGGTGGACAAGGTGAAGGAACATGTCCCCTTCCCATTCACCCACCCTACTGCTACCATTCTGAGGAACAAGAGCCAAGTTCAGATGTCCTCCTCCACTACCCAGGTGCTCACCATGTTCTTCATCTTGGGCAGGCGCCTCTGCCAGCAATTGTAGATAAGTCCCAGGATGATGATGATGGCACAGATGGAACCGATGATGACCAGAACCACAAAGAGTTTCCCATAGTCACTGCGGGGCTGGCTGGGTCGTGACTGGCAGCTTGTGGTGGTTGAGTAGTTCTGGATGCCAATCTAAAATTAAACAACAAGAAAGGCCTGCTCTACCACTTGGGAGATAATGGAGTGACAGTCATTGGCCGGTGAAGAATCCTAGAGCCCTGGCAGCATGCACAAGCTCACCATGTCCAACAGGGACAAGAGCTGGATTCGTGGGACCTGTTGTGGGATAGTGCTGCACAGCTGAAAGAAAGGAAGCCCAGGATTCACTCTAACGCTCCCTACAGCTCTTCCATGAGGCCAGGACATCTTCCTGCTAGGGAGTGACAGTGGGAAGAAACCAGAAATCCAGATGTTAATCCCTGCTCTGGACTCACATAGGTGTGCAGAAGGGAGCAGCAAGGCCGGGGCTATGACCCCCTCCAGCTGAAGGGAGGAAATGCTCTAGAAACAGCTACCCAGTGGGCAAAGGGGGAGGAAGCCTGTGAGGGAGGCAGAATGCTAGAACTACCCACCCAGCTGAGAGTAACCTGGGGTAGGATGTTACATGCTTAAGCGCCCACCTGCTGTTTCTTTTGTGCTAATTTGGACCCACAATAGTGCAGAAATAAAGGTCTGGATAAACCTCCTTCAGTGAAAGACTGGTGTTCTGTGCCTACATTCCACCCGCTTCCGTCTGAGAGAGTGAATATTCTAGAGGTCAACCAGACACAAGGAGTACGTCTAAACTTCAGCAGAGAGCCAGCCTCCCAGCCCAGTAGCCATACTAGCACTAGCAGCACTCGAGCCAGCATATTAAAAATAGCAGTGTGGATTGCATGGCTCAGGTGGAGATTTGTGCAAGTCCACCTAACTCTACCTACTTGAGCTGGGAGGCTTGCTCCCCACTGCAGTGTGGACGTACTCAGAAATGAGCGTAGCACATTAAGAAACAGACACTTCAATCCACAACACTTCTGGGTGGCAGGAAAACCCTCACTTCACAAGGGAGAAACCCAAGTGACAGCTCTTGCTCACATACACAATGACAAGTCAGTGTCAGAACTAAGATTAGAACAAAGGATTTCCTGAGACCCCGTCCTGGGTTCACTCCCCCAGGCTACACATGCCAGACAAGAATAATACAAAAACTTAAAACAAACAAACTAAAAAAACACCACAAGCCTTGCTTGCTAGAAACAAAATGTCAGCAAACAAAGCTGAACATTGCTGATTGGTCTCAGTGACGTGGCAGATTTCAAAAAGATTATGTTTCAATTCAATAGCATGTATGAAGCGTGTCAGCTATCATTTGAAGAATATCCTCTTTCTTCAAAGCTTATGATCACAAAAGGTCAACGTGATGAAGAGTCTGTTTCATTATTGATACGACTAGAGAACGAATCCCAGGTCTTGACGTAGAATACAAGTTGTGTAGGATCTCTACAGGCAGTTCTAGCATTCTCTAATTAACAACCATTAATGACCCGTAAAATCTCCTTGTATGTTTCCCATGGAAAAGACAGTTCAGGTTGCTGGTACGTTACTTACACAATTTCAGCAATGCCCCTTGTAGGGCTTTTAGCACTTTCTCTGGTGTAAGCCAATCAATACCACACTGAGCACTTAATTTGCTTTGTCTAGCTGCACTGGTTTGTTAAGTCAGGGGAAGACATGCATCTGCCAACACATTCTGGTCTGACTCTGCTCTCATTTACACTGCAGTAATTGCACTGAAGTCAGTATGGGCACGTCTACACTACCCCCCTAGTTCGAACTAGGGGGAGTAATGTAGTCATAAGGAGCTGCAAATGAAGCCCGGGATTTGAATTTCCCGGGCTTCATTTGCATAAAGCCGGCCGGCGCCATTTTTAAATGCCGGCTAGTTCAGACCCCGTGCCGCGCGGCTACACGCGGCATGGACTAGCTAGTTCGGATTAGGCTTCCTAATCCGAACTAGCTGTACACCTCGTTCCATGAGGAACCGGCTGGCAGAGAACAGGGCTGGCTGGGAGGAGCAGAGGGGAACCAGCCGGCAGGGAACGAGGCTGGCCTGGGCACACACAGATCCCGGGGTGCTGCCCGTCCCGCACATGATCCTGGCAGGGCGCACGGTCAAATCCAGCCCCAGGGATTCCATTCTGCCGTGGCTCCGCCCCCCTCCTCTCTACTGCGTAGTTGCATGCTGCCTGGCTGGTAGACATGCTCACGCAGTGTGAGCATGTTTGCCAGCCAGGCAGTACACAACTACATACTGATACTCATGATAATAATAAAACTTACTTAATTAGAAAATACCGGACATTTATATGTGTGGTATTTTCTCAATTTGTTTCCCAGACAGAAACCTCAAATACCGGACTGTCTGGTTCAAAACCAGACACCTGGAAACCCTAATTAGGATATTTATTTTGTATATCTTGACATGTGATATAATGATTTTTGCTGTTTTGTTGTAGTCATGTTGGTGCCCGGATGAGAGACACAAGGTGAATGAAGTAATATCTTTAATTGGACCAAATATGGCTGGTGACAGACAACCTTGGAACTCTTCATAGCTCTTCTCCAGGTCTGTGAAGCTCAAAAGGGCGAACCTCTCACCAACCAAAGCTGTTCCAAAATAAAAATAATAAAAATAAAGATATTACCTCACCCACCTTGTCTCTCTGTGTTTTAATAGCTTTAAAGCTTGAACTCTTTGCATCTCAACTTCGTCTGTCATTAAAAAATTATCAGACCTCCCTCCATAATTTCCCACAAATGTGAAAATTATAAAAAGACAAAAAGCATAAAACATATATTATGCAAAGTTATAAAAAATAAAAAGTGCATTCTACCAAGTCTTTTTATAAGTCAGAGCAGCAGGGGTAAAGCATTGAAGATGGGGGTAGGGGTCTCCTATATTCCTGTTGAGTTCCCTCTGAGTTTAAGAGCCTGACTGAAACTGCAAGTCACAACATTCACACATTATCTTCAGATTCTCACATTAGGAACCCGAGTGACTTCTAGGGCATGAAGAAGGTGTGCAGGTTAAGATAGGAGGGAAAAAAATGTCCTTATTCTTACTCTTGATGCAAAAACAACACTGTGCCCAACAACAGCTTTGACAAGGCCCTCTGCCCTGAGAAATTTCAGCATACTGAAAACTCAAGGGTGCAGATAAGTGATCAAGTATTGAATGAAAGGTACAGGCTGCCCCCGACTTGCGACGTGATTGGTTCCTGGGGAAGCGTTGCAAGTCAGGGGCATTGTAACTTGAACCTTCATTTACAATAGGTGTCATGCGCCGTCCGAGGACATAAGTCGGGGGTTTTCGACCCCTTCCGCACTTACAAAAATGGTTGTAAGTGCGAGGGGTCACAACTCAGGATGGTTGCATTTCCAGGGTTTCCTATATGTGCTTCACCCGTCCACTGTGACTCATTTCCCTCTCCTGTTAGTAGGGGGCACATGGAAGAGCTGATTTCAGTAATACTCACATATCTCCTCTGTATCCACCCATCTGCCTCACATTGGGGAAGCAGCAGCCCCCCCCCCAACTCACCCCAAAAGAAGTGAGCAAAGCTTCTGAGCCAGCCAGGGAAGCAGGAGAACAGGACCAACTGCTAAAGGAGGGGGGGGGGCACAATTTAAAGGTTCCCCCCAACAACTCAAGTATTATACCCCCCCCCCAGCTGGTAGCCCAGCCCTCCCCTATGGGGGCTCTTAAGTTGGAAGGGGAAGAAAAGGAGGGGGGAGAGCAGACCCAGACCTGCTCACACTAACACACACCCAGGTAGCAGGGCTGCTCCAAATCTCAGCCAGCCAGCACACAGAGAGAAGCTGAATACACGTACACACAAAACACCCCCAGAGAGCAGGGCTGCTCTAAACCCTAGCCAGCCAGAATACCAGGAGAAGCTGCACACGCACTAACACACCCTCTGCTCTACACCCCAGCCAATCAGAACACAGAGAGAAGCTGCACAGAAACACACACTAACACACCTTTGCTCCAAACCCCAGCCGGCCAGCGCGCCGCGCTGCGCGCGCGCGCACACACACACACACACACACACTCTCTCTCTCTCTCTCTCTCTCCTTCAACCCACCAAACTCGGCCACCAACCCCGAACCTCTTCCAGCACAGCCTGCCCCACCCTCTCCCCACATGGCTTCTATGGGGGCCCTCTTTCCCAGGGAGAATGGGGGCCCCCCCTTGGGCACCCACCCTGCTGCTGCTCCCACCAGAGTAGAGGATTTACCTGAGATGAGTGAGTGCCTCTGTGCTCCCTGACCCTGGCTGAGCTGGCTATTGTGTTTCCCTTCCTGCTTAGCTGGTTGGCCCCAGGTAAGGTCACATGAGACTATTTACATGTGCCCCCATCAGCACATCACCCTGGGCAGTCGCCCTGGTCACCCAGGTCTAGGACCATGAGTGGTCGACAGGAGCTAACGCTGTAGCCAGACAGACCCCCCCCCCCCCCCCATCTCATCCATCTTATTTGCCTCTCTGAGGTTCCTGAAGCATACAGGACAGAGAAGGAGCAATAAAATCAGCATAGTCTATGCTGGCTCATCTGATCCTGAGAAGCTGAAAACATAGATATGAGGAGAGAATGATTAAGGCAATAAGCTGGCCTCTAGGCTGTGAGAAGTGCCCGGCTGGCACCCATGTTGATACGAACACACAGCCGTCCCTGGGAGAGGAATCCCCCACTGAGAAAAGAATCTCCAGTACTTCCAATTTAGTCCTCTCAACTCTCTCTGGGTATGTCTACACTACAAAGTTAATTTGAACTAACGGACGTTAGTTCGAATTAACTTTGATAGGCGCTACACTAGCGCTCCGCTAGTTCGAACTTAATTCGAACTAGCGGAGCGCTTAGTTCGAACTAGGTAAACCTCATTCTACAAGGACTAAGCCTAGTTCGAACTTACTAGTTCGAATTAAGGGGTGTGTAGCCCCTTAATTCAAACTAGTGGGAGGCTAGCCCTCCCCAGCTTTCCCTGGTGGCCACTCTGGCCAACACCAGGGAAACTCGTATGCCCCCCTCCCGGCCCCGGACCCCTTAAAGGGGCACGGGCTGGCTACGGTGCCCGTGCCAGGTGCAAGCCTGCCAGCACTCAGCCAGCAGACCCTGCACCTGGCACGGCTCGAGCCAGCCACCCAATGCCCCCCAGCCCTTCCCCTCTTCCCGGGACCAGGCTGGTGGCTCCCGGGAGCTTGCCCTGGACCGCAAGAGGCGGGCACCCGCCTGGGCTAGTGCGTACATGGTGGACCTCGTCCACGACCTCCGCACTAGGCACAGGAAAGTGGCCGTCTAGGGCAGGAGAGCTGCCAGCCTGGCCACCCAGGAACAGGTGTGCATGAAAATCAAGGTGGTCCACTGAGACCCCCGACCCTGAGCCCTGAGCTTACAATGGCCGTCCTGGGTCAGACCAAAGGTCCATCTAGCCCAGTAGCATGTCTGCCGACAGCGGCCAACCCTAGGGACCCTGGAGGGGACGGACCGAAGACAGTGACCAAGCCATTTGTCTCGTGCCATCCCTCTCCAGCCTTCCACAAACTGTGGGCAGGGACACCACTCCTACCCCCTGGCTAATACCACTCCATGGACCCAACCTCCATCACTTTATCTCACTTCTCTTTAAACTCTGTTCTAGTTCTAGCCTTCACAGCCTCCTGCAGCAAGGAGTTCCACAGGTTGACTCTTTGCTTTGTGAAGAACAACTTTCTGTTACTAGTTTGAAGCCTGCTATCCATTCCTTTCCTTTGGTGTCCTCTAGTCCTTCTTTATGGGAACTAATGAAGAACTTTTCTTGATGCACCCTCTCCACCCCACTCATGCTTTTATAGACCTCTATCCTATCCCCCCTCAGTCTCCTCTTTTCTAGCTAGTCCGTGCCGCGTGTAGCCGCGCGGCACGGGGTCCGACCTAGCCGGCATTTAAAATTGGCGCCGGCCGGCTTTATGCAAATGAAGCCCGGGAAATTCAAATCCCGGGCTTCATTTGCAACTCCGTATGACTACATTACCCCCCCTAGTTCGAACTAGGGGTGTAGTGTAGACATAACCCCAGAGACCTGCTGCTGTCCGGCCACACTAGGCCTGGGGGCTGGCTTGGGGCAGCCAAAGTTATGCTGGGGCCACCACTACCCAGGCAGGTGGGGTGGGGAGAGAGGGCAAGACAGGAGAATTCCTCCTAGCTGGAGTCAGCGCGCCAGTACTTTCAGCCCATCCTCTCCTTGGCTTGGTCCCCTCTTTTGTTCGTGCTTCTTGCCCCCTTCTTCCTTTCCCATTGCGTACATATAACAAGTGACCGCTTACAATTAATTACTGTAATGAATAGGCAAATATGCAAATAAATTAATCACCATAATGAATATGCAGACGTTTCTATACCGATCCGTCAAAAGTTTTTGAATGAGCTTCCAGACCGCAGCATAAAAAAGGTTTGTGCTATGGAATTTGAATAGTGCCATCAATGAGAGAAGTGGAGTACTGAAGGCTGTGACGTCGAAGGGGACTGAAATGCAAACCTGAACACTGGGGGGAGGGAAGAGAATGAGACATAGACATCTCCATTCATCTGGTGTCCCCCTCTCTGGAGCAAATCTAAACTTCAACTCTGCACATGGTCCCAGTAACACAAGGAATCCAAAGACAGCCAGATATAACTTAGGAAACAGAGGGTCTAGTAACCCTGGAGGGCATTCTGCCCAATGCAGGAACTTGCCTGGACTATCTAGGAGAAGCTGAATAACTACTGGCAAGAAGAGCTCTAAGTGGACAACGCAGTGAGGTGCATAGACCTCAGGCATCATCTTTCCATAAAGAATTCCACAGACAAAATCTACTACTTATCTTGGCAGATGTTGGTGTGGGGAGCAGGGAAGGAAATGGTCTAGGCATGATCTCCAGACTGTTGACAGGAACTTCAAGGAAGCTTTCCAGAGTCAGCAGATGACTCCTGGCTTAGTTAGTCACTCTTCATGGGAACTAACATCTGCTCACTCTGTAGTCACCAGGGAGGGAAAAGAGGATTTTTCCAATTTGCTTATGAAAGATTCAGAGCCAACTCAGACTGAAGCATGATTCCTTTTAATTGCACTGACTACCTTCAGCCTATAGGTTAGACAGACAGGTTCTTACCTCCGCTAAGCTCCTTTGAACATACCCCAATGCCATCAGGACATCTTTTGTAGGGACAACACCTGGTGAGAAGAAGAGAACCAGACAGAAGTGGTCAGCCCTATATGCTCTGCTTTGGCTCCCTCATTCCACACATCAGTATTCTCTGGGAATTCCAGGGTAGGATGTGGAGAAGGGGACACACCTTTTACTACTTTACAAACTATTTTATGAGGCAAAAGTAACATTTGTTCAGGAATTCTGAGTGCACGCAAGTGATGCTAAAAGTGTGGAATAACTGGAATTGAGAAATTATGGGGCTAGACACTGTGCTACTCACACATAGCACCAACAATGCATTTCAGCCCTGACTTACAGCACTCACAATTACTCCTGAGCGCCCACACAGCTCTGCCAACGCAACTCTCTTCTGACCTGAAGCATCCTTAAGGACATGTGTTGTGTTCTGCAGACTTCTAGCAAGGCTGGCTGCCAGGCAGAACACAATAGACTGTCAGCAGGCATATTTCAACAACTTTGTTCCTGGCAGAAAGAAATCTGCAACAATCTCCCTACTGAGGAGTGACTAACCACCACTGAGAGTCCCCACCATTAGCTTCCTTCCCACACAGCTCACCAGATACTCTCCAATCTGGCAAGCCATAAACCCATGACTTGTCAGTAGGATTTAGAGGCCAAGGGCTATTGCTCCCTCTCCATGTGCCTCTCCTGTTTGGTCCAGCAACAGAGAGGGAAGCTAACAAGAGCCTCATTCTTCACAGCAGAAAATGCTTCAGTCCTTGATGATTCCAGGGCTCCTAACAGGGCACAGAATTTCATTACTGACAGCTGCCCAGCCTGGCTGTGATGCTAGCATTACACAGCCCAGCTTCTCATCTCCAAGGGGATCCCCTCCAATAAAAAGAAAGGTTTACATTAGGGCTACGTGCTTACAAAAGAACCTTTTTAATGGTACATGGCAAGGTCCAAAGTGCTGGGAGAAATGCATGATTTTAAATAAGTAGGTGGAAAATACTTCTTAAATGTTAACATTATTTCCCAACAACTGTGGTGTATTTTACAATATTATTTTTTACTTGCCCGGTATCAAATAACATGGTTATAGGGCCTTCCCTATAGGGCTTATACCCTAAACAGACAGCAGAAGCAGTACAGAACAGAGACAGCCACAACTGATCAGAGCGTTCCAATTGGAACTGCTTTTCAATGGGCCTACAATAGTTCTTATAACCTCACTAGGCAGCACTGGCACACTCCAGATCTGTACAAAGTACAGACAATTTCACCTTCTGCAGCAGAAGAGGGAGAGACACACAGAGGTGAGCAGGCAAAAAATGCAAAGATGAATATGTGCAAGGATAAAAAAAGGAAAGGGGTGGTGAAGCTGGAGGCACTGTGGAAGTGAAGGGAGGAGAAAGATGACAGCAGAGCTTTGTGGAACCTTGAAGATCTGCAGGAGAACCTGGAATCTGACGTAGTTGGCAAAGGAGAAAACCACAGCAGAAATGTACATAGTGGGCAATATGGTGTGGGTGGGAAAGAGGCTTATACTCTATGACTACGTCTACACTGCAGGCTTCTTGCGCAAGAAGCCTTTTGCGCAAGAGTTTTTGTGCAAAAACTTCATGCGCAAGAGCACATCCATACCTCAAGGCGCATCGCAAAAGTAATGTGCTTTTCACACCTGTGCTTTTTCCCATAGGGTTTTCTTGCACAAGAAACCCCTCCGGAGCGACCGCACTTGACTTTCTGTGCAATCGCTGTAGAACAAAAGGGAGTTATGCCTTGTAGAAGGAGGTTAACCTACACAGGCAAAAGCCCTCTGTTCTGCCATTTCACTTGCACAAAAGCGCATTTGAGGTGTGGACGCGCCACAGGTTTTTGCGCAAAAACCTTACAGTGTAGACGTAGCCTATATGTACACACAGGAAAGCCTACAATCACCAGGTACAGCAAACAGTGGCAGCATTGTACTGTTCAGCAGGAGGGATATGTCACTATATGCAGGAGAAAAATTGGGGTTAACAGGGCAGAGAATGCTGTTTCCAGCATCACTGGAAATCTCCACTGGAAAGCAATTCCGAAGCCAGATACATCCCTTCCCACCACTAGCAACACCACACGGCTTTACTACGGACACTTACCCTGCTCCCCTGCCAACGTCATTAGCAGGTGCTTGTCATTCTCATTGGGTTTGCTCAGAGAGATCAGCCACTGGGCCTGCTGTCCATCTGTCTGCCTGGAAAAGGCATCCTCCACCAGAGCCAGCAGCTGGGGACCCTTCTCCAGCCGAAACTCCTCCTGCCATAAGGAACATTTGAGAGCATCTTACCCTACTTCATGGCAAAGAAGAACCAATGAGTGGTATGGAAATTCGGGGACAAATGTGGATTTGTTATGAGTGAGTCCGATGCCACTGGCTTCAGATTAGTTATACCTGTTTACAGCAGGGCTAAATGGGGCTGTTGGTGGTGTGTGTGGTGGTGATGAAGGAAACCATACAGGCTCGGGGGGTGGTATATATTTATGTGCAACTTAAATCAGTTTGCCACTCTTGAAAGCAGCTGTCAGTAACAATGCAAATCATCAAAGTGCTTGTTCCCTGTTGAGATCTGCAGAGACTCTTCAATTAAAAATCACGGCATCTCCTTCCAGTTCACTCCTGGTCCACACGTTAGTGTTGATGCATCTAGGTCCTCACTTATGTCCTAATTCTGGGTTTCTCTTTGTAGCATCCTCCAGTACCAACTGAGCCCCTCCCTGCAGCAGGCAGGGATCCCAGAATCACTCCTGTGTGCAGAGCTGTTTTCTTACCTTAAAGGAAAGCTGTTTCAGAAGCCAAAAGAAAGTGCCAGACCTGAAGTGAAGGCCACAATTCTCCCAGCGGCACCGGGTCAGTGGGGCCCAGTTCTGCCTGACATGTGCCATTGCCTGGCAGCTCCTCTGCCACTTTCCCACTCCTGTGTTTCTATTCTTGTCTATGTTGCCATGCCAACCCAAAGGCCACCCGGATGATTAATAAATGCTGGCGCTCCTGGTTGCCATGGCAATCCCGAGTGCTCAGGGCAGGCACAGGCCTGAGCAGTGAATGGAATGGCTTAATTGGAAAAGACACCTACGACTCAGGCCTGAATCACAAGAGCCCATCAGTGCCATGTCTCATCAGGCGAGGGTTATGAATTTCAGCTGGAAGAGCATATGCAGCCTGTCAGGGGAGGCATGGGAAGAGGGCATGGGTGGGAAACTGCTCCACAACTTTACTGCCGGGGCCTCCTGCTCAGAGGCCATGCACCCGTCACTGCCATGGCCTAGTGGCCAGCTCTCTGCATTGTGACACGACCACCATTGTTCAATTCTATGGCTCAGCAGGGGCCTGGGAATGCTGAAGGGAGGGTCAGCACACTCAGCCTGATGAGAACAGGATGGGAGGCTTGTGTATCTGACGTAACACAAGCAAGTAACACAACTAACACAAACAACTGTCAAAAAGATAACTCTCAGTGCTAGACTAGAGTGACTTCAGGTTCAAATCACCTCTGGACGGAGGCAGGGCCCTGCATAGTCTTTCATTATTATTAGGTGCAATCTTGCAGTCTTTACTTGGGCAAAACTCCCATAGACATCAATGAGAGTTTTGCCCAAACAGGATACGTCTACACAGCAGAGCTGAACTCAAAATAAGCTATGCAACTTAAGCTACACTAACTGTGTAGCTTAAGTCGAAATAGCTTATTTTAAATTTGGGCACATCTACACAGCACTTATTTCAAAACAGAGCACTCTTCCTCCAACTTTCCTTACTCCTCATACAATAAAGTTTACAGAGTTTGGTATAAGAAGCCCGTTATTTCAAATTTATTTCCAAATAACAAGGATTGCTGTGTAGACACGTAATACATTATTTCGGAATAATGTCAGTTAGTCTGAAATAACACTGCTGTGTAGATGCACACATAGGGACTGAGCATGTGCCCTGTCTAGAACCCATTAGAAAGAAAAAGGGACCTAACCAATTTTGAGTCTACAGTGGAGATCTTGGTAAAAATGTGTTTGTCTAAATGGTACAGAATCCTAGGGCACAATCTTGCATGGTGCTGAGGGCCCTCCATTCCCATTGATGCTCAGCATGTCATAGCACCATGCCCTTAAAACAAACAGAAATATTTACGGGTTTTTTCCTAAACTAATTTAAATAAATCAATAAATCACTTAAAAACGCAACACTTTCCTTCAACACTGAAGACCCAAACAAAACCAGCATAGGCCTAGTGTACAGGGGATGGAAAGCAAAACTGATACACTCAAGGAAAGTCAACCTAACTGCTTTCACTGTCCAAGGTGAATGAAGTGCAACAGACAGTAAGCAAACTGCATCAACTGTGATGGCAGGGAAATGTGAAACACTTTTCGTTTCAATCACATACAATGATAATACAACATAGAGAAGGGAAACAGTTGTGTTAAATATTTAAGTTGACAAGTGTCCCTTTGAATAAGGTTCAGGAGAGCATAAATAACTTATTGGGAATATTTGTTTTGAAATGATGAAGTCAAGTAGAAAAACAAACCAGTCCTTCCTGTCCAAGGGCAGCACCTGTGTTTGGCAGGGGAAGAGCTGAGATTTCGACAGCAACACACATACACCTCCAGTGGAGGGATTGCTGCACTTTTGCTTTCACTTTTCATCTGCTTCCACTGCTTAAAATTAAACGATTGCAAATGGCAATAGGATGAGGCAAGAGTTATTATGTAGAGCAAAATTGCATCTGTGTAGCACGGATGATATGGGGGAGAGATAGATGGATAATGACTGAGGTGGACAGGAAATTAATCATCACAAACTTATTTTGAAGTGCTGATATTCTGAACTGTAAATGTTGGTTGTGACAAAGGCACTTAAAATGGTATGAAGGACAAACAATTCTCTGCTTGAAGGAGCAATGTTAATGTCAGAAGACTTATGGAGAGAAACATATTTCTTATATCCTGTTAGAAAGTTATCATCATTCATTCTGTAAATGTATTGTTTTTAAAACAAATTATTCAGGGGACTCATTTTCCCTTTTAAAAAAAGACCACAGTGCTCAAGAACCATGCAAGAACAATAACAGCGTGCTCAGTCCAGTCCAGGGACCTAGGATTAAAAAATAGATATGCAGAGGAGAAAAATTTTAATCGGAGAAATATTCAGTTTCAAAGTCCTAAAGTAACCAGGTATTTAAAAAACAACGAGAAGTCCTGTGGCACTTTCTCATTGTTTTTGCAGATTCAGACTAACACGGCTACCCCTCTGACACATGTATTCAAAAAATCAATTTAAAAATCACAAAGGACAACCTGACCCTGTCCACTTGACAACGGGTCTTTATGGGTTTGATAAATGACTCATGGGAGGTTCCTAAAGTAAATAGGCCCTTTTACCAGGGATACCCATGGGGCTTTGGGTTCTGTCAATTAACTGCAACTTTCAGGGACTGATGGTGGAATATTGGATTAGCAGAGCACTTCTGGTTAACAGACACTACTGGGGAGGTGAGGGGGGCCAGAGGAGAGCACTTAAGGAAGTGGCAACCTGAAACATTTATTCTGGAAACAATGAGTCTTTATTTGCAGAACCATCAGAGAAACATGACCAGAGACATCATGCCTCAAAAGTGAGGAGAAGGGAAAAAGTCTGGGTACTGGGATCAGACCTAAATCTTGCCACTTTATTGCGTGACTAGGGACTGCAGTGTAACAGATATTGTCCTCCAGATGAGATGGAAAACAAAGGCTCCTTCCCATCTGGTGGCCAGCCAGGTGGAAATTAAAGATCCTCAACCTGGAGATTTAGGCAGTATTTTTACCAGCAGTGGTTGATTTATAGCAGGGATCTCAAACTCAATGTACCTTAAGGCCAGTGACATCCCTTAAATCCTCCTAGTGGGCCAGTGGGCACTCGCCTCTAAGAGGGCTCTAGAGTGGGATCTCCATGCATTCCCCCTCCCTTGTGCATCTCCCCAGCCCAGCCTGCTGCCCCAGAGTTATTTAGCGCGGCTAGAGTGGCTTCCAGTGGTTACCTCCATGCCACTGCCAGCATGTCCCTATGGCCTGGGACAGGTGTGTACAGAGCCATCCTGTCAAGAGATGGAAGCTGTGGCACTACTAACTCATTTTGTGAAACTGACTGGATCTCAGTGATGCCAAACCTCCTGATTTGATAATTGGGGATTTTTTTCTTTCCTGGAAAGCCCCAGCCACATTATTAGAATTAAGTCTGCTCTGTGAACTTCACTACCTGATGCCTCATGCACCACTACCAATTGTGAGTTATGCTTGTTTGTTGGTGCATAGTAGTAGAAGAGAAAACACGTGCAGCACATACCTAGGAGTTTAGTTTCTTGGTTTAGAAGGTGTGAGTGTGTAAGAGAAGTATGAGCCAGTAGTTTGAGCACTGGACTTCTACATAGGCATTACTGTAGTCTCAGTCCAAATCTGTAGAGCTCTGCAAATCCACAGATATCTGCTTTATATCCGTGGGTATCCTCAGCCGGGGATGTGAAGATGGATATCCACAGCTCATGTTTGCGGATATGCATGCAGATACAGATTTTGTATCTAGAATTGTGCAAATTTGCGGATATCCACTTTATATCCACAGGTACACTGATATGGATGGACATAGCCGCAGATCATTTTGCAGATGCAGATGTGGATGAGAATACCAACTTTGTATCTGCACAGGGTTGTACAGATGTGGCCAAAACTCTGACACTGGCCAAAACACTTTTGCTGCCAACTCTTTCCACATCTGTAAATTTCGCATAATATTATCCTTCTTCCATGCATGTTGTGACCATTAGTGTTTGTAAAAACTATGGAAAATGAAAAATGCAGACCCAGAGCTAAGTATTATAAATCCAGTCTCTAACTTTCTGCAAGGATGGGCTAATGGGTAAATGCACATCACTGACTTACTGTATGTCCTGAAGAAAGTCACTTTACTACTCTGTGCCTTAGTTTCTCTAGCTGTAAAACTGAGGTAATGCTGACTAACAACACAGGACTGTTGAGAAGCTTAATTCAATTTCTCTCCAAAACTATTATACTGAATCTATTTACAATGGACATACAAAATCGCTAAAACTGAAATAGATCAAAAAGCGACATCTTTCCAATTTATTTTGATTACATATAAAATGTTATTGAATAGACATATCACTATCCTCCTTTTTAGCCAATTAACAAGAGAAAAAATGACTCGCTGAAGAGGCCCATCTAAATAGCAGGCAAAAATCTAAAAAATGTAAGGAATATATGTATTTTAATTTCAGGTATTACTTAGTACTTAAAAGGAGGTTCTCTATGGGAAATTGGATTGAAAACACTGTCAATTAAAAATCAATTTTAAAGTGTCCCTTGAATGTCTGAAAAGTAAAGAGCTTTGAGATCCCCCAATGGAAAGTGTGATGCATATGTGCCAAAGTATTAAAACCTATGGAGGATGGCCTCAGTCAAGACTCCCATTCTTCCTACACAAATTTCTAAGTTACATTGACTGAGACACAAGACAGACAAGTAAAGGCTGCACATACAAAACTTGCAGAAACCTTTTTAAAAGTCCTTTTGAAGATCAGAGACAGACATTTTATATTTTTAAAAAGTGGATTTATACCTAAACCTAGGATCATCTTGACTCCACTATCTTTCCTGCTAAACCTCAGATAAAGAAAAAGATGGAAAATGCACACAGAGCTGCAGTCAACACACAAGAGCTGCAGTTTCTTAACAACAGTGTTGATGCTAGGATTTGTGCTGGCCCTAAAAAATGTCCTATGAATCCTAAGATCAGTCACACTCATAAATATTTTGCTGCCCTGTTTAGCAAAACCAACCCCCATTCGATTACCCATTTATTCTCATTCTATTCAGACCTCTTGTGTCTGACTTACGCAGTCGATGTTATCAGACATGTTCAGAATTATGTAGTTTTTTCCTGCCAGGTTACTCCAGTCCTTGCAGATCACCTGAAAAGACAAGACACATAGACAGCTGGGTTTGGAAGGCGAATGTAGCTTCCAGCTGCAGGCATAAGAAGCTTGAGCAGAGTAAATGAGGGGCTGTATTGTATGCTGAGCAGGGGTATGAACTCTTGGGAAAGCTCTGGGGAAGGGGATTGGAGGGGATTCCCCAAAGATGGGATATGCTGGAGAAAATGCCCCATTCTCCAGGCTCTGACATATATGCCTGAAAAATAAATGTCTTTTTTTCATGTGAGTGATAGTGGATTCCAGTCCTCTGTTAATCTACAGAGCAAGGACAGTTCGATCAGTGGCTGGGTAAGTGCCCTACAGGCTGCTGTGCCAATCAGCTTTGCTATCCTAGGGCTATCTAATGACGCATTCAGTCTTTGGCCCTCTTATTGAGAATGAGAATGGGGGAGAGGACAGGCAATTCGTGCTAACCACCAGATTGATTTGTGTGATAGGGGCACCTGTCTACTGTGTTATTATCCAAATGGAGCTAGCCACTAGGGCAGGGGTAGGCAAGAGAGTCTCCGCAGGCTGGATTCAGCCTGCCAAGCAGGTTGATCCAGCCCACAGATGCCCTGCCACTCTCTCACCCACAGGCCAATCAAGACCTGGGCATGGAGGAGTGCACAAAGTCTCCTCCCCCTGCCAGGAGCATGCAGCACTCAGAATAAACCAGCAGCTGTTCAGAACAGCTGGTGGTTCTCTCTAGGTGCTGGGGGGCAAAGACTTCACATGCTTCCCCTTGCCCCAGACCAATCAGGGTCAGTGGGCGGGAGAGCAAGAAAGTGTTCTGGCCCCACCCCTTCCGCCTGAGGCACCACCCCTTTCAGGGCAACCCGGGACCACTTCAAAAATTTGCGAAGTGGCCTCCCTTTAAAAATGATTGCCCACCCCTGCACTAGAGCGACTTAAATCTCTTAGTGGTGTCCCCTGTCTGGTAGCTGGATCTACTGTTTAGGTGGCTTTCATATTATCAAAACAGAGACTCCATCCAGAGACGTGTGGTCCTTAAGAAGCAGCTCTGTAGCTGGTTGAAATGGAGTCTTTCTCCTCAGCTCAACAACTAACAGCTGCAGATGGTTTCAAAACTAGAATTAAAGTCCAGTTCACTAGGCATCCAATGATAATGACTTGGTCACCTCACTCACTACCAGCTTGAGTGGCACTGAAATTAGCTGACCTCTGTGCATCTTACAATCCTATCCTCACAGCTCCCCTTTGAGGCAGGGAAGCACTATGATCCCCATTTTACAAATGGGGAACTGAGGCACAGATAGACTGAGGGTATGTCTACACTACCACCCTAGTTCGAACTAGGGTGGTAATGTAGGCAACCGGAGTTGCAAATGAAGCCCGGGATTTGAATTTCCCGGGCTTCATTTGCATCTCGCCGGGCGCGCCATTTTTAAATGTCCGCTAGTGCGAGGAGTAACGGTAGTTCGGACTAGGAAGCCTAGTCCGAACTACCTAGTCCGTGCCGCATGTAGCCGCGCAGCACGGAGTCCGTACTAGCGGACATTTAAAAATGGCGGCGCCCGGCGAGATGCAAATGAAGCCCGGGAAATTAAAATCCCAGGCTTCATTTGCAACTCCGGTTGCCTACATTACCACCCTAGTTCGAACTAGGGTGGTAGTGTAGACATACCCTACGTGACTTGCCCAAGGTCAAACAGGATGTTAGTGGAAGAGCAGCTACTGAACATGTTTCCCAGAGGCCAGGGTAATGCTCTAACTCCATGATGTCCAACACACTAATCACTAGCCACATGTGGCTATTTGGCTGGTTGAGTGCAGTTAGTTGGCTTGAACAATGTGGCTATTTGGCCAATTGAGTGTGGCTAGTTTGCTACAGCAGTAGGCACTATAGTGGCTAATGCTTTAGAACTAGTTGGACACCACCACTCTAACCACTATAATTTTCCCCTGAACCTCTCTGCAACTTACTGTACGTCTGTCCTGTAATTCCTGCCTGACAAGGAGCAGTGTATTGCTACCGTGCTCCACTTGCCCTGCATTTGTCTAAGCACCAAGAGTTGCAATACGGGTAGTGGCAGCGAAGGCACCTCCCAGAGATGTTCAGGGCCATTCATGCAGTTATGTTTCCAATAATGCAGCCTGAAGAAATATAACTGGGCTTGCAAGGAGCTTGCTTTCCATTTTTTCACAGCTGATTGCTGCCCAAAAGTCACATTGGTTAAAACATGCAGGCAGCAGAGTAGACGCAAAACTGCGTAAAAGGATTTCTTGTGCATTGACACCCCACCCCATTCACTCAGTATCTGAGGCACCTCCACAATGTGCCATGAGAGAGGGAACAATCCTCTACAACCGTGTTTCTCAAACTGTGGGTCCCAACCCCGCGAGCAACTTAGAGGGGGGTCGCAGTATCACAAAGTTTGAGAACCCCTGCCCTACAATCTTTAGTGAAGTCATGGAAAAAGTCCCAGCAACTATTTCTACTCACTAGCCTTGGGGCATTTGAAAGTAAGGAGAAGTGAGGAGAAGTTCCTATCACACAGCACTGGGAGAGGAAGGGTTAATACCCAAACATATTCCATAATGAGTCCCCCTCCACCCACACAATGGGATACCTGTGCCGAGTTCCAAGGCGTTCCTGTTGACAGCACAGCCAGGTGGGCATCCCCAGTCTGTGGCACAAGACTCTGCTCTGCCGCGGTGGCCTCAGTAGTCTGCTTTGTGCCATTTCGGAATGGGGTTGGAGCTGGCTCATCAGACCCATCCAAGGGAGGCGCTGAGGAGGGGCCACCAGTAGTATCTGGGGGGCCACCAGTAGTACCAGAAACAATCTTGAGATCTTGGGGGTTTCCTCCAGGAGATGCTGTTACCTCAGGAGTTTCCTCCATTTGCGCTGTTCCAGTCAGCACTGTAGGCCCCACTTGCTCTCTTCCCACTTGGACTGTGGGATCCAACAGCTCCCCTCTCACTGGGAGCTCTGTGGGCTCCATTCCATCTCCCACCTTGGTCTGTGCGGACTCTGCTGCTGCGACGGTCCATGCGAGCTCCACTCTGGCTCCCAGCGTAGTCCCTATATTTCCTGAAGTCACCTCGATGGGCTGCTCCGAGACACGTTGGGATCCTGCAGTGGTAACTGACAAGATGGAGGACAAAGGCAGCAGACTGGGCCCCATGCTGCTCCCAAGGTCAAAGCCCGAAGAGATGTGCTCAGGAACAGAGGCCTCCTCTTGCCTTTCTACAGCTGCCTCAGTCACAACACCCAGTCTACTGGAAGTTGTGGAGAAAAGGAGGGAGAACAAGGAGTCCTCCTGACCAGCTGCTTCTGAAAACATGTCCTTTGCCCAGTGATCCTGGCTGCTCTGTTGCTCTTCCTTAGACTGGTTTATGGGGAGCAGCCCTTCCTCTTCCTCCAGAGCACCGGAGAAAGGTCTATGTGGATCAGGCTCCATGGAATCTAACGATGGCTGAAGGGAGGCTGTTTCCCAGTTGTCTTTAGCCTGCGTACTGTTTCCCTTGGGCAGGGCCTTCTGAGAGGCGATTGGAAAACTATAGTCTAAAATAAATCCAAGATGCTTCATGTTAGAAGTCTACCACAAATTATCATGAATCTTGAAAGACTGGGAGACAAAAGCAGGGAGGAGGGAGAAAGCCTAGGGTCTATCTACTTAGCTGACGGAGGCTCTATGAGGGTATGTCTACACTACAATGTTAATTCGAGTTACCTTAATTCGAAATAGTTAATTCGAATTAAGCTAATACAAATTAACATGTCTACACACAAAATGCAGTTGGAACTAGCGTTTTGCTAATTCAAAATACTGCGTCCACCCTGAGTGGACACTGATTCGGATTTAAGGCTGGCCGGAACCAGGTCAGGGGTAGGGCATCAGGTCAGGAGTGTCTTTGTGTGGCTGTTGCCTGAGACTATCTGAAGCTTGTGCTTAAAGGGACACACACACACACACAAACACACACACACACGGGCAGCCGGTTCCCAGGTGTCCCTGCTTGCTTGCGTGCCTTGCTGAGGGACAGCAAAGCATTTGTGTCTCGGAGTGTTCTGGTTGCCCTCACTCGGGACACCATAGCACTCTGCAACATGGAGCCAGAGCTGCCCCTGGGCACTCTGGTGCTTCTTATGAACATGTTGCTGCGAACCTGGCTGCACTTTCTGCAGGCTGACATCCAGGAGGTCCATCGGGGGGCTGTCAGTATCCAGAAGGCCCTGTGGGAGAGCTTCCACCCTGAGAAGCACTCAGAGCCTCCCTGGTGTGCCCCACTGGAGGCTTGTGCCTCATTCCTCCCTCATGTCCTTCCACTTACCCCTCCCCTCAAACCCACTTCCTGATGTCAAATAAAATACACATATTTTCATGAACACAAACTCTCTTTATTTAACAAAACTAACGGGGGGGGGGGAATGAAACTCTGGTGAGACTGGGGAAAGGAGGCGGGAGAGGGGAGGAGAGAGGATGGGAGAGGGGAAGGGAAAACCTGGGAGGAGGGAGCTGGAAGGGGGAAGCAAGGGGAAGAAGGGGGAGGGGAAGCTCAGGGATCAGGGTTGGGGGTCTTGCCGGACCACCTTGATTTTCATGTGAACCTGCTCCTGGGATCGTATGTGGCCTTTGGTGGCCAGGCTGACAGCTATCCTGCCATATACAGCCGCATTCCTCCATCTAGTGCGGAGATCACGGACATTGAGGGCATTCCCCCCCCAAACCTGAGTAAGGTCCACCCTGATCTCCGCCCTGGACCAGGAAGGTACACACCTTCTCTGGGCCCTGGCAGGCTCCTGGGAGTTGGCAGACTGCTCCTGGGAAGCGGTGGAGGGCTGGCTGCCAGTGGCTTGCTGGCTCATGTTTTGGGGCCACTGGGTCAGGGCCGGTAGGCTTGGAGCTGGCACAGGCACTGTGGCCATAGTCTACCCCTTTAAGGCCTCTGGGGAGGGCGGGGGTGGGAGAGGAGTGTTCTTGGTTGAGGTTGGAGTGGCCACCAGGGCACCCTGGGAAGGCTAGAGACCCCCTATTTCGAAATAAGTGTCTACACAGCACTTATTTTGAATTAGCTAATTCGAGTTTGGTGTTACTCCTCATAGAATGAGGTTTACCAAATTTGAATTAAGCGCCCCACTATTTCGAATTTAATTCAAAATAGCAATTTGCCTGTGTAGACACTACTAAAGTTAATTTGAAATTACAGCTGTTATTTCGAATTAAATTTGATGTGTAGACATACCCTCAGAGTGCACTGGTGTTTGCCACCAAAGAGAAAAGTGGGTTCGTTTAATACAGCTAAGTTAGTGAGAAGAATATGACGGGCAGATGCAGCTTTGGCAACAGCAGTGCAAGCTTTCCATGCATTCACCCGCCCCAGCCTGGAGGAACCTTTTGAGGGGTGAGAAGGGAGTTCATACTTCACAGTCCCTTCTGTAGCAGGACTCTCCACTGAGCCTGCCAACCCAGGGGCCTATCAGTTCCACTTCTGTTGCCGGTGTGCATGATGTGGGTTTGCATGCACTAGGAACTGGGCTAAAGTCTCCAATTCATTTAATAAACAGGAGCCCTCGAACAGATACCAGGCTGTACTGTCATCAGTCCCTGCTAAACTAAGATAGAAATGATAGCGATTAAGGGGGAAAGGAACAACAGAACCCTGCTCTCAGTTACAAACAGGTAACACCACGGAAATCTGGATTGACTCGGATGTCACTAAGAGCAGACTCACAGCCTAAAATAACCTCACAAATGGTCCCTGGGTTCCCAAACCACCAGCCTACTGAAGAAGTTGTTTGGCACTAGGGGATAAAGGACAGAAACAGTAACTAAATCCACCCATCCCCAACTGGAGGCTCACTACCTGCAGCAAGGTGCTGTTCTGGAAGGCCAGGGTGTGTGGCGTTTTGAGGGAAATACAACAACCTGTGCAATATCAAAGAGAGGGAGCTAGAGGCCTCACACCAGGAAAAACAGCTCAAGTTAGTGGCCAGCAAGGAGCTAAGACATGTCCTGTACTGACAAAGTAGCAGCAAGATCAGCTCCTGATGACTGACAGGCCACATGCTACAGCCACACTCATCCCCCATGCCAAGGGAAACCCACCCAAGATTAATCGGTCTCTCCATCCTTACCAAGAATCTGCCAATAGCAATGCTGCTGAGCACTGGGCCTTCCACATGAATAAGCTCCTCTCCCCACAAGCATAGCATGTTGCACACAGGGAGCCAGAAAGGGGTCTCACTACAGCCAAAAAACACTGGCCCTTTCACCTGCCTGGGATGTGGTTATTCTTCACAAATAAATAAGCGATTGTCCCAGCATCCCCAAGCCCGTGTTCTTGCCTGGCTGCCAGAGTGGATGCTTCATTAAGCACAGTGGGAGGCAGCCGTCTGGATGCCTTACAGTGCATGCCTGGAAGAGTAGCCTCTGAATGACACCCATACCCAAACTGCTGCTTACTGCTGTGGCAACTGGAACTCAGGTGGGGGTGGGAAGAGCGTGTTGTCAGCCAGAATTGCTTGGGTACTCAGAGCAGGTACGTTTCAGAGAGGTAACTGTGTTAGTCTGTGTGGCGGGGCCGCCCCGCCACTCCCGGGATCGGCGGCAGCCCGAGGGTCCCCCAGGTCAGGAGGGACGGCGGAAGCGCTTGGACACGGGAGCACCGGGGAGGACAGAAACCCGCACGGGGCCGTGCTGGGGGTGACGTCAGCGGCATGCCCCGGGAGCGAGGCGCGGCCTGAGGACGGGGGCCGTGACGTCATCGCGAGGCGCCCGGCGGGCGATTTAAAATGGGCCCCAGAGGTGGCAGAAGGGGAGAGCCGGCGGACGGAGGAGACAGCTCTGGGAGAGGCGGAACCGAGCGGGTACTGGCGGCCCTGGGTGCGGTTTAACCCAGGGGTCCGGGACTAAGGGGGAAAGAAGCGGCCCAGGGCGGGGCCGTGGAACCCGTGAGCGGGGGCGTTTAGGGTCCACAGACCCCCCCCGTTGTGAGTGAGGACAAGTGTCCTGACTCTAGGGCCCTGGGTCGGGGTCCGGAGCGAGGGCGGGCCCGGACCCCCTTTCCCCCTCCTCTGGTTGTTCGCTCATGAAAGCGGCCATTGGGTGGAGGGAACCCCGAGCATTGTGAAAGGCAGGTATCCATTGTGGGCCAAAGGTAGATAGGAGGAGCGCGTCTGAGACAAGGCGGGAAAAGGGGGACGGCTCCGGGACCTTGTTACAGTCTGTAACATAGCTTAGCAGGTAAAGCTCTCAGTGCGGACCAAGCAACTCATCATACTCCCAAAGCAGGAAACAAGTTGATCCTTTCACCCACAACAGTGACCACAAAGGAGTCACTGACAAATTCCTACCTGGCTAGTGGGTGACTTATAGGAATCTCCCACCTCAGTCACTTTATTTTAAAAACTAGCTCTTCCTAAGGCTCCTTTATATGCCTATGATGGCTCAGCCCCCCAGCATGACAGGGAGGGGGTGACTTTCTCCTGATGCTTGCCTTCAAAGTGAAACCAGAGCTTGTAATGCTCCTCCAGGAAGCTGTCAAATGGGTTCACATGCGGCCTCTCCCACCTCTAGCCCCAAAAGAGGCACCAGGATCTATTGTCACTCGTGGGTTCAATCGGAGCGCTGAAGAGCATATGGCGTAAATCCATACTACTGGGCAAGCATCTCTTCATTACAGAACGTGCACTAAAATACCTGAAACAGGATCAATTGTCTCAAGAATTCCAAGGGCCGGAGGAGACAGTTGCTACCTGAAAGGCTCCCCCTACAGCTCTTTGACTAGCAAAGAGGTTGCACACTATCATCCAAGGTGGCTGAAAAAGCAGTACGCTAAGGCCCAGGAAGCTGAGAGTAAACCTCTCTCTGGCTGCAGCCTGGCACCAGCCTTTCCAAGGGCCCACATCTGAAGCTAGTCACCATGTTGTCATCTTCCTGTCTGAAGATACGCAGCAGCAGTCACTGCCTCACTAGCCAGCGGCTGATTCGTGGCAGGAATGACCATGGGATTAAGGACACCAACTGGGGGAGGATTGCACACATGGCTAAGCCCTCGGGCTTCTGCTGCCATTGAAAAGCTTGGTATGTGCATTGCATGCAGTAACCCCATTTAGAACAGTAGGGATCACCCCTACACAAATACATTATAGGTAAGGAGGGGAAGGCTGTCCCCCTGCATTGTAAGGCATTGGGCACTGTCAGAGATGGGACACGGGACTACTAAGACCAGTGATGCATTCTTCCACCTCTCTGCATAGAGACACCCTAGCGCTTTCCCAGATCTTCTGCACCCCTTGCCTAGCTTCCTCACTGCAAGTTCCAGAAGGAAGGGTGGAGAACTAGCAGTGGGGAAAAGAGGGGGCACAGCAGAAAGGCAAGCTGATTTCTTGCACAGAAGGCTGGGACTGGCCGAGTAGCAAGTTATCTCCTCTGATAGCTGGAAACCCTCCTGGCTCATCACTCTTCCTTGAAATCCTCGCACCTGGCCTTTGCTTAAACTGTTAGAGCACTTCGAAATTAGCCAGTTCCCTAAGGGTTAAAGTCCCACCTAGACAGCCTGTCTGCTCTCCTCTGAACAGAGAGAACTCAGGGCCAGCAAACCCTGAGGGAAGCTGATGGATTGCAGCCCCCTCCCTCTCACCACTGAGATCAAAGCTGAGAGAGAACTGATCCTGCAACCTCCCAGCAGGCTCCTGTTTACTGGGCAGTCTACAACTGAAACCTGAACTGCTTTTCTCCAGCAGTGAGTCAGTGAAATGGAAGCAGAAGCAAGAGTCCTCATGCTCGTAGCTAATCGATTTAGCATTTCCACCCCTCACCACCACCTCCCTGCACTTTAAGCCAAGGGTCCTACTGACAATCTGGGCCAGCAAGAACCCACCAAATAAAACCTAAATGTCCACAAAAGTCTGCAAAGAACCTTGTTCTACCAGTTATTTTAAAGATGAGCCCACAAATTCTGATCTGGCCCTAGATTGCCTCAAAGTTCAGGGGGCTTTAGATCTGGCAGGCACTAGTTTTGCCTATTATAAAGATGTTCGCAGAATCCAGATCCCACAGGGGATTCAGGCACCTCCAGAGGTCAGGGATCTGGAGTCATGGTTTAGCATCTTTAGTTAGAGTACACCAAGACAGATCTTCAAAAAGAACTACAAGTTGAACCTCTCTAGTCCGGCACTCTCGATCCATTAACATCCGTGGTCTGGCATGGTTTTAGTTAGCCGGATGTCCACTTATCATGGGTGTGGCCATGTTTCCCGCAGCCCCATAAATTTTGTTTACAGCCGCCAGTCCTGGCTCTCAGTGTTGTGTGCTGTTATTTACCTCTAATTTATCCCTAAATGTCTTCCACTCAGTAAGCAGTGGAAGTGTTGGTAATGATGCTAGACAATACTGACCTCCCATGGTTCGGCAAATTCTCTGGTTCAGCACTGGTCAGGTCCTGAGGATTCCAGACTAGAGAGGTTCAACCTGTACTACTTTTAAGTTCCCAACTTGAATCACCTCAAATGAGCCTGATTTTTCAGAGGTCTGGTGCCCAGCACTTTCTGAACATCTGGTCCCTTGTTAGGCACCTGACGTTGAGCACCCAAGATCACCTTCTCCGGCAGTCTGAGTCACAGAACTTGGATTCAAAGGAACTGTCAGGTGATATCTTGTCCACCTCCCCAGTGTGCGCAGCTGCTAGATTGATCCTGCCCTGCCAGAGTACTGCTGAGATTTCTGCAGTAACTGTCTCCTGTCACCCTGCATCATGAAATATGAAGTCCAGATTGTCTCAAGTTACTTGGACTCACCCTGGCGAGGAGGTGCTGAGTATTATGTTAACAGGATGGGTATTAGGTAGCTGGCTGCAATGCCAGATTTGTCAGGCATTATGAGTGCATCATATTTCAGTAGGGAAGGGGAGACCTGTTTCTTGAATAGAAGGATGCAAGGGAGAGAAGAGGAGAAGAGGTCAGAAGTGAGCAAGCTGCAGTCTCATCATTAACCCTTTCACAGCCAGATTTCCACTCTATTGACCCTTTTTTTCAGCTCTATGAGCACTGCATTAGATCCATTAGATCATATCTGGGTACATACTGCCAAGTTTAAAGAGAAGTTTTGCCTTATGGAAGGACCAACTATATTTACCAGTAACAAAGTGGTTAAGAAACATCAGAGCAGCACAGCAGATGCAAAAAGGCCCAGAAGCCTGCTGGCTTCCAGCTAGCGTGGGACCACCTATAGCTCAGAGAAGACTGGCACAGGGGACAGCACATGCAGAAGTCTGAAACTCCTGTCTGAGGATGCTAACATTTCCAGGTAGCGAGACTTACACAGCCTGGGTTGGGAGGGTCTGCTGCTGCCTCGCTTTCACCTTCTTTCCCAGTTAAGAAAGCTTCACACAGCTGGTGCTTTCTCAGTCACTTGCCTTGTCAGAGTTGGTTGATTCTGCTGAAACTTTTTACTAGGGCAACATTACCACCCAATGTTAACATACAACCTCATGCAGCACTTGTTCAGGATTGGGTTAATATCCAAAGAACCAAGCTAAAGACTCTGGCTTACTGGCTGGGAAGCCCGGAGTATGCAAGAAAGGTTGGTCCCATTACCAAATACCCGTCCTCTTTTCATGTGTACGTAGTTGGTGTGAATGTGTCTCCATTACAAGAAAAGAGTCTGGTTTATTAACAAAGTTCAAAACACAGGGTTTCCCTACCTGGCATTCCTAGCTGGGTCCCACCCTTGACAGAGGGATCTTATCCACATCCCTACTTCAGGGTCCCAGGTTTGTTCATAGTTGAGAACCAACAGGTCTTTATGCATGTGACTGTGATTCATTATAGTGGCATGTGGTACTTTAAAAAAATCCTTTTTAATCTCTCAGGGTATGTCTACACTACCCCGCTAGTTCGAACTAGCGGGGTAATGTAGGCATACCGCACTTGCAAATGAAGCCCGGGATTTGAATTTCCCGGGCTTCATTTGCATAAGCGGGGCGCCGCCATTTTTAAAACCCCGCTCGTTCGAACCCCGTGCAGCGCGGCTACACGGGGCACGAACTAGGTAGTTCGAACTAGGCTTCCTAGTTCGAACTACCGTTACTCCTCATTCCACGAGGAGTAATGGTAGTTCAAACTAGGAAGCCTAGTTCGAACTACCTAGTTCGTGCCCCGTGTAGCCGCGCTGCACGGGGTTCGAACGAGCGGGGTTTTAAAAATGGCGGCGCCCCGCTTATGCAAATGAAGCCCGGGAAATTCAAATGCCGGGCTTCATTTGCAAGTGCGGTATGCCTACATTACCCTCCTAGTTCGAACTAGGAGGGTAGTGTAGACATACCCTCACTTATTCCCTCCTTAACAGAGGCCATTCCTAGAGAGACAAGGCGCTGGGGTAACAGGAGAGAAAGGTTGAACACTTTATTACAATTATAAATTCCGAGTAACTATTGGTGAATTCAGGTTTTTTCCACCTCCTCCCCTCCCCCTTTTATTAAGAATCCCCTTTCTCCTGAGTGGATTCATTGCCCTTCATCACAGCTGTCTCCTCTCCTCCTGTTCAGATCTACAGTTCTTAATCCCATCTTCAGGCAAGGCATTAATGCAATAAAGCACCTGGTAAAGACCATGTGTAAGAGGCTTAGTGCTGAGCAGCCCCCTGCCTGCACTCAGCTCCGGGATACCATTTGTTTACGTCCTAGTTTATCATATGCAACACTTTAAGCAACCCTACTAGGAATATACTTTGCCTCTCAGCAGCTGTCTCTGAGACACAAACTTGGGTAGCCCCAACATGGAGCATTGATGGGAAAGGAACAGATGGGATTAAGTGGAGGATTTTAGAGACCTTCCCACCATGGGTAAAAATCAGCAGGAAATTTTTATTGAGCCAGATAACATACTGATTTGTGGTCCAAGCAGACACACCATGAATGGATATAGCTCAATGCAATTCTATGAGTGTCAATGAAGTCAGAAATGTCCATGGAGTTACACCAGGGCTGGAGCTAAAGCCTTTTAAAAAACGCAGACCCTAATCTTCTTCCTCTTAAGTTGGTGAGGAAAGGAAAGGAAAGGAAAGGAAAGGAAAGGAAAGGAAAGGAAAGGAAAGGAAAGGAAAGGAAAGGAAAGGAAAGGAAAGGAAAGGAAAGGACGTGTCTCTGGTTTTAAAAAGCTAACCCAATCCATCATTCATGGGTTGGTACACAGTTCCAGGGAGAATCACAAGGCATTTCCATCACATATGTGGCATGTAATATATTACAGACTTACAGTCTAAATATGATTGGGGAAAGATTCCTGGTTTAGGGGATGCTATTACTATTTCTTATATTATGAAATGACACATGCTAGGTTTCTAATTAAATTTTAAATAGAAATGAGCTCCCGAGCTGTTGAATAATTCAAGGAGTTGTATTCACTGAGGTTCTGAGATGTGAGCAGCACAGAGCAGGGGCTGGCAGAAGGCCAGCCTTCAGAAGTACTGCAGCTGTTTGGTGGTGAGTTGATAAGGATGTGTGCATGTAAGGGAGAGCATGTGAGAGACTCTGTATATCAGAGTGGGAAGAGGGGTGTGTGCGCCGCATGATGAGTGTGTGCATGGGATAAGACTGGTTTTGGTTTGCAGTGTTTATTGCCAGTGTGATGAAAGAGGTGAGATTTTTTGGCTAATTATATATACTAATGCAGGGGTGAGGCGTGTGCATGTGAACATGCATGCATGAAGCTGTTGCATTTGCTTACACGTGTGTGAAGATGCTTCTGAGTGTGATGACAAAGCATGTTCTTGACATGTGAGAGGCTGTGGGGTGCATACAAGAGTTGGAAGGGGAGTGTAAACTTTTGTATATCACACCAAGGGTGTGTCTAGACTACATGGCTCCATCGACAGAGCCATGTAAAGTAGTTTACCCGACATAGTCAATGAAGCGGGGATTTAAATAATTTAAATAATCCCCGCTTCATTAAAATAAAAATGGCCGCTGCGCTGTGCCCACAATCAGCTGATCTGGCACAGTGCGGGAGTCTAGACGTGGATCGGTTGACAAGGGAAGCCTTTGTCGACCGCTGCTGTAAACATCGTTTCACGAGGCATAAGGGAGCAGTTGACAAAGGCTTCCCTTGTCAACCGATCCACGTCTAGACTGCCGCGCTATGCCGGATCAGCTGATCGTGGGCAAAGCGTGGCAGCCATTTTTATTTTAATGAAGCGGGGATTATTTAAATCCCCACTTCATTGACTATGTCAGGTAAACTACTGTACATGGCTCCGTCGATGGAGCCATGTAGTCTAGACAAACCCCATGAGCACAAGTGTGTGAGGAGCATCTGCATGATCTATGAGAGTGTCAGAGGGGGAATGTGCATGTACACTGTGTGATGTGTAAGAAAGTGAGTGAGTGAGTGCGTGAGTGTGTATGTGTCTGTCACCATGAGTGTGACTAGGATGTGTACACAGCGCTATTAGTAAGCCTGGTGATTTCAAGTCCTAAGACAATGGCATCCATGCCCCAAGGACCATCTAGTTTAGTACAGTACATACAAGAGCAAGAGTATGAAGGGCGGGGATGGTTCCTTGCAAAAACGTGTTGTACCACTCTACATCAGATTGCTACTGCTGGCTCAGCCCGAGTCATCCCAGGCCTTTTTAAGATTAGAGGACTCACTGTGACGGCATGACTCGAGCTTTGACTCCAGACCTCAGTCAAGCCACAAAAGAACCCACTGAGAAAGAGATGAAGACACAGGATGTGGTACGGGACAGAAGGGATCGGGCTGAAGGTCGGTCTCCTGCCCTGTATCTAAACATGCCCAGCCTGGAATTTAGAGCAGGATCATGCGGGATAATCTCATAAGCTATAGGAAAGCCTGCAAAACACTCCCCCTCCCTATTCCACTCTTCTGCCAGTGGGCATCTCAAAAGCTCAGTCATTTTCTGCTAAGGAGCTCAGGGAGGAGATTGGTAAGGGGGCTAAAGCAGGAGCCATATTTGAATAGACAAACATTGACGGGTTAATCTCAACTTGATTTTTGTAATGTTAACGGAAAGGAAGCTTAGCTGGGATGCAGCAGGGGGTCCAAGTGGGCCTGGGAGGAAGGGGGTGGTGTGTATAGAGATGTATGTTCTCCAGGGCTGGCTCAGTTCAGGCACAACAGTAGGTTACAATAGGACTAGTATGGGGGAAGTGGGAGTGACTGTGTATAATTCAATTTATATTCTCCAGGGGAAGTTCAGCTCAGAACTGGCATCCAGTTATGGCAAGAGGATTCATAGAATCATAGAATAATAGGACTGGAAGGGACCTCGAGAGGTCATCGAGTCCAGCCCCCCGCCCTCAAGGCAGGATCAAGCTCCGTCTACACCATCCCTGACAGATGTCTATCTAACCTGTTCTTAAATATCTCCAGAGGGAGATTCCACCACCTCCCTTGGCAATTTATTCCAATATTTGACCACCCTGACAGTTAGGAATTTTTTCCTAATGTCCAATCTAAACCTCCCCTGCTGCACTTTAAGCCCATTACTCCTTGTCCTGTCCTCAGAAACCAAGAGGAACAAATTTTCGCCTTCCTCCTTGTGACACCCTTTTAGATATTTGAAAACCGCTATCATGTCCCCCCTTAATCTTCTTTTTTCCAAACTAAACAAGCCCAGTTCATGAAGCCTGGCTTCATAGGTCATGTTCTCTAAACCTTTAATCATTCTTGTCGCTCTTCTCTGTACCCTTTCCAATTTCTCCACATCTTTCTTGAAATGTGGCACCCAGAACTGGACACAGTACTCCAGCTGAGGCCTAACTAGTGCAGAGTAGAGCGGCAGAATGACTTCACGAGTTTTGCTTACAACACACCTGTTGATACAACCTAGAATCATATTTGCTTTTTTTGCAACAGCATCACACTGTTGACTCATATTCAACTTGTGGTCCACTATGACCCCTAGATCCCTTTCCTCCATGCTTCTTCCTAGACAGTCGCTTCCCATCTTGTATGTATGCAACTGATTGTTCCTTCCTAAGTGGAGCACTTTGCATTTCTCTTTATTAAACCTCATCCTGTTTACCTCTGACCATTTCTCTAATTTGCTAAGGTCATTTTGAATTATGTCCCTATCCTCCAAAGAAGTCGCAACCCCACCCAGTTTGGTATCATCTGCAAACTTAATAAGCGTACTCTCTATCCCAATATCTACATCATTGATGAAGATATTGAACAGTACGGGTCCCAAAACAGACCCTTGAGGAACTCCACTTGTTATCCCTTTCCAGCAGGATTTAGAACCGTTAACAACAACTCTCTGACTACGGTTATCCAGCCAATTATGCACCCACCTTATCGTGGCCCTATCTAAGTTATATTTGCCTAGTTTATCAATAAGAATATCATGTGAGACCGTATCAAATGCCTTACTAAAGTCTAGGTATATGACATCCACCGCTTCTCCCTTATCCACAAGGCTCGTTATCTTATCAAAGAAAGCTATCAGATTAGTTTGGCATGACTTGTTCTTCACAAACCCATGCTGGCTATTCCCTATCACTTTATTACCTTCCAAGTGTTTGCATATGATTTCCTTAATTACCTGCTCCATTATCTTCCCTGGGACAGACGTTAAACTGACCGGTCTGTAGTTTCCTGGGTTGTTCTTATTCCCCTTTTTATAGATGCGCACAATATTTGCCCTTTTCCAGTCTTCTGGAATCTCCCCTGTCTGCCATGATTTTTCAAAGATCATAGCTAAAGGCTCAGATACCTCCTCTATCAGCTCCTTGAGTATCCTGGGATGCATTTCATCAGGACCTGGTGACTTGCTGACATCTGATTCTTGCTTTTTGTTCCAGTTTTCCAGTTAGCCTGACAGGCTGCCCCAAGCAAGTTGGCTGAGTCATTTGACAGGACACAGCTAGCCAGATTCTGCTGGCCACACTCTGACCAAACAGCTACTGAATTGGGTCTACTGAGTTCAGCTAGGACCTAAACCCAGGGCCCAGCCTGGATTCGCCATGGCTTATGCTCAGATGTCTAGGCTGCACGTAGTTCAGTTCACAGTGGCAAGGGAAAAGCCAGAAAGGGGGTTGAAGGGAGGATAGAGACAGAGAACGGGAGGGTGAGGTGAGCAAGAGACAGAAATAAAGGTGTCAAGTATCAGAGGGGTAGCCGTGTTAGTCCGAACCTGCAAAAGCGGAGAGGAGTCCCGTGGCACCTTATAGACTAACCGAAGTGTTGGAGCATAAGCTTTCGTGGGCAAAGACGAAAGACATGCATCTGACAAAGTGGGTCTTTGACCACGAAAGCTTATGCTCCAACACTTCGGTTAGTCTATAAGGTGCCACAGGACTCCACGCCGCTTTTGCAGAAATAAAGGTGATACTCTCCTCAGCTTGTGAATAATGATCCAGCAGTACCTTGGTTTTTAATATCTGCACAAGCTCAGGGTTCCTTGGGGACACATCAGACACTGAGGTGAGATAACAGAGTTGATATTTAACCTCAGTTCCCCTTAGCAAGAAGAGTGTCAAGGCAAGAGAACAGAGTCAGCTCTGAAGGGAGGAAGGAAGGGAAAAAAGGGATAAAAATAACCTACCTGTTGCTGGTCCCAGGTCCAGGCTGGAATCATTGAGATCTCCCCCATCTTCCCAGAAGTATTGGGGGGGCTGTAGGATCTTGGACTCCTCATTCTCCTCGCTGGCAAAGCCGGATCCTGCGGTAGCATGCAGGGCACTGAGCACAAGGTCAGGCTCCAGGTTGCTTTGCTCACTAGAATCCAGTGGCTCCAGATGGGACATCAAGGAGGTTGAGGTGAGGCCTTCAGCAGTGGGCTCCTCTGATAAACCAAGGCAGATGGACAAGGTCCCTACAGCAGGACAGGGAGACTCACGTCAGAACAACAGTGAGAGGCCGTAGTGGGAGCTGAGGAAATGGGATATGGGGACTTTGAGCTGGCCACAAGTTCTATTGCTACCAGCAGAGCCATCCCATCCATAGGATGGCTCGAGATGACCGCCCCGGGCCTTGCACTTTGGGGGGTTGCCTAGGGACCCAGGGTGACCTAGGGCCAGCAGCAGGGGTTATGTCCATTCCCACACTCCCCAGCAGTGGAAGGAGCTGCAGGAAGCGGAGCTATCCAGCCCCAGCTTGCTCTGCCATCTCCCAGCTGGGTCACTCTGCTTCCCCCTGCCATGGTGAAATCATCCAGGCCCACCGGTAATCCCTGGGTCGTGTCTCTTGGGGGAAGGAGTGCAATGGGGGAAGGAGGAGGTGGAGCAAGGGGTGGGAAGAGACAGCACAGGGGTGGGGTTTGGGGGAAGGTGGAGTGGGCGTGGAGCAGCAGTGGGAAGAGGAGGGGCAGGGCCTCGGTGAAGGGAAATTGTCCCAGGGCCCACACCCCCCCAGGGATGGAACAGTACAGGCACAGCTATACTGAGGCAGACCAACAAGAACATCTTACCCAGTAACCTTCCTCCTGTCAAACCAGATCGGCCCATCTAGCTTCCTGCTATAGTCTCTGAAATATCCTCACTCAGGCTGAGGGCACTGTTAGCTTAAGACAGGAGTGGGGAACCTTTTTTTTGGGGGGGGGGAACTGACCCACAGAAAAATCAGTCAGGGACTGCACACAAGTGAGAGGCAAGAAAACCAAAACAAAAACAAAAAACCAAACCTCACTGACATGGCCCCTGACTGAGAAGGAGAAAGATACTCCCCATATTCTCCTCGCACACCAGAGGCTGGGGGGGGAGGGAGTCAGGCTAGGGGTACGTCTACACTTGCTCCCTAGTTCGAACTAGGGATGCAAATGTAGGTGACCGAAATTGCTAATGAAGCAGGGATTTAAATGTCCCACGCTTCATTAGCATGATCTCGCCAGCGCGTTACTCCACTCAACAGCTGTTTCGAAAGTGAAAGTGTGCTCCGGGATGCGTTAGTTCGAACCAAAACCCTTGGTTTGAACTAACGTTACTCCTTTGAGTACATTGAGGAGTAACATTAGTTCGAACCAAAGGGTTCATCATGCAGACTTTGTGTGCTCCAGGGTTGCCAGGTGTCCGGTATTGAACCAGACAGTCCGGTATTGGTGCCTTCTGTCCAGTAAAAAAATTGAGAAAATACCAGACATCTAAAATGTTTGGTATTTTCTGCTTTTCCTGACTCGGCAATGGACATGCAGTTGGGGTGGGGGGAGTGGCCATGACTGCATTTCGGCAGCCCAGCTTTATTTATTTATTTTTTTTGCTTAACAAAAATTTTCCTTGTGCTTTTTTTTGGGGGGGGGGGGGGGGGGGGGGGGGGTTCCGGTATTTTAGGTGAAACCATCTGGCAACCCTAGTCCTATAGCGGGGCAGCAATGGGGCTGGAGCACCAGCACAGGCTCCACAATGCTGGGATGGATCCTGAGCCTCGGGGCTGGATCCAGGCAAGCCCCTGAGATTCCCCAACCTTGTCTTAGGACAAACCCAATCACAGCTATTTAATAAATACCAGACTCGTCTGATGTCGAGTAGCATTGCTCCACTGAATTCCTATGGTACCACTGACCTTACCCCAGCACAGCTCCATGCACTCCAGGGGTGCATCTACACTGCACTCTTACCTCGAAATAAACTATGCAATTTGTGCTATGCTTTCGAGGTAATTTCAAAATAGCTTATTTTGAAATGTGGCGCAATCTACACAGTGCCAAATTTCAAAATAAAGCGCTATTCTGACAAATCCCTTAGCCCTTGTGAAACAAAGGTTACAGGGATGCCGGAATAGCATGCCCACGATTTCAAAATATATTTCAAAATAACGGGCATGTTAAAGATGCAGAATTGCTATTTTGGGATACTTCCGGTATCCTGAATAGTGCTGCTCTCTAGACATAGCCCAGGGGAGCTTGGCCAACCTATTACAGCAGAGAAGCTGGCCTCACTGAATTTATCAGATGCAATGTGGCTGGGACAAAGCTGCCTGATTGCAGTGGACTTGTAGGAGAGCTCTGTGGCTCAAAAGCTTATCTCTCTCACTAACAGATGGGGGTCCAATAAAAGATATTACCTTATTCACTTTGTCCCTCTAGTATCCTGGGACTAACACAGCTACAACGACACTGCTTGATTGCACAGGTGACATTTGAAATTCTTAGCCCATAAAGATGCTCACGTTCTGGGAGCTTGTGTGTTTGTTTTTTTCTTCCTCTAAATTAGATTTATGCTAAATGAGTCAATGACAAATAAGCGGGGAGGGGGGGAGATAAAAATGCAACACATTTTGCTTTGGGCCAATGGATCCAAACAGAGACTGCTGCATCCATCAAGTTCAGAGTCCCACATAGTGACTATCAGATAACGGGGGGTATGTCTACACTACCCCGCTAGTTAGAACTAGTGGGGTAATGTAGGCATACCGCACTTGCAAATGAAGCCCGGGATTTGAATTTCCCGGGCTTCATTTGCATAAGCCGGGCGCCGCCATTTTTAAATCCCGGCTAGTTCGAACCCCGTGCCGCGCGACTACACGCGGCACGGAGTAGCTAGTTCGGATTAGGCTTCCTAATCGGAACTAGCTGTACTCCTCATTCCACGAGGATTACATAAGCCGGGATTTAAAAATGGCGGCGCCCGGCTTATGCAAATGAAGCCCGGGAAATTCAAATCCCGGGCTTCATTTGCAAGTGCGGTATGCCTACATTACCCTCCTAGTTCGAATTAGGAGGGTAGTGTAGACATACCCTTAGATAGGTTAGACACATAGCTTTTGCTAACTGCTAATTGCCCATCCATTCCCTAAATAATACCACCATGTATTACTTTCCTGTGGGGTACTTTGTCTCAAAGAGCTTCACATGCTGCACGCAGACAGCACCTCTAAACTGCACCACCTCTAGAGAAGATCCCGTCAGCACTGGGCACAATGGGAGGGATGGGGAGGGAACATTTTATCCAAAGGCAAGGGCATCTTGGTACATGTTACAGAGACTGACACTTAGTTTTAAGTTCTTCCCTAAACTGCATAAAACTCAGTTCATGTATGAGAAGAATGAAGGACTGAGCTGACCCAGCCAGCACTGACCCTGTGGTTCTAGACATTAATAACCTGGGGTTTACCCTGCTGAGCCACCCTCTCAAGGGAACAGTTCTATTAATTCATGCTCACTCATTGCCCAGCCTCAGCAAAGTGTGGCCTCCTGCCAGCTCTTTATTAAGCACAGAAGCATCTCCGCTCAGATAGTCCTGGAACCTTAACAATTCTGTTTGTCCTGAAGGGACTCACTAATGAGGCTAGGAAGCACCCAGTTCTGTGAATATGAGAGGGGTTAGAAAAGAGACAGTCGTTATTTATTCTGTGGGTGTAAGCGTGAGAGAAAGAGACACGTCTGCTTTTGAATGTATTTTTACTGGTGGATCCCCCAGGAGATGTACATGGCAAATCGAAGTCACTGAATGACCTTATGATTGTAACCCGCTGGCCCTCCTTTCTCCCCCCTCCCCCCCCACACTCCAATTGCTTGTATCATCTGCTGTGTTGTGACTACCAGTAGACTGGGAAGTATTAAGAGAAAGGAACGTGGCTGTTTCATTTGTCTGCAGAGCCTGTATCATGCTGTGGTCAATGACTAAATAAATAAATAATAAGGAGATGTCATGTCCTGCCTCACAGGCCGAAATTGATCAACAAACACTGAATACTTGTTAAACCCTCTTCCTGGAGAGGAGGCAGAATCGAAAAATCCTGACTCCAAGTCTATGGGAGCTTTACCCTTGACATCAATGGTGCCAGGGGACACTTTCTCTCTCCATGTTAGCTCTCTTCTAGGAACGCATTATGTTGTGCAGGGGCATGTTACCCATGTAATTCAACTCACTCACATGAGCCCTGTACAGTTTTCCCACTCACTGCTACAGCCCTCTACAGAAGCTCAGCTCTTCTCTATAGGAACAGAGCCAAAGGGCTCTTCCCCATCCGAATGAGCAATGCTTCTATTTTGAAATACGTGGGAGTGGAGAATTAACAGTTATTCACTGTAACTACATGGAACAAAGCCTTCATGGGGCACTGTGCATAGGCACAGGGATGCTCTCAGATTTAGGGTAGAAGAATGTATCCAGATGGGACCTTCTCAGTTTCTCTTTCACACTTTTAAATACAAGACTCAGCCCACCTATAATGATGGTCGCATACCAAGCACTTCACAGCCATCTAGTCTAGTTAGTTAATCATCACTAGAACTTTGGGAAGTGGTTAAGTATTATCCCCAGTTAGTAGCAGGGAAGATGAGTCACAGAGGATGTTACACCTGGGGACATTCCCTCTAGATTCCAGATCAGATCTGTGGAAAAACCAAAGGCAAGTCCAGTCCCACCCCTAACATCCACCCATTGAGCCCAGGGTCAGGACTCTGGGCCTATAGCCAGTGCATATGAATATCCTTCTATGTGATCAATGAAGCTCAGAGTCATGTAATAGCTTATGAGACTCTGTACTTTGATTTAAGTTGCTCCTAGAAATATGGGTGCCTTGCCCCGGGCATACAATTAGTCAGCTGTGGAAGCCAGAAGTTTGCAATTCCTAGTTCAGTGCTTGGACCACCTCTCCTGCTCCCATACAGAGCTCTAGAGAGAAATCCCTTGCTATTGTTGCTAGAAAATTGTGAATAAAGGACTGCATTTCTCAAGCATGCTGCCTGTGTTTGGCCCCAAGCCTCTTTTCGCTATTGATTTGGGAAATATTTATTTTCTCCCCCTGCCCCCAAGTGCTGCTTGGCTTTGCTAATTTTGTTCTATTGATCTAAGTCAAGACCAATGCAGCCCAGCACAGATAAATGGAAAGATACTATGATGAAGCAGACGCATTATGGAAGAGAAGCTACTGCAGCATATAGCAGCCAGTGGAGACATTTCTCCGGGCATCCCAAAGGATGGGCAAACTCTTTGGCATGTTGTTCAGGGTGAGTCACTCAATGGGACTGAGACAGCCTGAGCTTTTCAGCAGAAGCCCAGACCTGGGACAGCCCCTGACAGGCAATGACTTTGCAGGTTCTGTTCTACTGGAGCACTCTCGGCAGCTAAAGAGTTTTGTTCAGGATTTTCTTTTTCTCAGACATAAACAGATGATAATTTATTACGTGTATTGGAGTAACATCTTCAGGCACCAGCTCAGAACAGTACTCACTGTGCCAGGAGCTGTACACACCCAGGCTCTGTCTACACTACAGTTTTCTTTTGGAAAAAGGTACATAAATTGCGCTGAGCAATTTGCATACTTTTGTCCGATTGTTTTTTCAGAAGAGGCTTTTCCAAAATTTGGCCCATCTACACTGGGCCAAATTTCAGAAAAACCTCCACTTTCGGAAGAGCCCTTCTTCCTCATGAAATGAGAAAGACAAGGATTCCGAAAGAGCGCGTCTGCTCTTCCACAAAAAATGTCAGAAGAGCAGACGCGTTCCCCGGACGAGGCGGAGTTTTTTTGGGATACCTCTGGTATCCGGAAAAACCCCATAATCTAGACATAGCCCCAGAGTAAGAGACGGTCCCAGCCCCAAAAATCCAACAATCTAAACAGACAAGAGCAACACAGGATGGGAGAAAGGAAGTATCATGGCCCCAGTTATAAAAATGAGGGAGCAGAGGTGCAGTAACGTGCCCAAGGTAATGCAATGAGTTTGTGGCAGAGCTGGGAACTGTACCCATATCTCCTGGGAACTGTACCCATAATCCCCATGCCATGTTTTAATCATAGGGCCACCCTTCCTAGCCCTAATGCCCACGTAGGGTTGAGGTTGCTACATGCAAGGTTTGTTATTGTTTGCTAGGGCAGTACCAAGAGGAGGAAAGCATGGTTCTTTTTTTCCAGAGATCCCACACAAATGTTCTGCTATTTATTTGGAATCAGGCATTTCTACCCATCCCTGTTACTTCTGCAGCAGCAGAATGGTAGTGGGCTGAATTTAAAAACAGATAGATCCTCTTGGACCTTGCCCACCAGTTGGTAATAACTAGGCTGGGCAGGATTCCATTGAAATCATCAGTAGTTGGTAAACATCGACTTCGCCTGACAATCAACAAACAAAATCTCCATCCACAGCAGCCACTGAGCACAGCCTCAGGGATCTGGTATCCAAGCCCTATGGCCACACAGGGGCACTCTGCATGGCATTCACTCGTTCACCAGCTAGTGCAGGGCTGTCCCTGAGCAGGATGGTCTCCCTTGTGGCTGGGGATCTGTCCTCCTCCTTATAGCCCTAGGCAGGGAGGGTTGTCTGCTCTTCCCTGCCATGACCACAGCCTGCTCTGCAACTTATACTTGCAGGAATCGGGTGTCAGCAGCCCCACAGCCATATAAGAAGGCCCCCTGAGGCCCTGCTGTCAAGGCCTGGCAGCCATGCTAGGATTTCCCCAGAGCTCTGCTGAGAAACTGTAAAAATGTATTAACATTGTTAACTTTTAGCCTTTTCTTCCAATTGCTATCACTGATCTGAACCGCCAAATTTACCAAATAACAACATTTAGATTCTATGAAGCCCAGAGTTCCATTACCCTCGGCACAAGATGAAATTACTCCGTCTCAAACGCTGGAGTGAACTGTCAGCCCAGATAGCTCATGTGGGCATCCCCAGGTTTCTCTAGGGACATCTCCCAAATGCGAGTGCACCTCTGGGTCTGTCACAGAGCAGGGCAGGGAGAGAAGTGATTTCATCCAGCATGAGGTGAAAAACCAAGTGGTTGTGTTAGTCTCTGGGAAAGCTCCGGGTCTGTTGTTGGGTGTTTACATTTGTAATAGTATCATAGAGAGATTATACTGGAGGAATTGGACTCAGGACATCTCTCAGCCCTGGCACACACTTGCAGCCTAGTTCTCTTCTGTCCTGCATATGAGGCATTCATTACATCTGTGCAAAATGAGTGCAAAATGCAACCACTCCACTCACACGCATGGGAGTGTTTTACATCCACTTTGCACAACTGAAAGGGACAGCACACAGGGCGGGGGTCTGGAGAATCAGGCCCAAAGATTCTCTTTGGAATCTTTATTAACACACCCCTCACATTCTCCCAAGTGCCTCATGGGCGGGGGGCGGGGGAGAGCAATGGCCAAGACTCGCAACAGATAACTCAAAGCAGAGGCAAGAAGGACATGGACCAGTAGCTGGAGTGAAGATCCAACATGCAACAAGACTGTTCCTAAACCTGGGAGAACAAATCACTTCTGTTTGGGGCCAGTTTTCTGACACGGTACTTTAAATATAGATCAGCTGAAAGGGGAACAACACCCACAAGCAACCAAAACCTCATGACAGCAGAAGAGATTCAGTGGGGAATGTTAGTCAGAATGCACTGGTCCCTGCAAAAGGGGGTATATCTCTGACTGGCAGATCCTGTATAGCAGCCTCCCAAATGGATGCGTGACAGGCACCAGAAGTGAGTAAGGAAGGTCTCAAATTTCCCCAACCAGAAAGAGGGCAGCCAAGACACAGTGAAGGAAATGGGAGTATTTAGGGCTCCCGCCGAGTTTAGTCCTACTGCTGTTCAGCTTCCGTGTCAAGTTTTACCCCAAACAGATCCATGGATTTGCCCAGCAAATGTTATTTACCAGGATAGCAGGGTCAGGAAGGGGTCACTTACTGATAATCAGTTAGGACAGGAACACAATGACTGGCAGAGAGAAGCATCTGCCAGCCATGTCCCCTCCCCCTCCAATCCAAAGACGCTCTGTAGTCTGGAAGAGTTGCGGGAGCGAAGCCCAACAGCACATGAGAGAAGCGGGAGGTGTGGGCACAGAGAAGAGAAGAGGGAAACAGGCCTGGAATTAAGGCTAAAATTTACCATGACTACCTGCCAGCTATGGTCTCTGCCCACACCTGGCTATTAGGTTCTTTAGAGCAGTGGGAAACACAGAATGCAAACCGAATAACTAAATCAGAGGGGTAATTCTGATCCCACAGCCAGTGGAGGAAGAGAAGGAGAAGCAAAGTTACTTTCCTCAGGGGAATCGCTGCTCTGAGATGCTCCCCTCTATCATCTGCACCATCAGCAGCCCCATGGAAACTCAATGACTTGCACTAAGAAATATACGAGAGGCTCAGACCCCAGCCAGAATTACTCACTCGGCCTGATGTGTGCTCATTGTTACAGATTTTCTGGCCCTACTCCTTCCCTCTATGAGATTCCCTGCCTCCTCCTTTCACTGGGTCCTCTGCTTGCTATGTTTCTCTCATTTATTAGCAGAACATTTTAAAGAGAAGGCTGGATTAGGAAGCCTAGGGGAGCTATCACTTCTAATTATGGTTTCTGAAAACACAGCTTGGAGGCTGGCATGCCTCTCCCAGAGTCCAAAAGTTGAGCTACACAGGAGCCTTCCCACAGGCTCTTTCTAACACATCCATCTTCCCCAGGCCCCAATATGTTTTCTGGGCTACGGGGATATCTGTATGTGTGGGGGGAGGCCGGGGTGGTGGTGGTAGTTTAATGATCCACAATAGGAACAATTCTCCATTGACTTGAGAAGGATGGACAAGATGAGACCTACTAAGTCTTTGTGGCTTGAGTATTCTTTGCAGGGAGGTTACAGAGGATGCAGGAGCTCTATGGGAAGGAGTAACTCTGTACCATCATGCTCCTTCCCCACCCCAGAGCCACCAAACCAAGCAAGATGGGCCTCTTGCTCTAAGTCAGCCTTGGCATGCTGGGAGGGGGGTGCTTGGGAGGGGGAACCACATGGTGCTTGGGAGAGGGAACCACACTTAGCAAAGAAGTTCACACCAGCTGGTTACTCCACCACTGTTTCAGGGAGGATGCAGAAGAGAATCTAGGCCTACACACAGCAACGGAGTCTGCTCAGTCACTGCTGGAAATTTGGGCAGAGGCTACCTCGCCTTAGGACCTCATGGCCCTGATCCTGGGGTCTGATTTTTAGAGTTCCTGATCCTGAGCCTCTCCCTTGCCAGCTCCCACTGAACTCAACTGGTTGCTACTCTCAACTGGCAATACAGATACACAGCACTTCAGAAAAACCAAGCCCTTAACGCTGACCCACTCTGAAAGGTAGGGAATGCGTCCACCACCAGCATGTTTCATGACGGGAAGATCATAATACTGAGCAGACCATTGCCCAGTGCCTCCTCTCACATACAGTGAAAACTGATCTCATCCACTTGCCTCACCTTCCTTTCCCATCCCATCCATCACAGGATCCCAAGCAGGATTAGTCTTGTTTTCAAACCCTCACAGACCTGGTTTCCCTCTCTGCTCCTTCCCCTTCCTGCTCCTTCCATTCTTCAAGTACATGTGCTCCCAAACTGGAGGGCGTGCCCCCCGAGGGGGCGTGAAGAAATTCCAGGGGGGGGGGGCACAAGGCGACCCAGCCCTCCCCCACATCAAGTTTTGCTGCCCTGCTCAGTTCCTTTTTTTTCCCCCTCAATAGGTTTTTTTTTGGGGGGGGAGGGGGGTTTTTCAAAAATCAGAAAGGGGGGGCATGATGCTGAAAAGTTCGGGAACCATTGTTCTAGTAGAAGCCTTTCCACCATCTTCCCTCTGCACCTTCTACAGGCTTGAAAAGCTCTATTGATCCTTCTGCTCCATTACCATTCCTGAACATTTCAACTAACAAATGAAAAATCTCTTTCCCTTTGCCTCTGATTTCTCCTCCCAATTTACTGTGTAATTCTTCAAAGTGTCATAGGATCTGAGGTGTACCAAATAAAGTCATATTACTGTGCTGTTGCAGCGCCATGGCTTCCTGACCAGAGTATAGATAAACAGGTTTCTAAGGAACACACTAGCCAAACTATGCTAGTGGCCCCAGCAGCACACTCAGCCAAACTTAGTAGTTTAGCCTGATTTGCCACAACTAAGCTTGAACACAGTGGTGAAACTCAAATCCAACTCATGCACGCAAAGGTTCTTCCAGGACTTCCTTCTATTAAATGTTGTACTGTTTCAGACCGTCTTTTATTCAGGAGTCAGGCCCTCATCCATATTCCTTAGTTAGACAAAACCTCTGGAGATGTTCAAGGGTTCAGCGTAACTTAGGAACGTCAGTTAAAACAGTCAGATCCAACCTACTCTAAAAATTTGATAGGAGCAAAGGAAGATAGTATAGAAACCAGGCTTGGTTGTAATTGTCATGTTGAGGAAGAGCTCTACCATGGCTTTCAGACACACACACACACATCTCTCTCCCCACCAGACAAGGAGTCTATGCCTGAATCCTGCCAACAACTGGATTTATGCAGGGGCATGAACAATGCAGGTTTGAATCTCACTAAACAGGGCACAACTGCCCTGCCAGCATCTCTGCCCCTACAAACAAATGGCTGAGTGTCTTTGCTTTGCCTCCGTTGTGACTCTGCCCAGGCTGCACTCGTGTGGGTGACAAATAGTCTGGCTCCATTCTTTTGGGATTACGTATTTAAATAACCAATGAGAACTGGCAGCTAATGCACCCGGTGGCCAGCAGCAGGACTCAGTGCACCTTTGCCCTTTAGCCCCTTGCACTGTACTCTGCAGTCTAGCCTTCTTTTTTGCTACGGTTGGCTTATTTTACCCACAATCCTGGAGAGCTGATTCCCACTCTGAGCAGAGGGGGAACTTTTATGTGCTCTGATCTGTAGCCTATCGCCTGGAGCTTCCCTTCGAGGTCTTCATGTAGTTATTTCAACCCCTGATGCCTATAATTAAGTGAACACTTCCTTATGTTACTGAAGAGGCAAAGGAAAAATTGACTGCAGGGAATTTTCATCCATCCTGATTTATGCTCCCTAGGCATGGGTTCATTTATACAGTATTAACGAGGAATTGTCTAAGTGGGCAGACGGAGGGGAAAGAATTAGCTAATAGAGCCTGGCATTCACACAGCCACATGCAGACAGACACCTGGGGTAATATGGGGTGGGGGGGGCAGGGGAGGCAGAAGGGAGATGTTTTTCTCTTTGTGAAAGCCAAGATATAAGTGGCTAGAGCCAGGCAATGCTCAGGCAAATGACATGCTAACTACTGCCAGATCTGACAGTGGACCTCAATTCTGAGCTCCCACCACTCCCAGAGCTCTGCCAGCATACCTTAACACAATCTGCAGCAATGTTTCAGTCCTGGGGTCTCAAGCCACAGTTCCAGCGATGTACCTTGTTCCTGACCTTCAGCCTCCCATTCTGTTCCAGTCCTGAGGTTACCCTTCTGCACCTCATTCCTGTCCTGCTTCACTCCCAGTTATTCCAGAGCTGAACCTCTGCTCATCTGGGACTTCCAATCATGAAAAACTATGCGCTAATTTTGCAATGCAATTCACTGCAGAGTCCTCATCATCACTCTTGACCTCTACTCTAGGTGAGAATCCAGGTCCCCAAAGGCAACTGGCTACCAAGTTCACCCACTGACACCCATCTCTGCATCTCCCCCGTTGTTAGTATAATGCAGTCCAACTCCTGTAGCTCCCAGACTTCATTTAACAACACTTCCCAAGTGCCTCTCCTCTATGTAAATAACATAGCTTTAAAAGAGTACAGGCAGTCCCCGGGTTACGTACAAGATAGGGACTGAAGGTTTGTTCTTAAGTTGAATTTGTATGTAAGTCGGAACTGGTACATATTGTAGGGGAAACTCTAGCCAAACATTTCTCCAGAGTTCAGTTTTATTCTCCCACACCTCACTTCCCTCAGTCCTTTATTCTGAAGCTGAGGTGTCTGCTGAGAAAAGCCGCTCCGCATCTCCCTTGTCTGCTGGGTCGGGCGCTAGCTTTGCGTCTCCCTGGTCTGCTAGGGGGAAAAGCAGCTAGTGCGGGGTTGCCTCACCCCGTTTGTAAGTAGGGATCCGATGTAAGTCGGATCCATGTAACCCGGGGACTGCCTGTACTTGCAAAGTTAGCATTGGTGGAAGTGGCTGGCTTTGTAGCCCAAGAGCCAGCTTCTATCCATAGACCAGATGCAGCTTGGGAAGCCACAGTGCAAACTTCTCCCATACGTACTGTCCGCCTCTATGTGCCTCCCCACCTCACTTTCTAAGGATGAGGGTGACACTGTCCTCCATCCTCATTCACTGCTGGGTCCTCTGCAGAGATGCACAACAGCCCGCTGTGGTGGCTTTCTGTGCTGTTGGGAGCTTCTCACTAGAAGATGGTTTGAGCCATGATCCTATAACTGCTGGATGGCCCCAGTGAGAAGTGGGATAGACACCGAGTCCCTCCTCCTCTTCCCTATCCTCCTAGCAAAGACACTCCTTGGTGGCGCTGAAACCACATTTGGTTTCTGAGTTTCCCACCACACCATATCACCTCACTCAGGAGTCCCTCTTTCCCCATTTTGCCCCTGCTCTCAGATCACCGATTTGGGATGGGGACAAAAGGCTACATAACTATGAGTAGGCTTCCATAAACGGGGGCGGGGGAGGGTGGCATAGTCAACCACCCAGCAAAATTTGCCCTTTAATGTCTACCCCACAACAGAGTTCTGTTGATTTCAGATGCCAAGAATACCAGGGATACCCCTGAATCACACTCACTGCACAATGCACATGGAGCTGTATTGGCAAACCCGAGTGTCAGCATACCGAGGTAAACTGCTGAAGCAGAAATCAGAGCTGCAGAAGAACTGTTAGGTTGCAGCCTGTCTATACCTCCCTTCACACAGCACTGGAAGGTTCTTTACGGCACATTCTTATATGACTGGTGCAGCTTGGTTTGAAATGTATCACGCAATGGCATGTCCACCCTCTTGAAGAAACCACACATATTTGCAGCTGGAACACAACTGATGATTCAGCGCAATGGTGAGAGTTAGTACTAGGCTAGATCCCTAAATAGGCTCTTTGATCCTTCTTTTCCTACATCTTCTCACCTCCTTATTATTTAAAAATATTATTATTTATTTTATGGTAGTGCCAAGAGACCTCAAACAGGAGTCTCATTGTGCTAGGTGCTGCACACAAACAAGCAAGAGATAGTCCCTTCCCAAAGCCATTACAATTGATATCCCCCCATCAACTGTTTTATCCTTGACTGACATCACGACGTGGGATATTACTAACCCCACAGCACATCCTCTAGCGCAAGCAAGTGACCTTTATATGAAACTGGCCCTTCATTATGCTCAGGAAGAGAAAAGAGTAGCCTCCTTGCTCCCAGATCCAGCATAAGATGCTTTCAAACTTCCTGCTATCAAATGATTTACCAAATGAGAAAGAAGGCTTACACTTCCAATGTTCCATTTCAAAGTTCTCTTTTCACAGCAATACCCCAAAATTCAAACTAATTTAAAGGGCAAAATTCTCTTTCCCAGAGTGGTTTAAGAGAGGTGCCTTGTCTGAAAACATCTCCAAGCAGATTATGTAAAAATAGCAGCACAGACCTCATAACTAGTCTAATTATAATTACTTCTGTGCTTAATCGGCTTTATTAATGTCCCACTCTTTCTCCAGATTTCAAGATTAGGATCTTTGGGCTAGTGGACTTTGTTTCTATTTAGGTCTCCTCTTCCTTTTTTGGGGGGGGGGGGGTTAACTTCACAGTGATTGGTAAAGTTGAAAAGACCATAAATAAAGATGAATTTTGTGCCACACCAAATAGTGGCATCTCTGTAGCACCCTTGGGGAAAAGAACAGCATGCAGGAATCCCAGCTCAAGATGGCATGCAGAAAGCATGCTACATTCAGAGCTATTTCTATCCTCTCCATAATAACAGCCCTGTTTACTTCAATTGGACATGTGCTTAGTGTAGCAGACACCTTCCCTGCCCAAAGACATTTTTAGCAAGCTTTACACAGTCATCTTCCTAAAAAATAAACTTTTAGAACACACAAGTAGCTAATTATTCCCCACTCAAAATCCCTGCACAGCATAAAAACGGGTTTCATGGAGGGGCATGCACTCTTAATAAAATCAAATGAAGAAAAACGTCTAAAGTATTTGAAATACTATGCACAACCTTATGCCACTAAAAATAAAAAACTTCTGAATAATTTAGGGAGGGGAGAAGCTTCCCAGCAAAGATCTCAAAGCTGTATAAAAGTAAAGAGCACACTGCAGTGAATATTTAGCAGGATAACCCAAACTCTAAGGAGAGCTACAGAAGAGGGAGTTACTCATTAAAAACAAGCCATGTCCCCTCCTGGGGAACCACCTAGGTTGTTGTTGGTGTAGAACAGGCAGAGCACATGGGTTTTGGCTTCCTTGCTCCCCCATCTGCTTACAGTCACACCCAGCAAGTTATTGTTTTGTTTAATCATTAAAATAACGGGGCGGGGGGGGGGTAGGGGGAGAAGGTCCCATTTCCTTCACCAGGTGCTGAGGACCAGAGCCAATATGGTCCCTGCGTTCTATTCCCCCCCCCCCCCCCGACTTTGTTCCTTAGTGATGGAGAAGTCCCGTTTAGTCCATGCCACTGGTCCCCAGACAGGATCAACCCCTCTAGTTTGTTCCCGGGGCTTTGTCCAAGCTGCTTTAACTTAGCAACTCTTCTGCAGCTGACAGAGCGCTGCTGCTATTGTATCCGCTTCTTCCCCGGGTTCATTAACACTCCCACAAGCAAATCGTTTTAAATCCAAAACAACAAAGGCACTCACCCCAGGCCAGCAGCACCGCCGGGGCCTGGTGCAGCCGCAGCTTCATGGTGCGAGCAGCTGCACTTCTTCACTTGGCCCTGGATTCTGCAACTGCCCCCGGGGCTCTGCCCCTCCTGGACACAGTGACCACCTCTCTCCCAGGCAGCTCAGCCTCCGACTGCATCTCCCCACCAGCAGCAGTCGGGCTGCCACTTTCCCCCGACCACCTCCTCCCTGCGGGCTCCACTTGCTACTGTCAGGCTCCCCAGGCTTGGGGATGGGAGGGGGGCGGGGGGCTGATGCTCAATGATCGATCAGTGCACAAAGGGAGCCAGCCCAAAGCTGGGTAAGAGCAGCAGCCTCAGCATCCGCCCTGAGGAGCGCAGCCCAGAGCGGAGGCTTGCATCACACCAGGCAAATCTCTCCAGCCGGCGGCGTGCATCCTCCTTTCCCTGGGCAAGGGGGGAGTGTGCCGAGATGCTGCGTCCGCCTGGCTCCTACTGCCCCGCTGGACCCCGCTCTGCACAGGGGCAGAGCCAGGAGCTCTGTCTCCTGCAGCCGCGAAGGGCAAACCTCCACCCCAGCTCCATGGCTGCCGCGGCGGCCGCTCAGGATGCCCCAGGTTCGCAAGATGTGGAATTAGAACTATTGCATCGCCTGCGTTGCGCAGGGGCTGCATTCCGGCCACTGCTCGGGATCAGCTTCCCCTGGGTCCTAGGGGCCGTCTACGCCAGTGCCTTGTGGAGGGCGCTCTCTAGTGCCCAGCTTGTGGGCCAGGCTCCATGGGAGGCAGGAGCTCCGGCTGGGAGAGTTTACCCTCCCTCTCTGCTTGTGTGCGCTACAATGAGACGCTCTATGGCAGAAGCACCCCCAGCCCAGCCCACCACTAAGAAGCTGCTGCCTGCTGGGGAAAGCATCTAGCCATTTGTGCGCACAAAAGGCTCTCTTTCTGGGGGAAGGGAACTGCTATTAACAGCATAGGGCAGAGCTACAAATATCATTATCTAGTTTTTACAGAGCGCTGTTCACCAGCCAAAGGTACAAAAGCTGCACACTCCAGAGGTGAGGATTTGAGAGCCATCCCGACACAGGATGCTAGCTGCAGAAAAACCATCAGACCTGGACCCAGCTCTGCACAGAAGCAGAACCAGTGCAAATTTTCCAAAAGAGACTTTCCTCCACTGAAACAATGGCCTGTCTTCAAAGCAGACACTATTCCCTTCCCCACCCCTTCCCACCCAAGAAAGAAGCAGATGTAGATAATATCAAGCCAGCATTTTTCATTTTTCACGTGGAAACTCTTAGATGTTTTTGTTTACTTACAATTCAAGGAACATTACCAGCCAGCCACTGTTTAGATAAAAATGTCTAGAGGAGACATGGCAAAAAGTGTCACTAAGGGCAAGACCCATTATGTATCCTGCAAACAGAAAGCAAGTCAACATTTTTTTCTTGTATTTTTCCAACTAGCTCTGCTTAACAATTGAAGAGCTTTTGAATCAGCGGGCCTACTTTGCCCTCCCAAAACACAGCTACTCCAGTTATCTTTTCCCACTATTCTGACACCTCCCTCATCTTATCCTATTCCTTACACACCCTGCCTGTTTTCCAGCCTGACACCTTTAACTCCTTATCATAAGAATGGCCACACTGGGTCAGACTAATGGTCCATCTAGCCCAGTATCCTGTCTTATGACGGTGACCAATAACAGATGCCCAGAGGGAATGAACAGAACAGGTAATCATCAAGTGATCCATCCCGTCACCCATTTCCAATCCTGACAAACAGAGGCTAAGAAACCATCCATGCCCATCCTAATAACCATTGATGGACCTATACTCCATGAAATTATCTAGCTTCTTTTTTAACCCTGTTAAAGTCCTCAAGCTGATTGTGCATTGTATGAAGAAATACTTCCTTTTGTTTGTTTTAAACCTGACTCCTATTAATTTCATTTGGTGATCTGTAGTTCTTGTGTTATGGGAAGGTGTAAAATTTTGTTCCTTATTTACTTTTTCCTCACCAGTCATGATTTTATAGACCTCTCTCATATCCCTCTGGAGTCATCTCTTTTTCAGACTGAAAAGTCTCAGTTTTATTAATTTCTCCTGATATGGCAGCTGTTTGTTGCCCTTTTCTAAATCTTTTCTGTTTCCAATATATCTTTATTTGAGATGAGGTGACCAAATCTGCACACAGTATTCAAGATGTGGATGTACCATGGATTTATATTGAGACACTATGATATTTTCTGTCTTATTATGCACCCCTTTTTTAAGTATTCTCAACAGTCTGTTCGCTTTTTTAACTGACACTGCATATTGAGTGGCTGTTTTCAGAGAATTATCCACAGTGACTCCAATATCTCTCTCTTGAGTGGTAACAGCTAATTTAGACCCCATCATTTTATACATATGGTTAGGATTATGTTTTCCAGTATGCATTACTTTGCATTTATCAGCATTGATTTTCATCTGTCATTTAGTTGTCCATTTACCCAGTTTTGTGAGATCCTTTTGAAGCTTTTCAAAGTCTGCTTTGGTCTTAACTATCATCTGCAAATGTTGCCATCTCACTGTTTACCCCTTTCTCCACATCATTTATGAATATGTTGAATATGATTGGTCCTAGTACAGACCCCTACTGGATATCACTAGTTACCTCTGCATGCTGAAAACTGACCATTTACTTCTATCCTTTGTTTCCTGTCTTTTAGCCAGTTGCCAATTCATGAGAGGACCTTCCCTCTTACCCCATGAGAGCTTACTTTACTTCAGAGCCTTTGCTGAGGACCTTGACAAAGGCTTTTTGGAAATTAAGTATACTATAGCCACTTGATCCCCTTGTTAACATGCTTGTTGACTCCTGCCTCTGGACAGGCTGAAAATAACCCCTTCCTTTGTCATTTGTGTGTAGCTCCAGAACAGCGCAGCAGAGAGACAGCATAATGGGTAAAACATGTTTTAAATAAGACGAATGTAATGATTGCCACTTATTAACTTAGGTCAGCCAGGCCAATCTGGGGGAAAAGAACGGTCAGCAGTGGGCAAACTCAGAATCCCATTATAGCATACAGAGCGTAAATCTAGTAGCTGACCCTTCTGATGCATACAACCTTAGGTCAGGTTTACACAACTGGAGAAAATCTACCTTAAGATAGGCCACTCCAGATATGAGAATAGAATATATGGAGTCAACATACCTTAGGTCGAATTTCTGTGGTGTCCCCCTTGCGGAAACTCTCCCACCAACTTCCCTTACTCCTTGCAAGTCGCTACCCAATGGAGGACAAGGGCACCATGAACAGTCAATTTAGCAGGTTCTTACTAGAGCCGCTAAATCAAACCCTGGGAGATTGATTTCTGGAATGTCAATCTCGGGGTAAGTGAAGACAAGCCCTTAGACAAGCGTGGTTAACTGAACTTTGCTCGAAGATGATTTAGACAATGCTACAAGTGAAGGCTTATATTATTTCTTATTTGATCTTCAGCTTCCCAGGTGGCTCTAACATTCTATTAATGGATAGCTGTAATGAAAGTAGTTTTGTGATTTAACTATAGTGTTGTGGTCTAATATGATTTTTTTTATGGCAAAGTAAACTTCTCCCGCCAGCTCTTAATACATTTAAAAATCAGAAGCGCAGTGGGGAAGACCCAGCACAAGCTGGGCCAGCTGATTCCCTGATCATGCCACTGGCTCTTAATACATTTAAAAGGCAGAGCTGCAGCGGGGTTAGCTCCCAGGGTCAGGAGCTAATCCCGATGTGGCTCCCGCACTTATTGACTAGTCGATGGAAAATCCATTAACAAGCCGATTAGTTAAATTAACCTCTATGTAACATCCCTAACTACAAGGTCACCTTTTTTCCCTGTGGAGGATTTCCCTTTTGTCCGGCACTAAGCCCTTCTTTGAAGGAAAGAGTTAATTTTGCGCTGTGGCACCATGCACAAGTTTATTTGAGCAGGTCTCTTTCCAAAGAGATTTAGATAAGCTTGTTTTGCTGATTTAGCTTTTTTAAAGCTGGGGTACTGTGAAACATTTTGTGACTTGTACTAAGCAGGGGCAGGTACTGGTTCTATTCTTACATCACTGTGGAAGCGAGGTTTGCATTTACTTCCCACATGGATGCAGCTTCCACATTTCCTGCAGCTTATATGGAGGAGACATGTAAGAACACAAACTCTTTGAGATAAGTGGCTCAGAAAATGTTAAGGCCAGAAAGGACAATTAGGTCATGAGGCTGCTCTCCCTACGTAGCACAGCGCAGAGAATTTCAGCCCTTTACCCTGTATTTTGAACCACCGGTGCCTGGCTTCCTCTAGGACAGAAAAATGACATTTGGAGCTTCAGTACAAGAGACAAAGTGTGTCAACTGGAGTTACAGTGGGAAAGAACTACTGCTGATTCACTGTAGCCTTTGGGAAACTCCAAGGGATGGGGAATCAACTTCTGGCCAACCATAACCCGTTTGCTGTGAAAAATTTTGAATTATTGTCAATCCAGAGCCAGTGTGGACCAAGCTTACACTTACATTGCATTAGGGCTGTAGATGAGAATGCTGGATTTGTTATCTGTCTCAGCAATGTCTACTATCCAGCACACTATTAGCATCAGGAGAGGCTGTGTGGTGGTGCTTTGAAGCCGGGGTGAAAGCAGAAGCTAGCATTCAACTGCTAATTCTTTCTACTACAAATGTTAGCACTGTGCCATATAGAGAGCTCACAAGAGAGACATTGAGGTGATGTTGGTTTTATGGAGCTATTTACAATACTTCTTCACTTACAAAATGAACTGGTTACTTACACCCATCTGCTCACCCAGACCAAGGAAACATTCTCTGTGGCTAGAGTCAAGTTCATCCAGGTCACTCCTCCCTTGGCTGGATACTTGTGTATCATTCTCTAAGCTGGGCTGAGGATAGCTAGCTGATTTGTAAAGAGCAGGTAGGTGCACCATTCTCCCCTGCAGGAGAGTGAGTTTGCACACCATGGATCACACCATGGGCTCAGCCTGTACTGGATCAGTCTGGGCAACTCACCCCTTTTCAAAGTCACACTGGAGGCCCTTCCAAAGCCAGCCTGACTCAGCATTCACACGCAGCTAAAGGGGACTTGGCAGATTGCAGTGACACAACCGGATCCCTGTCTTTCTTAGAAGGCAGTATTAAAGTAATTCTGTATTTCCCAGCTCTCTGTGGATTCAAGTACAAATCCAAACAGGGCAGCAGTCTCTCCTCTTCCTCACTACTCAGCGGACCTTCACTTCACACCTGGGGTTGCATGTAACGTTTTAACCCTTAGCCCATGGAACAGAGAACCTAAACTTGGCTACCCCAGGGACTTTCAGGGAAGCCTATTAGGCAGGATAGCAGCTCCCAAGGAAGCATGCAGTAGAAAATACTCTGCTCCACTCTGGACTTTACAGCACCATCCTTGCTGCATTCTGCTGATAGATGCTTCCCAGCAAGGTAGCTTATGAGTAAAGCAGCATGGGTTTTCACCCACTGCATCATCCCAGCTCAGACCAACCAGCTCATGTTCTTGAAGGCCTAAGCTCACTCCAAGGAGCTTGGGGCTGCTTGCCAGTCTTGAGAGGAGGAATATGCAGTCAGGCCCATGTTAGGGAGGAGAGTCAGAATGGCACAGGAACTGAAGGGGAACCCCACTCCTCTGCCCTCCCTTCTGTATTGATACTACTGCAGCCTGGATACTTCCCAAAGGGAGGTAAATGTGTATGCCTGGCTTGTGGTCATCTTCCACACCAGTGACCCTCACTGTCAGCTGGAGCAAGGACCACAGGTTCCAGGGTTGTCCTGCACAGCTGGGATGGACCCTGCCACCGGGAGTGGAGCCAAGTAGCTACCTCTAAGAGCTCATGGTGCATAGTGTAGGGGATAGGGCTAGCAGCATCTCAAACTGAAAGTCTCTGCCCTCTGCCAGTGGAGACATCTCTTGTCCTTAGTGACAGAGAGGACGGAATGGCTGGAAGCAGACGAGGAATTCCCCACTGCTCTCCCAGACCATTTGTCCCCACACCTCAGGCAATAGCAGGGGAGGTGTTAATAGCGCAGTATGCTGAAAATGAGAACACGCTTCAGCTGCTAGTGGGAAGCTGTTTACGCTAAAAGGTTCTGTCCAGGCTGCCGCCTTTACCCATGATTATGAAATGGGTTTTAAGCTCAGGTCACACTAGCTGATTTCAAGTCATAGGTTGCATCCACACCCCAGCTCTGCCATGACAACTACCTGGGCACGTCCACACCTAGCCTACTAGTTAATTATATTTATACCAGTGCATACTGGAGGCAAAAATCCCACAGCAAAGGAGAGGGGGCCAGGAAGACGTGTCCATGAGCTGCACGGGGAAGTCTTGCCATAGAGAGCTCCAGCGGAAAGGCAGGCCAGTTATATAAACACCTAGAGAAAACTACTGTGTGCCCACATTGTTCCTCGCCTGCCTGCCACCAGTGCTTCAATAGCTGCCCAATCTGCCCCGTTCCCTCCCGTGACAGTTCCTGGTAGGTGCAAAAGCAGGGCCAGGACACCAAACCCCAGGAGATAAAATTGCTCCTTCCCCCCCACTATGAACTTCATTTTGAATGGTGGAGCAGATATAAGAAAAAGGATGAGAGAAGGCAAGAGGCTCAGTCATGATCATCCTCCCTTACTGCAGTGGGGGAAAATTCCCAGAGGAATACAAACACAGGCACATTCAAAAAACACATGTATTCAAAACACAAAGTAGAAGGGCAAGAGACTCACAGTCTAATAGACAAAAACAGGGTGTGACACAGGAACATCTTCAGATTGTGCTTTCCCCCACCCCCAAACACACTTCTTGCTGCATGTTGTCCTGCTGGAATTCTCGCCACCTCAGCTATCTCAGCTGTGGTGTCTCAGCTGACTTCACCCTTAAGGACACGGGAGCGCTTTGCACTGAGAACAGGCTTCGTTCCTAAACCGACAATTCAGCTTAGGTTCTGCTGCTCTTTCCAGTTCCTATCTGCACCCCTTTGTAGGGCAGAATGTGTCACCCACGATGGCATTTTACAGCCTGCCAGAGACTTGGGACACTGCCCCAATGCAGATCAAAACCAGCTCCCCTCCTTGAACAGTTTGAACAGCTCAAATGTTCCTGTTCTATGTGCCATGTTAAAGTCTTGTCAAGCAGCTCCCGCTGAGCCCAAGCACAACTTTGGTCCATGAAGGGGCCTAGGGAAACATTAACACTCCGACCCAAAGGATTCAGCTGGGAGGTCAGTTTCAGATCTCCACAAACCAGTCCTGATCACTATCCATTAGGCAGGAACCAGAAACAGAAGGGAGCTAACGGCTTTGGTGATCTGGCTGGCGCGTGTCTGCCAGCCAAGGAATGCCTCTACTTGCTGGCATGCTCCAGCTGTTCCCTCAGGGGACTCACTCAAGTGGGAACTCCGCATGGGTGAGTGGGGAAGATGTAAATCATCCAGCCAATCTCACGACCAGCAATTCTCACGTCTCTTAGCTGGACCTGATAGAAGAGAGTTTCCAAAGCTGCAAACAAATAGACTTAGCTGAGCTCTAAACTATGTAACTCTGTTCTATTTACAAGTCCTTCTGCAGTTCTGCATGCCTAAGGCGCTCCCATAATCCACAAGGATCAAAGCAAGCAAGAGAATGGCTGAGTCTTCCAGGTTCTCCTATTTCCCATTGCATTCTTTTTTGGGGGAGTGGGGCACACATGCCAACTTCTCCTCCGCCCTTGGCAGGCTCTGCCGCTGTCCTCAGAACTGCTGGACAATCACCTTCCGTTTCACGTCACGGCTGAACTTGTTCATCTTGAACAGTTCACTGTCGTAGAAGGCAGAGAGGGTGTGAATGTTGATCTGGCGAGCCTGGGAGAGGAGGATAGAGGGAGGCATTAACGCTTATTTCAGAAAAGACGCGCCATGGAGGAGGGCTCTCACCATTCATGAAAATGAGCAGTCTCTGCCAGAAGAGGTGACAGCCCTCCTACCCCCGGCCTCTGGGCAAAGTGGGGGTGCAGGTCTGACTCAGGCACAAGGGGTGAGGCTGGGACAGCTGGCTCTGAGCACACTGTGCCAGCCTCCCACAGCCCTCAAAGCCACATGGAATGCAGTGCTCCGGTGGTGATTTAAAAGGGCCCAGAGCTCTGGCCACTGCCACCACCGCTGCTTGGTCAGGAGCTCTGAGCCCTTTTGAAGCAGTGGGACCTGGGGCAGTTACTCCTTTTGCCCCCCCATTGGTGGGCCTGGTTTCTGCTCAGCAGGGGCCCCGGCTAACAATAGCAGCTGAGGAGAGCTGCCTGGAGGGTGCTAGCTCCAGGACTGCCTGCTTCCTGCCTGTCCTTTACTTCCATTGAAACTAAAATGCAAAGAGAAAGCCAAGACCCATTATATGCAGCAGGCACTTATCTACAGCGAGATTTCTGATCTGCACAAGAGCCTTCTCTCACAAGAGGGGCTGAGTTCACAGACTTCTCTGGTGGACCTGAGATGAGGTACATTAGGCACGTTCCATGACAGGGACCAAGAAGGAAGGAAGGACAGAATGGGAAGTTTGATACTCTACTGGTGCCATGCACAGAACCAACATACCTTGTGAGGGCCAATAGTTCAGTTTGGTTAAAAAAGCCTGCAGGCAGGCTGGGAAGTCAGATACACACACTGACGGGGGAGAAGGAGGGCATGGAGCAGATATGATGGTCACTGATCACTGCTTGTATAATCAATTGCTTTTCTCCATCCTGTCAGCTCACTGGCCAGTCAGACTGAACTCCACAGGGAAAGCACCAGCCACTCCCCTAGTTCAGGGGGGCCGACAGACTTGCTAGGCCCCTGGGCAAGGTGGAGGGAGGGGTAGCTCTGTACTCCTGGAAAGACAGGGCCTCAGGCAGAAAGGCTGGGCCACATCACTGGAGCACACCACCCTGCCCCCCCACAGCCAGCCTTCAGAGATGCCTGGAGCATACAGAGAGGCATTCTAGAAATGATTTAAAAGGTCTGGGGCGCCAGCCTCTCCCACTCCTGCAGCAGTCGCGAGTCCTGGATCCTTTTGAAATCGCCAGATCCCAGGGTAACTACCCTCTTGGTACCCCTGTTCAGAGAGTCTGTCTGGGCTCTGCTGTCCAGCTACGGCATACTGCAGCATTAGACTAGCCACAAAAACCAAAAACAAAACTGATTAGGAAAAAGTGAAAGTCAGTCCTCTATTCTCTTACCCAGGTAGGAGAAGAGCAAAGAGGCAAGAGTCGAACTGAAAGCTAGACTTCATTTAAAATGGTTTACATCTAATGCCACATTCTTCTGGTGCAGTAAGTCAAGCAAGAGGATTTTTGAAAACATTAATAGTCCAGCATTGTCTCTTTAAAGGCAGCTCCGGCAGACTGAGACAATGGTAATAGAGTTCCTTAGAGAAGATATTTCAAAATACCATCACAACCCACGTTCTACTAGAGTTGGAGCTGCTGGTTTCTTGTTCCTCTCTGGTGTTACAAGCATCTCCTTTTACATACGGCAAGGATACCAGTTAGCACCCAAGGTTATTGGGGAGCCCAAGAACAGAGGAGTGGAGGGATGGAAGGGTCTGGGAACAGCCAGTCCTCCCCTTAGATAGAGTGCCGTGCACAGAAGCTATCCCATACCTTATCCACCAGGTCTTTCTCTGGCACCTCAATGGTATCCTGCTGGGCCCCGTAGCGGTTCCTCTGATACATCACCTGCTCTGCCACAAGCTGTTTCAAAATAAACAGCAAGAGCTCGTTGTTGTCTCTTCTGAAAGCCAGATAACGGGAAAAGGTCTGGGAAGCAAAAGAAGAGGCATAAGGGTTAGAGCCAGATGGCCACACAACCTAGGAGCTGCACACAGGACAAAAGTAACTGCTGGTCTAAACTTGAAAATTATATTGACCGAGCTACATCCATGAGGGCCATGAAAAATTTTCTTTGAGGGCTGTGGGTAAGTCAACTTAACCCTGAAATAGCTGGGGCAAGGCAAATGGAAGAACTCCTCTGTGGACCTATTTGCTGCCTCTCAGAGAGGTGGATTAACTACATCAATGGAAATTCTCCTTCCAGCAATTGTCAATGTGAGAAATATCCACGCTACAGTGGCATGGCTACAGCTGTAGTGTAGACATACCGTGTGGGATGGTGAGGTTTAAGCTGTCAAGTAAAAACACAAAAACATTCGTTTCCATTTCAAACACCTCCTTCAGGAGTCTGACTAGCCTTTGAAACACAGGCCTTTGCCAGCCACATTAGTGGCTCAGGAGAAATTCACAGAATCTAAACGGTGAACATATTTAACGTAACAGGCTGAGGATTCTCCATCAGGTGCTGTCTGATGCTCCCGAAAGGCTGAAAGACGGGGCTTTTGGGGGAAGGTGTGCCCTTGAGAAAAAGGTATATCAGCTAACCTTAACCCTGAATTTACACAGAGGGCTGGGATCATATGGATCTGCTTTAAGATAACTTTAATGCTTCTCTAAATCTGGGTCCAACCTCAGGAGTATAGAACAGGCCTGAGGGGTGCTCTAAATTACACTGGCAGCAGCAGCCTTCAATGGACCATTTTGCTAACCAAGAACAGCCACAGACCAGTGCACTCTGGCCACACCTTCTCTGTCCCCCAAGATGCCCTGTATAATCAACCCAAGATGGGTTTCTTCTGTGGAGGCCATATAAGCCTCTTTATCTTACCTGAGCAGGCAGAAGGACTGCATTATAAAGCAGCTTAGCCCAAGCTGTAGCCAGCCCTTTGGTTTCAGTCACTGTGGCTTCCCTACATCCCTGCAGGATAACATGGTGCACTTCCCTAAGGCCCTATGCATACTGGGACAGAGGTAAAGGTCTGTGCTGTAGCCACTGTCCAATCCCAACTGGTTTCCAACCCAGACAATTCAGCTGGAGCCTCAATCTAGCTGGTGAAGGGTCTTCTACCCACAAGCTCCTTTTAACACACCTTCCGCATGCTCCGCATGACGCTGAACTTCTGTGTGTCGATGAAGCTCTCCAGCATCACCCTGATGGCCATGTTGACATCGTCCTCCACCACGTAATCCCGCAGGTGGATGCGGGCGTGGGCCTCAGCCATGCGGATCATGGACTCAATGTGACGCACCGTGATGGGGATGCTGCCAGTGGCCTACGAAGTGAGGGGAGGGACAATGTTACAAGGGCAGATGCACCACAAGAGAGGAAAGCAGACCAGGCTCTTCTCAGCCCACACACCTCTGCTTGAGGCAAAGCTGCCTACAGCAAGTGACTGACAGGTCATGAATCTTCAAGCCCAAGACCATTCAAAAACTGAGGAACCTGCACCACCTGCTGGCAGGCATAGTGCAATACCGAGAAAGGCAGCTGACACGGGCCTACACAGGCTACATTTAAATCACTTGAAGGTGAGCAATAAGGTGCTTGTGCCCCTTATTCTGCTTATTTATGTTGAGAGGCATGAGGGGGTCATTCCCCCGTCCCAATTCTTAGTAGGGAATTATAAAAGCCGACATTAAACTAATTGTCCCAAAGTCCATGAAACTCCCTATGGCCCCATCAGATTTAATTAAGAGGAGGAAGATCTAGGATCCCATGGGAGGAGTCCACAGTCACAATGGAAAAGCACTGCAGAGCTTGTCTGCTGCCATATGGCTTCTCTCTGCTCCCAGGAGTCAGGTGGAGCATACGTCCGCCTCAAAGGAAATCCAAAAACACAGCAGGAACTTATGGGACTCCCCAGCAACGAAGCCAACATAATTAAGACTGCTCTATGGATTCCTACCAGAGAGCATAGTGCAGTAGAACATATTAGCCCTGTGGCATAGAAAGCCTTGCTGCTAACTTGGGCTTACTATACATTCAGATGAGGCAGAATCAGTAATTTACCAGATGGCTCTACAATCCTGGACTCAAGTCCATCTCGTACGGCAAGGTGGCCCAGAGCTTCCTACCCAAGTACTGTGGGTGATGGGCAGATCTTGGGGTAATCCGCTCATGTTCCAGGTCGCCCCTCCCCTGAATAAGCCCCCTTATTTCAGTCTACTCACCATGGATTCCTTCCGGAGATCACTGTACATCCGAGCCACCTTGTCTTGGTCCATCTGGTTGAGTTTAGGATGGACCTTTTCCTTGGCGTAGATGATGTACTTCTTCAGAGTCTCTTGGGGGATGGGGTCCACACCATAGGTGTTAGGGAGGATCACCTCCTGTGCATTTCCATTCACAACATCTTTGCTGCCAGGGTGGTGTTTGATGTGGCTTCCCACGACAAACCGGGCTAGCATCTCGTCCTGCAGGACAATGGGAGGAATAACAGGCACTGAAGCCATTCACATCAGAGTGGGAGGCAGAGCTGCTTCTGCAGCTGAGTTCTACCAAGCAGTTGTGTTCTGCGGACAAGGCACGTGGGGGAATAAGTGTGGGCAAACAGGAGCTGGCTAACGGTCGTACTCAGACAAAGGGACCCAGACTCATTCCCAGTCCATCACCCAGGCTGGCAAAGGCTTCAAGAGTCAAACTCAGGAAAACGGGATCAGATGCCTCATGACATAGGACAGCGACTCTGGCACATGCTGGAGCTATGTGCACCGGTTCCAAAAGGGAATCTTAGCAAGTCGCCAGGCTGCAATTAAGACACATTGCATTTACAGAAGCAAGGTCAGTTCTTTGTGGGGCAGGGTGGAAAGCCTCACCATGCTGGGGTAAAGTGCCCCGGGAGGAGAAACCATTCCAGAAGACATCGCAGCATGAAGGACAGGACTGTGCACAGCACTGACAGAGGCGTAGGTTTGAGTGAGGACTGGAAGGTGCTGGGAGGCACTGTGACCTTTTGGGTGAAAATGGGAGATGAAGCTCCCTTGCATGGGGGAAATGGGTGTGGTGCAATCCTCGCTTCATGCCCTGAATGGACAATTCAGAGAGTTGGCCACTTGACTGGTCACAGGGTGAAATGAAGACAGAAGCAGGGGCATTCAAGGAATTGGATGTAGCAGGAATGAGAAGTCCTAGAGATGGGGGGTGGGGCCCCAAAGCAGCCTACAGTCACGAACCTGCAAGAGCACCAAGGCAAGGGGTAGCTCTGCCCCACACCCCCTTTCCACCACTTCAGCATTATTGCAGCATGGCAGGTGCCAGAACCCAGCCTTCTCCCTTCTCAGCACAGGCAGTGGCACCCCCACCACTGCATGAGCTGTGGGCCCCACTTCGACTCGCACCTGAACTGGGTCCACCGTGTCTCTCACCACACACAGGACATCGAATCGAGAGATGATGGGCTCCGTCAGATCCACGTTCTCCGAGAAAGTCAGCGACGGGTCATAGCGCCCACCTACAGCATCATAACCTGGTTACTGTGGGCTTGGTTTCTGTCTCCAGACAGCACACGTAGTAACAGGGTTAGAGAGTCTGGTGGCCAGAGGTACATAAAGAGGCAGAGCAGCAGTTCTGGTGACTGCAAAACTGATACCATGGGTTGGAGACAGGGACTCCTGCTCTCATGGCTCCTAGGGACTTACCTATAGGGTTGGCAGCAGCAATAATTGTGCAGCGGGCCTGCAGAGAGGTGACTATTCCAGCCTTGGAGATGGAGATGCTTTGTTGCTCCATGGCTTCATGGATGCTGGTCCTGTCCTGATCATTCATCTAGGATAAAACAACATACTCTGAGGCCCACTACCCTGCAGGAAGGCAAGAGGCCAGGTATGAAGGAACAAATTACACAAGGTCTCATGAGTCAACTCCCATGAGCCAACACTAGGTGCATGCTGACAGGGTTACAGGGGGGGATGGAGGAAGAGGAGGGAAAAAAAGATCACCAGCTCCCACCCACTACACAAAAGCTTGCCACAAGAGCTGAGAAACTCATTTTCACATTTCCCTGGGCAGCCAGGGAGGCAGCAGGGAGGATCCACGAGCCCCAGGTTGGGGGCACAGATATTTCAAGGACATGAGTCTGCACCCTTCACAGCTACAGGTTGACCTTAGAACCTCAGATTCATTCCTTACCTGCATCCTGCTGGCCCTGGAGGACGCCTCAGCAGATGGCTTGGATTCAGGCCAGCCCCCTCTATCCGACTGCAGTGGCAAATCCTTATTCCACTTGCTCTTAGGCAGGGTTGGGGAACTCAGACTCAGTGGCTGGATGAAGCCCCAGCTTGCCTGGATCTGGCCCGAGGCTCAGCATTGGGGAGCCCACATTGGCGCTTCAGCCCTCCTGCCACCCACCCACAGGGCTGGAACACACAAAATCTACTAGCCTGGGCCCCCTAGGCTCTGGTGTGCAAGAGCTATGTGGGGAGTGCCTTTCTCCTTCTCAGTCAGGGGCTTCCCACTTTGCTTCTCACTTCTGTGCAGCCCCCGACTGATTTTCCTGAGGTTCCCTGCCCCTGCTTCTAGGGGACCTAGGTAAATCTAGTGCATCTCAGAAACACCTATTGAGGTCTCAGTGGCTTGTGGGAAATGGTGTCTCCATGCAGTTCCTAAATGGCACCGCACCGCCAGAATGGGCACTTGTTAGGCTGAAGACCAGCAGATGACTGGGAGATATTCTGAGCTCTCCATCTCTGCAGGTCAGAGCTGAAGCATTTCAGCAAGCAGGCTGCATGAAGGGTACTTTCCTAAGCAACACACACAGATGAACTTCATTGTGAGTCTAGCCAAAGGCCTAACAAAGCACCCCTCCCCTCACCACAAGCCTGGGTCATTCTTTCCTACAAGCTACAGATACTTGGGTAAAACACTGGTGGTGGGGGGACACTGTCATGAGCCATTGAACTCCTCAGCCAAGAGAGTCCCTAACCTGCACCCCGTTAGCTCGGTCTTATTGCATCAATGAAGTCAGTACTCACCTTGTCAAACTCATCTATCAAGCAGACACCTCTGTCTGCCAGCACCAGCGCCCCTGCCTCCAGGGTCCACTCCTTGCTGACTGGGTGCCTTTGGACATAGGCAGTCAGACCGACAGCAGAAGCACCCTGGCCAGTGGTGAAGATGGCTCTGCTGGACACCTTCTCCACATACTTGAGGAACTGAGATTTGGCCGTACCCGGATCTCCGCAAAGCAAGACGTTGATATCACCACGTACTTTGTGTTTGCCACCTACAGCCAGTCAGAAAGAGAGGACTTAGGGAAAAGTAGCTTTTATATAATTTAACAATGACTCTGTCCTCTAATGGAGCAGTATGTAAGTGAAAGGAAACAGCAGCATTAGGAAGGGTAAGTGTTTGACAAGGAAGCAAAAAAAATACAGCACTTGGCACCCTCAGAGTTTGGCAAGAACCATGACATCTCACGGTTCCTTACCAGCACTCAAGACACTACTTGCTCAGCAAAAGCCAGAAAGTCTTGTTTAAAAGATCAGTTCCTTCAGCCTGCCTCTTCTTCTCCCACCACCTCTTCAGTGTGAATTGGAGTTTGGTACATTTTAGGGGAGTCCCCAATTCATTCCCCAATGGAGTTCTGCAAGTGCAAAAAATCCACCCAAACAGATCTGCAAGAGATCCAAAGTCACCAAGCTCTAGTACATTTGGTGGCCCATGGGCTCTCAGTGCTCCCCAACCCCTTGCGGAACCTGGTTCTTTTACATGTAAGCATGTGACGCTGCATTTCTGCTCCCAGTTTAAATAAGACACCTTCGTACACAAGGAGGAAGCAGTGATGATTGTGGAAAAAGTGTGGACTGGTGCGGAAGAAGTGAATAAGGAAAAGTTATTTACTTATTCCCACAATGTAAGAACTAAGGGTATGTCTAGACTACAGGGTTTTGTTGACAAAAGTGGGCTTTTGTTGACAAAACTATACCTGCGTCTACACTACCGCCGAGTTCTGTCGACATAACGTCGACAGAACTTGGCAGGTTTGTCGACGGTGGTAAACCTCATTCTACGAGGAATAATGCCTTTAGTGGACAGAGTTCTGTCGACAGAAGGTGTTATTACATCCACACTGTCCTTTGCGTTTATACTCTCATGTCGACAAAGCGACTTGCTTTGTCAACAGAACTGGATGTAGTCTAGACTCTCTTTGTCGACAGAAGCCTGTAGTCTAGACGTACCCTAAGGGACACCACATGAAATTAATAGGCAGCAGGTTTAAAACAAAGACAAGGAAGTTTTTCTTCATTCAGTACATAGTCAACCTGTGGAACTCCTTGCCAGAGGATGTTGTGAAGACTAGGACTTTACCAGGGTTCAAAAAAAGAGTTCAATAGATTCATGGAAGTCAGGTCCATCAATGGCTATTAGCCAGGATGGGTAGGAATAGTGTCCCTAGCCTCTGTTTGTCTGGAAATGGGTGACAGGAGAGGGATCATGTGAGGATTGCCTGTTGTGTTCCCTTCCCTCCGGGGCATCTGGTATTGGCCACTGTCAGCAGACAGGATACTGGGCTAGATGGACCTTTGGTCTGACCCAGTATGGCTGTTCTGATGATTCCCCCCACAGGCATTAGACCTGCACAAAGACACTAAACCAGTGATACGCAAACTGAGGCTTACGAGCCACAAGCGGATCTTTAATGCATCTTCTGATGTTCTTTGCAGCATTTAGTATTAAAACACTGTATTATATAGTTATTAACCAATCAGGATGTTTTACTATGTTATTAACCAATTCAATTATCAACTTGCACTAAGTTATTAACTTATTTGTTGTGAGAATCAGAGAGACAGTACTACAGTAAATGAAACAATGAATTCACACTCCCGTGGCTCTTTGTGTAATGTCAATCTCTCATTTGGCTCCTGAACTGCTGCAATCTGAGTGTCACTGCACTAAACTCAGAATGCTAACAGCAGAGGGATGCTAGTGAGCAACTGCCTAAATTCTAGCTGTTCCACGCTCAGGCCTTGTCTTCCATCTATGTATTTCTACTCCTGTAGAGTAGGATGCATGTTCCTAGTGATGTCCCCTTACTCTACTCCTCATCTTCTTATCCAGACATCAGAATACCAAGATAAATCTTAACTGCCTTCACTACGCCAGCAGAAACAGGTATGGAATACAAATGACACTACACCTACCAGGGTTTTTGGGTTCACCACCAAACAGGGCAAGGGCCAGGCCTCTCTTGATGTCTTCATGCCCATAAATAGATGGCGCGATGCTGGCAAAGATCTGAAAGGAAAGGCAGAGGAGTTTTCAATGGCATCCCCTTGTCTGTTCTATTCAGCATGAAAAGTGGTTCACTAGCTACCCAGCTCTTCTCATCAGTGCTTGCACCCTGCTGACTTAAATTATTCCTTTATTATATAGAGAGCGATATCACGTTGATGCAGTAATATGACCGATACAACACAATGGACTGATACAAGTTCCATGACAGCGCAGTGTGGATGAGGTACAGTACAATTCAGTGCATTCCGGAGGATTCACTGTGGCCACCACATTTACACTTTGCACTGAACACTGCAGAAACTGTATTTGTTACATTATGTTCTGAATCAGAGATCCTGATTCTGGCTGAAGCCAGTTTAAACTGATTCATTAATAATGGATGCTCTGCTGTGCAGATTAATGTCTCAAGATCAAGTATTCAGATTACAGACAATTGTTTATTGCATCCCCAGTGAAGAAAAGTTCTGTCAAAATGTTTGATACTGTTAAAAAAAAAAAAGTTTTGAAATCAAAGAACTGCAAGCTTTATTTCCAAAGCTCTGGCTTCACATATATATTAGCACCGCTCAGAGGAAGTAAAGTTATAAGCATCACACTCTGGATTTCAAAGACAGGATAGAGATGAGAGAGATCTCATCCCTGCTAAGGGATCTGAACCCACCACATTATACTTTCTGCCTTATGGATGTGCAAGACGTCCTTATTCTGGCTCTATGTCCTTTAATGTATCAACCTGCCAAGACCTGAGCTGTAGAGCTGCTAACTGTATAATTTAAGCCTGTCTTATTCTTTGCTAACCTGAAATCACAACCTGCTGTTAATAAGGAGTGAGGACAGAACATTTTAAGAGGAAGATGGTTGTTTTAGGCACTTGGCCTTAGAAAGGAAAGAAAGGGAGGAGATGAGATGTAGCTAGATTTTCTTTCTGCTCTCTCTGCTAGGCAACTGCTGCTCCAGAAACAGATGTCAGCTGGCATCAGTCTAGTTCCAGAACCACCCATGTGAAGTAGGTTTATTCTGGTGGCTTCCCCAGTCACCTTTTCTGTTCTGTCCCTTTGGTGGTATGAAAGGCTTGCATAAACAAGATGGGAACTGACTATCAAGGAGGAACAGCAAAGTTGCCCCTACACAAAGCACTGATAAAAATGCACACAAAAAACCAAGAAAGGGTCCATCCACCCCTCTTTAGTTTCTCACTCTCATCAACAGCCATTTGAGCATTACACGGGGCAAGATATTTTCAGGCAGAAGCTGATATTTGAGCTGATGGGGTGCTTCTGACTAGAAATGCCCCACTATAATATCATGCCATTTAACTTTGTTCTTGGTTCTGGACTCAAGCAGACAGCTCACTCTGCCAGGAGAGAAATGTTTCACGCAGACTCACTTTCTCCCCAATCTGCTCATCCTTAGACAGGCCTAGGATAACCTTCATGTCCTCATCAGTCAGTTCCCCAACTGCCACCTTGTTGTCCTTCTTGGCAATGTGATTTGCCATGATCACTGTTGCAAATACTGGGAATCCATTGGCTGTGTTCAGGGAGCCATCGTAGTTGTTATGATAGATCCCCGTTAGCTCCTGGAAGGCACAGAAAGGGACATTTCGTTCTCAAGCTACTGGAAACATGACTTTCAACCCCAGTCTGACATGTCTTAGAGCAAAGACGGCCCCAACTGTTACCCCTCCCACCCCAACACACACCTAAGTGATGGCCCAAGTCCTTGCACTGCCACCATGGTGCCGAGAATAAATGTAACTGCTCCCTGTCCCTCCTCGCCCCCAGTGAAACTTACAATTTCATCTCCTGGTTTGCAGCTGTCAACCAGGTCGGCAAGGAGAATGGCATCCTTGGAGCGAGGCAGCCTGCCAGCTGCCACTTTGCCTGGGCTCTCCTGGATTTTGATGCGTTGGTAGTTCTGGTAGACTGTCTGCAGGAACAAATGTGAAATGCATGGTGAGTCAGATGCCCACAGGGGCTCCACAGGTGCTATTCAAAAGCCCTTTGCAGAAGGGGTCAGGCAGAGTGCTGAGCAGTTAGTTAAGTTTAAACTGAGCTCTGGGTGAAGACTTGAGGGCCAGGACTGCCAGGAGGTTGATCAGAAATAGTTCTAGGGCTAGAGGCAGTTTGCTGGATAGGCAGCCCTGAATACGGCAGAAGCTTCTGCCATGTTGCCCAGGACCAAAGCACCCACCTGCATGAGGGAGAGGTTAGTAGTGTCTGCCCATTCATCTCCTGGCTTCAATGTTGAAACACTTGGGTAAAGACACCCAGCTTGTGGGGACGGGCATGGTATAATGGTCAACTCAAAAACTCGGAGCCAAGAACTTGGAGTCAGTGGTTCTGCTACTATCTTGCAAGTGACTCGGTTCTCCTATCTCTACAAGGATTATCAACACTGACCTAACTTTGGGAGAAGGGTATCTTGGAAGGCAACCTGCAGCACTTCAGGTATCTACATGGTATCAGACATGGAAAGATTCATCCCAGGCACATCTGGGGACCAGACTGGTCATTGATCAGTTCCTCACTGGACAGAGGTGAGAAGAAGGGTCCACAGCAACAGACAGATCAACTTTGTACAGGTGGTTTAAATCTTACCTCTTCCATGTTGATTTCAAAGGGGCCAGTGGACTGACACTCTGGGCAGGAACCAGGCTTCACTTCCTGGTTCTGGGACTGGAAGAAGGGCCCAAGGATGAAGCTGCACTTACTACAGTTGTACTTGACCATGCTGAGCTGAGGCAGAACCCCTGTGCAGCTTGTCACTACACCGCTGGTTCGGATCAGCTGGTTTAAGTGCAACTGCCTAAAGTGAGAAAGAAACATATGAGCAGGCTCCAGGGAAGGCAGACGGACCTGCCCCAGCCTGCTGCAAGGTATGATAGCTTGTCGAAACACTGATCAATGAGCCTATTCTCACAGGTTTGTGGTTTATCTTTTGGGGCACCAGAAACATTATCCTTGAGCAACTGAATTACTTTAATAAATAGAGGCCATCATCCTACTGGGTCAGGCTGCTTCCGTTGGCATGCTTCCCCCAGCATAGCCCAGATTCTCCATTTTCTCACACAGAACTTTAGTCAACATAACTCCAGCAAGCCTGACCATCCCAAACATGCAGTCCAAAGGCTCCCACAGGCCTGGCCATCATCAATACCAGCTCCACTGCCTACCTGAGTGACCGCAGTTCCTCCACCAAAGGCAGGTGTGAGATACGGACATGGATCTCCTGAGCAATCCGGTCATATTTGGGGTACATGGCCAGCACTACTTCCTTAGCGGCTTCATCAAAGATCTTCAGCATTTCAGCTGGGGCCTCAGGCAGGAAGTAGGCAAGGACATGCTCCCGGGCAGCCAGATCTTCATAGTTCACCACCAGACTCTCTCTGTTCTCTGTAGAAGGAACAAGTAGAGTAGATGTCATTCATCTGCAGTCAGCAGTCTCCTATAACCAATGTTCTACTGTATCGCTCCTCAGCAGCGCCTACAGCTGCATTAATTTTGCCTTTTCTATTGACCAACTATTCTTCTTCAAGTTTAGTCACCAACATTTGTTAGTTCAGTTTCTCCTGTGACTCACTACTACAAATTCTAGGCTACACTGCTGAGCTGAGACTGGTCTCCTAAGTCATATGGCGTTGTTCCTGTTCCCTGTTTGAATGATCTGGTTCCTGGTGCAAATTAAGCCAAACACACAAATGTAAAATTCCTCTTCATCTTGTACGCGAGCCTGTAAACTTCCAATCAAACATATGTTATTAGATTTCCTGCTGGCAGAATTCAGCTTCGTGGTGCAAAGTGAACATACGAGGGGCACAAATTAAGAAGTCAGAAAAAAGCTTACAACAAAGTTCTGCACTATTCAGCTATAAAGCAACAAAGTCCCTGAGAAAGCTGATTCAACATTTGGGGTAGACAGGAGAGGAAAAGGCCATACAGAAAAGACAGCTGTAGAGTGCCACAGCTAAGGAGGAAGTGGGGAAACACCGTATCAGACATTCCAAAGTGTGTTCCACTACAAAAATACATCCAGCTGGGTTTGTTCATTCACCGTTTCCACCTGTCCCACAGCCAGCTGTACCTTTGCACATGTCACTGATCCTCTCCTTGAATACATTGTGCCCATGGTCATCCACGTGGGTCTTCAGGAAGTTCTTGAAGCGGTGGTAGATCTCAAGCCGGGGAGCTGCCATAGACACCCACTCCCTTACTGAATGCCCCTTCATGTCTTCCAGATTCTCAATGCTCTCAATCATGTCTTCATCCTCCTCTTCCGCCCCATCTGCTGCCCGTTCTGCCAACCGCCTCTTCCGGGAAGGACGATCCTCATCTTCATCATCACTGTCTGAATGTTGAAAGAAACAGAGGGGTCAGTCAGAGCTGACCTATGTTCCTGCCTTCTACACCTCTTTGCCCCGCTCTCTGTATATATAAATTAGCAGATTTACCTGGCATTACATGGGTCTGCCAAGTCATTTTTTTTAAATAAATGGAAAATGCACATGCTTTTATTGAAATGCTTGTATTTTTAAAAAATAGTGCTATTTTTATTACGTTAATTTTTATTTCAGATTTTTAATAAAAAATATTATCAAAAAAATCAAATGGAAAAATTTTAACAATTCTTTTCAAATGAGATTTTTTTTCATCCCTATAAACTCTTATTTGCTATGTTTTAACAAAAAAGGACTATCAACAATTTGGTTACCAATAATATTTTCTTCTAATTTTCAAACCTTAAGCATCGATTTAGCTGTGCCAAAATCGAACACTACTCCAATTTTTTCCATTTTAATCTCTTTTCCGTAAGGTTTATTGAGAAGCAATCTTATTCCAGTTCACCCTATTTTTCTTGGTTCAGTCTCTTTCAACATTCACTCGGTTATGTCAATATTGAGGACTGTCTCTTTTCTGTTTGATTTTATGAGAAGCAATCCCATTCCAGGAGCACAACCAAACTCTTACACTGCTTTACGTTTAAGAGAAAGCTATATACCCAATTTGGTGATCCTCACTCTTACCCTTTAGGAGGAGTTCTTGATCAAACAGACACATGCTCTAAAATATATAGATGAATGAACCATAATATCTTTGCAAACATGGTCAGAAGTTCCCAGTGTATAGCCAGACCAAACTAAGCTCCATTCTACCACCACAGAATCAGAGAACTGTTGAACTGAAAGGGATCACAAGAGGACTTCTAGTCCAGTGCCTTGCATTCAAGGCAGTGTAATTATTAACTAGATCATCCTTGACAGGTGTTAGTCATTGAAGATTTTTAAGGGAATGTTAGACAGATTCCACAATCTGCCTTGGCAATTTATTTCAGTGCTTAACTACCTTGACTGCTAGGCAGTTTTTCCTAATGTCCTAATGTCCAACGTAAACCTCCCTTCCTGCAGTTTAAGACCATTGAGACCATTGCTTCTTGTTCTCTTATCAGAACAATTTTTCTCCCTCCTCCTTGTAACACCATTTTAGATGCCTGAAAACTGCTATCACATCCCCTCTCAGTCTTCTCTTTTCTAAACTAAAAAAACCCCAATTCTTTCAGGGTATGTCTACACTACCCCGCTAGTTCAAACTAGCGGGGTAATGTAGGCATACCGCAATTGCAAATGAAGCCCGGGATTTGAATTTCCCGGGCTTCATTTGCATAAGCGGGGAGCCGCCATTTTTAAATCCCCGCTCGTTCGAACCCCATGCCGCGTGGCAACACACGGCACGAACTAGGTAGTTTGAACTAGGCTTCCTAGTTCGAACTACCGTTACTCCTCATTCCACGAGGAGTAACGGTAGTTCGTGCCACGTGTAGCCACGCGGCACGGGGTTCGAACGAGCGGGGATTTAAAAATGGCGGCGCCCCGCTTATGCAAATGAAGCCCGGGAAATTCAAATCCCGGGCTTCATTTGCAATTGCGGTATGCCTACATTACCCCGCTAGTTCGAACTAGCGGGGTAGTGTAGACATATCCCCCCGTCTTCCCTCATAGGTCATGTTTTCTAGAACTTTAATCATTTTTGTTGTTCTTCTCTGGACCTTCTCCAATTTCATCACATCTTTCTTGAAATGTGGTGCTCAGAACTGGACACAATACTCCAATTGAGGCCTAATCAGTGCTGAGTAGAGCGGAAGAATGACTTCTCGTGCCTTGTTCACAACACTCCTGTTAATGCATCCCAGAATCATGTTTGCTTTTTTTACAACAGAGTCCCATTGTTGACTCATATTTAGCTTGTGGTCCACTATGACCCCTAGATTCCTTTCTGCAATACTCTTTCCTAGACAGTCACTTCCCATTCTGTATGTGTGAAATGGATTATTCCTTCCTAAGTGGAGTACTTTGCATTTGTCCTTTATTAAACTTCATCCTATTTACCTTAGACCATTTCTCCAATTTGTCCAGATCATTTTGAATTATGACCCTATCCTCCAAAGCACTTGCAACCCCTCCCAGCTTGGTATCGTCTGCAAACTTAATAAGCATACCCTCTGTGCCATCATCTAAATCATTGATGAAGATATTGAACAGAACCGGTCCCAAAACAAACCCCTGCGGAACCCCACTTGTTATGGCCTTCTAGCAGGATTGTGAACCGTTAATGACTACTCTCTGAGAATGAAAGCTGAGCTTCTTCTTTAACCACATGATTCCTGGAGGGGGGCTTTAAATATGGGTCTGTAATGTGCATGCCTTATTCTGGCCCTGAATGTCAGGGAAAGCAGGTGTGGGAACCAAAAAGGTTCAAATCTGGTAACCACTTCAATGAAGTTGGCCATTACCAGGCCTGTAAAGATGGTGCATATAACAAAAAAGCCTCCCATTTGCTTCTTTACCAGCATCTTTATCCCCCTTCCCTTCCTAATTTAAAAGATCCCCTCGTTATACCACGCACCAGAGCCTAGGGGGAGGCCAGGCTTGTAGATTTTGTGTGCTCCAGCCCCACAGTGGGATGGCAGGGGGCTGGAGCACCAATGCTGGGTGGGGAGCTCTGAGCTTCAGGGGCAAGATCCAGTCAAGTCAGGGGCCACATCTGGCCCCCAGGCCTTAGGTTCCCTATCCCTGCTCTATGCCAATATCTAAACATGTGGCTAGTGTGTTGGACACCACGGATCTAGGTTATACTTCCCACGGATAGGTTATACTAGGTTGGACACCACGGATCTAGGTTTCTGAGGTCATGCGAGACAGGATCAAAAGTCAAGATACACCACATTTACTCCTCCTCTGCATCTACAAGGCTTGTTACCATCTCAAAGAAAGTTATTAGGTTGGTTTAACACAATTTGTTCTTGACAAATTTATGCTATTACTTATCACCTTCTAAGTGTGTGCAAATTGATTGCATAATTATTTGCTCCATTATGTTTCTAGATACTGAAGTTAAGGTGATTGATGGTCTGTAATTCCCCAAATTGTGTTTATTCCCCATGCCAATCCAAGATTTGGTCTACTGCAAACCCCAAGCTATAGGTACCAAAAGCAAGTTGCACTGGCTTTTCAGACATTATGGAGGCAAATGCAAGAGCTTCATGTGGGCCCCAAAAACTGTACACAGAGGGTGACATCAAAACCTGCGTCCAGAGCAAGAAGAAAGGAGGACTGTACTGGACTGGATCTCAGGGTTAATGATATCTATGGTCCCTTTAGAGAAAGGGGCCAACAATCTTCGTAACAAGAGTGCAGCAGTCTGTCCAGCACTTACCGAGCACAAGCCCAAATCCTTATATGGATCTTGGAGTCATGACTCGGCAGCAGCTGCATAGTCAAGGGCACCAGGCTAATATGCCAGAGCTCTTAATGTGCTCACCGCATAGAGATTGTGTATGGGGGACATTCAGGTGAGCCCACTGCCGCAGAGACCCCTCAATAGCTACTATTCAGCAGACTTTGGAGCGCCTACAGTGGGCAGGCTATTCGGGCTGAGCTCTTCCCAGTGGGAGAGAGACTAGCCTCTACTGCAACGAGACAATCGCATCTAAAATATCATTGACATACCGTAAAGCAGCCCTCTCCTCATGCGACCCAGGCCCCGGTCCAGCTCACGGTCCCTCTGTCTCATTGCTTGTTCTGCTGCCTCCCTCTGGCTGGCAGTCAGTTCCTCCACATCCTCATCATCCAAGGCCAGCCCCTCAGCTTCATAGATATCCAGCTCTGGAATCGGGCGGTAGTCCCTAGGCACACACAGATCTAGTTTAATCAGTTTTGCGGTGCAACCAAATTACAGTGTTTCTCCAGACTCTTTACTCTCTGGGGCAAGGTGGCATGAGGAAGATCAAGCAAAACAGAGAGGAATTTTACAGTCTCTTGTTACCAGTGGCAGACACTCCAATACAATGACAATAGATACCAATATACAAACCTAGACTAAGTCTCTGTAACATACAGCTCAATGGTTTGCTATTGGACCCGGGGTAAGTGATGGGTTTTTTAAACCCAGTTACAAAGGTTCCACTGTTTGTAGAACAAGCAGGATTGTGAGTTTCGAGCTCCCCTGTGTGAGGGGCTAGCACTGATCTGAGCCAGACACAGTCTGGTCAGGAATTATACACGTTCACCTTCACAACTCACCAACCGTTCCTCTCTGACTTGCTATCCTAGCTATGGGCATCTGTCCATAGCCCTCACCAGTGCTGTGTATCCCCTTTGCTCTTCCCATCTCATGCTTCTCTTCAGCTGACACACCGCATGGAATGGACTATGCCCTCCTAAGAGGCACTTGAGAAACACCCATACAGCGTGAATGTGCTGATCTACAAAGTATATTCTGAAAGGTGCACAAAAGAGGACCAGGCTGAAGACAACAAGTTCTCTCCCTAACGGCCCTCAAAAGAACCTGAAACCTGTGTCCAGAGGTATTGCCCCCTTTGCGAACATGCTTCCTGCATGGAACAGCCCCAGGAAGCATCTCGCGTCGCTGCCTGACTGCTGCATGCTCCCTACCTTTCCATCCCATCCCCAATCAGCTCTTCCCCATCCTCCTCCTCTTCAGGGAGCCCCTCAGTCCCCAGTAGCCCCTCTGATTCATCCTCAAAAGGAGGCAGGTCTCTGCCTGGGCTGGAAGTGAAGGTATCTCGCCGAGAGCTACGGACAGGGCTGGTGGCCACATTCTGGGACTCGGAGGAATCCTGCAGGAAAGGCAGAGTCGTGTTAGAGGCTGGCAGAAAAAGACTTTCCCATAGAGCATGCACAGGTCTAACTCATCCCCTCCAGGGACCACGGAACTGGATAAAGTGGAAGGGATGTTTAATGCTTGATTGGTCTACGCTCCCAGCAGACCCCACAGTGCCAGAGTAGGTCTGAGAAGGGACAAGCCATCTCCACCAGGGAAGTTAAAATAAGCTCAATAATTAACCTATTGTGCACATATAGACACAAAATGCAGGACAATGTAGCACTTTAAAGACTAACAAGATGGTTTATTAGATGATGAGCTTTCGTGGGCCAGACCCACTTCCTCAGATCAAATAGTGGAAGAAAATAGTCACAACCATATATACCAAAGGATACAATTAAAAAAAATGAACAAATATGAAAACACCTTCTTTAAAAGTCCCCTCCCCCATACAGAGTTAACGGGGGGGGAGGGGGGAGTTTTTCCATGCAAAGTGGCTCCCACCTCCACAGAAAGCCCAAGACATGTGGGGGGGGGTTGTGTGCCCAGGGTCCCCCCCCCATGCAGAGCCCAGGGCACGGGGGTGGGTTGTGTGCTCAGGGACCCCTCCCCCATGCAGAGCCCGGGGGGAGGGTTTCGTGCTTAGGGTCCCCTCCTCCATCCCCAGCCGGACCCCGCCGCTCACCGCCATCCCCGCTGCCGCTACAGCTTCCGCCAACTCAACTCCCGGGCGCGAAACAATCCCACGTGGTCGGCAAAAGCCCGCGAAACCTCATGAATAATTAACGAGCCGCTCATGAATATTCAGCAGCGTGTTGTGAGTCGGCGCGAGATTCGGGAAGGTGCCGGGACGCTGCGGGGCTGGTGCTGAGGCTGGGTACAGGCTGACTGGAGGGGGCTACACAACATAAGCAGAGACCGCGGGAATGTTGCAGTGCGCTGGGGTCAGCACAGGCTGGCATCTTATTCCAGGCCCAGCACAGCTGGGTAGGGTGAGCAAGTGGCATTTCCCACGGAGACAAACCAATGCCCGCACTCTTTAAAGTGTCAACAACCATAGGCGCTGGAACAACCTCCCCCCCACACCTCCCCGGTTTGAAGTGATTTTCATTATCTAGAGGGTCCCCTCTTGGCACCCTCACTATAAAAATTGTCCCAGCACCCAACCAGTTTTTACAAGATCCCAACTTCAGGCACATTGTGCCTGGTTTTCAGAAATGACCTAATCAAATCCATGAGTGCTACAGGTGCTTAGCGCCTCTGAAAATCAGGCCCATTGGACAGTTTGGGGCAGCTACCCCAGGCCTCATGCTTTGGGGGGCCTACAGAGACCAAAGCAGCCTAGGAGATTGTCAGAAGGCCTGGGACTAGCAGCAAGGATTGCGCCCACCCCACACTAACCAATGGCGTCGGGAGCTGCAGGAAGCAGAGAGACACAACAGCCTGTTTTGTGCTCTGCCATCTACGGGTGGGTTGCTCCTGGATGGTGGGGGGAGGTTGTTCCAGGGCCTATGGTTGGGCACTTGTTGACACTTTAAAAAGTGCGGGCATTGGTTTGTCTCCTTGGGAAATGCCACTTGCTCACCCTATCCAGCTGTGCTGGGCCTGGAATAAGATGCCACCATGTGCTGACACCAGAGCACTGCAACATTACATTCCCTGGCAGTGGGAAGCGGAGTGACCCAGCAGCCTGCTTTGCTTTTCCAAGCAACATGGCTGGGAATTAGGCTAGGGCTGGGTTGTTCAACTTCCCGCTGCCATGGGGAGTGCAGGAGGGCCCGACCTTTGCTGCCAGTGCCAGGCCCCCACTAATCCTCTGGGCAACATCTCTTGGGGAGGGACCTTGCAGGAAGGGTAGGAATGGAATGGGGGCAGGGTGGGGCTGAACAGGGACAGAAAGAGATGGGGTAAGCGTATGGGGTAGACCCAGGCAAAGGGGAGGACTGTTCCAGGCTCTGCACCTTCCTAGGGATGGCAATGCCTATAAGTGGCTCAGGTTAAGCAGCTAAAGTCAATGGTCTGTTTTTAAATGGTCCAGGTGTTTGGATCTTGGCTTGTCCTTGGTTTAGGGTGAGACTGTGTGCTGGGAAGTTCCAGATGACTAAGAATGGTAGGAACTTTTCACACTAGGGATGTAAAATGCCATTTAATGAGTTAAACAATTAAACATTAAGTTAACCAGTTAACTGATTAAACAAGGGAGAGCAGGGAGGCCACTCCAGCCTGCTGGGCTGGAGCAGCCCTCCTCTCCCCACCTGGCAGTGCCAGGCTGCAGCAGCCTCCACGTTCTGAGCAGGGGCTGCTCTAGCCTAGCTGTTTATGGCCCTGCTCTGGGATGCCAGCTCCCAGCCTGTGTGCGCTGAGAGTCGGGAGCCTCACACAGGTCTGGAAAGGGCAGCTCCCCTGACTACTGTTTCCTGCCCCGCATGAGGCTGCCAACTCCCAGCCAGCATGGGCTGGGAGCCAGCAGCCCTGCAGGACTGGAGCAGCCCTTTAGCCGCATGCAGGGGGCTACTCCCGATAATGGGAAACCATTGCCTGGTAAACATCACCCAGTTACCCATGCACATCCCTACTTCACACCCACCTGGAGGTTTGAATCCAGCTAAAAGCTGTTTTTACCATCTGATGATAAAAAGGCTGTTTTTACTCTGACCTGGTGGCATGGGTAAGATGAGTTTTGTAAAATCAGTCTAAATTATTAGTGGGATAGTGACAAAAAAACAAAATCAACCACCACCACCAGGATTGCACTAACTGATCTCCTTCATTGGCAGTCCCAGCAGAGAGCAAGAATTGAATGAGTCAATTGAGCAGCCCTATCCAAGGCAAAGGTAAGGCACATGGGTTGATGAGAGCGAATCTTGTCCTGCTGCAGATTATGCCACACCTGTCTAGTGGCTATAGGGCAGGGGTGTCCAAACTTTTTTCAAAGAGGGCCAGATTTGATGAAGTGAACATGCGTGAGGGCCGACCATTTTGCCTGACATTCTTTGAACCATTAAAATTAAATGCAAATTAACTATTTTATGCAAAGTTTATTGCAAACGGCATACTTTTCATTTCGTCACATGGATGACAAATCTAAACAGGTGTTAAATCACTCTGCCTTTCATATCTGAAGGCCAGATGAAAAAAAAATCCAAGAAGCTGAAATATATGTCAGGAACATTGTAAAGCACATAACCTTTATTACCAATAATATGTAATCTGTCAACTTTTAAGTTCAAAAAATATGAACAGGAACATAACACCAAGTATACATGTTGTGTCCAAATATATTTATAACTGATTTAGACCAACTGACATTAACTGAGATTTTACAATGTATTCATCTCAATACATATGGATTCGTTGGGGGCCATAAAAGATAGATATTGCCAAATTACCTGTGGGGCCGTATTAAACCGGAACACGGGCCGCAATTGGCCCGCGGGCCGGACTTTGGACATGCCTGCTATAGGGTGTCAGTCTCCAGGGCCGAGTCAGCATTTCTACCACTGCTAAAAAACTCACATAAAATGAGATTTTCCTAGTACTAAAGTAGCATGAATTAGAATAATTAGAGGTGCCATAGTGATAGCTCTGCCAGCATTACACCAAGAGCTAACAAGGTTATACAGTGGCCTTATCAAAAAACCAGTTACTCACCCACTTAGACTCATAGAATCATAGAACCAAAGAGCTGGAAGAGACCTCAGAAGGTCATCAAGTCCAGCCCCCTGCTCTAGGCAGGACCAATCCCAACTAAATCAACCCGGCCAGGACTTTGTCAAGCCGAGACTTAAACACCTCCAGGGATAGAGACTCTACTACTTCCCTAGGTAACCCATTCCAGTGCTTCACCACCCTCCTAGTGAAATAGTTTTTTCTAATATCCAACCTGGACCTCTCCCACCACAACTTGAGACCATTGCTCCTTGTTCTGCCATCTGTCACTACTGAGAACAGCCTCTCTCCATCCTCTTTGGAACCTCCCTTCAGGAAGTTGAAAGCTGCTATCAAATCTCCCCTCACTCTTCTCTTCTGCAGACTATACAGACCCAACTCCCTCAGCCTCTCCTCATAAGTCATATGCTCCAGCCCCCTAATCATTTTGGTTGTCCTCCGCTGGACCCTCTCCAATGCGTCCGCATCCTTTTTGTAGTAGGGGGCCCAGAACTGGACACAATACTCCAGATGTGGCCTCACCAAAGCCGAATAAAGGGGAATAATGACATCTCTGGATCTGCTGGCAATGCTTCTCTTAATGCAACCTAATATGCCATTAGTCTTCTTGGCTACAAGGGCACGCTGTTGACTCATATCCAGCTTCTCATCCACTGTAACCCCCAGGTCCTTTTCTGCAGAACTACTACTTAACTGGTTGGTCCCCATCTTGTAACTATGCTTGGGATTCTTCCGTCCCAAGTGCAGGACTCTGCACATGTCTTTGTTGAACCTTATCAGATTTCTTGTGGCCCAATCCTCCAATTTGTCTAAGTCACTCTGGACCCTATCTCTGCCCTCAAGCGTATCTAACTCTCCTCCAATTTAGTGTCATCTGCAAACTTGCTGAGGGTGCAATCCATAAAGATATTGAATAAAACCGGTCCTAGAACTGAACCTTGGGGCACTCCGCTAGAAACTGACCGCCATCCTGACATTGAGCCGTTGATCACTACCCGCTGGGCATCTTTCTATCCATCTTATTGTCCATTTATCCAATCCACATTCCCTTAACTTGCTGGCAAGAATATTGTGGGAGACCATATCAAAAGCCTTGCTAAAGTCAAGATATATCACATCCACTGACTTTCCCACGTCCACAGAGCCAGTTGCCTCATCATTGAAGCTAATCAGATTGGTCAGGCACAACTTGCCCTTTGTGAATCCATACTGACTATTCCTAATCACTTTCCTCTCATCCAAGTGCCTCAAAATGGATTCCTTAAGGATCCCTTCCATGATTTTTCCAGGAACCGAGGTAAGACTGACTGGCCTATAGTTCCCTGGATCATCCTTCTTCCCTTTTTTGAAGATGGGCACTACATTTGTCTTTTCCCAATCACTTCTAAAGGTCCCCCTCCTCCAGCCCAAGTTATAGAGAGGTCACTCCATTTCCCATCCTCTCAGGCAAGCAGCTATTGTTCTCACTTGATATGGTAGAATGCTTTGAGATTTACTGATGAAAATACTATTCTTATAGTTAATAATAATATTGCCTATGTTCCTAGTGAAAAATTCAAGAAGCAGAACGAAAATGATGATGACAACATTGGAAAGATGAAGAGGTAGTATAGTGTCACACCTTGGAGTGTGTACCTATGTAAGTCTCAGATTGAGGCACAGAGGTGTGGAGAGCTCAATATTTATTGATTTAAGACTGAGAAGTATTTATTAAGACTTAGTCCAAAGGACCTAGAGAATCAGATCCCATTAAAGTTGTCTATAATGCTGTCTTCACTGCCTCATGGTAAATACATGACTACAGTATTCTAGAGTTCTGTACAGTGATACAGCACTCCCAAGTATCTTGAGGAGAAACCAATTGAAGAGATACAGTCCGGTGAAATGCCTTTGTTGGTGTGGAAGGAGATGGAAAGAAGATGCCCTTTCTGCTCTATGTTACACTGAGATGTATGATAATTATTATGTACAGTAATTGGACCAGGACCCCATTGTGTTGGAAGCTGTTCAGATGAAGAATAAAAAAATTGGCCCCTGTCCATCCCAAAGAGTTTTCAGTCTAAGAAGACAAGAGGTAATAGATGGATACAGGTAGGCTGTGTCTACACTGGCATGAATTTCCGGAAATGCTTAAAAAAGAATAGTTTTCGTTATAAGTATTTCCGGAAAAAGAGTGTCTACATTGGCAGGCTGCTTTTCCGGAAAAGCCCTTTTTCCGGAAAAGCATCTGTGGCCAATGTAGACGCGCTTTTCCGGAAAAGAGCCCCGGTCGTCATTTTCGCGATCGGGGCTTTTTTCCGGAAAAGACTACTGGGCTGTCTACACTGGCCCTTTTCCGGAACAGTGTTCCAGAATAAGGACTTATGCCCCAGCGGGAGCAGCGTAGCTTTTCCGGAATATCAGCTGATTTTGTACAGTAGAGAATCGTTGCTTTTCCGGAAATTCAAGGGCCAGTGTAGACAGCTCGCAGCTTATTCCGGAAAAGCGGCTGATTTTCCGGAATAAGTGGCCCAGTGTAGACACAGCCCAGTAGTCTTTTCCGGAAAAAAGCCCCGATCGCGAAAATGCACATGCATTTGTTTGAAAATTTAACAAGTGGGCAGTGGAGGCTCATTGACATCTTGTTAGAAAACGACAGTGTTGGGTGGGAGGGGTTAGCCATAGGTGACTGCTGGGGAGGAACACAAGGGGAGCACCAGCCATGTGACTGTCCCTCCCCATGACTCCTCCCCACACTACCCCAGCCCAGTGCCCCCACTCCATGCCTTCCCCCAAGCTCCCACCTCTGTTCTGCCCCCTCACATGGAGTGGCAGTGGGGCGGGAAGTGAGTTTCTCCAAGCCTCCTCTCCTAAGTAGGCAGCCCAGCGGACTAGAGGGGGGTCTCTGCAACTGGCAGTAGGGGTCAGACCTATCCCCACATTTACCATTGGTGGCAGGGGAAAGCAGAGCAAACTGGCTCCAACCCGCTCTGCTCTGCCAGCTCCCAGATGCTTTGTTCTACTTCCTGCTCCTGGTGAGTGCAGAGGTGGGGCAATCCACTTCTTCTCCAAACCCCTCCTTCAAGAACGCAGTTGGGAGCTGGGGGAGCAGGCTAGGGCCAGGTCACTGTGCTTCCCATTGCTATTGGTGAGTGCAAGGACAGGCTTGATCCCTATTGCTAGCGGCAGGCCCCCTGCTATTCCCCTGAGCTGCCCTTAGCTCTGCAGGCCTCCCAAAGTGTGGGTCCTATGGTGTGTGCCCCAAACTGTCCCATGGACAGACCGCAGATGCTGGCCCTTTGCCTCTCCCCCTATGGAGTTTGGGGGCACATGACCCGTCATGTCCCCCCACATGTTGGCCTTGGCAATAGGAATGGGGATTGGTTGTCAAAAGTCTTGGAAGTGAAGACAAATATCTTATGTTTGCTATGGCAAAAAAAGAGCTAGTGGTGGGATTCAAAGAGAATTGGGAAATTGTCAAATGAGCAGGGAACTTCCAGTGATGTGAGTTGCTGACTCAACTGTATCCTGAACCTCTCTCTGGTTCAATATAGCTCTCAATTCAATCAGTGAGAATTGAATTGTATGCCCAGAGAGCAGGATACAAAGATCTGAAATCAATAGACAGACATTCTGCAACTCTTTGGACTATGAGAGCCTATTTCATTATTCTTACTATATTACTTGAATTATGTTAGTGCCCAGAGACATCAGTAAATATGTCGGTCCCATTGACAGGGATCTGGTCCCAAAAAGCTGGCATTCCAAGAAGAAAAATGACAAAGAATGGGTGAGGTGTGGGAAGAGGAATAGAACAAAAAATAGATACAATATATACATCTGTTCTCTCTGTATATGCAAATATTAACTCAAGTTCCTCTTGGCTTAGTCACAATAATCTGGATAACATCTTTAGTGATCCCAGCAGAAGTGGGTGTTGATAAATGTAAGGGTAGTTGCCTCAGGGAGAGCTTTTGCCTAATGATTGAGACTACAACAAACTGTATTCTGGCAATGTCTGTCTGGAGATCTTAATCAAAAAACAGGACTATGTAGCACTTTAAAGACTAACAAGATGGTTTATTAGATGATGAGCTTTCGTGGGCCAGACCCACTTCTTCAGATCAAATAGTGGAAGAAAATTGTCACAACCATATATACCAAAGGATACAATTAAAAAAATGAACACATATGAAAAGGACAAATCAAATTTCAGAACAGAAGGGGGTTGGGGGTGGGGGAAGGTAAATGTCTGTGAGCTAATGATATTAGAGGTGATAATTGGGGAAGCTATCTTTGTAATGGGTAAGGTAATTAGATTCTTTATTCAAACTCAGGCGTAAAGTGTCAAATTTAAGCATGAATGAGAGTTCAGAGGATTCTCTTTCAAGTTCAGTCTTAAAAGGCCTTTGAAGCAGGATGCAGGTAATCAAGTCGTTGAGACAATGTCCTTTCTGGTTGAAATGGCAAGAAACTGTTTTTTCTTTGTGATCCTGTCTAATATCTGTTTTGTGGGTATTGATCCTTTGGCGAAGTGTCTGAGACGTTTGTCCAATGTACATAGCAGACGGACACTTTCGGCACATGATAGAGATCTTAAGGCATTTTACACATAAAATCCCATGCAATCAAATCTTTTTTCTTTACCCTGAAATTGCCCATGGCTCTCTCACATTGAACTGCCTGGTTTAGTGTTGGGGGATACTGTATGCTATCCTAACCTTTCAATCTGATTTCCAGTATTTTGCTTCTTTTCGTTTGCAATCCTAATCCAATTCTCTCCGCCAGACCCTAGCGTAATAGCTCTTTCAGTTTGCACCTGTCCTGATCATACGTTTCTTCCCTTCTCTGCCAAGCTCCTCTGCTTTCCCTTTATCCTCCATACTCATTGTAGGCCGGAGTCTGAAACCCTTGTTCACCCCTGGCGCCTTACTCTGAGCCCGTCACCCGCTTTGCCAAAGCCCCCTGGCCCTGAGGAGAGAGGGGTGAATTGTGTCCCGGCTCCTTTTAGACCCTGACATTCCTGCAGGTCTAATCCCGCCTCCCAGGGAACTCCATTGGTTCCCGTGGCCGCTTTGTTTCTCTTTTCGGCAAGTCTCTTGACCTGGGCGCCTTCGGATTGAGCGAAGAGTTCCACCCCAGAAATCCTCTGCAAATTCCAATTTTAGGCCCAGACGAATAAACCTTCCCCGCCTCCCTCGGGGGGGAGGGGAGTTGAGACCTTTCCCGTTTGCATGGGCCCGTCTTGACGCAGGAGAGCTTCTGGGGCGGGCCGCCCCAGCGGAAGGAGGGGGGGGGGTAGGCTAACCTGGGTAAGGTTGCGCCTCCCTTGTGGTGTGACTCTTTAGCGACGCTCCCCGGGCGCGCCTGTGGAAGCGGCGGGGCCGGAGCCGCAGCTAGGGGATGGCGGGGCTCAGCTCTCGCGGCTGAGTGGCGCTGCCTCCTCCTGAGCAGGTAGCAGGAGCGGCCGGGCCGGGAAGGGGCGCGCGGGCCCGGTGCTGACCCGGCAGGGGGAGGGGGCGTGGGGCCGGGCGGCTGCGGGTTGTGCCAGGCAGGCGGCCGGGGGGCGGGCCCTGTTTGGACGCGGCTCGTTTCCGTGTCAGCGGGTCCGGGCGCGGACTGGCGGGGACATAAGGGCAGGTGCGGGTCGCAGCGCGGCGAGTCCGTGGGGTCCGGGCTCCGGCTGGTCTGGGGCCGCCCCCGTCGGATCGAAAGCGGAGGCCTTCGCCTGGCTGGGCAGTGGGGGCTGAGACGCTGCCCGGTCCTTGTTGTCTCTGGCCGCAGGGAGCAGGACGGGAAGGGCTTGGTCTGCAGGAAGCGTTTGGGGGTCGGTTTCGGGGAAACAAACTTCATAGCCCTGGCTCTGGAGGAGACTTCCCCGGGGCTCCCCGTCCTGGCAGGTGTTTGCAAACCAGGTTGGACAAACACCTATAAGGGATAGAAATGTCGCCGTGTTAGTCTGGGGTAGCTGAAGCAAAATGCAGGACAATGTAGCACTTTAAAGACTAACAAGATGGTTAGTCATCATCTAATAAACCATCTTGTTAGTCTTTAAAGTGCTACATTGTCCTGCATTTTGCTTCACCTGTAAGGGAGGGATGGGTTAGGGTTACTGGGTCATGCCTCAGTGGAGGGGCACGGCTTTGACAACTTCCCCAGGTCCATTGCAGCCCTGCCTTTGTATGATTCACAGCCCCGCTCCTCCAGCCTCCCTGGGGGAGATACTGCTAATAAGGGAGCGATGAGCCTCTTAAGGGTTGGTTACATATGGAAGTTGCCGAGGTGAAAATGGGCCCGCGGTTCTTGTACATTTCAAAGGAAGAGGTACAGCAGTGGGGACTAGCAGGAGGAGGAATGTTTCAGTCCCTGCTCCCGCTGTTTCCTCGCTGCGCCTCTTCCTCCCTTGCTTCTCCCCATGCCTGGATGATGCTAGAGGAAACCAGCATCTAAGTCTGTTTTCCCCCCAGCACTGGCTCCTGCTCCCCTTCTTGCTGCTTCTCTCAAATAGAGAGGCATGTGGGAGTGGTGGTGGAAGGAAGTGACAAGTTGAGTCACTGCTCAGCTACCCAATAAGTATATGCTTTTCAGATAGTCAACTAGTCGTTTACATCCCTAATTAAAACTATAACTTGCTCAGGTTATATTAGGATTTTAATGCAACTTATTACAGTTTAATAAACATTTCTCTTCCTCCCCTCCCCTGGTAGACAGATTATTTGTGGGTAGATCAGGCTTGAATGGGAAATACCTATTCAGTCTTTTTATTCTGGGGATGTATGTATGTTGGGGAAGTGGTTGCTAGTCTCAGGAGTTCTAACAAAAAGAAATTCTTTTTGCTAGTTGTGTTTTTTTGTCTGGGCTTCATCACTAGCAATTTCTAGCAACACAATGTCTATTCCCTGTATGGGTGCTGCTGACCGGGAGCTTTCTGTGTTGTGTTAGTGATACAGTACATAGAAACTCACCTCTTCTATGAGGAGTGAGTTTTTCAAAATGGAAATCAAGCAAATTTTTTGGGCAGATGGAAGGCCGTAGCAGCTTGGCTCAGCTGTTAGGAAGTACCAAAGTCTAACTGCATAGTGTGTGAATTCTAGCCATCACTTTGGGAACCGTTATGTGAATATGCATGTCAGGGATATAAGAATGTGCAAATGTTACTCTTTTAAAAAGCCTTTATGGAGAGGGAGTGGAGCTTTACCGTATGAAGTTGCAGAAGTTTGGGAGACTTTGTTAGGATGACTATTTAATCCCTATTTGAAAATCCTTGGCGTAGCCCTGTGTTCCCAAATTAAGCTATTGTTATGACTGTAAACAGGATTTGACCATGACCTCTGACTGGCCTCCAGATCTGGCCTCTTAATTTGGGAGTAAGCGTTACTTAAAATTTTAGGTCAGATTTTTCAGACATATCTCAGATTAGATATCTGTATAGACATCCTAATTTAAGAATGTAGGAATGGCCATACTGGGTCAGACCAAAAGTCCATCTAGCTCAGTATTCTGTCGTCTTATAGTGCCCAATGCCAAGTGCCCCAGAGGGATCGAACAGAATAGGTAATCGAGTGATCCATCCTCTATGGCCTATTCCCAGCTTCTGACAAAGAAAGGCTAGGGACACAAACTTGTTCATCCTAGCTAATAGCCATGGATGGCCCTATCCTCCATGAATTTATCTTGTTCTTTCTTTTACCCTGTTATCGTCATTAATGCCTGATTTTTCAAATTCTTTTGGGAGAGGTGGATGCTCAGTACCTTAGAAAGTTAGGTTACTTGTTTAGCTGCCTAGGTATGAAATTAGATGTCTAGCATGAGGCAGGCCAACATTTTTAAATGTGTATAAGTTTCTTAGTTAATGGTATGCCCTACAGTGGGGTTCCACGGTTCCAGGACTCGGTTTTCTCAAAGGTCATTCCAGGATTGGGATCAAACCTAAGATTTCTCAAATAGTTCTGTTGGGTTTTGATACTGTTTTAGGTAATTTTAAAGGTTGAGCGTTGGACTTTAAATTTGTCAAGGGTGCACAAGCATTCTCTCTTTATTTTTTTGAAACTTTTTATCATGATACTTGATATTGTTATTCCACAATGCTATTTGCAAAGTAGTTGAGCTCTACGTAATCATTGTAAAAGAAAACAGATTTCTTAATATGATCAACAAAAAATTACTCATTGCTAACATGGAGCAAAGAATGTGTGCAGTAATAAGGGTGGGAAACCTAGGAAAGAGAAGTTGTTGAAACAGGTAGCATTGGTAACACTTGCATGTGTGAGAGTATGCCTGTTTCACATACATCAGACAACTCTGGCTTTTAAAGTCCTGTAAACTAGTGGTTTTCAACCTTTACTCATTTGCAGATCCCTAAAAAAATTTCCGGTGGAGGTGAGGACCTTTTTGGAAATCTCAGATGTAGTTTGTGGAACCCGGGGAAGAGGGGTTGAAAACCATTGTTCTAAAAGAAGTCTGCTCTGGCTTAGCCAATATCAAGTGACAGAACTCTCAGATCTTTCATCCTTAGTACACGTAATAGTTTGCACTTTACTAGCTGTCTCTCTCCTCAGGATATCCTGACGTGCCTTACAGAATTTAATGAATTTAGCCGTACAGCACAGTTTGAGAGGCAGATGAGGCGTACCCCATTTTACAGGTGGGAAAGCTGAATCACAGAGAGACTTTGTGCCCTGTCTTAGTTGTCACAGTGTTTGGGTGACAGAACTGAAACTGAAACCTAGGTGAGGTGAGATTCTCTTATGCAGTATAGTTCAGAACTTGTAGCTGAAGGGTGGGGGCAGTTAAGATAGTTCAAGTCATACTCCAGGCCAGCAGCATTACACAGACGGTTCTTAGAAATAGGGGCCTGAGTTACCTAGCCTTCTGCAGCTGCCCTATGGTAGCTGTGCTGTCTGGGACCTGGTAGCTTCACCTGGGACCTGGTGAAGTGGCCCTTTAGAGGCATTCTTACTGCCTGCACTGAGGCAATTTTCTTATGGCTAGACCAGGGCTTCTAAAGCAATTTTACTGTGCTCTGGTGCGTATTGAGTGATGTAAAGGGGCTGGAGTGGGGTAAGGATCTCCGGAGTCTTTACTTTGCTTTTAGCAGGGTCATCCTTTCTTCCCTCCTCTCCTGCATAGGGTCTGTTGACTCCGTTTACTGTGAGTTTCTTTGCTGCTTCTCTCACTTCTTCATGAGAGGCAGATCTACCTTAATTAGGGATGTATTTGAGTAGTCGAGTCGATTACTTGTCACCCCTTCCCCCACCCTACTGCCTCTATATCAGAGGCAGCAAGCGGGGAAACAGGAGCTAGTGCTGTGGGGTGGTGGCTTAAAAGCTACTCCCCCTCTCCCCCCAGCACTGGATCTACGCTGCTGCCTCCCTCCCTCCTCCACTGCTTCCTCTATCAGAGGCAACAGGAGGGGGCGGCAAGAGAGGCTATTCCGGCAGCAGCCCCTATCCCCAGGGAATCCCAGCGGGAGTTAGGACCCCCCGTGGACAGGGGCTGCTGCTGCAAAGCAGCCCCTGTTTGCAGTGGCTGGCCATGCACAGGAGCTGCTTTGCAGCAGAGGCCCCCTAACCGCAGGGGGGTCCAGCGCAGGGAGATGGCTGCTGCCAGCTGGGCCAATAGGCCAGCTCAGTCCTGGCTTTCGCTGGGTCTGGGACCAAACCTTGCTATGGCTCTGCAATTTAAAACACAGGAGCCAGGGGACGGGGCTGCCCAGCTCCTACTGCCTTTTAAATTGCAGCGCTGCAGAGGGGTTTGGTCCCACACAGCATGAGCCAGGGCTGAGCTGGCTGCCTTCCTCTATCGACTAATTTAGTTGGGGACTACTCTATTGGTAACAACCTAATTTTAGCATCCCTGATCTTAATGTCTCTATGCATGCAGCTTTGCCCTAAGCTAAAGGATATTTATAAAGGATTCCACTCATGAATTGTCGTTCAGTATATTGTGGTTTTGGGTCACTGCTGAGACTGCTGCTTGTCATTCATTTTTTTTAGCATTGTGGTTTTATTTTCTTTCTTTTTAAAACTTGCTTCAAATTATGATGTGAAAATGAAATGGGGAAGGGAGGGGGGGAATTCAGTAAACGTACTTTGCCACTAGGTGGAAAAACTCATCTTGTGATCTTGTCTTGTGGGTAAAATGAAAATGCGACCGTTTTGATGCAAACATTGATATGGTGATTTGAAAAGCTCTGTTGCAATCTTTCTTCCCACCAACACCAATTCATCCCCCTTCAAAGCGTTATTTTTACTTTAAAGACATTGCAGTAACAGTTGCATTTAACTTAGGGATGTGATTGTATACCTGTTTAAATGGTTAACTGATGAGCCTTTTATGGTTCCACACAAGGCCCCGCGAGCACCAGCTACCACCTGCCCCCCCACGCTGCTGCCACGGGAAGGGGAGTGGGCAGGTGGCTCTCGGGGAGCCACCTTCCCCCGTTGTGTAAACGTGTAATTGCTGAACATTTCAGTGGTTACACGTTTGCGCAAAAAAAAAAAAAAAGTTTAACATCCCTAATTTAAATGGGGTATTCGTTAGCACAGTTATGTGACCAAGACTGCTTGAAGGTAGAAAAGGCTGCTGACCACCCTATGTAATTAGAGGGTTTCTGACATGGTTCATATCCTTTCCTCATCAATCTGGGAAAACAAGCCAAAACTCTGTTAGCTGGTAATTCAGCTCTGGACAGGCCATGAGAGCTCAGACTGCTGCCCAGTAATTTCAACCATAAGCTTCAACTATCTTTGACCTTGTTGAAATGTCTTAATTAAAAATAAAATAGAAATCCAATTTTTTTAGTGAGAGACAAAAATAGCTGCCATTTTTATGTCACATTGACAATAACGTGGGTGTTCCATGCTACTCCATGACTAGGGATTCTAGGCACTCCGGTAAATATAATACATAATCATGGTAAACATCTAAATAGCCAGGCACATGTTCCTGTTTTTGTTGCCCCTTATGAGTCCACGGCTTGGGCAGAGAAGTTGATACAGTTTAAAGTCAGAATGGCTTCATCTCTGGCCAAAATATGGTGAGAGGAGAGTATGAATTGATTTGTTGTCTGACAAAGAAACACTTCCTGGGGGAGAAAGAAAAGGGACCTGGCCTAGAGCACTTTTTTTTTTAACCTAGCTATAATATGGTTTTACCTCATCCACACAGCTTGGGTCAAACTAGGCTAGCCTCAACATAGTTTAATAGCCATGCAGCATGGTGGTGCTGGCAGTGTAGACAAGGCCTAAGACATTGCTGGGCAACCTGCAGCTCATGAGCTATATGTGGCTGATGGGGGTTCTATGTGTGGCACGCAAGACATTTTGTTTACTGTTACCCGCCTGTAGGGCTGCAAGATGCCGCTGGTTTCCATCAACATAGTGTTTTTTCCTACTGTCATTACTAATGTTACATGCATGTAAAGCGAGGGCACATGAAGTGAGCTGGATGCTGAATACACACAGCGTTGACTCTGAAAGCTGTATTCAGTCAAAGCGCGGCTGCTATAGTTCAATCAGCACACCCAGTGAATTCTAGGTATGCAAGAGCAGGCAGACCGTCTTGGTTACAACAATCCTGCAGCCCACTGAAATGAAGGAGGGCCACTCATGTGGCCCACTCACTTGTCTAGGTTGCCTATCACTAGCCTAAGGAAATATCACTCACAATACACACAGCGGATTGTATTTCAGACTAGACTGGACAAAGCCCCAGGGATTATGCTGTTAAGGTGCCAGCTTATAGTGGGTGGAGGAAGGAGTAAAAACTCTATAGCCTAGATTCTGTTCCTGCTCCCATTGAAGTCTGCCACAATAATGCCTGGTGCTAGATGTGTGATGACTTCGCTTTTACTACCAACGTTCTTTAGAAGAAAAATAGGACATCTGGTGCTTGCCCAGAGCTAGTAGCCTGGTTGGGAGGCAGGCTTGTCCTTTGAGTTTTTATGACTGGGGCACTTAGATCTGGCCAGCCCAGCTCTGCTTATCACAGCTTGGTTGTGTTTGCATGATAATGGTGACTTTTTAAAAAAGAGGATCTAGTATCTCTGGGATCCTCTCTTCAAGAAAGATGTAAGTTCTTTCCTGTTTCACTCTCACACTGACTGATTTTTACCCAGCTTCTTTCTGTTTGTGGAATGCAGGTCAGATACCATGTCCCAGAATGGATGCCACGTGGCTGATAAGCATTATAGTATCCACCCTTTTTCCTCTCCCAATTCCTGCCCTTCCTAGAGTCAAGAGATCCATGGCATGTGTCAGGAAGAAGGACAGAGCAAAGTAATTAACTAAAATGCCTGCTTCAGAGATGTGTTTTCACTGATTAGGAATTGTGGGAAGTGGAGAGGATGTCTCTGGAATCTGAAAGTCACTCGTTGAAACCTTTGCCAGAACTAGGATTTCTGGTACAGAAATTGCCATCTCAGCACCAAGTTAATCTTCCCAAGTGTGTTTGTTTAATGTTACGTACCCAAGGTAGTGCAACATACAGCAATTATTGAAGAAAGCCCCAATCCAACAAGTACCTGTTAGAATGCCTGGATGAAAAGTGGGTCTGTTAGCAAAGAGCCACCACTCACCTTTCATTGTAAGCTCTGGAAAGCACCCCAGCTTTCCAGAAGAAAGAACAGCCCTGTGTAGGGGAATTTTGGGCAGCCCCTGGAAGGGCAACACCTAAATGCCAAAGGTTCAGCAGATGATAGAGGGTTGTGGCTCTCCTCCTCTGATTTGTGAGAGTCCATCTGCTGGCTCTGCTGTCATGTGGCAAAAAAACCCACCTTCCTAAACTCATCCTGACTGTCCACTTTCACAGTGCTGGCTTTGTTTTAAAAGCCAAATAAAGGGGAATTGTCTTGAGATTAATTCTGGATTACCTACAGAAAACTGGCTGTCAAAGCTTTATCTGTACCTCTTCACTGAGAGAAAAAACTCCAACAATCTCACAATGCTGAGTCTCTGAGTCTCAATCAACTGATTTATGCTCATCTCCAGGGTTAAAAATAGTGTAAACATTTGCATTTTGGGCTGGAACATAGACTCTGAGACCCTTCTCCCTTGACAAGTCTTAGAGCCCAGCCTGCAGGCTGAACCAATATGTCCATACTGCTGTTTTTCGCCCAAGGGTGTGAGCCCCACGAACCTGGGTCAATTGAACAGGGTCTGAGACAGGGTGCAACAGGTGGTGGCTTTTTTCCCCTTTGTGGACATCATTTACCAGAACCCAGGGACATGTGATGATGTGATGACAATAGGCAGGTTTTCTTAATCTCCCTGTGCTCTATGATGACTCTGTCGGGGAGAGCTGGGTTCTACAGTGAGCAAGACTTGGGTGTTGTATTGCACCTTGTATCTGTGGAATGTGAAGAACATTTCAGGGGTAGGGTTCCTATTTACAGCAGGGGAAACTGCTGTGTAGAGAAGGGATTGGCCCATGATCATATATCACATCTAACTCCGGGCCCAGTGACAATCCAGCTCTTTGACCTCCCAGTCTGCTTTAACCCCATGACATGTCCCACAAAGCTTATCATGTCACTGCATTTCAATGGTGGTGGATTGAGCTGTTTATAATTTGCATGTCTAAGTACCCTATACTCAAACTTAGTTGAGCCTCTTGTATGGGTGGGTCCTTAAAAGAAATCATAGGGCCAGTTTCTTCCATAATTTTCACCAGTGAACTCCACTGAAATCAGTGTCAATGATTTGGGATTTTATGGATGCGAGTGCAGACTTGGCCCAGTAATACGTGCATGATAACTAATAACTCAGCAGGAGCAGCCCCTGATAGCAGAGAAAAGTGGTGATAGGTCAGACATGTAGGCAGGGAGAATGTGAGTATGTATTTAGGGAGGGCAGGTCATATGGTAACTGGTTTCAGCAGGGGAGCGGGCAATCTCATCTTCCTTCAAAATGCTAGAGGAGAGCATGTGTGATATAGTAGATCAGGCATGTCCAAAGTCCGGCCCGTGGGCCAATTGCGGCCCGTGTTCCGGTTTAATACGGCCCCACAGGTAATTTGGCAATATCTATCTTTTATGGCCCCCAACGAATCCATATGTATTGAGATGAATACATTGTAAAATCTCAGTTAATGTCAGTTGGTCTAAATCAGTTATAAATATATTTGGACACAACATGTATACTTGGTGTTATGTTCCTGTTCATATTTTTTGAACTTAAAAGTTGACAGACAACCTTTATTACCAATAATATGTAATGTACTTTACAATGTTCCTGACATATATTTCAGCTTCCTGAATTTTTTTTTCATCTGGCCTTCAGATATGAAAGGCAGAGTGATTTAACACCTGTTCAGATTTGTCATCCATGTGACGAAATGAAAAGTATGCCGTTTGCAATAAACTTTGCATAAAATAGTTAATTTGCGTTTAATTTTAATGGTTCAAAGAATGTCAGGCAAAATGGTCGGCCCTCACGCATGTTCACTTCATAAAATCTGGCCCTCTTTGAAAAAAGTTTGGACACCCTTGTAGTAGATGGAAGAGGGAACCCAGGACTTCAGGGTTGTACATTTGACTGTTCCCCAGTGTAATATTGGAGAGGTCACTGAATAACTCTGTGCTTCAACTTCTATATTGATCAATTAGGGACAGTGATAGATAGTAACTTATATCCCTAGAAGTACTTGGTGATCCATGGTTGAAAAGAGCTGTAGAAGCTCTTTCTGAGTATGGAAAAAAACAATAAATGGTCTGGTAGCACTTTATAGACTAACAAAACATGTAAATGGTATCATGAGCTTTCGAGGGGCACAGCCCCTTCTTCAGATGACTCCTTCATAACTCCGGTCATCTGAAGAAGGGGGCTGTGCCCACGAAAGCTCATGATACCATCTACGTGTTTTGTTAGTCTATAAAGTGCTACCAGACCATTTGTTGTTTTTTTTAATGTAACAGACTAACTAGGCTACCCCTTGAAGTTTCTGAGTACGGTACTTTGTGGTAGTGAGTAGGATGCAATTATTGTGGGGTAAATATCAAGGATATTCATTGTAGGGATGTTAAATATCGGTTAATTGAATAGTTGAGTAACCTCATGAATTCGTATCGGTTACTCGACTATTCTCTAGTCCCTGGAGGTGGGTCCAGCAGTCACTGCTCGCTGGCTTCATTCCCAAGGAGCCCCCTGCCACTCTGCACTGCTGCCTCTGTATCAGAGGCAGCAGCGTGGGGTGCCAAGTGGGAGCTGGTATGCCGGAGGAGCCAGTTTAAAAGCCAACTCTCCCGTCATGGAATGGCTCCCTGTTGCCCTGCGCTGCTGCCTCTGATACAGGGGTGGCAGCAGCCCATTTGGGAGGGGAGTGACTGGTCTGAGCTCCTGGACCCAGCGTGAACCAGAACTGAGCCAGACTGTTTGCCGCCTACCTCCTAATAACACTTTAAATGCACAGCCGGAGAGGAAATAGGTCCTAGACCCATTGCAAGCCAGGACTGAGACAGGCTGTTGGCCAGCCTGCTAAAAAATTTACTGGTGAGGGGAAAGGGAAAAATGTGTGTAGTCTATAGCAGTGTTTCTCAACCTTTTTTTTTTTAATTTTATTTTTAAATAAAGTACACCTTTAAAAAAAATAAGTACTCCCAGTAGCTACAGTTTTTTTCTACCATTGCAACACATTTGTTTAAACAGCTTAATTGTAGCAGGGTGGGCAATGAAATTTTTGGGCATAAAAAGTACAAAAATAATAAAGCGCTGTGAAGCTTAAAACAAAAATTTTGTTTTCTCCAAATTTCAGTTGTGTTGATGTACCCCCACACATACTTTTCTCTAGTACCCCCTAAGGATACTCATACCACTGATTGAGAAACACTGGTCTATAACATTAACCTATAAGCTTTTGCTTATTGGTTAATCGACTACACTCTTACATTCCTAGTTCGTTGCTGATCTTCCTGCTCAATTGTAAGATTGCTTTTTGCCTTCATCTTGGTTGCTCTGTGTTGTATCATGCTTGGTCTTGGCACCTCTGTGTGTGACTAACTGTCTATCCCGCTTCCAGACCAGAGGCAAGATGGCCCAGTCCATGACATCTGTGGTGAGGTTCTCCGCATATGACAATGTCACCCACTCTACTGCCACTACCCTGCTTATGGCCTCAGATAATGTGACGACTCTGCCCCCAACAACAGTCCGGGCAATCAATGACACCAACATCACTATGCCACACAAGTGCCTGCTGTTGCTATACGAAGACATTGGGAAGTCCAGGTGAGGGTAGGAGCTGGGTCTGGACCATGTCCAAAGAATGATGACTCTCAGGAGTAGAAGCGAGAGAAAGTGAGGCTGATGTATGCCTCTGGGTAAGGGGAAATCATGCAAGTTGACTTTTTAATTGTTTATTTTTTGCAGAGTCCGCTATTGGGACCTTATGCTTCTGGTTCCCAATGTGCTTTTCTTTGTCTTTCTTCTCTGGAAACTGCCCTCTGCCAGGGCCAAAATCCATGTCACTTCCAGCCCCATCTTTACTACCTTCTACATACTGGTAAGTACAGCACCTGGTCTCTGAATGATTGGGGAGTATTAAAGTGGTGTGTGCATTTTTGTGTTTTGTCTACCTTCACCCACCTTCCGAGAACATTTATGGCTCATGGAACACCTGAGTTAGGTCCCTGGTTGGTAAAAGCCCTTTGGCTCCTACATAAATATACAGGTTTTCTTTTTAAATTAAGTTGTACAGTTAGAAATGTGCACAAACTTTCAGAGTAGGTGGTGGTAGTGGTAGGCAATCTTGAACAATCTAATATATAGAAAAATGCTACAGAATTTTTAAAAAGTATTATCAGTAGTTTTAAATTTGGATGTAAACCTTCCCCAGTGGTGTCTGTGTGTGCAATTGGCTCAGCCAGGATCAAAGTGCTAGGGAACCAGGAAAGCTCAACTGACCAGAAACTGAAGAAAAGAAACAAAAGTGAAACTGCCTAAGCTGTTGGCTTTGCAAGGAGCAAAAAATAACTCAGGAGAAGAGACCATGAAAAGTATTTCTCCATTTTATAATGTTGTGTATAATGTTGATAGGAAAAAGGGGATGTAAAATGTTTCCTTTGAAATCAGCATTTGTAAATTTCAGACAATTATCTCGGTCAGGTTTCTGGAAAGTGAACGGAGGTTTTCCTCTTCCAGGGCTTGGTACAGCCCCTTAGGCTCTGTTTAGCCTGTCACCATCCCAGGTCTCTTCTTGATCCATCTCAAAACCCTCCTGTAGTTTGTTGTTTACTGATCCCTTACTGAACTGATGTTATTTTTTATTGTTAAAAATAAGTGTGGGATTTGGGGAGAGGCCACCCTTTTGCCTCTTGAAGCAGTAGCAAAGAAGATCCAGTTCCCATACAAGGGAGTAAAATATGGCTGCTAAACTGGTGCCATTGAACATTAAAAATGTTTGCTTTCTTCTCAGTGCAACTTTCCCCAAACTTGCACTCCAGTGAATTATAACACTGCATTCTCTTTATGAGTTGCACTCCTCCCACACCCCACTGCAAGGGTGTCTGTCCTTCAAAGCACCCAGCTGGGTGTAAAGCTGGACTGCACAGGAAGAGGCTACAAAGATCTGTGGTAGATAGTACATTTCAAAATACCCATGGAGTACATTTTCCCTCCTTGGCTCACCGTCACTGTGGAAAGGAAAATACGGTTTGTGATAAGGATGTAAAATCCCAATTAATCAGATAACCGGTTAAACATTAGGTTGCATCACCATTTAGGGTGATGCTTATTGGTTAACTGTTAACCTTTCACAGTTAACCTTAGTTTGAGTTGGTTAATCAGATTTGACCTTTGCCCGTATTGGGATAGGTTTAGGCACTTTATATCCCTAGAGGATTAGCATAATTTAACCCACAATACTGGAAACTCTTCTTGGAAAAGCTTGTGTTTTCAGTAGAGATGTAAACTGTCATGTAAAAAGTTAACCAGTTACTGGTAGGTATCACCCAGTAAGTGTGATTCTTACCAGGTAACCAGTTACCCCTTTACATCCATAGTTTTCAGAAACTTAGAAGTCCTGGTCCGCAGCTGATTTTTCATCTTGCACATGCTTGAGGGCTGCCAGTGTTGAATGAATGGACTGTGGAGCTTTATAGCTGATCTGAGGGGGTCTGTTAGCTGATGTCCTGTGGCATTGGTTACCTGGTGAGATCTGTATACTGGGTCACACTAGGTATTGTCCTCATAATCGGGAGTGGTGTTTTTCTTGTTGACTCTTTTCCTGGGCTGAGGTGGTGGGAGTGGAAAAGATAGAATTATGTTCTTAGACCCCCCCCCCCCATATTCCATTGTATATCAGGACTGAATGAGGCTCCTTGCACTACTTGTTGAGGGAAATTTGGTGTTGATTCTTTTTCATCGAGTCTAAGTCTGCTGTCTACGAAATACTCATACCAAGTAAGCCTGGGGAGTGGGAGACCAGCCCTAGGACTCTCTCTTGGATCTCGGATTTAGAAGTCCCGGAGTACTAACTGTTAGGCTTCTAAGCTAACATGGAAACTGGTTCCTAGAGCAGAATCCCGATTATCATCCCGAGCAATGGGCAGGACATGAGCACCCGTTCACCTTTGTTGTATTTCCTAGGTATTTGTGGTGGCGTTAGTTGGGATTGCTCGTGCTGTTGTCTCCATGACGGTCAGCGCCTCTGATGCTGCTACAGTTGCAGATAAGGTGAGTAAAGCACTGACCCTAGATACTTCTGCCTTGTGCAGTTATGGCCCTTCTGATTAGCAGCTTCCTGTTTACACGCATACACGAAGAATGTTTTTATCTGCAGCGCTCATGATGGGTGGTTACTGTAGAGTCTCACTTCAATAACCGTAGCCAAATGATTAGAGTGTCCAGATCTGTGGAACAATGTGCTTGCTAAATAACACATCAGTAGTAGCAAAGTCTCCATTTTGCAAGGAGAGAATGACTCAGCTAGGCATCTTGATGCAAAGCCAGGACCTCCCACAATTGCCTGATAACTGGCAACACCCAGACTTCAATGTTCCTAACTGCAGCAGCTGAGTGAAAAATGTGGGGTACTTTCCTGTCTGAGAACAAACAACACTGAAGTCCATTGTGATTCTAGTAACTGAATGTTTCCAGATCAATGAAAGGGCAAATAGGAGATGTCTCTGTAAAGTAAATTTTCTTCTAGAAAGTTCAATGATTACCACAAGTGGGCAGTCCCTAAATCAAATGTTCTGTAGCTCTTTTGTTGTTGGAGGCAGAAGTCCTACCTTGGAAAGGTGACCTTCTCCAAAGTTTCCTGGATGTCCTGTATTTTCTAGGTTCTCTTTCTCCCTGACATACCCTGTTTTTGCACTGGCTAGCTAGATCTTGGTAGCCTTTTCCCTTCACCTCTGCTACACAAATCAGGGTGTGGGCATTAAATAAAAGATGAGATTTCATGAGGGTAACACTGTGCCTCTGAACTCTCTGTTGTTTGTGGTGCTGGGAAGTTACAGAAGGACATAAAGAAAACCGAACAGAACATCTACAGGGAATGTGGCATTGCAAGAAAGGGTGCTTTGACAGGTGGTGCATGGCTTTTTAAATAGGAATTGCTGTTGTGTGATTGGTTCTAAAATTCATGAGTAACTCCACCAGGAGAGATACTCTGGGTTCTAATCCCAGACATGCCATTGCTTCCCTTAGGAAAAGTCATTTTGTGTCTCTGTGTCTCGCCGTGACATGGAAATAAGTAGTATCAGTCCTTTAGGGAGCTTTAAGAGTTTATTTTGCTTCAAGATTTTGCTATTGATGCTGGATAGCAGCATCAGAGGAGGGCACGAGAACTTACCAGCTAGAGGTTTGCTGCAGCATAGCTCCAATAGTCCTAGTTTCTATGGTGCTGAAGATGCATGTTGTTCAGGTTGGCAGTGATTGGGAATGCAGCAGAGATGATACTTGCTGCCCCAGAAAGACACCTTTAACTGTACTGAACTGCTGCCACTTTCTCAGGCCTTCTGGTGGTGCATCGTTCATTCTCTCTCATTCCTTATCAGCCAGGTGGGCCATGTGTGCAGGGCTTGCCTTGAGGGAAGGGGTATAATTAGGGGGGAATTAGTTAATTTTCAGCCCACTCATTTTCACCCATTTTCAGCATCTTCTGCAAAAGGTGAGGGAGTTATATGGGAAGGATCAGCTCCACCTGAAAAGTGTCTCGCTCGCCCCCACCCCTACCCAACCCACCCAGGGCAAGAGGTGGAGTCACACTGCATAAACTTCCCCTTGGCTCCTGGCTCTCCTAACCCTGATCTGTTGTTTCTCAGATTCTGTGGGAGATCACAAGGTTCTTCCTCCTGGCCATTGAGCTGAGTGTGGTGATCCTAGGCCTTGCCTTTGGTAGGTACCAGAAGGTTTGCTGCTTTCCAGTGCTCCAGATGCATGTCTTTCCTTTGTGGGGGTGGTGTGTGCAGCTTGCCTCTACCTGCATGGGGCAGGAGGAGTTAATCCTCTGCAGCAGGGCATTGCTAGAAGAAAGATAGGAGACAAGTAAGACTCTTATTACTGGAAGTGACCTGTGGTCTCATTTGTGAAGTTTTCTGTGTGGCTTGTGCTTTCACCAGGACATGTTGGATTCACATGTGCACTTGTAGTGATGCTGCATGCAAATTAGGGGAAGGGGAGGATGCTGGTGCACCATCAGACTCCAGCATGCAATTTTTCCCCGAGGGCTTTTAAAAGTCATTTGCTTGAACCCCACGGTCTTTAGGACGGAGAGCCCTCTGGGGCCCTCTTGTTGTCTCTTCCCTTTTAGTGCCATGTGAAGGATGAAGCCTCTGCAGACTGTCAGAGATGCTTTCATTTGAGCTCAGGGAGATGCTCCTTAGCTGTAGTCCTCAGGTGCATATGTGTACTCATCGACATATTGCCATGTTCATCACTGCAGTATCTAAGCACTGGATCCCCCACCTACAGGGCTCACAACCTCAATGCAGGTTCTCCTGGATGACTTGAACAGTCTTTTAACTGTTCTCCAAAGAGAGAAATTTCCAGCAGTTCTGTGTAGATAACATTGCTGCTCACTCTGTCCAGTAACTGTAGTGGGGGATGGGTGGGAAGGAAGCAAAGTCAGTCTCCTCTTTTATAAATGTGACATGCTGAGTCCTGTGAAAGGCTTAAACAGTCTGCAAAAGCGACGAGGAGTCCTGTGGCACCTTATAGACTAACTGAAGTGTAGGAGCATAAGCTTTCGTGGGCAAAGACCCACTTCGTCAGATGCATGCATCTGACGAAGTGGGTCTTTGCCCACGAAAGCTTATGCTCCTACACTTCAGTTAGTCTATAAGGTGCCACAGGACTCCTCGTCGCTTTTGCAGACTCAGACTAACACGGCTACCCCTCTGATACTTAAACAGTCTGGGCATTCCTTGTTTTAAACAAACTGTAATCCTCCTCCTGGGGGGTGGACAAGGGCGTTCTAGTGTGGTAGCAGCTTCTAGAGACAGCTGATGTGATGAGGTTGACTAGGGTCTGATCTGTCCTTGTTCCTTTCAGGTCATCTTGAGAGCCAGTCCAGTGTCAAGCGTGTACTGGCAATTACCACAGTGTTGTCATTGGCCTACTCTGTTACCCAGGTGAGCACATGGAGGCCTGCAAGCTAGTGCTAATGTAGGAGAGCCTGCTGGTTTGGAGCTGAGTGGAGAAGGGGGCCTGTTGCTTTGGAGTCTGGGGAGAAAAGAAGTGTAGCTAAGATTACTCTCCATTCTGTGAGACTGGTAACATAACAGGAGCCTTTCACCTGTAGGGCAGTGGATTGAAACCAGCCTGAATCAAGAGGACTGGCTGGTTGAATGGAGGGTCAGGAAATCAGATACCAGGTTAAGGGGACTGGCTGGTTGAAGGGATTGAGGAGTGGGCACTGGAGCTTTCCACAGCTAAACAAGTACTTCTAAATCCAGCCGATGGTTCCCTCCTAACTCAAAGAAGAAACAGGATATGCTTATTAACCAGAGCTGTCCAGGGGCCCTCCCAGCCTGACGTCTCCTGCCACTTCCATCACGTAACCATTTAGTATATTAGCTGCATCTTGCGCTCTCTGAACAATGTGCTGTGTGTCTGGCCATGTTCTCCTCTTCACTAGTGGCTGTGTCCAGCCCTTTGTAATAGTCTCTCTAGTGGAGGCAGTACCGGAGTAACAGGGCCATCATTGTTCAGTGCTTGGGCTCTTGCATACAGAGGCAGTGAGCTGATTGTTACCACATGATATGCTGGAAGAGCCTCATTAAATACCAAGTGGCTAAGCTGTATCTTGATTCAGTAACTCCCTCTTTTCTTCATTGTCTGTGCCATCGGATCTGTCTAGCCTGCTTTCAGATGGACTCCAGGTACATGAGGCTGGGTCTCCTTTCCCAGCTGTGCACAAGTGCAAGGGTTTTACAGATTGGATGTTATAATAGGAAGTATGGGACTTGCCATTCCATGTCACACCAGTGGCCCTTTGAATCTAGTCTCCTGCCTCCAATCCATTCTGTCTTCTGGGACATCGCAGGAGCTGTTCTTCTCTAGACCCAAACATTGGCTGGTCCCCTCAGTTGCTTAGTTGCTCCCTTCCCATCTTGGGCCCTAAGGGAAAAGTCTCTCCCATTGCAGTGACATGTGCACATACATTCAAATGGCTGCTTATCTGTTATTAAACAGACACCTACCCTTGCCACTTCCTTCTCCCTTCTTCTGCCCTGTTGGAGTCCTGTGGCTCCCCAGCTCTTCACCCACATCTCATCCACTGTCTTCCTAGATGAGAGCAATGCAAAGGTCAGGGTTCAGTGGAGCAGTTGTAAATTCAAGTATCTTTTGTTCCGTGTCTTGTGGTAGTGTGTATCGGGAGTATAAGGAGGGGTCTGTAAGAGGCTGTGTTGAGATAATGCCTTTCTCTCTGTTAGGGGACACTGGAGATCCTATACCCTGATGCTCACCTCTCAGCTGAAGACTTCAACATCTATGGCCATGGGGGAAGGCACTTCTGGCTTGCCAGCTCCTGTTTCTTCTTTCTGGTAAGTATAAACTCTGTTCTAATAATTCCTGAGACACATGGAAATACAGTTTGGAGAGGTATCAAAGTGGTACCACTTCCCTGGCAGCTTGATGTCTTTTAAATAGCCTTGTGAGAATTGGGTCCAGGTAGTCAAATGCAAAGCCACAAACACTAGACAGTCCCTGGTTCTGCAGAAGGACCTGCTTATTCTCTTGTAACACTCTGGTTTCAGTGTTGGAACTGAGATCTCCTGCAAATTGATGCCCCTCAAAGGGAGAGGGAAGGCAAATGAAGATTGCGTGGGGATGGGGCTCGGGCTGCGTTTTTGGCATTAGAATTCTAGCTCTGTTTGGTGCCTCTTCCCAATATTCCAAAGTCAAGAGCCCTCAAGGCCTGAGCCAGCAAGGAACTGAGCACTTAGGACTCCATTAGCTCCCATGTCAGTTGCTTGGTTCCCTGTATCCCCTTCCTTTTCTCTGTGAATTCATGTTTATACCGTGCCGGTGGGGTGGCACTTTGCACATCCACCGTCCTTTGAGATTTCAGCAGTTCAACCTGAAGCCAGCGGTAAAACTATTTGCAAGGGCAAAGATCTAGCTGTTTCCTTCTGCTTCAACAGGTCTATTCCTTGGTGGTGATTCTTCCAAAAACTCCTCTGAAAGACCGGATTTCTCTACCATGTAAGTGGGCACACCAGGCTTCATATGGCATAGCCAGACAGTGCTGGGACAGAACCATGAATCGGTGGTGGTGGGGTTGTTTACATGAATAGGAATCAAGGGTTCTTTATGCCTCAACCTGTAACCAAATCTACTGCATTGCCTTCCTCCCCAGCCAGTGACTGGGGCGCTGGGTATGTGGCAGGGGCCTGTGTTAGCCCTCTAGAAGTCAGCACTTTTTTACGCTGGCAGACAAAGAATGTCGTAGCACAATAGTAGGCAGGTAAGCATCCATTGTAAATTAGGATTACTTTGGGGCTGTGCAAGCAAAAATAACTAATTCTTGAATGGTGAAATCCCTGCGACTAACATGTCTTGCATTTCAGAGTCTCTCCCTTCTGAGATGACAGAGGGTGAGAGAACATGTTTCCATCCCTACTGTAACTCTCAAGGAATTGAATGAAGAGAATGGGACTTTTCCATTATTGAGATCAGGGGGAGGAAGTGTTATGCATTTGAGTCCCAGTAAGCCTCTTGTAAGGTGTGGTGAGCACCATAAGGAAAGGCTTGGCTTCTGAAAACCAAAGTCCCCTATTGTGTAGCATATGAGGTTACATCATCTTGGTGTAGAGCAGCTGACTGGCCACTTAGTCTGGAAAGTTTAGAGCTTTTCCTTCCAGACTGCTAGGAGTTGCTAATTGCTCTTGTCTGGTTTGGCAACTCTGTCACTTGTGTTAGTATGGTACATCTGGAGCATACCGAAGTGGCTGGAGTAGCGGAACGGGGGGATGGATGGTTCAGGTTATTGGAATACTTCCTTAAATTATTCCTTCTTTAAATGAAAATAAGTTGTCTGTGTGATGCTCACCAAAGCAATGGGCTATGCTTGGCATGCTGTAGGCAGGGGCTGGGCAGTTTCCCAGGCCACAGCTCTGCCAATGTACCTTGCTCCAGACCTGCAATATCCAAGCTATTCCAGTCTTGGCAACTCTCCATTCTGCTGATACCCTCACACCTGATGGACAGTGCCCCTTGTCTGCACTCCATGCAGCTTTAACTAATTCCTTCATTTCTGACCCACAGCACCTCTTCTGGTTTAGTCACAGGCCTTTGAGTGCCAAAATTGCTGCCTGTGTTGCATGTTTGTTTGTCTGGTGACCAGCATCAGGTCAGCATGTACAGCTGTAACAGGCTTACATGTGTTGTTTTGAGCCACCCCTTTAAACTCCAACTTTTTCTTGATGATACATGAGCCTGTCGTTTCACCCCTTTTACCGTATTAATATATAGCTCTTTATTTCCTGCAGCACTCCTGGCATAGAGTGTGGTATGGGGAAAAAATATGAGATAAGGACTTCCTGCATTCCATAATGTGTTCTCTTTAAATGTTTGATTCCCTTCCCCTCTGCACGTGGCTTTGTGTCACTTCTATCAAGCAAGGTGTAGCTATCATGGCCATACATTGAGTCAGTGCTGAGGGGGTTAGATTTCATTGTTGTGTCCTTGTCTGTCTTACAGCTAGGAAGAGTTTTTATGTCTATGCTGGAATTCTTGCTCTGCTGAATCTGGTGCAGGGCTTGGGCAGTGCCCTTCTCTGTGTGGATATCATAGAAGGACTGTGGTATGTATGCAGGACCCCTCACATCCTTCCTGCTACTATAGATAGATCCTTGGGTTGGCAGAAGGAAGAGAGCCCAGTTGAGCAAAACTTATTTAATGAGTGCATAGCATCACCTTCTCCCCCTGCCCTAGGCATAGTCTTGGGATAAGGAACTTCCTGATTGTCCTTTAAGGGACATAAAGTTGTTGACATGAATTAAACTTCCATTAAGCGCTCCCTGTGGGAGACACCAGGAAAAAGCAACAGTGTAGGAAGCTACTAGAAATGAGGGGTTTGTGAATTCATTCCTTAGATCTTTCCACATTGGCCTCTTGTACCAGAGTGGGGCAGCATCTTGTTTCCAGTGATGACTAGCCATTGGCTTCATCTTGTATGGGATTTTCACAATGAGAGGGACTATGTTGTGTAAATATTAGTAGAAAACATGTACACAGCTTCCCAGAAGTAACGTGGGAACCCTACCCCTACCTCCTGAGCTGTGCTTCGGAGCTGGCAGGATTTGCTCTGGGATGCAATGCCCTGCTATTAAGGAGCTCCCCCAGTGTTTGAACTGGGCATACTGGACTGGAAGACTGTGATGTAAACACTTGGGGCCTGGAAATGGTGAGGCTGTAGTTACAGAAGTCATTAATTTGCACCAAGATAATATACTTGTTACATAGAAGGTTCTCCCTTCCCCCCCCCCCCCCAACCGATGTGTCTTTGACACTCTGCATGAAATGGGCTCCCCTTCTGAGTGGATGGTTGGGTTCATTGCATAGTAGACGCTAAATGGCTTCGTGTTTATTCTTGCCTCCAAAGCTGCGTTGATGCCACCACGTTCCTCTACTTCAGCTTCTTTGCACCTCTCATTTATGTGGCATTCCTGAAAGGCTTCTTTGGGTGAGTAATCAAACAAACGGGGTTTGATGTCAGTTGATCTTTGTGCCAAACTTGTCTCATTTGTAAAATAAAACCATTGGATGCAGCACTAGGTAGGCACTCAGGAGAACTGGGTTCTGTTCCCAGCTGTGCCATTTGTTCCTATGTGATTGTGGGTAAGTTACGTCCCTCTCTGAGACTGCATTTCTCCATCTGTATAATGGGGATAATACTTAACAGCTTAATTCTGACACATTCCTGTGAGACAGGGTTTCCCAATCTATGGGTCAGGACCCAAATATGGGTCACCATTACATTTCAAAAGGGTTGCCAAGTGTCTTCCCCAGGTGGCTCTGCCCTCCTTCCTCCTCCTGTTTTTGAATTGCCTTGGGTCACCAAGTCTTCCTGAATTATCAAAATGGATCCCCATCTGGAAAAGGTTGGGAACCGCTGCTTTGAGGAGTTTAACGTCTCCAAAGCACCAGTAAGAGCTAAATTGTTGGTCCCTGGAATGAATAATTGACTAATTACTGGGAGCCTGAGTCCCACAGCAGGATTAAATTGGTGTCTTGTCTTCTGGATTTTTTTGATGGGTTTAGGGAAATGGCCAGTGGATTAGCTAGCATAGTGGATCCAAAACCTGAAGCTGGGAACTCTTTGAACATCCCTCCGCCCCTCAAAAATGCTCTCTGACTGATTCTTGGGCTTGAGGCGCCCTTGTGTGGCCAGAGAAAGGAAATGCAGCATCTTCATCTTATGTGAACAAGACGGAACAAAATGCCTAGGCATGTTTGTGATAGAGATGCAGCCGTGTTAGTCTGGTGTAGTTGAAACAAAAGACAGAACTATGTAGCACTTTAAGTTCTGTCTTTTGTTTAGGCATGTTTGTGTGAGTCTTACCAGTGAGAGAGGAAGCAGCAGATTCTCACCCCCAGTTAAAGGTATTCTCAGAGCAAGTAAAACAGTCTTTGGGGCCTTGTATGCAGTCTGGAGACGACTAAGCTTATTTTGGAATTGGCTGTAGATAGAAACTGCTGGTTGTTCAAATAAAACTCCCTCCTGTCCGAGTGCATCTGAAGTCCCCTGGAGGAGTGATAACCTGGCCCCTTGACGTCAGTGGCAAAACGCCAATTAACTTCAGTGGCACCAGGATTTCACCCTTTTGTATTTAGGAACAAAATGTGCTTTGGTGAGAGCCCATTCCTCTACACACCGCATTCCAGCCATGTCTGTTCAATTGTAGCTCTGCCGATTTACATCATTGCTGAGCTGCAGAGCCCTCTGCTGTTTCCATCATAGATGGCAGCACCATGGGGGAATGTGCTGTGGCCGATCATCTTTTAGGACAGTGCAAGTTGCTTGTAGCTGCTGTTTCTTCTCTTGAGATACTGCCTGCCTTAACAAGGGTCTTAATTCTTTTTCCTGATTCCAGGTCTGAGCCGAAGATCCTGTTCTCCTACAAATGCCAAGTGGATGAGCCTGAGGATGTAGATGTACACCTCCCCCATGCCTATGCTGTGGCCAAGAAAGAGGGTGTGGATTCCAGCTTCTACTCAAACACCCAGATCGACACCGCAGCCTACTTGGATGACGTCGCTTCAATGCCCTACCACGTGGGCAGTGTCAACAGCATCGACAGTGACCGCTGGAAAGCTATTAATGCCTAAAGCAACCCAGATGCCCAGCACGATGCCACCCTCCCTGATCACACAGCTGCTAGGATGTTTATCAGAGACTGGCCCTTAGTCACTTGGTGTGGCTTTTCCCTCTTTCCTGGGGGTTTAAAAACCCATCATGGAACAAAAGAGCTCCAGCCCTCCCAGAAGGACCTTTTCTATCTTCATGTGAGAACAGCTGAGACCAGCTATGTTCATGAATATCTAAATGCTGAACCTTCCTGATCCTTTGTGTTCCAGATGTAGCTGTGACCCAAAAGATGGGCCTGGCTGGCACCCATTTCTTTCCAGTGACTGAAAACACTTATGTAACTGGGACGGGAGTGGGATTTTGAGGTGGGTGAGTTGAGATTAACTTCTCTGTGACACGTGTATGAAGCATTCAGCACATACAGAGAAAGGCACTTTCTTGGGCTGTCTTAACAGATCCCATTTCCCAAGTCATATTGTATTGTAGGAAGAGTGCTGTCTGAAGAGAGGAAAACTGGGAGAGCAGGGCTACTCCCCAATTCCAGCGGATACCAATGGAAATCATGAACTTCAGTAAAGTGAGAGTTACTAGGAGTGTTATGGGTGTTTATGGGAGAAGGCATACTGATGAGTGAACTGCTAAATGTGCCCTGTGACCATTACAGGGGCACTGTCTGGCACGACAGCTGTATCCGGGGTCAAAGAAAGAGACTTTTAAAGAGCCAGCATTACTATCTCTAGGAGAGACAGCGGCTATGGGAGAGTCTCTGAAGACCATGCTGCTCAGCTGTCCAGCTGCTGTGCAATTGAACTCATACTGTGAACTTGTGGTGACAAGTCACTATGTGTTTTACACTGAATTAGGGTTACATTTTAAGAATAAAATTGGCCAAGTGTGAGTTTTTCAGATCTGCACTCTGCTTTACAATCCTGACTGAATTCAGAGCTCCAAAAGGGCTGTAAAGGAGCAAGCTGGCTCTGAAGATGAAGGCTCCAAATGAGTTCAGTTGGTTGAAGCAGAGTAGAAGTCCCACATGAGTCCTGTCTGCCAGTGACCAATAACTGGTGAAGCCACAGAGTGCTAGGATCAAGGCAATTAGTGGTTTAGGTTGGGTGGTAGATGGGATGGAGGCAGGCAGGCAAACTGCTATAATTTCTATGGCAGCGTCCGTCTCCTGGACCTGTGTTGCATTACAGCTTGCACCCTAGCACAGTCACATTGGCTTCAACAGATTTTATAGCTAGATGTATTGAACCTAGAACATGGTTCTTTTAAAACTACCCAGGACCTGTCATTAACCTCTTCATGATGAAAAAAAAATCTGGCCTGGCTTTCCTGGACTTCATTATGGACCTAACACATGGTTGTTCCACTGAAAGCTGCAGATGCTGGTCTTGTGGTACCTGTGTAGTTGATTTGTATTCATTGTTGGCAAATACATTTCTGCCTGAAGTACTGGGGAGTGGAGGTTCAAATATAAATGGCTGCATTCCATTAGAGATAACAGAGTGAGAACATTTTCAATATTTCAGGATTTTGTGTGTATTTCTCTTATGTGTTTTCCTTGTGCCTGGCAGCCAAAGAAAGTGGAAGAGACAAAGACTGTAGGAAATGCTCACCCTAGTGTGGTAGTGGTTTGAATTGTGAGAAAGTAGGGTGCCAATGTGGCACAGCCAGCTTCTGAACGTGTCCAGAGTGGGAAAGGGAAAACACCAGAAGTGAGAACTGGAAGCTAGTACAGGTCTTTGAATCCATGCAGGCACCTCATTTCCTCTTGTTAATGATCAGCGCAGCCTGTCTATGGGCAAGAAGTTCTGCTGCCTTCATATTCTGTCCTCCTGATCTGTAGGCAGTGCTGTGATGTGAAGAAAAAGAGGATTTAGTTTATTTTTAAAACTTTTATCTACTTTTAAAAAGAAAGTATTTTCTGATTGATCCAGTGTTTGGGTTGAATTTTTCATGTAGCTCTTCAGAGCCTTTTAAATGCCCTCTGTCTGCAATGACGCTGACAGGTGGCGGCTGAGATTGTGTTTTTCAAGCTACTTGGCCAGGTTCAGCCTTTTCCACATTTTCCTATCATTGCAGATATACATTCAGTTGCACTGGTATTAGCAATGTTGTGGGAGCATAGGACTAAGGGTGCTTGAAACATTGCATCTGTGGGTAGAGTTAGAGGGCATGTTCCCTGAAATGCTGGTGGCCTCCTGCTTTTCAGCATGGTGGCTGCTCCTGAAGTTGAACCAGCTTAACAAAAATTACCTAGGATGGGCTGGGCTTTGCACACTGGTTCAAGAGTATCATGCTCTTGTTTGTCTAGACATATCCCATCCCAAGGAGTAAGGGCTGAGACACTTCAAGACCCTGAAAATGAGGACTTGCTTGTTCCCCTGGGTGATGTGAAGAGCAGACTGAATGCAGCCTACTCTAAATCAAATGCCGAAGGGTCATCTGGGCACATGTTCAGTGTGTCCATCAGTTCCCCTTCTCCAAGACTCAGTGTTTCCTCAAGTTAAATATAGTCTCTGAATGTCCCACATTTGTCTTTTGCTGAGGAGCTTCTGTAGTTGATATAGGACTGATCTTCCCTCTGTTGTCTTTTTATGTTTGTTATGCCTTTGAGGCCAGCACATAATATGTATGGTCCATGAGCAGAAGTGTGTTTGTGTGTCTGGGGGGACTGGGGAGATTAAAAACAGAGTAATGTATATTTTTGTTTGTAAAATAAATAAAATTAAGTTTGGCATAAACTGTAACACCTTCTCAAATCACCCAGGCTGTACAGATGTTCTTCAGAATCCTTTTAAAAACTCATCTGCCATAGTGTAATGTATCATACCCTTTTCAAAGGGAAAGGCTGTGATGGTTTTTTTTTTTTTTTTAATAATCTTTCATTCGAACAATAATCATCTAACAGTATGGAGCTGAAGTGACAATGATCCCTAATTCCAAGTAATTAAGTCAATTAAGACTTCAGCTATCCTGCTCTTCTTCCTCCTGGTTCGGAAGAGTGGGATACTTGGAACTTCTTTGTGCTGCACGTTCTCCTTACCTTGTCTCAGACTTCATGCAGCCGTCAGAGCTGGCGAACATTGCTTTTGAGCTGGCCAGTTAGGTTACTCCAGAATAGATCAGCTTGCTAGAGATGTCCTCTAGGCCTTAGCCACCTTCCACCACAACTCCATCTTCCACAGCACTACTCTAAACTGAGCAGCCTCCCCACCACTGTCTGTGCATTTACTATTTCCTCTGCTGACACCATCATTTTGTTTTCACCTCTTCCTATCTTGAGTTTCACAGCTCCCTTACCTGTGTTCCAGCTGTCCAGACTCTAGCTTGTGCAGAATGTTGCAGCAGCCACTTCCTATAACAAAGCAGATTGGATTGTATGCTCATTGTTCTCAGCCGTATTAGAGATACATTAATTTTTAAAATCCATTTAATGAAAACTTTTTAAAAAATAATCTCCATCACTTTTCTGTAACTGATATCATGGACCCTTGTGCTCTCTGTTCCTTCCACCTCTTTTGGGCTTAGATGATACCCTGCGCTCACCTTTGATGGGGCCTTGATGGACTCTTTGGACTGATTGGCTTCTTCTTGGAGGGGAGGGGAGTTATCTATGCAGTTGCTACTTCTGTGTTCCTGGTACTGCTGTTTCGGTTCTGTCAACTGTCCCCTGCCATGCAGACAGGCTGTGAATGCTATGTTGCCTAGCAACCATCACTGTAGGGATAGTTCAATGGCCTACTCCCCTCTGTCACATCCAACATCTGGCAGTGGAATAAGGCAGGGGGTGAGTGCCAGGCATCTTCTGATTTTTACATCTAACAGCATTTGAATTCTCATGCCTCTACTAGGGCAGTTGCATAGATAAGATGGCTACTCCATGGTAGTGTCAAGCAGCATGGGTAGCACAGAAGAATCACCCAAATAGTGGCCAGGAATTAAAAAGTGCCTGGTGGTAGAGCTAAGAGGGGCCCTGGGGCTGGATCAGATCCTTCTGCAGTAAAATCTGTTCGTGAAGGGAGGGGTCTTAGAAGGCAGAAATCTTTGTAAACATCCCTTCACCAAGTTCCTCCTAGATGTTTCCATTGGGAGATGGCAGGGATTGCCCCTGAAATTTCAGATTAACTCCCAGGTGGCTGTTTGTGGGGAGGGTATTTTTGAATGCTTTGCTTTCTGTACGGAGGCAAGTAATGTGCCAATATTTGGATTATGTTACATAATCCAGCAATCATAGTCATGGCCCATGACTCTTGTGCTGCATGCTACATGCTACACACTCAGGAAAAAATATGATCCCTGCCTCACACAGCTAACAATCTAATGGGCCTAGATTTCTGCACTTGGATCCACACAGAGACACCCTGGTGTTTGTCTGAAGCCCCATTGTTGGATTGTGACTGCAGTTTTCATATTTATGAAATGAATAATATTGGCTTTACATGGACACCTCTGTCTTGAAGGAATAGTGAGTAAAGAGGCAAGCCATATATTAAGAGGTTTTACTTCATATCTGTAAGTGATGAATTAACTTCTGAAAATTAGGAAGGTCAAACAATAGGTTAGACTGTGTGGGGTGCTTAAAACTTATCTAGGGAAGAGCACCATTGAAAATAACAAGTCTATTAGCCACCACTCTGATCAATCTGCTTGTATATTTTTAGACCTTTTCCACATCATTTATCTGCCTTTTCTGTTTGGATTTTAAGTCCTTTGAGCCAAGGTGCCTCTCTTACTATGGATTTGTACAGTGTCTTGTACAAGGGGGTGCTCTGCTCCTTGTTGAGACCTCTCTCATTCACTGTCATACTTACAACAAAAAGCAATAATTTATTAGGGTATATCTACACAGCAGGGTTATTTTAGAATAACTGATGAAAAGCTGATTTTACGAGGAGTAAGGGAAGTTGAAGGAAGTGTGTGCTTCCTTTGACTTTCTGCTGAATTAAGCTATTTTGACTTCAGCTGCACAATTGATGTAGGTGAAATTGTGTAGCTTATTCCGACTTTACCTGCTGTGTAGATGTGCGTTAGAGCCTTGCTGAACCAAAATAGGTGTTAGGTAAGGAGAGCTATCTTGAACCACAAGGCATTATCTAAAATTGGTGATTAAAAACAAGCACTAATTGCAGTCAAAAAATTGCATGAAGTGAGTTTAAGATGAAATTGAATGGTGGAATGTCCCCAGGGATGCAGGTTGGTGGTAATGAAGGACTCCCTTGAAATGGAAAGAAATGCCTGTGCTTGAAAAAATGGAAACTGGATTGAATGATCAAGTTGATGGGAGTGTGATAACTGACGTCTCCCTTTCTAGACATTTTAGAGGGATAAGCTCACAAACATCCCAAGAATATTTCAGGACCTTACAGTCCTCAGGGTTGCCACTTTGCAGGCATTTCCTGTCACATTCAAGCAACAGTGTGGTTGTGTTACTCTATCACCATCAAATCTGCTGAATCCAAAGCAATCTCTGGGAACTAAGATATGAGCATCCTGCTCTCCATTCTCCCTCCTGCCCTCCATGAGATGATCTCTTTTTTCTCTTTTGTTTGGTTTTTGTCTAGAGAAACTTGATTTATTCTAACAAAGACGATTTATGAGGTGACTTCTACTTGACCACTCTAAGTACCTACGTAGAGAAAATATTTCTGGTAACAGAGGATTCTTCAATCTAGCAGAGAAAGACATAACCAGATCCAATGGCTGGAAGCTGAAGTTAGATAAATTCAGATGAGAAATATGGTGCAAATTTTTACCAGAGAAGGTAATTAACTTTTGGAACTATTTTGCTGAAGGAGGAGGTGGATTCTCCACTAGGGAAAGTCTTTAATGTTAAATAGCTTTAAAAAAAAAATTAGATGCTTTAGCACAACCAGAAATGATAGTGTTGATACAAAAATTACTTGGTGAAATTCTCCGGCCTGTTATGAAGGTCAGACTAAATGATCATAATAGTCCCTTCTGGCCTTAAAATAGATTAATCCAATATAGGGTTGCCTGGTGTCCAGTATTTTCTATTTTTCTCGGATGGACATTGGGACATTCCTCTCCTGCCACATCTGGTGGGGGAAGTGGGCTGGGATTTAAAGGCATAGCAACCCTTTTTGGTGCAATTTTTATTTATTTATTTATTTATTTATTTTTATTTTTGCTCTACAAGTTTGGTCTTTTTTTTTTTTTTCCCCTCACCCAATATTTTCCCCACCATGTTCGGTATGTTTTGTGAAAGTATCTGGCAACCCCAATCCGATCAATTCCAAGATTAACCATCGTTGAAATTAACTCAACTCCACATTACCATCCCCATATCAAGCCAGGTCAGGCTAAGACTTCAACCAGATTCACCCCAGCATGAAAGAAAACCAATGAGAAGAAACTAGAGCAGATCAGGCAGATTTATCTCAGACTGGGGAAGTGAGTGGGGTATAGAAGGTAAAGCATACAAGTATGTGACTGACTTCTGTACCATATCCTACCTATGACATTTGAATTAGGCAGGCATCCTAAGATAGGTTTTCTTTCTTTCCTCTCCCTTCTCTTCTTTTGTGTGCATTTGCCTAAATAGCAGGACTCATAACAAGAATTAGCATGCCATTAGCAGACTGAAATATTATTTTCCCCAATAAAGCCTTGCTAGTACCAGCAAGAATCTTTTGAAATCAAGTTTCCCTCTGAAAGTCTTTGAATGTGAATCAAATACGAAGGGGAACTTTCCTAGAATGAATAACCATTTAACTTTGAATTCCAATCATTTTAATGTTTTTCTCTTGCTTTAAAAAAAAAAACCCCAAACATTTGGAAGGATTGTCATAGTGTGGTCAGAGTCCCTTTTACACAAGCACCTGAATCCACAATTAACTTTCACATTTAAACAAGAAAACACAGGTTCTATTATCATCTTAGCAGAACCTCATACCGCTCTATCACAACATAACACAATGGTGATTTGTTGGTTCATATATTTAATCTTATTAGTGGTACAATAATGAAATAGGCATATCTTGCCAACTGCATATTACATTTTATTGGTGCTGTGTTAATTAACTATATTCACAGAGTAAAATGCACTAAATTAAGAAATTGAGATTCCAAGTTCTATCATTGTAATACCAAGCATTTCTCTTGGAACAAATCCAAATTGCCTTCTGTAAAAACCTTTTAATATGTCTCCAAAACAAAACAAAAAAATCTTCTTGCAAAATTATCTTCATAATGTCACAGAAAGTCTTGTGTATCTAGATTCTAAGATCTTTAGAATCACCCAGTAGTCTATAACCATGAGTTAACTAGATACCTGTAGATCAAATGATGGCATATTTTTTTCTCCATTTGTTGTGGTGTAATAGGACTGACTCTTGCTTGCTGTACTTGTACACCCAATCCAAATTTCTGAAAAAGTAAAATTCTTTTGTCTGGATGCAAGGCAGCTCTTTCTTAGGCTGGATATTTGGATGATCACACTCGTTGTCCTTTGTGTGTCCCTAATGTACACTGGGCTGTTTTATTAATATTTATGATACATTCAGAAGATTTGGATTAAACTGTCAAATTATTCACCATATATTTTAGGCAATGAGGGTACCTCTGCACTGGGGGGGGGGGGTTCCGAAAAACTCTGCCTCATCCAAGGAACGCGTTTGCTCTTCCGCTTTTTTTTCTGGAAGAGCAAACATGCTGTTTCGGGGAGCCCTGTATTCCTCGTTCTGCAAGAGATAAGGGCTTGCCAAAAGAGAAGGCTTTTCCACCATTTGGCCCCATCTAGACTGGGCCAAATGGCGGAAAAACCTCTTCTGGAAAAGTGATTGGAAAAAGCTATGCAGATTGCAGTAATTTGCATAGCTTTTTTCTGAAAAAACCCCCCTATACTGTAGTGTAGACCTAGCCTGAGAGATTTGCCATTGTTTTCCATGGACTGATAAAGGAGTAGTAATAACTTGCATTATCTAATTAGCTTAACATTACTGTGGACTTCAACAAATATCCCACATCTAGCGATGCCTCCTATAAAAGTCCCCACAACTGCTTCTGTATAGGTTTATTGAGGCAGTGGCTTTCAACCATGCCACACTACTGTATTCTTGTCAATAGTCTGGTTTGCCTTGCATACCCCGAGTTTCACCTCACTTAAACTACTTGCTTACAAAATCAGACACAGGTGTCACCTCACACCATTACTGAAAAATGGTTTATTTTTACCGTATATTAAAAAACCAATTGACTGGAGTGTACATATTGCCCTTACATTTTGATGTTTAATATAGAGCAATATAAACAAATGATTGTATGAAATTTTAGGAAGAACTGATTTCATAGAGCTTTCTATGTAGCTTGTAAAACTAGGCAAAATCTAAAAGAGTTGATAAACTCTGGAAAATCTCTGCATTAAACCCAATAGTACATGTTTCTCTGACTGAGAACCACTGCATGGTTCCATAATTTATAGATAGAATGACATGGAATCTTAGCTGCTTTGTGGAATCATTCTTTGGGTGATGGAGGCTTTTTAATAGATTAGCTATAAAGTTGGAGTTTGCTTTACAGCCTTAGCTGAGAGCCAGCTGCCTTGATAGTTCAAGCCATAGAGGTTCATGCACTAAGCTCTAGAGGTCCAAAGTATGGTTTTGCCTGTTGGTGATATGCTGTCATACAGCCCCAGGTACTGCAATCAAGAGACTAGATAAGAGCAGGCCCATATGCAGGGTGCAAACACACTTCCCAGGATCCCTCAAGTAAACATGTTCTGGCCAGCTGGGGGAAGGCAGGAGCAGTACGCTGCCCGACCCCCCTCCCCTGTGCTCCAACCAGCCGGGGGAAGGCGGGAGGGGCGCACTGCCCACTTCTCCCTTCCCTGTGCTCTGGCTGGCCAGGGGAAGGCTGGGGCTGATTTTCCTGCCCCTTCACCCCAGGAGCTAGGTCAGAGGTAGGGCTGGGCATCTGGGGCTCTCCCTGCAGCCTTCTGCCCCTGTGGTCAGCGAGCCAGCACCAGGCACCACTTCAATGCCATACCCGCGTAGGGCGGGGCAGGGACTGCTTGTGCTAAGGAGCTTCAAAGGCAAAGGCACCGTAAGCCCCATGTATCCCCTCCTCACAGGCCAGGTCCTGGGGAGCAGAGCTGCAGTCACTGCTGCTGCTTGCTCTCTTCTGAGCTACTGCCTGTCCTTGGGACACAAGTATGTGTCACTCCAGAGACCACCCAGAGCCACACTGCGAGCTGCGCTTCCTCTCCGGTGTGTCTTCATTCCCAGGGCTCTGCAGCCCAGCTGTGTGGAACACCCCTCTCTCCTGTTCTGGTTGGTGGGATTCCGTGTTTTCCTCTGCCCTGCCCATGCCCATGCCCAGCATTGCAAGTCCTACAAAGCCAGGTCCTGTTCCTAGTAAGGATGTTCAATAACAATTAATTTACTAGTTGAGTAGTGGATGGAATTTCCATTGACTACTTGACTATTTGATAGGCACTTCCGCATTTCTCCTTTGAAATGTATAGGAGTCCCCGGGCTCTTGCGCATTTCAAAGTGGAAGCGCCCACATGGAGCCTGGGGTCAGCGGGGGACTCAGAGTTCTATGTGGCAATGCTGCTTTGAAATGCCATGCGTTTTTAAATGCTGCACTGAAGCTTGGGATCAGATGGGGAGTCCCCAGCTAATCCCAGGTTGCATGGAAATGCCATGCAGCGCCCAGGTTCAGCTGGGGACTGACGCCAGGCTCAGCATGGCATTTCTGCAGAACCTGAGATCAGCTGGGGACTCCCCTGCTGACCCCAGGCTCTGCATGCTTTGAACTGCTGTGCTGGAGCCTGGGATCAGCGGGGGAGTCCCCAGCTGACCTCAGGTTCTGTGGAAATGCCCTGCAGAGCCTGGGGTCACCTGGGGAGTGTTTCAAAGGGACAGCCCCGCACAGAGCCCAGGATCAGCTGTGCGGCACTGCCCCTTTGAAATGCCGCCCAACGTTTCAAAGCTGCAGCCTCTGAGTGGAGCCCAGGGTACAGGTTCTGTGCGGTGCTGCCACTTTGAAATACTCCCTCTTTCCCCCCTTTGCTGCCTCTATCTGACTAGTGGAAATCGACTAGTCAACTCAACTATCTGATAAGCAAATGCTTATTGGATAGTCGACTGGTCCTTAACATCCTTAGTTCCTAGCCCCCGGGGTTCTTGTTTTGCACTCCAGTAGGCCCTATTACACCCGTTTTGCAATGTAATGTCAGTTAAAAGGGTGCCATCAGAATCAGAAATGATCACAGAAGTGTGCTCTGGTTTTGCACATGCAATGAAATGCCAATTAGCCAGTCTCGGCCTCTAAGGCTACGTCTGCACTGCAATGCTATTTTGGGATACCAGAGTATCCTAAAATGGCTGTCCTACATCTTTACAGCCAGCCCTTTATTTTGAAATCTAATGGGCTTATTATGTCGGCATCCCTGTAAGCCTCATTCCATGAGGAGTAAGGGATGTTTCGGAATAACTGGCTATTTTGAATTTAAATTACAAAATAAGCTATTTTGAAATGCAGTTGAAATAAGATATGCAAGTTGCATAGCTCAAATTGCATATCTTATTTCGAGCTATGCTGCAGTGTAGACTCATCCTAAAATACCAGAATCTAGAGCACCAAAAGACCCAAACGCTACATTAACTGTTATAAGCTGCAATGTTTGAGTTAGTTGCCTTAATATGAGTTAAAACATTGTTCAGGTGCCAGATTTTCAAAGAAGGCTGCAAAGCTCCCATGTTTGCAATTGGCTCCTAGCTATTTGTATACATGTACAAATTATCCATGTTGCAAAGGCATTTAATTATTTTTTGCAATACAACAATGGATACAGTAAGTTCATACACATGTTTACAGAATAAACCTGTTGCCTTCTTCTTTGGAAATGAAGCCTTAAACAAAATAAATGGTGTGCAATTTGATCACTGTATGCACAGAATACCTACTAGTTAACATTGCGTTCTACTAAACTGTGTGCAACTAAAACTATTGTTCATCTACAGGTACATGTTGTAAGACAGACACTGAGTTTTGCTAGGTCTCTGCAAAAAGATGCCATTTGACCCAAACAGAATTCTGTTTTCAACCTTCCCCAATATTGAAGCGAGGAGACTTTTAGATGGCAGTGCAGCTTGAAGCATTACTAACATCAAATTTCAAAATCATGATGTTGGCTTAAAAATAATTAAGATTTAAATGGGGAGGGGAGGCTGGCTTTTAATTTGCCATTTGGTGTTAGGGCCTTTAGGGTTCAGGTTTTTCAATTTTTTTCTTCAGCAATAGTAGCTAGAAACCAATCTTCTTTCTACCTGAACGCTGATATTCTCTTGTAATCACATGAATCCAAGAACTTTAAGAACATCAGATAACACGAGACTCACAATAAAACCATGAGAGGTGGCAACTTGGATTAAAAATCAAGGCACCCTCATAAAAGCAATGGGCATTCTTTATGACAATGATAATAGCTTAAGTGGGAGCCTTACTATATTTCGCATTTATTTGAAAAGGATATAAAAATATCATCAAGTGTCTTGACAACCACACTCAAAGGAAGTGGTCAAACTGAGCTCAGCATGCTGTGTTTCCCCTCTGCTGCCCCCAAATGTTACATATTCCAGGTGGGTCTGAGTTCCAAAATTGCCAAAAAAAATTTCAAATGAAATAGCTATGAACAATGTGTGTAAGAAAAGGTACCAAGTGAAATTCCATCTAAATCACTGTGATACAGGAGAGAAGGCAACCTTTTATACAGTGAGCACAAAGAGAAACAAGGTGGGTGAAACAATATTTTATTGGACCAAATTCTGTCTGTCTCTAGTATAATGGGACCACACAACTACTACTGTGCTGCACAACAGCAAGAGAAGTAAGGGGACAACATTCAGAAAGAGAAGAGGTAGGATGAATATCAGAAAAATCTTTCTTTTTATGAACTAGCTAATTCTTCTAACATCCCTATGTATTCAGTAATTTCTTTATATTTCAAAAGTATAGGCACCCACCCAGTGCTCTTGATGGCTGTACCATATATTAACAACTTAAACCAATACTTAATTGGGGGGCCATGGAGATGAGGTGTGTTCACGTCCTTGCAATTCACATTTTGGGGAAAAAAGCACACAATACCCTCGAAATTCCTGCATATGGGCCTGAAGAGCCCCCATTTTAAATTAATGGAAGTTTATAAGACCTTGTAGGGATGCAGAAAATCCATGCAAGTGAACTGAAAGGCTAAGAATTCTGAAGACAAGCAATAGCCCAACCAACTACTTATTTAAAAAAAAAACCCTCAAGTTATTATGTTGGAGGCCTGCCCAGCTCATGATGTGGAAAGCTTGGGGGATCACAGTATTGTTCTACAGCAGAGCTCTGCTCCTCTGGGAAGGTTGGGGGTTGCCTACCAGGGAGCTTGTGGGAGACTAGGACCTCAAGCTCAGCCTCTAATACCCAGTGGCTAATTCAGGCCTGAGAAAAGCTTTCAGTAGCTAGGCCGTCCCGCCCCTCTCATGCCCGTTGCTTTCCTTGGTTGGCTCTCTAATTCAACCCTATCCAGAGAGAGCCCTTGGCGGAACATCCCCCAGCACCAAACTACATTTCCCAGCCTGCGCCGCGGGCCAACGCCAGCAACATATCTCTCCATTGGCTGCTTCCTTGCCAGCCACCAATGAGACGTGGGTTTGTTGGTAGGCGGGCTAGGGAGAGTTTGTGTAGCTGAGGAGGCTTTGCCCCAGCCTAAGTGTGGGGCACAGCGGGATAACTCCGGTCCAGCCCCGCCGGCATGGGGGGCAGCGAGAGCAGCTACGGGAACAGGAAAGTCTCCTTCGGGCTGGATGAGCAGGAGCGAGTGCGGGTGCTGCAGGGCATCAGGGTGAGCCGGGCTGGGTCTGAGAAGGCAGCTGGCTTGAGAGGCTGTGGGGGCGGGAGAGGGGCTGGGGATGAGAGGGAAGCTTGGTGGGGGAGGGGCCTTAGGTGGGTGGAGTTGGGGTGGAGGAGAGGGGCTGGGTGGAGTAGTAGGGGGAGCGGTGCTGGGACTAGGGAGCGATAGCTAGCTATGGAACTGGTCTGTTTTAGTGAGATACAAGGTATTCCTCCCCCCCCCCCCCCCCCCCCAGCTGTTTAATCCATTCTGCACTCTGGTTAGAGAAGATTTGACATTAAAGGCAGGAGGTGGCAGCTGAGATACTGGCTCAGAGAGCATCCAAGGGATGAGACCAACACCATTTAATTAATATCACCTGGGCACTATAGTGAATGGTGCAATGTAGATACTGTATATAGGGGCATAGGAGTTGAGAGTGAAGATTAAAAGCATCTCCAGTAGTATTGGGCAGGGAGTGGTTAAAATTGGATCTTAGGAAGGCAGCCCCATTTGCCTCCTCATAGCATACCCTAAAGGTACAAAGGCTTCAGAGGGGTAGTAGCCAAGTTAGTCTGTAACTGGAAAAAACAACAAATAGTCTAGCAGCACCTTGAAGACTAACAAAACATGTAGATGGTATCATGAGCTTTTGTGGGCACAACCCATTTCTGTGCCCACAAAAGTTCACGATACCATCTACATGCTTTAATAAAAGATAGGACCATGCAGCACTTTAAAGACTAACAAGATAGTTTATTAGGCGATGAGCTTTCGGGGGCCAGACCCACTTCCTCAGATCAAATTGTGGAAGAAAATTGGCATGACCATATATACCAAAGGGATACAATCAAAAAAAAATGTGAACACGTATAAAATTGACAAATCAGATTTTAGAGCAGGAGGTGTAGGGAGAGGGGAGGTTAATGTCTGAGATACTGTCTTTTGTTTCAGCAAGACCACACTAACACTGCTACGTCTCTATTACTAATCTACATGTTTTGTTAGTCTTTAAGGTGCTGCTAGATTAGTCATTGTTTTTAAAGTTTTCTTTGAGCTACAGTTGGTCATGTCTCTAGGTTGCATTTTTCTCTTTTGTATTTGTCTCCTTATTTCTTTACTGTTACTTGACTTTTTTTGCAATTTTGCATTATTTCCTTTGTGCCAGTTGTATCCCCTTTGGCTGCCTATTTGCTTAGCTCAGTGTGAAACGGCCTGCTGAGTGAGACTAGATAAGAATGTTCATATCTTTCCAATCATAAGGATCTGACTAGTGTTGTTTTAGATTCCTGTTGCAGATCTTTGATATAGAGTAGAATCTAAACCTAATCAATTTTCTCTATGCTGCTGTTTAGCTGGGCCCATTTAGTGTTCAGTTCCATGAACAAACTACACAACAAAATGAATTGCCTTGTTAATTTTATGTTGCTGCTCAGCTGAATGTGGTTGAATTAAAGAAAATTGTTGATTCATGGTTATTGGTTCATTCCATTGATCTCTAGGAGTTGAGGTTAAATGGAGGGAGCCCTGATATTTGTCATTATAGGAGCTCACGCTAAAGGAATGGGGACCTCCCTAGCTCATTCATTTGAATTACAAAGCTGAATCCAGTCGCAAGCTTTTATTAAATGAAATAGGCTTCATCACTCTTGGAACTCTAAGGGAATTACTTTGTTTTTTACAAAAACCTCAGATGCTTTATAACTAGTGTTGACAGTTCATTTTCTTTCAAGGAAGTACACCCACTTCTGTAGAGTTGATAATTTTGTCCTTGTCATAGCTAAAACATCATAATTATCTATCTCTTTTTTTGCAGTGCATGTTGTATGTCTGGAGCTGTGTTCCCAGGGATCTGCTGATAGCCTACTGTGTGTGTTTCATTTATAGCAGAAGGGAATAGAGTTGAAGTCTTAAGACCAAACTGACTATCACAATATGCAATCAAGATGTTAACATGCTGCTTATTTTGGGTACTAGCAGCAAATTTAAAATCTATATTCTGGTTTATGCCCTGAAGTGTGTCCATGGGACACTGAAATTGAGTACCCTTCAATTTTGTCCACTAGGGAGGAGTGGCTAGTACAAGATTAAATCAGATAACTCAGAAGAAGTGTAAATAAGAACAGGTAAATCAAAAGACATGTAAGCCCTGTCTATGCCATCAAAGGCAAGGGCAGAAAGACACTTGGAATTGAATTCCCAGGACATTTTTGCATGTATTTTCTACTTTGCCAAAGTATGAGATAAGACACATTTGTCCCTTCCATTTCATTATTGTTTTGTGAAAAACTCTTCCTAGACTTACAAAAGTATGAACTGAAGATCTGCTAGATAATGATCCTTCCCTGCTCCTCCCACCCTCCTCCCACACTGTGTACAGGATTGTTCCTTATAGCTTGTTCTTCAGTTCTTTGTCCAGTCTAGCCTTAGACTCGGTTACTGGAACTCCATAACTTCCTGATGTGATATATTTTCTAAATGTGAATTGAACAACAGATACATTGATCTGAAATAATGTTTTAAAATAACATAAGCAGAATTAAAAATAATTACCTGTTGGTGACTCCACTTAATAAAGAATAAAAATCAAGAATTGACTCACTTAACATCTCCCCAACAAATTGCTCTAGCTCTCTGAAGATGTAGTGAATCGAATGAAGGAAACTCCTCAACTTAAAGGAGACCAGAGACCATCTTCCTTTTCTTCTTCATCCTATGACACTGCATCACCACCACAAGCTGCAGAAGGGAAACCCAAGTCTACTACAGGTATTGTCAGATTGTGCTGTGTCTCCAGTCTAAAGTTTTGATACTTGGTCACTGAGGCCTGGTCAATGCCATTATACTGTAACAAGCTTGTACCTTGTTATGACATTCTTGTTATGATAAGTGGCACTTCCACCTGTGTGGGTATCAGTGTGACTATACCTACTGAGCATTCATATTTCAAGAAATATTTTTTGGGGGAAGGGAGTGAGGAAGACTATGTTGTATGTAACTAGAATAGCTGGGAGCCCTGGTTTCTGTTTCTGGCTTTGCCAGTGCATTCTTAACAAATCATTATCTGACTTCGGTTTTCCCCATGTATTAAATAGTAGTAATACCCATTTCATTAAATATTTGTGTGACTTCATTATGCGTGATAAAGTTCTTTTGTGATCTTTGGATGACCGGTGTAGTAGTAATTCAAAGTATTTCTTGCAACCACATTCCTATAAGAACATTAGTCATATCAGCTCCTTTCGTTGGACAGGAAATCTGCCGTACATGTGTCATGTTGTTGTTCAAGTTCAGAAGAGAAAAATTTCATGAGCTGATGCTGGCTATTACTAGAAAGCTGAGCTTTGCCAGTTTATCCTCTTCTCTGTTTAGCTGCATGTTTAATGACTTGTTTTCTCATTCAAGTCAGCTGACTCTTGTTTTCCCCTCTCATACTCAAATATATATTGATACATTTGTCATTGATCCCATAAAAGCCTTAAAAATAGTGATGCAGGGGGTTGGTAAACCATTCCTTTGCCAGAGACCAGCATTTGTTTATGGCTGAAGTCTTGTTTTAAAAGTGGGTTTAGTGGTGCCTCATCCTTGTCCGTGTTAGGGATGTAAAATCCCATTTAATTGGTTAACCAGTTAAATGAGGAGTTTAACCAGTTAAATGATTTAAATGGGAGGTGGGCAGGATCCCAGCTTGACTGGGCTGGAGCAGTTCCTGCTGTGGACAGAGGCTGCTCTTGCCAACTGGAGCAGCCCCTGCCTGTGGTGGGTAATGGGGAGCTGATCCAGCTCCTACCGGTTGCTATTTACATCCCAAATCACACTCTAATTTGATTTCTGCTTACAAAAGGCCAGTGCTGGAATAACAAAGGGAAGCAGCAGATCAGAAGAGAGATGTTTTTGCAGATTTGAAGAAAAGAGATGTAAAATAACACGATAGGATTAAAATAACATGAGTGCTTGAGGTGGGTTGGGGTGAAGGGCATTAGTATCCCCCGACTGAGAGAGCTTGTATAAAGCTCACTGTCCTTATGCTTTGTTCAAGGAAGTATTGTTAGCCTCTTACTTACATTAACACTAAATTCAGACACAACACTTTATACAAATTATTTCTTTATTTTCCTTGACTTTTTTTATTGTACTGAGTGCTACCTTAGTAGAGTGTTGCTGATTTGTTGAGAATATTGCTCTTCCTTCAAATAATGTCCCTTCTCATGATGTGATGGTAGCCAGTGTTTTCTTCCACAGTCATCACTTACTTCTGTTCTTCTCTTCAGAAGTCCATCCACCAACTACCAGTAGCTCTGGTCGGAAGCCCTCTGAGGCAGAGGAGGACCTGTACAAAAGGTAGGGGGACACCCTTCCTGTCAGGAGACCTGTGCTTCTTGGGCCACAAATATGCTCTATGTAACGCTGTATTCTAGAGTTCATTGTGGTGATCAGTGTATATGTTGTTGCGTAGTATGCCTTTAGTAAGGTTTTAATATAGGCAAAAGGCTACTAGGCATCTTTAGTTGATAGAGTATGTGACTCTTGGGGTTGGAGACAGGTAAGGGAGCTGGGAACCAGTGGGAAGGTGTCAATAGAAACATAGACAAATGGAGTGAAGAATGCTTTCTGCTCCACCTATAGAAAATCATGCAATACATAAAATATATGTCCACTTGAGCCTAAAGTTGATTCTACCTGCTCTTGTCTCCTAAGACTTGTTGCATCCTTCAAAAAAGTCTGCCCAGACCTCAAATCTGTTGATTGGTTTAATTCTGCATATGGGTTAGAATCTCTAATTATACCTGAAAAATCTGTCCAGACATCTTCAGCTGCTTCTCCTGGTGCCTGCTCCACTGTATGTGGTGGCTGCCATCCTTTTCCACAGTGCTCTGGGGCTTTCCTGTATGGGGCATTTTGGCTTACCACGGTGTCAGTACATATAAAGGTACAGTGAGAATGAGATGACTTGTGTGAAATGTGGTCCTTGCTGTGTCTCCCACAGGAGTGTCTGTTGCTTGTTCCAAGAATGTAGAACAATAGGGGCTCCAGCTTCCCCATTGCTGGAGGGTTGTCCGTTATAAAATGGGTGCATGTGTTTTCTAGTTTCTCTAGCTGCTTTTTCCTCTTCTTTTTTTGATGTATTGACATTCTCCTTGCAGTGTGCATGCTCTCTCTGCATGTCACACAGGTCCTGCTTTGGGGACTATGAAAATGAGTCTTCAGTGCTATTGTTGGTTATTCAAGCTTGTAAATGTGGCGCATTGAACACACTGTCCACAGTTGTGTTTCTGACCTGCCTAGTGGACTCTCTGGAAAAGAGGTTCAGTTCTGTTTTTTACTGAGATATTGAAATCCGAATTGCTGGTAGTCTCTGCTCCTGTCTTACTCTGCTGTTTCTGAATAGATGCTTTAGTGAATGCTGCAGAGAAAGAAAGGGAGTAGGATGGAGGTCTGCTGTCTCTTGTGTGCTGATAAGCCTCTCTCCTTGTGCATGTGGAACTCCCTAGGTCTCAGTGGTGGTTACTTGGGCTATGTCTACACTGGAAAAAAAATCAATAACCTCTGAGTCTCAGAGCTGGGGTCAATTGAATTGGGTAATTTCAGTGTGGACGCTTGAGCTGCACTCTGGGACCCAAAGTCCTGTGATGGGGATGGGTCTTAGAAACCAATCTGCAACTCAGGCCTGACCATTTACACTGCAGTTTTTAGACCTGCAGCATATGCGCATGTCAGCTGACCCTGGCCAACCACAGCCATGTTCCATGCAGTCTTTTCTTGAGGTGTAGACAGATCTATAAATGCACTAAATTTGCTCCATAGTGGTCCTTCAGATTAAGACACATAGCCTGTGGACATCCCTCAAAGGTTGCTTCCCCTACATCAGTCATCCCACTTACACGGCAGAGGGCCCCTTCTGCCTCACAGAGCAAATACAGGCAGTCCCCGACTTACGCGGATCTGACTTACGACGGATCCGCACATACGAACGGGGCTTTCTCACCCCGGAGCTCACAGGCAGCGGTCAGCCACCTCGACCTCCGGGGCGAGAAAAGCCCCTGGTCTGCTGGGGACCGTCTCCAGCAGACCAGGGGCATCGGGAGCAAAGCCGCAGCCCCGGCGGGTTTGCTCGCGGTGCCCCTGGTCTGCTGGAGACGGTCCCCAGCAGACCAGGGGCACCGCGAGCAAACCCGCAGCAGCAAGAGCAAAGCCTCAGAAGCGCGGGACCCCGCCGTGGCTGTGGGTTTGCTCCCGGTGCCCCGGTCTGCTGGGGACCGTCTCCAGCAAACCAGGGGCACGGGGAGCAAAGCGGTCCCGTGCCAGAGCAAAGCCTCAGAGGCAAGGCACCCCCCGCTGCCGCTTTGCTCCCTGTGTCCCTGGTCTGCTGGGGGGGGCGCAGCTAGTGTGCCCCCCCCAGCAGAGCAGGCTTTTCTTGTGGACCCTGGGGCAGAGCAGCTGGGGCGCTGCCGGTTGGTCCCGCAGCGCTGCTCTGGGCACTACTGGACCAACCCGGCAGCACCCCAGCTGCTCTGCCCCAGGCGTCCTGATTCAGCCGCTGCTGGTCAGTTTCAGCAGCGGCTGAATCAGGACTCCTGGGGCAGAGCAGCTGGGGTGCTGCTGGGTTGGTCCAGTAGCGCCGAGGAGCGGTGCTACTGGAGCAACCCAGCAGCACCCCAGCTGCTCTGCCCCAGGCGTCCCCAAGTCAGCCGTTGCTGAAACTGACCAGCGCTGACTACAGGAAGCCGGAGGCACAGTTGCTCTGCCCCGGGCTTCCTGGAATCAGCTGCTGATCAGTTTCAGCAGCAGCTGACTTGGGGTTCTTAAGTTGAATCTGTATGTAAGTCAGAACTGGCGGTCAGTTTCAGCAGCGGCTGAATCTGGACGCCAGTTCCGACTTACATACAGATTCAACTTAAGAACAAACCTACAGTCCCTATCTTGTACGTAACCCGGGGACTGCCTATACGTAATATGGGATTGGGAGTAAAATTCGGCTGTATCGATAAAATTCTTTTTGTGTAGCCTGCATCTTATTTTTTTTAAAACAGCATTATATCTAGCTTATTAAATCTTTTCCTAACTGTTCTGTGTGACTGTCGGGGAAGAGCCAACCTTAACAGAATTGTATGTTTATGTGTTTTGTGGTCCCTTGTTTCTTGAATTGTTCATACTGAACTTTCAAGTCACGTTTAAAGTTTCCGGCGTTCCAAAGTTTCCACAGAAGCCCAAGAGTTATGAGCAGGCTATGTCCCAAGTAATCACATCTCTGTTTTGTTCCTGGCCAAGGGTAGAGCAGATTATTCATGAGCCCAATGCCAGAAGTCTGCTGAGCATCTTCTCTCTGCCTTTCGTTGGCACGGATGCAGGTATGAGCGAGAGCAGGCACTGGTCCAAGAGGAGCTGCTCCGGCTGGCCAAGAGGGAGCGGGAGTCCGCCAACGAGTGTCTCAGTACAACCCTCCAACGGGAAAAGAACAACACCAATGAAGAGAAGCAGAAAGCAGCTCAGCTGGTAGGTACAAAGCAACATATTCCTAGGCAGGAAGAAGGCCTGAAACGTTTCCCCTTTGAGGGATCAGTTGTATGCCATTATTTGTGTAATGAGTTCAGCAACTGCTGCTTAGTCCCAAATCCATGGTAATCATCACTTCATAATTCTTCACCTACCTTTTGGCTTACACTTTAATTGGCAAGTCTGTCATGTAACTAACCCTATGCTGAACTTGTGTGGGAACAGTATAACATCTGATTACATGCAGGGGAAAGCATTGTCTGTGGGAGAGTGGAGATGGCTGGGAAGAGAGCTTGCTTCATATGTAGTGTTGGAAGAGACAAGCATTGTGGCAGCCTGTGCTGGATGGAGCTTTGCTAAGCTACTGTGTGTGTGACATGGGTATTTTGATGTATATACAGAATTGACCTGACTGAGCTTTACTATATCTGGACAGTTGAGTTAAGTTACACAGACATCTGAGTAGTGAGGAGTAAAATGTCTTACAGGAACTGGCAGCTTGTTCTGAAATGTAATGTCATGAATTGCCCTGTTATAACAATATGAGGATGATGCTTGCTACAGTGAAACTAGTCCTAGGTGTCACTAGATACCAAGGTGGATATTTAGACTAGTTCACTGAGAGTGATACTACTTATTAAAATAACTGTCTAGTTGAGGCAGGGGACAAGGCTGGAAGTTGAGTTCTAGGTTCTATTTCTTTTGTTCCCTTGCTCTTTTTTCCCTTCCCCACAAAACTGATTTATTGTTTGCCTTGGATTAAATCAGAAATTCTTCTGTGCCTCCATTTTCCATTTGTAAATAAGTGTTGATATTTGCCCTTTGGGAGGGGGATAATGAGGTGTAACTTGGTTGTGAAGAACTTTGGAACAGGTAAGTATCATAACTTACTATTGAGCCAACATGCTAGCCTGCTGCCTCTTTGATATTGATCTCTCTGATGTGGCTCATACGTAATTCCTGTGAGGCAAGTGATTTCCTTTGAGAAACAGCAGAGTGCAAGAATGGGAGATCTCTCTGGTTGAAGGTTTAAATATATAAAAGGAGTTGATATCTAAGGCAGGTAAGAACTGTGCATCTGGGTGAGACATTGCAGCTGGTAGGTAGCACTTAATCCTCCTCCTAGTGGGAATGGAATGTTTCTTTCATAAATATAATTAACACAGCTTTATAGAAAATGGCAGTGAATTAATTTCTAACTGAGGAGATGGCACTGCTCATGAGCGAAAGACTGAAGAGCTGTATAGGAGGAATGTCACTGAGGTATGTCCATATGTTTTAGTTAAGCTCTTATTGCTGGAACAAGCTGAGACCTGACATGACTTACAGGAGGTAGTCCATTTAGAACAGGGGTCTAAAACTCCCAGCCCATGGGCCAATCTGAGCTGCAGTGATTGTATGGCACCAGCTGGGGTGGAAACAGTAAGTAGGAACCCTTTTCATTATATGCAGAGTTATTTCCTTTATCTTTCTTTGTACAATACGTGGCACAATAGAGCTCTGCTGGGCAGATCCCATCCATGTTTCATAATATAGATATTGATGTCCAATACAATGGAGATGAAATGTGCAGTACCTCACAGAGGGACTGTGATACTTAATGGATGTTTGTAAATAGTTTGATCCTCACATGAAAGGTGCTATCAAATGGCCAAATACTAATGTAGCTGTTTTTATGAGCCCTTTTTATTTTAGCATGAAGGGCTAGCCGTGGAGCTTCTTGATCAACTTCTCCCTTACTCTGCTCCTTGTTTTTGCCCTGCATAGATCCACCTCTTTCCAACGCAGATACCTTTTCTTTTTCCTTTATTTCTAATGTATCACAATCTTTTTTCTTCCCTTTTAGTTCTTATATTTTTTAAAACAAAACACACCCAGCCCTTTACAGGTGAGGCTGCCCCCACACATTTCCTTAATCTGCTGGGGCCGTTTAGCATGCATCTGTCAGCCACCCAGTCAGAGGCAGTGACTTTTCAGGCTTGCTGGTTTTAACCAAAACATTTGAAACAAATCAATGTAGGATGGGGAGGGCGAGAAGCAGACTGGAAATAAACGCGATTAAGCAAAGACATCTCATTACTGCTCTAGAAAAGGAGGATTATAACCTATTTTATAGAAGGATCTCATTCAGTGGCTGTGCGTGCCAGTGTTATCAGAATAGAGAGAGAGCAAATAGAATAAATGAAATTAATACTTTGAAAAGAAGCATTACTCGGATTTGAGAACTGAACTAATATGATTTGTGCAAAGCCCTGAAGTTCTTATCTCCCTGTTTAATCCCCCCAGGATAATGGCTATGTCAGATTTATTGACCCAAAAGTCTTCTCTTCCTATGTCCTTCTCTCCCTCTCCCCACCATCCTCATTTCTCCTAAAGGGTGAATTCATAATGGGTGAGGACAGCCTCAAACCTCATATAACTGCTCCCCTGGGGGGGGAAAAAGCTGGAAGGCATTGGCTTGGTGCATGGAAGCAGGCTAGGATGGAAATAGACCTCCTCATCTGCTGTACATAGAATGGTGGCTTCTCATGCACGGTGTTCTTGGCCATGCTCTTCCAACTGGGCAGAGAATCTCTCTGATGTCCACTGGTTCTTTGTTCACTGGCATTGAAGATGAGCCTACATTGGAGTTTGGACTTGGGGGAATTGTAGTCCAGTATTGTGATATGTGCCTTCTCTAGTTGCTGAGGTAGATGGTGACTGTAAGTAATCATGGGAAGTCCAATTGTTTGGGTCTCACACTGTGCACAGAAATAACCTAGTTGCTCTTCTGTTTCTTCCTGTTCTTCTTGGGATTAGAATGAGGTAAGCATGAATCTTGGTCTTGGTCATGACTGCAGTCTTGGATTTTGGAGCTCTCCTTATGACTTGCAGAATTCCAAGCTCTTGAACCTTATCTCTACTGGTAGATCTCTGAAAACTCCCATTCTTGTATAAGGATGTTAAATTTAGATTAATCAATTAATCGAATAGTTGATGCAATTTGCATTCACTATTCGATTAGTCAATAAGGGCATCTTCGCTTTTGAAATGTAGCAAGAGTTCTGATGGCTCTTGCTACATTTCAAACGTGGAAGTGCCACCACTTCCCCGCTGACCCCCTCCCCCCTCCCCCCTTTTAAGCAGCTTCCCTCAGCATTGGATCCTGGTTTTTCCCCCGCCCCCCCCCCCCCCCCACCGCCCTCACTCCCTTGCTGCCTCTCTCTGATAAAGGCAGCAAGGCGGAGGAAGTGACTAGTCAACTAATTGCTTACATCCCTACATTTGTATTAGCAGTGTGAATGCTAGTATAGACTGGCCATTGGCATTTTAACCAGTATTTTTGCTAACTCAGCTCAAAGCACATCTAGGTGACACTTTTTAAAATGCCAATGACCAGTTCATGCTAGTTTAATTACCAGTGTTAATACAGTGGAAGGATAGTTTGAGAAATTTTGTGAGTATAGGCAAGGCCTTTGAGGGTCTTTATGGAAAGGTGAGAGATGATCAGATAAGGAGTTGCCTATGCTTTGGTCCCACAGGTAGGTGGGGTCGGGGTGTGTGTGTGTGTGTGTGTGTGTGTGTGTGTGTGTGTGTGAAGATTCAGTCAGTCTGTAAGTGCAAAGCTTGTGCAGGCTTCCAGGATTTTTTTTGTTTAAAAGTAATCTTGCTTGCTATATTTCTAGCCTGTATAGTTGTGTTTACATTAGTGAATTTCCCTGGTGCTGACTACTAGTACTAGAAATAGGTATAGCTGAGTGGCTGCTGAGTGTAATCTCTGAAATGGTGCTGGATGTAATCTGATTGTGTTCAGACTTCCAAGTAAACTGTGGTTAGATACGAATTGCTGTCTTCTGTTACCATCAACAGGGAAACTTCCTAGTATAGACAAGCCTTTTGAAGCTCATAGTTTTACCCCTATGACATGTTTGGGTGACTGATTCAAAGACAGTTCTTTTTAGCATAACTTTGCCAGTCTTGCCTCCTCTGCTATATGGGCTTTGCAGTGCAATATGTTGGCTGTGCATTTTCTATTTCTGTGGCCAGAAATCTGACTCTGTGAAGTGTGGGTTTTTGTTAGAAGGATGCATTTGTCATTAATGAATGCTGGATCAGTATCTCTCAGCATCATTGTAAAGCATGAATTTTGTTTATGCATGCTGGTTGTTTAAAACAATTCTGGATATATTTCTCCATTTAACAACAATTTCTTTGTGGGTGGATTGGCAAGATGGATTTTTTTTAAGTTCAGTAAGTAGGAAATATTTACTTGGCTAATTTTAATCTTGTTTTACATTTTGGTCCTATTTTATTTCATATAAAAAGGTTGGTTCTTATTGGTTGGTATGATAAATATGTTTTGGCAATTAGGAGGGTATACTGTACTTATGTATATTAATTCAAATTGTTAATTTTTTACTTTTACCATTTTCTAACAATAGAAACAACATTCTTATTTATTAGATTTTAAGTATTTTAGTTAGAAAGTAAAACATATCTTAAACTTTTTATATCCAGCACATTTATAAAAACATGCTACATTTAAAATTTGTTTACTAAACAAAGTATTATCTATAATAAATTAAACTGATTTGTTCTTATTACTGTGGTCTTCAAGCTTTTAGAACCAGTAGATCTCATCCTGTCACGTTTTATTTTTATTTATAAATTGGAGGAGAATTAGCTAGTCTTTTTTTGTTTTTAAATCTCCATCAGTCTTTCAGCTTTCAGTGAATTAGCCATTTAACTGAAGTAGTTTAAACTGAAATGAAGAAAATATTCTCTTTGTGCCTGTGGAAGAGGCACTGTTGTCAAAAGCTGGTACAGCAGTTCATCACAACATTTCGACAGCATAAATGTACAGCTTGAATATTACTATTTCATTTAAATGACGTCAATACATACATTTTCATAACTTTAATTTTAAATCGGTTAATTTTTAAAAATTAACCTATTCTTAAAAATTCAATTATAAAAATCTTATTTTTATTTATCCTGAAGTGGAACCCAGCAACACACAAACCTGCAGCATGTTTTTTAAATTTACTGGAGCCTAGTTCAGGTTCAGCCTGGAAGTTCTGATTAGTGGCTAACTCTGTTAGGCAAATGGCTGTCTGTGATTATCTATTTTGGTGTCATTGCTTCTAATGATCAGATCCTTAGATCTAATGATCAGATCTTTAGTGACAGTGGCATATCCAGAGTCCATTAGCCTTAAGCTCTCTAAAAATAAGACCAGTAAAGAGAAGTACAGCCTGCTTCAATTCTTCAGCAACTCCATATTGTCCTATACAGTATTGTGCTGTCAGGGAAGAAATTTCATGTTGGGCAATTCTGTCATACTGACACAAGTAATTTGGAAGGATATCACTTCATTGCATCATTCTAAAGACCAGTTACCATTCAGGCTATACAGAAATTCTACTATTCTCACTACAGTAAACTTCCGATAATCCGGCACCTTTAGGACCCAGGGGCTGCTGGATTATCAGATATGCTGGGCTATGAGGGGTCTGGGGTGGGGTGGGGGGGATGCCACCCCAGACCCCTCATAGCCCCCCCTTCCGATAGTCTGGCTCTGTCCCAGGCGTCCCTGATTCAGCCACTGCTGGTCAGTTTCAGCAGCGGCTGAATCGGGGATGCCTGCAGCAGAGCAGCTGGAGTGCTGCCGGGTTGGTCCCACAGCGCCGACCCTTGGCGCTACTGGACCAACCTGGCAGTGCCCCAGGTGTCCCCAAGTCAGCCGCTGCTGATACTGATCAGGGGCTGATTCCAGGAAGCCGGGGCAGAGCAGCTCTGCTTCAGGCTTCCTGGAGTCAGCCGCTGGTCAGTTTCAACAGCAGCTGAATCGGGACGCCTGGGACAGAGCAGCTGGGGCGCTGCGAGGACCAACACAGCAGCACCCCAACTGCTCTGTCCCAGGTGTCCCCAAGTCAGCTGCTGCTGAAACTGATCAGGGGCTGAGCAGCTCTGCTTCGGGCTTCCTGGAGTCAGCCGCTGGTCAGTTTCAGCAGCGGCTGAATCAGGGACAGCTGGCGTGCTACCGGGTTGGTCCCGCAGCCCCGAGGGGCAGCGCTATAGGACCTATCCAGCAGCACCCCAGCTGCTCTGCCCCCGGCTTCTCCGATTCAGCCGCTGGTCAGTTTTAGCAGCGGCTGAATCGGGGAAGCTGGGGGCAGAGCAGCTCCAATGGTCCGGCTGCCCGGAGCACTTCCGGGTTCCTGATGGTGCCGAACCATCAGGAGAACCGGACCATCAGATGCCGGACCATCAGAGTTTTACTGTATGTAGTTATTTTTGTAAGAAAAGTTGCCTGATGTGGAGCCTGTTACCCTAGCTAGTCTAAGATCTCTGCCTTGGCATATTATTTTTGGGTGGGTGGGTGTTTTGTTTTTTAAGATCTGGAAAGATCTCTAATAAATAGTGTTAGGTCTTGTCTATACTGAAAATTTAAATCAACCTATTTTAGGCTGACTTGTACATTCTGCAATATTTACTATGGTGGTTCACCAGGGTGGCTTTCACTGACATATGAAGATCAGTGCAGCGAACTGAGATTCTAGGCTCTTGGCTTCTCTCACTGCTGCCCCACTGCTCTCCATTTCCTACTCCCCACTCAGCCTGGCTTATCTTTTCCTCTCCTTCCTCCGCTCACTACTTGCAAAGCTGCGACTGTGTACACTTACTTAGGTCGACATAAGCTGCCTTATGTCACTCTGTGTAATATATACTAGGGTTTAGACAGGGTACCTGCTGGAATTGGCTCCCCCTGTAATATGGGATATGGAAACTTTCTTCTGTTGTGTGCAAATGGGAGTTGTAATGCTATGTCTTCAGCATTCTCAAATGTGCCTCTTTGCCTCTGCTGAGGGGTCAGGACTGGTTTATGTAGCTCCAGGTCTGTCATCAATTGCAAGAAATTGATGGGGGGAATTAATCACCAGGCTGTACAGCTTCATAACTTGTTCTCTCTGCTTCCCCACAATTTATTTGAATGTGTGCTAGATAGTACACCTCCAGAATTTCCTTCTGTTCTCTTCAATGAGCTGAATCCCATGTAGTGTGACACATACTGTGTCTGAGATATTAAATATTCTGAGGTACTTCTAGATTTGGTCTGGAGTCCTCAACCAAAACTTCCTTTTTCTCTTCTTATGCTGAGGGACAGCAAAGACGTTATGTGGTAGGGGTAAGAGGCTGTCACTTCAGATGCCTATGTGCTGTTTATTGGTAGCTGCCAACATAGTGTAATAGATTCAGGACCCATTTTATAAGAACTGATGACCTGTCACAATCCAGAGGTGCACCTGTCATGCCCCCAAACTTGTTCTTTTCCTCTTAGGGGTCCATTGATGGGGCCCAGAACTACAGTTTCATACATACTCTCCAGATGTGAATAAATGGGTGGAAGGCAGCAAGCTGGGACCACTCTTAAAAACACAGTCCCCGTCCCCCCAACCCCAACTGATCACTGGCTTTTTGGGGCAGACAGTAAGGAAGAGGGGCATTTGTGTGCCTGGAGGTAAGATGGGGATATTGAGGGAACTGGAGATGTAATAAAGAAGGAGTTTGGGTTCTGAGTGGCCTGGGTAAGAAGATGGGGACAGAGATGCCTGGAGGGGAAGAGTGGTAGGCCAATAACTTTGCAGAGAGAAAACAGCTTCTGAACATGGCCCATGAAGGGTAGAGATTAAAGAGATGTGGGATATGGAGACCTAAGATAAAATAGGGTGAGTTGGGAGAAGGAGCTGAGGAGAAGCAGCAGCTGTGGGTACCACAGGAGAAGATCTGGGGGTTCAGGATGGGTAGTATGATAGGGTGAAGTTCTTAGACTATGGGGGGTGTCACGGAAATCCAGACTCAGGGTTGGAAGGAGAGAAACACTTTTATTAAGACACAGCTGTGGGAAGTTTCAAAAGGAAGACTTTGAATCAAAATGTCCGCAGCAACCTTATATCCATGATTACACACAAAAAGGAATAGACATTACATAAGCTAGTAACAGCCTTATGATGGCTTAATGCTCTGAGCCCCCCTATCTCAATATGCATAGATAAACTTAGTTACATGAGTGTTAGTCTCATCCTTGAAGCAGAAAAGCTAGATCAGGCTAGTTCACTATCTCACACCATGCAAGGTCATGTTCGTCAGTTGCTTACACACTTCACATTGTTCCTTTCAACAACATACATTTTTCTTCTCCGGTAGAGGTATATTGTTGTGGCCTGGGTTGCAGGGCAAGACTGGATATTGAAGACAGAATGTTGCCTGCTGTGGCGGAGGGGTTACATTGGAGACCAGCACTGGTTGGAAAATGTGACTCTGACCACTTGTTTCTGACTCTCATCCTGTGAGACTAGCTGGGCTTTGCTCTCTGCTCTGGGCATTGTGACTTCTAGGATCATAATCGCATTCAGTTTGGTCAAGTCCAAATGTGCATGAGTAATATTGCAACCTGGCATGTATGGCCACAGGATCCATTCGCTAAAATTGGACCCAGCAAGCCTTCATCATAATGAAGGAGGGGGTGGCTGGCCCAGACGTGAGCAGAGCTATGGCCCCGTGCACAATGCTTGGATTGGGGAACTGAGTCCAGCAAGCTCCCATGACCCTTTGACACATTCTGGTGACCCACTTCTGGCTGTGACTCTCAGTTCAGAAACCCCTCTACTAGTGTGATTGATCGGAGGGTTGTAGCAATCTTTTATTTCCTCTTCTCCCTTCAACACACCAAAAATCACTTCTATTTTCTGCTACCTTAGACTTCTTTTATCTTCTGACTGAAGGCTAATTTGTATTTGGAGGGTTTTTGCAGATTTCAGTAGCTGATGATCTAATGTGAGCTTCATATTTTTATAGCTGCCTTGGCTGGAGAACCTTATACCTGGTGTGGCTCTTTTTAAACCACACAGCTGCAACACATTGAAGTAATCTGTCAGGCTGCTTAACTTTGCTGCCCTCCCTACATTTTGTGTGTTTTTTTTTCTACAAAGTTTACGCACTCCTCAGAATCTGCTGTCAAAACAGCTTGTTCTGCCCTAGTAGAGTTGCAATGGGTTTGGGAGTTTCAGAATATCTCCTCTGCTGGAGCTGTGAAATGACAGATAAAATCCCTGATTCTTTGATTTCTTGTGAGTGAATTTAGTGCTCATAGAAGTGAGTGCTTAATTGCACTATCTGGAACTTATCCAACATCACTCTGTCAGTGCACCTTAATCTTCCCATAGAGCACTTGAGGTCATTCCAGTCCTTAGCTTTGTCAAGATATTTCTATTTTGTCCAAAATCAACTCATTCTATTTTAGTCTTGGTCCTTCCATGAGCAGTGGCTTTAAATTGTGCCAAAAAGAGTGTGTGACAAGCCACCAAAGAGTAGTTAGAAAACTTGGAACATTGATTTTCAGATGCATTAAAGTATGTGAACTCCCTGTTCCAACATGATCCTTGCTGCATTGTCTATAGAAGTCCCATAGAGTTAGAGTAGGTTAGCTTTGAGCAAAGCTATACCATCGCTGAGCGTAGAGAGGAGAGGAAAAAGAACATGACCACAAAATGTTCATTTGGTAAACAAAAGCAGGGTTAATGATACTCAGTGAATGAGTCCATCGGAGCTACTCCTTGATCAGCCCCTTAAAAGCAAATGTTCAAACTTCCTGGCACAGATGGAATTCTGTTCTTATTCCCAGCAGTCATTTTCTGGCATGAGCACTAGTGCTCTGATTCCACTTGGAAGGCTTGGTTAGGAGTTACAGCTCTTCAAATTGAGAGAGCCGCACCAATAGTGTTTCAGTATGTAGCCCTTTGTTTTGTTTGAACCAGGGTGGTGCTGCTGGAGGTGCCAGCCTTTATATCCTATCAATACAGATCCCATATAACTTTTTGTAAGACTAGGAGTATTATTCTCAGTGTTCTACTATAATTTCAATTTAGGCAATTGCTCTGCTTCTCAGAATTTTCAGTTTGGAGTCATATGTGAACTTTAGTATTTTGCTTATATTGTCAGATACCTGCTGTGTTCCCTCCCCAAAGTGACTGCATTTCAGTCCTGTATCAATGATTTTTAGAACTATAGTTTGTAAACTCTTTTTGGGATTGTTCTGGTTGGAAGATATTGAGTTGGGAATGGAGTGTTGGGGGGGGGGGGTGATGAGGAAATTAGATGGTGAATTTAAAGGGTATATGGTGTCTAGGAAATGTTCTAAATTACATGAAATGAAGAAACTTGGTGGGTAGCCATGTTTCCATGTGGAAACTGGGTGCAGAGCACTACAATTGACCAATTCCTTTCATCCTGCCTAAACACCCTAAAATCTAGCCAAGGCCCTCCTACTTCTTCTCACCCTTTCATCTTCGGGATTTAATTAACTTTGTATTTGCTTTCTCAGCAAGCCCTAAAAAGGAAAGTTCCCAAGGGGATTGCCAAGCATGATGGTGATGAGCCTGTGCTTGAGAGGGAAATAATGTCTCTATCGTCCTGGGGGATGTAGTGAGTGTGTGGTGTAGTTGGAGAGATTAAAAAATAGTAGTCAGGGATGTGAGCACAGTTTTACTTTATTTAAACTAAAATAAAGTGGATGAGGATTAAAGAAGTTAACACGAAGAGCAAATTCCACTTGAGGCTTTTCTCCCAGTTAATACTACCTGCAGCCTATCATTCCTGAACAGCTGCTAAAGCTGGGTACCCAAAACTTGGGTTTTTTTGTTTGTTTTTGCTGATCAGATTTATTTTCTTCCTAGCTTCCTGCTCCCTCCCTCTCAATCTTTTTTCGTCCTCAAAGCTGCAAGACCGGTTCAGTTCATTGCCTCCTCTTGGTGGTAGTTTTATCAGGTGCATGCGTGCAGAGGGTGAGATTGCAAGTGCCACTGTTCTCTGGGACTTTAAGTATCAGACAATGTTTTACACTGCATCCCATTCTCTAGCTGGCTGGTTGGACATGATGTTGGTGCCTTATCTTCATGCTGACACACACTGGACATTAATAGAAATACATTGCTGAGGCACATGTATGGAATTTCAAGCAGCTTCTCTAGCTGTTGCTGTAGCTAGTCTATTGTGTGCTTAACCTCCTCTGAAGGGATTTTGATGAGGAAGCAATAACATTGACTCTCAGGTGTTTGGTTCTCTTTTTAAAAAAAATTGCCTGTTACAATCAGTATAATTTCTTCCTAATTATGTATGCACATACATGTATTGTGGAATTTCACTCTTTAAAATCATAGTTCCATGAGCATCATTTCTGTTTTCCTAATGCAAACTTCTGGAAAGAGATTATCATATGTAATACACATGATAATGTGAGAAATGTGTGTTCCAGAGGTAGATGAGCTTCCTTCAACCAGTCCAATTTTGTCCGAAGTTCATCCCTACATCATCCAAGCCCTCCAACTGTATTATAAATGAATGCGCATCAACTAATCATGTTGCTCAGACTCCAGCTGCTGCTGTTTATGGCTGGCATTCTTTTTGATCATGTCAGGATTTTTATTATAATTCTGTAGCATTATTCTGTGCTTGTGTAGCATTGTTCTGTGCTTGTGATATTATACAGTATATGTAAACCAGGCTTGGTAATGTTGTTTAAGCAGGGTTCTGTGAAGTCTGGTAGAGTTCATTATCTGATAAGAAAATAAATAATTGGTAAAATTCTGACATTAATAGCATTCTGTAAAAGTTACCTGCCAAAGAGACCGTTAGCTTACGCACTTGCTTTTTTCCTAATCAATGGAAAAGAGTGAAAAGCTGAGTAACTGAGAGGATGGGGGAGATCTTTTAGTTATGACAGATGTAAAACTTTTTTTTCATTTAACATTTACTAAACTTGGCTAAGTCAGCACTTTGGAAAAATATTGCCTTGGTTTAAGTTTAAGTACTTCTAAAATTAAAGGTATGATAGCCCTCCATGTATGTCTTCTGAGACATTGAGTAGGTCTCTGGCATAACACACCTGCTGTGGGATATGAGGAGGCATTGCTGGCTTACCTGGCTCTGAGCATTCATCTAACACACACATTTTCAGACTTAGTTTTTTGTAAACTTGTAGTTTTTTTTTCCAGTGACTGGAACAAATGTGCACATGGGCAATCCGTTCTTCTTACATTAATAATGCAAATGCACAAATTAAAACCATGCCAGCCCATATTGGTAGACTTTCCCCATTCAGATTTTTGAATCCCAGGACATGAGGAACTGGCTCCAACAAAACCTGTTCTCATCCCAGTTTATCAGGTGGAAATTTATTTTCCAAAACATTTGAATGCTAATATCATATGTGAGAGACCATCTATACATGAGGAAATAGCCTATTTATTTAATGTATTTTAGTAGGTAAATTGAATCTTTTTGTTGTTGTTGTCATCAATCTTCCCCCTCCCTCCACCTAATCTCCCTATAGGAGAGAAATTTTTGGTGCAGATTTTAATAATGGCATAAGAAGCCTCCTTTTTTATATTTAAGTTGAAAATTATCTTTACATTTTTATGTTGTTTAAGCCTGAGCCCATCTTGCAGTTTGTAGAAGGCAGATGCTTCTCTCCAAAACATCCCCACTTGCTCAAGAGTTTCATCCTTTTTAATATTTTTTTGCCTAATTTTTCTAAATTGATCAATCTGACAGTCCTGAAGTCCCCTTTCTTCTTGATGAGTGGTTATAGACTCCTTGTGCTAGTGCTGCCTCAAGGAGGAGGAAGATAGTTCAGTCTCCATGCCCCACTCAATACTTGATGTCCACATTGCTACAGGCACTGGTAAGACATTTATTCACTGGCAACTGAACCTGAGACCTATCATCTCACCTGGCCATGTGATGGCTATTTGATTGCTAGTGTAGCTACCAAACTGTTGGTCACCATGACTTTGGTCCAATTTGGAATTGATGCTCTCAAGCTGAAAAGCTCTTTATCCAGTTCTCAGTCATCTAAGCTATTCTGCTCTATTGTTTTCTTTAAGTGGTTTAAGAGGAATTTGTGTGCCAGTGACACTTTCCATAGATGAGGTGAAACCTGGAATTTGAAGATAATATTTTCACTGTAATGAGTCCAGGAACAGCACAACTTTCTCCTTGCCCACATTAAACTGAGGCCATTAGCTGTTTTCTAACTTGGCTAGAACAGGTCCTGTCCCAGAGTTAATGAGGAATTTAAGGAGCCTTGAGGCAAAGGAACTCTAATGGTCTTGGTTACCTCTGTATTTTGTGGAGATAGGACTGGTGTGCATGGTAAATGCACTATTGCCACAGGCTGCTGACATGTTTGCTGTTCCCTTGAGAGAGAAAATCAGCCCCAAGGATTGATCAGAGGGGATTGAGGCAATTGGAGGAGACCACTTCTAGCTCATCTTTTCCAATGTGAATTTAATGAATTTTAATGTAAATACTTAACAATCAAACTTAAATCTCGAGGGGTAGGCACATGTGGATGACAAAAATGTGTGTGCACAAGTGTTATGATCCATGTTCCAGTTCATTGAACCCATCTTTGAAGGGCAGGGCTAAACTCTTCAGACAGGAATGTCTTATTCTCCATTCATAAAGCATGACAAAAACTTACAGCTTTAATAAAACACATCCATTAATGTTCCTAATTGACCAGCGGGTGTTGCTGTTGAGCTGTGCTGGGCTCCCTCTGGTTATTCAGCAAGTCACTTAAGTTGCTTTCCTATTTAAGGAGCTAGATACCCCTGCTGAGAGTTGAGCCTGTGTCTCCTGCTTGATAATTCACATTGCTTATGATCAACTAAATAAACTGACCACTGCTCTTGAAGTATGATTAATATGTATATGTCTCTACATACATACAGCTTAAAGTGGGTCTCTGGCTGTGTGCCCTTCTGATCTGTTGTTGGTTAGTGGCCCTGAAATCTTTTGCATTTCTTAGGGGAGTATGAGTTTCCATCTTGATCCTTTAGTGAAAACTCTTAGGATGGCTGAGTGTGACTTACTTTAAAACCCAGTGGTGCAGGCAACAATCTGATAAGTAGAGTCAAAACAGCAGGTGCTTGTACAGTCCTGATTTCTCACCATAATAACCTTTTGCAGTTTGTACTGTACTTAGGGCCCTTACTTCATTTAATAGGTCCAGAAGTTGATAGTTTTTGTCTATAGAAGATAATCAATTTCCCAGTGTGGAGTCTGCTCTATATATTTATCTCCTATTATTGGAATGTAATTCTTGGCTCTAGCACTTTATTTTGGGGCTGAAAAAATTTAACAAATGCTTCCTTAGTTAATTGCCAGTGATGAGCCCTTTCCTCTTTCTTCTGCTTTATTCAGAAGGATTTCACAAAACTGGTAAACATGCCCACTTGGTGGCAGTAAAAGGACACCAGATCATGCTTCCAATATTCCCTTTCAATAACTGATGTTGCTTTGAATAACTTGAATAGCAATAAAACCCTTCAAAGTTTTGATTCTGTCCCTTGGCTCTCCTAGGCTGGAATATGGAATATGCCATGTTATCATCCTGAATGCAAGTTTGTACCGTGGTCTGACCATCTACTGATCGCTCTGTAGAGACATTCTGATTGGAATTGTGGGGTTGCTATATACTGCAACGTGTGGAAAAACTAGAGAGATGTTAGATCCACCTGCTGCTTCTTTCAGTTTTTCCTCATGCCCCCTGAGGTTTTTTCTCCTTCTGTTTAAACACACAGATCTAGCAGCCACCAATTATGTTGCTATGTAGTCAAGCTTTAACAGTGACAGTAATTAATCCTTGGAACAACTTACCAAGGGTCGTTGTTGATTCTCTATCAAGGATATTTTATAAATCCAGAGTAGATGTTTTTCTAAAAAAGAATTATTTTGGGGAATGTTCTATGGCCTGTGTTATACACGAGACCAGACTAAATGATCACACTGGTCCCTTCTGGACTTGGAATCTATAAATTGCAGCAACAGGATAAACAACGAGGAGTCCTACGGCCCCTTTAAAGACTAGGGATGTTAAATTTAGAGTAATTGACTAATTGAATTACTAAGGCTGTTGCTACTCTTCAAAGGCGAAAGCGCTGCAGGGAACACGGGGCCAGTGGGGTAGCCCACTGCTGGCCCTGTTCTCCCCATAGCGTTTCAAAGCAGCAGTGCCGCGTGGAGCCTGGAGTCAGCTGGTGACTCTCCTGCTGGCACAGCAGCGCCGCATGGAACCCATTGTTAACGGGGGAGTCACCAGCTGACTCCAGACTCCATGCAGCGCTGCTGCTTTGACATACCTCCTTCTCCCCCCCCCCCCCCCCCCCGCTTGCTTTCTCTTTCTGATAGAGGCAGCTGTGGGGGGGGGGGGAAGTGATTAGTTAACTAGCCTGTCGACTATCTGATAAGCAAATGCTTATAGGATAGTTGACTAGTCGTTCACATCCCTATTAAAGACTCACAGGTTTATTTAGCAATAAGCTTTTGTAGGTAAAAAGCACTTAGATGCATGTAGTAGAAATCAAAGATTTTATATTATGTATTAGGGATGTAAAATTTCAGTGTATTGGCTAATCGAATAGTTGATTCAATTTGCATTGACTATTCGATTAGTCAATAAGGGCGCCTCTGCCTTTGAAGTGTAGCAACAGTCCTAAGGCTGTTGCTACACTTTAAAGGCATCCTCCTTTGTTCCCTCCCTTAGCTGCCTCTTTGGGATAGAGGCAGCAAGAGGTGGAAGTGACTAGTCATTCATATTCTCCCCTCCCCTCCCCCCCCCCCACACTAAAAGAAGGGAGTTACTTATCAAATGTAGGACCAGTGTTAACGAGGCTAATTCAGTCAATCTGAGTGTGGTTCACTCTGTGCAGTTGATGGGGAGGTGTGACTGCTGAGAGGGAAAATTGTGAGAAATTATCAAGAAGGAACACAGATTTCTGAACAAATGCTCTGAAATTTTTAGTTACTTCAGTTCTGGTTCTTTAGTATGGGTGCAATCTGTTTTGGTGGCTAGATGAACCCTAGTAGCAGCTAGTGCAATTCAGAGGTCAGTCAGAGAAGAACTGCACCTCAAAACAATGTACCATGCTTTATCCCGAGTCACACAAGATCCTCTTCAAGACTCACTATTACATACCTCCATTCCAGCCTTCTTTTTAGATACTGCACACAAAACAGAGAATATTGTAATTAACTAGTGTCTCACTAGAATTGGACCTGCTTGACTGTGTTAAGGCAGTCCTATATTGATGACAGCTAAAGGAGACTCTCCTTTAGCTCAAGTGGTAAGGGCCTGTGCTTTGTAATAGGAGAATGTGAATTCAGTCTTACAGCTCTTCTGAGTTTCTGATTAGCTATGATCTAAAGCATAGAGATGTCCTACCTGGCAATGGATAAAGAGGATTTTTTTAAAAGTAAACCAAAGTGGACTTAATCGTGTGTGTGTGTGTGTGTGTGTGTGTGTAACATACGTCAGCTGTTGTGATCATTGCTTGAAGCCCTTGTCCTCTTGTATCCCTATAAGTGCAGAATCCCATTTTGGGGGAGATATTGCTGATTTGCTTGAATCCCTGCAGATTTCTTTAGGGAGCAGGTCTATTTTCTTCCTTCTACTTTCAAGAGGGGGAAATCTGGGTTACAAACATCACTTAAAGGTTCAGCTAAGATTTATTCTGACTGCATTATTGCCGCCTATAATAACCCTAATGTTCATCTTCTTAAAACTACTAATTGGCCTTGGTGTTGGCAGGCCTTTCAAACCCAGCAGAATCTTCAGTGTTCAGCAGCTTTTAAGGAGGAATCTAGCCAGAGATGCATGAAAGATGAAAGGCTGCCTTATAAATTCTGACTAACCTTGAGAGTGCTCATTTTAACAAGGAAACGGAGGCTATTGAGACCTGATCTAGATTAGAGGTGAAGGGAGAGTATGCAGGTATGCTTATATGAACAAGGAGGATGTAAAAACTTAGAATTGGTCAGAGCAGATAGCTTGGTCACAGATTATGCATCCAGTACCTCAGCACATCTAAGTAAATGGTTTGAATCTCACCCATATTGGCATTGTGTGGCTGTCGTTTTGCTAGCTATTTAGCAGTTTATATGTAATGAGTTTGGTGATTCAGTCCATTTTATCCTGGCCAGCATCCTGATTATAAAACACAATCCCAATTAGCACTGATTGTCCCCTGTATTGCAGTATTGGCAGAGGCCAAGGATTTAATGGCCATGGAGGCTGAAGTCTCCCTTTGCCTCTAATCGATGTTAGGTCACGTCTTCACTTCCTGGAAGATAGCTGTCAATCTTCCGGTGTTCAATGTAATGGGTCTAGTAAAGACCCGCAAAATCGAATGCTGAGGGCACCCCCATCAATGCTAGAACTCCTACTGCTCATGAGCAGTAAAGGAAGTAATTTCTTCTGTCGACCTCCTGCTGTGAGGATGGTGCCAAAGCTTGTCTTAAGTTACGTTGACTCTAGCTATACTTTTTTATGTAGCTGGAATTGTGTACCGTAAGCCAACCTTCGGCTGTAATATGGACCTGTTGGGATGGGTGGAAGCTTGCCCTGCCATTGTCCAGGCTGTACCTGTTTTGAATACTCATGAATAACGGAGGGTTTCAGTCTCCAGGGCTGTCAGTCTGGCACCTTTTGCAGGCACTAAATTCCCTTTAAAACAAAACATTTGGCTTAGTTTATTTTATTCCATTAAGTAATTTCAGTGCTAATGCATAATTATCTACAGCAGTGACACTCGTCTCTGCTTTAATTATCATGAAGCTGCACAACCCCCCCAGGAAAGTTGTTACTTGTGCAGGGTGGTTTTGTAGAGATAAGTGTGTAATAACACTCCAGTACTTTGGTCCTTACCCAATACCCTGTTAATTGCTGATCACTGCATGTGGGCAATGAAAAGGTAGGTGTAATTAGGGATTTGGTTCCCAAATCTTCTGTTAGTAGTTGGTTTTGGTGTGGGACTCAGAGCTGTTTGGAAGGAAAATAAGCTAAGTCTTATCAGAAGCTTTTAGCAGCAGGCTGGAGCTAGAAAAATGTGGCAGTGCTGAGAGGGAGACACAGATACAGAAACACAAATATTTAATTGTAGGGTTTTTTTAATTGTTTTCTTGAATATTTTGAAAATGTAGTGTTTGTGATGGTACGTGGTCCAGAATGTGCACCCCGTGTCAGAGGATTATACCATGCCACTGTCTACTTCCCCCCCCTTCCCTATTCTTCAAACTTACTCCTTGATTTAAATGTCCTGCCAATGCTGTTATAAATGGAGTCTATAAAAGACCTTTGGGGACCAATCCCTGTTACCCCATGTTTTGCACTCTGCATTCAGATGCATGAAATCCAGTTGAATTACAGGATTCTCACTCCCTGCTCTGGAGGTGGCTGCTTGCTTGTCTCCTGGATGAAGGTATTTGATAGCTTTCAGTGACAGCATCGCTGGTCCATTTAAGAAGCATCTTTGGGAAGAGGAAAGAGGGTCTTATCCAGTCCTCCCTGAAAAGAAAGCTAGTGGCTACAGTGAGTCATGAATGCATGGGCAGGGGGAATCAGTTTGAGTCCATTTGGGAAGGAAACACAATCTTCAATAGATGTCCAAATCCCCACAGTCTGGGTGAAGACAAAACAGAAGAACTGACTTTTGTTTAGGACCGGAAATATAGATTATCAACTTCTGGATCTAACCAAGGTGAGTCATAAGAATGGCCATGGTGGGTCAGACCAAAGGTCCATCTAGCCCAGTATCCGGTCTGCTGACAGTGGCCAATACCAGATGGGAATATGTAAATAACTTTTCTTTATTCACTGTTTCCTCACCAGTCTTGATTTTATAGACCTCTATCATATCCCTCCTTAGTCTCTTCTTTTTCTAAGGTGAAAAGTCCAATTTTTTTCGTCTTTCTTCATATGGGACCTGTTCCACACCCCAACAATTTTTGTTGCCCTTTTCTGAACCTTTTTTCTGAGTCTGAAGGAGAGGAGTGGGAACATTAAAGCAGAACTTATGAGTTTCTGATCTACGTAGGAAGGAAAGCCTTGTAACTAAGGACTTGTATATGCTGGCACATTTAAAGCGCTGGAAGTTACAGCATTGCTCCTGGAGTGCAGCAGCGAAGACGCTATTGGGTATCCACGTTGTCAGCTGCCACCTCATTAGTGTGACCTCACTTGTGACACTTGCAGCACCTTTCAAGTGGTGCATTCTGGGCATCTATCCCACAGAACACCTCTTTCTTTTCTGCTGCAGAAGTTTATGGGGAGGTGTGGGGTATCCTGGATCCTGCCCAATGCCCTGTGATGCATTGCTTCACATCCCAACAAACCCTGTGCTTCCATCCATGTTTGGCACCATCTTTCAATGGCTTCTGTGCAGTGCAGTCTGCCTCCTCGCTGTGTGGGAATGGATCCGCAGCTGTTCACAAAAATGCTAATTGGTCTCACTTAGCACATCACGAACAACAACTGAATTATTCCTAAAGCTGCAAAGTGACAATGAGGCATCCCAGCAGCGTTTGTATGACATGAGATGTCTTGTGGCATTCATGAAGGTGCTGACCACAGTGGAATGTCGCTTTTGGGCTTGAAAACAGGCAGTGAGTTGTGGGATCACATAGTCATGAAGCCTGGGATGACGAGCAGTGGCTGCAGGACTTTTGGATGAGGAAAGCTGCTTTCATGGGACTTGTGGAAGGTAGGCACAAAAGTAGTAATGACTACTCATTTTCACAGGCTATGTTCTCCCTGGAAGATATTTCAATGCTTAGGGTGAGCAGGGAAGCAAAGGAGGGTCTCTTACTACACTGCAGATTCCGTCCAGGACCATACATGACTTGTCTTTGCGCAGCAATGGTCCCTTCCTCCTCCCCCCATTGCCCACCGATGGCAAAGTGCTGAAGGAATGTCAGCCTTCAAGGGTCAAATACCCACGTTTGCCTTGTCAGGTAATCTGAGGAGAAAGCTGGCACAGGGCTGTGAGTGGCTTTCCTCTTCAGTAGTGCAAAACAGCTCCTGACTGCAAGCTGCTACGGATGCCAAATTCTTTTCTGGCCCGCTCAGCACACTCTGACACAACTTCCTCCTGTTTCAGTCACATGTCACGGTCAGATGCCCCCTGAGGCTCCAATGTATCCACAGGGGTCTTTGGAGCGGAGGTGGAATCAACTCCAAGTACATCATCCAGTTCTTTGGTGCTGTGCCTAGGACCTGCAGGTTCTACAAAGTGGCAATTTCGCAGCTCCTTCACTTTGACCCTGTAGTGCAGTGCATGCTGGTCATAGCCTCTTTCAGTCGTTCAGCTAGAGATGTGCTCGTTGGTGGTATAATTCTTAAAGCTGGAGCACAACTGGGACTGGACAGCCTGCACTCCCCAAACGCTGATGAGATCCAGCACCTTTGCATGGCTCCAAGCAAGGGAGCTCAAGGTGGGTGGAGCAGGCATGGACAGCTGGAGAGATGAGCTGAGAACACATCACAGAACAAACAGGAAGAAGATTTTCAAAAAGAATGCAAATGGCAGGTCTGAGGGTTGATCACTTGAGAGCTGGGCAATAGAGTTCAAACACCTGATTGTCTCTCTCTAGTCATATATTGTGGGAAGGATGCCAGAGGTGAATCAGGATGCAGTATGACACCATGGTGTCTACACTGCCACTCCAGTGCACTATCCAGAACGCAGCAAGTGTGATGCTTTTTGCAGAGGTGGCTTACCTAGAGCATACTAACTGCAGAGCTAGTTTGCACAAAGTCCCTTTGCCAGTGTCAATATCTTGAAAGTGACAGCACCAGGGGCTGATTTACTGTGCTGGCAAATTACTGTATAGACTTGGCCTAAGATGCTGGCCTGGGAGCCACGTTTTTATCTAGGTTCTTCTCTTTCTGGCTTTGCCTTGCTGGGAAGCTTAAGCAAGTGACTTTATTCCTGCTTCAGTTGCCTCGTTAGTAAAATGGAATTAGTAAGGAGAGAGGTAGTGGGGCTTCATTCATTAATATTTGTAAAGCAGCTTGAAATTTCCAGATGGAAGATAACAGACTTATGTAAAGTATTATCAGAGCTGCAGCAGTGATAAGCCTGCAGGGCTCTAATGCACTTACCACCAAGGGATCTGAACAGTGGTAGAGAGCGGATATGATGGAGTGTGCCAAGTATGTCCACTGCCTCTTTGGGAGGAACTTGATGAATATCTCATGTCTGAGGTTGTCCAGGCCTGTGAGACCTATGTTGCAACGGCCTAGCTGGTCAGCAACAAACCTTGATATTTAAAATGGCTGCCAGCTTGTGTGATTTCCTTTGTTGAATGAGTGGTGTGGCTACTTAAGACTTTGGTCTGCAGATTTCCTAGGTCAGTCTCCAAGTTTATTTAGGATAGTACTTAGTTTGGTTTAACATAGGGCTGGAACCCTTGACATTTTACCCCTTTCAGCCTCCTTTCAAAAGGAGAGAAAAAATACCAGCAATAATCTGACCTAGATTTTACAATTGTGATTACACCTTTGGCAAGTAACTGCAAATTGTGTCAATTTCCATCCTTTCTCTAATTTCTTTTTAGAAGAGTTGTCCTCTTATATTTTTAAAGAAATCAAGTTCTTATATTGTGGAGATGGAAGTCTATATTCATTGACCAAATCTGGGAGACTGATAGGATCATAGCAACCATTATTGCAAGGCATGTATGCGGTGTCTTCAGCTAGTGGACCTGTTCTAAGGCAAACTCTTGTTTGTCTCTCGTGATTTCTAATATAGTCGCTTTGGGACAGGGATGTAATCTTCAGTGTATCTCATATGCTGCTGTTGGGCTTATAGAGCTCTAAATCTGTTCATTTAAAAACTTTCTATGGTGTATATCATTATAGCGTCTAAGTACTTCTCAGTGATTCGGTCCACCTGGTGAAGGCCTCAGTGGCCCTATTCTTAAGGTTGTAGTGAAAGGAAGATTGTGCTAAAAATAGCTTTTTGTGTAGAAGCTTTATCTCTCTTGTTCAGGCATAAGAATTGTGGCAAATCTAGGCTAAGCCCCTGAGTCACTCACTTCCTGGCTGGTCTTTGCGTGTGCCTCAGAGGCTCATGGTGTCCCTATCACTGCCGAGAAGGCAACGGCACCTTGCCACAAGAGCCCTTTTCATCATCGGCCATTCCAGGGTTTTGGAAGTCAGTCCCTCCGATAGTCCACAGGGTCTCCCCTTTTCCTTACCAGCAGCCCATCAGCCAGGAGGAGGGTTGGGGAACCTCGTCCCACCCACTTGCTCCAGGTTCCAGCCCAGGGCCCTATAGGGGATAGCCCTGAGTGGGCTGTGAGGCTTGATCCTTGCCCCACTGAATAGCGACCCTTCCTGGGTACCTCCTCCCTGAAGCCTTGGAATAGGCCCTGTTGCTGGCTGTCTTGGGTCTGTCTCTGGTTCAGTTCGGTTTGGCTCGGCCTTTCCTCTCTTCTCCTCTCCTCTGGTCCGTCCCTTTTTGCCTTGCCTTGCCTTGCCTGAGGGAAGGTTTTTATTGTGTGCCCATTGCCTTAACTGTTGGCAGGTGCTCTAATCAGTCCATCCTCCAGGCTGACCTCAGATGGGCTTCAGGTGCCCTAATGGCTGAGCTGCAGTCTCTGGAAGCCTACTAAGGGTAAGTCTTCCACATAGCCAACTTCCGTGTAAGTGCCTTCCAGCAGGCTTCTGCAGCCCCCTGCAGCCTGCCACAGAATGTTCTTCCAGAACTTCCTTTCCCCTCATCTCAGTGCTGTGTGCTGAACTTTGGTACCTCTCTGAAATAGCCTTTCCTCTCAATGCTGAGTGCTGAAATTCCTTCCACATCTGGAGATAGAGGTTCAGTGGTGGAACAAGCTTCCAGACATAGCAGAACTGATCCCAAAGTCTGATCACTTTCAGAGCATGCTGGAAAATACTCCTATAAGAGTAGTGTAAAATGACTGAAATTTGAACATATATAGTGACTTTAATTGCTCTTGATAAGCACACCCTTCCTATCTCCCGCCAGCCTCCTGCCAGGTATGGAGTCTTCAGCTATCTTGTTTGTTTCTGCTGATAGAACCAACAACTATGGCATTCAAAACATTGTTACATGCCTTCCAAGTGAGGGTGGGATGGCATGGTGTTAATTAAATTTCCCTGTGTTCCTTTATCTGAACACAATAAAGTGTGTGAGGGGGAAACTGCATAGTAGAGATGCTGAGACGGAAAGTTTTTTGAATATCTTGGTTAGCACTAGAGTGTGAACCTATTGAGAGAACATTGTTTATTCAAAAGGTTGTTGGACTGGCCTGGGATAATGGTGGTGCAGAAGGGGAAGTAGGGCAGAAAATGATCTGTTTTGGGATGTGTTTTTAAAATAAGCATAATCTGAGGTGTTAGAGCCTGGGAGATGAGGAGCTGGGGAAGGGATGAGAGGAGAGAGAAGATACTTTAACTTGTTATGGAGGGAAGAGGCTCCCAGCCTGATAAGGCAGCCAGTTGCACAGCTGATGATTAATTGCCCTTCTTAAATTGCCGTTATGTCACTCATAAAAACCCATGAACATTAATTCCCAATTTGCTGCATGAAGAACTGAATGGTAATGGAGGTGCATTTGCTGTTACCTCTGAGATTGGCTGAATGCTGCAGCTAAGTGTTATCCCTGAAAGCAAACTCCAGCATGACTCTTTGTAGTTCAGTGTTTGTTCTGCACTCATTCCCTTCACATCATTTCTATGTCTTCCTTAGGAGTCCACTCTCTTAACGTAGTTCTAACTTCCCCCAATGACCAAGGTAAATACACTGTCATCTTGATATAACTAATAGATCTGGGCAGTGTTGGTTGCCTGAATAAGCCAATAGCTTCAGCTGTAGTCTCTTAAGAATCAAGTCCTATTTCATTCTCTTTCAACTCCAGTTTCTTTTTCTAGTTTCAGATGTTTCTCATTCCATTGTAGATTAGGGTTGTTTTTATTTTGTGTGGGGGGGGGAGGTCTGCTGATTGTAATGTTATCACAAGAGGTTGAGAGGCAGGGGCTTATCAGCTGATGCCTTGTGATTGTGAAATTATTTTCCCTTCACAAGCCATATGAGCAAATATGTGACATCTGGCTAGGCCAGGTTGAAAACATTTATTTTGCAGTTTAGTTCTCTGTTGGGGGTGTGTGGTGTGTCTGGGGGAGTAAGAGTGTAGGACCGACAGCCAGGAATTCTAGAGTTCTACTCTGACTTCGCAGATCTGAAATACAAAGAAGCTGAATGACTTGCTCAGTTTCCCTGGAAATAATATCTGTGTCAAAGTATCAGTAGTATTTAAAAATATCCCTATATAATCTATTTGGTTATTGGGACTTGTTGCTTTACTTAAAATTCTTTGTTGTAACTTTCTGAAGGTTCTCACTGTCCTTTAGATTAGGGCTGTTGATTAATTGCAGTTAACTCACACAATTAACTAAAAACTAATCACAAATATAAATTGTGATTAATTGTACTGTTTAAAAATAGAATATCAATTAAAATTTATTAAATATTTTGAATGGTTTTTCTACATCTTCAAATATACAGGTTGGATCTCCTTGGTCTGGCACCCTTGGGATCTGACTGATTATGGATCATAAATTTTACTGAACCAGGGGAGGTTGATTCTGGTCCCACCAGCAGCCAGCACCCCTGGCCCTGGCTGGACAGCCAGCCTCCTGGCCAACTCCTCCCCATTGCTGACCCACACTGCCTGACCAGACAGCTCCTCCACCTCTGCGTGCCGGACCCCTGCTATTGCACGGGGGTGCTGTGCCAGGCAGCCCCAACACCACTGCATGCTGGTCTCTTTCTGCCTTCAGTCCAGCCACCTTTGTGCACCAGGCCCACTGCCTCTGTGTGCCGGGCTCTTGCTTCCCTTCTGGACAGCCCCACGACTGCATGTTGAGCTCCCACTGTCCTGCTGGGAAGCACAACTGCTGTGCGTTGGATTCCTGATGTCCTGCGAGCCTGCAGGGTTCCCTGGTACTTGCCCTTCACTGAGACTCTCTAGTCCTAGAACATCCTGCTGGATCATAGATGTTGCTGGGCCAGAGAGTCCTGGTTTAGAGAGTTTTGACCTGTATGTATTTGTTACACGCAATACAAAGTGTACAGTGATCACTTTATTTTTATTGCAAATTCTTGCATTGTAAAAATTTAAAAAAATCAGTTTTTACCTCCAAGTACTGTAGTGCAATCTCCATACTGTAAAAGTACCACTTCTAAATGTAGATTTGTTACATAACTGCACTGAAAAATAAAACTGTACAATTTTAGAGCAGCGATGAGCAACCATGAATCGTTAGTGGCTACATGAATGGCTCTCCTTCACCTCTGTGGGCCACAACAGCTCATGGCCCTTGGGAATGCCACTTGTGGCCCTGTCTGTTCCCCTCCCCCATGTGTTTCTCACGCAGTGGGACACTGGAGCCCTGCATTTACTTGTTCATCCCCCTCCTTCCCAGCACTTCCAGCACATGCAAATTGCGTGATTTGTACTCTGTCTCTGCTCTTCCCTCTCCCTCCCAGAGCTTGAGCAGCTGTGAATAGTGTGTGGGAGAGGTGGGGCCCCCAGGGAGTCCGCACACTGCAGGTGGAGCTCCAGTGGGCCGCTGGTTGCCCACCAGTGCTTTAGAGCTTACAAGTCCATTCAGCCCGACTTCTTGTTCAGCCAATCCCTTAAAGCAGTGGTTCTGAAAATGTGATCTGGGGCCCACTAGTGATCCACGACCATCTTGGAGGTGAGCCTCAGGCTCAGAGCTCACCCCACCCAACAGCGGGGGGAATCCTGTATCCCCCGGTGGAATTGGTGTGCCAGGGCTAGATACCCATTAGGGAGAAAGCCTGAGCCTTGCAGGCCAGATCAGCTTGTGGGGGGAGGAAGCGACTCCATGCACTGCCACTCTCTCCTCTCCCAGCGGGGAGAACAGCATCACAGGAAACTGCTTACCTGGAGGCTTTCTCTGCTGCGCCCATTGGCTAGAATTGTGGCCAATGGGAGCAGCAGGAGGCAGTGCCTGGGAATGACAGAGGACACAGAGCCAGGTAAGCCACCCCTGTTTCCCTCATGTCCAGACCCTGCACCCCCATCCTTCTCATTTCCCCTCCACTCTCCCAAGACCCTGCACATACACCTTGCTCCTGCACCTTTCCTCCCTCCCAGAACCATACCCTCAGCCTGCTCCTGCACCCATTCTGTCATCGTGGTTGGTTGGTGGTCTGTGGGAAGGTTTGCCTTGAGTAGGATGGGCCATGGGCCAAAAAGTTTGAGAATCACTGGCTTAAAGCAACAGATTTGTTTGCACTTATGGGAAATAATGTTGCCTACTTCTTATTTGCAGTTGTACCTGAAAGTGAGAACAGGTGTTTGCATGGCACTTTGGTAGCCAGCATTACAAAGTATTCATGTGCTAGATATGCTAAACACTCGTTTACCCCTTCATGCTTCAGCCACCATTCCACAGGACATACTTCAACGATGATGATACTATTTTTTTTTTTAAAGACTTAATTAAACGTCAGTACTCGGGAGCTGGGGTTGCCATGCCCTGGCCTCTCCTCTCCCCGGTGCTCGGGGGGAGAGAGGAAAGCTGGGGCTGCTGCTCCATGGCCTCAGCCCTCCTCCCACTCTGGCGGGTGGATGGAAAGAGCTGGGGCTGGTGAGTCCTCGGCCCAGCCCCCTTCCTCATCCTTTCCCAGTGGCTGGGGGAAGAGAGCTGGGGCTAGTGTGGCCTCAGCCTTGCAGGGGGAGCGTAGGGAGAGCTGGGGTGGGCGTGGCCTTGCCCCAGCCAACCCTGGCAGCCAGGAAGGGGGATGAGGGAGAGCCGGGGCTGGCTCAGTGGAAGTGAGGGAGAGCTGGGGTAGGCATGGCCTTGAGGCTGGTGCAGCGGGGGGGAGGGGGGGGGGGGGAGATGGGACAGGTGCAACCCTGGCTCTGCCTGATGGCTGTGGAGGGGAGAGCTAGGGCTGGTGCAACCTTGGTCCTGCTTTACAGCTGTGGAACAGAGCTAAGGCTGGTGCAGCCTTGGGGCTGGTACGGCAGAGGGGGAGAGAGCCAGGACCGGCCACGCAGAGGGGTGGCTGTGGGGAGGGAGAGATCGGGATGCCATGCCTTGGCTTGGCCCTCCCCGGTGGTTGGGGGAAGAGCTGGGGCTGCTTATCCTTGGTGGGAGGGAAAGTGGGTTGGCAAGCACAGTGAGCAGGGGGCACAGCCCCCTATATTTGTAACAAAAATAAAGTGAGCACTGTACACGTATTCAAATGTTTAAATTGCAATTGACAATGTAGACAAAATAAAAATATTTAAATATTCTATTAGCAGTGCAATTAATCATCATTTTTTAATCACTTGTGCCCTATTTATAAATAGGCACACTGTTACATTGCTTGCTTACAGGGTTTGGTCTGTGCCATACTGTCAAATAGACTGAGGAACCGCGAGAAGGTGGGGCTGGAAGATGGGGAAGTTATACTGAATTTTAGGGCTTCATCATCCTGTCAGTACTCCATTTCTATGGTGGTAAACATTGACCACTACCCTGAAAGTCTGCAGAAGTGCAATGAAGTACTAGCCATAACAATGCTACAATAAGTCTTGTGCAGGAAGAATAGACTCCTGTTACCCAATGAAATCTATGAAACTCCATTGTGACTGTCATTCTCCATATCACTTTGTGCGTGTGAGGATCATCCCTCCTACCAAAATGAATCTATTGATGTTCTCTGTTGACATTGTGAACTTGTGTTAAATTATTTAGTGCTTAGATACTACAGTAATGGATACTTTACCAATAACTGAGAGATTTTGTTCAGTTGTCCCCCAGGAAGACTCTATGGTCTAGGAGTGGGGTGGGTGAGATTCTGTGGTCCGTACTATGCAGGGGGTCAGACTAGATGATCATAATTGTCCCTTCTGACCTTAAAGTCTATGAGACTTCTGCTGAGGCAGAGAGAAGGAAGAAGCCAAACTTAGCAGTCCTCCACTTTTATTGTGCAAAGCCACCAGGTTGGATTACTTTGGTATATGTGGTGGACTTTTAAGTATATGTTGATTTTAAGATTCTCCCACAGCAGTGAGGGCAACCAAGACTAGTGAGTGAACCACGAGTGGCCCTTCTTCGTCTCAGTGGGCCGCAAGATTGAAATCCAATGGTGGATAACCTGTGCTCCGTTGGGGTGCCACCTGTACCCTTAACACTCCCCCCTCAGCTCATCCCATTTCCCTAAGCCTCTCAAACATTTATCTACTCCTCCCCCTCCCTTCCAGCACTTTCAGGGCACCATCCATCAGCTGATTGGTACTCTCTCTCTGCTTCTCCCTCTCCCTCCCAGAGCTTGAAGGCCATGAATCAGCTGATTCACAACACTCCAAAAGTGCAGGGAAGGAGGGGGAAGAGTAGGGATGGCATGCTCCTCCCTCTCCCTTCCCTTCCAAGCACTTTCGGAGGATTATGAATAATCTGATTTGTGGCTTGTCCCCACTCGTCTCCTCCCTCCCACCCAGAGTGATTTGCTGTGTTCAGGCTCTAGGAGGGAGGAGGAGGAGTGGGGACGAAACATGAGTCAGCCAATTCATGGCGCTCTGAAAGTGGTAGGGAGGGAGTAGATAAGTGTGGGGCTCCAGTGGAATGGGACAGACAGGGGGTATGCAGGCTGTAGGTGGAACCCCAATGGGGAACAGGTTGCCCATCGCTGTCCGACAGCATAAAGGTGAGGCTGGGGACAGCCTTAGAATTGAAGGGCTTATTAGAGTCACAGACCAGCTCTTTCGTCTACCTAGCAATTTAGCTTTTTAATTTCACCATAAATTGTTCAGCTCCTCCTATGTTGGGCCATTCCAGGCACTCTCATATTACCATTGTTGCTCTCTGAAGTGAAAATTTAATGCTCCATTCTTAGTGGATGTCAGACTGTATCCCACTGTAGGCACCCATGTGCCTCCTGGGTGAGAATTTGGAAGCTTTCCTGAGTAGCAGTGTCCATTAAGGTCATGCATGTGACCCCTTAATTCTCACTGGTGGCATAAGGAGCAGAGAGGTTGTGACTACTCTGTTTCATTTCCTGTGGCAATGAGAACGAGCGCGGTGAGTGTCTGACTCAATATTCCTCCTTGAGCTTCAACTCATTCCAAGTTTATTTTTGCAAAGAAGTCCCTCGTTAATTTTTCTTGATTTGGACTCTCCTGTCTCTCCTCCCAAAAAGAGGAGGTCTCCCACTGTCCACCTCTACCCCAGACTTAAACCTATTGGGTTTAAATTCAGTCCACCATGCAATGGTCTTATGTCTTTAAATGACGAGCATAGTAGATGTCTTTCCTATTTTGTAAGGATGCATCATTGATAAGTGCTCAATTTGCTGTTCTTTCTTCTCCTGCATCAGAAAATTGAGAGATGAGTCTCAGATTAAGTCTGTTTCACAATCCATGAAAGTTATATCCAGTACCAGAAAGGTGAATGTGACAAGGACAGGCCCCTCCCCGAGCCTGTTTTCCCTGATAGTTTGGGGACCCTGTAACCCAGTCTTGTTGAGTGAGACACAGACATAGGGTCTGTCACGTCCCCAAAGCTGGAGACCTTAACTGAAAACAGCACAGCGAGATACATGTCTCTAGCACAGGGGTGGGCAATAATTTTTTGCCTGGACGCACTGGAAGGGGTGGGGCCAGGATGCTTCCGGGCTTCTCCACCCCCAGCCCATGATTGGTCTGGGGGTGGGGGAGCCCCTTTGCCCCCCTCCCCACTAAGCACCCATGCCCCTGGCGGTGGGAGAAGACTTCCCATGCTCCCCCACCCCCAGGCCAATCAGGGCCTGGGTGTGAGGGAGTGTGCGAAACCTCCTTCTGCCCTGCCAGGAGCGCACGGCAGCTCTTGGCAGGACAGAGGAAACTTCCTGTGCTTCCCCTCCCATCCCCAGGTTCCAATTGGCTTGAGGATGAGGGAGCGGCAGGGCCTCTGTGGGCTGGATCAACCCAGTTGGCGAGCTGGATTTGGCCTGCGGAGGCACTTTTGCCCACCCTTGTTCTAACCCAACAGTATCCAAGTTTTTCTGGGCCTAATTTTTCTTAGCCAACAGTCACAGAGGGGGTACTCCAGCACGTGAGCCCAAAATCATTTTTCTAAAGCGGATGGAGTCTTTAGAGTGTTTCATCCACTATTTTGTTACCATATGGTCTTTTGGTAACTATTGCTTCACCAGGAGAGTGAGCAAGCTTCGGGCGCATGTGGTAGAAATCACCATATATTTCATTCTATGAAGATATGGTGGTACTAAAACCTCAGGCAAAATTCAATCCCAGGATACCTTGTGAGTTCACTTAAACAGCTCAATTGACTTGGATTTTCTTCACAAAACAGCATCCCACACAAGGGGAGAAGAAGCTACAATACTCTAGTTATATCCAGAGCCCTTTAATATTATACTGACAGGAGTTAATGTTTATTTGTGGCTCTAGCTGACCATAAAATGGCCAGGCTATTACATTGCAAAGACTATCAAAAATTGTTAATGCATTGTATCTCACTGTTCTACTGTTAGCTGGCCAGCGTACCACTCAGTCCAACAGAACCCAAGCAATGTTCTCTGCCTGCTTCTGAAGTGTGCCAGTATCAAAAATCTGTAAGCCTGGTAATGTAGACACTGTAGAGCAATCCACTTACATTTGTCAAGCACTCTGACCTGGATTTAGCTGCTAAATCACATGCCAAATTTGGGAGAGCAGTACTCCAGTCTGTTTGACTGATGGGCTGATGCTTCTCTTCTCACCATTCTGAAATAATGTTGCTCACAAGTCCCCTACAGTGGAATCCACGCGTAGGCATACTTGAAGAAAGAACTGTCACCTAGCTTACAGAAACCTCAAGATTTTTGTAGTCAGTACTAGGGATGTGAAAGGGTAACCATGTACACAGTTAATTGATGAGCCTGGGCTCATGGGCTAGCGTGCACAGTTACATGCAACACAAGATGGGGGACAGGTGGGAGTTGGCTTCCTGCACGTACTGGTTCCCACAGAAGCCACCTGCCCCCCCATGCTGCTGCCTCTTTATTAGAGGCCACAGCATAGGAAGGGGGACAAACAGGAGCTAGTGCTAGTGGGGAGTCACTTAAAAGCACCAGCTCCTGGGTAGCTGCCTCCCCTCCCCCATGTGTAAATTTTCAGCAGTTACACGTTTACTTAGATAAACACATTTTGACATCCGTAGTTAGTACAGATCCACTGATCTACCTTTGACGCCCACTCTTCAGAGCCCTCTGCTCTCATGGGCTTCAAGTTGTGAGGGACCTGAGGAATGGTCGTGTCCTTATGCCCTTTCACAAGAGCACAAAGAGACACAAGATGCATTTGTGGTCCCAGTGAATGCTGTGACTCAGAAAAGATTTAGCTGCCATGCATGAGATGTTTGCGCACCTGCAGTGTGATCTACATGGAGTGCATCATCTCAAAGAACCACAGTTACCGTGGGGTACATGCTGCTCTTATTCAGAGCCAACAGAGGTATTGAGTGGCTAACTTCTTAACAAGCACACTGTTCTTGTTGGTGGTTCATTTTTCCTTGCTCTCCTTTATCTGCTGTGGCCATATTTACATTATCTTGGATGGCAAGCTCTTTGAGGATGGGATTGTCCTACATGTATCTAGTAAATAGGAGCATGCAGGCCTGCAAGCGCTATCGTAATATAAATAAATCACTGTATTAATGGTCTCACTTATCACAGCTCTAAAGAGATGAGTCTGGCTTTTGTGTCAGAACGGCATCAGTTTTGGGGGATTCTGTTGCTCATTGCTTTTCATAAAGTGCCACCATCTTCAGTTAGGAGGGGGTCTGCATTTAGAGAGGTAGAGGTGTAACTCGCTTTCATCACTCCCCAATTCATGTATATTGGGGAAATTTGTTTGTTCTTCTGGCAGGACTAGACAGTGAAATGCCTTAGCCCCTGAAAGATAGCCTATTGTCAGGAATAGACCTAGAGTCTTTTCTGTTAGCTCTTAGCACAGTGATTCTCAACACTCTAGCGTTCAGGGCCCATTAGTAAATCTGGATAGCCTTTTGCAACCCAGTAAGCTTTTTTGTGTAAAAGACATCTGGCTTGCATGTATTCAGACAAGGAATATTTAATATTTACATAAGTACCAAATGCAGCAAACATACAAAATATAGTACCTGAGTGTTTGTACATAAATCTACATTGCACTTAAATCAGAAACCTGAGTTTTCTTGTCTTTCCTTTTATCTAAGTTTGGTATAATTGTAACCAGCACAATCTGCAGATCATGCTCAACATGTTGTCTATTCCTGTTTTATTTTTCTGTTAACACCTGTCTGGAAAGCGTGTTTCACATAGCATTCAGTTCTGAATTGCAAAATATCTTGAATAGCATGGCTAGCAGGAATGGAATACTTACCTGCAGCATTGCACCAAAACTGGGAAGGATTCATTTTAATATATTTTCTTTTTCCATTGCGATCTCAAGACAACTGCACCAATTGAGATTCTTCCTCCAGAGCTGACTCTCATTTCCCATTACTACTCCAAATAGATTAGGGATCCGTTGCTCATACTCGAGTTGCTCATCTGAAGGGGTGGGAGGGGGATAGTACTGTGGCTCCTTAGAGACTAATAGATTTATTTGTGCATAAGCTTTAATGGGTAAAACCCACTTCATTCTGGCTTTGCCCGTGAAAACGTGTGCTCTATATGTTAGTCTCAAAGGTGCCACAGGACTCCTCCTCTTCCTCCCCTCCCTCCCCCCGAGTTACAAACTAACAAAGCTTCCCCTCTGAGACTCATCTGGAAACTAATCACAGAATGAAGTGTGTAGTGTAATTAAGTGGTAACAGATTTTGTTTCAGTGCTTCCTTGCTGCAGCATCTTCCTGTTTTTTGGTTTTTGTTTCTAACACATTAGGAACATGTTTATTCCACAGAATAAGTGTTTTTTACGTGCCAAAATTGTAGGTTTCCTCGGCCCTGTAGAGCCAGATTCTTCTTATTCTGCTGATAGACTACATCTGCCAATTAGGACATGCCATGCTTATGTTATACACGATACTGACATGCTCTCCAAGGGGAGCCTTTATTTTCTTCTTTAGGAAAAGTTGCCTACTCTTTTGTCAGTTTGTATACATGCAATAAAACTTTGCTATGGGACAGCTAAGAAAGCCCAGCAAGGAAAAGCAGGTGGAAATGCTCACTATCAGTTTTCTCACAAAAACCCTCCTGAAAACATGGGGAATTATTGCCGTTTTGTTGGACATAATTTACAGTTTTCACAATGTCTACAAGAGTTTTGTGAAACTCGGGTATCCTGTCTAGCTACTGCTGCCTACCTGTATAGGAAACAATGGTTCCACATTGTGTTGGGTGCTTCTCAAAGAATCCTTTCCACAACACCCAAGTGTTTGTCTGCCATTGAGCTCCATCAGTTGTAACCTCAACATGCTTTATCCAGCTCAATCTGACAGCATTTTGTTATCCTGTACAAAAATACATCACAGTTCCTTACATAAACTAGGAAAATGGCATGGTTTGCTACATTTCTGCAAATTCATCTTACTGTAAAGTGAAAAATGGTCAATTGTTTTCTGTTCATCTTATGAAATATCACAGGTCCTTTTCCATATTGTGTCATTGGAAACTGTCTTTTTTCCAGTTTATTAGCAGCTGGCTCCCCCAACCAGTCAGCGCACGTGTAATTAGCAAAAGGTAAAATTTAACTTTTCTGCTTTTTAAACTCTTTTTATATTTGGGAAGGCAGTGTGCAATGAGGTAAGAGGCACATACAGTTTGCCCCTGGACAGAATATCCACATTCAAGATTTTTTTAATGTTTTTTTTTTTTTTATTTAAGAAAATCAACAGGTTTGTGTTTACTGCTTAAGTGCTTTGTTCCCAAATGTCTGGATAATTTTTATGGTTCTAGGCTTTTATCATTTAACAGATCATTTGGGGCCTGTGCTCATCCATTTGGATTTCAGTTACCAAACCCCCAAACTTATGTTTACTTTTCTTGTAAAGAATTTGTACTCTCTGCTATTTGCAACAGCACAGTTTACAATTTTTGATACTTTACTGACTACAACACACTACAGTTTCTTCCCTGGAAGATTACAGTACAATGATGCAATGTTGTATTTGGCTAGTCACTGGTACCTGCTGCTTTTTAAATAACTTCTTACAGAGCTGTTGGGCGAACTGCTAGTCTGGCCTGGTCTAGCATGGGAATGCAACACAGAAATTGTCAGGCTCATGTGAAACTAGAGAGAGCAGTAGGTTTCGATCAGCCATGAGACTGATGGTTCATTCTGATGCTTGAACTCTGAGGACTTGGTATGAGGTTGTTCCAGTGTAGCCATAGTGCTTCTCCCTCACGTTTTGTCTGCTTGCCATTAATTTATTTCTTGGGCACTGAGAACTGATTTGTGACCCCCTCTACCTATCAACCTGTTTCTGTCCTGCCTGGCCTCATATAAAAGGAGTCATGTTATTGGAGAGATGTACAGGTGTCTTTTCTTTGGTTCAGCCACTTTGATTGCCGCCGTGGGCTTCTTTGTGTTTTTAAGGCTTGTAATCCAAGCACTGGCCAGAAAAGGCTTAACATCTGAGGATGGACCAGATCTTATGGAAATGGCATGCACCAAAGTCCAGCTCCATAGGAATCTGCTTTAGCTTCCCAGACACAGGAAAAGGCCCCAGTGCTGGGAGCCAGTGTCTTGCTCGGAGGAGGAGCAAGGTGAGAGGGCCCTCTTCCAGTGCATGGTACAGGAATCTCCATAGAGTTGCCAGATGGTTGAAACAAAAATAGCAAACACTTTCCCCCCTCAAAAAAAAAAAAAACCCGAGAGAAAATTCCGTGAAGGGGGTGGGAAAAAAAATGGGGGGCGGGGGGGAGACCAATGTTACGGAGCAAAAAAAGGACTCCAAGGACTTATTAAGCCCCTCCAAAAAAAATTAAAACAGCATGTCCCCTTTAAGAGTGAGTGCTGGGATAGGAACAGGGGAGCTGTTGAGCACTAAGAGCCAGGGGAAGACCTAGGTCTTTTGGCCAGCAGCCATTTTGTGCTGGCAGCCTTGGGAAACCAGGTAAGCATGGGGGCTGGCCCTAGTTTTAAGCATTTCATGATCTGTCTGTATGCAGCAGGTCTGAAAAACCACTATGCTGAGTATCAGAGGGGTAGCCGTGTTAGTCTGAATCTGCAAAAGCGACGAGGAGTCCTGTGGCACCTTATAGACTAACTGAAGTGTAGGAGCATAAGCTTTCGTGGGCAAAGACCCACTTCGTCAGATGCATCTGACGAAGTGGGTCTTTGCCCACGAAAGCTTATGCTCCTACACTTCAGTTAGTCTATAAGGTGCCACAGGACTCCTCGTCACTATGCTGAGGTGGCACCCAGGTAGACAAGTGCACAGTAGTACAGTTTGACCTCTGTGACCGCTTGAATTTGAGCAAGAGCACTGACTTTGTAATGTACAAAATCAGTGCTTCTTGCGCAAATACTTTCACGCTCCCGTTCAGGAAAAAGCCCTCTTGCGCAAGAATACTTGTACAGGGAAGAACTGTTTTGCGCAAAAAAGCCCCGATGGCTAAAATAGCAATCGGGGCTTTCTTGCGCAAAATCGCATCTAGACTGGCCACGGATGCTTTTGCGCAAAATCTAGATGTGCTTTTGTGGAAATACTTTTAACGGAAAAACTTTTCTGTTAAAAGTATTTCCGCAAACTCATGCCAGTCTAGACGCAGTCCAGGGAGTTTAGGTATTTCAAACCAAACGCTTAGGCCAATATCAATAGCAAAAGTCTCCATCAGTTTCCAAGCTTAGTCCCCATCATGTCCGTTTCTGTATGTCAATACTGGGAGGCAAAACCCGGATTGTGGTTTAACTTGTGAAGGTAAAACTTCATTGTGATTGACTTCATCTTGAAAAATATCCTCTCAGGAGGAATCTGCTTCTAGTGTCTCCACCTCCCCTCAAAGTATAATTCCCCCTTCCCTCATAAACATTTTTGGTCATGTTGTATGAGACACAGCTGAGCAACGTACTTGCTGTTTAGCAATGCCAGAACTTGTAAGTTGTTTCTGTCAGTGTAAGGGACTTTACAATATTTTGCAAACGAGTTTCTCTCTTAAAGAATCTCTGTTGATGCTAATGTTCATTTAATAAGTTGTTCTCATTCTTTCTCTCTCTCTCTCTGCTTAATTTGAAATGTCTAATTTTGTGCTTCACGGTTCTGAGCACAGAATAGGGAAGAAGAGCCGGAGGGAGGGGAGAGCTTAGTGCCACCCCAGAAGTTGCCTGGGGAGATTGATTCAATAGAGTGAAAAGGTGTAAAGGGTTTATGTGACCACAGCTTGGGACGTGAAAGGGGTACTAATTCAGAGCAAAGCTTCATCTCCTAAGACTAGGAGTTTAAGGTCTGTGGGGAAGATAGTCTAGAACTAAATGGAATGTGGAAGTGTTGATTGTCTGACTGAATTTTGCTTTTGACTATGTATATTAAGGGGGAGAGAGCCTTTTATTTTAAAGGTGGTTTTGATAAATCTGGCAGTTTCTTCCAAAGAGGCTCAAGGGTTTGTAGGGAGAAGTCAGGATTCTTACTAATTAGCAGCTTGTGAATTTAGTCTTGGGGGAAAAAAATCTTTTATGAAGCTTCTTTATTGTCTATATAGCTGAGTATTTTTGTTCTGTTAATTCTGTGCTACTGAAAAAGCATAATTGACAGTCCTGGACATTGAATTCTACTGTTTTTATCCATAGTCCAGTCCAGATTCTTTGATTCCATGGTGATGTGTAGTATAAACACTTAGGCTGTGTCCAGACTCAGGGTTTTTTTCAAAAAAAGTAGCCTTTTTTCGAAAAAACTTCACCTGCGTCTAGACTGCAGCCGCGTTCTTTCGAAATTAAATCGAAAGAACGCGGCTTTTATTTCGACGGCAGTAAACCTCATTTCACGAGGAAGAACGCCGTTTTTGGTAAGTGCTCTTTCGAAAAAAGGCGTTCTTGAATGCCAACAGGGTCTTTGAGAGCATCCAGACTCACTCACTCGCTTTCTTTCGAAAAAGCGGCTTGCTTTTTCGAAAGTACTGCTTGCAGTCTAGACGCTCTTTTTTGAAAGAGGCTTGCAGTCTAGACATAGCCTTACAGGGACTATAGCAGCAGAAGCTTTTCACTTCCCTCCCACCCTTGCTAATGTTCAATCCTTGGCCTCTTTGGGCTTGTCTTCATTACACTACATACCAGGCAGCGTAAACGCTGTTTGTTGGCACTTGTTGGACAAAAGCTTTGTTGCTTATTTGCTGTTGTAGATCGACTTGGGGATGTTAAATTTTGTTTAATCAATTAATCAATTAGTTAATAGATTTTTCCATCGACTAGTCAATTAGTTAATAAGTGGGGGAGCTGCAGTGGGGTTAGCTCCCGGCCCTGGCAGCTAATCCCACTACAGCTTTGCCTTTTACATGTATTAAGAATTGGCAGGCTCTTAATATATTTAAAAGGCTAAAGTGCAGCAGGGGAGATCCAGTGCGAGCTGGACCAGCTGATTCCCGGCTTGTGCTGGGTCCCCCCTCTGCGCTTTAGCCTTTTAAATGTATTAAGAGCCTGCCAACTCTTAATACATTGAAAAGGCTGAAGTGCAGCAGGACACCCAGTGGGAACTGGGAATCAGCTGTCCCAGCTCACGCTGCATCCCTCTGCTGCGCTTCTGATTTTTAAATGTATTAAGAGCCAGTAGGCTCTTAATACATTTAAAAAGCAGAGATGCAGCATCTGGGACTGAGCACAAGCTGGGAATAGTCTGATTCCCAGCTTGTGCCTGGTCCCTGCTACTCCCCTGTCCCTCCTGCCCCCCACGAAGACAGTGCTGATGGAGGCAACAATGTGGGGGAAGTGACTATCAAGGGGCTAGTTGACTATCCTATAAGCTTTTGCTCATCGGATAGTGAACTTGTTGCTTAGATCCCTAGACCAACCTTATAAAACTGAATTCTGGTTCAAATCAGTTTTTTAACATCTGAGTTTGGCGATGCAATACTTATTACTGCTGTAATAAGGTCAGTGTAAGGAAGGACAAGTTGTGTTCAGCATTGTGTGTAAGAATCATCACAAAAGTATGGTGAAACCCAATTATGTTCCCTAGTGAAGATAAGCTACCTGAGGCTGCCAGTTATAGTGAAAGTTTCAGTGACCATGGTTATGATATGGGTACCTATCTGATAGGAACAGGAATGAATCCTTGCATGTATCACTCTGGTTACCCAGGTGATGGTTGTTCCCAACCACAAGTCCTTGTCTGCCAGGCCACAGCCCCAGGCGGGCTCTGCTGAGGAGCATAGCAGTGTTCCCTCTAACATGTGCGCCTGCACGGTGTGCACCAAGAATCTGAGGCCTGTCTGGCTGCTCAGCTGCTCTGGGGAGGGGCCATTTGGTGGTTGGCTCCCTCACCTCAGGAGCAGCAGGGCAGCCACCATGTGGCTCTGGCCCTAGTTTTAAGGCAGGTAGCAGCTGCTCTGGTGGCCCTGGCTGGGCCAGAGCCGGAGCTGTGGGGAAGTGAGGTGTTCACATCGGCGGGTGCAGCGGAACACAATGCACAGGCAGCCTGAGGTCCGTGTGCTAGGAGAGCTGCTGCAGGGTAAATCTCCTGTGCCAAAGAGGAGGTTGGAGCTACGACTCCGGCCCCGCACATACCAAGATTGGATCCCGCCCTGCCAGGCCATACCATGAAGAGGGTGACCAACGGGATAGCCCCAGGAGCTTCTGGGTCTGGCCTGGGCCTGGAGTCTGGTGGTGCAATTCTCTGGCACGGCGCCACTACTGGGGGCCACAGCTGTGCAAACACCTAACCGTTAATCCCTGTGCAACTGCTCCCACGTAATGGGACCTGCCACTTTCTGCCCAAGTCCCTGTGTGGGTTACTCCAAGCAACCTCCTTGCCCTCTCCTAGCTCTCTGTGCCCAGCTGTAGGGTTGATGAATTGTGGGTTGTGTTAAGGAGTAGGGAACTCTAAGAGGCAGGAGGATGGCACTGGGCGGGGGAGGGCTCTGGAGGTGGAGCTAGTAGTTGGGGAGTTTTGGGGGCAAGGTTGGCACTGGGAGGCTTTGGGGGCTTGCACTGGGGGACATTGGAAGGGAGTTTGGGCACGTTGTGGCTCTGGAAACAGGAGGCTGGCATGGGGTGGGGGGTCTGGTGGTGGTGGGGCTCTAAGTCTTAAAGTGGTGACTGCCGCAGCTGGAGCCTTGGCTGCAGTACTAAAAATAACACCATGGTCTAGCTCCAGTCCCCGCGCACAGGGTAGCTGTCTGCAGTGTGCCCTCACTGCTGCGGGTGGAACCACGGTACTAAAAATAGCACTGCCACCCTGGCTTGAGTGCTGGCACATGGGGCGTGTTGACCCTGGCTCCTGCTCCAGCACACACAGAAGCCGCCCCGTCTGGCAGGTGCATGTGTCAGGATGGCGGAAGGGAAGGGGCAGGGAGATAACTAAGGAGAGGGTGGGGGTGAGGGGAGAGGAGGGAGCCAGGGCAAGAGAAGAAAGGGGAAGGCACCAAGGGGGGAAGGGTGGGTGTAGGGGTCAGTGAGGATGGGGAGGTGAGGCAAGTCCCAGGAGGGCTGAGTGGAGTGAGGAGGACTGGAGCCAGGACAGCAGAGGAGGGTGAGGGGTAGGGGGCAGCAGCAGGCACCAGGGGGGCAGATGGGGCGAGGGGAGAGTGGGAGACATGGCAGCAGAGGGGAAAAGGGAGAGGTTTATATCTTGAGTGGCACAGTGGCATACATCCGAACAAGCGCACATGACCTCAATATTGGTGCACATGACAAAGCTTACTCCACTAGTGGATGGAAAATCTTAGAGGGAACCATGGCTGAGGTACTTAATCATCTTTCACATGCCTCCTCACTGTGCAAATATAACGTTAGCGTGAACATCAGAGCTTTGTAAAGAGTGGATAGTGGACTTAGCCTAGAACAAGTAATCTTGCTGCCTGAAAAACACAGTTGAAAGTAAGACTGAGTCCCTAGTGGAACTTTGTATCTTAGAATCACAGCTTAATTGGCAACCTTTTCGTAGGAGGGATACTGCAATCAGGCCCTCTCAGAGAACAGCAGAGACCTGGGCTACTTCGAGTTTAGAGGGCCCAGCCCTGGTCCCCTACGTATCTAACATCTCATCCACAGTGTCATACTAAAAAAAAAATATGAAAATGAACACTTGAGACATTCATTTATTAACAATCAAGTGATACAAAAGCATGTATATTAAAAATATAACTTTAATTGTGAGTTTCCATTGCAAAACTCTTTATTTTAGGAATGTTTTTCTGGCTTCGTTGTGTGCAAACTCGTTTATAATTGAAGAAAAATCTAATTTACATGCAACATCACTGTTAATGTTAAGCATTGTGAGCCCATTCAAATGCTCTTGTCACATTGTAGAATGATGATAGTTCTTTACTTGTTTTATGTGCATTCACCTGAAGTCACTGACGCAGGGAGACTGACAAAAATACGTAATACAATTGTGATATTGGGAAATACAGTCAACCGGCTGAGATGGACTATTTCTTGAAGCCGTTCTTTTGGCTTGCAGTCCAATTTAAAGTTGATGGAATGTATACATTTCAGGAAGTCAATCTCATCACAGAGAGCTCTTGAAATTTTGTTGTATCGTCATTGAAACTGTTGAGCTACTGAATATAGATCTTTATCACTTAGTTCTCTGAACACCCAGAGGAATCCAAAAAGGGTACACATTCGTTGAAGTGACTCAAATTGATGTGTAGGACCAGTTTTGATGGAGTCAATAAAAAAAAAAATTGACTCAATAGTGCCTTTCTGCATCAGATTTAGATGTTAGTCTGCAATTGGTGGAAAACTCAGATGAAATGTCAATATCCTGTGCTAGCCATTTGGACTCTGAAAGGATTGCATCCCATTGATCACAAATTTTTGAATATTTTTAAGAAGTCATTAAATGTTATCCCTCTCAACAACTAATGCAGCATTGTGTGCGTCAATTACAAGATTAGTTTTGTGGATCATTTTTAGCAGTTTCATCCACATGGACTCGATTGGATGCATTCAAATTTGGATGTATATTTCTGAATTGACTTCAGCTCAGTGCAAGCCTGTGCTGGGAGAGTAAGAGATTCAAGCTCACTTAAAGCCTTTCTCACAGAGTCCAAATGCTGTGCAACTGGTTTAAAGCCACCAATTCATGCTGACCATCTTGTATATTAAATAACTTGAATGAAAAGTGTATTCTCACAAAAAAACCTTTAAAGGCTAATTTAAAACTGGACTAAGAGGTAGCTTACAGCTGAGCCTAATATGGTTAGTGTATATGAAGACACATAAGAAAAACAGGAATACAAAAATCTCCTCTGCAGAGAGAAACATTTAATTTAAAGGTTAAATTCACCCTCAAATCAAGCAAAATCACTTTACAGTAACAGTATTAATTACAGGAAGTCCTATGGCACCGAAGTGGGTCTTTGCCCACGAAAGCTTATGCTCCAATAAATCTGTTAGTCTATAAGGTGCCACAGGACTTCTCGTTGTTTATGCAGATTCAGACTAATACGGATACCCCGTGATACTTGTCACCATGCAAGAATTAATTATGACTTTCAAAACTGTCAAGACTGTAAACAGTGTTGCATAATGTAGAATCACTAATCACGGAAGGTACTCCAGTCATGCTGATGAAAACTTGGATGTGACTGAAAAATTGGCGAAAGCTCGAGGTCTCGTAATGATTTAAATCAATTATTTGCAGTTATATAGAGCTGTTTTTGTTGTGTCTGTTATAACTGCAAGGTGTATAATAAATGGAAATGACTTGGCAGAAAAATGTCAAAATTTGAGGCCCCTTTGTCTCCTGAGGCCCAGGCCAAGTTGCCTTCCTGGCCACCCTCATCCCCCTCAATAAGACCTGGCTGCAATGAAGTTTGTCCATTTCATGATGTACTCCAGCAGACTGGAGAAGGGCAAACATAGTACCTGTGGTTAAAAAGGGAAACAAAAAGAACTCTGGAAATTGTAGACTATTCAGGCTAACTTCAATATGTAGAAAAGTACCGTTTTAAATTATTAAACTATCAATTTGTAAACGCCTAGAAGATAAAAGGGTTATAAACAATAGCTAACATGGATTTGTCAAGGACAAATCTTGCCAAACCAACTTAACTCCCTTCTTTTGATAGTTACTGGCTTAGTAGATGTGGAAAGTAGTAGGTATGATATCTTGATTGTTTAAAGCAGTGGTTCTCAAACTTTTTGGCCCTCGGCCCATCCTCTTCAACACAAACCTTTCTGCAGACCACCAACCAACTACCTATGATGACAAAATGGGTTTTGGAGTAGGCTGCAGGTGAAGGTGGGGGAGAGGGTGCAGGAGCAGGCTGAAGGTGCAGGGTCTTGGTGCAAGAGGTGTGTGTGAGGGGGATAGGTGTGCAGGGTCTGGGCATTACCTTGCTCTGTGCCCTCTGCTGCTCCCAGTTACTGCTCCCCACTGCTCTCATTGGCTGTGGTTCTGGATAATGGGAGCAGCAGGGAAAGCCTCCAGCTTGGGGGCGGGGAGAGCAGCAGTGCATGGAGCTGCTTCCTGCCCGACAAGCCAGATCCCACCCGCAAGGCTTGAGTCCCCCCACCCCCTACTGGGAAGCTAGCACTCCATGTGATGAGGCATGTTGTGGGGCTGGAGTTCCACCAGGGAGGAGGGGTGAGCTGCGAGCCCATGGCTCATCTGCAAGATGGTTGCGGACCACTAGTGGTCTATGGACCACACTTTGAGAACCACTGGTCAAAAGCCTTCTCATAAGCAAACTAGGGTAATGAGGTCAATTAATCTATTCTATATTTTGAAGAGTTAGTTTGTGGATTTGTTTGTGCAAAATAAGTCATACTCATTGATTACCTACAGATACCAAATTTTACATAAACAATCCTGACACTTAAATTAGCTGAATGCACTACTTTTTACACCAGAATATGCTGGATAAAAGGTTTAAATAATTTTTGTATTTCATCAGAAAAAAGTCATGACTATTATGATTAGAGTTAGTTTATAAAAATATTTGCAAAAGCAGTGAGGAGTCCTGTGGCACCTTATAGACTAACCGAAGAGTTGGACCAGTGATGGTATGGCTGATCTGGTTAGGGGGGGTGGGTGTGTGTGTGTGTGTGTGTGTGTGTGTGTGTGTGTGACACACACCATCACAGGACCTAACCAGATCAGCCATACTGTCACCGGTTCATTCTCCTGCTCATCTACTAACGTAAAATATGGCATCATGTGCCAACAATGCCCCTCTGCTATGTACATCGGCCAAACTGGACAGTCCCTATGTAAAAGAATAAATGGACACAAATCAGATATTAGGAATGGCAATGTACAAAAACCTGTAGGGAACACTTCAATCTCCCTGGACACACAATTGCAGATCTCAAGTTAGCCATCCTGCAGCAAAAAAACTTCAGGACCAGACTTCAAAGAGAAACTGCTGAGCTACAGTTCATCTTCAATGTGACACAATCAACTCAGGATTAAACAAAACTGTGAATGGCTAGCTAACTACAAAAGCAGCTTCTCCTCTCTTGGTATTCACACCTCTAGATCAGCTACTAGAAGTGGGCCTCATCCTCCCTGATTGGATCCACCTGGTCATCTCTAGCCTGATTCTGGCCTGCATATTTATACCTGCCTCTGGAAATGTCCATTACATGCGTCTGACGAAGTGGGTCTTTGCCCACGAAAGCTTATGCTCCCAACACTTCGGTTAGTCTATAAGATGCCACAGGACTCCTCTCCGCTTTTGCAGATTGAGACTAACACGGCTACCCCTCTGATAAAAATATTTGCTAACAAAATTAACATTGAATTGCCTATTCAACTGTCATTTTAGTGCAAAGAACATTTTTACTGTTACAAATCGCAAAATAATCAAATTAGTTATGGAAAGAGTAATGGAAGCTTTTGGAGTTTCTGATTCAAATTTACTGTGTTTGATAATTCAATAAAATGAATAATGTTTGAAGTTGAAATCCTACAAATTTAAAACTTTTTACTTCCCCTTTTGCAAGCACATTAATAAAAAAAATTCTGTTACATGTATTTAATTTCTTAAACTTTCCTATGAGTGTAATTTATGCAAAATGACTGCCCGGTCAACAACGGGTCTCACCTGCTAGTTTAATATAAAGTGTATGCATAACTGGTTGAAAGCCCATACTCAGAGTCATTATCAATGATTTGCTGTCAGACTACCAAGGGTACCTAGTGAGGTCCCGCAAGGGTCATTCCTTGGGTCAGGTACTAGTCAATATTTTCATTAATGATTTGGATAATGGAGAGGAAATTATGCTTCTAAAATTTGCCAATGACAAGCAAGAAGAGTGCAAGTATGGCATAGGCATAGAATTCAGAATGACTGATCTATGTTGGATGTTTGGTCAAAATTCAACAAAATGAAATTCAATGAAGATGAGCAAAGTATTTCACTAAGGAAAGCAAAATTAAGTGCACAACTACAAAAAGAATAAGAACTGACTAAGGTGATAATACTTCTGAAAAGGATCTGGGGATTATAGTAGATTACACAATGAAATATGAGTCAACAATGTGTCCATTTGTGAAAAAGTCTAATATAATTGAGGCCTATTAATAGGAGTGTTGTATGTAAGCCACAGATGGTAATTGTTTTACTCCATTTGGCATAGGTAATCTTCAATTATCCCTCAGTTGTGGCCAGTTTCAGGCACTTCACTTCAGGAAGGATGTGAACAAATGGGAGAGAGTCCACAGCACTGCAACAAAAATGAACATCTGACACATGAGGAAAGCTTAAACAATCTAGGCCTGTGTTAATCTTGAAAAAGAAAGGAACTTGCTTCAGTCTTCAAATATATTAAGCGCTGTTTTAAAGAGGACTGTGGCCAGTGGTTCTCCATGTCCTCTAAAGTTAGGGCAAGAAGTAATAGGCTTAATTTGTAGCAAGGGAGGTTTTGTTTAGATATTAGGCAGAACTCTCCAAATATATGGATATGCACTGTAATAAATTTCCAAGGAAGCTTATAGAATTGCCATAATTGAAAACTTTGAAGAACAGATTGGACAAACACCTGTCATGGATGGCCTAGATTACTTGTTCCTGTGTCCTTTCCGGGGGCTGAACTTGATATTTCTCAAGGTCCTTCCCACTCCTACATTTCTGATTTTTATAATTCCTTCACCTGCCTCTGGCAGTCCTTAATAATATGTCTAATTTAAAGCTTTTTCCAGCTCCAGTTTCTCACTAAAATGCCATATTATGATGGGAATGCTTGTCTTTTAGGAGTGAAGTTAATCACTTCCCTGTAGCCAGACTTCTGCTGTGTCCAGTTTGCTCAAGCCTCTTATCGGTTCTATCTCAATATTCCCCCTGCCCCCTTCCCTGACACATTCCACCCTCCTGAAGCTGGCTGTGTCCATAAACCATTGTGCAAATTTCCAAGCACGTTGACTTCTAATGAAGGAGACATCTAGCTAGCGGCCCAGATTCCTACTGTGCCTTTGGGTACTGTGTGGGATTGGCATATAACCTATTTCGATAGCAGTTACTGGAATAACTCTAGGCAATTGTAGGTGCAGCATACAGGCATCATCCTGCTCCAAAGCCTGCTCCTTGAGGGTCCATCTTATTGTTGTACATTGCAAGATAGATGGCAGAAATGATTTGGCTAGGAGCTGAAATACCTGGTGGCATGCAGAGGAATGAAATGGCAGCAATCCATACAAATGGACGGATATGGACCACTAAGTTGTGATGACTCATGTTAAAGGGACGTCCTGTGTTGATTTAATTGTGTACTGGATTGAGAACCACTTAATAGATGCTTGGGACACATGCCTAGTGCGAAATGTCTGCTTGAATATTAACTTTCCCTACACACACTTAAAACTTGCATAGTTCTTGGATGTAGCCAAAGTCTACTCTAGGGAGGCACTGCTGGGTAGTTTAAGTATCTGTCCTTTTCTATGTGCATGCCAAGAATGAAAGATCATAGAATCACAGAACACTAAAACTGAAAATGACCTCGAGAGGTCATCGAGGCCAGTCCCCTGTTCTCACGGCAGGACCCAGTACCAGATTACTGGTCTGACATCAGTGTCTACTTAAGTAGTAACCTTGTGCACCGGATAGAGTTAAAGGAAGAATCTTTTTCTTTTAATCTCCAAAGTATTAAAATCTACGATTGGTATGGCTTACTGCAATTCCGCTCTAGCAGGTTGGGTAGGAACTGAATCTAACCTTTTAATCGGTCTCTGCACAGAGATGCTGCAAAATGCAGCTTAAGTATTGGTGCAGAGATCATAAAATACACAAGCCATTAGGAAATGGCTGAGAAACAAGACACACAAGATGCTGTTTCTCTTAGTCAGGCAGCTTAAACTCTGAAGCAAGTGGTTAGGCACTCCAGGTTAATGGTGCCAAACAATGTTAGTTAATGCAGGTCCATAAAAAACCTGTTGGCACAGGCCTGCAAATGGCAAATTTTAACCTAGTAGACCTCAGAGGTTGCTTCCTTTGAATCTTTTTTTATTTTCCTCTTAGCTGGTCCCTTACTCAGGGTGTGATTGACTTTTTCCAATATAAGAGCTGGCCTAGTCACATTTTGAACTGTTTGCTAAACTACTGTTTCCATTTAATGGTTCCCTTAAAGTGAATTTTATTCTTTGTGAAAGGTACCAATTTTAAAGCCTTTGCAAATGAAGCTTTGTAGCCACACAACAGGTACAGCATAGTAGCAATAATACAAACTTTTCTTTCACAGTTTACCCTCCCACTCACATACACACACCATTGAATCTCAAACCTGATGGAGAGATCCTCCCTCCCCTGCTAATGTGATTGGTCAAGTTCATTCTTAATATTTTGCCTCTCTGCTGAGGCTGCCCAAAAGGGAGTGTGTCAATGCCAATGATTGTGTTTTGATGCAAATATTTTTCCATAAGGAGCTTAATAGTTAATGATTTATGTGTCCTATAGATGACTGACATAAATCCAGCGGAAAACTACCTGTATGTGGCATATCTGAAATAATAATATGCATTATAAACTGCACCCATTCCCTCTGATCCATCTACTGAAAGCAGAGTACAGTGCAGCAATAGAGAGGTTAAAATAAAACTAGCACATCCTGTCTAAACTGCAAATACAGTTAGGAAGAAAAAATATTGTTGAAATCAGGCTACTGTCATGATCAGTTGTCGACTGTTAATGAGTGCTTGACATGTTGGCTTGATAACCTGAAGACTAGGTGGTGGTTGTGGTGCTTCCAGTTTGTTTGCAGAGAGGGGGGCTTTGGCTTTACCCAGTTGAGCTGTAGACTTTCAGATCCAGACATTCAGAGGATTGGGACAGACAGCATGCAAAGCTAATCATGCTTCATCCCTCCACAACTTCAGGTGGCTGCTCTGGACCATTAAAATAACAGCAGTTTCTATAAACCAATTGCTCTGTGTCATCTGCCATCTCTGGCACTGACCTCTGACCAACAAGAACATCCTTCCCACCTTATCAAACCTCCTCCAATAAATAATTGTTAGAAAAAAGTAGCCACTTATTCATTCACCATAACATTCTGAAATCCCAAGAAGTAGGGGAGATGCAGCAGCCTTTGACAACAAATAAGCAGTTTGGCTGCCTCATAAACATCTCCATTGGAAGCCAGGGTGTTTATGAGCATGAGAAATGTTTATCATCTTGTACTTTCTTTGCTGCCGCCGGGTTATTGCGTAAGTCAAAAATAATAATAATAAAAAGAGTGAGACACGAGATCGTGAAATCCTTGTGATTTGTGCAGCTTCCCTGTGGAGTTCCCAAACAGTGACCTTGTAAGCAAAAGATGAGGGAGGAAAACAGGGCAGCGTGGATTTGGCAAACTGATTGTGATGGAGCATGGCTGAAAATCTGGTCATTGGCTGGTCACGTTTTCATTGAGTAGGCTGTCAACTATAAGGCTTCCAGTGCATCTAGATGAGTAAAGATGACTTGCTCTCTAGGTCACCTTGAGTATATAAAACTTCTCCTGTGCAGGAGATATTGTACCTATTCTTCTTGGGGAGGTTGGAAGTAGTAAGGCTTTTGTCCTTGTACCTCACTGTGCACCGGGCATTGCCACATCCTTTGATGTGTACTGCTGCTGATACTAGTATCTCTTATGATTGCCAGTGCCTTGTATGACTCTGGCTGCACCATATCTGTCATTCCCTATCATTTGCCCTACAGGGAGCACTGTGCAGCATTCATTGCAGGGTGTTTGTGGGAGAGGGTTCTTTTTTTCTTAAGCTATAAAGCCTAAGTCCATTTAACACCCTTTATTTACAGCATAATTGCTAACAGGACATAGGTGCACTGTTAATGCTTGCCTTTTTAAAAGGAACTTTTCCAAAGTTATCACATTAAGAGCTATATTGTGCGCCAATAGGCAGCCTCCATAAATCAGTGATATTTCCCCTCACTCTTTTTTCTCTTTCTCTCTCTCTCATGCTTCCCATCCCCTTTTTCCCCCCCAAGCCTGCAGATTTGGATGCCTGGGTAAGCTTTCTTTTTGTCAGTGTCTTGCTTATTCCAACTGTCATATTGTTACCATGTGCATACAGATTGTTATTGCTGAGCACAGATGCAGGATTTTATTTTGTCATTACATTTTTAAAGGTGTTCAGCTAGAAAATTGCATATTATTTCCCCCATAAAGATTTTCACTGGTTCCTTTTGTGTAGCTTACAGCTGCTGAGAACAAACTTGATTAGGGTGATGAGTATGTGTATGTAGGGCTAAGAGGGGAGCAGAGTCAGGCAGGAAAAGAAGGTTTCTCGATTGTTGCTCATTAGGGCCTAAGTCTGAACACGTTAGTTGATGGTTTAAAAACTTATTTTGATTTCAGTGGAAGTGATAGTAGGGTTAGAGAACCTGTAATTAGGCCTACAAATTCATGGATATCTGCTTTACATCCCTGACCTAATTTTGGTGGATCATGGATTGGATGTGGATATAAATTTTGTATCCGTGCAGAGCTCTACATGTTGTACTTTGGGGACAAAACACCAGGATGACTCTTGCAGGGCTGAGCTTCCTAGCATAGAGATTGAAAACTGTTCCAGCAGTTATTGATTGGCTAGATTTCTGCCAATGTCACTTAATCCTGATTGAAATAACAAAGGGTTATTTAAATCTTGTATGCCCCTGTATACACAGATTTATAGCATCCCTTACTATTTTAGTCTTGCCTTGCCCCTTTCAACTCAGCCATTGCCCCTCAGTCTTGACTAGTGGCAGTCCAGCTATTACAAATACACTATTTTGTTGGTGCACTTCAACCTTGACCAGTAGAAAAACCTGTTATTCCAGTCCTGGGGTCCCAGACAGGATTCTTTTCAACATCCTGTCTGCTCCAATGACTGAAGACACATGGGAGGACATGAGCTACAAGCATCTGCAATTGTTAGACAGTGAAATGGCTGAGATGCCCCAGCTGAAATATCTTATCTATATTACTGGATTTCTGTGAGGGAAGCTGATTATCTTCCCCCCACCCCCGCACCAGTAGAAATAACAGAATATAGAAAAAAGGCATCCTCCCCATCAGCTGCATTGACTAGCACAGCACTGGAGTTCTCGGATTGGGTACCGAGCTTGTTTCTTGCTCTTTGTGCCTGTGGGAATAGTGCACTCAGTTCCTCAATGATTATTAACCTACCCATTTAGTAATCAACATGGGTGCTTTCATAGTTGTATGTAACATGTTGCATGGTGAAATGAGGAAAGAATGGAAGGAGGGGTATATGTTGCTGCTTATGACCGACCCAAGAGCAGTGGCTTTTAGGGAATTAAGTCTGGACTTTCCTGCCTGAACAGAAGATTCTCTACCAAAAGCCTTTTAGTGTATCGTGTGGGAGGGAGGTATAAAGAGAGAAATTAAGAGGAACTTGGGAGGGCCATTCCACTCTCACTGAATAAATTTCACCAGCATCTATTTTAGGGGTGGGCAATCATTTTTGATGGGGGAGCGAAGGGGGAGAACTCCAAGAATTTGTAAGTGGTTGAGGGTTACACTCTTTCATTATATTAATGGATGAGGTATGGGGGTCTGGGATGGAGCTTGGGGTAAGGCATTGAGATGTGGGATCTGGGAGGGAGTTCGGATGAAGGAAGGGATTGACTTGGGGAAGTTAACTTGGATGCATGAGGGGTGCAGTGTCTGGGACGGTATTGTAACCTGAGGCAGGAATGCAGGCGGGGGTACAGGGATTTGGGTTGTGACCAGGCACAGCAGATTGGGGTGCAAGATGTTGGAGGGGGTTGTGACCTGAGAAGGGGTGTAGGAGTAGATGCAGTGTCTGGGAAGGTATATTGGGGCTGGAGCAGGGGTGCAGAAGGTCTGTGTTACATGGGATAGGTGTGCAGGAAAGGTGCAGAGGGTGGGCAAAGGGAAGGGCTAGGGTGCCAGAGGCAGGCTCTGGCTGGGATACCTTACCTGGACAGTTTCTAGCCAGCAGACCAGCAGGTTCCTTAGCCAGGATCCCTGCCTTCCATATTCCTGTGCGTGCTCACAGCAGCTACAGGGCCATGTTTGCTGCTGTGAATACTGCAAGCTCTGGACATGAGGGAGGAGAGACACTTCACATGCTGCCTGTCCTGCAAACAGGCAGCTGCTATTGGCCAGAAACTGGCCAATGGGAGCTACTGAGGGCAGGAACAATATAAGAAGCCTTTCACCCTCTCCTCTAGACTCTCAGCATTCAGGGTACGTCTAGACTACATGCCTCTGGCGACAGAGGCATGTAGATTAGGCTACCCGACAGAGTAAAATGAAGCGGCGATTTAAATAATCGCCGCTTCATTTAAATTTACATGGCTGCCGCGTTGAGCCGACAAACAGCTGATCAGCTGTTTGTCGGCTCAGCGCGATAGTCTGGACGCTCCCCTGCCGACATCAAAGGGAGTTGTCGACAACCCAGGTATGCCTCATCCCAGGAGGCATACCTGGGTTGTCGACAACTCCCTTTGATGTCGGCAGGGGAGCGTCCAGACTATCGCGCTGAGCCGACAAACAGCTGATCAGCTGTTTGTCGGCTCAACGCGGCAGCCATGTAAATTTAAATGAAGCGGCGATTATTTAAATCGCCGCTTCATTTTACTCTGTCGGGTAGCCTAATCTACATGCCTCTGTCGCCAGAGGCATGTAGTCTAGACGTACCCTCAGAGATGCACATGGCCCTGCAGCTGGTTTTACTGAATGCTGAGTGGGGGCATAGCACACAGGGAGCTGGCTGAGGCTCTCACTGACTGGATCCAGTGGCTTTGCTGGTCTGATGAGGCCTGCAGATGATATTTTGCCCAACCCTGGTCAATTTTATGTATGGTTAAAGTTGAGTTTTGGAATTAGAACGCACTAAATCTGGTGCAGCAGCTTCTCTTTTGGGCAGAGATGAGGTAGTGCACTGGCACTGAACCTTCACTATCCCTTTTTGAGAATACAGAGCATGAAGGGCTTATCTACACAACCAGTTAGTGGACAACAGGCTGATGTGCAGAGCACACTCTGGCTTGCCATACTCTAACAAGCTGTGTGCCCACACTTACTAAGCACTAAAAGTTTCATAGAGCACTTGGTCATATTCCCATTTTGAAATGGGAATATGACAAAGCAAGTTAGTGCTCTGTAGATATGCACCTAAGCTTACCATGCAGTAACTCATGTTCTCAGGCATCTGATGCTCTCCTCCTTGCATAGGAGGGAAGAGATCCTTTGAACTGAGCTGTCCTGCTTGTAGTCCATTGTACACTGTCTCCTCAGTTTCCTTGACTAATGTGCCTACTTAGTCCGACATTCCACTTCTCTTTAAATATGCTCATACATCACTTGTTTGAGAGTGTGGGAATTTGGTTGTTGAGAAGTCAGTTTTCTACTCTCAAATGATCCTCTGGTACACAATCACTCATCAAGCAACAAGCCCAAGCTCAACTCAGACTCTTAAATGCGGGCACAAAATGGATGAGTAGCATCCTATTTAGAACCAGAGTGGTGTTATATATTTTTCTTCCTTCATCTGTTTGTTAGTAAAATAAACTTTTTACATGAAAAGTGTTTCTGAGTCTTTGTTTACCACCTGCAGTCTCAATCCTCTGTGACATTTATAATCATCTCCACAGCAACCAGCTCTGTCTGGGACATCACAGGCTTCTGACTTCAGGTGTGGAATAAGCAGCAGGCCAAGAGGAGCTCTTAATAAATATCCGGCATTCAGGCAAAATGTCCCTAGTTCTCTAACCCAGTTTTGCAGTGTTTGGTATAGTGAATATTTCAAATGACACATGCTCTGACTGTATCATACATACTTCAAACACTATGATAAAGTGTACTAGTTCCTAGTAATAGCAGCTGGGAGTAGAGGAAAACAGAAAGCAACTTTCAGGCAGACCCATGTCTAAAGACTTTCTCAAGGCCCTTCAGGGAAGTGAAGCAATCACTGCTTATTTAAAATGACCAACTTGTTGAAAACATATTTGAGTGACAAGTACAACTTCTGGTCTAGCTGAGCTGGATAATGTTGATAGTTGAGGGAATGATTACAGAAGCTCTTTGGAAAAGAGATATTGGGAAAAAGAATGGTCCAGTCATTCAGGTACTAGCATGGGATTCAGGAGACCCAGCTTAAATTCCCTGCTTGGCACAGACTTCCTTTGATAATTGGCAGGTCACTTAAGTCTCTTTATGCCTCAGTGCCCCATTTGTGAAATTATTATACTAGCAATGCATTACCACATAGGTTATTGAGGAAAGATATATTAAAGATTGCAGGGTATAAAGGTATTGTCATAATGACGACTACATAGTACTTTGGCAGGATAGGTAGGCCCCTGTCTTGTCCACGCTCCTCTCAACCCGCTGTATGGTTCCTTGTGCTATATTTTCATGCCACTGGAATAGAATGTTGCCACAGGTTAATGATTTCCTGCTGTTTCATTAACTGTTGAGTAGGAACATTAAAAAGAGTATGTCTTGTAAATGTGTAATCTCTTAATTTTTCAGGTTACATGTTTACATGCAGGAGTGGAGGCAACTCCATAGGAGCTGGTGCTGGTGGGGAGCCAGCTAAAAAGCCTGTTCCCCATGTGCACCAGCTCCTGTGGTGCCACCTGCCTGCCTCCCCGGAGCAGCAGCATGGCAGAGGGCAGGCAACTCCCAGGAGTCAGTGCTCGCAGGATGCCGGCTTAAAAGCTGGCTCTCTGCTAGCACTGCCTCCCACCTGCTCTGCCCCCGCTGCCTCTGACACAGAGGCAGCAGTGCAAGGTGGGAGGGCAGGCTTGTGTGTAACTGTGAGGGTTAACTGATGAGCCCAGCTCATTGGTTAGCCATTTCAATGTATACTCTATTACGTCCCTACTTTTGAGAGAAGCAGAGGTGTTTATTATGTTTTAAATGTTTTATATTTAAACAGGCTTATTCCTGTATAAGGCTTTGCATTTATAGCACCTTTCTTTTCAGAGTTGATGCCTCATAAGTTTATTTTATTTGATAGACATTGGATGCTAGTGCAGTAAATAACAATAGTTTAATGGTCCATAACTGATCAATATCTTCTGATTGGCTTAGAATAGACGCACTGTAGCAGGAGTGCTCCCAGGACCTAGCAGCAACTTTGGTACCTACTTGGGTAGTTCTCGGTACCCATTGCAGTTTTCTCCTCTGGTTTTGCAATGCAGACCGTTTTCTCTGTTGGAGTAGTGTTGGTGAGGCTCCCCCTAGCAGTGGCTCCTTGCTCTTAACACCGTTCTGAGATGCATGGGGGCAGTTCAGCATGCTCAAAACTGTTATTCCAGACCATTTGCAGACTCAGGGATTTGATTATACCCAAGTTAAATTTGCAGTCATGTGGGACAAAGTTTTTTAGGGCTTGTCTACACTGGTACTTTACTGCACTGTAACTTTCTTGCTCGAGGTGTGAAAAACCAAGGGCAGGAAGTTACAGTGCTGTAAAGTGCCACCGTAAGCAGGCTCCCAGTGCTGGGAACCATGCTTTTAGTGACTCCTTGTGAAGGTGTTTATCTACAGCACTGGGGGAGCTCTACCAGCGCTGGGGCTGTGCCCACATTACTATGTTAAAATGCTGCTGCAGCACCGCTTTAAACTCAGCAGTATAGAGAAAGCCTTAATACTTTGCATTTCTCCTTATTAAACTTCATCCTATTTACCTTAGACCATTTCTCCAATTTGTCCAGATCATTTTGAATTATGACCCTATCTTCCAAAGCACTTGTAACCCTTCCCAGCTTGGTATCATCTGCAAACTTAATAAGCATACCCTCTGTGCCATCATCTAAATCATTGATGAAGATATTGAACAGAACCAGTCCCAAAACAGACCCCTGCAGAACCCCACTTGTTATGGCCTTCTAGCAGGATTGTGAACCTTTAATAATTACTCTGAGAATGAAAGCTGAGCTTCTTCTTTAACCACATGATTCCTGGAGGTGGGGCTTTAAGTATGGGTCTGTAACATGCATGCCTTATTCTGGCCCTGAATGTCAGGGAAAGCAGGTGTGGGAACCAAAAAGGTTCAAATCTGGTAACCACTTCAATGAAGTTGGTCATTACCAGGCCTGTAAAGATGGTGCATATAACAAAAAAGCCTCCCATTTGCTTCTTTACCAACATCTTTATCCCCCTTCCCTTCCTAATTTAAAAGATCCCCTCGTTATACCACAACACATCCGTCATTAAAAGAGTAAAGGGAAGGAAACACACAGCAACTCGCTTTCAGATGTAATTTTTCTCGTTAACAATGACTGCTGACTGTAAAATGACAGGTCTGAGCCCACAGGGGACATTCCTGTCCAGGCTACTTAATCATATCAGACTAGCATCCTCTACAATTGCATCGGGCATCATTAAAAGTTAAGAATGATGCTGCTGGGATTTGTGTATGGATTAGCAGTGTTTGCAGTCATATGAAACGGTCTAATAATTTTGCCTATGAAAGGTCCACTGCATGGTGATAAGTCAGGTGGCTGTGCAGAATTTTGGGGGCTCAAGTTTCATCCTCCTCTCCTGATTTTTATTTTGAGCTGTTAATAAGAAATATCAGTTGAGTTCCATAACTGCCTTGTTATCTAATGCCACTTCAACATAGGAGTGGGAAAGCAAAGTACTGCTGCTAACTGTACACAACTGTTTTCTAAATGAGGAAGCTATGTTCCTATAAGTACCCAAATATTTTTCTTGTCCTGTTGTGGGTGTTTTTTGCTGATGACTAAGTTATACTTCAGGCATGTGTTTGGGTGCTTGACTTGCTGTTTGAAGGTATCAAGCACTCTTCAATTTAGTGCTCTACTACAAGGAAGCAAAAATCCTATTTTTTTAAAGGGTGTTAGGAAGATCTACAATAACAGGTTGGGCCCAATAAAGGTTGGGGGCCGTGTGTGTGTGTGTGTGTGTGTGTGTGTGTGTGTGTGTGTGTGTGTGTGTGTGTGTGTAAAATATAAAATGGGGAGCTACTGGCCACCTTATTTAAGTACTATGTATATATAAATTCAATAGCATGGGCAATAAATGTGTGTGATATAAATATTACAGTATAAAAAAGTTTGAATATTCAGGATTAGCCTCAAGATTTTAAAGAGAGGAATCTTGTATGAGTTCTCTTAAACCCCAAGTGATAGGTGGCTCTTGAAGGTGGGTTTTTCTTTTGTATTTTAAAGCATGCCTTGTAGAACAGATACCTAAAGAAAGTGGTAGAAGTCCTTTATATGAGAAATTTTGAACTAGACTAGATGGAATTCTGGAAAAGGTAGGGGGAGGTTCTGTATTGGCCATATTGTCACTTCTGTGATTACACATCGTAGGTGGTTTAATCTTTTAATAGAGAGAAGGAATATATGTAGGGTAGAGAATTTAAGTGTGATTAGAACTTGGAGAGCAATCCTTGAGTTAAGCAAGTATATGTTTACAATTCAGTCAGATCTTTATCACATTATTTGGAGAGACCTGGTATGATCCTTTCATCACCAGTCCTGGGTCACCTGGGGTTTCTGGACTCCTTTCGGTCCTCTTATCCTGCCGTCCTTGTCCCTCTAGCTGTCCTCTTAATGGTCCTGTTCTGTTGATAAACTGTTTGCTCTTCCTTGTAGGCACGTGAGCTACAGTGCAAAGAGGCGGAGTTGAAACGGCGAGATGCCTTCTGTAAGGAGCAGTTGGCCCGTATTGAGAGGAAGGTAAGGCTGTGTTGGCGTTCATTTACAGTGCCTGAACTCTAATGGGATCAAATGTGGATCCAAGTAGATCAGCAGAGAAGAGAAACGAGAAGCATTGAAATGAAACCTGGAACTGTCAGTCCCTATTATTTATCCCCCACATTCACCTTGTGCAGTTAAATCAAACAACTCCACAAACTGAACCTTTTACATTTAAAAGATAATTATGTTTTATTTGGATGATTTTTGAAAAATTAGTTTATAATAATTTATGTTTTTATTTCACAATGGCACTCAGTTGAAAAAAAAAAAAAAGCCTTGTTGTTTCTTTTTTAAAAAATCCATGGCTCCCCAAAAAGGCAATCTCAAATCTAGCTATACATATGAATTAAAGTTGTATTATTAATTTTTCTCAGAGGCGTCTTACAGACCAAAGTATGTTGCTGCAATGCACCGTCTGTCTTTTTCTGGATAAGCCTTTGAAATGAATGTGACTTAAAGAGACACTGTCAGGCATCTTTTAAGCCTGAAATGACCTTTGAAAATCCATTTAGAGATTTGAATCTCTCCACTAAACGTGGGATTTGCTTCTCCATTTAATTGTTTACCATGATGAGTTTTTAAAAATTGATGTAATAAAAATCAGAGCAGCTACATTGTTCCTTATGAACTAAAGTGTTTTTTCTCTCTCTGACAAAATGAAGTGGTGGTGGTAATAGTAGTTGTTGTTTTAATAAATGTAAAGAATAGTATTCTACAATTTGAAGTAATTAGACTTTGTGATAGAGAGGTTTCACAGCTCTGACTTCTGGTGATGTTGCATGCTGGAGAAAAATGAAGTGGGGGAAAAGGTGTATCCCAAAGAAATAGTAAAGCTAATGTGCAAATTCCACTACCAACATGCAGTGTGATGGCCCATTTTTATTGGAAAACTGGACTGTAAAAATGGCAAGACCCTATTAGCATATCTAGTTTCCTTTTCCCTCGCTCTGCTAGTGCATGTGTGTTCTATACAGTACTTTTTAATGCCATTAATTGTGAAACATATCCAGAAGCAGTTTCATTTTGCACATTGTGGCAATACTTTCTTTTATTTGTATAATTAATTTAAAAAATAAACTACTAAAACTGCCACTAAATGTGCAATAAATTCAGGTTTCAGTTCAGTTTATGGATAATGGAGATTGAGCAGTGAAATCGCAAACAATCCACCAGCCTTAGCTCTAACTGTCACAGTCATCCATATGTTCATATGCAAAGGGAATTTTTGCAATTTCTTGGCCTCATGCTGTGTTTCTATTATATTTTTCCCTTCTATACTTGGTTTCCCAAAGTAGAAATGGCTAGTATTTCTGTGTGTGTCTGTCCTTACTTGTGGGCGTGTAGGCTAGAGAAAAAGCTGTTTCCAGCCCTGCCCTTCCATTAAGCCTTTTCATCATATTATCTGGTTCCCTTTGAAGTCATCCTGTAAAAGTCTAACCTCTTACAATTTAAATACATGGTGACTGATGCTTTGGCTGCAAGAGTTTCACTTAATCTGAGATCAGTTGGAAGATCTTTGGCACCATTTGTATGATTGGTACATAGATATCTTCCTCCTTTCATTCTTCCTTGCGTAACAGTGAGTAGGTAAGAAGGGCAGACTGTTTCCTAGCACAAAACAGTACAGTTCTGACCCTTAAATATGAACATTTTACTGGTAGTAAAAATAGAAGAAAGTCCCCAACCCTAAGCCTAGATAGGAGCGGGAAGTGTACAGACTGGGTTGGGAGAAGAGAGAAATGTACTTGAAACAGTGTAATAAAACTTAATTGCATTAGTTTTGAAAAAAGGTTTTCGATCTTCTCTATGGAAAATTTTATTCCTATAATGGTTGGAAAGATGGAAAACACAGCACAGAGCAATCTTTTTTATTAACTGTTGCTTTTATATAATTCCGCTTTCACTTTCTGAATACACACAGACCTTGACTGCTGCTATAGTCACTGTTTTAGATTCTTCCAGTTGAACCTTTTCTGTTTTTAAGAGGTTTGGTGGGAGACAAGTTGGGGGAGGAGCATGTCAACAGCTGTTGTTTGCCTGCTACAGTGTTTCAGAATGTCACTGAAGGACACTGGATTGCCAGAGCTGGATTGTTTGGGGGTGGTTAGTGGGGGAGCTAAAGGGAGGTGATGATTCAATATGGTGTTAAAGAACCCAAAATCATTCTTGGAAAGAACAAGCTATCAGGAAGTCCCTGCCTGTACTTTGCTTATCTACAGCATGGGGTTGGCTTGATCTCCACTTACATGTGGTAATAGAATGTGAAAGCAGGAGTACTTTATATTTATCTGTTTTTGAGGGATGTTTTTAACTCTTTTGCTGCTGCAACAAAAGACCTGGTTCTCTGTCTGAAGTTTTCCCACTGAGTTGCCAGTCCTTCTCTTCATAGGGCATTGGGACAAGAAATTCATGTTGCCTGTCTACACTGGCCTCTTCTGGAAGAGCTCTTGCACAAGAGGGCTTATTCCTGAGTGGGAGCATCATAGGAATCATAGAAACCAGGGCTTTCTTGCTCAAGAATCCCTGATTTTATACAGTAGAACATCAGTTTACTTGCGCAAGAACTCGCAGCCAGTGTAGTCAGGCAGCAAGTTTTTGCGTAAGAGCGGTCGCTTTGGCACAAGATCGTGCCAATGTAGACACAGCCAAGAAGTGTATGTCATAGGAATGGCAGAATTGCCATACTGGATAAGACCAGCGCTTTATCTGGTCCAGTGTCCTGTCTTTGACAGAGGTCAATTTCAGATGTTTCAACAGGAGAAGTTTACAAATATTGAAAAACAAATGAACAAAAACCTCTGTGGTACATAATTATGGAATTACTTGCTCATAGGGAAAGTGTTCTTAGTGGGTTCTTGTTAGAGATTGACATATGCTCTGAAATATGAGAGTTTATATTCCTTAATTTTTATGCCATCAAATGAGACTGCAGTTTTTTTGTATCTACATGTAGTCCATATTTTTTAATCCTACTGAGTTCTTGGGCTCAATGATGTATTGTGGTAGTGGGTTCTGCAGGTTAACCATGTATTCTGATCTGTCTCCTTTAGCTCTAAATTTTACCTTTTAACTTTAGGGACTGTCTCCTTGCTCTCTTGTATTATATAATAACGTTAATGAGAGTGCCCAATTTACCCTCTCCGTACCATTCATTATTGTTTTAGACTTCTGTCAAGTCCCCTCTTGCATCTCTCTCCACTAAACAGTCCCTGCCTTTTCAACCTCTTCTCCTATAAAAGTTTTTCTGGGCCTCTCATTTTTATTGCCTGTGTCTGACCCATCTCTTCTGCCTTGCCTTTAAGACAGAATGCCAGAATTGATCTTAGTAGTTTCATAGGATGCAGCACTGAAGAAGTTACTTTGCTGAAGACATTAATTTTAAGAAGTAGTCTGGGTAAATATATTATCCCTATAATTTGTAACCTTCAGGGAGGCAGTGTGATCTAGTAGTCTGAGCACAGGATTGGATGTGAGACAGTCCTGATTTCTAATAGGAGTTTCCTCTCTTTGAATGTGGGCACATCATTTCACCTTTCTGCCTCCGTTTTTGAATCTGTAAAATAAGAATAACTCATAGATAGATAATTGCTTCCCTTGGGGTGTTGTGAGGATTAGTGTATTTGCCCAGTGCTTTGAAGCAGTACAGCTACAGAAATGTTAAGAATTCATGTTTTTTGGCCTTTATGGGTGAAGTTTGAGATACCTAGCTTTTAGCAGATATTAAGAATCTGAGTCTCTCTGGACTTATCCTTCTTATTGATGCTTTCAGTAGTAGCAGGTGTATAACATGAAAGAAAGCATAGCCTCTGATATGAATTTGAGACCAAAGTTAGAATGAGTAATCATTATGAACTTTTATAACTCTTGGAATAAGAATCAATTTTCTGTGTGGGTGGATAGCAGGATTCTAGTATCCTGCACAGGGATGCAGTGCTACCCTGAGCCATCTTGTAGAGGGTTCTGTATAATTCCTGCAATGCCATGCTAGGAGAGGGATCTCCTCCAGTCAGGAGGGTTTGTACTGCGATACTTTTCCAGATAAGGGAAACGAGGGACTGGCAAGAGAAGTCCTGCAGAGAGAATTATAGAAACAATCAAGTTTTCAGGGGAGGGGGAAACTTAGGCTGAGGTTTAATGTTTGAGTTATCAGTAAATGCCAAGAAGGGGCAAGTTTGGATTAAAAATGACCATATACTCTGTTCAGAATTGGATGAGAATTACATGTGTTTGACATGGGGATGTGCTTGCTTGCCACTGCAAAAGGCAGATACATCCGCACTAAAGTGGAATGAGAAGCTGATTTGAACCCTTTAGATGCTGATGGGTTTTGTTGAATATACAGTTATTTACCAGGGGAAATGTAGACATTTGCTTTATTCCTTCTGCTGTTCTCCCTCTGTTTCTCCATTTAACCTGACCTGGAGGAATTAAGGCCTATACTACAATAAAGCAAAAAATGGATAGCTTATTGCATAGTGTAAAATAGCACAGAAAGGTTCAGAGTAATCTCAGTGGATGAAACAGAGCTCCCTGCTATAGTGAGGTTGTTTCTCTGTTTTGATTCTCAAGCACTGATGCTTACTTTTCATGTGTTGCTATGGACAATGTTGGGTATTAGATTAACCTTTGACAATTCCTGCAGATAGTTTTCCAAATAATTGAGTACCAAAAGAAGTAGTTGCAGCTGCAGCATATTAGTGCAGGTAGGAAAGAGACGCATTAAATAAATATCATTGTATGGATAAAGATCTGATGTGCCTTTTCCTCTGTTTAGTTTCATGGATCTCATAATTTTGTGTGGGGGCATTCATTTTGTTTGATTTGGTTAAATTGATCTTTCTTCCTAGCACTTAACATTAATTTAGGGAATGTAAAGCACTATGGAAATGCTAATGTTATTTTGTTTTTATTGATTCTTCTTAGTTATTCTCCTTAGAACAGTCACCTACTTCTGGCATGTCAAACATTCACACACTTCGTTCAAATTCTTCCTTATAATACACATCTTTCTTAAGTCTTTCAGCATTAACCCACTGGAGAGAGAAAAGCAAAATAATTCTTAAAAAAAATATTTTAGACTGTCTCTTCATCTGGTTAACTGTCAGTGTAGTCCCTTTTTGTCCTGTCTCCCAGTGTTGAGCAAACTTGTGTCACCCGACAAATAACACTGCCAGTTGATACCTGATGAAGGGAAAATTGAAACCATTTGCAAAGATACACCAAAAAGAGCTGGGAAATCCATGTGGAGCTCCTCTTTCTATGAAACCTAAAGTGATTATACTTGATATTGAAACAAGGACTATGCTGAGGTGCTGTCCTTGGGATGTTAATCCCATCTCTGGCCATCTAGATGGGAGTTAAATATTCATTGCCCTTTGCTTGATGAGTTGATTGCTCTTGGCAGGTGTCATGGGCACCATTTTTTTTCTCAGTAAAAGAGGTGTAATGTCTTAAGGCTGTATGTGAGCTATTGCTATATGTGTAATTGCTCCTCTGCTTGGCTCCAGTCACTATACTGCCAGTACCTAACTTATTACCCTGTCAAATGCTTCAGGACATGTAGGCTACATCTACACTGCAGGAATTTTGCACAAAAGCAACTGTTTTTGTGCAAAAACCCACAGCCTGTCCACACCTCAAGCGCATTTTTGCGCAAGAAAACCTACAGTCAATTGACAGAACAGACGACTTTTTGCAGTGTAGGTATTTCTCCTTCTACAAGACATAACTCCTTTTTGCGCTACAGCTCTTGTGCTAAAAGGCATGTGTGGATGCTCCGCAATGGTTTCTTGCACAAAAAGAGCCTATCCGAAAAAGTACAGGTGCTCTGATGGCTATTCTGTGAATGGCCATCAGAACTTTCTTGCACAAGAATGTAGTATGGACATTCTCTTGCGCAAATGCGCATTGCAAAAGTGATGTGCTTTGAGCTATGGATGCGCTTTTGCACAAGACGTTTTTGTGCAAGACTTCTTGCGCAAAAACCCTGCAGTGTAGATAGACAAAGCTGTAGAGTAAGAGAAGCTGGTATAAAACCAAATTCTGTGCTGTAAGAAATTATTGTCCTTTCTGAAGTAACACCTCTCCAGACAGGTTGATTCCTCTGATCTGTTTTAGAAATCTCAACATTCATTATTTGACTTTAGTAGAATAAGAAGTGCCCAAAAATTATTTTATTGTAGTTCCCACCATCTGAATTATTATAAAATCCAAAACATTGTGGACTGATAATAGTTTTCTAAAGTACAGAGAAGTACTTTGTGAAGTTTGCCTATCAAGCCAATGAAGCAACACAATACAATGCCAAATTCATCAAGTGGATGGTTTGATCTGTGAACAGAAGAAAAATAATCCCCCAGTGTAGCTTCCTGTAATAGGTTGATAAGGTTCTCTCTGTTCCTTCAGACTGTTTCCCCAGTTACATATTCTGTCTGGAGAGCCTGCATGGACATGCCTCGTCAGGCAGGGTTGATTCCATGAGTCTCTTGTCATGCTTTCTTCACTGATGTGACATGAGAAGTCCTTAAAACTACAACATAGCCATCCTCAAAGGTTTGAAGGATTTAGCAAGGTGGAGTTGTTATACCTTTTTATGAGTTTTCTTAGTGGTAGACCTAATGTTATTGAGGGAAAAAAACTGAATTCTGTGGTGTATTCATTTGAAACAAGTTTTAACCTCTTCCTTCCCTGTACTGCCTTCTGCCCAATTTTTTTTTGTAGAACTTGTGTTTGAGAGAGTTTGTCTGTCTTTCTGTTCAAGAGCTCCTCCCAAGCAATAAGAGGTAGGACTACCAAATTCGGCGTACAGCTTCCTCGTATCATAACTTAATGCAATGTAAGGATTTGGTTGTGTCAGGAAAATGGGATGTGCCTGGAATGGGATTGTTTCTGTATGAGAGAGCCATACAGAAAGGAGATTAACTTAAAAAACAAGGCTAACAAAACATGTAGGTGGTATCTTGAGCTTTCATGGGCACATCTCATTTCTTCAGAAGACCGGAGTGTTAGATGTCCAGAGCCAAAATTAAATAGGGGGAGGAGGGAATAGAGAGCAGGGGCAAAAAGAGGCAGTAGATATAAATATCAAAGGGAGAACTGAGCTGGTATGTAACAAGCAAAACACCTAAAAACTGGACAGTTAAAGGAAGCAGATAAGGGCCATTAGTTAGAGTTTAGAGAGGAAGAGTACTAACACCAGAATCTACACAGACAAAGAACCATTGGCACCTTCGTTGTCTGGTAGGTTGATAATGTCCCAGACATCCCGTATCTTGATTCAAACCATTGGCATGAGAATTAAACTTGTGAATGAATTGTCGTTCCAACCCTTCCCTGTGTATTTGTCTTATGGAATTGGTCTGTAAAAGAGACAGTCACCACCAGGCAGGTGAAAGAGGCTGGAAGGGGGTTCCCCCTCTTGCCCCCGGTCTGGGACTGCATCAACCCTCAACCTGCCACCCCCGGTGTCCTTTAGGTTGGGCGGAGCAGTGGGGGGGGGCTAAGGCCCCTCACCATCCCAGTTCATACGGAAGCAATGCTGGCTGTTCCTCATTGTCAGGAAGCGAGGGGAAGTGCAGTTTGCTGTATTCCTCACTCTGGCTGGTGTGTGTAGGGGGTAGATGAGCTGTTCACTTTGCTCTCTTTCCCTGACGGGAACAGGAAGGAGAAGAGCAAGCAGCCCTGGTATGAGTCTTGGTATGAGGAGGCCTTCAGCCTCCCTACCCAGAGCCCCTCCACACCAGTATTCCCTCTAAGCTGTGTGGCAGCACAGCTCCATCCGGTCAAGAGCTCAGGGCTCTGTGCATGGAGCTGATTAAGCAGCTGTGGGGCTGTGTTGCCATGCAGCTTAGAGGAAACACTGCTCCTCACCTACCAACCCTGACTCCAGCACACATACACCCTAAACCTGTAGCGCCCTGCCTTGATGACCTGAGCAACACTGCGTAAATGTGCTAGTACTTCACATGCTATCTTTTTGAAGAAAAAATCTTTTCCCGTTTTCTTCTTCAATTATTTGCTTCCTACATCCCTTCGTTGGTGCGCATGTGTCTCGGCAGGGTCTAAAAATGTTCTGCTTGAGACATTTTATTGGTGGTTTCCATGCAGTGGCTATATCTTCTGTGAAATGCAACTGCATTTCTACTAGCTAGACTTACAAGCTGGCTTTCAGTGCTCTATGCTTGATTCACCCATTAATGGCTCTTTCGCTGAAAGCCTGTAAAGTTTAGTAGCTAATATACCTCAGTGAACCTGCTTTCAAAGACCAGAGAAATTGAGTGTAATTTGATGAACTCAAAAAACACTTATATTAAGGTAAATAAAATGTGTTAGATGTCAGCACTGCCTGCCTGCCTTCACTTCAGTGTGTATGTTCACCTTAAGTACTGTGTTGACTGATGCACGGTACCTGCCATCCATTTACAAGCAGCCTCTATGCAAACAGCAACTAAGTGTCTGCTTCCTTTTCAGTCTTCATGATTAATGCAGACAAATATTTACAGCCTTCGTGCTGAATGGAGATCTGCCTGAGCTTCATGATGATTTTTTTTTCTGGTGTTTCAGGGTTCTTTGTATAGCAAAAGAATGATGCTTATGGGTTGCTTCACCTTGGAATAATCCATCCTTAGTCTTGCTTATGAAATAAATGTGGCAATGTATAGTTTTGAACTTGGTTCCTTAACACTGGGTTTAGCAGCTGAATATAGGTAATCTGGTATCTGGTCCTATCAGTGGAACTAAATGAAGACTTTTTAGAGGTAGAAATGATATGGGGCATAATCTTGTCTCTCTTTTTCAGCACAGAATTGTTCCCTACAGAACATGTGATTTCTTGGTCCAGTCCACTTACCCGCTTATTCTACTATCAAATATAGCTCACTGTTGAGACACTGTTTTTAAATATCTAGTCTGGTTTTCCTTTATTTCATCCCATTTCTGATGGTATGTTTCGTATTCTTTATGGAAATATACTCAGGAATATTAGGAATATGAATATGCCTAATTTGCATATGCTTTATGCAACATATTTCATGTAACAAGCTTGTAAGGCGAGAGAGGTAAACGGTGACGGTCTTCAGCTGTTTTCACAGACTGCCTCCCCATCCTGAGAATACATGAGAACAAAAGGACTGTAATGGGTAGAGGAGAAACCAGACCCAGGTCAGAAAAGCACAACACTGGCTTAAGAAGGAATACGAACTAGGATAAAAGATTATGATTTATAATGTCTTATGCTTAACTGGCATTTTGTTTTATTTTGCTTAGAAATTTATTTTGCTCTCTCTAGTATCACTTGCAACTACTTAACTCCTAGTTTTTATACTTAATAAAATCACTTTTGTCTATAAATATCCAGTATAAATAATTGTTACCTGTGGGAGACAGCAGCTGTGCTTATCTCACTTGACTAATGAAAGGGGGCAAACAAGTTATGAACTTGCTCTTTATAAAGTTTATACAGAATAAGAGTGATTTATCTGGGGTTCTGGTCCTATTGGGACTGTGCACATGGCTGCAGTATCCAGTCACTCTGAGCCATCCCAGGGCTGATCTGATCTCAGTGTCTATTGCTCTGCTGTGGGCTATGACCACAACTCTGTATGGGAGGAAAAAGCAGAGATTCTGGCTCAGCCTGATGTAAGGATGTTAAATTGTGCATAATCAGCTAATCGAGTAGTCAATGGAAATTTCATCGACTAGTTGGTTAGTTGATGGGAGGGCGCTCACTACCCCTGCTTCATCTGGCTCCTGCAGTTAAAATGTAGTAGAGCTGCTGTGGGGTTAATTCCTGGGGGCAGTGTGAGCTGAGACTAAGCAGTTCTGGCTTGCGCCCTCCCCCCAGGAACTAACCCCACTGTGGCTCTGCCTTTTTAAATGTAGTAAGAGCCAAGCGCCTCTTACTACATTTAAAAGGCAGAGTTGCTGCACCTCTGCCTGCCCTGCCCCTCCCCCCCCAATGGAGATGGTGCTGGGAGGAACTGATTTTTAAGCTGGCTCCCACCAGCACCAGCTCCTGTTTCCCCCCTCCTCCCCCCAAACTTACTGCCTCTGATTATAGAGGCAGCAATGGGTGAGGGAGGGGGAAAATGCAAGTAGTTGACTCAACTGCCCGATAAGCCTAGACTTACTGAGTATTCGACTGCTCGTTTACATCCCTAACAGGATGACGTGGTGGGACACTCCAAAAGGCAGGTAGGCAGGCTCAGTGTTATTTTCCACACATCAAGGGCATGTGTACACTAGGAAATTATTTTGGAATAACTTATTTCGAAATAACTCTCGAGATAACTATTTTGAAATAGCGTGTCCACACTACAGGGAAGCCTGGAAGTTAGTCTGAGGCAGGCTCCCTTAATGTGGACAAGCTACCTTGAGTTAGGGTCCTAGGAAGCACTTTGAATTACTTTGAGTCTGGGGAGTAGTTATTTCAAAATAGCAGCAGTGGAGCCTCCACACTCCCGCTATTTTGAAATTCATTATTTCTTGTGGAAAGCAGGAGTTGTTTCAAAATAACCAGCCCGTTATTTCAAAATAATGGGCTAGATAGTGTGGATGATCGGCAAGTGACAGTCTCAAGGGTATTTCTGTGACTGAACAATCAGACCATTATTTCCTCATCCTAAACCATAGGATTCTTATGCTTCCTAAATGGTTATGCCCTTTTTGTACTTCTAGGCTGTATTTTTCTTGGTGCTGTTACACCTTTCCCCCCATTTCTTTTTCTTTTATAAATTCTGGGTTTGTGTTATCCCTCTCCAGCTCATCTGATGAAGTGTGTTTTGCCTACAAAAGCTCAGGATATTATACATATTTTTGTTGGTCTCTAAGGTGCCACGGGACTACTTGTTGTTTTTAAAGTTACAGACTAACAGGACTACCTCTCTGAAACCCTACCAACGTAAGTTTACCATGTACACTGTCCCATTACAATAAATAGGAGAGCTGTCGATTAATTTCAATTAAGCTGATACAGTTGACTGAAAAAATTAATCACAGTTATAATTACACTATTAAACAATAGAATCCCAATTAAAATGAAATATTTCTGGATGTGTTTGTACATTTTCAAATATATTGACTTCAGTTACAACACAGAATACAACGTATACACTGTTCACTTGATATTTTTATTACAAATATTTTCACTGTAAAAAATAATAGTATTTTTTCAGTTCATGTCATACAAGTACTATAGTACAGGCAGTCCCCGAGTTACGCGGATCCGACTTACGTTGGATCCGCAGTTATGAACGGGGCTTTTCTCGCCCCAGAGGACGCGAGCGGCGGGACGCCCAGATGCGCCGCGGTCCCGCCGCCCGCGTCCTCCGGAGCGAGAAAAGCTGCTCCGCGTCTCCCTGGTCTGCTGGGGGGGAAATCCCCCCAGCAGACCAGGGAGGCGCGGAGCAAAGCCGTGGAGCACACGGGCAGCGGGACAGCCCAGACGCGCCACAAAGCCGCGGAGGATGCGGGCGGGACCGCGGCGCATCCCGGTGGTCCCGCCACCCACGTCTCCCTGGTCTGCTGGGGGAAGGGGCGCAGCTAGTGCGCCCCCCCAGCAGACCAGGCTTTTCTTGCCGACGACGCCTGGGGTAGAGCAGCTGGGGCGCTGCCAGGTTGGTCCCGCAGCGCCGCTCCTCGGCGCTACTGGACCAACCTGGCAGCACCCCAGCTGCTCTGCCCCAGGCGTCCCCAAGTCAGCCGCTGCTGAAACTGACCAGTGGCTGACTACAGGAAGCCCGAGGCAGAGTTGCTCTGCCCCGGGCTTCCTGGAATCAGCCGCTGATCAGTTTCAGCAGCGGCTGACTTGGGGACACCTGGGGTAGAGCAGCTGGGGTGCTGCCGGGTTGGTCCCCGCAGCGCTGAGGTGCGGCGCTGCGGGGACCTACCCGGAAGCGCCCCAGCTGCTCTGTCCCAGGCGTCCAAATTCAGCCGCTGTTGAAACTGATCAGCGGCTGATTGCAGGAAGCCCAGGGCAGAGCAACTCTGTCTCGGGCTTCCGCTGGTCAGTTTCAGTAGCGGCTGAATCTGGACGCTAGTTCCTACTTACATACAAATTCAACTTAAGAACAAACCTTCAGTCCCTATCTTGTATGTAACCCGGGGACTGCCTGTATAACTAGCCAATAGCCTGTCATAAGACAGGATTTCCGGGTCTCTCCGCCACATCCTATTCCCTTTCTATCTTGCTCTTCTCTCCTGAGCCTCCGGTCTCTCTCTCTCTCATTCACTCTCCTACTGCCTCTCCCCTTCCCCCCTCAGCTCTCCTCCGCCTCCTGCCTCTCTCTCACTCTCCACTCTCCTCCGCCTCCTCTGTCTCCTCCGCTTTCCTCTGTCTCTGTTGGGGATGCACGATCGTCCAGGAGCCACCCCCTGGCCATGTATGTCACTGCCCCACACCCCTTCCCCTCCCACCGTGGCGCTCGACTGACTTCTGTGCCGCTCAGCCGGGCTGCCGTGGGGGAGCAAGCGGCGCACGTGTCCGTTTGGGCCCCGCACCCTCCATGCAGGACTGGCCGCTCAGAGGGAACAGCCAGCATTTCAGCAACAGCGCTGCCCAGAGGGAACAGCCAGCATTTCAGCATTATAGACTCGCAGACATTGGGCTAATATATATATGATGTCTGTATCTTCAAAATGCAACTTACAAATTTAATTTTTTTTTTTAACAAATTGCATTAAAAAACAGAACAGTGTAAACTTTTGGAATTTGTAAGTCCTACTTCTTGTTCAGCCAGCCACTTAGACAAACAAGTTTGTTTACATTTATAGGAGACTAGCAGATGTACCAGGCTGTCTGGTGGGGACCAGGCTCCAGAGGCTGCCACCTCCTGCAATGACCCCCATCCCCACATACAGCCTGCAAGCTGTCTGAGGAGAGGGGGGCTATGCTACAGGGGCTGGTCCCCCTCCAGGTTGTTGGGAGGGGGGTGAGGCTCTGGGGACTGCTCCCCCTCAAATGCCCCTCTACTGCCTGCAGGTTGTGTGGAGGAGGGGAGGGGATAAGGTTCTTGGGGTGCCCTGGCCTGCAGAGCCTCACCCCTACAAACTGCAGTCTGTGGCGGTGGGGGCGAGGCACTGGGAGCTGATGCCCCTTCCAACTGCCCCCCACCCCATGACCTGCAGGCTGAATGTGGGGGGGGGGGGGGCAGCTCCAGGGACTGTCCCCTCTGCAGTGACCCCTTCCCACAGCTTCTAGGCCAGGAGTCTCCAAACTTTTTAAGCATGAGATCACTTTTTAAATTTAAGTGCAATCCCAAGATCTACCACAAACCCAAATACTTTTGCCTCGCCTCCTTTATACCCCTTCTCCAAGACCCCACCCCTGCTCACTCCATTCTCCCTCCTTCCCCCATCCTCCCTTCCTTTCACCAGGCAGGGGTAATGAGTTGGGGTGCTGGCTCTGGTCTTGGATGAAGGGATTTGGAGTGTGAGAGGGGCTCTGACCTGAACTTCGGGCTGACAGTTGGAATGTAGGAAGGGGTTCTAGGTGCAGGCTCTGGGAGGGTGTTTGGGTATAGGGGTGCTTGGGGCTGGGGCAGGAGCCTGGGGTGCAAGAGGGGGTTCATGACTGGGGTAGGGTTTCAGGATGTGGGCTCCGACTGGGCACTGCTGACCTCAGGTGGCTGCTGGGTGGTGGTGGAGTGAGGCTGGGGCAGGCTCCCTGTCCTGGCCCTGCACCACTCCCCAAAGCAGCCAGCACTCTCCATCCCAATTCCCGATATGCCCCCTCTCTGCTCTGTGGAGATAGGTTACAGGGTGAGAGAGGGGGCAACTTGACATAAGCACCTCTCTCCTCCCTTCCCTGCCCTGCACAGAAAGCAGGAGGCTCCTAGGGGTGGGGGAGGCAGCTCCAAGGCAAAACTAAGGAGTTGTGAGGAAGGACAGTTGAAGTGCTGGTACCTGACAGCCTCCCAGTCAAGATCACCTCTCAGAGGCTCCAAGATCTACCAGTAGATCCTGATCTACTGGTTGGTGCCCACTGTTCTAGGCTGTCTGTGGGGGCTAGGCTCCAGGGGGCTGGTCTCCCTCCAGCAGCGCCACCCCCCAAAGTCCTGCAGGCTCTGCATGGGTTGGGGAGATTCTAGGTTTGGGGCAGTGGGGCTACTTGGTCTGGAGGCAGGCAAGCTGGCAGAGCCCTACCTCTGCTGGCCACTCTCTTGGTGCTGCAGCTGCCTCCCAGTGGCTACTCTCTGTATTGCATCCTTCCTCTCTTCACCACTCTTTCCCATTCCTCCCCTCTTCGCCCCCTCCCATTCCTTTCTCTCCCCGTTTTCTAGGCAAAACCAAATTCTGGCCTTGGTTTAAGTTAGAGTAAGGGGAAGCAGCATACCAAATCTGTTGGTCCTAGCTCTTACTGTTTAGGAGCAGTTCTTGAACAAATGCACTGATGGACGCACAGGCTGATGGACACACAGGCAGAAAGATTCACTCTAAAATATAGATAGATAGATAGAGTGAGAGTGCATGAATGAATGCCATCTGTTTCTTATTTACAGTCTCACCTGAAAGAGAGAAAAGGTGTCTTCATGGCACTTTTGCAGCTGGCATTGCAAAGTATTTATATGCCAAATACATGAAACATTGGTATGTCCTTTCATGCTTCGGCCACCATTTCAGAGGACATGCTTTCATGTTGATGACTCTTATTTAAAAAAAAAAAAAAAAAAAAAAAAGTTTGTGACTGAACTCCGTGGAGAATTGTATGCCTCCTGCTCTGTTTTTACCTGTATGCTGCCATATATTTCAGGATATAGCAGTCTTAGATGATGACCCAGCACATGTTCATTTTAAGAATACTTAAATGGCAAATTTGACAAAACACAAAAACTACCAGTGATGGCCCAAGGTTTAAGAATCAGAAGTGCCTTCTAAAATTTGAGAGGGACAAGGTGTGAAGCATGCTTTGAGAGATCTAAAAAGAGCAACGCTCTGAGCAGAAACTACAAAACCCAAACCATCAAAACAGAAAATCAGTTTTCTGCTGTTGGCACCTGACTCACATGATGAAAATGAACATGTGTGGAACATGCATTGGTCTGCACTGTTTTGAACAATTATTTAGTAGAACCTGTCATCAACATGGATTCATGTCCTCTGCAATGGAAGTTGAAGCATGACTGGGCATATGAATCTTTAGTACATCTGACATATAATATCTTACACCACCAGCAATGGGAATGCCTATTGTCATTTTCAGGTGACAAACAAGAAGTGGGCAGCATTGTTTACATTTGCAGGAGATAAACTTGTTTGAGCACTTGTATAGGCTCTTGTCTTACATTGTTTTATTTTTTAATGCAGTTTTTTGTGCATAATTCTGCATGTGGAAGTTCAACTGTCTTTTTAGAGATCACACTATAGTACTTGTAATGGGATTGTTGAAAATACTATTAGTTTTTTACAGTGCAAATATTTGTTATAAAAATATAAAGTGAGCGCTGTACATTTTTATAGTCTGTTATAATAGAAATCAATATATTTGAAAATGTAGAAAACACCCAAAATATTTAAATAAATAGCATTGTGTTGTTTAATAGTATGATTAATTGTGATTAACAATGATTTCATGGGTTGATAGGGGGAAAAATGTTCTAACTGAAATGTGTTCTGTAACTGAGAATGGGATATTCAAAAGAATGCAGGGCACTTGGAGGGGACTTGGTCACCTGGCTTCCTTATATTTCTTTTTGTCCAGACCAGTTTTAGGTCTCAAGCTTGCAGGTTGTTCCAGGTAGGCAACCTCCTGAACCTGTACAGGATCAACTTATATGAAGGTCATTGCAGAAATTAATGATAAATTCTCCAAGACTGACTTGGAATTGGAGAGAATAAAGCTTTTCTGATCACAATCATGTTCCTTACAGTTCAATAACTTGTCCATTTAAACTGCAGACCCGTAGCAGCATCAGCTTCCAGGGCTAGCATGGATCGGGACTGAGCAGTCCCTGCTCGTGCCAGCTCTGGGACCACTGTGCTTCTGCTTTTTAAATGTAGTAAGAGCCAGGTGGCTCTTAATACATTTAAAAGGCAGAGGCACAGCAATCGGGGGCCCAACAATCGGGATTGTTTCAGTCCCAGCTCAAGCTGGGTCCCCCACAGTGCCCCTGCCGAACCTGCGTAGATAGTGCTGGGGGAAACCAAAGCTGGTTCCCCCGAGTACCGGCTCCTGCTCCCCTCCCCTTGCTGATACAGAGGTAGCAGCGGGCAGTGTGGGGAGCTTATCGGGTTGTTGACTACTCAACTAGTTTCTTACATCCCTAATACTGAATTTATTGTGACTACATCTCCGAAAGGGGGTGTGTGTATAATAGGAAAAGTATTTTGCAGGTGTTTAAATATATGCTTCATGGCAGCCCAAGGTCAGTTCTTTGAATGTGTTCCTGTAAGCCAGGCGTTTTAAAGAAATGTATGAATAAAGGAGCTATTCCAATTTCTTGGTCATATAATAGACATACCTAAGAGATAGAACCAATGCTGAAGTAACTTGTAAAATAATGTGCTTTAATGCCTTCCTCCTTACATGTGAATGTACGTTAGGGCCTTCTGTGAACCTTTGGACTCCAGCTTATGTTATTTGTTTTACTAGTCACAAGATCTCCTGACTCTAGGGGTGGTGTTTGGCACTTTTTTTTGCCAAGCATGCAAAACATTTTGCCACCTGTCTCTTACCCCTGAGAAATGACTGCAGTCCCAGTCTTTCCCTTAACTCCGTTCTATTCCCCAAAATTAACTGAGTTGCCCATTATGACCTCACAGTGATCAGCATTAATATGAATCAGTGATGAAATCTCCTTTTTTATTTATAAAAAATAGTAATTACTTTTCTTACAAATTGGGAATGGTCCTGTTCTCAGAGCTTGACCCTGCAAGATTTGCAGAAAACGGTGTTTTATCTGGCTTCTTTGTACTCCCCAGCAGATAGGACAGTAGCTACTTGAAGTGGTGAAATTAACAAGAGGCTTGATACAAATGCCTGTATGCATCAGGGACCATGCTCAGCTCTGTTTTATAATTAGTAGTTGAGCCCTACCGCTCGGCTGTGGTGCAGCTGGCTGAGAGGTGGCAGAGACAGTGGTGGTGAGGTGGGGCAGGCAGCATGGGAGGCAAGCACAGGGGAGGGCAGAGAGTGGGAAGACCTGGGGAGCACCAGCTTGGGGGGGGGAGAGGGGCTGAGGGAGGAACAGGTGAAGCACGGAGGGCAGGGATTTACTGCCAGCTCCATTGTTTGCAGCATCTCCCGCTTCTCTTTGTTCCTGGGCCCAATGTGCAGCTCAGAGAAGTCAACATGCCATGGCAGCAGCTGCTTGATGGATCATGAGGCGCTGCCCCCTGCTGTGTTTTGCTGCCCCGATGCCCACACCTGCTGAACAGACTACTCCTGGTGTGCAGGAGCAGCATGAGGCCCCGGCCTGTGAGCCACCCACCCCAGCAGGCACAGGTCTGCATGGTACTGCTGCTGCCACCACCTCCTCACCTCACCTGCCAGCCACTTGCTGGGGAGGCATCGAGCCCGCTCTGAGTCCCCAACAATGGCAGCCTGAGGGGAGGGGCCCCAGCTGCGCCTCGCCCAACTCTACCTGCTGGGCCACCTGCCGCTGAGCCTGCTGCTCTCACAGGGTGGGGTTCCCCTCATCTCATTTCTCACTCATTCTGGCATTTTCTAGAAACTTCTCAAGTCTTCTAGTATATTCTCAAATGTTCTCTGTGTCAGATGGTGTGATGGACGCCTCTCCATTTATAGTAGTTTAGATATTGCCACTTTGCCCTCCATGAAGATTTCACCTCAGGGCTTTCCCTCCTCATGCCCCTCACCCCTCTAGCACCCTTTCATAGTAAGACACAGTAAATTCTGAGACCATGGGAACCATATCTGGTTTTTTTTTTTTCACTTTTGTGTCCCTCTTCACCCCAATGATTTGTTGATTTCTGGACTCTATTGCCCTCAATTCAGCTGAGGTAAAGGAGGGATTTCGTTGTTCTAGTGGGCTCTGCCCATCTGTACAGTTGTCTGATAAGGACACATCTATAACCTGCACTGAAGTCACTTAGAAAAAGAAAGCCTTTCTTTTCAGTGTGTTTTGTTAGCTACAACTCCAAAGTCCCAGCTGCAATTTAAGTTTAAGTATCTATAATTGCTTTAGAAGGTTTACATTTAGTCCTTCCTCATTTAGCTGCTGGATCAAGCTCTTTCTTTGTATAAAATACCCTTTGCTGTGGGAGGAGGAGACCTTTTGTTATGTAGAGATTAAATTCTGAGTGTGGATGTGTTTATAGTAAATTTATTGTTTTGACTGTGGTAACTACATATGTTGCTACTTAATCCATTTGTGCTCCCAGGATGCCTTTGGAAACTTGACTTTTCATCTCAACAGGAAATTTCTGTTTTAAATATTGTTTTGAAAAATAGATAATAAACTGCTTATTGTAAGCTGTGAGGAATAAAACTTTTTCCTAGTTGGTTCAGGAATGGGACCATAATTTTAAAGTTGTGGTGACTTAACCACATTCAAAGCCCTAACTGATGTCATAGATCAGTGGTCTCCAACCTTTTTACGCCCAAGATCACTTTTTAAATGACAGAGCAAGCCAAGATCTACCACCCCGCCCCTTTCTTGAAGCCCCGCTCAGCGAGGATGCATCACGCTCCACATTGGCTGGCGCAGAGGAGAAGCTGCCTGGCCAGCTCGCTGTGGCCTTCAGCCCAGAGGAGGCTGAACTGCGCTCCAGCTGATCGGGCGGCTTCCCCTCTGTGCCTGCCCACGTGGAGCTTGGTGCACCCTGGCTGAGCGCCATGGCCAGCTGGCCGGGAAGTCGCTTCTCTTCTCTTCCGCTCGACTGCCCTGCACTCAGCCCGGGAAGCTTGCTCCAGCACAGCTGGAGCCTGACGCAGCCTCCCTGGGCTTGAGCGCAGGGCAGCCGGGCTGGAGGGGGAAGAGAAGCAGCTGCCCAGCCAGCTGGCCGTGGTGCTCAGCCAGCTGGCCGTGGTGCTCAGCCAGGGTGCACCAAGCTCCACGTGGGCAGGCGCAGAGGAGAAGTTGCCGATCAGCTGGAGCGCGGGGCAGCCTCTTTCAGCTGAAAGCCACAGTCAGCTGGCTGGGGTGTTTCAGCCCTCCCAACCTCCCAGCTCCCACCATTCCTCGCAGCTACTCACCTGTGGTGTTGCTTGGTGAGTAGCTGCTCCTCAAATGAGGAAATCTAATGTAAATGTACTGCGCAGGCGCGCAGTTCAAAGGCTCAAGAGCTACTCTTAGAGCCCCTGAGATCTACCGGTAGATCGCAATCTACTGATTGGTGACCGCCGTCATAGATGAAGATTTTAATAACAACAGCCATATGGGTATATCTCAGCCAAAATGTGGGGATGTAGATTTTTTTAGTTACGTAGTTCCCTGCATGCTGATATGGTTGTCTGATGTGTATAATTATGGTTATGTCTTAATACCTACTGTGAATATGCATCTCTTTCTAATCTCATTGGCTGTTACAATCCCTCTGCTCTGATTGGCTCATGTCTTTATAATTTGCAAGATCTTTGCCAAGTGCAAAGAAGCCTCCTTGATGATTTGTTCTTTTCAGAGAAATCGCGGAAACTCATAAAATTGCATGAAGGAGAAGAAAATACTGTAAAACCCGTGTTATCTGGCATGCCCGGGGATTAGGGCGTGCTGGTAACCTAAACAATCTGGTTATCTGGGGGAGGGGGGATGCAGGAGCCATGTGGGGCCTACGGTGGGGGGAGCATGTGGAACCCTGTGCGGGCTGGGATGTGGCCTGCTGGGGGGGACACGAGCTAAGGGGGGGAGAGGAGGAGGGTGGAAGGTGGAGCTGGTGGGGGCGGCCTGTTGGGGAAGGGGGGGGGCTGGTGGGAGTGCTAGGAGCCGTGGGGGGAGCCAAGATGTTTGCTTCTGGCTGCTGTTCGCCTCTCCCCCAGGTATGTGCTGCACGCTTGAGGAGCTGCCCAACACTTAAAGGGCCAGTTTCCTTTTTTTTTTTTCTTTTTTTTTTTTGCTTTTCCCGGCATCAGACATTTGCCAGTTTCTATAGTTTTCCGGATGCATAAGTTCCAGATAGCACAGGTTTTACTGTACTTGAAAGCAGAGAGAATGTGCCTGTCAAAATATTCTTTGACTTCTTTCCTTTCTCTATCATCTTTCTTTGCATCACACTCCTGACCTGCCCTATTCCTGCAGGCCAGGAGAATATCCTTCCGCGGAGAATCATCATATGTATGGTGGGTCCCAACCACTGTCAATACAAGGTGCTCCCATTTGGCTTAGCAACTGCACCCAGTGTCTTCACCAAAGTGTTTCCAGTAGTAGCTAAGCAGTTCAGGCAAAACAGCATCACCTTTCTTCCTGCATTTAGTTAGTTGGTTTCTCTTTGTCAGGATACACCAAGATGATCTCGTATCAACCTCAGTCATCACTGCTTCAGTATCTATTATCCCTAGGAATTTGTGTGAACAAAAATCTATCCTAATGCTAACACATACTGAAGAATTTATAGGAGCAACCTTACGCCATGTCTACACTACAGAGTGAAGTGGACTTAAGCTACACTGATGATCATACATTTCTATAATTAGATCACTTGTGCATGATCACACAACACATTTAGTTTTGACAGAGTGCTTCCACAGTTAGTGCTCTAGCACTGACAGAGCAGTGGACCATGAGCTATCTTATTATGCAAATTGCTATCTTCTCCCATTAGGAGTTCTGGAAATGAATATTATTGCATTATGGGGGCCAGGATCCAGTGTTCCCTCTAATCTTTTCCATCCATGTGCCAAATAAATTTATGTTCACCGAGGCACATGCAAATGTGCACCATCAGTAGAAACAAAAACCTAGTTGTGGGAGCTCTGCTAATCAGCTGGGTGGCATTTCAGTCTCTCCTGAGTGGCTGCACGAGTGTCCAGCTTACAGGGAACACTGGCAGGTTTGCTTCCTCATGTTGCTGTTTTTTTCTGTTCCATAATTCCAAGGCTTCTGATTGTGTGTTGCACTATTTTTCAACTGCCTCTGTAAATTTTGTGACGGCATGTATCTTGCACTGCTTATCAGTCTTGTAATAAGCACTGTAAACACAACATGGCTGATCGTGCAGTATTTCATGAACTGTCAATCTGAACTAGAATCTGTAGGGGCGCACAGAAAGGCAGGTGTTGAAAGAAACGATTCAGGATTGACATTTGCATTCATAGAATAGCTGAACATGGTGGATCAGGAAAAAAGTACTGAGTGGTGGGATTGGATTGTGATGCAGATATGGGATAAGTGGCTGCAGTACTTTTGTATGCCCAAAGCCATCTTCCTAGAGCTCTGTGTAGAGCTCACCCTTGCCCTGTCTCACCAGGACACCAAAATGAGGACTTCCCTAGTGATGGATAAGCATGTGGCAATAACTGTGGTGAAGCTGGGAACCCCCTAATGCTACTGGTCACTTGTGAATCATTTTGGAATTGGGAAGCCACCATAGGAGTTGCAGTGATGGAAGTGTGCAGGTCTATTAATTGCCTTCTGTTATGAAGTACTGTGACTCTGGGCAGTTTGTGGGAAATTGTGGATAGATGACACACGTGTCATAATTTTGACCCCAGACTCTTTTGGGGTGTAGTACATGATCACAAAGGACTATTTCTCTATGGTATTGTAAGCACTGGTATATTACCAGTGTTATATCACTTACACAGATACTGAGTGGTCAAGAAAGGTGCATGACGCTTGCATTTTCAGGAACATTGGCCTGTATATAAAGCTGCATGCAGGGACTTTCTTTCCAGTTCAGAAAACTCCAGCAGGGGCAGTGGAAATGCCCATAGTGATCCTGGGAGACCCAGCCTGCCTCTTACTCTGCGGCTCATGAAGCTATACACCAGAAACTTGAGAGAAGCAAGGAGCATTTCAATAAGCTTAGCAGGTGTGGAATAACCGTACAATATGTGTTTGACAGATTAAAGGGTCACTGGCACTGCCTTTTTGGCAGGTTACACCTCAGTGAGGAAGATATTGCGGTGATCATAGCAGCCTGCTTTGCTCTGCATAACATTTGTAAAACCAAAGGGAAAAGTTTTTCCTAGACATGGAGGGTAAATGTGGCTCACCTGATAACTGATTTTGAGAAGCCAGGCACCTGGCTCATAAAATGGGCTCACCAGGAAACTATTCAGATTAGAGCAGCATGAAGCAACATTTTTGACAGAGATCCCTAGTAATGTAATGTCATTCTGTAGTGAATTGTGCCAGGCATTGAATAATTCCTGTAATGATTCCTGTTTGAACATTAATTTAGTCTGCAAATGTGTCAGTTCTGTATGAATTTCTTTTTCAGCCACCCTGTGTTGGTCACAAATAAAGAATCAATATCTTTATAAGCAGGGCTCGCCGAACCGCAGTGAGCCCCGCTCGCCAGCCACGCTGTCCGGTGATCTGTGCATGCGCAGATTGCCCGAACCTGGCTCTTCCGTGTTACAATCTACTCGCCCGTGGTGAGTAGATTGTATTATTTGTTGAGCCCGGTTTATAAGACTACATTTGTATTAAACAGCAAAATGCAGATAAACATTCCTTACAAGGGATATGACAGTGAGCAGCACTCTCTGAATTAAGGATCTCACAGCTGTTTAAGTCCAGCTGTCATTATGTAAAATGTCCCTGGTGTGGCTTGCAAGGGTTACTGGGAAGGCTGGGAATGTGAGGAACGTGTGTGGAGAGTTTTTTGAGAGGGCAAAGAAGGCAATTCTGTGTGGGCAACAGGGGAGCTAAGCACACGTGTTCTCTTGCAGCGCAATGAGGGACATCAGCATCTCTTTTTGGTTCTTGCTTGTCTGTGAGCTGCTTTTGTTCCCTCAGAAGTAATTGCTGATTGGTGCAACAAAGTTTCCTATAATAGGGCAAAAAACAAAGCAGTTCTTCTTCAAGGAGTGTCCCCCTGGGTGCTCCAAGAGGTGTGCCAGTACTGCTGCACCTCTGATCAGATATTTGTGACAGCAGTACCCATGGCCGAGTATGTGCGCAGAGTGCTGGTGCATGCGATCTGAAATGGCTACTGCACGTGCAGAGCCAGCCGCCTCCTCTGTTTCTTCTCAACTGCTGCTGGCTTCAGTCGAAGCTCAGCAGTTGCCCTTTTACCTCACTGACAAGTTACCTAGTTTACATAAAAAACAACAAATGGTCTGATAGCACTTTATAGACTAACAAAACATGTAGATGGTATCATGAACTTTTGTGGGCACAGCCCACTTCTTCAGATGACCGGAGTTTAAGCTTCCTAGTTTACATAGTTTTAGATAACTCATTACCACAGAATTTGTTTTAGTTGTTAGTTCTTAAACTTGCTCTTATTTAGTAGTGATAGTTTTAATTTTTTTTTCTCTACAAGTTCTATAATAGTTTAGATAAATAATCCCCTGGTGATAGTAACACCACCGAAACTTTCTTTTTGCCTGGGATGTGCCTGGCTTACCCAGTTTTAAAAAGTGCACAAGCTGTAGGCTGTTCATCTCAATTTCTGACAGTCACAAACAGTGTCTCCACTGGGGGAACAGTACCCCACAAAACAGTCTTCACGGCCAGAAACTCACAGCTCATACCAGAAAATCCAGAGACTTAAAATTAAAAACGTTCCAGCTGGAGAAAAAAGCTCAGTTGTCTTCAGACCCCGAGCACACTACCGTGCCCAGATAAAAGTCCCCTGGGATGGTGTTGGAGAGGACAGTTCCCACTGGGTTGAGCCCAAAAGACTCTGAAAAGACTCAGTTGTCAAAGAAGAGGTCCTATACTTCCTGAGGGACAGACTCTCCCTTGAGGAATCGTTCTCTCCATAAAAATGCTGTCTCCACACCTACTGTGCTAATGGGACCGGCAACATAAAAAGCCACAACCCCAAGTACAGGGATTGCTCCTCGTCAAAGGCACCAACGTGGGTGAAGCTTAAAGCCTCTTTGTTAGCAGTAGCCAAGATGCCTTTGTCACTGGCACTTCCAGGCCACATTTGGAAGTGGCACTGAGCGCAAGAATTCTCCCTGTGGCAGCAGCGTCAGCACCGGCAAAACACTCAGTGCCAACCATGCATAAAAAGCAGCCGGCACCTGAAATAATGCTGCTGCACACACTGCGGGCCCTGCAGGCTCCCATACTACTGCCTCCTCTGCTGGTACCACACTTTACAATGGTGGCGGAACTCTCTGTACACTTGGTACCGGGAACACCTTTATTTGCCACTGACGGTATCCTGAACACTTCGAGATATAGTTTCTCATTCACTCCGAGCACTGCAGCAGCCCCAGTGTTCAGTGATGATGACGAGGAGCTGCCCACTCGAGCACGCTTACCGAGACACTCCTTGCCTAAACCTCAGCAACACATACAACAATGGCAACTCCTACAATGGTTTCCACCACCTATCCTGCCCAACTGGCTACACTGGGACCCATGGGTGGCTTACAGAGCACAGCAAGTGCAGCAGCCACTTCCAGCAGCAAAATCCCATGCACCAACAGCTCAGTCTCCAGAGTGCTATAGCTCAGACGCAGAACAATAGGACATGAACATTACAGGGAAGGAACAGACATCCCTCTTGCTTCCACCCACACTTATTACATCATCACCTTCTGACGATACAATCCATGACCCCAACACCGAATTCTGGGGATGATTTTAGATCGTTCCAAAACTTTTTAAGAGTCACAGACACACTAGAGATTTCATTGTCAGCTATGCCTCAGACATAACATAAGCTGACAAACATATTACACACATCCCCACATGCAAAATTAGCTATCCCCATGGATGAGGTGTTTATGGATCCTGCCAAAAATATTTGGCAAATCCCTGCTACAGTCTCACCAATCTCTGAAGATCAAATCGGAAATACTGTGTTGCCCCCAAGAGAGCAGAATTCCTGTTCTTCCATCCAGCACCGAACTCCCTCATGATGGCAGCCGTGAATCAAAGAGGAAAGCAACAAGCTACTTGTACCATTCCCTATGACAGGGACTGGAAAAAATTGGACATGATGGGGAGAAAGACATACTCATCAGCAATCCTCCAGCTCATATTAGCCACCTATGTGACATTATTAGTGACATACGCACACCACTCTTTTGATCAATTAGCAACTTTTATCGAGTCCCTTCCTGACAACAAAAGAGAGCAGTTTAAGTCAAATATCAATGAAGGTACATTAATCTCTAGAACAGCCTTACAGGCCACACTGGGCTCCATGGACATGGCAGCCAGGTCCTTGGCCTTGGCAGTGGTAACGAGGCGAGCTTCATGGCTTCAGCTCTCCGGGTTTCTGAGAGAAGTCCAATCAACAGTAGATGACTTGCTATTCAGGGCTACCAATCTCTTCATGGAATCCACAAACTCATCTCTACATACTTTAAAAGACTCACGGGCCACACTGAAAACTCTGTGCATTCATGTATCTATCAAAAAAAGAAAACAAAGCTGATTATTCACACAAAGTTTCAGACCTCCACCATTCAACCAACAAGGACAGTGGAAGCTGACCATGCCAAAATAGGCCCAGACAGGCCTCCGGTTAGTCAACATCCCAACAACCTTCAACATCCAGACAACAGTTTTGAAGTCTGGGTTGAGGGTCTTACAACCCCAAAATTTTGGAGGCAGCAATCCAAACCATCTACAATATTTGGCAACAGACTAGCCGCATTTTGTCCAGCCTGGCAAGCTGTCACCACTGACAAGGGGTACTGGAAATCATGAGAACTGGATACTGCGTCCCATTTTTAGTTCGCTCCCTCCCCCTTTCCCCTGCAACCTCCTTGCCAGTCCCTCTTCAGGGAACCCTCCCATGAGCATACAAGAAGCAGAACAGCTTCTAAGACTTGGCGAAATAGAAGAGGTACCACAGGAGCAGGGGTTTTTACTCTCATTACTTCCTTACCACCAAGAAGTCGGGTGAATGGAGACCTATATTGGACCTCCGCAAGCTCAGCTGCTTTGTCTAATACCAACATTTCAAGATGGTAACCCTCGCCACGTTGGTCTGCTTGTGGGAATAGTGTATCCCCATACACCTGGTCGCAACCTACCTCCTGGGCAAGGACAACCTACTTGCGGACAACTTAAGCAGGCAGTTCCCACAAAGCTACGAGTGGGAAATAAAGCCATCAGTACTGACTTACCACTTGAAGAAGTGGGGGTTACCAACAGCGGACCTATTTGCCACATACAAAAATGCTCTTTGCCCACATTACTATTCCAGAGCGGGCATAGGTCCCCACTTCCTGAGGGACACTTCAACATACAGTGGAAGGCACTTCTATCATGTACATTCCTCCCTTTTCTATGGATACAACGGGTGAGCCTCAAGATCAAACAGAACAGGGCCATAGTAATGCTCCTAGCACTCAATTGGCCCGGACAAGCATGGTATCCATAACTCTTACAGATGAGCATCGGACCACCGCATTGCTTTCCACCAGTTCAATCTCTCCTCACAGAACACTGTGGTCAGATACACCATCCCACTATTCATGTGTTGCATCTTCAAGTGTGGATGCTGGCTGGCTGAGCACCATGGATAAGACCTTCCCAGGGCCAGTGCATCACATCCTCACATATTCCACAAGACCTACAGTGAGAAAAACATACACGCAGAAATGGAAGTGCTTCACAGGCTGGTGCACAGCCCACAGCTATGGCCCATGCACATGCAAGTATCACAAATACTACAATACCTATAACACCTGCACAATGCCTCAGTGCCTTGATTTTAGCATGGCACTACTGTGTGTCCCTTTTGTGTCCTTTCTCAGTCATGCCACAAGCAATATGCTTACAGGTTTCAAAGTTCATATGGCTAGATTGGAGCTGTGACTGCACATCTTCCTTTCCCCAAAGTCCTTATGCATCTAGAAACTCTAGTGTACTCCAGGTGGGAGCACTGTGACAGACCCCCTCCACCATGCTTTAGATTAGATTAGAAAATGGTCATGTGAACGTATTTGCCCAGTTCAGTAGACTTGTGTGCCTAACTCAGAGGTGCTTTGGACAAATTATCTCATTTAACTTATCAATCTTCATGTCATAATTCACTGAATCCTGTATATCGTATTTTGGTGCATGTATCATTCTTGTGTGTAAAGTTAGATATATGGAGTATGGAATGCTTTATGGTTTTAAATATGCAAATGAAAGTCATCAATGGTGTTTCCAGTGCTGTGTCACCTCCAATGTCTGCGCAATCATATGTAAACACCCTCTTTTGTCTTTTAAGTCTTAGCAGTGGTTGGTCTTAGGAAGTTACATGACCTCCATAACTGCTAGGAATTGGCTAGGTAACTTCCCCATTTAATAGGGAATGCATAAAAGAGTGGTAAGCCTAGCAGAGTCTTTATCTTTGGCCGGGGCACTCCCAAGGAAGGGAACCAGAGACCGTCAGGAAGGGGGAACTTAAGAACATAAGAACGGCTATACAGAGTCAGACCAACCATCCATCTAGCCCAGTATCCTGTCTGCCAACAGTGGCCAATACCAGATGCCCCAGAGGGAGGAAACACAACAGGTAATCTTCACGTGGTCCCTCTCCTGTCAGCCATTTCCAGACATTTACAGAGCTTCCCTGGTTTGAAGGCTTAGCTGGCAAAGGAACAGTTTTAGGGTGAGTTTGTAATGAATTTGGAACCTCAGCACAAGTTTATTACAGTGTTTTCTCTTATTTTAAGTTTGTAATCTACTTTGCTCTGCCTGTTCTCACTTAAATCCTACTGCTTGTACTTAATAAAATCACTTTTATTCACTATCAAGCTCAGCGTAAATAATTGTTACCTGGAAGATCAGTCAGTATGTGCATCCTCCTTTCATTGTTAAAGGGGGCTTACCTAAATAATTCATTTGAGGGTTCTGATCCCATTTGGGGAGTGGTATCCCAGGAAGCTGGGCCCAAAACTGCATTTTCCTTGGACTGGAAGAGTTTGTGTTTGTACTGCTCAGGGGGGCAATGATCTCAGCTCTGTGCCTTAGCTGGGGGCAACCAGCAGAGTTGACTGAGCAGGACAGGGTATCGAGAAGCCCCAGACAGCAGGAAGTTGAGTGTCAGTCACTTTGTCAGCACTCTGAGAAGCCCCCCAAGGAGTTTTCTGTGACCACTCCCTGTTATAGGCATGTTTGAAGAAAGCTAGCATGGTCAACTGGGAAGCTGTAGTGTGAACTATCCATTCTAAGCAAACAGGAAGTGGAATTTCAAACGTTCCTTAGGCTTTAAAAGGAGAGGGGCACATGCCTGTATACCTGGCAGCAGAGTAGAAACTGCTTACCAGAGCAGTCATGATGAGTGTTGTGGGACACCTCCTGAAGGCCATTTACGGTGTCATAATGAAGAACACTGTTTTGCCTGACATTGCAACAATTTAACTTTGTTGTAAAAAGCTCTATGCTGCTTGCTGAGGTGGTTTTCTTACATCTGCATAACAGGACAGTTAAATTGGTGGGAGGAGCATTGTTGTGTGTACACGTCCACTGTTTTGTTGAAAAAATCTAACTTTTGTCAACAAAATTGTATAGTGTAGACAAGGCCTTGAACTCGGGGTTTATTTTCCAATGGACAGATTTTGCCCCATGAGCAGCGTGATTTGACATTTGAAGGTTGTGTATGATCTGGTTTGTTGGGACTTGCCTTTCTCTCGTAGGACACATGGGATCATGCACTTATATTATGCTATTCATCACAGTCCATATCTATTATCTTCAGGTTAGGCTCCAAACAGTGCATGTACTAACAAAATGAAGGATGAATACCACAGTAACAGTTCCTACCAGGGTAAGGACCTCAGTAACATGGCAGAAGAATCAAGAATAACTGTTGTGTGGGTGTTCTTTTTCTACCCTTTACATACAAGATGATCTTTACGGGTACTTCCCTGTTAGGCTGGGGGAGAGCACATGAACAGTTACAGGGTACAGGGCACTTGACTGCCCTTGAGAGACTAGATTATCCATCTATTTTCTGGAACTCTCAGCTTTCTGAAACTTTCAAATCCTTTCAACATTTATTCAATTTTACCCTGTGCTCATGACAACATTACAATGATCAACATGGTGACTGTATTCTATATAACCAAGCAGGAAGGAGCAAGAGTCATCTCCGTATGTATAGAAGTGGTCACTTTATGGAAGTCGTGTATCAAAAGCAAAATTGGCAGTGTACTTTCCAGGAATCAGAATTCACCAGCAGACGGCCTCAGCAGGCATTTTGCTATTGATCATAAATGGGAATTACATGACTTATTAGTGAGTGGCATATTCGCTCACTAGGGAGCCCCAGCTGCTTGCTGCCCAGAAAAACAGGAAAAGCAACATACAATGCTCCAGGGGTTCTAAGGAGAGCACTCTAGAGGCACTGCTCTCCTTCCCTTGTCAAATCTCTTGAGCTGTGCCTTCTTTCATGTCCTTACGGGTCTATAGAAATATTTAGCAGGACAAGGCACAAATCATCCTTTTTAACCCCAAATGGCCCAGGCAATTCTGGTTTCCAAGACTCCTATGAATGTAATCGTGCCTGCCAGTCAGTGTCTGGTTTTTGCCAAATCTCTTGGCCCAGGTGAAGGGCAAAATCCAGCCTCTCAACTCCAAAGTGCATGATCTCACAACTTGGTATTTTGATGAGCAACAGCCCTACAACTGTCCTGCTCTGAAGTCGTGCAAACCATTTTTCACAGCTGAAAGAATCCTAGGAAAATGCTATCTGACCAATTGGAAATGTTTCTCAATCTGGGCCCAGAAAAAATCATGTCTCTCCAGACACAGCCAATATTTCCACTGTTGTAGGCTATTTCCTTTTGCTCAGTACATTAGATCTCTTTCTTTAGTTCACTGAAGACTCATGTGGAAGCAGTCTGTGCATTTCCCCCACCCCTGCTGGTTACTCAATCTTTACCCATTCAGTAACACCAAATTCTTGAAAGGCCTGATCAGAACCTTTATGCCAGTAAACTAACCAACCCTTCACTGGGGCCTTTTAATTATTTTGTCAATTACTAATTCACCCTTTCAACTGCTAGCTACAAGTTCTATGCTTCACCTATTCAGTGAAGATTGTATTCCTTGTTACCAACAACTTGTCCAGAGGGGTAGGTGTATGATCCATCATAAACAATATTCCATATAGACAGTCTCACTATGCTATACCAGTCATTCACTGCTAAAATAATTTCAGACTTTCCTGTAAACCAGTCAATTCACTTATCTCTGTCGTCTTCTCCAAGCACCACATCTCAGGCATGGAGGGGCATTTCATTCCTTCAGTGTTCAATGAGCGTTGTCATTTTGTTTTCACTGAACAAAACAGATCAGAAAATCACCTTGACCATTTGTTGCTGTAGCAGAATGAGTTCTAAGTCAAGTTATATACTCCCAGAAAGTCTCTAAGTGGATCACTGGTAGTACCAGCTCAACCAGTTGGCACAACTCCCTGCTTCACAGAAAATTAGGGCTTATTCTGTAAAGCACTGTGGCATTACTTTGAAAGGCCTGCCACCTTGACATGTGTAGGACAGCTTTGCGGAGTTGTATTTGCATGTTCACGAGACATTATGCCGGGTGCTGATGCATCCTTTGGGGCACTTGTTCTACAAGCAGCTATCCCACCTGCTAGGGTTGTTAAATGTTGTTTAATTAGCCAATTGACTAGTGGATGGAATTTCCATCGACTAGTTGATAAGGGGGATGTAGGGAACTGCAGAGTCACAGCAGGGTTAGCTCCTGGGTTCAGGAGCTAACCCTGCTGTGGCGCTGCCTTTTAAATGTATTAAGAGCCATCAGGCTCTTAATATATTTAAAAGACTGAAGTGTGGAGGGGGAGGAGTTTGACCAGGCAAGAGCTGGGAATCAGCTGATTCCTGGCTCATGCCCAGTCCCCCGCAACACCTCTGCCCCCCCTGCTCCCTGCAGAGATGGTGCTGAGGGGGGAACCAGCTTTTAAGCCAGCTCCTCCCAACTCTGGTTCCTGCTCCCCTCCCTTGCTGCCTCTCTCCGATAAAGGCAGAAAGTAGGGAAAAGGGACTAGTTGAGTCACTAGTCAACTGTCTGATAAGCATGTGCTTATTGGATAGTTGACTAGTCGCTTACATCTCTAACCACCTGCCTCCTCCCACCCTGATCCTTTTTGATTACTGCTTTTCAGTCACTCTCAGTGGAATAGACTTGGGGGCAAGCACTTAGAGAAGAAGAGAAATTACCTACCTTCTTGTAACTAGAGTTCTCCAAGAGGTATGGACTCTGTGTATATTTCACTACATATCTTCCTTCCCATCTGCTTTGGTTTTGCAGTAGAGAAGGAACGGGAATTAGGTGGTCAGTCTGCATCACCCTCAGCACAGAACACAAGGAGAGCAGCACTGCAGGTTCGGATCAATGGATACTGATTGCAAGAATTCTCCAGTCCCAGTCCCATGGAGTGCATGGATATCGACAGTGGAATACCCATGTAAATAACTTCCTTTTCCTTGGTGTAACTACAGTACTAGACCTCTCCTTCTTTGCAACTCAGACTCTGAATATGAGTGAGCACAGATTCAAAATACAAATATCTTCAGAAATTGGTGGTTATAGAGAGAATTTAATTTGGCAAATTAATTTGCTGCTTGTATAATTTGTTTTCTCGCCACAATTTGTCCTTAGTGTGGAAATATTTCATAAATATATAGATGCAAAGATGAGAATTGGTGCCAAAACCTGTCTAGTTTCTGGAACTTTCTGCCCTTGATTATTCACATTATAAACCTTAAACCCTCCCTTCCCCCATTAGTACATGCTCTGAACATATACACCCACCGCTCCGTCGGATCTGTGTGTCTGGTTCATCTTCTGTGCTTTTGATATGCTGTGTAATGCAGGCAGAGAGAGGTCTGAACGTTTTCTAAAACCTGACAGTTTGTGTGACAGTCTATCCACAACTCCACAGGCTCCCTGTCAACCAAATGAGCTTTTGAATATCAGAGGTTTTGGGAACGTGCATTGAGGGAAAAGTACAACGGGCTTCATATGTAACCTGGGAGATGCTCTGCATTTTCCTTAATTGTTTTGGGGACATCTCATCATTGCTTGTTGGCTGGCTCTTAGCCCTGCACATGTCAGGGTTATTTAGCAAAGCTTGATTTGCTGGGAACTGCATGTAGAATAATTTGCATCTGGAGGGAAAAACCTGAAGCAGGGGGAGGAAGGAAAATTGTAGGCTAAGACTGTTCACTCCCTTCTTCCACCTAAAAAAAAAATAAAAAAAACCCACCCAAATAAAAACAACCCAAATGATTTTTTTTCTGTAGGGTTTTGTGTATCCATGTTGGTGCACTGTCATGATCTACCTTCTTCTCTTCTCCTTCCCCTCTGCATGTACCTCTGGTCTGTAAGGGTATGTCTACACTACCACCCTAGTTCGAACTAGCGTGGTTAATGTAGGCAACCGAAGTTGCAAATGAAGCCCGGGATTTAAATATCCCGGGCTTCATTTGCATCTTGCCGGGCGCCGCCATTTTTAAATCCCCGGTAGTTCGGATTCCGTGCCCGCGGCTACACGCGGCACGGAGTAGGTAGTTCGAATTAGGCTTTCTCGAGGAGTAATGGTAGTTTGAATTAGCCTAATTCGAACTACCTACTCCATACCGTGTGTAGCCGCGGGCATGGAGTCCGAACTACCGGGGATTTAAAAATGGCGGCGCCCGGCAAGATGCAAATGAAGCCTGGGATATTTAAATCCCGGGCTTCATTTGCAACTTTGGTTGCCTACATTAACCACCCTAGTTCGAACTAGGGTGGTAGTGTAGACATACCCTTTGTCCCCTTTGCCCTTCATCCTGGGCACTGGATGGCTCTTGGAAGCCTGTCAGTTGCATTCTTTGTCTACCTGTTTGTGCAAAAGCTGAGGATTGTGACTGTAATCCAGGTCTTTTGTGTGGAGGGGCAAAGCTTGCTTATCAGGCCAGCCTCCTGTAATTCCTAAATAAGGTTTAGTGTGGCAGGAGCATTCTTGATGAGAAATGCCAGATTTTTACCCACAGCAGTGTTGGTGGGAGGAGGGGGCTTTGGATGTTCAGAAACTCGTGATGAAAGCTTCTGCCATATACTAGACCTTAGACAGTCATTACAGTTTTTTTTTTAACAAATCAAATATCCCTCTAATGCAGAGGGGATTGGCACTTCAATGTATTTAATAATATCCCCCTTTTAATATGGTGCAGTTACTGGAGACGAGTTAGTTTTATTGATGAAGTGTTGGTCGTCATCTTGGTTGAAACTTTTGGTTATGCAGACTAGTACCCCAGCCCCTCTCACAAGCCAGTTGTTCCTTACCCCACTCTTACGTGGTTGCTGTGTGCTTGTTAGAGTTGTAAGAAGCAATATTCCCCAAGACCTAGAAGTCCCTTTCTGCTTTTGTAAGCCTGATCTGTTGATGAGACCCATGTGTTGCTGTGTGGCTGGCAGTGCTGCCATGTTACCCAGGCAGAGGCATTGAACAGGAACTGTCATGCCCTGAAGCCTTTTGGATGCTGCTTTATCTGTGCAGTACAAACAGGTTGAGGAGCTCTGTAGAGCAGATGCTGAAAAACCTTGATGCTTAATCAATGCTGGTGAGGCCTGTTTACCTGCAGTTGTCAGGTATAATTGATTACGGCATTTACTGTGAATTCCTCACCTAGGACTTCTGACTCCTATATTAGACTTTAAACTAGAAAGAGAGAGTATGAGGATATTCTTTGGAGGCATTTTAAATGCGATTCTGGGACTTTTGAATTGCCTGCTGTTGTCCTTGTCAGAGAGTCTTTGTTATCTGCTGGCATTTTATGGCCTTTCTCTGTGAAGCTGATATGGCTTTTCAGAACTTTGTTTAAAGTATCATTGATGTTTCACAGCAAACTTTGCAAGTTTTCTACTTTAACTGAACTCTGCATCTATGTAACATGGGTATATTTTCTGTGTTTTCGGTTCCCTTTATTGTTGCTTATGCAAGCAGGGTCTGAATCAATGCTTCTATTATAGCCAGCTGGAATGGGAAAGAAGTTCTGCCTGTGATCATGTAAATACAGTTCACTCAGTTTGCTTAGGCTTGCTAGATATTCAACTGTTAGAATGGTGTTTTGCCCATTGTTATCAATTTGGCAGTTGTGGAGTCACAAACTGTGTTAACCATAAATGCAGGAATTGTAAGATATGGTCACCAATGCTTGCAGTTATTGGGAATGTAGAAAAGTCAGACTGTGTTTAACTCAGTTCAAAGGAGAGACTGTCAGTGTAAAGAATCTTGGATGGACAGAGACTTGACTTCCAGCTGGGGAAGGAGCTGAGTCAGCAGGCTGCATGCCCTCCAGATGTGAGTTGTAAGAATGGTTTTGTTTCTTCCCACTGTTTCAATGATGGATATAAAGAAAGATTCCATAATGAGTCTCTTTTGTATGTAAATTTACTCCAGTGGCTGCTGGAATCTTTTGTTGCTGGATTGTGCTTTGAGCCAAGAGCTGAAATCACTAGGAGCTGAGATCACTAGGTTTGGCTCAGTCAAATCCACCACAAGCCAGTAGAAGATGTGAGAAGCAGCATGAACAGCCAACAGGGTGGCGATGGAGAGGCGTGAGCAAGGGACGACCACTGGAGAAGCATGAGGAATGGCCAGCAGAGCGACAGCAACTAGGAGCAATGAATGGCCAGTAGAGCAGCACCAGAGAGACGTGAGCAGGTGGATGGCAAGTGACCAGTGGAGTGTGTGAGATGCCTCCTGCCTCCCCTGCCACTCAGAATAGGAGGTGAATTCTTCAGATGCACCACTGAACTCTGGTCTGCCCTGACCAAGTGCAGCAACTGAGTGGGGTGCAGAAAAGGGTTGGGCAGGTGAAAGAGACATCTACATTGCTGGACTTGAGACCTGAGAGGTAAAGGATATTGCCCAACCTACTTGAGCTGTGACATTTACTTGTAGTTTTGGTTATGAACTTTGTGATGTTTTCCCAAATTAATGCCACGTTACTTCTCGCCCCTTTTTTATTAGCAATTTCTTTTTTACACTCAGACTCTGTGCTTACGAGTGAGGAAGCTTTGCCTTTCAGTGGCACTCAGGGAGTTGTGTGAATTTCCCAGGTTACTGGGTGGGGGCTCGAGTCAGTTCTGTGTTGGATGGATGGAGAGGAACCCCTATTGAACCTAGCCCTTGACTGCTGCTGGAGCTACCTGGCAGAAGGTTTACACTAAGGTTATTCACTCTTAATGTGTTTTTGTTTATCTCTATTGTTTGTCTTTCGTACCAGAAGCTATTGGCCTCATAACCTCAAGTGAAGATTGAGCTTCCGGAATGCTGACCCTTAAAGAACTAGACCTGTTTCCATGAAAATGTGAAGCGGGGGGGAGGGATAGAATTAATTTTTATATACAATTAGATTTTTTTTAACTCACTTTTGTTCATATTTTCAGTGATATATTAATGGCTTTCTAAAGGAAGGGTTGCTGAATTGGAACTTCTATGGGACACATATTGAGACACTTTGTCCCTGTGCACAAAATGAGCATGTATTTACAAATAAAGCTTTTAACCAGTGTCTCCTCTCTGGAGCCTTCCTGCTGAAGGCATCCTGATTTCTGCATGTGAGCCCAGCATTATCAAAGCTTAGCATTAGACTGTGTGTTCTTAATCAGGTAGAATAGCTCGAGTACTGGATTGGTAACTAGGAAGTGCTGAGATCTAGTCTTGTTTCTGAGTGTGGCTTAAGGCAAATCACATGACCACCCACTATCTCATTTTCATAATCTGCAAAATGGGCTAGTCAGTCATCTTCCTCACAGGGGGCATTGTAAGATATTTGTAAATCACTTTGGCTATTAAAAGCTTTCTATAGCTGTTAAGTATTATCCTGCACTCACCCAGATTTATTCAAACAGAAATATGCTCCTGCCACTAACTAGTTTAATTTCCCTTTGCTACTATTGTAGATGTGACTCTTCTCCTTGAGTCTTCAGTGAACCCTAATCTAGCATCTATGATCTCACAGCCTGTTGCCAAGGGAATGAATTGGATGTCAGATTCAACACTCTGACTTCATTGCAGGCTCCAGTAGGAGTGGATGTGCCCACGCTTAAACAGCAAATACCAGAACCTCATTTAGAAGCTGCTTTGGATAGTAACCACCCATTCCCATTCCAGCACTTGTCCCATTATTCCCTGTGTCTTCTCCATGCTAAGTGTAGGAAAAAGGAAGTAAATTCTCAGAAAAGATGCCTTTCAGTTTAACCCATTATTCCCAGCAGCCACACATAGCATGCTTTAAATTGTTCATTTTTCCATTTGTAGAGTGTATCTGTTGATTGTCCTTCACATAAATTTTCACTTAGCAGCAGAGAAAAACATCAGTTGTGTATTTTTGTGACCATTGTCAGCAAATAAGAAACAGAAACTCTGCAACAACCCCACCCTGAGACTTGAAGTGACCAGCATTTGCAGTGTGTCCTGAAGGTCCAAAACTCATCTTTCAGACCAAAGCATGAACGTATGTATGAATGGGAGCAATTCCAAAGAGTCATTCACTGAAAAAGACTAATTCAAGGCACTATCTTCTCCAGGCCAGAATCCTCTCCTGCACCCAAACATCCTCCCAGGACCTGCATCCCATTCCCCTTCCCCAAGTAACCCAACCCCTCTGCAATCTATACCTCCGTTTCCCCTTCTCATAGGTCACAATTCCCTGCCAGACATTGCACCTCCTTTTAGTGCCCTTCCACCAGGCCAGAATCTTTTCCTGTACCCATACTCCTTCCCTGATCCTACACCCCAGTCCCGTGACCCAGGTAGGGTTGCCTGATGGTTTCAACAAAAATACCGGACACACTTGACATTACATCACAATCTACATTACGTCTTATTTAGAAAATACCAGACATTTCTATTTTCTCATTTCTATTTTCTCAATTTGTTTCCCGAACAGAAAGCTCAAATACTGGACTGTCCAGTTCAAAATGGGACACCTGGCAACCCTAAACCCAGGTCAGAATCCCCTCCTTTGCTCAAATTCCCTCAGACCTCACACCATCTCCTGCATCCCAGTTCCTTACTCCATGCACCTTTCTGCACCCAACCTCTATCCTAGGCCCCGCACCTCCTCTACAGAAAAGTATGTCCCCTGCCCACTTTCCAAAATCTAGGAGTTGCCCCCCACTGAAAATTATTGCCCATTCCCACTATATGGAAATATAGTTGAAAATATGGCTGCTGCAGTCTATGCTAGCTGAAGTTTTTAGTTGACCTTCCTCTGTTGCTCCCAGTGGAGCAGTAACCATCGGAATACTATCTAAACCAGAAATTCTCAAACTTTTTCTTTATTGATGTACCCCTTTTCAAATGCAGTGTTAATCACTGACCCCCCAGCAGAGAAACTGGTTGATTGTCATATAAATATGTATGGTTAGTAATGCTTTAAGAACTAACATACGAATACTTAGTCACCAGTGGATGTGTCTGCTTCTTAGTGCAGAGTTTGTGTCTCCTTGTGTGATGCAGAGGCAGTGTGGAAGATGTCAGGTGGAATCACGTGCACCCCAGATGCCTGCTGTCCTTTTGACCCTGCTTTCTGAAATGCTGCTGTAGCTGGGAATAGCAGTAGTGTGTCTCCTCTCCTAGCTGTGCCTGCTCATGGACTCAATGGCTGTGAGGCAGGGAGAGCTCTGAAGTGATGCTCCCCCTTTTTGGTTGTTCCCCCTCCAGTTCAGACAGCCTGGGTGGCCAAATGAGGTGATTCGGGGGCGGAGGTGCTGCTCTTTCCCCAAACCCCACCCTGCATATTGGCCTGAGTAACATGGTGTCGCTGCTCACCCACCTGAATGTTCCTCCATGCCCCCTGGCTTGAAACCTTCTTTCCCAAGCCTTTCCGTGCAGGGCCAGCTCGAACCACCTGGTATCACTTGCCTCCCCCAAACATTCATCTACACCCTTCTACTTTAAAAACCTCTGGTGCTCCCTCCCTGAGTCTCACTGCACATGGCTGCTCCCCCTTGAACATTCTTCTGTGCCACCAGAGGTTGCAAAGTAACATCGGTAGAGTCCTGTGCGGATATAAAATTTGTATCCGCATCTGCAAAAATGAATTGCAGATATCCTCATTGACTTCCGCGGAGGTGGATACCTGTGGATACAAAGTGGATATTTGCAGATTTGCAGGGTTCTACATTTTAGGGTTGAGAGGGAACACTGGGCACCTCGGGTTGGCTCCATTCAGTGGTGTCTGAGGAAGGAGTATCGCCTCTGTTCTCAACTCACTTTAACGGACCATCCAGCAAATGTGTGGACCCCCTCTATGGATTCCCTCAGCCTCATGAACTCCAGCTTGGCAACCACTGCTCTAAACATCTGTAGCAACTGCTTTGTGAGCTCTGTGCCCAAATGACAGAAGGCAGCAGACATGCACATTCTCATGAGTGTTATATGAAGTCTTAATCTCTGACTTCAGTGGCTTTGGGAAGCAGGGATTTAAAATCTTTGGTAGACACTTATGGTAGAGGTCATAAAGTCTCCGTTGTCTTGCACCTTTCCCCCACCGTTCATTTTGTATTTATCTTCTGGCATGCAACAGCATATTCCTTCCTTCTAGCACACATGGGCGACACATGCTCCTTTCAGCTTCTTTAGGGTCACACATTAGGAAATTTGTTGAATGCTGGAGAGTGCGCATAGACAGGGTGGCAGTGATGGGGTTGGGGGAGAGACAAGTGATGAATCTGTCAGGTGTTAAGCAGATTTCACCTTCTAATCTCAAAGCTGTTGTCTGCAGCATTTGTCAGGGCCTCCAATGTCCTGCTCTGTTTCATCAGAAGTATCACTAGCATTCATCTAAGCTGGCAACATTTCAACAGCCATTAATCCTCTTTGTATCTTTAAACACTATGACCACTGACAAGATTCTATACACCAAGGTGTCAAAATACCTTAAGATAGCTTTGGTGTGTGTTGTCTTTTTATAGCCACAAAGCCTCTGATCCACTGACCCAGTTCTTAACCTGATGGATAAATCTGTGTTCTGGTGTTTTTGCTGCTGATGCTTAAGGTTAGCAAAGCATTTCACCTAAAATCTGATTAGTTTCAGGTTTTTCTCACTTCACTCACGTTCTTGTGTCAAGTGTTTCACATATCACTGTGAACAATGCACATTCTACTGAGGTGGTATGTAATGGGCTTCAATGTAAGCGCAAAAATTAAGCTGGCAGGGTTTTTCTCATGATGTTTCAGCTATGTCTATTTCAGAAATAGACCAAGAGGAGCTATCCGTGGGGTATTTTGAGTGTTCTGCTTTCTCTCTTGGAGGAAAGCAGACAATGTAAAAAATATGAAAACACATTGGAACCTTTCTGTATGTGGAAAATTAACCACAATTTGTTTTGAACCTTAACTTTAATGGGGAAGGGAAATTTTCAAAGCTTGTGTGTGTGTGTGAGACCGAGATAGATCGATCTGAAGGCTGTATTTCCATATTCTCACCATCAACCCATTACTTACCTGAAGAGGGAAATCCTTTGAATTGGCATTATTTTGGTACATCTTGTTCGCATGCTAAACACAGAATCCCAAAATTGCCAGCCCCTAATACTAAATCATAAATCAGGCCCCCAAAACTCGAGATTTAGAAAAAAAATAATGCATTTTAGATTCTCTTCCTGTTGGGTTCATGTGGATCACATTATCAAACTTTTTTCTGTACCACAAAAGTTGGAATTGCAGGAATTTTTTTTTTAATGGCACCTCAATTACTCTTGTAGCCGCTTGCCTCCAAGAGATAGGGCTTTTAAGTGGAACATTAAACATCACGAGACTCATGATTAAAATAATAAGTTGCAACTCTGATCCTGCATGGGATGTTTTCTGAGCATATTTTTACATAGGCTTGCTCTCCTTTCTTAATGTATGGTTCTTTACGCGATACGTGTGTATCTCTGTTGGGGCTAAGCAACACCACACTTCGCCCAGCTTCAGGCACCAGCAGTACCCATGGTCATGGGGGACCTGGTGAAGCTGTTGCGTAGTGTAATGTGGACAAGGTGACTCTGCATTTTCACATGGCTGCCTATTCTGAGCTTTCTGGACAGTCAGAAAGTCCTGGGTTAATTTTAGCCATTGGAATGTTCTGTTGCAATGTGGTGGCACATCAGCACAGGATCACATTGGGAGGAGTCCAACTATGACAGCAAGTTTTGCAGATGTAGATTGGATGTGAGGGACTCAAAAGTATTCTCATTGGGAGAAGAACCTGAAAGTGTAACCACCCCTGCTCAGTAAGAGGCAGTTGGGTGGAATTGGTTCTTATTAAATGATCTGAAGAACTGGTCTGAAATTAACAAATTGAAATTCAGTGAGGACAAATGAAAAGTACTACACTTAGGGGGGAAAAAAAGAATTAGCTTCAAACTGGGAAATAACTGACTAGTCAGAAGTACTCCTGAAAAGGATCTGAGGGTTATAGCGGATTAATGAATAAGTCAACAATATGATGCAGTTTCAAAAATGGCTGATATTCTGCGTGTATTACATACAATGCTCCTACATTAATTGCTCTGTTTTACTCAGCAATGGTGAGTCCTCAGCTGGAGTACTGGGTCTAGTTTTGAGTGCCATATTTTAAGAAATTGCGAACAAATTGGAGATAGTTCAGAGGGAGAACAACACAAATGATCAAGGGTTTAGAATAGTTGGCCTATAAGGGAAGATTATAAATCTGATCATATTCACTGTTGAGAAAAGAAATATGAAGGGAGACTGGATAAATCTTCAGTTATGTTGCAGGCTGTTATAAAGAGGAAGGTGAGCAATTGTTCTCCATGTACACTGAAGGTAGGACAAGAAGTAATGGATTTAATCTTCAGAAAAGGAGATTTAAATTAGATATTAGGGAAAACTTTCCAACTGTATGAGTATTTAAGCTCTTGAATAGGCTTCCAAGGGTTATGGAATTCCCATCATTGGAGTTTTTAATAACAGGTTGAAAAAATACCTGTCAGGCATGGTCTACCCTAAGTTTACTTGGTCCTGTTTCAATACAGGGAGCTGAACTAGATGACCTCGCAAGATTCCTTTCAGCCCTACATTTGTATGGTTCTACGTATGTAATAAATCTGAAACAAGGACAGAAGTGAATGAGCAACCACTTTGTTTTGCTCTCCCATTTGGCTCAGGGTAGGATTGAAGTGTATGAGCAGTCCCGAAGAGGAAGAGTGCCAAACGGAGGGGAAATCTTTTTAACACTTCTATTTGCTAAGCTAGCCCAGATTTTTTGTCCTTTTGGAAGCACTTAACAGTGTTGATCCATAACACAGGAAGCATGGGAAACAATGTCTTCCCAATATGAAAAAGAGGAGTAACCCAAAAGAAAACAGAGATATCTAGATTAGTGGGAAGGGGATTTATAAAAAACTGTGCTTAGATTTCCTGCCTCCCATTTCAAATATGGCATTTTAAATTCCTTTCTGAGTCTCCTATGCCCCCCTTTCCATTATACTCTCCCTTGACACCCACATTAGACTTGCCAGGCTATCTGGTATGTGGTCTGGCAGGACCGTCATATTGTCCTCCTCCTGATCACTGAGGTTTAAGTACCTCGCCCCATCTGAATTCTCACTTGCCTATCTCCCAACCAAGTTGAGAGCTAAAGTGATATCTTGTGGTTCCATGCCTCAATACTTCTGTCCATGCTTCAGAATCACATCCAGTGTTGCCCTGGGGCTCAGGCTGGAACTTGATGCAGCAGTGGTATCATCCATATTTCTACTTCCTCTGTCACAATAAAATCATGGTGCTAAACACTTCCTCTCTTTCAAACCATGCAAAGGCCCTTGCACAAGTACTTTAATTCTACTGTCCTACCAGCAAACAACTCTGTTCGCTGCTTTTTCCTTCCTTAGGCCAGGTCTACGCTATTGGAGAAAGTTGACCTAAGATACGCAACTGCAGCAACAAGAATAGCATTGCTGGAGTCAACATACCTTAAGTCAAATTTCTGCAGCGTCCCCATTCCAGGAAGTTGACCGGAAATTTTCCCATTGACTTCCCTTTCTCCTTGCATCTTGGTAGAGTAGTGGGGTTGATGGGGGTGCCATCAGTGGTCCATTTAGCAGGTCCTTACTACACCCACTAAATCAAACCCTGGAAGATCGATCTCCAGAGCTTTGATTTTTGAGGTAAATGAAGACAAGCCCTTAGATGGGTTAAATGCCATTTTCATGCTGGGCTTCACATACAACATATTTGTTCATGTTTTCCTCTCTTGCGGCTGTTTCACTGCACATTGCTTCTGGTGAATGGAGTCTGATGGCATTATTTCTTGTTGCCAGAAAAATGCTTATTTTTCCAATCTTTCTCTTTCTCTCTCCCTCATTTTGATCTCTCAAATCCAGACCCTTTGAGAAATCAGGTGGTATGAAATATGAATATTGCTTGGGAAGTAATTGGAGAATCAGTGAGACTTAGGAAACTCAGAGAGAATAACACTCATACCTACCTTTTCACATTGTTTCATTTTCAATGGCAAATTTAATTAATTGGCACATAGCTCTTGTAGGTTCGTATATGAATAAGCAACAACAGGGAGTTGGAAGTCAGAGGAAATGTTTACAGGGCAGAGAAAAAGGCTCCATTAAACTCCTTTGATATTGAAAGAAATAAAAAGGGTTTTTCAGCATAGAAGTTTGATTGTGGTGTAACAAATGAGCAAACAAAGACATTCAGGACAGCTCGCTAGCAAAACTCATTTTGGATTGATTATTTATTTGTCAGCTGTAAGAGTGATTGAGGTAAAAATTGGTGAAAACTAATTCCTTCCTGTAGTTTGTGTGTTTTATTTGAATGCAGATATGTCTAGAAATGACACTTAAATACCTTTCAACTGAACACTGCATAAACCTTTCATTAAATTAAGCCTGAAGACTTTGGTGGAAGAGAAACTGAGACACACAGATGATGATTTGGCATAGTCTGTCTCTTCTAACCACTGAACAATACTTGCAGTCTCTTGATATGGAGGACCACAGTTGCAATCACAGGAGAAAAAGTTGGAAGGAAGAGAATTGTGTTTAACATAAAATGACAAAATAAGGTGAAAGGAGAGCAGCACAGATGGGCCTGAAGGTGAATGTCTGTCCTTACCTGCAACACCATTTTGGTTGGTTCTTGTATAAGTGTGCACCTACTCGATTAGTTTACATCTGGCTCAAGGAATTTTCCTTAAGCAAGTTTCATGGACAGTGTGGTTGAAATATAAAATTCATTCTCTTGTTGGGCTCAGTCATTAAACTGCAGCTTTCCAGAGCAATTTAAAAAACAAACAAACTAAAAACCAAGTAGCACTGGAAATTCCTGTTGGAAAAGAAATTTGGATGAAATAACACAAGCTGAATATTGGCCAAGGGGCCTACCCTTGCTCACATGAGGTGTCTTTAGCAGTGTGCCTCAAGTTTGTTGCATTGTTATGATCTGTTAAAAAGTACAGATGTTCTTTCATATTCATATTTTATATTGGTGGAGTCTTAAGTTGTTTTGTCGCAGAATGTGGTGCCTGCCGAGTGAAAAATAATTGTTGTTTATTATGGAAGACAATTACATCACAGGATAGGGTATAAAAAAAAGCAGAATCTTGAGTGATGAGCAATATTTGCTTTGTTTCAGAATGCTGAAATCTACAAGCTGACATCAGAACAATTCCATGAGACAGCCACTAATGCAGAGAACCACATAAAGTAAGAAGTCATTTCTGTTCTTTTCAACCTTTTTGTTTGCATTTATAGAACTCTGTATGCATAGCCCCTAGATAGTTACATAAATGAAGTGTAATGTTCCCTCAGATTAAGTATTTAAAGGCCTGAACAGTTGTAAATTCTCTTTGTACTAACTTTAAAAGAGACATTTTAGGGTCAAAGTGTGAAATTTTTTTGAAAGTAAAAATAGAAGAAGATGCAGATGGGGTCTGGAAAACACAAATTGGATTAGACTGTTTTTCAAGATTTTTAGAATCGCAATGAAAAGTATTTTTGGCTTACATTTAAACTATCTGCCACAGTGATTGCAACCCAGACATTGTAGCGCTGGGCTAATGTATAAAAACAGAAAAGTGAAACTTTTTTTTCATTGTCCAGCCCAGAGGAATGTAAAAAGTAAATAGCATAAATGGTGACACCTTAGTAACACTAAAATCTGTTTTTATAATCTTGTGTGGGTGACACAGATTAAATGTATTTTCTGAAATATGATTTTAATCTTGACTCAGAGTCCTTTAATAATGTGTCCATATTCTAGTGCATTTCATATCTAATTTCTCCATTTTTCTGTGCCAGTAGCATTTTCCAGATCATTGTTCCACATGCACTAAAAGCTAAGAAAAAATATGTTTTTGAGGTTTCTTTGCCATTCATGAGCCCATAGCAATTATACTGTTAAGAGCACCATTTGTACCTCAGTTTGCTACAACAAACAACTGGCCAAAATGCAATAATCCAGAGTAACAACATATGCAATCCAGATGGATTAGGGCCAGACTGCATGATATTGAACTGCATAAATAGATTATATTGGGGTATGTAAGTGGGGTCACAGAATATTGTATTCTTTTTCTTAATGATGACTAGCTGCCAAAGCATCACATATCCTATTCTAATTCTGCACTAGAGCTTGGGCAGTTTGGTTGCTGCAAAAGCTCATGTGCAGTGTACTCATGAAATCAAGGCGCTGACACATCCCAGATACTTTCAGAAAACTCTTAGTAAAATTTAAATGATGAAAATAAAATAAAAAAATGTAGATGTGGTAATCAAGATGTGACCATTTTTTCTTCAACTTCTGTGGAGCAGAGAGAATATTTTGAGTGTGCTTCCAGAATTGTGTTGCCAGTTGGTGAGAGTACATGTGACAGGGATATAATATAAATAACGAATTCTTAGAGGAGATTAAGACCCCAGATTATATCCTGTATTTGTTATCATCAGTTATGTATCAAACCTGTTTTTAAAACACCCTTCAGTTGGATTCCTTTGAGGTTTATTTGACCTCCTCTGTTCTTTGCAAGATGGAGACCTGCAGCATGTTACCATCTGGTGATGCAGCCATTCATCGAAATGTAAACAGCTGAGATAAATACAAAGGTTAATGATGTCCTGAAATTTAGCAAGAATGTTCTAGAGTTTGTATCCCTTCCCCTTCTCTTTGTGCTCCTAAGAGCAGCCAGTGTAAGTTTTCCTACTTGTCTTTTCTTGTAATATTTCTTGTTGGAAGAGTTAGCACAATTTGGCCACTATAAATGGAGACTTTCCTTGGGTTCACTTAGGTGGCAGCTGTCCCTAGACCAGGTCTCTTCTTGGCCACAGTTTACCTGTTTTGAAGTTCACATTATCGTCTTCAAAAGATGTGCTTGAAGAGCCATGTGCTTGAAGCCTTGATTATTGGGAAAGAATAGGCTGCAGGACTGGTAAACGTGAGGGAGGAAGAGTTCCTCATTTCATTTACCTCTTCAGAATGCAGCTTATTAGAGTATCTCAAGCAATTTTGCCCTACATCATGGGCTCTGTTCTTAAATACACCATCCAAGGGTTGCTGGTGCCACATTGTAATCATAGTCATAGAATCCTAGAACTGGAAGGGACCTCGAGATCATCAAGTCCAGTCCCCTGCCCTCACGGCAGGACCAACCACCATCTAGACCATCCCTGATAGTTGTTTATTTAACTTGCTCTTAAATAATAATAAAATAATCATACTGACCACCTTGCTTCTCCTTACGAGTTCACTCTGTGTGTGGGAGTAGGAGTGGGTAGTGCTCAGAGGCCCTACTTAGGATTGGGGGAGGGGGTCTCATTGTACTGAGTTCAGTACAAACATATATAAATACACAATTCCAGCCCAAAGGTTTACAGTCCTAAACTTTGAACAGAGCTATGCCTCGTATGAAATGAGGGAAAGATCCTTTAGAGGTGTATGTATCAGTATCCTGAACTTCCTAGGTAGGACCAAATGTTCGTTTATCCCTTTATCAGGCACTGTTTGCTGAATGCTGAAGAACGCAGAATTTAACACCTCCATCCAAATTCAAGCCAACTGAAGGAGCAGACTAGTCATACTGTTTAGTCTTAAAGCACGGTACTATCCATACATCTAAGAGTAGTTTACCAAGGTGAATACATTTGATTATCCACTTTATGCAAATGGAGAAACTGAGATGCAAACAATTTCAAACTGCTCCTGTGTAATTAGAGGGAAAGGGAAGTGGAGTGGTTCTTCCATTCCAGTGTCTCTCTGACCCCATAACATACCAAACTCATCAGTCATGGTGAATTACTGGACTTACTTTCCCTATCTTGCATGCACACACACCTCATCAGACACAGCTGTCCTGCATTTTGTCGCCTTTTATGAAGTACCGCATTTGATTTTGTATTTTAGTGTACTGAGGGATGGAGAAAGAAAATGGAACTTCCCCTTTAACGAGTAAGTTCTGCTTTGTGGAGCCCATACTGCAGCTAGGGTCTGAGAAGCACAAGCCATTTAAACTGCGTTTGTGGCATTTATCTGAGTATTTGTTTCCTTCACTCTTCAGTTTTTAAACATCTCCAGCGTTGCACTCATTGCCAACTACAATACTGTATTAGTATTTATATGGCTCTTCACTTGTTCAGAGTTCTGTACAGACCTTAACTAACAAGTTTTTACAATGTGCCTGTGAGGCAGAAGGGTAAACCTTACTATCCCCATCTTGCATAAGGGAAAATAAAGAAATGAAGTACTTTTCCCCAGGCCACATAGTGAGTCAGCAAGAGAAGCACCAGATAATGGTGGCTGCTGAATGTAGGCTACTATGTGTGGTGGACTAAGGGTCTGATGTTGTATGACCATTTTTGTCACCTGAGCCTAGTCTCAGTTTTGTTTGGCTGAGTCTAGTCTCCATTGGCGTGTGAAGTATCTGAAGAAATTGCACAACCATCCTCACTGCCTGCTACTCACTGTCCTGGGTTCATCTTTTTCTCAAGGAAAACTCTTAGCAACAGGAAGACACCTAACAGAGCTAGGAAAAAATGGGCCATTCTTTCAACGCCTTCAGTAACACACCCATGTTGCTTGTGTGCTATGGTGATTTGGAGCACGGCCATGGACATATTGTCTGTCTGATTTTATTATAATTGCTGAATTGTTATTTTGTCCTTTGTTAACCAGTGGAATTTAAGTCTGGGGACCCAGAACTTTTCCTCCTTCCTTCCCTGTTTAGCAAACTCTGCACATCAGTAACCATCCACAAAAGAAGCAGCATGTACATAAAAGACTGGTACTCCCCACCCTTCACTGTGCTTCACATCCTTTTCTCAGTGCTCAGAGAGCCATGACTCAGACTGGGTTTAGAGAAGACAACTTGTTAATCCCCTCCCTGCTACAGAGAATAAAATGGCATTTCATTCCAAGCTCTATTAATGCGCTCGCTCCTGGGATAAAGCAAGACTCCCAAAAGGCAGTGGCCAAATTTTTTTTTCCTCTTGCGTTGTCTTTGTCTTCTTTTGAGTGTTACATTTAGATTAGCTTCTGAGGATTAAATGTTATTACAGCTCCTGAATCTGTTAAAGGGGGAAAAAATCAGTGAAGAGGTTACGGCTTAGTGCAGGCACTCAAGATTTATCCTCAAAGTGCTGGGGTTTTTTAATTTCATTTACTTTCTTTTGTTGAGTTTGACCTTATCTTATTTTTATTATTATTTTTTAAATTTGGAAGCAGGGATTGGCATGGTTGGGTGTGGGCACGTGGCATTCTTTAAAAGGTAAAGCTGCAGAGTGGGGTAGGGGGATTAGAAAGTTGTTAAGAGATAAAATTGTTCTGGAGCTGAATAATTTCCCTCTGAGATCGCCTTATGGTCTGCTGAACTCTCTCTGAAGCTGCTTACCAAGAGCCCTATTGCTTAGCTCACTAGTCTGAGAGGACTGAATATGTCATGCAGTGTTATCAATGAGCATTTAAAGAATGCTCCTATTTTGTCATCCCAATAGAGATCAGCTTTGAAACCAAGGCAACTTTCCAATGGAAAGGCTGCCATCAACATTTACTCCACATGGGACCTTCTATCTAAGAGTTCATTTAATGATTCTACAATCTTTAAACTTAATGGCCATGAGTATTTAAGGTGATTATGTTAGACAAACTGACAAGTGGTAACTATCCTCTTGGGCTTTGTATGGAAAGTAGAACTGCACAGATTTGGCACAGTCATGGGATAAAAAGCTTCTGGACAGACTGTAAACTTGGAACAGCAAATTATTCTGAGCTCAATCCCCTGAAAATGAGGGTCTTATTAAATTTCATAACAGATTTATAGCAGCAATAGACCTTCACTGAAAGTGGCAACCGTGAGCAAATCCCAGAGGAATTACCAGCTTTTTGATTGGTTTCTGTAGAGATTGTGAAGATGAGAAAGATCATACATGGTGGTTCTTTGTTGGGTCATGAATTCTTAAAGTTTGACATGGGACAATTTTAACTAGTCCTGTATATTTCTACTCTTAGAGAACTAAATACTCATCTGTTCCTAACCGCTTTACTTGAACCTTGCCTCTGAAAGAAAACATTAAGTGGGCAGTAGGAAGCACAAGGGAAAGAGGCAGGGACATCATTGGCTTCAAGCACAATGGCTGTGGTATTTCTCCTATTATTAGACCAATAGGTCCATACACTGTTGAAATTAGGGGCCTAAGCAATAGGGAGATAGTAACTTTCAGAGACACAACACCGACTACCCCTTGGAGGTCATATTTGCTTTGTGTTGAGGTAAGAGCAAGATTGTTTCCCCCCCGCTCTCAGAGAAAGGGTCTGGCTCGCCTCTCCTCCATCTAACTCTATTTATGCTGTTTGATCCCAGCCCTACTGTCAGTGATTGTGTCCCATAGATATTTCATATATAGGGATTCCATGACAGCCTGGCCTTCACTGCACTGATGTTTTGTGTATCCACTGAAGTTGAAGTATTGCTGAGTCTGGCCTTGAGGAATATGTTCTCCCAAAGTGATATGTAAAATGGTGCAAGTGTGAGAGTAGATGGGGCAGTACTGGCTTTAATGCCATTTCAGAAAGTGTGAGCCAGTCTTTATAGAAATAAATGTTAATTAACCTTTCTTAAATGGAGCTGAGGGTGGTTTGCCCCATTTATACTAGCACTTACTCATTTTCAATAGTTTCAAGAGGACCATTGTTAAACTTTTTTCCTATACGTTGATTTCAAGGTCTTGCACTCACACCATTTGTAAATTTTCTGTCCTGAGAGGGAGGAGTATTAAAACGAGGGTTGCACGGGGTGTGCTGGCACTGCACAAGTGTTCCAGTTGTCTCCTTTTACCCTTCCTCAGAGTGTTTCTTAAAGTCTCAAACAGTCACTGCCACCAGGAAATGTTATCAGATAGAAAACATGGCAGTTTAGATAAAGTGAGTTTCTGCAATTCTTATGGATTGCTTATGTCAAAACAAAATTATCTCCTTCTGTGGCCCAGTTAATTTAATGAGATCCCAATTCATACTCTTGTTTTCACTCATCATCCCAAATAAATGAAGAAAGCATGATGTGATATCCCACATACTGAATTGAGATACCAGAAAACTATACAGGTTTGTCACTGTTGCAAAACTAGTGCAAAATTGACTGTCTCTTCTCACAAATGCAGTAGTAGTTGTAGTAGTAAAGCAATGGAGAAGCGGGGGTTGGGACTGGACTAGCAGAGGAAGAAATGACAGACTCTGTGGAATTCACTAAGGGCTTTACTATTACTATTGATTTCACATGAAAGGTGCTCATACTATGGTGATGGGTGACAGCATAAAATCTTGAGGCGTATAGACAGACTAAGGTGCATTGACAGAGCTGATTCTCATCACTTTCAGCAGCAGTAATATGTACCCCCTTCAAATAAAAACATAGTTAATATAATCTAAAACCTGTTAAACACTGCTCGCTGGCAGCTCATGTTTACTGCGAGACACAAACTTCATCATAAAGAATAAACGTGAAAATGAACTCAGGGCATTGACATGGTTTTTTAGGGATCATGCAATGGGGAAGCAACATGAAGCAAGACCTTTTCAGTTGCACAATATTTGAGACGCACCTGCGTGTAGTTTTTCTACTTGACTCCATACCAGTGACTTTGTAAGCCTTTTCCTGCTTCTGAGGAAAAGTATCCTGCATATTGATTAGTGACCTTATGTTGGCCAGCATTGGATGCTTGTACAGTTTGGACCTCCTTGGTTCAGTATCCTCGGGACCCAACTGGCCCTGAACCACGGCATTTTCCTGACCAGGAGAGGCCAATTCCAGCCCCCCTGCTGATTGACTCCGGGCTCTGGCAGGACCATGGTTGTTGCTGGATCAGTGAGTCCTGAACCAGAGAGGCTCATCCTGTAGCTATCTTTTCGTATGATGGTGATGGTGCAGGGTGTATGAGGTTCAGGTAATCTTGAGAAACCTTTCAAAAAAGTGGTGAATTAAAGATATCAGAAGCAATAATGCCTCAGAAGCCACTTGTAACCAGTGAATTAATGACTTGTTTGCTAATTAGCAGCCCAAGGCAAAGCTGAGGCAACACTCCTAACAATGTGGTCATTAATTCACTAACAACTGATTTCAAGGGCAGTGTTGCTATTTTGAACAGTAATTGTATTCATGCTTCTGAATTATATGGGGTGTGTGTGTGAGATGCTTCTATTTATTATGGAGTGTTAAATTATCCTCATGGGGTGATTGGAGAATATGAGAGATACTGAGGATACAGATAGACGTCCTGAAGGTCAAAGGTTGTATATTTCAATGTGCACTGAATCTTCTCCTCCTGAGGAAGTGAAAGTCATGCCATAGCTATACAAGCCTCCAACATGGTGAACTGTCTCCCCAAAGATCAGTGTCCAAGCTGAATGATGTTATTGACTGCACCCTTCTTTTTCTTGTAGAGCGCAAGAGATCATTTTATAGCATCATCCTCTAGGGAGCATTTTATGGATGATCAAAGTTCTTCAGCTAAAATAGATTTTCATGTAAACAGTGGTACTACCAGTAGCTTTCTGCATAATTCCATTAACTATGAAATCTCACCATCAGTAGATCCCCAGCCTAATCACAGTATGCCTAGGCTTGCTGGAATTTAGTTCACGCTTCCCATCTTTACCTTCTGCTTCTTCCCTGTGTCCTGAGGCTGAACTCTGGAGGGTCTTCATTGTATGATGGGACAATGCACATCTACTTTGTATCCAACTCTTTAGGCCCATGTCTAATTTGGCAAAAATGCAGCACTCAGGAGACCTTACTGACTCCAGAATGGATCATAGGGATAAGGTCCATAGGGCTTTTGGAGAGAACTTTTCAGCAGTAATTGGTTATGTACTAGGGCTCACTGACTATCATTAATAGCTGGAGGCAGTCACCCTGGAGATGGTGCACGTCATGTTAACTTGTATGAGAGACTTTTGATGCCAGTTTGAAAGCATATGGTTTTCTATTAATTGAAAACTATGTTGACTTAAGCTGTTTTCCATTGGAATTTCTTGTGTTCTTTAAATGCTTTGTTGAGATTGCATTGCTTGCCAAGACTTCAGTTCAAAGCTTTGTGTCTCTCCTGAAACAGCAGTGTTTCCAGTGTGTAAAAGGATGGGTGAATGGTGGTGGTTTCAATAGTGAATAAAACACACAACATAGTGTAATGCTGTGGAGCTGAAGGCATCACATTATGCATGAGGTGTAATCCTAAAGCTTAGATTGCAGAAACTGCCTTGAGGTCTTTAAGCGAGGTGGTTAGCTCCAGTGTCCCACCTAAATTCTAATTTGGGTAACTTAATTCTGTCTCTGTAAATGTTCCCTCCTGCTTCAGTACTATGAACTATTGTAGTGTATGTAATATCTAGTGTGGCTGTTAGTTGTCATGCCCACCCCAGAAATGCCTGTATTTTAATGGTAGGTGAAAATATACTGTAGGAAGCTGCTATAGTGCTTAGGCACCTTTCATCCACATGGACTGCAATCTAAAAGTATGGCGGAGATGCAAGAAAGCATCTCTTTAGCATTGTGAGAATGTCACAAACTCCTCTCTTGCATAGCTCAGGTCTGGCAGGTACAATAAATGATGGTTGCTTTTGTAGTTTTTAAATTGGCATAGATTTAGCATTTTCTTAGTAGGCAGTTACCCCCTAAACGCTGTAGCATTGACCATCACAGCATTTTGTGTTCTTAGGGCTGGTAATTCATGCATTCAATGAGCCGTACATACCACATTCCTGATCTGAGGTGTTAACTCTTTTTAAATGTTATCTTTTTTCCCTCCCAAATCCGTGTTTGGGTCACCTGTAGGGCTAAGTTTTGTTTCAGATGCAGTTACTGCATGCTATATTGTTTTTCTGCCTTATGCCTTTTCTGATTCAGAGAGCTCCTTCCAGCAATAAGGCTCTGACTCATTCCTGTATGGCTTCCAAAGGCCATTTTGCTGCTAACTTTAGACTCTTCATCTTTGCTTGTCAACCTTAGTAACTTGGCATCTTTGGATGAAATGGTGTGTGGTGTTTGCAGGCATGAGATCCAGTTCTGTTAACTTCAATATCTCCTGGCAAGAAAAAGAACAGGCTGTAATTTTCCTTTCCGCTTCAAAACTGGCAGAGTTCCTCCAAAGTCAATATCCTACATTCATCACTAGTAAAGAATTTACGTCCAAATATACATTTGAATTGCCTGTGAAAAAGTCTTTTCTATTCTACCATACAACTTGCCATCTGCCGCGCAAAATGCCAGTATAGATGAATAGTTACCTAGTTTGCAGTCTCAGTGGGATGGGGCCATGTCATCTTTTTCTTGCAGTTTGAGAGCACTGGTATTCAACAGATAACACAAGTTTTCACTGTTGTCGAGATTATATCAGTCAGCCACTGAAGTTACTTTGACTTTGTCGAGCAGAACAGACTGAGGTGTCAAATGGAGTCTTCTGGGGCACTCATTGGCGAAATGGAGAGTGATTGCTTGGGTTTAATGAGATTAAGAAAGCAAGTTAGAGCATGGGTAGTACAATGGTGTAGTGGACTGAGTACATTATGGGAGTCAGGAACTGTCAGTTCTAGACCCTGGTTTTTACGCTGACAACTAGAGCATAAGAGAAGTGAGGTGCTGAAACAAGGTCCTAATAGAAGTAGTGGGGGCAAACCACTTACTTAATTTTAAGAAAGCGATGGACACATTTGTGAACGGAATTGTATGGCAGGGTTGATGGTGGTGATGCCTAAAATTCCTTCTGATTTGTGTTTTATGTTCCTAAAAACTCTTGTTTCAAGGCTTTAGCTGGTCACCTGCAGGAGTCAGGAAAGGTTGTTCTCCCTTATCCTCTTTCCCTCCCCACGCAGTGTACTGGGGGGAAGAAGGTGGTCTCCTTTCTCAACATATGAGAGAGCCATCTCTGGAGATGGGACACTGGATAGGGTGGGACCTAGGCTCTGAGGTGGCTCCAAGTATTTTGTGTGTCTCATGCTTACCAGGCTGATTCTTGCTCTCATGCTCAGGATCTAACTCAGGGTGGACAAAAGCTTCTCAGTGGGCCAGATGCAGCCCGCTTAGGGCTTTGATCCGGCCCGCGCAGCAGTTCTAGGCTCTGCCCCATAGTGTGTTGCCTGGGAGCCAGAGGCACGTGAGTCTTTTTAACTGCTTCTGTTTAAAGGGCTCGCGCTTTCCCTGTGCTTGTCAGGTAATGCATTGCCTGGCCGCCGTGGAAAAGGTGTGAGCCCTTAAATGGAAGTAGTTGAAAGGGCTCGTGTGTCCTGGCTCCCTGGCAGTGCGCTAGCAGCACTGGGATCTGCGAGCCCTTTTAACTGCTTCTATTACTGGCAGGCAAAAGGTCGTTAAATAGAAGCAATTAGAGTTACCAGATGGTTTAAAAAAAATACCGGACACACTTGATCTCAGATGGGGGAGGAAGGGAACCGGCCGGGAGGAGAGCCGCCGGGAGGAGGTCATGGAAAGCGGGGCTGCCCGTGGGAGATTGAGGAGAATCAGCTGGCGGGAAGCAGGGCTGGTCGGGAGGAGCGGGCGGGAGCGGGGAACCAGCCAGCAGGGAGTGGGGCTGGCCCAGGTGCATGCAGATCCTGGGGTGCTGCCTGTCCTGCGCATGGTCCCAGCAGGGTGCACAGGTGAGTCTGGCCCAGGGGATTCCATCCCAGCTCTGGCCCTCTCCTGTCTACCTGTGTAGTTGCGTACTGCCTAGCTGGTAGACACACTCACTCAGTGTGAATGGATCTACCAGCCGGGTAGTACGCAACTACATACTGATACTCATGATGATAATAAAACTTATTTAATTAGCAAATACCAGACATCTATATGTCCGGTATATTCTCAATTTATTTCCTGGGCAGAAAGCTCAAATACTGGACTGTCCAGTTGAAAACCGGACACCTGGCAACCCTAGCAAGCAATTGAAAGGGCTCAGTGCCCAGCAGCATGCTACCCCATTTCCTGGGAGCCAGGGATGCACGAACCTTTTCAACTGCTTCTATTTAAAGGACTCATGCCTTCCCCGGGGCTGTCAGGCAACAGCCCCTGGGAATGCGCGAGCCCTTTAAATAGAAGCAGTTGAAATAGTTCTAGCTTCCCTGGCTCCCAGGCAACGTGCTAACAGCGAGACTGGGAGCAGTGACCCCCTTTCACCTGAGGCTCCGCCCTTCTGTCCAGGGCCCTGGGGCGGCCCATGACCACTTCAAAAAATTTTCATTCCTAAATTATTGCCCACCCCTGTTCTAACGGATCACCAAATGTGGGTTCAGGAAGGAATCTTCCCCCAGGCCAGACTGGCAGTGACCTGGGAAGTATTTTGTCTTCCTCTGCAGTATAGGTTATGGGTCACTTGCTGGGATTATCTGTATTGCAGGGCCTTAGGCGTTGGTGCACCTCAGTCTCTTCTATTCTCTGTGTGAGTCATGTAGTTTAGTATCCTGTGGGCTGGAATATTCTTGTCTCGTTTCAGTTGTTGGCCTTAGTATGTGGGTGCAGGGCTAAGTTCCCTTTAAGCTGCACAGTAGGCTATAAATGATTGTGCAGGCATGCAGCCACAGAGGCCCAGAGAGGAGCAAGCTTAGGCATGCAGGGCTGCTGCAGGCCTCTCAACTGGCTCTGGAGCTGCTGCCAGCAGGGAGAAGGCTGGTGGGAATCCTCTGGTCCTACTTCCAGGGCAGTCTGCACCCCAGGCCCAACCCTATACCTTAGCCCTGTCTTAGTCCTGCACCCCAAACCCCTCAGCTCCATCCATGCCGCACATCACCTCCATATTGGTGCACGTAACAAAATTCATTCCATACATGGATATAAAAATTAGAGGTAATGTTCGTGCTGGGTGGTGGTGTTAGCCTGTGATTATACTGGAGGTCAGATTAAATGATCATTTCTGGCCTTGAGCTCAGAGTTTGTAACTTTGGACAAGTCAGTTAACCTTGCTGCTTCAGTTTCATCATCTGTGAAATGAGAAGAATAGCTGCCTCACAAGGGTATTTATGAAATGTCATGTTAAACATAGGTGCTATTATTGGATATTAAATATGATATTATTAGATATTAAAAATAGCAGTGTGGACATTCGGGCTTGATCTGGAGCCTGGCTTGAAACCTGACAAGAGGGAAGAGTCTTGGACCCCGAGCTCCAGCCCAAGCATCTATACTGCTCTTTTTACCTCTGCAGGGCAAGTCCCCTAGCTTGAGTCAGTTGACATGGGCTCTGAGACTCTCGCCTGCTCGTCTTTTTTTGCTGTGGAGACATTCCAGAAGTACAAAACTCCTTTTATCTTAGGTGAGGACTTGTGATTAATTTATCCTTCGATACCTTGATTGATGGATGAGTTCAGAGTCGTCAAGAGGTCTGGTTCATATATATGTGTGCAGTGCAGTTAAAAACCCATAGCTGACCCAGGCCAACTGATTTGAGTTGTGGGGCTGTTCAGTTAGATGTCCAGGCTCAGTCTGTAGCCCTGGCTATAGGACCCTGCGAGGTGGGTGGTCCCAGAGCTTGGGCTGCAGCCCAGGCTAGAATGGCTACACCAGTGGTGCGCAACCCATGGGTCACGACCCCAAAGGGGGTTGCGGATGTGTTCCTGGGGGGGCCCCATAGTGGTGGGCATAAGACCCGGCTGCTCGGATCTAAGTGCAGCGCGGCGCAAATTACCTTGGGGGTTGTGACACGAGTACAATAAAATATGGGGGTCGGGGTTGAAAAAAGGTTGTGCACCACTGGTCTACACCACAATTAAACAGCCACGTAAGCCCAAGTAAGCTGACAGAGGCATGGCATGAGTGTCTGATTGTAGTGTAGACATAGCCTGAGTTTAGCAGAAAAGGTAGCAGAAGGAAATTGGTATACGGAAGGCCTGTAAGTCAGGTACTTCTTGGATCACTAACTATCCTGTGCCCCACGAAACACACCAAATTTCAAACCACTTAAAAATCTTCACATTTATTCAGAAAGACAAGGTGGATGAGGTTATAGTTTTTATTGGCTCAACTTCTGCTGGTGAGAGAGACTTTTGTCTCTTCCACCAGTAAAAGATATCACTTCACTGACCTTGTGTCTCTAATGTCCTTGGACTAACATGTCTACAATGACACTGCAAACAACAGATTTTCGAGAGGCATTTATAAGTGTTGAGTTTAAAGTTTATAAAATGGTGGGCATGGAAACTCCTCTTACTGTTTTTCTGTATTGGTGCATGTGCAATGTAAAAAGTGTGCAATTGCTTCATGTTGGATTTCCCCAAACATTTGGTGGATACCATATGTGCAGATGAGGGGAAAAAATGGTGCCCCCAGCTCCTCCCCATCCCTCTGTGTCTCCTGTCCACCAGATATCAGTTGTTCTTGATCAGCTGTTCCTCAGCATTCAGGAGGTGCTGGGGCAGGGAGAGCAGGGGAAAGGGTTGCAGGAGGGCAGGGTCTGGGGCAGAACTATAGGTGTCAAGCACCCTACAGCGCATTAGAAAGGTAGTGTTGTGGTGTGCAACATACATTAACTTGGGTCAAATTTGCCAGATGGAGGTCAAAAAAATCTCAATCACATCACATTTCCCCCCCTACCCCGCCTAGCCCCAAATCTCTCTCACAAGGCGCCTCTAGAATATAGTAATTGCTTCACCCACCACTGAAATACAGCTCTGTCTGGGGTAGAATGGAGCAACTATTTAGTTGCAGTGCCGCACAACTGTTCATGCTGACTGGAGGTAAAGCAGCTACTGTATCTACTGTAAACAGCACAGGAAATTCCAAGAGGCAGAATTTAGTTGTTTGAGCTGGAATTATCCAGAACACTGAGTTGAATGGCATTATCCTGATGAGAAATCCCAAGGGTGGTTCTTTCTATTTTGGTCCACCTTGTCCTTTTATATGACATAATCTAGTATTTGTCATAGCAGATTGGGCCTTAGTTCTGCCTACTCTGGTAACCAGTCCACAGGAGTGTCCAATCCTGATGCTTTGGGAAAAGGTGAAATCGCATCAATTGAACAATGTTCTTGAATAGAGAAGAGCAGAAAAATTTTCTTCCTGTCTATGCTCCTAGCACATACCGTTTGGTTAACTCATCTTAGCAGGGATGTGAAGAATGAGAGGGGTATTACTCTTTTCTGGATATCCCAGCCATTCGGTTAACTAAATTGACTGTAAGGCTACGTCTACACAGCTTCCTTCTTCTGCAAAAGCCTGTGCAAATGAAGTGCGGATTAGCATATTGACACGCTTCATTTGCATAATTAATTAGGAGCCATTTTTGTGCAAGAGGTTTTTGCACAAAAAGGTACCGTCTACACAGTGCCTTTTTGCGCAAAACACCCCTCTTTCGCAAGAGCCATTCTTCATTTTTTCTGGAAGAACATTTTCTTGCACAAGAAGGGTTTTTTGCACAAAAAGGTGCTGTGTAAATGGTGCTTTTTGCATAGGCTTTTGCAGAAGAGGGAAGCTGTGTAGATGTAGCCTATGGGTTAAACCCAGAGACAATGGGTCTCCAGGAAGTGTCAGTAGGGAACCAGGCAACCCAACAAAAAGAGTGTGAGCTTTTGAAAAAGCAGGATCTGCCTGCTGCAGTCTTGTGTGTGGGAGAGCAAGAGCTGAGAGAGATGAGTTAAGCCAGTAGCAAGGCATGGAATTTCCAGGAATATTCATGCCTAAGGAAGGACTAAACAGTGGAACATTTAGATATGTGAGTAAACCGAGAATGTTTAGTTAGACATGAGCAGGTTATTTCCCTTAATTTTTGCTTTGTGGGACTCCCCTGTGCTGCGCCCAGATACCCCTCACCCGATACACTGTAACTTTTAAATGGAATCCCAGGGAAGCAATTTCAGTTGCTCTGTAACAGCTAGCAAACAAGTATGCTTTACCAAGTATGTTCTCTTTGTTTTGTTAATAAAATCACCTTTTTAATACAGTACTATGATCTAATTCCCATGTCCCAGAAGGCAGGAGGTTCTCTGTGCGTTTGCCTGAGACTGAAAGGTCAGCTCTTAGGAATTTTAAGTTTGTTTTCAGTCTCTCTCCTGAGGAGAGTTAAACAGCTTGGGGACACCCCACAGAAAGAAATGATCTAGTGCAGCTTCCTGGGTTCTCATTTGGGTAGTGGCAGTATACCACCCAAAGTCAGGGAATCTGTTGCCTTGGAAGTTGTATTAAGCAGAAGCCATTACTGGCAGGGTAATTTAAAGTCTTTTGCAAGCCTGCAAGTTCTTCACTCGAAGTGCTGGTGTGGGGAACAGCCGTGACAAAGTGGAATGGAATATTATTGAATTATGGAAGACAGAAGATTAAAGAAATCTATTTAGATCATCCACTAAATAGTCACCAAATAGCCATCCCCTTTTGAATTCTAGCTATGTTATTGAACTGACCTGCTGGGGCAGGGAATTCCAAAGGAAGCAATGACGTCATAGCACTGTATTTGTGATATTGCAGCATCCTGTATTGTACAGGCAGTCCCCGGGTTACGTGGATCCGACTTATGTCGGATCCGTACTTACGAACGGGGCTTTTCTCGCCCCGGAGGACGTGGGCGGCGGGACCTCCGACCATGTCCTCCGGGGCGAGAAAAGCTGCTCCGCGTCTCCCTGGTCTGCTGGGGGGGGGGCTCCCCCAGCAGACTAGGGAGACACGGAGCAAAGCCGCGGAGGACCCGGGCAGCGGGACCACGGTGCGTCTGGGCGGTCCCACTGCCCGCGTCTCCCTGGTCTGTTGGGGGGGGCGCAGCAAGAGCGCCCCCCAGCAGACCAGGCTTTTCTCGGGACGCCTGTGGTAGAGCAGCTGGGGCGCTGCCGGTTGGTCCCGCAGCGCCGCTCTCGGTGCTACTGGACCAATCTGGCAGCACCCCAGCTGCTCTGCCCCAGGCATCCTGATTCAGCCGCTGCTGGTCAGTTTCAGCAGCGGCTGAATCAGGACGCCTGGGGCAGAGCAGCTGGGGTGCTGCTGGGTTGGTCCAACCCAGCAGCACCCCAGCTGCTCTGTCCCAGGCGTCCAGATTCAGCCACTGTTGAAACTGACCAGCGGCTGATTCCAGGAAGCCCGGGGCAGAGCAACTCTGCCTCGGGCTTCCTGTAGTCAGCCGCTGCTCAGTTTCAGCAGCGGCTGAATCTGGACGCCAGTTCCGACTTATGTACAGATTCAACTTAAGAACAAACCTACAGTCCCTATCTTGTACGTAACCCGGGGACTGCCTGTAGTTCTTTGCCTGATCACAAGCTGACAGCTTCCCAATTAGTTTCCGTAGCTATTTTCTTTGTGGCAGTGAGTTTGTTATTTAGAAATGAAATACTTCAAGTGTGTTTAATGTTTGGCTGTAAATGACAAGGAAGAAAAGAAGAAATCTTTTTGTCCTGTTAAGTATATTCCTCCAGAATTACTTTTCTGACATCTTAAAAAGAAGACACCTGTGACATCCCAATATTATCAAAGGGAGAATGCAGTTTTCCAGGTCAATTAGCCACTTAGGTTTTTGTATATGTGCAGTATTATACTACAATATGCCACAGTATCTGACCATTGCACCAAAGTGCACACACTAAAATATAGCATGCTTTGTGACACAAAAACATCCCACCATGTTATTCCCAGCTCCTTTAGTTGTACTAACACTTTCTCCCATCAAGACAGCACACTAAAAATAGTTGTGTAGCCAGGTAGTGTAGGCAGCAGTGAGTGGTGGCATGGACTAACTGTGCCAAGCAGACGTGTTCTATGGATATGGCGAAACGGAGCAACTGCTCTAGGCCCCGTGCTTCAGTATGTGTGTGTTATGCAGGGCTTGGGCTCAGTCTCTGGCAGCAGCAGCTATAGGAACACCCATGGACAACTAAAGGTAAGTGCTCAGCACCCATTGGGAAGTCCTCTATCTGTGTATTCTCTCCCCTCACCCCGGGAGGGTCCTGCAGATCAGCACCTTTCCCTCCCTCCCAGTGCCTGCTGTGGATCAGCTGTATCGCTGCTGTGTCAGGAAGTTCAAGGAGGGGAATGAAAGAACAAGGAAGCAACACTCTTTGGGGAGGGATGGAACTGAATGGGAAGAAGCAGGGTGGGGGTGAGATGTTGGGGGGGAAAGGATGGAGTGGGGGTGCGGTCTGGGCAGAGTTGAAGGGAGCACCTTTTGACAGACTGGAAACAAAGACTGATTTGTTCCAAGACCTGCACCCCCATAGGGTCGGTCCTGGTCCAGCCATGTGCTGACAAAGTTCAGGCAGTTTTGTACTCAGTATAATTAGCCTGTGCCACTGCCATACTATCTCAGTTATATAATTTTTTTTCTATGTAAGCCAGGATTCAAAACCCCAGCTCATGGTGTGCAGACATATCCTATGACCTGCAACACTCTGAGCTATCTATGCTTTGCAGGCCCACTGATGGATGGGGGAAAGGCAAAGGCGGCAGCTCCCATGGAGCCCAGTGGTTTAAAAGGCTCCAGGACTCTTGGCTGCCGCCACCGCTACCGTAACAACATCAGCGGGTGGAACTCCAGGCCCTTTAAATCGCAACCCAAGTCACTGGTTGTGTGCTACAGGTGGCACTGAAGGGCTGGCTGTGGGGAGGCAGCCTTCAGCCCTTTGGCCTTGCTCCTTCTAGATGCCTGGAGTCAGCACCCCACTGCTTGCCCAGGGCCCAGAGAATTCTGTCTGTTGCCCTGATGCCCTATGCCCTCCTACGGCTCTGTCAATGCACTTCATTCCTGACCTCCCACATCACCTTGGTATCTCAGTCCTGGCCTCCTCCTTGAATACATGCATGGAAATGTCTAGGTTTAGAGTCCTGCCTCTCCTCCCCCACAAACTCCTTTGTAATTGCAATATACAGTTCAGTCTGAACGCAGTTCCCCAGATGCAACATGCTGTGGCATCTTTTCACTACGTCTGGGACCTCTGTAACAATCCACTAGTTTACTTGTATATAGTAACAGACAAGAAATTGCTTTCCTGCACTGCCCTATGGGACTGAATATCCTAAATTGACAAGGCTAGATCTTTACTTTGCTGGTGTATTTTTAGCTGCAGGATAAAACAGCGAATATTGTTAGGAGTTAGGGTGGTGGTTTTTTCAAAAGAACTGCGTCTAGACGGCGGTTTCACTTTCAAAATACCCTTTTTCGAAAGACCACTGTGATGCGATTATGCAAATGAAGTATGGGATATTTAAATCCCCGCTTCATTTGCACTTTCGATTTGCCTAATTTACATCCCTCTTTCAACAGAATGATATAGTTTAGACATACCCTTAGTCTCTTCTTTCTAGATGCAGCATGCTCTCCTCTCCACACCTCCACCTCCCAATCCCATGATCTTCCTCCTAAAGCAGGCAGCCTTCCACCAGCAAACAGCCGGGCTCTTCTCCATGGTGTGTTGCTCTGTCTTGTTCCTGCATCTGGCCTAGGTTCCAAGGATCTTGCTTTAATCTACCCCTGTAATAGCTGGTTGTCTCAGAGTATGTGTTGGGGAGGGGAAAGTGTTACTTTTTTATTAATTGACAAACATTCTGACAAGCACTATTTTACTAGCCCAGAACTTATAGTGGAAACTCTTTAGGAACCTTGCTTTAACCTCCCGGGCACTCTGCCCTTCTTCATTGGGTTTATATTCACACAGAGATGAGTTTGCCAAGACATGAATGCAGCTGTTGGCTGGAGCAGCAGTTACCTGCCACTGCTGAACAGCCAAGTGAGGGTTAAGGAGTAAACCTCTTCTGAGCCACTAGATTGGTCCTGACTAAGATGAATGTCTAATTCACTCCCAGCGTCCTTACTGCTGCCAGTAATAAAAAGCTTGCTTCACATATTCACCCCACTGCAGACGTTTCTCTTAAATTAAATATCAGGAGGACATATAATAGCACAATCCCATGCCAAGCCAATATTATCAAATTGATGTCAGCAGTGATAATAGAAGAAGGATAAGTTGATGAGATTCAATTTATTAAATAAAGGGAATACACAGAAAGACATAGAAATTGGTAACTCTCAGTGTGTTAAAATGCAGCAAGATCTCTCTGGGTCCGTGCTTACCTCAAGGGATGGCAGAGAGAAAGATGCCCTTTGTTTCATTTAAGAAAACCTCTCCCTTTTTTTCCAGACAAAGACCTGATTTAGCTTACTCAGTGGGAGGGGGAGAGGAGGATCTGAAATCCTGGATTTCATGTGTACACAGCCTTCCTTCCCATTGGACAGCAGAGAATCAAAGGTTTGTTTCCCCCAGTTTAATGAGAGAGGCATAACTAATGAGTTATTTTATTTTTAGTTTCAGCTGTTCCTCTTTCCACCTGTTGACATATACCTTGTCAGATGGAAGCATAGATTATTGACTTAGCTTTTTATATTGCAAAGTTTCATTTTTCTTCACAGGGCATCGTTCAGGCTCATGACCTTGTAACCCTTTCTCCTGTCCTTTCTCCCAGCATTTGTAGCTAAACCTTTTATATCAGTTTTAGGAACATTGATGTGAATTATAATTCAAGATATTAAACAAGGTCTAAGAGCCTAGTCTTCTCTGGAGCTTGAGCAACCTTTTTTTAAATTTTTTAAATTTTTTATTTTTTTAAACGAATATATATATTTTTCCTTTTTAAAAACAGAATAAGCCTTGAACCTTTCCAAAGAAAGCACCAATGTGTCACTACATCTAACCCCTTTTTGTTGAACACTGTATCTTACCAGTAGCAGCCCTTTGGGGGAGGGGGGACGACTAGAATGCTGTCTTTTCTCAGAGAAGTCAGCTACAGCCAATAGGCTCAAACTGAGGGAAAAGGTACTTCAGAGGCCACAATGAGGTATCATTCTCAGTGGATTATGAGGGTGCCCACTTGGCTCCCTCTCATGAGGGTTCAGAAACACTTCTGAGCAGGGCAGATGAAGGCATGAGCACATGGAGGTCTTGGGGTCATAGTCCTCAGTGATGTCACAATCACAGGTCTCAGGTTTAAAAGTCACAATTAAAAACGTGATCCAAGAGGAAGCAGTGCAGTGGGGTCTGCCTGAAGCTGTACTAGCATTGAACAAAGGGAGGAGCAGCAGTCATTGGAACTAGGGAAAAAACTGCTTAGCCCTACATTCACCACCAGAGCAGTCCAGGCTCCCCTTTTTTTGAGTGAGCATGGTGGGGCCAGGCAGGTGTAGGCTTAGGTGTCCCACTGGTCTCTCCAGGAGAGCCTTCCCTTTGTTGGGGTTCCCACATACCCCTGTACTAGGCTCTTCCTCTCTAGTTTCTTAGCTCCACAGGTCAGATTGAGGGCTGGGGGCAAAATGGTAGAATCTCCTTGATGCTATCTGCTTATAGCACCAAAATCAGCTTTCATTTGTGGTAGATCGTGCAGATCTGTGATCTTCCAGCTCCTTCTAACATGCTTTGATCAGCAGTGAGATACAGACCTGGCATCTAAATTGTTATTGGTAACCTCATAAATAGCACAGACCTCCCCTGTAAGAGCTATTGTTTTAGGCTATTTACATACTCAGGCAGACTTATTACATTCAAAATTAAGTTTTTCTGTACAATTATGAGATTCATTGAGTGAAAGCAAAGGCCCTGTCTAAAGACAAGTTCTTCTGATTTACCATAATAAAGTTAAGAAACAGACTTACTAAATCAATTTGAGTGCCTTACATCATGGGTTCTCAAACTGTGACTTCCTTCTTAAAAAAAAAAAAACCAACCTAATTGACCTGAGGAAGGGGAACCGACGCCTGAGCCTTCATAAGCCCTGGGGAGTAGAGGTCCCAAAGTCCAAGTCCCTCTGCTATGAGTAGGGGGACCGAAACCCTCTGGCTTTAACTTTGGCACCACATAATAGAGCTCAGGCTTTGTCCCTGGGTGCCAACAAGTCTAAACCAGCCCTGGTGACCCCATTAAAATAGGGCTGTGGCCCACCCTGGGGTCCCGACTCACAGTTTGAGAACTACTGCCTTAAATTCATAATTGACTTAACTGACTTTGGATTTTATTCCTTTAAGTTCATTAATCTAAATCTATTCTGTTAAATTTGTGCAACTTGTGTGTACATAAGGCCTTGGTTTTCATTTTGAAACACATGAATTTATTGAAGGAGTTGCTATATAAACTCTCTGCTTTTTGGGCAGTTCTGTGAAGTGGTAGCAATATAGCTGCCTCTCAAGCAACCTCTTTCATTTAACATGGGTCGATCTCCTGCAGGGGAGAGGCAATGGCAGGCATCTCACCAGCTTCTTTCCATGGCTTCTTTCTTGGTTTTGTTTTTAATTCTGTACAGTAGGGATGTGAAAGTCTAACCATGTACATGGTTAATCAATGAGCTCATCAGTTAACCTTAACAGTTGCATGCAGGCTATTGGTACATGTGGGGAACCTGCTTAAAAGCTGGCTCTTGGCATGCACTGACTCCCGGGGAGCCACCCTCCCCCTGAAATTTTCAGCAGTTACACGTTTACTTAAGTAAACACATTTTAACATCTCTACTGTACAGTGCTGCCTGCACAAGACAGTGCCATGAGCCTTCAGGTGTGTCCTAACTTGTTATTGATCTTAGTGAAGGCAGGCACCATAGCTGGTACAGGTGAGGAACCAGCAAATAAAGGCTTACTGACTCTCCATTCTGAGACTAGCAAAATGAAACCTTAACACTCTCTAAAATGTGTCCACCTATCTGAGATGCTGATATCACACTGTAACATACAGGTGAATATAGAGATGAATGATTTCATAACATATTGTATCTGCCTTCCTTCTTGTAGTATAAAGTTACAAAATACACTTTAAGTTTTTTTTTAACATGCTGAGTTAAAACCTAATTTTAAGAGTCTTAACTTTCCCAGTGAATTGAAGGATTTGGTGGTATTTCCTGACATAGCACTGTTTGGTATTGTTTCCAAGGATTCATTGAGTTGATTAGAATTATATTAAAATTGCAGTAGCAGAGCAAAATGCCAACCTTATGAGTTTCTGAAATTCCCTGCAAGTTCTTTTCCATTTCAGACTTTTTGAAGGCTTTTAATTTTTTTTTTCATTTATGAACACAGTCCAGTGCCTAAGGATCCTACACAGGAATGACCTTCCTTATGAAGACCAGACCACTTGGAGGAGGGAGGGAGAGAGGGAGCAAAATTATTTGACCTTGTCTAATCCAAGCACAGCAATGTTACTGTTACTTTTTGTGCTGCTGCTGGTGTATAGGGCATGTTGTTCCTGATAAATGCTACAACTTTGCTCTTGAGACTTGGTGGTGTGACCGGTGCTGAAGGTGCACTTCTGGAACAGTATCTTAGTACAGTTTTCTCAGAGAAGTGTCCAGATCTTGCCTTTGAGCTAATATAATATTTTCCCTTCATTGTGTCCATCCTGTATGCAGCCTCAACCTAAAAAATATGAGGGTGGGAAATTCTTGTCTTAGCTCCCTTCTCCTCCATCCTCCTTACAATCAGAAAAGGATCCAAGAAACGCAATATTTTTAGTTTCTTTGCTACACAGAAAAAAACACGACTCAAATAATAGCTTGAATAGGTAGCAGGTACAACATCTAGACGCTCCCACTCAGTGTGTGTCTAGTTGTGCACTGAAGTCATAAAGATGCACAGACAGAGTTTTTGAGGCTCAGGAAATGAATGTGATTCCCTAGCACAGGATTACAACTTTCCTGTAGGACAAATGCTGTAGAAAGCAGAGCTGGGGCCTGTTCAGAGACAGACCTACAAATGTAGCAGTACAGAAAAAGTGGGGATTTATGGTGTAGTGAGTTATACCTCTTTCTATGTGCATTCCTCCTTAACATGTCCATACACTTGCACACAAGTTCTAAAGTGTGGTGAAAATCCTGCAGTTTGTGTTTGCCTGTCTGCGTAGATGATGACACTTTACTTAATATGTAAGTACCATCATTGATGGTGTTGTTTCACCTTTGCCTTCTCCATTGTTTGTATTCATGCCTGTGCATGTACATACACCATACACATCTTATTGTATGTGAAGCAGATCCCACGTTATCCCTGGGTGTGCATAGATATCACTTTTAGGATGACTATTAAATGCAGTAGGTCAGAAAATAAATGTATTTAGTTGCACTCTTACTCCCTACTTTTTCTAGCCATTAGAGTAGTCATGATGCCCTAAGTTTGCTATTTTGTTTTGGTTGTTTTTTGAAGTGCTTACATAGCTATAACTTAAATTGGAGAATGTGAGGTGGTTTGTTCAACAAGTCATAGTTGCTCTTCAGACACCTATCATAAGTCTGACAGTCATGGGGCATGACTGCAGCCTGAATAGAAATATCTGGATTAGCTTTAACTAGCTCATGTTCTGAAGCATTGAAGCCATGGTAGCATGAACTGCAGTGCAGACTGTGCAAACTTGTCCAGAACCCTCAATAACTACTTGTGGGACTAGCCCATGCTGAAACCTCTGCCACAGCTTTATTGCTCCAGCTACATTAAAGCTAACTTATGCCCGTCTACTGGAATTGCAGTCGCATACCCAAACCTGATCTTTTATGTTCTGTTTTGATGTGTTTAAATAGCTGTTATGTAGATTGGAGAATGCAGTGACTTACTCAACAAGTCACATTTGCTCCTCCAACTTTTAGGGTAGACTGCTTGTTGTTTTGGAGAATCAGGTAGTTCACCCACAGATTTCTGGGATTTACCTCCAACTCTGCCAAAAACTTTTGTGTGTGTTTTGGGCAAATTATTTATTCTCTCTCTGTCTCTCTTCCCACTTGTTGAATGGGGATAACTCTTCGTAATCTCATGGGAGATTGAGGCTTGTAGTCCTCAACAGAAAGATACTGATAATGGTTGCCAGTATTCCCTGTAAGCTGGGCACTTGTGTCGGTGCTCAGGAGAAATTCAAATGCTTCCCCACTGATTAGCAGTGCACCCACAGCTAGGTTTTTGTTTCTACTGATGGTGCACGTTGGCACGTGCCTTGGTGCACATAAAAATGTATACCACACCTGGATGGAAAAAAATCTGCACATGGATGGAAAAGATTAGAGGGTATGTTGATGGTTGCTATTCCTATTGGATAATTTATTTTCTAAAGACTTTTCTGGTTGATCCTATGCTGGGGTTGGTATGTGTAAGGGGAACTGGGAGAGCTGAAGTAAGTAGAGAAACCTTATGCTTGTTACAGATCCACCTCTTCCCATTTTCCCCACAGGCGAAGGAACACTGAGCCTCTGTGTGCAGGACTGCAGTCTGAGATTCTGAAGTGCTACCAAGAAAACAAGCATGAAGTGCTCAAGTGCTCAGAGCTGGCCAAGGAGTACCAGCGCTGTGTTAGTGCAGCACAGAAGGTAACAGTAACTTCCCCACCACCTCCTGCTGGCTTCACTGTCCTCTCTGCCTAGTGTTTTCCTTATGGGGAGCTTTCTCAGATTGCTGTGGCTCTGATGGGAAGGTCAGAATGCTCACAGGCTTCAGTCTCTTCTGAAGACCTCCCCACAGGATGTGCAACTGACACAATTGTAGCAAGTGCTGATGTTCTAAATTAGCACCTTAAGATACTAATGCCAACCACTGGTGGGTTTCTCTTAACCTTCTAATGTGTTGTCTTATCACTTTTCCTCAAATCTCAACTTTTCTGATAGACCTTGCAAGCTACACCCTTCACATTTATGAGAGTAAAGCAGTATTTCCAGTACCAGCAATATTTTTTTAATGACCATAGGTCTAAGTGCTCTGTTTCTCAGTATTGCACCCCAGATTGAGAGACTTTCCTCTTATTGTTGCTGTTTCTTGTTAGTTTCTCTTATTGGCAAATTAGACCAAGGTGTTTCCTTTCAGGGATTAAGGGTATCCCAAAATTGCTGGCCCAGCAGAGTAAACCTGCACCCTTTATTATATGATTTTCAGAGTTAGCGTGCATACAGCTACCATTAACATCCATCAATTTTGACTGCTCAGCACCTTGGAAGAATTAGGCCATTAGTACTTGAATAAGAAGAAGGGAGTGGGAAGGATGCCCGGTTCACAGAGCACTTCCAGTGGGCTTTCAAATGGCAAAAATAGTCTTTGAGATGGTGGTGGATATAAAATACAGGTGTAATTTCTAGGGTGTAAGGAAAGAGGAAAATTGTCCTTCCAGGTACAGGGCCATTTGCTCCGATGGAGCATTTCTTGAAGGGTTTATGGTGGGGTGTAGTGCAAAAGCAAAGCTTTGTAGGGAAAATGAGACTGAAATACTTCTTATGGGGTCACCTGTGTGAAAGGGAGAGGCTGGGACTGTTGTGAAGAGAGCCTCTTTGCATTAGCATTGTAAAAAGATGCTGTATGCCTGATTTAAGTATAACATGAAACAAGCTGCCAGCCCGCTCCCAGAAGAAGCCCCGACAGAAGGAGATGGGAAAATTGTCAGGATATATTAGACCAAATGTTGTTGCAAGTCCTAGTGGAATTTTTTTTCTTTCCTGTTTACAAAGAAGGTCTTTGTATGTCTGCAAATCAGCAAGGTTAAAGCTGCCAGGGAAAGGGCTTTTCTCTGGTATCTTTAAAGTCGCCAGCTCCCAAAACATGCGGTTTCTTTTTCTTCCTCAGCTCTAAAGCAAAGCAGGGCCTGTGCTACTGCTGCACAATCTCTGTCCCCTGTTGCTGTATGCAGAGCACAGCACATCTCTTGCTGGTCTCTGTTAGGCAATGCTTCCTTCTTGCCTTCTGTAAATCAGGCTTGTAGCCTTTCAGTGAGTGTATCTTTAACAGATGCATTTACCAATATATCTTTATTGCGCCCAATGCAGACGAAATGTGATTACCAAAGAAGACAGATTGCATTAAACTTCAGCATATTCACAAGCTGCAGTTCCAACTCGCCTGAGAAAGAGACTGGGAAGCTGCCAGTCTTGAGCCCCAGCCTGACATTATTAAAGAGTAAATTGGAAGCTGAAGGACTGGTATCAGCAGAGGGCAGTGAAATATCCTATTAAGTAGGAGGTTGTGAGGGGGTTTTTTAGTTTGTATGTTTTCTTTATAAACCAAATAACTTAGTTCACAGAGATTCCTTTGTACAGTGAGCCTTGCTAGAAAGTTTCCCTTAGTGTTGTGGAAATCTGCTGGAAAGAGGTGCAGACAGGGTGCTGAAATGCATATTACATTAATTTGCTGCAGGTGACAGCAAGATGGCAGGAAATCTCTGTATGCATTGCTAGGGTAACTCTGAGCTCTGAGGTTAGCATCTGTGGTAAATTCTCCATCACTGGACACTTTTAAACAAGATTGAATGTTTTTCCAGAGGATATGCTCTAGTTCAAACATAAATTAATTCAGGGAAGTCTTGTTGCCTGTTTTATACAAGAGGTCAAATGAGATAATCACAATGGTGCCTTCTGGCTTTGTAATCTCTGAATTAAAGGGTTCTGAAAACACTAGACCAAATGGAGCCCTGGTGTAAGTTCTTACAGCATCAGTGAGTTCTCTGGCTTACCCCCGGTTTAACTCTGACTATGGTGGTTAACTCCACTGATTTATGATGTCCTCTGAACCCCAAAATGTATGCACTGCCTGAGGCACGGGTTGCTGACTAGGTTTCATGAAAGGTCATTACAAGATTCACATATAAAAAAAGACTTTTCTTAATTTACACCTTACACTGAATGCCTCTCTGCCTCAAGCTCTCCTGCACAAGTGTAAGATTCACCTTGGAGAAGGGTGAGGAAGAGGAGGACAACTTCATGACGTTTTTAAAACGAGCTTAATTTTTAGACAGTGCAGTGTTGGCATCCCATTAACCATTGTATACGTTAGGTAACTCCAGTTCATTTGCATACTGATGCTTTGCCCTCACTAGTATACTTCACCAAAGATCTTTCAGTGCTCATCAGATGTTACTTAATGTATCTTGTAGTGCTCTGAGAGTTACCCCTGATGGTGGCAGAAAGGTGCCCCAGTCCATTTAAACTAGACTCCGAATGAGAGGGTTCTGTATTATGAAGGAAGTGAAAATTGCAGATCCCAGTAGAAGGCTACTGTTCCTCCAGCCCTTCCAGAGCCTATATTGGTCAGAGCTTGTCCTTTAAAAATTTCCCTGAGTCAGAAGTGTTGTAGGTGCCCTGAGTGCCCCTACCCCATTAACAAACAGGTAAAAGAATTCTCTTTTTTTCTTCTTTTTCTCCTTGTTTCGTTCCGCTTTCTTTAGTTTGAAAATATTTTTAATTAGGCATTTTCTTCCCTGCCTGGTTCCTGGGCCTGTCTTAGCTAATCCTCTTGCACTAGCCCTTTGCTAGGGTTGCAGTGAGTTCTAAGAATGACCAGGATGACACTGCAGTTATGCAAACCTGCTGTGTAAGGAGTGAAGGGGAGAGGGCAGGTGTCTGTTTGCAGGGCAAGAGCTGGGACTCATAAAACGGTACTAGAACGATGAAGGGAGGAGAATGAGAGAACAGTAGCGGCTCCCGGACTCTGCGGTTGGCAATGGTGATGGGGGTCAGACTATTCTCAGAAGCCTATTCTCCAGTGCAAGGTGCGGCTAGTACAAAGCCAACTCTGTAAGAGAGTATCCCTGTGGAGGCATTGTGGGAAAGGGGAAGGGCAATGCAGTTCACTAGATGAAAATCATGAGACAAAGGAAGAAGAGGCCAATTGGCTCCTGGACATTATAGCCACGTCTACGCTGCAGCGCTATTTCAGGATACTAGAGGTATCCCAAAATAGCTATTCTGCATCTTTTGCATGCACCCATTATTTCAAAATATATCAGGCTCCCTATTCCGATGTCCTTGTATACCTCATTTCATGAGGAGTAAGGGATTATTTATTTTGAAATAAGTGCTGTGTAGACAGCGCCAAATTTTAAATAAGCTATTTCGAAATAACATCAAAATAAGATACACAATTTGCGCAGCTCAAATTGCGTATTTTATTTTGACCTATGGTGCAGTGTAGATGCTCCCTATCTCTGTGCCATAAATACAGTGTTACCTGTTCCGGGCCATGCGGGTCCCTTTAAGGTGGTGATTGTAATTAGGGAGGTTGTGGAATCTCCATCACTGGAGATATTTAAGAGCAGGTTAGACACACCTCTATCAGGGATGATATAGACTGTGCTTAGTCCTGCTGTGCGGTCAGGGGCTGGACTCGATGACCTCTCGAGGTCCCTTCCAGTTCTAGTAGTCTATGATTTTATGATGGTTTTTACTCTTGTGGGCTTGATGGGGCACAGGCTGATGGGCAGGCATGAAGTGAAGGTTTGTGCAGAGGAAATGTAAGGGAATTCCCCTCTTCACTGGCTTTGACCCAGAGACTATTCTTCTCTAACTTACTGCTTAAGCAGTTTGTGCAAGTGAATGTGGGGCTACTTCTCTAATGCCTTCTCCTCCAAGGAGCGGAACTTGGGAGGTACTTTGTGAGACTGGGTTATAAATCTCCATTGGAACCTATCGAACAATGAGAATAAAACCTCAGTACTGACTCGTGTATTATTCCACCAAAATACTCTCCATTATCATAGTACCAGCATCCTGAGCTGTTGTGTCTTGCTTGCTGGGAAGTATGTGCACTGTGAGAGTGGCTTGCTTATGATGTCTCCTCTTAGTTTGGGTCTGTTTTCATATTTCTGCAGAATTTCAGACAAAAAAGCATAAAATCGCTGCTTTTAGACCTAAATAAAAGCTGGAATAATGGTGAAGCTGTGGGAGGGGCAGCCCTTATTGTGTCTCTTCAAATTGTTTCTAGTTTATTGATTGCAAATTTCACCAGGAGGTGGAGCTACCACAGCTTGCATACAATTAGAATTGAAAGAGGATGTTGCTATTTTCTCTCATGCCAGGCCGGGTGGAGGACAATGGAAATCTGGTTAATTTGTTTCTTGGAGTCCAGGTAGGGAGACCTGTGTCTTTGTGAGCAACTGGCAAAAGCCTTTGTATTTTATCAGGTCTCTTTGCCTCATCTTGAATAGGGTCCCTAGACCTTCAATAGTATTTATTGCCTCTTTGCTTCCCTTTTATGTAAACATGTCCATATGAATGTTTGTTTGTTTGTTTCCGAAAAGGCTCCTTCCTCTGTGCACCCGAGAATGCATAGAATTCTAAATTTCACCTATGGTTTTAGCTGTCAGAGAATTTTCGGACTGATTTGTTACATAACCTATTATTATACTATCAAATCTCCCATTGGCCCCATACAGAAAGGGTGACCTACAAGACTGGGCCAGTGGGCCTGACACCTTGACCCTTCTCTCTCCTTACATATACCCGTAGAGCAGTGGTTCCCAAACTTTTCAGCATCACACCCCCTTTCTGATTTTTGAAAAATCCTCATGCCCCCCCCCCCAAAAATAGCAAAAAAAAAAAAAAGAGGACTGACTGGGGCTGAAAAACAGTCATGGACCTTTTAATTCCTGGGACCACTGTAAAAAACAAGAGGGAAAAGATGTTGACACCCCTCCCCCCCAAAATGGTTGCCCTTTTAAGAGGAGAGAAGGCATTGCTCTTTTAAGGTAGCCATTTTGAAGTCTGCCCAGGACGCTCCATCCTCTTCTCCCCCCACCCCAGCCAGCCCGAGCTGTGCGTGTTCTGGCAGACGCCCGAGCCAGGAAAAACAGAAAATACCGGACCTTTCACACGTCCGGTATTTTCTGAATTTTTTACCAGACTGACCGGGCTCTTTCTTGGGGGAGGTGGGGGCGGGGTGGGCGGGCGGAATTGACTGGGTCACCTTGTGCCCCCCCCCGGAGTTTCTTTACCTCCCCCAGTTTGGGAACCTATGCTGTAGAGGATTTCCTCTCTGTGAATGGTTACCCTTTCTCTCAGACTGCTACTCTAGCATCTCCAGGACTTTTTTCTTATAGATCAGCCATGCTGACATTTTGGCTCATCTGAAGCTTATGGCCAGGCTGTGTAGTATGTAAAGCTCAGGCCACACATACAGTTCTGCCACATAACTGTTCTCTCTTGTCAGTAGCAGGTGTCTAAATAAAGTTGTTATAAGGAATTCATAATTCTCCCTCATTCTTTTCATGCTACCTGTGTATTACCCACCACATAGCATAAAAGTGTGAAGGAGAGAAACCAGTCGTGTGTTGAGGCGAATGCCTACTCTGAGGTGTGCCAGAGGATTTTTAAGAACCTTGGAAAGCAGACAGGTCTTCATTAAAGACTTGTTGAAAAGATATATACATACACTCAGAATATACCACATGGAACACTGAATCTCTGACTCAGAATGCTGCTAGACAGCATTTCCTTTCTGGAATCCAAATGTAGTTGTAGAGAAGTCTGTGTATTTTATACCTAGAGCTTGAAGCACTTAGCAGTTCCCTGTAGTATATTCCCATTCTACTGTCCACATATGTCCACCTACCTTTTTTAAATGCAAACTGATCTGTAAAGTTTTCCCTTGCTTTTCCTGTAAAGTTAGTTCAGCTTTTAATCTTTCTCTCTTCCAACCTTTGTTTCCGTGAATGCTGTGGTGATAACGCTATCGGAGGAGTTTATGACTCAATAAATGGCCCTCGCAAGGGAATCAGTGGAGAGGCCGCAAGCTGCAAGCAGCTGCTGTTTGTTTAGTCGTAAACTCTGAGGAGAGCAGCATCAGATTAACTGTACCCAGGCGTTCTCCTAGCCTATTATTTGCAAAGGTGAAAATGATCCATATTTTGCTTCTAATTATAAAGAACTGGAAATGGTTATTGTTCAGATTGTATTGCAGTTCCTTGTTTTGAAGAGTCTCTCTTTGGTCCATACACAAGAGCTTTTCGTGTGCCCTAGAGTTCACTACTGGAAAAACTAAAAAATATGGAGCTGCCTATAAGGAAACAAACCACCCTCTTAATATATGAGGCATATTCCAGAGTAAAATGTTGGCCTACTTAAAATGGAAATGGTTTCTGCATGTACCCAATATTTACAAAGCTAGAGGCATAAGTTCTTTGTTTTGCTCTGTATCGCAGAGCTTCACAAAGCCCTGGTGTTTCCAAGCCTGGCATTATCATCATTATGTATTAACCTCTGTGAACACATGCGTTTCCCTATCTGTGCTATACAGTCCACATTCTGTATAAAGCCCAAATGTGCCATCTTCTTGGAGTTTGGAATTATTTAAGAAAACAATGAGAGAACAAAAATCAGCTCAAAACTTCTCACCATTATTGGTTGTGCTCCAAGATTCTTCTTCGAGTGATTGTTTGTGTCAGTTCCCATTCAGGTGTACGCATGCTGCATGAATGAATGTTGGAAGCTTTTCCCCTAGCAGCTCTTGTAGAGTCAGCTGTGGAGACCCCTAAAGTAGCACCGCTATATCAGAACATATATACCACTGCCATTCCTCCCATCCCTCAGTCTATCTTACTGTCCTTGGCGACGTTGAAACTGTAGCTAGCTCTTACTTAGCAAGTGCCTAGTCCCTAGCGGTAGCTCTCGTTCCTCTAGTCTTCACTTTGTTTCTCGTGATAAAGATTTTCAAACAAATAAAAGGACAGTGAACAAGTGCCCAAGTGTTTAGCCCCCGTAGGGCACCAGGGCATGCCTAACACCCCAGGCTTTAAAGTGTGTGTAGTGTGCAAACGCCATATGCCCAACAGCTACCTGCATGAGGCATGCCTTCGCTGCCTGGGTGAAGAACATTGCACTGAAAAGTGCAAGATCTGTCAAAGTTTTAAGCCCCGCACCAGAAAAGACAGAGAGCATAGGCTTCAACAGCTCCTGATGGAGGTGGTGTTAAAACCCCCAGGAGCCAGCTCAGTGCACAGTACCTCGGCCTCCGTGAGAGACATGGTGCAGCAGCTGGGCACAAGTGCCAAGACCTAGATCTACCTCACTGACACTGTGGGGCAGGAGAGAGGACAGAGGCAGGTCCCCCTATAGGCCCCGACAAAGACATGCCCATGCCAGGAGGAAATCCCCGGTGCTGGAGATCCAGGACATGCCGTCAACTCTGACCCCAGGACCTGTGCTCTTGAGTTTGGCACATGACCATCCACTGAGGGACTGCTGGGACCTCACCACTCAAGGGGAAAGCCAGCTATGCTCCGTCGACCACAGTCCATGGAGTGGTACCAGAACGGGTCTTTCTCCTTGGAGGGTCCCCTGTCATTGGTGCAATGTTCCTTGCTGCCAGCACGGTAAGAGAGTCCAGCACCGAGCGCTAGACTGGTGTTCGACATGGAGACCAGGTTGAGGTTGTGGTCTAGCAGTCCAAGGCACTGCTCCCCTTTCAGGCCTCTTCAGCACCAGTCGGAGTCCCGAACAAGGTCCCGACACTTGGCACTGGCATCATCAGCACCACTGTGGTCGTCCAAGTCAGAATTGGAGTTGGATGTGGTGTTGGATAGGTCTCGGCACAGCCGGTCTTGACGCAGTACAAGAGACCAGCTGATACAGTGGCAACAGCATTGGCCACCGCCAGCGCAATACCATCAGTCCCAGGATACTCCACCGTGTCTGCGAGTCATAGATCCCGTTCCCTCTAAGGACAGGCACTGCTCCAGGACACCATCTGCAGCAGAGTCCCACCCATCTAGAGTTGACAGCCCACTTCCTGGGGACAGCCACCAGAGAAAGGCCATTGGGTGGACCCCAAAGACAGAGCTCAGTTACCGGTGGAGGACACTGCCCCGGCCTATTCATTGCCCTCACTGTACAAAGCAGTTGTGGGCACCACCATGTTGGGGCCCTCACCTGTGGACCACAGGGCATATCAAGAGTTGCTGCGCAGGGTGGCGCAGAATATGAATCTTCTGATGGATGAGATACAGTAACCTGAGGACCCAGTGGTGAACATCCTCTTACATGAGGGGCCCTCCAGGATGGCTCTGCCAATCATGATGACAATACATGACACTGTGGCAGACCCCATCCTCTGTGCCCCTGGCAGCTAAGGGGATCGAGAAGAGGTACTTTGTCCCACCCAAGGGGGAGATCGGGGGAGGGGCAGCCAGCAGGAAGCAGAGCTGGTAGGAGGGGAGGTCGGGGGCAGCGGGGCTGGCCAGGGGAGATCGGGGAAGGGGTAGCCGGTGGGAAGCAGAGCTGGTCGGGAGGGAAGGAGTCAGGGGCAGCGGAGCTGGCTGGGGGATATCGAGGGGGAGCCACCGGCGGGAAGCAGAGGTGGTCGGGGAGATCAGGGTGGGGGGGACAGACGACGGGAGCGGGGCTAGCCGAGGGAGATCGGGAGGAGGAGACCCGGCCAGCAGGAAGTAGGGCTGGCGGGGGGAGGAAGCAAATCAGTCAGCAGGGAGTGGGACCGAACAACGCTGGGTAACTCCAGCTAGTTGTCGAATACATGCACCAGGTCTAGCTACTTATGGTCACCTCTTCACCTATCTTTGTTAGTATTATGGAACTCAATTTTTTCAGCTTATCACTATTGGGTTTATACTTGTAGTTTATACTCTTGAGAGTGACATCTCATGCTGGGAAGTGGTATTTTCAGATTAGGGTTATGAGATATGGGAGGAGAAGTGTTGGACTGCTGCTTGTGCTTATTCTGTGGATAGAAATCCTCTGTCTCCAGGGTTGTTAAATTAGTACCTTTCATCAAATCTAAAATGCATGTGTTTTGTTTAACTTTGTGTAGTGCATGTATTTCTAGTAAAGGCAACTTCCACCCCTTTGTGAGACTCTTCTGCCATCTAACCATTCTCTTTGACGAGGCATTTCGTAAGACTCCATGTGTATTTTGTGTGTACTAGCACACACACCATTATTCCTAGCTACACTTTATCAGGCTATCCTAAGTAACCTCTCTGCTTCCTTAGTGTTTACTGATACAAGAGGACCTGAGGGAAGCACTATGTTTCAGTAGTTAAAATGTAGCATTTGGAGTAAGCTCTGCCAGTGTTTACTGTGTCCTGTTGGCAGATACAGTACTTAGTCTTGCTGCACTGACATCTGTAAAATGAAGTTAATTCTTACTTGCTTTTGTACAGTACTTTAAGATCTTGTTAAAGGGCCTTTATAAATGCAAAGCATTCTTAGAATTGATTTGCAAAACTGCTCACGTGCTAGGACTTGAACTTGCTACCTTTGCAGTATAAGGTGAATATTTAATGCACAGTCTTTAGAAGTAACTCAGTTCTGCAGCATTAAACATATTGAACAGTTTCCAGCGAGAGACTGCCCTACCATTGTGCTGTGTAAAGACAGAGCATGTGTCCAGCAATGCAAGCAAAATTATTATGACAATGTGTTTTCTCTTTGTCCCTGATGGATGCTGAGTTTGTCCTGTGTAAATGGGGTTTAGGTTCAGCCAACCTCCTGCTCTAAATTAGCCTGTTAAGGAATGGTGAGGAGAGTTTAAGGATCGCATTCAAGAGCCAGTAGCTCCCTGGATACATTAGGGGGAGCAATTTAAAAATAATGCAACCAAAAACCTCTTCTTTTATGTTTAAAATATGTAGTTGATACTCTGTTAAATCTTGGCTCTTCTGCCTCTGTTCTTCAAGCTCTCTGCTTGCCCTCTGCCCATTTATCTTTCTGTCAGGTCCTATTGCCTCTGCCCATCTGGCTCTGAATTTCACTCCACTCAGATCATCCTGCACCATTGTCCACAAGGACTGGGTTTGCTATTTTTCTGAGTGGATCATTTGCTGGGCCACTTCACTAGGTCAGGTAACAGAGAAATAATCTTTACCAGATTGACTTCTTTCTACTAAGCACAGGTCAGTTGTTTCATGTTTTTGAAGACCAGAATAGGCACTCAGGGATCTGGGAACTCTGCAGAACATCTGTACATCTACTGTGATGAATGGCTATTGTATTCTTTACTCACAAGGATTTAATCACCATCTCCTTTAGAAAGAGTGAGTTTAGTGCTATGCAAAGTTAATCCCAGGAGACAGAGATCTAGCCCCAGAACTGGTAAATCTCCCCTTCTAGGGTTCCATCTTCTTCCTCTGTTTGCAGCTTTGTATGTGGTATTCTTCAACCCTGGTATTCTTCAACCCTGACTTAATTGGGCCTTCTCATGGAAAGAGATGCGTTTGTCTGGAGCATGGATCTAATTCAAGGGTGGGCAATAATTTTTTTTATAGGGGGCCACTCCAATATTTTGGTAAGTAGTTATGGGTCACAGTTGTCTATGGAAGGAGAGTGGGGTCTGAGACGGCGGTCGGGTGCAGAAGGGAGCTCGGGGAACAGGTTTGAAGTGCGGATCCGAGAGGGGAGGATAGGTGCAGGAGAGGATTCTGACCTAGGGGACAGATGTTAAAGGGGGTATAGATTCTGGGAACTGCTATGATTAGGCTGGTGGCGGGGACAGTGCACAAAGTCCTCCCTCTTTCCCCCTCCCCCCGATCATATGGCTCGGAGAGGCACATGGAGCAGGCAGCTGCTTTGAGTGGTCTGGGGCTGCAGCAGGTAGGGAGCCTACCTGAGGGTCCCAGCGGGACAGACTGCAGGCTGGATTCAGCCTGCGGACCATATGGATTCATCCCTGGCCTAACTGTTCTAGTCTGGGAAAAAATAAGTAAATTGAACAAAAGGCACTTTTAAATGTTATAGACATTAACAGACTCTGATACTCTTCGCTTCCTTAATTCAAAACATCCTGTTTGGATAACTTTAAAATTCTGCTTTGTTTCCTTGATGTTGTTTCCTGCTTGTGACTGGGAGATGTCCTCTGGGATGGGTTTTGTCCCCCCCCATAAAAAAAACCTATAGCTGGCCCAGGACAGCTGATACGGACTGGTGGAACATGGGCTGTGGGACTGAAAAATTGCTCTGTAGACATCTGGACTCAGGCTTCTGCCTGAAATCTGTGACAGTGGAAGGTACCAGAATGCAGGCTTCATCCTGAACCTGAATGTGTACACAGCAATTTTTAGCCATGAGCCAAGTTGGCTGACCCAGGCCAGTGTGGCTGTGCTGCAAAACTTTTATTCCTAAGTAAGAATATAGGAGGAGTTCTGGGCTTTTGGGTAAGGAGGATCAGAATTCTGGCGCTGGGGAGAGCTGGCTTAAAAGCTGGTTCCCCCTAGTACTATCTCCACAGTGCCACTTGCCCCTTCCCCTGCACTGCTGCCTCTATTAGAGGCAGAGGTGGAGGGGAAGGCTGCCGCAAAACAGCTTCTGTCCTCAGTGGGCCCATGCTCCCTGTGGGCAGAAGCTGCTCCGGCAGCAGCCCTTGTCTGTGGGGGGGTCCCAGCGGGGAACTGGGCCACCTGTGAACAGGGACTGCTGCCAGAGCAGCCTCTGTTCATGGTGGCTGGGGTGGCCATAGACAGGGACTGAGCAAGCTTGACTCAGTGCTGGCTCGCGCCGGTCTGGGTCTGCTGCGATTCTGCAGTTTAAATGTAGCCACAAGAGGGGTAGCTCCTAGACCGGCATGAGCACTTTCCCTCATCAACTAATCATGACGATTAGTCAGTTAACCGCCTCTTAACATCCTTAGTGCACTTTCAAAGTGGCAGAGTGTGTAGAAATAGTGACAATTGTGATGATGCTAGGTGGCTAGAATAGTGGTGGGTACTGTAGGACAAGAGTGAGATGTGTAAGGAGGCACAGTTGCTACCTTGAACTGAAATTACATGGGTGCTATGGAATAGGAAGTGCAGTGGGTGGTGGGTGTGACAATGTGTGCTCTGCTATGTCTGGCACTTGCCTGTGTGTTAGTCTCAGTGTTTGTGAGCAGAAATTTCACCTATACAAGGTAGAGGGGGGAATAAAGACCCCCAAAAAGTATTGATTTTATTCCTATCAGTTTGTCCTAAATTCCCGTGTGTCTTTGCTAGGTCATATTGGCATGACTTTCTGCCACGGCATAAAGGTGCTTCAGAAGCCACTTAATGTAAACCTGACACTTTGCACCAGTTTGTTCAGCAATGGGCTCTGTTCACACAGAAGCAATGGCAGGGACTTAAGACAACAGATACTTTTAAGCTCCTTGCATAATGCAGTGTCAAACCAAAAGGGAGGGGAGGATGGAAGAGATCCCAAGCTGCATGCAGCACCTTTTGTGAAGTGTCATCATGTATTGCCAAGTCTTGACATTTGCTGCAGTAAATCACCATAAAACCAAGTAAAGCCTCTCCAATCTTGTGGGTATCTCAGCAGGTCTCCTGTGCCTGAAGATTACAGACTGGGCATGTGCAGTAAAAATATAAATACATAACAAAAGGCATTACTGTGTGCTGTGCTGTTAGTGCTCATCCTGTGAATACCTACAGAAATGAGACCAAGCTGAACTTGTCTATTCTTAGTCAGAAATAGCTGAAACTGAGGTAATGGACCAACGCAGAGGGCCTGATCAGCCCTTCAGACTTTAGAGAGATGGCAAGAAAAGGCTGGTCTATTTACATCCTCCCATTGTGCTGTGAAATGACCTTGATTTTCTGAAGGCTGGACACTGTAAGAGTGACTTATTTTATGAGACGTTAATAGCCCTACCCCCAAAACGTCTCAATGTCTGTATTCTTATTTTTCTTCCTAGGACAAATGTGAGGTGGAATGGTTGGGTATGAGGAACCATCTGAACACACTTGCAAGGAAAAGAGAGCTGATGGTTTTAAGGCTAGTTTTAGGTGTGGGTTGTCCAGTCAGATATTTCACATTTGGGAAATGTAAGCACTTGGGACCAGCTGAATCCAGAGCAGCTGCTAATTCTAGCTGGCCTGAGCATCTTTTCTTGCTGATCAGCAGTATTTATGGCTAGTTGTCATCCAGATGTCAGTTCCTTAGTAGCTTGTTTTCACTGCTTACTGCTGAGGCAGGACAGTGATTGAGGGCAGAGAGTGCGACTTCATAACCTGCTCATGTAGAGTTAAAGGACCAGACTAATAGGAAATAACATATCTGAGTCAATTTGTTCTTTTACATGGAGAATGCTTTCTGTCATCTGTCAGCTGAAGAGAGTGTCCAGTAAATACCCTTCAAAGACCGCTCTACCCACTAGCACAGCAGTGGGCAATAATTTTTGATGGGCAGACACTCCAAGATTTTGGAAAGTGATTGAGGGCCACACTCTTCTATGATATTAATGGAGGAGATGCAGGGACTGGGATGGAGGTTGGGTGCAGAGGGGAGCTTGGGGTAAGGAATTGGCGTGCAGGAGGGAGACTGGAGTCTGAGGGTGTGTCTATACTATAGGGTTTTGTCGACAAAAGTGGGGTTTTGTCGACAAAACTATACCTTCATCTAGACTACCGCCGTGTTCTGTCGACAAAATGGTATACCTTATTTTACGAGGAATAATGCCTTTTGTCGACAGAGTTCTGTCGACAAAAGGTGTTATTGCATCTACACTGTCCTTTGCGTCTACACTGTCATGTTGACAAAGCGGCTTGCTTTGTCGACAGAACTGGATATAGTCTAGATGCTCTTTGTCACCAGATACTGTCGACAAAAGCCTGTAGTCTAGACGTACCCTGAGAGGGAGTTTGGGTGAAAGAGGCAGATGTGACCTAGGGCAGGGGACTGGAGTGCAGGGGTTTGGGATGTGACCTAGGGTAGAAAGGGATTGTGATCTGGGGTAGGAGATTGGGGTGCCAGATCTGGGAGAGGGTATGGGTGCAAGAAGGGGACAGAGGGTTTGGGTATGTTGAGTGGGGGGGGGGGGGGGGTAGAGGGATGGAGCAAGGAGGGGCTGGAGTACCAGAGTCAGGCTGTGGCCAGGGGACTTAGCCAGTAGATAAACCAGCCTGTCTGCCTGCAGATCTAAGGCTTGCAGAGCTTAAAACATTTCCCAGACAGCCTGCCTGGCCATGTGCTTCATTGAATAACTGAGCCAAGGAGAGGGGGGCGTGGCTCTTCTTGGCGCCTGTTATTCAAACAAGCATCTCCCATTGGCTGCTTTCTGTTCAGAAACTGGCCAATGGGATTATGCTGGGGGTGGGGCGGCTCCTGAATCCCCCCTCCAGTTTTGAAACAGAAACAGAGCCCAGCAGCTGTGTTTTTGCACAGCATGTGGGGCTATGGGCAAACAGGGGAGCCTTCCTGGGGCTCCCCAGTGCCTCCGCGGACCAGATTCAGTGGCTTGGTGAGCCGGATACAGCCTGCTGGCCATATTTTGTCCAGGCCTGCACTAGCAGGTACTCGGTATAATTGCCAGGATGTAATATGTGTGTTCTGTGCTGTGAGAGACTTGACTCAGATCTGAATCACAAAGTTAGAGTCTGGCCATCTTGGTCCACCCCAGTGGACATGAGTCCACTCAGTAGGATATGCTTGACGTACCCTCATTCAACAGCTGAATTTAGGGTTGCCAGATGGTTTCAGCAAAAATACTGGATACACTTGACATTACATCACAATCTACATTACATCTTATTTAGAAAATACCAGACATTTATATTTTCTCAATTTGTTTCCTGAACAGAAAGCTCAAACACTGGACTGTCCAGTTCAAAACCGGACACCTGGCAACCCTAGCTGAATTTAATGGGAGGTTGGGAGATGTCACGGAAGATGGCAGATCAGCAGAATGGGGGCAGGGAGAAGGGCTGCTCAGGACTAGTATAACTGGTCGTCAGGGTGAGGTGGATCATCTTTGTGAAGCTTTCATAAATGCCGATGAGGCTGAAGCCTAACTCCACAAAGAAGAAAACAATTTAAATGGCCACAGTAGGAAGCAGATCCGTTTTGCTGACTCAGCTGGTATTGTCTACTCTGGCTTTTCTCAAAGTGTGCGAGATTCTGCTTCTGTCTCTGTGGTGTAGGTGAATTGTTTTTCCTTTGGGGAGTCCCTTCACTGTAGTTTTGCCACTTAGTCCTGGAGCTTGATGCTGTAACTGATTCTATAAGGGAAGCCGCCTCTTCCGAATCATAAATCTTACTCTCCCTCTTTGAGCCATCTTGTTGTTTGCTGGTGAGATTGAACAGTGAAATAGTGGGGCAGTGGCTACGCTTAGTGGAGGGTGAAGAAAGATCATGCAGTACAAATAAATGGGAGAGGTTGTATGCCTCTACACAAAGTCTTTGGACATGGCTATATCTGGGACTAGCCCTGCTGTACAATGTGTCACTTTGCAAGAAACTTGTAACTGAATCTCTGTGTTATTGAAAGAGTCTGAAGGTGCGGTGGAAAAGACCTCTTTATCCTCTGGAGTGGTTAGTATTGGTGATAAGCTCCAAAGCGGAGGTGTGGGGTGGGCGTCTTCCTCACCACAAGGATGCTGGTTGTAATGTGACTCCTGAAAGCAGATGTTTAAAAAAGCAGAAATAGACTCATAGACTTTAAGGTCAGAAGGGACCATTATGATCATCTAGTCTGACCTCCTGCACAGTGCAGGCCACAAAATCTCACCCACCCCAAAGTTTGCACTAGAGCACCCTTTCCACATTCTAAAAAATACCATTTGATTAGAATTCAAACCCTGGGCAGTTTATGAAGCAGCTATACCATATGTGGGGAAGCTCCTTATTAAATGTAGGATGTACTGACTGTGCTCTATCAAAGGGAGAGTGCCCAGGCATTCACCACCATCCCAAGAATTTTGCCTGTAAGAGTGTTAAAGACAGCGGAGACCCCCTCAGTCCTGCTCTTGTTGCCCCTTGTTGAGTTTCTTAGCACTCCATGTTCCTGATTTATCCACTACTTTCCAGAGTCCTTGCTCAGTTTATTCCCTTCTCACTGTCTTTGTCTTTTCTTGTATTCCACCTACTTTCTTCCAGTCTGCTCCTTCTTCCTCTTTCTCCTATTCTCAGCTCCAGTTCAGATTAAAAAATAAAAGGAAAGCAAAGAAAGAATAGAGCAGACATCAAGATGCCCATTTTTGTAGTACTGTGCTGGCAGTTTGGAAAAAGGAAGCTGCAATTTTCTGAGGGAGCAAGATAGAGTTCAGTGCCCATCTTACTTTAAATATACATTTCAATATGGCTGATCAGAGAAGCAGAAAAATTTCTGGGCTCTGAGTATTGGAGCCTCATAAGAACATGTGTGTCTCTTGTTTCCGTGTGTGTGTCTTGCAGAAAAAGGGGTCAGAAAGCTTAGAAGGTAAAGTTGCACAGAGAAGAAGAATAGGAGTGTCTCTCAGAACAATGATAAGGGAGAGAGATGAGAGGGAGGATGGGGGAGGGGAGACTGTGTGTGTAACTATCACACTTTTCTCATTCACTCCTCTTCCATTTATACAGCGCATTTCAACCTTGAACAATTCACAAGGCGTTTTACGTAACTCGAGACCTTTACAAAATTCTGTCAGCCTGGGGCAAGCAATAGATTAGTAGCTGAACATTCTAGTAAAGGAGGGTAAGTAGAGATGGTGAATTTCCTTGCAGGTTTTTCAGTGCAGCTGTATGTACAGGAAACCCTTTTCCCGCCACTTAGATGCAGCTATCTGAAAGCTGAAGAAGAGCAGCTCTTGTGCAGAGTTACTGGATTGCTAAACAGCTTATGACAGGATAGAAGCGAAGGGTAGTATACTGAGTTGACGCTGATACAGTAATTTTAGTTAGGTTGAATGTAACTATCCAAATTCCAGTTTGTCAGGACATCACCTCACTTCTATAAAATGTGTCATGGGATCATTAATGATCATGGAGGGCTAGGACCTCGGCTTTATGACTTCTGTCAGTGTTGGCACTTCCAACATTGCATTGCCTTTCTATGACTTTGTTTAATTCCAATTCAGAGAGAAGAATGCCACTTTTTACTTGAATACATGACTGGTGTGGAAAAAGTGAATAAGGAAAAGTTATTTACTTATTCCCACAATATAAGAACTAGGCGGTCACCAAGTGAAATTACAGTAATTCCTCATTTAACACTATAGATATGTTTCAGAAAATGATCGTGTTAAGTGAAAACATGTTATGCGGGGTCAATTTTACCACTGAAAATAATGGAAAAGGTGGGGGTTGCGTTCCAAGCGGTGGTGTCTGTTGGGACCGGGACATAAGGTTGGGAGAGAAAGGGGATTGGGTTACAGCAGGGAGGGGAGGTGTTTGGCTCTGGGGATGGGAAGGAGAGGAGAGGGGACAGGGATTGGGTTGGGAATATGTCCCTGTGACAGGTCTGCTGGGACCGGTGAGGGGGGGGTCGCCGGGGAACGGCACAGTGAGCAGTGAACCCTCCGCTGCTTTGCAGGGAGGAGGGGAAAGCCTTGTGCAGCTGCCGGCAACGGGCTGGCTGGGGAAACCCAGCTGCCAGCCTGCAAGCGGGGGGCGGAGGAGAGGGAGCAAGGCGTCTGGCAAGGGGGAGTCAGCAGGGAATGGCGCGGCGAACCCTCCGCCGCTTTTCAGGGAGGAGGGGGAAGCCACGGGCAGCCGCTGGCAACGGGCCAGCTGGGGAAATTGTGTTATTCCGGGGATGGTCGTGTAATTCAAAAAACGTTCCCTTAAAAAAAAAAATCATGCTATCGCGAAAACGTGTTAAGTGGGCAAGTGTTAAATGAGGAATTACTGTAATAGGCAGCAGATTTAAAACAAACAAAAGAGAGTTTTTCTTCACTCAGGACACAGTCAGCCTGTGGAACTCCTTGCCAGAGGATGTGGTAAAGATTAGGACGTTAACAGGGTTAAAAAAAGAGCTATATAGATTCATGGAGGTTCAGATCATCAATGGCTATTAGCCAGGATGGGTAGGAATGGCATCCCTCGCCTCTGATTGTCTGGAAATGGATGACAGAAGAGTTATCACCTGATGTGTTCCCTCCCTCTGGGGCATCTGGTATTGACCTTTGTCAGCAGACAGGATACTGGGCTAGATGGACCTTTGGTCTGACCCAGTATGGCCATTCTTATGTTGAAGTGTAGAGGCCTATCCCTGCTTAAGCTGTGATCACATCAGATTTCTTAAAGTAAATTAGAGGAATAGTTGCAGGATCTGTGCCAACCAATGTTCAAGTGTGATTGTCATGTGAGAGGTCTGTCCAAAGTAGGCTTTTCAGACCACTGACCAGTAGAGAAGGGCAGAATCCTTGTCCAGAGTGGCCCAGTTAAAACAAGCGCGTACACGCGTGTGTACACACACACACACACAGTAAGAAATATTAAATAGAGGAACTCTATGTTGAAACAATTGGGGGTGAGGAAAGCATGAAAATCCCTGCTTAAAAAATTCACACGATAAGTATAAAGAAGTTTCTGCTACACATTTTCCATTCCTCCTCCCTTTCTAACACAGAGGAGGAGTCTAGGTAACCAAAGTTTCATTTGTGATTTGTCAGTGCAAAATTATCAGAAAGCTGAAGTCTGGACTGGAGGGGCGATGTTGCCTTCTGTTCTGATGCTGGCAGTTTTTGTCGAAGCATCAGGGCCTTGATTGATTAGGTATGTTCATCTGCTGTTCTACTTACAATTCAATATTTTTAGGAAGTTGTGCAGATGAAGTGGGCTGGGGAGGAGAGGTAAATGCTGTCAAGTGCAGATGAATTGGCATATGCCATGCTGTGAATTCTCCCCTTTAGCTTCTACTGTATGTTTTTCCTCAGTTTTGTAACAAAAATAATGTTGAGTGGTAGAGATGAATTTGGTGGTCCTGCAAAGAAAGCTCTGATTGTCTTGGCAAGAGCCAAGCAGTATTCTCTTCCCCAGCTCTGCTGATGTAGGTAATTCCTAACCTGCAGAATGCCCTGCTGTTGGGGTTTTGAGCTCCCCATATAGTTCTCCCAATGTCCCTCTATCCTAATCAGTAGCACCCTCTGCTGTTCCAGTACTGAGTTCTCAACACAGTACTGCTGATGCATTGTGTTCCTGACCTGCTGCTATCTGTTCCACACTTGATCTCCCCTGAGCAGTCTGCTAACCATTCCTCACTTGTTGTGTCTACAATATTTTTCTTTAAAATGGTACTGCTTCACTGCTCAGAGTAAGTAGATAACAGGATAGTACAATTGCGTGAGCCCTGTCCGCTCTGTACTCCCAATGTTGCTGCTACTTTTGTGGTGCTGTACCAGTGGTAGTGCAGAGGTGGGGATTTTTTAAAAAATGCTAATATAGGCAAGGTCGTTGTTTGATCAGTCTGTGGTAAGGATAAATCTCCAAAAAGGGAGGGAGGCAAGACATCCCTTGGTCATCGTCACTTGTGTGCTTGAGCTTTGAGCCTAGGTTGCTAGAGGCTGTTGTGTTAACTCAGCTACTACATTGCTTGGCAAGTCTGAAAATCTAGGTACTTCACAGAAGCTGTTACTTGTTTGACCTTCATGCATGAAGCAGTTTCTTTTTAAAATGTTTTTCCCCTTTATCAGTTATTCATTGAAGAGTGTCTTTGCATCTGTAGAATTTTGAAGGGTAGCTATTATTTTACCATTTTAATTTTCCCAGCTGTTCAAATAATAGTTTTAACCTTTCAGTGCCTGGAAAACAGTGCTTTTCATATCTTTGTTGCTCTGCATTGTAGTCATTCAGCTCTATTTAATAAGCTGTGGACAGGAAGGATCTTTTATTTCTCCCCTTCTCTGTGGGGTTATCCAGGGGATCTTTTTCCAAGCGTCTCTGACAGTGGTGTGGTCTGCAAAGAGGGCTGGATGCCAGGAACTTATGAGTTCTAATGCCAGCTCTGACACCAACTCACTGTGTGACTTGACCAGTCATTTGTGGCCTGATTTTTTTAAATAGGTGCTGAGTACTTTCAAATCCCATTGAAAGCAGCATGAGTCATGGTTAGGGTGTCCAGACTGCAGATGTTACCAATTGAGATGGGGTGCAAAGTAAATAGGTGCTTATATAAGAAAAAGCTCCAAATATTGGGACTGTCCCTATAAAATTATCACATGTGGTCACCCCAGTTGTGGGTGCTCATCAGTTTTGAAAAATCAGGCCACTAGTCTCCTTGAATAAGTTTCCCCATCTGTAGAATGGGAATGATGACATCAGAAAGTGGTTTGAGAAGATAATTAGTTTATATAACATCATGCAGACTGCTAAAATATTATATTCCCCCTCTAGTCTCCATCTATTATGGCCACCACATTGACTGCTGAGGATGAGACAGAACTTCCCTCTCAAAACTGTCTGCTAATCTGCCAGAGGAGGTTGCCAACTGATCATTGTGAGGCAGTCTAAATTAATGCAGAATCCCCAGGAAGAACACCTTCTGGGTCTCCTTTGTGGCAGAACAAGCAATGAGAGCAGCAATGTCTTCTTCTGAGCTTATTTTCCTTTTTGCTTTTGTAGTAAGCATTGCATCTGTTGTCAGAACCTTGCCATGGGTGACAGAAGGTGGAATTTGAAAATAAGTGACAATATCCGGGTATTTTGGACCCACTGCTGTCTTCTCCTTACATTTTTTCCTTCCTCTCGCATGTTTAAGAGAAGTTCCAAGAGTGATTTATATTTCATCAAATTGAGCGTGAAATATCTGACTGCAAAACCTATCAATCTGATCCCATCTATCTCTATCCCTTTAATTAGGGAAGCCCTGCTGAAAAATGTACCCATCAGCTACCGAGAGATGGTGTAGTCCTGGACCCTTGACATAAATCTTGAGTTATCCAGATGCCAAAATGCTGTCAGAACTGACAGATTTTAGAAAAATACAGCCACAGGCAGAGTATTATCCATTATTCTAGCTCTGAGCAGTGGGCACTAAGGAAAATCAGCAGAGAATGTGTCTTTATCAACTTTAATTGGCTTTTCCCGTTGATAAAAATCAGTGTACCCGGTAAGGGACAGAGCCCATCCAGCAGTTTGATCTTTCCATCCCAGAGCCAAAGGATTCAATCTGTCTCCATTGACATGTGACATGGACTTGTCTCAGCACAACTCCTGGCAGTGAAGCAGACTCTACAGTCTACAAAGTGGCTGCCAGTCTGCGCTTGGTGAGTGACCATGTTTAAACAAGCGTGAAGAATGAATTACTCTGTCTGGATGAGAGAAGTTGGGTGTCATCTGCACTCTAGTTGCCGGAAACTTGCTTCAGAGAGAAGCAAACTTAGTTTAACTTTTCTTCAGGCACTGGTTTGTTAAAGTTCCTGGATTATAACTGGACGCTCCCCAAAATTAAGGATCTAGTGAATGAAAATTCCAGTAGAGGTTGAGATTTCATAGCTTTATAATAGCTGCAAGAGAAGACTATCCTAGGTTGAAGGGGCTTTTTTCTGGGTCATCTAATCCTGTGTCTGATGGAAAGGGGTTGATAACTGTTTTGGATCTCTACAGTGAATGTTATTCTGCAGCATCTCTCAATATCTTGTTCAGTTGCCTCTGCTGTTCTTGCTTTAAAAAATTCTCTTGAATCTTCCTTGTTACAACAGTGTTGATTGTTACTAGCTTTACAAAAGCTTTTATTAGACTAAATAATGCAGCAAAGTTAGCCGCAAATCCATTACTTGGTTTTTTTCAGGTTGAGTGGTGAGTTTATTTTAACCCTTTATTTATGATAATCGAATTTTTGAAAATATTCATGATTTCTCAGCATGTTTTTTCTGCTTTCTGTTCTGCTGGACAAGACTCCTGCATCCATTGCATAAATATTATAAAATACAAGCAGGACTACTTGCAAATAGGTACTGGCTTACTAAATAGTTCTATTTTTGCTGCTTTTCTAGAAAATGCAACATATCCCACCATGACTTTGAGGGACCCATGGGCCAAGCTACAGCAGTCTGACCCTCTTAAACTTACATACATACATCGCTTCAACACTAATTTTAAACTGATGCAAATGTCTCTAATCTAAGTAAAAGAAAGTATATTCATCTCTTTGCATGTCCAAAAACCTGTATCATAGGAAATCTCCATTCCCTTGAAATGGATTAGTGTGAGCTTTTAGTTTGTAAGCTCTTTGCAGCAGGGACTATCATTTTCTATATTTTTGTGTGGTGTTCAGCACAAGGGGGCTGGTTAGCATCTGCATTATGGGTGGACAAAAAAAAAGGCAACCATCCACGAGGATTAGTCCCTGACAGGTTGCCGCAATATTTACCTGAGCCTCTGCGAGTATGGGATGATCATAGCTCTTGTTGGCTGAGATTGTTCAATACCTGCAAATAGAGTTGCCAGGCGTCCAGTTTTGAACTCGACAGTCCAGTATTTGAGCTTTCTGTTCAGGAAACAGATTGAGAAAATATATTTGAGAAAATACAAATGTCCGGTATTTTCTAAATAAGATGTAATGTAGATTGTGATGTAATGTCAAGTGTGTCCAGTATTTTTGTTGAAACCATCTGGTAACCCTACCTGCAGAGGGACAATTAAATATAGCAGAGGGGGCTCGCCAGGGACTAACCCTGGCAGACCAGATATAGCTTGCAGGCCAGTATTTGTCCATCCCTGTTCTAGATGCTACTACAGTACAAACTTAGACTAGCAATGTGATTGGCATATCGTGCACACTGGCGGAATGTATTGGCTGGATGTTTCTGGCACTGTGATCAGCAGTGAAATTATAACTGTTTTACTGTCTTAAGTATAAGTGAATGTACGTCTAAGAAAAATGAGATGGTGAGTAGTGGATGCCATTCCTTTTCTTTCATATTCAGAATGTTTTTTTTATTTGCAAGCTCAACCCAGTATATTGTCAGAATTCTTTGACAAATACTTAACATTTTTGGAACATACACTAGGTAGCTTCACCACCTTTTCATTATGCTCTCCAAACCCCCTCTCAGCCAGGGACAGCAGGGGGCTGAGGCTGCCCTGGCCCCAGCTCCACCCGCGGGACATCAGGGAGTGTCAAAGGATGCCTTGGCCCTTGTTCCCCCCAGCTGGCCCTGGCTCTTGGGCTGCCAGGGACCGGGTCTGGGTGACGTCGTGTCTGGCTTTCCCTGAGCTGCCAGGAAGGGTCTGAGGGTGCTCCGGTTCTGCTGCCCTGTCCCTTCCCCATGCCCCCGTCCGCACTGGGCCAAAGCTGTGCCCCAGCTCTCCCCTCCCGCTGGCTGCCAGGCAGGGCTGAGACTATGCCAGTGCTGGTTCTAGTCCCTCTTCCCACCCGCCCGTGCCGTGTGTGTGTGTGTGTGTGTGTGTGTGTGTGTGTGTCTTTCCAAAACTTCAGAATTCACCCAGTTTCTGTGGTTTCTGGCCAGATTTCAGTCTGGGTAATTCTATCTGCTAATTTAAATTGTGTTTGTGCTTTCACCAGAATTCAGTGTTACTTCCTGCCTTCCCCTGTTGTGCAGTGTTGCTGTGTGCTCTCATGTGTCAGCTTAGGGATGGCTACATTTGGTGTGTATAATGGGTAAAGATGGTGGTGAAATACATAATTATGAAATTTAAATAATTTTAATGAGAGTAAAAAAACTGATGAATGACCTCAGGATTGGGTTGCCAACATTGTCCCAGGTAATATAACTCCCTTTGTCTGGTGATACTGCCTCACCTAGAGTAGTTGAAGGTGCCATCAGCTTCCTAGTATGGACATTCTAGACACTTATGCTCAATCATATGTTGGCAGGCATTGTAGTGTAAATATGGACAGAAAGTGTCTGGTGCCAGGGCCCTTGTCAGTCATTCTCTGAATGCCTGTCACTATCTGCTTGGCCAGTTCCCTAGTTAGTTCTTTGAAAGAGGGCTCTGTGAATTTTTGTTTCTCTGAAGCCTTTTGCATTCTTTAATTGAGCTCTGTAAGCAGTTATCTGCATGTTGCTTCAGGATTTTTGTCTTGCCAGGGGCTCTGTGCGTATGTGTCATATCATAGGAATGAGCTCCTTACACTGCAGGTGCTAGAAGAGGAGCAAGCTACATACAGTGAGAGACTATATCTCCAGGGACAATGAAAACAAGATGGCACAGGGGATTGTGGGAACAGGAGTCGGGATAGCTGCCTGGAGCACCACCTTTTAATAAAACAGCTATTTATAGATCAGCGGAGGCTTTGTGGGGTGGATTGTTAAATTAATATTTACATACTACCTTCATTGTTTTTTCCTGAAAATCTCCTTTTGCATTATTGCTTGGACTGAAATGCAGCTTCCCGTTCTTCTCGCACATACACATGCTCAATAAAAGAAACACACAATTTGCCATATGAATATGAAGGCCATTACATCCTGCCTTACAATACCTCATCTCCCGACGGTAGCATTTTTCCTTCTCTTTGTGTGTCTGTCATGGCTTTGGAGGAACTGATCACAAAACCCTCTTTGGTTCTCAAACACTCAGGACTCTCTGCATGAACTGATCTCACTGGAGAGTGACATGCAGCATTTCTGCATAGTGATTCCTAGTTAATCTCTGCCTCTTGGAGAGAGACAAATTGTTGATGGATTGTGGATAATTTAGTAACTGATAGGCAAATGGGATGTATGAATGGTGGTAACTTAACTCAGATGCAAAACCCCACCCTCCCTATTTGTAGCTGTTGAAGGTGTTCTGTTGTAAAGGCTTTTTGTTTCTTTATACCTTTTTAGCACCAGTGGACCAGCAGTGAGAATAATCACTTCGCATTGAACATAGTAGGCATCACAGCTGGATGAGGAGTTTAAACCTCTTTGTGTTTCAAGAAGGAAGAGTTATCTATCTGTTAGATTTGTGGCTCTGCTTTACACTCATTAGGTATCTCGAGCAAGACATTAAATTACTCTGTTTGCCCATATCTAGATAGGCAGATATTACTTATTTTGAAGGATTATTGAGATTGACTGGTATCTGGAAAGTGCTTTGAGATCCTTAGATGAAAATCATGATTGAAGTGTCAGGCATTCACATTATCTTTTCATAAAATTGATCAGGGTTTAGATTTACCTCTGTATTCCTTGTCATCTTACCTCAAAATCCATGTAGGCAGTTGGACTGAACAGTCACTTTTTACACAAGCCCCCAAAAGTACTAACAGCAGCGGCTGTAGTGTAGACAGTTCTCAGATGGTTTTACCAGCATGTCTAACCATAAAGCATGGTTAGGTAACACAGGGATAGAAATATCTGAGCTTTGACCAATTAGAGTCTCTGCTATTTGTGGAGTTGCACCAGTGCTGTGTGTTTAGGAACTGTCGTTATCCTTCAGTCACCCAACTGAGGAAAAAAATATGACAAGCGAGAGAGACATCTGCTCAACTGTGAAGCTTGCTTGTGAGTTTTGTTGCTGGCTTCAGATAATGGCCTCTCACCAGGTTTCCAGTGGCATACAGCTTCCTGCCGTCATCTTTGCAAGAGTATAAGAGGCTCTAGTGTGAATTCAGAATGCTGGGAGCAATGCAGTTGAAATAGAAGGGGTTGGAATAAGCAGTGGAGGCAGCCTCTTTTTGAAAGAATGGAAGGTCCCCACAGCAGTAAAGCACTACCATGACCCATCTCCAAGTTTTTTGTGACTGCTGTTCTCTTACTCAGGCACTGGTTCTCTCCCTTGGCTGTTAGGCCATTGATTAACCAGAGATGCATACCGCCATTAACCTGATTGAATTTCCAGGCAGATTGCTGTGTAAAGCAGAGTCATGGAAGTTCTTTTCCACTTTGCTTTTCCTGCCTCTTTAGGCTGAATTGCGTGTGTGTGGAAGGGTGGGGCAGAGTGATGCCAAGGTGCATAAAAAAATTAGTGGACAGAAGTATTAGAGAATCAGAAACAGGAGGAGTCTTAAGATGTCCAGCAAGAGAGTGGCTGTTAACGAGGTATAGATGTGTAGAATTGTGTCTACTTTTTAACTGAAAGACAAAATTTTCATTATGAAATTCAGATATTAAAAAGAGGGCCACACTGCTTGATGTGGGATTATTCGCTCCTCTCCCACATCTGGAAGAGAGAAGTGTATACATTATATATGAATGAGGAATAATTGTCTTGCGGATGAGGTACCAGCTTGGGTGTCAGGAGACATAGGGTCTATTTCTGGCTTTAACACCAATTCACTATGTGACCCTAGGCAAGTCAGTTACCTCTCTGTGCCTCAGTTTCACCATATGTAAAATAGATTGTTCTTTCTTATCTGTTCTTCTCTTGGTATCTTTAACAGACCTACCACCGTAGCGTCTAGGCACTGATACTTCACAGTGGGATTATGATGATGATGATTTATTAAAGTTTGGAAAGATTTATAAGATCCTTGGAAATTAGGCATGAGGGAAGGGCAGTGTAGAATCATCAGTATGGTTAACCGAACATACTGAACCTTTTGAAAGCTATCCTGTGCCACCAGGAAAACCACAGCCTTTGGAAAAATTTATGAACAACTTTACATGGTTGGGGCAGCTCCTGGCGCTCTGATCTGTACTTGGCTTCTGAATAGATTTTTCTAGAGGGTGGTATTTAAGGGTTAACATGGACCACAAGAGGAGGAGTAGGACAAGCAGCTAAAGGACACAGCTTGCTGCAAGTTGTTTTGCATTAGTTGTAGGGAAAGGGGTGAATAGGATGCTATAGCCAAAACCCAGGAAGGATAGATACTGGTTCCTTGTATCCAGTGGCTGAATCCATGATCTTTGCTCCATCCCATCTATCACTTCATCTTTTACGTTGACTGAAGACTGTATCTGAACTTTGTATTCTGAGTGCAACTAGTTTTTTTGAAACACATTGATACGGAAGGGAGCGGGAAAGGGAAGGTAGATTTCAGCAAAATGTCAAGGTCACTTTGTTCAGTCTGTCAGCTCCCAGCATCTCTTATCCATAGATACAGAGATGCTCAGGCTCATGCTCAGTCATTCTTACTTTGAAACATACCACAATTCTGAGTAACGCACACTTGGTCTTGGAATACATTTTGTCCTGCCAGAGGGAGACAGGCACACCTCTGGTTTGCTAACTCTTGCAAAATTTCACAGTTTTGTTATTACCTCAGCTCCTGGAGTCATGTGAATATATGAATGTTTTAGCGTTCACTACTTTTAAAAAGTAAATTTGCCCTTTTTTTTTGTTTAAAGAGAAAAAGCTTTGGGAATATGACACGAGTCCACCCCAAAAGGCAAATGAAAGGAATACCAAATGTATTTCTAAAAAGTTATGATTGAGTGGGATGGAGACCTGACTCATGATTTTTTTTTTTTTTTTTTTTTTAAAGCTTAGGATGGACAGTTCAGCACACTCTTAAGGGGTGAATGAATGTACATAGATCTCACACTCACACTCACACACACACACACATACACACACTGATGTCAACTGAAAGCATTAAAAAATCATGGGTCAGCTGCAAAACTCTCACAAGAACACCAGATTTTAAAATCTTTTTTTGCATTCCTGGTTAGGTGGCTGCATATTTTATCTTTGCAGCCATTGAGTGTCAAGTCCTCTTTCATGTTGAAATGAAAACTGAGATCTTTATGTAATAAAGCTAAGGTGCTAGAGTAGTGTTGAGAAAAATCCTTAAAACACCAAATATCATGAGACTTTGGATAAAAATCATAAGAATGGGAAACATTGTATTTATTCACATTCATGTAGGGATGAACATTCATACTTATGCTCCTTAGTAGCTCTTCAGAGATGCACAGCTAGACTCGCAGGTCCATATGCATGCCTCCCAATAGTCCTACAGAGAGCAGAGCCAGAATTGCTGGTGTTCATCCTTGTAGGTTCACACAGGTTTCTCATTGCAACATAGAGGCACACAGACCTGCGGTCCCAGTTGGTACACTCTCACACCCCTGCATTGCCCATGCAGAGGACATATGTGTGATCAAAATCACACAACATAAAGGTTTCCAGGAAAGCTGAAACTCAACAGCATTGTTTTCCCAGTCACTGGCAAATGCACAGAGTCATTGTGTTGTCCTGAAAGCTGTGCTGTTTTATTTTCTGCAGGCTGAATGGCAGCTGTGGGTAATAATAATCCAAGATTTTAAAAGCCAACATTATAGGGGCATTTACAACCCACCGAGAGAGTGAAATCTCAGCAAGGCTAAGCTGTCTCTCTAGTGATCCTTCATTTTTCCTGTTTGATAAGGAAATGATGGGCAGCTCTAGAGAAATGGCCACTGCAGCGCACATGAAAGGGGAGCAGGTTGTCTGTTCAAACATCACAGTTAGTGGAATGGGACAAATGGAATAGCTCTGCAAATTAAATGACCTGCTTGTCCTTTGTGCTGTGTGGGTTGGCTTTGGGGTGGTGTTTTTTTTTTTTTTTTTTTTTTTTTTGCATTATTATTTTATCTGTATTCTGATGAAAAGCAGAGATTGGCTGGTTTCAGTGCAGTCACCTTCAGTCTCCATAATTCTGTGCCTCATGCTGAGAACCCCTGGTTGTGGCTGTCCTTGCCTGGCCAGGGAGATCCATTGACAGCCATTTGTGCACTCACCCACGCAAATATATAGTCAGAATGTAACTTTTATCGTATTAAAGCAGCACATTTACAATGTGGCTTGATTCCCTTCTTTTGCACAGTATCTCCTGTTCCTTGTAGAGAAGAAGCCACAAGAGAACTTAAACCAGAGCTGGGCAAAATATGGCCCGAGGGCTGGATCCAGCCTGCCATGCCACCAGATCCAGACTGCAGACCACCCTGCTGGGGCTCTTAGACACATAGCTGCCATCATTTTTTTTTTTTTTTTTTTTTTTTTTTTTTGCGCTCTGGAGTGAAGGGGAGGCTTCATGTGATCTCCCTGACCCCAGCCAAATCCTCAGCTCCTATTGGCTGGAAACAGTTGGCCAATTGAAACTGACCCCAGCTAATCTCTCAGCTCCTATTGGCTGGTTGTTTCCAGCCAATAGGAGCTGAGAGATTGGCCTGTGGGTTGGGGGCAGCCCACGTCTCTTCCCCCTCCAGGAGCTGAGAGCCACATGTAAGGAACAGCCTGCAGTTTAAGGTGATCTGAGACTCCAGCAGGCAGGGAGCCCAGCTTGTCTTACAGGTGCTGCAGGGCTGCTAGCCAGGAGACATTTAGGTAAGCACCTTGCAGCAGGAGCCTCCCTCTGGCACCCCAGGCCGTCCTGCACCCCAACTTCCTCCCACAGGTTGCCATCCAAATCCTCTGTACCTCCCTGCTCCACCATGTCACAACCCCTCCCAGACCCTGTACCCCCTCTTACACTCCTTCCCCAGGCCAGAATCCTCTTCTGCACCCAAACACTCTCCCAGACCCTGCACCAAATTCACCTGCCACAAGTGACCACCCAACCCTTGTGCAGTCTGCACCCCCTTTTCTCCTTCTCCCAGGTCACAGTTTCTTCCCAGACTTTGCACCCCATCCTAGTGCCCCTCCCCCAGACCAGAATCTTCTCCTGCATACTCCCTCCTTGACCCTACACGCCAATCCCCTGACCCAGGTCACAACCTTCTCCTTCATCCAAACTCCCTTTCAGACCTCACACCATCTCCTGCGCCCCAGTCCCTTACCCCTTGTACCCTTCTGCACCCAGCTTCCATCCTAGACCCCACAACCCCTCTACAGAAAAGTGCGGCCCTTGACCACTTTCCAAAATCTTGGAATGGCCCCCTACCAAAAATTATTGCCCACATCTGACTTAAACACTATGGCAGAGGAAATGTTTTCATAGTGGTACCAGCAAAGGCCATCAACTTACTTCAGATCGAAGGTTACTTCTCTCTTCACTGACACTTGGAGTTACTACGTTGTCAGAACGTGTGTGGAAACATGTTTGCAAATTTTATGCATTTTAAAGGAAAATTCCCAGTGTTAACAGAAATCTGAGAACTTATGACAAGAGCAAATTGCCCACATTGGGAATTGTCTTAAATATAGTAAAATTGAAAGGAAAGCTGCCATCTTGATGGTATAATGCTGATCTAGAGGCACAGGGAAGATTTAAACTTTCAATACTATGTGTTAACTATTTAAAAACGTCTTTTTTTAAGTTAACAATAGTTAATTTTACTTAATTTAGTAGTGGCTTAGCAAATCTTGATTACTATAACAAGGTGTACTTTAAAACCGCATAGCTCTTTTTAAACACTTTTGAAAGTCCTAGCTTTTCCATGAGTTTGTGGCAGCTGCATTTCCTAGATTGAAAAAGAAGTATCTGTACATGGCTGTTTCTGTGTGTCATGTAAAGTGGAAGGTTTGGGAATGTGGCCAGCCCCGGGGAGGTGCAGAAACTGGCAACCTTGTACTGAATATCTTTTAACTTTTATTAAAATGCTTTTAACTATAACTTCTATTTAACAGCTTTTTACAGGTGTGGGTGCCAAATAATTATTAACAGGAACAGTAAACAAATTGCAGTGCAATAGAGGAAGATACCCTGAGGTTTTTCCAAGTCCCAGTAATTATCAATAACAACCCAGGGATTTTTAACAGTTATATTTACATTAATTTCACTCATAAGGTCTAACATCTATCTAAACTCTTAACAGTACTATTTAACAAACTTCTAACTAACTTACTCCTAAAACTATTATTTAACAAACCTCTAACTAACTTTACACAGCAATACTCACACGTATCAGACATACAAGGGACAACAAAGACAACAGCATATTCGTTATTTGTTATGCTCTGCAGAAGATTTGGTTGATTCGGTAGCGGGAGGGGACCCTCGGGTGATGAGCTCTCAGAACCAGGCTCGTGTTCTGCCTTCCAAATTTTCAGGAACCCTCAACTGGATGCAGGAGGGGTAGTTGTTTTATAGAGAGCAAGAGCTTTCCCGCGCTTCGCTGTGATAGGCTTAATAGATTCTCTCTGCCTAGTGACAGGACTGAGGGGGATGGGGAGGGGGTGAGATGGCTCTTGGCTTGTGTGAACTTTGCATGACCCTTACCTGCCTGATTTTTTACTCCTGCTTTTTACTGATCTTAAGTCACATAGTGCAGGATTTTTGGTTTGAGGGGAAGGTAATCTTGGGCTAGGAAGGCTATGCGCACGAGGCCTGGCCAGAAAAGAGCCTGCTTTTACACTGTGCAGACAACATTCATAATTATGGCAAAAAAAGTTTTAATAAGTATATCTTCTTCCCTAGCTGTAATTACTGTAGTTTTCCTTTTCTAAAAAATAACATGTTCAAGTTTCTTACTCTTCTTGGGGAAGAAAGTGTGATAAGGTTCCAGTAAGAATTGAGCCCTAAGACTCTCCAGTGTTTTGTTCCTAACTCAGTGAGGAAGTGTAAAGTACTGGTTAGAGCAGGGAGCCAGAATCCAAGGAGCTTTGTTCCAGGATCTTTCTCTGACTCAGTATGTTTTCATGGACAAATTACTTAATCTGTGCCTATGCATTTGAACAAGCCCTGTGTTCCTATGCATTTGAACAAGCCCATTTTCTCATCTGAAATGTCAGGTTATTACTGGAGCTGGGTGACATTTTTTGATGAATAATTTCACTGAAAAAATTATCTGAAAAGCACTGCAAAGCTATTTATGAATTTGGGTCAAATTTGACCAATAGTTTAGTCTGACAAAAAAAAATGGCATTTTTTCTAAATCAAAGCAGACCATTTTGAAATGAAATTATTCATTTTCACCATTCTGAAATGAAATGTTTCAACTTTTTGCTTCAAAACTGTTTTCTTTAGAAATTTAGCTAATTTAAAAATATATAAGTAACCAGCTTCCCCAAAATAAAAGAAAATGAACCTAACCTCCTGCCTCAAAATGAAACAAAAATTGGGGATAAAAAGTTGTCAAAATATTTTTTGAGAGAAAATTAAATCTTTGTGGTTTTTTTTACAAAAAAAATCCAGTTTCAGTTCAAATTGAACCAATGTTTACTTTTTTCAGCCTTTAAACTAAAAAGTCAGTTTGCCTGTCTGTTTTAATTATAACATATATCACAGGGGTTTATGAACCTCACCCAATATTTGTATGTTCTTTGAGATCATCTTCTGAAAGGCTCTACAGGAAAGCAAACTATTTTAGATGGTTTGTTTTGCCGATATGAAATTGGCCAGTTAATGAAAGCTAAATAGGGATATGTACAGTCTGCACGAACAAAAAAGACATGTAAATCTTAATTGTGTGCCTCTTTTCCTGTCTCTGCTCTGTAATGTTGTTTGTCTTGGATTATAAGATACTCAAGTTGCTAACCCTGTGTTCCTATGCATTTGAACAAGCCCATGATCTCAGTACTGATTGTGCAGCCTTCTGCTATCATGGTGCAAATATTAAATAATTTGTTTAGATGTTTAGGCCTTGTGGAAAGAGGATGTGTGGGTGCTACAGGTAAAGAATGTTTTGGGAAAAATGAGGAAAGGATATGGCTGAAACTAAGCATGATGCCTGTTCCTTGCCAGGGCCTTTACATCAGAAGCATTGATGTATTCCCAGTTGACAGCTCCCTCATTCCCCTCCTCTCTCTCCCCTCAGGGGCTGTTGTTTCGGGATGAGTTGGTTCCAAACAGACAATACTTTTCTGCAGATAAAGGACACCCAAGCAGCTGTGTTGGTATCTATCACAAACAGACATGCTCTGCAGTGAGAGAAATTACAAGACACAACCAGCACCATTCATCAAAAATTAAAATACCCTCGGCCTGAGCTGTGCCCACAAGACACCCGCGTAGCCCATTTATAAAATGTTGCTTTCTTTTTCCAGTCTCTTATGCATTTTAAACTGTTCTAGTCAAATATCCCACCTCAGTTCCTGTTTGTAAAAGATGGGTTTAGATGGCAGCAGGTCTCTACTCTAAGTAACTGGTTTTAGAAGTTTGCAGCTATGGAAAGGGGAAATAATTTATGCCGCCCTAATGCAAAGCTGGGCAACGTATGGCCTAAGGGCCATATGCAGCCCATGAGGTTCTGTGTGTGGCTCACAAGACATTTTGTTTACTGTAGCCCACATGCCCCAATCTGAGATCAAGTGTATCCGATATTTTTTTGAAATAATCTGGCAACCCTATGGGAGATGTCACATTCCAAACTGAGCAGGAGAGAAAATCTGGAACAGGGGTGAACAAAAGGGCCTCTGTGGGCTGGATTCAGCCCACCAAGTGGGTTGATTTGGCCTGTGGAGGTCCTGTCGCTCCCTCACCCCAGGCCAATCAAGGCCTAGGGATGAGGGAGCTCGTGGTGCTTAGTCAGCCCTGGCGTTTGACTCTTAAGTGCTGTGTGCAGGAGGGTAGGGAGCAAGAGACTTTGCGCTCCCCCTGAAACCAGACCAATCAGGGCTTGGGGGCGAGGGGAGCTGTGAAATCTCCCGCCCTGACCCCATCCTCAAGGAGCTGGCGGGTGACTCTAAGTGTAGTGCTCCCTTGTAGGATGGGGGCAGGCTTCATGTGCTCCCCCTGCCCCCAGACTCTAATTGAACTGGGGGCAGGAGGGCAGCACGTGAAGTTTCCTCCCACTGCCAGGGGCATGGGTGCCTAGAGGGAACTGCCAGCTGTTCAGAACAGCTGGTGGTTCTCTCTGGTGGGGAGCAGGGGCAAAGATTTCATGTGCTCCCCCACCCACAGACCAATCAGGGACTGGGGTGGGGAAGCATGGAAGTGTCCTGGCTCTGCCCCTTCTGTCTGAAGCCCCACCTCTTCCAGGGCGCACTGGGGCCACCATTATAATATTTTCGAGTTGAGAACCATGTACGTCAAGTTTTTTGAACAACGCAGGCAGCACGTTTTAAGGGTATTTCCGACTTATGACCAAATCGAGTTACGACCAGGTATTCGGAACGTAACCCGTTTGTAGTCAGAGACTGCCTGTATTGCCCACCCCTGATCTGGAGACATACTGCTTTAAGTATTTAATCTTGGAAATGGGCTTGCTTTGATCTGACTTGGATAGCAGGAAGCAGTAGGTGGAGAAACATCATTGCTGCTCTCCCTTCACTTGTTGGTGCTGCATTCAGAGTCATAGTACAGCTTATGTGATTATTGTTAGTAGTATTGTGTGTTGGATAAATATGGTCAGTTATACAAATTCATTTTGCGACAGTGTTAAGGAATAAAAGCATCTGTCTGTATCTGAGGTGGTGGCTGGATAAGTCTGCTATTGGTTTCATGGCTGGGTATCTGCATGAGCGTGCGTGGCCAGGCACCTCACTTTGTCTTTAATCCTTTAATTCTTAGCTTTCTGTGATCTGAGGCTTTTATGTTGTGCACATCAGTGATCCCATGGGGTCATGTCATTCCTGCCATAGGTGCTATGTCTTCGTTATGTACCACCTGAGAAACCTAAGTTGCCATGTTTCCTGGCTTCATGACCCAGTAGAAAGACAGGATCAGTCAGCAAATATAAAGAAGTGAAATGATTGGGTTTGGTGAATGACTGACAGAGCTTCCACCCAGGAGGTGTGGGTTGGAAGTAGACAGTTTAATTTTCAGATGCAGACTAGTTTGTCAATTTGTTCATAGAAGAAATGCTTGTTACATCCATCTCCTTGACTATTGCATTTCTGCAGAAGCACATCAGTCGAGGCTTGGTGTGGCTGAAACCATGAGACTTCTCTTCCATTGTGATCTGATCAGGTCTCTAGGCATTCTTGGTAAATGCCTACGTAGCTTTATAGGTAAGTTTCAGTGTTGACGTGCGACAGCACTAATCTGAAGTTGTCAGTCCTGCTTGGAGGGCATTTCATTCCCAGCCCTTATGTTTGTATATTTCAGTTTATCTCTGTGTAAAATAATTCATCCTTGGATTATTTCTTCTGATGCCAAACATTAAGTCATTAGTAGTTGTCTTATAAAACTAGGTAGAAAAGATTACACTTCTTATTGCAAATAGATTTGTGAGTGCAGCCCTGCCTCTGCCCCATTGCTGTCTTCTCTGCTGACGTCCTCTGCAAGGGGAAAGAAAGCGACAGTAACACCCGTAAGCACGAGATGAATACAGCTATCATAGAAATAAAATTACTGGCTGCTGAATGGCAACAGCTTAATGAAAATGGGAACCGTTAAACAAATAAAGCCAGTCGAGCTCATAATACTTCTGGGTAGAATTTCACAATATCACTGAGCAAAAATAGAATTAGGCATGGAAGAGGGATATCGAGGGAAGTCGTTCCTGCTTGCATGTGTGTGCTCAGTGTATGAGGCAGGAGTGGAAGCATGTTAGCCTTACACCAGGTGTAAAAATATTATCCCTGAGCTGGAGTGGAACTCAAAATACACCGTACTTGGCAGGAGTCTTTTAAAGCAAGACAAAGGGGGGCTGAGTAGGAGATCAAATTAATGCATTATTTTCCTTTCTGAAGCCTGAGTTCAAGTCTTGCTGTGGAAATGAACCCCAAGAGAATTTAGTGGTATGAATTTGTACAGATTGAACCTCTGTGGTCTGAGACACTTTGATGGATGTTGCTGGACCAGAGAGCCCCAACTGCAGAGGTAGCTAGGGAGCAGAGGGGGTCAGCAGGGCAACGGAGCTCATGGGGCAGCAAAATTGGCAGGGCTGCTGGAGCCCTCAAAGTAGCAAAATTGGTGGGGCTACTGGAGCCCAGCAGAGCAGTGGAGCTTGCAGGGCTGCTGGAACCAGCAGAGCCAGGGGTAGAGGAGCTCAGCAGGGAAGCTAGCACATCCACACACCCCCAAGCTCCCCTGGTATATCTGTCAGGTCCTGAGGGTGCCGGACCAGGGAGGTCCAGTCTGTACTTCCTTAGAATCTTCTGTTGGCAAATAATAAATGCATTTGGACCCTTGAAGGACCACTGTGCATTTAAGTAGCACTATTCTTGTTTTACAGAAAGGGGAACTGAGGCAGAGAGTGACTTGCCCAGAGACATTCGGTGAAGTTTATAGAGGGCTGGGCGTAGAACTCAGGGATCCTGACTGCTGCACATGCTTTCTTGCCTCTAAATACCCTTACTTTCTATTAATCAAAGAACCACTGCATAGATGGGCAAGGATTTCAGTCTTTGATAAGGAGAGTACTGGAATAGGTTGTAGCAGATGACGATCCTATTGGTCAGGACTGAGACCTGGTGCCAGAGTTGGGTGGTAGTGAAACTTCGGCTTTTGCTACATTTAAAAGTTGAAAGCTCAGCTGCGGCGGCACTTGAAAGTGTGGCCACGGCACGAGTGTTGGGAGGGAGCTCTCCCAGCATTATGCTGTAAACCATCTCCATGAGGGGTTTAGCTAATAGCGCTCACACTAGCGCTTTGCAGTGCTGTAAATTGGTGCACGGGGGGGGGGGGGGGGGGCGTTTCTTTTGCACTCCTGAGCCAAACAGCTACAGTGCTGTAACGTCCCAGCCAGAGTAGACTTAGCTTTACATAAACTCTGCTCACATCGTATATGGATCTGGGTGGTGTTTAACTTGTCTCCACTTTCATGAGCACTGAAATTCACAAGGTAAATGTGATATTTTGAAAAGGAAAGCAGGAGGCTCTGATTAGTAATGTGCCCAATAACTAGACATGGAACTGTGAACACAAAGGGGAGGGTGAATGGAATAGAAGTCGGAAGGAAGAATGGCTTCTGAGTACCCCTTATGGGTGATTAAGGAGCAGCACTGACTACCTCAAAACAGAATGGCATGCTGTCTTCCTCGATCTTTCAGCCAATGGATACAATTTAGAGCTTGAGGGATTAAGGATATGGGGGAGAGAAGCTGGTACAGAGCAAATGTAGAGGTGTTTTCTTTTTATCACAATGACTTTGCTTCAGAGGAAATTATGCCAGACTTAGTGGACTTGATTTCAGATTAATATGGATTCCTAATGACATCAAAGTTGGACTGCCTCAGAATTGCCTGGTGCACTAATGCACTATGGAATTTAATTTTCTGGGAAGAGTAGTGAGTGAACTGAGAGCTGAGGGTTTGAATTATCAGATGGAAAGGCAATGAAGAATCTAAAATTCTTGTCTGTCCAGAGTGTGTTCCCTTGTTTTTAGTTATCACTCCGTCAAATCAATCAAATGAAGCATTTGATAAGGCAGGAAAACAATTTATTTAAAGGAGCTTTGTCTCAGTTGTCAGTGGTTCTGAACATGATAAAGTAATCCCTATATAGACTCTATAGTGAATTATCTTGGAACATTGGATATATAAACTCATGAATTTGAAATCCAGAGGGATCCAAGGGTAAACTGGTCCTGAAATGAACTTTTGCATATCTGGCTCTTATGCCTTCTCTGTTTCTTGCATCTAGCTGTGCCCATTTTTGTTTGTTTCTTTGGGATGAAGTGGATTATTAAGTAGCAGTGTGACATTCTGAATTCATATGTCCTAACTACAGGCTTCAAAGCCAATACTCTTCTGATATCTTGGTGTCAATCTCAGTTCTCCTGCTTCCTTTCCCTAGAAGCCTGCACAAATCATTGTCTAGGTTGCTTCTAATTCTTGCAGAGATGCAGTTTACTGGTGTCTTGATTTATACTGTTTTGTACCATATTTTTGTACCTTTATAATCCCTTTAATCCAAGAGATTTTAACTGCATTCCAACTATTTTCTTTAATCTCTCAACTCCCTGTGATTTGTAGTGCTGTAGCCATGTTCATCCCAGAATATGAGAGAAACTAAGTGGATGAGGTAATATATTGTATTAGAACAACTTCTGCTGGAGAAAGTGACAGGCTTTCAAACTATGCTGAGCTCCTCTTCAGATCTGGGAAAGGTAAGCAGAATGTCACAGCTAAATGCAAGGTGAAACAAATTAAGTATAAGCAGACAACATCTTGCAAGAAACTATTCAAGATGAAGAGGGCAATTAATATCTCTGCAGGTACAGAAAAAGGGAGAGTAAGTGGGTTACAGATAGAATAGTGATAGAAATGTAGCCGTGTTAGTCTGGTGTAGCTGAAGCAAAATATAGGACTATGTAGCACTTTAAAGACTAACAAGATGGTTTATTAGACGATGAGCTTTCGTGGGCCAGACCTACTTCCTCAGATCAAATAGTGGAAGAAAATAGTCACAACCATATATACCAAAGGATACAATTATGTGTGTTTTTTTTTAATTGTATCCTTTGGTATATATGGTTGTGACTATTTTCTTCCACTATTTGATCTGAGGAAGTGGGTCTGGCCCACGAGAGCTCATCGTCTAATAAACCATCTTGTTAGTCTTTAAAGTGCTACATAGTCCTGTATTTTGCTTGGGTTACAGATGGTTGTAATGAGACATAAAACCAGTGTGTCTGTTGAGGTTGTGGCTACATTAGTACTTATGTTGACAAAACTTTTCTCATTCAGTGGTGTTTAAAACACACCCCTGAGTGAAATAAGTTTTGCTGGCATAAGTGCTGTGCACAGCACTATGCCAGTGGGAAATTCTTTTCCACTAACATAGCTAATGCCACTCACTGAGCTGATTTTATTAAATTGATAGAAGCAGGGCCATATCAACGGGGATGCAGGGCCCAGGGCAACCACCCCCTTGCCTCAGATTCTGCCCCACCTCTGCTCCACCCCTTCCCCAAGATCCGCCCCCACTGTGGCTCAGTGGATTACAGGGGGTCTGGCGCAGCGGCATCAGGATTTGCCCCCCACGCACTATGTGAGTGGCAGGAGCTGCTCTACTTTGCCTTACCATTCCATCCTGCTGTGCCCCACTTTTCTGCGGCAGTAGGAAGTGGAGTGAGCTGGGGACAGAGCACTCTGCATCCTGCCACCACTGAGAAGCTGAGCACAGCGGGCCAGGAGAGGGCAGCTCAGCAAAGCAGAGTGGAGCGAAGCAGGCTACTGGGCCCATGTGGTGAGTATGGGGGGGGGGGCAACCCCTGCTTCCATCCCATGTCAGGCCCCAAAATCCCCGAGGTCCTTCCTGTCTACAGTACGGTTGGGGATGCCAACGCTGGGCCTGGGGAGGCTGCCACAATTCGTCCTATGGACAAGACGGCTGTGGATAGGAGAACTCTGTCCTCTCAGCAGGCTATGCAAGCACTCAGACAGCAGCACAGCTGTGCCTCTGTAAATTTCTACGCGTGGACATGGCCTTAGTCCATGCGTAGCAAATATATGAATTTAGACTCTCAGGTTCATCTTTTGAAAGTATTATGCAGGTTTCCTTTGAGGGTAAGGACTGAGAGGTCAGATACAGAGTGATTGTTTTGTGAAAATGTTTACCCATGGGTGAGGAGATGGTTTGTGTCTTATCAGTTTCTGAGTGTTCATTTCAGAGCAGAGTAATTGTTTAGTTTCTTCCTATATAGTTGTTTTGTTCTTTTGATGCACTGGGTGAGGTGCACCATGTATTGTGATAGACATGTGTAGAACCAATGGATCATGAAAAGTGTGTTAGGGCAATATTGTTTGTCATAGTAGAGGAAATATGTCATCAGGCTTTGCATCTGTTGTGGCAGAGTCTGGTGTTGCTTTGAGTTGATGTGCCGTGGTCTGTGGGGAGCTTGTTTCTGTTGATGAGCTGGATGAGCTTGGAGGATTGTTTGAGGGCCAGAAGATGAGTTTGGGGAGGATTTCTTTCAGATTGCAGTCCCCATCAAGTATGAGTTATGCAAGTTGTAATTGTTTGATGATACCTCATCTGAGTTAATGAGGGGTGGTAGGCGATAAATAGGGATGTAATCCAGTACACTCCAGTATGCCATATCAGCAAGGTATTTATGTTGAATATGAACAGGTGTGCCGGAATGACACCAGAGGAGCTGGCTGCTCCATGCCTCCTCTCTGGCACATCTGTACAGCCCCCAACCCTGCATCCTGCCCTTCCACATAGCTGTGTCTCTGTCTACAGCAGAACTGGCCTGGGAGTGCTCTACAGCCCCCAGAAGAGATGCCAGCATGCTCCTGTTCATGCTGTCCCTCCCAGCAGGGAAAAGAGTCGAACCCCCCAGCTCCTCCCCTCCAGCCCTGTCTTGCTGTACAGAGACGGAAATGCAGCTCTGTGAAAGGGGGATGACATCCATGGAGGCAAGAATGGTGTTCTGAGGATGGTTGTTAATCTTCTGTTTCTAGAAAAAGTAAGTTGTCTTGGAGAAAACTGGCCTTTTGCATGGTGAATGGTTTGAGCCTGGTTTCTATGAACCCTGATGTTCCTTCAGTAGGATTTCTATGGCTAGGTATGATCTGGGAAACATGTGGCAGGTCCCTGGAGTGAGTTCTTGGGGGGAATGAGGATCAAGGGTTTCTCTTGGAGTTGGGGAAGGATTTGATGATATTCTTAAATTCTTGGGTAAACTGTGATGCAGGATCATCTTTTGAGTCCTTGGCTGTGCTGACATACTAATCATGGTTGAGGACTGTGACAGCACCTGCTTTGTCTGCAGATTTGGTTGTTAACTGGTGGTTGGGTTTCAGGGGCTAATGGTCAGGGTATGATGTTGGTTAAGCATTTCAGTCTGGGTTTTTAATTTTATTTTTTGTATTTTTTGAACTAAACCTCACAATTTAATCATCAAGAGTGTGTCTGTCGAGCCTGACCCATCATATTACTCTTTTCTCGTATGATTATCGGTGGGACGTGATTGTTGTGGATGGTGTCCAGGACTTCCGACAAAAGAGGTAAAAGCATTGCTACCAGAGCTCTGCGTGGTGTTCTCCAGAAGACACTGAGGGAGGCTAGCCTTCAGCCCTGCCCCTTCTGCCTGAGGTCCCACTACTTCCAGGGGCACAGAGCCACTCCTCCCCCACCTTGACCAGGGGCCCAATGCATCTATTGCCCCCCTCCTCATGGTGTCAGCTTTGTTGCAAAAGGATTCTTTGAGGTAGACCACAGGCACAACACCCCAACATCTTCAGTTTATCAAGGACTTCCTCACTGGAGCTGAAATTATTTGTATGCTCCTAGAGACTGAGCATCTGCCCACCACAGACCCTGATACCAAACCAATATGGTGAACTCGAAGAATTCTTTTACTGATTCTGCCTTACCACCTAAGAGCGAATATTTTTCACAAAACAATTACTGTCTGATCTCTTAGTTCTTGTCCTCATAAGAAACCTGCACATTTTCAAAAGATGAGGATGGGACCTAATATTTGTAACTTACCCGAAAGCAATTGACTTAGTACAGAGACTAGTTTTGTATTTTATTAAAACAACCTGTAATCCACTAATCTTCCTTTTTTCTACAACTGCAGAGATGTTAACTGACTACGTCATCTTGAATGGTCTCTTGCAGCTTTTCTTTATGCTTAACAATTTGTTTCACTTTATAGTTAGATGAGATACTCTGATTACCTTCCCAGTCCCAAAAAAGAGCTCTATGTAGGTGGGTAATAACTTTTTAAGGGGAGGGGCTACTTGAAAAATTTCCAAAGTGATCAAGGGGTGCTGCAGAAGAGGCAGAGCCTTTAAATAGCAGCAGTTGGAAGGGCTCGCGCCTCCCTGGTGGCTCCCAGGCAACATGTTAGCAGCAGGGCTGGGAGCTGCAAGCCCTTTCAACTTCTGCTATTTAAAGGGCTCATGCCTTAGCAGTTGTCTGGAAGGCACAAGCCCTTTAAATAGAAGCAGTTGAAAGGGTTTGCAACACTCCCCCCCCCCCCCCCCAAATGTGTGGCCTGGCAGCCACCTGGAAGGTACAAGCCCTTTAAATAGAAACAAGTGAAAAGGCTTGCGCTTCGCCAGTGGCTCCCAGGCATCACCTGAGGGGGCGGGGCTGGGAACTGCGGCAGGCCAGATGAAAGGGCTAGGCAGGCCAGGTCTGGCCCACTGACAGCTTCTTTCCCAGCCCTCCTCGAAAGCGTGTCTCCTTCTTCAACAGAAGCTGGTTCAATAAAATATATATCCCGGCCCACCCTGTCACACTCAACCCCCTGTGAGACAGGTAAATATTATCCCCATTTTTGATATGGGGAAATGGCAGCATAGAGAGGTTACAAAACTGGTTCACAAAGGTTTTTTTGGACTTGTCTGTACATGTATTTTTTTCTCTTTCTTTTAATGTCTTGCTATTGCTCCCATTGTTCAATTCAACTGGTTGTAGCAATGGTGGGAACCCAAGTTATATATATTGTTTAATTGAGATCTGCTTTGAGCAAGGTAAAACACAACAGTGGCTAAAAGCGCCTGTGGCCACAGAAGCCTTCTGCAGTAGCAACAATATTGCCACCCTTTGGCCTGACTTCACTAATGCTTTTGGGTTACAGTTTGTAGGACTAAAGTTTTATGTTGCATCACTGGAGTGATTTTCTATTCCTTTTGGCTCCAGAAGAGGGACTATTGCTCCCTTGGCTGCAGTTATCCAGGGTCTTAGTAATAAGTACTGGCAACGATTCTCTTAATCCCACATAAAACTAGGGTTGAATTTGCACATGTTGTAATTATTCTGCTATAGAAAACATCAGGTATCTACTGGATTCCTTTATCCCTCCTGAGGTCTGAACTACAGGCTTAGAGTGCACGGAGTCATTCCAGGAGAGAACTAGCTAGTATTCTGTCCTTTCCCTCTCAGTTCTTTTCTCTGTTTCTATAAAGTGCATTGTTCTGTTTGTACCTTCTAATGTGTATAGTGGGATGTAATTATCTTCATCCAAAGCAGAATCACTGTGTCTGGTTGTGAAGAGAGAGGTCACCATTCTAACGGGAAATGAATTTTGAAGCAATCTTGACCAACTGTCGTGGAGCTATTTCATACCACTAGAAATCCAGCTCCCATTTCACTGCAATTGTGTGTCCCTTTCCTCCAGTAAGATGTAGCATTAACACTTGGAGAGTGTCTAAACAAAAATATGCAATAAACTGCAAGTCCCAGCCCTGGACCTGGGTTCTGATTAGTAGTGTTTTGTGCTGCCATATGGGAGATCCAGGTAATTGCCTAGTCTGGATTGTTGTTGTTACATACAGAGTCTAAAAGTGAACTAGGTACTTTATGGAACAAATAAGACAATCATCATAAGTCGCCCCTGCCCTTTTAGCTGTGTGTTGTGAGGCTGCCTCTGTAATCCAAGAGTCTATCCTGCAGAGACGAGAGGGAACATCATACTTCTTTAAAAGGTAGTAGTGCAGATATTGGTGCATTCAATAGAACTAAGTGGTATTCTAAACAGATGTACCAGCATTTTATTTTAGAAGGGCTGGCTTCAGATGTGGGTTAAATTACAAGGCAAATGAGATTTGTGTGAGCCTTTTATAATAGCTGATATTTTTTCATATTACAAAACATTAGTGACTGACAGAATTCAGCAAGAGATGACAATTTTGGCTGAAGACATTCAAGACTGTTATTGCAAGGAGTGGCATTGGCATAGCAGGGGAGAGGCCAGCAATCAGCATAAGAATAGTAGGTGAAGTTTCAGGACAAGATTGAGGTGTAGTGATAGACCTCTGTGTGGGGCCCAGGACTAGAATAGCAGAGTGTGCTTCATATAAGTAGGGCCCTACCGATTTCATGTCTGTGAAAAATGTGTCATTTGCTGCAAACTAAGCCCTTCCCTGTGAAATCCAATCCCTCCAGCTGAGCTCGGGAGAGACAACACTTGTCTGTCCCCTGCACAGCTGCTCTCCTGGGAAAACTCAGACCCACCTCCATCTTCTGGAGCCTCCCTCGCAGCCTAGAAATGAGGGTGGCAATCCTATGACCTCCCCCCTACAATAGTGGGTGCAGGAGCCCTGAAGGCTAAGGGGCTGGAGCAGTGAGACCCTGCTTAGTTGGTTAACAGGTAAACATTAGATTAACCTAATATTTAACTGGTTAACTGATGAATAGGGATGTAAAATCCCTATTCAGGACTGGAGTAACGGGGAGATGCAGCAGCCAAGCTCTGAGCAGGTACCAGCATCAGAACAGCAGGATTAATATAGCCGTGAAAGATTCCCTCAGGTAGTCTGTATTGAAAACTAAATATTTTAATAAGGGTCAAATGTACTCTGTTCCCAAATCATTTAATGACGGGTAGAGCAAAGGGGAGTTTGCAAATTGTTTTAATATTTTTTTCTCCTTTTGCGTATCCTCCAAGGCGTGGGTATAGCCTGCATGCCAGCCACAAGGAACATCACTCTAGCCTGCTGAGCTTTCCTAATGGGGAAAACAAGATTAAATACAATGAACATTAATTTAACAAAAAACACCCTCAGTATTTATTGCAATCAACTAGCAATCATTCTCCCCAGAGAGACCCTTTGCGGTCTTATGTTTGTTCTTCTCATCCCCAGTGTTTTCCAGATCATGTCCAAAATAAAAAAAGCTGTGCATTCCTTGCAGTAATATTTTGGGGCTGCCGACCTGTTAGCAGAATGGATCCCAAATGAAGTGAGTCTATGTACACCATTCCTGGAATTGCAGAAACTCTCAGCTAATGGGAAAACATTTCCTGTAAAGCAAGTGTAAGGATGAAGGCTTTTTCTGGGCTAGAAAGTATTAGAATCAGAGTGATTGTCTCATGGAAATCAATATGTTATAATGCATGAACAAACAGGTGAGTCTCAGAACAACTAGAGATTAGTGGAGCTAGTGAATTACTCCATCTTCGTCATACACAGACGACAGGAGGAGGAGTGGCAGAGCAAAGCAAACATTGCATCTCATCTTTCGAGTTAAGCAGAAAATAAAATAAATAACTAGAGAAGATCTGGTTCCTTTCCTTTCCTTTCCTTTCCTTTCCTCCCATAAGGCTGTAGAAACCAAGTGGGGGCTTCCATGCTGATGTGCTCTCTGTGATTCCCCCACAATACACCTGGTACCTTTTTGGAGGCTTTCCATTCTGCCATCAGGCAGGCTTCTGAGATCTATAGCCAAGACTGAAGTAAGCCAGAAGCTAGTTATTTCTGATCCTCCTCTGTGTCTGCAAAGTTACTGGAAACAGTAAACAAAGTAGGGGATGAGGAAGCAGAACTCTGTGGATTGTTTATTGAAATAATTATTTTTCTTGGTGCTTACCCCCTTGTGTCCCCTCCTTGTTGCAAAGTTTGGATTAAGGAAACAGACCTCCCCTTGGACTGTGTGTTATTCTGAAGGACACTAGATTCAGAGGCGGTATCAAGCTGCTTTATTTTTGTGCAGTAATGGTATGGCATAAAAGTGCTTTGATCCGTTTGTCAGCACATATGCTCCTTGTAATAGGCCATACACTGAATGCAACAACACAAATTGCACATAACTGAAAAATACCTGCAGCATACATCAAAACAAAGTGACGTAAATGCCTCTTAGAATAGTTTAAGATGTTAATAGCCCAGGAGCAAATGCCTTAGCTAGTAAAAAGGCCTTGAATACCCATCTTGGGACCAGAAGTGTTTTCTGTGTTTTCTTGGAGGACCCTTCCAAGTTAAAAGTGAAAAATATTTCTGCAGTCATGCTCGCTAAAGGCAGATGACACATGCACCAGTATTGAAGCTGCTGTGGAGAAGAATATGAGCAGAGGACAGGGAGCCATGAACCCCAGAGTTACAATTTCAGCTTAGCCACTGATTCCCACTGCATGGCCTTAAACAAGTTACTTCACATTTCTGAGCTGGTCTACCCTCTGTAAAATGAGGATAAGACTTTCCCACCTTTACAAGATGCTAGGAACAAAACAGATATTTGCAAAGATCTCTGTCGAGGGAGAGCTCTACAGGAGTGCTAAAGACAAAGCAGCCAGCAGCACAAGTGCAATGAGGAATTAATGTTCTGCACTGCAGTCAGGTGATTACACCCTGCTCAAGGAGGTCCACTGGTAGCTGTTTTGAACTCAGTACCTTAGGGGAGCTCTCTTGGCAGATTCACAAAAGAGATTCATAATAATTTGAATGAAAGCTTTTCCAAAGAGAGGATAGGCTGCTTTGTGGTGTGAGGTTACAGCTACACCTCTTGGGTAGAAGCAGAAAACATCCGCTTCCCCATTTTTCTCCACCATGCTTCTGGGGAGGGATTCAGGACGGAAGGGAGATCCTAAACAGTTTGGCTTGTGGCTGGCAATCCTGATCCTGTTGCCACGGAACCTGAATGCTGAAAATGCTGGGCTCTTACGACATTTAAAATGCAGAGGTGTAGAATCCCCCAAGGACTGGCACCTGTTTCTCCCCCCTTGCTGCCTCTCATACAGGTAGCAGGAGGGGAGCGAATAGTTGATACTCCAATCGACTACCTGATAAGCTTATGCATGTCAGGTAGTCGACTACTTGCTAACATCCCTACTCTTGATGGGGCAGAGTTTCCTCTCTCCACCTCTGTACTGGCCCACATCATCTTATCTGGTGACCGAACTGGCTGTAGGTGCCAATCAGGGCAGAGAATAAAAGGAAGAAGCTAATAGAGCAGCACTCAAAAATCTTGTTGCTGGGTTTACCTGGCCCCCAGTGTTGATATCATGGTGAGTAGGGGAGAGACCAGACTCCCCACATCTTAAACACAGACTTGGAAAGAACAAAATATCTTGAGCTGAAATGTTTGAAGAGTTTGACCCTTTCTTGTCCCCCTTGATGGAACGAGAGATGTAGAGTAGCTGGCTTCCATGCAGCTGCTATGAGGTGACAGACTGGCATCCTAGCATAGCAGCTAGCTGATTTTCAGTGCTGTTAGGCTTTGCTGTTTCATTGCAAAGCTTCACAGTGGTGAAGAATGATGGGTTAGTAGCTCAGATTGCTGCACATCGGGAGAGGGGAGGTAGAGACCAGCAAAGCTGGAGATGCCATCTGGAGTGGACAAATTCTCCTCCCTGCTATAGCTGCAGTTTTGATGAATTTCCTTGTATTCTTGTGTTTGTGAAAGACATATATGTAATACATGGGTTTAGACTGGCAGCCCTAGAGCCCAAATTCCTTAGTCCACTGATCATGTACATCATGGGAAACAGCATGGAAAGATTTCCCCTCCCCCTGCCAATATTCCTCACCCTTATTTCTCCAAGTTACCAGGGAGTATGGTCTCATGCCCATTAGTTCCCTGGCTTCGCTGCTGAAAATATAACAGAGAGACCAGTTTAATGCCAGTTGTTGTAGCTTATTGTGAGGATGCTTTGTGCTAAGGCCTCTAATTTAGTTTATTGTGGGCCACCTAACAGCCATCACACAGGATCAGCTCTTGTTTGCTAGCTGACGTGGACTGGCTTTGAGCCCGCCCTTGGATCTGTTCAGGGATGACATGTGTATGCCATGTGAGGGACTTGTCTGGTTCATCTACTGAAACCTGTGAACTCCTTGAATGGCACACTCTGGGGATGTGGGAAGTAAGCACCTAGCAGTTTGATTGGATAACTTGTGATAAGTGAGACAATTTCTACTTGCAACGTAAGTGTATGCATATATGATATTATAACAAATTAGACCTCCTCCCAACTCTTCCCCTGACTTTTGCTATGCAGCACATTGTGACTGATTATAGCTTTACAGTGGCCAGGAGACTAGAATTTAGATCTCTGGCACCAAAATCACAGGCCCCCAGCATCATTAACTCTTCATCCCTATAGGGTTTGTGACTCTAAGTTGATTCCATCCAAAAGGACCAATGGTATATACATTAGCCAGATCATACGCTAGACTATGTTTTTTGGTTTCTGTGTAAAATGATCCAAAATATGTACATAAAAGGGTTTCAATGACCCTCTAAAGCATCAGTCACTGGCCACTACTGGAGACATGATAGCACCAGTCTATGCTGGTTTGGAAAATGTTATAAGAGTTGGGTCTTAGTCTCTGTGCTAACCAGTGAAGTAGCCATGGCTGAGAGAGGCTTCCGTGTATCCAGTCAGCTATGTGCTGAGAATACTTCAGTTTCCAAGCAGTGCCAGTCCCATAACCTTCATCAGCACAACATAGCCTCTTAGGAGGGCAAAAATTAATTAGTCACTCCATCCAGAGCATGTTGATTTTAGATTTAATTGTATCAGGCCTCCATTGGGAGCAACCTAAGTTGATTGATAGTGCTAGCCAACTGCAGCCTTTGTTCACCAAAACTTTCTTTGATGCGGACTGCATGGCATGAAGCAGGTCTGCTGCTCTGGTTGGCACCCTGCCAGCTTTGGGGTCCAATGCTTATAAGACAAGTTTTGTTTAATTTGACCCCCTCCCCCGCAAAAAAGAGATGTATCCTGATATTTTAGCAATAGGAACACTTGTTAACCTTTAGGTTGACACATCTGTAGAGATGCGTAGATAGTTTGGGGTTGAGCAGATCTGATTTTATTCAGAAGATACTGGCTAATTGTCTTTCTCTCAGCAACTAAAACCAATGAAAATAATTGATAGATATTACAATCCATAAGGAGAAAAAGTCTTTTAAAATTTTTTTAAATATAATTGAAGGGTAAGTTCATGCATTAGTGGCTCAATTAAAGAATGCCGCATTCCTTGACACTTAACTAAAAAAATTACAAAATGAATACTGTATAATGAATTATTTTACCATGAAATGTGTTGCTGCTTTGCTTATTGCATTATGCCATTTTTAAAATGTATTGCTTAATGTAAAACTTTAACTTACTAATGATCAGAAAAATTACTTGGGAAATTAGAGCTGGTCAAGTAATACTGATGATTTCCTGATAAGCTTTGACTAGATAATTTGGCATATAATGTTTCTCTTTATCCTCACATCCCTGCCAACCCCCTCCTGCTCATTAATGCTAGGGATGGAATCATACTGAGTATGCACAGGAGGTAGGGACTGAATAATTGCCCTGGCAATAACCACAGTCAGTGGACGTAAGCCTATTAGATTACTGCTGGAGTGATAGTAGCAGCTTTCTATGAACAATATCTGGCACAGTGCTATCATTCCTGTAAGGACTCCCTTTTTTGAGTGTGTGCTTGCAGGAAAAGTAGCTTCTCCTAAGACAAAGACAGCCAAGCAGGGAGGGGGATAGAGCTCAAGTCCAGCTTGAACCTCTGGAGTGTTGTGTGAGACCTCAACATCCCTGAGTCAGTCATCCTCTTTTCTGTAGCTGGTTTTTGCAAGGTCCTTTAAATATGACTAAATATGCCCTGCGAAATGGAGCCCTGCTTTAACCCAGGAGGGCAGACAACCAACATCATAACTGGTTCCCTCAACACACTTTTTGTTATCTAGAAAGTCAGTTTGCTGACTGTATGGCAGGTAGGATGCTGCTGCTGCTGAACAGGGAAGCCAGCTACCCACTATATGAGCAGACGCCAGGAGCCTGGATTATAAATTACTGAAGGCACCCGGTGTACATAGATCGTTGGCAGTACTGGCATCTTTTTCTAGGAAAGAAACAGCTTGCCCTTAAGGTTTTGATACTGATTTAAAAGTGCAAACGCTTACTCTGACTTTGATGTCCAATGAGGAAAGTAACCTTCACTTGGTGTCAGGTCTGCTGTGGCCCACAGGAAGGGAGTGAGGAGGTCATTGCAGGGCAGCCATTTTCTTTGAACTTACAGTTATGAGAAAGGAAGGAGTAAAGAAGGGGACTGTGGCAAGTGCTGCAGCCACCATATCCCAAAACAGTCTTGAATTAGACCCTCAAGTTTTCTGTCTTCTCTTACCATTAGCAGGACATGGAGTGCAAAGAGCAGAAAGAGTTCAAAGAAGCCTAAATGATTCCTCTGAGGACAAAGCACAAAAGATTTATCTGAGTATTAGGAAGGTTTGTGTCAATCAGATTAAAAAACAAAGTCCCTCAAACTTTGGTGGGACTGACTGTGGTCTGTGGGATCCTCCATTTCTTCCTTCTCTATCCCTCTCATGTCAGACCCTCTGGAAGGAGAATAAAGTGTTTCTCCCTTTTAAGCGTGTGTGTACTGGTCCAAGTGTCAGGTGGAGAGGGTGTACAGATTGATTGGTAAGATTCAGCTTCATTGGGACCGAGCAAAGTGCTCCAAGTCCTGCTGAACCTAGAGAGTGAATACAGCACCAGGCTGAACACTGCCAAGGTGGTGCACTGTTGCCCATAGCTGATCTGGTACTTGCCCCTCTTCCCACCTGCCCACAAACCATGATGAGAGGATCATCACTCTGGCTATTGATTACTAGAACAGAGATTTTCAGTGCCGGCCTTAGTGTTCATTCTCAGTTGCGAGCCCTCACTTGTGAACTTGCTGTTTCTAGTCTACGGGGCACGTTGTAAGATAACTTGGGTAATCAGGCTAAGGTCAGGGCCAAGGCCCATCAAAAGGCAGGAACAAGGATTGTATTGTCATCCTGGTCTGTGTGAGTCAGTTTGGCACTTATAACAAGAGGCCAAGATGCTACCAGGTACTTGCAGGAAAAAATAATCTGTTTCCACAATTGATGTAGAGAACATTGACTCTTGAATCTAATGGCAGAGACCTGCTGTTTCTCACTGTAGTACTTAAATCCCCATTCTTATATCCTTCCATTGGGCTAGGTTTTTTTCCTTGTCCCTCACCAGAGCTTGTGCTTCCTGTTTGATCCTGGGGCTGCTTTCATTTGTCCCCAAGGTCAGCCTTACCATTTGTGGGACCCAAGATCCCAGAAAGATGTCAGATCAGGCCACAGAGTATCTCTCCTCTTACTTGTCATCAGAGAGGAGTCTGGCAAAGAGATGTTGCCTTTTGTTCCCCTCCACTGTCAGAAGAGGAGATGGGGTCAGCCTGGCAGAGATTGTAGGGCAGGGGTGGCTAACCTGTGGCTCCAGAGCCACATGCGGCTCTTCAGAAGTTAATATGCGGCTCCTTACCTAGGTACCAAATCCAGGGCTGGAGCTACAGGTGCCAACTTTCCACTGGGCCGGAGGGTGCTCACTGTTCAACCTCCAGCTCTGCCCTAGGCGCTGTCCCCCTTCACCTTTTCCCCCTAGGATCCTGCTACTTCCTACCTTCTCCACTGAGCCTGTCACATCCATGCTTCCCCCCCTCCAGTGTCTCCCACTGAGAAAGAGCTGATCCCAGTGGGCAGGAGGAAAGGGAGAAGGAGGCGCTGACTGGTGGACCTGCCAGTGGGCAGGATGTGCTGAGTGGTGGTGGGGAGACAATCAGGGCTGGTGACTTAGAACTGTTGCTCTTTGGCAATGTGCATTGGTGAATTCTGGCTCCTTCTCAGGTTTAGGTTGGCCACCCCTGTTGTAGGGGATGCTAGCTCCCAGCAAGCAGCCTTAGTTTGAGTAAGCCCCACACCAAAAAAGAGGGTTTAACATTCTTTAGCTTGGATTGGGATTTTTTGCTACTAACTCCCAGAAGCTGCGTGGTACAGGGGCTGAGGAGGTTTCAGGTGAGAACCAGAAAGAAACCCTCCCTGGCCTGAACAGAAACTCAGGTCTGTTGTTTCACAACATGTAGAGGCAATGGACCAGAAGCAATCTTGGAGCAAGTGAACTGTTTGGAACTAGGAGTGTTCATCCTCTTCAAACCAGCTTTGACTTTGCTAGAGTCTGAGAGGAAACCTTTCCCGCAGTGAGAAGATCTCTGCTGCTGTGAGCTACCCTGTGTAGATACAGAATGTTAATTCAAAGCTCTTCAAGAAGCAAATGGAGCTTTGGGGTTTTAATTTCTTCCTCGTCAAATGTTCCAGACCTGTAAATTGGGGTGGGATCATGTTGGTTCTGGGTGGGACAGGGTGGACAGAGGTGAGGGGCCGGTTGCACATTTTGAAATGTTCTGTCTCTGCCATTTGGCTGTTTCAGTGACCTATTCTACAATTCCCATTCTCCCTACATCTTGCTTTGCTTTGCAGCCAATAATACTTAATCATCTCCTTAAGGGTGCTGTTCCTCCTGTTTGGGTGTGAACAATATCTCGTCACTCATGTTACTCATTCATCTCACAAACAAACTGTTCAGTGCCAGCAGTTGAACAACTAACCAGCCAGATCTTCCCTTTGTCTTCTTCTTTCCCAGGATCTGTTGGTTAACTATGAATAAACTCCGGCAGCCACCAAAGAACAGAGCACAGGACCCAGAGGCCCTTGGAAGCCCAGCATCATTCTGGATTTGTGCTGATCAAAATTGGTGCCTTTTGTCCGTAGCAGTCCAAGAAAATGACACAGTTTCTCTTCTAAATGCCTGCATGTACTGGTCTTGCTGGATGTTTTTGGAGTTTGGGGCCAAGGGAGGGCTTGAGGGGCAGCATCGTTCTGCCAAATGTGCTTCACCTTTTGTGTTCGTTCATTGTGAAAAGAAGCTTATGAACACAAATACCCAACGCATGGCACATAACTCAGCAGTCCATGTGACCCGAGGTCCAGTAAACTTCGTACTAGTTTTGGTTTAACTTACCCAATCTGTGTTTCAAGCACTGTTGCCTTTGTCCTTGTGCTCCAGTGAAAAGCATCTGAAGTATTTGGAGAAGCAACCCTGACCTGCTTGTTAGGATTAACTGTTCCTACCATGCTCTTGTGGTTAATACTAGCAAACACATTCCTTCCCTTCCAAGGCTCCCTCCTGAGAACAATAAACTGTTTAATGGTCACTGTGTCCATGAGATGCTTTCAGCTCTGTGAGTTTGAGAATTGCTCCTTACTTTCCCTCCAGCCCCAGCCAGCAGCAAAAATCTGTCAATTCCCAGTGAGCATCAAGAATAGGGATAGGAACAGTTCCATTCACAGCTTGTAAATTAAAAATCTGCTTATTTTTTTCAGGCCAGGGGCTGAATTTCTTTGGCTTTTATTAAAATGGAAGGAGACAAAGGCTTGGCCAAAAGGGGAGCTAGCTGTGGTGAATCATGCAGCAAAAAACCTTTACTTACCTAATGTAGAGCCCTCATTGTTTGTCTCTTGTGCTCTCTCACTCTCTCCCACTTGCTGTGTGAACACTCCTCTCTTTTTCTCTTCCCCCTCCCCCACTCCATTGTGTTCCCCCCCGTGGAACAAGGGACAGTGCAGAACAGCATATCTAGCATTGCATCCCTACCCATGCTCAGAGGCAGTCGTTCAATTTTGACTATTTCTTTGAGGGTCTACTATCATCTGTAATGCCTGGCTCCGGTCTGTGACTGGCATATCTGTATTGCTTTGCACACTCTTACTTGTGTGTATAGCACATGCAAAGATTGTCCGTCCATCTTTGACATGCAGCCAACTATAGGTTTGGACCTGGTCCATGATCTCCCATGCTAAGAACACTGTGTAGCACTTTAAGACAGGAAATGAAGAATAACTTCTCCAGTTGAAACCACATGGGGAATATTAAGTAGCCAGAATGAAATGAGCAGAAATGGAATTTAGCCAAAACATCCAACCAGCACCAAAGCTATTGAAAGACGGACCATAATAACCACATAAGATCAGAACCTCCATTTAACGACCTAACCAAAATGTGGCATCTCCAGCATTATAGTGCCCCTCACAGCTGCTTTGGGTGTTCAGTACTAAAGAGTGCCACCTACCGAGTTGTCATTGAACTTTGCCACTCATCATGGATGCGCTTAAACTGGAAAAGTCCCCATATGTCAGCTCAGTCTCCTAGCCTTTTACACTTGCTGTTCATCAAGCAGGATGAGCTGCAAAGCCCTGTTCACTCTACAGGGCACTGTGTTCTCTCACTCACTGCCCTCCCTTTGTTAAAGTCATGGATCTCCCACACATTCCGAAATTCTGCACTGGCAGGGCAGGCCCACTGGTTCTGGAGAGAGGAGAGAGCTTTATGAACCAGAGCTGGGCACTTTGTACCCTCAGATATTCGCTGGCTGCATTGGGAGGGCTCTCTGTGCTGCTCCATGCAGCAGGCTGTAGCTCCTACTCTGCCCACAGCATACACATTCTGTCGAGCAGAGCACTAGAGCCGCACCTCTTTTGACACTGCTGCAGGAATTTAGAGGGGTAAGGTTCATCTCCAGGTGCCACTACTACTTAATTGCTTTTGACTTGGTGAGGTGATAGTCCCTGTTAGCTTGTCTCCTCATCTCACCTCTCCCCCAGGTTTGCTTTGTGCATATAGTCTGCATGACCTGCATTTCAGTTGCCCCAGTTTGTGGAGGGATGGCTCATGATGCCAGGACCGAATATTTAGCTGGGAATGGGTGATGGGGGGATGGATCGCTTGATGATTACCTATTGTCTTCATCCCCTCCGGGGCACCTGGCATCGTCTGTTGTCAGAAAATCGGATACTGAGCTATATGGACCTTTGGTCTGACCCAGCATGGCCGTTCTGAACTTATTTTTCTGCACAGGACAGTTTTCTCCCTGAGGCAACTGTCATTTTGATGTTCTTTCATAATTAGCTTTATTTACCAAATTGGCAATTCCTCTGTTGAGAAGTAACTGATTACAGCATTCAGGGAGTTGCTGTCATCTCAAGATATACAGGTGTCTGTGAAACACACAGATGTGATCGCTCACAAAATGAACCCAATGGGTGGGGTGGGAAGAATCCAGCCATAAAAATGCAAATGCAACATTTCTGGCCTCATTCAGGTTAATGCTGGACATGTGCACTGCCACCATTGTGCAGCTCCACTGATGACAGAGTAGTTGTCTGAGGCGATCCAGTACTTCCTAATGAAACACTGGATTTGTTTAACTGGTTTTATTCCCTCTGCCATGCAGTCACCTTCCTAATCCATTGATGAGCCTTCTAACCAGAAGTCTATAAGATGAAGGTGGAGGCTGGTCATGACAGAAATCTCTTATTTTGTAGCCTCTGTATGTGCTGTCATATCCCTTACAGACTGGTGCTTTGGGTCCTGATACAGAAGAATTGAGGAGGAGAACAGGATACCTATGAAGTTGTAAATAAACTAATCTGACATGCTTTGTGTGCAGCCCAGTGATGGGGCTAGAAAGCTAGCTGCAGAAGAGGGAGTGAGGAGGAATGCCTTTCAGTCCTGGGATAATAGCTAAATCTCCAGGGAGCACTGCTGTGAAATGTTTGGTTAGCTCTCAGAACATCTCCATGCAGGATGAAATTGTGGTTTTACCTGCTTTTCAGGAAGTCCACTACACTTGTTACTCCCTCATTGCTGAATAGGGACCTTGGAAGGTGCTAGCTGCCATGTACACTCCCCCCACCCCCTATCTTTCTCTGGGCTTGGGACAGAACAGATCTGTTTGGAAAGCTCACACTGGTACTCCAAAATGAAATCCCAACTCTAGAGCCTGGCATACCTTCTGAGCAATTGTGAATGCCCTTCTTTCTACACATGACACACCAGCTCTAGTGAGTGTCTGATTTGTTTTCTTCCTTTTTCCCTGTCTTGTGTTCCTAAGAACCTTACCAAGATGGGAGACACGCTGTACTATGCATGAATCGGCTCCTGTGGGTTATCTCCCCATTTGATTCCTTGACTACCTCTTTGTGAAATCTTCAGAGTTTGTTGCAGAGCTCAAGTTTGATTTTCATGGAGCATTGTGATGGCAAGTGTCAATTAAACTTTTAAGTGCCAAAGGTTGCTATGATTAGTCTATAAAGGGGTGGATAGTTGTCCTCACCACACAACCAGTCACACTTGGCACTAATAGGCACTAACTCTCCACTAGAACAAGAAAGGACTTAATGGACTAATGAAACTGAACTGCCTTCTCACCCAAAGAAGGTGGTCTTTTCAAGGCAAGGGTGAAGGATTATGGGGGCAGCTGCTCTGTTAAAGACTTTGTTACGCGTTTAGTGGATAAATAGTACTCATTATTCAGTACTTACTCTAGCCTCTTTAACCTGCACAAAAGTCACATAGCCAGATTTTCCAATATTTCAGGTGAGCATCTGTACAGTTCATGTAGTTGTGTGTGCAAATAGGTAATTGTGTGCACAAATACAATTTGTTGGTACCATATGTGTGTCCAATTGTGATAACTGCATGTGAAAATTAGGTTTGCAGAATGCCCAGTTACAGACCGTCTGAAACTGGCCTGATAAATGGGAACTAAATAAACAACTTGTTTTCATGCAAAAGGCCCTAGAATGGGAACAGCAACAACAAAAGAAAGAAAATACAGCAAATAAAAACATAATTGTTCAAAATTTTCCAAGAGGCCTCAATGGCTCTTTAAATGCAACATTCAACTAGCACTCATAAGCTCTAATATACAAGGGCATCTCAGGCTCTCTCAACACTGAATTTGTGATCTTGCATAAAAACACAACCCATCACCTCCTGTTGTTAATATTTCATGCTTGATTTTACAAGATGCTTTATCTAATAGCCTCTCCGCATTCGTGCTTTTACCAGCTCTGCCTCATCCACAGTGAGTGAGGCTGAAGGAGGAAGGCAATTGCCAAGTGTGCCTCTAATCTTTGTAGGAGGGGTTTGTGCAGCTGTTGGGGAGAAGAGTTTGTCTCATTTCCTATTTTATAGTCTGCTGAATCCTGTGAGCTCATGCTGTGTGCTGCTTTTCCAGGCAGAATTTTCCATTTGTTTTTTAAGGTATTATTTTTATTGTCAAACTGGTTAAAAATTCCTTTCTGTAGCTTGCTAAACAGTTGGGGCCCTGGTCCCTAGAGGTGCTGAGCTTCCATTGGGGACACTGTGCCTTTCATGATCAGGTCCTTGACTTTGTATGGTGGCCTGTTGCAACAATTGTCACAGTCCAGTGAGCTGATGCTCCAGGCCCCTGTGCAAGGTGGGGGAGGTAGATCCGTGCTCCCAGAAGGGGAGGGACCAGGGCAGCAAGTGTACCATGCCACCTCTCCCCCTCCCCCTGCCCTTTGAGCCACCCAGAGTGCATCATGCAGCGCTTCAGCAGCAATTTAAAGGGCTCAGGGCTCCAGGCACAGCTGCTGCTACAGGGACCCTGGGCCCTTCAGAATTGCTTGTCCCCAGGGCAGTTGCCCCTGTTGCTCCCCATCCTCGCCACCAGTTGGTGGGTCTGGTCACAGTCAGTATAGGAGGGGAAGAAGAATAGGTTTTATATGCATGACTTTGCCTCCCTCTCTTTCTTCTACCAGTAGCTGTGGTAGAAATGCACTTATTTAAAATATAGTCTACAACTGCAGTGGCCTGTTGTTAGTCTTTGTGCGCATACAAATTAACCATTGTAAGTCACGCTGGGTTAGAGTATCTTTTGGCTATTCGCAGAGATAGTCAGGCATGCAAGTCCATGCTCTTAAGTTTTTCTTGCCTCTGACTGCCAGAAGCTGGTAGTGGAAAACAGGGAATGGATCACTCAGTGATTGTTCTGTTCATTGCCTAGCAGTAGGCATTGCTGAAAGACAAGAAACTTGGCTAGATAGACCATTGGTCTGACCCATATGGCCTTTTCTATGTTCTTACCTGCAGCTCTCCTCTCTCCAACAGGTGTAACACGGAATCTGAACAGCAGGACAGAGTTGCACAGGCATGCACCTAACACCTTCTCACCTTGAATTGAATTAATGTATAGTTGTCCTTGGGGAAAGTGGCTGTAATATTCTCGATGCGACAACCTTCCCCCACTGCCAGCTTTGTCACTGTGTTTCTCGCTATCTCCTCTTTGCCCCAGTTCTCCAGGGCTGACATATTAAGAGAGACAATGCAGACTGAAGCGCCTAAAATCTCATCATAGCATGATCTTGCAACCTCCCTTGTATGGGCAATTGTTCTGTGCAAGTCAGGATACCCCTTCCCCTCTAGTATCTCATTACACTTGCAGAGTGGTGGTAGTTTGTGGGTAGCCTGGAGCAGAGCCAAAGGGAGCAAATGGATTTTCTGCCGGCACTAGCAAGGCTCCATGTCAAAATGTGTCTCTGGCATTTAATCACAGTGCCCACACGCTTTTCATACTTTTGCAGCCAGCCAGCTCAAATCAAGGAACTTTCCTTGTCAGTCTTGCTGGAGAGATGAACAAGCAAACTGTTGTTTCTGTGCTAAAGGTAAACTCAGCTGCTCCTCTGGAATCTGATACAAACTACAGCTGGCAACCCTCCTCTATCCATGAATGCTCCAAAATACATACCCTGTTTCTATCATCTTGAGAAGTGCCTCCCCCAGATGGGTTTGGGAGTGGTGGTGTTCACAACTGATTCTTTTGGTTTCAAGTGCATAGTCTTAGCATAACCATGGCTTCTGATCTCCCAGGCATAGAAGCTCGCCAATTAGTATTGGCCCCGGGAAGACCATTCACATCAAATGGCTCTTCATGGAGTTGAGTGAAGGCATGAGATTCAAGCCCCAAAATCCTTAAGGTAGGTTTATAATAGCAATATAAGGGAATAGCAGCAAAAGGAAGACCTGCAGTAGTTTAAAGAGGATCTGGTGCAGGTAGCTCTTAAGTTGTGCTTATGTCAATTACACAAAGATTTTGCTGGGGTAAAATCCCAAGCTGACTGAGTTGTTGCTTACATATTTTTAAATTCTTGAAATGAAGTAGATAGCAGAGAGAACAACTGATTGAATAGTCTTGGAGAAGGTTGTACTGTCTCTCACCTCTTGCTCCCTCATACCTCTCCTCTGACCATGGGAGCCATCACTTGGGCCGCATTTCAGTGCCCATGGAATGTGCAGTTTTTGATCTCTCACCTGGGTTTGTCAGGCAATTGGTGCCAATGACTGTAGTATGTCTTGTGATCAGGATGCTTATCCATTAGGAGCCAGAGCTGAATCACTAACTTACTTCACGGGAAGTCCAATGATGCTAGAGAAAAATGGTGTCAATTCTTCTACTTTTGGTGTACTTACAGTGCATCGAAGATCTATTTTCAATACATCCACTCACAACCTACCCACCTAGCATAAGTGGGTGCCAATACTGTTCTGATTGTTTCTTCTTTGAGCATGGCTTAATAATAGCTGTGTTGGTACAATTTCACTGCACGCTAATATGATCCAAACATTGCTGGGTACCACAAATCTAGTAGCCTAATTCCCCTAATGTTTTTTCCCCAGCTCTCTCCATAGGCTTTAAGGTCAGCTAGTCTGACCACATGTGTAACACACAGCAACCCCACCCCTGTGGGAGAACAGAGTGCAGCCAATGCAGTGCTCCGTGATCTTGGCTCTGATGGGTACTCCAGGAATCCTAATTAGAAGAGACACAATCAGTACAAGTTTTTATTAAGTATCAAATGAACTTTAGCAATAAAAAACCTACCGTATTTTCCGGCGTATAAGACGACCCCCTAATTTTCTAGTTAAAACATAGGTTTTCGTCTTATACTCGCCGTATAAGACTACCCCCCCTTAAGAGGCCAACCGGCAGCGCCCCAGCGCCCCTCCGCCTCCCCGGCTTTGCTCCGGGTGTCCCTGGTCTGCTGGAGACGGTCCCCAGCAGACCAGGGGCACCGGGAGCAAAGCCGCAGCCGTGGCGGGGTCCCGCGCCTCCCCGGCTTTGCCAGAGCAAAGCCTCAGAGGCGCGGGACCCCTCCGCCTCCCCGGCTTTGCTCCGGGTGTCCCTGGTCTGCTGGAGACGGTCCCCAGCAGACCAGGGGCACCGGGAGCAAAGCCGAAGCGGCAGCGGGGTGCCGCGCTTCTGAGGCTGTGCTCTGGCACAGCCTCAGAGGCGCAGGACCCCGTCGCGGCTGCGGCTTTGCTCCCGGTGTCCCTGGTCTGCTGGAGACGGTCCCTGGTCTGCTGGGCTGCCCCGCTGCCGGAGCCCCTCCACGGCTTTGCTCCGCGTCTTCCTGGTCTGCAGACCAGGGAGACGCGGAGCAGCTTTTCTCGCCCCGGTCCCGCAGTCCGTGTCCTCCGGGGTGAGAAAAGCCCCGTTCGTACCTGCAAGTCGGGGGATTTTTGGGGGATGTTTTTTAGCATAAAAAGTCGTCTTATACGCCGGAAAATACGGTATTACCAATGATACTTGCTCTGCTGCCAGCACTTCATCTGCTGCTCTACTGGAATGGTCTTTTCCTAGAGGATGGCAGAGGGACTAGAGGCCTGGAAGCTTCAATTACTCTTTCAGCAGTGGATGGAGAACCTGCTACAACTGGCGGTAGTGAGCCAGAACCCATGTCACTGAAGAGTGGGCCAAGCAACACTCACTGAATTGGTTACATCTGAACCAGTGAACTTAACTAATGCCTTATAAGCCACCGTATAGCTCTTAGTTAGGGTGGGATCTGCAAAGAAACCTAGATGTTGCATTGCTAAGCATCGGGGTGCCTAACTTCTTGGTGCTTAGAAGATCACAGAAACAACACTTAAATGCACAAAGCCGAGTTAGGTGCCTACGTTCCAGTGTAATGAATAGGGGGAGAGAGATGTCCGAGACTACGATCCACATAAGCCAGCACTGTAATTTCATAGCCCCACAGCTTGAGTGAGCTGACCTGTGCTCTGAGACACAGTGAGTGGATTTTCTGTCACTGTATAGAGCTACCCTAAAATGTTTCAAGTAGTTGCTCATGTGCATTCCAATATGTTTGCATGCTGCGTGCTTGATCATTGAAAGACTTTTCCCTAGCAATGCCCATCAGGTTGGCTGTGGCACCCCTTGTGGTGATGCCTCGCAGCATCACATATATACCCCTGCCAACCGATTCCCACTTCAGTTACTTCTTTCCACGAGTGATGCTGGTTGGAGCTTCTGACTTGCTTTGCAAGTCGTTAATTCCTAGTGTTTTGGTTTTGTAGTTCTTTGTAGTGTAGATGGGTTTTGTTGGTTCATTTAGACAGATAGTTGTTCTGCAGGGATTTTCCCCTCTGCTTGTTTACTTGAGCTGATGGGACATACAGCAGCTCCAGGGCTGCTAAGTGCCAGAAGTGTATGCCCAGAGGCGACCCACATGCTGTCTGCCTACAGTGCCTGGGAGAAGGCCACCAGCAAGATAAGTGATGGTAAGGATGTTAAGCGGTTAATTAGGTAACCTTGTAACAACTGAAAATCTCCATGGTTACACAGTTACACACCAAGGGCCTTGTAGTATAAAGCTTATATTGCAGAGCCTGCAGCATGGGGAGGCAGCCAGCTCCCCAGGAGCCAGTGTGCACCAGAAACTGGCTTTTCAGCTGGCTCCCGCCTGCCAGCCCCATTCCCAGGGATCCGGCTGCCACCTCACACTGCGGGCTGTGCAATATAAAGCTGTATCAGAGGCAGCAGTGCTGTGTACCCGCTGGCTCCCTGGAAGCCTGTGCATAACCATAACGGTTTAAACAATTATACTGTTAAATCCCTAGTAGGGGGTTTACACCATGAACTGCAGCCTCTTGTAACTATTTAGTCTTTAAGGTGCTACTAGACTATTTGTTGCTTTTTAAGTTTTTCCTGTTACAGACCAACTTTGCTACCCTTCTGAAGATGACTTCTCATGGAGTCAGCACTTAGGTCCCAGCCCATGATGCAGCTTCGACTCCCTCCATATGTAGCACTCCAGTCTCGGTGCAGGGGGTCTCAGTGCTGCACCATGATGAGTGGAAGACTCATCGGTGCCAGTTCCCTTCAGGCAAAGCAGGCTCATCCACACGGCACCATTCCCACTCTCTGGTGCCCAAGAAGTCGTCAGATCTGGGCCATTCGCGCTCCAGGAGCAAGGCCGCTGAAGGCAGCCCCGCACTATGTCAAGCCTGCCCAGGTCAGACACCTCGGCTCCAGCATCATTGACTCTGGCACCCTAGGTGGGGCCATTGAGTCCGGTGGAGGAGGAGATGGATAGTCCCTCCATGCCAGACACTTGCGAGGCCACTCGGGACCTCACTGAGTTCACGGCACCAATGCCATTTGAACAACGCACTCTGCATGTGACACTGGCGGCAACTGCGGCACCAACCCATACTGTCCGCGGCACCCTCTTCCAGCCCAGCCCCAGCACAGTTGTCTTCTCTGGCCACCTCTGCATGAATGGCAACACAGGCAGCCTGTGCCCACAGTGCCATTCACAGTTCTCCCTCTGGCTCCTTTGGCACTGACACACCAGGGAAAGGCATTGGTCAGGAGCCAGCCGGGGAGCTCTTCCAGGCACCACTCACTAGCACCATCGGGCTCTGCTCCCCCATGGTCAGCGTCAGACTACCTGGCTGATTTTAACGCAGAGTCCTTTGTGTCCTGGGACTCCCGGTATCTCTCCCATTCATGGCACTGCTCCAGGCAACATTCCTGGCACGGATACCCGGGCTTCTCAGTGGCACAGGTGCAGTCTTGGCCCCCACAGTAAGGACACTGTGGGTGTACCACCAGTGCCAAGGGCAGGGACCACCTTTCAGGGCTGCCTCCATCACATCCTCCACTTGTGCACCACCAACTACCTCCTCAGTAACACCAGCTCCCTCTCTGGTGCTGGAGGTACCTGCAGGGCATGGTAACCAGGTGCCTATGGCTTGGCATCCCCATCCATGATGCCCTCCTGGACCAACCGCAGGAAGTGGAGGTCTTGGAAGACCCGATGGCACAAGAGGGTCCTGCGCTCTCAATGGCTTTGTCCTTGTTATCTTCGGATGAAGTGCTGACAGGGCACATCTTTGTCCCCCCCCCCCATCTATGGACTCTAGGGCCCCCCAGTATCTGTTTCATTGGGTGGCCCAAAACCTTAACATCGGCTGAGGAGGCGGTGGAGGGACGGGACCCTATCGTGGACATCCTCTCAGCAAGACCACCACCAAGGTGGTGGTGGTGACAGACCCCTGCATCGATCGTGCCCATGGCCGAAGGCATGGAGAGGCACTATTTTGTGCTGCAGCGAGGTAATGAACACCTTTTCATACACACCCAGCCTAGGTCTCTGGTGGTGGATTCGGTCAATCACAGGAAACATCAGGGCCACTGGGCCTCACACCCAAAAATAAGGAGGCTAAGGTGCTGGATGGAAAAAGTACTCCACTGGTGCTCTCTAGCTTTGTGTCTCAAATTCACAGGTACTCCTCAGCCTCTATGACTTTAACTCCTGGAATGCTCTCTCCAAGTTCCAGGGGGTAGGCAGGAGTTTGCAGCAGTAGGGCTGAAAGGCTGCACGGTCTCTAGACTGGCACTCCTGGCAGCTCTAGACTCTGCAGACTCGGCTGCCCACGCTATGGCAATGGGGGTCACTGTGTGCTGCAATTCATGGCTTCATGTACCTCCTGGCCAAGGTACAGCACATCATTCAGGATCTGCCCTGGGATGGTTCAGGCCTCTTTGCTGAGAAAATGGACTTGCGTCTCCATAGCCTCAAGGACTCCAGGGTCATGCTAAAATCCCTGGGAATCCACATGCCTGCTCCACAGTGCTGGCACTTGAGGCTGCAACACTTACATGCTGCTTCCCTGACCCTCCCAGACAAGATCAAGGGAGTCCTGGAGACCGGTGCGATAACTAGAGGGGCCTCCTCGCTCCTTCTCTGCTCAGTGCCCGGGCTCCTCCTGGGCCTACGCCTCACTTTTGATGTTGTACCTGAGGGCGGAATGCCAGACACTATCCTGGATCCCTCCCCACCCTTTGGGAACTGACTGGGCTCAGGTTCAGATCTACATGTCCTGAGCATGGTAGGAGTGGTGTACTCTAATTCTGCTCCCTCCCTTTCCACCAACCTCCCTTCCGGTCCCTCTTCAAGGATCCATCTCAAGAGCAACTTCTCCTCCAGGAGATGCACTCACTTAGGTGCAATAGATGAGGTTCCACAGGAGTTCAGGGGCAGGAGGATTTATTCATGGTATTTCCTTATTCCCAAGGAAAAAGGGGGCTTACGCCCCATCCTGGACCCCAGGAACTTAAACATCTTCATAAGAAAGCTCAGGCTTCTCATGGTCTCTCTGGACTTCCTTGGATCCAGGGGACTCCTACGCCGCCATCAACCTCAAGGATGCATACTTTCGCATTTCTATCATTCCAGCCCACAGATGGTTTCTGCATTTTGTAGAGGTAGACAGACATTACTGGTGCTGCCCTTTGGCCTGTCCACGGCACCCTGAGTCTTCACACAGTGCATGGCAGCGGTAGCAGTTTTTCTGCGCAGGAATTGGGTGCAGGTCTTCTCATACCTGGATGACTGGCTGATCAAGGGCAGGTAGAAGGCATGGGACTGTTCAAGACCACATTCCCCCATTTAGGCCTGATCCTCAATGTGCCAAAATCCATTCTTATTCCCATGCATATAATTGAGTTCATTCAGCCCCTTGTCAGTTCTACTCGGGCAACAGCATCCTTACCCCAGTCCTGTTGCCAGCCCATGGTGAGCCTCATCTCTGTGCTGCAATGCCTAGTCATGATGGTGCACAACCGTATGAGGTTTCTCGGGCACGTGGCCTCTTGCACCTATGTCCTGTATCATGCCCGCCTGCTCCTATGCCCACTCCAAATGCGTCTGATATCAGTCAGGGAGGTCTTAATGGGCAGCTGTAAGCCCTATACCAGGGTCACTTAACACACCAAATGGAAGCTGTTCTCCCTATGATGCCTCGGTAAGGGCACGTCTCTCTCTTCCCCCCGCCGCCCAGCAGGCCACAGTTCCTCTGCTTCTGGACTGACTCCTTAACCTCAGACACCAAGGTCTGGCTGTCTCATCCCTTATGGTACACCTTGCTTCTATCTCAGCTTTCCACCCAGGTTCGGGAGCAAAGTCCCTCTTCAGGGACCCGATAGTGGGTTGTTTCCTTTGGAGCCTGGAGTGGCTCTGCCTTCAGGTGAGGCAGCAGTTACCACCATGGGGCTTGAATTTGTTCTCTTGGCTCATATTCCCCCACACCATTCAAGCCCCTAACTACTTGCTCTCTAGCTAGGTGAGGAGAAATAGAAGAGACCCCCTTGTGCTTTGTGCCGAAGCTAAGGTCTAACTGGCAAAGTTGTAGAACAAATGCCCAGCAGGAAAGTTTTTCCTAATTGTGCTCAAGCAGGATGTGTGCACCTTTCTTGGAATTATGTGGCATTGGCCAAGACAGGATAGTGAACTAGATGGACTGTGGCTCGAATTTGATGAGGGCAACACCTAAGGTCCTAATGGTTTTAAGATTGAGTTGTGAGATTTTGATTTTAAACTACTTGAGCTCGCTTAAATGAGGACCCAGCTTGAGTGATTATCCCACAGCAAGAATCAGAGGGCCTGTTCCTTCCAAGCCATCAATTTGGCAGGGACCGCTTGAGTGTTCCTTTTGATCTGCTGGCTCTACAAGAGACTGCATTGTGTTGAGTAGTATTTTATCCAAACAGGGAGTGCCATTGTAAGTCAGCATTAGCTAAACACAGCATTAAAAATAAAGCACAGCTATTAATTTAATGAGCTCCTTGTTACAACTGTCATAAAGCAAGGAAATAGGAGCTCTGCCAGTACTGTCAGTACTCATTGAGGGGCTGGACTGGGGGGCACATCTGACTTTGTGCCAGGTGATAATGCAATGTTTGTTGTTAAACAAATTCTTGTTTGCTGCAGCAGCATGTTAAGGGCATGTCTGCACTAGGAGATCATTTTGAAATAAGTACAATTTGAAATAACTCCCGAAACAGCAAAATCGAAATAGTGGGTCCACACTATGAGGGAGCATCGAAATTCCTCCGGATTACTTTGAAATAGTGCTGACTGGAGTCTGCCTCGGATTTAGAGCCCCCAGAAGCACTTTGGGGAGGGTACCAGGAGGGCGGACACTTCCTGTGGCTGCTTGGTCAGATGAGCTGTGACATGTGCTTTCAAGGACTCCTCTCTACGGCCCTGTCTCTCACACTGCTCCTCCACTGCCTCCCCCCTCAGGGGACACCAAACGGATGCAGTGTGTTCTGGTTGCCTTGTGGGTACCACAGCACTGACACTATGGAGCCGGAGCTGCTGCAAAGCAGAGTCAGGCTCATGGGCCTCATGCTGCTCCAGCAGGGTGATGGCCAGTCCAAATCAGAGGACCCCTTCACCCAGGTCCTGGCATTCCTGCTGCTGCAAATGCCCCTAGATCAGAGGTGGGCAATAATTTTTGGTGAGGAGAAACTCCAAGAATTTTGTAAGTGGTTGAAGGCCACACTCTTTCATTATATTAATGGAGGTGGTGTGGGAGTCTGGGATGGAGATTGGGTGCAGAAGGGAGCTTGGGGTAAGGGACTGGGGTATGGGATCTGGGAGGGAGTTTGGGTAAAGGAGGTGCTTGTGACCTGGGGGAAACAGATTGGGGTGAGGAAGGGGTGCAGGATCTGGGCGGGGTGTGTGACTTGGGGTAGGGGTGCCGGGGTTTGGGTTGTGACCTGGGATGGCGACTGGGGTTCAGAGTCTGGGAGGGGGCTGGATGCAGGAGAGGATTCTGGCCTGAGTGAGGGGTGTAGGAGGAGGGGGTTCTGACCTGGGGCAGGAATGCAGGACAGGGTGCAGGATATGGGAGGGGATTGTAAACTGGGGCAGGAGTGCAGGAGGGGGTTCAGGGATTTGGGTTGTGCCATGGGACAGCAGATTGGGGTACAAGGCTTGGGAGTGGGTTGTGAGCTGAGGAGGAGTGTAGGAGGGGATGCAGTGGTGGGAGCTGGAGCAGGGGTGCAGAAGGTCTGGGTTGGGGGAGGGAGAGGCTGGGTTGCCAGAGGCAGGCTCTGACTGGGAGACCTTACCTGGCTCCAAGCCAGCAGCCCAGCAGGTTGTTTGCCCAGCATCCCTGCCTTCTAGCCCCTGTTCATGGTCTGGGGAGCTTCAGTAGCCATGTTTACTGCTCTGAACTGAATGCTGTAAGCCCGGGGATGAGGGAGGAGGGGCACTTCACATGCTGCCTGTCCTGAAAACAGGAAGCTGCTATTGGCTGAAACCAGCCAATAGGAGCTACTGGGGGTGGGGGCAGCATGAGAAGCCTGTCTCCCCTCCCTCCAGGCTCTGAATGCTGAGCAGGGGTGGGGGAGGCAGAGAGCTGGTTAAGGCTCTCGCAGGCCGGATCCAGCAGCTTGGCGGGATGAATCCAGCCCAGAAAATCATCTTTTGCCCAGCCCTGCCCTAAATGCTCTGGTGTCCGTTGAACGCTGTTTCTGGAGGAGAGAGACCAGTTCCGACTGGTGGGACTGCATCATCATGCAGCGATGGGACAACCGGCAGTGGCTGCAGAACTTCTGCATGCAGAAGGCCACTTTCCTGGAGCTCTGCAATTGGTTCACCCCTGCCCTCAGATGACAGGACACGCAACTGTGACCCGTCACCTCCCTGCAGAAACACATTATCATCGCCCTGTGGAAGCTCACAACGCTGGATAGCTACTGCTCTGTCGGGAACTAGTTCGGTGTGGGAAAATCCACAGTCGGGGCTAGGCTCCTGCAGGTCGCCTATCAACAACATCTTGCTACGAAAGGTCATCACTCTGGGCAATGTCTACACCATTATACATGGCTTTGCTGCCATGGGCTTCCCCAACTGTGGGGGCCAGGCCATAGACACTCGTATCTCCATCCTGGCCCCTGACCACTGTGCCTCGGACTATATGAACAAAAAGAGATACATCTGATGGACCACAAGGGATGCTTCATGGACATCAATGTCAGGTGGCTGGAGAAGGCGCATGATGCCCACGTGTTTCTGAACTCAGCCTATTCCAGAAGATGCACGCCAGCACTTTTTTCCCTGATTGCACCATCAAGGTCGGGGAGGTGGATGTGCCCATCTGCATCCTGGGCGACGCAGCCTCCCCCTTGTTCCCTTGGCTCATGAAGCCCTACATGGGCAGCCTGGACCCCACCAAGGTAAACTTCAGTGCCAGGCTGAGCTGGTGCCACATGGTGGTGGAATGTGCATCTGGCCTCTTAAAGGTGAGGTTCAGGAGTCTCCTAATCCGCTTGGACCTCAGTAAACGCAACATCCCCTTTGTGGTGGTGGCCTGTTGTGTGCTCCACAACCTCTGTGAGAACAAGGGGGAGACTTTCCTTCCAGGGTAGGGGGCAGAGGCTGAACGGCTCGCTAGGACTTAGGAGCAGCCAGACACCAGTGCCATTCAATGAGCACATCGAGGGGCTATGTTCATCCAGGAGGTTTTGAGGGAGAGTTTCAGCGAAGGCCAGCTGTGAGACTTTCTCACATGCCTCTCCGCAAGGGCCCCAGCATTGCCCCTGTGTGCCTTTCCTCCCTTCCCTTCCCTTCCCCTGCCCTCCCTTCCCACTTCCCCTCTCTCCTTCAGAGCAAATAAAAAATCCCCCCTTTTTTAAACAAGCAAATGTATTTATTTGGGGGATATAAACCAGGGGAGGGGCTGGGGAAAGAACCTGGAAGGGAATGTGCGGAGGGGGGCTTATGGAAGGGTCTGGGACTGGCGCCTGCTTCGGTCAGTTCGTGAGGCTTTGGCTGCCTTTGAGGTCCCACCGCCCCATGTTCTGGGGCCCCAGTGACCCCTGGGGGGATGTAGGCGGGGAAGTCATGGGGGGCAGGGAGGTGGCTGGTGGCCCAATCCATGCACGAGGCCCTGCGCTCAGTCACCGAGGTGAGAGAGGAGGACATGGCCTTGTGTTGTTTCACCAGCTGGTCCCGGCTGCTCATAAGTCCTCTCGGTCAGCCCAGCAATCTTCCTGGTCAGCGGCCCACTCCCAGTGCTCCTTGTCAAGCTCGTGGATGAGGGTTGAAGGCACGTCATCTGCTCATGCAGCAGGTCTTCCTCCGTCAGACCCCGCAGAGTTGGGAGGATGATGGGGGAGGTGCAGGGCCGGCCCATGACTATAGGCCGACTCGGCCGTTGCCTATGGCGCCGCCTTCAATGGAATGCCCGGGGTGCCCAATGATGACGTCACGCCGACGTCATACCGTTGAGGGCCGTGCAGGCGGGGATGCCGATCGCGCGTTCCACTTGGGACGCCAGCTGCCGCAGCTGGCCTTGGGCCACCCCTGGGGAGATGACAAGCTCATAGATGGCTCAGCTGTGAAGAAAAGTGTCAAGGGCAGTCATCCCAAGAGACACTGTATGAAGCCAGCCCTAAGCTCTGGGCTGACCCTGAAGGTCTTGGTTCAGACAATGGTGATGTGCTTCAAGCAAGGCCATCTGTTGCCTAGACAGCAGACACTTTCCTACAGGGGCACAGATGTCCCGGGGAGCATTGCTACACCCACGGCCTGCACAACCCCACCCTCATGGAGGCTGACACCGGCCATGTCCTGGCCAGACTTGACCACGATGGGGTGGGAAGGTGACTGGCCCCCCTCCCAGGATGGTATTGAGCTGGTCGTAGCAGTGGCACGTAGGAGGTACCACCTGCTTTGCTTCCTGGCCTTATTGTAGGCCTGCAGGAGCTCCTCTATTTTCATGCGGATCTGGGCGAGGGTCCACATTTGTCCTGTTTTGGCCAGGTTAGCGGCCATAGACATGGTGTGGAGATCCTGGAGGTTGGTCTCCTTGCCCCAGACCTTGAGGAGATCCAGGATCTCTGCACCAGTCCAGGCCGGTGCTCTCTTGTGTCCCTTTCCAGGGGCAGCCAAGGGTGTGCGTGAGTGCTGGCAGCCGTGGGGGGCTCAGAGGGAGCGCTGGGCACCGCCATGGCTCCTTGGATGGTGCGGTGTGGCACGGGGATGGCAAAGCTCTCCTCGTGCCACAAGTCCTTTTCTGACAGCCTGCTGCTTTAAAAGCCCCACGGGAGAAGAGGAGCAGTGGAGCTGGCTGGTGTGGCCAGAGCGGCCACAAGTGCAGCTGTGAGATGCCTCAGCAGGCCAATTATTTCGAATTAGCAGCACTGGAGAGTCCACACTAATGCTGTTTGGAAAGAACAGATGTAAAAGAAAGGGTTATTCCTCAAGATAAGCAGGAGTTATTATTTTGAAATAATGGGCTTGGTAGTGTGGACGCCCCGCTTGTTGTTTTGAAATAAGGGGGGTTATTGTGAAATAACTCCCTAGTGTAGACCAGAGCTAACTGCTGAAGAAATCTGGGTAGTTACTGCAACAAGGGCTCATGATTCCTCAGGGGCCAGGGAAAATGCCAATTCAGGATTTAGCTTAAATCATATTGGCTGAAATAAAAGCTCACAAAAGGCAGAGAAATGACTCTTTATGAGCTGCTTGAATGAAAGAGCCTTGCTCCCTTTAATCCTTATTCACTTATTTTTCTTCTGCAAGCTTGTTGTGTTGGGTTTGGTTGGTTTTTTTCTCCTACTCCTTAGCTTCCAGTTTGCCATTGCCAAGTAACACTAATTTCCTTGGATTGCAGTTTATTGGCTTAAACAGATCAGTGCTGTGCATCTGTGAGCGCCAGTTTGCCCATGGAGTGAAATTGGCTGATGTGTCTGCTGCAGGTTTCCACCTGCCACGAGAATTGTGCTTGCTCCCCAGTCACTGCTCCACCATCGCAAATGGTAAGGAAAAGCCCCCTAGCCAATCAGTGCTTTAGTGCTCTTGCTGCATCAGCGTGCACAGCTGAATGGGGCGAGAGGGCTTAAAGTAGTTAGTGGGCAGGGCCCACCATGGGATCTGTGATCTAAGAGGTTAGAGCCTAAGACGCAAGATTCTATGACTTTGGTTCCGTGCTCTGCCACGTTACGTGAAAGGAGCCCCACACAGACAAAATACCTGTTATTTTATGTCACCATTAAATTAAACTGTAGTACTAGAAGTGCCCATCCCCAGCTCTGGGTGCCCTTTCCACAGTGTAATTTAACATTCCATTTAACGTGGGTAGATCAATGGCTACCATCCCCATTATCCTCATGTAACCCAGCCTCAAGTCCCTTCGCTAATAACCCACCCCATCTGACCCCAGCCTGTTTCCTCGCAAAGTACCTAAGAAATCTCAGCTGTGCAGTGCGATGGGAAGGTTAGTGAGTTTGGCCTTTGGCCAAGCCAATGGGGGACGAGGGAGGAGCAAGAGCCTGTCACAGAATGCAGGGCTACTCCTGGTGAATAGCCTGCCAACAGTTTCCTCTTCTCTGTGCTGAGGGGGTCCCTGCCCAAGAGCCTCAGCTGCCTGCAGTTGTAGCAGTGTGCAGTGAGGGGTGGGGGGAAGCAGCCTTTCCCATTGGCAGGTCTCAGAGCTCCTTTTAGAGCTTCAAAGGGCAAGATTCCTTTTGGACGACTACAGGCAACCCGTGCAGCTCTCTAAGCACTACTGGTGCATGGTCCCAACATCAAGTTCCACTTACTAAGGGTATGTCTACACTACAAAGTTAGTTCGAACTAACAGAGGTTAGTTCGAACTAACTTTCATAGGCGCTACACTAGCGCTCCGTTAGTTCGAATTTAATTCGAACTAACGGAGCGCTTAGTTCGAACTAGGTAATCCTCATTCCACGAGGATTAAGCCTAGTTCGAACTAGCTAGTTCGAATTAAGGGGTGTGTAGCCCCTTAATTCGAACTAGTGGGAGGCTAGCCTTCCCCAGGTTTCCCTGGTGGCCACTCTGGCCAACACCAGGGAAACTCTACTGCCCCCCTCCCGGTCCCAGACCCCTTAAAGGGGCACGGGCTGGCTACGGTGCCTGTGCCAGGTGCAAGCCTGCCAGCACCCAGCCAGCAGACCCTGTACCTGGCATGGATTGAGCCACCCACCCGATGCCCCCCAGCCCTCCCCCTCTTCCCGGGACCAGGCTGGCGGCTCCCAGGAGCTTGCCTGGGACCGCAAGAGGCGGGCACCCGACTGGGCTAGTGCGGACATCGTGGACCTCGTCCATGATCTCCGCACTAGGCACAGGAAGGTGGCCGTCTAGGGCAGGAGAGCTGCCAGCCTGGCCACCCAGGAGCAGGTGTGCAAGAGAATCAAGGGGGTCCACTGAGACCCCCGACCCTGAGCCCTGAGCTTACAATGGCCGTCCTGGGTCAGACCAAAGGTCCATCTAGCCCAGTAGCCTGTCTGCCGACAGCGACCAACCCTAGGGACCCTGGAGGGGATGGACCGAAGACAGTGACTCTTGGGCCATTTGTCTCGTGCCATCCCTCTCCAGCCTTCCACAAACTTTGGGCAGGGACACCACTCCTACCCCCTGGCTAATACCACTCCATGGACCCAACCTCCATGACTTGATCTCACTTCCCTTTAAACTCTGTTCCAGTTCTAGCCTTCACAGCCTCCTGCAGCAAGGAGTTCCACAGGTTGACTCTTTGCTTTGTGAAGAAGAACTTTCTGTTACTAGTTTGAAGCCTGCTACCCATTCCTTTCCTTTGGTGTCCTCTAGTCCTTCTATTATGGGAACTAATGAAGAATTTTTCTTGATGCACCCTCTCCACACCACTCATGCTTTTAGAGACCTCTATCCTATCCCCCCTCTGTTTCCTCTTCGCTAAGCTGAAAAGTCCCAGTCTCTTTAGCCTCTCTTCATATGGGACCTGTTCCCAACCCCTGATCATTTTAGTTGCCCTCCCCTCTCCCAGCCTCTCTCTTCCCCTCTCCCACCTCCTTTTCCCAGTCTCCCCCAGTTTTGTTCAATAAAGAGAGATTCTATTTTTGAACACACGTTTTCTTTATTTTGTACATCAGGAAGGGGGGCTAGGGAAGGGTAAGTGGAAGGAGGTGAGGGAGGAATGGGGTACGAGCCCCTGATGGGGAGGACTGGGCTGGCTCTGCGGGCTTCTCGGGGTGGAAGTTCTCCTGCAGCCCCCCGATTACCCCCTCCCCCCGGATGGCAGCCTGCGGCAAGTGCAGCCGGTCTGATGGCCGAGTGCTGTGATGTGCCCAGTGTGGGTACTCCGGGCACTCCAAGCTAAGACTGCTTTGCAAGCGGGGAACCCTGAGAACTGTCTGTCCGGGGTGGGGGTCTGGTCCCTTTAAGCACAGCCCTCGGCTAGCCTGAGACAGCAGCTCCACGCTCTAAGTCCTCATCTGATGCCCTGCCGGCACTGCTTCCGGCCATCCTTAACCTCTGTTCAGAGTCCACTCTGTGTGGACATGCTAGTTCGAATTAGCAAAACGCTAGTTCAAACTAGTTTTTAAGTCTAGCTGCGCTAATTCGAATTAGTTTACTTCGAATTAACTACAGGCAGTCCCCGGGTTACGTACAAGATAGGGACTGTAGGTTTGTTCTTAAGTTGAATCTGTATGTAAGTCGGAACTGGCGTCCAGATTCAGCCGCTGCTGAAACTGACCGCCAGTTCTGACTTACATACAGATTCAACTTAAGAACCCCAAGCTTCCCCAAGTCAGCTGCTGCTGAAACTGATGAGCGCTGATTCCAGGAAGCCTGGGGCAGAGCAACTCTGCCTCGGGCTTCCTGTAGTCAGCGCTGGTCAGTTTCAGCAGCGGCTGACTTGGGGACGCCTGGGGCAGAGCAGCTGGGGTGCTGCTGGGTTGCTCCAGTAGCACCGCTCCTCGGCACTACTGGACCAACCCAGCAGCACACCAGCTGCTCTGCCCCAGGCGTCCTGATTCAGCCACTGCTGAAACTGACCAGCAGCGGCTGAATCAGGACCTGGGGCAGAGCAGCTGGGGTGCTGCCGGGTTGGTCCAGTAGTGCCCAGAGCGGGTGCTGCAGGACCAATCCACAGCGCCCCAGCTGCTCTGCTCCAGGGTCCAAAACAAAAGCCTGGTCTGCTGGGGGGGGGGCACACTATCCGCGCCCCCCCCCAGCAGACCAGGGACACGGGGAGCAGAGCGGCAGCGGGGTGCCACGCCTCTGAGGCTTTGCTCTGGCAAAGTCTCAGAGGCGCGGGACCCCCCCCCCCCCGCGGCTGTGGCTTCAGTCCCGGTGCCTGTGGTCTGCTGGGGACTGTCCCCAGCAGACCACAGGCACCGGGTCTCAAGCGGCAGCAGCGGCGGTTCCCACGCTTCTGAGGCTTTGCTCTGGCAAAGCCTCAGAAGCGCGGGAACCCGCCCAGTGCCCCTGGTCTGCTGGAGACGGTCTCCAGCAGACCGGGGGCACCGGAGCAGCTTACGAACGGGGCTTTCTCGCCCCGGAGCTCGCAGGTAGCAATCTGCTACCTCGACCTCCGGGGCGAGAAAGCTCCGTTCGTAAGTGCGGATCCGACACAAGTCGGATCCGCGTAAGTCGGGGACTGCCTGTAATTCGAACTAAGTTAGTTCGAATTAGCGCTGTAGTGTAGACGTACCCTAAGTGATTTGCCTTATTCTGGCAAATCATGTCAAGACATAGCTCCAGGCAGAGCATGTTACAGGGGTCTGAACCCAGTGAACGAAGGCTGGGATAAGTGGAGCAATGCCTGCATCTGGGAGAACAGTCATGTTTGCTTCACCAAGCATGATGGACCAAACATGTCACCACAAACTTGATTTGGGGGCCAAAATGGCTCGTTCTGGATGCTCTGCCTGGGCTGGGCTACAATAAAATGGTTTATCCTAATACAATGATTGTGTAGACTTCATGACCGAGTTCTGTTTAACCCATTTCCAGAAGTGTCTGAGAGCAGCCATGCTCTTGTGCTGGGAGGCAGGCCATATGTTTGGCAGTGCATAGAATCAAGGGGAGAAGAGAGCCCCGTGATATGAGGAATGGTTAAAACAATTGGGCATGTTTCATCTTGAGAAAAGAAGGTGGAGGAGAAGGGGACTTGATAAGTCTTCAAATGTCTTACAGACTTTTATAAAGAAGATGGTGCTCGATTGTTCTCCATGTCCATTGCAGGTAGGACAAGAAGTAATGGGCTTAATCTGCAGTAAGAGAAATTTCAGCTAGATACTAGTTAAAAATGACTGCAAGGATAGTTAAGTACTGTACCAGGTTACCAAAGGCTGTTGTCATTGGGGGGAGGGGTTTAAGAACAGTTTAGATGGACACCTGGAAAGGTTACTTGGTGTGGAGGGATGGACTACACAACCTCATGACATCCCTCCTAGCCCTACACCTTATCATTCCTCCACTGTTTAAGTCAATCTGGATTGTTATTCTTGCTCTTGTTGTGGCCTTTTTCTGCAAATGCTCACCATGTTACTGTACATGGAGGAATTGTGCGGGAGGTCCAGTTTGCATGGGTTTGCAGAAAAGCCCAGTCCACATAACAGAGGTGTGAAGGTAAATCACAATCACGAGCAATATGCTTCAGACTAACCCTGCATTTCTCTCTGACTATTGCCTTTGGGGCTTGAATATGGTCCTTTAACACTGATAGACACAGACTAGACCTGCAGAACAAAACTGTGGCACTGACAAACCACAATACAACAGTAACCCTATCACAACAAACCAGTAATTGCATTCAGCAGAGGAAAAACAGCTTTCTCCTATAGCAGCTTTTAGTTGAAATACTTACAAGAACTCAAAAAAGAAAATCTGATCTTAAAAGTCACGAGGCATGTCCTTTGACAATCTCAGCTTGGTTGGGCTTGGGCAGCCTCTTTGGTGCTTCTAACAGCTTGTGTGGGTTTGATTTCTGTGACGTGTGAATTGACTTGGTTTTTCTCTCATTACATGTATTTGCTGGTATCTGCCAGCCCAAGTTAAACGCTTGGCTTTAACCTTACTCTCAGGTATTTTTAAAATGGCAACTCTTATGTGTATATTGGAGGCGGCAGCAGAGATCCAAACCAGCTACCTCGCACATGAGTGTTTGGGCCTGTAGCAAGGTTAACAACAAACTTGCATAATCCACCTTGGCACAATTGTTCTTTCTATTACAGGGGCATTGGATAAGTCGTTGAATGGTTTGTGCTTGGTTCTCTCAGAGGATGGCAGTACACTTCCTGTTCTAACTACACAGCTCTTGTCTCCTTTTTCATTTAGTAACATGGATTTCCCTCTTACCTGTATTTATGGAGGGCTGAAGCTACAGTCTGGGGTTAGCTCCCTTCCTTTGATTTGCTGTAGCAATTGAGTGAGGGCAACTTTGCTTTGGGAGTAGAGTTATTAGTTAACAAGAGTGCTGCTCATGCTAACTGGCTCTATGGTGGCAGAGCAACAATGTATGGCAAGGAGCTGGTTAGTGTGTTTACCATTGCCTCCTGCTAGATAGAATCAGAACTGCTCAGTTGTGCACCCTAAGTTCCTATACAGCTAGTAGGTAAAATAAATTCTTTAGTTTAAGGGGTTGGAAGGATCTGAGTTCTGTCTTCTCACAGCTGAATTTCTAAGTGATCTTACAGCATCATGACAACCTTTAAGTGCTAGTTGGCCAGGAACTTACTGCAATATTATAGGTCCTACATAAACAACTATCTTTTTCTTAAAACTGATGGTAGAATGGTGGCTTAAAAAGAACCTAGATATCTAAAATCTCAAGGAAGTGCCTTGTCCACAGCGGAAGGATTTTAAAGCAGGTCAAACGTTGGCCCTTCTAGGTCATGTCCACCTTAAACTGTTTCCTTCCTTCAGGCTCTTTTGCTTGCATGCAGAAACTCTGCATTTGTTCTTTCTCAAAGGCTTTCCATGCTACAAATTATTGGCATCGACCCAATGTTGTAAAATGCTTTCCAGGGAAAGTCACTTGCATGCTAAAGAGAAATGGATGATTTAGCAATAGGCAGCAGCTTGCGAGGAGGGAATCCTGGGGCGGCCTGGAAACGTGGTAAAACCAAGCCAGGATGAGTAGAGCAAGTGAGTTGAGGAGGTGCTGGATCTCAGCTCAGACATGGTGAATGGAGCAACCCCACAGAGGGGGTGTGAACCCCAGGAGATCATTCAAGTGACTTGAATAGAAAATGGATAAATGGTGAACCGTGGGAGCCTTTAGCATCAGCTGATCCAAAGTTGCCATATAGCTCAATGTGAGAGAGAGGCCCCCTCAGTGCTCCCTGCCTAGAGCTCCCACAAGGCCTGGTGGTGAAGCAAATCCCCCTTGGCATACATGTCATACCATCTCTCCTGTGTTCTCCTTGTTGCTCTCATGCTGTATCTGGGGAGTTAGCCCTGGACAGAGGGTGGGGACACAAGCTGCTGGAATGGCTTTGATCTGGGTAATTGAACCTGGAGAGGGTGAAACAGGAGATGGATTTGGAGAGGTGAGTGTAAAAGGGACAAAGAAGGAGGAGAAGAGAATGAGCAGTGTCTCTTTGTCCCACTCCCACTAAGTACAGAATACTGACCTGATAGGCTGGTACATGGCCTCATGTAGCAGGGGCTTCCTCCTCTGCTGTGCCCTGCCCCCGTCTCCAGCTGACTGAAATGTTCATCTAGACTCTTGTGATCTCAAGCTTAACAAAGTCGCTTTATGCAGCGTCCTGCAATCCCTCTTGCTGCCAACTCTCCTCCCTCGCAAGCACTCAGGATAATCGGATCAGGCCCCTGGGGACCACCGTGTTGCTAATGCTGCTTTGTCTTTTGTAAGATAACCAAACTGAAGCAGTGCCTAGCAGATGGCTTTCCAGGCTGACAGCCTCCTCCCCAGCAGGTCTCAGGTTTTAGTTACTTGTAACAAATTAGCATCTGTCAAAAGGCAATTCCACTCCCCAGTTCTCAGGGGTGAGGGGGCGTTTCAGTTTTTCCAAGTCAGTAATCTCCTTGAATACCCAGCTATGTCCTGGTGGGACGTTCCCATCCGGGTTGTCTACTGTCTTTTCCGTTCCTCCAGTAACAATGTGGCAAAACATGGCCAGTGTCACACATAGCTGCAGATTACAGAGCCAAGAGTTCAAACTGGTTTTGAGCCCGGAAACCTTAACATTAGCATTTCCTTAGTGCGTGAGTCTGGCTGTCCGTCTCTTCACGCACAGTTTGCAAATTCTGCATCTGGATCTAAGACTGGATTCACAAATCCCTTCTTTCTCTCCCAGAGATGCTTGATCTAGGGTAATGGTTGGTTGAAACCTGTCCCCAGAGTTTGCTCAATCTGATGCAGAGATCTTGAGTAGCCTACCACCGTGTGTGTGGGGAGGGAGAAGGGGGCGGGTCAGAGAGACAGCCCTGGCATGGCTGTGGCTTTTAAAGTGCTCATAGTTTCATAGTAAATGCCATACAGGGCTCCTGAGGTCATCTTGTTTGACCAAGGCTCTTATTTAGCATAGGTCATTGAATTTCTCCTTTGGCCCACTCCCAGTAACTCTCTGTGCTTGACAGTGCACACTTCCTCTCCACGGCCACTCCCTTTGGCATAACACGTGAATGCATCTGAAGTCTGTTACCTGCATTTTGTGACTTCCCTTGGTGCTAAGGTACTCTTCACAGCAGGATGCAGTGCACCCCTATGCAGGATGGGAATAAGGCACTGGTCACTGCAGGGCTCAGTCTGTTGTTGGGACGCTCTCACAAAGAGGCTAAAATGAACACAAGGAGCAATTGGTGGCTTCAACATGCTACTAACTGGGGATAAAGCCCTGTCCATCCGTATCAACTGTTCTCAGATGATGACGGCATGCCAAAAGCGACTCCTGCCCATCCATAGCAGCTGTTCTCAGCTCCATTATAGAAGGATGAACTCTTCAGTGCTGCTTTTGTATGTATGAATTGGGTTGCTCAGGTCACCTATGTCAGTTGTTTCCTGCCTCACTGAAAGTCTCTTCCATGCCTGCTCCTGTCCATTAGGTTCAGTACTTTTGTGCAGTGACCAGGGGCTTGTCAGTATCGTAGTTCTCCTCCCTGATCTTACCCACAGGGCTTGGACTTGTCGGGTCCGTCTTCATGCTCAGTCCTCTGCAGGCCTCACTCAGTCTTCTCAGAAATGTTGCGTCTGACCCTGTTGACTATGAGGCTACCTCTGCAAGATGTCCTGCACAGGAGTTAAGTGACCTTGTGTCTATAGAGGAAGGGATTCCATCATCCTTGTTCTTCCATCTCCGCCAAAAGACACAGGGCAGGGGGAAGCAATGAACTGAGAGGAGCAAAAGGTACAGACCAGAATTTGGGTGCCAATCAGAAGAGAGAGGAGGCTTAGTGGGCAGGAGAGTGCTCCAAGCTGAACAGGAAGCCAGGGGAGCAGGCAGGAAGCTGAGAATGGAAGGTGGTGTTGGAAGGACAGTAGGGCGCAAGCACTGGGAAGAGTGCAGGGAGCTAACGGAGGAGTTGGAGTGGATCCATGGGTGAGGAGAGGTAGTGTCTGGGTTAAAATGTTGGATTCTAAGTTCTTTTGTAGGCAGGAGGCATGTCCCCAAGGCTAGCAGGTGGAAGCTTCTTGTAACTGGGCTGCTGTTGTCTGCTCCAGGGCCTGGCGAGGGTGCGTGTGGGAGGAGGAGTCTGCAGCCTTTCCATAGGTACAAAGAGACAACATTCTAGAAACCCAACATCACCAACTCATGTGAAACCCTCCTGAAAGCAGAGAATGGAGCAGGAGCTCTATTGTCAAAACACTCCCACACAGTTGTTGGTTGTTGTGTGTGATTTCACTCCACCTGTCATGTACACTGAGGAGGAAAGGAAAAACTGACAGCACTTCCCTCAGTCAGGGAGCTGCTGCCCACACAACAGCAGTGACTTCTGGGCCCTGGCTGAGAGCGCCACAGCCCTGCCGTGGGGAATCAGAATGCCCTGCCACCCAATACAGAATGCAACCTCTGACTTTTATTAGTGGCCTCTGTGGGCCACTGCAGTGGGGCCAAATCAGCAGGGCCAAGACCTGCCCCTTCCCTCTCTCACCAACTTAACCTGAAATCTCCCTTCCATGAAGTCAGGCCCAGAGGGTTGCTTAGCTAGCCCATGAGAGCTCCTTTCTCTTAGTCAACTTCTCCCTTTCGTCTACCTCTTTGGCAGCAGCCCCGCTCAAAAGGGAGGAAGTGAGAGGGGTGCTCGACACATGTGAAGGTGGAGACTGTAGTTTCCTCTCTTAGTAATCTGAAATGGCAAATGGCGGGAGCAGGTGTTGGCAGTTGACCCAGGGGATGGTCTGTGTGGGTGCCCATTGCTGTAGCATGTTGATCTTGCCCATATCTAACAGGTCCAAAGAGTGCGGTAGCTGCCCTCCAATGATAGTGGTAGCTGGAAGCTCTGTGCACCTCTGTGTCCCATCATGCTCCTGTTGAGCAAGTTGTTAAACTCCAACAAGCCAGAGGTTTCTGATCCTATTTGTTTCTTTCAGTTGTGCCTTTAGTGCCTTGGCTTAGGGCTGGTGGTTTGGGTTCTGCAGAATCAGGAGTGAACCCAAGCAGCTCTGTAGTCAGGTTCACACAGGTGAGCCGAAGTTCTCTAGAGCTTGTGTCTGGGGTGTTCTCGCTGTGTCTTCGGTGCCTTGTGCTGGACCAAGCTTTGCTCTCCAAGCAGTACGCAGTACATCCATCCTCCAGGACAGGGGTTCCCAAACTTTTTGACATGGGGACCAGTAAATCCATTCACGAACTTTTGGAGGACCGTTAATGTTCATTTGCATATTTGCATATTCATTAATAAAATGATGAATATTTAAATAAGTTGTTTCTGGTCCTCCCACAGCCCTCAGAACCAACCAGCCTTAGCAAAGCTTTTGATATGGTCACCCACAATATTCTTGCCAGCAAGTTAAGGTATATGGATTGGATAAATGGAGGGTAAGACAGACAGAAAGCTGGGTAGACCAGGGTTTCCCAAACTTTTTACTTTAGTTGGAACCCTTTTTTTCCCCGTACTGTTTTTTGCAGCCCAAAAATATAAACACATAAACATATAACATGTCTGGTATTTCCTCATTAGGTACGTTGTATTATTACTAGATGTATCAGTTTGTAGTTTCACACTGCTTGGTTGCTAAATGTGCTCAGGCTGCATGAATGTGTCTACCAGCCGGACAGTTCGCAACTACTCGACGGGATGTGGGGGGGCGTGCACAATAGAATCCCCGGGCTGGACTCACTCGTGCTTTGCAGGGGGGCAGCGCCCCGAGATCTGCATATGGCCAGGTCAGTCCCGCTCCCCGTGGGCTGATTTGCTCCCCCTGCTGCGCCTTCGGCCAGCCCCACTTCCCCCAATCCCCTCCCGGACAGCCAGTTCTCCCCCGCTTCTCCTCCCAATCTCCATTAGCCAGCCCCGCTGCCCACATCCAGCCCTGCTTCTGGCGGCCGCTTCTCTTCCCCAGACAGCTCCCTACCTCCGACCTCGCAACCCCCCCCTGGAAGCCCTGCTTCCGCCGGCCCCCCAATCTCTCCTGGCCAGTCCCGATGCCCCAGGCAAGCCCTGCTTCCAGCAGCTGCTTCTCCCCTACTTCTCCTCCTGATCTCCCCCTGCTCCCCGGCCAGCTCTGTTTCTGCCAGCTGCCCCTCCCCCAATCTCCCTGGCCCGCCCCGATTTCCCTGTCCAGTGCTGCTTCCGATGGCCAGCTCTCCCCTCCTCCTCCTCCTCCGCCCTCTCCCACCGCCCCTAGCTACGCCTCTGCCAGGAGCTGGAAGATCCAGCTGTAGACTCTGCCCAGGCCAGCCAAGGGTTTGGGGGACCTGGTGCCACAGGGGCACTCCGGGAGCCCGGAACACCCCGGCAACCACGCTGAGGCCTGGTATTTTTTTCCTGCGGCCCGGTACCAGGCTGAGGCCCATAGTTTGGGAAACGCTGCTCTAGGAGCTGCAATAGTAGGAGGAGACCTAGTTTTGTGCCATCTCAGCCACCCCAAGAGTGTCTTCTCAGGCCTTAGAAAAGCCTGTGAAAAACACACGTGTGATAGAAAAGGTCTAAGCCCTCCCCTTGCTCATGTAAGGCTATAGGGAGTAGATCTGGTGGAAGCTGGAACTCAGCTACTCATGCTCATCATTTTAATGGTCAGCCCCCGAAGGCCGTGGCTAGCACCGCGTGATCTATCAGCCCTGAGTGTGTGGACATCTGTTGGCACTGCTGCACTTTACCAAAGTGACCATTCGCTAACAGCTCCTGATTCACACGTAGCAGTTTGTATCTTCCAAGCACTGTACAACCTGTGACTCTAGGGAGTCACTGGCCTTTCCTGAGCACCATGCAGCTGAGGGACTGAGCTCTAGTGAGCAAAGCATTGGTACCATTACCCCAGTTAGCGTCTGGAGATGTAGAGATGCGGATGGGAAAGGATTGTTTTTCAGCCTGCAGTTGTAACTGTGGGCCCAGCAGGAGTTTGTAGGCATTGACTATCCAGCCCCGGATCTCTCATAGCTCTCATGTGTATTGCCCTGGGTTATGCAGCTTAGTGGTGCAGCCCAGATCTTCTGACCCTCCCCTCCCCTCCCCACATCCTTGTCAGAGAATCAGAGAAAGGTAGGGCTGGAAAGGACCTTTTGAGGTCCTCAAGTGCAGCTCCCTGCACTGAGGCAAGACCAGGTATAGCTAGACCATCCCTGACAGGTGTCTGTCCAACCCGTTCTTGAAAACCTTTAGTGATAGGGATTCCACAACCTCCCTTGGAAGCCCAGTCCAATGCCTAACTATCCCTAGAGTGACTTTTTTTCTAATATCAACCTAAACCTCCACTGTTGCAGGTTAAGCTGATTGCTTCTTGTCCTCACTTCAGTGCACATGGAAAACAATTAATCGCTGTCAGTAATTGTCCCCTCTGCCCCCATTTTCCCCTCTCCTAATGAAGAGTGCTGATGCTCACTGTCATTAAGTTGGCATCCAATATTGCTCCCATCTCAACTGGTAGCCAGTGACCTACATCTCCAAATAATGAATCCTTCAACCATGGGTGCAGGTGGGCCATCAGTTCCCTATCTACTAGGGGACAGAGGGACACACACATTCAACTTTCCCCTCTCCCCACCCCCTTGCTCCTTGGAGTTAGCACTGCTCAGAAGGCCCTTTTGTCATAGGGGACTTATACTCTTCTCAGACAGTTCTCTCCTTTGTGAACCAACCCCCAATTAGGAGCAACAAATAAGTTATTTGTATGCACACAATTCCAACACACACAAACCGGAGACCACACACACAACAAACTTACCCAAACACACACAGACCCAATTAGAGCTCTTTTCCATCTTGTCCCACACAATCCCATTCCTTTATTGTTCTTGGCAGCAAAAGGTTAATTAAACTCAGAAACTAACCTCCCCTCCCCCTCTCGTAAGCATGAGACTGTTAATTTTCTCTTTATATTTGTATTTAATTAATTCCTGCAAAGACTCCAACTATATGTTTTTGGTATAATTTCTTCCTTTGTCTCTCTCTCTCTCATTGTTATCCTCACATATTCAACTCCCTCCTCCTTTCCCCCCAGATTTGAAATTCTATTACCATTTCAGAAGGCAGGCGTTTGAAGAGAAAATTGAATACCCGTCCAGTCTTGATAAGAAGGGACATTTGGTACTAGCAGCAATTTGTGAAGCAGATTTTTTTAACCGTTGTTCACCCCTCCCATCCCATGCATATTGCTTGTAACCTACAAGGGGAGGAATTAAAAGGCAAGTGTGTGTGGTGCGGGGTGGACCTGGCGGGGGAAGAAGAATGTAATGTCATTTCTTTTCGAATTAGCAACCCCTCTGTCCTTTCGCTGCCTAGTGAATGTGTCATAGCAACAAGGCAACCTCCCTCTGCCTGGAGCTCTGTGAAGAATGTGTGGTGACATTCATGACAAGCTTTTGTGGGGTCTTCCCTGCATTCCCCATCCCCCAAAGACACGTCTCTCTCCTTTCTCATCCCACTCCTTCATTATTCCTGGAAAGCATCAAGCGTTGAACCTCTACGTGTAATCTTAGCAGTAGGCAGGTGCCAAATCTAGTCACGTTCTGTTTATGAATGAAAAGTGGGGGAGGGACAGGGAGAGCCCCTTTCCCGATATTTGCCCTCCCCCCTCTCTTTGCATGGACACAGCAAGAGACTGTTTCCTGAAAGCAGTCTCATTTCCCCCATGAGCATTTGCTCTGGCCAGTGCCTACAGTGCCTCCCAGTTTGAACTTGCCCTTGTTGTGGCTGGGTTAGAACAGTGCACCCACCCTAGCTGTATAGGAGACAAGGATTTCCTTCCTAAACCACCAGAATACATGTATTCTCACACCGTGCGTTCCATTCTGCACTCCTCTGGGGATACATGATATGCATTCATGCAAGGCCAGCCCTAGGTGTTCTGCCACTCAGGCTGTAAATTGTGGTGCCCTGCAAGCAGCAACACTTAAAAAAAAAAAACTGGGCAAAATGCCTAAGCAGCCCCCAAAATAGCCAAATACTGAATGGTGTGATGCCCTCTCCCCCATCCAGCTGTTCATTCAGTGCCCCCAGAAGACCACCCTAATCATCTGCCTATAAGGCTAGACCTGCAGCGAGACATGTATGTGGACTTCCAGCCATGCATATGTCTGTACACACGTGTATATTCATGCATGCACATATCCACACCCTTTCACATACTCACACATTCATGCCTGCACATGTTCAGAGATGTTAGTCATCTGTGTCTTTTTCATCGCCATTGTCATCCTTGCATCTCCCAAGGACTACATTTCTCCCTCTCCAAACACGCAGGCAGGGATACAATTGTGGTACACTGAGGCCACTATGCCTAATGTATGTTCAGTAGAGGTTTCTCCGTGTCCATTATTTACATTTCCTCACCCTAACAATGTTGGGATGCCCTTCTCCTATAGGTTCATAGGCATTTTTACCTCAAGCATATTAGAATGTGCGTCAGTTAGTTACCATGGCATTCTTGTGTCTCTGTCGCTCTTTTATTCCCCCCATGCACCATGTCTGGACATGAGATCTGTTCCTACAAAATGCTGAGCGCTCCAGGTCCCATTGTCTTCTAGAGCTGGGCAAAACTGGCCGAGATTGGCTATGGAAATAAAAAATATTACAAACCAGTTTTTGTACCATAGATTTGAAAGGGATGCGTTGCCATCTCAAAATGTTATTGCCAATCTTCACTTACAAAACGGTTGGTTTTTAGCCCTTTCAACTCTCCACCACCCCTCTATTTCTTTCTCTTTTCCCTCTAGCCATTGTGCCACTGCAAAGCGGGAAAGAGAGGAAAAGGGAAACATGTTTGTTTTGGGATTTCGGATGAACCAAAAACAACAAAAAACCCAAACAAAAAATTGTTTTCCAAAAAAGGCTATTTTGAAGGGCGGGGAGGGAATGAGTTAAAAAAACATCCGCCAGCTGTGTTTCTGTCTGAGGCTTATACTCCTTGTTGGCTAGCGTCCCTCTAGGGCAGTGTTTCCCAAATGGTGTTCCGTGGAACCCCGGGGTTCCGCGCAGTGAAAATAAGGGTTCCATGAGAAAATTCCATTACAACTCCGTGATGCCCGAGGGGGTAACTGGAGTTTGGCCCCTTCCCCATTTGCTGTGCAGCCCCCATGTCCTCTCCCAGGTTGTTCAGACGTGCCCTGTTCCCCATAGGCCCATTTCCCAGGTTCATTGGCTGTAGCGGCCCCTGATTGCTGCTTCCCCAGAGGGACACATTAGGATTAGGCAAATGAGCAGCAAGGACAGAATAAGCTGTGCCAAGCTGAAGCAGCACAGGAGCTCAGAGCTTTCCTTTGGCCTGCAGCGTGCCCAGGATAACGGCCGTGCCCTTTGCACTCACTCACTCTCCCTCTTCCTTTGCCAGGGCTCTCCGAATGTTCTGCAGCTGTTGTCTCAGACAGTGCAGTTGTCAGTCCTCGGGAAGCTGCTGTGTGAACCCTCCTTGGATTTCTCAGAACAGTGCACAGCAGGTAGGACTTTGGCTGCTGTTTGGCCTCTCCCCTGTTACCTGGAGCACGTGATTGGCAGCAACCTCCACTCTCCCCCCGCTTTGCTGAGCATTTTGTCCTCCCTGCTTTGGGGAATGGAGAATCCTGCATGGAGGAGCCCAATGGGCACTCTTCCCTGCTTTCTGGCATGGTGCCTGCTACACAGCATCTGAGGAGGGAGCATAGGCAGAGCAAGGTGCCCCAGAGACTTCAGTAAAGCTTGCATGAACCATGGAGCATCTCCTGCCGATTGCAAAGGTGGAGAGAGGCTGGTGCATGAGGTCCAAGTCCCCTCACCCTTTGCTGTGGCCCATGCCAAGCCTCACCTCCTTTAATGTCTGCACCGTGCTCACCTGCCCAGGCCTCCTGCTGCTGCTACAGCTCACCAAAGAGCCTCCCCTCCACTCTGACCCAGCTTTGCTCCTCAAGGGATGCTTCAGAAACCTGAAGGTGATTGAATCCAGGGAGCAGCTCTACCAGAGCCCTGTTCTCACCCTGACTCTGGAGGATCCACTTAGCCCAAAAGCTGGCGAGCCATCGGGATGGGCATGTGTTGTCCATAGTACCCTAATCCCCTGCAAAGATTTGTGCATACAGCTTGACACCCCTGTGTGGTAAGGAAGGGTCTCTATTAGAGTCAGGCAAAAAAATTGGGGGGAGGAATAGTAATTTTATTTAAAAAAATCATTTGTTAAAACTATTCAGGTTAAATTTGTTAAAATGTTTGGGCTGAAAAAAATAGGGATTTTTCATTTCAAAGTGGCATTTTGTTTAGAAATTTAAAAAGGTTGAAACACCCCAACATGATCTGATTTGGAACAGACATACAGCTTTCATTCTGGATTGAATGACATATTTTATTGTATTTTCTGGTGTGGTCCCCAAACAGAGAGCTCAGTTATTCACTGGGCTGTAATTGTGATCCACATTTTACAGATGGGGAAGTGACTTTTCCACTTCATGCAGTGAGTCAGTGCTAGAAACTGAACCCAGCTCTTCTACATCTCGCAGCCGTTTCCGAACCCCAAGACTATCCTTCTGGTAGCCACTCCCTCAGACCTGGGCTCTTCCACCCCCATCAGTCCATATGGAGGGAAGCTGAGCTGTTGGCATCACTCGCTTGCTCGCCTCCCCCTTCTCAAAGGGAACTTGGGCCAGCGGAAGACTCTGTGAAAACAACCTGCCTGGTGCATGTGTGCTCAACTCTGAGCCGGGGGGAGGGAGGGAGGGAGACAGATGGCACCTTGTTCTACTGCCAACATTTCTAGGAAAGGTTCTTCAAGGAAACTGACAGCACCAAAGAGAAGAAGCTGCTCTGTAATGTGGGAGACCTCCCACGTGGGCCGGAGTAAAGAATGCCATGGAGAGCAGCCTACTATGCAAGAGCTCTGGGTTCAGATCCTGAACTGGCAGGGGCTAAGTGCTGCAGCGTGGCCCACATACAGCTCTCCGTGTGAGAACTGGGTTTGGAACTCAAGGTAGGAGGAGATGGGAACAGTGTGGAACTGGCTCCAGACCCAAGAAGTGGTGTTCCCATTGCACAGCCGGCTGAAAAGTTTTTACCAGCACGTTTTTGTTGTTGTTGAATAATGACTTTTCCAGCCAAAAAGGAAACTTTGGTGGGTCAGTTCAAAATGGGTTGAAATTTTCCACCTTTTAAAGTTAAAACTGAACATTTTCAGTAAAGAAGCTGGGTTTGGGTCAAAGTCTTAACTTTTTGAAAACAATGTCATTTGGTTTTGTCTGAAAAATGAGAATTGTTGCTGAAAATGTTTGTTTTTTCCGGATTCTTTAGGTTTTGAAAAACAAATTGAGAACTTAAAAAAAAAAAAAAAAAAAAAAAAAAAGACCTTCCATAAAAAAAAAACAAAAAACCCCAATATTTTCCTATAAAAAAAACATGGGAATATTTTGCCCCACTCTTCCCTGTTACCCAGTGGGAGACCTGTCTTCAGATCCCAGGCTGGAGGTGCTGAAAAGACTGGTTCAACAGTTAGAACTCGCCCACACCTGCCAGTCGTGGCAAGTTGTGGTTCTAGTGCTGGTCCCAGTCTCCCAGGTACTGACCTGGCTGGGGCTAGGAATGCTGTACAGAGAATATGCCAGTGCAGCCAGCTTTTGTGGCTCTATTATGAGTCTCCTTATATTTGATATTTTACTTAAAGCCCATTCCTGGAAACTAGTGAATATGTATAAAATAGTTCCAATTTATTATCAAAAAGAAAAAAACTCATGCTTTGTAAGCTAATCACATGACATTTGGGGACCTGGCATGTGATATTTCAGTGCTTGGGGTTAGCAATACTTAGGCCAGATGCCACGATGATGGGCACACTATAGAAATAGCTGCATAGAGCTAGAGACCCGTGCAGGCAGGAAGGTGGTTAGTGTGGCTTAACAGCAGCTCCTATGCCTGCTACACTGCTGGGAGCTCCCTCTCCTGCCTTACACTCCCTCCAGAGTAGGATTAAAACTGATCTGCGCTGAGTGTGTTTCTGGACCTGTAGTCGAGCTGGAGGATCCTCTGTATGAGTACGGAGTGCTCAAAACCATTGTCGCCCTTTACCTCTGCTTCAGCTTAATTCATGTCATGCTGATGATGTCATACCCGTGCTCTGTGCTCCTTGGGCAACTTTGTAAGCCCACAGGACCCTGCCCCCGGCCAGAGGCACAGCAGGCCTGTGGGGGATGGGAGTACTTAGTGGTTTGGGATGCCCCAGTGATCAAAGTGGGGCATATTGTGTTGGTGAAGTGGCGACTTAAGGGAGAAAAATGGCTTTCCTAACCAACATGTTGTGAACCTGGAGCAGGGCTGGCCTGATGCTGAATGGGAGCTGCCACAGTCTTCTGAGTTCAGCCACCTGTGCATGTCTCCGTGTGCACGCGTGGTAGGGTGGCTGTACAGATTTTGTCTCGTTGAATGGGCTATTGCTGTATGGGTTGGTTTGTAGACGTAGGGGTATGTGTGTTACGGTGCAGCTCTGCAGAACGGTGCATGTAGCAATGAGTCTTTTTGCAGGAATGTTTCTTTGGGGCGTGAGAGTTTATGGATCCCTGTGCAAGAAGGTAGGGTTGCGTGAGTGTGTCTGTGCACAGGAGGGTGATTCTATAGGCGAGTCTCCCTGTGCCACGTGGGGTGAAGTGAAGGGATATATCCAGGAAAAAAACCTATCCCGCCATTTGACCAGCAGATGGCAGTGGTACCCCCAGAGATGTGCTGCGCTTCATCTCCCATAGCTCACTCAGCCAGCTAATACTGTGGTTCCCCAGGTTTGGTTTTTTCTCCCCACCTCCCTTAATCCAGTTTTTCGGTGCCCTGTTGCATTCCCTGTCCCCAGAACAGTGGTCTGCAGATAGATAGGCTCAGCCTCTTGGGGCTGCACTGTAATCATCAGGTCACAGATGTGATGTGTCCTTCCCCTCCAATTTTGCCACGGAGTGTGGCCACCAGCCCCTGAAGCTGCTCTCCACCTGGGCTCCTAGGTGATGCTGGCCAGGCTGAGTGACCCTCCAGGGGCCCTTTGGCCTGTGCCTCTCCCAGCTGGCTCCGCAATGCACTTGCTATCTGAAAGGTATCTGTTAGCTACTCTGCAAAGGGTATTGCAGCAGTCAGGAAAGTGCGGCTGAAGAGTACAGGGAAGGATTGGATCTTCGATGCTTTTCATGCCCACCACTGAGCTGTTTGTCCCCCACCCCCACCCCCCGTGCTCTGGCCAGCCTGAGAAGACTGGGGATGATTCCCCCCTTCCTCACCCAGGAGCGAGGCTGGGGGTGGGGCTGGGCTGTGGGGAGGCGGGGGACTGTTGGGCCATGGGGGGACAGGGCAGCCACCAGCCTCTCAGAGCTTGCACACACACCCCAGAAATTCTTGGGTACAGGCTTGGGGAGAGGCAACTCTTACAGGTGAGAGGGGAGGCCAGGGGAGTCCATATTGTCACAGAACCACATACATTAGAGACAGAAAAGTCCTATGATGTCATCTTGTGTCATTTACACACACACACGCACACGCGTGTACACATGCAGGAATGTTCACCGCACCTCCAGAATGGTGAGCTCTTTCCTTACTGCAGAGATTTCCAGAGAGTGTCCTTGGGGTGAGGAGTTTAATGATGAGCACATCCGCCCTCTGGGGACTGGCCAGAGTCCCCCCCATCTCTTTTCATGCAGGCCACCGAATGAGCCCCTCAGGTAATGTGTGAGTAACTGCAGTGCCCTGTCCCTCTTGGAGGCCTGACCAGGGCTTTGGCACAGCCGGAGAAGAGGCTGCCCTGACTAATCCCGCCTAGGTTTGATCTGACCCCTCTGCAGGCCTGGACTGGACTTTGGAAGCTCAGTGAGGGTGTGCATGCCAGTGCTATGCGGATGTGATCAATAAAGCACCCTGATCAGCGCAGGGTGCAACAGTGGTGACTGAAATGGTGTTGGGCCTGGCTTGTCCCTGGACACACCGGCTGTGTCGGAGGTAGGCGTTATTACTGTTGTGATTATGACTTGCAGCTGACCTGTGCACTGGTTCAGCTGTGCCATTGCTAACAAGGGGTTCTCGCTGTGCACCTGAGCCTTGATCCACAGGGCTCCCCACACATAGCAGTCCCAACCCTGAGCCCTCACTGATTTGCTGCTATTGGAACCAGTACGCCAGAGGTGAGAACTTGGCCTCACTTGCCCAGTCCCCTGGGCATCCCCTGCTTCTGACATGTGCCTTTCCATTGTCACCTGCCCATTGTGTGGGGCGGTAGGCGGAGAGCTAATTACTAAAGCTGCAAAGCCCTGAGAATGGTTTTTTCTGCCTGCACAAAGTACTGTATAAATCAAGACGGCTTGGACGGAGCTGAAATGAAATATTCCTTGTTTCCTTGCCCAAATCCGCTGTTTCAGTCTGGTTCCAAGGCGCTGGCCCATATTGCACATTTGAATTTAAAAGCAGGCTTGCGCTGAGGCTTTTTTTAAAAAAAAAATAGATTAAAAAATAAAGTTCCTCCTGCTTTGGTGTTGTGCTGCCTTCCCAAGTAGCTGCTAATTACAAGGGTAACCCTTTGTAGGCTCTGCTCTGTAAAAGAAGGCACTGGGGGTTGGTGCACAGTGGGGCAGTAGAAAGGCCAGAGACAAAGGCTTGTGGAGTGGTTAGAGTAGGGAGCATCACATTAAGGAATCCTGGCTTCTGGTTTGGGCTTTGGGAGGGAAGAATCATCTAGGTAGGGCTGTGGATTCGGAGTGGAGCCTTCTGGGTTCTAGTCTGAGCTAGGGATGAGAATGGTTAATGGATTAACTAGTAAGCCTCACCTTAATGGGTGCTGCACACTGGTTCTGGTTAACCAGTAGGGGCTGGAGCAGCTCGCTGTCCACTGAGAGCGGGGAACTGCACCAGCCTCGGGGCCCACTGCAGGCAGGGGTTGTTCTGACCGGTTGGCTGGAACAGCCCCTGTCCATGGCAGGGTGGCTGCTCTACCCCCGTGAGGCTGGAGCAACCCATTCCCCCTAGCCTCCCTTTAATCCGTTAACCGTGTTTAACCGGTTAACCCAGAGGTGGCCAACCCGCGGCTCACGAGTCGCATGAAAAAAAAATGGCGGCTCCTGACAGAACCCGGATGGAACCCGGAACCGCTCAGGTCAGCTGCTCACGGCCCCCAGCGTACTGTGTCATATCCTGCATGTGCAGGCCAGGTTGCAGACCATGTCCCAGTCTGTATGTGCTAGTAGCCGGCTGCTGAGCGCAGGCAGTGGCAGTGACGAGGGCTTCAGGGGTGGCGGTGGCGCCAGTGGCAACTCTGGGACCTGGGCATAAGGTTAGTGGTAGAGGAGGATTGGGTTAGAGTGGGGAGGGGAGGTGTCTGGCTCTGGGGAACGGAAGGGAGGGGGATTGGGTTGGCGGGGGTGTGCATGGTGTGCCAGCCGCTCAGCGCACATGCCCCAGCGCCTGGAGGGAGACACGTGGCTGTAGCGGTGGCTCCAGGACCCCAGAATTAAGTTAAAGTGGGGAGGAGGGGGATTGGGTTAGAGCAGGGAGGTTCCTGGGGGAGGGGAGGGGAAGAGCAGCCAGTGTGCTTCCTGAGAACCAGGATCCCCAGGTACTGGCCCTAGCTGTCTCTGTCCCGTCCCCCTGGCCAAACCCCAGCAACCTGCCCCCACCAGCACAGTTGGGCCACATTAGTGAGGCTTGGGGGGGGGGGGAGGGAGGTTGGAGCAGTTGTTTTTTTTTGCATCTCACTTGTGTGGCCCCGACTGACTTTTCTGTGGGTCAGTGACCCCTGACTCAAAACAGGTTCCCTGCCCCTCTCATAAATAAAGACAACGCTGAAACATTTTGTGTTTGACATATTTTATTTAAAAATGAAGCCTGGCCAACAAGCCCCAATTTGGGGCCAAGCCCCCATCTGTCCGCAGCATCATAACACTCCTGTACCTCCGCAGACTCCAAACCTGAGTCTATCATACACTGGAACCCCCTGTCCTGAGCGCCTCTCATCCCCAAACTCCTGCACCCTCACATCCCCAGTCTTCTGCCACAACACTCCTGCACCATCCACACACTGCAGATCTGTATCCTGAGCCCATCTTACTCCCAGCCTCCCTGCCCTGAGCCCCTCCTGCACCCCAGCCCAAACTTCTGCACCCTCACAGCCACAAGAATGCGGCTCGCTCAGTACCCCAACCCTCCACCTGACCCCAACACTCTCCAGCCTGGAGCCCCCGTATGTGGCTCTTCAACTCTCCCCCACTCCCACCCATATGTGGCTCGTCACACTTTATCCACCACTATTTTGGTTCTTTGTCTCTAGTGGGTTAGCCACCCCGGGTTAATCAGTTAAATGGGATTTTACATCCCTAGTCTGAGCCCTGAAGAGGAGTGCAATCTGGTGGTTTGGACAGGGAATTGGGAGTAGCTGACTCGTTGGGTGGTGATGAACGACTCACTTCCTTTTTCTGTGCCTAAGTTTCCCCATCTGCACAACGGGGATAAAGAGATGTATGCACCTTTAGTTGATTCCTTTGGGATGTCCCCACAGGAACCACATTTTATTTGCATAGGTGCTCTCTCTGAGTCAGGTAGGTCTTTGCAGTTGATTAAACCCTGAAGTGGAACATACCAAATGCTTGCACATTAGAATCTGCATCCAGATTTTGGGGTGCCAGCCAAGTGGGTAGATGGACCAGTTTAACCTACTTCTGTCCTCCCCTCTAGCAACTAGGAATGTAACATCCAATTTAATTAGTTAACCAGTTAATCAGGATTCCCCCTGCCCTCCCTCAGGCTGGCTGGAGCATTCCTGCCCACAGAGCACCATGAAGGGTGATGTTAACTATTAACATTCCTAGTAGCAGCTCCAGGGCGGGTCCCAGTATGCGCTGGTGAAAGGGAGGCCAACAGTAATGCAGTGGAACTCAATATAGTGACTTACTGGTATGATGGGGAAGCAGAGCCTAGAAGACAAGAACTGAGATCCTCAGGAACCTCAGCCCCAGTCCTGTGACTCACTCAGATACTACGGTAATGAGGCCTTTGTAGTACCTACACTAGATTAAAAACACCCAGTGCAGTAGGTCAGTGTTAGATCTGTCTTAATCTGAGTAAAGCCTTTGGCACAGTCCCACTTGGCCGCCTTGTAAGCAAACTAGGGAAACACAATCTGTATGAACTTGCTATGAAAGAACCTCCCCAGAACTGCTGCCATGCGCCCTCAGCAATTCAATGGCTGTGGGATACTCAGGGCCTTGGGTTTCTGACTTGTCTGCAAGAGGGCAAACCATGGCCCCGTGTTGGAGCATTCATTCAGTGCTGGCTCAGTTGCCAGCACTACTTCCTGCTGCTATCGTGGGAGGGGGGGTTCCATGGGAATACAGATCTGACCATGCTGGGCAGTAGCTCAGGAGAGCTGATGAGCACAACCTATAGCAGGGAGGGCTTAGAGACTGTCAGGCCTCTCCAGAGGTTCTGTCAGGAGGGGTTTTGCTTCTAGGATGAGCTGTTCTCTGCATTGCTCTGCGTTTACTCTGGCCATGTGCAGGGGCGTGAGAGGGGAGGCTCTTTAAGAATTTATTGGCTCCAGCTGCTTATTCCCCACCTGAAGTCATAATCCTCATGCTGTGATACCACCATAATTTCCCTAGCAACCAGCTGTGATCGCTTCAAGAGGAGATTAACAACGTTCTCAGGAGGACAGTAAGGAACAGCAACAGCCCAGCTCTTTGCAAAAAACAGGCCCCATTCATGCCAAGGTCCAGGTGGGCTTAAGGAATCATGTTCAAACTGGAGATGGGCCCAGTCTGAAAATCCAGCTCTGTGTCTCTCCCACCTCCCCAGGAGTTTAGGGGTGTTTCGGTCCAGGGTTCTGCTTTACATCCAGCTCTGTTTTAAAGAGATTCCAGCCAAATGGGTTTGTTAACTGGGTTCTGCTGGACAAGGAGGGCAGGGCTAAACCTTGTCAGCTATAGGTTGAGCCTGGGCCCAGACCTCAGGCCCTACCAGGGTTGTTGAGGCTTCTGCAAATGTGCTTCTGACATGATTTGACCCCTTTCACCCCTGCCAGATAAACAGCTTGAATGACCAGGTTACCTGGAACCAAGCAACAGATTTGGACGCAACTTCTATTGACTTTACTTGGAAAGACACCTGGGCTGTGATTGCTCCACTCACTTCTTCGTAGAATCATAGCACACTAAAACTGGAAGGGACCTCAAGAGATCATCAAGTCCAGTCCCCTGCCCTCATGGCAGGACCAAGCACCATCTAGATCAGGGCTACTCAACTTTGGAAGCCCCAGGGACCACAGTGATACTCACAGCACATGCCCAGGGCTGCAACTTAAGTGTGGTTGCATATACATGCACATATATTTGCAAACAGCTTCTTTCACACTGATGGGCATAAATACAAAGATTAGGGCAAGACTACACAACACTCAGGCCCCATTTAAGTCAGTTCTGCTGATATTAATAAAATGCAATAGTTACCCAATTTCCACCCATATGACAGCACTTTTAATGAGCAGTGACACTCCAGGCATTTAACTACTAAAATGCTTATCGACAGAAGTCCATTATATTGATTACTTTTTTGTTCTGGCTTCCACCCATGGACCGTGTGATGAACCCCACGTAAACCCAAACTGCACTGCGGGCCACAAACGGCCCATGCGCCGCGTGTTGAGTAGCCCTGAACTACATCATCCCTGACAGGTGTCTGTCTAACCTACTGTCTAAATATCTCCAGTGATGGAGATTCCACAACCTCCTTAGGCAATTTATTCCAGTGTTTAACCACCCTGACAGTTAGGAAGTTTTTCCTACTGTCCAACCTAGGGATGGCCTTACCATGAGGTGAACTGAGGCAGCCGCCTCAGGTGCCAGAGTGTGTGTGGGGGGTGCCGCTAGGACCCAGAATGTAGAAAATTGTGTCCACTGCTGATGCATATGTATTCTCTCTGCTCTAGATGCACAGTGGTGGTAGAGTGCTGTTCTGGAGGAAGAAGGGCACAAGAGACATAACAGGCAGGCGAGGGGACATGGGAGTGTCATTTGAGCTCCCCGCCTCAGTTGCCAAAATGTGGGCCAGCCCTGGTCCAACCTAAACCTCCCTTGCTGCAGTTTAAGCTCATTTGTGCTTCTTGTCCTGTCCTCAGAGACCAAGAAGAACAAAGCTGCATCAGCTGAGGATCAGGCCCAATGAGCCAGACACCAGCTGAGGATATGGCTGTTGTGTTCAGTAAAAGGTCCCCGAGTGGTTTAAAGGCTAGCTGTGCGGCAGCTAGATATTTCATTTTCATGCAGAAGCCTCTGGGTTACATGGAATGAAACAGACACACTTTAAATCCACACAGCCAGCATGCATGCAGGAGTGTGTGCAAACAGGAGATGACCGCTAGAGTGTCTGTGGCCCCCATTCCTTATTCCAGCTGAGCTGTGCTGTATGTTTTCCCTGTTCCCAGACGATCTTGGGACTGACATCGTCCCCTCTCAACTTAATGGCTATTCAGACTTATTCTTGGAGCAACAGCCCTCCAGGGGTTGCGGCAGCTGAGAATAGCAAGAATGCAGCACTTCTATCTCTCCCCTGGCCATACTCCCCTGAGCCCAAGGCTATAAACAAGCTGGCACAGAGCCACCTGGAAAACTGCATCCTGATATGGTTTTCCCTGGTGTTCGGTCAGCTGGATACCCCCATTATGCCTCCGGAATGGCATAAGGCGGCCACAGCATCATGAAAAATGGGGCCTTGCTTCTCTGGCTCTTCTAGGAATGCTTGCTCATATCTACTCCAATTAAGGGGTGTGTGCGCTGCATTCATGGCTGCTGGAAAATTTTACCCTAGCCACTACCTGTTGGGTTGGCTGTGGAGCCCCCTGGAGTGGCACTAGTGCGGCGCACTGTTTATGAGCCTACCGACCCAGCCACCTCTCAGTTCCTTCTTACCTCCAGTGATGGCTGTTGAAACTGGCTCTCTTGCTTTGCACGTGCCTCAGACCCCTAGTGCTTCCAGCTCTTAGTTGTGTAAATAGTTAGTCGGCAGTTGTTAAATCAGTGTTAAGTTAACAGCTGAAGACGAAGGGGATTTCACCTCCACGCTTCTGCTCCCTTTGGTGCCTGGGTTATGCCAAAGTTACAGGGCTCAAACCCTGCAGGTCTTGCCTCAATTCTATGCCAGCGAGCAACCCCTCCCCCCTACTCGTGGCTCCAGTGCCTGGGGAAGCTCACCAGGCTGATAAGTGCAAGATCTGCAAGGCCTTCAACCCACACGCCAGAAAAGAGTGAGACTTTCGCTTAAAGCAGCTCCTCATGGAACCCACACTGTGACCTCAGACCATTTCGGCGCTGGTCCCGAAACTGAAGAGGAGGCCTTCGCGGTACCATTGCTCCCTTGTGGGGTCTACTCGATGCCATTCTCATTCCTTGATGTGGCCTTCCAAAATGGCCAAGTCCTTGGCATCGGCACATCCAGCACCAGCTGCTCCCTCCCTAACTCCGGCATCAGCCCTGAGTGCTCCCGGACACGTGGCACTGAACTGCTGTGCCTTTCCCATCAACCAAGCCCTATCCTCTTGGTCTGCGCAAGGGGCGAACCATTGCTGATGAGCCCATTCTCCACACCAGGTGCCTTTGAGGCTGTGCATTACCTCATCGAGATGACACAGTCCCCATCATGGGACAAGGCCTCTATTTCCCGCCAGCCTTCACGGAGGAAGTCAGCCATGATGGGCCAACCAATTCCAGCCACAGCATCTCCCTGCTTGGAGTCCCGGTGTCACTCAGAGTCCCGTCATGTCACTGGTCACTGCTGGTCTGACTCGCAGCCTCGTTTGCACTCATGGCACTGCTCTCAGAGAGCCATTCCCACTCAAGGGCTTCTGTGGAGAGCAGACCTTGGTTGGCTTCGGGATCTTTGCTGTGCTCCCACCCTTCCCATGGTCGGCACCAAGAGGTCTCATGGCACCAGAGATCCCAACACCGCTTGAGTTCTGCCTCATGCGAGCATTGTCAACATTTCCCTCCCTCTTGGCACCGACCTCTGGTGCAGAGGGGTTCTTCCCAGCCCCGTACTGAGGTCCGGCTTTGCGCTTTGGAGCATGGACCTTTGTCTCACTGCCACTCCTCAGAGAGGGCATCACAGTCTCAGAATTGGCCTTCCACCCCATATTCTCAGCACAGTCCCTCTCCCCATGTTGGATCTCACAGAGTGCTGCCTGCTTGCAGTCAGCACTGACCGCAGTCCTGCCACCGGCTGGTTCCCACCTGTTAGCACGGGCTGGTACTGCTCTGCCATGGCCGTCTCTCTCAAGCTCACCCTCACCCTGGAGAGATGCTTCTGTGGCCTCAAGCCATTCAACGCCCACAGACCTCACTGCCCCAGCAGTGGCTTCCTCAGTGGCAATTTTGGATCCTTTGGGCGTTCCACCAGGCCCAGGGCTCACTGCCTGCTGCCTCTGTCCTTTCCCACTCCAGAGTCCCTACAAGGGTGACAGCTAGTCCACCCTCTCCCCGCCTCAGGATCAGGAACCACCTGCAACACCACATCTTGTGGACCAGCCGGGTACTCCACCTCTCCCACAGGACCAGTCAGGATACTCCTCCGATGTCCTTCTCGAGTTCCTCCCCTGATGAAATGGTGGCAGGCACTATTGTCGTGGGTGCCCTCGTACTTGTGGGTCTCCATCCTTAAACTTAAGGACTTCTTGCCCCAGCAGGTCCAGGATGGCAAGGCTGTTTTGAAGACTTGCCTTCAGGCTTCCCTGGAAGCTGGGGATTTGGCTGCAACTCCCTTCCGAGGAGCAGCGAACAATACACGACCTTCCCTTCAGTGGAGTCAGCCTCTTTGTGGAGCAGACAATCTGCTGGCTCCATAGCCTTAAGGACTCCAGGAATGCTATGAAGTCCATGGGCATGCACACTCCTATGTGGCACAAGCCCTTTTAAGTCTCTGCCCAACTGCTCCTGTCGATGCCTGAAATACTCTTGTCACAAACTGTTTGGGGCCGTTCTGGCAGCAATCGGTTGGACAAAGCCTTCTTCGGGGTCCAAACATCCCTTGTAAAGGCAGGCCCAAGGACAAAGTAATGATGTCACCAGATCCTTTCCCTGTCTTTCCTCAATCATTTGTCAAATTTTCACCATGCTTAGGCATCCATTGCTTCGGACTGCTGGATCCTTCAGCTGATGGAAATGGGAGACTCTTTTCTGTTCTTTTCCCCTCTGCCTTCCTACACGCCAGCCTGTCCCTCTTCAGGGACCCCTCTCATGAGCAGCTTTTACTTCAGGAGGCGTGCATGCTCTGGGCTTGGGTACAGTCAAAGAGGGTCCTCAGGATTTCAGAGGCAAAGGCTTCTACTTCCATTATTTCCTTGTCCCAAAAGTGAAGGGGGCCTTTGCCCTATCCGGGACCTCCAGGAGCTCAACAAGTTTGGACCAGTTACAAGTTTTGGGTAGTCACCCTGGGCTCCATCATTCCTCCCCTGGACCCAGGGGATTGGTATGCTGCCCTCAGCTTATTTTAAGGATGCTTATTTTCACATTGCGGTTAGACCATCCCACAGATGGTATCTCAGGTTCCTGGCAGGATAGTCGCACGTCCAGGTTGTGGCCCTCCCCTTCAGGTTCTCTATGGCGCCCAGAGTGTTTATCAAGTGTATAGCAGTGGTGGCTGCCGTCCTTTGGCATAGTGAGGTCTGGGTCTACCCTTACCTGGACCACTGGCTTGAGCGGGGCAGTTCTTGTTGATGGAGGGGAGGATGTCACTCTCACCAGGGCCACAGGTTGGGTGGTCTATTTCTAGGGAAATACCTATGATTGGGTTGGCAGGGTCATATGTAGGGCGCTGCACTGACATTACTCCAGAGGGCTCCACAGCTGACCCAGCGGTAGCAGCTAAGGTAAAACTAGCGCATTCCTCAACTGGAATAGATATGAGTAACGCATCTCAAAGAACAACAGTTACAAAGGTGAGTAACCATCTTATCTGGAACTATTGTCGGGAACTCAAGCTCCATCAAACTGTGTATTGTTCCTGCTGAAAATTGCTGCCATCAACTTATTTCGACAGGTTAAGTCACTGAGCAGGCCTGTTAATCATGGCACTGCACTGGGTGGTAATTATTTTATTATTCATTTAAGAGATGAATATTTATATCGGGCCTCTGTGAAGCAGAGTTTTTCTCCGTATGTCAGCTGGGTAGGTACCCGAAACTGCTTTTACTTTCTTAGTCTTGGTTCTGGGATTTCAGGGGCATCGTGCAGTTTCAAATAAGAGAGCTCATTGGGTTTTGCCAGCCGTCAGAACCTGCATGGGGCAGGCAGGAATGCCAAACCTCAGGGGAGAATTGTTTAGAAATCCCCAGTGATTTTGCAGCTTGACTGATGGATGCTGACATTTTGCTGACAGTGTGAGGAGCATCTTACTAGGGAAAAACCTACGTGGGGGGAGACAGACAGAGAAAAGGGAAAAGAGGGGGGAAAGGAAAGGTGGGGGCGGGGAAATGATGGGATGATGGGAACATACACAAAGAAAGAGGAAAGGAGGGAATCCAGGAAAAGGAAGAGCAGCAGTGAAGGAAAAAGAAGGAAGATTCACTGACAGAAAATGTGGAGCTGGCTGGGAGGAAGCATGGAGGAGTGGGCCCCAGGAGACGCCCCAGAGGTGCGTGTGTGCATCTGTTCCGCTTCGTGCTCCATGCGAGCGCTTCTGTTTGCGACATTATTAACGAGGATTAATTGCGCACTGCCTGGCCCCAGCCCACTCGCAGGGACGTGCTCCACTTCCACTCCCCTCTGAAGTTGGCTCCCTCCTAAACTTCCTGGCTCCCTAATGGGTTCAGTGGGTAATTTATGGACACATCCATGCAGAGAGCTGCTTGCTGTTTGGCAGCTTCACCACTGGGCACCTGTGCCTAGCCTGAAGCAATAAATAATCCTATCAGCCGTGCTCCGTCAGACAGGATATTTGTGGGAGATGGTTAATTCCCATCAAAGGGGGGCACTATTCTGTTGCAGTGCCTAGTGATGGTAGTGACACTGCATTCTAGTGCTGCTTGGGGAGAACACCCCAAGATGCTTTAAAAGCTACATACAGTCGACCTGCATGGCACAGCACTGCAGGACAGCCGCTCTGGGGTGGGGCATGGCAGCTGTTTAACAGTTCCTAGCAATGCTGCAGAATCCTGTGTCTCATTGGAAATGCGGCAGGGGGTGGGGGTGGAGTTTGCTGCACTGGAGTGTAGTCAGGATGTGGGGTGAGCATTCTTGATGCCTTCAAAAAGTGCTGTGCAATCTCTGATGGGTGTGCGTGTGCAAGGACTTGTCTGGTCTTGCATGAAAGAGGGAACCTCCTGGTGCACATCAGCCCCTGAATCACCATGGCATTCAGTTCTCATTCAGAAGGAAGAGCAGTGTCACCAGGGTTTTTCTTCTCCAGGCAACTAAAGGAACTGGCCCAGGACTACTGAGCCTGTGGTGTTCCATAGAGTCACATCCACGGTGGGATAGGTGTAGAAAACTGCTGCTCAAGTAACTTATCATTAGGGGAAAATTGATGCCGTTCACTCCTTGCTGTGTGGTGTGAGTGCCCGGCTGAGCTGGGGTTTGAAGCCCTGTGTCCTTAAGATAGGATCTGGAGGGTTGGTTTATTGTTGTTCCTGCTTGGACTCCACTCAGGGATGTTGCCATTAACGCCGCTGCTAGAAGGCTGCCCAGCCTGGATGGGAGGATGAGCACCACAGGGAAGGCAAGTTAACCTTGGCCAACTGGAGTGGCTCTCCTTACCCCGGTCCCTCCCATTCTTCCAGCCATTTCCAAGCTGCATCCGTGACCTCTTTGAGAAGAGCTTGTTCAGAGGTGCAGCCGCAGGTTTTGTTGGCAGCCTTGGAAACTTGGGGTCCCTATTCTCACAGCAGGCAGCACATGGGTGGCGCTTACCCCTTACCGTCTAGTGCCCCTCCTTCAGAGAGGAGTTCGATCTCCATGGCCCATTTATACCTTTGTCCCTTTCTGAGCCTGCCAACAAGGAGGGTAATCTGTTTTCGAGGGTAATCTGTTCTGCGATGAGGGCACCTGCGACCTAGAAAATAGAAAGAACAGACTGCACAGCCGCCATGTGGTGAAGACTTTGGCCATGTCTTCACTTGTTGCACCAGAGATCAATATTCTGGTGTTTGATTTAGTGGGTCTAGTTAGGAAAGCCCCGGCCAGCACTAGTTCTCCTCTCAAGGAGTAAGGGAAGCCAACAAGAGTGTTTGCTCCTGTCAGCCTTCCTCTGTGAAGACGGCGCCAAGCTTGGCTTAAGGTAAGCCAACTCCAGCTACCTATTTTACTGGAGTTGCGCACCTTAACCTGACCTTCCAGGTCTAGCGTAGACCTGGCTTTTGGGTCACTACCCCCATGGGCCAGATCCAAACTGAGAGCTTCTAGTCAGTTAAAAGGCTCTGTGTGCCATTCCGAATCCGAGCTGACCAGTCCTGAGGGCTAGCAGTGCTTCAGCTCTCTTCCTGCTTCCTCAGCTGGAGGAGGAGCTCTGCCACACTGGGTGACACTGAGTCCCCGGACCCAGCTGTGTTCTGTTTGGAAAGGGGGTTCCTTGTACTTCCCGAGCTCCGTGTCCCATGGGAGGTCAGTGCCGGCTTCTGTGTCACCAGGGCTTTGGGGCTGTGGGTAAGAAAATGAACAAGCACTTCAGGTAGAGAACAGGCAACGAGCATCGACGGCAGCAGCATCACCTGAGCCATCTCGCCTGCCTCCTCCTATAGCCACAGCATTGTCCCTGCTCTTCCCACCCTCTGATCTCTGACTGCACCCTCCGGGGCACCATCCTTTCCCCAACAAGGCTCCTCATCTCACGAACCCATTAAATCCATCGGGTCTCTGGCTCCCTGCTTCTCAACCTGTGCCTGCTGTTCCACAGCGATCACCGACCCCTTGTTCTCCGTTGGCAAGTGCCTGCAAGAGCAGGGCTCCCATCACTCCATTCTCAGACCTGCTCCCTGGGTCCTGCAGCCCTCTCTCTCTGTGCGCTTGGGACTCTTCTCTTGACACTGTCGTGGTTTGCGGCCCTGGTGCTGGAAGTGTCGCCGAGGCCAAGTTAGGGCTCTGACTCCCTATTCTCCCTGGGCCTGGGAGTGAACAGGACTTGGAGAAGAAAACCCCCAGGCCTGGGCCTTTCTGAGGAACTTGAACTGAATAACAGGTGTGAGCACGGTGGGGAGGTCAGGCCTTCCCAGAGCAATGCAGACCGAATCTGCAAATGTTAACGCCATCTACAGCCCCCTTGACAAATCACTGCTCCACATACTAGCCAGCCTGCCTGGAATGCCGGGGGGGGGGGGGGGCTCATTTTCAGTGGGAGCAGATGGCCACAGGAGTCTCAAGTGTGGATCTGTGAGTGGCGCTGGTCCGTTCCCTGATGACTAACACCACAATTAAATGTTGAAAGGATCCACTGACTGTCACTATGCCCTGTTGCACCTCAGCTTGCATGGCACGTGAGCTCAGGAAGAATTTGCCTTCGACTGACGGAAGCAGGCAGCATCACCGGCGTGTCATTCAGCACCATGGCGAATGTGCACAGACATACGTTCCCACAGTCTGGCTGTTTCTTCGTGTAGCTTGGCCTGGCTGTTTCTTTCCATGCCCTGTCTCCCCCCTCCCCCCCACTTCATTCCCTCTGTCCTCTCCCTCTAAGGTTGTGCACACACAGTTGCACACGTGTTTGTACTTCTCAGATGCAACTCCCATCCCAGATTCTCACTGTGGGGTGGCAGCTCTTTGGAGAACTTACTTGATTCAGACGAGTGGTGGGAGGAGGCAGAGCTCAGTCCGGTGAAGAGACATTTCAGCTCATTTCAGCTTTGTCATGGCGCTGTACCTGGTGACAAAAGACAAGGGAAGGCCGCTTTAATTTCCCTCCCGCCAGACCCTTCCCTGAAACCATCCTCTGACCATGGCCTAGCTGATGAACCACAAGAAGAGTAACCTTGTTATGCCAGCAGCACGCAGTAAGACAGTGTCTTTACAGGTCCCCAGTTTGCTTTGCCATTCTGAGTGTTACCACAGGTCTGCTTAGCTGGGGCAAAGGGTCGTGTTTCTAAAACCAGCCCCTAACAGCTGACTTCACCCCTGACATATATTTGGTGTGCAGGAGCCCGTCTTTGTGCTTTGATGTGTCCAGCTGGTAGTCCGGTGTTTGCACGGGCACTCAGCTTACCGGGCTCGGGACCTCCAGTGAGCAGCTCTATGTGAAGGTAAATCCCACAAGCTGGAATCGTGGAGTCACTGAGGCCAGCGGGCCAGGATTTTACATGCAGTGCATGCCGCTGTGACTTTTTGTGGGCACAGAATTTGCAGGTGCAATGTCAGAGGCCAGTTTTAGGATCTCTGAAAATTTGTCCTGAGGTCTCCCCATGGGGTAGGTCTGTGCCCTGTCCAGCAGGGTGTGATCTGTTGTGTTTTAGCAAGAGGGCTAGACGCTTTGTGTGTCGACTTGACAAGGGAGCAGGAAGTAAAGAGGGGGTGACGTAATCCCTGCCAGCTGCACCGAGTCAGTCCTGCTAACGGTGCTGTCAATGGAAGGGCCAAGGAAGAGGAACGGAAGGACTGCAGGAGAGGAGAGGTGCTGCATCAAAGGCCAGAGGCACAGATGGGCTGAACAAGTTGACTTTATGCCAGATTGTTAATTAGGGAGTGGGGGATGGGCTCAGCTAAAATAACTGACCTGAAGTTTCACTCCAGACTTGATCTGAATCCCCCAGAACCCAGCCAACCCCACAATCCATTCGCCCGGAAGACCCCCAGGGCAATCTCACAGCATCCTTGCTTGTGTCCTCGCTTCATCACTTGATGGGCCTGGATGACCAGATGCTGCGGATTCCCCTTGTCACTGGGATAGGTGACTTCTCAAAGGGACTTCATGGTGCAAACCAGTGTCACCCAGTCAACGCTCTGAGAGGAAACCTGCTCCATCCATCACTCTTGTGAGCCAGTCTTGGACCAGAACCCGGGTCTCAGGCAGGGAGGGACCAAGGCGCTAAGTCAGTGTACTCTGGCCCTTTGGAGGCAGCGTTTCCTGGGGGGAGAGGCTGTCCCTTGTGCTGTGCTTTGTGGGATCTTTGTGCTGGCGCAGCACTTCCTCCCCTTTGCTGGAGCAGAAAGGTGGGATATTTTTAGCAGTGTGGTTCTCGCGAGCAGTAATTGGTTTCTGAGGGTTTTGCTGTGTATTCCTGATCGTACTTCACAGTTTGCTACACAGGAAAATGTGTTCTTTTCCCAGCGCCGCTCCTCTGGTGTCGCTTTAAGTGGGTAACTCCATTGTGGGGTTGGATGGCGTTCATGCAGGCTGCAGGATCAGCACACATCAGGCTTCATTAAAGGCTTTTCTTTCCGGCCTAATAGCAGCCCCTTTTTGCTCCCCCAGAACCCTCTCTGCCAGCGTGCACACGTTCCCTCCCTCCTAATCAGCCTCACAGCAGCTGGGACTAGGAAACCAAATTGCTGGCTCTCAGCTGTCCAGCTAAGCACCTTCTAGTGAGTCCCCTCCAGCTGCTGTAAGAACAGCTGTGCATTCTGCTGTCTGTGGTTACTGCCCTGCCTGCACCTCACGGGTCTACTAGAGAGCGACTGGGCTTGCAGCAGGGCAGGGGCCAGTGAGAAGTGAGGGTACAGAGATTCTCTGTGTCCAGCTGCTTTCTAGGAAGCAGATCTTGGGATCGCTGCAGGTCCATAGACTTGGGTAAATTTCCTTTGTCACGTGGTGCTGGTGAGGGTTGGCTGATTGGCAGCCCTGGGGGCTAGAGGCTCCTGTCCATCCACACAACTGGCTCAGAATGGGCAGGAGTCGGGCAAGCTCGCCCTTCCCCCCCACACCTTGGTGCTCTCATCTGCGCTGACGATAGCGGGCGAGAGGCTCAGTGTCCCTAGGCCATTCCATCCCTGGCGCCTGTGCCAGCGGTGTCTGTGTGCGGCTCTGCCGGTAGATCCTGTAGGATCCAGAGTGCACTGGGGTTTCCACTCATGGAGGTTGGTACGGTATCTGTCACACTTGGTAGCATTTATAGGGCAGTGGGACCTGGCTGACAAACGAGGCCATGTCCCGGCCCCAAGGAGCTTACAACCTGAGGGCCAGATCCCAGGAGGGCTGAGTTGTCCCAACAGAGCAGGGGTTACCCGTCAGCGCCTCTGGGGAACTGCCCTGCCTGCAGACAGGGCTCTGGGAGTTGCAGGGGGAAGGAGGATGAGGGGGACAGCAGTGGGAGCAGGCAATTGCCGTGGTGTGGTCCGGGTGAGGCTCTCCCAGCCCCTTCCTCCTTGTTCCAGGTGCCGGGCTCTGTGCCAGCGGAAGCCAGCCAGGAGGCTTCATTAGCAAAAGTGGTAGGGATGATTCTGCTGCCTGTCCTGAGCCAGCCCCTCCGAGCAAGTCCCCTGAATAATGCAGGCCTGTGGCTGTTTGTCTAGGGCGGAGGGAGGCAGCTTTGCTCTGACTGTGTTTGCATTGGAAATGTCAGCACCTCGCTGTTCTGCTGAAGCAGTGGCTTCCGAGCAGCTACCTCTGTCTGCACTGGCCCCCGAGCCGCCCGCGCCTCCGTTCTGGCTGGGGTGGGCGGTGCATGCAGGTTGCTCTGTCCCGTGGCTCAGCGAGACCCTCGGAAGGGGCTGACGGGCTCCCGGCTGAGTTGTGCCGTGGGCAGAGGACGGGTGCTACAGTGTCCCTGACCAAGGGGCTGTGGGAAGTCATTAGAACAGGCCAGCTGAAGCTGCAGGAGCATCAGCAGCCAGCGCAGCTTATCACACCACATCTGGCGTGAGGCAAGGCAGTGCAGTGGTAGAACAGGGCCAGGTAGTCGGAGCTCCTGGGTTCTGTCTGAGGCTCTGCCCCTACTTGCTGTGTGAATCTGAACAAGTCACGTAGCTTCTCTGTGCCTGCACCCTCTCCCCCCGCAAGGGGCGTGGTGGGGCTCAGCTGGTTAACGTGTGCCAGCAGCTGGAGATAATAGGACAGGAGAGGCTGTGCTGGTAGCAGGGATCTGAGAGCAGGGCTGGCAGAAGTAGCATCCTCAGCATCTCCAAAACAGTGATGGCAAAGAAAAGGGGCCAAAGCCCTGGGCAGGTGCCGTGGAGGAGCTGTGAGGGAGAGCTGCAGGCTGGCATCGGCTGGCTCTTATGGAACAGGAGGGGAGCGATAGCCGTGATCGGAGGGAAGAGATGGCTTGGTCCAAGGAGAGGTGGCGAGGACTGGGCTGGAGGCATGACCGGAGCCCCTACCCTGTCTCTGTCTCCTGTGCCCAGGGAACACTTAGCGGGACTCCTCATACCATGGACTCCCACGAGCACTGGAGTTAAGGCTGAGTGGGTGGGGGACTGGCTGCAGGTCAGTGCATGGGAACCTGTCCTGCCAGAGTGAAAGCTACTAACTCACTGGCTCCCTCCATCCTTCAGGTCATGTGGGAAATGAGCCCAGCCCAGTGCTGGGAGCCAGAGACTCATTGTTTAAATCCCATGGGGGGGGGGGGTCTGCCCTCACAGCTGCAGGGAGTAGGGAGGGAAGGTCTGAACAGCGCAGGTCAGGGCACCTCAGCAAACAGCATGTTGGGGGTTGGGCTGCCCTGCCTGGCAGAGGCTCTCTGTCCTGCCAGCTGCACATGCCCCCTCGTTGAGTTATCAGTGAACACCAGCCCCTGCTCTCGCGCTCTGCCTTCTCCCCTCAATCTTCTGCCCAGGGCCCGGGGAGCTTGGTGACTGTGGAGCTCCAGCAGCCTGCAGCCCTGACCTGGCCTTCGCAATGCTGTCTTTGGCAAAGCTCCTGCCATTGCTCATTGTCCAAACCCTTTCCCAAGTCCCCAGCGACACCTGCAGCCAATGCACTCGCTGGAATGGGAGCAGGCCTGCTAGCCAGCTCCGACTGCCGTAGGCCAGCCTGGCAGCTGAACTGGTTGTCCGACCGAATTGGATATTGTCGCTCGGATGAAAGAGGGCACGGTGGGAACTGAGCAGGGCAAAGCCAGAACGGGGCGGAGGAAACGAGCCTTCGGCTGAGTCTGTCTTTCTGGCTGAATGCCTGTAAAACAGGTAGCCCAGGGCAGGCCTTGCAGCTTTGAACCTGGAGGGCACATGGCCTCTGAGAGTCCCGTATAGCATTCGCCGTCTCTTGATGGTCTCCCAGTGTCAGATATCTGAGAAAGGGTGTGACCCAAACAGGGCAATGGCACCTCCTCCAGCCGTCTGCAGGACTGCCCTGACCAGCCCCTCGCTGGGTCTCACCTAGAAGGACGGCAGCTCTGAGGCACCGTGGGAAGAGATGTTGTGCTACAGGGAGAAGTTGGGGAATCTCCAGGCTCCCACTGTCCTCAAATACCCCCTAGTCCCAGTGTAATGTCAATTGGCCATATTCTTGGTGCTCCACTGAGCTGTCGTCCCGTTCACGGGGGTGACTGGAGCTGCAGCTCAGCATCCCATGGCAGCTGCTAGCAGTGCGAGCAGGCAATGCAGGGCAGGGTGGGAAGAGTGCTGGGGGAAGCAGATCAGCTGTGCATATTGAAGACCTGCTTGCAGGACCCAGTGTTGCCTCGCCATGCAGCGTGGGTCTTTCCAGCCCTCAGCGTGGAAGCCGAGCAAGAGGTGGAAGGTGATGGATGCTCTGAGGCTAAGGAAGGGAGCTCCTGTGTTGGCATCCAAGGCTGCACCTGGTACAACTGCCCCACTGAGGCCGCACGTAGCTGGGGAAGCCCCTTTTCGTACTGGTGTAGCAGGGGCACAGTGGAAAAGGAGAAGAGGCTGAGATTTAAATTGTCAAGACCCAGGGCCGGCTCCTCAGCAGGTGTAAATCAGCATAACCCCGCTGACTTCAGCCAGAGGCCTCCAGAGAGCGTATGGAAGGTGGTGGCCAAACACATGGGGGAGGGGGAAAGGGGCTCGAAGTCCCATGGGGTCAGGGGGAGTTTTTTGGGTGCAGCACCTGTCAGAGTGGGCCCTGAGCCCAGGAGTTGGAACAAGACAAACGAGTGGTGGCACGGATGGAGGGCGTGCGAGGGTCCCTGAAGGAGTAGCACCCAAAGAAAAAGGCTTCGCGTGGCCCCTCCGAACAGCAAGGAGTGCATGTGAACTTCTCTTACGAGCCCTTCGCCCCAGCAGGAAACCCAGAGGAGATCCTCATTCAAGAGATTGTGAATTTCGTGCATTGGCAGCCTGGAAACTGAAGTCCTTGCTCCAAACAGGTGAAACTCCCAAGCTTCCCCCATGTACTGCTTCCTACCAAGGCACCTCAACCCTGACCCTGAGAGAAGAGGACTGTCTCCATGGCCCATTCAGTCTTCAGCCTTTGGTGGATGTAAGGAAGAAGCTGGACAAGTGCCAGTTCTGACGTGGGCCCAATGCCACCAAACCACCATGCACCAGAGGGGAGTGAGCTTCAGTCACTATGGAGCTGGGTCAGATTAACAGCAGTGACCTAGAAGGGGAACAGCGTGGCTGACAGCCATTGCAGGGGCAAGGTGTGGGGGGCAGCTCTGTGCTCCTTGAAGGGATGGGGCCTTGGGCAGAAGGGGTGGGGCTGGGAGCAATCAGCCCAGGGCACTGTCTGGACCACAGTGTGCCCTCCCCAACCATCAGAGCCCCATGGCGCGCACAGTGCCACGCTCCAGCAGTGAACCACAGAGGCCTGGGACTCTGGCTGCTGCTGCTGTGAATCACTGGGCCCCGGAGCTATTACCCCCTTTACCTCTCACTGTTGGCAGGCCTGGGGGAAAGGTCCATGTTCCTTTTGGGAGCCTAGTCTCGCGCCGGCTGATTTAGCGCGGGTGGCTCCATGTGCAATGCTGCAGGTTGTTTTGGATTTTATCCTCGGCCTACCTCTGTTTGGAACATTTGTAGAAGTGCCTGGCCCAATGGCGAGAGGCTCTTCGGCTCAAGCCATCAATGCACTGAGCCATCCAGCCCCCAAACTACACCTGGAGCAAACCTCACCCAAGCAGAGGAAACCTGGAGGCCTGATTCTGCGAGGTACTGAAGGCCCCTGCTTGGTGGACTCTGAGGGCCCGCTCTGCCTTGTAGAAATCCCTCAGCACTCTGCAGGGTCAGGCCCTTCATCCCCAAGGCCTGCTGGCTCCCCAGACAAGAGGCGAGCAGGGGAAGTGGCCCATGTGCATGTTCTTCATGCTGCTCTGGTTTGATTGCCTGAGGGGCTGGCCTCTCCAGGCTTCTTGCAGCTCAGGTGTTCCTTTCCCAGCCCTTTCCACTTTGCAAGAGCAGCAGATATCATGGCCCTGCCCGGCTGCTCTCACGGCCCCCATCTGTTTGCAGCTCCCATCGGCTTTTGATTTTTATCTCCCTCGGCAATAATGTTAATAAGTGCTTTAAAATCTCTTGGCACCTGATGTTCCAAAGCCTCTGGGCAACTTAACAAAAACACACACAACAAAATTGCTGTGCAGGGCAAGGTGCCATGGCAGCATATTGCCAGAGTATGGCTCAGCTCTGCTCCGGCTCCCTCTCCCGCTGCTGGGGTCCTTTCACATAGACACATCTCCCTACAGGAGAGGCACAGTGGAGGGCCCTCTCTTGAATTGCTGGGGCCAGCCCCATTGAGCCCTGGTGTAACTTCAGAACTTTGCCTATTCATTCAGGACCATGTAGCCAATGGACCCTCTTCAGGCTTGGCTGTCTCTCTAGCCATAGGAAGTTTAGGGTGCCTTTGCTTTCTAGCTCTTCTCTCCAGTCCCCTTTCTGCAGCCTGTGTCCACAACATCTTGAAGGCCACACAACTGGCAAGCCATGGCGATGCTGTTCTCCTCGCCCTTTGTCATCTGCAGGAGGATGGTGCCACCAACAAGGTGGTGCCTGCCAGAGCCCTTTGAAGCCATTGGGGGGTGGTCAGTGGACAGCATGCTGAGGGCAGTCTCACAGGAGGGGATCAGATTCAGTTTCACTCCCGCCAGGTGGGACAGGGTAGAACTTGGCTGACGGTCTCCTGGAGACAAACTCTCAGGAATATATATTGCAACATGCAACTTCATGCATCTGACGAAAGCTTATCCCCAAATAAATGTGCTAGTCTTTAAGGTGCCACAGGATTCCTCATAGTTTTTGCTGAAACAGACGAGCACGGTGACCCCCCTGAAGCTTGTTAAGACGCCTGTGGATGCTCAGCTAGCCAGACTGCTGGACCATATCACTTGTGAAACCTCTTCACTCTTGGGTTGTTCCATTTCCATAGCTCTACTGTTTCTAACTGGCTTCCTTACCTGGCTGTGGCTAAACCCACATCCAGGGTGCAAATGCCCTCAAATTTTGGGAGAGCCGGGTGCTACTGTCGTCACGGAGAGGTATGATTTGAAGCAGCCAGAATAACTCCCTGTGCAAGACTGCTCTTGCCTTGTGAGAAAAGCTTGTCATGAAGGCTCGTGGCAGGAGAGAAGGCCTGGAGATGACCCTGCTAAAAATGACTGTGCCACCCAGGTCTGATGAAGCGCTGTTACAGTCGTGAGCGTGGGAGGGGGGATCTTGGTGACAAAGTCTTGAGATGAAGAAATTAAGAGCAAGCAGGGAATTCAAGCAGAACTTCTTTGCTCGAGAGCAGGAAACAGATGGAACAAGTTGTCAAGACAGAACATCAAAGCAAACAGTCCCAGAGGGCTCTAATTCGTGCCCCCTGGTTCAACTCCACTGACGCTGGTGGAATTGTAACAGGGTTGACTGGTGTAAGAGACAGGTGGAAATGCCTGTGGCAGTCGGGCGAGAGAATGGAAGACCAGACCAATGGAGCAGAGCTATGGGGCTGAGATGAGGGTGAAACCTTTGATTGATTTGTGTGATCCTAGCACCCAGTGTCCAAGTCGTGGAGTAGGACTCCACTGTGCGAGGCACTGTACAGACATAGAACACAAAGGCAGCCCCTGCCCCAAAGAAGTCACAATCTAAGCAGCAGACAAGAGACAACAGAAGGATACAGACAGATGGGAGAATGCAGGGAAACGAGAGTTAATATTGGTCAGCATGATGGGTATCAGCTCAGCAGTGGCCAAATCACTGCCAAGTGTTTTGTAGGCAACACAAGGGAGCGTTTTAAAGGGATAATAAGAATATCACTTGGAGTTTACACTAGCGAGGCTAGAAATATGTAAGGGAGATCTCCGCTCACGTGTCAGGAGAGAAGCCATCCACTAACTACCTTATGCTGGGGAGAAGCTTCCTCCACATTACTGTATTATAATTGTCCATCAAGGGGTTTCTTGCATCTTCTTTACATCATTTTGTGCTAATCCCTGTGCAAGATAGGATGCCACATTCACCCCCTGATCGGACCCAGTTGGTCAATTTCTATGTTCCTATAGCAGGTAGTTTCTCTCTTGGGGTATGTCTACACTACCACCCTAGTTTGAACTAGGGTGGTAATGTAGGCAACCGGAGTTGCAAATGAAGCCCGGGATTTGAATTTCCCGGGCTTCATTTGCATAAAGCCGGGCGCCGCCATTTTTAAATGTCTGCTAGTACGGACTCCGTGCCGCGCGGCTACATGCGGCACGGACTAGGTAGTTCGGACTAGGCTTCCTAATCTGAACTACCGTTACTCCTCGAGGAGCCTAGTCCGAACTACCTAGTCCGTGCCGCGTGTAGCCGCGCGGCACAGAGTCCGCACTAGCGGACATTTAAAAATGGCGGCGCCCGGCAAGATGCAAATGAAGCTCGGGAAATTCAAATCCCAGGCTTCATTTGCAACTCCGGTTGCCTACATTACCACCCTAGTTGGAACTAGGGTGGTAGTGTAGACATACCCTTGCTTAGCAGTTCTTTTGAGAGTCCCTATTAGAAACATCCTGATGGAGGGAGACGAGCTGGTTTCCTTGGCTCGCTTCATTCAAAGTGGGCTTTGCTCTCCATGTTTGGTGGGGGCTTTGGAACTGGAAGCCTGCCTGAGTGATCCCGTTATTTGGATATGGAATGTAGGATTTCAGCTGATAAAAGGAAGCAGCTTTATCAGGACAAAGGCTGTGCAATTTTCCTAACGATTGGATCTGGGGTGCTCTGTGATGCAGACAGAATAGCATGCAGGCTTGGCTGAGGCTGAGATGCTCTCTGCGAGATGGTCATGTCCAGGAATGCAGATCTTTAGGGTGGGTTAGGACAGTTTCTCAAGCTTTTCTTTTTTTTTTCAACAAAGTACTCCTTTAAAAAAAAAAAATTATAAGTACCCCCAGTACCTACAGTTTTCAGATACACATTTTTTTTTCTACCATTGCAACACATTTATTTAAACAACTTAATCATAGCCGGGCAGGCGATGAAATTTTTGGGTGTAAAAAGCACAAAAATAATAAAGCACTGTAAAACTTAAAACAAAAATTCAGTTTTCTCCAAATTTCAGTTGTGTTGATGTAACCCCCCCGAATTCTCTTGAATACTCCTAAGGCTACTTGTACCACTGGCTGAGAAACACGAGGTTAAGATGTGTGGGAGTGGACATTTTGATTCACACATCCTGACCTGGTACGAACATGGTGGTGGGAGCAGGACTTACTCCCCCATCTTCTTCCCCAGCATGCTGGGTGAGTAAAGCAGTAGCTTAGCTCAGTGCTAGATATTCACAACCTGAAAGACTCTAGTGAACCTTCCTGCACAGAGTCATTTACCTCTAATCTAATCTGTTCCATTTACTACTGCCAGGCGGTGGGTGAAGGTTTAATCTCCGTGATTTTTTTTTTATTATTGAACAAATGTTTAAAATGCAATAAGAAGAAAATTAAAAAGCGCAGTGCTGCGTTCTCCTGTGTGTGCTGAAAACACAGTGATCCAGACATGGGCCTGCGCTTAGTGGAGGCTCCTTATATCGAAGCTCCCAGACTTGACAGTGAGTTATATAACTACGCTTCATTGATTATATCTGCACTGCACAGGTATCCAAACAACACTCGCTAACCTCCCGGAGTGCACTGGCCTGAGAGTGAAATCTGCCATGCGTTCTCTGGTTACCCTGAAATACTGGTCAGGAATACAGAGGGGATGTGAGGTGTGACCCAGAACATCACAATGCCATGTTCACAATGACCTTTGTGCATCCTTCTCAGTAAGGATGTGGTCAAAATGTTGCTGCTGTGGTGATTCCCTGGCCCCCACAAAACCCTACCGAGGTTTCCACTCATTCATTCCCAACAGATGATCAGGAAGACAATACACCAGGGAAACCAACTGCTTAATGGACCAGCAGAAACCACTTACCTTGAAGGGGGAGGGGTCTTTAAAGTATGCTGAAGTTTCCCCCCATTCTGTTCAGCCTCCAGCCAACGTGGTTGTTTAAGTCTGGAGAGGAGCCGAGAGAGATGCTTATTGTAGGTGGTGACATTGGTACTTTACAGTATCTCCAAACAAGATGATTAATACACAGGGACAGACCGTTGGGGGGTCTCTCATCCAGTCTCCTTCTAATGCTGGGAGTGGCCTGTACTTGATGCTTTAAAGGGGAGGGGAGCTGTGGATCAGCTGGGGGAGGGCATTTTCACCTGGTCCCTGCTGCCCATCAGCTTTCACACTAAAGCAGGAGGTACATCGTGCTTGTACCCTTAGCTCAGTCTGTTGGCGACAGCAACGCTTTCACCTGTCTCTCCTCTGGCTAGACTGCCTCCGTTCTGCCATCCTTGCTGTTAGGCAGCTCTCCTTAGGAGTGGGAGACTGGCCTGCCCACCTAGCTTCCCACAGGCAGGAGGGGGAAGCAGGCCCGTTGGGCAGGGAGGAGGAGAAAGCTTTGCTGGGGGAGTTGGCCCTGAGGACACTGTATGGAGGAGGAAGGGGATAGCTTGCTGTGGCTGGAGAGCTTGCTGTGGGGGTGGATGGAGCTTGGTCTGGAGAAGATAGGAGAGCTTGGAGGAGCTGAGTGTGTATGGGGAGGGCAGAGATTAACCTAGAGAGGGAGAGCTGGGTAGGAGGAGCCAGCTGGGCATGGTGAGGACGGTGTATCTGCAAGGGAGAGCTGGCTGGGGTAAGGCACAAGCTGTATCTGTGTGCATAGGAGCTGGCTGGTGTGGTAGGGAGTCCCCAGGGTCTAGGGGAAGGGAGATCCCTGTCCCAGAGCAGGAAATACAGTCGGGGGCAATGGATGAAGGTGTGGGTGTGTTTGTAATGGAGCCGTTCTCTTTAGCTGCAGTGGTTTTATTGCACATAGCCCAGGGTTGTAGCAGGGGTAATCCAGGCTGTATTTTACTGCTGGCCATTCCATAGCTCTTTATTTGATGGTTCAAAAAACTAGTCAATTTACCCTGGGTAATTTGCTATTGCCTACAAGACTTGGCCAATGTGTGTTGGGCTGCGACCTTCCTGTGTCTCAGGTGATTTCAGTGTTTCCCCTTCACCCTCACACCAAATTGTTCCTCCAACAGGCTCAGGCAGTAGGTACATTTGGTGACTGATTAGAGGTGGCATGGAAGGAATCGCGGCTGAGGATTTCTGGGCTGCTGGCCAGCATTCCCTCTAAAGTGTGCGCGCTTGTGCGGCTGCTCAAGAGAGAGTCAACTACCACCTGACTGGTTAGCAGAGCGCCCTCAGCTAGGTTTTTGTTTCTCCTGGTGGTGCACATTCACACGTGCATTGGTGCACATAGAAAAATGCATTCTGCACGTGGATGGAAAAGATTAAGGGAGCATGGCTTCTGGTAGCCTAGGGGTTGGGCATAGGGAGGTATCCTGTTGAATTGCTTAACCACTTAAATGTACTGTTTAACCGGTTACCTATTAAAGAGGGGACAAGTGGGAAGGCGCCCCCCACTTGCTGCTAGGTTGGAGGGGCCTGCCCCCTCCCTGCCGTAGGCACGGGCTGTCCCAGCCTGGCCAGAGCAGCCCCTGACTGCAGGGCACCCAGGTCCCACAGTGGCTGCGCTGGATGGTTGGAGCAGCCCCTGTGTGCAGTGGACCTCGTGGGGCTGGAGCATGGCAGTTGTGGAGCCGCTCTGGTTAACCAGTGGGGGCTGGAACCGATAAGAATCCCTTGCTAAGGGTGATTTTAACCTGTCACACCCCTAGCTGGGCATGACCCCCCCGTGCTCCTGGCCTCTCTGGAGTGAGTGTCCTTTGTCCTGATTCACCCTGAGGGCAGGGACTGGGGTGGGTCTGGGGGAGAGGCTCCTTATTACCTTCTAACCCAGCCTACACATTGGTTCCAGCCATAGCTAATGTGGCTACTGGTGTGGCTCACTTGATGTGGTTGTTTCAGGGGCTTTCCAGAGCACCCACTGGTGCCAGTCTTCAAACAGGTGTTGGCCAGGAGTGCTCAGTGTGACCCAGGTTGGGGCAAGGGGCAGCCTTTCCTGCTTCTCCCCGGGGGGAGCAGAGTGGGTTCTGTCAGGCCCATCCGTGCCTGTGGGAAGAGAGCAGGTTGTCAGGGGCCTGGAGCTTCTTTGGCCCAGGGCGGGCATGTCAGTGAGCACATGGTTGGGAGAGGGGATGACTCGGGTGTGTGTGAATGCAACAGACTGGGAGTCCCCACAGTGCATGGGAGCTGGCAAGGCGGAGCGGCAGAGGCGTTAGCTTTGATCCCTCTCACCTACAAGGGCAGCTCTGAACTGGAGGCCCTTGCCAAATGGTGAGTGCTCGCTCAACCAGTGTGGTGCAGTCAGCCCCAGCCAGGGCACTGTCCATGCCAGGCTGGGCTGAATTTCAAATGCTGGTGTCTGGCTAGGGTTGGTTACGCTGATCATACGTCCCGATTTTTCCGAGACAGTCCTGAATTTAAATACTCTGTCCTGGTGTCCCCATCAGGTAGTGAAATGTCCTGGAAAGCCCCACCGGACATTTCACCACTTGATGGGGACACTGGCTTGCAGGAAGAAGCAACCAAGAAATGGCTCCCTGCACTGCCATTGCTCCTTGCACAGCCCAGAAGCCTCCTCACCCCCCAGCAGCAGGGTGCATAGGCAGCTCGATTGGAGCTTTGCTGGCGGACAGCTGGGCCAGCTTCTGGTGGCGTGCAGCTCCTCCCTCCCCCCATGGGACTGTCTCTGCTGTGCAGGGTCCTGGTGCAGTGGCACAGCCTCCTCCAAGCCACTTTCTAGTACAGCGGCTGCTGCTGCCACTGCCAGGGGGCCAGGCAGGTCCAAGGCAAAACCTGGCAGAGCCACTTCTGGACCTTTGCACCTTGGAGACCCAGCAGGAGCGACAGGGTGGGGCGTGCTTGGACTCCGCAGGTGCTGGGACTGCAGCAGTGTTCGCCCATGGTGCTATTTTTAGTACCGCAGTCCTGGTCCCTGCGAGCGGCCCTGGCTCCGGTTGGAATCAAGCAGAAGCTGCACAAGGCAAGTTCAGCTGGGGCAGTCTCACCAGAACAGGCCTCATGTAACTGCCGCTTGACTCCAGCTGGAGCCAGGACGCCCATGGGGACCAGGACTGCGGTACTAAAAATAGCAGGGCAGGCGACCTCTGTTCCAGTCCTAGCATGCAGTCCTGCCTTGGGAGCAGCTGGGGCGAGGACTGCGATACTAAAAATAGCACCGCAACCCCCCGCTCCAACCCCCACAAATTGCTTTCCACATTAAAGGCAGGAGAACTAAGGAGAAAGTGGGGGTGAGGAGAGAAAGGGCCTTGTGCTGGGGGGGGGAGGCAGGGCAGGAGACAAATGGGAAGGCACCAAAGGGCAAGGTGGAGGAGAGACAAATGCCAGGGGAACAAGAGGAGACAATGAGGAAAAGAGCAGGAGTGGGGAAGGGATCAGTGGGAGTGGGAGAAGGGAGGGGTCAGGGTGATTATGGGCAAGAGGGAAAAAGAGGAGAAGGGAGCAGTGAGTGCTGGGAGAAGAGAGGTGGGCATGAGAAGGCTGGGGATGGTACAGGGGCATGAAGGGAACTGGAGAAGAGGATAGGGTGGGAGTGGGCACCAGGGAGAAGGAGGGCAGGGGCAGTGAGGGAAGGAGGAGGAACCAGGAAGGTGCAGGAGCCAGGGGATTGTGGGGGTGAAGCAGAAGGGCAGACTCATGGAGGGGAGGGATGGATGGCAGAGGAGAGAGGCAGGGCAGGTGGTAGAGGGAGGTATTAGGAGAGGGGATGAGGAGGGGTAGCTCACATGATCAGAGTAGGGCTAGAGGAGGAGTGGGCACAGGGGGGATGAGAAGGGCTGGTGCAGGAGAGGGGGGCAGGTCCCCAAAGGTCTGAGGGGAGTGAGAAGGGCAGGAGCCAGGACCGCAGAGGAGAGTGAGGGGTAGGGGCAGCAGCAGGCACCAGGGGAGCAGATGGGGCGAGGGGAGGGTGGGAGACATGGCAGCAGAGGGAAAAGGGAGAGGTTTAGAAGATATTTATTAGTAACTTGGGTGCCACAGTGGCACATCCAAACAAGCCACATGAACTCAATACTGGTGCATACGTTAAAATTCACTCTGTTCATGGGAGGAAAGTCTTAGAGGGAACACTTCTCCCAGCCTCTCCCCTGAGTTAATGCAATGCAAGTTGGGTTAATGCGATTGCAGGATAGTTTCATGGAGGTCCTGTGGGGGCCAAACCCATCCCTATTGGTCAGAGGACGGTGGGAGGAGTTCTTAGAGGGGTTACACGACACCTTTTACTTCTGGTCATGTGTCTATCTTGACCCCGGGAGTTAATACCTCCAGGAGCTGGACTTCTTGTGGCAGGGGGCGTGGCTAATGTGTCCCTAATTTTGGTTCAGAAAATATGGTCACCATATGTATGGTGCAACCATGTCGCTTTGTCCTTGAGGGTAACTAAGGGCTCTGGCAAAACTCTGACTCCATCTCTCTAGGAAGAGCTTGGCCTCCAGGAGGCAGCCAGAATGCTGGGTCATGGGAATGGGGTGCTTGTGAGGATGGGAAGACGTGCGAGAACTCTTTGTCGCCTCCCATCCCAAATGTGAGCAGGCCCCTGGTGTCAGGGCACCGCTCCCCGGAGGACAGCAACAGATTCATTTGTCAGGTTGACACAATCTAGGGCTGAGGGCCAGATCCCCAACTGGTACAAAATGGCCGAGCTCTGACTTCAGGGATGGTCTAGACAGTATTTGGTCCTGCCAGGAGGGCAGGGGACTGGACTTGATGACCTCTCGAGGTCCCTTCCAGTCCTAGTGTTCTATGATTCTATGATTCAGTGACTCCATTGTCAAGTGGCAGTGAAGGCTGAGGACACTCAGTCCTGTGCAGAAGGGGCCCTACACACTGAATCCCAAGCTACTGCAACTCAAGATGGAAAAAGCCATTTGTGTCATGGAGTCCATCCTCCCATATTGATGGCTCCTGCACTTTCCAGCTCTCCAAGCTTGTCCTAGGCCTGACTTTCCTAACTCATTCTGCTCAGGGCACTGCACTGCCTACCGGGAACAATCACTCACTAGGCAGAAAGCTGCTTGACTGTTTTCATAAACTTGGAGTGTTGCAGAGCTGCCTATTTTTAATCCTCACCTCAACTCCTTCCACTCATCAGCATTTCCCTCTTGCAGCTGCAGCCGATACCGAAGCCCTGCTTGTACACGGGGTCACTGACCTTCCTCTCCGCCGGGCCAGCCTTATTATTAAAAACTCTGGTCAAGTGGCTGTCCTGGGCATGGCCAAACTGAACGCCTCCGTGTCTGGACAGCTTCTCCCTGCGCCAGGGCTCAAAGGCTAAAGGCTCCGCTTTGTAGGCTGGCTAATGAGAGCTGCCTTGGCCTCCCGGGCTTTCCTGTATTACCACTGCTTTCCCCTCCTGCCATCTGTGAGCCTTTATTTTCAACCCTGCACAGGTTTCCCCGGGAGCCAAAGTGACTCAGAGATGCTGCTCTCGCTTGCCTGCTGCTTTCCCAGGCATGTTTTAACCTCTGATCAGTCCAGGAAGAGGGTTTTGTGTATGTCCATCCAGAATACCTCTGGCAAGCTCCCTTCCCGGCAAACAGAGAACGGAGAGACTAGAGCGCTGCTGCGCCTGCTGCTGTCCTCTCTTCAGTAACAGTATCTTGCACTGCTAGAGCACCTCTCCTGCCGAAGCATTTTACAAACGGTATCAAGGGATTTCTTCGCTCACTGCTGAAATCTGTCTGCTTCCTTAATGGAGGGGGTGTGACAGCTGGTTAGCACAGCTGTACGCTGCAGATCAACATGAACCACTTCAGCCTTTGCTGAAGTGCAGCCACCTCTGCAGTGGAACCTTTATATGCACACCTTTCTTTGCAGAATGCCATGGTATCCAATTGAGTGTATGGGGTGGGATGTCATTACCCCACTGGAATCTGATATGGGCTAGCAAGCCTGCGCTTGAGAGAAACCCTGTGGGATTTGTACTGACGGCAAGTCGTCAGGGCCTTGGTTTTATGTCTGACATGAAGGCTGGCACCTCTGGCCGCACAGTGCCTCCTTAGCGCCGTGCTGAGCCTCCGCTTCTGTGCCCATCCACAAGAAAGAACATCGCTTATGGAATTAGCACTGCCACTTTTTAAAGCCACTGGGAGATCTCCAACTAAGGGCTGACAAGGCCCCACCCTGCTTTGCACAATTGCTGACCTTAGGCCACAGCTCTCTGACCTGCTTGGCTAACTCCTAGATAATCCAGCTTCCTAACTGCATGATAGTGGGAACCATCTTTAAGAATGCATATTGACATTAAAAACCTTATGTACCTATTAAATGAACTCATTAAATTTAATAGGATGGTTATTGCACGTTAAATAAATACCAACTAATTATGAAAAACATATTTGCCAAGGTTTAACTATGGAATAGATGCATCAATTACATGGTTATTGAACCTCAAAAACTATACACTTTTAATAATAGTGACATTTAAATAACATACATTAACCGTCTTATTAAATGTTGATTCTGTTCATATTTGAGGACTTGAATTTAGAGCATTTACCCTCTCCAGTGTGCCTTGAACTGACTGTACATGCATCATTAATTATCTTCTCACTCATCATTTTATAAACTTTCTTTTTTTAAAACACAAAGAAGCAACTCATAGGCTGAACTGGCTTAAAAACAATCCAGTTCTCCCATTTTGAGAAGGCACCAGTCTAGGTATGTATGGAAAGATGGAACAGCTGGGGCTGATTCTCCATTGGCCTGCTGCTTGGGTACTTACACCAGTGCAAAGGGAGTCAAAATGTTAGTTTAAAATGATCTCTCTGTTTCTGCAAAATCAGTTATGTTTGCAAGGAGCATCCAGCAAACTGGTGATGGGAAAGAAGCCGAGGTTAGTTAAGGGTCCAGGACTGGATGTCAGGATGATTTAGGTTAATTTCTGTCTCCGCAAGTCTTGCTGTATGACCTTGGGGAGGTGGGATTCTTTAAGTTGTAAAGCACCTCAAAGTCCTTGCATGGGAATTGCTAGGGAGGCAGGTGGGGTTCAGATCCCATTTCTTAAGATTTCATTAAGACCACTGGTAGCATACTGTAAAGTCCTCTACTGCCTCCCAAGCAGTGCACACCAAGCTTCCTCTCCAATGGTTCAAACCCCCTCTACCATCTCCTCTCCCGCAATTCATCATGCACACCAGCTCTCACAATCATGCCCCGTGCAATCTGGCTTGGACTATATTATCTGCACTCTGTCAACTGCTCAAGAGCACAGACTTCTTAATTGTTTGGCACAGGCCTCATCGTATGATGCCACGTACGCTTCTGGCTCTATATAAATGATCATGTTAATCTATTGCAAGAAGCAAAACATAGGGCTCTCTTAGGATATGGAGCAGAGACTCATTTCTATTAATGGCCATCGTCTGCTTGAGGGAGGATGTTGAATGCCAGAAGATTCACTTGTTGGTTTCCTTAGTGTGTTCAGATAGGCAATATCTTCTTGGTTCTGGCCTTTCCTTGAGTTACTCTGAGCCCTGCTACAGGGTGAAGGACCCTTCAGTGTGGTGCTCTGCTCTGCTGTGCAAATGAGAAGGCCTGAGATGGAGAAGGGAAAAGAGCCCTTCATTGCTGGTCATTAGAAATCGCCCATGCTCAGGAGTTTGGTGCTGGGATTACATTGTTCTTAGTAAGTGCAATTTGACAGGGGTGAGTCCTACCTACTGAGACCTATTGTCCTCAAGGGCCTTGTTCAGGGCTTCTTTCTAACCTTGCTTACCAGTTTACCCCCTTGACCTGGCTGTGCAATTGCATATGGGTCAAGGTTGAGACTTTCAAGTGGGATGAGTGTTTCGGGGTGTGTTGATTTTCAGGTGCCCAACCTGGGACACTTTTAAAGGGCTTGGTTTGCAGAAAGGGCAAAGTGCAAAAACTGGTCAATTTGGGCTGAATATTTTCACCTGCTTTTGATGGAAGCAGTGGGTCCAAATTTTCATTAAATCTTCACAAACGTTCTGTCCTGTCTTTCCACTGGCTGTGCTGAGCACGTGTCCTCTTCATGTCAGGCAACTGCACGGGAGTCAGGCTAATCACTAATCCCTTAGTCGCTAATCGCTATTGAAAATCTTGCCTGGGGGCAGTATTCCCTCTAATCTTTTCCAGCCATGTGCAGATTTTTTCCATCCATGTGTGAAATAATTTTTATGTGCACTGGGGCATGTGCTGAATGTGCACCACTAGGGGCAACAAAGCCTAGCTGTGGACATGCCACTGATCAGTTGGGCGGCATTTGAATCTCTTCTGAGCAGCTGTACAAGCGCCCAGCTGCAGGGAACCTATCTGCGTATGGGTTTCCATTTTGCTAGAGCATAAGAAATTGATGCTTTGATTGTGGCAGGTGATTGGGGAACACTCAGAGAGGGGCAGCATCATGGGGCATGTGCCTGGTAACCGTAGTTGGGGAGGCAAAGCAGGGTGTAGGCTAAACAGGGGGCATCAGGTAACACAAGCAAGGGGCTTGCAGACCTGCTTCTGCTGAATGGATGTATTGATGCCGTACAGATTGGGATATAAGTTAGAAACCATTCTCCTGGAATCAATGAAAGGGCCTGCTGGTAACATCAACCCCTCTTGTAGTTAAGGTTTCTCCTCTCCTGGGCCTCTCCCCATTCTTCTCATACACCCCCATCCTTCCCTCTTAGCTCTTAGTCTCCTCATCCACCTAGAAAAGGCCAGCTCTGTGCTGGAACGCAGAATCCCGAGCACAAGCAGACAGTTCTGCTTAGCTTTCTGGGAAACAGACCTGCCCTGGATGCCATGCAAACCAGCCATCATTTACATTGTCAGAGAGCCAAGATGTATCATCTCCTGGACCCACTAGTTAATGTTTCCTGCATCCGCACTAAGGTAGATAATCTGTATTTGGGAGGTCTCAGTGGATGGCAGTATACATAGAAGCACTTAATTAATAATGGAAAAGTTAAGTCACTGGGGCTGGTAGTGGAGGGGCTTTCAGCTTTTCTGTGCTCCTCCCTGTATCAATCCCACAGAGCCTGTGATGGCAAAGATAGAAAGAAGAGTGAGACTCACCCATTTGGAATTAGAGGGGCAGAAACTCAGGGTAAGCTCTGGGAGACAGGTGCACAAAAAAAAAATTAGTTTGGAGTGGCTTGAAGTAAATACTGAGGCAGGAACCTCCTGAGCTCCTGTCCAAACTTTGACACAGAGTCCGTCCATGGCTCAGATAAGTCACTTAATCATTCTGTGCCTCAGTTTCCCAGCCTGCAAAATGGGAATAATATTGACCAACTTCACAGGTGCCTTGGGACTATTCAGGAGAGGGCTACGTCCTGCTCTGATTCATCCTGGTAGAAATCCACTGAGGCAGGCACTGCACATTTTTATTGGGGTAACAATGTGTGGAAACTGGCCCACTGAAGGCAAAATGCTTTGACCAAATAAATTGTGATAGAAACCAAAGTGGGTTCAAGCTGCAAAATTCAGACTTGGAGTTGGAACTGGAACAACTCAAAGGGGCGGGATTGGATCCAGTCTGATTCTGACCTATATGTAATGGGGATGCTGATTTTCAAAGACTAACCAGAAAGGGACTGTCAGACCAAGATGATCTCCCAAGTAACCTATACCCTCCATGCCCGTTTTCGTCATGTACCATTTTGTTTCCCAGCCATCAAAGATCTTCTGTATGCTGCTCAGGGCACTCACTCTTCTCCCTCCCACCTCCCCCAGCCTCTCCTACCCAGTGATCCTGCAGTGACATCATAATGCTGTATTTACAACATCACAGCCATTCATGTGGCACCGTGCGGTGCTGTTGTAAGGGCAGGACAAGGTCTTTGTTGCAGACTCCTCTGGCACTGGTTGAAGCACAAGTCCCTTTGATGACAAGCTGTGGGAGCACCGAATATTCAGCTGGGTTGTCCTTGCTGCTGTGCTTTTTAAATCCTGACACCAGACGTGCTTGATGGCGCTTTTCTAACAATGGAAGTGGCAGGAGCCAGCGTTTCTCTACAGTCCTTATCCAGGAAGCTACATGTCCTAGGGCGCACAGTGATGGCCAGCAATGTATGGGAATAATCTACACTCAGCCACAGAACCTAGCTCTGCCTTACCTGCCCTTCACACCTGTCAGGCCCATGACTGCTAGAGAGGAAGCTGGGCCAGCGTTAGCAGTGAGCAGTTGTGTGGATAGGCTTAAAAACTGCCACATCCACCCCCGTCATCCCCTCCCTCCTAGGAAAGGATTGGTAAAGCCTCTGTGGCCAGTCACCCTGATGCTGCAGGAATTGCCTGTGTATATGCTGCTCAGGACCCTTATCAGCTGACGACTTGTGCCTCTGACATGTGACAGCAGGCGACTTCTGGACGGTATGTTTTAACACGTAACTGTGGCTTAGCTGTTGTGAAGCATCACCTAGTAAGGAAGCAGGGATCAGGGAGGGGGAGAAATAATGGTGGTGTAATGAATTTGTAAATTACAGCCGACTTCTATAATTAAACATTCTGTCCACACACTAGCACAGAATAAACTTGTCATCAGTATGACTCTGCTGAGCAGTACAGCCAGGCAATGGGGCTGATGCTTGTGCTTGAAGTCTGATCTAGAGAGAAAATTTTGGCTTATGGTTCCTGTAGAAGAGAGAGATATGCAGCTCACACAGAGGTGTGTGTACCTGCATAGAAACTGGAGCAACATGTAGCGGGGGCTAGAAGAGTCTGTAACACCCCCTGAAGTTTGAACTTCAGGTCTTCTTAAAGCATATGCCCTAGCTCCAGAGGCAGCTCTTAGTTGTACCAGAGCTTGTGCTGTTCCCAGCTTTGCCTTTGGGACAGGGGGTATGTCTACACTACCCTCCTAGTTCGAACTAGGAGGGTAATGTAGGCATACCGCACTTGCAAATGAAGCCCGGGATTTGAATTTCCCGGGCTTTATTTGCATAAGCGGGGAGCCGCCATTTTTAAAACCCCGCTGGTTCAAACCCCGTGCAGCGCGGCTAGTTCGAACTAGCGGGGTAGTGTAGACATACCCAGGGAGTTTGTTTATAAACAGAAGGAGGCAGGTGATTAAGATAAGAAAGGGCTGGTCATTCAAGTAATTGAAGGATCCTTAGAGGATCCTGAAAACATTGCCAGGTACTACACCTAAAAGATAGGGAAAAAGAGGAGGAATAAATACTGGTGTTCTCTAGGGGTCTGCATTGGGACCAGTGCTATTCTTATAACTGGTCTTGAAAAGGGGGTAAACAGTGGGGTGGCAAAATATGAAGTTGATACAAAGTTACTCAAACAAATTAACTCCAAAGCTGACTGCAAAGAGTTACAAAGGGATCTCACCAAACTGGGTGACTGGGCAACATAATGACAGATGGAAAAGAATGTTGATAGATGCAAAGTAATGCAGATAGAAAAATATAAATGTAACTATACATACAAAACGATGGGGGTCTAAATTAGTTGTTACCACTCAAGAAGGTGTTCTTGGACTCATTTGTGGAAAGTTCCCTGAAAACATCTGCTCGATGTGGAGTGTCAATCTAAAAAGCTAACAGAATATTGGGGCGCATTAAGAAAGGAGTAGATAAGACAGAAAATATCATTTGACCTCTATATAAAGACATGGCATGCCCACATCTTGAACACTGCATGGATATCTGGTTGCCCCCACCTAAAAAAGATGTATTAGATTTAGAAAAGTTACAGAGAAGGGCAAAATAAATGATTGGGGTAAGGAACAGCATCCATATGAGTAGAGATTAAAAAGACTGGGACTTTTCAGTTTGGAAAAGAAATGACTAAAGAGTGGTGGGAAATGTTAAAAGTCTAGAAAACCATGAATGATGAATAAGGAAATGGCATTTACTCAGGGGTGGCCCTAGACTAGCTGCCAGCAACTGGCGCCCTAGGCAAACCATGCAATCGGCGCCCCCACCTCCAAACCCCTCAACGATATTGCGCCACCATTTGGCGCCCCATTTAACTTGGCACTTTAGGCGACCGCCTAGTTCGCCTATATGGACGGGCCGCCCCTGCATTTACTCCTTCACTGCCATAACACAAGAAGGTCACTCAATGAAATTTATAGGCAGCAGGTTTAAAACAAAAGAAATTATTTCTTCACAGTCAATCTGTGGAACTCTTTGTGGGATGGTGGAAAGCCCCAAACTATAACATGGTTTCAATAAGAATGAAATAAGTTCAAGGAAGATCAGTCCATCAATGGCTACTAGCCAGGACGGAAGGTATGGTGTCCCTAGCCCATTTGCCAGAAGCTAGGAATGGGTGACAGAGGCTAGATCCTTTGATGTTTTCCTCTTCTGTTCATTCCTTGTGAAGCACCTGGCATTGGCCACTGTTGGCAGACAGGATACTGAGCTAGATGAGCCATTGGTCTCACCCAGTATGGCCATTCTGATATTCTTCTATAGAACCCAAATGCAAGCCAGTAGACCCCCTCCCAGAGCTGATATAGAGCCCAAGAGTCTGAACAGTCTCTCTGCCCCCCTCTCCTGCAGAGTTAGTAACAAAGTAAGACTAGACATTAACATTTTAAGCCTAACCAGTGTCCCTTAAGTGACTTGCCACAAGATGTCAGAACATGTTAGTATTAGAACGGAGTGGGTCCAATGTTTATGTAGTGTTCTTTCTTTCGTATAGGAATTAGATTCAGTGCTCCTGCCAGCTAACTGCTAAGTTGTCTGCCAAAAAAACTAGAGTTTTCAAGTGCCTTGGTAGCTCCTGCAAAGAGGTGATGTGTGTGTAGGAGGGTGGACCATGTCAGTCCTCCCATCCCCTCCCCTCCTCCTGATTTGCTGCTTGACAAGCACTGAGCATGCTCAGTAACATTGCTGAAACTGCCGTCCTTAGTCTGCCCCCTGTGCCCTCACTCTGTCCCCTGTATTGCAGCATGCACAGGTTGTGCTCCCAGTCAAAATCTGAAGAGTCGCCCCTGCATTGAAGGCTTGTGCTGAGGCTCTGAAAGAGTGTGGCTCTTGTAACTATCTGATCTCTCTCTACCCATTGCAGTAGCTAGGTGCCTAGCGCTGGCGTTTGAAACTCGGATATGTCCCTGGTTGGGGGCATGTTCTCTGCTCGTCCTCAGGAGAATTGCAGGCTTGAGGGAAATCTAAAGCTGGCGTGATTCACACCTTCTCTGGCCCCTAGACTTAGATCTACACCACAAAGACAAACCTGTAGCTGGCCCATGTCAGCTGACTCAGACTTGTGGGGTTTGGGCTACAGGGCTGTTTCATTGCAGTTTAAACTCCCGCCCACCTCGCAGGGCCTTAGAGCTCACGCTCCAGCCCAAGCCCACAAGTCTACACAGTATGAAACAGTCCTGCAAGCCCCAGTCAGCTGGCACAGGCCTGCTGCATGTGTCTAGTTCACTGGTCACCAACCAGTAGTTCAGGATCTACTGGTAGATCCTGGAGCCTCTGACACGTGTTCTGGACTGGTTTGGCTGGGAGGCCACTTCTGCTGTCTATCCCCACACTGTGGTGCTTCTCCTACCCGCTGCCTTGGAGCTGCCCCCGAGGAAACTCCTACTGGATGTGCAGGGTTGGGGAGGCAGAGGATGGAGATGCTGATTTCAGGGTGTCCCCCTCTCTTCACCCCCGTACTCCATCTTCACAGAGAGCGGAGACAACAGGACTCAGGATAGAGGGAGCTTGCTGGCAGCGACACCTATTTCTGAGTGTGCTCAGCATACTTCAAGAGTCCGACTGAGTCACTTGATTGGAATCAACATAAACAAGCACTCGAAGGAAAAAAAATGGTTACTCACCGACTCGTAACTGTTATTCTTCGAGCTGTGTTCTCCACATCCATTCCATTACTCACCTCCCTCTCTAGAGTAGTCGGCAAGAAGGAAATGGGGGTGGGTGAGTCGGGAGGGTGCTATATAGAGAACCATGGAGGCATGACTCTTGGGCATGCCTGGACTGACCTGATGGATACTGCTATGAGAAAATCTTGCAGCTACTGTGCACATGCGCATGTGCACCTGTTTGGAATGGACATGAACAACACATCTTGAAGAACAACAGCTGCGAGACGGTGAGTAGCATTTTCACCAGGAGCTGGTTAACCCAGCGCAGGCCCTGGATCTAGCCAGAGGGAAATGGAAGATGCACTAAGGAAAACCAGAGCTGAGCTTGAGTCAGGCCCTAGAGAAAAATCCTTGCAGGAAGGGTTCAGATCTGGGTGTCCTCATGGCCCAGACTGGACACTAAAGGCAACTGGTGTCTCAAGGCCTTCCCCTTCCTAGTCCATTCTCTCGTCACTGGCATAGGCTGGCAGGAAGCAAAGGGGCTGCTGTGATCTTGGCTGCATGGCAGAGAGCACAGAGGCAGGTGGCAGAAGGAGGGGGAGAGGGAAAAGGGAGGAAGATAGTGAGGGAGCCGTGCTGCCTTTACAGGAAGGAAATAGACTGATTGCGTTTCATGGTAAAACCACACACTCGCCTGCCATGGCCACCGCACTGTTCCTGTGCTAGCTGCATAATGGATCCATAAGAGTAGTTGGGAGGGGCTGAGGGGGAGCAGCTCTGACTCACGGTTTTGGCCATGTGGTACAATGCAAGATCAATTGTGTGATTGTACTGACTCGGGGGAAGGGGAAATTCATCTCTCGGCAGGTATCTCTGTACGGGACTAAGGGGGACAATTTGTGCCTCTGATATTCAGAGACTGCTGGGCACCAGAGCACCCTTGGCTTTTGCTAGTGGTATCCCCTGCTTTAACTTACAGCTGTTATAGCCCGCTGCAGGAGCGTACAATGGCTGGTAAGTAAGGATGTTAAGTATTGGGTAACTGACTAATCAAATAGTTGATAGGGCATCTCTGCCTTTGAAGTGTAGCAAAACGCTGTGGTGTTTCAAAGTGGCAGCGCTGCATGGAGCCTGGGGTCAGTGGGGGAGTCCTCGGCTGATCCCGGGCTCCACCTGGCACTGGCGCTTTGAAATGCTGTGTACAGCCTGGGAACACCCCAGCTGGCTCAAGGCTGCATATGGCTTTTCAAAGCAGCAGCTCTGCATGGAGCCCAGGGTCTGGCTCCAGACTTCATGTGGCGCTGCTGCTTTGAAGTACCCCATCTTCTTCCCCCCTTCCTCCTCCGCCGCCCTTGCTGCCTCTATCTGATAGAGACAGCAAGGCGGGGGAAGCAACTAGTCGACTATCCTGTCAACCAGTCCTTCACATCCCTACTGGAGAGCGAGACTGCCTCAGCCCTTGCATCAGGTTCAGGAGTGTTCCTACGAGTGAGGTGGGGGGCAGGGAGGGATGTACCTATCTTTGGACAAAGGGCCTGGAGGGCAATTCTGGAGAGGACTGTGTGGGTGGGTGGGAGGGTGGGTGGGTGGGTGAGTGTGTGCCGCTCCGGATTGGGGGTGGCCAGAATATTCAATGCAGATTAGACGTTTCCTTTTCTATGAAACTCACTTGTAAATGTGTATGTGTGTGTGTGTGGGGGGGGGGGGGGGGAATGCAATTTATTTATGCTAAGCAGCTATTGTTATTCAAACACAATAAAATCGAGTCCCTGGTGTTCAGATTTCAGCTACCCTCAGTGTCAGGCAAGTGGAGGCCTCATTAAAGGCAGTGAGGGGGAATCTCTCAGGGGACTGCAGAGCTGCAATTTAAAAGGACACTGACACATTTTTTGGTTTCAAATGATCTATTTTTCCTTCTCCAGTATTTAAAATACTAATGATTTAGATTGCTTTTCTGTTGGGGCAGGACCTTGTCTTCATATTGGTCTGTTATAAACCAAGCACAGCTATGGCCCTGTCTAAATAATAACAATAATAATTTATATGGCCTGAACCCTGTCTCCTAAGTACTTAACAGATACTTAGTTGTTGATTATTTGACCTTTTATGAGGTTGGCAAACATCTTCACTGTATTGTAATATATTGGCCTGCGCTGTAAGAATCACTGCCCTCTACAGGGTGGAGTCAGAATTTCACATCTGGGACTGGTAAATCTTATACTGCTAAGTGGCCCGTGGTGATTCTTATTTAGGCTAAATAAAGGACCGGCTCGAGCCATTCCAGCACCCTGGGCAGTGGGCGCACGATGCATGCACAGCTCCGCCCCCGGGTGTATGCGCGGCCTCGCCCCCAGCACGCTGCGCACCTTACAGCTGCAATCGGGTGTGCGGCACCTGATTGCAGCTCTAAGGGGCACCGCACGCCCGGGGCTGGGGGCTGTGTGATGCCCTTAGAGCTGCCATCTGGCGCCCCCCATAGGTTGGCGCCCCGGGCAGCTGCCCAGCTAGCCCCCTCCTTAATCCGGCCCTGGCTAAACAGTAGTGACCTGTGATTTGGAGCAAGAGACTCTGAGAGCCTAGCCCTAGCCAGGAAGTCCTGGGTGCCCCTGTGGAGCTGATACAGTATGAAGAAGTGGGCTGTGCCAACGAAAGCTCATGATCCCATCTACATGTTTTGTTAGTCTATTACGTGCTACCGGACTATTGGTTGTTTTTTAACTTTATGCTTTTACCGAGTGAGACTGCTTTCTAAGCTGGCAAGTGTTTCATTCCCTCTTCTCTAGGAACCAGACCTTGATTTACCCATCCCTCCAACCCTCTGTTTCTATTAGTGCTTGATGATATGAAGGCCCCTGTGTACCCGCCTCTTCAGTGATGTTAGCCCAGTTCTAAAAATAGGGTTGCCTCGTTAAGACATCACCTTTTGCAGAACACATGGGAGTGGGGCACGCTGCGTTACAGAGTTACGTGGGGGTGGAGCACACTGTTTTGTCTATAGGTCTGGTAGCAGACTGTGTGGTTCTGAGATGGGAAAGTTGTTGGATTGTTGGGGAATACACCGTGTGCAGTGGCCTAATGGGCTGGGCTGGTGTATTATGAGGTTTTCAAGTGCCTTGGTAGCTCCTGCGAAGAGAGGGAATTTTAAAAGATATGCCTCCCAAATTGTCAAAAATAGGCCCTGATTTTTATGTTTAACTTGGAACGCCTTGAGATCATTTTCAGAAGCCCATGACGGCCTCTGGTGTTAATGGGATCTGTGAACCTCTGAAAATCAGGCCCCCTGCGTCGCAAGCTGAGCAACCAAAATGGATGCCCTTAAAATCAGTTGCTACTTTTGAAAACAGTGGCTATAGAGGCTGCATGTGGTTCCCGTCTGCTCCAGGGCTGCCGTGTAAGCAGGCGGGAACTGCCTTTTTGATTTCATGGGAGAATCTGTGAGTTCAAATCTTTTCTTCTTCTAAAGCGAGAAAACCAAAACAGCCCAACATTTTGCACAAAATGAAATAAAAAACCTAAATTAAAAGTGTTTGGGGTCAATCACGATGTTTTGTGTTGATAACACTGAAGCATTTCATTCTGCCTGTCAGTCTATAGCAGCTGGAGGAGGCTGGAGACTAGATAAGAATGAAGTGGTGCTGAATATAGCTTGTAAATAAGAATCCACTCTCTGTGCTAACTTGAAGCAGGGGTACTTCTCTTTTCTTGGATTTCTGATTTGATTAAAGCAAATACAGTTAACTAAGAGGGCATATTTGGCTTATTGGATTTCAGGAGACATAATGGGTATAAAGCTATTTTATTAATGTAGACATCATCCACATGTTACATGCTTACAGCTTCATATATGCAGATGTCATCATGGGGGGAGGCACTTTGAATCAACACCAAAAGCACCAGCTCCTGACACTTGGGTGTAACTTCTTATTCAGGAGGGAATAGCAGCCTGGTACTGTTACTGGAGCTAGCCACTAGAGTGAGTCCTGAGCACAGGAATTAAGGGAATAGGTTTCAGGTAGCTGGACAGTTCTTTCTTGCTGAGATTCGTGAAGCCTCTCTGTAACATAACACATCTGTACAGGAAAATTGTCTTCAGTAATGGTTTCTGGATTTTTAAAAAATATACTTGTCATATCTTTTATTGGAATGGAATTAAAATGAAATTGGAAACTAAAATAACTTTAATTATGAACTTCATGATACAGTATGTTGTAAATCCTTCAGCATAATATTGTGCCATAAAAATGCTATTTCGTGATTTTTATTGTAATTAATGTGCTTTAATTGCTGGTATCACAGGCATGCCTTATCTCCCAACTTACCTTGCAGTGTCTTCTGCAAACAGTTTGCACTGTGGTTTGGTGTGAATTCAGCCAGTTGCGAGAGTGGCCGGTGGGCTTTGGGTGTGCATGTAGGTGTATGTTTTAATGAGAGGGGTGTTTTATCATGCTGCCCGCGTGTACACATTTTCATTCTGCTTTGTAGCACCTTGTGTGTCTGGGACAGAAGGAGGCACTCTCCAGTGAAAATCAGTGTTAATTATAAAATATTATTTATTAGTATTAATCATGACCTCCCTTCTTCTAAACAAAGTAACCTAGCTAGCACTTTAAATCACACATACGTGGTCTCTCCTCCCCCCAGCACTTACTTAACCACATACTTAACTTGAAAGTCAACACGAAGATATATGTGCCATGGAGATAAATATTAGTCAACAGCTCCGGCTATTGATCAGAGCACAGATGGAGTCTGATCACTTGGGAGTTTGTACACTGTGGTTGGTAGCAGAAGGGTAGCAGTGGCTTTATTTCTGGACAGCTGCTGTCTTGTCCTCCTGGACCTGGGTCAAAGGCATTTTCAACAGCTGGGGCAGATGCTTGGGGGCATGTAGGTTCAATCCCTGATATAAAATGAGTCTTGGCACTGCTGTGGAAAGGTCACTCTGGGTGGGGTCAATGGGAGGGGAGGAGAGGGGAGAGGAGAGGTTGGTACCACTCTGGGCTGGGGAAGCCACCATGCCAAGTGAGAGATGCTCCTTCCCAAGAGGCAGATGATAGTCTGTGTTCTGAGAGGAGGCACTTGTGTGTGTGTGTGCTATGGAGGGAGAACATTGTGTGTGTGGTGGGGGGGGTTGCAGTCTGGAGGGGAGCCCTGATGTCTCAAGCCGGGGGAAGAGGTTTGTTTGTGGGGGCAGCTGCTGTAAGTGGGATGGGCGTAGGTTCTTGCACTGAGGAGAAGGACTTGCTCCCTGTCTTCCAAAGGAAATGGAAACATGAGCAGCCTGGTTACCTCTTCCCATCACAATCTCGCTCGCAGTCATCCAACCAATTCTCTGCTCTAGCAGAGCCGTGTGTGTGTGTGTGTGTGTTATGGGGGGATGCATCCCTGACTGAGCCAGACAGGGAGGAAGGGTGGGCTACCAAGGCAAAAGCACTCCTGTTTAACCACAGATCCTCTCACAACCCGTATTCCCTCTAAGCTGATTGTTTGGGCGGCTGTCCAGAAGAGATTCAAATACCACCCAGCTGATTAACAGAGCACCCATCGCGCTCACAGCTGGCAACGTGTGTTTCTACTGGTGGTGCACAACAGCACATGCCTGAGTGCACATAACAAAATGTATTCAGCAGATGGGTGGACGACATTAGAGGGCCCACTGCTCACAACCCACAGCGATAAGCAGGAAATGGCTGAGAAAGGGCTGGGCCTTGGGCTGTTATTGTTTTGGGATAAGTGGTGGCACCACTGGCAAAAAATGAGTTAACTCACTGCTCAGGGTTTAATGCATATCTAGGGCAACAGGGCAAAGGCTGGGATGCAGGCCCTGTGGGAGGGAGCCAGGAAACCCTAGAAACAGCTGTCTGGTGGGCAGAGGGGAGAGAAGCCTGCTGGGAGGGGGAGAGCACCCTGCTGAGCTGGCAGACACCAGGGTCCGACTTGGGGGCAACAGGTTTAATCTCAGTGTGACTCACTGTTGAGTGCACAGGACTGGGAGTTAGGACACCTCGGCCACTGACTTGCTGTGTGTGACTGTGGCCAAGTCACAGCCTTTCCCTCTGCCTCCGTTTCCTCCTCTCTAGACTAGCGCTGTCTACGGGGAGCATTGATCCTGAGACGCTGGGATGAGAAACACTGGAGACATGCAAGGAAGTATCATTGCACTGGCCTCTGACCGCCCAGTGTTTCTGGGGTGCGGTGGAAGGGGGGATGCGGACTGGCTTAGGTGTAAAGGTTAAAGCTGGGATTGTTTCTAACCCCGCCCGCGTTAGATCAGCCAGCAGGGGATGGTCACAAACGAGGCTCTGTCAGTCTAATCCTAATGCAGAGAGGGAAGGCTGGGGAGTTGAGGAGGGAGCTGTGTGCAAAGCTATATCCTGCATTGCTCAGTCAGGGACCGGAAAGAGCCCGGCCCCCTGGGGAGAAGAAGATGACTTTCCTCTGTGTTAGCTTCTCATTGCTAGTGTGACTGAGTATTAGAGCTCTCTAATTTTGATCACCCAGCACAATAGGAACAGCATAAACTAGGCACCGGCTTCCCAGGAGGGTTAAACACTGCCAATTAATGTGCCCCTAACAAATGGCCTGCTATCAGCTCCTGAGGGGGAGCTTAGCACATGCAGGCCCTGTCCATGCTGGGCTAGACATTATAATATACAGCACGCACTCAGGAGAGAACCGCGGGGCCTGCTGGGTGAGTCTGTTCAGGCTGCTGAAACCCTTCACACGGGGCATGTGCAAGCATGGCCACGCCCATGCCACTTACAAGGACCTTTTCTTTGGAGTGGAGCCTGGACAGGTGGGCTGGTCGCTGGGAACACGGCTCCCTCCAGGTGACAAGAGGGCCATGCTGGCTAGTGAGCGAGCCGTCAGCAAGGTAGCTCAGTTCTCAGCCTAGGATGCTGGCATAGCTGGCCTGGAACTGCCTGTTGTGTGTGTCAAAGAACTTGCCTAGGAAGGTGAAGGTGGAGGCGCTAGTGGAAGCTGCGTGCTCTATATTTAGATCAGCCCCTGGATGTCTGTAGGCCGGGGAATGCTCTGTCCTGTCCTGCTGATGCCCCTAGAGAACTGCCAGTGGTGTGGGGTGCCTGCCTAGGACTTTGTCTTGTTCTTAGTTGGCCCCAGCTTCCAGCTCTATGCTGTGTGGACAGCCCTGCATGCATGTGCAGGCTTCTGGCGTTCTGGTGCAAAGCAGGAGGGGATGCTGTGTTGCAGTGGCACAGATTTCACCGTGATGTGACTGCAGCTGTGTTGTGAAGGAGGTAGGGAGGCAGGAGCAGCACGTCCAAGTGTTCCCACCCAGCTGGCTGTGCACATGAGGTAGACTCACTGGAGCACATCCTACGGCTTGGACCTGCTTTTGCAGACCCTGTGTGCATACTTCCCATGAGGCCTGAGCTTTGCCCCGAGCACATGGCTTGACTGCATCAACTGTTCTTTGGCTGAGAACTCACTGGACCATTTAGGGGGACTCTCCAATCTGGCTGTGGATGGGGAAATACTTGGAGGCCCTTGTTGAAGATTCAGCAGTGTCACCATTGCCCCCTCTCTGTCTGAGTTCAACACCACAGCAGAGACGGACTCTCCCACCATGCTGCCTTGTGGTTCCATTTCCTGGCTCCACATTGGGCAGGTCATTAGAAACCCACAAACAGGTGTATGGTAGGTGGAGGGGGCCACCCCAATCGGAGGGGGCTTATAGGCAGGGTAGAACAGATGGTGGGAGTAGTGGGGTACACAGAGGCAGACGTGCTGGCCATAGTGGGAGAGTGGGCTACCGATTGGGACCTGCACCCTTGGCTTACTTTGCAAGGCCTGCCCCAAACCCAGCTGTCATGGGGATGTCAGAGAGGTGGGCAGCTGGTTTCAGTATTTAATGGCTCACATGAGTGGCTTTATCCTCACTTACGCCTGCTTCTGACTAATTCATTGGGAAGAAGGTACCTGTCCAGCTCGCTTAGCACATCTTTGCTAAGAACACGTGCAGCGCATTATGTCTGAATTAAGGCATCCGGAGCATCATGCTTCTTAATTACCATGAGATTCCATTACGGGCACGTGCAGCATGAGGGCTGTGTGGCAATGGGGCCGGTTAGTAACACACTGGCTGGTCTGCAAGCCTGGCAGGGTGTTCGGAGGTTAGTCCCCAGATAAGTCTGCCATCCGCTGGGGTTTTCCCATCTCAGACACCGTTCCCAGCATGTCTGGGATGAGTCGCCCTGTCTGTGAGCCCTGAGGGGGGGCTGCACCTCAGCCCCAGCCCCTGGTTACATCTCCCCGGGCTTTGCCCATTCTCTCCCCCACTCCCTCCTTTGGATCTATTTCCCTTCTCTGTGTTGGGTGTGACATTTGCTATTCTTATCCCCCACCCTCCATTCTCCCACATCTCTGCATCACTCTGAAGCTTCAGCTTCTCTCTCAGACTTCTCCCCAGATCCCTCTCTCCTTGCCAATTCTCTGTCCACCTCCTCACTCCCAGATCCCTCAGGGGGTCTGATCCTTCCCGCTCCCCCGCCAGGCTGGATCAGACCCCCTGTCCATCTAGTGCAGTGTCCTGTATCAGTCAGTGTCTGGCCCCACCACCTAACGCTCTCCCCCAGCATGACTTGCCCCATCTCCCCTGGGGGACTGGCCTCCTGTTGCCCACATAGCAGGCTCCTTCCTTGCTTCTCAGCGGCCCCTTCCCCTGCTGGCTGCCTCTCTCTCCACTGCATGCCTCAGGCTCCCCAGCTCCAGCTGAGCACAGCTCTAGAGGCAATTGCAGGGGGTCAGAGCTGTTAGCCAACTGCCTGTAGCCAAGAGATGCAGCCTGCAAGAGGGAGGCTGCTGAGCAGCTGCCTCCCTTCCCGCCGTCCTCCCCCCCCCCCCCCGCCCGCCGGGGACACTGGCTAGAAGGATGAGGAGGGGTTTTCAAAACTCAGAACTGTGCCAGCCAAACCAGATTGCTAATGGCTGTGCTGAGAGCTGCCCTGCCCCTAATGCCATGTACCCAAGGGATCTCTGGGAGAGCACAGGGCAGCAGCCCTTCATTCATTGCTGTCTCTGGTTAGCCCCTCAGCGCCTGGAGGAGGAGGTGGGTGTAACCACAAGAGAGGCTAGACATTGAAGATTGCATTTGGCTTTGGGGCACACGTGAAATGAGTGCAGTGACCACAGCTGGGGCTGGCTGTGTAGCCTGGACTCACTGTGCAGCAGGGTAAGGTTGGTAGGTTCCTCAGGGGAGCCTAGGCATGGAAGCGCAGGGGGATCCTGCAGGTCAGGAGTGAGATGCAAAGGTATATACAGCGAGCTGGGGACTGGAGCACCGTGGGGAGGCCAGGTGTATTGGCAGGAATGGAAAGGAAGGAGGGGATTCAAGCCACATGTAGGTGCCTTGGCAGAGCAGCGGGGAAGGGAAGGGAGGGGCTGCTGTCCCTGCTCTGGGGCTAACCTGAGGGAGCCAGTCTCCAGCCCTATCGAGGGGAAACCCTCCCGGAACATGGGACACTGCATTTTCCCTGCTATGACTGGAGGAACGCTCCGGCCATGAACTCGCAGAATGAGGGCAGCATCAAGATTCAGTTGGCAGCTGACAGCACCACTGTTCTGTTGCTTAAAAGAAAAAACCCTTTCCATGTACTGTACCAGCTCATGTGCTGAAGCATGAAATGCCGTTAATACGGCAGTGATTAGCTCTTGGCAATGGCAGATAGATTCGAGAATGACAGTTGCTGTGCTCCCTCTGAGGGGGGGCGGGCTGTGCTTCTAAGAGCAATTCCTTTTAAGGGGTGAAGTCCTGGAAAATAGCATGGACCTGTACTGCACAGAAAATGTTTGCCCCTTGGGTCCCATGGTCAGCACTCGCTGTATGGGGACCCACATTGAACTGGTCTGTAAAATTGCAGGGGTTTCTTTTTTTTCACCTGAGTGGGAATTTAAAGCAAGACTCAGTCAAGGAACAACTCATTTTAAAAAGGCACTTTGTGTGTGTGCCAAATCGAAACTGCTCTGTTTGCGTAGGACCAATAGGAAATGTGGAGGTTATTATTGGTAACTGCAATTATTAATGGTTGGAACAATTGATTTGAAAGAAGTGCCTAGTGGAAGATGAGTATTTAGAACTACAGCCAGCTTTGTGGTAGCCCGCCCTGCGCTGACCCTCACCCCTCCAGAAAGCTCTTCTAAGCCAGTGGCTTCTACTGTTTAAAAAGACACTTTGCAGATTGTAGCCATTGGAGAACATTTTCCATTCCTCCATATTTAACCTCTTCCCAGGCCCCAACATCAGTTGCATTTCACACCAGGTGAATTAAGTTCCATGAGAGCCAGTTGGAACCCGCATGAAGTGCCAGCTCCTCAAAGCATGTCACTGGAATGAAGAAGAGCAAGCCTCATGTGGCAGCCTGTGTCTCTGTAAAGCGTGACTTTGTACTCCAGCCTCCAGCTGGAAGGCAGGTGCTGTAGGGAGCAAATCTGCATTGGGACAGGGACAAGGACTCTGTCCATCTCATGCATCGGAGGCTGCAGACAGTCGGCTACAACACCGCTGTCAGCCACAAGGATACCAACTGAATCATGTACAATGTCTGCATTTGTGTGAGGTGTGTGGCGGAAGGAGTGACTGTGCCCATTGGGGCTGGAGATTATTATTTTGGGCTTCTGATCTCAGAGGCATTTGCTTCTCAGGCAAGCGCTGCTGCAGTGTATGAAAGCCTCACTTGCTAGGGCTGCTAAGTGTGGGCTATCCTGCACAGACGCACACACTCCAAAAGTGCCATTTCAGATGGGGTGGGGGAGGAGGAAGAGAGTGAGAGCATGGGGGGGCACACTGAGGACAGAGACTTCAGCAGTGTTACTGAGCATGTTCAGTACAAGCCAAGCACCACATGGGGGGGGGGGGGAACCATCCCTATTCGTCCTTCCCCCCTCCCACATCATCTCTATTTAGGGGCTATGAAGGCACTGGAAAACGCTTCTTTTTTGGCAGACAACTTAGCAGTTAGCTGACAGGAGCACTGTATCTAATTCCTATATAAAAGAAATAAAATAAAATAAATATTAGAACCACTCAACTCTAACACTAATATATTCTGACATCTTGTGGCAAGTCACTTAAGGGACATTGGTTAGCCTGAACATTCTTTCTTCGTTATAACTCTGTGGAGGGAGAGACCCCGTCAGGTCTCCTGGGCTCTATCTCGGCTCTAGAAGAGGAGAGTGGGTTGCAGCAGGGGGCTGATACATTTCAGCGCTATGTAAGAACATCAGAATGGCCATACTGGGTCAGACCAATGGTTCTTCTAGCCCTGTATCCTGTCTTCCAATGCCAGGTGCCGCAGAAGGAATAAACAGAACAGGCAAACATCGTGATCCAGCCCCTGTTGCCTGTTTTGTTTTGTTTGAAATCTGCTGCCTATAAATGTAATTGGGTCAGCTGCTTGTGTTATGTTAAGTGAAGGAATTCCAGAGGTGGCCCCAGGAAGCCATTTGAAGAGTGCTCAATATTCTTCTGTTCCAGTAAATGGCACTCTCCTTATTGCTGGCTACACATACACGCTATAGAAATCGCTTTTGTACAAGGCCTCACAACTGTGATTATCCCCACTTTACAGGCAGGAAAAATGAGGCAGAAGAACAGTGAATTGTCCAAGGCTTTACAATGACTCGATGGGACAGCCAGGAATACAACACAGGAGTTCCTACCTCAGGCCCCCATGCAGCCTGCACAGCCGTATAGAAGATGCAAAGCCAAGATACAAATTTTCCCTGAGGTGCAGAGGTCTCAGTGCTCCTTGTACGAAAGTGACTGGAACCCACTGAGGCAATGAAGACGTGAGAACAGTAACTGAGCTGTCTGCTTCTCAGTGGTGAGTATGTATATGTTGAAGTTGAAACCGGGATGCATTTTTAATGATGCAGGCAGGGCTGGGTTTCTTTAAATAAGATTAAACAGTGAATGCAGGCTCTGTAAACTGTGTAGTGCACCACAGATACATTATTTACACCAGCTCCCGCCATGTCCATTTTAATTTTAAATGTGCTTCACTGTATGCACCAAAGAAAGCAACAGAACTCTTGTGTCTCTTCTGTTTCCCCACGTGTGGCGTGTCATGAAGAAATAGATCTGACCCATTAAAGGGTTTGGTGAAGCACCATCCACTGACTGAATTTTTGTAGGAGCAGCCAGATACTCTGATATGATGAATTTTACTTGAAATTGGAAATGGAGTCAGCAGATGTGAGGATACTGGAAATAACTACCCTGGGGATCATACAAAATAAGTAATAGAAACAAGAATTTGAGTTGTGCAGTCATTAGAACGGGCAACTTGCAGTCAGGAGACTTGTATTGCTCACTCTGTCACTGATGCCCCATTGGCCAGTCATGCCAGTGTACTGTGCCTCAGATTCCCCATTTTTGAAATAGGAATAATGCTACTTAACCCTCTTCTCCAATGAAAGGTGCTATGTAAATGTTTAAACCATGCGGGAGTGCAATCCATTCTGTGCAATACTCGCAGACAGACCAACACCTCTACTGATGCTGCCACTTGCTGGAGGAGCAGAGAGCCTTGTCTGGGCAGAAAATGTCACCTGTGGTCCCAAAGGCTATGAATAAACCTGACCTCCCTGCTGGGGATGGGTGCGGGGTGGGGTGGGCATGAGCTGAAAAACACAGTGAATGTTGATCTGTGAAGAAGCTGGTGGTTATGGTATGAAAGGGTGGGGACTAGGTCAAAGTTGGCAGATGGCTCTCAGAGATATGACACTCTTCTAACTAACTTATCTGGCAGTGGAAAACAAGAGACTAGTTCTCAATTCCAAGTGCTGTCCACCTGACCAGAGCTGTTGGGAGTGCCTGCTCGAATGATCCTCGGTGATTTACATGTCGACATTCAAATAGTTCTGAGATTTCTTTCAATGCATGGGGCTCTCCTTGCTCGTCTCTTAGAGCTGTTGTCTCAGGCTGCCTGCAATCTCAGGCAGACCGTTCTACATGGTGGCACCTCTGCAACCAGGAAGGGCAGATGTTGTATTCATGTATCTCTCTGAAATGCTGCAGAAACTTCTGGAGCCACCCAGGAAGCTCAATATGTCCCCATGTATCAGCTCCAGCTGACCCACTGCTGAAGTGTGCTTTGTGGCAGGATTATCAACTGGAGTTAGAAAATCTTGGACAATTTTTTGTAGTGCCAAAGGAGTCAGGGAGCGAGTCTGTCTCTTACCTTCAAACTTCCCTGGAGTAGAAGTAAGGCTTGTCCGTGTTTGGTTCCACACTGTTCTGAGAGGCCTGCATTTGTTTTGGCAAGAGATGTCAGTCATCTAGAAGGAGCCCATAGAGTCCCTCAGGCTGCAGGGTAGATGCATCAGGAAGAGGCTGTGAAGTACAAAGATAATGACTGAGCCTAGAAAGTGCTGAGATGGTAGGTTGATTACTAGATGAAGAATGTCAACACAGAAAGCCATTCCTACCTGACAGCCCGCCGCAGGGTGGCCTATATGAAATGAGCAGGAGGACTCCAGGAAGTTGGCAGGTGTTTACCTCACACTGGCTAAGAAACAGGCCCAGGACCAAATGTCTCAGAGACTGAACTTGCCCCCTCAGCCCCTATGGGCGAATTGAGAGCCACTCTCTCCCCTGGAGTGTTGTCTGTAGGCCCATAGTTGAGGCATCTTAGCAAGGGACAGTGGTGCAGCGTATTGCATTTGTTCTGTGGAAATGGAGGACACCAGCCTTTCAGACACTGACGTATGCTTAAAAGCAGCCTTAAAAGCAGCGAGAGAGCATAAGCCATGCAAACCTCCCATAGAAACCCTTTTCCTCCTCCCTCTGTCCCCACCCCCACATCTCAGATCTAGTGCTGATTGTCTTGCCTTGACACACGCGTATTGAAACTTACACGCAGGCCTTCCAATAACAATCTGGCAAATCTGTCAAGCATGCCCCAGAGTAATCACAGCAAATAAATAACCCAACCAGCCCTCTCGCCCTTTCCACAAACTCACTCTGGGATGACAGAGACATTTGGCAAATATATGGAAACCTCCCCAAGTCTAAGAATAATAGGTTGAACCAAGTACAATAGGACATAAAAACACTCCCTTTTTTCTCTCTTCCTTCTTCCTCCTTCTCAAGATGACCTGGGTCCTTGAACTGTGCAATCCTCTTGTTTTATACCCCTGTCTGGGGAACACAAAAACCCCTCCAGATGCAATTCACAGTCCCATAGACTGCCCAACAGGGGCTCTAATCAAAAAAATTCCCCATGCAAGGAATGTAAGCACAACGAGCAAATGGGAGAGATGACTCCATCAGCTCTGTCCCCAGCAATACACTGCACATGCTTGGCAATCTAGAGGACAGCCCTCGAGGATACAGTGCAAGAACCCCGTTAGCAGATGGCAAACACCTTCCTCGTGCGTCAGGCAGGGGAACTTATGGCTGCACGGTGATGGGACCCCAAAGTTTGCCTTGTGCCTTTCACAGATGCCTGTCTATTGCATTTTGCTTTCTGGCCCTGCTAGCATTTGCAGCTGCGCTGCCCTGGAAAATGGCTTGATTCATTATCCATTTTAATTTCACTCTGTATCCCCAGAGCGCTACAGACATATTTTGTTATCCCAACTGTCAAGAAGCTTAAAATGCTGCTGATATGTACTGGAAAACTTTGACAAACCATGTTTGGAAACCATTCCACTTGCCCAACCTGTCTGCTTTTTGCTTCTGTTCCCTGGCTCTTTATTAGCAAAGACATCTGCGCAAGGTGGGGGAAATAGCAGGGTTGGTGTTTCCCAGGAATTCATCTGTTCCTACTGCCTCTTGCCCAGCTGAGAATGGCAAAAAAGGACATATGGTCTCCACGTCAGCTGGAACTAAACTGCAGAGTTTGGATCCGGATACACCCCAAACTCTAGAGGTATTCAGGTTCCTCTTTTCCTACTTGAAATCTCATATAGAAAGACGCTCTGTTGTTGGTTTTAGGACATGGTATGTGGCTACTAGAACTCACCTGAAGCCACCAAACTCATTTCATATCAGAGCCATAGTTTATATAATCATTTTTGGCCACTCATTGCCAGGGGTGGCCCATCCATATAGGCGAACTAGGTGGTCACCTAGGGTGCCAAGTTAAACAGGGCGCCAATGGTGGTGCAATATCTTTGAGGGGTTTGGAGGCGGGGGCACCGAATGCATGGTTCGCCTATGGCGCCAGTTGCCAGCAGCTGGTCTAGGGCCACTCCTGCTCATTGCTACCTTGGACTGGATTCAAACCAATGAAACTCTCTAGGACAGACCACTCTCCTGAGCAGACCAATCTTCCTGGCTTGTTTGTCTTTGACAAAATCTTTGCAAGTCGCCTCTTAGGGGTTATCTCCTTGGTAATAGAGGAAGATGGACCAAAAATACCGAGAATGGATTGTCTTTAAATGGAGTTTGGGTCACAGTTTTCCGTGAGCAGTGCAGGCATTGGCTACTTGTTCTCAGCATAATGAGAGTGAGAGAGGAAGCCCGTAACCTCTGTAGATTTGGGTCTGGCTAAGAACAGACTCATCTACTTCAAATCTTCCCTCCTGAGCCAGGAGGAGCTCTGAAATGTCAAGTACCATCAGTGTTACGCCACCTGTCCTGTCCTGTCGAGCATGGCAGAAAGGATGTCTCTCCGATGTCTTCAAAGTTACAGGTGAATGGGAAAGCCTTGCAAAACTAAAATAAAGTGAATAAACAGCCTAACATCCTAGATCAATGTCAGAGGAGATTGGCTGGCTAAAAACCAGCTAGGCCAACGGTTCTGGCCTAATGAAGGGTCCCGCTGTGTGTGGAAGGTGTGCCTGCATACGGGGTGCCCTCTGCAAAGGCCGGGATCTCCAGCGGCACAGAGCTGTGGGACACATACGTGGGCACGGCTGCCAGCTCTGCATTTCTCCCCTCATGGTGCCCTGTGTGCATGTCACAATAGTGCAAAGGCTCCTGCCGGCCTGATGCTGCGCCTGTGGTTGTGGTTTTGAGGAGTCTGGGTGAAAGATTGCTGCTGCCCAACCCTACTCACTAGAATGCCCCTGCATGCTCCCAGGCTGCGCACTTCCTGTTCTGCAGCCTGGACATTCGCGTTACTTGTTCTGTCACTTTGTTTTATTCTTCGGTGTCTATGCCTGTCCTGTAGACTTCTGGTGACAGCAGAGAGGAAGTATCTCCTAGTGGCTGGAGCAAGGGACTGGGAGACAGGATTCCAGGGTACTTTTCTCAGTCCTGCCACTGACCTTAATTTCTCCCATCCCCTTTGTGACAATCCAGATCCCCTTAGTTTGAGCAAAAATCACGGCATCCATCACTTTAGCCTCCTTTCCATGAACCATTAGGACAGGGCAGGGATGGGTAATAAGTGGCCCCTGGGCTGGATATCGATTGCCAGGGTTAGCCCTTGGTGGGCTGCCAGATGCTCTATTTACCAGAGTGTCCACAGATACGAATGCTCGCAGCCCCTGTTGGCTGCAGTTCACCGTTCCCAGCCAATAGGAGCTGCGAGCGACAAGTGCTCTGGTGGCCTGCTAGGGTCTAACCCTGGTGAACTGTGTCTAGCCTGTGGGCTTCTTATTGCCCCCACCCTGGAACAAGGTATCACAGCCCTGATCTTGCAGTCCTTACGCAAGTAGCATCGCTACCGATCTCTATGGGGACTGTTACCCAAGGGTTGCGTGATCCTGCCCAGTGAATAAAGCACTTGCCAGAGTGAGGGATAATTCCTCCAGCACAAGCCTGCTGGACAAGGGAGTAGCCAGAGAAGAAGCAGCCAAGGTGCCTTTATAAGCATACCGAGCTCAAGTGAGGAGAGAGAAAAGGTTCTTAAATAGGTGGAGGAGGCTCTCGTGAATATTTCTTCCTTCTTCCTCATACGGTTAAGAGGTTTCGCTGTCTCAGTAACTCCCTTGAGAGACGAAAGCAGCAGCCTCTTTGGATGTGAATACCTGACAAGGTTTTAATGTGAAAAGAATTCACTAAATTTAGCCTCTGGGGGGGGGGGAAAAAGGCGAGCTGTTCATGTCAATCCAAGGGAGAGGAACCCAAACTCCAGCCACATTGCTTTAGTCAGAGCTAGTTTGTTCATTCCTTTCTTCTTTGCCTCAAAAGCATTTAAGCCTCCACACTGGGCTCAGTAGGCAAATAAGGGATGTGACAAATACAGAAGCAGACGCTGTCACTTGAAAGGGAAGGGAATGCACCAGCTCAAGGCTCCTCACAGCTGCCACAACAGGGCAGGTACTGCATGCTGTCCTTTGGGGCTGACGGGATTGAGAACACAACCAACCCTGTTTAGACGTGAATGAACTTGCCAAGTGGAGTTGCCTGGAATTCTGGGGTGCTTTTAGGTCGCTTTCGAGCTGTGGCACTAGATGGAGTGGGGGGAGGTCCTAACTGCACAGTTGACTCAGCAATCTGCTTTCTGCTAGAACATTATCTGCTAGATTGGAAAGACCTGTTTTCCTGTCCATTCTGGCTACTTGATGTCCTACCAGTTGTAAGTTCAGCTCTGGCTTCAGGACCACCCCTCCCCCAATTCTCCTCTCTTACTCCCCTGGCATGGGGCCGACTTGCTTTTCCTGCAGATGTAGGCTGCATGTAGCTCCTTCCTAAATCTATCAAACTACTCCTAGCTCAGCCAAAGAGAGCATGAATTCCAAACAGCATCAGGTGCTCTTCTAAGAGGCCTTCACATTGTTAGCTGGATCATTAGCAGTAGTTGTTGAGGATCCTAATTCCAGGCTAGTTAAAGATCAGAAGTGGGAATTTAGCTCTTTTTCAGCCATATTGTTGTAAAGGCTTGTGGGTGGGGAAAACCCTACAGTTCATATCCACACAGGTGCCAAGTAGGGGCCATCTGTGGTCCAGTGGTCTGAGCGCTGGTCTGGGAGTCTTGGGTATGCCACTTCCTCTTTCCATGCCTCAGTTTCCCCAACTGTGAAATGGAGCATACATACTTTACCCCCTGATCCTCTCGTAAATCTTTTTGAAATCCAAGTGAAAACATGCCATGGATGCAAAGCATCATTACTGAAAAGTATCAGTGCTCATTGGTACATGTGGAATTATCTTTTGGCACAGGCACAGTAACACGCTCAGCTTAGACAGCAGTACATTCACCCTCGTCCTCTGTTGCTAGAGCAGGAGGAAAGAGTTGGGCTTTGCACCAAGCCCCAAAGGGCAACAAACTCAACCCCTATAAGGGTAGCAAAAGAAACCAATTCCAGAACAGGTTCTGCCTTTTGAAAACATCTTCCCTCAGCCTCAGGGTTACTTCCTGGCTGGTTATTTGACTGACCTGGATGGTTTTCTATGGATTTGCCAATAATTTAATCTGATGGGTTTTTTGTTAATGTGAGTGTAAAGATTTACATTGTTATCACCATGCACAGGGATAGCTAATGTTAAAAGTTTCTGTGTCCTGCTAAAGATGTTGCAATGTTCCCACTTCTGTAGTTCAAGTCATCACCAATCAAAACTATTGAAATACTGCAGCTGTCTGCCCAGCAATGTGCAAGTGCACCACATGTGTGTGAGAGTCATGGGAGAGTAAGGAGACCTGGGATGGTAAGTATTATTCTCGGGGAACTGTAAGTGGCTGTTGGAGGTGGTGGTTGAAGAGTTGCCTTCTGGTTGGGGTTGCACTGGGCTTGCCTTATGGCTGTGGTCGGGCTGGCTTTTTTTTGCATTGCAAAGGTGGTAACCCCACTCAGCCATGCAGATGCTCAGCTGCAGGGACAGTGAGTAGCCCACTAATCTTACCACGCAGAGAGCTGCCCCTTAGGAGGGGGCTGTGACTCATGCAAATCCTGAATTTCCTATAGTCCTCCTTGGTTCTGGCTCTTGCACTGAAGCAATGGCAGAGGTGGCATTTGGAATAGGGACTTGCTTTGTCAGTGCTGACCTGTGAAGGAGATGAAGGCCCAATCCTGCTAGTGGATCTGTGTGGATGGTGCCCAGCATTCCTAGGAGCAGGGAGGAACAGACTGCCTCCCTTCTCAGGCTCCTGGGTCTGATGCTTCATCACCTTGCCTGGTTTGAAATGATAAATGCTTTTCTCCAGCACTTATAAACACTTACAATAAAATGAGTTTTATTTGAGAGGCTAAAGACTTAAATAGAAGCGAGAGGAAGTGATAGAAACAACTGGTTACAACTCACAACAAAATCATACAACTCAAAGCTAGGTCCATGCTTACTAACAGTTACCTTTCCTATACTAATGTATGCACTCCCCCGGCATCCAGTCTGTTGCAAAGCAGTCTGATTTCACAAGAAACAGGATCCACATGTTCATGAAAGCTCCTCTTTCCCTAAGGGATTACCTCACCAAATGGATACAAAATACCTTTCCCTACACTCTGTTAAACTGAAACAGTCCTTTGTCTTTATTCATAGCCAGGGCTATTTCCTGCCTGCTCCAATGTTCCTTTTCACCTCCAAGTGTTTCAGTTGCTTGCAATGTTCCCTACATTTTCTTCCCCACCAGTATGCGGAATAAATTTTATGTGCACCAAGGCCTGTGCAGATGTGCACCACTAGTAGAAACACATGCTGCCAGCTGTGGGCTCTCTGTTAATCAGCTGGGCAGCATTTGAATCTCTCCTGGCTGGTGGCCCAAGCTCTCAGCTTAGGGAACACTGATTGCTTATAATTATCTTTGATGGTTTTCCATTGACTGGGTGTGACAAAGGTAGACAATAGAACTTTGCATTATGACCCTAGCTCCCTAAGGAGGAGTGACAACTTTCTGTTGCTTGAATAGGTCATCCATGAGACATGGAACCTCTAGTGACTAATTCCTACTCCACGTCCATAAAGCATACTTTCAGTATAAATACCTGATTCCATAAATATTACCTGTACTTGCAGCTCTCACTGACTGAGTCTTCACCAGCTTTGTGCCATTTCTGTACATGTTCTTCTTTGTGGATAAATGCCCTGCAAGACATGTGTTTGGTGTGGTGCAGGGGTTCTCAAACTTCCTTGTACCACAACCCTGTTCTGACAACAAAAAGTACTACGTGACCCCCGGCCTGAAGCCTGAGCTTGCCCACAGCCCAGGTGAGCATGGGTGACCAAAGTCTGACCCTCACAGTCCTGGGCAGGGTAACAACGCCCAAATGCTTCAGCCTGAGGAAGAGAACTTATAATTTGAACACTGCCAGCCAAAGCTGCAGCCCTCTGGCTTTGGCCCTGGCCCTGGACCCCACAAAGTCTAAGCCAGCCCTGGTGACCCCATAAAAATGGGGAGCTGACACATAGTTTGAGAAATGCTGGTGTAGAGAGTTGGGTCTGCGACAGGCCCGCCGATGCAGAATGGGGGCAAAAGGGACAGTTGCCCTGGGGCCCAGCAATTCAAAAGGGCCCAGGTTGTCCCTGTTGCTATTGTGGCAGCAGCTGGAGCCCTGGGCCCTTTAAATCATCACGGAAGCACCGCACACGGTGCATTCTGGGCAGGTCTTAGGGATGCCTGCGGAGGTAGGGGTGCCATGTGGCGTGTTCCAGGCAACACTGGGGAGGTTGTTGTGCTATGATCCTAGTGGCACTGAGGGGCCGGCTGCCCCAGTCCTTTCCATCTGAGGTAGGGTTGCCAGACGGTTTAACAAAAAATACCGAACACCCTCCCCCCCAAAAAACAAACAAACAAACAAACTGGGAAAAAATTCTGTTGAGGGGGGGGGGGGGGGAAAAGGAGACCAAAGTTGTTAAGCAAAAAGCAAAAAAAAAAAAAAAAAAGCGCTGCGCCTATAATGGCCCCACGCTCCTCACTCCCCCGCCCCTGCCAGCTTCCATCTGAGGGAAACAGGAAATACTGGACATTTCACATGTCCTGTATTTTCTGTTTTTTTACCGGACACGGAACCCGAATAACGGACAGTCTGGATGAAAACCAGACGCCTAGCAACCCTAATCTGATGCCCTGACCCTTCCAGAAGAACAGAGCTGCCCCCCCACCCACTTTGCCCAGGGGCTTGATGAGGCTGTCTGCTCTCCCAATCTGAGGTGAGAGGTGTTTGCAAAGAGCAGGGGTCCCTTTGCCACAGAAGAACACAGATTGGTGTGGAAGCGATGTTGCTTTCTCAGATAAGAGCAGGTCACAAGGAACAGAGAGTAAGGAGAAAAAATGGAAGTGATCTAAGTGCCTGGCACTGAGTGTGTTTTTAAAAGACAAATAATCAACTCAAACTGCCAGTTAGTCTTGTTTATGGCTTTTATTATTTTTCCTCTTCATAATTTTGTTTTTAAGTGAAGTGAGTTTAGTGCCAGTGAAAGATACTGAACTGCCAGCGCGGGAGCACCCAGTCCTCTGTGTACTGCAGAAAGGTCTCAACATTCCTGTGTGGCCCCCAGCTTCCTGTGTGGCCCCCTGATGATGTCACTCACCCCAGGCTCCCCCCCTGGAAGGAGTGAGGAAAATCCAGTCTGCATGGGCCTCTTGGCGGACATTGCCCACTACAGCCAGTTGGGATGGGTGGCCAGCTGTCCAGTAGGAACTGGGCTAAGAGCTAGGTTTTGCTGTGCTGTGATATGCACTGGGGGGGAGGGAGGGGGGGCTCATGTGGTGCCAGGGAATGAATTTTTAGGCCATCAAGCAGCAGCTGCTCTATAGCTCTTATTGCATCTGTGGGTATGGTAGCCCCTGTGCCCTCTTCTGGGGAGCATGACCAAGACACAGCTGGTGCGGTCTCCCTAGGAGCTCCTGTGCCTTGTGGCAGACTGGCAGGGTCAGGGTTCTCTGCACCTATAGAGGGGGCCAGAGTAGGTTGAAGGACCACAAACTCATTTCATATTGAAAACTACCGAGCTACCTTCAGTGTCTGCCACACAGTATATACAGGGGTGGGGCGGGATCAGATCCTCTGGTGTGTTATCCCCATGGTGCCCCCTCTGTGGTGTCAGTGTGGAGGCAGGAAGGAGAGGACTAGAGGGGACCTTCCTTCTACTCCATGTCCCTGGCAAAACCAGCAGAGTTAATATATAGGGAACACAATAATACCTGTGTGGGCTCCTTCATAACAGAGAAGGACCCACCCCATCTTTCATCCCAGAGCAGAAGAGAAAGAATTGTGGCTCATTGTGTATGTATATGCGCAGGGGTGGGTCCCAACCTTTGATAACATGATCCTAGGGGAAATGTAGGGGGAAGATCCTTACAAAGTTTTCTGTCCCAAAGCCCTGTGATCAGTGGTGGATTGACTGAGTCTATACTAGACATGAAGAATCGATCCCCACTGGATTGATCACTCTCTTGTCAATCAGGCTGGTAGTGAACACAAGTCCTCAGGATTCTTGGGCTCTGGCTTTGCTATTTACTTGGCCCAGTGCATGGCAAGTCTGAAAGGCCTTGGCAAAATTAGCATGATCTTAGGCAAGCCACTTAATTTCTTGGTGCCTCCATTATCTGTATTGTAAAGTAAGGAACATATTCTGGTCTCCCAGAGGTTGTTAATAGTTTGTAAGGTGCTTTGATCCCTTCCTCTGTAAAGTTGTATCAAAATGCAAAGCATGATTATTGTGACGCATTTGTATGCTTTCCTTTAACTAGGCCTTGGAAGCCCAAATTAAACAGACTGTTGTTGCTGAGTCATTACATGCTATATAAAGTGATGTGGATCCATAACAGTGAAACGTGGGCATTAGATGCTAATCTGATTTTAAAGTACATGTGTTTGAATTGTTCACTGCTCAAGGAGGCAGTGTAGTCTAGTGGCTGGATGGAGAGTCAGCTCCTGAGTCTGAGAGGAAGTGCCCTATAGCAGTGTTTCCCAATTTTATTTGGTTGAGGAACCCTTTTCAGAATTTCAAGGAACCCCTAGGCTTGTCAAGCAAAAAAAGAGAGAGGAAAAAAAAAAGGTGGGGGCGGGAGAGGAGAAAGCGACCCACCAATTCATGAAAATCACATTCCTTCCCAAGACACCCCCCCATCTCCCTTCTGTGAGGCCTCATCTGCTCTGTTCCCCTCCTCTCCATCACTTGCCCAGCCCTTATACCTGTCTCAACCTAGTGAGAGTGAGGTGTGGAGTGGGAATGAGGGATTTGGGTGTGGGAAGGGGTGAGAAGTACAAGCTCTGGGAGGGAATTTGGATGCAGGAGAAGGGGCTGTTGACTCAGGGAGGGGGCTCTAGGCTGGGGAGTGTTGGGTTCAGGTGGAAGGTTGGGGTGCTGAGCAAGCCAGGGCTTGTGGATGTGAGGGTGCAGGAGTTTGGGCTGGATATGTGAGGGACTCAGGGCAAGAAGTTTGTGAGTATGATGGGCTCAGGACACAGATTTGTGATGTGTGGATGGTGGAGGAATGTTGTGGCAGAAGATTGAGGATGTGGGGATGCAGGAGTTTGGGGATGTAAGAGGCTCAGGACGGGGGTTCCAGTGTATGATAGGCTCAGACTTGGGGTCAGGTGGTGCAGGAGTGTTGTGATGCTGCAGTGAAATGGGGGTTTGGTCCCAATTGGGGGCTTGTTGGCCTGGCTTCATTTTTAAATAAAATATTATGTCAAACTCAAAAGATTTTAGCATTGTCTCTATTTATGAGAGGGGTGAGGAACCTGTTTTGAGTCAAAGGTCACTGACCCACAGAAAAGTCAGTTGGGGCCACACAAGTGAGATGCAAAAAAACAAACAAAAAAGCTCCTCCAAAAACCCCCAAGCCTCACTAATGTGGTCCCAAATGTGCTGGTGGTGGTAGGGGACAGAGTGCTAGTGGGTTCTGGGGCTGGGGAGAGGGTGCTGCTGGGTGGAAGGATGCTGGCTCAGGTGGCAGGGTGCTGGGGCAAGGTGCTGGGACAGGCAGGTGGCAGGGTGCTGGGGTCAGGGACATGGTCCTGCTGGGCACTAGGGTGACTGGCAGGGTGCTGGGACAAGGAACAGGGTGCTGCTGGGTGCTAGCGTGGATGGCAGGGTGCTGGGGCCACGGCGGTGCTAGCGTGGATGGCAGGGCTGCCAAGGAGTGGGATAGGGATGGGGTGCAGAAGCAGGCTGGATGTAGGGTGTCTGGCTACAAGGGAGGGTGCGAGGAGGGGACTTGGGTAGAAGTTGGACCTCCCTGATCTGGCACCCTCTAGACCTGACTGGTCCCAGATGAGGAATTTTTGGACCAGGGGAGGTCATTTCAGGGCTCCTGGTCCCCTCCTTCCCCACTAGGCTTCTTTGCACCTCTATCCCCTGCAACCAAACTAAGCTGCCCACCCCTGCTGGCTCCCTGCACTTCCCCCAAAACCAGCCCCCACAATCCAAGGGAGTGCAGCACCAGTTCCCTGCAGCCCCTCACAGCCCAACTAAGCTACCGTATTTTCCGGCGTATAAGGCTACTGGGCGTATAAGACGACCCCCTAATTTTTTAGTTAAAAGATAGGGTTTCGTCTTATACCCCAGCGCCCTTCCGCCTCCCGGCTTTGCTCCCGGTGTCCCTGGTCTGCTGGAGACGGTCCCCAGCAGACCAGAAGCACCGGGAGCAAAGCCGCAGCAGCGGCGGGGTCCCGCGCCTCTGATGCTTTGCTAGAGCAAAGCCTCAGAAGAGCGGCACCCCGCTGCCGCTTCGGCTTTGCTCCCGGTGCCTCTGGTCTGCTGGGGACCGTCTCCAGCAGACCAGGGACATCGGGAGCAAAGCCTCTGAGGACGCCCCAGCAGCGGGACAGCCCCGGCGCGCCTGGGCTGCCCCGCCGCCGGAGCCCCTCTGCGGCTTTGCAAAGCCTCGGAGGAAGCCGGCGGCGGGGCAGCCCCGGCGCGCCTGGGATGCCCCGCCGCCGGCTTCCCCTGAGGCTTTGCAAAGCCGCAAAGCTGTATACCCAGCGTATAAGACAACCCCCGATTTTTGGGGGATGTTTTTTAACATCAAAAGTCGTGTTATACGCCGGAAAATACGGTACCTGTCTGTTCTGTATGCCCTCCCCCATCCACCTCAGCCCAGCTGAGCCCTGCACTGGCTCCCTGCATGCTTCCCCCACAGCACAGCTGAGCTCAGTTTCCCTGCACCTCCTCCAAGCCCCACAAAACTGCTGAGCCAAGAGCCGATTCCCTGTCCCTCCCTCCCCTTGAGTCTAGCCCCAGTTCCGGCACCTCCCTCCTCCTGCCGTCAAACTGAGCTCCACACCTCCCCCCCCCACCCAACAGCCCAGCCCAGTTCCCCAGACCTCTCCACTCTGCAACTCAGCTGAGTTCAATTTCCCTGCACCTCCCCCCAAACCATGTAGACATGCTGAGCCAGTGCTGATTCCCTGCCCCTGCCTTCCTCCCTCCCCTTGGCAGTGTATACACTGGCACGATCTTGCGCAAAAATTTGCTGCCTGTCTACACTGGCCGTGTGTTCTTGCGCAAGTACATTAACGTTCTCATGTATGAAATCAGGGCTTCTTCCGCAAGAACTACGATGCTCCCACTCAGGAATAAGCCCTTTTGAGCAACTATTCTTGCGCAAGAGGCCAGTGTAGACAGGCAACATGAATTTCTTGAGCAAGAAAGCTGTATGGCTAAAATGGCCATCGGCACTTTCTTGGGCAAGAGAGTGTCCACACTGCCATAGATGCTCTTGTGCAAAAGCACAGCTCGCACATGGAAGAGTGGATGTGTTCTTGCAAGAACATCTTGCACAAGAAACAACCAGTGTAGACATAGCCTAAGAGTTTCCTCACATGAGCAAAATGAATTTTGTGTTGTGCACCAGTACTGAGTTCATGTGGCTTGTTTGGATGTGCCACACAAGTTATTAATAAATAATTTTAAACCTCTACCTTTTAAACCTCTGCTGCCATGTCAGCTCCCCTGGTGCCTGCTGCCCCCCCCCCCACTCCTCACCCTCCTCTGCTGTCCTGACTCCTGCTCTTTTCACTGTCCTCAGCCCTCCTGCAACCTGCCCCCCTCCACCAGCCCTTCTCTCCTGCCTGTGCCCACTTCTTCAGTAGCCCCACTCTGATCATGTGAGCTACCGCTCCTCATCCCCTCTCCTAACACCTCCCTCTACAAACCTGCCCTGCGTCTCTCCTCTGATGGTGGTCCCTCCCCTGCAGGTGTCTGCCCTTCTGCTTCACCCCCAGAATCCCCTGGCACCTGCACCTTCTCTTACCCCTGCACCCTCCTGGTGCCTCCCCCTTCCCTCACTTCCCCTGCCCCCTTTGTTCCATTTTTCCCTGATGCCCACCCCTCACCACCCTCTGCCCCCATTCCCCTCATGCCCCTATGCCCTCTCACATGACTTGCTCCATCCCAGCCTTCCTCATGCCCACCCCTTCTTTCAAGCCTTCTCCCAGCACCTCCCCTCACCTCTCTAGCCCCCAATGCCCTTACCTTCTCCCCTCCCAGCATCACCCTGTCCCCCCCCACTGACACCTCTTCCCTTCTGCCCTTTTCCTCATTGTCTGCGCTTGGCCCCCTGCCATTTGTCTTTCCTCCACCCCTGTCCCTTTGGTGCCTTTTCCTCCCCCTCCCCCTCCGCACAAGCCCCTTCCTCTCCCCTCTCCTCTCCCTCACTTTCTGCCTTCCACTTTGTGGGGCCGGAGTCTGTGGTCTGTCCCCGGACTCCGAACCCGCAACTCAGCCATGCGGCACATCACAGCCCCCAGCAAGTTTAAAATCCCGGGCCGTGACGTTACGTCACGTCCAGGCGTCTCCCCACCCACTGGTTTGAGCGTGCTGCTCAGGGCAGCAGCAGCCAGGGAGGGGGAGCTCAGGGAAGGCTATGCATGACAGGGACCGGTCCGGGGACGAGACGTTCTGGGGCCGGGGTGGGAGAACCAGCTCCAGCTATTGCTGGAGCGTGGGCACCATAAGCCCACACAACTCGCCGCCCATGCCTCTGCTGGCTAGCCGGCTCTCTCGCTCTCTCTCTCTCTCTCCTTTTCAGAGGGGGCAGGGGAATGCTGGCTCCTCAGGAACCCCTCGTTTTGAGCACCACTTGGGGAACACTGCCCTATAGGCGAGGACTCCCACAGTCAAGCTTGCTGGGTTCTGTGTTCGCATCTGGGAGAGTCTGTGATCCAGTAGCCTGAGGAGGGCCCTAGAAACCAGGACTCCTGGGTTCTATTTTTCAGTTCTGCCTTTAGCCACCCTGTGATATTGGACTCTCGGGCTGTGCCTCAGTTTCCACATTTTACAAATGGGTGCGATGCTGCAATAGGCAGCAAAATTCGGTCATTGGGGAGAACTGTTGCCATCCGTGGCTGGAGGGTGCTATAAGCCTGCCCAGCAAGACTGGGCTTGGCCGCTCGCACACCGCTAGCTCCTTTCCTCCTCCGTCCCCCGCCTGCCCTGCTGGGGAGCTGAGAACAAGGAACCGGTGGGCGCTTTCCAGGGCATTGCCGCTTTCACGGCAGCCCTTGGGCCATTGCCCTTTTAATGGGGTGCCCGCCCCTTTCGGCTCCCTGTTCCTCCTCCTCCTCTCCCCCCCCCTCGGTGCGCCACTCTGCGCAGGCCAGGGCGCCCTCTAGAGGGGAGAAGCGGGGGAGCAAGCCAGCAGCAGCCCCATTGAACGTGTGCTTCAGTCTCCGTCCCTGGGAAGTCAGATCGAGGCTGGAGTTCCATTGGAACCCTGCGCTGCATTCCATTCCAATTCCATTCATGCTGGTCAGAGGCAGCGGCGGCGGCGGAGCTAGCGAGGCGCGGAGCCCCGGCCGGCTCGCGGGGGGGAGGGCCGGCTGGTGTGGAATGTAATTATGGCTGGCACGTCTCAGGCGAGCTCCAGTTCAGGCTGTAAGTAACCGGAATCCAACTTTCCTCCTTCGGCTCCCAGGATGCCCGGGCTTTGCCTCTGCCTTCTGGAAAGAGAGGCGGCGATTGTGCCGCGGGAGGCACGCGAAAAGGTGGCTGTGCAGGAGGGTGAGGGGGTTGCGATGCCTTTTTCCCGGTTTCCCAGCCTGGCTCCGGAACACTTGTGCCCCGTCTGAGAGACAGACACTCGCGGAGACGGGGGATGTTCTGCGTTTCTCCCAAGCCCGTGCTTGGCTGGGGTAGGGTTTGGTCTTCCCTCCCCCTACAGGGAGAGCCGTCTTTCTTTTCGCGTGCACTGGGGAAGGAAGAGGAGTTTGCTGGATTCTTTTGCTGGGTGGGTTGGCTGCTGTGATTGTGTGTGTGTGTGTGTGTGTGTGCGCGCGCGTTGTGTTCTGCCGGTGCTGGAAGAATGTAAACTAGAGAGACAAAACGTTTGGGGGATCGCCTAGCCAAGAAGGATCAGAAAGGGTGGGTGGATTGCACAGGGGGAATCTGCCTCAAAATGAGTCTGAATGGCTTCCCCTGAAATGTGGCAGGATTGGAGCGGAAAGAGTTGAATATGAATGTGAAGAGGGTTTGCTGCGAAAAGTGTGGAGGACAAGGAAATCGTCTGCCTTTGAAATTGACTAAAGGGTGTGTGTAGTTGGGGGGGGGGTAGTGAAAAAGGAAGGACTGAAATTAACCAGCATGTGGCTGTAACAGCTTCATTTAGAATAGATGGGGAGAAATCTCTTAAGCTGGGTAAAACGTGTTACTGCTGTTTTCCTGCATGAGAAGGGCTGCTGGGGAGAGACCCCGTCACAACATGCAGCGGCAATGTGAAAGGTACGGAAGGGCTAGTACAAGGGGGAATGCAGCAGGGCTGTGGAAGGAAGGCGATCCTCGAGCAGGCAGGGTGGATTGTATGTATGCATGGCAGGGAGTGAGCCAGGAGGGAAAGCCACGCCAGATCTCTCTGCATTTACACTTGCCTGCTTTTGCATTTGTTTTTAAAAGATGCCTTTTCCTTCCTGATTAAGTCCTAGGAAGGGAAGCGAAGCGAGCTGGCTGTTGTGGGGAGATGGGGCGTTTGTTTAGTGAAGGCTGTGAAAGCTACACTGCATCTTCTCCCCCCCCCCCAAAACACTGTGCTTTCTGGGGACTTGTAGAGAAGAGCTGGGTCTGGGGTTGAGGGGGGAAGCAAACCTCCCGGGATTTGGAGGCTGCAAAGCTGGGAAATAGCTTTGCATTGCAATAGTGACTAACTCTCCAGTCATCAGTACAATGAATCTGGCAGTGAAGATAGCGCTTTAGATTGTATTTATTTCCAGGAGCACCCCCTCTTTTTCCTCCTGTCTGGTTTTAAAGGGAAAAGTTTACTCTGTTCACAACAGATATTTTTTGCGACTGATGGGCAACCGGTTGTTGGATGAGGGATTATAATTTTTTTTCCAGTGTCTAATTTATTAAGGGGCGTATAAGGTCTAATTCTAGTTAGTGTTGTGCTCTGTCTTCTAGGGGCTTGTCCAGATGTGAGTTTTGGGAGAGGGAAGAGCTGGTGTCCCTAAGCCCTGGTTGCTCATCTGAGCCCCTGGGGCTCTTCTTTCTCTGGGTGTCTGGGGTTCAGAAACTTTGCCTGGAGTGTAGGGTTCATCTTTTATTTGGGCCCAGCATGCCTGGAGGCTGATACTGCTTTTGCTTTGGGCTCCTGGAGGAAATGCCTCTTGGGCCTTAGTTGGTCAGATTGTGGCCAGAGAGGCATTCCTCCCCGCTTGGGTGACATGCCACATCTTCCAAAGCAGTAGTGGGTATAAAGTCCTGCAGGGGATTGTGTGGGCCCTGGGGGGGGGGGTACACAAGGCATCCCTCCATGCATTCTGGGGTGTGTGGATCTGAGTTGCTGTTGCTCTACTGGGAGGATTTTCAGTCCTATTCTGGGTTTCCTCTTTCCAAGATGAAGCAGCTATTTTTTGTGCTTGTAACATTTCCTCCACTGCCTGCATTAACTGAGCTGCGCTAGTGAAACTGGCCAGAACAGCTCAGTCTGGAGACCTGTCTGTGGCTAATTTCTTGCATCTACTGGAATGGGCAGTAGGGGTGAGTCTCTATGCATAGAAATGTGCAGAGCATTACAGTCTCCCTGCCGCTCTGTGCCTCAGTTTCCCCATCTTTAAAATTTGGAGACTAACTGAATCACACAAAGGTGTTGTGAGGATTCATTTGTGTTTGCAGTGTGTTGAGAAAAGGTAAAGCGCTATGTATGGATGAAGCCTTTATTATACTGCAGTTTGTGAAAGGCTGCTGTACTCCTCCACACCATGTATCTGTGATTATAGCCATATCTAGTTCTACAGGGTGAATTTTTATATATGTATACATGTGGCCTGGTGTGTGTGAATTCCTTTCATATTAACAAGAAAGGCAATGAAAAGAGTTGTTTGCCTGTCCACTTATTTTCCTTGACCACTTACATATCCCACTCTGCTGAGGACTGGTCACACTCACATAGCTACAGTGTGTTTATGGGGAGGGATCTGCAAATACTCATTGGCATGCTTTGTGGAATACCTAAAGCCCTGTTTTTCTTGGGATTTTATAGGCTAGGTGTTTTTTGGCTTCCTGCCCCACACTTTAAGTAGTGAGATTCTTTCTCTTTTCCCTAGCAAACTGTGCATTTGTGCCAAGGGAGATGGGGTGAGGAAAGCCGGTATGTAAGTAGAACTTGACATGAAGGTCACTGGTTAAAGATGAGATAGGTTAGGAGGAAAGAGACAGGCATTAGCCTTACTTGTTAAATCCCTTGTCCCTCATGCTTCAGGGAGAGAAAAACAAGGCAAACATGCTAATAAACATTGACAATCATCCTCTTATGTCAGGAACTCTGAGGGGGGGAAAAAGTTTTGGAGATGAGCTGCATTTAAGAGTCACTTTTTGTTTGCTAAAGATAAAATCAGTTTGGATAGAGAATTCTATATAAGAGAATATAGTTGGTCTTTTGCCAGAATTAAAATTATTAATCTCTTCTGCAAGGGGGTACATTAAGAGGGACAAGAAAAGACTACATCAAAGGCTATCCATTTGAAAACACCATTTTCCTCTGAACAGCGTCTAATTGCTTCCTGAACAATCTCAAGGTCTTTTGTATATACTCAGTGGGTAAAATGAGTGACTCGGTGTCTCTCTCTCAAGATACCAGTGACCAAATGTACGGAGTAAAGAAGCCAAGCAAAATCAGCAGGGTAGAAAACTCTAGAGGATGTGGAGATAATTTCTTAAGTGGTTGCAAAGAGAAAGAAGGCTTTGCATCTGAGTATTTGCATAGTTCAGCTCTTCTGATATTAGTAAATTACAGTGTTAAGAGAAGTGAGACAGAATCAAGGTTGCGTGGGAGGAAAGGAAGCTTGGATCCAAAATAGGTGATCGTATCACATACGGATACACCACGAGGAATAGAAGCTGCAAATCCAGTGCACCCCATTCTAGATCTACGTGCTGCTTGAATGCACCCAGTGACATCCGCTATGCAGAGAAGTTAAACAGATCTGTCTCCTTGGATTAAGATCCCAGTGGAGTTGAATAATGTGTAGTCCTTCTCCAATGGATTTGTACAAAAACAGCTGCCAGGGGGGACGGTTTTGTCTTTCACAGTTTGATTGCCGTGTTCTGTAGATCACATTCTAAAGGCTATTTTTATTGTGTTTTTGTTAGTTCAGTAAGATATCAATATTCGAAAGAGCTCATTCAGATGTGGTGAGGGATGGAATTGGAAGAAAGCTTAAAGTTTTACCTGCTTGGCCCCTTTTCCTGAAGTGTAGGATTTAAGTAGAGCTTGGGAATCAATCTCCATTGACATTTTCATTGTGGTTCTGTATGTGATTTTTTTTTTTTTTTTTTTTTTTTGCTTCTATCCAGAAGGACTTTTCCTGTTAAAGGCAGAGAGAACATTGAAATAGATCAGTGAGTCTCTTCTAACTAAAGCTGTGATGGGACTGAGGGACATGCGTCGGTGTTTAAAGCTGCTCTTATTTAGGGGGAGACTAACATTGCTGAAATCTGAGGGGGCTGTAAAAAGCATATGCTTGGTTTGTCCCTTGTGGGTGTGTGCTTCTCCCCTTCTTGCCCCCCTAGTCAGATACAAGAAGAGACAACCAGCCAGCCATTCCTTTCCCAAACCGAGAGGGAGAACAGAAATAAATCTTTTGTGCCAGATTGTGATCTGGTACCTGGGAGGTAGATCCAGTGCAAAGCCTATGCATTTCGGTGGAGTTGCTCTCCATTTGTACCTGGTAGAGCCCTCAGGCTCTCAGTTCAGACTTTTGTTTGTGTTTACTCATAGACCCAGGTTGGTTTCAGGTCTTAGTGGCTGTTTGACTTCTTACTTTTACAAGGCCCAGAGTCACTGGTGTGGGTGCACATGTGTAAATTAGATCTCTGTCCACCTGGGAGAAGCCATGCTCACCAAGGGGAATGCGTCTGTTCTCTCCCTGGGGATCTCAGTTGATGTAGAGACAACTTTAGTTTATTATAACTTGTATTTGTCTGGCAGCTCAGCCCCCAGCTCAGAGTTCGGCAGCCATGAATAGGGGGTGGGCCACAAAGTAGCTCTTCTTCACCTCAGTGGGCTTCATCAGCCCATGGCCTACGGGGGTTCCACCTGCAGCCCTGCGGCCCCCTTGTCTAACCCTCCTCCCCCATGCACTTCTCGCGCACTGGGGAACCAGAGCCCCACACTCATCTGTGCCTCCCCCTCTCTCCTAGCACTTTTGGGGAAGGAGTGGGGACTGAGTACGAATCTTGCAATTCACGGCTCCTCCAAAAGTGCTGGGAGCAAGGTGGGAGGTGTAGGAAGTGCAGGGTTTGGGTGTCCCAGTGTGTGAGAGGCACGTGGGAGAGGGGAGCCAGCCTAGGGGATCTCAGGTAGAGCTCCAGTGGGCCACGTGCAGCCCACCACTGCCCCAGCTGCAGTTACATGCCCTTACCTGCGCAGGGATCCCCACTTCCTGGCCTCCTGCAGCCCAAGAGGTGCAGATTAGGGATGTTAAAATGAGTGTAATTAAGTAACTGTAACTGCTGAAAATTTCAGTGCTTACATGCGGGGTGGTGGTTGGCTCCCACCTGCTGCCTTGTGCTGTTGCCTTTGTATCAGAGGTAGCAGCGTGGGGTGGCAGGCAACTCCCAGGAGCTGGTATGTGCAGGGAGCTGGCTCCCTGCGTGAACCCAGAGCCTGTGTGTAACTGAATGTTAACCGATGAGCCCAGGCTCATTCACGGATTAACTGTGTATGGCTACACTTTCACATACATCCCTTGTGCAGATTATGGCAGTTTGGCACCACCCTGCTACCCCTCCTGTTGCTGGGCTTTTTGTTCCGGGGCCTTTGCAGACAGAGATCTTGAACTTCATCAGGCTCTGTGTAACCAGAACAGAAAAGAACAAAATATTTGAAGTATACATGTCCTTTGAACATGTGTCCTGTTCATTTCCAATGAACGACTTGCTCATTTACGTGGGGGGAACGGAGGAAAGACAGTGGAGCTGAAACTTCAGGGTGTGTGTGGGGGGGCTGAGGGATGGGCAGTTTCAGTTACCACTTTTGTTGGACACCCAACCTGAGACACCTGGGGTCTGATTTCTCAGAGAGGCAGCTGCAGCCATGGCCAGTGAGAATTGTGAGTGCTCCTCATCTCTGAAAATCAGGCCGCAATGTGTCTGAAGCTGAGCACCAGCGTTCTCCACTAAAAGCAGAGGCTTTGATGTATTGTACCCTCCTCAAGACACTGCAGCGTGTGGCACATTAAGGGGGGTGGCTGCATTCTAAACAACCCCCATTTAGAGATCTGAAGGGGGATGCTGGCATGTCCAGACCGACTCTGACACATGCAGCCTGCATTCTGATGCCGTTCCCGCAGCGTGCACTGGGTACAGCACATGTAAACACAGACAGCTTCCTCAGCCAGATACCTCTGGGAGTCTTGTTTGAGCAAATGTTATGTGTACCTTGGTGGTGAAGTGCTAACTAAGAAATAAACCCGGATGGTCTTCTGCAGAGCCAACAGCACTGGCTGGATGCAGAGCTGCCATAGCAAACGCAATGTAGCTTACCATGTCTAATGCCTCTCGTGCCAAAAAAGCCTCCGGACCTGGTAGCAGGAGCAGGGCCAGTTTTGCTCTGGAGGAGAACAGCTCTGCACCAGTTGAGGTGGCAAAAAAAGTGAAGCCATTCAAGCTAGCAGCTTGGCCATGTCCATGCCTTTCCTGTTGGAGCAGCCTTTCCTGTTAGATGCTGTGTTTGTGATCTATCCCAACTTCTCCCTGGCTTTCACACCACCACTGCTTCTAACCCTTCCCACTTCAGGCAGTTCTCTCTGACTGGGAGATTAAAAGTAGCCCCACTGGCTAACAAAGCCTTACTGTTAAAAACTGATGTTCCTTATTTAGGGCAAGCATGAAAAGCACCTGCCAAAGCTCCTTGTTCCCTACGTGACAAAATGCTTAAGCCAATTTAAATCAACTTAAAATACAACAAACGCTGTGTCTAGACTGTCAAATTTAAACTGAACTGAGTTTCTGTTCTCCCTGTTTATCCTTGGATGAAAGGTGCTATATAAATGCAAAGTATATAATATAATCCTGGGTTTGTGATGGATGATGGTCTTACAGTCACCAGAGCACTGTAACAGAGGGGGTGAGGGTTAACCCTTGTCTAAGGCTCCACATGTGCTTGGTGTGTTGGTTTCACCAACGTTTCTGGCTGAGGTGGTTTAATTGAATGGAGTGTTTTTTCTATTTGTTGAACACTAGATGAATTTTGTAATCCCTCTGGCTTGCTGGAGCAGCTGTAGTTTAGTAGTTGGGGTATGACGCTGGGATATGGGAGACTTGAATACTGCTCCTGACTTGCAGTGTGGCCTTGGGCAAGTCACTTTGCTCCTGTGTGCTTCTGTTTCCCCATCTGTGCAGTCAGGGATGATAACAGTGTCTCACTGATGGAAAGTGGTCTGAGAGCTCTGGTGGTGTAATTGGAAAGGGTAGTGCTGTGACAGCACAGGTGACAGTCAGCTTGCAGCAGCTGGGCTGCCCTTTCCTGACAGTGCCCCTACATTGCCTTGGTACCCAAGGGTCTGTGTTAGCAGGCCCTCTGCAATTCCCCTTGATGTCTCTAATAGAGTTACCCAAATATAGCCAACTCCATTGGCTTTGCCTCTCCCCCCTGCACCCCCATGTAGTTTGTATTGTAGTAGCCTGGCGAAGGCTGCTCAGTGGCTGACAGCTTGCAGAGCAGCCTGCGTGCTTCCCACTTCCCTCCCCTCTTGCTATCTCTTGTATCCCTCAATCTGCTGGCCAACTTGGCACCGAAGAGAAGTAGTAATCCAATTTGGGCACTTTAACTGCACTTTGCTAACCATGCCGCTGGCCAGAGCTCGGGAAGTTTAATCTGCCTAATGACCCCAGCTTTGGGGACTGACTGCCCATTTGTTTTATTTATTTGGTTTTACTTTTCTTCGGCTATTGGGGATGGATGTGATGCCTGGGAGAGGGTTGATTTCCAGGGCCCAGCCGCCTGGATACGGTACCTTATAAATTGTATAGCAGTGGGGGAGAGCATATATTGAATTTGCATTTTTTTTGTCCCCCTCCCCGCCTCTCGTTTTCTATTCTCTCCTTCCTTCTTTTCTTGTAAAAACAAACCTCTCTAGGCAAGGCAGTTTTGAAATGTACTATTATTTTCAGCCAAGAAAAATAAAGTATCTCTCTTCCTTTGGTTGCCTACTGTTTAATGTACAAAATACAGGGGTGGTAATTGCATTAAAATGTATATAATTATACTGCAGGAAAAAAAAAATCTTGTTAATTGCATGGGTGTTTTGAACTGATAAGTGTTGAGTGATTCATGTTTTCTTAAGAGATCACCAAAGCAGAGCTGCAGTCCACAATGCAAGAGTTGAGGAGAGAAGCGCGCTTTTTTTTTTAAACCTTTTACAGAAAGCAAGCTCAACATTTAGAATATGAGCTGACATCTGTGTGTCTCAGATCTGCACTTGGCCCCTCATTACTGACCTTCTGGGCTTGGTCCTATGAAGTGTTGAATGCCCTGGCCCTGATCCAGCAGAGCCCTTAAGCACATGCTTAATTTGAAACACTTAAGTAGTCCCATTGACTATTGTGGGGCTCTGTGAGCTTTTGGTTAAGCACATGCTTAAGTGTCTTGATGGACTGAGCCAAGGTGTCCAAGTTACTTGCAGAATTGGATTCCCTAAAAAGTAAGAAACCACAGTCACACTGACAAATGAGCATTGGCTCTGGGTAGGAAGGAAATTTCCCCAATTGGTATTTGCCATACAAATTAATTATACAATTCATTTGATTAATCAGGTGCATTAAGGGTTCTTTGCTGTCCATCTCTGACTGAAGCATTTGGGTTTTGGCTGTAGTCAGAGATGGGGCATTGGAACTGATGGATCATTCTGACAGGATGAGGGGAAGGGTTGCCTAATGGTTGAAGAGACACTGTTAACTTGAAAACCACATATCTGCCTGAAAATGCCAATCCTGCTAAAGTTACAGGTAACACCTAAGGTGACATTAAGAGAAGTGTTTGTTTTGTGTGCATTTCTTAGCACATTGTGTATAGTCCATTTTGTTTGTCCTCTAAATAGTCAGTTAGTTTCTTCCTTTTATAAATATCAACAGGAGAATAGGAAAACCTTTAACATATTTGTAAAAATAAGTATTTTTCAAGCATTTTTTTAAAATGGCACTTTAATAAAAATGTTAATTGTTTACAAAAATGTCTAGTTGGTGGCTTTGGCTGTGTCCCTTTTAAAGTACACCTCTAGTAGCTCTAATCCTGGCTCTGCCTTTGACTCGCTATGTAACTAGCAGCAGAGATTGAGCCAGGATTTGGTCGTGTGTTTGCATGTGAATACGGTCTCTTCCTAGCAGGATGAATCTGAGCGGCACCCTGAACTCTGGCAAAATTCAGATTAGGGATTTTGGAATCCAGGTTCAGGAGTGTTTGGATTGTGCAATTTCGTTTAAGATGGGCTCTTCTAAGTAAGACCTGGAGAGGGGATATGCCTTGCTTTCCCCATCTGTGGAATGGGAATAATGAGATTTAACTACACCCCATGGAGCATAGGTGACTGGTGTCTGCAATGGGGTGGGGGTGCCTGGAGGGCCACCCAGAGAATCTGGAGGGGCCACGAAGCACCCCATTTAGCAACAACATTTTTGGCAGGGGCTGAAAGGGCCAGTGTACCTCCTAGGTGCTACCATGTGTCACCAGGGAGGTTGTGAGACTGAAATCATAAAAAGATAGTAAAGTGCTTTGAGATCTTTGTGTGGAGAACACTAAGGAAGTGTTGACTGTTGTTTCCACTCCTCTAAGGAGGAAGGAATTATTCCTTAACCAGGCAGGGACTATCCGAAGAGGCGTCATCTAGAGTTTGTCATGGGAAGCTTAGAGCTGTGATGCCTTCGAGAAAATGTTTGAAATTCATCCTCTCAAATCTGCTATGTTGCTATGTCACACTTCCCTCCACCCCCATCTCCTCCCCAGTCATTTTTATTCCTAGAAGTGTTGGCATGAGCACAGACGTTCTGATTCGTAAGCGTTAGTCTGTAGTTTCCTACCTGAGTCCTGTTCTCAGGGGGAGGGACAGAATCCTTTTCAGCTGTGATGATGCAAAAGGGATGGTGGCTCTTGCCTCAGGTGGGAAGCTAAGCAGTCAGAAGATCTCTTAGAAAGCCAACAACCTGTTTTCCAGGCTGTTGTTACCAGGAAGAAACGGGGGAGGAGAAATGCGGAAAACACAGGGAAATGCCAGCAGGGATGTTTCCAAAATAGAATGTTTGGAGCTGTGCATGTGTCGATGAGCATTTACAACATAGAGTGGCCCTGTGTGAAATTGACAAGAGTTATTGTTCATTATTATTTGCATTCTGCAGCACCTTGGAGCCCAAACAGAGAGTGGGGTCCCACTGTGTTAGACATTGTTCGCATCTATACAGGAAGTGACAGTTCCTGCTCTGAAGGGCTTATAATTAAAATGGGGCAGTGTTTCTCAAAGTGGTCCGTGAAAACACTTTGAGAAACCTGTTAACTGGCCACTGGGGTGTGTTTACCTACTGGTGCCTCAGCTGCAGAGCCTCATGGCTCCTATTGGCTCTGTTTCACCATTTGCAGTCAAGGGGAGCCCTGGGAAGCGGCAGCCCAGCCCACGCCGCTTCCCGCAGCTCCCTTTGGATACAAATGGTGACATGGAACCAACAGGAGTCACGAGCCTCCGTGGCCACAGCACTGGTAAGTAAACACTACAGAGCAGCCAGTAAATGGGTTTCTCAAAGTGGTTTTGCGGACCACTTTGAGAAACACTGAAATAGGGCAAAAGAGATAGGAGGATAAACTGAGGCCCAAATAGGTGACTTGCTAAAGGTCACACAATATATCAGTGGCAGAGCCAGGAATCAAGGCCATATCTTGTATCTCCTAGTCCAGTGCCCTGTCTGCTAAGTCCTGCTCCTTCTTGTCATTTACATAAGTCTTGCAGTGATACCATCAGAACTCCTCAGCTGTGTGTCACATGCCCTACCCTAGTTACAGTCAAGGAGACATTCCCTTTTGCTCAAATGTATGGGCAGTTGGCTTTGGAGCAAAAGGATCCCAGTTCTATCCTTGCTACCACCCTAAAGCTTTGAGATCATGATATGCAATGTAGGGCCAATGTTGAAATCTTGGTCGACGCTTATTATATGCAATATATTGCAAGTTTGCAACATGCTGTCATGACATTATTTTACAGTGCGCGACACCGGATCCATCAGTATGCCGTAGTTCCTGCCTGGAAGGGGATGTCTGTAGTTGCAAGAACAATGTCCGGTCGTCTTGGTCCCTTTGCTGGAACAGCTGATGAGTGAATTCACGTCACTTATGCTGGTGTTCCTCATGATATATTCTTACCTCCCCAGGAGTGCTGGAACAGTTTGTATAGTGGGGGGTACTAAGAGTCAGAGACCCAAACTGTAAACTCTGTATCTGATGGCAACTATATTTCAAGTCAGGGATTGCTGCCGCATCCCCAGCACCCCGAATTCCCGCATCTATGTATGTCCTGAAGGTGCTGCTTGGAGACCATCGATTGATTTCTAGCATGCAGTCTGTGACACTTATTCACTGTTGACCTGGGCTGGATTTTGACCCAAGGGTGTTAAAAGGGAAAAGCACTGCATCCTATCCTGCCAGCCCACCCCTGTTTTGGTAGCTACTCTGACACATCTCATTCCTTTTAGGGTCTGTTTTGTTGAAGTCAACAATGGTTGTACAGCATAGAACATAACTGTGTGTATGGGTTGATCGGATTCTTGTTGGTGCATCTTTCATTAAAATGAAGTCTTTGCTACTCTATTAAATCATAGTTTTCCTTCTCTGTGTGGTATTGCTGTTGGAACAGTTTCAGAGTCTTCCCCCCTCCCATCCTATGGTCCACGAAACTCTGTGAGCTCTCAAGTTCTCTCTCTATTTCCGGTTTTCCCGGGCCTGTTCCAACTAGGGCTGTTAAAAACTCTTGCAACGTTGTGGGACTGGAGCTTTGAAATGAGAGTGGTTCTGAGTCCTGACTTGACTTCCAAGGGCCCTTTCTCATTGGCTTCTCTGCAGGCGGGAGTGCCTGTGCTTTGGGCTGAGCCAGGCTTCCAGCAGTGTCTGAGCTACAATGAAAGTAGCTGCTAGTGAGGAGGGGAGCCAAAGCAAAGCCTCTTGTGAAAGGAAAAGCAGAGCAGATTGGGCTCAGGTAAGCCTCATTGTGAGACTTATATTAGCACGGAGATTAGGGGAATTGGAGGTAAAGCTTATGACAAGAGTCAGTTCCCCCATCTTTACCGAGAACTTGGAATTTGTACTGTGGAGCAAGTCTGGTGGAGAATTTGCAAAATCTACTGGATGTGCTGTGGCTATTCTGTGGGGCTGCTAAGTTCACGGAGGCTAGACTCACCGTGTTCTTATTCGGTTACTAGGTGAACGATATGTGTGAGAAGAGACAAATCTCCCAGAGGGAACAGCTGCTGGAGATGTGTTATCTTGGGAAGGGGGAGTTGATGGTCAGTACCTCTGGCAGTGCTGGCCTACCAAGCGGCTTGCAGCAGATGGTTAGGAGACCAGGAATATCTGTGTCTGTGTGCATGTGTGTAGTTCCCAGCAGTCTGAGAGCAGAGCAGATCCACTGAACCATGACTAGGATTCTGCATATAGTAGCCCAACTGGCTGGCTCCCTGTTCTGGTGGCTTGTCCTTAGGAGATACAGGAAGAGCTGATAAAACTGAAAGCTTTGTCCCAATTCTGTATGTGGGGTCCAGAGATGCTGTGTTTTCAGATGTGCTTTCCCCAAAAAATACATTTTGAGGAACAAGGGGAGAAAATCCCACCTCTGACAAGGTTGCATGAAATATAAACACTTCTCTTTGGGTGTAGTCTTGTGTGTTTGCCCTTCCCCCTGCACACCCGGGTTCAGATTCTATCTGTGTAGATGGGAAACTTATTTGACTGTGACAACATCGTGTTTTGTTCACCCCACAAAATTCAGCGCAACTGGCAATTGTTTATCAAGAGAGGCCCAGGATTAGAATAGCAAGGGCTGGATTTGTTGTTTTTGTGCAATAGCGGGGACAGCAGGTTGGGACTGAGGGGCTGCTAGGGTGGTTCTCCTGTTTTGTGCCAGGTACGAGCCAATGGGACTAGCTGCCTTCTTAAACACCGGTTTCATCTCCTGACGCTTCCAACCCGAGGCTGCCAATGTTGCTGAACTGCTAATGAGAACAGCTCTGGGAAGTGGGCTCTGCTCCTCCAAGAGGGCTGTTCTAGCAGGAGATGGAGAGTGCAGCCTGGGATTGAGAGGCTCTCCAGTAAGATGGGAAATGAGAGCAAGACAAGTTGGGCTGAGCGTGAAGCAGATCCCTTTATAACACGTTAGGAATCAGATTGGCATCCTATGAGAGTGTTTCCCATGACCACTCACTGCAGCAGCAGGGAGGGGAGGTGAGGAACACTTTGGTTCAGACAGGAAAATGGGGCCTGTAGATTCTTTCTTTGAACTTGCTCGTGTCTGATTGTTAACTACCAGCCAGGCCAGAACTGAATGATTGGCCTCCCCCGTTGGAATAATGTGCCTGTGGGTGTGGTGGAGTCTCTGGTTCTTGTAGTCTTTAAATCAAGACTATGTCTTGCTAAAAGAGGTACTACGGCTTAACTAAAAGTTAGAAACTTGATGCTGGAATTGTCGGGTGACTTTCCCTGGCCTTCTGACCTTAACTTTTATGATCTACCTTCAGGGCCGCAGATGTGTTTATTTTATCGTGAAGGGAGGCAGTTACAGTTGAGTAGGTGGTGTAGGGAGGCGTCAGCTTTGGAGGTTAATGCCTTAGTCATTAGGCCCCTGGAGCCCACCCCATTTCTCTACCTTCAGCTGAGGCCAGTTCCAGCCCAGGGGAAGTTGGTGGTGCCAGCCTGGATGCTCCTGGGTTGGGCAGCTTGCTCTGGGGTTGCACCATGGCCTCCACATCCGGCACACCCGGCTCTGCCTCCGCACCTAGCGGGGCCACCAGCCACTCCAGACCTAGAGCAAGGTGGAACGGCTTTACACCCTGGAAGAGGTGGGGCCAGGGGCAGTCAGCCCTTAGCACTGCCAGGCCACAGCGCTGCTTCCCCCAAGCCATGTGCTGGAACTGGAAGCTCTGCTGCTCCAGCCCAGGAAGCGGTGGTGGCTGCCTGGCTGCTCTCAACTTTGCCCCTGAGTTGCTGGGAGACCTTGGGCATGTCACATCACTTCCTTGCACCTCACCTCTGTTTCACCTCCCGGCCATTGTCCGTCTGGACTGTAATCGCTCTGGGGCGGAGTTTTGTTCTGCTCAAAGTCTCTGTCTCCCTCTCTCTCCAGCACTTTGGTGCTCTGATCTCCGTCTAGATGCTTCTGTAATACAAAGAGCACTGTTTGGCTATAAACTTCCTCCTGCTGTATTGAAAACCTAAACACAGCCACACAGAGGCTCTTGCATGGGAACCAGGAGAAACTGGCCTGTTTAGCTTCTCTCCCCTGAGATAAGTGAAGAACAGGAAAAGGAAACAAACTGCAGAGGTAGTGAAGAGCCAATGGGTTCTGGAAAGCCTTTCAAGTTTACTGATTTAAAGCCCCGGCACTGGTAGTAACCCAGGCAGGGAATTTGATAACTTCAGTATGACTGTGTTTAACCTGACCGTGTCCCTTTAAAATGCTAGCTGGAGAGTGAGCCAGGCGAAATGTGCCAGTGGCCCTTGGTGACTGTGCCAATGTATCCTGTGGCTGCCTGCGTCTAGCAAGATGACTGCAATGCAGCTGCTCTGACTGGAATGGGAGAGGCCCACGAGCCCTGCGCACCTTTTAGTGCGATACAGACAAGCTCCCTGTTTGCAGGCCTCCTGGTGCTGCAGGGGTTAAGGTCTGCTTAGCTGTGCACAAAATCCTGAGGCAGGCTGCCAGAGCAACATATGAGCTGCACCTCCCCCACTTTCCTGTTGCTGCCTGGGGAGCATCTCCAGGCATTGGGAAGGGTTAATGTCTCGCTCCCGGTGACACTTGCTCCGCAAGCTGCGTTGGAGCCGGAAGCTGGCTTGTGGGGAAGCCCTGAGTGGCATCGGGTTTGTGCCTCATGGGGAAGCCCTGAGTGGCATCGGGTTTGTGCCTCCGTGGGATGCATGGGCCTTCACTTCCATTCTCTCCAGACTCGGGGCTGAGCAGCTTTATCCTGCAAACCTCTCGTGGGCATCCTTGAAAAGCCAGCGAGTTGCTGCTCCCTGAGTGTGAAGAGCCCGCAAGCCTCTAGGTCCCAGTGGAATTGTGGCGCAGGCAGTGCCAGCTCATGGCCTAAGCCCGGCTACTCCCGCCTGACGTTCCCGTTAGAAAGGCCCACGTAACTTTACGGCTGCTCGAGGTTTGCTCTTAGCACTGGGCATCCAAGGCACTCAAGCCACTTCACCGCAACAGGTCACTGGTCCTGTCCCCGTTTCCCAGCCGGGGAAGCTCTGAGGTCAGCCCATTGCAGAAGTGAGTCTATGATCTGGCTGGGGAAAGTGGCCTGGAGTCCTGCCACTCTGTTCTCTGCTCTAGGGAGCAGGTAGGCTGTCCCCCTACTGCCAGCCGAGGAGGAGGCTTCTCCATTGGGCTGGGCCATCCCCAGGGGGCCTGGGGCCTGGGGCATTCCTCCCCCGTCAGCGTCCCAGGTGCAGGGCCCAGGGCAGCGTGTCCCACTGATCTCTGCTGCAGCCCAGCCCTGCTCCACCCTTTCCCTGAGTCCCACCCCTGCTCCATCCCCTTGCACAAAGCCCCCCTCTCCTGAGCAACGTGAACCGGGGGATTATCTGGGAGCCTGGCATGAGGCCCCCTCCCCCGTGCACTCACCGTGGTGACAGGAGTTCTAGCCTGCTCTGCCCCACCCCGCCCTCCTCTCCCAGTCCACTTCACCGCAGTGGTGGGAGCGGAGCGCCCTGGGGCCGGGGCACTCTATTTCCTGCTGTCTTGGTGAAGCGTGGAGCATCAGGCTGGAAGAAGGAGGCGGAGTGGAGTTGAACAGGCTGCAAGGTCCCTCCGGCTCCTGCCACTGTGGTGAGTGGGGCGGTGCAACCCCTGTGGTTGCCCTTCGCCAGGTCTCGGGGTTGCTCTGGGCCCCATCCACAGATGGTTGAGGTGGCTGTTGTGGGGTCCCCCAAAATGCAGGGCCTGGGGCGGCCGTCCCGAACTATCCCATGGATGGGATGGCTCTACCACTGGGCACTGAATGCCTGAGTGTCCTTCCTTGGTTACCAGTGGCTCTGGTGTCTAGCCATGCTGGGTCCCTCCTGCAGCGTCTGCTGAGGAGCTGGAGAGAGGAAGCTTTCTTCTGACAGACACTGGGGGACCGATCCACGTCATGTGATGTGTAGTGCTGCCCTGGTGTTAGTGCGTGAGCATTGTGCTTCCACAGAGCTCCTGCCAAGTGCAGCCAGAGCCCCATGGGGAAGTGGTGCTAGGTGAAGTGGGCCTGCCCTGAGAGCAGGGCCCTCACTGAGGACACAGGCCCCCTGCTGTCCAGGCAGCAGTTTGGGGTGGAGGAGCTGCTGGTTTGAACATCACATTGTTTCCTGCACCACTGCTGCCAGTTCTCATCTGTTCCATTTGCAGAGAGCAGCCCACAGTTTCCTTGAGCCTTTCCTGGGAGAGACCTGTTCTCATCCAGGATGGGCCTACTGTGTGCATGTAGCTTGGCAAGCCTGGCAGGTATCTCCTGAGCATACAGGAAACACTCCCGCAGGGCTGGTGCAGTCAGACCACTGGTCCGGTGGGTAGCAGCTTAGAAAGGGTTTACCTGCCACGGCGCTGCTTTGCACCCACCCTGGGCAAAGCCTCTCCCTGGAAAGTTAATAGAAATGTCCAGTCCCTTCTGCCAGGGCCATCTTTGGAGCGCTGGCCATGGCTGTAGCTCTGCCATGGTGCTGGGCCCTGAATGTGACACCAACATGGCCAGCGTCCCCTGGAGTCTACGGCCTGGGAGACCGAAATAGCCAGGACTCTTCAAATGGAACCTCTCACCCTTCTTGGTGGGGGGATGGGGGCTGATTAGGGCCTGATTATCCCTACAAGGGATGTGGATAAGCAGAGAGGAGGGAGGAGGCCTGGCAAGGCTGTTTCTTCCCTGAGGTGTTAATCCTTTCGGCCTTAGGCTGAAGTTCGGCTGGAGCTAGGTAATCCCCCCTTACCCCCTCTCCCTACCCTGAGCCGCTGGCATTCTGCATGCTGGGATGTGAGCACTCCCTGCCAGGTGGGGTCTGACTGTGGGCCGGCTTAGGGCAGGCCCTGATTCTTTGGGAGAAGCAGCATGAGGAGGGTGGAAACCTCAGAGCTCATGTGTGTAAGGCCCAGTGAATAAAAGGCCCAGCTGACAAGTTTGCCTGGTGCTGCTTCAGTGTCTGTGTGCAAAGCATAATCCCATGGCCTCTCCCCCGGGAGACCTCAGCCTTTGTCTTCTTTTCTGATGTGACTGGATCCACTCCCCATTGAGCCGGGGAAGGGCTGCAGGTAAGTTCCTGGCTTAGGCCCTGGTTAGGCCGCTCCCCTCTCTCTCTGCCCATGCTATGGGAATGCTGGCAAAGTGGCATAGAGAATGCAAGGGGCAAGCAGTGGAAGATGGAGATGGAGCTCTGCTGGCCAGGGGGCTAAAAGGGTGAGGGTGTTTCCCTCTGAGAAATCCTGAGGCTGTGAAACGTGGGAGGAGAGAACGTTCAGCTCTGGTGGAAGCTGCTCCCTTCCAGATTTGGACTTCGCCCGTTGGGAAGCTCTAGGCCAGTCTTCCTGAGCTCTGAGCCCCCAACCTGGGACGGCATGGCTGGGGGCACTGTGGCTGCTCAGGGTGGCTAAGTTTTGGCACCCTGGGCCCTGAATTCTCTTGTCCTGGGGTGGAACTGAGGGGGCATTTATATCTGGAAAATACAGAGAAGCGTTGCCTAGCCACATGTTTGAAGAGTTTGCTCTAGAGCAGCAGTTCCCAACCTTTTCCAGGTGGGGACCCATTTTGACAATTCAGGAAGACTTGGTGACCCAAGGCAATTCAAAAATGGGGGGAGGAGGGAGGGCAGAGCCACCTGGGGAGACACTTGTGACCCTTTTGAAAGGTAATGGTGACCCATAAGTTGGGAAACCCTGCTCTCTAGAGCCACCGCGTGGGGACGTTGGATGCGCTGTTGGTTCATATGCTAGCATGCGCTACGAGGGGAAGGGGCACATTCTGTTCTACGCCCACTGTTGCTTTCTGATTAAGATCAAGTGGTGTGACTCTCCTAATATCTACTCTGCAAAGGCTGGGGCTCAATCTCCTACCCCACCCTTCCCAAATGGATGCTCTAATCTAACAGATCATTTCATTTCTCAGTCTCTGTTGTTTGAAGTAGAAAACACCCTAGATTCAAATTTTGCTGCATGTCCATTTTTGTTTATTTTTAGCTCTGTCTCTTCCACGCTGGCTTTCCTTGCCAGCCCAGCAGTCTGTTGTTAATTACCTGGCTGCTCTAACTTCTCCCAGCTGAAGGGCTGCATTAACTAACTAGGAGCCTGAGGGCGGTGCCTGATCTGCATAAAATTGAGCAGATTACTCATCTTTGGAGTGCAGGAGCAGATTGTAGAAACTACAGCTCCCAGCATGCATTGCCCCACATGGCTCTGAGCAGCCTCTGGTCAACATAAAGCAGTATACCAAAGCCCATAGAGTATGTGGGCCACACCCCTTAATTAAACAGGAGGAGGACCGCAGGACATATGCTGCGTTTGGCTTATGGCACAGCGCGTTGGTTTCTCCCCCACCCTGAGACGGGTCCAGAACTTCGTAAGGCCTCGTTGCTAGCAGATGGTAAAGGAAAAATCTGGGTGCTGCTCCCTGCCAGTTCTCCGCGTTAAGGAGGCTGCTTTGACTGGAGAGAGAGATGCCACTGGAAGTGTGTGGAAGCACAGATTTGCATGTTTCATAGCCCTGGGTATGCTTGTGGAAAGATGAACCAAGCAGCTGGAGCTTTGCATTTTCATAATCTTCCCCGGATCGGTCAAAACGTTTAACGGCTCTGGGAACATTTGAACAAACATGTTCTGCTGATGGCTGGGTTATGTTTTCTTTGTGTGGACCAAATGCTAATAGCAGGACTGGACATGCTTCTTTCTGCCTTAGCCCGCCGTGCTGGGGATTGCAAAATGCTGTGCTCCCATCTCGGAAAGGATCAGGGTCAATGGTTTTTAGTTTTCAAAATATACAGTGGTTGGGTGGCTGTGAACTCATCCACTCTGGATGATTCATTGTGCTACTTTCCATGCTGAATTGCAAAGGAAGGGGAAACATTCCTCTGATAAATCCCATGTTTGTTTGTTTTATGGTTGCCATATGATTGTGCACTTATAATGCCCCTTTATCTGAGGAGGTCAAACTGTTTTGCAAATATGAAGCGCCACAGAGCTCTGGAGAGGCATGCTTCAGCTGCTTCCTGTTTCTCCATTGGGACAGCCCAGACCCAGGAGGAAGTTAAGTGCCTCTCTCAAGGTTGCTCAGTGAATCAGTGGCACAGTCAGCAATTGACTCCAGAATTGCTGCTTAACAATCTGCACTCTAATCACTAGAGTGATTTCCCATCCTCCCCATATTGCATGGGGTGATCTAGGCTGCACCAGGAGAAAGTGTGTCGGAGGAGAGATGCTAGCATAAATCCAAGGGTAACGGGGATCTGGATGGGTTTGATTCAGAGCTCATTGAAGTCATTCTATTGACTTCCATAGACTTTGAATCAGACCCAGTGTGTGAGCGTGATATGAAATTTGTAACAATGATTCCACAAGCTAGGGAACATTGGAGAAATCCCTGAGAATATGTTTTTAATTAGTGCGGGGGAAGAGGAAAGAGTTATGCTTAGTTGAGGCGCATACAGTTGCATATACAGTACAAACTTCTACTGGTAGAACGACAAGCCTTTTCTTTTGTTATTGCTGCAAGGCTTTGAGAGTCTTCCCATGAGGACAAACCTAAAAATATACTTAATGTCTCCTGCAATCTACTGTCTTGTCTATTGCATGGGTGGGGTTTCCTGCCTAGAATTCCCCCCTCCTACCTTTGCTAATTATCTGAGGGGTGGGTATGTCTGAATGAGGTGCTGCTTTCTTCTCAGTTCATTTCTTATCACAGATCACAGCAAGTTTATCATAGCGTTTAAAGATACAGATTCACGATAGCCCTTTTCTCCCATTCTTTGGGGGCCAGTTCAGGATAGTTCCTTATTCATCCATTTTCTGCCCTAGCCTAGTTTCCAAAGTGCTGCTTGTCCCTGAAATGTGACACTAAAGCTGTTGTGGCTCTTTGTTCCTTATCTCGCTGACTCCAGATCAGTTTCCTTCTGTTTGAGGAGAGAGATGGTTTTTCTAAGTGCCAGCTCTGTAAACATGCCTGCAACTCCACCAGTCCAGCTAGGCTCCTGCTGACTTGTGTATCAGTGCCACAAATGAAGGTGCTGCAAGGAGAACATAGGTAATGAGCTAGTCTGTTGTTGATGCCTGAGCCAAAATAGAACCCAGCTGGTGCTACTGTAGCTGTACCAACTGTACAAGTTTAAAAGCGGTGGAGTGAGCTCTGGGGGCGCCGAATGCACATGGGACACAGAACTGTTGTTCCTTGCTAATCTTAACTGCACTTAAAATATTCCAAGCATTGGGGCTTCCATCAACCCTCAGGACAGGCTGTTCTATGGTGTGTAGGATCTTGCCCACTTGTCTGGGCCCCTCTGAGGCACTGTCCTATCCAAGCCCTAGATTAGGGAGTTTTCCTTGGTATTGAATTTAAATTCCTCCTCACCCCTTCAATCCAGAATCCACCCTGGCACTCCTGGTTCTAACCCTTTGTGCCACCCTCAGTGATTTTACAGCTGCATCGCTGAAGTCACAAACACAGGATTATGGCCTGTCTGCAGAATCCATTGGGAGGAGGAGCGCAGCAGTCTGGAGAGGAGTGAATGGCTTGTTCCTATATCTCTTTTTTTAGAAAGCAAGTGGGACACAGGCATTTATGGGGCAAGTCAAGGGCTTTTTGATGAAAGGGTCTTTTGGAGAGAGAGAGAGAGAGAGCGTGCGCGGGCAGCAGCGGGCAGGCAGAGAGTCCAGACCAATCTAGTTCACCGAGCAGCTGTGACCAGGGTCAAAACAATCAGGGCTTCATGGCCACTTTAAAGGTGAAACTATTAGCACATTTCCTTTCCAGCAGGAATAAAGGGGGTTTGAACGGAGTCGGGCATTTGTGGCTGCTGAGTCCGTTTTGCTTCTGATGGCAGGTTTCCTGCGGCGCGTGTATGGGGGAGTTGCTCTCTAAAATAAACACTGATTTCCCCAGCAGCCCCTCCGTGTGTATGTTCCCCTGCAGTGCCCTGGCCCTGCCTGGCTCCCTTTCTCCTTCTCTTGCATTGTTGCTGTTTGAGTCATCCTTTTTGCAGGGTTGTTTTCTGTCACAGGAAGTTCTTCCCTGTTTACTTTACTGTCCAGGCAGAATAATGGAATGTATTTTTAGGTCTATTTGCACTGTTCCCTGAGTTGGCATTAACATGCAGCCTGGGCTTGGGTGTAGTTTTTTAATGCAGTCCATTTCAGGCCTGGGCTTGGCTCCAAGGCGTCTGCCTGGAGGTTTCCGAAGTCCTGTATCCATGGTGGCCATATTTGCAGAATAGGATTAGCTTCCTGCAGGCAAACACACTGCTAGGTCTCCAATGGGAATGGAGTTTCCAGTTGGAACACAGGGGATCGGTGCCAAGAGGCTGCTTTTGGGGCAGTGGTACTGATCACCATTGCTGTGTTAGGGTGGGAGGATGGCGCTGCAGTTATGTGCAGGATTTGGGGGGGGGGACTGAAGGGTTTTGTTCCTCACTTTGTCACGGACTCCCTCGGTAGGATCTTTGGTGAGCCACTTAGAGCTCAGCCCTGCAATGTGATGGAGTAGTTAAAATTCTGACATATTTCTACACTAGCACTCCCACTGGTGGAGCAGCACTGCTGGTAGGAGTGACAGGACGCTTCAGGTGGGTGAGTTTAGCTTCGAGAAGCAGGCTGTGGCTATTTTGAGAAGAGGGTCCATGGCAACATGCAAGCCGTTGCCTTTCTCAAAATGGGCTGTAGCTGCCATGGAAAAATCTAGTGTAAAGGAGACCCCTCCCCTTGCCTCTATGATCCCCCATCCTGTCCCAGCATGTCTCTAAGTCATAGAAACCAAATTGGATTGGCCAGCTGTCTCTGTGTTGATACATAACCTTCCACTTCATTCAATCTCTGCTCAGTCTGATCCGCTGTTTAATTTGACTCAAACCTCAGGAACTCAAATAATTTTATATTTATTTTTAAATAATACAACTTTCCTCTATTTCTTTTAGTCACTATTGATTGCTTTAGGCAGGTATTATTGGATAATGCAATCATCAGCTCTAGGAAGCTGCCCTTTAATAACAGAGCCAAAGTTCTGCATGAGAGAGAAGCTACTGCCCGAGGAGTATCCGTGCTGATAAAGTAGCAAAGTTACCACCAAAATGCTCAGTGGATCCCTTAAAAAAACCAAAAAACTCTACAGAGCTTTGTCCATGTATGCCCTGCTCTGCTTTCCCTTGTCTCCTCCCTTTTCTGTACGTCCAGAAGATGCCCCCTCTGAGTGATTCGAGACCTTTCCTTGCATTCCAGTACCTGTCTCCATGCCAGCATGACTACTTCCAGCTCTGGTGCCTAATCCCTAAAATATGTGACTAATTAGAGGTACACCAGAGAAAACAGCGTGGTGTTCTGCTTCCTGTAGAGTCTCCTAGAGCAGTGTTTTGTGTAGGTATTTCCAGGGAATCTTGAAATCCCCCTTCCCATTACATGTTGTGGTCTCTGTCCTGGCTCCCTCCTCTCCCTGTAACAAAAAACAGGACTATGTAGCACTTTAAAGACTAACAAGATGGTTTATTAGGTGATGAGCTTTCGTGAGCCAGACACACTTCCTCAGATCAAATAGTGGAAGAAAATTGTCACAACCATATATACCAAAGGATACAATTAAAAAAATGAACACATATGAAAAGGACAAATCAAATTTCAGAACAGAAGGGAGATGGGGGGGGGGGTGCTACATTTCTATCACTCCTCTCCCTATAATCTGTGTCATTGTTTGGTCAGTCTAATTTACATTGCAATCTCCTTGTGACAGAGATCTAGGTATTTCGGTATCTGTCCTTGCATAATGATGACTATAAAACTGTGGTGTCCAAGATGCTAGCCACATGCAGCTATTTGGCTGGTTGAGTGTGGCTAGTTCTCTATAGCAGTAGCCGCTAGAGTGGCTACTTATTCAGAACTGGTTGGACCCCACAGCTATAAAATAATACAGTAGCATGAGTAGTGTTCATGTGTATCCCTGCCCCCTTCTGGGTGGAATTGGAAATGGTCAGTTGTTCACAGCGTCTTTATTGCTAATACAGAAGATGGACAAGTGTACCTCCAGTGTTAGGGTCCTGGACTTTTGGGAGCACGATCTTCCTTTTCTCCCTGGTGCTGCCAAGTGGGAAATGCTGAGCAGTCAGAATGTGGAGTACAGCAACCTGTGTGACGTTCTAGGTGGCCACAGATTTGTTAGTGGTATGATTACTAACAGAAAGTGAGTTATTCAGATTTTGCAATTGAGTTGTGAGCAGCCTTGTGAATGCTGTGAACTGTGCCTTGCTGCTCACAGGGATGAGATCAGCGGCTTAGTTCAGTCACAGTAATCAAGGAACTGTCTTGATTGAAATAAGAGGAAGGCAGGCACTGTGTGGGATAGTTCGGGAACCAGGCAGAGCAGCTGTCTGCAATGTTCCCTCTAATTTTTTCCATCCATGCGTGGAATAAATTGTATGTGCACTGAAGCATGTGCAGATGTGTACCACCAATAGAAACACATGCTGTGGGTGCCCCGTCAATCAGCTGAGCAGGACCAGAATCTTCCCTGGGCCGCCACCCAAGCACTAAGCTTACTGGGAACGTGGGCTGTCTGGCTTGGGAAGGTGATCTTAGGCTAGCACTATAGGACATGCCGTGGATGTGTGTGGAAAAGGCATTCATATATATCTTGCTCCCCCCTTATTGCAGAGCTATTGTTAGGCCTGGACACCTGAGGGGAACCATTGGTGGAGGAAGGATGGCTTTATGGATAAGGCACTGGAACAGGAGTCAGGAGATCAGGTTCCTCTTTCTCTCCCAGGCCACTGATTCACTATATGGTGATGGGCAAGTCACTTCCCCTCTGTGGGTCTCAGTTTTCCCATCAGTAATGTTGTGGTCGGTGCTTAATTTGTAATGAAAAGGGGTCCAGGGCTCAAGCAGCTTTTTTACTTTCATAACTGACATGGCAAGTTCAGAGGTGCCAAGCATAGAAGTGCCAGGGCTGAGCCCTGACACACAAAAAGCACTGGTCATGGTGCTATTCCTTGGCCTTTCAGAATGTGGGGTGGGAGAGACAGACATTACATTAGTGTTTGCAAAAGGCTCAGACAAACCAATGCATGACAAAAGTTCTCCCCATGCTACATGGCAGTACCCTGGGAGTAAGGGTGAGGGATTTCATAGTGGACAGGCACTGCCCCAGAGTTGTCTGGGCTGTCAGCTGAGAGGGCTGCCTGTTTCTATAGGTTCCGAACTCTTCCTCTGAAGGCACACATTCCCAGAGGAAATTACCACCCTGCCTCTGTGAACTAATCCTCAGGCTTATCCGTGCAGCCTGTATGCCAGAGTTCAGGGTCTGCATAGCCTTTTGCCCTTCAATGGCTTCGTTCAATGTGCAGATCTTTCAGGCAAGTCCTTACGCATCAAGGTGCTGGCTTTACCATGTGGGTGTTAAAATTGCCTGGCATCTCACTGTGAGGCCTGCTGTAGGCTTAAAGCTTAGGCTGACCTACCTATGGCACTGTGGTGACAAATCTCTTTCTCCCCCCCACCTCCCCCATAGCTATACATGGTGTAGATAAAGCCAGGTCAATGGAAGAATGCTTCTGTTGACCTAGCTACCTTGGCTTGGGGAGGTGACAGAAAAGCCCCTTCCGTCACTGAGTTCTGTCTCTTCACGATGGGGTTATAATGCTGGTGTTGCACTTGTAGAGTAGATGAGGCCGAAGTGTTGGTGTTTGAGCTATGGGAGCCTGGGCCAGATTTTCCATTTTGGCCTAGCTACTGTGCCCCACCCCAGAGATGGTTACATTTCAGAGGTGTGGGAAGTGATTAGTGAATATATCGCTTGCTAAGTGCTCTGGGCTCCTTTACGGTGGTCAGAGGAATGTGAGATTGCTGTAATCGTTACTAATGCCAGGGCTGGCCGCTCTCGAAATCAGTTAACTCAGCAACCAAGAAGCTTTGCAGTTAAACACTTGCATCGATCTCTCCGTGCTGCTCCTCCATATTAGTCTGTGCAGTGTGTATATACAGCCGCGCAAACATCCCTCCAGGCTGGTACCTTACAGAGCCCTGGGGAGGGAGGGAGGAGGGGTTAGGACCTCAAACGCTGCCTGTGAAACAAGCAGCAAGGGCAACTTAACTTGGCACCCGCTCAGCTGGAGAGAGCTCCAGGGGCTGCCTAGAATTGCATTTACCATCCGGAGCAGGAGCCAAGGTTTGAAGCTTGAATTACCCCGTGCGCCAGAAAGGAGCTGGCAGGGCTGCTGCGACGGTGCCGCTAAGGCCAATCAGTCCAGGGCCCAGTTTGGTTCCATTGGTGCTGCTTGCTGGGCGATGCCACACATGGTCCCGATGGCGCTCTGGGGACGGGGGGCTGGTCGGGCGAGTGTGACTTCCTGCGGCTGGTGAGAAGAGAGGCTGGGAGGCAAGTGCACCTGGAAAGGTCTGTGCAGAGACTCAATGTGTGGGCTGTGCCTGCTCTGAAACCTCCCCACTCCCTCATCTGGAGCTCAGCCAGCTGGTTCCCTGCCTTGGAGTGCTGAATTGTTGTCAAGGGATGCTGCTGTAGGTTTCGGGGTGGGGCGAATCCTGGCACCAGCCAAGTCAAGGTTGCGGTAACCCCCTTGCCGTGCGCAACCTCCCTCTTCTCTCAAAACTGGTGGGAAGTCGGGGGCGCCAGTGCTCCATTGGCTGATGCATTGAGGCACCTGGCCCTGACCCAGCAGTAGAGGGGCATGTTTTGGAAGATATGGCCCAGCAGCAGGCCTGAAGCGAGGGGGGGAGGGTAGCTGGCATTGGAGCTTGTCGGGGAGCAGAGGATGGAGGATTGGCTTGGCTGGTGACCTGGAGCTCAAGTCGCTGTGTGTTTGGTTTCTCCTCAGCAACACCAAAGGGACAGTGCAATGCAGTCCTTTTGTGAGTGCAGAGAGGTGGGCTGCTGGGTGGAGGGCAGGGAGAGGGGGTGTTGATGTTAGGCTGGTTGCAACTGAGAAAGAAATAACTTGGTGGGAAGGGAGAGTGGGGTGTGCTTGGAGTAGTCTTGGGTACTGCTGCTAGTTTCCTGCCTTGTCCTGATAAGTGCTGGGTTTGCCATACCAGATAGGACTGCTCTCCCGTTAGAGTCTGTCCCCCACCTCCTCTGCTGGCTGCACCCTGAGACGCTGGAGCAAGGTGAATCTTTGTTCTTGCTGGCTATGTAGTCAGTGGTGTTGGGATGAAACCTAGCACAGTTACACAATCCCTGGAGCTGCCTGAGGCAGTGTTCCCTGCTCTGCTGCTCCCCAGGTAATCCTCGGCATCCTCACGTCTACCTGCCCTGCTGGGTAGTCTCTATGCAAACTGAGCCAGAGTCTGAGATCTCAGCTGGAGGAGTGGCTGCTCTTGTCCTTTCAGACTTCTTATGGAGGAGGGCAAAGGGGGGGGGTGATGGTTTGGAGGAACAGAAGATTTAACACCAGGCAGAGCGGCGGATGTCTGGGGAAACAGCTCCCTGGGGATGATCGTATTTTGCACCTACCGCTGCTTTCACCTGCTTTATGAATGTTCACCCTCCTGGTGCAGTAGGTCAGTAGTCTTACCCCAGTTCTTCAGAGGACCAAGAAACTGGAACGCAGGGAAGGGAAATGCCTCTCTGGAGGCCGCTGCAAGTCATTGGCAAAGACGGAATTAGACCCCCAAGAGACCTGTCTCCCCATCCCCCTGCTCTGACTCCAGCCAGGGTGTTCTCCTCTCAGTACATTTGGCACCATTTATTTCTCTCTTCCTTTGTGAAAGTCTCTCTCTGTCTTTATAAAAGTAACAACTCTTTAATGACCAGCCATTCAGCACATTAAAGTCCAATTAGGTAACTGGTGAAATGCAGAGAGAGCTTTGTAGGCTGCCTTGTGCTGCATGCACAGGCGGGGTGCGGGCGGGGGGTGCGGGTTTCCAGCCTCTCTGTTTAGGAGCGGGCTGCTTCGGCAGCATGGTGGGTGTGAAATGGTGTGGGGCTGGGTACCATGGCGTGAGGCTGGGTACCGTGGGGGCTGGGTACCATGGTGTGGGGCTGGCATGGGGCTGGGTACCATGGTGTGGAGCGGGGTTACAGGCCCCTAGTGGGTTGTTTTCTGGTGAGGGAAAGGGACTGGATTGCCATCTTGGACAATGGAAATCCCCAGTATACCCACAGCAAGCCACTGCCCCTGCCAGCGGACGGTGGCTTCTCTGCTGAGACAGCCAGGAAGGGGCCAGTTTGGTGCTGGTTAGGAGGATGGGTAGCCTTCAGATGGTAGCAACTTTGTCAGCATTGACCAGGGCTGGATTTAAACTGGGAGTGTGGAGGGGGCTGTATAGGCTGCTGCTTGTGCCTGAGCCACCTCGTCTCCCAGCCATGCAGCTCATTCAGGTGAGAGGTGAGCAGCTAGCTTTTCAGAGCAACCAGGTGTGGTTGTCCCCTGGCTCCTGAGCAGTGAACAAACCACCCCACGGACCAGATTTTAAAACCCACAGTGAATTAAGGTGCAGCTGCCAGGGGCCGGGGTGTGTGGACCTTCCGGTCACGATGGAACACTTGGTATTGCTAGGCCCTAATGAGTGCTCCTGTGCGCTGTGACTGGCTGTGCTTGTGGGGGCACGAAGGGCACACCCCATGGAGGCACTTGTGTGTGTTAGCACTCGAGAGCAAGCTGTGAGCCTGCTGCCTGCCCTGTGTGTGTTGAGCTGCTGCACGCTCACTCTGGGCGCTGAAGTGATGGGCGCATTTATGCTCTGTCCTCTCTGCCCTGAGAGCCAGGCTGGTTCTTTGGCCTAGTGATGCTGAGGGTGATTGTTCATCCACCCCGGCAAGTGAGTGCTTGACAGCACCCAAGAGCAAATTTCCCATGTCTGCTAGTGGGTGTCAGAGCATTGACAGGTTCCGCAGGGAGCTGCATTCGGCCCCCGCCTGGTGGGAGAGATGGTGCTTGTGGTCTGGGCCAGCAGTTGTCAGGGAGGGGAAGCAAAGCGGCCATGAATGCCTAGAGGCTTGCTGGGGTGGTTTTAGGCAGTGCTGTGCTAATCAGCTCTTCCCTTCACACAGGTTGTGGTGCCAGGAATGCCCCTGCTCCCTCTACTGCGGGGGCAGGCCTGAGGTGGAAGGTGGGCGAATGTGGCTTTCTGTGATACTGCCCCCTGCCCAGTTGCGTGTGGGTGAGGGGAGTGTCGTGCTGCAGGAGGACAGAAGGGCCATTGCATTTCCTGTGCATGGCACTGGAAACCTGATAGGCCCCCCGAGGGCTGTGAGATACCAAGGCCCCAGAAATTCAGAGTGGTGGTGGTGGTGGGGGGGGGGAAGACGAGCCCCAAAAGAAAAGAGTTAACGTTATAACTTGAGCTGCAGAAGACTTGCCTAACCCTGTTCTTGTCTTCCCTTTAGGGCTGACCAGGCTGCCAGTGTCCATGATGCCCTGAATGTAGAGCCTAGCAGAAGCAGAGGAAACCTTGGCCCTGTACTATCCCCTCCCCTTTCCCTGTCCCTCTCTTTTGGGTTGGCTTCTATTTATTTTGTGGCTGGGTTTGTGCACGGCTCTGGTCGGATGTGACGCTGCTGCAATGTGGCTCCTTCGGCTCAAGCAGCACTTGTCTGTTAACATCTGGACTCTGCTGCTTTTGGGGAGCGCCTGGCTACCACTCGCAGAAGGCACCCCCAAGTCACCTTTTAGGACTTTTTCTGTCACAGACTGGAGCTTGACACACCTGGTGGTGCACAACAAAACTGGGGAGGTTTACGTGGGTGCTGTCAACCGGATCTACAAGCTCTCCAACAACCTGACGCTGTTGCGTGCCCATGTGACGGGGCCGGTGGATGATAACGAGAAGTGCTATCCGCCCCCCAGCGTCCAGTCCTGTCCCCACGGGCTGGTCACCACCAACAATGTCAACAAGCTGCTGCTGGTGGACTACTCAGAGAATCGGCTCATTGCCTGTGGCAGTGCCTCCCAGGGCATCTGCCAGTTCCTCCGTTTGGACGACCTCTTCAAGCTCGGGGAGCCCCACCACCGCAAGGAACACTACCTCTCCAGTGTCAACGAGTCTGGCACCATGTCGGGTGTCATCATCGAGGTGCTTAATGGACACAACAAGCTCTTCATCGGGACGCCGATCGATGGGAAGTCTGAGTATTTCCCCACTCTCTCCAGCCGCAAGCTGATGGCCAACGAGGAGAACGCGGAGATGTTTGGCTTCGTCTACCAGGACGAGTTTGTCTCCTCCCAGCTCAAGATCCCCTCGGACACGCTCTCCAAGTTCCCCACATTTGACATTTACTACATCTATAGCTTCAGCAGCGAGCAGTTTGTCTACTACCTGACCTTGCAGCTGGACACCCAGCTCACCTCGCCTGACTCCACTGGGGAGCAGTTCTTCACCTCCAAGATCGTCCGCCTCTGTGTGGACGACCCCAAGTTCTACTCCTACGTGGAGTTCCCCATCGGCTGCGTGCGTGACGGCGTCGAGTACCGCCTCATCCAGGACGCGTACCTCAGCAAGCCCGGCAAGGAACTTGCCAAGCAGCTGGGCATCTCGGAGCAGGAAGACATCCTCTTCACTGTTTTCTCTCAGGGCCAGAAGAACAGGGTCAAGCCACCCAAGGAGTCCATCCTCTGCCTCTTCACTCTGAAAAAGATCAAAGACAAGATCAAGGAGCGCATCCAGTCCTGCTACCGAGGGGAGGGAAAGCTGTCGCTGCCCTGGCTCTTGAACAAGGAATTGGGCTGCATCAACTCGGTAAGTGCCCGCATAGCTCTGGCTGAAGGGGCTGCCTTCTGGTCCTGTGGATTTTCCTCCCTCTTAGTCACCCGGCCTGAGTGCTGCCTGCTCAGATGGGCTTCTCGCCTGTTGAGAACGGTGTCCAGCAGGACAGGGCATTTAGTAGCATCCCATGCTAAGGGTGGAGCATGAAGTCATGGCTGTGGTGCTGGATGGTCACTGGGTTTTAGAGTAAACAAGTATTAACCGGTGATGGCTGGCCAGAACCAAATGGCTCTGTGCTGATTTGGAATCCCAACATGTTTGTTGATCCAACCCTGTTTAGTAGAGTCAGTTCTGCCCCAATTTGACCTACTGTAATGTGGGGTAGAGGGCTGGGGGAGGATAACAGCATCAGAAAGTGCCCAATGCGCCCAGAAACATTTTGATGTTCCTACTTTGGTACCCACCAGATCCTTAGGGAGGAAGGTGCATGGAGACCTCTTTCTCCTCCTTGTTGCATGAGCTTCTGCTGGGACAATTGTGCAGGGGTACAGAGTGATACACTCTCCAGGGCCTAGGGCCCCTGCTAGCAATGCTGAATCTTCCCCAATTTGGTGAAAGTGTAACACGCACCCCAGGGCCCAGGCAGCAGGATGGTGGAGAGGATACCTTGCAGTGCAGTGCCTGGCTGTGTCTGTCCATGAACAGCTAACTCTGCTGTGCATGAGGTGAGGGACTGGGAAGGCAGGGATGGGACTGGCTAGGTGCAATCAGTAACTGTTCCCCTCTTTGCCTTCTGCAGCATTGCCAGAGTTGATCCCCTCCCAGGAGGGAATTCTTGGAATGGTGCAGGGGCAACTAATCTCCTTGCAGATCAGGCTAATGACATGCTTCAGAGAGCTAGCCCTGGTAACTGCGGATTATGGGAGGGCAGCCTGCCCTTTCCAGGCCCAGGTGGCTCCTGTCTGCTGGTCGATGCCAGTGCTCAGAGTGGAGTTGGCTGCGGCTCAGAGTGAGAGCCCTTGCAAATGGCATCTGTGGCTTTTGAGAAGGTCAGAGAGAACCTCCAAAGCAGCTGCATGTGACTGAGAACATGGGTGGAGGAGGCAAGAGTCAGAGCGTGGATGGCAGCTTCATTCAGTGTTTAGCACCCAAAGCTCTGGATAGGGATCTTAAATTTAGTTTAATCAACTAGTCAATAAGCAGAGGCACAGTGTCTGGGACTGGGTGCGAGCCGGGAATCCGTTGATTCCCGGCTCATGCCCAGTTCCCGCTAGCCCTCTGCCTCCCTAGCTCCCCACAGAGACAGTGCTGGGGAAACCGGCTTTTAAGCCTGCTCCCCCAGCACTGGCTGCTCCCCCCCTCCCTTGCAGCAAGGGGGGGAAGTGACTAGCTGAGGGACTAGTCAACTATCCGATAAGCTTATGCTTATTGGATAGTCGACTAGTCACGTAAATCCCTAGCTCTGGAAGGATTTGCTGCCTGCTCTCTAGCCCTTGTTTATCCTGAGTGCACCTGTTGCATACCCTGTAGCATGAATTGGTGAGAAGGGAAGTGTGAGTGTGTCTGACTGCATAATTGCTACCCTCCGGCCCCCTTTAGAACAGCTGGTCATTCTGGTCAGCATCTTCCCAACCATCCCAGGGCGCCTGGGTTCAAACATGTTCTGCTCCTGCTGGAAAATGATCATTCCTGTGAGCTGCCGGCTCCCTGCAAGAGGCTGGATCAAACAGCCAGACCCTGGGCCCTTGCTGCTGGGCAGCCCTGCCTTTGGCAGACTCAGAGAGAGACTCTGTCTCTGACATAGGATGCCTTCTCTTTTCTGTGATCTTGTGAATACCTGGAGCATGTATGGCCCATTCAGCCTCTGTCAAGCTTCTCTCTGTCCTTGTGCCCTTTCTCATCCTCCCTCCCCCTGGTGTAGGACTCTTCCTGAAGGAAGGCTTTCCATGCTGGTTGCTCCTTAACTCATCAGACCTGTTTCCCTGGCTGCTGCAGGCCTGGAAAATCTTCCTGCTCCGGCTCTCTTGGCAGCTCGTTCGTTCCTGAGTGTGTTCAGAGGATGTGCTGAGCAAGCCAGCTCCTGTCTGGATCCTGCAGTGACAGCTCCCTAGTTCTTGCCTGCACAGTTCCCAAGAGGATCTGTCAGGACCCCACTTGGAATTTGTCTGGCTGTAGAGCTTCTTTCAGAGTCGCTCAGGGCCTGGGGAGCGTGGCCGCTCTCGTTAGGTATAATGGCCTGGCTTTGTCCTTAGGGCAGCAGGCAGGGAGGCGATACGAAGAGGGAATGTCCACGTGCAGCGATGCACCAAACATGCCTGGGATTCTTGTTCCCCCCCCCCCCCACCTAAGAGGGGGAAGTAGGAGTGTGAGGGGTACTGCAGCACCCCCAGGTTTTGAGCATCCCGCCTGCCAGCCCTGCACCGCTACTGCCTGGGGTCCCGGTTGCTGGGCCTGCTGCTGCTTCCCAGGGGCTCCACCGCTGGTCCCAGGGTCCCTCCTGGCCACTGGCCCCAGTGGTAAGGGCTGGTGAGGGGCATGGACATGGGTAAGGAGAAGTGCAGCTCGGCACTCCCACTCCAAAAACTGTTCCAGTGCCACTGTGTCCCTGCAAGCCAAGCTGTGAGAGGTGCCCAGAGCATTGGGAGAGGGTGACTCCACCACTTGTATCCAGGGCACATGCATGGGGACTGGCAGCGCGTGGGGCAGCAGCCTGTCCTAGGTGTGAGACGCGTGGGCGGTAGAAGGCAGTTAGTAGCAAACCACTGCCCCTGGGGATGTGGGAGCCAGCCAGGGCTGTAATCCCCAGCCTGCTGTTTCCCGATCTAGTGAAAGTCTCTTGTTTGTCCCGAGGGAAGCATTTCCCCCAGGCCGTTGCTAACACACGAATGCGGCTGCCAGCTTATTGCCCTGTTTTGCTGCATGAAGTCTGTGGCAAGGGGGTGCTGAGCCTGCTTGGCTTATGAACTACGGCTGGCTTCTTTTCCAGCTGATATTATAAAATATAAATGGTCACAGGGAGGCTATTTCAGCTACTCGGGATGATGGGAGAGTAATATATCCAGGCCTCTATAAACTGGTATGGTCTGGGCAACCTCTCGCAGCCTGGGCTAAAGGCTGCAGCTCAGATCCTTAACAGGGGGTGATTCAGCCCAGGTCCACTGAAATCGATTGAGCTATACCAGTTTACCTCACCTGAGGATCTGGCCCAGCCATAAACTGGTGCTTGTCTTCAGTGGGCTTTCTACCTGCTTACACCAGGGCTGAACGGAGTCCCCTGTCAGCACTAGTGTGGCTCAGGGGTTTAATGCTCTGCCCCTCTCTTTTGAGACTTGGCTAGATCACTGTGAAACAACTGGTCTGCAGGCTAGCACAGTGGGGCACTGGCAGAGTGATGGTGGGGCCCAGCCTGGAGCAGCGGGGGGGCTGCAGGGCCAGCACTAAGGTGGGTTGAAAGAGTTGGGTTGTGGATAACAGGGGGAGGCATAGCGGGGTGCTGGGCGCGTCCTTGCTGTTTCTTGCTCTGGCCAGCAGAGCCTTTGCCCACAATTCTAGAGCAGCCCCCGTGGACCCCGCATGCTGGAGCCTCTGTGGGGTTTATCTTTTCTAAGCCATGGTGTTGTGCTCAGTGGGCTGGGCCTGGCAGTGCCCTTCTCCCAATGGGCTTCACTGTCAGCTACTTATTGCTGGCATGTCAGGGGGCTGCGTAGTACAGAAGGAACCTCTAAATAGTCCCTACTCCCCCCCCCACCCCCGAGTCTCACTCTGTGTAGAGTGGCCATCTGAGCCCCTGGCATTACCCCTTCAAGGGGGAGCCAGCCAGAGGACAGCTGGCCGTGCTGAGCATCCATTCTGGTTGGTACTAGGGAGTGGGGATGTTAAATATCGGTTAATTGAATAGTCGACTCACCTCGTGAACTTTTATCGGTTACTTGACTATTCTATAGTCCCCAGGGGTGGGGCCAGCGGCCAGTGTGCTCCCGCCTCACTCCTGAGAAGCCCCCTGCCACTCTGCGCTGCTGCCTCTGTATCAGAGGCAGCAATGTGGGGTGCCAGGCGGGAGCTGGTCCGCGAGGGGAGCCAGTTTAAAACCATACAGAGGTAGCAGCACGGGATGGCAGCAGCCCCTGTTGGGGGTGAGGGGGTCTGAGCTCCTGGACCCTGCATGAGCCAGAACTAAGCTGGGCTGCCTGTCCACCTGGCTCCTAATACGCTTTAAATGCAGAGCCGCAGCAGAGGGAGGTCCCGGACCCAGTGCAAGCCAGGACTGAGCTGGGCTGCTGGCCAGCCTGTTAAAAAATTTATTGGCGGTCGGGGTGGGAGAGGGGTGTAGTCTATAGCATTAACCAATAACTTTTTTCTTATTGGTTAATTAGTTAATTGTCTATATCAGGGGTTCTCAAACTTTGTGATACTGTGACCCCCCCAAGTTGCTTGCGACCCCCCCCCGGGGGGTCAGGACCCACAGTTTGAGAAACGCAGGTCTATACTACTACATCCCTACTGGGGAGTGCAGCAGGAGCCATGCCTGGGGGTGGGCCCCCGCTTGGAATAACACAAGGGAAGGCTTTTTTTTCCCACTGGAGTTTCTCAGGTGCCCTCTTGCAGGTTGCAGTCCCCCCACGAAAGGGGGCTGCCCTCTGAGAGCATATGCCTTAACCACAGCCACCTGGAGCACATAGGCATTCCCGTGGAGCAGTCCAAGGCAGCCCCTCCTTTGTCCTCTCCAGAGCTCGCAGGGAGACAGCTAACAGCTGCCTGACAAAGTAAAGGGTTTGCTGTCAAGAGCACTGGGCTCACAAATCTGATTTTGGCTTCAAACTAATTCAATTCTGGCGGAAAATGATGAAATCGTTACACTGCTGCCCGCTGGGTCACACGACTGCTGACTCTGGGAACGGAGCTGCCTGCCTCCCTCTCTTGCTCTGACTCTCACTCCTGTTTCCTCTCTTCGCTGCCCTTGGCCTGCACCCAGCTTTCTTGGGGACCCAGCTGTGGCTCAGAGCAGCTCTTCTGTTCCCTTTGGGCTTTCCCGAAGCAAGGTGCTGAATGGGAGAGAGATGTGTAAGGAGGGCAGTGTCACCTTGCCTCTGAGCTGGTGGGTGTGTGCATGGAGGGCTGGATGTGCCATTCAGCCGAAGGAAGGGTTTATGATCCTTCGCCAGGTCTCCTGCTGGATTGGCACAGGGGAGCAAGTTTGATGTCTGAAATGAGCTGTGCAGAGGGATGTTCTGAGCACCGAGGACTTCAGCCGGGGTAGGGGAGCTGGGTGCAGAACCAGATCTTTAGCATTCTTTGCACTCCAGGCAGACTTTGCTCCTGGAGCTCCCTGATCCCTGTTGGGCAGGGTTAGTGGGCTTTGGGGTGCTTAGTGGCCCCTCGGGGAGCCTGATCAAATTTGCCCTGCAGACTGCCCTGCCTGAGTGTTCTGACAGCAGCTGCGGCAGAGCACGTGAGGGGTGAATGGGACGTGGATGCGATGCTCTCCTGTCTCCACCACTAAAGGGCCCTGTCCTGAGCCAGTGTAGGGTGAGGCAGGGCAGCATGGGTGCGTGTGGCTGCAGACTACTGATTCCCTGCTAACCTTTGCTTGAAACCTCTCTCGGAAACATTGCAAAGATGGTCATTAGTGGCTCCTTTGGGTCTCTCTCTCTCTCTCTCTCCATCGCACCCTCCCTCTGCCAGCCTCTCCCCTTTCACGCCTTTTCTTGCCTTGGCGCAGGGCTAACAAAGCAAAAGGGAAGGAGCAAAGACCAAGCACGTAGCAGTGCCACCGTTTGCTCACAAAGATAGCAACCTCCAAGAAAACCAGTCTGGCTGGAAATCTGGCTGCTAAATCCCTTGTGGTCAGTTGTTCTTCCCCGCCACTGCATTGGCACCTCACTAGCATTGTTGCCAGGATCCAGCTTGCTTTGGCTGGCTGGCTCAGGGTAAAATGCTGGCCTGTGAGGCATTGAGATCTGGCAGCAACACTGCCCCGTGCAGGCCTTTGAACCCCGGTTGGAAACAGGATTTGTGGCCCCAGTTTTGGAGAACACAACAAACATTGGCAGCAGGGCCACACCCCTGCCTGGAGCTGTGATCACACAGACCTGTATGCAGGGTGTGTGTGAAGGGTGCGAACGTACCTTCCCCTTATAGTTCGCCACGGGGGCTGATTCTGGCTGACCTAGGGAGTGAAGGGGTGGCCCGTTGCCCCAACCTCCCTTCCCATGTTCTCTGGCCTGCCGGAGGAAAGCAGGGAGGCACGCTGCAACAGCCTCCCTCCTCCATGCTCCAGTTGGCTGGGGAAGGCTGGGCTGATTTTCCTCTTCCTCACTAAGTGGCAAGGCTGGGGGCAGGGCTGGGCAGTGGAGGAGGGGGAGCAGCCACCAGCCCCCTCCACACACAAATTTCTGCATACAGGCTGGCCACACCACTTCTGAAAGGCTGTGCAGAGATGGGCTGAGCCAGGGCTTGAATGGGAGAAGTCTAGAGAGAAATCTGGGCGTTTTGGCAAGGGGCTGCTAGTAACTGACTGAGTGGTGGTTGCCTTTGTGAGCCAGTCTTGAGCAGGAGAGTGCTGGGTTGCTGAAGGAGCCTGGGATGGGGGACTGAGGTCTTGATTTTGGGGCTCTTTAATGGCGTTCTGTCCAGAGATGTAAATGGACTGGCCCAAGTCCAGTTCAGCCAATAACTGCGTTCCTAAATTCCGCTGCAGGTTCAACTAGACGTGGCATTCTTCACTTCCTGTCCTAAATGGTTATGCTGCTGTGTGCTGTGAAACAGCTCTCTGGTTCCACCCCCGCACGTGGCTGCATTTCTGCAGTAACAGAATGATCCTTGTGCATACAGCTCATGAAGCAGTTTGCAGAATGTGTCGGGAGCTTCCAGGGTGAAATGTTGGTCATTATCATAGTCCGTACTCGGGGGTGAGGAGGAGCACCAGCCTTCCTCCCTCTTCATGGAAGATGTGGAAAGAATACAACTTCCCAGGTACAGGAGACCGTGATGGTTTCTAAGTGCCCTTTGCTTTCCTATGGCTCCAACAGATCAAATGTACCTTGTAATATGTGACAGCTGTTATCTTGGCTAACACCAGGGAGTGAACATAGGACCCGGCTAGAACTACAAGGATAAGTCTCTATAGCTTGAGCTAAAGAACCGAGCTCTGCAGCTGCTGTCTGAGACAGACTCGCATCTTCTGTGCATTGGGCATAGAAAGGGAGACACAACACACGCTGGCCAGTGGCATGCATAGATATTCCCTCCCCTCTGTCCTGGGCAGCTCTTGTAGCCCTCACCATTGTTGCATAAGCATTGGCAGGCAGGGTTGGATTCTGTGTATTCTCGGGAAAGCTCAGGGCTCTGACAAAGACTGACCTTGGTGAAATCCCGTGAGGCAACTTGTCTGAACTGACAATAGTCTGGAGGTTTGGTTAGAGGCCACCTCCCTTGCCTTTCCAGCTCTGGGCGCTGGGGGGGGGAAGAGTAACCAATTTCTGTGTTCTTGTAGGGTACCTCAACACTGCACGCTTCTTTCGAAATAGCACATCTATACTAAGGGGAAGCTTCAAAATTAGTCCGAGGCAGGCTTCCCTAATGTGGACGTGCTACCTCGATTTAGAGCCCCAGGAAGCACTGGGGAGTAATTAGTTTGAATGGCCCTGGCTCAGCTATTTCAAAATAGCAGCAGTGGGGCGTCCACACTGCAGCTGTTTTGAAATAGCTCTTTCAGAATAGGCGTTATTCCTCGTGGAATGAGGGTTACAGAAGTTGGAATAAGCCATCTGTTACTTTGAATTTATTTTGAAATAAGGGAATTGCCGTGTAGACGCATTATTTTGGAATAATGTCAGTTATTTTGAAATAACCGTGCTGTGTAGATGCACCTTCAGTGATGAAGGAGCTGACTGATTGTTCCCCAGGTAGGACCTCCACAAGTAACTGGGGCACAAGATGCTCTTTGCTACCATTGCAGGAATTGGTTCTCTCAGGGTTTATTACAGTGCATGGCAGCTCTGGCGCTGGGATTATGATGGAACTTGGGAGGGTTTCACCTTCCTTAAAGTACAGAGGTGATGGCTGCCACACGCCATTGCCAGCACTACCTGTGCTAAAGCCATGTCTCTCTGCAAGGTGCTGGGCCGGACCTTTGGGCCTGGAAAAATTCCTTCCCCTGATCTGCTTTTGCAGGCCAAGCAGAATAGGAGGCACAGCAGAGGAAAGTGCTGCCAGATCTCAAACCAAGTCCTCAGCATCTCACACTCTGCTAGCAATACCCAAACCACATCCTCCAGTAAAAACTTTAAAACAATGTCATTTTGTGTTAGTTTCTAACTTGCTGCAGGACCATGCTGTAGTAAAAGCTACTCCTCCGAGGCTTTTACACATCCTCCAGAGTGCAAAGCCAGTAGGTGTGAATCCCCTCACCCATTGCTGCCTTCTCTGGGGCAGGCTGTAGCAGCCCATGAACAGGAAGCGAAGGATATTGCCTCCAGCTGACACTGTAGTGTTCATTCTAAGGAGGTTGAATATAATTGCCCAGGTTGGAAGCTGCCCAGGACTCTGGGGTTAATGTGCGTTTGGAGTGAAAAATATCGCTCACTCCTGGTCAGGATTTCTGGTTTAAAGTCTCATTTGGAAGGCAGAAGAGTCATGCTCTATTGCAGTGGTAGGCAGGGGGGATTTCTCTGTGTTGGAAGGCCCTGTCAGTCAAGATTAATCTCCTGACAGTGGAGGGGCTGGGGGAAGGGCAGTCTCATGATGAACCTCACCCTTTTCTTTTGAGCCCATCCAGCAGCTTTGTAAGGATCCTATTCATCTCCCGCTCTAGCCTCAACGGAACAGGGCTCACACACAAGTATCTCTCATACGGCAGGGTTCAGGGGACAAGGGTGAAAGGAACTGGAGGGGGATGTGGCTTTTGGATAAGCTGCCCCCTTTCTCTCCCCAGCCGAGTTCCCAGGGCTCATGACCACGGCCTCCTTAGCGCAGCATCATCCTTGTGTTTTGGTTCCAGCTGCTGCCGCGGCAGCATGAACTTTTGAATAGCTAATCTCTAAGTGCTGTGGGCTATCGCGGAGCCCACGCTGGAGCCAGAAGGAGAGGCCGCCAGACTTGGCTGGGCGCTTGGAAGATGTTAGTGGTTCCTCCTGAACGCTGAAGAGCTCAACAAAGTTGGCTGGGAAACTAATACCATCCTGTCTTTTTTTCTTTCTTTCCCCAGCTGGGACCAGGAATTTATCGTCTGAAAGAGGCAGAGCTGGAGTGGGAAACCACATTGGGTGGTTGTGAGGGTCTCAGCATAGCCATCTAAACCTCCCCCCACTTTCCTGCCTTCCTCCCATGGCCTCTGTAGGGCTTGGGGAGGGCCGGTACCTACTACCTAGAGGCTGGGGTGCTTCACTTCAGACTCAGCGGGCTGAGTTTAGAAACAATCCAATAATGGCAGCGATTCACTGAGGGCCTGCATGACTCTGCTAAATGGGCTCTAGCCAGAGCTGACTCAGAGTGCCTGTGAACCCCTGCAGTGCTAGATGAGAAATCACAGGCTCCTTAGATTTGCGTGTCTATTGTTCTGCTTCACCACTCTGCAGGGCAAACCGGTGGGGCCAGAGGTATGTCTGGTTCTATTGACCTAAGTCCTTACAGTGCCACCTTGGTGGAGTTTGATCACCTCCCTGACCAAGGTATCTTCACAGCTCTTCTCCTTGTCACTTCGCAGAGGGGGAAAAGCCCCAGTCCAGCAGAGTGTTTGACCCAGTGCTTGGGTGTGTTGCTGAATCAAGTGGCTTGTCCAGCTTCACACAGAAAGCTTGTGGCAGACTGAGCAATTGAACTTGGATTGCCTGCATTTCAGCCCAGCACTTCAGTCGCTAGAAAATTTGTCCACTGCTTGTCGAAGAGGGGTTAATTTTGCTGTCTGACTGAAGGTCTCTCTCTCTCTCTCCTCCCCTCCCCCTCCCCCCACAGAGCAGGTGGGACATGTCTTGTTCTTGGGGAAGCTTTCTCCACCTAGGCCAGAAGTTGGTAAAATATGGCCGGTGGGCCAAACCCATCCTACCAGCATCCCACAGCCCCAGCGGGACCCTCAGGCAGGCTCCCTACCTTCCTCACCCACGCATGCTCGCTCAGGATGCCTGGCTATGGGATCCATGTGCTTTCTGCGCACCGCATGCCTCCCTGTGTGCATTTCCCCCCCCCCCCACCCCTCCTGCACAGTCTTGCAGCTCTTGGATTGTGCTTGTGGCACAGGCTGTGTGTGGCGGTCCTTCCTCAAGGGGTGCACAGTGCACAGAGAGCACATGACCCCCTGTGACGTAGTGGGGGTACTTGCTGGGCTGTGGTGACCCCTGCTGTCTGGAGCAAGACCCAGCAGGGAAAACCTCACTAGGCAGAGGTAATGCCAAACTTGTGGAACCAGTGGCCAGACACCCCCCATGGAGAGGAACAAAGGAAGGTGGATGCTGCCCTGGCTGGGGGGCAGGGCTGGAAGTTAGTGAGTTGGTTGCTGGCTGTCGGAGGGCATGGAGGAGAGCCTAGGGGAAGGGGCTGGAGTTTAGGGGCCCAGTCTCCCCCATCTCAAGGGGGCCTGAGGCATCCTAGCCCAGTTCCTGTAACCAGATTACATCTGTGCTGCGCTGTGCTGGAGGAGCAATAAACCACCCTCAATTCCACTGGCTGGTGCAGTCTGTTTGTGCCATTTCGGGGTGCAGGAGACGGGGAACCCCCAACTCGCCGTCACACCCCCGCAACTGGACGCTTTGACCAGCATGCAGGGCTGCAGCAGGCAGGGAGCCTGCCTGAGGTCCTGCTTCGGGCCGGGTGTTGCCTATCTAAGTGTCTCCTGTCCAGAGCCTGCACCTAGCACCCTGTCTCCTCCCTCTCCCCAACTCTCTGCTCCCCCTCCTGCATCCATGCTCCAGACAATGTTCCTGCTAATCTTTTCAATCCATGTGCAGAATATTTTTTTATATGCACTAAGCAGGGTGGATTGATTTAAATCATGATTTAAATCACCCCCCAAAAATCATTGATTTAGATAAAGTTTTCCCACTGATATTACTTCATATATTTCTTCAAACAATAGTGCAAATCTCATCACTAAAACATGTTCATTTACAGCTCGGTGTAGCATTTTACATAATCTAAAAGGGTATAAGTTATGTAATGTTTTTTAGATAACTTGGTTTCTATTAAGTTAAGAAACAATACATAATACTCATTACCTGTGTCAAGCTGCAGATGCAGAAGCAGTACATTAGGAACGGTAAGAGCTAAATCACACACACAAACACAATAGCGCTTATATTTTATTAAACTAAATCTTAAATATTACATAAATGTTTCACATTTGCAATTGAAGCAGTCTCCTGAGTTGCCGGCTGACAGTTGTCCTTAAACTCCATTAAAAAAAAATCCAATTTTATTAACTCTAACAGACAAGTCCTCAGAACACTAAATGTATGGTGTCCTTAAAACTTTACAACAAGCTCTCATCTTCCACACTTCTTCTATCATTTTGATGCAAATTTGATTTCAACTTACCAGAAGCTAAGACTGCTTAGAGTGCACTTAATTTTGGTGGAAGCCCCCATTGGAAAAAAAAGTATAGAATGGGGTTCTTCTGGGAAAGCTGAGTTATGCTGCAATAAAATAGGGAATAGACTTATGGCATCACCATTAAGGTCTGTCACCATAATGTTCCAAAGTACAGTACAAAGCATGTATTATGTAATATAAAATAAGAAAATGACACTCTGTGACAACTGGCAACTCTCTATTTCTCTTACTGAAGTTTTTTCTACTGTACACTTGGGTAATAAATTCTAAACTTTATTAATTAATTAAACAAGCCATAAAGATTAGGTAAACTAAACTTTTTTTTCCCTAGTAACATCCAACATAGTAAGCAAGTTGGGAATTTACTTATTAAATTCCACATATGCTAAAAGGCAGAGAGAAAGTCTGGAAGAATGATGCATTGTATAGTTGATCCACATTGTTCTTCTGATAGCGCCACATCATTTTCTCCCAATTAGCAGTTTTCCTTATGATGTTTCATTCTTGCAGCTAGGACCTGCATTACCTTCTTGCTCTGCTTACATGTTTTACTTTTTTACTGGGAACAATTTTTTTTCAACACATTCCCAGACAGGGTCTCTTTTACACCTAGAAGCAACAACACTTTTTCTGTAGCAAAACTGTAGGGGAATATAGGAAGCTGTGAGTGTGCTGAATGTTTTCCATTTTCCTTTCCAGTCCACTCCTGTGTTCCTTTCTGCGCTGCCTTCATCCGTTCCCATATATTGCCCCTCTGTCCGTAGACAGTGTTTTTAGTAACTCTGCCGTGCTTGGCCCTGGTTCACCACCACATAAGTACAGAACAAAAACAATCCTATCCAGCCTGTGTTTGTGTCTGCTGCGCATTTCTGAGCAGATTAACAGAAATTGAAAACCCAGAACTTCTAAGGATTAAGATCTGGTAACTTATTTTTAAATGAGAAATTTAGTACTTTGATTTTTTGTAAATAAATAAATAATCCAATTTTAAATAAAAAAAATCAGATTAAAATAAAAACAGATTTTTATATTTTTTAAAAGCCTTAATTTTTATCCATCCTGGCACTGAGGCTTCTGTGTATGTGCACTAAGAGTAGAAATGAAACCTAGTTGTAGATGCTCTGGTAATCAGCTGGGTAGCATTTGAATGTCTCCTGAGCAACTGCAAGAGTGCACAGCTTAAGGAACATTGGCTCCAGATCACAACCCAAACCCTCTGCACCTCCACTCCTGCACCCATAGACCTCACCAACCCTGCACCCCAGTCCGCTGCCCAAGATCACAATCCCCTCCTGCCCTAGGTCATAACCCAAACCCCTGCACACTCAAGTGCACCAGGTCACAACCTCATCCTAGAGACCCTGCACCCCCTCCGGCATCCCTCCTCTAGATCAGAATCCACTCCTGGACCCATACCCCCTCCTTTACCCAAACTCCCGTACAGATTCCCCACACTTCCTCCTGCACCTCAGTCCTCTACCCCAAGCTCCGTTCTGCCCCCAACCTTCATCTCAGACCCCACACCTCCTCTATTAATATCATGGAGGATTGTGGCCCTTAACCACTTACCAAATTCTTGGAGTGCCCCCCCGTCAAACATTTCACCCTCCCCCCCCCCCCGATCTAAGCGGTTGCTGTCTCTTCTGGAGTCCCTCATGCCTGAGGTGGAGGGTCCCTGTCTGGGAGAGACGATCAGATGCCATGGGCTGTCAGAGTCTTGGCCTCTGTAAAGTCTGCAGACAAGAGAGTGGATATTGCTGCCTCTGTTGAGGGTGTGGTCATGCAAATGTTTGTCTCTCTTGTGCCACTGGTGCTGGGCTGAGATAAATCCAGTCCTCTTTCACAGGAGTCACAGAGCAGAGATCAGGTGTTTGAAACTCCCTTTCACTACTAAACCCAGGGCTAAACTCAAACAGTGACTTGGACGTGTAAGAGCTGGAGTCCCAGTCCTGCTGTCTTGAGCTACCCAGTCCCCATTGGCTCAAGAAAAATTAGCCTCCAGCTTCTCTCCGATTCTTCAGTGGGGGATTAGGTTGCCTGGGGATTTTCTGCATTGCACCTGAGTTTCAGAAAGATCTTGTCTGGTTTCAGACCCAGCTGCCCTTTGCCAGTGTGGCATTGCTGTGTTGTCTGGTCTGTCCAGATACTCACGTCTGTTTATGCCAGTGAGTTTTGGATGCAGGAATATGTGGTTCTAGACTGAGTACCAATAAACATCTCTGATGCCACCTGGAGCTGAATCCTGGCCTCCAGAAGAGGTGGGCCAATGCCCACACCCTGTAACAATGTCTCACCTCACACTAGTCCACCAATATTGGCTTTTAGCTTTGGTTTTGCTATCAAATGACCCTGGAGGCTTAAAGGTCCCCCAGCAGGCATTAGGAAGACAGATACTCAATGTCAGCTGAGGAAGAACATTTATAATGTGTTAACTGGCAAATTACTGGTCAATTAATAATACTAAATGGCATGAATCTTGCCTCTTCTGTCAGCTCCCTCATTGCTCTGGTAAGTGGGCCTGAAGAGAAGCAATGAGTTGAAGCGTCGGGGAGACAGCTACTTCCTGCCTGGATCACATCTGCTTTGTGTGTGTCTGAGGCCTGGTTTCTGTATTGCACGCTGGCCTTACTTCAGGGTGTTTTGTATCCGGACCCCTGAACACTACTAATTAACTTATCTATTCCCCCCCACCCTCCAAATGCCTCTAGTGCTGGTCCTGTAGAAGCGATGCTTCGCTATTAGGGTATGGGCTAGGGTCTCCCAATGAGTTAGTGGGTCCTTTGCCCCAGCTGATTAGGACAGAGACTGCTGGAAGGTCGATTGGGTCATCTTTTGCCGGCCAGGTATGTGCTTCAGCTGTACGAGGGCAATGTTTCCTCTAATCTTCTATCCATGTGTGGATTTTTTCCATCCATGTGCAGAATATTTTGTTTATGTTCACTGAGGCAAGTGTAAATGTGCCCTGCCAGTTGAAACCTACTCTGCTAATCACCAGGGCATGGCCACACAAGCACACAGCTAATAGGGAACGTGTGTGTGTGTGTGTGTGTGCGCGCGCACGCCTCTGATGAGGGTGTTGGCGAGTGTCTTCCCTCCCACTCCACCCCCCGGTCTTACCAATCCTGGCTTGACCTTGCCATGGTATCTGCCTGCATGTCCCTCGTGAGGCAGTTTGCTGTTAGTGAGCTAATCGTCGGTGTAACTGGTTGTTGAGGTGGTGGTGGCAGGCGGGTGCGTGCTGCTTGCAGCCTCAAGCGCAGCGGTGCAGCTGTATTTGTCGTTTCCCAGAGTTTGTTGAGATACAGCAGAGAGGAGTAAACACCATAAACATTTATCCTCTTGCATATTCAGCAGCAGATGAGGTTGGTGAAGCTGCAGATTGGAGTGCAGAGAGCAGTGTGACATGGAGAGTGCATTGGCTGTGAGGTGCTGTCGGCTTAAATACCTTCATTGGTTATTTTCCAGACTGCTCGGGACACGGGCTTTCTGTTCACCCCTACGCTGCTGCCTGCTATGCACGCCGTGAAGCCGAGGGAAGGGCTCAGTATGTTCTCTTCTTGGGAAAAGATGCCGGGGGCAGGATGTTGCACTGGGGAAGAAGATAGCCACCAGTAATTCCGGGCAGCAGGAGGGGATGTTGCCCTGGCAGAGCCTGTCAGGGTGAGCTTCCCCGAGCCTTGGAAGCTGCTGCAGTAATGGGGCTGAATGCACCAATCTGTGCTTCTCTTAGGGGCAATGACCAGATATATCTTCCTTCCTCTGGAACAGACTGTTCTGGCTGGCTGTGCCTTTGGGGTAGGGGTGGGCAATAATTTTTGGCAGGGGGCCACTCAAGATTTTGGAAAGTGGTCAAGGGTCACACTCTTCCATGATATTAATGTAGGAGATGCGGGGTCTGGGATGGAGGCTGGGTGCAGAGGTGAGTTTGGGGTAAGGGATTGGAGTGGAGGAGGGAGACTGGAGTCTGAGAGGGGGTGTGGGTGAAGGAGGCGGTTGTGACCTAGGGCAGGGGACTGGAGTGCAGGGGTTTGGGATATGACATAGGTTAGAAAGGGATTGTGATGTGGGGCAGGATATTAGGGTGCCAGATCTTGGAAGGGGGTATGGGTGCAAGAGGGCAACAAAGGGTTTGGGTATGTTAAGTGGTGGGAGGGCAGAGTTTTGGGACAGAGAGGGGCTGGGGTGCCAGAGGCAGGCTGTGGCCAGGAAACTTACCAGCCAGCAGACAAAGCTGCCTGCCTGCAGATCTAAGGTTTGCAGAGCTTAAAAGATTTGCCAGCCTGCCTGCTTGCTTGGCCATGTGTTTCAGTGAATAATTAAGCTGAGGAGAGGAGGTGTGGTTCTTCTTGGCTGCCTGTTATTCACAAGCAGTTCCCATTAGCTGGTTTCTGTCCAGAAATTGGCCAATGGGATTGTGCTGGGGGCGGGGCGGCTGCTGAATCTCCTCTCCCTCCCTCCAGTATTGAAACAGAAATGGAGCCCGGGCATGCAAGCAGGAGACCTTGCTTGGGGTTCCACAGTGCCTCTGTGGGCTGGATTCAGTGGCTTGGCCTGCGGGCCTGCTTTGGGGTCTAGTGGACCGGGTGGCTACAAGGGTAATGTTTAGAGATGTGTCTTATAGGGCTGGGCAGTAGGAACCCCATTGCCACTAACACATAGTATCATATACAAGTAAAGATGTCTCCCTTGTGTGTGAGACTCTCCTTGTGTCCTCATTTGCTGAATCCTTTGCAGCTTCCTCTAAGTGGGAGAAGGAAACGCAGATGCTGTGCTGGGGCTGAAGTTTAAAATGCTGAGTCTCAGCACAAGTAGCTCTGGAGCCAGCTCAAGGCAGGACTGCTCAGTTCCAGCTTGTTGGCTCCTGGAGCTGCCCTCTGGCTATGTCTACGCTGCAGGCTTTTTGCGCAAGAACGCCTCTTCTTGCGCAAAAACTTGCAGAGAGTCTATGCTGCACGCGCGTTCCTGCACAAGTACATTTACAGTACAGAGTCGGAAACTGGGCTTCTTCTGGAAGAGTTATTCCTCTCCCTATGAGGAATAAGCCCTCTTGTGCTAGAGCTCTTCCACAAGAAGGCAGTGTAGATAGGCAACATGAATTTCTTGCGCAAGAAATCCCTATCGCTAAAATGGCCATCAGAGCTTTCTTGCGGAAGAGAGCGTCCACACTGCCATGGACGCTCTTGTGCAAAAGCACATGGCAGTGTGGACACACTCTTGTGGAAGACCTTTTGCACAAGAACTCCTGTGCAAAACAGTTCTTGCGCAACAAGTCTGCAGTGTAGACGTAGCCCCGCTGTGCCTCTGCAGAGGCGCTTATTGACTGATCATATAGCTGATGCAAATTGTATCAACTATACGATTAGCCAGATTATCGCATTTTAACATCCTTACCCAGCCCTGATGGAGGCAAGGTTCTACTGGGGGTATTAGAGAAGGATGTGGGCCCCTGAGTTCACTTTGGTTTATCCCTGAAATGAGGGGTTTTCCAAGGTCCACGCCCCATTCTTTGTTTTGTGTTCGTAAATTGAGGGCTCCTGACTCCTTTCCATGCCACTGATTTGGGATGAGGACTTTTTGGGTAGCGGGTAAAGCAGTCTGCCTCCAGGGGCCACTGACCCAGCCCTCTTTGAGTGCCAGTAAGGCCTTTGTGCAACATGCGTGGCTTTTCTAGAGGAATCTCTTGCCTGGTTGAGGGGGAGATAAGTCAGGCATGGAAAGGAGTCGACTTGTGACCGCGTTCTAAACCCATCACCCGAGCTAGAGGAAGTGAGAGCTGCTGAGCAAGCGAATGGAGCTGCAGCTGTGGCTTTGCAGGACAGGATCTCCTCCACAGGACTACTCCTACCTCGCTGTGTTCAGCACCATTGTGGTGCTGGTTGTGAACTGCAGCAGTGTTGTGAGCCCCTGGCCTCCTGGGTTAGCCATGAGGGCTCCTCTCACATACTGTAGAGAAAAAACAGGACTATGTAGCACTTTAAAGACTAACAAGATGGTTTATTAGGCGATGAGCTTGTTTTTTGTTTCAGCTACACCAGGCTAACACGACTACATTTCTATCACTATACTGTAGAGATTGTGTCCAGAGTCCTGTGGGAATTGCATGCTGTAGGCACCTTGAGAAAAAACAGGGAGGGGCCTGGTCCCAACTATAGTAAGTCAAACAGGAAATGAAAATGAAGTGCATGGCCATCCGTGGGGGGCTATTCAAAGCCCCTTTCCCAGGGATGTTAGTGAGCCAGGGCAGGATTGCATTCTGACCTTTGGAGAGTCTCTTGCGAGTGCATCCCCCCTTATCCCGTGCTGCAGGGGGTGACCGTCCCGGGGGTGATGGTTTTTGAGTGGGGCTTGCTGCTGCCCCCCTCCGCACTTCCCCCATATGTTACCCATGTGCTGTATGGAATTCAAACCCCTTAGGGACTGGAACAGGTTCTGAGCCCGTTCCTTGCCAAAAACTCCCCTCTGAACTCTGAGCTGCAGATGGAGCCTCTTCAAACAGAATCCCTCCGAGCCCCAAATGCCCCACGAGCCTCAGCACGTGTCATTCAGCAGCAGCCTCTGTGGAGTTCCTGTGCTCCACACCTGAGCTGGCTGCTGCCTCTTCTGGGCTTGGCATGAGTGCTTCACACCTGGAGGCTCCCTGGGATTGGGATTGCTGGGGGAGGAAAGTCCGGCTGGGATTGTGGAGGGATGGCATCAGACATGCAGTGCTTGGCTTACCGAGAGGTAGCAGTGCTGCAACAATTTGTACAGGGGGGTTGCTGTAAACCCTTTATATAGTGGAAACCACTTCAAGCCAGGGGGTGAGACAACTCCCTCACATGCCTTTTTCCAGCATCTGTGCCCACATGGGGCCTTCTGGGTAACCGAGTGCACCAGTGCCTGCCTGAAGGGCTTCCGTTGTTTCTCTTCAGTCCCCATTCTCCCTCCCTCTTTCTCCACATCTGCCAGAGCCTGGAACCCATGGTCAGAGGCTGTTGGACCTTGGGTTGTCATGGCAACACCTCTCCTCCCACTGAGGTGAAGATAGAAGCAGATTTCACGGTTCAGGGAATTTCCTAGTTCCTGACCCCTCTTCCCTGCGGTCTCCCCCCTTGCTGCAGCCCCCCCATCCCTGTCATCCTCTCTTAGCACCACATGGCTGGGCCTGCATTGGAGGCTGGAGGGGACGTGGCACAGACATTGCATGTTAAGTGCAGAAACCTCCTGTGTCCTTCCTCTCTCCTCTCATTGCTGTGGAAAAGAGAGTCTGACAAGGCTGCGGCAGAGCCAAGTGGGTTTGTCTCGGGTGCAGGATCTGGGAAAGGAGCATCCCAAGGAGAAGGATAAAATGACTCCCCAGCGTGGGCAGATGAGGCAGAAATGGTGCAGGCAGAATCCAGCTGTTGGGGCTGAGGCCCTTTCCTTTCCCTGGCTCACCTGCTGCTGCTTCTGAGCTGGCTGCCTTTTATTTTTGTTTATTCACAATGTTGGTGAGTCTGCTGCAAGGTGCTAGATTGGTAGTCACTGCGTGGATAGAAGCAGGACGCACTTTCCCCATACACTCCCCTTTGCTGCTGTTTCAGACCTGCCCTGGGCATCCCTTCTAGGGAGGGAGAAGGAAATTCAGGCTCTTTGAAACTTTGTTTTGGTTGCCCTGCCCAGGCTGTCATCGAGGGGACCAGGCCAGCTATGAGAGTGGCTTTTCCAGGGCAGATAGCAGAGTTATTAGAAATTGGACTGAGAGCAACATTTCTGGGCCTGCTGCCAGCTGTCTGAGAGGAGCCACTCTGCATCAGCACAGACCTAGGGCTGGATCAGAGTTGGTGATTTGTTGGGAGGACCCTATTCTGTTCCCTGGTCTGAGGCAGCATGGAGTGGTGCAGGGCCTTGGCATTGCTGTGAGGTGGAGAGTCTCCCGATGATTGTGCAGATAATTTCTGCTGCCTCTCATTGGTTGTGGAGCAGGTACACAGGTTGCAGTTCTGTGCTCCCCAAACAGAGAGAGGGTGTGTGTCTGATAATCACACTGCAGCCTCTGCACTCTGCACCAGTTCTTCCCTCCACAGGCACCGAATGACTTCTCTGTGCCTTTCTCCCCTGCCTTTGGAGGCCATCAGGAATGAGCCCTTCAGTCCCGCAGCCCCCCTGTGCGGGAACTGCTTGGCTCTGCTGTGCTTCCATCTCCCTGGGCAGCAGCTACAGCGCTCGGTGAAAGGAACACTTGGGAAAATTGCCCTACATTTGTGTCGGCCAGTGCCGGGCACTGGCTGAGCTACAATGACTCTTGGCTGCTGTTCGAGCTCCCCTTTGAAAAGACTTCTCCTGAATCTGCAAACGCAGGAGAGTGTTTAACCAACAAGGGCGCCAGCTGATGCAGGCAGGGGATCTGTGGTCTAGCTGCAGCTGCCAAACTTGCTGGGGTTCAGCAGTGAGGGGGAGAACGGCAAGGGGAGGGGCGACACAGGATTCTGTTCCCTTCCTCCCACCTGGGAGCGTTGCCTGGCTGCCCAAATGCATTGTGGGGAAGTTCAGCTTCCGCTGCTGAAGGCACTAGGCAGACAGTGCTCCAACTGGCTGTGTTAACTCCTGTGTCCCCGAAGGGAGTGTAATGCTGGGCTGTTAGCCTGAAAGCTTGGAGATTGCTGCCTGCGGGGACAGCATGGGCAGCAGCATCTCCACCATGCTGAATGCTAAGTCCTGGAGGCAGAGGGGAGTTCAACCTCTCTTGTCCACTCGGTCCTTGGCCTCTCTGCTGTGACTGCCAGCAAGAGACGAGTTAGTGCCAGCAGTGGTGCATGTGAGGTGGCTGTTCCCAGAAAGTGGGCTGAGAGCCATCCAGCTCATGTTGCTGCACAGACGCTGGGCAGGATCACTTGGGGTCATCACCGGTGCTCCCTCTAAAATTTTCCACCCAGGAGCGGAGTGAGTCTTGTTTTGTGCACCAGTATTGAGTTCACGTGCGCTTGTTCAGATATGTGCCACTGGGGTACCCTAGTTATTAACAAATATCCTATAAACCTCGCCCTTTTCCCTCGGCTGCCATGTCTCCCACCCTCTCTTTGCCCCATCTGCTTTCCTGGTGCCTGCTGCTGCCCCTGCCCTCCTCTGTAGTCCTAGCTCCTGCCCTTCTCACTCCACTTTGCTCTCCTGGGACCTACTCCCCTCCTCTGCACCAGGCTTCTCTTCCCCCTGTGTCCATTCCTCCTCTAGCCCCACTTTGATCATCTGTAACTACCCCTCCCCTTCCCCTCTCCTAATACCTTCCTCTACCCACCTGCCCTGCCTCTCTCCTCTGGTGCCAGTCCCTCCCCTCTACGTGTCTGCCCCTCTGCTTCGCCCCCACAATCCCCTGGCACCTGCACCTTCTTGGTGCCTTCCCCTTCCCTCACTGCCCCTGCTCTCCTTTCCCTCTTTTCCCCCTGGTGCCTCCCCTGCCTCAGTTCTCCTCATGCCCCTCCACGCCCTCACACCTGACTTGCTCCATCCCCTGCCTTCCTCATGCCCACCCCTCCTTTCAACCCTTCTTCTCCTGGTACCCACTCCTCCCCTTTGCTCTTCCTCCCTCTTGCCCCCATTGTCCCTCCCCATCCTCTCCCAGCATCACCCTGTTCCTTCCCCCCCTGCCCTTTTTCTCCTTGTCTCCTCTTGCTCCTATGGCATTTGTCTCTTCCACCATGCCCCTGGGTGCCTGCCCTTTTCTTCTTCTGTCTCGGCCCCCTCCTCTCCCCTCAGCACAAGCCCCTTCCTCTCCTCACCCCCACCCTTCTCTTATTATCGCCCTTCCCTTCCCTAACTTTTTACCTTCGACGTGGAAAGTAGTTTGTTGGGGCTGGAGTCAGGGCCGCAGTGCTATTCTAGTACCATGGTCCCGGTCCTAGTTGCTCATGGGGTGGGACCATGTGCTGGGACTGGAGCAGAGGCCAGCTGCGGTGCTATTTTTAGCACTGTTGTCCCAGTCCCCATGGGACCTCGGAAAATAGCACCGGGGTAGCCCCAGTTCTAGCTGGAGTAAAGTGCTGCCCCAGCTGGAACCGCCTCATCTCATGCACCCCAGATCCAGCTGGAGTAAAGCAGCAGCCACACAAGGCCCATTCCAGCTGGGGCAGCCTCACCAGAATAGCCACACCAGAATAACCTCACCTCATGCGCCCCGGCTCCAGGTGTAGCAAAAAGGCAGCTGCTCGCCACCAGGAACCCACCAGGTGCACTGTCTGCCACCGCCACCACTCGCCTTCTAGTCCAGCAGGAAGGTGAGCAGCGAGTGCTGCTGCGTGGCTCTTAAAATGGTGTGGACGGACCTAACGTTTTTAGTGTGCGGCCACACAGGTGCGCAGCTTAGAGTGAGCACTGGTCATTACTGTCCTGGGTTGGGGACCTGGAAAGGAAACGTTTCATCTTCTCTCTGCCCACTCTGTCATATTTGCTAGTTTTTCCCTTGTTAATATGGTCTCATCATCTGGGCTAAGCTGTTTGCGGGATGGGAGGGAATGGGAAAGAGGGAGGGAAAGGGAAGGGCATTGTGGAAAAGGCAGAGACTTCCCAGAAGTCCCGAGTGGAAGGGGTAGGAGCAGCAGTTTTAAGCTGGGACAGTGTGGTATGTAAAGTGAACCACTTGATAAAGGCAATTGCCTGTTTGTCTTGGCAGATCTGTGGCTTGGGAGTGTGCAGATGGCGATGTCACTGAGAGAAGGTCACTGCATGGTGTCAGGCAGTTCCTCTTGCATTAGAGTGGCCCTTTCTACTTGTTTTCCTTCTTGTTGGTGCTGTGTAGCTGGGGCTTTCTCTAACTGCTCCTGGCAGGCTTCGTATTCAATCAGGACAATCTGGGAAGAGAATGGGAAGCAGGGAATGCCATGTTAGCCCTTCGGTACACCAGGGCAAAAGCTGAACCTCAAGATAGGGAGTGTCCGGGAGGAGGGGTGTGTGTTTTGGAGGCTGACCTGGTCACCTTGATACAACACTGTATCCCTGGCTAAAGGGACCTGCTGTTGTTTGTGGCCCAAACCTTGCAGGGTTTACTTGCAAGAATAGTTCCAGTGAGGCTGTTGCACTTGCGTGGGGAAGGGCTCTGGTATTCTGGGCTCCCTGAGACACTCAGTGACTTTGGATTATTACAAGCGTGTCCTGTGTAGCCTCCCTGCCAAGTTATTCATTCTGGAGCTGGGGTTGGGGAGCTGGACGAGGGAGCTCAGAATGGGGAGCCAGTGTTGTGAACTGGAAGGGCCCAAGGGCTGTTAATTGCCAGCCGACTGTCCATATGTCAGCAGTGGGAGAAGACTTTTTGCTGATGGCATCATAGGTCGGACAATTACATTGGCCATGGGGCAGCTCTGTCATCTCCCCTCTGCTGTGGATGGGCCAGGGCATTGTCTCTGACAGATGCTGGTTGGCAGGCACTTTCTAAGCAGATGAGAAACCATGCTTAAACCTCCCCTCTTCCTCTTTCACTGTGTCATTCAGCCCCACCTTATGTGTGTGATCTGTAACTGCAGCAAACCATACTCCATGGCAAGATGCGCTCTGCCACTGATGTGACATGTGGTTACTCCTGACCTTTCCTGCACCCCCAAGCATAGACTCCTAAACACAGCCACTGCAAAAAGCTCTTGTTCACGCCTTTTATACCTTGCTAGTGCAAAACACTCTGTACGGGGATCAGTCCCCTTCTCCCTCTACCCTCCTCCCCCCCTGCTGAAATGCAGCCACCTCTGGGGCATGCTGTAACAGCTGCTTCACAGCTGCGCAGCCACAATGCCCAGTGGCTTAAGACAGGAAGTGAAGAATGTGGTGTCTGTTGGAAGCTTCAGGGGGAATGTACAGAGACAGAGCACAGCCTAGGTGTGTGTGTGTGTGCAGATTACAAACACATTCCCCTCATTGCAGCTCATTGAGATGCAGCGTTTCCTTTCTCGTAGTGACCAGGGGTGGGGAGGGGGAGCGGTGGAAGGGGAAGGGAGAGAACCAGAAAATTAACAGGTGTGGAGATGCAGAGAGCTGTACTCCCATCCCTGCAGGCCTCTGGATAGATCGAAATTGTGCAACTGCTCCCCAGGACCGCGAGGAAAGGAAAGGCAGCAAGGCTCATGGTGACACAGTGCCCCCTCATTGAACGCCAGGTCTATCTGGGAAGAGCATTTAGGGATGGCAGCAGAGCTGTACCACGAGGGCTTATTGAAACCAGCAGTGAGGGGGTTATATGGAAAAGATTTTGTAGCCAGACTGAGCCAGGAGACCCTGTGGGGAGTGTAATTAGATCGGGGAGTTGCTCTTGCTTGGGCTCATCTTACCTCCCAGGCTCAGTCTTTGTCTAAAAATCCAATCCCGTGCAGGGCAGTTGTTGCCTTTGTGCAGCGCTGTAGTGGCAGGCCAGGCCTGTGCACACCCCTCCTCCCTGCTCTGCAGGTCCGCTGCCTGGACCCTGGCGCTGAATTAATATGCGTGCTCCTTGCGTTGGTGCTCACTGTGGAGAGAGGCAGGGAGCCAGCCAACCTCTGGGCTTTAATTGCTGCTCGCTCTCCCCTCCCCACCACCTTGAGTCCAGCTCAGTGGGGCATGAGCAGCAACCTGGTTTGAATGCTGATGCATGTCCCCCTCCTACCTGTCCTGTCCCTCTCGCTGGCCGTCTTTCTCTCCCTAGAACAGGGGGAGGGAACCTTTTTTGCGTGGGGAGAGGGGGCCACTGACCCACAGAAAAATCAGTCAAGGGCTGCACACAAGTGAGAAGCAAAAAATCAAACCAACCAACCCTCCCAAAAGCCTTTCACTGACTGGTCCCCGACTGAGGAGAAAGACACTTCCCACATTCCCTTCACACACCCGAGCCTAGGGGGGCCCAGGCTAGTAGATCTTGTGTGCTCCAGCCCCGCAGCCATAAGGGACAGGGCCCTGAGCCTTGGAGACCCGATCCAGGCAAGCCAAGGGCTGCATCCGACCCCTGAGCCTGAGATTCCCCACCTTCGCCCTAGACGCTTGGGCTCAGTGATGGTTTCAGAGTGCTGCTCCAGACATGACTGAGGCTGGGAGCCTCTCTGCCTCGGTCTCTTCTGGGACCCTGGCTTAGGGAGCAGGGAGAGGCTGTGCCAGGCCCAGAATTTCTGGAGCAGAGACACTCTCCCTCTTAGTATCTGTGTCTTCACTTCCCACCCCCTCCCCAACATGTTAATCCGTTGCCTTCCCTGAAGGGCCGGAGTTACTGTGTCTCAGCTGCAGCATGTGGCATTGGGCTGCTGGGACTTTCTTGATCACATTGTATAAAGCGTGTGGGGAGAGTAGAGGAGCTTTCCCACAGCAGTCTGTGCTTGGTACAGCCTCTCTGGGGATTTGGCGGGATTAAACCTTTGGTGGGTGGGAGGGAAAGGCCAGGACTTGCTGATCAAAGGAGATTCTCCTATGTCTTCACTCCACGTTCACCCCCCTCTCAGCCACTACTCCTCAGACTTGCCCCAGAATCCTTTTGTGTCTGCCCATATGGCACTTCCAGGAGATAGGAGCCTCCCTTGCTCTGGCGAGAGGCTGGGCAGGTTAGGGAATGGGAATGGGAGCAGGCAGGCTCATGACTCCTCTGGAAAACTACTGGCCTCCTGTCTGGCCTCAGCAGGAGAACTGCCAGCATAAGTGAATCCTCTGGTGGGGAGACCAGAACTGAGGCGAGTTTGAGATACTCAGTAAGGGCAATGCCCATTCCCTGCAGGAGCCACATCAGCAATTCACCCAGGATGGCTTGCGGATCTGGAGTGCTGCTTCCTGCAGAGGCTGGAATAGCAGGAGGGGATGCAGGTCAGGATGGAGGGGTGCTGGCAAAGGGGAGTCTGGTGGGGGGGAGGTCTGGGTTGGGGTACTATGGAACAGGAAAGAGGGACACTGATGGAGATGCATGTGGAAAACACTGTGTTGAAACAACTGGAGTGGTGTGGTGTGGACCAGGGCTCATCTTTAGAGCCCCTGTGTGGGTACAAAATCGGTATCTGCATCTGCAAAACTGCTCTGCAGATGTGGGTACTTGCAGCTATAAAGCGGATAGCCACAGATTTGCAAGGCTCTACTCATCTTCTGCATTCAACCCTACTCTTCCGTGGAGCCTGGCACTTCAGGGAAGGAGTGGGGTGGGGTGGGGAGGGGTCCTTGGCAGGATTCATATGTAAAGGGTCCCTGGGAGATGTTGTGTTAGATTGTTGCTGCCCTGTGGTAGGAGTCCTGGGCAACAGGACTGTGTCTGCAATCTGACACTATCTCCTCCAGTGCGGGTGGCCTTTTCTGTTCTGTCCATCCTCCCCCTTGTTCCCTGAGATCCCTTCAGAGAGCAGAACCCACCTGCACCACCTAGCAACCTCTGTAGACTGTGAGGGTCCCACAGTGCCCTGGCGCCCCAGCTAATCAGTGAATCTGTGCCTGGGCGTAGCCAGAGTTATGGGTATGGGTATGTTTGGTACCAGTCTGCTGTGTGCGAGCTCCCAATTCCTTCTGGGACCATCGCTTCTTGCCCTACCCAGGAGCAATCCCGGGCAGAGGGAGGGGAAGCAGAGCTCCTTGCTACCCCCATGTCCTATTAGCAGCCTCTGAGGAATCAGGCAAGTCCCTAATTGCTACCCTGAACCCTCATCATGCCCCAAAGTGGTGGCATTTCCCCACTATCCTTGGCTGCCCCGCATCCGGTCAGGAATGAGCTGAGGGGGGCTCCGATTGTTTCCTCACTTTGTGATTGCTCTAAGTCAGCAGCTCGGCTCCCCTTGCACACAGCTGTTTAAGTAATGTCGATGTATTGACCAAGGCCTCACCGCTCCCATTCCCTTCTTCTCTGACAGCCTCTGCAGATTGACGACTATTTCTGTGGCCAGGATTTTAACCAGCCTCTGGGCGGGACAGTGACCATCGAGGGGACAGCGCTTTTTGTGGATAAGGAGGATGGCATGACCTCGGTGGCTGCCTACGACTATCGGGGACACACGGTCGTCTTCGCCGGCACACGGAGTGGCAGGATCAAAAAGGTGAGCACCCTGCTAGGCTGGTGGTGAGGAGGCTGCTTGGCTGCCTGCCTCCTTCGGGGCCAAGGGCATGATTTTGTTGCTGTGTTTGAGGTGTGAATGGTGTATCCAGCGTGGGGAGTGGCAGTGTCGATAAAGGGCAGTTTCTCTTCGTTCTTGTCCACCAGGCACATTTATTAAAACAGTTGTTTATGGCAGGATTGTAACACGAGGAAACTCCCAGCCCCCCCCTTAAGTCCCAGGCAGTGATAAGGAGAGTCCCTTTGCACAGTCTCTCCTAGGGCTGGGGTGTTGGGTTCACAGCATAGCCAGGTATCCCAGCACTAAGGGTGTCCCTCGCTACCCTCTGTGCTTTTATCATTGGATTGCTTTGCCACCGTCCGAGAGCGGCTGTGCATGGGTGATGTATGAGCCAGTGACCCGACACCTGGAGCGCTTTGTTGGTCTCTGCCCTCTTGCCACATGGCAGTGCTGGCTTGTGAGCAGGCGTTTCATGGGGCAAGACGAAGCTCCTTCTCTTGGTGGTACTTGAGTTCAGAAATCCCTCCTCACTCTTGGCCTTAAGTCCTCAATTGGGCCCAAGAGGGGTAAATGACATGGAATGGAGAGGGAAAGGCCTGAAGTCTCATCGGGCAGGGTCAGTCCTCCAGGGCATGTGGGCTTTGGGCCAGGCTGGAGCACTCAGAAGGTCAGCAGGCGGGGAGCTTTCGTCTGGCTATCACACCTGTGCGTAGCTTAGACATTGCTCGGGCCCCACCCCTGTCCCGTTAGGCTGGGTGATCTGGCCTGGGGGGATTTACTCTACATGTTTCTTAGACAGAGAGTATGGAATGGTGAGGCTGCTTCATCTCTACCCTGCCTGCATTTAGCATTGGTAAGCTCCCGTCCCCACTGCATGCCAGGCCCTGCTGCAGCCCCTTCCATGGGAATGCCCTGAGGTTCACGGCACTGCTCCATGGTGGGAGCTGAAGGAATCCGATAAGCTTCTGTAGAAGAGGGAGCTCTCTTGGGAGCTGCAGTGCACTCCAGCCTGGCTGACTGAAGCCATCTGTGGGCAAAATTCCGCAATGTGGGGGAGACTACACAAAAGGCTTCTTGTTGGTGGCAATTAGCAAATAACTCTGGGCTTCTTGCTGCATCTCCACGGGGCATGGATTTCCTGTTATCATAACATCATTCCTATAATTACAGCTGCATATGCTCTGTATAAACACAGTGCACAGTAACTGCATCCTCCACCAGGCAAAGGAGTGTTGGGGGTCTTGGTACAGTCCTTGGAGGCCTGAAGTGCAGCACTCAGATGGTGCATGCAACACTGTTGGTCCATCCTCCACAGCTTGGAGACACAGCCGCTTGGGCCTACTTGCTGCCCCACCCCGGGGAGTGATGGCTTGAATTCCGAACTCCTTTTGGAGTCTTTGTTCCCCAGCTAAAATTCCTCCTTTTCTAAAATGACACACTTGTATGTCGAAGCAAAGGCAGCTCCGCAGAGGTGTGATGCGGTGGAGTGGGGTGGAGTCATTGGGATTGGGCCATGCAGTAGTCATCTTGGAAAGCTGCCTGATGCCATTGGCAGCTGTTTCCTGCATGAATTGGCAATGGTAAAGGCAGACCACATATTCCCTTGGGGTCTGAGTGTACGTAGCCAAATGAATAGGGGGATTAAATTAGAGAAGGCTGCAGCCTTCAGTGAGGTGGAGAAGGGTCAAACTTAGGGTTTCAGGCTAGTAGGGGCATTGTGCACAAGAAGGCCAGGCAGGTACTTTTATCTAGGAGTTTGGCCTCCCTGTGTGCTGTGCAAGCATGAACTAAGTATTCTCAGCCCCCTCGGGAGATGGGTCTGTATCCCAGTGCATTCCTTATTTTACAGATGGGGAAACTGAGGCACACAGAGATGCAATGATTTGCCAAGGCTACTGAGCAGGCCAGTGGCAGAGCCAGGTGCAGCTCTGAGTTCCTTGCCCTGATCCCTTGCTGTAATGACTGGACCTTGCTGGCTCTATCTGCCTGTGTACAGAATATATATGTGTGGGTTTCCTCTGTGCCACTAGTGTATGATCAGCTGTTTCCACTCTGGCATGTATGGCACAAATCCCTTCACCCCCACAGAAGTGCTGGAGAAAGCAGACTTTTGCTGAGGTGCTGATTTCTGGTTCATTGGGTCGGGAATGCAGTGATTGGCCCATGGCCAGGTTAGGACTGAACTAGGGAGTGTGGTTAAGTCATTATGTTGGTGTCGGCCTGCATGAGGCCAGTGCTGGCAGGAGGAAGGCCCTGTGTGTGAGAGGGGCTTGGGCTTAGAGCTGCTTGCACAGCCTTCTCCCCAGCCTCCTTGGCTCGGCTCCAGGGAAGCACAACAGCCCCAAGGGGTCCGAGGCATTGCGGCGTCATCCACACACGTGCTGTGCTGAGCTCAGCAAGATCTCTGCCGCGCCCCGTCTCTGCTGACTGCCAAAGCCCAGCATCCGCACCCAAGTCTCTGATCCACCCTACCGTGCTGGCTGGGTGGCAGGACCAAGACCAGGCTGTTGGATTCAAGGCCCCCTTTGCCAGGATTTTTTGGGGGTGTGAAATCATGATGAGCCTGAACCTGGCCTCTAGCTTAGTGAGAGAAGCCCACCGAGACTGGTGGCTGTTGGCAAAGAGGGGAGTATGTATGTCTGGGTGAGTGGGAGGTTGGTTTCTTAACACTTTCCCCCCACAATCTCATTCTTCTGGCATGGATCAGAAGGCAGCGCTCCCCCCACACCACTGCCATGCCACAATAGGCAGGCCCCATGCATCTATCTTCCTGCTCTCGCTGCGATCCTTCCCCTCTTTGGCCTGGTGATGTCTGTCATGAGCCCCAGGTACAGCATGAACCCCACCTGCTACTGCCCTGGCCTTGTGTCTGTGATTTGGAGTTCAAGCCTGCAGTAGTGGGGAAGGGAAGAGACTGACCCTCCACATGCATTGAGCCAAACTCAGTTGTGCTGTAGCTGGGGACAATTGCATGGGCTCCAGTGGACATGCACCTGCTTCCAGCAGACCTGAATCCAGCCCCATTGTCTGTAGTTTCTTCTGTCAGAGGATCTCAAGGCATTTCACTAATAGTGAATGAAGACACCTTGCACGGCCCCGCTGGGTTGGGTTGGTATTCCTTTCTATTTTACAGATGGGGAAACTGAGGCACAGGGTGATGTAGGGTAATGCCCAAAGTGTCTGAGAGCCGCTGCCAGCTCCAGGAATAGAACGTAGGAGTCCTTGCGGTCAGTTCTCCGCTCCTACAGCTAGATCACACTTCTTGTAGGGTACTCAGTGAACACTTGAGTTTCTTCATCCGTTCTGAAGTCTCAATTTCCCTTTCTCTCCTTCAGTTTCCTTCCTCCTCAACATCATCACCTCCATCAGAGAAGGCATCTGGTCGGCATGGATTGTGAGAGGCTACTGTGTTGCTGTCTCGCTGCGGAGGCAGCTTGTCCTCCCTTACGGATCAATACGGGAGCTGAAGTGACTGGTGTCGCATTTCCACCAGCCTCTCCTGCTATTGAATTCCAAATTGCAGGTTCTAAATAGGTCTGTGCCAGTGTGGTGCAGAGGGAGGGAGAGGAAGTGTGGGTGGAGGATTCATGAAGCCACTCAGGCAGTGTTACACATCCAGTTATTTATCTCTGGAACCTGACGGTTGCTATTTGTCTGGCAAATTTCTCCCTGAGGTGCCAGGTCTCTTGTTTTCTCTGCATTCTTGCGCCTTCATCTAACTTTGCCCTTCCCCTCTTCCTGCAACTTCTGTGACTCTGCTGTGGCGGTAGTTAGAGAGAATACCCACTGGAGGATCATGTCCACTCCCTCAGCCTAACAGGATTCAGAACTGGGTCTAGGTGTTTGTAACCATGCGGGCCTCACCGCCACAGGCGCCTCCTCCTGTACCCTTTGGGAATTAGCCTTGTGCTGGAGTACCCCCCTTCTGGCCAGTGTCTCACCCACGGTTACCTATTTTCTCCAGCTCTGGTTACTGCCCTACCTCAGTGCACCCTCACTCTGGGGTCCTCCCGCTCTGGGAACCCCCAAACCCTTATGCCCACCTTGCCTCAGTGACCCACTGCCATTCATTATCTAGCCCCTTACCTCAGGGGCAAACTGCAGTCTGAAAGGGTCAATCCTCATTGGCAAAGGGGTGTGGACCGGCTGCCTTTGCCTACCCTGGCTGCTTCTCTGCAGCCTTAGTACACTCAGGCCTTGCCTTTAGGGAGCTTGCCTGGCCAGAGCTTCCCCAACTCTGCCTGCCTTTCCCCAGCCCTGCTCTAACTACGGCCTAGTATTCTCAGGTCTGGGAGTGAGGTCAGGCCAGAGCTCCCCAGCTCTGCCTGCCTCTTCCCACCACTACTCGGTCGCAGGAAGCTTCCAGGGTCTCTGGCAGCCAGGTCCCTTCTGCTTCTCAACTTGACCAGGAGTCCGTCTGCCTCTCCTCCCCTCCTGGAGCCTTTATTTATACTCCCCTCAGCTGGGCCCTAAATAGCTAGTACCTGCCTCAGCTGTGGGGCTTTGCTTTCAGCCCTCTCCAGGGGCTGGGTTTTACCCGTAAAGGGCCAGTGTGGGGCATGCCTGTCACAGTGCTGCATCAGGGCCCACTAAGCCCCAGGGTGATTTTGGAACTTCGGACCCATTCGTGTGGCTGGAGTGTCTCCTTTCTTTCCATTTGCTTCACTCTGTCTGCAGTCGTAGTTTCAGCTTCTCTGTGGTACAGAAACTGAGACAGGCTCTGGTCCTTGAGGGCTTAAGGAGACCAAGTGGGGTTCAATGGGAAACAAAGGGGTGGTTCTCAGTCCTGTTCCCAATGGGCAAGTGTCCCCATCACAGAGTTTGTGGGCCTGAGAGGCCAAGGACAGGACTCCCCTCTTGCTGTGTGGGCCAGGCTAGGACGCACTGATGGGGGGATGTTTCTCTTTAGGCTGTCTGCGAGGGTCCCTCGCCATTGAAACAGAGCACCTTGCGGGATTTTTAAAAGAGGAAGAGCACTCGCTTTCTCATTCTCTGTGCCTCCTTTGTTCTCTCTCCCAGAGGCAGAGGAAATAATGCTCTTTGGTAAGAGAGGCACGAGCGTTACAATTTGAAAAAAATCTAGCAGGCAGGCAAAGCAGGAGGGAATGTTTAGTTCTGAAAGTAGCGAGGTCGGTGCTCACTCTTACCTCGCATGGGAGCAGGTTTTCACATTCCAGATCCCCTCGGGGAGTCCCAGCTCCTGTGTGCATGAGGCAGCCTCATTGGTCACTCGTTGCAGGTGGGAGCTTGTGCTGTGTGTGAGGTGGGAACTTGCCATAGAGGCAGGTGTTGTCTGTGTGCTGCTGGCACTATAGTCCATGTTGTCTCACCAGCTCTTCCCCTGGTCTGCCTGGGTGTTGAGTGATAAGGGGGAGAGGAATGAGATTTGTGGGGCACTGCTGGTGAAGGCTTTGGAGGTGGAGGAGCAGTTACCCGTGATGTCTTTCTGCATGCTGTGCTGGAGGAGGGACCCAAGGCATTCGGGGGATTTCCATTCCCCAGCTGTGAGAGTGTGTGGTGATCAAGGATCTCAGCTGACACAAAAGGTCCCAGCAAGATGAGCATGACTGGACTTTCCCTGTTGATGGAAGAGGGAGGCTGGTCACCAGAGCAGAATGATGTTCTTTGCTCAGTCTCTGAGGGACCCGAAGGTCAGAGGGGGTCCCACTCATTTGGGGGTGACGGACCTTATTCAACCACTGCACCTTCAGGGCTCCTGTGCTGAAGGCTGCGGAGCATAGTGTGTGTGTAGGGGAAGGGTGTCCTGCGTCCCTTACTCTAACCTTGGAGCACGGGTGTGGGGACGACATGGAGAGCTCAGCTTTCTCCAGCAGGGGCCGTCTGGCTGGACTTGGAGGATGGGGGAAGTGCTGCCTCAGCAGTTACCTGATCTTGCTGGGGAGCCTGGTGTAATCAGACCCTGCTGCTGGCTGGCTCTGCTGCTGCAGGGAGTGAATCCTTCCAGCCCGCTGGAGTTGAGACTTCAGCCAGTGCTGCTCCAAGCAGTCTGCTTCCTATGGTCTGAGTGTAGGTGGGACATTGGCATGTTTGAGAGGGAGAGCGGAGCAGCATCGCGTTCGCTTCCCCGGTGGGTCTCCGGAGGCTGAGGAAGGAAGCCTTGTGTAGGTGCCTCTCCTCTCATGCTGGCTGTCAAGTGTGCACCTGGGGAGCCCCGCACGGAGAAGTAGCCTGCTATCTTGAGGGCATGAGGGGAACTTGCGCATGTCGGTGGTGCAGGTCTCCTCTGACCTGTTGCTGCTCAGATGGGACCTGGGTTTTCATGTCCCAACTCCATGGGGCTTGCACCAGTTGGCTCTTGCAGGTTCCGTGTGTTGTGAGAAAACCTGGAAGAATTAAGTTGGACTACAGCTAATATCCTTGGTGACCATCTCCCCTTTAAACATGTACCTGCCAGGCAGGCCAGCTGCTACCTACTTCTGGGAAGAAAGGTGGGACTTCCTAAAGTTGTAGGGTTGTGGGTTGAACCCTCCTCCAGCGCTGTCCGACCTCCCAGTGCGGGTGCCCTTTGGCCAATGGGCTTTGTGGAGCAACAGAGAAGAATGGAGTTAGAGCCCAGAGCATGTTGCAGGTGCGTGTGGTGTTGGCAGTGGGAAGGGGAACGTGTGACAGGGCATGGCTCAGCTTTTCCCTCTTCACTGGAGGGTGCTGAGCCACCCCAGTTCTCTCTGAGTTCCCCACAGGATCTGGCCCTTAGCCAGGTGGGTGGGATTGAAGCACATTGGCAGAGGTGCTGTGGAGGCCAGGAGTGGGTAGCAGTGAAGTTGCAGAGCAGGATTCTGGGGCATGTTGATAGAGCTGCTGGAGAGGTCAGGACTGGGCAGCTGTAGGGTGAGATCAAGGGGTATTGGCACAGCTGTGAGCATTCCCAGCACCTGCCCATCTCTTGCGAGCCATCCGCTTGCTCCAGTGTTCCCTTGTCATCTTGACAAGTAGCTACATTTGTCGCTGCGCTGCTGGATAATTCCTTCCCCTCTTGGGTTTCTCTCCCTTCTTGGGGGGAGGTGAATGAAGCCTCTGCTGTCCTTGTACTGGAATGTGGGGCAAAGCGGGAGAGGAATGCCAGGCTAGGCCATGCTGCCTGCCTCTTTCCCCTGCGTGCTTGGGAGGCAGCCTCGTTTGTCAGCCCAGCAGTTCCATCCCCTCTGTCTCTCAGCCCTGTGGTGTTAGGATGGAGGTCTAGCTGTCCCAAATGAGCCCGGCCTTTCCCCCAGCATGACCTGGTGAGGCGTGTGGCACATGGTTTAGACTTGTGGGCCCATCAGCAGAAGCTTGCTGCTTCCTATCAAGCTCTCTAGGAATGGCGGGAGGGGGACTGGGTGTCTCAGATGGGTCTGGGTCAGTGGCCCTTGCCCCAGAATTCTTCTGCTACTTCCTGGGAATTTGATGCCCCTGCCACGACCGGAGGTGGTGCTGACATGCTTTTCCCATCCCTCTGGCACAGATGCCAGCTTGAGCTGCAGGCCCACCTGAGCTCCTTAGCCTCCCAGTACTTTTCAGTAAAGAGGTAGCTGCATCGCTGTTGTGGTGAGGAGTCCAACTTGACGTGTCCCCTTCAGCAGTCTGGCTACTGCTGCTGAGGATGGAGCAGTGATAGGGCTGCATTTGTGAATAACATTCCTCCAACCCCCCACATAGCATGTTTGTTAGAGCCCACAGTAACACAGCTGTGCCGTGTAAGTCCCCAAGATCACAAGTGTGCTGATGTCTGTGGGACTTCTCTGTGCCCTGGGAAATCCCATCTCCTACTCAGCTGGCCAAACTGGGTCTGAGGAACCTAAGAGCTCTCCTGAGACAGACAGACGCTTCTGCTACTGTTTTCAAGAGCCCTGCAGTGGGTCCCGGGTTAAAGAGGATGCTGATTTTGCCATCTAAAATTGGAAGGGGCGGGGTGGGGAGTCACTGCTCTCTGCACATTCCCCGAATGGCAGCTCCAAGCACTTGCCCAGGCTTTCGCCTGCAGACAGAACTCTCCTTTGTCCCAGGAAAAGATCACGCGGTCTGGCTTGTTTGCAGGGGCTCCTTAGACATGCTGCAAACAGTTGCTTCTCAGAGGCTGGGCTGCTGGTCAGCACCTGTTGCTGTTGCAGCTGTAGCCTCTTTCCTGACCTGCATTTTGCCATCCTGTCCCCTATTTTTTCCCCTCCACCCCTTGCCCCCTCACTGAAACCCCAAACAAGTTGGCCCTGTCTGGTGATTTCCTCCCTGCTGTGTCACCAGGCACATGGCTGGCTATTTTGGAAGGCCCGGACTCTGTAATGTTATGCAAGTACCCTCGTGCTGTCTGCTCTCTCTAGTCATGGGGTTGTGTGTTGTCTGTGTAATTTTTGCCAGTGCCAGGATGAGTAACGGAGGGGATGATCTTCCCGAATACTGCCAGTTTTGGATGCAAGCCACTTCCTCTTCATTCTCCCCAGGCGCTACTGTAGCCTATCAGAGACCTGTGGTTTTTGCCCTGTGATTTACTGGATTTTTAGAACCAGGGAAGTGACACTGTGAGTTGATCTTTTTGTGTCTCGTTATTCCCCTTGGTAGTTTCCAAAGCAAATCTGCTCTGTACAAGGAAGTTGCTGACCCCTCTTGACTTTGCCTGAACAATCATGATTTCCTTCGGACTGTTTCATGCTTCTGCAAAGTGTGACATTATGAGCCTGATGTGCAAAAAGCCACAAGTGCAGCTGCAGAACTGTGCCCATTGATGTGCTTAATTTACACATGCAAACGTGCATCTCCAACTGCATACTTATTAGGGATGTTAGCAGCTTGGCTATCGGTTAACAGTTCCGATTAACTGCAAGCCCCCCTCCCTCCTTGCAAGCTCAGCATTTAAAACTTGGACTGGCAGGCTGGCTCAGTCGCCCACTGGTCGGAGTTTTCAATGAAGAGCATGCAGGGGAGCCTGCCTACCACCTCGTGCTGCTTCTGAGGCAGCAGCCCCTGTCAGCATGGGGGATGAACTTGGCCCCCATGGACAGACTGCTGCCGTTCCACATTGCTGCCTCTGATATAGAGGCAGCAGTACAGGATGTCAGGGGGCTTCCCAGGAGTGGAGCTGGGAGTGCACTGGCTGCTGGCCCTGCCCCCAGGGAGCAGTGAGTAATTGTGTAACCACTAAGAAATTTAGCAGTTACACAATTATTAAAATAATTGCTTTTTAACTTCCCTAATGCTTATATGCATGTGCGGAATGGAATGCCTGTGTGTTACGCATACGAAAAACACACCAGGAGCTGTCAACTTATTGGGCATGAACAAAAAAAGCACCATTATTTCTAACCTGATTCTTCACCCTTGCTTACCACAGTTGCACATGCATTCGTCTCAGATGAATATGGAGCATTGCATGCTGGGACTTGTAGTCCTGTGGGGCTACCTCTCCATGCCAGGAAGAGTGTCTGCCATCTGTTCCACATTATGCAAATTAGACACTGCCCTAGGGCCTCTGCTAAGCCCCACTGTGGGCCCCTTGGTTGACCCAAGATTGGGTGCTGCTTGACTTGCTGGGGAAGTGGGATCAACTCTGACATTCAGCAGCCAGCTGGCCTAAGGCTTACAATAGACCCCAATCTGCCAGTCTCCTGAATTACCAATCAGGGAGATGAGGTGGCTTCAGAGTGGGTGCCCTGCAGACTCCTTGCCGCAGGCTTGGGGCTTTAGGGAACCGGCTTACCACTTGGATGAGGAGGATTAAGCTGTGAACACCTTTTGGAAGGGGAGTAGTTGGGATCCCACGGCTTTGGGGCCTTAATTTGTATTTTTCAGGATAGACATTTGGATGGCTTCTCTGGGACCACTAATAGGGAGAGGGAGGGAGAGGGGCATGAGAATTACTTCAGATACATCCTGCAGTCAGCGAGAGCAGAATTTGGTCCACTGGTGGGGTTAGGATTCGACCCCAAGTTCAGGGAAGCAGGTGATTTATGACAGAGGCTGTAGGAGCCTAGGGACAGTTAAAAAGAATTGGGGGAGGGTTTCTGCTGGCTGGGGCATTGAACACAGCAGCTTCCTTGCTCTCCCCAGTGAATTGGATAGAGGTGAGAGGTGGGAATGGGAATCCCTTTTCCTTCACTGTCGGGTAACTAGGGGCTAAACAGCTTTATTCCTTTACCTGCAACTGGACTTGAAGGATTTGGCACAGCCTTGCTTCTCCAGTCGGATGCGAAAGGCGAGTGCGGCCATCTCTGAAAGCCCTGTGGATAATGCCCTGGTGAGAAACCCACCCTGTGGCTGCTGGGATGGGTGAGGGTATTGCGGTTCTTATCAGGTGCCTAGAGCCTGCTCGGGGGCTCCATCCTCCATACCAGTCTCTGTCTGGGAGTGTCAGATAACTGCAGTGTCCTCCCTCTTTTCTAGGCTGCTAGAAGGTAGTGTGTCCTCCTCCCTGTTGGGAGAGTGGATCCACTACCTACCTTTCCCCAACCTCTCTGCTGCCACCAAGGGTCACGTGCAGGATACGGGCAGCTCTTGGCTGCTGTATGTCTGGTGGCGTGCCCATTCTCCTATTCCTTCCCCCATCAGCTTGCCAGGCCTGTTTGAGCAGAAGGGGTGAATGAGGCCCCTGAGCTGCCTGTCTGCAGACTCAGGGAGAGGACAGTGCTGCACTGGGAGTCACGTGGAAGCTCTGTCTTCTCAGGCAGGAATGAGAAACACTTCTAATTGGTTTACATGAAAGCTCTGATGTAGTGGGAGTCTGGCCTAGGCCTCCAGCCCCCGCATTCCTCAGGGGCAAGGGTCCTGTTCCTCATGCAGGAGGTGGGGAGTGGATTTTCAAGCCAGCCTCTTAAATGTCTTTGTGTAAATGAGGCTGGGAAAGATCTGTTAGAAGGGAAGGATGGTCTGTTTGGTCAAGCACAGGTCTGGGAGTCAGGACAAGGAATTCCGTCTCCCTAGGCCTCCCGCTTTGAGACCATGAGCAAATCTCTCTCAATCCTGTTTTTGCACCTGTAAAAGTGGGGACTGTACCTGTGCCCCTTACCAATGAGGTCTCATTTATTAAAGTTTCTGGCGCACTTGGAGCTGATCAGGTAGAAGGCATGAGAACTGGGTAAAGGATTATCCTATGTGCCCAGATGCAATGATGATGGGCTCTTCGGGCATGTGTTGCCTACCTATGGCACTCCGCTGGCAGCCAGTGCAGGTTTGGTTTTGTGTTCTGTGGGGTTTTATATGTCTCCGGTGATGGGCTCATGCCTCTTGTTATGGAGAGGGTGTTTGACAGGCCAATAGAGCTCCCCATAGCCACGCTCGATTTTCCTTTGCTTCATTTAATCACATTTTGTGTAGTGGATACTGCCTTGGCCACCCTGCATGGACCCTTCCACCATGGCACCTGCTGAGCCAACCAAGATGTGGTTAGCTCTGTGTCCTACCCCACAGAGCATTCCCTGAGACTCTTTGCTCATGGTCAGGGAATGATCTGAGGATTTCCTCATGAGGGCTGAGCTGGCTTGGAATTGCCATCCGTCTGGGTTGGCTGGGCTGGGCTGGTGCAGAAAGCCTGCCTGACCCTTTTATACAGCATCTATTGTCTGTACTGTGCTGCTGCTGTTCAGAAGCCAGAGTGAAGTCTGGCAATAGCAGGGTTAAAGCTGGGTGTTTGAGAGCTCCCAAGCCTGGCCCAGTTGAGGGACTGGCAGACCAGGCCTATCACTGTTTCCCTGGCACCAGGGATCAAGAGGTGTCCGACTGAATGGCTCTCCCAGCAAGCTGAGCTCTGATTTTGGGGGGATGTTTCTTTGTCTAGAGCTGCCTGTCCAGTCGCCCCTCTAATCCCTTTAACCCTCCTCCTTGTGCAAACCCAGATGGCCTTTGGTGCAGATGCATTAGGGAACGTCTGTGTCTGGAATCTCCCCCCCCACAGCTCTCACTCTCTGCAACTTGTTTATTCTCTCCCACGGAAAGCGAAGCTGAACTGGCCCCACGTCTGCTTTTTTTTGGCTCATCTTCTATTTATTATTGTTGTTAATCTTTTCATGCTACGTGGTCATGCTGACCCCATTAACACATGTACAAGTTCCCCCCACCCTTGTGCTGGGGAGGATCAGAGGGCACATTCTTCTCCCCTCTCCCCCCGTGGGGAGATGTGGCTATGTCCCTGCTAGGATACTGACTTGGGGAGAGTTGGTCCAACTTTGGGAGGGGAGAGGAGAGGCAGTCACAGTGCATGCTTTGCCTGTAAGGACCCAGATTTGGCTCCTCTCAGCTGCAGGCATGCCTCAAGCCCCCTGTCCTTGCCAACAGAATGATACAAGATTTCTGGCCGTTTGGTGGTGTGATGGGTTTTCAGGTCCTCCGAGAGAAGCTGGGGTGGCAGGGGAACGTGGGGGAACCCTCAGAATCCCTTGGCAGGGTTGTAGTGAGAGTGGGCTGGCAATGATGTTAGTTTGGAAGGTGGGGGGCGTTGGTGACTTTGTGGGAGGAAGGGCAGCTGGCCAATGGCTTTGCAGGAATCAGTACCGTGTTGCATTCCAAGCTACTGAGGTAGTACAGGAACCCGGGCACGCCTCCTTCCACCACCCCGCCTCCGCCCCCGCAGCTTTGCTTCCAATCTGCTCCAGTGATTTAAAAGCAAAACATTTTCCCACTGCAGTTCCCTTTCTCTCTTGTGCTCGAGTGAGTCAGCAGTTATCCCCACAGGCTTGGCATGGCTTGCGATGCCATGTGCTGGGTGTCCCAGCTTTGCTGGTCCGGGAGAGGGATAGTGAGAACTCCTAGGTAGAATGCATACAAAGACTGAGATGGGGCAGGGCATTGGTGCTTAAGCAAGGCTCTTCCTACCTGTCATTTCCCTGAGGGGGGCAGGGTCTGGCCCCTGATGCCGCTCATGGGCGGCTGATTGCCTGCAAAGGTGCCTTGTCCCTTCTGCTGCCTCCTGTGGCGCTGCTCCAGAGGGAAGTCTGCAGCTTCCTCCATTTGTACGCAGACAGTCATGGTCCCTGAAGAAGGTGTTGCTGGGGAGAATGCAGGTCAGCTTAGAGGACTCCAAGAAATGTTTCTCCATGTGCATGGGATGGTGGTGGGGTTGGAAGGGAGAAGCTGAGATGCTGATCTTCAGTGACAGCTTGGTATCCCACTCTCCTGGCAGTGTGTGCACCTGCCCTGTCCGACCTGCCTCCTGAAGGGATCAGCTGGAACCCCTGCCTTTGACGGGGAGGTGGATCCCTACCAGCCCCTGGGGCTGGTATCCACCTCTTTGAAGGCTGCCAGTGCACAAGGGGTTGGCATCCCTTTTCTTGGTACTGTATCAGACATGCACAGACACAGGATTAGCTGGAACTAACCCTCCAAATCCCTGAAGTCTTGTCCATTGCACCGCCTGGTGCAAGGTGGGGCCTTTCCTAGATGTGGGAAGCCTGGCAGAGGTCACACAACAAATGGCCTGGGACAACCCTGGTTAGTACATCAAGCTCCATGGATTGTTGCTCCTTGGCACGCATCCAGCAAGCTCCAGCGCCATTCCCTATCCCTGCTGGCTTTCTGGGCCCATTTCCTGTCACACAATGGTGCTAAGGCGGGTGGTTCCTAGCTGAAACTCCCCCTGATGTGTTCAGCGTTTGGAATCCAGCCTCTGGCTCCTGGGACTTGGAAACAGCATGTGTCCCTCTTCTGACTCTGCTTTCCCCTGCCCTGTGTGCAGCTCTAGCCATTGCCAGGGGCAGGAGGGCTGGGTGATGCATTCAGAGCCAGTGTTGGGCAGGATCAGGGGCCATGGATGGAGGTGAAGGTCAGTTACCTCCTGGCCTTTGTGCCTGCTGTCTCTGGAGTGAGCAGGTTTTCCAGTGGTTTGCACTGAAGTGGGCAAACCCATTTCCTCAACAGCCATGCACCACACTTGCATTCCAACTCACTGTACTGCCCTGGGAGCTAAGGAAAAGCTGGGGGTGAGGGGAGAGGGAATGGGGCAAACCTGGCTGCACTTGCAGTGGCCCTAATTCTTAGTGTGCACAAAGTAGGGCTAGTTGGGGATGGGGATGGGGATTGGGGGGGGGGGGTCTTCTTGTGTTTGGTATCCCAGTTTCAACACTGCGTCCGGCTGCTGGGCAAAGGCACCTGCCAAGAATACTGGGTACACCCCAGTGCCCATGCACCTTCAATTGCAGTCTAGGGATCAAGGGGGGCTCAACAGGTGTGGGGGAAGGACCCGGCAGTGAATGGCTTAAATACCCGGCATAGCCTTCCTTTGGGGACTGCTGCCAGAGACATTCTCCTTGTAGCAAGGCCAGGCCCAGGCAATGGCAAGTGTAGGAGGTTCCCTCACCCCATAGCAGTGTGTGGGGTGGGGGAATCCTGTGACTGCCATAGCCCTAAGTGAATAACATGCTCTGTGTGCAGGGGGGTCTGGCTCAAACACCTCCTGTGCTGCTCTGGCCTGGTCTCAATGGGATTACTGATTTCTGCAGATCCAGGAAGGGTTTGGAACAGGTTAACCCCCCCTGCCCCATTTCCCAGCACACCCTGGCCCACCACCGCTCCCCTGCCCCCCCCCCTCCCCCATACAGCTGCCAGCTTGGCTTGTGGGTGCTGGGCTGCCCTGCTTGAGTCTGGAATGTCATATGGCTCTCATGTGGAAGGAGTCTCCTTCCACAGCCCTGGGGCTTGTTCTGCATAGCAGGCAGCAAAGCCGACCCATCTGATGGGAGATTGCTAAGCCAGCTGTCTACGCTGCACAAGGGCCTTTTGTTCTCTGGCTGTCTCTCCACTACTCTGTGGTTCTCTCTCACGTTGCCTCTGCCCCCCCCCCCCCCCAGTCTCTTTGGGGACCCTTATTTCCCATTACGAAAGACAGCCAGCTCCCCTTAACTTCTCGGGGGGGGGGGGTCTCAAATCCTGCTGCGGAAGACTCAGGCCTGTCTGTCTCTCCCCATTCAATAGCAGTAATTTTATTGGCGTGACAAGGTAGCGGAGTGTTGCCAAAGTGAATCCATCAAATACCTCTTGGCTGCTCCCCACCCCCTTGGGAGCACTCGCTGGAGTCTTTAAGTGCCAGCCCTTTTAATCAGGGTGGAGGCTTGGGGCTGTGGCTTGTTAAGTGGGGGAGGAGCAAATGGAGCCTCCAGAGCAGGTCATGGCTCTGGCCAGGGGAGCGTGCCCTGGGGGCCAGGCCCCTTTGCTGTGTGCTTTGGCCCCTTCCTGCTTGTGAGGAAGGGGCCTTGTTCGCGGCTCATACGCGTCTGCCAGCCACACTGCTCCATACAGGATGTTTCATTGTTGGAGGAAACAATCAGAAATTCACTGTGAGTCATTGGCCTCTGGGAGCTGCCTGGAGCCAGAGACATGCTCCTCAGGCATCTCAGTGGGAGATGCCCTGTGCCCATAACAGAGCCTCCCGCCATGCACCCTGCCTGGCTGGATTGACAGCTTCTAGCGGGAGGTTATTGCTCCTTTCTCATTGGGATGCTGCTGTGGCCCCTTTTTTGCCCCCTCCCCCTTAGCGACCCTTTGAATTGCTGCTGTCATTTGTGGAGGGCTTTGTGACTAGAGGGAGACCTTCCCTAAGGGGGGAGGGGAGGCTATTATGTGGTCGCAGGCTCCACCCAGCCTGGCTGGCCAGGGCACTGTGATTCATGGGCTGTAACTTTTCTCCCCATCTGTTCTATATTCAGCACAATGCAGACAGGTGAAGAAATGAAGGAAACAGGGCTCTGAGTCTGGCTCCCTGCCAGCCGGAGACACGGCGCGAGGGGAACAGCAAGCCCTGCTAAAACCCTGCTTGCAGAAAGTGCTGAGCCTGCACATCTCCCCGGCTCCTTTCACTTCAAAGCCTGGAAGCAGAGCGCTGCGTAATCTCTATCCGTCAGCCTGTGCCGGCTGCCAGAGGGGGCCACGCCACCTGCCAGGCTTTGCCTAGCCGCTCAGGGCGGGGATCGGGGGAGGTGACATTGGCCGGGGGTTGGAGCGATGGAGCGGAGCCAGTCTCTCCTGCTATCACAGACCAGGAGACAGATGCAGGGAGGCATCGCAGCAGCCTGAAGAGAGAGATTTTGGACTGATCACCAGCTGCAAGGATGAGAGGAGCTAGCCGGCACCAGGAGAGGCTAGTGAGTTGGGGCTATGGTTCAGCCCTCATGCCCCACAGCAGACAAGACAGTCCCACCCACCCCGATGGCTCTGGGAAGCCCCTGGCCTGGGACATTGTGTTTTGTCCTGCGCTCATGTCCCAAGCCGGGGAACCTACCCAGGGACCTGCTGCAGCTGTGAGAGGGCTGCTCCACCCCCCGGATGCTACCCAGCCTGACCTCCACTTTGCCATGACCGGGGGGAGGAACAGCCTGCAGCCAGTGCCAGTCTGAACCTGTCATGGTTGGGTCCTTCTCCCTGGCCCAAACATAGCTGCATCTGGAGCAACCTGGTCCCAGTCCTGCTCCAACCTAGCCCTGTCTCGAACCTGCTAGTGAGGGGTAAGGTATCTGTCCTGCCACCCCAGCCCCAGAGCTGCCACAATGGGGAAAGGCACCTTTCTCTCCCAGCCAGGTGCTGCTGTGGGCCTAGAGAGCTGGGGGGTGTCCTTTCTCTTCGTAGTAGCCCTGGAACATCCTCCTTTGTCCCAAACCCCTTAATCCTGCCCCACCCAATAGCTTGCATCCTCAGGCTCTTGCGCCCCTCTGCCCCAGGGCTGAGCCCCCTCCTACACTCTGAGCCTCTTGGTCCCAACCCTGCCACATGAATTTTGTCTCGCACATCACTTCCACATGGGTGCACACAACAAAAGTTGGCAAAATTAGAGACAACAGTGCTGCCCCCGCCCCCGCCCCCACTGGCACCAATGGGAGTGTGTGGCCAAGGGGGAGTAGCGCACCTGTAATTATGGGTGAAGAGATGAGTGAGCAGGATCAGAGGACCAGACTTTAACGGGAAGGGGTGGCACAGCACAGACCCTGCGCTGCGAGGGGTAGATAAAATGGGACTGTCTCTCAAACTTGGCTTTGTATCAGTAGGGGCTGGGCAAGCGCCATTCCCAGCTCTGCTGATGCCCTGCAGCCAGTCCTGACCTGCAATCAATCCCCTGCTGCTCCAGCTGCTGTACACAGCTTGGCCACACCCCTCAATCCTGACTCTGACCTGTGCTATGTCCCGAGTGTGTCTAATCCATAGTAAAATGCCCTAGTGTTCGGAGGTGATTTCAGGCTCTCTTCTCACCTTTCTGTGCAGCCTGTTCTGCCAGGCATCGCTGTTCTCCTGGGTGTGTGCATCTGAGCACATGCACCTGAGTCTCTGTGCCCTGCTCTCTGCCTCACCTTGCCGCAGACCAGCACAGGCCTTTGCAAAGAACATGGATTGCCCAGCAGGAGCGGAAGAAACATCCTGCAGCTGCTGCATAGTGTTAAAGCACCTCACGATTCTTACTAGCATGAGTGGGGAGATCAGTGTCTGTGCCTCCAGTCCGCTGCCTTCATCCCAGAAGCTCGGGAGGACGCGGGAGCAGAACCGTATTGATAGAAATGCAGCAGCATCACTCCTGCTTCCAGTGAGCTATCGCACAAAGTGGCCTGCAAGTCATCCGTCTTGCTGGAGCTTGGCCGGAGCAGTTGCCATGTTTAGGTTGACAATAGACCCATGGAAGAGGAGAAAGTGCCTTCTGGCAGCCTCCCTTCCCTCTATCCAGTCGTGCTTGGTCAGTCCCAGGAGACAGGAGCAAGGCAAAAGAGCTGTGCAACACCTCTGAGGCAGGAGACTGCTCTGTTGGGTCCTAGTGTCCCAGCTACTCTAGGGGGCATCTATTACCTGCACAAATTTCTCTATCCCTTCCAAACTGTAGGGACACACACCTTTACTCAGTTCCTAGGGTTCGTGGTGCAACCCTTTTAATTTACACACCCACTCGTACCCAATTCCTAGGGCTCAGGGCACATCTTCCTGTGGGTTTTGCAGGATCTTTAGCCACTGAAAGAGTCTCACACAGTAATATCCTTATCCTCTATTTATTGACAATTCGCAAACAAGCAGAATACACATGCTAAGCACATGGTGTCATGCTCACCAATCCTGATAAAGGCAGGCGGACTTCCCCTGTTGGCCAGGCAAGGTCAGTCTCTCTGGATCTTAGCTGCTGCACATCACGGTTGTGCAGGAGAGTCCTGGCAGCTCTTATCTTAGGCTGGATCTTGAAGGTGAGTGTTGGTGTTCCTTGTCTCCCTTTGGTCTTCTTCCTTCCTTCTGCTTCTGCTACTTCCGATCTTCTTCTTCTTCTTCTTCTCCTTCTTGGACCCCAGTTTATATAATGAAACCTGAGTCTTGCTTAGCTATATCGTAACCAATTATTTTACTAACCGATCATAACAAAATTACCTAACCAATCATATTCCACTACCTTAATTGATTTACACCTAGAAAAATTAATTAGACAACAGACAGAAACAGTTACAAACCAGACAGAGATCACACAGTCGAACAATAGGAAAATGTAATGACAATGATCATAGAATGAGGATTCCACAACATTCTGTAATGATAAGCAGTTTCTTGCCGGACAGAATGGTGTGACTTAAGTTTTCTTTACCCATCTTGAGATGTTTCTTTATCTGGTGACAGTGGGGGAGCTATCCAGACAGCCTGGTGTGACACTTTTTAATACAATTTAGATGGAATGTGAGTATGTGACTCGAGGCCTTACAGTTAATGGCTGCTGCTCCTCAGTCTGGCTGCAGAAGGTGGCTTTGGTTCAGGTCTAGCGCAGGCCTTCCAACATGGCTACAGAAAAGCCATATCGTTACACGTCTCTACAGATCCTTCAGGTTCATGAGATTCTTTTCCAGTGATGTGCCAAAATCACCTGCGGGCGATGCCAGTTGAGTAGCACAGTGCCCAGTTGGGTTTGAAGTCACCGCAGAAGGTCCCTGGGTCTAACAGGATGGTTGGATTTGGGAAAGGGCTGAGCACTTTCATCCATACTTCCTTTAGCAGCTGGCACTGGACGGCATGTGCTGCCAGACCAATGATAAACCCCGGGTGTCAGGAAGCAGTGGTCTCCTCACGCACATCCTGTTCAGCTGCACTGGGGGCTCTCCTGGCCTTCCTCTGAAGCAGCCAGCACTGAACACTGCTGAATGCAGGTCCCCAGGCGAGACAGACCAAAGTTCTCTCCTGCTGTGGCAAAAATCCTTTGGCTAGCATGCCTCTTCCGGTAGCAAGCTCCATCATGGAGCATACACTGACCGGGCCTGCAGTGTGAGCTCTGTGTGGGAGTAGCAGGTTCTGCTAGAGGCTGAATCTAGCAAGCACTCTGGCCGCAGGAAGTGTGTAGATGCTACTGTGAGGGGAGAGAGTTGGGGGAAGTCCTCTCTCCTCCAGGGGCTCGGGGCTGAGAAGGTGGGTGCTCGTGGAAAAGGCAGCAGTGCTAAGGCTTCAGGTACAGAATAGCTAGTGCCCTTGGCACATGCGGAGCAGGCAAAAAGGGGATGAGTCTAGCCTGTCAGAAGGTGGAGAGATGAGGGAGAAATAACCTTTGGTGGGGGGAGGGAGGTGCAGATGGAAAAAGCAGAGGCAAGAGCTGCATTGTTCATGAAATCCCGGGATTTAAAATTCTCACATGATCCCAGGAAACCGTCTTTCCGCCTTTGTCTGTGTCGGATCCTCCAAATCGGTGCAGGGGGATCAGGAGGGGTATCCCTTGAGGGAGCATTGAACCCAGAAGTCTCCTCCTGTCCCCTGGCTGAGGTTTGAGGGGATTAAGCACAAGTAGAGGAAGGCGTTCCTCCACCTCTTCATCCAAGCTGGGGCCTGGCTCCTGGCTGCAGCTGCTTTGAAGGGGGAAGAATGTGAGCTCGGCCAGACGGTGGCCTTACGTGGTTCTTGCTGTATTTGTGTGTTTCCCCAGTGGAATGGGCTTGGCAAGTGTGTCCCCAAAGTCCAGCACAGTGTGGGAGTGGGGGCTCAGGATCATCTCCGGTGAGTGCTCGCTCCCTCCCTTCCTCTGTCTTTGTGTGACTCCAGCTGGAGCCTGCTTTTCTGCCTCTAGAGTGCAGAGGTTGCTGAGCTGTTTGTTCCTGGCTGCCCTCTCACACCTGTGACCCTGCCTCTGAGAGCTGGCTGAGGATGGGCTGGGGTGAAGCCACCCCTATTGAGATGGAAATGAGTTTGGAGTCCTGAGCTCTGGAGAGGTGCCTCCTGTCAGAGCCATTGTGTCCATTTGGAGGCTGCAAGGCTGACTAATATGGGCCTTTCAGGCTGGAGAATAGCCCCCGTGTCTCCCTGATGGGAAAGGAGAAAGGAGAGGGCAAGAGGGAGCCACGCGGCTGATAACAAAGGTGCTATTCAGATGACGGGGGCCTATAGACATCGCTGGTGTGGAAAGGGGCAGCTCTGGTATCCAGGCAGGCCTTTGTCTGTCCTGACCAGCACAGATGAATGGTGTCTGAGAAATCTTGCTCTGTCCCTCTCCGAAGCCACTCCCTATGTGAGGAAACCTGCCCTTCTGTGGGGTGGGGAGTTAGCTGCTTCTTGTGTCCCATTTATTGGCCCGTTGGGGTTCAGCGTTGCTTTCTGCTCCACCTGTTTTATTTCAGTTGACATCTGCACAGAGACAAGGGGTGCTGTTCCCCAGGGCACCGGGATGAGACGGGGAAGGGGATGGGGATGGAAAAGGCATCGCTGTTAGGGCTTTGGGGACAGCATGACTAGTGCCCTTAGATGAAATGCTGCACATCAGCTGGGTGCCAAGAGATTAAAGCAGATGGGGAGGTCCCAATTGCCAGATTAGGGACGGGTGGGAGAAGAACTGGGACAAGAGGGAGTAGTAGAGCCATGGAGTCTAGCGCTCACAGCAAGGCAGTGGATGATGATGCACTCCTGAGAGCTAGTCTGGTCTACACTAAGCTGGTGATGGGCCTTCAGTGAGTTGCTGGCTGCCCCTTTTCTGGCCTCTCTTTCCTGGCCTGTCTTGGGGAGGGGGGTGGCTGCATTGTAGGCTATGGCAGCGCTGCAGAATAAAGGGTTTTCTCAATCCAGTTTAGCTAAGTCACCGTAGAACAGCAGTCAGGGCATGGCAACTTGGCTCTTAACTCAGATTGCAGTGTGAGTTCAAGCCTGTAGGGCAGGTTGGGGTTGAAGTCACACCATGTATCTGTGTTAAAAACTGAGCTGAAGTGTCTTCACTGTGGTTGTCACGTATATTAGTTAAGCCAGGGTGTATGGATGCACTTTCTTCTGCAGCGTGGTTATATGGAGGGAATATTGTCGTCTGGCTTGGGTGGCCCATCCAGGCCCTGACCTGCGGGGCTCTGGCTTTGCATTACACATTGTGATGCTTTGACTCGTGTGGTAAATCCTTACATCCCCAGGGAGCAGGAAGGTTGAACTAAGGATGTTAAATATCGATTAATTTACTAGTCGAGTAGTTGATGGAATTTTCATTAACTAGTCGATAGGCACTTCTGCATTCCTCCTTTGAAATGTACAAGAGCCCCAGCGGGAAATGCTGCACGGAGCCCGGGGTCAGCTCCATGCGGCATTGCTGCTTTGAGACGCTGCCGTGGCATTTCAAAGGGACAGCGCCGCATGGAGCCTGTACCCCAGGCTCCGTGAGGTGCTGCTGCTTTGAAATACCCCGTCCTTTGCTACGTCTATCTGATAGAGGCAGCAAGGAGAGGGGGAGCAACTAGTCGACTCGACTATCCGATAAGCATTTGCTTATCGGATAATCAGCTAGTCCTTAACATCCTTAGGTTGAACCATGAGCCTTGCTGCTTCTCCAGCAGCTCCTTGGGCTGGGCTGAGCCACGGGTGGGTAGCAAGGGCAGGCTGTGTGTCTCACAGGGCCACAGCACGTACAGATAGCGGCCCGGGTAAGTCAGCCATTACTGATCCCCTGTGGCCTGACCTCTGTGGTTCCTATGGCAACTACTGGGTGCATGCAACTGAAGCTGTGGAGACCTCCAGCCTTGGAGGAAAATCCATCATAAATCAAGAGTGAAACAGAGGTGCAAGCAGCAGGGAGATGGAGAGGAATGTGCATGGCTTGGGAACGAGGGGCTGAGACGCTGGCTGCTTCCTCAGCGATTGAAGGCTGCTGCTGGAGCCCATCCTAATTCTCTGAGCCTTTTGATATTTGCAGTGCATTCATCTATATTGCATGGATCCCTACAGGGGGCTTGCACTCGGCACACACTCCACCAGCACTGCCCAGGCCTGCGAAGGCTTGACACAAGCTGCTGCTGCGATCCCTTTATCCCTCTCCCTTGCTTTCGTTAATGATCAGTTGGTCTTTTTGAAATGGGGGAAATGCAGGTGGTGTTATAGCAGAACTGATACAGCCAAGAGTGGGGAGTTAGTCAGGGCCTTTGCAGATCAAAAGCCTGGGTTGAAATTTGAGATGGGGGTTGCAGAAAGGGCTCTGTAGCACATGGCCTGCTGCTAATGAGAGAGCAGATCCGTGCAGATCCCCTTGGGGGAGCAGCTTGAGGCATTTGCTTTACAAGAGAGCTGTTAGATTATTTTGAGGTGGAGGGTGAGGGGCGGGAGTTAAAGCCAATCCCCTGATGCCTTGGAAGCATGCATGGTGTGCTGTGATTAGAGTCCAGCAGGGCCATAACCCTCGGCCTTTATCTTGTGTAGGTTGTGTTTAACCTGTACCATACCAGGCAACAAACACGCAATCAAGGCTGTGTTTGTAATCCTGGAGTGCCTGACATTAGCACAGACACCCAAGAGCTCCGCTCATCAAGTCAACAGAGACAGCGATGTGGTTGTGGGATTTAGCCATGCCAATAGGCTTAGCGGGATAAGGAAAGGCATCTTCCAGCCATACGAGACTGGGGTGCTAATCCTGGCTTAGGCCATGATAAAAATAATATTAAGCATTTTATAGGATGGTGCTTTACCAGTGACATGAGTTTGATGGATTGTCAGCTTAATCTTTCAACTGGACATACCACAGAACCCTCACAGGGGTGGGTGTAACTAGCATGGTTCGCCCAGGAGTATACTGGGATTGGAGTAGCTGGGAGGTAGCTTTAGGTCAGGAGTGAGCAACATTGTCAACATTGGGGGAGGGAAGCTCAGATTGGAGGCAGTGGAGTGCCTGAAAGCCCCAAGAGGCTATGGTTCTGGCACGGATTTGGGTACCATTTTGCCTCACTATATAATCCAGACCTGAGATGTTTGTTTCTCCCTCTGTCCTTTACAAATATTTGAAACTAGCAGGTGAGGCTAGTCGTTGACCGGGCAAAGTCATTTTGGGTAGATTACACTTATAGGAAAGATCAAGAAATTAAATATGTCATAGAATTTTTTGATTAATGTGCTTGCAAAAGGGAAGTAAAAGAACAGTTTTAAATTTGTAGGATTTCAACTTCAAAGATTTTTCATTTTATTGATAATTACCATACATAGTAAATTTGAGTCAGGCACTCGTAAAGCTTCCATTACTCTTTCCGTAACTAATTTGAATTATTTTGTGATTTGTAACAGTAAAAATGTTCTCTGCACTAAAATAACAGTTGAATAGACGACTTGATTTTAATTTTGTTATGAAATAGAGTTCATAAAAAATATTTCCTAATCGTCATGACTTTTTTCCAATAAAAAACAAAAATAATTATTTAAACCTTTAACCCAGCATATTCTGGTGTAAAAAGTAGTGCATTCAGCTAGTTTTAGTGGCAGGATTGTTTATGCATAGTTGGTATCTGTAGGTAATTGCAAAGTAGGACTTTATTTTACATAAACAAATCCACAAGCACAAACTTCAAAATATACAATAGCTCTGTTGTCCTGTTGGAGCCCGTCCTGTCTTCCTTCCCTCCTGTATTCTGCCCATTATGGCTGTGGGAGGGGTGCACTTCTGAGAGCTGACTGATAGGAGGCACTGCTTTCACAGGTGGCCAGTTACATATCATGCCTTTTTGCTGGTGGTTATGTCATTGTTCTTGCATTTCCTGGGGAGAAATACAAAAGGGCTGACACAGCCATATACTCTCTTGGGTTGGGAAATTCACCCACAACAACCAATCTCCTCCCACCCTAATGCTGCAATCAAGGGATGAAACATCAAAAAAAGGAAAGTGGATGTTAAATAAGAAATTCTTGAAGATGAGACTGGGGGAGGGGTCTTGGATGGGAGCTATCCATTGCTTGGGACACTGAAATCTACGAATGGGTTTGGTGCTGGACTTGGGGATACCCTGACTCTTTGCTAGCATGGACCTAGTTTGTAATACAAATGTTCCATTTGTGATCAGGGACCATTCCCAATCACATAACATCCCTGTGGCATCTCTAACAATTGCCCACTTGGAAAGCAATAGTAGGAAAGATATTCAATGGCTGTTTATCTTCTTTTAATGCAATTTGGCAGTAGAAAGGAGGAGGTGAGCCAGCAGCATGTGACAAACCCGTGCTCAGTAGCTCATGAGTTTGGGAATGAGAATAGACTACAGGGAACAATCCTGTGTTGGTCTCATAGAGAAGGGCAGGGTAATCTAATAGGATGTTTCCATCTCTAATGTGTATGATTCTGTCACATTTGTGCTCTGTGGGGCAGGGATTCTCAATTGCTGCGTGTCTGTGCAGTGCCTGGTGCAAAGGAGACCCAACCTGGCTAAAGCACAGAGTGCTAAAGCAGTGTAAATAATAATATAGGAAGGCAATATTGTTATTCCTGTCAATTTGATGGAAACTGTATTCCACTTAGTATAATCTGATTAGAAATGAGAGAGGCAATGTCAGGTTTAAAAATACCATTGATTTATATTAAATGTGACCTTAATTGTGTACTTCTCAGTAATACCCTACATTTACAAAACTCTGCCAGACTTTTAAAAAGAAAAAGGTCTTGCTCCCCTTTAAGTTGTTTGCTTACTGTTTGCATTTCCCTGGCCCAGACCTGGGTTGGTCAATTTCACATTCTGTTTTGCTTCTGTTTTTGCTTTCCTGGTTTACCTGAAAGAGCAAAATGCTGTTTGTGTTTCTTCAGAGGGGAGTGTTTGTTTGAAGTGGGAGGAGTAAAGGAACTAAATCAAAAGATCCCGAGGGCATTTCTCTTCCTCTCCAAGACCCCAGCTTTTTAAAAAAGGCTTGCGGTCCTCAACATGTTTTTCCTTTGAAGACTCAGTTAAAAGTAGGGATGTTAGATAGCGTCTAATTGAATAGTTGTATAACCACATCACATTTTTGTGGTTACATGAATATTTAATAGTCTCCAAGGTGGGGCTGGCATCCATTGCTCCCCCAGACCCACTCCTGGGGAGTCCCCTGCACTGCTGCCTCTCTATCAGAGGCAGTAGCACAGGGAGGCAGCAGCCCCTGTCCGTGGGGGAGTGTGTGTCTGAGCTCCCCATGGAGACTGTGCCGGCATGGAGCCTCCCCTGTCCCTCCCTCCCCATGGTGCTGCCTCTGAAAGAGGCAGCAGCATGAGGGGAAGGCAGCACCTGCTCCTGTGTCCCTCCCCTCTCTAGGAGGCAGCAAGGGGGAGGCAAGCTTAGGGATGTTAAAAGGTGTTTAATCAGCTAATTGATGGAATTTCCTTTGACTAGTTGTTAAGGGGAGGAAACCAGAGCCACAGCGAGGTTAGCTCCTGGAGCTCTTAATATATTTAAATAGCACAAGTGCAGCGGGAGGGGGGGGGGGAGGACTGGGTGCGAGCTGGCTGATTCCCAGCCTGCGCCTGGTCCCCAGCTATGTCTCTGCCTCCCCTGCCCCCCCTGCAGAGATGGTGCTGGGGGAACCGGCTTTTAAGACGGCTTCCTCTAGCATCAGCTCCTGCTCCTCCTCCCAACACTGCCTCACTCTGATAGAGGCAGCAAGAGGCGGGGAAGTGTCTAGTCAACTTATTGCTCATATCCCTAGACAGGCGGGTCCACAGAGTGTGCATATGTGGAGATCTGGCTTAAAAGCTATTGGCTCCCACCTGCCCCTCACCCTTAATGCTGCTGCCTCTCTATCAGGCGGATCTGGTGCTCGTGGGGAGCCACCTTAGAGCTGGTTCCTGCCTCCTGCTCCCTTTGCTGCCTCTGATATAGAGGCAGCAAGGGAGGATGCATGTAGTCGACAGGATTAACCGATAAACCCAGGCTTATGGGTTAATTGTGTGGTCTACACATTAACAACCCTAGTTACATGTTTACAGCAAGCTTCTCCTCTGGGCGCATTATACCGTAATGGTCCATGATGGTGGCTTCTTTCACTTTGTTCCACTTCTACTATGCGGAATAGCTGGACCAGTCATCTGATCCGGTATCAGGCAGCTCTGCTGCTTTCTCCTCTTCGGGTGTGTTTTGGTCTGCATAAATAGTGCAGTAAAGACTACTTCCCCCAGGGGAGGGATAATGTAGCTGTTTCCCACCCTAACAGAAAGCTGTCTGGTATGTGAGACCTGCAGTTGGACAGTGGTGGAACCCCACCCCCTCTCCTGCCTCTGCTCTCCTCTCGCTTCATTTGTGGTTGACAAACTCACTGGAAGAACAAATGTTGCTGTAATTTAATTTTCAGACAAACAATAGTCCGGGGACAATGTTAAATTCATGAAACTGGCTTAATGTGCTGAAATTTAATGAGACTGTTTGTGTGCTACTCTGGCCTCCTGTCATAGGCAGTTCCCAGACCAGGGAAACACTTAGCACCCCTCCTGGACTTGTAGGCACCCCTCCGCCTCTCACCTCGCTGAGCACTGGACCCGGTCTGTTTCCCTCCCCAACTGCAGAGCTCACTCACATTTCAGTTGGCTTCATGTGGCATAGACTCATAGACTTTAAGGTCAGAAGGGACCATTATGATCATCTAGTCTGACCCCCTGTACAGTGCAGGCCACAGAATCTCACCCACCCCTCTTAGAATAATCCTAAGAGGATGGTTGGTACGGATTGGTGCTAGTCACACAGTGAATGGTGGGGTTCTCTCCACGCCATCTTGTGGGAGAGGAGTGCTTCACCCTCGGAGCACAGGCTGGAGGAGGCTGGCTCGAACAGAACTGCTGCCTTCTAAGGTATAGCACAAGCACAGCCTCTGCCAGGCAGGGTTGTTTCCTATCTGTGGAGGTCAGAGCTTGCCAGACTGCTGCTCTGTGGCCTTTTCCAGGCCTTTATGAAGTGGAGTCCCCTCCCCCCACCCCCATTCCTGCCATGTCGGACTTTTTAGTGTGATTGCTGCCGCTGATTTGGCGCTGTTGCTATCTGGGTTAGAAAAGGCTAGTGAGAAAATTCCCCTCTGCTCCAGGCTGCCTGGTGGGGTAGGGCTGGCGCTAATAGCGCACTCCCCCAGGGCGCTCCTTTTCATCAGCATTATTTCTCCCTGTAAACTTTATTTGGCTCAAACCCTGCTGAGCAGCTTTTTCTCCTTCCTCCCCCTAATCGGGATGTGCCGCCTGCTCTGGGGTCCTTTGTTAAGGCAAAGCCCCAGGTATTAGCCGCTCTAGGGCGTGCAGCACCAGGGCCTGGCATTAGAGAGGGTTTCTGTGATTAATGCTGGCTGAGTGGAACAGCTCCTAAGGATTCCGCTTTTAATCTCCACTCCTTGATCTCTTCGCCCTTTGTTGGTCAGATTCTCCCTGCTTGCCACTTTCCCGCTGTAGGGAGGGTCTGGATCATTCCTGGCAGGGGAAGGTGTGACCTGTTTCCTGGGGGAATGCCCATTCCTCTGCCCATAGCGCAATCCCTGCGAAGAGGACCGAGTTATCCATCTACTGGCTGATCACCCACTGGCTGACACCCACCTAGAAAAGTAGTTGTTGTGGCACAGGGTTGGCCGTCAGTAAAGCAACATCAGGTATGGAGGGGGGAGACCTATTTCCAGCAAAAAGAAAGAGCAGGGTTGTCTTCTGAGCCCTGATATTTCAGCTGTACCCCACCCTGGCCACATAGAGTGGGATGGAGTAACCATTGGGTAGCTCCCCAGAAACCATTGTTATTATTTGAGCTGACTCTTTAGTCATGGGGCTGGGTGTAAGATCCCGAAAGGACCAGCTGCCTGCAGAAGGACTTCATTCTCTGCCCCTTAGCATACAGAGGGTCTAAGAGTCCTGTCGGATCCCACTATGAAAATGACTGTCCTGTGTTCAGCCAGACTGTACCTCTCTCGGGGCTCCCAGCTCGCCCAGCACTCTGGATTGGAGTTTCAAGTGTTGTTGAATGGCAGTGCCCACTGTAGCCAAGGCACCGCTGTGCAGCTGCACTTTGGTACCAAGTAGCCCTAGTTCCCACCAAGCCTGCCTATTAAACAGGCTCCATAAGAAGCTTCCAACTCAACAGCTCGGGAGGGAACCTCGATGTCCCATATCAAGAGCTGCCTCTCCTAATACCCAGTATCACTGGCCCCCTGCATGCCTCTTGGGGTCAGTGGCCTTTGTGGCCCTTACTCATCCCCCTTTGAGTATCCCAGAAAATCTCCACCCCTGTGAGGTCATTTGTCTTCAGGGTGATAACCTTTGATCTTTGTTTTATACAAACAGTTGCAAATGACCCTTCCTCCTGGGTCACAGGGCAGAGTTGAGAGGTCACCAAGCAGGTCAGGCTGGCTATTGCACAGTGACGAGCTCTTGCATGCGTAAAGCCCGGGGTAGAAATGATATGGAAGTGGCTGGGGTTGCTGAGCCAGGCTGTCGGCTGCTGCAATGCCAAGGGTGGGAGAGGGCATTTTATTTTCCTGTATGGTTGTGCCTGCTAGGAGCTTGCTGTCAGGTGTGGCAGTGCTCAGGGGAGTGGGAGGTTGGTGGGTGCCTGGAGTGGGATTAACCCCCTCAGTAGTTGTGGGGTCAGTGTGAGAGGCCTGGGGGGGTGTAGAGGCCAGGAGATGTTCTGTCCCAGGTGTTAATAGAATGAAGCAAACATCCTAACGTCAGAATATTGTTCCCTGCCCTGGCATAGACCAGCTTTCACTGAGGCGTGCGGGAGTCACTGGACGCGGTCAGTACAATCCGTCTTTGGGAGAGGGGGGCCCAGAGCTAGGGCCCTGTCCCTCCCCCTACACCCAAGTCAACTGAGAATGACTCACTCCCAGCTCCTTGTCCCAGCCCCCCAGCCATGCTCCCCCTCTGGCCTTTGTCCTGCTTCCCCGGCAAAAGGTGTCACCTGGTTGCACCTACCCTGCGCCCACTCAGGTTATGAAGGGCATCGGCCATTGTGTACATGGTGGAGGCTATCATACCAACCATCTAGATATTAGTACAGTGTCCAGGGAAACTGAGGCACACACACAGAGGGTTACTATAGGACAGTAGAACTCACATGCAACACAACAAGGCAAATAAAATCCCCACCTCGGCTCCTGGGGAGCAGATAAGGGGTATGGGCCTCTATGGGTCGGGAGGTGGGGGAGGTTTTCTGGTGTGAGGGGGGGAATTGAAGGGCCAGCTGGGGGTTCCAGACGTAGGTGCCAACAATGTAGGGGGCATGGACATATTTCCCAAGCTGAGACAAAGTACCTGGGTCTGCACCTTTTATATTTCTTCAGTTTACGGTGCTGTGCCAGATCCGTGCCTCTCGCCCGTCCAGTTGTTGTGCAGTGGCATCTGGCTCCCTCCGCCCTTCCCCCTTCTCATTATATGTAGCCCCTACAGGATATTTGTTACATCCAGATATGCTTCAGCACTTGCGTGCTCCCAGGCTAGTGAGCCCCATGCGGCTCCTCCACCCCATGCCAGGTGCTCTGGAGACGCCTTGATGCTGTTATAGCTTTCTGCGCTGGACCAGCAGGTAGCATGAGCTTAAACACCCCCTTCTGCCTCCTGGTAGCTGAATTGTTCCAGCAGTTTGAAAGAAACCACCCTGCTCCCATGTATGTGGGGAGCTTTAAGCCCTGGGGTTGTCCTGCCTGACACATGCGCTAGGAGAGAGATTCTGTACTGCAGTGGTTCCCAATCTTTTTTATGCCGCCGATCAGCAAACGCAGTCACAAACTTTTGGCGGACCAGTAACATTTTATTTGCATATTCATGTATTCATTATGCAAATATACAAATAAAATTTTACCATCTGTCTAGCCCCCACCCAGCCCTTTGCTCCTCAGTGCTTAACACCCTTTGACCATCCTTATAGCCCATGCCAACACCCTCTTCCCCCTTTTCCCCTACCCCCGCCCGCACTCCCCAGAGCGAGGCTGCCCCTTCTAGGGAGCGTGGTTGTTACTGCCACGCGGGCAGAGGGAACGGCCCTCCTCCTTCTCACCCCCTCCTTTCCCAACTGCGTCTTGCGCCCCCAAGAATAGAGGGGGGAGCATGGAGCCTACGCAGCTGCCATAACTGCGGGGGGAGGGAGGCTACTTCACCTCCTCCTGCTGCCGCCTCAGTCCCAGTGCTGCTGCTGGCAAAAACGGCTGCATGGGCAGGAGGGCAGCCTTTGGCAGTGCGCGTGCTCCCTCCCTCCCCAAGCGTGTCTCCCTAAGTGTGGAAGGGAGGGGAATGGGGAGAGGCACCTCCTGCTCTGCCGCTTTCTGCCGTCGCTTCAGCCGCCATGGTTGCCAGAGCTGAGCCGCTGTGACCCGGCAGCCAGCGGACCGGCAGTTGGGAACTGCTGCTGTGATGGAGACACCCGCAGGCATCTGCTTCAGCTGGTGTGGGAACAAAGCCCACATGCCACTAGTGCCCAGTGCCTCCAACCTGCGCTTGAACTCCAAGTCCATATGTGCTGCGAAGGAGCAGGGAGGTTGGATAGAACCAGGAGCCACAACACCAGGCTGGGGGCATCATGGCAGAGAGCAGCACTGTCCAGTGGTGTGTGAGGAGTAGGGATGTTGCATGTAGATTCATCAACTAATCAAAAAGTCGATGGAATTTCTGTTGACTACTCAATTAGTCAATAAGGGCGCCTTCACCTTTGACATGCAGCAAGAGCCAGCAGGGCTCTTGCTACATTTCAAAGGCGGAAGCGCCACCAGTTCCCCCCCATGGAGATGCTGCTGGGGGAACCAGATTCTGAGGGTACGTCTAGACTACATGCCTCTGGCGACAGAGGCATGTAGATTAGGCTACCCGACATAGTAAAATGAAGCGGCGATTTAAATAATCGCTCCTTCATTTAAATTTACATGGCTGCCATGCTGAGCCGACAAACAGCTGATCAGGAGGCATACCTGGGTGGGCGACAAATACCTTGGATGTCGACACCCGCGCGTCCAGACTATCGCGCTGAGCCGACAAACAGCTGATCAGCTGTTTGTCGGCTCAGCGTGGCAGCCATGTAAATTTAAATGAAGGAGCGATTATTTAAATCGCCGCTTCATTTTACTATGTCGGGTAGCCTAATCTACATGCCTCTGTCGCCAGATGCTTGTAGTCTAGACGTACCCTTAGAGGCAGCAAGGGGGGCAGGAAGCTGCTAGTTGAGTCAATATGCTTATCGGATAATCGACTAGTTGCTTACATCCCTAGTGAGGAGTGCAGGAGTATTTATTGCTCCTGCATCTGTCCCTTCTCAGCATTACAAGGCACTGTCCTTCCAGTCACTGGAACGCTGTCCATCCCAAAATACCCAGACCTAGATATGGGTGACTAGGCAAGGCCCTAGACGAGAGTTTCCATTCCTGGGCCAGATGTGCGCCAGGTCCATGCCAGTCCTTTTCAGTTCCCTGAGCCTTGGTAGCTCCCTAAGGCTCTTCCCCGGTCAACGAGTCCAAGAGGAAGAACTCACCTTGCCCTCTGCGCACTGATTGTTGGGCTGGGAATGGGGAGAGGGGCTCCCATAGTTAACTAACCCCAAAGCAGTTGAGAAGAGGTGGCAGCAGATCTGCTTGGTGGGCAAGGAGTTCAGAATTGCGCATGAGGATGTTCTGGGTGTGTGCCCTGGAGTCCAGCGTCCCTCGTGTGCTGGGCACCGGGGGGCGTCTCTTGCTTACCTTGCCTCTGGCGACACTGAACCCTTTAGATCTTAATGATGTGACACAATTCAGCAGAGTGGCCCTTTCCTTTCCTGTGGCTGGAGGTGGAACCTGTGCATTGCTGGCTGAGCGGGTTCTGAGCTGAGCAGCTTGTGAGGCTGGGTCCCTCTGCACTAGGGCTTTGGGGAAATCTCTCCCTGGTGCAGCTCTGCTGAAGGTTGCAATGGCAGGAGAGCCAGCACAGGTAGAGCACGGGCCTGTTTTCCCACTTGTCTCTAGTCCTGCTCAGACCTGTGGCTCTGTGGCAGATTGCCTTACGGTGCTGTAGAGAGAGCTTTCGGTGTGGGAGAGCAGAACTGCTCTCCGCTTCTGCTCCTGGCTGCCCTTGGGGATGCAAAGGAGCAAAAAACAGATGCTTTCCTATGAAGTTTCCTGCTTTTTGTGTGAGTCTGGGCCTTGCTGAGGGAGCAGCTGTGGCACTGGCAAGAACATGCAGGCAGGAGTTAAGGGAGCTTTCCTTGCCTAGCTCTGTTGATATCCCTCAGTCCTGGTCTCACAACAGCTGCTGCTCCAGTCCTGCTCCATCCTCCCAACTCGACCAGTGAGGTGCAGCTCGAAGGCCTGCCTCTAAGGTGGAATTGTCAGTGCTCCTCAATCCTGACCTGCAGCAGAGACTCCTCATTATGCCAGATGCTTTGCTGGCTTGATAAGAGGAGCCAATGCCTCCTGTGAACTAGGCTGAGTCCCTTCAACTCATTCCATTTGTGATCCTCCTTCCCCCCACAGGATTTGAACCCAAAGCTGTAGAGACCAAATGCTGGTGAATTCCAGCCCTTTGCCATCCTTTCACACCCCATGCTCACACTCTGCTGCTGTACTTAGAATCATAGAATACTAGGGCTGGAAGGGACCTCAAGAGGTCATCGAGGCCAGTCCTCTGCCCTCGTGGCAGGACCAAATACTGTCTAGACCATCCCTGACAGACATTTATCTAACCTACTCTTAAATATGTCCACAGATGGAGATTCCACAACCTCCCTGGGCAATTTATTCCAGTGTTTGACCACCCTGACAGTTAGGAACCTTTTCCTAATGTCCAACCTAAACCTCCCCTGCTGCAGTTTAAGCCCATTGCTTCTTGTCCTATCCTCAGAGGCCAAGATGAACAATTTTTCTCCCTCTTCCTTGTGACACCCTTTCAGATACCTGAAAACCACTATCATGTCCCCTCTCAATCTACTCTTTTCCAAGCTAAACAAACTCAGTTCTTTCAGTCTTCCTTCATAGGTCATGTTTTCTAGACCTTTAATCATTCTTGTTGCTCTTCTCTGGACCTTCTTCAATTTCTCCACATCTTCTTGAAATGTGGTGCCCAGAACTGGACACAATACTCCAACTGAGGCCTAATTAGTGCAGAATAGAGCGGAAGAATGACTTCTCGTGTGTTGTTCACAACACACCTGTTAATGCATCCTAAAATCATGTTTGCTTTTTTTGCAACAGCGTCTCACTGTTGACTCATATTTAGCTTGTGGTCCACTATAACCGCCAGATCCCTTTCTGCAGTACTTCCTAGACAGTCGCTTCCCATTCTGTATGTGTGAAACTGATTGTTCCTTTCTAAGTGGAGCACTTTGCATTTGTTCTTATTAAACTGCATCCTGTTTACCTCAGACCATTTCTCCAATTTGTCCAGATCATTTTGAATTATGACCCTATCCTCCAGAGCAGTTGCAACCCCTCCCAGCTTAGTATCATCTGCAAGCTTAATAAGCGTACTCTCTATGCCGATATCTAAATCGTTGATGAAGATATTGAACAGAACCGGTCCCAAAACATACCCCTGCGGAAGGTCACTTGTTATACCTTTCCAGCTGGATTGTGAACCAGTAATTACTACTTTCTGAGAACGGTTATCCAACCAGTTATGCACCCACTTTATAGTAGCTCCATCTAAGTTGTATTTGCTTAGTTTATTGATAAGACTATCATGCGAGACTTATCAAATGCCTTACTAAAGTCTAGGTATACCACGTCCACCACCTCTTCCCTCTCCACAAGACTCATTATCCTATCAAAGAAAGCTATCAGATTGGTTTGACATGATTTGTTCTTTACAAATCCATGCTGGCTGTTCCCTATCATTTTATTATCTTCCAAGTGTTTGCAGATTATTTCCTTAATTACTTGCTTCATTATCTTTCCTGGCACAGAAGTTAAACTGACTGGTCTGTAGTTTCCTGAGTTGTTCTTATTTTCCTTTTTATAGATGGGCACTATATTTGCCCTTTTTCAGGCTTCTGGAATCTCTCTTGTCTTCCATGATTTTCCAAAGATGATATCTAAAGGCTGAGATACCGCCTCTATCAGCTCCTTGAGTATTCTAGGATGGATTTCATCAGGCCCTGGTGACTTGCAGACATCTAACTTTTCTAAGTGATTTTTAACTTTGTTCTTTTTCTGTTTTATCTTTTAAACCTACCCCCTTCCCACTAGCATTCACTATGTTAGACATTCCTTCATCAGACTTCACGGTAAAGACGGAAACAAGTAAGTCATTAAGCATCTCTGCCATTTCCAAGTTTCCTGTTACTGTGTCTCCCTCCTCACTGAGCAATAGGTCTACCCTGTCCTTGGTCTTCATCTTGCTTTTAATATAGTTATAGAATGTCGTCTTGTTTCTCTTTATGCCTGTGGCTAGTTTGAGCTTGTTTTGTGCCTTTGCCTTTCTAATCTTGCCCCTGCATTCCTGCATTGTTTGCCTATATTCATCCTTTGTAATTTGTCCTAGTTTCCATTTTTTATATGACTCCTTTTTTATTTTTAGATCATGCAAGATCTCCTGATTAAGCCAAGGAGGTCTTTTGCCATATTTTCTATCTTTAGCCTGCTGAACGAACAGCTGAGAGGGAGACTTCATTTGAAGATCTGTAATGGGAAGATGCCCAAAATCCACAGAGCGAGGAGAACTTGGTCTGAAACAGGAGAGCACTAGATTTTAGGGAGGAGGATGCAGACATTGTGAAGAGCTGTTCTAGAGTTGCAAGCAGGTGGCACGGAAGAAGTCCTATGGAGAACGGCAGGCACTGTCACCCCATGCTGCAGTCCTACTAATGGAGAGCAATAGCCCAGGGCAGACCTGGGTCTGCCATTTGGCACCATGCTGAAGGGTATAATTGGGGGATGTTTGATTAGTCAATATTCCATTAGTCGATAGGGCGCCTCCACCTTTAAAGTGTAGCAACAGCCCTAAGGCTGTTGCTATGTTTCAAAGGCGAAAGCGCTGCATGGAGCCCAGGATAAGCTGGGGACTCCCCCACTGATCCTGGGCTCCATGCAGCGCTGCCGCTTTGAAACGCTGCGGGGAGCCCAGCGTCAGGCCCCTCATGGTATTTCAAAGCGGCAGCACCCCATGGAGCCTGGGATCAGCTGAGGACTCCCCTGCTGACCCTGGGCTCCATGTGGCGCCACCGCTTTCTAATGTCGCGGGGAACCCAGCATCAGGCTCCACGTAGCATTTCAGAGTGGCAGTGCTGTACGGAGCCCGGGGTCGGCTGGCCCAGGGCTGCACGTGGCATTTCAAAGCGGCAGTGCTGCATGGAGTCCAGGCTCTGGCCCCAGGCTGCCACTTTGAAATACCTCCTTCTCCTCCCTCTCTTCCCCGCTGCAAGTGGGGGGGGGGGGGGGAGAAGCAACTCGTTGAGTAGTGTGCTAGGGCACTTTGGCACCAGTGTGGCAAGGGACAGCAGTCTTGCTGAAGATGGGAAGAAGGAAAATGGCACAAGGGATGCCAAAATGTCTCTGACAGGCCATTCTCCCTGCAGTGTTGTGGGAGTGTGGAAATAATGGCTTCAGCCAACAGAGAAATGAAACAGGAACATTGGCCAGTGTAACGAAGGGTTAAATGCTGAATAGCATGGGTCTCCGACCTTTTTGAGCACTTTTTGAATTTAGATGCAATCCAAGTTCTACCTCAAATAGAAATAATCTGGCCCCGCCTCCTTCCTGCCCCTTCTCCAAAGCCCCGCCCCTACTCACTCCATCCTCCCGCTCTTGCCCATCCTCACTCACTTTCATCAGGCTGGGGGCAGAGGGTTGGGGTGTAGACTCTGGTCTTGGATTAAGGGATTTGGAGTGTGAGGGGCCTCTGAGCTGAGCCTGGGGCAGGCAGTTGTGATGTAGTAGGAGTTCTAAGTGCAGGTTCTGGTTGCAGCGGTGCTTAGGGATACGGTAGGGGCTTGGAGTGCATGAGGGAGTTCATGACTAGGGTAGCAGTTTGGGATGTGGGCTCCAGCTGGACCCTGCTGATGGCTCCTGGGTGGTGGGGCTAAGGCAGGGTCACCCCTGCCCTGGCCCTGACCTCACTCCCTAAATCAGCCAGCAAACTCCTTCCATCCACCCTGTTGTGCCCCCGCCCTGCTCTGTGGAGATAGGATACAGAGTGGGAGAGGGGGCACCTTGACATCAGCACCCCTCTTCTCCCTCCTCTGCCCAGAAAGTAGAAGGCTCCCCAGGGGAAGAGGCAGCTCCAAGGCAAAGGGCAGGAGCTGTGCAGCAGTTGTGGGAAGGGCGGCTGAAGTGCTGGCACTTGATAACCTCTTGGCCAATCCAGTCAGGATCCCCTGTCAGAGGCTCCAGGATCTACTGGTAGATCCCGATCTACTGGTTGGTGACCACTGTTGTATAGACTTCCCTGGAGGGAAGGTTTGGATTAATGATCTGGCTGCAGGAGACAGTGGGTGGTGCATGTGGCAGCCAAAAGGTGCCTGCTCTGCAGAGCAGCTGTAAACAAGATACTTGAATATTACAGTTAACTTTCCCCTGATGGCTCAGACTTGGAGCTCCCTGCACTGGGGAGATGTTTTCTGGCATTGTCTGTCCCAGGTCTGTGCTTCCTGAGACAGGGTAGGAAGATGGTTACTGATAGCAGATGGGAAGTTAGAGGGTGGGTTTAGTCTCTTAAATGAAGTTTGTTACTTAAGACCATCTGCATTTGCCCTGGATGGCCTTTGAGTATGTGGCTGAAATTGCAGCCCCAGTAACACAGCTACTTCATTGAAGCTGCTGTTCATTCCAGATTAACAGAGTCTAAGATCAGACAAGACCATTGTGATCATCTAGTCAGACCTCTGGCATAGGATGGGCAACAGAATTTCCCCCAAACAATTCATAGAGCAGAATCTTGATTGTAAAAATTGTCAGTGATCGAGTCTCTCTCATGAATTGAGTCTCTCTGGTAAATTGATCCAGTGGTTAAGCAATCCCACTGTTAAAAATTTATGTCTTATTTCCAGTCTGAATGTGACTAGCTTTCAGCCATTGGATTGTGTTACATCTTTATCTGCTGGATCAGTGGTTCTCAACCTTTCCAGACTACTGTACCCATTTCAGGAGTCTGATTTGTCTTACACACACCCAAGTTTCACCTTACTTAAAAACTATGTACTTGCAAAATCAGACATAAAAAAACAAAAGTGTTGCAGCACACTATTACAGAAAAATCACTTACTTTCTCATTTTTACCAAATAATTATAACACAAAATCCAATGGAATATAAATATTGTACTCACATTTCAGAGTACAGGCAGTCCCCGACTTACGCGGATCCGACTTACGTCGGATCCGCACTTACGAACGGGGCTTTCTCGCCCCGAAGGTCGGGGCAAGAAAGCCCCGTTCGTAAGCTGCTCCGGTGCCCCTGGTCTGCTGGAGACCGTCTCCAGCAGACCAGGGGCACCGGGCGGGTTCCCGTGCTTCTGAGGCTTTGCCAGAGCAAAGCCTCAGAGGCGCGGGACCCCCCCGCAGCTGCGGCTTCACTCCGGGTGCCTGTGGTCTGCTGGGGACCAGACTGAAGCCGCAGCCGCGGCGGGGTCCCTCGCCTCTGAGGCTTTGCCAGAGCAGCTAGTGTGCTCCCCCACCCCCAGCAGACCAGGCTTTTGTTTTGGACTCTGGGGCAGAGCAGCTGGGGCGCTGCCGATTGGTCCTGCAGCGCCCGCTCTGGGCACTACTGGACCAACCCGGCAGCACCCCAGCTGCTGTGCCCCAGGTCCTGATTCAGCCGCTGCTGGTCAGTTTCAGCAGCGGCTGAATCAGGACGCCTGGGGCAGAGCAGATGGGGTGCTTCTGGGTTGGTCCAGTAGCACCGAGGAGCGGAGCTACTGGAGCAACCCAGCAGCACCCCAGCTGCTCTGCCCCAGGCGTCCCCAAGTCAGCTTCTGCTGAAACTGACCAGCGCTGACTACAGGAAGCCCCAGGCAGAGTTGCTCTGCCCCGGGCTTCCTGGAATCAGCTGCTGATCAGTTTCAGCAGCAGCTGACTTGGGGACGCCTGGGGTTCTTAAGTTGATTCTGTATGTAAGTCAGAACTGGCGGTCAGTTTCAACAGTGTCTGAATCTGGACGCCAGTTCCGACTTACATACAGATTCAACTTAAGAACAAACCTACAGTCCCTATATCTTGTACGTAACCCGGGGACTGCCTGTATAGTAAACAGAGCAGTACCAACAAGTCATTTTTATGTGGCCTTTTGTAAAAGTAGGCAAATATCACCTAGGTAAGTTGAGTACTCCTCAGAAGACGCTCTGCATACCCCCAAGGGCACATGTATCCCTGCTTGAGAACCACTGTGCTAAATCGAAGAGTCCATTAAATATTTGTTTCCCATGTCAGTGCCTATAGATTGTAAATCGAGTCACTCCTTTGCCTTTTCTTTCTTAAACTTAATGGGTTGATCTTCTTGAGTCTGTCATTCGAAGGCATGTTTTCTACTCCTTTAAGCATGCTCATAGCTCTTCTTTGAGCCCACTCCAATTTATCAACATCCTTTTTGAATTGCAGGACCAGAATTGTACACAGTATTCCAGTAGTGTTGCACTTGTGCCAAATACAGGGGTAAAATATCTTCTCTGCTCCTACTCGAGATTCTCCTGTTTATGCCCCAGGATCACATTAGCTCTTTTGACCGCAGTGTTTAGAATCATAGAACCATAGAGCTGAAAGAGACCTCAGGAGGTCATCAAGTCCAGCCCTCTGCTCTAGGCAGGATCAACCCAGCCAGGACTTTGTCAAGCCGAGACTTAAACACCTCTAGGGATGGAGACTCCACTACTTCCCTAGGTAACCCATTCCAGTGTTTCATCACTCTCCTAGTGAAATAGTTTTTCCTAATATCCAACATGGACCTCTCCCACTGTAACTTGAGACCATTGCTTCTTGTTCTGCCATCCGTCACTACTGAGAACAGCCTCTCTCCATCCTCTTTGGAACCTCCCTTCAGGAAGTTGAAGGCTGCTATCAAATCCCCCCTCACTCTTCACTTCTGCAGACTAAATAGACCCAACTCCCTCAGCCTCTCCTCATAGGTCATATGCTCCAGCCCCCCTACTCATTTTGGTTGCCTCCGCTGGACCCTCTCCAATGCGTCCACATCCTTTTTGTAGTATGGGGCCCAGAACTGGAAACAGTACTCCAGATGTGGCCTCACCAGAGCCAAATAAAGGGGAATAATGACATCTCTGAATCTGCTGGCAATGCTCCTCTTAATGCAACCTAATATGCCATTAGCCTTCTTGGCTACAAGGGCACACTGTTGACTCATATCCAGCTTCTCATCCACTGTAACCCCCAGGTCCTTTTCTGCAGAACTACTACTTAGCTGGTTGGTCCTCAGCCTGTAACAACGCTTGGGATTCTTCCATCCCAAGTGCAGGACTCTGCACTTGTCCTTGTTGACTGGGTGCTTGTGTTCGGGTGATTTTCTAGAACAACCCTATAATCTTTTTCTGAATCACTACTTCCCATGATAAATTCCCCCCATCCTGTAAGTATGTCCTACATTCTTTGTTCCTAGATTATACATTTACATGTAACCATTGTAAAATGAAGATTGTTTGCTTGGTAAACTTGGTGCATGCAATCTGAACCAGTAACCTGTCCTCTTCATTATTCACCACTCCTGCAGTTTCAGTGTCTTTTGCAAACTTTATCACTTTTTAAATTTTATGTTTTCTTACAGGTCATTATTAAAAATATTAAATAGTGTAGGACCAAGTGCATCCCCTGGGAGACCTCACTGGAAATAGAGGCAATCAATGACAATTCTTTTTTCACAGTTGCACTTCGAGGCCTATCAGCCAGACAGTTTTTAACCCATTTAATGTGGCCATGTTTGTGGTAGTCTAGTTTTTTAATCCAAATGTTTTGTGGTACCAAGTCAAGTGCCCTACAGAAGTCTAAGTATATTACATGACCACTATTTTCTTTATCAGCTACGCTTGTAATCTTGTCAAAAAGATATCAAGTTAGTTGACAGGATCTGTTTTCCATAAATGCATGTTGATTTGAATTACTTACATTATCCTCCCTTAGCTCTTTATTAATAGAGTCCTTTATCTGCTGCTCCATTATCTTGCCCAGGATCGATGTCCGACTGACAGGCCTATAATTTCCTGGGTCATCCCATTTACCCTTTTAAAAAATTGGCACAACATTAATAGCTTTCTTCTAGCCTTCTGGAACTTCCCCAGCACTCTAAGACTTATTGAAAATCAACATTAATGGTCCAGTGAGTTCCAAAACTAGCTCTTTTAAAACTCTTGGATGCAAGTTATCCACACCTGCTGATTTAAAAAAAAGTCAAACCTTAGTAACTTCTGTTTTCTTTCTACATGTATATTTGGAAGTAATTAAAGTGAGTTATCACCATATGGTGAGATTATTTCAGCTGCCTTCCCTCCCCCCAAACTAAAATATTTATCAAACACTGCTGCCTTTTCTGCATTATTGATAATTCTTCCATTTCCATCTAGTAATTACTTCCTGTTTTGCACAGCTGCCACATTCCACCCCAATAGTGGGTGAAGTGATTCCTGTCTGTACATTCCTTGGGCTCTTCTGGGGTGAAAATTGCTCTTATCCACACCTGGCTATGAAAGGGGTATATTTGCCTAAGTCAGGGTCCAATGATAAGTTAATTGCGCCTTTGATATGGCAACCTGTCTAGAACTTTCCCCTGAGCCATTGACCCACCATATGGCAAACACTGATTGGTTAGAGCAAGGAACTCAGGCTAGGGCACCTGTCGATTCCTGCTTCTCGGGTAGGAGTCGAGGTAGTGAGAGCATATGGTTAGGAGACTGGACTCCTGGGTTTTGTTCCCAGCCACTAACTCTGCATACCAGGGCACAGGCTAGAGCACAGGCCATCTATACAGTGGAGAGCATAGGGAAACATGAGGTGGTGTCTGTAAAGCGCTTTGTGATTCTGATGTGGAAGCGGGTATGATGCAGTGGTAGCATTGTCTATTAGGTTTTCTTTATGCCCCCATTTCTTCATCTGTAAAGTAGGGACAATATCTGCCCTCTCCACTGGAAACGAGAGCTACGGTAGAGTTGACAGTCCTCATTGTAGAAATACCACAATCAGATTTCTTTACATTTTGCGCTGTTGCAAAGGACTCGGCAAGGGACAGGACAGCAGACAGTCCCTGAATTTCCTTTGCAAAAGCATTGTCTTTTGCCCAGGCATGTCAGGATTGAACAATTTTTTTCTCTTAAAGCGATAACAGCACAATAACAGTCATTCATTTGATTGGTCTTCTGTGTTTAGACTGTGAGCCTTCAGAGTCAGGACTGTTTCTAGTGTGTTTATAGGGCCTCACACAATGGGGCCCCCAATCTCAGCTGGGGCTACGAGGTACTACTGAGACAAATTAATATCTTATTTCCAGTCTGAATTTGTCTAGCTTCAGCTTCCAGTCATTGGATTGTGTTGCACCTTTATCTGCTGGATCAGGGATGGGCAATAAGATGGAGGTGATTTGCTAGGGTTAGCTCCTAGTGGGCCACCACCTCTGTATTTACCTGCACCTCCGCAGGTACAGGCACTTGCAGGTCCTGTTGGCCACAGATTGCTGTTCTCAGCCAATTGCTGTTCTATGTCACTTCCTGCAGCTCCCATTGGCTGGGAATGGCAATCCATGGCCGCCAGGAGCTGCAAGCATCTGTACCTGTGGAGGTGCGGGTAGATACAGCAGCGGCGGCCCACCAAGAGCTAACCCTGGCAAACCACATTAAATGTTTGTTTCCCATGTAGGTATCTCTAGATCAGTGTTGGCCAACCTCTGTGCTGCATGCCACGAATTGGTATTTTGTGTGTGACATACGAGACATTCTGCTGGTTTCTGTCCACAGTTTTTTTTTCCCCACCAGTATTAGTAAAGTAATATGCACATAAAGCAAGGGAATTGAGGTGCATGCTGATGGAACACAACATTGACTGTGAGAGCCACGCGCTCCCTCTGCAGCCAATCAAAGCGCTGCTACAGTTCAGTTGGCACACCCTGCAAATTCTAGGTATGCAAGCACAGTTAGCAAAACTAGCCTATCCCAGGAGATGATCTTGCTTATGACAATCTTGCGGCCCCCTGAGATGAAGGAGGGCTACTCATGTGGCCCAGTCACTGGCCTAGGTTGCCCATTGTTGCTGTAGATAATGGTCCCTAGCCCTTATCCATAGTTCTCAAATAGCGGGTCCGTCCATTCTTCAGCCAGACAGATCAGAACACTTCATGAAGTCTTCAGTTACCCCTGCCTCGCATCAGAGCATCCTGCAGTGGTTAGAATCCAAAGCTTTTTGAGTTCTAGTTCACTGTTCTGTGCTGTCCTTCTAGTCTTGGGTTGGCCTTTCCAAACCTCAGGCAGGGCTTGTCTTCCAAGAGGAGTATGCAGGTGCCTAGCAGTCACAGCAGACATAGCAGTGTGCTGAAACAAGAAAAGTCCTTCCCTCTGTTTATAGTTCATGTTATTAAAATGGAAAGAGTTAATAAAAAAACCCACTGCCACCCCTTTCCTCCCCAGATACCTTATCACTGCTGGAGCTATTTGCTTGCTTTCTGCAATCTACGCCTGGGCAGTGGCTCAGCTGTGCTCTCTCTCTGCTCAGCTTTCTTCTCTGACTGTCCTGGCTGCTCTCCTGCCTGTACGGCCAATGTTTTGTTTCAAATCAGCAATAAAAGGTTTGACTGTAAATTGAATCCACATCTCAGGCATTTCTTTATTCACGTTAGATGTTATCCAGCTTTTATTTGTATCTATCCCCTAAGTTTGGGGCTACAACCACACACAGCAGGTAGAATAACAGTGTCTTTGGAAGGTTTGTAACTGACATGGACTGGTTAATGCTAAATTGAATTTTCCCCACCCGTGGGAGATGCTGCTCAGTGCATGCATGGTAAGAGGTGTTGGGCACTTTTTTTCAAACTTTTTCTTGTCTCCCCCCAAAATAGAAATGGTGTGTTTTTTCTCAAAAAAAAAAAAAAAAAAAAAATTTTTTTTTGTGGAAAGTTGCGATTTTATTTTTTGTGATTTTTGTTGTGAATTTTTAAATAGAAATGTTTATTAAAAACAGTTGCAAAGTTGTTTAAAATATTCCACTTACTGGAAAAAAAGGGTTTATGGTAAATGAAAAAGTAAATAAAATCTTTTGAGAGAATTTTTCACTTAAAAAAAAAAAATAACATTCTTCCGCATGTTGGGGGTGGGGGGGGGGGAGGGGGGAAGGGAGATAGGGTGTGTCAAGTGCTGCACAATGGAAACCATTCAAAAATATTTTCCAGTGTTTAAAAAAACACAAAACCCTGTTCTAGGCCCCAGTAGTATGTTAGCCTATCCTGGTTCTGTAATACTGACTTGGGAAGTGGTGCTGGAGTATATGGAAGAGGGACTTGAGAATTAAGGTCTGAGTTTTATTAAATGTAGCTTTATTCCTGACTCTACTACAGACTTGCTTGATGACCTGGGGCAGGTCATGTCACCTCTCTGTGCCTCGGTTTTCTCCTCAATAGAATATAGGGTTGCCAACCATTGACACACACAAATCCAAACACCCTTGCCCCGCCCCTGCTCCACCCATTCCTCACCTCTTCTCCAAGTCCCTGCCCCCCAGTTCCATCTCCTTACTCCCTTTCACCAAGATTGGGCAGTGGATTTGGGGCTTGGGAAGGAGTGCAGGCTCTGGACTGGGACTGATGCATTTGGAGTGTGGGAGGTGGCTCTGGGATGAGCGTGGGGCAGGGGATCAGGGTGCAGCAGGGAGGGTGCAGGCACTGAGAGGGCGTTTGGGCACCGAGTGTCCTTGTGCTGGGCCAGGAGGTTGGGGTATGAGTTCTGGGGGGGCAGGGGCACAGAAGTGGGTGCAGGCTCTGAGGGAGTTTGGGTGCATAAGGGGACTCAGATCTGGGGCAAGCGGTTGAGGTGCAGGAGGGGGCAGATGGTGTGAGCTCTGGGAGGGAGTTTGGGTGTGGGCAGAGACTCAGGGCTTGGACGGGTTGATGTGCAGCCCCCCCCAGCTGGGCAGTTCTTTCCTTGGGTGGCTCAGAGTCCCCGTCAGTGGCACAGCAGGGCCCTGTGCCGCTCCCAGAAATGGCTATCTCATCCCTGTAACTCCTAGCAGCCTTGTACTGCAGGCACAGCCCCTGCAGCTCCCATCGGTTGCAATTCTCAGCCAATGGGAGGTGGAGTTGTTAGAGTTGGAGCAGTGTGGAGAAAACCTCCCCACCAGTCTAGGGGCCACAGGAAGGGACATGTTAGCCACTTCCAGGAGCAACGTTGGGTGAAGAAAGGCAGGTTTCCTGCCTTAGCCCTGCTGTGCTGCTGGACTTTTAGTGACTGACTGTCTGGTTTGGCTTTAGGAGCCTCCGGGAGATTGAGCTCAATTCTGGTAATCTCCTGGTGAAACCAGGACTGTTGGCAATCCTCTTAAGATACAAATGATGATACTATAGGGTGGCAGACTGACGAGTGCTTCAGTAATGTATGCAGAGTCCTTACCATCCTTAGGCACAAGTTGCTAAAGGAGAATGAAACTTTACTAACCCTTTATTCTTGTATTTGTTTGAGGCTGCTTCAAGAGCTGTTCCTTTCCCTTCCATTGTTCAGAGATTCCTTTGCTAAATCTTCCCAGGCCTGCTAGCTTGAAAATGAGGACACCAGTGTATGTTCTGTCTTACATGTTTGCATTGACTGTTCTTAACCCCTCTGTCTCCACTGCTCACAATTCATCAGCACAGTATGGGCTAGAAACAGGAGGGCTGGGAATGGAAATCCCCTTAGCTTTGCTGAGGGAAGGATCAGTCTGGCAGAAAATGGATTTATTGGGGAACAAATTCCCCCTTCCTGCCCAGGTATCTCCTGGTGCTTGCCTGAGAAACTCTGGCTAAGTGTGTGACTGAAACGATGGTCTAACTTTAATCTCACTTAGGGTATAGCTACACAGTAGGGCTAAAATCAGTTGCATAGCTGAAATCGAAATAGCTTAATTCGGCTTTTGGCACTGGCTACAAAGCAGGAAGTTGAAGGAAGAACACTCTTCCTCCTCCGACTTCCCTTACTCCTTGTGAAATGAGGGTTACCATGAGTCAGAGTAAGCAGTCCTCCAGCTCAACATTATTTTGAAGTAAAGGCTTGTACTATAGGTATGCACTATGTTATTTCGAAATATCACTGCTGTGTAGACATAACCTTGGAGAGCTAAGTGTCTTCCTCCATTTGCACATCCCCTGTTGTAACTATTATAGTCCTTGCACAGACTGGAGCGTTTGGGGCTGTTAACTGTTGTGTGTTTCATAAGGGCTCTTAATTGTGCACAGGATGTTTCTGTTTATTCAAGCAATGAAATCACACAAACAGCCCACCCCCGTGTTTGGCTACAACCCAGGTTCGTGACCCAGGTTTTACGCAGCGCCAGATAAATCCTCCTCACCCCTTCTCACACTTCTCCAGCAGGTCTTAGTTCAGCTATAGTTCGTGTTGCAAGTACAAACTGGGGAAGAGTTCATGAGGAGTCCTCTGGATTTGAACTAGGTCAGGATTGGGATCGCAGCTGGGATTCAGGTTTAGGTTAGACAGCATTGGAATCTTGCAAGATTTTGTCTTGAGATTGTATCGCTCAGATTGTGGATCTTCACAAGATCGGCAGAGCGAGCCAGATTTCTGCTGCCTTGGCCTTGTCTGGATCGGATCTGGAAAGCAGTTTCCTCTCCATTCTGGATCTGACGTGGGCCCAAGCCTGCAGGGGCTCAGTTCTGGGATGTAAAGTCTGACAACCTCTGCCTCAAAACCCAAGGGTTCAGATTGGAAATGCTTGCCCGAGTTCTCTGCTAAAAAACACAAATAGTTTTTTAGGCTGAGCTGGCTCAGGAAGGGTGGGGATTGAATTGGAAAGACAGTTTTGTTCCAGGGGATTTATGTTTTTAAAGGTCATAAACAAGTAAGTTTGTCCATGCTCTCATCCCTGGGATAGATGGGGGGTGTGGATTTGCCACTTGAATTGCTACCATGTCAATGCTTTTTTGCTTGGACTTTATCGTCTGGGGAATTAAATGGAAGGACAGCAGGGTTGTGTCATAACTGATTGAAATGAAAATCCAACTTTTCTCAGGCCTGTTGAGCAATGGGGCTGATGTGTCCTGGTTACCATGGCAAACCAGCAGGCCTATGACCCAGCAAGAGCGAAGCCTATGTTGCAGTCTCTGGGTTTGGAGGAGCAAAATCCTTGGAGACAATTAGAATAATTTAACAAGCCATTAACAAGAACAGAGTGGAGTTTTGGGGAGAGTCTGGAAATGGGTGGGGAAATTGAAGGGGGGTGATTTTGGCAGGGAGTGGGTCACATTGGCAATCTGCCTCTCTTGCCTGGATGTGTTATGAAGTTTTTGAGGTTGCTTGAAAAGTGTCTGGGGAGCAGTGGAAAGCCAAGTGGGCCCTTAGCCAACTCCCAGCTAAACATGTTGTTGTGTAAAATTGTAGTCAATTAATCTAGGACCTGCCAATTTCAGCTGCAAAGTGCTATGAGGTTCTGTCAAGTTTTCAACAGGGTAAAGAGAGGGAAGGGGCTGAATGTGGCTAGCCGTGCTGGGGAAGAATTGTGATTCAGAGCCCAACTCTGCAAAATGCCAGGCATGCTCTACTTCCCCTGATGTCAGCAGTCCTGCTCCTGTTTTCCCAACGTCTGCAATGGAAGCCAGATGGAGCCCAATGGATAGGACTTTGCTCCGTTCGGAAGGGTTGGACCATTCTGCTGGTGTGCCGTTGCCAAGGGACTGTGGAAGGATCTATCCTAGGCATATTGGCTGCTGTGGCCGTTCTCCTCGCTCTGGCTGTGGAGTGTTCCCTGCCCTGAGGCCAGCTGGGAAATTTCCACCCATTACAATCCCTGTATGATCACCCACATGTTAAACCAATGATTCCCAACCGTCCCAAGCCGCTGCACCCTTTTCAGGAGTCTGATTTGTCTTGCCTACCCCAAGTTTCACCTCATTTATAAATGCTTATAAAATCAGTATTAAAAATACAAAAGTGTCACTGCCCGTTGTTACTGAAAAACCACTTACCTTCTCATTTTATCACATAATTATAAACCAGCAGGAATGTAATATGTGAGCCAGTATTTCACTTGTCTGATACCCAAACCCCACCACCTCGGTCTGAAGCATGGAGCTTCCTTCTCCCCTCCCGCCCCTCTGGGCAGTGCCCCTGTTTGTTGCTACCTAATGCCAACCCTACATGGACGACCCCCCCCATAAGCCATCCCATGACCCCAGGGAGTCACAACCATCAGAAGCATTGATCTAGATGAGTTGATGTACACCCTGGGAGACATGTTCCCCTGGCTGAGAACTTCTGTGCTAAACAGTCCTGAAAGGTTTGGCCTGTTTTGTTGCCACTCTGTATAGTAGGTCTGAGGCCATGATTTTCTACCTGTGCCCATCTTTCTGAAGCAGAGAAGTCAGTGTAATTTTGAGCAACCTCTTTCCACCCGTTGTCCTATCAATCCCCTGGGATTGAAACCTGTGAGTTAGCGACTTCCTTCCCCAGCTTCTGATCACTTCCAAGTAGTATTTGGGTTTGTATGAAGGCCTGACCATCACTGTTGGCTTCAGCATAACTGAAGAGCATTGCAGACCCTCCCCACTCCTCTGGAGACACATTGATTTTGTCACAAGTGATCAGTGTCTGTCTCATTTCTTATCTGTGGAGTGCTGATCACGAGCATAGATAAGTGACAGCTGTTCCCTCTATTGATCAGGTGGGGGAGGAAGTTTCTTCCTTAGGTGGTTCTAATGGCTGATGGAGGCAGGGTGGGATTGTGTTTGTACAGCACCTAGCATAATGATGCTCTGACCCTAAGCTCTCAATACAGATATTGGCCCTCACCTTCCCCGCAGCATGGAGCATTGCTCACGCCCCTTTGGTTCCCTAGGGTGCAGGATGAGGGGAGAGTATCCTTTCTTCCTGGCAAAGGCCGTGGCTGTTTTTAATCTATTTGCTGGACTCTCCAGTGGAGACTTGATTCCTGTTTCTTTTTGCAGTTTCATTAAACCCCTGAAAAGTTGCAGTCCCATCTGTGAGCAATAGTCACAAGACTTGCAAAACAAGCTGTGTCCTTGTGTCCCTGGGGCTGTTCTGAGCAAACTTTGTAGGGAAAAGCTCCCAGCCCCCTTGTAAAATAAAAGGAATTTGTTCTTCCCAGGGCCTGCATGTCTGTTTGCATTGGCTCTGCTCTGCCTGTTTACCCCTCTCAGCCTGTTCTTCCACCACAAAACCCACTGTAAGTGTGTGTGTGTCCATCTGTCTGTCCATCCTTCTCCCTGTCCCTGTGTGGGCAATGCCGGGCTTTGACAATAGCCTCTGCAGGAGGGCTCTGAAATGAGTGTGTTACTCCATAACTAGCAGCTTGGAGGGGGCTTGAAGGCACGTGGCAGCTATCCCCAGTCCCAGCTCTCCTATGAGATACAATCAAATCCTGACCACTTATGGTCCTTTTTAGATCCCGTGGCTTTCTTCTAAGTAGGAGGAAAGGCCATTAGCCCTTGTGTAGGTTGTTAATACGACTCCCCTAAATCTCCCTGCAGTATTAGTAGAATGCTGCTGTGAGGTGTTGCTATGCCCCCACAGCTGCCACGTTCTATCACAAAGGTGGGTGTCGCTCCGAGTTACACAAAGCAATTCCTGCATGTGGTTTGTAAGTCCCTTTGCCACTATGGAAGTGCAAGAGATTCTCTTTAACCTGCTGTGGAGCTGAGGATTTTCTGCTGCACAGCTCCTTGTCTGCCAGGCAAAGTGAACCTTGGGGCAGCATTGGAATTGGCTCTGCAGCGTGTCTCACCAGCACGTGTTAGCCCTTGTGTATAGTCATCTTTCTTTACGTACTTCCCCTGAATACATGAAGGGTGATTTCCTCTGATTTCATCCGGACCTTGTTAATATTTCATTGGGACACAGGCGCAGGCTGCAAGGGTTTCACCTCCAAGGAAGGCAGTTTTCAGCAGCTTTCGGTTCAGGCATAAAGTTTTGCACTAATTTTGCATTGTTTTGTGGTTTATTTAAAAAACAACCCGACAGCTCCAAAAGCCACGTTAGGTCCGTTGCCTGCTGTTTTCCTTTGTGTTTAACTGGCTTTCAGAGTCAGCTGGCAAAGCCTGACCTCTGGGCTCAGGCAGGTGTCTGTGGAATTACACAGGGCTGGATGTGGGGGAGTCTGTCCTCTTTTCCAGATGCTCACAAAGCCCCATCCTTGCATCTTCAGCTCTGCAGACCTGAGAGGAATTATATGTGTCAAAAGGGTGAAGCCTCCTCCAGCTGTACCCCAGAAATTTAACCCTTTGTGGTGCTATGGAAGTGAGAGCTGTGTGTGTCCCTCCATGATAAGCGTGAATGGTAATGGAATCGTTGACGGTGTAAAGGGGAGGCTTTAGATCAGGGGTGGGGAACCTCAGGCCTGGGGGCTGAATGCAGCCCTTGGCTTGCCTGGATCCGGCCCCCAAGGCTCAGGGCCCCTCCTCAGCATCAAGGAGCCTGTGCTGGTGCTCTAGCCCCCTTGCTGCCCCCCTGGGGGCTGGAGCGCACAATCTACTACGCACATGCCTAGTAGGTTCTGATGTGCAAGAGGAATGTGGGGAGTGTCTTTTTCTGTCTCAGTCAGGGGCCACAGTGAGGGATTTTTTTTCCGTGTCTCATTTAGTGCGGTCCCCAATCGATTTTTCTGTGGGTTAGTGGCCCCGATTCAGAAAAGTTCCCTGCTCCTGCTTTAGATTGACCACAATTAGTCTGTGTCCATCCCTGGTCTGCCTGCATTTGTGTTTCAAGAAAATGTCAACAATTTGATGCAGCAACAGACACTAGGGGGTGCTGAAATGACTAGTTTGTTGTGATCCATTCATACCTGAGTAAATGATGGGTAAGAGATGATCAGGATGTTCTTTGTCCCAACACTGCTCAGAGGAGGCAGAATATCCCATTCCTGCCACCAATGTACTTTGAAGTCTCTTAGGATCTTGCATCTAGTCTGTGAAGTGCAGCTAGAATCTCACTGCCTGGCCCTTCTCTTTCAAACAACTGTAGATATGCACTGTTTCCCCCCCAAATTTTATTTTTGTGTGTGAATGGATTCCATATAGCAGCGCTTCTGAAGGCCTGGGATTGGCCCTCCAGGAGCAATAACACAAGAATTACTGCATTGCATGGGTGTCTTTATGTGTTTTTTAAACCATGCCGCCTAATTATAAATAATGACTGTGATATGAGATGTGATTATGATGAATGGTGATTCCGTATTCTACGTGCATTAGCTGCTTTAACCTTGCTGAGGTAATTATGTCTCATTTAGAATTCTGATAGTATTTATTTGAGGTAGGGGACTGGGAATTTAATTTCTACTGCTCTGTCTTTTAGTAGTAGTAGTATTTGAAAAGGATACCTTTGCAAAATTGTTTTTAATAATTCCCTCCTGTGGCAGCACAGTTCATTAATATTTTAGGGGACTGTGGAGTTGTTGGTACAATGTTCTTAAAGGTACAGGGGCAGGGGAGTGTAAAATCGAGGCTAATGGATGAGGGAGGAAACTTCAGGAGGGAGGGTAAATGGCACCTGTGCCTGCCTGTCTCACTCACTCACACATTAGCACTGGCAGGGTGCAGAGTAAAATTCTAGCCAAGACATCACTCATGATTCGGAGCTGTTGAGGGATTTTGCTTCATCTTGGCACAAAATAACTTATGTTGGAAAAAGTTGGAGTTAGTAGAGGCTTGTAATAGACTTTAGGGTTTGTACAGCCGCCCTCTGTGTTCATCATCTTCTCCTTGCCGGCTACCAGTGAACCAAATGAAATCACCTGAGAAGTGTGGGTTTTTTCTCACAGAATTTCATCTTTAAGCCCCAGCTTCTCTTGTGAAACCTTCCTGGTTCCTTGCCTCTTACCTCTAGTTAGCCCTGGAGCTGTACCCACTGCTGGGAAGGCTGACTTTGTGTCAGTCTTTAGGCACCTTCTGGGGTAGACACTTTGTCTTTGAGTCTATAAAGTGCCCTCGGTACAGGTGCTCATTCCATTGTAATCCCCCTGTAGATAGACAGAAGGAGCAGTGCACAACTCCTGGAAGAGGTTATGAGGCAGGTGGGAGAATAGTATGGGCAGAGTCTAAAGGCAGAAACTTCAGACATTGGGCTTGTTCACAAGACTTAGCTGAGCTTGGAGGGAGAGACTTTATCTGTACTGTATCTATAGAGCTCTAGCTCTATCCATTTTTTTCTGGCAAGGAAGGAAATGTGACAGCTTATCCAGAGTTGCTGACCTTCTGCCATTCACAAATCAGTCATCCCCCTCCGAGGATGTTTGTGTGCGCAGTCACCAGACACCGTCTCATTTGTTATCCCAAGAAGCATGATCAGAGAGGGGGACATGCGCACACCGTGTTACACATATGTACGTGCAGTCTCACGCAGGTGTAGCCCTTCTCACACAGGCGTGCCTATGTACCATAGCCAGTCCCTCTGTGCCATACCCATTCATGCACGCACAAGCATAAGGCCTCAATTTGACTCAGGCCGTGCTTTCCATGGTCTTTCGCTATAAATTTGTAGCTCGTTGACCTTTGGCTCCCCTTCTGGGCGTGCTCTGGGGCACAGTCTCCTGATGGGGATTAGGAGGGGCTGGAAGGGGGGAGAGAGCAAAAACCAAGGCTGAGCCTTTGCCCCGCCAGCCCCTCGCCGTCTTTGACAGTACATTTAATTAAAAATCAAATCAACCTAAAGATTGCACACGTGCGCTTAATCAGTTTGAAGTCTCCCGGAGAATAAAGTAATTATACTAGTCGTTTGGCTATGGTAATTAAAAGTTTAATTAACATAGTTTTCCACCCCTTGGCCTCCCTAAACAGTGCAGACACTCAAGTGCTGCCACTTTCGCACCTTTAGGCCCTGCCAGAGCTACTGCCAGGATTTGATCTTGGAAGAAAATAAACTTTTTGTTTTGAAATTTTGCTTTTTCCACACTTTTAGCTCTAAGTCACAAGGCAGCTTAGAGAAAGGGCATGCATTCCCCGAACCTCGTGCCAGCCCCCCTCCGCACACCCTTTTGTTAACTCTTGTACAGCCAGGAATGGAGACCCCTGCCGCCCATTCTTCAAGCTGATCCCATTTAAACGAACCCTTTATTGTCAGACTGTCTCCCCGGGCCCCTCCCCCCAACTAAATGCACATAGACGCTAAATCTGAATATGATTGTAAACAGCATGTCACACAGTGAAGGATAATTGACAAGGAAGCAGATGTCTTGGGAGTCTGACCCAGTTTGGGACACAAGGAATTGGCGCTCCGGGATATGAAAGTGTAATTGAAAGGAGACTGTCCGTATGATAAAGGCAGGTGTGTTGTCTGCTCATGGAGAAACGTGTCTATGAAAGCACTGTGAGATTAACTCTCCGACTCCTCCGCCTAATTCAAGGATTGACCTTGTTGTGGCTTTGCAAACGTGCTGCTCGCATATATTCAGATGCTGATCTGCATTTCAGGTGCCAGTCATGCCATTCGACTGGGCTTCCTGCTGGTAAAGTAACATAAAATGCCAGCCCCTGTTTGAGATACGCTGGCAGCATTTGAAGTTCTGGAGAGACTGAGACAGTGGCAGGTGCTCTTCAAAGCTGCTCTGAGAGTTCAGTTTTTAACATGGTACATACTCTAGTTCTGTTCAGCCATTCAGTGCTCAAACTCGTGCACAATGCAGTGTCTGTACATGTAGTAATTGTATATGCAAATGACCCGTTAGGGTATGTCTGCATCTGGAAGTGAGTCTGCCAGCCCAGGTCCATAGACTAGTGAATAAGGCTCTTGCTAGAGTGCTAAAAAAGTCATGTAGATGTTACTTTGGTGGCTTGACTTGTAAAACCCTGCAAGTCCGTGGGTATCTGCAACCGTGGATGCAGGTGACTGCAGATCTTTTTTGCAGATGTAGATGTGACTGCGGATACCAGCTTGTATCTGCACAGGACTCTAGTGATTTGGGCTGGAGCTTGGGCTCTCAAGCCTTGGGTGTGTGTATGGGGGGAGGGAATGGACTTGAGAGTCTGAGTCCAAGCCTTGTGTTACCCAGCTATTTAGCAAGCTGGTGAGAGCCCCACCTGCAAGGCTAGCTCCCAGATGCAATGTAGACACTCTTACGCGCCTGACTGATGACTTGTGCAATTACAATGGATTCGTACACAGTCATAGTGATTGTGCATGTACCAGTCTGAAAATCTGAGCCCAAATATTTGTTTAGCTTATTAGAAATAACCCTGGGAATTTTTCATTAGTGCCAATGGAAAGACCATGCATATGCTGTAGGGAGAATGCCTCTGCTGTATGAAACTGTAGAGCAAGTGTGGGGAACCTCAGGCCCCTGGGGCTGGATATGGCCCTCAGCTTGCCTGGATTTGGTCCCTGAGGCTCATTGGGGAGCCCGTGCTAGTGCTCCAGCCCCCCCCGGGGGGCTGGAGAGCACAAAATCCCCACCCCCAGCTCTGATGTGGAAGGGGAATGTGGTGAGTGTCTTTCTCCTTCTCAGTCGGGGGCCATAGTGAGGTTTTTTCTCTCACTTCTCACTTGTGTGCAGCCCCCCGACTGATTTTTCTGTGGGTCAGTGGCCCCCGACCCAAAAAAAGTTCCCCACCCCTACCGTAAAGCTTAAACTGTTCAAGCTATAGCTTCAGTAAGGAATGTCAATCTTTTCAGTCTCTCCTCCAAAGGTGTTCTAACACAGTGTTTCTCAACCTTTTTTAATAAAGTACCCCTTAAAAAAATGAAATAAAGAAAGAAATTATAAGTACCCCCAGTGCCTACTGTTTTCAGACACACAACATTTTTTTCTACCATTGCAGCACATTTGTTTAAACAACTTAATCGTAGCCAGGCGGGCAATGAAATTTTTGGGTGTAAAAAGTACAAAAAATAATAAAGCGCTGTAAAACTTAAAACAAAAATTCAGTTTTTTCCAAATTTCATACCCCCCAGACTTCTCTTCAGTACCCCTGAGGGTGCTTGTACAACTGGCTGAGAAACATTGTTCTAATGCACAGGCTCAATTTTCATAACTTCTTTCTGTGATTCTTCCCCTTTTAGTCCCCAGGCACACTCAGCAGCCTCCTGTGCAAGTGGGAGATGTGGCCACAGGGCCTGATCCAAAGGCCATTGAGCTCAGCGGGACAAACTGTCTTTTCACTGACTTCACTGATCTTTGGATCAAGACCAAAGTCTAATGGGCACATTTGAGGCTGTGACTTTGTTTAAAGAAGGGTCGGAAGCTGAGAGTCTGAGAGCCAAGCAGAACTGTTGCAAAGCTTAGAAAGCAAACAAAAAGGATCAAACTAATGAAATTAACAAAGAGAGTTTAAGATCTTGAGTCAGAGAGAGGATCTTGAGTCAGCACTGTTGCAAAAAAGCACACAGCATTTTGGAATGTCTTAGCAGGGTTATTGTAAGGGTGACTTCAGAAGCAATTATTTTGCTCTACTCTGTGATTAGGCCTCAGCTGGAGTATTGTGTCCAGTTCTGGGAGCCCACATTTCAGGAAAGATGTGGACAAATTGGAGAAAGTCCAGAGAAGAGCGACAAAAATGATTAAAGGTCTAGAAAACATGACCTGTGAGAGAAAACTGAAAAATTTTGTTTGTTTAATCTGGAGAAAAGAAGACCGAGGGGAGACATAACAGATTTCACGTATCTAAAAGTTGTTGCAAGGAGGGTGAAATATTATTCTCCTTAACCTTTTAAGGCTAGGACAAGAAGCAGCTAGGAAGGTTTAGGTTGGAACCAGACACTAGGAAAAACTTCCTGTCAGGGTGGTTAAATACTGGAATAAATTGACTAGGGAGATTGTGGAATCTCTATCACAGGAGCTTTTTTAAAGAGCAGGTTAGACCATTTAGACTATCCCTTACAATATTGGTGTTTGGTCCTGCCGTGCATGCAGGGGACTGGACTTGATGACCTCTAGAGGTCCCTTCCAGTTCTAAGATTCCCCTCATCCCCCTATCCCTCCATTCTCAAATGTGCTTTTGTGAACACCATCGACTCCTTCTGGGGAAAAATACAGCCCTGTACTGTGGTTTTGGCAGCTAGGGAGAGTAGGGGCCAATTTGTCAATGAATTTGTCCACATAGACTTTCTCTCCCACCCCACCCTCCAGTGCACAAATTTGCTTTCCCCTATGAGAGTAGGACTTTCTATGAGCAATTAATAATTTTGCCTTGCAAACATCATGGATTCTATACAGTCATGCTGTATTTCTCTCCTTTTGTTGCTGATGTACCACTTATTTAGACACCACTCATCTGCGCTTATCAACTTCTTCCTCATCAGCTGGATATTATTTGTCAATCAAGATTAAACACTAGGGCAGCACAGAGCTGCAGCAACAAGAGGCCTGCTCTATATAAAGGGATCAAAGCTTCTGTTAAATAGCTCACGTTGAATCTCACTTGCACAGCCAGCATAATTGTCCTCGCTGGGCAGACATGAAGGGGCAGTGGTCTTAGTTCCTATGATATGTTTGTTGTAATATATTACTGCAGCAAATGGCCTTCAGACTGTACGCAGTGGAAATAATGACAGTTACACTCACATGTCAAGAGTTCAGTGAATGGGATAACCATGTGAACATGCTGGGTTACTGTATACCTGCTTGGAAGGTTTTAGAGCTTATGGAGTTTCATTGACTTTGAATGTTGGGCTCTGGAGAGAGATTTGATGAATAAATAGCCCTAGATGCACACTTGTGGAGCCTTATAAACAGTAACCACCTTGTGTGCCTGAAAAACAGCTCTGCCTGCTAGATAAGTGGGGAAACAGCCTTAGGAGTTAGTGGGGCTGCTACGTAGTGGTGGTGGTGAATGTCACTAGATGATGTGGCATTAAATGATTGGTCCTCACGCTTCCTCCATGCTCTTCTCGGTGACACTGCAGAGACCATGGTAAAAATTTCCTGCGAAAGACTAAATAATTGAAACTCCATGAGGGTTGTGGAGCCCACCTCTCTCCCACTCAATACTTCAGACACCTCTTGTGATGTTTTCTGGGTCATTCCCCTGAGGGAAGCCTCTATGCTAGACTTAGGGAAGGCATGGGCAGTCAAGGGTTAAGACTGAGATTTTTTTTTTCAGACCGGATTTGTGAGGGGGAAGGAGTTGTGCTTGGAGGGCAGCCTGTGAGAGGTGACTGTGTCCATATCTGGCTCGGGGCTGCCCACGTGGTTTCAATTGGGGAAGTGCTTGGATTCCATAAGCTCTAGATGCTGAGTCCTCGTATCAGCTGCTCTGGGATTCAGCCTGGGATGCTCCTCCTCTGCATTACTCAGAACATGGGATGGGAAGCGTGGGTGAAGCAGACATGAATCTGGATGAGAGGAACTGGCTTGTGTCCCCTCCCACCCCCTGCCTGGAACATTGGGGGTGGTGTTGTGGAGGAAATTTGGCTTCCCTCTGCCCCCTCGCTCCCTGGAGTGGAGGCTTGTGGGGGGGCGGGGAGCTGGAAATTACCACCCTCTCCCCACTGGCACAGACTTCAGAAATGCTAGATTCTCAGTCAGGCAGTCTCTAGCTTCATTTAAAACATGGACAGGACGGAGAACAGATCGTAGGAAGCACTCCTGCACTGGTCTCCTCCAGGGACACACAGGATGGCATGTGCTGGGTCTCCTCCAGCTCTGTGAAGCAAAGTTCGGGAGCAGCAGTCTCTAGGGAACAGTCCTGCTGCTCCCAGGACCCTGTGTGGTCTCTTCCTGTTTCTAACTCCCATGATCCTAGGCAGGATGTTCCCTTTGCTTGACTCTCTCACTGCTTTGTTATTCTAAGGTTCAGGAAAGAAATCGTTTTTTCCCAGGTGATAAGAGGCGGGGGAGGGATCAGCTGATCTCAGTGCCAGGTCTAGCTGCACTTCAGCCCCCGAGTGGAACTCCCCCACCTGCTTTCTGTGTGCAGCAGATGTTGGCAAGCTCATTGCTGGCTCCTCCCACTTCCAGGGCTCTTTAAAACAGGAATAAAAGCTTCATGGGGGTAGCCGAGTTAGTCTGTACAGGATAAACTTAAAAACAAAAATAGTCTGGGAGCACTTTCTACCATACGATTTGTTGTTTTTTAAGTTTAAAACAGGAACGTGGCCTTTCCCCTTACTGCAGCAGTGGGGTGTGAATATCTGTCCTAACCGGGCTGGGGGGGAGCATTAATCGAGCACCCCCACTCTACCCAGGCTGAGAAGGCGAAAGAGGAGGGGTACTTTGAGTACACCAGTCTGACAGGTAACCTAGTTGAATTATTTCTTAGGCCACGTCTGCACTTCCACTTATGTGGCTCAGTGGGATGAAAAAAAGTTCACCCGAGCGACGTATGTTTTGCTGGCATAAGCGCTCGTGTGCAAAGCGCTGAGTCAGCGAGAGAGGCTCTCCTGCTGACAGTGCTGCTGCCACTTGCATTAAGTGGTTTTAGTGTGTCCACAGGAGAGCTCTCCCATCGGCATAGCGCGGCTGCGGGAGCGAAGGTACAGCGCAGCAGGTGTATGGGTACAGCTGTGCCCCTGTGAGCCTGCTAATGTGGAAAAGGCCTTACTCTGCAGTTGTCGTGAATGTCATGACTGGTCATCTCAGTTTTGCTGTCTGGGAGGTCCCAGCGCCACCAGCTGAGAGTGGTCTTGGCTTTTAAGGGGGTTTTGTCCAGGAGTTTTCTGTGCTTACACCTTTTTGACAGTCTGAAAGCCGATTCCAAGCAGTTTCTCTTTGGTTGCCGTGAGGTCATTGTGCTGTTCCAGCTCCTGTCAGCCATAGAGTCTTCTAGGAAACACAGGGCAGTCCAGGCCTGAAGTCCTAATATAAAGAACAAGCAGAAAAAGTCTTTATTTGTGAGCACGTCCCCCGCAACTCCTTCCCGCGAATGGGGAATGTGCAAGAGGCCAGGCAGGATGAGCATGATGGTCTCTTCTGGCGTCACTGCGAAACTTCACAAATGCACCAGCCACTTTTGCTTCCTCCTTGCAGGTTACCTGTCAGAGCACTGCTGCCCTCCTTGAGCCTCAGTAAGCAAAACACTCAGAGGCACAACACAGTGACCAGCATGTGGCAGTGGAATCCCCTTCCTGCCTCAGCGGCAGTTGCCTCCTGTTGGGTGCCCTGCAGCTCCCTGACTCGGTGACCCTGGGTGATGGCTGCACATTGATTTCCTTGTCAGGAGCCCCCCTCCGATTGAATCAGCCCCGAGCGACGCTGATTGGGAAATAATTGCAATAATAATAGAGATATTTTGCTCCTGAGTAACTAGACGATACAAACCGGGCGTGGAGCCAGGAGAGTTTTGAAGGGCAAAGCTGAGAAATCAATGGCTCGAGGCTGCCGGAGCAGCTGTCGAGCTGGGGAGAAGAGAGTGGGGTGGGGGAGAGTGAGGAGACTGGAGATGAAGATGCTAATGGGGGACAGCTATGGGGGTTCAGAGCACAGGCATGCAGCGGGGGCTGGGGAATGAAAGCAGCCCGACCTCTTTCACACCAATGCAAGGATACATGGCTCCTGAGTGGAGTTTTCCACTAGCACGTCCTCACTTAACTGCCCTCAGTGCTTCTTAATGCAAGCTGTTGCCATGGCCCACCTCCCAACCAAAGGCAGCCATCCAGGTAACATACTCTTCAGCAGCTGGGTGGCTGGGATAGGAGCTTATCTCCCCATGAGAGGTGAGATGCCAGCTTCATTCCCATAAGGTCTTATCTGCAGCCTAGAAGGGGGGGACCAGCTTCTGCAGACACTGGGCTTGTCCCTTGGATATATGTGATCTAGGCTCCCAGAGCCGTGGTTCCCATGCTGGGGTTTGGGGAGCAGAGGGCTGGCTGGTTGCATGGTGCGGACTGCACCTTCTTTCCAGCTGCTCAGTGGCAACAGAAGGACCTCAAAGAACTCCACAGGGTCCGTCCCTGCAGTTGCTGTGCAGGTGTCCCAGCAGACCGCAGTGGGATGGTGTGGGGGCTGGGTGATGGAGAGTGGGGTTGTGAGACCTGAGTGATAATGGACCGGAGAGGTGGGGTGTCCCTGAAGATACTTTCTTGCGTCGTTTGTCCTGTGATTACAGGTCTGGACGGGCCCAGCCAACAGGAGTGGTACCAAACTAAATGGCTCTGATATATGAGCATCTTCCCAACCATTAATTCTGTTATAGATTTTTCAAAATCCATTTTAATCAGTCCTCCCTCTCCAACCTTTTAATATTGGAGTGATTCTTCCAGCCCCACTGGCATCTCCAGTCCTGTGTCTTCTCAAGCCCTTTGCCCTGCTGAAGATACAGGTCAGCAGTGATCCAATAATAGCTACTTCCACTGCCTCTTCCATCCAAGGAGCTAACAGTGGGTGAGCTGAATTATCATCCCTGGTTCTCAGGTGGGGAAACAGAGGTACAGGCAGCTGAAGTGACTTTCCCACCAAGTACAGCGAGTCAGTAGCTACCTAGCATAGAGTAAATAAACCAGCTCAGTCTAGAGCAAACGAGGCGGCTTGTAGTTTTCTCATTGTAGCAGGTCGAGGGAAATACTAGGGTGGATCCCAGGGTTCACCTGACCAGGTAACTCACATGCAAACCACAGCTTGCCCACACTGGGATGTTACCATGTGGTACCTAACACCCTCTTTCTTGGTGAAGACAAGGGGCTAGCCTTCTGGTCTAACCACTGGCCCACACTTGTGCTTATATAGGAGTAGACCCTGACTCTGCCACCTGTCCTAGTGCAAGGCAGCTCTTTTCCCATGGCCCCAAGTGAGGACAGGCTATGGTACACGCGGGGTTGCCACTAGTTTTCCATCAGGCAGCTGTTTATGCTGCAGCATTTCATCTGTCCCATTTAAAGTCTGAGCGTGTGCATGCCCCAAATGCCTGTCCCGCCTCTGCTGGAGCCCCGCTAACATACAGACTCCTCCAGGCCCCTCGCAACTGAGGCTTGATTGGAGAGAGCCAGGGGTTGTGTTACAGACATGCATGCACTTGTGCTGTGAGCAAATCTGCTGACACAGCATCCCCACTTGGTGCTGGGTCATGTTGCGAGCCTACGAACATGCTCACATGGGGCTCCTTTATGGCTTTAACACAAATGTTTGACTTAGTTGCAAGTTGGCCAAAGTCCAGCATTCCCCTCCCCTGCAGAGAGATTAATATCCTCGAGCCAGCAAGACAGTCTGGAAAGAAAGGGGCCTTTGTCTGGTATCTCTCTCTGTAGTACAGGAGAGGGTGAAAGTGATTAGCCATGAGCAAGTGGGCTCCTGCAGCTTGCTGCCAGCTAGTGTCCCTAATGTTTCTATACTCCAGAGGCTCGTGTCTGGCACTGGGGGCTGGGTGGGAGGCCCACGGGCTGGATCAGCTGCCAGACCAACCTGGGATGGAGTCACTCTTAACTCCTGCTGTGCTGGAGTGGCTCCCTCTTTGATGGGCTGCCGATGGATCTGCTGAGTAGAAAGAGTCAAGTTCCTGAAAGAGCTTGGGAGCCAGGCAGGGTTGAGTTCTAGCTGTCCTGAGCCATAGTCAGGGTCAAGGCCTGTTCTGAACTTTTCCAGGGTATGGGTCCAGGCTCAAGCCTGGGTCAGCTCTAATTGGCTGTATACAGCCAGTTTGGCTTCGTGCCTCTTCCCCTTTGTACATGCTAGGGATGTGAATGACTAGTCAGCTAGTTGCTTCCCCCTGCCTTGCAGAAAGAAGTAGCAAGGGGCGGGGGGGAGAGAAGGGAGGATACTTCAAAGCTGCAGCGCTTTGTGGAGCCTGGGATCAGCTGGGGACTCCCGCGCTAACCCTGGGCTCCATGCAGTGCTGCTGCTTTGAAATGCCACGAGGAGCCTGATGCTGGGCTCCCCACGGCATTTCAAAGGGGCAGTGCCGCATAGAGCCTGGGGTTAGCAGCGTCCCCAGCTGACCCTAGGCTCCATATGGCATTTTCACCTTTGAAGTGTAGCAAGGATGTTGTTACACTTCACTAATCAAATAGTCAATGCAATTATTCAATTGGTCAATTACTCGATATTTAACAGCCCTAGTACATGCCTGTTCTCACAAAGGAGAGGTAAAAACCTGCCTTTTTAGCTGATGGGAAAATGGTGCTCTGTGTTGGGGCAAGGAGAGTTTTGAGGCTTGGCTGGCACGTCTGGGAACCTATATCTATGGTATCTTTGTTGTTGTCTTTTCTGTCCCTTGTTCCTTTTTCACTGTCTCTCCATCTTTCCCCCTCCGTTTCTCTGAGTCTCCTAGTGCAACCCCAGTAACCTTTACTCTGGAGTCAAACCCATGGTGTTTGCATGGTGCAGTGAGTTTGTCCTTCCTTAGCTCCCATGGTGGCATTGGACATGGCTGTGTCTCCTGAGTGTGGTCCAGGTTATCGATGCTTGTTTTCTCCCAGTGCTAACTGCAGATACGGACTGATTGGAGGGCTGGACTCTGGGGGCTTGTAGCCCCAAAAGGGAAACAGGCTCCAAGTTCCATGGGACAGGCCCTGTTTCTTTCAGTCTCTTGTGCAGGAGGCTGCTGTTGAAGCAGTGGGCTTCTGGCTTGGAGTGGAACAGAAGCATAATAGGGTGAGCTTGAAAACAGCTCCCCCCCCAAGCAGTCCCATGAGTGTGGTGTAGGCAGCTCAGGGGCACAGTTCAGGAATTATACCAACTGGGCTGTCGGATCCAGCTTCTCTGTCTGGGGTGTGATGAGGCCCTGGGCTGAGCATCGTGGCAGTAAGCCCGGAAGGCAGATAGAGGCCAGTGTTGTAAATTGCACAGTGATTTCCACACACAGGTCTCCAGTTACCCATTCTCACAGTCCCTAGTGCAGGAGTTGGTAACCTATGACTTGCAAGCCATTTGTGCCCCACTTAGGAGCCAAATACAGCTTGTGGCTCCAGCTAAGCACCCCCCCTCCCACCATCCGCAATGGGAAGCCCATGCTTGTGATCCAGTATCTCACCCTCCCCCCCGCAAGATTGGAGCCAGCGCCAGCTTCCTGCGGGAGGGGGGAAAGCCCCGAGGCTCGTGCCAGATCCAGCTTGCGGGGAAGCGCACGCGTTGCTCCTTCCCTCCCCACCGCAACATGTGCACTTCTTTATCCACCCTGCCTTCCCCCGTGCTCCAGGGAGTAGGACACGGGAGCTGCACAGCCACTACGCTGCCTGGGGATTACCAGAGAGAGCGCACCCGGATGTGCTGTTAATGCTCATTGAGTGCGCAGGGGCTGGAGGAAGCTAAAATGGCAGCGGAGGATCTGGGCTTTGGGGGCGAGGAGCTGCTGGATCTCCTAAAGGAGCGGCACGTGCGCTTCTTCCAGCGCTACCCAAGAGATGGGGGCCAGCAGATACTGACTGAGCTGCTCCTGCCTTCTGCCCCCTGGCCAGACACCCACTTGCACCCTGTTCTGCCCCCTCTCCCCTGGCCAGACACCTACCTCCAGCTTGTTTCCTGCACCTTACCTCCCACCCACTTTCTGCACCCCCATCCCTATCCCACCCACTGGCAGCTCTGTCCTGCACACTTTTTGCCCCACCCCAGAGCCTGGGACCCCCACAAAATCCACTAACCCTGGAACCCCAGAAGAATTAATCTGGCCTGAGGCCTTGAACCTCAGTCCTCCCTGCCCTCCTGCCCCCCCCACCTCCCATGGGGCTGGAGTACCAGGGGAGTGAGGTGTCTCAGTTGGGGGCTGCATCAGTCAGGGTTGGAGCTTTTTGGAGGAGGTGGGGTTTTTTTTGCTTCTCCCTTGTGTGGTCCCTGACTGATTTTTTTCTGTGGGACAGTGGCCACTGACCCCAAAAAAGGTTCCCCACCCCTGCCATAAATAAAGACAATGTTGAAACCTTTTGTATTGGACATAATATTTTACTTTATTTAAAAATGAAGCCTGGCCAACAAGCCCCCAATTGGGGCCCAGCCCCCATCTGGGCTGCTGTATTATAACACTCCTGCACCCACCACATCCCAAACCTGAGACCCTCATACCCCCACACTCCCAAACTCCTGCACCCCCACATTGCCAGTCCTCTGCTATAACACTCCTGCACCACCCATACACCCCAAACCTGTGTCCTCAGCCCAGCACACATCCAGCCCCCTTGCCCTGAGCCCCTTATATACCCCAGTGCAAACTCATGCACCTCCACATCCTCAGCCCCCATCATAAAATTGAAAGAAAACAACCTGAATGTGTGCATGAAGCTGGATTTGACTAGTTATGATGTAAACTTCAAAGAAATGTGCATAAAGATGCAGCAGCAGAAGTCCCATTAAATAAAGTCTGTGAGCACAATGTTTCATTTGTGCTATCATTAATCATCATGTCAATTATCAATAATATTAAATTGTATATTTTCAGGCATACAAATGGGCATTCTCATGCGGCTCTTTGTTGACCACTTGTTCTGAATTTTAATTTAGTTTGGCTCTTTGGTTTGAAAAGGTGGCTGGCCCGAGCCCTCGTGCAGAGCTGAATTGTCTGGAAGTTCTGTTCCCCTCCTAGAGCTCCCTTCTGGGTAGGGCTGTATTCAGCCATGGGGGGAAATGTAGTTCCTCCTTTCATGGCTGCATTTCTTGCTCTTGACCAAGGATGGGAATGGGCAGGTTGACAGCTGGGCTCAGCGGGTATCTCCAGAGAGACTCTGTTTCTTGGTGTGTGAGTCACTGATGGTGAGTGTATGAAGATGGTGGTGATTGTTGGTGTATGAGAGTGCATGTGCCTGGCAGCATGTGTGTTGACAATGGGGCTGCGAGCGCTTGTTGTGCATGGATGTGTTCAGGGAATAAGTCTCTGTCCCTGCAGGGGGGCGATGATGGCAAAGCTGGGGGTGCGGCGGCGCTTTAGGGGGTTGCATTGACATGGACACTTGTGCTCCAGTTGGGGGATACTGTGTGTGCTTGGTTTGTGTGCTGGGGTGAGGAGGAGACTGAATCTTACTGGTTGGGGAGCTGTGTATGTTGGGGAGAGGCTGTTGGAACACGGATGCATGTAGTTGTGCTGGTACTTAAGCTGTGTTTTTGTTCACATTAGTGGTTGGGATGTTGCATGTGTTGGGGAAAGGCTTTGTAAGCAAGGGTGTTTGTGTTGTAACTGTGTATATGTGTGTGTTTCTTAGCTGTGGAGCTGTATGTGGGAGAGTGTGTAGGGCGAGTCAGTGTGAGCATGAATGACTGGGTTTAAGTGCTTGGGGAGCTGTGTGTGCATGGGTGTGTGGTAGGGCTGTATGCACGTGTATAGTTGTGTGGTCAATAGCAGTTGGGTGCTGTATGTGTGGAAGGGAATATTCTGTGCTTGTAATACGTGTGTGTGTGTGTGTGTGTGTGTTGGCAGAGACCCTGCAGGTATCCCTGCTGGTCTCTTGTAGTTAGTCTGGCCTCTCCATCAGCGGGCCAGGCACTGGGGATTAGTGATGTGAGTAATGTGTGCGCATGCTGAGCAGGGCTATTAATAACATTCACTTTGAATTTAGTTAGATTAACCAGTGTCATATCTGTCAGCGTCGGTGAGTTGTTAGAGTTTGTTGCTGTTATGAACATTGATTTAGATTAAGTATCTCCCTGTTTTTTGCTTTATTATGCTGATATAATTAAAGTTCCAATATTCTCTGGCTCCCGGCGACGCAGGGTCCGGGATGGAAACCTTGCTTGTATTAATCTTTATTAAATGGGAACTGTTTCTCAGAATGAAAGTTGGCAGCTTATCTCCCCCTCCCCAAATACATTATTGATGAGAAGAAGGTGCCTGAATCAGGCGTGAGTGGTAAGCATTTGTGATCATTTGAGGCACAACCCTGGGGGAAGCCTAGCATGTGTTTGGAGGTAGTGTGGGGTGGGGATAGGTTTGGGTCGGCATCTCCTCATAGGCCTGTGGATAACTTTTCTCTGCTCCAGGGAACATTTCCCAGATCCCTGGAATTAGGGATGTAAAAATCTGGTTAAAAAGTTAATCAGTTAAACATTATGTTTAACTGGTTAAGCAGGCCTGAGCCGTGGGCTACTCTGGCTAAGCCGCACTGTGCCCGCTGTGGGCGGGGCTGCTTGGGCCGGGCTGAGCCTGCCACACTGTGCCATGGGCAGGAGCTGCTCAGGCCGGGGTGGACCGAGTCTGCTGGACCATGTCGTGAGCAGGGGCTGCTCTGGCCAGGCTGGGCACTGGTTAACTGCTTATCTCAGTAAGCATGCCAGTAAAGCAATGTTTATTGGGTTACTGGTTATCCAGTTAACCCTTTACATTCCTATCTGGAATTAAGTTTCAGTAGCCTGCAAACGCTCATTAGAACTGCTTGCCTTCTGAGAAACAGAATATTCTGCAGCCCAATAGAACCTGACAGTGTGGGCTAGTGGTTGGAGGATTTGACTGAGCATCAGGTGAGCTGGGTGCTAATCCCATTTTTGCTAGTGTTTGGGCAGATCCAGTCATGTCTGTGTGCCATCTGCAAAATAGGGATTATGATCCTTGTCTGTGTTCAGTCATTCTGAGCAGGGTGGCTCGGTTTGAGTTATGTATGCTTCATACATACAATAGCCATTGAGAGACAATGTGATCTAGTGGACTGAGCATAGAGCTGGGAGCCAGGAACCATGCATTCCAATCCCAGCTCTACCACGATTGGCTGTGTGTGGCAATCAGGAACATCCCTTCAAGCCCCTATTTCTCCTGCTGTAAAATGGGGCTACTGAGATAATGAGCCTGCCCAGTTCCTCAGGGCAATGGTGAGGACTGGCTAATCAACGGTTCCCAACCATTTTGGTACCAGGGACCGGCAAACCCATTCACAAACTTTTGGCGGGCCCTTAACATTTGCATAGAATCACAGAACACTAGACCTGGAAGGGACCTTGAGAGATCATCACATTCAGTCCCCTGGCTCATGGCAGGACCAATCAGTCTATATCGTCCCTGATAGATGTCTGTCCAATCTGCTCTTTAATATCTTCAGTGATGGATATTCTATAACAAGGGTGAGCAAAAGGGCCTCCGCGGGCCGGATCCGGCCCACCAAGCGGGTGGATCTGGCCTGTAGAGGCCCTGCCGCTCCCCTGTCCCCTGGTCAATTAAGGCCTGGGTCCAGGGGAATATGCACGAAGCCTCCCGCTGCCCTGCCAGGAGCATGTGGCACTTGTAAGCTGCACGCTGCTCGCAGGGCGGGAGGGGAGCGGCGGAGGCTTTGCGTGCTCCCCCACCCCAGACCCTGTCTGGCTTAGGGGTAGGGGAGTGCGGGAAGTTGGGCATGGGCACCTAGGGGGAACATGGGTAGGGTTGCCAGGTATCCGGTATTGACCTGGACAGTCTAGTATTTTCGCCTCCTGTCCAGTAAAAAAAATCCAGCAAATGCCAGGCACCTAAAATGTTCTGTATTTTTTGATTCATTTCCTGGCCAGGAGGTGAAAATCCCGGGTGCTTACCTGGTTCTGCAGGGGAGCTGTCTGGCCTGGAGCAGGAAGACAAGATGGCAGATTGCCACCGACAGCCTGTTAGGGCCAAAAAGCCTCAAAGGCATTTCATAAAGGGGCCATGCTGGGTTTTTTTATTTTATTTTTTTTGCTTAATAACTCTTGGGGTCCCTTTTTTTTTCTGGTTAAACCATCTGGCAACCCTAAATGTGAGGGTGGGGCAAAGGCACTCCCTCACCCCAGGCCAAACATTGTCTGGGGGTGGGGAACCTGGAAGTATCTTGGCCCCGCCCATTCCACTTGATGCCCCACCCCTTCTGCTTCATGCCCCGCCCCTTTGTGTGTGGCCTGGGGCCACTTCAAAAATTTCCAAAGTGGCCCCCAGGAAAAAATTATTGTCCACCCCTATTCTACAACCTCCCTAGGCAATTTAGTCCAGTGTTTAACCACCCTGACAGTTAGGAAGTTTTTCCTACTGTCCAACCTAAACCTCCCTTGCTGCTGTTTAAGCCCATTCTTCTTGTCCTATCCTCAGAGGCCAAGGAGAACAATGTTCCCCCTACTCCCTGTGACACCCTTTTAGATATCTGAAAACTGCTATCATGTCCCCTCTCAGTCTTCTCTCTTCCATAGTAAACACGCTCAATTCCTTCAGCCTTGTCTCATAGCTCATGTTCTCTAGACCTATAATTTTTGTTGCTCTTCTCTTGACCATCTCCATTTCTCTACATCTTTCTTGAAATGTGGTTCCCAGAACTGGACACAATACAGGAGGCCCCCAACTTGCGATGTGATTGGTTCCTGGGGAAGCGTTGCAAATCAGGGGCGTCGTAACTTGAACCCTCATTTACAGTAGGCGTCCTGCACCATCGTAAATGCGGGGTCGAGGATGTATGTCGGGGTTTCGGCCCCTTCCGCACTTAAAATGGTTGTAAGTTCAGGGGGTCGTAACTTGGGCGGTTGGAAGTCGGGGGTTTCCTGTACTCCAACTGAGGCCTAATCAGTGCAGAGTAAACCAGAAGAATAACTTCTTGTGTCTTGCTTGCAACACTCCTGTTAATGCATCCCAGAATCATGTTTGGGTTTTTTTGCAACAGTGTCACACAGTGTCTCATATTTAGCTTGTGGTCCACTATGACCCCTAGGTGCCTTTCAGCAATACTCCTTCCTAGACGGTCACTTCCCATTCTGTATGTGTGAAATGGAGTGTTCCTTCCTAAGTGGAGTGCTTTGCATTTGCCCTTATTAAACTTCATTCTATTTGCCTCAGACCATTTCTCTAGTTTGTCCAGATCATTTTGAATTATGACCCTATCCTCCAGAGCACTTGCAACTCCTCCCAGCTTGGTATGCAAATATTCATATAAAATGTTACTGATCCACCAAAAGCCCTGGCCTCTGGAGTCCCCCAGTGCCCCACACCACTTCACCACTACCCCCTAGCACCAGCCACTGACCCCAGAGTCCCTTGCACTGAACCCCCCCAGTGCCAACCTCCCACCTCAGAGCCCCTTGGTGCCAGTCCCCCACCCCTAGCAGCCCCCCCCACCAGACACTCCTGTGCCAGCACTACACCCAACTCCCCCAGAGCCAGCCTCCAGTCTCCAATATTAACACCATCCTCAGAGCCCCTCAGTGCCAGCCCTGCTCCCAGAGTCTCCCCAAATACTAGCTCCCCGCCTCTTAGAGCCCTCCCACCTCCAGAACCTCCCTGCCCCCCTTGTCTAGCCCTGTGCTGCCTCCCAGCTTAATGCTGCTGCTCAGATTGCGGCTGCTCTAAGGCTGTTGTGCCGGGCTCCGTGTGGCCCTCCCAGTGCGTGGCGAACCGCTCTTCCACGGCCGGGAACAGACCCCACCCCTACCCTGCCAGGCTTGGCGACAGCTTCCCACCCCCCTCCCCACACACAGGATCAACGGTGTCTGTAGGACAAGCGACAGGGGCGGGCACATGTTTCCGGTGGCTCGAGAGCTCCTCCCCAGGCCATTAACAGTCAGGCCTGGAGGTGCAGGATCATTCAGCCCGTGCATGGCTCGGGCTCACGGTACCTGCCCAACAGCTGGGTGGCACTAGCCCCCTGACACCCGCTGGTTTGTCAGGGAGCCCAACTCCCCCTGCACAACACCGACTGGCGCTGCCGGCAGCGATGCCCCAGGACGTTGGGAAGCGGCCAGACACGTAGCGCAGGCCAGAGCAGGCAGGGGAGACCCCGCGGGGGAAGCCAGGCCCTGCCAGAGGAGGGGTAGACATCATGGACACCTAGTGCAGCTCCCCAGGATCTCTAATCTGATTCTCCTCGGGACGCTCATGGCCGCACAGGCTCAGCTCCCTGGCCCGGTCAGGCTGCCCGCAACAAGAAAAGACACTGACGGCCATGCAGCCCTGCCGGCCGGGCTGTGTGGCTGCTGCAGAGCAGGAACCAGGGCTGGGGAGGCAGCTCCAGCAGGGCAAGCCTCATTGCAGGCTGGCTCCAGACACAGCACATGGGGCAGCCCTCAGCGCCACTCCGTGGGAAGAGAATTTTTAGTGTGTGGAGGCACGTACCTGATAGGGACTGGAGCTCCCCAGCGGGTGGGGCTTATTAGCAGCTGGAGGCGTGGCCTGGCCGTGTGCTGCAGCCTGGCAGGCAGGGGTTCGCAGCCCACCCCCAGTCTGGTGGCTGGGAACCGCTGGGCTAGATGGTGTCTGTCCAATGCGCTGAATGGTAAATTGCCCTGTCTCGTTATAGCAGCTAAGGGTCTACGTTGTACTTAGTAAACCATGGGGCATCTCTGGGCTAGACTGACAGCCTGCAGGCCAAGGTCACAGCGCTAGCTGTGACATGCTCACAGGAGCGGCTTGAGGCCGGCTGCGGCAGCTGCCACCCCAGGCAAGTGGTGCAATTGGTGCCCCCGCCTGTATGGCAGTCAGTGGCCATGACGTCATCATCGGGCGCCTGGGCCAGCGGTGCTCTAGGCAACTGCCTGGTTTGCCTAGGCTCACGGGCTGCCCCTGCATGCTCAGCTTCCCCCTGGCTTGTGCCTCAAAGCTGCCCTGGAGGGAAGTGCTAGGGGTGGGAGAGCAGGGGGAGAAATAGATGGCAGTTCCTCCTCTCTGGGGTTGTTTGGGACAGGAGATGGATGTGAGAGCCCTGTCTGCTGCGCTAGGCTCTGGGAGAGCGGAGACCTTTTGGATCCCTGCTGCGGGGGGTGGGCGTCACCTGCCCTGCCTGTGAGGGGAAGGGCATGAGAGCGGGGAGAGGGGTGCTGGCGGCTGCCGAGGGAGAGGTTCACAGAGCTCTTGTTCGTGTCCTGCTGAGAAGATGTGAGTCTGGCAGGGCTGAGAGAAGCCAAAGCCATCTGCTCATAGGGCTCATTGGAGAGGCTGTGCCTGTCATTGAAGTGGGACAGAACCAGCAGGGCTCTGGTGTGCTCTGGCACAGCCAGGTACTGAGTGAGGGGGTACCACTCCCCTCGTTCAGGTGAGTTCCTGCTCCTGTCTCTTGGGGGCCCACTGACCTATAAGGGAGATGCCTTGTTGCTCCTGTGCCATCATGCCAGGGCCACCCAGAGTCTCGTGGTGCCAGGCTCTTGGCCACAATGGCCACGTCTCAGCAAGAGGCTTTCTAGGGGTATTGCTTTGGGCTACTGCTGTCGGCTGGGAATGAGCACACCTATCTGCCAAATACGGCTCCCATCCCAGCGGGGTCCTCGCCTTGTCAGGTTTGCCTCACCCAGGCGTGTGATTGTATCATGATCTCCCATCGCACGTTGGTGGTCTCAGGTTGTAGCGCGGAGATGTTGCAGGTAGCCTCCCCCATCACACCATGGAGCATGCAGTCACGCCCACACGCACACAGGTCACATTTGGGTGCCCATGATAAACCTATAGCCTCTCAGCCATTCTGGGGCATTGAGATGGGCAAGTGGCCTGGGGCTGGCATTGGGAGTTGGGGTGAGAATGATTTCTCCCACCAAGGTATAGGATCCACTGTGGTTTGCGTGTGTGCGTGATTCATGCCCACTGGTGCCAGGGCATGGGGAGTTTGTGCCCTCTGTTGCATGAGATTCTCCACAAAGAAAATGACACCAATAAATCAATAAGAACTCCCCCGAAATGCTGGTGAATCCCATAGTTCTCCATAACAAGCTGTGCTGGAGACCTCACCGGCAGCCATGATCATGTGGGGGCCCTGTTTGCCCATGAGGGGCCAGCTGCTTTTTTGGAAAGAGACATGCCTGTAATCCGACCGAGAAGAATAAATTCCTTTGAACAGCAGCTGTTGAGACGTGGAGCCAGGGTGGGGAGGGGGGAGCAGGAGGTAGAGCAAAGGTAGCCTGGATCCTCTCCTCCCTCTGCAGCCAGCATCAAGCCCAGCATCCATGCCACATAGTTTAGATTCCTCTGTGCGAGTGCGAGGACTGGGGAGCCTCTGTGGAGAGCATAGTTGGCTCAGAGCTTCTCCCGTGAGGGCTTGCAAGTGTGGGAGATCCGCAGCAGCTGTGGTACCAGTCAGCGCCAACTGTGGTACCAGGCGCCTGCTGGGGTGGTTACATGCTGGGATGTTCTTTGGGAGACTCCGCCTCCACACCCGAGCGTGACCCCCTCAGAAAAGGCTCCCTCCTGGAACACTCCCTCCACCCCCTCCACCCATGCTCTCTGGCCGCAGTATAATCCCACTGCCAGCATCTTCAGTTGGCATCTACCTTGCATCCCCCCACCAGCACCAATGCTGAGGTAGACGTGGATCATTTGCTAGAGGTTGCTCTCTCTAATCCGTACCCCTCTGCAAATCCAAGCCTCAGGCTGTTCTGACAACGCAATCATTTTGTCTGCTTGAAAAGCCTGTGCACGTGCAGCCGGCACAGCCTCCCCTATTCTTTAAGTTGTTTGGGTAGCTTTCTGCACACACACAAGCCAAGGTCAGAGCCCAGGAGGAGTCTGGTAAGGGTGAGTTATTGATGTACAGCTGCCAGTGCCCCTCACTCCTGACTCGCAGCCGCCAGCTCTTCTAGTCCTGGGCTCCACAGCCCTGCAGGTGCCCCTTGGTCCTAACCCACAGCCCCTACCTATTCCAGTTCTGGGCTTCTCCACCCCCAGTGCTGCTGAAATACTGCCAGCCTGACCCAAAGCTGTTTGAAGGCTGACTCACTCCAGCACCTGTGTCCAACAGTTGGGCACTTGTAGGCAACTCAGCTGCTGCTTAGTCTAACGTGGTCTGACAGATGGACAGATGTTGGGCGGGGCCCCCCCTTTGGCTCTATCTGCACTAGCATTCCTCTGTGCTGTTCTCACCATTCTTACCCTCAGTGCTGCGGAGGTGCCACCAAGGCCAAAATCCTGTGCCCTGTCCACGCTGGGCTGGCACTGACAAGGCGGCCGCTAGCGTGGCCTGGCAGTCCTAGCAAGAGCCACATCCTCCTCCCAGCTTTGGCTCCACGGCTCAGTATTTCTCTTTGCCATCCTTCCCACTGCAAAGCAGGGGCCCTATGTGACTTGTGCCCCAGCGGGAGGGCTGGGGGAAGGGACCGAGATGGTGAACCTCACCCAGCTCACCCAGCAGGGATGGGGCTCAGTCCCTGCCCCGCCCCCTAAGGTGTAAGCCTGCATCAGATCCCCCTGGAAGGGTCCCCGTCCCTTAGAGAGCTGAGCTGGGGAAGAGGAGCAAGGGGCTGAGCCTGCCAGCTGTTGGGTGCCACTGGTCTCCTCATGGCTCTTGGGGTGGGCGGGAGATGGACTGTGTGTGGTGGGACACCCTGCCACCGGAGTCTCTGAGTTCCAGTACACACAGAGGGACCCAGCCATTGGCCCTTGTGTTTCAGGACCACCCTCTCCCCACAGACTCATCCAGTGCTCCTCTTTTGGATGAAACACAAAGCCCAAGTCTTGCCCGCTCGTGGTCCAGAAGGCTCCCGTAGCCCTTTCCCGTGAGGCTGGGGGGTACATGGCGTGACCTGGCAAAATCCCCATGTGGCTAATTCCACTCTCTCCCCAAATCTCCCTGCAGTGTCTGTTGGATTTCTCCATGTGCTGCCCTAAGCTCTAGTGTGCCGTCCGGGCATGTTCCACCCCCGAGGTGGCTGTGTTCGTGGTGGGCGGGGCAGTTCCCTGGTGGAGTTTGCGCTGGACTCTGGCTTAGTCAGGAGCAGAGGCACAGACGCTGTAGGAAATGATTCCCATCAATAACCTTTCAAACCCTCTGGAGCCCAGCGAGGCTCTCCAGCTGCAGCATGCAGGGTCAGCCGCTGTTCTCCCTCCCGCCGGGTCCCTGCTGGGGAAGCGGGGCAGCCATCACAGCAAAATGCTTCTATTATTAATCCCCTTCCCCCGATGAGCAGAGCCTGTGGCGCAGAGTGTGAAGCGTATGCTCCAGCCCCAGGCTCAGGCTTGCTCGCTTAGGTTTCCACTGCTTGCTGGTTCAGCCCTAGAGCCAGGCGGTGTAGAAAGGGAAAGGTGCAGTGTGTGCACATCTGTCCCTTGCGCACGTGTGTGTGTTGTGGGCTGAGGCTCGGTGGTGGAGAGGAAAGCTGAGGTAGGAGGATCTCTTCCTCCCTGCTGTGCCTGGAGCCCTCGCTGCCGATTATTTCCAAATTCAGCTCTTGGCTGGGCCAGCAGCAACCAAAGCTAATTCCTGTCTGGCTGCACTCACTGGCCTGCCTGATGGGCTGCTGAGCTCAGCCTGCTTCCCTGCGGATACCTACTACAATCTGCCCCTGCCCCTATGCAGGGGCAGACTAGCCAAGGGTCTGTGCCCAACGGCTCTGGAAGCCTGACCTTGCTCTAGCTGCTCCCTGCTCCAGGACCCAGCTCCCAGCTCCCCAGCTAAAGCTCCGGGCAGGCGGAGCAGGGCAAGCCCCACCCCCAATCTCATTTCCCCAGCAGGGGGCCTGAGGGGCCTGCAGGTGGAAGGGTTGAGGAAAGGCCCCCACTTGCTCTGGCCCAGGGGCCCAGCAGTACCCTAATTTGCCCCTGCTTGGGCCATCCCTCTAGCAACGGCAAGGACTGCCATGCCCTGTCATCCCTGGGGGTGAGCAGCCAGCTCAGCGCTGGGGGTGGCGATAGGGTTTGCCCTGCCCTCAGAATAAGTGAAACATTGGTCAGTCTTGGCCTCTCATGCAAGCCCATTTCTCTGGCACTGTCCCTTCCCCCCGGTAGCCCTGTATCAGCTCCCCCGCCTACCCAGCCTGTCCTTTTGCCCAGCTCGGCACGGTAGCTGCTGAGAGTGGCATCGACATAGAGCGAGGGAGGAGCTGGAAGGGAGCCTGTGCCTTCCCATCCCCTCCAGTAGGTGTCAGGGCCGGGCCCAGATGGGGGTGAGGGAGAAGTGGGCCCTTTGAAAGGCCGTCCTATCAATAAGCCCTGTGCCTTGCCTGTCAGCGCTGCACCAGGCCCGTGGAACTGGAATGGGTCTCCGTGAAAAGGCTGCAAAGTGTGTTTCAGGCAGATAAGTCCCTGCCTTTGAAGTGTGGCAGCGAGCTAAAGCGCCCCCTCTTGTAGCTGCTGCCAGCCACTGGAATTAATCACAGGCATGCACAGATAAGAGTACAAAGCAACATGAGTGCTGTGCCAAGGGGGGTAGGGACCAGCTGGGGGATGGAGCTGGAGAGGGAGGGGCCAGTAGTGGGGAGAGAGACAGGGTGGGACCTAGGGATGGGTGAGGGAGGGCATGGGGATGCTGAATTCCGGGAGGGAGGGGCTGGGGGAAATGGGAGGAGAGCCAGGGCAGGGACAAGGGAGAGGGAGGTGGCTCTGGAGAAGGGGAGGTGTGACCCTGTCTGGGCAGACGGGGTGAACTGAGGGTCAGCTCGCCTTCTCCTGCCGCTCTTGTTCTACCACTGCCTCGCTGTTTGACCATCCCCCTGTATTGGGAGCTTCCTCCACCCCCATAGGATGCTTTGTCCACTTCTCTGAGTGTGAAACATGGGGCCTCCTGTGGGGCTGGGCTGAGAAGCATGCTCTGCAGAGCTGGGTGCAGGCTGGGGAGAGCAAGGAGCATGGCAGTAGAGGGTGAAATTCAGCGAGCACGTGGACTCTTTTCCCAAGTGCAGGCGCTGGGGTGCAGCGTCCTTCCCTGCTGGTGTGCTCGCCGGTGCAAGTGCAGTGCCGATCTACGCGCTGTCTGGGAGCCAGCACAGCTCCAGTGCAGCGAGGGGCGAAAGAGCCCGTTGGATCCAGGCCGAAGGTGGGAGTGGCTAAGAATTGCTTCCATTTGGTGGCTGCTCGGGGACATATATGTAATGAGTTGGAGAGTCTCAGTGAAGTTACCAAATGCCAAAATCTTCTGTTCCTTCTATAGGGGGAGTCTCTGGGGCAGGCCCTAGGCTTTTGGGGGTGAGGGAAGCTCACCCGGTTTCTCTTGCCCATGCGCTCTCTGATCTGTAGGCAGAGGAGCATCACTCGCATAAGATGCACCTTCTAAGCTTTGCCTACCTGGGAAAAAGGCAGCGTAGGTGAGGACAGCCTGGGTTACCATTATGCCACCTGTAGGGGCATAACCCTGGAAGGAACCCTGTGGACCGGAGACTGAACTGTGCCCAGGTGATCTCATATTAAGCACAAAGTCTCGGCTAACACAAGGTTGAACAGTGTGTGTAGACAACATGTTCTAACCTGGTGTAGTTTTCTTCTGTGGACAGGATCTAAGCATATGAATCAAACTGGCCCTCCTGCCAATGAGCTGTTTCATATGCTGCCTGATGACCTGTTTGGCTAGACCTTGTGTTGCTCCTGTGGCAGGCACCCTGCATCCTCCTAGTTGAGCAGGGATGCTCTATCTGGGTATGGCCAGCCCCACTAAGGGTGGAGCACCGAGGAAATTCTCTGACATGGATAAAATCAGAGAATTAGTCCAGTGTGTTGGAGACTCTCCCCAGGCAGCTGTGTGCTTTCTCCCACATCATCCCAACACACGGTGCACACTTCCTGAACTAATGTGTAAAGCCCTGTGCTCCTTCAGTCTTTCTCCGGTCCTACTTCTGCTATGACGCTGCCAGCTAATGACAGTGAGGGAGATGGGCGCTGAGGGCTGCAAAAAATGGAAACCTTAAATAGATTCACATCCACTGAGTTGTGCTCACTGTTAGTATCTGTGAAATATGTCCCCCTTCTATTCTCCTCTTCCTTCCAACTGACATGTTCACCCTCTTTCTTATCTCATCACACTGTCAGTTCCTTACAGCAGAGACTGCTGCCATGTCTGTACAGCACCTAATGCAGTGGAGCCCTGATCTTCCCTGGAGCTTTTGTCTGTTCCAGGAAGAGCAATAGTTAAGGGGGAAAAATATGTTAAAAGCACATGAATGTTCCAAAGACAAACGCTTGAAAGATAGGAAACGTCGCAGCTAAGGTGGCCTGTGCAACCTCATGTGTAGACACTATTTGATCCTTGCCTGATGTCACAGAGGAAATCTGTGTCAGAGCCAGGAATTGAACCTAGATTGCCAGGACCCTAGTCCAGTTCTTCTTTTCTCTTTTTGCAGCTTTGTGCCTCATTCTCTCTCGGTCCCATCCACTAAACGTGTGTGTGTGTGTGGGGGGGTCCTCTGTATCAAACACCCTCTGACTCGCACCCCACCTCCTCGTGCTGGAGCAGCATGCAGGCAGCCTGGTGGCAACAGTCACCGCACTTCCCTCTCCCTGGTGGCGCTCCGCTCCTCCGCCCAGCCGGCGGATCAGATGGGGCCGCACTGCCCGTAGTCAGTACGGGCCGTACAGTCAGCCCCTGCGAGTCGCATGCGGCCCTCGGGCCGTATGTTGTGCCGGCCTGTCCTGGAGGGAAAGAGTGCCACTGGAACCTTTCAGCCTTGCCTGAAGAGGAAGGGGGTCTGCAGGTTTGAGAAGCGTCTAAAAACCTCTTGTGATATTTATACTTGCTCACCCTGTGATGGACTCCTACATCAGCACTGAGGAACTGTCGTCAGGTTGGGGCATATGGGAGTATTGGCTGCCTGGCAGAATGCGGAGCAGTTAGGTGGGTCTGTCGTGGGAGTTTCCCAGCTGGGACTGTACACTGCATCTACCCGCAACTCACAGCTACAGTCTCCTCCATAGGCTGTTCATGTGTTAGGGTCTTCACTGTCCAGGCTGTGCGGTGGATGCTGGGAAGGCACATTATGATGCTGTGCGATTCCTTTGGTGCTTAGGGAGTTTGATCAGCACTGCATCATGGTTCCAAGCATCAGCGCATCAATATAGTGACTGTCCATTGAAGCCTAGAGCTGGGAAGGTGGCTGGCCCGGCTCTGTGCACTGCAGCCAAGTCTGAGTCCTGTGTCTCTGCACGCTGCCAGGATCTCTGTCTGGGATCGGTCTGTTTTCAGCCTTCTTCTAACAGCGGTACTTGTAGCTGCTCCATCCCCATAACTCTCCCTTCGTTTGGATTTGGACACGGTCAGGACAGCTCCTTGATTCACGGCACTCATTAGCGTGTGCCATGTGGAGCTGAAGCAAAATCAAAGCAAGACAGGAACTGGAATCTGTGGGGTGGGGGAAGGGTTTGGGGCACCACCTAAAACTCAGCTAGAGGCTCTGTTTAGCCACAAGCTTCTGAGATGGGCCATGGCACAATTGTAGCCTTGTTGAGAATTGGGTTGTGCTGACTTGCCATCAGCCACTGGCTACCTATGACCTGCCTCCCTGTGCTGTGGTTAGTGACAAGCTGATGGGAGGCTATTCTTCCCTGAGAAACTGGAGGTGGGGCAGCCTTCTGGTCATCAGTGGGCTGGCCTTGTCACCTGGAGAATAACAGTGACCTATAATGACCGACAGAAGAGCTCTGGGTAAGCTTCAAAGCTTGTTGCTGTGACCAGAAGGAGTTGGTATAATAACGATATTTTCTCCCCCATCTTGCCTCATCACACAACTGCTTAGAAAGGGTGCATTGAACCCAGTTTCACTTCTACCATGGAGTGTCAGAGCACTGATCTCTCTAGGCCCGTGGTCACCAACAGGTCGATCGCGAGCTACTGGTCGATCTCGAGGCCTCGACCAGTCGCTCGCAAGGCGTCCTGTCCGCCCCGCCCCCATTTCCCTCCCACCCCCCAGAAGCCCCACTACTTACCTCAAGAGAAAACGGAGATAGTGTTGGCTTCAGAAGTCCCACAGCTTAGCGCCACTTCCGGCAATTCCAGAAGTGCGCTAGCTGCTCTGCCGGCCCCCTCCTCCCATGTCTGAGAGTCGTGGGGAAGAGGGCTCCCCTGAGACACAGAGAGTGCGCATCCCTTGCCATTGCACTGCTGTGGCCTGCTTACCTGCTCCTGCAAAGCTGACCCAGCTCACTTGGCAGGGTCACGCTCTCAGCTCGGGGGCATTCTCAAGCAGTTTCTAAAAACTTCCGCTGAGGGGTTTGGCTGGGTACTTCCATGAGAAGCCTGTGGCCACACTTCCACAAGCCCCAGGCCTTGGTCTGCACAAGGGCAGCCCTTGTGATTGCACAAGGAAATCCTCTGATTGCTTGTGTGGAGAGGGTGAGAGGCTCCTGACTAGCTATTTGCACGTGTCACCATGGAGACATTTTCGCACATGTATTACTTATCTCAGGCCACTAGCTATTTTTTAGAGTTGGTCCCTTTGCCCTGTAATTTCCTTGTACCTGTCTCCTCCCATGTTTGGTGCCCTCCTGCCCTGGCAGCTGAGGTAACAGCTTGTTCAAGTCCCTCTGGGCTACAGCAGCGCCCACCAGGAGAGCACTTGAGCTGCTGGCCTGTGTAAACGTGGACAGGGATGTTTCCAGGGAGCAGTGTCCCTGATGCTTCTGCCCAGACAGCTAGCACATTTGGCTGCAGGGAGAGGAAAGAGCTGGATGAGCTCTGCTCATGTACAAGATGGAAAGGGTTGGTTCTATTGGAGAAGGGAAGGGATAAGAGTCCATTGAGATCAAAGGAACAGTCCGCAGCCATCCTGCACTCTGGGACCCTGCAGGTCTACAGTACTTTGGGCTTTGTAGTTGTTGAGATATTGCTCCTCAGTGCATTATGTGCCGGTCTCACGGCTTCATCAATGTGACTTGGCTGGCATGGCTCACGTGGGCTCATAGGCCATTTCCTCCGCTCCAGCCAAGTCAAAAGCTTGAAATGAAACTGCAACATTTTGCCTGGCTGGAGACGGGGCATCGCTGGAACCCCCTCCCTCCCTGTTTAGCTTAAGGGCTCCCACTTGGCCCCCCATAGTCAGCCCAGCTTGGCCTGAAATCCACCCTGTAGCTGTTCTAAGATCCGGTGACTGTGTGAAAAGTTCATGCCTCTGAGCTAGCTAGTGGGTTTGTCGTATTCCCTGGAGCGCTGGGGTTTGGCTGCATTGTTCATTTTGCTGAATGAGTTGTCTGTGTGTGTTCGGCAATGTCCATACTAGAGATAGCACTGTCACAGTGATGCGGGAGGCTCCCTGTTCTGCAGATGAAACACTGCTTGGATAACTGCCCCTAAGGAAGAGAGGTTTTCTAGAGGTCTTGGTGCCTTGGATTGTCCTCTGGAGCCAGCTGGGACAACGCACCAAGAACAGGGGCCTGCAACCTTAAGGGAGCTGTAATATGTGAGGTGTTCTCTGGGTCCCCAAATTTTACCCCTATCACCCAGTATGGCTCCCCAGCCTGGCCAGTACCTGCGCTTTTAGATTCTCTCTAGTACTCCTGGTGTAGGCAGAATAGGCTGCACCTTTTCTAGGGACTTAACGCATTTTCCCTTCTGGCATAGCCCTCCCCATGTAGCTCCTGCTTCTCCACCCCAGCTTGTCCCTTGGGGACTTAGAGTGCCTTTCTCTTCTGGGGGGCCTCCTTCCAGCCCCTCCCCCCCCGCCTCTCTCCCTCTGTGATACAGTGCGTTAAGGCGGCTGCTTGAACCCAGCCTGAATCGCCTAGGTGCGGGCTCAGCTCTGTTCACACTAGACAGGCAGAATGAGGGCAGGAATTCTGAGTGAGAAATTAGCACTAGTAATTATTAGTATTGGGTAATTATCAGCATCAGGATGAGGAGAAAGGTTAATGGAGTTTTTTTTGGTAACGGTCTTTTCCCTTGGGTGAGAGAATGGGATAGGCAGGAAGAGACATAGTTCCTGGGGGGAAGGGGAAGGCTGCTATGATTAATCTGCATCCCCCTCCTCATCCCTCAGCCCCCTCCTCCCCATTGGAGACGGGAGGTGAAAGCAGATTCCTCAGAGCTGCCTGGAGCAAAGTTTAATGTCTGGTGCCTGTCAGAGGGTGACACCGTGGCTGTACTGGAGATTCCCTGTCCTACCAGCTGAAGGTTTGGAGAAGGCCATCCATAGTAGACTACAGGGTTCCTCCACATCCATTCCCCTCATAAAGCCACAGGCAGGTCAGGTAGCGCCCAGTCTATTCTCCAGTCCAGTGTGAAATGCCCCAAGTGTTGGTTCTCCTACCTCTTCCCTCCAGAAGGCTTTCCCAGTCTAGCCCACCTCACTGTGGCAGAGGTTTTCCCTCTCTACTTTCTGCCCTGCTCCCAGCCTGTTTCTGAATTAAAAATAAAAGTGAAGAGGCTAGACTGTAACCCTATTGGGCACAATGCCTTTCCTGGGGGTGGGCCGCTTCGGGTTTGGAGAGCTAAGGTGAGTAGGGTGTACCATAGAAAGCCTTCCCTGTGGGTGGGGGCAGTGAGGGTTAGGAGAACTAGGGTGGGTACCCCCTTTCCTGGGGGTGGGGGCAGTGAGGTGTTTTATAGAAATGTTCCCCCACTCCTGGAATGTTGCTCTCCCCAAACCTTTCACTCCCTGAATTTTCCTACTGTGAACTCTATAAGTGAAACTTAGTTCCCTTGGATAACCCAGTAACACCATGTCTCCATTTGTGGGAAGATTGATGCTGCGGAGGTCAATCTTCCAGCGTTCGAGTTAGTTGATCTAGTAAAGACCCGCTATACTGAGCACTGAGGGCACCCCCCATCAGCACAGGTACTCCTCCTCTTCTTGAGGAGTAAGGGAAGTCCGCAGGAGCATTCCTCCTGTTGACCTCCCCGTGAGGATGGCGCTGAAGCTTGGTTTAAGGTACATTAACTCCAGTTTTTTACATAGCTGGAATTATGAACTTTAAGCCAACCTTCCCCTGTAGCGTGGACCTGGCCTCAGTTTAATCCCCCTCTGCACAGCCTCCCCACCCTCCATTCTGTACTCCCTTTCTCCTTTGGTGCTGCCTTTGGTCTCTCCTTTCACAGAAGAGATGCCCAGGTGCGAGAGGGTTGTGTATGTCTGTCTTGGTGAGGGTCATGCACTCCCTTCCAGTGTATCCTGTGTTACTAGGGGCTCAGCTCCATCTCTCTTTGGGCTGGAGCAATTATTCTGAAGCTTTTCCTGAAGACTTGCATTAGCCAGAAGTGCTTAACGTCTGTTATTTTTAATGTCTCTCTCTATTTCCCAGCACTGCGCATTGCAATAATGTAATGGGGAAATTACCCCGCTAGTTAAAAATTACTGCCGGAGTGACAGCCACCCATAGATCTATTTTAAAACCAGGGTAAAACTCTATTGATTTCTGTGCACTGTGACTGTGGCCTGTAAAAGAGTTGGAAAGGAAGGTGCATTTGTGACATTGCCCCAGCCCGTGGGAGAGTCCGTGCCAGGTTGCAGGGAAAAGTGGAGGATGTGCCCATGACTGATGCTGTGTTATGGGCACGGGCAGGACAGAATTAGTGCCAATGCTCCATTCAGGGCGTTGGGAGCCTGGGTGCTGGGAGCGTCGAGTTTGAGGAGCTGGGACTCACACTCAGCCTCATTGGTGCTGGTGGGGGTGATTTGTACTGTGATGTGCCTAGGATTCCCAGTCGTGAACCCCATTGCACGAGGTGCTATACACACACACAGCCTCTGCCTCTGGGCAGTGTGGGTTGTACTCCCTTCAGGCCAGGTTGGGGCAGCTTGTGGCTGGGCTTTCTGCATTAGGCATGGATGCGTATCCCGTGTGAAGCCCTTTCCACTAGAGCACCGCCACAGTGCTTGCTAGAATAGGACAGGAGCTTTCTACCCTTTGCGGAGGCACGGGGAGGGGAATGCCAAAGGGGCGTGCCAGGAGCTGCGACTGGAGCCAGGAACAGAGCTCAGGTGCCCTGACTCATGGTGTGCTGCTCTGCTCCCCACGCAGCACTGCCGGGGGCTGTGTGCATTATGAAAGTTTCGCTTCTCTTCGGGATTTGAGGGAGGCTCAAACCTGGAGGAGTACCTGGAAATGGGCAGAGAGGGAAGGCAGTGGGAAGGGGGGCAGTCCTCATGGGCAGTGAGTGACCGGCTGGCTAACCCTCCAGCCCTGCCCTGTCTGTCCTACGCCCTGGCCCTCTAAACCCCAGCCAGCCCCCGTTGTAGCTGTTGGCCCCCTGTCCTGCACCCCAGCATTGTGGCCTCTGACAGACCCCTGCCCAGTACTAGCGCACCCCAAATCCTGGAGTGCCGGGGTGCTGGGAAGTGCAGCCCAAGCCCCCTTCCTTCCACTGGGTGGCCCCACGGCCTAGCCTTCCCAGCTCTGGAGTGCCATGGGGGGCAGAAAGCACTGGCCACGCTGCGCCCCAACCCCTGTTCACCCCTTCCAGCCCCAGTGCTGGGCAGAGAGCAGCCTGCTGCACGCCGGTTGGAGGGGGCCTGACCTGGGGCGGTGTGTGGGTGGGGCCACCCATAGCTGTTTAGGTAGGCAATGCCTTCCCTTGTGTTACCCGCTGCCCAGGCCAGTCCTAGGGGCCTGACGTGGAGTGTTGGTAATGGGGAGGGGGGAGGGGGGAGGCGGAAGCCCAGCTTGTGTCAGGTGAGGAGTGGAGGGCTGGGGAAGCTGGCAATGGGAGCAGTCGGTGAATGGCACAAGGAGCGCGAGGAATGCAGTGGGGCGTGCCAGGGAGAGTGAGGAGGGGAGCACAGCACTTGCTGGAGAACTCCCAGCTACCAGTGCACACTCCACTTCAGCTCCTGCCTACGACTCCCTGAGCAGCTGTCAGCTCCTCCTTGCAGCGTTACACCCTGCCCATAGGCCCCAGCCCCCGCACCCTGGGAGGGGGCAGCGCCTCTCCCCACCATGTGGAGCCCGTCCCTCTCTCTCGTAGCTCAGGGGTGTCTCTCTTAATTAAATACATTTGTTTTGTAAAACTGACTAAAAATAATCCGGGGCTGGTGCATGCAGGATGCTGGTGGTGAATCAAAGGCGCCGCTCTAATTAAACAGGCCCCGGTTTGTTTGTGAGCCGCATACATTTCCATGCTAATCAGCGGCACACTGGGATCCTGCCTTCCCAGCCCCGTATCCTCTGCCTGATTGGGAGCTATGCAAATGCTGGAGTCTGTTTATTACACCGGGGACTGCAAAGCTTTCCGCGGGCTGTAGAGTGCTGGGGCAGGGGGAAGCTGGTGACTGTGGGTCTTTGGCTTGCCCCTTAGGGCTTTGAAGTGCTGGGGGGCGGGGATTTGTCTGGGCTTTGGGGTGCTGGGTGGGGGGGGGGTTACTCTGCATGGAATGGGTGCGGGTTGGAGAACCCAATTTCTGTTGCCCCTTTGCTTTTAGCAGCTGGAGCATTGGGTGTTTGGCGGCTGGATTCTGCTAGATCCCCAAGGCTAGCACACCCCATTCGGGCCTCCCGCCTGGCACTCCGCATCTGTCCCCGCAGGAGCCAGATTGTTCTGTTTCCCATTTGGTAGTGAAGAACAAGCCTATCGCACGCTCTCTGTCTGTGCCCCAAGACTGGTGTGTGGAAGGCCCATGTTCTCGGCCTGCCTTGAGCCTGGCTTTATTGCTGTGAGTGTCATACCGAATGGCAATGTGCCCTTCCCAGGGGCTCAGTGTGAGCGAGGGACAGGGTCACCAGAAGGGCTGGCTGTAGTAGCAAGGCCAGGAAGCTCTGGATGATGCCGCTTTATTTGTGTGTCCGGATTCCTCCTGGAAATGGGCATGGGGCCTCCTGAATCAGTCAGATGCCTTCTGTGCAGAGGCTGCCCATGGCTAGGTTCACAGGTTTTCACATTAGCAAGTATCCCCAGCAGCTGGAAGTGGGATGCTAGATGGGGAGGGCTTTGAGTTACCTCAGAGAATTCTCTCCCAGGTGCCTGGTTGGGAGGTCTTGCCCACATGCTCAGGGTCTCTCCGATCACTGTATTTGGGTCCAGGAAGAAATTTTCCCTTGGGTCAGATTAGCAGAGACAAATATATTGACAAGCTAAAGGGAGTCCAGAGGGAAAGAGCAAAAATAATCAGGTGGCTTCAGGGCTTGGCTTCTGGAGAACGAGTCCACATACCCTGGCTGAGCAACAATGAAAGGGAAGGTGGCTCCGGCCTGTGCCTCTCTGAGGGTATGTCTACACTACCCCCCAGTTCGAACTAGGGGGGGTAATGTAGTCATACGGAGTTGCAAATGAAGCCCGGGATTTGAATTTCCCGGGCTTCATTTGCATAAAGCCGGCCGGCGCCATTTCGGCACGGGGTACGACCTAGCCGGCATTTAAAAATGGCGCCGGCCGGCTTTATGCAAATGAAGCCCGGGAAATTCAAATCCCGGGCTTCATTTGCAACTCCGTATGACTACATTACCCCCCCTAGTTCGAACTAGGGGGGTAGTGTAGACATACCCTGACTGGGGCAAATGCCCGGGGGGATTGGCGGCCTAAGTCTGAGCCAGTGAGGTGGAACAAGAAGCAGTGGGATGAAAGTGAGCAAAGGGAAGTGTGGGATGAGTAAATGGCAGGATTTCCTGATCCTGTCCCCACAGCGAGAGCTCCGTGGATAGGGATGCTGGCAACTGAGTTCTGGCACGACGGTGTAGTGTAGTCGTGCGGTGGCTGGGGGAGGTGGGCTGGAGAGCCCTACCCTCTGCTCCCCACCCCTGTTTGTGTGCAGATTGGATAGGAGAAAGGAGGGGCCCTGGGCAAGGGGTGCATTACATCTGCCAGATGGCAGAGAGGGTGGGAGAGCTCTCCTGAGCCCGGGCTGCTGCACCGGTGCTTCCCTGAGGCAGCCAACCCCCCTGTGAGGTCTGGAGCCTGAGGCCTTTCTCACCCGGTTGATTCCTGCTGCTGTCTGATTTTCATGAAGTCAGTGGTGGCTCTTGTCTGGCTCTTGTCATTGCTTGTGGTTGGGCCGGAAGCCACGAAGGGCAGAGGCGAGTAGAAGGGGACAAGTAGAATTATTGGGAGAGAGGAGAGGCCTCCTGACTAGGGTCCGTGCGTGCCTGAAACCCCATTGTGCATGCCTCGTGGCTGTAACTGCATCCTTGCCCCACTCCCTGAGCCGCTACAGGATAGCCCCGTGTCACAGTGCTAACCCTCTCCCCTCTGGTCCGCAGATCCTGGTGGACTTGTCCAATTCCAGCAAGCAGTATGAGAACGTCGTGGCCCACGAGGGCAGCTCCATCCTGCGAGACTTGGTGCTGAGCCCCGACCGCCAGCATATCTACGCCATGACTGAGAAACAGGTAACTGCCCAGAAGTCGGGCTCCTCTGCTTCCCCAGCAAGGCCCAGGTGAAGATGGCACTGACGGGACCTGCCTGTGGTGCAGTCGGCAGCAGCCGTCTCACTCCAGTCCGGCAGTGGTGGGGTCCCCGCTGCAGTGCTCAGGCACCAAACACGTGAGTAAGCAGCATGGTCGGGACAGAAGCTGCATTGCTCCTGCTGCCCCAGTCGCAGTGCACCAGCACTGCCTCTCTCGTCTCTCCAGAGCTGCCGAACGCGGCCTGAAGGCTTCCTTTGAAGGTGGTTCTGCTCCTTGGTCCGCCACCATGTAGGATCTTCCCTTGGCCCAGTTTCTGCTATGCCTTGGGGCTCTGCAAGCCACCGCCCTCACTCCCCCTCGCCAGTGCACCATCCAGCAAAGTGGGTGGTTCCTGGCTGTTCTGCACTGGTATTGCTGTTGGCTCAGCCCCACTGGGCGACAGGTGGGGGATCTCTTACCTCTGCTGCAGAGAGCAGGGGCCAGTCCAGCTGAGCCAACCCACTACAGCTCCCTTAGCTTGTTTCTGTGCTGCCCACGTTTAACATGACATGGTTTGCTATGAAAGCTTGGCAGTGCTGTCTATGGTCATGAGTGTGTTCACAAGGATAAGTGCACGAACCTCTGTGTGTGCGGGCATGGAGCTTCCAGCTCTCTGGACCAGTGTTGTGGCCCTGGGAGGTCGCAGTATCTTCTGGCTGCCTTCAGCTGTGAGCTGGGGATTGCCAGGGTGGCCTGTGTGAAATGAGTCTGTCAGTTCTCAATCCCGTGTCTGCTGGCCAGGAACCTGTGGGCCAAGAGTCACTGACTGGCCCCTTTTGGACAGAGCAGAGACTGAGGCTGGAGTACACGGTAGCACCTGGATGCTGCTGTAGATGGGGGAGAGGAGTACAGTTCAGCGAAGAGCGGGGGCACCCTGTTGTGGGAGCTTGGCCTGCTTCTGCCCATGCGGAGATGGAGGGATCCAGCCCCCAGGGCTGTTGGTGCATCAGGACATTCCCACAGGGGAAGGGGGAAGTAATAGGGGTTAGGAAGTCTCTCTGGGCTGCTGTTTTTGCCTTGATATCTGTCCCTGCAGGGGCTGCTGTGTCTTTTGTTGGCCTGCCAGTGACCTGCTAGGTGTGTGTCTCTGCCCCGGGGGCAGACATCCCCACTGGACCTAGTCACTTGTGTGCTGCTGCCTTGTGGTCCCGTGAGAGGGAGGCTGCTCAGCAGGCTGTCCCTCCCCCACACCCACGCCTGCCTGCCCTGCTCCCTTAGCTTTGGTGGACATCCAACCGGGTTTCCTGCCCCCCCCCCCCCATCTCTGGGACCTGCCTGCAGGGTGACGGAGTAATACTGAGGCCCGAGTGCAGGTAGCTCAGTGCCTTGCCCCCAAAGCCACCATTCCCAGGAGTGCACCAACAGGTACCTAGCAGGAGTTCCCCTGGCATGGGCAATCCTTTGCCCTTGATAACTGCTGGCAGCCTCTGGAGTTCCCCTTCCTTTTGGGGCTATGGGTCTGTCCGACCCTTTCACTCAGTGTCTGGCTAAACTCCTGAGCAAAGCTGCTTTCCCTGCTGGGAGGATTGGAGGAGGGGGCAGGGAGGAAGGCCGACAATAGGAATGGCAGCCGTTACCCAGAAGCGTGCTCCATTCACCTCCCCTCATGCCTGACTCCCTTGGCAGGGGAATGGAGGGGCGGCATGGAAGCCACTGGCTCTGCCTGGCTCCTTGTTATCTGGTGCGGATGTTCTGGGACTGCTGGCTCGGGGTGGTGAGAGCACAGCGCTGCCTCGCGTCTCTGTGGCCACGGTTGCTAAGGCGGGCTGGCTCCAGCGCAGGCAGCGTTTGAAGTCGGGTGTGTGAGAGGTAGATAGGAGGATGGCCCAGGGCTGTTGTTTCGGCAGAGTGAGGAGGAGTCCTGCGGTGCGACGGCATAACCGTTCGGGGAGCTGTTCCCACGCAAGCGGAGCTCTGAGCAGTTGTGTTCCCTCTCCACCCTCCTCCACCATCTCCCCCCCCCCCCATGATCAGCAGGGGGATTTTAGGCACAGATCTCAGCGTGTTCGCTTCCTAGCAAGCCCCCTCAGCCCCAGAGGCAGGATGCAAGTGGCCCACTGGTTACTGCACTGGGCCGTGAGGCTTGGGTCCAGTGTCCTAAGAGGTGGTGGAAGAAAGGGCTGTTGTAGGGCGGATGCGGTGTGGCTAGGGACTGTGCCTCCACCCCAGACTCTGCCCTCAAGCCATGCCCCCTCTGTCTGCTCTAGGGATGCCTCTTGCACTGCCCAACAGCTGTTCCATTCCTGCCCCTCACAGTCAGAAGGGAGACGAATTGGGCCCCTGAGTGGTAACTTTCTGCACAGCTTAGGTCACTGTTGTATTTGGTCCCTAGTCTGCACAGCCTGCGTCTCCAGCATAGCACCCGTTTCAGTGTGGGTGGGGCCTATGAGTAGTCGCTGCCTCATGCTGAGCCTTCCTCTTGCTTTCAGGCCTTGTGGTTGGGTGGCAGGGCCAGTATCCTGTGTGTGAAGTGAGGCTTGTAGGTTCTGCGGAGAACCACCCAGAGGGATCCCAGTTTTGCAGCTTCTCTTGGGCTCCGCGAGGGAGGCCTGCTGGCCCAGTGGGTTGCTATGGGTCTCTGTCTATGCTGTGAATGTGGGCAGTGGTTTAGCGCTGCTTAGTTACTGCTAGGCGGCCACTGGGGATTGCCTGTTCGGATGCTCAGAGCTGTCTCCCCGCCTTCGCTCCCAGGATCCATAAGGCTGGAGGGTGATCTTCTCTGAGCAGATGGCAGCCTGGCTCAGGTGGCTCAGGATTCATCGCCAAAATTGGTCCCATGGTTAGACCATTAGGTTCCCTGGGCTGGGCCAGGTACTGAAGGGGAGTGTCACATGAGCACTGATCCGAGCACTGCCCCATGCAAACCTTGCCATGGCGTACAGTGTCCTGCAGATCCAGGGCTGGCCTGTGGCATGTGTTGGGAGAGGGACTGGCACTGGGCGGGAAGACGACCTGGTTCAGCTCCTGCCTGCTAGCCCTGCCATAGCAATGCATCGATGGCCAAATGGGGTCATCTGGGTGGATCTGCATAGCAGTCAGGGCTGCATGCTGGGTGGCTGCTCCACTGGGTCGTTGCTTGGGGGATACGAGCCACCCGTCCTCCTTCACGGCAGGCAGGCTTGCTGGAGACGTGGCTAATGAGGGGTCAGTGCCTACGTTCCTCAGACAGCCGTGTCCGGTGCCATGACAGCATGGCTGACCCATGGTGAGCTGTGAGCACTCGTCCCCTTGCAGAGTGCTTACCCGAGCTGCGTCTGGCTCAGAGGGCAGCTAGGGCAGGGATGCAGGGTGAGCCAGGGGGACAATAGGCCTCTTGCCTCCCTGGGAGGGAGTCCTGTGGGAGCTGTGTCATGGCCCAGCCTCCTGGACAGGGCTGTGTGGGCGAGCTGTGCATCGGTCTCATTCAGTCTCCTAGACTGCGCGTGGCTGGGATTCCAGTGGAACTAGACTCATGATAACTCTCCAGGCCCTTGCCCCAGATGGGGGATGCGGAAACAGGGCCTCTGTCCAGAAAATCCTGGGGGATAGAGCAGCCTATTTCCTCCTCCTCCTTCCTGCCAGCTCCTGTTTCTGGTTGACAATCCGCCAGCAGCTTTGAAGAGACCTGTTCTGCCTGGCTGGGAGACTCTCTCGGCCAAATCCCCCTACGTTGGTGTCTCCTCAGTTGTGAGCATGGCTCAGTTGTGTATGGCTCAGTTGTGAGCATTGCAGCACCAGTCCCTAAGTGTCGCAAGCTCTTCCGTTCCCCTCTACCCATCCCTGCCAGCTAACGGCAGCAGGATTGTAAGCGGGCCCTAACTCTTCCTTAGCAGAGCTGCCTCTGCCCTTGGCCCTGGGTTCAGCTGGATCTGGCCAGGAGTTCCCAGGCCTCAGCTGTCCCCTTCTGACAGATTGGGGAATGAAGCGACAATGGGAGATGGTCTTCAGCTCCAAGGCAGTAGCTGAAAGAGAGACTGTTCCTTAGTCTGCAGCCCATGCATGGAGATTTCATTCTCTCCATAAGCCCCTGCTTTCCCCACCTGTGCTGCCAGCCCCATCCCAGAGGCCCTAAGCTGTGGCCAGCTGGGGAGCAAGGAGTGATGACCACAAGGAATGGTCTGATGCAGGAACTGCTCCATGGAATTGTCTGGCCTCGGTGACGCAGGAGATCTGACTGGATGGTCCTGCTGTTCTCCCGGGGCCTGATAATTTATGGATGCTCAAGGGCACTTTGAATCACAGGGGGTTTCCTGCTCCCCAAGGAGTCAGAGGGCTTGAGGCTATGTATGGGGGGATACGACAGGGAAAGCCTGGAAACTGGGGAGGGAGGGCCCTAAAGCGAAGGGCGAGGAGGAAATTTGAGAATCTGTTCCTGGCTGCCTCCCTGTCATTGTGCTGTTGCAAATCTAAGTCCTGGCTTTCAAAGTCTCCCCTTGGGGATATTTGGGGAGCAGCTGGGCAGACAAGGGGTTTGCTGAATGAACCCCAACCGGAAGGGATTTATTGCGGAGCTGCATTGTTTTTCATAGTGAGGATAGCAGGATGTTAACCCTGTTGTGCTGGGTGCTGTACAAACAGATTGGAAGTGGGATTTTGACATTTGCTTCTGCAGCGTCTGTCTCTTTGCTGACAAAGCAAAGCGCTCTCTTGCCTTCTGAAACCTCCTCCCACCCCCCTCCTCGCCTTTCCTCAGTAAAAAGAGCTCTTCTCCAGCCTAGCCTGGTGTTATCAGGGTGTTGCTGGAAAGTAATTAAATGAACAGTTGTAAAAGAGCTCAGAGGGCCAGAGGAACCAGGGGATTTTAATCAAATCTGGAGGAGCAATTAATAAAGAGCCTGTAACCCTTTAAGGCCAACTCCTGCTGTCACGTATCGGAGAGTGCAGGGGTCAGGCTTGCATCTGAAACGGGCATAGGGGCTGTACAATGTTCCCTCCTTTTCCTAAACTCTGGTGAGTCCAGTTGTTCATTGTGCTCTGCGGAGCTTGGGTAGGTTGCCAGAACCCCAAGCCATTTGCCTTTCCCGAGGCCAGATCTGCCTTTGATTCCAGTACCTGAGTCATCTTAGAGGTGAGCTCGGTGGGGTCTCCGTCTGGTCCCTGTTTGTGTATCACAGTCCCGGCACGACAGCTCTTATCATCTGCATTAGCTGTTGGCCTCATTCCGGAGGCGGGAGAGGGATAGCTGCAGTTCCAGACTGGAATAGCAGTGGTGGGCTGCTGGTCAGGATTGAGGGATGTCTGTAGAGTAGTGTAGTAGCTCAAGGTTAGGGGAGCTGTGGGTCAGAGTGGAGGGGAGTGGCGGAGCTGTAGGAGGAAGTCGGGGCTCGGACAGTGGGATGATGGGTGACTGAAAGTCAGGGTTGAGGGTAATGGGGTTTGAGGAATGTTGGACACAGCCCTGCATCCCTTTCCATGAAAGCCAGAGAACACAGCAGGTTGAACCTCTGTGGTCCGGGACTCTCTGGTCCAGCTGGATCACGGATGTTGCTGGACTCTGAGGTTGCTGGAGGCTGGGAGCAGAGCCGGCTGCTAGAGCCAGCGGGGCAGCGGAGCCCACAGCCGGCTGGTCTGGGAAGCCAGTGGGGCCACCAGAGTCTGTGGGGCGGGGATGCTGCTGAGCCTGCAGCCGGCAGAGCCAGGACGGGGAGTGCTGCAGAACCCGCAGCTGTGGGGACCACAAGTGCCAGCAGGCCTGGTGGAGCCATGAGCACTCACAGGGCTGTCGTTGGGGCTCCTGGAGCTTGCAGAGAGGTTGCCCCACTGCTCCCAACCTTCCCTGGTACTGAAAACCCTTGTTTGAGACTGATCAGGTCCCAAGGGAGCTGGACCAGGGAGGTCCAACCTGTAGAGAGGCTGTGTCTGTGCCGGGAGTGCAGGATCTCTTGGGTCCCTCATAAGCTACTTTTCTCTCTCAAGGTTCAGTCGTTCTTGACGGAAGTAATGTAGCTTTTCTTAGCCCCGTTGCCTCTGGGTTGAAATGAACTCAGTGTTCCATTGGCTGCTGGGAGCAGATGCAGAGCCAGCATTGCCTCTCGCCATTGAGCTTCCTAAGGAGCTAAGCGATGTGTGGGGCCCACTGGGGCAAGCAGAGGTGTCCTCACATGGTCCAGGAGCTCTCAGGCTCTTTCCTTCTGAGCTACCAGCAGGGGAACTCAGGCTGGTCCCTGTAGGAGACTGTACATTAGGTCCTGGAAGGCTGTAGGTCTCTTCCTAATCACCCCAGATAACCGCCAGGTCATTGGGAACCAGGTTAGGCTGCTAGAGGTGAATATCCTCCCAACCCTGCTTCTTTTAAAATCTCCCCCCTTCACTGCAGTTGCAAGGGTGACATCTGACTCCTGTCATCAGGGGCTGTGAGCCCGTTAGCTGGTCCCAGCTGATACGTATGGAATGGCCCTGCTCCCCAGAACTGCATTGTTGGTTGCGGTGACAAAAGCCACGGTGCCGCCACGAGAGCTGGGCTGGTTTAGGGACCCCAGTGTACTGTACTGGCAAAGCGTTGCCAGTGAGCGACAGCTATCCCGGCCAAGCTGTGCCGTGTGCCAGTGCAGCGAAAGTCCAAACTGTGAGCAAAACAAGCCAACTGGTGAAAGTGTGCACAAGGGCCTCTGCCTGTGAGCGGTCTCACCTCACACCTGTGACTGACTGGCATAGGTTAGCAGAAGTCTATAGCGGAGACCTGGCCTACCTGTTGTCCTAACCGCAGGATTTTGCCCTGGAGTGATGGGAGGGAGAAAGAGCCTGTGGAGGGTGAGGGGGGGGGGGGGGTGAAAGGAGAGGTATGTGGAATCCTCACCATTGAAAGTCCTTGAGAACAGGTTGGGGACACACCTGTCAGAGATGGACAAGGCTTCCTTGGCCCTGTCTCAGTGCAAGAGCCTGGACCTGATGATGACTTCCAGCCCTTTGTTTCTGTGGTTCAATAATGAGGAGAGAGCAAAAGGCAGGGACATCTAGCATGGGGGGCGCCAGGTTTACAGCTCCCTGAAGCTGGGGGCAGCATGGGAGTTAATACCTTTGGGGTCCAAGTGCTTGGGATACAACTCTGATGCCTTCCCTAGTGGTGTTTGTGGTCGTGCTTATGTGAGCTTCTTGAGGGGCAATCAGGGAGCCATTTGTGGGGCTAAAATAACCTGTAGTCTAGTGGGCTCATGGGACTGCTATTGCTGGGGGGGCAGATTTTTCCTTATTGACTCCCGAAGTGCTTCCCAGGGGCATTAAGCATGAATACATGCTCACCGAGGTCCTGCTGCTGCCTCCTGAGACAGGGAGGGTGCACTGGCCTCTCTGGTCCCAGCACTTGTAAAAAATCAGGTGTCTCAATGTTGCCCCTTGGCAGCTAGATTTAGGGTCTGTCGCTAAAAGCTCTGCCCTACGTATAGATGCTGCCAGCCTAGGCTCAAGTCCTGAGGCAAGCTGTAGTGTTCTCCTTTATTGGGAGAACCAGCTCTGTTCAGCCCCTGCTGCCTGCAGGTCCCATGTGCTGTTGCTGAATAAATATCAGAGCCCCCTTCCTCCCACATATAGGCAGGAACACTTGTACCACCCTGTGGAACTCTGAGGGAACCCTTTTCCAGAGTAGCCATAGTGAGGTGCTGTGAGGCAGCACCGCAGAGTCAGCGAGGGGCGTCTGCTCGCATCACATACTTGCCAGGGCCTCACAGATGGGAGGGGGAGATTGAGTGTCCCCAGCGTCCCTGCTGGGTTGGTGGACCCTGGGCAGTCTCTGGGGAGCAGAGCATGAGATGAACGCACAGGAGAAGGGCCGTTGCCTGCTGCCCCAATGCCTCAAAGAAACACTTGGGGCACCTCGGGTCGTCAGAGCTACACATGAAGCAAGCCTGGGGTCTGCTCCTATATTTTGTTAATCCCTTCCTGTCTGAGGGTGGGGCTCTTAACACAGTGTGGCGTTAACTGGGCAGGGGATCCAGCCCCTGAGCGGTGTATCCCCTACAGCCTTCCCTTAATCATGGGCCTGAACCACCTTCCCTTTCTCACTTCCCTCTCTCCCCCAGTTACCCCTTCTATCCATCCTGCCAGACCCTGTATCTCCCCACTCTGTCCATGCACTGGTTGCATCTGCCTCTGATCCTGCCCCCATTCCGCCAGGCCTGGCTCCCTTTCCAGGTGTGTGTTGTGGGGCTCCCCAAGAGGTGGATGGATAGGAACAGGCTGCCTTGGGACTTTTTGATGGGCGTGCTCACAATCTGCCTCTCTCTCTCCCCCAGGTGACACGGGTGCCTGTGGAGAGCTGTGAGCAATACAAGAGCTGTGCTCTGTGCCTGGGCTCCAAGGACCCCCACTGCGGCTGGTGTGTCCTTCATAACATGTGAGTACGGCAGGCTCGTGCTGTGTGCCTGTGCCCGAGCCCCATGCTCCTGCTCTCTCCCCAGTCACTGCAGGGCTACCCATGACCAACCTTCACTGCTTCCCCCCGAGCCCTTAGCCAGGGCGCAGCAAGTCCTGCCCCAGCCCAGCACAAGGGAGGCGTGTTTTGTTGGGGGCTGAGCATGCTGATGGATTTTTATTGTGTGCGCTTTGTCTGCCTAGGGCTTGTATTGCTGCCTGTCAATGTGGTATCTGAGTGCCTTCCGCAGTAAACAGTCTGGGTGACCGACCGTCTGCTGTGCCTGCAGGGACTGCTGGGCCTTGCCGACACACAGCTCAGCCAGGCCTCCCCGTGCTGACTGGAAACTCCCTCTAGTGCGCTCCCCAGAGATGCTGGCCAATTAGCCTTGCTTGGGTGGCTTCCCAAGGTGCTCTTGGGGAGGTCTGTGGTACATGCTCAGCCCCTACAGCTGTTGTCAAATGGCCGGGAAAGGCAGAACAGCCCATCTCAGCAGATATCCTTGTGAGTCTCCGCTTCCTCTGCTGTGGGGGTGCTGTGACTTTCTGACTCTGGGGAGCATGTGGGAGCAGACGCAAGCCCTTCCGAGAGAGGCGCTGGCTGAGGGTTGGTTCCCTGCCAGTTTCCAGCTGGTGGCAGCCCTGCCTGGATGATAACGGCCTGTCTGCCTGGCTTGTACTGTCTCTCGCTGGCTCCTCCGGCTGCACTTCGTCCCCTGGAGCCAAGTGGTGCTGGGAGGGTGATTGATGGCAGCCCGCTCTGAGTCGCCAGCCATCTAGCGCGTGGAGTATCGTGAGTGTCAGATCTGCCGGGTGGCTAAGGATTAGACGTGCAGCTTCCCATCCTGATGGGCAGGAGCTTCCCTTTCCCCGGCAGTGCACATTAATGCAGGCCACCCGGCAGAGGAGACGCTCGACCCAGCACCCTTGTGCAGCTGTTCTCCAGCCCTTCTGGGCGCAGCAGCTGCTGGGGCACCCAGGGTGCTGATGTGTCAGAGTCTGGATCGTCCCATTAGCCCTTTGGCATCCTGGGTGTTTCATCCTGTGGTGACTTTCCTCATCATGACCAGATGTGGTTTGATGGTGGCAAAGTGAGTTGTTGGAGCTCATCCCAGACCTGAGCAGACTGGTGCCCATAGTGCAAAGCTACCACCATGCCTGGTCCTAAGTCCCACCCTTGTGAAGAGCTTCAGCAAAGAGGTCGTGGACTGAGGGCCTTGGAGTCGCTCTGTGCATAAGTGGCAGAGGAGAGCCTGTCCTGATGCTGACTCTGGCCTCAGTTGTCTCCATAATTTCCACTCCAGCTCATCTGATGAAGACAGATGAAAGCTCACGTTCCTATGTATTTGATAGTCTCTCAGGTGCCACAAGATTACTTGTTGTTTTTAAAGTTACAGACTAACACGGCTACCTCTCTAAGACCCCACCCCTAGGAAATACATGGTGGGGCTTAGCCTGCAGTGGGCGATGGACTTGGGGAGCTAATCAGCACGGCCCGTCTTTGTGCTGTGATGCTCACACCATTCCATCTAGGCCAGAAGTACAGTAGCTAACCTCTTTGTTACTCAGGAACTTTGTGGAAAGCAGGCGCTTTACCTCTCAGAGGCCCCCGTTGTTGAGGTCCCCACTGGCAGCACCAAGCCGGTGTCAGTGGCCAAAGGCAGGTGGCTGTTGTGTGATGGCGCAGCTTGGGGAGAGGCAGCGAGAACAACCAGGCTTGCATAGCGCCAAGACCTTACTGTGTGCTGGCGCCCTTAGCAGGGAAGGTAGGCTGCAAAGTGCAAGCAGCGGGTGAGAGATGCTGTAGAATAATCTGCCTTGTGTGCACAGCCCATCCAAAATGCAGAGTCTCAGGCGTGGAAGGCAGCAGTCCAGGCTCAGTGGATAAGCTCTGCTCTTTCTCTGAGTGCTTTGGGATCTCTAATGTCCACAGAGAACAAGCAGGAGCTCAGTGTCTCTTCTCCGAAGGATTCACGTGCAATAACCTGCATGGAATCAAGCTGATTGGTTTGGAAGGGCAGAAGGCTGAGCTGAGCCTGCTGGGATTTGTCCTGGTGGCTGTGAGGGGAGTGGAGCCATAGGCATGGGGAGCCGTCTCCTCTGGAGTTGGCCTGTGGGTGAAAGGGGTAGGCAAGAAGCAGCGAGAAATTGGGGGAGAGAGACCCAAACATGGTTTCACACTGCACTCCTAGGCAGACCCAATGAGCCAGACAATAGGCCCCCCAGCTGCGGGATATTTTGCAGTGGTGCACATGAGGTCAGTCACAGACAGGCGGAGAAGTTAAATCGCAGGGGCCCCTCTCTCTGCCTTTCTCCCTCCCTGCCTGTGTCTGACAAGACTGGGAGTCATAGTGTCATTTCAGAGGCAAACCACAGGCAGGCAGTCATCCCTCACCCGTATTTACTGCAGGGAGGGGGCAGTGCTAATGGACTGTAATTTGCTCTGGACAGCTGGCAGGGAAGCCTTTCACCTTGCAGCCAGGCTCCCAGAACTCAGCTCCATGTGCAGGAGTGATGGGAAAATGGAGTGAAAAGTAGAAAAACCAACATAAAGTGAATGGATTTTCTTCTGGGGCTCGGAATTGAGAATTGCCTTGGAAGTGTGTGCCTTCCTGGCAGCGCTCTGCCTTTGTACACATGCAGTGTGTTTAATTAAACTCTGAGCCACAGCCTCCCTGCATGGTCACTCGCAGAGGTGGGGAGAGATGGGACAGAGCGTATTTTGGGACTCCGAGGTATGGTGTAGCACTGGCATCTGCTCAGGAGTTAAATTGTTCAGATTAGATCCAGGGCCTTGGAATGCATCCAGGCATCTGTCTTTCTTTTCTTTTCTTTTTTCCCCCTCCACTTAAATGGACTTTTCCCCTAATGCGGCGATATTGTTGTTGATAAAGGGAAGGGAAGCAAAGGGAAGCTCTGTAAGCTCATTAAGGAGAAGCAGTGTATCTTGAAGGGGCTGCAGAACGGGCAAATGGCCCCCATGCCATGAGGGCTGGTAAATCCACAGCTGCTGTCTGAATGATCTGATGGCGTATGAGGGGCGGAGGGAAGAAGATGGGAGACCTTCAGCATGTTCTGGAGGAGCTGGTTGAGGGAGAAGGGAGTAAGTTAGTACGCTATTGGCAGAGTCCATAACTGGGTTTAGGGTACAAGCCACCACACAGTTAGTCCTGAGCACCATCAGAAGAGCTGAAGGAGAGGGTTTGATTATTCCAGGACATGCTGCACTGCTGGCCTGGGGTGCAGCTGCAAAGCCATGTGATGTACCCAGGCTGGAGTAGCAGCGAAGTGTACTGCAGCGGCAGAGCCGTGTAATGTACCCAGGCTGGAGTAGTGAAGGGTGCTGCATTGCTGGGCTGGGGTGGCTTGGAAGACAGCCTGCAAAGTCCCCAGGGCTAAACTATCTGGGGGCACTGCCTGCTGGGTGTGATAAATTCTGTCCAGACACCTGCTCTAGGACCAGGAATAGTTGTTCAGGGTTCTAGGGGGGGCTCCTCAGTCTGTCTGTCATGTGGTGTCTCTTCTCCATCCCACCCTAGTAAAGCTCTGAGCTGTGAGTTTAATAGCATGCAGATCCTGTTGTTTCAGCCAGCCACCGAGCTCTGTGTAAAGCTCAGTGCAGGGGTCACTTCCTGTGACGTGCCCTTCCATTGCTTTGGGTAGTTCTTAGCTCTGAACTTGGGGGATTCTCCTTCTCTTCACTGTGGCTGTTTTATTCCTTTGCAGCTGCTCACGGAAGGACCGATGTGAGCGGGCTGACGAGCCTCAGCGCTTTGCCTCAGACCTGAAACAGTGTGTCGAGCTCACCGTCCAGCCCAAGAATATCTCTGTCACCATGTCCGAGGTCTCGGTAAGCTGCTCAGCCTGCAGGTGTATAAGTGTCACCCACGCTAGCTTCATCCTGGTGTGATAGCAGTATAAAACCAATAGAAAGAAAGGGAAGTCAATAGCAATGAATTATAAATTACAAGTTCTGAAATCCAGAAAATTGATAAGGGAAGCTAAAGACAGGGTAAAATCCATTTCTGGCAGGACAAAGGAAAATATGGCTTTTTTAAAAGTATATCAGGAGCACAAGAAATCCTGGAGATAATAAAATTGTTAATAATGATGTGGAAAAGGCAGAACCGTTCAATAAATCTTTCTGTTCTGCATTTGGAAAGAAGCAAGATGATGTACTTATATCACTTGAGGTTGATGAAGTACTTTCCAGCTCATTAGTAACTAATGGTGCTGTTAAATAGCATCTACTAGGGATAAGCATTTTTAAATCAGCAGGCCCAGTTAACTAGCACCTAAGAACTGGCTAAGGAGATTTCTGTCTCACTGATGTTAGAGTTTAATAAATCTCTGTTAATATAGGGGGAAATTCCACAAGACAGAAGCAATGCTCATGCACAAATATTCAAAAAGGCATACCAAAGAGGGCTGTTGGGATGACCTGCCTCACTACAGGCTGCTTAGCCTGACGCTAGTGCTGGGCAAAATAATGGAAAAACTCGCATGGGATTCACCCAATAAAGAGTTAAAGGATAGGAATATAATAAATGCCGGACAACATAGTTTTACAGAAAATAGGACTTGTGAAACAAACTTGAATCCATTCTTCGATAAGATTACATGTTTGGTTGACAAAGATAACTGTGGAGATGCCCTATACTAGGATTTTGCAATACACACCACTGTGAACAAAAAAATTTGCACTATATAGTCTCAAGCTAGCACATGTTAAATGGATTAAGGCCAGCTCATCCAAAAGCAATTGTCAACATGGAATCACCATAAGATGGGGTTGTTTCTAGTGGGGTTCTGCAGAGACAGCCTTGACACTTGAGTATTTTCATCAGAGATCTGGAAGTCATTATAAAATCACTGCTGATGAAATGTATGGATAACATGCAGATTGGCAGAGTGGTTAATGGTGAGGACAGGGCAGTCAGAGCCATCTGCATCACTTGGTAAGCTGGATTCATTCAAACAAACTGCATTTCAATACAGCTAAATATAAAGCAGTGCATCTAGGAATAAAGCGTGCAGGCTATACCTCTGGAATGGGGGGCTCCAAAAGCAGTCCTAGTGAACAAACAACTCAACATGGCTTCCCAGAGTAATTCTGTGGCAGAAGGCGCTAATGCAGTCCTTGGCTATGTGAACAGAGGAGTAGTGGGGAGGGGCTGGCTGGTGATTTTACTTCTGTAAGCAGCATAAGAGAGGCCAATACTGGAAGACTGTCTGCAGTTCAGGGGTCCACATTATCAAAGGAAGTGGAAAAATTGGAGAAGGTGCAGAAAAAGAGGCACACAAATATTTGAGAGCTGGAGAGAATGAGAGTGACGTACAGAGCTCAATCTGTTTATCTCCGTGAAAAGCAGTTGGAGTGGTGACTTGATTATGGTGTCTGAGCACCTTCTCAGGGAGAAAATACCGGGTACTAACGGGCTCTTTAATCGAGCGCAGAAAGGCATGACAACAACCAATCGCTTCAGTTAAAGCCAGATACGTTTGAATTAGAAATAAGGCGCACATTTCTACCCGGGAGGGTGATTAACCATTGGAACAGACTCTCAAGGGAAGTGGTGGGTTCTCCCTCTCTTGATGGCTTCAGATCAGGACCGAATGCCTTTTTGTAAGAAATGCTTTAGCGAAACACAAGTGCTTGGGCTTGTGCAGAGGTACCTGGATGAAATGCAATGGCCTGCCCTATGCAGCAGGACAGACCAGGTGATTTCATGATCCCTTTTGGCCTTCCACACTCTGAATCTCACTTGCTTCCTTGCCCCGAGGATTTTCAGAAATGGGAGCCAAGCTCACCTCCTAGATTTCGGGGAACACATGGGTACTGTTCCTAGTCTGACCTATTGGCTGGGCTTGATCTGGTTGATCATTAAGGAGTTCCTCTTCTTAGCTGATTCTCTTGTGTGATATTTTCCCCTCCTTTCCCCAGCTGGTTCTGCAGGCCTGGAATGTCCCAGATCTCTCTGCTGGGGTAAACTGCTCCTTTGAAGATTTCACGGAGTCTGAGAGCCGCATTGAAGATGGGAGAATCTACTGTAGCTCTCCATCTGCAAAGGATGTGATCCCCATCACTAGGGGCCGGGGTGAGTGGAGGAACCACACTTGGCCTATGTCACCTTCCTCTCCAGAATCTAGGATAAAATCCTTTTGCAGTGGCTGCCTGACATACCACCTTCAACCCCTGTGCCCTCTCCTGCCATAAACACAGCCCCAGGCATGTGACCCTCTGTTCTCTGCCCCCCCATCCGCCTGTATCACTTTGCAGAGCATGAAACTGAAGGAGCTTTGTGCAGTACTACCTGCCCTGCCAGCCAGCCAGGAGGCTTTCTGAAGGAGAGCCCCGCTTTTTAGCTCAATAACTAGGTAATTGTCAGCTATTTGGGGTTCATTGGGGTTGCTACATGTAGACATCAATCAACCCCCCCCCCCCCGCCCCGCACAGGCCTTGCTCCCTCGCTGAATAGCCACTGCTTGGTTCCATAGGCCCCTCTCTGATCTGTGGCCCCTCTCTGAACAGTGCGTGAACCTTGTTCTCTTTCAGGCGACAAGCGGGTGGTCAAGCTCTACTTGAAGTCCAAAGAGACTGGGAAGAAGTTTGCTGCTGTGGATTTCATCTTCTACAACTGCAGCGTCCATCAGTCGTAAGTGACTTGGCTTCATGAATGTGCTCTGGGGAGAGGTCAGACTAGGGCATGAAAGACAGACAGGCACAAGCAGGTAGGGAGAAATGTCAGCTATGTACATAAGAAACATGTAGACAGGCCCAGTGCTAGCTGTGTGGTATGGTTTGCTGTGATTTGGGATAGGATTGTTGGTGATCTAAGACATCTGGACTTCCACTTACGTTTGGTGTAGTGAAAGGGCAAGGCTGGCTAGGGCCTCTGCGAACAGGAGGAGTCTCCAAAGAGACATACTTTTTAATTCATCCCAATCTTGTTGTGCAGCTAGGTGTACATTCCTGCGGCATCTCCAACAGAATAGTTTGCAAAGTTCCAGTTGGATACCCCTGTGCGATCTCATGGAAGGTTGTTACCCTGCTCAGTTACACTCATGACAGTCGGGTATCTGTGAAGGCGTAACTTGGCCTGCAGAATTGGGCAGGGAAGAGCTCAGATGTGGGACATTCTGAGCAGAGGCAGAGTTGTCAGGGCAGCCAGGGTGCTCATTCACTCTCTTTACTTTTACACGGAGTACTTGGACCTCGAAGCTGGTGTGAGACAACGGACATGGAGCCCCACAGTGCCTCTTGCCGAGACACTGCTCATTGCAGAAGCTAATGTAAGAACTAGGATTTTCTTTTTGGAAAGCTTTGGAAGAAACAGGAACAAGTTGGATACTTACCAGAATGCAACTCCTTAGCAATTCCTGTGACTCAACCTGCTCTTTTAGGGGCTGAGTGTCTTGTTTTTCCACTGAACGTTTATCATGCAGGGCAGAAATGACTTGGCTCTGCAGAACTCATGAAATCTTACCAAGGGAGTTGAATCCTAGGGCTTTTGTATGGCAGGTTGGAAAGTTCCTGTGAGGCTGAAAGGAGCACCCTCTACGTTGGGGCTTTTGCCCAGGAGTTTCCTAAGTGGAAGTAACTGGATTAGCTTTCTAAGCAGGCTGTTTTGGAACCATCTTTAAATGTTGATCTAGAGGGTGTTTGAGTCATGCTTACGATAAAATATGGGGTGGGATATGTGGACTATTAGGATGTGTAGTGATGGGTGATATACTTGGCTAGTATGGCAATAAGTGCAGTATGCAAACTTTTATTTAGAGAAGAGTCTTGGGTGTACTTAGGTGAAGAATTCAGAGCTCAAGAGTGTGAGTGGGTCTATTCTGCCAAAAACCTTGTGTTCAAGAGACAGGGTGATCAATGATTCCAGCAGAGTGAATGTCTGGCAATATGTGTTGGAAAGTTTCCTTCAGAAGAGTTTAGCTCCAAATCAGAGGGGCAGCCTGGAGCTGTGCTACAAAAAGCCTCTTCAAAGACAGTTCATCAAGCAAACTGGGTTTTCAACTTTGATCAGGGAAAAAGCAGTTGAGTTGCAGGTCTCCCGGAATGCTGCCTGGACACCTGCAGTGAATATTCAGGCTTCAGCCTCTGGAGCTGCTGGTGAACAGGAAAGCTTGAATACACCCTAGCTCAACCTCTCTGCCTAGGAGGTGTCTGTTTCCAAGAGGAATTGGGAAGGGGTGGTAGGGTATGAAAACAGGGCATCAGAGCAGAGTAGCCAGGACGACGAGGAAGACAGACATGGCTGTGATGTACCCAGAATTGCCCTATCCAGGCATTTGGATGCCAGGGGAGGTGAGGCTGGACCACCTGTCGCTTCTTAGGGGGAGGGAGGGAGGGCAGATCTTTGCTCCTTTGGAGAGCGAAGGTGGCAGGAAAGAGAGTTTTAAAACTTGACTTTTCCTCTCATCTTAACCCTAGAGAAGAACTCTGTCTCCCTTCTGGTTGCGCAGTCTCAGTAATGTTAGATCAGCTTGCTCTGGGGAAAGCTGCATGTCATTATTTTGCACATTTAAAAAGCAGATGTGATTTAAACATATAAATAAGTAAAAGAAAACTACAAGCAGCATCAATTGTGGCCACATTGGGGGCCCATCTCCTTGGTCTAGAGGGGAGAGGTGGTGAGGGAAGTGGTATTTTATTTTATGTGCATGACGTAGAAATAAAAACCCATAACAAAAATCCCTGCCTGATTTATTACCAGGTTGAGGTTTGATTTTTAGATGCATTATTTAAGAAGGCTAATTATGGATGCATTAATATTTATGGGCTCTGGGTTGGAGCTGATAGAAAAGTCCTTGTTCAAGGCTGTTGAACATTTTTATTATTTTCTTTACGTCAAGGATTTTAGAGTTTGGAGGCAATTTTAATTGTGTGCCCTGCAGTCAAGTCATAGCCAAAGAACATGACAGTATCCAGGGTGATGCAATACATTTAAATACCATTTGCAGACAGGTGGCTTTAATGGATCTCTTCAGAGTTAATAGCCTTTTGCATCCAGATTTCATATTTTGCAGAGGAAAATCTATAAGTCAGCTTGATAAATTCTGTACTAGGACTGATGTGCTTTTCCACAAGGTTGATGTTTTACTGTGGAGTTTTCTGATCAGCATCTATTTTGTTTTACTCTTACATTTAGGCAGCTTCAGTTAGGTCGGGGTCAAGGGCCTGAGTGTTGAATCACTCCTTTGCTTGCGGATGAAAGCATTGCGAGATTTTCAAATCGTTACAGTAGATAGAAGAATTGTGAGCCAGCTGAAACAGGAGTAGTTGCAGAGAAGTCCGAGGAAATTCCACCAATTTACACCAGTGAAAATGCTGGCCTGGTGCGTTCGCAGCAGAGCTACGGAAAAGTACCTACAAAATTTGCAACTAAAATCCTTTTGCAGATTATGGCATTGGTCCTGCCGTATGTGGAGAGCCTTTGATTCCTGTTAACCATGTGTGACCTGGGCTCGCTGGGCATTTTTAAAGGGCACTGGGAATCTTGGTCTGGCGGCAGGGGAATAATATGGTCCCCTTCCTCACCTTTTTTATTTTTTTAAGGACTCACTGGGGGCTGCACCCTCTGCTCGCTGCGCTTGTCTACCCTCCTTCTCAGGCTCTGAGAGAACCTGTTGATGCTGATGACATGATGTCATTCTGTTGTCCGTCAGGAACATTCTGTCATCCGGCAGGAAAAGCTTTTTTATAAAGAGAGAGAGAGAGATAATGAAAATGAATCATCAGTAATCAAAGATGAGCTTAAAATGACTTGTTTAAAACGTTTCTTCTGTGAATGTATCCTTTGGAGAGCTACCTAAGGGGACTCTCTTCTCTTTCTTCCTGATTTGTTATCTTAGGGCTCTGTACTTCCAGCCAGCACCCACAGACATGGGCTTCTCTTTCCTCTACCCCTCAAAGATTAGCATAACCACATTTCTAGTGAATTTTATTGGCATTTCGCCTTTCCCTGTTTATAGGGATCTGTGCCTGGGGGAGGAAGGTTATGAAGTCGTTCCCTGCATTATTACTGCTAATCACCTCGGGTGAGGACAGCAGGAAGAGTTTTAAGCAATCTCCTTTACTTTTCTGCTTTGCTGCTGCTTATTTTACTTTTTGGACCTCTCAGTTTGGGGGGAGGGAAAGCAGGCTGGTCACTTTCTATTTCTGGTAGGTTGTGTTTTCTGTTTCTCCAGCAAAGTGCTGCCATGTTGGGTTTTCTGATAGCCCAGGGGAATGTTGAAATCAGCAGCCACAAAAGGCTGTTTATATTGAAAGCTTTTTTAAAAACCCATGCATACAATTCTACTGGTGTTAGGTTTTTGTAAATAGTCTCTCTGCCCCCGCCCGTACTTTCCTTCCCGACCTGTGCAACCAAAATCTCTGGATCCAACATCTGGACTGCATTCAGTCTTCTTTCTGTTGTAATTTCCTCTGGTGCAGGCATTCTCTTGGTGGTATAACGGCCCTGTCACCCCCCCTTCCCCCCACGTTGCTGCAGAGTGGTGTTCCTGCTCATTTTTTATATCTGTGGGTGGCGTGATTTTTGTTATGTGTCCCAATATGGAGGGGATGTGTCACGGAACAAAAATCATTCTGCGCACAAACAATGTGTGGCGGGGGTGGGGGCCGAAGGTTAGGGGTACAGTATCTGGGATGGGGCTGGAGACGAGCGGTTCAGGGTACAGGCTGCTTTGAGGAGAGGACTATCCTCAGCCCTTTCTCACGGCAGCAGCTTGGGGCCAGGTGAGAGGTGCCCGTCCACGACTTCTGCAGCTCTAGTGAGAACAGGCAGGGGAGGGGCACCTGCACCCCAGCTTGGGCAGGTCTGGGCTAGGCTGAATGGGGACTGGGGAAGGGACGCATGTCCCCTTGGGAGCCAGCGGCAGCTCTGGGGCACCTCTGGATTGGGCACCGTGGTCAGGGGAAAGGCGTGGATGAGGGTGAGGTGCCCCAGCACAGAGTTGCTGCAGCCGCTCCCTCCTCCCACATGGAGTGGCTGTTGTAGTTCTGCCGCAGCAGCTCCGTGCTGGGGCCAGCAGACCGAAGCAGCGCTCGGTGCAACAGCCTGTGCGGGGTTTTTAGGCAGCTGCGCAGCCGCTCAGCGTAGAGGACTCATATCTGCAATGTGGGTCTGGCTGGGAAGAGTGTGTTGGGGCCGGAGGGCGTGTGCGATTGTCCCAGATGTTCTGTGTTCCAGAGCAGCCTGTATGTGGCTGTGTGAAGTTGCCATAAGGTAGAACAGCCGGTAGTGCTGACGTCTGGGCTTAGAGTTTTCCCGCTTGCCCACTCCCACCCGGAGCTGGATCTCTTGCAAGGCGGGAAGCAGAGCCATTGTTCCCCATGTAACTGGGACATTACAGCATCAGTGGGAAAGCAGACCTCGTCCTGAACAACATTAGGCTTGAACGAAAATAGAAGCTAGCCAGGTTTGCTTGAAAACAAGTCAGTTTGTGTTAGTGACAAACATCAAGCGCCTTGTTCCTGATTCCATAGGAACCTCTTGCAAGGGAAGGACACAGACAAGGAGACAAGGAAAGGACTGTCAGTAACGGCCCCTTTTGGGAAGCTCTGGATCTCCACGCTCCAATTAACAAACAGGAATTAGGAGAGGCTTGGAGTCCTCCTGATAAATCCAAGACGGGGAGGAGGAGGGGCGCAGGACTCCCTTTTATAAATGCCCCCATGAGTTAATCTGTTTTGACCTTGTCAATATTTTCCACACTGCTTTGAGAAGAAAGAGCTATGACAGAGCCTCGCAATGACTCTCTGCTCGCTCTGCTTTACAGCGAGAGGAATCACCGTGACACTAGGAATTGGAGGCCTATAGCACCTCTCAATACAGATTACCCAATTCTCACTAATGTGCTGTTGACTGTTGACAAGGTTGCTCCACAGCTGATTTTTCAAGGCCAGTACTATGTGACGTCTGGCATACATGCAGAGAAGAATCTAGTCTCTGTTCTTTCAGAAAAAGCTGACGACCCAGGCTCCTGTTTATTAAACCTAGATTAGAACAAAGTATTTGTCTGCGTACTTGTTCCATGTGCTGGAGGCAGGGCTAGATTAAGACAAGATATGTCAAGTTTAAGAGGCCCCATAGCATTACCAAAAAATGGTGCATTATTTTAATAGGAAGGACAATGAAAATAGAATACTAAAGTTTTATATTTGCATATGTGCCGGTACATTGGTGAGGATGCTACTAAAAACTAGTAATATTTTTGTATTTAGTGACCCCTCATCATCTGAGGCCCAAATATGTATCTTACTTAGCTTGTGCATAACTCCGGCATGGGCTGGGGGCGTCTGCAGCTCTGTGTGCTGCCTAGATGTGGCTGAGCTTTCCCTGAAATGCCTGGGGGAGGCCTTTGATGAAGGAGTAGCTAGTTAGTGCTTTTAGTGTGAACTGTGGAGCTAGACCTAGTTCTGTGTGGGTTCACTAAATCTCTGGCTGAGAAACATACAGAGAACACCGGCTCTGTGGCACATCATTGTACCATGTACATTACAGCATGGAAAGGGGATTTAGGCACTTGTGCGACAATATTTTCTCCTCCCTCACCCTGGATCATAAGGAGGAGACTCTGTGATGATGGGATCCCATTCCTGGAGAAGAGCTGGGCTGATCAGGGACATATCTTGGCTCCCTACCAGCTTTGTAGAGAACAGAATGACTAAATGTATAGCAGGCTGTATTCTCTTTCTGGGATCTTTCCTCTGCAGTGGGATTCTCCTTAAAGTGTCTGTGTGTGGGGGAGAGGGAAATCTCTTGGAGCCGTATGCTGTGGGACCCCTATAAGCAAACTCTGTTTGAGTCGTGCTTCAAGGAGCAGTGAAGGCCAGAGCTGATGTGGAGAGACTAGGGATGTTAGATATCGTGTGATTGAATAGTCATGTAATCACGATTATACTAAGATCGTCTCTCCCGGGGCGGGGGAGCAGCAGCCAATGCGCTCCGGCCCCACTCCCGGGGAGACTGCTGCTGCCTCTCTATCAGTCTCCCTTATGCCGGCTCTGTGCACCCACCAGCCCCCCCCCCCCCTTCCTTGCTCTGCAGGAAGCAGCAAGAGGGAGCAGGCAGGTCCACAGAGTCAGCACACGAAAGGAGCCTGCTTGAAAGCTGGCTCCCCAACCGTATCGGCTCCAGCCTGCCCCCCTCATCCTCTGCACTGCTTCCTCTCTATCAGAGGCAGCAGTGTAGGGGCAGCGTGGGGGGCAGGTTGATCTGGTGCTCCTGGGAAGCCTGCGTAAAGCCAGCTCCTCACAGGCACCAGCTCCCGCTCCCACTCCCCCCTGCCCTTGCAGCAAGGGGCTGGGTTAGTGCGTGAAGTCAACAAGACGAATTGATAAGCCCAGGCTTATCAGTTAATCGTGTAGTCAGCTACACGTTGACATCCCTAGTGGAGACACAAACCCCCACGCTGATGGCAGGGGCCTCCCACTGACCCTGGGATTCATGTGGGTCAGTTGGGTTTGTGGGTTGGCCATGTCTTTAGGTCGGGGTGCAAATTCAGCCCCTCTGTGCTGGGATGGTTGAGTAGGAATCTCTCTAGGAAGAACCTAGTGTAGATTCCTTCTCTGCTAGCTCTGCTGTTTGCCGGTTTTCTGTCCCAATTGAGTGCACACTGTTAAAGGGGCCCTCCAGCTGCTTTGATAACCCAGCTAGTCATTCTGTGTCCAGACGTATGCAAATGACATGGCCCCGTTGTAAGCCGTAATTCCCTCTTTAAGGGAATTCTCTATAGAGGTAAAGACATAATGCCTGGTTCCCTTATTGACTCTAATAGAGCCTGTGCTCTCTGGCTAGCCAGCTGAGTGCAAAATCTGCCTAGAAAGTGATTTAGGAACTCCAGTCTGAGAGCGAGCTCCATCGAGGACCACACTTCTGAAGGGAGAATTCCTCCAAACTCAGGCATCTAGGAGGGGGAAATACTAGAAATGAGAGTGGGAGAGTACTAGCAGGAGGGCTGGCCTGGAGAAACAGAGCCGGGGCCATCCAGTCCATTCCATTAGTGCCCCCGCTGCTTCAGGGGGAGGTGCAAAAACCTTCCTTATGAACAGCCCAAGCAGATTTGTTCCCAATATTTCGAGGTTGGGGGAGAGTCCCCGCTGGAATCTCTTGGTTAGAACTTCCATTATAGCTTCTCTCTGAAGTCTTGAGCCAGGTCCCCAGAGGCACTAGTGCGGAGGGCTAAGGGGTGTGGGGTCTACTTCCCCAGTTTCTTCGTTTTTAATAAACTGCAGCCCTTTTGGTTTTTAATAGACTCACGTGGGCACCTCTGCAGAAATGAACCAGTTACAAAGCAGCAGACCTACTAGCATGGAAGCGAATTCCTCCTGTTGGCACAGGGGAACAGAGAAGGTCAAGTGGCATAGGGAGAGTTGTTGTAGCCATGCTGGTTCCAGAATATTAGACAGACGAGGAGGGCAAGGTACTATCTTTTATGGGAGCTCTCGAGCTCTGTCGACGCTTAGAAGCGTCTCTCTCAAACAGACGATGGTCCTGTAAAAGGTCAGATAGTGACCGGGTGCCTGATCTGAATGGGTGGCAGGATTTTGAAAAGCCACAGAGGAGATGGCACTCTGATGGCAATTGCGGCTGGGCTCGTACACGCCCATGCTCGTACATGGCAATCGTGGCTGGGCTCGTACAGGACTGAGGATGGCGCAGCAGGTAAGAGGGCAGCTGCCCCAGGACCCAGCAATGCCAAAGGGCCTGGGGTTCCAGCCACAACGACTGCGACAGCAGTGGTAACTGGAGCCGTGGGCCCTTTAAATTGCCACTGGAGCCCTGAGCGTCACGGTCTGGGTGGTGCAGAAGTGCTGGTGAGGGTAGGCGAGCTCCCAACTCCATCCCTTCTGCCTGAGGCCCTGCCTCTTCCGAGAGTGCAGAACAGCCCCCCCACCCCCACTTTGCCCCAGGGCCAACAATTCCATCAGTCCCCCTGACTCTGTACATGCTGGCATATGTATCCAGGAGGCTCAGAACTCTGCCCTGAGGTGGTGGCAGGGGTGCCTCTAAGCACCATCCGTGATCAGTAACAGAAACCCCTTCATACCTCCCAGTGAAGCCCTTCTGCCTTGGAGCCTCCCCCACCCCAGTCCGTGTTCTGAGCTCTCCCTGCTGCCTGTGTGGCAGCAGGCTGCCACTGACCCTGCCCCCAGAATGGGGGCACCTGGGGTGATGGTGGGGCACAAAGAAGGCAGCAAAGCAAAGGAGGCTGGGTTCATTTCTGCACCCCTGGCCTGGCGGGCGGGGTGCTGGAGTTGGTGTTTGTCCGAGGAGGTAGCAGGAAAATATTCTATTTACAAAGCTTCACTGAGGGCATCGTGAACAAGAGGCTCAAACAACACAGAAATGACTGAGCAACTGTAACTCTACCGAGGGGGCACTTAGGCAGCCTGCTAACTGTAGGCGAGGGAATGTGGCTGTGTTTGAATAGTGCAGCCCTGTCTCACAGGTCAGATTTTTTTTTACACGCCTCCATTAGGCAAATGGGATTTTAATGCATCGCTCCAGGGGCTGGGTGCTGCATGGCAGTGGTAGGAAGGCAGGGGCTGGGCTCTCTGCATGTGAATCATTGCAGCCCCTGCTCACTGCACACACTCTTCCAGGCCAGCTGTTGCCTTTTTTCCTTCTTTCATCTACAGCTTACAAGTCACTCCAGTGCTCAGGAGAATGACAGGCCCTTGGTGCTTGCTAGAGCCAGGTGTAGCATGGACAGGTGTTGTGCAAGCTCTCAGCTCATGCCCTGCATCCAGAACTTTGCTCTCGCAGTCCCAGACTCCCCACTTGCTCTACACATACTCCTGTGGTATGCCCTGCAATTCAGAGAAGCTGAGTGCTGTACAAAACAAATAAAGATCATGTCCTTTCCTGCAGATCGTAGACTATCAGGGCCTGTTTCTGCAATTTTTACCCCCAGTGAGTAGTAGTTACTTATGTGAGCAGTCCTACTGCCTCCAATGGGACTCTGGAGCGACATGTTTGGAGTAAGGAATGCTGAATCAGGGCCCAAGTTAAACTGAACAGGAGGAGATAGGGACACACAGAGATGTGTGGGGAAGGCCAGTGATTTTTCAGAAGGGACTCGGGGGGGGGGGGGGGGGGGAGAGAACAGACTCAGGAGGGGTTCCAGACATGGGGCAGCATGAAAGAAGTCATAGAGATGAGTTCATTCATGCAGGTGGGTTGGGCAGAGAAGATGGTGTGGGTGTAAAAGATGTGGGAGCCAGCTTGCTCTTCCAGTCCTGCGTCTCTCTTGTACCCAGGGGTGTACGAAGGGGGATGCCTGTTTGGTGACAAAGGCAGACTTCTGCCATAGCCTAGCGGGAAATTGCTGGGTCTTGTGGGTTCTATGGGGTGCCTGTCATCAACTCAGTGACTCCCTCGCATAGGCCCCCTCACAGCTTGTAGGCTGTAATGGAATCTAATATTTGCTAAGGACGTCTCTTTCTTCCCGAGATACCATCTTAAAAGTAGCTTGGGGGATCTTAGGAAGTCAGAGGGAGCTGCTGTGCGTATGCAGATGCTGTTTCCATCAGCACAGATCATGTATATAATTTTCCTTTCCAGTGAATCTCACTTGTTCTGGATGTGCTCGTAATAGAACTCACTCCCTCCTTCCTTCCCTCGCCTCCCTGTGGCTTGCTCTGAATCCTTCTGTGACGGACTGGACTGGGTCTGGGCACAGCTGAGGGCGTCCGCTTAGGGCGAATTGCTCACACTCGGGGCTCCTCACAGCCCCAGACTAGAGACTCCACTACTTCCCTAGGTAACCCATTCCAATGCTTCACTACCCTCCTAGTGAAATAGTTTTTCCTAATATCCAACCTAAACCTCTCCCACCACAACTTGAGACCATTGCTCCTTGTTCTGCCATCCGTCACTACTGTTGATGGAAAGTGTTGATGAAAAGAGTTGATGGAAAGACTTCTGTTGCTTTGCTATGCTTGACCCAGGGCCTGGGACAGCAGGAAGAATCCCATAGGGAATGGAGCTGCCCCCTTCTACACTGAAGTGGTTTCTTGACGTTGTGAGCCACAGGTTCTCAGACTGGGCTCTGTTGAGCTGATTTTGTCCTAGTTGAGATTCCAGGAGAGAAACCTTCTACTCAGTGTAACCATATGGCCTGGTGACTCTCTTGTGGTTTCCAGAGGCTTCTTTGATTCACTAACCTCAACCCACTGTCCACACACTCCTGCCTGGTGCTTCTCTGCTGGGTGTATTTCTGTGCAAATTCAACCACGAGCTAATTTGCAAGTGACCCCAAAAGTAGAAGGAAAGCAGCCCAGCTGTGCTGTCACTTCGCAGGGGCCACAGGCCACAAGTGGAGGTTCTGGCCTCAGACCAAGGACTCGGTGCACTCCAATCAGTACTGCTCACTACCCCTTTCTTTGTCCAGGGCTTTGTGTTTATTAGGGTTGTTCTCGTAGTCTGCAGCCCTCACTGCTCTTTCTGTTGGCGGGGGATCTACTGTCATGTTGCACCCTAACCCATTGTGGCCCCCTTAGAAGTTCCAGGAAGACCTTAGAGATGGATTGTTTCATGAGCTCCTTGGGGAGCATATTTTTGCTCTTGTTTGTACAGCAGTTAGCATGGGGGAGTCCTGGTCTATCACTCGGGCTGCTAGGAACTGGAGTAATATAAATAAACCATCAGCATAATGCTCTGAGACTTTTAGGAAGGCAGGAGTGAGACTGGCTACTCTGTAAGTCTGTCTTTTGGTGGTTGCCCCCCCATGAACTCTGTCCCTTGGGGAAGAGTTGGGTTTTTTGCATAACTTGAGGTATTTTCCGAGTGTCTACACTCGTGTGACACCCGATTTCTCCACCTAGAGGAGATGGGAGAAATTGTTGGTGAATTTTAGGCATGGATAACATGGCAGTTGAGCTGGTCGGGGTTCTGCACCTGAATGTGAGTTTGTGTCATGGCTCCAACATAAATAGTTTCCAGCCCAGTTTGGTTGGTTGTGGAACAGGTGTGCGAGGGGACTTGCTGTCTGCCCTAGTGCCTAAAGTGTAAGGGACGGTGTGAGGGAGTTATCAGGAGTGATGAAAGCTTCTTAGCTGATAAGTGACGAGGAATTAAAAATGCCTGCCGGTGGGAAGCAGGAGAGAGACTGCACAGATGGCAGCATGCTGCCGAGCAACCTGCCACTGCATCGGGAACAGACAGTAATGACAAATGGACACTTCAGTATAAAACCCCAAACACACAGTGCAGCCTGACGTTGGGCAGAATGTGCCTCTCTCAAATGCACAGCAGGGACCTTGGGCGATTCCGTGTGCTCTGGCAACACCAGGGATCCAGCTGGGCCAGTTTGCAGTGACTCATTGAACCAGTAAGTTTTGCTGCTAGAGGCATCCCATCTCCAGAATCTCAGCTTCCATTATCTTCTCTCCGGCACTCGTAGCTATGAAAAACAACCTTCAGAACAGGAAGCAAGTGCAAACTAGTGCAGCGGTGTCTTGAGTCTGCAGGTTGCCTGAAAAGTTAGCTCTGGGAGAGATTTCAGCTTCCCCTATGTGTTTCAAAAGGTATTATTAATGCTAACACATGATCGTGATCATTTATGTTTCAAGGCTGCTAACTGTTTCACTGCTGTTGGAAGCATGAGGTAAAAGAGAGGGACAATCCAATATCAGTAATCAGCTTAATTTGCAGAAAAGAAGATAACGGTTAGATATTAGAAAAGTCTGTCTATAAAGATGGTTAAAAACTAGAGCAGGCTTTCTATTAAGGTTGTGGAGTCTCCATCATTGGAGGTTTTTAAGACCAGGTTGGACAAACACCTGTCAGAAAGAGCCTAGAGATACATAATGCTGCCGTAGCCTGGGGAGATAGACTAGATGACCTCTTGAGATCCCTTCCAAGCCTAAATTTCTATGATCCCAGTGATAAGCCTGGTATGACAATGTACATGATAATATGGTTTGTTCCATCTGGGTCTCAGTTGGGAGTCTTGAATGGGAGAAGCTTAGGCCACAAGTGGAGTTTAGTAGAGTAGAATCACTAGCCTGACCCATCTGACTCCTGGATTTGCCAAGGAAATATTGCTGAGTGGAGTGGAATTGAAATTGACTAGGATAGACCAGGGTAACAGGTACCAGAACTGTGTTTAACTGTGTTCTAGTTTAGGTTCCTTGATGCTCGTGTTGTAGCCACCCATATATTTTATATAGAGTTTGGCCAGCCAGTCCCTGTGAAGCTGTACACTTACTGTATACTAGGGATTAGGTAATAGTAATGACCATAATATAATTAAGTTTGACATCGTCATGGGGGAGGAGAATCCTAGCAAGGGGGAACAATGTCATGCAGAGCTCCAGGAAACAGCACTTTAAAAATGAGTCTTAGGTTAAAAAGAGCCTGAAGGTATAAATTAGGGAATGAAAACCCCTGGAGGCTGCTGAAGAATAGCTTATTAGAGTCACTAGAAATGTATCTTTTCCCTGGCAGATGAGGAGGAAGCCAAAGGGCTAGTGAGAGCCCAGCACGGCTATATAGTAAGTCCCACAAGTTCACTCAGTTCCCCTCAATTATAAGTGGGGATACTGGAGACTCAGCCCAGGGGAGGCTGTGAGAAGGGAGTGGAAGACGATTAGGTGCGCTCATGACATCTACAAGATAAATCAGACACACGCGCGGAGTAGGGATGTATGATCCCATTTAATTGGTTAACTGGTTAAATGTTACATTAAACCAGCTAATCAATGAAAGGAAGCACGTGTGGGGGAGGGAGAAAGCGTTCAGAAGTAGTTCCTATCTGCAGGGAGCCCATGTGGGTAGCCCTGTCCGCAGCCGGCCACCTGCAGGGCAGGAGCAGACCCCTACCTGCTGCAGGTGCGGAACTGCTCCAGCCCCCACTGGTTAACAGTTACCTGGAACTGGTAAGCCTCACCCTTACTGGTTAACTCCTTTTGCATCCGTAGCACACAGCAGGGCTGGAGTGCTCTGACCCCTGCAGGGGCTGAGCAGAGGTCATTGCCTCAAGTGCCTTGTAGGATCAAACCCCCAGTGTGGGACTTTCCCTCCCAACTCAGGAATGAGGGCAGCTCTAGCTGTCTGGAGGCCTTCAGCCATGATCTTAAAGCAGCAGTTCTCAACATATTTATTATTGGGGCCGCATGACGCAGACGTGGAGACAGAAACTCGGACAGACGCACACCGACCTGTGGGGCTGGCCAGCAGCACTGGACCCCAAAGCTTACAGGGCTGGATAGCAGCCACGGACCCCCAACTTCTCTGACCCCTCAACCTTGTGGGGCTGAGCGTTAGCCCCAGACTCCCAACTCCACAGGGCTGGACAGGGGCCCTGGATCCCTGCCACATAGTGGCTCTGGGACTCTTGACAGCATGGGGGGTTGGAGGAGGAGGGAGGGAGGGCAGCCCTGGGAGGGGGCGCAGCTCTGCCAACCCCAGACTCCCTCCTGCACAGGACTGATTGGCTGGCGGCTAACATCAGACCCCTGCTTTATAGGGCTGGGCAGCTGCCATGAAGCCCTTGATTGTAGGCCAGGCTGCATGTCCAGGCTTCCTACCCACAGCTGTCCCGGAGCTGGCTGGGCTGAGCTGCAGCACTGGAGCCCTGATTTTGTGAGGCCAAACAGCAGCCCTATACTCCAGACCTCCAACCGCCCAGCACCCCCAACCTTGCAGGGCCAGGTGGCAGCCCCAGAGCTTATGGGGCTAGGCAGCAGCCCCATATCTACCACCCTGTGGAGCCAGCCTGGAGTCCTAGGCCCCAACCCCAGCCACATGACTGCCCCAGAGCTTGCTGGGCTGACCTTAGGGCTGGCTGGGGACCCCGGACCCTAGAGTCCATGGGGCTGGGCAGCCTTTAACACACAGTTGGGCCACAGCTGTGTAGTAGTGGTGCCATGGGTTGAAAACCACTGTTAAAAGGATAGGAAGAAAAGAGTGATTAGCCTTGACGTTAACATGGGAAAAGGCTTGATGTAAGGTTGTGGACACTGGTCCCTTCCTGGAGGAGTCCTACTCCTTTCCCAGGGTGTGTACACATTCTCCAAGGTTTTTTCAGACTCGTTTTAAATGTCTCCAGTTTTGTGGGCATCAGAGACTCTGAAACAGCCTGAAAAATCTCAAAACTAGGAAATGTTTCTTCATGTTCTGCCTGTATTCGCCAGAGCTCCAGTTTATCCTCTTAATTTCTGCTTGTACCTGTGGGCCACCCAAACTAATTGCCCAGGGCTGCCCACAACATTTTGGCACCTGAGGCGGGGAGTTCAAATGACGCCCCCATGTCCCCTTTTCTCCTGCTTGCCTGTTATGTCTCTTGTGCCCTCTTTCCTCCAGCACAGCACTCCACCATCTCTGTGCATCTAGAGCAGAGAGAATACATATGCACCAGCAGCAGACAATGTTCTACACTCTGGGTCCTAGTGGTGCCCCCCCACAGTCTGGCACCTGAGGCGGCTGCCTCAGTTTGCCTCATGGTCAGGCCAGCCCTGTTAAATTGCCAGTCCTCTCTGATAGCAGATTTGCTTGCCTTCCCGTTTCTGCTTGAGGGAGGATAGGAGCAGTCCTTTTGCTTTGTTGTTTGTTGTTTTTTTTCCACTCTGCACCACCCCATCAAAGCTACTGGAGATAGGAGGCTACAGCTGTGCTTTTAAGTTGAATATCTGCAGCTGAAATAAAATTGCATATATTTGCATAAGGAGCATCTCAATTAACATATTTGTGGGTAAAGCAACAAGGGCTGTTCATTTGGAAGTGAAAACGTGAGCGAAACATGGAAATGACTTCAGCCCCTTTGCAAGCAGCTTAATTAAATATTTCCTTAGCGTGTGCACGTGGATTTAAAAAGCTACTGCTGTATATGTAATGGGGTGTGAAACTCTAGAGCAAAGAGCTCCAACCCTGTGGAGCCCCAGGTGTGTGGATTTGTACAGAAGCTGCCTGTACCTTGATCTGTCTGACCAGGCATCAGAGTCACGCTCACCAGCCTTGTGTTATCCCAGCACCTCTGAGGTGACAGCTCAGCCAGGGGGGAGAGGAATTCAACATGAGTCCTGAATTTGTTTGAGCCTCCTTTTTGGCAGGTGTCCTGTCTGTTTCCTTACATTGCAGATCTAGGCTCCTCCCCGCCAAGCCCCACAGGGTACACTGTCATGGAAGCCTGTTTTGTTCAGAGCTGGAGTTTAAGAGCAATCTTTCCACTCTAGGCAGTGCAACGGACTCATTCCTGCCAAGGGCCCCTTGTATGTAAGGGTGTGTCTGTGTTTTCATGTAATTGCCGGCGGTCCAGCTCTGCTCTAGTGGGGACAATGGCAGCAGGGCAAGCCCTTTGTTGAGGTAACACACCTTGTACTGTTGTTCATTTTTCTTTTTTTTTAAAGGGCAAGTTATTTCCTCCTCCTTGTTCTCTCCCCCTCTCTCCTGCTGCCAGTCTACCAACCAGCAGGCCGGGTTTAGTTCCCTGGGATGCTCTTGCTTCTTGAGAGCCTGGCTTGAGAGTCAGAGTCCTGGATTAAATTAGGGTCTGGTGGATTTGTGATAGCACCATGTCCTGATGGAGCCCTTTGAGAGGCAGCTGTTGTGGTGTCAAGACTCAAGTGGTGCAGGCCTGAACTGCACCTTCCCAGTGGAGATACCTACTCCCCATGCCTCTGCAGCAGTGAGGAGATTTGACCTATGAAGCAGTGATATGTGAGGCACTGTGTTGTTTGGTGTCACCGAGAGACTCCCCGTTCATTTATGAAGGTGCTTGCTCTGTGAGCTACTTGATAACCATGTTAATACCGGGTGGTGGCTTAGAGCTGGGATTCTGCCTGTGATATGTGAGATCGCCATTTGTATTAGAGATACTCTGCCAGCTCTTCCTGGGCCTGAAACAGGCCGTTCATGTGCTTGGGACCAGGCTTACGGAATGTACCTTATAAAAGGAGAGCGGCCTTGTCTAGACTAGGAGAATTGTTTTGGAAGAAGATGTTAACTGGCCCATTTTAAACCAGGGACTGTTTGAAAGTGTGTGAGCACTGAGCACGGACAGGGTTTAATGCCTTGGCAAACATGCTAGCTGAGTGTGATTAGCCCTCGGCCTGGTGAATATGCAGCAAGGCCAAAATACCACAGGTTAGTAGAATTTTTTCCAGGTGAGCAATCCTGGGAGGGTTTGTAATAGAGCCAAGGAAGCATCGACACATGGAGCAGGATCGAAAGCTAATATGAATCTAGCAGAGCTTGTTCTCCCCCACAGGATGCTCCAGCATGAGCACCCCCCCCCCCCCGCCCTAGCCCCTCTGTGTGGTATTTCACACTTAATCCCTGGGCACAGCCTCCCGGCCAAGGCCAGTGTGGATTATTACACCAGGCAAATGCTGTAGTGGGTGTGTCAGGGGGCCCTGTGTCATTCTGATGCTGCAGGCTTAGGGAGCTCCTCAGTTTCTCCAGGACTCACTGAGTGCTGAGGTAACACTTGGTCTCCTTTTTGCATCCAGCCCCGCTTGTGCTCAGTAAAGGCTTCCTGCCTGCCATGTCTCCATCCTTCCAAAGCTGCCCCTTTGCCAGGCGTCTCTGACAAAGGGACTTCGAAGTATAGGAGTGCAGCTCATGGGATCAAACAGTGGTGAACGTGGCCCTGGGGAGCTGCAGAGTGTCAGTGAGGTGTGGGGGAGCCACCAGGTCCTGCACCCCCGTCTGCAGCCAGATGTGGCTCTCAGCCAGCAGGTAGCACAGAAAGTTTACTGACTGGTTCACAGGGATACAGTGTAGAACAGACTTGTTGTTAGCACAGGAATCAGGAGCAGACAGTACAACCCATCTAGGGGAGAAGGGCCTTGGGCCCTGTTCCCCCATCCTGCTCCAAGCCCCCTTGAGGAACCCACCCCCAGCAATAGCTCCCTGTCTCCCACAGCCCCACCTTCCTGGGCAAAAGGTGTCTCCTGGTCACACCTCCTCCCAGACTCAGGTTACAGGGACCATTACATGATGGGCTGCACGCTTTCTCAGTGAGTCACAGCAATTCCCATCCCCATCTAGATAGTAGAGCAGTGTTCAGGGAAACAGGGAAACTGAGGCACACTCACAGGATTACTACAGGATAGTAGAAATCACATATAATATAGCAAACAGAGTGAATACAATCCCCACTTTGTCACACAGAGGAATGGGGGTGGGGTGTAGAGAGAGAGTGGTGCTCAACTAGAGAAAAGGGGGAAACAGACATGCAATCAGACAGAAGGAGACAGAGCACGGGGGAGGGAGGGATTGAGACGCACTAACAACCAGAACAGGGGGTGGGAAACACACTCACACACAGCCCAGTGAGTGATGAGGATGTGGGAGGGGGCCGATAGAGGGGGTCACACACATTGCATTGTGAGCAAGTGAAAGGCGCTACAGTCATGAAATGTTAATCTGACACAACCTTTGGCCAGTTATAATTTTCCTCGGAATGAATGCGCATTAATGCAAAGGGCTTTTCCTCCCTTCTGTGGAGGGGCCTTGTTCTGACTCTGTTTGCTGAAATTGCCTTTTATAAAACCCCAAATAAAGCACACAGAGTGTGCAATCCCGCCCCCTCATGAGCAGGCGGGAAGGGAAGGACTCAACGCTACAAGTTAGAGAGAGGGGTCACAGGTCCCCTGCCTTTGACCACATGGCATGTGTTGAGCACGAGGCTGGGGCAAGCGGAGGAGCCAGAGAGGGCTGTAAACTTTATTAACAGTCCCTGGAGTGGATGCTATGTTAGAATCCAGACTGACCCCATGGCCCAGACATGGGGAGTGGAGAGGTGACTGCCACAGAAGGGTCTTGTCTCCCCCCTGACTAAGCACTGTTCCAGGGCCCGAGGGTGGGGCTAAGGAGGTCTGTGCTGCAGATAGCAGGGTGGGTGGCACAGTAAGGGATGCGCTCCCCTCTGGCTGTGTGTTGCCTCCAAGGTGATGCTAGGTGGTTCTGTGCTGCACCAGATACAGCCTTGGGCTAAGATGTGAAATAGAGGCTCTGACTTTTCATGCTGATTAAAAATCCCGGGGCACTTTAAGCAAGAATCAGGATGTGAACACCTATCTGCTGGCAAAGATTTGACTGTGGGTAATTCCATTCTGCCTCCCTAAATCCCCTCTGCAGGTTTCACCTCTTGTCCTACATTATTGTCTGGTCTAATATTGCCATGGGCTGCCAAAGTAGCCCTCGAAGTGGCTGCATTTCTGCGGGTGGAGGAATGGTCCCTGTTGTGATCTGTAAGGTGCTTTGGGACCATACGAGATGGTGACTGCCTCACAGTTTTGGCTCTCTATCCCTACAGCTGCCTGTCCTGTGTGAATGGCTCCTTCCCATGCCACTGGTGTAAATATCGGCACATCTGCACCCACAACGCTGCTGACTGCTCCTTCCAGGAGGGGCGTGTCAACATGTCTGAGGTAAGGAGCCGTAACCCCCTCTCCCCCAAATCTCCAGGCACCTCCCATCTGCTCTGCTTTGTTTTTTGACATGAACTGTTTGCTGACTTGTGAGGGACAGATGCGTAGAGCTGCAATAGGGGAAAGGTGTTTTCTAAAGCTGACCATTCTTTGCCCCCCAAAATCTTCCTAAATCCGTGAAGGCCTCAGGCCTGTAGCCCCCCAGCCAGGGTTTGCTTTTGGTTTCTGTTGGCTGGACAGTGATGGATGTAGTTGTGGGCATTGTGTTGAGCTGCTTCCCTGCCTGTTTAGCCCACAGTGGCATCATCAGCTTGTCCTGATGCTCAGTCACTGTGCGAGCCATTAAGAGTGAGGCCTGGGGGGCAGTATGTCCATTACAAACCAGGTCACTGGTGCTTCTCCCCTCCCCCTGCCTTATCTTATCAAGGCAGCTGCAAACCCACTACCAAGTTAGAGAGTTTGTTAACCCTTCATGTGCTGTAGCTATTGGAGGCTCCCCAGTCATTTAATTCCAGTTACTTTGTGGAGTTTGAGACTTGTAGAGATTAGGCCAGATTTCCAGCTAGTCTCTTAAAACTTTGCAACCCCAGTGTGTACAGGCATAAATGAAGGTCACCCTGTCTATGTCTCACTATGAACAGCCATGGCCACAAATGGTGTGGGAAACTGGCTCATAAGACCTCCCCGGCCAATGTTCCCTCTAATCTTTTCCATCCATGTGCGGAATAATTTTGTGTGCACTGAAGCATGTGCAAATGTGTGCCACTAGTAAAAACTAAAAACCTAACAGTGTACATTCTGCTAATGAGCTGGGTAGCATTTGAATCTCTCCTGAGCGGCTGCACAAGTGCCCATCTTACAGGGAACACTGTCCCCAGTGCATTCCTTCAGGAGCTGGTCTGGCCAGCATATGCTTTGTTCAGGCTAGCTCCAGATGGCTCAAATGAAGGGCCTGCCTTTTGAAGTCATTGGTGATTTTTGGGTGTCCAACCTAAGGCCCTGTTACAGAGGCCTGATTTTCAGTATGAGAGCATCTGCCCTCTCCAAAGCAGGCCCCTTTAACGTGTCTCAGGTTGAGCACCCAGCAACACTAGTCACTTCTGAACACGTAGGCCAGAGCTCCCATTGCCTGTGGGAAATGTCCTATGACCCGCCAGCAGTAAGAGGAAATGAGGACTGCATGTGGTGTTGTGGTACCAGGGCTTGTGAAGCTACAAAACGTACGGTGAGACCATTGACTTCAGTGGAGTAAGGATTTCACTTGTGCTGTGTTATAGGCCCTTTCACAGGACTAAAGAGTTAATGCAGCTGGATTTAGCTCTGGATGGTGACCACAGGTCCTTCCTGCACATTCCTGCTGGGGCCCAGTGCATGCTTCCATCTGCAAATCCACATTGACGTTTCCACAGTGTCCTAGAGGTGGGGGTCAATGAAAATTTCCTTCCTGACCGCCTGTGGGGATGTGCAGATGCCCTGAAGCCAGCAGTCGAATCCCCCTTCCAATTCCAACATGCGTGGCTGCTGGCCTTGTTATCCTGTGTTGCTGGCTGCCCAGCCTGCTTTGGAGAGCCAGTGAGTAATGAGGGTTTCTCTCTCCCCGGGGGTGTCTGTGTTAGACCGAGTCCTGCGCTTGCTGTCACCCTCTGCTAAATTGGAAGAAAAGGGCTCCCTTAAAAAGCCATGTGTTAGGAGCGCTCTATTAAAAACTGCTACTTGCCTGGAATTGCTTCCCCTTGGCTGGTCCATCACGTCCCCTTTGCAGCTCAGTTTTGTTGGCGGTGACACTAACCCTTGCCATGCTGGAAGCTTTAGATTGAGTCGCCCAAGGCAAGGAAATGGCTGAGTGGTCAGAGCGGTGGCCTTGTAATGTGTGTGTTTCTGGGACTCTGTGAGCCCGAATGGGTGCTTTGCTGTGTTCCAAGTGAAAGACGCCCATAGGCTGGTGGCTGTTTTATTGCGGTTGAACTGCACTTGTTCATCTTGTCCAGCGTCTAACACTTACGCATCTGCATATTGCAGGGGGGAGGCCATGCCCTCTTCTGCAAGGGAGAGGCAGAGCCTAGCTGTGTTGAATTCCTGGGCTCAGGCAGAGTGTGTGGTTCTCTCTAGCTCCCTGATGGAGTAACACAGCCTGTGTCACTGTCACCACATAGGCTCAATATAGTTCCTAAGTCCACATTGGGACTGCAAGAGGAGACATGCTCGTGCTAGCTCTCGTCTGAGCTGTTGCACACAAAGTAGTAGTGTGGTTGTGGTACTGCAGGCAGCTGTGGGTGGTGGCACAGGCTAGCAGTTTGCTTACATTTTCATGGGGTTCAGACAGATTTGTACTCCGGGCGGCTAACACTGTGCTGCCACTGCACATGCTGCTGTGCCCAACTCCTCTTTCTCGTGCACAAGCTCCGAAGAGAGCTGGCATGAGTATGTCTGTGTGAACTGGGAACCACACCCCCTAGCTTGTTGTGTAGATGTAGCCAGCCCCCTGGTTTGCTGATACACCACAAGGAACAAGCCTTTGTAAACACCTGGGAGAGGTGGTGTCGATGTTGCTTTTAAAACAAGTGTGTTCCTGTCTGAGCCAAACTGTTTGTAAAGGCCTCATCTCCCACTCCCATCTGGGGCTGATCAGCTTAAAAGCAGCACTGCAGTGCATTATTGCCTTGGCTGGCTGCCCTCGAAGATCGATCTTCAGCTTGCATTTCCGTTGGATGGATCAGCGTTAGGCACAGAGGTTAGCCCGCCAAGAACCATCCTCTGCTGAAAGCTGGCTGAAAAATACACCTGTTCTTGGAGAGGCCTCTGGTTTGGAGGCGGAATTAGCTGTCCTCGGAAGTCAACCTTCCCATTTGCCTTCCTCCATCAGTCAGCAGAGAGGGCTGGAGATAGTGAGGCTTTCTGAGCACAATCCTTATCCTTGCTTTAGACGCAGTGTGTGTTGTCCTCCTTCCATCCAGACGCCTGTTAGGCGCTTTCACCTTTCTCTGCTGGGGCATGGTACCAAGAAAGGAGCAAGGGGCCTTCTTGAAGGGGATTGTTCAAATGTGTTTCTTCCTGGGGAAAGCATTTGGCAAAGTTGACCTCAGGCAGTTCTTTCCTGCCTTCCCACTAGTGGGGAGGCTGAGACCTGGTTAGAACTCATGTCACATCAGAGGTGCCAGACTAGGAGTGGGCCTAGGGAGGGAGAGGAAAGCTTATACCCTCTTGTGTATAAAAAAGCAGCAAAGTTGTTTTCTTCTCTCTGGGTTTATGAAATAGCAGCTGGCTCAGGGACATTCACCTCCCCAGGAGGGGCCACCTTCCTGTAGAACACAGTCAGCCCTCCTGTCTGCGAGAAGCGCTGAATCCATGAGAACATTGCCCCCCATTATCACTGGCCCCCACCTCACTTCACAGATTTATTTTCCCCATAGCCACTCCTCCTCCACAGTTCTCAGGTCTTCCCTCCTGTTCCCCCACACCCGAGATACTTGCTTCTTATCCAAAGCTGTCCCTCACATATACCCTTGGTTGGCCTTCCCCCTGCTGGCTGGTGAGTTTGTCAGTAGCCCACCCAATTGACTCCCTTGCCCCAGTCCAGTTCTGCTCCCTTGCTTAGGGTGAACAGAAGTTTCCTGTGAGAGAGCCCCCTCCCTATAACCGTTGGGAGCCTTTTCTCTTCTCTTGCTGCTGGTGTCTCTTGGGTGCCTAGCAAGGGGGCTATTGGTCGGTGTCCTGGGATGCTTGTGAGTTGGTTCCACCCCGTGGGTGGCTCGTGTGCAGCATTAGATGGATTCGGCTGCGAGTGCCAGTGCAGCCAAAGCACCCTCATTGGTATTTTTCATTTCCCTCGCGCTGCATCGGTTCTACCCTGACTCCTGTCGCTGCAGCCGCTCCAGGCTGACGAGCGTCTGCTCAGCATTGAATAGGTCAAGCTTCCAGCAATGAACAATTCATTTTTCTCCTCCCCCCCCTCTCTTTTGTCATTTCTGGGAGCCTGGGCCCTCCAGGAAGGAAGCGGAGAACTGGGCAATTACTCATCCAGAGCCCAGCCATCAGCAGCACAATTACTCTTGTGCAACGGCCACTTACGTGTGAAGGAGCGACTTTATTTATGATAGGCCAGATCCCACATGCCTTACTCATGCAAGTGGTGCATGGAAGTCAGTGGGCCTGATCCTGCTGTTCCATGAGCAAGGCAAGATGACCCGGCCTTGCATGCTTCAGAATGTCTCAGATACATGGTCTGGCATCAGTGAAGCTCAGTGAACACGGAGCCCAAAGTTGCTGTTTGCCGGAGCAGCTTGCACTTCAGAGCTCACATTTTTGGCCAGCTCCAAAATTGCATCTGCAAGCTGTACGGTCAGCATTGGGCGTGCTCAGCCTGTTAGAGGCATGACTCCATGTGTTGTGCACACACGTTAGCTGGGTTTGCATGTGCAAACCTTGGCAGGCAGAATTTTGGCACTACCGATCTAAAAGCATCTGGAAATACCCTCAGGCTCTTGTTTTGTGAGAGATGGGCTCTTCCCAGAGGCCAAAGCTTGAGACTTGGCACCCTCCAGCCTGGGTGAGAACAGGCCCTGGCTAAGCATTGTGGCTAGACTCAGGCAGGCCTGAGGCTTGGGATAGCTCAAATGAGACCACTTTCCCTTGGGATAGCCGAGCTGATCCTGTCAGGGGAGGGGAGGTACTGGCGGACTGTTTGCTTTCCCAGGCTACCCCTCCTGGCTGGGCCCAGCGTGGCCTGCCACTCTCCCTACAAAGCCTGTTTTCAAATGAGACACCTCCAGACAATGACCCTAACCAGCCCCGCGAGTGTGTAGAGATTGCTGTCGTCCTCCTTGGTGCTGGGCCATTGTCTGCAGGTCAGAGCAAGAACAGAGACTCGACCTGACCCCTGAATTTCTAGCCTTTTGTGGGCGTGCCTCTGCCTCTCCCTTGCGCTGGCAGAATTTCAGCTTGTCTGAGTGTGGCCAGTGAAGTAATGGCAACCTTTTCCTGCGCCCAGGCAGAGCCTTAACCCTTCCCTTGCTGGTTTTCTGCTTGCGCCTGCTGTGCTGTCATTGTCCAGTAAGGTCTCCTTGTAATCAAGGGCATGTTCTACCTGGGCCCATCTGGCACACTTCGCAGGGAGCAGTGCGTTCCCCTGGAGGCGCCTAGGCGCTGGCAGCGCACAAGATGTGGTCTGTGTGCGGATGTATGGAAGCTGGGCATCCCAGCACATGCTTGCTGGCTCATCAGAGCGGGCAGGAGGGATCGCAGGTTGGTAGGAGCCATCACTCATTGCACATGTCTATGTGATTGCCCAGGGTGTGCCTGTGAACAGCTAGCGCCCTGCGGATTTCTTGCTGCCCGTGAGAATTAAGCCCCTGTCCTGGGACTTGGAGTCCCTCGACTGTGGAGGCCCTGGTTTCCACATTGCGCTTTGGTCCCCTGGGCTTTCCCTAGAAATGCAGAGGGAGGGAAGGCAGTGGTGATAGGGGACGAGCAGGAGCACCCATCTCCTTCCCCTTTTCCCTCCTGGCTCCTAGGGGTGGCAGGGGAACAACTGGCAATTCAGACTGAACGATCTTCCAGTGCTGCTCTGTGGAGGCAGGGTCCTGTGTGCAGGGGAGCTAGCCATGAAATCCGTGAGGGCTGTGAGTGGCTTGTGCTCTGAAGGCTTCAGTGGTCTGTGCAGAGCTCCTGGGCTGAATGCAGCCAGCTTTTCCTCCGGGCCCAGGAGCAGGTGCTGCTCTGAGCTGTAGAGACCCGGTTGGGCTTTGAGGCATCCCTGAAGCACTGAAAAGACTCGCTGCTTCTCTGTTTTCCCCCAGAAAGGATCAAAGCCCGGGCGGGGGTAGATGGCCTTCCTTGGGAGCCTGGCAAGGCCCCTTTGGGTGGAAGGTGTAGTAAGGAGTGACTCTCCAATGTGACCAACCCACAAAGCAAGAAGCTGTGGCTGGCCGTGAGTTCAGGGTCTTCCCTGCTCCTCCAGACCTTATGACAGAGTTCAGAGCCTTACCTGCTGGACGATGCATCTGTACCCCTGCTACCAACTGCACCCACACCAGCAGGGCAAGCCAGCCCTGCCATGTGTCCAAACTGGGGATGCTAACTATCGGTTATTTTACTAGTTAAGTAGTCGATGGAATTTCCATCTACTACTTGACTAGTCAATAGGCAATTCCGGGGGCTCTTGTACATTTCAAAGGAGGAATGTGAAACTCTGCGTGCAGCCCGGGGCCAGCAGGAAGTCCCGCTGACTCCGGACTGCACGGAGCGGGCCAGCTTTGAAATGCGTGAGAGTCCCCAGTGGGTACTCAGAGTCCCCCACTGACACCGGGCTCCATGCTGCGCTGCCGATTTGAAATGCCATGCAGAGCCGGGGTCAGCTGGGGACTCCTCAGCTGATCCGGGCTCCTTGCGGGATTTCAGTGGAACGCAGGATAAGCTGGGGACCCCCCATCTGACCACAGTTCCACATGGCATTTCCCCAGAACCCGGGGTCAGCTGGGACTCCACAGCTGATCCTGGGTTCTGTGGAAATGCTGTACTGGACCCCGGGATCAGCTGGAGAGTTTCAAAGGAGTGGTGTTTCAAAGGGGCAGCACTGCACAGCTGATCCTGGGCTCAGCTGTTCAGCGCTGCCCCTTTGAAGTACCCCCTCTTCCCCTCCTTTGCTGCCTCTATCTGATAGGGGAGGGGGGATCAACTCATCGACTAGTCCTTAACATCCCTAGTCCAAACCAGCTTAGCCTCCCCATGTGACGCTCCTCGTAACCCAAACCCACTTCTCCTCGGCCACTGACCAGTGTTCCCTGTAAACTGAGCACTTGGGAGGCCGCCCAGGAGAGATTCAAATGCTGCCCAGCTGATTAGCAGAGCGCCCACAGCCGGCAGCATGTGTTTCTCTTGATGGTGCACATCCCCACGTGCCTCAGTGCACATAACAAAATGTATTCTGCACATGGATGGAAAAATTTGAGGGAACACTGACAGTGACATGCTCTCCCTGTCTGCTGCCAAAACCCCCTGCACTTCCACTTCCAAACCTTCCTGGGGTGGGAGGTCTGGTCACACTGGTGGCTGCTCTGTTCCTTCAAAAGGAAGATAGCAGGGGTACCAGTTTTTTTGTATGGGGAGCAAGGGTTGGGCCCTTGCAGTGAACTCGGTACAAACTCCACGGGGAACTTGGGGTGGGGTGGGTAAGTCTTTCTGTGCATTTCCCCCAGGGAAAACAGTGGCTGCCAGATTCCCAGCAGCTCCAGTGTGCTGGGAGCTGAGAACCTGGCATGGCTGAGTCTGGTTCCTTACAGTGTACTGTCCTGTTAACAGGGGTAGGTGGGCATGGGTCTGTGACAGGCACTACTTTGGGATGCAGGGTAGAACTGTGCATATCCCACAGCCATTCCCCTGCCAATGAGAATGGATTCATCCACTGATGGAATCAGTTGGGAGAGAAGAGAGTCCACGGGGGGGGGGGGGGGAGAGGAGAGGAGAGGGTGGGGACAGATGGAGGGTGAGAAGAGTGTATGGAAGCTGAGGGACAGGGAGAAGCGGCCAGATGGAGGGGAAGAGAGAGGGTCAGAATGGCCGAGAGATGGAGAGATACAGACAGAGGCCTCCGTGTGGGAGGCAGGGCAGGGGTGCAGTTGGCAGCTGGAGCAGGTTCTGCCTCATAGCCAATTGCTGCGCTGCCTGTAGAGTTGAGGAGACTCCAGCCACGGTTGCCATCCACTCCTGTCCCAGCGGTTGGTCTCTGTCTGGACCGCGCGTGGTCACGTGACGGACTGTCCGTGGCATGCCACGGCTCCATGACGAGCTGCTTGGAAAACAGGCCTTGAAGGCTGGGGGAGCTTTGTGGAAAATTTTGAATTTTCTTTGAAAAAGTAACATTTTGGGATTTGTAGTTTTTAATGAAAAGTCTCCCCGGTGTGGAGGGAAGCAGACATGGCCACCCGTTGCCCAGAAGTCCTCGGGGAAAAACGGAAAGATTTTGACCAACCCAACTCTCCGCCCGCCCTGCTCCTCGGTGGTGAAGTCGGGAAGGGGGAGCCAGAAGGGCACGGGGAGCTTTGTGGGCTATATGCAGTCTGCCTGCCCAGCATGACAGGAATTAACTGAGCGCCAGGCAAGTTTCATCAGTCCTTTGAATTGGTGCTCCAAAGTTGCTGTGGCAGGGTTGTTAAAATCCTCTGGCCACCACACGGGGAGGGCTGGGTAGAGAGTTGCAGCCACCCCCTCCCTCCCCCAGGAAACCTCATTACGCAATTTGGCTGGACTGAGGGGGCCTGCGGCTCACTAGAAAGGGCTCCCAGCACCAGGTGCTTCCTGTTTTGGAGCCGGGTGAGATTTTTGCTGGATGAGACGCATCTCCCAGCAGATGCAGAGCATGTGACATAGCTGGCGGATTCGGCTCCTTCAGCAAAACAGGAGTGTGCGTGTGCATGTTTGAGAGCATTAACTCTGTGTGTGCGTGTGCACATGTATGTGAGAGAGCAAGCGCATCCGTGGGTCTGCGTAAGGAAGAATTAATTGTGTGTTTGTGTAAGCGAGTGTGACCATCATCTGTGTGCGTGTGCACCGGGGTGGGGGCATTCTCCATTGCACGCTCACGTGCCTGAGCAAGGGGGGTGACAGGACAGCTGGCAGGGTAGGGAGCTCCAGCAATTCGCTCACGCAGTTACTCAGCAGAGGCTGCAGGGAGCACAAGCAAGTTGTTTAAGGGCCAGAGAATTGCTGGTGCAGGTGGGAGAGGGTCTTCAGGGGGGCGCTAGGTCTGAGAGCAGTGGGCGTGTTGAGCAGCTCAGGGAGGCCGTTCCATGCCTAGGGAGAGGGTGCACCCGTGGCTGTGGGAGGAACAGACGTAGGCACCCCGGGCTGGCTTGGGGGGGATAGGAGAAGGATGGGTATGCAGGGAGGGGCAGTTAAATGAACGTGTGGAGCAGGGCATCCCCCTGGGGACTGGTATATCCTCTGTCTCCTGATGGCTGGGGGAGGAGCTACAGCCTTGTGAGTGAAATATGGTGTATTTGGGCTGCCTGTAAACTAGAGCCCTAAATGAGACTCTCTTCCATCACCAGGGAATGAGATCTAGAGCCTGGACATTTGCAGGTCATTGCACAAGTCACTTTCCTTCTCTGTCTCACTCCCAACTCCGCACAACAGAGATTATAAAAGCTGCTGGTGGTGGCAAGGATCAGGGAGCACAACCCCCGCCCTGGAGCCCCACTGCTCAGCGCTCTGAAAAGCAGGTGGTTCAGTGTTAGGGATATAAAATCACATTTAATTGTTTAATCGGTTAAACTTTATTTAACCAGTTAACCAATTAAAGAAGTTGGGGGGGGGGGGGGGAGGACAGCTCCCACCCAGCTGGAGCAAGCCCTGCCTGCGATTGGTGTGCCTGGGCTTGCCATGGACAGGGGTTGCTCCAGACCCTGCAAGCAGCCCCCTGCATGAAGCAGGCGGGGAGCTGCTCCAGCCCTCACGGGTTAACCGGAACCAGTACAACGGGTAAGGCTTACCCATTAACCTCTCAGTCAGGGTCCTGGGAAGGAACCAAGCCTGCCCTGGCCTGAGGGACCCCATGGCAAGTCGGCCTGGTTCTTCTCTCACTGTGGTGGTGTCTGCTGACCTGGGGCTGCAGGGCTGTGTCTGTCAAGTGTTCCTGGGGGCTCGTGGGAGGTGCTGGGGCAGCGGGCTGGGAATAGCTTTCCTGGCTGTTACGGCACCTCAGGCATTGCTATTCCTGCCTCCAGTTCCCGCCCCACTTACTGGAATTGCTGTCACTGTGTCAGGCGAGAGCTGTGAGGGATGCGTGTGGGGAATGGGCTGATCCGTCCTGTCCCCACCAGGGTGGCCAGGAGAGGCTGCTGCAGATCCCTGTGCAAAGTGCCGTTTCTGTTCTTGGACTGATTTGGTTCAAAACATGTTGTTCTCTCTCCCCTATTTAAAGGTGGTGTTGCTAAGAGTAGCTGCCCCCGGGCACTAGTCCCCAGCCGGGCCCTGCAAGGCTGGCCTGGGGATTGCATCAGGCTATTGTTGCCGAAGGGAGGCCCTTTGGGAATCCCAAGCTGTTATTCTGCCCAGACCCATTTATTTTTGCTCTTTGCCCTCTCTCCTGGGCCTTGCAAGCCACCAGGGAGGATCACCAGAGAGCAGCCTGAGTCTTGAAACGGGATGCTATGAAAAGGTTCATTTTGTATTCGTGTGACCCTGACACCCCTCTCCACCCCCCGCCCCCCTGAGAGCTGCTGCAGGAGGCTGGCAAGGTGAAGTTCTGTCTCATGTGCTAGCTGCCGGCTTGCTCCACTATTAATCCAGCTCCTGGTGCAGCTGTGACCTGTCCCTCGTGCGAGACACCCTCCTTTCCAGTACGGGGCTTGTGCCGTGGATGTGGTCACCAATCAGTGCCCCCTACCCCACTCATGCCAGTTTTAAGCCCCTCTTGTCTAGAAATGGCTTTCTGCGGACCCCATGACTGAGTGCTTCTCCTTTGCAAGGGCTGCACTGGATTCCTAGGGCAGACCTGCTGGGAGAGTTGGAGCCAGCGCCGTGGCTTATTCAAAGGGCCTCATGGGCCAGCTGGGCTAGGCTCTCTGTAGCTTAGGATTCATGGGGGCTGTTCAAGGGACAAACTGGGAGGCAGGATTTTCCTTCTGCTGGAATAGCAGGGCTCTGTTCGTAGCAAGCTGTGGAGCTTCACTCGGGCGGTCACGGATGGGTTGGTGTTTAGTCTCCCTTCTCTGTTTTCCAAATAGTCCTGCAGCCTTCAAAGAGCCTTCCTTCCCTTGGCCTGTGGCTTACTTGTCCTTTGCTCAGCTGGGTCTAGTGGCCTGACCGGCTCAGAAGTGTAAGGCATGTGGGATCCCCACGTCTGTGCTGTATCAATGCCAAGGGTGCTGTACAGCGTGTGACAGCTGAGTGGTGTGTGGCGCTGACTGCATGTTGCGCATGCTGGCTGGGTCCCACTGAGCAGAGCCCTCTAGGGCTGGGAGCATGGGGGTGCCATTGATGAGCTCTAAAACCACTCTGCTCTTTTTCTTGGGTGGGTAATGCACTGGAGAGAGGGGGGAGGAGAGGGGAAGGCTGTCCCTCTTGCAGAACTTGCTGCAAAATCTGCCCCTTGCCACAGAAATGTATTCCAGGAACTCGGCTTTCCTAACGCGCCGTGTTTTTCGAAATATGTCCAAATGTGAACTTATGGCTACTGATGCAGCGACATTTGAAACAGTAGGTCTGAGAAGGGTAACCTGAGAGAGTTCGCCTCGGTGTGTTAACCCTGAAACCTAATGATAACACCTTACGTAACAAAACCTACTTCGCTGATGATTATTTTACCAGACGTGCAGCTAACATGTTCATACAATAACTGCAAGCTGATTCCCACACTCTGCCTGCCGGCTCAACAGCTGTAATACAGTGCCTTATGTTTGCTCAACTGTATCCTGCTGCCCCTTAAAAATAGCAAATGACAGGGCTGGGGGGAACGGATGCAACATTGGGGCTGAATGATGTGAGGACATTGACATTGTCCCTTTTCTGTATTAATCCAAAGATGCTACAGATCTTCCAGCTTGCCGATTTGGGGTGCAGGGGAAAGCAGGGGGCTGTGCTGCAGAGGTAGGTCCTGCATGCTGCAGAGTATGCAGAACCTTGGTCAAAGCAGCCGTGAAGCCCTGCTCTCACACAGGGCAGGATCCTGCCCTTGCAGCTGTGTTCTGCCTCTCATGGTTTTTCCTGGCCCTTCAAGGTGGGTGTTTTTCAGTAGGGTCTGGAGTATCTCTGCCTGTGGTGACGTCATTCAGTGTTAGGGGGTTTCAGGGCCTTGTCTCACTAGTTCATGGCCTGCTGTTTGTTCTTCCTGCAGGACTGCCCGCAGATTCTGCCCTCTACTCAGATCTACATCCCTGTGGGTGTGGTGAAGCCCATCACTCTGACGGCCAAGAACCTGCCACAACCACAGTCCGGCCAGCGCAACTACGAATGTATCTTCCACATCCCCGGCAGTGCCACCCGTGTCACCGCTCTGCGCTTCAACAGCACCAGTATCCAGTGCCAGAACACCTCGGTGAGTCCACGGCCCCTGCCCTGCCAGGCCTGGCTACTCCTCCATCACAGAGCGAAGGTGTGAACACCATTCATGCCTGTGGAGTGTCTGAGACACCTCCCGCAACGCTTCTCCAGACAGAATGTGTTTTGGTGCCAGGTCGTTCCTCTCCGCTTGCCCCACAGACTCCATTGAGTAAAGGCCACCCCAGCTGCCTTGCTTTCCCTGACTGGTTTTTGTCTCTCCCATGCCTGATTGGCAGGTGGAAAATGTAGGTTTGTGGGGTCTTGGGGGAGATCCTCCAGCTCCTTGTGCTCTGTCTGCCTGCCCCCCTCTTCCCTCAGTCTCTGACTTTTCCTTTCCCAGTCTCTTTCCCCTCCTAGCTGCAATGGGAGATTGCTTGGTGGAATTATTCCATGCAGAATCAACACCCCTCCCTCCTCTGCTGTGCAGCCAAAGGGACCCCAGGGGGGACCCGCCTAGGCTTTATGAACATTTCCAGGGAAATTTGCTAATGAAAGCCAAAGAAAGTAGCCTGGGTTGGAGCCAGCTGGGCTGCAGTTGGAGATCTGCTCCTGCTCTCCTCCTTCCCTATTTGCACTTGGTTTCCCCTTACGCAGGGCGCCTGATCCCACGTTACCAGTGGAACAGAGTTAATTGCTTGCTGCATGCAGCATTGCACTCACTCACACGTGCTCACACATGTCCAGTCACACTTGCCCTGCCCGTTTGGCTGCTGCCCATCTATTCTGGGCTGCCATACACAGCTCTGCCGATGGCGCTCAGTCCTGACCTGCAGCCCCCGCGACTACTCCAGTCCTGAGCTCTTACACACATCTCTAGCAGCACCCCTTGAACTGCCCTCCAGCTGCTCTACTTTTCCATTCCTGAGCTGCCCCACACTGCTCTGCCAACACCCCTCTTCCCTGCTCAGCCAGCTTCCTCTCCCCAGTCCTGCTGATGCTTTTCCTGGCCAGCTCCTATTCTTCCACCAGTGCTCTCTCTGTCTAGACCTCCAGCATCCCAGTGTCCGCACAATCCCCTCTGCCGATGCACATTCCTACCCCCCTTTGCTGGCTCTCTGCCCCCCTCCGGATGGGATGAAGAGGAGAATGGTTTTGACAGCCAGGCCATGTGATCCCTCTGCATGCCCCATGCTGCTGTGTGCCTCAGCTGCACGCTGAGCCTGCAACCAGACAGATCTAAAGTACCAATCCTTCCTTCACCTCTAGGGAATGCTGCTACTGCGGGTCCTCTGCTGACCTGCTGCTGGGTCTGTACCAACCTTTCCTCAGCAGCATGAAAGGGACCCATCCCCTCTCTCACTCTCTTTAATCCTTTCAAAATTTATTTTCCGTCCCTCGCATCATGAAACTCGTTGGCAGCCCAGCGCGAGCTGCACTCCCCGCTGTCCCTTCCTTCAGCTGCACAAGTGACATTTGGAAGCTATTGAAAAGCTGCTGGTTGTTTGAGACAGCCTTTCCTGCTCCCCCTCGCAGGTCTTGCTGGGGGTGGGGGAGGTGGACTGGCCTGGAGAACATCGCAGTGTCCCTCTGCGTCCCCTCCCACCCCGAAAGTTTGGGTTTGGGAAAGGGAGGTTGGCAAAGAGGACTCTTTACCCATATTGTATGTCATGTTTGGGGGAGAGGAGATGCTCTCCATGTTGGTGGACCTGCTACTTACTATGTCCTGCGCTGGCTGGTGGGCAGCAGGGCAGCTGCACCCCTCCTTGGATAGCTCCAAGGCTGGAGGGCAAGAACTTGTCCCAGCAGTATAAAGTGTCTGCATCGTTTTTCTGGTAGCGAGATGACTGGAGTCTTGGACCAAGGGGCCTGCAGGGAAACTCCTGGGAAGAAACCATGCAAGGGAGAAAACAGGCTAAGATCTAGGTTCCGTATGTTAATGGGAAAGGGGAGGGGACAGTTACCCAGTGTCCATGTGCTGGGCTCAGGCTAGGCATGCAGCTATGGGAATGGCGTGAAGTCCCACACCGAGGTGTATGAGTGCAGGAGAGGCGCAGATGTGGGGCGGGGGTAAGCAGCAAGGGGAGCTGTACTTGGAAGATGCCACGGTCTTGTTTTTGTGAGAGACCAAGAGAGCCTTCCACACAGAGATGTGGCTGTGAATGGGAGCTACAAACGGGCTGTAGAGAGCAGGGCTGGATTTCCCATTAAGCACAGTAGGCATGTATCTAAGGGTGCCTAAAAATTCAAATTTTGCCCCTCGCGGGGCCTGGCAGGGGTGTGTGGCTGGGAGTGGGACTGGCTGACAGGGAGACAGCCCCACGCAGCCCTGCTGGGGTGCTCCTCACTCAGCCCAGTGGATAATCACACCCCAGTGGGGCTGGTGAGTGCAGCTGAGGGGCAAAGCTTAGGAAAATGGATCTCAGGGATTTGGGGAGGGGGTGCTGAGCAGTGAGGAGTATGGAATGGCAGAGGGGGATGGGGAGATCGTGTGTGTCTTGGGGCACTGAACAGCAGAGGGTCTGTGTGAAGGATTGGGAGTGGGGGAATCTATGGGTGGAGGGTTGTGGAGTGGCAGCATGCCTAAAAGTGGCAGGGTATGTCCCCTCCCCCAGCAGTTAGCAGCTTTGAGCTGCTGTGAGTGGCAGGGGCACACTACAGCTAATAGCCATGGTGTGATGGTGGGGGGGGGTGTTGAAGCCCCGGTGCTTAGGGACACTCAGGATGTAAATCCCGCCCTGCTAGAGAGAGTGCTGTCCAGATTCTCAAGGGGTCACTGGCTCCTTCAGATCAGTTTCATGGTGGGGAGATCACCCACATTCCATCCTGCCTCCCCCTGTCTCCTGTGGTGCTCGACAGGCTGCTCATGCCTAACAAGCCTTAAATCCCACCTCCCAGACACTGAGCCCAGAGTCCAGGTCTCAGCTGGCAGCTGGACGAGGTTTGGGGGCCCAGAGGCTCTGGGGAGCTTCTGCGGGTGAGGCCGAGTTGCCTGGACTGTATTTGGGAGAAGAGAGGAAGCCAATGCAGAGCTGGAGCAGCCTGATCAGGCTCCACCTTGCCCATCCCCTGTGGGGCTGGTGCAGGATTGTCCTCCACTAAGGCGTAGCCCGGTAGAGAGAGGGAAGCTGCCTCAGGTTCCATCTCATCTGCCCCCTTGGGCTCAGTCTGGTTTCCAGGACTCCTTGTAGCCCAGTTTTAAATGACTCAGCACAAACGGAACGAGGAAGTCCATGCTGGATGGGGGTGTGGGTGCGTGAGATCAGGCTGCTGCCCCTCGCCCCCAGCAAGGGAGGCCTGAGCTGGGCGCTCGTTCCTGTCCCGCCGATACCTCTGCTTCTCCGTCTCCATCAGAGTCTGGTAAAAGATTCTTCCGAGGTCAGTGGAACGAGGTCAGTGGAACGAACGGCCATTTCCCCAGCAGGAGGCCAATTACACAAAATACCTGCTCAGCCATTTGAGGCTGTTACTGCAGCACACACGGGCTCCTGGATGTGGCCTAATCGCATCCCAACTGCCAGTGCTCACAAGGCTTGAAATGGGGTTGATTAGGAGGCTGGGGGATTCGGCAGCCTGGCGGTGGGAGTGCTTTGGAGGAGCCATTTGTCAGCTGCACAAGAGGAGGAATGGGGATTCCTAGTCCCTGCAGGACAGCCAGGCTGCACGGACTGTGCCAGCCACCTCCACTGGCAGGTGGCCCTGCAGCATGGCAGCATGATGCCTCTTTGGGGAAAGAGAGTGCAGACGCAGCCAGTGCTCTATAGCCCCTGATCCCACAGTTGCTTATTTATGGGCTAAGTTTTACCCATGTGCGTAGGCCTGGTAAGGTCAATAGGGTTACTCCCACTGACCTGAGTGTTGGCAAAATCCGGACCCGCATCACAGCCGTCCTTTGCTGGACCCACATACAGAACCCATATCCTTTACTGGTCTGCCAGTTACCCAGAGTCCTTGGGGTGTTTCCCAAGAGCAGCCAGGCAGAGCTGGGTCCTTGCCTTTGTGCTCCCCAGGAGGGCAGAGCAGCTTTGTGTCCCCATCCCCCCCGAGTGCTCCAGTACCTGCGAGAGGCCTGGCAGGGTTTGCTCTCCACGGAGTGGAAGAGAAGGAAGCCAGGCAGCAAATGTGAAAGCAGAAGCATGGAGGTGGTGGGCGTCGGTGATCTCCCAGCCTTAAGGTGGGTAGTCACCCGTGAGCATTTATTGCTCCCTGACCTTTCCCATTCGAGGAGCAGCCCTCTCGCCAGCCCATCTCCTTCCGTCCCCTATTCATTCTGCACCTCTGTTCTCCATCCCGTCTCTCTGCCCCAGCTCAATCCAACCCCTCTAGGCATGGGTCTGCCTTCCCAGCTGGGAGATTCATTCTCTTAACTTGTCCTCCTACTTCTCCCTCCTCCCCTGGAGATGCAGAATGGGTTCCCTAAGGCCCGATCCAGGGGGGTGCTGTCTGCCCTCAACCCTGCTGGCTTCCATGGGAGTTGAGAGGGCTAAATCTTCTCGTAAACCATCCCTTTCTTTGTATGTCTGGTTCGGCTTAGCTCACTCTAAAGCGATTTGGGATGCTGTGTTCTGACGGACACGATATAAAAATAAATGGCGTGGTTGAACAGTAGCGGGAAGGCTGGCTTAATGGGTCTTGAAGGTTGTATCTGTTACACAGCCTGTGGGAGAAGACTGTGTCTACAGAAATGCAAAGCCTGGGAGAGAGGCTGGGAGGGGATAGGTGGGGTTTTGGGGATGGGAATTACCCACAGTCTGTGCTGATTTCTTCCCACTCCACTACTGCCTGCAAACAGGGGTGATGGGAAGTGCTAGGGGCAATAGGCAGCTTCTGTATCTTCAGAGCAGCTCTGTGCATTCCAGCCACAGTGCATTAGCCACACTGTTGCCTGGAGCTTTTACGTAAAGGAACATGAGGGCCCTTTAGTTTCGGCACCAATCAGCAGGTTTTGTCTGTAACACGAATGTGTTTTACAAAGCTTAACTACAGAACCATCCGCTCTTATGAATTCTTTGTGTAACTAAGGGACCATTGTGATAGCTGCTCTCCGCTACAGACACCTCGTAAGAGGTAGCCCCTGCCCACGAGGAACGGAAAGGCTGAATAGACCAGAAGTGACTCAGGCACAGAGTGCGTGCAGATCACACAGCAGCTTAGTGGCTGAGGCAGGACAGAACTCAGGTGTCCTGCCTCCAGGCCAGTGCTGTATCCATTGGACAGTACAGCATCTCCTGGTTGGAGCCCACATTGCCATAATTAAAGATTGTTGAAAGGTTGCATTTGGCTAGTATAGAAACACCGGTTTGGTCTAGAAATGATCACATGTGCCTGGACAGCAAAGCAAAGCAAAATGTCTTTGTGCAGGGTGTAGTCAATTGGTCAAGTTGTCCTTGACTTACAGATTGTGGGGCTAGTCAGTTGCAGTCCCATGATGCTAAGATTTGCCCAGAATTCTTTCTGAAATCCTATTTGCATTCTCCTTCTAAAACTTTGCACAAGAAAAATCTTTCTCAAATGACAGGACCTGTCTTTACTTTCTGGGTACACTCAGTGCCTGTTGTAACATTTGAAGGCAATGAGCCAGCCTGTTCTTTAGAGTGGGTGCTTAAATTTCACACTTCTTTGTAATTTTACTCCTCTATGTTTTTTCGGTCCATCTGGCTTGATGATAATACTTCACACTTTCCATGCAGTTAACTATAATTAAGGGTGACCTGCAGTGGGGGGTAGAAGAGATATTGAGTTCCTACCCTTGGTTGTTTCTTTGTGATGGATAAGGAAGGCTGGAAAGTTTTTGTTTAAATTTGACATGTTTATAATTCTAGAAAGTTGTCTTGTCTGGCCTGTTCTCTAGTGACTGGAGAACTAGTGAAATGCTGAAATTATCAGAGACAGAAATTGAGACCTCTGATTCAGGACAATCCTTAAATGCATACTTAATTTCCATGACTTTTATGGGACCTGCACAGGAAGTTATGCTTTCCTGAAAGGTGCAGGGGAGGCTTTTTAAATGGAGAGATGGTTGTCTTATATTTCATTTTGGTAATTTATGTAACTCCAATGACTAGTTAACATGGCCAAGAAAAGACATCTTTGTTCAAAATTCAGCACTTCATTCAATAAGGTATGAGAGTTGACAGTATGCATGCTCTGAGACATCTAACACATCCTCCATCAAAACCAAGGGACACCAGATTTGATATTCCTGCTATTTGTAAAGTTAAAAAACAAGCAGAAATCCCCTTTCACTTTTTTACCTCCCTAGCTCCCCCTCCTCACTCTTGGGCTTTCCTTATACTCCCTAAAGAAACGAAAATGGTGCAGAAGCTCAAATTAAAAAAATGTTCTTTGTATGTCAATTTTAAATATAGTGCATCGGTTAATTAATATCCTTCAAGAGACATAGAAGCTTCAGCCTTATTGTTAGGCATAGTGATGCACTGAAGCTAAAATATGTATCCTTTGTGCAGTTACAACTTCTTATCATGTAAAAGTGTGAAAGTGAACCCCCTCGCCTCAGTCTCGCTAACACACCTGAGAGAAAAGTTACTTATGCAGACAACGTGTTGACAGTTTCGGTGCCATAGTGTGAAACAGAAGATTGATAAATATTTGCACATCCTCGCAGTTGAGGAGTCTCAGATAAACTGTCCGGTTCCCCTAAGCCCTTACCTCTGCTCCCGTTTCCTACCAGCCATCCATATAACATAGTCAGTGTCACTCATCCAGCGGCTGTAAACAGCAACACTGGTGAAAAAAGCAGCAATGTTTTTCAGAATCTGAGATGTTGCTAGTAACACCGTGAAAATCTCTTTTTTAATTATAGGGGGACAAATTTCTGGTGTATCCAATATGGGTTAAAGGTAGAGATATGAATTTGTACTGATTACCTGGTAAGCAGTACCCTTAACAGCAGCTGGCAGCCCCAAGCATGGAGAGACTGGGAGGAGAAGCTGACCCCCCCATGCTTCGGGGTGCCAGATCCTGCTGCAGGCTCTCCTGTGTGGGATCCTATGTAATCAGTTAACCTGGTAAACCAGGAATGGATTTGTCGCAAGCTTTTTCTCTTGAGAATTTCCACAGTGAAATGTCAGTTGCTGGGGCACTAGAAACATTCTGTCCCTTTATGGTATGAAATAGAAATGAACTTCCACTCTCTTTTCTGCTCAGACTTGGATTTGTAGTTTGGGCACTTTGAGGTGCAATGTAGCGCTAAGCTCTTTCCCTTTCGCTTTAACAAAAGCCACACTTGGTGGTGAGCAGCTATATCAACTGTAGCTTTCAAAGCCCCTTCGGGCCATTCTCTTTCAGTTCCCTCCTCACTCTCTGCTGAAGAGTCACTCATCCTTCATGCATCTTATCTCTGGTTTCCAGCCGTTGGCTCTTTGAACTCTGTCCCTTCCACCGTGGCGTTCCTGGTGTAGAGAGGCATCCGCCAGCAGAACTGCTGCTTTGGAAAATGAACGGCAAGTTCCTCCCTTTCCTTTTTATCCCAATGGCAAAATGGCCTGTGATTGGAAACTGCTCTCCTCGTCTCCCACGACCACCTGGCGTGCTGAGGGGAGCCAGGCAGATACTTACTGGGTGTGATAGGCGCTCTTGTACTATTTCCCTGAAATTAGGCTGGATCCAGAATGTAAAGGTTTTTCGGTGAGCCAATTGGTCTGTATTCTTCCTTTGCCATCCGAGGAGCTCACATGCAAAACCTAAGTGAGCCTCTCAACACTTGCGCAGTAGGCAGCATTGTCCTGGTGTACAAGTAAGTAAACTGAGTCCTGGAGAGATTTTCCCAAGGCTGCAGAGCAAGCCATTAGCAGAACGAGAACTAGAGCCCTGACTCCAAGCTCTGGCAACACTTCTCCAGTGTTGAACAAGATGCCAGGCTACTTATGGTACCATGGTGCTGCAAGTATAGGGGCGTGGGAGGTGAGTGGGTGGGATTTCACATCGTGTCAATGGTTAAAACTAGGCCAGGTGTCAAGGGGGAAAACATTTGGCTTGTGCTTTGATCAGAACAAAATCCAAGGGTCTCCAGATTATTGTTGATCATATTCTGGTCCCTTTTTGTGCTGAACTCAGTTTTCTTGGCCAGGTGAATCAGAGGGAAGGCACTTGAATATGATGAGGGGAAAGGAGAAGGGTAAGAGAGAGAGAGGAAGAGGAGTTGTAAAATCAAAGCCCCGGCATTACTGCCAAGTCTCATAGTGTTTGTGAGGGCATTTTGCGGGAATATATTTATAGGGGAACATAAATCATACATCCATGCCCTGTGATGGGTGCTGCACACCTACGGTATACATATCTCTAATTAACCAGCCACGAGAGTGAAATAGGATTGGAGCCTACAATCTGAGACATGTTGCTTGAAAAAGCCGAGCACTCTCTCCGAGTAGCGCCTACATTTATCTTTCCTGCAGCAGTGTTTAAAGGGAAAAGGGAGTATCAGGAGAGTTTGATAGGATCCAATTAAATTCCAGCAGATAAAATAATGATGAATTGCAGTTGAGCCCCAGCGAGACACAACGTACATTACAGCCATTCCCATAGCGAGAGGAAGAAGTTGAGGTCATCAACTACAGAAAAATAGGACACAGCTGCAACTGTGCCATTCCCACAGAAATACAATCAAGGGGAGCACACACATGAGAGTGAGGAGAGTGTGTGTATGAGAGGGGGGAGTGTGTGTGTGTGTATGTATGCATGTGTGCACTGAACTTATGGAAGGCAGATATATTGTGCCAATACAACGCACAATACTGGGAGAAAAGCAGAGAGGCCCAGCTACCTCTCTGCCCGTGTTTCTCAGAATGGGTCATGTTTCACATGCCTCTGAGGACCCTGGGTGGGCTCGTGCATTCTTGTTGGGGTGGAGGTGTGGAGAATTTGATTTGTATGAGAGGAGGGCAAATGGAATTTGGAGGAGCAGCTCAGAGCAGATGGCTAGAAAGATTCTTGTGTAGATTTCCTGTGTGCCCCCATTGGATGCTGGGAAACTGGATTCTCAGGGGCTCCTCTTCAAAGGCCCCACTTTGCCAGTCAGTCTTTCTCCCCAAAGAAGACAAGTTCTGTCTCCCCTTGGGGCTCTTCAACCACAGTCTAAGATCAGCCAAGGGGATTGCTACAGGGCAGAAATGGTGCACATTGACTGAGGCTGGAAGACAGGGGCAAAAGTGAGTGTAATGGCTTTATCACTGCTGTCTGGGGCTGGATTCACACACTTTCACTCAAAGTGAAAAACTCATATCCCTGCGTCCATACCCTGGGTTGTACAGACCCGCAGGCGCTTGTGTTTGAGAGGAATGGGTTAGGATGGCACAAGCTGGTTTGGCTATCAGGATTGAGGTGAAATTCACTGAAGGAAATTGTAGGCTGACAATCAGGAAAGTCAGTGAGATAGGATTAGGATGAGTTTTGTAGGAGCCCTCTTGCTTGAGTGATTTCTATCTAGACCGGATACACTGCCGGGAACAGTCAGGCACAACTTTACAAGCTGAAGAGGAGAGGGCAAGCTGGGACATCAGTGAATCCAGTATTACTAGCAAGGCTGCACTGTAGCTTCTTGACAGGCCATTCTGTTCTGCTATTCCAAATGGAATTGGGATTGGAGAGATTGGGACTGGAGAGTTCCCGACTCGGCTGCTGAGTCATCATGTGGCATTGGTCCGTGTACGGACCTTCCCCTGACTTCTCACCTGTAAAATCGTGATAATACTGATCTACCTTATTCTGCCAGCCTGTCTGGAGGAGGTTGTGTGTGTGTGTCCCCTTAGTCCTGTGATGATGCATGAGTAGGGTGACCATATTTCCCTATAATGAATATGGAACAGCTGGTAAAATTACTCTTATTCAGGTGAGTTCAACGGCAATTCATCAGAACTATGTTGTACAAATATACAAATTAGCATCAAGCTGACTGAGCCCCCATTAAAAAGAAATACTGCGTAGCTGGAGACTTTTTACTTATTAGACCCTTCCTCTCCAGCGCGCTCTGCTCTACATGTCTGGCTGGGACACCATGATGAACTCACCTCTCCTTGTTCCTGGTAAGGGTGTTAACTAGTGGTTAATTCACTAGTTGAGTAGTCCCTGGAATTTCCATCGACTACTTGACTAGTCGATAGGCCCTTCCGCATTCTCCTTTGAAATGTACAAGAGTCCGCTCTGGACTCCCCATTTGCCCAAACTCTGCCTCCTTCCCCATTCCCTGCCATCTCAGAATGGAACAGCCAGCTGGCTACATAGCAATTGATTTACTGGGCACTTAAGCCTAGCAAAGTGTTTAATGGATGACACCAGGAGGAGCCTGCACCATGTGATGGGCTGGCTCTCCATGGCTGTGGTTTGGGAACTTTGGTCTAAGCAACATGAGTCACTGAACTCTCCGGCTGCCCTTGTGCATCAGTGACTCAGTCCGCCCAGCAGAGGGAGCACAGGTTAAAGGGGAACTGGAAGTGGCATGGTACAGGAGTCTGGGCATGGGTCTGGCATCCAGGAACATGACAGTCCCGGGCTTGGCACTAACATTTGCTTGCTCCAAGTCACTTCCCCTGTCTATACTTCATTCCATCATCTGAAAAACACAGAAGATAAGAATGCACTTCCCTGCCTCCTGAGGGGAAGCTGGGAGGGTTAACTGGTTACTTTGTGTAGTCTTTTAAGGGCAGAGCTTTTGCCCTTATGGACATGTGAGAGTTCACGTTATTAAATAAAATCTTTACATTGACATACAAATACTGTTTGGAATTCAGGGTCTCCAACCCTCCAGGATTGTTCTGGAGTTTCCAGGAATGAACAATTAATCTTTAATTAAAGATAACATCATGTGATGAACCCTCCAGGAATTTGTGCAGCCAAAGTCGGTAACCCTAATTCCAGAATGGGCACCGAACGCATCTGTGTAGCCTTCAACAACAATAAATAGGTTGGAAATCAGCCACCTCTTCGCTTAACTGCCAAGTCCTGAGGTCAGGAATCTGTTTCCTTTGTAACAGTCATGACCGGTAACTCCGTGTATGGAATGTAGCAGCTTCCTAGGTCTGCCGTAGGTGTCAGTAATGCTATCAACTCGTGTAGGAGAAAGTAGCTCGGAGCCCCAATCTCAGACACTGCGGGATAAAAAGCCATTCAGTGTATCTTTGGGGAAATACTGATTTGTGAAATCCACCTGGCTCCTCTCATGGGAATCTGCTATCATTAATTACCCAAAAAACCCAACGAGTCAAACAAAAACACAACACCACATGCTTTCATTCACTTTTAACTGCAATGAATCTCGTATCTGGTACCTCTAAACCCAGTGTCTGATTCCCTCTGCCTATTACTTTACGGCCTGTACACTTGTACAGCACCTGATCAAAATGGTTGTGTTGTACACAGGCCTAGGAGATGGTGCAAGGCCCTATTCTGTCTAGAGTATTTCTCTGGTGACTGTCATGGTCATATCTAAACACCTGTCACGACAGTATTCTGACCTGTTGGCTTGTCCCTAGAGATCTGCTGACATTGTCCCTGAAATCAGCTGCAGCTCCATCCCTGAGAAGGTGTTTAGGGGTTGGTTGGTTTTTTTTGGGGGGAATGGAATCAGGAGGAGGAGGAGGGAAATCCTGGATAGCAGAGCTGCAAATAGCCGGAGATCCCCTCTAGCCCATTGCCCTGATTACATTGTTAATGTAGGTCAGTCACAAAGAGGGCAGACCCTGGAAGGAATGAAAGGAGATTCTCCAGCTCCTCAGGCTGGTATGGATGTGAAAGAACAAGCAGGGTGTAAGGAGGGGAGAGGTTTTGGCTGTGCTTATGTAACATTAGCCTGTGGTGTCAGACTCTTGGCCTGAGAGAAGATTCACTGGCTGCTTTCCCCACCACTTCTCCTACACACCCACTTTCCCTGGCTTCTCCCGCTGGGTTTCAGGATACGTGTTGGGCTCCCTTCCTATATGTAGCATTCAAGGAGACACGGCAGTTCTGGCAGGACCAGAAAGGCTGGCTTGGCCTCCCTCCGGCTGAGTCATGGGGAGATGGTCAACTGCCAAATTGGCCCAGGAGAAGCTGAGGCCAAAGGAACAAGCACTTGTTTTCCTAGGGAGTTCCCTAGAGTGGCTGAAAGAGATCAGAGCACATGTAAGAACGTCTTGGACAACAGGATTTAACAATTCACAGCCCTTTACAGCCCCCTCTCCCTCTTCTCTGCAGCAAGAGCTGCTGGGCTCCCTCCCCAGCTAAGTGACCATCGAAACAACCAGCAGGCTGCTATGGTCTGTTTCTGAACAGAGCAGCGTGTTCCCCGTGTGTGCTGCTGGCTGCCCTGCAGGAGGGGACGCAGACCTAATGCAATCAGTGGAATGTAGCAGAGGTGCCGTGAACTGAGGAGGGACGCGCTCACATCTGCTGTGGCTCTCTTGTTAGAGCCTCTGGAGAAGGGCCCGCTCAGCATTGGTTTGCTAAGGGAGCTTTGTGCTGGAGGAAGGGGCCTGAAACCGTGTGCTCCATGAGGCAGGAGGGTCTGGAAGGAAGTGCAGGGAACTGGGAGTTGGCTATTGGCTTTCCCTGGCTTTGGGATTAGGAGGAAACTCCCACTTCTGGCAGTGGTGGCTCGTAGGTCCTAGCAAGTGCTGTGGATTGCATTCCATACAGTTTGCTGGGGGGGGGTGGGGGGTGTTAGGCAAGCCCTTAACAACTCAGCTGCTGTCTGCTCTGGGGCATGTTGGTTCTACAGCACTTCTCACTGAACCTTAGGCCACAAGGTTGTGGTATGTGCCAGTGGCTGCCCCTCTCTGTGCCGGAAAGGGCTGCATTTCAGTGGTGCAGGCACTATGGGATCCTTCAAGTTGTGCTGCAGATCCTGCCGAGCCCCCTTCCTGCCCACATGCTAGGATGGCTGTGAGTAGAATCCAAGCAACTGCTGTTGTGGATCCCTGGGCTATTTCAACGCCTGCAGCCTGAGTGGAGTCCAAACACTGCCCCAAATTTGGCATCTCTAGGCACCCTCAGAGGGTCACCTCCCTGTGATTGTTGGAACCCTCTGTCCAGCCCCCAGGCTTGTATTCCCCGTTTACTCAGACACGCCTTGTTCCTAGTTAGCACTGTACAGGCATTCTAGGAAGCCACGCAGGGAGGGATCTGTGGCAGATGGAGTGGGCTACCCCACCCCCAACCTAGCCTGGCTCCACCTCCAGCCTAGACCCTGCCGTGGCCAGGATGGCCCAGCCCTAGAGCTGCCACTGTGGGGAGAGGTGTTATTCACCCCCTAGCTGGTGTGAGGAGAGAGCTGAGGGAGTCCTTTCTCCTTGTAGTAGCCCCGGAACCCCCCCTTCACCCCAAGCCTGGCTCCACCTGAGCCCGCACCCCCAGCCAGCATCCCCGCAGCCTTGCATCCCAACCCTCGGCTTCATGCCTGAGCCCTCTCCCCCAGTACAAACCCCTTGGCCCCACCCCCACTGCATGAATTTTGTTTTTTTATGTTCTGGGGTGGGAACAATTAGAGGGAACCCTTCCCAGAACTGCAGCCCAAATGTGTGAAGTGCCTGATTTCCAGTTTCAGCCCCCATGGGTGCCCAGCAGTTGTGAAGCAGCCAATACATGGACACGTTGCTCAGTCAAACTTTTACCCTTAATCATGGAAAGCCTAGGAGGGTGCAGATCATACAAGAACACACACAGCTGAACCTGCAGCTGCCCTCGCTTCCTGTCTTACCCTCCCTTGTGAGCCCTTGGGGGGCATCTCCGTGCAGGGAGGCACCGTGCTGCCTCCTAACACAGGCTCTGATGTGGTGAACGGTCTCTCCCTGGTGGACTGTAGGAAAGGGCCCTGTAGCAAATTGTGACTCACCAGCTCGCTGCTTTAGCTGGTCATTCCAGGAATTAGCTCAGTCCAGCCTCAGAGCTCCCTCTTCTGGGGGTGTCTCACACATTATTACCCTTTTTTGTCTGTTCTCCACCACACATCATGACCCAGACCGTGGCCCTCTTCTCCCCAGATACTGCCCTGCCGCTGTGCCTCACGCTCTGGGGTCCTTCCCTCCCAGGGAACCCCAACTCCCTATATCAACCTTGCCTCAGTGACCCACTGCCACTCATCATCTAGCCCCTGCCTCGGGTAAAATGCAGTCTGAAATGGCCACTCATCATTGGCAAGGGGGTGTGGTCCAGCTGCCTTCTCCTGCCCAGCTGCTCCTCTGCGACCTTAGTACTGTCACTGGGCCTCAGCTTGGGGTTTATTCAGGCCTGAGCTCCTCTGGCTCACTCTGCCTTCCCCCAGCACTGCTTTGTCCAAGGTATCCTGCTAGTAGGAAGCTGGGTCTCTCTCCCTCCAGACCTGGACCAAGAGTGAGCTCCTCCTGGCCAGCCATCCTCTCTTACACAGCCCTGCTGGGCTCTGATTGGCTGCCACAAACCCTCTCTCAATTGGCTTTCAGCTTCAGGCGTCTATCACTGTTTTAATTCTCTTCATTCCAGTGCAAGGCAACCATCCCATTACAGGCCCCCAAACAGGCCAGACCCTGCCCTTTAAAAACCATTCCTCTCCGTCAGCCGGACCCTGGCCAACTTCCCCACAGGAGCCGAAACCCCTGAGGGTGGCTTTGTGGCCGAGATGATCTCCCCACTTCATAAAGCAGTTCTTCTGGGCAGAGACCAGTCTTCTGCCTTGAATAAGATTTCAAAGGATTGGTCTTTAGCTACCCTCTGTGGTTCTTCTATTGCCCCCAGCCTTTGGAACATCAGCCCAGCCTTGATGCAGACAGATCATGAGTAAGGCAAAAGGCAGCACATTCGCAGTGGTGTTTGCAGCCTGACATGGACACACAGGGCTCCTAATCTCAAGCCAACTGTTCCCATCGACATGAAGGGCTGAACTGAAACCCTGGCTCCGAATCTCCTGTAGGGCCAGGGGTGTCTGTAATTGCAATCTGGGTTGCATGGCTTCAGCTCATCTCAGCAGCGAAGGTAATATATTACCAACGTGAGCTTCAGAACCAGGGGAGAACTGTCAACATTAGTCACAGTCATTCATTCGTTCGGCAGCGCAAGAGCCGGCAGTGTGTGCAGCTTGGAGACCCTTCCTGTCGTTAGTTTCTATTTCACCTTGCCCTTTACTCTGCTCAGACTGTGACTCTCTGCCAGTGCCCCCTTCCTGGCCTGGATCATACGCCATTGTATGTTCAGCACCTCAGTCCAGCTGTCTCAGAGCTGAGTGGGGAGGATGGTTCTTCCAGAGACATCTTGAGTCTATCCCCTACCATCCTTCCACACGTGCCAGTTGCTGTCTCCATAGGTGGCACATGAAGGGTTAATCATCTCTTCTCTCCCATCTCTCCTCTTCCCCCCAAGAAGGAACTCATTTCCAAAAGGAGCTGGGGCAGAGAGATGCAAATAAGTGTTCCGGACAGCTGCAGGCTGCATGCCTTCCCGAGATGCCAGGGCCTCAAATGAGACATGTCAGAGTACAAATTGAAAATGCCAATTTCACTTAGGCTGCCACGCTGCTCGTCACAGCTAAATCCTGCTCCATTGCCCTTCCCCCACCTCCCGCTTCCCCCAACTGCCAATTGATGGTCTTCACGCATTAATGTGCATCTTACCCAGACCACCCCAGAGCGCATCCCTCTTAGGGGACCTCTAGGCTCTGCCCACCTGTGGAGGTGGAGGTAGGACGGGGAAGGCTACACTGCAAAGATCTGAACTCTACTCCCTTCTGGCTCTGTCATCCTGGGACCAGCGGGCAAGGCCTGTGGAGCTCAGACCTGAGTGGCCTTCCCTGGACCGCCAAGGAGGCACCTCATGCAGCAGTGGTGCTGACTCAGCCAAGAAGGGGTCTGTACAGGAGCTCACTAGGGTGTTGATGGTGGCAGTGCTGTTCCGCTGAAGAGGTTGGCTTTCAGCTGAGTTGGAAAATAGGATTTGTGGGGGTTTATGCTAATGAACATCCGAGTGGAGGTTTCAATTGGATGTGTCATTTTTTACTTCCTGTCATAAACTACCGGGCACCACTAAGCAGCAGCTGCATTCCTCCCCCGAGGTGGCTGCATTTTACCAGTGGGCAGTGATCCGTGCAGGCAGAGGGCCATTGGCCTGGTGTACACATGTATGCCAGCGCTTCAGGGCGACTGAATTTGGCCTATTGTTAATCAAGGGATTTGGCTCTTTCAGGATTAAAGCTGTGTGTGCACGTGGATTGTAATCAGTGGGACAGCCCAGGTGGGGCAGACCCACGGTTGGTAGGGCAGGCTGTACAGTAAGATCTGAATTGACCCCAAGTACTACTGCCCGTGTCACCTGCTGCCTCTGCCTTGGCTTGGGAGCAGGGTTCTTTTGCACCGTCTCCAGGGCCACCCTCCTGCCTCTTGTTCAGCAACTCTCTGTTGCCCCTCTAGCTTTTGGGAGCCTGAGGAAGAAGTGAATAGCTCCAGTAAAGCAGAGCCATGTGCATCAGTCAGCAGTGGGGCTGGCGTGTCTCCTGCACTGAGACACCATGTGGGAGGGAGGTGGGCCAGCCTGGCTTTCTGGCTTTGTAGGGCAGTTGGTTTGCGATGAGGTGCTGGGTGCTCCCTCTTGGCCAATCTCCAGAGAAGCACAGGGGGAGCTTCTTAGCCCAACAGCTGGGTTAAAGGAGAGAGAACCCAATAACCACAGTGCACAGGTTCAGAGGAGGAGAAGGCCCCCATCTCTTCTGGGTGCACAAATAATGGGGCCAGGGGCCTGGTGCAATCCGGTCTCTGGCCCAGCCTCAGAGAAGCCATAAAGAACAGCTTCTCCTCCCATCTACTCCTGTGACCATAGAGCATGGAGCCCAGTTTTTACATTGCTCAGAGATCAAACACCACCCCTGAGATTTACCCCATACTGTCTTCAGGCAGGCACCTAGCTGGGGCCAGCACAGTCCAGGAACAGTTACTGTCCCTCTCACCTGTGCTTTTTGTCCCACCCAGAAAGGCCAAGACATATGTCCCCTTCCTAGCTAGCAGGCGACTGCAGCTGCCCGAGAGGCAGCTCATTCAGGGTGTGCACTGGCACAGAGTGTAGGGCTGTCTGCCATGAGCACAAAAAATGTTCCCTTGTAATATTCTTATGGGACAGACTTGTTGAGCGTCTCTGGGTTTGGTTAAAAGGGGTAAAAAGCAAGGGTGATATCATGCTAGGGGTTTGCTACAGACCACCTACCTCGTCAGAAGAGGTGGATGAGGCTTTTTTTAAACAGCTCACAAAATCATCCAAAGTGCAAGATTTGGTGGTGATGGGAGACTTCAACTATCCAGACATCTGTTGAAAACTCAGGCTACGTCTACACTACAGGTTTCGCCAGAAGAGGCAATGCAAATGAAGCGCAGATTAGCATTTTCTCGTGCTTCATTTGCATAATCTCTTCCAATCTGTTTTTGTGCAAAAACAAGCAATGTGGATGTTTCCTTTTTGTGCAAAAACCCTCTTTTGCACAAGATCCTTATACCTCCTTTTTTGAGGCATAAGGATCTTGTGCAGAAAGGGGGTTTTGTGCAAAAAGAAATTGTCCACACTGCTTGTTTTTGCACAAAAACCTCTTGTGCAAAAACGGATCAGAAGAGATTATGCAAATAAAGCATAGAAAATGTTAATCCGTGCTTCATTTGCATTGCATCTTCCAGCAAAGGATACATCTACACTACAGGTTAACACAGCAGGGCACAGATTATCCAATATGTTCTTGGACTGCATTGGAGACAATTTTTTATTTCAGAAGGTTGAGAAAGCTGCTGGGGGGAAGCTGTTATAGTTTTGATTTTAATAAATAGGGAGGAACTGGTTGAAAATCTGAAAGTGGAAGGCAATTTGGGTAAAAGTGATCATGAAATCATAGAGTTCATGATACTAAGGAATGGTAGAAGGGAGAACAACAAAATAGAGACAATGGATTTCAGGAAGGCAGATTTTAGTAAACTCAGAGTGCTGGTAGGTAAGGTCCCACAAGAAGCAAGATTAAGAGGAAAAACAACTGAAGAGAATTGGCAGTTTTTCAAAGGGACATTATTGGGGCCCAAAAGCAAATTACTCCATTGCGTAGGAAAGATAGAAAGTATGGCAGGAGACCACCTTATCTTAACCAGGAGATCTTTCATGATCTAAAAATCAACAAGGAGTCATATAAAAAGTGGAAACTAGGTCAAATTACAAAGGATGAATATAAGCAAACAACACACCTGTGCAAGGGCAAGATTAGAAAAGAAAAGGCACAAAACTAGCTCAATCTAGCTAGAGACATAAAAGGTAACAAGAAGACATTCTGTAAATATACTAGAAGGAAGAGGAAGACCAAGGATAGTGTAGGCCCGTTGCTCAGTGAGGAGGGAGAAATGATAACAGGAAACTTGGAAATGGCAGAGATGCTTAATGATTTTTTTGTTTCAGTCTTCATCTAGAAGTTTGATGATGAAGGGATGCCTAACAGTGAATGCTAGTGGGAATGGGGTAGGTTTAGAAGTTAAAATAAAAAAAGAACAAGTTAAAAATCACTTAGAAAAGTCAGATGTCTTCAAGTCACCAGGGACTGATGAAATGCATCCTAGAATACTCAAGGAGCTGATAGAGGCGATATCTGAGCCTTTAGCTATCATCTTTGAAAAATCATGGAAGTGGGGAGAGATTCCAGAAGACTGGGAAAGGGCAAATATAGTGCCCATCTATAAAAAGGGAAATAAGAACAAACCAGGAAGCTACAGACCAGTCAGTTTAACTTCTGTGCCAGGGAAGATAATGGAGCAGGTAATCAAGGAATTCATCTGCAAGTATCTGGAAGAAAATAAGGTGATAGGTAACAGCTAGCATGGATTTGTAAAGAACAAATCATGTCAAACCAATCTGATAGCTTTCTTTGATAGGATAACCAGTCTTGTGGATGAGGGAGAAGCGGTGGATGTGGTATAATTAGACTTTAGTAAGGCATTTGATATGGTCTTGCATGATATTCTTATCAATAAACTAGGCAAATACAACTTAGATGAGGCTACTATAAGGTGGGTGCATAACTGGCTCGATAACCGTTCTCAGAGAGTAGTTATTAAATGGTTCACAGTCATGCTGGAAAGGCATAACAAGTGGGGTTCCGCAGGGAACTGGTTCTGTTTAATATCTTCATCAGCCATTTAGATGATGGCAGAGAGAGTACGCTTATTAAGTTTGCAGATGATACCAAGCTGGGAGGGGTTGCAACTGCTTTGGAGGATAGGGTCATAATTCAAAATGATCTGGACAAACTGGAGAAATGGTCTGAGGTAAATAAGGACAAATGCAAAGTATTCCACTTAGGAAGGAACAATCAGTTTTACACATACAGAATGGGAAGCGACTGTCTAGGAATGAGTACGGCAGAAAGAGATCTAGGTGTCATAGTGGACCACAAGCTAAATATGAGCCAACAGTGTGCCACGGTTGCAAAAAAAAAGCAAACATGATTCTGGGATGCATTAACAGGAGTGTTGTGAACAAGACACAAGAAGTCATTCTTCTGCTCTACTGTTCACTGGTTAGGCCTCAGCTGGAGTATTGTGTCCAGTTCTGGGCACCACATTTCAAGAAAGATATGGAGAAATTGGAGAAGATCCAGAGAAAAGCAACAAAAATGATTAAAGGTCTAGAAAACAGGAGCTATGAGGGAAGACTGAAAGAATTGAGCTTGTTTACTTTGGAAAAGAGAAGACTGAGTGGGGATGTGATAACAGTTGTCAGGTATTTAAAAGGGTATCACAGGAAGGAGGGGGAAAATTGTTCTTCTTGGCCTCTGAGGAGAGGACAAGTAGCAATGGGCTTAAACAGCAGCAAGGGAGGTTTTGGTTGCATATTAGGAGGGCTAGTTCAGTGGGATGAGTATTGATTTGCTAAACCCAGGGTTATGAGTTCAATCCTTGAGAAGGTCATTTAGGGATCTATGGCAAATTTGTCAGGGAGGGTATTTGGTTCTGCTGTGAGGGCAAGGGACTGAACTTGCTGACCTTTCAAGGTCCCTTCCAGCTCTATGAGATAGGTATATCTCCACATATTAGGAAAAACTTCCTAACTGTCAGCATGGTTAAACACTGGAATAAATTGCCTAGGAAGGCTGTGGAATCTTTGTTTCTAGAGATAATTAAGGGCAGGTCAGCTAGACATCTATCAGGGATTATATCAACCATGCTTGGTCCTGCCCTGAGGGCAGGGGACTGGACTTGATGATCTCTCAAGGCTCCTTCCAATTCTAGTATTCTATGATTCCTCCTATAGGCTCCTTTCTGAGTCCTAACCCTTTTGGCTGTGCTGTGGTGGTGTGTCAACAGGCTGCTAGTATCTTATTCCCTTAGCACCCCCTACCCCAGTTCCCACTGTGCACCTGTACAGACAAGCATACGTACATGCAGCACTGCTGAAATCCAGCCACCTCTGGGGGGAAGGGCAGTGGCCAGCAGGTGCACAGCAACATTTTACTGGGGATGGCTAAGGATTGCAGGGTGAAGGTGCTATAGGGTCTTCAGTGTCCATGCAAGGGTGGTCAGGATGCAGGATTTCCTGGTCTCCCCTGGAAGCTCCCTGGCCAGTAAGCAGCCCAGGAGCCAGTCTGTTTCCATTGCAGAGTCGGGCCTTGCCCAGTGCGCATGCGTTTAGTGCGGGATACACGCTTACACATCTGTGAAAAGGCAGGTACTGTCCAAATCAGGCCCTTGTCCTTATCTCTGCATCCAGCTAGTGTGTGCTCCCGAGCCTAGTGTGAGTCCCAATAACTCCTGCTGCTGTGGAGGGCAGAGCCTCCAGGGTACCCAGCCCCAGGAAGGATGGCTCTTGTCTGCAGGGAGCCAGGTTTGGGCTGTCACTGTTGGACTCATGCCGCTGCTGCCCAAGCTATGTGCTTCTGCCTAGTGCTGCTGCTTCCCACGGATGGAAGCTCAGGGTTGGTACTTAGGACTCCTAGGTTTTATTCCCAGCTCTGTCACTGATGCACTGTATGAACTCAGGTGACTCACCTCCTCCCGCCTCTCACTCCCTGCCTCAGTTTCCCCATGTGTAGCAAGCTCTGAGATTCTTGCATGAAAAGTTGCTTATCTAATACAATGTGGTAAATGACAGCTCAGGCAAGGGGGTGCAGAGGTGTTGCTGGCTCCCTGGCAGGAGAAAGCCCCTTGACCACCCCTTTCCCCACTACCAGTACTGCTATCTGATCCCATCACAATGAATCACTTGAGTTTCCTCTGAGACAAACAGTGAGCTGGCTCTGGGATGGACCAAGGGGCAGTGCTGCCACTTACCTGCTACCCCTGTCATCACACCCAGGTGGTGAAGCTGGTCAGCAGAGTAACTGGCATGGGTTGGGCGTGGGGTCTGAGCCAAAGAGAGCCAATGCGGCTGTATACGGGGCTCCCTAACAAACTCCAGCAACCCATGAATCATTCATTTAATCTCTCCTGACACGCCTGTCATTTTCTCCAGAGAGGAGCAGAGAATCTCTCGCCAGAGGAGGTCGTTAGCTGTCAGGGAAGGTTCCGACTGCCTTCCTGTCTGTGTATCGATTGATCCTCCGCCTGCGTGCAGGGGCTGTGTAGGGACGGGGCGTGGGGCTGTCAGGAGTTTGGCTCAGGTTAGAAGCAAGGTAGTGTTGATGGGGAGGAGGCCTGGGGCAGGACGAGCAGTTTGCTAAAGCTCTGATCTCTGCGTTCTGCCTCTTTGAACTGCTCCCTCCCCAGAGCTTGAGTTCTCTGGGCTTTGCAATCCAGGCGTTGAGGGGAGGGGTGTGTCTGTGCTCTGCAGAGGGCAGAAAGACATCTCCAACCTCTGCCAAGGCTTGGGCAGCATAACCCTTCCATTAAACAGGCTGCCAGGGAAAGCGCTCCTTCCTCTAGTTGCGGCCTATCTAGTGTGAGGACTGAGGGGTAATTAATCGAAGCAGCCCCCCCCCCTCACATGTTGTGCCCAGAATGGCCCCGTTTCTGGGCTGCAGGAGCTCTGGTGAGGACTGTCTTAGGGATTTGTTCCATGAGCGAGTGCAAGTGTTGAAGCTGCGGCAAGCAGGGGCTATCCCGCCCAGTTCGCTGCTCCCAGGGAAGCAGCCCCTGTGCTCCAGGGTTTGGCTGCTCCAGTTCCTGATGTGCGGTTTTGAATCCGGGTTGTGGTGGGTTGTTAGCACCATGAGAGGCCCAGTCCGGAAGCAGCGGGGAGGGGGCCTGCAAGTTAGGCGTAAAGGGTGTCAGTGGGGGTGGGAGGTGCAGGAGACCCCAAAGGCAGTGGGTTCCTCAGCTCTGCACCCCTGAGATGGGCTAGTACTCCTGGCCTGCAGCACCTGAGGAGCAAGGAAAGGCCCCTGAGAGAGAAGCTGCCACCTTAGGACACAATGCCATGGAAAGCAGCTCCCCTCCCCATCCCCAGGTGGGGCATGCCAGGGTGGCTGTGCCACTCCTCAGCTGGGAAGTGCTAGAGAAGGGCAGTGTGAGTAGGGAAGGGGTCACCGAGTGCCCACGTCAAGCAACCTCTGTACAGCATGGCCCTGCCTGCCACGTGCCTGTGAGCTCGGTGTCCCAGGCACCTCTTGTGCTCTCCCATCTCCTGTCCTCATGGTGCTTGGATCTGTGGGCTTGAACCCACTCATGCCGCAGGATCCTCAGGAATCCTGCCCCATGCAGCAAAGTCCCCCAGCCTGTCTTCTAGCTGCTGCAGGTGCGGGTGTGCCGAGGGTTATCTGTTTGTTGTTCCCTGCACAGGCACAGTTTCCAGCTGGCTATGGGCTCTCTTTGGGTAATGGGGCTTGTTGCCTGTTTGAAGCCCTCGGTGCGTTATGACGGTTCTTTCTTTGTTAGTGAAGGCCTTGTGCCGGAGTTCTCTTTGTCCTTCCATCGGCTGGTTGTGGTACAACGGCACCAGCGGTGCCAGACCCACCCCTACTCAGCCAAGTCTTCCTTACTTCTCCATGCTCCCCCAGGGGAAGTTAGTGGAGAGATTCCTGGGCCTCTCTCCATCCATCAGCCCCCCTCACTGACACCGCGGCTCTGCTTTGTGTCTCCCCTTGCAGTATTTCTATGAAGGGAATGACATCAGCGACCTGCCCGTGAACCTGTCCGTGGTGTGGAATGGAAACTTTGTCATCGACAACCCCCAGAACATCCAGGGTAAGCAGGGGACGTGATCTGTCTCCGCAGCCCATTCGCCAGCCTCCCAGTCCTTCAGCCTCCACCTGGGGCTTGGTTAGAGCCGGCGCCCTCAGCCAGCCAATCTCCGAGGCAAGACGTGTTTATTCCAGAAGCGAGTCCTCTGCAACGCACTGCACCCCCAGCTATCTGGTCAGCACAGATCCCGAGTGGTTAGCTCTTCCCAGGCATTTGGCTGGCCCGTTCAAAATGAGCTGATGCTGCCCAGTTCCTTGTGGACAGGTGTCCTCTTCATAAAAACCACCAATGCCACCTCCCCTGCTCTCAGATGTGCCTGTGGATACTGAGCTCCCACCCCCTCACGCCACCGAGATCGGAGACCCGCGGGATGGGAATGAGGGTAGGACTGGTGTGCGTGAGGCACCTGGCCTCCCACTGCCTTTGCGGTGCCTGTGCTGGGTGTCAGCAGAGGTCTCCAGTCTGTAGGGCTGTCAGCCAGCGTGGATGACCTGAAGCCCCTCTGCCTTCTCTTGCAGCTCACCTGTACAAGTGCTCGGCCCTGCGTGAAAGCTGTGGCCTCTGCCTCAAGGCAGATCCGCGCTTCGAGTGCGGCTGGTGCGTGACGGAGAAGCGGTGCTCCCTGCGGCAGCACTGCCCAGCCTACGAGAGCAGCTGGATGCACGCTAGCAACGGCAACAGCCGCTGTACGGACCCCAAGATCATCAAGGTGTGTCCGGGCTGGGGGGAGGACGGGCCTATGTGGGCACACTCACATGCTGAATGCCGTGCTGGAGAATGCACTGCCGGGCGCAGTCCTGCACTGGCCATGGCAGAGGCGGACTAGCGTATCGAGTGCCTTTGGGGTGCATGGGGCTGTACAGACAATTAAGGAGGCAAGCTTCCTCCCCTGCAGAGTTTAGTGTAAAGGTGATGGGTAACTCACAGGCGCATGGCTGAGCAGGGAGCAGGAGACTTGGAGCTGGCACTGGGAGGGGACTGGCAGCTGTCGGGCAGGGCAGGCTCTCCGGGAACAGTTATCCATATCGTTTCCCAGGGTTTGTTTGGTGTCTAATATTCTCCCCCTAGGTGCAAGAACAGAGAGTGACTGAGTGGCGATTGGGGCGGGGTTGCTGCTTGAAAGGGGTTTGCAGAGGGAGGCTGCAGGGCAGAGGGTGACTGTACAGGCGCAAGGTTGGCCCAAGAAATGGGGTGGAATGTGGGAAGGAATCAGGGAGTGTCCAGTAGAGCAGAGCTGGCAGAGTGCAGGGCAAGGGCATCAGTCATCTCTGTCTCCTGCCTGCAGCCCAGTGAGTATGTTCCCCTGGCTCCCAGCCCTCTCTGGGGGTCTTGCCTTGACCATGGGGGATTCCCCAGCAGCACTAGTTGCTCTCCTGACTGGGATCTCCCCGAGTCTCCCATGTCACTTTGTCTGGCCCAAAAAGCCTGAATTCCCCGGCTCCTCTGTTTTGGCTGGCCCCTTGCCTACCATGGGACAGCAGGACGCAGGGCCAGCCTTCCCAGCAATGGGGGTGGGGATGTCACATCTCCTGTGCAGATGAGTGGATAAAGGGCTGGGAGCCAGGACCCCGAAATTCTGTTCCTGCTCTGGTATTGACTTGTGCGTTACCATGGGCACAGCCACACCCTTGCTCTGTGCCCCAGTTCCTCCCTATCCATAACCATTCTGCATAATCCGTTAGTTAATTCTGGCCGCATGCTTTGAGATCCTCAGATGACAGGTTCTTAGGCCTGATGTGCACTTGAAATGGAGATAGTCTTAGCTGCATTGCTCTGGGGTGTGAAAGGGCCCCAAGTGATGCTCTCCTTACCCTCGAGGCAGTGAAAGCTGGGTCTGGAAGAGTGCTCTTGTTGATTTAGCAACTTTACTGGGGGAAGCGGTGACAGAAAACCCCCTTCCATCCATGCAGGCTGTCATGCATTCCAGCGTGATGCTGGCAGGTAGCTATGCTGCTCTGGTCTCTGTAGCGTAGGCGTGGCCTTGGTATCGTGGGTTGTTTGTTTATTATTCCCTCTCCCTTGTTGTTCGCACTAAAAGCCTCTCTCATGCTTTCACACCCAGGGGCTCTGACCTTTCCAGGGTATTCCTAGGCTCTCTTGGATCCCAGTGTGGAATCCCTGGCAAGCAGTGGGTCTGGGTTCTTTCCTTTTTCTTCCCTGCTCCCCAGGAAGTGGTAGTTCATCATCTCTGGTCTGTGACAGCTTTTATGACCTTCAGTTAATAAGATTGTGTATATTAATGTTAACATGTCTGTTGGGCCAGGCTCCAAGTGCATTAGGAGGGATTGGTGGGTAATTCTATTTGATGTGTTCTATTTACCCATGGATTCTGGGCCAGGCAGGCCTTGACGGTGTTAATTACCGGAGTCTCAGCACAGTATCTAATCTATTTGGGTTTCAGTGTCCTATCAGATGAAGGCTGGAAATGAGAGTCGTGCCTCTCCCGTTCCCCAAAGTCACTCAGCTCAGGCTGGTTATTGGCACTGCAGTGACGGTCGCCCTAGCGCTGCTGAGACGAGTAATTCCTTTGCAGGCACATGCCTGCCATTCACAGCAGTGGCTGGGAACCCTTCCCTGAAAATGTCCACTTGCTGCCCATCCACTGGGATTTTGTTTCAAATCAGTGGTAAGAAATAATAGCAGTTAAGACCATCGAGCCATCCTGTAGCAAGAAACTATAGCCAGAAACTGGGAGACATTCTGCTCTGGGAGTTGGATTGGCCCTTTGCCTTCTATCCCAGAGCCTGCAGCTGCACTTTATGGAAGGCGGAAAAGACTATTGTCCCTTTGTTGTAGAGGAGGAAACTGAGGCACAGAACAGGGATGTGTCATGGTCCCACAGCAAGTCAGCTGCGGAATTGGCGGATGAGCTTCTGATGCTATCGGCAGTTGTAATCACTAGACACGCTGTTCCATGCTGAGTGAATGACTCACTGCAGAGTCCATACAACTCCCTTGCTCTAGGTAGAGGAGTAGTTTCCTATCAGCCTTGGTGCTGAGGCTTAAATCACGTAGGAATTGCCATGCTGGCTCTGAGTTGGGGGCCATCCAGTCCAGTGTCCTATCTCCAGCAGTGCTCAGCACCAAATGTCTCACAGGAAGGTGCAAGAAACTTCTTAGCTTCCGACAAGGAAAGATTGGCTTATACCCTGAAGCATGAGAATTAACAGCGCTTCCAAAATATCTGCTAACGTTAAAGCAATAATAAGAACGGCCATCTTGGCTTAGACCAAAGGTCCATCTAGCCCAGTATTCTGTCTTCTGACAGTGGCCAGAGCCAGGTGCCCCAGAGGGCATTAACAGAGCAGGTAACCATCATGTGATCCATCCCCTGCCACCCATTGCCAGGCACTGACAAACAGATGGACCTAACCTCCATGAATTTATGTAGTTCTTTCTGGAACTTGTTTTAGTCTTGGTCGTCACAACATTCTCTAGCAAAGAATTCCCTTTGTTTGTTTTAAACCTATTGCCTGTTAATTTCATTTGGTGACCCCTTAGTTCTTGTGTTATGAGAGAGAGTAAATAACACTTTCTTATTTACTTTTCTCCACATCACTCATGATTTGTATAGACCTCTATCATATCCCCCCTTAGTCATCTCTTTTCCAAGCTGAAAAGTCCCAGTCTTATTCATTTCTCCTCCTACGCAGGGGCAGCCTGTCCATATAGGCGAACTAGGCGGTCGCCTAGGGTGCCAAGTTACTGGCAGCTAGTCTAGGGCCGCTCCTGCTCCTACAGAAACTGACAGTAACCTCCTCAGTGAGACCTGTGCAAAGTCAAGTTTGTCTGAACCAATGGCCCTTCAGTAAATAACTCTTTCATTGTTTGAGGACCTGCAATAGGGGGGGAGGGGGGAGGGGGGGGGGAGAAGAGAGAGAGAGAGACACACACACACACTCTCTCTCTCTCTCAGTTGTCCCATGTTGGGGTCTCAGTAACAGAGGCATCCACAATTAGTAGACACGTCTGAAAATGCTCTGAGACTTTGGCATGCCTCAGTTTCCTCATGTCTACAATGCAGCTAATTAGAGTGACCTGCTTCTGATGGGAGTTAGGAAGCTTTGTTACTATCTTTAAAGAGTGGGGAGCTTCTTGCATTAGCAGGTGCTGGGAGGGCCAGCGTCTTGATTATGTTCTAGTAGCTAAATGTCCACCCTCTTCACCTGGGTGTAATTTTTAAAGTCCCAGGTGTAAAAAAGCCATAGGTGGCTGAGAACTGGATGGTAGCAGACCTGGGGATATTCTCAACAGAAAGAGCTCCCAGCCATGCTTGTAGCTGTGTCCATTGTTTCACACTGACTCCACCGAGATGTTAGGCTTCAGAGTGAGACACACCGTGAGTTCCTGGAATTGTTTTATGTCAATTTCTTTCTGCTTGGGAGTCAGGTTAGGACTGAAATACCCCGGTTCCGCCTTCCTCGGGGTGTGTCTGCCATGTAGGAGACCAGCTGTCACCTTAGTTTAAACTATGTTAAGCCACTTCTGTATAGAAAGAGATGCTGCCTTGAACTCATGGTCTCACACTGGGCCCGATCCTGCTGCTACTCATTGGTTTCAGTGAGAGCAGGATGGGACATGTTGTCTCAGCCCAAAATGAGTCATTCATCTGTGCAAACCTTCGCCCATCTCCTCTGCAAGCCCCACTCTACGAACAGTGCCCCGAGTTCAACTGGCTGTGTGGCATGTGGGCAGCCCTGTGTGTCCTGGATGCAATGGGGTTGGGGGGATCCTGCTTCTGACGGATCCCTGGCCGGGAGGAGAGGAGGGTGGATGGGGTTTCAGTGAAAGTTTGCTGGTGGAATTCTGTCCAGATGAGCAGGAGGAGTAAGTTGCCCGTGTGACAGGATGTGCACAGGCACGGCATTACTGCCTGTGTGACACACTGTTACTGCAGAAACAAGGGGGTGGGGAGTTCACTCACCCATCCCATTTCGCTCTGAGCTCCACAGCCCCAGAATGCTGGGAGTGTTGCAGCGGTGCCCAGACTCCTCTAGCACTGTGCGTCTCAGGAGCCGGGTGTGCTTAGCGAGCGTGCATGGATTCAGCCCGTCAGCCCCCTTAAGTTGGGTCTGTATCGCTAGCCTTGAACTACAGATGGGGAGACTGGGCAAGACACTGCTCCTCTCTGTGCCTGCATGTCCGCCAGTGAATCCGTGGCAGAGCTGGAATAGAACGAACTCTCCTGACTCCACATCTGGTGCTGAGACCAGTAGACACTCAGTCTCCTTGCGGGCTCTGTGTGTGGTGGGGATACTGGGGTTTGGTGTCTGTACCTCACACCTGCGGGGGCCATGTAGTTCAGATCTCCATGCAAGACCCAGCTAAAGTGCATTAGATAACCCCTTTCCTCGAGGGCATCAATCCACGCACAGTGCAAAGTACCCCCAGGCTTCTGGCGTAGTGCGACCCTGCTGTGAAAGATCCTGTGCTTACGTGGCAGCGGATGCAGCTGGGCAGGATGAAGGGATGCTGGTGGAGATGTGTTGAGCCGGGCAGGCTGGGATGGTTTGCGAGGTGCCTCGGCAGAGTTGTGTGTGGGCCACAGGAGTTGGAGTAGCGGGGCGCTGCGGGTCAGAATGGAGCATCTCACTGAGAAAGAAATGGGAGCCAGGAATGAAATCCTGGGAGCGCTGCAGGGGAGAGGTGAGGTGCCTTGGCTGAGCTACATTAGGGAGAAACGTGCCGGTCACGTGTACCGTCAGCCTATCATTTCATGAGCCCTAGTTTTGCCTAAAATTGCCAAGGGAGATGGCTCTGAGAGTTCAGAGAGCTCAATGGCTGAATTTCCTCAGTGTCTGGAAGAGCCACCGAGGGCTGTGTGCTTTAAATGACAGCCAACTCAGCTGCTCCTGCCAGCACTGCTACCACCTGGCCAGGACCTGAGATCAGGAAATGGGTTCTCCGCTGCCTGCTCTGCGTGAGGGGAGCAGCCACCGTGCAGGCCGGTGGCTTAGAGCTTTCTCTGCTTCCCTCTTGCAAGAGCAAAATGTGCTGCCACAGCTCCTGGAACAGTCTGGATTCTTGACCCAGCTGAAGCTCCCCAGAGACAGAGCCTCCAGGGCCTCCTGACCCTCAGGCCAAGCTGTTCACAGGTGGGGCCGTGCGCTGACAGGCTGCTGGGGTGTTGGCTCAGCTGGGTAGCTGGAGAGATGGAGATGTTCTCTATGAGGAACCCAGCTGTGGCTAACAGGGATCCGCTTGTCGAACATCTTTCTTACCGATGACTCCGCTGTCTGCAGCCAGAGGAAGAGCACGCACCTTGAGGCTGTGCTGGGATGCTTTAAAAATAACCCCACCCTCAACTGAGTTACCAGAGCTAGGACTCACTTCGGGGGCAGAGGGGTGACCAGTGTAGCCGGGATTCTCAAAAGGAATCTGCACCCACAGCTGAGGCCACAGATCCCAAAAAGAATTGCCCCCCCCCCCCCCATGACACTTAAATAAGGGGCTTTGGAAAATCTGGTCCCCAGGGAGCATACGGAGCACGTTGAAATCAAACCCTAAACATTCCCCGTCGTGCTGCCCAGCCTTCCTCTGAGGAGAGACTCACTGCACCCAGAGGTCAGCTGCTTCCCACACAAGAGTCCTGACTTTGCAAGGTTTCCTCAGAGGCTAAGTGACTGAGGAATTTGGGCTGCTGTTTTTCACGCTGCATGCATCAGATGTGGTATGTGCTGGCTACAAGCTGCATCCAATTAGTTGCCTCTGTCTGGGCTTGATAGCGGTCTCTCTGGCCCTAAATCATTAAAAATAAATTAAGAAATTGCCACACTAATTGTAGGTCCTGCATAAATAGATCAATGAGCAATCATCATCTGCCTTTGCAGCCTGTGCTCATATTTGTTCAGGCCTGTGGGTAGAGGGTCGGTGTGGTGGTTTTGTTGTGTTTAGCCACTGCGCTGTTTGTAGGTCCTACAGTTATACAGAGCTGTGGGTGCTGCCCAATGAAGGTGGAGCATGCCTGTGTGCAGAAATGCTGCAATGATTTCGCCCCACAATATAAAGCAGAGCGAGAATCAAGCATCTTCAGGGACGGGGAGCACCCATAATGCACTCAGACACTCCTGCACTGAGACGACATTCAGCCCGAGGAAGTTGTGAGCAGGGTCCTGGGATGAGAGCATGAGGCAGAGGGATCCTAGGGGGACACTCTTGTGTGTTTGGTGTTGTGGAACCCCATCGCTGTGTAGCAAGGCTGCCGCATCTGGTCCCCTGTTGTGTTGACACAGCATTGTGATGGGAAGGGAAGCGGTGAGGGGATGCTGTACGTAGCGTGGGGCCCCTCCCTAGCTGGGAGAAGGCACCATTACTGGATGTGTGTGATTCTGCTCCCAGCATCCCTGCAAAACAGATCCACTTCTAAGCTGCCGTGCACAGAAGTGCTTAAAATAAGAATGGACCCAGCATGGAATAGGGATGTTAAATTGAGGTTATTTTAGTAATCGAGTAGTCGATAGAATTTTTATCGATTACTTGATTGGGGAAGGCAGTCCCTCTCTGACCCTACTCATGCTGGGTCGGGTGTGGGGGCGGGCTTCCTGGCCTTTTAAATTGCAGCGCCGCAGTGGGGTTTGGTCTGGGACTGAGTGGGGCTGCCTGCCCAGCTGATAGCAGCCCATGTCCGCAGGGGGTCCCGGTGGAAAGTTGGGCAAAACAGCCTCTCCTGTCCCCCTCCCCCTGTTGTCTCTGATAGAGGCAGTGTGGGGAGTGGGGGAGCGGAGACAGTGCTGGGGAAACTGGCTTTTAAGCCGGCTCCCCCCAGCACTGGCTCCTGCTTCCCCCCACTCTCGTTGCCTCTGATATAGAGCCAGTAAGCCAGGGGAGGGGGGTTAGAATGTGAGTAGTCGACTTGACTCAGGTAGTCAACTAATCGACTACTCTCTTACAACCCTAGTGTGAACTGGGCTGGGCTGTCCCCTTAGGAATGATTTACCTGCCAGCCAGCCTTGCCTGCACCCTGCTCTCTGCCACTGGCAGCCCCTGTGCCTGCTCTGGCTGGCAGGGCTGAGGAGCAAGCACTCATATGTAAAAGGACCCTGTGAAACCAATTAGCAGAAGAGCAATGTTGTTTGTCAGGGCTGGAGCCGGGGTGGGTGGGGATTTGTGGGTGGGAAGTTTGGGAGAGCCTCCCATCTCCCTGCCAGCTCTGGCTCCCGTGTGTCTTGTTTAGTGGTGACCTTCCCGCGCTGCAGTGCGAGCGGTGTCATCTCTTTCCTGGGGTTGTCGCTCCCCCCATGCACGGCCCTTGTCAGTTTCACCACACAGGAGGAGACATCTAACACGCCGGGGCAGCTTTTAACACTAATTTAAAAATGCCGAACAAACAGCCGCTTCTTGCCAACTGCCCCAGTGGAGCCCAATTTAGGGGAGAACAAATCTGATCGCCTGCTGCAGCTGCCTTAACGAGTCCTGATCCGGGACTTTAGCAGAGGGCTGGATTGAATTTAGGCAAACAGCAAAACCCCAAAGCCCAAATCAGTTTTACTGTTGTATAAATTCCGGCGCACAGCGTGCGATTGCCCTGAGCCTGCTGTGAGTTAACATGCGGCGAGGCCTGCGAGTCAGAGCGCAGGAATGGTAGCCAGGACTCCTGGGTTCTGCCACCAGCCCTACCCCGGACCTGAAGCAAGCCTGTGGCTCGGTGTGGGGGGATTAGGTAGGACTTGTTCTCAACAGCATCCTTAGCTGTACCTGGCGATGTCTGCAGAGCACTTGGACGAGGAGATGCACGGGGAAAGGCAGGAGATAATTAGTATCCCTGCAGTGGCCACTACTAGATTGTCTTGCTGAAGTTGCACTCTGATCCGTGCAGTTCCTCATGGCTGGGGGGGCATTGAGGCAGGGCTGCTTCCTGCTTGCTTCTCTTCCTGTGCTCACCTCTGCCCTGGCTGGGGAGAAGTTGTGTCTAGCGAATGGGCTCCCACCACTAGGAGGGGCCTTTCCCCAGCTGATAAAGTAGCCAAGACCCAAAGGTACAGCAGGCCCAGGTTTGCCATGAATGCAGATAGCCTGGGCAAGCTGGTGCTGGTGCCTTTGCTGCAGCCCCATCGGGAGCTGCGATGGGCTTTGGGGTGATGGGGGAGGAGGGGGCAACCCAGGACTTGGAACAGGAAATGCGTGGAAAGGAGGGAGCTGGTTCCGGCATTGAGGCCTTCTCCATAGCAACCTGCTATTGCGCAGGAAGGTCAGCAGAGCTTTCACTGCAAGCAGCACCCAAGCGCACTGGCGGTGCTGGAGCAATGGGTCACGGTGCTGCCCCTGTGTTCATGCCCCAGCTCGTTCCCCACTGGCACTATTGTGCTCTAATAATCCACTGCCCATGGCTGTTGCTGGAGCAGCCTCCCCCTCCCCAGACTCCGTGCTGCTTGTGACCCTGCTGCCCGGCATGGGAGCTCCGTGCTCTCCCATTAATTCTCTTTAGTGCCTGCAGGTGTGTGCTGAGCACCGGGGCCAGTGAAATCTGGTGTAAAATTGCCCATAATTACCTTGTTAGCAGCCGTGGCGGGCCTGCGCCTCTCTGCTCATCCGTCATCCTGCCGGCTTTTGTCAGGCCACACCTGTCCGCTTTATTGGGAATCATCCTGCTAAATGAGGCATCTCAATGTTGGGGGCTCCCTTCTCTCCCCAGCTGGCACCAGCTCAGGCTTTGTTTGCTGAGAGAGCCCCAGATGGCAGTGGGTTCATCTGCTTCCAGGCAGCAGCCCCTCTGCAGGGCCTGTGCTGGCCTTGCCAGGACAGCGGAGTGCGGTGGAGCTGGTCCTCCGGCCAGGGTATGGTCCTGATTCCAGCTGGTCCTCGAAGGCCAGGCAGGCCATACCGCTTCCAAGCCGTGGCTGTCGCAGCTGGAGCAGCGGCAGGGCCTGCACACCGTGACTGTGCTCACGCATTGCCAGGCACTTATGGCGTGCGCAGAGTTCTGCGGGGCAGAGGAGGGCTCGGAGCCTGGAAAGACCCAGATTCCTTGGAGTCACACATTCGGCTCCAAGCAGGGTTGACTCCACTACTCTGCCGTTAACTGACGAGCCAGGCAGCTTACCATGCACAGGGCTTTCGGGAGCGCCCGTGGTAAATAAGGGCGTGTTCTGCTCTGTGTGGGCAGTTGTGACATAGTGGGGGGGGCTGTCTGCTCTGTGACCCGGGGTCCCCCTGTGCTGTGATGGGAGATTCTCACTGACTCTCCCAAATGTGGATTAACCCAGACACCCAGGCTCAGCCTCCCAGGGAGGGAGACAAAGGAAGGAAGGCAGAGACCAACACCTGGCTGGAGGGCTGAGTTTTTGTCTGGAATCATGGAGGATGCAACCTAAGCAAGGGGCTGGGATTTAGGGGCCCAGTCTCCCCCATCTCAAGGGGGGCTGAGGCATCCTAGGCCTGGCCCTGTAACCAGATTACATCTATGCTGTGCTGTATCCTGGAGAAGCAATAAACTCCCTCTATTCTACCGGCTGGTGGAGTCTGTTTGTGCCACTAGAGGGGTGCAGGAGGCGGGGGAACCCCGACGCAACGTCACAGCAGTAAGAATCCCCGGGGCCCTTATCACAGCCCAATGTGTTTGCCCTCATCCTCAGAGTGCTCTTTCCCAGCCCCCTTGCTGCCTCCAACTCCAGCTTTGATTTGCTCTCTCTCAGCTGTCACCTGAGACCGGCCCCAGGCAGGGAGGGACCCGTCTGACCATCACCGGGGAGAACCTGGGCCTGAAGTTCGAAGATGTGCGTTCGGGAGTGCGGGTCGGCAAAGTGATGTGCATCCCCATCGAGAGCGAGTACATCAGTGCAGAGCAGTAAGTGCCCTGCTGGCAGGGGGCAGCCGGGTTCCCGGCTCTGCTATCCGGAGATGGTGCCTCACATCCCTTCTCCAGGGTGGAGGGGTTCGTGTGCTCTCAATGGGAGTGCTCACCCCGCCGCGGTGACTGCCGGCATGAGCTGTGGGCTGGTGTTAATGGGGGCACTGAGGGGAGCAGTGAGGGGCAGGGCCCATGGCTCTGATGCCGCGTCTCCCTGGGCCAGGCTGTGTGAACAGATAACAGCCCATCAGAATGCAGTTGCCAGGTGGCAAGGAACAAGCTGGGCAAAACTAGTCACAGTTCGCTAGTCAATCATAATGGTAGCTGCTCCTCCAGGAGACATGCACACCCAGCCGTCAGCCCTCTGCCCGCATCCCCTCTGCTCCTGGGCATCCATGTATAGCTCTGCGGAGACACCTGGCCATGGCAAATGCGCTGAGAGCTGCTTTCCTGCTTCCCCTAGAATTGTGTGTGAGATCGGAGATGCCAGCCCAAGCCGAGCCCACGATGCCCGTGTGGAGGTGTGCATCAGGGACTGCTCCCCCAGCTACAAGGCCACGTCCCCCAAAAGCTTCACATTCGTGGTAAGGTTATGCAGTGTTATCCAGTCCTTTCTCCCCCTGGCTCCCAGCACGTCTGCCTCCTAGGCCCCATAGTTACCACTTCCCCATCCCTCCCAGGGTCCCCAGAGCCCATCAAAACCAATCTCTTGGGAGTGGGGAGGAGGGACGGACATGGGGGGAGCCGTGTTATCACCTTCCCAGTTTGAAGCCTGCAATGAGCCCATCTTGGTCTACAGCCTTGCAGCTCTCCCACGCTGGAAAGGAAAACCCAGCTCCTCGCCACTGGCTGCTAAGACCGCAGCGGGTTCTTGGCAAGAGAGGGGGTGTCCGCTACCTGCTCTGCCTCTCTCAAGTCTCCTCTGCAATGTCCCCGGGGTGTGGGATACATCCAGACACCTGCCCTAAACCTCACTTTGTGGTTGTGCTCCGATGGCTGCCTCCCCGCTCCTGTACATCTAACTCCGATCGCAGTTCCCCCCTCTGCCCCCATCCGCTCGTGCAGTTTCTGCCTCTGCACTTTGTCACGCATGGTGCAGGCTTGTATGACTGGATTTGTTGCTTTTCTCTGACAGATGCCCACTTTCTACCGGGTGACTCCGGCCCGAGGTCCTCTCTCTGGGGGCACCTGGATTAGCGTTGAGGGCAGCCACCTCAACGCAGGCAGTGATGTCACAGTGACCATTGGGGGCCGACCCTGTGCCTTTTCATGGTAAGCGTTCCACGTGGGGAGAGGACAGGGGGGTGCAGGGCAGGCTGGAGAGTCAAGTAGGATCCTGGGGTGTATGGAGAGCCATGACTGGGGTGGAGCAGGGGTTCTGGAGTGAGGTGCCTTTGTCAGGTGTCTGTGGAATTTCTCCCTCGAAATCCTGGCTGTTTCATTTCCAAGGATCCTGAAAAAGACCAAAGAATGAGGATTTTGTCTCTAAAATCACAAAGCCCTGAGGCATGAAGTGGATAATTTTTAGATTAGGGATGATAATGGAGCGGCTCTTTAAATATTTTCCTGCAGTAATTACTGGTTATCAGCCCTAATCGCTGCTGTTTGCAGCAGCCGCGCGATGGGGAACGCTCGGGAGCTGCACTGGCTTCTCCTGCTGCCTTTTGTTTTATTTTTCTCTCTGTTAACTGACAGTTTCAGCAGCATGTCCCTGGGGGAAGGGAGATGGGCAGAGGCAGAGGGCAGAGGCTCGGGTGCTGGCGTAAGGTGCCAGTTGCTGTGTTTGCACAAGGCTGGTGAGACCAGGCGCAGTGTCAGCGGATTCCAAAATGCATCCCATCTCTGCTGGGAGCTGGGGGCTAGAACTGAAGAGGGGTTGTATGGATGAGGCTGCCCTGGATACCCCTTGAGACTCCCTCTCTGATTGCCAGTAGCTCTCCAGCCCAGGGGTCCCACGTCTTGCAGGTGAAGTTGTCCTTTGAAATGACAGACGAGTTCTCCGACACCTGTGGCACGTGCACAGCTGGGCTGGAGGCTTCCTGCCCCTCCTCGAGCACAGAGTGCTCTGCCCCTCTCTGGCAGCAAGAGGAGGAAAGGGCCCACGAAAGACTCTGGTGCTCAGTATGCAGCCTGGACTGAGATGCTGTCCTGCCCTCCCCTCGGAGCTGCTCGGAGCTGCCCCAGCATCTGACTTTTCTTCTGCCTTGTCCCCAGGAGGAACGCCCGGGAGATCCGATGCCGGACGCCACCGGGCCAGAGCCCTGGCGGGTCACCCATCCTCATCAACATCAACCGGGCTGAGCTGAGCAACCACGAGGTGAAGTACAATTACACGGAGGACCCCACCGTTCAGAAGATAGACCCAGAGTGGAGCATCAAGAGGTAAATCTGCAGGGGGCAGGGATCTTCGTGCTGGGGGGGCGGGTGCAGTTATCCATGGGCCCTAGCAGGTGTGAGCATATACTGACTGTACACGAGAGGTGGGGGCCTTGCATGGCTCTTCTGGGCAGGGATTGTGTCTCCAGTATATCTGTGCAGCACCTAGCATGCCTGGGCTCCCATCACGAGCAGGGCCTCTGGGCACTGCCACAGCAGCCCACTGGAGGGCTGGCGACACGATACATCCTGGAGGTGCTGGGTCGGATGCAGGAGAAGACAGGGTGCCTGGTGTGAACCTGGCATCAGTGCATGCTGGGGACTGCAGCGCTTCACCTGGTTCGCTGTCAGCCTGACCTTTGGCTGCTGCGCGTCACATGGAAGTGTCTCCCGCCTGGGGATTTGTGAAGTGTTCGCATGTGTTGTTCCCCGGCTCGAAATGGCGGGAGCAGGAGATAAGGACTCGATTAAATTGCCATCAGTCCTGGCTGTGGGACAGGCTCCCCCAAAGGCTGGGTGGAAGCCCTGCTGCTCTGGGGCATTCATAGCAAACACCCAGAGATGCTCTGTCCTGGCCCTGGAACATACCTGGCTGAGCTGTCGTGGGCCTTTCCCATTCTCACTCCCTCGCGCCTCTGGGGCTCACTGGAGAGGGCTCAGAGAAATTGCCAGCCAGCGGGTAGCCTGCGAGTTCTCAGCTGCTGCTGCTTTGGGGGGCCTGTGCTCAGATGGGCTGGGAGGGTCTCAGTCCTTGCCAGGCAGGTGTCCATGTTCCAAATCCCGACCCCAGTTGGTACCATGGCGGCAGCCTCAGCAGAGAGTCCCAGGCTTGCGTGGGTCCCTGGAGACCGAACTCCCTGTGCATCCCAGAGTTCTGTCATGGAGGGGAGCTTGCCCTGCAGCAGTTGCTCTGTGAGCTCGCAAAGATCTGCAGCTGCCAGGACGGCAAACTCAGCACCTTCCAGCAGCAGGAAGCCGACAGACACAGCAGCGAACTTGCCCAAAGCAGCCAGGCTCTGTGCCGCGCTCTCAGTGCTCTGCTCTCCAGGAGATGGCTGAGGGCAAGCGCTGAGGGAGTGCTCCACAGGGGCAGTGTTGCTTCACATGGAAGCCTCTGGTGGTTCTGCCGCTGTGGCTAATGGTGGAAATCAGCTGTTCAGAGCTGCATGGACAGAAGCCAGTGTGGAGCCATGAGTGGGGTGGGCATGTTTTTCCCGAGCCGGTGGGTTGTTGGAACGTCTCTAGACTGGGAGGAATGGTCCCATATTCCAGTAGTACTGCCGAGTCCCTAGGACTTCATGATGGGACAGGTTCCAAGATAGGCAGCGATGGCATATGCCTACCTTCCCCAATGCCTGGGAGCCCTGTGCCAGAGCAGCCTCACCTAACTTCCACTTCTCTGTGCCTTCTAGCGGTGGGACGCTGCTGACCGTGATAGGCACCAACCTGGCCACCATCAAAGAGCCCAGGATCCGTGCCAAGTACGGCAATGCTGAGAGAGAGAATGTAAGTAGATCTTTGGCTTTCTGGCAAGGCCCCATGCCTAGCATGGGGAGGAAGGGCAAAGAGTCCTATCGCCTTGTTTCCCATGTGGGACAGTTTGAAAAGCCTGGCCTGCCCCGGCCCCCTCCCCTGTGGCCTTGACCATCTTAGAAGAGAGACACCAGTTGGGTCTTACGCAGAGAGGGGCCAAGACAGGTCTGTCACTGGCGGGGGAGAAGGAGACTGGGTGGTGCTAAAGGTGTGGAGAGAGGGAGACATTGTTTTTTGAAAGTGCTTTGCAAGCAGAAATAGTATTTACATGGGGGGACAACAAAGCTCGAGACCCTGGCACTGTCTCCCATGCCCCTCTCTCTATAGCTACTCTCTGGAAGTTTCCTCAGCCAGCACTGAAATGCAGCCACTTCTGGGATGGAATGCGAGCTGTTTACACGGCAAACACCACACCTCAGTCTAGGGCCGCAAATGGAAAAGAATCCAGTATCCCACTGGTGGCTCAGGGAGGTGCCCAGCTGTGGACAAAGTGCCACTGGATTTCAAATGGCCACAAGTGGTCAGGGCTTTGGTTTTGCCTCTCCATTATGGGAAGGTCTTCCACTAGCACAGCGCTCTTCAGTTAGGTAGCATCTAGGAGGGAACAGTGCTCCCCTACAGATTCAGCACAACAGCTTCTTGCAGGGGGTCTCTCCTCAGCCAGCGTAGCTTGTGAGCTCAGACAGTCACTGCCGGAGATGATGGGAGACTGATCTGAGCAGCTCTGGTGCCTTGTCCCTTCTGTAGAATTGTACCGTCTACAACGACACCACCATGCTGTGCTACGCGCCGTCCATCGATAACCCGTCCCGGAGCCCCCCAGAGATTGGCGACCGCCCTGATGAGATCGGCTTTGTCATGGATAACGTGCAGGCGCTGCTGATTGTTAATACCACCAACTTCGTCTATTATCCAGACCCTGTCTTCGAGCCCCTCAGTGCCTCTGGTATGCTGGAGCTCAAGCCCAGCTCTCCCCTAATCCTCAAGGTAAGCCCAGCTTTTCCTCCCCGTAACCCATGCTGCCCTGTGGCAGCCTCAGGTCGCTGGCTTCCATTCCAGCCTGGGCCAGCTGCTCTTCCCTGCTGCGCCTGGACAGCAGGTCAGAGAGCTCAAAGGGGGATGAAATGGACTGGTTCAGAGACAGACCTGCTAGCCTCTCGGGGCTTGAATGGATTGTAGTGGCTAGGCAAGTGGGGGAGGGGCAGACCCTCTGCCCGCAGGACGGGGATTTCTGGCTCTGAGTAAAGGCCAGTGAAGGGGCATGTGCAGGAGGTAGGCGAAGGAGAGCGTTCCACGGAAATGGAAAACAGGAGATCCCGGCCTTTTCCAAACTGCCTCCCTCCCCCTCAGCAGTGTGGTACGGGCAGGGTGGTTGGGACCCTGGGCCCGGGGGGGCCACACTGCCCAGGTTACAGAGCCCTGGTTTAAATGTCCCACGAGCCGAATGGGTATGTGGCACTTAGAGCTTTGTGGAAGGGATGTGCAACTTAGAGCAAGACACTTCCTGAGTAACTGGGTCTCCAGCAGGGGTGACCAGCCTGAAAAATTGGGACAGGGGTTGGGGGTAACAGGCATCTATACAAGACAGTGCCACAGATATTGGGACAGTCCCTATAAAATCAGGACATCTGGTGGCCCTGGATTGGAGGAGTGGGGCTCAGCAGGGTGCCATGCGGGAGCGAGTGGCAGAGGGCGTGGCAGGGGCCCTTCGCTACAGGATGCCCCTTTCAGAGCTCAGGGACAGAGTCATCCTCGGGGTAACTGCACTGCAGTCAGGGCTTGGCCTAGTCTGGGTACATCGTGTTTGTATCCCCCGGCTCAGATTCCCACTCCTTCATTTCTAGTTGGACCATTAGTGGGGACTAAGGAGGGGATGGAAGGGTCCCTGCCTGCAGCCTCCTGCTCTCATAGGCTTGGAAGGCTGAGGGAGAGAATTTGTTTGGTGACGGGAGAATCCAGCTGTGGGAGAACTGACGCTCTCGTGCCTTCTCCCCTTAAAGGGCCGGAACCTGCTCCCGCCTGCTGCTGGGAACTCCCGACTGAACTACACGGTGCTGATTGGTGACACTCCCTGCGCCCTGACGGTCTCTGAGACCCAGCTCTTGTGCGAGTCGCCGAACCTCACAGGACAGCATAAAGTCACGGTAACGCTAAGCCCCTCCTCCCCCCGGTGGCAGGTTCGGGCCCCGGCCTCCTCGCGGGTGGTGCCAGGACTGCACCGTGCCAGGCACCGAGCTCGCTGGACAAGCCTCTTGTGGCTGGGGCCTGAGACAAAGAGCCTTTGGCTCCAGACCTGAGATGGAGTGTGGCTGGGGGTGTCAGGCTCTGCGGCACTGGGAGCCGCGTTTCCCCAGCCCCTGCTGGGAGCACTGTCTGCAGCACTGCCCCCGGGGAGCGCCCCACACAGCAGCGTGGAGGTATGTGTGTGTGGGGGGGTGGACATGTTGCACCCCTGCTTCCTCCTGCATGGGACCCTGCTGAACGCCAGCCCCATACTCTCCCCCCGGCTCAGCCAGTGCTGCCGCGGGGGACAGAGGAGCCTGTTAAGCTGAGTGGATTGTTGGAGTGCTGTTCCGCTGGCGGCTCAGAGCTCTGCTTACTGGGGGGGTCTCAAAGCATCTGGGCTCACACAGTGGTCGCTTTGAGGGCAGCACAGGCTGACCATGCTCCATCATGAGCCCAGTAGCAGCTCACCTTCTGCCTGGGACATTAAAGTGCCCTTGTACTGAGCAAGGGTCAGTGGCTGGAGACCAAGGGGTTAATCCCCTTCTGGAATACATCAGAGAGGATGCAGTAGCCCTTCCCCTTCTCCCAGTCCTGGTGCCAGCTTACTGCTGGCCTTGTCGGGTAGGAGCTCATCAACCCCGGGTTATGTGCACAAGCAGGGGCTTAGATCTGCTGGGAGGAGCCCCATTCCGCCTGCCTCCCTATTGCCCCGTCCCCACCCCCAGTAGTTTGTTCAGAGGGGTCGAGTGCCCCATCGGGCCTGCCAGATGCACGCTTCGTTGTTACCCTCGCTCCTGCTGGGCTTGTCTGTCCTTTCTGGAGACTCAGTCTGAGCTGCATGCTCAGGGTATTCCCGCCCCTCCCTTCTCCGGCCCCTGGCTTAGCTGCGAGTACGGTTCTTTTTCAGGTTGTAGCTCAGCAGCCGCAGCGCTCAGGGTCTCAGAGCAGCCTTGTGTATTTGAATGGTCCCCTCCCCAGGCTCCTCATCCATCAGGGAACTCACTTTCCATCCCATCTGTTATTGTAATGTTGTGCGAATGAGACATCAAACCCGCTGCCTGCTCCTCACAGGCACTGACAACACACCAGCATGTCTCCTGCATCCCAATAAAGCTCTGCGTGTGCTCGGACAAGTCCTGGCATGGTAGCGCCCTGCATCTGCTCTGCGGCTGCCCACCACAGGGTCACTGCCCCGGGAATTGGGGGCCCATGCTACTCCCTGGGCTCTGCCAGGCTGGCACAAGAATGATCTTACCATTCTGTTACATACTTCGGACACATGCCACGTATGTGGACACAGAGATCCTGCTGTCTAGGGGTTGCTGCTTCCTCAGCACCCCATTCCCGCTAGCGTCTCCTTCTCTATAAGAAGGGAGGGCTGCCACACACACCGTCAAAGAGGGAATCGTACAGTGCTAGAATAATGGCCCTCAAGAGATCATCTAGTCCCCCTGCACTGAGGCAGGACTAAGTAAACCCATCCCGTCCTGGACAGGTGTTTGTCCATCCCTTTCTGAAAAACCTCCAATGACGGGGATTCCCCGGCCCCCCTGGAAGCCTGTTCCAGAGCTTAGCTACCTTAGAGTTAGAAGGTTTTTCCCAACAGCTCACATAAATCTCCCTGCCTGCAGATTAAGCCCTTTTCTTCTTGTCTTCTACCCTCAGTGGACACAGAGAACAATTGATCACTGTCCTCTTTGTGACAGCTCGTAACACACAGGGCCCCCCTCAGCCTTCCTGTCTCAGGACTAAGCTTGCCCAGGGTTTTTAACCTTTCCCCAGAGCTCAGGTTTTTTTAAACCTTGGCTTATTTGTGTTACTTTCCTCTAGACTCTCTCTCTAATTTCTCCACATCTTTCTTACAATGGGGTTGGTGCCTGAACTAGGGGCGTAAGCAAGTAGTCGAGTAGCCGACCACTTGCATTCCCGCCCCCTCCTTGATTCCTCTGTATCTGAAGCAACAATGGGAGGAGGAGGGGGAGCAGGAGCTGGTGATGGGGGGAGCCAGGTTAAAGCCGTTTCCCCTCAGCACCGTTTCTATGGTGCTGCCTCTCTTTCTCCCCTGTGCTGCTGCTTCCATCAGAGGCAGCAGCACGGGGGAGGGGAGGCAGGGCAGGCTGCCTGCAGTGGGCCCAAGCTTGCCACAAGCAGCCGTGAAGCAATCCCTATCTGTGGCAGCCCAGACTGGCCGCGGGCAGAGGCTGCTCTGGTAGCTTGTGATCCACCCTCACCTTAGATCCTTTTCGGCACCTAGCCAGTTATTCCCCTTTTTCTAGCTGTGCATTTGCTTTTTCAGGGGGGAGTACTTTGCACTTGTCAATGCTGCATTCCACCAGGGTCCTTTTGCCTTATAAATCCTGTTCTCCAAAGAGCTCGCAAACCCTCCCCCTTGGGTGGCATCTGCAGGTTTTATAAGCATACTCCCCACTTCGTTATCCAAAGTCATTAGTGAAAATATGGAACAGTGCCGGGCACAGGACAGACTCCTGCTTCCCCTCACGAGATGCCCCTCCCAGTCCGACAGTGCACGATTGATAACTACTCTGTGTATGGTTTGTCAGCCACAGGATCGTCGTTTCCGCTAGGCCACATTGCCTTGTTGACTCATGGGGCTGTCCTGGGGGGCTGATGAGCCCTCCCTGCCCCTTTCCAGCTGGCAAAGCCCTTCCGATCACAGCCTACCACAGGAAGGAGAGGTGCTTTGACCCATTCCTCCCCCCCCCCCATAGCAAAACCGTCTCTCAACCTCCCCACGCCAATGGGAAATCTCCTGGACTCACCCTGCTGCCAAACCCGCCTGTTCCCAGATGCATCATGGGACATATGAGAGTCTGCCTGGGGCCCTGCGGTTCTCTCTTTGCATAGCACCCCCAGCCTGCGAGAGAGCTGGTGGGTGGAAGAAGAGGGCACAGCCCTCCGAGCAGGCAGGCGAGCCACTCCCCAGCTCATGGCACTAACATGAAGCCCCTTCCCCCAGATCAAGGCTGGAGGGTTTGAATTCTCCCCGGGGACGCTGCAGATCTACTCAGACAGCCTCCTGACGCTGCCCGCCATCATCGGGATCGGCGGCGGAGGCGGCCTCCTCCTGCTCATCATCATCATCGTCCTCATCGCCTACAAGCGCAAGTCCCGGGACGCCGACCGCACCCTGAAACGCCTGCAGCTGCAGATGGACAACCTGGAATCCCGCGTCGCCTTGGAGTGCAAGGAGGGTGAGTCTGTCTCTGCCTCTCTCCACGCGCCTTCCCAGTCACAGCCTGTCCCCACTCGGCAGCCCCTTCTCCTGCCTCACCAGCTCTGTCCCCCCGGGGTCATTTCCCCCCCTCTTGTGTTTGCTCTAAAGGTCTGGTCACACTGTACTGTTTGGAAGCAGGTAGCAGCATCATGGACAGGCACCATCTCTCGGCCAAAACCCCAGGCCAGATGTTCAGGGTACTGGTGTCCACATGGCAGCAGGCAGGCACATCCCTGCAGAGACTCCCTTAGAACATTGTTGGGGCCTCTCTCTGGCTGCCTCTTCATTCCCCTGAGTGTGCATTTGCAGGCAGCTGGTCCCTGTCCTGAGTGCCAGGCTTTTCCTAGCTCTCGAGGCACCCGTTTACAGCGTCTGGTTGTGTTACAGTGGAACCTCACATGGGACAAGGAGCCCCCCCCTCCCCATATGACCCAAGGCTGCTGCATGGTCACATCACAGTGACAGCACAGTACCTTGCAATGCACCATCCTGCTTTTACGGCACAAGAGTCTTTGCTGGACATTTTTTCCTGCTTGCTCCTTTCTCGTTCATATCCCCATCTCCAGCTCTGCAAGCACCATGTCTGCTTGCAAAGCCTTGTGCTCACCAATGACACTCTACGGCACTGCACACAGAACAGCCAGGTGACTCTGCCCTCCCGTCCCAGTGCTGGGAGCCTGAGCTACAGGGACCTTCCCCTTCCCTACGCTGCTCCTGGGGCCTCAGATCCGAGCAGCAAAGTGACTTTGTTGGGGGTGGGGTGAAGTCCACTTTATTTTTAGTAAGGTTTATTTTTTCAGTTAAGGGTTTTATTTTTTTTAAGTCTAAAAGAGGACAAAAGAGGGTAAGGAAACCTGCCTGGAAAGGGCGGTGAGTCTCTCATTATGTGACAGAGGGATTCTGCGAAATTGGACAGAATGCCTCTTATGATCCTACCGATAAAACCTAATTGCCCATTATCGCCGCAAGCCAGTGCCTGGGGCCGTGACCCTGCCAACTGCAGCCAGCCCAGAGGCTGGGGGAGAAGCGGGCACCTAAAACGAGATAATAAAAAAGAAAAGGAAAGAAAAAAACCCCTAAAAATCCATGTAGATGGCAATGGTGACAGAGAGAGGGGAGGGTGGAAGGGATCTGGTCTCTTCCACAGCTGGCAGATAAAAGGATCTGCTTTTAATTAAAAGGCGCAATCTCTTCCCTGCCTTTTCTCTTTTCTAGTCCCTCTAGTTACAGATAAGATAGGGAGCCTTTCAAGCTGACGGTTTGTTTTTTCTCATCAGGCTGACAAGCCTGCAACCCTCTGCCTAGCTTCCAGCTCTCTTTAAAGTGCTGTTAATTTGATTTCTCTGTGCTTTTTTCTCTTTCCCTTATACAGTGTTAGAGATTCCCCCCCTTCCCCCCCCCAAAAGCACCTTCCCCCGTGGGTGCCATTAAAGGCGCAGGACACCGCAATCTTGGGCTGTGCCTGTTCTTACCCCACAATGCTGGGTTTGTGTTGGGCTTTTCTCTCTGTCATTATTTAGGTCAAAATGAAATGAGAACATTCTTGTGGTTTAAACCACTGTCTCGCCCAGAATCTCTGCCGCCTACAGGTTTCTTATGTATGTGCATATAGAAAGGGGGCTAGAATTGGGAGGCTGAGGTTTCAGGATTCCTGGGTTCTATTCCCGGCTCTGCCACTGACGTGCTGTGACCCTGGGTAAGTTATGTCCCTTCTTTTTGCTTCTGCTTCACCACGTAAAATGGGGTTAATGGTACTCATGTGCTTGACAGGGCATTGTAAGGCTGAGCTCATTGGTGTCTGCAAATTGCCTTGAGCTCTTTGGATTACCGGTGCTAGGGACAGGGCAGCCCCACTACTCTAGATTTGTGAGGCTCTTGTATTTTGCTGGCACCAGTTTGGTAGCTCTAGGGCCCACTACCCATCTTACTGACATGCTGCAGCTCCAAGGTCCCCTAACACAAGTCTGCTCTTTTCATCCCAGCCTTTGCTGAACTGCAGACGGACATCCACGAGCTGACAAACGACCTGGATGGGGCTGGCATCCCCTTCCTGGACTATCGCACCTATGCCATGAGGGTCCTTTTCCCCGGGATAGAAGACCATCCTGTGCTGAAGGAGATGGAGGTGTGGTAATATGTGCATGTGTGTCTGTCTCTCTCTCTCTGATGCTTCACACTGGGGACACCTACCTCTGGGTTCTGTGCTTCATGCCCGTCTGCTGCAGGGTTCAATGTGTGTGTATATATATATACTGCAGCTTCTTCCCTTGTTTGTGGTGAGGAAGTCTTGTACACTTCAGTGAATGATGGGATGTCACCGCTCTGGACTCACCAATGGATGGCGGGAGATTATTGACCCAGGAGTGACTCTGGTCACCTGTCCAAAGGGATTGCCACATGTTGCAGTGGGCAGACTCAATCCTGGCAAAAATCCATTTTCTTTACAGACCACAGAGGAGCATGCTTCATGGCAACCTGTCCATGCAGTTTCCTGTGTAAACTCTGGGGATCTGGATTTAGTAACAGCAGGTTATTCCTGCCAAGAGCGACTGAGCAGATTTCATGTACAGTGTTCTGAAACATCCCTCTTGGACTCCCATGGGAAAGCTGGTGACCCTGGAGTTTACTCTGTGACAATGCCCAGTGACTCCTTAACCAGGGATGAGAGCTTAGCTTTCAGGACTGCATGCAGCACGGCAGCAGAGGAGCCCGATGCAATCTTGGGCTGAGTATTTTTTAACACAGTACATCATTAAGCTGCAGGGCTCATTGGCACAAATGTCCCTGAGACCAAGAATTGACAGGGTTCAAAGCAGCACCGGACATTTGTACGGATAACGAGAAGATCCACAGCTATGTTAGATAGGACAGGTGGAGCATAGTGCTAAGTGACAAGAGTTAGAAAGGAATTTCCTCGATAGGGAGGTTATTCCTAGAGTCCTGCACGATGCGTCATCTGTATCGGTATCCGCAAAAATGAGCAGCAAATCTCCGCACCAACATCTGCAGATACAGATACTCGTGGATATTAAAGCAGATGTCCACGGATTTGCAGGGCTCTAGTTACTCCACCACTGACCATGAGCAGGGCTCGACAAACCATGGCAAAATCCACTCACCAGCCCCGCACCGTGCATGCACCAGACCCGCACTGCGCATGCGCGTGCCGCCGGTGAACGGGCGAGTAGATACACGGATTTGTCGAGCCCTGACCATGAGAGTGCACCTAGCAGAAGTGTCTGGTACTAGCGTCTGTTGGAGCTATGACCGGTGTGAGCCAGTCAGATATTTCTGACTCGTCAGGGAGCCCAGAGGCAGCTCTGGGGAGGCAATGCCTGGGGAAGTCCGGGCAGCTCTGGGGACTGTGGTACCAGAAAGATGTTGGTAGATTGTAGGAAATGTGGAGAAGAGCAGTGGAGAGGGGAAAAGTTGGGAGAATTAAGTCTGTGTAGGGAAGCTGAGCAGTGGTAGTGGGGGGAGGGTCTAGAGTCTCTTGAAGGGCCAAACTCCAAGGAAGCAGAGAAGCTGATGGGCCGTTGCAGGAGTAACGGGGCGATGGCAAACCTGAAATGCACAGGCGTGTTTTCCGGATTGCTACATCTGCAGGGCTGGGGAATGGTGGAAATCCCCTGGCTTGGCACAGGGGAGTGGCCAAAGCATCCACTGCTGGCCTCCGGGAGTGGGGCTGGGGCTGTCGCCTAGGGCCGGCTCATCTCTGCTACAGTGATTCGGAGACCTTAACCCTTGTGCGGCTGGCATCGTGCTGCCTGGCAGAGGGAAGGTCACTGCAGCCATAAAGCGATCAGATGTTTCACCAGCAGGCTGCTCCCAGGCACTGAAACATGGGCTCAGCCTGTACCCGTCCTTCTGGGGGACCCCAGCTCACCCAACCACCAGCCTGCATTGCTGCTGTCCCCGGCTTATCCCTCACAGGAGGGGGACCCCTAGCGCTGGCACTCCTGTGCCGTGTGTTTGCCACTCGCTTCCCCTATGTGGGTGTTGAGTTTTCAGTCACACATGGGGAGAGGGTTGCTCTTCTCTGCCAGAGACCTGCACTGCCCCCTTCTGCTCCCAGCTTTGTTCCTCTGTGGCTGCACTGACTGCGCTTCGCTCCGCGAGGCCTACGTTGGACAAAAGCCTGGGTCCACACCCCATCTGCACTGCATCTGCCCTTCTCTTGAACTGGGACATGGAGCCTCTGGAGACCATCTGCACAATCAAGGCGGCTCTCTGTGTGTCTGCAGGGGCTTCACTTCCTCATCTCAGACAGGGTGGTTGCATTACACTGACCCTTCTCCCCAGCCCTGCGCACGTGGTCCTGGATACCCGTGTGTCTGTCCATGATGCATCTTGCACATGCTGGTCAATGTGAATGCAAGGAGGCCACTGCATGGCTACAGCCCTTACTGACATTAATATCAATATTTGTATTAATATCATTGCCGCTGTCGTTTTCTACTGCACTTGATTTATTCAGTTGTGTGTGTTTGTTGCACGGCTGACCGTTCATTTCCAGGAGACTTGTCCAACACCATCCACCTACCCAGCTCCGTGGCTCCTCCCTGCACAATAACATCTTGTCCCCTCTCCTCCTGCTCCCCAAAACGGCACCTCCTTCCCTCCCAGCGTCACAATGTCTGCTTAATTTAGTGCATGCAAGTGCACACAGATTGGCTTCTGGTTTTCCTCAGTGCCGAGGTTGCTCTTGATTGGAGTGGTGCGGGGTGACCTTAGCTTCCCCTCGCTGCTGACCGGGCACAGTAATTAATGTTGACATAGACTTCAGAACATGTTTAGGAGAAGTAATCGGCCTTGGTGCAGGATGCAGAGTTATTAATTACAGGGAATCATCCCCTTACAGCTGCAAATGCACTTGCTTTCATTGTAAGCCAAGGCCACTGCTACTGTGATCTGGCTCTCTCAGAGGGGTGGGGGTTAGTTCTAGCTCTCCTTTAGTCCCTAACCCCAACTGGGTGGAGGGGGGGCACTTGTCCTGGCTTCCACCAGAGTCCCAGTGTTCATGAATCTACCTTCCCCCAGGCTTGCAGGAGACTCAGACAGGCCTGGCCTGGCCATGGGGCCCTCTGCTGTTACCGCTCAGCACAAAAGTGTCACTCCACAAACATCCCAACGGGATGGGAAAACTGTGCTCCACAGCACAAAATGGAGAGGACAGAGGGACCCTGACCCTCTCGTCTTCCACTGTAAGAAGGGCTTTATGCAGCTTGACCCTTTGCTGAGGAGGGGCTAATTCTTTGGCAAATAAACCTGCTACTCAGAGCCGTGAGGGGGCTGCAGCTTCATACTGTCTCCCATCCCAGTTGCTTCCTCCACTGGTTGTCCATTCGAAAGCTCTCCCTGCCCATTCCACCGTCCCCTTCTCTCCCCCTGGATTTGACACAGGAGTCGTGTTCTCCCAACGCAGACACAGTGAAATGATGGTCACGTGAGGGAGGAGAGTGAGTCCCCCCTCACAGGCGGGATAGGTTAAGGGATAGGGACCTGCAGCATGGATTTAGGACAGCTGGGCGTGGTGAGGTGGGCACTCGGAGGCTATGCTGATGGGTATCTTAAGTACCTACAGAGCTGGATGACCTTCGGAGGGGGAGGTCTGCCTCCCTCTCTGCAGCAAGCCCCAGCCAAGTCTTAGAGCTGTGCTTTTGAGGGAGTCACGCTTTCCAGTACTGTGGTATTATTTTTGGTTAACCAGTCTTGAGCAGCCCAGTCCCCACTGCCCCTCCCTGCTGAGTTCTGCGTTAACCACGGTGTTGGACAGATCCTGACTCCAAGTATAGAGGCCAGAGGGTGGATAAAAGCGTGTATGTGGGGCAGTTGTCATGTGGTTCTCCTGTGTAGCGTGGCTGTGGGGAAGGGGGCAAGAGGAAGCTGGAGATGAGCGGATACTATGTGTTCTACGAAAGCGGCTCTCGCGAGGCGAAGGGGTGTCGCCGTGCGCTGGCTCTTCTTGCTCACAGGCAAGCCGGGAGCTAGGCTTCATTCCAAGAGCTCACCTCTTGCTCTGCATACCAGGAGCTGTGCTGGGAGGCAGCCTCCTCTGAGACAAACGGGGCTGGCACGTAGCATTCTGCCCCTCTCTCCTGGCCATGGAGAACTCCTGTGTGCTGGGTGTGGGCTAAAGGGCAGGGCAGAAGCTTCCTGCCCTTTCCTGCAAGGGTCTTCCGGTGGTGTAGGCAGCTCTGGGAGCCACTCGAAAGCTGGCTGAATAACTCCGGGGCACACGGTGGGAATCCTGAGCTCTGCCTCTTGCAGAGGAGGCGTATTTGTCAACTCATGTTAAATAAAAATACCTTTGTCTGGCTTCCCTGCATAGTCAGCGCTGCCCTTCCCCCTGTGTGTGAGCAAGGGGCATGGGGAGGAGGATGCAGGGAGGGAGCAGGGCAGGAGGAGCTGGGGCGATTCGGAGAAGATGGATTTTCTTCCCTAGAACCTGTGGTCAGAGCCCCAGAGTTAGCCTGATGATGCTCTCTGGCTGATGTAGGTAGTGTACTGTCTGAGACCCATAATGGGGCATGACATAGAGGCACTGCCAGATAAAAGCCTCTGGATTTTTAGGGAGGTTATAAGATGCATCTGAAAATTGCCCTACCTAGTGGCACTCCTCCCTGCTCAGCTTGATGGCCCAGTTCTAGGCCCCCTTCTTTTGCTGGCTTTGTTTCAGGCTCAGCCCCTGAAGGGTGAGGAGGGGAGGTGTTTGAAGTCCCATTGCTCAGCCGTGGTGCTGCAGAGCCAAGCCAGTGAGAATGTAGCTGATATTTCTGTTCGACAGTCAGCACTATCTGCCAGCTTCCCGCTTTCCTGTTTAATTATTTCCTGTGTCTGTTTAGTTATCTCCAGGGAACTTAGTTCCCTGGGCAGAGCTAGTGCTTCCAAACTAGCGCTGGGCCTATGAGGTGAGGTTTGTGTCTGGATCTGGATTTAGGTTTAGATTGGGGTTTGGATCAGACAGTTCCAAATCCCCCTGAGGTTTTGGCTCCATACATTTGAAATTAAGGTCAGCTGCAGTTGGGAGACTTTTTTTCCCCATCTTAAAATGTTCTCACAGCTCAGTTGGAAGCAGAAAACAGGCCCCTTCTGGGTTTGGATCCAAACCGTGAGGGCAAATTCAGACGCAATGATTTGAATCCACCTCCTCCACCCACCTAGAATTCCTAGGGTGTGTTCTGGCCCATCTTGGCTTTGTTTTTGGCAGTTGGTTTGTGGTGAACTCGCTGTCTGCTATTGCTTCCTCAGTTAGCGTGGGGGAACAGAAGTTACAGGGCCGAGTTCAATGGCTAGGTGACAGAACTTACTTATAGGAGAGAAAGGATGAAACTGAGTCAATGAAAATTTAGACAGAATATTGGGGAACCTTTCCCAACAAGGAGACATGCTAGACAGTGGAATTATTTTTAAAGAGAAGAGGTGGAAACCTCATTGACATGTAAGGTGTGTCTAGACTACAGGGTTTTGTCGACAAAAGTGGACTTTTGTCGACAAAACTATACCTGCGTTACACTGCCGCCACGTTCTGTCGACAGTAAGTCGACAGAACGCAGTAGTTTTATCGACGGCAGTAAACCTCGTTTTATGAGGAATAACGCCTTGTTTCAACAGAGTTCTGTCAAAAAAAAGGCGCTGTTGCATCCACACTGTGCTTTTTCAAAAGAGAGCGTCTACACTCTCTTTTGAAAAAGCGGCTTGCTTTTTCGACAGAACTGGTTGTAGTCTAGACACCCTTTTTTGAGAGCGGTTTTGTCGCCAGTATCTGTCGACAAAGCCTCTGTTGAAAAAGGCAGGCAGTGTAGACGTACCCTGAGACATGACAAAGCCCTGGAGAAGAAAGGATGTTGATCTTTTCCTACGCCAGTTTCTGTGATTTTTAAATATACTGTGCTCTAAATGCAAACGGGAGCATGTGAGTTTGGCTGGGAAACAAAGTGTTAAAAGTTGCAAGGGAGAAAAAAAAGCAGATTAAATAAAGCAAATACACTTGTGTAAGCTTCATATAATTTAATCAGGTTTGCTTTTATTTGTCCCCTTAATCAGAATGAGTGTAACACTAGCTATTACAAGTGACGGGGAAGGAGCTCTTATACACACTAATCCAAAGCCAAGTCTTACAGCCGTCATTAACAGCTCCCTTTTGCTTTGGGTTTGTGTGGGTTTGGGTTTTTTTCCCATTTCTTTGTGTGAATTTAAAGCCTGATTAAATATTTAATGCTTTATTGTTCATTTACTTCTGCTAATGATCAGTGAGTTAGACACAAAGCCGCAGCAAAGCGGGGAGGCAGGGTTTCAGCGAGGGTGCACTCAGTGATGCCGTGTGTGACAGATGCTTTGCGCTCTCCGCTGCCGTGCTCTTCTCTCCCCTGCACGACACCCGGATAAGATCACTGGGGTAGGACAGGACCAATTTCCCAGCTTATCAAGCATTGGCTGCTCCACTAGCTGGGAACACGGCTGCGATAGGATCGTGCCATCTGATCCCCATATCTCCCTGCCAAGCGGAAGACGATGTTTATTTTGAAATTGCGCTGCCATCATCGCCTGAGCCCAGCTGAAATCAGTCAGTGCGGCAGGCACGTGGCAGGCAGCCTGGTGCAGAGTTGACCGTGGAAGGCAGTGGTGCCTCATGCTTGCCCTCTGCCCAAAGAACGCCCCCCCCCTTCTCACCCTTCCTTTCAGTGGCTTCGCCCTCAGACTTTAGCAGAGGCAGAAAGTGCTGGAGGGCTAGCCTAGAACCGGGGAGAGGCAAGGTCAGTGTCCCTGCTCTGTCACATTCGTTCCACGTGATGATGGACATGTGGGCAGCACTGTTTCAGTGCACACTAGGGAACGCAGTACTCAGCGCACTGTTATTGGCATGACATGCTAGAGCTTTACACCCAGCTTGGTGTACAGTAAGTGCTTGTATAGACGTGCTCTTTTCTCTCCAGGCCTCGGTTCCCCAGAGGGAAGAGGAGAATAATAGCACTGCCCACCTTACAGGGATTCTGAGGGGGGATTGGGAGGTGCTCAGTTACTAGCGAAGTAGAGAGATGCACGGAGTCTGTCTGTCTGCAAGGCAGATACCACACGGGGGTAAGATTCCTCACCAGCCTGCCTCACCTCTGTCCTGCCAGGACCCCTTGTAGGAGCAAGTTCTTTCTCCGTCACCTGGGCATGGTTTGTCCCGTCTGCTGAGAGTGCTGGCAAGAGGCAGTGAGTGCAGCTGGTGTGAGGTGGACACGTGGCGCGTTGGAATAGGCTGTGACCCACAAACTCATGGTCCCACGTACTATCCAAAAGCTATCTGCTGGAGGCCAGGGAAAGGGGAGGTTTGTCTTGGGGGGAATGTTCAGAATTTGGAATTAGTTTCTGCTGTGAAACATTAAGTTGAAACATCGAGAAATTTCACAGAATGAAAAATGCCAAAAAGTTTCAATCTCAGCAAAATAATGGGAGGTGTCGAAGCCCCATTTTTCATTTCGAGCTGACATTTTGAAATGAAAAATGTGGCTTTGTTCCAAACGCTGACTTGAAACGACATTTTCATTTTGATTCTCCCGATAGAAAAATGGGGAAAATATTCATTAACATTGACATTTTCCCACAGAAAATATTTTACTTTGATGAAACCATGCTGTTTCCCAGTGGGAACACTTTGAGTGTGAAAAATTTCATCCATCTCTACTAACAGCTGCCAGTTGCTGCTGACCCCACAACTAGTACTAGTGAGGTGGAGGTAGAAACCCCTCCATCCATCAGCTCCCCCTTCTTTCTCTGCCCGGGTTTCTTGCCCCGGACACAGACATGACTGCAGTACAGAGCCGAGCAGGTCTGAAACGTAACATAAATGTACAGGATAGGTGAAGTATTTTGGGCTTCTTGTGCTGAGACCCAGCCAGAAAAGTTTGGACACCTATAACATTTAGTAGGCTCAACGTTTTGGCAGTCCTTTCTTTTGGAAAGGAAGAAAATGGTGAGATTGTTTCTTATGCTTATGGAACATCCAATGGGCTGGTCCGGTGTCTTTGTTGGGTACAGCGTGAATTATGCTTCCCATTGGATGAAATTGGAAGTTACTCTCTGTGGGTACGTCTGGACTGCAGGCTTTTGTCGACAGAAGTTTTGTCAACAGATACTGTTGACAAAGCTTCTGTCGACAAAGAGCATCTAGACCACATCCAGTTCTGTCGACAAGGCAAGCCGCTTTGTTGACACGAGAGTGTAGACGCAAAGGACAGTGTAGATGCAATAACACCTTCTAGCGACAGAACTCTGTCGACAAAAGACGTTATTCCTCGTAGAATGAGGTTTACCGCCGTAAACAAAACTGCTGAGTTCTGTCAACGTTATGTCGATAAAACTCAGAGGCAGTGTAGACGCAGGTATAGTTTTGTCGACAAAAGTCTACTTTTGTCGAAAAAACCCTGTAGTCTAGACACACCCTGTGCGTGTGCATGACGCTGTTAGCCCGACAGATACACATTGCCAAAGTGTAAAAAAGCACCAGTCTGCCCAAGTCTCTGTTGGAGGAAGGTGTGATTCCTCTCAGTAGGGCTGCATGCTGGAGAGGAAGAATGAGTCTGTGGGGGTGCTATTCTGGGCTAGCCACCGCGACTGCTCTGAAGGCATCTCTCTGCAGAGCGTCTCTTCTCCACTCAGGCAGTGTCCTCAAACAACGTCCCTCCGCTCTGGGCAAAGTGGTGGCCTGTGGCCTGTGGCCTGTTACCAGTGCAGAGCACAGGTTCCCAGTGGTGGAAGACAGCAGCCTCTACAAGGACATATGGGGTACCTGGTGTCATCCAATAGCATTTCTGCTCTTTGTACCTTGAGCAACAGTTGGGGGAGGATCTGCTAGCTACCCCCCTGTTTTTTAACCCTTTTCTTTTCACTCTTGCCAGCCCCACCCACCGTTAGGCCCTGCCCCCACTGAAACCCTCCTGCTAGCCGCAGATGACTGGGTGTGCTCCATTTGGAGCCTGGCAGCACCCAGTGGTGAGGGGGTGTCCGGTTAGAGGGATGGTGCCTCTGGCTTTTCATACTGAGGGGACAAGGGTGGTAATTTAATCTAAGGGAGCTCTCTGCTGTGCCAGGAAGGCTGTGCAGCAGGGGTGGGTAATCACAGGCATCTGGCCCCCTGGATCCAACCCCTGAGGCTTAGCCTCCCCCTCCTTCCCCCTACCAGGCTGCTCCCCCACTCTGATGTAAAAGGGGAAAGTGGGGACTGTCTTTCTCCTTCTCAGTCAGGGGCCGCATTGCTGAGGGGTGGTTTGGTTTGGGGTTTTTTTGCTTTTCACGTGTGTGTGGCCCCCGACTGATATTTCTGAGGGTGAGTGGCCCCCGACTCAAAGAAGGTTCCCCGCTCCCGTTGTACAGCATGCTCCCAGATTGTAAGTCCCTGCCCTGAGCCCATTGGCACTGTCACCCGCACATGAGCAGTATGTGCCATACCCAGCCAGGTAGCCCTGTGGCATTACAAGAGGAAAACTGTGCCCAAATAATAGAAAGGGGATGACATGCAGCAAAGCCATTCTGAGTTCCCCACTAGCAGATATAAAAGCAGAAGATGGCTGATGAATAGAGTTAGAGGGAGACTTCCCGGTAGGAAGAGATTAGAAAGGCTGAGTTTAGACATGAGATAGTAAGAGAGGATTCAATGGCTCAGAGAAGGGAAATCAGGCCCCTCTTACCATTATGTATTCTTTGTGTTACTGTAGTGCTTAGGTAGGGCAGCATAACAGTCGGTGAACTGGTAAGACAGCCAATTGGAAAGTGACAGGAGGAAATCTTTTTTGACACAGTGTGTAATTAATCTGTGGAATTCACTGCCACAAGGTATATTTGAGGACAAAGGCTGAGCAGGAGTAAGGAAAAGATGCGACATACCTGTTGATAGAACCCTCCCTTATATTAAATACATTTGTATTTTGTGTAGAAGGACTATAACCTTCATGCTTTCTGGTGTGTGCCAACCACTTACCACTGGGGTTTGGAAGACCCCACAGGCCAGTTATTCCAGAACTGTTCACTGTGGGGAGGAGGGGGTACCTGGTCTGACAATTCCCATGGTCCTGGATTTCCTGCTGGCGTGCAGTGTGCCTGGTAGTGCACAGGAGGTCACGTGCTGGTCTGAGCTCTCTGAAGCACAGCATGGGAAGCAGACTAAGTCCAGGACACTAACACGTAGTTTCCCTTCCTTCTCTCTCATATCTGCCCCCACCTCTGATTCAGTGGTTATTTTGTCCCCTCAGGTGCAGGCGAATGTGGAGAAGTCCTTGACCCTCTTTGGACAGCTTTTGAACAAGAAGCATTTCCTGCTGACCTTCATCCGCACCTTGGAGGCACAGCGCAGCTTCTCCATGCGGGACCGGGGCAACGTGGCTTCCCTGATCATGACAGCGCTGCAGGGGGAGATGGAGTATGCCACGGGTGTGCTGAAGCAGCTTCTCTCCGACCTGATTGAGAAGAACCTGGAGAGTAAGAACCACCCCAAGCTGCTCTTGCGGAGGTGAGTGTCTGTCTAAACCACATTTCGCACTGACACTGACGCAGCCTCCAGCCCTGTGCTACTGGTACAAAAAGTGCCCCACAGTCTCATTGCTGATGTGCAAAGCTCCATGAAAGTCCCGCTGGGTCTGTGCCTCCGGGGATGATTCCCGCACCTCCCCATCTCAGTGACGGGGAAGCATCAGTTCTGATGCCATTGGCCACGGTGGCGCGTCAGAGCATCTGCCGTGGGAAAGCAGAGATGTTCTGTCCGTCGCTCTGGCCATGTGGGTCTGTGGTTCCTTGTGGCCAAACTCCGGAGAGCACAGCAGGTTGGCATGCGAATCGCTGCCCCACTGCTGCCCCCCATCCCTGTGTATGCCTGTGCGTGTGCTGGAAGTGCACTGTGCCCCTTTTGTGAGGTGATCAGCAGGGCTGGTGGCTGTGGTGGCAGCTTGCAGTGGATATGAGGGTGAAGCATTTCCTTGGCCGTGTGAGACATTCACTCAGGAGTTCCCTGCCAGAGATGGGTGTGGGACCTGGGGAAAGGCTCCCTGAGTTGCGGGTAGTTGGCAGCTTAGAGAACACTGTGGGTTTGGTTTTAAGCCAGGGATTTAGGAGCTATTTGGGAGCCATTGCTTTTTGCACATTGAACCCTTCGGTGCTGGAGATGGAACGTTCTCAGGGTACCAGGCTGTTCCTTGCAAGTGGGGCTTTCAGTATCCTCCTCTCTTGACCATGTTTTTCTCTGCAGTAATTCACAACCTTTGCCTGTGGATTTCCTCCTCACCCCAACCTGTCTCTGGCTGCTTTGAGGTGTAGCGGGAGGGCCAGACATACCCCAAGCCATCCTCCCATCCTGCCTTTGCAGTCTTTCAAATTGGTCACCTGTCTAACATCTGTGGAGTCCTAGGGTTGAGGTTAGCCAAGAGTCCCGCCAGATCTGACATTGGACGGCTGCTGTGTTGTATTGGTCGTGGTACAGGGCCCCTGCCACGTGTGCATTGGGTGGCAGGCTGCAGGGGCAGGAGCCACTGGCAGGACCAATGCCTTGGACCTGTAACTTGTTGGTTTCCACCCAACCCAGTTTTTCACCTGTCTATGGCTGTGCGAGCTGTCTGGCTGCCCCAGGTGCAGCTGCAAGCCTGCTGCGATGTGTGTGCTTTCCTATCTGCCTTTCCCTCCTATTGGTGTATTCCCAGCCTGGAGGCTGGAGCTGTGACCTCCTTGTGCCGGTTGGAGTTTCAGTGCTGACTCTCCGAGAGCTGAGGTGGCTGAGCTGGGCAGTTCTCAACTGGAAGCCTGTTATTGCTGCTGCTTTTTGGAAGTGCAGGGAGAGCCACTTTTGAGTGAGAAATGGAGCTTCCTCCTCTGCCAGAGCCTGAGCCCTCTGTCTCCAGGAGGCTTCCTGGGCCCGGCTAGCATGAGAGAGGGAAAGCACAGCCATGGCTTCCTCACTGCTAACTCTGGGGCTTTTAGCTTCACCCGTATGCGTAGCTGTTGGATGAGTGGGGCAGGTGCTGGCATCGTGCACTAAAAGCAAATTGATCCATGGCTAACAGCTGCTCAGACGTCTGGAACTCCGCATCTTTGAGGACGCTCCGTGGAGTTGGAGACCTGGGGTGAGCCAGCACAGGCTGCTGCTACCTCTGCAGCAATGCTCCCAGCTGCGTCCTGCTGGCATTTCAGTGCGCTCTCTGGCATCCTGCCATTCTCACCAGCATTCCAGTGTCCTGGAGAACATCCTAGTGCCCCAGCCGTTCCCACGAGCGTTCCAGCCTCCGGCAGCGTCTCACCGACATCCCAGTGCCCTGCCATTCCTGATGGCATTTTGGCACTTGGAGCATGTGCTGGCACCACTCCTGACAACCTGACCTTTCCCTAGGCCAGCAGGTCAGCACTTCCACACTTGTGAGACTCTCAGACGTATTTTCCTTTCCCTCCGTGGCCCTAGTAGCTGACTCCCTGGTTGGCGGCCGCCAATTATACGTGCAGCTCCCACCTGACTGGAACACTCCAGTGTGTCTCCTACAACAGCCTGAGGCTTCCCGTCTGCAGCAGACCTCTTGTCACCATAGGGCTGGGCCATATGACCAGGCCATAGGGGATCTCAAGCAAAAGTCAAGTGGATTTTCACAAGCGGGTTGTCTGGCAGGGGGCAGGCCAGGAGCAGGAAGGGAGTGTGAGCAGGTGGCAGGCTTCCAGCTCTGCCCCATCAATATTTAAGGACAGCTCTGAGCTCTCCTATCACGGACCAACGAATATTGAAAGATACACAAAGTGCAGAACAAAATCAGATAATAAATGACACTGTCCCAGGGCCACGCGCCTCCTTCCTTCCTTGAGTTCACCTTTCCCCAGCACTGCAGCTCCTGAGCGCTCCAGAAGGGATGTGTGGATTGAAGAACAGCCGTGGAACCTTCTTCCTGGACTAGGTGTGAGCCGGGGAGGCAGAGGCAGAGGCCATGGTATGAACATGCTGCCAGAACAGATCAGGGGAGCTGGACAGTGATTCTTCACCTGCAGCCTGCCAGCCAAGTCGAGGGGGAGGTGTGTGTATGTGCTCAGGGTTTCCAAGGTCTGCTGGCCTTTGCTTGGATGTTATTTCGGGGCTTGCTGCCCGTTTGGGCACGGAGATTGATTTCCAAAGAGTGGAATTTTTCATCAGAAGTACCAGGATGGGAAGGACCCAAAGGGGCTTTCACTAGCCACCCCCTGTCTGTTTGTTTCTCTTTGGGTGATTCCTTCCTCTCCCCGTGCCACGGTTTTCCCATCTGTAAAATGGGGTGACCCCTACCTCCCAGGAGCGCTGTACTCTTAATGCCTGCCCTGAATAACGCATGTGGAAGGTGCCTGGGAAGGGTATATGGACCAAGTTTTGGCCCTTGACCTGGTGAGGACTTGGTTTCAGTAAGGCCCTGGGGACGTGACCCTACGGGTTTCCTTTCTCTGCACAACCTCACCATTCTCCTCCTCCCCAGCATACTGCTCGCCCCGCCCTGCCCCTCCCCTCTTCCAGACACTCTCTGCTTGGCACACAACAACTGGGTTCACTGAAATATTTAAGCCAGAAGATCAGACTGAGGGTCACTTGGAGCATCACAGAGCCGCAGCCAAGTAAAGCTTCAGAAACAAGCAAATCAATGAAATATAAATAAAAGGCGAGTGAATGAGCCCTGGTTTCAGGAGCCGTGGCAGCGGTGCAAGGCCAGCAAGGAAGGCAGGGCCCAACCCTCACTACGCCTGTCTCGGCTTGCACAGGTGCAGGAGGAGTTTTTGTTCCCAGTGGACGTGAGCAGCACGGCTCACTTAACGCAGCATGTGCTGAATTTCTTCAAGTGCATTGGAGGAGCTGTGAGGGCCCACAAGTAGAACAGGGCTGGAGCAAGGGGTCCTGGCAGATTGCAGCATGGGATTCAGGGCTCAGTAGCAAGGAGGACTGCAGGGCAGGACTGAGGTGCATTGGTGATGGCTTGTCCTAGCTTGATCCCTTTCCTGTTACTCTCATGTCATTGTGGTGTGGTTATACTTACAGAATGAGCCAATTTCCACCAGCTGCCCGTGCCTGCAGACACACGCTCAAGAGCTGAATTCTGGGCTATTCCTCCTCCATCCTTTGCAGCTGGTGGAGCCAAGGCTGGCTCTGTTTTAACATCAACAGTAACATGATTAACCAGACTGGGGAGATCTGGTGTTTCGTTATTTCACTGGAGTATAATCCCCCCATGGCTGTGACACCTGGCCATGCCCAGATAAACACAAATGTCTGTTTGCAACCAGCCAGGACTGTGGAACAGTCTCCTGAGGGAGGTGGCAGAAGCTGCCGTGAAATTACCGGGATGGTCTATTCTGCGACTCTAGTACAGTCCAGAGGGATGTCTGGTAAATTTCTCATTGTCCTAGGGCTGGGGGAGGAAGCAACCTTCCCAGCACTCCGCCTCTTCCACTCGAGGCTCCACTCCCTACCGGAGCCAAGCTCCCCCACTGCAAAGGCAGGTCTGCAGCTCCCCTGCACTCCCGCAAGCCACCTCCCACTGCAGAGGCAGGTCTCCAAGCCCCCTGCATGAGCCTTCCCGGCCCTGGAGCATGGGGCACATGCTCCCAGCCTCCTTGGCCCCGGAGCACAGGAAGGGCTCACTACCCCAGCATCTCTAGCCTCAGTGTGGCTGAAGCCTGGGTGGCAACCCAGGATCCTGGCTGAAGCAGGGGGCGGAGTGTGGGCAGGGCCATGCCTGGCAGTTTGAGAAGGCAATGCCTTCCCTTGCCTCTAGCACCCACCGCCCATGTTCGTTTTCATCTGTGGTTCCCTCTTATCCATGATACCTTTTCCTTCTCACATGCGCCTCTCCCCCAGCAATGCAGGCTGAGGTGGGGGGCAGGACTGATCAAAAGCCAATCACATGAAATTAACACTAGGCATGGTGATCTGCTCCAAACAATCTGTGATCGTTAATTGTTCCCTTCCATCCTCCCGGCGTGCTGCTTTCTTTGTGTCATCAGGACTCAGTTCCGAGTCTGCATGGCTCCAAGCATCGGGGTTTTTTTGTTTTTTAAATAAAGGCTTTTCTCGCTGTTCCTCTTTGCTCCCCTGGTGCAGCAGTTACCTTCTCAGGGTCATTAGTGTTGCTTGTGCTTTTGTGAGCATCTGCATTCGAAAATAGCTGATCTGATGATTAATGGATGGAGCAGCCAAAAAAGCATAACTAGTGCATTTCAATGGGAACTGTCTGGGTTTTTTCTTTTTAAGGAAGTGCTAGTGGCTTTTCAAAAAAATGAACGCGTTAAAGGCAATGGTGATCCTTGTGATCGTGCGAGCCCTCTCACATGCAAGGACATGCACCTTGCAGGCAGACACTGTGCAAGTTGCCTCCATGCATCCTGCCCCATTCACCTCAGTCCAGGCCTGCACCATTTGCCGCTGTTCCCTTCCTGCCCTGCCCCCATAGTTTGGCTGATCACCTCACTGCCAGTCCATCGCACACGGCTCTGTCAGTGCATCTCAGACTTCCCCTGCTGTTCCGCCTCTAGCCCCTTCCCACAGACCTGATGCTCTGCCTCACTTCTGACCTGCAGCCCCTGCTATTCCAGGTCGAGCTCCCTGCTGCTCCGGCATGGCTAGCGGGGCTGGCATTTTTGGTGGCTTTGTGAGATCCCCAAATGTGCGTCAGAAACAATTCACAGCTTCCTGTGCCTGCTGTCCTGCAGTGTTGTGGTTTGTGATGTGATCAGGGTATGAACCGAGTTTTCCAGAGGGAAGAGGCCTCTTACAGAGCTGCTGCACCCCCTGAGGTTGACAAGCATCATTGTATCTCTCAGCACCTTCCTGTCCGGGTGTCCTGACTGACAGCTCCCAACTCCTCCTCTGTCACATTCACCTTGCTGGGAAACAGGCATGTGCCCCATAAGGACCATGGCTCTCCAGTGAGCCCACCTTCATTCCACAGTCAAGGAACTGATCACAGGGGAGAAACCCCCTGTTCCTGGTTGAGGATCCTTGCTCCGTGCTCCAAAAGAGCAGGGACGACAGCCTGTGTTTCCAGCTGGTTCATATGTAGGGTACATTGCTTGTGTAGGGTATTGTGGCTCATTGCTAGTGTGTGAGCACCACTGACCTTTACTGGCTGAAATCAGATTTCTTCAACCATGTGTCATAGGCCATGCAGGGCTAGCAGCTTATGATGATTTTCCTTTGGCTCAGGTGGTTAGGGCTTGGGCTTCTGGAGCGGGAGGCCCAGACTTGTACCCCAGCTGTGGCTGTGAAGTTCGGCATGGCCTAGGTGTGCAGTACGGTGACCAATACTGTGTTCTAGATGGCCGGGGAGTCTTTAAAATCTCCTCCTCCCATTGAAGACATTACGATGAGCCAGAGTGGGTAAAATGTATGAGACCCACCTGAAGCTCCTCAGTTCAGTAGGATAGAAGAGGAAACTGACCGGCTCCTGAGTGGGATGCTTGGGAAAACAGACCAGAGATCTCCCGTGGCGGTGGGAGGAAGGGAGGAAGGCAGGGAATGTGTGGCAGAGCATAACAGGCTCATTTGCATTGCTGCAGGGGTCTCCTGAGGGCAAGAGCCTTGCCTGCTGGTGATCCTGACTGCAAGGAATGGAGCCAGCTCTGCTTTTCCTTTCTGCTGGATTTCCTGGGGCTGAGTCCTGCAGTGAGCAGGCTGCTCTCTTATGAGTTCTCCTGAGGCAGACTCCCAAGAGGAGGGTGTCCTCTTTAGTGTTTTTATCATGGCCACCCCCAGCACGTTTACCGCCTCCTCCTGCCCCTTTGCATTGAGTTTTCTGCCATCCGGGGCATGACCTACACAGCTCATGAGAAACAGGTAGAAGGTCCCAGGCCGGGGAGACTGCAGCAAAGATCAAAGGCCTCCATTTCTCTGTTGTGACCCTCTTACTCTCTGCCCTCCATACAGGACAGAGTCTGTGGCTGAGAAGATGCTGACAAATTGGTTCACGTTCCTCCTGTACAAGTTTTTAAAGGTGAGTGTGCAAGAGACCACTAGCCCCAGGGCCAAGGCCTGGCCTCCTTCCCTGCTGGAACCATCTCTGTGTTGGGAAGAGATGGCGAGTGGGTGGAGAACCAGTAAATCTAGGTTCTGTTCCCAGGTCTGCCACTGGCTTGCTGTGTGACCGTGGGCATGTTGCAGCACTGCTTTGTGCCTCAGTTTCCCCCTTTTTCTGCAAAATAGAGCTAGTGATTCTAAGTCACCACCCCCATGTGGCAGGGTCATGAGGCTAAATCCACTCCTGTCTAGCCTAACCCACAGGCTGGCCTGCGCTGGGAATGTACAGTGGCAGAGCTATGTCTCGGGGGTGTGAAAAACCCAAACCCCTTAGAGATGCAGCTATGCTAACTGGATCCCTGGTGTAGACCACACTAGGTCTCTGGAAGAATTCTTCTGCCAGCCTCACTACCGCCTCTCGGGGGGGGTGGATTAACAGCACTGATGGGAGAGCTCCTCCTCTGGGCATGGCTGGGCTCTGTGCTGGAGCAGTACAGCTGTGCCAGTTTCAATGCAGACCCCCCCCCCCCTCCCCGCCCCCAAATGTTCTGAGCTCCCTGCATGGGAAGTGCTAGAGCAAGGCACAGTGCGGGCCTTGCTCAGCCCAGCCCAGCCCAGCCCCTGCGTCCGTGCATAGGCATTCGTCAGAGTAACGCAGGAGCCAGGGCCCCCCTCCCTGTTAAATCCCTAGCCCTGGATGCCAGGGCTTTGCAGCCCATTCGATGTAGCGCCTGCTCTGCAGCACGGCCCTGTCTGTACAGCGGCTTTGCTTTTCCCTTTATAGCTAAGGCTGTTGGGCAGGGAAATGGCACCAGGCAGGCTCCCTCAGCTCCAGCCCTTCACGCCCCCCAAGGCGGCTGTGGTGCTGACTGATGTGTTGGCAGTGTGGGGCAGGGACTCCCGCCGGGGGCATGACCAGCAGGCGCCAGGTGGACTATGGGAGTGGGCCCAGCATGGCGGATCTGCAACGTGAGAGCCAAACAGCTTCCCACTAGGCAGTTCTCTCCAGCTGTTCCTTTAGAAGGAGCCCCTTCTTTCAGCCAGACACATTGCATCTCCATACCCAGGTGACATAAGCTTTTGCCTTTCCTTCCCTGCTCTTGCAAACCCGCTGGCCAGCATTCACCCAAGCACAGCTCCATCCAGGGGAGCAAGGGAGGAAGCTGAGCTGTAAATGGGGAGGGGGCATGTTTACTACTGGCTCACTTAATACCATTCTGAGCCAATAAAATCACCTGAGTGTTGTCTATACAACTGCCCCAACTATTAGGGCTGTGCCAGTGGCAACTCGCGGAGGCAAAGTTTGCTGTCACAGTCATAGGAACAGTGGTTTGCCGCATGCTCCAGAAGGAAACAAGCTGGGTTAATGGTGCTGCTTGTTTCTCGGTCAGCGGAGCCACTGTTTACTCAGCGAGTCCTGGTGGCACGGAGCCGTTTTTGTGCGATTTCATCCCTCATTAAGATAAAGAAGGTTTGAACCATTTCCAGGAGGGGAATGTGTGAGAGCAGGCGTCCGTGCAGACCTGGAGTGATTGCCAAGGAGAGGTGATTTATAATATCATTGCATGCACTTGGCGTTGTGCCTCTGCCTAAGGATGGCCCAGATCTATACAAATACATCAGTACAGTGTCGCTTTCCGGCGGCAGGAAAGGAGCGAGGTTTTACCTTTAAAAACCTGCTACGTCCTCCTCACTCTGTGGGTTTCTATTTGCACATCACCCTTTGCGTCACAAGGGGCTTCAAAGGGCTTTGTAAATGCAGGCAGCAGACAGTCCATGCATGCCACCCTTCATCATGGCACGGGGGCAGGGAAATATTCAGGCTAAAGACATTAGGGCAGAATCACACTTTGGGCAATGTGGGAGGTGATCTCCAGGGCCAGACCTTTGGGAACGATTTGCTGTTGTAAAATACAGTTGAGAGTATGGGTGCTCCCGATTTGCTCGTGTAATTTTGACTGCATGCAGTTGTGCTTGGACACTCTAATGCCCAGCGGTGCAGCTCATTGGCTCTTGGCGTATGAAGTAAGTGTAGCTGTGTGAGCGAAGGGGGTTGCAAAGGCCCTTGCATTTCTGGGCATGTGATTGTGCATATTCAAACAGGCTTCTAGCTGCATGCAGGGGGGTAGACAAGGGGCACACTGGAGCTGATCTCATTCCTGGGGCTGAGTCCTGGGGAGTGAGGCAAATTGTGTCCCAAAAAGGGTGAAGGGCTCAACTCATGCTGCTGGGAGCAGAACACATAGTTCAGGGTCTGGCTGTTTCGGCCTTGATGCTGAGATGTTCTGTGTGCGCTTTTCCCTCCTTGCTGATGCCTTATTGTCTGATTAGAAAGCTCCTCTGAGCCCATTCACTCTGGGTATGTCTACACTACCCCGCTAGTTCGAACTAGTGGGGTAATGTAGGCATACCGCACTTGCAAATGAAGCCCGGGATTTGAATTTCCCGGGCTTCATTTGCATAAGCCGGGCGCCGCCATTTTTAAATCCCGGCTAGTTCGAACCCCGTGCCGCGCGGCTACACGTGGCACGGAGTAGCTAGTTCGGATTAGGCTTCTAATCCGAACTATCTGTACTCCTCGTGGAATGAGGCACGGGGTTCGAACTAGCCGGGATTTAAAAATGGCGGCGCCCGGCTTATGCAAATGAAGCCCGGGAAATTCAAATCCCGGGCTTCATTTGCAAGTGCGGTATGCCTACATTACCCCACTAGTTCGAACTAGCGGGGTAGTGTAGACATACCCTCTGTCCTGGGACATGACTCCTGCTAAGAAGTTAAGAGGAAAAGTGACTTGGGGAGTGTCCAGGAACACCCTCTCATGCTGGAGATGTTTGGCTAACTGGCAGGGGGAACAGATACTGTCCCCATGGTGTAAGGAGCAGTGAAGAGAAGGATTATTTAGGACAGTACCGGCAGAGGCATAATTAAAAGAAAATGTATGTGCATTACCAGGACAAACTTGCTGGCAGTGAGAGCTGTTAGGCTGCGGGATAGGCACCAGGAGAAGCTGTGGAAGCTTAATTGCTTGCTTGAGGCACCTCAGATTAGCCTGGAGAAAACCCTAGAAGATGGCTCAGATAGGAAATCTCAGGGACCCGCAAGAGCCATTTCTGTACTTCTGAGAAGAAGGGATTGCAGGTGGCAGGGAGAGGAAGCCCAGAGCTGGTTGGAACAGGTATTGCGGCAAACAGTTTGCTAGCAGGGAAACATATGCCTTGCACCAAGTAGTGGTAATTGTGCATGTAAATTAGGCATGCGGACGTGCTAGCCTTTTTGGGCGCAGTGCTGCCAGGGCACTTCTCGGAAACAACGACCCTTGAAGGGCCCTGATGCAGTTTTTGTTGGAGCAGGAATTGACGTGGTGCAGTGGTGGGCAACCTGCAGCCCGTTGGGGGTTTTACTTGTGGCCCGTGAGATATTTTGTTAACTGTTGCACACATGCAGGGTTGCGAGATTCCGCTGGTTTCCATCTGCCTAGGTTTTTCAACAGCATTACTGAAGTGGCAGGTATGGAAAGCAAGGGCACATGGAGTGAGGTGTGTGCTGACTGCACACAACATTGACTGTGAGAGTTGGGTGCTCCCTCTGCATCCAGTCAAAGCGCTGCTGCTGTTCAGTTGGCACACCCGCCAGTCTAGGTGCGCAAGCGCAATTAGCAGAACTAGCTTGTCCCGGGAGACCGTCTTGGTTCTGACAGTCTGGCAGCCCACTGAGATGAAGGAGAGCCACTCATGCGGCCCACTCACTAGCCTAGGTTGCCCATCACTGACTTGGTGTCCTCAGGTGATGCGAGCTGATGCTGGTGATCTGGTGTGAAGACAAAGAGGGCAGGGCCTCTTGTCTCTGGCTGTCCCCAAATAAGAGCTTCCCGGCACACACATGGCCAATGGCAGCAGGAATGCAGCTAGCAGGTACAATTTGTACACTCGCTGGCAGACCCATTTGTCCCCCATTCCTGTGTGCATTGTGCCCACAGTCTTGCCAAGGGATGGTACCACATGGGTACCCCCATGATGGATCACACCTAGCGATGAAGCTGCGCAGAGGGATCTGACAGCATGTGACTCAGAGGAGCAAAGCAAGCTGGGAAGTTGTCATTCACAACTGGGAAATTGCCTATGGCTTCTCACTGTGCAGTGCAGGTGTAGGAATTCACCTGGCTCTAGGATAGGACCCCAGGGCTGTGCTCTCCTCCTGCCTAGGTGTTTCCTGGCCTGGCCTCTGGAGGAGGAGATGGGGATGGGCGGCAGCAAGGGAATCAACAGGCCTAGTGCTTTCATAGGGCCCTGCAGCAACATTCATCAGATGCTTAATGAGACACCCCAGGGAAAGGGAGAGGGGAAAAAAAATAAGAGACGAGCATTGAAAAATGCACGGTATTAGGTGCCTGATGAGCTAAATCTCGTCAGTAAGGCACTGTGAGCATTTGCTGGCATGGCTCAGACTGCCTAGGGCCTATTCCCCTCCTCCCCACACACATGCAAATGTAGCGCCACACAAACGTTCCCTTGCATGCTTCCTCCCGCAGCTTCTTCTTAGCTTGTCGTGCTCCTGCGCAGGCACTTCTCCAGAAGCGCTTTCCTTTGTCACTTTGTCATCCTCACAGAGTTGGCCTTGGTGCAGCCTGAAGCTCAGGCACATTTGCATTCTAGAGTGGAGCTGCCTCTGTGCCCATGGGCAGGTTACAGAGAGGGGACCCCCCACTGGCATGTCCCTGGGCCCCTCCTTTATTTTGCTTCCTGTGGCAATCTGGGTGGGGTGCTCAGGTGAGGCCTCCCCCCCCCCACACACACACTTGGAGCTGAAGCCTTTGGGCTTGGGCAAGCTAAGGCTTCAGTTCTCCCCATCCCCAGGCTCGTGCAATAATTTTTGTTGTCAGTAGGGAGTCACAGCGCAGTGAAATTTGAGACCCCCCCCCCCTTTCCTAGTGGAACCATGTGGGGCAAGGTCAAAGAACCCCTACAGTTTCCGGACAGCATCCCTCTCCCCGGGCTGGTTGGGAGGAGGTGAAAAGTGGTGGTAAGGGGAGTTTAACCAGATAGGGCAGTGGTTCCCAACTTTTTTGATACCAGGGACCGGCAAACCCAGTCACAAACTTTTGGCGGACCGATAACATTTTATTTGCATATTCATCATGCAGATACTGAATATGCCAATATGCAAATAAATGTTGCTGGTCCGCCAAAAAGCCCCAGCTTCCAGAGTCCCCCAGTGCCAGCCCTAACCCCTAGAGCCCCCCACTCCTCCACTACCCCCTAGCATTAGCCACTGATCCAAGTCCCCTGCACCCAACCTCCACAATGCCAGCCTCCCACCCTCAGAGCCCCCCCCAGGCCCTCAGTGCCAGCCTCCTGTTTCCAGAGTCCCACTGCACCCAACCTCCCAGTCTCCCCCCAGTGTCAGCCCCCAGTCCTCAATATTAGCCCTGCCTACAGAGCCCCCCAATGCCAGCCCCCCGCTTCTCAGAGCCCCGCCCCAGAGCCCACAGTGCCAACCCTCCACACCTAGCCCTGCGCTGCCTCCCAGCTGCCAGCTGAGCACTGCTGGGTCCTGGCTGCTCTAAGGCTGCCATGCTGGGCTCCACATGGCTCTCTTGCAGTGCGAAGAACTGCTTCTGCATCCAGGAAGAGACCCCTCCCCTGCCCTGCCCGGCCTGGCAACAGCCCAGCCCCCGACACGCACACGGGATCGGCGATGTCTGTGGCACAAGTGACAGGGGCGGGTGCATGTTTCTGGTGGCTCCTCCCCAGGCCGTTAGCAGTTGGGGCCGAGGGGTGCAGGATCACTCAGCCTGCGCGTCTCAGGCTCACATCACGCACCCAACAACCAGGTGGGACTAGCCCCCTGGTTTGAGTCAGGGAGCCTGGCTCCCCCTGCACAACTCTGACTGGAGCTGCCAGCTGTGGCACCCCAGGTGCACCTCTGGTGCAGGCCAGAGCCAGCAAGGGAGACCCCGTGGGAGAAGCCGGAATCTGCTGTGGAGGGGTTCGGAAATCGTAGGCACCCAGTGCGGCTCTCTGGGGCCTCTGACCTGATCCTCCTCAGTGTTCATAAAAGCTGGGATGCTCGTGGCTGCGAAGGCTCCACTGGCTGGGCTGCGTGGCTGCCGGCGGAGCTGGAACTGGGGCTGTGGTAAGGCTGCCCCAGCAAGGACAGCGTCACCACATCCTGCTGCAGCACATGGAGCTCCCCAGTGGGCGGGGCTCATTAGCATCTGGGGGTGTGGCCTAGCAGAGTACCGCCTCCTGCCCGGAGGGGTTTGCAGCTCTCCACCGGTCTGCAGACCAATGGTTGGGAAGTGCTGATATAGGGCTAGGATGGTCTATCCCACAGGATGCTTGGCAGGGTTCCACTCACCGTGAGAATGGGATCTGCTGCAAACAGCTGATTGCTGGCTCCAGATCCTGGCTGCTTTCTCACAGCAGCGTGAGCGCATCATGGGTTCTTTGCAGATCACCCATGGGTCATGCAGTCCAGCTACACAGGGAGATGGCAAGCAATCCGGCACTGTCTGTCTCTGCTTCTGCTTGGAGTGGACCAGAGAGTCAGAACCAGGAAGAAGGAAGGGGAGAACAGTTTGGCCTAGAGCTATTGGTAATGGGCTACCAAGCCTCTCCCCTCCAGCACACTGGCTTCTTTTAGGGATGTAAAGGGTTCCCCAGGTGATGCTTACTGGGTAACCAGTTAACTTGCAGCCTGGCCGGGTCCATCACACCACTGGAGGGAGGTGCTTTGGCCAAGGCCTGCTGTGCGGCAGCAGGCCCAGCTGGGTTGGAGCAGCCCCCTACCTGCGGCACATTGCGGCAGGACCCCAGTCTGCCGGAGGAGGCCCACGGCATGGCAGGACCTGGCTGGCTGGAGCAGCTCCGCCACCTGTGGAGGGCGGGGTTGGTCTGGACCCTGGTTAACCAATTAAAATTATATCGTTTAACCGGTTAATATTTTTAAAGGGCATTTACAGCCCTGGCTTCTATTTGATTGTGGCAGGGAGAGACTAAAAATCAGTCCCATCTAATGGCCCTGTGGTGACCTGTGTGAGATGATCAGGTGGTGTCAGCTCCGCCACAAGACAACAGAGGTCTGCAGCGTGGAAAAACCACCATGATTGGCACTAATTGTTCCCCCTTGCTGGAGATCTCAGCAGAAAAGCCAAGGATCGTACCTGTCATCCTTAGAGGGGGTCTCCACAGGCCTGGACTACTTCCTCCAGGCTGACAGCCTGTCACCGTTCCAGAGTGCTAAACTCACTTTAAATGATCAAATTGGTTAATTAGTTAATGTCTCTCCAGCCCTTTGCATACAGAAAGCCCTGGATTCCACATTCATTTTATTTCAAAAGGGGGATCTGCGGAGCCGCGCTGGGCTGAAAAACGAAATGGGTCAGTGCTCAGGGGTGACATTCTTAAAAAGCAATCTGCTACGGCAGCAGGTTCCTGTAGAGAGTGGGGCCGGACTGCTGGCGAGAGGGAGAAAACTACGTGCCGAGAATGGAGCAGTAAAGCAAGCTGTGACCACGAAGGCTGCTCCAATTTATTCTTCATCTGTGTCACTTTCCCGTGGCTCAAAGTTTTCCAGGCGCTTTTATAAGCAATCAAAGGAAGGGACTCCATTTCTTTACTCTCAGGAAAGCAGGCAAAGGAAGTGAACTAGAAAGGCAGGCGCGTCTCCACAGGCTGGATTGGAATTGCTGAACGGGCTTGTTGGTTTACGGTCATTATTTTGCTTTTGCGTTACGAGGCAGCTATTAATAAACAGCACGGCACCCACACTGGGGCTCTTTCTCCCTCTCTCTCTCTTTTCCAAGCTGACTTAATGAAGCCAAGTTTGCAAATGAAACATAATTTCAAAGACAGGCGTGTTGTCGGAAGGTCTGGGGATGATGTATGCCTGTTCCTGCTCGTTAGCAGCTGTCTCTTTAATTACCGCAGATGCTAACGAGATGCTAACAGCATATGGTGACAGGGAGAGCAGCCGCACTTTGCACCAAAGTACAATTTATTTGTAAGGCGGACGGGTGGGGATGGGGGGCTTGTTGGGTGGAAGCTGTTGGAATTTTTTCTAGCTCCCTCCCCTTTCCTGTCCCTGTTTGGTTGGGCAAAGCCTGCTTCTGGGAGGGGCATGCAATTCAGGAAGGTTCAAATAGAGGGGCACTATGTGAGCAGTGTCATCGCTATAGGACTTGGCTCTACCCTCTCCTACGCTCCCACTTCCCTGCTCTCTTCGATCTCCTTCCATCTCCTCACCACTTCCATTTGCCATGACCCAGTACGTATCCATCCCATCTCCTTTCACTCCTCCACCCCTCTCCCAGAACCCCTGGTGCACAAGGGGGCATTACTTGCACCCTTGGCCTGGCCTTGTCTTTTCCAAGAACGTTGCAGTTTAATACATTTCTATTGCGTCCCCTTTTCATGCCTCACTCTCCTGTAGCAATGCCCTTTTCTACATGTGTTCTCCCAACTCCCCTCTTTACTGGGCAGTAGTGACTGAAAGGGTGGAGAGAAGTCTGGTAGCACATTGTTTAACAGTGCGGACATGCCTTGCTTCCTAGGCAGGCAGCGTGTCTGGCCAAGTGTCTGAGTGAATGGAAGGAAACCCCATCACTCAGACCAAACTCCGCTAAAAATCCCGCTGATGAGGTTGTCAGTACCTTCTGTCTCTCGAATTTAACTGTGGTCCCCACTTGTCACTGTCATATCAGTGTTTCCCATGTATCCTTCTGTCCGGCCTCTCAAAGAAGGAGCAATCCTTGGCCTCACGCTTTGTAATCCTGGCGTGGGGTCCATGGTGCTGCCCCTCCCCATCTGGCAGGATGTCCAGTTCATGGGTGGTTTCCTGGGGCTAGCTCAGGCCCTAGTTCAGGATTCTCCACAAGGGCAGAAAATCCAAGATGTCTGACAGACCTTATCCAGTTCAGATGTAGAGGGGCGCTCTGAGCTCAGACTAGCACTGCTCCCTCTCTGGTCTGGAGCTTCGCCTCTCTGCCTGTGTCTCCTCGCCTGCAAAATGGGCTCCCTCCTATCTGGGCAGGGTCCAGCAGCGAATGGCTGGAAAGCATTGTGGGAACGGGCGAGAAAAGGAAACAAACAGCGGCTGGTTCGGAGGGCGATAAACGGAAGGAAATTGCCTCCATTTGCCCCAGCTGTGGAGATCACAGCGGGGGTTGAGTTTTGTGCAATATTTTAGAGCCAATGCTCCTCAAAGCATTTGACAACCTAGTGTTTGCTGTTGGTTCCAGAGCTGTAGAAAGGTAGCCTGGGACGATCGAGGCATGTGCTGGGGACGGTATTTGAAAGGCCACACGCTGGTCCGTGAGCCAGTGATTGATCCTGAGAGGATGAGACAGACTCCTGCATTCTGCTTCTCCTTGTAATAACGGAGGGCTTCCTTGCAGAGTTGTGGTTGGTGGCTGGTGCCCTCTCACCTCTCGCTCTTCCTCCCTCCCCTTGCTCCACAGGAGTGTGCTGGAGAACCTCTCTTTATGCTGTACTGCGCCATCAAACAGCAGATGGAGAAGGGACCCATTGATGCCATCACTGGAGAGGCCCGCTACTCGCTGAGTGAAGACAAGCTTATCCGGCAGCAGATTGACTACAAAATGCTGGTTAGTGCAAGCAGGAGCCTCGCCCAGGACTGGTTCTTGCCAGGACCCCTAGGTTCAGGTATTTAGCGAGGTCTTTAAGGCACCCAAGGTACTTTGCAGAGAGCTGTTTGTTGTCTCCTTTTCTCTCTCGAGCATCCCTGGTAGTGCCTTCCACCCTGAGCACATAGTTCTCCCGCGTCCTGGGCGGGGGAGGAGGGAAGTGATAAGGCTGGCCCTGGCAGCAGAGCTGGATGGCTGGGTGTAGTTCACCGATATACTGTGGGGCCAGGCAGAGATGGAGGGGGAGGAGAGGATATTGAGCACAGCCCAATGGTTTTTGGAGGCGTGACAAGGGCATCTCTGCAGAGGGCTGAGATGGCTGCAGATATTATAGATCTTCCCTCTTTTCAGAGCCTGCAAATAGGTACTAGTTCTCACCGCCTCCACCCTGCCCATGATTAAGCCCAGTGCTGACTCCTGCCTGCTTATCTTCCCTTGGATTGCTTTGGAGGTGGCAAGACATGCTACCTCTAATTTTTTCCATCCAGATGCAGATTTTTTTCCACCCACGTGCAGAGTAAATGTTGCATGTGCACTGAGACATGTGTGAATGTGCACCACCAGTAGAAACACAAAACTAGCTGTGTGTGCTCTGCCAATCAGCTGGGTGGCATTTGAACCTCTCCTGAGTGGCCACATGAGCGCACAACTTCCAGGGAACACTGTGGGAGACAAGGGGTTGGTTACCTTTCGATTGCCTATTATCCTCAGCTGTGCCAGTGTAGTTCTTCAGTACAGCCAGCAGTAGTTCTCCATCTCCCTGCTCAGGGGCATAGATTTTTCACACCCCTGTCCAATTTAATTAAGCTAGCCTAATTGTCTAGTGTAGACCAGGTTTAAGATTATGTAGGACAAGTCTCCCTGAAGCCATCTATTGCTTTGTCCCATCAAGACAGCTGTGAAGTTGGAACTGCTAATTGTTCCATGTTATGCTCTCCAGAAGTTGGGGACAAGGCCTTCCCCTGCTTCACGCTCTCATGGCCTGGCATCCAGGCCTGAGCGTGGCTTAGGATTGCATAGTTTTATGGGTTTGCTCTAGTTTGCTGGCGGCTGGGATCTTGTCGATGCCTCTCTGCCTTCCTGGGGCGAGGTGGGGGGCAGGGGAATGCTTCAGAACCGCCTCTCCTCAAAGTGATCTGTCTGGGCTGTGGAGGCACAGCCCGTGGAGAGCTGTGAGACCTGTGCCCTGGTGCTATGTTCCTGGCCAAAGGCAAAGTGCATCCCATCACACAAATCTCTCTGCTTCCCTGTGCTGCACAGACGCTGAACTGCGTGAACCCTGAGAATGAGAATGCCCCCGAGATTCCCGTCAAGGTTCTGAACTGTGACACCATCACACAGGTGAAGGAGAAGCTGCTAGATGCCGTCTACAAGGGGGTGCCCTACTCCCAGAGACCCAAGGCAGGAGACATGGACCTGGGTGAGATAAAGAGACAGAGGCATTTGCCAGAGGGGTAGGTCAGAGGGAGCATAAATGTTGACTAGAAGAGCCCAATGCGGGGGCGCTCAAGCCAGTCGAAGTGTTTCCATAGGACCTGGAGCTCAACACCCCAAAGGAGGTGTCCTGTAGAACACAAGGCCTAGCAGGGCAATTGCATTCTATCCTGTCTTAGTCCACCACTGCGTGCCATAGAGAACATGTATCCAGTCACTGTGGGCTAGGTGTACAATATGTTTCGTACCAAGCAGTGCATGGTATACACGGCTGTGTGTATGATGGGAACAGCTTGGTGTTAAATGCTGCACACTGGCATGCAGGAGACCCGGTTGTGCTTTCCAGTCCAGGACTCCTACCCTCCAGGCTGGCAGTGAAGATCATACTTTTGTCTTCGAGACGGTGGGAGATCCACACATCTCCCCACAGAGACCCCAGGGAAAGGTTTGAAAGGAGCATTAACTGGAACTCCAATTCAGAGGAGGAGCCATTCGGTGCAGTTGGGCTGGCATTCTGGTGCTGGTGGCTTTGACCTCCAAGCAATGGATGTCAAATACGGAGGAATCCTTAAGGTGTCAACAAAGATGTGAGGAACCTGAGGAATAAAACTGTGAATTGTAGCAGCTGGAGGTTGATGGATTAGAAACCCCTCTGGGTTGGTTTGTGATCTACATTCCTGGCAGTGGGTTGAGACTGGAGCGGAGGAGACCAGATATGGTGACCCATCCCATTCCCAGTGAGGGGCAAGAGGATGAAGAATAAAGGAGTAAAGTTAGTCAGGGATGCCAGGCCCAAACTGGCATTATTTATTTCGGAATAACGGGCTTGCTGTGTAGACACGCACGGAATAACTGACATTCTGAAATAACGCTGCCGTGTAGACATAGCCTAGCTGTTTGTGCCAGGGCTTAGGGTCCTTGCTCCTTCTCTCTCCCTCCCGTTTGTTTTGCGTCCCGTCTAGAGTGCTACTAACTCCCTGCCTTTCTCTTGCATTGGTGCAGAGTGGCGGCAGGGCAGGATGGCCCGAATCATTCTGCAGGATGAAGATGTGACCACAAAGATAGACAATGACTGGAAAAGGCTCAACACCCTCGCCCACTACCAGGTCAGGTCGCCCACAGAGGTAGGGCAGTGGGCAGTTGCCAGCTGCCAGGGAATTTGGCCTAGTCCGGGTATTTGAAGGTTTAGTGCTCTTCCCTACCATGGTGTGAGAACTGGATTGGCTGCGAGTCCATGTTCCTCGCTTCTAGTGCTGCAGGGAGACTTAGGTGCACTGCCCAGTTCTGGGAATAGCCAACACCACCTGTGAGCCTCACAAAGTGGAGAGGAAGCTGCTCATCTCCCTGCCCAGCAAGCCCACCGGTGAGTGAGAGAGGGGGCCATTATCTGTGGGTCCTGATGAGCATCCCATTTAATGCTTCCCAGCGTCTCTGTTGTGTGAAGTAGGTGAAGGGTGGTTCTGGTTTGCATTCGCTGGAGATTAGTGCTCTAGAGCAGCAGTGCGCAATCCTGTCTTCCTGGGGGATCGCAGAGCCGGGCTGGCCGCCATTTTGTTTTCCTGGCTCAGTGGGGGGAGTGGACCAGCACTTTAAATTAAAGGGGTCGCGCTTTTTTTTTTTTTTTTTTTTTTTTTTTTTTTGTTTCTTGTTTAACCAACATTTTCCTGTGAATAAAAAAGGTTGAACACCACTGCTCTAGAGGGCAGTACAGGGGGAAGGAGCTGAGGGCTTGCTGGGCCATTAGTGAACCTTGAAAGCTAGTGGTTTCTCGCTGCTGCAGTGGTGTTCCCCTTGCTGTGCATCTCCATGAATCACATTCTGGTGTCTCTGCTCTGCCTTTAGGTGACTGACGGCTCCTCCGTGGCACTGGTGCCCAAGCAGAACTCCGCGTACAACATCTCCAATTCCTCCACCTTCACCAAGTCGCTCAGCAGATACGGTGAGTGCGGGGGAAATCCTGCAAGCCTGCTCTCTGGAGCCAATGGGAACAGCCCTTCCGGACAAGCCAGGGACTAGAGCTGGAGGGTGCGTGGGCAAAGACACAGAACAGAAAAGGAGGCAGGCTACAGTATGCACCATGTATTGAAACAAGTACCACCCACTTCCCTGGTCTCTTGTGCCCTCCCATTTGCTTTGGGCTCCATTCAGCCTGAGAGCACGGCCTCCAATAACCACGTGCCCTTCTCCTTTATTGGTGCAACCTGGTACAGAGGGGGAATGTGCAAAGAGGGAGAGCTACTAATAGGGTTGCCAGATGGTTGAAACAAAAATACCAAACACACCCTCCCCTCCAAAAAAAAACACCAGGAAAAAATTCTGTTGAAGGGAAAAAAGGGGGGGGGGACCAAAGTTGTTGAGGAAAAAAAAACCCAGCATGTCCCTTTTAAGTGCAGGAATAGGAACAGGGGAGTAGTTAAGCACTAAGACCCAGGGGAAAGCATTGCTTCCCCTAGGTCTTTTTTGCCGACAGCCTTGGGGATCCAGGTAAGCTGAGGGGGGAGGAGGGCACTGAGTGTTTTTAGGGTTGCCAGGTGCCTGGCATTTTTGCCTCTTGGCCAGGGAAAAATTCAGAAAATACCGGACTTTTTGGGTGTCCATATTCTCTGAATTTTTTTACCGGACAGGAGCCAAAAATACCAGAGTGTCTGGGTGAATACCGAGACACCTGGCAACCCTAGCAAGTAAGGGATCCCCTTCCTAGACAACAAAAACAGACTGCAAGTTCAAATAGGCACTGGGACACCTGATTCAGGGAGGGTTTGTGTAAGAGAATTTCAGGTCCACAAGAGGTGCTGTGTAGGCGGCTTGTCGCCTGAAGTCCTTCCTGCACCCCCAGAACAGAAACAGTACAAGAAGCTGCAGAGCAGCTTTGCTCAGGCTGTCCTGCCAATGAGCCTCCCTCCTGGCTGGAAGTCACCGTTCTGTGTGCTAAAACTAAAGTGAGAGGCCAGAGTGTGGACGCAGTTGTGCTATGGACAGCTGTCTGCTGTCTCCACTGAACTCCCTTCGCATGGGACACTGAGCAGGGGACGTCAGATGGTAACTGCTCCTGCTCACCGCTGACCAGGCCTGAAGTGAACCTGGTGACTGAGCAGCATGCACGGCCCTATCAGTCTGCCCTGAGCCACCCAAGTCATCAAGCTGTGTGGTTGAATTCTGGGTGCAGTGCGTGTGAAACAGTTGAGTGTGGGATGTGTGTGAGCGCATTCATGTGTGGGTGTGTGGGTGTGTGTGAGCGTGTGGGTGTGCATTCGTGTAGGTGGGGGGGTGAGCGTGTGGATGTTCGTGTGTGTGTGTGTGTGTGTGTGTGTGTGTGTGTGTGTGTGTGTGTGCATTCATGTGGGTGCATGTGTGTGCGGGCCTGCTGAAGGGAAGGGAGGAATAGGGGAAGCAGGTGAGGATGAGGGTTTTAGAAGGAGGGAAGGGAAGGTCCCATTGTGTTTGGTTTTCCCACAGAGAGCATGCTCCGGACAGCCAGCAGCCCCGATAGTCTCCGTTCACGGACCCCCATGATCACGCCTGACCTAGAGAGTGGCACCAAGCTATGGCACCTGGTGAAGAATCATGACCACATGGATCAAAGGGAGGGCGACAGGGGCAGCAAGATGGTCTCCGAGATCTACCTGACCCGTCTGTTGGCCACCAAGGTACAGTTCAGGGAAGCATTCACAGGGGGAGGAGAGGTGGGAGAAGGGGGTGCTGACTGGGAACCATTCCTGGGATGCCCTTGGTTGTGCCACCCAGCCAGCTTCCTTGCCTGGGTGCAGCACAGGTTCCACACAGATAATACTGGCTCATGCCTTTCATGTCTTCTGTGGACAGGGAGCAGTCTGGAATCCTGTTCATGCAGCTCCGGGGGCTCCCTTTCTCTCATCGCCCGGCAGCTTGGCCCCAGAGGTCTGCACCTCCCATCCAGTGGAGTTCAAAACGTGCCCCACCTGTCCTGTTGCCTCTGAGTTCCACCAAGTGGCTCTGCCCCTCTCCAGTTGTCTCATAGCCCACCAGATAACCCTGCCCTGCTGTCTTCAGACTCAGCCCCAACCAGTGCCAAGTGCCACAGTGGGGCTCAACCCCCATTCCTGCTGCTCGTCCTCTAGCCAAGCGCTCGCGTTTGCTGTTGGTTCCAGAGCTGTAGAAAGGTAGCAGCACTGATTCCGTCTGGCCGAGGAACTAGCTGCCAACACTTCCCGCCCATCCTCACGTGATCCAAACACTGATTTCCCCAGTGCCCGTTGTTCAGGTGGTGAGAGTTTTCATTTTACCAGTTCTTAGCTTAGGACACAAATGCCCCAGATTCTGCCATTGCCACATGTCAGGTCAATAGGAGAGGCAGACCAAGCCCTACTGTTGTGCTTTGAGGGGAGAGGACCCCGTTAATTGCAGGAGCTGAGATGCACATGCTACAAGGTATTTCTTCTCCTCCGAACCAAACCCCACCACCAGCCGTAGCAATCTGCTCTGGACTGTTCTGTTTCCAGTGGCAGTCTGTGGAGCTGAGTGGCATGTTAGAACAAGCCTGGAACATTCAAGAGCAAATCAGATGTGTTCTGCCCACGCTGAGCTAATATAGTCAGTTACACAGCAGGTGCTTGCTATCTGGGGTGGAACTGGTGCATTGGCAGCAAAACAGAGACATTAAATTGTAAAGTCTCGGGGGCAGGGACCATGTCTTGTTTCTTTGTATGGTGCTTAGCTCACTTTGTGCTCAGTGAAGAAATAAATGATGATGTACCTTGTGCATTCAACATTGTGGCACGTTCATCGTATCTGGGCATGCTCATAACTTTCTGCAGCACAGCAGCTGCTGTATGTCTGAGCCTGACCTCGAGAGGAGGGGTGGGCTTGTGGCGATGGACTCAGGAAAGCCAGTTCACTTAGCATTTATGTGCTTCTGTTCCCCCTCTGTAGAATGGGAATAATCCTTCCCTAGGTGGTAGGGTAGTGCAGGGCAAATTCATTAATGTTTGTGAAGGACTCAGACACTATAATGGGAGCCAAGTTTGGTTTTTTTAATACATAAATGCTCTGGAGAAAGGGGTAATCAGCGCCATGGCAAAAATTGCAGCTGAGGCAAAACTGCTCAAGATAGTTAAGTCCAGAGCAGAACTGTGAAGCGCTTCAAAAGGATCTCACAAAACTGGGTGAGTGGGCAACAAAATGGCAGATGAAATTCATTGTTAATAAATGCAAAGTAATGCGTATTGGAAAACATAATCCCAACCATACATACAAAATGATGGGAACTAAATCAGCTATTACCACTCAAGAGAGAGATCTTGGAGTCATTATGGACGTTCTCTGAAAACAGCCACTCAATGGCAGCAGCAGTCAAAAAAGCAAACAGAATGTTAGGAATCATTAAGGAGGGGATAGAGAATAAGACAGAGAATATCTTAATGCTGCTATGTAAATCCATGGTACGCCCACATCTTGAATACTGTGTGCAGATATGGTCACCTTATCTCAAAAAGGGTATATTGGCATTGGAAAAGCTTCAGAAAAGGGCAACAAAAAGGATTAGGGGTTTGGAACGGGTCCCATATGAGGAGAAATTAACAAGGCTAGAAATGTTTCTCTTGGAAAAGAGATGACTAAAGGGGGATATGATGGAGTTCTATAAAATTATGACTCGTGGAGAAAGTGAATAGAGCGTGATTTATTTCTTAACCATAACACAAGAGCTAGGGGTCACCAAATGAAATTAATAGGTTGCAGGTTTGAAACAAACAAAAGGAAGTACTTCTGCACATAACACACAATCAACTTGTGGAACTCCTTGCCAGAGGATGTTGTGAAGGCCAAGACTTTAACAGGGTTCAAAAAAGAGTGAGATAAATTCATGGGGGATAGCTTCTTCACTGTGGGTGCGTCTACACTGCACCATTTTCCTGGATTAACGGTCATTAATCTGGAAAAACAATACTAGCGTCCACACCGCAATTGCGTTATTTTGACAGAAAGTTGAAATAACGGACGGCTTTTTCCGACGGCAGTAAACCTAATTCCACAAGGAACAAGCCCTTTTCCGAAAAAGCTTTTTTGGAAGAGGGCATGTGTAGATATTCCACTGCTGCTATGTCTAAATAGCTCCTCACCAGGACCATTCTAAGTTACTCCTCTCCAGTGCCTCCTGGGGCTCTAAGTCGAGATAGCGCATCCACATTAGGGGAGCCTGCCTCAGACTAATTTTGAGGCTTTCCTGTAGTGTGGATGCTCTATTTCAAAATAAGCTTTTCCAGAAGATATCTTCTGGAAAAGCTTATTCCAAAAGAAGCTTGCAGTGTAGACGTACTCTGTCTGTTAGCCAGGATTGGCAGAAATGGTGTCCCTAGCTTCTTTGTCAGGGCTGGGAATGGGCAACAGGGGAGGGGTCACTTAGTGGTCAATGCCAGGTGCTCCAGAGGGAATGAAGAGAACAGGTAATCGCTGTCAGAAGACAGGATGCTGGGATAAATGGAGCTTTGTTCTGACTCAGTATGGCCATTCTTATGGTTTTTCCTTGCAGTTAGGTTTCTGGTTGAGCTCCCCTCACCAGGAATTGAAAGCCATGATCACATCTATCCTTGGAAGTCACGAACCAAATAATATAGCACCAAAAAAAGTTGTTAATGCGACTGGGTTTCCCTCACTATTCAGACACAGCAGTGACCAAGATGCTGGCCTGGCTAACGGAACATGAAGGAGAGCTACTGTGCCATGCTGTGAAGCAGCACAACATATTTCTCTTGTGGGGTGGACAGGTAGCAGCTTGAGTTATGGTGCCAGATAACACCCAAGAATCACTGAGATCTCCTTGTCATCCCAGGGTATTCTCCCCATTAAGGACCGGTGTATTTCCTTGCTTTCCTATGGCTTTGGCCCTCCTCCTACCAGCCCCATCTCACATGCTGGCCCATTAATGGGGGTAGCAATGAAGTTAATCTCTGAAATTGCTGGGTAGCTCTACTGCTTCCTCCTTTCTTCCAATGCATGACTTTCTGGGCAGGACTGAGCAGCCACTTTCCATTCCTCATCTCCAGGGCACCTTGCAGAAGTTCGTCGATGACCTGTTTGAGACCATTTTCAGCACAGCGCACCGTGGGAGCGCCCTGCCGCTCGCCATCAAGTACATGTTCGACTTCCTGGACGAACAAGCCGATAAACATCAGATCAACGATTATGACGTCAGGCACACCTGGAAGAGTAACTGGTAATTGGGTAGGGCAGGTGCCAGGTGTCGGGAGGGGCATCAGCATTTCCATTTGTCCTGTCCCAGCTAATGAATGCCTCCAGTCTTGTGATGGGAAATCTGGATTTGCCAACCTCAGCCAGGGCAGATCATTGAAAGTGACCTGAGTGAGGAAACATAGGGCCCTGAAGCCTATCTATCTCCCAGTATTTCTTGAGGTAGGTGAGCCCCTTGCTCGCTTTGTTATAACAGTCCCAGCCATGCCACACTTCCCATAAACTTCCCATCCTGAAGTATTAGTGTTCCACGATTGAACTATGGCAGGGCTGTGCAGTTAAATGCCCAGCTCACCTTGAGATTCATGGCCCCCTGCCCTTGCAAACCCCGGGTTGTATTTTCATACCACTTGGCAGCATTTGCAACGTGAATCCCAGCCTGCCGCATAGCCAAGCCTGTCGTGGCAAGGTGATGTAATACCCCACACACATCCTCCCTAGCCTCGTCTGAAGAGCTGACCTTCAGGCTTCCTAATTGCTTCCAGGAGAGGGAGGCAGGTGCCGAGGAGAGCTCAGTGAGCAATGTGATGGGGCTAGCACCTCTCTGTACATAGGCATCGCTTCTCCACAACTCCCCCCTCGCGTGGCATTCTTCTTTTCTGCTGCCTCGCTGATTTCATCTCTCTGATCTCCTCGCCGTTACTGGCAACGAGGACATACGTTCCCATGTCTGGCATTTGTTAAATGGCAGCCAAATTGCTTTTGTATAGTTCAGTAACTGTCAGCAATTAGCAGGGCAGGAAAAGAAACATTTTTAAATGGAGAGACGAGAGTGCGGAAACGCTCGGAACTGATTTATAACTCTGCTTTCTATATTAAAGGAAGGAAGGAAGGAGTTGGTAGGCGGAGGGAGCCCTGTTCCACAGGGCTTGGGATGCAGGCTCCTGCATACTAATGTTACGCTTATCTCTGAGCGCTAATTCAATGCGTGGAGCTGATTTCTTGAGGCTGCTCCCTTCACGGATTGAAATATGTATGTGCATCCAGCACCCTCATTATAAGAGTCACGGGGAGCCCAGCATCTGGTGTCTTAGAAGCATTGTTGATGACGCAGGGAAGCTTAGCGGGGTTTTCAGGAGCTCTATAGCAGGGCTCCATCTCTGAGGACCTTCTAGTGAGAGATGCTACTGAACTGTGGGTGGGATAAGGCTAGATGAGAAGAGTGGTCTGACACCGGCTAGGATTCCCCTCTCATGCTGTAATTCATAAATTCTTTATAAAACTATCTGAGGCCTAGTGTACATTAACCCCCTTGTCGGTCTAATCCACGTGACTTCAGTGACGCAAAAAACCTCGTTGAAGTTGATGTACTTACCGCGGCGTCTCGTGTGTGGTAATGTTGGGGGGGGGCTGCTCTCCCATCAGTGCTGGCTATTCTTCTCCTGGTGAAGTCCAAATGTCGATGGGAGAGTGGTCGGAGATTGATTTATTGCATCTAAGCAGAAGCAATAAATCGACGGCCGGTGGATCAATCGCTGCAGTGTCGATCCCCGGCATAATGGAGACAAGCCCTGAAGTAGCCAGCATTTTCCTCTGATAATAAATGCCTTAGTGACTCCATTGAAGAGCCTAACAATTCTTCCCCTACACAGGGTCCAGGCAGGCTCATGTAAAGTGCCACAAGGGGGGTTAAAAGGATCAGCTGAGGAGGGAAGGAGATTTTGCACAATTTGGCACGAGGTCCAGGCATGGAATGGAGCCCTTTCCCATGGAATGGGAGCAGACAGCTGACCTGATCGCAGAAACTGAGGCAATAGTAGTGCTCGTAGGGGTTAAATGGGACCCCTGCGGTTTTGGTCAATGGTGGATGCTTTAAGAAAGTGCGTGGAGAAAGAGGAGAGGAAGGCCCTCCTTCAGGATTCGGAATGGAGATAATTCACTTGGGAGGGGACAGTTGCACAGGAAAGAAAGGCAGAGTACTGTGATGGCCTTCCTTTAGGATCCCTGAAGACCCCAATATAACTGTGGACTAGCCAGGAACTATTCTTAAGCAAAGTCTCTCCCAGGGCCCTGTTCCACACAGGAGCCCTTGCAATGGTGTAGTTACTTCAGAGGGGTAGGAGATCTGCATGGTGATGCATTAAAAACACCTTCTCTGATATAAATTCCAGGAAGGGACACCCTCCTTAGGCCCTGGATATGAGATTTGTAGATTGTCCCCCACCAATACCCATGCCCCACATATCTACAGTAACCCAAGAGAGGAAAAGCCCTGAAAGCAGAGTGAATGCCTGCATGCATAGGCTTGAGGGGAGTACCTGGGAACCATCTGCCCCTTTCTTAAAAGAATCTGCTAAATTCAGGCTTGTCCAAGAAGCTGATGAGGCCTCTTTGCACTAGCTCCTCACTGGGGCCTTGTTTCCTGCAGTGACCATCTCTCTTCTTTCTTTCCTCAGTCTACCTCTGCGTTTTTGGGTGAATGTGATTAAGAACCCCCAGTTTGTGTTTGACATTCACAAGAACAGTATTACTGATGCCTGCCTATCCGTGGTGGCTCAGACATTCATGGACTCCTGCTCAACTTCTGAGCACAAGCTGGGGAAAGACTCTCCCTCCAACAAACTACTGTATGCCAAGGACATCCCCAACTATAAAAGCTGGGTAGAAAGGTGAGTGACCTCAGCATTGCTTCCTCCTTGCTCTATATACATGATGTCTGTAATATGCGAATGGGGGTTTTGCAGCTCTCATAGTCCACATCGTGCACTGTTACAAGACTTGGCTAGTGCAGTCATTCTCCTGTGTTGTTGTTAATCTTTTGAGTTCGAAGATGACCCTGACATCACTGTTTGGTTTGGTTTCTGTGAACATGTGAATGGCTGATCAGGCCGGTCTGAGTTTTGAACTGTCTGCGGCACACTGAACAAGAGATGCCGCTATGGGTTATTTGATTAACAGCAGACATGCTGCTGTCATCAGATTTATGTTGCTGGCACTTTTCTGCCCCAGTAGTTCTCCTCTGTTCAGACGCTGTAGTTCCAGAATGGATGAGGCTTTGCCAGGTGGAACGATCGTGAGTGAGATTTTCCCAAATCTCTAGGTCAGTGTTGAAATGCAACAAGGATAACTTGAGGGAGTCTTTGAAAGTTTTTTTTGCCCTCCCTGAGAGCGCTTTCCCTCCTTTAGCTTGCCTTAAAAACCTTCTCTTGGAGTTGCTTATCTGACTTTCTGGGGATGTGGCCTGCCCATCTCATCTGTGGTTTCATCAGCATATGGGTGCTTGGAATACCTGCTTGTACGAGAACCTCAGTATCTGGAACCTTGTCTTGCATCTTATTTTCATCAGTATCCTCAGATAGCTCGTGTGAAATTGGTTCAGCTTCAGAGCATGGCACTGTCCACACACTGTCCATGTTTTCCATGCATACATCAAAGCTGGCAATACGATGGCTTTGTAGACTGTCAGTTTTGTTTGTTGACGGATGTCTCTGCACTCCCATGCATTTGTGTTGGTATCATCGCCATGTGAACTGCATGGGGCGGTGTACTGCCAAAGTAGGCAAACGTGTCCACTTCTCGCAGGGATTGACCATTCAATGGGATAACAAGCTTTATGTGAGGCTTTCCTGGTGTAGGCTGGCGCAACACTTTTGTCATCTTGATGTGGATTGTGAGACACTGAAGAGAAGTAGTCCATCCTCTCCTATGTGCCAGACTCACATTCACATTTGGCATTCAGGGAGCAGGCCTCAGCAAACAGCCTACAAACCTCTGCCTTCATCTTTGCCTGTAGCCTCCTCAGATTGAAGAGCTTGCCATTGGTCAAGTATCTGATGCCAGTCCTGGTATCACAGTCATGAAAGGCATCTGTAAGCATGACCGAGAACATCATATTGAAGAGGGCTTGGTGAATGCTGTGGTTTTTCTTTAGAGATTCCATTGCAACAGAGAGTCTTACTGTTTGCTGAAAGGTGGTCTTTGGGATGTGGAAAGTTCAGGACTCCAGGGGCATCTGCCTGCTAATGGAGCCTGTGAGAGGGTCCGTCCCCCTACCCTGGGGGCCCCCTTTCTTCTCGGTCCTTGTCTCAGACCTCCCGACCGCGCTCCCTCAGTCAGCATGGCCGGGAACGCTTTTTGCATGATCATCCCGCTTGGGAGTTGAGGGGGACCTGGGCCCACCCCCTCTCCAGGCCCCAGCCCAGGGCCCTAAGGTGGGGGTGCTCCTTCAGGATGCCACCCACCTGGCTGACGGGGCTAACCACCTAAACGCATCAGGCCGCAAGTGGTTCTCCGTCCGCCCGCCCTGGGCTACTTCCTCACCCTCGAGCATCCTGGCTTCTCCTTCACCCTTCTGCTCTTTTGTCCTCAGTCCTTCCTCCACGATCCCTGCCTCCCCCCCCCCTTTGTCCTCCTCATCTTCCCTTTTTACAGCTGCCGCTCCTCCCCCTGCGCCTGTGCCGGAGTCCGGGGACCGTTTCCCTTCCCCGTCCCCAGTGTCCTTGCCTGACCTGCCTCCCATTGCGCCTGCGTCGGCATTGCGGCGCCTGCGCAGCCCGGGGTCAGGCTGCCGCTCGCCAGCTCTGCTCCGGCCGCCGGCTTTGCTCTTGCCACGGCTGAGGGCGGGAGCAACTCGCCCCTGTCCATGCGGAGGTCTAATAGTGAGGACACGTTCCATTCCACGACCTCGTCACACAGCCCCTTAGTGCTTTGTTTGGGGCTTGGCATTTGGAGGAAGCCAGTCTGTTTTAAGATTGCCTAATGTTTTCCATGGTAAAAGATTCTTGTGATTTTTGTCAACCGTATCACCTCCGTTGTTTGCAGCAGTCCTTTGAAATTCATCAAGGAGAAAGCCCCTGGGCTAGAGAAGTGCTTGTTCTTTATTCCATGAAAATCCATTCCAGTTTTTCTGAGATACAAATTGTTGAAAACTGGCATTTCTCTTCTCTCAGGTGTGCTCCAGGAGGGTGTCAGAGTTGACAGCTCTAACACCTGAGCCCTCATACACTGTCTTCCATAAAGAAAAGGTGTAGCTCAGATTGCATCCGGCATATCTGCTCAAAGTAGTGTCCCAGTTTCACCTGGAACAAGATATCTTTCTGCTGGTCTTTTATCCACATCCGCATAGGAATGTGCACCAGCAGAGGCTGCATCCTCTAGATGTCCACAGTGTGCTCGTCGTCCTCACTGAGCAACCACGGACATTCAGGAAGTCAGCCCAACTCTGTCTCTGTAGCTGATTGACTGAAGAGTTTCCCAGTCTTACAACAGCTTGTTTTGTATTGGCTCACAGACGGCATCCATACCTGTTATGAGCTAGCCAGGCTCCCTCCCCTGGTGATCGTGGCCCAGTTGACAAGGGCTCATACTTCTTTAACTACTTTCTTCACCCAAGTACTGATCCAGGAGATCTGCAGGGCAGCAATCTAGTCCCTGTAGCACAAGTTTGCTGCTCATTACGGTATCAACCTGCAAGGCAGAGGCGATGCAGCTGTTGGCAGTGTGGTCCTCCAGTCAACGATTCCTTAACTCCCACTCCACCTCGGCAAGCGCTGGGAGAAGAAAAGATGGTTACTCACTAGGGATGCTAAAATACATGTATTTAGGTAAATGTGTAACCGCTGAAAATTTCAGCAGTTGCATGTTTACGTGTGTGGGAGGGGGAGGTGGCTCCTCAGGAGTCGGAGGTTGTGGGGAGCTTGCTTAAAAGTTGGCTCCCCATGTGCACCAGCTCCCATTTGCCCCTGCTGCCTATGATACAGAGTCAGTGGGAGAAGGGAGAGGAGAAGGCTGCATGTAACTATTGACAGTTAACTGAGGAGACCAGACTCATTGGTTAAGCATGTGCACGTTTACACTTTAACACCCCCATTATTCACCATTTCGTAACTCTTGTTCCTCGCGGTGCATTGTTCACGTCCATTTCAGTACCCACCCTCCTTCCCCTCTGTCGGAGTTGCCAGCAAGTATGAACTGATGGAGGGGTCAGGGCTTCAGGGTGATATGTTGAGCACCATGAAGGCGCCACTCCAGGAGGCTCCACATGGGGACTGAAAAGGGAAAAATGTTGCGATGTCCGTTCACGCAGTGTGCACATGCCTGAGCGGAATGGAAGTGAACAACACAACTCGAAGAACAGCAGTTTGGAGAAAGTGAGTGTTGTCTTTTATTTAGGTTGCAAAAATGAACACTCAAAAGTTAGGATATACCCGATTTAAAGTTGCCTGTGAAACCTTAAATCAGCGTTCCTGTGCGTATGCATAAGGATACAGTCAATAACTACATGATCCCATACTCTTTTCCCCTTAGAACCACTGTGCTATTCGGTGCTCAGGGAGGCTGCGCAAAGGATCAAATTAAAGTTATACAGACGACTATAAATCTAGCATTTCCTAACTTTTGAATCCTTGATTTTGCAGCCTAAATATTTTTGAAATGTTTTTCTGTATTGTATCGCTCCATAGGGGCATGCATAGTGCTTTGCAGGCAAATTAAAAGACAAGGTTCCTGCCTGGAGGGTATTAGAACCTCAGTGTAGCTGAAAACACAAGAGAAATGCAGGCAGCTGCAGCAGATAGGAAGAGGTCGGGACTGCCCTGTGGGGAGCCTGTTCTCTCCTCTGTGGTGGGACTTTGCTCTGTAGCTGCTATTTTAATTTGGAGGGATTATCCTTGCAGAGCACTGCAGAAGGAAGAGTTTGAAAGCAGGCAGAGCGTTTGACTGAACCTGGCAGTCCCAATGGAAGATCTGTCTATTATCTCCATCATCATGATATCCAGGCAAAAAAAAGGGCAGTTTGCCAGTTGGCTACTCCAGGGAAGAAACAGAGTTAAAAGGGAGAGCACACAGAAGTGAGGGGAGGAGAGAGACACACTTGGTTTTGCTTCCAGGTGGCTGCATCCTGAGTCACTGCTGTGCAAGATGCAGTCTCTCAGCTCGTAGGCATTGAGCAGGAATGATAGCAATCCATGGGCTGTCAGTCCATTAGAGATGTCAGTATGTGCACAGAAACTAATTGTGGCTCCTCACCTCCTGCATATGTCTCAATCCAGAAAGGGTTCTCTGCTCCCTTTTGGCTGGATATCTGGTACTGCTGCCCTGAATGCCCTCATCTGCCGTGGGAGCCCCCATGTCATGCTCTCACCTCCCATAGAGTCCCACTTCCCATCAAGGGCAGTTCAGACAGCGTGATCCAGGTAGCTGGATTCCCAGGCAAACATGATCTTACGGCGCATCCTGTAGGCGCTTGGTGTGATTTCAGTGGCCACTGATTTAGAAGATGGCTAGAAACAGTGAGGCCCAAGGCCTGGTCCTTCTGCCCACATGTTCCCTGAAGTGGATGGAAGGTGTTTTCTATCCCGGAAGGAAGAATCTGAATGGAAACAGATGAGAACCCACGTCTGATGTCCTCAGCTGCACAGTGGGTCCCTTGGGGGCTGCTGTAGTCGGCAAATCTGTGCTCAAACTTTTTCCACTGCTGCTTATAGGGTAAGTAGGCAGACTCTCCAGCTCTGTCAGCATGCACAAAGTTTCCGTCCTCCCCACCCCACATACAGCTGGAACCCCTGCTGGGGACTGCCTTGTATAAGCATCTTAACAGGAGCTCTTGGCTGCTCTCAGTACTATAGGATAGACCGGGCTCATGTTCATCTCCTGGAGGTGTTACGCTGCCATCTGCTCCCACCCAAATGTCTGAGTCAGCATTGTTCCACCTCAGTGAGATTGGATTCATCTAATGCTGCTACTGCTAATAATCACTGTGCCAGACTGTTGACTTTGAATTGCATTGGCTTTCATTTCCCTGGGGTCACGAGAGGTAAAGCAAGTGGGGGTGGGGCTTTCAGTCAGGATTCACAGATATTTGGAGGCCTGATGGTTGTGGGTTTTGCAGGAGCAGTCCATGAAGGTATTAAGAACCTGCTGGCCAAAGGGACCTACGTCTGCCCTCAGAGTCTGCCACTTTACTTCCCGCATAATTTGAGTCCGTACATTTGATCATTTTGCCCGAAAATGTTTTCAAAATAACTTTAGGAAAACGAAGATTAGCATGTTCCTCTAGAGCGATGTACAAAGGCAGCCATCCTGGGCACCGGGCCTGGTGGAATTCTGTTCTGCGAGTGACTGAGCTACTCCCCAGGAATGCTCACTTTAGTCTGGGTGGCCTTGCTTTTACCTCCGGAAGTGATGTACCTGGGCATCCCTTGCGTGTGCTGGGAGCCTCTGCCATTGAGGGCAGCACAGGAGAGGCTTGACTGGCTTCCACAGCACATCCTGCCCCTGTGGATGACGTGAATAGGGGAGACTGCTAAGCACGTCAGATGCAGCTGGAATAATGCACCTGCTGGGTGCCATGGCTTTGAATCTCCTTGGGTGCAATTTATGGAGTTGCTTGAATTTGCTGAGCATACCAATGAGCCACCTAGTCCCGTATCCCCCTCTCTTGCCCTACCCAGACACACCAGTGGGCCATGTAGAAGTGGGTGAAACTATTGATCCATAAGCCAAGTATTCCATCACCTATCAGACCTCATTGGTCCACTGGTCCATTTAGGCCTGCTTCCTTTCTCCAGCAATAACTTCAGTGGCCTTCTAGGTGACCTGCCCCATCATGCTTCTGGCTAACAATGAGTGCTGTTTGGGAACAGGTGATGTGTGATGCCATGGAGCATTTGTCAGGGTGAAGTCACATTTTCTGTTGTTGATTCTGGGAAAGCAGGGTTGTCAGCCTTAGGGTCATGACCCCATGGTGGCTCATTAAGCTGCTTTTCTGATGTTTCTCACCTTTTCTGCAGAATCTGTTTTCACTAAAAACCTCAAACGGTTTCTCACCTTCCTGTGGTGCAGTAACCTTTCCAAGCACAGCTAGCTGCAGTCATAAGTACTACTGACCGAGGAAGGTGCAATTCATGAAATGTTCTGCATGGAGGTGTACACTACAGATGTGGATGTGAAACTATCACAAGTGTATGCACTGACTGTGAAATGTCATCTTTGGCTTCCTGTGACATAGTACCTTAACAGGAACCATTGCAACAACAAAGTGCTATATGTGGTAGCCCTGGGGCAGGGGTTGACTGGAATAGCAGAAAGGATTCTGGGATATCAGTAGAGCCCTGCAAATTTGCAGATATCTGCTTTAATATCCCCAGGTAGCCACATCCAGGAATGTGGGTGTAGATATCTGCAGCTCATTTTTGCGAATCATAGAATCACAGAGCTGGAAGAGACCTCAGAAGGTCATCAAGTCCAGCCTCCTGCCCAAGGCAGGGCCAATCCCAACTAAATCAACCCAGCCAGGGCTTTGTCAAGCCGAGACTTAAAAACTTCAAGGGATGGAGATTCCACCACCGCCCTAGGTAACCCATTCCAGTGCTTCACCACCCTCCTAGTGAAATAGTTTTTCCTAATATCCAATCTAGACCTCCCTCACTGTAACTTGAGACCATTGCTCCTTGTTCTGCCATCTGTCATTACTGAGAACAGCCTTTCTCCTGCCTCTGTGGAACCTCCCTTCAGGAATTTGAAGGCTGCTATCAAATCCCCCCTCACTTTTCTCTTATGCAGACTAAACAAACCCAAATCCCTCAGTCTCTCCTCAGGTCATGCGCTCCATCCCTCTAATTATTTTGGTCGCCCTCTGCTGGACCTTCTCCAATGCGTCCACATCCTTTCTATAGTGTGGGGCCCAGAACTGGACACAGTACTCCAGATGTGGCCTCACCAGATCCGAATTAAGGGGAATTATCACTTCTCTAGATCTGCTGGCAATGCTCCTCCTAATACACCCTAACATGCCATTCGCCTTCTTGGCTACAAGGGCACACTGTTGATTCATATCCAGCTTCTCATTCACTGTAATCTCCAGGTCCTTTTCTGCAGAACTACTACTTAGCCATTCGGTCCCCAGCCTGTAACAACGCTTGGGATTCTTCCGTCCCAAGTGCAGGACTCTACACTTGTCCTTGTTGACCGGGATGCAAATGTGGATGCAAATATCAATTTTGTATCCATGCAGAGCTCTAGATATTGGGTGTGGAGGCAGAAGAGGGTAGTTTGGGGTGGAAGGGGGTAGTGGATGGTTTGAGGATGGCAAGTGGAAAATCACAGAGAACCCCTGAGTTTAACTATCCCAACTGCTTCAGTATAATAAGAAGTTAATTTTTCGGGGGAAGGGGGGTAGTGTGATTTACTCAGCAGAGCACGGGAACGGACCCTAGGGGATCCAGGTTCCATTTCCTGCTCTGCCACTTGACAGCTGGGTGTCTTATCCCTTCCCCTCTCTGTGCCTCAGTCACCCAAGCTATAAAATGGGGATCCTGATACTGACCTCCTTTGTAAAGCATTGTGAGCGCTATTGCTGAAAAGCACTGAATAGGACTTTTACTGTGAAACCAAAGGCTCCTTGTATTCACCTTTCAGTCTGCCTACAGGCTGCTCTCAGAAGGAGCCCCGTGGGAGCCTGCCCCTTCCCCTTTCTACCTCTCCCTGGTTCAGACATGCTGTTCTGTTTCTCCTACCTCCTGTAGATATTATGCAGATATTGCTAAAATGCCAGCAATCAGTGACCAGGACATGAGTGCGTACCTGGCGGAGCAGTCCCGGTTACACCTGAGCCAGTTCAACAGCATGAGTGCGCTGCACGAGATCTACTCATACATCACCAAGTACAAGGATGAGGTAAGTCAATGGTGGGGGGAGGGGGAGCTGAGACATCTTGTTTTCAAGCAAGTCCCCTCCCCCCACCCACCCAGTTTCGGCTTTCCCTCTCTTGCTGCCCAGAAAAATTATCTTACAGGAAATAGAGAGGGGGAAATATTGCTGTTGTGGCAGGATTCATCTCACTTCTAGAAGCATAACTGGATCGATAACAGGCTGCCCAGTGAAAGTGCCTAATAAAGTAGCCCCGGGTGTAATAAAGTTACCTGTCCCATGTTGTGTGTATGACTAGCAGCCAGTTATGGAAAGTTACCAGGCACTAATACACTTTATGACCTCCACACACATGGATTCACACCCACCCTAGGTGAATGTGATGCTGGTGGAAGTGACAGAAGGAGCTGAGGGCAGAGAGTAGAACCAGGCACAGTGAACATTAGAATGGCCATAATGGCTCAGACCAAAAGTCCATCTAGCCCAGTATCTCTGCTGATAGTGGCCAATGCCAGATGCCCCAGAAGGAGGGAACACAACAGGGAATCCTCACATGATCCCTCTCCTCTCATCCATTTCCAGGCAAACAGAGGCTAGGGACACCATTCCTACCCATCCTGGCTAATAGCCATTGATGGACCTAACCTCCATGAGCTTATCTAGCTCTTTTTTGAACCCTGTTAAAGTCCTGGTCTTCATAACCTCCTCTGGCAAAAGAGATGATGCTCAAGTTTTTCCTCAGTTCTCCTCTTCACTCCTGACTCTGTTTACTCTAGAGGTGACCAGCAGCTCTTTATGCTATTCTTATTATAAGCCTTCGTCAGTCAGCTCTTATTATTACCCCTCCATCCCAACCTACAGCAGCTCCTCAGTCCTGGGCCTTTCCTGAGCATTGTTCCGATAAGGGTGTGGTTTTGTACCCATATTTCCTCTGGCAAGTAGCATGGGAAACTGCCAAACTCCTTTCTGATGTGAAGGAAGGCAGGATTTGCCTTCCGGTCGGCCTCACCACTTTCCCTCCCTCTTCCCCACCTGCTCTAAACAAACCCATAGCACCATACAACCCCATGAAGATACTCGGGTGACCTTGCTCATAATTCCAGGGGGCATTTGAAGGGATGAGCTGACCATGCCAATAGGCATCCTCTTGAATATTAATAAGAGTGGTTAAAAGCCCATCTGTGTAAATTGTACAAGTTAACTTCATAAAGCACCATTCAAACATACTTGCAATACTTTATTAAAGCAATAAAATATATAACTCTTGTATATATATATATATAAACATAACCTAGATTTTATTGTCCCAATAAAGCAGAGTGAAAACTTATGTTTGAGTAGTGGTTTATTTAGATAATAAAAAGCCTTTGCTCCTGGCTGTAGCGTTGTCTCCTGAGAGAGACAGGGACGTGTCTAAGCCATGAAGGAGCCAGGGAGAGGTGAGGACCATCAGTAGACAGGAATATTGAAGAAAGAGACAAAAAGGAGGATTGGATGACTCAGTAGAATTTGTATTAGTGTATGGAGCCTTTCTCTGTGAGCTCGCTGGACTTGACTCTCAGCCGCAACCAAACGTCTCTCCACCCAACAGGCTGTGTGGGTACCTTTGTGAAATGGAGTTGGCAGTTCTCGGTCCACTTCCTAGTAGAAAAGTGTCCAGCTCACTGAACCGATTTGCCCCATTAGCACTAAGGGTAGAAACCAAGGGCTCTATGGGGCAGGGAGAGTGCCTTTATACATGGCCCCCCGGGGCATGAGGGTGGGGCTTGGGGATACTTTGATGCTCCCCATTCTGTGCCTCAGTCTAGTCTCTGTGAAGCTGTTATTCAGCGCCTCTTGCCAGCACGCACTTAGACACATTTAAAGGGTTAGTATTAGACAAATGATAGGCTCAGAGGCCAAGCGGGATCAGGGCCACAGGGTTTGGGGATCTCTTAATGATGAGTTTTGGTAGCCCTGCATGACAGCGTTGTGTGGCTAGGGTTTTCATAGTGTATACAACCACCATGCATTTACTGTACAGGGTAGGACTGAAGGATAACGGACAGCAGAGGAGTAGGGAGGAGAGAAACACCCAGAAAAACACCTTCTTAGCACAAATTAGAAACCCCTCGAAAGCTCCAGTTTAGCTCAAATGACATTGACTTCAAGAGGAGAGCCTCGCTCCAAGCCCAGATAGAGATAGACAATGGGGGAAGAGAGAAGCCAGGCACGATGGAGATGGGGGTGCTGTGAAATGTATATTTCTTTGTCAGCGTGGGTTACAGTCTGGGGTACCACACAAAAGTAAGAAGTCTGCCAGCCTGAAGTACGATTGACAACAAAACTCGTCCAGTGACTGGTGGCCTCTTGCTCAGGGAACAGCCTCGGCTGGAAAAGCCAAAGCGGGGCGGCGGGACAAGGTCGAGGCTCGCTGGCAGAGCAGAAAGGATCAGCAAGGGTTGCTATCGGTTAGATTTAGGAGCAGTAGCAGAGGTGGGTAGGGAGAGCCCAATTTTGGGATGTCAGGGTGTGTTGCCAGTAAGAGCTGTTACACATTGGCATAGCTGGGGGTGGCCTGGGTTGAAATACCTTAGCAGAGGTGTAAGGGGCAGCATTTCATAACACCTACCTGCCCTGTACCTGAGTCTTCGGCCTCCCCCTTTCAGCAGCACCAGAAGTTACCTAGGCCTCAAAAATCAACCCCAACCAGCCACTGTGTGAGGGTTGTTGGCAAGGGGCGAGGAGAGAGTGATATTAACGAGCTGCTCTTTGAAGATGCAGAGTGAGTAGCCATCCTGTGCTCTTGCCAGTTTACTGCAGTCTGTCATCTGTTGAATGTGCCCCCATAGCCCACTCTGAAGGCACCACTTGTGTGTTCTCAGCTCTCAGGAACTTCTTTTATTATTTGTAATGGGATTAATAAATCGCAGCTGTTCCCTTTGTTTGTTTTCATTCATTAAGCACAATTACATGCAGCCCGATTGCACCCTCTTTGATGCAAAATGGGAGAGAATCCGTTTTCCTGTTGCTCAGTGCAGTAATATGCTGTCATTGGCTGTGAATGAAAATCATAATTAATTTTCATTTGGGTACTTGCATCTTCATAATCACTGGTCCTAGTTCCTTATTGCAGGTGACAGGCATGTATCTCTCTTTCTTCTCTGCATGGATTTCTTTTTGCTGTGTTGTTTCCATAAGGACAACAAGATAACACATAATCGCATATGTAGAAGGCAGGTTGTGAATCCTTCAGCATGCTTAAAACTTCAGTGATACATTGTTCTTTTATCTGGAGAGCAGCGGTGAGGTGGGAAAGGGGGACTAGGCTCAAAGTCATATTCTCTGTCTGATACTGTCCAAGTCTGATTCACATGCCTTTAAGTTATGTGCTTTTTGACTGCCAGATGAATATTTTGTGGGGGTTGGGTATGAGGTGCATTGGTGCCATCTAGAGGCTGGTCTGGTTAACGAAAGAGACATGTCTCCATTGAGAGTATTGAGTATGCAACTGGATAAGACCGTGAGCCCATCAAGTCTTGTAGTCAGCTTCCAATTTTAGCCTATAGCTGATGCGTCAGAGGAAAGCAAATAACTCCCCTCTAATATTCCTGGCTAATTGTGACATACACTAAGGGAAATTGCTTCACGAGGGCCACGAGTGGTCAGCTGGCACCCTGATCCTGGAGTTGAACTGCAAACGGTGCTTCAGGTGGCTATGAAACGAAGCAGCCCCTTCTAAAGTCCAGCTTCAAGATTTGTCTTGCTGGGATGGGCGAGCCCAGCATTTGAATCAGGCTGGAAATAGTCAGAAAGTTACATCCCCTCCCCAAATGCCCACTTCGTACCACATGCTTTCAGCTTTGGTTTTGGATGTGAGGGAGGCTGCATGTCCTCTCAAGGACAAAAATTCAAAGAGCACAGTAAAAATCCAGTTCTCATCCCATAATCCAGGGACAAGAGGTCACTAGCCCAAATTAATGGGCACCCAGGGCCCATGGCAGGATTTGGAAGGGTGCCGGAGGAGCCTTTAATGACTCTCAGTAACTTTTGTGGCTATATCCCCACAGGACAGAAGTGAATCTTGGGGTATGTCTACACTACAAAGTTAATTAGAAATAACAGCAGTTATTTTGAATTAACTTTAATAGCGTCTACACAGGCAAACCACTATCTCGAAATAAATTTGAAATAGTGGAGCCCTTATTTTGATTTTGGTAAACCTCATTCCATGAGGAGTAACACCAAATTTGAAATAGCTATTTCGAATTAAGAGCTGTGTAGACACTTAATTCGAAATAGGGGGCCTCCAGCCCTTCCCAGGGAGCCCTGGTGGCCACTCTGGGCACAACCAGGAAAACTTACTCTCCTCTCCCCCAACCCCGGAGACATTAAAGGGGTAGACCCTGGCCACAGTGCCTGTGTCAGCTCCAAGCCTGCCAGCCCAGAGCCAGCCGTGGCCACCGGGGCCTCTGACCCAGTAGCCCCAAAACAGGAGCCAGCAAGCCACTGGATCCAGCCCTCCACCGCTCCCCAGGAGCAGTCTGCCAGCTCCCAGGAGCCTGACGGGGCTGGAGAAGGCGGGCACCTTCCTGGTCCCGGGTAGAGATCATGGACCTTATTCAGGTTGGGGGGGGATGCCCCCAACGTCCATGATCTCCGCACTAGATGGAGGAATGCGGCTGTATATGGCAGGATAGCTGCCAGCCTGGCCACCAAAGGCTACGTACGAACCCAGGAGCAGGTTAGCATGAAAATCAGGTTGGTCCGGCGAGACACCCAACCCTGAGCTTCCCCTTCCCCTTCTTCCCCTTGCTTCCCCCTTCCAGCTCTCTCCTCCCAGGTTTCCTCCTCCCTTCTTCCACCCTCTCTCCTCCCCTCTCCCACCTCCTTTTCCCAGTCTCCCCAGAGGTTCATCCCCCCCCCCCCCAGTTTTGTTCAATAAACCAGTTTCAATTTTTGAACATACGTGTCTTTTATTTGACATCAGGAAGGGGGGCTAGGGAGGGGTAAGTGGAAGTATGTGAGGGAGGAATGGGGAGGCTCTGAGGGCTTCTCGGAGTGGACGCTCTCCCTCAGGGCCTCCTGGAATCTGACAGCCCCCCGATGGACCCCCTGGATGGCAGCCTGCAGCAAGTGCAGTTGGGCTGATTGCAACGACCCCACGAGTCACACCGGTGTGCCCAGGGGCAGCTCTGGCTCCATGTGGCCGAGTGCTGTGGTGTCCCGAGTGTGAGCAATCAGGGCACTCCCAAGTCAGTACTGCTTTGCTGTCACTCATCGAGGTAGACAAGCAAACAGAGAACCCTGAGAACTGTCTGTCTGGGGTGGGGTAGGGTCCCTTTAAGCACGGAGCTCAGTTAGCCTCAGGCAGCAGCCCCACACACTAAGTCCTAACCTGATGCCCTGCTGGCACTGGTTCCGGCCAGCCTTACCTTCGATTCAGGGTCCACTCAGTGTGGACGCGCTGTTTCGAAATAGCAAAACGCTATTTCGAAATAGTTTTTGTGTATAGATGCATTATTTCGAATTAGCTTAATTTGAATTAAGTTAATTTGAAATAGTGCTGTAGTGTAGATATACCCATGGGGAGGAATTGTTCTCCTCATGCTTGCAGTGTCTGAGCCTGGATCCGATCCTGGCAGTCTTTGAGCACCCTTAGTTCACACTGAAGTTGAGTATTCGGCCTCTTGCAGGATTGAGCCCTTGGTTAGGTGCCCAGCAGGAGGTGTAATTTTATCCTTAGCTGAAGAGTCAGCAGTAGGCCATTGCCCAGGGCTGGCTGCTAGGCCAGACTGACTGGCCTCACCTGCACTGCACTGAGAGTCCCCTGTGAGACCCTGAGTCTCCCAGCACCCAGCAGTGACCAAGCCGCAGCACTGTATGTCCTCCACAGCACGTCCTGTGCGCTCAGTGCTGGAAACCCGCAGGGCGCTGCAGTGACTTTTAATCAAAGAGCGTTGATGTCCCTATTAGGGAGTCACCTGTAGGGCTTGGGACAGACTTTTGCCTGCCTCCTAGTAAGTCTGTTAATTATACAACAGTTTGTTTCCAATTATGCAGCCAATGAAATGGTTAATCAAATCCCCTTTGACGGATGCCTTGACATTTAATTGCAAAAAATGTGCTCTCCTGACAGACTTACCTGGGGAGACAGGATTTCTGTCAAGTTTGTTTTTAAATCAGCTCTTCTGTGTCGGGTGGCACAATGTTATCTAGCTGGGACTCAGTGCTTCAGACTCCTGGGTGACGGGTAGACAGGCTTTTCCCCCGCTTTTACGCATCCCTTATCTCTCCCTTACCAATCCAACTCTGCCTTCAACACCCTGTGCCTTTATTAATGCCCCTGTTCATGTAAACACCAGAGAAGTGTGCTCCTCCCATCCTCTGATGTGTCACCAAAACACAAGCTTGTTCAGAGAAATGGGATGCCCCTGGAGAAACGCCAATCGGACGTTTCCAGTGTTGTGAGGACTTCTCCTGTACAGCAGTGCAGCCTCCCACTGAGTGAGGCAGATTGTGCTGAAGCTGTGGGCCCGAATGTCTCCCCCCAGAGCCAAGTCTGCTGAGCCTTTCCTCACAAGAGCTGTCACTGGCAGAAATGCAGCTGAACACACTCTCTATCCAGGGAGCTTGCAGCAGAGAAGCATTGAGTTTGGAGAAGTGCCCCACTGTATGGCAGCACCTTGCACCCTGAGCTGGGTCCGCTTTTGAAAGGTTTCCAGCGTTTCTGACCTAGTGGCAGCCTGGAAATAGCAGCAGGACAATAGCCCTTGGGTATTAGGGTAGGGTAGCCCTGTCTCCTCTCCAGGCTGGGTCCTGCACATGCAGCTGCCATGAAAAATAAAGGCAGGTAAAATGTTACTGGAAGGCTATTGAAGCTGAAGGTGGAGTGGCAAACCCCACCCAGTGCTACTGTTTCCTCAGGACTCAGTTCCCTTGACCCCTGTCACTTTTGTTCATACCTTACCTGAGGCTTGTGCAGAACACTGGGGAGCCAGACAAGGCCCTGCCTGGTCAGATCACAAGCTCTTCAGTGCCAGACCTTATGTCTCCCCACATGTTTGCACCATGCAACAGGCCCCTGATCCTGACCATGGCATACAGCTGCTACTGCAGCACAAACGGTACTGGTTCCTTTGGAGATTTGGGTGACTGAGCCAGGTCTCAGTCCGATTGCTGCAGCTGTCCCACTGGTGAGCCAGCCTTCATCAATCCGCACCAGTCTCCCAGCAGGACAAGCATTTGAGAGCTTCGTGTGCACTGAAAATTTATATTCACATAAACCACATGCCCCTGCCACCAGCACCTGCAGTGTAGACACCCGTGTTCAATCTCATTTTTCCCTCAACTGAGCGGAATGAACTTCCTTATGTGCACCAGTGAGGCGGTGGCCCAGAACACAGAGATGATGGGCGACACATTGGCTTCATATTGGTGCACATCACAGAATTCATGTGGCGGGAATGGGGCCAATGGGTTCTGAGTGTGAGCGGGGGCTTAGGGCTGGGATGCAGACGTGTCAGGACTCTGGCTGGGAGTGTGGAGGCTGGGGCTGGGGTTGAGGGACTTATGGCTGAATAGGGGGTTGTTGAGGTGCAAGGGATCTGGCTGGGGTGAAGGCTCTGGGGTGGGGTTAGGGATGAGGGGTTCAGGATGCAGGAGGGGCTCAGGGCTGGGGGATGGTGTGCAAGAAGGGGTCCAAACTCTGGACTGGGGATTGGGTTAAAGGAGCGGGTATAGGCTCTGGACTGGTGGTGTGGGCTTTGGGGCCAGAGATGAGGGCTTCGAGGTGCAGGAGGATGCTCAGGATAGGTGGGGGGACTCAAGGTGGGTGGTAGGGCGTTGGAGTTTGGGATTAAATGCTCCCTGCTGGCAATGGCAAGGAGGGATGGCTTGGCACTGGGGTCAACTGAAAGGGGCTCAGCAGATTTAGGGCTTGGAGAGAGAGCTCTCCCTGCTGCAGCCCTGAGCCTCTGCATAGGCCTTAATGGGAAGCTTCATGGCTGGGCAACGTAGGGGGAACATAGGTAGACACATCTGTGTCAGTGAAGAGGGCTTGCATCAGCACAGCCAACTTCACCGGGGAGATGGTGTTCTGGCAGTGACAGAAAACTTCCCGTCTGTGCTAGGGATGTTAAATATCGGTTAATTGAATAGTCGAGTAACCTCATGAATTCTTATCGGTTACTTGACTATTCTCTAGCCCCCGGGGGTGGGGCCGGCAGCAGCATGGGGTGCCAGGCGGGAGTTAGTCCGCAAGGGGAGCCAGTTTGAAAACCAGCTCCTCTTGCGGGCCAGCTGCTTGTCATCCCATGCTGCTGCCTCTGATAATGAGGCAGCAGCACTGGGTGGCAGCAGCCCCTGTCTGCGTGGGGGGGCAGGGGTCTGAGCTCCCAGACCTGGTGCAAACCAAAGCTGAGCCGGGCTACCTGCCCACCCTGCTCCTAATACACTTTAAATGCACTCCTAATACACTTTAATACACAGCAAGGATAGGTCCCACACCCAGCCTAAGTCAGAACTGAGCTGGGCTGCTGGCCAGCCTGCTAAAAAATGTATTCGTTGGGGGGGAGGGAAATGCGTGTATTCTATAGCATGAACCTATACGCTTTTGCTTATCGATTAATCAATTACACTAGTACATCCCTAGTCTGTGTTGCCTGTGTCTGCACTGTGTGCTATCCTGGCACTGCTATGCCTGCAGAGTGTCTGTAGTGTAGATGTACCCGAAAGTCAGATTTGGATCTTGGCGACACTGCTGAAAATCCAGAGCTACCCTGTGTCTACAGCTGAATGGCTCTGGGTTCACATGGGGTCATAGAAGCAGACCGTAAGCCTTTTGTGGCTCCTCATTGCATAGCTGGCCGTTCCGTTCTGTGGCTGCTGCATAAAGACAGACACTCTATTCATTTGATCGAATTGCAAAGTTAAATAAAACAATCCCTTAGACAGACAGATCACTGATTTCTGTGTTGGCTAGCATGTCTTCTAATCAACCACCAACTCAATAATGTTATACCTAGCTCCTTATTAATAAATCAAATACATCAACCAAAACCCAGCGATATAAATAGTCATGTAGAGAAGGCAAGATATTCAGATGTGACTAGTGATTGTCGATGCCTGGTTGAAACTCCTTAAAGGGACCTGATTTTCAAACTGCAATGAGCACCTGCAAAATCGAGCCTTTCTTAAGTGCCTTACACTTGGCACCCCCAAATTAGGGCACCCACAATTAGCTAGTTACTATTGAAAATCTTGGTCAGAGTTGCTGCCCCCGATGGGTCTTGGTACATGATGACAGCTAGAATTGGTCCAGACAGGTATTTTCTAGTGGTTTGTGTCCCCCTCAAATGAGACTTCTGTTACATCCCTTCGGAGGCTCTTTCCCTAGGGGGTGGATCTCACTCTCAGGAAGTTCTTCTTAATGGTCGAGATGGAATTTTTCTTTTTGTCATCTCCTCCTAGTCACAAGATCATGCTAAATAATTTCTCTCCATCTGTGGGCTTTAGATCCCTCCATGTTTTTTTAATGCACTTTTCCCCTTAGCAGTCGCTTAGCCCAGTGGCTCTCAACCTTTCCAGACTATAGTAGCTCTTACAGGAATCTAATTTGTCTTGTGTACCCCCAAGTTTCACCTCCCTTAAAACCTACTTGTGCTTACAAAATCAAAATACAAGAGTGTCACAGTACAGTTACTGAGAAATTGATGATTTTCTCATTTTCACCATACAATTATAAAATAAATCATGAACTCCTAGGTTGAGAAACCCGGGTATAGTAGATAGAGCAATATAAATGAGTCATTGTATGAAATTTTAATGTGCACTGACTTTGCTAGTGCTTTTCATGTAGTCTGTTGTAAAACGAAGCAGATTTCTAGATGAGTTGATGTGCCTCCCGAAGACCTCTGTGTAGCCCTTGTTGAGAACCACTGGCATAGCCTGTATTTAACTATTTTAATAACTCTCCTTCGGTCAGTCTTTCCCACCTCTGATTAGGTTTTTTTGCTTTTCTCTGAATTCCCATCCATTACCCTATCTTCATGTAGCGAGGCAATGTTCAAGAATGAATGCAGCGGTGTGTTTCACCTGGCCTGTGAGTGGGGGGCTGACAGCTCCCTCCTGGAAGACGTGGTGGCTTTGGTGGGCTTGCATTCTTTATCATCTTCTCATTCTAGATTGCAGATAACAGTACCAGCTGATTTCATCCTTCCTCGCTCATCCATTCTCCTCTCTTTCTTCTCTGCCAGATTTTAGCTGCATTAGAGAAGGATGAACAGGCCCGGAGGCAACGGCTGAGGAGTAAGCTGGAGCAGGCAATTGACACAATGGCCCTAAGCAGCTGAAAAGGCCGGGGCAGCCCTGACAACTTTCTAGCAGTGGATACTACAAGAGAGAGGGCCAGCGAGCGGCAGCAGCAGCAGAGTACTTTGGGTCCAGAGCCAAATGGACACGCGGCACCGTCCACATCTCGAAACTCTGAACACAAACGAACAAGGAAACCTACCACCGTATCAAACCCAATCCAATCAGACCTATCCAGAGACCTTGCACAAGGGACGGTGTGGGCAGGAGTGCAAAGGAGCCGAGAAGAATTGCGGGGAGCTTGCAGCGCACCCAGCATAGCTGCTGCGCCTGGGGGCATGTCCCAGATCCAGCGATGAAGGCTGGCGGGTCAGGGACTGCACTCATTTCTAGGGCAACATGTATGATGTTGTTATTTTTAGCGCAGGGAGGGTGGGAGTGGCTTTTGTTTTTCTGTACTTGACTTGCTACCCCTTCCTCCTCACCTGCTTCCAAGCTCTCCACCCCTGTCCCTTCCTCCTTCTCTCTCTCTCTCTCTCTCCCCTCCTCCCTGCCCCATCTCTCTGGCCTTCTGCCATTAGTGTTAACTGCTATATTTGCACAATTTACAAGAGAGCTACAAACAATTTAATTTAAAATCCAAGAAGTAGAACACAAAGACGGAAGGGGAGGTAGGTTCTAAATTTTGCAACAAACTGATAAAACGGGAGAAGGGGTAAAATTAAAGGACCGATTCTGGTAGGAGAAGGGTGAACATGGGTGGGGAATGGGAGACAAGTCCAGTAGCCTTGGGGTATTTCATAAAATTTGTCCTGTGCTCTGTTTGATTTGAATGTTGTTTAGTCCGAAAAGCAAAACAGATTTTTTTGTTAGCTGGATCAGCTCTTTTTTACCTGCTACTTAAGTGATGTCTGAAGGTCACAATTCAGGAGGAGGAAGAATGGAGAGAGGAGAAGTTCTTCGGGGCGTTTTCCTAGAGCTGTGAATTGTGGGCCAGCGCTGTGAATCATGGCGGGGGAATGGCGTGGTGTCAACTTCGTTCTTGGTTTTATTTGCACGATGCTATTTCTGTGTGGGGCAGGGCAACTCAATGAAGGAGACTCGTAGAGCTTTTCATAGCTGGAGCTTGTGCTCCATCTTCCCTTGTGAAAGAGGAGTTTCCAGGCAGCATTCCCTAGTGTCATTTGGTGCTGTGAGAGGTGTCTGGGCCACAGAGAGGCCTTCAAATACCTCTCAGGCTGGGAAGCCATTGAAAACAAACATTTCAAATGGGCCTCTCCATGATTCCAAGGGCAGGCAGGTGACACCAGTGGGGAGATTAACGTTCTGGGATCCTGCTATATCCAAGTGGATTAGGAGCGAAGGGCTTTCCGATCCAAACGGGTAGAACAAAGGGAGTGTCAGCAAGGGGCTTTAGCACCCGGCCCAGCTTTGTCTCCCTTGAGAATGTTTCCTTCTGACACCCCCTAACAGCCTGAGGTGCTGAGCATCTCGAAGCATTTGCAGCTCTTGGTTTCCTTTAAAGCAGCCTTAATGAAGCCACTGTTGGTAGCTGGCTTGCACTGCAGCCAGGCTCCTACATTTCCACACTCCGAGGATTCTCCCAGCACCCCCAGGCAGGTTCCCACAGTTAAAGCAGTTAGAGACAGCAGCTGAGCCTACCCTTTTATTTAGCTAGGTGTGAGGTGCAGGGAAATCGCTTAATCATGATTTGTCTGCAGAAGTCTTTCAAAGGCCCATGAGGTTCTATAAGGCTTTTCTCTATCGCTTCCCTGGTTCCGGAGCAGCCGCTTGTGGCAGAAGGAAATGCAGGATGGAAGGAAAGCAGAAGAAAAAAGGTCCAGACTTGTGTGTGGCCAGTTAAACGCTTAGAGGACAAACACTGAGTGGTAATTTCTGTAGCTCTCTGGATCTGAATTCCCCACCTGCCAGGCTGTCTCGGATCCCTGCTGTGTGTATGCTGTCAGGAGCTGTTGTCGCAAGAGGCTGGAGGGGCAGATACCACTCACCCAGCTTTCTAATGCCGTCCCCATGCCCCAGAAGCATGGGTGACTGCGTGGGGCGGCTGTGCACAGCTCACACAGAAGTGATGCCCGTTATCCAGACAGCTCTGTGCTTAGTTGCTAGGCTGAAGGGCATGATAGAAAACCCTCTGATAGATAACGGGGAGAGAGCATGGAAGCGGAGAGAGGGGGACAGGAGGGACTGTGGGTTTTCCACTGTGACTTCCATGTTGGGCTGGGTTTGGGGTGCTCCTTCCCGTGTGTGTGTGTGTGTGTGTGTGTGTGTACATACAGCCACCCAACCCCTGTGTGTGTCCCCGCCCCCCAAAGCCCTCCTGTGGAGTTACTCAGCCATGGTTGGAAATTCTATAGGAGTGATTTCCAGCTCATCTCTGAGGAGCACCTCAGAGAAAATGCCTTTTAGCCTTTGTTAGTCAGCTGAGAGCTAGGTGAGGAGCCAAAGCATTCTGACTTAGCCTGCTCCACAGACCCCAGGAATCAAAACCCATCTCACTGGGTACCTGCTCAGAATGTACCTCTCTTTCCCCTCTCCTTACTCTTTCTTCTCTCATTCCTCCCTTCTCCCCCCTTTCTTTTTGGGTGATTGTTGCATATTCTCATTTCACTGGAAACCCAGGGATCTATCTCCTTTGGAAGCCTCTGCTTGACACGTCAGATCCTCATGGCTTTATTATTTAAAGAAAGGTGCCGAGCCGCTGCCCAGACTCAGCGCAGGTGACCGAAACCTATAAACTTAAGTTTTTTGCATACTGCGAATATACATTGCTGCCTGGGCCAAGGAGGGGCCCACACCCTGCCAGATGTGGGCTACTGAAAATTTTAAAAAACACCGGCTCGGTTTCTATCCATTCCCTTATTAGATTACAAGTAAGGGGTGGAGGGGGAAAATAATGAAGTTTTTAATTAAAAAAAATAGTGTGTGTATATATATATATATATGTGGTTACATTCTAATTCTTGTGCCCCAGTGGGGTACTGTATAGTTAACTGAAGGAGAAACAAACCAATATTAAATATTAAATGGATTTACACAGCCAGTGGAAAATACCAAATGATCTGGAAGAAATTTCCAAGCATTTCTCACCAAGCAGAACAATCTTTTGAAGCCTGCACATCTCTGATTACGTTGTAATTCTGTTTTTTGAATTAAAGAAGAGGAGAAGGAGAAGATTTAAAAAAATAAAACAACAAAAAAATACAAAAAAAATACAAAAAACAAATAAATAAATACCCAACCCAACCTGAGCCATCTCCGGAGTTGTGGGACCTGTGGGCTGTTGCATGACTGTGCTAGATTTTAGTCTGAGTTGATCTTTTTTAAGGAACAAAAACAAAAAAAACTGCAAGTGTTGAATACTAGAGGTTTGTTTAGACCTTTTCTTTTACATTTTGGAATTAATTTATCACTTTTTCATCAAAGACAAAAATTAATTTGACTTCAGCGGTTTACTTCTCTAAATGGTATTCAAAGACCCTTAAAGGACAGCTATGTGGCAGTGGGTCCCCAAAAGAGGATGACAGCTGTTTTGCTCGCTCTCTTGGGATCTCCTTCAGCAGTTATGAGAGGGAAGGAATCCTGGAGTGAAACTGGGCTGTGGGCCTTGAAACATTGCCTTGCGGACACTTTAGAAAATGAAGGCCAGAACTTGTGCTTGTGTAAATGAGCAGCGTTTCACTGAAATCAGATTTTTTTTTTTAAAGAGAGATGAGGGCCATGTTGATCTAAAGTTTTCCTTTCTTGTTTTGTAGCACTCGTTGAAGCATGTTTCAGGCCAGTGCCACCAACCTAGCTAGGAATTTACACTCATCGCCATGGTATCTTGGCCGTAATAATTGACATTAGTGGGAAGGGTGAGGCTGCTTTATTATTTTTAACTCAAGAATGACTGGGTTGTTTTTTCATCCTCCAGCGACATCAAATACAAGACAGTTTCTGTGTGGACAATTTCTAGGCTGCACTTATACCGCACATGGTTTTTAATGATATCGAAGGTACATATGTGTGTGTGCACCCCAAAGTTCTGGCTCAGCTTCAAACTTTCCTTGTGCTCGGAGCATTCTGCACTTGGGTTTTGGTTCAGCCAGGCTGGAGATAGGAAAGAGAGGAACAGGGAATCTCAATTCCGAGCTGGATCCAAAGTTGAGATGCAGGCCTATCTTGGCTAGAGTGAGATTCTGTTCAACCTAGGTGGGCAGGAGGAGGGTGCAGTTCAGCTTGGCTGCCTGACTTTCCAGCCATTGGGAGCCAGCTCTGTCTTTTACTGAGCTCCTGTTTGACCTCTTCATTGCTGTAGCTCCTACCTACATTTCTCCCTTCCAGTCAGTCTGCCTGAGTCATTTATCTCCCCAACACAAATTGTCATGCCATAAGAACACAAGAATACTGGGTCAGACCAAAGGTCCATCTAGCCCAGTATCCTGTCTGCTGACAGTGGCCAGTGCCACATGCCCCAGAGGGAGGAAACAACACATGATCCTCACGTGATCCCTCTCCTGTCACCCATTTCCAGACAAACAGAGGCTAGGGACACCATTCCTATCTATCCTGGCTAACAGCCCTAATTAGCCTTAATGAATCAGGCAGGAGGATCCAGCTGAGAGGGAAGAGAGACAGAGCTGCTGTGTGTAGGTTTAAAGGGCAGGAAAGAGCCAAGGGCAAGCCCATATTGTGGAATAGGATACTGTCAAACGACGTCTCCATGACCTGAGAGATTTTTAAGAAAAGGACCTTTTAGAAGGAAATCCTCTCCACTCCTGCTAAGTTTTCAGATGTGACTTTTAGCCTTTCACATCTCACAGCCATCGTGCTTGGTCATGCTGACTTCTGCCTGTTAGCTCAGAATTCCTTCTTGCCGCCAGAACTGAGATCCTCACATGGCCTCAAACAGGATCCCAGGTAATGGGATAATAGCAGCAAAGTGGAGACCTGTAGGCTTCTTCCAAAACATCCTGCTGGGAATGAAAATGGGGAGGGAAATGCCAGAGCCCATCCCCACTCATCTCTCAGCACAGAAGCCTATGCCCTTAACTCAGGCTGTAAGGGTTGATGGTCAGTGCCCCCAGCCTCTGAGCCCTTGGGCTTTCTGTGCTCCCCCCTTTGCCTAATGCCGGTGTCATGGAGAATAGACCACAGGGATCCATCCAGCATTGGCCCAGGGTGGAAATGATCATGTGACTGTTTCCATCTATGTTATTTTCTGATTTGGGACTCTATTTACACCCGTCCTTGTGGCTCAGTTTTAGATTTAAAATGCAGCCAAGGTGCGGACGTGTCCCTCTCCAGCCTTCTCTCAAGAGTGAGCCCAGAGCCCACTGCCCACTCAGCCGCTGGCCAGCTCTATGGGCTATAAGCAGAGCCGTGTTCTCTTTGAAGGCACCACAATGCACAATGAGCTGTCCTTTAAGAAAGGCGGGGGGGTGGGAGGGGGGAACCAACAACAAAAAGCAGAGAACTTTAATAGTAACATACAGAGTCCTGGAAACTTTTGTGATTGTTTCAGACTTGAAGCAACTGTGCCAGTGTGGCTGGTCGACACCCTTCGACCGTGTAAATATCCTGCTATTTCCTATTTTAATGTTCTTCAGATTTAGTACTTGTAAATAAACACGCGCATCAAGAAGAGATTAAACATTTTTGCTAAATAACTTGACTTGCCTGGGTTTTTTCATGGAGGGGGAGAGAGAGAGGACTGGCAATACCTCGTGTTCCTTACACACCTTCCATCTCACCACAGTGATCAGCTGAGAATGGGACCCAGGCAATCTGTTTCCTAGCCCTCTGCTCTAGCAATGACCTCTCCTTCCTCCCCCACTAACCACCATAGCCCATTGCCTTCCCCACCAGCTGACTGACAGGCAACATGTGAGGATCTGTACCTAACTCAGCACTCCCTGCACTTGGGGCCAGGAGGGAAAGAAGTGGGCCCCATCCACAAGGTTTTTTCATGTTCCGTGGAACACTGGTGTGCCATGAACAACTTGCAGGTGTTCCATGACCTCTTTGGTTTTGTTACTTCTTTCTTTTTTTCGTTTTTTTTGTCTGACAATGGGGTTTTTTTTAAGAATATTTTCATAGGTGTTCCGCATAAAAAATATTATTGTTTGGTGTTCCGTGGTCTCAAAAAGTTTAAAAAACACTGGTTTAGATGGATGCGGCTTCTGTTCCTTGTCCCTAGCCATTCTGAACATACCCATCACTTTGGTGTGATAAGTAAATGCCAGAAAAGGATTATTCTACACCCACTCCAGCTCTGGCCTTCAGTAATGCAAGTTACTGGGAGAAAGAGGGTCTCCCTGAATCCCAAAGCTAAGCGCTGGGGAGCTGGAGGGAATATTCCCTCAAAGATCTGGGGCCAACCCAGGGCTAATCCCTTAAAAAAATGAACAAAGGTCCAGGCAGGGATGAAGGCTCCTGGCTGCCTGCACCGCTTCAGCAGGGGAATGGCTCTGACTCCAGGATGAATGGCAGCAAGAGGCTGTCCCTCCTTCCCAGGGGAGTCCAAAGGAAATGTGGGTTGAGACCAGAGGAGACTGGTGGCGGTTTCACAGACTGGGGTGCGTGTCTGTGCTGGAAAAGTGAGGAGCTGACAGCAGTGACTCGTATGATGCCCTGGGCAGGGAGTGCCCCTCGCTCTGGACTTGCAGCACTCCCAGCTAGTCTAGTATTGGACGGACCCAGCCAGCTGTGCCTACAGCCCTTTGCTGCTCTGATTTCAGGCCCCCCATCCACATCCTCCAGGGCACCCTTTATCCCTGCTGTGCGGCTGACTGCTCCGTCAGTTCAGGCCATACAAGGCAAGACACCTATCACTTGCCAGTAATGCACAGCCTCCTAGAAGGAGTGGAAGCCTGTGAGTGTCCACTCCCTGGCGCTTTCCAATGGCAGGTGTCTGTCTCTGTGGGCTTCCACCCTGCTCCCTAAGCACCTCATCCAAGGCAGCACATCCATTCTGGAGATACTCCCAGGAAGAGAGGGGCCAAGGCAGCTTCTCCTGGAGACAGCCGGTGCTGCATCTTCCTGGGGCCACATGAGGCACTGAACTGCTGTTTGGAGTGTGGGGCACCTGAGAACCTGGCAGAGGTCAGGAGGCAACTGAAGCCTGATACTTCCTTTGCCAGACCTCCTCACCCCCAGTCATTGCTGGGTCACAATGGCTCAGGGTCATTCCCAAAACAACAGCCTGGGCGCACCCTGCAGCCCTCCCACAATGCTCCCTGCTAGATGGCAGGCCCATGGTGGTGCCAGCAGAGGCGGGAGCATCTCTAGCACTAACCTGGAGGGAACGCAGATTCTAAGCAGAGGAGATGCTCAGGTAACTTTCACAGCTGCCTCTCCCCTTCACCAGTACCACCTACCCCCCCGCTTTCACAACTCCTGGGCCAGGCCCCCCTGGAATCCTAAAACTGGCTTTAAAGTCATAGGGATTTTTTATCAATATTTTGGGAGGGGGGTTGTACTTGCTTTCTGCACCGTGGGTCATCTTCACAAGCTTTTCTCTGCAACCATGAGGGCTAGAAACTACCTTAAAAGCTAAGCGTCTCCCCATATCACAGGACTCCATACAAGCACACCGCCGTATTGGGAGGCCGAGGACCAGGCAGTGAGCATTAATGATGGTGCTTCAAAGTAGGGATGTTAAAATGCAGGTAACTGTCTTAACTGTGTAATTGGAGTATGGGGCAGCAGTTGGCTTCCCAGGAACCAGTGCGCGCCAGGAGCCCGCTTTTAAGCCGGCTCCCGCCTGCTGCCCTGCGCTGCTGCCTCTGATAACTGTCCTTGCTACTGTCTGAAGCAGGCCCTCTAAGGCACCGCTAAGGCTTGCTTTGCTTTTCTGGCGCCTCTGAGGATTGCCCTTTTCCTTTTGGTTTCTACCATGTCTGCCCCTCCCTGGTGCAACTCTGAGAACACTGAGCTCTTAGCTGGTACTTTTCATCCAGCGAGCTCAAAAGCATTTTACTTAGGTTAGTGCCACGAGTCCCCTTTTACAGATGAAGAAACTGAGGCAAGGAGCAGGGAACTGACTTGCCCAAGGTCACTCACCAGGTCCATGGCAGTGCCAGGAATAGAATGGAGGGCTCCTGCCCCAGAAACCACTACTTCCTTCTCAATAGTGTTTCTTTTTCGCTGGCCTGGCCTGATTTTCCTTCATCGCCGCCCCTTCAGACTGCGGCTTGTCCTGCCCACCTCCCCTTTCACTGCTCTGCTGCTCTCTCACCAGGGCAGTACAGAGCTCAGCTCCAGCCCACTACCTAGGAGTCCATCTTGCGCTCTCTTCCTTGCAGGAGGTGGGTTCAGCGGTATTGGGGGCAGGCAGGAACAAGGAGCAGAGAGGCCTGTGTGTGCCTGCCCCACAGTGTGTGGTTCTGAGTCCCAGCACACACTGCATGCATGTGAGGTGCCTCTCTGTCCATTCCGCGGCAGCCTCGCCATGTGTCGCCTTAGGGACAAGGCCCTGGGACTGAGCAGTTGACTAACTGCGCAGTTAACCTGGGTGAGGAATTGACACCTGCCCCCTCCCCCCCACACACATACACATCCTGCCCTCTCCAGGGCACAATGCAGGCAAGATGTGTCCTGGAAGAAGACAACTAGGGAGATGCCCCTGAGCTAAGCCCAGCTCTGTGCTCTGAAACACAGCTCTGCTCTGCCCTCCCAGTGGTGTGGAGCCCTTCCTGAGAGTCAATGAACCAATCCAACACTCAAGCAGTGGGGAGGGGAGAGAGGGGTGTATTGGGTCTCTCTCCCCACCACAGTTACATCCTTTCCTTACAGCAGGGGTCTCAACCTTGTGGCCGGTGGGACAGCTGCAGCCTGAGCCGTTCCATAATCTGGCCTGCTTGGGGCGGGGTGTGTGTGTGTGTCTGTACCTTCCCCCAGATCCAGCCCCTGCTCTGTCCCCACCTTGCCTCTTCACACCATGGTCCGCCCTCTCCCCCCGCTTGTATCCCTTCCCTCAAGCCTCCTCGGGGGTTTCTAGTGGGCCTGGCATGGGGCAGCAGCTGGAGTTGGGCCCCTTCCCTGCACTCATCGCTGTGGGGAAGCAGAGCAACCCAGATGCCTCTGCTCTGCTCCATCGCCATCTCCCAGGCCAGCCCATTCTCTCACTTCGCCACAGCAACGGGAAACCCAGCAGCTGGGCCCAGCGCTGGCCGGCTCGGTTCATTCCAAAAAGTAGCACTGGGGCCAGTTTACAAGCCAAGCTGCTCCTGTCCAATCCCCTGGAGAACCTAAGGTTAGACACTGGTTGTGGGCAGGGGAATGAAGAGGAGAGGGCCTAGACGGGCCTTGGTGAGTCTTTTCCAACACTTACAGGGCTGATTTTCCAAGGGTTGTTTATTACATTATTTTAAACTGTTTGATTTCACTCCACAGCTTTCAAAGGTTCCAAGCATTGTGACCAGCTGCAAAGGAAACAAATCAGTTTCCCGGAGACAGAGGGAAGAAAAGAGATAAGTAATTGGCAAAGTTCAGCATCTAGTTCCCAAGTGCTGGGATCAAAAGAAGCCAGTCAAGGCCCATTGGGTTATGTGTGTGAGGGGAGGGGGGGATGCACACCAAGGTATTTTAATTCTTCTCTCTCTTGCTAGCTTCTTTTTTCAGCTGTTGACTGTGTGTGTGTGTGTTTTACTCTGTGTCTACACTACATACCTTATAGCACTACTCTAAGGGCTGCAGTGTAGCTGCTCTATGCCAGCAAGAGACATCTCCTGATAACATAATTAACCCACCCCCAACAAGCAGCGGTAGCTATGTTAACAGGAGACGCTCTCCCTCCAACATAGCACCGTCCACAAGGGAGTTTTTGTTCGTAAAATGTATGTTGGTCAAGGGTGTGGTTTTTTAATATCCCCTCACTGACAAAAGTGCTTGTGTAGACACAACCTTAGTCTCCACTCTGAGCTACCAAGGCTGTTCCCTCTTTCTCCTTCGCTTTGCCAGCCTCAGACAGCTAGCGCTAACCTCTGTGTCTCCTGCTCATGAATGGCCTAGTCCACCTTCACTTCCCCTGCTCTGTCTGCCTTTGGCCTAGGCTCCAATCCCCTCCTTTCGTCTGCCCCTGTGGATCTCTGCCAAGGCTGTTCCTGCTTCCATCTGTCTTCTGCTCTTGGTTTTTACCAAGGCCAATCCACCTCCCTTCCAACTCTTCTACCAGGCCTTGGCCAAAGTCTTAGGCTGTTCTGTGGCCCCACACTGTGTACCACAGTGTTGGCTAACTGCTGCCGATTTAATTTTCTTGTTACTGACTCGTGTGGCAAGCATCACAAGGGCAGCTTCTTTGCACCTGCTGCCAGTTATTAAGAATATAATGAGGGGTTTAAATGGCTTTCCTTGGAGTTGTCCTCTGCCGCTAGTAGCAGTCATTGATTACATTTCAAATGCATTGATTTCAAGGAGTCATTTAAAAAAAAAATCCCACCATTCCCAGAAGGGAATCTAGATCAATGTGGCAACTAGTCATCAGTCAAAATCCATCATCTCTGGCAGGCCGGATACACTACAGACAGACATTTAAGGATGGCTACGTGGAGCAGAAATGTGCTTGGTGCCCTACTCCATGGCACACTTGTTCCCTGAAAGAGGCAGAAGGAGAAGTGAAACCTGACGGAATAATAATCAGTAAATTTAGCGGCCATCTCTCTATGGTCTACAGCAAGGACTGAACCTCAGCTCTTTAGCATCAAATGCACAAGCCTCTGCCACATGAGTAAAGGAGTAACTGCATCAGCTAGCTGTCCATAGTAGGCTCTTCTCTTTGCTAGGGCTAGTCACTAGTGGAGACTGACACAATCGCACACATGGGGCCCAGTGGGTCACGCAAGTACTGATATAACTGCGTTGCTAAACGCCAGCTGGTCCAACGCACAGCAGCCCGCCTTCAGAGCAAGAGCGACCTGCATGTTCCCTTGGCTCCCTTCAGTTCCTGAAACGCTTCAAGGGCCTGGGCCTGATATTTAAAGCCTCCAACAGCTTTAAATCCTCTTTCAGTGGCTCTCCTCTAGCCACAGCGTACCCAGCCAGCTGAGCTAACCAGTAACTGCTGGCCGATGGCGACGACTCTGGGGAACTGACTGGGATGCAGTCCTTCCTCACGGAGTCAGCGTGAGCATTGCCGCCGCACTTGGTAGGAGCTGGGTCAGACCTTTGGGAATGGGTCCGTGCTGCTGGAAACCAGCCAGAGTTCAAATGAGCCCCCCTCAGGGTTCACAGTGAGCCCTGTGTCTCCACCCAAGCTCTCCTGCGATCATGGCTGACGAATGGCCTGGTGCAGTGGGTGGCAGATGGGTGGTGAGAGAGGCAGCAGGGGAGAAAATCAAATCCCTGGCGAAGCACATCTGCTTCGATGTATCCATCACGCCAACGTGACAAAATGGTGGGTGTGAGGAGAGGGAGGGCACCTTGGAGATGCTAGGGATTGCCAATTTGCTAATCACATAAAGCCGAGCACCCTTGCCCCACCCTTGCCTCACCTCCTGTCCTGAGGCCCCACTTCACTCAGGCCACCCCCCTTCCTTCCATTGCTCACCCTCCCCCCCCCTTGTTTGCTCATTTCCCCCAGGCTGAGGTAGGTTGCAGGAGGGAGGGCTGGGGGGGGGGGGGGACAAGAGGTTCAGGGTGCAGAAGGGAGCTCTGGGCTAGGTCAGCGGCTTGGAGTGTGCTGGGGAGCTGACAGCTATGCCAGGCCCCCGGGCAAAGTGGAGTGGGAGTCCTGACTCCACACTCCCGGAAGGGGCAGGGCTGAGGGAAGCAGGCCCTTAGCGCCGCCTAGACCACAGTGCTCTCCTGAGCGCTGCTTGGAGTGTGCCCCATGATGCCTCCCCAGGCAGCCCTAGGAGCCACCTGAAGCACCACAGCAATGCTCCAGAGATGATTTAAGGGCTGGGGGCGCAGCAGCAACAGCCGAAGCACTGGGGCCCTTTGAATAACTGGGCCCTGGGGCAACCGCCCCCTTTGCCCACACCTCTCAGTGGGCTTGGATGTGTGTGTGTGTGGGGGGGGGGGTTGTCAGTAGTGCAGACTCTGTGCTGGGCCCAGGGATGAGGGATTTGGGATGCAGGAGGGGACTCCAGGCCGGGCCCGATGGGTTTGGGGGGGGCACTGAGGGTTTGGGCGTGGGAGGAGATACAGGCTTTAGGAGGGAGTTTGGGTGCACAAGGGGGGCCTCAGGGTTGGGGTAGGGGGCTGGGGTACAGGAAGGGAGTCAGAGTGTGGGCCCCAAGTGGTGTTTACCTCAGGCAGCTCCCGGGAAGTGGTGACAAATTCCTCCAGCTCCTTGGTGGAGGCACGGCCGGGGTGGTTCCTGGCCAATGGGAGCTGAAACTGTGATGCTGAGGGCAGGGGCAGGGCACAGAGCCCCTGTGGTTCCCCCTACACCCAGGAGCTGGAGAACTATGTCATTGCTTCCCAGGAGCCAAGCAGAGCCAGGTAGGGAACATGCCAGCTCTGCACCACATGGACTTTTAACAGCCCGGTCAGGGGTGCTGACTGGAGCTGCCAGGATCCCTTTCTGAGCGGGTGTTCTGGTTGAAAACTGGACACCTGGCAGCTCACTGAGCATTCAGACATTCAGGGACGCACACACAGGTTTTACCCACACTTGGGGCTGGGAATCTCCTGGGAATTGGCTTTTCCCCACGAGATTTCCACAGCTTCCTGCTAGGCCAGTGCTGTGCAAGGGCATTTGGATGGCCCCCAACGGCACTGGGGAGGCCTCACAAAAAACAAGGAGCAAATGTAGAAGGTAAACTTTCTGGAAGATTCCACAAGGCCTGTGGTTAGGGTTGCCAGATGGTTTCAACAAAAAATACCAGACACACTTGACAGTACATCACAATCTACATTACATCTTAGTTAGAAAATACTGGACATTTATATTTTCTCAATTTGTTTCCTGAACAGAAAGCTCAAATGTTAGACTGACCGGTTCAAAACCGGACACCTGCCAACCCTACCTGTGGTTTGGGTAAAGTCCCATAGGATGCAGAGCGGGAGGAGCATGTTCCATTTTTTTCTTCATTTGCCCTTTCGTGCTTCCCTTCTGAGGTATGAAATACCCACACAACCAGGGGAAATTAATCAACACATTTCCTGATCCTGCAAACTCTGATCTAGTGCCAGAGGGGGCAGGGAATGGGATACAGGACCTTTCTCCTCTAGGGAGTGGCAACCTTGATCCAGATCCAGAACAAAAAATGAGCTATCTGGGGCTTTTTCCAGCAAGGGGCCACTGGATCTGACAAACTATTCTCCACAGTTGAATCCATGTACTCATGCAGAGCTCACTGCAGGATTAGGGCATAATTAACTCTCCAGGGGAAACAATGAAACTGACCCTATGGACAGGTCTATCCAATATATGAAAGGTAAATAACCTGAAAAAATACAGAACAATGTTTTTTTTTTCTCTAATGACTTTGTTCTAGGAGTTTTCAGCATTACTTGGAAAAGCAGCAATTTAAAACCACAACCTAAACCTCACAGGTATAATTTTTTAAAGGTGAGGCTGTTCCTTTAAAGTTGCACATTTAAAAACAAACAAACACAAAACCAAAGATATGCGTAAATTAAAGTACTTGGAGTGACTATTAAGTTAGCTTTGTTACACATAGCCTTATGTTTTATAGTGTACATTTTGCTCTCCTACATTTTATGGTATACATTTTACATTCAACATAAACAGTAATATGCTAAGCTATGCACTATATCTAAACTATAGGGGTATAAAATACTATATATTTCTGGCATGGAGGAGTTAACTTTACTATTTCCAGGCTGTTTGTGATTGGGGAAGTTAAATGCTGCATGAATGTAACTTTTGGCACTAAATTTCCTTTGGCTTCATAAAAAAAAAGAGCAGGGAAGGAAGTGGGGGTAGGGTAGGAGAGGAAGGATTGGTTGTCCTTGCTACTATTAGAATTTGCATGGTGTCAATTCAAGTTTGAAATCCTCTCCTCAAAGAGAGGGATGGGGTGAGTTTCCATCTCTGCTTTCCACGAGGCAGGAGTTTCACCTGTGTGACAGTTGCATCATCGCAGTGGCAAAGCTAACTGAGATGCTGGCTAAAAACAACAGCTTAGAATGGGCAGATGATTGTAGGAAGCAGAGAACGTGCAGTGACCTTAGGATCCCCAAGGATTTATTTTGGGTGAGTGATTTTCTCCTGCTTCTTACGTTACATGGACTTTATGAGATGCTCGGATGCTTTTATTTGATTGTTTACATTGCAGTAGTCAGTGAGTTTCCACAGTCACTTACAAAGCTTCCTCAGCATAATTAGCCCATAGCAATGCTCACCCATTCCCCGGAACAATGTGTGGTGGGATGTCACCTCTGTTGATGCCTCTTGCTCACAGAGTAAGGCTAATTTAACCCCTGCTCAAGCTACTCATCCACTAAGGAGAGAAACTCCAGCCTTTGTGGGATTTTCAGCCTCAGGGAAAACCACCTCAGATTGGCTGCCCTTCCGCTCTGCAACACCCTCTGGAGAAGAGAAGGAGCCAGAACTAGCAAGAACTGAATATAATTATGGGAAAGGGGGATCTGGAAAGCACCAGCTTGAATTTAACAGCTCTTGACTAGCTCACAAGTGAAGGCAGAAAGGCTTGTGCACAAGACCATGGGAAAAGCAGAAACAGACTGGCTAATGCTTTACTGGCTTGAGCTTTGGTGCCCACCATTAACAAGGGGCCCTGTAGCCAATATCTCAAAGGACACCGTAAAGACAGCACAGACTCTATACGGAGGATAAGAGGTCCTGACATGCAGGTCTGCTGCTGCTGTCCAAATCAGCAGTACGGATCACCCAGGAAAGTTTTATTTCCTATACTACATAAAGCACAAATCACAGGCACATCCATTGGCTCTAATCATAGAAGAATGGGGTTGGAAGAGACCTCAGGAGGTCATCTAATCCAATCCCCTCTGCCCAAAGCAGGACCAACCCCAACTAAATCATCCCAGCCAGGGCTTTGCCAAGCTGGATCTTAACAACACCTAAGGATGGAGATTCCATCACTACCCTCAGGAACCCATTCCAGTGCTCTACTACCCTCCTTGTGAAATATTTTTTCCTAATAGCCAATATAGACCTCCCCCACTGCAACCTGAGACCACTGCTCCTTCGTCTGTTGTATCAGAACTGCATGGCACGTGCTGACTTTAACCATCCATGCTGAGTGTTGTATCTAGCCAGGTATTCGCCTCTCTGCCTCCCTGAGTACCAAGAACATTCACAAGGGAGGGAGAGGAAGATTCTGTCTCAAGGCCAGTCGAGAATGCCACATTGCCAGCCCTAGAGCTGGATGAGTACTGTGTTCCCACCGGACAGGCACAGCCTGGCAACTTCTCCCCACTCCTCTTCCAACAGTGGGCTTGAGTGCTGACCAGCAACACACAGCTCTTGCTGTGGGAGGGGAATTCTCACTTCTCACCCACTCAGCCTCTTTGCAGGTGCAGCTGGCCAGCAGCAATTGCTCTGGTGATTTCTGTGATGTGGGCACCTGTGATGTGCTTGAGAGGGCAGGCCCAGTGCCTAGGGACCAGCAGCCTCCAATCCACCTTTGACACTTCTGGGAGGGGAGACTTTTTTCCATTCTTTCTTGCAAAGGCCAGACAAATAAAATGTGTCCAGATCCTAGAGGAAATGGCGAAGGCAAATAAATAACCTGCTCGTGTCTGCGTCTTGCAACCACTGCATAAATCTCCCTACGATCTAACCCACAGTGGCCCTGGTTTCACCAGGATGTAGCTAGAGAATATGGGAGCAGGGAAAGAGAGCACAGACTTTCAATATTCTCTTCTGCCAATTTAATGAAGATGATAAAAGCAACAAGGATGAATAAACATAGTCCTGAAGCAGAAAATTAGGCAAGTTGGGTTGCTCCATCCCAGAGATGGCATGTGGGTATCTGTACCCGTGCTATTGCATACACACACATCCATGCTAGGGAATGGGGCCAGACTCACAGGATTGCCAGCTCTTTCCGTTTTATCCTGGGGTCTCGCTAGATTTGTTGGGACGAGGTTTGAAGTTCCGCCTCCTAGGATCACGTGATTAAGTGAGAGCTTCCACTTCTCCTTTTACTTGGCCTCTAGCTTGGAAACATGACCTGTGCACACCCAAAAGAGCCAAAAAGCAGAAAGTGAGCAGACAGAACCCAAACAAGATCATTTACAAATCAAAAGTCATGCTTATAAGGCAATTTCATTTTGGGGGGCCCGACTCATTAATTTTAAGGAGTTGCCATGCTTGGATTCATTCCCCACGTTGGCTCTGGGTATGCTAGTTCCACTGAGGTTACCAGGAGTTTCGCTGTGGTTTTAAACAGGGTCAGGTTGTCACAGCCGCTCTTTGGAAAGAGCAGCAGGTGACAACAACTATGCTGCTGCTGTTAAATGGTATCATTAACCCAGAAGATGGTGTAATATAGAATCATGGAAATGCAAGGCTAGTAGGGACCGTGAGAAGTCATCTAGTCCCACCCCTGCACTGAAGCAGAATCATGTAACCTAGATCATCTCTGAGTAGTGTTTATCCAAACTGTTCTTACAATCTTCAATGATGGGAATTACCCAACCCCTTGGAAGATTCCAGCGCATAACTATTGTTAGAAAGCTTTTCCTAATAGCTAACCTTATGCTCCCTAGCTGCAGATTAAGCCTATTGCCTCTTGTCCTACCTTCAATGGACATGAAGAACAATTTATCACCATCCTTTTGTTGTCAGGGCCCCACCTCGGTCTTCTTTTCTCAAGGCTAAACATGCCCAGTTTTCAAAATATTGTCATAGGTCAGTTTTCTAAAGCATTGGCCATTTTGGTTGCTTTCCCATTCCCACAATTATATCCAGTTCTCTCCAGCTTCTGCCTGTTAAACATGTCTGCCTTGCCTAGGCTATGGGGAGATCTCCCCTTGGAGACAAGGCAACCTAGATATTGTAGGTTCTCCTGACTCCCGTTCCTTATGTTTCTCAGTGAGACCCATTTCCCATGCAACAGGATTTTTGTTCTCCAGTGCCTGTTTGTCTGTCTCTTTCTTCTCCTGTGCACTGTGATATACCTGTCATGCTTCAGCCCAGAAATGGCAATGCAACACACTGACAAAGTCTACTAGTGGCCTGTCCACTGGAGGATAATAGCCTACTTATTACTGCCAGCTAAGGAAGCTACTTTTTTAGCTCAAGTGGAAGAAGGCCGTTCTGGGTATATAAAGATGCTGCCTTCAAGTCCTACTGATGACCAATGTCATTACAAAACGAAGCCTGAGTAAGGCCTTGAGCTGCAGAAAATACCAGATCTTCCTCCAACAGGAAGTCAATAACACATTAGCAGAGCATGTGACACATTCCCCCCTCTACCAGAATGGGATAAAAAACCTACTTCTGCTAATGGAGTTGCTCCTTTAGCTCAAATATGAGCTTGTGCTATAGATTTAATGGTCCCTTTTGGTGATCCATGAAGTAAGAAAACTGCATGCAGTGATCCTGATTTGGGTCTGAGGAATCTGGATTTACCCATTCTTTGCTCATGCAGCACCCTGGCAGAAGGGATGGAAGTTGTGCTATAAAAGCTAGTTCCTAGAGGATGTTTATTATTGTATAAAATGCTCTCATGCTGCCTGAATGGATGGACATTAACTGAGTCCTCCTCACCCCCAAATTGTATAGCTTGTTTCAAACGGGAGCCATGGAGCTAGTCTGGCATGAGGTGTTCTCTGTAAACCCTCCTCTTGGCCCTTGCTGCTTGCAGGTCCATTATCTGCCAGGTACTTACGGGTGTTTCTCTCTTAATATTCGTTCCATTATTTTACTGGGGATTGAAGTTTAAACTTCCAAAATGGTAAAAAAAAAATCCCCTAATAAATTCCTACATGACTGATGGGACATACTGTAATACAAATTGCACTAGCATCTCCAGAGAGCAAGCACTCCTAGCAAGGCGGCACAGCCTGCAAAGACAGCAATAAATGTCTTTGTTTCCAAGTTCTAGTGCACCGCTAAGCAGAAAAGGATTATCAGAGGCTGAGAATGATTGTGTAATCTGCAAATGCACTTTATTTGATTAAATGATAAAATGTGAACCTTCCAGCAACAGCATACGCTAGTAGAGTCTGAGACACAACTAATCTGGTAAATCACCCATCAATATAAAAAGCCAGACTGTTGAAAATATCTTGAAGTGTTTTCTGCCCTGCCCTGCCAATCTAGGCTCCCCAAAGTACCTTATCTTCATTGACCCATTTGTAGGCTCCTAGTAGGAATTTAATGTATGATTCCAAAGGTAGTGAATGCCCTCAGCAGCCTGTTAGCAATTGGGTATGTTTGCATTCCTGTCACTGGGGCTATGTCTATACAGGGCAGGTTCCGCGACAAAAGTGTTGTTGACACGCACAAGGCGCCAAAAGTGAAAACTGGTCAAACTGGTTTTTCTGCCTCCTATTGTTGACATTTCATGGCTACATTGCTAGCTTCCCTGTCGACAGACAGCACGGCACTGTGGGTGAGCATCCCACCATGCCGTACTGTGAGAAGGCAGAGCTGATCCCTGCACTTCTTGCGTTTCCCCTCATAGTTCTGTGAGCTCTCCGTGCTGAGGAATGTCAAAGCAGCACAGCAGTCTCTCCAGCCCTCCCTCTGCAGCAGCAAAACAGGAGCGTTCCAATGATTTGGTTTTTGTTTGTTCAACAAACAGAGCAGCTCACTTAGCTGTCAGAAACTTCCTGGAGCTTTGAAGGGGGAGGGGCGTACGCCTGCAGGGCAGCAGAAATCACAAAATACTGAGCATAGTCATCAAAGTAGGCATTATGGGATACTGGTGGAAACTAGCCCTCTTGAGAAAACAAACAGCAGAGTCCACACTGGCTCTTTGACAATAAAGGGAGGGGAAATGAAAAAAAGTCTCTTTCACAGGCTCAGTCTACACTACAGGGATCTATTGGAAAAAGGTACGCAAATTGCACTTTGCAATTTGTGTACCTTTTTCTGATAGTTTTTTCAGAAGAGGCTTTTCCAAAATGTGGCCTGCCTAGACTGGGCCAAATTTTGGAAAGCCTCCTCTTTTAGAAGACCTCTTCTTCCTCATGGGAGGAGGAAGACAGTGCTTCTGAAAGAGCCCGTTTGCTCTTCTGCAAAAAAAAGTGGATCCCAGAAAAACCCTGTAGTGTAAACATAGCCACAGGGATGGAAGGTTTTTGTTGCTAAAACTGGGTATTTTTCCTGACAAAAGTCGCATTATAGTGTAAATGCTCTCACTATTTTGTCACCAAAATGCAGGTTTTGGTGATGAAACTTGCCAGTGTAGACAAGGACTGGGTCTGACTGCAGCTTGTGTCGACATACCCAAGCCAGCTTTCATCTAGCTAGCTCAGGTATTGCAGCAGCTGTATGAAATTAGCCTGGGTTCCAGGAGGTCGTGTACAGACCACACTGAATTATGTGCTTTTGTGACTTCACTGCTCTGGTCCCCAAGCTCACTAGATTAAAGTCAGCTGGGATATAGCTACAGGAAAATTTAAATTGTCTTGTAGAACTGAGTCTTTGAGTGTGTGTGTTGTCACTAATATGTGTGTAAGTACAACTCAGGGAAATGTTTCTACATGTAGCACTTGCCCCATAGCACCTTGCAGCTGATGAGCTTTGTACTCATTGCCACCCTCTCTGAATTCCTCTCCCCCCACATTACCCCTGCGGAGGACCTATCCTGATCCTCATGTCACAGATGGGGAAACTGAGGCACAGTGCATTGATGTGGCTTGCACAGGCTCATGCAACAGGTCAGCAGAAGTGAACCCAGTTCTCTTGAATTTGGTGCTCTAACCACTGTACCTTGTTTGTGTTTAAATAATAGTTTTCCGGTTTTATGGTGGGCTTAAGTTTCTCTCCAGAAAATGGGATCGTATCACCTCAGTTATCTTTCCGTCCACTTCAGAATATCCCTCTCAGTTTTAAACTCTTCTTCCCTCTCCCACTCTGAGCTTGCATCCCACTCTAAGCCTCCAGTGACCCATAGCTGTCTCCTTTGTGCCTGCTCTGTCTTCCTCGTGTTCCTGGTGCTTTTTCCTTTTTCAGGTGCTTCCTCTCTAAAGTCACCACAACCCTTCCATTTCTCTCTTTTTGTTACAACAGTAGCAAGTTCTGGTACGACTGTGGCCAAAGGGCACTGTCAAACAAAGCCATGGGTTGCCACCATGTGGAACCTGCATTGCGTCGCTCCATGGAACACGGTGCATGAGTCTGTGAATGTTTGTGTTTACATGTTTGTCTACACAGGTAACTTCCAGCCGCTGTCCTCTCACCGAAACTCCTGCTCTTGGGCTACCAGGAAAGGCAGCTTGATGAGATGGCAAGCAGGAAAAATTGTAGGGCCATTAATTTACTTTTTTCTTGTGCTTACCATGCTGGAGATCACTATAAGGCAATTCCTGATGTTTTTAGCACGGAAAACTCCGAGTGTCTTCAATGAGGTTTGCAGATGAAGGACATTGAGGCTTGGCCTTATATATTCCGAGACTGCTGTATTCCCCTCGGGAATACAGCTGACTCTGAGGTGGAACACAGAGGACATTTAAAAGCCCACAGTGATGTTATATAGGTTGAGGACAGGGAAAATCCCATTGAAACTGCACAGGGCTTTGGGTTAGGCTTATGTAATTAGTCGAGTGTCCTGGACAACCTCCATCTGGACAATCCCTTACCTCTTCCATTGCTCCTCTTGCAAAGGCTCCTGGATGGCCCTCAGGCTGTAGACCCCAGCGAAGGCTTTCCTTCCCCCATAAATGTTTTTGTTGCTGATGCGCACTGAGCCTTAGAGCAGCAAAACTTTGCAACATGTGCCTGGTCCCAAGTGCTCCAGTAATCTTCTTAAGCCATGTGCAGCACAGACCAGCAAGGCAGCTCCACAGTCGGCACAGCCCGGAGAGGCTTAGCCATTACAGATGTCATTAGACTCATCCTCTTCTTAGACTTAGCAAAAGGGCAGGCAGAAAAAGCTCAGTCACTAACTGGTCACAGAGCTTATGAGTGAGGAATGCCTGGCAGGTCCGATTGCTGGGTATTGCTATGGCCCAGATGGCTAGTAGCAGCCTTTAGTATAGTAAGGGCCTGATACAGGCTGCTTGTGCACAGACAGCACGAGGTGTGGGAAGAGCTCATCCTTCTACTTCCCCCATCACCAGCATGTGTATCCCTGTTCAGAGGACAGCTCGATTCCTTCACTCCATAGCGCCCCCTGCACTAAAGACTCGCGCCAGTGCATGTTCTGACAATGCAGTGCTCCCGCACTAGACATGCAGTTTCAGTGCCTAGGGTAGTTATCCTGTAGCTCCTTGAAGGCTGGGGAGTTTGCATTGTTAACTCTGTGATTTCACAGAAACAGGACGCTCCTACCTACAGTGTGTGCAACATGCTTTGTCCAGGAAAAGGACATCTTATGCAGCTGCGGTACAAGTACCGGCAGTGACACAGTGCTGGGGTGACCCAATCGCAGTGCAGCAGCAGCAATCATGTTCAATCCACACTGGCAGTGTGACATTGCAGGGCCACCCAATGCCGCATGGAATAGTTGGGAGAGCCACTCTGCAGAAGTGCAGTCACAGCAGGTCTGGCAATGCTTGGGCATTGCTGCGGGAATGTTTGAGGCATGTAGCCAGCATGGCAAGCGCCATCAATACTAGACAGGCCTCCTGGGGGAGCATTGGTGTGTGCTCTGAGGCCCCTAGGTCTCTCTCTTGCTTCTATAACACACAAAATAAGTAACACTGAGATTTCTGGAGTTACTGAAAGCTTTTAGGTCTCCAAAACCCATTGAAGTGAATGGGAGATTCAGGTGTCCACATCCCCTAGTTAGATTCGGAAACGGAGCCTTAAATAAATAAAAATGGAGAAGTGCACCATGTCAGACATCAGTGTCAGTCCTGTCCTGGCACCTGGATGGACAGGTCAGGTGCTGTCTTTGGGGCTCTTGGATGTGGAATGTTTTCAAAAGGAGTATGAGATGGAGCAGCAGCAAAGATTCCTTTGGCATGTGCATGATGAGAACAATCAAACAGGGGCTTTATTTCCAGCCATGGGTGATGATTATGTTTCCTCTGAGCTTCTGGGGGAAAAAAATCCATAAATTGTGAGGGCAGTGAGGGCTGAGTGCAAGCACCACCCTCTTCCCCTCCCTCCCTCACTAATGAAAATCACAGTCACTCCAGGAGGCAACTGGTTTATGTTTGTTCTTTGCTTTAAACAAACCGCTAAAAAGCCCATGTCTTTGTGGCTTGAATTGGAGCTGGGGATCATTAGCAACTGGCAATCATCGAGTGATGCACACGGATGAGTGATGATCAGAGACTTCCCTGCCCCACTAAAGCAAATTATTGCTACAGGAAAATGACCACCCAGGTCTGTGGAATTAAAGCTGGAGTATTGATTTATTTTGCATTGTATAGCCTCGGACTGACAGTACTAGAGACTCAAGCCATTTTCTTCTCTCCAAAACCAGGATGGCAATGGGAGTGTAAGGGCAGGCTTCTACCACTGCTGGTCTGTGGCCCTTGAAATCAAGAGCTTTCAAAGGGCTTTGCGAAGATGGGCTAATGGCATCATCTCCATTCTACCAGGGGGGAGACCGAGGCAGAGTGAGTTGTCTAAGGTTGCACCATGACCCAGCCAAAGATTTGGGAATAGATCCCTGTCTCCCAGCTTGGCGTCCTGGCTCCTGGACTGTGATAAAACATGAATCCAGCCTCCGTATCAGCTGAGGGCATGGACTTTTGGATACATGCTAATTATTTTCCTGTTGCAATGGGATAAAGACACTGTAGAATGTCTCTAAACTTACCGCAGCCTGTGATTTCACAAGCGATTCAATCAGCTCTCTTGTGACCAGTCCCACACCTGCCCTTACTGGTGACTCCTGCAGGTTTCTCCACTAGCAACCTGTCCACCATGCAAAAATGCTTGGATAGCTCCATGTCTTCCTTGTCCAGACAAGGCTGTCTCCCCACTGACCTTGCAGAGGGCATAAAACTGGAGTCCTTTTTGTGCATACTGACTAACAGCTCCTGTCCTACTGCCTTGAAGGGAAAGCCTCTGATTTCCAGGTCACTGCTGGTGGAACTAGCTGGCTGCAGCTTAGAAAGGTGCCCTCTTTTCTGAGACTTATAATTGCTCTGTGGAGACGCTTGGAGCAAAGCCACGGTTCCATTAGCTCATGATTATCTGAGCAGGGAGGCAGCAGGGGTGGAGCGGGGAGGCACGGGCCAAGGCTAAAGACCATGACCAAGACTCTTTGTGATGACTGTCAAAAGCAATTTATTGTGAGCTGAAGTCAGCTGAGGAATAATATTGCAGGGAAGCCCAACTACTGCCTCGTTCACTTTGCCACAGTTTGCCCTTCTACAGGCCGGCTAGGTGAACCCTGAGATACCAGGTGTCCTGGCCCTCTTGCATGATACCCCAATAACTGAGGCAATTCCAGCTCCCCTGGTGCTAAAGTGTTACGGCAATGTAAGGGCATGGCCACACGCCCGGCTCCTCGTTCAGATGGACACAGAGATCACTTTCACACTAATCTCCTTCTGCTTCAGTGATGAATAACAACAATCCGATAATGAATTGGCCTCCTCTTCCGTCTGCTGGATGGTAGCAGAATGGCTCAACTTTCCATCAGAGGCTCTATCTGGCTAACAGCTCGGGCAGGGTCTCTTTTAGTGCAAGGGATTGAGCCCTGTGCTTTGGGAGCAAGAGGATCTGAGTTCTCCCCTTGCTGCTGTGATGTTTCTGGAGGGCAGTGGTGTGCAATAAGGTAATACCAAGGATGTTGTTAGAGGCCATGTGTTTGTGTCTGCATTTTGCATTGCTGTATCTTCAGTACAGAACACTTGATAAGCAATCATATATGAAGCCTAACAATCACTGAGCCTCACAATTTGGTCTCAGCGTCCCATTAATCCCACTGGGGAAACTGAGGCACAGGGCCTAGACATAGCTTGTCCAATGTGTATCAGGCAGGAGTAGAAACTCTCTCACTCCAGTCCCTACTACATGCTCAAGTCACTAGACAGCACTCCCTCATCTTAGGGTTCTTGTGTGTCTGGTGCTTCCACAACTGCCCCAGAATGTTGAACTGGACTTTTATTCCTTCCCCAACTTATTAACAAAGTTCTTCAGTCTCATATCCTAGTCTCACAGGGTTCTCTTCCACTCTGTGGTAGCCCAATTTCCTTTTATAGCCCATATGATGACTGTCCTAATTACAATTAAAACAGGGAATGCTCTAATCAAATCTTTTACTGTTCTTGACAAACCCAGAAAATGAGTAAAAGTAGTGACACATGGTGAACAAAATCAGTGAGCTGGTGCTAATGCAGAGAGAGTTTAGTGAGGCAGAGTGATTTAATTTTTCAGCCCTTGTCAGCAATAAGAGGATGGCACAGAAAGAGCAGGCAAGCCATTCCAGGGATGTTACTCACTCTGTAACTTTCAGGGTCCTCCATCACCTGACCCGTCCCTCCTGTTGGACACAGATCTGAATATTTTTTTACTAATTTTCCTCAGATCTGTTACCATGGCAGCAAAACCCTTTAATGAAGGGAAGAGTGGGTTGAGCCGATGAAGTAGGAGGTGGACTGCAGGAGAAGATACACCACTAGGCTGATCCCATGCAGGAGGTGGGATGATGGCTCAATGGTTTGATTTATTTGACAGCTGAAAATGTGGATTTCAATTCAGTTCAGGGCATGTGCACCAGTGAGATGTGGGCTTCCCACATGTTCTGGAACAGATGCAGGCTCCAACTATGATCACAACATTTGCTCTCCCTTTCAAAAAATCCGCCAAAGAACAAATTGTTCTCCAACCATGGTCAAAAGGGACTTATGCTGCAGTCTGAATTATACTGAGAACCTGGCTGCTGCAGCAGCTACAAGAATAGAAGAGATGATGCTGGTAAATGGCAGCCTATGCTCATGGCCACCGTTCTTGTTCTACCTAGCTGGGTGCATGCTGTCAGCAGGCTGTACCATTCAGAAGTGGGCTGCTCCTTAGCGCTTCAGGCTCGTGTTTGTAGGAGCCACGCTTGATGCTTAACTCCCTTGCAAAGGGAAATAAGGTCAAAAAATGAAGAGCAGGCCTGTTTTGGGGTGTCCTCTCCATCAAGGCATGGAGTTAGGGTTTTTCTTTTCTTTTATGCACTAACTATTGTTGAAAAGCCCCGAGGAAGCAGGGGCTTTGGGGTTTGATCTGAAGGCTGCCGTGTTTGTGCTCATTCTCAGTTCTTGTGAAAGGAGTTACTGTACTTTGCTGGCATGGTTCTTCCACCCTGTTCTTATGAATGTCACTCTCGCAGCTGGTATCTGATGAGCGTGGGCAGGGGATACTGGAACAATTTTTACAGTGGGAGTACTGAGAGCCCTGCCAATAATAGAAATCACCTCAACCCAGGGGGTATTCCAGCACCAACCCCCCCACACCTAGATCTAGCACCCATGAGTGTGGGTCTCCAGAACTGCTAGCTGTACTAGGAGAGGTGATCCTCTTTTGGCTTCTGGCCCCTGACCTTCCATGGTACCACAGTGTAGTGAGCTGGAGACTAGGGGGCATGTTTGTGCTGTATGCTGCCACCCCTCAATGTGCTTCTTCAGGATCCCATTTTCAACTCTCAGTGCTGTGCACAGCTGTAATGGAACCTGCAGGCCAGGAAAGCATGGCTTCTTGTGAACATAAGAACACCACACTGAGTCAGACCAAAGATCCATCTAGCCCAGGACCCTGTCTTCTGACAGTGGCCAATGCCAGATGCCCCAGAGGAAATGTACAGAACAGGCAATCATGTGATCCCTCCCCTGTCACCCATTCCCAGCCCTGGCAATCAGAGGCTAGGGACATCATTCCTGCCCATCCTCCATGAATTTATCTCGCTTTTTTTTGAACTCTGTTATACTCTTCAATTTTACAACATGGACCCTCCTGAGCACCCAGAATTGGTTACAAAGCATTTCTGGACACTGTAGCCATTTGTGCCTCTAGAGGCAGGGTGCGAAAAAACCAGCAGCCTAGTAGTGATGTCCAGTTCCATCTGAAAGTACCATTGTTAAGGGCTTAGTGCCTGGCCCTGCCTGTCTCCAAATTGCCCACTAACACCAAAACTTTCCTTAGGGCAAAGACACTCCAGGCGGTGGGAGTGAGAGAGTGTGTGTGTGTGTGTATAACATGTGGGTGACTCATTTTTCCCAGGGCCAGCGCTAAGCTTTTCTTAAGAGGCATGTCTACCCAAGGAGACTGACTTGTGGCTGAGTTCATTTGGAACCAGTGGATAAATTCTGCTGATGCCAGCTCAAAGCAGGCAGGGATAAATTGTCAAATGCGGTGCCTGAAGGCATCTTTAAAAATTCACGGTTGCTTTTCAGTCACGGCCGCACCTGATTCATAGCCAGTCAGCTGCTTTAAATACAATTTTTAACTGGAATTTGGGTCCCGGTGTTATTTTCTACGCTTATTACAATGACTATTTTTGTTCATCGTGGAGCAAAGGGAAAAGAACAAGAGGGGGAAGGAAGAAAGAGTTTAATTTTGCATCCCTCCCCAGTAAGATGTTTCCATATCCCCTCCCCAGCCCTGTCACAAACAGCCCCTTGGATCACAAAGCTGAGCAGGTTTAATTTACTTCTGCGCGTGTGACAGAATGTCAGCGTTCAGAAATGAAGGCTGATGCCAACGCAAAAATTCCCTCCTCACCAGGCAATGGATTTCAATTACCATGTCGTTTGCTTCTGAGTGGATTTATCAAACCGGGCCCATAAAGCAAATTGAATAATCTTGTGCTTGAGACCTATCAAATATAAGTATTATACTTGAAAGTACTTTGACAAAATAATAAAGGCAGAGCAAGGGGAGAAAACTACCAGCCCCATTTAATGCGCTACGACGGAACTGAATCGCCTCTGAGTCTGAGGCACCCTTTGGTTTGGGAGCGTTTTTGTTCTTTTCACTCGAAGGAGGATATTTGGGGCTTTCCAGATAACATGGTTGATTGTTGGCCCCAGGCCATTTGGATCACAGTCAGATAAGCCTTAAGAGCTAAGTCTGCTCTGTCAATAATAATGCCTTGGATTTATTTATTGAGAGAAGCAACAAGGCTGGTAGAAAGTGAGACAGCAAGTAGCACTCAGGCAACCTAGGTTCAAATCCCTGGGCAACTTCTTTCCTCTCCTGCCAGGGGTCTGTTTAGACTGTAAGCTTTCTGGGGCAGGAAATGCTCCTTACGCTTTACATCTACCACAATGGGCCCGGATTTCACTTGGGGCATGTAGGTTCTGCCTATGCTAATAAATTATACCTAATGCTACTGCTCTCTAATGTACACAGTGCCTGAGGGCACGTCATTAGCGTTGGCCCCACTTTAAAGAAGAGGGAAAAGTCACTTTTCCAAGGGTGCACATTAAAGCTGTGGCAGAAGTGAGAATAATAATACTTACTAATGACATCTTTAAAAAGCATTTCTCCCTCCCCACCCCACTGCAGAGCAGCTTTAGACATCAGACTGGATGTTCTGCATGAGACTAAAACAATTGAAAAACACAGCCAGGTAAACACCACTCTCTATCTGTTAGGGCACTAAGGGTGCCCCTACCCTGCAGGGCTTAACTCGAAATAAGCGACACAAATTGAGCCACGTCAATTGTATATCTTATTTCAAAATACTTATTTTAAAATAGGGAGGGTCTACACAGCACTTATTTCGAAATAGAGCACTCTTCCTCCAACTTCCTTTATTCCTCACACAATGAGGCGTACAGGCGTTGGAGTAAGAAATACTCCAGATGGACAGTATTTTGACACTATTTTGAAATAACTGCCTGCTGTGTAGATGCGGACTAAGTTATTTCAGAATAGCGCTAGTTATTTCAAAGTAGTGTTTCAGTGGAGACATACCCTAAGACTGTAATCCCTGGGTAGCACTAGTTTTTGAGGTGTGAAATGAAGCAGGTTGGTGTTGATACCACAGGCAAATAGAAGAGGATGAAGCTCAGGTGAGAGGATCTGTTGTCTCCCAAATCTGTGAATCCCTCCCTTGCAATTTTCTAATCCATCTTGCTTGACAGGGACAGCTTTGTTCTTCTGACATACAGGCTCCCTACAGGGGACACCACAGTACTGGGATGTGATGTGAGGCCCGTTGGCCAGCTCCCAGCTTCATTAGTTCTTCCGGAAACCAGTCCAGATCCTCAATCAGCAGAACATTGGTGTGGACTCCAAAATGCCAGGTGCACCCTTGGTATGGTCTGTAATTTGGAAATAGCAAAGCAGTAGGAACCCGTGACTAGCCATTAAAGGGCATATTGTCATGAATATGATTAATAATCAGGCCTCTGCCTAGCCAATGCTAGTTTGCAAGCTAGGGTTGCCAATTCTGACTGAAGCTATTCCGGGAGATTTTTTTCCCCCCAACATGATGTCAAATCATTTTCTGAAAATATCCTATTCAAATCTCCCAGATTGCTTTCTATAGTCACCGGCAGATCGGTGTTCATTCTGTGAGACTCCAGGATTGGCAACTTTACACACAGCCCAAAACAGAGGCTATGTCTACACTACGTGCTTCTTGTGCAAGAAGCCTTTTGCGCAAGCGTTTTTGCGCAAAAACTTCTTGCTCAAGAGCACATTCACACCTCAAAGCACATCACAAAAACATGGACTCTCTTGCACAAGAAAGCTCTGATGGCCATTCGCCTGCATTTTTTCCGCACCTCTGGAGCGGCCACACTTGCGTTTTTGCACAAGAACTCTTGTGCAAAAGGGAGTTATGCCTCGTAAAAGGAGGTTTACTTATGGCAGAAAAAGCTCTCTGTTCTGCTGTGTTACCCTTGATTTCCTTGCATAAAAGAGCATTTGAGGTGTGAACCTCCATGGATTTTTGCGAAAAAAACCTTGCAGTGTAGACGTAGCCAGAATGTAACAGTGTGCATATCTGGCTGCGCCCACAAATGCTTTTAATAGCTCTCTGAATGTTACAGATGATGAGCATTGTGGACATCAATGGGGGCTGAGGGGTTGCCTGACACCTTTGTCCCTAAATTTGCATCTAAGAGCCTAATCTTGCCTATGGAACTAGTGGCCTTAAATTTTTTTAGGCAGGTGAACTGACTTTGAGGGGTTGGGTGCTCTCAGCTTGCACTGCATCTGAAGCGGGGCAGATGCTCAGCTCTGTTCAGAGTCGGGCCCCTGGGTGTTTAGCTGACTTTAGGCATTGAGGTTTGCTGATATACACATGCATGATGTGTATCCCTCTGTCCACGAGAGACTCTGAGCAGGAGCCGTGTTCCAGGTCCTTGTGAATGGGGTTTCCTTCTCATGAAGCAAATTCGCCCTCTCATCAAACTGGGCCAAACTCCCCCTGGCCTCTGAAGGAGCTAAAGTGTAATGGAGGGCACAGATCATTAAAAAAACTATTTGGAAATGTGTTTCCCTGTCACTTACCAGCGTGGCCTTGAGTCCCTGATACCTCAGTGGGGATTTTTTGAGGCCCACCTCAAAATGCATCTGCTGAGCCAGCTGCTCCCCCAAGAGGGAAATGTGGTTTTCAAGGGCACTGGAACTACAGCTCTCTCTAAGGGCAGAGGAGTGGCAGGGTTGCTGGTGGCTGGCCGGAGTCTCCTAAGAGTCTTTCCCTCAGACCACCCGCTGCTCGGCCCTGTGGGATCGATACTCTGTCCCATGCTGTTCTCCTTTGCACTCACTCCCTTTGCCTCCTTCTCCCACACCACCCTCTTCCTTGGGTTACTTTTCTCCTTGTACAACTGCTCTCTTCCCCGTGATCCTTCTGTCCAGCCCTTCGGCTCTAGTCTCCACCTGGGCAAGGCACTCTCTATTCTTAGATGATGTGTGTGTGTGTGGGTTGGGGGGGGGCCAACGACACTGTGACATGGAGAGTTTGGCGGTGTAAGTGGAATCAAAGTGCTACTGTCCCTTTGTGTGTGTTCCCTCCCACATGCCTGAATGCCCATTGCTTCCATTGGCCTTTTTGGGATCTGTTGGTTCCAGCTCAGCAGTCAGGCTGTGTCAGGGGTGCAGGAGAAAGCTGATGGCATTTAGCAGCTAGAGGAGTCAGTGGGGGCAGGCTGACTGAATGCGTGAACCTCCTCCCCTTGTGAGTGCATTTCCTCATCCAACCAACCTGTGTCGGAGGGAATGTCTACCAGCACAGCAATGTCGTCAGCTCTCACAGGGCAAACAGAACCCTGGGTACTTACAGTTGAACCACCTGGTCATCATCCAGGCAGCTTCCTTCTTTAAGCATGGCCAGTCTGCAGAGGAACACACCCATGCAAATGCCTCTCTCGCTGGGTAAAGTTCCCCCATGTGTCACATTACTGGATTTTAAGGGGAGCAGCTAGATCACTGCTGCACTCATGGGGGGGGGGGGGCGTTTGCCTCAAAGTCCGTACAAAGGGGGCCATGTAAGGTGTCAAAGGAAAGTTTATGTTCTACTGATTCTATGTCTGCTATTCATGTACTTCTGTGATATCTGTATGTGGAGTTATGAATATGGACTCTGTGCTTGTACTGGGAGTGTTCTCTGTCTGAGACAGAGCAATGGGCCTGGACTCCCTGTTGTAAAGAGCAATTGATCAGTCAATGACTATGCTAATTAGCAGGGCTCAACAAATACTACAATCTACTCGCCATGGGTGAGTAGATTGTAACCCAGAAGAGCCGGGTTTGGGAGATCTACGCATGCACAGAACGATCTGTGCATTCGCAGATCACCGGACAGTGCAGCTGGCGAGCGGGGCTTGCCACGGTTCGGCGAGCCCTGCTAATTAGCAAGACTCCAGGAACAATGGCTCTCAAGGTGCCCAATGCACACCTGAGGAATGCAACTGAAACCTGCAAACCAGCCAATACCATGGCTGCTGACATGGGACACAGGGATAGGTCACTTGGCTGTGCGACCTGCTCCAGCTTGGAAGGTACCAGGGATGGATATAAAGTGCCATGAGGCAAACTCCATCTTGTCTTCAATTCTGCCACTGATCCCAGATGCAGCCTTGTGCGGGACAGCAAGCTGGGAAGGATGGTCTACCCATCCTGACATAGGATGTACACCAGAGACTTTTAAACTAGCAGTTTATAACATCTCTGCTGAGAGCCTGCATCGAAAGCTTGGTGAGTCAATGCGTGTAATGTATTTTCTCTAACAGCCTTACTTTCCATCTTTTCTTTCTTCTATTAATAAACCTTTAGATTTTAGATTCTAAAGAATTGGCCCAGCATGATCTTGTGGGTAAGATCCAAAGTGTAAGTTGACTGGGAACTGTGGCTGGTCTTTTAGGACCAGGAGAACCTGTTCGGGGTAGGTGAGATTGGATTCTATAACCCCTCACCTGTGTGTTAGGCCCGGGGCTGATTGTGGCAGAGGGAGAACTGGGCTGTCTGAGGGGTTTTGCTTGTGAGGCTTCCTGCTGGCTGGATTGGCAGCTGAAGTGCTCAGTGTGACTGGTTTGTGGCCTATTTGGGAAAGACCTCCAGCAGCAGCAGATTTGGGGCAGGGTGAGCGGGGCAGCTGCCCCGGGCCCCGCGCTTGCAGAAGCCCCACGCATACGCCATGGTGCCTCGGCGTATGTGTCATGTCAAAGGGGGGGGCCCACACGAAATTGTGCTGCCTGGGGCCCCACGGCACTCTCATCTGCCCCTGACTTCTAGTCAGGGGCTGTAAGGAGCCCTGATTTTGAGCAGACACCCTCAGTGGTGCCCAGACCCAGCCTGGTCCATCACACCATCACAACAACAGGGAAGGCTCCTGAGAGAGTCCTCCAGGCATCATCACTGCAGAGACTCAATTGAAGGCTTACGTGAATGTGGGTGACACTATTAGGGACTGTGGTGATGTATGCCCACCCCATCACAGGAATGGGACTATTCCAGGGTGTGGTCACCGCCTGATTGATCACCGAACCGACGGCCGTCTCACTAGTCCATAAGTCTCTTGTTCCCTGCACAACTCTAAGTCTGTAAGTAGGCCTGCCCTCCCTTATTTCCCCCAGGAAAAATGGCCTATGGGACAGGGTCAATAAGACTTTCTGGCTTCAGGGTAGTATGGCCCAATAGCCAGACTCAGGGTACGTATACACTGCATCCCTAGTTCGAACTAGGGATGCAAATGGAGACAATCGAAGTAGTTAATGAAGCGGGAATTTAAATATCCCGCGCTCCATTAACATGATCTCGCCGGCACGCTAGTTCGAATCACAGCTGATTCGAACCAGGAAGTGCGCGCCGGGACGCGTTAGTTCGGACTACAGCCCTTAGTCCGAACTAATGTTACTCCTCATTTTTTGAGGAGTAACATTAGTTCGGACTAAGGGCTGTAGTCCGAACTAACGCGTCCCGGCGCACACTTCCTGGTTTGAATCAGCTGTGATTCGAACTAGCACGCCGGTGAGATCATGTTAATGGAGCGCGGGATATTTAAATCCCCGCTTCATTAACTACTTCGATTGTCTCCATTTGCATCCCTAGTTCGAACTAGGGATGCAGTGTAGACATACCCTCAGGGTATGTCTACACTACCCTCCTAGTTCGAACTAGCGGGGTAATGTAGGCATACCGCACTTGCAAATGAAGCCCGGGATTTGAATTTCCCGGGCTTCATTTGCATAAGCGGGGAGCCGCCATTTTTAAAACCCCGCTGGTTCGAACCCCGTGCAGCGCGGCTACACGGGGCTCGAACTAGGTAGTTCAGACTAGGATTCCTATTCTGAACTACCGGTACACCTCGTGGAACTATTCCGGGGTGTGGAACGAGGTGTACCGGTAGTTCGGAATAGGAATCCTAGTCCGAACTACCTAGTTCGAGCCCCGTGTAGCCGCGCTGCACGGGGTTCGAACCAGCGGGGTTTTAAAAATGGCGGCTCCCCGCTTATGCAAATGAAGCCCGGGAAATTCAAATCCCGGGCTTCATTTGCAAGTGCGGTATGCCTACATTACCCCGCTAGTTCGAACTAGCGGGGTAGTGTAGACGTACCCTCAGTGAGTACCCTTGCTTCAGGGCAGTAGGGCTTAACAGCCCAAGTCAATAAGCTTTCCTGGCTTTAAGGTAGTATGGCCTAATAGCCAATGCCAGTGAGACTGGGGTCATGCCCCGGAAGGGGGAACTGGGCCCACCCTGCTCCACCAGGGTCCTATAAGCAGTGGGGCTGCCTACCATTCCCTCTCAGCAGGGAATCTGGCTGAAACATGCCACTGCACCCTCCCTGGGTCGCTTCCTACTGGTTCTGCTGGGGCATTGTCCCACGAGACGGCTGAGTCTCCCAGCCCCCCGGCAGTGGTTTCTCCCTGGGTCTCCGTTGGGGCTGAGAAGTGGCAGTCTCCTAGAACTTCAGCTCTGCCTGTCTGGGATGTGGGCTGTAGCAGCACAGGAGATCTGTCTAAGAGATCCTTCCTCTTCACTGGCCAGCCCAGACTGAGCTGCTCTCTGGCCTTTTATACTGACACAGCACTTGGAGCATGCCCAGTCTAGTCGAAGAGGCGGGGCTTCCTCCGCCCACAGGGTTTTCTCCCCCTTCCCCGTTCTAGTGTGGGGTGTGCCCACCCCATCACAGGGACACGCTGACTTCATCGTTCTTTTTTGTCGTGAACAAATGCGTTGTAGGGTGTTGTCTGGCTATGTGTCTCTCCAGCAGCTAGACATGCTGCTCCAATCAGGGACAATGATGACTGTCACAATCTTGGCCATAGCAGCTGGTTGAAAAGCAGGAAAACAATTTAGAAAAAATTTCCACATTTCCAGTGGTTTCCATTTCACAGTGCTCAGGATGCATCCATTGTCCATACATATGCTGTTACCTTTCTAATTAATATTACATTGTTAGTAGGTAGTTATGACTATTTATTATTTGTATTATCATAGTCAGGGCCCTGGCTCCCATTGTGCTGAGCCCTGTACAAATACAGAACAAAAAGACATTCCCCACCCCAAAGTACTTATTACTGAAGTACCATGTTGCTGGGCAAGATAAATGAAAACCAATTTGAAAAAAATAGCAATTAAAAATGTCCTGGAATTTTTTGCAAAAACCTGGAAAACTTGGAAAAACTTAAAAAACAACAGTTAGTCTAGAAGCACCTTAAAGACTAACAAAATATGTACATAGTATTGAACTTTCGTAGGCACAACGAAAAACTCATGAAACCATCTATATGTTTCGTTAGTCTTTAAGGTGCTACGAGTCTATTTGTTGTTTTTAAAGTTTTTCCTGTTACAGACTACCCTTCTGAAGCTCTGGAAAACTTGGATAATATTAATGAAAGAAGTGGAAAAAATTGCAACATGATCCAATAAGATGCTCACTAGACGGACAGATTAGGTACTGACACAAGTTGCCAGATTTATGGCCTTTTTAGGGGCAAAATGGGCCTGCAGAAACGGACATTTGAAAATGTAGTTGTGAGCAATCAGCTCTGCAAAGGTCTCAGACACACTGCATATGCTTTCTTCTGGCTTGCTGTTGGCAACAGTACAATATATTGTATATGTGGATGTGAGAAACACCATCCAAACTATGGCATAAATTTCACACCACGACATGTTAAATGGATTTAATACGGCACTTGTCAAATTTGCTAAACTCTGTCTAGATCTGCAACCTCATTGTTTCCTCTGGAGCGGCTGTCCTTCACTTCCAGTCCTAATCTTCAACCTCCAGGGCTGCCAATACAGGGCTAAATTTAAAGACAGAAAAAGACTATTTTCAAGAGTGTATATTTTTATCTCCATTAAAGTCAGCGTACCCCCTAATTACTTTCCTACTCTCTCTTTGCATACACTGTATATTGCAGGCTGTTGTTATATTTACATAATAAAGCAGAGCCAGGATTGTTTTGTATGCTTCTCCCCCACCATCTCTCTGATCTCTCCGTTGAAAAATGCATGGAAAGCAACAGATGTTTCGACTTTGTAGCTTGAACCTTTCTCAACTGTTTGAAGATTTGATGTAAAGTTCTTTGAACATCAGTTTCAGAGGAGACTCTCTTGGAAACGGTTGCCATGCAAAATTCATAATTTATGGAGATTTCAAGGTTATGGTGGCGTTTCAAACTTTTTTATTATTATTTTTTAAATAGTTTACATGGTGTCTGAGGCAATGGTTTTGTCTGACTGGAGGGAGCTGCCAGAGCCTGTAACCCTGGCTTTTGGGTCTTGTCCAGAATACAACTCCCGACTGTTTAGCTTGGGCTTAGTCTATATGAGGAACTCATGTTGGTGCAACGAGGTCATGCAGGGATGTGGAAAAGCCACGCCTCCGAGGGAGGTAGTGATACTGACCACTTGGTTGATGCAGCTGCCGCCTCTGGGGAAGCTGGAGGGCCTACCTGGATGGAAGGCAGCATTGGCTGCAGGGATCCAGTTTCTGAGAGATGCAAGACCAAGAGGGAGTGGGCTATACATTTAAAGGTTATAGACCACGGGTGGCACGTGAGCTGATTTTGTGTGGCATGTGGCCTGGCCGGCGGGGCTGCGTGACGGGCGGCTGCCCTGTGTGCTGTAGCTGGAGCCAGGCTGCGGTGAGGCCTGGCCCCAGTTCCTGCTCCACAGCACGCTTGGCCGGCAGGGTTGCATGGCAAAGTGGGGCTGCTCCAGTAGCTGAAGTTGGAGCTGGGCCCGGGGGGGCAGCCTCCCTATGGTCCCGGTTCCTGCTCCATGGCAGCCATGCAGCCCGGCTGCGTGGTGGGCAGGTGCTTCGGGGAGCGTGACTGCTCTGGGGGCGGCCAGCCCACCTGGAAAAGCGGAGCTGCTCCGGGGGCCGGGGCTTCTCCAGGGGAGGCTAGGCCATAGGGGGGAGTAGGGCACCCTTGAGTTGGCTGCCGGAGCCAGGCTGGGGTGTGGCGGCTGCAGGGAGGAGGGGAGCTCACTGTGGGGTGCAGTTTCCCTGCTTCGGAGGAGGATAGAGAGATGCAAAGCCGACTTCCATCCCTTCCACTGCCTTGGCCTGGGAGTCCCATGCCCGCCTCCTCCAGCCCGCTGCTCTCCGCCCTGTCGCACAGCTCAAGCCCTGGAGCCTCGGCGCTCCCTGCTCCGCTCACCTCCCTTTCTGCCTCGCGGTGCCCCCGGCAGGCGGGCTAAAGACAGCGCTGAAGTCACACCCAGCCACCAGCACCATCGCTGCCAGGCCCCCCACTAGAGGGTGAGTGCTGCCCGGGCTGTGGCTGTGGGGCTGCACGGCAGTGGCTGAGGGGAGAGGAAAATGTGTGGTGGGGTCTCCCTTCCCCAAAACCACATTGGCCCCATGGCACCTGGGTCCTGGCAGGAAGGCGAGGGTCCTATTGACCGGACCCCTACAGGACCCCACCTCCAGCAGAGCTGGACACCTTGGGGTCACCCACTTGCTCACCCCTGCCTTGCCCATTTCCCTGACCCCCCCCTTTCTCGAGCCTCCCTGACCCCAGCCCGTGCTGGTGATCCTGCATCGCGCCATCTGCAGGACTGGAGCCAGTGCTGGGGGGAAGCCCCGAGGCTCCATGTCGCATGCAGCTTCTGGGGAAGTGCACACACTGGTCTTCCCCTCCCCCCAGAAAAATCCAGAGTGGAGCCCAGGGCAGGAGACCAAGTGGAGTGCATGGTGGAGAAAGTTCATCCCCCCTGGGAGAGTGGTGTGGCTCAGGGCAGGAGGGTTAAATCTTGGCACGCCACTTCGGAAAGGTTGCTGACCCCTGCTATAGACTCTAGGGACCATTGCAGTGATTTATTCTCACCTACATAACACAGGCCATTGGACTTTCCGGAATTAATTCCTATTTGCACTAGAAGTGCAGATGCTTTTAAAAAACAGCGAATCTTGATTTAAAAATTGCCACCACTGGAGGATGCGCCACAACCCTTAGTAAATAGTTCCAGTGGTTAATTACCCTCCCCATTAAAAATCTGCACCTTAATTCTGCTCTTACTTGGTCTAGTTTCAGCTCCCAGCCATTGGGTCTAGTTATACCTTTGCCCACTAGACTGAAGAACCCATTATCCTATTTCTATTTCCTATTTGGTACATATAAACAGTGATCAAGTCACCCCTTAGCCTTCTAAGATCTTGTCTACACTACAAAATAAGGTCAAATTTGTTAAGGTTGATTTTTAGCATCTTTTTTTGTAAAGTCGAAGGTGCATGTCTCCACTATGCACAAGAATTTGATGTAGTGCATCCCCAGTAGGGTGGCTGCTGTCTACTTCGACAGTGATGCACTGTGGGTAGCTACTCACAGTTCCTGCTGCCCCTTTGCATTCTGGGTTAGGCTCTCAGTGCCCAATGGGACCAAAGCAATGCCGTGGGTAGATGTCATCAACGTCCCATAATGCACTCATCTCCTTGCTTGAAAGCAGTGTCAAATGATCTTTTCATGCCCTTTTTCCCCTGGTTATCCATGGAGATGCCATTCCAGGGCAAACGTGGACCCCGTTCAGCAGCAAAGTTCTATGGCAATCATAGCAAACATCTTGCTCCTTATGCTGCAGTATGTCCAGAGCCTAGCCAAGGTCCACCGGAACAAGGAAGAATGTGAGGAGGCAATGAACAGACCCTAGTGTGAAGCACTTGAGTTGAACAATTGGCAGATGCTGGCGGCGTTCGATCCTCTTGACACTGTGGAATGCCAGTTCTGGTACCATGAGACGAGCACAGACTGTTGGGACGGCCGAGTGCTGCAGGTATTGAACGATCAGACTTTTGCATGTGTAAGGCCCCTTTTCCCTTCCCTGAAGCACAGTAATAGCAAAATGAGACCCACTCTGACAGTTGAGAAGTGAGTGGCAATAGCTCTGTGGAAGCTTGCAATGCCAGACAGCTATCGATCAGCTGGGAATCAATTTGGAGTGGGGAAATCTACAGCAGAGGCTGTAGTGATCCAAGTAGCCAAGTCAAGCAATACTGCTATGAAGGATAGTAGCTCTGGGAAAAGTGCAGGACATAGAGGAGGGCTTTGCTGCAATGGTGTTCCCTAACTGTGGTGGAGCAATAGACAGAACGCACATCGTTATGTTGGGATCTGTTCTCCTTGCCAAAGAGTCCATAAACTGCAAGGGATACTTCTCGATGGCGTTGCAGGTGCTGGTGGATGACATGGGCTGTTTCAGTAACATCAGTGTGGGATGGTTGGGGTAAGTGCAACATGCACACATCTTTAGCAACTCCAGTCTGTTCAGAAAACTGCAAGCTGGAACTCTCTTCCATCAGAGGTATTGAAATGCCAGGCGTGATCCTTGGAGACCCAGCCTACCCTTTGCTCCCATGGCTCAGGAAGCTGTACACATGCAGTCTGGGCTGCAGTAAGAAGCAGTTCAACTACAGGTTGGGCAAGTACAGAATGGTGGTAGAATGTGCTTTTGGCCATTTAAAGGGAAGGTTTCACAGTTTATTGACTAGCTTAGACCTCACCAAAAGCAACATTCCCGTTGTTGTGGCAGGCTGCAGTATATCTGTGAAAGTAAGGGGGGAAATTTTATGCTGGAGCGGGGAAGGGGAAGGGAAGGAAGGTTTCAAGGCAGAGTATTTAGCCACTAATTATGAGTATCCATGCTCCAGGGCACTAAGGAGAGCACATTGAGGGGCACTGCAAATCAGAGGGACTTTGGAAAACAGCTTTGTGAATGGTGAGACAGAGCTATAACAGTCATATATGTTGCTTTTAATGAGGTGCCCCCTACATTAAGGGGCTTGCTTGTAAAACCTGTAACACCCTCCTCCTCCATGCAACACAAGCAATAAAGATACTGTTGCTAAGAAATCATGCTTTTTTATTTAAGGGATCACAAGAAAGCAGGGCCAGAAAAGGAGTTCAGGGTGGGGCTTCGGGGAGAGGGAGGGAACAGCAAAAGTGGCATCAGTCCCCAGGTTCAGTAATCACACAGGTATGAGAAAGACTGCCTGTTGTTCCGGGACACATCCCTGGGGGTTCAGTGTGAGGCTGCCTTTGACTCCTTCCCTCCTTCCTCGCATGTCCTAGGGTACCTGGGAGAGGAGACTATGGAACTTGGTGAGGAGGGAAGGTGGCTCCGCACGGGCCGGAGGGGGTTTCTGCACCTGATTCTCCTGTGAGTCTACCAGGTTCATCGTCAGCTCTGCCACGATCCTCAAGCCTTTTTGTGTCTTCATTTTGCATTCCCTGCATGTTCTCCTGTATTCACACTCTGTGCGCATCCCCTCCACTCATTTAATTGCACCCTGTCCAACCAGGCAGATTGCATTTACTAATTGAACGTATCATCCCGATTACATTTTTGCCTTTGGATCAGTGACAGCCGAACAGCTGGAGAAGCCAGAGCTGGAGGAATGGGCAACAGGCTCGGTGTTGTACCCAGTGTAACGGAAAGTGAAGGGCAGACTTTACAAGAGACACCTTGTGGAACATAGAACCTAATCTCTTAGCATAAAGGAACATCTGCCCAAGACAGTAGGCATGTATTATGTACAAGGCCAAAGTTATGCTTTTAAGCACCCACTACACAGCAGATACACCACAGAGATCTTGGTTTGGTGGCAGTCATGGTAAGGGACAGGTTGGGGCTCACTCTTTTGCTTCACTTTGAAAGCATGTGTGACACAGTGCTTGCAAATAGCAGCGTTTGCAAAGGGGGGGCCATGGTGGTGTGGTGGCAGAGCAGGGCAGGGGTTCCCGAGGTGACCATGTGTTTGGCACCCCCCGATTTTCTGGGAGAGTTCAACTTTCTCTTCCCACAGGATCCTGCAGGTAGGAAGGGGGTCTGGGTGTGGTGGCAGAACATAGCAGGGGCTCACACAGTGACCGTGTATTTGGCACACACCTCCTCCCATTTGCTGAGAGTGCAACTTTCTCTTCCCACAGGAGCCTGAGGGTAGGAGGGCTAGGTGGTCTGGATAATGCTAGCAGGGTAGGGGCTCACACGGACACCAAGGAGCCTGCAATGGGTGTAGGTCTCCCATCGACTTCCCTTACTCTGTCCAGAGTAGAATAACAGAGTAAATGGAAGAGCAATCTGTAGTTGATTTGACAGGTCTTCACTAGACTTGCTAAATCAACCATCGGTGGATCAATCTGAGTGTTGATCCAGCCTGTACTGTAGATGTAGCCTCAGATAAATAGATTTAACTTGGTCAGTCTATCACTATAAATGATCTTTTCCAATCCTTTAATCCTTTTCATGGCTTAAATTTGATCCCTGAACTGGCTGGACCATTCTAGCTGTAATCGTGCCAATGCCAAATACACGGGTACCATCACCTCCCTACTCTTGCACAGTACTCCAATTTATACATCCGAAGAACATATTGACCCTTTTGGCCACCGCGTTGTAGTGGGAGCTCATGTTTGGCCAATTATTTACCAACTTATTTATGTAACTATTTCCCAGGATATGTTCCCCCATCTTGTAAGTGTGGTTTACATCTTTGCTCCTAGATATATAACTTTACATTAGCCTCTGTTAATACGCATGTAATTTGCTTTTGCCCAGTTTACTGAATGACTCAGGTTGGCCTGTATCTGTGACCTGTCTTTGTGATTATTTATCCCAACCTTTGAACATCTGCAAACTTTATAGGTGATGAATTTGTTCTCTTCTACACTGTTGATAAAAATGTTAACTAGCATAAGGCCAAGGACTGATTCCTGTGGGACTCCACTAGAAACACACCCGCTTTGTGATGATTCCTTATTTACAATTACATTTTGAGACCTGTCATTTAGCCAGTTTTTAATTCATTTAATGTGTGCTATGTTAATTTTGTGGTGTTCTATTTTTTAATCAAAATCCTGTGCAGTACCAAGTCAAAAGCTTTATAGCAGTCTAAGTAGATTACAGTAGCATTATCACATTTATCAGTCAAATTTGTAATCTCATCAAAAAGATATCAGGTTAGTGCGACAGGGTGTATTTTCTATAAACCCATGTTGATTTACATTAATTATATTACCTTCTTTTAATTGTTTACTTAGGAAGTCCCGTATCAACCATTCCATTATTTTGTCTGGGCTAAAAGTCAGGGTGACAGGCCTAAAATGACCTTTTACACATCCTGTTTTCCTTTTTTAAATATTAACACAACATTAACTTCCTTCCACTTCTCTGGAACTTCCCTAGTGTTCCAAGACTTATTGAAAAGCAGTATCCAGCAAGCACCTCAGCCAGCTCTTTTAAAATGCTTGAATGCAAGTTATCCAAACTTGCTAATTTAAAAATGTCTAACTTGAGTAGCTACAGTTTAACATCTTCCTGAATTACTATTGGAATGGAAAGTGTTTCATCATCATCATGTGACTACCCTGTCATTTCTTGCATGCTTCTGCCTTTTCTGTATACAGTACTTACTGACAATTCCACCATTCCATCCAGTCATGGACCAATATCATTGTTGAGATTCTTTATGTTCCTAATAGATTTTAAATACTTGTTCTTATTGTCCCTCACTCTAATGGCTATAGCCTGTCGCCTGTGTTCTTTTGCCTCGCATACATTTTTATACCATTGCTTGCTTCTGACCACTATTCATTATTATAAACATCTCCTGCCTTCCGTTTGTTATATGATATGAAAAGGGTGTGGATGACTGTGATATTTTGGGAGATGACGTGGGCAATCCAGAGAGAGCAAGCGACAGGGAGGTGAGGAGGGATGGGTGTGAGGTTAGGAACGGTGGTACAACAGTGTGCGGGTGCACCATTGTCCTCTTCTGGCGAGAACTACTTAGCTGTGTCGCATTGACCTGCTAACGGAGCTTCTTCTAGGCTCATGTAGCAGCACCCAGGATTTTTGGAGCAGGAGGATTTAAACTTTGTCCGGGATGACGCTTAGGGTGAGAGTCCCAAAGTGCTCAGATTTTGCCCTTCACTGCTTCCTCTGACACTGATGGTCTGAGCTGGACTAATTCTGAGCCCATCTGATGCTCCCACCCTTAGTGCTCATCAATTCCTGGTTGATTTATATCAACCAGGTTTATATCAATTGATTTATATCAATCTGGCTGTGGTGGCCCGTCGGGGTTCCCCCGACTCCTGCACCCCCGTAATGGCACAAACAGACTCCACCAGCCGGTAGAATAGAGGGAGCTTATTGCTTCTCCAGGATACAGCACAGCATAGATGTAATCTGATTACAGGGCAAGGCCTAGGATGCCTCAGCCCCCCTTGAGACGGGGGAGTCTGGGCCCCTAAATCCCAGCCTGTTGCTTAGGTTGCTTCCTCCATGTTACCAGACAGAAACTAAAAAACCCTCTTCCAGCCCTGCCCCCCAGCCAGGTGTTGGTCTCTGCCTTCCTTCCTTTGTCTCCCTCCCTGGGAGGCTGAGCCTGGGTGTCTGGGTTAATACACATTTGGGAGAGTCAGTGAGAATCTCCCATCACAGCGCAGGATGACCCCGGGTCACTGAGCAGATGGCACCCCCGCTACACCACACTGGCTCATGCCAGAGCCTTTCCCCAGAATGCCTTCTCTCTGCTGATAGGATGACGCGCTCTGTACCTCGTCTCCCCTGAAGGAGCTTGGAGCCCTTGAGCCTCACACCCCTCCCTCCAGCTCCCCCAGCCCATCCGCTGCTACTGCTGGGAAACAAAGACAGGCGTGGAGAAGCAGAGCCACAGCAAGCCTGTCGCTGGGCAAGTGTGGCAAGGTCCAGACGGGATCTGTGTCACTCTAGCTAAGACCAGCAATACGCAGCTGCCACCAGCGAGCAGCCACTGGCAGCAATGGCAGCAGCAGACAAGTCATGCATTTAATTGGTGTCTATTGGATTTCTTCCTGCAGCTACCATTTGTGCTACTTGCTCTGACATTTATTGGAGTGTCTAACACAGTGGATCTCTCCAGGAGGGCATTTGACCCCCTCCCCATCCTGATGGATGCTTTTCCATGTCACTGGACTGAGTGAGCAGAGGCGTTCCAGGCAAGGGTGCACAGGAGGAGAGTGAAGGGGGGAACAGGAGCTCAGCCAGGCGGAGAGTTAGGGGTGCTTTAGAGCCTTGCCGCTCTCCAGGCGACTGATTCCCACAAAGTGAGACTGATCTCGTCTGACCTCGGCGTGCCGGCCAGGCCTTTCTCCTGTTGGCACCGTGTCATCTCACATCAGATGTGCACGCTGTCTCCAGAATGGTGCACTCGCAGGGTGGGGTTGCACTGTTCAGCCTGCAGCCACCCACTCTCTCTACAGGGCTGACCGGTCTGCAGTCACACCCTCTCTATTATCCCAGGAATAGCTCCAGCGCAGGACTGTTTCCCTCCATGAGGTGAGCAGCAGAGAGGAGGAAGGCTGCGTTCCCACACCCAACCGAGCCCTCAGCTCCCCTGCTTGTGTGTGTCTCCTCCTGATCTTCTCAGCTGAGAACTTACTGGTGCTCCAGAACCACTGGTGGGGTGGTCCTTGGAGGAGCTTCATGCTGCCTCTGCTCTGATGCCCCAGGGAGGATGAGACTGCAGTATGTAGACCAAGTTGTCTGAGAGGGAGGTGTAGGTCCTTCAAGTACCTGTAACTAGTCACAGGATGAAGCCGAGGAAAGGAAAAGTCTAAATACTGAAAAACAGTGTCCCAGTGGTGGAAACAACAAGGCAGTGGAGGTGTTTGCCAAGGGAAATGGTAGAAGCTTCATTGCTTAGGACATTTCAGACAGGACCAAGGACAATCATGGAGAACTGAGTGTAGTGAATGGCCTCATTGTGGACTGAGGGAAGGATGAAACAGATGGGATCTTACAGGACATGTCTCTGTCCAGTTTCTGTGATTGCTTGGGATGGGCAGAACCTCAGATCTGAGCATCCCTGTATTTCTGAGGCTGTTCAGAACCAAGATCCAAATTTCCCAGCTGATCCTGCTCTCCATAGTGGGCCAACACTCCCAGACCCAAATAGCCCTAAAGTTTAGGGGGCTGAGTATTTGAATTTTGCAGCTCAGCCCCGTCTCTAGAAGTTCCAAGCCTGCACTGCAGAACTAGGTGGTGGAGAGCAACGAGTTCAGATGCTTGTGGGCTGATTCTTGCTCTATACTCTGCAGTATCTGTGACTTTGGCAGGGTTTCAGACTTCCGCTGGAGTGAGGAGCAGGAATTAATGTCTCATTTCCTATGATTGTCCATGATGGTTTTGGTGGTACTGGCAGACCTCAGTCTTCCCTCTGAGTCAGGGGTAATGTTCTAAGGGGTTGTGTCTGGGAGAGGCTAAAGGCAAGGACCCAGAATGGAACAGGTTCTAGGTTGATCCTGGCCGGGGGAGGATGGTTGGTGGCCTCTAGGTACTGTTGCACTTCCCAGTAGGAAGCCACACCATCAACCTTCAGAGAATGCAACACAAAAGGTGTGTGTTGCACAAGCATCTGGCAGTTGCAGCCTGTCACAGATAAACAGAGACAGCTTCTATGGTTTGCCTCACTTCGTGCCTGACCAATTGCCCTAGTCATGCCTGGGGATGGGCCTTGTACCTGCCTCTCTCTTTTCAGCTCCTGGTTTCCTTGTGGTGGAGGTTTGAAGCCTCTGCCTTGTCCCCACCAATCTCTACCAAGCTTCACCAGCCTCCATCTCACATGGATGTCTCTGCCCATTCTGCCATACTGCCTCATCTGTGTGAGACACCTCCTTCTACTGAGCCGAGGCATCGACCTTCGGGGGCCTGCTGCCGATTCACCTCTGCCACGATGCCGGTAAGAATTTAGAAACCAGCCTTTTCAGGATGGCCAAACTGAGGACATTGGAGGACATCTGGCTTGTACTTGATGTTGTATTCGGAAGAGGGACTGAAATATAAAGCCTTGTATCAGAGGCCTGGTATTAAGCCTGAGGCTGGGGCTAAAGCAGCTATCACAACTTGGCTGCTCTAATGCAGCGTTAAATAGCGAGCAAGAGGCTGGCCCTGCTCACAGAATCTGGCAAGAACAGGGCTGATATTGCAGAAACACACAGGCCTAAGAAGTGCCAGGTATAAAACTGTGACGGGGCGGAGCACTTCTGCCCCTCCCAGGCGAATCCGTCCTGCACTGAGCCGACGGTTGCGCTCGCGCTCCTTGGGGCGGCCCGGAGAACGTGGAGGTTTTGCCCTCCCTGTATGGCCGCCGCAGGCCAGCTAAGCAGCAGGGGCGGGGTTAGGGGCGGAGGCCGGACGTTAGTTCGGCGCGGAGATGCCCGAATGTCAGAGGGCGGGCCGGCGGGTGATGTCAGAGGGCGGGAGGGTTAAAAAGGGAAAAGGAGTTCCTGGAAAGGGGAGGGGGGGACAAGGAGGAAGAGAGGAGACAGACAAGGTGACGGGATAGGAAGAAGCCCAGGGCAGGGCCTGGAGTAGTGCCCGGTGAGCCGGAGGGTTGTGGCCAAACCCCCCCCCCCACCGGCTGGACAGGTTCAATCGAACCTGTTCTTAGGGACCTGGGCTGCGGCCCATGAGAGAGGGCGGGCTTGAGCCCGGGCCTCCCTACCCCTTGTGGCCAATTGCAAGGAGTGCAGTGCTGAGCGCCCGGGGAGTGCGCCAGTTCGGGACTACAATTCTTCGGACCCCCTCTTGGTGAGGGTGTCAAGACAGTGAGGGGCGGGCTGCTCGCGTTTCAGATGGGTCAGCGGCTCCTGCCCCCCAACAAAAACACACACGCAAGCACATTCCAGAAGGATGGTACTAGAACACCCCATAGCAAGAATGGTACAAACACATTCCCCACAGATAACAGGAATCCACCGACCCGGCCTAAAGATAAGGTCAGGATGATAGTGTCATGGATAGAGATATCCGAAGCGATAGATGGTAGCTGGCTACATCAGAGGGTGATAACAAGCTGCATTAGAGGGACAATGTGTCACTTGTTTGGACTGATCTATAAAATGGAGACTCAGAGGGAGTGCCTTTGGACAGCGTAGGCGCCAGTAGAAAGTCTGACGGAGCTGCATCCATTATTACAGGGTTACACAGAGGGGTTGGCAGACTCATGGGGTTCCTGGGCAAGGTGTGTGTGTGTGTGTGGGGGGGCTCTGCACTCCCAGAAGGGGTGGGGCCTCAGGCAGAAGGGGAAGGGCTGGGGCAGCCAGGCCTCAGTACCACCTGGAGCATGGCTCACTGCCCCCCACGCCCCAGCCACCACTGAGAGACGCCCAGAGATTGCCACATGGCACTCCAGTGGCAATTTAAAGGGCTCAGGTCCCTAGCCACTGCTGCTCCTGTGGTAGCAGCATCAGTATCTAGGAGCCTCAGGCCCCTTTGAATCACCAGGCCCCAGGACAATGTCTCCCTTGCCCCCCGTCAGTGGGCAGGGGCATACACACGTTTGTGGTTCGGTAGCCACAGGCTACTAGTACTGTGCTTCCTTGACAATAAACCCGGCAGCGTAGCTTTGTACCGTAACAGATCTTGTGGTCATTGGGTGGTTTGCTTGAGGTGTGCTCTGCCAGCTGGCTGTTGCCTGGGCCTCGCAGGGTCAGCCCTTTGGAGATTCACCCAATCACTGATTTGCCCTGCGCTGTCTCAGAGACACAAAGCATTCGCCTCTGGGGCTGCTGTGCCCAGGGCTCAGCAGGCACAACTGAGGCCAGACTCCTAATGTGCTCAGCACCCCGCAGGAGCACGTCTAAAAATCCTGCCACTGAGTTAGGGGCCTGAATGGAGCTGAGCACCCTTGGAAATCAGCTCTGTTAAAAAAAATAAAACGAGGTGTTTGCTCCTTCCAGTTTTGTATTGTGCTGCCCATCTCTTTTCTGTGTGGGAGCCACTGGGGGCAGCTAGTAGCTTGAAGTAGCTTGCTATTCTCCGAGCACCTGCATGGGAACTCCAGCACTGATGAGCCCCTGGGCACATCTGCAGCATCTGATCGCCTTGCTAACGTCCCCATGATACTCAGCCCTCCCATATTATCTGCCCCCCCCACCATTATCTCTATGTCTCGTCCAATGCACAGCTGTCTGGCATTCCCCTTCCCAGCTGCTCCTTTGTTTTTCTCTGCCTTCTGTAAAGCTGGCTTGACTTGCATCCCTAAACCCACTGGTCTCACTAGCATCCAAAATCAGACTGGAGCTCAGGGAACTCACCTGCACCCTGGGGACATTGAGAAATCTGTCAGCAAACGCCATGGGAAGAGAGGCCACTATTAGCAACCAGCCAGAGAAGTGCAGGGGAGAGAGTGCACCCATGCATGCAGTGACCATTGCTTTCTTGTGAGGAGGAATTCTTGTTGCCATTTTCCTTTTTTCGTTAACTCTTTGCATGCAGCTGGGCATGGGGAACCTGTTGCCTCTAGTACATCTGGAGCAACACAGGGGCTATGTCTACATTACGGGGCTTTATTGGAAAAAGGTACTCAAATTGCGCTCTTCAATTTGCATACCTTTTTCTGATAGTTTTTTCGGAAGAGGCTTTTCCAAAATTTGGCCCGTTTACACTGGGCCAAATTTCAGAAAAACCTCCTCTTTTGGAAGTGCCCTTTTTCCTCATGGGAGGAGGAAGAGAGGGCTTCCGAATGAGCGCGTCTGCTCTTCCGCAAAAAAGAACGGAAGAGCAGTCGCGTTCCCTGGATGCGGTGGAGTTTTTCCGGGATACCTCTGGTATCCCAGAAAATCCCCGTAGGTTAGACATAGCCAGGGAGGCAAAACTTTGTAATTACTTGTGCTTGTGGTCTTGTAGCTGAAGTACAATTCAGTCTCCTCCCCTCCCCTCAGTCCCGCCTCTCCTTCCTCCCAGCCCCCATCATGCCCAAACCAGCGGTGACTCTTGCGGAGTCCCATTCTGAATAACCCACCATGGCAGATGCAGCCTCGCAGCCCTGACAGAGCTTGGTGTATGGGAGAGAGGAATGCTGTGGGATTCTAATCCGAGCAGACAGATTGAGGTCAAGTGATCCTTCCATGCAACCAATGGGGAAGGGCAGGTGGGACTGGAGACGTGTTAGGAGCTGAAAGAGGAACACCAAGTGGAAAGTCAGGAGGAGGTGAGTGGTTGGAAGATGCAGTCCCCTTCCCACCCTGAGACTCACCATAGCACAGCTCACCCACCTGTATCAGAGCTTCAGAAGGCTCTGTGGCAGGGCAGCTGAGCAAGTGTCTTGCAGCACAGCTTGTGCACAGTCCCTGATGGCATCAGACTTTAGGAGATTTGGAGTTGCCTGTTCTGCTAAAGGGTTTGGTAGGGGTTGGGGAGGGGAGAAGCAGGCGGTGGGTGTGCATGTGAGTATAATGTATACCTTCAGGGAGTGGAATGAGGATGAGCACAGCAGGAAAGACAATGCATAGAATGGTGTAAAAGAGGGAAGGGCAAGATACGGTCCATGGGCCAGAACTGATTCTCCAAACATTTGGCTCTGGGCCACCATGATACTTAGGGCAGCCAATGTCCTGCAACTCAGCGGGACCCTCAGGCAGGCTCATGAGCCTGACAGGGGTCTGCTGCACCCCCACATGCAAAGCGGCCAGCTGCTGGGACCATTGTGTCTCTGTGCAGCATGTGCCTTTTGGGGTGTATGCGTCTTCATGCACCTCTCCTGCCCCCAGCACAATCCTCCCTGCTCCCATTGGCCAGAAACTTGTCTCTTCTCTGTCATTTGGTGCATGGTACACAATGTCACAGTTTAGATCCCATGTATAACTTCCTCCCCCGCCTGCCATCCCGATGTAAAAGAAGTCTAGGAAGGATACTAAGAGGGCAACATGGCTCTGTCAGGAGCTCTTTGCTAACCTGAAAATCAAAAAGGAATCCTGCAACAAGTGGAAACGTGGACACATTGCTATGGGTTAGTACAAAAAAATAGCTCAAGCATGTAGGGACAAAATCAGAAGGGCTATGGCACAAAATACATTAGAGTTAGCAAGGGACATAAAAAGCTAGAAGAGATTCTATACGTACAGTAGTAAGAAGAGAAAGATAAAGGAAAGTGTAGGCCTGCTACTTCATGGAGAAGGCAAGCTAATAATGGATAACACCAAGAAATCTGAGGAGCTTAATTAGGCCCGGCTGTTAGGCAAGGTGAGCGAGGCGGTCGCCTTGGGCCCCTCACATTCAGGGTCCCGCTACTCTGCACATTCAGGGCTCAGTTCCCGGCCCTGCCCACCTGGTCAGGAGCCACACAGCCATGCAGCTTAGCATGCTGCCTTGGGCCTCACACTCTCTTTGGCTGGGCCTGAGATTAATGTCTATATTGCTTAAGTCTTCACTAAGCCGTTAATTGTGACCAGATGCTTAATACAATTAATATTAATAACAAATTGGAAGAAACACAAGCTAGAATAAAGAAAGAACAGGGCAAAGAATATTTAGGTAAGTTAGATGTATTCAAACTGGCCAGGCCTGAGGAAATTCATCCTAATGTACTTAAAGCACTAGCTGAATCAATATGGAATCATTAGCAATGATCTTTGGGAACATACAACACAGACGGTAATTATCACACTCTATCCAGCGCTAGCATGGCCTCAGCTGGAGTACTGTGTCCAATCGTGGGTGCCCCAGTTTAGAAATGATGTGGATAAATTGGAGAGAGTCCAAAGGAGAGCAACAAAAATGATAACACACTGAGAAAATCTGACCTATCAGGAATGATAACAACAACAGAATGGCTGTGTCTAGACTGCATCCATTTTCCGTAAAAGGGATGCAAATTAGACACATCGCAATTGCAAATGAAGCGGGGATTTAAATCCCCCCTGCTTCATTTGCATAAAAATGGCTGCCGCTTTTTTCCAGCTCGGAGCTTTGCCGGAAAAAAGCGCCAGTCTAGACGTGGATCTTTTGGAAAATGAAGCCTTTTCCGAAAGATCCCTTATTCCTCTTAAAATATTCTCCTGTGGGTAAGTGCATTCTGTCATCCAAAAACCTGTCTGCAACCTCACCCGGCTTCACTGTTTTCACTGCATTTTCGTTGTATCTCATGTGGTGCTGTCCTGTACAGTGAATCAGGCTCCACCGTCCACCCTAAAGCTGCATTTCACTGGTAGACATTGCAGCTGCTATATGGTCCTAGGATCCCACTAGAATGTTTGCTAGGTAGCGACTGTAAAGCTAAAAGTGACAGGGAAATTTTGTTTTTGTTTTTGTTTAAGGCCTGCTCAAAGTAACCTAATGCTGGGAGGGATCTCCTGGGTCATCAAGTCTAGTTCCCTGCTCTTTAGGCCATGCCGTCATATAATCCCATTTATGAATGGGTCAAGAGCCATCTTAAAACTAGGTAGTTGTTTGCTTCCATGAATGCCCCAAGAATGACTGATCTATCTATCTATCTATGTTAGGACCTAAACAATCCATATACTGTATATCATCTATTTGTGTATCTATAGATGAACACCATCTCTGCTGGTTGTACAGCAGGAGCCAGTTAGCAAACAACTGTTGGTGAGACTGTGGTTAATCTTGCTGCAAAAACATGGATGTGAACTAGAGCTGATCTAAATTTCTCAAATCTTGAGTTTTTGACTAATTTATGCTTCAAAAATGTAATCTTTGACCAGCTTTTCTTTCTATCATCTCCCTTTCTCATTCCCTCGCTCCCAAATGAACAAAACCCTGAATTTTTTCACACAATTTCTTTTGACCCAGCTGGTTGAAATATTTTGGTGACTGAAAAATGGGATTAAAAATTTTCAAATATGGAAAGTGCTTGTTGCATCCCCCTTTCCCAAGCTTTACAGTGGACCCCCAAAAGCCACATGACTTTCCAGTGGAGATGGGGCGGGAGCTGTGCCCTTCAGATCTGGATGAGAACTTCCGCAAAGTTTAGTGGGCATCATATCCTGGATTTGGTTGAGGCCTATCTCTAGTTTCAAAGGCATTTGAAACTGTCTGGTGAGGAGTTTGTACTTAATCTGTTTGGGGTGTGCATTCCAATAAATCCTTGATTCCTAGAAAACTGAGCTAGCGGGAGGCACCTGTGATGAGGGGCTGGAATCTAATCTCAGTTACTTTAGGGTTCAAGCTCTTTTGCAGTAAGTGGAATTAAGTGGAAGTAAAATGTAACCAGCTATAGCTGAGATTAGAATCTGGCCTGAGAGATGTTGTACCATAAAAATCTCAAAACCCAATAAACTTAGTGGTGTCATGCCCTGTAAGCTATGTCACCTGAAACTTATCTGCCATTGGACTTAGATGGCCCTAATCACCATAGTACTTGACCACCTCACAATTTTTAATGCATTTCTTCTCACAACACCCCCATGGGACAGAGCAGTGTTGTTATCCACATTATACAAGTGGGGAACTGAGTAAAGAGAGATGAAGTGAGGTCATGCAGGTCTGTGGCAGGGAAGAAATGTGAACTTAATTAATAGGCGAGTGGTTTAACCACTGGGCCAGGCTTCCCTGGCCTTTCAGCCTGTAGCTTCGCACACAGAGTCACATTTTCTTTCTCATTCTTCTTTGGATCACACGTTTCAGGATGAATCACTGAAACCTACCCACTGTGCCAACAACCTTTGCCCAGGCTCTGCCTCTGTGCTGCTTTCTCCTAATGACCAGGAACTAGCCAGCAGTTCCCGCTGAGCGTGTGTGTCTCGCTCTTTCTCTAGCAGCTGTGCAGAAACGTGTTTTCCACTGAACCTTTTCCATAATTACCTTTTTGTGTGTGTGTTTGTAGCATATTATCAGAGTCTGCTGGTCTTTGCGCCTTCTGGGACCCCCCAGAGAAAACATGAGCTGATTTTGTCTGGAGAGGAAGCGAGCAATCTCCAACTCGCCAGCCCATGTGGATTATCTTGTCCTCTCGCTTTTTAATAAGCTGCACAAGATTAAAGAGTGAATTTAGGATTGGGTTCTCCCTCCCCCCACCAGTTTTAACTTGGCACATAATTGAGGGGAGAACAAAGGATTGTGGGTCTGGTAGCATCACAGCCTTTCACACTGGCATTGATGGTAAACCTATTAGCGAATCCAGCCTGTGGCTAGAGACAGAGGGGTTTGTGGCTTTGAAGGACTTACATGCTGTAAAACATCTTACATCATTTGAACTGATCGTTTGAGTTTGGGTATTTGTTTTCCTCCAAAGCCTGCAACTTCCGCCTCCCCCCCAAAACCTTTAAAAATAAACATACTCATTAATTTATGAGCCACAGCCAGTGCTGAGGCAGGGGATGAGAGTGGCTGTGTAGCCAGAGAGACAGTAATTAGATATGGGGGCTTGGACTCTGCTCTTAGAAGGTGGGTTGATAAAGCCAAGAGGACTGATCCTAAAGCCCATCACATCACAAAATGAGTCCTATGTAGCTTAACTTTGCTGTGGCTGGTTGATAATCTGCTGGCTAGGGCCTTCTAGCCAAAGATCCCAAAGCACTTGACACTTCTTGGGCTGAGCCTCTCAACATGCGAGGCAGCTTTGTATTATCACCCTCATATGAATGACCATGAAACTGAGGGGCAGACGGGAAGTGTTCCAGGCCCTCTTGCAGGTGAATATTCACACGCAGGCCTTTCTATGCAGGTTTGGAACTCCGGAGCATCTGCTCCAACCTCCTTGATGATCCAGGAGACATGGGGGGAAAACAAAGCTGTCATGAAGTGAACACAGAGTACTCATGCAATGGAAACAACACATTGGCTCTTGTGTCTCCTAAGTACTCTGACTCCTGAGAAAACACAGGCACGTGGGGTATGGAAAGGAGGAAGGTCTGGCCATCCGCACTGGTGCTGAATACTGGAGTATTCTTCTCTAGTCTCTGCATTTCAGTTTCTGCCATAAGTGTACACTTGTAGACTTTTGGCTTCTATGTACAGGGCTGGCTGTAGACCAAATGGTGCCCCAGGAGAGGAGTGTCTTTGATGCTCATCCTCCATTTGTTAAACATTTGAATACCTTATTTTTTATTGCATTTGTATCCCATTTCATGACTTTGATGCACCACTTGCATGCATGATTTATTCCTTCCATATGAGATGATGGATTTTCATGCTAGGATCTGTATTTATTCAGGCCATATATAAGCAAATAAAAACATTAGCTTCCTCTAAGCTTTCACAATTATACAATAAAACAAGGTTCATCATATCACAGCTGGGCTCTCACTTCACTTTGTTCTTATATCTCGCTGACTGACTGGTGGCTCCTTGCCCCTTAGATACCCGTGAGGAAATGGCTAAGAACATTCTAGGAGGTTCAAGGAAAATGTAGTTCTCAATAAGTCTGGAAGGTTCCATGAGGTTATAAAAAGATCCAGCACATTCTAGGCAGTTAGTGTAAATGAAGCCAGGTACGGAAAACCTGAAGTATTTTACGTCAAACATTTTATTGTTCCTTTTTCGCTAACAACAAAAGCAGCAGCCTGAACCCAGTGCCTCCTGAACCTGGCAGTTCAGGTGCTCACTTGGCTGGCCTGCCCCTAAATCTGGCCTTGTGTATGTACTCTTCCCGCACCTGCCTTACTGGCCCTATCACATGGCCGCACGTGCCCAGCTAGAGAGCCGGAGGAGGGCAGGCACTTCTGAACCTGTCAAGACTATTCCCTGTGTGGCCAGAGACATCACTGTTGAGCAATTCAAGGGCTCGCCTGCTCAGAGGCTCAGCATGCTGCCTCCGAGCTAACTAGAGCCTTATCATACAGGTTTGCAGTATCAGAGCTTTCTAGATCCACCTTCATCCTGCCCCTCCCCAACTGCACTAGCATTCAAATGATTTTAAGCAGGCAGACATCGTCTCCTGTATGCAGTGGGACCCCCCAAGCAGGGGGCCATGTGAACAGATTTTTAATACTGTCTGTGGAGCAAGTAAGCATTAAACTAGTCCTTATTGGTATTCCCACTCTGATGTTCTAACTTTTGTCTGTGTTGGAGATGTTGACGGGGAGGGGGTGATATTATCTCTAGGAAAGGTACATCTCTGTGCCTGTGGGAAAGGTACATCTCCTTTGTTCCCTGCTGGAAACCAAAGCGCCAGCAGCCCTGGAGATGGAGCGTGCACGGCTAATTTATTTCCCTCCGCTTAACCCCAAACTAAGCAATGTGACTGTGATACAATACTGAAGTGGTTTCAGAATTTTAAATACTGTTTTGTACTTACTGTTGTTTTTTAATACAACCCCAGGGAAGTCTGAGCATGAGATTGGTTTCCCGATTCAAATAGCTTCCTCCCCCCTCACACATGCTGGTTGTGCTTGTAAGAACTGGGCAGGCTACTTTGTTACTGCAGTATTATTCATGAATTCTGACTGGTTTGTTATTGTAGGGTTGCGCATGTGATTGTCCCTGCTTTAAAAATACATATTAAATGTATATTTAAAATACTGACACATCTGGGTTTTATTAGGATTATTTCAATTCACAGGGATTTATAAGGTTTTTCCAAAGTGGTGTAAAACAAAAGGGAGATCATAACTTAGTTATTGGGATGCTTGTTGAAATCAGCTGGCCTAAAGACCAAATATTGCTAAAAAGTGGTGATTTGGCCTGTGGGGAAAAGATACTGGGGTTAGAGAGAGGGGGGAATAATACTTTAACTGTTACCTACATATGCCCATTAAGGGATTTAATAAGACAGTTACCACATAGTTAGTAAGTAAGTGCCAGCTGGCTATCGGAAGCATATGTTGGGGCTGAACAAGATCCAAAAGCAGAGCTAATGCCTACTTCATCAAACACCAGTACATCTGCGTTTAATAATTACTTTTAATTTTGTTAGTATATATTACCTATGCTATTAAATCTGACTCAAATAGGAATCTGATGCTTTATACAACCCTCTGAAGAATAAACCCTCAGTGCTCGGCTTTGCCTGATGGTAACCAGGAGTAAAATGTGATTAAACGGGAATGTTATTCAGGCATGCTCACGCTAACATCATACTTCCCACCATCTTCTGACTCCTTTGTTTCGCCCCCTCTAGTGTTCCCAACTGCACATAGCCATTCTCTTTGCAGTCTTCAGTTGGTGGTTGGGTGGAAATTCAGTTCACAAAAGCATCTGCAGTGCTAACAGGGAGAACTGAACCTGGGCTCTCTGGAGCTTAGGGCATGAGCCTCCACCCCGTAAGCTAAAAGCCAACTGGCTCTCAGCTCTGGCTATAGAGCAGTCTCATTACTCTCTCTATAAGTGGTCTCAGTGCCACTACATGGGACAATGCACCACACCCAACAGGTGTGTGGGTTACACGGCCACAGTTCTTCCGTCAAGAAATGGCCAGATACCATAGCTTGCAGAAGATAATACAGTGTGTGTCCTTTTTTAATCTTGGGAGGAGCATCAATGTCATGCTTTGCAATAGTCCTCTGAAATTCACTGGCGCCATGACTCTTCCTGCATGCAAATGTGCGTACCTCCTTTTTGCATTTGTCTGCCATGAGTGCATTTGAGCGAGCGCATGTGCGTGCAGGATAAGTCATCATGGTGACAGTGAATTTGAGATGACCATTGCAGAGTATGATAGTGATGCTTCTCCCAGGATCCCAAGGAGCCGTTGCAGGGATTGCAGGTGTAGGAAGTCTGGCAGGCTGAACCTCAGTGTACCTTACCTTCTTTGACTCTCCTGTCTTTCCCACGCGCTTGTCATTTCCCCAGGCTTCCCCCCGCTTTAGCACTGATTAGTAGGGCCCCTTTAAGGACTTGGAGATTGATAGTGAGATGTGTAAATGTGAGTGCTACTGATCACATTTGCACTGTTGGGTATCTGCCCCGCACTACCTAAGTCCCATCCTAGCAGGCATTGGTGTAAAACCTGGGGGTGTATTCACTGGAATCCAGACTCATCCTTTGACTGTCTTGAAGCCCTGCTCAGCCCTTGGGAGGGAACACCTCACCTAGTACAGTTCAGCTCTTCATCCTGTGCCATGCACTGACTCATCTGCTTTCATAGAAGGCATCAGGAGGCAGAATGAATGCAGGGTCAGGTGGCCGTGTTTGCTCCCTCCCCAGCCTCATTCCAGGAGGATTATGAACAATTTTGCCACAGCTCAATCTCATTTAGACCCAGAAACTCCCAAGAGTGGATCATAAGAGGCTGCTGAGAGTGGAAGCGTCGATTGCTCCAGCTCCACTGCCCCCATGCCACAATCACCATCCCCCAAGGAACCCAAAAGAACAAAGGGCAGCTCCTAAGTTAGAAAACCATCCCCTGATATGCAGAACCCCAGGCATGATGGTCCAACAATACACAACCTTGTTTGGCTGTCTGCAGCAGATGGTCTCTGCTGCCTGATAACACACACACTCCGCTGGTGCTGCTAAAGGGGAGCCGTTTTCAAAGCCGCTTGCCCATTGTTGTACTGAGGTAAGCTCATTTTCATTAAGAAATGAAACCCAAATGGTGACAGCAAAATGGGCCGCCCCACGGGGCTGTGGCTCATTACAGGACAGCCCAGCTGCTCATGTCTCTCTCTTGCTAGTGCGAGCGCCTAACATGACAACAGCCCCTGCGTCGTGCTGAGGTGAGTGCACTATGAGACGCAGCCTCCTCGGTCCCCACTTCCATCTAACCAACAGAGCGGAGAAATTGCCTGTTACCTTGGGTCGATTTTTCATGCACTCCTAAATTGCTTTGTATTGACACGCTGTCAGAAATGGATTGTCACATTAACCCACCGAGCCCGGCCTGGGTTCGTGAGTCGGTGCTGTCGGACTGATATCTCCACTATTTCAGGGCAGGACAGCGGGGGCCTGGGCTTTTCCTCTTTCCGTCACTCCTGCTGCTCTTCCACTTGGGCTCAGAGAGGTGTTTCATGACATCTTCATGAAACATAGGCCTTCAGTGGGCCATCAACCCAGAGAGCAAATGAGGTTTAGTGCTCAGCATGGCCTCCCGCCCACATTGCATCTTTCTCCCCCTTCCTTTAGTGATTGGAGCAGGAGAATGGGAGACAGGGCTGCTAAGTTCTTCTCAGGTCTCACGGGTTGTGTTCTCAGATGTGCTAGGTAGTGTCGACAACTGGTTAGAGCAGGGGAAGTGAGTTTCAGGGGATGTGGATTCTAGTCAAGGCTCTGCCAGTGAATCACTGAATGACAACCCTTTTCTGTGCATTTGCTTCCCCATCCATATGAATGGGAAGCAGTGCTGCTTCGTGACCTCTGCGATGTTCATCGGGTTCCCTGAATGAAAGGGGCTAAGGCTCATTATTATGCCCCATTCCTTGAGCTGTGGTCTAAGGCTATGTCAACGTTACATACCCTACAGAGGTTGAGCTGTACCTTTGCCGCTGTGCCACTGCAAGGTCTCCTGTGTAGCCGCTCTCAGCTGATGGGAGGACTCTCTTGTTGGCATTACAAGACCACCCCAACAAGCTGTTGTAGCTATGTCTGTGGGAGAGCATTTCCCACCCACAAAGCATCATGCTCAATGGTGCTTTTGTTGGTGAAACTTATGACAGTCAGCAGGGGTATGTTTTTCACAACTTCTGGCTGACTACAGTGCTAGTGTAGATGCAACCTCGACTTAACATGTCTGGATGTCCTGCCTGACTCGTCACCCTGCAGTGAACTCTTTTTTTAACACAGTCTTGTCCATATTTCCCTCCCCCTCCGTGATGCTCAGGTAGAGGGTGCAGCTGCAGACCCTGGGAGGTGAGCTGAGACTGGCGCACAAATCACTGACCAATGGACAATGCATGAGCAGGGACTGAGTTTCTGATGGAGCCACCTCTCTCCACAGCCAGGATGCTGAGAGAAAATTACTCTCCCCCATTTCTTCAGCTGATTGTCTAACCTGCATGTAATGTCTGTAGCTTCCCATCCCCATCCCTCACAACCTCTTCATTTAGCTTTGTAATTGCTCCTTCAGCTCTAAGTATATAACCACCCACTGCATTTCCCTTGCCTAGCTCAGCAGCAATATCTGAGTTAGCAGGAAAATCAGACCTTCCCCCAAACTAAGCTTCTGAAGTCATGACACTGTGCTGCATATGGGCCCAAATCCAGTCAGGGTTGCTTTCCATTAGCTACGTATACGGTGCTTATTTGCCTAGTGACTGAACATCTCACAGTCATTAATGGATTTCACCCCTACAACCTCCTTTGGGAAAGGATAGTACTACCTCCATTTTACAGATGTGGGTTTGAGGCACAGGGTAGATTAAGTGGCTTGCCTGGAGTCACATAGCTAGTCTGTGGCTGAGCTGGGTTTTCATACAAGTGTGTCCACAGTAGATTTGAAAGTAACATCTCTATTGTTACCACCTTGCAGGGTTCATGGAATGATGGGCCAAGCTCAGAAAGGGAAGGCAAGTTTGATTTATAATAATAAATGAGGATGCTTGAATAACCTGAAGCTTTTTTTCTGGTTTTTGATGTCTTCTCTGTAGGACTGGCTTGACATAAGTAATTATAAGTGGGTGAGGTCTTATTTTTTTGGGAGACAGGGTTAGGGAGGTAAATGGATTAGCAGGCTGGAAATAGACTAGTTATGCTAAGACAGGCACAGGTAAGATAGAAGTTGGAATGCCAGTACTAGCTAAGATAAAGCAGAACTTCCAGGGAACCATTTGCAATGGACAAGATAAACCTGGGACATAAGATGAGGCAAAGTTTATGTCATACATGGACAGTGCATGAACAGAGTTTCTTTGTGTACAGTAAATGCATATGAATAAAGAAGTTTTGCGTGTAATGCTGGATATGCACTATGCCCAATATCCACCTCCGTGTTTGAATCTAATCAACTCAGTAGAGCTCTGCTCTATACCGGATAAAAGAACCTGGTTAATGAGACATGAATCAAACTGAACTCTTGGGGAATTGAGTGGCAGAAGTCTTTGTGGAACCTCAACATTGTCTCCACTTTCTTCATCTCCCAGCATTCTCCTAGCAGCTCCCATTGCCCCCTGCTCCAGCATTGCTTTCTCACTCCTGCCATGTCATAGAAATGTCCAGCCTGGGCAGTAGCAGGGAGCAATTTTCTATGCAATTCCATCAATGTCCCTTAAGCACAGCTAATGGTGACCTCTTCCAAGGCACTCAATGTTTGGATTCTTTGCTAAGATGGTGACGAGGGGAGAGGGGGAGAAGCTGTAGAGGTGGCTTCTAGTGAGACAGGTAGCTCACTCTTATGACTTGGAGTGTGACCTATCAGCTCATTTTACATTAGCCACACACTGTCATTAAATGGCAACTTCTTCCAGTTGTTACTAACCGGAGCCACTTTCTGTGCAGTAGCAGGGATGAAAGGCTCTGGCTTTCAAACCATCCGTCACCTTCTCCTATGCAAAACACAGTTTTAACACAGCCGCTCTTCCGCCATCCTCCACGTCTAGTTTCTCCCTCTCCTTATTAACCGAGTTGATTCCCTGTCCCTTCTGGTTCCCGACACGACTGTAGTTTTCCATGTAAAGACAAAAAGGCATTGTTATGTGGAGTATTCCCTGCCATGTGACAGGCACTCGATTTCTCTTTCTCTTCTAACTTCCCTGTTCAGCCTCTTCTGCTTGTTCGTACGCTTCTCTTCCCCCTCCTGCCCTCCAGTCTATCAGAATTCTTTTAAGCCGTGATGTGTTGTGACTGGGGCTGACTGACAGCACTTCATGCTTGACATACATCTCCACCAGGCCGCCCAGGATCTGCATTTCAGTGCAGAGTCAGATTGTCAAGTGCCGTGTGGGAGTCTCCGAGAAAAGAGTCAAAACACCATCAAGCTGATTCTTCTGGAGCAGAGTGGAAATGTCACATGGATTCTTTTGATGTCAGACAGGCTTCCTGCTGTGCCAGGCAAGGCTACGGGTCATCCACCCAGTCGCTCAGTGAACCTGTTCATTGGCCTCCTTGTTTTTAGTCTCATCACACAGGCCAGGGACTGATTATGCCTTGGAGACTGAACTCCCTGTGTCTGCCCTGGAGGCGGTGCTTTCAGGTCACAGCTGGGGATAACGAGCAGGGAGTGGAGTAGAATAAACATCCACTGCTACTGCCTGATTTATATGAATTGTCCGGGCTTCACTTGCAAGGCCTTTCAATCCAGCACCTTCCCCCAGTCAACAGTAACTGACTGCATTAAAATAATGCATAGATGTATGGCCACTCTACTGGTACCACAAGGAGCAGTCTTGATGCTTGCCTGGCAAGCCCAGCCTGCAGGATGAGACATGGAAATGAGAGCAGGAAGAGACCCATTAAGGCATCCAGTGCATCTCCCAGGGCTAGTCCAGGAAGAGACTCTCAGGCTGAGTAAAGCCAGGTTTAGTCCAGGACTTGTAACATCAGGTGCAGTGTCACAGCATAATGATACTCTCTCATCCTGGTATCTGAAACCAACGAGAAAGCATTTAGATTTGTCCAGTGCATTTAGATTTGTCCAGTGCATGCTATGGCTGTAGGAGACAGGCCAGATCGGTGGGAAGCTGGAATATCCTGGCAATGCTTATGATGGAGGGAAGTGACTTTAAGAAACACATTGCAGAGAGCCATGATTCACGTCACTGTGTTTACTTTCAAGGCTACTCTAGTTCTCCCATCCTAGTCTCTCCATCCTGCCATTGAGTACAAAGCCCCCTATAACAATATTTGGCTTCTATAATCTTCCTTGGACCTCACTGGTTCAGCTGGAGCCTAGTCTCAGCTGCAATACAAAGAGAGCGGAAGGAGAATGGTAGGCTGCAAACTCCTAACTTTAAAAGCTTTAAAAGCTATTCAAGCTTCACCTCTGTATGTCCTCCTCTGCACCCTGTGCCCCTCTCATTCCAGCCATAGGTTCTACCTTACCCATTCAAATGCTGAGCAGCTGGGCTGCTAACTCACTGCAGGGGTGGAACACATGTCAGGAGGAACATTGAGGAAGAGAGAAGAGAAACCTGAGGCAGGATGTGACTCAAGGGATCAGTCATAAGAAAATAAGAACGGCCTTACTGGATCAGACCAAAAGTCCATCTAGCCCAGTATCCTGTCTGCGGACAGTGGCCAATGCCAGGTACTTCAGAAGGAATGGACAGAACTGGTAATCATCAGGTGACTCATTCCTTGTCACCCATTCCCAGCCCCAACAAACAGAGGCGAGGGACACTCATCCTTGCCCATCTTGGCTAACAGCCTATTCTCCATAAATTTATGTAGCTCTTTTTTGAACCCTGTTAACATATTGGCCTTCACAACATCCTCTGGCAGGGAGTTCCACAGGTTGACGGTGCATTGTGTGAAGAAATACTTCCTTTTGTTTTAAACCTGCTGCCCATTAATTTCATTTGGTGACCCCTAGCACTTGTGTTATGGGAAGGAATAAATAACTTTCCTTATTTACTTTCTCCACACCAGTCAAGATTTTATAGACCTCTATCATATCCCCCCTTAGTCGTCTCTTTTCCAGCTGAAAAGTCCCAGCCTTATTAATCTCTTCTTGTATGGCAGCTGTTCCATTCCCTTCTAATCATTTTTGTTGCCCCTTTCTGAACCCTTTCCCATTCCAATATATCTTTTGAGATGAGGTGATCACATCTGCACACAGTATTGGAGGTACGGGTGTACGATGGATTTATAAAGCAGTGATGAGGTATTTTCTGTCTTATTATGTATCCCTTTCTTAATGATTCCCCACATTCTGTTTGCTCTTTTGACTGTTGCTGCACAGTGAGAGGACGTTTTCAGAGAACTACCCATGATGACTCCAATGATCACCTCTGCTCAACCCCTTAGCAGTCTCTCTTCTCTTAGGGTGCCATTTATACACCTTGTCATAAGTACCTACCATTTCTGCTCCTCTCACGGGGGTGAGCTGAGGAGTGAACTGGGGCAAACACACGGTTCAGTCCATGAACCACTTGGCGCAGACTTTGCGTTCACCCTGCCAGTCACCGCCTCTCATTTCAGTTCTGCCCCGCCTTTGAGCTATTATTAGTGTGTGTGAGAGCCTCTCTGAAGAAAGGGCTCTAATGAATCCACACAGAGCTGTGTCTATTGAGAGGGGCAGTGGTTGGCACAGCAGGCCTAGGAGAAGTAGGAACAGCTGCTGCTGCTCTCCGTCTCAACCCACCTGCAGCCTTGAGGCCTCTCCTGCTGCTCCAATGCGGTGGGTAGCCTGAGGAAGAGCAGAGCCAGCCTGTCCTGCCATCCGAGCTGACCCCTGTGCTCCAGGAGGCCATTGCGTGTGCATGAGTGGTGATACTGGTGGGGGCTTCAGCTAAACTGGCATGTGTGAAGGAGAAAATGACAGCTCATTCTGCACTCTCCTCGTGAAGCAGGCTGTGAAGGCCAGGATGCTGTACACCGTGTCTGGCCAGAAAACAGCCCAGCAACTCAGTATTGGACTAGACCTGCTCCAAGCACCCTCTCGAATGCAGGGTGTTTAGAATGTGAACCAAGATTTAAATACAGCAGCTTGAGGCAACCTATGCTCTAGCCCCGTGTGTTTAACTGTTCATCTGCCCGGTGGAAGATAGAAAGGCCCATGGAAGCATAAGCAGCACCTTCCCGATGGAGGACCACCTGCTAGGGGGTGTTGGACACGCTCACATCCCCTCCTTTGTAATCCTGTTGGTGTTTTGGGGGTACTGCTGTGAAAGCAGCCCAGTCATCTCATTGTGCTTATCTAGGTGTCTCCATCTCCCCTCCTATCGCTTATGATTTCTTTCCTCCTCTTACACAAAATCACCTATAAAATCCTCTCTGCTGATCCCCCTTGGGACCCCAGGTGCTGCCTGGAAACCTCTTAGAGAACTAATCATCCCATTTGGATTGGACCATCATTCACCTTCAGTTCCTGTGACAGTCCCCATTTTGCTTGTGTGTTTGGCTGTACAGCGCTGGAGACAATGTATTGTGGGTTTATTTTAAATGCTTCATTCCCCAGGAGAGGAGAAAAGAAAAGTCCCTTTCTCCCTCCCTCTCCTGACCCACCACCCCATGCCATTCACCTCTAAAGGCTTTTACCATTGAATGGGGAAAGCGGGTTAATAATGTCGCTCAGCTAGATAGTCTCCTGCCCCTTCACAATCACACTGAAGTCTAAACTGCAAGAGAAGGTGTGTTCTCAACCCAGATTAGCTAACCTGCGTTAGTTAACTCGGGGTAAAATAGCAGGGAAGACACAACGACTTGACTTTTAACTTGGATTAACAGCTCGAGCTCAACCCAAGGCTGCCCTAAAGGCTTGAACTCATGTTAGAAGCCAAGTGGCCATGTCTTCACTGTTATTTTAAGCCCAAGTTAGCTCACCTGAGTTAAGAACCCTGGTTTTGGCGTTGTAGACCTACCCTACTTGTTTGTTCTCGGACCAGAGGATCTCACCTAGCTGGCTTTGTAGCAGGTGAGACAATGTCACTTTCATGGGCATAGATTAGAAGTTATGGTGACTACACTGAAAATGGGGAATACACTGTGGGTTCCCATTTAGCTCATCAGCTGCTGGGCACAATTGGTATTTACCTTTCTCTGCCCCTTTCATCTGTCCTGTCCCATTTTTCACTTTGTCTCCTGTAGAACCAGCTCCTTGTTTGCTTCCTGTTCCTCTCCTTCATCCTCCTTCTCCTCGTGTGTTTTCATTTTGTCACTTCCCTTCCATCCTTTTCTCCCTCCTTGGTCTCGTGTGCAAACTTCCTTCAGATCTCTTCCTTCCCCAATTGTCCCTCTTCCTCCTGTTTGTCTCTTCCTCACTCAGGTCTTCTGTGCCACTTGCCTCAGCCCCTTTTGCCTTCTAAATTTCTTATCCCCTTTGGCGAGAGTTGGACACCGATTTATGTTCCTCCTGTGGGGAACCAGCAGTGTATATCCCCTTGTGTTTGGGCAGCTGTACTATAATCTGGGTGACTGTCAGATCAGACTTCACGTCAGCTGAGAGCCCACTATCACAAAGTAGAACAGCCCCCTCAGTTGCTAAGCTGGGGGCTTCACTACCTTTAAGACTCTGGACTACTCTGCTTTCCAGGTTCTAGGTTGCTCTGTGCTGATCTCTGTCTCCCCTACCAAACTTCTGCCCCCCTCTTACACATCCTGTTTGTTGCTTTCTTCCATTCTCCAAGCTACTTCCTTTCAGTGTTCCCTGTAAGCTGTGTGCTGGGCAGCCACCCAGGAAAGATTCAAGTGCCTCCTGGCTGATTAACAGAGTACCCACAGCTGGCAGCGTGTGTTTCTACTGGTGATCCCCCATTCACACATGTCTCAGTGCACATAACAAAATTTATTCTGCACACGGATGGAAAAAACTAGAGGGAACATTGGTCTCTTTGACCGAATCTCTGGTCCCCTAGCAGGCCTCTCTTCACAGAGACCTTCCAGTGTTAACTGATCATGCACAGAGCATTTTTAAACTCATCTCTTCGTAAACAGGCAAGACCCCACACAGATGGCACAGACACATGACACATTGTGTTCCCGTCTCAGTTTGGGTAACAAACATCTGAGGGATAACTGACTTTACAACCATCAAACTTAGCCCATGCTCCCTCTTGAGCAAGCTGTACCTCCTTGGAGAGCTTTGGGTCTCTCACTGTCTCGCTTGCCTTGGCTATTTGATACTCCTGAGTCGAAGCCAGTGAGATCCACTTGGAATGGCTGCCAATGTAAGTCATTAAAATAGCTCTGGAGCCCTGAAGCTCTGCACCTGGTGATAGTACCTTATAAATCTGGCATGTGCGGTCATTCTCAGTTAAATGGTAAGGTCCTAGGGCAGGAAACATGTCCACGTCTGTAATTTGTACAGCACCAATATCTTGCCTGTGTTCCATGCAGAATGATGTAACCCTGCCCTGAAAGATGCACGTCAATACAGACTCTTTGAAGGAGCAACTCCCCACTTAAGTAATGTAGACTTTCTATAAACCCTACATTTACTATGGGTCTGGCAAAATTCACTTTTTAGGAATTGGATGGAGTGGCGGGAAAGTTTTGAGTGATAATTTATCTTGGCTCAATCTGACTTCAGCAGGTTGACTTGGACCTGCTACCTACAGCCATTCCTTCAGAGAGAGTAATTCCTGTGCAGGAATTAGCAGTCAGTACACCTGTTACCACAGGAGACTGCAGCTGAAAAAAAGAGAAAAAAAAGAGGCACTTCAATTTAGTGCAATTATCTCATTTTTCCCAGGATAAGGATCCTTGAGATATTTATCTGATTTACAAGGGCGTTCAGTCGAGGTGGCAGGCACGAGGCCTTAAAGAGGCATTCATCAATTTCACATGAATTCAAAAAAACCAAGCAAGTGGGAAACAGATGCTGTGAAGAGAGACATTTCAGAGGCTGGAGAGGGAAAGAACCTCTCCTCTCTTTCTGTTTTCACTGATGATAAATTAAACAATTTGCAGGCAATGGTGCCAGCCACAGAGTGTCGGCTGTTGCTTCATAGAGGTCACTAAGCAGGAAGGGGGGGAGTATATTATTATGTATATTGCAATAGTGCCCAGCGAGGTTCCTGCTAATTTTTCCATCCATGTGCAGAATAAATTTTGTTATGTGCGCTAAGGCATGTGCAGATGTGCACCACTAATGGAAACATGCCACTGGCTGTGGGAGGCTGTGGCTGTGGGGAGCCTAATCAGCTGGGTGGCTGTCCAAGCACTCAGCTTACAGGGAATACTGGTGCCTGGGTGCCCCTGGCTGTAGACCAGGACCTCATTGCACTATGTGTTGTACAATCAGAACAAAAAGACTGTCCCTGCCCTAAAGCTTGCAGACTAAGTACTCCTTGTGAGTTCTTTCCAAGGGGCTCTAAGTATGTATTTCAAGGGAAAGGTAAAATATTTGAAGTACTTTCCAAGGCACTTGCTTTGCCAAGTTAAAGCCTCCCTTGGGAAAATAAAGGGATCTAAATTTAGATCAGGATTCTGGGAGCTGCTGGAGAACAGAGCTGTGGGACTTTCAGTCAGTTTGGCTCTGGACATACAGGACCTCTCTTCTCTGATTTACCTGGCAGAGCCAGGGGAGCAAGGCCAGAAGGGCCTGTCAGGCGAGAATCCTCGCTGTGTGCGCTGCACCTTCTTTCTCCCCATTGGGAACTCCTGGCTCGGTAATAGTACATAGTCCTATGGAAGTAAAGGCTTCATTTGAAGAAGGGTGAGCAAGAAGAAGGCATGTTTTCTACAGCACAAATACAATTCTCCAGAAACCAAACTGGAGGAGTTTCACCAAACACAGAATCTCCCAACTGCAGTGACAGAGAGAGACACAACTGCTGCTTAATAAGCTCAAGCCCCCGCCCCTTTCTCCAAGCTGAGGCCTCTGAAAAAATAACCCTGTCCCAATGTCCAGGAGCCTTGAAGTAAGGTACTAAGGCACTTTATGCCTTTTCTTGTAGCATAAAGGGGCCTCGATGGGGGAGACTAGATGGCGTAGAGCTGGAAGCAAAGGAGTGGGAACAGGTGTGGCTAGAATACACTGCTCTGCAGCCTCAGCTCAGTCAATGTGCTGACTCACACTGAGGAGCAGGAAGCTGTCTGTCTGCCTCAGAGTCTGAGGAGTGCAAGGGTGGCTTACAGCTAGCGTTGCCCTCACCCTTCCAAAGTGCTTGGAGAAACTGAGACTCAGGGTCTATATCTCAGCATTAAGGTTAAGCGCTAGCAGTTCTATTGAGCACATCCCACCCAACTGGGGCTTCCAAGGCCTCCTCAGAATCGATTCGCTCTTGACTGAGACCGGAGATAGAGTCTTTGGGGAGAGGTATCCCATTCAGTTAGACTGAAGGCCTGGTCAGGAGAACTCTCTGGGCCAGCTCATTAGCCTCCTCCCCACAGCTGGGTGACTAGAGTAGGATGGAGAATGCTGAGGAACCCAAAGATCTTCAGAACAACCATCTTAGTTTCTCCCCTGATATGGGCCTCCCGGTTCCCATTGCCATTTGTGGAGTAGCAATGTCTGGAGTCCATACAGTGGCATCACATCCAAGGCAACAATCTGGCTATTTGTATTTTCTGGGAGCATTTGACTTCTCAAAATGTAAATGACCGTGGACTGCAGAGGAGTGAAATTGACCCCATTCAATATTGCAGGCAGACACATCCTGGGATCCATCTCTCTTTGTTTCAAGCTGGGATGACAGAGGGCAGGTCACTATGAAGCATACCCAACAGAAGGTTTTCGATGCACCCAGCACTCTGTTGCTGCATCTATCGTTTTGCGGAGGTGGCTTTCCACAGCCCGCTCTGCAGAACAATTTGATATTGTAACCTTAACGACATGGCCAAGTGAAAAGTGCCTCTTACCAAGCAAATGAGCAGCTTAGGCTACCTGAGAGCATTTGGCCTGCCCTTATAATCACAGATATTAGAGATGGAAAGGACTAATTAGGCTGTCTAAGCCATCACCCTGCTGCAGAGGTCTATGATGAATGCTCACATTTTGGTTGCCTTTAAAATTCTATGCCTCGCCTGCCATTTCCCTACCAAGAGCCGAGTGTGGAGTAAATACTGGGTTGTCTTGTTTGTTGGTACGTGAAATTGCTCACATCAGCCTGATACAGAGGCTGGTTTGACACTGGTAGGACTCCTCTGTCGCCCATAGAACAACTCCTGTGGCATACGGGGATGGGGCAGCTGGATAAAGCCCATGTTTTTTATGCCTTTTTTCTTTTTCTCTTGCCCCTTGACAGAGTGGTGGGATTTTTCTTTTGGATGCAGCCGTGTGGTGAGGAAGAGGGAGGGTTTAGCCTAGGCCCAACACTGGATTCCCTTTAAGCCCCTTCCTGATGAAAAACCCACTCTAGAAGGAAAAAGACATTCCACTGACAGGCTTTTGTGGGTCAGCATGTCCCCAGACAGGGCCATGCTGCCTGGACAATAAGAATTGGGCAGGAGATGCAGTGACCCAGCATTTCCACCTCAGCAGCCTCTGCCAGCAGGGATCCCACCATTTTCCAACTGATACGTTTAGGGCAATGCTACCGATGTATCCCACAGCACGGCGGCTTTAGCATAAGAGCATCTTCACACAGAGGCAGCGCGTAAAGTACAGTCGGTGCAGGAAGGAAATGAAGGGCCACTTTCTATAACAGTTATAGAACTGAGTCTGTGCATGGCTCACTGTGCCAAGACAGAATGGACCCTGGGCACACAGTTGGGCACTGGACAGAGGGGGGAACGGTTCACTGCTGTGGTAGGAGTTTGAATCAGTCTCCACCCAGGGGACTGTTATTCTTCATTCATAATACATTCAGACAGCAGTTTTTGACAGTGTCCCCCTGAGGCATGCATCTAATCATACCCAACCTCTGGGCTTTCCTTCATTGGAATGGGAGTGCAGGAAATTCCCACAACCCCAGGACTTCTTTTGTTGCTGAGAAACACTTCCTTCTTCCTCCAGAAAGGGCTGACCCCTTTCCTGGGACCCAGCCCCCCCGTTGTCTGTCTCCTCAGGCCTCTTGTCTTCTGCCAAGGGCTCTTCGAACCTCAGCATGTATCTGCCATGGCAACCAAATGCTAGGCAAGCGGGATGTGCTGTCCAGTCCCCCACCCTTTACCCTCCATTTGCACAGAGCAAAGTGGCAAGACTTGAATATTGTGCTGGTGTAGCAAAGTAAACAGAACATTTAGGTGCCCCCCTCAGCCTGCTGGCATTCGCCTGTGGCCTGGATGCGTCTAGAGGGACTTGTCATTGGCTCTCCCTCCATATGAGGATGATGTCTGCCAGGCAGAAAAGTCATGGATGAGACTTAAGTTGGCCGAGGTGTCCAATTTGTGCTTGACGGGTATTTCCAGATGTGTAACAGGTGGTGGCCTGGCGAAACCCTGACTCCTGGGCAGGATGCAGTGCCCTTTCCTGCCTCCCCTGCTGTTTCTCAGCCTCTCAAGCAAAGGGATTCTCTTCAAAGTGGGCTGAAGCTTGATGTACGATGCGACGGCATTGCAATCTACTGCCGGCCCGATCTCTACAGTTTGTGGAGTCAATGCCTCCTTTCTTAAGAAATACTTTCAGGGGCGTCCTTGTAGCATTTCCTATGTCCCCTGCAGGACCTCTGACCATGTTTAACTTGAGAAAAGAGGACTTGCTTCTGACGATGAACATCAGCCACTCACACAAATGATGAGCCCAGCAAAGTTGATGTTTCGTAAGCTCCAGACATGGGGGCTACGTCTAGACTGGCACGATTTTCCGCAAATGCTTTTAATGGAAAAGTTTTCCGTTAAAAGCATTTGCGGAAAAGAGCGTCTAGATTGGCACGGACGCTTTTCCGCAAAAGCACTTTTTGTGGAAAAGCGTCCGTGCCAATCTAGAAGCGTTTTTCCACAAAAAAGCCCCGATCACCATTTTCGCAATCGGGGCTTTTTTGTGCAAAACAAATCTGAGGTGTCTACACTGGCCCTTTTGCGCAAAAGCTTTGCACAAAAGGACTTTTGCCCGAACGGGAGCAGCACAGAATTTCCACAAGAAGCACTGATTTCTTACAGTAGGAAGTCAGTGCTTTTGCGGAAATTCAAGCGGCCAGTGTAGACAGCTGGCAAGTTTTTCCGGAAAAGCGGCTAATTTTCTGGAAAAACTGGCCAGTCTAGACACAGCCGGGCTGTTTAAAGTCATTACGGATGACACAGCACCCATCACAAGCTTCAGGTTTGTAAAAGGTGGGTATTCTAGTCTCATTCAGTGAAATCAGATGTGCTTTGTCACCGCAGACAGCTCTACCATCCTTCCTGTCACTCCAGCCTTTGGCTGTGTCTAACCTACATCCCTTTTTCGGTAAAGGGATGTAAATTAGGCACATTGATATTGCAAATGATGCCTCCCTCTCTCTTGCTAAGTCCAAATCCTCCTGCTTTTCCCTCAGTGACATCCCAAAGAACCAACCTTTTTCTTATGGCCTCTCTAGGTAAAACCTTTCTCTGGGTGTTCACCAGCTTGCTTCCTGACTACTGCATCATCCTCCTCTCTGGCCTCATGGCCAGGCCTTCCTTCAGGCCATGCAAAACACAGCTGCTAAAAGCATGCTCCTTCCTTGTCTCTTGGATCACTTCACCCACATGGCTTCGTGGGCTTGCTGTTTCCCCCTTACACCACATTTAAGCCTCTTGGCCTCCCCTTTAAGCCCCTTCACAACTGTGCCCCTAATTGCTCAACTACTGTTGTCTCATTGCTTCTCTCCTTGCTCCTGGGTGTTGCAAATAATGCTGGGCTGCAACAGCCATTTGTCTCCTCCTTGCACCAGTCTTTGTTTTCTTCCATGGAACATTCACGTTGAACCAATCTTTAAACTAGCTCCAGTCCTCGCCTCTTCTAACGTACTAGCCACTGCTGTCCAGGATGGGGAAGAATCCTGGGGGGAGGTCTAAGTTGGATATTAGGAAGAACTGTTTCACTAGGAGGGTGGTAAAGCACTGGAATGGGTTACCCAGGTCTCTTGTGGTGGAGGTGGTGGAATCTCCATCTCTAGAGGTTTTTAAGTCTCGGCTTGACAAAGCCCTGGCTGGGATGATTTAACGGGGGTTGGTCCTGCCTTGGGCAGGGGGCTGGAGTTGAGCCCTCAGATTCTATGATTCTAAGAATCAGAGAAAGCTGAAACCTATTGATTTGTAGGCTAAGGCAAACACAGAAAGAACTTGGAACCATCAAGTGGTGCATGTTGTTAACCTAGGTAACCACGGGATCTTCCCACCTTCTCCTTCATCCTCCTGCTCATCTCACTCTCTTCCCTACTACTGTGTGTTACACTCATGTGTCACATTTACATCACAAATTAGGGCCTTGCGTGTGTTTGCATAACACCCAGCACAACAGGGTTCCCAAACTGGATTGGGACTGTTGGGTGCAAATAATAAAATAACAGGCAGGAAACGTTGCTGAGCAGTGGAGGTGCCAGGACCACTGTGCATCCTTTCAGTCTGTGACTGTGGCTTCATCTCTTGTGTAGAAAAGGGTGTAACTCTCTCATTCACACTCACCTGCCCACCAGACCCATCTCATTTCATCTCCCCCTCAGTACCTCCACATCACATTGCCCCCTTCTGTCCCTCTTCCCTGTGTTTGGCATCACTCACTCAGTGCAAGGGAATTTGCCTGTGCCTGGGGGGCTTGCCCAGCAGAGAGGTCACTCAGGTCAGAGGCAAGTGTAGGGAAAGAGTTGGCTGGTGAGCATCATCTCATAAACTCATAGATTTTAAGGCCACAAGAGACCTTGCCAGTCTGATCTTCTGCATAACACAGGTCATAGAATTACACCAAGATTACATCCCTGAATCAAGCCCATAACGTGTGGTTGAGCTAGCTAGAGCATGCCATGTGGATAGTCCACCTCCTGATTTAGGGACCTCAAGTATCAGGGAATCCATCACATCCCTAGATAAGTGTTTCCAATGGTAAATTAGCCTCACTTAAAAATGTGCACTTGATTTCAAAAGTCATCTTGGCCAGTTTCAGTTTCACAGCCATCAGATCTTGTTATATCTTTGTCTGCTAAACTGAAGAGCAGTCAGAAATCTTCTCCATGGGTAGGTACTTATAGATCACAATCAAATCATCTCTTAACCTTTTCAGTCTCTCACTATAATGCAGGTTTTCCAGACTGCAGATCATTTCTGTAGTTATTTTCTCAAGCCTTTTCAATGTTGTCAATACCCTTGTCAAGTAGGCACACCAGAACAGGACACACCATCCCAATGATTGTTTCACTAATGCTGGATGCAGTGGTAGTATCAGAGCTAGTTGGGAAAACAGTCAAAACATGTTTTCATTGCAATTTGCCGGTTTGTTGAAATCAAAATGTTTTGTGGAGATGTTTTAGCAACGTTGATCCAGAAACCAGGCAGGGACCCCACAGTCCCCACCTCTGCATCTCTAGGGCAGACTACCATGCATACTACCCTGGAATCAGGGCTTTATTGCCTTTCATGGAGATTATCAACATTTTAGGGTTTTCTTGTGAATTGGAAAAAACCCACAAATGTCAAAAGATTGGAACTATTCATACAACGGAATACCTTTCTCCACCCAGCTCTCACAGTATCATCTTTTTACTTCTACTTATTCCTCTCAGGGCTGGCCTTAGGAGTTTTGGTGCCGTACACAGACCCCGATTGTGAGTGAGCAGGCCCAGAGATGCATGGGCCAGGGCAGGGAGACACTATAGGGGTTGCCCCTCCTGGCACTCACTGGAGTTGATGGAAAACATAGTGAATCAACCCAAGCCCATTCTACTTCCCTAGCTCCCAGACACATCCCTTGGACAAGGGGTTTTGGGGGAAAGGATGGATTGTGGGTAGGATGGGAGTAGAGCAGAGGTGGAATGGGGGGGGGGGGGGAATCGGGCCAGGTCTACACTAGACCTGGAAGCTCGGCTTACAGTATGCAGCTCCAGCTAGGTAGAATACGTAGCTGCAGTCGGCTTACCTTAAGCTGAGCTTGGCAGCGTCCCACAGTGGGAGGCCAACAAAAGGAAATGCTCCCATCAGCTTCCCTTACTCATTGCAAAAGGAGAAGTACTTGACACTGGTTGGGGGGGGGGGGGGGGGAGGAGGCTTCTAAGTTTGATTTAGCGGATCTTAACTAGACTCACTAAATCAAACCCTGGAAGATTGATCGTGGCAGCGGTGATCTTCTGTGTGGTGAAGACAAGTCCTCAGACTCCATCCCCTCTAAGGTTGGCTCTGCTGACTGCAGCTCATGTTAGGGAGCTGGCCACAGTATGAAGCTGGCCACTGGAGCCACTGGTGTCCCATTTGCAGCATGCAGCTGCCTAGGGCACCATGGAATTTGCAGCAATTTTGTGTCCCAACTTTGAAAGGCTCTACTTGGCTGCATAGTTTGCATATTGGTAGGGACAGCCTTGATTCCTCTGCCTATACAACCAAAGACTGTGTCTGCCTGCTTAGCCACAGCATCGCACTCTGAGCAGACATTCAGTTGATCCTCTAGTGTGGCTCCTTACTCCCTTTTAGGGTCACTGCAGTCCAGGATACCCATAAGTGAGACTTCCATTCTTTGTTTCTAGACATCTACATTTGGCCTCACTACTTTCTTCTTTCTCTCCTCCTCAATGAGCTCCCTCCTCCTCATTCTTCACTCCTTATTCATTCACTTTCTCCAAAGCTTTGCACTTCCCCTGTAATGCTGCAGGAAGGACCTAAACTCCAGAGATGCCTGTACTCCTGAGATGCTTGAAGGCTAGTTAATTTTCAGGGTTACATTAGCTTTCAGGGCATAATGATCTTGGGAAGTATGTAGTGGTTGTGAATACCCATAAGGTGTTCAAAAGTGAGAAGGGAAAGAAGGATCTTTGCTGTGCTCTAGCCAGACACTGTCGGGTTAAACTGGAGGAGAGAGAAGGAAGGGGAGGGAGGAAGGTGGGAAGAGAAAGGGAGTCAGGGAGAAAGGAAGTGGAAAGGGAAGAGGAGAAAGAGGGAGAGAAGTTCAAAGAGAGAAAATGCTGTTGCTTAACTCAGCTCTTGAAGTCACCTGGGGGAGTCATTGACTAAGAGGTCATTGACCCAGGTGAGTAAATTTCTATAATAAACTGGAGAAAGTACTGGCAGGCCCCGGTGATTTAGTTTAGAAATTGCTGTAGTTGAACTCCCCTCAAATACAATTCAGCAGGTCTGTTAGTAAGCGTGAAGCCCTTGCCAGCCTCAATATGGATTACTTTCCCTTGTCCCTGAAGTTCATCTCTTTACAGCATGGTTATGTTCTCATAAATTTGTTGCAGCGGGCTTACCAGCAGCTGGCCTATCGGAAAGGATTTGTGTCCGCTGAAAAAGGCTCCTGGATAAAGCTCTGTTTGGCAACATGCCCCCATAAGTCCCCTCAGCGGCTGGATTGTTGCATGGAATAATAGTTTCTTTAAGGGCCAGCAAACCCCAATCTCAAGGATCTAATTGAAGCACCCAGGGGCAGATGACCGTTTTGCGGGGCCCAGGGCAGCACAATTTCGTGGGGCTCTCCCTTTGCCACGGCACATGCGTGGTGGTGCCACGGCGCATGTGTGGGGCTTCTTGAAGCGCGGGGCCCGGGGCAGCCTCCCCGCTCGCCCTGCCCTATATCCGCCCCTGGAAGCACTAATCCTAGCCCATGGTGCACGCATGCACACACACACACACAACATCAATATATTGTTGCCTGCTGCTATTCCACAAGACGCTTCCCTCCCTCCCTCCCTCCCTCCCAATAAACAGGAAGTATGACTTTGATAATGTTTAGGCAATCTGTATTGAAGGGGAGAGGTTTTTGAAGGTACAAAAGGCAGTTAAGCTCCTAACTCACGTGGAAGGTCCGTATATGACATGTTCTAGTTGTGTCAGTCCCAGGATATTCGAGATAAGGAGGGTGCAGTTATATGTTATTGGACCAACTTCTGTTGATGAGACAGACAAAGTTTTAAGAGCTCTTCTGCAGGTCTGGGAAAGGTATTCACAGTGTCACAACTAAATACAAGGTCATACAGATAATTTAGCTTAAACAGTAAATAGAATTGGGACCATTCAAGATGAAGTGACCCATTACCACTCCTGACATCGTACGACAAAAAAGGGGGTTATAACAGCAATCTAAGCCATGAACCCCCCTTTTTGTTTTTTAGTTACTGGGCAACAAAATGGCAAATGAATTGTAATGTTAATAAATGCAAAGTAATGCATATTGGAAAACATAATCCCAACTATATGTATACAATGATGGGGACTAAATTAGGGTATGTCTACACTACCCCGCTAGTTCGAACTAGCGGGGTAATGTATGCATACCGAACTTGCTAATGAAGCCCAGGATTTGAATTTCCCAGGCTTCATTAGCATAAAGCCGGCTCCGCCATTTTTAAAAGCCGGCTAGTGCGAACCCCGTGCCGCGCGGCTACACGCGGCACGGGCTAGATAGTTCGAACTACGTAGCCATTCCGATCTATCTGTACACCTTGTTCCACGAGGCGTACAGATAGTTCGGAATAACTACGTAGTTCGAACTATCTAGCCCGTGCCGCGTGTAGCTGCGCGGCACGGGGTTCGCACTAGCCGGCTTTTAAAAATGGCGGAGCCGGCTTTATGCTAATGAAGCCTGGGAAATTCAAATCCTGGGCTTCATTAGCAAGTTCGGTATGCATACATTACCCCGCTAGTTCGAACTAGCGGGGTAGTGTAGACATACCCTTAGCTATTACCACTCAGGAGCGAGATCTAGAAGTCATTGTGGAGAGTTCTTTGAAAACATCCACTCAATGTGCAGTGACAGGGATAGAGAATAAGACAGTGAATATCTTATTACCTGTATATAAATCCACTTCTTGAATATCATGTACAGATGTGGTTGCCTCATCTCAAAATAGATATGTTGGCATTCGAAAAAAGTTCAGAAAAGGGCAACAAAAATGATCAGGAGTTTGGAATGGCTGCCATACGAGAAGAGATTAATAAGACTATGACTTTTCAGTTTAGAAAAGAGGAGACTAAGGAAGGATATGATAGAGGTCTATAAAATCATGATTGTTGTGGAGAAAGTAAAAAAGGAAATGTTATTTACTTGTTCCCAAAACACAAGAGCCAGGGAAAACAATTAATAGGTATCAGGTTTAAAACAAACAAAAGGAAGTACTTCTTCACATAGCACACAGTCAGCCTGTGGCACTTCTTGCCACAACATGTTGTCAAGACAAGGCCTTTTACAGCTTCAAAAAAGAGCTAGATAGATTCATGGAGGTTAGGTCCATCAATGGCTATTAGCTAAGGATGAGCAGGAATGGTGTCCCTAGTCTCTGTTTATCAGAAGCTGGGAATGGGCAACAGCCAATGGATCACTTGATGATTATCTGTCCTGTTCATTCCCTCAGGGGCACGTGACCTCTCCAGTCATGGCTCAGTGCCCTTCCCCCCAAATGCTCACGTACACCTTGTATATACTATCCCATGTACATCCACATCTACCCGTACTCCACATTCACAATTTCCTTACCAACTTGAACATCAATCTCTTACCTTATCTAAACAAGTCCAACTCTACAGTGCTTGCTATTAAAAAGATGAACAGTTGTCACAGTGTGGTGTCTGAGATACTGAGATACTCTGTTTATAAAATATGGTATCTGCAATATCACAGCTACTACAATATGACAACTGCTAGTAGATGCTGACTTTGTAATTGCTGTCTCTTTTTCTGCATCCCATACACTGAGTAGTATTTACAGATGTGAGCATCTCCCCTTCATTACTGCTTGACACCCAATGTCTTCGTCTGCACTTGTGCAGAATGGGTGTCAGACACAATCATGGGGATGAATGGAAAATTTCTCATCTGGTATCACTTTATGCCCCTTTTGCACAGGCGTGTATGATAGCACAATGTGCAGGGCAGTGATGAATCCGGAGCCTGAAGGTCAACTGGAGAGTCATGTGAGTAAGTATTACTCAGCCTGTGTGCAAGCATTGCAGGATTAGGCCTTAAGCAAAAGAAGGAAGGGCCCTTTTTATTCCTGGATATCTTGCAGGGGAGACCAGGTGCATTCCAATAAGGATAGCATATGTGTGGAGAGCTTTGAGCCCTGGGTATCTGGACTCTACTGAATCTAGTAATCATTTCCACCTTTCTGTTCTGCTCCCCAGGAATTGGCTTTTATTCATGAGCTGCACAGCGTGTCTTAAAAAAATAAAATAAAATGTTTTTTCAAAAGTACATTGTATTCCTTGTTATTTGATCTTTGAGGAATGTTGAAAAAAATCTCTTTAGGGCTCTGCCGCCCCCAGTAGTCCTACTAAGGAGATTATAGGCCTAGTGTTTTCATAGGCAAACACCAGGCCTCTGGGCCTAGCACACTAATCCAGACAAAGGATAACAGAGGCCTAATTAATTCTCATGTCTCGGAATCTGATAACAGCGCTGTACACAGCTGAGTCCATAAGGACTTAATGAGTTTAATCGACTGCACTTGATGATTTTATTTGAAACCCTGTGCCACAAATTAAACTATTAAAAATGCACTTGAACTTGATTGGCAGCTGTAATCCTGACAAAGTCTAGTTAATCCCTGAGTCAGAAAGTAGGGCTGCCACACAACTTCTCTTATATTCCAAAGTGAGGCAGGTCATGGAGGGTAGGCAGAAAGCTGAGGCTTCAGGAAAAGCCTTTGGTGGGTAGTGAGCAGGATGTGGGCTTGAGAGTGAGTCTTGCTTTGGATGTCACCTAAACAGGGAACTAGGAATCAGAAATGTGTAAACAATAAGGAACGTCCTTTGAGGGAATGTGGTGTTTGTCACGAGGGGTATGTCTACACTGGCCCCCTAGTTTGATCTAGGGAGGCTAATGAGGGCGACTGAAATTGCAAATGAAGCGTGAGATTTAAATATCCCGCGCTTTATTAGCATGTTCCCGGCCAGGCGTCATTTTAGAAATTGACTAGCCTGAAGTAACAGCCCGCGTCTACACGCGGCAGTGAAACGGGATTCCGAATTAAAGCCCTAAATCGAATTAGCTGGTAAACCTCATTGCAAGCAGAGAGTTGATGTCTAAGAGCAGTAGGACTGGCATAAGCACATCTCCTAGCACTGGAGACCTGCAGAGATCAGAGAGAGGTTGGCTTGGTAGAGCAGCAGCTCAGCATGGAAATATGGAGTGTGGCCAGCTCTGTGCACATGGTCAAATATTTACTGTTGATTTCAATTCTGACCTCTTTTCTTCCTGAATATTGAGCATGAAGGCCTTGAAAGGCTGGTTTCCCATTTGTTTAATGTTTCAGGACCCTTTAGCTCATTTACTGCTAAAAACCCAACCTGCTAGTTGCTGGCTTATTCAAACCCAAGTGCCAATTTTTCTCCCTTAAAACTCAAAATAAAATAAAATAAAATAAAATGGTGTCTGAATGCAGCTTTTGGATGTGCTCTTAATTCCAGGATCAGCATCCTCAGGAAGCCTTTGATGCACTATGGGAACAGGTTGAGGTAAGCCACGCAATCTGATTTATGTTGGTAGTGTAGCTGAAATTGACGTAGCTTAGATCTTCTTACTGAGGGGCCCACACGACCTTGGGTCAGTGGAAGAAACTCTCCCATCGACTCCTCTTACTTATCTCATTCTGGTGGATTACTAGAGTCAACTGGAGAGTGACTGGCAGTTGATTGGTTGCTGCAGTGTTGATCCACACAGTAATGGAGACAAGCACCTCAGGCTGTCTTAGCCCATTCAGGCGTATCATCTACTGGGCAGTCCATGAGGCTGGTTCTGAATGTAAGGAGAGAGAAAATGGGGCGGGAAAGGCACTTTTGTCTTGAAACCTTTGCCAGTTCACCTGTCCTATGTGTTAACTCCTTTCGGATCAAACCTTGTATCTATTCGTTAAGACTCCCATTGACTTTTACTTAAGGATCAAGTAAGAAATAAGGGGTTTGGGTCTTCAAAAAGAGATGAAGCCACCTCAGGAAGGGGGCTCCAGATAGACTGTGCTTGTAGAAATTTAAGGAGGCAAACTCCAAATGAAAGATCACACAACGGGGCTACCGAGCTAAAAGCTGGCTTTGAAACAGGGAGCCTCGCACCAGCACATAATTACCAGTAAGTCATAGCTGAGCTATACCTGAGAAGGTGAAAATGTGATTTCAGGGGTGTGTGATCACACTCCCATCACCCTGATACACTCTTCCTGGGGTGAGCGTGCTCAGTGCTAACAGAAGCAGGGGCTCTTTGCTTGAGAGAGATTTAAGCAGTATGTTTTTAGGAGGCCTGGGAGAGTTAACAAGAGACTCTAAAGTGGCAAAACAAGAGCAGAGCTCATTGCAGGAGGTGAGAATAGCATCTGAACAACTGGGGAACTTTGGCCCAGCTATGTTGGCATTGAGAAGGCAAAGAAAGATGTTTTCCTACCAAAACTTGATATCGGAGGTCAACTCTTTGTCACAACCAGACGCTCTGTGAGGACAGTTGTAAACGGACTCAGCCTGCTTCTAAGCTTCCTGAGTCTGGGTAGTGACCAGACATTGTTCATAGTTCTGTAGCACGCTCCCAGGGCCAGACCCCATGTCCAAACATAACTTGAAGACAGTGGGACCCTACATTCTAGGTGCCTAGATTCCAGAACCAGTGACACAGCCCCCTGAGCCTCCAGTTGCGTAGGCACATTCTTGCAGAGTCCACCTGGCTGTGGAAGCTCTGGTTCCCTAGTGACATCTGTCTGGGACAACATGGCAGAAAAGCAAGGTATACAGGCAAAGCAAGGGGATTTCTTAACCACAAACACTTAACATTAAAAAAAGCACCAGAGACTCACCGATCTATGGCTATGTCTACACTCGCAGCTTCTTGTGCAAGTAATATGCAAATGAGGCTAAGCATGGAATATCGCCGAGCCTCATTTGCATACCTAATGAGCCACCATTTTTTTCAGAAGAGGCTCTTGCGCAAGAAGGAGCATCTACACTGCCCCTTCTTGTGCAAGAAAAACCCTCTTGTGCAATGCCGTTACACCTATTACTGTTCAGGAAGACCGGCATTGTGCAAGAGGGCTTTTCTTGCGCAAGAAGGGGCAGTGTAGACTGGTGAATTAGCTGGTAAACCTCATTCCAGGAAGAATAACAGCTAATTTGATTTAGGGCTTTAATTTGGAAACCCGTTTCACTGCCGCGTGTAGACGCAGGCAGTTACTTCGAGTGAGTCAATTTCTAAAATGGCGACCGTCCAGGAACATGCTAATGAAGCGCGGGATATTTAAATCCCGTGCTTCATTTGCAATTTCAGTCACCCTCATTAGCCTTCCTAGATCGAACTAGGGGGCTAGTGTAGACATACCCTTTGGAAAACAACAAACAGTACTGTATGCAACCCCTGTGCTCTCCTCTCAACCTGTCTGTGCGTCTTGGTTCTGGTTGGTGTCTTTAGGTAAGAGAGTTTCACCTGCCTTTTCTTTCCTCCAGCCTCATCCACTTATACATTGCTTACAAAAGCAGTCTTCTTTTAAAACAGGGGCAAGGAACTTTTTTCTTATCAGGGCCACAGACCCCAGAAAAAAATCAGTCACAGGCCACATACAATGCCATGGGAGAAGGTGCAGAAGCTTGAGCTGAAAATGAGGGGTTCAGGGTTAGGAAGTGGCTCCAGGCTGGGACAGAGAATTGGGGTGTGGGAGAGGGCTACTGAGGGGTGCAGGCATGAGCACACATTTTCCAGCATAGACCCTGTCAAGACACCCCTGGATGTTGTAACTCAAGATGGACACTACAAGACAATGTGAAGGTTACGACTAAAGTAACTCACAACTGACACAAACATCCCCCTGATCTGTCATCCCTTATTAAAACTCTGATTAGCAGCCGTCAGCTCTTCTAGTGCACACAGTCAACCTCATTACACATAAGTACATGGGAGTACACGGAAACGGAGACAATATTGGGTCTGGGTAGTGGCAGGCAGTGTGCTGCACACCAGCAACCTAAACAGCATCAAGTGTCCTGTGGGCATCATAGCAAAGGGAAGTTCTGAGGAGGATTTTGATGGAAGTGGCTTTGCAGATATTTATGAGGAGATCCTCCCAGGAAAGAGGGACAGCAATGGGGAAAGGCACAAAGGGGCTTGTTTGTAGCTTTAACTTATGCGTAATGGGCTGGTGGCTGGCATCATGGGCTAGGCAGAGGTGGGAATGAACTCATGAGACGGGTTGTGAAGGTCTTTGAAAGACAAGTAGCTTATGTTTGAGAAGATTAAAAAGAGAGAGCCAGTGCAGGAGTGCAAAAAACAGGAGTCTAGCTCTTGTGCAGTTGATTTGTGCAATGGACAATTATGATGCCTCTTCCCTTCCCCCCTCCCAAACAAGTCAGCCTGCTTCCCATACTTGTAACATCAAGACTACAAAACAGGGTATTTCTCTGCTTGAATTTTGTACTGAAAGTTGTTTCCCCTGCCTTGACTTACTTGCCTCAAATTGGCCTCCCTCAAATTGGCGAGAATAGCTTCAGTAAAGCTCATGCATAGAGATGGGCGGACCATATTGTCCATGCCAAGTGGATGCCAGCATTCAGTGCCCCTTTTGGGATTCTAGGAGGCTGGGGTGTTGTCTTCTTCCAACTGCTTTGCCTGTCCGCAGCTGAAGAGCTCAGCGGTGACAAACGTTACAATTTGGAAACTGCCTCTGTTAGGTGAGCTTGCTTTGAGGTTGCTGGGTGAACTAGAAAAAGGAGGAGACAATTACTCCCTTGGAAAGTCTTCTGCAGGCACAACTCTTCGTGTGATTCCCAACAGTTCTGTGCCTGTGCACTTTTCATTTGCTAATGGGAAATTCTTGGACCAGGAGCCAAACTTCTTCCGCCACTGAAGTTTGTGGGCACTTGGCCATTCACTCCATGTCTCCTTTCCAAATAAACAAGCTGAATACAGCTGCAGCAGCAGCGCTGCTGTGGGGTAGCCCTAACATTCCAAACACTTGCTAATTTTCAAAACCAAATACCTTTCCTGGCCACATGCATCCCTCAAAGAAAGTGGGTAAACCAGGCAAGTGGCCAGTGTCCTGGTCCTAATCATACATTCAGTGCAGCCAGGGTTAGTTCCCTCAGCTTTCCTGCTCGTATCAGCTTTCCAAGGCTTATTGCAAACCTCTGCTGGAAAAGATTGTCTGGTGCTTTCAAACCAAATGAGAGAAAATGATGAAGCCTCCCCTCTCTTATTTTGACAGAACACTCATTTTTGTCATATATAGAAAAGGAGCTGGCTGTTCAACAATTGTATCCCAGGGTATGTCTACACTACAAAGTTAGTTCGAACTAACAGACGTTAGTTCGAACTAACTTTCCTAGGCACTACACTAGCGCTCTGTTAGTTCGAACTTAATTCGAACTAACGGAGCGCTTAGTTCGAACTAGGTAAACCTCATTTTACGAGGACTAACGCCTAGTTCGAACTAGCTAGTTCGAACTAAGGGCTGTGTAGCCCTTTAGTTCGAACTAGTGGGAGGCTAGCCCTCCCCAGGTTTCCCTGGTGGCCACTCTGGCCAACACCAGGGAAACTCTGTGCCCCCCTCCCAGCCCCGGACCCCTTAAAGGGGCACGGGCTGGCTACGGTGCCCGTGCCAGGTGCAAGCCTGCCAGCACCCAGCCAGCAGACCCTGCACCTGGCACGGCACAGAGCCACCCACCCGATGCCCCCCAGCCCACCCCCTCTTCCCGGGACCAGGCTGGCGGCTCCCGGGAGCTTGCCCTGGACCGCAAGAGGCAGGCACCTTCCTGGGCTAGTGCGGAGATCGTGGACCTCGTCCACGATCTCCGCACTAGGCTCAGGAAAGTGGCCGTCTAGGGCAGGAGAGCTGCCAGCCTGGTCACCCAGGAGCAGGTGTGCATGAAATCAAGGGGGTCCACTGAGACCCCTGACCCTGAGCCCTGAGCTTACAATGGCCGTCCTGGGTCAGACCAAAGGTCCATCTAGCCCAGTAGCCTGTCTGCCGACAGCGGCCAACCCTAGGAACCCTGGAGGGGATGGACCGAAGACAGTGACCAAGCCATTTGTCTCATGCCATCCCTCTCCAGCCTTCCACAAACTTTGGGCAGGGACACCACTCCTACTCCCTGGCTAATACCACTCCATGGATCCAACCTCCATGACTTGATCTCACTTCCCTTTAAACTCTGTTCTAGTTGTAGCCTCCACAGCCTCCTGCAGCAAGGAGTTCCGCAGGTTAACTATTTGCTTTGTGAAGAAGAACAACTTTCTCTTACTAGTTTGAAGCCTGCTACCCATTCCTTTCCTTTGGTGTCCTCTAGTCCTTCTTTATGGGAACTCAGGAAGAACTTTTCTGAATGCACCCTCTCCACCCAACCCCTGCTTTTAGAGACCTCTATCCTGTCCCCCCTCCGTCTCCTCTTTTCTAAGCTGAACAGTCCCAGTCTCTGTAGCCTTTCTTCATCTGGGACCTGTTCCCAACCCCTGATCATGTTAGTTGCCCTCCCTTCTCCCAGCCTTTCTCTTCCCCTCTCCCACCTCCTTTTCCTAGTCTCCCCCAGTTTTTTTCAATAAAGACAGAGTCAATGTTGGAAGAAATGGTATCTTTATTTTGTACATCAATAAGAAGGGGGGCTAGGGAAGGGTAAGTGGAAGGAGGTGAGGGAGGAATGGGGTACGAGCCCCCGATGGGGAGGACTGGGCTGGCTCTGCGGGCTTCTGGGGGTGGAAGCTCTCCTGCAGCCCCCCAATTGCCTCCTCTCCCCAGATGGCAGCCTGCGGCAAGTGCAGCCGGGCTGATGGCCGAGTGGTGTGATGTGCCCAGTGTGGGTACTCCGGGCACTCCAAGCCAGAACTTCTTTGCAAGTGGGGCACCCCTGAGAACTGTCTGTCCGGGGTGGGGGTCGGGACCCTTTAAGCGCAGCCCTCGGCTAGCCTGAGACAGCATCTCCATGCTCTAAGTCCTCCTTTTATGCCCTGCCGGCACTGCTTCCGGCCATCCTTAAGCCCTGTTCAGAGTCCACTCAATGTGGACTTGCTAGTTCGAATTAGCAAAACGCTAATTCGAACTAGTTTTTAGTTCTAGACACGTTAGTTCGAATTAGCTTAGTTCGAATTAACTAATTCGAACTAAGTTAGTTCGAACTAGCGCTGTAGTGTAGACGTACCCCCAGTAATCTAGACCTCCTGGGCTGGCAGCCTGGTCAGAATGGGCTGTCTCATGAGATTCTGAGCATCGCATGCTCCAGAGTCCCATGTAGCATGCTCTGGGCAGCTCAGAGGGCTGGCAGGATCAGGGGGTGGTGCTGGGAGTTAGCTGCTTCTGTCCCACCCCTCCCATTGGAAGCTGTGCCCCTTCTGGGAGCACAAAACCACGCCTCCTCCACATTGCCCAGGGATCTAGCAAGCTTCTTGGCCCCACTATATGGGCTTGTGAGGCACGGGCTAAAGGGCTGTTTAATTCCAGTATCAACATTTGGATTTAGGCTGCCACTGGAACTTTGGGGGCCTCCCACTTCTCAGAGTTCTCAAACCAGGCTCCAGCCTGAGCTTGAATGTCTACACCACAGATAACAATCTCTTAGCCGGAGCCCTGATCGGGCGGCATGGGCCAGCCACAGCTTTGTAACTGCAGTGTAGACAAAGGCTATGTCTAGACTGCAGGCTTCTTTCGGAAGAAGCTTCTCCGGAAGAGATCTTCTGAAAAAACTTCTTCCGAAAGAGAGCGTCCACACCGCCAAAGTGCATCAAAAAAGTGATCTGCTTTTTCAAGAGATTGCGTCCACACTGAATGGACGCTATCTCGCATGTAAGCTGTGATTACTATGGACGGAGTGGCCACCAGAGCACCTCTTTCCTCTTCTTTTTCCTCTTTCCCCTTCTTCCTCTTCTCTGTCCACACACACCTTTTTCTGAAAGAGCTCTTTTGGAAAAAGGTTTCTTCCTCGTAGAAAGAGGTTTACCAATGTTGGGGAAAAAACCCTCCGTTCTTTCGATTTTTTTCCGAACGAGTGCGATTGCAGTGTGGACGTAAGTGAAGGGTTTTTTCGGAAAAAAAAGCTGTTTTTCCAAAAAAACTCTGTAGTGTAGACATAGGCAAAGACAGGGGCAGCTGGAAAATTCACACCCCAATCTATGCTCAGATTCCCAACTTCCTTAAAGTCCAAAGATGCTTCATTCAGAGATTTTCATTCAGATTCTTCCCTTATAACCCCTCCGAAATACTTTGCTCCCACAAGTTAACACTTTAATTCATGCTGAACGTGCTTCAACACCCTTCTAATCTAAGCAGTTCCCATCAAACAGGCGCTCACTCCTATAACACCCTATCACCGCCTGGAGTGCACTTAATGCAGCCTCACAGCTTTTGTACTGGGATGAGGTGATTGACATTGCTTTGTGTGTCTTGATAATGGGGAAATAAAACTGCGTATAGAGAACAAATTCACATCCGTGTCCCCCCAATGAGCCAATCTTGAAAAGTGTCTTTTCCCCCTTATTATATATTTCTATACAAACCAGGCAGAAGCAGCTGCAGTTCCCTCAGAATGAATAGCACAGTGCACCCAAAAATGTGGGCTCTCCTAACCTGTGCAGTGAGGACCTGTGTGGTGCAGTATGTGGAGCTGCTAAATTTAAATATCCCGGGCTTAATTTGCAACTCCAGTCGCCTCATTCGCCTACCTAGCTTGAATTAACAAGCTAGTGTAGACTTACCCTCGGTGAGGTGTCAAGATGCGAGCTCAGAGGCTTTGTCAGTCCCAGTTTGTGAGAGAGAGGATTTTGGTATAACTATTATTCCTCACCCCACACCTGCTTCTTTCAGTCAGTCCCCCACCACATGGCAACTTTTTGGGGGAGCATGCAGGGGGAAATCAAAGAATCCCGTCGACTGTGCTAGCCCTGCTACCCTAAGACCTTGCAGGTGTGCTCTTTGGAGCGTGAGGACAAACCTCCAGACTGGTCCAGTGTGGACAGGACAAGTACAAGTACAATGCACCATTCTTCCTTTGTTGGACAGAGTGATAGTTAAGGCTATTGAGCAGTTGAACTGATGGCACTTGTAAGAGGTGGGGATGCTGCAAAGGGCGGTGTACTTCCCCTTTTCGGTAATCAAAATTATAGAAAAGCAGGAAAAATAGCTTTGCACTGTTATCTCTACACACGGGGCTTCCTTTGCTTCCTTTTGAAAGGGGCTTCTTTTTGTATAGATGGGTCAGGACCCTGCAATCTTATTCCCAGTTTTGCCACTACTTGGTGCTATGCAAATAATAAAGAATAAGAATAATCAGACACTGGCTTCATGGGATCTTCATGGCCTGGGACTGGTATACATTCTCTCCCAACCCAAATATCCATAGCACTGCATTTCCATTAGTCCAGTGCTGTGATTCTGTTTGGACTAAGTAGAGCTGTGGTAGGTTAGATGAAAGCTTGCCTAGTGGCTAGGGCACTAGCTGGGGAATCAGGAGTCCTGGGTTTGATTTCCTGCTCTACTGACTTCCCTTATGGCCTTGGACAAGTGACATAGGCTTATCTACACTTGAAAGCTATATCACATTGGATCACAATCTCCTTGTCAGGGGGAAGTGTGATGGGTCTTATTCCAACAGCCCAGGAATAGGGAAGCTGGGTGTCTGTGGCAGGTTAACAGAGACAGAGCCCGATAATATTTCTTTGTTCTAAGCACTGAGAATTAAGTAGTTTCAAGCTACCTGGAGGAGCCCATGACTGCATTAAATGGGACCATCTGAGGGCATAGTATAACTACAGTTCGCCCCAATGCTGACGTGTTCCTGGTTCTATATATTTTAATCAGGGAGCCCTGTGTTCAAGGGCGTCTCTGTTATCCCCTAAATCCTCCTTTAACTGCAGCTGCAGAGGGAGCCGATTTGTGCTGAGACGCACACCGTAGGCTTGGGGAAGGCGCGGGATTAATGCAGAGATTTGTTCATACAAACTTTTATGAAAAATGGAATTGAGGCTTCACAGGCCATGCAAGCCCAATGAAAAAATTAGCCATGGACTTTCCCTGGCAGGTTTTGAAGCTCATATTACGAAGGAAGCAACTGGCTTTGGGTAAACAGAAAAGAGGTGTGTTTGCTATTAAAGAAGGACACTGTCAATGGGGAATGCTTTGAAAGCCACCTGCCTCTTACCTGGGTCAGCCAGGAATTCCCTTGCCACGTCTGCCACTCATCAGAGACATGGTAACTGCTACCGGGGGGCAGTTTTTTCTCACAGGGGTAATTTCTCCCTTTATGGCTTGCATCCTCCCTCTCACTTGATGCTTCACAGAACTCATGGCAACAATCTCCTTGGCAACAACCAAGTAGGACAATGATCTAATGGTTAGAAGAGGGGTAAGGAGCTAGGACCCGTGGGTTCTATTTCCGATTCTAACTCTGACTCTGTGTAACCTCAGGCAAGTTCCTTAACTTCTCTGCCCCTGAGCTGCCCTCTCTGCAGACCACGTGGAGATCTGAGGCTGAAAGACGTGGTGGGCCTGAGCCAGGGCTTGTGGCAGTCAATGGAAAGACTCCTATTGATTCCCATGGGCTTTGAATCAGGCGGTAGATGTATAAAACATGACTGATGAGGACCTTTGGCATCGCAGAGGAGAGTCTGGACTGTGTTGCTTTGACAGAACAAGACGGGTGGGATCTGCAGATCAGGCAGGAGGTGCATTGGCAGAGTGTGTAAGGGAGCCTACGACAGGAATAATAGAGAGAGTGTAGGTGAGGAATGAGGTACCTTCAGAGGTGGGCAGTACCATCCATCGGTGCATCCATCCCCTACCCTCATTTTTACAGTTTGGGAGGTGGCTATCCCTGTGAAAGGGGCAGCCTAGTCAAGCTGCAGAGTTGCACATATTCCTCTGCATGTGAATCCGGGGCACAGTGGGCAAGGGTACCAGGGAGACTATATAGCAGGGTACCAGGAAAACTGGGCATTCAGAACCAGGAGGTGAAGCCTCCTCCCACTGGGCATAGCTGTGCTTAGCTTAATGATTTGGTGCCTGCTTCCCCTTTTCCCTGGCATCATGCTCCTTCGCCTGTCATTTCTGGAGCACTTCTTCCCTAATTCAAACGGATACAGTGGGCCTAGCCTCAGTGAAGCATTCAGAGCTTTGCCGTCTGCAAGGCAACATTATGCAGGAAGGATCTGATAATTGTGTGCATGTTTACATACATCTGCATTCCAAATCGGCTCCAATTTGTGCATTTGTCACAACCAGCATGCCTGTATTTTTCAGATATTTCACTTACTGCGCTTTTTCCTTAACTCCTACTGTGTAGGCTAGAAAAAGGCCCTTTCCCCTGAAACAAAAGCAGGCTCTATAGACTCAGAAGTATCTCTCTGGTCCGGGGATGCTCAGTTTGAAATGCCACAGGTGAAAATGAGTTTGAAGAGAGAGAGGGGGATTGTTACAGGTAAAATGTGAACAGGAAGCCCCTGAGCTGGATCGAGGCTGCGAGCAGATGCTCTTGCAGCTCATCTATTAGAGCGTCTCAGCTCCTGAAACAACAAAGGTGCTTTGGCAGTGGAGCCATGTACCGATCCAGGGCAGCTGCACAGATACTGGCTGGTACCCTCCTGCCCCATGGACACATGGGAGAAAGGACAGCTGCTGACAAAGCAAACGAGCTTGAGCCGCAATAAGGAAAAGCGAGGCCATCGGATAAGTCCTGATCAGTGCCCGGCTCTGTCTTGTTAATGATGTCCAGGCTTGTTTGATGGGAGAGGCATAAAGCTGGATAGGACAGTATGCTGAGGTTCTGAGCAGGCAGAAATGCAGCGAGGAGTGGAGAACAGTTTCAGCCAATTTATTCCTACTAAGCCTGCTTTGTCCTTTGCCTGCCCCATCTTTCTTTGCTCCGTGGATTCAGGCCACATGTTTGCTGACAGAAGGCAGAGCCTGTGGAAAGTCTGTGAGGGGCTTGGAATCTGGTGCCAAGGCTTTATATTGGTTCTGTAGTTACACCATTTAGATATTAAACCAAACTTGATTGGGCGCTTTGGGTTACTGAATCTAGATTCCGTCCAACCCCTGGAAAATAATCAGTAGTGACCAGTTCTCCTCAGGTGGATGTGGCATGGAGAAGATGTTGATCTAATTAGAGCTGAGGCCTAACCAAATCTTCTGATCAGGGCTTCTGCAAAATTTGGAGTGGTCAGTAGCCAAGCAAGAATTGGAGGCACATTGTGCAGCAGGACTCCATCTAAAATATCATATCCATCTAATTTCTATGGTTAAAACAGTCTAGAAGGAAGGAACCATCCATATATTCTGAGCCCGTTCCACACCATTTCAGTGTGCTTCACCATTTGACAGCAGCAGCCGCTGAGCGGAAATGAAGCAGTGCATGTTTGGATCGTGGTTTTAGAATTGAGCCTGCCATGGATATGTTGTTCCCTGGAGTAGGGCTGTACAAGTCCAGTTACTAAACAGGCTTTGCACATCCAACTCTTGATTCCAGACCCTGTAAATCGAGGGAGCCCATAGTCAGGCCTCACTGTGACGCCATGGAGAAGCTTTAGGTTGGAGGAATGTGTTTCTGTTCACAGAAACTTGCCAGAATCTGAAGTGAGACTAGGCCTCAGCTGTGAGGCAACAATGGAAGTCTGATCTCAGGGAAACAAGCCTCCTCTTGTAAAACTGGGTCCTGGTTATTAGATAAGACGTTCCCACTCCCACAGAAGGAGGACATGGGCCTATTGACAATAATACAGAAACCTGGCTTTTGCTCTGGCCTGAGGGAAATACACTTCCTCTTGTAAAATGGGAACATAATTAAGTGAACCAAACAATAAAACAATAATGAGGCAGATCCCAATAAATGGTGGAATTAGAGGGGTAATAAACTCCAACTAGACTCCAGCCTGCCAATGCACATGGGAGAAATAGATTTTCCCAATTGTTTTATTTCCCCTCAGTTATACTACAACTGAGCTAAAATGTAGCCTTGTCATTTGGAGAAACTTGTGCTGAATGACGCTGCCCTTTTGGGACCCCAGGGGATAGGTTCAAGCAGTCAGAGGGACTGAAGAAAGACCAGCAACAAATCCAGAAACACTAGCTCAACAAACCCAGCACCAGAAGCTGCATCCTTGCATGCATGGGAGGGATGGGCCCTGTCCCTATTGCTGAATTAACTTACCCTGAACTACCATAGGAGGCGATAAGACAAGGAACAGCTACAAAAACAACAATCTTCTGTCTCATTCTGCCTCCCCTTGAAGTCAACACCAAAACTGTTGCCTTCAGTAGGAGCAGGCTTGGGCCCATAATTTGCAGCTAATTAAGTTTTATTGCCTACTAAAGACGACAAACATTTGGGACCCATCCTGCTCCCATTGGAGTAAGTGGGAGTCTGCTAGTAGGTTTGCCACAAGCTTTGATTGTCACTTGAAAGAGGGAAAGCATCTCTGGAGGGCGCGCCCACTGGTGGGTGTGGAGTGGGGGAAAGAGGGCAGCTGCCACAGGACCTGGCGATTCAAAAAGGGCTTGAGGATCCTAGCTGCTGTTACTGTGGCTGTGCCTGGAGCCTCAAGACCTTTAAATCACTGCTGGAGCCCTGGGCAGCAATGTCCGGCCAGCACGGAAGGTCTGGTGGGGGGGATACTAACTCCCCCAACCCCACCTCTTCCTCCCAAAGCCCCTCCTCTTCTGGGACCATTGAGCCGGGCCACCCCACCTTGCTCATTGACTTCAATGGGAGCAGGAGGGGTTGTCAGATGGTTGTCTTCTTTTGTAAGCAATAAGTCTTAGCTGCCAGCGTTCCAGCCGTTCTGTCGGCCCCAGCGCTGGCTCCTGCCTGCAGGGCAGTCTTGGCCCAGGGTTTTGCTCAGAAGAAGCAGTTGCCGTGTCAGCTGAGCTGTCTGCACAAGGGCGTGAATGGGGATGTTAGTGAGAGCTAATAGTGAGTGTTGAGGAGAGAAAGTGCCCCACAGGCGTCAAAACGGTGCCCCTGTAAGACCCTTTCCCCAGCCCATAGCTGTGTCGGAATGAGCAGTGGCATTTTCCAGACCCTTTCCTTGGCATTAGCTTTCTTCCTTCCAGTCCCACGTGTCATTTCCTCTTCAGCATAGTGGGGTGCTCCGGAGCTATCCCTTCTTCTGTCTGACCAGTAATTAATTAAGAGGGGATCACGGCTGATAATGCCCTGTAATCCCTTCTCTCGGATCATTTTGTTCCGTAATCCCTTTAATGCGCGTAATTCTGGCAAGGGGTGGGGGATGGGGGAGTAGAAAGCCAGCGGAACCACGGGAGTTCAGCTATACCAGTGATGGCAGGCCTATGCCATGCCACTCAGTGCTAGTGCTGCTGGCCAGAGCCCCCACGGTGGTGTCCCTGAAGGGAGGACAAAGGAGGGCAAGTAGCAGAGTGGGAAGGGCAGGGAGAGGAAGGATGTAGATTGGCAAAAAGGAGAGAGTCTAGCAGAACTGGGCAGGGAGAGAGGCCAAAAACTGGAGCAACGGGACCCTTGAGCCAGGCTGTCTGGAGTGGCTCATCACTGTGCCAGCCTCAGGGCAGGCCGACAAGAAACAGGGCACGAACCTCAAACTCCTCAGAGTTCACCAACCAAGTAACAAGCATGAACTCTGCTAGCACGATGACAGCCCCCGCATGGAGTCACAGGTGGTCCACTTGGGCTCTCCCAGCTCTCTTGCCATCCAGGCAAGCCTCTGCCGTAGTTGATAGAAAGTCCCCTACTTCATAAACCACAGCAATATTCAGGTGACTGCCGGTCCCAAAGGGCCAGTCACTTACTCCAGATCAAATGCAACCTTGATCTCTTACCCAAGACAATGCTTGCAGACAGTCCCATAGAAAATGGACTAAAAGTATATTAACTAGGAAAAAGAAATGAAGGTGATGTACATGGCTAACACATGTAAACACACACAAATGAAATGCAGTCTTAAGTTCCAAAAAGGACTAGTGGATGCTATAATAGGCTCTAAAATGCAATTTCCCCTAAAATAGTAACATTTAGGCCTGAAAAGGCTGGACCACAGTAGTGGCATCATTAGGACAGGAAAAGTGGGTGAGCCGCCCCCCGCTGAGACCAGTGCGCAGCACTGGCAGGAGAGCAATGTGGCCAGACTGAGGGATACTAAGCCAGTATCAGGCATCCCAGCCTATGCATTCGGGGGGCCCTGGTCCTCATTTGGTGGGCCTGGGTACCAAGTGGATGGGCCACAGTCTGCTCAGCCCCACCAGCAGCTGTATCCCTGGGGCACAGCCCTTCGTTGCTGTGGGATTTGGAGACAGGGGCCATTGCTTGCTGAAATCCAAGGTCGCAGTGCAGCATTTAGCAGCACACAATCAACTCACTGCATGACTAATGGCAGGAGGCTAGGGTTTGGCTCCCAGCTTTGGCAGCAGGAGGGCTGCTGGAAGGACTAGGTACATGTCGGAGCTGAGGGAGCCTATGGCAAGAGGAAGGTGTAGGGGCTCAGAGAGCCAGCGATTGGCAGGAGTTGTGAGAGCTGAGAGCTGGTGACAGGCCTGGGTAGCTGTGAAGTAGGAGCTCAGAGAAGCTGGTTTGGTGTGAAGAGGATATGGCAGCTCAGAGCCAGTGTGTGGAGGAATGTGCTGTCCAGCCCTGGCTCGAGCATTCTTTCAGCTGCCCAGAGACAATTTAATAGACTAATTCTGAATTCCTGTAAACTGACTCAGCTTTCTGGGACAGGAGGGCACGGACAAGGCCAGTGTGGTATAAAGCAAAGCAGCTGTGAAGTTTGTGTCTGCGAGAGCTCCCTTTGCAGCCAGCACCATCCTGTTCCACAGCCCAGCACCCCCATCTCTCCCTGACTCTGCCCCCAAACGCTTGAAACGTTTTCTTCCCTGGCAGCGGAAAGAGGAGATGTGAGCCTGCTGATTACAAGGACTAAGTGGGTCTGAAGGGCTGTTTGTTTGATCAGAGCTGCGATTATTACCCCTGACAGTCATAGACAAGGAACTCTTCAAGGTGTGTTTTACTGAGCTAAGGTACCTTTGATGCAAACTTCCCTTCATCCACTTAAACTGTGGATAATTTCCTTTCAGGGGCAGGAAGGCTGAATAATTCAGCAGCAGTCGGCAGCCTCCATGCAGATGGAGAGACTACGTTTATCTGGCAGGTGACATGGCAGTATCTCCTTCAGAGGAAGGATTGGGAGCTACAGCATCTTTGTGAGCTGGGTGAAGGTGCCAGGTGTAGGGGCACCTCCCTGCGTGAGATACCTGGATTTGTGTGGTGCTTTACAGGCTGATTTGGGGAGCGCTTGCCATCCAAATCACTAAATCCCTTTTCTCGGTGTATTTAATAACTCGGATGCCTGCAAAGTAAATGGCAGCTGATTATGAGAAAACATATTTACTGAGCATGGACAACTTTGTAATACTCAAACTCTCCAGATCAACATTGACTACACGCTTCTGTAGCCTCAGAGATTGGGTTTATAATCTGCTGTGCATAAAAAAAAGTAGTTTAAGCCCTTCTGCCTCAAGGCTGCCAATCTGAACTGAATAACTAGCAATAAAGAATTGCGGCCATCCAATGGCTGCTAGCCAGCCCCTGGGCAAGAGGGGGCTGCAAGCCTGTTTGCTAGGGAACAAGTGTCCGAGTCCTGAAGCCCAGTTTATTGTTAGAGCCCTGCAAATCTGCAGATATCCACTTTATATTTGTGGGTATCCACACCTGCGGGTCTGGATGTGAATATCCATGGCTCATTTTTGTGGATATAGATGTGGATGTGGCTACAAATTTTGTATCTATCTGTGCAGGGCTCTGGTTATTGTGCTAGGCATCTGCTGAGCAAGACAATAAGGAGGCCAAGGACTAGATGTGCCATGGAAACCACCTCTCTCTCCACTAAAATGGATCCCTCAGGCTTCCAGGTATGTGGGAAGGGAAGTTTGTCTTGTGGCTGTACTGGTTTTGTTGACAGAAATGTTCAGTTCTCTGGTGTATCAATATAACCTATGTGTGGATACCAGAGACGAGGCTCTCAGAGAATGCAAGGGACTCTTTGAACGCTGGGATGTTGGGGACTGGATTTGAAGATGAGGTTTGGTGAAGCTCCGAGTCAAATCTTTACCTACACTTTGCTGATTCCCATTCTCCTCTAGTGCTGGATCTAGACTAGTTCAGCCCTCGGGGAAGTTTAGATTTAGATCCTTTTGTGATCTTGGGCCTTTCACCAGTGCATGGCTAGAGCCCCACCAAATTCATAGCCAAGAAAACTGCATCATAGACCATGAAATGGTCTTGCTTCCCCTCATCCCCCCCAGCTTGAAATTCCGTAATTTGTCTGCTTTTACCTTATTCAGGTTTCACAGGGGAAACCAGTGTTTCTCAAACTGGAGGTTCTGACCCAAAAGGGAGCTGAAGGGGGATCACAAGGTTATTTTAGGGGGGTTGTGGTACTGTCATCCTTACTTCTCTGCTGCCTTCAGAGCTGGGTGGCTGGAGAGTGGCAGCTGCTGACAAAGCACCCAGCTCTGCAGGCAGTAGCACCGATGTAATGGTGGCAACACCGTACCATGTTGTCCTTACCTCTGTGCTGCTGCTGGTGGCTGTTCTACCTGCAGAACTGGGACCTTGGCAAGGCTATGGACAGAGCCAGAGGAAAATGCAGCTGCCCTGAGTCCTGGAGATATAAAAGGTCCTGGAGCTCCTGTCCGTGGCTACAGTGGGAATGATAGTTCCTAGCCTCACCCCTTTTGCTCAAGGTCCTGCCCCTTCCAAGGACACAGAGCCGTCTTTCCATCTTGCTATGGGCCTGGCAATTCTGTCGGCATCCTTGGATCTTGGCCAGCAGCCACCGCTCTTCAGCTGCCCAGCTCTGAAGTCAGGGCCATCTCCAGCAGCAGCACAGAGGTAAGGGTAGCAAATACCCCAGTCCCTCCTAGAATACCCTTGCAACCCCCCTCCCCCAACTCCTTTTTGGTGAGGACCTCTACAATTACAACAGCATGGCATTTCACACGTAAATAGCTGAAATCATCACATTCATCATTTTTAAAATCCTCTGACTGTGAATTGACCAAAATGGACAGTGAATTTGGTAGGGCCCTATCAATAGCTGCTGTATTGGATCTCACTCCAGAGTACCAAGTGATTTTCAAGCACATGGTATAGGGATGGGTAGGGGAGCAGGAAGCACAATGCATGAGATTGCTAACTGCTTGGACCAAGAAAGACTCACCATTTCCCCCTCTGCATGGGGCATGTGATGTCTCTTTTATGGGCAGTCCCAATGGGGCCACTCGCACTTCTTGGCTGGACTTGGGGTTTGTGTTCACTCAGAAAGCTCTCTCTGATTTTTGGAATGAACCTGGGCTGGATATGAAGTTTAGTCATCTAGGGCGCATCTACACAGCAGGGCTAAAGCCGAAATAGGCGACGCAACTTGAGCTACTTCAATTGCCTCGCTTAAGTCGAAATAGCTTATTTTGGCTTTTGGCGCTGTCTACGCAGCAGGAAGTCTGAGTTAGAGCACTCTTCCTCTGACTTCCCTTACTCCTCATAAAATGAGGGTTACAGGAGTCGGAGTAAGAAGTCCTCCAGCTTGCCATTATTTTGACATTATGTCAAAATAACTGCTTGTAGTGTAGATGCGGATTATGTTGTTTCAGAATAACGTCAATTATTCCAAAATAACACTGCTATGTAGAGGTGCCCCTACAGAAGTCAGTAATTTTGTTGTGTGATGGATGCTCACAATTGTGTGTGCAAACAATGCATCTTCTCCTATGGGTCATTTAAGCAGCTAACTCCAAAATTGGCCAACTGCAAATTAGTGCAGGCACCTCTTTGTGCAGGTGTGCACCACACACACATTTTTGCCCCCCTTCCTTTCTGAAATGTGTTTGTGCTATGGGGAGGGGGGGGGGGGTTTAAATAGTGCTGAGAGTTAAACCTATGTTTTAAAATAACTTCTTTTTGCAAACTTCATGCCCTGTGATAGTCAAAGGAGGCAGAACACCCCCACCCACTCCCCCGACAGCTACTGCTAAGCTACAGAAGAAGGCAACAGCATGCAGAATAAATGCTGTGCCTCAGTTTGACACTTCTGGCAGGGTCAACTTTTCCCAGCACCATAATGAGATCTTGTTAGGAAAGCGGGAGCTGTGAGTGATGCTCTTTTCTCTTGGATCTCTGCATTTCAAGCAAGCGGTGGAAGGAGGGTGGTTGGGGGCTGGAGGGAAGAGAAATCTTGAAGCATTACATATTTTCCTCCTAAGGCTTCAATGTTCAGGGAATGCACTTGTGGAGGCAAAAGAAGAATTAACCCCCCCACACCCAGCTGAGCCTTCCTCCCCCAGAGAACAATACAGGCTTTTTAGCGCTGAACTTTGTTGTGTTCTTTGTTACACACTAACTCAAGGTTCCGTTTCTATGATACCTAATGTAAGAAATGCATTGAGAAAAGCCTGGTAACCCAATTATGACAGCAACAAATACATTTTTTTTGCGGCATTTAAGGATTGGTGGGGGGGAAGGATGAGAACTTTAAATTAAGGGCTTCAAACTCTTTTCCAGACGAGAGGAAGAAGGTTCCCCTTCTTACAGCAGAAGGGAAAGCGAGTGTGGGCAGCCTGCCAGGAGCTGTTTGAGAGGCAGGTGAGACTTTCTGAAGTAAGAAAGAGTGATTCCTCTTTAAACTGAAGTATGTTAAATAAGGATGCTCTTTAGACCTAATGAGATACTTTAGTGCTCTGGAGAGCAGAGGCTGACGCAGCGGGTTGCAGGGCTCTTTTGGTGCTGGAGACCCTGATTCAAATTCTGCCACATGGGTCCTTGCATTTGGTGCCACAAGTGGAAATGAGATTTGGGCAGGTGTCATCCTAGTTCATGTGGATGTACATCATAAGCACACAAGAGCAGCCATAATGGGTCAGACCAAAGGTCCATTGAACCCAGTATCCTGTCTTCCGACAATGGACACAGCATTAAACTACTGTGTGGCTTGCTAGCATTCGCCTTTTCTGAACAGTTGAGTCCCAGGCCTGGAGTAGCTGAGGTTGGGGTTCATCGGAACAAATAGCCACACTGGTAAATCTGAGGGGTTGAGGAATACAAGGGAATAGCCAGGGAAAATTGCTGGGTAGGAATGCGATGTATTGGCAAAGCCTAGGACCAGAACAGATGAATAATGAGGGACAGGACTGAGGTAAGGAGACACGTGTGTAACACTTGACTACATGGTGCTTTCCTTTAATCATCTGTCATCTCCAGCTTTTCTGGAGAAGAAATCTCCTCTCTTCTGCTAAGTTCACCAGTTCTTCATTTTTTTCTAGATGCTGGCAGTTCACAGAAACAAAAGAAGAGAGACAAATTAACACATAAATGCAGAAAAAAAGTGTCATAAAGGGACAGCTATAGCATGTTAATTTAATAGCATGAGATTCTCACCAAGATGTTCATTAGCACGTTTTAAAAAAACAATTACTATTTGTTAAATAGACAGTGATTAGTGAAACTGGACACAGTTTGGCTGAAATGTAATAAGGCTTAATTAGATAGTCCAGTTGGTCAGTAGATGATCATTTTGTCTTTCCAGGAGAGCCTCTGTCTGTTTATCCCTCTTATTCAATTTAAGAAGTGGGCTTCACAATGCCCAGTGTATAGGGCAGTAGTGGGGGTCACGAGGCCCAGGTTTTATTCCCCGTTCTACTGCTGATCCTGGGCAAATCATGCTACCTCTGTGTGCCTCAGCTTCCCCAGCTGTAGATCTGTCTCGGTGCTTATATTATGATCCTCACACCTCACAAATATTATCTCAGTTTTATAGATGGGAAGCTAGGACACAGGGAAAGCTAAAAGACTTCTCAAGGTCACAAAGGAAACTTGGGCCTGAACTGGGAATTAAACCTTGGTCTCTCTAGTATCCCACTCTCGTGCATTCATGAGCACTCCCTCTCTCTCTCGCACGCTGCACATTACAGGGGAAGCGGATAGTGATTACTATATTTAGGTCGCGAGACACTTCTCTTTGTGAAGGATTCTTTAGTCCTTTTCTTTGAGACACTCTCTGACCTCTGTTCCACACAGCCAGCCTTAGACAGCAGCAGCAGAGGAAATGCTTCCAGTGTATGGCAGTGCTTTCTTTTTCCTTTGTGCCTCATGACTAAACCTGCCTCCTCTGAGGTACGAAAATGGGACAATTGGGATGCTCCTGAACCAACAAAACTGGCCAGCTGGCAGTGGATACAGAGCACCTTTCCTGGCACCAATCCTAGGAAAATCTGGTCTGGCCTTACAGGGGGCAACATGAGTGGCCATGGTTGGGGCACCACAGTCAAGAGCCATGTTTCTCTAACTGGGGTTTCCAATACAAAGGGGAGTGACCAGGCTGTTGTAAGACAGCCGGCTGGGTGCCTCACTCTGAAAGGAAGTTTGCAAGAGTGATGCCCAGGAGCAATGCAATAAATAAGGGTGGTCTGTGTCACATAAAAAGCCACATGTGGGCCTTCAGGGGTTAAATTTGTATTCCTCTAGGCTGTCATGAGCCCTGCTGGCAAAAATACCAGGTGTTCCTTATCAGACGGCCTTCATCAGCTGCAACTCCCTATGCTTGCTATCTGAGAGCCGAGTATGGGATAAATAACATGACCTCGGTTCTTAGCCCCATGGGAACACTGAATGTGGCATTGGGCCAGCTTGCAGACACTCGGTAAACAGCTAAAGTAGAAGATCACTGGAAGTCTCATGTCCGGTGAGTCTCACCAGGGACCTAGACCTCGGAGGGTGCCCTGGATTCCCCCAGCTGGAGCCACGTCCACTGCGGCTTGGAGTGAGGTGACAGGAATGGGATTCCCCACAGACTGAAGGGACGTAAGCATTTCTAAGTGCCTGTTGCTTGCTTTTATGCATTGCTCTGCCTATGCTTATTGATGTATTACTTTGCAGTAGCTGTGTAACCATCTGGCAGCATTAAGCCTGTAATAGTAGTGACGTAGTGAGATTAATAAAAGCAACTATCCCTAACTGACTCTGTCTTGAAGCAAATCTATAAGCCTGTTGCGCTCTGGCCCTGTGAGTTGACAGCATGACATGGTAAAAAAAGGTGCCAACAATCAACCAGGATGCCATTTTCCTAAGGCAGGCTCACGATGTTCTGTTCAGCTTTTACTGCGATACAAGCTGGGCAAAAATGCCCTTTCCCTTCTCTTGCTTGTGTTCCTCAGGAGAATTTTGGCAGCCTAGCAAAAGGATGACTAAACACACAAACACTTGAAGGCCAGATTAACACCATCACAGAAGGAACAGGAGTAGCACAGCTGGGAGCTTCTGAGGTGGCAGAAGGGAGCTGGGACGGCACATAGTCTAGTGACCCATGTTTCCCAGTGGTGGCCATACTGGGTCAGACCAAAGGTCCATCTAGCCCAGTGTCTTGTCTTCCAACAGTGGCCAATGCCAGGTGCCCCAGAGGGAATTAACAGAACAGGTAACCATCATATGATCCCTCCCTTGTTATCCATTTCCAGTCCCTGACAAACAGAGGCTAGGAACACCATTCCTATGCCAGATATTGTAGCTAGTCTCATATTTCTGTTAGTGGCAGCCTGTATTGTATTGCAGAGCTCAAGGTTCAGGCTTCATATACTCTAGATGATGCACTGGGGAGCATTGTCACAGATACATATAATAGAATTTGTTCTTTTTTTCCTTTAAAATGAAAAACCTAGGAAATTACATAAAAACAAACAAGAACCTCACCGCTTTGTTTAGTGGTCTTTATTTAGCTTGAAAGGCGAGCACTCAAAAGTTAGAAAATACTCACACAACCGTCATTCACTCCATTCGTCCAGGTGCATTATGATACATTCTTAAACAGGGGCAGAGGAGGATTTTGTGGGGCCCAAGGCAGCACAATTTCGTGGGCCCCCCCCTTTTACACGGCGCATGTGCGGTGGCACCACGGTGCATGCGCGGGGCTTCTTGAAGCGCAGGACACGGGGCAGCTGCAATGCTCGCCCTGCCCTATATCCACCACTGTTCTTAAATACCTTGATCACAAATGTTTTTTCCCTGGCGCCTCTCCCATCTCAATTAATGCACGTGTTGGATGCATTTAAAGGTCTGACTAAGATCACACAGGCATGTAGAAATCTGGCATTTGCTAACTTCCAAGGACTTAACTTTGCAACCTAAATAACTCTGGGTATGTCTACACTAGCCCCCTAGTTCGAACTAGGGTGGCTAATGTAGGCAATCGAACTTGCAAATGAAGCCCGGGATTTAAATATCCTGGGCTTTATTTTTAAATCCCCTTAGTTCGAACTGACTGCCTGTGGCTACACGCGGCAGTCAGAAGTTAATCCGAACTAAGGAGGTGTAACAGTTAATCCGAACTAAGGACTTAGTTCTGATTAACTTCTGACTGCCGCGCGTAGCTGCGGGCAATCATTTCGAACTAAGGGAATTTAAAAATGGCGCCTGCCCGGGAATGTGCAAATGAAGCCCGGGATATTTAAATCCCGGGCTTCATTTGCAAGTTCAAATGCCTACATTAGCCACCCTAGTTCGAACTAGGGGCCTAGTGTAGACATACCCTCTCTATTTATATAGGGGTTTTCTATATAATATATGTGTGTGTGTGTGTGTGTTTTGCTCACCTGAATTTTTACCAGTGTTTTGAGACCTATAGATTTAAAAACTGCTACAGCAGTGCTGAGTATTAACAAAACCCAACTGTTCCTTTCGATAGTATTGATTGTGCTACTAAGTGAACGGGATATTCAATGGGTTGCTATTGGTTCTGAGTATCCTTCTTTTCAAATGGAAACCATGACAGTCCTCTTGCTCTTGAAGGTGATGAAAGGAAAATCTCCCGCCCTTCAGAACAGCAAAAACCCTCCCTCTGGGCTCAGTCCTGGGGGGTGCTCAGAACACCTAATTCCCATGGACTTTGATGAGGGCTGAGGGCTCTCTGCTCCCTTACATTGCTCGCTGATCTGCAAGCAGTTCTTGCAGCACCTCTTTTCATTAGGAGAGGGTAAGAACTTGAGAGATGTTGCCGAGTTCTAGATCAATGCTCCTCCCAATTGCTAGTGCTGCTACTAGAGCATGCTGGAAAATGGGAGAGGGGTATTTCCACTGGTCAATTCTGACTTTTTGCTGAAACCCCCAAAACCTGAAAACCAAAAGTAGGGGGCTGATTTTTTTTTCATTTTGATGGGAGTATTCTGACCAGCTCTATCCCTGGTCTATACTAGGACTTTATTTCAAAATAAACCTACCAAGGTCGAATTTATAAGCAGAGTGTCCACACTACCAAGCCTATTATCATATATATAGTAGCCCAGTGTCTGAGAGTCTGTAACGCTGAAATGCTGGCTGTTCCCTCTGGGCGGCACTGTTGCCTGAAATGCTGGCTGTTCCCTCTGGGGGCGCTGTTGCCTGGAATGCTGGCTGTTCCCTCTGGGGGCGCTGTTGCCTGGAATGCTGGCTGTTCCCTCTGGGGGCGCTGTTGCCTGGAATGCTGGCTGTTCCTTCTGAGGGGAGCTGTTGCTGAAATGCTGGCTGTTCCCTCTGGGCAGCCTGTGTTGCATGGTGAGTGCGGGGCCCAAATGGCTGCTTGCGCCGCTTGCCCCCCCAGGGTGGCCCGGCTGAGTGGCACAGAAGTCAGCTGAGTGCCACAGTGGGAGGTGAAGGGGGGGCGGGCCAGTGACGTGCGGTGTGACAGCGGCCCCAGGCTCCGCCCCCTGGCCGTGAACGTCACCATCCCACCCCCTTCACCTCCCGCTATGGCGCTCGGCTGACTACTGCGCTGCTCAGCCGGGCCACTGCGTGGGAGCAAGCGGCGCAAGTGACCGTTTGGGCTCCACGCTCCCCATGCAGCTCCGGGAGTGCGGAGCCCAAACAGCCATTTGGGCTCCGCAGTCCGCCGAGTGAGAGGCAGGAGGGGGAGGAGAAGTGAAAGAGAGAGACAGAGAGAGAGGCAGGAGGCGGAGGGGAGAGGGAGAGAGATGGAGCGAGAGACTGGAGGCTCAGGAGAGAAGACCATTGTGGAGGAGAGACCTGAAAATCCCATCTTATGATGGGCTAATTGACTAGTCATATATATAGTAGCCCAGTGTCTGAGAGTCTGTAACACAGAAATGCTGGATGTTCCCTCTGGGGGGCGCTGTTGCCTGAAATGCTGGCTGTTCCCTCTGGGCGGTGCTGTTGCTGAAATGCTGGCTGTTCCCTCTGGGCGGTGCTGTTGCTGAAATGCTGGCTGTTCCCTCTGGGCGGTGCTGTTGCTGAAATGCTGGCTGTTCCCTCTGGGCGGCCCGTGCTGCATGGGGAGTGCGGAGCCCAAACAGCTTCTTGCGCCACTTGCTCCTCCGCTGCAGTCCGGCTGAGTGGCGCAGAAGTCAGCCGAGTGCCACAGAGGAAGGGGGGCGGGGCGGTGACGTGTGGCGTGACAGCGGCTCCAGGTCCTGCCCCCTAGCCATGAATGTCACTGCCCCACCCCCCTTTGCCTCCTGCCGTGGCGCTCGGCTGACTTCTGCGTCGCTCAGCCAGGCCGCCACATGGGAGCAAGCGGCGCAAGCGACCATTTGGGCTCCGCACTCCCCATGCAGCTCGGGGAGTGCGGAGCCCAAATGGCCATTTGGGCTCCGCGGTCCCTCGAGTGAGAGGCAGGAGGGGGAGAAGAAGTGAAAGAGAGAGACAGAGAGAGAGGCAGGAGGTGAAGGAGAGAGAGAGAGAGAGGGAGGGGGAGGTAGTAGTAGGAGGAGAGAGAGAGATGGAGAGAGAGACTGGAGGCTCAGGAGAGAAGACCGACGTGGAGGAGAGACCTGAAAATCCCGTCTTACGATGGGCTAATTGGCTAGTTATGACATAACAGCCTATTTAATTCAAAATCTGTACTCCTACTTTCCTCGTGGAGTAATGCTAATTTCAGAATAGTTATTCAAAATAGTACCAGTGTAGACGCTACTGTGCAGCTATTTTGAAATAACTATTTCCCAGAGTAATTCAGACTAATTACTCCCCAGTGCTTCCTGGGGCTCTAAGTTGAGGTAGCACGTCCACATTAATGGAGCCTGCACTGGACTAATTTCAAGACTTCCTTGTAATCAGGACACACTATTTCAATGTTGTTATTTTGGGAGTTATTAAATAGATTTTAGTTATTTCAACATAGTTTCCTAGTGTGGACATGCTCCTAGTGACTACAACATTTTGTATCTTTATTCTAGGCTAGGGTACTGCAGGATTGTATTCACTCAACCAAGCCTACAAATATACTATTCACAGTTCTCTCTTGCCAACCCCATCCCTTCTGATCTTTAAAATGAATAATCCAGGCAGCCCTGCATCTCTGAAGCCCAATTTAATGCTAAGCCATTCACTGAGGAATCAGACGCGCCTAGCACGATGAAATCCTGTTCACGGATTAGGGAGTCCGGGCAAAGCAGTCCTAGAAATGAAACTCAGTAACTGGACTAAATCAATTTGATTCACCTAAAGGGCAAAACCACCACTCAAATCCATAAAGCGGAGAAGGGCAGGAGCGCCTGTTACTATGCACCTAAATGGTGGCTGAGCCGTTCAAAAGTGCAACTTGACCTTTCTTAGCTGAAAGGTCCTAAGCTCTCACTTGACTCCCTGCCTGCCTCCTTTATTGCCTTTGCTTTCCCTCCCCCTTCTTGCCTCTCTCTCCTCCACTCTGGTGATATTTTTAGGCTCCAGACTGTGACAGAGCTAATGATGCTGCTGAGGAAGGAATCCCTGTTACTACATAAGCCTTAGTGCAGAGCCAATCCAGTGCATATTAATTCCCTGGCATGCAATCGTGATGAGTTACTGCTGAGATCAGTGCTCTGCATTTGGGATGGAGGGGGCCTGGATGAAAAGGCAGAATCTGGATCTGTGTATTCTTAGAGGACTGTTGGGTGTATACTGACGCATTGGGACCACCCCATGGACTGGAACACTACAGAGAAAAGAAGGTATCTGCGCTGAACAAGGTGGATGCGGAAGGCATTGTCACACTTCTGCCTAGCAGCGGTGACCTTACAGGTTAGCTTCCTGTCACTGGAGAAATCACTCTATGTGCTAGCCCTTGAATGGAGGGGGTCACAAACAGCACATGGGCATTTCCCTCTTTCTGGAATCTCAGCCAGAATCCCGGGGAAAAAGTCTGCCCCAAGACTCAACTGTAGTTTGAGAGATTAAGGCAGAGAATGAACTCCTGTGCTGTTTGCAACAGCTCCCCCAGAAAAAAAGTACCGTAGGTAACTAACAAGAACCCAACATCTCTTCAGACTGGAAAGGCCTCACATGGTAGGAAAAGAACATGTGAATCTATGTGCAACAGTGCCACCTGGTGACTCCTACCACTCCTGTATTTTGTGTTCTAACCCTCATCTCTCCTGCCTGGTGATGGCAAACAGATGGGCTGTTTTTTCATAAGCCAGTCAGCCACCTAGAGCCACAACCTTCACCATTTCCCAAGCCAAACGACCTTCATAACAGGGAGATGAGGCTCACATGAGCTCAGAGGAGTCTTTTCCCCAAACTTTAATCTTCACAAAAGCCCCGTTTCCTCTTAGTAACTTCAAAGAATGCATCTGACAGAATAAATCATTTGTGCCTATGGGCACTACGATACCAAATGTGAAGCAGTGGTCTCAAAGTCAGGCATACCTCAGCCTTTTCTTTCCTAATCCCTGTGACCCATCTAGATTCAGAACCGTGAAGGCTGTACCAGAGAACCAGGCAGAATTAACCTGTCCCCTCTCCCTGAACAACAGAACCCCAGACTAACATGATACATAATTACTCCTTCATACAGGGCATAAGTAAGGGACAGAGAATACCATTTCCCTGGTCCATAAAACATTTCACTCCAAGCCCAGCTCCACTCTATCAACTCTCTTTAAAGTGACTAAAGATTTCATCTTCCTTTTAAATCAGCAGACAGCTTTAAAGTCCTTAATGATTTGAAGACACATACGTTAGGAATCACTATTTTATCCCAAGTAATAAAGATATTTGATTGCTCAGATATTACCCTTAGTCTTTACCAAGACATCAAGGGACATAGAAGACAATGATATAGTGTGGCCACTTCTATATTAAGAAACAAAGCCAGAGAAACAATGGATCCAAGAATTCAAATGATAGAAATTGGATTTTCATTACTTTCTTCTGCAGCGACGCCATCTTCACACCAGCTCTGATGGGGAAAACATATGTCAGTCAGTTTCCAAATCTAAGACTGAAGTGACAACTGCAGACAAAAAAATAATGTGCTTAACTGGCAGACTGTGAAAACCTAAATAATCTAGAAAGCTTTAAAATGCTGGATCTAAATTGAAATGGGACTTAAAACTGCAGAGACCCATGGCTGACTATTGGACAGTCAATTTCTGAATGGCTTATCCCACTACTTGCTCACCATCTTGGGGCGAGTTTCAAGTCAAAATCTCATTCCAGTGTACAATCAATAACATAAACCAGACTTCCTAAATCTCTGCCAGTGAGACTGCAGACAGATCAATCACCACATACACATGTTATGGGACTTCCCTCAGATACAAAATTGCTGGTCACATACAGAAGAGCCTGAAAAATACTCTTCTAGGAATAATTTGTTTAAAACGCCAACCCGCTATATCCTTGGAAACACACCTCCACCCATACCTTTCAAAGACACTGAAAATGACACTTATTCAAAATATTAACAATAGCTGCTAGGAGACATATCACCACGTTGTGGCTCACAAAAGAGATTTTTACATGAAGATGTGACTAGACAAAATTCAAGGAATCCAAGATGTGAAAAAAGCCACAGTCTGAATTGAACCATCCCAAGGCTAAATCTAGGGCAGATTCACTTTAACAGACTTTCTACTTCCAGCACTTACAAACTAAGCAGATAAACAGTCATGGGCCCAAGCTAAAATAGTCAAAACAAATGTTTTCAGCTTCTAGGAAGAATATGATACTACTGGAACAAGAATCTTAGGTTTCTCTCCTTGTATAACAATGTCACCTCACACCAATTTCTGTTTTCCGTCTGATTTATTGTCCCCAAAGTGGTCTTGACTCACTGTTGCCTGTGCAACAATCGGTGGTTTGTAAATTAACAATTTCAGAGACAGCTGTGAATATGAAAAGTAAAGGGGACAGTGGAAGGAGCGAAAAAGCTATTGGGGGGGGATAAGTTTGAGTTTGCAGGTCACTTACCCAATCTCATTTATTTTAGTCTCAGCAGGGTGGAGACCATGCTTTGATCTAGGCTGCAATCAAGCACAGGAGAAGCACCATGGAAGTGCTTCTGATTATTAATGATAATTAGTTAATCAGTGTTGCAGGCCAGCAGCCTGTACGGATGGGGAACTTGCTCTCCTCTAACAGGTAGAGAACCTTTGTCAATCCTCATTTACAGAATGATTTAGGTGGGGGTGCTAGACAGAGGAGACTGGGGGGGTATGTAGGGACTGGATACCCAGTCTGTGGGCACAAGGATGTGTCTGGCACCACCTGCTTTGCCCCTTGGGCAGTGCATCAGGCCCCTGGGATCTGGGGAAATCAAGACTCCCCAGCATGTCTAGCACAGATGTAATTAAAACCTTCTGTGTCTGCCATGGAGCATATGGGACATGTTAGCAGAGTAATTACATTTTGCAAAGTGAGTCTTTGTGCTGGGATGCTGGAGGGTGGGTCCGTGGGAGGCAGGGAGAGCAATGGTGCTGCCATATGCCCGCCTTCAGGAGGGTACACGCCGCGATTCACCAGCTTGGGTCCGTGCTCCAAATTGCTCTTTGAATGACAAGCCAAGAAAACAATGAAATGGCGGCTCATTTGCATTATTTATTGCTTTTGTACATGAAGAAAGAAGCTGGTCAGAATGCGGAGACAATGCAGAATTGCGGGGGTGGAATGAAAAGCAAAGCAAGACCTGGAAGAGATTTCTGAGCAGAGAAAGAATGCAAATAGATGGTGGGGCCTGTGGAGCATGTAGGGCAGTTCCCTTGTTTGCTCATCTTGTAATAGAGGAGATAATTCTCATCCAGCTCAAGCCTATTGATTTGACATTAAGCGGGGAATAGGAGAGACAAGACCAGTTCCCTGTAAGCTGAGCACTTGGGCGGCTGTCCAGGAGACATGCCAGCTCCACCCAGCTGATTAGCAGAACACCCACAGCAGGCATGTGTTTCTAATGGTAGTGCACATCTGCATGTGCCTTGGTGCACATCATAAAATTTATTCTGCACACGGATGGAAAAAATTAGAGGGAACATTGGTCATGACCTTGGCCTGCCACCTCTGAAGGACCCATTCAGTGACTCATCTGCTTTGACTTTCTTTTCTGTTGGAAACATTAACAGGACTAATTATCCACCTGTTTCTCTTCCCGCACCCCAACTGATTTAAACTGTATTGAGAGCAACCAAGTGCACTGAGGACAGACTGCTGGGGCTTTCACCCCCATAGGCCTTATCCTCACTGCCCAGGAGACAAACAGGTGTTGATGTGAACAATTCCCATGCCGGTCCTCCTACCCTGTGGTGGGGGCTGGCTGGCAAGGGCTGAGTGATGACCTTTTAGTGGCCACTCTGACCTGGGGTGAGCTGGTGGTCCTAGCACCCGTCATGCTGATGTGGCTTTGCTGAGGCTCAGATGAGGTGCTCTGAACCCCGTCAAACCCAGTTCAGCATCACTGGAGCCAATATTTTCAACCATCGGGGCCTACATACTCCCTCGCTATTTGCCAACCAAACCAGTGTGGCAGTTGAGGGCGGACATCACAGTGGCATGGCTATCAGTCTTCCACCATGCTCTGCAGGCTGATCTTTATGCTTTTACGCAGCGTTTACTATAACAACCACACTGGGTTCTATTAAGCTAATTCCCCACCTGGCCAGCAGCACTCTCTGCTGGCTGCGCTCCTATTTCAGTCCCACAGGCAGGGATGTATCTTTTGGAACCAGTGGTCATGGGCGTGACTCTTAATGCGGAGGTATCACATGCCTTGCTTAAGACAGAAGAGTAGCAGTCCTGACTGACGGTCACCCTGGGACGTGCTGATTAAATAGAGAAATGGGCACATGTGAATGCATTTAGGCTTCCCTAGCACCAGGAAAGACAGGGCTCTTGTAATGGTTTTTGCAGGGAGGATTCTATATGCCCCCGCCCCACCACTCTAAGAATGAAGAAAGATAAATTCCAGAGCCACTCCTATTCCACAGAGAGCAAGTGCCAGCACTTTTAAACACCCCAAATTGTCACAGGTCTTGAAACGCTTAGAAGTGTGGGAGCCAGTGTCTTGTAAGACAAACCCTTAGGCTAGGTCTACACTGGCAGCTTCTTGTGCAAGAACTGTTTTGTGGAAGAGTTCTTGCTCAGAAAATTTTCCACAAGAGCGCGTCTACACTGGCATGTGCTTTTGTGCAAGAGATGTGCTTTTGCACAAGAGCATCCGTGGAAGTGTGGATGCTGTCTTGCACAAGAAAGCTCTGATGGCCATTTTAGCCATAGGGGCTTCTTGCGTGAGAAATTCATGTTGCCTGTCTACACTGCCCTCTTGTGGAAGAGTTCTTGCGCGAGAGGGCTTATTCCTCATGCGGAGAGGAATAACTCTTCCGGAAGAAGCCCTGTTTTACAAAGCCAGTCTGTAAATTTACTTGCGCAAGAACATGCGTGCAGTGTAGACAGCAGGCAAGTTTTTGCGCAAGAACAGCTGTTCTTGCGCAAGAAGCTGCCAGTGTAGACATAGCCTTAAGGTACATCTAGATTGCAGCTGGAGAGGATAGACATATGCTAGCTTTGCTTGAGTTAGGGCCCTAAAATAGTAGTGTAGCCAGGGTAGTAGTGGCTTGGGCTATCCATCTGAGACCAAACCTGCCCTGACCTCATGGGTATTCATTTGTGCTACTAGCCTGAGCCACTGCCCACTAGGTTTAGCAGAGTGAGCATAGGTCTATCTAACTACACTGGGATGCACACTCCCAGCCAGGCCCGGCTGAAAAGTGTGCAGGGCCCAAGGCAGCAGCTCCCGGCTGGGTGGGCGGGGCTGGAAGCTGGGCAGCACGGGGCCCTGAATGCACAGGCCGTGGGACCCTGAATGCGCGGGGTCCAAGGCGACTGCCTCACTCACCTTGCCCAAAGGCCGGGCCTGCTCCCAGCTGCAGTGTAGACGTACCGTTAGCATTGATGTATTACCCAGCAGGACACAGTAATGGCAAAATGGCATCGCATGGCAACAACATTTCTTTCTAAAGTCCACAATTAATAAAATGGTTCTTCAAGCCCTGTCTGCAGGATCCAGGACCACCCTAGTGAGTTTGGGGGCTGAGCTCACAAATTCAGATAACCCCCTGCCTTAGCCGTCTTTCTGCAAATCCTGCCCCTCCGAGGGGTTGCATATATGAGAGTAACACTGAAAAGTGGTGACATGGCAACTGACTGCAGGATGAACTCTGCCTAGCTTCAGATGTGCTTAGCATCAGCGTCTGTCTCCCCACCACTTCTTTCCTCGAATCCCTGACTTCTGCTTCATGCAGTTCTCCTCCGTAAAGCCGGAGGGATTGTCTGTGACTGACAAAATAACTCTGCACACAAACAGCCCCAAATTTTCCCACTGAAGACATTTTCTTAAAAACAACGAGTGGTCTGTGGCACCTTAGGCCATCTCTACACCAGTAAATTATTCTGAAATTACTAAATTTGACGTAACGCCTGAATTAACAAATTTGAACTAGCGTGTCCACACTACGGAGAAGCCTCGAAATTAGTCTGAGGCAGGCTCTGTTAATGTGGATACTTCAGACTTAGAGCCCCAGGAAGCACTGGGGAGGAATTAGTTTGAATTACTCTGGAGAGTAATTAGTTGGAATTAGTGGCACCGGAGCATCTGCACTACCGCTATTTCGAAATAACTATTTCAGAATTAGTATTACTCCTGATGAAAAGCAGGAGTACAGATTTCAATTTCCACAGCTTGTTATTTTGAGATAATGGGCTTAGTAGTGTGGACGATGCACTTATAAATTTGACTGTAAGGGGAGGGGAATTTTTTAAAATAAAATCTAGTGTAGACCAGGGCTTAGAGACTAACAAAGATACAAGCCCACCAAGAAGCAATGGGTTTAAACTGCCGCAAGGGAGGTTTAGGTTGGACATTAGGAAAAACTTCCTAACTGTCAGGGTGGTCAAACACTGGAATAAATTGCCCAGGGAGGTTGTGGAATCTCCATCTGTGGAGATATTTCAGAGTAGGTTAGATAAATGTCTATCAGGGATGGTCTAGACAGTATTTGGTCCTGCCATGAGGGCAGGGGACTGGAGGGATCACTCGAGGTCCCTTCCAGTCCTAGTATTCTATGATTCTATATATGATATCATGAGCTTTCCTGGGCAAACCCCACTTTATCAGATGAGCTTTAAAGGTGGAAAGATCAGAAAGTTTCCAGCTTCCCTTCCCTTCCATTGTAAATAGAAGTTAGGGCCTGGAGATACCTCATGGGTCATTAGAACACCTTCATTTAGCATCAGTTCTCTGCACAAATCCCCAAAGGGTTGCCTTTTCCCTTCACGAATGTCTCCATGTCCTCTCCTGGCAGCTGCTCCGTAATCTGATTGCTCTCCTCAGGAGGAATATTTCCCTTGAGTCTCCTCTGCTTGGTGTAAGGCCACTACTCTTTGTAACCCACCATGAGTGGTAGATGATGGATTCAGCGTGGGGAAGGAACCAGCAGTTCATTTTTTTCCTAAACCTCAGGGCTGCAGCTCTCTTGTAAGGGACTCCAGTGCAGCTGAGGTTGGGATCAAATAGCTACCTTTAGGGGCTCCTGTTTTCGTCCTCCTTGGCTTGGATGTGCGAAGCTTCATTAGCAAATTGCAGTGTAGCAGGGAACCCAACTGCAGCTTTTCATCAGAAAACAGCAGGGAAGAGAGAGAAAGAGAGAGAGAGAGAGAGCACGAGAGAAATATGTAACTAGGTCACCCTGCTCCACATTGCAGCTTCATCCCTCACACAAAGAGAAGTCATGGTCTTCGCCCTCCCCTCACTGCTCCTATTCAGTCACTTGATGGGGTTTCTATCAGCTTTGAGCCAGCAGTCTTCAGATCAAAGCTTTCTTCCCCCCTTTTTTTTTAACCTGGGCTTTTGCTTAAGTCTCTCTTTGTCTCTTTCAACCAATATTCAGAGGCTGAAAGTGGAGAAAGCCTTCTGCGGTGCTTAATTGCCAAAGCACCCTCCCTATAAAGGCCTTCTAAAGCTGGTCTGGCTCAGTGATTAGCACTTTGCACTTCTGATTGAGAGGTCAAAGATCAGGTATTTGGGGACAGTTTCTCCTTCCCTTTTCCATCGAGGGATTCTTAATTACAGCAGGACGGGGAGGGTCAGACAGTTCCCAGCTGGGCTCCAAAGTCCGTTGCCACTAAGTGTCTAGTGTCAAGGGGGTCTGGATCGGCAGTGATGTTTTAACCATTTGTTGGTTTCTGTGGAATGACTTGTTGGTCTGAGTCCTTTCCTCCTGTACTGGTATGACCATATTGCCAAACTCGCCCAGCACAGTTATCACGAGCTGTCTCCTCTGCTCGTTGGCCTCCTCTGTAGAGAAGCCATGGACAGTGATCTTTATTCTCACCTCTCAAGGCTGTTCCTGGTAGGCCAGGCACTAGACATAGAGTATGTCTACACTACAAAGTTAGTCCAAACTAACGGACGTTAGTTCGAACTAACTTTCATAGGGTATGTCTACACTACCCCGCTAGTTCGAACTAGCGGGGGTAATGTAGTCATCCGCAATTGCAAATGAGGAGTACAGCTAGTTCGGATTAGAAGCCTAATCCAAACTAGCTACTCCGTGCCGCATGCAGCCACGCGGCATGGGGTTTGAACTAGCCGGCATTTAAAAATGGCGCCGGCCGGCTTCATGCAAATGAAGCCCGGGAAATTCAAATCCCGGACTTCATTTGCAATTGTGGATGACTACATTACCCCCGCTAGTTCGAACTAGCGGGGTAGTGTAGACATACCCATAGGCGCTATACTAGCGCTCTGTTAGTTCGAATTTAATTCGAACTAACGGAGCGCTTAGTTCGAACTAGGAAAACCTCATTTTACGAGGATTAAGCCTAGTTCGAACTAGCTAGTTCGAATTAAGGGGTGTGTAGCCCCTTAATTCGAACTAGTGGGAGGCTAGCCCTCCCCAGCTTTCCCTGGTGGCCACTCTGGCCAACACCAGGGAAACTCTTCTGCCCCCCTCCCGGCCCCGGACCGCTTAAAGGGGCACGGGCTGACTACGGTGCCCAGCCAGCAGACCCTGCACCTGGCACGGATCGAGCCACCCACCCGATGCCCCCCAGCCCTCCCCCTCTTCCCGGCACCAGGCTGGCGGCTCCCGGGAGCTTGCCCGGGACCGCAAGAGGCGGGCACCCGCCTGGGCTAGTGCAGACATCGTGGACCTCGTCCACGATCTCCGCACTAGGCACAGGAAAGTGGCCGTCTAGGGCAGGAGAGCTGCCAGCCTGGCCACCCAGGAGCAGGTGTGCAAGAGAATCAAGGGGGTCCACTGAGACCTCCAGCACTGAGCCCTGAGCTTACAATGGCCGTCCTGGGTCAGACTAAAGGTCCATCTAGCCCAGTAGCCTGTCTGCCAACAGCGGCCAACCCTAGGGACCCTGGAGGGGATGGACCGAAGACAGTGACCAAGCCATTTGTCTCGTGCCATCCCTCTCCAGCCTTCCACAAGCCTTGGGCAGGGACACCACTCCTACCCCGTGGCTAATACCACTCCATGGACCCAGCATCCATGACTTGATCTCACTTCCCTTTAAACTCTGTTCTAGTTCTAGCCTTCACAGCCTCCTGCAGCAAGGAGTTCCACAGGTTGACTCTTTGCTTTGTGAAGAACAACTTTCTGTTATTAGTTTAAAGCCTGCTACCCATTCCTTTCCTTTGGTGTCCTCTAGTCCTTCTTTATGGGAACTAATGAAGAACTTTTCTTGATGCACCCTCTCCACCCCACTCATGCTTTTAGAGACCTCTGTCCTGTCCGCCCTCCATCTCCTCTTTTCTAAGCTGAAAAGTCCCAGTCTCTTTAGCCTCTCTTCATATGGGACCTGTTCCCAACCCCTGATCATTTTAGTTGCCCTCCCCTCTCCCAGCCTCTCTCTTCCCCTCTCCCACCTCCTTTTCCCAGTCTCCCCCAGTTTTGTTCAATAAAGACAGATTTCATTTTGGAAGACACATTATCTTTATTTTGTACATCAAGAAGAGGGGCTAGGGAAGGGTAAGTGGAAGGAGATGAGGGAGGAATGGGGCACGAGCCCCCAATGGGGAGGACTGGGCTGGCTCTGCAGGCTTCTGGGGGTGGAAGCTCTCCTGCAGCCCCCCAATTGCTCCCTCTCCTCAGATGGCAGCCTGCGGCAAGTGCAGCCGGGCTGATGGCTGAGTGGTGTGATGTGCCCAGTGTGGGTAGTCCGGGCACTCCAAGCCAGGACTGCTTTGCAAGCGGGGCATCCCTGAGAACTGTCTGTCCGGGGTGGGGGTCGGGACCCTTTAAGCACAGCCCTCGGCTAGCCTGAGACAGCAGCTCCACGGTCTAAGTTCTTCTCTGATGCCCTGCCGGCACTGGTTCCGGCCATCCTTAAGCCCGGTTCAGGGTCCACTTAATGTGGACATGCTAGTTCAAATTAGCAAAACGCTAATTCAAACTAGTTTTTTAGCCTGGATCCGTTAGTTCGAATTAGCTTAGTTCGAATTAACTAATTCGAACTAAGTTAGTTCGAATTAATATTGTAGTGTAGACATACCCATACAGATGGGGAGCAGCATGTTACTGCCAGGTATTTGTTTTGCACCCATTGGGGGGCTAAATGGTGGATTTCAGTCCCCAGCACCTTTTGGCAGCAATAAATACGCTCACCTTCAATTGGAAAGGAAAAACAATCTCTGCTGAGAGAAATAGCCTCTCCCTCACACCCAAGTGTCCCAAAAGCCAATGAATGCCTTGCCGCTTGGCCCCCTTTCCTCCCATATGCCTCCATAGGTTAAACAGGCTGAGCCAAACAGGATCTAGCTTGCCTGCCTCTTGCTCTCTTTTGTAAGGCTATTTTACTTCGCTCTATCACACATCCCCACCCTGCACTGGGCAAGTGACCTTCTCTAGACCTCCCCTTCCCTGCAAGATAGTTCAGTTACCTTCCCACCCACTATCCTACGCTCTGTCTCCTCACTGGCTCTGGACTGCTTCTCCACTTTCTCTGCGCCTTCCGTCTGCTGTATCTCTCTGAACTGAACGTGGGGAAGTTGGAAAGATGGGCATTAGCCCAGTAAGGCCAGCTTAATTGGGTTTGTATTAATGACACTGAATAGGCAGCACACTCAATGAGGATGAGCGTAAATAGAGGTGACAACTGTGGTGCTTTTGTGAGCAGGACACTATGCTTTATGGTAAAGTGTTGGATTACTGAGGGTCAGATTCTGCCCAGCCAGGCTCATGTCAAGCAGTACCTTACACATTGCAATCCATAGGATTGATGCCAGGAGTCAGGTGACAAGTTCTGTCCCTAAGCCAATTTACACTGGTCCCGTGGAGAAGCTGGATTCTTGCATTGGAAACATCTTTTAGGGTTAAGGGCAATGAGTTCTGGGCAATGGGATGATTTAAATTGGGGTTCAGATGTTCATAGATCAAAGGATATAAACAAATCAGATTTTTTTTAAAGGATTCTTTAGAATCCAGGCTCCCATGTTATTTACAAACCAGTGTGTGTGTGTGTTTGTGTATGGGGGGAGGAGGGGGACAGAGGGTAGAAACAGAGAATAGAATTAGCAGGAAATAATCCAGGCTTATCAACCCAACTCTCCAGCCGTGCTGGAGACAAGAAAATGATGCCTTATTGTCTTTAATTAAAGCAGTCAGCAGAACCCTCCGATCACGGACGGCAAGCGAGGTCGGCATCGTTTGTAATAACACAATACAGGGTTCAATTAAGTTGCGCTTTGGCAATTTTTTGTCTCCAGTTTAAACAAGCTAGTGATATACACAGAATGATTACATTCCCGAGCCGGGTGCAAGAGGTGGGTGGAGGGTGTTGAGATGACAAGTCACTCACTGCCGGTAGAACTGATAGTATAAAATTGCTCAGTTTCCTTGCATCAGTTCATGCGCTCATCCAGCTTGTATATTGCACCCATCACCCTTATCTATAAAGGCTGGGTTTTAGTTTGTCAATTTCACTCCATCTATTCAGAGTGGCCCAACGGGAACTACCATAAAGCCTGCCTGCTTTGCTTGCTGTACCCACTTCCATATGGTTATATTGCATGCAAATGGGAAACAGGTTAATTTAATTGGATGCTTTTCTTTAAAAAAAGTCATTTTGGTGGCTGTGGTATCTCAAAAAGCAGAGGAATAAGAGAGAGAGAGAGAGAAAAGTCAAAGATATTGGGTCTACTCATAAACATGTGAGCAGAAAGACTGTAGGTGAATGACAAGTATTTGATCTTTGCTACCCCCTTCTCTGCACGCTCTTTCAAATGCTTGGTCATTAAGTGCCCTGCAGTTGTGCTCTCACTTTAGCACTAAGAGAGAGAAACAGAAGAAGGGCTCATGCGGCTAACACTTAACTTTATCGTTGCCATTAAGTAATGCTAAATTAGAATGAAACTGCTCTGGTAATACAGGTGACAGCTCTATGAAGACCAAATGAATTCCCTATGATCTGTACCGTTAAAGTGAACATGCTGGCAGCACTTCTGATGACAGAATACTTACTATCTGTATAACTCATACATGCACAGATAAAAGTCGTGGTAAATCTGGCTCAAGCTTTATGTGCAGTTTAGGGAGAAGAAAAAAAAAAAGAGGAAAATTGAGGCATTGAATGTTTCAGTTTGGTCTCTGATTTCCCTGCCACCGGTGTAAATCTGCAACAACCCCACCGGAGCCAGGCAGAAGGTGGAGAGATGGAAGCCTAACAGTGGGTGACCTTGCTGGACAAGTTGGGGGGTAATTTAGATGCAGTCACCTTGAATGGTGACACCTCCTCTTATGGAGATCTCCTGCTGACCTTTCCTGTGGAACAGGGCTGCTCACCCTAATACCCAGGGTCAATGACAGGTTGGGATAATTATATTCTGCCTGCTTATTTTTACTTACATTTGTAGCTGTCCCTGGCTTCTATATTTTTCACTTCCTCACCTAATCGGTTGCATAGTGTGGCTGTGCAGTATTAAACAGCTTCCTTGTGCACCTCAGTGAGAGAGAGAGCTTCACTGCAGTTGTGTATAAAAGTGGCGCTGTGTAGAGCTTGTCTAGCTGTTTATAATCCCTTTGGGATAGAGAAATGCAATTTGAAGACAAAGGGTGTTCTCCCAGAGATAAAATCTTCTAAATTGGAGCTGATTTTGGTTATAACCTGCCTAACACTGGCCCTTTAACTAACAAGAGAAAAGTGAAGGGTTAGTGTTCGATAGCAAGTAGCAACTGCTGGTCAGTTAGCTCTTGGCCCTCCGCTGCCATTATAATCAAAGACATTATTGCAGATCCAATAAGCCACCTCCCCCTCTCTCCCTGGTTTCAGTTTGCCCCACAGACTTTGGACCACATTGAACTGTACCCACAGGATGCACAGGTAGCAAATAAAAGACTCCCCTTCCCTGTGACTGGTGGGAACATCAGAATCATCGAACATGTCAGGACGCAGTGCCCCAAAGATGGTTACAAAGGGGAACTGGAGAGCCATACTGGCCTAGAGGAGGCCTTGAAATGGCTATGGACCTATTTCATGCTCATCGTGGAGCATTTCATCCTGCGAATTCTAACAGGGACATCGGTTTATTATTTCTCTGATAGCAGCAGAGTTGAGTTCAATTCAAATGAACTTTATAATTCAACAGCCAATAATTTATAATACATTAACAGGGCAGTTCCACCCCTGTGCTCACTTCTGCCTGACAGGATAGCACTAGGAGAGGGGTGACTGCAGTGCACCAGGCTGCAATTAGTCCTGGGGATATAACAACTCTTTAGGGGCCATTGCTAACTGGTGCAAGCGAGAGCAGCTTTGAGGTGGCTCTCACGTACACGGGGAGCTGGATTGGCACCTGGCAGTCTTAACTGAGATGCAGCCATATATTACAGCCACTTCTGCTCCTATCCCTGAGTCGTGTACGGCGCAGCATGAGTCCAGACATGACATCTCACACACAATAGTTATGGAGAAGGGCACTTCTGTTTAGATCCAGGTTGCAATGTGCTTAGCATAGCTTTGCTGTTATTGTTTCAGTAGCAGTAAGGGTGCAATATTTTTTTGCCTATTGAAATTCAGTTATGGCCTGGAACGTGCTCCTGGAAGAATGGCTTATCAGTGTTCCATAGCTATTCACTCTAATCGCCCATACCAAGGCCTGAGAATGCTCCCACTGAGCCTATAAGAGTTTTACCATCAACTTCAAAGGGAATAGCGAGCAATTCATCTGCTGCTGCCACACAAGGCAGGTTAGAATACAGCTGCTATTTCCATAGCTAACGTGGCACTGAAATCCTGACACTCCTAAATGTAGTTTTGCTACATGGGACATTTAAAAATAGACCAGAGAAAATATTAGAGAACTATTATAGGGAACAATCCTGCCCTGGCAGGAAAAATTGACTAATTGAACTTAACAGGACTTTTCCATCTCAAATTTGTGTGAGTCTATGATTGTTGGCAGCAAGCTAAGCACTTCTGAGCCAGAGGAGATACAAGGAAAAGATAAAAAGCAGTTAAAGGTGCCAGCATCATAATTTTTCAGTCCAAAAGGAACTTCTGGTTTTTCATTGACTGTATGTACCTAAAAGATTTTACAGAATCCAATGTGATACAATATCTGAGTAGGCACTAATTACAAGTTGGGGGAAGAGTGTAAATGTACTAATGGGGGCTCTCCTCCTCCCAGCCTATCAATCAGGAAAAGGAGGTGGAGTGCACAATGCTGAGGAAAACTACACTGAATTAAGATTCTCAAAGAAAGAGGGGTTAAAACAAAGAGAAGAGGAGGGAGAGAGAGAGAAAGAGAGAGAGAGAGAGAGAGTGTCAAATAGGCCCTAAAATAAAAAATGAGGAAATTAAAATCTTTAGACTTGGTATGGATACTGCTTAAACATCACATACTAGAAGATTTACCCAATGTTGCTCAGGTCTTTAACTCAAATAAGGTTTTTTTCCTCCATTTAAATAATTGTTCTGGGGTGGTACTGCAGGGGAGGGGTGCATGTCCCCAGATTGGGGGACAAATAGACACAAACTCCCCAAAATATAGAGTAGATAGCTGGCCCTTTCTCCACCCCTACCCCCTGCTGGCCCAATGAGGTTATACCTCTCCCAGTCACCATGTTTGCCCCCTTGCTGCTCCTCTATGGTCATTCTGCAGTATAACTGTCCTTCATGCTAGACCCTTCCCTTTCCAATTTATGAGAAACAACTGAATTCCAGGTAGATCCCATTGTCCTACCACAAATAAAACCTCACCCTGCTTTAAGTTATGATAAAAGGAAGCTGCATACCAGATTTTGTGGTCCTAGCTCTTACTGTTCAGGAGGAGTTCCTGAACAAATGGACTCACAGAGGAATGAATGGACAGGCGCACATTTCAAAACTATATATTAAGAAGGTAGAGTTGCTAAGCAAATAAGGAATTGGGAAAGCAAAGAAACAACAGCCAGCAGGGTAAATGGCAAGATGCAAGGGATTATTCAAGCCAAACAGGGAACCCTCTGTCAGTGGGTGTCCAACCCAAGCGAAGTCAATAGAAAGGAGCTTTGGGAAGGTAAAATGGAGAATGGAAATGTGGGGGCTAAAAGTGAGTTTGAAGACTAAATAACGAAAGATGCAGAACACAAATACACGAAATTCTTCACATATGTTAGAAGCAGGGAGCAGGTAAAACAATCAATGGATCACCTGGACCAGCACGGTGTAAAGGGAAGAATTGAGGAAGAAAAGGACATTACAGATAAAATAAATGGCTTCTCTGTATCAGTCAGCACCCTCAAGGAAGTTAGGGAGACCTGCCTTTCCCACAAAATTTAGAGGAGACACTGCTTGAGACTGAGGTGCTTCCAAGAGAAGCTGCTGGAACTAATAAATACATTAAAGAACAATAAATCACAGGCATATATTCAAGATTTAAGAAAGCCTTTAGGAATGAAGTGGCTGAGCTGCTAAGAAAAAAATTAGTTTCCTTACAATCACTTGCCACACTGGAGGATTGGTGTTGCAGCAAATGTTAGTGCCATCTTTAGAAAAGACACTCAATGTGACTGGGAAATTCAGGCTGGTGAGCTTTACTTCAGCATCAGAATAACATGGTGATACACTAATGTAAAATAGTTAACTGATGAGAAGTTTCTGTGAGGGAAACTCATCTTTCTCTAATCTATTAAAATTATTTCAGTGTATCAGCATAGAGGACAATTGGCTGATATAATTGATTTGGGACTTTGAGCATTTAGAAAGCCTTTGACAAAGATACACCTAAGAGGCTATTTAGCAGTCACGAGGAAGAGGTAATGTTCTGTCATGAGTTAGAAGCTGGGTAAGTGATAGAAAATCAAGGGCAAGAATAAATGATCATTTTTTAATCCGTAACAGGTTAAGAGAGTGGTCCCACAAGGATAAATAGCAGAAACTGGCTTACTTTCATATATCATCTGGAAGGGTGAATGAACAATAAATGAGGTGGCAAAGTTTGCAGATGATACAAACATTTTTTTGATTAGTCATGGCTTGAGAGCAATGTGAGAAGCGTCAGAGAGAGCTAACTAAGAGGACAAGATGAGTCCACTTTGCTTCTCGTCATGATCTGCAGTAAGGTTGCCATGCTGATGTCCTAGGTGGCTGCAGATTTGCTACTGGGTGGCATTTGTTAACAGGGTGTGGTAGAGTCCAGGGGCTACAGCAACAATTGAGCGACCTGAGGGCCATACCTGGCCCTGATACTGACTCACTCTGTGACCTTGGCATAATCATTTCACCTCTCTGTGGATCAGTTTCCTGAGATAACATAGAGGTGATGATATTCAGCCAATTTTGTAAAGAGCTTTAAAATCCTTTGGTGAAAAGCACCAAAAAGCACAAAGTATTATGATATTCTTGGTACTAACAAACATATAAGAGTTTGTTCATTCCAGCAGCATGTGCCCAGGGTATGGAGAAGCCAGGGCTATCTGCACTGTTCACCCCCACTAGCATTAATGGGTTTAGGCATCTGGAATTCCCTGGCTTTCAACGGGTGATACCCCTTTACTGAAAAATGTAGAACAGTCCATCTCTTCCTGTCTTAGATCATCTGCAGTAACTGCTCAGTGGTGCCCTCACTCACAATACTCCAGAACGGTGCATAGGAAACAATGGCACCTGCCCACTGCCCAGCTAAACACTCAGATAATGCACTGAAGTGGACTCAATTCAAACCTGAGTGTTTCATTAGCTAGGTTTTCAACTTGGGAGGAGATGCTATGATTGCATTGACTTTACTGTGAAATTAAAGCTATTAAAGTTGGTAACTGCTAGACATCTGGGTGCAGCCAGGCGATCAGGGAGTTTGTCTCTATTTGCAGATGAGCCATGTGTGTTTCCATTTCACTCAACTTGCACTCCTTGTTTATTTAGTTAGCCAGAGAAGGCAATCCACCTCTTACAGCCAGGCAAATGGAGAAACACAAAGAGCACTGAGAAGGCCTTTATCAAGCAAATAGAATCATTCTGGCACGGTGCCCATTTTCATATAGGTGGAACTAGGGTATGTCTACACTACCCCGCTAGTTCGAACTAGCGGGGTAATGTAGGCATACCGCACTTGCAAATGAAGCCCGGGATTTGAATTTCCTGGGCTTCATTTGCATAAGCCGGCCGGCGCCATTTTTAAATGCCGGCTTGTTCGAACCCCGTGCCGCGCGGCTACACGCGGCACGGGCTAGATAGTTCGAACTAGCAAGCCATTCCGCACTATCTGTACGCCTCGTAGCCTGTGCCGCGTGTAGCCGCGCGGCACGGGGTTCGAACAAGCCGGCATTTAAAAATGGCGCCGGCCGGCTTATGCAAATGAAGCCCGGGAAATTCAAATCCCGGGCTTCATTTGCAAGTGCGGTATGCCTACATTACCACCCTAGTTCGAACTAGGGTGGTAGTGTAGACATACCCCTAGTGGTTTAAGTTTGGGAAGAGAAGTAAACCTGCCTTCCCAAGTTTTTTCAGTTATAGAACACCTGTCTCTCCCACCAGTAAAGATACAGGACAAATGTATTTCTACCCCTGACCCCTGCCACTTTTGGCATATTCCATGAGAGTCTTAGTGGGCTGTGCCCAGCGTCTCTCTCTCTCTCTAAATAAACCCATGCGTCTTTAGCTGTTGGGGATTGTGAATCCACCGCTGCACTTTTTCTTTGTCAACACAGGTCAGCCGGATGGAGCAGCAAGGGGGCTGCATTTCAGCTGTAGTATCAAGGAAAAGTGACATTATTGCTGCCCTGCAGACTGATGTCCTCTATTTAGCCACCAGTGAGAGCATCATGGACAAGGCAGCTGATCTCCCCTCTGCCCTTCAAGTAGAGGTGATGCTGCGGCAGTTTGGCCTAAATGCAGGATATCCTGCAATCGCCCTTGTTCTCCAGACTCCCACTACTCTTCTGTATTACATTTAATCACTCCTGCTCTAATCCATGAGCATTCAATGCCACAATTGCGGACAGGGGGCAGAATGGAGTGCCAGCCTCTGTGGCCCGTCATTTGGTTCTCTGATGAAACTGCCAACAAGATTCTGAGCAGTACCAGTTGGGCCAGTGGGTTTGTGCTGTGGGCTCTGTTCAATAGGAAATAGACTGAGACCCAGCAATTTATTTCACAGAGAGCATCAAAAAGCCTTCAGCTGCTAACAGCTGTTGAGCGCTACCAACCAGCACTGAACATGAACATCTTGTGATGGGTTCCTCCCCAGGCTGCCACCTGGAACTGGGGTACTACTGACCCCACCTGACTCACCAGCTTGGGCTCCCTGTACACTGTAGTGCTGTGACCAGCCATGCCAAGCCCTTTCCCAGGCTCCAGTTTGCTCTTTACCAGTGCCCATACAGGTAGGGACACACCCAGCTGCAGAAACATGCAGAGGCTGAAATCAGCTCTGCAGGGGAAGGCTTCAGCTAAAAAATTGCCCCAAGATCACACTCCCATCTGCAGGGTAAACCCCAAATTACACAGTCTTGCGCTTCATAGAGATCTGCACAGCATAAGCTCACAACATTCGTCACCTCCCTCAATGTGAAGAGGAACATGCACAGCTTTCTGCCCCAAGATACGATTTCCACGCACTCTGGTTTTAGACAAAACAAACACAAGCTTATTAACTACAAAAATAGATTTAAAGTGATTTATCAGGGACAGTGAACAGATCAAAGCAGATTACCTAGCAAATAAAGGGAAAACAGAATCTAAGCTTAATATACTAAAGAAATTAGATACAAGTAATAAATTCTCACCCTAATTATTGGTTTAGGCAGTTTGCAGAGATTCTTGAGGGCAAGCTACATTTGCTTGCAGCTTAAAACCCCAGATAGTTTTTTCACAGGCTAGAAATCCTTCAAACATGTGTCTAGCCTTTTCTCTAGTTCAGTCCTTGTTTCTCAGGTGTTTCAAAGTGTCTCTTTGGGAGAGGAGTCAGGGTATGTCTACACTACAAAGTTAGTTCGAACTAACAGACGTTAGTTCGAACTAACTTTAATAGGTGCTACACTAGCGCTCCGCTAGTTCGAATTTGAATCGAACTAGCGGAGCGCTTAGTTCGAACTAGGTAAACCTCATTTTACGAGGACTAACGCCTAGTTCGAACTAGCTAGTTCGAACTAAGGGCTGTGTAGCCCTTTAGTTCGAACTAGTGGGAGGCTAGCCCTCCCCAGGTTTCCCTGGTGGCCACTCTGGCCAACACCAGGGAAACTCTATGCCCCCCTCCCGGCCCCGGACCCCTTAAAGGGGCATGGGCTGGCTACGGTGCCCGTGCCAGGTGCAAGCCTGCCAGCACCCAGCTAGCAGACCCTGCACCTGGCTCGGCACAGAGCCACCCACCCGATGCCCCCCAGCCCACCCCCTCTTGCCGGGACCAGGCTGGCGGCTCCCGGGAGCTTGCCCTGGACCGCAAGAGGCGGGCACCTTCCTGGGCTAGTGCGGACATCGTGGACCTTGTCCACGATCTCCGCACTAGGCACAGGAAAATGGCCATCTAGGGCAAGAGAGCTGCCAGCCTGGCCACCCAGGAGCAGGTGTGCATGAAAATCAAGGGGGTCCACTGAGACCCCCGACCCTGAGCCCTGAGCTTACAATGGCCGTCCTGGGTCAGACCAAAGGTCCATCTAGCCCAGTAGCCTGTCTGCCGACAGCGGCCAACACTAGGGACCCTGGAGGGGATGGACCGAAGACAGTGACCAAGCCATTTGTCTCATGCCATCCCTCTCCAGCCTTCCACAAACTTTGGGGAGGGACACCACTCCTAACCCCTGGCTAAGACCACTCCATGGACCCAACCTCCATGACTTGATCTCACTTCCCTTTAAACTCTGTTCTAGTTGTAGCCTTCACAGCCTCCTGCAGCAAGGAGTTCCGCAGGTTAACTATTTGCTTTGTGAAGAACAACTTTCTGTTACTAGTTTGAAGCCTGCTACCCATTCCTTTCCTTTGGTGTCCTCTAGTCCTTCTTTATGGGAACTCAGGAAGAACTTTTCTGAATGCACCCTCTCCACCCAACCCCTGCTTTTAGAGACCTCTATCCTGTCCCCCCTCCGTCTCCTCTTTTCTAAGCTGAACAGTCCCAGTCTCTGTAGCCTTTCTTCATCTGGGACCTGTTCCCAACCCCTGATCATGTTAGTTGACCTCCCTTCTCCCAGCCTTTCTCTTCCCCTCTCCCACCTCCTTTTCCTAGTCTCCCTCAGTTTTTTTCAATAAAGACAGAGTCAATGTTGGAAGAAACATTATCTTTATTTTGTACATCAATAAGAAGGGGGGCTAGGGAAGGGTAAGTGGAAGGAGGTGAGGGAGGAATGGGGTACGAGCCCCCGATGGGGAGGACTGGGCTGGCTCTGCGGGCTTCTGGGGGTGGAAGCTCTCCTGCAGCCCCCCAATTACCCCCTCTCCCCAGATGGCAGCCTGCGGCAAGTGCAGCCAGGCTGATGGCTGAGTGGTGTGATGTGCCCAATGTGGGTACTCCGGGCAATCCAAGCCAGGACTGGTTTTCAAGTGGGGCACCCCTTAGAACTGTCTGTCCGGGGTGGGGTTCGGGACCCTTTAAGCGCAGCCCTCGGCTAGCCTGAGACAGCATCTCCACGCTCTAAGTCCTCCTCTGATGCCCTGCCGGCACTGCTTCCGGCCATCCTTAAGCCCTGTTCAGAGTCCACTCAATGTGGACTTGCTAGTTCGAATTAGCAAAACGCTAATTCGAACTAGTTTTTAGTTCTAGATGCGTTAGTTCGAATTAGCTTAGTTCGAATTAACTAATTCGAACTAAGTTAGTTCGAACTAGCGCTGTAGTGTAGACGTACCCTCAGAGAAGAACCTCAGTGAAATAATTTCTTTTCCTTAAATAGCTTTTGCATGTGGCAGGAACTCTTTGTCTACGACTTTAGTTCCCATGCCATGCCTTTCGGTCAAAAAACACTCGTATTCTATGCTGGAGTCCGCTACCAGGAGACCACAGTCACATGTCTCTCTAGAGCCATAGCCACCATAGGTGAGAGGCTCTTTGCAGCATCCTCAGGAAGGCTCCCCAATGGGAGATCAACACCTTCTAAGGTCTATTCTTTTCCTTAATAGCCTTTCCCAGCAAGCCATCTGGATTGATTGCACTCCGGCTAGTGGGGGTTCCCCATTTGTAATAGCTACATAGACAACTTCAGATACCATAATGATACATCCATACAGGTCTGCTGACGGGGGAGGAGAGAAATGGGGCAGTTGACCTGAGGCCCAGAGATTCAAAAGGGCCCAGAGCTCCCAGACCATGGTAGCATCAATGGACCAAGCCCTGAGCCCTTTAAACCATTGCTGGAGCACCCTGCAGTGTACTCTGGGCAGCACACAGGAGTACCTGGGGGAGGTTCGGTGTTCTCCTGGCTATGCTAAAGTCTGCCTAGCTCAATCACACCCATTCCACTCAAAGCCCTGCACCTTCCAAAGGTGTGGAGCAGGCCTCCTCCCTGCCTTGCCCATGGGCCCATTGAAGCTGTCGGCCCCACTGCATGCCTACAAATCATATTCAATAAATTATAACCTTTTCAGTGATCTCTCACATGCTGTATCTTGCACACAATGCATCATAATCACACTATACTCATATCATAATAATATCACTGTGAAGAATATTGGGCATGAAGCCACTGTAGTGACGGCACTAAAACAGTCCAACCACATCTCATTACTAAGCCCACAGACTGACCAGTCTGCCCTTCACGGCACACTTCAGGTGCCTGTGTCCTACACAATATCATTTGGATCTACGACTTTAATTTCATGCCAGGCATGTAAAACTCAGTGTCTCAGCCCACAGTCCCCTTTTAAATAACATGTTTGGATGTGCACACTGTTGCTTAGTCCTTCAAGGTGGCTGGGTTTACCTCAGCAGCCACTAGCTCATTTCTTTGCCAGGTGGCTCTGAGCACCCTCCCTGAGAATGAGAGGCTCAGATTGTAAACAGAAAGGCAAACAATAAGATTCTTTTAATAGATTTTATAAAATTGAATAGAGTTTCTTATCATGGTTTATAGAAGAACAAGACCAGCCAAGGCCTTGCCACAAGATCCTGATTCAAAGCCCTTTGCTATCAATAGAAAGACTCTCATTGACTTCAACAGGATTTTCATCAGACTCAAAGTGAGTAATTAGAGGATAGTAAATCCAGAGGAATGCTGAGCATCCGTTACATCACCGTCCCACTGATATATGCATGTACACATGCAGACACTCAATAGTAAGCACCTTACGCACACACACTTAGGGCATGTCTACACTACCCACCAGATCAACAGGCAGTGATCGATCCAGCATGAGTCGATTTATCGTGTTGAGCATAGATGCAATAAATCAAATGCCAAGCACTCTCCTGTCAACTTCGGTACTCCACCAGAACAAGAAGCACAGGCAGAATTGATGGGAGAGCATCTGCCATTGACTCACAGCAGTAAAGACACCACGGTAAGTAGATCTAAGTACATCAACTTCATCTACATTATCCACATAGTTGAAGTCGTGCAACTTAGATTGATGGCCTGTGATAGTGTAAACTAGGCCATACACAATGATACATTATAGTTCTTTATTTGTGTTACGATTGCACCTAGGAGCCCCAGTCATGGCCCACTGTCCTAGGTATTGTACAAACAGAGAACTAAAGATGAGGTGTACACACACGTATACAGAATTACATGCACACACACACAGACATACACATACAGAATCTTGGATCACAGTTCCTCTAGAATGTTCTGAATGCACTAAAAGTTAATAAACTGGTCATTCTCAAGCCTCAGGGAGCTAACAGCACCTATTTTATGATGTATTCAGCAGCTAATTAGAAGTTTCTAGGACATGTAATTTGAGGTGTTACCAATTAGCTCAATTATGGACTAAGACCAAAGCTGTTATTTGCTTTGTCATAGCAATAGAAAGCCAAATAAACAAATAGTAGTGTCTTTCCACCATCTCCCCTGTGCGTTAGCACAGCTGTGTGACAAAATAATAATAATTCCATTGTCTACTTTCCAAAACTCCACATTTACAGCAGATCATTAAAAAAAGAATTAACACATGCTTTATTTTGTCTAATTATTCTAAAATTGGGTTGTAAATCCCAGCAGAAGGAACATAACTTATATTTTTTAAAATTATGAATTAATGAACCAAGAATGTGAGGGGTTGGCTTGTTTGTCATTCAAGGTTAGGAATTTTCAAGAGGCTCAGGGACTTAGGCATTTAGTTCCCATTGGATTTCAATGGAATTGGGTGCCTTAGTCATCTTAGCTCTTTTGAAACTCTAAGGGCACGTCTACACTGCAGGGCAAAAGTTGAATTAAGATACATGACTTCAGCTACGTCAATGGCATACCTGAATTCAAAATAGCTAAATTCAGCTTTTGGCATTGTCTATACAGCAGGAAGTCAAAGGAAGAACACTCTTCCTTCAGCTTCCCTTATTCCTTGTGAAATGAGGGTTGCAGGAGTCGGAGTAAGAAGTCCTCTAGCTCAACATTATTTTGAAATAACGGCTTGCTGTGTGGATGCACACTTTGTTATTTTGAAATAACGCTGCAGTGTAGACATGCCCTAAGTGTTTGAGCTGAGTGACATAACAGTCATGCTACAAAGACGGCAGGAGGTTAAGTTTGCTAAGTGCTAGCTTTTCAAATTGAACTGAAATCCACACAGAGGTCCACAAGTGAAATGAATTTTGATCCACAAATATTAAGGCCAGAAAGAACCCCACACCAGAAAGAACCTCACCCAGTAGCTGCTGTGCCCAGCCCGTCACTGTTCTGACTGAGCAAGAATAGATCTTTTAGAGTCATCTGATCTCAGTGGCTTCAACCGACTCCTTAGTGGATGTTTGCTTGTTTTGCAAATTATTCACACAGCTTGGTTGGATCGATTGGCTTTGCCACGGCTGAGCTATTGTCTAGAACAGCAAAGGCTTTGCAGGTGGTGAAGCTTTAGATCTGGGGTTCCCAAACTTTTTCGGTCCCCGCACCCCCTTGGCTTTCAATAAGCCTTCCCGTACCCCCTATTCAGTATGAAAGGAAATAAATTCTAGACTCTAGAATCCACAACTTTTTTCACTAACACTACGGCTACATCTACACATGCCCCTTTTCTGAAAGGGGCATGTTTGAAGTAGGAATAAGATCCTCCGGAAAAGGGCTTTTTTTCCGGAGGATCGGGGCCAGTGTAGGCGCTCTTTTCCGGCTTTTCTAAAAGCCGGAAAAAAGCAGCGGACATTTTTATTTAAATGCCGCGGGGGATATTTAAATCCCCCGCGGATTTCCCTATTACGACCTGTGAAATTAACATGCCCCTTTCGGAAAAGGGGCCAATGTAGACGAGCCCTGCTACTTTTGGAATATTTCAATTAGGATAATCTAGTTATTTACCAAATATTCCCCAGACCCCCTTGACAAGCTTCTCATACCCCCTGAGGGTACGTGTACCCCAGGTTGGGAACCCCTGCTTTAGATGGAGAAGAAGAAAGGACTTTGGAATAACAGGGGGCTCTGTAAGTCAGGACTGAGGTGAGTTAGTGAAGCTGTGTAGGGATGCAGGGTTGGAATGCAGTGGATGCTGCCGGTTAGAACTGAGGAGCACCAGCAGAGCTGGAGATGGTGGCATTGGGAAATTGGAGCTGGGAAGACCTCACACAGCTTTGCTTATACTCTGCCTTGTGTTGGGCAATGGTCGCTTGTCCTCCATTTCCACAACCTTCCTTTTTCACATTATGGCATTTAACAGAAGAGCCCATAACATACACTAAATTTGCAACATTAAATCTATCTCCACGAGAAGCTGGGCAGACATCCAGGCCAGTAGAGTGCAGATGTTGAGGCCCCTGCACCCAGAGACAGCTATATTTAACTAGGAGGATATTGGACACCATCACGGTGATTGTTTAAAGCAAATTTTTCTCTTTTAAAACATCACACAAAGCCAGCTGGTAACTCGCATGAGGAAATAAATTGAAATACATTTCCAGCACCTTGTTATCTCACTAAGACATTTCTGTATGAGCTCATATGTATGAATGAGTTCCTCCAGCTTCCTCCCACCATGGCCTGGTTAGAGGCTCTGCAGGCAAACATCCCCACTGCTACCTGCCTGAGTCTCTGGTTTCTTACTGGGAGCCCCTTTGGACACAGACCAGGTAGTGGATGCTTTGTGCTCCTTGGAGAAGGCCACTTTCCTGGATCAGTCATAGGTCTTTAGCCACCCCGTGCTGGCCTTGAGCTTATCTTCCTGTACTGCTATCATTGGGAGTGTCACCGCTAATGTTCCCTCTAATTTTTTCCATCTTTGTGCAGAATAAATTTTGTTATGTGCAACGCACATGTGCAGATGTACACCATGAATGTACACATGCTGCTGGCTGTGGGCACTGTGGTGTTCTGCTAATCAGCTGGTTGGTACCTGAATCTCTACTGAGTGGCTACCCAAGTGCTCAGCTTACAGGGGACATTGGTCAACACTGATTTCAATGGGAGTAGGATCAAACACATGCTCCTGCTGTATCAGATAGTGAAAATTGCAGCCCAGCCTCTTTGTTTTGACCAATAGCTCTTTGGCACTGAAAAATGCAAACTTTAGGCCAGCCTCCCTTTCACTCAGGATTTCAGATGCCTGCACTCTTCCCTCCCCTGCTCCGTCTGCTTGGATTTCCTCATAACCTGTGATATCCTGTGACTGCTCTTTGTCCTGGGTGCACATGCAGTTTGGTCAGCTGGAGGCTGTCCTTGGAGGACCTCTGGAGTGCTCCTTCTAGCTTGGAAATAATGGGTATTGGCCCCATTTTGGTGATCAGACTGCCATTGGCTGCCTCATTGCGTTGACTCAACCTTGCCCCAGGCATCACACTTCCCGCCATCCGGCCCCCACCAACTGCATCTGTGTGAATGTTCTCAAAAGCAACGTCTTCAGGCTGGTCCTCATGCTCGGTGACTCTGCCTGCCCAAAGCTAACCAGCAGCAGCCTGTTCGGGGACCATGTCCTCATTCGCTCTCAATCTCTTCTACCCTGAATCGCTTGCCAATGTCTTCAGCCAGCTCTTTCGATCCCTGGAATCCTGGCCTTCGGCCACTACATTACTGTTGCCAGGCAGCTCAGACATGCTGCCCGGCAACTTTCTGCCTGGGCTGTCTTTTTTATTCAGGTTCACTTCTGTGGGACAGGGGATTGCCAGCCCCTTCATCTTCTCTCAGCTGCACTGGGCAGAGCACTGTTACAGCAATAGTCACAATATTTATGGTCAGCAATAAAGTCGTGCTCAGAGACCCTGATCAGGGTCAGGGCTCCATTATTCCAAGCGTTGTATGCCCCAAAGAGCAGTGTTTCCGGAGAGACTCCTGCATTGGATTCGGAGATACGGGCAAGAACATCTGATTGGTCCTTTTCTTCTCTCTCACACCCATGAAGTCTTAATGGACTTTCTTCTTGTTCTCTCCATTTCCCTCAGGTCAGGGGGATACAGGGTCAGTAATTTTTCTTGGGGTCTTTGGGGGTAAGAAGTGGGGGAAGGACTCCCTTGCTGAGACCATGAGTGGTGACGAAGAACCCCAGAGTGTTCATATTGCTGTGAAGTCAGTAGGGAGACTTGCTTATTTATATTATGTCACCATCAAAGAATTGCAGTCAAGCATCAGCGCCCCAGCATACTAGGCTCTGTACAGATACGTGTCTGTCCCCCAGAGAGTTGGCTCACACTTAGGTGACTTGTCAGCCCATGCCAGTATAGTGCTGGATAAACCCTGGTAACATTGGGGATATAATGCAGAGGAGTGGAGTACACTAAGCCCTTGCCTGGGAGTAATGTTCCCTCTAATTTTTTGTCTGTCTATGGGTGGAATAAATTTTGTTATGTGCACCTAGGCCTGTGCTGATGTGCACCCCAAATATTAACACACGCTGCCAGCTGTGGGAAGCCGTGGGTGCTCTATTAATCAGCTGGGCAGCATTTGAATCTCTCCTGGGCGGCCTCCCAAGCACTCAGTTTACAGGGAACACTATCTGGCAACGGGGTTAGTATGACTGGATGGTACAGTTGGCAGAGACAGGCTGATATGAATGATTCAAGTAGATACCTTTCCATGACCCTGTGCTATACAGTCTGGTTCTCACTCTCTCCCAGTAATGTGCCTTGTATTCTGAATGATGCTTGAGGCTCAGTGAAGCTGGGTCATTAGTAATTCTTGGTTGTCCAAAGAAGACTTTGGTGTTTTAGAGGTCCCTCAGCCCTGCAGTTCTCTGTCTTGACACTGGCTTGGCTTCTGTTTATAAATCTAGCATCCCTCTTTCCCATCCCCACTTATTTAAGATGTCAGTTTGTCCTCTGTGAGAGACACGTCCTCATCCCTGCATTGATTCACAAGTTCTCCTTGGACTCCACTTCTCTTGTCGTTCAGCTGCTTTTGCACCCATTATCATTTTTCTGACTCGACCAGATCCTGCCTCTCCCTGTCTTTCAACATTGCCATGAAGGACAAGGAGCCAGATGCTAGGGTGAGAATAGAGACGGGCTCAGCATCTCTCCCCCACTCCCATGCTTCCCAGGGGATCCCATTCTGCTCATGATGGCTGCAGAGCAGGGGTAATATTCTGCCAAGGTTGGGTTGCTTCCTTCGCCTTATTATGTTCAACGAGGTATTTAAGAGTGTTATTTTAACCACATCCAGATTTCCTACAACCCTGTGCATACAAGTACGGGTGTTCACTAACAGAGGGGCAGGTGTGCGCTACGGAAGTTTGAATCGAGACATACGATAGCACAGATAATGGAGGCATGTGCTATAGGTGTGCTGTCAATATAGACAATGACACATAATAATGCAAGTAAATGCTGGATCTAGAGTGAAGGTGCAGATATGTTAATTCAGGTGCAGTTATATATTTACTCAAGTGTACTTTTGGTTATATGAGTACGCATGAGCTAATGCAAGTATTGGTGTGGGCAGGTGTATAGTCATGAAGGTATATGCAAAAACAGCTGCATGTAGCTCCATGTTTGCTAATACAGGTGTGCTAATGCAGGTGTCATTGTGCACAGGCACATGCTAATACAGGTGTCCCTGTGTGCAGGTGCATGCTAATACATGTGTGACAATGCAGGTACTGATGTATGTTCTCTATGATTACATCAAATCATTTCATATATTCATTATCTGTCAAGAGCAAAGGCCTCTTTTAACACTGTGAATTTTAAATTTCCTCTGATGTAATTATTGTTTGACACTGCAGCCCTTCCAACATCCTTACATAAGGAAAGAGAGAGAATTAAATATGAGACAAATCTAAAAATAAAACTATTAAAATGAGACAGAAGCTGTTTTGCGAGCAGCAGGAATGATGTGGCGCCTCTGGGAGAGGATGAGCTTAGTTAAAGGATATGTTCTGCTTCTCAGAAATGTCTTTTATTATTTTTTTAAGTTCTGCACTTTTCTGAAGTTCTCAGGAACAGCTCTGTACAAATTAGCTTTTTCTTTCTCTTTGGTCTCCCAAAAATAACGACTTTCACAGCATTCCCCAAGCCATGTCTATTTCAGATAGTGTATCCAAAACTTCCCTTCCCTAATTAACCCAGAATGGTTTTTGAAGAAGTTTTAGCCTCAGAGAACATCAAATTTAGCTTTTAGCCTGGAGCCAGGCTCTGGGCTAAAGAACACATGTCACTTTAGGAATCCATGCAACATATACCTTGACATCTTGGGTTGATTATGTCACTTGTACAGTCTACTTCATCGTTAGACTGGCAAACAATAGTGGGCACTGCAAATGTAATAGGAGGAATGGAAGACATTTCCTTCTTGCTTTGAATTAAGAAATTTATATGTGGTATGTAAATAATCGTTACAGCAGAACCAACATGTGCAAATGCTTTCCGTTAACAGGCACCTACTCTAATTGTACTTGCTGTGTCTGTGTTTTCATCTCTTTTCTGTTAGCTTTCTGCAAGTATTGTAGTGCAACAGTTCCCAGTTGGTGGTCTTTGGACCATTGTTGGTAAAGGGAACACTTGTTAGAGAAGGGTTTAGATCTTCTCCTTTTTACTGCCAGCTCCTAAATTGCATTAAAAGTCAGTTTAAAAGATACATAGGCCAAGATTTTCAAAAGCTTGTGGATGCCCAACTTCAAAGAGGCCTGATTTTGAGTGGGTGGGTGATGTAAGTAATGGGTTTCTGGGATTTATTGAGTGATTAAGATATCATTTGGTCAAGGTCACTTTTGTTTTATTAATCACAGATCTAAGTTTCTAAAAATAAACAGCACAAACAGGAAAGGGAATTTACCAATTCTAAGGTATCCTGCCTGGTTGCTCACAGACTTCTTCTACGTTGTTTGTTCTGCTGTACAATGGTTGTGGTTTAGCTGGATAGCTGGTGTCATCTAATCATTACAAATTCAAACTCATTGTTAATGTCTTACAAATTCAACTTTGCTCCAAATTTCCAGTCTATAGCTCCATTACATTTTTAACCTCCTTTAACATGGATTCAAAGCAAGTCTTCAGTCATTAATTGTTGCATTCTGCCACATCTGCCTTTTCATTGTTCATTCCATTTTTATGTTTTTATCTATTTCTCCCTTACTGGTGGTTTCCATTACAATTTATAACTTGTTATTCAAGTCGCTTAGCCAATCATATTTTACTTAGCAAGCACGTACGTGATTAAAAACCTTACACAGCTATAACAAAAGGTCATGCTCTGAAATGTATTTCCATTTAACAAGCTGTTTAGGTCTCATTTGCTAATAAGTCTATATTATCTCTTTTAGTATGAGCTTTTGCAACGTTCTAGGGGTGTTGTTAGTGTAGGCCAGGATAAATGCTTATGCTTTAGGTCTTCACATGCTAGCAGTGCTGAGCACTTTCTGAAAAATCAGGTCCCTTAAAGATTGCTGCTAAGGCACTAGAAATGTAAGGCACCAATATCACTTAGTCACTAGTTAAAAACTTTCTGAAGAGTACTTTGCTGTATAAGCTATTGCTTTCATTTCAGGGGGATGCTTTCTGATGAAGCATGGGTGGGAAGCTAGTGCATGGGTTTGCATGGGATTGCAAATGGGAAGGAAGGTGTTCATGACTATCTCTGTAGCAAATAATTCTGGAACTCATCACCACAAATAGTCACTACAGAAAACTGCTTTGATACCCTTCCAGTAACTGAACAGCAGTAATACCATGGGGCCCATGTCATGTGTCCCTCGAATTGCACTTTTTGAATATGCATAAGGAATTGTTTGAGAAACAAGCTCTAGAGCAAGAACAATTTGCAGAAACTATCTGATGAATCACTTAGTATCACAATAGATTGGAGAAAATTGTAAACAGCTGGCAGATAATTCATGAGCTGAAAAATCTGGACAAAAACATTATTTGCTGTGACTTATTTGCACAGATCCAATAATTGCACTGCTTTTTTTTGAACTTACACAGACAACAGTTTTTTTTATCTCTCTGGATAAATAACCCCCTTTCAGTACCAAATTCCACTGGTTTTAATACAATCTGTGTGCCCTCAGCACGGGGGCTATGTTCTGTGGCCAAGTATCAGCATTTGCAGACTTCAAGGAAACCTTTTCCTCTAGAACTTCATAGCACCACAAGTTTTCTAGTTTCACAGGGGCTGAGTTGAACCAATAATCAATGGAACACTATATCAGATCCTGCAGAATTTAAACAGTCAGAAAAATAAATACAAGTTATAGTTTCTAGCCTTTATGGTTCTGATGAAAACCATCTGAACATCTAATGAGCTTGTCTTTATAACTTTGGGATATGTAAACTTCCTCCATTCTTACCAATATAGTTTAAATATGAAAGCTGCTGAAGGCAATTTAAATAATAATGCCAGACCTGGTTAGCTCTTCATTTGAGCAGAAACATCCAGCTACTCTGGGAAGGTGGGAGGAGTTTGGGATTGTAGGCGGGACTTTATTGTTAAAATCTGACCACGTTTGAAGCTCAACACAACCGCATCTTTGCAAAGTGCAGGACTGGCCTTGGAGCTAAGGTTCCTTAGGCAAGACAGAATCAGGCAATCTCATGTTGTAAGTAGAAGATGTCTGACCATTTACTTGTAATTCTAATTGCACCTTCATTTGGCTGTCCCATCCCATAACATTGGATAGTATGGGCCCCTGCCTTTTGAAAGCCATACACTGAATTGCTTTGAGGCATGAGAGGGAAAGGAGTGAAGAGGGGACACAACCCTGTGCTGCTCACACTGTTGCTCTGTTACACTCCCTTGTTGGCCATTTCTGGGGCTATGCTATGGGGATGAATTTTGGCATTGCTGAAAAGTAACGCAAAGGACTTCTTAACTGACATTTCCCAAAGTGTCATTTCTATTCTGCCTTCCTTATGGTTTTAGGACTGAAGTTTTTTTTTTAAACTACCAATCAGATGCTTACCAGCTGCACTAATAGCCTCCAGTGGCTGTTTAAATTAAACACAGATCTACTGAATAGCGGTACAGTGCCAGGAGATCTGTCCCATATCAGGGGACTGCCTGCTTTCCAATTAATGGTGCCAATGTGTGTCTGAAGCTCAGTAAGTGTAGCACCCGACTGGCTGTGGGACGCTATTAGTGTCTTTACACAGAGTGTATTTTAACAGCCTGCGGCCATGTCCCTTTAGGCTGTCATCTCATCAGGCTACACAAATTAAATAGGGTCAGGCTGGTCTGCTGCTCGGATGGGAGACAGCCAAGGGAAAGCAAGGTGCTCTAGGTGATGCTGTAAGTGGCACCCTGTTACGGGGGCAGTCTTTCAGTTGCAATGAAAAACCAAGGCACAGGCAACAGGCAGCCCTGAAAGAGTCAGGGTGTTAACTCTAATGTCCTAGCCAGGTTGTGTTTGGTGACAACCGGCTAAATTTCCCCTGCATTTTCAATTGGATCCAGGATTCCCCATCCTAAAATGTGATGTGGCACTGTTAAACTGCTACTGTGCTCTCCTAAGAGAAGACTGACCTTGAGAAGTGAGAAAAGTGATCCCTGCATATCTAGAGTTTATAAAGGACTTTGGGGATCTTTTGAAACAAGCAGTGTGGTGATACATTAGTTATTAGAATTACACAACCTTCAAAGGGGTTGCTTTGTTAAGTCTCTATCTGTAAAAACAATGAAGTGTCTTGTGGCACTTTAAAAGACTAACAGATTTATTTGGGCATAAGCTTTCGTGGGTCAAAACCACATCATCAGATGCATGCAGAGTGGTTTTGACTCACACAAGTTAATGCTCAAATAAACCTGCCGGTCTGGAAGGTGTCACCCGACTCCCAGTTGTTTTTTAGGATTACACAGGCCTGGCACGCCACTACGAGGTACCTTTACATTACAGCTGATTGCATTTTGTAATTAGACTCTAAAGAGGTTCTGATCAGCCCCCAAAGGTTAGGGTGATTCTTTGATCTACACTAAGAGCCTTCTGAGCCATGCCTCCTGTCATTACCTCATAGTCTCCCACTGCACACGAGTGCCGTCCATTTCACAGCTGACATTTGAGTGCTGGCTAGCTGCCCTTAAAGCCACAGGGGCAGAAGAACCACTGGCTTCGAGAGGCTTGTCCCCCAGCCCTGCCCCTTCTGCCTGAGGCTCCACTCATTGCATGCTCACTGGAGTCTAGCTCCCACCTCGTGGCCTCTGGTCTCTGCCCCATGCCAGCAGCCCCCACATTGTGGAAGCAGGGCCGCAGGGAGACTGGGGGGCAGAGTATGGGCCGGTAACACCCGGCAGGTGGGCAGCCTCCCCCTACTTCTGACATCTGCCGCTCCCGCTTGAAGCCTATAGACAACATGGAACATTAAAACCTCCTCTGCACAATGTCCCATACCCAGGGCTCCATCTACTTTCTTTTTTCAGTCTCCTTGGTTTCTCTCTGCCCGCTCAGTGCATCTTCTACCCCCCATTATTCTATTGTCTCCCTCTTCTCTCCTCCTCTCCCCGACATTCTCTTCTGAGCAGGGCTTGGCCTCAGTAGCTACTGAGGTAGTGGGATTCTGGTGCGTTTGAAATTACCCAAGAGAATACGGTTGCCAGGTGTCCGGTTTTCACTCAGACAGTCCGGTAATTGTGTCTTCTGTCCGGTAAAAGAACCCAGAAAATACCAGACATGTATTTCTCGGATGGAAGGCTGGTGGGGACATTTTTCCTGCCGCATCTGGCGGGGGTGGGGGGAGCTTTAAAGGCACAGCAACCTTTTTTTTTTTTGCTCAACCAATTTTTTCCCCTGCCATATTTGGGATTTTTTGTGAAAGTATTTGGCAACCCTACAAGAAGAAGCTGACTTGACCCTCCACAGAGTGGTGGTGGAGACAGGTCAGCCAGGAGACCAGGAGGCCAGGGGCCAGGAGACAGTTCAGCAATATGGATGAACAGCAAGCCAGGGTACCAGCAAGCGGTATCAACTTTCCTGACCGCTCGAGAGTTAGGGTTAAAATCTGTGCGGCAGGTCTGAGGGAGGGAAAGGGCTCCAAGAGAAGCACTGCCAAGGCACAGCTCCTCATGCAGCAGGATGAGGAGTGAGCCCAGCCTGGCCTATTTGCCTTCCAGGGGGTTTTATGCCCTTCAGTTGTTTGGGACGGACTGGAAATTCCAGCTCCTCGTGGTGAGAGCTCTTGGACCATGGGAGATACTCCAGTGCCCAGCAAAGACCTAAGAACAGGCTCGGAAAGTCCTTAGCTGGAATGGTGGGGTGAGAGGTCCCTGCAAATGCACTGGACAGCTGGCCACAATGGCCCCAGGGCCCTTTGCTTGCTCCCAGTTTTCACAACAGGCAGGGAACTGCAGTGTTGGAAGCTGCTCTCTGCCAAAGCGCCTTCAACCTGCCCTGCCGGGATCACCGCGAGTGGAAATGGCTCATTCAGTCCTCGGGCTCTCTGCTTCTGCTGCCAATTATTGCCGCATTCCACAGCATGGAACGAAACAGTTAATGAGGGATGTTTACTTCAGTGCTTGGAGCATCATCTGCGCATTGGAATCTGGACTCCGCATGTCCCGGCCATATGAGCTGCCCGAGCTGTGAGCAGCAGAGAGGCTTGTTTCAGAGTGGGCATTATTAATCTTTGCTTTATAGAGGATAACACATATATTATATCCATGCACATACACAAGCATTCTCTGTGCCTGACGCATGACCCCTGTCTAAGTGCCGAGCACTTGGGGGCAGCTCTGTAAACGAAGAGGAGAGCGTTGCAAGCTCATTAATGCTTTGAAGTCTCTCATTAGGAGCAGATTCCTCTGGAGCTGACTAGTGCAACACCCGATGTTATAATGACTTTGCTTGGCTTTAATGTGGGCGCTGCAGTTAGAGGCTCCCACAGGGGGGCTTGCCCGGGATTGTGCATTGCAAATGCACTAACTAAACAGAGGATTGCTAAATACACACAAGTGGGATGGGGAAGGGAAAGAGGAAAATTTGGGGAATGTTTTCCCTACATGCAGAGCTCTCGACAGTGAGAGCACTATTCCAGAGAGGTGAAACTTCCACACAGCTGGATTTATCCTGCCTGGGAGATATAGCACTGTAGGGGTGCATCCAATCCCTGGATCTAAGTAAATCAATAATAACCCTCCCCATCGTCCATTCCTTAATGCCCTAGAAGATCTGTCCCTTTTACTTTTGGGCACTGATTCCCTGTCTCTGGCATAGATGCTATTATTAGGGTACTGTGACTACAGCAGGCTGGGTTACTATCCTACAAACTAATCAGGACCAAGTCTGGACCACGCTGTGGAGATGGCGTTCCATGGGCCATCTAGGGGTACGACTAGACTACAGGCTTTTGTCGACAGAGGCTTTGTAGACAGATACCGTCGACAAAGCTTCTGTCGACAAAGAGGGTGTGTCTATCCCTTACTCCTCTGTCAAGGTGTTGTACAGCTTCTTTAATTCCTGTTTGGAAAGTACTTTCAGATCCTTGGATGAAGAATGCAGCAAATGCATTATGATCTATTTAACTACAGAGGGATCAAAATCGAGCCTTTTATACAACCCCCTTCCCCAACCATACAGACAAATCTCAATGATCACTAAAGCCATGCTGCCAGATCCAGATATGCTGCTGATTGCCTCTCATTCTGAGCTGTGTTTGCGCTGATGCACCATGGAACTTGGACTGATCCAAGCCTCAGTCTTGTATTCATAGGGTCTGGAATCCAATCCCAGTCTTGCACATGGCTTTTGAGCATCCCAAGCTCTGTGGTGGGCTAGAGAGCTCCCAATTCAATGGGAAGAAGTTAGCAGTGGCCAGCACAACTTAGGGCTTATTGATTAAATTGGCAAAGTTGCCCAGAAAGGCTGGAAACCGCTGCACTGTTGTACTGAGTTTTTCTGTGTTTTAACAGAATTTTGTGTTTCCTTGTGTGCTGCATTGTGCATGCATGCTGACCTTGTCTACACACAAAAGTGCACGCATGCATGTATGCACCCATACAGACAGCATCTCCAGTGTAGGCCCCAAATGTTTCCCTCGTTGAAGGATTAAACTCGTGGTCCTCTGGAAATGAAATCAGTTTTTCATCTAGTTGATTTGCTCTAGCCTGAGGCCAGTCGGAAATGTCCTACTGCTGGGACATGATTTGAAGTGATGGTGTTAATTTGGTTAATTAGGATTCCTCAGTAGCATGTGCTACTTACAAATCAGCTTCACACTGTAGTATAACTGCAAAGAATTATTCGCTGATGACTGGGGTTACGTATGAATTTGTGATTATGATGTAGAACCATTAATTTCATGTTTGCAGCTGATGATACAGCTCAATTAAAAGTTGCCACATTAAGATACTGGCTCTCCATGATGTACGGGAATCAGCCATGGCCTAGAGTACATATGGCCCCTGCTCTGGCCCCAGCCCATGGAAGAGTTTCATCTGGACTATGGGCCTGCCAGTGAATCTTTGGGCTTGTCTACAGAACCCCAGAGTCTACACTGGGAACAGAAGAATGGCCATACTGTATCAGACTAAAGGTCCATCTAGCCTAGTATCCTGTCTTCTGACAGTGACCAATGCCACATGTAGTAGAGGAAATTAACAGAGCAGGGAATCATCAAATCATCCATCCTGTGTCACCCATTCCTAGCTTCTGGCAAATAGATTCTAGGAACACCATCCCTAACCATCCTGGCTAGTACCCATGAATTTATCTAGCTCTGTTTTGAACCCTGTCTTAGTCTTGGACTTCACAACATCCTCTGGCAAGCGGTTCCATAGGTTGACTGTGGTATGCATTTTATGAAGAAATACTTCCTTTTGTTTGTTTTAAACTTGCTGTATATTAATTTCACTTGGTGAACCCCAGTTCTTGTGTTATGGGAAGGAGAATGACTCTTCTATATTTACTTTTCCCACACCAGTCATGATTTTATAGACCCTTATCATATTCCTCTTTAGTCATCTCAGGTATGTCTACACTACAGCACTAATTCGAACTAATTTAATTTGAATGAGTTAATTTGAACTAAGCTAATTCGAACTAGTGCACCTAGACCTAAAAACTAATTCAAATGAGCATTTTGCTAATTCGAACTAGCATGTCCACATTGAGTGGACCCTGAACTGAAGTTAAGGCTGGCCGGAACAGGTGCTGGGAGGGCATCAGGTTAGGACTTGGAGCTGCTGCCTCAAGCTAGTCAAGGGCTGTGTTTAAAGGGACCTGACCCCCACCCTGGACAGACAGTCCTCAGGGTTCCCCACTTGCTTGTCTACCTCGATGAGGGACAGCAAAGCAGTCCTGTCTTGGAGTGCCCTGAGTGCCCGCACTCGGGACACCACAGCACTTAGCCATCAGCCCGGCTGCGCTTGCCGCAGGCTGCCATCCAGGGGGGGTCAATCGGGAGGCTGTCAGGATCCAGGAGATCCTGCCGGAGAGCTTCCACCCCGAGGAGCCCTCAGAGCCAGCCCAGTCCTCCCCATCGGGGGCTCGTACCCCATTCCTCCCTCACCTCCTTCCACTTACTCCTCCCTAGCACCCCTTCCTGATGTAAAAAAAAAGGACACGTGTATTCAAAAATAGAAACTCTCTTTATTTAACAAAACTGGGGGGGGGGGGCGGGAATAACCTCTGGGGAAACTGGGAAAAGGAGGTGGGAGAGGGGAAGAGAGAGAGTGGGAGAGGGGAGGGGGAAACCTGGGAGGAGGGAGCTGGAAGGGGGAAGCCAGGGGAAGAAGGAGGAGGGGAAGTATAAAACTATGGTACGCCATATCTTCAGTACTGTGTACAGATGTGGTCTCCTCACCTCAAAAGAGATGTTTTGGCCATGAAAAGGGTTCAGAAAAGGACAACTAAAATGATTAGGGGTTTGGAACAGGTCCCATATGAGGAGAGGTTAAAGAGACTGGGACTTTTCAGCTTAGAAAAGAGGAGACTGAGGGGGGATATGATAGAGGTCTATAAAATCATGAGTGGTGTGGAGAGGGTGCATCGACAGCCACTTTCCTGTGCCTTGTGCGGAGGTCGTGGACGTTGGAGGCCTCCCCCTGAACCTGGATCAGGTCCACGATCTCCGCACTAGACCAGATGGGCGCCCGCCTCTTGCGGCCCCGGGCAGGCTTCTGGGAGCTGCCAGCCTGGTCCTGGGAAGAGGCGAAGGGCTGTGTGGCAGCGGGTGGCTGGCTCATGCCGTGCCAGATGCAGGGTCTGCTGGCTGGGTGCTGGCAGGCTTGCACCTGGCACAAGCACTGTAGCCAGCCCGTGCCCCTTTAAGGGCTCGGGGGCCAGGAAGGGGGCAGAAGAGTTTCCCTGGTTTGGCCCAGAGTGGCCACCAGGGCAAGCTGGGAAGGGCTAGCCTCCCACTAGTTCGAATTAAGTGGCTACACAGCCTTTAGTTCGAACTACTTAATTCGAACTAGGTGTTAGTCCTTGTAGAATGAGGTTTACCTAGTTCGAATTAAGCGCTCCGCTAGTTCGAATTAAGTTTGAACTAGCGGTTTGTAGGTGTAGCGCCTATGAAAGTTAATTCGAACTAACGGCTGTTAGTTTGAATTAACTTTGTAGTGTAGACATACCCCTCTTTTCCAAGCTGAAAAATGGGGGTGTGATTTATAGGGCCCACCAGTGTCTTGCATTCTGATGCTGTGGTGGCACGTCGGGGACCTCCCCCAATCCTGCATCCCCGTAGCAGCAAGATGAAACTCCGCCGGCCAGTAGGATAGAGAGGGTTTATTGCTTCTACAGGATACAGCACAGCATAGACGTGATGTGGTTACAGGAGTCAGGGCTAGGCAGCCTCAGACTCCTGAGGTTAGGGGGTCCATTGCCTCTGGATTCCAGCCCCCTCCATAGTCTGTCTCCTTCATGGTTCCAGCCCAAGACTCCCCTTCCCCTGAACACTCCCTTCCTTAGTTCCCTCGCTGCCCTCAGCCAGTCATACTGGTTGGGTCTTGTCTACCTGACCTAGGCAGCCCACCTGCTGGGCAGTGCTCCAGACACTGGCCAGTAGGGGTCACCCACAGCCCACAACCCAAGTACAGCAACCAGCAAGGTACTGACACCACATCACAGATGCCTATGTAGAGTCTGCCAGTGTGCATGGGTGCAGTTTTATGTGAACATTTAGTGCATGCCAGCAGAGTCTACATGGGGGAGTGAGTGTACATTGTACTAGTGCTTTCTATAAATCGCACCTTTGCTGTCTGGACTCTGATACAATAATCCAGAAAAAACTCGTGTGCAGCTAGAATGACTTAGTCAGGTTTAAGACGCTCTGGAGAGGCATAAAATAAATGTAAATAATTTCCAATATGACTTATCTTTCTATTTTAATTTAATAATTGCTTAATGTGGCCTGGACCAGTTGCCAGGATACTGGGTCAGATCTGCCATATGAAATGAATTTGACATACATATATGAGGGGCAGGAGTCCAGAATTTGTAATGGTGACTGTATAACGTATGGGTAGGTCTTGGCTGAATGGACCAAGGAGGAGTCAGTCCTTCTACTCTTCCACCATCTACTATATATTATAGAGAATTTGTGCATCTGTCTGTCTGTTCATCTGTCAGCGAGTCTGTTTGTTCAAGAAACAAAGAGCTAGGAACACTAAGGGTACGTCTAGACTCCATGCCTCTGGCGACAGAGGCATGTAGATTAGGCTACCCGGCGACAGAGGCATGTAGATTAGGCTACCCGGCGACAGAGGCATGTAGATTAGGCTACCATAGGAAAATGAAGCAGCGATTTAAGTAATCGCCGCTTCATTTAAATTTAAATGGCTGCCGCGCTGAGCCAATCAGCTGTTTGTTGACTCCGCGGTCGACATCAAAGGCATTTGTCAACTTCCCAGGTATGCCTCCTATTAAATCGCCGCTTCATTTTCCTATGCTGGGTAGCCTAATCTTCATGCCTCTGTCACCAGAGGCATGTAGTCTAGATGTACCCTAAATTTGGTATGTAGTTTCCTCTTATCATAGGAAGATCAGGGTTTGGTTGTGCCAGGACAATGAGATGTGCGGGGACTTTGATTGTTTCACATCAGATGCAAAGGGAGGAGTGTAATAGGAGGGACAGTTATACTCACGAATGGCTACAGGGGGGCACCAAGTACCCCAACCCCAGGGATCAGCCACTGGCCAGCAGCACAGCATCTGCCACTCCAGCCTGCCCTGGGGAGCAGCTATCGGCCATTGCGTGGGCCCTACCACACTGGGCTGCTCCCCCAGGCCATCATGCCACATGGCCTCAGTCTCCCTGGTCTGGCTCCCAAGAGAAGCTGTTGGCCAGATGTGGGTAGAAGCCACTGAGTAGGCCATATGGTCCCCACCACTCCAGACCAAGGCAATGCAGGTAAGTCTTTTAGTCTATTATATATTTGATAGAGTTTGTCTGTCTGTTTATTCAAGAACTCCTTCTAAACATTAAGGTTGTCTCTACATTGGCAAGATTTAGTGCAAAAGCGAATGCTTTTGCACAAAATCTTGCCACCTGTCTACACTGGCCGTGAGTATTTGCACAAGAACACTGACGTTCTACTGTATGAAATCAGTGCTTCTTGCACAAATACTCTGATGCTCCTGCTCAGGGATAAGTCCTCTTGCGCAAGAGACCAGTGTAGACAGGTAACATCAATTTCTTGTGCAAGAAAGCCCGATGGCTAAAATGGCCATCGGAGCTTTCTTGCACAAGAGAGCGTCTACACTGGCATGGATGCTTTTGCACAAAAGCAAATCTTTTGTGCAAAGGCACATGCCAGTATAGACGCTCTCTTGCGCAAATACTTTTAATGCAAAAACCCTTGCGTTAAAAGTATTTGTGCAAAATCATGCCAGTGTAGACGTAGCTTAAGAGCTAGGACCATCAGATTCGGTATATAGCTTCCTCTTGTCAAAACTTGAAGTCATGGTGTCCAGCAAGTTCTGAAGCTATAGTGCTATAGCTATAGTGAACTAGCCACACTCAACTGGCCAAATAGCCACATGTGGCTAATGGCTAGCCTATTGGACACTGCGGGCTTAAAGCAATGTAAGGTTTTGGATGTGCCTGGAATGGGATTGCTTGTCATAAAACAATCTGAAAAGAGCTCTGTTCTTGGCCGATGGGAGGCTTGTGCCTTCCCCCGGCTGTGGCAGCTCTGTGCTGGGGCCAGGAGAGGGGGTGCCTCCCTTACTCCTCTAGCCGTGTCTGCTCCTTACTGGGGCCACAAGAGAGGGTGCCTCCTGCCCAGCCATAGTATCCACCCAGGAGCTGTCACTGCCAGGGGACAGGCTGTCCTTCTGTGGTTCCCACCTAGGCTAACCTGGACCTGCTCCAGCCAAGGGACATACATCTCTCCCCTGGCTGTGCCTGCTGGAGCTGGAGCAGCCATGGAGATGTGCTTCTCACTAGGGATATTAAATTGTGAGTAATTGACTAATCAAATAGTTGATGCATTTTGCATCGACGATTCAATTAGTCGATAGGGCGCCTCCGCCTTTGAAGTGTAGCCCTGGGCTGTTGCTACACTTTAAAGGTGAAAGCGCTGTGTGGAGCCTGGGGTCAGCTGGGGACTCCCTTGCTAACGCCAGGCTCCATGGGGTGCTGCCACTTTGAAACGTCACATGCAGCCTGGGGACACTCCAGCTGTCCCCGGGCTGCACGCGGTGTTTCAAAGCGGCAGCGTTGCATGAAGCCCGGGGTCTGGCCCCAGGATTCACGTGCGGTGCTGCCGCTTTGAAGTACCCTCCCCCTCTTTCCATCCTCTCTTGCTGCCTCTTTCTGATAGAGGCATCAAGTTGTGGGGCAAGCGACTAGTTGACTAGCCTGTTGACTATCGGATAGCATTTGCTTATCGGATAGTCGACTAGTTCTTCATGTCCCTACTTCTCACCTGGCTCCAAGCTGCTGCAGTGAGAGAGGTCTGGGTTTGTCCTCTCTCCTTGGGGCAGCCTGCATACTGAACCCCTCATCTCCAGCCCCACCCCAGAGCAATGATTTAAATGAAAAACAAAAAGCAATTGAGTTAAGTATGTGAACAACACCAAGTAAATCTTCTAGTTCAATTAATAAAGTAATGAAGTTTTCTGCATAGCCGCTGAAGTCTACTGGTCATGGGAATAACTGTTCAGTTCAGAGTTACAGAAGGAATGAGAAAATACTCAACCTAAGCAGGATCTAAAAAGCCTTGTGGGTGAGGCCTTTCACCTCTGGTGGCTGGGATTCAGTCTCTTGCCTAACATCGAGTCAGAGGAATTTGATGGCCTCCGTCTACTTCCAGTAGTTTTGGGCCCAAGCCATTGGGCCTTCGTAGATCCACATTTCCCCAAAGTTTGGGTCCCTAAATGACATGAATCCACTTTACAGAACTATTGTGTACTCTGGATTATGTGTCCGTATCCAGAACTGGAATTGCAAGGCTGACATTGCGGGATTCGCATGCATGGGCAGAGCATGCTGTGGTCTATGATGGGACTAGTGGAAGATGTGCAGAGCAGGACCCATATACTGGCAAGATCATGAGGAATCATGGGGAACTGGGAGTACAAATAACATAGGGGGAGGGAACTGCAGGTCAGGACTGTAGTGCATTAGCAGATCAGTGTGGGTGAAATTTGTGCTCTGCCTGGTCAGGCTGTGCTAATTCTAAACAGAGGCAACTGATTGGGGAAACCTGTGGTGCTACTAGCTATGTGACCCCCCCCCCTCCAGCCTGGGGAAGGGACAGAACAAACCCTCTGTGCCCAAGCCCTACCCCTCCCTCCGACTCTGCCCCTGCTCTGCCTTGTCTCCACCACCACCCCGTATCTTCCCCCAACTGAGGTGGTCCAGGAGATTAGTGGGGCTGGAGGCAGCAGCAGGGGTCCTCCCCACTCCACTCAACAGCAGCCACTGGGTGAGCCGAGTAAGGTGGCTCCACTGCTTTGCTCTCCTGGTCACTGTGTTGTTCCACTCTCCCTGGGAAGTGCGGAGCGGTCCCAGGCCCTCCCCAAGAGTGGAATGGTCGGGAGAGCAAAGCAGCAGAGCTGCCTTGCTCCACTCCCTCCTGCTGCTACTTGTGAGCATGGGGGGCTGGACCCCTTCTGTGGACACCAGACGCCCCATCAGCTGCTGGCTGGCCCCACCCACCCATGATGTTCAAGGCACACACGATCCCCTGTACCTTCCCCCATGCATTGTCCCTGGTTCTTGACTTTTGTTTTCATGAGCTCCGTAGTCGCAAAATGTTTGGCAGAAAAAAAGAGAGAGAGGCTTTTCCCTATCTAGTTAATATATTGCATTTATTAAGATGCTTATTGTGGGTTAAATATCAATAGTTTATTAAAAATATATTTATTGCAAATTAACTATGCAGTAGGTGCATCTGTTATCTGGTGGTTAAAAGTAAACCTCAGTAAAAGGTTTTAATAATGAATTTATATTGAAGTAAGGTACAATAAGTACTTTAGCAATCTCACTTTCAATTTCACAAGACAGTTTTATGTTCAATAAATACCTAGAGATTATTAAAAACATATTTATTGAAGATTAACAACTATGAAATAGATACAAATCTAAGATGCAAAAGCTCAATAAACATACTGATAATAATCAATTCTTTTATTAAAACACAATAACTGCCTTGTTTAATCTAAATTAAATGGGTTGTTGGGATCTTCACGAGTGTCTTTCTCTCTGTGTTTCCCTGCTTCTTCTAATCCCTTCTCTGATTAGATCTGGGGATGTTGTTCCTAAAATAAATCAAATCCTAGGAGGACATAACCCAACTTCAAGCATAAAGCTGGCTGCTTTAGGAACACAGGTCCACAGTCTCACCTGGCATAAATGAACATATTACCACAGATTTCAGTGGAGTTATTCCAGTTTACACCAGTTATGTATCCCATGGAAATCCCAATGTCAGATCAGACCCATCGGATCCGATGTTCCCTGTAAGCTGAACACTTGCGCAGCTACCCAGTAGAGATTCAGGTGCTGCCCAGCTGATTAGCAGAGCACCCAGAGTGCCCACAGCCACCAGCATGTGTTTCTACTGGTGGTGCACCTCCACACATCTCAATGCATATAACAAAATTTATTCTGCATATCAATGAAAACATTAGAGGGAATATTGGTCAGGCCGACACTCCTGTCTCTAATAGTGACCAGAACCGGCAGATGCTTAGGAAAAAGTGCTAGGATCCCTACAATGGATGGCTATAGTTTCAGAGCAATACCATCTCTTTTCATAGCCTTCTCCTTACTCCTGTAGTTGATTCATCAGGGGCCAGTCACTTGCACTTGCTGTAGCTGATGTGGAACTAAAACTGAGCCCACAGTAGAGTTGGGAGTGGTCCCACCTTAGTGAATGTTTTCAAATAGAATCCCTCCCCAGGAAGCCTCACACATCTGGTCAGTGACACAAAGGAGACTGGATGAATAAAGGGACTGGTGATAGGCTCAAGACCCTTTCAGGTCTAGTTGATAGGCTTGAATTTGGCTTGGGTTGAGAGCAGTCATCCCCCATGCTGTTGTGTGGCCTGTATGACACGAGGTCATTCTCAGCTGAGTTCCCAGTGGACACAAGTCCCTATCACCAAAACTAGGGTTCCAACAGGAGCTACGTGAGGCTGTTGTTTGTTGTCTCAATGAACAGCCAAGGAATGCAGAGACCATGGGAACTTGATTCCATTTTCACACATAGAGGTGATCTCTTTCATAGAATCATGGAACACTAGAACACATAGAGCTCTATAAGACATGATTGAAGCATGTTGGCAGGGATGTGCAGAAAGGGGGCTGTGTCTAATTGAGACTTGTCCTGCTGCTGCCTGTGCAGTACTTGCTCTGCGGACAGAGGGCTTTGGTGCCAAGAGCTGGCCATGCAAGACCTTTTCTCAAACAGCGAATACACTGCAATCTAATAAATACAGAAAGCGATGAACAGGCATCCAGCCCCAATCATGATGTAACTCCCGGGAAACAGGAATGTGCACCACAGTTACTAAGCAGGATACTAATTGCTCTCCAGGTTTGAAGGGGCCCTGTCATATATTGGAGTCCAGAGATGGGAATCTTTTAATCTGAAATCCAACTCTAATTAACAGCCATTCTGAACAGGTCAAATATACAGAACTTTGGACAAGGTCCCAGGGGAGTTTGGAACCATGGCTGGAGTTCAGTTTCCTTGTGAGCATGGTGGGGCACTGACATAGCACTGTGAGGTACAGCTGATGGGGTCAGTACACTGTTGCCAAGTCCCAAAGAGCTACTTGCTGGAGGTAGCTGGTGATCTTTCAGCGTTCCTGGGGCAGATGTGGTGTGTGTATTGGGCAGGCTGCTCTGGTCTGGCCCATTTGCGCTGCAATTAGTAGTTGCAATTGCTATTGATAATCAGGGATGCCTTTGTTTAGAAAGTTTTCCTGTGAAATAGGGCACCTATACACTGAGGGTATGTCTAGACTACATGCCTCTGTCGCCAGAGGCATGTAAATTAGACTACCTGACATATGAAGCTGGGATTTAAATTTCCCCGGCTTCATTAAAATAAAAGTGGCTGCCGTGCTGTGCCGTCTCAGCTGGGATTGTCGGCACAGCGTGCAAGTCAAGATGCGGATCGGTCGACAAGGGAAACCTTTGTCGATTGCTCGACGAGGCTTCCCTTGTCGCCCGAGCTGCGTCTTAACTCTCACACTGTGCCGACGATCAGCTGAGCTGGCGCAGAGGCCATTTTTAATTTAACGAGGCTGGGGATATTTAAATCCCGGCTTCATTGACTATGTTGGGTGGTCTAATTTACATGCCTCTGGCGACAGAGGCATGTAGTCTAGACATACCCTGTTTGCAGGTTTCTATTGACGTTCCCAACCCCAGGTGTATGTGTTCCCTATTCTATACCTTTCTCTCTCATCCCCCTGCTGCCCAACTTGCAGGAATGGCCTCTGAGAGAGGAAGACTCCTGAATCCTACCTTCAAGGTGACAGAAGATGCCAGAGAACACAAGCTGACCTCCAATCGACGTGTAGGCAGGGAACTAGAAAAAGGGTTGAGACTTACATTTCAGACCCAGGTTCTCTGACATTCTCCCAGTGGTTGGGCCCATTATAGCAGTGGTTCCCAATATTTTTGATACTAGGGTCCAGTAAACCCATTCACAAGCTTTTGGAGAACCGGTAACATTTATTTGCATATTTGCATATTCATTAAGCAAATGATGAATATGCAAATCAATTGTGTTGCTGGCCCTACCTGTCCGGTGGGTTGTTTCACTGCTCCCCCCCAACCCCAATCCTGGCTGCTTTATCGGCCGGTGCCGGCTCCCCCCGCTGCATCTGATGTCGGGCATTCTGCGTCGGTGTGTACGGTGCCCAGCGGGTTGTTCCGCCCCCTACCCCTCCTGGCCCCAATCCTGGCCGCTTTATTGGCTGGTGCCAGCTCCCCCAGCTGCGTCTGGCTTTGGGCGTTCTGTGTCGGTGCACTTGGCGCCTGGCCTTCTCCCTGGGTCCTAGTGCCCGCCGGATCTAGCCCCGCCACCCAGGAGAATGTCCGGCAGAGAAGTTGCAGCGATGGGCTTTCTTCCAAGAGGGCTGTGCCACCACACTCGGCAGTGTGGGATGCTACTACCCCATCACACTATTTAATAGGATCGCGTGTGATAATTTTTCTAAGGACTGGTATTTTTTTCTAAGGACTGGTACTGGGCCATACTTTGGGAAATGCTGCATTATAGCAATGCAGCTCAGCACCAGATCCAGTGGAAGATGCAGACTTCCCCAGAGTCAGGAGGAGGCCAGATGTGAGGTTCCAGATCAGGCCCTTCTGTGCTTGGAATGTGGTTCTTGCATTAGCTTTGCTGGTGGCAGCATAGGTGTGTGATCTCAGTGGCCATCCTGTATGCAACTTGCGGGCTTTCTTTAAATCTGTGTAATTTATCTCAGAGATAGCAGAGTCTAACATGGCCCCAGATAACAATCGAGGCAGGCAAAGAGAATGCATCATAGTGCACTGATTCTGTCATGGCTGTCTAGTTCATTCACAGCAATACCTTGGAGTTTTCTTTTTATTTGAACTCACTGTCTCCTGGCTGCCTGGGCTGCTCCCTTCCTTTCCTTTATAGGCCTATAACCAGGCAAACAGACACCTCCTGAAGGAAGATGATATTTGTAACAGTAAAATACAAAGTGGCAAAGACAAACTATCTGGCCTTTATCTAGCCAGCCAGCAAGTGGTTCCTCTCACTAGCCAGGGTGCAGCTAAAGGCCTATCAGCTTTAGCAGAGGGGTCAGTAGGGATGTGCCTAACTGTGGGAAAAGTGTGTTAGGAGCCACAAAGAGGAATTCATACATTGTCTCATGATGTAATCGCACCACTGAGGTGCACGCATATTGCTTGTGTGGTTTTTAGATTTTGTAGCAAGAGGGCAGTAGTACCTCTAGAATCCAGAGGGCATTTGAAGCCAGAGATAGCCCAGAATCCTTTTAAAGCAGGCCAGTTTGGGGGCTTAAAGGAGGAGAGCAAGTCTTCTCTAAGGACTGGCAGCCCAGCTGGGAAGAGATGATACCATTAACATAATTGCACCTCATACAAGAACCTTATTTTATGGCAGGAAGCATTTTCCTGCACTAAGGACAACAGTAGCCTCACTGAAGTCTCCTTTCCCTGTTGCTCCACCATCCCATTTACTGGTTTAGAGTCATCTCTTGCATACACTGGCTTCTCCAGTGCCGGACGATGGATGCGACCCTTGCCTGGGTCCCACAGGGTACAGTCAAAGCAGCTCATCTCCTCACTAGCCTCCGCTCTTGAGGCTGCCATGCCATGATGGCTCTGGGGGTATGTCTACACTGCAGTGTTTTTTTTGAAAAACAGCCATTTTTCCGAAAAAACTTCACTTACGTCAACAATGCAATCATATTCTTTCGGAAAAAAAATCGAAAAACAGAGGCGACATTGGTAAACCTCTTTCTACGAGGAATAAGACTTTTTCCAAAAAAGCTCTTTCAGAAAAAGGCATGTGCGGATGGGGAAGAGGGAGTTCTTTCGAAAGAAGAGGAAAGAGGAAGACGCACAGGTGCCCTGGTGGCCACTCTGTCCATAGTAATCACAGCTTAAGTGTGAGATAGCGTTCACACTGAATGGACACTATCTTTCGAAAAAGCAGATTGCTTTATCAATGCACTTTTGTTGTGTAGATGCTCTCTTTCAGAAGAAGTTTTTTCAGAAGATCTCTTCTGGAAAAGCTTCTTCTGAAAGAAGCCTGCAGTCTAGACATAGCCCTGGCAGTAGCTACTTTGCTTTGCCTGAGGTAGCCTAGCTGGGTGAAGGCTGTGCAAATGCCTCATCTTATTTCTGATCCCCGGCTTGGCCATTCAGCATTCCTGATGCTGGGTCTGTGCAGAAAAACAGATGGAAAAACCAGTGTGAGGGGACTTTCGGGGCAGCTCCTCACTGCGAGGCCGTAATATGAAGCATGTACGTGTGACTTGCCCTCGTACCGGGCACACTGACTCAGGTCTGTCTTGACTGTAACTGAGTCAGTCCAGAGTCAGTCGGACCTGGCTTGCTGCACTGCTAAGTAATTCGTTAGCTCCTGATCAAATGGTGGGAAGTCCGGATGGGAAGGATGGTGCAGGAAAAGCCAGATGCATCATGCCACAGCCCAGAAATATCTAAATCTTGCACAGAGCAGGGAAGTTGAGGGAACAAGATTATTCTGTGGCAAACTTATCATGGGACCATGTGTCAGGCTGTCTGGAGCAGAGGTGATGTAGTCCTGTGAGATCTTTCCCTGTGGATGGTGGCACTCATGGATGGCTTCATATGCTGGCTTTGTGTGCGCAAGTAGGCTGTGTCTAGACTGGCAAGTTTTTCCGCAAAATCATCTGCTTTTGTGGAAAAACTTGCCAGCTGTCTACACTGGCCGCTTGAGTTTCCGGAAAAGCACTGCCGATCTCATGTAAAATCATCAGTGCTTTTCCGGAAAAACTATGCTGCTCCCGTTCAGGCAAAAGTCTTTTTCTGAAAGACTTTTGCGCAAAAGGGCCAGTGTAGACAGCACAGTACTGTTTTCCTCAAAAAAGCCCCGATCGTGAAAAAGACGATCGGGGCTTTTTTGTGGAAAACCGCATCTAGATTGGCCACGGACGCTTTTCCGCAAAAAGTGCTTTTGCGGAAAAGCATCCTGCCAATCTAAGACACGCTTTTCCGAAAATGCTTTTAATGGAAAACTTTTCCGTTAAAAGCATTTTCGGAAATTCATGCCAGTGTAGACGTTGCTCCTTAGTGGCTGGACCCACCAAGAGAATAAGGGACCTACTACTACTGCAAACTAAGGGAGATCTTATTTACGTCAACTACAAGAAGTCAGCACTTTTGCAGCTGGAAGGCTGCGGTGAGAGTTTTGTCAATGCCTTCAGCAAGGCCAGATTTCACTGCAAGGCATGAGTCCCATCTCTTTGGGTATGTTTGCTGCAATTAGTAACAAATCTATTGCCTGCAGCACCGTGGAGTACTATGCTCCTCAGCTTTGTTACTACCTCTTAGGGGGCAAACTCATGCCAAGGTGAGCCTTAATACAAGCAGCTGCAACCATGTTGACTTCAGTGGGGTTTTCTGAATTTACGCCCTGCGTGAATTTGGCCCCTGCGATCGCTCCTAAGGCTACTCCGCCCCAAGGAGGATCTGGTGGCTTAGCTTGTGTGGGGGAGTTTTCCAGCTTAGCGGAAGGCTGCGATTACAGAGGTGGCCAGAGAAAAAGAAAAGCCGGCACGCGCCACTGCCTTTAATGGAATGCAATGATTCTTCCAGGCTCGGGAGTAATATGGGAGATCTGGTTTTAATAAATTAACAGCCTACAAGTAACAATCTCAGGCAATTAAACTCCGGAATGAAGGCGAACACCATGAAATGTATTCTGCAGTGGTGGGGGGTGGCAAAGACAATCCCTGAGCAGTAGCGGAGACAAAAATAGAAAGAAAATGCCCCAGAAGGCGAGAGAATGAGAGACCCCCTCCTCTCTGTTTCTAGTGTGGATTCTGGGAGGAGGAAGAGTTTTGCATTTCTTCTTCCCCTCTTTCCTCTGCCCCCCTTCAATATCCTGATCCGAGTTATTTTGAGTCTCCTTACTAGACGAATTCTCCCCCACCCCTGATATTCCACCCACTCTTGCTTGGCTAAAAAAGGCAACGAAATAGTATGCTGGTTTTGCATCCCCTGCCCCAATCACCAAAGGATATCGGACAGGGGACAAGTGGGTGGCAGGGAGCTGAATAGCTGGGATATCTGGAAACTGCAAAGAAAAAAAATATCCAAGCAATTGCTAAGCCTCCCTGTCTTACATTAATAGCCTGTATGGAATCCTCTTTGCCATAGAATTCAATTTATTTCCATTTAAAGGCTGTTCTTCTCAATCAATGCAGCTAATAAATAGCTGCTGATGGCCATGACCCCTGGGCTGAGGGAAGAATTTATCTTCTGAGCCAATTAAAGGGACTGAACAATTCCTTTTAATAACATTGTGGGATTTTAATACCAAAAAAATAGAGAAATCTTCCTTCTCCGTCTTGCAAAAGGAGGTCAGCCAGGCTCAGGCAAGGTCAGGATTAGATACTTTAACTTGCCATAGGAAGCTCGCAGGGGGGATAAAACCTTCCCAGTGTAAGCACTGGATGCGCCTCTTCTTTGCTACCCTTTAAAAAGAAATACCTATTGGCGATTTATGTCTCTTTGTTTCGCAAGCACATCGTCCAGGATGTAAGGGCTTTAAAGGGATTATCAGGACCCATGTGTGGCAAGAGAGATGAGAGACACCAGCACAGGCCTGTGTTGTGTTTTCATCTCTGCTTCGTTTCACGGGGGCGTGGGGAGGTGTCAGAAATACAGCTCATCATAGTAGAGGACCTGTGCATCTTTCATGTAGTACCAAGAGCAGAGGAGTCAGGGGCTGCCATTTCCTCGCTGCAAGAACTCAGGCCAGATTTTTCGCCTCTTTATGACTCAGTTTCCCTTACTCGAAATGGCTGATGATACTGACTGACCTCCCAGTGAAGATAGGAGGCTGAGTTAATATAAGTCTGTAAAGCCCTTTGAAAGCCCCTGGAGTTTAGAGGTCTTGGTGAGAGGCATGGTATAAAATGCTTAACTAGCTCGATAGGTCAGTCCTTGGAAGAAAGCATCTAGATAGATATAAAAAAAGGTGGGGAAAAGGGGGTTTTGTAAGTCAAAATCTATAAAGTTCCAAAGAGGATGAAGTCCTGTCTATTTTTCAGAACTTTTGTCAGGAATTTTATGGCCCTCATTGCCATCGGATGTGGATGTCTTTCCAACACTAATGAATTTACCCTCATAACAACTGCTGTTAGCTGCATTTTACTGATGGGAAGTAGAGACACTATTTGAGTTGCCTAAGGTCACACAAAAAGTCTGTGGCAGACTCAAGAATTAACCCTGCATTTCCTCAGTTGCATGCCAGTGCCTTAAACACAAGCCTATCCTTCAACCTGTCTCCCTTTGTGAGGCCACAACAAGAGCTTTGGCTAGTGAAGGATTTAAACCCCTATTCCTAACAGAGTTTGGATTTCAGGCTGAAGAAGTTTCTGCGAGGTTTATCTGATCTCCCAGTTGTCCTAGAGGTGCATTAGCATGAATGGGGTCTGAGTGGACTGAGAAGTAGGAGAGAATTTTATTGTCAAGGGTGGGGAGATGTTCTGTTGCTACTAAGGCAATGACATTTTTCATGGATGTTTTTATAAAGAATGTACAAACTCCTAAGCTACGTCTACACTACTACTTTTCTCGGCAAAAATTATGCTAATGAGGGACTCATTTGCATGAGTTGTGATCTCATTTGCATATTTTCTGCTGATCTGTTTTTGCACTGGAGATATTGCGCAAAAACACGCAGTGTGGACGTTTTCTTTTTGCGCCAAAAAAAACCCTTTTTTCCGCACGATCGGTAAACCTCCTTTTTCGGGGCATAAGGATTGTACGGAAAAAAAGGGGTTTTGCACAAAAAGAAAATGTCCACACTGCTTGCTTTCGTGCAAAAACCCCAATGCAAAACTGGATGGGCAGAAAACATGCAAATGAGATTGTGACTCATGCAATTGAGTCCCTCATTAGCATATTTTTTGCCGAGAAAACTCGTAGTGTATTCGTAGCCCTAAGGTTTTAATAGAATAATTCCATCAAAACAGGAAATCAGTTTAACTTGTGAGTAGGAAAGGAATGGAGCGTTGTAGTTATTACAAATAATAAATCCACAAAAGCCTCTGGAAATCCATAGTCAATAGGTATTACATTTTCTGTGTGCATGGGGGTCTGTGGATGTGCACCTGTGATGCCACTGAGAATTGTGGCAACGCGTGAACATTTCCATCACTGTGTTTCTCTTGCCTGAAGTGCGAATGGAACAGGCTGAATTTCCTGGGTGAGCTGTCGATTACCGACGATTATGTGCTACCGACATTGTGGGTTTGGAAGGAAATCGCAACAGCAATCCTACCTTGTATGATTTACAGGACGTCAGTAGCTTTTCAGTTCTTTCCCTCCCACTCTAATTTTCATTGTGCATGAAGGGTCAGATGATAGTTGCCTCACCGTACTCTGCTTCCACTAATGATGTGTCTGATTACAGGAAGACAGTGGAGCTGCAGGAGAGTTCCATTTCAGAAACTCAGCTTGGAGGGCACCATCAGGGTGTTGCTCGTTGTGGACAGCTGCAATTGTGCACGTTTTCTATTGTGTGAGGGGCTGAAGCCCCCACCCTGGAATGGAGCTGACATCGCTTGGGGCTAGAGAAGCTAGTGAGTAAAAAAGCTTTGTGTTAGTGGTGGACTGAGAGCCATGGAGACCATCATTCTTCTTAGCCACAAAGGATTATGGTGCCCCCTGTATGGCAGAAGAGAGTGACAGAAACCAGAGCAGGGCCACATTGCATGAATGTCACCAGCTTCCTCTTTCAGAGGCATAAGGGCAGGAAGAATGTCGGCATCGCTGATGTTAAAGGTCTTAGGCCAAGACTGTGGGGTACAATGGAGGTGAGAGGGGAACCTTCCATCTTCAGGGCAAGCACTACCACAGTTACAGCCCTTTGTGCTCATCACCTCTTTTCTGAGATCTCAGAAGTGTATCTCAGCAGAAAACAAATGGGGAGTTTGATATTTAGCTCTTAAATTGGTGTTTCAAGTTTTTCCATTTCCCATCTCATTGTTGTGGTACTTACCGCAGGACAGATCACAGATCTTACTAGCTGAAGGAGTTTAGGACATCGATCCACCCATTATGGTGGGTATTTATAAGGCACTTATCTTGGTATGTAAGTACAACCAGCCATGAAGGAGCTGCCTTCACACCTGACCAGGATTTTGGAACAACCAGAGACTGACCCCAGGAGAGCCCATACTAGGATTTACACAGAGCCCAGAGCATGCTGAGGTGGGATTCGGGGGATTTAGACAATGCTCTGTGATTGCCAATGGAGCACCAGAAGCAGAGCTCATAGTTGAGCTTCTCAAAGTTGAGTCTTCATGCCTTGCCTGAGGAGCTCCCAGTCACCTCAGATATCATCCTGAGTTTGTCTGTTGCAGCTAGACTGCTAGATTCTATCAGTTTCTCAGTAAGACTGTAAGCTTTGTGGGGCAGGGATCTATATGTGTGTACAACAGCTAGTATAATGAGGCCCTGATCTTGAGCGAGGCCTGTAGGCACTGCCTCAGGAGAAATAATAACAACATGCTTACATGCATTCTGTTTTAGCGAGCTAGTCGTCCCCTTTTGCTGTGGGAGGGCTCCACCTCACTTGAATATGGATTTTGGGTTGTTCCTTTCTTTTACTGAAGTGTTAGATCATAGTCTTTGAGTGTACAAAAGAACATAAGAATGGCTGTACTGGGTCAGACCAAAGGTCCATCTAGCCCAGTATCCTGTCTGCCGACAGTGGCCAACACCAGGTGTCCCAGAGATGGTGGACCAAAGACAATGATCAAGCGATTTGTCTCCTGACATCTTTCTCCAGCCTCTGACAAACAGAGGCCAGGGACACCAAGGGTGTGTCTAGACTACATGCCTCCTTCGACGGAGGCATGTAGATTAGCCAGATCGGAAGAGGGAAATGAAGCCGCGATTAAAATAATCGCGGCTTCATTTAAATTTAAATGGCTGCCCCGATCTGCGATCAGCTGTTTGTCGGCAGATCGGGAGAGTCTGGACGCGATGCCCCGACAAAGAAGCCTTTCTTCATCGACACAGGTAAGCCTCGTGAAACCAGGTTTACCTGTGTCGATGAAGAAAGGCTTCTTTGTCGGGGCATCGCGTCCAGACTCTCCCGATCTGCCGACAAACAGCTGATCGGCAGATCGGGGCAGCCATTTAAATTTAAATGAAGCCGCGATTATTTTAATCGCGGCTTCATTTCCCTCTTCCGATCTGGCTAATCTACATGCCTCCGTCGAAGGAGGCATGTAGTCTAGACACACCCCAATTCTATCCCCTGGTTAATTAGCCTTTTATGGACCTAACCTCCATGAAATTATCTAACTTCTCTTTAAACTCTATTATAGTCCTAGCCTTCACAAGTGTGGATGGCAGTATCTCTCTCCCTGCCATCTGTCAGGCCTCCCCTGGCCTAGTCAGAATGTAGATCTGGGATTGGCAGTAGCGTGAAATGAGAAGTCCTCCTCATTTGGTTTGGCTTGAAGATGCAGTGGGAGAAAGTAATTAAGGGGAGTCAAAGAAGCTGTGAAATAAACCACGAGAAAGGCAGTTTTTGGGATCCTGCACCTCAAGTTCTAGAAGGTACACTGTTCAGACAAACCAGCCCTAACGGATGGGGATACAAGACATTCTGGGAAGATGTTTTTCAGATGATGAAATGTTGCAGTTTTGAACAGTTTATAAGGACGGGGTGGGCAAATTACAGCCCATGGGCCAGGTCTGGTAAGTCCCCGGCAGATCCACAACTCCATGTCTACCTGCACCTCGGGAGGTATCAGAGGATTGCAGCTCTCGTTGGCCATAAATTACCATTCATGGCCAATGCAAATGGGGGAAGTGGCATCCCGATCCGTGACTCTTCCCGCCGCTCGCATTGGCCACAAATGGTGATTCACGGCCAACCAGAGCTGCGATCCTCTAATACCTGCAGAGGCTCAGGTAAACATAGTGGCGGTGACCTGCCAGGGACTAACCCTGTTGACTGCCATTTTTTTATTGCCCTCCCCTGTCTTAGGAAATGCTTAGGTAGGAAATGTCTCCTAGAGTTGAAATGGAATCAACTTGCCCAGCTCTTTGGGAAGTGAGAATCGGAATTCAGACTGAGTGCAAATCCAGATTTTACATTTTGTTAGATAGATTGAACCAAATTGTTGATGTGGCCTTTATCATACTCTCTCTCCATCATTTTCCCTTTTGAAAAAGATGTTGGAAAATGGGACACTGTGAAAGGAATTTGCTTTCAGTGCAGGACAGTACAGTTTAAACGTATTACAAGCATATTCATAATTATTCCTCCTGAAGGGCTCTACTCAGGTGTTGCATGGCAGTAGCACTTTATTACACGTCAACTCCCATGCTGTTTTACAACATAGTTTCCATGGTTACATACCACCCTCTGTAACCCACGGAGTCCACAAAGATATAGGATTGCATTTCACAGAGGCAAGAGCTGTCATGTACAGAGACTGTTTTAATAACTGATGAAGAGTGAAGGGCTAACCCGTGGTTAGGCCCTGGTAGTGAGGCAGCTGCCCTATGAATGGCTCTCAGTGTTGGGAAGTACAGGAGGTCAGAGGTGGAGAGAAGGGTGAGATATTGCTGGGCCTTAAGATGGTGGTGTGCATCTTCCAACAAGCGAGCTTCTTACCTTGTTCTTCACTAACAAACTCATAACTGTCAACTGCTGGATCAAATAATAGGGATGTTGCAGAGGAGGAATGAGGAGAGGCTAAAGTGAAAGAAAAAGGGGAGGAATAATCAGTTTGTGCCATTAAAGGATGGCCCCTCTTCTAGGCCTGCCGTTGATATAGCAAGTTAGACAAAAACGTTTGGACTGAGACTTTAAAATGACCGGCCAGGTCCTTAGCTAGTATAAATCAGTGTAAATCCATTGTCCTCAGTGGAGCTATGGCAATTTATACCAGACTATTTGGACCAAAGAATCTTTTTCTTTCCAGAGTCATAGCTTGATCACATTGATACTTGATACTTTTTTTGCCTGTTTTAATAATGGAGCTGTTACAAAGGAAGGGGACCTTGTGTGAAGGGACTGACTGATATAAAAAGATTAAGGATCCGTTTGGTACCTGAAAGTTCATGGTTATGAGTGGTTGACAGTGTATTTTTAATACTTAGCTGTCTAGTTCCCTACTCATTACGCCCACAAATGGGATACTCCTCTTTGATATCTGCCAGACATAAACTCTGCCTTCCATGTGCACCTGCATTTGTATCAGTATCCAGACTACACAACCTACTCTGTGAGAAGGAGAAATTTGGGATTCTATGATTAGAGCTGGAAAACGGGTCTTTTCTCCTGATGCAGAAATGTTTCGCTTTTGTTCAAAGAACTGAAAAACCCCAAACTAAAAAGTTTTTGGTAGATTTTTTTTCTGTCTGAAAACATTTCCACCTAGGGGTTTTTTGGTTTCAATTAAAAGTCAAAATTTTCCACAGAAAGCAGATGTTTCCATAAAATTCTTATTTAGATAGCAACCTGATTTTCTGCCAAAAAGCAGTTTAGAGGGAAGATTTCAAATGCCTTAATTGGAGAAATTGAAAGAGTCCTGCTGGTAAAGTGGACAACATAACAGATGTTTGTTTGCTGAGTACTATGAATCCAAAATAGGGTTGTCAAATGATTAAAAATTAATTGTAATTAATCATGTGATTAATCATGCTGTTAAATAGTAATAGAATACTATTTATTTATGTTTCCAATATTTTAAATATATTGGTTTAAATGACAACACAGAATATACAAAGTGTATAGTGCTCACTTTATATTTAATTTTGATTATGAATATTTGCACTGTAAATAAAAAAATGTAAATTGTATTTTTCACTTTCCTTATTTCAAGTGCTGTAGTGCAATCTCTGTATCATGAAAGTTGAACTTGCAAATGTAGAATTATGTATAAAAATAGTTGCATTCAAAAATACAACAATATAAAAACTTCAGCACCTATTCAGGCCACTCAGTCCTACTTCTTGTTCAGCCAGTCGCTCAGACAGACAAGTTTGTTCCATTTATGAGAGCTAATGCTGCCTGCTTCATGTTTACAGTATTGCCTGAAAATGAGAATAGGCATTTGCATGGCACTGTTGTAGCTGGTGTCATGAGATATTCATGTACCAGATGTACTAAATATTCTTTTGCCCCTTCATGCTTTGACCTCCATTCCAGAGGACATGCTTCCATGCTGATGACATATTCTGCTCAGTAATGATCCAAAGCAGTGTGAGTTGATACATGTTCTTTTCATCATCTGAGCCAGATGCCACCAGCTGAAGGTTGGCTTTCTTTTTTGGTGATTCCAGTTCTGTAGTTTCTACATTGGAGTGTTGCTCTTTTAAGACTTCTAAGAGCATGCTCCACACCTCCTCCCACTCAGAGTTTGGATGACACTTCAGATTCTTAAGACTTGGGTTGAGTGCTGTAGTTATCTTTAGAAATCTCACATTGATACCTTCTTTGCATTTTGTCAAATCTGCAGTGAACGTGTTCTGAAATTGAACAACATGTGCTAGGTTGTCATCTGAGAGTGCTATAACATGAAATACAGGGCAGAATGAGGGTAAAACAGAGCAAGAGACATATAATTCTCCCCCAAGGAGTTCAGTCACAAATTTAATTCACACATTATTCTTTTAATGAGTGTCATCAGCATGGAAGCATGTCCTCTGGAATGGTGGTTGAAGGATGAAGGGGCATATGAAAGTTTAGCATATCTGGAATGTAAATATTTGCAATGCCAGCTACAACAGTGCCATGCAAACACCTGTTCTCACTTTCAGGAGACATTGTAAATAAGAAGTGGGCACCACTGTCTCCCATAAAAGTAAATAAACTTGTTTGTCTGAGCAATTGGATGAACAAGAAGTAGGACTAAGTGAACTTGTTGGCTCAATAGTTTACATTGTTTCATTTTTGAGTGCAGTAATGTAAGAAAAATCTACATTTTTAAATTGGACTTTCATGATAATTAAATTGCACTATTGTAATTGTATGAGGTGAATTGAAAATACAATTCTTTCGTTTAGCATTTTTACAGTGCAAATATTTATAATAAAATAACAATGTAAAGTGAGCACTTTACACTTTGCATTCTGTGTTGTAATAGAAATCAATATGTTTGAAAATATAGAAACCCCCCCCAAAATATTTAATTATTTTCAATTGGTCTTCTGTTGTTTAGCAGTGTGATTAAAACCTTGATTAATTATTATTTATTTTTAAAATTATGATTAATTTTTTGAGTTAATCACGTGAGCTAACTGCGATTATTTGACAGCCCTACTCCAAAACCAAACCCACAAACAAACTAACAACAGCAACAAAAACCCAACAATACAACGTTAGGCTATATCTAAACAGGTATCACAGCATGAAACAAGGAGCTAACAGGCACTGGCTACAAGGTTCTGATGCACCCACGAATGGAATATATCAGTCATTGCCAACATCCGGGCAAATCCCAAAGGACGTGGCTTTCTTGCAGGTTGAATGCCACTCACATCCATCTCTGGATAGGTCTGGTCTGGCTGGACATTCAGTTTATGTCCATCACTGGAATCTTATCATACCTCAAAAGTTCTGGGTGCCTAGGTGGCCATGGGGCATGTGTCAGTATTCCTTGGTAAACATGCTTTGGAATTTGATCTACCATTCTAATAATATCTGCATTGTGGTTGTTGCTGTATTGGTCCCAGGATATTAAAGAGACAAAGTGGATGAGATAATATCTTTGATTGGACCAATTTCTGTTGATGAGAGAGACAAGCTTTCGAATGCCACAGAGCAGCATGCCTCTCTCACCAACAGAAGTTGGTCCGATAAAAGATATTATCTCACCTACCTTGTCGTTCTAACATCATGTCCACACTAAGAAAGCTGCTGAAATTGATTCAGTGCTGATGGAGGCAGTTGCTGTGTTCAGCTTTGAATATCCTGATTTCTGAACTTGCTATGGAGCAGCTGATGAAGACACTGAGAACTGAAAAAGTAAATCCTGCATTTCTCAGCACTCCTCAGGGCCCATGCATGTGTTGGCATGTGGGAGATGCCCCCGTATGTCTGCGAATGTTTTATTTGCTAAATGGGGTCCCCCACATACACTTACATGGCCCTCTGGGTAGCGCTCTCTGTACTTCCTCCCCCCACAGGCACTAGGCACCCCTGGACCCATGTTTTACTTCTGCAGAGTAAAATTGGTCTGATCGTGCTCCTATAGATATACAGCTTCCTGGCAAGCTTGATGTTATGATGTCTCTCCATTTGGTGAAATGCAGCAGCTGAGGGTCAGTCTAATTAGTCAGGAGGCAGTGTGGGTTGTTCTGGCTTTTAATCTGGATAAAGTGATGTTCCTGGCCATTCCCATAAGAAGCCTGCAGTTCCAAATTAAAACCAGATCAGTATAAACCAGTCCAGACAGGACATTGAGCAGGTGGCAACTGTCAAATAAATGGGCAGCATCATAAAAAGTACTGGAGAATGTCATGAAAGATACAGACATTCATATTGTAGCAACTGCGGCTGTATTTTGGGCTATTTAATGACGTCGGTGGGGATGTCATGACATCAGCCAAGCAACCAGAAGCTAATGGCAAAGGGGAGAAAGTTGGGAGAAGAGCAACCAAATGCTCATATGGCTGGAGAAACTGATTTATATAGAAAGACTTAGTCAGCAAAGTGTAGCTCAAGAGATGACAGATAGTGTGTGTGAATGTGTGGGGAACATGATACCAGTCTAAAAATATGTGAAGGGTGTAAACATGAAGATGGGAGAGGAATCATCCCTGGGCCTCCATATGGCAGAGGGCTCTGAGTTAGCACAATACATTTCAGGATAAAGGCCACGGTGGTGTAACTAAGCGTGAGCAGGACATTGTTACTGTAGCATACTTAGGATGTATTCTTTCATTTTACAGATATCGATCTCCCCAGCTCCTCTGGTGAATAAGATCGTAACAAGAAAGTGCACTGCTAAAACATCATTCCCAAATGGAATAACGCCACCAAACTTAACTCCCGTTCTTTTACTTCATTGCAGCAGCTGCCATCCTCTTCTTGTCCCGTTCCCGTGCTGCTTCCTGCCATACCTGTGCACGGACAACTGCCTGATCATAGCACTCTGCCTGGTCACTGGAAAGCACGAATGTTCAAGCAGCTGGCATTGCAGCAGATGCTGCATATTTTGAGGCTTTCCCCTGCAGACAAGCACCGACAGGAGGGGGTGAGACACAGCCCCACTGAATGATCACACCTTACGACCATCAAATTCCAGAGTGGAGGTAATTCAGGCAATGCCATATAGTCCAGAGATGATCTGCTTCGGGTGGTAGGCCAGCCCTCTGTGTCCAATGGCCACTTGTCACTTTTCTCGTGTAATAAGCTACCACATGGATCATCATTAACAGGCGCTGAGACTATGAAGAAACCATTCTGTATTGTATTTGGCTCTTGCTGTGTTATAGTTACAAGGCTAGCTCTTTGAACTGAAGTGGAGTTACACTGGTTCACACTCGCCGAAGACCTGGCCTCCTGTTTTATGTGGAAATCTTCTCATTTCATTGAGTTTTCCAAGGCTACTAAGTATCAGAGGGGTAGCTGTGTTAGTCTGAATCTGCAAAAGCTGCGAGGAGTCCTGTGGCACCTTATAGACTAACTGAAGTGTTGGAGCATAAGCTTTCGTGGGCAAAGACCCACTTAGTCAGATGCAAGATGAAGAGGGTCTTTGCCCACGAAAGCTTATGCTCCAACACATCAGTTAGTCTATAAGGTGCCACAGGACTCCTCAAGGCTACTAAAGAAATGTCAGAGATGTGGCCTTGTGTCAATGATTTTTTTTGGGGGGGTAGGGGAGCAGTAGCCCAAAGGAAATGATTAAATAAAAAGCACTCTAATTCTGTCATGCTGTGGAAAAGCTATAGAACAGACATAGTAAGGCTGTAACTGAAACAGCCCGGTGTTCACTCTCAGTGTTACAAATCTATTAGCCCCACACTCTGCAGCAAGGGCTGCAGCTGATGAGCTACACTGGTGGGAACATGAGTCATTTTCTGAAATATATGTAGCTTGCAAATCATCTAGACTGTTATCCAATTCCTTTTCTTTCAGTTTAATTAGGAAATAAAACATGGCCTTAAAAACTCCAAGAACAATTGGCTGAAAGCTCGTCGCTGCTGCTCCGTGTTACTGACACTGCTGCTTTAGTGCACAAGGGTCAGGTAGAAGCATTCCCAGCACTCAGGGTTTCCATGGGAGAGTGATAGCTAAACAGCTAGAGCGGCTAATGCCTGCACTAATGTCACAGAAAGGTGGGAACTCCATCGCTGTATTAATGCCCTTGCAATTAGAATGTGTGACAGTGACAAGTACCCAGCAGGCTGGTGAGCTTTACATCCCTCCTGGTTTTTAACTCAGGAGCTTTAGAAACTTGAGAAGATTCTTGTAAGCTGGTGGCTGTTTCACCGCTCCAGGAAGGGAAGCAAAAATCTTACCCAAGTCATTTAAAGGCCCTGGCTTCCAGGCATGGGGCATTGACCGACAATCAAGAGACATGCATAGCACAGCTGAGCTGGTTACAGTCTCTGTAGGATTTCCCCTGCCTCCACTGCCCCAGCAGAAAGATATCCTTTACCTCTACTCTTTGAGCCCAATCCTCCTTTGCCATATGTCTGCTCCACCATGTGATAGGCAGGGGACTTTTAACCCTTTCCAGGCTCCTTAATCCTTTCCAGGCTGCTCTTCACTTTCTTACAACTGTGTTTTGCTAAGCAAATGAGTGTTTAAGCTAAATGTCAGGAAATGGTTCCTAAGTGAGGCTGAAAGTTTCTGCAACTTTGAGACAACGGCCCTCAAAAAGCTTTGTTGGACACACTCTAAGGGAAAATACTGTCTTGGCTAAGGGAGAATGAGGGGGCAGCTGCCCTTCATGAGTAGAAAAGGGGTTAAAAGCAGCCCTAAGGAGGTTGCACCAGAGATAGCCATTTAGAAAGGGGCTGTAGATAGTTTCCATATCAAGCATCTGCAGGTCTCATCCATTAAGTAACTGCTTCCTGTAACAGACCTTTGTAGTTGGTCTAATATCACACCTCCCGCTTATGTTGTGAGCATGCATTGAATCCTTCACATCAAGCACTCCAACCTCTCTACTAAGATTCCCTCTAAGCTGCGTGGCAGCACATCCCAGCCGCTGCTTAATCCTCCCCGCCCAGATAGGAAGCTCCGTGCATGGTGCCCTGAGCCCCTGATACTGCTTATTATTTTCAAAGTACATCCTCAAAGCCTCCCTGATTTCAATTGTAGCTATCTGGACTCCTCTGACGGTCCTAATATCTAGCTGTTCAAACTCAACAGTCGAGCTGTGACACGTGGTCAGAAAGAGTTAAACATTTTGCAGGGTAGATAACACAAATTCAACCTTTCAGGACATACTGGTAGATAGTATTTGTAGTTTTGTGTGTTTTACGCATTGTTAGAATTTAACAATCTAAGCAAACGATTCCTGTCTATACTGTATTCATCTCTCTTTGAAGTGTATAGCAAATAATCTGTGAATGATAGAAAGCAATTGCCTTATGTTAATCCATATAAATAATTACTGGTGACGCTTGGGAAATATGTATAATATGAAGTCTCCAGGATTGTCTATTGTTCAACTAAAGACTCTGAACTGTGAAGAGAAGTCTGGGACTATAAAAGGACTCTTGGGACCTGATTCTTTCTTATCTCAAATCTGCTGGATGCTTTATCAGGAAAAGCTAAATCATGGATTGAGATCTTGAGTCATACACTGGACTCACCCTGAACATGGACACTAGACTATAACATATGTATTACTTAATTCTGACAGAACTTTTGGCAGCCACAAAGCTCACCAGCTCTACTATGAATCTAACCTCAGAACTGTACCCATGTTGGTATGTATATTGATCTTTTAGCCAATACTCTCTCTCTCTCTTTTCTTTTTAAAATACATTTTAGTTTATTTACTAAGAATTGGCTATAAGCTTGTATCTGAGGGAAGATTTGAAATATTCATTAACCCGGGAGATAATGTGTCTGACTCTTTGGGATTGGTAGAACTTTATTAGATTATAAATAGGACCTTCAGTGATCCTCATCATATCTGACTTGGGTGTCCGGATGGAGGCCTGAGGCTGTATTGCTTTAAGGGAAGTGTGTTGTTGGCTTCTGGTATTATAGAAGCTGTTTGGCAATTATTCCAATACTTAAATTTATCAAATCAGCACAAGCTTTGGGGAATGCTTATCCCCTTATTTGTAGTTCACCCTAAGTGTGTGACCTCAGTTGGCTCCCCTGGGGCCCTGATCATACAAGTGTTCTCCCTCAGCACACCACGCCTTAGAAACATTTCACTCTTAGAGTCGCAGAGATTATGCAAAATGCGGCATGCAGCTATGACCATGGGAATATTATCCTCATTCAGGTCTAACCTTCTATAAAGGTTAGGGTGCACCTTTAATCTGAGAAAGGCACATTTGACTGCTATCCAGCACCTATTCAGTCTGTTGTTGAAATGCTCCTTATTGGTGTCCAGGTGTCCCATGTAAGGTTTCATGAACCAGGGCTATAAGGAGTAACCCACGTCTCCTAGGATCTCTATGGACATTTTCACATCCCCCACTATAATCTTGTCGTCTGGAAGGAAAGCCCATTTACAGCTATCTGTACAGGCCAGTGTTCCTGAAGACTTGTGCACTGTGCATCTTTCCAGGCCACCCCACACAGATCTCTGTGAAATTTCCACAGTCATCCACAGGCTCCTGAAACACATGGCAAAGTATTGCTTTCTACTGATGCACTCAGTTGCAAGGTGGTCTGGTGCTAAAACTGAAGTATGTGTGCCATTTATTGCCCCTCCACAGCTAGGGAAACTCATCTTTGAAAAGCTATCAACAATTTCACACACATTTCTCAAAGTCACAGTACTTCATGGCAGCATATGATTCATTGCCCTGCACAACTGCATTAATACAGCCCCAACAGTTGACTTCCCCTCTCCAAATTGATTTGTGACTGGTAGCACTCTGGAGTTGCCAGCCTCTAGACAGCAATTGCCACACACTTCACTACTGAGAGATCTACTTTCATTTTGGTGTTCTTGCTCCTCAGGTCTGGGGCCAGCTCAACACACAGCTCCAGAAAGGTGGCTTTACACATCTGAAAGTTTTGTAGCCACTGCTCTTCATCCCCCAGCTGCATGACTGTGATCCCGCCATTCAGTGCTGGTTTCCCTAGCCCAGAAGTGGTGGCCCACCCTCTGCAGCTCTGTGAATGCCAAAAGCAATGTTAAGTTGCTGCTACCCATGGCATGCAGAATGTTAAGCGCCTTCTTCTGTCAGTAGCTTAACTATTAACTGCACTGCCATGCGTGACGTCCTCATGACACTTAACAGAGCATAAGGGAGAAGTGCGGGATCCATCCTGTATCACTAAAGATGCCTGCATGCACAGCAAAGAATGGCAGTTGAAAAAAATGGTGTGAAAGAAATCTGGAAGCCAAAGGAGGGCAGGGACACAAAGCAATTCATGGTTGGACATTTAGCATGGTCCCAAGATGCACCTTCCCATAACACAGGGGTGGGCGATAATTTTTTGGGGGAGCACGCCAAGATTTTGGAAAGGGTGCAGGGTCTAGAATGGAGGTTGGGTACAAAAGGGTGCATGGGGTAAGGGACTGGGGTGCAGGAGACAATGTGAGATCTGAGAGAGAGTTTGAGTGAAGGAGAGGTTTGTGACCTGGGTCAGGGGACTGGGGTGCAGGATCAGGGAGGGAATATGGGTGCAGGAGAGTATTCTGGCCAGGGGGAGGAGTGTTGGAGGGGGTACAGGATTTGGGAGGGAGTTGTGACCTGGGGCAGAGAGGTGCAAAGGGTTTGAATGGTGATTCGGGGGGGAGGGGAATTGGGGGTGTAGGAGGGGCTGAGGTGCCAGAAACAGGCTTTGGCTGGGAGGCGCTTACCTAAGCATCTCCTGTCCAGTAGCCCTGCAGCACCCCCAAGGGAGGCTGGGCTCCTTGCCTCCTGCAGACCCAGACCGCTTCAAAATGCAGCCTGCTCCCTCCATGTGGCTCTCAGCTCCAGGAGGGGGAAGAGGCTTGTGCTGCACCCATCCCCCAGGCCAATCTCTCAGCTCCTATTGGCCAGTTATTTCTCTCCAATAGTATCTGAGGATTGGGGAGATCACATGAAGCCTCCTTCTCCCTCCAGAGCAGAGAGGCACAAGGGGCAGCCCTGTTCTTAAAACAGAGGCTGCTGCATGAATGAGAGTCCCAGCAGGGAGGTCCGTGGCTGGATCTGGTGGCTTGGCAGGCTGGATCCGGCCCACGAAACGTTCTTGCCCTCCCCTGCCATAACATTTAACAACATAAAATATCTCCCTGCACTGATAGATACACACCCACAATGCATTGCTCATGCTGTCAATGATGGTGCTCCCAATCTGGGTGTGATTTGTTGATGTGAACATTTTTTGTGATTTTTGTATGTTGACTTTTGGGTGTTGGCATAAGTTTGGGTACCAAAATGTACACAAAGCCTTAGAGCAAGCCCTGACTTCTCCACTTCCCCAGCCCAACATGGAATGCTACCTGCACCGTATACCTGTGACACAGCGGCTCTGCTGGTGGTTCACTACTTTGGGTGAATATGCTTTTTTAAGCTCTGACAAACTCATGACATGTAACATGCTGTTGTCATGATATATATGCATAGGTGGCACGCAATAGATCACTGAAAACCTAAAAGCTCACTGCGCATTAATATTACTGCATCATGTATGATGGTTAATGCACAAAGGATTTCTACATGCATGGTGGAACCATATTGCCAAAACATGTTTAAAACATGCATGTTGGGGAAGGCAACAAAGGAAAGAGGTGAACACCTCAGACTAGGTGTGGCTAAATTCAGTGGGCTATTCATTGGTGTGGGAAGTTACAGGAAGAAATCATCCGTATAGGATAGGGATGTAAGTGACCTCTCGAGTAGTTGATTGCCCGATAAATTTAGGCTTATCAGGCAGTTGAGTCACTACTCGACTACTCACTTTCCCCTACCCTGCTTGATGCCTCTCCTCTCCCATCCCCACTGATACCAGGATCTTACTACATTTAAAATGCAGAGTTGCAGCAGGGTTAGCTCCCTGGAGCGACACAAGCTGGGACTAAGCAGTCCTGGCTCACACTGGCTCTGGGATCACTATGGCTCTGCCTCCCCTGCGCCTCCCCGACCACACCACAGAGGCAGCCTTGGGGGGAACTGGCTTTTAGCACCAGCTCCTGCTCCATTGTCCCCCACTGCCTCTGATACTGGCTCCTGTGTCTCCCCCCTTGCTGCCTCTGATATAGCTTGTCTGCTTTGCTAGCAAACTCTTCAGGGGGGAGAGGGAGAGGCAGGAGCTGGTGCTGGGTGGAGCTGACTTAAAAGCTGGCTCCCCTCAGCACCATCTCTGTAGGTTGGGTATACAGGGGGGCAGAGCCACAGTGGTCCCTGAGCTGGAGCGGGACATACTGCTCATCTCACTGTGGCTCTGCAGTTTTTAAATGTAGTAAGAGATGGGCTGCCTGTATGCCCAGTTCCTACTACAGTTAAACTGCAAAACCACAGCAGGGATAGCAAGCACCCTCTCCCCTCCCCCTCGTCTAATCGAGTAGTTGATGGAAATTTCATGGGAATTAGTATGGGAAATCTCTGGGAACTAAATAAAGGTGAGAAACCTGCTTAGGCAAAAACTGGATTTGCTGAAGTTAAATTTTAGTCTTAGCTTAGTTAGTAACCATTTCTATCTTTACTCCTTGTACTTGGTAGCACTGAAACCTTTTTGTTTAAAAGCTTGTTTTACTTTACTACAAATTAGCTCAATGCTGCGTTTGAAGGGAAGGGTGTGTTTACCCTCATTAAACTAATGAGCTGCAGTGGATTGTCTCTTTAAAGAAGTAACTATTTGCGTAATGTCTGTGTGTATTCCAGGAGAGGGCTGACATGGCAGGGAGACATCTCTGGGACACTTGGGAGTTGGGGTTCACTATGGGTTACCTGGGAGGCAAGGTTTGATCTGGAAGAGTCCTGAAGAGTTTGCTAGCAAAGCAGAGAAGTTGGTGTGTCAGGGAGTTGTCACAGCAACTTGCTAAGGCTGAGAGGGGGAACACAGTAACTCAGTTCTGGGGAATTCAACATCTTGGAGGACTGCTGGGGAAATCAGCACTGAGGGTGTTGGGGTCACTCTGCAAAAGTAACTGAGTGGCGGAAGCCAGGGTGAGACCTGGATGCTTGTAGGGTTGCCAGGTGTCCAATTTTCACCCGGACGGTCCGTTATTTCAGGCCCTTGTCCAGTAACACCCCTTCCCCACCCGAAACTACTGTACATGTAAAATGTCTGGTATTTTTATGTTTCTCTCAGACAGAAGGCTGGCGGGGACAATCTTCCCCTGTTGCGCTTGACATGGGCGGGGAGAAGTGAGGAGCGTGGGGATTCTTAAAGGTGCAGTGACCTTTTTTTTGTTCTCTCTTTTTTTTTTGCTCAGCCAAGTTTGGTCTCCCCCTCCTCCTTTTTTTTTTTCTCAACCAAGTTTTTTTCCTGCCATGTTTGGGATTTTTGGTGAAAGCATCTGGCAAGCCTAGATGCTTGTAAGCCAGTTGTCTGTGTCAGGGCCGTGAGTCACAGCAGCGTAGCATCCAGAGTTGCAGGGCAGGTGGTGACAAAACCCCTTTTGAATCTGGGTTAACCCCAAATCATCATACGCAGCCTTTCTCCTACTGGAGATCCCTTATGGCAGTGGGTTCCTTAGTCACTACTTAGTTTCAAATCCTCTGTGTGCTGCTGGTCAAGGGTCTGGCCCATGAAGTGTCCCTAGGCACCTGCCTCTCCCTTTCATGCTAATGTCTGCATTCTGCTCCTGTCCCCCACAGCGCTGCTTGGAGAGGGAGGAGAGAGGCTCCCTTCCTTCCATAACTCACGAGGTGCAGGGTCGCCAGGCTTCAACCCTTATGTGGTCAGAAATTTCAGGATATGTCTAGACTACATGCCTCTGTTTCACGAGGCATAAGGGAGCGGTCGACAAAGGCGTTCCCTGTCAACCGATCCACGTCTTGACTCGTGCGCCGTGCCGACTACCAGCTGAGTCGGCACAGCGCGGTGGCCATTTTTATTTTAATGAAGCCTGGGATATTTAAATCCCCACTTCATTGACTATGGCGGGTAGTCTAATTTACATGCCTCTGGCGACATACCCTCAGGGTCTGTGTTTTCCCACTTAGAGTTCATAAACACCCAGGACACCTCAGCGTTAGCCTTTCCTTCTGAGACCACAGGAGAGGGGAGTAGGGGGCTGGTTGGGCTGCTCCAGCACAGCAGTTCTTATGCCAGCCTAGTGGTGGGGATCTCAAGAAATGCGATTGGCTCATATCGATTGAGAGAAGCAAAGGAATTTACAGATCTTCTGCCTTTGAGGACAATTCTGGCTAAAGAAGTGTCAGGCATTGAGTTAGGCAGTGTCTACTTGTCAAGATGTCTCCCGCAGATGCTGGGAACCCAGAGGTGACATGGAGGGTTTGCAAGGGCCATCTGCCATTCATTCTCCAAGGGAAAGCTTCCTACAGAACGTGATTCCTGACAGGTGTGATTATACTGAATGCTCTGTCAAAACTTTGCAACTATGAGAAACCCACCGTCAGCCTGATCGCTGTCCTCCCACATCTCAATCAGGGTATGTCTACACTACCACCCTAGTTCGAACTAGGGTGGTTAATGTAGGCAACCGGAGTTGCAAATGAAGCCCGGGATTTGAATTTCCCGGGCTTCATTTGCATATTGCCGGGCGCCGCCATTTTTAAATGTCCGCTAGTTCGGACTCCGTGCCCGCGGCTACATGCGGCACGAACTAGGTAGTTCGGATTAGGCTTCCTATTCCGAACTACTGGTACACCTCTTTCCACGAGGCTTCATTTGCAACCCTTCAAACTAGGGTGGTAGTGTAGACATACCCTCAGTGAGTGCCTGACCTGGTCAACCCTTTTTACTTAGGTAGCGTTAGCAGACATCCCCACCTTAATTCCAACAGCCAGATTAAAATGCCAAAGAAAGGCTATTCCAGTGGCCTTTCAATTCCCCCTTCCCTCGCCATCCAGAACATTGCTGAGTGCTCCTGTGCTCCATGTGGCATTTAGGGATCTTCAGTGCTCCATGACGTCCTGCATCAGTCAGCCAAAATCTTCCATGATCTGAGCCCAAGAGATGATGCAGATCTGGCAAACACGGGGACTATGTCTCGACTGGTATGATTTTCCGCAAATGCCTTTAATGGAAAAGTTTTCCGTTAAAAGCATTTGTGGAAAAGAGCATCTAGATTGGCCCGGACGCTTTTCCACAAATGCGCTTTTGCGCAAAAGAATCTGTGGCCAATCTAGATGCGCTTTTGCTATTTTTGTGATCGGGGCCTTTTTGCGCAAAACAAATCTGAGCTGTCTACACCGGCCCTTTTGCACAAAAGCTTTTGCGCAAAAGGACTTTTGCCTGAACGGGAGCAGCATAGCATTTCCGCAAGAAGCACTGATTTCAGACAGTAGGAAGTCAGTGTTCTTGTGGAAATTCAAGTGGCCAGTGTAGACAGCTGGCAAGTTTTTCCGCAAAAGCAGTTGCTTTTGCGGAAAACTTGCCAATTTAGACATAGCCGGGGTCTTTTTCCCAAAGCAAATCAAGGTGGACCATCAGATCCCAGAGCCATGCTAAGAACATCAGAGGAAGCTCAGGATTCTAGCCCATGGCAGCGCTGCATGAACATTGCTCCCTTAATAAGCACATTCCCGTGCCCTTTCATGTATCTGGAATTTAACAACGAGGCTCAGAGTGAGGCTATGTTTGATTGTGGAGAGATGACGATAGGGTGTCAAGCTGAATATTCAGCCAGTGAGAGCGGAATGCTTTAAACGCAGCCGGTCTCAGCAGCCTGGGAGAAAAACCCTTCTCTCCTTGGTGGTTGTCTTTGGTATATGTGTCGCTAAAGTTCACATGAGAGTCTCATGCGTTACCATTATCAATTATGGAGATTGGGCCCATTGTGTTGATTCCCAGGCTGTTGAGCTTTAACATTCTCCACAGCTCATTCTGCAGATGTACGGTGATGTGTCCTTTTCATGCTGCATTGAAATCTTGACTGACACCTCTTATCAGATAGGGGCTGCCTTTCCACTGGCTGCTCTTTAGAGTGATAAATGGCAGAAGTTTGGGAGTTTGCTTGTATCTGGGTGCTCCATCTGAGGCTTTGGGCAGGTAATTATCCTGAGGCCCACAAGACTCGGTGATGAAATCCAGTGCTGTGATAGTGTTTAGAACTGGTTAGCAGAAAGGTCGGAGATTCAAAGTATCCATGGCCAAGAAAGAATCTAGTAGGAGAAGGGATGGAAGAACTGGCTCAGATAAAATAAGAACGAAGATTCTCCTGACCAAAACTTTTTCTGATATTTTAAACATATGTGTGAGACTCCCAGAAATGGGGCATCAACAAGCATGAGCCTCTGTTGATATACAGTTTGAATCTCTCTAGTCTGGCACTGTCTGGTTCAGCAAAATCCATGTTCAGGCATGATTTTAGTTAACTGGATGTCCACTTGTCATGGGTGTGGCTACATTTCCCGTGGTCCCATACAATTTGTTTACCGCCACCAGTCCTGGCTCTCAGTGTTCTGTGCTGTTATTTAGCTCTAATTTACCCCTAAATGTCTTCTTAGAGCCCAGTAAGCCATGGAAGTGTTGGGAATGACCAGTACTGACCTCTCATTATTTGGCAAATTCTCTGGTTTGGCAGCAGCTAGGTCCCGAGGGTGCTGGACTAGAGAGGTTCAACCTGTAGCCAAGCCTCTTACCCTGACAGTAGTAGCAAACTGATGCACTTCTTATGTGGTCCAGGTAGGAGAAAGAGACAAAAACACACAATGGGTTTGTGCAGTTACACATGGATCTCTCTCTTCCCCGCACAAACCTTTACTGCATTTAGTCCTGGTGAAAGGTGAAGACTGAAAGGCCTGGAGACCAAAGACTTCTCTCGATCCAAAAGTCAGCACAACATGGGGGTTTGCAGTGCAAACTTCCACCTGTTGCTCCTTTCTATGGGTCTCCACCCTGTTCTGTGAGGACCGTCTTTAAGGAGAAGAGGAAGGTCAGCCTTCAAGGGCCAGTCAGCCCTTCATGCTTCTTTTCGGGATCCTAATAGGATTGAGAACAGTGGCAGTGGTAGCTTCCTGAGCTGCGGAACCTCATTCCCAGGGAACAGTGCTGAGCCTAGAGCTAGCTGAAAATGTGATCCTTTTTTTGCCATCAAAGTTCCAAATGTTAATGAAAAAGAGGACAAAATGTGCATGAAAATTTTCACCAACATCCTCCTCTCTTTTTCTTTAAAACAGTGCTCGTTTAGACCCCTAAAGTCCCACAGTACCATGGGCACTCAGCAGAGGGTGACTGCACATGAGCCACCACTGATTAAACTGTGCCAGATCCAAACTGGCACTCTGCAGGCAGCTGGCGCCATAGCCCATGCTCATGTCCCTGTAAGACCTCCAGTTCCTCTACAAGGGAATTCTAGGCTGGTGGGATTATGCCCAGTGCTACGTCAAAACTTCCCAGCGACGGTGAGAAACTGACTGTTATCCCAAGTTCTGTCCATCCACATCTCAATCCGGGAGCGTCAGCCTCTTCTCAGTATTGTCAGGGATCCGGCAAGGACATCAACCACCTGATTAAAGAGTCACTTTTATTTGCTGTCAAAGACACTATCTAGACTGCCTTGTTGCAATTGTACTCTGCTACATAAGGGAACAGCTCATGAGGTTCTTCAGAACCACAGGTGCGAACCATTTATTCAGCCAGATTTTACACGCTCAGCGAAATTAAAGATGGAAATGCTCAATCAAGACATCTGGTTCATTTTCCCTGTGTATCACTTGTCCAGCCCAGAAATGTGCCCTACAGCACATTCTTCTACGCTGCGGCCACTCTAGCTGTGCAGCTGCAATAATAAAGGGCTTTGGCTCAAATTAACATCAGCTGCTTTTCTTGGACAGGCGCATTGAACCCGGGGCAGATCTCAGTGAGTTCACTGGCTATCCACACACTCTGCCAAGGCAGGGCGCATGTTCCACTCCTGTCTCCGGGGAAGGCTGGCAGTGGTTGTGGTAACAAAGCGGAAGCAGAGAACAGTTAGACATTCGGTGACAGTTTGCATTATCCAAACTGCAGCAAAGGGATAATGCTGTAGCAGGTGTGCTCCTGCAGCCCTGAGTCAGCAACCATGCTAAATCCAGGCAACAGGGACCGGGGGGGTGGGGGAGGTTTAGATCATTAGCTGCCCCAGTGACTTTTCAAGGGGTCGCTGCTGTTGTGTGTGTCCACACCCAGGTGAAACTAGCACAGTTTGGCCCACGTAGATGTTACTAGTTACCACTAAGGCACCAGCGGCTGCCAACCAGAGGCCCTGCACTTCCCCTTCCGCAGTGCCATCATTTGGCATTGGATGCAGCTGGAGATTGAGATGCAGAGGGATGCGATCTTTGCTGTTTAATACCGTCTTAAAGGGCTACGCTGGGAAATTACAGGGGGCAGCATCCCTCTTTAAAGCCAACAAGCAGTGCTGTCAACAGCTGCCCACTCTGCTCCACGCCTATCGAGCAGCGCCAAAGCCCTCTGCTGGTACTCCAGCTTCTTCTCGCCAAGCAGGGCTCTGCAAAGAGATCCGTTCTGAAGTGAAGGACAAAGAATGCCGGCTCTTTGTTCAAACTCCAGAGTCAGATCATTTAGGATCTTTAGGGTAACGATTTCTTCATCTGTTTTTTGTTTCCTCCCCCCACCCCTAACATACCCTTTGAGCTGTTCTTTAATTGAAGCAAACAGAGCAGCTGCTACGTTGTGTGTTGTTTTTCCCATTTTCCCCTGTGAGTCACAAATTTCCTTCCTTAATGTCTCTATCTTCCATCGGCCTGTGCTAATGAAGCCCCACATTTCAGCTGCTGACTTTCTGAAGTTGTCTGTCTGGAATTTTCTAACTCATTTAAATTAATTCCCCGCTTTCCTTTTTGCCCCCTGCTGCCTCTCTCTCATTTCCTCACCCTCTCTCTTTTTCTGTCGCCCCACCCCATAGTCTTTGCCAGGCCTCCTTCTTCTGATGCTCCTTCTCCTTCCCCTCTCTCACCTTCAGAGTTTCTGCTCTCCACCTCACCCCTCTCACTTCTCTTGCTCTTTCTCCATTCTCCCCTCCCCACCAGTCTTCTCTCTCATTTTTCCACCCGTGAGCAGAATAAATTCTATGTGCACAAAAGCATGTGCAGATGTGCACCACCAGTAGAAACATATGTTACTGGCTATGGGTGCTGTGGGCACTCTGCTAATCAGCTGGGCAGCTCCTGAATCTCTCCTGGGTGGCTGCCACTCCCTCCCCCACCACCCATTCAGTTTAGTTCACATGAAAGGTTCAATTGTGTTTTTCAGAAATGCCCCTAATCTGGCCTGAGTCGACCTGGCACTAGGCTCACAGAACCTCTTGCTGCTGGACAGGGCAGCAGGCCACATAGCTGCAGCCTCACCCCCGTAATGTGCCCCCACTGGTTCTTCAGCGAGGGTAGATTGTGCCTGACGTCAGCAGCATGCGCCCTGAACAACATGATGGTCACATCTGGTCTGTGAGGGTGAGTCACATACCTCCCTCGCTGAGGGTGCCTGGGTACAAAGAACTGTACCGGCGCCAGATGGAATCCACGTGTGCACCACTGGGATGCTACGGAGAGGAGTCCCAACCATCTGACTAGACACCACGGTGAGGAATTCCCCCCACTGCGGGTTGGGAGATGCTCCTGGCTTGTGCCTGCTGGAGGGAGTGATACTGGCGGGTTCTTCTCAGCATCCAGCTCCTGCGGATGGCATTTAATTTATGTCATATCACAGGTGCCTTTACCCAGCACCCTGACATAAGTGCTGGGAAAGGGCACAACTGCCTTCCTCCCTGTGATGACCTGAGCTCCAAGAAGAAGGGGAACCGCACCCCTGTTTTTTCCTCTTGCTGAGCTTGAGAACAAGGGCAAGGTGGGGTGGAACCCACTCTGCCTTTTAGATCCCTAATGGCCTTAAGCCCACAATGCATAATTCAGGGGCAGGCAAGGCAATGCCAAACTCCTGTGTGCTGACAGGATTAAAGCCTCCACTGCTTTACATTTTCCTTATGACGCTCATTTCGTCTGCAGATCTAGCTGCTCCGAGATAGGAATGCTAACGTGGACCTGTGAGTGAATTAATTTGCAGGCAAGTTCAGCATAATAGGCAGGTCTGATTGCCCTGGAGGTAGGGACACAGATCAAGAGCCACGGGCAATTGCATGTATATATTTGTGCATGCTTAATTTTTCACCCAAACTCTCCTGTGTATGTGTGTATGAAGATATGTGCAAAAATTCTACGGGTACATGGCCAGTTTTATGCCTGTTCATTATTGTTAATTTCCAGGCAAGCTAGGAGTAGAAAGCACTTTCTAAATCTATCTGTCTTAAGCACTTATGGCTCCCATTCTGTAGTATCTGAGGTCCTAAAAATCTTTAATGTATTTGTCCTTACAACTTTGCTGGGCTGTACAGCTGTGCTATTGTATCCCCATTTCACAGATGGAGCACAGAGGGGCTTAGTGATTTGCCCCAGGTCACCCATGGAGTCAGTAGCAGAGCACAGAAGTGACTCCAGTTTGGCTAGTTCCCTAAGTGCTGAACCATCTCTCCTCTCCTTCCTAATGGAAAAGAGCGCATGATTCATGAATGCAAGAGCATACAACCGAAACCTTGCTAGGTGGTGGGTCCAGTACAAATTATGTCTGTTGCATCAATGAGTCATCATAAGCTGCTCACTGTCCTCAGTACAATAATCTGCAGGCCTGGAGATGCCTTCGAAGAAACAAACGGGAGGGAGACACTGAATTCCCATTGACTTTCAGTGGGAGATAGACACTGAGCTATCATTTGTGCCTCTGAAGAGCTCTCCCTCAGTCTAGTTCCCAGTGGGCTCTACATTAGAACCATCACATCTGGTACTAGTAAGCCAGCAGAGAACTTGATGCTATCTACTATCACCGCCAACGTTCCCTGTAAGCTGCATGCTTGTGCGGCCACTCAGGAGAGATTCAAATACCACCCAGCTGATCTGCAGAGCACCAGTAGCTAGCTTTTGTTTCTAATGGTGGTGCACATTCACACGTGTCATTGCACATAAAAATTATTCCACACATGGATGGGAAAAACCCACACATGAATGGAAAAGATTAGAGGAAACATTATACAGACCCAGTTACATTCAGACTGATTAAAAATGTAAAGACCCTGTTCACATTAGCAGCACTTCTAAAAAAAAATGCCTTCTTTGATGAGGCGTTGTGGATATGGTGAAAGTGATGGAAGTGATATACCTTAACTTTAGCAAAGCTTCTGATATGGTCTTCCACAGAACAAGGAGCAATGGTCTCAAGTTTCAGTGGGGGAGGTCTAGTTTGGATATTGGGAAAAACTATTTCACTAGGAGGGTGGCGAAGCACTGGAATGAGATACCATGCTTAGAAGTTTTTAAGTTTGACAAAGCCCTGGCTGGGATGATTTACTTGGGGTTGGTCCTGCTTTGGGCAGGGGGTTGGACTCAATGACCTCCTGAGTTCTCTTTCAACCCTAGGATTCTATGATAAGACTAAAAGCCAGGAGCCAGAGTCAGTCTTTAGAAACAACCTTCCCAGGAAGCTTTGGGAAACTGCACTAGGATGTTTCTCAACTGGAGGTCTGCGAGCCTTTGGGGGTCTATGAGGGAACTGCAAGAGGTCTGTGGGACCAGCTGATAAACTCTTCTCTCCTCCCACCTCCCTCCCACTACCTCTGGGGGCTGTGGTCTGGGGATAAGGCAGGCTTATTGGGTCCCACATAGCTCCCGGAAGTGGCCAGCAGGTGCCGGCAGCCTGTGGGTACACATGAGGCCAGGGAGGCTCTGTGCACTGTCCCTGCTCACGTGCCAGCTCTGAAGCTCCCATTGACCAGGAACTATGACTGTGTGGGCAGAGCCTGCGAGATTGACGGCAGCACACGGCCTCTTTCTGGCTGCTCCTCTGCCTAGGGGTGGCAGGAACCTGTTGACTGCCTCTTGGCAGCCTCAGTAAGTGCTGCCAGGACCCTGAACCTCCTCCTGGACCCCAAACGCTTCATCTCCAGCTCCAGCCTAGAACCTCCAGCCTAGAACCTCCAGCCAGAGTCCTCACCCCCTTCACCCCAACTCTGTGCCCCAGCTTGGAGCCTCTATCTGAACCCCAAACCCATCCTCTCTGGCCTCACTCCAGAGCCTGCACCCTCCAGCTGGAATCTCATGCCTTTGTCACATTCCAACCCACTGCCCCAGCTTTATGAAAGTGAGAGTGGGGGAGAAAGAGTGACAGAGGGATGGAGTGAGGTTTGGGGGTTCCCCAAAATTTTTAAATCAAGATGGGGAGTCCTCAGGTTGCTAAAGTTTGAGAACGGCTGCACTAGGACATTGGAGGGATGAGATGCGACCCACACGGAAGGAACTGCCTTGCCCACCTTTGTGACCTCTTCTGGGACTGTCTCCAAAGCAGTCCAGGCATCTAGGTAGGAACTGGGCCTTGAATGAGCCAACCAGAGTGCAAGACTTGGAATCACCCTTCCTCAAGCCATTGAAACAGAGACAGGACGTTATGGCCCTTGACGACGCTTGATGGCTTATTTGGCGAAATGAATGGATGGGTCAGTCCCGTTACTAATAGGCAGGTATCCACCTCACAAGCATCAGTGACAGGCTCAAAAGCCAAAGTCTGACTTAGTCATGGAGACTATGCTCCCTGCTGTCCCGCACAGAGATGGCCACTGCTAGGCAGGTTTGATGGAGCTCTGCTGAGGAAGCATGCTCTCTCCTTGTCTATGTAGCCCCTTCTGTTGTGGATAAACAGAGACCCCCTGCCTCTTGCACTGCCTGGATGGCACCTGGCCCCAGCACCATGCTGACTTGAATAAATTGTAGTGTCTGAAAATGCCTCATTTAAACATGGTGCAAGCACCTTTGTGTCCAGAGAGAGATGTTTAATGGGAGTGATAATAAAGCCAAAATAGGGCTGGATGATTTTTCAGGCAAACCAGCAGCAGGGTAGCTCTGAGGCTACGTCTACACTGAGGCAGTTTTTCGGAAGAGGAAAGGCAAATAGAGCACTCATTTGCAAATCTCGCGCTCTCCTTAGCATATTCTCTTCTGATCCTTTTTGCGGAAGAGGTTTTTGTGATAAAAAGCCCTGTGTAGATGGGGCCATTTGTTGGAAAACTCCTGTTTTGCACAAGATCCTGTAAACCTAATTTTTTGAGGAATAAGGGATCTTGAGCAAAACAAGGTTTTTCCAACAAATGGCCCCGTCTGCACAGGGCTTTTTATCACAAAAACCTCTTCCACAAAAAGGATCAGAAGAGAATATACAAATGAGAGCACGAGATTTGCAAATATGTGCTCCATTTGCCTTCCTCTTCCAAAAAACTGCTGCAGTGTAGATGTAGCCTGAGAGTGAGTTCTTTGGGGTCTCACCCAGGCCCCAAGCCCTAAGTGCATCTTGTCCTGCTGAAACCAGAGGATGAATAGATTTACACACTCTTCTCACAAGGAGCAGAATTACAAGCCATAGGGATGTTGGTTCCAATATCTTCAAGGGTTTCTTCTCAGAGACTCCATCTGAGCCCACACATCCTTTTTCTCCCATGCAGTTGGCCTTATTACCCTGTGCTGCCATGCGCTAATAGGCCATTTATTTAATATACATTTTTAGGCTAAATCTCAATTGTTTTCAAGACAGGTAGGTATGCAGGTAGAATCCTGGAATAAATTTATACCAGCCAGCATTGTAAGTCAGCAGCTGAATGCATCCTGTGCTCGTCAATATTTACTGTTCATCTCAACGGAACTGGTTTTCTATTAATGTTTTTCTTCTGCTTTCTCCCCTCCCCTCTTCTCTCTCTCTCTCTCTCTCTCTGTTTTTCCAATTTTATCTTCCTTCTCTCTGCACACATGCATTTTCACTGCTTCGTCTTCCCCTCCATGCGAGTGATGAGCGAAGCCCCGGGCGGCTGCTCTCCATTCCTATCTTGGCACATTCTGCTTGCCAATACTCGAAGAAAGAATTTTACAAGATAACGGTAACCCCTAACACTGCAGTAATATGGTGGGGAGAAGGGCTGTGGGGACTTTTACTGTAGAAGGTTGTGTTCCTTGACACTGCCTCAATCCTGTGGAGCTGACAGAGTTCCCAATCCTTCCCATGGAAGATCAAAGACATATGAAAGATGGGCTGATAGATATGGTTACAGATTGTAAAATCTGTAAGTTTAGTTGTATTGTACACTATTTTTTTAGTTAATAAATAAGAAGAGTGTAGTTGCTCTGTATTCATTAGTTCCTGTTTTTACCCGTCATCAGCAGTGCCTGGATTAGGACCTAAAAAAAACCCCAACATGAATCTAACATGGCATTTGGCATCATCACATTGTTCACTCTGCAAGTGAGTAACATCCCTTCTCCCATTCTGCATCTGTCTTGTCTGTTTAGACCAGTGGTGCTCAGTCTGTGGGTTGTGACCCCAAAGGGGAGTCGCAGATGTCTTCCTGGGGGGTCACCCTAGTCGTGGGCATAAGCCCTGGCTGTTCAGATCTAAGTGCCGCTCCATGCTGCTCAAATTACCTTGGGGGTTGCAACATGAGTACAATAAAATAGGGGGGTCGTGGTTGAAAAAAGGTTGCCCACCACTGCTTTAGACAAGTGATGGGCAACCTGGACTAGTGAGTGGGCTGCATGAGTTGTCCTCCTTCATCTCCATGCAAGGTTGTTGTAACCAAGATGATCTCTTGGGCAGGGTGAGTTTTACTAACTGCACTTGTGTGTGCCGTGTGTTGATTCAACTGTAGCAGCGCTTTGATTGGCTGCAGAGGGAGGACATGGCTCTCACAGTCAATGTTGTGTGCAGTCAGCACCTCACTTCATGTGCCCTTGCTTTACATGAGGGTCTTTTTAGAAAGACTAGTAGGAAAAAAACGACGTGGAATATGGCAACCGTGCACATGGGCAACAGTAAACAAAATGTCTCATGGGCCACACATAGAACCCTGATGGGCCACATGCTGCCCATGGGCTACAGATTGCCTACCATTGGTTTAGAGAGTATCATTTTACTGCTTCCTTGTATTTCCCTGTCTTTTCTGTTGATTGTCTCAGGTAAGTTATCTGAGGCAAGAGTTGACTTTTTGTTCTATGTTTGTACAGTGATAGATCAGAGAGGTCTTGGCCTGTAACCAGGACTGCTCGGTGTTACTGTAATACAAATAAATGATAATAATAATTAATAATAATACATACAATTAATAACTTAAGATATCACTGGTAGCTTAACAGGGACGCTGACCAGAGAAACAAGTGGGACATTGACACATGCATGCATGATATGAGAGCAAAGGTATCAGACTGATTAGACAGTCTTTGGGTATGTCTACACTGCCACCCTAGTTTGAACTAGGGTAGCAGTGTAGACATACCCTTTGAATCCATGTGGGGTTGCTTTAGGAGTAATTGAGGGTCTCTCCGCATGCTTATGGCACCATGATTCTAGTATTGGAGCACTGGAGAAATCTCCCTGCAGCTTCACTAGCAACCTCTTAGCAGGAGACTTCTGTTTGAAGCCAGGACTTGCAAGGATGATATTGTCAAAGAATGTAGCCACTTGGTTCAGTTCTGTTTCATGCCACCCTGGTTCTCTGTCAGTTAATTCCTGGATTCAGAGCAGTTTATTGCCTTCTTAGCCCATCAATCCAGCAGGGGTGTTATGCAAGCTCCGATGAAGCTGAGTCACTCCGAGTTTGCTGCCCTGAGAACTTGGGTGTTGAATTTCCTGAGTAAAAGGACAAGAGTTGACTTTGTATTAATGCCAAACTTTAAATGTTTTGACTATAAAACTAAAACACCATTACCTATTCCCCACGGAGCTCCACTCTCCCTCTCTCCTCTCCTTCCCCTCTCCACACTGTAGCCTTTTATATGTCTCAGGCATTAATCCCTCGCTGCTGGGGTGTGTAAATTAAAGAATAATAGAGCTGCAGTGGCATAAGCTCACAATGATGGGGAATGTGTTTGTCTGCTAAGAAGCAATTTCAGCGAAAATTAACTCAATTTCATCTGAAATAGTGAAGACCGGCATAAGCTGGCAGATCCCTGAGGACAGTAAAATTACTTCGTCAAAGCTCTGCTTGCTTAAATTAACCAAGCAAGCACTCCAGGTTATTGGGGAGACGCAGCTAGTAACTAGGTTTTAATGAACAAAAATAGCTTTTTGGATAAATAAGGAAAGTGCAAAGCATGTATTCTGCTGATGTCTGCATCTGTGTGACCTCAGTAGCAAGACCTTCACCTTCCCAGAGCATCCTCTTCCGGGCCCCCGTGGCCAGATGTTCCTTGTTCAAAGACTTCAAAGTGCAGCAGTGAGTCAGGCGAGTGACCCAGCAGAGGACTCTAGACAATTCCCTATTTATGTTACCCCAGGGACTGACAAATTGAAATTGCTCAGTTTGCGACACCTAGGTACTATAGTGAGAGGGGTTAGCTGGATATAACTCCAATGCTATTATACAATCAGAAAATCAGGCCGTGCTCTATTGCATCACAGGTTATGCAGATTCTTCAGCTGGAATCTTTTGCTCATGATGCATGAGATGGAATAGAAGCCAGATTCCTCTCCTAGAGCTAGGAGGGATCTACTCTGCATATGAAAAGTCAGTAAAGTCAGCAAGTGTGACTCAAGGTCCTGGGAGGAAGACAAGGGGATCAATATGCTCAGAAGGTGCCGTTTTTACATAGGCGCATTATTTGGCCATTACCAGCATTTCAAGGGGCAGTGTCTCTATGGATCTTTGCTGTTGAAGACCTGGGGTCATTGGGAGGGTTCTGCTGCTGGAATGTGCATGGTGTTTTCTTGTCTTTCCACTTCTCCTTGTTATGAGGGATCCCAGTTCACCTCCCCACCCCTGCAGAGGCCTGATGGTGTTTCTCTTTTATATCTATAAATAAGCAGCAGCAGACATGTGGAATGCGATGGATATATGCACAGAGAGCATAAGGACCTTGGGATTTGGCCCATCATTTGGAAGCGGGAATGGAACAGATCTTCACCTATGCTGGTGCTTCCTTGCAAAACCAATCTGCTACAGCCTCTCTTCTCGCTTCCTCCTCCTCAGGAGTGCTGGGCAATTGCTACCAGATGATGAGAACTCAAGAGCTCTGGACAAGAGGCTCTCACATTAGCAGACTGGAAGAACAGATGATTCCTTCCTTTGCAGCCTGTCATTTCAGCCATGGAGGCTAGTGCTATCCAGGTGCCAAAGCTGTTCATTTAGTGCCACAATTGATGCGGCAAGGTATCCAAAGAGCCAAGAGCAGGGATGGGGTGGGATCCATGATTCCTTCTGGTTCTTCCTGACCCCATTTTCCTGATTTTTCCTTTTCTGCTACTGCCATAAATCTCAATATTTGCAAAGAGGGGGAAAGCAGCTGTGTAACAGACTTGTTGAACCATCCACTCATTATAAGGGTGTCACTGGCAAAGAAATACTTTCTCTTGCTGTTGCATATTTATTATGTAGAGATTGCTTGTTAGGACAGTCTGAGGCTGTATTTTGTCTCTGTGCTGGTTTCACATGTCAGGAGAAGACCCTTGGTTAATAAGCCGGTATCTGCTGCTGCAAATTGAAATGGCCTCACAGGGGAGCTGGTTGGCAGCCCTTCCACTCCTAAACAGAAACACGGGGTAATAAATATGGGGCCAGCTACCTGTCAAATCATCTCCCTTCCAGAGGATTCATTGCAGAAATGCCACCCAGTTGTCATTCAAACCAGCAAATGCATTCAGCACAAGAAATAAATTGCAGAGTGGATGGTGGATCATTGGGACCAACATGCCCCACTGAGACCTCCCATCACGGTATTTCTCCATCCCTCACATTTTCTCATCTTCCCCAGGAAGGAGTGTCTGTTCAAAAAGCCATCCAAACATCCAGCCACGCAAACTGGCCCCCTGGTCCAGCTACTGGTTGCTTCCTGCATCTGTCTATCCAGTTGTATCTGCTCAGTTCCCTGATAAAATCAAGCTGACTCTGTTGTGAGAACTGCTGAGCCAGACCAGCTGCAGCAGAGTGAACCGGATTCTGTCCTGCTTCACGTATCACTGACAAACCTGCCAGCGGTGCCCTCACTGTGGAGTTTGCTGGGAAGGTGGATGGAGCAGAAAGAAGCATGGGGTGGATCTCCAAGCACAAAGGCAACTTTAAAAAGCTTTAAAATAGACACTAAAAGAGAGCAACCGTGCAATAGAGGCCTTTTTGAGAGAATAAAAGAATGTGGGACACTAAGGTTAGACTTCTACATGGCACTCTAGCTAATTCAAAACACAGAAACCTGTTTGCTGTAAACAAAGAGGATTTTGTGATTAAGGGAATGCTTTGGGACCTGGGTTCAAATCCTGGCTCTGCCACAGACTTTCTGTGTGACCTTGGGCAAGTTACTTAATCTTTCATTGTCTCAGTCAATGTGAATAATAGTGTTAGCTTTCTCCCACCCTTTGTCTGTCTTGTCTATTTAAGGGGAGATTCTTTTTTGCAGTGTGCTTAAGAAATGTAGGAGCACATGTCCCATTTAAAAATATCTCTCTTTGATTGTTCGTTCTTTCATGCAGGGACTGGCACAATGGGGAACCAATCCTGAATGAAGCCTTTACGTGCTACCACAATACAAATAACAATAAATGCCATATTTACAGCTTCATTTTTATGACCACAGTTACACACACTTTAAAAGCAAATTACTTTGGTACTCTTATTCCAGGAGGGTTAACTGGACACTGGAAAGTCAATCTGTTGTGTACATTGTGGAGTATGTAGCAATAACAATTTCAGTTTCTCTGCCCTGCACCTTTAAATTTTTAACAAATCTTGCCTTTCGTGGGGCAGAGCTGATGCTAACATGATACCGTGTTCTCTCATTTACTTTTCTTCTGTCTTAGCTCGGAGGCCTCTTCATTGCTGCTTCTCCCTTCCTTGTCATCGGGATTCTTGTTATGTTTTACATATTCAAAGCTCAGCCATATGCTTTCAGACTGGATGTCTTATTTTAGATTAAGGGAATCAGCAATACAAGAAAGAACGAAAGTAAAGGTCCCCCAAGAGAGCATGCTGAGTGTGTGTGTCTGCTCTGTAATAGCATACATCCTCTCGGCCCCTGTGGACAGATGGCTGTTTTAGAAATGTAATGATGCAGTACAGAGAAAAATAAAGTTATGGAAGTTACATAGCTACTTTCATTATAAGAATGCATAAGGTATCTCTGCATCTGGCCTGTGCTCACTGACTTGGGCTGGAGCTGTGGGGCTATAAAATTGCAGTGTAGACATCTGGAGTCTTCCGTCTGGGAGCCTAATCATCTCCACTGCCTTTTATAGGCCTGTAGCACATTCTCTGTGAGCCTGTCAATGGACATGGGCCAGCTGTGGATGTTTTATTGCAGTGCAGACATACCCACAGTGGACATGGAGCGGTTCAGCACCTCATCTAGGGGTGGATATAATATCAAATAATCTGCAATTAATGCCAAATAGACTTCCTCTTGACAGGAGAACTCATTGGACCAGGTAGTTGGCACTGTCCCATGCTACTCCAGTGAGAAAAGGGGCCAACATGCCATTTCATTGGTTGTGGGGGAGCCCTCTGGAAGACCCCAGTGCACAAGCTGTGCTGGGTAAGTGGTTAGGAGGAGGCAGTAGGACGGGTGGAGGTGGTCGCTTGGCTCAAGCTACCTTAGACTTTGCTAACTTGCATATGGGGCTATTTCCAGCCTCAGGTGATGGGAGATTGCAAAAGTGGCAGAAAATTATCTTTGTCCTGCACCAAACATAGAACAACCAGACCTGAAAATGAGGGCCAGAGAGGCCTGAACTGAGAAACTCAGATCTGATTTGCCCCAGAATTGGGCAGCCTTTTGGTTCAGAGTCACCTCAAGCTCCACTATTTGGCATTTCTCTCCCTTCACTTTTTCTCCATGAAGACATTATGATAAAAAAGGAATCATCCAAAAATCCATCTGCTCCTCCCCGTCGTTAGCCCACCTTTGGCCAGAAGACTCTGTGTGACATCACATCATCTCCGTGGTAACCATTTGTGATGTCAGCAATCAGTTAGAGGAATATGACTCCAGGAGGGAAGAACAGGATCATATTAACTGTCCCTGGGCAAAGATCCAATTTGCAGGCCAATATCTGAAACAGTGATAGACCCAATGTGTGGTCTGGATCCAGATCTGGATTTCTTTCCAGGAGGGGTTTGCTGCTCTTCCCCACAGGCATTGTGCACCTTTTTGTTACTTGGGTTCTTTTTTCATAATCACATTCCACAAAGAGATGGCAAAAGAGGCACCAGCCTGACAGCCCTAGAGAGTGAGAGCTTCTTTAAGCCTCAGGCCTGCTCAGGAGAGGCCTGCTCTGTGGAGGCAAGGGCTGTGTATGTTCAATCACAATGTTAAAGGAGACTGGGTGCTGGTCTACATCTGAGTCTTAAGTTGACCAAGCTACATAACTCAGGGGTGTGAACCCCCCCCCCTCCCCCACATAGTTAAGCCAATCTAATTTGCAATGGAGGGAGCACTGGGTTGATGGAAGAAGCTGCCATCTCTCATGGAGGTGGATTTACTACCATGATAGAAGTAAGCTGCAGTAAGTATCTTCGCTCCAGCCCTGCAGCTGTGCTCCTGTGGTCTTTCTAGTGTAGACATACCCACCAGCTCAATTGACACAAACAACTTTGAGGTGGTAACTGCTTCAGTCAACTTCCAGCTTGGAGTGAGGGACATAGACGTGAAAGGCCCTGTAGCCCATTTTTACTAACCTTCTGAGCCATCCAGTCCCCCTTTTCTTTTCTTTTATTTTTGGCAGCCTCTAATGACATTCAGGTATCCAAAGAATTGTATGCCAGAGGTGACGGGGGAACTTTCCTGTGATCTCTTCTCTGGAAGAAGATTTGGAGCATTTTAATAAAGTGGATTAAGGACTCGGACACAAAAGCAACCTGTTTCCCTCTGACGGAAGCTTTAATCTTCTCTCTGGGCTACTGACAAAGACTTTTCTTAAAGAAAACTTGGGAGCACAAAAGGAAAAATAAAAGAAAGAGTGCATACACCCAAAGAGGTGCGAGATGTTGAAAGACACCCATGAATTGGAGCCAGTTGGGTGTTAATTGTGTTCTCTTTTCCAGGGACCAGTTTTCCTCTTTCCTTGCCAATTTCAGATCAATGGCAGAGGCTGGTGAGCTGGGATGAGGAAGGAAAAGACTTTGATTAGAAAATCTTAGTGGTAAAAGAGATATTGAACAAACTGCTCAGTCGATGCGCCACTCGATGACAACAATTAAAAGGTGAAACTTTTTCTTTTCCTTTCAAAGAAAGACACATCTGCTTTGCTGCAGGAAAATCTCTCTCCTTGTACCTGCACCCAACCTTCTCCTGAATCTATTCAATTTTAAAAAAGGATGTGACCTATATAACTGACCCACTTTCGTGCTGCTAAGTACATGGTATAAAACGACCATGTATTTAAAAGGATACAGACAACATTTTGGCTACAAGGTTTTTGTTAGGAAAACAAAATAGAGATTTACAAAACGTAGTGTTTATGGAAATAGTCCCATAAATGTTTTAAGAAAAACTAAAATCCTTTCTGCACCATTGGAAACCTAAACATAATTGCTTTATACTCAGCTGGTATGAATCTGGCTAGCAGCATTCAGTTGGGCTGAGTTAGCCTAACTGACCCAACTTCCTTGGTTAGCGAAGACACAGAAAGTGATTCTAAGTAGAATACCATGACACCCAGCTCTTAGCACTTTTTATCAGAAGATCTCAAAGTGCTGCACATTATTTAGTGTATTTATCCTCACAAGAAAGCCAATTGCCATTACCCCCATTTTACAGATGGGAAACTGAGGCAGGTGGATTAATTGCCTTGTTCCAAGTGACATCATAACCTTAAAGCAGAGCAGAGAACCCAGAGCTCCAAGCCCCAAAGCTTGTGCCCCTGACCATCTTTCCTCTCCCAACCCAGTTGTTTTTATTGTCTAAGCTTTTCAGGGCTGGGCCCAAGCTTTTGTTCTGCTTGTACATCACCTGGCATGGTGGAGTCCTAGTTGATAACTGGGGCTCCTAGCACAAATGCAAACACACAGCAAGTAAATAATTTTTTTCTCCACTTTGCTAGTCACAAAAATTAGTTAGATGGGGACATTTAGGATTTTCCCTTTGCATCCTTTAGCTATAGGGATCCAGACCTGCCAGAATCAGAGCATATCAGGTGTACTATGGATGGTTCAAACTAAGATCTGATCTCGTAGCAACTTATGCATGCATGAATCCTTATTCACGTGAGTAGTCCTACTCAAAAAGAGGGATGTTAAGCACCTTTGCAACACATTTGCAGGCTCGGGCTTGGGTGAACTATGAAATTCAGAGTAGTGTCCATCTCTTCCCTGTATTTTGGTTTGGATCAAAGTCAGTGGAGTCTCTTGAGGATAGACCTTGTCTATCCTGATCTGAGTCAGGTGCAGTGTTGTCTTAGCCCGCTGCTCAGAAAAGGTCTCTGAGAGGCATCCGTGTGTATGGCTTTTGCCTGTCCATTTTCAGAGGCACCGTATGTGCCAAGCAAGTCATTAGGCCAGCTACACAACCACAGACATCACAGCAACATGAACCAGTGAGAGTCCTGGATTTCTTCTGATGCTTGCATTTAAGCTTGTAAATAATGCTTATGGTGAGAGGAGGGTTAGGGAAATTCCATATTCTATCTCTTGCAGTTGGAGATGCACCGCAGGCCCATACACAGGAATTGATGTGGGATTTGCTTTTTTGGTAAATGTGGACTGCAAGAGTGCAAGCGCACCCCTCCCCATGGTCCCTCAAGTAAGCGTGCTCCAGCCAGATGGGGGAAGACAGGAGCGGTGCACTGCCTGAGCCTCCCTCCCCCATGCTCCAGCCTTCTCCCCACCCCGGGTTTTGAGAGTTAAACTGTGTTCCCTGTTTCTCTTAGCTTTATTTTTTTTTCCAACTGTGTGTTACATTTAAACACCTCACACAAAGGAACAAGGATTGTTCACGCTGCTGCTTCCCTTGTTCCTCTGTAAAAAAGAGAGAGAAAACCCCTGCAGGTGTAACAGAGCAGCTATAAAAGGGGAAACAGGAACACAGAGCTGAGTGCTGGGAACAGAATAGCCGTCAGAGGGCTGGGCACTCTTCTTGCTCATGTATTTCGTGGCATTCACTGCCCTTCAGTGACTGCTGCTGGCTCTTGTATGTCCTTTCTTTTTCAGCTGATAGGGACTAGGGGATTCAGGTTGCTTTTCTTGCACATGCTGTGCAGTGGGGTTTCCCAGTTTTTGCCCACCAAGAGGTTTCATGGCACAGGCCCAGTGATAGCACCTCTATAATCAGAATGTGGAGGGGCTGTAACTTTTGATATGGGCAGTCAACTTGCCAAGACTATTGTCCTCTCAGGCAGTGCTGGTGCGGATGGAGCACTTCAGTGCTGGGACTCCTCACCATCTGGCACTTGTCATCTCAGAATGTAAGCTCCTTGAGGCTCGGGGTTTTTGCCTTTGCATGTATTTTTACAGCATCCAGTCCAATGGGGCCCTGATCTTGACTGAGTTCTCTGCACTGTAAATAGGAAGCAATAATATTGCAGTTTCAGCAGACAGTCCCCCTATACTGAAATTAGGGTGACCAGATAGCAAGTGTAAAAAATTGGGATGGGGCGTGGGGGTTGTGGTACTATTTTTCATAAAAATATTGTTATAATTTTGGCATACCTAAGATGTGGTTTATGCAAGATGGACCAACTAAGTTATCATTAGAAAGGGTGTGATTTACTGAATGAGATTACCCTATTTGTAAGCATGCATCATTTCTGTATCTGAAGTTAGAAATATTGACTATGTATCAATTACAAAAATGTTTACACCTGGGGAACTCCCACCAGACAAAATACATTCAGTCTAGCGGGTTAGTTAATGAACCATTATGGGGAACAATAGGAGTTTGAAGCAGCTAATCTCCCACCTTCCTGAGAAGGTTCTTAGGATGCTACAAGCAACCTCTAACTCCTGACTGCTTTCATATTGCAGGGTCATGTCATATTGTCACCTGGTACTGAACACTGTCATGGACTGCTAGTATTTTTCTACTAGTTGGGGGCATAGGTGAAAGTAACTTACATTTTGTATAGTACTGTCGTATCTCAGCCCTCCCCTTAGTGGGCACAGGGCAGGGAGTTGGGGTAGGAGTGGTTGTAAAATGAGAGTACCTATAAGTGTGGGATGGAATGTGGGGGACTCAGTGCAGCGGGTTGAGGTGGATGTGGGTGTGTGAGTTCCGGCAGGGAGCTGGGTTGTGGGGAGCCTCAGGAGTCAGAGCAGGAGTTGTGGGTGTTGGGGGCTTAGGGCAGGGGAAGGAGGTGCAGGAGTCAGAGAAGAAGGTGTGGGGAGCTCAGGGCAGAGGGTTGGAGGGACTCAGGGTGGAGGCTGTGGCCACCGCACTGCCTGGCCACCAGATTCCAGGGCTGGCCGCCTAAGTACCAGAGTTGGTGGGGGCAGCAACTGCACTACCCAGCTGCCCAAGCATCGGTGCTGGTGTGGGCGACCACTGTGCTGCCCAGCTGCCTGAGCAACTTGGTGTGCTGTGGCCATGCCAACCTGGGGGCTGTGGGTGCCCACTTGATCTTCTCTCCACAGCTAACCAGTGCTGGGGCTGGGGGTCAAGGGTGGTGGTGGTTTGAGCTTTGGTGGTGGAGGGAGCAGAAGCGGAAAGGTAGGCCACCCATGCCCAGCACTGGCATAGGAACCGTACCTGTGTACGGTGGCTGACAGCATCTAGAGCAGCGATGGGCAATCTAGGCTAGTGAGTGGGCCACATGCATGGCCCTACTTCATCTCAGTGGGTTGCCAGATTGTCCTATCCAAGACAGTCTCCTGGGATAGGGTAGTTCTGATAACTGTGCTTGTGTACCTAGAATTTGTGGAATGTGCTGATCGAACTGGAGCAGCGCTTTGATTGGATGCAGAGCGAGTGCATGACTCTGTTAGTCAATATCATGTACAGTCGGCATGCACCTCACTTCATGTGCCCTTGCTTTATGTGCGTGTCTTTTTAGTAATACCAGCAGGAAAAGAACTACATGATTGAAACCCGTGGAATCTGGCAACCCTGCATGTGGGCAATGGTAAGCAACACATCTTGTAGGCCACATGTAGTCACAGGTTGCCCACCACTGATCTAGCGCCCCACCCCCAGCTGGCCACTCTTGTACCAGTGGGACACACTGGCTTACTTTCACCTTTGGGTGGGGATCAAACTGGGAAACAAAAGATTCCCACCATATGCAAATCCTATTTAAGGCTGGGGAGTGAGATATCCAAGGTTGTTGGTTTTTTCTTCACTAAATCTCCACCCAAGATGACTGCTCTAAACACCTAAAACTGAACTGGGGACAAAAGAACTGAAGATGGAAAAGGTCTCTGGTCTGTGAAAGTAGTGCTTCAAACAACATTTAGGGTGAGAAATTACTACCCGTAGCCAGTTTCTATAGTGTATTAAGCTTAGTTTGAGTGTTTGTTTGATTTGCTCAATAATCTGTCAATCTGTTTGCTATCTCTTGTGTTTATTTACAATCTATCTTTTATAGTTAATAAACTTATTTTGTTTTCACCAAACCCATTTGGTATAACTCATAATGGGGGAGGAGGGCCCCAAAAAGCTGTGCATGTCTTTCTCCACATTGAGGGAGGAGGTGAACTTCCATGAGTTGAGGCCAGGAATGGACAATAAGCCAGACGTGACTTTTCAGGGTTACCCCTGGTTGGTCACTGTGCTTTGCTTACTTCAGCTCTGTAGGTATGGCCGCTTACGGCTCCTGTTTGCCATGGATTGCTCTTCCTGGCCAATGGGAGTTGCGGGAAGCAGTGTCCCAGGCTGTGCTGCTTCATGCAGTTCCCATTGGCTCGGAATGGTGATCCTCAGCCAATGAGAGGTTCAAGCAGCTTTACCTGCGGAGGCACAGGTAAATAAAGTGCTGATAGGCCACCAGGGCCTAACTGGTGAAAGACTTCTGGCCTGCAGGCCACTTGTTACCCCCCACTGGTTTGTGCTATGCAGATCTCGGGGCACCGTAAGACAATGAAATGTCGGGATATGTACCCCTGTATGGGTATGCACTTGAATGCTAGACAATTCCTTAGTGGAAAGCCTTCCCATGCAGTACTGATTTCCGTGTCTCTGTCTTTCTGCAGTTGTGTGTCCCTAACTATGTGTGTGCTGGAGAAGGCCGGAGGGTCTGGTTTAGCAGGACAGATGAGGGAGCCCAGCCTGGTGGAACAGGTGGGCTTAGTGAATCCCAGTGTATCAGGTGGCAACTTGGAGTGAGGGGGAGGGGGATAACCTGTCACTAGGCACTTTTATGAGAAAAAGCCCCGAATCTCAGGACTATCCCTATGCTATCAGGACATCCAGTTCCCTTAACAGAAACCCATGTTGCTGAAGTAGGTCTGGGTATCCTTCTCCCTCCTTCCCCCTGCACTACAGCTTTTCCTCTCCAAAGCCATAGGGCAAGCTTCCTTCCACCTTGAAGAGCACTAAAATTCTTTAATGAGCAGCTTGTTTTTGCTGTGTACCCCATACATTCCTGGTGCCTTGGTGACAGGTTTATAAAGCAACCCAGAGTTCCTTTTGCCACAAGCACACTTCTTCTCACTAAATCAGTGCTCTGCTTATCAAAACAAAAGCACAGTCTGGTAAAAAACTTGTTCCATTCTCGAAACCCCACCCATCTACAGTTCCTCCTCCACTCTAGGCCTCTCATTCTGATTGGTGGGAATTCTTCCTCTTCTCTGATTACTGCAAAGAGCAAGTCCAAGAGCTTTGTGATTCTTTGTGTCACACACACATTTGGTGTTGACAAACTGCATTGTTTTGTCTATAGAAAAGTATTAACTGCTTACATCTATTTTCTCAAAGACCGCACATGAATATTAAAAAGAATTTATGTCTGCAATGGCTTTGGGCAGTTGAGAAATCCATTATATGCTGTCATATCACACAGTGGTAATGTGAAAAGCTTGGAGTCCCTTCAATATTTATTAACAATACAAGCGATCTTCACCTTAAATACAATTGTTTTTCTTCCTGCACTTTGGTCACATTAAAAAAAAATTCTACTGGTTTCTTTAATCCATTACTTTGTGTATATTATGATTTGGATGATGATTTATATCCATAAGAAATTTCATGACGGTAAAAGACGCCTGGTTAATTTCATTAATGAATTACAGTGCATTCTGTGATCTCTCCTATGCATACCTACATTTGAATGATATACACAGAGGTAACACATTTATTTGGACCACACAGCAGGTCTGACAGCACTCCCAGCCACTCAAGAGTACAAGCTAACTGCACACTCCTGTTCTCAGTCTTCCCTGCATCCCACCCCAGTCAGACCTGGAGATCAAACCACTCTGTATCAGGGATGTGAAAGATTAACCAGTTAATTGGCTAATTGGTAAGCATCACTCTAAACATCCCGGGTTAATGCAGAGGCTGGAGCAGCTCCCCACCCGCCCTGGGCAGAGGGCTGCACCAGCCCCACAGGGTCCCCTCCGGGTAGGGGCTGCTTTGGCTGTCCGGAGCGAGCAACGTGTCTGTGGCGGGTCTGGCCTGACCCCCACACTGCAGGTTACACGGTGGCACCCTGGGAGCGGGGCCAGCAGCTCTTGCCAGCTCTGCACCCAGGGAATTGACCTTGCTGTGGCTGCAATGGGGCTGCCAGCTCTTGCCGGTTCCACTCCCCAGGAAGCCTCCTCTCTGGGAGCAGAGCCGGCAGCCCCTGCCATCCCCACTCCCAGGGAGGCTTCTCTGTGGGCTCTGCAGAATAAAGCTCATTTAAGATTTACACTGCAGAGCCCGCAGCGCATGTAACCGCTGAGATTTTCCATTATATTCGCGGTTCCCTATTTAACTGCCTTTTTACATCCCGACTCCCTGTTCACTGCTGAATGGGATCTGGTGCCAAGTTCCACACTGGCAGCCTCTCCCTGGGTTGCCTCCCCAACGTGTCCTGGGAGGTTGAGCTGTCTGGCTGAGTTCTGTCTCCTAGGCCGAACCACTTCCTTGGGCCCCTGCTGAGACTGCCACTCAGGACAGCGACCCTCCTCCACTGGACTGAGACCAGCTTCTCATCTCATGCTAGTTACTGAACAGCCCGCCAGACGGTAACAACGGGCAGTGGACACTGACCCAGCATCTTTGTGAACGAGGGCCCTACTCGGGGTGAAAGGCTGCATACCCATTACTGAGCCTCTGGAGCAATCAGTTCTCCCACATCTTCAGCGGTATCTGAAGAGAGATGACTATGTTAGTGATTTAGCTGAGAGCAGACATATGTGGGAGTCCAGCAGAAATGCCTGCCATCCCCTGCTATTTGCCCCAGGTTACATACAAACAGGCCCCAAAGATCCAGATCTATGATCCACGTGTGACAAAGGCATGCTAGGAAATTGGTCAATGAGAAGGTCTACTGCCTTGCAGGACAGGGCCACTTGTACTGTAGCTGATGTGTGTTGTGCCCTGGGTAGGAGTCTGCAGGCCTGGTGCATGGAAGCCTACCCAGATGTGGAGGAGGAAAGGTAGCATCTGCTCTCGTGCATCCATAGAAAATGGGGAGCTGTGAGCCTGAGGGTGTCTGCCATCCCTGGAGACCTCAGCAGAGGCATCACTATTGCCTGCCTGTTGTAAGCATGTACAGAATGTGTGCCCTATGTGCATACAGGAGTATGTCTGTGTGTAAGCATCAATGTGTATGCATGTGGATGTGTGTGCACATATTACTGCGTTTGTGGGGTGTGAATAGGTGTGCCTATGGTGCACAGGTATGTATGATTTACGGCATGTGTATGCAGCTGTGCAAATGTATTGGTGCAAACATGCATTTAAACAGGAGTCCACACTTCTGCAACCCTTTGCTACTCTCTCTCCATCCACAGCTCCCTGTCCTGCACTTGTGACATTATGATCATCTCCATGGCAACCTATTATGATGATATAAATAAGCCCTTACGACATCATATTGCACAGAGGAGAAGGAGAGAGAGATGCACCACAAGGGAAAAAGCAATTGTTAATATGCAGCCGATTGCAGATCATTCTGACTCTCCACAAAGGAAGCAATGACCTTAAATTACACGCAAATAAACAGGGCTTTGTTTAAGGTTCCTTATTGTATAATAATAATAATTAATAAGAGGAGTTCATGGCAGGTCTCAGAAATTCCCTTTCTATGAGCGTTTTGTGGTCCATGTGGTACAAGGCTCAGTGCTGCAAACTAAACCCATCAGAAACTTTTATTACTAGTCAAACAGAGTTAAGACTGTTAGAAAAGCTTAGAGCCAATGGGGACACATTGATTTTTTTGTTTTGCAAAGTTTTTATTTATTAAAATGTTCTGGATACGGATTAACTTCCTTGGCTCCACATTGATTGTTGTGTCACCCGCTTTCAAGGGGGACTGCGGGCACTTTGATAAATGGGTGGAAAGGGTTGTGATAAGTTTTTCCCCAGCTTCTGCAAGCACTTCTGTGTGTTTTACTGAGATGCGATTTTGTGACCTAGCCCAATGCTGCTCCATGGTGAATAGCCATAGATACTGTCCCCGACACCCCTTAAAGTTGCTCCTTGTGGGATTTTACCCTCTCCACACTTACTATTGTGCTGGAAGCACATCAGTGTCACAAAAGACTGTGCCACACCAGCCCCCCACTCACTAATAAATCCTGTGCTAGAAGTCATTGCCCCTCTGCAGCTCCCTAATATAGTGGTCTTCAGCCCCTAGTACGTGACACCTCTGTTCCTCAATCAGCTGAGTGTTTGATGTGGGGCTATAAGTGACCAAAGTAAACTGTTCCCTCTTCCCTGTCTGTCCCTCCCAAGCCAAGCTCAGCGTGCTGATGGGTACCAGGCTGAATCAATACGCTGCACCTCATGGCTTTATTAAACACATTTATTCTCTTCGGATGTCTGCACAGAATGAAAGCCTCCTGTCCTATGTGTAAAACCTGGGATGGATTTTTCCCAGGCTGCCCCAGCTTTGAATGCTGCAAAATCCCTGCGCAGAATTGAGATAGGCTATTCCTTCTGCTGCCTACAGATAACGAGAGCCCTGCGTGGATGCAACGTTGGTATCTGCATCTGCAAAAACGATCTGCGGTTATCTGCATCCACATCTGTGGATGTGGATGCCCACGGATATAAAGCGGAAAACCACACATTGGCAGGGTTTTAGAGACAAAATTTGCATCCTCATCCATAAAAATGAGCTGTGGATATCCCGATCCATATCCACGGATGCAGATACACATGGATAGAAAGCAGATAGCCACGGATTTTTGCAGGACTCTACAGATAACTCACCTTCCATTGACTCAGGCCTGTAACCTAGGGTCAGAGTTAGAAGCAAGGATTTTTCAGTTCCTAGACTGTATCTAGCTGATAGAACATCTGTCTTGGCCAATGAGCAACTGGGCTAGCCAACTGGCTGCACTTGTTTCCTAGAGTCGGAGCCACAGCTGAATAGCAAGAAGCTATTGAGGCAGCAGCAGCGCTGCAGTAACTCTCAGCCAGAGATGGCTGATTGAAGCAGTCCCCTCTCCACACAGAGTGCACTTGATCAGAAATATAAATACGGTTAATCCCCTGTGCTAATACCATCAGCTTTGATCATCCTTCCCCATTATCACCCCCTCGCTGTTAATGAAAGTGATAGCCATGGGGGAGAGGAGAGGGGAAACTGGCCTAATCAGGATGCCATTGGAAATGCTGTGACTAAACTGACAGGTCTGGAGATAAGGGAGCTGGGAGAACCCCAGAGAGACAGCATTAAATAAGCACTTTTGTTCATTTGTTGACAAAAACTAAAACCAGCCAGACTAGCCCAGCTGCCTGCTGACAGCCTTGGTACACTGCTTCTGGGGACCCAAGATCAAGGCTTGAATCTGACCTCCTCTAGGGCATCTGCCCTGATTTTCCAGCATCTGTTCCTCATCAAGCTGGAGCCACAGGCAGTGTGTATCCAGAGTTCACTGGAAGTGGTGGTAGTAATGATGCCAAGGGGTGAGATTGTTCATATTTGCACACAGTTCTATGGGTGCTGCATCAACCAATGCATCCAGGTGAGTGCTTTTGTTTCCATCCAATTGCACTGGATAATGTGGCTTCCAGAGCCAATCTAGATACCTTACACTTCCTGGCCAAATAGGGGCTGGAAGCTGCAAAGGGTACAAAGGTTGCCAAGCTGGTAATGGGCCATGCATTCTAATAATGTTCCCCGTTAGCCAGTGATGGCTTCTAGAAGGGTTCTGGGGCAATTCAGGGTCTGTCTCAGTAGGAGGCACTGAGCTGCCAGGTCTCTGCTACTGTGCCCCTGGAACTCCTGGGCTATGTCTACACTCGCGGCTTCTTGCGCAAGTAATATGCAAATGAGGCTGAGCATGGAATATTGCTGAGCCTCATTTGCATATCTAATGAGCCACCATTTTTTTCAGAAGAGGCTCTTGCGCAAGGAGCGTCTACACTGCCCCTTCTTGTGCAAGAAAAACCCTCTTGCGCAATACCGTTCTTCCCGAAAAGTAATAGGTGTAATGACATTGCGCAAGAGGGTTTTTCTTGCACAAGAAGGGGCAGTGTAGACGCTCCTTCTTGTGCAAGAGCCTCTTCTGAAAAAAACGGTGGCTCATTAGATATGCAAATGAGGCTCAGCGATATTCCACGCTTAGCCTCATTTGCATATTACTAGTGCAAGAAGCCGCGAGTGTAGACATAGCCCTGCACTCTGCACATCTGGTCACCGCTTCTTCTCAGAACCAGTTCCTGCACACAGGAACATAGAGAGGATTTGCTCTTAAAGGGGCCATGTGCAAATACCTGGGAACTACTGATGGTGTACTTGGTCCAGTTCCTTGAAAAGATTTCTTGTCACTGCAGTGACCTCCTTTGGCTTTGACTGACAATAGTGGAGAAAGTTTCTGTGGGGAAGGAATGTCCAGTCTTCCGTAGAAGTGGTTTGGGGAATAGGGAGAATTAACAGGGGTCCTTAAACTTTGCCAGGCTTCCATACAGTAACAGTACTCCTCACTGATCATTCAGCTACAGAGCAGGCATTACTGAGAAACAAGTAAGGGCTGAAGTGGGCTTGTTCACAGTGATTCAGGAAGATGGTCCATTATTGGAGGCAGTGATTGTGTGCTCCAGAATTTAAGTTTTCCTTTGGGAAAAAAATTCAAATCTCTACCTTTTATATCTGAAGAGAGAAATCTGACATGAGCGTAACCAAAGAAATGATGTGTACCTGAGTTTGCAGAGAGCCTGAAGCTGTAGCTCTGAGAGCAATGCAGACTTCCTTGTTTGTATTGCTGGCATATTGACTCTGAAGTCCAGTGATTATAGTTGAGGGTATGTCTACACTACCACCCTAGTTCGAACTAGGGTGGTAATGTAGTCAACCGGAGTTGCAAATGAAGCCCGGGATTTGAATTTCCCGGGCTTCATTTGCATGTTGCCGGGCGCCGCCATTTTTAAATGTCCGCTAGTTTGGACTCCGTGCCCCGCGGCTACACGTGGCACGAACTACACGCGGCACGTTCCACGAGGAGTAACAGTAGTTCGGAATAGGAAGCCTAGTCTGAACCACCTAGTTCGTGCCGCGTGTAGCCGCGGGGCACGGAGTCCGAACTAGCGGACATTTAAAAATGGCGGCGCCCGGCAACATGCAAATGAAGCCCGGGAAATTCAAATCCCGGGCTTCATTTGCAAGTCCGGTTGACTACATTACCACCCTAGTTAGTACTAGGGTGGTAGTGTAGACATACCCTTAATTGGTAACATTATTACCTATTTCAATGCCAATCAAAACAGTCCAGAAAGAAGAGGAGGGCTCATGTGACAGAGATATGAAAAAATCTATTGCAAGGGGTACCTCGTTTTGATCTCATGCACGGGCAGAGCTTGGGTTGTGAGCAGAGTTTGAGAGATTACCAGCATTTTTTTTCCACTCTAACCTTGAAAGTCAACAGGCCAGAAGAGAGGACTCCAGAAGACCATCTGCATCCTATGAAGAGGGACACCAATTAGGAGGAGCCCTATGAAACTCAGAGGGGTATTTGAGTCATAGGGGGAATTTATTCTTGGGAACCCAGCAAGACGTGGGTTACTATTTTCAAAATCTACACATTCTGCCGAGACTGGCATCTGTTTTGCATCTCAAGTGAGTGTTGCTTGTTTGTGGATGGGCGCTGGAAGTCTACCACCATTTTTGCCTTTATTTCTCTGGAGCAGTCCCTGGCTATTTGCTGACCACTGTCATTTCTCTACAGTACATAAACAGGACATGCGGCTCCAAGTGCAGGCTTCTCTTGGTCCTGACAAGGAGCCTTTGCCTTGTTTGCAAGAGAGCATGCTAGGATTCAGAAGAGAGGCTTGGTCTCCATGGGCCATTCAATCCAGGGGCTGCCTGGAAAGACTTGCTGGAAGAGGGCCAAGCTGTGATGCTTTGTGTGCTACAGACACTTTTCCACTGAGAACTGGGCTAAGAGCCACCAGTTCATCTCACGTTGGCCACCAATCTGCCATCTGACAGCGACAACTTTCAGGCACAACCTATCTGGACTGGATTTAAGTCAGTGATGCTGTATATAGATATTAAATAAGTCTCTCTCTCTCTGTCCATTTTTAATATATGCATCACTGTAGTACTGAAGCATCAGCTGAGATCGGCCCAATATTTTCATTCCTGGCTGTTGCTTTCTCTGAGAAAGTCCCTGCCACTGGGGCTTCCTCTTCTCTTCCAGGCTGGCTTCTTCTTGCCTGTCGTTTCATCTTCTCACTTTCTGTTTGCAACAGCCGGCAGCTGCTGTAGGAAAAGGGCAAACTGGCTTGGACTCATTTCACGTGAGCAAGAGAACTTGCAAGAGTTGCACAAAGTCGTGGGCAGTGCAGAAAGGTCTTTTCTACCCAGCAGCTGGTCGGAGATAAAGAGAGCAGAATCTGCTTGAACCTTCGATAATTAAACTCTCTGCTGCTGCAGAGCTGGCTGCCTGGCTGCCAGATAAATGCTGTTTCCCTTGAATTAGTGTGGAGCCAAAGTGACATCCAATGGCTGGTTAAGCTCATCAAACTGGCTGTACTCTTTGGCTATCCCAGGGGATGCAGTCCTGGCAGCTGTTTGCCAATGGAAAGGTGAGCAAGAATTCAAGGCACGTATTGCCCTGCTGAATTTATCACATCTGCAGTTCAGGTACTTTTAGACTTCCTGATGTCATAATCCTCCTTAATACAGAGCTCTTGGGGAAAGCTCTGAAATATGCATTAGACAGAGGGGGGTGTAATAAGACAGATATTGTATGTTAAATAGACACTGCCATCTGAAATTCAGCCCCGAATTTTGGATTGTTATGCATGAACTATTGCAAAACTGACACCCACAAAAACATTTCCCTTCTTTCTCTGACAAAAGCTTCCAGCAGAACCAGTTGCTTTAACTGAATAAACATTCCCCCACCATGTCTGCCACCTGGGCTGTGGCAGTGACAACCCAAAGCCAACGCTACGTGCTACACGCAAGTGAAGCTTTGATTTCCATCATCTGAGCTGAGAGAAGTGGACAATGCAAACACAAGGCTGAAAGGCCAATGAGCCAATGGCATTTTTAAAATTCTTTCCTTTCTAGCCATCAAAGATGCTCCTGGAATCATATGCATGGAAATGAATATGATTTTATCTTGACGGGGTCCCCTTAAGTAAGCTCCATATTGTTCAAAACACATCACTCTGGTGATTTATTATTGCAATTGCACCCGTCGGAGGCATGGTGCTTGCTAGGTAGCTAAAGAAGGTCCCTGACCTCCAAGGCACGTCACTGTAAAGATAAAACAGGTGAAGGAAAGGATGAGTCAAGCAGCAAAAAGGACACCTACCAACTTGGCTGCTGGGTGCTTTTCCAAAACATATAATGATAATGGATTGGACTGTACCCTGGTCTAGTACACCCACACAGAGGATGGTGAGGAGTAAGAAAACTCCCTGCCTTTGTTACCCTGTGATGCTTTTGCATTCAACCCTACCACTAACGGATAGTGTCACCTCCTGCCCTGTAAATCTGGATGCTGGAAGTGTTGTGTGGCTGTGGCTCACAGCCCTGACACCCCCAGCCAGGGCTGAAGAGGCTGCTGTGCTACTTTTGACATTCCTTGGCACTGAGAGCTCACAGAGCTACGAGGGAATCCCAAGAAGTGCAGGGATCAGCTCTGCCTTCCCACAGCACGGCACTGTGGGATGCTCACCCACGTTGCTATCTGTCAACCGGGGAGCTAGGAACGTGGCCATAAAATGTCGACAATGGGAGGCAGAAAAAATGGTTTGACCAGTTTTCACTTTCAGCGACTTTTGTGTGTCGGCACCTTTTTTGTCGCCTAACCTTCCCAATGTAGATGTAGCCTCATTGGGCAGGATCCTTCACAGAGCTCGAAGCGCTCAGTTCCTTTGTCGCCTTTGGTGAAGGATGTCAAAGTGTCTTTTTCTCTTTTCTTATATCTTCCCAAAGCTCATTGACCCTGCTTCAGGAGGCAGACGGATTGCCTGGGAGTGCAGTCTCTTTCCCCTGGTGAGATCGTTATGTGGTCACCTTTCTCACCTTTCCTCACTTTCTCTCCTAATGGCTTTGTTCACCTTACATATAAATGTTCTTTTCTTTGTCTTTGGTCACATCTTGCCCAATTTACATTACACAGGGCCATCCCTAGGGTTGTGTGGGACCTGGGGCAATCCCCCCACTCCAATGCCCTGGCTATAGGCCCCATAGCAAGCATATTGCTGCAGGCCCCACCCCCATCCTACCTCTGCTCTACCCCTGCTCCCGTACCACCCTTCCCCAAGTCCTGCCCCTTGCCCAAAGCTCCCTACCTCAACCACAATTCAGTGGATTACCTAGGGGCTTGGCATAGGGCAGCAGCAGGGGTCAGACCCCTCTGCACTCACTGCAGCAATGGGAGCTGGAGCAACCTGACAGCCTGCTCTGCTTCCCCCACTGCCCTCTTCCTGGAATTGTGGTACTCAGCTTTCTGCCGCCGTGGTGAAGTGGAGTGCAGCAGGCTGGAGAGGGCATTGGGGCAGGATGGAGTGGTGCAGGCTGCTGCAGTGATGTGTGGGTGGGGGGCTGATTCCTGCTGCTGTCCCTTGCCAACCCTCCCTCCAAGTAATCACCGGGGCTGCCCTGGGCTCTGCCGGATATTTGAGGGGACTGCTTCATGGCCCCCAGAGTGCAGGACCTGGGGCAGCTACCCCAAACTTCCCTATCAATGAGACAGCTTTGACATGACAGACACATTCAGTCACATTCCTTGGGCTGGAACAAGGGCTTAGGTATTGCTTCTCAAATATATTTTAGGAACTTATTTCTAGTTCCTATCTATAAATTCCTTTGTGGGTTCATTGTACATGCATCATGCAGGGATAGTGACATATTACCATGGCAACCACCCTGCTGCAGGCCCCACCCACCCTGCCACTGCTCCACCCCTTCTCCAAGCCCTGCCCCTTGTCTATAGCCCCTCTTCCCTGAAGTAATGTGAGCCGCAATGAGTGCCATATTAGTAAATATCACGACAATGATAAATTACATATAATGAGCATGTCAGGCCTGACAAGAGATGCTGACACAGAGTAGTGAGTCACCAGTGGGGCCCTGTGTCATGGATTCACAGAAATGGGGGCACAGAGTCTGCTGTGGAAAGCAAAGTGGGGCTCCTTTTACTCAGTATGTCTGGTACAGGAGCTGGCTGGCCCTGCAAAGGAGTGGGGCTTGGCTGCATCCTTTAAAGAGACATCACAAATTAGGGTATGGCTAGACTGCAAGGATCTATCAGCAAAAGATATGCAAAATGTGCTCCACATTTTGCATATCTTTTTCTGATACTTTTGTCAGAAGAGGCTTTTCTGAAATTTGGCCTGCCTAGACGAGGAATACAGGGGCTTCCGAAAGACCGCGTTTGCTCTTCTACAAAAAAAGGCAGTCTAGCCGTACCCTTACTTTCTGCCCAGGGCAACTGAGGAGCCTCTCCAAGGTTCTTACTCTTTGAGGCAGAGTGCCTTTCAGTGCACTCCCCTGAGGTAATGCAGCAATACCGCCGCCCCTGGCTCAGGGCTGTGGCTAAATGCCGTTATCTACCCCAGAGAAAGGACTACACAGTTATGCTTGGCATGATGGGTTCAAAGCTTGATTTAAAATAAATGGTTCATGATGGAAGAAGCCAGTAGAAGGGGAGTCAGGCTGCATGGGACACAGGAAGAAGGAAGCTGTTCCAGGCATGACCGCAGATGCAGAGTTTATGGGTGGGAGGAGGAGAAAAGTGTTCTGAGCCCTGTCTGGAGGTGGCAGAGCATAGAGTACAAGTGGGCAAGGTACAGAAGGAGGGGGCAGCTGAACTATAAGTAGGTGTGACACCATGTAGAGCAGTGATGGGCAACCTAGACTAGTGAATGGGCCACATGAGTGTCACTCCATCTCAGTGAGCCGCAAGGTTGTTGTAACCAAAATGGTCTCCCGGGGTAGGGTAGATTTGCTAACTGTGCTTGGGTACCTGGAATTTGCAGGGTTTGTCGATTGAACCATAGAAGCGCTTTGATTGGCTGCAGAGGAAGCGCATGGCTCTCTCTGTTGTGTGCAATCAGTATGCACCTCACTTCACGTGCCCTTGCTTGATGTGCCGGTTAGTTTGGTTATCCCAGCAGGAAAAAAACTATGTGGATGGAAACCAGGGGAATCTGGCAACTCTGGGCATGGGCAACCATAAAAAAATATTTTGTGGGCCATACATGCAACCTCTCGTGCCACAGGTTGTACACCACTGATGTAGAGCCTTGAAAGTGAGGAAGAGGAGTGTGGACCTGATGTGGAATGAGGAAGGAAGCTGTGTTGCCTGAGGGATACAGATCAGTTCTGTGGTTACGGGGCATAAACAAACAGGTGCTGAATAATCAGCTTGTATTTAAATATTTAACATAAATAAATCAGCTGAAAGTATACATGTGTAACACATGCCAGTCGAATTTGGTGCTCATAGCTGTGTGTGTCTGCAAATCCCTCCCTGTGCATGCATGCACACACATACCCTCTACAGGGATTGGACATGTGCAGATCAGGTACACTTTAAAAAAATATATAGTCCCTAGCTTTCATCTTAAACTTAAAGAGACAATGTCTGTATATTTGCCATGCTTTAAAAAATAATTCACTTCCTCTTTTGGTTTTCTGAGATCTCACAAGAAGATGAAACAGTTTGCCTTATCAAGAACTTTCCCTTCCATCTTCTATGCACAGTACATTAATTTCCAGGGTTATTCTACATGCGGGACTGAGCACCTTCACTACCTATAGCACAACTGCTTGTGAGTGCTGGGCTGTGCAGATGGGTACATTATGAGAGGCTTGCTCATGAGTACCAGCCTCCTGGTTTTTTGTTTTGTTTTCAAGAAAGAAAAAAGGCAGCGAAGCATTTGCTTTCGCACAAAGCAGCGGTGTACAATTGAACGTGCCTATTTAGATCTGTGGATCAAAACTTGTCTTCCAAAAGCCATTTCCTAATGGTGCTGATGGGTTTGCCCCTTGCTCACACTGATCAGTGGGGCATTCACAGGGGGAGGATCAAACTGGAAGTAATTTCTTTGATTTCCTTTGTTGTTGTCAAAACTGGGAAAGAACTTGACACCTTTCAGAGGACCACTTGGCCGCAGGTAAAGCATGTTACAGCGTGTAGAAGTGCCAATTAGAGCTGATTATACACTTACCCTGGCTGACCTGCCTTTGCATTAAAATGTTGAGCAGAGTCTGCTCTGTTCGTGCAGGACAGATGGTTTGTTCCTCTCACTCTCTGATATTGGAAGTTCACTAGTTTAGGGGGCTGGAGCACTCCTGAGCTAAAGGGGGTGTTCCCAAGAAGCCCCTTTGCTAACAGAATGCCAACAGAAACGTCAGTGCTTCCTATGAAGCTGTCACACTGGAGTGGACCCATGTACCATCGTGGCCAATATCCTGATTCCAACAGCATTCAATGCCGCCAAGTGCTGAGAGGAAGAGGCCATGACTTTGCTTGATCCGTTGTAAAATAACCTCCCTGGATGGGAACTTTCTTCCTAATTTCTGCCAATTAACTGTTTCTTTAAATCCTCTCGGCTGTAACTGTAGCTATTCTCATTATCCAAATAAGTATCTAGTGCTTGATACTCTCATTACCACAGAGTCACATCCTCAGAGTGTGCCAATCGACATAACTCCATGGAAGTCAGTGGTGCTATGTTGGTTGACATCAGCTCAGGATATGGCCCATCATTATTCTTCTGTTGTGTTGAAGCATTCATATGCGTTTAAGAAGGAGGAGGAGGAGGGTTGGCTTGTTGGACCCCTGGCAAAATGGAGGCCCCAGGCTCTGCTCAAGTAAGAGGCAGGGCCTTGAGTGGAAGAGGCCAGCCCTCAGCATGGCCTGGAGCATGCCGTGCCCTGGTCTCCAGCACGTGCTCAATGCCACCCGCTGCACTCTGGAAGCAATTTAAAGGGCCCGGGGTTCAGACCGCCATTGCTCCTGTGGTAAAGACAGCAGCTAGGAATGGGCCCTTTAGAATCACCAGGCATTGGGGCAATTGCCTATCCTTTCCCTCCCTACCCCCCATTGGGGGGCCTGTATTTAAGTTCTTCTCCCAGCATACTTGTGCTAGCTAAACTGACTTTGTACCTTCCACTCCACTGGCAAAATGCCTGGGTATAACAAACCCAGCGACCTCCCAGTTAGATCCCTGGATTGATTACACAGCAGATGGTGGCACTGTAGTTGTTTTTGATAGCTCTGTCAAGAGCAACAGCAGTATTAACACCTTCCACTCCCCTGGTGCAGTGCATGGCTGTGGAGAGCTTGACGAGAGAGACCTCTTTTTTGCCTTCCTATCAGTCTTCCCGCAAGCGAATGGTAGTTTTATTCTTTTGGGGGCAGAGAAACTAAATCATGTTGGTCTGGAAAAAGTGCCAAACAAGATAAAGCTCAAAGAATAACCAGCAAACACCAACCTTCTGCTCGCCTGTTCCCTTGGTAACCATCACTTCGCCATTATGGTATTCAAAGGCAACTTCTAAACTGATCACAAAACCTAGCGAGGCACTATTCAGACTGGGTCAGAAGGAACTCAGAATGCATCTGGCTTCCTTTTACTCCCAGGGAATAGAAAGAAGCACAATTTGGTGAGCTGCAAAGCTGCCACCAGGCCTCGAGGGGCTCTAGCAGTGGGTTCTGTAGGTTTGTCCTGGGAAGGGGGCAGAATGCCAAGAATATGACATCTGATGGCGGCTTCTTCTGTGCCAGCATGGAGGGGGAAGATCGGGGCTGGCGGATCTGCCCATCATTCCTTTGTTGCGGGGGTGATGCAGCGGGAGCACAAATGAAGCAGTCCAGAGGCTGCAGAGGCAGGAGGCTTAGGGATGTGCTTCCTCTTGTGGTGCTGAGAGCTTGTGTTTAACACTTAGATTTACCTAACTCTAACACCATGGCCATTAGAGCCTTGCACGTGCTGCGGCTTGTGGCCCCCTGCAGTTCAAGGCTCAACCATGAAAAGTAAAGGATATCGTTGGGCCTCTGCAGACACATGTCCAACAACAGCTATTGCACAGACTGGGAGAGCCCCACTTTGCTCCTTTCCCTCCCACATTTTGTGATGGGTGAAAGACAGAAGCTTGGAATGGCCTGAGAGTAAGCACCCAGCCATTCAGATGCTGATCCATGCTTTCAAAACCCCTTGGGCTTGTGGCACTGCCAAGGACATCTTTCGAAAACAAGCTCTCTTATGAATTTCTGCTTCTGGGCATGCTGTGAACACTGGGGGAGACTTGTTCATTATTAGATTACCTTCCTGCCATTTGTGTCCATAAGCAGCCAGGGATGAGGAAGCAGAGAAAGGGATAAATATGGAGGAGACCAAAAGTTCACCAAACTTATCCAAACAAACTTTCAGGGTTTGGTCAAAGCTTCAGACAAATGTTCAGAGAGAGACAGGGGTCTTACTGAATTCCAGCTGATTCATGCCTTAGCTAGAGTGTGAGATCAGGCTCCTATACATAATACCATAACAGGGTCTTTCTCTACATCAGCAGGCAGAAGGAGCCACTGATAATGTCCTGTATCAGAGGGGTAGCCGTGTTAGTCTGAATCTGCAAAAGCGGTGAGGAGTCCTGCGACACCTTATAGACTAACTGAAGTGTTGGAGCCGAAGCTTTCGTGGGCAAAGACCCACTTAGTCAGATGCACCTGACGAAGTGGGTCTTTGCCTATGAAAGCTTATGCTCCAACACTTCGGTTAGTCTATAAGGTGCCACAAGACTCCTCACTGATAATGTCCTGTGTAGCTGGTTCCCTTGGATTCCCATTCATCCTTGTGATTGATATAAGCAACCAACAGAATTGTTACTATGGCTCCTCCTCCTCCCTACTGGAACGGTGTAATAAATGCCCATGCTTGCACAGGTCTATAGTTTGACATACGGATATTCAACACATGTAAAGTACACATCCATATTTATTCATTAGAACATGCCCATTTAGAATAGAGGCAGTGTCTGCTGGCACCAGTATAATGAAGAGTCTCTTACAGCATTTCTGCTAGGACACTTTATTCCCAGGGTTTATAAATGCCATGAATATGATGACACATCCTAGGAGAATGGACCCCAAAGTGTTGGGAGTGCCCGCTAGGGTGTGTGTGGAGGTGCGTTTGGGGAACTATGGTGGTCTCAGCTCCTACAGGGGGATAGTTAGATCAGGATCACCACCTAGGCCTGCTCTCGGCCTTGCCTGCAGGCCCTCTCCTGGCTGTGACCTCAGCTTCTGGTCCTAACTATGGGGCCCAATCTCTGGCCCCAGGTTCAGGCTAAGCTACAGTGCTGGCCCTGCAGCCATCTGTGGTTCCTGGCTTTTGCTCCCGATTGTGGTTCCTTGCTCCTGGCCATGGTTCCTGGAACCCAGTTCCCAGCCCTGGCTCCCCACCATGGTTTTGGTCCCACACCCAGCTTCTGCTCCTAAGCACAGCTCCTGGGGGAGGATGTGAACCAGATAAGGGAGGCATGAGCAAAAAAGTTTGGGGACTATTGTCATAAGACGATGTTTCTTCAGGACATGGGAAAACAAGACATGGCCCAGATCCTCAAAAGCACCCAGGCACCTAACTCCCTTGGGCTCTAGTAACTCCCACTTGTAACTTTCAGAGAGACTGGCAAAAATTCATGAATGAAGCATCACATCCCACACATGAGTTAGGAAAGAGGCATTATCTCTATTTCACGCGCAATGAAAAGATAGCACTGAGAAGTGCCTTTCCAAGGGTCAGGCACTGAGTGACTGACAGCTTAGAACAGACCCCCAATCTCCTCCGACTTAGTTCTTTGCTCTAATTCCTCCTTTGGCCAGATTCATCCCTGAAGTAACTCTATTGTACTCAGCAGAGTTACAAGTGAGAGGCAACTAGGCTCCCTTTGGGTTAACTTGACTGGAGAGTGTACATCTTCATTTCAGTTGTGGAAGGTTACAGCAAAGGACTTCAGCGTCAAGTCAGGCACTAGAGGCATGAGTAGCTTGGAGAACCATGCAAAACTGGCATGGCTTTGGGTATAATTACAAATGCCAAACTCCAGCGCTCGGTTCTGGTTCCCTGAGTTTCAGCTTTTGGAGTGACCCTGGGTGATTTATGGTTTCATGTCAAAAACACACACAATTCATGGTTTCCCCTGTCCATGAGAATGCTAATCTGCATTTGTCACTTGAGTTTGCAACCTGGGAGTCTGTTTAGATTCCCAACACCTGACAATGAGCTATTGGCTGTAGCCAAGGTTGCTTTGTTTTATTTATGCCTGGCCAGTAGGTTATGACAATTACTTCTTGATTCATGAGTGTTTATTGAAACACTTGGTCTTTGGAAAAATGTTCACTAAACCTAAGGCTTCATAAATATTTACACAATGGCTACTTGGGCCACACCGGGTGTTTTATTTGTTATGTGACATTCATTATTCCCAGTCACGGGGCAGAAACAATATTGTGTGTGCAACCATGGGCCAACCTTTGGCTGCTTTGTGCAGCTGCTCTGATGCAAAGTCTGTCCCGCTGAAGCACTTATACAACCCCCATTACTGAAGAATCTGAGTTTCTTCCACTCTTCAAGGCATTTATCCTCACAACCCGTCTGGGGAGAAGGGAAGTGCTGTGATCCCACTTTAGAGATGAGGAATCGAGGCACAGAGAAGTTAAGTGCTTTGCCCAAAATCATACAGGAAGTGTATTGCAGAGCAAGGACTTGACTTCAATTCTCACCAGTCCTGGACTAGTATCTAAACCCGGGCCCATCCTTCCTCTTTGTTCCTATGTCTGGAAGATCCAGCTCCTGGAGGATGTTCCCTGAACAGGGCACTCCTTGGTGAGTACAGAACCATCTTTGTGGCTCTTCTGCCACTTGTCTGCCCAGCTCCTGGCATGGACGCATGGGCAAGGTGCCCTGTCAATCGCATGAAGAGCATCTTGGGGTCTGGGGACTGGCCACAGGCAGAGTAACGCCATGATTGAGGGAGCACAAAAAGTCTTGGTTTCACCCACAGCTGTGTCAAGTGCATGTTGGGCTCGACCAAAGACCTGGTCTACCATGTCCTAGGTGGCCAAACACACTCTAGAAAGAGCTAATGGTGAATGACTAGCAGGAATATTAGGCTGAAAATGATTTGAAATTTTCTTCTGCATAGTGGACCAGCTAGAAAGCGAAGTTGGTGTAAGAATAACCCTGAACGGGGAAAAGCAGGGAAATCTGCCACAAAAATGTCCCTACAAAGAACAAATCAACCCACTCTGTTTTGCAATAATGAGGCGGAAGCATTAGTGAGCAGAGAACAATCAGAAGTAAACTGGGCTTTGCTGCCACCATTTGTATGCCTAAGAAGCTCTTTATGGCAAACAAACAAACAAACAAACAAACAAACAAACAAACAAACAAACAAACAAACGGGAGGGACAGCAAAGAATTCCCCTCCCCAGCCCTGCTGTCTGAGATGTTATCTGGAGCCAAAAGCTTAGCCAATTTCTATGGAAGGAGGATGGCAGTTGGTGTATCTTTATCACACTCTGTTTCATGCTTCAGCAAGCTCTCTGCCTTTCGCAATAGTAGCAATAGCAGAGATGCCAACCTGTCTAAGAGGGAACCGGGAGGTCTGTGCGGATGCCTCTGTTGATTCAGGGAAGACTCCTTGGGGGGTTTTCCAGAGTTGTCAGATGGTTATTTTCCTCCCCACTCTGCCTTGAGCTGAGACATTCTGTAGCCTGTTCCTTTTGGCAGCTGAAAGGTCACTGGCTTTGTGTGTAGAAGATTTATCTGGTTCATCAGCTTCTCTACTTTATAATGAGCTTTATTCTTTTAGCTGTTTCTGGCAACTCCAGCCCACGGTCCTGAGCCATGAAGAAAAAATTGCTTTAAAAGGTGGAGCGAGAGTGTCACGTCACTGAAGGGAAACCGCAACCCAGTTTAGGGGAGGTTGAACTATGTGGGATTCTAGCCTCTGGGGCTACAAGCTAGATCTTTTAGAACCTCTTTTAGGGGATTGGGAAGGAATTTCCCCCACAACAGATTGGCAGTGAGCTTGAGATGTTTTCACTTTCCTGTGCAGTATGGGGTGTGGATCTGTGATGGAGTTCACTAAATCCTGAGGCCCCCAGCTGGAGGCCTTGTGTTCCCGCCACACCCTGCTCCAGAAAAGGGCAGCAGAGAGGTTCTCTGAGCTGTTTAGAGCAACTGCTTGGGATGCAGCCAATCAGGATCCAACAAGCTAGTACAAACTGAAATGCTAGGGCAGAGCAAGTCCCGTTTGTTGCTGGATGTGGAGGAGAGGAGATAGTAGTCTGGGCTGGCTGCTGGGACACCACCGGAGAGGGCACTGAAGTAAAGGTGAAGAAGGTGCTGGGCCAGGGGGAATGATAGCAATAATGTAGATATTTAAAGAGACATTGAAGTCAGTTGCTATCTGCGTGGTTCCTGAGCTGGGACCTGGAGTGGAGAGTGGACCAGGCTCCCTGCAGACTTCCATGGAGGGAAAGTGGCTTAGATAGTGAGGCACCCCAGAGTGGGAAACCGAATTACAGTGACCCACCTGAAAAGCCGGGGCCAAAAAGGCCCCAAGGGTGAAGATGTTGGCTCCCAGGAAGGAGCCCTGGGACACCGTTCTATTCCAGCGCAGGGACAAACAGAGAGACATTACCAAGGGCCCCCGTTGGACTTGTACCCTGGAATGGGTTTGCCTTGTTATGTTAAATACAAATTGGTGTCTCAGCCCTGCCAGCCAAGTCACACACAAAGTGCTACCACAAACAGAACAATAGAGTGCAGGCATGTGCACTCGGCCGAGGGACTTGTAAGAGGTGACTGCACCCAGTTTCACTGGACAAAGTAGGGTGGGACCTTGGGTAAAAGAGGTGGGAGTGGGGGGCTAGTATCCCCCAGCCAGCTCTTCAACGCCACCTGAGGCATGCCACTCAGGGCTCTGGCTGCTGCCATTTCCACTGTAGTGGCATCCAGGAGGCTGCAGGCCCTTGTAAATTGCTATACTCTGGGGCATCTGCCCTCTTTGTGCCTCTCTACTGGTACTAGACATGAGACTTTTCTGACTAGACACTATTCATGATAATGGTGACTGGTCCATCTGGCTGGGAAAGTTGGCCACTCTATCATGTGATGGGGCAAAGGGGGTGGAAAGGAGTGAATGTGGGGTGAGGTATTTGGGGGAAGAGGCAGCACGGAGGTACGGGGGGAGCGACTCAGGGAAAAGGGACAGATAGGGTGGGGCCTCAGGGGGAAGGGCAGTGCTGGAGGTGAGGCCATAGTTCAGGTGCTGATGGGCACCCACTTTCAGAGACCTTCTGCCACTCATGGTATGGAGGTGGGCAGTGATAGGCAGAAGGTCAGATTAGATGATCGACTGGTCCCTTCTTGAACTTAATTCTGTGACTCTCTACACTGCTCTTTAGAATGTTGCTGTTGGATACTAGGAATATCAATGAGTAGTCGACTAGATGATTAATTGATAAGCCTAGGCCTATCGGTTAATCCAGTGGTCCCCAACCTTTCGAGGTTGTCGGGCGCCAGGGGGCGTGGCCGTTTGCCTGCCGGGCGCCAGGGGGCGGGGACACTTGCGCCCCGGGGGCGCCCCCCCCATAGCTGCATGCCCGGGGCCGGCACTCCCCCCGCCCAGCGCCGCGCGCCCGGGGCCGGCGCTCCCCCCGTCCAGCGCCTGGGTCTGGCACTCCCCCCGCCCAGCACTGCGCGCCCGGGGCCGGCGCTCCCCCCGCCCAGCGCCACGCGCCTGGGGCCGGCGCTCCCCCTGCCATGCGCCCGGTGCCAGGCCAGCCCCGAGCACCTGGCGGGCGCATGGAAATGCCCCCGCGAGCGCTATGGCGCCCGCGGGCACCGTGTTGGGGACCATGGGGTTAATCTGTCAACTACTCTCATCTCTCCCTTGCTGGAGGCAGCAAGGATGGGGAAGCAGGAGCTGGTGCTGGGCGGAGCTGGTTTAAAAGCTGGTTCCCCCCAGCATCGGCTCCACCGTGCCGCTTGCCTCTTCCCCCTTGTTGCCTCTATCAGTGGGGGAGAGGGAAGAGGGAGGGGTAGAGAGAGAGAGGAGGCTGCTGCAAAGTTCCCCATGGACAGAGGATGCTCCACATTTCCCTAAGCAGCCTCTGTCCCCAAAGAGCTTGGACTCCTGCAGGCAGAGGCTGCTGTGCAATAGCAGCCCCTGTCTGCAGGGGGTCTGAGCTCCCCGCAGACAGAGGATACTGCCAGAGCAGCTTCTGTCCATGGCAGGCTCAGGCTCGCCATAGACAAAGATTGCTCCATGGGAGGCGGACAGAGGTGGGAGCTCAGACCACTTGTATCAGATGCAACAGCGTGGGATGACAGGCAGCTGGTCTGAGCGGGGAGCTGGTTTTTAAACTGACTCCTCTTGTGGACTGGCTCTCACCTGGCACTCCACACTGCTGCCTCTGATACAGAGGCAGCAGCACAGAGTGGCAGAGAACTCTCCAGAAGTGGGGCTGGAGTGCACTGGCTGCTGGCCACACCCCCGGGGACTGTGGAATAGTAGAGTAACCGATAAGAATTCATGAGGTTACTCAACTGTTCTATTACTTGACATCCCTATAGGATACCGGAACATAGAGGAAATTGGAGAGGTAGCAGTGTAACACAAGGAAATTATCCCTCAAACTGGTTCAGACGCCCCAAGCCTGCAGCTCAAATCACCACAAACAAAATTCAGAGTAGCCCATTTTGGTTCAGTTGTGGGGCCAGGGTCCATGCCATCCTTAGAGGACGTAGCCCTTGGAAGAGATGAGCGCTGAGCACCAATGTTCCCTCTAATTTTTTCCATCCATATGTGGAATACATTTTGTTATGTGCAATGGGGTATGCGTGGCTGTGCACCACCAGGCTATGGGTGCTCTGCTAATCAGCTGGGTGGCATTTGAATCTCTCCTGGGCAGCCACCCAAGCACACAGCTTCCAGGGAAACACTGCTCATGTGGCTAGACACAGAAGAGGATTTGGGCCAGTCCATTATCTAACCCCTCTGAAAAATACTTACTGCTTTATTGACACTAACAAATTCACCCAATGGCACCCTGTGAGATGGCTGCCAGTAGTCTTTATTTTGCATCTGGGGAAATTTTGCCAGGGGGTTTAAGGTCAAAATATGCAAAATAGGGGCACACTGGGTGCCTAAGTCCATATACAGGCACCTTAGTAAGAATTGACTTGTGACACAGCATTATATGGCCACACGGTGAAATAATGGGCAGTAAGCCCTACTCCCACATGGCTCCCAGTGCCAAGGGAGAGAAGGTAAGTGATAGTGAGGGGATGGGCAAGGGTAGGTGGAGCTCTCTGATCCCCGAAGCACTTGTCAGCTGAAATGGTGTGAGGTGAGAGATACTTATGAGGAAGATCCGGTACAAACCTACATAGCCAAGACAAATGCAAAGGCAAATCTAAAGGCACCAACTGTCCTTAAGGGTTGGATCCTGCACCTTTTTAAGCTCTGTGTTAGTCTGCCACTGATTTCAATGGGTTCCAGACTGGGCCCTGATTTTCAGAGAGTTTGATGTTTATGGCAGCTGAGGATGTTCAGTACCTCTGAGAAACAGGCCTAAATATTGATTGATAAGCCTAACTTCAGGCACCCAAGTTTGGAAAGTCTGGCATTTATAACTTGCCCATGGCCATAAATTGAATGACTGCCAAAATCAGGGCTGGAATATGAGTTTCTGGCTCCGAGGCCTTTGTTCAGACCACTAGCAATCACTTCTCTCTTTGCCTTGCCGCCTCAGTGATTCGTTGACAACTGAGAGGGGAATTAATTAGAATATTTTTTAAAGTTAGTTTTTTTAAAACTTTGATCATCCTGATTTCTCATCCAGAATTTTTCTGCAGTCCCAGTGCCCCATGCTTCCGACACAATCCAAGCTCTTCATGCAGAAATCCTACCATGCTGAGTTCATTATGTCTAAAGCACGATGCACTGAGGAAATGAGGAAGTGGGAAAGTAACACTGAAGGGGAATTAGTTGACAGGAGGAGTGTGCTGAAGACAACAGGAGCACATGGGAGTTTGTATGAAAAGTAGTTCATCCTTTCTCAGCCCATTAATAAGGTAATAACTTATCCAAGATTAACTTCACACCTTGAGGCACATAAAATGTTGCTTTGTTCTTACATTAACTTGATTCTATTGTAATTTCTTTATTTTATCTTCTTTCCCCCCCTCAGCTATTGAATACCCACCTGGTGTCATCCTGATCTAACAGCGTAAGATCTAGTTACAAAAGAGTAAGATGAGAGTGCGGATTCACTGTGTGGCAAGCTGAATCAGTGCTCATCAGTATTAATTATTGAATTGCCATCAGAAATTGCATTTTTTAAGTTGAGGGTGAGAAATGGTGCACCCAGTGTATAGATATGCATGCCCCCTTTGCTGAGATATCCATGGCTTTGTTGTTATCTGAAATGAGGCAACAGCCCTGGGCTTGAAGAAAGGGGGAATGAGACAAAAGGGAAACAGAAGGGAACAAAACAGAGAATGTGTGTGTGTGTGTGTGTGAGGCCATGTGTAATCCTGCACATGTGGGTGAGTTGCTGGGAACGAGAACTGAACTCAGGACCTCTGGTTCTAAATACAAATCTCTATTGGCTCTTCTAAAAGGGCAGGGGCCTAGATGTGTGTCTGTTGGGGATGTTGAACACAGGGTTGGGGGGAGAAGGGGCTCAGGGCAGGGAGCTGTGGGTATGGGGAGTGCAGGGGCTGGTGGAGGCTGTGCTTTCCAGGTGGCGGCTTCCTAGGGCTGGCCCTGACAAGGGCTGCACTGCCTGGAGGTCGACTCCCTGGGGCTGAGTGTGGCCCATAGCTTGCAGGCCGGAGGCAGCTCCTTGGGGTGGGTATGGCAGTAGCCATGTTGGCTAGGGGCAGATCCCTCGGTCTGGCCATGGTGGGAGACATACTGGCCAGGTGGTAGGGGAATGGGGAGAGGGCAGGAAGCTTACATCCACACCTGCCCCCTGCTAGCTCAATAGAGTTATAACCGTCCCGGTCCCTATCTTAGCCCCTTGCTGCCCCCCTTTGGTTATTACGCATATAACTGTCCATGTTAGCAGCCCCCTCCCTTTCCGTGTTATGGAAAACAATCAAATTCCAGGCATATCCCATTGTCCTGACACAACCAAACCCTGACCTTGCTTTAAGTTATAATCAGAAGAAGCTGCACACCAAATTTGGTGGTCCTAATTCTTACCATTTAGGAAGAGTTGATGGATGGCTAGACAGATAGATTCACTCGCTCACAGACAAACACTTTCAAATATGTAGTAGATCTATTGAAATATGTACAATATTTAAATTTCAATTGATTTATTTTATAATTAGGTAAAATGAGCGAACTTTTTTTCCAGTATTAGTGTGCTGTGACACTTTGCATTTTTGTCTGATTTTTGTAAGCAAGGAATTTTTAAGGGAAGTATATCTTGGGGGGTATACAAGATGAATCAGGCTCGTGAAAGGAGAACAGTGGTCAGGAAAGGTTGAGAGTCTCTGCTCGAAATGTTGTCCTGCCATCATGAAGGGGGATAAAGCTCTGGAATGAATGGGTTATACACTTGAATCGCCATAATCCAGGTGTCCCTAATCCAGGAATATCTTGGTTCAGACGTTGGCAAGGGGAGGAGGAAGCATCTCTGTGCACTGTTGATCCCCCTTCCACCCAGCTGGGGGAATGGCAATACAGAAAAGTGCTTCTCTGGAGTTTTTCTCCCACTGTTTCCGTAGTGGTGGGGGCAGGGTTAGGCCTGGAAGTGATGGTTGTGAGTACGGAGCTACATGTTCCCTTGGGAGTGAAGTGCCACATAATCACCCCATCCCCCAGCATGTTCATGCATCCTCCCGCCCTCCCCAACCCTGTATGTATTGCTATCTGTTACATGTGAAATAAAAAATCAGTACTTTGCAAAATATTTTTATTTTCACCTTCCAAAATAAATTATATATGAACACCCATGGAATGGAAAATTCCACAGTGTGGCATAACCTGTTTCCCAAAATTACCAGATCAAAGTGGTTCAAGTATATCATGGAGGTGCAGAAGGGGGGGGGGGCACAAATTAATCTTTGATGACCCTTCCAACTCCCAACTTGCTTCAGACATAGTAGCCATCCGCACTCTATAGAAAAGGAAAAGAAGCACAACTCCCTGCTTTTCTACTTTCAGACCTGTCTGAGTGTACCATGATCAGTGCAACTGGAATTGGAGGACCAATGTTCCCTGGATGGATTGTTATTGAAGGGACACCAGTGGAACAGTGAATGTGGAGAGTTGGACTGGAAGGTGTCCAGCCCTAATAGGAAAGAAGAAAGTCTTAACATTTTTGCTTTCTTGTCTAGTTTGATGCCTGAGCTAATTAACAAAAATCCGTTCAAAGAAGCCACTCTTTTTTAAGGCTAAATTTTATTTCAGTAAGCTGTATTTATACTCCCATTAAAACATCTGTTCCTTTGGAGATTAAACAAGAGTTTCCTGGTTCTAAGGTGTTTCAGTTATATCTTAGTTTAGTTACATTGTAGTGCTGATTCCTGCACCACTGAAGTCAAGAGGAGAGAGGCTTTATGCTATTGACTGCAATGGGAGTGGGACTGAGCCCATTTCTTTTACTTATATCTCCCATTTCTTTATTATTACCGGTTTCTGGTAGTGCCCATAAAGTGCTAGATACTGTCCAAACATAGATAAAGACACACTCTGGCTCTAAAGAGCTTAAGCCATTTATGCCATTTTCATCACTGCTGTGTTGAATAGTCCAGGGAAGCTAGGTTTAAAGCTGGGTGAAATGACGCGAAGGGCAGGGTTGTCACTTAGAGATCATTTTGAAAACGTAATTCAGAACAACTAGTTGTTTCCAGACAATGCCACTGGGATGCTAAAAAGGGTTGGTGATGGAAGGTGCTGGAAACTGCTTGGACACCATAAACAACAGTGTTTTAGCTGTTTAGAGCTTCAAACTGAGCAATTTCCTTAACATTCTTCTGAATTAATTGTGGGGTGTAGAATTCCTTCACATCAATCTGTTTCTATCAACACCTCACTGCTCCTGTCTTCCATAGGAGATCATGCCCAAGTCAGCATATTCTGGTCCAATTAAAAACTGGTTGACACATTAGACCAGGGGTGGGCAAATACCGGCCCGTGGGCCAGATCCGGTCTGCCAGGATTAGTCTCTGGTGAGGCCCCCACACCCTGTACTTACCTGTGCCTCTGCAGGTACAGAGGATCACATCTTCTGTTTGCCATTCCCAGCCAATGGGAGCTGCGATCGTCCGTACCTGCGAAGCTGCAGATAAATATCGTGGCAGCAGCCCACCAGCTGCTAACTCTGGTGAACTTATAGCTTCTTAACAGCACACAGCCAACTTCTACTCTCAGACCTGAATAAATCTGGGGAAACAGTGGAGATTAATGGAAGTAATTCCCAGCTCTCCCCAAAATCAGTGGAAGTTTTTACAATGACTTCTGTGGATTCAGGACTGAGACCAGACTGGGTTAGTGAGATCAGAGTCTGTCCTTTATCTCACTGTCATTCCATCTCTCTCTTTAATATATTTTATTTGTATGAAGATCTGGTATTAGGACACATTGAAAGTTCTGTGTCCTGCAGGATTTTTGTATTCTCTTACAATGGGTTGTGGCAGAACACCACACTGTCTCTCTGGAATTGATTTTTGTGTGTGTGTATTAGTGAGAGAGCACAATACTATCGTGATTCTGAATAGCTGTCATCCTACTGAAGGGGGATCAGACTTCCTCTTTGTTAGCTGATATTTGTATGTGTAACATAAGTCTTGAATGTCAAATTTCGACCTAGAGGAATCTTCAGCTCCACTCCCCTCCTTGCGTGTTTAGCATCAACCACATGTTTTTATTTTAGCAAAGGTTGAGCTTTACCTTTAGTGTGAGGAACTTGTGTATTGGTTCAGGATGAATTTTTTCTTTGGTGCTCACTGGAAGCAATGAACAAAAAATTTGCGTGAGGAAACAAGAAAGAAACTGGCTGGAATCTGATTAGTAATTATTTAACATTAGATAATCCCAGTATCCATCTGAATCTGACACCGTACAATCTGTAGGCAATAGAACACATGGCAAGAAGAACAGCTGATCTGATGTAACTGAGCTCAAAGCTTTGGGAATCAAACAGAAACTTACCTTAGGGGCTTGCACAACAGTGAACAGGACAGACATGTTTGAACCTGGATGCTAATGAGATTCCAGACAATAAAGACAAAATGGAAACTCATTTTCTGTAATGAGGATAGAAAACTCTAGGTAAGGCTTTTAATTTATTAAAATAGGAAATTGCATGATGCATAATTGGCCAGATCTGGCTGTATTACACTAATATTAAAATATCGGAGAATCATAGGTCTGGAAGAGACCTTGAAAGGTCATCTTGTCCAGTCCCCTGCACTCGTGGCAGGACTAAGTATTATCAAGAGCATTCCTGACAGGTGTTCAGGAGTGTACTGGCACTCAAAATAGGCCTGGGAAATGGGTTGAGAACGGTCCTCCCCATGACATCACCCCTGCGTGCCCCTCAAGCCCTGCCCCCTGCGTCATGTCTGGTACACTGTGCAGGCGGCGGGTCGGGCTCTGCGTGCCTCATATAGCGCGTACGGGGAGCCACTTGGAGTGAGGGACAATGGTGTGAGGACACAATGGCCCACCGGACGATGGCCCACCGGGAAATTCCTGGTATCCTGCAGGGCCAGTCTGCCCCTGCAGGTGTTTGTCTAACTTGTTCTTAAAAATCTCCAACAATGGAAACTCCTTAGCCTCCAGAGGCAATTTATTACAGTACTTAAACATCCTGACAGGAAGTTTTTGCTAATGTCCAGTCTAACCCTCCCTTGCTGCAATTTAAGCCAGTTGTGTCTTGTCCTATTCTCAGAGGTTGAGAAGAACAATCTTTCTCTCCATTCCTTGTTGCAGCATTTTATGTACTTGAAAATGGTTACTGAGTACTCAGTCTTCTCTTCTCCAGACTAAACAAACCCAATTATTTCAATCTTCCCTCATAGGTCATGTTTTCTAGACCTTTAATCATTTTTGTTGCTCTTCTCTGGACTTTCTCCAATTTGTCCACTTTTTTTTTTTTAAATGTGACTCCAAGAACTAGACACAGAACTCAAGTTGAGGCCTAATCAGTACACAGTAGAATGGAAGAATTACTTTTCTTATCTTGCTCACAACACTCCTGCTAATACAACCATGAATGATGTTTGTTTGTTTGCTGGTTTGTTTTCTGCAAAAGTGCTGCATTGACTCATATTTAGCTTGTGGTTTACTTTGACCTCCAGATCCTATTCCATCGTACTCCTTCCTAGTATAGAATTCACATTTTGTATGTGTGCAGCTGATGGATCCTTCCTAATTGGAGTGCTTTGCATTTGTCCCTATTTAATGTCATCCTGTTTACTTTAGACCATTTCACCAGTTTGTCCATATCATTTTGAATTTTAATCCTATCCTCCAAAGCTCTTGCAACCCCTCCCAACTTGGTATCATCTACAAACTTTGTAAGTATACTCTATGCCATTGCCTAAATTAGGGGTTCTTAACTTTTTTACCTTCACACCTCTCCTGAAAGTAAACTTCATGTTCACCCCTCCCCCCGGGAGCCATTTTGTGCACAGCCTAGCCCCGCCCCCTACCCTGTCAGGAAGCTGAGGGGAGTGGCTAAGACTATAAGAACTCTGCCAGGGAGCTCAGTTGGGGTCCAGCCTCCGAGGGAGACAGAGACCTGCCCAGAGCTCCTGGCTGACAAGGCTGAGACCTGGCCTGGGCCTCCCACAGCCGCCTTCCCTCAGGCCAGCGAAGGCTTCCCTGCCTGGGCCTCCGAGGCCTGGCCAAGCTGGCCAGCAGGGCTACCCTCTGACCTAGAGGAACCCAAGGCTCTACTGGTGCCTGGTGATTCAGAGGACTGGCCTGAACTGGAGGCCCAGCTCGAACCCTGAGGCCTGCCTGAACCCTGGGACCTGGCGAACCAGCTGGACGCTGGACACAGCCGTCTGAGCTAATTCCCAAGTCCAACGGCTGGTGGCGCTGTGGGGTGAGTGAACCCAGTTACAATGCCTAAATGAATAATGAACAGGACTATGTAGCACTTTAAAGACTAACAAGATGGTTTATTAGATGATGAGCTTTCGTGGGCCAGACCCACTTCCTCAGATCAAATAGTGGAAGAAAATTGTCACAACCATATATACTATTTTTCTTCCACTATTTGATCTGAGGAAGTGGGTCTGGCCCACGAAAGCTCATCACCTAATAAACAATCTTGTTAGTCTTTTAAGTGCTACATAGTCCTGTTTTTTGTTTCAGCTACACCAGACTAACACGGCTACATTTCTATCACTATTCTAAATGAATAATATGAGCTTTTTACTTTGAACCTTTTCCTAACAAATGTACGTAACATTTGAAGATGAAAGTTGGCAATGCTCACGTACTGTTATTGTAGTGTGTCGTCACATAGGCCTGATTGATTCGCATTGCTATTGTAGTGTGCTGATCTCTAGAAGTTAATAAAAAAAATGTTTATAATTTTAATTCATAATATTAATTATGAAGAAATCTAAACTTTAGAATTGTATCCAGTGAGAAGGTAATTGCGATAAATTTTCTGGGAGGCACCTGACACCTCCCCTGTATCCCCTTCACACCTCCCCTGGGGAGGTGCACCTCACTGGTTAAGAACCCCTGGTCTAAATCATTGATGAAGATATTGAACAGAACTAAACCCAGAACTGATCCTTGCAGAACCCCACTTGTTATGCCCTTCCAGCATGACTGTGAACCATTGATAACTACTCTCTGGGAACTGTTTTCTAACTAGTTTTTCACCCATCTTATAGTAGCTCCATCTAGGTTGCATTTCCCTAGTTTGTTTATGAGAAGATTATGCAAGACAACAACAAAAGCTTTACGAAAGTCAAGAAATACCGTGTCTACCACTTCCCCCTATGCACAAGGCTTGTTACCCTGTCAAAGAAAGCTATCAGGTGGTTTTCACATTTTTTTTCTTGACAAATCCGTGCTGACTGTTACTTATCACCTTATTATCTTCTAGATGTTTGTAAATTGATTACTTATTTGCTTCCATTATCTTTCCAGGTAGAGAAGTTAATCTGACTAGTCCGTAATTCCCCAGGTTGTCCTTATTTCCCTTTTTTTAAATGGACTTAATATTTGCCCTGTTACAGTCTTCTGGAATCTCTCCCTATAGCCTCTTGTGAGCCCGCTGTGGCTGAGTGCATGTGCCTACATTCTCACTCTCTTTATGGTGACTCTTCCATGACTCAGAACTCAGTCATATATAGTTTGTACAACAAAGCAAACCCCTTCCGGGATACAAGTCCAACAGGGCCCTCTCTCAGTGTCTCTCATTTTGTCCCTACTTTGGAATAGAGCAGTGCCCCAGGGTTCCTTTCTTGGAGGCAGTCTCTGTGCCCTTTTAGTTCCTTTCTGTCCACAACTCACCAGCTGGGAGTTTTGTTCCTCTTCTGGGGTTCCTCATAGTCCGGGTCTCTTCCCCTCCAGTGGCTAATGGAGGAAGGACCTGAGCCCACTCTCTACTCTGGGTACCAGCCCAGGGAACCTGTCGACTGTAATTGAGTGCAATGTTCCTTTAAATATTGTGTTGCTGCTATAATTCCTTGGGCCACTTCTCCATGACCCCAGCACATTCTTCACCCTTGCCTCGCAACCTTCTCCTGGTGGAGTATCAGGAGCAAGCATAGAGCAACATCTGATTTTCTTCAGCTTTAGCAAGGAACTGCCCTTGCTCTGGCCCTGCAGCTCTTCCTATACTGACCGGCTTATCCCTGATTGGCTGTTTCCCACATAACTGCTCTAGGCAGCTCAGGACCTTTCTATTGCCCTTTTCTGGCGTGAGGTGTGTCAGGACCACAACACCTCCAGCAGAGGGGCCTTGTCTGCCCTGTTATACTCCTTTATTCCATGACTTTTCAAAGATAATGGCTAATGGCTCAGATCTCCTCAGTCAGCTCCGTGAATATTCTAGGATGCATTTCATCAGGCCCTGGTGACTTGAAGACATCCAATTTTTCTAAGTAATCTTTCATTGTTCTTTTCCTATATTAAGCTCTGATCCTACTTCATTTTCACTAGCATTCACTATGTCAGACATCTAGTCATTACCAACTTTCTTGGTGAAAACTGAAGCAAATAAGTCATTATTTGTTTTACATTTATTCTTTGTAATTCTTTGTCATTCTTTTAATTTGATCTAGTTGCCACTTTTTATGGGACTCTTTTTCAATTTTTATATCATTGAAGATCTCCTGGTTAAGCCTGGGTAGTTTCTTACCATACTTTCTATCCTTTCCACTCAGTAGGATAATTTACTCTTGTGCCCTTAGAAACTGCTAAGTCTCTTGGAGAAACTGCTAAGTTTCTTGAACTGTTTTCCCCCTTAGAATGGAGCTCTTACCCTGAATTTGCTAAAATCTGCTTTCTTGAAATCCATTGTCTGTACTTTGTTGTCCCTACCATTCCTTAGAATCACAAACTTTATCATTTCACGACCACTGTCACACAGACTGCCTTCCACTTTCAAATTCTCATCCAGTTTCCCCCTATTTGTCAAAACCAAATCTGGAACAGCCTCCTTCCTAGTAGCTTTCTCCACTTTCTAAAAAAAAAATGTCTTTAATACATACCAAGAATTATTTGGGTAATCTGTGCCGTGTTGTGTTATTTTTCCCAATATATATCTGGGTAATTGAAGTCCCCTATCACCACCAAGTCCCGTGCTTTGGATGATTTAAAAAAAAGCCTCATCCACCTCCTCATCCTGGTTAGGTGGCTTGTAGTAGAATTAGACTGTCATGTAGATTTAAATATCCCAGGCTTCGTTTGCAAGTTCGAATGCTTACATTAGCCACCCTAGTTCGAACTAGGGTGGCAGTGTAGACATACCCCCATAGTTGTCTTTATTTACTGGCATTTCAAGTTCTTTCTTCATATTCCCCATACTTGTCACCTTAATATACAGCCAGATTTGATTAATCCCCACCCCCGTTCCTTTCTGTCTTGTCTCTTTTTTCCTTGCTAGCCCATGCTGCCCTCAAATTTCATCCCAGGCCTCTATTTTTTACTTACCTGTGGACTTTGGTCACCTGCCTCCTTCAAGACTAGTTTAAAGCCCCTTTCAATAGGTTAGCTAGTTGGTGTCCAAATAAGAACCTAAGACCATAAGAACGGCCATACTGGGCTAGATGGACCTTTGGTCTGACCCAATATCCTGTCTACTGACAGTGGCCACTACCAGATGCCCCGGATGGAGGAAACAAAACAGGTGATCCGTCTCCTGTCATCTATTTCCAGACAAACAGAGGTTATGGACACCATTCCTACCCATCCTGGCTAATAGCCATTGATGGACCTAATCTCCACAATCCATCTAGCTCTTTTTTGAACCCTGTCAAAGTCCTAGTCTTCACCACATCCTCTAGCAATGAGTTCCACAGGTTGACTGTGCACTGAATGAAGAAAAACTTCCTTTTGTTTGTTTTAAACCTGCTGCCTATTAATTTCTTTTGGTGACCTCTAGTTATTATATTGTGGGAATAAGTAAATAACTTTTCCCTAATGACTTTTTCCAGACCAGTCATGATTTTATACACCTCTAACATATTCCCCCCCCCCCCCAGTCTCCTCTTTTCTATGCTGAAAAGTCCAAGGCTATGTCTAGACTGCAGAGTTTTTTCTGAGATACCAGAGGTATCCTGGAAAAACTCTGCCACATCCAAAGAACATGTCTGCTTTTCTGAAGAAAATTTTGGAAAAGCAGACACTTTTTCTGGCATCCCTATAAACTTAGGGCTGTTGCTACACTTCAGAAGCGGAGGCGCCCTACCAAGTAATCAAATAGTCGATGCAAAATGCATCGATTATTGGATTAGTCAATGACCCGATGCTTATCATCCTTAATATGCAGCATTAAAGATGTGGGCTTACCGTGGTGTTGTATAGAGGTACTATGAATCCTCTCAAGGAATTCCTCATGGGCACAGATGCTCCTCAGCCTAGTCACCACCTCCTGTAGCTCTCCTACCTGCTTCCTCAGAGATCCCACCAGCAGCAGGCACCTTTCACACGGGATGTCCCTGCCCCCCAGCCTGTGTTTCTGTGAGTGGGAAATGCAGGCCACAATCTCTGCAAATTGTGTAAAGGCATCCGTGCTTAGGTTCAGGGGCTGCAGGTTTGTATAATTTTTCCTGGTGACCAGAATGGGTTCAAGTCTCGCCACTCCCCAATCCGCCTAAGACTCTGGGAGGGAATTTGGGTATGGCAGGGGTGCAAGCTGTGGGGGAGAGTCTGGGTGCAGGAGTGGTTTGTCATATGGACTATTGGCTGGGGCGGGGTTGGGGTGCAGGAAAGGGTGCAGGGTGTGGGGCTGGGCTGGGGATGAGGAGCTTGGGGTGCAGTGGGTAGGCTGCTCCAGGGCTGTGGCAGGGGCACCAGAGTAGAGGATTCCCCTCCCAGCTCTCCTCCTGCCACCACCAACAAGCTCTAGAGGAGGCCCCCTTGTCCCCCTCCTCCCAGTACATCACTCACCCAAACTGTCCTTTCCTCTGCCTCACCCCATGGCATGACAGTCATAGGGTGGTGTCTGGAGGTCCAGCCAGGAGGTCCAGCCGGGATTCCCCAACCCATCCGAGTCACTTGCTTGAGTGGGGGCTGCTTTGCACGTCCCTAGGCATAGCATCTGCCTAAGTCTGCCACCAGTACCACTTCCTTGTTGGCAAGGGAGTGCAGGGCAGATTGGTAGGGGGCAGGGATGAATTGGAGGATGCATGCAGGGTGACAGGCAGGGCCCTGGGGAGGCCCGACTGACCCTGAACATAAGTGGAGTTGGGCCCCTGGGCCCAGAATATTCCTGGAGCCTAGGTGCCACAAGCCCATACAACTCGCCACCCCCGGTTAGGTTGTCTGTCTGGATACAGGCGCAAGTGGAGGAGACAGGAGCAGTGTGATGTGGCTCTTCCTAACCATAGTGATTATGTTATGACTCTCTCCTTCAGCCTCCCTCTCAAACACCTCAACAGTGGGGGCATCCCTGTGTACGTGAGAGGAGAGCTTTGTCTCCATCACAGCCCAGTCAGTCCTTGGGTTCTGTGCTGAGACTGCCAGCAACTGCTGACAGCTGGAATTTTTTAATGTGCCTGCTAGGATTTCATGTTACACGTGCCACCAAGCAGCCATCAGGTGGCAAAGGTTTCTTGACTAAGGCTATGGAGATTAACCAGATTCACTCTGGTAAGTGAAAGGTTCCAGATTTCATTACCTATTCCCTGAATTATCCATTCTGATTTTATAGGGTTTTGGATTTAAATTTAGCTTCCTTAGATGTCCTCCTTCCTTCTGCAATTAGACCAAGGAAACCTATAAGATGTGGCAATTATAAGAAATCAAACCTGCTTCCAGAAGCCCTTACTCAGACAATCTCACCTTTCCCCACAATTTCTTTTTCTGTTTCCATTCTCAGTTTCTTTCCTGTAACTGATGTGACAAGGCTTTGTGTTTAATTAAGACACATTGTCTGACCAATTGGGAAGCAAGAAATAGCTGGAGCAGTTTTACAAATAGAAACAATTTTTGTTCATTATCCCTTAATTGAAGCAACAAAAAGGTGCTGGAAAACATCCATCAGATGCACATTCATGTAAATCATCAGAGAGGATTGGATTTAGGAACTCACAAAAGGAACATCGAATGTTCCAATCAAGAGTTATACAGACAACAGTGAAACAAAGAATTGAAGACACAAATACATCTGAATTAGCCCAATTACAGATTATATGTTTCCGGAAAACACATTATCTGGCTTTCTTCCAGGGCTTCTTTTTTTATTTCATCCCTTTTCTCATTACAGCACAAAAAAGTCAATGCCAGTTGTTTCTCCTTCATTAGCTCTTGAGGCTCCCACATGGGATGGATATGCCAATAGCTGAGATGATTAGGGATGGAACAAATTATTAGGATAAAATAAGACTGACCGAGGGCAATATCACAAAATTTGAACTTAGACTTTTTTGAGGATCAGAAAAGTTTGCTTAACTTTTCTTCCTCTTTACTTCTCATTTTCAAGTGTCTGTTCTTCTAGGTTTCTGTGTGAAACAGAAGAGGGGAAATCCTCTTCTGCCAGAAGTAGGTTGGGGGGAGGATTTCTTGCTCACAAGCACTAGAAATCTCACTACCAGTATAGATGGGCTTTTAAAAACTCATTGGACTGGATGCTGATCAAATTTACACTGGTGTAAACTCCACTGATCTCCACAGAGTTACTCTTTATTGCCATAAGTGTATCTGAGATTGGACTCAGACTGTTCACCTCATTTCCTGAACAAGCTGTGATTCTTGAACTACTCAGCAAATGCCATTCACAATCAAGGCACCTTCAGAAATAAACACTTGCTGTTTTTTCAGCATTTTGGGATGCAAAGCAACCACCTGAAAGAAAGGACAACACGACAATAACACTGTTATAAGCTGCAGTGTTTTGCACTGTTGCTGTAGCACTTATTATTGCAGCTATCTTATCTTAGATACTTATCGAGGCCTCATTAGTGTAATATCTGAGCACCTCCTAGTCTTTATTGTATTTATCCTCATGGTACCTCTGGGATGCAGAGAATTGCTTTTATCTCCATTTCCGAAAGGGAAACGGAAGCGCCGAGCAGGGTTGCCCTTAGGAGTTATGGGGCCCTATACCCGGCAGCAGCCAAAGGGGATGATTTTTTAGAGACATGATTTTTATCGTCTTCAGCAACACACTAATGAAATGTTTTAAAAACAAATTTTAAACTCCGATCCTGCCAACTAACACTGTAAATTCAGAAATGGACAATAGATACCTGGAATTGGCAAATGCCTGTTAAATGGCTTCATTGCCACTTGAATGGCTCTTTCTCAGGTTCAGTGTTTGCTAATAGCTCTGGCAGGCTTCTTCACTTTTAAGTGGAAAAACTAGAACCTCTCTGGAGGAAGCAGAGCTACAGAACAGGGATGGGAAGAGGCGGGTGGGTGGACATTAAGACCCCAAATTTTCAGATGCCCTATGCAGATGCGTATTCTGTGTATGGGTAGGGATGGCTTTGGCACTGAGACACCAAGTGGCTTACTCAGGATCACACAGTAAGTCTGCAGAATCACAATCTTTTTTTAAGAGGAATAAGGGATCTTTTGGAAAAGGCTTTATTTTCCGAAAGATCCCTGTCTAGACTGGTGCTTTTTTCCGGCAAAGCTCCGAGCCGGAAAAAAGCAGCAGCCATGTTTATGCAAATGAAGCGGGGGGGGGGGGAGGCTTTAAATCCCCGCTTCATTTGCAATTGCGATGTGTCTAATTTGCATCCCTTTTATGGAAAAGGGATGCAGTCTAGACACAGCCAAGGATTTTAACCCACATCTTCTGAATGTGTGGTTCCTACCTTAATCACTCTACCATCCTTCCGCCAACATTGCCAGGTTGTGAAACCCAACTCAAAGACCACTGAAGTCAAGGGAAAGATTCCCAAATGACATGAATGGGCATTGGATCAGGCCTTCAATGAGGATGTTTGTATGGTAATATGGCCTCTTAATAATTCCTAAAGGAAACCATCCCCTTTACATTGCCTGAATTTTTTCTGGGGAGACTTAGTAAGGACAGACTCATGGATTTAGAGCCTACCCTGGGAAGGATGCGTGATGGATGAAAGCTGAGCAGAGCTGATGATGCATCTTGCCCATAGTCTTGGAACCTGAATAATTCTATCCCATAGATATCAACCAGTAGATGCCAAATGTGGTGCCGTCTCTGGCTTAGCTGAAGAATCCCCTTAAGGTTTGTCCCGTCCCTCCCTACTGCAGTTGTGATTTTTGCATTTTTCCGACACCACTCCTTGTTTTGTAATCCCAAATGCCGAGCACAGAAAGTGTTTGCATTGTAACTGGAGTTTGTTGATTTTCTTTAGGTGGCTGAGGGCTGCAGGCAGTTCTCATTACTTTTTTATTAGCCAATTTGAATACTCATTTAGTCTCCTCTAAGCGTGTGATGGTTTTTAATTCTTTTTTCGGCGGCGCTTGCGCAGAGCCTGCTTTTGCTGTTCAGTAATATAGGGTCCCGCCCACCGTGACTGAGGTGGAACATGATGTCTCACAAACAGACTGATCAGTCAGGGCTTGTTTCATTTATTCTTATGGCTGACATCCCCCATGATTCTGACCCCAGACTTATCTGTGAAGCAGGCCAGTCAGAAATGGTTGCAATACAATATGCTACAAGTCTATTCTATATATTATGTCAAATGGTTTCCCAAAATACTTTACAAAATTAAATAATACAAGGCAGCAAGACACTATGCAGTATAAATTACCAAAACAGTGGGATAAAGACATTACATGGTGAATAAATTAAGGCACCCAACCATAAAGGGTAATAATGGAAGGGAAAAAACAACGGTTACATTGGTTATATGCAGAAAAACAAGTGACCACCAGAGAAATGTTCTATTAGCAGGGGACTGGTAATGGGATATGGAGATTTCCCCTCTCAGTCAGGGACTCCCAGCCACCCAAGTTGGCAGTGACTGAGGGCTTTATCCAGCTACTGCTGAAGGTAACTTTTGGCCTCTGATATTCCTCTGGCTGTTTGATATTCAGTTGTAAGACACTGGATCTGGGCCGGGTTTTCAGAGAGGCTGAGCAGCCACAATTTCAGCTGACTTCAGAGGGAGTTGAGGGCACTTTGCTGTCCTGAAAACCAGGTCCTTTTCTGCATAGAATGCATGATGATGCCCTCTAGTGGATGACATACAGACAGGATAAGGGACTTGCTGTTACAGCTCCTAGGGGAAAGGTCTCTTAGCTCAAGTGGTAGAGATCTGTGCATTTGAGCAGAAGGCCAAAAGTGCTAGTCCCAGCTCCCCTGTGTGTGTGAAAGTTACACAGGCTGCAGCATAGGGTGTGTTACCTTAGTGGGTGGCATTTTCGCCTCTGTATATCTAGACTTCCTTTGAGCTGGGGAAGGCAACATGGCAGTTAAAACACCAGCAGCCAGTCCACATTAGAGCTTTCATCATTGCAAGCTCTGGGGGAGCAGCATGGGGGCTAAAGCAATGGTAGGATATGTCCCTAACATTGTATGTGGAGCAGCAGTCCATGTGGCTGAGTTGGCCATGGACAGCTGCCTGGCTAGTACCAAGTGGCAGTCTTGGGAGAGCCAAGATGGAAGCTGAACTCCCCTGTCAGCCTGAGAGCTGCTCTTAGGTAGGATCAAGGCACGGGTGGTAGAGGAGGGAAAACTTTTACTGCTGCTGACTGTGTTGTACCTATTTTGTGGGAAGGTAGGGGTATGTCTACACTAGCCCCCTAGTTCGAACTAGGGAAGCTAATGTAGGCATTTGAAGTTGCAAATGAAGCCTGGGATTTAAATATCCCGGGCTTCATTTGCATCTTCCTGGGCGCCGCCATTTTTAAATGTCCCTTAGTCCGAACTCCGTGATCCTAATTCGAACTACCTACTCCGTGCCGCATGTATCCGTGGGCACGGAGTTCAGACTAAGGGACATTTAAAAATGGCGGCACCTGGGAAGATGCAAATGAAGCCTGGGATATTTAAATCCCGGGCTTCATTTGCAACTTCGAATGCCTACATTAGCCTCCCTAGTTCGAACTAGGGGGATAGTGTAGACATACCCTAGGAGACTTCAGTCTCCAGGGCAGTGGAAAGGGGGCTGAGGGTGGAGCCACTGCAGAAGGTGAAGGGGAGACAGGGGAAAGATTGGTAGCAGAGCTGATAGCAGACCAGCAGCTGGGGCCCTAGGCTTTGGACTGGCAGCCAGGACTGAAGCCCTGTATGTGGGACCAGCAGCCAGCAGTCCCTCCCTGCTCCATATGGAGGCTGGCCTGGGCCCAGTTTCAACCCCCAAATGTTCTTCCACACACCCCTAGAAGGGCATCCCCAGGTTGATGACCTCCGCTCTAGGGTTATCAGTCCAGCGGCTTTCACAGGCACTAAATCCGCGCACACACAAAGGAACATTCTGCTGCTTCCTCAAGTGTCTTCGATTCTGCTGTGTACAAATTTACAAATGAACTGCCCAAGTGTTGACTAATGCTGCAGCCTGGAGTCAAGGTAAGAGCCCATTTATTTATAAGCTCTTCAAGGACGAAATGGTCTATTTGTACAGTCTTCCTGCATTCACACTGGATACAGCCTCACAGACAGTCACCCTCATCACAGCATTCCAGGAGAGGCGGATGTATGAAACCCTCTCAAAGAAAATGCACAGCTCAGCTAGCCTCACCTGGCAGGAAAGTCACAATGCGTGGTTGGCTTTTAAAGAGACAGATGGAAATGCTCAGATGTTTTGCACCATACACACGGTTTGGCCTATACGGTCTTGACACTGAGGAGTTACAGCAGCACTAGGGTCCACTTAGGGTCGCTAGACTCCAGGAGCTGAAAGCATGACTAGCCTATCATCCCATCCATTGTACATGCACTGCTCCCACTAACTGACATGAAACACTGGAAGAGTACAGCTGACATGATCATTGGCTCCCTGGCAGCTAGAGAGAGCTCCTGCCGCTTCCTGCTGTGGACATTGACTTCAAAGGTTCCTGGCCACTCGGACCAATGTAAATGATAAGAACAATAATTAATAAAACACCAAGAGTTGTTTATCCAGAGCTCTGAGGAGGCTTCATAAAAGTGGGCATCATACTTCCCATTGTACAGGTAACACAAACAGGTGAAATGACTTGCCCAAACTCATATGGTGAATCAGTGGCAGAGCTGGGCTTAGGCCCCTGTTCACTATATCAGGGTGTCTGCATTCTAATAATCCCCAAACATTTGTGCTTGGGGTGACTCTGACTCACCCAGAAACCCCTTTGAGTCTACTGGCAGATGGCACAGGGCTGGGGGAGGGATAGAGCTTTACAGAGATCCCCTCGGTCAATATATGTATATTACATTTAGCAAAGGGTGGCATGGGAGGTCTCTATCAAGGTCAGCATCATCATTCTGAAATGTACAGATGGATAATATTTAGGGAGTTCAGTCTCTGGACTGAGAATTCTGTTCTTAAATTGTCCACTTCACAATGAAACCATCTGTGCATTACTGAGCCTGATGCTAATGCAGAGGTTGTGAAATCAGGAGGAAAAAAAGCAGGACAAAACAAAACCAGCTGGGGGCATCCTCCTTAAGAATAGAGACAAGGGATTTGGGGGGGGGGGGAGGGGGGTTATAACCAGGAATCCTAAGGTGGATCCTTCACTAAGGAGTGGAACTGTCAGTGTGTTTTGTCAGGCACTGGCTGTCAGAACACACTGACAACCTGGCTGGAAAAGACTGCAAAACTTTATTAGACAGGAAAGCATCACGTTCATTAAGCCTAGGCTCTTGGATACATGTTATGATTTTGTTTTCCTTGTAACCATTGGTTTCTACTACTTTTACTGGGCACTATGAAGCAGAGCTTGACACTAAGAAGCGCAGAGGGCACGGAGCATGGGACACGCCTGTCGCTACTCTCAGCAGAGCCTATGTAGGTCAAGAGCAGAGCATTTGTGCTGCCTGTGGAGTCAGGGAGCTGACACTCCGCGGGCAGGAATGAGGCTTCCTCACACTCAGGGCAGGGAGTAGCCACATGCTTGGCAATCCTGGGTTCTCTTGGGAAGTGTATCAGGGTGGTTCAGACTGAATCCTCCCCAACACCCAAGTAAGATGCTTTCCTGGGTCACACATGAGGCTCAAGTATGTCCTCTGCGGCCAGGGCCCTGCTCCCGAGTGGGCCTGAAGAGCTAAGAAAGGAAATAGAGGGAAGAGGGCTCTCAATGTGACCCAGGAAAGCATCTTACCTGGCTGTGGATGGAGCCCCCAAGGAGCTTCATGAGCTTGAGCCCCACAACAGCAGGTTATTTCAATTCCTTCTCTGTGTTTATAGGCGCTGAAGTTAACCTGCTTATAGCCACAACCTCCAGCTAGATATGGAAATGCCAGTGGGAGCCCTACAAATGTCTTGATAGACAGGACAACAATTAGTCTGGTGTCACATCAGGGCACCGGGGCGATATTCTGCTGGCTTTGGAGCACTTGGCAGAAAGCTGAGTGTTTAATGGAAGGAGAGATAAAAGTTGGCATAAAGAGACGGTGGGAAAAATCTGCCTTTGCTGGGGACACGTGTCACTGAGTTCTGTGCAGATTAAGAGAAAACCAGGGGTTTTTTTTCCCTCCCAGAGGCTCTTTAGAGCCTTCAAGTGGCTCTGAGCTCAGAGCCTTTGCTGTCTTGACTAAGGATTTATCTGCATTCACAAAGCATAGTGTCATCATCGTTAAGGCCGCAGGAAAACAGCAAATTCAGGGCATGTTCTGGGGACAGAGATCATTGTCTGCATGTACCAAAAGGAGCAAAGGCCAACAACAGAGCCCTGAGGGACTTCCTCCATCCATTCTCCTGGAACATGCATCAGACTGGCAATAACCACTTGCTTTTTAGGCAGCTTTGAAAGCAGTTTTAGGGCTAGCTCGGAGCAGCCGGCACACTGAAGTTAATTAATTAATATCCAGAAGTAAGCAATGGCAGAAGCTTTCTTGCAATCAGGCAAGATGGCTGCATATATTTGCAGCTCATCATGAAGAGCAATGTAGGGCTGGAGATGTTGTGAATTCTGAGAGTACAGCTGGGAAATGGGGAGGGGAAGAAAGGAATGGCTTAGCATCACCTGGGGCTTTCAACTGCTGTAAACAGCCACAGATGAGAAAGCGGAGTGTGTTGGATTGATTCCTCGCTTACAAAGCTGCTGTCTTCTGCCTCAGATCACCTGGGAGGCCCCTCTCCAGCACACAGGGTGACCATGGCTGGGAACAGTTTGCCTTTCACCCCATCCTTAACCCTGCTGATCCTGCCACAGCCTTCCTTCCTACAACTAGTCTCTGCTGCTCTCTGTTTGCTCTCTCTCTGGAAAGGACCACCGCATGGGAATCAGAGCAGACAGGGAATAGAAACTGGAGTGAAAGTGAATAGAACATGGGAGATTGAATAGGGGGGAACTATAACATTGGGGGTCAGTGGGAAATTGGAGTGAAGAACCAGAATTGGTGCAGGAGATATTCATGCAGGCCAGATTCTTCCTGGTATAATTCACTGAAGTCACCAGGCAGATTTCTAAGTTGTGCCCAACCACACTGAGACATGTTACCTGCTTTCTAACATGAGATTAAACACATTCCTGACCCCTCCAGGCAAAAAGCTGCCTTTCCAGCTGCTCTTCCAATGGGGCCCTCATTGTATCTGGGCTCAGGTGATTTTAGCTTTTCCCTAACTGTAGGGGACCTGTCCCACATGTAGGGGAATATTAACAACAGGAGCCACAGGGAAGTGACATACACAGCTCATCCCGCTTAAACACTTACCCCGTGGAATTACTCTAAACAGACCTATCACAGGATATTGGCACTCCTTGGGAATGGGAGATCTAATCTCTGCCCAATGGAATCTGCATGGGCATTGAGGTGATTGTAAAAGGTAAGTTTAACCCCTTCTCTGCTTGCTGTGCTGCTGAAACATTGTTCTCTTGAAACAAATGCAGTGTCAGAGGCTAGTGTATTTGGGTGGTTTGGCCACCCAGCAGATCTGTTCCAGTTTGGGATGTTTCCGGGGCATTTGACATCAGAGCAAGTGTGTTCTGCATGGGACATGCTGGTACCTACCACATCATGGCCAGTGTGCATCATTCAGGAGGCTCCAAGCACATGCTGCAGAGCTGCAATGCATTCTATCTGGGAGGCACCTGATACATCAGCAGTGCTGCAGGTGCATCCTGCCTGGGTACATCCAGGAATGTTTAACAGCTGTCAAATATTTAATGATGCAGGCTGAGATGTTGCTCAGCCCAAGAGATGCTCAACTTCAATAAAGCAGCTTCAGAAAGCATTGCACAATCCCTCTGGGTTCTGTGAGGGAAAATCCCCCTGATTGAGGCAATTGAATCTGGAGGGGCAGGAAAGCCATTGAGCCTTAGGTTAGTAGAGGCTTTTGAGGCAGACGTGTCTGTGTCTGGACATTATCCAGTAGATCAGTGTAACAGAGCTTCCTGGCAGTTCAAATAGGGGCCGTGAGCTGATTGCAAAATGTCTTATACATAGCCCAAAGCTCCTTCTCGGTATCCCTATATATTTCATTCCCAGGATGGGGATGGCAATAAATTTGCCATTCATTAACAACAAATAATATCTATCTATCTTGGGTAAGTGTTGGTCGTAGAATTGCTGTTTCACTTTCATTTTATATAGTTCCCTGTGATAAATTTAGCTTGTAAGGGATGATTAAGACACTTCATTATGTTTTAATGTGTCTTTAGGCCGGTGTCTAGTCGTAACAGTCATCCCAGATCCCTGTTGAAACAGGCTGCTGCTGATCTTTCAGAGAGGGCTATACAGCAGGGGAGGCCAGGCTCTGCGAATCAGCCTCCATGTACCCCAGAAAGTGCCCCACCTACACCCGTGGCTGGATAATAGATCCAAAGTGGGGTTAGTACATTCGCTTCATCCAGGCCCGATGCCAAATGAGGTCAAACCGTTTCCTCTGGTCACAAGAGATAATGAGTCAGGTAGTTTCTTATCTTAGTGGCCTCATTTGTCAGTGTCAGAGACAGTTGCAGTAGAAACTCTGCATACCTTGAGGAACAGAGGGAAAAATCAGAGAAGCTCTAGTAGAGCAGGGGTCATGCCCGCTTCCCTCTCAGGTGCTAGGATGGAGCCAGCCTTTTCCTCAGAATCCTTTGGCTCTGCCCCAGGATGAGACTCCTGTTTTCTCCCTGGTCAGTAATGAGAATTTCCTGGAGAAAATGCAGGCAATACAGACTGGCAAAGTGCCCCTTACAAGGGCAAGGGAGGGAAGCAATGTCCTCAAGAGCTGTGGTGAGGAGAGAGAGAAAGGATGTGATTGTTATGGGGGTCCAAAGACCTTTGGTAATTCCTTGCCCAAGCCTTACTTTCTCCCGGGCAGATTTGAACCTGGGACCTCTGGAGCTGAGTATAGGAGCCTCTACCCTCTGAGCTAAAAGACAGATCGCTCCCAGCCCATGCTGTAGAGGTCTCTTGGTCTTAACTGTTTCTGTGGTCTGGGTACCACTTGCATTGCTCAGTAAGCACACTAGGGCTATGTCTACACTCGCGGCTTCTTGCGTGAGTAATATGCAAATGAGGCTAAGCGTGGAATATCGCAGAGCCTCATTTGCATACCTAATGAGTCCCCATTTTTTTCAGAAGAGGCTCTTGTGCAAGAAGGAGCATTTACACCGCCCCTTCTTGCACAAGAAAAACCCTCTTGCGCAATGTTGTTACACCTATTAGTTTTCAGGAATAACAGCATTGCGCAAGAGGGTTTTGCCTTGGAGGAAGGGGAGGAGCAGAGGCAGAGCTAGGGCAGAGGAAAGAGGCCAAGTGGGAAGTGGGGCCTCAGGGTGGAGTGGGGCTGCAGTACCCACCAGGATTACGAAAAGTCAATGCCTTTGCTTCCAGTCCCCCGATATAAAAACACTAGACAATTAGCCCGTCATAAGAGGGATTTTCAGGTCTCTCCTCCATGTTGGTCTTTTCTCCTGAGCCTCCAGTCTCTCACTCCGTGTCTCTTTCTCTCTCTCTCCTCCTCTTACTGCCTCCCCCCCCCTCAGCTCTCCTCCACCTTCTGTCTCTCTCTCCGTCTCTCTCTTTCTCTTCTCCCTCTCCTGCCTCTCACTCTCTCTCTGCTCTCCTCTGTCTCCGTTGGGGATGCACGCTCCTCCAGGCCCCGCCCCCTGGCCGTGTACGTCACCGCCCCATCCCCCTTCATCTCCCGCCATGGCGCTCGGCTGACTTCTGTGTCGCTCAGCCAGGATTTTTCAGGGGAGCAAGCAGCCGTTTGGACTCCCCCGCGGTGGCCCGGCTGGGCGGTGCAGAAGTCAGCCGAGCGCCATGACAGGAGGCGAAGGAGGATGTGAAGGGGGGTGAGGCGGTGACATACATGGCTGTGTATGTCACTGCCCCGCCTCCTTCCCCTCCTGCCATGGCGCTCGGCTGACTTCTGCGCCCAAACAGCTATTTGCGCTGCTTGCTCCCCCATGGCAGCCGGCGCAGAAGTCAGCCGAGCACCAGTGTGGGAGGTGAAGAACGTGACTCAGGCAACAGCGCCCTCCAGAGGGAACAGCCAGCATATCAGGAAACAGCGCCCCCCAAGGGAACAGCCAGCATTTCAGGCAATAGCGCCCCCAAGAGGGAACAGCCAGCATTTCAGGCAATAGCGCCCCCAAGAGGGAACAGCCAGCATTTCGGCATTACAGACTCAGACACTGGGCTACTATATATATGACTAGTTCTGCAACCACCCAGGGCTAGGTATGACTTGGTTTTCACAACATAAGCAGGTTTGACTCTGGTTTGTATTTGGATGGGAGACCTGTGGAAAGAACTATATTGTGGGAGGTACTGCCTATAGAATCACCACTTTCAGAGCAAGTATTGATGCAAAGTCCTCTGTGGGGTGCTGGCTCTGCTTCTTTTGGATGAGATGTAAAGCAGAGGATCCCAACAATGTACTGTCCTGAAAAGTCTCATGGCCCTTTTCTCAAGCGTAGGGGCCCTAGCTTCCTGCTGAAAGCCCATTTCGGATAACTACATTCTCCTGAGCTAACTTCCCCCGGCTGTATCAGATAGAAGTGGCTGCTTTCCTCACTTCCTTTAGCAAACTCTTGTGTAGTGTGGCCAGATTCTGATAAACAACAGCCTTGCTCCAGCGCAAGGACGGGAGCCTACCAGAGGTGGGTGATCCTACCTAGCATGTACAGCTTTCATCTTCCATCGAGAGGATGGCCAATAAATCCATCTTGGGGACAGGCACTCCTGGCCCCGTGAGTGTAACGGGCCAGTCTGCATGGTCCTAGAGAGTGCTCTGTTTCTACTCCAGTCAAGGTCTGTCAACATCAAATGCTTTCATTCATTCATTTATTCATCACAGGGCGATAACCAGACTGTGAAAAGCCTGCTCTGATCAGGTCACATTCTCGCTCTTTTATGAATCTGACATCCTTAAAGACATCTCTTTCAGCGTCACCTGGGACCCAGAGGCATTCCCAGCATGGGCAGCTCAGCCCTAGGTTTCTTGAAAAGCAGCCGGGTGCAAGACTGCTTGGATTGCTTCTTTAAAGTCATTTCTATGGCAAATGAATGATTACTGAATCGAGAAACAAACCGCTGATTGCCTTGACAAGAAACATGATGGATTGGCGTTTATAGTAACATTCCTTTTGCTGCGTGGGCATGACCTGCATGGCTGAGATTGTGGCCAGACAAGGGACCTGTGATGACAATGACATTCTCATTCAGGCCTAGGACAGGATTGCCACGGAAACCAACCAGCAATAAGCTGAATAATTCAGGGGAGGAACCAAGGACTGGCTGGGCAGGGAGACTCCCCACACTGCCTGCCCCTATCGGAGGTCTCTCCAGGACAAGGATAAACACACTGGTAAGGGGCAGTGTGGGAGGGGCTTTCCCTGCCACTCTTAATGCTACGCTACTGATGACCTCCATCTTTAAGGCTGACAACACAGCACCTTCCACAATTACTGGTTCCTCTATGGTACCATAGCCCAGCGCAGACTCAAAATTTGTATCCACCTCTGTAGCCACAAAAATGAGCCACAGTTATCCATAAATTTAAAGGGTTCTAGATACAAAATTTGTATCCACATCTGCAAAAACGGGTATCCACATCTGTGGATGCGAAGACACATAGATATAAAGCGGACATGCACAGATATGCAGGGCTCTACACATAAGAACAGATCCCTGCTCCAAAGAACTTTCAAACTGAATAGACAGGGTACGACTATACTGCAGCATTATTTCGGAATAACAGGTGTTATTCCGAAATAACAAAGAGCGTGTCTACACAGCAAGCCATTATTTCTAAATAATGTCGAGCTGGAGGACTTCTTACTCTGACTCCTGTAACTCTCATTTCACAAGGAGTAAAGGAAGCTGAAGGAAGAGTGTTTTTCCTTTGACTTCCTGCTGTGTAGGCAGTGCCAAAAACTGAATTAAGCTATTTCGACTTCAGCTATGCAATTGATAGCTGAAGTTGCGTAGCTTAATTTGACTTTTGTCTTGCTGTGTAGACACATCCCCAATGAACTGACGAAGGATAAAAGAGGGCAACTTACATAGAGCTCATTTTAAACCCCTTTTTCACCCTTTCCTTTTTTCCGTGTGCTTCTTTGCTCTTTTGTCCTGGGAGCTCTGCCTTTGTAATTGATTTGTTTTAACCCCGGCCTATTCTCTTATTAAACTTTTCATCTCCTGCCTTGTTTCCAATTGCTGTTATTTAACTCTTCCTTCATTTTTCAGGCTGAGGCTTTCCCTGGGGTCTCTGGGGATCCGGCTCCCTTTGGCTCTTTTGGAACTGCCAGCTTAAACCAGAATGTAGTTGGGATGGATGCTTGATCCAGGAGTTAAAGTACTAGCCTGAACCACAGGTGACCTAGACTGCACTGGCACAGATGTCTTGGTGTAACCTTGAGCAAGTCACTTAACCTACGTGTGCCTTAGTTCCCCATCTGTAAAATGGGGATAGCACTTCTACCTTACCTAGCAGGGGTATTGTGAGGCTAAATGCATGAAAGATGATAATATTATGTGCTCAGATATTATGTTAACCAGTGACATATACATGATATATTAACTATTTTTGTAGTGCTGTCAGCTTCCAGGAATTTGTGGATAGTCCCTTGAAGAAGAAGAAAACCCCCATGTTCCTATGTAGACTCTTCAGGCAAATAGACGTTTAAACACTGTACAAGGATGCTGTCTTTGGTGACATTACTAGCACTTCACAGCTGTTCTGACATTAGCTTGCATGGACGGCATTGTGTGCGTGTGTGTGTGTGTCTGTGCCGTAATAGATTGACAAACTACAAGCTCTTGTATAGTACCTAGGTGGGCACATTCTCACATTTCTATGGTGACCTTGAGCAGGGATGGTTTTTAAATTCCCATGCAGCTGTTATTTTGCATTGTGAGCCAGATGGCCACTCCATAAAGATGCTTCCTAAGTGTAGCTCTTAACCTGCCAAAGACCAAAACTGGAAGGGGTGCATGTGAGTGCACGGGCTGGGGAGAAACAGATGTATGACAAAGACATGGAATGAGGAAAAAGGCAAGAAAAATAGCCATGCCGGATGCTCCAAACACAGTGGGATTCATTACTTCAGTGTAAATCACCTTCCCTCTGACCTTCATCTCCTGAGTCAGCATTTTCGGTGTCAATACATTATGATAATAACAAGAGCAAGAACACCAGGTGTTTGGAAAATGATGGCAAATGTGTGTCTAAAAAGCAGGGACTTTCCTGCTAATAAGGAACTGTTGATAATAGGTTCCTAATCAAACCTCTTATGATAACCTTGTTTCTATAATCTGTTTCTGTTACAGCAAAATAGGGATACGTTATATGGGCAAAGAGTTTTTCGGGGGAGGGGGGAGAGATGGTGGGAAGGGTTATTTATCTTGGAGAGAGGAAGAAAGCTGGTTGAACAAACCACTTAATTTTGTTAGCAAAATGTGAAGGAAACACGCTTTGGTCCTAGCATCAGCATTTGCACTCATGCAAAGCCAGCGTACCATGCTACCAGGTCAGAATGGTCGTGCTGTTTGCCCACTCTGTGCGGGGTAAATGACTCAATGAAGTTCAGTGAGAGGGGGAAGCCTTGATAGTGGTGGGTTAATTATTCCCTCCTTCCTTATAGGAAGAGAGATGTAAACAGTGCCCCACCCTCGTTAGAGAGAGGACTCTCCTCTTGATGGATTTGTTGTGGACATGGGGACTCAGTGCAAAGTGATCCCTTAAGCTCCACCAGTCTGTCTCAGTGCCTGGGCGTCGTGGTGCCCAGCTGCGTGGTGCTGCCCATGGGACTTTGGAGCAGGCAGGGAATATGGCCCGCATCGAATCTAGCTCTGCCCAGTGGAGCTGAGAGGAGAAAGTTGCCCTGAGAAGGGCCACATGCTCCAGCAGGGGTACCTAGAGATTAGCAGAGGACCCTGGAGCTGCCCAGTCCTGGGGCCTGCAGGTCTGGGCCCTTGTTCAGGTCTGACATCAGTGAAATGAAAGGGATCAGTGTTATACTGGGGAGAGGGGCAAGGAGACCAGAGCCAAGAAGAGGATTCACAAGAGTGTTATACTGTGGAGGGGACGGAGATGAGAAGCAAGGCTCTCCATGGCAATAGTCTTCCCGGGTATGTCTACACTACCCTCCTAGTTCGAACTAGCGGGGTAATGTATGCATACCGCACTTGCTAATGAAGCCTGGGATTTGAATTTCCTGGGCTTCATTAGCATAAGCGGGGAGCCGCCATTTTTAAATCCCCGCTGCTTCGAACCCCGTGCAGCGCGGCTACACGGGGTTCGAAGCAGCGGGGATTTAAAAATGGCGGCTCCCCGCTTATGCTAATGAAGCCCGGGAAATTCAAATCCCGGGCTTCATTAGCAAGTGCGGTATGCATACATTACCCCGCTAGTTCGAACTAGGAGGGTAGTGTAGACATACCCCCGCATACTCCCCTCTTGCAGGACTGGCGTTAGCCCCACATGGCTGCCCTGGGCGCAGGCAAGAGAATAGGATCAGATGCCCATTTAACTTTGGCGATGTCCCCCCACCTTGATTGTTTCCAGTTGGGTTCAAGAGCTCTCAGCACCCCTAGTATAAACACTGCTCCAGCATCCCAGCCAGTGATTGGCCGCAGGCTCACTTAGTCTGTTCCTGCACAAGGAAGCACCTACCCTGGGAGGGGACACCCAGGAGGCATTGTGGTTGCTCAAGGCCTCGCTCTAAGTCATTCCCAGCACACAGTTAGCACCCAGATTGTTTGGACTGGACAGAACCTAGGAATCCACCCGGAGCAGGGACAGGGCAATTGTGTAATCTCGATGCAGTGGGTGCTCCTGATGGGGTGGCATGAGGGAGACATCTCTTCATCTAACCATTTATTCTCCTCCCACTCTTTAACCTATTGTGGCTGCAGCGCTAATCCATTGCAATGCCTGACTCTCCCCAGTTTTATGACCTGCCTTTGGGATCCCAATTGGCTCTCATAGGTGGGCCCTGTAGGTTCTGAGAACTCCATGTCCTGGATGCAGGGAGAGATGGGGAAACCTGTAATAAAGCCACCAATAGTGCACATTCCTGCTCTTGAAAAATGCTTTTATTTAAACAGCAATCCCTCCCCCTCCGAAAACAAAGAGCACACGCAAGCAAGGAATGTAGACACCCATGTCTCTAATTTAGGTGGGTCTAAAACTAACACTGAGATTGGCTTAATTACCCAGAAACAATATATTCCCCCAGATTGCAGATTGGCTTGTTAGCGATATACTTTTTTTTTATTATTTTACTTGCAGTTGAAATTGATAATACATCCCTCACTCAAAACATTGTCTCCCAATCACCATGGTTACTGCCAGGTTTTCCGCAATGGCCCAGCATATTCATCTGTCAAGTATGCTAATGGAGAACGGACCCTGTCACACAAAGGAGCAGGCTATTCAAACATACACTTGGCAAATAATTGTACATGTCAAAAGAATGATGCTTGTTATTTGCCTAATATTATCCCCCAGAAGTGGGAAGTAGTTCAGCTCTCAATGCAAAATGGCTTGCCCTTATCAAATAGGCAATTTGCTGATAATTTAGACTATTAGGTATCTTGGGGTGGTGAGGCAAAGAGGGGGGTTGTAGATATAAGTGGCCTTTTATAATTGTACTGAAAGCAAACTGGGGCATTAAGTGCCCTGGAGGGGCAGTAACAAGAGTCATCATGGGATACACTGCTAGCCAATCAGTGGGATTGTTAATGGAACTCCATTTCACCTCTGTCAGGTAGCGCTTGATGGGTGGTTAATTATAATTTAGAAGAAACAGTTTTCTCAACTGCATTTTTTTTATTGCTATTTATCTTCATGATGGGCCAATTTCCAATTTGTCTATTTCAGTAATTAAGCCAAAGAAAAATGTTACTGCTAGATTCCTATCAGCGTCTCAGCCTCTGATGTTAGCAGCTGGAAATGCTGGGTTTGCAGGCAATTATTTTGCATGCAAGACAATGGAGCTGCCTCTCTCTCTCTCAGTGGAATTTTTGAAGTAAATCCCCACTAAAAAGGGGGAGAGGTGAATCTGGTGTCCCTGATACTGAGGAGCTACCAACACGAGTTCCAAGTGACAATATGGAGGCAGATACTTCAGATTCTTCTTGGCAGTCCGTCCTGCAATCGTTATCCCAGTCTCTTGCCCTGCCCTGCCCTGCCCTACCAACATATTTCAGTGCTGCCCTCCAGCCTCTCTTGGTGGCACCAGTGCTCCTCCTATCAAAGGAACCTCAGTCCTGACCTCCAGCACTTGCTTTGTTTTAAGGCTGCTCGTATGCTGCATCTGTATCCTAGTCCTTATCCACAACATCCCCAGCTGTTCTAGTCTTGACTTTTAACCCTCCCTCCGGCTCCGCCAATGTACCCACAGCAAGCCCAAGGGAGCCAACAGTGGCTGGGAGCTCCCAGGCAAGGTGTATGTGAACCCTGGTTCCACGCTCTGGAATGGGCGTGGCCTTGGGTAGAAGGGGCGGGACCATGGGCAGCCAGTCCTCAGCATTGCCAGACCGTGTGCCCTTCCCAGCCCTCACAGCTGCTCGGAGCATATGGGGTGGTGCCTCTCCTTCCTCCTCCTGTCTCTTGAGGCAGTTCTAAGAGCTGCCCAGAGCACTCTGCCCAGCACTCCAGCCGCAATCAAAATGGTCAGGGGTTCTGACCATTGCCTCTGCCACACTAGCAGTGGCAGGGAATCTCGGTCCCCTTTGAATTTCCAGCCTCCTGGGCAGTTGCTCCCTTTCCTTCCTCTTCTCCCCTCCATCAGCAGACCTGAGCAAGTCCCTGCTGCTCCAGTTCTGAACAGAGGCTCCCAGCTGTGGTGAATCCAAGTGTGTGAGTTTTGTTGTGAGGCAGATAAATAACTGTTCGGAGTTTGACTGAGATCACAAAACTCATTTCACCGGTGACCTGAAACAGACTGCAGCACAGGTCAGGGAGGTAGAACAGTGCCAGAATTTTAAAACTAATTTTAAGACATTAAGTATAAATTGTGAAGGTGGCAGATATTCCGAGCAGATGTCTCCCTCCTGGCATGGGATGGAGCAAACACCTCTTTCTCTGTAACATGACCAGAGGAGCTGGGTTAGGAAGTATAGTATTTTCCTGCACAGCTTTGTGAGAAAAAGACAGAGGCTGCAATAATTCTCCTTTCCCCTTAGCTACTGTGATAGAAACTGAATTTCATACTGTTGTAAGATGCTGGCCTGGCCACTCTGGAAGTTGAACTCTTCCTTCTGTTTACCCACAGAACAGATAACGGTGGAAACAAGCTCTCCACCCACACTGCTCTGTTCTGTGCAAGCAGGAGGTGAGTAAATTCGCCATGTCCCTGTCCTCATTGCGAGCACTTAGGCCATTGCAATGCAGGAACCCTCTCACCAAGTAAAAGGCAGAGCTTAGCATTTTTTTTTTTACACTGGCTACCAAAATGCTGCAGGACAGTAATAAATTTAAAGTCACTACTGATCTGTGACCTAGGAATGAAAGGATCTTTAGCTTTTTGCTGCTCCCTGCAGCCAGCTGATCCCTGGAGTCTTCTTTCAGGTCTGAGAAGAGCAGCATTACTTACAGGAGGCTGAGATAATGCACAGCAATCATGTACTCAGCATGTGACATTATTTACTAGCAGTTGTTGAATTGCAATTTTGTTGAATTCTGAATTCAGAATCATTAACCCCCCCTTGTGCTTGACATAAGAGTAGAACGTGTTTGATTTGCATTGAGAAGGGATAGGGAGAGCTAAGCAACACGCCTCTGTTTTGATCCTTGTCAAGCTGTCCTGCAGGGGCTAAAGAGTGTGAAGCCCAACCTCAGACCAGGCAGCTGCACACAAACTCCACGCTGGGGGTGAGGTCAATGCTTAAATTTCACCAACCAGTTATCAAGTGTCAATGTTTCAGGCATTATAACAGCCAAAACGTGGAGTCATGCGCAATCCACTTGGGTTGTCCACTAGGTCTTGTCATCCAGGTAAGCCTGCCTTTGTCATAGAACAGGACTCCTCAACTTTGGAAGCCCCGGGAGGCACAAAGCTACTGACGGCACATGCCGAGGGCTGCAACATATGTGTGGTTGCATATACATGCAAATATATATGCAAATATATGCAAATGGATTCTTTCATACTGACTGGCATGAATACAAAGATTAAGACAAGACTACACAACACGCAGGCCCCATTCAAGTCAGTTCTGCTGATATTAATAAAATGCAATAGTTACCCGATTTCCACCCATATGACAGCACTTTTCACGAGCAATTTTGTTTTGGCTCCCATCCGTGGGCCATGTGTTGAGCCCCACATAAACCTAACCCATGCTGCAGGCCGCAAATAAACAGGCCACAGGCCACATGTGGCCCGTGGGTCGCATGTTGAGTAGCCCTGTCATAAATGGTCACTTAAACCAAGAATCACAGGTTACCCCTAGTCCCAAAGCAGAAGTCACTTACTCTGGATCAATTGCACTTCAGATCTCACTCCAAAGACAATGCTTGTAGCCAAACCACTAATAAACTATGTAAAGACTTATTATATAGGAAGAGGAAATAAGACTTTTATTTACAAAGTTAAAACAAGTAAACTTATACACACGAAGTAGTTCCAGTCTTATAGAAGCTTCTACAATAAGCAAGCTCTATAGGTCCTGTAGGGATAACCCAAGCCAGTGTTTCTCAAACTGTGCTCTGCGGAGCCAGGGGCTCCACGAGGTTGACAAACTGGAAACATCGATAGGAACAGCACATACAATCAGTGGACCACTGGGGCTCCGCATAAATTTTTACGCATGTGAAGGGCTCCGGAGCCCAAAAAGTTTGAGAACCACTGACCCAAGCTAAGCAGTGGAGATCCTTTACTTATGGGCTGTGTCTAGACTGGCCAGTTTTTCTGGAAAATCAGCCGCTTTTCCGGAAAAACTTGCCAGCTGTCTACACTGGCCACTTGAATTTCCGCAAAAGCACTGACTTCCTACTGTAAGAAATTAGTGCTTCTTGCGGAAATACTATTCTGCTCCCATTCAGGCAAAAGTCCCTTTTGCGCAAAGCTTTTGCACAAAAGGGCCAGTGTAGACAGCTCAGATTTGTTTTCCGCAAAAAAGCCCCGATCGCGAAAATGGCGATTGGGGCTTTTTTGCGGAAAAGCGCGTCTAGATTGGCACGGACGCTTTTCCGCAAAAAGTGCTTTTGTGGAAAAGCATGTGTGCCAACCAAGATGCTCTGTTCTGAAAATGCTTTTAACGGAAAACTTTTCCATTAAAAGCATTTCCGGAAAATTATGCCAATCTAGACGCAGCATGCTGAGTAACTGGTGCTCTCCAGAGTCCAAGAACCATAAAGATGCAGTTCCTCCTGGTTAGAGGCTTTTATTCCCTTCCCCCTGTTTTGCTTTGAACTGCAAAGTCGGCTTATGAGAGGAATTCATTTGCAGGACTTATCCTGGTGGTGGGGGTGAGAATAAACAACTGTCTTTTGTCCTCTTTATGTTTCACTGTAGTCTAGCAGGACATGACACCCTCTGCTGGAGACCAGCATTTCACCCTAGTAAATGTTGGTTGCCTAGCTTAGTGTTTCTCAACCTTTTTTTATACAGTACCCCTTTAAAAAGTTTTCAGACACACACAATTTTTTTCTATCATTGCAACACATTTGTTTAAACAACTTAATCATAGCCAGGCAGGCGATGACATTTTTGCGTGTAAAGAGTGCAAAAAAAAAAAAAAAAAAAAAAAAAAAAGCACTGTAAAACTTAAAAATTCAGTTTTCTCCAAATTTCAGTTGTGTTGACATGCCCCCCAGACTTTTCTCAAGTACCACTGGTTGAGAAACACTGGCCTAGCTTGTTATTTACATGGTCACAAACGTCTATAGTGCTAATGCTCACATATGATCTTATTACAATATGGAATACATATTAATGAGATTAAAGCATGCAGCAACTCACAAGCATCCAATAATGCCTAAACACTGAACATATTCTTAAAATGCTTCACATCTGTTTCAACAATTCTACAACACAGGTGAGCCAGTGTGATTCCAGCTATGTATCTGTCAGTATTTAAATGGGGCATGGGTATAGGGCCATCCTTAGGATTTATGGAGCCCTACACAGTACATTAAACTGGTGCCAATATGCCCGATGTTAGCTGGGGTAGGGGATGACGATTTTTTAGAGTTGTGATTTTATAATTTTCAGCAACACTCTAATGAAATATTTTAAAAACAAATTTTAAACTAACAGACTAACGCAGTAAATTCAGAAACAGGCAGTAGATACCTGGGGTTGACAAATGCCTGTTAAATGACTTCATTACTACTTGAATGGCTCTTTCACAGGTTCAGTGTTCTGCTAATAGGTCTGGCAGGCTTTTTCACTGTTTAGTTAACTAGATCCTCTCTGGAGGAAGCAGATCCACAGAAAAAGGATAGGAAGATTTGAGTGGGTGGACATTAAGACCCAGTGGTGCCCCAAATTTTTGAGTGCCCCACACCACTGCATATTCTGCCTATGGGTAAGAATGACTCTCCGTAGGAAACTTGGCCTGAGCTGACACCTGATTTACCAGCATCACAACTCTAGTATCCAACCATAGAACCACAGTCTGCATCTAGATTGGCATGGGATTTTCCAGAAATGCTTTTAACAGAAAAGTTTTCCGTTAAAAGCATTTTCGGAACAGAGCGTCTAGATTGGCACAGATGCTTTTCCACAAAAGCACTTTTTGCGGAAAAGCATCCGTGCCAATCTAGACGCGCTTTTCCGCGCATTTTCACAATCGGGGCTTTTTAGCGGAAAACAAATCTGAGTGGTCTACACTGGCCCTTTTGTGCAAAAGCTTTGCGCAAAAGGGACTTTTGCCCGAACAGGAGCAGAATAGTATTTCCGCAAGAAGCACTGATTTCTTACAGTAGGAAGTCAGTGCTTTTGCAGAAATTCAAGTGGCCAGTATAGACAGCTGGCAAGTTTTTCCGGAAAAGCGGCTGATTTTCCGGAAAAACTGGCCAGTCTAGACACAGCCATAGGGGCAAGGAGAAGGGAACAAGGAGCGGGGAGACCGAGTCTTGTGAAATGTCTGGAGAGCTGAGTAAGAAGTTAAAGATTTGGTGCATGTTTCCCTGGCGTGTATGTTGTACAAACCACCAATTACATAATGAGCAGGAAAAAAAACCCCTGAACAACCTAATCAGCTATTAAAATATTTCTAAGCAGCGAAATTAATACAATTCCCTGCTCATAACTTAGTTGCCTCTGTACAGAATTAATGTAGATAAATACATTTTTAAAAACCCCAAACAAAAACGTTTCATAATAAAATGTGATCATGGCAATAATAAGATGCTTCAGTGCATGAATTTGGTTGTATTAATTCACCCCTAGCGTAAATGACAGCATCCAGCTTTCTGATGAACAACATACTAGCTCTGAATTATTATACCTGGCACTTCAGATCCTTCCATATTTTATTGCTTAATTGTGTTCCCTACTAGTAGGTGAGTATTAAACATTAAACATTCCTGCCAATTATCTGAAGCCCAATATTTGTTCTGTCTGTTTATTGATCTGTTGGGGGCAACGATCCCCCACTTGCATCTAAGGGCTTGATTCTGTTCTTAGGTACATGGGAGTAAGCCAGAAGTAGCTCTATTAGGATGAAATCAGCATAAAGGTGGTGGACGACAGAGGAAATACAGGCCATAAATATCCATTTTTTTCCTTGCACCTATTGAGAAAATATGAAAATCATTCTAACTACTGTTTACATAGGACTTACAAAAATATGTTGTGCTCTTAGTCTTCCCTCTGCCGAATATACAGCAATGGTTAAAGCAGGGCAGCCATCATTCTGTGGTATGCCTCCTATAGACAAGATCCTATCGTGAATTTCCCTCCTCCTGTCCTAACTCCCCAGTCTGTCTCCAGCTCTTATCAATCTGTAGGTCACTGTCTGCAGGGATGGTTAGTACTTCGGCAGCCAGCCTTTGAGATTCAATCAGTTAAATTAAGAAGCTTGACTCTCAGAGCTGCATGATGACATCTTCAGTAGAACTAGTATACAACTGAGGGAGTAAACACACAATAAAAGTGCCAGAATTCTATCTAGTTCCATTAGAAGAAGTGTATTCACTGTTTGCCAAATGAAGATATAAGCAAATTGTCTGGGGAGACTTCCTTCCTTCCCAACCTTCTAAGAGGGGATTATAACAACAGAGAGCACACAACAGTGTGGCACTGCAAACAAATGCTGAAGTGTACCCTTTACGTAGAGATTAGTAGCAATTATAATAGCATAGCATGGACTGAATAAACAGCCTGAGCCAAAGAGGCCGTATGATATTTTTTGTCATCAGATGAGTCCAAAATATCTGCACCTCTTCCCACCCCATAGCAGCATTTTAAACTGAAAGTGTGGTCACAGCACAAACACTGGAAGAGAGCTCTCCCAGTGCACTATGCAAACCACATCTGCGAGGGAAGTAGCTAACAGTGCTGGAAGCACAGCTGCACTCGGGAGCAGGGGCGCTTTACAGCACTGTAACTTGCTGCGCTTGGGAGGGTGTTTTTTCACACCCCCGAGCCAGGAAGTTACAGCGCTGTAAAGTGCCAGTGTAGACATGGCCAGAGAAGGCTACAAATATAGCAATTACTATAGTAGACAGACCGGTCCCACCTATTTTGGCATCTTGACAGCTACCATATGGGAAGAGAGCAGTGCTTTAGCTAGACCTACCTCCTGCTATACTGGGTCAGACCCAGAGTCCATCTAGGCCAGTAACATGCTCCTGCCATACAGTTCCAGCTGAGAGCAGCTAGTCATTTCATCCAGCATACAGATGATAGTGATTTGGTCATTTCTGGATGCACTGGAGAAAATGTTAACTCGGAGGACGAGTTCAGAATATGCTACCAAATCTCAGCTGTATGGGGCTTCCCAGCCACTGAAACAGAATGATGGAAATGTTAGTGTGATCCTTAGTACACATGCGCCAGTGACATTTGGTGTGTGTGTGGGAGCATGAACTGCTCCATGCTGCCTGAGAGTTCTAAGGAATCAGTTTATCTCCCTGTTTATTGCAGCTCTGGCTGGGACATATAATCATTCCTCTTCCCCTTCTCCCTGCTCCACCACTGCTCTTCCTTCCCACACACTCAGCTGTCCTGGGCATGCCACACACTAGCTGGAATGGGCAGCCCCATTTGACCCTAGCAGGCTATATCTAGACTGCAGGCTTCTTTCAGAAGAAGCTTTTTCGGAGGAGATCTTCCAGAAAACTTTTTTAGAAAGAGAGCATCTACACAGCAAAAGTGCAAGGAAAAAGTGATCTGCTTTTTCAAAAGATAGCGTCCACATTAATTGGACACTATATTGCATTTCAGTTGTGATTACTGTGGATGGAGTGGCCATTGGGGCACCTGTGCTTTTTCCTGGAAGCCTCTTTTTTTGAAAAAAAAAAAAAAAAACCCTCTCTTCTGCATCCACACACGCCTTTTTCCGAAAAAGCATTTTCGGAAAAAGGCTTCTTCCTCGTAGAATGAGGTGTACTGCTGTCGGAAAAATCCCTCCATTTTTTCAGCTTTCTGTCGAAAGAACACAATAGCTGTGTGGCTATAAGTGTTGTTTTTCTGGGAAAATGGATGTTTTTCCGGAAAACTCTGTAGTGTAGACATACCCACAGGGAGGTGGAAAGGAGAGAAAGCTGCACAATGAATCTTGGGGCCTTGTAGAGTGACTGTGCAGGAACTCCCAAGTTTGTCTGAGCCAGCTGTAGTAGCCCCCCCTGCACCAATGCACCTCTGAATTGTACAGTTCTGTTTCCTGGAAAACATTTATTCATGATCCCAGCTGGTGATCAATTCAGGCTCTGAAGCATGATGATGGACTTTAATCCTTGAAATATTATCCTAACCAGCCTCAGGGCAGATTCTAGACCCCCGCCCCTAGAACCTGTGCAAGGCTGGCTGTTACATTTGGAGGTGACAGTTCCAAAGCTGCAATCTGTCCTTCTCAGAAAGTGAGACTTCTAGGAGGAGGGAGGCTAGTAGCACCCCGGGACTTGTGTGTCCTGCAGACTAGTGCCCACATGGGAGAGCAGAGGCCAGAACAACTGAGAGCGGTTCTTTGGCCTTCTGCTGTACCTTTCCCTTGAGGATTTCAGAGTGCTCTGATGCTATGGTGATGGGCATGGTGTACGCAGGGAGAAAGAAATTATTTCCACAATTATCCATTCATTGACCCTTCCCACCCTACAATAGGCCCCATCACTTTTTACCTGTCTTAAGGAGGAGCAACAGCATGAAAGGTGTGGAAAGGAGCAAGCAGGGACGGGGCCTGAGGGGAAAGAGGCAGAGTGGGAGCTAGGGTTGCCAGATGGTTACAACAAAAATACCTAACACCTCCACATCAGCCAAAAAAAAAAAAAAACGGAAAAAATTCTGCTGAATGGAAAAAAGGGGGGGGCGAGACCAAAGTTGTTGAGAAAAAAAAAATTAAAATAAAACAGCATTAAAAGCTTGTCCTCTTTAAGAGTTAGTGCAGGGATAGGAACTGGGGAGCGGTTGAGCACTAAGACCCAGGGGAAGCATTGCTTCCCCCAGGTCTTTTGGCCTGCAGCCATTCTGGGCCAGCAGCCTTGGGGAACCAGGTAAGCATGGGGGCTGGGGTCAGGTGTGTTAGGGACGAGCGGGAGGTTCGGGGGAGGCCGGGCGCTGAGTGTTTGTAGGGTTGCCAGGTGCCTGGCATTTTCGCCTCCTGGCCGGGGAAAAATTCAGAAAATGCTGGACTTTTTAGGTGTCCATAGTCTCTGATTTTTTTTACCAGACCGGAGCCGAAAATACCGCAGTGTCTGGGTGAATACTGGACACCTGGCAACCCTAGCCTGGGAGCAGGGCCTGGGGGAAGGGATGGAGTGAGGGCAGGGCCCGTAGTTAGGGTGCCAGTGGGCCCCCTGCTTCCAGGGAATTTCTGGTGTTCTGCTCTAACCAGGAGTCAGCTCCCCAGGGGTGGCAGGCCACTGAACAGCTCCCTGGACCCATTCTCCATGCTGCCTGCAGCCAAGAATGTATTGAAACATCTACCACGTGAGCTGACTCCCCCACACAATCTTCGTATGCTTTTCAGAGAGGGAGAGGGGAGCGAAATGTATTTTGGCTCCAGCCGGGAGATAAGTGATCTCATTTCCAGTCGTGTCACAATAACACAAGAGGAGAGAGAGAGATGGCACCCAGCTGCCATGATAAGATCACTCCTGACATGGCCGGCCATGATAGAGAAGTGACTTGGACTGCTCTGCTCAGAGACTCCCATTGCCCTTCCCTTAAAGTAAAGGACTGAACAACTGATGTTCCCATCCACCTCATCCCGCTCTAACAAAAAGCCTTCGCCTCCTTCCTTCCCACCCCTCTGTAGTCTCTCTCAGCTGCCCTTCAGAGGGATGATGAGGGGCCTGTGCCGTACCAGGGCACGCACAGTGCAATGTTTGCAGTGAGACAAGAGGAGCTCTGTGCTGACAGGAATAAGGGAAGTGATGAAATACAAACGCTCCTCTGAGCCCCAGGCAAGAACTCCTGTTGCCCTGTTCCTTGGACTGAGGGGATGTGGCATATTGTAGATGACAATCCCTGCTCCTAAATCTCGCCCTGCGGGGGAAACTCAGGAAGTTGTGGCAGAGAGGAAGGAAACCTCTTTAGGCCGCAAGAACAGGACCGCAAAACTCTACAGCGAGGGAGGCCTGGAAGAGACCTTGCCTATGGAGGGGAGATCACAAAGGCCCCAGGCAGGAAGATCTGAATTGGGGAAGAGAAACCTGGGGTTGTGGGTATGGATGAGTGGACTTTGTTTTGGAGGTCTGCATTTTACTTACTGTTCATTTTACATTAATAAACTCGCCCCTAAGGCGGGATATTATTTGACCAAGGAAAAGCCTGCATGTAAATGTATGTGAAAACGTCCAAGAAGGGAGACTGAGGCAAGAAGCATGTAGCATGGCCCTACACCACTACTGGACACATGGCAAGCAGCTAGTTCAGTTACGCTACGTCTACACTGCAGCACTATTTTGGGATACCGGAGGTATTCTGAAATAGCTATTCCGCGTCTTTTGAGTACACCATTATTTTGAAATATAATAGGCGTGCTATTCCCACGTCCCTGTAAACCTCATTCCATGAGGAATATGGAATGTTTCGGAATAGCAATTTATTTAGAAATAAGTGCTGTGTAGACAGTGCCTAATTTCGAAATAAGCTATTTCAAAATAACATCGAAGTCAGATATGCAATTTGTGTAGCTCAAATTATGTAGCTTATTTTGACCTACAATGTAGTGTAGATGCACTGTTGGGGTATGTCTACACATCAGAGCTATTTTGGGATACCTCTGGTATTCCGAAATAGCTTCCCCGTGTCTTTTGAACGCATCCACTATTCCGAAATATAGTGGATGTGATATTTTGGCATCCTGGTAACCCTCGTTTCATGAGTGTTACGGGATGTCTCAAAATAAAACTTTATTTTGAAATGTGGTGCTGTGTAGATACTCCTGAGGAGTAACGGTAGTTCGAATTAGGAGCTTTAGTTCGAACTACCTAGCCCATGCCGTGTGTAGCCACGGGCAGGGAGTTCGAACTACCAGGCATTTAAAAATGGCGGCACTTGGGAACATGCAAATAAAGCCCGAGATATTTTAATCCTGGGCTTCATTTGCAAGTTCGAATGACTACATTAGCCACCCTAGTTCGAACTAGGGTGGCTAGTGTAGACATACCCTTATAGTCACAGTCAAGATCAGGGCTCCATTATGCAAGGCACTTCACCAATGCACACGGTCCCTGCCCCAGTCTCCTTAACATTCCTGGTACTAGTCCAGACCAGTACCACATCTCAGATAAGCCAATACAGGGGCATGTTAGCTGGCTGCACAGTGTGATATGGAGACAGAAGCTCTGGTTCTTGGCAGATCTCTTAATATGTCAGGACTGAGGCACACTAGTGGATGGAAAAGAATGGGGGAAGCTTGCCTTAGAGCTGCCCCTTCTATACTTGCTCAAATGGGATGAGCAGCATCACTTGCTTGGAGTCAAAGAAACACATGATTGTTCCTGTCTTGAACTCCTGAGGCAGCTATACGTAGAGGATACATATTATAGGCAGGGCTAGTGGCACGTCTAGTTTTAAAGCTGCCCAGCCCTTCCCATTGTAAGACCTTACTTTCAGTTGCTCATAACTTTTGCCAAACTTAAAAGCATCTGGGGACTGAAATTTTCCATGACAGGCATTTCCGTAAGGCTGATTTTTTTTTTAACATTTCACATATGTGCTTTTAAAGAATCTCTGCTATCCTTGTGCTGTGTCAATGGTTCTGGATGTCACACTGAGAAATGGGAACTCAGGCAGCCAGCAGTCCCTACTAACACAAAAAGGGCCACATAACTAAACTCGGACATGTAACTGTGTCGAAGTCAGAAGAGCCTTGCAGAGATCTTTAATTTTACCCCCACATGTTCTTTGTTCATTATAACTGGAACAGTCATACTTCCTTGTCTGGTCATGTCTGGTTACATTTTCCTAGACGTAAATTACAATAGAGCATGTCTGACCTATGTGTCATCGGCCCTGCAAATTGCAGCTGCTTCTCTCACTGTTATTATGGAGCTCATTGTTATAGAAGAGACTCATTCTTCCTCAGCCAGTGCTGCTGAAAGGAGAGAAACCTTTCAATATTAGGTAACTGGAAAAACATTAGGGATCAGAGCAGCAAAGGGTTCCATCTTCACAAGGAAGTGGAACAGGCCTGGGGCTTTGAGAGACAAGCTCAGGTGCATGATGAAGCTGGTCAGGTGTGGAAGCAAGACAGGAAGACTTGGGCAATGAGGGGCTTTGGTCTTGGGTCTGTCATTTGGAGATCTTTCGCTTTTCTCTAATGGGAGGAGAGAGGTGCTTCACTTTTAGAGGTACCAGCCTTCAGAAGAGAGGTAAAAGCAGGCCTATCGATGGGCATGGGGGGGAGGGGCAAAGGGGACAATTTCACTGGGGCCCAGAGATTCAAAGGGCCAAGGCTTCAGCCAGAGCCCTGAGTCCCTTTGAATTGCTGCCTGAGCACAGCTTCACAGTTCTGTGTTGCTTTGAGGGCTGGGGCAGGGGGTGGGTTGCACGGCAGCCTGGGCCACACTGAGGGCTGGCCCTCGGCCCATCCCTTCCACCCAAAGCCCCACCTCTTCTGGGCATGAAGCTGGGCTCCCCCACACTTTGCCCTGGGGCCTACAGTGGCTGTTGGTCCCACTGGGTAAAAGTGGGCTCCCAGCTCTGATGGGGGCTGTCTGGATGTATATCTCATGGCATAAAGTTCTAGAGTTTAAGGAACTGTTAATGAACAGGGGGGAAAACAGCAACCAAGCGACTTTATCAGCTCTTCAATCCAGAAGTCCAGAAGGAAAGATACTCCAGATGGGAGGAATTCTCTGCCATCATCTATTGGGCAATAAAGGGGAAGTGTGGAGAGAGAGAGAAAGATTTGCATAGAGTTCTTCCTAGAATTCTTCCAATTAGACTTTAAGAGCCACTTTAAGTATACACACACACATTGGGCAGTAGAACTGAATGGAAAGAGGAGGAAAGGTGTTACTAGCTTGTGGCAAAGTTTCTGCACTAGGGATTTATAAGCTATTGGTTTCCCATCCTCTGAGGATCCTGCATTCTGGGGACTGGGTCATCCTTACCCATATGCAGACTACTCAGCTGTGTAGGGCATCTGGCAATTTGGAGCACCACTGAGTCTTAATGTCCACCCACCCACCTCTTCATATCCCTGTTTTGTGACTGCTTTCTCCAGAGAGGACCTAGTTACTTAAAAGTGAAAACGCCTTCCAGACCTATTAGCAGAATACTCAACCTGTGAAAGAGCCATTCAAGTTGTAAAGAAGCCATTTAACAAGCATTTGTCAACCCCTGGTATCTACTGCCAGTTTCTGAATTTACTGTATTGGTCTACAGGACCTTCGTTTAAAATTTGTTTTTAAAAATATTTCATTAGTGTGTTGCTGAAGATTATAAAACCACATCTCTAAAAAATCATTACCCTTCCTCTCTCAGGCTGACATTGGGCACCAGTTTAATAGTACTGTGTAGGGCCCCCAAAATCCTAAGGATCACTCTGCTAGGGGGTGACTCTTTGGTACAGCCATAGAGAACAGTGGGAGGTCTGAATGGACTGCAATGAAGCCCCTCCTACCCAGCCTACTAAATTTATTGTAGCTGGATTGGGTGATAGAGTCTCCAGGTAGAAGCTGATAGTGCTTCCGAAGGGACCGTCCAAGTGCACCACAGGACTATGCTTATCCACTGACATCAAACTGTGTGTGGGTTAGTGAATGGGAAGGGGGAAACGACATGGTAAAGAGACACCCAGAATGAGGCACCAAGTCAACAGACTACTGCCACAGGTACCAGGGGAGATTTTATAGACCATTCATACAGCCGGTTTCTGTGTTTTCCCCAGTTGATGCGGTGCTCCCTATTCTTATAATAAAGATTTCTGTGTTTCATACACAGACTCAGTGCTAGTGAGAAGGGAAGAATTGCCTGTTGAGGTGCCCAGGAAAGATGGTTAGTGATTCCACACAATCTGGCTGGAGGCTCAAGCGACAGTGATGGTGAATTCTAGGAGAAACCCCTAGCTATTTGAAGCTGGCCTTTGCTGCTGCCAGCAACACCTGACTGAAGGGTCACACAGGTTTCAGTTAATGACTCCATGGAACTTTTGCAAAAAGAGCTGAAGAGCCCAGCCTAGCATTCCTAGGCTCTGTAATTCAGATCTGAGAGTGGCAGGCTGGGGGAGATGCTGCCAAGTGCCAAAGGCAGTCCTGCCTGCCCTACACAGTGGCTGCAGTACTGGGATATTCTGAGGGTAGAGAGGATGTGCTTATGATGCTTGGAAGATGCAAAAATCCAAAGCACTTAATGTTGTATTTGAGTGTAATGAGCAGCTAAGTCCTTTGTTACACCACTCTGCCCCCTGCTGGATGGAATTAGAATGGCGCAGAGCTGCTAGTTCCAGGTCCAATGCCGCTGACATCTGGTGGAGATTCTCCTCTGGGCCTCTGGAGCAGGAGAAATTGACTTGCACTCATGTGTTGGTGTGACGTTCAGCATGAGAAGCACACTGACAATACCAAGTCCTTGAAGTCTCATTACTAAACAGTCTTTAAACAAGAGATGCCGCGTAACCCTTTCCTACATTGGTCCCTCTGTGGGATTGGTTTTAAAGGACCCATTATTAATAGTCTCCAGATAATCTGGGTTTTCTTTGTTGGATGACTTTTATTGAGTTCCCTGTGTTTCAGTGCCGGTGCTCCCGGGGATCACATCACTACCCTCACAGTGAATGCTACAGTCTACTGTCAGGACTTATACCAGCCCTATTTCCATATTGCCTGTATACCACAACCATCCTCCTGCATCCCTGCAAGTAGCTACTCCCAGGACCTTCCTACGCCTTTTCTGGTGTAAATGGCTTTGGGAGAGCTGTGTCGCCTTTAAGCAATGTAACTAGGAAATGTAAAAATAAATAAATGAATAACTAATGGCTAATTACGCCTGCAGACCCTCCCGACAGCAGCTTCTTGGTTCCCTACATATGAAAGAGGCTGTTAATACATCCCATCTCCACCACCCCCTCCCCAAACCAGACGAGAAACAAATCCATTATCTAAAGGACATTTGTCTAAACCTCCCCTTTTGTGCCTCGACTATCTAGCGCCTGCAGCTGCCACTTCCTATTCTTCCTATAATTGCTCCCACTCTGGCTAATAATGGATACATAAAACAGGAATTTTTTTATCATTATTTTGGTATGAATTTTTAAAAATAACGGTTGCATTTTACACAAATGAGGGCCGTACTAAGTGTAATCATCCTGCCGGAGCCACAGGGAACACGTTTATTGATACATGGAGCCCCTGGGAGCAGCCTCTGGAATGTGTGTTTTGTACATGAATATGTCAGCCCTTCCCGTGGTAATTCTTAAAGCGAGACTCTCACAATGGGACAAAAAGCAATCCAAAAAGCAATTTACTTTGCCGACAATTTCCTCTCTCCCCGGAGGTGCTGTTGAAGATATTTGTGTGTTTGAAGGAGAGAGAAATCCCCTCCCCCTGCTTGGATCAGACTCTACAACCCCCTAGAATGGAGCCGATCCCTGGATTGTGACGTCATAGCCTGGGGGAATGCAGCTGATTGTGATGTCACCTGTTTAACATCCCAGTCTCATGGCAGGAGGAGAAGGAGGAGTGGTAAGAGAAAGGCAGACTGGTCGGTGGCTAGGCCATTGGACTGAGACTCAAGAGACTTCGGGGGAATGGGGGTTTCAGGCTTTACCATGGAGCCAGTGGCCTTGGCCAAAACACTTCACCTCTCTGTGTTCCTGTTTCCTCTCTAATCATTTACCAACCTTGTTGGTTTGGAAGAGGATCTTGGAAACTCTCGCTATAGGTTTACACAACACCCATGTCAACAGTGAGGACAATTAACACCACTCAAAGAGATGGTTTTGTGCTGTAGGCACCTGCCCCATGATGAACTAAAACCACTAACTCATTTCCCATAGGCTATTGGGCAGCTCTCAGATGGTGATGACTTTTCTGAGAAGAATGTGAAGCAGGAACCCAGAGAAATATATAGTATCATGAGCAAAACCCACTTCATCAAATGATGAGCTGGGGAAGTGAAGAAAAGATTGACAGAGCCAGACAAGTACCCAGGAATCTACTTCTTCAAGGGTGTGTCTACACAGAACTCTAAACTCAAAATAAGATACACAATTTGCGTTACATGTGTCAACACAAATTTTGAAATAACACGCCATTTCGAGACATCCCTTAACTCTCTAGAATGATGGTTACAGGGATGCTGAAATAAGTCTCAAAACAGCAGATGTGCTATCTCCAAATAGCGAGCATGTTCAAAAGTCACGGAATAGCTATTTCGAGATACTTCCCTCTGTGTGGATGTACCCCAAAACAGGCTCAACGCGGAAAATAACAGAACACCACTGGTTGGGCCTGTCTTGAAGGCATAGATTGATTTAATTCCTTGTGCCATCCCATCCTTGTGCCAGGGAATGAGTGGGATGAAATGAGAAAGATAATTCAAGCAGAGGGAAAAAATGGACTGGAACTAACAACTGCATTTGAGGTTTGGGAATGAAGATATGGGGAAAGGCCAGAGGGCAGAGTGGATCTGAATGGAGATTTCTTCCAGTGGTTTTCCAGGAAGTCTGAGTTAGAGCACTCTTCCTCCTCTGACTTCCCTTACTCCTTGTAAAATGAGGGTTACAGGAGTCGGAGTCAGAAGCTATTCCAAACATCAGTTATTCCGAAACAAAGCTGCTGTTTAGATATAGCCTGTGTCCCCAAACCTCTTCCCTTGTCACATCAGCAGAGAGCAGTTAAATGATGAGTTTTCTCCACTTCCTGCTGTGTGCACTCAGTAAGGTATATTGTCCCCTGACCTCATTGGTTGCTAAGATGTGGAAATCCTTCATTAAAAGCCATTCTGTTAGCAGAAAGCTGGGATTTGGCCATGCTAGGCGAACAAAGAATGATGCTCCAAGGGAGACTCCATGGTTTGGTTTTGTTAGGAGTCCATTTTTATGGACAGAAAGGGTACGTCTACACTACAGCGCTAATTCGAACTAACTTAGTTTGAATTAGTTAATTCGAACTAAGCTAATTCGAACTAACGCATCTAGAACTAAAAACTAGTTCGAATTAGCGTTTTGCTAATTTGAACTAGCGTGTCCACATTAAGTGGACCCTGAAGCGGGGTTAAGGATGGCTGGAAGCAGTGCCGGCAGGGCATCAGAGGAGGACTTAGAGCGTGGAGCTGCTGTCTCAGGCTAGCCGAGGGCTGTGCTTAAAGGGTCCCGACCCCCACCCCGGACAGACTGTTCTCAGGGGTGCCCCGCTTGCAAAGCAGTCCTGGCTTGGACTGCCCTGAGTGCCCACACTGGGCACATCACAGTACTCGGCCATCAGCCCGGCTGCACTTGCCGCAGGCTGCCATCTGGGGAGAGGGGGCAATTGGGGGGCTGCAGGAGAGCTTCCACCCCCAGAAGCCCGCAGAGCCAGCCCAGTCCTCCCCATCGGGGGCTCGTGCCCCATTCCTCCCTCACCTCCTTCCACTTACCCTTCCCTAGCCCCTCTTCTTGATGTACAAAATAAAGATAATGTGTCTTCCAAAATGGAATCTGTCTTTATTGAACAAAACTGGGGGAGACTGGGAAAAGGAGGTGGGAGAGGGGAAGAGAGAGGCTGGGAGAGGGGAGGGCAACTAAAATGACCAGGGGTTGGGAACAGGTCCCATATGAAGAGAGGCTAAAGAGACTGGGACTTTTCAGCTTAGAAAAGAGGAGACGGAGGAGGGACAGGATAGAGGTCTCTAAAAGCAGGAGTTGGGTGGAGAGGGTGCATACAGAAAAGTTCTTCATTAGTTCCCATAAAGAAGGACTAGAGGACACCAACGGAAAGGAATGGGTAGCAGGCTTCAAACTAGTAACAGAAAGTTCTTCTTCACAAAGCAAAGAGTCAACCTGTGGAACTCCTTGCTGCAGGAGGCTGTGAAGGCTAGAACTGGAACAGAGTTTAAAGGGAAGTGAGATCAAGTCATGGAGGTTGGGTCCATGGAGTGGTATTAGCCAGGGGGTAGGAGTGGTGTCCCTGTCCAAAGTTTGTGGAAGGCTGGAGAGGGATGGCACGAGACAAATGGCTTGGTCACTGTCTTCGGTCCATCCCCTCCAGGGTCCCTAGGGTTGGCCGCTGTCGGCAGACAGGCTACTGGGCTAGATGGACCTTTGGTCTGACCCAGGACAGCCATTGTAAGCTCAGGGCTCAGGGTCGGGGGTCTCAGTGGACCCCCTTGATTCTCTTGCACACCTGCTCCTGGGTGGCCAGGCTGGCAGCTCTCCTGCCCTAGACGGCCACTTTCCTGTGCCTAGTGCGGAGATCGTGGACGAGGTCCACGATGTCCGCACTAGCTCAGGCGGGTGCCCGCCTCTTGCGGTCCCGGGCAAGCTCCCAGGAGCCGCCAGCCTGGTCCCGGGAAGAGGGGGAGGGCTGGGGGGCATCGGGTGGGTGGCTCGATCCGTGCCAGGTGCAGGGTCTGCTGGCTGGGTGCTGGCAGGCTTTCACCTGGCACGGGCACCGTAGCCAGCCCGTGCCCCTTTAAGGGGTCTGGGGCCGGGAGGGGGGCAGTAGAGTTTCCCTGGTGTTGGCCAGAGTGGCCACCAGGGAAACCTGGGGAGGGCTAGCCTCTCACTAGTTCGAATTAAGGGGCTACACACCCCTTAATTCGAACTAGCTAGTTCGAACTAGGCTTAATCCTTGTGGAATGAGGATTACCTAGTTCGAACTAAGCGCTCCGTTAGTTCGAATTAAATTCGAACTAACGGAGTGCTAGTGTAGCACCTATGAAAGTTAGTTTGAACTAACTTTGTAGTGTAGACATACCCCTAGAGGGTAACGTTTGAATGCTCATAAAAAGGTAGGAAATATGAAAACATTTATTTTTCAGAAATTCATTAAAGATTATTACATATTTTCTGAAGTGACCAGAAGTTTGTGCTGTGTCCATTTTTGGGACATCTTAAAGGATTTAGATTTTCAGTCAGGCCCCTTTCAGGTATCTTAACTGGAGCATCCAGAAAGTAATGCACTCTGTCACTACTCACTTTTGAAAAGGTGGAGCAAACTTGCACTTTCAAATGAGAGGAGGCCCTAGAATGACTTTCCCCAGTGTTTTCACATCCAAATAAGCAACGAAATGTTGGGGAAAAATCCCCATTGACATTGCTTGATGACCAGATTGATACCTGTTCAAATTTGATTTTGAATTTTAAATTTCAAACATGATGAGGCTTACACCCAAAATTAGCATCAGCAAAGGACCAATCTCCAGTCTTTTTTGTTGCTGCTTGACTTTTTCACAGTTACTCTGTATGGGAAATTCTAAGGGTTTTTTTTAAGCTTAATTGTGACTGATTCATGCCACCTTAGCAGAGTCTGCAGTAAGTCTGTCTGCTTGCTCTTAGGAATACCACATTCCTCTTGGTTTTGCTTTATGAGTTATAATATTTTGCTCTTGTATAGCACCTACCAGTTGACTATCTCAAAGCATTTTATAAACATCACTAAATGTGGCATAAAAACCCGATCCACTTGTGAGCGAAGTACATCCATTTTACAGATAGAGAAAATGAGGCACACAGCTGAAGTAACTTGACCAAGGTAATACAGCAAGTGGCACGCTGTTAAAATGGTGCCAGATGGTCTATAAAGGGCTCTGCCCTTCTTATGAGTGCTCCTCAGTGGCTGAGGGGAGTCTTGTAATCTCTACTCAACTGTCTGCGGAGAGGAAGTGTCCAGTATATGGCCTGGGACCAGGCCTCTTCTTTTACCCCCTGGTGTGGTTGCTGGGGATTGGGGGAGGGGAGGACCCAAACCCACCCACTTCTTTGGGTCCCAACCCAGGGACCCTATGAGTAGCAATTACCTGCTGTGTCTCAAGGTGATTGGTTGCTGTCACATCCCAAGGCCACTTCCCTGGGAAGCTGCTCCATCCAGCCCTTTCTCTAGGGCCTTGTAGTCAGGTTGCTGTTGGCTTCTTGGCTAGTGTTTAGCCATGGGATCTGGTTCCAACCAGGTATGAAGTCCAGCTCCCACTCAGAGCTGTCCAGCGTGCTGATGTTGTCCTAGGGTACGTCTACACTAGCTCGTTAGTTCGAGCTAGGTAGGGTAATTAGGGCAAGCGGAGTTGCAAATGAAGCCCGGGATTTAAATCCCCCTTAGTCCCAACTCCGTGCCGGCGGCTACACGTGGCACGGAGTAGGTAGTTCAAATTAGGATATTTAAATCCCGGGCTTCATTTGCAACTCCACTTGCCCTAATTACCCTACCGAGCTCGAACTAACAAGCTAGTGTAGATATACCCCCAGTGAGCCCTGGGGTCTGCCTGGGTCAAGCTCCAGGAAGGAACTACCAATCCCTGGTCTAGCAGCTTCTTTTATATCAGCCTGCTGCACCTTGATTGGCTACAGCAGAGGCTGCCACTTTGCTCTGTTTGGAGGACCTCTCTTCTGCTCTTGTTGCTGGGCAGGATGCGGAAAAGCCTCCAGCAAGGATGTCAGGGCCTTGTCTACCCCATCACACAGTCCCATTAAATGTAGGCTCCTATGAAGACTAGAAGGTCTAAGTATGTATTTGTACAACTCTTGAGTACCTAATGATTGAGTTACCAACCAAGGAGGCCTTTCATTTGCTCTTTAAAGGGCAGCTTCTAGCTTGGAGTCCTCTAGATTAATGACGTGAAGCAGCCTCAATGAGCAATGCAAAGCGGGGTTGCATGAGTGCAATGGAAAGCAGAATTTGGTCAATTATATTTTGATGCCCAGAACTTGGATTCATTGTTGGCTTAGAAGCACTTTCCAGCTTTCACGCATTAGCTTGTTGTTTCATTAGCCAGCTAGGAATAAATAAGGAACCTGATCCTGAATAAAGATGGCAGGATCTGGCCCAGTCATAATAGCTATTTGATTATAAGACTTATATAGTTAAAACTAACGCTGGCAAAAGCATCCTTTTCAGGGAAAAATGAATCTCCCTCTTCTCTGAAATGTCCCTTCCCAGCCTCTTTGTTTGTTTGTAGTGCCTCTCCTTTGGATTACTGCATGGTCACATTTTATCTGGCCATGCCCCATAAACTAGATCCCTTTGCTCAGTGACTTGACAGATATGACTCAGAATGGAAGCCATAAACCCTTTTTTTGGTTGATGAGAGAGCCCTGTTAATTGTGCTACAGAAGAGAAAGGTGAAGCCCCAAAGTCACCTTTCCACTTAGCATTGTTCACCCACCTTCCCAAAATACCACAAGGGAATGTATCCCCATCATTATTTGTCAAAAGCATGTTTGTCCAGTGCTTATTTCCTGGCTGACCAAAATATTTACATTCCATCCTGGGGACACAGCTTCTCCTGGGATAGATCCCTCCAAACTGCCAATTTAATGAGAAGAATTCTCAAGAGTGCTGTGCAGAACCAGGAGAGACATCTAGCTTGTTATCTACCCCCCAGCAGCAACATTTTCCATGTACAGGTTTGGATGTGGTGGCATGTGCAAAAATCCATCCTTTATAACGAACTGCTGAAGCCATTTCTGGAGGAACCAGAGCTTTTGTCCAGCCTGCACACCCATATGCAGGCATCGCTGATTGCTTCAGCACATTGTGCTTCTCATCGTGCATGTAGCTGAACAAAGCAGACTCCCCTGGCTTAGCTGAGGCGGTTTACCTATATAACATGTGTATCATGCTTCCTTGTCTCTGCGCGTTGTATTTCCCCCCTGAATGATGTGTGTGCTCTATTGAACAATAATGTTCAGAGGAATGTTCTCTTCACTTGTGATAATGTTAACATCCCAGATTGTTAAAAATCCACTCCCCATTTACTGTATTGTTTATTTCCAGCTTTAATTTCACCAAGTTTCAAGGAATGAAATGGAGACTGGTTAATTTAACTTGTGTATATAGGTTGACCCTCTCTAGTTCAGCACCCTTGGGATCTGACCAGTGCTGAACCAAGGAATTTGCCAAATCACAGATCAATATTGTCTAGCAGCATTACCAACACTTCCACAGCTTACTGGGCTCTTAGAAAACATTTAGGGGCAAATTAGAGCTAAATAACAGCACAGAACACTGAGAGCCAGGTGGCTGAAACAAACTTTATGGGACCATGGGAAACTTGATAAGTGGATATCTGGCTAACTAAAATCATGGCAGACCAAGGATGTTGCCAGACCAGAGAGTGCCAGATTAGAGAGATTCAACCTGTATATATATATATATATATATATATATATATATTCACCGGGGTGGGCAAAAAGGCCTCTGTGGGCCAAATCTGTCCTGCCAAGCAGGTTGATTTGGCCCTTGGAGGTCCTGCCACTTCTCCGCACCCAGGCCAATCAGGGCCTAGGGATGGGGAAACATGCAGTGCTTCGAGTCAATCCCGGTGGCTGACTCCATGCACCGTGTGCTGGAGGGCAGGGAGCGAGAGACTTCGTGTTCCCCCACCCTCAGGCCAATCAGGAGCTGGGATGGGGGGAAGTTTGCAGAGTCTCCTCCTGCCCTGCAAGAAGAGCACGGCGCTTAGAAACGCTGCACACTCCTTACAGGACGGGAACAGGGCAGGAGGAGACTTCATGGGGCAGGGCAGGAGGAGACAATCAGGGCCTGGGGGCAGGGGGAGCGCGTGAACTCCTCCCACCCTGCAAGGGGCTCATCACTTAGGGTGTGTCTAGACTACATGCCTCCTTCGACGGAGGCATGTAGATTAGCCAGATCGGAAGAGGGAAATGAAGCCGCGATTAAAATAATCGCGGCTTCATTTAAATTTAAATGGCTGCCCCGATCTGCCGATCAGCTGTTTGTCGGCAGATCGGGGGAGTCTGGACGCGATGCCCCGACAAAGAAGCCTTTCTTCATCGACACAGGTAAGCCTCGTGAAACCAGGTTTACCTGTGTCGATGAAGAAAGGCTTCTTTGTCGGGGCATCGCGTCCAGACTCCCCCAATCTGCCGACAAACAGCTGATCGGCAGATCGGGGCAGCCATTTAAATTTAAATGAAGCCGCGATTATTTTAATCGCGGTTTCATTTCCCTCTTCCGATCTGGCTAATCTACATGCCTCCGTCGAAGGAGGCATGTAGTCTAGACACACCCTTAGAGTCAACTGCCAGCTGCTGCTCAGCTGGTGGGTGACTCTAAACATGGTGTTCCCTTGCAGGGCGGGGGCAGACTTTGAATATTCCCTGTACCCCCAGGCCTTGATTGACCTGAGGGTGGGAGGGGGAGCACATGAAGTCTATTCCTCCTGCCAGGGGTGCGGGTGCCTAGAGGGAACTGCCAGATGTTCAGAAGAGCTGGTGGTTCTCGGGGGGCGGGACAAAGACTTCTCACATTTGTCCCACCCATAGACCAATCGGTCTGAGGGTGGCAAAGCATGGAAAAGTCCTGCCCCTCTCCCCGCCCCCCCCCCCCCCCCGTTCTGCCTGAGACCCTGCCCCTTCCCGGTGGCCTGGGAACACTTCAGAAATTTCTGAAGTGGGTCCCCATCAAAAATGATTCCCCACCCCTGATGTACACTATGAAATATATTAGCACTATAGTTTGTGACTTTTCTCAGGGCACAGATTAATAACCTGATACATGTTAACTCTTATGCTTTAAAAAATGCTTAGCTCTAAGCATGTGAGTACAGTAAAAGCTCCACTATCCGGCCCTCAATTACCCAGAAAGCTCAATTAACCAGCAGTTCTGATCTCTCCCAATACAAATCTTCAATCTAGTAACCAGGAGTAGTGTATTGCCCAGCACATTATGCTGTTGCACATTTTGCACTCTACTTTTATGCAAACAAGGCAGAAGACAAGTTAGCAAACTGAAATCAGGGATTTATTCAATAAAGCAGCTTCCAGAGTGTCTGGGGGTCATTACAGATTCAGTACAATGTTATCTCGAATTTTTCCATCCATGTGCAAAATCATTATATATGTCCAGCATAATTTTAATTAGATGAATGTCCACTTACCAGGGGTGTGGCCAAATTTCCTGCAGTCCCATAAAGTTTTTTTTACAGCCACCAGTCCTGGCTCTCAGTGTTCTGTGCTGTTATGTAGCTCTAATTTATCCCTCAATGTCTTCTAAGAGCCCAGTAAGCTGAGGAAGTGTTGGGAAGGCTGCTAGACAATATTGTCCCTCTGTGGTTTGGCAAATTCTCTGATTTTGTACCGGGCAGGTCCCAAAGGTGCCAGACTAGAACAGTTCAAATTGTAGTCACCTGCTTTATTTAATATAATCAAACCCTGAGTTAAAACTGCCTGCGTTTTTATGGGCAAGTGCATCAGTGGAGAAGTAGAATTTGGGGGTAGCCTTGGGACTCCATTGCCTTCCTGACATCATTTCGGTAAAGCATCAGACAACCTGGCACAATTTGGTTCAGCTGTCAGTCTTTACAGCAGAGGTGCTCAGTGCTGGACTAGCCGGAGGTCCACAGATCGAAGCTGAAGAACAACGGCAGTATTGTCTGAGCTGGAATCTTGCAGGATGCAGCTTATAGTTGATGTGCATTCTCCCCACTGCAGTGGTCTCCAACCTTTTTACATCACTTTTTAAATGACAGAACAAGCCAAGATCTACCGCCCCACCCCTTCCTTGAAGCCCCACCCTGCCCTCTCTATTCTCCTCCTCTCCATCACTTGCTATCCCCAACCCTTATACTGCTGCTTTTTTCCCCCCCAATTCTTCTGTATGAAGAGCTTTTTCCAACATTTGGCCTATCTAGACTGGACCAAATGTCAGAAAAACCTCTTTTTTTTGGAAGCCCTCTTATTCCTCGTGAAAAGAGGAATTTAGGGGTTACTGAAAGAGCATGTTTGCTCTTCTGCTAAAAAAAGTGGAAGAACAAATGCATCCCTGGATGTGGAAGAGTTTTTCTGGGATACCTCTGGAATCCCGGAAAAACTCCTGAAGTCAGGGGGTATGTCTACACTAGAAAGTTAGTTCGAACTAACGGACGTTAGTTCGAACTAACTTTCCTATGCGCTACACTAGCGCTCCGCTAGTTCGAATTTGAATCGAACTAGCGGAGCGCTTAGTTCGAACTAGGTAAACCTCATTTTACGAGGACTAACGCCTAGTTCGAACTAGCTAGTTCGAACTAAGGGCTGTGTAGCCCTTTAGTTCGAACTAGTGGGAGGCTAGCCCTCCCCAGGTTTCCCTGGTGGCCACTCTGGCCAACACCAGGGAAACTCTATGCCCCCCTCCCGGCCCCGGACCCCTTAAAGGGGCACGGGCTGGCTACGGTGCCCGTGCCAGGTGCAAGCCTGCCAGCACCCAGCTAGCAGACCCTGCACCTGGCACGGCACAGAGCCACCCACCCGATGCCCCCCAGCCCACCCCCTCTTGCCGGGACCAGGCTGGCGGCTCCCGGGAGCTTGCCCTGGACCGCAAGAGGCGGGCACCTTCCTGGGCTAGTGCGGACATCGTGGACCTCGTCCACGATCTCCGCACTAGGCACAGGAAAGTGGCCGTCTAGGGCAGGAGAGCTGCCAGCCTGGCCACCCAGGACCAGGTGTGCATGAAAATCAAGGGGGTCCACTGAGACCCCCGACACTGAGCCCTGAGCTTACAATGGCCGTACTGGGTCAGACCAAAGGTCCATCTAGCCCAGTAGCCTGTCTGCCAACAGCGGCCAACCCTAGGGACCCTGGAGGGGATGGACCGAAGACAATGACCAAGCCATTTGTCTCGTGCCATCCCTCTCCAGCCTTCCACAAACTTTGGGCAGGGATACCACTCCTACCCTCTGGCTAATAGGACTCCATGGACCCAACCTCCATCACTTTATCTCACTTCCCTTTCAACTCTGTTCTAGTTCTAGCCTTCACAGCCTCCTGCAGCAAGGAGTTCCACAGGTTAACTATTTGCTTTGTCAACAACAACAACAACTTTCTCTTACTAGTTTGAAGCCTGCTACCCATTCCTTTCCTTTGGTGTCCTCTAGTCCTTCTTTATGGGAACTCAGGAAGAACTTTTCTGAATGCACCCTCTCCACCCAACCCCTGCTTTTAGAGACCTCTATCCTGTCCCCCCTCCGTCTCCTCTTTTCTAAGATGAACAGTCCCAGTCTCTGTAGCCTCTCTTCATCTGGGACCTGTTCCCAACCCCTGATCATGTTAGTTGCCCTCCCCTCTCCCAGCCTTTCTCTTCCCCTCTCCCACCTCCTTTTCCCAGTCTCCCCCAGTTTTGTTCAATAAAGACAGAGTCAATGTTGGAAGAAACGTTATCTTTATTTTGTACATCAATAAGAAGGGGGGCTAGGGAAGGGCAAGTGGAAGGAGGTGAGGGAGGAATGGGGTACGAGCCCCCGATGGGGAGGACTGGGCTGGCTCTGCGGGCTTCTGGGGGTGGAAGCTCTCCTGCAGCCCCCCAATTACTCCCTCTCCCCAGATGGCAGCCTGCGGCAAGTGCAGCCGGGCTGATGGCCGAGTGGTGTGATGTGCCCAGTGTGGGCACTCAGGGCACTCCAAGCCAGAACTTCTTTGCAAGCGGGGCACCCCTTAGAACTGTGTGTCCGGGGTGGGGGTCGGGACCCTTTAAGCGCAGCCCTCGGCTAGCCTGAGACAGCATCTCCATGCTCTAAGTCCTCCTTTTATGCCCTGCCGGCACTGCTTCCGGCCATCATTAAGCCCTGTTCAGAGTCCACTCAATGTGGACTTACTAGTTCGAACTAGCAAAACGCTAGTTCGAACTAGTTTTTAGTTCTAGATGCGTTAGTTCGAACTAGCTTAGTTCGAATTAACTAATTCGAACTAAGTTAGTTCGAACTAGCGCTGTAGTGTAGACGTACCCTAGCTGTTTTTCCGGGATTCCTCCTCACTGGGTTGAGACCGGATGTGTGGGCTCTGGGATGGGAATGAGGGGTTTGGATGTGGGAAGGAGTGAGAGGTGCAAGCTCTGGGAGGGAATTTGGATGCAGGAGGAGGTGGAGGAGGGGATGCTGGCTCAGGGAGGGGGCTCCAGGCTGCAGAGTGTTGGGGTCAGGTGCAGGGTTGAGGTACTGAGCAAGCCACAGGCTTGTGGATGTGAGGGTGCAGGAGTTTGGGTTGGGGGATGGGAGGGGCTCAGGGCAGGGAGGTTAGGAGTATAATGGGTTCAGGAAACAGATTTGTGGTGTGCCCCAACTGACTTTTCCGTGACCCCTGAATCAAAACAGGTTCTCATAAATAAAAACAATGCTGAAACTTTTTGTGTTTGACATATTTTATTGAAAAACGAAGCCTGGCCACCAAACCCTCATCTGTCCGCAGCATCATAACACTCCTGCATGCCCCCACCCCGACCCTAGATTTGAGCCTATCATACACTGGAACCCCCTGTCCTGAGCCTCTCACATCACCAAACTCCTGCACCCCCACATCCTCAATATTTTGCCACAACACTCCTGCACCATCCACACATCACAAATGGGGATGGAATACCATCTCATAGAGCTAGCAGGGACCTTAAGAGGGCATCAAGTCCAGTCCCCTGCCCTCACAGCAGGAGCAAGTACCATCCCTGACAGATTTGCCCCAGATCTCTAACTGGTCCCCTCAAGAAGTGAGCTCACAACCCTGGGTTTAGCACTAAGCTACCTCTCCCCTGGACCTATTCTAGGACAGGACTAAGAGGCACTGGTAGAGCCATGTGGAACTCTAAGCTTGCATGTTGCCTGCCTCCTGTATATCTTGTTCAATTCCTTTTCACTCGTGCATTTTCATGAGCATCAGTTTCATCCCCAAATAAAACAAGCAAATGAAATGATATTCAGTGGGTACCTCTGGCCCCGGGCCAGTTCAGTGCTAACGACAAGAACAGAAGAGAAATCTTTAGAGACACTAGAGAGTAGAGATCTCCATAATTGCTCAAGTTCCATTTGCACCGTCTCTGATGTGCTACTTAACTGCCTTACTCAATCAAGGTGTGTAGTTTTTCCCTTCTCTCTTTATACCTCTGGAAAGAAAGTAATCTCTCCCTTGCTTTAGCTTTTACTGAGCCTGAGCTGTGTCTCTTTCACACACCAGGTGAAGTGTGATCACAGCTAAGTGATGCCCATTAGACCCTATAAAATTAGGATTAGCCAGGATGGCTTCTCGCATTAGATCAATTTAAAGTCACTGGCTGGTGGAAAGGAGTGAGATTCTTTTCTCTGCTAACTGGGGTGTGTTTCTGTGACAGTATATGGTGGGAATATTTTTTGTCCTAAAAGGAATTGATTCTGCTTTCTGCATTCTCCGTATACACTCAGCCTTATGAAACCCAGCAAGTTTTTTTTTTAAAGTTGGGATCTTTTAAATTGCTATTGATATCTTCAAGGCATAAAGAGGGTATTTGATACCCTTCAAGCAGCTCTATTGCAGAAATATCTCTATGTGTCGCTATGGCAGTTTTATTGCCACAAGCAGCAGGAGTGGGGTAAGGCAGGATTCGGGGATACAAGCTGTAGGCTTAGAGGGGGCCCAATACACTTCTAAGGATTTGTCTACACTGACACATTTTGTCACCAAAAACTGCTTTTGGTGACAAAATAGTGAGAGTGTTTACACTGTAATGCAACTTTCATTGGAAAAAACAATTCCAGTTTTGGTGACAAATAACTTCCACTCCTGTGAGAGACTTTTGTCTTTTTCCTTTCCCTCTCCCAACAAAGACCCAGTGTGGACTCTGCTGTTTGTTTTGTCCAGAGAACTGGCTTCTGCCAGTATCCCATAATGCCCCCCCAATGGCTGTGCTCAGTGTTTTGTGATCTCTGCTGCCCTTGCAGGAATGTGCTCCTCCCCTTTCAAAGCTCTGGGAAGTATCTAAGGGTATGTCTACACTACCACCCTAGTTCGAACTAGGGTGGTAATGTAGGCAACCGGAGTTTCAAATGAAGCCCAGGATTTGAATTTCCCGGGCTTCATTTGCATAAAGCCAGGCGCCGCCATTTTTAAATGTCCACTAGTGCGGACTCCGTGCCGCGCGGCTACACGCGACACGGACTAGGTAGTTTGGACTAGGAAACCTTCTTCATTTGGGGAATGAAGAACAAATCATTGGAGTGCTTCTGTTCTGTCCTGCACTAGGAACACAGCAGCAGGCAGACTACTGCTGAAAGCGAAGGGCTGGAGAGACTATTGTGCTGCTTTGACATTCCTCAACGGGATAGCTCACAGAGCTAAGAAGGAATCCCAAGAAGCACAGGGATCAGCTCTGCCTTCCCACAACACTGCACTGTGGGACGCTTACCCACATTGCTTTGCTCTTATCTGTCAACAGGGTGCTAGCAATGTGGGCATGAAATGTTGACAATGGGAGGCAGAAAAAACGGTTTCACCAGTTTTCACTTTTGGAGATTTTTGCATGTTGACTACACTTTTGATACCAAACTTTCCCAGTGTAGACATAGCCTAAATGTGGATCTGTGAAATGTTGCACTGGTAGAGAGGGCAAAACATGGCACTTAGGGTTAGGAAGGAGGCAGCACTCAAGGGGCGGAGAGCCAGCCAACCTTTTGAGAGAGAGCAAGAGTGTCCCTTGAGTTTGCTGTGTGGCCATTTAGTTGCAATGGGTCTGGGCCAGTGTTCCTCCTAATCTTTTCCATCCGTGTGCAGATTTTTTCCATCCATGTATGGAATAAATTTTATGTGCACTGAGGCATGTGTGAATGTGCACCACCTGCAGAAACAAAAACCTAGCTGTGGGTTTTCTGTTAATCAGCTTGGCAGCATTTGAATTTCTCCTGAGCAGCTGCACAAGTACTCAGCTTAGTGGGAACACTAATCTGGGCCTGGTTTAGATTTATTTTAACACGAACTCAAACCAGAATCTCAACTCTGAACTGCTCAAGTTCTGATTCTGATCTCACCCTGGTTTGATCCCAAGCCAGATTGGGTTTATTTTTCAGATGTAGTTCAGATGTGCCGCTACAATGACAAGAATCTTTCATGAAGAGCCCACGCGAAGCCATCTCCACAGAAATCAAACCCTGAACTTGTTATGGCCTTGAACACAAATTCTCAACCTCAGCCTAGACCTTCATCTATTTAACATGCAAGGGGAGGTGGCAACTAAGCTGACCATAACTCTTTGTTCACCGTGGATCTGGGGGGCAGAGGGAAGGGCACAAGAGATCCAGTTACTCAGTGATCCTGGATCAAAAGTTTTAAGTTGATGCTTATTTTGTGCACACGACTTACCCCTCCCTAATGGAAGCCATTTGCAATGGGTAGAAATGGCCTGGTGATTCAGGAGAACGGGGATAGGCTCTCAATGCAGTGATGTCTGTTTCATTCAGGTTTAATGGAATAGTAATTGTGTATTGATTAAATACCAATATATGATTAAGAAGATATTCATTGAGCTTCCCCAGCCAGGCCAGGACTTCTGCCTGCCCATTATGGGGTGGTTAAACCTCACTAAATGTGTTTGCAATAACCACTCTCTGTTTCATTACTGAGCAATAACTGTCTTTATTGAGTCAAAATTGAATCCTTATTTGAGACATTTCATTTAGAGCTTAGGGAGGAACCCAACTCAGAGGGTGCAGAACCAGCTCTTGCTTTGTGACGTGCAAAGTGATCCACAATGTACGGCCTCTCTCTAATGTTAGTGAACTAAGCCTGAGGGCTCAGTGGACACTGCCCAGATGCACACTCCATTGCCCAGCAGGCCCCAGCATCACTGCCAAGACACAGCCCACCAATCTCTATTACATGGAAATTGCCAGAGCTGCTGCCCACACTCAGCACTATGTGCCCTCAGTGAAATGCCCCCAAGATATTGTTTTCTTTTTAGCTGCTCTTGTGCTGGACAGACTCCTTCTGATTCCATGGCAGGACTCCAAAGGGCTTTGCTTCTGCAAGATCAGAGCCTGCAACAATGGTGGGCAGCCTGCATCCCATTGGGGTTCTGTGAGTGGCCAGCAAGACTGCTGCCCATGGGCCGTGCACACCCTCTGCATCCAATCAAAGTGCTGTCACAGTTCAATCGCTCCCCCCCCAAAATTCTAGGTACAAAAGTGAACCTATCACACAAGACTGTCTTGCAGCCCACTGAGATGAAGGAGGGCCACTCATGTGACCCACTCACTAACGTAGGGTGCCCTTCGCTGGCCCAAAAACATTTGCATGAATATTTCTAAAAGCCTGCTAGCTAGGTAGTCTGGATCGTTAGCTACATCATAGTAACATGCTAGGAACTCAGCAAAGCTGGCGGCTGTATTGAAATGCATCCAGAAAGCATGGAGGTCTCAGAACCAACACAACAACTCTAATCACTCCCATCCAGCAGGCACTGGGTGGCAGGTAAAATCTGAACTGGATTATTTGCAAGCCAGTCTCTACTTTGAGTCCGGGTCAGCAGTGTTAGTAGTATTGTTCCAGGATCTTACAGGTGTGCAGTTGGATTAGTTGGGACTCCAGTGACAATTTTAAGGGCCTCAGGCTCTAGCCACAACTTCTGCCCCAGCAACATCAGTGACAATTGTGAGCCTTGGTCCCTTTTAAATTTCTGGGCCAAGGGGCAGCTGCCTCTTTTGTCCCCCCACCCCTTATCTCCAGGCCTGGTGGGGAAGGTGAAATAGAGTCCAGTGTCCACAGAGCCCTCAGGCTAAGTTCACTAACATTAGAGAGAGGCCGTACATTGTGGATCACTTTGCACGTCACAAAGCAAGAGCTGGTTCTGCATCCTCTGAGTTGGGTTCCTCCCTAAGCTCTAAATGAAATGAAATGTCTCCTCATCACGCCGCTCCTGCAATATGAGAATTAAATCCAACCAGGTTAGGGTCGTGCACTGTGATTAAATAGTGCTTCTGTGCAAACAGGGTTTGTGTTAATTTTATTGTGAAAAGGGTCTGGCGGGCTCAGATTGCTGTGAGAGCTTTTCACCTTTTGGGCGCTGGTCGAGGTTGAAAACTATCAAAAGGCACTTCCGTCTGGTGACTGTTCAATAGCCCATATGAAACAATCCAGCACACATCAAGAAAACCACGAAGAGGAGCCTTGTTCCCTCTAACTGGCAGTCTCTGCAAAAGAGCCAAAAGCTGAATGAGCAGCCGAGACTGAGCTCCCCTCTTCCCCAGCTGTTACTCCTCTTCTTGAGAGAAGTAGAAAATGATGAGCCCCCAGCCTGTCAAGGGAGCATCTTTTAACAGCAAAAAATTACATTCAGTACAAAGAAATGTGCAAAGAAGTGTGGTGGGGAAGATCTCCTCCTTCTGTCCCCTTCCTCTGAGGAAACATACTAAAAGGACCACTTCTACCAAGCTGACCAATGTTCTGTCATTGTTTCCTTGTCCTCCTGCTGGGGACTATCGGCATCCTCCTGTTAGCTCTTGTCTTATACCTAGAGATTGTAAGTCTTTTAGGGCAGGCACCCTCTTTGTATTCTGGGTTTGTGCAGCGCCTAGCCTAATGGAGTGCTGGTCTGTGATGAAGGCCACATGGTCAAATAAATAATAAAATTGCCCCCATTGGAACATCTCATCCAAACCTGTTAGAACTGGGGATGGTCAAATAGAAATTGGGAACTGAGCTGAACAACTTGGGCCCATCTCCACTACACTGCAGAGACATTTGCCTAATGGCCAATGCATTATTTATGGACAACAGAAGGACCGCAGCGCTTGCCAATTGATTAGGTTTATAATGAGCTGCGCTAATCCCATGGTGTGAACGTGCATGTGAACATCTTCATCCCTTTGTCTCCACTTCCATATTTGGCAGGGAAAAGCCCCTTGCATGACTTCCAAATATAAACATATCAGCTGCTGATTTGCTGAAAAAGCAGAGGCAAAAGTTTATCACTAAGAATTTGGCTCTATCTACAACCGACTTAAACTTTCACCCAAACAAGAACTGGAGCTAACAGTCAAACACAGTCTAAGGGTATGGCTACACTAGCTACCCTAGTTCAAACTAGGATGGCTAATGTAGTCATTCGAACTTGCAAATAAAGCCCGAGATTTAAATATCCTGGGCTTCATTTGCATGTTCCTGGGCGCCACCATTTTTAAATGCCCAGTAGCTCGAGCTACCTGCCCGCAGCTTGCAGGAGGAGTAATGGTAGTTCGAATTAAGGGTGTTAATTCGAACTATCTAACCCATGCTGCGTGTAGCCATGGGCAGGTAGTTCGAGCTACCGGGCATTTAAAAATGGCGGCGCCCGGGAACATGCAAATGAAGCCCGGGATATTTAAAACCTGGGCTTCATTTGCAAGTTCGAATGACTATATTAGTCACCCTAGTTCGAACTAGGGTGGCTAGTGTAGCCATACCTTAAGTGTGAAGAAGTTTGGTAACTGTCCCTGCTGTGTAGCATCTTGGGGTGCTTTACATCTTGATTTTGTGTGCAAGTAGATAGATTTGAGGTTCTTATATGGTCCCCATTACGCGGGAATCTAGGTATCTCCATAAGGCTGGAGAGATCTCTGGACCCTTATCCTCACAGTGGTATTTATGCAGGTCCTTGTCATACAATCTCTCTCTAGTAAGGACAGTTGCTCCCATTACAAAAGAACTCTGAGGGTGTGTCTACATTACAGAGTTTTTTTAGGAAAAACAGCTGTTTTTCTGAAAAAACCTTAAATGATGTCCACACTGCAATCGCATTCTTCCGAAAGAAAATCGAAAGAGGAGAGGGGTTTTTCCAACGTTAGTAAACCTCTTTCTACAAGGAGGAAGCCTTTTTCCAAAAGAGCTCTTTCGGAAAAAGGCATGTGTGGATGGGGAAGAGGGAGTTCTTTCGAAAGAAGAGGAAAGAGGAAAAAGCACAGGTGCCCTGGTGGCCACTCCATCCATAGTAATCACAGCTTAAATGCGAGATAGTATCCACACCGAATGGATGCTATCTTTCGAAAAAGTACATTGCTTTTTCAATGTTCTTTTGCAGTGTGAATGGTCTCTTTTGGAAGAAGTTTTTTTGGAAGATCTCTTCTAGAAAAGATTCTTCTGAAAGAAGCCTGCAGTCTAGACATAATCTCAAAGAATCTTCGCTTATTAAGAGTTCATCTGCTCTTGCTCTCTGTGCTGATGTTGAGAACGTGTGCCCATCATGGTAGCATCAAGTCCCCTGCACAGGGCACAAAACTGTTCAACTCTCTAATACAAAGTGTTGGAAATGAGTGCAATGCCATCACTAAGGAGTCTGCTCTGAGGTGGGGAATAGGCAGCAGGAACAAAGGGTCCTTTCTTTATGCAAATGATCCTATCATTAGAGAATGGGGGATGATTAAAAGCAAAAAACCTCTGACACGCTGAAGCCGAATTGTCTCCAAACAGAATGTTTTTCAAAGTTTTCTGGGCAGCCTTGGCAGTTCTGACTGCAGCATCAAGAGGCGTCTTTAAGCTGTGCAGTAAATTGGATAGTTTAAATAATATATGGACTATCTGGGTTGGTATGAACCAGCGTGAGCTGTATCGACTTGCTCAGCCTTTGACGTCCTTCAGCTCCTTTACTGCCATTAGAGTTTTTCTCTTGAGGCGTGATAGTCTCACATTCAATATGAGGATCCCACACTGGAAAACTTCAGGGCAAAGCTGTGTAGACCATTATGCATTTCACAGGGGATTTTGCAGCTCCAGTTTCACAGACGTAACCTTTACTGAAGGTAAAGGAATTGTTAAAAAAATACAAAGCTCCTAATGCTTATGCTTGAGGGTTTCAGATGACTCTTGACAAGGATCAGGAAGGGATTCCTCCTCCCCAGTATTTGAAGGGGGGGGGGGGTTAGTTCCTTCCTCTGGGACATTGGAGGTAGAGGGTCAGTGTTCTGAGTTGGCACCGAGTATTCTGCCTCACTGGTGTTTTTCTGGCTGGTTCTTGTTCCTGCCCAGGGTCTAACTGATCACCCTATGCGGCAGTATGAGTGTGAGTCATTTGATTATCTGGCATAGCTCATTTAATCACTACCCTGCCATTGCAGGAGCCTGGAGCCGTGATGCACCTTGCTCCCTCCCATTCTCCCGTGGGACACTTTTGTTTTGATCTCTTTTCCATTGCTGGATTTAGGGCATGGTTGCTGGATGGTGTTGGTTGCATAGTTTGGCTACGTCTATACTGTAGCCTTCTTCTGGAAAAGCTTATGCAAATGAAGCATCACGCTTCATTTGCATAATTCATTAGGGGCCGTTTTTGCGCAAGAGGTTTTTGCGCAAAAAGGAGCTGTGTAGACGGCTCCTTTTTTGCACAAAAACTCTCTCTTGAGCAAGAGCTGTTCTTCCTGAAAAAATGAGGATGAACGGCTCTTGTGCATGGGCGGGGGAGGGGGGATTTGCGCAAAAAGGAGTCAGCCACATAGCTCCTTTTTGCGCAAAAGCCTCTTGCGCAAAAACAGCCCCTCATAAAAGAACCACGGCAATATGCCACTCCGCGCTTCATTTGCATAAGCTTTTCCAGAAGAAGGCTATAGCGTAGATGTAGCCATAGAGGGATGATCAAATGGTTCCTGTCTGGCCTTACACTCTGTGAAAGACAATTGGGAGGGGCGGCAAAAGAGAGGAGATTTTCCCCATCTTTCCATTGAAAGGACACAATCAGTTTCACTTGCTATATCAAGGCCCAGATTTTCTCCTGCATTCAGGTTGTTTTTGTTATTTGCACTACGGTGTTATTTGGAGTCCAAGTGACATCAGTGTCTCATAGCAGCAGGTGCCATACTGAAAAAAAAACAAACACCAAAACAAAACAAAAAACAAAAAACCCAACGCTTTCCCAACAGTGCTTATGATCAAAACAGATAAAGCAGAAGCAGGATGGGAGAGAGGAAATATCATTATCCCAGTTCTACAGATGAGGAACTAAGACATAGGCTATGTCTGTACTACAGAGTTTTTCCGGGATACCAGAGGTATCCCGGAAAAACTCTACCACATCCAGGAAATGCATTCACTTTTTCAGAACAGTTTCGAAAAAGCAGGCATATTCTTTTGGAAGCCCTGTATTCCTCATTTTATGAGGCTTAAGGGCTCTTCCAAAAGAGTAGATTTTCCCCACATTTGGCCCTGTGTAGATGGGCCAAATGTCAGAAAAGCCTCTTCTGGAAAAAAAAAGTGGAAAAAAGTACACAAATTGTGGTCGGCAATTTGCGCATCTTTTTCTGGAAAAAGATCGCAGTGTAGACAGAACCATAGAAATATTAAGTGACTTGCCAAAGGTCACACATGAAGTCTGTGGCAGAGACAAACATTGACCCACATTCTCCTGCTTTCCTGCCACTTCTTTTATCCTTTTTCTCCAGCAATTCAATTTGGGCCTGAAGCCAGCATAGCTAGCCATGGAAACATCATCCAAGCATAAGGCAAACAGTTTCTCAAGCTGTCCCTACCCCATGACGAATGTAGGAGACATGACTGATGAAAAGGAGGTGTGGTTGGAGCATCCACGAGTCCTCAATCTGTGGTTACTGTAACATCCCATTGCAGATGCTGCAAACCAGATGTCAGTGCACAATGCTTCCAGGATCCTGCAAAAAATATCTTAAAGCCACCTTCCTCCCACCACAATGCGTGTTCTAAAACCGCAGCTCAGGAGTGGGGACCACACCATTATGACAATTCTCATTTCTTCTATTTCATGCTGATCCATTTTGCCTGCTGGGAACTCACTGTTTGTCTGAGACATCATTTTCACTTTTGTGGAGTACAAATAAATCAATACAACATATTTAAATTGCAATGGCAAACGGTATTCAGTCGCTCTGCATTTTGAAGCGTGTAGTACGAAGCTGCAGGAATCTGGGGCACTCAGGTGATTCTGTACCGAACAATATGTAAGTTAAGTGTGTCTCTCTGTATTATTTTGGCAAACGGCTGCAGAAGGAAAAGGTCCTCCCCTCTCCAATGCAATTTCCTTTCTTGAAAGGTTTGGACAATTACTGCATTTTACCTTTTCCGCCACAGTGTGGACACTTTCTTCTTTTTAACAGCGTGTCTATGAACATTTCAGTTTCAGCTTAATAAGAAAGGATTGATGTTTGCACTTGGTGCGGAGGTTGTGTGGGGAGACATTTCCACTTGTAGCGCTAAGAAGAGGATTGAAAAAAATACAAAAGACACGCAAAAAGAAAGCTTTTTGATCAGAGGGAAGTGGGCAAATGCCGGTGGACTGGTGATGTGTACTTTAAAAGCAAAACAAAGCAAAATCCCACAAAACAACATTCCACAGCACATACAATTCTTCCCTTGGGGAGAGAGTAAGAGAGAGAACAAATCTCATGGGACAGATCCTAGGCAATCATTTAATGCACTCCTGAAAGGGGCTGAGATACTAAAGTGGTCGGATAAGAAACTTTAGAAAGCAGAATAAATAGAAGAGCAGGATCTAAGGCTATGAGGATGCTGCTACCCACACTGTCTTCCTCATTTCTGCAGTTGGTACAGTGTGGGGAGCAGTACAACAAGGATATAGCTTCTGGAGAATAGTACAGAGCAGCAATAGGCAACCTAGGCTAACAAGTAAGGGGGTGGGGGGAGCAATAGCTCAGTGGTTTGAGCATTGGCCTGCTAAACCCAGGTTTGTGAGTCCAATCGTTAAGGAGGCCATTGAGGGATCTGGGGCAAAATCTGTCAGGGATGATACTTGGTTCTGCTGTGAAGGCAGGGGACTAGACTTGATGACCTTTCAAGGTCCCTTCCAGTTCTAGGAGAGAGGCATCTCCATTCATTACCTGAGTGGCCCTCCTACCTATGCAAGATTGTCTCAGAATAAGGTAGTTTTGTGAACTGCACCTGTGTACCTAGAATTTGCAGGGTTTGTCAACTGAATCACAGCAGATACAGAGGGACCCTACGGCTCTCACAGTCAATGTTGTGTGCAGTCAGTACGCTCCTTGCTTTACATGTGGGTCACTTTAGTAACCCTGGCTGGAAAAACTGCCTGGATGGAAACAAGGGTGGTGAGGGAAGGTAGGGCTGGAGGAGGCAAGCCTTTGAGCCCTGCCCCTTCTGCCTCAGGCCTTGACCCCCATGGAACCCAGCCCCCCCAGCACCACAGGGAGGTGGGGCAGCATGCAGCCCCAGTTTCCCCAGCCCTGGAGCATGGGGAGAGTGGGCAGCACGCAACCCAAACTCCTTCAGCCCCGGCATGGCTCAAGCTTCCCTGGCCCTGAAGCGTGGGGAAGGCAGGCAAGTGGTGCATGGCCCCAGCCTCCTCTGCTCTAGAGCATGGAGAGGGCGGGCAGTGGCCCCAGAGTATGGGGAGGGTGGGCACTCGGGGGCAGCAGCACTCCACCCCCAACAGGCCTACAGTAGGGGCAAAGAATGGTGGGGCCAGGCTGGCAGTTTAGGAAGGCAGTGTCTTCCCCCGCCTGTTATATCCTCAGATGGAAACCAGTGGAATCTGGCAACCCGGCATATGGGCAACGGTAAACAAAATGTCTTGCAGGCCACACATAGAACCCCAATGGGCCAGCATGCTGTAGAAAGCACAGAGGAATACATGTCCTTGCTCCATAGAACTTAGAGTCTATGGGCTTGGTCCTGCTCCTAACTGAAGTCAGGCGCAAGCCCACTGATTTCAGGTGGAGCTGCATCAGGCAAGGCAGGTACAACAGCAGACACAGTTTGATCAGTCTGTTCAGAGGGTGGCTATATTTCTAAGAGGGCTCTCTGAGTTATATAGCTCCCCCGGGCCTATTGGGCACCTGAATTATATTGCCTCAGCCTGCTTTGGCCTCATGCAGCCCTCCTCAGGATGCAGAGTGTTATCGTTAGGGTGTTGCTCTCTAATGTACCACCTCATATCCTGCTCAGAACATGTTAGTGCACAAAGCTGGCCTAAGTACCAGTGAAACCCCATGTCATGATTCAAACCAGCCAGTGGGACAAAATAATTTTGATAGAAGCTTAATTTTGTGTGTTTGTAACACCCCTGCCTGTTCCCCCCCAACAGACTTTGGAGAGGTTGTAGCAGTGCCCTGGAAACTCTAAAAAAGCATTGTCGTTTTTGGGGCATGCATGGCCGGTCTACATGCAAGACTGGCTTCCTGAGCCAGATTCTGCTCTCAGGTACCCTGATGTAAACTCATCTCTGTTGGCTGCACCGGAGTCACTCTGAGGGTGCACCACCATGACTGACATTAGGGATCTGGTCCCCCTTCATTTTATTAGGTATCAGGTAAAAGAATTTCACTGTGCTGGCATTTTATGAAAATAGAGAAAAGTGTGGCACACAGATATTCAATCTTCCATTGGAGATAAAGCGCCTTCATTTACCAGCTTCGAAAATCAATACCTGTGATTTGATATGAGCATTTATATTCACTTAACTCCTTTCTATCACGGAGCCATAGGGAGAGATCAGAAGAGCTTCATTTAGTTCAGCAGAATTTGCAGAACCGCACAGAGCAAATTGCATTCCACCGTTTGTGAGTATTAATTCTTCTTGCCAATACTCTTTCTAAGCGTCTCTCCCACTGTGATCGGACAAGGTTTAGCTTAGAAATGTGGCCAAATTGCAGACTGCAGGCTAATAACACAGACCATGGCATTGTGCCATGTAGCCTTTCAGTATTTAGGTCCAATCCATGACCACCAGCTCATGGAGCAGCACTTCATCTGGACCGGAGCAGAAGTTTGCTGGGCTGAAGATGGAGGGTGGGCCCTTCTATCATGCCGACCACCCTAAAGCACCCGGGTGCAGAGTGCTACAATGTTCATGTTCTTGACTTACGCCAGGGCTGAACTTGAAGGGCTGTTAATAAGCCCTGTTAGGCCACCATGTTCCAATGACATAAGGGAGCTGACAGGAGAATTTAGATGTGCAGTCCATGCCCTCAGCTATGTGGTAATACCGGCTGCTGCTTCCAACCCTCCTATGGAGGGGAACAATCAGGTTGTGGGTTGGATGGGGAAATAAATAATAAACCAAAAAAAAAAAAAAAAGTCAGCTTGTCAGTGTGCAGGAATGGAAATGAAGAGCACTGACCAGTGATGACCTTTTGTTTACATTTCCCTCTGAAAGGGAGAAATAATTGCAGTTTCTGTGTGATGCTGCCTTCAAATTACACCCTCTCTCCCTGCTCTGTTCAAAACTAGCCAGTGATGACATTAGAGTCCTGAATCAAACTAAGTGGTTTCTATGGTGTCAGGCTGAAATTATGAATCTCGGAGTCCGCCAGCTTGGAGAAGGCGCAGTGGCGGACACATAATTAAAACTGGGAGGGAGAATAGAAGCCACATTGTATCTGAATAGCAATGAAATTGCACTTCTGAGCACTGGTTTAGGAAAAAAAATAGATGGGCTTAGAAATGCAGTTAAATGCATAATTAGGAATAGGAACTGCACTCTGCTGGTATTTTATTGCTGGCCTCAGCTTTGCCACCCCTCCCCCCCGCCACCTCCCATCCACTGCCTTGAAATAAAATGGATAGCTTGGAGAATAATCAGTCAAAAAGGTAACATGATAATGCATTTGGTTCTGGGACCTAGGCTCAAGTGCTTCCTGCTATGGTTCTTTCCCAATGAGCACGGCCACAAGCAGAGAGATGATTGAGGAGAGACACGCGAGAAAGGCTGGGGTGTTGGGAAGCAGGGCTGATTTGGTAATTTCAGCAGTCATTAGCTGAGCTCATTGCGAGTTTGATGGATCTGTGCTGCTTTGTTACAGTTAAGTGGACTGATTGTGGAACACAGAAACATTTTTACTGACATGACGGCTAATTTAGAAATGGGGTGGGGGAAGAACATGCATTATTCCATAATTTAATGTCGCTCCTGGACTGGCCCTGTAATAAATTCCCTTGGGAGACGTAAGTCTGATCTCTTTGATACAAGAAAAACACGGAATGTCAGGATTCTTCTGTTGAGTCATAAGACAATAGGGCCCAATCTGCTTGTGATCTTTATGTGCTATCCCAATATAAATGGTTCAATACTAATAATGAGATTATTTATCAAATCTCTCTTCACCCAGCGACCATGTCTCTCAGAGTCTATAATAAAATTCAAAGGCTTCTACCCACATCTGAAGCCACACATCACATCCATCATTCCTCCAGAAGAGGAGGTCTAAACAGCAACTGTGCTCCCTGCAGAATGAAGAAGACTGCAGCTGGGATCGGAACTCACCCTGGGATCTGAGAAGGCTGAGTGCTTTCAGGATCATGAATCATCAGCTCTGTGACAGACATGACATTTCCTGAATTAAATTTAGCTATCTTTGGAATCCATTGTATTAAAAAAGCAAAGTTTATGTATTATTGTGGGACTGTGTGTAACTTCTCTAGGGGGGAGAGTGTGGCTAATGTAAACTTTGGGAAGTGTTTAAAAGTTTCAGAGAACTACATTGGAAATTGGACCAGACAAGAAGAAACTTTGGGGAAAAATAGAATTAAGTGGGACTCTCCAGGGGAAGGTGAATGGAAATTTACCTCCTTGTAGTTTTGCAAAAACCCATTATTTTGAAGTTATACTCTGAGAAAGGACCTTTGTCTGTTGATCACCTTGCATATGAGAACAAGATCCAAGGCCCAAGCTATATAAGGAAAGAGTGAACTATTTATGGTTGGTTTTGTTCTGAGCAAAAGCAGTTATGAACTTGTAATCACAGAAAAATCTCTATGTGGGATTTGAAGGACTGAGCACATCTCAGTGCCCTGGCTGGAGTTGGGGGTGATTTCTGGTGAGCACGTTAGAATGCATATATATTTTTTTGGTAACTCTTTTGATTTAGGAATAAATATGCTTGTTTGGTTATGCTGTGTGGTTATTTACAACTATGGGCAATCACATTGTCTGTAGCATTTGAAAAGTAAGTAAAGACCAAATGCTAGGCTGGTTAGGCTATCTGAGTTGCTGGGAATAACAGTGTAGGCAGAGAACAGTGTAGTGTGGGGGGAAAACACCCAGAGGGAGAGAGACATGAGGTGTGACAACTGGGGATCTGGAAGCCTGAAAGTGTGTCCCCTTGCTGGACCACAGAGGGAAAATACAGAAGCAGTTGCCTTGAGTTGAGATAACCTACCCCAGAAATAAACATATGTTTGCACTTTATATTAAGACGGTATTAATAAATAGTTTATAGGGGGTAATACAAGAATAATAGGCATTAAAATATATTACAAACATCAGCAACCAACTTCTACTGATGTGCTTATTAGCCATGGTTATAAGCAACCTATTGATCTGTTGGACTCTATACACCTGATTTGTGTCTATTAATATGTATTTGTAATAACCCTTTATAAAATATTTACAAATGTACCCTTGATAGAGAGTGTGACCACAGATTCTGTAAGGATAAATTGGGCCCCGATTTAGAAAAGCACTCAAGCATGTGCTTAACTTTAAGTCCTATTGAAGTCAATGGATCAGAGAAATTAAGTTAACAATATAAACTTAAAAAACAAAAACTGGTCTGGTAGCACTTTATAGACTGCCATCAGACCAGCTTTTGTTTTTTAAGTGTATCTTGTACAGACTAACTCGGCTACCCCCTGAAGCTAAGTTAACAATGTCTTGGAGGTGTAGCTGTGTTACTCTGTAACTTTAAAAACAAGCAGTCCTGTGGCATCTCAAACAAAAATATATAGAACCATGAGTTTTCATGGGTAAAACCCCACTTCATCAGATGAATGGCAGTGATGCTACATGAGTCCAAATAGAATCCAGCTCCCTCTCCCAGTAGATATGCAAATGGAGTAGAAAGTAGTAACATCATATTGTCACTTGCATCAACATATCTGACCCTGAAAACATCCAGGACTGATCTGCTGAGTGAAAGCGTGCTGCCTCTGCACACTCAGATGGCTGAGCATACCCAGACTTTAATTAAAACATGCAAGGCTGAGTCTCAACATTATATAAAAAAGTTTGAAATTATATTCCATGTGTGTATGATAAAACAATCCTTGTATATGCACATGAGACACCTTTCCCTTCCATTTTTCTCCCATATAATATTTGACTCCAACATTAGATAGAAAAAGAGGGAAAAGTAAAAATGTAGAGTGGGAGAGTGGGCAGTTGGCAGGAAAACCAAGGGGCTGGATGGAATTCACTGTGCTGAGCAAAGGCCTCCAAATGCAGCTGCTGCTTCGTGGGCTCAGAGGGTTATTTTTAATGCTCAGTGGCTGCATTTTTCTCGTTCAATTGCTGTCATTAAAAGGCAATAGTCACTCTTGTAATTACTATGTCCACACAGTTTACAAGAGGCAACCCCCCTTCATTAACACCTGCTGGGCATGCTTGAGACCTGCCCATTGGTGTCCTGCAGAGTCTTGGATCAATCTGGGCCTGTTAGAAGGGTAACTCCTATCAAGTGGCTGGATTTTCTGGACATGGGCTATTGGCTTGAACACAGATAGGGACCTTTATGCTCTGTTGGCAGCAACTGAGTGAGCCAGAGAGAGGCCAATCCAGGCAGATGCTGTGGGGAGTTTCTCTCCAGTGGAAGCTATCCTTTTCAGCGCTAACAATCTGTTATTTCGAAAAAGCGATGAGGAGTCCTGTGGCACCTTATAGACTAACTGAAGTGTAGGAGCATAAGCTTACGTGGGCAAAGACCCACTTCGTCAGATGCATTGGATCCACCTCGTCATCTCCAGCCTGATCCTGGCCTGCATATTTATTCCTGCCTCTGGAAATTTCCACTACATGCATCTGACGAAGTGGGTCTTTGCCCATGTAAGCTTATGCTCCTACACGTCAGTTAGTCTAAAAGGTGCCACAGGACTCCTCGTCACTTTTGCAGATTCAGACTAACACGGCTACCCCTCTGAATCTGTTATTTACAGATCCCTCACGCACTTATCAACGCAACATTCGACCAAAGTGGATGGAAAGGAATGTGGTGTGTATCACTGATGTCCCTAATAAGATGGTTCCTAAGTGAGCTACGGGTTCATGGGACTCATGTTCCAGTTTTGGGATCCTTGGCTAAGGCAGCTGATAAAGGTGCCAGTTAGCTCTCGTGTTGTGATGGGCTCATGACTTCTGGGAATTGGACAGGAAGCACTAAACAGCAATCAGGCACTGCCTAGGGTTGATCTCCGTTTTGTCCTGTGACCAGGCCCACCGACGAGAAACCTGGTACCAGTCATGCAGCAGCAGCGGTGTCCGGAGCCCCTGGCCCTTTAATCACTTTAGGAGCACCACACAGTGCATACTGGGAAACACTGAGGACTGGCTGGGGAAGGTGTGATGCATTCTGAGCATGGTGCTGAGGCCTGCCTAGCCCCAACCCTGCCCCTTCTACCCAAGATCCCACCCCTTCCGGGGGCATGGAGCAGGGCCTTCCTGCCTTGCCCAGAGTCCCAGCGAGGCTGCCAGTCCTGCTGCCTATGACTGTAAAGTAGGCTTATGAGAGGAGTTAATTACTACAGTTAATTCTTGTTCTCTGAACTTACAGCCTCCACACAACTATGTCATGATGACCCTCCCTCATTCCCTCTGCTTCAACTCCCCCAGCCCGTAGGAAGAGAGGATCTCTGAGGCTGTCAGATCACAGGTCATGTTTTTATCCATGCACAGGAGAATGTTGGGCTCAAAGGACATGCACATCCCCTAGCTGTCAAGTATGGCTGAAAGCAATTCTGTGTGGCTCTGGGAAAGCAATGCCATGATAGAAAGAAGATATTACAACAGAATGTCCTCCTGGGAAAAAGTCATTGCATTATATTTTGACAACTGCACGACATGAAGGCACCTCTGCATGACCCTTTGACTGACAGAATGACTGTGTCATGGAGGATAAAGTCTACATGGTATCAATTCTAGAAAAAAGAAGCTAAGAACAATATTGATATCAACAACCTCGGACAACCAAGTCCCAGTCTGGAGCAGTGGAATTCCATTATTCACACTGCTCCAATGAATTACTCAACAGCACTGACCAGTCCCAAGGCTAAACATGAAAACCACTTGCCTCATTTTCCTAGGAAACATCACAGGAGGCAGGCAAAATGGATGGTTTGCCTGTCTGACCCATTCATTTCTTAAATTCCTCTGGCAGTTCCACTCAGCCAGTTTAGACACTTGGCTGAATTTTGGGAAGAGCTCATGTGTCTGTTTGTGAACAGTATGGCTACAGGAAACACTTGAGCCAACAATATTATCTTGTTGGACAACCAAACTGAAGATCCAAGTTGCTCTTCTATATTATGTGCATTCCCATCATCACAGTATCTGAGTGCTGCATAATGTATAACACAGTTATCCCCAAATTCTGAGAGAGAAGGAAGTGCTAGTGTCACAAATGGTGAACCCAGAGACAGCGAGATTAAGAGACAGTTTTTTTAAAGGCATTTAGGCACTTAAAAATGCAGCTTGGTCCTTGCGGCCATTTTCAGAGGAATCTTGGCATGAGAGTTAAGCCACTGGGCTATCCTTCCTCCTTGGAAACAATCACTGAAAGTAATGTTTCCCTAGCCCAGCAAGGCCTTTCGCTCCCAACTGAGCTGCTTCTGCTCTAGGGCCAGATTCCTATAATGTTTCCATCTTCTCTCAACCCACCCTGTCCATTCTATTTCCCCCTTTGTTTAGATAAAAACATCTTTTCTCAGCATCAGCCATTTTCAGTATCCCCAGATCTTTTTCTATAGGGAAAAGGCTCCAGGCCTCAACTGTTCCCTGACTCCTTCTCACTATAGAATACAAATGATGTGATTAAAGAAAATACTCAGAAAACAGAAATATTTGGCCAACTCTGTTGAGCTTTAATTAGAGTTAATATTATATCTTATTCAAGCCAAAAACCCAAAGCTGCACGTGTAACCAAATGTATTTAACCAATTAGCTAAGTCAGACAAAGCTGTCTCAACTTAATCACAGACCTCTCCATTCCCCTATTACATCAAGTGTTGCTAATGCTATTATGCTTTTGACAAGTGGCCCCTGTTAAATGAGCAAATCAATAATGTATTTTAGCCCAAGGAGAGAAGAAAAATAAATTGTGCATGCAGTTTGCTTTTTCTGTTGTGCCTTTCATGGGGATCTCAAAGCAGCTTGCAAATCCTTATTAATCAGCCTTTTGAAGGTAGGGTCAGTATCATCAATGGCCATGTACAGACGGATGAACAGAAGCACAAAGATGCCCCAGATTACTTGGTGAGTTCATGGCAGCACACAGAAAAGGCTTGACTATGAGTTCCTCTGCTTTAAACCTCCCATTATGCCAATGGTACAGTGGCATGGGGAACTCCAGTTCCCTGACTGGCATTGCTAATACCCAGGGCCCTACCAAATCAACAGTCCATTTTGGTCAATTGCACAAGTAGAGTTTTTTTAACAAGTGTAAATTTTAGCTATTTGAAACTGAAATTTCACAGTGTTATACTTGTAAGGATCCTTACCCAAAAAAAGGAGTGGTGGGGGGAGGGAATCACAAGATTATTGTAGGGGCGATTTGCTGAACAGCTACCCTGACTTCAATGCTGCTGCTGGCAGTGACGCTCCCTTCAGAGACTGGCAGCTGGACAATGGCAGCTACAGGCTGGGAGTCCAGCTCTGATGGCAGAGCTATTGCCAGCACCCCTGCAGAAGGATAGTATGGTATCGTATTGTCACCCTTAATTCTGCACTACTGAAGGCCGTTGCCTTCAGAGTTGACGACCAGCTAACAACCGCCATTCTCTGGCTGCCCAGCTCTGAAGGCAGCTCTAAAAGTGGTGCAGGAGTAAGGATGGCAATGCCCCCACCCCTCAATAACCTAACTTGCAATTCACTTTTGAGACAGACCCTCCAGTTTGAGAAACATTAGTCTCCCCCATGAAATCCATGTAGCACAGGGTAAAAGCACACAAAAGACCAGAATTCACAGTCGGAGACTAGATTTCATTGTCCATGTTGTGTTTTTCATGGTCGTGAACTTGGTAGGGCCCAACTAATACGTCTGTCATGCTTTGGAGACATAGCTTGACAAGGACACTTGCTTGACCCTACGTCCCAGCACTGACCACACACACACACACACACAATCATCAATTAATGGATCTCATCTTCTATAGCACCATTGGTGGGTGACTAAGCCAATTCTCAACCAGCAAATCCAATTACATATATCACATAAAATCTGCCATCTGAGGGTGTTATGCACTCTTTTTGAATCCTACACTTTTCTTGTGATGTCTGGATACATTGACTCTTGAAGCATTTGTGAGACAGTGCAATAGTTTGTCACCAGAACAATCTGAACTATGATTTCCAGGTCACTGGGAGATATGTCACATGACTTTACATTGGCTTTTAAGATATCTTCTGAGCAGCACCAGAGCACTTTCCACAAACAAGCTGTCTGGAGAAAACCATCTTCAATATCCATGTATCATCCACTCTCATGACATGACAAGTCCAGCAAAACTCTTCGTTCATAAGTGTCGCTTCCATGCCGAGGCCCATGTTATTCCATGTTTGGAATTTTGTCCCACCAGTTCATATGGGCAATCTTCCTGTGGCAGCACAGAAGGAATTGATCAAGTTTCAAAATGTGGTGGTGTTATATGGTCCATGACTCCCAACCATACAGCAGAATACTCAGGACAACTGCCTGATCAATTTTTACCTTTGTATCAAGTTAAACACCATGGTCATTCCATAACCACGGGACAATCTTTTGAAGGCAGTGCTGGCTTTGGCTAGTTGAGCAGTTACATCAGCAGCAGCATTTATGCTGGAGGACAATACGCTTCCAAGGTAGCAAAACCTATCAACAGCCCTTAGGATAGTATCAACAGCAGTGATCATTAGGCTGCTGGGCTCTTTCCAAACAGGCTGAGCTGTAGCCTCTGTCTTCTTCAGGCTTACAGTGAATCCAAAATGGCAAGCAGAAGTGGCAAAATGATAAAAAAGTTCCTCGACTGAATGAGCCAACAATGCATAGATATCAGCAAATAGGAGGTCACAGAGAGTTGCACTGAACACTTTGGTGCAAGCCTGAAGTCTTCAGAGGCTGAAAATGCTGCTGTCCATTTGGAGCTAAATAGGTATGCCCAACTCGCAATCCTTGAAAGCAACTAACAGCATCATCAAAAAAGTAGATGCTGAACAGGAGAAGAGCAAGGACTCATCCTTGCTTTGTACCATTCGATACTTCAAAAAGGTACCAGTGTCTCTCCATTGTTATGGATGCCACCCAGCATATCACCATGAAAGGACCAAACTATATTGATAAAATTTACGGGATCACCAATTTGCCCAAGTACCTTCCAAAGACTGTTTTTTTGACCATGTCAAACATCTTGGTCAGGTCAATGAAAATCATGTAGAGATCTGATGTTGCTCTCTACATTTTTTTTGTCTCTATGTGGCTGTGAATATTATGTTGCCAGTGCCTTGACTGGCATGAAATCATAGAACACTGGAACTCGAAGGGACCTCTGGAGGTCATGGAGTCCAGACCATTGCCTTCATGGCAGGACCCAGTACCATTTAGACCATCCCAGATAGATGTCTATCTAACCTGCTCTTAAATATCTCCAGAGATGGAGATTCCACAACCTCCCTAGGCAACTTATTCCAGTGTTTAACCACCCTGACAGTTAAGAAGTTTTGTCCTCACTGACTTTCAAAAATGATGCCATTTGTAAACACAGGTAATGACAGCCAGTTGTAGGGGATGCAAGCCAGGCTCTTACCAGCTACAGACAGCAGTAAGATGCCCCGGTGGTCATCACAGCATGCATAGGCACCTTTTCTCTTGTATATGTGGACAGTCAGGCCATCTTTGATATCCAGTGGAACTTGCTCTGTCTCCTAAATGGCGATAAATAAATGAGCGAGATCGTGCATCAACTAGCCACCACCAGCTTTATAATCTCTGATGGGATCACATTACCACCAGGTGCCTTTCCAGATTTCATCATCTTGACAGCCTTTTGCACCTCATTGAGGAATGGTGGTATAACCAGCTTCGAATCATTACCCCACTGAGGAATCTCTTAAAAAAACTGCAGCTGAAACTTGATGTCTGGTTTAATACACTGCAAAAATGTTTGGCCCAGCGGTCAAGGATTTTAGCACTATCTGTAATCAGAGTGTTTCCATCAGCAGAGCGCACTGGTATAGAGCCAGCAACACATAGCCCATGGACTGCCTTTAGCCCATCGTAGAATGCTTTAAAATCATGTCTGTTGGCTGCATCTTGAAGTTTAACTGCTTTACATTTACCCCAGTCCTCTTTCATTTGGCGTAATTTAACTTCTGCTTAGCTTGAATGTATGCTGATTTCCTGGAGGCATTCTCCTCATTGTTGCTCCAAACTAGGTGTGTCACATGCACCTTATCAAGAAGATCTTTGTCCTTGTCATCAAACCAGTCCTTGTGTTTGTGTGTTTGTGAAACCTAGTACAGGTTGAACCTCTGTGGTCCGGGACTCTTCCGCAGGGACACAGATGTTGCTCGACCAAAGAGCCACAGCCACAGAGGTTGCCAGTGGCTGGGAATGCTGTTGGCAGATAGCCTGCAGAGCCAGTGGCCTGAGGGCAGGAAGCCCAGCCGGCAGCCGGAGTAGGACCAGGCAAGAGCCCTGCCAACTGAGAAAGGAGCTCCACCTGCAGGGACATGGATCCACTGCTGGCCCAGTGCATGGATCAACTGCTGGCCAGGGGCTGGGAGCTCCTGCAGCTGGAGGTGTGGAGTTGCCGCCGGCTGGGAAGTCCCTGCTGGCCAGAGGCAGGGAAGTCCTTGCTGGCCAGAGATGCAGAGCCACCGGCGGCCAGGGGTAGGAAGCCTCTGCCAGCTGGGGATGCAGAGCCCTTGCTGGCCAGGAGGAGGAGATTCCCTCCTGGCAGGGACATGGAGCCCCCGCCGGCCAGGGTCAGGGAAGCCCCCACTGGCCAGAGCGATGTGACAGCTGGGAGGGAAGCCCTACCACTGGCTGGAGGCAGCACATTGGCTGGGCCAGGGGTCAGGAGAAGAGCCCTGGATGAGCCCCATGCTTGACCTTCCCTGGTCCAGCAAACTCCCTCCTTTGGGAGCACTCAGGTCCCAAGGGTGCTGAACCAGGGAGGTCCAACCTGTACTTTGACAGCAGTTTTATGGGTTGTTTCCTTTATGTTAATCTAGTTTGCCTCAATAGTGGATGGCTGCTCTGGATCTTCATTGTCAATGACTAAGGAAGCATCAAGACTGAATTGAAGTAATGCTTGTGTCGCAGTCACTTCAAATATATCTACATCCATCTTTTTCTGGCGTACAGCAGAATGATGACATTTTGGTGGACAAAGGCTCAAGGAGACGACATTGTGTCTCATGTAATGGTCAGACAAGGAGCCAGTGCCGCACATTGCACAAGTCAACATAACCTCAGAGAGATCTCTCAGTTCTGAAATGAAATAGCCCATCATGTGCCAATGCTCGGGCCAAAGGTGCATGCAAGTTGCTTTGTATTTGTTCATCTGTTGGAGGAATGTGCTTGCAGTGGCAGGGTCGTGCTGTGCACAAGCTTGAAGAAGAGGATTGTCATTTGAGTTCTGGCTTCCAATACCATGAAGTTCAAGCACCTTGTGCCATGTGGTGGAGTCTTGACCAACTCTAGCATTAAAATCGCTGAGTATATATGGCTTGGATTTAAAAGGGACTGAAGAGATCACTGAATTCAGGCTCTCATATTGCAACCCTCAACCCCCAGCCCTGAGCCTCCCTCCCACCATGGGGAAGAGGGTCTACAACATAATACCTGCAAAATATTTAAGTACTTTCACCTCTGGCCCACTGCACATTGAGCAGATGTTTTCAGGGTACTATCCACAATGATTCCAAGATCTTTCTTGAGTCGTAACAGCTAATTTGGACCCCCATCATTTTGTATGTATAGTTGTGATTACGCTTTTCTATGTGCATTATTTTGCATTGATCGATATTGAATTCCACCTGCTATCGTGTTGTCCAATCACCCAGTTTTGCCAGAGCCTTTTGTAACTCTTTGCAGTCAGCTTTGGAGTTAACTATTTTGTGTAATTTTGAATCATCTGCAGATTTTGCCACCTTGCTGTTTACCCCCTTTCAAGATCAGCTATAAATAAGTTGAACAGCCAGGGGCCCAGTTCAGACCCCTGGGGCTCACCACTATTTAATCCTACTCTTCCCCCCCCCTAACTTTTAGGTGGAGTACCTGGCCATGTTTTTATGATCATCTAACGATCCTTCAATTACTTGAATGACCAGATTGTTGTTATCTTAATCGTCCCGCCTCCCTCTGGTTAAAGGCAAACCTGGGAGCAGCACAAGCTGTTGCAGTTAAGAGCTTCCGTTGGAACCAGGGCATCCTCTTTAAGCAGATCTCAAGTATGAAAAACGGGATCAAACTTCAGGAGGGCTACAGACCCTTTAGCTCTCCTAAATGGCATCTCTGAGATCAGCTGTTGCTGATTCTGCCCTCAGCTGATCATGGAAGTCCTCTTTACACATCCCCTAGAGCTCTGAACTCTCTTCTCTTTACCAACAGGAGGCCTTTGTACTATAGTGAGTGCCTGCCCAAAGCGGTGGAACTTCTGTCAAGGGGCAGTGAATGCCTGAATCCTAGTTAATGCGTGAAGATGATTTTGAAGATGTAAACTGCTCTATTAATGTTGTTACCATTCTGCTGGAGTTAGCAGCCCTGGCTCACAAGAGTTATAAATGGCTCTTTTGATACTGATGCCAACAATGCCATTGCTGAGTGTTACTGGACCCTCCTAGGCATGAGGGCCAGCAAAGATCCTCTTTATCTCCCCTCTTGGCCACTGCACTTCTGTGTATTCTGGAGGGCTGCCACTTCCCTCAGGAACTCCAAATGCTCTCTGGAAAGGTAAAGAACTTAGCAGAATGAAAGCCAAAGATAACCCCGCTCCCACGAAGCAGCATGGCCAAAGGAGGAAAGTTACAATAAGGACAGATAAAGCCCCTGCACATGAAAGGAACCTTTCCTCTTGACTGAGGCTGTGTAGTTGCATTTAGGGGCTGAGAGAAAAAGAATCATAAGAAAAAAAAATGGGGGCAGGGGAGCAGAGAAACAGAGCAGGTGCTATGTAAGCAGGGTTTTCTTTAGCTCTGATATTTGCAGAGTGGGAGAATGGATCAGTTCCATCATGCCACTGAAAATCCCAGCATCCCTTGGGTGATACCGGTCTCGCTTGGTTTCAAAGGCAGGATTGCTCTAGGAGATTATGTTATTTTGGCACTAACTCATTCCTTCTTGCTATGAACTGAGATCAGAAAAAGAAGGGAAGAAATCCCCTACCCCAAACCAAAAGAACTCCACCTCAAACCCAAAGGGTACGTCTAAACTACATGGCTCCGTCGACAGAGCCATGTAGATTTGTTGTTTTGGCAAAGTCAAATGAAGCCGTGATTTAAATGATCGCGGCTTCATTTAAATTTACATGGCTGCCGCGCTGAGCCAACAAACAGCTGATCAGCTGTTTGTCCGCTCAGCGGGCTAGTCTGGACGCTCCCCTGCCGACATCATAGCTCTTTGTCAGCAGCCCTGGTAAACCTCATCCCACGAGGAATAACGGGGCTGCCGACAAAGGGCTTTGATGTCGGCAGAGGAGCGTCCAGACTAGCGCGCTGAGCGGACAAACAGCTGATCAGCTGTTTGTCGGCTCAGCGCGGCAGCCATGTAAATTTAAATGAAGCCGCGATCATTTAAATCGCAGCTTCATTTGACTTTGCCTATGTGTCTAATCTACATGCCTCTGACGACAGAGGCATGTAGTCTAGACACAGCCAAAGTTATTTACTCTTCTGCCACTGACAATAAAGTGTCCCTTTAAGGGCCAGTGGGTTATTAAATTCCTGTCGCTTGCCACGGTGATACGCTGTGACATATTGTCACTGCATTCCAGCGGAGCCTTACACATTAATTGGGAAGTAAGATGAGTGAAGCGGCTTTAATGAGATACCTTGTTGTAACGTCTAACTTTACACATTATTTACAGTGATTCCACTAATGGTTCCATCCATCAGAGACGGGGTGAGCAAGTGGGGAGGAGGGTGGAGAAAAAAAGAACAGGGAAGAAGAAAGAGAGGAAGAAAAATGAAAGGGTTTGGAGGTAGGAAGCTCACGAAAATGTACGAGAGAGAGAAAGTTTGGAAGCTCCATCCTACAGTGTTTTTTCTAGCTTCACCGTTCTTTGAACACATATTATCTTCCCCACAACCATCTCAGCTGCAGAGATCTGTGGAGATGGTGGGATGAATACTATCACCTCTTTGATCTGTTTGGCTCTGAGTTCTCCCCTAAAGAAGTATGCTGCTGGCTGAGGAGATCCCGATTGGCAAGGGTTAATTTGGTTGTGCAAAACTCCATTTCATCCCCAATGCCTGGTCTCCCACAACTTCCCACAGCCCTATGTATGGGAGGAAGAGAATCACAGACTGATGAATTTGGCTATCTGTTTCTCTGAGGCAGGCTTGTTTTATGTTATAATTAGACAGGTCACTCCCATGTGTAAGCAGGAAATCAGTAGCAAATATCATGTTTTTACCAGTAGACAATCATAGAAATGAAGATGACTTTGCTCTTTTTACAAGGGCCTCATTCCTTCACACACACACACCCAGATATCCATCAGCTGTTGGTTTTTTTATTCCCCTCTAGAGATTTCTTATTAAATGGCAAAATCGCATTATATTCATTTTATGTTTTTCACACACACACACACACACACACACACACACACACACACACACACACACACACGCACGCACACACACACACACACGGTGGACACCAGGAAGAAGGAAGAGGAATAAAACTATTTGAGCTTGTAGGTAAAGCCCATGAGTTATTCTAAATGAACCTGATTTTGATCTCTAGCAGGTTTTATAACAGCTTAATTCCAATTAACTTAATGGCGGTCCTTCCCATTTACACTGGCTTGAAATCCGAATCAAGCCCACTAAGCATCTTGCATGGTCATTGTAAGCCATCCTGCACCAGGAAGGGTGATGACTCCAAAGACTTGCCTTACCATAAAAGTTCAAGGCCACATTCTAACATGTTTATTCAATCTCTGCAGCACCTTGCTCAGAGCTGGCCTCACTGAAATAGCTGGACCACTCATGTAGAAGGTTTCTGTTCAATGCCAGTAAAGATGTTTGCTCAGTTAATGGGAGCTGGGAATACTTAGCACAGTCTATCTGTGGAACTCCATGCCAGAGGATGTTGGGAAGACCACGGCTTTAACAAGTTTAAAAAAGAACTAGATAAATTCATGGAGGGTAGGTCCATCAATGACTATTAATCATGATGGATGGGAATGGTGTCCCTAGCCTCTGTTTGTCAGAAGAAGGGAATAGGTGACAGGGAAGGAATCATTTGATGATTACCTGTTCTATTCATTACCTCCAGGGCACCTGACATTGGCCACTGTCAGTAGACAGGATACTGGGCTTGATGGAGCTTTGGTCTGCCCCAATATGGCAGTTCTTATGTTTTTATGTTCTCACAGCTTTGTGCCATTTGGCTTTTCATAATAGTAAAAGGTGCTAGCCTATTTAAATGCTGTCTGAGCGGGTGGAGAAGCTACAGAAGGCATAGAATTAACACCTATTTTCTCATTACATGACCTCATTAAAACTGTGTGAATTACTGATTCTTTTTTGTTTGCTTGCTGTTCAGAAAAACTGGAAAAAATGTTTCAAGTTTTGCTACTTATGTAAACCCAAAAGTTGAAAAAAATTGGTTTGGGTCAAATAAAAGTTTGACCTCAAATGTTTCATTTCAATTTAAGCTGTCAAAAACACATGAACACTTTTTTTTGATGGGGAAGTAAGTTTCCAAACTAAAGTTATTTTGAATTGAAAAATCAAAATATTAATTTTAAAAGAGTTGAAAAAAATGTTTAGATGTTTTCCAAAATGGGGTGATGGTGGCCTGTCTTTGGGGTTTTTCTTTTTATCGAAAACAATTTGGCACATTTGACATAAATTTGTGAAAGGTTTAGGTAGACCCCAATCAGCATTTTTTTGCCAAAAAAAGTTTATCCCAAGATAACGTCATATACTCTAGAATGATTTATACATGTCTGAGCCACCCATATGAAATGCACTAGATTGCCAGGCCGGAGACTGAATTCCTCTGTTTAATCACATGCTCAGTGGTAAAGCAGGCTTCCACTATGCAGCACCTCCATTAAACACTGCTGAGAAGCAACTCTCTCGCTCTCAGTAGGTGACATGGTAGCACAGAGGCTCAATGCCCTCTTCTGTCTCCCGAAGACGCCAGCTGTGCTGGTGATTTTGATGACGTGGACACCTGTGAGTTGAAGTGAAAAGAGTTTGACCCTGCCTAAATTAGACAGGTGGGCCTAATGAAAAATGATAACACTCTATGAGAAGGAGGGTATGACACAGGGCTGGCCTTACCATGAGGCGAACTGAGGTGGCCGCCTCAGGTGCCAGACTGTCGGGGGGGAGGGGGGTTTGGGTGCGGGGTGCACCGGTGCCACTAGGACCCAGAGTGTAGAAAATTGTGTCTGCTGCTGGTGCATATTGGTAGCGGAGCAGTTCCATGAGAGGAGTAGAACAGGAAGAAGGCAGAATTGAGACCTTTAAAAGTTTTGGCCCAAGCGATGGGGCATGGGGGCATCATTTGAGCTCTCCGCCTCAGGTGCCAAAATGTTGTGGGCCAGCCCTGGTATGACACCATGAGAAGTGTGTGCCCTATGAGGAAATCCTGATAATTTGGAACTTCATTTCTACTGGAGAATGTCTCCCAGACTTTCCAGTGCTGGCATGGTGCCATTGGTGTTTGTTATTGCCAATGTGTCCGTTGCCCTATGCAGCCCCCAGATTCCACGGAGACCCTGGAATATATGCACTCCTCCTTGTGTGATCCTTTAATGATCATTATGATTGTTATTCAGTAGCATGTGAAGTTGTAGTTAATGGAGTTGTGTTATATTCCCAGGTAAAAGCGCTTATGTTGCAGTACTAGCTTGATCACAGCTGATACCTAGTAGATGAAGAGAAAACTAACTGCAGATGTGGAGCGATAAAAACACCCGGGGCTAGATCAGCAAGGGAGCATTAAGCAGGAAAGTGTGTGCATACACACACACATGCACACACGTACACTGAAGATGATTTCCTATTAAAAGTTGAAATTTGGAACCCAACTCCAGCTTCCTGTCAAGGTTGGCGTGTCTTTAATTATGTCGGTGTGTTTCCTTTAGGCACCATTTAATTCTCTCCGACAGCCACCCATTTAAAATTAAAGTACAACATTGAGAACTTTGCTGCAGAGGTGAGTAGCACAGAGAGGCACTAATTGCCAGATGTTGTTAATTTGATTCCGATCCATTATCAAAAAGATATTTAAAAAAGAAATACTGAACCAAGTGGCTGAGCGGACGCTCTTAACTTACCACAGTGAACAGAACACATGGGGTGTTTTTGCAATAGTGGCTTCAGAGGCTAACTCACTTTATGCAATGGGCTGCAGAGCATCCCTCTTGGAGTCCAGTGTTCTACAGCTTCCAGGGCTAGCAAGGAACTTTCTCCCCACAGAGCAGCCATCTGTTGCCTCTCTCTGACATTTCCAGGAGCTAATCTGCTTTACTGGAGATGAAAAAATTCAGTAGGCTGGTTGGCTCAGGAGACAGAATGTGGATGTACATCCCCAGGATACTTGGAGGTTCTGTTTGGAGGTAAGTACCTATGAGCCCAGATAGCCCAAACATATTCCAAATTTCTCCTGACCTCTCTTGGCTGGAGATGAAGATAGAAATGGGATGGGTCAATGGATTCAATACCCAGCTCTGACACAGGCTTCCTATGTGACTGTGGGCAACCCATTTCCCCAGCTGTGAAATAAGAATATTATATTATTAATGATCATGAAGTGCTTGAACAGTTGTGGGCAACCTGTGGCCTGGAGGATGCATGCCACCCAATTGGGTTCTGTATGTGACCCACATGACATTTTGCTCACCGCTGCCCATGCGTGGGGTTGCCAGATAATGCTGGTTTCCATCCATGTAGTTTTTCCCTTCCGGTATTACTAATGTGACACATGTAAAGCAAGCACACGTGAAGTGAGATGCATGCTGATTGCACACCACATTGACTGGGAGAGCCTATCAAAGTGCTGCTACGGTTCAATCGGCCACCCCACAAATTCTAGGTTCACAAGCACAGTTAGCAAAACTACCCTTTTCCAGGAGACTGTCTTGGTTACGACAATCTTGTGGCCATTTATGCAGCCCACTCACTGGAAATATTACATATTCACGTCTGATTGGTGTTTTGAAAAAGGGTTTTTTGAAAGTGAAACCACAGTCTAGATGGGGTTCTTTTGAAAAAAAAACCAACCTTTTTTGAAAGAACCCCTACTCCTGAAAAAATTAGGAATATGGGTTCTTTCAAAAAACCCTTTTTTGAAAGAACCCCATCTAGACTGCGGTTTCACTTTCAAAAAACCCTTTTTCGAAACACCAATCAGACGTGAATATGTAAATGAAGCACGGGATATTTAAATCTCCGCTTCATTTGCACTTTCAATTTTCTTCATTTATATTCCTCTTCCGACAGAGAAATGTAGTCTAGACATAGCCAAAGAGACAACAGCAATGGACACTCAGTGGCTTTGACTGAGAGTTGATGGTAAAGCTCCTATTTACATCCAATGGTGCATGATCAGATTCTGAAGGTGCCTAAATGGATGAAAATCTTGAGTTTTCTGATTTTTTCCCTGGTTTTTCAACACAAAAATATGCTATGCATAGTATTTCTTTGTGGTATTTCTGTTTTGGAAGGCAAGCAGGAAGTGAGCAGGTATGAGAACATTACAGAAAAAAGAAACCATTTCTCAAGCAATTTTTAAAATCTAAGTTCTGTTCAGTTCAGCTGAACACCGATGGGAAGCAGTTAGCACCCTACGCCTCTTGTTCTCACAGGCAACCCTAATATATATAACCACTTTCATAAACTTAGCAAACTCCATTGTGAAACTACTTAGGGCTGTTCACTAGTTCTTGTTTTAAAACTGAAAATAAGTAACTTCTGCTGAAATAAGATCTCTCAGTGAAACAATTGACAGCCTTGGAGAAAGCTCATAAGGTCGTCCATAATATTCTGCTACTTTAGGGAGATCAGTGCCAAGGAGTCTTCCCCTGTGCACATGGGAGGATAGATTCCCATTGTATCTAAAAAGCAGGAGTGAGTAGTTGGCCATCGTAGGAACTGAAAAAGCCCAAATATCTTGGAATCTCTCTTTGCGCTCATGTTAACCATGGGTTTTCTTTGCCTTAGGAAACCATGTTTACAGCACGTAAACGTAATCCGATCTCACCATGTTATTTCCACCATTCTGGGGCTGAAACACTTCTGTGAGGACACGAGTTCAGATTTGCTAAGAAAAATTTAGACAAACACCTGTCAGGGTTGGTCGAGATAATACTTAGCCATGCTTCAGTGCAGGGCACTGGACCAGATAACCTATCAAGGGCCATTCCAGTCCTACATTTCTAAGGGTTTATATTCTTTTGGACTCATAAATTATTCCCTGAGGCATTAAGGCCACAGAAATCAGGCAAAATTCAGACAAATACCAACCTGTGAAATACAAATACTCAGATCAGTCTCTCACCCCCAATAAAAGCAGCAGAGGTGTCCCCAGAGAGGTAGGGCTATGGCTTGCTCAGCAATCAGAAATTAATTATGTTATAAGACCTGACAGGCAGCCTGGCCTTTCCTGGGGATGCCTTTGGTAGTGGTGTGAAGTAGGAAGCCAAAAGCTAAGTGACCTCAAGCTGCCCAAGAAGTGCAACAATCCCGCTGAAATGCCAGCCTGGGGCTGATGCAATTGACCGGAAAGGGACATACCAGCAGGAGGGAGGTTCTGCCCTTGGACGATTACCTTTAACATGCATGCAACAGCAATGGTGACCAATCGTTAGGAAGCTTTACCAGCCTTGTCCCTTCTTTCTAAAGAACCAGTTTGTGTGGGACAATGGTGTGTGTCTGCGTGTGTGTGAGTAAGTAAAACCCTTCTGCTGTCATAGTGGTTTCTGGCATCTTTCAGCAGTCCTTCCATTATCCTCATTCCAATGTCCCTTCTATAAACCCAGCTGCTTCTCTGAGGTTGGCTCAGACAGTGCACATTGCCAGACAGGCTCGTGGGAGCTACTCAGGGTCTGACTGTGTGGCCACTGAAATGAATAGCAAAGCTCCCATTAACTTCACAACTGCAGCATTGGAACCTTAAAAGGGGGATTACTGGGCCTATAGCATGTGTACTGACAATGCCTAGAGGGTCTCCTCCTATTGTTCTAGGCCCTGTACAGACTTAAAACAAAACGATGGCCCCTGTGCCAAAGAGCTTACAAACCAATTGTAAGACAAGAGACAACAGGTGGTGCAGTAAACGGACCAGGGGAGCACATGGTAAGAGTGAGATAACAGTGATCAGCGTGGCAATGTTCACAACATGGATGTTCAGAGTAGGTTCCTAGGGGAAAATGGTTTTGGCTTAACAACAAACCTATCTGAAGGGTCCAAAGCTCTACTTGAATGCTACCATTGTGGGTCTTATGTTCTGCTTTGGAGGAGTAGAAAAGCAAAGGAAAGGGAGAGCGAGAAAAGATCCAGTGGAGAAATAGAACAGCTATGGGAGTGGGGGAAGGAGAGTGAGAAAATTATGAATGAACTCACAAGCAGTCTGTATGGGACTCCCAGTCATACCATCCTACCTTGTGCTTGAGATGGTCAGGGATGTTATATCTCTACTATATAGCGCAGGCTGCCTATCTGGGTAAAAATATGTTTATAAAAATAATTGAATCACCTTTGATTAAAAGCCCTATTGTTTGATAGTCACAGGGCAAGAGGGTTCCTAAACTCAGACTAATATTTTGAACCCAGGACAGAGCTCAAGAAATTTGCAAGCTGTGGGTTTGTCCACACTGATGTGTTTTAATTTGGGTTAACTGATTGCCACCTGTTTTGAGTTAGCTAATACATGTATGCATGCAATCCTGGATGCTCCCAGGACACAAACATTTGTGGCTTACTCTAGGCTGATCTCTGGGTTTCTAACCCTTAATTCATAGACAATTTACAGCACTGAGCTCAAGATTTGACTCAAAACATGGCCAGCAAACCCACCCAGCTTGCCTTCCATCCAGGGCCCCAGTTGGTGCCCAAGTATATCTTGTTCAAAACAAAAGGATGCATACTGTGCTCTGCTCATGAAGCAGGTGGCTTATTACAGAACCCAGCTTCTCAAATGCTGACTTGGTGCTTCAGTTGTGCCCATAAATGATACATTTGCCAATGGGTGACTGCAAGGGTAAGTACTATAACTTGTTTGCAAGGGCAAAGGAAGGTTTTGCTGATGCATTTTAAGCTCTGGCTTTGAAAATACGGCGTGCATCGTGTCTCATGGTCAGACATTCAGGGAGCCAGAAAGAGAAGCTAAAATAATTGAATACATTGTTGGCAGTGAATTATTAATTCACCTCCAATTAAAAGGTAAAACATAAAAGCGTTGGAAAGGGACTACATGCTGAATGCCTTCTCTGAGCTCCCCCCCTCGAACTTTATTCATGTTCATTCTGATCCACAACTGGCTTTGAATTTTGAGGCTTGGGTCCTCTCCCTCGACAGAGGGAATACTGGGAAATCATTAAACAGACAACCTTGTTGCACCTAAGCTCTATTTCTGTCACAGGGATTTGTTTCAGAAAGCTCTGCTCCCTTATGAGATATATTTGGATTTGGAGCACAAAGAATAGCTTCATTTAATACAGCTCTCCTCTCTTATCAGGTCAGCCTCCTCTGGCATTGTTCTATTTAACTCCCCAGTAGCTTATTCTCTTAACGGGTCTCTTCTCTTGTCAGATATTCTTTTTAAATGGGCACTATGCAATGATATGGCCTACTGCAGGGAAAATTCATTCCCTTAACTGGTCTATATGAACAAGTGGACTGCACTGGATGTACAACATGTTGCAGTATATCATATTGTATAATGATAGCATTCCCCGCCATCTCACCAATCATGTAAATGGGTCCATTTTGGCAATATTTTAAAATATGCTATTGAGTGTTTAACTACCATGCAATGCACTTTTCCAAACAGAGAGGCCTCCCTGTCCACCCCACACTTCTTCAGTGCAGAGCTGTCCCCTACAGATATATTATTTTAGTGCTAGTCGATTATTAGCAAACCTTTCCCATGCTCTGGCAAATCTTTCCCTTCAAACGTGATATAAAACATTTGCTCTAGAAATTGAGGTATCCTGAGGGCATTTAGGAGTGTGTCATTTTGCAAGAAACGTGCGACTGGCTCCACCATGGGGGGTAGGAGCAGGAAAAGTGAGCTACATTTTCTTCCTAGTCTAATAAGGAGAAATACAGATGGAGAATACGGTGTACAGTTCACTTAACTAATTTTCTAACCAGCAGTCATTGCAACACTCTCTCTAGGATTAGAAGGGACAAGGAAAGAGGCAGAATAATAAATCCAGACTGGCTTTTTACCAGGCTAGGAACATATCATTATGGTAAGGAATTTAAGGACATCCTCCCAGGGGAAAAAATTAAAAATAGAGGCCATTTCAGCTCACCCCTGGCAACACAATTAATTAAAATTAAATTTAACAAAATATAAGTCTCAGACACAGCCTGACTATAATCCCCCCCACCTAGCACCGTTCTGAGCAGAGCCAGTGCTAGCCATGCTTGGGAGCTGTTTCAATTGTCCCAATGCTACATCTAGAGATGTAATATATACAATCCTGCCACCACCTTGGCAATTCATCCTCTCAGCTGGCATTATTCCTCTGGGTTCCAGAGAATTAGCTGCCCATTGGAGGGTGCAGAGGGCTCTTGGGAAACACAAATGACCGTGGGTCAGCTGTAGGAGTAGATGATCTGGGAGTGTTAGCATGGAGGTTAGTATGATGGCCACCCACCCTGATGTCTGGGAAACAATCCAGCCTTCACTGGGTCCAGCTTCTGTTGAGCCATACTACTATCTTGCAGGGCATGGAGAAGTCCTGAAGGATGATTTACCACACTTGTGTATCATTGCAGTTCAATGCAGTCCCAAAGCCATATAATACCCAACTGGAGCACAGCATTGTTGCATCATAGGTCCCAGTTCAACCAATTGCTTAAGTACATGCTTGTCTGTCCTGATTTAGCAATGTCCTTAAGTACATGCTTAAATATTTTGCTGAATCATGGCCATAGGGCAGCTTAGACCCATCACACTGCAGCCTTATCTGCCTCAAGCTAGCCCTGTTGCATTGTCAAGTGTCAGCCCAACTGCCAGGCTATCCTGTTTCAACATTGCATGGTCCCATATTCTCAATGCCATTGACCAACAGGGACTGCATCTTTCCTTCTCACCATCAGCAACACAGCGGCATCCGTTCATTGTGACGCTATCATGTCAACACGATCACTGGCTATCGCTGTACGGAAGACAGGTATCCTTGAACTCCAAGGGACTGTGGACGACTCAAGCTTTGCCACTTCCACTGAGATCAGTGGTCTTGTACATGTAAAACTGCCCCAGTGAGCCAGCCCTAAGGGTGGAAACTACTTAGAATTTCACATTGGCTCTGATTTTGATCTCCCTTGCATGGTTTTTTAAATCCTGGAGTTAATCCTCTTTTACACCAGCATAACTGAGTTCAGAGTGCAGACTGGCTGTGTCAGCAGCATTGTTACCCAGAGATCTTTTCTGTGTAGGTTGATGCAATATTCTGAGATGAAATAGCTGCTCAAGGTTCAGTCATACCCACCAAGCTAGCCAACCTCTAATCACATTTTAAAGGCTGGGAATGGGAGCACTGGCTTGGGGAGCTTAGGGCCAAATTCAAAGGATGTGGAAACCAGGGATTTTTTCCATTTTTTCCCCAGAATGTGACTATAAAACATCTCAGGGCTTGTCTCCACTACGCCGGGAATTGATGCTGCAGTGATCAATCTGCCGGCTGTCTATTTATTGTGTCTGTTTAGTTGTGATAAATCGATCTCTGAGAGCTCCCCATCAACACTGGTACTCCACCAGAATGAGAACAGTAGCCAGAGTTGATGGGAGAGCAGTCCCCACCGACCTTCCTGCACATAAGACATCACAGTCAGTATGTCAACTTCAGCTATGCTATTTATGTAGCAGAAGTCATGTATGTGACGGGGTACAGTCACAGAAGGTCCCTTGGGGTGCTGACAAGGCGACTGCCACTTACCTTCCTGCTCTGTGGGGCTTCTTGCTACCCTGTCCTGCTGGGCCAGCTCCCTGGTCTCCCCCAGCCAAGGACCAGAGCTGAGACCACTGCCCCCTGAGAAGCTATACAGACACTGAAACTCTTCAGGGGCAAGGAAAATGAAGTTTTGGGCCTCGCTTCTCAGGTTACCACTCCCCAAATGGGATCAGAACCCCAAATGAATGTAGGTAAGCCCCCTTTATCAATGAAAGGGTGAATGTACACACTGGTTGCTCCCCCAGGTAACAATTATTTACACTGGGCTTGATAGTAAATAAAAGTGATTCTATTAAGTACAAGCAGTAGAATTTACGTGATGATAACTGAGAACAGGCAGAGCAAAGTAGATTACCAACTTAAAATAACAGAAAACACTTAGCTAATTCTAACACTGAAACCTCAGTACAAGCTTATTACAAACGCATTACAAACTCACCTTAAAACTGTTCCTTTTCCAGCTAAGCCTTCAAAACCAGGATAGCACCTCACCCTGGAGTCTTTGGTTCATTCCCTTGGGTGTGCCATGGCAGCCAGCCAAAGACAAAGACCCTGCTAAGATTCCCATGGTTTTATAGATTTCTCTTTGGGTGGGAATTCTGTTTCTACATTCCACCCTTGCATTAGTTGGTCAGCTCCTACCAGTTGGGGTGGACATGTGACTTTCTCGGACCAACCACTGTTAAGACTTAGGCTATGTCTAGACTACAGACTTCTTATGCAAGAAGCTTTTTACAGAAGGGATCTTCCAAAAAAATGTATTGCGCAAGAGAATGTCCACACTGCAAAAGTGTATCAAAAAAGTGATGAACGTTTTTGAAAGATAGTGTCCAGAATGCCTGGAGGCTATCTTACATGTAAGTAGTGATTGCTATGGACAGAATGACCCCCAGGGCACCTGTGCATTTTTCCCTTCCCTCTTCTTCCAAAAAGACCCTCCCTCTTCCCTGTCCACACATGCCTTTTAGCAAAAGAGCTCTTTTCGAAAAGGCTGCTTCCTTGTAGAATGAGGATTACCAATTGCACAAAAAGCCCTCTGTTATTTAGATTTACAGTTGAAAGAACATGCTTGCAGTGTGGACGTAACTCAAGTTTTGTCGGAAAAATGGTAGTTTCTGACAAAACTCCGTAGTCTAGAACAAAGTAGTCTAGCCTTAGAGAACAAAGGAGATTGTTTACAGCTGGTCATCTAGACATTGAGGGTAACACCATTGATGGCTTTCATTTGCACATTTAAAACCATAAAGCATTCCATATATCTAACGTTACACACAAAAATGATACATGCACCAAAATACGATATACAGACCTAGAAGATGAAGACATTAAGATTGACAGGATACATGAGGCAATTTGTCCAAAGCATCTTTGAGTTATGCATATTTGTGTCCATAAGTCCATTTCATAAAGCATGGGGTGGAGGGGTCCGTCACAGTGGAGATTAGATGGAGAGCGGGGGTTAGTGTAGAGAAGGGATCAGGCTCCATGTGAGATGCTGCTTGCCTTTGCAAGCCACGGATCAGCATGTGCTGCATGCCACATATCCAGCGGATATGGTTGTGTTGCAACTGCCAGTTTACTGCTTAGCTCAAGCTGTAAAAAAATAATGCTTTTAGCTCTAGAGCTCTCCAGTTCAGATCTCTGATGTGCCAGCTGAGAAGGTGGCTGTCACACTAAGAAATGAGTTCACATTTAAGAGTGAATGTCGATCCTTCAGGATGGAAGCCACTATATCAGTGTACAGTGTGTTAATATTACCAGGCTTGTACTCCTGGATATATATAGGGTCTAATACTGCAGCTAGATTTTCCCTTTAAGTCCATGGGAGCTCTATAAACCTGATGGCTACAGTCCAGGGGGCTTTACTACCTCAGAATTGAGCTATAAGTGGGGTTAATTTTTTTTTAATCACCAGAACAGAGACTTGCTGTGTGCATAGCCCTCACTACTCATCTACTGTGTAATTTCATTATTATTTAGAGATGGCAAAGGTGGATCTCAAATAGGGAAGATGAAGCTGTGCATGTCTATTGTCTAGGAAGAGTTCACTGCAATACAGATACACCGCAGGCAAGGGGAAGAGAAAACAGGAAATCTTTTGTTTCAGATGGGTCTCCAGAGCCTCTTTAACCAAGAGAATTTGGAGGCATTGCTAGAAATGGTAATTGTGACATGCAAAATGAAGCAGCACGTGAGAGGCAGCATTCAGGATAGGCCATAGGGAACTTGGCCTGTTCAGGCCTTGAGTGAAGCCTCCTGAAATCAATGGCGGTAGCGCCACTGACTTCAGTGGGCTTTGGATCAGACTCTCAGAGGACATGAGAGTTCTGAGTTCACTTTAGTTTCCCATCAGTGTTACTCCATTAGCTTTAGTTTACACCAGTGTGAGTGAAATCAGTATCAGGCCATTGCTAGCAGGTGTCCAGACAAACCTGAATATCTTGCTACCTCGGAAATGCCAAATAAACCTTCACATTTGCATTTGTCCTTGTGGTTTTTAGTCTTGTTGGCCTAAAATAATTCCAGCTCTCCAGTCTCTTCAGATGTCCTCAGGGTATGGCTGCTATATAGAAGATAATGTGCTGGTAAGGATAGCATTTCCACTGAGCACAACAGAACAAACTACAGGCAGTCCCCGGGTTACGTACAAGATAGGGACTGTAGGTTTGTTCTTAAGTTGAATTTGTGTGTAAGTCGGAACTGGCATCCAGATTCAGCCGCTGCTGAAACTGACCAGTGGCTGACTACAGGAAGCCCGAGTCAGAGTTCCAGCGCTGGTCAGTTTCAGCAGCGGCTGACTTCGGGGCACCTGGGGCAGAGCAGCTGGGGTGCTGCTGGGTTGCTCCAGTAGCGCTACTCCTCGGCGCTACTGGACCAACCCAGCAGCACCCAAGCTGCTCTGCCCCAGGCGTCCTGATTCAGCTCCTGCTGAAACTGACCAGCAGCGGCTGAATCAGGACCCCTGGGGCAGAGCAGCTGGGGTGCTGCCGGGTTGGTCCAGTAGCGCCCAGAGCGGTGCTACGGGACCAACCGGCAGCGCCCCAGCTGCTCTACCACAGGCGTCCGGAGAAAAGCCTAGTCTGCTGGGTGGGGGGCACACTAGCTGCGCCCCCCCCCCAGCGGACCAGGGAGACGCGTGCGGCGGACAAGATGCACCGCGGTCCCGCCACCCGGGTCCTCCACGGCTTTGCTCTGCGTCTCCCTGGTCTGCTGGTCTCCAGCAGACCAGGGAGATACGGAGCAAAGCCGCGGAGCACGGGGGCAGCGGGACAGCCCAGACGTGCCGCGGCTGTCCTGCTGCCCGCGTGCTCTGCGGCTTTGCTCCCCGTCTCCCTGGTCTGCTGGGGGGGGCTTCCCCCCCAGCAGACCAGGGAGACGCGGAGCAGCTTTTCTCGCCCCGGAGAACACGGGCGGTGGGACCGCGGTGCATCTGGGCGTCCCACCGCTCCCGTCCTCTAGGGTGAGAAAAACCCCGTTTGTAACTGCGGATCTGACATAAGTCGGATCCGCGTAACTCGGGGACTGCCTGTACTGAAGTAGCATGATGGGGTGCTGCCGTGTTTGGGACCATTGCCATAGATCATAGTGGCAACTTTATTGTATGGGGTTTGAACTCTCAAATATTTCCCTGAATCACTGGTAAAAAATGGGGGAAAATACAAAGCACAAAGACTAGGTTCTGTGCCCAACATTCATAATTGAACACTAAGGACTGACAGCATGGAGTTGAACTATGTGCACAGACACATTGGAAGCCTCCCCAGGACTTCAGCTTGCCCAAAACACTTCCATCTGACTCATAGCAGCTCCTACTATTCCAGTCCTGGCTCCTCTCCCTACCATCCTTCCCACAGCTCTGCAAAGGAATTACTGTGTTGGCCTGTCTATGTTTCCAGTCCTGTTTTATACCCACCCAAGTGGAGAGTGCTAGTTAGACCCAGCTATGCATTGAATCCTGCTGAGAGAGACGGAGTGGTTGAACTGCTAATGTAAAAGCCACTTCATACAGCTAAAAAGAAAATGTAAAATGACTCAAAGAAAACCAATTTTTAAAACTTCAGAACATGTATCAGTGTGCGTATTAGAGTAACAGAAGTAAACATTGACTTTCACTGAGTTCCATTGGCCTTGCAAGGGAGTAACTGAAATATACTGTACAGTATTCAGATGTGTTAAACCGATGCCTCCACTCTGCTGAGAACAGAGGTCAAATACTTCTCCACAGTCTTTTTTCTAGATATGGGCAAAAGATCATTTTTTCCCATTCATAGCAAGCAGAAACAATCATGTGTTTCCCTCAGCCAGTTCTCTGTGGAACAGCCAGGCAAATGAATGGGACCTCAGGCACATCCCAGCTCTTTCAGAGCCAGCCATATGCACTGGAGATCTGCATTTGCTGGAGCTATCGAACATATTTCATCAATGAAGTGGTTCAGTTCCTTGTAAGTCATAAAGCCCCAGAAACTGTTTAAGGGGAAAAAATCCCTATGTCCAAGTCCATTCTCCAAAGTGAACGTTTCTAAAATTGGTAACCCGTGGGCCCCAAGTACGCGTGAGACACATTTGAAGTGTTAGTTGCATACAGAATGATGATCCTGGAAACGGCATCTTGTTATTGCACGTAACAGCTTCCTTAGGCAACTTCCTTTCTGAATAATTTAAAAAACAACAAATAGTCTAGTAGCACCTTAAAGACTAACAAAACATGTAGATGGCATCATGAGCTTTCGTGGGCGCAATCCACTTCTTCAGATGACAGGAGTATTAGAAGTCCAGATCATAGAATAAATAAGGGAAGGGGGAGGAGGAAAAAAAGAGAAAAAAAAAGGAGGGGAAGAAAAAAAGAGAGACAGCGTCTGCTTCATCTACTGATAACACTAACCTATCTCTGTATGGGCAATACTCCAAAGGCAGAAGAGGAGATCAGCTTCCAGGGCTGCCTTGACCATCATCCACTGAACTGCCACATTGGACTCTAGATCCCATTGTGCTGGTGTTGGTGTGTGGAGTTGAACTAACATATTGGTGCCACACTCCCATTCTTGACTAAGGCTGCAGCACTGGCAGAAGTGAGGCACATGTCTGGAATACAGCACTGAAATTTCAGGCAATACAGCAATGGGCCTGATGCAATTTATTGTAGCTCCATTGATGTGGATGGAGTCAGGATGGCCTACACTACTAGCAAATGTGGGGTCGGGTTAGGGATGTATCAGTACTGGCTTTGGATAGCCCTTTATAAAGATTCCATTACCAACCTGACAGAATGGCTAGAATGACACCCTTGCTGCTAAGGGAATTCTCCCATTCTGTATACTGTCAAATCATCCTTGCCAGAGAGGATCTATCCATTGGGCGAAATGCTTGTGAAGCGCTTTTTCTTTTAGCCTTCAGAATGGACCAGATCACACCTTTTTATAGACTGGGAAACAGGCAGAGAGAGATAAAAACAACGTGCCCAAGGTCACCCAACAAACCAGTGACACAGCCGGGAACTGTACACAGATCTCTTCATCCCAGTCCTGTGGTCTAGCCTTTAGGTCATGCTGTCTCACTCTGGTGTCTTTTTACAGGGTCTTTGCTCCAGCTCAGACAAGGGGAACACTGCTCTGCTGTCATGTCTCACTGTCACCAACCTATCTCTTGCTAATACGTCACTCACTGCTTGCCTCTGGATAGTACAATTCCCCAAACACTTTGGCCAATCAACTTTCAGAGTATGGGTTGTGCATTAATATCAAGCCCTTCCTAAGGGTGGTGTGGGCACAGTGTGATTGGTCAGTTCTGTCACATGGTATTAATGCTACTCACAGATTGGATGAACTACACTCTGTAAATGAAGGATGACAAAGGACTTGTTTTCATGATGAGGTTTTGGACTCATGAACCTTGGTGCTTCAAGATTCAATATTTGTGACTAGCAGATGATCCGGCCCCCACAAATGGCAGCATAGCAAATCTAGCAAAGCACTTAAGCACCCACTTAACTTTAAGCACATGACTAGTCTCAAAGGACTATGCTTGTAGGAGAAGCCAAGCCACAACAGCTAAAGTCATCCAGGGGACCTTAAAAAAGAGAATCGAATGGAGTCAACAGGCCTATTTTTAGAATCATATGTTTTGGTGTGATTGTTTAGGTCTTAGGAAATACTGCTCACAAACTTAGAGATAAGCATGTGTTTAAATGATTGTCTAAACTGTACTCCAAATGTATCCCTTTTAATCACAAACCTGATGTTCTCTTGCCTGACCTATTGCTGCTCAGGACATGATGGACTTAGTGCATTTTCCATTGACAAAGTATAAACATTTCTAGCAACGTGTAGCATCGTCTAAATGGGTTTGCAGCACAGAGCTGCCTCCCTCCTCAATCATGGCTGCGATGTAGTGTTTTAGTTTAAATCAGGAATCAAATGAATAGATTCCCCAGTCCCTCTCCCCTTTTCAATGCAAGCACATTAATACAGTACAGCCAGGAAATGGGGTGTCATCACAGACCAATGGAGAGAAGAGGAGGGGATTTTGGATGAGGTTCTTTCATTAAAATATAGGCAGCATGTGCTTGAGTAGGCTGCTAATGATCATTTGGTATTTTAACATGTGATAACTGCCACCTAAAATATTAATCAAATCATAACACATGATCCTAAAAATAGGGTTTCTATTCCATTCCACTTTCTTCCTATGAGTTCCTGCATGGTTTGCAGCTGTTATGGCTTAACCTTTTCTGGCATTTCACCGATTATAACAACTGCATTCCTAGTGAATGCAAAACTTGATGCCCTTTCCTCGTCTGTATACAGACACACAGAGAGACATACCCCAGCTCCCCTGGATTTATCCTTTTAGGGCACGGATCTCCTCGATAGTATGCAAACACATTCAGCCGCCTGAGGAGATAAGGGGAATTTATTCTAAAATATGTTTCTGAATAATCCAAACTATTTTTAGTGCTTTCAACAGTCTCCCTCTGCCTCTCTCCTCCTTGCCCCCCTCCCCCTGCTTCCCTCCTGCCCGCTGCCTTGACAAGGCGAAGCTGCTAGACTCCCAAGGTTGATCTCTGGGATGCAAAGCTGTGTGCGCCTCCCACAGGTCTGAAAATGCTCCTGACTTCATTCAGTCACTCTTATTACAGCAACAATGCTAATGGATGGCGTTCGCCTATAAATATTTGATTGACCTGCCACTGCCATGCTGCTTTCATTTATCACTTGCTCAAGTCAGAGCCATGTTACTTTGGAATATTTTGTTCCTTCTTTAAAAGAGAGTTAAAGTTTTTTGGTGGTTTTTTTTTTTTGAAACTCTCCTCCCTTCTGCATGTAAAGCAGATTTTTCTATGGAATAAGATGCTTCTATAAATGGCATGTCTTGGGCAAGTTGCTCTTCCCCAGTGATGTGATAAAACTGGGATGCTGACGGACAGAGGGGGAGGGGCACATGGCTTCTTGTAAGAGATGCAAAGAACTGGAGGAGTGGGTAAACTAGCTGGCCTGAAAACTGGAGGCTTGTGAGACAATTCCCCTTATCCAAACTGTCTAGTTTCCCATTCTGGAACTGACTTCCAAAAGAGGAGCACAGATTTACAGGTAGTTCAGGTAATTTGCAGGCCATGTTACCCATGGGAAGGAAGTAATTGTACTGGGCTCACCATTCTAATCAGACTCTGGGTGTTTTACTAGTTACAGCTCTGGAATACAGTAAGAGTTATAACACATATAATCAAGTTCTATTCTCTTCATTTTTGCTCTCATCTTCTTTAGAGTTTTACATTTTGAGATGAAATCAGTAATTTTGAGGACTTGTGAGAGATTAAAATCACCAGTTTCAGCAACACAAAGTGCACCTATGTGGGGGCTGCACAAACTTCTCCTAAAATTCTACCAGTGCTTCTTTGCTCTTACTTAGAGTACCTCCTTGGGAATTTCAGGCCTTCTCCCTCTGTCAGGCACACACCGCTCTGCCAAATGCACTTGGCTCCTGCTTGGCAGTACTGATCCTGATCCTGATCCCTCCACCACAAACTGCTCTATCAAAGTCCTTCAGTACGGACCTGCAATGCCCAATGCCAACCCAATCCCAAGCCTCAGTGGGGTGCTGAAATCCATTGAACTAAATTGTAAACCCTGGATAAAATAGAAACCACTTCAAGTCAGTACCCCCAGCACCTATTCCAACATATGCTTGTGATTGTACTCCTGGGTCTTTATTGAATTGTGTTATTTGTTAAATTTGTGCCAGAAGTTTTATGGTGTGGATAGATATAAATCCTGTGGGATAAGCTAAATCTATCCAAATGTCCCGTGGCACAGTTTAATTGTGGATCCCCAGAGACAAATGCCTGATGTGTTTGTTACCCATCTCACTAGCCTTCCTCCACTAACTTCTCCTTTTCTATCCTCTGCTACATGCCAATCCACCCTGCCTACACTAGCCTCTGCCTATACTACAATGACTTTTCCCTCTCTCTGTCGGCTGTTTTCAATACTATTATCTTCTGTATTTGCTGGATCTGGCTTTCAAGTGTTTGACTGATGCGTGATTCTTGTAACCAGAACATGTCTGTTGATTGGACTGTCAATGGATTTCTTGGCAGAAAGGGCACTAGCCCTTGCAAATGTGAAACAGTATTTCAATCTCATTTAGGAGGAAAGCGAAAGGAGAAAGAAAAATGTCCTAAAGCCACGTTTCCCCTGCTGTCTTTGAGCACAAGCTATAAGTAAACAAGCCTTTTACCTTTTTTTAATAAGGTCATTTGCGACATCAATTTTGTAACAGAAGGGAACATTTTGTGTTATGTATTTTAAACGGTAATTTTCTTTTTTCTCTTCTTCATTTAAAGGCTTCTACTCATCCTTTCTGGGTGGGTGGGTGGAGGCTTGGACTCCAACCTTGTGTTCCGGTTGCCTGCAGTGACACCTGGCTGCTAACAAGCTCTTGCAGGCCTCCTCTCAAGCCGTAGACTTCAGTTCATGAGATCACAGCTATAGTCTCTCTGGAAGAATGCACTTTTGACTTTTCTAAATAACAATGCAATTACCTTCAAAAGCTGGCAGCCAAAGTACGTGGTGAGAAATGGGCACCATTAATAAGAAATTAACCACTCTCAGAGAACAGCCGATTTATTAACCAGTGAAGAAGGAGAAACCAGATGTGGACTGAGTGGGATGAGAATAGCAATGGGGGACACATGCATTCTAGTGGCTCCATGCTCACTCAAGAGAAGTCTGAGCATGGGCAGGGCAGGCATTGCCAAGTCCACTAGGAATCGTTTCCTTGATGTTTCCTTCGTGCTGCAATTTGGCTCCAAATTAGCTGGCTGTGTTTCACTGCTTCTCACATCATTTACGTGATGTCAGGCTGGGGAGCAGTTCCCGGCATGACACAATATATGCACAACGTTTACAAAGAACAGATCAGGAAGCTGGAGAAAATCTACACCCTCAGCTCTTTGCTGGCCTGTCTCTGGAAATGGATGGTGATGCTCAGGGTACTGTTTGATCAGGCAAATTTCATCAGCTGAGGTTTGGGTTTCCAAAAGAAGGCAAAAGCTGGGTTTCATGTCACTTTGAGACCTCACAGTCTGGCAGAATGAGACCTTGAAGTGTGAAATAATGATTTGGGATTAGCCCTGTAATCTGTAACTTGTGTCCTTGCTTACCTCGCTGCACAAGTTGTGCTATTGACATCACAGGGGCTACTTAAGGCATAAGGCAGTCATCTGTATGAACCAATGTAGAATCATAGAATCACAGGGCTGGAAAAGACCTCAGGTCATCGAGTCCAGCCCACTGCCCAAAGCAGGACCAATCCCAACTGAATCTTCACAATCTGGCCCATAGAGATTTAGGCCCTTATTATCAGAAACTGCCTCCGAAGTTGAACCCGTATTTCTGTACCTTTGCAAATTCAAGATACACTGCCTGTCTACTTTGGGGAGCATGGTCAGGACTTGTGGTTAGACATCTAAGTGACACAAAACTTTGCCACAGTTAAATGGGTACAGAATTAGAGGTTCATTTGAGATACTTATGAAAAATCAAGGCCTTAATAATGGGATTGTTGTATTTTAAATAACAGTTGAATCACAGAACTTGAAGTCAGAAAGGATTTATGAGGTTATTTTGTCTCTTCCCCCCTTGCAGGATTGTTCTCTGCTACAGTTAGTGCTCCTTCCATTCTAGTCTTAAATGTTTCGAGTGATGCCTTCACCATGACTTTATCGCTGAACACATATTGCTGTGGCTTGACAACTGCTTAGCAGATGTACGCAGGGATCTGTGTTGTAGATGGTGTAACTATTAGTGCATGGCCATTAATCTAAATAAAGAGCTTTTGAATATTCATTGGCTATTTAAGGAAAGGGATGCTGAATACAGGTCTGAAAGGGAAACATGGGGAAAGCTTCCCACAAAGCCAGCTTGAAAAGGGACAGATAATTACCTCTCTCCTTATGGCAGCCCTAAGTGCTTATCATGCCCTATCGTTGTGTATTTTTTCCATTAGTTTAGTCTCCTGTGAAATATCTCTGCGCTGGAAAAGCGTTCTGCGCAGTGATGTGAACATGGCCACGCTACGTCTGGTTCATACTAATTTGTTAAGTGTTTGGTGCTGCACAGGTCACAAACACCAAGACAGCCCGAGCATTAGAGGTGGCTCTAGAATTCCCAGGCAGTTGATGCTGCTGCTACAGAGCAGGTGGTTGACTAGAGAGGAGTTTGCTCTGACTGGTTTTGGCAGCCATGTTCTACAACCACTCACCTTGCTGAGGAATGCAGTCCTTGCATTAGTAGCAGCTCACTGGGGGCATTGCATCACAGTGACAGACTCATGGAGCAGCTTCCACCACCATTTTGGATTTCAGCCTCTAAAGAACCATCTTTTCCCTCCTTCATTGACTGTTTCAGCCAAGAAACAAGAGAGGAATGGTTTAGATGCCAAGGTGATGAGGTCAACACAGAGTAGAATGGAATAGAATTATTCACCAATATTCACTGGCTAGCATATCTATCTATCATATTCATATTGTGTATTATCTGCACTTTATATATTAGTAGACATTCAGCACAAATAGCTTTCAGCACAGATATTGTATCAGTTGTCTCGCCTAAACTGGCTGTCACCTTTCCTATAATCCTGTTCACTTATGCTAAGTAACCTTGGATTTGCAGATAAGAAACTTGTCAAAATGAAGATATATTCCTTCTATGTCTTAGTATGATCTAGGGAAAGACCTTTATGGATCAGTAGCCGGAATGCTAGTATCCAACCTAGAGATAAGGCAGGAACAGAACAAGAAGTCAGAGAATGGGGACAAACTGATGGGAAGGATTTTAGTGATGCATAAAGAGATGCAAAACTTGTAAAATCACTGTATAAATAATACTAGCTGAAATGTGTAACTTTGGGTGTGCACCTTCTGTGTCAGATGACTGTAACTTTGCTGAAGGAGATTGAGAGACTGGTATTATGTAGACCTTTTTTCCCTGAAGTCTATTATTATTGGCCTAATGTCACAAATCCAATTGTTGTTGGTTATTTGGTCTCTTGAGTGTGGTGGTCAAGCAATAGACTATACAATTTACCAGCAGAAACAGCAGACTGAACTTCCCTCTTTGGCCCTTCATGGAGATTTATTGGTCAGGAACAGAGTGTGGGAAGATCATATTAGTGATACTTGTACCGTAGCTGTTTTAGGCAAGCTAAAGGTGGGCCACAAACCAGACCTCTAGGTCCAAGCCCCTCATAACATCAGGACATTTCAGAGGTTACCCACCTCTCTCTCTCCTTTTGGTCTGGACTCAATATCTGAGTATCCTAACAACACAGCCTACGTGGGGTAAAGCCCAGCAGAGGAGGAACTCCAAAATGGCTGCTGCAATATTGCAGCCTTTCTGGTGCCGTTGCCCAGTGAAGAGACTGTGACACTGTTGAGTCAAAGGGCAATACAACAGGGGAACCTGGGTTATATGGTCAGAATCACATTCAAAGTCAGGTGAAGAGGCTGGAATCAAAACAACCCTCTAGCTGGCAGATGGCAGCATAAAAGACACAGGGTGCATTGAGGCCTTATTTAAATGTCATACTTAACATAAGATATAATAATGATGTATATTGCCAGACCCTCATCTTTTATGGCCATATGGATTCAGAACTTTGTGACTGACCCTTCTAATGGGCTAACCTGAAATTCTAGGTCCAAATGCCCTCACATTTCAGTGAGGTCTGTATTCATGCGTTGCAGCTGTGGCCTTTCTCCACACAGGTAGTGAGTTCCAGATCCTGAGTGTTAACAAGGGTAGCAACACAAGAAGATGACCCAAGAGCCAGGCAGCCCTGAGTTCTAATTCTGTCCCCATTACTGTCAGTGGAGATGGGTAAGTCATGTCACCTCCCTGGGTTGGTTCCCTTTCACTTTAGGGCGCACGGCCACATGACAACATTAGGGTCAACGTGATGAGGACACTGAGTCCATTAGTGCTGCAGCTGTGTGAAACACAGCCTCAGCAGGATAGTAAGAGGCTGTGAAGGAGACTTACTTCCCTGACACATCCCAATGGTTTCACTGCTTCCCAGGGAGGTTGCAAGGATTAATTAGTTAATGTTTGTGACGTGCTGGGTAGATGGAGAGAGCTGTGTAAATGCTAAGTGTTATTATTATTACAGACAGTCGCTGTTAAGGCAGTGGATATGCTCTTAAGTGTCATTTCATATTTAATTAACGTGCAATAATTGTCTTCCTAAACTTGGAAGTAAATCTTTATTATAGAGACTTCCTTTAAAGAGACTCAGCAGATCTTCAGAGAGCCAGAGCTGAACAGACCTTCACATCATCCTCATGAAGGGCTACATCAGGGCTGGCTGAGAGGATAGATGCATAAGGGAGGGGGAACAAAAGATACACACACACACACACACACATAGCCATCATGTCGGTGTTCAAGGGCCAGATGCCTTGTGGCTGGGGAGTGCAAGCAAGGATAGCTCATCATCTAATAAATCATCTTGTTAGTCTTTAAAGTGCTACATAGTCCTGCATTTTGTTTCATTTCCAAAAGAGGCAGAGATGTGTGAGCTGGAGGGAGATGTGGCTTTTTCCATAGCCCTGCCAGCTCTAAGCAGAGCACATGCTGCCTCCGTCCCAAGGTGCTGGAGCATCCACAATGCCATACACCCTCGAGAGCCTCCATCAAGTATTTGCATGGATTCACCAGCACCGCCGCCTCATGCCTCTTTCCAGCACAGGCTGTGGGATTAAGATACAGCCTGGCCCCTAAGCTGGAGAGGCTTTTCAGCTGCCACCCACCTCATCTCCTTTGGAGGGTTTTTTTTTTCCAGTTTTACAAACACCTGCTTTTCTATGGCTGGGAAATTCAGAAAGAAAACAAACAGCCAGCAAAGCGCACTGTTCTGAGCTCTGCCTGCCGGCCTGCCGTCACTGGCTCGCCAGCTGTCAACAGTCCCAGAACGAGTCTGGCCTGGCGCACATAATCAGTGGCACTGGGGCCTACAGAGAAGCAACCTAAAGGTGGCTCTGATAGCGTCTGCTCCTTTAGAATCAGAAATACACAAAGAACCCCCCAGCCAGCTCCCACTGAAGCTTAATGAGTCAGAAGAGGACCAAAGAAGCAGGGAAAGAAATGGCATGGGGCTACACAGACAGCCAGGCCTGGGAAACACCTGGGTTACCCAGACTGACCCCTCCCTCTGGAATGACATCTGTTTTGGGCTCATGACGACACACAAAATTGCCTATGAGGCAGCTGAGGGGAGCTGGTTCTGCTGGGCCCATCCCAGTACACACACCCTGGTGGTGATGAATGCAGGAATATCAGTCTCCAGGGCTGCCAGTTGGCCATTTTTCACCCGCATGTCAGGTACACAGCTAAGCCTGTCTTCTCCACATGGCTGAATAAACACAAACACAGGAGCCCATCCCCGCCGGACGGTGGCTGCATCTGATATGGCCCTGTCCTGATTCATCATGGGAACAGATTGACGTTTGTGTGCCCCATGCTTTGCTGTTGTCAAAGTTGGGAGCTTGCCCCTCCTTCCTCCCCCTCCTTCAGGCCTTCTCCCCCTCGCACAAACACACGGTTCCATCCCTCGTGACAGCCATAATATGATAATTTGAGCATTCCTCACCGGTCCCTCATCAGCACTAAGTGCTCTGAAGGTCACGGGCAATAAAGCTCCCTGACACTCACTGCCAAGAAGCACACTCTGCTCCAGTGTGGGTCTGATTATCGCCCGCCTGCCTCCCCTTCTTCCCCTGCCCCCTGAGGCTGCTAAACTGACGCAGTCTGGGTGCCCCCCTCCTGCTCCCTCCCCACCTCTCCTTTTCTTCCTCCGCTCTCATTTATTTCAATTTGCTATGCTTTCCTCCCTGGTTTTCAGCGCTGAGGGGGAAGGAGAAAGGAATGGTTCTGTCTGTGTGGAGTGCAAAATTAAATCCTCAGCTGGGACGAGTGGAAGGGGCGTGGTGGCTGGCAGGGGAAGGGAGGAGCAAAGGAGAGATGGGGCCATGTGTAGCTCTGATGTCGGGAAGCGGGGAAGGAAGGCTGAGATTGGCCAAACTCAAGGTTTGAGTTTCAGATGGTGCCTTGTGTTTAAATTTCCAAAACATTGGAGAGGGTACAAAATATATTGCAAAGGTTACAGGAAATTGGCCAGTTTTTATGATGATTTAAATCTAGGACATAACACCTGATATTTTAAACAGCAGGTTTCTATAAATCTGCAAGTGCTGTAAGTGCCTTATGCCAGATCCTGCATTTCTACAGGGCCTAAGATGGCTATTGTAGTGTGATGAATGCTAATAAACATATGGGCTATGTCTACACTGGGCCAATTATTCCGGAAAATCAGCCACTTTTCCGGAATAAGCTGCGAGCTGTCTACACTGGCCCTTGAATTTCCGGAAAAGCAACGACGCTCTACTGTACAAAATCAGCCGCTATTCCGGAAAAACTATTCTGCTCCCGCTCAGGCATAAGTCCTTATTCCGGAACACTGTTCTGGAAAAGGGCCAGTGTAGATAGCCCAGTAGTCTTTTCCGGAAAAAAGTCCCGATCGTGAAAATGGCGATCAGGGCTCTTTTCCGGAAAACCGCGTCTACATTGGCCACAGACGCTTTTCCGGAAAAAGGGCTTTTCCGGAAAAGCAGCCTGCCAATATAGACACTCCTTTTCCGGAAAAACTGAAAATGGAATAATATTCCGTTTTAAGCAGTTCCGGAAATTCATGCCAGTGTAGACACAGCCATGAAGTTAGAGTCACCATTCTCTAGGACTATGTCTACACTACAAGGTCTTTGCGCAAAAACAGGCGTTTTTGTCCAAAAACCGGTGGATTGTCCACACCTCAAGTGTGTCTTTGTGCAAAAAAACCCCCAGTAAATCGACAGGACAAAGGACTTTTGCCAGTAGAGTTATTCCTCTCCCCATGAGGAATAACTCCTTTTTGCGCTACAGCTCTTGTGCAAAAAGGCATGTGTGGACAGGGGTTTCTTGTGCAAAAAGAGCCTATCAGAAAAAGCACAGGTGCTCTGATGGCATTGTGTGAATGAACATCAGAGCTTTCTTGCGCAAGAGCATCCATGCAATGTGGAATTTTAAGTCTTGCGCAAAAGCGCTTTTGAGGTGTGGACTCTCTTCTGCAAAAACCTTCTTGCGCAAAAACCCTGCAGTGTAGAGAAAGCCTTGGAGAGGTATCTCACTTTGCACTGACCCACAGCAGGCAGCTGTTCGTCACTCAGTACAGCTATATCTGAGAGCATGGCAGATCCCACTTGCAGGGGCACATACAAAGTTTTACAGACATCACTGTCTCAGTACTGTACTCCATTCTGGACTGTGTGTGTCTGCTCCCCCATCAGCCTGGTGGATCAGGGCCTGGTTCTCTCAGGATTTTTCTTTTTTTCTGGATCCCCTAATGGTCTCTATAGCCAGAAACACCTTTCACCATTTTTGCCCAGCTGGGAGACTATGCTCAGACCACATCTCCTCTGTTTCGGCAAAGCCCTGTACCTGCATTGAGTGCCATGTAAGGATTTCTGATGGCCTACATGTGGCCAGTAGTCTCCTCAGCAATACAGACTTCAAAGGGGTCCAGGTTATCTCAGGATATGTCTAGACTGCATTCCTCTGTCAGCAGAGGGATGCAGATTAGGCAGGTCGACATTGCAAATGAGGTAGAGATTTAAATATCCCATGCCTAATTTGCATAAAAATGGCCACCGCATTTTCGACAGATCCCTTATGCCTCCTGCAAGGAGGTTTACAGGATCTGTTTATCCTGCTATGACAAATGTGACTATCAAGCACTTCGGAGTCACTAGAGCCAAGAAAATAATTTTCAGGAGTGGCATTTGGGCCTTCTCAGTGTCTGGTCTACAGTGATAGTATAACTCCCTCCCACCAGACATCAAATTGACATGTGGTCTTATTCCCTTCTGAACACTTCCCTCCATGTCATCCCGTCCTTTTCACATGCTGAGCAGGTCTTCAGAGTCTCTATCGTCTCCTTTAATTCCTTCTTCAAGACCTACTGCTTCCATGATGCCTAGAAGAAACTTCCTGATGAAGTCATCCACTTATGGATTCATTTATTTAGTCCTTATGCTCACGTATGTGGAAGAAGGGGGATGAATATAGTGAACAGTGGAAGTGAATATGGGAATTGCTATGTGACGAGAGGACAGAGGTGGAAATTTGTTTGTTTTTTGATAACACTAAGAGCAAACCAAAACCGCCCCCAACAAACTTGTGCCTGTCACCACCCTGATTTTCTTTGTTTGTATGTTGCATCTCTTTTGCTGACTCTTCAGTTTTTGTGTACTCTTTGGGGGCAGAGACTGTGTCTACCTCTGTGTTTTGGAATGCACCCTCTACAGTTGAGGTACTACTGTAATCTAAATAAGTTCTGAGTGAAGTGTCAAACCCATCTTTCTCCCAGTAGCTCTTCAGTCAATACTCATTCCTGGCTCTAGGTAGCCCTATAAAAAGTTAAGGAATTAGAAGGAAGGAAGGTACTGAAGAGGAAAGAAGATGTCACGCACACACAACTGCCCTTAAGATAAAGGGAGGCAGATATAGTTTTGCAGAATTTTTATGCTTATGTAATCTTGCTGGCACTCTGACCACACTGTGATGGGCACATGATAATATCGATAGATGGCTGTCTGTCTGGGTTCCTTATATATAAAAACAAGTTGCCCAGAATATGTCTGGCAGTCCACACAAATAAAAATATTCAGGATATTCCAGGAGCTCCAGTAATAGCCCAGACTATTACAGTTCATGATGATGTCACTACAGTGCTCTGGGCCATGACATGAGAACACCACAGTGTATTTTTAATAATTGCACTTATGCCTGTTAAAGGGAAAGGTAAGATAGTGAATTCAGTTGCTATGGAAATCAGGCCATCTCCATGGGAATTCACGGAGTAGCACATAGTATCGGCCAACTAATCACACTGAGCCGCCCTTCCTGGACCAAGGCATTTAACAGCATTTGAGCTTATGGCAGAATGCAGCTGCTGCAAAACATCCCTAGCATCAGTGAAGCTGGCAAAAAGTTGGGCTCTTGGCGCAGTTGCTAGGAGTGAACATTGTTGGGTATTTGCTTTGAATTTCTCTCTTTCTTTTGATTGATGTTGCTGGGAATTCATTTTACATTTGTTGGGGAAAACAAACTTTTTCTCCTTTGCAATGGTTTCCTTTCCTTTTTTTTTTTTTTTTTTTGCCAGCATGAACTAAAAAGCACCAGCTAAATAAGTATCCAGAAGTAAACAGCCACCTTAATATAAACTGATGCCAGTTTCATGGAGGCAGCAAGAACTGATGCCAATGCCATGCAAAACCAAGTCTCACACATTCTTCCTCTTTCTACTGCTAATTAACACTTGTTATTTCACCTGGATGAGAAGGGCATGCATTAAGGGGAGCCATAGGTGATAGGGTACAGTCACAGAAGACCCCTTGGGATTGTTCCTGGGAATGCTGATCATACCATTCACACCCATCTTCTTGCTCTCTGGGGCTCCCCACCATCCTGTCCTGTTGGGCCAGACCCTCTTGCCTTTCCCAGACAAGGCACAGAGTTGGGGTTATGGCCCCCACCCCAAGAGCAATGCAAACACTGAACCACATCAGTTCTGGCAGGAGAGAGTTCTAGGGCACAGCACCCAGGAAACCACCCCTCAAAAGTATCAACCCCCCCAAATAAATCCATTTTCCCTGTGTAAAAATTTTACACAAAGAAAGCTTATAAGGATGCTTGCCCTCTTCATCAGTGAAAGAGAGATATGCACACTCACTGGTCATTCCCCCAGCAAACAATTATTTACACTGGGCCTGAGAGTAAACAAAAGTGTTTTTATTACGTACACACAGTAGGATTTAAGTAGTTGCAAGTGAAAACAGACAGACTGAAGTAAGTTACTAAAGAATGAAAAGAAAATGCATAGCTAGTTCTAATTCAAGCAGTCTCTTACCTTAAAGAGTTGTTCTTATTTCAGGCATGTCTTCAAATCAAAGATGATCTCTTACTCTGAGTTGGGTCTTCCGTTTTTTTTGTAGCCTAGTGTTCCAGGCTGTTCCACACTCCCACAGAAGACAAAGACCTGATAACTTCCCCTTGCTTAAATAGTCTTTCCCTGGGGTGGAAATCTTTTGTTTTCATTCCCCCTTCCATGAAAAACTACCAGTACTGGAATCCCAGTACCAGATGGCATGGTCACATGTCTTACTAGTCCAAACACCTTTTGATTTATAGGACAAACAAGGCTTTTACAAGTTGTTAAGTTGATTACCCAGTTGTTAAGGCTTCCAGGGCATCAGAAATGGCTCTCATTAGCACATTTAAACCATAAACAGTATCATAATTCATATTTCTAACTTTACATACAAGAATGATTCATGCACCAATATAGGATATACAGATCTGATAGACTGTAACATTACAATTGATAGGTTATTACATGAGGTATTTTGTCCAATGCATCTCTGAGTTGTACATATTTATTTCATAAGCTAATTTCATAAAGCATAGGGTGGGAAGGAACCATTGCATCATGGCACCTGACGCTTTTGGTAGCACTTGGGCACATTGACTTGCTGAAAACCTGGGAATGGACTTTGTATAAGAACTTTGGGTATGTCTACAATACAAAGTTAATTCGAACTAACAACCGTTAGTTCAAATTAACTTTCATAGCATCTATACATGCAAACCGCTAGTTCGAACTTAATTCCAACTAGTGGAGTGCTTAATTCGAACTAGGTAAACCTCATACTACAAGGACTAATGGCTAGTTCAAATTAAGTAGTTTGAATTAAGGGCTGTGTAGCCACTTAATCGAACTAGTTGGAGGCTAGCCCTTCCCAGCTTGCCCTGATGGCCACTCTGGGCACAACCATGGAAACTCTTCTGCCCCCCTCCCAGCCCTGGAGCCCTTAAAGGGGCATGGTCTGGTTACGGTGCTTGTGCCAGGTGCAAGCCTGCCAGCACCCAGCCAGCAGACCCTGCACCTGGAACAAGATGAACCAGCCACCCGCTGCCACCCAGCCCTCCGCCTCTTCCCAGGACCAGGCTGGCGGCTCCCAAGAGCCTGCCCGGGGCCGCAAGGGGCGGGCGCCTACCTGGTCTCGTGCAGAGATCGTGGACGTCATCGAGGTTTGGGGGGAGGCCTCCAACGTCCACGATCACCGCACTAGCCATAGGAACCAGCCGTCTCCATCAGAGACCACATGCGGACCCGGGAGCAGGTCCGCTACAAAATTAAGGACCTACAGCAGGCCTACTCCATGGCCTTCTAACCAGGGGCTGACCTGGAGGCATGCCCTCACTTTGAGGCCTTGGACCGCGTCCTGGGGGCTCACGCAGTGCATGCCCCCCAGGTGATCATCTACCCTGGGGCAGAGGGACCCGTCCTGGACACGGAGGAGGACGCCGAGAGCCAGGAGCCTGCAGGGAGCCTGCCCAGGACCCAGGACCCCCAAGGCACCCCATAGAGCACATCGGCTGTGTCATCCGAGGCCGGGTATGGCTCCACATGTGAGTGCCATCATGCTCCCCTTATGTGTATGAGTGGTGTGGGGGGAGAGGGAGCCCAGGGACCGTGTGCCTGGGCCTTGACACCATGGAGCAGCAGCTGGGTGTCATGAAGGGGCCCTGGCCCATTCCCCACATGCCGACCTCGCCTTGCAGAGGGGGGCTGGGTTTCACTCACTGTGTCCCCAGGGAGAACTGACCACTGCTCTTGTTTCACTACAGCCGCAGCATCTGGGACTGCAGGGTGCACCACCCCACCTGCAAAAGCCACCCGCACCTGGTGGACTACCACCGGCGGCACCTGTGGCTACTGGATCACCAGATCCGCATTCAGGAGCACTGGGTCCGGGAGGACCTGCAGCTGCAACAGCGGAGCTTGGAAGTGCTGGAGAAGCAGAGCCGTGCCCTCAGAGGGCACCTCCAGACTCTGGTGGACAGGTTCCTGCCTCCTCCTGCTCCAGCCCCTGCGGCCGCCTCAGCTCTTGCTCCTTCTCCCACTCCTACTCCCCCTCCCGCTTCCTCCGCACCGCCCGTCCCTCCGGCCCCAGCCTCCACACCCACTCCCCTCCCCAAGGCCCCCGCATCTGCAGTGCTGCGAGACGGGAGAGCCAGCAGGACCCCCAACCCTGAACTTTCCCTTCCCTTCCTCCCCTTCCATCCCCTTCCAGCTCCCTTCTCCCAGGTTTCCCCCTCTCTTCTCCCACCCTCACTCCTCCCTCCCCCTACCCCAGTTATGTAAAATAAAAAGAGATTTTTGTTGGCAAAACAGGTGTCTTTATTTGAAAGTAGGAAGGGGGGTTAGGGAAGGGAAAGGAGAAGGAGGGGAGGGTGGAAGAAGACCCCAGTGGGGCATGCAGGGAGAGTTCAGTCCTCCTCCTCCACCTGGAAGCTCTCCTGCAGGGATTCGTGGATCTGGACGGCCCCCCGCTGGGACTCCTGGACAGCGGCGGCGGTGTGGGGCTGCATGTACTGGCCAGCCATGCGCTCAGCCTCAGCCATCCAGGCTGGCAGGAAAGCCTCCCCCTTCCTCTCGCATAAATTGTGCAGCAGAAAACATGCTGCCACCACGGGAGGGATGTTGTGCTCGGCGAGGTCGAGGCGGGTGAGGAGGCATCGAAAGCGGGCTTTCAGGCGTCCAAAGGCCCCCTCGACCATGATGTGGGCCCTGGTGAGCTTGGCATTGAAGGCCTGGCGGGAGAGGTTGAGGTGCCCCGTGTACGGCTTCATCAGCCAGGGCTGTAGGGGGTAGGCTGCATCCCCCACCAGGCACATGGACATGTCCATGTCCCTGACCCTGATGTGGCGGTTGGGGAAGAATGTCCCGGCGTGCAGCCTCTGGCACACGGAGGAGTTCCGGAACACCCTGGCATCGTGTGCCTTGCCAGACCAGCCCACATTAATGTCCATGAACTGGCCCAGGTGGTCACACACAGCCTGCAGGATCACAGAGAAGTACCCCTTCCTGGTGATATACTGGGAGGCCTGGTGTTCCAGGGCATGGAGGGGGTTGTGCAGATGGGGATGTGCGTCCTGTCGATGGCCCCCCTGCAGTTGGGGAAGCCGAGGGCGCCGAATCTCTGGATGACGGCGTCCAGGTCAGCGAGGCGGACCACCCTGCGGAGCAGCTCCCGGTTGATGCCCTTGACCACCTGCAGAGGGACACAGCAAACCGCGAATCACTGGGGTGCCCGGGTGGCTGGAAGTGTTCGTTCCCTGGCACTGCCCTGCGCCCCACTCCCAGAAGCAACCCCCACGGGCGGCGTGTAGTATGGCCGGGACAGACCGAACCCTCCGGTGCAGGGCATTTTCACCTCCTCCCCCCCGTTTTCCCTGGGGCAGCCCATCCCCTCCGTGCAGCCCCCCTCCTCCCTGGCCCAGTGGCTGGTGGGTGCTGTACCTGCATGAGCACTGCTCTGACGGTGCATCTCCCCATGCCGAACTGGTTCCCGATGGATCGGTAGCTGTCTGGCGTGGAGAGCTTCCACAGGGAGATGGCCACCCGCTTCTGGAGGGGGATGGCAGGCCTCATGTGAGTGTCCTATTGCCACAGAGCAGGGACAAGCCACTCGCAGAGCTCCAGGAAGGTGCCCTTCTTCATCCTGAAGTTCTGGGACCACTGTTGGTCTCGCCAGCCCTCCAGGACGATGCGGTCCCACCAGTCGCTGCTGGTGTCCAGACACCAGATGCGGCGGGGCACACTGGCATCCGGGAGCTGCTGCCGCTCCTCCACGACCCCCGGGGAGGCCAGGGGGAGAGGCAGGGGGCTGATGTGCACCCAGTGGTGCAAGGCAGCCTCCACCCATTGCTGGCAGGCTTGCAGCAGCAAGTCCAAAAACTGGAGCAGCATGCCCAGGGTGAGCTCTGGCTCCATGTTGCCAACTGCGGTGGCAGCCCCAATGGGAAGCACCGACACAGGCAGGCAGAGAGAAAAATGCTTTGCTGTCCCTCTGCGAGGTAGGCAAGCAAGCGGAAAAGCTGAGAACCAGCTGTCCAGGGGGGTCCCTTTAAGCACGAGCCTCAGATAGCCTCAGACAGCAGCCACATAAAGTAACTACTGACCTGATGCCCTGCTGGAACTGGTTTCAGCTGCCCTCAAATGTGACCCAGCATCCAATCAGTGTGGACATGCTAGTTCAAATTAGCAAAATGCTAATTCAAATTAGTTTTTAAGTCTAGATGCACTAATTCGAATTAACTTAGTTCGACATAACTAATTCAATTTAAGTTAGTTAGAATTAGTGCTATAGTGTAGACTTACCCTTATTCAAGTTCTCAGCTTGAGATTGCATTCATCTTCCTTTTCTTTATGGTTAGATAAGGGAAAGGTGAGGTCCTGAAGCTTTATTCCATGGTAACATGAGGCCATGGTCAATGTTCCCTCTAATCTTTTCCATCTGTGTGTGGAATAATTTTTTAGTGCAAAGAGGCTTGTGCAAATATGCACCACCAGTAGAAGCAACAAACCTATCTGTGGGCACTCTGCTCATCATCTGGGCAGCATCTGAATCTCTCCTGCGTGCCCAGCTTTCAGGGAACACTGGCATAGTATGGAAAGGGTTAAAAGAGAGCGAGCATGAGTACGTGTGTTACAGGGCATTCTATTGTGCAGTTCTTGACATCTGCCACTTTATCAATGATACATAATCACTAATGCTTGGTGGTGGACAGTTTTGTCACCCATAGCATATAGGGCTTGATCATTAAAATCAATGGCCTTTTTGCCATTAACTTCAGTGGATACACGGTCAGGCTGCTACATTGTAATCCCTGAACATAAGAGCATAAGAACAGCCATAGTGGGTCAGACCAAAGGTCCATCTAGCCTAGTATTCTGTCTTCCAACAGTGGCTAATACCAGATGCCCCAGAGGGAATGAACAGAACGGGTAATCATCATGTGATCCCTCTTCTGTCATCAATTTCCAGCCTCTGACAAACAGAGGCTAGGGACACCATTCCTAACCATCCTGGCTGATAGCCATTGATGGACATAACCTCCATGAATTTATCTAGTTCTTTTTGGAACTGTGTTACATTCCTGGTCTTCACGACCTCTTCTGGCAAGGAGTTCCACAGAGCATCCCTTATCCTGTCTTCCAAAAGCTAGAGTCAGCTTCAGCTCAAATGCCCAATCCCTTAGGCCACTCCACCTGCCTACCTTCCGGGCATTCCTTATCCTGCCTTCTGAGTGCTAGAACCAGCTCCTGCTCTGGGGCAGCACCTGTGTGTGCTGCATGAAGAAACTTCCTTTGTTTTAAACCTGCTACCTATTAATTTCATTTGGTGATCCTTAATTCTTATATTATGGGAAAAAGTAAATACTCATCAGTCATGATTTTGTAGACCTCTATCATACCCCCCCCCTTAGTCTCCTCTTTTATAAGCTGAAAAGTCCAAGTCTCTTTAATCTCTCTTCATATGGGACTCGTTCCAAACCCCTACTCATTTTTGTTGTCCTTTTCCAATGCCAATATATCCTTTTTGAAATGAGGCAACCATGTTTGTACACAGTATACAAGATGTGGGCGTACCATGGTTTTATATAGAGGCAATAAGATATTCTCTGTCTTCTTCTCTATCCCTCCATTCCTGGGTTCACAATTTCTAATTCCTCACTTATAGTCTATACCATGGGTTCCCAAACTGGGGGGCATGAAGAAATTCCAGGGGGGGCATGAAGTGACCCAACCCCTACCCCCATCAAGTTTTGCTGCCCCAGTCAGTTCCTTTTTTTTTCTCAACATGTTTTGCTGCTATTTGGAGGGGGGGGGGAGGCATGAGGATTTCTCAAAAATCAAAAAGGGGGTGTGATGCCGAAAAGTTTGGGAACCACTGGTCTATACACATAAGCCACACAGGCTCCCACTGTGTGTACCAGAAAGAAAAACTCTGGCCTAAAGTGCCAGCTGGGCTGTGATGAGCACTACTCTGAGAGGATGATGTGATATTGGTACCAACCTATGAATGTACAGAGAACCTCACTCATCACTGAGGGAAGTTAATGGGGCTTTATTTGGATGCTGAGGGCTATAGCCCAGCTGGCTAAGTAAGACAGTTCTGACTGTGCATATCTAGTGTACTCAATGCTGGATTGCACTGCTTGACATTGATGGAAAGCTCTTTGATATAGTTTCCTTTCAATTCATTTAGATTGCTGAAGCCCCCATTATGCTGCCTGAGTTAATTTGCAATCATTTAAAGTAAGGGGTAAGTGAAGGCCACAGGCTACACTAAATTATAGGGGAGCCTCTGCAGTCCTCAGCATGCCTTGACCTTTTCTGTGTTTTCTGATTACACTGACCAGCCAGGCTCTTTATTGCATTGTTAACCTGTGAGAAATAAGTGGAGTGGCCAAATCCAGGGGCAACGCAGAGAATTTTAAAAGGTTAAAGTAGTGGAGGACGTTATTGGCATGATGCAGTGACAGAGTCCAGGGAGCAGGTGGTTTTGGTTTCAGGCAAGAAGTGTTTGTTCTCTGAGGTTCTCTGAGCAAATTCAGGCAAATGCAAACCAGCCAAACAAACAAACGTGCTGTGGTAGCCTGAAGTCCAAAGAGCCGCGATGCAAGGTCATCTTTGAGCATCACTTCAGAGAGTTCAGTCTCATTCCAGTATGGATCTATTCTGTATCAGAGCCCTGAAAAATAAAACCAGCTCTGAGCCTCACGAGTGTCTGCATGCACTCTTTGCTGGAGCTTAACTCCTGTTGAAGTGCCATCTTTCCCCAGCATTTTGCATGTTATAGTGATATATTTAATATATTTGTAATATGTATCATATGACACTTGGGCCCCAAACTTCAGGAGTGTTCAATATTCAAATTCAGATCCAGGGCTAGCTTTTGCAAATAGCCATTCTCAATAGAACAATATGGACCAAAGAATTCATAACTTAAAAATTGCCATACTGAAACAAGGGTCCTTCCAGTTCAGCATTGCATATGAGAGTGGCTCATACCAAATGTTTCACAGGAGGGTGCATGGAAATCCACCTCCGCTGCTTCCCTCCACTCTATGAACAATTATGGAATAACCTGCCTCTACAGGAAGGATTTTTTAAAACTGGTCTGCTTAAACGGGCTGTTTACAGATCCTTTGGCCTGTTGTTTGTTGTGAATATTGTCTCTTTAAACCAAAGACCTGAATAAAAAGTTAGAAGGAAAACTATTCAATACTGAACTTCCCCAACATTTCAGCCAACAGTTGAGCGGGAATTCCTGATCCAGATCTCTGGTCCTCCAAGAGATCTCCAACAAAACTAGGGAAGAAAAGATTTAATGTCCCTGATATTTCTAAGGTAAAAAGAAGCAGAAGAAAAAAAATATTCTGTGGTCCTATGCAGAATATTCAGGTTTTCTTCCTCCATGAAGCAACAGAAAAGATCATAAACCAACCCAGTTTTCCTTTGTAGGTAGGGGTTACCATACATCCTCTTTTGGTTGCAACAGCCCTTTTTAAAGCCCTATCTCATCTGCTTTTTGTTTTTGGGCATTTGTCCCTTTTGCTCTGAACGATTTGATCAGTTAGCAAAAGCAAATGGGACAAATGCCTACTTTATAGTGGAGTGCAGAGGAAAGTGAGAGAAGGCAACAAGAGGAGATGCCACTCTTGTGTGTGGGGGGAAGAGGAGGAAGTCTTCCAGAATGGGGGGAAATGGAGCAGCAAGATTCCAATAGCTGGCAATAACCTCACAGGAGGGGGCATAGGCTTGGGCAAGTGACTAGGGGTGTCCTGTTTTCCCTTTGGGAAATATGGTTACTCCAGGGGAGCCAACAGTCACACTGGGCCTCAGGGCAGGGCAGGGTGGCTATGTGCTACAGGAAGGGCCAGAGCATTCAGTCCTCCAGGTGGCGCTCTGGCAGTGATTTAAAGGGGCCATGTCTCAGGGCACTGCTGCTAGAGCCCCATTCCCTTTAGAATTGTGGGGCCCCAGGACAATTGCTCCCTTTCCCCCCGCTGTTTGCGGACCTGGGTCACCCTTTCTGTAGGCCACCTTTAGGGCTGTGCTTTCCTCCTCCTCCCCGGCTCAGTTTAAGCATGGGGGTGACAGTACTGCTGGCTTTACATATCCTGACAGCCGTTGATACAGGATATGCTGCCTGCTGCAATCAGAAGGGCTGTTGAGCACTTTGAAGGCCCGCCCCTTTTCCCGTTAATTGAATGTAAGCCCTTTGGTACTTCTCACTCTTTCATCTCACTTGGAATGAGATGTAAGGCTATTAAGGGAGAGAGACCAGGCAAGCACAATGCTAGCAATAAGCTGTGTCAGGCTGCAGGGATGATATGCAAGAGGCTAGCAATGAGATAGAAAGTGATTTTTTTTTTAATTCTTAGATCAAACACCAAAGAGTGGCTATTAATATTTGTCAAAAGGCAAATATGGAGTCTTATAAGTGACAGGCAGATTGTGAAAAATCCTGGAAAGGATATGTAAAAAAGCTCATTTGCACCAAAATGCCACAACATATCTATAGCACTTGCCACATATTTAACTGTGGGATACAGGAATCTCCTTTAAATAAAGGCTTGTTCTTGGTTTCAGCGTGCAATGGAAGTGTGCAATATTAGTACAAGATTCAAAATGCCGGTATGCTAAAATACACACTGGCTGTCTGAGAGCTGCCAGCTAATATTAAACTAAAATAAGAAAAACTCAAAATAAAAAGATCAGAGGGTAATTATTTCAGTGCGGATTTGTACCCGTAGCAATTACTGCTTGGATTTGCTATGACTTTTAGGTGCAATTGTTCAATCTGTGCTAAAAAATGCAGACTCAAATGTTAACATTAAAAATGTTAGTGTTAAACTTCATTAAAAACCCTCACGGTCGTTCTGTATCTTTTTTTTTTTTTCTTCAGGAAGGAGTCTGCAGTAATGCTACGCTAATCATACTTAGCACTTATATAGCATGTTACATATTTAAAAGCAGGTTATAAAATTAGCTAATTAATGCACACAGCAGCCCCGTGAAGTACTGGAGTTGAGAATATTGCTCTATATCCCTGTCTGATTGAGACAAAGATATTAAATTCACTTTATTTTTTCAAACATGGAGGCTTCAAGTTAAGCACTTTAAAACATATGTAGGCACCTAAATAAATGCTTGGTTATCAGTGGTTCTGAGCTTCTGTCCAGGTTAACATTCCTCATCAAAACATTTTTTAGTGAAATGTGGTTTTTGGATTCTGGTGGAAATTTTCTTTTTTTTTTTTTAATAAAAATCTGGAAATGGAAATAATTCTGTAACTTCTTTTGGTTTTATAAAAATGTTCAGTTTTCATTTTACCAAAACTTTTATGACAATAATTTCAAATGCTCATTTTCCTTTCCTTTCCTTTCTCCAAAACGAAACAAATGAAAACAAAACCAAAATGTTGTGTGGGATATTTTTAAAAATTCAGTAATATTTTTTAATATAAGAGGCATTTATTTTTGACTAGCTCACAAAACAACACTAAAAATCAAAGGGAATTCTCAACATCTGTACACATCAGGCTACTGATACCCATATATAAAATAAGCCCCCACCGCCCCCAAACTCCTTCCTTATTTGCTTGGGGCCAAGGAGAGGTCTGATCTGTTTCAGTTTAACCATGGCCAAAATCACTTTCCTAAGTCTGCAGAGTCAGTGGCAGAACTGGGATCAGTTCCTGTCTTCCACCTTAAAATAAATCTACCCTGCTGAGGCTAGGTACTCTAGGTAGCCTGAAAATTACTTGACAAGCTATCTGGGAATAGCTAGAGTATTGTGATGTTCGGTGGCTCCTCTATCTTAACCAAGCTGCTTACCTGCTCAAGTCTGCTCTCAAGAGAAGCATTTGAAGTCTGCAAGCTATATTTCTTTGTTTCTTCGGTATACATCAGACACAATGGGTTCCCTTTTGTAGGATGGCTGTCATATCCCCCAGTGCTGAGTGAGCTTTTTACAAGCTCTGCATTCAGGGTTATTCTGAGCTGTGATCAATAGCCCTGTAGCAAGCTCTGTTTTCTTACTTATATGCTTCCTGCAGACATTCGAAACGGAATCCAGCCCCAAGCCACCTTTGAAGGAGAGCTGAGTCCAGGCCTAATGTTGTTGAGAATTATAACAGAAAGCCCAAGATGTGGGGCCAAGAGTGAAATCCTAGCCCCACTAAAGTCAGCGGCAAAACTCCCACTGACACAGCAGGGTCTGACTCTTAGAGCTTATTTCACTATTTTGTTTATATGATACTCTCCTCACAGTCCAGGCTACACAAAATTGTTCTGTACCTGTGCACAACACACAGGGAGATGCTCCAACACACTGAAAAGATTCAGGGCTTTTATTAGACTTCCTTGTAAACAGCTGTGCCATATTCAAGCACTTTACCAGCCAGTTCCACTCATATAAGTTAAAAAAACAGCCTACACTGACTTAGTTGCTGTGAAAACTAGCCATCACGCTGTGAAACTAGGCATGATTTTAAACATTATGATCCAACTGATAATATTTTACCTCTATTTCTATTTCATGAAATTCCATATAATTTTTTCTTGTATAAAGCTGGGTCAGTTTTGCATCTGTCCAATGTATTTTACATAACATGTGCACTATATTTGGACACATCGATGGGAAACATATGCTTGCTTTCATTTGCGCATGGCATAGTGTTATTAAAATGGAAATGCAGGGCTTGGGATCCGACTGCAACATATGTTTAAAAATGAAAGATAATTCCTTACTTGTAACTACCAGAAGAACTCCGAGCTTTTGACTCCAAGTATAATTACCATGAGACCTTAACAGCTTAATTCACTAGGAAATTACATGGTTATTTTTTGTTCTATAAAAGGTAAAGAGGTAACATTTAATTTAGCGGGTACTGAATAATCCTATAATTACTCGGTAATTTCCATGTCGTCACACAATAAAAGCAGGGGCCTTTCCGTGGCCCAGATATGACATGATGAAAAGTCTAACTCTATTCAGTGTTGTCAGGAAAATCAGGGGATTTCTTTTCCTTCCTTAGGCCTGGTCTACACTACAGGAGAAGATCGAATGAAGATACGCAACTCAAGCTATGTTAATTACGTAGCTGGAGTTGACATATCTTAAATCGAGTTTCTGAGCCGTCCAAACAGTTGGAGGCCAATGAGAGGAAATGTTCCCATTGGCTTCCCTTACTCCTTGTGAGGAGCAGGGGTACTGGTGCCGACAGGGTGCCCTCTGAGTTTGAGTTAGCAGGCCTACGCTAAACCCACTAAATTGAACCCTGGAAGATGGATTGTGGCAGCGTTGATCTTCCATATAGAGTAGACATGCCCTTAGAATTTGAGTTTATTGCCTAGGATAATGAAGGCTCAAACAGGGCTGATCTCAAGGAGAATGGAAAAGTTTTGTCAGTGCACTTCTCTCTCTTGACAGGCTGCACCAGTTGCTGATCCAGTCCTGAGTCCATGCCGAGCTCTTCCAGCGCATCTCACTTCTGACCTGCAGCAACTCTCACAACTGCGAGTGTCCTAGCAGATTTATTGTGTCCCCTATATTTCACCTGTGGGATCTGACCAATATATCTTATCAAACATGCAGCAGAGATATGGTGAATATGCATTTTCTTCACCTAGAATTAATCACATTGAGATTCCAGCAACTTTGCTGGCTCCAGCTTTTACAGTGAGTTACAGTACATTCAGAAAGGCCCTTTAGAATAATGAGGTCAGATCCTAAGGGTAGGGGTCCTTCACACCACTGAAGATCAGAATGTCAGTGTGAAATTCACTCCAGTGCGGAAGGTCAACACGAGACCTTATTCTCCACTGAAGTCCCACAGGGTGAACTGTGCAAATCAAATGGAGTTAGGAAAGGATCACATGTTCATATGATTAAAAGTTGTACCTGAAATGTATTTTATGTGAGCCAGTGCAAACTAACAAACAAACTACTAATTAACTAGGCTATTAATCTTCATGTTTCATAGTAACAAACAATCAGCAGCTGCATCCCCACATCATGGGCAGTGTTCCCTATAAAGCGTGCGCTTGTGCAGCTGTTCGAGAGAGAGTCAAATGCTGCCCAGTTGATTAACAGAGCATCCACAGCTAAGTTTTTTGTTTCTACTGGTGGTGCACATTGGTACATGCGATGGTGCATATACAAAATTTATTGTGCACTTAGATAGAAATAATATGGGAAAGACTAGAGGGAACTTTGATCATGGGGCACTATTGTGCAATTGACTGTGTATATTGTACAACTGGCTGTGTGCATTATGGTGGAATCCCCCCTTCCTCTGAAGAACTGAGAGTATGTCTACACTACCCCGCTAGTTCGAACTAGCGGGGTAATGTAGGCATACCGCACTTGCAAATGAAGCCCGGGATTTGAATTTCCCGGGCTTCATTTGCATAAGCGGGGCTCCGCCATTTTTAAATCCCCGCTCGTTCGAACCCCGTGCCGCGTGGCTACACAGGGCACGAACTAGGTAGTTCGAACTAGGCTTCCTAGTTCGAACTACTGTTACTCCTCATTCCACGAGGAGTAATGGTAGTTCGAACTAGGAAGCCTAGTTCGAACTACCTAGTTCGTGCCCCATGTAGCCGCGCGGCACGGGGTTCGAACTAGCCGGGATTTAAAAATGGTGGCACCCGGCTTATGCAAATGAAGCCCGGGAAATTCAAATCCTGGGCTTCATTTGCAAGTGCGGTATGCCTACATTACCCTCCTAGTTCGAATTAGGAGAATAGTGTAGACATACCCTGACAGGGTATCTCTCCAATCTCCTTCTTGGTCTTATTTGGCATTCCTAAAGTTACGATAGAACAGCATCTGCAATTACAGAGCCATCTACTGGGGTTCTAGGGTGCACAATTCACATGCCTACAGTGTATAGAACACTGATTAAATTATGTGTTTATTCTGTCCACATACTGCAGGCATCCACTCAAACTGCTCTTGACACAATAGCCCATAACAGCTGTGGTCTAATACATTAATAATCCACACGTAAAGGTCCCAGAGTGCCCATTGACATTACAGCCATTAAGGTCCAGCATGTCAATAATAATACACAGTATTAATACTCAGCTTCTTGCTTGTTTATGTGTCCGTGTTCACTCTATTATTTAATCCTACCGAATATATTTCCAGGCCACATCAGTTTGTTTTCTCTGATTACAGGGGTTAATATGACAAATATTCACAAACGCGACTGCTGAATGAATCAATATGAGGACAATGGTTCCTGATGGTGGATTTTCTGTGGTCTCCTTGGGTCTTACACACTATACAAAAGCTTGTCCAACTCCCAACAATAAATTGTTCACTTTGTTAATTTCTATTGCCCAGGAGATTCCCCTCTTTAGGGACATTACTCTCCAAATTTCTAGTCTCCTTTACCAGAAAAAGAGATGTCTTGTCAGGCATATGAAATGGTAAATTTTGTGCGTGTGGCGTATGTCTGTATGCACGCATGTGTACTGTTGCTAATCCCTTACATTTTGCTAGCTGCCTCTATCCTGAAAGACACCAAAGAATTTTATAAACTAAATACACAAAAAAATTTTCCCGCTTCTCTGACATGCAGCCACCTCTGGGGCAGAATATGATAGCTGCTTAGCAGCATGTAACAACAATTTGGAACGGGAAGTGAACATGCATCTTTTCAATTTGAAATAAAAGAAAGTGTAGGATGAATGCAACCAAGTTATATGGCAATGCAACAAGAGCTCAGTTTCGGGGGAATAAACAGCTCAATAGCACAGGAGGGGGTGATTGGTCTCTTTAAGAAGACCTGACATCAATGTGCCCCAGTACTGCACTGGTTGTTACGGGTAGTTATACCATAAACTCATCTACATACACAGCAGATATGAGCTGTCTTTTTAGACATACTGACATCTTGAGATCAGATCTCTGCACTAGCACATCACAACATGACTATGGAAGGATTTCAATAGGGACTTTAATAGGGACTCTTTTCTCTTTTGAAGGGACCATCCCACTGTTTTGTTTTACCTTCATTTTGCTCAATATCCGTGCTACACCGACCCACCCTTGCAACAGTGCTTGTTGATATTCGAATAACATAGTCACGAGCCAGAGACTGGACTGTCTACTCCGACATCTTGAGCTTGCTGCCTTCGCAACCTCCCCCGCTCCCTGGCTGCGTCTAGAGGGGCAAGATTTTGCGCAAAATCTTGCTGCCTGTCTAGACTGGCCGCGAGTATTTGCGCAAGAACTCTGATTTTGTACTGTACAAAATCGTGGTTCTTGCGGAAATATTCTGACACTCCCGCTCAGGGATAAATCCTCTTGCGCAAGTGTTCTTGTGCAAGAGAGCCAGTTTAGACAGACAGGTTAATTTCTTGCGCAAGAAAGCCCGATGGCTAAAATGGCCATCTGAGCTTTCTTGCGCAAGAGAGCTTCTACACTGGCACAGATGCTTTTGCGCAAAAGCAAATCTTTGCTCAAAGGCACGTGCCAGTATAGACGCTCTCTTGCGCAAATACTTTTAACGGAAAAACTTTTCCGTTAAAAGTATTTGTGCAAAATCATGCCAGTCTAGATGCAGCCCCTATGTACACCTTCCTTGTACATTTCCTACTGATGCAGGTTGAACTTCTTTAGTCCAGCATTCACTGATCCAGCATCATCAGAGGCCTGGCAAGATTTTAAAGTTCACTGGATGTTACTTATCATGGGTGTGGCCAAATTTGCTGTGGTCCCATAAAGTTTGTTACAGCCACCAGTCCTGGCTCTCAGTGTTCTGTGGTGTTATGTAGCTCTAATTAACCCCCAAATGTCTTCTAAGAGCCCAGAAAGCAGTGGAAGTGTTGATAATGCTGCTAGATAATACTGACCTCCCATGGTTCGGCAAATTCTTTGGTTCGGGCATCAGTCAGGTCCCTGAGGGTGCCGGACTAGAGAGGTTCAACCTATAATGGTTCTAGTACTGGAGACTTGCTGCCTACACAGAAAGAGGTGGACCTGGGAAGGAGGTGGAGAGGACCATGCCCTCTATTGACCCCACTGGCTGGGAAGAGTTGGAGGAGTGGTCTCTGGGAGGTGTGTGCATTTGACTGTATTTGTAAACTGCCTGCTTCCCAAAGAACAGGCCCGGCCTTAGGGCAAGGCGAGCAAGGAGGTTGCCTTAGACCCAGCTCTACCTGGCACCTACCTGCCCAGCTGCTCACTTGCTGCCCTGGCTGGGAGCCACCCAGCTATGTGGAGCAGCCAGCCACAATGTGCCGCCTTGGGCCCCACAAACTCTTGGCTAAGCCTGCCAAGGAAGGCTGTTATAATAACACTGCTTCCCCTGCCTCAGTGTGCAGAGGTCACTGGGGTGTAGGAGGGACAATTTTGCATCCTCCTGGGCCAGCTTCAGTGATTCTAGCCTTAGCAGTTGTACGCATTCTTCTGTTCACCCTGGCTGCGTCTAGATTGGCATGATTTTCCGGAAATGCTTTTAACAGAAAAGTTTTCCGTTAAAAGCATTTTCGGAACAGAGCATCTAGATTGGCACGGACGCTTTTCTGCAAAAGCACTTTTTGCCGAAAAGCGTCCGTGCCAATCTAGATGCGCTTTTCCGCAAAAAAGCCCCGATCGCCATTTTCGCAATCGGGCTTTTTTGCAGAAAACAAATCTGAGCTGTCTACACTGGCCCTTTTGTGCAAAAGCTTTTGCACAAAAGGGACTTTTGCCTGAATGGGAGCAGAATAGTATTTCCGCAAGAAGCACTGATTTCTTACAGTAAGAAGTCAGTGCTTTTGCGGAAATTCTAGCGGCCAGTGTAGACAGCTGGCAAGTTTTTCCAGAAAAGTGGCTGATTTTCCAGAAAAACTGGCCAGTCTAGACACAGCCCCTGATTTTTATACTATGCCCATTACTGTGGTGTCTCTATATGCAAAAGAATCCAGACTGGTATAAAGAAGCACCACTCACATGGAAGGAGGGAGGCACAGGAAAAGTCAGAAAGTTGTCCAAGACATCTCAGGCTATTGGGACATGAACTGTCTAATCAGCTTCTGAATTTTGCAAGAGCAAATCAAGTCTGGCCCAGAAAGAAATCTGGCATGTAGCGTTGCTCCCTGACGATATGCATCACCTGAGCCACATCTGCTGAGCCACAGTGAGTTCAAAGTCAGCTGTGGTTTTCTGCTCCTCCAGCCAGTGCTGGAGTGGGAGCAAGGCACAGAAAGCATTCCAAAAGGACTGAAATGAAAGTTAGTACTCCACAGTGCCGGGGAATTTCAGGGGAAGAGAGACACGTTCTGGGCTGACCTGTGCTGTCGCTGCCATAGCAGAAGCTCCTGCACAAAAGGGAGAAAGATCTGTTTGGCTACCCTATGACACTGATGTTAAAAAAGAAAGATTGCTCAGCTCAGCCAAGCGAGAAATCTTTTGCATTTTCCCAGAGTATTTTTCATGACTTGTTTAACCCTACGATTAACCCTGGGCCAGGCATCAGGAGCCAGGCTTGCAGGGAAAGGAGGGATGGGGGTTACTGCCTATTTCATCCTTCGAGACAGTAAAGGCTGCACAAAAAGACACGCTAAAGTAAGCAGCCCATTCTTAGAATTAAGAAAATGCTGCCGCAATGCAGGAAGCCTGAACTAGCTGCCAGAGGTTGCAACAAAGTTTGGGGAAGCGGCAGAAAAGTTCCTATAGTCATTTAGAGAGCTCAGTGGGGGAAGGGATTTAAACAGTGTCTATTAGAGCTGACAGAGGTGTAAAGTACTGTATGCAAGATCTAATGCATGGCCCTGAGCTTGTGCTCAGTTATACAGGCATAAATGCAAAATATTCCCATGGAAACTGATGGAATTCATTCAGATTTCTACAGGTGTAAATGAGATCAGGGACCAGTCCCACCCATGTTGTACATTACATGTGAATTGATGAGCTATCCAGTTCAAGGGGCTGCTGAAACAATCTACACTTTTTGTTGCAATTATTTATCATGTTAGCATAGTGCCCAGGTGCCTCAGGAATGGCGCAGGACCCACTGCACTAGGTGCTGCACAAACAGAACAAAAAGGCCGCTCCTGCTGCAAAGAGTTCACAAGACAACAGACAGACCCAAGAGGGAGCACAAAGAAACAATGAGACAATATTGGGTAGCATGATTGGCACTGTTCTCTCTAATATTTTTCTATCCATGTGCAGAATAAATGTTGTTGTGTGCACCGAGGCATGTGTGGATATGCACCACCAGTAGAAACATATGCTGCCAGCTGCAGGCATTCTGCTAATCAGCTGGGCAGCACCTGAATCACTCCTGGGTGGCTGTACCTGAAGTGATTTTATCTCCCTTACCACTTGCATCATTGTCCATAGGCAGGGTATTTTGCTTTTTGCATTGTGTTACATTCTACGATATACACACTGTGATGTCTGCAATCTTGTTTGCTTTTAGAAAACACTGATGATTGGCCGTGTCAGGCCTGCTGATCGGGGGGGGAGGGGCACACAGGTGGGAAGCTGTCCCAGGGCCTGGAGATTTAGAAGGACCTGGGGCTTCTGGCTGCTGTTGCTGCTACCTCAGTAGCAACAGTGGCCAGAGCCCTAGGCCCTTCAAATTGCCACCAGAGACCCCAACAGCGTGTACCCTGTGGCCTTGGTGATGCTTAAGGGCTGTCCTCTTCCATCTGAGACCCCATCCCTTCTGGGGACCCCATCTCCCTCCTGGGCTCAGTGAAGTCTGTGGTCAGCTCTGGGCAGCGGTATCAGCTCTATTCTTCTCCATTTTTTTGTATGCTTCTCAGCAAAAGAGATTACTGAGGAGGGTTTTGGAGGAAGACAAAGGATTGGTTTTGTGGATGTTTACAGGGAGCACCTCCCAACCATGGGGGTGTAAGCACAACAGTGATTGTTTGAACATTTAATAAGTGGGTGATGGAGGCTGGTGACTTGTGCCAATTGGAGGTTGGAGCTGACATGGCAATAGTAAATTAGAGATGATAGGAAAGGTGGGGATAGGGTGTGAGTGTCCTTGAAGACACCAAATGTAGTTTACATTTGATTACAGCAGAGAAACAGGGGAGAGTGGAGGTAAGCAAAGAGAGAGGTGATGCCCAGCACTAAGGGTGTGTCTAGACTACAGGGTTTTGTCGACAAAAGTGGACTTTTGTCGACAAAACTAAACCTGCGTCTACACTACCACTGAGTTCTGTTGACATAACGTCGACAGAACTCAGCAGCTTTGTCGACGCTGGTAAACCTCATTCTACGAGGAATAAAGCCTTTTGTCGACCGAGTTCTGTCGACAGAAGGCATTATTGCATCTAAACTGTCCTTTGCGTCCACACTGTTATGTCGACAAAGCAGCTTGCTTTGTCGACAGAACTGAATGTAGTCTAGACGCTCTTTGTCGACAGAAGCTTTGTCGACAGTATCTGTCGACAAAACTTCTGTCGACAAAACCCTGTAGTCTAGATGTACCCTAAGTGGTGTTCTTGCAGGTCAACTGCTGTCTGGTCCTTCGTGGTTTTTAGTTGACATCCTGCATTTGCCCTCAGGTCTCAGAGTGATTTTATTGTACCTCACCAGCACTTCGCCACATTTTTCCAGTCTAATGTTGCTGCTTATCAGGGTTGCTGGGATTTCAGCTGGCTCCACACTCCAGCTAGAATAGAATTGGTTGCTGATTGAGCAGCATAGTTGCAAATATGATAGTAGAATGTCTGGCAGTCTTCTCCTGCAGTGCGCATACACTGCAGTCACATTGCAGCTATCCTCTTTACGGGAGGTTTTTCAGTGGCTACCTGCATCACTGTTTTTTAATTCCTGGGATGGCAGCAGCTTTGGGACAGGAAGGGCACGTCGACACAGCAGGGCTGAAGCTTAAATAAGTGACGCAACTTGAGCTACGTCAATTGACTAGCTGAAGTTGAAATAGCTTATTTCGGCTTTTGGCGCTGTTTACACAGCAGGAAGTGCAAGGAAGAGCTCTCCTCCTTCGACTCCCCTTACTCCTTGTAAAATGAGGGTTACAGGAGTCGGAGCAGGAAGTCCTCCTGCTTGACATTATTTTGACATTATGTTGAAATAACAGTTTGTGGTGTAGATGCGGACTATGTTATTTTGAAATAGATGTACCTGAAGTGATTCTGTCTCTCTCACCACTTGCATCGTTGCTCATAGGCAGGGTATTTTGCTTTGTGCCTTGTGTTACATTCTACGATACACACACTTGACTGTGATGTCTGCAATCTTGTTTTCTGTGTGTCTCTTCTGCCACCTGGGTTCCTTTAGTTTGACCCTGGGTACTTGATCTGCACTTGTATGGGTCAGTGTTTTGGTCCTTTATCTAACATACCTAAGTAGATAGAACCATCCAGCCAAAGTCTGTGCCTAGAGATAGTGTCACTGTTGACTGCAGTCAGCTTTGGATCAGGCTGCAATATACAGAATCTGGGTTCCAATAAATGAAACACAAAAGCAAGTAAGATTTGGGGTTGTCTCCTCGGATGTGACTCCTCCAAAAAAGCTTGCCCCTGTGCCACCCAATTAAAGAGGGGACGAGAGCCTTTTTAGAGAGAGGCTTTAAAAATCATTTATCTTTGCAAGGAGAAATTGGCTCAGTCATAAAGCTGGCTAAATACTAGGGACAAGGTGTCTGTGAATAGTCACTCAAAATTATAAGTAAATTCATTTCAATGCAGTCCTTTGTGTTTGCCTCCCGTGAGCATTCTTGCAAATGAGTTTACTGGCAGACATATTAAAAGAAACAGAAAATGTTAAGTGAATATTAGAGAACACTTACAGAAAGTATTACATTTTGCTTTTGTAATTCAGAGCATTTTAACTAGCAACCGGATTCTAAAGCATTATTGTCAACCAATCAGGGACCAGAAACTTACCACATCCTACACACACAATCAATACAGCTCAAATTGCACACATCATATTCCACCAATTGGTTTTGAACACACTACAGACTGAGAGTTATTAATGGAAATTAACTGGAAAATAAGTTTAAAACAACGAATAAACAAAAACAAAAGGGAAAACCATGGAAAAAAATCACAAACAGAAAAGAGGCAAACATCATCTAAATATATGATGTGTTACTAATCAACTGTCCAGCTCTGTTCTCTCATATCCCAAATCTCCAAGACCTCTCTGGCTTGCTTTGATTCTCTGTTACTTTTGCTTCTTTTTCATTTCATAGTTACCTAAATATAAAGCTTGAAATGTAACAGTAATGTGCATTTCTTCCATGGCAATTCCTTTTCCTGATGTTAGTGCATGTTGGTTTATATGCCTAAAAATCATATTGCTAAATTTAGGATCTATTGCATATTTCTGAAACTTGTACATGTGAGAAAGGTGAGTGCTGACCATGTTGTGTGTGCTGTGGGGATGATAGTTGCATCTGAGAGAGAGAAAGAGAGAGAGAAAGTCTGCTTGAATGTGCATATCATTTGAACCATTCGCTCCTCATCCCCCTCCACCGGAGCTCTAATTAAAACAAGAATGCACTGGGCTGCCTTTTGCACCGTTTCATCTCCTGATATTTTTATGTTAAATCCACCAAGGAAATCTCCTGAAGGCTTTGAAGTCTTGGGGTGTGTGAATAAAGATGTCACAATGGCACACATACAGCTTTTTAATGAGGACAGAAGGTTTGATGTCGGAACACTTCAGTGCCCAAAGGAAAGAGATTCTCTCCAACAAGCGTGCTCACTCATTTGTGCTTCTCCCCCACATGCCCTGTTTCTCTCCCACCCCCTTTTGCATTCATGCCGCAACCCCTGATTTGGATTTGTTTGTTTTCAGAAAGACTAAAGAGGAAATAGCATGGACATTTGGAGGGGCAAGAGGGGCTTTGAAAATCCTGGTATTGCTAATGATGTTGAGGCTTTATTTTTTTCCTTCATGATAGCTGAGTGGCCAGCCATACGCAGGGTCCTACTGATGTCCTGTAGAGTCCAGAGCTGGACACCAGAACCAAACTGTGAAGAAATTCAGAGCCATATCTGGAGCCAGAGCCTCACCTCAATGACAGCAGGGTGAACCTGATAGAACACCTTTGAAGTCAGTAAGGTTACTCTGGATTAACTTGGATATCACCCTGAATGTAATCCTCAAGACCATTAACCTGAGCCATGACCACAACTCCAAAATGCTCATGAACGCTGACAAAATTTGGATTCAGGTTTGATTCCAGGCCCAGTTCTGCATAAACCAATTTTTTTTTGTCTCAGAGGGGTAGCCATGTTAGTCTGTAACTTAAAAAATCAATGAGTAGACCTGTGGCACCTTAGAGACTAACAAAGACATAGGATCGTGAGCTTTTGTGGGTAAAACCCACTTCATCAGATGAGTTGGAGTGGAAATACATAATCCAAAGTATATATAAGGCTATGTCTAGACTGAAGAGTTTTTCCGGGATACCTCTGGAAAAACTCTGCCACGTCCAGGGAACACATCCACTTTTCCAGATCAGTTTCCAAAAAAGTGGGTGCACTCTTTCAGAAGCCCTGTATTCCTCATTTTATGGGGCCAAATGTCGGAAAAGCCTCTTCCGAAAAAACAAGCAGAAAAAGGTATGTAAATTGCGCTTCGCAATTTGTGTATCTTTTTCCAAACCCCCCACCCCCGACAGTGTAGACATTGCCTAACAGTAAAAGCAGTTACCTATCAATTGTAGGGCCCTTGTTATTGAAGTTAATTAAGTAAGCTGGATGTGTCCCATTCATAGCTACTGATGTGAAATGCGAATGTCAGAGACATGGGAAACTGCCTTTGTATTGTGTTAACCAGTTAATATCTTTATTCAAGCCCACGAAGACAGTGTCAAATGTGCAAATGAACTCCTGTTCAGCAGTCTCTCTCTCTAAATGGGCGGTGAAATTGAACTGCTGAACTGGAGTATAGGTGGTGACTGCAATGGTTCTGTGTGCAATGAATCGGAGAAAATGGGAGAGAGAGCTGGGTAGCCAGGCTTCCAAAACAGCATTCAGCACTTGCATGGCACTGCTCTTTATAGCAACAAGAAGATGACCACTTAATTTCTGACTGCATTAAAAAACGGGATTTGTTGTGGTTTTCTCCAGCATCAAAAATCCCAGTGGACGGTGTATCGAAGTGAAACACATATTATTGTGATTCATTTCATCAGCATACTTATTCCTCAGATATGTCAAGGCGCATGTTGGTTGCTGATGATTCTGTAAGCAAACACATTAATGAATTAGGCTGCGCTTAGACGCTGTCACTGGCTGATTGATTGGTTGCTTAGGAGCCCCAGCCACAAGCCAGGACCCTATTGTGTTAGGTGACATAGGAAAACACACACACAAACAAAGAGATCACTAACTTAATTTGCCTCTTCAGCACCTAGCTTATAGCCAACTTTCAATCTAGCCAGTCTCAACATGTTGAGTTGTTGTTTGATACTAATGATCCTCATTATTGGAGGCCTTTATCAGAGTTGGCAAAAGCCTGGGAAACCTTGTAAGTGGCTAAACCAAACTCCTGGATCCTAACAGTCTTGGACTTTGAGAAAGTTTGGACCTGAATTTGTACAAGTGACTCAGAGCTATTTCTGGGTTTTAATTAATGTGCTGTGGCTCTTTGAAAGTGGGACTAAAGTGCAGAGGGCTGCTCACCATTATGATTACTCTCCCTCCCAAAATCATAGAATCGTAGGACTAGAGGGGACATTGAGAGGTCACCTAGTCTAGTTCCCTTCATGCATCTGACCTTTGCCTGCCAAGATGTATTCACTGGGGACAATTGAAGAGCCCTATAGTCCTGCTGTATACAACAGGAGTGGATTTGGCAAATCTTCATGAATATTTGAATAACTCTCAATCTGCTCCAATCCATTCCCAACAGAGTTGATATCATCTCTAGCTGCTCTGTAGCTTTGACCACACCACCCCTTCTTTCAGTCCCTGTTCCCCTCTGCACTCAATACAAGGGCCTTTTAAGGTCCTTTAAAACTCAGTTCTTCAATATCTGCCTGGGGCCTTATTGCAGTCCTTTCTCTACATCACACTACGTCGGCCGCCAGCACTGGTTTGTCCACAGACACTGCCAATGCCTTTGCATCACCTTCCATCTCACCACTTATGCTTGGATGCCACTGCGTGGTCCCATGTCAAATCCCTTCTCCAGACTCGTTTCTACTGTAGTGTCAATGGTACTTTAATGATGGGACAGGCAGCCGACTGGACGCCGATGTGAAAACCAATCAGGTACAACGTCAGTGATGCCTGTAACTGGTCTGCGTCACCATGTATTCCTGTTAGTCACAGACCTCTTCCCATCCCCCACCTGCCATCCCTGCTGTGCACCTAGAGCCCACTTCTCCCCTGTACCCCAGCGTCCTGATTGGCTGGTAACTTGGCAGGAAATCCCACTCCTACTTGCCCACTCTCCTTCAGGTAAAGGTGAAATAAGCTGGTGTGCCCCGGTGGGGTGTACCTGTAAGATAGTGGCTGGCTGGGGGCAGGGCTCTGATCCAGCCCTCTTGCCTTGTCCTTGCCCTCCCCACAGCACAGGCCAGCAGCAGAGCCCCAGATTCTCAGTCATGTGGGGTGGCAGCTGAGACCCTGGAGCATGGGGCCAGTAGGAGAGCTCCAGCACACAGGGCCAGCAGGTGGGACCCCAGGCTCTAGGCCAGGAGCCCAAGGGTGCTACAGCACCCTCCACACCTCTAAGTCCCTTCCTGAGCCTATGGGCCTTGATCCTGATTGAGGCCCTGCCTTGTTATCACAGTGATACAAATAAATACCTCTACCAACAAAGTGCTCTCATTTGATTTGCTGCTTTATGTCGCTGAATTTTTCAAATGCCATCTGGCATGCTCTGGTCACAGTGTCACGACCCTTCTGCATCAAGGGGCAATGTTCCATCACCATGTGATGGTGAGGATGCAGCATTGTGGGGAAATGTCACAACCGAGAGCCATGGTGCTGCAACATTTTCCCTTGTGATGGCAGGGGAATGCTGTCAACAATATTAATGGCAGGTCAAAGTTCCCAGCCCCCTAGAGAGATGACCAGCGACCTCAGTGATTGGAATGGGCATCAAACGCAAGAGGTCTTGATTACAACATTTATAATTAATTGCAAAAATTGACATGAAAATAAATAATGGGGAGGGTTTGAAAGGGGGGTGGAAAAAAAGTCAAGAAATTGAGGTTACTTTCCCACCCTTTCTTTGCCTCACTGTGGCTAGTTAATCCAGGGAGATCGTTCTGTGCCAGGGGACTTTTAACATCCCATAGGCCATATCCTGAGAGTCTTACAGCTTTTACATTACACTTTGTCAGTAAAACTCTCTCTTTTTCCTGAATAAGGAAAAAATATTAGAATCTGCTCTCCAAGTAGGCAGAGGTGAGTGTTTTGAAGATAAAGGGTCAGGTGCTCAAATACTTCCAGTATGCACAAAGCGAGTGCCAGGAGACGGTGTATAAATAGGGTTAAAGCACCCAGTTGTGCCCCGCCCTGTCCATGGTGCTGCTCTGTGCACTTCTGCCATGCATACTTTAAAGCCATGTCTTCACTAAACAGAAGGTCAATGCTGCCGCATTCAATCTTCCAGAGTTCGATTTAGTGTGTCTAGTTAAGACTTGTTAAATTGAACTCAGAGGGTACCCCCCACAGCAGCTCACACTCCTGCTTCTGCTAGGTGTGAGGGAAGCCAAAGGGAACGTTTGCACCGCTGGCCTCTCACTGTGGGGATGAGCGGGAAACTCAAAACAAGGTTCGTCGACTCCAGTTATGTCATTAACGTTGCTGGAGTTGCCTATATTGATTAGTGTTCCTTTTTAGTGTATCCTAGGCCTTAGATCAGTCGGAGGATTGCTGTAATTACACTGACCTTACCACCTTCCTGCCCCTTTCCAATAGCCACAGAACTCTTGGCCACTGTGCTGGCAGCAAGGAGCCAGTGCAATGCCTAACCCTCCGCTTTGGCTGCATACCACTGCGTGGCCACCCTTAAGTTGGGAATAGCCACACAGAGCCTTTTATTGCAGTCTGGAGTTAAATTACACCAGCAGTGCAGCCTCAGTACATCAGAGGATCTGGCCCAAATTTCCCACCTTCACTCAGAAATGACTTTGATGTTTTGTTAATTTAGATTAAAGAGCAGGAGCTACAGGTTCAGCAGGCTTCAACACACAACGTACAGACATGTCCCTCTCATTTTGGATGTGCATATATTGACCTGTGCATGCAAATGCCTCCTTGTGAGCTCAGTTAGGCTGAGTGTGCAGTGTACAAGTCTGTGTGTGTGCATGCGCACACATGAGCTCATGAGCCAAAGCCCCCAGAAACCTCTAGAAGCCCCTGAGAACTTGCCCCCTTTGGCATTCTGTACCGTAATGAATACATTTTGCAGTGTAGCTGAATTTCTGCTGTCACATCATAGCAGCTCTGTGTCAGCTACTAACATTTTGATGGTTGCTTTGAAGCAGAGAGTACAATGCCAATACATACACAAATCTTTGCTTGTGTGCGGATGTGTGTGTGTGTGTGTGAGAGAGAGAGAGAAAGAGAGCACAAGCTCACGTTGTCATGAGCCTCTCTGAAATGTAGCAGTATCCTGTGCATACCTAATGTGATATAGAGAGACAAGGTAGGTGAGGTAATATCTTTTATTGGACCAACTTCTGTTGGTGAGAGACAAGCCTTCGAGCGACACAGAGCTTTGTAACCAAGGATGGTCAGAAAACTTCCCCAGAGACTAGAGAGTGGTTCTGTCTTGTTCTCTACCAGGTAGCACTCTCTATCCCAAGTAAGTCTTTAGAGATGAAAAGCTCAGTGTTAAAATACAAATCCTTTGAGAGGTTTTAATGATACAGAGGTCACAGCTCTTGGCCTGTCATGGACACGCACTATTAGGGATGGAAATCATTGTCTCTGTCTCCATCCAGTAAGCCAATGGATCAGGTTTCCTTGTGCAGTTGCTGATGGATCCCAAGTAGGACAGGATATAGAGTTCTGTCTTGATGATAGGAAGAAAGAGAAAGTGAAATCTTGGCCCATTGAAGTGAAAGGAAAAACTCCCATGGCTTATAACAGAATTTAGCAGAAGAGCTCTGCATGGATACATATGTCTGCCCATGGCAGGGGCATTATATTGGGGGGAGGAGGATACTAGAAGGTCTGTAACCCCCCCCCCTGAAATTTAAACCCTTGTATTTCATACTTGAAATATGCTTAAAACACATGCCCTAGGTCCAGAGGTAGCTCTTGACTGCAACAGAGTTTGTGCTGTTTTCAATGTTGCCTTTGAGGCAGGGAGTTTGTTTATAAACACAGGGAAGCAGGATGATTAAGATAAAAAAGGGCTTGTCAATCAAGTAATTGAAGGATCCTTAGATGATCATGAAAACATTGCCAGGTACTCCACCTAAAAGATAGGAAAAAAGAGGAGGAATAAATAGTGGTGTTCTCTAGGAGTCTGCATTGGGACCAGTGCTGTTCTTATTCATAACTGATCCTGAAAAAGGGGTAAACAGTGGGGTGGCAAAATTTGCAGCTGATACAAAATTACTCAAAATAGTTAAGTTCAAAGCTGACTGCAAAGAGTTACAAAGGGATCTCACAAAACTGGGTGATTGGGCAACATAATGGCAGATGGAATTAAATGTTGATAAATGCAAAGTAATGCACAGAGAAAATATAATCACAATTATACATACAAAATGATGGGGTCTAAATTAGCTGTTACCATTCAAGAAAAAGATATTGGAATCATTGTGGATAGTTCCCTGAAAACATCTGCTCAGGGTGGAGTGGTAATCTAAAAAGCTAACAGAATACTGGGAATCATTAGGAAAGGAATAGATACTAAGACAGAAAATATGATATTGCCTCTATATAAAATCATGGCATGCCCACATCTTGAACACTTCATGCATATCTGGCTCCCCCATCCCCAACTAAAAAAAAAGATATACTGGATTTGGAAAAGGTACAGAGAAGGGCAAAACAAATGATTGGGGAAAGGAACATCTTCCATATGAGGGGAGATTAAAAAGACTGGGACTTTTCAACTTGGAAAAGAAATAACTAAAGGATGGGGGGAGGGGATATGTTAGAGGTCTAGAAAATCATGGATGGTGTAAAAAAATTGTACAAGAAAATATTATATACGCCTTCATTAATACAAGAAGGTCACCCAATGAAGTGTATAGGTAGCAGCTTTAAAACAGACAATTGTTTCTTCACCGTCAACCTGTGGAACTCTGTGCTGGGGAGGGGTGTGTGTGTGTGAAAAGCCCCAAACTATAACGGGGTTACCATAAATTAAATACATTCAGGAAGGATAGATTCATCAATGGCTACTAGCTAGGATGGGCAGGGATAGTGTCCCTAGCCCCTGTTTGTCAGCAGCTATGAATGGGTGACAGGGGATGGATCATTTGATGATTGCCTCTTCTGTTCATTCCTTCTGGTATTGGCCACTGTTGGAAGACAGGATACTGGGCCAGATGGACCATTAGTTTGACCCAGTATGACCAGTATGTATCTGCTTGCTGCTGTAATCCAATAAATTCCAGTCCCCTCCCAGAGCTGAGATAGAGCCCAGGAGCTAGGAGAGTCCTTGTTCTCTCTCTCTCTCTCCCCAGAGTGAGCAACAAAATAAGAATATACAGTGAACCCTCGTTTATCGCGGTAGATAGGTTCCAAACCCGACCGCGATAGCTGAAAATCCGCGAAGTAGGGACACCATATTTACGTATTTATTTAACATGTATATTCAGACTTTTAAAACCCTCCCTTTACGTAGTACTGTTAACAAACCAGTTAGCAGATATTACTACAATAATTAGCAGATATTACTAATTATTAATGGAATTAACGAAATATTTGGGGTCTTCATATATCGCGGCTATTTTCGAAATTTCCGGAAAATCCGCGATATATTTCTTTTATAATATATACATACGTAATGAAAAAAGTCCGCAAAGTCGTGAATCTGCGATGGTCGAACCGCGAAGTAGCGAGGGCTCACTGTATATTAAAATTTTAAGCCTAACAGGTGCCCCTTAAGTGATTTGCCATAAGATGTCAGAACATGTTAGTATTAAAGCTGAGTGGGTCTAATATTTATTTAATTTTCTTTCTTTTATATAGGAATTAGAAACAGTGCTCCTGTCAGCTAATTGCTACGTTATCTGCCAAAAACCTAGATTTTTCAAGTGACTTAGTAGCGCCTGGAAAAAAGGTAATGTGTGTGTGGGGAGAGAGCAGATAGAATTGATTCCCTTCTCCCACCTAATTGCTGCTTGACTTGTACTGAACATACTCAGAAACACCACGGAAGCTGCTGCCTTCAGTCTGCCCCTCATGCCCTCACTCTGCTCCCTCCCCCCATCGCGGCATGCACAGGTCGCCCTCCTCAAACAAAATCTTGAAATGGCGCCCCGCACTGATCCATGGATGCAGATAGACATTGCACATACTGATCTGCAGGGCTCTACGCCCAGGAGACATTGTGACCAAAGGAGAGGAACAGGGTGATGCTGCTCCTGGGAGCCAGCACCCCAAGCCAGCAGCTATTCTCGGCCACATCCCTTGTCTGGAATGGCACAGCCTCACTAGCAATGGGGCTGGGGGCAATATAGTCACACATGAGCTGCTGGCATGGGGTACTGGCTCCCAAGAGCAGCGCCACTATATTCATTTCCTTTGTCTGCAGTGTCTCCTGGTAGTAGAACCTTGCAGATTAGCAGATACTGATGTCTATCTGTGGATATCCGCATCCACAGATAGACATTTGTATCTGCACAAGGCTCTAGCTAGCAGACAGGACATGGAGCAAGGACCTTAAAAGAGGGTGGACAGACAAATCCTGCCTGTGCCTAGTTTAGCAAACTGCATGCCACTTGAAGGGAAGAGCAAAGGTTGCAGGAAGGAAGAATCTGGTGAAAGCACCACAACATTGGTCTATATGCACATAACTACAGTTGAACATTGTAAATTATCTCTTTACAGTAATTACTTGTTTAACATGTGCCCACTTAACATGTAAGAACATAAGAACACGATTTTTCAATAGCAAGATTTTTTTTTAGGGAACGTTTTTCAAATAACACGACCGTCCCCGAAATAACGCGAAAATAATCAAGTAGTGGACTACTTCGCATGGCAGTATAAGTTGGTGAAAACAGTGGTAATACGTATAAGTGGATGAATTCACATGGTCACCGCGTTCCTCCGCTCACTCATGTGTTTATCTGTGTGTTTTAACAAACCTCAGTGACTTGTGTTGCTAGATATCTAATGTTGACGTGGACGACCCAGCACCAATAAAAAATTGACTTTGCCACCACTACGTGAAATGCAACCTCCACCTTTTCCATTATTTTTAATGGGAAAATTGACCCTGCATAGCACCTTTTCTCTTAGCACGAACATTTTCCGAAACGTATCTATAGTGTTAAATGAGGAATTACTGTATTAAGAGAACTATTTAAAATGATGGGAATAGAGTCCTTTCATGTTATTACCCAGCATATGGTACATGCAACATTGTGGCAGAGGTCAATGTAGTGAGACCTACAGCAAGAAATTAACTGGCAAACAAAGCAGCACTTAGCAAAAGAGCAAACAGTGTAGAGGGACTCAGACCACCAAGAGTGCTGGGTTTCCAGACAAAAAACCTTGAGCAAGCATAGAAGAAATGAAAGCAAGAATTATGCCTTTTTACAGAGCTGAGGAACGAAGATTAGAGAATAAAGGTAAAACTTCTTTAATATCTCACTGGAGAGAAAAGACTAACAGTGAATGACAATGTAGCACTTTAAAGACTAACAAGATGGTTTATTAGATGATGAGCTTTCGTGGGCCAGACCCACTTCCTCAGATCAAAAATCTTTTTTTTTGATCTGAGAAAGTGGTTTTTGATCTGAGGAAGTGGGTCTGGCCCACGAAAGCTCATCATCTAATAAACCATCTTGTTAGTCTTTAAAGTGCTACATTGTCCTGCATTTTGCTAGTAGTGAATGAGACACTGTTGGGATAATTCTTGAAACACCAGAACAGCTAATCAAGGTGTTTGATGAATACTGTGATGCCAGATACAATGAGGCAGTAGAGTTACTGTTTCTTTACCCAAACCAGAAGACAGACTAGATACTTTTATGTACATTACAGAGCTGAGAACTCTGGCATTCACCTATAACAGTGGAGATATGAAAGTCAAAAATGAGAGCCAGGATTATTTGTGGCATAAGCTGCTGCAGTTTACAGGAGGGAGGGTCTGGAATAACAGATCTAACCCTACACAAATACCTAGGATTGAACAATCAAGGGAAAACATTTAATTTTATTAGGGAAAAGCAGGGGAATAATCAAATCTATGTGGGCAAACAATATTTTGGTATCAATGCACCTCTCATCTTTAACATTTATCCTGTGAAGTAGGACAGTGATTTCAGCTCCAATGTAAGGGAAACTGAGGCACGGAAAGACTGCCCAGAATTCTGTGTTAAGTCTGTAGTAAAACAGGAACTTGAATCTAGGTTTCACAAATCCTTCCTATACTAGTTCCCTAACCATAGGGGCACCTTTCTTCACTCACTAATGGGGTCCCAAAACAAGTAACCACATGAGACCTACAAGTGGATGGCACCCACAGATATCAGTGCACTTGGAGCTGTTGGCTTTATACCTAGAAAAGTTACTATTCCTGTTCCCTTTCATTTAAGAGAGCTACAATCCAATATTTGGAATCTATATAATACTAATAATGCCAGCCTATTGAATGCATCTGGGAGTGGAGGGGCTTGCTCTGATATCTTTATTTCTGTTATTGTAGATAAATACAATGCTAAAGATTTCAGTTTGTCAGTGGACTCTCCTTCACCCAGTTACGCTCTCCAGCTCAGTGTAGATAGTAACAGGAGACTGGTTTGTTTTTTTATCTCCAGGTTATCAGTGTGAACTTGGCTTAAGTTGTTTTTGACTAAACACCAGTTCCATACTGAAGGTTCTTCGGCAGGCTTTGCATCTGAGCTGGTGGATTTAGTTCCTAGCAGACAGGTGCCCAAGCTGCTAAAACTCTCCACAGGACAGTCAGTTAGTGCTGCAGACTCTCACCAGAGAGGCCAGGGCCTGGACTGCAGAGACTGAACTACCTTCTAAAACAACTACGATGTTTGCAGGCAGAAGGATTTGGGAACTGGGGGAGGGAAGCCTGTTTTGCAGAAGCCTTTGTCAGACTTCTTCAGCAGATAAAGAGAGAGCTGCAGTTCACAGCTGTCCAACTGGTAATTTTAACAAGCCCTAACTTCACTAAAAACAATTACAAACACTCTCCACTTTCCCACCCCTGACCCTGTGTTGGGCACTATAATCTGGGCTCAATTAAGAGCCCATTAACTAAACTGAATGTCTGGCCCTGGTCATTTACAGCTATTCTTGTTGTCAATGGCACTGATTAAAGATTATATCAATGGAGTGGGTTGATCTTTTGTACTTCTAGGCTTGTGTTAGCAGGAAGAGGGAACTGTGGGGCTATTATTGGTTTCCTGCTCCCCCTCCTCCACTGTGCATTTTACAGACTACTCTGGGGTTTGCCTTAAAGAAAAGGGCTTCCCAAGGTAAGATAAAACTGTAGGGTGACCTGGGAGAAGACGGAGAAAATCTGAGGCTCCTAATGACAAGAAGTACTAGGGACCCAGCTGGAAGGAGTGTAATTTGAACTAAAAATTACATTAGCTGTACCAGATGTTGGTAAAATAACAGTATGGAAGATTCATCCCTCCTGTATATACACATATCCAGACAGTGGATAGCATGCATGATGGTTTCCATTCAGCTTTGAATTCAGCTTTGTTATATAATCAATCAATGGCTAATAGAAATGAAGTGGCTTCACATGCATGCATTTGCTTTATAGCCTATGGCTCTGTGCCAATATAAAAAAAATTGTGGGTATTGATTTGATTATCCTGTTTGCCCACCTAGATTTGATAGTTCCAGCTGCTTTTCTTGGATGAAATGAAATGTTTTCCACTGATTAATTAATTGTAATTTGTTTTCTCTTCAAGTGCAAAATTTGTTTTTTATTGATAAAAAGTATCCATATTCATGATCTGGTACAATTAGCAATCTCCCTTGCTATTAAAAAGCTTTAAACCTCCTGTTATAATAAAAACATACCCATGGACTGGAATATTCTGCTTCCTTATTAACCTGTCTACATAGCTTCAGAAATCAAAAATACCATAAACTATTGATGCAGTCTTTGTGAAATTTAGTACCATATACTGTAGTGTTTCTGGTCTCCCTTAAGAACTTCCTAACCATGTATTTGCTTTCAACCCCTCAAGTCCCTTTCTAAATAAAAACTCCTACATCCATTGCTGTGAGACCTATAAAAAGAAAGAGATGTGCAACACAAAACTCATTCCCAAGGGTCCCACAGTTACGAATCATTGGTTCCTACTTAAGGAGAACCACTTTGCTCTGTTACACCCAAATGGAGATATAGCTCTCTGATGCAAAAGACACCAGCAGAGTAGAGCTAATTTGGAAAGGAGATGGCACTTAAAAAGAGTGCCAGAGGTTCCATTCCTCTTCAGTTCTAGACATGGGGTTTGTTTTGATTAGTGTCACAAAATAATTCACTGTCAGCCTTGCTCATTTTCAAAGCTGTCCAGGATTCAGACCAGAAAAATATGAGTAGTAAAATTCTAGACTAACCATATCTAGTGTAATGACACAATTAATATTAATGCCAGTCTAGGAAGGCCACAAGAGGTGGAAATAACAGGCCAAGGAAGGCTAAGACTTTCCTGGTACAACCACTGCCAACCTGCTGCTGGACAAGTAGGCCTTGATGGCTCCTTCAGTTTCCCTCCCTACTGTGTCCCTTATCCAAAGCCTGCATGCCGCCTGTTGCTGCATACTTGCCCGGTAACTCTTCCTCCACTAACTCTCTCTCCCCGACCCCTGAGATCTCTGCTGCCTGTTGTGTCCCTTCTCTGCAAGGTGTGAGGGGAGTGAGCAGGGATATGGGGCCCAAGGTGGGTGGGTGGGTAACTTGCAGCCAGCAGGGGGAATGAGGAGGGACCCAGCGAGCCAGAAGGTGTGGGGATCTCACTGAGAGTAGGCAGGGATTTCAGGGGAGTGAGTAGGTAACTGGCAGACAGGCACAGGTGTGAGGAGTGTTGCTACAGGCAGAGGGGTTCAGGAGGAGGAACAAGGAGGTGAGTGACATGCTAGCGGGGGTCTCTCTGTTGATGGGGTCCTGGTGGGTGGTGAGGAAGTGAGTGATGGGCTGGCATGGGGGTCTTGCAGGTGGGGATTCTAGCGGGGGGAGGGTGAGAAGCTGAGCAGCAGGGAGAAGGGTCTTGTGGTTGTTGTAGGGGTCTGACAGGGAAGTGAGAAGGGATGTGAGGAATGGCAAGTGAGCGGGCAAGTGGGGGCAGGGGATGATGGGGATAGAGTGTGGGCAGGGCCAAGGGGGGAAGAGGCAGGATAGGGAGCTATCCTCCCCCAGAGGAAACTACACCCACCTCCCATGAGCAAGGCCTTGTGTACTGAGAAAGAATTTACAGTACCAGCAACTGATCTTAGCTTCCTACTGCTGCTTCATAAGGGACCCTTTAGGATGGGAGGAATCCCAGGTGCTTATCTCTGCCTGTTCCTGCATCAGCAATTGTACCCATATATGGTAATTTCCCACCTCATCTTGCTACTTTTTCTTTATAAAACCTAGAAAGAGAATAAGAACAAACCTTTGCTCTTACACTGGGCTTTTTGTCTATGGATCCCACGTGCTTTACGAAGGAAAGTCAGTATTATTATGCCCAGTTTACAGATAGGAAACTGAGGCACAGAGAAGGGATGCTAGTTGACTAGTCTATACAGCAGGTCAGTTGCAGCACCACATTCCGGCCTGTAGGTCCGTGCATTTCGAGCGGTGTCCCCACTGACCACAGGAGGCGGGGAGAACGCCATCTCCCCTTCCTTAGGGCCCTGGGCTGCGACCAGGAGGTGAGGGCAGGCCCGGGTCCCCCTACTCCCCGCCCCGCAGCGAGGAGGCGAGGAGCGATTTAGAGGCATGGAGTGCCTCGGCGAGGTCAGAGTGAGACTGGGGCGTATACATTAAAGACATTGGACTCATCACAGACTGAAGTGTAATTGACTAAAGAAGGGAGGGGAGTCCTGGAGCCCCTGGGAGGGGACAGGACCCTCGTACACCGTGGAGAAAAATACAGCTGCTCAAAAATAGCTCACCCACAGCCAGGGATGCTATTAGACCCTCTTTCACTGAAATGGCCAGCATACTGGATTATCTGTTAACCTAGGATTTTTACATTGCTCCTGGACATCCACTGCAACTCACACGCAGGTGGGACCTCAGCTGAATATCTCCTCTGAGGGAAAGAACTTCTAGTAACTATCTGCCATGCTGTTGTCTCAGCCCTAGGGTCAGCAAAAGGGGCAGTGTGGTGAAGCCACGTGAACGTCCCTCTCCAGAACACTAGCATCTCCTCCCACCTTCAGGAAGCACTATGGTTGCATCCAGGGGTGCAGGCGAGCAGCAGAATGAATAAGCATAGTAGAGGGAGGGGTGAATAGCAGGGCAGGGAAAGAGACAGGGAGATTAATGACAGGGACACAATCAAAAACAAAAGTTAAAATGGAAATGTTAATCATTTCAAAGAGGGCCTCAGTAGAATTACTTGCTTTATGGCTCAGAATAAAAAATAGAAGAAGGGAAGAAGGAGGAGAAGTCTCAATAAGAATAATTTAGTGCCTCATGTAATGAGCTTCCTTTCTTTTCAGTAGTTCACTGCAGCGCCTTATCACTTACCCTGTGATTGACTGAGTCCTCTCTTTTTCTGCTCCTGCTAAACGGTGATTCGCCATCTGGCAGTCATCATTTCTTTTTTATCCTATACTCTTTTGTAATTAGAAAATAAATTACTTTTTTTATGAAGAAAGAAACATGTCTAGCATATTGCTTACAGATGACAGGCAGTGTGGGCCTGGTGTCTATGAGACGAAAGGGAAGCCCCGCCCCTCAACCCTAATTGACACGTCATGGAATATGAGCTGCCTTCCTTGGCCATGTGGGGAAATGGGGGGCATGAAAAAGAAAAACAGGGAAGAGTGAGGGAGGGGACAGAGACCTGAGGCGAAGGGAAGCTTGTGGGAGGTGCGTGGGGGAAGAGAAGGGGAGATGTGTGATGTGGGAGGGTCATGATGGGTGGACTGAGAATGACAGGGAAGGTGACATGGAGAAGGATGCATATGTGTAAGCAGTGGTCTCCAACGTGGTGCCCGCGGGCGCCATGGCACCCGCTGGGGCATTCATGTGTGCCCACCTAGTGACCAGGGCCGGCCCGAACCATTCTTGTGCCTCGGGCCCCGGGCGCATGGCGCACACGCAGCCCGTGCCCCGGGCATGCGGCACATATGCGGTGCTGCCCTCAGGTGTGTGGTGCATGCGCGGCTCCACCCCCGGGTGCCCGGCAGCCCCAAAAGGTTGGGGACCACTGGCTTAGCATGATGCTTCCTCCCTATGATGGGGTCCTTGAAGTCCTCCTATAATTCAAATAGGAAGCAATGATAATAGTAATACTGCAGTTGGTTGAATTGAGCTGGATTACATGATGGCTGAGTTTGGCTTTTGTTGACTGGAAGGAGCACCTCATCCATCACTGTTATCCTTACATGTTGTTTCCTCAGCACCTATTTGGGCTTGGTACCTTCAAAATGTTCACAGCTTGAGAGTGCAGTTGAAATACACTCCAAATAACTCTCAGAAGGAATTGATCCAAGCTATTGTTAAGAGTTCACATTTTTGGCATGTGGGATAATGAGAGTCAAGGAAACTAGCAGATTTTTTTTTAAAAAAACCCTCAGTTTTCCCACTTCAGGGAAAACAGAGACATCTCTTTACTGCAGAATGATGCACTTCTTGGGATAAAGACAAAGTTGTGGTAGGGGGAGAGATCCCCATACAAGGAGTTGCTCCCCCATCCGACCAACCCCCATTCGACCAAACCTCATCCCCCCTGTAGTCAGAACTCCCCCTGTAAACCCCACTCCTCAAGCATCTGGACCCCCCACTGATCCCCTTCATGCCCAGACCCCCTGACAAGTTCTATACCCTTCTACAATCAGAACCTCCCCCACTAGGCCCCAAACACCTTTCTTTACCTGTACACCCCAATAAGAGTCCCATTACCATTGCACCCAGAGCCTCCCAACAAGCCTGTGTGCATCCAGATCTCCCCACACTCAGATTCCCCACTGAACTGCCCACACTTAGGGTACGTCTACACTACAACGTTAATTCGAATTAACTTAGTTTGAATTAGTTAATTCGAACTAAGCTAATTTGAACAAGCGCATCTAGAACTAAAAACTAGTTCGAATTAGCGTTTTGCTAATTCGAACTAGCATGTCCACATTAAGTTGACCCAGAACTGGGCTTAAGGATGGCCGGAAGCAGTGCCGGCAGGGCATCAGAGGAGGACTTAGAGCGTGGAGATGCTGTCTCAGGCTAGCCGAGGGCTGCGCTTAAAGGGTCCCGACCCCCACCCCGGACAGACAGTTCTCAGGGGTGCCCCGCTTGCAAAGCAGTCCTGGCTTGGAGTGCCCGGAGTACCCACACTGGGCACATCACAGCACTCGGCCATCAGCCCAGCTGCACTTGCCACAGGCTGCCATCTGGGGAGAGGGAGCAATTGGGGGGCTGCAGGAGAGCTTCCACACCCAGAAGCCTGCAGAGCCAGCCCAGTCCTCCCCATCAGGGGCTCGTACCCTATTCCTCCCTCACCTCCTTCCTCTTACCCTTCCCTAGCCCCTTTTCTTGATGTACAAAATAAAGGACAAGTGTGTTCAAAAATGGAATCTGTCTTTATTGAACAAAACTGGGGGAGACTGGGAAAAGGAGGTGGGAGAGGGGAAGAGAGAGGCTGGGAGAGGGGAGAGCAACTAAAATGATCAGGGGTTGGGAACAGGTCCCATATGAAGAGAGGCTAAAGAGACTGGGACTTTTCAGCTTAGAAAAGAGGAGACGGAGGGGGGATAGGATAGAGGTCTCTAAAAGTAGGAGTTGGGTGGAGAAAAGTTCTTCATTAGTTCCCTTAAAGAAGGACTAGAGGACACCAAAGGAAAGGAATGGGTAGCAGGCTTCAAACTAGTAACAGAAAGTTGTTCTTCACAAAGCAAAGAGTCAACCTGTGGAACTCCTTGCTGCAGGAGGCTGTGAAGGCTAGAACTAGAACAGAGTTTAAAGGGAAGTGAGATCAAATCATGGAGGTTGGGTCCATGGAGTGGTATTAGCCAGCGGGTAGGAGTGGTGTCCCTGCCCAAGGTTTGTAGAAGGCTGGAGAGGGATGGTATGAGACAAATGGCTTGGTCACTGTCTTCGGTCCATCCCCTCCAGGGTCCCTAGGGTTGGCCGCTGTTGGCAGACAGGCTACTGGGCTAGATGGACCTTTGGTCTGACCCAGTACGGCCATTGTAAGCTCAGGGCTCAGGGTTGGGGGTCTCAGTGGACCCCCTTGATTTTCAGGCACACCAGCTCCTGGGTGGCCAGGATGGCAGCTCTCCTGCTCTAGCCGGCCACTTTCCTGTGCCTAGTGTGGAGATCGTGGACTAGGTCCATGATGTCCGCACTAGCCCAGGCGGGTGCCCGCCTCTTGCGGTCCTGGGCAAGCTCCCGGGAGCTGCCAGCTGGTCCCGGGAAGAGGGGGAGGACTGGGGGGCATCGCGTGGGTGGCTCGATCCGTGCCAGGTGCAGGGTCTGCTGGATGGGTGCTGGCAGGCTTGCACCTGGCACAGGCACCGTAGCCAGCCTGTGCCCCTTTAAGGGGTCCGGGGCCGGGAGGGGGGCAGACGAGTTTCCCTGGTGTTGGCCAGAGTGGCCACCAGGGAAACCTGGGGAGGGCTAGCCTCCCACTAGTTCAAATTAAGGGTCTACATAGCCCTTAATTCGAACTAGTAAGTTCGAACTAGGCTTAATCCTCGTGGAATGAGGATTACCTAGTTCGAACTAAGCGCTCCGTTAGTTTGAATTAAATTCGAACTAGCGGAGCGCTAGTGTAGCACCTATGAAAGTTAGTTCGAACTAACGTCTGTTAGTTCGAACTAACTTTGTAGTGTAGACATACCCTTAGATTCCCCCTCCCCCACAACCATTGCAACCCACACATGGATGCCTCCACACTGAGCCCCTCCACACCTGATCCTGCCTCCGTGCACCTGGCGTGGAGAGATACGGCCCTGGGGTGTTTCTGGGGCAGGCCTGTTCCTTGCATTGTGTCACAGTTGGGTGCAGTCTCACTGCTGTGTGTCTTCAGGGAGCTGCAGGGTGATCTCCCCCTCTGTGAAGCCAGGAGCCTCTGCACCCTGATGCCATGGTGGAGTCTCTGCATTTATCTGAAAAACAACATTTGCAGAATTCTAAAATATGGTGCACAGAATTTTTAATTTTTTTGGTGTGAGTGAGGGGATTGGGTGGGGGGAGCTCGCTACTACCTGTTGGAGAGCAGGGGAAAGAGCAGTCAGAAGCTCCATTGGGAAGCAGCTCTTTGTCACCATGTATTTGGTGAACTGGGGAAGGTACAGAGAGTACATTTGCATCCAGGGCATAGCCGTGGGTGGGCCTGAGTGGGCCGTGGCTCACCTACATATAATCCAGACCCAACCACCCCGTCTCAGGCCACCAGCTCTGCCCACCAGGTGCTCATGTCAAAGTCCAGGGTTGGGCGTGGGGTTTGCCCTGCTCTTCCCTTCCAATGCTCTGGTCATGGAGCCCAGTCAGGGACTTGTCCTGCTCCTCCTGACAGGTTTGCTTGCTGTAGAACTGCATTAGTGCTTGGGGCTTGTAAGCCCCTGACACCACTCCATGGCAGGAGTGCGGGCTGGGCAAAGCAGGGCAAGTGCCCTGGCCCTGCTCCAGGGACCCCTCCTAGGCAGGAGTGTCACAGAATCACAGAATACTAGAACTGGAAGGGACCTCAAGAGGTCATTGAGTCCAGTCCTTTTTGTCAGCGAGGTACAAGGGGGCAAGTGCCCCAACCCTGCACCATGTATCTCTTCCCATCCTCTCCAAGGCTGGTTGGTGGGGGATGGGCCAATCTTTCCTGTCCCTCTTCATTACCTCTGCCCCCCATTTGAAGTTGGGGCATACCCAAATGTTCCCTTCTGGCTATATCACTGATTTACACAAGCTTTCTATATAGAATTTATCCAAGTGGGCTTTGGGCGGGGAAGGGGGGGGGTCATCAGAACTAGATACAAACTCCAAGTTGAATGGCCTAGTAGGAATGTGTTGAAAGAGATAAGGGTTAAGGCGTCTGTGCTTTATGGTATGGAGTGTGTTTTCAATGACAAGGACTCTACCCCAGTGTGAAGAGTACAACATGACTGATGACTGATGACTTTGAAAAAAGGTGTGATGGAGGCTATGTGGTGAGAGGTAATGCAGAGGGTTGCCATAGAGCTCAGTGAGTGCTGGTGTGGGTGTCCATACCTAGCACCAATTATCTGAGTAAGGTGGTGGAGACCGGCAATGTTTCCCATAGAGAGGACAGGCCTGCCTGAGTGCACTAGTAGCCTATGGTACCTATTGATCCCCTAACTGTGAGCAGGTAGAGAGGAGGGAGACAGATGGAAGTGATGTGTTAAAGAGACACTTGACTGAACAACATCCAGATGTTCACTCTGGTGGATGGAGGAGCTGCGTTAATGGATAAGGGTATCATGGGGATATATTGCCATAGATGCATATATCTTTGCTCTGCTTTTCCAAATTGATGCTGCACCCCCATATCTGCTAATAAAGTCTTTCCTTGTTTTGTGTACAGTCTAACACTCCCCAACTGTCTGCTTTGATCCCCAGACGCCCCTGTCTTGGTTGAAGTGGCTCGTGTCCTGACAGCTGGCAGGGCTGGGCTCTCTGCTGTAGCCACTATGACCCGGCAACTGGTGCTCAAGGTCACAGTGCGGCTCAAGCCTCACCTGTCCCTCTGACAGAGGAGAGGATGGCTGGGACAACTATGAGTCTGTGGCATTGGGATATGGTGCAAGGCCACTCACCCAAAGTCAGACGTCAAGGTACTCAGACCATCTCATGTAACACCCCCTGTGCGAGAGAACTGTCTTAAAATGTTAGACAGTGATGGAGAGTGAGGGGTGGGGGCACAGCTAGTACCCATTCTTACCCTTCATTACCCTCTTAGTCAGAAGTGCTTATCTCATGCACACAACACCCACTTTTCCCAACCCCCACTTTGCACTTGAGAAAAAACTTTACACTGTTTATTCTTCCCATCGTTACAACTCTCCCAGGAGTGTTTGTAAGAGACTGCAATACTGCAGATTTGCTAGTCTTGACAAAGATGCTACAAAAACTGGTCCAGTCTTTTATTGTTAACAACTGGGCTGGGTTGGAGTGGAACACAATATAAGCTACATAAATTGCAGGTCCATCCTTAGTCATGGCTTTTCCAGTTCTGCAGTCCTCTCTCAGTTGCTGATCCTGGATTTTATGATTGTCTTCCTCATAACACAAGAACTAGGGGTCACTGAGTGAAATTAATAGGCAGAAGTTTTAAAACAAACAAAAGGTAGCATTACTTCACACAATGCACACATTCAACCTGTAGAACTCTTTGTCACAGAATGTGGTGAAGGCCAAGACTCAGGCTACATCTAGACTACAGGCTTCTTGCGCAAGAAGCTTTTTTCGGAAGACATTTTCCAAAAAAACTTCTTGCACAAGGGATAGCTCAGTGGTTTGAGCATTGGCGTGCTAAACCCAGGGTTGTGAGTTCAATCCTTGTAGAGGCTATTTAGGAATTTGGGGCAAAAATTCATCAAGGATGGTACTTGGTCCTGCTGTGAAGGCAGGGGACTGGACTTGATGACCTTTCAAGGTCCCTTCCAGTTCTAGGAGATAGGCAATCTCCATTATTATTATTGAAAAAGTGATCTGCTTTTTCGAAAGAGAGTGTCCAGACTGCCTGGACACTATCTTGCATGTAAGCAGTGATTGCCATGGACAGAATGGCCACCAGGGCACCTGTGCTTTTTCCTCTTCCCTCTTATTCTGAAAAAACTCCCTCTTCCCCATCCACACACACCTTTTTGTGAAAGAGCTCCTTCGCAAAAAGGCTTCTTCCTCATAGAATGAGGATTACCAATTATGCCAAAAGCCCTCAGTTCTTTCTATTTACTGTCGAACAAACGTGCTTGCAAGTGTGGACATAACTCAAGTTTTGTCGGAAAAACAGCTGTTTTTCCAACAAAAGTCTGTCGTCTAGACATAGCCTCAAACAAAGTTTAAAAAAGGACTATGATAGATAAATATTAGCCAGATTGGGCAGAAGTGATTTCTGTAGCCTCCAGTTTGCCAGGAGCCCGGAGTGGGGTGATGTGAGATGGATCACTTTATGATTACCTGTTCTGTCCTTTCTCACTGAAGCACCTGGCATTGGACATTGTCAGAAGACAGGATACTGAGGTAGATGGACCATTGATTTGACCCAGGATGGCCGTTATTTTGTTCTTAGAACCAGATATAGAACCCAGGCATTCTGTTTCTTCACTTGTCAAGAGAATTAATTTATATATGTAATATTTTAAAAGACATTTGATTGACAGCCCTGATGTCCTCTGGATAGTCACTCAGCAAATAGAACACTGCAAGTTTCCCATTGAGTGTACATTTACACTGCAGCAACACACCCACAACAGGAGACCCAGAGCCTGGGCCAGCTGATTTGGGCTTGAATTATGGGCTTAAAATAGAACATTTGGTCTTTGGCTGGAGCCTGAGCTCTGAAACCTTACAAGGGGGCACGATTCAATGTCCTGGCTCCAGCCCTCAGATCCAAGTTAGCTGAGAAGTGTTCTGAGACTCACTGGAACAGGTCTTTTTTGCCATATAGACACAATATATGGACCCAATAGTGGGTCTGAATTCTGACCTCTAGGGGTGAAATACAAAAGCACAGCTCTGTGCTCATGCCCATTTAGTCTTTGGCTTCTGCGCTGGTATTACTCTCAACAACACAATCTATTACAGACACTCAAGTTTCTTGAGTACTGCTAATGGTCTTCAACAGCACATTTAGATATATAAACAGGTTTATATTTAATACCTCTAACTTCAAATTCAGGAATGACACATGCACACAAATAGAATATATACATTCAGTGAATTACAAGCTTTTCAATGACACCTGCCACATTTTGCACAAAGCATATTTGAGTTGGGCATATTCAAATTCAAAAATATATTTCCATAAAAAATATGGACGTGTGAAATCATAATCATATCAAATTATAGAGTGTGTGTATGTATGTGTCAGTGATGGCCACCATCTTGTTTAATATGCTGGGGAGGGAACCCCAGTATATTAAACAAGATGGTCTGAGTTGCAACATGGCTAGCTAAAAGTCTGTAACAGAGTCACACCTGGTGTAGACTGGACACAGAGAGGATCTCTTACATGCTCACCAGTGGTTATGTACGCATGTGGGTGTCAATCAACATAACATTGTTTATGGCTCAAAGGACTTCAGTGGAGCTGCATCAGGAATGAATTCAGCCCTAACTTTCCTTTGGTAGCAGGACCACGAAGCTGTAGGTTACTTATGCAGTAAGAGCCATAATGGACAGGAAGCAGCACAGAAAAGTCACAGAATAAAAGCCTGATAATGAAAATCAGAGACCCGACCTTGGTGTGGTGTGTCCAGATAAGTAGTTTAATTGCCAACTCGGAGTGCTGGAGGGAGGGGAAATCTAAGCTAAATTAAAAGATTAAAAAGATATTTTTTCATAAAGTGGCAACATAGAAGGAATGGATGAGTCTACTCAGGAGAAAATGAGCAGAAAAGAACTGTGAATATTGTGAAAATTCATCCATTAGGTCTGCCTTATCGAAACGTGCTTTTGCCAATGCATCCAGCCCTGTATTTCCATAGCAACAGGGCCTTGTCAACAGAGAAGAAAGTGTTTTTATCAGGGATGGGCCCAAACACGTAAAAAGCCATTTCGATTTGGGGGCAGCGTGATTTTCTCTAATCAATACTGCACACATAATAATTGCACTCGCCACTTTTTTCATAAATCTTTCCTTTTTTCTTTCATTTCCTGAAGCTTGACATCACTGTGAACTGTAGCCAGGTTTAAATTTCCTGCTGTTTTTATTCCCCTCTTGTCCCTATCTGCAACACACAGGTGTTTCGTGCAGCGGTGTTACTATTTGTAACTCCTTCAGTTTATAATGTCCTGACAGGTGAGATTAACCAAGGTGAAACACCTGCTGGCCTTCAAGGAATCACCCAATAAGGCCATCCACAAAGATATAAATCTAAAAGCAGGTCATGGCAGAATCTACAAGTACTAACCAAATGGAGGATCTAGAGTGTCTTTTGTATATATCTTCTAGGAGACATTAAGACGAAGCTTCTGACAACTCCTGACTCTCATAGGACTTATGGCTCTTTTCGTGAGTTAATATGTTGACTTTGTTGTCCTGGCCATATCAGGTGGAGTATCCTGCCTCTGTAATCTCCTCCTGCAGTTCCAGTTAGAGATCTCCTTCTTGGCTTCCTGTTTTAAACTGATCCATTGCAGTGCATGGATAAACAATTACTGGGTTCCCAGCAGAACCTGCTGCATTTCAGTGGCCACTGCAAGGGTGGGCAGCTAGGGGTATGTGTAGTGGATTATGGCGGATGTCTAGTGTAGTTGCACCTGAAGGTGTTATGGGTGCAGGCCTGACAATGGGCTTGGGACTTGAAGCATGAACAGGTGAAGCCTTCATATCAGCCCACTCAGGGAGGAGGTTTATGTACACCGCAGGTGGCGATGGAGGAGGAGAGTCAGGAACAGGTGACTTGACTCAGTAGCTTACCACTAGCAGTGAGGTCAGGCAACTCAACTGGAGATATGTTCTGGGGCAGGCATAACATGGCAACAACTGATCTACATGCCTCCACCTGATGAGATCCTCTGCAGTCCGGACAGTGTAGGAAACAGGTCCTGTTTGAGCGATGCTAGTGGCAGGGACCCATTCAGCTCCAGAAGCATAGTTCTGAGCCAAAACTGGCTGCTCAGAACTAAAGATTTGGTCTTACGCTCTGCATGTGCACCTGATGACTTGACCTTGCTGTTGACGTTGCACAACAGCAAGGTTCTGAAGGTTTCAGCAGATAAAAGCAAGTGTTCAGCTGATGTCCCATCATTAGAAAAGCCAGGGATGTTTTGGTTGTAGCATGAGGTGTGTTTCTGTAGCATAATAAGAAGGTGCCCAGATGCTTTTGCAAGAGTGGATGTTCTCTTTCCAATTTCAAAGCTTGTTTCATTGTCAGCTCAAACCTTTCAGTCAATCCATTGGTGTATGGGAAATATGGTGCTGAAGTGATGTGATGAATCCCATTTACTCTCATAAAATTTACAAACTCCTGAGTGTTGTAAAATTTACAACACTCCTGTGTTGCTCACAAATTGTTTTGGCAGTCCAAAACGACTAAATATTCCACACAGTTTTTGGTTAGTACTCTCAGCAGTAGTGGACAGCATTATAGAGACTTCTGGTCATTTGGATTGGGTGTCTGCCAGCACCAAGAACACGTTTCCTTCAAATGGGCCAGCAAAATCAACGTGAATATGTTGCCACAATTTTTCAGGCCAGTTCCATGAGTGTAGAGGTGCCAAATGAGGTGCATTCCTCACACCCTGGCATGAAATACAAACTCTTGCCTTCTCTTCAATGGCACAGTCCAAGCCAGGCCACCAAAAATAGCTTTGTGCAATTTCTTTCATGTACACCATTCCACAGTGACCTGAATTTAGCTGTTCTAACATCTGTGATCTCAGTAGTGTTGGAATAATGACATGCATTCCCCACAACAAGCACCAAGAATGGATCAATAACTCCATCCTACTGGATATGTAGGGAACAAGGTCCAGTGAGACCTGAGAGTCCAGTAGAGATGTTCCATGTATTACTAGGTCCATAGCTTGAAACAGTACTGGGTCAACACAAGTTGCTCTCTTAACTTACGTAGCAGTGATGGGCGTGTTCTCTACATGTTCAAAATAGAATACTTCCTTCTGGCCCTATCTTGATGTTTGACTGGCAAGGCAGCCTTGAGAGACATCTGCATTACAATGCAAAATGGATTTCTGATACGTGATCTCATATGGGTGTCCAGAAAACCACAATGCCCATCACTGCATATGACTAACAGCCAATGGTAGAATGCCTATTTTGGACTAAAAATTACAGAGGCAATGATCAGGGAGAAGTGTAAACTTCCATCCAAAGAAATACTGATGAAATTTCTGAATCCCAGAAATGATTCCCAGTGCTTCACGCTTGATTTGCACATAGTCAGTTTCTGCTTTGCTTAAGGTGTGTGAAGCAAAAGCAATTTTTGGTTTCTCTTCTCCCAGGGTACATCTAAACTCCGTGGCTCCGTCGACATCACAGGCTTCAGTCCACTTCCAGGCCTTACGAAGTCTGGTAGCATCAATGATGCATCTCAGATAGTCAACAGAGGTCTAAAAGAACGCACACTTCTCTTTATGGACTCATAGGCTTCCAGTCTTTGCAAGGTAGCCTCTAACACTACAGTGTTATTTCGAAATAGCTTATTTCGAAATAACGCGCCTACACACGAAATGCATTTCAAAATAGCATTTTGCTATTTCAAAATAGCGCGTCCACACTGAGTGGACTCTGAATCGCATTTAAGGCTGGCCGGAACCAGTTCCAGCAGAGCACCAGGTCAGGACGTACTGTGTGGGGCTTCTGCCTGAAGCTATCTGAAGTCTGTGCCTAAAGGGACCCTCCCGGACAGCCAGTTCTCAGGTTTCCCTGCTTGCTTGTCTACCTTGATGAGGGACAGAAAAGCATTTTGTCTCTGTGTGCTCTAGTTGCCCTCACTCGGGACACCACAGCACTCTGCAACATGGAGCCGGAGCCACCCCAGGGCATTCTGGTGCGTCTCTTGGACGCGTTGCTTTGAGCCTGGCTGCACTTTCTGCAGGATGCCATCTGGGAGGTCCATTGGGGGGCTGTCAGTATCCAGGAGGCCCTGCGGGAGAGCTTCCACCCTGAGGAGCACTAAGACCCTTCCTTAGCAAGGGGAAGAAGGGGGAGGGTAAGCTCAGAGCTGAGTTTTGGGGATCTCTCTGGACCAACTTGATTGTCGCACTAACCTGCTCCTGGGTTCACACGTGGCCTTTGGTGGCCAGGCTGGTAGCTATCCTGACATAGATGGCTGCATTCCTCCATCTAGTGAGGAGATCATGGATGTTGGGGGCATCCCCCCCAAACCTGAATATGGTCCATGATCTCCACCCTGGACCAGGAAGGCGCCCGCTTTCTTCGGGCCCTGGAAGGCTTCTGGGAGCTGGCAGACTGCTCCTGGGGAGCGGTGGAGGGCTGGCTGCCAGTGGCTTTCTGGCTCATGTTTTGGGGCCTCTGGGTCAGGGGCAGTGACTGCTGGCTCTGAGCTGGAAGGCTTGGAGCTGGCACAGGCACTGTGGCCAGAGTCTACCGCTTTAAGGGCTCTGGGGAGGGGGAGAGGGAGAGGATTATTCTTGGTTGAGGCTGGAGTGGCCACCAGGGCACCCTGGGAAGACTGGAGGCCCCCTATTTTGAAATAAGTGTCTACACAGAACTTATTTCGAAATAGCTATTTCGAATTTGGCATATTCCTCGCAGAATGAGGTTTATCAAATTCAAAATAAGCACTCCGCTATTTCGAATTTATTTCGAAATAGCGGTTTGGCTGTGTAGATGCTAGGAATGTTATTTCGAAATAAGAGCTGTTATTTCGAAATAACTTTGCTGTGTAGACATACCCTAAGTTCTTAAAGTGATCCTCCTCATTCCTATCATTGACCAGGATGTCATCAAGATAGCATTGGACTCCTAGCAAGCCACACAAGATTTGGTCCATAGCCCTCTGGAACAAAGCTGGGGCAGATGTTATTCCGAAGGGTAAGTGACAGTAACGATAGAGCCCTTTATGTGTCACAATATTCAACAGCTCTTGGGATTTCTCATCAACATCAATCTGTAAATAAACTTGTCTCAAATCAATCTTGCTGAACTTTTGTCCTCAGCCAGGCCTGCAAAGATGTCATCAATGTGGAGAAGAGGGTATTGCTCTGTACACAACACCGGGTTAACAGTGACCTTAAAATCTCTGCTAATCTGAATAGGAACAATTGGAGTTGCCCAAAGGCTATGGGTAACTGGTATTAGGATTCCATTTTTGACTATGCACTCTAGGTCTGCTTCAACTTTTGGCCTGATGGCATATGGCACAGTTCTGGCCTTCAGATATTTTGGTTGGCTGCCAGATTTAATGTTCAGTTTCATGATTATTTCCCTCATACTTTCCAGATCCCCTCCAAAAACAGCAGTATGTTCCTTTAATACATTGGTCAGATATGTTTCTTCTTTAGTCATCCAGTACATTTCTGCTCAGTTCGGCTGGATCTTCCTAAGCCATGATCTACCTATTAAGGCTGGGTAAATTGTGGTGAATTGCCATTTACCAGAAACAGTGGCAATTCAGCAGTCTGTCCACTGAGCTCCACATTAACATCAGTAGTGCCCAACACGGGCACCGCTTCAGAACAATCTTTGTTGCTTTAAGCGGAAGATGCTTTAGCTTGTCCTTATACACAGTATCTGAGACCAATGAAATTGCTGCACCGGTGTCCAGTTCCATGTATACGGGTTTGCCATCCAAAAATGGGGTTACAAGTATTCATCTGAGCCTGCTGTCAAAGACAAAACGCAGCAGGGCACTTCTTTGGATGGGGTGCCACTTTGATCATCCTCAGTCTGCTCAATGGCATGCAGATTTTCCTTTTTGGGCCACCAGACTTCAGGGGTTTTTTTCTTTTGTTTGCAGGCACGCTCAATGTGTTCCTTTTTTCCACACTGTTGACACACTAGGTCCTTAAACCAGGATTTTGAAACATGGTGACCTGGCTTATCACAGCGGTAACATTCTTGGATCCCCGCTCTTTTGTGGGTAGGTTTTTGGGACACTTTATGCACCCTAGGGGGTGCACTGAGGTATTGCGCTCTTCTCTCTCCCCCCCCCCCTCCCGTGGCCAGTTCCATGGAGACCACAATATCAACAGCCTTCTGTAGGGATAGATGAGCCTCTGTTAATAAACATGTCTATATAGCTTCACTGTGCAGGCCACTCACTAACCTGTCACATATGGCGTCATTTAATCGATACATTCACAGTGTTCTCCTTAAATTCACAGTGTTCTGCAAGCTTTTTCAAAAGTTGCTACAGATTGTACAACTGTTTCACTTTCTTTTTGGTCTCCCCTGCAGCTGCCAGGCAACATGTTAGCGGGAGACGGAAGCTGCGAGCCCTTTCAACTCCTGCTATTTAAAGGGCTTGTGCCTTAGCAGCTACCCAGAAAGTGCAAGCCCTTTAAATAGAAGCAGTTGAAAGGGCTTGCACCTCCCCTGCTCCCAGGCAATGTTTTAGGGGGCGGGGCCAGGAGCTGCCACATGGGCCAGATGAAAGATCCAGCCCGCTGACAGGCTTTTGCCCAGCCCTGTCTTAGTCTCTACAATGCTTAAGAATATTGGCAGCTTCTTCTCTTCCATAATGTTATTTGCAATAACAAAAACTTCAAACGCTTAATATATATGTGCCATTGTTCTAAAGCAGTGGTCCCCAACCTTTTTGAGGCCAATAGCACATTCATGTTTTCAGAAGAATGTGGCGGGCACCAACAAAAAAAGGTGTCAAATGTGAAATTGAAGGCTATTTTCATATTAAATGTGAATTGGGTAAATTTGATAGAAACTTAATTTAGTTGGATAATTTTTATTTTAATTATATTGTAATTATTTTTTAAAAAAATTCGGCATTAATAAAAAGGGGGGATGTCCAAATGTTGAGCAAAAATATCACCTTCCCCCCAAAAAAACCATGGCACCTTTAAATCTCACCATTGCAGGGGGAAGAATGTCAATTTTGTGAGCACCCCCCCTTTGGAAAAAAAATAGAAAAAAGGCATCAAATGTGAAATTGAAGGCTATTTTCATATTAAATGTGAATTGAGTAAATTTGATAGAAACTTAATTTAATTGGATCATTTTTATTTTAATTATATTGTAATTCATTTTTAAACAAAATTCTGCATTAATAAAAAGGGAGGGATGTCCAAATGTTAAGCAAAAAAAGCACCCCCCCAAAAATCATGGCACCTTTAAATTTCACACTCCCTTCCACATGGCAGGGGAAGAATGTCCCATGTGGCTTTCCAGCTGAGAAACTGAAAATTCCAGACATTTTACTGAGGGGGGCGGGGTTTCGGGCCAGGGGTTTGGATTGTGCTCCAGGGCAGGGGATTGGGGTTCAGGATTTGGGAGGAGAGTTCTGTGGGTGAAGATATCGGAGTGGGAGTAGCTGGGAGGGCTGGATACTTACCAGCGAGATGCGCTGCTCTCCTGTTTCTCCCACAGGAGCTGCCTGGCCAGGAGCTTGGGGATTGGTAGGTTCCCGCAGCTGCCATTGTCCAGGTCCAGCCAACGGGCTTGTGCGGGGGGGGTGGAAGCAGCCATGAGGGACCCTCCCCTGCCGGCTTGCAGCTCCTGCACCACAAAGGGCCCCTCAACAGCTGTTTTGCGTTGGGGGGGAGGACTGTTGCTGCCTTGCAGCTGGACCCAACCAGCATGGGGTTTGCTCCAGCTACTGAAGCGCCTGTGTGGGCTACCTGCTGAGGTGGGGGCGGGGCTCAAGCCTCCAAAGCGCCGTGTCGGGCTCCCTCGCAGGCCCCAGGCTGCCGACCCTGCTCTAAGCAGGGGTGAATGTGACTAGTTTTAAAACGCTGGCACGGGTGCACATAAATGCCCCCGCAGGCACCGTGTTGGGGACCACAGCTCTAAAGTCTCCTCAGAAGGTCCCAGTGGCCCTGTAAGGGTAGCCATGGCAGCTGCACCTCCCTCCCTTCCTCTCTCTCTCTCTTTTTTTCTCTCAGATCTGGGCTTTATTCTGGTCAGAACAAAACAGACCCTGGTTTTAGTTTCAGTTTGCACTGTCAGTGTAACAGTCAGTTCTCACCCCTGTCTTCCACAAGAGCAAAAAGGTTTTCTTACACTGACTTCTACTTCTTCTGTTGCTGGAGGCAGCACAGCTATCCCATCCTCATCACCACTTTCTGATATCTTTTGCAGTTAGAGAGTTTGGGAAGACATTGCTTGAAACACAGAGAGCCGCGGTGGCTGCAAGTTGCCATTTTATGCCACAACACAGAACTAACTAGAACCAGCCAAAGAGGCTGGGCTGACCCCAATGATCTCACTCTGTTACTATAACAACAAGAAGATCTATATCTGCAACCACCCAATACACAAGAGTAACTGGGTTTTTAAATCCCCTATATTGTTTTGAAAATCTCAAAAATATTCAATAATATACTTTGGAATGGAAGTGGCTGGAGAAATGTAGAATAAATATCTTTATATTCTATTATTATGAAAACTAGGCTTAAAGCAATACACTCTTTTCTGCTTTGAGATCAGAATGTTTTACTTTGCCATTTGTAGAAAGCTTTAAAAGCATATTTAATCTCTAAATTCCCATGAAGAAGTATGCTTTTATGAGCATAAGCAAAATCAGTTCTGCATTTACCCTTTTTATATACTATAAAGGAGGCAGAAGGAAACGATTTTTCTTGACTACATTGTGTTGTGTTTGAAAGGTACATGAGAGTCAGAGGCTGCAGAATTTGGGTGCTCACTGGGGTGTTATTAAATATTCAGTCAAGTGTTTGGCACCCAATTAATTTCCTGGAATTGTAACAGAATGGGGGGCTTGGAACACTTGATAGCTTTTCAGCATTCCAAATCATAGTCATAGCTAAGAGGAAGGGAGCTAGAGGTGATATTAGCATCATTTTAACATAAGTTAATGACTTGCATTTAGACAAAACCTTTCATTAAGAAAAATCAAAAAGGTATTTTCACATTGATTTAACAACTCTGAGCCTGATTCACCTCCACTTATACTAGTTTTATTTCAGCATATGATGATTGACTTCAGTGCAGTTACTCTTGATCTATTTAAACAAAAGATCAGAACCCAGGCTTTGTACATACAACACAGACTTCATCCACTTAGGATGGAATGCAGAAACTCTTTAATAATGACTGATGATATTATACAATATTTTAGGACAGGGTATAAGTTAGATCCGATCTGTGGCATCTATCTATACATCATTGGTCTGTGTGTATGGGCTTGTGACGTAGTGGGGATGCTGTCTGCTCTGTAATCCGGGGTTCCCCTACGCTGTGATGTGTGATTCCCATTGTCTCACGCACATGTGTATTGGCCCAGATACCTAGTCCCAGCCTGAGCAGATAACAAGGCTTGTCTCTGAAGGAGAGACAAAGGAAGGGAGGCGGAAACAGCCACCTGGCTGGGGGCCAGGGCCTGGGAGCTGGGCAGTTTTTGGCTGGGATGACATGAAGAGAGGAGACTAAGCAGAGTGCTGGGAGTTCAGGGGGGCTATGTTCCCCTGCCCCAAGGGGTCTAGGGCTGCCATTCCCCTGACTTTTTATGTCCACATCATGTCTATGCTGTGCTGTATCCTGGTGAAACAATAAACCATCTCTATTCTACTGCCTAGTGGAGTCTGATTGTGTTGCAGACGGGGTGCAGGATCAGGAGGTCCCCGACTCACTGCCACAGGGCTCATCTAGACTACACTAAAGTGTCGAAAGAGGTCTTCCTCAAAAAATGAGGTTTACGCGGCTTTTTGAAAAGAAGAGGGAGGTTTGCTGAAAAAGCCACGTCCAAACTACTTTCATTTTTGAAAGCTCTGAGATCAGAAGAAGATATGCAAATTCCAGCGGAATTTGCATATCCCCTTTTGACACTTTAGCATACTCTAGATGAGCCCTACGTCTAATCATCTGCTACCTAATCACTTGCATTAGGTAGCGCCTTTTGGTGTAAGTGATGCAGACATACTATCTTAATAGTGTCCAATGCTGCAAGCTATGCAGGATTGGGCGGAGTCACTGCCTGGTTGGGAGACTTTCATAGACTTATAGAACTGGAAGGGACCTCCAGACCAGTGGTGATCATCCAGTCCAGTCCTCTGCAGTCATGGCAGGATCAAGCACCATCTAGATCATCCCTGATAGATGTCTGTCTAATCTGCTTTTAAATATCTCCAAAGTCTTAGAGTCTATAGACAATTTATTCCAGTGCTTAACCACCCTGACAATTGGGAACTTTTCCTAATGTCCAACCAAAACCTTCCTTGCTGCAACTTATACCCATTGCTTCTTGTCCTATCCTCAAATATTAAGGAGAATAATTTTTCACCCTCCTCCTTCTAACAGCCTTTTAGATACTTTCAAGTAAGTCAAAGTGTTACCAATATTTTGATTCCTCCGTTCTTCCAGAGATAGAGTCTCTTTGAGTACTGGGAGAAGAAAGGTTTAGGTCATTCCTTGTTTTATCAGAATTCAATTGTATCCCGTTGCCTTGAGTGCTCTCTCTGTATCATGGTCTGGTACAATGAAACCCAAGCTAAGAGAATGATGTTCATCTTAGCATTTTGAGAACACCTGATGTTCCTTGACCACTGGCAAAATAATTACGAAAGTGGGCCATGAACTAGGAAGAAGGAGACTGCCAGTATTTCTGGACTGGATTCCTCCGGAGTTACTGTCTTGAGTTGATGACCAAACTCCTTCCCCTACAAAATGAGCTTAGCCTGTTCAGGTCCTTTCTTTTTTCTGGTTTCTCTTTCCTACTAGAGCAGCACCAGGTGAATGTAGGTTTCAGCGGGCATGTGGAGAGGTAGACATGACTAACCTAACAAGACCCTCTCTTGAAGGTAGCAGGAATAGTTGAAGTAATGGAATGAGTGAAGAAAAAGGCATTAAGGATCTTCTCAGGTGTGTGTCTGCCTCTTCCCAGTTAAACTCTGGATTGAGAAGCTGTGCTAAGACTAAGACTTCACAGTGAAAATGAGTAGTCCCATGGCACCTTATAGACTAACAAATATATAGGATTATGAGCTTTTGTGAGTAAAACCCACTTCCTCAGATGATGAAGTTGGTTTTACCCACAAAAGCTCATGGTCCTATATATTTGTCAGTCTCTAAGGTGCCACAGAACTACATGCTGTTTTTCAAGTTACGGACCAACACAGCTACTCCTCTGAGACTTTTTACCTTCACACTGAGGAAATCTGACTTAGGCTGCCAGTTTCATCCCAGATGCCAAGCAAAGATCTCAAGGGAAGAAGTTGGCTTGCTCCTCCCCCCAGACTTTTCATAGGTCTATAGTTGTCATTATCATCTACTTTTTGCCACCCTCTCCAGACTTGGAAGACTAGAGTATAATAATATAAACACACACATTATATTTTGCCCCAACCCATTTTTTTCTGAAATGATGCCCCTTTTCTCCCACTCAATTTTATCACTACCTCTAGGTAAGCTTCCTTTCTCCCCTCCTTTACAGTAATTATGAGAAGAGCCGTCATGCACAAACAGAAAAATTGTTTATCAATTCAGCAGTGTGAATCAGTCATTCTGTTCCATGAAAAAGAGCACTTTGCTTTTAAAGGAGGTGGAGCTCTGTTACTCAGCTGAGTGGGAGGAGCTAACCTCTGAACAGCTTTGCTGAGGGAGCAGCTGCAGAGGGGCCTGGTTGTAGCTGCTAAGCAAATTATTGGTTGGAGTTGGCAGAGGGCATCCTGGACTTGGGAAAGGAGTGGGCATCCAGGGGTTGTAGGAGATAAGATGCTCTCCCTAGGTTCTGATTGATCCCTGATTGTGTAGGTCATTAAAGCACCAATCCTACAAGAGGCGGAGCACTTTCATCTCCCACTGAAGTAGTAAGAATTTTCAGACGCAAGGCCTAGAAAATGCTGCAACTGTCCCTATATTTGGGTAACTCCTGGGTTTCCCTTGATTGTGATGAAACCTGTTGGCTACGTCTACACTGGCCCCTTTTCCGAAAGGGGCATGCTAATTTGAGAGGTCGTAATAGGGAAATCCGCGGGGGATTTAAATATCCCCCGCGGCATTTAAATAAAAATGTCCGCCGCTTTTTTCCGGAGGATCGGGGCCAGTGTAGACACTCTTTTCCTTTGAAGTAGGAATAAGAGATCTCCGGAAAGGGCTTTTTTCCGGAGGATCGGGGCCAGTGTAGACGCTCTTTTCCGGCTTTTCTAAAAGCCGGAAAAAAGCGGCGGACATTTTTATTTAAATGCCGCGGGGGATATTTAAATCCCCCGCGGATTTCCCTATTATGACCTGTCAAATTAGCATGCCCCTTTCGGAAAAGGGGCCAGTGTAGACGTAGCCCCCGTGTGTAAGCCCCCTACCCCCTTGAGGCCTACATCTTATTCCCCCACATTCCATCTTATGTTACAGAATGCTCTGAGGTTTTATTGGGAAGCTTATTCAGCTGTATCATTATGGCTTAGGGATCTGTGCTTCACGGGCTTAATATTCCAGAGTGGAATTCCCATGAATACAGGCTTCACAGAGTTTAAAAAAACCAATCTCCTCAATTCACTGGAATCAGAGATGGGTTTTGTCTGCCTGTAGGGGTTTCAATTTAGCAGAGATATTAATTAGCTGCTGTGCATATGCTCATTTATTAATACAAAGATTAAAGGCAACCTGGCCAACTAGACTACAGGTTACAAAGAGCAGATGCTGATGCTGGGTATGACAGAAATAGATGGGAGTGAATCTGCTACTTGGAGAAACAAACTGAGCACCTGGATTCTTGGATTCAAACCCTCAAATGTTGTAAATCATGCAATTAAAGTTGATTACTTATAAATATGAACTTTCGATCACTGCATAGACTGTTAAAATTGATTTCTTATTACCTATTGTTAAATAAACTGAGACAGAAAAAAGAAACCCTTCTGCCAATGAATTCACACTGCAATGAGGAGAAAGTTATTTAACCCGTCTGCACCTTGATCCTAAGGATGAGAACTCTCAGGAGTTTTTATGGGAATTAATTCATGTCTGAAAAGCACTTTGGGATCCCCAAATGAAAGGAGCTAAATAAATAAAGTATTTTATTGTTTTATTATCTCCCTACAGGCTAGAATGAGGATGCCTTGCTACTTACACAATTAGGTTTCTACAGCTGCAACCTCTTAAGAAGCTAATATATGCTGCATCTTCACATCTAGCTATGGAGAGAGAACCCAGGCCTCCTACCCATCATTTACTTCTCTCCCCACCCTATGCTATCTCTTCCATTAATAGCAGTGATGGCATTAAAGTAACTTTATCTCTTTGGTGCACACATATAAAAACTCAATGGCGGGTAGTATTATGAGGCTTATTGCTGAGTGCGTAATGACTGCATCTTTTTTGGATGAATGAATTCAGTGGGTGACAGGTATGTAATTCATGGCTTTGTAAAAAGCTTTGAGAGGAAGTGTATGAAATGTACTATATAAATGCCAATACACTGCACACTTTACAGACCGTGGGTTGAGTCATAGGCAGGGTAGGTTTGGGAGAGGGGGATCATAAATAGCAGAAGAACAGCAGGTTTCTCAGGATAATGATGACTGGAGATTTATGCAGTGGTTGCTTAAATGTACGCACTCTACCTAGGTACAATATAGCCCTCATTACTGGAGTATCTGAGTGCCTCACAAACCTTAATGAATTTATCCTCACAACACCCCATAAGCCAGAGAAGTATATTTGCTCACTTTTAAAGATGAGGAACTGAGGCACTGAGAGTTTAAGTGATTTCTCTATTGTGTGCCCAGGAAGCATATATGGAAAAACCCAGAGTTCCTGCGTTATATCCCAGTGCCTTAACCACAAATCTGTCCTTCCCATCTGAATGAATAGAGGTATAACATGCTATGACTTCCACCATAGACTAACCAACAAATAGAGGTGGGGATCTGGTTGTGAAATATATAAGTACCCTATTATTAAAGCACAGTTGTTGTGGGTAACCTCTCTCTCTCTTTCTCTCAAGGTTTGGGATTCATCCTGCCTTTTTTCTTTGGACACAAAGGGGTTTAGGAGGTGCAACTCCTTTGACTACAGTGAACTTGCACTCATGTGTGTCAGTGGTTAATTTGAACCTCAGAGACACAGGACTGAATGGACTAGCATCAACACATTTGAAAGGATGGATTTGGCCAGTGAGGACTAATATGTCGCAAGGATAATGGGAGGACATGTGCTGAATTGGTGAATGTTCACAAGTGGCCAGCCATACACTTAGGGTATGTCTACACTACCACCCTAGTTTGAACTAGGGTGGTAATGTAGGCAACCAGAGTTGCAAATGAAGCCTGGGATTTGAATTTCCCGGGATTCATTTGCATAAAGCCGGGCGCCGCCATTTTTAAATGTCCGCTAGTGCGGACTCCGTGCCACACGGCTACACGCGGCACGGACTAGGTAGTTCGGAACCCAAGATACATTTTCCCAAAGACCTTTCTGTGATGGGGACAGAAACCTATAAGCTACAGCTATAACCCCATTGGGCCAGAGAGGCCAGGGCAGAAAAGGGACATCTATCTACTATATATTTGATGTAGTTTGTCAGTTTATGTGTCTGTGTATGTCTGTCTCCCAGCTGGGGGACATGCACCCCCCGCTGTGCCCACTGCAGCAGCCATGGACAGGCACTTCTCACCTCACCTCAAACTGCTGTGGTGAGGTGGGTGGGTTCTCCAGTGGTCTTGGGGATAGAACATTGGCCTCTCGCCTCAGGGCAGCCTGTGTACTGACCCTCTCATCCCTGGCCCCACCCCAGAGCAATGATTTAAATGAAGAAAAACAAAACTTATTTGAGTTAAGGACCTGAGCAATGCCTGGTAAATCTTCCAGTACTTCATTATAAGGGCAGGGATTGAGTGGTAACAGATTGCAGCACGGAAGTAACTTTAACGCAATCTTGTGACATCGCCCTGCCTTTTATACACAACTGAGCATGTAAGGAAGATGCCTCCCTAGCTCTGTAGCTGAGGATGGGAAGGAGCAGGATTTATTTAGCGTGTCTGAGAACTGGAGTAGGTTAGACATTCTAACGTTTGAATTAATGGCTATAAACAATGTGCACTCTAGAAACTAATCAAACAAAGAGTCTAAATCACAGCAGGGTGATGGTGAGTGAAGGTTTGGAGCATTTACCTGTGATTGCTCTTGGTCTTTACAATAAAAGGGATAAAGCAACAAGTTGTTCTGCTTGAACCCCCTCATGTTACCTGCAGAATCTCTGCTGCCCAGGTACTGTTAATGGCAGCAGAAGGAGCAATCTACAATACCAATCTGCCCCTCTCCTTACTTTAGTAGGGAGCTCCACACAGTCTGTAATGCATTTATTCTCACCAGACCCCTGTGAGACAGGACAGTGCTATTGTCCCATTTTACAGAGGGGATCAAGGTACAGAGTCACTAGGCCATCCTCACTCTTCTAGCTAGATAGACAGCTAGTCAAGTGTAAATGTCAAGCAGTTTCTCACCAACTCTCCTCACGTGGGAAGAGTAATGCAGAGCCTGAGCTGCAGTGAGAGGCAGAAGTCAGCATGGGCTAATGGCTAGAGTAGGGAGTGGGCATTTGGACATGAGATTTCTTTCCTGCTCTCACTGTGGCCCAGATTCAGCAGTTTGCTTAAGCACTTGCCTGCTTTTATGCATGTGTTTAATGTTAGGCATGTGCTTATGTACTTTGCTTCATCAGTGCCCATGTGACCACAGGCACATCACCTGACCTAACCTATCCGTGCCTCAGTTTCCTCTATCATAAGGTTGGAGTAATGATACTGACCTACATCATTGTGAGGTCATATGAGTTCTCTGATAGGAACTGTACTATGGGCATTGTAAGACTGTTTTCTGTTGTTTATAACTGCCAAATTTTAACTTTTAGGGCTGAAATTTTCCATGTTAAGTATCTGACTTAGTCTTCTTTTTTTTTTTTTTATTAATGATCCATTGCTCAGGTCCTTCAAGGCAGGGGGTGGAGAGTGTGGGGTTTGCAAGAGTCAGGCCAGGGTATGGAGGATGTGAGGGATCAGGGTAGGAGGCTGGGAGTATAGGGGGTGCAGGACTCAAGGTTTGAGGGTGAGGAGGAGGTCAGGACAGGGGGTGTGGGGTTTGCAGGAGTCAGGGCAGGGGCTAGAGGATGTGGGGGCTCAGGGCAGAAGCCTGGTGGTGTAGGGGTGCAAGAGTTCAGGTTGGGAGAATGAGAAGGGGCTCAGGGCAGGAGGCTAGGGTACAGGATTCAGGGTTGGGGGATATAGGAGTCAAAGCAGGGGGTGGGGACTCTAACTCTCCCCCCCCATCCCATGCTTGCTGCTTCCCTGTGGTCATTCCTGAGTGTGTGTGTGTGTCTCACACACTCATTCACTCACACACACACACACCCTTTCTGTTTGATGGGAAACAATCACATTCCACACACATTCCATTCCACAATCAAACTTCAACCTTGCTTTCAGTTAGGATAAAAGGAAGCTGCATACCAAATTTAGTGGTCATGGCTTTTACCTTAGGAGGAGTTCTTGAACAAACGGACTCACAGGAGGACAGATTAAAAAGACATATAGATGCACTAACTGTCTCAAATATGTAGTAGATTAATTACATTAATTTTTATTAGAAAATTTCAGCAAAAACAATTTGCCTACTTCTGGGAATAAGGCTAGAAAATAATATTTTATTTTGTCCACACTAAAACACTATGGCAACCTTTTCTTTGAGAAGCTTTCCCACCCCCATGCTTTGGAGTAGGATCTTTTAATTTGACAGGGCAGAGGCCTTTGTGTGGGAGATGTACCTTTTGCCACCCCAGTGAAAATTGATAAAACTTTGAAAAATAAGGGGCAGGCTGTAGGAAAGCTACTGCACTATCTGCTTTCTTTGCATTCAGAACAGTTCAGAATCCAGACCCATGAATGAGCATATTTTTAGGGACAAATAACCAAAATCTATTTTAATTTGGGCATGAATCTTTATTCTGCCCTCATCCTCCCTTTCCCCTGCCCATCCTTCCCTTGTTTTGTAATTTCATTTCCATTTACTCCTTCTCTTCCTCTTTTTCTACTTTTTTTTGTCTTTATCTTTCTTTTCTTTTCCTGCCCTCCCAGCTTTTCATTACTGTCATCTTTTTTCCCAGCCACTGAACCCTTGATGTTGTTCTAATTGATAGACAGGGTTTAAAAGCACATTCGAAGGCGCCTGTCTTTTTAAATAGACTCCTGTCTCATCAAAAGATGTACAGCAACATTCCATTAGAGCACATCATTTGAAAATAGATTGGGCTTTTAGCAACTGCAGTTGCATTTTTATAGTTAGGTTGTTCTGCTAGGTTCTCCTCCTCCCCTTTCTCCCCCATTTTTTTTAAAGACATTAAAGAAATATTATGGATTATTTTTGTTTGTTTGGGTTTTTTTCCCCCCTTAAACCTCTCAGGTGTTTATTCATTCAATTCAGTTTTCACAGCTTAGGCATAGATATTTTGAACTGAACAAGATGCAAAATAGAGAAGCACAGAAAACAAAAGGTGATGAACGGGGAAAAAAAGGTTGGCCTTGCTCCCTTTGCTGATTGGCAGCCACACCCTCATGAATTTATTTCAGTTTTTAAATTACGAGTACATCGTGGCTTTGCCACAGCCCTGTGCATAGGGCAGCCCATTGCTGCATCATCCCTGAAGTGGGCCAGGAAGCAAACTGTGACTCCATGTCCTTTGCCTTCAGGTGGAACAAACTGTGCACCAACCCTATGCTGGTACAATGTACTTCCATAACAGCCTTGACTAAGCAGTTGGAGTCACAACCAAAGATATACCCCTTTTCTGCCCCCTTTTCTGTCCACATGCATAGTGGGGAGACAGAGATCCTGTGAAGTCAGCTTTGCACCCCCCATTGCCAGTCATGTTTAACGTTGTTGGCCCAGTGGATTAAGGAAAATGCAGGACAATGTAGCACTTTAAAGACTAACAAGATGGTTTATTAGATGATGAGCTTTCGTGGGCCAGACCCACTTCCTCAGATCAAATAGTGGAAGGAAGTAGGGTGCTTCTTAACCTATCTCACTCTCCTATGCAGGCACATAGGACAGCCATGATCTCATCCTTCTTTTTTACATTGATACTCACTTGCTATCCACAGAAAAAGGCAGGCCCAGGTGCTGCAACCACCACAATATAAATGTGGCTCTGTTGATGTTTCCTTTCCTGCAGCTGGATTGGCAGAGATTTCGGGTTAGAAGGGATGTGGCTGGTTTCCAGGAGCAGAGTGGATGGGTGTATTGATTAGGGAGGTGTTGAAGTTCTCAGTTGCTGGGATAGAGTTTTCGGCCAAGAGAATTAGGTGATTTTCTGGCAGCCAGGAGAGCAGTGGCCATTTTGATGAGGCAAGTTTCTGGCAGCAAGGCTGGGGGACCCAAAGGGTGTCTATTTCAGGAGGCATTAATGAAGGAGATTTTTAGCCAGTGCCAGGTGGGGATGTCATTTTAGTTAGGAAGAATGGGAGGGTTTCCAGCTGTTGGGAGCACAGCCTGAGGCTGGGGAAGCTTAGCAATCATCCTGGGTCCTCTTGCCTGTGGCAGCCACAAAGAAGACATGTAGCTTTTCAACTGGATATCTAGATGGAGGACCATGTGGGAGAATCCGTGGGAGACTCCTGGTTGGGGAAAAGTGAAGGAAGTTATTAAAGAATCCCCCCACCCCATCTTCTCCTAGGAAATTCTTAAATTTCCTCTAAAAAAAATCTACATTTTATCCATCTCTAGGTATAAAATACGTAGTGAGTGTTTGCATACTGTCATTGTGTATTTGCATTCTAAACTTAATACAAGTTAAAATCTCTATTAGGATAGCAAATCCCTTCCCTTGCAGATGCAACAAATACTGGGCTATATAATGATAATTATTGCACTCCTGAAATTGTGACGCTCATCTAGTACCCATGTCACGACAGGCACTGTTATTTGATGAAAGCATCAGTTTTAATGTGCATTTACCTACTGTTATACAAGCTGTATTTTAGCAAGTCACAACCAAGACAACAGGACAGTGATTCTCCCTGCACCAGTAAACCCCTTATTGCTGCTCTAAGTGTTTGAGAACAGCAGATGAGAGATGGATGGATCTGGATCCAGGATTTCCTCAGAATTCAGAGGGGCTCAGAGGTTTTAGTTTGGGACCGATGATAGATGTGATCAGACACAAAACTGAAATTCAGATCTGAATTAGGAATATTTACAGCAGACTTCTGGCATGCACCAATATTCCCCCACATTTTTCCATCCATGTGTGGAATAAATTGTATGTGCTCTGAGCCATGTGTGAATGTGTACCACTAACAGAAACAAAACTTAAGTGTGGGCACTCTGCTAATCAGCTAAGTGGCATTTGAATATCTTCTGAGTGGCCGCAGAAGTGCGCAGCCTACAGGAAGCACTGGTGTGCACCCATCTTTACAAACAGGGCACACAGAACACCTTTTAGGTTCTGGAAATCATTTGAAATGCTCCACCAAGACTCCTGCTCAGCTCCCATAAACCACCCAGTCTCCTCCTGATGAGTGCATTTTACAGAGTGGATGGTCCCCTGGGATAATCCCTTATCTGACCTTCCTCCTTCAATGCCCCCCAAACACATCCAGCATAATAACCCTCCCTCTGACGGGGGGTGTGGTTCCTCCAAGATCTGCTCCCTGCATCTCAGTGCTTCAGCCAGAGGGGTCAGTAGAGAGTGACACAACATGCTCCTTACATCCTGGGGGCCGAGCACGCTGCCTCTGAAGCCTTCCTAGTTCCCTCTAGTTTACGGTGCTAAAGAATCATTCCTTTTCCATATCTGCCTTTGATCCATAGCTGAACTTAATTGTACCTCCCCCCTCCAACCCACTGTTCATTCTAACTCTGCTGCTATTAAGTCCAAAAGAGGCAGCAGCCAGACAATCCAGCCCTTGCTTGGGAAGAGCTCAATGCTCCTTTCTTGCTATCAATGTTCTGGTTTCTTGAGTAATAGCGATAATCTGTTGCTTTGTTGCATCCTCACAATAAATGACTTCTGAGATTGATTAAAACCCCTCCACTCGTCTCTGGCTCTGCATTGATTTTAGCTGCTGCTTCTTGCTTTGTGTACAACACATCATAGAAATCAGAGATGGAAAACACCTATTAGATCCCATCTAGTTCAACTCCCCAGGGGCTAGTAGAGGATTGTTCCCTGCATTGTATTCTCCACTGATCTCTCTGGTCCAGTTTTCAATGGCTTAGGAAATACTAAAGCCAACTCTTCCCTCGAGAGACCTCTCCACAGCCAACTATAGATTTCAGTGTTAAAGAGAGACTGGCTTCCCAAAACTCAGCCTTTTTTCCTTTGCTCTTATCCACTTTAGCACCCACCCTTATTCCAGATTAACTTTCACATGTGGACAAGACACAATACCCAGACACATAAATAGGACAGGAGTCAAGAGAATCTCAAAAAAGGGGAATCTTGGCAAGTGCATTGGCCCTGTGTATTACATACTCCCAGGACTTGCTTCTCTGCTCCCTTGCGCCTTGTATCCCTGATCCACAGACAAAGTGTGTGTAAAACACCACTCAAGCAGCATTAGTTACTCGTATGGTGGGAGCATTTTACATTGTTTTTGCACTCATTAGCCCTCTGGGTGTAGTTTGGTGGGAGGGAGAAGCCTCAGACAGGCACAGAATTTGTTCCTCTATCTCCCCACGCAGTCTCATTGGGCTGACTGGAGCCTCCCCCCACCCAACACAGAAATCACATTACGCCTATTCTTACCTTCCCTCTGGTGCAGCTTCTTATTGCTACTTCAGTAATACAAATAGCTACAAAGATGGCCCCAGGAATCCATGTGCGTAAGAGGAATCCCCAGATGGCATAAATCTGGCATAACGGTTCCAAGGTATGAACCTATGCTGGAAAATGATCCCTCAGTCTCACAGGCCTTGGAAGGGAGGCCAATCCACATGTACAGACAACTCCCTAACCTGAGCAAATTCTCATATCACACCTCAAACCCAGGAACCTTCCCCTGCGAAAAACTCCGGTGCCAACTCTGTCTGCACATCTACACAAGTGGCATCATCTCGGGACCTAACCACATAAATATTGGAATAAATTGCCAAGGGAGGTGGTGGAATCTCCCTCTCTGGAGATATTTAAGAACAGGTTAGATAGACGTCTGTCAGGGATGGTGTAGATGGAGCTTGGTCCTGCCTTGAGGGCGGGGGGCTGGACTCGATGACCTCTCGAGGTCCCTTCCAGTCCTATTATTCTATGATTCTATGATTCTATGAAACCACCACATCAGAGGCTCATACAACTGCACATGCTCTAATGTGATGTGGGCCAGCAATGCACCTCTGCCATGTATATTGGACAAACAGACACAAAGCAAAGGATATGTCTACACTACAGAGTTAATTCAAAATAACAGATGTTATTTCGAATTAACTGTAATAGCTGTCTACACATACAAACTGCTATTTTGAAATAAATTCAAAATAGTGGAGCCCTTATTTCGAATTTGGTAAACCTCATTCTACGAGGAATAACACCTAATTCGAAATAGCTAATTCGAAATAAGTGCTGTGTAGACACTTATTTCGAATTAGGGGGCTTCCAGCCCTTCCCAGTTCCCCCTTGTGGCCACTGTGGACCAAACCAGGAAAACTTGTCTGCTCCCCCCTTAGCCCTGAAGCCCTTAAAAGGGGCAGACTCTGACCACAGTGCCTGTGTCAGTTGCCAGCCTGCCAGCACACAGCCAGCAGACTGTGCACCTGGCACACCATAAGCCAACCACCCACTACCACCCAGCCCTCCACCACTCTCCAGGACCAGGCTGGCGGCTCCCAGGAGCCTGCCAGGGGCCGCAAAAGGCAGGCGCCTTCCTGGTCAAGTGCAGAGATCATGGACCTGATTGAGGTTTGGGGGAGGCCTCCAATGCCCATGATCTCCACACTAAGTGCAGGAATGCGGCTGTCTACAGGAGGATGGCTGCCAGCCTGGCCACCAGAGGCCACATGCGCAGCCAGGAGCAGGTGCGCAGCAAAATCAAGGAGCTGTGGCAGGCCTATGCCAGGGGCTCCAAACCAGGAGCTGACCTGGAGGCCTGCCCCTACTATGAGGTCCTGGACCGCATCCTGGGGGGGTCAGACGGTCCGTGCCCCTCTGGTCATCATTGACCCCGGGGCAGAGGGTCCTGCCCCTGACACAGGGGAAGAGGAGGAGGAAGACGACGGCAGCGAGGAGCCTGCAGGGAGCCTGCCATGCACCCAGGAACCCCGAGCCATCCCAGAGAGCCCATCAGCAGCCTCATCCAAGGCCTGGGGAGGCCTCCACATGTGACAGACATCACAGTCCCCTTATGCGGGGCGGGAGCGGGGGGAGGGGAGCCCAGGGACCTTACCCCGGGGAGAGACACTGCACACTGCCTTCCCTCCAGATGCCCCCTCTACACAGAGGCAGGGCAAATTTCCCCACCCACCCACCACACTATAGGCAGCATAGGGGCTGGGGTGCAGTCCTGGGCCAGCTCACACTCCCAGGGATAGGAGGACGTGATGGTGCAGAGACCTGCCATCCTCGCCTTACAGAAGGGGGCTGGGTTTCACCCACTGTGTCCCCAAGGAGTATTGACCACTTCTCTTATTTCACCACAGCCGCAGCACTTGCGAGTGCAGGACGCACCACCCCGCCTGGACCATCCACCCGAACCCAGGCCAGCAGGCGCACCCACAACCTGGAGGAGTTCCAGAGGCAGTAGCTGCAGTTGCAGGGAAGGCAGGTCCACAGCCAGGAGAAGTGGATGCAAGAGGACCTGCAGGGAGCTCCAGGAGCAGGGCCGTGCCCCTTACGAACACCTGCTGGCCCTGGCGGACCGATTGCTGCCTCCTGCTGCTCCAACCCCTGTGGCCACCCCACCTAATGCTCCTCCTCCCACCCCTGCTTCCCCTCCCACTTCTTCCACACCCCTCATGCCTCCTGCCCCACCCTCCACACCCACTCCCCCTCCAATGCCCCCGCACCCACAGTGCTGCGAGGCGGGAGAGTGAGCAAGACCACCAACCTTGAGTTTCCCTTCCCCCTTCCTCCCCTTGCCTCCCCCTTCTAGCTCTCTCCTCCCAGGATTCCCCCTCCCCTCTCCCATCCTCATTTCTCCATCCCCCCACCCCAGGTATGTAAAATAAAGACATTTTTTGTGGCAACACAGGTGTTTTTATTGTAGATCAGGAAGGAGGGCTGGTGAGGGGAAAGGTAAAGGAGGTGGGGGAGGATTGTAAGGTCCCAGACCGCAGTGGGGCACGCCAGGGAGACCTCAGTCCTCATCCGCCTGGAAGCTCTCCCACAGGGCTTCCTGGATGTGGACAGCCCCCCGAAGGGCCTCCCAGCTGGCAGCCATGTGGGGTTGTGCGTACTGGCAAGCCAGGCTGGCAGGAAAGCCTCCCCCTTCCTCTTGCACAAATTGTGGCGCACACAGCACGCTGTCACCACGTGCGGAATATTGTGCTGGGAGAGGTCAAGGCGGGTGAGGAGGCACCTAAACCGTGCTTTCAGTCGACCGAAGGCCCCCTCAACCACGATGTGGGCCCTGCTAAGCCTGCCATTGTAGGCCTGCCGGGAGAGGCTGAGGTGTCCTGTGTACGGCTTCATGAGTCAGGGCTGTAGGGGGTAGGCCACGTCCCCCACCAGGCACACTAGCATGTCCACATCCCTGACCCTGATGTGGCGGTCAGGGAAGAAAGTCCCGACATGCAGCCTCTGGCACATGGAGGAGTTGCAGTACACCCACGCATCGTGTGCCTTGCCGGACCACCCACATTGATGTCCGTGAACTGGCCCCAGTGGTCAGACACGGCCTGCAGGATCACGGAGAAGTACCCATTCCTGTTGATGAAGAAGGCCTGGTGGTCCGGGGCATGGATGGGGATGTGCATCCCATCGATTGCCCTCCTCCCCCCGCAGTTGGGGAAGCCTAGGGTGCCGAACCCCTGGATGACTGCGTCCAGGTCGGTGAGGCGGACGACTCTGCGGAGCAGCACCCTGTTAATGGCCTTCTCCACTAGAGACACACAAAACCAAGGGTCACTGGGGTGCCTGTTTGGCTGGGCGTATTCTTTCCCCGCCATTGCCCCTTGCCCCACTCCCAGGAGCAACCCCTGCTGCAATCCTGGCCACTGCGGGCGGTCTGTAGCGGGACGGACCGACCCCTCCCAGGGAAGGCACTTACACCACCTCCCCCCCGTTTTCCCTGGAGCAGCCCATGTCCTCCTTGCAGCTCTCTGTCCTGGCCTGGTGGCCAGTGAGTGCCGTAGCTGTTTGAGCACCGCTCCGACGGTGGATCTCCCCATGCCGAAATGGTTCCCTACGGATCGGTAGCTATCCAGCGTGGAGAGCTTCCAGAGGGCGATGGCCACCCGCTTGTGGAGGGGAATGGCGGGCCTCATGCATGTGTCCCATTGCTGCAGAGCAGGGGCGAGCCACTTGCAGAGCTCCAGGAAGGTGTCCTTCTTCATCCTGAAGTTCTGGGTCCACTGTTGGTCTCCTCAGCGCTGCAGGTGTCCTGTACATCAACCGGAAGGGATACTTCTCGGTCATCATGCAGGCCGTGTCTAACCACCAGGGCCGCTTCCTGGACATTAACGTGGGCTGGTCCGGCAAAGCACATGATGCATGGGCGTACCGCAACTCCTCTGTGCGCCAGAGGCTGCACTCTGGGACTTTCTTCACCAACCGCCACATCAGGGTTGGGGATGTGGACATGCCTATATGCCTGGTGGGGGATGCGGCCTGCCAACTACAGCCCTGGCTCATGAAGCCCTACATGGGACACCTCAACCCCTCCCGGGAGGCCTTTAATGCCAGGCCCAGCAGAGCCCGCCTCATGGTGGAGGGGACGTTTGGTCGGCTGAAGGCCCATTTTAGATGCCTCCTCACCCACGGACCTCTCTGAGAGGAATATTCCACACGTGGTAGCAGCGTGCTGTGTGCTACACAATATGTGTGAAAGGAAGGGGGAGGCTTTCCTGCCAGGCTAGATGGCAGAGGCCGACCACTTGGCTGGCCCTGTACACACAGCCTCGCATGGCTGCCAGCTGGGAGGCCAATCGGGTGTCTGTCAGTATCCGGGAGGCCCTGCGGGAGAGCTTCCAGCCGGAGGAGGAGTGAAGTCTCCCTGGCGTGCCCCACTGAGGCCTTGTACCTTATTCTACCCTCACGTCCTTTCACTTTCCTCTCCCTAACCCCCCTTCCCGATGTAAAATAAAAACACGTGTGATACCAAAAACAAACTTTCTTTACTGAACATAACTGGGGCGGAGGGGGGCGGGGGAATGAGGGTGGGAGAGGGGAGGCAAGAGGGTGAGAGAAGGGAGGGGTAAACCTGGGAGGAGGGAGCTGGAAGGGGAAGACAAGGGGAAGAAGGGGGAGGAGAAGCTCAGGGTTGGGGGTCTTGCTGTTCCACCTGTCTCCCAGCACTGTGGGTGTGGGGGCCTCGGTGTCCCGGGGGGGGAGCAGGTATGGAGGGTGGAGTGGGTGGGGGGGAGGAGAAAGAGGCGGGAGTGGAAGCAGGAGGAGGAGGAGGAGTAATAGCTGGGGCGGCAGCAGGGGCTGGAGTGGCAAGAGGCACCAATCGCTGCACCAGGGTCTGCAGGTGGTCACAGATGGCACGGCCCTGGGCAAGCAAGTCCTGCCAGCTTTCCCGCTGCAGCTACAGGTCTTCATGCACCCAGTGCTCCAGGATGTGGATCTGCCTTCGCAGAATCCCCAGGTGCTGCCGCTGGTACTCTTCCTGGTTCTGGGTTACCCTGCTGGCCCAGGTGTGGGAGGATGTCCTGGGGGTGGTGATGCGCCCTGCACTCGCAGCTCCTGTGGCTGTGGAGAAACAAGAGAAGTGGTCAGTTCTCCCTGGGGACACAGTGGATGAAGCCTAGCCCACCTGTGCAAGGCGATAACGGCAGGTCTCCGCACCATCAGAGCCGATGTGCTTGCACACAGGCCACATTTGGCATGTCCTGCTATCCCCGGGAGTGTGAGCTGGCCTGGAACTGCACCCATGCCCCTGTATATAATGTGTGTGGGGGGGGGGAGGGAAAAAATGTGCCCTGCCTCTGCATAGAAGGGGCTTGTGAAGGGAAGGCATCGTACAGTGTCCCTCCCCCGGGGTCAGGAGCATGTCATGTGCCTTCATACATACACGCATGTGGGTAACAGGTCAGAGCCCATGTGTGGCAGCCAGCCAGGACCACATGTCCAGGGTGGCACAGCAGATGCACAGGTTGCTGCGTGCTCTGTGGTCAGCAAAGCCCACACATGCGGTCCCTGGTCTCCCTCTCCCCATCCCGGGGACAGTGATGGCACTCACATGTCGAGGCCTCCCCGGCCTCAGATGACACCGGTGACATGGCTGCTGTGATGCCTCTGGGGTCCTGGGTGAGTGCCACGCTCCCTCCAGGCTCCTGTGACTCCTGGCCGTCATCTTCCTCCTCCTCCTCCTCCTCCATGCCCTGGTCAGGACCCTCTGCTCCAGAGTCGATGACCAGCTGGGGGGCACAGACTGTCTGACCCCCCAGGATGCGGTCTAGGGCATCATAATGGGGCGGGGTCTGGGTCAGCCCCTCTTTGGGAGTTGCCCCCTGTGGCCCTGGCATAGGCCTGCCACAGCTCCTTTATCTTTATGCGCACCTACTCCTGGGTGTGCACATGGCCTTTGGTGACCAGGCTGACAGCCATCCGCCTATAGACGGCTTCATTCCTGCATCTAGTGCAGAGATCATGGACGTTGGAGGCCTCCCCCCAAACCTCAATCAGGTCCATGATCTCCGCACTGGACCAGAAATGTGCCCGCCTTTTGTGGCCCCTGGGAGCTGGCAGACTGGTCCTGGGGAGCGGTGGAGGTCTGGGTGCCAGTGGCTTGCTGGGTCATGCTGGGCCAGGGACAGCGACTGCTGGCTTTGTGCTGGCAGGCTTGCAGCTGGCACAGGCACTGTGGCCAGAGTCTACCCCTTTAAGAGCTCCAGAGCTATGGGCGAGCAGAAGACTTTTCCTGGTTTGGTCCAGAGTGGCCACCAGGGCACCCTGGGAAGGACTGGAGGCCCCCTATTTAGAAATAAGCGTCTACACAGTGCTTATTTTGATTTAGCTATTTTGAATTTGGCCTTATTCCTCGTGGAATGAGGATTACGAAATTCAAAATAAGTGCTCCGCTATTTCAAATTAATTTCGAAATAGCAGTTTCACTGTGTAGATGCTGGTAAAGTTATTTCAAAATAACGGCTGTTATTTCGAAATAACTTTGCTGTGTAGACATACCCTAAGGTGCTACAAGACTACTCGTTTTTTAAACTCTATGGTAGCCTCTCTTGTGACTAGTAGAGTAGGGGACATGAGCCTGCAGTCACCCATGGAGAACAGGAATAACTCATAGCACCCCTGAGGGTCTTTAACTTGCCGCAAAGGAATGGATCAGAGAGAGGGAGAAAGCGCAATGGTGGCATAGAATCACCTTTTCACCACTTTGTCCCAGGCTATGCCAAGGCCACTCTGGCATAGCCCAGGATCCAATCCATTTTGAACAGACATAAACAACTACACAAGGTGCAAAGCAGTGGAGAATCAGACCCCTAGTTTCTGTCTCTTGTTCAAGGAGTAAAGAGGTTTGTGGGACATGCACATATTGTAGGACCTGTCCGTTTTCTAGCAGACTGCAAAATAAAAGCTTGTCACTGGCTCTGCATTGATTTCAAATGCTGCTCCTTGCTTTGGGTACACATACCCACTATACTCATCGAGGACTGGGAAAAAGTGGGGCAAGGAGCTCATATGGTGGAGCAAGACAGAAGACATGTATGAAGGGGAAAGAAGGCTTAGTTGAGCTATCAGGATTTGCATGGAGTGCCATCAACTGCATGGGTAGGGTCTATGGCTGGACAGGACACAGATGAGACCCATCTCAAGGCTTTTTATTCCTCATCTCTTTGGGTATGTCTACACTACAATGTTAGTTCGAACTAATGGACGTTAGTTCGAACTAACATTCATAGCCGCTACACTAGCGCTCCGCTAGTTTGAATTTGAATCGAACTAGCGGAGCGCTTAGTTCGAACTAGGAAAACCTCATTTTACGAGGATTAAGCCTAGTTCGAACTTACTAGTTCGAATTAAGGGGTGTGTAGCCCCTTAATTCGAACTAGTGGGAGGCTAGCCCTCCCCAGCTTTCCCTGGTGGCCACTCTGGCCAACACCAGGGAAACTCTATTGCCCCCCTCCCGGCCCCGGACCCCTTAAAGGGGCACGGGCTGGCTACGGTGCCCGTGCCAGGTGCAAGACTGCCAGCACCCAGCCAGCAGACCCTGCACCTGGCACGGCACAGAGCCACCCACCCGATGTCCCCCAGCCCACCCCCTCTTCCCGGGACCAGGCTGGCGGCTCCCGGGAGCTTGCCCTGGACCGCAAGAGGCGGGCACCTTCCTGGGCTAGTGCGGACATCGTGGACCTCGTCCACGATCTCCGCACTAGGCACAGGAAAGTGGCCGTCTAGGGCAGGAGAGCTGCCAGCCTGGCCACCCAGGAGCAGGTGTGCATGAAAATCAAGGGGGTCCACTGAGACCCCTGACCCTGAGCACTGAGCTTACAATGGCCGTCCTGGGTCAGACCAAAGGTCCATCTAGCCCAGTAGCCTGTCTGCCGACAGCGGCCAAACCTAGGGACCCTGGAGGGGATGGACCGAAGACAGTGACCAAGCCATTTGTCTCGTGCCATCCCTCTCCAGCCTTCCACAAACTTTGGGCAGGGACACCACTCCTACCCGCTGGCTAAGACTACTCCATGGACCCAACCTCCATGACTTGATCTCACTTCCCTTTAAACTCTGTTCTAGTTGTAGCCTTCACAGCCTCCTGCAGCAAGGAGTTCCACAGGTTGACTGTTTGCTTTGTGAAGAACAACTTTCTCTTACTAGTTTGAAGCCTGCTACCCATTCCTTTCCTTTGGTGTCCTCTAGTCCTTCTTTATGGGAACTCATGAAGAACTTTTCTGAATGCACCCTCTCCACCCAACCCCTGCTTTTAGAGACCTCTATCCTGTCCCCGCTCCATCTCCTCTTTTCTAAGCTGAACAGTCCCAGTCTCTGTAGCCTCTCTTCATCTGGGACCTGTTCCCAACCCCTGATCATGTTAGTTGCCCTCCCCTCTCCCAGCCTTTCTCTTCCCCTCTCCCACCTCCTTTTCCCAGTCTCCCCCAGTTTTGTTCAATAAAGACAGAGTCAATGTTGGAAGAAACGTTATCTTTATTTTGTACATCAATAAGAAGGGGGGTTAGGGAAGGGTAAGTGGAAGGAGGTGAGGGAGGAATGGGGTACGAGCCCCCGATGGGGAGGACTGGGCTGGCTCTGCGGGCTTCTGGGGGTGGAAGCTCTCCTGCAGCCCCCCGATTGCCCCCTCTCCCCAGATGGCAGCCTGCGGCAAGTGCAGCCGGGCTGATGGTCGAGTGGTGTGATGTGCCCAGTGTGGGTACTCCGGGAAATCCAAGCCAGGACTGGTTTGCAAGCGGGGCACCCCTTAGAACTGTCTGTCCGGGGTGGGGGTCGGGACCCTTTAAGCGCAGCCCTCGGCTAGCCTGAGACAGCATCTTCACGCTCTAAGTCCCCCTCTGATGCCCTGCCGGCACTGCTTCCGGCCATCCTTAAGCCCTGTTCAGGGTCCACTCAATGTGGACTTGCTAGTTTGAATTAGCAAAACGCTAATTCGAACTAGTTTTTAGTTCTAGACGCGTTAGTTCGAATTAGCTTAGTTCGAATTAACTAATTCGAACTAAGTTAGTTCGAATTAACGTTGTAGTGTAGACGTACCCTTTTTTAGACTAACTCTCAGATCTTCATGCTTGCTCTGCTTGTCCCCTTTCCTGAGCTGATCCATTAAAATCAGCTCCTCTGTGTGCAGACATAGGAAGGGAAAGGAAAAAAAAGAGTTTGTGTTTCCAGCATGTTAATCCTTCCTGCCATGTGTGTGATTTACCATCCCTCTACACCCACCAACCCCACAGTTACAACAGCCCCTTCCCCTGGAATCAGCCCACCGTAAACTGCTCAACAATTCCTTTAAGTGGCAACCACAGATTAGCACCGGCTGGCTGAAGAGCAGCAAATTCTTATTATTTTAATTAATTAATGTATGAAATTCTTTGCTTTTATAGGGACATCTGCTCAGCTGACTCCAGCCATTTTACTAGTCTGTTCACAGGTGCCTCAGGGAAGGCTCACTCAGCACTCAGGGAGCTTATTTAAATACTTTCTCCCTCCAGTTGCATATATCCTGTGAGGCTATCCACTCACGCATAGAAGACTCAGGGGAAACACACATATCTTGAGACTAATTCTGCTTTCAATTACACCTCTACAATTGCATGGGCTGCATTGACTTCAGTAGAATTACTCTTGATTTACACCACTAACAGTGTGAGAGCAGACACATGCCCTGTGGGAGTGTGTGTGCATGCAAAGCCTGATGTGTAGATTGATTCCAGTGAATCAGGAAAGGTTGTTTTAAGCTGGTTTGGGGTTCCCCTGCCCTCAATCGTGCATAGATGGATAGATATGGCTTTGTGATTAAACCCAACTGGAAGTTAGGAGACCTGGGGTCTAGCTCTGACTTTTCCAGGTGCTTTTTGGGTGACCTTAAACAAGTCTCTCATCATACCAGGATAGTAGTAGTAGGTTGTAATCTGCTATCTGTAGACACTCTAGAGGGAGGTGAGACACATACTTTAGCAGTGTATTTCATTGATATTTGCTGACAGCAGTAGAATGATGAGACTGAGGAACCTCGAGTGTTCTCTAGTGGGCACAAACCTTTCTGCCTGTTCCTCTCAAATCTGATCCCTTTGGCCCCAGCCTATCCCTTTCCCATTTCTTCCCCACTCTCCACTGCTTGATCAGTCTCCGCCTCCTTGCCAACCCCAGTCTCAGGCTCCGCCTCTCATGTTTCTCATCCAGTCTCCAGTCCTAGGCTCTTTGCCCACTCAACCCTCATCTCCTTCTCTGGACTCTCTGCCCAAGTACCAGCCGCCCCTACACTCCAAGTCTCAGTATCCTTGTCCTGTCTAGTCCAGTTCCCTCCCCTTGTCCCAACACATTGTCCCCAGTCTTTTTGCTCTGCCAGTCCTAGTTCTCCCTTCCTGGTTCTTCGGCCAGTCTGTCTCCTGCCTCTCTTGGTTCCGAGTCCTAGTTTCAAGTGGTCTCTTGTTCCACTCTGCTCCTTTCCCATCCTCAAGTTTGGCTATTGTCACCTCTGCATTTGAATCAGACAGATGCCTCCTCTACACTGCCTGAGCACCTGCGGGGGTGGGTTGTGGGAGGGTCAGTGAGAGCACAGAAGAGAAAGGCTCCCTGATTTCACTTCCAATTCATGGCAGCTCCCCCGGCCCAGAGAAGCCAGTAGCAGGAATTACAATGGAGGAGACCAGCTTCACTCTCTAGGGATTGGCACATGCCAGTTTAACCAGAACTCAGCGGTGAGAGGATGGAGCATGCTCAGAGAGTATGGAATCTTTCAAGATTTTAGCAGCTAAACTCTAAGAACTTTTTGCTGAGTATTTGAGTATGCCGATGTTTGAAAGGCTTAAAACTGTGCCAAATTTGGGTATATTTTCACAGGAATAGCAAAAGGCACATCAATGACACAAAGGTCACCTCCATGCCAAATTTCAAGTACCTTCTCCAAAGCTTCTCAAATAAAAGGATTTTTAAAAGGCAAAACAACATATTTTGCCTAGGTTCAGCTTAGAAATAGCTGAACTCTTTTAGCTGTGACTTTCCAAAAAAATCAGCTAGAGGCAGCACCCATCATGTTAAGTTTCATCTCAAGTGCTTGAAATTTGACAAAGTTAAAAGCCCCTGAAAAATTTTGGAAGGGTTCAGCAACTTTTACAAGGGTAGAGTTACTAACCCTTCTTGTAAAAAGCATAGTGGCTAGAGTGGATAAAAGATGTATTGGATCACCAGGTCTGTCCCCTGCAATGCTGAGATGCAGCCCCACGGAGAGGAGATGACTGCCCTTAGCAAGGACTACCGGTAATTTTATGACATTCATAAGATTACAGTTTAGCTATGAACACACATTGAAGATTTACCCTTTGCATTGAATGTCCTGTCCTGACAGTAACGCATTTACTATCCATTTTAACAAATGGGAAAGCCAATGCTGCTATTTTTAGGTACTTGAAGTAGTATGAAAAATAATAATATTGTGAGTCTGGAAGGAGTATTTTCCCTTACGTTCAGATGACTCTAAAGCACCTTCATCTTAAGAAATGAAATTTGACAAGTGATTAGTCCATAATGTGGTGCAATCTCCTCAGGTATCGGAAAGAAAAATTGAAACTGGACAAGACATTTAACTTTGAAATGTCTGTTTCGCATGGGATGGAAAGGAATTTTGGTGTCCTGTCATCAGGTGCTATGTCAAGCTCAGGGAAGGATTATCTCAGCCCCTAGGTAAGTATTGAAAAGATCACATTCTGGAGTGGTTACAATGAGAAATGAGCTGAACCAGGAAGATCAAATCCTGAAGCTGATCTGCATCTCATGGGTTGTGGGTTCAGATATGCAGTCCATGATTGTTCCATTATTAAAAGGAGTGGGAACCATAAAGTTTGAATCTGAACTTCTCTGGCTGATCTCTAGCTTCAGATTTAAAAAGCAAATCCACCTAAAGGGTGTGTGCTGCTCTATCACTGTTACAATCTTGCTTTCTGTGCACTTCCCCCTTCCATTTTAGGGGGGTAGGAACATTACACACACACACACACAATGCTCTCTCTCTCTCTCTCTCTCTCTCTCTCTCTCTCTCTCTCTCTGTTATACACACCTGCCCCCTACACACATGGAGACTTTTCTTGAGCCTATTTTTTGGTTTATTGTTTCTCTTGATCCACAATAAAAATCATTGAGATAAACAATTGCTCTTTGTCTGGGGAGAAACACAAAATCCAAATATTGCATAGGATCCATTTTGTGGTCGAGTTGAAGAAGACTAGGTCAGACATGCAGATGTTGGTCTCATAAAAGATATTACCTCATGCACCTTGTCTCTCTGAGGGTATGTCTACACAACCTCCCTAGTTCGAACTAGGAGGGTAATGTAGGCATACCACACTTGCAAATGAAGCCCGGGATTTGAATTTCCCGGGCTTCATTTGCATAAGCGGGGAGCCGCCATTTTTAAAACCCCGCTGGTTCGAACCCCGTGCAGCGCGGCTACACGGGGCTCGAACTAGGTAGTTCGAACTAGGATTCCTATGCCGAACTACCGATACACCTCGTGTACCGGTAGTTCGGCATAGGAATCCTAGTTCGAACTACCTAGTTCGAGCCCCGTGTAGCCGCGCTGCACGGGGTTCGAACCAGCGGGGTTTTAAAAATGGCGGCTCCCCGCTTATGCAAATGAAGCCCGGGAAATTCAAATCCCGGGCTTCATTTGCAAGTGCGGTATGCCTACATTACCCTCCTAGTTCGAACTAGGGAGGTAGTGTAGACATACCCAGAGAGAGAGCATTTTGCTTTCGGTATAAGCTATTAATTTATTGATCTATTTGGGTATTTGTGGTTTGTGAGCTCTCCCAAGTGCCACTTCTGAATCTTGAACTCCTCTCCATGGCGCATGTGACACAAATCAGGAATAAAAGAAAACAGGCTTTGTTTTCCACTGAGACAAATTCCTTCTCCTATCTATTCTCCAACATTCCTCAGCTGGAATCCTCCCCCCTTTTATGACATGGCTTTTGCTATAAGAGCACACAGGAAGCCATGCTGTAGGGCAAGGAAGGGTGTCTGAGCTGTGGACTAATAGCTGTCATATCCCAGAAAGACTCCGAAGAGGGACCGAGCAACTGCCCCAATCAGTCACCTATAATAGGATGAGACATTCTGAGTCTTATTACCACTGGGCTTGACAATCTGAGCAGGTGTTCACTTTGCATACTGTACATTCACGGGCAGCACTGTTCACTTGAATAGCAGCACTGTTGCAGAAAGGCTTTGAATTGCTTCAGGGAAGAGAAAAGACATTCATGCTGGGCATTAACCAACCACAGGTACAAAATATTAGCTCTTAGCAAACCTCGTACTGTAGAATGAAGGAGAGAGGCTCCAATTTCATCCAGGAGCTAACATTTTTCACCTGCAGGTCACAAGGTACCTACTCAAATGCTCATCCACCTAAGAATAATGATAGAAATATAGCCGTGTTAGTCTGGTGTAGCTGAAACAAAATACAGGACTATGTAGCACTTTAAAGACTAACAAGATGGTTTATTAGATGATGAGCTTTCGTGGGCCAGACCCACTTCCTCAGATTAAATAGTGGAAGAAAATAGTCACTATTTTCTTCCACTATTTGATCTGAGGAAGTGGGTCTGGCCCACGAAAGCTCATCATCTAATAAACCATCCACCTAAGGAGAGGAAAGTTAAAAATTGGGCTTTCTGAGGTAACTGAATGAGTATTGTATCTTGAGTAGATTAATGCTTATGTTAAACAGATGGGAAGTAAAAGGATAATCTTTCTTGGTCTCTTTAACTTTTATTGGCTCCCAACTCCTTTCTCTACCATTAGAAATCCCCTTTCAAGACAGCAAAGGGAGAGATTTCTGCCCTAAAATATCCCAGTGAAGTGATTGAAATCTATCTTTGTGTACTCAATGACCGTAAGTTGCAATGGCTAATTCACTGGCTTAATAGGACTTTTTTTTTTTTGGCCTATTTTTCCTCTAGCAAAACAGACAGATGGTATTGAGTATTTTGCTATGCCTAGAAATTCTTGGCTGGATTCCCCACATGAGTAATAATGTAGCATCACTCATTTGCCACTCCAGTGCTAGATTAGAAGGGAAAAATCACAGGGAGGTACCAAGGAAAACACACTCCAGAGAACTACAAGATGGGGGGGAAATGTTAATAGCAGGAGCAGGTAGGTAGGGTCTTTCCTCAGGCATCCCCAGCTGGTTTCACTGTAGTATTCTGTGTGAGTGTTGAAATAACAATACATAAATCTCATGTGCAGGAATTTTTTTTCCTTTTTAAAAATGCCATTTAAAAAAAGATGAGAGTGCAAAGCAGCTTAGAGCTGACATTTCAAAGAGCAGGTAGGGGGTAAAAATAATGCCAGGTAAACAGTATAATTTCTGCCTTCCCCCTACCTCTAGCCCACATTAGGGATAGATAACAGCAGCAAGAGAAAGCAATGTCTACGATGGAATTCAGCTCTTTAAAAAAGAGAGAGAAAGAACGAGCAACTGCCTGTGCTTCTGAGGCGTCTCTGTCTGCTTTGAACCTTATCAACAGGGACCGTACATTGTGGTGTTCTCTCCCTTTCTCTTTCTCCCTCTCGTCTCCTAACTTTTGAAGCAAAACACTTACGTGCAGGGAATGTTGGAGCATCTGACAGCCGGGAAGATAGTGGAGCCAGCCAAAGAGTAGAGAGGAGGGGGCTAGTTGCTTTTCTTTAATCAAAAAAAAAAAAAAGTGGAAGAAGAAAATAGTGTTGGGATTTTTTTCCTTTCCTAACAAGCCTCAAGAGCATGGCCTGTGTTGAGTCAAGTGGATAGTTAGAGGAGAAGGGCTGTCAATAGGATCTTGCTACTGCTCTTCTTTTTTTAAGAGAGAGAGAGCAAGCAAGCAAGTAAAAGAGGAGAAGGGCTGTTATGTTAGTTACTCCCTTGTCACAAAATCCTTTGCTTGCACACTCCTTGCCTGAACACTAAATTTTTTTTATGGAGTGTGTCTCATGTACTTATGTTTTCATAAGAGGGTTGGTTACCTGTGTGGCATTGCTGATGAAGCTGGATAGTATGTGACTTTCTTGCTACCCCTGTGCCCAGTTTTACATATAATGCCTAGTCAATCTCTGGGGTACCATTGGGTACCTCACTTAGTAGGGGTTAGGAGTTGTCCATGCATGCAGAAACCAGAAATTCCAGAAAAGTGGTAGGTGCTCATTGGATGCCAAATACTTTGTAAAACCAGGTGTCTAACAGAGAGCACTCTTGAAAATCTGTTCCCCAATTCCTAAGAACAGGAAAGGATACCATGCATTTAATTTCATGCACTGCTTTTTACAAGGGCATTAGCAAGAGTTGTGTGAATTAGAGATGAACCCAACTGAATAGCTAAGATTTGAATGTGCCTGAATGCTGAGGAATTTTGGAACCAAAGCAGAACTCGGCAAATGGTCCCCATCTGTATCATGGGTAAACCCAAAATGTGACCTAAATATCTTTAAATTTGCAGGAACACGGATTTGAACGCAATGGGGCAAGATCCTCTATCCTGTGTATAGGTCTCTGGCAATCCCATTTCACTTCCCCACACTCTTGTCTAGTTCCCAGCTCCATTGCTGTAATAATTACAGATCGGTAAGTCTAACGTCAGTTCCAGGCAAATTAGTTGAAACTATAGTAAAGAATAAAATTGTCAGACACATGGATGAATATAAATTGTTGGGGGGAAGTCAACATGGTTTCTGTAAAGGGAAATCATGCCTTACTAATCTACTACAGTTCTTTGAGGGGGTCAAAATATGTGGTAAGGGGAGATCCAGTCGATATAGTATACTTAGATTTCCAGAAAGCCTTTGACAAGGTCCCTCACCAAAGGCTCTTAAGTAAAGTAAGTTGTCATGGGATAAGAGGGAAGCTCCTTTTGTGGACTGATAACTGTTTAAAAGACAGGAAACAGAGGGTAGGAATAAATGGTAAGTTTTCAGAGTGGAGAGCGGTAACTAGTGGGGTCCTCCAAAGGTCTGTCCTGAGACCCATACTATTCAACTTATTTATAAATGATCTAGAGAAAGGGGTAAACAGGGAGGTGGTAAAATTTGCAGATGCTACCAAATTGCTCAAGATAGTTAAGACCAAAGCAGACTGCAAAGAGCTTCAAAAAGATCTCACCAAACTAAGTGATTGGGCAACAAAATGGCAAATGAAATTTAATGTTGGTAAATATAAAGTAATGCACATTGGAAAAAATAATCCCAACTATACATACAATATGATGGGGACGAATTTAGCTACAACTACTCAAGAGAGAGATCTTGGAGTCATTGTGAATAGTTCTCTGAAAACATCCATTCAATGTGCAGTGGCAGTCAAAAAAGCAAATAGAATGTTAGGAGTAATTAAAAAAGGGATAGAGAATAAGACAGAAAATATCTTATTGCCTCTATAAAAAACCATGGCACGCCCACACCTTGAGTACTGTGTACAGATGTGGTCGCCTCATCTCAAAAAAGATATATTGGCATTGGAAAAGGTTCCGAAAAGAGCAACAAAAATGATTAGAGGTTTGGAACTGGTCCCATATGAAGAGAGATTAAAAAGACTTGGACTTTTCAGCTAAGAAAAGAGGAGACTAAGGGGGGATATGATAGAGGTCTATAAAATCATGACTGATATGGAAAGCGTGAATAAGGAAAAGTAATTTACTTATTCCCACAATATAAGAACTAGGGATCACCAAATGAAAATAATAGGCATCAGGTTTAAAACAAAAAAAGGAAGTTTTTCTTCACAGTGCACAGTCAACCTGTGGAACTCCTTGCCAGAGGATGTGGTGAAGGCTAGAACTTTAACAGGGTTCAAAAAAGAGCTATATAGATTCATGGAGGTTAGGTCCATCAATGACTATTGGCCAGGGTGAGTAGGAATGGTATCCCTTGCCTCTGTTTGTCTGGAAGTGGGTGACAGGTGAGGGATCACGTAAGGATTTCCTGTTGTGATCCCTTCCTCTGGAGCATCTGGTATTGGCCACTGTCAGTAGACAGCATACTGGGCTAGGTGGTCTGACCCAGTATGGCCAGTCTTATGTTCTTATAGTTATGTATCTCCTTTGGAATGCATTTCAGATAGAAACCGAGACTAAAAGGAGCATCTCCAAAGACAAGTGTTCCTCTGGAAGGCTTGCTGCTTATTAGAGGGATGAAGAGAATAAGTAATGGATGCCTTCTTGAATAACTCATATTTTAGAGGAGAACGGGGACCATATCCTTTGATAACATTCCCCTTTGTAAGTACTTGGCTTGCCCTTTATGCCGAGAAACACAGAGCTAGTGTCTGGGACAGAAATTAGATAGTCAAGTGGGTGTGCGCATCTTCCTTGTACCCAGCTTTCAATTCCTGAAAATTATGAGACTTTCAACTTCTTTCCCCCAAACAACTCAAAAACTAGTCCACTGCAGAAACAGCTTCATGCTAGTTCCAATGAGGGTGCAAAACACAGGATGCTGACCCCACCTGTATGGGTCCAGAAGTTATGTTCCAGAAGTTAATCTGTCACATGGCAGGGATCACTATGCAGGCTACTGTCACACCAGCCAGCTATCACAAATGACTGAACCCTCCTACCATTATTATTAGAGAGCAATGAGACGTGTGTGGAGCACATAAAACAAGGTGGAAGAAGACTAGCAAGGGACAGACAAAACTGTTGGAGCTGAGGTAATAGACTGTGCCTCTAGAAGATTACACTCTGCACTCTCTCAGATACACAGCAGGGAGAGGTTGTTAACTCAAATGCAGGTTGGTGTGGGCGATGTGGTCTAAAAGGATACCTGGTAAGAGCCTTGGGAAAAGAACTGAGGGATTTGAAGGAGCAGAGAGAAGGTATTTGGAACAATGGGAGGTGGCAAGCATATCAGGTTGTGCTTGCTGTTAGCAAAGGCAGAAAGGAGTGAGGAAGATGTTTTCCTTCAGTGGGTAAGTGGCTCCTTAGGCCTGCTAGATCATTTGAAGTCTGCCTCTGGTATCACCCATGCAGGCAGATAACATTATTTTGTAATCCAGCTTTCAGTCAACCTGTATTCCCTACATGATGTGACCACAAGAGCAAGGAGAATACTGAGTAAAGGCGTGGCTTGTATATTACATTTAGTCATCATAAATGTGAGTGTAGAAGGAGGAAGATAAGGAGACAAACCAAGAAGGAAAAGGATCCAGTGAAAGGAGAATGCTCATAGGATGTTTGCCCAGGATTGATGTCTGACTGAGCTCCATTCAGAACCTCAGCCTGACTCTCTTTTCAGTGGGTCCTGTTTTTCAGTTCTGCTTTTTCACAGGGCATAGTCACTTTGTGGGGATGTCAAATCGCTGCTGTTTTATTCAGATCCCCAGATAAATGCCCCTGGATTTGGCCTTCATTGTTAATGATTTGGGCAAGCACAGATGGCTCCTGTATGAACTGGCACTAATTGAGGTAGCACCTCATCCAGCTCCTATCCCAGCATTTGCACACCATGTGCGGAATGCCTGAAGGTATCAAACTACTCCAAAAACCTAAACTCAGAATAGTAACTACCCGGGAGTGAGAGAACTCAGCCATGAATTCCATGTTCACTCTATCCACCTTAGATCACTTCTACTGCCAAATGGGCAAAAATGCATACCTCCTCTGGATGAAATGTTGCTACTGTTACATCAGTCCTACACAGGTATGTCCAAATCAGACTCCACTCTGTTTTGCAATTGACTGTAGGTTTAACTCCTTTATTGACAGTCAGTTATCTAGACATCTGGCAGCCTCATAGTTGTGTTATAATAGGATATCCTCAAAACATTAGCAGCTCAGCAGGTGTGTGCAACATGGGAGTACCAGGAATATGCAACAGGCAGGAGCTTTCTTGCTGGAACAACCACAAAGCATCCAGGAGCTCAAAAATATATCCTAATCCCATTTATATGTAATGTTTGGCTGCACCCCAGTTTGCTCTACTTGTATGAACTGTATTTTAGTGGCATGCTGATCTCCTTCTACTTGCATTCACCTGGCATGTTCAGTAGCACAGCAGGCATATTCTACCTCATATGTATCTAAAATAGTAGGTGTTTTCTATCTGGACATACTGTGCATGGAAAATTCAGCAGTATAGCAGGTGCATTCTGCCTAGATGCACCTGGAAAGTCTGGCTAAGTGATTAAAAGAATCGTTAGATTCTGCTTGTTATAAAATTGCATGTTCTGTCACATTTTATTTTCCCAGTAAATAAAGTCTAAATGGAAATAATAATTTGCAGCTGCTAAATTTGTAACAAACAACTTTGTGTGCAATAGCAATATCCTTGACTTATTTTGTCAGTAAATGGAGGGTGAAGTGCAAGGTCACACTTGAAATGACTTATCTCTATAAAAGGACTCCAATGCTAATACAAACACATGTTCTTCAGAATGGCTGTACCTCTAATGTAAATTTACCATAGTAACCTGTCTGTGGGACCAGTTCAGAGCAAAAGTGCAAGAACTTGGGTTACCCTCCAGAGCTGTGCATGACCCAGCTAGTATTTGCTTTACTGGGAGATGTATGAAATCAAAGATTTTCACAAGTGTTTCTGAATGTGGCTCCAGTGAGGTCATGTAAATGGTTGTTCATGCAGAGAAACAGCAATCCTATATTTGGAACAAGAAGATAGCTTTCTGTCTGTAAAAAGTGTTGAAACTAGATATGGAAGAAAACACCAAGGACATTACTCCTTGCCTAAATAAACTCCACTTCCAACACCTTTAAAATATGTAGGAGAAGTAATGAATAGTGCAAAGTGAATATTATTAATAAGCATATTTAACGCTGCCCACAGAACTTTGTAGGAACTTACATGCATTCATTAAGCTGCTTATACTGCATACCAAATCACCTGAACATTTTAAGTGTGATGTGATAGGAGCCAAAAGCCCCTAAGTTTTCTTTCACCTCCAGACAAGTGGATCAGAAGTCATCAGCTATAATGAAAGTATCTTTCACTTTTATGAGACGATTTGTGTTAGATTTGTGTTACAGCTGACTCATAACTGGGATCCCAATCTAGGGGCTCATAGGAGATACTTGCTCAATCCAAACTTTTGCTAAGTACCTTTTTTCTTCAGAGTGCCTCTCTCACAAACTCTGGGCCTAATTTTCCACTGCCTTCCCCCTTGTGTAGTCATTTATCTTTGAACCTCATGGGTGTCAAATGTCACCATTGCACCAACTTCTCATCTCTTGATATCTACATTGATAGCCCCTTACATTCTACTGCTGTGTCCCTTATGAGCGTGCACATTTACATACATTTGAACAGCACAAGCCAAATATTTAATCAGACTAATTCCTCAAAATGCTTTGAATAAAGTGCTCAACAAATATTTTTTCACTGTTTGTCCAGCTCTACGCATTTCCCAGTGAGAAGGAGAAAAAACCCAAGAGCTTTTTCATTGTCGACTCAGCATTTCAATGAGCCTGATTGCTAGACAGTCAAACCCAGGAGGGAGTTATTGAGACTGCCACATGAAAACAGCTCTGTGGCATGCTCCTTTGTATTCCTGCTTCTTCCAAGCCAGACAATGCCCAGGAACCCTCTGATTCTAGGCCATTGGGTGAGAAGTTGAGGCAAACAGGGTGCTTGAGTTACTTAGTGGCTTATTGAATGAATAAAACAGCAAAAGGAAACACATTTTGAATATTGTAGATTTTTATTGTTGCTGTTTATCTCTAAGAAGTATGGCATGTGAGGCAAAGATGATGTGCTTCCCCTTTTGTCAGAGGGATAGCAAATCTATTGTTTTCTTCATATTTTAAGGCAGCAGAACACTGGCTCTCCAGTAATCCATGCACAGACACCTGCCTCTCCAATGAAGACTTCCTATTTATTCTCATGTCATCCTTGATAACAGGCTTCACTCATGGTTCACTTAACCTGGCTAACCTTAGCACAATAGATCCTAGAAACAATGCCCAAGAGTCCCTTCTAGATTAATGGTCTGTCTTCATCTCAGAGTTAGCCTGAGCTTTCACCTGGGTGTTGCCCCGCTACCTGTCCTAATGACAAACAACCCTCTCTCACGTGAGTTTTCTGAGTGCTTTCAACTAGGCTAACGTGGCCCAGCTGGGAGCGGGTTGGAGCTCCACTTGGGCTGCTCTCCAACCATTTGGCAGTGAGACAGACTAAACAACTTGGCTATGTCTATACTCGCGGCTTCTTGCGCAAGTAATATGCAAATGAGGCTAAACGTGGAATATCGCTGAGCCCCATTTGCATACCAAATGAGCCACCATTGCTTTCAGAAGAGGCTCTTGTGTAAGAAGGAGCATCTACACTGCCCCTTCTTGCGCAAGAAAAACCCTCTTCCACAATGCTATTCTTCCTGAAAAGTAATAGGTGTAACAGCATTGCGCAACAGGGTTTTTCTTGTGCAAGAAGGGGCAGTGTAGACACTCCTTCTTACGCAAGAGCCTCTTCTGAAAAAAATGGTGGCTCATTAGGCATGCAAATGAGGCTCGGCGATATTCCACGCTCAGCCTCATTTGCATATTACTTACACAAGAAGCCACGAGTGTAGAAATAGCTCTTGAGTCCTCTAGTGCCTGCTCACAATTCCTCTATATGCTCAGAAAGACAGAAAACTTCTCCGACAGTTCTTTTGGGAAAGACTTGGGAATTAGAGAAATTGGAGAAGATCCAGAGACGAGCAACAAGAATGATTAAAGGTCTAGAAAACATGAGCCATGAGGGAAGACTGAAATAATTGGGCTTGTTTAGTTTAGAAAAGAGAAGACTGAGAGGGGACATGATAGCAGTTTTCAAGTATCTAAAAGGGTGTTACAAGGAGGAGGGAGAAAAATTGTTCTCTGAGGATAGGACAAGAAGCAATGGGCTTAAATTGCAGCAAGGGAGGTTTAGGTTGGAAATAAGGAAAAGTTCCCTAACTGTCAGGGTGGTTAAACACTGAAATAAATTGCCAACGGGGGTTGCGGAATCTCCATCACTGGAGATATTTAAAAGCAGGTTAGACAGACACCTCTCAGGGCTGATCTAGACAGTGCTTGGTCCTGCTGTGAGGGCAGGAGACTGGACTTGATGACCTCTTGAGGTCCCTTCCAGTTCTATGATTCTGTGATTCTCTGAAGACTCACAGTCAGATCACTTTATGGCAGCACAAAGAACCGATGGATATAATCTTGGTAGTCCTAAAACACACATGGGTGAGTGCAGCATCAGTGAGAACATGGTAACTCGAGGATGGCTTTGCCATCTGGCTGCTCAGACCTGTGCTAGGACTAAGCTGGGTGCTCAAACATGGGGGACAAATCACCTGTGCTAATGCTGCAGTGAATACATACTCTTAGCGTATGTCTACACTACGGGATGAGGTCAAATTAAAATACACGGCTTCAGCTACGTTAATTGTGTAGCTGAAATCAAAGTACCTTAACTCAGCTTTCGGCGCTGTCCACACTGCAGGAAGTCGAAGGGAGAACACTCTCTTCAACTTCCCTTACTCCTTGTCGAAGCAGGATTGCCGGTACCGACCGAAGCACCCCTCTCAGTTTGATTAGCTGTCTTCACTACACCCACTAATTCGAACCCTGGAAGACCGACAGCAGCAGCTTTGATCTTCTCTGTAGTGTAGACACACCCTTAAAGGCCCACTGCCCTGCATTCCTGACAGCATTCAAGATTTAGGGAGACAGCTTTACATTCTCAGCTATCTTTTCAGCAGCATGGTTAATTTTGGGCTTGATTATGCAAAGCACTGAGTGCCATCAAACTCCCATTAAAGTCAGTGGCTCACAGCATCAGTTAATGAGGAAAGATGAGCTTTCAGGACACATCACATGACAACATACATCACGATAACATCCCGAATGTGCAGGACAGTTGTAGATACACTAACCATGTTCCTAGCTTAACTATCAGCTTCCTAACATAGCAACAGACACCATGGAAAGTTTTGACTAGAAACAGCAGGAATATGTTCTCTTTCAGTCAGAACAACGGGGCAGCTAAATACACTCCCAGAGATTGTGACTGAGACAGTCACTTCATTCAAGAAGAGGTAGCAGCAGACAGCCTCAGCTAAGAATGATGTAGTGAGCAGTTCTGGGGGGGGGACCCCAAAACAAATGCAGGAATCTTACTCTCCTGAATAGCCCAACTGGTCTTTTGAGGCCCTGCTATTTCTGAATCTACGAACCTGCAGTGTTGGTAATTGGCCTGCCATTCTCATTCCAGCAGCACTGCCTTTGAAAGGGTGCTCTGTTGGCATATGAACTGAAACACATATTCAGAGAGGCCATTTACTTTGCATTAGTACATCCTCCCTTCCTTCTCCCCCCCCCCCCTCCTATTCACTATTTTTCCCCTTTTTTATTTTTATTTTTAAATGACTCCCTCTTCAAGAAGAGATTGACTCCGGCAGTAATTTGTCATGTCACCTTCAATAAAATTTCAAACAAAAACTCAGAAGATTAATGGGGAAGCAAAAGTGCTGTATCTTTTATGCATTTCAGATGGCAAAATATAAATCAAAACTGCGCTCTGTATGTAGGGTGATGCTGAAAAAAACACAAAACCAGGGTAATAAAGTTAGACATGTGTCCCTGTCAGATGCAGCACTGATGTGCACAGGGTTTAACTTTTAATTGTACAGTGATGCATCTCGTTTATGTCTATAGTGAGTACAGGTAGATGAAAAAGCTTTGAGACAGAGGTTCAGACAGCCTGCTGTTTGGAAATACTCATTCTTGCGACTCAATGGATTCGGCTTCCTGACTGTCACTCTTTCACTCACCCTGGCATGCATGACTTCTGAAATGGAAATGCTCCTCATGTCCTGGGATGGAGTCACAGGTGTTTGTGTCCAGAGTGAATAGAAACCAGCACCTTATCTTACAACTGGCTCCAAGCAGGTGGATTTCCATTCACTTCAAAATCACTGTCCACTCTAAAAATTACTTCGATGGTCTTCTGGTGGACTGGCCTTAGGTTTGTGAATGTATGACTCAGCTCTGCCACAGACTTTCTCTGTGACCTTGGCCAGCTCACATAGGGTACATCTAGACTAGATGGCTCTGTCAATGGAGCCATGTAAAATAGTTTACTCGGCATAGTCAAAGAAGTGGGGATTTAAATAATCCCCGCTTCATTAAAATAAAAATGACCACCGCGCTGTGCCGACAATCAGCTGATCCGGCACAGCACCGCAGTCTAGACATGGTGCAGTCGACAAGGGAAGCCTTTGTCGACCGCTCCGGTAAACCTCTTTTCACGAGGCATACTGGAACGGTCGACAAAGGCTTCCCTTGTCGAACGCGGTGCGTCTAGACTGCCGTGCTATGCCAGATCAGCTGATCGTTGGCACAGCACAGTGGCCATTTTTATTTTAATGAAGCGGAGATTATTTAAATCCCCACTTCTTTGACTATGCCAAATAAACTATTTTACATGGCTCCATCAATGTAGTCTAGACGTACCCTTAGGGTATGTCTACACTACGGGATAAGGTTGAATTAAGATATGCAACTTCAGCTACATTAATTGCGTAGCTGAAGTTGAAGTACCTTAACTCAACTTTTGGTGCTGTCCACACTGCAGGAAGTCAAAGGGAGAACACTCTGCCTTCAACTTCCCTTACTTCTCATGGAAGCAGGACTACCGGCATCAACTGGAGTGCCCCTCTCAATTTGAATTAGCTGTCTTAACTAGACCTGCTAGTTCGAAATCTGGAATATAGACAGCAGCTGCTTCGATCTTCTCTGTAGTGTAGACGTACCCTTAGGGTGTGTCTAGACTACAGGGTTTTGTCGACAAAAGTGGACTTTTGTCGACACAATTATACCTGCGTCTACACAGAACTCAGCAGTTTTGTCGATGGCTGTAAACCTCATTCTGCGAGGAATAATGCCTTTTGTCAACAGAGTTCTGTCAACAGAGGGCGTTATTGCATCTACGCAGTCCTTTGCGTCTACACTCTCATGTTGACAAAGTGGCTTGCTTTGTTGACAAAACTTCTGTCAACAAAAGCCTGTAGTCTAGACGTACCCTTAGAGTGGAATTTTCAAATATATTGAATGGATTTGGATACCTAACTCCTATTAAAAACACCTTAGGCCACTTTGAAAATTTCTTCTTTGACTTTTCTGGGACTCAGGTTCCCATTTGTAAAATTGGCATAATAATACCCCTTCCTCCCACACTTTTTCTTTTCTATTTAGAGAGTAATTTCTTTGTTAAGAGGACTGTCTCTTCCTGTTTGTATGTTCAGCACCTAACACAATGGGCACTTGGTCTTTGCTGAGACCTCACAGTGCTACTGCAATAACAATAATGCCCAGATCTGTTAAAGGCAGGCATTTTCTGTACACCAAAATAACCAAGTGGAGCTCTCCTTCCCTGTAAAATCAATCCACATTGCAGTAACAGGCGACAATATGTTTGGGGCCTTACTGGAATGTAGATGTGAAGTCAATATAGTTGAAATGTGTGCACAAATATGTTGTAGAAGAGATTAAACAGTGGCCTGGAAAAGCTCTCTTAAGGGAATTTATGATTATTCCCTTCTAGGTGGGCTTTTCTTGCTGAGCATCAGTCTGTGTGTTCCCACGCTGTACTTGAAGGTCAGCCATTGTCTTATGCTGCTTCCTATAGCAAAACTGAGAGAAGTTTGATGAGATCTCCTAGTCACAAGAGAGCTCATTTGTTCAGCAAATCCAGCCGTGACCCCTTTCTAATGTTTTTTTTCCCCTGTCTTCCTCTGGCTTGTTTTTATCTGAATGCTTCAACTAAAACTCTCCTATCAATATTCAAGGCCTACTGCTGGAGTTTGGACAGCGCCTGTCAAATCCAACAGAGACTGGAGTGTTGTGCATATTTGCAGACTGTAAGCGGCTATAATGCTGTATGAGAACAAAGCAGTTGTTCTTTGGATTATTCTGCCTTTTCCTTTGTGACTGTGGAGATGGCCATGTTGCTGATACATTGTTGTTAACCTTTTTACTTTTTCACCTTTATTTGAATGGGATATTGACCCACATGGCAACGTTTGGATCTGAATACATATCTAAACTTCCCACAAAGTTTGACGCTATGTTTGTTTCAGGGATTTTGCTCCAGCCCCTTACAAAGAAATAAATCATCTGTGAAGTTTGGATTGAACCTGGATATAGGCTTCTCCAAAGTTTAGAGGTGTGCAGATGGGGATGAAAGGTTGTCCTAGCCATCTCTGTTTTGAATATAGTGTTATTGTAGGATTGTTTGGGAGGCTTCCCCCTTATGTAGGAAGAGAAACTAACTCCTTTATTTAGATGCAAATTTAAAAATAAAATAAAATTGCAGATGGATAACAAGAAAATTGCAAGCAAAAGAAAAATGGGGAGGGTTTGAATAAAATATTCCTACTAAATACAATGAAATATTTTTTAAAAAATCTAACATCCCTCCCCATTCTCTCCTGAATAGTGCTTCCCCTAAAAAAACAAAAACAACCCCCCCAAACCAAAACAAAAAATCCCAAAAAAACCAACAAAACAAAAAACCTTGATTAGCTTCTTTTCAAGAGAGTACCAGGGATTTTATTTACCTTTGATTTTTTTATGAAGAATCCACACATGTAGGAACATGCTTAAAATTAGCATTTGCCAACTGTTATGCTCAGCACTTGTTCTATAAGGGCCTCAGGAAGATACAAAAGAGAGCCTAAGAGGAGATAGATGACTCTAGCTAGGAATTTAAGGAGATGTTTGAAGAGAGCATCTGCCCCCGTTCCTGATTAGCTATGTAGCTCTCTGTCAACTTGATTTCAAAGCAGGTAATAGCTGCGAGGAAAAAGAACTAGGCACACAAGTAAGACCAGCAGACACTAATAGGAATGCTAACACTTTGTGCCCTATTTATTCAGATGGATTGTTAGGGATTTTTTTCACTGTTTCACAAGACTTTTTTTTCTAGCCCTTTCTCATTCTACAGGTTGGGGGTGGATGTTTTCCTCCAACAGCTAATGCCTTCAAAGCTGATAATCTGGGGATTCACTGTATTTGATATACTTACCACAATGCTGCTCAGCTCACATGGTGTGCCTCAAACATTGCCTTTTAAAAAAAGAAAATCCGTTTTCTCCACAGAGTCATTCCACAGATTTTGACTTCACTCTTCCTGAGGAATTTCTGGGGTTATGATCATCTATATTTATATAGTTTCAGTCATGATTTTGAAAGAAGGGGTGAATAGCATTTTAAAAATGTATAAACATACATCATAGATATGTATAGACGTGCATATGCAAGGGCCCTTGCTCTAAACTCTGGCATGCAGTGCTGTGAAATAGCTTTTGTGTTGCGCCCCAGAGATGACTGCATTTTAAGGTGGAGGAAGCAATGCGCATTTTGTTTGGAAGCAGATTTTCATGTCACACCTCTTTCAGAGGATGTTTCCTCCTCCATCTCCCAGCCTTTTAGAAATGTTTTCTCTGAATAAAGGATTGAATCAAGATTTGCCAAATAGCCAAAAACATTTTTCCTTTCCTTAGCTTGCATTGACATATCTTTACTAATTGCCAAGAGTCCAACCCTGAGGAAGCATGTCTTCTGATTGCTAATCCATACAGAGGATTGTTGGGTTCCTCCAAGACCCTCTTCAACCTGGTTCCCAAAACTTCAGGTTGACTTTGAAATCATCACGCAAGTTCCTTTATTTGACATACAGCAAAGCTGCCCACACTCAAATAGAGGGTGGATACAGAGAATATCACAAATCCAAAATTACATAGCAAAGCTTTTCTTTATTTACATCTGTACTAGCACCTGCATGCCTTACTATACACTGTATCACTGTGAGTTCAGATTCAGTGATTTATGGGGATTTGCGCTTCATGATTGGCTCCGTTACTTTTCAGGAACCAATCCATATACAGCATGCTCTGTCCATGCATGCTCTGTTCCTATATAACCCGATACATTCCATTTATCTTATCCAGTGTCCTGAGTACCAGAGTGTTCCTGCTTGTCTTACCTAGGCTGATTCCAGTCTAAGGTTTTTTTCATATTTTTATTTAGGACTCAATTGTCCATTCACTTTCCCAGTCATGCCCACTGAGAAATAAAGTCTTACTTATATCATCTTACTCATGTCTGGTTAAGTCCACAAAGATAAGAGCCTACTATTGCTACCAGTTGATGCAGTTAGCTCAACTGGTAGAAGGCTTTGCGGATAGGTCCCAAATTCAGTCCCTGTTGATCATTAGAATAACACTATCTCGTTCCCGTATTCTCCATTAAGTGAGACTCGATTCCTTTGAACTAATATTGAAGTCTGCAAAATCTGGACCCTTTAGTAAGATAAGTGTGTGTATATGTGTATGTGTGTGTGTGTGTACACTGGGGTCACTGTTAAAAAGCAAACATCTGCCAAGAGCTACATTGCAGTAATTGACACACCATTTCTCCTATACTTAGGAGAGGAATTTAGCTTATCACTTTGGGAACAGATATTGACTTTGCAAAGGTGACCCACATGCAAATAGACACGAGACTCACAAGACTAAGATAAGATCTGAATTTCCCCTCTCATGGGTGTAAATCAGGAGCTATTCCACTGAAGGTACACAGGTGTCAAGCTGACATGAGAAGAAATCCCATCCTCTTAGTGTAAGGTTAAGTAGCTTTATCTCCAAGCTCTACAAGAACATCAGGGCTTGTGCCAGCAGATTTTCAGCTGATCCCTGTATCCTTGTTTCAGTATTATTACTTCCCCTCCCCCCACCTCATTTCACTGGCACTTTTAACAACATTTCCTGCAATTTTCAAGATGTGATAGGCAGGCTCTCTGACGACTTATTGCAAGACAAAGTTGGGCTGCTTATCAGTGAAAGGTGCCTCATCTGCTAAGCATGGAGCAGCAACACATTTACGATGAAGCGGGAAAGAAGTGCTGGGGAATACAAACCAGCATGACAATGATATTAAAGCAGAAGCTGTTGTGTGGAGGGGGAAGATGGCTGGAGGTGGGGTGGGTTAACTATAGGCTTGGTCTATTTATTCTGCCTAAGACACTTCATGAAATATCCTAACAATATTCTGGGACTCATGGTAGCAGAGATATTATCACTTGGGGAGACAGCAGAAATGGCCTTATCATTCCGACAGTGTTTTTTTTCTTATTATCACGAAGTAACAATATCTCTATTTCACCACAACCACTGAGCCATTATTTTCTTTGACAAATAGGATTCTTTTTTCCTTCATTTCATCCTCATTTTGGGAGCTTAAAAAAAGCGTGTTAGGCACAGTGGTGCAGCATTAAAGGATGTGTGTGTTAAAAGCAAGCGGAGCAGTCAAAGGGGTGAGGTTTGCATGACTGCATGATCCATTTGTGCTCTTAAGGCACTTGTGGTGCAACTCAGCTCATAACACACTCCAAATTAGTTGATGTTCCACATCATGATTATGGCAAGCTCGGGATCAATATACACACTTCAAGAGTCATCATTGCTGGGACTAGACAACAGCCGGTTTGTACAAGGATCAGTCATTGTTGACAGCAGTAACTAGTCACCATGCTTCTGGAATAGATCCATCCGTATTTACTCAAGAAACAACAGAGGCCCAGGGAAATATTGACACAGTGAATTTGTTGAGGGGGACAGGGATGAGAGAGTTCTGACTGGGGCACGCAGGAAATTTTCCTACCTGTCACGACAGCGTGTAGAGGACACAATCCCCTCCGAAGACTGAAGAGCACCAAGCATAATGCAAGTTACAGCAGTCAAGCTATCTCTAATGTGAACCTCTAACCACCCCACATATGGAACGTGGCAGAGAATAGAGCCAGTGCTGGGCACCAGTCCTTGGGCGATTCTACATTGTCCTACTACTACCGTATGGTTGCCATATTGCTATTATACAGAGAATACGCCTATGACAGAACATGCTTGGGTTGATGGCTCGTATAGTGTTCAGCTGTAAATCATTGATTGTGGGGGTATAGTCTCCATTACTAATCCTTCTCAGAGTAAGTTAGATCTCTGTTATAAAGATGATTCCTGGTTCTCTTACTATGCTGCTGAAACTCCTTGATTGTCTCTAACTACCAATCTGATTTTCCAGCAACCCTACTCTAATGAATGACCTGTCAGGAGTGAGCAGAACCCAGATTATATGTACAGCTGAATTAGAAATGGCGTGCAGTGATGTCTCAGTCACATTTGAGGAGGTTGAATATGTATTCTTGTACTGCTCTGATTTCAGTTCTACCCAGGTTCTTCTATCCTGCCCATTTCCATAGTGTCTGACTTTGCTGCCTACCTGATTTACCTGGATTGTTTTGTCTTTTCATCTTCCTGGGGTTTGGGACTGCGGTTTCACTTTAAACTCACCATTCATAGTTATACTGTCTGAATACTTTTCTGCATACCATCAGCTGTTGCTGTCCAGTCTACACACAACAGTGACCCTTCACTGCCTATTGCTATGGTTACAGCTATTCTGTGGGGTGTAGGATCAACTCAGAAAAAAGGTACTTTTGCAATATTTGCATAACAGTTTCCTATTCCTTTTATGGAAAGTCCATTTTCTCTGAGTCCATGCCCACAAGTTGTTGTTCTGATTGTAAATTTGCATGAATCAGTTGAGATATGAGGTCCATTTCTTTGTTTGCATTAACACTTAGAGCACTTTTTCTCTTATGCATATTTTCACTCTGAAAGGGATTATTGCAGTCACCTGATCTTATTATTTTTTTAAAGTTAAGATGGGAGAAAGGGTTTCATTTTAGCCTTCCCCCAGTTCCCTACAAAGAGTGCTCCCAAAACTCATGATCCAGCAGCACCATAAAATCCATTTAGCCCTGGATACCCAGACAACAGGAGAGGGGATCATCCATCATATGCTTGCTCTGTTGATTTCATTGCCAACAGTAGTGAGCCTGGCTAGCTCAGCTGGTAAAGGGGCCAGGGTTCAAATCACAGCTCAGCTAATCAGTTATTTTTTGCACCTGTAGCTAAGAACGTTGTCTCTTCAGAATCTTCCCATGCGCAGTAAATAATGTACTTAAATGCTGTGTCTGAATGGAGTGACTATGTGACCTTTCCTCAGAAATGTAAATGCTAAAAATAATGCCACCCAATGATCCAGAGGAGAGAATGGGAAGTAAAATGGGCCATTTTTATCTTAAATTGCTTTTTTTTTTCAGACAGAAGGGATGAATAGTAAAATTTATCTCTATTGTTTTTATAGTCTATTTCTCTGTGGCTGTGTCTAGACTACATCCCTCTTTCGACAGAGGGATGTAAATTAAACACTTCGAAATTGCAAATGAAGCGGGGATTTAAATATTCCGTGCTTCATTTGCATAATCACATCATGGCGCTCTTTTGAAAAAGTGCTGTTTCGAAAGTAAAACTGTGGTCTAGATACGGTTCTGTACTCCTCATTTTTTGACTGACTAGACCGCGGTTTTACTTTTGAAATGGCACTTTTTCGAAAGAGTACAATGACACGATTATGCAAATGAAGCATGGGATATTTAAATCCCCATTTCATTTGCAATTTCAAAGTGTCTAATTTACATCTCTCTGTCAAAAGAGGAATGTAGTCTAGACACAACGTGTGTCTCTCTCCCCATCCCCCACTCTCTTTCATGAACTAACTAAATTTTTATTTGGGAAATTGAACATGACAATAAGATCTCAATATAAATAATCCCAATGTGCCGTAGGTAGGGCAATCACTTCTACACCTTCACTAAGGCCAGGTGTACACTTGGGGACAATGTTGAACTAAGGTATGCAACTTCAGTTACATGAATAGCATAGCTGGAGTTGACATAACTTAGTTTCAATTAATATGGCATTCCCACTGCCAGGGGTCAACGGGAAAAACTCTCCCATTGACTAGCCTTACTCTTCTCAACCCGGTGGAATACTGGAGTTGACAAGAGTGAGATCGGTGGTTGATTTAGCAGGTCTTTAATAGACCCGCTAAATTGACTACCAGGAGATTGATCCCTACAGTGAGGACTTCCTGGTAAGTGTAGACAAAGCCTAAGCTACAGAATAAGTCTATTTAATTCCCATCCTGACCTCTCTTTCTTCTCTTTAAGGAATAACTATAGACTGCTGATCACTTTCACCTTTGGATACCCATCTCTCGAGCAGACACTCCTGCTGCTGTTGACTGACAGTTTCTCACATCCCGTAATTTCTGCACTGCATTAATTTCTCATTAATCTGCATCAGCATGTATGAGTTGAAAATGAGAGGAAACAGTGAAGCACTTTTTATTTTGCCAAGATTTCTAGTCCCTCCCCACCATATCTCCACAAAAGCAAATGTCTTTTCCCCCTCATGCTGCCTTTTCACAGAGTGAGATCTCCACTAATGATCTGCATGGAAAGAAGTATTTAAGCTTGATTCTTTCTTGCTGCTATTCCTTTAACATTTATCTAAGTCTCAAATACTATAGGAAGAAGAAAGACATCCCCCCTTCCCTTCTTGCAAATCCTTAGTATCTGGACTGGTTCCAAGTGAAAAGTTTAGCTCTCTGATCTTATTATGGCACTGACTGCTATTGAAGTTGGCTGCATCAGTAGATCTACCAGTGCAGGCAGGTTCCTACCGATGTCTTCTTAGAGTTTACTGAGACTTTAGTAAGATAACTTTCCACAGTCCTCCTGAGATCAATTCTATTAGAGGAAGGAATTGTAGGCCCCTGACAGTGCAGAGAACTGACCTGCAGGCCATGGCTAGAGGAGCCATTGAATAGTTTCAGGCCAGAGTGTTTTATTTTTTGTAAGGACATGGGGAGAGGAGGAGTAAATCTATAGACTTTCTTTACTTTATATCATGGGACTGAGTTAGAAGTCCATTTCAAAATATTCCTTTCTGCATCTTGTGAAGAATGTGTTGGTACACTTCAGACAGTTGGGAAGTCATTCAGTTTTAATAAACAGCCAGTTTTTGGATGCTTCTTTGTACTGTCCAAGTTGCTTGTGTTTGCACAGTTTGGAGCGATAGAGAACAGGCTTTGTCCTGCATTTACTGCTATTTTTCAGTGTGGCCTAGAGGATAAAAAACTGGAATGGCAGACCTAGGTTTTATTCCTGGTTCTGCTTCTGGGTGATATTGGGCAAGTCATGTCTTTGTTCCTTGCCTCAGCTCCCCCTCTGTAAAAGGAAGATAATCATACTGATCTCCTCTGTAAAGTGCTTTGAAGTGCACTGACAAGAACTAAATATTATTATTATTATTTTCACCTCTTCTTGCCTTCCTTTGGTACATCTGCTCCTATAGAGCAGTGTGTCTCAACTTTTTTTTAATAAAGTACCCCTTTTTCAAAAAAATAATTATAAGTACCCTCAGGACCTATAGTTTTCAGATACACACATTTTTTTTTCTACCATTGCAGCACATTTGTTTAAACAACTTAATTGTAGTTGGGTGGGCGATGAAATTTTTGGGTGTAAAAAGAACAAAAATAATAAAGCGCTGTAAAACTTAAAACCAAAATTCAGTTTTCTCCAAATTTCAGTTGTGTTGATGTAACCCCCAGATGTCTCTCGAGTATCCTTCAGGGTACTTGTACCACTGGTTGAGAAATACCTCTGTAGAGAACCAAGAAACACAATGAGGTGACAAATATTTTAAATAACCTTCAGTTTGTTCTACTTATTGCCAACTGAATGTGGCAGGCATGAGTAAATGCAGTGCATAGCTGATTATTAGAGGCAGTTTTAACAAGTGAATGGGGGAGACAGGGAAAAACGAGGTGGGTGGAGCTGTCAGAGGGCTTAATAGAGAATTCAGTTTATTTCTAACTGTCTTCTTGCCTAGCACCTGATCCAATGCTCAATAAAATCAATGGAAAGACCCCCCTGATTTCATTAGGATTCAGACCAGGGTTGACTATTGTGAGAGTAGTGACTTCGGATACCGTATGATGGGAGCCATTAAAGAATCTGAGAGGTAGCTAGAAACATGAAAAAGTTACCTGAGTTTTTTCTCATCACAGGCCTAAGTCCCATTCCAGTTTGAGTTTGGGAAGGAGGTTTCAAGCTGGGTCTTATTTTTCTTGTATTGTGCTTATTCATCTCAACTCAGGACATTAGCAAGTTGTCTTTAGCCGGCCTTGCATACGCCAGGCTCACCTGGAGGTAGCCTGCAAATTAAAGGCTGTGTAATGAGAAGCTGCACACAGGCAATGGCAAGCCTGGTCGGCATTTAAGCTGATTCCCTTAATGCATGATTGTGCCCATAAAAGGGGAACACAGAGCAACAGGGAAAGGCCATTTATTTGGGGGCTGAAAACAACCAAGGGGGAAAACATCCATTTAGAACAAGTCCAGTGAAGCTCATTATTTTCAGTGCAGTTGGGTAAAGGACTTGAATAAAAATCTGGGCTTTACTTTGTTAATCTCTTTTATATCTTTTGAAGTCAGGCTGTATCTCAAAAGGGAAACCAGATATCGTCTCTATGTAAATAGAGCTTTTATCCATACAAAAGCTTAAGGGGGATGTAAAAATATTTTAATAGGTAACCTTTTATCCTGCAAAATATGTATTACTTTCCTATTATGATAAACAGTTGGCATATTCAGGAAGAAAATGGCTATACATATACATTACAATTACATATTCATTTGACTTTATATTACATACACAACTCAATTTGGATAAATGTCTGAAGCCAAAGGAATAAATTAGGTTTGGCGCCGAGCGCTTTCTTCGCCCTTCCTCATTGTGTTTGCAAGATTTGCATTTTATAGTTGCACATTAACAAATATGCATATTTCATTATGGTTTTGGATTAAAAGGTTATCATCTTCGTTACCCATTAGTAATAAACAAACACAGACTTTCCATGTGAATTTATCCCCGGCTCAGCTGTTTGCTGATTAGCTTGTTGTCTCTGGGTTTCCTTGTTTTCTCCTTGCGGAGAATCCCTAACGCTGTTTAGAAATTCTGCCACCTCTGGGGGATGGGGAATGAGAAAAGGAAGCAAGTGAGGTAGAATGAGAGGCATCATAGAGCAACAAAAGAGTAGAAGGGCAAGAGCAGGACGGGCCAACCTCAAAGAAATTCAGAGGTTCAATTGGGCTAAGGGCTCTAGACCTTTGGGTTCTGAACTGAAAAGCAGCCATGAAAAATTTGAGACAGATACTGCATAGGGGTGAGACTTCCTCAAAATCCCAAGAGGCAGTGACAGGCCCAACCCAAAATCTCAGATCTATCTTCCAGCTGGCCCCGATCTTTGGGAAATTCTGGATCCAGATTGGGTTGGAACTGTGCACCTGGGTCCCATCTGTAACACAGAGGTTTGTTCTGATGGCCTTGGGCGGGGAATGTGGTTTTGGGGCTATGTCTTAGAGAGCTGAGCTTCCCAGACACAGTCTGCAGGGTGCTTTGAAGCTTCTGCTGTTCTGCACAGCCAGTTGGAGCCAAACGCAGAGTGAAACACAGCTCTTGGAAGCCCCATGGGCACTGAGGCTATGTCTAGACTATAGAGTTTTTTCGAAAAAAGGTGGCCTTTTTTTGAAAAAACTTCACCTGCGTCTAGACTGCCATTGCATTCTTTCGAAATTAAATGAAAAGAACGCAGCAGTTTTTTCGACCGTGGCAAACCTCATTTTATAAGGAAGAACACCTTCTTTTGAAAGAGCTCTTTTGAAAAAAAGGCATTCTTGAATGCAAACAGGGCTTCTTTGAAAAAGAGCGTCCAGATTGCCTGGGTGCTCTCTTTCGAAAAAGCGGATCACTTTTTCAAAAAAGCTGTGGCTGTCTGGACAATCTCTTTCGAAAGAGGCTTGTAGTCTAGACGTACCTAAATGATCACCGAATGCCCCAGGGTTATTCTAGCCAGTTCACCCATCCCAAAGCAAGAGGCAAACAGCTCTAGGAAGGGGTTGGGCTGTCCCTCGCAGGTGGGGGATTATGTAGCTTGAAATCTCAGCCCTCTTGCTTTCTCTTTGACAGATCCACTTGACCACAGCTGCAGGGCTCCAGGAAATGCTCATCTTATTTTGCAACAGAGAATCCCATTGATTTCAGGGGCTGCTGCTTGCATGATTCCATTTGTGGCAGGCAGGGTTCGGGGTTGCTAGATTGTCCGTAACGCTCCACAGGCCTTTCAACCTTTCCTTGCCATTGTGATGCAAGTGTACGTTTTGACAGTGCTTTCAGTGATTGACTGTTCAAAGGAGCAATACCTCAGGCTGGTGCCAGGCTATATGGCTGGTGATTTAACTGGCTTAGTGGTTTGCCTTTGACTACTGGCCTGCTTAAAATGTAGCAGGAAATGCCACCTTAATTTCTTTACAAAATAAAAATGCCATCATCCTGTGTATCAATACATGTGAAGGGGACCTCCTTGCATAAGTATATCAGGCTTCCAGAAAGAGTCTCATGCCCTAGCTACTGTCCCAGCTGAACATCATGAGTATCCCTCTAGGAATACCCATCAGTAAGGGATATTGGGGATGGCAGTGGTAGGCGAGGGGTGGGAAGGAGAGAAGGCCCATGCTAGTGTGAGCCAGAAGGACATTTGTTATTTCTGTTAACTCAGAACCTATGTGGCTCTTAAGTAAATGAACACACCAGCTGTGGGTCACCAATTAGCCTTAAGATGGCTCTCTCTAGAAAGAGCTGCATCCCATAATGTTTCGGGTGGCTTGCTAGTGACAAGTCAGTTAGACTTATCACATGTGACCTGCAGTGCAAGAGAGGTGTCTTGAAGGAACACAGCTGAGAGATGTCCATCATGGTACTCTTCAGATGCAGAGTAATGTCCAGAGAAAGACTGAAAATTCCCAGGAGTATTCTGCTATATATTAGTGGTAGTGGTGACAGTCAGTCAGCCAGTCAGCCAGCTAATGTTGAGATTGGGTCAGTGTCCTTTTACTGTATAGTCCTCTGTGCTGTGGGATTATACACTTTGGCTCCCAACACATAAACTCCTAGTCAGGAAGTAAACGGGATATTTTCTTTTAAAAAAAAACTTTTACCCTACTTCAGTAAAGTCAGTCGGTATGACTGCTCAGAAAAAAAAGCTGTTTGCTTTTTCTGCAGGTGTCAGGACAGAGAAATGAATCTGTTCAATGGCTCTCCAGTGAAGGAATGGGAAACCGTGATTCTCACTGGAGCTAACTACACAGCTCTTCCCAGATACCTCAACCATTATCTGAAGCACCCCTGCAACTCCAGTCCTGGGCTACCTGCTTCCCACAGTTTTTCTGATACACCCCAATTCTGACCTGCAGGACCATTTGCTTTTCCAGTCGAGGGTTTCCTATGCAGCTTTGCCAATGCACTTCTGTCCTGATACATCCAGTGCCCTCATACCCAAAGAACCTGACGAGGCTTACCTGTGTCGATGAAGAAAGGCTTCTTTGTCGGGGCATCGCGTCCAGACTCCCCCGATCTGCCGACAAACAGCTGATCGGCAGATCGGGGCAGCCATTTAAATTTAAATGAAGCCGCGATTATTTTAATCGCGGCTTCATTTCCCTCTTCCGATCTGGCTAATCTACATGCCTCCGTCGAAGGAGGCATGTAGTCTAGACACACCCAGAGGGTGTATAGCAATTCTGATGCTCTGCACAAAGACTGCAAGGAACTTTGGAAAGACCACAGGAGATAACAAAATGGCTCAGAGAACTGGTAAGAGATACAGAGCCTTTCAGGTCACTATATCAAGGTTTAAATGGACAATGACCAACATCCATGATCATCCATTGGTTGTTTGATATGGTCTATGTGAAATGAGTCGGCGGGTCTCAGGCTGCCTATTAATGATTGGTCCACATCACACAACCGAACAGCACAATTCATTTGCTGTTGCATCAGAGGTCAGTATCTAAACAGGCCCTGGAGTCTGAGCTTCCCTGTTTCTCCTGCTACGACTATAAACAACAGTGCCAGGTGTGGTGGTGAGGGGGTGTTGAGTGTGTGATGTGGGCGTCTGTATCTTAGGACCTGCTTGAACACCACTATCAAGCAGGTTGCTAATTTGGGGTGGAATTAAATACAGTATGTAGAGACTAAAGGCTCCATACGTAGGTGCTAATCCTTCTAAACAAATGAATCTCCCTCTCCATTATTCTGTACATGTTGTGGACCAGATCCTCAGCTGGTGTAAATCAATGTATCTCCACTAACTCCAGTGAGAACCTAACTCAGTATCATTGTGCAAACAGCGTAACTAACATTTTAACATCTCCTGGGAATGTATGTGACATTGTGTAAAAATCATGGCAAATATTCCAAAACTGGCCAGTTTTCATGGTATTCCAAATCTATGGTAGGCTCAAATAAAATCTATCTTTGCTAGATGTCATCCACAAAACTCGCCATTCAAAACATCTCCTATATAAAAGAATAGAATGTTCTCTGGAGATGTTTAGCCCTGGAGCAGATCATTGTTAAATCAATTCATTGAATGGATAATGGCTGTGTCCCTGAATGTCATCCAAAGAGTGCTGATCAAGTTATCCATTGCAGATAATGTTTCCAACTAATTTAGCCCAATTTTCTTCTTCAGCTCACCAAATTATCTACAAGTGGGCCATAACTTTTATTAATTTACTAGAAGATTTACCAGGCGTTGCTTGAGTCATTTCAAATAAGCTTTGGGTTTTTTTCCCCTTTAAATCATTGTTCTGGGATGGGGTAGGGGAGGAGGGGTTCAGTATGTAGGCTGCCCGGGGGAGAGAAGACAACCCCAGGCCTCTGTCACCTCAGCAGCTTGGGACCAGGTAAGAAGCACCTGTCCATGGTTATTGCAGTGGGCACAGTCAGTAGAGGGGTACATGTTTCCCAGCTGGAGGACAGACAGACACATAGACAACCAGACACACAACCAGACACACAACCAGACAAACTCTCTGAAATATATAGTAGATGGCTATCCCTTTCTTCACTCCTGCACCCTGTTGGCCCAATGGGATTATAGCTCTTCCAGACCCAATTTCTGGCCCCTTGCTGCCACTCTATGGTCATTCTGCAGTATAACTGTCCCTCCTGCCAGTCCCCTCCCTTTCCACTTTATGAGAAACAATCAAATTCCAGGCACATCCCATTGTCCTGGCACAACCAAACCCAGGCTTTGCTTTAAGTTATGATAAGAGGAACTTATCAAATTTGGTGGTCCTAACTCGTATTGTTTAGGAGGAGTTCTTGAACAAACAGACTCACAGATGGATGAACAGACAGATGGACAGATATTTCTAAAATATATAGTAAGATTCATTACTTACAATTTTGCAGTTGTTCACAATAGACTGTTCAATGATGGCTCATTTGCCAGCTATTTGCAATGAGTTTTCCTATATTTTATTTGCTATCTTTTCCATATATTTGGTCAACTAAGTCAGTTTCTTTTCCCTGAGTGGATGACCTCAGCTTTGTAAAAGAAAATAAATGTTCCTTTTTTCCAATTCAGAAAATATATGTAAACAAGCATAGTTGTTCAACTAATCCATTGTGTGAGTATTACATAGTACTGTTTAAAATGTCCTTGAGTGCACTTCCAGCAGGAAAACTCTCACAGCTGCTTAATTATAGTAGTACTTGTGATTTGTTTTCTGTCCAGGAATATTCGTGAAATAAAACTTCACTTACCCAACTATTCATGAATAAGCATGTCCTTTCAGTATCGTGTCTGCCTCTGGTATATTTTGGTATACCTAGACTTTGTAAAACAATTGATAAGGTCTTGCATGATCTTCTTATCAATAAACTAAGGAAATACAACCTAGATGAGGCTACTATAAGATGGGTACATAACTGGCTGGATAATCATTCTCAGAGAATAGTTATTAATGCTTCACGCTGAAAAGGCATAACAAGTGGGGTCTGTTCTGGGACAGGTTCTGTTCAATATCATCATCAACGATTTAGATTTTGGTATAGAGAGTAGACTTGTAAAATTTGCAGATGATTCCTAGCTGGGAGGAGTTGCAAGTGCTTTGGAAGATAGGGTCAACATCCAAAATGATCTGGACAAACTAGAGATATGGTCTGAGGAAACAGAATGAAGTTTAATAAGGACAAATGCAAAATACTCCACTTAAGAAGGAACAATCAGTTTCATACATACAGAATGGGAAGCGACTGACTAGGAATAAGTACTAAAGAAAGGGATCTAGGGGTCATAGTGGACCACAAGCTAAATATGAGTCAACATTGTGATTCTGTTGCAAAAAAAGCAAATGTGATTCTGGGATGCATTAACAGGGGTGTTGTAAACAAAACTCGAGAACCCATTCCTCCTCTCTACTCTGCACTGATTAGGCCTTTGTTGGAGTATTGTGTCCAGTTCTGTGGACCACATTTCAAGAAAGATGTGCAGAAATTGGAGAAGATCCAGAGAAGAGCAACAAAAATGAATAAAGGTCTAGAAAATATGACCTATGAGGTAAGACTGTAACAAATGGACTTGTTTAGTTTAGAACAAAGAAGACTGAGAGGAGACATGCTAGCAGTTTTCAAGTATCTAAAAGGATGTTACAAGGAGGAGGGAGAAAAATTGTTCTCCTTGGCCTATGATGATAGGACAAGAAGCAATGGACTTAAATTGCAACAAGGGAAGTCTAGGTTGGACATGAGGAAAAACTCACTAACTGTCAGGGTGGTTAAAAACTGAAATAAATTGCCTATGGAGGTTGTGGAATCTCCATCACTGGAAATATTCAAGAGCAAGTAAGACAGACATCTATCAGGGATGATCTGTTCAGTGCTGGGTCCTGCCATGAGGGCAGGTGACTGGATTTGATGATCTCTCGATGTCCCTTCCAGTTCTAGTGTTCTATGATTCTATCTAGTTGGGGCTATCAGAGCCTCACTCTGAGTCCTGTAATCACTCTAATTTATACACAGAGGAAAAACTTGACCACAGGGTACCAAAACTAGGCGGGGAAATAGGTGTCACAGACCCTTTTGAGCAATTCCTGCTTTGTGACCCACTTGAATTGCTGGAAGGGGACTCCATCACTCTGGGTCTCTGAGGGTATGTCTACACTACCCCGCTAGTTCGAACTAGCGGGGTAGTGTAGACATACCCTGAGGTGTTTTCAGCTCCTGGAGCCAGAACAGAGACCAGGCACTCATGCATCTTGGGGACCCGTGGCACACTCCCAGGGTGTAGACCTTCTACCTGGCACTCCCTCTGAGTGCTGGAACTCTCAGTTAGGCTGCTTAGCCCCCGAGGACCCAGCGCTGACATTTAAGGGTATGTTCAAGGGAGCAGAGAGCCTCCATGGGCCTCTGGGCAAGACAGTGGGAGAGGTGGGTCAATGCCCCTGGAAAGAATAAGGCCTTGCACAGAAAGGGTGGGACCAGGGCATCCAGTCCTCCATGCTGCCCAGAGTGTGATGTGCCTCACCAGAGCTCCCAGAGCTGTCCGGAGGGTGCTATGCGGTGCTCCAGTGGTGATTTAAAGGGTCTGGGGTTCTGGTCACTGCTTTTGCCACAGTAACAGCAGCAGTGACCAGGAGCCCTGAAGCCATTGATCACCGGGCCCTGGGGCAACTGCCTCTTCCCCCTCCTGCACTGGTGGGCCTGGATATGTCTACACTGTGGCTGGATGCAAATCATGCAGGTGTATAGACTCATGCTAGCGGGGCTCCAGCTTGCATGCTAAAAATCGCAGCATGGACATTGTAGCTTAGGCTGCAGCTCCAGTTCTCAAGCCCTCCTGACCCTTTATGTCTGAACATGCTAGCCTGAGTCTATGTCTACACTACCACAAAATAATGTAGCTGGAGTTGATGCACCTTAGGTTGAGTTATCACAGGGTCTACCTCACAGGTGATCAATGGGAGAAACAGGAGTGCTCTGTGGTCAGTATAGTGGATTGATCATTGGGGAATCAGTCTCAGACCATTGAACCTCACTGTATTGTAGATATAATCTGAGATTCTGAGTGATCAGGAATTGTCAACATGGATTTACCAAGGGCAAGTCATGCCTGACCAACCTGATTGCCTTCTATGATGAGGTAACTGGCTCTGTGGACATGGGGAAGTCGGTGGATGTGATATACCTTGAATTAGGAAAGCTTTTGATATGTTCTCCCACAATATTCTTGCCAGCAAGTTAAGGAAATATGGATTGGACAAATGGACGGTAAGGTGGATAGAAAGGTGGTTAGATTGTTGGGCTCAACAGGTAGTGATCAATGGCTCAGTGTCTAGTTGGTAGTCAGTTTCAAGCAGAGTGCCCCAAGGATTGATTCTAAGGCTGGTTTTGTTCAACATCTTTATTAATGACCTGGATGAGGGGATGGATGGCACCCTCAGCAAGTTTGCAGATGACACTAAGCTAGGGGGAGAGGTAGATATGCTGGAGAGTAGGGATAGGGTCAAGAGTGACCTAGACAAATTGGAGGATTGGGCCAAAAGAAATCTAATGAGGTTCAACAAGATCAAGTGCAGAATCCTTGGGACAGAAGAAACCCAAGCATTGTTACAAGCTGGGGACCGGCTGGCTAAGCAACTGTTCCGCAGAAAAGGACCTGGGGATTACAGTGGATGAGAAGCTGGATATGAGTCAACAGTGTGCCCTTGTAGCCCAGAAGGCTAATGGCATATTAGGCTGCATTAGGAGGAACATTTCCAGCAGATCTAGAGAAGTGATTATTCCCCATTACTCAGCACTGATGAGGCCACATCTGGAGTACTGCATCCAATTCTGTCCCCCTCCCCCCCCACTACAGAAAGGATGTGGATGCATTGGAGAGGGTCCAGTGGAGGGCAAGAAAAATGATTAGAGGGCTGGAGTACGTGACCTACGAGGAGAGGCTGAGGGATTTGGGCTTATTTAGTCTGCAGAAGAGAAGACTGAGGGGAGATTTGATAGCAGCTTTTAACTACCTGAAGGGAGGTTCCAAAGAGGATGGAGAGAGGCTGTTCTCAGTAGTGATGGATGGCAGAACAAGGAGCAGTGGTCTCAAGTTGCAGAGGGGGAGGTCTAAGTTGGATTTTAGGAAAAACTATTTCATTAGGAGGGTGGTGAAGCACTGGAATGGGTTTCCTAGGGAGGTGGTAGAATCGCCATCCCTAGAAGTTTTCTAGTCCTGGCTTGAGGAAGTCCTGGCTGGGATGATTTAGACAGGAGGTTGGACTCAATGACCTACTGAGGTGTCTTCCAGCCCTGGGATTCTATGATTCTGTAGTTCAGAGCTGCCGCACCTTACTGCTAGTTTTATGCGCACTAGGGCAAATATGTCTACCCAGACTTGGAGACTCTCTTTCCCTTCTCCCTGAACACCACCACCCTTGAGGAATGAAGCTTCTGGTTTACAGTGTAATTCCCTCAGGGACAAACAACAGCTGTGATGTGTAAAACAGCATAGGCACACTTTCCCTAGGCCCTTTAATATTTAATCATGTCAAGCTCAGGAAAGTACAGATCATTCAAACAGGAAAACATGTGGACTTGTGATGTTCCTCAGTTGCTATCTCAGCATTTCTTGGGAGCTCTTGGGGAACTATCTCAGTCCTGGAGAGGAGACAATAAAGGCCCTCCCCCCTTCTCCTGCAGATTGTTACATGCTAGCTGGTCTTGCTCTCTCAAATGGGAGTGCTTTGCCCAGCTTCTGTGACCTTGGTCTTTTTCTCCTCATACTCTCTCTTCCTGCCTGGCCCTGAGTGCATTCCTCTACTTCAAACCCCTCCTGGTCATCTGGTGTATTTATTCTCCTCCTGGTAACTTTCATTGTTCCTGCCTTTCCTCCCTCCCTTCAGAAAGCAGGCTAATTGGATTTCCAAAGATGCACTTCAACCATTGTCCCAGATGTTTGCACCTGAACAAGGTCATTGGGTCTGAAGCACTTTCTATTGTATCTGTTTGGTGTATACCCGTTAGAGAATTGTTAGCAATGGTGGATCCCCTTCCTATGGGCACTTATGACATGGAGCATTTTCATAATACAACTTCACAATGTCAGTTGGGATTCATGAGTTGTACAGCTATAACCCCAATTTATCACAAGATGATGGTGGTGTTTGTCTGAAAACAAAGAATCAGAATAACAGCTGGTTAGAATCACTCCTTATGAGAAAGTCTCAGAAGGGCAGACATGTTAGTCTGTAACTTTAAAAACGAGTAGTCCTGTGGCACCTTAGAGACTAGCAAAATCTACAGTATCATGAGCTTTAGTGGGTGAAAGCTCATGATACTATATATTTGTATTAGTCTTTAAGATGCCACAGTACTACTTGTTGTCCTTACAAGAAAGATCTGCCCGTGGATGAAATAACACTGACAACCAAGCATATGATTGTATGTGTCGAGTAGGCGTTCACCTGAACTGCAGCCTGGATCTCGACTTTCCCAAGGTTTGCAGATGTTCAAAAGGGGGGATCTGGCTTGTTCCCTTAGAGGAATAGGAACCAGTTCTGATGGTCACATCCATATCTGCTAAATTCTAAAGCTGTTTGGATCCAGGATTTTGGTATATGCACCCCAGACAAATTCTCATTATCGACAGACGTTCTTGGTCTCATGGGGACAGGATATAATGCAGTCCACCTTACAATATAGCATATAGCACACCTTGGGGATTACAGACAATAATCAGGTCTGCAAGTAAACTGGTGTCTCTTTCTTACAAAATCCTAAGCCAAAGCATTCTTTTTAGGTCTGTCCTGTTGTGAGAAGGCTGGATAGAGACAGACAGATTTTCAAAAGAGCTCAGAGTCTGTTTAGGCATAAAAATAAGAGGGGACATTTGCAAAACAGCTCAATATGTTGGATGCTGATCTCTTTTGGAAATCTGTCCCTTAATTAAATGCTTGAACAGGATCTTGGCACTGTATACAAGGTACTCCCTATCCTCCAAAAACAATCAACCAAAAGCACTCAAAATATTAAAGAAAAGGATAGAGACAGAGATAAGTACTTCATACCAACAAACACCATCCTGCATGTTAGGAAGTGCCACTAGACTAGGTGAGATAAAGAAAGAAGGTAAACACTGGATAAGCATCAGGCTAATGGTAGCAACAAATATTCTCAGATAACAGAAAAAGAGGAGAACAAACAGTGGAAGAATGCGCTATACTGTTAGTTGAAGGTGTCGCAACATAGATGATTTGTCAGAAAACATCACAGAAGCCTGGAGTCCATTCCTGAACCACATAAAATCAACTGAGTAAATTCACACCTGGTGTTACTTTATTGACTACAGCAAGAGTTGTGTCTATTCATCACAGTTCTAAATTTGCTCCCCCCAGCAAAAAAATTAATATCATACAGCTTCTCTGCCATGTACATCACACCATTTTTAACCCATCAGTCACTGTGTCAGTTGGACTGGTGCTGGTTATCGAACTGACTGAGAATCCTGGTAGATTTTACCAGCACCCCAGCAGCATTTTGTCTGGCGGTACCTTGTAAGCTAAGCAGTGTGTGTGTGTGTGTGTGTGTGTGTGTGTGTGTGATGTAGACTTTACCAGGTATATTCAACAGCACAAGAAATGGATTCCATTTGTCAGATCCTGGTACAGACCAGGTTTCTTAAATGTGTGCACCCTTTTGTGCATGCCTGACTTGTACACACAAACTCAAAATGCATAGGTATATGTGTATACAAACATTGGGGCCGAGAGCCTGGCTGGGCCCCTGGGCATGGTATGGTGGCTGCTCTTTGCCCTGGAAGGGGTGGGGCCTTAGGCGGAAGGGGTGGGACTGGAGCTAGGCAGCCCTTAGCACCACCTGGAGAGCACACTGCCTCCCAAGGTAACACTCAGTGCTATCTGGAGCACCTCACATGGCGCTCCGGCAACAACTTAAAGGGCCCAAGGCTCTAGCTGCTACTGCTGCCATAGCAGTGGCTGAGTCCAGAAGCTCTGGACCTTTTTGTATCATTGGGTCTCAGGGCAGTTGCCCTCTTTGCCCTCTCTCCCTCCCCATTTGCAGGCCTGCATGCAAATGTGTGTGTCAAACCAGTTTGGAGATTCTGGTCTCCTATAAGCAACCTGGTTCAACCTGGTTGAATACTGATATATTCAACAGTACAGCCAATGGGTTTTACCTGGATAAACTGGGAGTGGACAGGAGCAAAGGAGACATTAATTCTCATCTCTCTCTCTCTCTCTCAGTATGTCTACACGGTGGCGCTATCTTCGGATACTTCCAGTATCTCAAAATAGTTATTTCGCGTCTTTTAAACAAGCTCTTTATTTCTAAATATAACAAGGTCGCTATTCCGACATCCCTGGAAACCTTGTTCCACGAGGATGAAGGGACATTTCGGAATAGCGATTTATTTCAAAATTTGGTGCTGTGCAGACAGTGCCAAATTACAAAATAAGCTATTTGGAAATTAACTCGAAATAAGCTACGCAATTTGTGTAGCTCAAATTGTGTAGCTTATTTCGAGCTAAGGGTGCAGGGTAAATGCACCCTCAGGCTGCGTCTAGACTGGCATGATTTTGCGGAAATACTTTTAACAGAAAAGTTTTTCCGTTAAAAGTATTTCGGCAAAAGTGCGTCTAGATTGGCATGGATGCTTTTGCGCAAAAAGTGCTTTTGCGCAAAAGCATCTGTGGCCAGTTTAGACACAATTTTGCGCAAGAAAGCCCTGATCACCATTTTAGCCATCTGGGCTTTTTTGCGCAAAACAGTTCTTCCGTGTCTACACTGGCCCTCTTGCGCAAGTATTCTTGCGCAAGAGGGCTTTTTCCCGAGCAGGGGCGTGAAAGTATTTGTGCAAGAAGCACTGATTTTGTACATTACAAAGTCAGTGCTCCTGCGCAAATTCAAGCGGCCAGTGTAGACAGCTGGCAAGACAGCGGCTGCTTTTGCGCAAAATCTTGCCAGTCTAGACACACCCTCAGTGTTTTATTTGGCTGCCTATGACCATAGTGTCTGAGTGCCTAGTGTTAAATCAATAGCAATCACAAGTTCCTAGTAATCCTCATGGGGTCTCTTCACTTCTCCCTTTCCAGGATCAAAGCTGTGCCTGGGGTAGGGTTATTGTTCTTTAACTTTTATTAATTTTCTCCATGTGTGGTTGGAGGGAGGTTCAGAGATATAGGGAGTGTCAGTATTGTGTGTGTAATCCTAACGGGAGAAACAATTCCTCCTCGAAAAAGCCTCTCTCCTTTCTGGATACATGAGTTCCGTAGCCATTCCTTTCTGGTACTTTACGTGCCTTGTATGAAAAAAAGTCGGCAGTGTTGGCTTGTAACATAAGCCACAAAATGACTTGTCTGTGCCATAATGTGGCACTAGTGCTGTCTCAGACTCCCCCACGCGGAGCAAGAGGGAAATCTGCAACCGCAGCTTGTAAATGTCCGACGTGAGGTGTGTACATGGCTGTTAAACACTCCCCAACCAAAAAAACCAAACCAAAACAAAAACCCGCCCACCCTAGAAAAAAGGAAAAAGCAGCAGCTGCAGAAAGGTTCAGATCCTCCTCCCCCACTAGCTTAATTTTTTTTTTCATTTCATTTTGGAATGTGTTGGGGAACTCTTCAATGTTTTCTCTGTTGACATATTCGCTGTCCAGGATAGCTGTAATAGGCCCCTGTGGGAGGTGTGTAATTGAGATGTACTGGGATTCTGCATATTAATGGCAAGCATTTGTCCTGTCTTGAAAATCTCCCCCCCTTCTCTCTCCCCTTCCCCCACAGCTGACTTAGGGATGTGGTCATCTTGTTGATTCCTGGGCGAGAGGGAGGGTGGGGGTTGCAGAACAGATGGCATGGCAAGGCATGGAGGAGACGGCTGGCTGGCCGAAGGGAGAAAGTGTTATTGGAAGAGTTTGGAACAGCTGTAAAGGGATGTAGTTACTTGTATGATAATTAAATACTGCTTCCCATTAAAGACATGTTTATAGGAGGTTTAACAACTTAGTTATAGATAGTGCTCCACACAAGCCCTTAGGCTGCATTCCAGAGGGAGCTGAGGAGAAGGAGCTGTTTCCTTGGCCTTTTTTCCTCCAACCACATCCTTCCTCCAACCATCCAACCGGTGCCCTCTGCTTTCTTTTGCCAATGCTGCTCCCCCAGCTTTTATCAAATGACAGTCCCTGCTTCACCGCTATATTCAGTTCTGCTTTAGATACATTCACCATGGCGTCTGAGCTTCTCCACTGCTTCCTCAGGCACCAGATAAGAAATTCAAATGGAAGTGCAGTGCAGAAGCTGTGATAAAAACCAGCACCAAAGTGGCTGAATCAAGAGTTAGGTCATTTGGAGCTGTGCAAGAACTGTAAGGAGAGTTGAACATTCATATATCCCTTTTCTGGGTCCCTTTACTTTTGCACATCAAATGCAAGATCCTTGTCTCACCTGCAAGGCATTGTGGGTTTCTCTCTCTCTCTGATTCTGTGCCCCACCTGGTTCTGATGCCCTTTCTCCATCCCATGAAATTTTCCACTTCGTGTACACCAAACCTCTTTCATCTCCACTTTGAGATCTCTTCCTGGTGCCATTCTTCCCAACATCACTTGTCACTTCTGATTGATTCCAACCCATCTGCTCCTGCCCTCCAGTCCCGTTCATTGAGCATCAGCTCCTCAAGGCATCAGTCTATCACACTTGAGCATAAGTCATGGATCAAATTCAGTTGCCAGAGTTACACCAGGGATGAATTTGTTCCCATGTGTTTTGTAAAGGACTATCCAGTGTGATGGGCACAAAGTAAAGCACTTGGTCCAAACATTCCTCCGCTTTGAAATGTGAACCATCCGATCCAATTCTCAATCTATTTCCAAATGGCCACAACTTTTTAAACAGAGCTCTGGATCCAATCATCCCTCAACTTTGGAATGTAGAAAATCCAGATCTGAAGATTTCAGCCTGAGTCCATCTCTAGCAATAAACATGGTTTCTTATACAAATTCCTAGATCCAGCCTGTACAGAGTAACTACTCTATCTTCCAGTGAACTCTAAACCTATTTGTGCTCTGCAATGCTTCTCTCTGCAGCCTTTTATTTCAGAACACAGTGGCCACCAGCCTCCCCTCCAAAGCAGCCTGATTCATTGGTCTAGTCATCTGTGAAACCACAGCCTATGCTTTGGTGACCTCTGTGCTTCCAAGATGGGCCCAGAGAGTTTAAAAATAACTCTGGCTCCCTCTTCCTCCCTGACTTGGCTCCCGGTGAGAATGAGCACAGGGAGGGCATCTGTGAAGGATATTGCAGTGGCAGCGGATTTCTCCTAAGACGGAGCTTGGCAGTGCTTTCGCTGCTGGGATGTGATCACGTGAGGCGGCAGAACCGTTCAGTGTGGGTGCTGCCTGCATCTACCCCAGCAACTGCTGCTTCTTTCATACCAGATTCTGACTGAATCCTTTGGCTGCTCTGCTGCCACAATCTACAGAGCTAAACATTGCAGGTGGGGTAATTTTCACAGCAAGCAGTGGGAGTTGTGGACTCACCTAGGCCTGCAGCTCGCATTGATCCTCAAGGGATGCTGGGTACTAGTCCCTGCCCAAGAGTCTGAAAACTGGATTGTTTGTGGGGGATCCCCCACATCAGCCAGGGACCATCTGATAATGATCCAGGACAATGTTCTAATCTTTTCCATTCATGTGCAGAATAACTTTTTCAAATGCACCCAGGCATGTGTGAATGTGCACCACCAAGAGAAACAAATTCCCTAGCTGTGGGCGCTCTGCTAATCAGCAGGGTGGCATCTGAATGTCTCCTGAGTGGCCGCACAAGTGTACAGCTTACAGGGAACATTGGTCCAGGGAGACATTTGGTGCCTGTTACATGGAACTGCACCGGAAATGAGTTTTATTGATACCCCTGTGTGCACGTACGTGCTCTTCTACATCAGGAAAGGAGGTGGGTTATTGCATGCACACAGTGTTCTCTCCTTTATTGAGACAGAGAAAAGATCCTCCTTCTCTTTGTCTACTCCTCCTTCTACAGTCCCTAATATAACTTATTTTCTCATCCCTTTGAGAGCCTATCTTAAAATGAAAACACTTCCCCTATGGTATGTAACTCGCACACAGATGCTGTGAAACAGTGGCTTTTCTCCTATTTGAGCAGGGCTAAATGCAGCCACTTGAAGAGACTGGCCACCCACCATAGGTGCGGGAAGTAGAGGTGAAAGGGGGATGCTGCAGCACCCTTACGTTTGGGACATCCTGGCCACATACCCCTGCCACCTAGGATTCCGACCACTGATCCTGCTGTTCTCTACTTCCAGCCCCTGGTCCCACCTGATTGCCACCCCATGCACAGAGGTTAAGCTGCCGGCCCCAGGTCCTACTTGGCTGCGGGTCCCATGCAGGGTCCCGCCCAGCTGTCAGGCCCCGAGACCAGGCTGCTGGCCCCACATGGAAGATCCTGGTTACTGGCCCCAGCTCTAACGGACAGTGAAGGGAATGGACCGGGGGGGGGGGAGGGGAAGGGGTAGGGAGGGCAGGGGTACAGCTCAGCACCCACACTCCGAAAATTGTTCCTGTGCCATTTCTGGGCACTACCTCAGGGATCCAGCAGGGGCCACTGTAGAGAAAGCATGGCGCTCCTCAGATACTGAGCGATACTTAGGGTATGTCTAGACTACATGCCTCTGCCAACCAAGTCAAGACGGGGATCGGTTGGCAAGGAAAGCCTTTGCTGACCGATCCTGTAAACCTCATTGCATGAGGCATGAGGGATCAGTCGGAAAAGACTATCCTTGCCAACTGATCCCTGTCTTGACTGCCACTTCGTGCTGACAAATAGCTGAGCTGGCACAACGTGGCAGCCATTTTTATTCTAATGAAGCGGGGGATATTTAAATCCCCGCTTCATTGACTATGTCAGTATGTCTAATTTACATCCCTCGGTCGGTAGAGGCATGTAGTCTAGACATACCCTCTGATTCTGAGCACTCCTCAGATACTGCCTCACAGTAACCCCCTTTCGAGACGAGGGAACCTCCCCTGGCCCTTCACTTGTATCCCCTCAGCTTTGTGACAGCTGAGAGGACTCGCTGACCGTGCTGTGGAATGAACTCACTCATCAACACACCGAGTCCTCCCGCCTCAGTCCTTGCCTTCTGTCTCACCTCAGTCCCCTCAGTGTCTCATCTTTGGCTGGTAGATGAGCCCATCCCTTCTCTTCCCAGGACTCTTGATGCTAGCCTAGTCACCCACCAATGTACTTGGACTTCACTAGCTCAAAGATGAGCAAAGGTCCCTGAAGACATCTCTTCTGGGGTTTTTTATCCCACCCACTGAGCTGCCAGTGCAGGTATCCCCATCAGGGTCTTCTCACCATCCCTTGCAACTCAAGCCTAACCGAACACTAGGTTTCCCCTGGGAAATGTATTCTTTGCTTTCAATCTTTACTGCCTCAAAATGCCTGCCAATGTCTTCAGACAGCTCCTCACATCTCCAGCAGCTCTGGCTCTGGGCCACACTGCAGCCTGAGCCTGGCAGAACATGCTGCAAAGGGGCTTTTTATCCACCCACGTGGATTACAATTTATGACAGTGTTGCAAATAGAGCTGGTCCTGGCAGGAAATACCGTGTGTGTTGAGCCGAGGCAGCATAGTAGCCTGTGCTTTGTGTTATCACTGCCTCAGTTCGTTTCTTCTCCCTTCTCATTCAACTCCAGATATGCCTTCTTCCCTTGTTATTTTCACAGCATCCTTTTCTCTTGGGACCCACCTTCTGCCTCCCATGGCTTCCTTCCCGTTCTTGAACATTATTGCAACACCAAAAATTACATTAAAATCATGTAACCCCATATTAAAGTCTTGTAAGTCACCTTCTCTTTAAAGAAGATCAGTCACATGGAGTCTGCATATATTCTTCTATGCCCTCATTCCGGAACATAGATCAGTGGTCAGGCACAGCATGCAGAGAATGCCATCTTTCAGAGATGTTGTCACAAACACTAATACACAATTTGCAGAGAGCAGCTTTGGCTGAAGAAATGACTCCCTCTAGTGAGATCAAGAAAGAGACTGAGCTCCCATGCTGCTTGACACTGCTCCCCCAGGGACACAACATCTAGCACAGCGATGGGCAACCGTGAACAGTGAATGGGGCCGCAGGACTGGCCCTCCATCTCAATGGGCCTCAGCAGCCCACGGCCCACTGAGGTTCAACCTGCAACCCACAGCCCCTCTATCTGCCCCCTTCCCTCATGCACCTCTCTCGCACTGGGGCACTGGAGCCCTGCCCTTCCTGCTCCTCTCCCTCCCTCCCAGCACCTTCAGAGTGTCGTGAATCCACTAACTCATGCTCTGTCCCTTCCCCTCCTCCCCCTGCAAAGTTTGAACAGTAACAGCTGATTCGCTGCATTCCTGCTCTGGCAGGAAAGGGGAGGAGTGGGGGTAGAGCGTGAACCAGCAGATTGATGATGCTTCAAAAATTCTGGGAGGGATGGGGTAGAGTAGGAAGTGTGGGATTTCAGTGCCCCAGTGTGCGAGAGGTGCATGGGGGGAGGGTGGCAGATGGGGGTCTGCAGGCCACAAGTGGAGCCCCAGTGCCTGTGGGCTGAAGGTTGCCCACCACGGACCTAACATCACGAGGCTTCTGCCATGCTTGAAAACTTGCTCGTGTGCTATGAAAGGGAACTTCTAAGTGTAACAGCGGCATTAGCTGACCCAGGCAATATCAACAATTTACACCTGAAAATTGGACATTGTGTCCTTTTCCCATAGTACCTGACTGTAGCATGCACAAAGCATATAGAGCCAAAGGCTGTGCCTACACTTGGAGATGGGGACGGTGTGACTCCATCATGTAGATGAACCCACAGGAGCTCTGGTCCAGCTAGTGAGCTGAAAACAGTAGCATAGTTGCCCCCAGGACATACCAAGGCATCCAGATGAGCTTGTAATTGGGTCAGCTAGTTTATGCTGCCACTGCAGCTACCCTGCTTTTGTCAGCATGGTAGCTTGAGCAGATCTAGCATGGATATGCCTCTACAAACTGGGAATTGCACCCCACCCCTGCCCCAAGTACAGCCAGACACCTTCGCGTCAGGGCTCCCTGAACTCTGTGACTGATTGGATGTAAAGGGTCAGAACTTCTGGTGGCTCTGCTTGCATGAGACTGATTTACACCAGCTGGGGTTCTCTCCCCTCATATTCTGCCTGGCAGGGTTGCTGGGTTTTTCAGCATGCACGTGCAGCTGACTGGAATAGCAGTGACAGCTTCATTTACATTCTAAAAACAGGTGAGAGATGTAATGAATTAGTTATAACCCTGGGTAATGCAACCCATACTGTGTTCCTTGTGTTATGAAGTGTCATTTCAAGTCAGCATCTTTGCTTTTGCTCCCTGTTTCTGATATGCCCCAGATTTCTGTACGGATGGTGCAGATCTGTGTGGAAGAAGTCGAGGGGAGGCTGCCAGATTCAGTTGAGTGAGGGTAATGTGGCAGGCCACTTGCTGGAGGCGTCTGTTAAAATGACCAGCTGTTGCCATCTTTAGGTTTCAGAATATGAGCTTCTCATTGAGATGAGCATGGCAGCTGGCACCTCACAGACCTATTGTTGCAGACTGTTTGCCGACACAGGGGACAACTTTGCTTTAGTTTATATTCAGTTGCCTTTGCTAAGCTATCTCCACAGCCGTGCAAGTTAGAAACATAGGACCCTATTCTCCCCCTGGGGAGATACAAAGACCCCAATTGAATTTAAGGGGAGTGTGTCAGGGCGGAGCAACCCCACCACGATCCCAGGCTGGGAGAAGCCCCGAACGGCAAAAGTGCTGGCGTCCGTGCTGCAGGAAAAGCGGCAGGCCTGGCTCTGGAGATGGCGGATGGGGAGGGAGGAGGAATCATGCAGGGAGCACGGACCCCGCAGGCCATCCTGGGCCTGGCACAGGAAAATGACGTTACACCCTCCGGGCATGTAACGTCAGCGGACACCCAGAAAGCCCCGTAAGGGAGGGGTTAAGGCTGGGGGAGGGAGTGGACATCACCCATGGAGCCCAGGTCGGGTCATAAAAGAAGGACGGGCAGGCAGAAGATGAGGAGGAGGAGCAGTAGGAGCAGGGGCGTGAGTAAACGGAGACACAAAAGAAAGAGGTGCAGGGGAACCCAAGGGTGGGGGCGTGAGGCGCGCGCTAGGCACCCACGACTCGACTCCGGGCAGCAGAGCTGAGCAGTGGCCCAGGGCGGGGTCATGTAGCCCGCAAGCAAACATGTTTAGGGGCAACACTCCCATTTGCTACAGTAGGGAGCTTAGCTCCCTGTGTCAGGGCCCTGGGCCGGGGCCCGGAAGAGTGGGTGTGCCCCCCTCTCCACCGTCCGGAGACAACCCATGGAGTCCAGTCACAGCGGTTGGCTGGACACAGGGTGATCTGCCAGTAGTTTGGCCCTGGACTATTTAGGGACAGGGGGTGTGAGGGGAGTGTATAACTAAATAAAAGGGTAATTTGCATAAATTACGAGAACGGACTTGTGACAGGGAGTGTAACACGACACAACTCACCCTTGCGGTGCCTCCTGCTGCACACTCAATTCAGCACTGGAGCAACCTCTTCTGGCAGATGTCTCATCTGTTGTTACCTGTTTGTCTGTTCTTCACCCTGTATCGGGACCTACATCCCTCCCAGACCATTTAGCCCTTCCCTCATGGTACTGCCCTGCTGCAGTGCCCTCCACACTCTCCACTCTCTGGGGTCCTCTGCCTCAGGGAACCCCCAACCACCTATACCCACCTTGCCTCAGTGACCCTACTGCCAGTCATCCTCTAACCTCTGCTTCAGGGGCAAATTGCAGTCTGAAATGGCCACTCATCATTGTCAAGGGTGTGTGAACCAGCTGCCTTCTTCTATCCTGGCTGTCTCCCTGGAGGGAGTGATCCATACACAAATTCCATGGCTGAAGATCACTTACTCCATGGGGCCTTGCTCCTGCTTCTGTCCTATATAGAACTGAAATCCCACCTGCTCCAGCAGGACTACCTCAAGTACATTTTCACCTGGGTCTCACCTTGGTGGGTGAAGATTTGGACTGGTTTTGTGAATCTGGGAATGATCCAGACCAGTTATCACTAAACACTTTGGCTACGTCTACACTGGCCCCTTTTCCGGAAGGGGCATGGTAATTTCAGCGATCGCAATAGGGAAATCCGCGGGGGATTTAAATATCCCCCGCGGCATTTAAATAAAAATGTCCGCCGCTTTTTTCCGGCTTTTAGAAAAGCCGGAAAAGAGCGTCTACACTGGCCCCGATCCTCTGGAAAAAGCGCCCTTATTCCTACTTCGAAGTAGGAATAAGATCCTCCAGAAAAGGGCGCTTTTTCCGGAGGATCGGGGCCAGTGTAGACGCTCTTTTCCGGCTTTTCTAAAAGCCGGAAAAAAGCGGTGGACATTTTTATTTAAATGCCGCGGGGGATATTTAAATCCCCCGCGGATTTCCCCATTGCGATCGCTGAAATTACCATGCCCCTTCCGGAAAAGGGGCCAATGTAGATGTAGCCATGGGGTATGTCTAGACTACATGCCTCTGCTGACAGAGGCATGTAAATTAGACTACATGACATAGTCAATGAAGCCGGGATTTAAATATCCCCGGCTTCATTAAAATAAAAATGGCCACCACGCTGTGCTGGCTCAGCTGATTGTCAGCACAGTGCGGCAGTCAAGACACGGCTCGGTCGATAGGGAACACCTTTGTCGACCACTCCTGTAAACCTCATTTCATGAGGTAAAAGGCTAGACATACCCTTTGTGATATAAAACCAGGGTTCTGGATCCATGGGGAAGTGAAGGATTTTTCTCTTTCTTGCTTGAGTTTCTGTGGTATGCTCATCAGCATGGCTACCTGGAGAAAAACAAGAAGAAGGAATGAAGAAACAGACTGGTGACCATTGAAAATATTCACAGGCTGTCATAAAGGGTACGTCTAGACTACAGGCTTCTGTCGACAGAAGTTTTGTCGACAAAGAGTGTCTAGACTACATTGAGTTCTGTCGACAAAGCAAGCTGCTTTGTCGACATGGTAGTGTAGATGCAAAGGACAGTTTACATGCAATAACACCTTCTGTCGACAGAAACTGCTGAGTTCTGTTGACGTTATGTCGACAGAACTCAGCAGTAGTGTGGACGCAGGTATTGTTTTGTCGACAAAAGTCCACTTTTGTCGACAAAACCCTGTAGTCTAGACACACCCTAAGTGTATCCTAGTTCTGCCTGATGGGCTACTCACTCGGGCTGTGTCTAGACTACATGCCTCTGTCGGCAGAGGCATGTAGATTAGACAGATCAGCAAAAGCAAATGAAGCCGTGATTTAAATGATCGTGGCTTCATTTACATTTACATGGCTGCCGCGCTGAGCCGACAAACAGCTGATCAGCTGTTTGTCGGCTCGCCGCTAGTCTGGACGTTCCCCCTGTCGACATCAAAGCCCTTTGTCGGCAGCCCCGTTATTCCTCGTGGAATGAGGTTTACCGGGGCTGCCGACAAAGGGCTTTGATGTCGACAGGGGGAACGTCCAGACTAGCGGCGAGCCGACAAACAGCTGATCAGCTGTTTGTCAGCTCAGCGCGGCAGCCATGTAAATGTAAATGAAGCCGCGATCATTTAAATCGCGGCTTCATTTACCTTTGCTGAACAAACAAATCTACATGCCTCTGCCGACAGAGACATGTAGTGTAGTCATAGCCTCAGGGTGCAGCTACACTGCAACAGCTACACTGCAACAAGTGCTATTCCAAAATAACTTAGTCCGCATCTACACAGCAGGCAGTTATTTCAAAATAGTGTCAAAATACTATCAAGCTGGAGGACTTCTTACTCTGACTCCTGTAATCCTCATTGTACGAGGAATAAAGGAAGTTGGAGGAAGAGTGCTCTATTTTGAAATAAGTGCTGTGTGGATGATACCTATTTTGAATTAAACTATTTTGAAATAAGATATGCAATTGATGTAGCTCAATTTGCCTAGCTTATTTTGAGTTAAGCCCTGCAGTGAAGCTGTACCCTCAGAAGCTGTACTTCTGTTGTAAAGCAGGAAAGGGCACTGCTGTTAGAAAAGGTCTGCATGGGACCCCTTAGCAAAGTAAATCTGTAAGGCTAAGTGTACATTACAGAGTTTTTTCAGAAAAAGGGCCGTTTTTCCGAAAAAACTTCACTTATGTCCACACTGCAATAGCGTTCTTTCAAAAAAAAATTGAAAGAACAGAGCGGTTTTTCCAACATCGGTAAATCTCTTTCTATGAGGAAGAAGCCTTTTTCTGAAAGAGCTCTTTCGGAAAAAGGTGTGTGTGGATGGGGAAGAGGGAGTTCTTTCAAAAGAAGAGGAAAGAGGAAAACGCACAGGTGCCCCGGTGGCCACTCCATCCGTAGTAATCACAGCTTAAATGTGAGATAGCATCCATTCAGTGTGGATGCTCTCTTTCAAAAAAACAGATCACTTTTTCGATGCACTTTGGCAGTGTGGATGCTCTCTTTCAGAAGTTTTTCCGGAAGATCTCTTCCGAAAAGCTTTTTCTGAAAGAAGCCTGCAGTCTAGACGTAGCCTAAAGATTCAAGCTCTGGAATCTCCCAGCTAAGGCCAGAGTTTTGGACATAATCCTGTAGCTTCCTATTTTTTGCAGAGATGGTGACAGATATGTGGATATGTAAATTCATCTCTCTTGCTGCAGTGACTTCTGTATTAATGCAAATGTGCTTCAGAGAGCTTGAATGGCCAAAGGCAACTGGATACCTTCCCTGCAGCAGTTGAGCCATGTGTTAGCACTGAACTAGCTGGGAAGCTGAATTTGTATCTTGGGGTGGTGGGGTCCAAGATTTACAAATTTAGCTGTGTCTCAAATCAAGAAGAAAAGAACTCTAAGAATTTTTTGCAGAACAAAATATTCTGGGAATATTACCTTTTGATCTTATGGCAATATATCATTTGACTTTAACCTTATGGTATATTCATTTAAAAGTAGTAAAGTTGAAACAAAACATTTTGATCATTTCTCATTAAAATGTTGATTAAGTCAATGGCTGCGTCTAGACTGGCATGATTTTGCGCAAATACTTTTAATGGAAAAGTTTTTCCGTTAAAAGTATTTGCACAAGAGAGCGTCTATACTGGCATGTGCCTTTACGCAAAAGATTTGCTTTTGCGCAAAAGGATCCGTGCCAGTGTAATCACTCTCTTGTGCAAGAAAGCTTCAATGGCCATTTTAGCCATCGGGCTTTCTTGCGCAAGAAATTGACGTTACCTGTCTACACTGGCCTCTTGCGCAAGAACACTTGCGCAAGAGGACTTATCCCTGAGTGGGAGCGTCAGAGTATTTGCGCAAGAAGCACTGATTTTGTACATTACAAAATCAGTGTTCTTGCGCAAATACTCGAGACTAATGTAGACAGGTGACAAGATTTTGTGCAAAAGCAACTGCTTTTGCGCAAAATCTTGCCAATGTAGACACAGCCAATATGTTCTCTCACTACCTTTTTTTTTATTTCAGCAAACCAGCATTTTCCAGCAGGCAACTGTTTTGGCAGGAGATTTTTGACCATGGAATCACAAACAGTGCCCTACCTTGCACTAAAATCTATTGCAGCAGGACTGCATTTCAGTACCTGTGAGAATGGAGAGAGGCTTGTGACCCTCTAAGGAAGATTGCCCGAGCAATGACAGCCCACATCCTAGCTAACCAAAGGTGGATACCAATGGCATAAGCCATGTCTGCTCCCCGAGAACCTAATTGAAGGCAGGGTTCCAGGAGGAAATCCTTTTGGCAAGAAGCAGGCAAACCCCAGTGGTAGATGGAACATTTACAAACCCTGTGTCTTTCAGCTACAATTAATGCCACACAAACCTTAGTGTTATTTTGATCAGGGGTCTTTATGCATTTGCTGCTGGAATTGTTGTCCTTCTGCCTAGGAAGCCATAAAGGCTCTGTCAGAGAGACTGCTTTGATTTTCATTGCCTGCCTGGTTCATTACCGACAGGGTAATGACTGGCAGTGGACCAATCAGATCTCTACTATCACTCTGTCAGGTTCATAATTAATACTACTGCAAACTAAGCTTATTGTGATTTAATTAGTAATGCTGTAATAATGCTACCGCCTGGGCTTAGGGTTACTAATTTATATAAATAGCTACATTAATGTTTTCAAGCACCAAGTATTAATAGTATCAGTCTCAGCACTAGATTCTGGTTGGCTGACGGCAGCTGCAGAACTCGACAACACTTGGTGTATGAAAAAAAATTGATTTTGATTTCCTGCCTGTTGTTTTTCAACAGGCAAGAAATAGCTCTGGACGGAGTTGGAGGGTTTTTGATAATATGGGTCAGAGAGCAGTATTTGAGATTCAAATCCCTTTTTGCTTGGATCTGTCCCCTCCTCCCCCTCCACCTTAAATATATAAAGAAATCCAAGTTGTTTGCATTGACAGCTTCAATTTGCCACAATGGGAAGTCATACACATGAGAGATTCCAATGTAGCCAACTCACATTTTATTTTCAAATCTGGAATTAAAAGGAGAGAAGAAAAATATAGATGAGGTCCATGGGAGCAGAAGAGGGATTTGCATACATCAGGGCTCTACACAAGCCAGGGCCTATGCTCTTTCTTTGGATTTGGATAAACTACAACAGGAAAAATGTCCTTACCTTTCCTGTACCAATGGAATCCAACATCCCTGTTGGCCTGTGACAAGAATGCAGCTGGGAGTACATACCCCAATTGGAAAAAATTAGGAGAAAGCTAAGTGAGATTCTGCAAAGGGCAATTTTAGGATGATACTCTGGGGAATTGGTCCTCTTCACACAGATGTCCACTATATTGTGGAACAAATGACAAATTCATAGAAACTAGAGAAACCAAATTCATATGTGACTCAAAATAAGTATGGAAGGCTTCTAAATTGCTATACATGCTCCTTCTTCCAGATCCTCCCTCATCCCCACGCTCCCTTTGACCTAGACTAGGACTACACTATAGCCTTTTTCTGATTGCTTTTCCAGAAGAGGCTTTTCCGCCATTTGCTCCTGTATACATGGGGCCAAATGGCGGAAAAGCCTCCTTTTTCAGAGGAGCCCTTATTCCTCCTAGAACAAGATATACAGGGCTCCCTGAAAGAGCATGGTTTTTTTTCCCCCCAGAAAAGCAAAGGCGGAAGAGCAAATGCATTTCCTGGATTCAGCAGAGTTTTTCCAAGATACCCCTGGTATCCTGGAAAAACGCTGCAGTCTAGGCGTACCCTTAGAATTACTGTCACTGAACACTCAATCTGATTATGTCACTTCTGAATTTGGCCCACTGAACCTAGATGAATCTATAGTGCTCTGACATGGATAAAAGGAGAATAGTGTGAAAAACAACCAAGAGGCAAATGTATATGAAAGTAGGCTACCTTCTGCATTAACTGGAACCTTCTTCCAGCTTCTCTGGCATGCATGGGGCAAAGGAGCAGCTGTTCCAGTGGATCTTTTCCATGACACTAAATGGTGCCAAAAACCTCAGAACAATCTATTTTTAGTCTCAGGTCTGAATTTTGTCAAGACAAATCAGAATTCTACAGGCTCCACGGTAGCAACATATCTGCTGAGCTCTCTCAGTTGTTAATGACTCAGATCATTTGCGCAATAACTAGCGAGCAATGCATGCGTCTTCAGTGGAAATAACATTAAAAGGCAGCAAAAACTTAGATTAATCCAGACTAATTGTCTTCTAATAATTGGGTGGGCTTAGCCTACAGATTTCTTTTTTTCCAGCGGAGGGAGGAGTCTTCTGAGATGTACTTCAAGCCATCAAAATCTATCCTTCCCTTCTTCCTCCCCCCCTTTTTCTACTTCAATCCCCCCATGACAGCAATTGTGACACCTGGATGCTACTCAGTCTGTAACTCATCCTTGTGGTTTCATGCATATGCTGGATGGGTGTCTTCCGAGTGAGATACAGGATTTCCTGCACCTGGAGATGGAACATCTGATACAAGTTGGACCTCCCTGGTCTGGCACCCTCAGGACCTAACTGGTCCCAAATGAGGCAATTTGCCAGAGCAGGGAAAGTCCCCTGCCACTGACCTCCCAGCCCGCTGCTCCTCATGACCCACTTAGCTGTTTCTGAGCTCAGGCTCACACCGGCCCACTGCTGCTGAGCTCTGGTCCCAGCTTCCTGCCACTGGCCTAGCAGGGGCTTCCTGGGGCCAGACCTCCCTAGCTGCTGCTGGCCCCAGGAGCTCCCTGGATGTGGACAGGGCTTAAGCACCCTGGCTGCAGCTGGGGCTGGAGCTCATGGCTATGGCTGAGCTCCCTAGTCACCACCAGCCCTGCGGCCACTGGGTCAGAGCTCTCTGGCCATACCCAGGGTAAGGCTCCCTGGCCACTGCCAGCCCTGCTACCTCCAGGCTGGAGCTTCCAAACTGCAGGGGCCAGAGCTCTCTGCCGCGCCGCCCACTCCTCCATCCTGGAGCTTCTGGTCGAATTGCCGACTCTCCTGTCATTCCCCTGGACTGTTGCCAGACCTCTCTATTCCTGGCCTCTGTCACCCAGGAATATCCGTGGTCCTAGCAGACCATGGATATTGCCAGACCAGAAAGTCCCAGTTTAGGGAGTTACATCCGGTATCTCCTATCAGTCTGAGAATTTGGGATGGAGATAGAGATCAGAACTTAAATCCCTGAATTGTCATGTGACCAGCGGAGCTAGACTGGACTAACAAAGCAATACAAAGCAAGGAGGCTATCTGCGAAATGTCCAGTCTATTTGGAACACATTCTATGCCAAATGTGGCACAATTACACGTACACAAGATGGGCATCTTCTCTACATCCTCCTGCTTCCTAAGGGTACGTCTACACTACCCCACTAGTTCGAACTAGGAGGGTAATGTAGGCATACCGCACTTGCAAATGAAGCCCGGGATTTGAATTTCCCAGGCTTCAATTGCATAAGCGGGGAGCCGCCATTTTTAAATCCCTGCTGGTTCGAACCCCGTGCAGCGCGGCTACACGGGGCTCGAACTAGGTAGTTTGGACTAGGATGCCTAGTGGAACGAGGTGTACCGGTAGTCACCATTACATCTTGAAGTTGGCAGGCAAGTAGAATCCACAAGAAACAGCTGCTGTGTAATCTGAGTTACTGAATGGACCACATTCTGGCTACTACTGTGTTTTATGAAATATAGACTATGACATGTTACTCTGCTGACAGCCTATATCTAGCTCTTAGGTTAGGTATCTAACTGCAGCAGTTTAGCTTTATGACTTTGTAACTTACTGCTCAGCAGCACCTCCGTGTGCTGCAGCTGGGAAAGTAACTCACCACTGGCCACGCCCCATCTGGCAATTGTGCGCTCTGTTGTGCTAGGCACTCGTCCTACAGCTACGCTCTCTTGCTAATCTGAGCTGCAGTGCCTCTCCTTCCTGATTCAGCCCTCTGGCCAGATCACTATCGTCCTCTCTTTCCAGCTGTTATTGGCGCTTCCTTCCTCAAAATCTCAGGCAATCTCCATCACCACCACAGTGGCTCATAGAGGAAACCAGGGCCTGGGATCTAATTCAGGGACCCTCAAACCAGCATCTCAGTTTTGTCCCTTTCAGATCTTACTGCTCCTTCCCTGGACTGGTTCCTCCCCGGTTTCTCTTGGGCTCCTTTTTTTTAATCAGGCAATGTAACTGCAGGCTCATCTCTCTTTACTCCCTTTTCTTCCTCAACTACTTCCCAGGCAACCATCATTCTTAATCAGTCCATAGCCCTTTAGCTTCCCAGCAGATGCAGCCTACAGATAATTGGCCTCTCTTACCTTAACCTCATCTGTGCTGGTGTGGGGGTGAATGTCCCATCACACTCTCCCCTTCCATATCCAGAGCTTAAATATGTACTCATGGCATCTATATACACACACACACTTCCTAATTTCATTGACACTGTGACTCTTAATTAAGACTCAGATGCATTCTCTCCCTGTGACATAGACCCTTGGTCATTATGTCCACTTTACAGAGCCTAGAAACAGAGATACGGTGATGTATCCTAAGGCAAGTCAGAGGGTCCCCACTTCTTGATGTCCATTTGATTAAGGGATTTTTTTTAATTCCTTCATTTTTGTCACTCACTCCTTACAGAATTAGGTCTACTTGGGGTGCATGAGTTGGTTTACAGTCAGCTCAGTTCATTTAGAATGGAGTTAGAGTCTTTCTGAAACTCCACTGCAATCCTCAAAGTGGATTTAGCTTTCCAATGAGTTAGACAGATGGCTGTAAAATCCACTAGATAAGCTAAATCAATAGCCCAATCAAACCCGGCCTAAAGAAATCTCATATTGTTGCCACCCAGTTATGACTCCCATCATTATTGTTCCAAAATCCTGGACAAAAGGGCAAAGAAAAGACATACTCTAGCCAGATCTCTGTTGCCATTTGATCTGAGTCATGATTTTGAGATCCCCATAATCCCCTTTCTACAGGTCATCCAGAGTCTTGGACAAGATTACTGAAGTACACTATATCAGCACTTTGCTGTTGCTCTTCATTACATAGATTGGAAGAGAAACTGGCATGCTATATGCTAGATATTAAGGTCTCAAGCGATTCTCTTTTAAACATTACATTCCTGACTTTGGATCCCAGCCAGATTGTGCTCATTAAACTTATAAATTGCCTTCATCTCCTGGGCAAGGTAAAATAAAATTGGTATAAGGGACATTGTATTGTTGATGAAAAAGCACAAGTTTACTTCAACACAGTGCACTTAGCACAAGATATGAGGAATATCATAATAAAGGCTGCAGCTTCTGGGGGAGGCCTTGAAGAAACCACTGTTCCTGAAAGTGGCAGTAATATTAAAAGAGAAGGATCTTTGTTCACTCATTCTGTGCATCTGAATTGTGCAGCTTTTCTTAACATGCCCATGAAGTGAGGCGTGAATCAGGATCTCTAGCGGTTTATAAAGGGTGGTACCACAGTAAGATATGACCATATCTTGGAGTCTTTTCCTTTGGAAATATTTATGACCTCTAATCTCTCTCTGCTACAATCCCTGACCAAGCTTTATTTCAATCCACTGTCCATCCAAGCATCCTTTCGTCAGGTTTTCTTTTCTGTGCCTGCAATAATAATTGACTGGTGTCGGACTCAGAGACAAGGTGGGTGAGGTAGTATGTTTTATGGGACCAACCTCTACTGGTGAAAGAGAAAAGCATTCGAGCGACACAGAGCTCTTCTTTGAGACTGGGAAAGGTCCTCAGTGTCACAGGTAAATACAAGGTGGAACAGGTAGTTTAGCTATTCCACCTTGTATTTAGCTGTGCTGCTCTGAATTCCTTTCCCAGTCCTGAAGAGGAGCTCGGTGTAGCTCAAAAGCTTGTCTTGCTCATTAGCAGAAGTTGGTCCAAAAAAGGTATTAGCTCACACCCCTTGTGTCTGTAATATCCTGGGATCCACACAGCTTCAACAGCACAGGTATAAGTCTCCTAGGCTATGTCTACACTAGCCCCCTAGTTTGAACTAGGGAGGCTAATGTAGGCATTCGAAGTTGCAAATGCGACGAGGAGTCCTGTGGCACCTTATAGACTAACTGAAGTGTAGGAGCATAAGCTTTCGTGGGCAAAGACCCACTTCGTCAGATGCATGTAGTGGAAATTTCCAGAAGCAGGTATAAATATGCAGGCCAGGATCAGGCTGGAGATGACGAGGTGGATCCAATCAAAGAGGATGAGGCCCACTTCTAGCAGCTGATCTGGAGGTGTGAATTCCAAGAGAGCAGAAGCTGCTTTTGTAGTTAGCAAGCCATTCACAGTCTTTGTTTAATCCAGAGTTGATTGTGTCAAACTTAAAGATGAACTGTAGCTCAGCAGTTTCTCTTTGAAGTCTGGTCCTGAAGTTTTTTTGCTGCAGGATGGCTACTTTTAGATCTGCAATTGTGTGTCCAGGAAGATTGAAGTGTTCCTCTACAGGTTTTTGTATGTTGCCATTCCTAATATCAGATTTGTGTCCATTGATTCTTTTACGTAGGGACTGTCCAGTTTGGCCGATGTATATAGCAGTGGGGCATTGTTGGCACATGATGGCATATATTACGTTGGTAGATGTGCAGGAGAATGTACCAGTGACAGTATGGCTGATCTGGTTAGGTCCTGTGATGGTGTTGCTGGTGTATATATGTGGGCAGAGTTGGCACCGAGGTTTGTTGCAAGGATTGGTTCCTGAGTTCGAGTTATTATGGTGCGGTGTGTAGTTGCTGGTGAGAATATGCTTCAGGTTGGCGGGTTGTCTGTGGGAAAGGACCGGCCTACCTCCCAAGGCCTGTGAAAGCGAGGGATCATTGTCCAGGATGGGTTGTAGATCACTAATGATGCGTTGGAGAGGTTTTAGCTGGGGACTGTAGGTGATGGCCAGTGGTGTTCTGTTGGTTTCTTTCTTGGGCTTGTCCCGTAGCAGGAGGCTTCTGGGTACACGTCTGGCTCTGTCGATCTGTCTCCTCACTTCCTCGTGTGGGTATCGCAGTTTACAGAATGCTTGTAGGTGTAGGTCTCTGTCTGAGGGGTTGGAGCATATGCGGTTGTACCTCAGTGCTTGGCTGTAAACAATGGATCATGTGGTGTGTCCGGGATGGAAACTGGAGGCATGCAGGTAAGTATAGCAGTCGGTAGGTTCTTGGTATAGGGTGGTATTGATATGACCGTCACTTGTTTGTATCATGGTGTCCAGGAAATGGACCTCCCGGGTAGATTGGTCCATGCTGAGGTTGATGGTGGGGTGGAAGCTGTTGAAATCATGGTGAAATTCTTCCAGAGTCTCCTTCCCATGGGTCCAGATGATGAAGATGTCATCGATATAGTGTAGGTAGAGAAGGGGTGTAAGTGGACGAGAGCTGAGGAAGCGTTGTTCCAGGTCAGCCAGACAAATTTTGGCGTATTGTGGGGCCATGCGGGTGCCCATAGCAGTGCCACTGGTCTGGAGGTATATGCTGTCACCAAATCTGAAATAGTTGTGTGTGAGGATAAATTCACAGAGTTCAGCCACCAGTTGTGCTGTGGCATCATCAGGAATACTGTTCCTGACAGCTTGTACTCCATCTGCATGTGGGATGTTTGTGTAGAGAGCCTCTACATCCATGGTGGCTAGGATGGTGTTTTCTGGAAGATCACCTATGCATTGTAGTTTTCTCAGGAAATCCGTAGTGTCACGAAGGTAACTGGGAGTGCTGGTGGCGTAGGGTCTGAGCAGAGAGTCCACATAGCCAGACAGTCCTTCAGTGAGAGTGCCAATGCCTGAGATGATGGGGCGTCTGGGATTTCCAGGTTTGTGGATCTTGGGTAATAGATAGAACAACCCTGGTCGGGGCTCTAAGGGTGTGTCGATTTGTTCCTGTGTTTGTTTAGGGAGTGTCCTGAGCAGATGGTGCAGTTTCTTAGTGTATTCCTTAGTGGGATCTGAGGAAAGAGGCCTGTAGAATTTGGTATTAGAGAGTTGTCTGGCAGCCTCCTTTAGGTAGTCAGGCCTGTTCATGATGACAACAGCACCTCCTTTGTCAGCATCTTTGATTATAATGTCAGAGTTGTTCCGGAGGCTGTGGATGGCATTGCGTTCTGCACGACTGAGGCTACCAGGCAAGCGATGCTGTTTTTCCACAATTTCTGCCTGTGTACGTCGGCGGAAGCATTCTATGTAGAGGTCCAGACTGTCATTTCGGCCCTCAGGAGGAGTCCATGTGGAGTTCTTCTTCTTGTGCTGTTGGTGGGAAGGTATCTGTGTGTCAGTGCACTGTTCAGTGTTGTGTTGGAAGTATTCCTTGAGATGGAGACAGCGAAAGTAGGCTTCCAGATCACCGCAGAACTGAATCATGTTAGTGGGGGTGGCGGGGCAAAAAGAGAGTCCCCGAGATAGAACAGATTCTTCTGCCGAGCTGAGTGTGTAGTTGGAGAGATTGACGATATTGCTGGGGGATTTAAATATCCCGGGCTTTATTTGCATCTTCCCTTCCAGGTGCCATTTTTAAATCCCCTTAGTCCGAACTAACTGCCCGCAGCTACACACGGCAGTCAAACGTTACACCTCAAATCCTACATTAGCCTCCGTAGTTCGAACTAGGGGCTAATGTAGACATACCCATATCTCTTAACTGAGCTCTTGAACTGAGCTTTTCTTTACACAGAGACAGGGATGAGTTATTTGGCAGCAGTTGGGCTTGCTTTGCTCATTGTACTGTTACTATACTGAATTATCTTCTCTCTCTCTCTCTAGTTTGTGTGGTTCTGTATGGCTCTACTGCCTCTACTACACTTTGAAACTGACTTCTACCCTTCCTGAAGGGGCTGGAACACTCACAATTGACACCTCATTGATCTTCATTCCCCATGCATTCAAATATATCTGCCCCATCATAACAACCACAGTCCCTCTCCTCCACATCCACATTCATTCGCCTCCTCCTCTGCTTTTTCTATCATGCTTCTTGAGTTTGCACATATTTGCCCCTGAAAGCCTTTCTGTGCATTTGCACAGTGCCTAGGACAATGGTGGCTCTGAGTGCTCTGTAATAATAATAATAATGCCTTTTCGAGACATCAACCTTCTTCACTTGTTCTTCATGGATCATTGGAATGGCCATTATTTCACTGTTCAGTGCCCTTTTCTTCCTCTCTGCCCTTTGATTTAGAACTCTGCTTCTCACTTTCCTCACTTTGCATTGGCTTCTGTACAGAGACTTTTCTAATCTTGTGCCTCGCTGTGACGGGGCGTCAGCCGCATTGGCCCTTTAAGGGTTAAAACCCAGCCAGGGAGAGGGCTGTCAGCTGTGGAGCTATGGAGCCAGCAGCTGAGGCAGGTATGAGCCAATTAGGGCCCAGGGGAGGAGCAGAGACAGACTCACTCTTGCTCCAGCTGTGGAGCAGAAGGGACCTAGCTGCCAGGGAAGCTGGAGACTTCCTGACTTAAAGCAGAGCTGGGGAAAAGCAGGAAGAGCTGGGGAAGCTCTTGCCAGGCAAGCTCCCAGGCTACAGGGTCTGAAACAATATCTGAGGAAAAACATTTTTCGGAAAAGTGGACACGTTCCTTGGATGCGGTATAGCTTTTCTGGGATACCTCCAGTATCCCAGAAAAGAGCTGCAGTCTTGATGTAGCCAGAAAGAGAGAGGAACGATGGGAAAAGGGGGATTGATTAGATGACTCTAGTAGGGTATCCTATTAAAAATCTTTGGTGTGCCCACCCTGTGTTCCCCCCAGAGCATGGAAAAGGAGTAATGTGCACCAAAGTTAATAGGCAATGTGGTGCCCTCCTTAATGTTGTGCTGCTGCCCAAAGTTGAGGAGTGTCTATTGAAAAATTCATCTGATGAATGGCAAAGAAGTCATGGGCAGGACAAATGAGCCCACACCTTGTGATCCTCTCTTCTGGGCTGTCTGGACCTGAGCTTCACCAAACTGTAAGGAAAAAAGCCAAAGTTTGCACTGACCTTCTACCCATGTGAAAGTCGATTCAAAATAGGTGTGATGGTGGGGTGGTGTCTATTGGCCAAGCGAGGTGCTGGGACAAAGATCAGTTTGCGTCAGGCAGAGAGCCTGTCTCGTGCCATCACTGGAGGAGAAATGAAAGATGCTGCAGTGAACACCTAGCAACAGCTGGTGTAAAAGCACAGCCTGCATATGCTGCTTGTGCACATGTTAAGTGACTCAGGGCAGAGGGGAAAACCCAAGCAGGCCCAGTGGGAAAGAGCTTGTGCAGGGAATGGAGTCAGCAAGTGGCATTCACTTGCCAGCAGCTAGGAAATGACCATGCGATGATATGACAACTAACTCACAGAAGCAATGCTCCTTGGGCTTCATATGCCCACTGCAGCACCACATGGGCGGCAGGCATTGCCTTCTCAAAACTGCGTACATTCTCTGCCTACTGGCCGAGAGGACTGAAGCCACAGTACGGCTGCCCCAGATGTTGGCCATTCCACTCCCTGGGGCTCGAGGCAGTAACCTGAGGTGGGGGCCAGGCTTGACTCCACAGAGGGAGGAGATTGTGGAAGGGCCGTGGGCTTGCCTTCCCCAGCTAGGCAGTCACCCACCTCCCATGCCGCACCACTCAACGTACCTGGATTGCAATGCACAGCGAGAGCACCATGGACAGGGACAATGCTGCAGTATCCGTGGCATCCTCACCTTTCCAGGGAGCAATGGCTTTGACCTTCCCCTTCCTGTGGCTCTCCACTGGTGCTCTTTTGGTACCTCCATTTTGGCATCTAACAAAGCTGCTCCATTCCATCTAGGCCGCTGCTGCTGCAACAATTTCCTCATCGACACAAATGTGTCTCTGCGGGTAAGGGAAATTTCCCCTTTGGCTGTGGGGAACTGTATTGAGGAGAGTCCCACCGGCTGCCTAGCCCACTTAAAAACACTGCCTGCAGCATGTCCCCAGCATCCTCTTCTGTATGAAGAAGGTCAAGCAAGCCCTGCACTTCAGTGTGAGAGAGAAACGGGGAGGTGGCGGGTACAGTGATAAGAAGAATAAGAGAAGGTGAGGAGGGGAAAGAGAAAAACCATGTACAGCAAAAGAAACACTTTAAAAGCAGTACGTTCCTCTTCATATTGGCACAGCAATGTTTGCAGCATGGCTTAGCATTCCACAGCCTGTTAAATAAATATTGTGACAGTTCTAATCCTAGCGAGCGGGGACGTAACCAGAACTTGAATTTTCACTGAGGGCAAACAGTAATGGGTACACTTTAAGTATTTCAAATAAGCTTCTACTTTAGATCTACAGAGACAGCACTATTTGTTAAATAAATATCAAACTCATCTGGTACCAGGCCAGTTGCTGTGGTTAAGTAAGATATATCTAGCTAATGGATATTTAACTCAATGTTGGGTGAACGAGCCAGCACAGACTGTAAAATGCGTTTTAATTAAAAAAAAAAAACCCAACCTATATACCTTTTGGATAATGCCTCTTTAGGAATTTGAATACTATTGAAGGAGACAGCTCCATCACAGCAAGGGAATTAGGTATCATTTAATTTCTAAAAAGAAAATGACACATGCCGGTTCATAACTAACAGGCTAAAGCCAGTTTATGAAATGTTAATTGGAGTACCTTGCATTTCCCTCACTCCTTTAATGAATGAATGGTGGTGCCAGTTTCTATTTATGGGCCAGTTAAATTCCAAAGCAACTCCATTTACCTCTTGTATATATTATTAAATCTCATATGTCTGTTACATAATAAATAAACCGTCCTTTCATAAATCTAAATGAAGGGCTTCCTGGAGGTCCTTATGTAAAGTCATAGCCCATCTGATGAAGGGTTTGTTACTTTCTGCTTTGCAAAACTGCTGTTTCCCTTAAGCCCCTTACAGTGCATAATAATGTTAAAAAAAGTACACTAGGGAGCAAGCTCTATTATAGCAAAATGTTTGTCAGCATCTTAAAAAAAAAAAACATTTCCAGATGGCTGGACTGCTGAAGAAACACGAAGCTTTATCGTATGCCGTACTCCCAAATCTTCCCCACTCTGACTCCATGTACCTTAAAATGAATGGAGATGCCTTTCTCCTAGAGCTGGAAGAGACCTTGAAAGGGCATTGAGTTGAGTCCCCTGCCTTCACAGCAGAACCAAGTACCATCCCTGACAGATTTTGTCCCAGATTCCTAAATTGTCTCCTCAGGGATTGAGCTCACAACTGTGGGTTTAGCAGGCCAATGCTCAAACCCAATGAGTTATCCCTCCCCCCCCCCCCCCCCCCCCCGCCTTTCTTATTGCTGCTATGCCTGGAATTGACCCTCATTGTAGATATTTGGAGGAGCAACTTAGGAGCGGTCAGAGGGGAGCAGCCTCTACTATTGAGCAGTATGAAGCATAGGTTTCTGGTTATGTCCAAAATAAATAAATAATGATTAAGGGACAAATTCAGCCCTGCTGTAAGTAGACACAAATCCCTTAGCAGCTGTTTATTGGCCTATGGGAAACAGGGTACTAGAGGGAAGTTGCTCATATCACATTAGCTACCAATGTGCTGCAGGGAAGCTTACCTGGAACCTAAGGAAGTCAAGCCTGAATGAGACATGGAGGTTAAGCTGCTGTCAGTGCTAGAGACAGTATTCCAGGATAGGGCTGAGTGAGGTACAGGTTGAACCTCTTTAGTCCAGAACTCTCTGGTTTGGAAACATCCCTCATCCAGAAAATGAGGAACCTCCCCAATCCAGCCAGTTCACTTAAAAGCTCACTGCCCACCTTTATCAGCTCGCTGACTAATTTACCCGACTCTGAGTACACTCAGGTCCTGTCCCAGTCCACACTTTGCCATGACTAATTGCTCAGCTTGCATACCAGAATGGAAGGTCATTAGCAGCGACGTGAGAGCCAAGGCAGAGTACTGAAATTAGTAGAGTGCCAGGACTGAGGGGCATGGGCAGAGCAGTGCTTGGGAAGCTTGCTCCGTACCTGTCTTCACAACGCATGGTTCAATGTTATGAGCATCATCATAGCAATGAACTTACTGGATTGATACAAAATGAGAAGTTTCTTCCTACAAGACACAAGTCCCATTGTACAGGGAACATGTTTTTTGGCACCCAGAGCCTTGGAGTTGGCACATCCATTGTGAGCCCATCTTTGGATTCGAGTCCTGAATCATATGGCGTGGCTGCAGGATGCCCTTTTGAAAAGGCAAAGAAAATCTACCCTCCAAAACAGCCCTCTTCCAAGCCTGCTGTTCACTTGGCTACAGTATCTGCCATCCCTTGGCTCTAGATTGAAGGTTCAGCAGCATGCTAAACAGCCAACCTTATCTTCCTGCCAAGGAACAAGGATCCCAACCACTGAAAACTCCCAAAGGCCTACCAGAGCTGTTGCTAAGCACAAGGGAAACCTGGTTAGTACTGTCAACCCCATGCTACTTTCACTGTGCCTCAGATTTTCTGCTCCACCAGACCCTCTGCTCTTGGACACCACTGTCCTGATACAGAAGGCATTTTCTAACAGGCATATGGAAGCCAGGCCAAGTCTGTCTCCACAAACAATAGCTTTTATGAAGCTGCTGCTGCTTCCAAAGAGGCAGTTGGAGAGTCTCTGAGTTGATTTAAACAATTAGGTCAGGGTTGCTCCTTCTACAGATCTTAACTTGTTGAAAATCTGCTTCCATGCTGGAAGGTCATGTTGCACCGGCGGAACACAGGTTGCCTGCCTAAATTATCTTTCTGGTTTTCCAACTCAGTACATATTATGCATATTATTGCTGCCAATGGTAGCAGGAACACGGGACAAAATGCATGACCAGCGATGTCCTTTCTACAATCCCAGATGATATGTACTATGAAGTCATGATCTTCTACTGGAATGTGATAGAACAGCAAAGAACGTTTGTGCACTCTGCCATGGTGCAACATAGTCTAGGGCAGCGTTTCTTAAACTGTGTTCCACAGCACACTGGTGCTGTGAGGCAGTTGGAGGTGTGCCTCAGAGAACAACAGAATGAAAAATGTCTGCATGTAAAGGGGCAGGTGACCTTTTTTTTTTTTGTTCGGTAACTTTCCCCAAGACTGGTGTTCCTCAGTCTTAAAAAGTTTAAGAAACATTGGGCTAGGGGAATGCACAAAATAAAGCACATGCTATTAAAACAATGGGATTTAGTGAAGAAATCTGGTAGCGTTTTGGGGTTTGCTCTCTAATGAATGTTCTGTGTTTCTTTAATCTCAAAGGAAGCTGAGGGCTGATGTGACTCTATAACCAATGGAGGGGGCTTTCCTTCTTTATCGTTACTGTGCAGCAATAACAAAGAAGCACATGGAACACTTGCAAGGGTGGGTGGGAGCCAATGCTATAATAGCCCTCTGTCAGAAAGCTTTATGCAATAAGATACTTCCGCTGTCGGGCGCCTCTGGAGGAAACTCTGGAAGTTGAGTAATCTACACCAGATAGCAGATCTTATCCATCTGACCACAGCTAATTAACACGCACAGGAAGGAAGATTTGATTTTCTAGAAGAGAGTCTTGAAAATTTTCCAGGTGAATGTGACCAGGAGTAGTTTTGACTCAACTCTCATGCAAACTCAACTGGAAATGATTACAGCCAAATAACAACATTAGCGTGAAAGGAAATAACTGCACTGATTGCTTGACCTGAAGACCAATAATGGTTCCTTGTCTATTACAGCTGATTTTCCCTAACATTAGTGCTACACAGAAGAGTACAGATTAGAGCCAGGAAGCCAGAAGTATGCATGAGAAGCAGCAGTCTCCAGAGGTGAAGTGAGGTTTCCAGAATCTCTGCCCAAGAGGAATCAGACTGAGGAATACAGTTTGGTTCTTTGCAGAAGCACACACCAAAAACCCCAGTCGGGAGGTTTTAAACACAGTCCCTGGGCAGGTAATGGGGAAGGGTTGGATATGCTGCAGTAGTCATCTTGGAGCTTTGATATACATTCCTGCTACAGAGAGATTCAGATAGGGAGGAGCAAGCCCCTAGCATGCAGAAATTGTAGGGAGAACTGCTCCCGCCACTATTTCATAGTCATGGTCTTAGCAGATTTTGATCAGAGAAAAAACTCTCTGCAGCTGTCATTGATCCCCTGACCATGACATTATTCAATTAAAAGAAAACTAGACAAATGGGATATACTAAGGATACAGAGCAGGGAACGACAAGGAAATGCAAGAGAATAAATTCGGAGTGAAAGACCTGGGCTTGTTAGTAACCTTCTCTCCAGTCTCCTCAGCAGAGGATGCCCAAATTATAACATTCTGTCTCTATGCAACCAGCAGAGAGAGCTGCAAGGTTCTTGTGCACCAAACATTTGCCTTCCACCAGTGATGGCAGCGCTTTTACTGTTTATCTCCTTTGCCGCATGAGTGGTTGGCCAGGGAGTTCCCCTTTGTTGCCAGCCATGTTCCCTCTTCCCAACAAGCAAATTATTGTGTTTGCATCTGGTACGATATGCAGCCATGAAATGAAAAGGTCCAATTTGAATTTGGGAGCTGATTAAAAATCGCTCATGAGCAACAACATTACTCAACTCAGCATAGACTATTATATACGAGAGGAACAGAAGGGAGGCTGACCATATACCATAGGGTCTAGGCAGCCCTGTGTGTTAGCTTGTGGGAAGTGAATTGCTGAATCGAGTACAGTTCCCAGACTACAGGTGACCACAGCACAAAACCCAGGCACATGATCATTGGATCGGATCCTTGGCTGGTAAGATTCTACGACTGAATGGCCATTGAGATCAAATTATCCATAAATCTGTAGACAGGATTCCTTCAGATCAGTGGTTCTCAACCTGTTTACCATGGTGGGCTGCATATGCAACTTTCTGTATATTATGAGGGCCACATCCACACAATATATATGCTACCTGTATGGCCCCAAGGCTATCACATGGACTGCTGCTGTGTGCTGATGGGGCTGCAGGCGGGTTGCGAAGCACTGTCTCATGGGTATGGGGCAGATTGATGGTGTGTGATGTGTTTAGGAAGCTTGCACTGATGACTCCTGTGATGTGCCCACTCTGGGGATCAATGTTGGAGACAGTCTCCAGTACTAGCAATCCAGGATCGTTAACCAGCGCTACCTGAAAGTAAAAACTCCTCTATCTCTTTCTTTCCTGTTGCATGTGCCTCTGTGTTGAGGTAGCATTGTGTCTCCATGACTTTTAGGGGTTGTCCTCATGTGCTGGAAAGGAAAGTCAAGGATGGTCTGGCAATTAGGGAGCAGGTCTGGGTATTGGGAGAGCTGGGGTCAGTTGCCTACTTTGCCATGAACTCCCTGTGTAACTTGGGCATTGGGAGGGTAAATATTTGAAAGATGGATTCAGATACTATAGCCCCGGGGGATAGAGAAGTGGGCAGTCTCTGAAAGTGGGAGGGGTGAAAACCCCCTTGGGAGAAACCCAGTCTGCACTCACAATCAAACAGTTGCAGTTTTTGCGCTACCCTGCTCTTGGCTAGCACTGATATATAGTTTTTGGAGCAATGTTTTATTATGCACGCTGGCTATAGTATGTAGAGATAAGATACCCGATGCTGTGCAAGTTCCCAGCATATTCTTATTTATACTCTGTCTTTGAAAGACTGGTAGGAAAGGGAATTGCTTACTGCACTCTGGGGACATACACTTGCAGTGGGTGTGCTCTGCATTCCCTTATGTGCAATGGTGAGAAGATGGGTGTTGAGGATTGCACCAGCAATCAACTCTGCAAAAACACAATTAATAACAAGTTTCACAACTTCAGAGAAATACAGAAAGAAATAACGAAGTTGGCTGCTGTGCCTATCATGCCAGCAGATTGTGGAGGCGGGGCCTGACAGCTGGCACACTTCAGATCTCATGTGGCAACTACACGCACCAAGTCCCAGAGTGCCACACAGCCTCCCTTCCTTTCCTGTCTTTCTCTTGTTTGGATTGTTGTTTGTCTCCTCCATACACAGCTGGTTGATTTCAGACAGAGGGCTGGGAGGAAAGAATGTGAGGGGCAGTTTAACGGCTGAACTGACTGTCTATCACGACTACAGGACATGGATCCCAACCGAAAAAGAAAAATAACAACAAACTTTTAGCGTTGCTCCAATTTACCTACGCACCGTTTGTTACCAGAAGTATCTTCTCAGCCTCTAGCAAGGGCTGCACTGTTGCCACTAGTGCAAAGCCTGCAGCCATGTGATTTTGTACCATGATCTCCATCTGAAACAGGATCTGACTAGGAACCCGAATAGGAAATCTCCCACGAGATCTAGCACCGCTACAGGAAAGGGGATGGGGGTTAGTGCTGGACAAACACCGCAAAGCAGTGCACATCACTGTTTAACTTCTCAACAGTGGGTTAAGTCAGCCACATTCCTATCTGCTTTTGTTCACTTTCCTGAGAACATTTACATGAAGGGAACTGTACATAGGCATTTAGGCATGAACATGGGTATTCCTTATCTTCTAATTGCATTTGAAGTGTCCAGCCCCATCAATAAAGTTTTGATCCTCCAGCCAGAAACAATACCATGTGATTTCCAGAGAACCAATTGCACACCATAAATAATGCATAACAGATACAGTCTACACACCGATCATATGTGGAGAACCCATAGGCCGAAATATGTTTACACAAAATGTTCATCAGACGATTGCAATTAATGCATACATTTGTAAAAAAGGTGGTTTAAAAATAATTTTCAGACATGCACACGAAAAGGGTTAATTCATCATCTAAATTGCTTGGTGCTGGAGCCAGTCCAAAGAAATAAAATAATGCAAATTTCATGGAATTCTCTTGGGGTTTTTTTTTGGTCAAAATGTTGATTATTTCCAACCAACCTGATTTATTCCTATTGGATCATCCAGCCATGACAGTGACTCATGGGAGCAATTCCACCTTCTGAGTGGGCACTAAACCAATTTCCAGAAGCTGTGAAGATATCAGCTTCAGGATCTCCACTTCACGTTTATGAAACATCCCATGATACAGTTCACAAGAGTCGAGATGTGAATTCCAGGGATGAAAATGTCTTCACTTCCTGCCCTAAACTATGTGGAGGCGAAAGGCAGCTGCATTCTACCCCAGAGATGGTAAATAGCTATTCACTAATCAACAAGGAAGTGCTTTGAACCCATGTGTGCCTAGAGGGTCTTCTACAAAATGGCTAGAGTGGAATAGGTTCCAAATCTGGATGACACAGAGTGGGCCAGCCATGAAAGAAATTGAAAGGCGGACGTGAAGCCAATTTCATTTCCACACCTGACTTGAGAGGCCAAGCACCAGTAAAGGAAGAGAAGGGGAAGGAAAATAAAGAAGGAAGGGAGAAAGAAAACATTAATGGGCAGAAGTAATATGTGGAAGCAAAGCAGCCTAGACAAACAGGATAGCTTATGGGATAATAATAGGGTCTGTGGCAGTGGTAGGTCACATCTGGTTCAGGCTCTGACTGGCAGTTGTTATCTCAGGCAGCGATGTGGTGGTCCCTCTTGAATGCTGGTGGTGTCAGTCCACACAAACACAGGCTGGCTGATGGAAGAGGCAAAGGGGGCAGTTGCTCTGGGGTCCACCAATTCAAAGGGCCCAGGGCTGCTACTATGGCAGAGAGTGAGAAGCAGCAACACCGTGTGCAGCAAGAAGCAGAAGAGGGCCTCAGACCTGAGAGGAGTTAATTCCTAGAGCAACCAGTAGGAGGCACCTCCTCCCACGAGCGGAGCTCAGGACATGTCATAAGCCATTTCAAGGCCTCCTCTGTGATGCTGGGCTGAGCAATCGGCATCCTGCAGACCGCCATATGCTTTATTTACCTGAGCAACGTGGACCAGGCCACTGCTTCCTGCAGCTCCCATTGGTCGGAACCACGGCCAACAAGAGCTGAAAGCAGCTGAACCTGTGGCCGCTCCAGTAAATAAAGCATCTAGTGGCTTGCTAGGAGTAGGAATGGTATCCCGAGCCTGTTTGTCAGAGGCTGGAAGTAGGTGACAGGAGACGGATCACTTGATGATTACCTGTTCTGTTCACTCCCTTTGGGGCACCTGGCATTGGCCACTGTGGGCTAGATGGACTTTTGGTCTGACCTAGTATGGGGGTTCTTATGATAATCCTGGTGAACCATGTCAGGCCCGTGGGCTGCTGCTTGCAACCCCGATATAATCCAATTCACCTTTGAATCTGTTATGCTGTGCTGGATGATTTGCATGGTCTCACCACTGTCACACCACTGATTGTTGTGTCTCAATAGCCTCCTGGGCAAGACAGAGGCCTGGAAGTGGAGACTGGGGAATGGATGGGGCAGCTACAACAATCTGTAGCGCTGCAACTTGTGCTGGGTGCCAGTTTAGGCACTGTGTGCAAAGAGTCATTGTTAAGATCTGACCGCCTCTCTCCTCCCCAGGGCAGGCCCGGCAGGCAGGCAGATTGATGGCCATGTTTAGTTTACAGTTCCTTCCTCTCTTCCACACACACTGCAGTAACTCTCCTTATTTTTAGACTAAAATGTTGGCAAAGGCATAAATATCTCCAGTCACCAGAAAGCCATTTTGTTTTGGCTCTGCCTGCAAACACTGCTCCAGTCTGAGCCTCATGCAGTGTAATATTTTCATGAGTCCTTTGGGATGGGCAGGCAATTCGCACCTCATAAATTCCTGTCATGCTCATGCTAACATATTCACATCATTCAAAAGCAATGTCTACTTACTCTGAAGAAATATGGGATGTAAAAGGAGTCTGTGGGTAAGACAATGTAAAGACCTGTAAATCATTATGTACTGAAACTTGGGGATTCATCAGACCCATATCAGCTCCTAAAGAAAGCAATGTGGTGAGGTTTGTGTACACGAAAAGAACAACACCCTGAAGGCCTTTTGGATTCTTGAAAGCTAAAATCTTTGCTGTGAGTAAGTATAAACAATGCACCTACCTGCAGCGAGCATGTCAGAAGCTTAATATACAGGATTCAGTATTAGATGAGAAACAAGATATAAAGTATGGGACAATATTCCTTTGGAGAAGGTTCATTTTATTCTTTTCTTTGGAAAGGAGCCATATTACTGAATATTTTCTGTGGCACTAGGCTTTATGTGAGCTTTCTAGGTTGGTTTTGAGGACCAGCTTAACCTGCTTAGAGGTAAGAAGAATGGGGTAACTAGCAACATCACGGAATGCAAAACCCAGGGAGTACCTATTCTCATAGCATCGGCTGTGTACCACTCTCTGGAAACTACTCAGAGCTTTAACAGGGACTGGTTTCCTGCACCACATGTCCCCAGGAGTTCCTGTTCACCGCTCCATACTTCTCCATCCCATTCCTGTGTGATAAAATGGCATTTGCATTAATAATGTGCCTGACGTGGCCCAGAGCTCTGAGCCGAGGCATCCAAGATGACATCTGTCCATAAAGGTGAACAGAGTTCAAAGGAAACCCTAGATGATCAGAAAAAGGGAAGGGATTGGAGCTCTTTGATTGGTTCCCAAGGGAAACAAGGTGGGCCATGGGGTTCAGCCATTGCTAGCTGTGCGAAACTGGGCCATTAGAAGTGTCATCTAGGTCTAGTCATTTCCACAATTGGAATAAATGTCCCACAGGGCAAGGTAGGCATTTCTGGGAAGCCTCTGATATGGGCTGTAATCCTCTCTCATCCACTCTTATTCTGTCACCGTGGTGAGAACAGGTCATCCTGGCCATAAAATCAAATGATTCGAAGTAACCTCTGAACATAGCCCAAAGCAATCAGTAGCTTCCCTGTGTGAAGAGAGAAATGTTTCATATATAATCACCCCTTTAATTCCTCCCTCATTATGAGCCATCCTCATCCCTGGCTTCCTGAACGGCACACACACCCACATCAATCACCAAGCCGTGAGGGCTCAAGCCTACAGAGTGCTGAACACCCAGAGGGATGGGGGAGGGGCAAACCCCAGTTCCAGACAGTGCCCATTAATGGGCAGATGCTTTTGACATAACTCCATCTCCTCTGCAGTTCCTTCCTCACGTGCTTTGAACCTGGGCAGCTTCCGACAGCAAACAGCTGCCACTGTGAGGGTCCCTGAGAGCCTGGATCAGGAGTCAGGGTTCCTTATGTGCCAGGCGCTGTATAGACAGTATGAAAGAGACAGCTCCTGCCCCGAAAAGCTGAATCCTAGGGAGGTTGAAGTGATTTACCCACACTTCACATAATCAGTCAGAGAGAGGACTAGGAATACAACCCAGGAGGTACATGGAGAGTCTAGCCTCTGACCTTGCCCCTTCCACCTGAAGCCTCAACTCTACCCCGCTCTTCTGCCCCCTCACCTGCTATAGCCCCATGCCCCTCTCTCCCCTTCAGCTGGAGGAGCCCCCGCCAAACCACCCTGATCCTGGGCTGCACTGGCCCAAGACCTATGCCACCTTCCAGTCCCTGAGCATCTGCCTAACTTCCAAGCTGCCTTCTGGTCCAGAGCACCAGCCCGACCTCCAGGCTGCCAGCCAGCCAGCCAGACACAAGCTGGCCCCAGGGCCTAGCTATCCCAGGCAACCAAAGCACGCAGCCCCAGCTCCATGCCACCAGCCCAAGCTGATCCGCCTCCAGCTTCAGGGGAAAGGGAAAACCGGGGGAGGAGGGCTTTGAATGGGCCATAATTGGGGCCATGGCTTAGGTTAGGGAGGCTTTGCCTCCCCTTGTCCTATGATACCCACAGCCAACTCCAGGAATCCTGAAATACTAGTTTGTTTCCTGCTTTACCTACCAGAAACACATATGCTATGTCTACATTGCACTCTCTTGCACAAGAACAAATGAGGAGCAGCGATGACTATCACCACACCTCATTTGCATACTTAATGAGCCACCATTTTTGTGCAAGGGGCTTTTGCAAAAGAACGAGCAGTCTACACGGCTCCTTCTTGCGCAAAAATTCCATCTTGCACAAGAGCCGTTCTGCAATGGCCTTTAGACATGCAGAATCTCCCGGAGCCCTCAAGGGAAGAATGGACTCATGCATGCACAGTCTCTGCCTTGAGGGGGTCACTGCAGGTGGATGTGTCCTTCTCCATTAGTGTTTCTGCTGAGGGTATGTAATCTTATTGTTTTGTTTCTGCCAGGCAATTAAGGGAGTATTGTATAGAAAACAACACCCACTCCTGTAATGATAGGCTTTGGTCATGGAGTGCTGACTGTTCTTGTTTTTTAAATGTATATGGTGCCTTCAGGGAATGTCTCTGTTTTGATTATATGAGGATTTCTTGGTTCTGGACTACAAGACTGTGAAAGGAAGGCTGGTGGGTTCTTCCATGCCTCATGAACCGTGAACAAACGATGCCACTGCACAGCCAGAGAAGAAGGGCCCTCGGGCCTGCTGGTGTGGTAAATTTATTATAAAGCAATGAAATATGAAATAGCAAAGCTACTTTAGGAAATAGTTTGCTTTATTAAGACTCCTTTTATACCTCCCATCTTAAAATGGAAGAATTTACATTTTAAACTGGATTGTTTCCAGAATGGCTATTTCCCCAGGGGGAGATGCCCTCTAGAGGCAGAAAAGAAAACGATTACTATCTTATCTGTTGTTTATATCATTGTAATAACCTCAGAGCCATTGTTGAGCACCACAGAGTTAGTGATTGTCAGCCTGACTGGCCTTCCATCATTTCACACTAGAAGTGCAGATGTCCTAAGAGAGGTGACTTTGCAACTATCGCCCCATTGGATTCGATGTTTATTCTATTTCATTAGCTTCCTATGCAAACATTTTCAGTGTATAAGGCAGGCAATGATCAAAGTAAAATAAAGCTGTGTTCTTTCTGCTTCTGACACCATCAGTACCGATTCTGCAAGAAGCAAATCAATGATATGTGAGGCAGAATAGAATCCAGTTCAGTTTCCATTAACTGCATACAGTCTGTGGGGCTAAGATAATAATGAGTAAACAATTAGTTTTGCAAGGAGCATGAGCAAATGTGATACACAAGGCTCAGCTATGTGAAGTCAGTGGCTATTTTTACAGTCATGTGTCTGACGACAAGAGCATTTCAACTGTGTTGTTAATTATACGTTTATGTATGAATGCATACTTTATATATCCATATATTTGCAAACAGATAAACCCACAACATTTCAACATTTTCCACTTTTATTCATTGGGGCTTAGGCTCTTAAGGTAAGTGGGGGAGTCAGATTTGATTCAGTGAAGCACAACAAGTTCCCCCGCCTTTTCGTGCTGTTGAGGAGGCAAAGGATCTGTGTGGGTTTTTGTGTCTGTGTGTGCTACTGTCAGATGAATTCACCGTGAGAAGTCTGTGTGCAGAGCAGCAGTGACATTCATTAGCTGCCTAGGTGAAATGTGGAATTATATCTTGGGGGACTTCCCAAGGGGGTCCTTCCAATGTAAAATTTCCCTGGCTTTGAAAATGTTAATTTTAAATGTGAAGAGAGTGCCGAGCAGATCCCATAAGTGAAACTCAACCAGAGAAAAAGCTTAATTGTGCACTGCTTGGATGGCTGTAATGACTATGCATACACATTTTCCCCTATCCACATGTAGTGTCCTTCGATTGTCCCTACAATCTTTTCTTTTTTTAAGTTCTCTTTCTTTTCATTTGCATGAGTCATGGCATCAGGACTCATAAGAGCAGAGCTTGCAATGCAAAGGATAGGACCTCAGTCCCCTGAATCTTTCTGGAAAACTTTGATAAACCTCCTTGTTAGGTACAGCTCAGCTTCCCCAGACAGGTTGCCTTTGAACCTCTCTGAAGTTGCTCTAAATTGCACCAGGGTTAACTGAGATTTACAAGAGAAGGCTCAGCCAGTGTAACACATTTTCAAATGTTGTCACCAAAACTCTGCAGCCAACCTCTCAAACTAGCATTAGACACACAGAACAATTTTTGGTAGGGAGTAATGGACACCACATTGAATCTGAAGAACCATTGATGTCCTGGCTTAGCGTCCCATATATGGTTCTCTTCTTAACAGTCAGGGTGAATGGCCTAACTGAAAAATCTTTTAGACTGCATGGAGTCTTTTTATCTTATCTTTTTACCTGAGCAATCAAGCCCTTAGCCTATAGTAAGGCACAAGTACAAGTCATAACTAGAGGGGGAATAGAGAACAAAATATGTCTGTATGCCAAAGATATCTTGTTGTAGATCAGAAACCTGGCCACTTCAGAACTAATAATAATACAGACATTCAGCCTAGTTTCTAGATATGAAGGGCTGAATCCTTCTGTGTGCTGAGAACCTTCAGTTCTCAGCGGAGTCAGTGAGAGGCAAGCCTGCTCCGCACCTGAAAGGAGCATTCAGTACCTTTTGGGAACAAGCCCCAAATGAACAAATCCCAAAACAAGAGGACCATCTGCAGATAATGTTAAGAGGACAGTGTGCATCAAGAAATCCAGGCTCTAGAATGGGGCAGAGATGGTTTCATGAGCATTCAGAATCCTTATATGATAAATATTACTTCAAATGAGTTGGTCAGATTAAAGACGACTTAGACAGATAGCTGGTATTACCTCTGAATGTAGCTGGCAGAGCAGGAATCATTAAAATGAATGGCCTCCCAAGATTTCACCTTTATTATTATCATTATTACAGTGCTGAAAACTATGCAGGGCTCCTGGGTACTATAGAGAATGATATCTGGACAAACATTTTCCAGGTTGTCCGCACAACCAGTTTTCATAATGCAGGAGAGAGAATTCCAATGGGAAGCAATTACAGGCTGATTCTACATCCTAATAATCACCGGAAAAACTAGCTCTTATAGGATCAGCTGGCAAGGATATGGATAAGTCTTTGTACACATACACCTTGGAGGCCTGGCTGCATTCTGTTCCTATATACAGGAGTGCTTGCAAACAACCTTATACGTACTTCATGACACAGACTTGACCTCTGATACCCTTAGGGGACATTCCTTCCAACCATCACGGCACAAAAAGATGGATTTGTTCTAAGGATCAAACGGCTCAAAGAAAATGTCCCTCCGGCTCAAGAACGAAAGTGCTACACTTGTAATATGGGGTAAGAAAATAAAAGAAATTAGAGTTGGAAGAAATGGCAGCTCAGACTTGACAGTCCCAAGAGCAGTTCAAGGAGCCAACTGACACTCTATTTACAACATTCAAAAACAAGGACAAATGTCACTAATACTGCATCCAGCCAGGACATCAAACTGTCATCCATATGTTGACAATATCTTTACAGAATGACTCCTCTCCAACCAGCCCTATATCCAGCTATGCAATTCTACATCATTGTCTGTCCCTCCTCACAGATAATAATGCTACTGCAAACACCTGTGTTAGATGCTATTGCAAAAACATGCCTTTCGACTGGGATATAATAATGTTGCAGCCACCACCTACATGCTAAGCTGTATATAATAATTGCTACATCAAAGGAAACATTGTATCCAGGTAAATGTATACCTGTATTTACCTGCTTATCTTCCCCTGAGTGTGTTTGTACATATTGACCTGTGTATAATTTATATCATGTGCATCTACCTGTAAATGCCTTTAAGGTAACAAATATAAATCTGACTTGTAAACTGAGCTACCTTGACCTAGAAATCTAGCAGAGAATAAATATGGAACCCATGATTTTATTTTTTACACTCACTTTTTAAAATTTTACTTGTGCTTTAACATATAGATATCCCACATAATAAGAACTAATGAGAAAACACGATAGATAAGGCACAATTGTTTCTAACCACACTATTTTTTGCTGCTTTCTAGGAAGCAGTGGCTACTATTAAAGAGTATCTGATGCTGCCTGGAAAGCTCTGCTGAGCCTTCTCTGTGAACACAATGCTGCTTCTAGATCAGCTGTCTTATGCAGTTATCTTTCTGAATTAATAGAGCTGTCTCAATTGTAGGCCTATTTTCTCCTCGGACTCCCCTCTCAGTGCATTTCCTCAGGCCTCGGGCCCCAGGCATTTGTCTCTCTTTGGTGCAGAATTACACAATTCATCCACTCTTACACTAGGCCCTGGGTTACAGCACCCTGTGTATCGATTGTTCTGACCAGCAGGTTTGACTGGGTTTGGAATGACCAGTGGGTTATCATGACCCAGAGAATCTTCCTTAATTGGAAATAACCATAGGAACAAACTGTGACATAAAAGAAAAAGTCTATACGCATGTCTCTCTCATCAGGAGTCCTGCCTTCCCAAAATGGAGACCTATGCGAGCTAAGCTTCCTTGAAACCCCCCTAACCTGTCAGGGTTGGGATGTCAATTTGTCACCCTCTTAAATGTCTCCCCTCATCAAGAGAAAGAGTGTGTGCCTTTAAACTCTAAGCCTGGCTTTTGTTCCTTCACAGCACAGAGACCCTGGTGGGGACTGAGTGCCTTTGTGAAAGCCTATTTGGCTCTGGCAGGCCCAGGAGGGAGCCAAACCAGGACAGCAAGTGAATTACTCTCGCTTTGTCTTTGAAGTGTTTGTAGAGCAGTGCATACCTGGATCTATCACTCTCTTCCTGGGTACATTTCATGAGGACCCTATTATTGAATTAACTCAATACATGCATGCAGTAAACATTGCAATACCCAGGTCAAAAAACTGTATTCATAGGCTATTGCCAGCAACTGCAAATCAATTACAAAAGCTAAGGGAGGCACACATCCATGCAGTTAGAAGCCACCCAAGGTCAGAGCTCCATTGACTTACGTGATAGTTTCTTTGATAGGATAACGAGTCTTGTGGATAAGGGAGAAGCAGTGGATGTGGTATACCTAGACTTTAGTAAGGCATTTGATACGGTTTCGCATGATATTCTTATCAATAAACTAGGCAAATACAACTTAGATGGGGCTACTATAAGGTGGGAGCATAATTGGCTGGATAACCATACTCAGAGAGTAGTTATTAATGGTTCACAATCCTGACGGAAAGGTATAACTAGTGGGGTTCCGCAGGGGTGTGTTTTGGGACCGGCTCTGTTCAATATCTTCATCCACGATTTAGATATTGGCATAGAGAGTAGACTTGTAAAATCTGCAGATGATACTAAGCTGGGAGGGGTTGCGACTGCTCTGGAGGATAGGGTCATAATTCAAAATGATCTGGACAAATTGGAGAAATGCTCTGAGGTAAACAGGATGAAGTTTAATAAAGACAAATGCAAAGTGCTCCACTTAGGAAGGAACAATCAGTTTCACACATACAGAATGGGAAGCGACTGTCTAGGAAGGAGTATGGCAGAAAGGAATCTAGGGGTTATAGTGGACCACAAGCTGAATATGGGTCAGCAGTGTGATGCTGTTGCAAAAAAAGCAAACATGATTCTGGGATGCATTAACAGGTGTGTTGTGAGCAAGACACAAGAAGTCATTCTTCTGCTCTTCTCTGCGCTGGTTAGGCCTCCGTTGGAGTATTGTGTCCAGTTCTAGGCACTGCATTTCAGGAAAGATGTGGAGAAATTGGAGAGGGTCCAGAGAAGAGCAACAAGAACGATTAAAGGTCTAGAGAACATGACCTATGAAGGAAGGCTGAAAGAATTGGGTTTGTTTAGTTTACAAAAAAGAAGACTGAGGGGGGACATGATAGCCATTTTCAGGTATCTAAAAGGGTGTCACAAGGAGAAGGGAGAAAACTTGGTCATCTTGGCCTCTGAGGATAGAACAAGAAGCAATGGGCTTAAACTGCAGCAAGGGAGGTTTAGATTGGACATTAGGAAAAAGTTCCTAACTGTCAGGGCGGTCAAACACTGGAATAAATTGCCCAGGGAGGTTCTGGAACCTCTGGAGATATTTAAGAGTAGGTTAGATAAATGTCTATCAGGGATGGTCTAGAGAGTATTTGGTCCTGCCATGAGGGCAGGGGATTGGACTCAATGATCTCTCGAGGTCCCTTCCAGTCCTAGTATTCTATGATTCTATGAGTGTAAGGGTCCATCCAGGTGGGTTAGATTGCAGGATAGGGGCTTTAAATGTCATGAAAGTAAGGCATGTGATTCTTTTGTCAAAGACAGTGGGCATTTTGCAAGTGACTTCAAAATAAGCAAAATTAGGCCTAAGAGTTGCTCCTGGGACCAAATCCTGATCCCACTAAAATTAATAGTAAAACTGACATTCAATTCGATAAGGCCAGGATTTGGAAAGCCTCCCATTAACTTCAATAGACTTTGTGCTAAACCTTAGTCCCTACTGCCTATTCCCCACTAATGGTCCCCGATAAACCAGTGGGTTTTGCCTGAGTGAGCAAGTCACCCTTCAAGTCACCATCCTTCCTTCATGATGTAAACATTGGCTGTCCCATGGAGTTATTACTGTAGTTCAGTTGTTTTCAGAAAATTTTCAAAAGTAATTTCAAATTTGCTTCAAATGACAAGCAACAGTGCTGCAAGTGTAATGTTCCTGGTAGGGATTCCATTGCTGAGTTGCATTTCCTGTGTTCCAAAGTATGTCACCCCATAGTCAAGGAAGTTGCCACCTATGAAACCATTAGTTATTCATTTGTCTGATTTTAAGACCATTTAAATGTTTCTTAGGGCTTGGTCCAAAATCTAGTGAAGACAATGGGTTTTGAATCAAGCCCCTTCTGATTAAGGTGCCAGTGAATTCAATGGGATTATTCACATGTTTAAAGTTAAACACGTGCCTAAGTGCTTTGTTAGATCAGGCCTCACTCTTCTTTGTAATTAGCGTAATTAATTAAGAAATCTTTTATGCCACACACTTTCTTCTTTGGTTTCTTATATATAACTATAAGCTACAGGAAACTAAAGGGGGAAAATAGCTAAAAATAATCCTATTTAATTATATTTTTATCTCAATTTGTCTTGGTATTCATGAGTTCCACAAGTGCTTTTATTAAAGTCAGGAGGTTAATGAACAAAGTCTGAGTGGATCAATTAACCCAATACCAAGCAGGTCTTTAAAAACAATGGAGAATTGCATGCGCAGCCGCATACCACAAGCAGAGTAACTAGCCCACTGACTCAGATGAAGCAATTTAGCATTTTAAAACCAATATCATTCTCCTGATTTGCTTTTCTCCCACTGATAACAAAATTGCTTTGAAAACAAGTGTTAGACCCAGCTCTGGATTTGCATTAAAATAAATAGTAATAATAATCTTACATTTCCTAAATTGTATTTAGTGCATTTTAATTGTCTGAGTGAATAAAGTGACAGACTACAGCTCCACTTAGTCGGGGTAAGATTCTGTGCTGTGTCACTAAGAGCTTGCAGCCCATTAGAAGGTGGGTTAATGGGTTTTACACATACTGGAAAGACCCCTGGCAATAATTTGGACTGTTGTGGGGGCCAATCTAAGTATTTGCAGCCTTCCTGGGCTGTCCTAATGCCTTTAGCCTATCTAGAACCTCTGCAGAGCTGAGTGGGTCAGCCACACTCCTGTCCTCTCTGTACTCTCTGTGGCAGAGGGGCTCTCAGGACACAGTCTTATGCATACACCTCTGCCCAAAAGTTAGCACAGGAAATTGTCAGTGACATACCACTCTTCTTATCCTTCACAGGGCATGGCCACAGCACTACCACCAAGATGACCCAGGGCTTGGACAAGCTCAGCTTATGAGGATGAAGAACAGGTGAATGAAGCCGCATCTGAACAAGACAGAGAGATGTTGGTGGACAGAAAGAAGCACTTTGAAAGTTTGAAGCCATAGTGCAGTCTCCTTTGGATGAAGGCACCCAGCCACAAGTCATCAATGGCACCTCTAATTTCAGGGTGCTCTTACATTCTTCTCTGATGCTGAGCTCTCTCATAGCAGCAGCTGATAATTTACACTTTCTAACATCACTGGTTGATGAGAAGACTCCATCTTATTCTGAAAGACAATGACCTTGCCTCAGTTATACCAGAAATTGTCACCTTTCATCTGGTCTACAGAAAAGCAATATGCCTAGAAGGAAACTATCAGCCCCTAGGAAACTCCAGCTAGTATAGAATGATGCAATGTCTCTTTTCAGCAACACAGGTTTCCATATCAAACCTGTTCTCTGCTCTCTGTGTGGGCTTCCCATAGAACAATGAGTTACAGTCTTGGTTTTTATCTTCAAGGTGTTCAGTATCCTGGGCTCAGCTTATATGAAAGGTCACCTAAAGACTGTACAGTGGTATCATGGTCAACAGCTCTGCCCCTTGAAACTTTCTGTACAGAAGACAACTTTTGGGGGGGACCAGCCCAAGACAGTGGAATGAATTCCCAGAGATGCTAAAGGACTATCACAAATCTCAGCACCTTCTACTCCAAGTGCAAGGTGCATTTCTTCCACCTGCCTTTTCTCACATAAATACCTAGCTGCATGTCTATTAAAAATGAAACAAACCCCAAACCCTGCCAAAACATCCCACTGCTCACACAATTCTTCCTTTAGAGAGAGGATGAGAAAGAGGATGAATTGCACATGACAAATGCTAGTGACATTGTGTAAAACTCCATGGGTACGTCTACACTGGCCCCTTTTCCGAAAGGGGCATGCTAATTTTACAGGTCGTAATAGGGAAATCCGCGAGGGATTTAAATATCTCCCGCGGCATTTAAATAAAAATGTCCGCCGCTTTTTTCCGGCTTTTCTAAAGCTTTTCTAAAAGCCGGAAAAAAGCGGCGGACATTTTTATTTAAATGTCGCGGGGGATATTTAAATCCCCCGCGGATTTCCCTATTACGACCTGTAAAATTAGCATGCCCCTTTCAGAAAAGGGGCCAGTGTAGACGTAGCCCACTGGAATACACTCAGATCTATACGGACAAGGTGGGGAAGGTAATACCTGTTATTGGGCCAAGTCCTGTTGAAAAAAGAAACAAGTTTTTGAGCTACACAGTACTCTTCCTCCTCTACGTGTAAGCTCAAAAGTTTGTCTCTCTCACCAGTTGATCCAATAAAAAAGATGTTACCCTACCTACCTTATCTCTCTGATGTCTTGGGACCAGCATGGCTACAGCTCAGAATCTATAGTGATGAAGATGATGTAAGAACCCATATAGAATAGAATGGAATAGAAGAGAATGGCTGGAAATCTGGGTTGAAGTTGAAGTGATTTAAAAAAAAATTCTAGAGCCATACAATCTGTGGATATCCATTTTATATCTATGGGTACCTGCATCCACGCATGTCAGATACGGATACAACATTTTGTATCCATGCAGGGCTCAAAATTTTCCCCTTCATAGATTAACTCTGAAAAATTGTCAGAACCAGGAGTATGTCAAGGACTATATTCTGTGCTCTGTTTGTCATATTTGCTGCCCTGTTTTGAGGTTTAAAAACGAATAAGTGAATTAAGTTATTTGGAGATGAGGGATGGATTTGGGAGATACACAGTACATCACAAGCATGTTCCGCTGCCTATTATAAGGAGAACTTGTATTTATAAATCTGCAGGCAGTGACCTAATTACTGAGGAAGCACCTGGCTTCCATCTCCTTTTGGACATGTATCCAGTCTGCTGTACTCACTTCATTTTTGCATTTTGGTACTTTTATACTTAGGAGGTGTTTGTAAGTGAATTCCATTTTCTCAGTGATTCTCTTCATTCTTTGAGTTGTTCTTCTTTCTCCCTCAGTTGTTTTAAGTAGTCTCCCCCCGCCTTTCTCCAATCCTAGACTGAACTGCAAATTTAAATGAAAAGAGATAGCAGCAACATCCTCTTTGTCACTGTAAATTCAGGGGAGACGTCTCCATTTCATTAAAAAAGGGAAGAAAAAGACCGACAAGTGCATCCTTTGTATCCCTGGCTCCTCTTGCAACTGTGGCCAGGGCAGGATTATTCTCCCCAGTATTTCTCTATGCTCTGTCCAGTCTAGTTTCAGATGATTCACTCAACAGGGTTTCTCCCATTTCCTTGGATAGACTCACCAAGCTCTCTCACCAACAGAAGTTGGTTCAAATAAAAGATATTTCCTCACCCATCTTGTCTCTCCTGTGCAATCCTATCCTTTGTGGGGTTTGTGTAACTGATCCCAATTAGGCAGTATTTAAATGTGGGACCTACTGAATTTTAAGCGTTGAGTCTTTTCCATTTCAAGAATGAGATCTTGGAGTTACTGAGGATATTTCTCCAAAAACTTCTGTTTAATACACAGCAGTGGTCAAAGGGCTATTAGGAACTTTTTGAAAAAGGATTGAAAATAAGACGGAAAATATCATAATGTCACCATATAAATCCCTGGCATGCCCACATCTTGAAAACTATGTCCTGTTCTGGTCGCCCCATCTCAAAAAAAGAACGGAACTAGGAAAGGTTCAGAGAAGGGCCACAAATATGATCAAGGGCATGGAATGGCTTCCAGACAAGGAGACACTAAAAAGATTATGGATCTTCATCTTAGAAAAGAGATGATTAAGGGGGAATACGATATAGGTCTATAAAATCATGAATTGTGTGGAAAAAATCAATAGAGAAGTGTCATTTCCCCTTTCACATAATACAAAAACTAGGGGTCACCTGGCGAAATTGATAAGCAGCTGGTTCAATACAAACAAGAGGAAGTGCATTTTAATAAAATGCATAATTAACCTTTGGTCTCATTGCCATGAAATACTGTGATGGTTAAAAGTGTAACCGTGTTTAAAAAATCTGGATTAATTCATGAAGGATAGAACCATCAATGGCTATTAGCCAAGATGGTCAGGCATACAACTCCATGCTCAGGGTAAGCCTAAGGCTGACTGCTAGAAGCTAGGAGTAGAAACTGGGGTAGATCACTCCAAAACTGCCCTGTGCTGAACTCTCCCCTGATGCTCTGGTGCAGGCTGCTGCCCAAGACTGGAAACGGGGCAAGATGGGCCATAGTCTGACCCAGTATGGCAGCTCTTGTTTTCTTATGAGCTTAAAAAGGATTAACTATCTTACCTGCCAGCTATAACAAACCCAGTAACTTCTAATATGGAGTTACCTCTAGTCCTTCTATACTAACTGGTTATCACAAGTATAGCCCAGTTAGTAGAACATCAAGCTTTTTATCTGAGGGTCCAAGGTTCAAATCCCTAGTCAGGCAAAGCAGCCTTTCACCCTCTAAGGGTATGTCTACACTACCCTCCTAGTTCGAACTAGCGGGGTAATTTAGGCATACCGCACTTGCAAATGAAGCCTGGGATTTGAATTTCCCGGGTTTCATTTGCATAAGCGGGGAGCCGCCATTTTTACAACCCTGCTGGTTCGAACCCCGTGCAGCGCGGCTACACGGGGCACGAACTAGGTAGTTCGAACTAGGCTTCCTAGTTTGAACTACCGTTACTCCTCGTGAAATGAGGAGTAACGGTAGTTCAAACTAGGAAGCCTAGTTCGAACTACCTAGTTCGTGCCCCGTGTAGCCGCGCTGCACGGGGTTCGAACCAGCGGGGTTTTAAAATGGCGGCTCCCCACTTATGCAAATGAAGCCCGGGAAATTCAAATCCCGGGCTTCATTTGCAAGTGCGGTATGCCTAAATTACCCCGCTAGTTCGAACTAGCGGGGTAGTGTAGACATACCCTTAGAGACAGTTATATCCTTCATTAAACCCCTTGTCGCCAGGCAGGTACATGCAAGAGGGGTAGGTACCTTTTGTGAAATGCAGTTTCTCTGGGCTTCATTAGATGTGGACTTCAGAACTCTGAATCTGTCTCTTCTTTCCCCTTTCAGGTAAGTCCGACTGCAGATAAGAGCTGTTCAAAAAGTGTATGTTGCAACAGGTTTTCATTTGAAAATGCTGATTCAACCAAATTGAAGCATTTTGCTGTGTTCAAAAATGTGAACTACAAATTGTTGAGGTGTTTTGTTTTGACTTTATCATTTAAAGTATGGGATAATAGCACACATCTGAATGAAGTCAAAACAAAGGGCTTTGGTCTTATTGAAATGGAAATCCATTGATAAAGTCATTTTGATATTTCCAAAATGAAATTTTTCAGAATTTTAATTTCATGGGAAATTTAAAAAAAAAAAAAAAAAAAAAAAGGACTTTTCATTCCCATTTTGCATTCAAGGAATGGATGAAATACTGGAGTTTTTCATGGTGCAGCTCTACTGCTGATCTACAAATGGCACCTGTGGGCTCTAAAAGGAGCGCAGGAACTCAAACTGCCATGGCTGTTCTATGAAGCCTTGGTAGAAGGGAACAGGAAAAGAGGCAGAAGATGGAGTGATTCTTTCTATATAGGGCTGGACTCTCCAGATTTGCCAAGCACAAAGGGAAGGATCAGAATGCTTCCAGGAATCATGACATTGATAATATGGAAGTATGCAAGCAAAATATCTTTACTGAAGAAAAAGTAAAATTGGCACTCTTGATCAAGATGGATGTGCCCCGGGTGTGCATTCAAGACATATCTTGGTTGCTAACACAACAGATATTTACTCCTGCTCTCACCAAGGAGTTTACATAACTATGGCATAGTGAGCTTGATTCTCTTCTGACTCATACATCATCATTGTCATATCTGTTGGCTAATTTCCATTTGGAAAATCTTCAGTGCTAGTGAGGAGGTAAGGGGCAGATAAAATTTCCTTCCGATCCCTGGTGGAGCTGGCATTTAGAAAGATCATCTTTTTGACTTGTGAGCAAAGAGCCCTAGAGAGGGAATAACTATTGGAACTCCTGGAGGTCATCTCTAGAAAGTCACTTCCATGCTCATAATTCCACATTAATCATGTGAACAGAGCTGCCTAAATCTCTTTCCTTCGTGCTGGTTCATTTCCCTCTTGCAGTCAGCAAACATGGACACCATCTAGTAAGCATAGCCTTCAGCTCTGGATATTCACTAGGGGATTGTGTCTTTGGCAGGACTCCAGCCAAAAATAATTAAATAAATAATGAAAAAAGAAGGGCTGTACTTTCTCTTCTTGACCTTCCCTTGGGCTTGCTTGAGAACTCCCTGGATGAGGTTGTGGTCTCATTGGGACTGTCAGCCAGCCCCACTGTTTGAGAAACACTGCTGGGGGGGCCCTGGGAAGCAGAGTAACAAACCATGGGCTGCTCAGCATCTCTAACCTGGCAGTGAGAACAGTCTTGCCCCCAAACCTGAAAGGGAAACACGAACATTAAGCTAAAAAGCTTTTTCTTTCCTTTCAGTAGACTCTTCTTTTGGGGGTAATAGATATTTCCTCTTTCTGTCTCCCTAGTTTCCTTGGGAAGAGCCCTTTTTTCCCCCTCCAGCTTTGAAATGCTCCGAAGAGGAATGAGCTGTTTAAGACAAGGTCACTTGGAGTGAAGGCTTTTAAGCCACTTTATGTCTTTCAAGGACAACTGTGAGACTAGTTTTTATAGCTGTGATGAAAACTAGGCTGTTTATAACACTCCCCATTCGGCTGCCATTTTCTCTCTCTCGTAATGACAGTAAAAAGGTTACAGATTGTTAATGCCTGGAATATTAATAGCATGTGGCTAGCCCTGTGGTACCTTGAAACTCTCCATGCTGCTTTCCACTGTACTTTTCATTGGCCCACTATGCTCTTACCCACCTCCGCCCTTAGGTGCTGGAACTAAGGCTTAGGAGGGGGGTGCTGCAGCACCCCCTGGCTTGAAGGGGTTTCCATTCTATACAGAATGTATAATTTGGTTCAATAGCTGTCAGCCTGCACCCACCCTAAAAATTGTGCCAGCACCCCTCCTGCTGCCTTTGCTAAGTATCTCACTAACTGAGAAGCGCTGAGCATCTGCAGCTCTCATTAGCTCCAGGATCAGGCCCTCTCCTGCAGGGGGTGAAATGGAATGGCAGAAAAACAATGAAATAATGAATACTGAAATTATTCTGCTAAGCCCAACTGTGGTATCAGTTAATAGAGGATACGTCCTCTCCCAGGAGGACTGTATCCTACCTTGGCAGGGAGGATGTTCCTTATCATCTATTAGGTCATTTTCATCCTTGTATTCCTACAAGAGTGTTTGACAGGTCTGGTCAAATTATGAAGCCTTTTCTTTGTGAGAAGGATTATACCAACCAGAGATAATGGGGAGCAGGCACATGCAAATCCCTTCTTATGCTAAAGGATTGCCCCAGGGAACAGCGAGTGTCTGACCCACTTTCATTACCATCTTCAAGATGCAGTGCTCTGCCTCCTGCAGCAGGTAACTGCAATGCCAATAAGCGGGGAAGGAGTTTGTGCACAGTGAGTGTCAGTAAACAGAGTGACATCTCATCTGCTGTGTGTGCACGCTAAGGAAGCTGCCTTGCAAAATGCCCCTGGATTCAGCCAATTGTGCGGTGGAATACACACCCCAAGCCGGGCTGATGGTAACCCCTGTGGCTGGAATCATGTCCTTAATGGAGAACCTGGCAAGAGCCCCCACCAATTCCCTATGAGTATCAGGCATCAGCACAGGGCTTGATCTCTAAGGCCATGTCTATACTTACCGGCAGATCAATGCTCCAGAGGTTGATCTTCCGGTGTTTGATTTAGCAGGTCTAACACAGACCTGTAAATCGAGTGCTGAGGGCAGCTCTGGCTGGGGTCTATACTCCTCGCAGTCCTGAGGAGTGAGGGAAGCGGATGGGACCATTTGCTCCCGTCGGCCTCCCTCTGTGTAGATGCCACCAAGCTCAATTTAAGGTAAGCCAACTCCAGCTACGTAATCTACATAGCTGAAATTGCATACCTTAAGCCGACCTTCCAGGTCTACTGTAGATCTGGCCTAAGAGGGAAACATAATTTACACAGAGTAGCAATAAATCTAGATTCAGGTGGTAACATAAATTGTATGACATGGACCAAAAGTACAAAACACTAGGAATAGTTTCTTTTTTAAGACTTTGGGCAAGATCCCCAACTCCTGTAAATATGATGTAACTCTGGTGCCAGCATTAGAGATAAGCTGATTTACACCAGCTGAGGATCCAGTCCTTTGGTTTAGATTACTTCTGTTAACAGCAGGCAGGTAAGGAAGAGGTTGTTTGGCTTGACATTGAAACTGCCAAACTGGATCAGAAGAATGGTCCAGCTAACTGGTGATTCATCCATCAGAGCAGGCAATGTAAGTAAGATGGATTCAAGGGAAGGTGGAAAAACAAATACACAAAGAAGGATAACTTCATTTTAAAAATTATTTCATAGGCAACTTCTTATCCCTGATCCAATCATCATGAATAAAGGTGTGAGTACAATTAGGTATGCTTTCCCAGCCAACCCTGACAATAACAGCAGCGCTGGACCATGCAGCCTCTACCGCAGAGTATTGGTGTCAAACAGAGCTACTCTCAGCATTTGATTTAGCAGATCTTGACTAGACCCATTAAATCGAATGCCAGAAGATTGTTCTCCAGCGCAGTAAATATAGATGTGGCCTAAGATTTCACAGAGGCCGCATGGTGAGGGGTGGGACTTCCCTGATGCCTTTGTTCCTAAGGCCAGGTTTACACTAGATCTGGAAGATTGAGTTAAGGTACGCAATTCCAGCTACATAAAATACATAACTGGAGTCACCTTACCTTAAGCAGAGCTTGGTGCCATCTTCACAGAGGGAGGCTGATGGGAACAAAGGCATCAGGGAAGTCCCAGCCCTCACCAAAACACCCACCACCATGAATGAAATGTTGCCGTGGATGCAAACTCTGCCCAGCCTGAACCAAAGGAACATCAGCAACCCATACTCACTGCCCTGAATAAAGGCTGCTGTGAATCATGCATATCCTCTGAGCAAAGGACATCAGGGAATGCAGCACACAGCCCATGCTCCCACTCCCATACATAAAGGCATAAGTGGATGAAAGATCTCTCCTACTGTTGCCACCATGCTCAAGTCCAAGGTGGCATCTCCCCCATCATAGTTGTGCACAAAGTGAACAGTGGAGTTGCTGATAGATTCTCCCCCGCCTCCCTCAAACCACCATATTAAAGTTGCCTCCTCTTCAAACTCATTGGCAGCTGACAATGCCTCTAGAGATTCCTTCTGACATCTCATTGATGACTTTTGTACCTTTCCCTATCCGATGACAGAAGGCTGGTATTTGTCAGGCTGAGCCAATGTTGGAAACAGCATCACTAGCTGATTGTTTGGGATGATGATTATTTTATTTCATTCTTATTGCACTGCTGGCTCTTTGGCTGCCCATGTGGAAAGCTGCCGGAGAGAGACCGTTCACTGCAGCTAAGTATCTTTGTCACATTCAGCCATAGGTGGGCTTGAGCATTCATTAAGACAGAGGGTGGGAACAAGGAGACCGTAGCTGGAAACTTGATTCTGTTTGCTAGTTTTTGCTGTAAAACCCCTGCAGGTGGTGGTAAAATTTCTCGTGTACACAGTGGGTGTGACCAAGGCACCCTGAATCAAAGAGCATCCCACTGCAGCCAATCAAAGGCACCTGCAGAGTTTGTACCTTCCAGTTTGGGATGTGAGTTCTCCTGGAACTGCATTGCGAGACTTTCTTCAGGCATTTAGGTAGATGAGTCAGGCTGCAGATTATTGCCATGATCATGGGGTAGATGCAAAGTACGGGGGGAAAATAAATGATAACTTAATATCTGAGAGGTAAGTGTTAGTAATTAGTCTGCAACACTTTGATCATTAATGCATGCAATCAAATTATCATCAAGAACATTTCACCACCAGTCCCCCTCCACCTCCCCCCTTCTCTCTCTTTATTTAAACTAGCTGGCAGACTGCAAAGGCTGGTAGCAGCAGCCACCACCGCTGTGCTAGGGAGGATGTTTTCAAAGGAAGCTGCTGCTCCCTAGTGTTTGAAGGATTCAAAGCCAAAGCCAAAACATAGGCAGAAAGGGAGAAAGATCCATAAAGAAAAACTGAGAAGTAAACTAATGCGCTCAGGTAAGGCAGGAATCTACCCTGAGTGCCAGTTCTTTGTTATCTGCTCTGATGTTGATTACAATCCCATTGGACATAGCTTAGGTTTTGTTCCTGAAAGTTTGTAAGTGAAATTAAAAGCAAGCACTTCATTATACACCCCCTCTTCTTCCCTCCATTTTTCTCATATGATCAGTTGGCTGGATGTCAATCACTGCTGGCCAATTGCACACTAGGAGTTAACAAGCATTTTCTTTCCTTTCGCATTCCCATCTACTCCGTGTCCTAAGGAAGAATATATCACATCATGCACTCTGGAAACTGTATATGTCAACAATAAACTAAATGAGAACTGACTAGCTTTCTCTCTCGGCCTCTCTCCATTGCTAAAAGGCAATACTAGAATCTTAATAAAGATGTAGAAGTACACACACTGCAGCCAGGTGCTAGGTATGTGAGGAGTAACACACACATAGTTGTGTGTGCTTTGCAGCGCAATCTATCTCGGCTACAGCTGAGGTAAAGAATAAAAATCAGTTGCCACTCAGGTTGAAAAAGTCACTGACCGAGGTTTACAACAATAATACCCTCTGGAGTTCAGTTTATAAACCTAGTGGATAGCTGTTTTGCTGTAAATGTAAAGCTCCAATCTTAACTCATCTTCCACCCCTGCTTCAACATCCCCTGGCCACCCACTGCCTGCTTCTCATCTGTATTCTTGCCTTACTGCCTCTATCCTTTTGCTTCCCTCTTTAGTTTTTTTTTTCTTGTTATCTCTATCTCATGAGCTTCCCAGGCCAGATTCCTATCTACTTGCCTTCTCCTTAAAGACAAATGTTCTATTTCTTGCTGAGTCCAGCAAAACTAGCACATGAAATTGGAGGCTGAGATACTTCTTAGGGTCTTCTATGTGGCTTCTCTCTGTCTCCTCTGAAGTTTCCCAGTGGCAGAAGCTGCACTGAGCCTCCTAAGGTATTTGTAACACAAGTTCTTAGTCAAAATGAAGAAATAACCCATTTCTATGGAAAGTGGTTTCTCCCTGAAAGCAAAGTATCTCTTCCTTTCTTGACCATAGCACCTTATTAGAGTCTGGGAGAATGCAATGATCTACTCTTGCTTCTGGAGCATCATGGGTATTTTTGAACTTCAGCAGCAGGTAGGGTACGTCTAGACTACCGCGTTTTGTCGACAGAAGTTTTGTCGACAGTATCTGTCGACAAAACTTCTGTCGACAAAGCACGTCCAGACACATTGAGTTCTGTCGACAAAGCAAGCTGCTTTGTCGACAGAACTCCGTAGTCTGGACGCAGTGTTACAGGCAATAACACCTTCTGTCGACAGAGTTCTGTCGACAGAAGGTGTTATACCTCGTAAAATGAGGTATACCAGCGTCGACAAAACTGCTGAGTTCTGTCGACGTTATGTCGACAGAACTCAGCGGTAGTGTAGACGCTGGTATAGTTTTGTCGACAAAAGTCTACTTTTGTCGACAAAACTAGGTAGTCTAGACACACCTGTACTGTGGACACTATCAGCTCCTTAGGCATCCACTTCTTAGGGGGAAGCAATTAAGTAGAAGAAGGCAAAGTTAAGGTTGGTTGGTCTGTCTGTCTCATCCAATTACTAGCTGCTCGGTAGTTTTTAATGTCTAAAACAGTTGGCCAATTAGGAAGTCAGTAGAGCTAAATTATTTTTGCTCACCTGATTGAAGGCCAAATGCTGTTCTTTACACCAATATACCTCCATACGTATACCACTAACAGCAATTGCAGCTGCTTGGAACTCTCAAAAGGAAGCCACATATTTAGGTGTCTATTCATGGATTTAGGGTATCTAGGTTCTGGCAGCTAAATTTAGCCGTTTTGGCTTAGGCTGATTGAGACAAATTCTGCTCATAGTTATGTAATTGGAATTCTGAGGCATTGTAACGCCACTTATATTAGTGGAAAACAGAAAAAATTCCATTAATTTAACTATTGGCAAAACCTGACTGTGGATGTGCAATAAAAAGTGTGTCGTGTACTCATTTCATGCTAGCCTTCTTTTTTCTCAAACAGAAAAAAAACCACTGGCTGTTTTCTTAAATGCATTCCTTTTGTGTGATATTTTGTTGTTGTTATTGAGAGGTTGAGCCAAATCAGTTCAGCTGTTTGAGTTAGATGAGCATGAATAAAAATACGCTTGTCCCATATGTTTCAGTGGCACTGTTATGTGTGCTCCAAAAATAGCTAAACCTAGAAACTCATAACATGGCTTGTTTTTTAGTACTTCTTTGCGGAAGGAAAAGCAGCTCAAGTTTGAAAGTTGTAAAGTGGTCATTTTCAGGTATGATTTTGGGAAATTATTAACATTGCATTTCATGCTGTTTTTGGCTATGTGTGCACATGCAACCCCAAGTGTGTGTACACATGCTATATTTCTTTCTATATGTATGTGTTTTTCTATATAAAGAAAAGGAGAAAACACTATGTGGAATGAAAATCTATTTAGTAGAAAAATTAGATCTCCTGGGTATTTATATTTTCTGCAAGAACTAGAAAACACTAGTACTATAAAAATAAGACACAGAATGATCTAAACCAATAAGGTATGATTTTATGCCAAGATGTGAGGAAGGATCTATATCTTTATCAGGTTTCTCTCACTCAAGAGAGGAAAATCACATGGAAGCTTGTTAGAAATTCACCCTATACAGTATATCTTTCAGAAATACATTGTAAGGATGTTTGCCAGTTTCCAAAGCAAATTACAGACTCAGTGGAAGTTTCTGCCTTTTTCCCGGTACAAACACAACACACTTATACGCACACAGACTGTAGGAGGCAAATACACATATAAACATATTGTCCCTACAGTTCCATGTGTCTGTGATTTTCTCAGAATCAGTAGCACTCAAACATTGCCCTGATATGGGCTGCACTGAAAGCTTGCCAGGCGTCTAAGGTTTGGCATAGCATGGCATAAATTTACATATTACGAATCAGATCTCAACCACCTACATTTTAATTCAGGCTTGAAATCCATTCAGTTGCCATAGTTCAAGGCACCATCTTAATGCGTCTCCTCTCTGTTCACAGCCATGGCTATTCTGCTCAAGGGAAACTTACGGCCCAGACTTCAGCTTGTGCAGGTCCGGGGCAAGGCAGATGCCTAATTATGGGACAGCAGGCTGCACCCCCACTCTCATTGCTGGAGAGTGCACTGTTAAGCTAGCTTTTTTCCTGCAAAAAACAGGACCATCAGACCCTAAACAGCATAGCAATCCAGCCCCTAAAGGGTGCATGATAGGATGAATATTTGATCTTGTAGGTTTCTTAGATGCTGCATAATCAGTCTTGTACTAATAAACCTTAATCCACGTTGCGTCAGTATACCACTCAGAAAGAGATGGAGCACAACATGCTGTGACCCACAGTCTCTGCTGGCGATACTTCATTATTAAAGAGGAAGATGACCACATAAGGGTATGAGTGGTTTCTGGAACATGTTAGTCATCCTTCCTCCAGATAATGCCAAAATCAACACGTCGGAGTCCTATGCAGTGCTCTGTTTGGAGAAGGCATTATGGGCTTCTTTTTCTGGTCTCTGGTTATAATGTTTGTCACCCAGCACACAATAAAGCAGATGACATGTAGTCTCTTCCTCGCACTCTCTCTCTGTGTCTCCGAAGGATGTGTTTGCTATTGTAATATCTATTGAAACATAAACATATGCCTTTAAAATAGCATTTTGTTCTGACAATACTCCTGGAGACAACTGAGACTATTATGGGGGAGATAATGCACTCCAGACAATAGGAGAAGACTCCAGCAAGAGGCATATCTGCTGGAACCCTTATTGACTATTTAAACAATAATCCCCTTCAAAATGATGTTTTTCTATGTACATTTAAAATGCGAGTTATTCAGTGTGTTCATGTGGCTTTTAATAGCCTGGATAATTTTCCATGCAGCTAATTCCATAAATATATTCTGCTTTGCGTCTGCAATTTGTAATGTGGTCCCTAAAAGGAAGTGTGGCACTGTGAATTCACCTCACTCAGGAACATTCTGTTTAGCAAATAAGCCATTTCCCAAGTAGCAGAAGAACCAAGGTAAGAATGAATCTCTCACCTGCTGAGATGTTTTGTGATGGGTAAATCGTGGAGGTCGGTCCGTGGCACAACTAGTGGTTCTCTTACAAGGACAAACCCTGAGGTCTTTATGCTGATGTTAATCAGTCAAACTCTGATTCACACAGCGAGGCAGAACAAAGCAACCCCGAGTTTTGCTGAGAAAGAGCAGAGTCACATCCAAGTTAGAACCAAGGGAGAGGTTCTTGTACTACCATAACCACAGTAAGCTGCTCCAGTGGCTGACAGGAATCATAAATGTGCTACAAGTAGCCATGGAAAAATTCTCTGGTGTTGGGCTACTATAAGCAACCCGTCACTAGAGATCTGTAAATCCATGGAGATCCACTTTATATCCACAAGTATCTGTATACGCAGGTCATATCTGCAGGATATCTGCAGCAGATTCTTGCAGATACAGAAGTGGATGCAAATACAATTTTGTATTTGTGCAGGGTTCTACCCATCACTGCCTCTCTCACAAGCCCTGGCATGGATAAAGAAGAGGCTTTGTAAAGAGTGGAAGGATGAGTCTCCATGGTACACAGTAGGGGGATTCTTGTCTGCAACAAGGTCCACAGACAGCCCTTGCAAAGCTGCTGTAAAATAAGCTGCTCTCATTTACTACCCCCCCCATCTGGTCCAGAACCTAGGTGATGCTAAGATGGCTTAAAGCCCCTTTGCCCACCTCCAGGTGGGTGGCTGCATTCATAGGAGGCATCAGCTTGAATCACACATCCCAAGTGAAAGCCTGCAGGCCGGATGTTCCGCTGGTGTAAATCAGCCTCTCTTTGTCCATTTGGAGTACTGCCAGTCTACCCCAGCTGTGGATTTAGTCAGAGTTTAGCTGCAGGTTTGCAACAAGGTTATCATTAGGGCTGGTTCATCATTTTGGATCTCATCTTGCACCACTGAAATCAATGGGGAATTTTATTATAGATTTCAATAGGGACAGAATCAGGGACTTTCAGCACTGCCATGTACCATGAATGATTAGAGCTGGTACTGAAAGATACAGACAACTGCCCAGCAAAAGCAGGTCATTTTTTAAAAGGAAAATGGTAGCTGTAAGTGGGAAAATTAAATAAAGTTGAAAATAAATTTAACTGGGAAGAAACTGTCCTGAGAGATGCTGCTGTTTCATTGCTACCCTACTGCCTATCCCCTTTCTCTTCCCTATGTAGCTGGGTACAGACCGAGGTCTTGGGTTGGGATGGAAGTAGTACAGCAGGTAACTGAAAAGAGATGCTGTTATTCTGTTTTCTATATATTGTGTCTTTAAATGTAGTGAGGTTTCCTTCTCACTGCCACAGGGGCAGCTGCCATTGTAAGTGTTTAGTTCAGATGCAGAATGCTATTCAGGTGTGTCTGCACTGCAGAGCTTTTCCGGGAAAAAAGGCTGTTTTTCCGGAAAAGCTACACTTACATCTACACTGCAATTGCGTTCTTTAAATAGAAAGTTGAAAGAACACAGGAGTTTTTCCAACAGCAGTAAACCTCTTTCTACAAGGAAGAAGCCTTTTTCCGAAAGAGCTCTTTCGGAAAAAGGTGTGTGTGGATAGGGAAGAGGGTTTTTTTGTTTGAAAGAAGAGGCCTCCAGAAAAAAGCACAGGTGCCCTGGTGGCCACTCCATCCATAGTAATCATAACTTAAATGCAAGATAGTGTCCAATCAATGTGACGCTATCTTTCGAAAAAGCATTCTGCTTTTTCGATGGACTTTTATTGTGTGGACACTCTCTTTCGAAATAAGTTTTTCCAGAAGATCTCTTCTGGAAAAGCTTCCAAAAGAAGCAGGCCGTCTAGACGTAGCCTCAGTGTGCTACTTCTCATGGAAACTTACATTTGTTCTTTATTGAAAAAAGTGTCATTCAGACAGTGATAGCATAACAGGAACATCTCTAATGGACATGATGGTTTCAGATAGCTCTTCCCTAATTCTGTAATGACTTACCTGCCTAGCCTTGTCCCAGAATAAATTGAGCTCACTGTAACATTTGAGATAGATCATTTGGAGGCAGTGCTCTTTTTGGGTTAAACCAAAATCCTAGATAGGAATGTGGAGAGGCTGCCCCCAGGTTCCAGAGACTAACTCCCTGTCAAGTGGGATGGAGACCCACCAAATTCATTGCACTGCACAGAACAGATGGGTGATTTTCAGCTAGGGATGGAAGTGAACCAATAATGTACAGGATGGGGAGTTTCCAAAGGTTACAGCAATGTACTAGAAGTCAGAACTCCCGGGTTGAATTTCAGCTCTGTTACTGAATCATTGTGTGACCTCGTGTCCTACTTCTGCCTCAGTTTTCCCATTTGTAATATTGATAATACTATCAAAAGGCTATAATGAGTCTCAATTAATTAGTAATTTTATAGATTTTTGAGACATTCGGATAAAAATGGCAAATTCTACCCTCAGTTACACCCATGCAGTCCCCTTGAGTGACCAGGGTGATATAAATGTAATAGGTGGTAGAATTTGGCTCCACAAATACTAAGAGACTTTTTTTTTTATGTATGACTCTCTAGTCATTTACAGTCTCCTGAGCCACTCTCCTTCTCTACTGCATAGAACAGGAAGTCAGGCCGTGTCCCAGCCGCAGCAATAAAACCTCCAGCACATCAAAGAGGGCATATGCCTTTATGAAGTGTTTCATGGATGTGCTCTCAAGTAGTGTCCTTTCCCATCACACTGCTGATTAATAAGCAAAATAACATCTATGATCATTGCTGTATGCATACCGTGAAGGAGAACTACTGGAGGCAGCTAAATGTTTCTGGTTTTTTTTTGGCAATGCTTTAAAATAATGGCCCTAATTATTATTAGTTGCTTTGGTGTTCACTGGAATACCATCAGTCACAACTCATTCATTTGGTATTAATGTTGATATCAGGCATACTCCCACTCCTGTTGGCTTTCTTTCCACCAGAATTCAGTGTTCATTGGCTGGAACTTTATGTTCAAATATTACGGGAGGGTTTAGCAGTAAAGAATTTGGTGGTGGAGGGAAGGCACAGGGGCATCAATTTTTTCCTGTGACAAATTACATGCATTCTTTCAAATATAATGCTACTAATAATAAGCATTGGGTGTCTTTTCTGGCACATGGTTGCCTCCTTTCTTTCAGCAGCTCATTCTAAACTGCTATACTCATCAAAGATTAAACCCAAACTCCCACATTCTCTGAGACTGTAGCTAGAACCTGATTTTCTTCACACTCTGTCAAACTTTATATATATACACACTTTCTTTTTAAAAGTTAATTTTTAATTTGCTGCATTGTCAATAACTGACAAGCCCAGGACTTTGAGATTAATTCCTATATTTGTAATGATACTAATTAGGGAAATCTCTGATGCGCTATAAATAAACTAATAATAATAATAATAATAATAATAATAACAACATTAGGCGCCCGGACTTTCCTCCCACCAAGGCATTGTAAAAGAAGGCTGAACAATATTGAGCACAGATGATCAAGGATAAAAGGATGCCACCTTGGCACCTGACCTGACTTTAGGTCAGCTGTGTCCCAAGCTGGTTGTCTAAGGGGATTATTATAACAGCCTGGGTACTATGGTGGCACCAAGGAAGTCTCAGTCTTACACCAGCCGTAGAGAGGCCTGGTGTTGTAGTAGTCACTGCAGTGATTCTGTGTCATTAAAGGAGCTCTTTGTGCTGAGGTGGACCCTCCCATGACTGGCTATGCTGGTTTTAGGACCAATCAGTGCTGGTAGAGCAGCCTTAGCATTCTTACTAACTAATGGGAAATTTCCTTTAACTCTAGCCAAAGAAGCCCATGTTTATAGAGCTGAAAGATTGCAATTCTGGTCCCAGCTCTGTGGCTATGTCTAGACTGCAGGCTTCTTTCGAAAGAGGCTCTTTCGAAAGCATCTTTTGAAAGAGCCTCTTTCGAAAGATCGCGTCTAGACTGCAGGCGGATCTTTCGAAAGAGCAATCCGCTTTTTCGAAAGAGAGCACCCAGCGAGTCTGGATGCTCTCTTTCGAGGAAGCCCTATTTACATTGAAGAACGCCTTCTTTCGAAAGAAGAACTTTCGAAAGAAGGTGTTCTTCCTCGTGAAACGAGATTTACCGCCATCGAAAGAAAAGCCGCGTTCTTTCGAAATAATTTCGAAAGAACGCGGCTTGAGTCTGGACGCAGGGGAAGTTTTTTCGGGAAAAGGCTACTTTTCCCGAAAAAACCCCTGAGTCTGGACACAGCCTGTGTGTGTGACAGATGGAATAGTTATGCTGTTGTCTCCAGCCCATGGATTTGTTATAATAGGCTTAACATTTCACCTGCCCTCTTTAAAAAAAAATTCTACATGAGTTTCTTATCCCGTTAACAAAAACAAATTCAAAGCTCCTTTTCCCTCTCTTGATTGAAATACCTGCCCAGTGCTCCCGAGCAACCCTACAATAATAAAGCTTTGTGAGTGTCTACAATCTAAGTTCAAAGTTTCAAGCTTCTGGGGATAACAGAATGAAAACAATGGGAAGAACACAATTATTTTAAATCATTATTTTGAAGTATTTTAATATTCCCTGAGTGCCCTTTCAAGGTTCATTGCTGGTGACAATTTCCACAGCAGTTGTAAACCACAATTAGTTTGTCACAGCTCAGCATTACATCGACTTTCAACTACAAAGATACCCCTGCTGTTGTAATAGATGCTAAGAGTGACTTCCAGCTGAGAAGAGTTTTAGCTCAGCTCCTACTGGCTCATTTGGAGTAGGATGTATTTTGGCTCATCTGGGAGAGGATCTCAGTTCATGTCCTGTGTGTAGTAACATACCAAATGTATGCATTCAACATGCCCAGCCAGAGACTTCCCAGAAATGGAGATTGGAGAGTTGGAGACTTCCCAGTGGTGACGTACATGGTTCCACTTCTTAAAGACCTTTGTAACTACCAAAGTAATAGAGATGTAGCCGTGTTACTCTGGTCTTGCTGAAACAAGCGAAGTACCAGATGCTGGCTCATAGCTTCCCATGACTAACACAGGAATTGGAGATGAACTCAAGATCCTGAAAAGAGAAACATAAATGCAATGTAGGATTCCAGCCCAATGGATTTTGTAATCCATTGACTCAGGGCAGGTCTACATGACAGACTTATATTTATATGACTACATCAGGCAGGGTGTGAAAAATCTCTGAGGGTATGTCTACACTACCCCGCTAGTTCGAACTAGCGGGGTAATGTATGCATACCGAACTTGCTAATGAAGCCCAGGATTTGAATTTCCCGGGCTTCATTAGCATAAAGCCGGCGCCGCCATTTTTAAAAGCCGGCTAGTGCGAACCCCGTGCCGCGCGGCTACACGCGGCACGGGCTAGATAGTTCGAACTAGGAGTGGAACGAGGAGTACAGATAGTTCGGAATGGCTACGTAGTTCGAACTATCTAGCCCGTGCCGCGTGTAGCCGCGCGGCACGGGGTTCGCACTAGCTGGCTTTTAAAAATGGCGGCGCCGGCTTTATGCTAATGAAGCCCGGGAAATTCAAATCCCGGGCTTCATTAGCAAGTTCGGTATGCATACATTACCCCGCTAGTTCGAACTAGCGGGGTAGTGTAGACATACCCTGAGCAACATAGTTTTACTGACCTAGTCACTCAGTATAGACAGAGCTATGTTTATGGGAGAGCTCTTCCTTTCAACATAGCTACCACCTTTTGGGAAGGTGGATCAACTATGCCAAGGGGAGAAGCTGTCCCATGTGCACACTAGTGTCTTCACTAAAGCCCTATAGCAGAGCCACGGTGCTTAAAACTTTGGATCTCCCTGTCATTCTACTCCAGAATTTTTACCTCTTCTTTTCCAGATTTGGGTACGACAGATTTTTCTTTAGCACACCATGCCACTGCACTCCGTTTCTCTACCCTCGTCAGTCATTCTGTATAGCTGAGAAATGTTTCCAGCATGAGGCATCATGTGATGCAGAGATTTTGATCCAGGCCTCTGTGTCTTTCCAAGTCGATTATTGCACCGCTTTGCTTATTGCCGCTCCGACTCATTTGATTAGCAAGCTGAGCCTGGTGACAAAGGACGCCAGCCAGAATTCTGACTGGCACCAGGCAACTGAGCCATGCAATCTTCAAATTGTCCCAAATTAAAGTGGTTAGCAGCCATAATTAAAGTGGTTAGCAGCTCAGTGACGGGCAAACCTCCCAGTGTTCAGAGGTTGAGTTCAGATTGGTTCAAAGATGGATCTAAACATTTAGCAGTTAGAAATGGGATCTCCTGAGATTTGAGCCTCCCTGGAAGGTTTCCTGTGTCCAAGATATGGCCTAGTTGAAAATACCACAGGAAAAACGTCTATTCCCAAGTGAAGTCAGGAAGAGGCTTTGTGAAAATGAAAAAAAAAAACAAAGCAAACTCAACCACCACCACCTCAGCAGTGCAAAAAGGAGTGATTAACTATATACTCCAACCGCCATAAAAACTTCCAGGATCTAGCTGAAGGCACAGACTCTTTCTTATTTTATCCAACTGAAGGAGCCTACCCCTAACTAGTAGGCACTTATGTGGATTGGGATAGATGGGTGGTGTTGTCCCCAAAAGCAGGCATTCAGATAGCGTGATGATGGTCAGTGAGGGTGCTTTCCAGTAACAGTTCTGACACTGACTCCCTCCTGTGTATGTCTACACTACAGTTAGACACCTACAGCGGGCCCACGCCAGCTGACTGAAGCACTTGGGCTGTGGGGCTGTTTCATTGCCATATAGACTTTTGGGCTCCAGTCCAAGCTCTGGGACCCTCACATCTCACAGGATCCTAAAGCCCAGGCTCCCACCTGAGTCCAGACATTGACATTGCAGTGAATCAGCCCCACACCCTGAGTCAACTGGCAAGGAGCAGCCACAGATCTCTAACTACAATGTAGATATATTTTCAGTCGCCTGGGGCAAGGCAGTCTACCTCTCTGTGAACTCTCTTAAGAACACAAGGCAAATGATATTCCCATATTCACAGGAAGAATTATGTCATTGTCTGTTAATGTTTCTGATGTGTGCGGAAGGCGATGAGTTCTCTTCAGCAGAAATATTGGTTGAAATCATTCATTTGATTCATTCTGTCTTCAGTTGGCCAACAAGACTTTGGAGCAAAGCAACTTTACCTATTGGTTGGGAGTTCCTCGGGTTACTGATTCCAGGTGACGTCTAGACTGCAAGCTTATTTTGAAAGAGAGCGTCCTCACAGCAAAAACACAATGAAAAAACTATGTGAATTTTCGAAAGATAGCGTCCACATTGATTAGATTCTATCTCGCATTTAAGTTGTGATTAGTCTAGACAAAGTGGCCACAAGGGCACCTGTGTTATTTCCTGGAGACCTTTTCTTTTGAAAGAACTCCCTCTTCTGCATCCACACACGCCTTTTTCCGAAAAAGCTTTTTTGGAAAAAGGCTTCTCTCTCATAGAATGAGGTTTACTGGCATTGGAAAAACCCCTCCATTCTTTCGACTTTCTGTCGAAAGAACTCAATGACAGTGTGAATGCAAGTATTGTTTTTCTGGAAAAATGCTGCAGAGTAGACGCACCCCTAGTTTTGTAAATGAAGCCAAATGAGACCAGTATCAACCCAATAGTGACTTGTAGAGACTTTTAACCATCAAATCTGATGGGATGTCTTTATCAAAAATATGTTCTAGTGCAGCTGAGAGTTAGGGTCTGATGCAAGAATTGCTGGGAGGAACTTGGCTTGTGCTATGCAGGGGGTCAGAATCAGAGCCAGCCCAAGCTATGGGCTGAACGGGCTACTGTCCGGGGTGCCCCATTGTAGGGGGAACTGTGCAGGGCTGCCGGACCGGGCGGGGGCAGGGCCATGCATGCGCCACACTCCAGGGGGCCACGCTGCGCTCCTGGGGCCGGGGTGCATGAATGGCTCAGGCCGGCCCTGGTCAGAATGGAAGACTATAAAAGTTCCTTCTGGCCTTTAAGAAAAATCAGTAGATGCCAGTTGCAGGATTCTAGGCATTTCCAATAGGCCAATAGACATTGTTAGTGCTATGCTATGAATTAATAAAAACCCAGAAACCTCTGAGGGCCTGGACACAAATCTGTAGATACTTATACACAACAGCTGCAAGAAGGAATCATAGGCAATATAGTATTACTGTTATTATAACGATGCCTCAGCAGGATGGAAATGGTATAAATGGTCAAAGATGCTGCTGCAATTATGATGCACTTCTTCGCCTGAAGAAACTGACATCCTCTTTGGTGTGAAAAACAGACCTAACATGAATGGCAGGTGTCCTGTGAATCTCCTGTGTATGACTCTGGTGAGGCAGAGCTGGGATTATGGAGATTTCTACCATTAAGCCCTGGCAGGCCCTCTGGCCTTTATTCTCCCTAGTGTATCCAAGTCAGGAATGATGCTGAATACTTGTCAGCATAGAAAGTCTTGGCATGAATGCTTTTACCCTTGATCTGGTCGGCAAACCAGCGGCCACTTGTTTCTGTCTGGCTCCTACCATTTGCATGCATTAAAATTAATCACTTTTTATTTTCAAGGACAGTGATTAATCCACTGTGCCCTTCTGCTATTGCTAAAAATGTATTAACTGCTTAGCCTGGAAAAAAAGAAGACGAATCCCTGTTTTAACAGCAAACAATAGGATTTAAATACATCCCAATTCCTTTAACGTCTCTCAGTAATTAGTGACAAAGGCCCTCCTGTTCAAGTACAGGCAAATGTTTAATACCCATCCCCATTATCATGAAATTCACTTACCAGCTTGGCCTGTCTGTCTGCCAGGCACATGAGTTATTATGGGAGCCACTGCTCTTTTTCTTCCACCTCTGTTCCCTAATCCCTCAAACACAACAGAGTTCGACATCTGTCGGTGCGGACGTTTGTAGCTCACCAAAGGCATTAGCAAAGGAAAAATCCTAATTAAGGAAGGAAGGAGCTGCAAAGCATCTCCTAATTTTAATCATCTCCCTAAATTTCCACTGCTCTGGGAAAGGGAAGCTTCCTAGAAATCAGCAATCAGCCCCCCTTACTCCCACACACTTTGATTCCTGCTCATGACTGAAAGAGATATGATTGCATTGCATACAACTCTCAACACTTTTTCACTCCAGTTGTATAGTAGGGGGAAAAACCCACCCAAGCAACCAACCCCATAAGTCATAATCAGTGGCCTCTGCAATGCACTGAAAAGCACAGTCTTCAGAAGCAGGGCAAGTGATGGGACCATTCACAAAACAGATGACTATGCAGCAAACAAGAGCCATGTTCTGCCTTCCTCTCATATTCTGCTCTCTTCAGAGCATTTATCTGGAGTATGGCAGACACAGATTCCAGCTGATAGAGCACTTTAACACCTGCACCAAAGAGTTGGTTTTTTTTTACAGTGAATTAGTTGCTAGAGTTGACAGATCCGTAGACCAAAGTCCTTTTTGTTCACAAAATAAATGCAGTCCAGGTGGTAAGAGAGCAAGCAGCCCCTGCCATCCATCCATCCATCCATCCATCCATGTATCTATCACAGAGCATGAGTGTTCTCCCCAGCATCTGCCTCCATGTAACCCCATCTAATGTGGTCTGTCCCCATGGCTCACTTAGCCCCTGGTCTCTCTGTTGACAGTGAGGGTGTCAGTTAGTTCCAGTTATCGGAGGGGACGGGTTATGTGAGTAGTTAACGGGTAGGAATTAGGATCAGATCCTCTCATCCCAACTGCTTCTCTCTAAAAGCCATTTCTTATTAAGGACTGTGCTTGTCTTCAGCTGTTTATCCCTCCCCCAACTCCTATGTGAAGTCAGATAAATCGAGAGGTTCAGACTGGAAAATCTCCTGGGCGCTTTAATATCCATGCAAAGCAGACAGGGGCACAGGGTTTAAGGTCTTTGCTGAAAGACTCATACAAAATAAACCAAATGGAACTCAATTTATTTACTAGATCTTGGAACAAGGAAGGCTTGATGCAACGCTGCTTGGAATATGAGCCTGTCAATTCAAGGAGGGTAGGTTTTTGAAATCAGGTGCTTAAATCACTAAGGGTATGTCTACACTACCCCGCTAGTGCGAACTAGCGGGGTAATGTATGCATACCGAACGTGCAAATGAAGCCCGGGATTTGAATTTCCCGGGCTTTATTTGCATAAGCCGGCCGGCGCCATTTTTAAATGCCGGCTTGTTCGAACCCCGTGCCGCGCGGCTACACGCGGCACGGGCTAGATAGTTCGGACTAGCAAGCCATTCCGAACTATCTGTACGCCTCGTGGAACGAGGAGTACAGATAGTTCGGAATGGCTTGCTAGTCCGAACTATCTAGCCCGTGCCGCGTGTAGCCGCGCGGCACGGGGTTCGAACAAGCCGGCATTTAAAAATGGCGCCGGCCGGCTTATGCAAATAAAGCCCGGGAAATTCAAATCCCGGGCTTCATTTGCACGTTCGGTATGCATACATTACCCCGCTAGTTCGCACTAGCGGGGTAGTGTAGACATACCCTCAGCTACTTCTGTCCCTTTCCAAGGGTGCACACTAGCTAGTGCTTTTCCTTTAACCAGCATTCCACTCCCTTTGCACCAGAAAGAAACTTGAGCTGTCGGATAATTATTGCTCTATCTCAGGTGGAACAGGGAGTGGGGTCTCAGCCTTCACTGCTTAGCCTCCCAGGTATTTCATATTAAGCGTGGTAATGATGGGGGAGAATAAAAGTCCCCAGAGCTGCATCAGTCACTTTATCTCCTCTGGTCTGAGATTCGAGTCACTCAAGCATCAAGAGAGCTTTTTAATTTCCAACCTCACGCCTGCCAGAAATTAAAAATAAACTGGGAACAAAACCATCAGATTATCCAATCACACTTGAATTGTCTTTTTTTTATTATTATTATTTGATCTGCATTGGGAGCACTGAGCTATTCTGCAAATCAAAAAAATGTCTTGGATTTGAATGGATTTTTATTAACCATTCTATCGTCCACATTAGTGATTGGCTAATAGCCCGAAACATTGCAGCATGCTCTGCTGGAATTGAGTTTAAATTAAAGCTACCAGTTCATAAAAATTGCTTCTGTCTATATAACTTTGAGCGTCGCATCTTAAAACATTTAATTAGCTAACGCGTCTGAGGGAAAAGCCTTAGACCCAGCTGAGCCAGTTTCTCAAAAATGGTAAAGAATTAAGGGATTAATTCAAAACTTTGAAGAGCCACCTGACCATCCAGAAGCCAGGGCTGTGTCTAGTAAGGGAAGCAGCAGCAGTCTTCTCTTGGTGACCAGCTGTAGAATCTTGAGTGGAGGAAATCAGAGACTCTTGCTCATAAAGTGGTCCTCAATCAAGCCTGAAGCCAATTAACATTCAGATATGCACAGAGTTCATTAAATACGGGAGTAGTAATGAGGGTGCATGTCTGCGTGCACTTTATTATCTGTTGGTGAACAGAGGAAATGGAACCAATCAGAACAAATGAACTCAAAGTACACTTGTTAGCTCCATGTTTTATTTCATGCATTAGGGACAAGACAAAGAGCACACTGAAAAGCCTCTACAGGATCTGGTCCTGTGCATTGCTGAGATTGACCCTCAGCACCCACTGATGGCAATAACACTCAGCACTTCACAAAATAAGGCCCATCTTTTTCACAAAGCTACTTCACTCGAATCTGACAGTCACTATAAGTGAACACTGTTTACATATCATGATGCGCGGCTCGACTATTGCTTTCATTATGCTTCTTATGCTTCATTATGTATTAGCAGGAGTGTTGTGAGCAAGATATGAGAAGTGATTCTTCTGCTCTTCTCTGTGCTGATTAGGCCTCAGTTGGGCTACATCTACACTGCAGGCTTCTTGCGCAAGAATGGCTGTTCTTGCGCAAAAACTTGCGGAGCGTCTACACTGCACGCGCTTTTTTGTGCAAGTAAATTTACAATAAAGCATCGGAACAGAGAACGTCTTGTGAAAGAGTTATTCCTCTCCTCACGAGGAATAAGCCCTCTTGTGCAAGAGCTCTTGCGCAAGAAGGCAGTGTGGATGGGAACAGTGGGAACTATGTCTAAAATGGCCATCAGAGCTTTCTTGCGCAAGAAAGCATTCACACTGCCATAGATGCGCTTGCACAAAAGCACATCTCTTGCATAAAAGCACATGGCACTGTGGACACGCTCTTGTGCAAAACAGTTCTTGTGCAAGAAGACTGCAGTGTAGATGTAGCCTTGGAGTATTGTGTCCAGTTTTGGGCACCACATTTCAAGAAAGATGTGGAAAAATTAGAGAAGGCCCAGAGAAGAGCAACAAAAATGATTAAAAGTCTAGAAAACATGACCTATGAGGGAAGACTAAAAGAATTGGGCTTGTTTAGTTTAGAAAAGAGAAGACTGAGAAGGGAGACATACTAGCAGTTTTCAAGTACATAAAAGGGTGTTACAAGGAGGGAGAAAAATTGTTCTTCTTGGCCTCTGATGATAGGACAAGAAGCAATGGTCTTAAATTGCACCAACAGAAGTCTAGGTTGGACATTAGGAAAAACTGCCTAACTGTCAGGGTGGTTAAACATGGGAATAAATTGCTCAGGGAGGTTATGGAATCTCCATCACTGGAGATATTTAAGAGCAGGTTGGAAAGACATCTATCAAGGGTGATCTAAATGGTTCTTGATCCTGCCACGAGGGTAGGAGGCTGGACTTGATGATCTGTCAAGGTCCCTTCCAATTCTAGTATTCTATGATTCTTTCCAGAAAGGTTGAGAAGCTCATGGTTTGGTTTTGTGCAAACCATGGTTACAACACAAAACCAGGTGTGGTTTGGATTTCAGCTTTATCCAGAGAGGCCAAAGTGTGTACAGGTTCTTTTATGGGTGTCTGGAGATGGGGGGGAGCTCTATTGGTTTGGGTCAATTTCAAGTATGAATTGAGTTTTTCACTTTGTCCAAGTACACTATAACTAATATTAAGGTTGATAGTAAATGTGGTCACTGAAGGATTTCATGTTTGTTCCATGTTTATGAAATGTATACAGATAATATTGAGTTTATTTCTGTTTTTATCCAGTTAAATGTTTACAGTTGCAATAAATAAATAAATAAATAAATAAAAATAAGCCAATAAAAAACCAATTCAGGTGCTGAGTTATTGATTCAGAAATGAGCATCCGAGGAAGTCAGGATTCAGAACTGTGTCACCAACAGGGATGAACTTGGCTCTGCAGCTGGTCAGAAAATGGGATGAGGGCTGGGATTCATGGAAGCAACAAACAAACAAACAAACATTTTAATTTAGAAGTGCCACTGCAATGCCACTTGGGAGTTGTAGTTTGAGTTCTTTGTGCTCCTATTCTCCTGTATAGGTTTCTCTCCTTGGCTATGATTACATGGCTCCATTGATGGAGCCATGTAAAATAGTTTATTCAACATAGGTAAAGAAGCGGGGATTTAAATAATCCCTGCTTCATTAAAATAAAAATGTCCACCGCGCTGTGCCGACGATCAGCTGATCCAGCACAGCGGGGCAATCTACACGCGCTGTAGTTGACAAGGGACAAAGGCTTCCCTTGTCAACCGGCGCATCGAGACTGCCCCGCTGTGCCGGATCAGCTGATCGTCAGCACAGCGCAGTGGCCGTTTTTATTTTAATGAAGCGGGGATTATTTAAATCCCCGCTTCTTTACCTATGCCAAATAAACTATTTTACATGGCTCCATCAATGGAGCCATGTAGTCTACACATAGCCCTTGATTGGAATAAGAGAGTTGATGGAAACTTTTCACTCAGTCCTGCTTGGTCCACTGTTTTCTTATTAACTGATTACCATATAGAATTGATTGAAGATGTTTTTGCCAATGGCCTGTAGGTGCAAAATATCTGATCACCTGAGCACTCCCTCCATATGTTTCTAGCAACGCTATTTGTTTTGGCTGTTTTGGGGGACAATATCCACTGGACAGGACCCTGATCCAATGAGTCACTGAAGTATGCATGTAGTGTCACTGAAATCAATGGAACAGCTCACATGTTTAAACACTTTGTTGGACTGAGACCTAGGGTTTGATTTTTCTAAGTCAAACAATAGAGATTTAAGACTGCAAAACCTGGGGGTGACCCTGGCAAAAAGGGAAGTGGACATTGTACCCAAATGTTTTAACTACATTAGTTATAAATATTGTGATTGGCATGTCTTAACAATGCATTCACACATGTGTACAGTAGCAGACACCTCCAAGGTTGTGCAAATCCTCAAAAACTCACTCAGGGGCTGGAGATCTCCAAACCCTGTGTGCCCTCAGGCCAGAGTCAACTCAGATAGAGACATTTCAATTTCACTTTCAGATAAGGTCTTTTATGTCAGCTAAAAAGAAAAAAGGGAAAGGAAAGATACCCTAGGGAAAGAAAGACAACAACGTGTTTTAGAACAGCTGCCTCCAGCTTTCTCTTTTCCCACTGCTTTGGACTAGCTCATTAGGAGACAGAGGAAGCAGCTATCTACAAATAGGGCTTAAACAGGGTCGGCACTCACCTCCCGTGAGCGCTCCCATTTTGGCCAAGTGTGGGTTCCTGCAGGGCCTCAGTTTTAAAAAGCCTTATGGCTACTCAGCCCTATAGCTGAGTCATATAGCTTTGTGTGAAATCCCAAACCCCTTCCAGGGTACATGCTTAACAGGAGCCCATCCTGGCGCTCTCCACTCATGTCCCTTACCTCAGCTCATCATTCTCAACAGGTCTCCACTGGGAGCTTTCCCAGGCTGGCTGGCTGGCTGGCTGGCTGGCTGGCTGGCTGGCTGGCTGGCTGGCTGGCTGGCTGGCTGGATCGATCGATCGATCGATCGATCGATCGATCGATCGATCGCTCAGCCAGCCAGCCAGCCAGCCCTGATCTTCTCCCTTCTAGGTCTGGGCTGCAACTGAGCTTGTCCTGCAGCTTTGCTTATATAGTCCCTTCTGGCCCCTGATTGGCTGATTTCCTCCTAACCACTCTAGCCACCTGGAGGACTTCTCTATGGCCCTTTCAGCCTTTGGGCCTTGCCCCATTACAAGGGCATATTGTGGTAGGAGCATGGGCATGATAAGCAACTACATACATTACATGCAAAAACTCCATACATGGGATGGAGTGTGTAGACCTGATGGCTGCTATTGACTACTGAGTTCTGAATAAGGCTCTGCATGAGGGCTTATATTTCAGCATATCATGGCTTTTCGTGGAACAAGACTTATCCATAGGAGGAAGATGCATGAGGTGGACTATCCAATATACTTTACACATGCTATCAATAGAGCCCTGTGTGGATACAAAATGTATATCTGCATCCACATCTGCATATGCAAAAATGAGCCATGGATACCTGCATCCACATCCTCTGATGTGGATACCCATGGATAGAAAGCAGATATCTGAACATTTTCAGAGTTCTAGATACAAAATTTGTATTCACATCCATATCCACAAAAATGAGTTGTGGATATCTAGATACACATCCCAAGATGTGGATACCTGTAGATATAAAGCAGTTATCCATGGATTTGCAGGGCTCAAGCTATCAACAAGCCAACAGCTTGCTCTACTGATAGACTGTAATGAAGCTAGTTCTACTTGCACAAAACCAATGCTGAATGATTCCTGACATTCATTGAGAAATAGATTACCATTTGCAGTCTCCCTTTCTGTCCAGGTAGCTGTTGTATAAGCAGCAATATACAGTAATGCAGGGCAGAATCAATTAAAATAGATCCAGTAGCCTAGCTTATACAAACATATACATAGTAAGACTTAAAAGATTCATATTTTCATAATGGACTTTTTCACAGTATCAACAGGCAGGCTCAGAATTCAGCAGGAGAGGCAGAGGGACTGATCTTGGCAATTTCAGACTAAAAGCTGGTTCAGGTGGGACAGGACTGAACAAAATTGGCAGCAGAAGAAATGACAATGCAGGTAATGCTGCTGCTCCCTATATAGATGGTAGGCTTCAGTCTCCAGAGCTGTCACATCAGCACTAAATTTTCTTCAGAAGTTTCATATTAATTTACTTAATACTCACTTATGGTCATTTTGGTGTGTTAATTAAATACATTAAAAATGCAATGACACAAATGTATTTTCATCATATAAATAGTCTGACCTCAGTGAATGCCATCAAGGAAAAGCAGATTTACCATGACATGGAAAATCTGGATGACTCTACTGGCCTTTAATCATACCTCTGAGATGTTATGTCTTTAGGATCTATTCCTACCTCTGGCAGTGACTTTCTCCGTAGACTTGGGTAAGACACTTTCCCTCTCTGTGTCTGACTCTCCCCATGTACAAAACAAGGAGAATACTTGCTAGAACAATTTCAACTACAGGCAGTCCCCGGGTTACGTACAAGATAGGGACTGTAGGTTTGTTCTTAAGTTGAATTTGTATGTAAGTCGGAACTGGCGTCCAGATTCAGCCTCTGCTGAAACTGACCAGCGGCTGACTACAGGAAGCCCGAGGCAGAGTTGCTCTGCCCTGGGCTTCCTGGAATCAGCCGCTGATCAGTTTCAACAGCGGCTGAATTTGGACACCTGGGACAGAGCAGCTGGGGCGCTGCCGGGTAGGTCCCCGCGGCGCCGCACCTCAGCGCTGCGGGGACCAACCCGGCAGCACCCCAGCTGCTCTACCCCAGGTGTCCCCAAGTCAGCCGCTGCTGAAACTGATCAGCGGCTGATTCCAGGAAGCCCGGGGCAGAGGAACTCTGCCTCGGGCTTCCTGTAGTCAGCCGCTGGTCAGTTTCAGCAGCGGCTGACTTGGGGACACCTGGGGTAGAGCAGCTGGGGTGCTGCCGGGTTGGTCCAGTAGCACCAAGGAGCGGCGCTGCGGGACCAACCCGGCAGTGCCCCAGCTGCTCTACCCCAGGCGTCATCACTGAGAAAAGCCTGGTCTGCTGGGGGGGGGAGGGCGCACTAGCTGCGCCCCCCCCCCCCAGCAGACCAGGGAGACGCGGGTGGCGGGACTGCCGAGACGTGCTGCGGTCCCGCCCGCATCCTCCGCGGCTTTGCTCCCCGTCTCCCTGGTCTGCTGGGGGGGACTCCCCCCAGCAGACCAGGGAGACGGGGAGCAAAGCCTTGGAGGATGCCGGCAGTGGGACAGTCGCGGCGCGTCTGGCCTGTCCCGCTGCCCGCGTGCTCCGTGGCTTTGCTCCGCTTCTCCCTGGTCTGCTGGGGGGGGGATTCCCCCCAGCAGACCAGGGATACGCGGAGCAGCTTTTCTCGCCCCGGAGGATGCGGGCGGCGGGACCGCGGCGCATCTGGGCGTCCTGCCACTTGCGTCCTCAGGGGCGAGAAAAGCCCCGTTCGTAACTACGGATCCGACATAAGTCGGATCCACGTAACTCAGGGACTGCCTGTACAGGCTTTGGTTGTTGCTGTTGTTTTGGTAGAGAGGTTTTTCTTTCCACACATAGCCATTTAATTTTAAAAGGGAACTTCAGTCCATATTCTTGGCCCTTTTGAGTTCTTCTGGCAGGTACATTCAAGTGCTTAAGCTGTGTCAATGTGAATCCACACAAGAAGCAACAGTCAAGCTGGAGCAGTCACTGAAAACAAATTTCAAATGATATATTTGGTTCTGGCATCACCACACCTGAAAGCAGTTTACAAAGGAGGTCAGAGTCATTACCCCCATTTTACAGAGGGGAACACTGAGGTATAGGGTAGTGAAGTGATTTGCCCAAAGTTAAGTCGGGAGCAGAACCCAGTCGAGTACAGTGTGCTGACCATTAAACATCAGTTTATGGCTGACAATGTAAATCATTCATTCAGGGAGGAGTGAGAAAATCATGTGACTTCCAACTCACCAACACAGTGTGAATGGCAAATATTTGTGGCTTTTGAACAATCTGCAAACCATGTGTTATTGACTGCATAAATCTGACCAAGTCATTTTGAATAATGAATACATTTCATAATTTGGTAATCAGTTCCTGGAAACGTCACAAACAGTAAAAATGGAGATATTCATTGCATAAATTGTTTGCTATTAGTTATTCATATGTCTCTCTTCTGTGGGAGTTTTGACGGTTATTTAATTAATGTTAGCTACAAAGCTTTGAAAGCGTAAACCAGTAGTCAAAAGCTAAGACTTATTAATACACCAACAGTGAGTTGGTGGCTTTTCTATGAATTTTCTGCCTTGAGTGAATTTTGTCAGATCATTAGGATCATATTTTCAGAAATGGCCTAGACATTTGCACTTACGCTTACCTTCATATGCAAATCCCTAAGGAGTGTGTGCCAATGTCATTTGCACCTGCCAAACAGGTAGATGTTGCAAATTTATTCTTGCCATTGAAGCTTTGAGGGCCTCCATGCACAAATTATTGAGGGAGCCAATTTGGTGTTTGGGGTCATAATTTCATGGTTGTTGAGGCCAGAGGGAATCACAGTCATCACCTAGTCTGACCTCCCAGGTAAAACAGGCCATATCATTCCACCCAGTAATTCCTGTGGCGGAGGGAATGAATTTTTCCAGCTGTGTAAGTGAATGCTATCCAGCCCAATCACTTGTGGGTGAATTAGAGCATATCTTTTAGACAACACCCAAACTTGATGTAATGACACTGAGTAATGATGAATTTCCCATTGCCCTCAACAAGCTGTTCCAGCGGCTGTTCATGCTCTCTGTTTAAAAGTGAGGGTATAGATCCCATGGAAACTCTATTCTTCGGTATCACTGCTATATTGCTCTTGTCAACGCTGAAAATGAAAAACTCCTTTATGCTCTATGGGGCTCTTTACAGTTTCCACAGCTGACGGTCTAGTGAGTAAATACAGAATAACAGACTTTCCTACTCACACTATTTACTTGGTTCTTTGCAGTGGCTCGAAATGAGCCATTAAGGACTGTTCTGTAAATATAGGATTATGGGCTCTTTAAACACATCCTATCCACTTGCTATGCCTTCGTAGGGATCCCTTGCTAGCAGTCTCTTACTGACAGACTCTTTGTTAATCCATCTTTCATTCGAAAGACAGCCATGACTCTCAGATCATTGCTTTGCAGTCCATCCAGACAGCATGGATATTGTTAACCTCATAAAGCAGCCTTCTTGTTTTTTCACATAGAGTAGTTGTGGTTGGAATGATCCCATCATATGCTGGGAATTTTGCATTTTTGCCTCATATTGATGCAACTGGGGAACTGAGGATGAGAGAGCTGATATAAATGTGGGAGTCTTTAGCTTCCTTGAATGGTTTCCTCATAAAAGCTGGAATGTATTCTTCCTTTACTTAAGTGTTCAAGTCAGCGAAGGGCAACCTAGGTGAGTGAGTGGGTCATGTGAGTGACCCTTCTTCACCTCAGTGGGCTGCAAGAATGTTGTAACCAAGACAGTCTCCCAGAATAGGGTAGTTTTGCTAATTGCACTTGTCAACCTAGAATGTGTACGATGTGACAGCTGAACCGTAGCAGCACTGTAATATGATGCAGAGAGAGCACTCAGCTCACACACTCAATGTTGTGTGCAATCAGCATGCACATCCCTTCACGTGTCCTTGCTTTACCGGTGTGTCACTTTAGTAATACTGGTAGTAAAAAAGCTATGCAGACGGAATCCAGTGGAATCTGGCAACCCTGCACATGGGCAATGGTAAACAAAATGTCTCATGGGCCACACATAGAATCCCAATGGGCCACCACTGGCTTAAATCCTAATCAAACCACAACAGGTATCTTCCCAGGATGTTACAGCAGGTGCTGGTTCGCCTCTAAGGCAATGCTTTTCTGTGGGCTGGTTCTGCAATAGTGTTCGTAATAAATGCAGCTCAACATCCTGAGACAAAGTCTTGGGTATTAAAGCCATAATCTCCCCCTCTTAGTTTTTCTTACTAAGCCTGCTGGAATTCGGAGAGATGAATGCAAGCTGGGGCTATGACACCTGGTTTCGGGGGATGGCATTGGAGCCAATCCCCAGCCCAAACAGTCCCGAAACCCTACACTATTTCTAGTGCTGCAGTCCATGTCCCACAGCCCAAGTCAATTGACAGAGGCTCTGAGACTCAGCATGGCAGATTTTTCTTTAAAGTTTAGACTCACACATACCCAAAGAGGCCAGCTTCCTTTATGGCTGTAATTTACCTCTGAGCCACAAGGGGACCGAGGGTATAGACAGTTTTGCTAGTTGGAAGCAATTAATAATCCCACATCTTTCACATTTCCTCCTTAATTAAAAATGTCATGTCACTTTTTTTGTATCCTTGGCAGGTGTTCTTCGGCTATTATCCCATATTTGTTCTTGGCAGATTTTTTTGCTGATCTGAGATCTCTGTGGGACCGAACCTCTTCCAACATTCTAACTCCTACCATTGAGCAAGCTCTTCTTAGCTCCCAAAAATATAACGGTAACCCTTGATCTGTGCCTGGGTGATGGCCTACTTAACCACATTTATATTAACTTGTGCTCTTGTTAATATCTTACAGGCTACAGGCCCGTAGATTTCTTGCATTACAGCTGGGTATGATAAAGGTAATCCTTGTTGGTGGATCATGGTCCTGCTCTAGTGGCTGGAATATCTATGGAGGTTTAGATATTCCTCTGAGCTAATGACTTTGTTAATTTAGCTCAAGCATTAGAGACTCAAGAGTTTAGGTCAAAAACTGCTGGCTTCATTGACCACAATGACCTGTCTGGAGATAATGTAACAAGTGGCAGGCCATCTTCTTAGTCTAAAATATGGGTGAGCAATAAGTGGCCCATGGGTCAGATGGTATTCACCAAAGTTAGCCCCTGGTGAGCCACCAAACACTTTATTTACTTGAGTGTCTGCAGGTATGGCCACGCACAGCTCCCATTGGCCACAGTTCACTGTTGTCGGCCATTGGGAGCTGTGGGAAGTGGCGTGGGCTTTCCTACCACTTTCCACAGTTCCCAATGGCCAGGAATGGCAAACCATGGCTAATAAGAGCTGCAAGGAGCCATACTTGCAGATATGTAGGTAAAGAAAACATCTGGCAGCCCACCAGGGGCTAACCCTAGTGAAGTGCAGCTGTCCACCCCGATCTAAAAGCATGAGCTTATTGAGTTAAGGACTAGGTCTGTTGCTCAAAGGGAGTAGCAGAATCATTAACCTTTTATGTTGTTCAGCTGCTAAAGAGGACAAAGAGCTACACTATGTTAGCATAGGGCACAGTTGCAGCCCCCCGTACAGCTCAGCCACACCACTGGTATGTTTAGACTGCATCTCTCTGTCGGCAGAGGGATGCAGATTAGGCAGGTCGACATTGCAAATGAGGCAGGGATTTAAATATCCCGCACCTCATTTGCATAAAAATGGCAGCCATGTTTTGCTGACTCAGCACTTTGTCAGCAAAAAGCGGCTGCCTAGAGGGGGAGCTGTAAAGAAAGAAAGCCTTTTTCGACAGATCCTTTGAAGTAGGAATAAGAGATCCTCCGGAAAAGGGCTTTATTCCGGAGGATCACGCCAGTCTAGATGCTTTTTTTCCGGCTTTTCCCCAAGCCGGAAAAAAAGCGGCGGACATGTTTATTTAAATCCGCGGGGGATATTTAAATCCCCCACGGATTTCCCTATCCTGACTTACCTGATTTGCATCCCTTTTCCGGAAATTGTGGCCAGTGTAGACGTAGCCTTGGAGTATTGTGTCCAATTCAAAAAAGATGTGGAGAAATTTGAGACAGTCAAGAGAAGAGCAACAAAAATGATTAAAGATCTAGAAAACATGACCTATAGGGAAGACTAAAAGAACTGGGCTTGTTTAGTTTAGAAAGGAGATGACAGAGGGGAAATGATAGCAGTTTTGAAGTATGTAAGGCTATGTCTAGACTGCAGGCTTCTTTCAGAAAAAGATTTTTCAGAAGAAATCTGAAAAAATGTCTACTGAAAGAGAGTGTCTACACAGCAAAAGTGCATCAAAAAAGCGATCTGCTTTCTCAAAAGATAGCATCCACACTGAATGGACGCTATCTCACATTTCAGCTGTGATTACTATGGACGGAGTGGCCACCAAGGCACCTGTACTTTTTTCTCTTTCCTCTTCTTTCAAAAGAACTCCCTCTTCCCTGTCCTCACATGCCTTTTTCCAAAAGAGCTCTTTCAGAAAAAGGCTTCTTCCTCATAGAAAGAGGTTTACCAATGTTGTAAAAACCTTTCTGTTCTTTCAATTTTTTTCAAAAGAACGCGATTGCAGTGAGGGAGTAAGTGAAGTTTTTTCAGAAAAATTGTCATTTTTCCAAAAAACTCTGAGGAGTAGACATACCCTAAAAGGGTGTTATAAAGAATAGGGAGAAACAATCCTGCCTGTCAGGGTGATTAAACACTAGAATAAATTTCCAAGGGGGGGTTGTGGAATCTCCATCACTGGAGATATTTAAGAGCACATCTCAGGGATGATCTTTAGAGTGCTTGGTCCTGCCATGCGGGCAGGGGACGTCTACATTAGGGAAACCTGCCTCAGACTAATTTTGAGGCTTCCCTGCAGTGTAGAAATAAGCTATTTCGGAATAACTATTCTGGAATAGCTTATTTCAAAATAAGTGTGCAGTGTAGATGTACCCTAAGGTGCCAAAGGACTACTAATTGATTTTGGAGATTTTAACTCTAGTATAGGCACAGCCTATGCAGGAGGTAGCTTATTTCATCCACAGCCAAAACTCAATCATCTCTGAGAAAGAATGCAGCAGCTATCATAACAGGGCAGCGAAGCCACAGAGCAGGTTGCTGAAGGACGGGAAGTGAAGAATTGCTTTTCTAATTAAAGCAACAGGAGAAGAAAGAAAAGCAAAACATAATTATCTTACTTGAAATGTGGCCAGGACACCAGAGTTAACACTCAGATCCTTACAACTGCCTGACAATCACTAATGACCACATGTGGGCAGGACCTCAAGTGTACACAGACCTGAAAGGCAGCCCCCGCGGCAGCCTCGTATGCCATAACAATGGGCCGCTGGTTCAGCATTGATGCCTAAAGAAGACTCAACCAGTTGACTCACCAGCGCACTTCCTGCCAAACGGCTATCCTGCTACGGGCTCAGCCTGACTGCTCAGCAAAGAAAAAGTAGTGGATTTATCCTCCCCATCTGTCCAGGAGCAGTTCTATGCTTATTGGTCTTTGAAGTTTGAAAACAAATAGCTCTGTGGAATTCTTATTCTATTGCACGTGATTATTTAACAGTTTTTCACCCGGCTTTGTTTGTGTTTCCAGCAAGTATTTGCCGCTGGTCAAAAGTCAGGATTGACTGTTTTTTCTTTAGCTCAGTGACCTGGCAGTCTGACATCTCAGGCACTGCACTGTCTAAGCAACCAAGTAACAGCATGCTTTGTGGTACCAGGAAACCTGACAACAGGGCAACAATTAAAAGCATTTTAGTGGCTACTCTGAAGTTGCACCACAAGATCTATTCAAGCTGTTGAAAACAGCTCATAAATTTTACAAGAGAAGAACAGCTGGAGTTGGCACCAGGGAGGGCTGTTGTTTTGGCTCGCAGATACAATTCCATGGTAATCACAAAAAGAAATTTCTACTAGACATGTGCCAATTTCATGAGTGCCTTTCTAGCTCCTTTCCCCTCCCCCTCCCCCCTTGTCATTTCCCTGTGAACATTTTGAGTCTGTGTGATAAATTGGGGACAGGTGGTTCCATTAAAAAAAAGCGACATAAAAGAAACCTGACTGGTATTTTAAAAAAAAACTTTTAAAAACACTTTGCTGACCAGAAAACAATATCTTTCATAATCTCTAGTGATGGATTTTGAGTCTCAGGAAAATATAGGTTCATAGTCCCCAACCTTGAGTAATACTGGCAGGCTCCAATCATCTGTGGGCAGAACTTCTGGAGTTAAGGGCATGAGCCATGGGACTCCTGGACCTTAGAGATTGAGCTTCTGCCTCATGAGTTACTAGCTGAGCCCCATCATTCTCTGTAAAATTCATTATTCTCTCTGTAATTGGTCTCAGTGCCATTAGATGAGACAGTGCACCACACCCAGAAGGTATGTGGGTTACACCTGCGGAGCCCTGCATCCAGGCAGCAGACAAAAGGCCTCGGTCTAGCTGCAGGGATCTGTCCACACATTATTGGGACCATAGCTTGTGATGCCTCCATCAGGGCTTGTGAGGGAGGTGCAGTGCAGACACCAAAAACACTCCAAGTTACCATTGGAACCAATGGTAGGAGGCATTATGCTGCTGGAGGTATCATCTTTCAAATATGACCTAAGAACAAGATCTTCACCATACAAGGTCATTAAAGATCAGATAGAACTTGAGGATGGAGTCTTGGCTAAACTGCAGCTGTTTCCCTAGACATTCTGCAAGCTTGTGGGAAGGCAGTATCCCTGCCCCAGCAGCTTACAGCGTAACACAGACAAAGATAAGCAATTCAGACATAAATGATATGCAAAGGAGAGATTCAAGCTTGAGCTGTGAAAGGAATGCTGGTCCGCAGGTGTTCTGGCTGAACTGCCTTTTAAGGAAAGTTTTCGGAAAAAGAGGATGGTTGTTTAGCATACAAATAAAGGAAGGTGTTTATTATTAATCATGCAATGCAAGGAACTGCAATACTACATGAGGGGTGATATTTCTCAATGGATAGGGCAAGAGACCAGAACTCAGCAGAACGAGCTTCTATTTCATGGCCTGCTGAATAACTTCAGTTTTCTGGGCCCCCGTTTCCCCAGTTGTCGAATAGAAGTAATGCTGCTGATGAACCTTGGTCAAATGCTTTGAGATCTCTAGATGAAAAGTGCTGTACATGAGCGAGGTACTATTAATATTTCTCAGGCTGTTGGGAACTCGGAAGGTGCTAAAGAAGCACAATGTGCTATTATGTTATTATTATTAAAAATATTATATCCCTGTATTCTCTCCTCTTCCAGTGACTGTGTCCGTCTTCCTCTCTCACTGATGGAAATGGAATTACCTTCAGTATTTTGTATTGAAGCTTCTTATTGCATTTTTAAAAAATATAATAATAATATAGATCCAGTAATTAAATTGCTGCTAGATGATAAGTCATGAATGGTGAACTGCATCAAATGAACAAATAACGAGAATAAAAGGGGACAAGAATACAAAGAAATGTATTGTATGACCAGCATATGGAATATTAAAAGATATAAAGAAAACATAACCCTTTGATATTAGAGTGATGTCTTTGATGATTGGTGTTCAAACCACAAATACATAATTTGTATAAAGGAATCTATATTAATAAAGAAATCTCTATAAAGAAATTTTCTCTGAATGGCTTCTCGACTTCAGGGCAAAACTCTTGTTTCCAGTCTGCATTTGAGATGCTCTCATCTAATACTAACAATATTTAGTGCTATTATGAGACGTACAATCTTCCCATGTCCCATGAGGCTGTTGGAGTTTGGCTGCAGTTCTGCAATAGTTTCTCTGGCCCAGTCCCATTTTCCTGCTGCCCGTGTAGGAGTGTAGAAGCAAACAGGGAAGGTTTAAGGTGGAGGGGAGGAGAGTATGGACTTGGGTGCAGTAGCCTATCAAGGTTCAAACCTGCCCAAGTGTTGAGTACAAAAGCCAAAGGAACCAAGCAGAAGTGGTAGAGTAGGTGAAGAGTCTTAGCTCAGACAGGCTGCTCTCATGCTTGCAACTTGGAAGGCAAGAACTTTTATTTTAAAACTCTGTACCATTATCATGCCTTAAGAAAGGCAAGCCCATTTTTCCCCTTATACTCCATGCAGGGGAAGGCTTAGGGCCAGCTCCTCTGGTTTGGCCAAGCTGTAGGCTTTGAGTATGGAGAACGGTGTCTCTAAACCAGATTGACACTGTTTAAAATTCTCGTGGAGGCCCTGGTATAAATTAGAGCAGCCTCTGGATTACTCTAAATTTCACTGGCTAGGCGCTCTTCTGCCTGCCCATGATCACAGGATCATAAAGAACTTCAGCTTGTTCTTTCCCATTCTTCATGTACTCTTGAATGCCCCTATGGTGTGGGATCCAGAAGTAAATGGCATAGAGAAACCTTTACACAACCTAGGAATCCTCCGGGGCCCAAGGAAGAGGATGTTCTGACTGCTTTGTGCTCTGGCTAGGGAATGCTTTCATCTGCAGATCCAAGGACTGGGCCAGCACCACATGCCACTGATGGGGTTCATCAATACAGTAGGTTGCCTCAGAATGGAAACTAGCATGACACTGACCTGCTGGTAGAAGGTAGCTAAGTGTGCAGCTACCAAAATGGGTAGCTGGTGGCTCACCTTGGCAGTTGGCGATGCTGGTAAATTCAGCACATACATCCCTGGCCATACAAGACTGTGAGGTAATTCTTCAGCCCAAACCCAATGGTGATTCATTCTTCTGGAGTGCAGCAGTTGCCAATCCACAAATCAGGAGCAGGACAGATGATTCTGGGGGCAATTTCTCACTACCTCAGAAATGTCAGTGAGCTATTCTATGCAACATCTCCACATGGCTGGGAACTCTCCCTCTCTCTTGTGGTGTGTTACAGACTGCCTGGACTTCCAGACAGCTCCCATTCTTCTCTAAGGTCTCCAAACTGGTCTCGCCAGCTGATCCCAAACCAGTATCCACCTGCACCTGCTTGAACTGGTTCTGCCTCTGCCTCGTAGAGTTGCCCTGTAGCCCCTGACACAGTGGAGGTGTGGAGTTTGTGGAGAATGAGAGGGAAGCTCTGCCACTCCCACCACTATGTCTCACATGAATACGTCAGAACTTGATGTCCACATTCTATAACCAAAAGATGGCCCAATATTGTAAACAACCAGATGTTGCTTAGGCACTCTTCCACCACCTGAGTTCCTGAACATGATCCTGCCCTGCAGTTACAGTGATGGGAGGAAACCACTCAAAAGTCAATGCATAGTTATGGCAACTTATGATCGATCCAGAAAGTAGCTTGTTGAACCTGGTCCAGGATCTATGATCAAGTGGCCAGGAGGCAGGTGCAGTGATGGATTACTGAATTTATTCATTGATGCTTCCACTCAGTAGGGGTATAATTTGGGGCTCTCTAGCAGCACTTATCCTTTGTGCATAGTAAAGTCTCATAGCACTCTTGTCTAAGGGTGTGCAATCACTGTAGGAAAGAAGCATGGAGATATCAGCTGTAGTATCGCATCCTAGTCCACAGGAAAGAGGTTCCTCCCCCTGGGGTGCTGGAACAGCTGTACAGTGAGGATGCTGAAGGCCATTGAACCCAAACTATAAGCCCTATATCTAATGGAAACAACTTCTAGCTAAGAGGTGCAGCACCACCACCATCATTGATGAATACGGACTGGAAGTCAGCATGTAATTCAAGCAGTTGCTAATAATGCAAGTGGCTGAATTCAGCTCAGGGTCAACAAGCTGATATGGCAGCGGCACCACCAGACCTCACAGCAGTATTCAGATGGAGCAAACAACAGGGTCAAACAGACGTACAGAAGACCAAAGAGTCTGCTCAGGAGATTCCCATCAGGTATTCCAGGTATGCCAGGCAGTGCATGTGTATGCCGATGGCATCTGTATTGCTGACACTGGAAACGACTTCCACATCTCAGCCAAGATACAGATGTTTTGACTGCTAACTTACAGCAGTGGAGACTAATTCACAATGAAATCAAGACAGTGTCAACTACTTGCCATCTGATCAAATTGTCTTGCTAATCAACGCACTTCAATCTATGTCCAAGGATGGTCACTGCCATTCTATCCATTTGTATCATACTTGGGAATAACACTCAACTATAGCCTGCCAGACAAGCAGACCTGGAACACCTACGGGCTGTGTCTAGACTGGCAAGTTTTTCCACAAAATCAGCTGATTTTGCGGAAAAACTTGCCAGCTGTCTACACTGGCTGCTTGAATTTCCGGAAAAGCACTGACGATCTCATGTAAGATCGTCAGTGCTTTTCCGGAAATACTATGCTGCTCCCATTTGGGCAAAAGTCTTTTTCCGAAAGACTTTTGTGCAAAAGGACCAGTGTAAACAGCACTGTAGTGTTTTCCGCAAAAAAAGCCCCGATCGCGAAAATGGTGATCGGGGCTTTTTTGCGGAAAACCGCGTCTAGATTGGCCACGGACGCTTTTCCGCAAAAAGTGCTTTTGCGGAAAAGCATCCTGCCAATCTAGACGTGCTTTTCCGAAAATGCTTTTAACGGAAAACTTTTCAGTTAAAAGCATTTTCGGAAAATCATGCCAGTGTAGATGTAGACGTACTGCCTCCATACCCACATTACTCACTGGATCTTTTCCATAGGATCAGCAGCAAGATACTCCCAGACTAACATATATTCCTTTCTTCTATCCCATTTTCCCCTCTGAGAGCACAACTCTTCAGTCTTCTTCTAGCAGCAACACATTCTACCTTGGATGAAGGCAGTTATAGTCTCCTTTGGTGAAACAGGGCTTAGGTAAGGAGTTTCCCTGCCATAGGTATATATAGTTCAGTCTACATGCTCTTGGGTTCTTCTGGATAACAATTCCTCCTGGTTTTTAATGGTGATCCCAGATTCTGAACTTCACATCCCCACAGCTGGCAGAACCAAAATCCCAGGTCTAAACACCCGGGAATATGGAGGTTCAAAATTCTTATCTGAGTGTGAACTTCCCTTACGTTTTGTGTGTTAATGTTTGGGCTACTATAAGATATAATGTGGGTTCACACTGCACACTTAAATCGTAAGCCAGATCCAGGATTTCTTTAAGCCTATTTCTACCTTGTCAACTGGACAAGGAAGATGAGGGGAGAGTGATAGGTTAGTGGTGTACAATAATATGGCCATTTATCTTATAATTTCAACCAGCACTGGTGCAAAAGATATTGCTACAAAAAGGGAGCATTTTGAAGGCCATCTCAATAGCTCTGAACTGGATCAGCTACTACAAAGAAGGGAAAGGAGGCCCCCCTCCTTGACACACTGCTGTTGTCCACAAGTACTACCCCCCAGTTCCCATTGGCCAGGAACCAGCCAATGGGAGTGTGGAGCCAGTGCAGAGGGGGTAGAACATGGAATTTCCCGCCCCCCTTCCTAGGAACTGGACCTGCTGGTCTCTTTCAGGGTGTAGTGTGGTGCCCCAGACTTTTAATAGATAACAAGTTTCTCTAAATTAAAGAGTAGTTGATCATCTTGCCAGGGTATGTGAAACCCCAAGAGTTCTGGCTGGTACCATTAGCCTTTTGCTACACATTTCTTTTATATGAGACCTATGCAAGAAGGCTGGGAAGATGAGACTTCACTGAGACAAACCACACAGATACACATGAGAAATTGCAATGACAGGGTCACTGTAGGTGAATTAGGCTGTTGAAACAACTTTAACTCAGTTACTAGGGGAGTGGATGTAACTTGCTTAGACACTGTAAAAACTAAATTCTGCACATGCCCGTTTTAGCCAGAAAAAACTTTTTTTTTTGGGGGGGGGGGGGAATTCCCCAGTAATTTTCCTTCTCCCTCCTTTCACTTTGTGTTAAGCTGTTGTTTCAATAGGAGACAATACTGTAATAAAACATTCCAAATAGAAGACTCAAATGCTGCAGTTTCATTTTGATGTCAACCTGACCCGACAAAGCAGAAGCCCCTAGAGTGCTAAAAGGGAGAGGAAAAGAGAAAATGGCTATGGAGCCTGCAAAATATACAACTGAGGGGTCCAATCCTTTGAAATATGTCCCGCCAAAGAGCCTATATATTTGGGGAGCTAATTCTCCTCCTGTTCACACCACTGTGAATTCAATGACTTCAGTGTGAAAGGAAAATGAAGCCCTTTATATTAATTAATGATTTTCAGGCTGTAAAATGTAAAAAAAAAAAATCTATTTAGTGGAGGACTTATGGGGAGTGGGCCAAGAAGGTTCTTCATAGAACTTCATCCCCCTGATTCACCCCGTGTCTTCCTCAAAGAACCTCATCATAGTGATCTTGCTCCAACCAAAGACAGCTGCATGTAGCCCATGGATAAGAACCTGAATAGAATAGAATAGACGTCCCCTTGCAGCCTTCCTATGCTGCACTAGATCCAACAGAAGGTGTGCTGCACAAAGACTCTAGCATCCTCTCCTCCCAGCTGTGTTTCTACAGCACTTCCAGCATCAGCTGGCTTTAGGGAGCAAGAGACAACTGTTCTATTAAGTCTCAATAAACAGGGCTTTTGCTAGCATTCTAAGTGGCTTCGCTTTAAACAAATTCCCTTGTTAAAAGAATAATAACTTATTTTTCAGACCCAAGTGTCAGCAGAAGAAGCTAAGCTCGCTTTCACATTTTAGCTATGAAACTGTATCGGGCGGCACCATCTGATTCCTTTTCTTACCATTCTTTTGTGCCTTTCCTTTGTCAGCTGAAATGAGCACATTCAGGCATGAGAAAAAGAGGTGAAATCAGATGGTGTTGCATTTCTTTAGGACAGACAGTGCAATGGTGTGTTTTTTTTTAAACTCCTGAAATTTCAGATAACCTGAGAAAAACTACAAGCACAGACAAAACGGCAAGCCCAGACAAAAGTGGGGAATAAGCCTTCCATCTAAATGCTATTTTTTAAAAGCCCAGCAATGTAAATGGGCCTTCTTATGCTACTTTTATCATTATTTTGACAATTTAAACGTATTTTTTCTTCATGTGCTTTTGAACAAAGTTGCTTCTTGTGAAAGTCATGGACTGCTAATAGAGGCTCCAGGCAGTTATAGCAGGAGCCGTGTTGTACAAGCATTTCCTGATTCCAAACATCTCTGCCAATACAGCCCAGTCCTGACCTGCACACACTGCTATTCCAGCACAGCTTGGCCAGTAATCCCCTCTACCTGACCTGCAACACTATTTGCTGTTCCATTCCTGAGCCCCCAGAAGAGCTCTGTCCGTGCATTTCCATCCTAATCCATTATTCCTCTCCTCAGACATCAGTAGAGATCTACCGACGTACCTCATCCTTGATGTATAATCTCTCTGGGTATGTCTACACTACAGCACTAATTCGAACTAACTTAATTCGAATTAGTTAATTCGAACTAAGCTAATTTGAACTAGTGCATCTAGACCTAAAAACTAGTTCGAATTAGCATTTTGCTAATTCGAACTAGCATGTCCACATTTAGTGGACCCTGAACTGAGGTTAAGGATGGCCGGAAGCAGTGCCAGCAGGGCATCAGATGAGGACTTAGAGCGTGGAGCTGCTGTCTCAGGCTAGCCGAGGGTTGTGCTTAAAGGGACCCGACCCCCACCCCGGACAGACAGTTCTCAGGGGTTCCTCGCTTGCTTGTCTAACTCGATGAGGGACAGCAAAGCAGTCCTGGCTTGGAGTGCCCTGAATGCCCACACTCAGCACATCACAGCACTCGGCCATCAGCCCAGCTGAACTTGCCGCAGGCTGCCATCTGGGGGGGGGGGTCAATTGAGGGGCTACAGGAGAGCTTCCACCCCGAGGAGCCCGCAGAGCCACCCCAGTCCTCCCCATCGGGGGCTCGTACCCCATTCCTCCCTCACCTCCTTCCACTTACCCCTCCCTAGCCCCCCTTCCTGATGTACAAAATAAAGGACACGTGTGTTCAAAAATAGAAACTCTCTTTATTGAACAAAACTTGGGGAGACTTGGAAAAGGAGGTGGGAGAGGGGAAGAGAGAGGGTGGGAGAGGGGAGGAGGAAACTTGAGAGGAGGGAGCTGGAAGGGGGAAGCCAGGGGAAGAAGGAGGAGGGGAAGTATCAAACTATGGTACGCCATATCTTCAGTACTGTGCACAGATGTGATCTCCTCACCCCAGAAAAGATATTCAGAAAAGGGCAACTAAAATGATCAGGGGTTGGGAACAGGTCTTATATGAAGAGAGGCTAAAGAGACTCGGATTTTTCAGCTTAGAAAAGAGGAGACTGAAGGGGGATATGATAGAGGTCTATAAAAGCATGAGTGGGGTGGAGAGGGTGCATAAAGAAAAGTTCTTCATTAGTTCCCATAATAGAAGGACTAGAGGACACCAAATGAAATGAATGGGTAGCAGGCTTCAAACTAATAACAGAAAGTTCTTCTTCACAAAGCAAATAGTCAACCTGTGGAACTCCTTGCTACAGGAGGCTGTGAAGGCTAGAACTATAACAGAGTTTAAAGAGAAGTTAGATAAATTCATGGAGGTTGGGTCCATGGAGTGCTATTAGCCAGGGGATAGAAATGGTGTCCCTGGCCTCTGTTTGTGGAAGGCTGGAGATGGATGGCATGAGACAAATGGCTTGGTCATTGTCTTCAGTCCATCCCCTCCAGGGTACCTACTGTTGGCCGCTGTCGGCAGACAGGCTACTGGGCTAGATGGAGCTTTGGTCTGACCCGGTACGGCCATTCTTATGATTTTATGTTCTAAGCTCAGGGCTCAGGGTCGGGGTCTCACTCGACCACCTTGATTTTCATGCAGACCTGCTCCTGGGTGGCCAGGCTGGCAGCTATCCTGCCGTAGACGGCCACTTTCCTGTGCCTACTGCGGAGGTCGTGGACGTTGGTGGCTTCCCCCCAAACCTCGATGAGGTCCACGATTTCCGCACTAGACCAGGTAGGCGCCCACCTCTTGCGGCCCCGGGCAGGCTCCTGGGAGCTGCCAGCTTGGTCCCGGGAAGAGGCAGAGGGCTGGGTGGCAGTGGGTGGCTGGCTCGTGCCGTGCCATGTGCATGGTCTGCTCGCTGGGTGCTGGCAGGCTTGCACCTGGAATGGGAACCGTAGCCAGACCGCTCCCCTTTAAGGGCTCCTGGGCCAGGAGGGGGGCAGACGAGTTTCCCTGGTGGTGCCCAGAGTGGCCACCAGGGCAAGCTGGGGATGGCTAGCCTCCCACTAGTTCGAATTAAGTGGCTACACTGCCCTTAATTCGAACTACTTAATTCGAACTAGGCGTTAGTCCTCGTAGAATTAGGTTTTCTTAGTTCGAATTAAGCGCTCCGCTAGTTCGAATTAAGTTCGAACTAGCGGTTTGCCTGTATAGTGCCTATGAAAGTTAATTCAAACTAACATCTGTTAGTTCGAATTAACTTTGTAGTGTAGACATACCCAGCTGTTATTTCAGTCCTGTTCCCTGCACTTCACTCTGACACTGCACCCCACTCCCCCCTGCTGTTCCAGTACTGAATCCCATACACCAAATAGTCTGGGTAATGATCTCATTATGAATTTGGGCATATTAAGGAGCTGGTTGTTTTCTGACATATTCAAACAGGGGGTAAGAATGAGACCTGGACTAAACTGATTTCTCTGAATTCTATCCCAGAATCTGAACTCTTTTCTCGAGATGTGAAAAGCTAGTGCCTCTAGCTCTTGTGTATTGTACTTCATTTCCCCCATTGCTTTTTGCCACCATCTTTCCTCTACCCTGCCATTGCACTGTTATTGCCCTTTCTTCTCCATAGTCCCATGGCTGGTATTCTCTTCCACGCCAGACAAAACACAGGTACATTTCTGTTTGTAGAGTCTCCAGAGGCATGTCTACACTACAGCGTTATTTCGAAATAACTAGGTAAAATAACAAGGTGAGTCTCCACACAGTAAACCAGCTATTTCCAAATTACTTTGAAATAACAGGCTTTATATTCCAGAATAATAAACCCTCATTTCAAAATTGTTATTTCAGAATAGCGGTCGTGTAGACGCTCCATTGCTGCTATTTTAGAATAGCTCCTCCCCAGGGCCATTCAAAGTAATTATTCCCCTGTGCTTCCTGGGGATCTCAAATGAGGTAGGGTGTCCATATTAGAGGAGCCTTCCTTGGACTAATGTTGAGGCTTCCCAGTAGTGTGGATGCACTATTTCAAGACAGTTATTTTGGCAGTTATTATTCTGAAATAATTTATTTTGAAATACCCTTGCAGTGTAGAATAGTGATAGAAATGTAGCCGTGTTAGTCTGGTGTAGCTGAAACAAAATACAGGACTATGTAGCACTTTAAAGACTAACAAGATGGTTTATTAGATGATGAGCTTTCGTGGGCCAGACCCACTTCCTCAGATCAAATAGTGGAAGAAAATAGTCACAGCCATATATACCAAAGGATACAATTTAAAAAAATGAACACATATGAAAAGGACAAATCACATTTCAGAACAGAAGGGGGATGCGGGGGGGAGGAAGGTGAATGCCAGTGAGTTAATGATATTAGAGGTGGGGAAGGGTAGATGTCTGTGAGTTATTAGTATTAGAGGTGATAATTGGGAAAGCTATCTTTGTAATGGGTAAGATAGCTGGGGTCTTTGTTCAGCCCCCTGCGGAGAGTGTCGAATTTTAGCATGAATGCCAGTTCAGAGGATTCCCTTTCAAGTGCAGATTTGAATGTCTTCTGAAATAGGATGCAGGTGAGTAGGTCATTGAGACAGTGTCCTTTCTGGTTGAAATGGCAAGCAACTGTTTTTCCTTTGTGATCCTGTTTAATGTCTGTTTTGTGGGCATTGATTCTTTGGCGAAGTGTCTGAGACGTTTGTCCAATGTACATAGCAGACGGACACTTTCGGCACATGATAGCATAGATTATATTTCTGGAGGCGCAGGAATATGTATTCTTGATCTTATAACTCACTTGGTTAGGCCCAATAATGGTGTCAGCAGAGTGAATATGGGGACAAAGCTGGCAACGGGGTTTGTTGCAAGGGAAAGTACCAGGGTTGGTATTAGTGTGGTATGTCCTGTGGTTGTTGGTAAGAATCATCTTGAGGTTAGGTGGTTGTCTATAGGACAATTATCACCTCTAATACTATTAACTCACAGACATCTACCCTTCCCCACCTCTAATATCATTAACTCACTGGCATTCACCTTCCTTCCCCTCCCCCCCCCCCCCCCGCATTCCCCTTCTGTTCTGAAATGTGATTTGTCCTTTTCATATGTGTTCATTTTTTTAAATTGTATCCTTTGATATATATGGCTGTGACTATTTTCTTCCACTATTTGATCTGAGGAAGTGGGTCTGGCCCACGAAAGCTCATCATCTAATAAACCATCTTGTTAGTCTTTAAAGTGCTACATAGTCCTGTATTTTCCTTGCAGTGTAGACATACCTCATGATGGCTGCCAGTCATGCCACAAAGACCAAAGGAAGGAAACAAGTCTTAGGACATGGCTTTTAACACTCTGCATTATTTATTTGGATGCAACTCTACCAGGGTTTGTTCCAACTACAATCCATTGTGAGCAGGGTGAGAAGCATGTGCATGTGTGACATAAATCACCCTAAAAATTACTAGGTAGCTACACTCATGTAGGCACAATAACAATTTTTGCCCATGTCTAATAAGACGTAAAATTCTTTCTTTTTTGAAACATATGTAATCTGATTGAAAATGTATTTTATCCTTCCCACCCAGTTTCATGTAGATAGATATGTGATATTTTTTCCTCTCCATCTCAGAAGAGTATGGAGATTTCACAGAAATTCTGTAGTAGTTTTATGAAGTTGTAGAAATTTTGCAGACACCATTTTTTTTAAGTAGAGAAAACACTATAGTTTTCAAAGGCAAGAGGAAGTTTCTTTCAACCCAGGAGGTAACTTCTAAGACCTTTGTTCCAGGTTTTCTTCTATCCCTGATTATATAGTCTGGACATGAATCAGAGAAACAGAGTTTCTTAAAGCAGAGCCTTGCCTGAACTGCACAGAGCATTACATGAACTTCAGGAGTGATAGAAGTTAAAGGCAATGTTTTAAGCAAGAGCATTAACAAGATGGTAATAGTAATATTATTACTTAGCCACCATTTTTCAAACCTGGGGGAGATTTTTGACAGCACCTAACAGATTTAGGAGCAGAAGTCTCACTAAAAGTTATTTCATGCATTAGTACCTATATTAAAGTAGCCTCATTTTCAAAGGTGCTGGACACTTGCAGTATACACTGAGCTCACTGGAATTTGTGAGTGCTAAGCATTTATCACACTCAAGGAAATGGAAGCTACTGAGTTCTCAGCCAAAGATGTGAAAAAACCACTCCTGACCAACGTAACTATGCCTAACCCAACCCACTGTGCGCACACAGCTACATACTTCCGTCGACATAGCCACTGTCATTCAGGGAGTGGTGTTTCTACACCACCAACAACAAAAAAAGCTCCTCCTTTCTGTTGGCTGCATCTGCACTAGAGGTTATGCTAGCATAGCTATGGTGACCTAGTTAGGCTAGTATAGTTTCCATAATGTTCACATACCATAAGGACTGATTTACATGAGGAACTTAGGGTATGTCAACACTAGCCCTCTAGTTCAAACTAGGGAGGCTAATGAAGGTGACCGAAATTGCAAATGAAGTGCAGGATTTAAATATCCTGTGCTTCATTAGCATGTTCCCGGGCAGTCGCCATTTTGGAAATTGACTAGCCCGGAGTAACTGCCCACGTCTACACACAGCAGTGAAATGGGAGTTCAAAGTAAAGCCCTTAATTCGAATTAGCTGTTAAACCTCATTCCAGGAGGAATAACAGTTAATTCGAGTTAGGGCTTTACTTCGAACTCCCATTTCACTGCCGCATGTAGACACAGGCAGTTACTCCGAGCTAGTCAATTTCCAAAATGGCAACCGCCCGGGAACATGCTGATGAAGTGCGGGATATTTAAATCCCGTGCTTCATTTGCAATTTCGGTCACCCTCATTAGCCTCCCTAGTTCGAACTAGGGGGCTAGTGTAGACATACCCTTACATAGGTATAGCCACATTGCTCAGTGATATGAAAAAACACATCCTGAGATACGTAGTGAAGCTAACCTAACCCCCAGGATAGACAACACTAGGTCAATGGAAGAATTCTTCAGTTGACCTAGCTACCAGCTCTTGGGAAAGTGGATTAACTACACCGGTGCGAGAACACCTCCCATCAGCACAGGCAGTGTCTACACTGATGCATTCCAGTGGTGAGGCTGCAACACTGCAGCTGAAATATTTTAAGTGTAGACACACCCTAGGGCTGTGTCCAGACTCAGGGTTTTTTTTCGAAAAAAGTAGCCTTTTTTCGAAAAAACTTCACCTGCGTCTAGACTGCAGCCGCGTTCTTTCGAAATTAAATCGAAAGAACGCGGCTTTTCTTTTGACGGCAGTAAACCTAATTTCACGAGGAAGAACGCCTTTTTTCAAAAGTGCTCTTTCGAAAAAAGGCGTTCTTGAATGCAAACAGGGGTTTTTCGAAAGAGCATCCAGACTGCCTGGGTGCTCTCTTTCGAAAAAGCGGCTTGCTTTTTCGAAAGTTCCGCTTGCAGTCTAGACGCTCTTTTTCGAAAGAGGCTTTTTCGAAAGTGTCTTTCGAAAAAGCCTCTTTCGAAAGAGGCTTGCAGTCTAGACATAGCTTAGGTGCTGAAAAATTGACTTAAGAGTGAAACTTAAGGTTTTCACGTTTGAAAATTTTGGCCATGGTATTTAAATAAATACTCATTACCCAAAACATTTGGATGCGACCAGAAAAGTGATTCTAAAAACAATATTGAGAGATCCATGCTTCATAAGACTCCTGGACAGAATTGGTCCAGTTGGCCAATCAGAAGAAAAAATATTCACACTGTTAGGTGCTGTAAGGCTAAATTTGGCCAGTATCTCAAAATCAAACTGGAGTCTTACTATTTCTTACAGCATCACTGGTATGAAATATTGATTCTGTGGCTGAAACCTAGCTGACAATTTTTGCTGAGGAAGCAGAAGAGATGAGATCTTGCTCTCTTGTAGTTCTATTAGTCATGGCAAGGTAGCAATAGTAAAAGGTTGTTTTACCAGCTGCAATATGTTTTTAAGATATACTGGAAACGGTAATGTACAGTTTAAAGGTGTCATTGAGTGTGCTCTGAGAACTTAGAAAACCTGGGCAACCAATCCATGCTGGTGAGATTCCAACCCAAAGCTGAAGAATCTCACAGGAATAAGTGAACTTGGGAGATTTCTGCCCTTCAGTGCCAAAAGGCAGAGATATTCTGGCACAGAACACACCAGAATTCAGTTCCTCATCCTGACTGGTCCTCAAACCATCAACCTAATCAGCATCTGAACATTGCCTCAGTGGCTCACCTCTAAACTCATTGCAGTTCTGCTTGACATCACCAGGAATTGGTTACCACACCATTATCATGAATAATCAAAGATGTAAGTAGAAGGATATAGTTAGTGGTTAAATATCATGCATGTTTTTAATTCAGATTGGAGACCTCTCAGAATACAGCTGTATTTAAATCTTCTATTGGGAAAGTTCTGCTTGGATGTTACCAGGAAGGAACTTAGTGCAAAAAGCTCTTCTTAGCATTCTTCAGACTTCATCAGAATTAGGTGGTGAAATAAAGTCCATCCACTGCTGTCAGTGTGTTCCCTCCTTTTCTTGAGGAAGCTGGCCCCATTTGTCCAGGTGTCCCTGAGCTCCTAGCTAGCCCAGCTGAGGGAGGAAGAAGAGCAATTCTGACTTCCCATGAACACTGCCCTTGTATTGCTCATTCAGGACTCTGTGTCCAAAATATCAAGAGGGCTGGCAGGGGCTACTTGAGGCAACCTCTGCATGGAGCTAAAAGACAGTGGAGCATGAAGAAATAGCACTCTAGGTCAGCCAGGCATAAAGCTCTGGCACACCCCTGACAGTACAGTCAGTTCCATTATTATCACATGAGGGGAGAAAGGCTTTTTGTCAGATATTCTGAAGGGAATATAAGGACTGCATCTGTGTTCTGTCTTCTGTGTCCTTTGGCAGGGACAGGGAGGGAGATATTTACTGATTGCAAAGGGGATTGATGACTGCTGCTGATCTGGGAACATTCCTTATTGATTTTTTCACGTACCTGGAGATATACTGTGTAAGTAATGGTTTAATTGTATACGTATATATACACAGTCATTTATTTGCCTTCCTGGAGCACTGCTGTTGAAAAATGTGTTCAGCTAGACAGATTGTTTTTATGTGTATAGTCTTTCACACTATAACACCAGGTACCTTTCAGAGCAGTAAATTTTATAGGTAAGACCAAACTTTTCTGGCAATTTACGTTTGCAAACATGCACCAAATATGTCTATAATTAGACATGCAACAACTGCAGTTGAATGCAAAAATATAAATAATTAGCTAGTTGTACGTACAATTACCTAATTGATGTGGGAAATTACTGTTTTCATATAAATTAAAAATATAGTTATGTAATACATTTTGTTCATGTATTTGCAAGCCTATAGTGAAAATTTGGCCAACTGTATATGAAGCTCTATAATACATGTATAATAATATATGTGTATGTGCCTACATAAAACTACACACACACACACGGGTCATTTCATTTACCAATCAACTGTGGCCATTTCTGAGTTGATATAAAATATTGCAGCTATTTTCGGTGCACTACAACACTACACAAAAAGTTTAGGACAGCGTGTGATGACTTCTCTTTCCAGTTTATCAAACCCCCATATTTTAAGATGTGATACAAACTCTAGAGATGGGCAATGTAGCCTGGGCACAATAAGACATGATCCAAACCTTTCATCAAAATACAAACTTAAACCGAATCTGATACTCATTGTTTTTCATGTTGTAAGTTTTTTCATGTGCAACCTGTTTACTCCAGGGCTACGTCTACACTGGCATGAATTTCTGGAAATGCTTAAAACGGAACAGTTTTCCTTTATAAGCATTTCTGGAAAAAGAACGTCTACACTGGCAGGCTGCTTTTCCGGAAAAGCCCTTTTTCCGGAAAAGCGTCTGTGGCCAATGTAGACGTGCTTTTCCGGAAAAAAGCCCCGATCGTCATTTTAGCGATCGGGGCTTTTTTGCGGAAAAGACTACTGGGCTGTCTACACTGGCCCTTTTCTGGAACAGTGTTCCGGAAAAAGGACTTTTGCCCGAGCGGGAGCAGCGTAGCTTTTCCGGAAAAGCGGCTGATTTTGTACAGTTCAACATCGTTGCTTTTCCGGAAATTCAAAGGCCAGTGTAGACAGCTCACAGCTTATTCCGGAAAAGCGGCTGATTTTCCGGAAGAAGTGGCCCAGTGTAGACACAGCCCAGCTGTTTTCCCCAACCACAAGGAAAAGGTGGTAGACAATTAGCATTGCTGCTGGGGTCCAATCTTTCCAGATTCCTGACCAAGACTGTAGAAGAATCAAGGAAGAAACTGACCCCAGAGAATCCCTTCCAGATTCCACACAGAGCCCAGTGCATGTTGGACCTTTAATGCCATCTGGCCATCTAAGAAGTGCAGAAGTGACCAGAGCTCATGAGTTATATCCTGGCTCACCAGCAAGCTTCAATGGTTCGATTAAGTAGCTTGCAGTAGCCAAAGATGTAGCAATGGACTTAAGCGGAGCTTTCAGATTGCATTTCAATAGTGCCTGCATGTAGGATGCAAATTTTCATAGAGATGTGCAAGACTTCAACTGCATTGACTTTAACAGTCAGCAGAGGTGAAGCTAAAGTTTACGTGATGTGTCACTGAACATTTCTGAGTTAATTTAGGGTGAGACCAAATCCTCCTAATATTGCTCTGCTGTGGCACAGAATGCAGATACCGTGTAGGTTGCTGAGCATTGTTAGTGATGGATGGCTTCACTCACCAGATGGATTAATGGTCAGTCCAGTGTCTAGGCCAATAGCCACCGAGTGACGTACTAGAGAGAAATAAATGGATCCTGTTTCAGTCCTCTTGGAACATGCTGGCTAAAGCATTTCATTAAGTTAGCCTCTTGGATGTGGACTGTCAAAATATTTTAACATCTGTTTCTGACCTCCAAGTGTTTTCCTTTCCCTTCACTTACTGATGCAGCCCCAGACCTTCCTCACAGTCACAAATGACAGCATTAGCCATTAGAATCACTCTTTGAATTAATTACCCAGAAATATGCTTTCAAATCTTCTACTTCATGTAACAGCAAATTAAAGGGCAGCCTGGGTGGGGTATTACACATCCTGTTTTGACTGCCCCTTTACAGCTATTAACACTCCATCCTCATCATCTCCCATGCTGCTCTCACAACCACTGAGAACATAATGAGCAAATGATCTTTTTTTTTCAGAATTGTGTGTGTGTGTTTGTGTGTGGTGTGTGCATTTGTGTGACACAATACAGTGTTAATAAAAGGTACCAGACGGTGAGCAGAGCCTGGAGGCCTCTGCTGAGGCTCCAATTCATTACAGAAAACCAAAAATGAAAAACAAAGAGGGTTCAGAATTAGAGATCCAGAAGAGAACACCGAGCAGAGAACCCTGGACAGCGCCTGCTGCTCCTTGGAGGTATCTATGGAGTCAGCAGATACAGGCCACAGGAACTCTGCCAGGAGATGTGAATTGAGGAAAGAACGGAAATAGGCCCAACAGTCAGTGAGCACCTCCCAATCCAGCATCCCCTTCCTGGTTTTATAGATAGCCACCTTGGCCAACACCAGGAGGAGGTTGATGTGGCGGTTTCATAATTTCATGGGGCCACATATAGATCGTACATAAATCTGGAAGTGTGGGGAAAGCTGCAGGCAGAACTTAGGGAGAAGATACTGGATGAGCCAGAAAAGGGGTTGCAAACGGGCACACTACAAGTAGGCATGCGCCAGGGTACTGTCTAGCTTGCTGGCCAGGGTTGGGAGTGAACCACACCCAGGTTCATGGTTCCATGAAGGAGGAGTGGGACCAGGCTGTCCCACTGGGGTTCCTTAGCGAGTAGGCAGAACATGAGCAGCAGCAATGGAACATCCTCTCCTGCTGCCAAGGACCCACCGGACCAACCTGATGATGCAGTTTCCCAGACCATTCATGAACTTCTCCTCAAACTTGGCATTACTTACAAAAGCTACATTGCACTCCTGATGCAGAGGGGTGGTATGGGGAAATCATCTGAACAAGTGAGTCCTGTGAACAATACTGACAGAAGCAGACCTCATTCTACGGACACCCAGGTGAATGTTTCCACCATAAATACCCAAGACCTTCTATATACCACCACACGCCAAAACCTGCAACACGCCACGTAGGTCCTGATGACCCTTTAAGATCCCTTCTTTATAACCAAGGGTGATTTTATTCCTCCTGAAAACTGAAGTGGCAGCTGCCATTCGAGGTCTATGATGAGCTCTTCCTGACTGAACAGTTGCTGCCTCAAAAGTGCTTCAAATTCCTGCCAGCCCAAGGAACTGGAAGTCAAGTCTAGAGACACAACAGAGCTGTTCACTCTCTCACATGCATAGATAATTCACAGCTATTCTCCTCAGCCAACATCCATACTTTTTCTGTTTGCCCGCTGAAAGTCTACCTCCTGCCTGACTATAAGAATTAATCAGTGGAAGCTACTGGACAAGTTCAGACAGAGGAATCAGATTCTGGCCCATCTGTAAAATTCTTGGAGTCTGATTTTTTTAAAGCAAGTGTCTAAAATGCACCATGCACTTACATGTCTACCTTGCATACAGAATTTCCTCTAATGGGTAACCAGATCCATAAGTCCATTCATAATATAGTCCAAACAACCTGAATAACTTGGAACGGATCAATAAGTTTCCCAATGCCTATGCATGCGTGCATCTCTAGGATGTGCAACGTTTTCCTAATGTCTTGGATCCAGAGGTCTATACCTCCTTGAAAATTAGGTGACTGTCTCCTTTCTGTGTGGGACCCCTCCCCCTACCCAGACCCTATAATTCCTCAATCTAAAGCAGGCACTATGAAACCAGAAGGCTTTGTCTCAAAGCCAGCAAGGGGGCTGCAAGATGCTGTGTCTCACAGAGGCAAGTAACAGTCATTTGCCTGTAGCTAAAAGAACTCCTGGAGGGAATTTTGGAAGCGTACACGAAATTAGTCTTTTGTCTGAAATGTTCAAATAAATAAATCACGGCCTCAATTCAGGTGTATTGAGTTGCAATGCAGCCCTAAGAGCTGTCAGATTCCCTTGATCACTGACAGCACTTTGGACATTCTCCTGCCAGTCCTGCTGGGAGACAGAGTAGGGAAGGGAGGGGGTTACAGTTTCTGTTGTCTCTGCTTGAGCAGCCTTCTTCCTATACTCCTATTGCAGAACTTACTGACTGGAACAGGGTTCCCTGAAGCAGAAGAAGTGAAATCAAATGAATTTGCAAAAACTGGTTTGTTTATCTTTTTTATTAATAGCAGAACACAACATTCCCAAGGGGACAGTCCAATCTTGTTGCGGGTGACTCTTATCCACTTAGGCAAACAGACACCCCTGGCTGTTTGAGTTTTTTTCCCCAGCTTTGTGGTTGGGAAAGAAAAGCAATAGGCTGAATTCTCCCCATGTTTCTCAGCTTTCCTCCCACGCGGACTGCCTAACCTGAGTTTTACTCTATAGATTAAAAGGACGATGTCAAGCTGTACTGAGCCTCCTGCTTTCCCATTGGTTTCATCAGACATTTAGGATGCTCAGCATTTGGCAGGGCTGGATTTTTAATCCCAGCATCAAGGTTAACAGGGAAAGTGTGGGAGAGGAAGGAGCGATACCCTGAGGTGAAGTGATTTGGTCAAGGTCACCGATCCCAGGTGTTCTGACTTATAAGGCATACTCTCTGTCCCTAATGATACCTTTGCTGCCCCGTGGCCCGAGACCTCTGGATGCCTTAGCAAAATTATAATAAAAGCTTAGTTACAAAAAGGGTGATATGCTCTAAATCCTCCTCAGAGTGAGGGCAAAGAACAGGGACAAAACTCTGCCCTCCTCACAACAATGTCACATATTCTGATAAGTTGCAACACATTCTCTGGGATCCTGATAAAATCCAAAAATATCTTGACTCTGGTCACCAAGGTTGGGTTAGCTAGAAAGTATACAAAGGATGGGCCTTCTGGCTTTTGAAATGTGTGCGGGGAGAAGAGAGTATAAGAGTCACAGATCTTCCCTTGGACAAGAGCCCAGCTGCCCCGTTTGTCTTGTTTATAATGCAAAGGGCTGTCTAGTGTAATTAATACATCTTGCTGCTCTGGAAGCCTACAGAGGACTGGCTAGCCACCCCCAAAGTCCTGACATGCTACCTAGTGTGTCTCAGATATGAGTATCAGGGGAATGTTCTCTCATTTAGTTGGGATAAAGGTCTGGTCTAGAAATTAGAGGTGATTATCTCAGGATGTTACAGAGATTTTAAAAGCAACTCTTACTGAAAGCCAGTAGGAGATGGGCACCTAATAGTCCCTTGTGAGGCTGACTGACCTTGCTATGGAGTTGCAGTGTAGGCCAAGAACACTTTGCAATAACAAAGGGAGTTCCATACTGAGGTCTCTGGATGCAGACACTGGCTAGGGTTTCCCCTGGCTTGTAAGGTCCCCAGCTGACTCACTAGACAATCACCACCTTAGGAGTATGTCTAGACTACATGGGTCCATCAACGGAGCCATGTCGATGAGTTTACTAGATATAGGAAAAAGAAGCAGTGATTTAAATAATCACCGCTTCATTTACATCAAAATGGCCACCGAGTTTGCCGATCAGCTGTTTGGCGGCACAGTGGGGCAGTCAGGACGTGCTGCGGTTGACAAGGGAAGCCTTTGTCAACCGCTCTGGTAAACCTCATTTCACGAGTGTCAGCCGATGGTCAGGGCAGTGCGTGGTGTGTGTGTGTTATACACCCAAGTCTTCAACTGCTAGGACACGCGGTCCCTTCACAGCGGGCAGCCTAGGGAAGGCTGACAGGTGCCCCAAAGGGTCTGTCCCATGGAGGCAACAGAACCCAAACGTCCAGCTCTGCCTGTGTCTGCCTCTATGACTGGCTGTAGTTCTTTTAATTGTGTTTGGCTCTGTTACAGCAACAGAAGGAGTCAGGTTAAAACTTAAACAGTTACAGATTTATTAAAGAGGTTTCTAAAGCATATGGTTACAATGGCTATTTCTCTATTTCTTAACTGCTAGCAAATACAGATATTAATATGGTTACAAAAGAAAAACAAAAGGAAGACAGAAAGTAACGGTACCAAATGACAGCTTAATCTTTAAAGAGCTCTATTCTATGCATGCACTAAAACAAAAGGACACATACAGGTACAATTTTTACCCCCTTCTGCATCCCTCGATTTCAGCATGTCAGGCCAAGATCAGTCCCTCAATTCCCCGGAAAAGGTGAATACGAGGCTGGGCATCCCCATGTGGACCTCGGGAGGCAATCACCTAACCCAACCAGCAGGTAGATGGTAGATTGACACTCAGAGTGAGTGTGCTGCTGGACCCATCTTTATACCCATGGGGTCACGCATTCTCTTCCTTATCTCTGATGCCAAATGGTGCTGTTTCATCTTTGTGACGCCAGCTCTTACAAGGGAGTTGTGAACTTAATTTACACTTGTAAGAGAGATAACTAAATGGGAGTACTGGACATTCTTTGCTCAGCGGGAGATTCCTCTCCCAGGGGCGGCTGTGTGTTTGTATCAATATAGGTGCCAGCCAAGGTAGTTCTCGCAGCCTTGAGGTCAGCAATTGGCGTAGCTCTGTTTACAGCCATCCAGGGTCACAGCAGCCAGCATATCTGGGCCTTCTGTCAAGGCTTCAAAGACTATGCTGATTTTATTGCTCTCTCTATGCCCTGTATGCTCCAGGCACCTCAGAGGGGCAAGCAAGATGGATGTTGCAGGGGGGGTTCTGTCTGGCTACAATGAGGCATAACGGAGCGGTCGACAAAGGCTTCCCTTGTTGACCATGGCTCATCCAGATTGCCCCGCTGTGCAGCCAAACAGCTGATCGGCATAGCTTGGCGGCCATTTTGATTTAAATGAAGTGGTGATTATTTAAATCACCGCTTCATTTTCCTATGTCTAGTAAACTCATCTACAAGGCTCCGTCAACGGAGCCATGTAGTCTAGACATACCCAAGGTGTCTGTAGGTCCTGGCTTGGACTATGTAGTCATGGAGAGTACCAATGGCTATTCGCTAGCTAGAGATAGGCCCAGCTTTTGTGGAAACAGACTGCAGCTAATCTGAGTCAGCCATGTTATACCTGCTTATGCTAAGGAAGAATATCGGACTTATGGCCTGACCCTACAAACTGTTGCACATGTGACCAATCCCACTAGAATCCGTGGTTTCAGAATGAAATCACTGGGACTATTCATGTGAGTTTTACAGGATCGGACTCTTAAAATATATCAGACCATACCCAGCATGAACAAACATTTTTGAGCATGCAAAGGGAAGCAAAATCCCTGAAGACTCCTGTGAATGGGAAGGAAGGGGCAGCTCTGATGCGTTTTTCAAAGCACTTAATTAAGGGGGTTAGAGAGAAGGGATAAGTGTGTCTGAAAGGAGGGAGAGAAGGAATTGTACCTTGGTGACTGGAATGTGGCATGTGTGTGAAACTGCTGAGAGGGATGTAATCGTCTCTGCAAATCAAGATGAGCTAGCTGGCCAATGAAGCATGCCTGGCATTTTATTTCTCATATTGTTTGGAGATAGGGATTCAGCTGAGTGCATTCAGCAAATAAAGATCAAATAACCTGCTGTGAATAATGTTTTAAACCCGGGTTCCTATCAGGATCTAGTTATAAGCCCATATACTCTGTTGGATAAAAAATAAGTTACACATGGCTGGAGGCAGTATTACTTTCTATGGAAGATGAAATCTGTTTTGAAATAGAAAATGTTTAGGGCTTTTTTTTTTTTTGGAAGGACTAACCTGCATAAGACTGCCTAACAGCGAGGGTCTAGGAGTTTTCTGGAATATTTCACCCACTCTGCCTGCTTCCAGAGAGGGTCAGTCCAAGAAGGAAAGGTGCTGGAGAGTCTGTATTGCTGGCTGTGATTTGCTTGTTATGGCTGGAATCAGCCTAGTTTCTGTTCCTCTAAGCTTGTCTGTTGCCTAGTGAAACCCTGATGAAATTATTCTCCGCTTTCCCCATGCTGAGAAGCAGCTAGAGGACATGTCTGGACTGTAGTTAGAAACCTGTGGCTAGTCTGTGCCAGCTGCCTCAGACTTGCAGGGCTTGGGCTAGAGAAGGGACTGTTTAATTGTGCAGTAGATATTCAGGCCCAGCATTCTAGGACCTTGTGAAATAGGAGGATTCCAGAATTTGGGCTGCAGCCTGAGTCTAAACATTTACATCACAAGGTCTGAGGGAATTGATAGAGGGCAGTATTGTTTGGGACAGATTTGGATACCCTTATGCACATTGATTAGCATCTTATAACACACATTTTCCTGTTCTCTTCAATGTACATAGAGAGAAAGATACTACTTAATATGAGTCAGGGTGTCAGAATGTTTGCCTCTATCCCTTGAAGGAACATAGGCAGTGGCACACTGAATGATAGACAGGTTTGCTCAGCAATCGTGGGTGTCCTCAAGGCTGGGCTCTGCCCACCAGCTCCGTTATCTCATGACAGCCGTGACGGGACATAGAAGAGCAACTACATGACTGACACTTTCCGTGGTTATTTCAGAACCGTTTTCCCAGAACCCCATCATTTTATTAGCATCCTCATAATTTAAGTCCCTGCTGAGATGATTCTCTGCTGATTCTCTGATCCATCACACTTAAAATCCATGAGTCAAGGCCTCCATTTTCATGGCCACAAAGGACTGAACAAGAACATCCCCCCCACACACACACATACCCCATTTGTAGTCCATCAGTGGTACTCCTTCAGTCAAACTGCTGAGTCACCCATCCAGCTGGTCAAAAAATGTTCACCAGAACTGTTTTTTGAACATATTTTTATTAAAAGAGCATTTTTCACACTGTTTTCAGCAGCACTCCCACAGTACCTCATGGGAACTGTAGTTTGATTACCTTGGGTCCCATTTTCATGTATAGGCCAGCCTCCCTAACTAGACTATATCTCCCAAGAAGCACCATAACCAGGGACTCCCATAATGCATCACCCCACTCCAAAACTCATATTTCAACTGCCTGTAAGTATTCTGTGGAACTGCTGTTGTATTGTGGTACTTTCAGACCAAGCATTGCAGTTCATGCCAATCAGAAGTGCTTGGATTCTGTAACGGAATTCCCCCAAAACTTGGTCATTTTTAGAGCCTTGAGCACTCTAAGAAATGGATGGATCCAAGAATTAGCTTCTATTCTTGCAAAATACTGAGTGTCTGCAGTGAAAAAAAATAAAGGTGCTACAGCTCACAAAACCTCAACACCTAGATCCTAAACTGAGGTTATCTTCAAATACTTGGAAGGTCCCAGGGCATTGGGAATAGAATAGGAGATAACACCCTCCTAACATTTTAAGTATCTGATTAATGTCTTGAGGCTGATCATTTTCAGTAGCATTTTCCATATTTTCTGCTAAGCTTTCCTTTTGAACTGAGCAGGGAAGAAGAGCATTGGAAACCACTCCCAGTCATTGAATACAGAAGCCGCCTTTTTAAACACAAAGTAAATCACAGGCCCTGGAGACAATGAGGTTTGTGAAAGGCAAATTAGATGCAAGTTTTGATACAAGTACATGTATCATCAGCCTCACCCCGAGTTGCCTGAGCATTGTTTATCTGTATTGCATTTGTCTCACTGCATGGGGAATCACTCGAATGAACCTTTAAATCTGTTGCAACCAATAAGAGTTTAACACTTCATATTTAACAGCTAATATTCTGTTTCTCATTACAGATGTTCTGATTCCAAACCTCCTGATATGAATCTGAAAGAATGGGCAATAAAGGGAAACTCACTGGAGCTGGTTTAATGCTGCCATGCTGTTCTCTCACTTTACATTTTTTTTGTGTGTGTGAGTGAATTTAGTATTCCTTGGAGATTAATAGTGCTGGCAAGCAGGTGCTGTGCAAGCAGGTGCTGTCCAAGCTTCCTCTTGACCCAGCCTGCCTAATAAACTTCAAATCTGACCTATAACAGTACCTGGTGTTTCAGTTTTTAGGGGGCCCCCCAACTACTCTGCTTATGTCCCTCAATCCTGAGCTGCAGCATGCCCAGCCCAGCTACTCCAGTTCTGAACGTCTCTCTCCAGCTTGGTCAATATCTCCCAATCCTGATTTGCATCAGTCCCTATGGGTACGTCTACACTACGACGTTAATTCGAACTAATTTAGTTCGAATTAGTTAATTCGAACTAAGCTAATTCGAACTAACGGATCTAGACTAAAAAACTAGTTCGAATTAGCGTTTTGCTAATTCGAACCAGCATGTCCACATTAAGTGGACCCTGAACCAGGCTTAAGGATGGCCGGAAGCAGTGCCAGGAGGGCATCAGAGGAGGACTTAGAGTGTGGAGATGCTGTCTCAGGCTAGCCGAGGGCTGCGCTTAAAGGGTCCCGACCCCCACCCTGGACAGACAGTTCTCAGGGGTGCCCCGCTTGCAAAGCAGTCCTGGCTTGGAGTGCCCGGAGTACCCACACTGGGCACATCACAGCACTCGGCCATCAGACCGGCTGCACTTGCCGTAGGCTGCCATCTGGGGAGAGGGGGCAATCGGGGGGCTGCAGGAGAGGTTCCACCCCCAGAAGCCCGCAGAGCCAGCCCAGTCCTCCCCATCGGGGGCTCGTGCCCCATTCCTCCCTCACCTCCTTCCACTTACCCTTCCCTAGCCCCTTTTCTTGATGTACAAAATAAAGGACAATTGTGTTCAAAAATGGAATCTGTCTTTATTGAACAAAACTGGGGGAGACTGGGAAAAGGAGGTGGGAGAGGGGAAGAGAGAGGCTGGGAGAGGGGAGGGCAACTAAAATGATCAGGGGTTGGGAACAGGTCCCATATGAAGAGAGGCTAAGGAGACTGGGACTTTTCAGCTTAGAAAAGAGGAGACGGAGGGGGGACAGGATAGAGGTCTCTAAAAGCAGGAGTTGGGTGGAGAGGGTGCATACAGAAAAGTTCTTCATTAGTTCCCATAAAGAAGGACTAGAGGACACCAAAGGAAAGGAATGGGTAGCAGGCTTCAAACTAGTAACAGAAAGTTGTTCTTCACAAAGCAAAGAGTCAACCTGTGGAACTCCTTGCTGCAGGAGGCTGTGAAGGCTAGAACTAGAACAGAGTTTAAAGGGAAGTGAGATCAAATCATGGAGGGTGGGTCTATGGAGTGGTATTAGCCAGGGGGTAGGAGTGGTGTCCCTGCCCAAGGTTTGTGGAAGGCTGGAGAGGGATGGCACGAGACAAATGGCTTGGTCACTGTCTTCGGTCCATCCCCTCCAGGGTCCCTAGGGTTGGCCGCTGTCGGAAGACAGGCTACTGGGCTAGATGGATCTTTGGTCTGACCCAGGACGGCCATTATAAGCTCAGGGCTCAGGGTCGAGGTCTCAGTGGACCCACCTTGATTTTCATGCACACCTGCTCCTGGGTGGCCAGGCTGACAGCTCTCCTGCCCTAGACGGCCACTTTCCTGTGCCTAGTGCGGAGATCATGGACGAGGTCTACGATGTCCGCACTAGCCCAGGCGGGTGCCCGCCTCTTGCGGTCCCGGGCAAGCTCCCGGGAGCTGCCAGCCTGGTCCCGGGAAGAGGGGGAGGGCTGGAGGGCATCGGGTGGGTGGCTCGATCCATGCCAGGTGCAGGGTCTGCTGGCTGGGTGCTGGCAGGCTTGCACCTGGCACGGGCACCATAGCCAGCCCGTGCCCCTTTAAGGGGTCCGGGGCCGGGAGGGGGGCAGGCGAGTTTCCCTGGTGTTGGCCAGAGTGGCCACCAGGGAAACCTGGGGAGGGCTAGCCTCCCACTAGTTCGAATTAAGGGTCTACACAGCCCTTAATTCGAACTAGTAAATTCGAACTAGACTTAATCCTCGTGGAATGAGGATTACCTAGTTTGAACTAAGCGCTCCGTTAGTTCGAATTAAATTCGAACTAACGGAGCACTAGTGTAGCGCCTATGAAAGTTAGTTCGAATTAACGTCAATTAGTTCGAACTAACTTTGTAGTGTAGACATACCCTATGGTTCCATTTGCAACTACACACACACGCAAATGTTTACAGCATACCTCTTCAGAATTACCACTGATCATGAAACCTATGATTCTATGTCCTGGTATAGGATTTCAGCCTGCAACCTTCCAGCCCAGAAATCAAAGTCTCACCAGCTAACACTGTTCTGTAGAGAAGTAGTGTAGTCTAGCCATTTAAATTAAGGACTACAAATTAGGTTCTCTCCCCAGATCTGCCAGTGACTGAGGCTATGTCTACACTACAGGGATCTATCGGAAAAAGGTATGCAAATTGTGCTCCATCTACACTGGCCAAATTTTGGAAAAGCCTCCTCTTTTGGAAGAGCCCTTCTTCCTCATGTGAGGAAGAAGACATGGCTTCCAAAAGAGCCCGTCTGCTCTTCGGCAAAAAAGCGGAAGAGCAGATGTGTTCCCTGGACACAGCGGAGTTTTTCCGGGATACACTACACTACCCCATAGTGTAGACATAGTCCGACTACATGACCTCATACAAGTCATTTAACTTCTCTGTGCCTCATTTTCTCCATCTGTGCAGTATAGTTAATAAAGGAAGCCTGCTTTTTAGTACACTTTGAGATCTGTGAATAAAAGTGTTGTAAGAATGTGAGCTGTTAGGATGGCATGGCTGTAGGCACCTAGAAGGAGGCCAGACTGAGGTATAGATGAAATGTTGTCACAATGTCTTAAAATACCATAGGAAAAGAGATAGGCATGCCCTTGAGAAATGGTGCATAAGGATTGTACAGCTTTGCGGTGTGACTCTTTCATTACATTAGTAGGAAATGGAAAATATGCCCCCTCCCACTTTTGACTTGAGACTGCCAATTGGCATGGCAGAGTGCATATAATTTTACTCAGTAACTGGACGTGGAAAGAGTTCAGTGTTCTAAGTCTGATAATCTGAAGACTGAAAATGCAGACAGGAATTTTTGTCCAGATAAGTCAAGCCAAATGGAAAATACCTAGAAATTGTCACATCAAACCAAGCCTTCTAGCAGATTCTTTAAAGGGTAAGATGGAGCTTGTCTGCCTGGTGTGTTTGCTACTAATGAAGGGCTGATTCTTCACATTTGCTCATGCTGAGAGGTATCTTATTTTTCAAGTACTCCCTTGATTATTCATAATGCAAGGTACTACTCACTGGGAGGAAAGGTAATAGAATCAGGCCCTCTGAGACTAACTGATCACAGCCAGAAGCATGTGATATATCTAACAAAATATACTTCCCATGTAGCCCCATGTATCAGGTATGGGGGAGCAAAACATACAGATGGAAATGTGCTGCTCTGTGTGGCGTGTTGATATGTGGTGATCACACACATACAGAGTTTTGTCAACATCATAGATTTGCTGTTGCTCCATGTGGCAGGTTCATATGTGGAAGCAAAAGGTAATTTGTAGAATCAAAGCAGACATCCAGCACAGCCTATTTCCCAGATACACAGAAGCTACAGACAACTCCAGTGTTACTCTGTGTACTAGTTACATGACCCATTTTGAATTATCAACAACTGATACACAAGCATGTCACAGACCACCATCAAATCCACCACCAAAAAGGCTGTAGGCCCTAGGCAGCAGCTTCTGAGTGAATTAAAGGCAAAAGCAACATGGGAATTAATTAAACCCACCATGCCAAATCATGGACCTTCCTGATTTGTTGCCCTTCCCCCAGCATGCTGGAACTTCAACCTGGTCAGTTGCTGTTTCTAAATCATCTATGATGCTTAGCTGACATTTAATCTCTTCCTCCTTCATGCGCCTTCACAAAAGATCTGAAGAGATAGTGCAAGAGACAGTCATTAAAGCTAACCTTGTAATGAATGACATAAATAGATCTCTCGCTACAAAGTCCTATATCTCATACTTGCTGGCATAGTGTCAGGTATCATAATGCTTTTCATTCCCAGGGAATTCATTCCTCCCACTTGAAAATCAGTAACTGTGCTGTCATCACTGAAGGATCCTGTTGCCAGTGCTACTTACATTGTTAATTAGCAGCCACTTGCTTAACTTCTATCCGTATAGATTTTGGAGGCTGCCCCCATTGGCTTACCAGGCATTTAGCCACAGTTTGTAATTAATACAGAAGACCTCCCTGAGGTTTCTGGAGTCTTACAGAGAATAAAAGACTCCTCCCAGCAAATAGACTTCCCTGAAGCATCACTTACCATTTGCTTTGCTTTGTTTGTGTTTTGGAATGAGCAGAGGGCTGGCCAAAGGTGCTGAATTGACAGCCATTGAGGGAATGAAGTTTTCTGCTTACTCACATAATGAGGCTGGCCCCTATGGGCCACAGCCACACAAACGTGCCACACACACTGTTCCATGCCAGCATGGCCCGGCGTGAGGGCAAAAGGTGCTCTCAGTCTGTGCTTGCTCAATCTTCTGTCTCATTAGAGCGATTGTCAGCAAAGCATGTCTGTGGGTGGGTTGGCAGTGCAGACACCATTCCACTGGGGAAATATGCAAATCGTGGCCACACATTCATTTGGCAAAGGACACCCTCATGCACTAATGATTTTCAGTCACTATTGATGTGGGCTAATGTTAAAGTGAACCTAGAGGCTGAGGGTTCCTTATATTCCTTATTAATCCCTGAACCATTGAGTAGAATGTCCATATGTCCTATTTTGGCCAAGACACTCCCTTTTTTCAGTCCAATCCTGACTTTTATTTTCAAAAGGAGGCATTTGTTCCATTTGCTCTGACTCAGTTAGTTGGCAAGAGTGAATGGGACAAATGCCCACTTTTGTCAGAAAGTGGGGTACTCTGTAAAGGAACACGGGGGGCTGGGTGAGTAGCAATGCCAGCCTATGCAGCATGGAGGGGAGGGAAGCAGTTTTCCAGCATGAGAGGGAGGCAGAATTCCAGCAACAGGCAACAGACTTGTGATTGCCCCCTATGTAGGATTGTCCTGCTGTGGGCATTCAAAAAAAATCTCATTAAGTCATTGGCTTAGGGAGATGACAAGAATGAACAAATTTAAATCATTAATTTGACTTTGTAAAGAGATATACACATCTGTCCTGGGAAGCAATAATTTTATCCTGGGAAGCAGTGACTTTGATAATCAACTGAACATGAGCTCTCTGTGTGATGCTGTGGTCAAAAAGGCTAATGTGATCAAGGGATGCATAAACAGGGGAAATCTCAAATAGAAGCAATGGTTATTTTACCTCTGTATTTGGCACTGGTGTGAATACTGCTGGAATGTGACCAGTTCTGCTATCCAGAATTCAAGAAGAATGTTGATAAATTGGAAAGGGCTCAGAGAAGAGTCAGAAAAATGATTAAAAGACTAGAAAAACTGCCTTATAAAAAGGGCCTCAAAGAGCTTCATATACTTAGTATAAATAGAAGATTAAGGGATGACTAGTACAGTCTCTAAGTACCTACTTGGAGAACAAATATTTAATAATGGGATCTTCAGTCTAGCAGAGAAAAGTATAACATGATTCAGTGACTGGAAGGAGAAACTAGCAAAATTCAGACTGGAAATAAACTGTACATTTTTCATCGAGTGTTATTACCCATCAGAACAATTTTAAGTGTTGTGCTGGATTCTTATCAAGATTAAATGGTTTTCTAAAAGATCTGCTCTAAGAATTATTTTGGGGTAGAGTTCTGTGACATCAGACTGTACTAGATGATCATCATGGTCCCTTCTGGACTTGGAATCTATGAACTAAAAACAAATAGAACAAGTTTTGGGTCTTTACCCTAAACATAATGTCGCTTTAAACATGAGTCTAACTGAACATTTCAAGGAGAAGCCCAAGCAGACCTGTAATCCATTCAGAAAACCTGTGAGTGAATCAGGGTCTTTGGAGAGAGTCATTAACATTTGTTTAGTTATTTTCAAGCAGAAGTTGGCAATCTTTAATCTGTGAAATTTCCCATAATTTATTGACACTTACACATCTTTCTTTTCTGCAGAAACACTGCGGTTTTAATTAGCACAAATTAATCAATAGTAGGGGCCATGCTGTGTTCCATTGAAGCGCAGGTGAGGCTTGCCGGCTGCATGCTAAACATAACAATATGTAAAACTGACAACCTGAGACGAGGCTTTCTGGGGCTGCACTTTTCAGCAGGCGAGCATAAGCACAGCACTGAAAGTGCTGCTCAGCATGTGCCCTGCAATAAAAGTAGGTGCTTTTAATTAAGTTTTCAATGCCTTAATAATATTTTAACTCAACAAGAAGGGGAAGGCAGAGTGGAATGGGTCAAGTCTTCTGTCCAGGCATGTCAGGTGAGAGGTTAAAAACACCATCATGGCATTTTTTGAAAAGAATAGAGATATAGCTTTAGGGCACTTCTACACAGCAGGACAAAAGTCAAATTAAGGTACACAACTTCAGCTATGTTTATTGCATAGCTGAAGTCAAAATAACTTAATTCAGCTTTTGGCACTGTCTACACAGCAGGGAATCAAAGTCCAGTGTTCTTCCTTCGACTTCCCTTACTCCTTGTGAAATAAGGGTTACAGAAGTTGGAATAAGAAGCCGTCCAGTTTGACCATATTTTGAAATAATGTCTTGCTATGTAGACATGCTCTTTGTTATTTCGAAATAACATCAGTTATTCCAAAATAACGCTGCTGTGTAGAAGTACCCATGGGCTTTGTCTCCACTTGTGGCTTCTTGCGCAAGTATGGCCATTCTTGCGCAAGAATCTGCAGAGCGTCCACACTGCCCGCCTGCTCTTGCACAAGGAAATTTACAGTGCGACGTGGTAAGAGAGGGCTTCTTGCACAAGAGCTATGCCCTTTTTTAACAGGTGTAAGCCCTCTTGCACAGGAGCTCTTGCGCAAGAGGGCAGTGTGGGTGCTTGTCAGTGATTTCTTGTGCAAGAAAGCCCTGTGGCTAAAATGTCCATCAGAGCTTCCTTGTGCAAGAGAGCATCCACACTGCCATGGGTGCTCTTGCGCAAAAGCACAGCTTACACATGGCAGTGTGGACGTGTTCTTGCGCAACACTTCGTAGACATAGTCTTAGTGTCCTTCTAAATGTTCCCATTCTCTCAGCATAGCAGGCTCCTAATGTCCCGGGCTGTGTAAGAACTCATGCTGAGCTCACAACAGCAGCTAAGCATATCTATACTGAACACAATGGGCACCTTCCTCTGAATGGGAACATTGTTGCAGACACTTGGGCTACGTCTAGACTGGCATGATTTTCCGCAAATGCTTTTAACGGAAAAGTTTTCCATTAAAAGCATTTGCGGAAAAGAGCGTCTAGATTGGCATGGACGCTTTTCTGCAAAAGCACTTTTGCGCAAAAGCATCCGTGGCCAATCTAGACATGCTTTTGCACAAAAAAGCCCCGATCGCCATTTTCGCGATTGGGGCTTTTTTTCACAAATCAAATCTGAGCTGTCTACACTGGCCCTTTTGCGCAAAAGCTTTTGTGCAAAAGGACTTTTGCCTGAATGTGAGCAGCATAGTATTTCCGCAAGAAGCACTGATTTCTTACATGAGACCGTCAGTGTTCTTGTGGAAATTCAAGTGGCCAGTGTAGACAGCTGGCAAATTTTTCCGCAAAAGCACTTGCTTTTGCGGAAAAACTTGCCAGTCTAGACACAGCCTAAGGGTGTGTCTAGACTACAGGGCTTTGTCAACAAAAGTGGACTTTTGTCGAAAAAACTATACCTGTGTCTACACTGCCGCTGAGTTCTGTCGACATAACATCAGCAGAACTCAGCATAACATCAGCAGAACGGCTGTAAACCTCATTCTACGAGGAATAACGCCTTTTGTTGACAGAGTTCTGTCGACAGAAGGCATTATTGCATCTACACTGTCCTTTGTGTCTACACTGTCATGTCGAGAAAGTGGCTTGCTTTGTCAACAGAACTGAATGTAGTTTAGACACTTTGTTAACAGAAGCTTTGTCGACAGTATGGGTGTGTCTAAACTACATGGCTCCATCGATGGAGCCATGTAGATTAGGCTGATCGGCAAAGGGAAATGAAGCCGTGATTTAAATAATCGCGGCTTCATTTAAATTTAAATGGCTGACGCACTGAGCCGACAAACAGCTGATCAGCTGTTTGTCAGCTCAGCGTGCTAGTCTGGACGCTCCTGCGCTGACCTGAAAGCCCTTTATCAACCTCCCCATTATGCCTCGTAGGATGAAGTTTACCAGGGAGGTCGATAAAGGGCTTTCAGGTCGGCACAGGAGTGTCCAGACTAGCGCGCTGAGCCGACAAACAGCTGATCAGCTGTTTGTCGGCTCAGTGCGTGAGCCATTTAAATCTAAATGAAGCTGCGATTATTTAAATCATGGCTTCATTTCCCTTTGCCAAACAAACAAATCTACATGGCTCCGTCGGTGGAGCCATGTAGTTTAGACGTACCCTATCTGTCGACAAAACTTATGTTGACAAAAGCCTGTAGTCTAGACATACCCTAATATTCCAAGATATATTTCCTACCACATATGGCCCCTTTGCACTGTTCAGGTGATGCAAAATGCCAGATATTGGTCCTAACAGCCCAGCTGACCATTTACCAAATAGAAAAAGCTTTCTGCTGGGACAAAGCCCCCTCATTGTCTCTGTCTATTGGATAGTCAGGGGTGTAGCCAAAGTACAGTACATGCCGTTATTCCTCAGCTGCTGGAAGGTCCCTTAGAGGCTACTGCCAGCTGGTTTCAAGTGAGTACCTGTACAACTCATTGGAACAGGAGAGATGTGGAAAGGTATCTGTAGGCAGAATGGTGGTCCTGTGCAAACCTTGAAAGATCAGAACTTTGGTTTCAACACAAAATTTGGATGCATATCTGAGATCCCTCAGAACTTCCTTCATAGGGTTGGAAGAGACCTCAGGAGATCATCAAGTCCAACCCCCTGCCCTTCTTCTGGTAACGGTGCCTTATATAGATCTGAAAACACTTCTCTTCACTTGTAGTTGACATGTTAGAACTGCTCAAAAGCTATGTTCCCTGCAGTAGCAGCAAGTCCTCAGATGATGTCAGATCAATTGCTACTAAACCTAATAGAGATTCCACTCCGGTGTAAGTATAAGGGGCCTGTGTTTTTCCGTCAAAGAGATGGCCCACAGTGACCATCAATTACAATGGCCACAGATCTGTAATACAGATCATTAGCTACTCACCTGATTAACTTTCCACACGGTTTTCTAATTCTTGTTCCATTTTTTGATGTAACCAAGAAATGCACAAATGAAAGACATTTTCACCAACTTAGGAAAACTTCTTCAAACAGTGTGTCGGCATTTGGGCTAGGTTTGGGGCTAGATTTTCGTTGGGGTTCATTTCAACATTGCAGTGAAGGTTCATTGAGGGGACTGGGTGGAGGAGCATTTAGCAACAATGAAGTGTTTTCTTATTTTATACAGATCAGCTTGTCTAGTCTTAAAAGAAGTGCAAACGATACTGGGGGGATGTTTGAATACCACGAAATGATTGTCTGACTGACTCCTCTTCTGACACTTGACCTGTGCATACATCAGGTTCTTAGCTCATGCTGAGATGGTTCCTGCAAAAGCTTCTCTCCCCTCTGTACTTTTCATTTGTTTAATTTCATCAGACCACAGCTACCATCTGCCCCAGGGGCAGACACCACTGCACTGCTCATGTGATATGTACCCCACATTTATAAAGCACAATGCATTTCTTCCCATTCCTCACCCCTGAGTAGCCAAGCCTCGGAAAAACTGCATGTTCTCCCCTTTCGCCCCATTCATGCTGCATCTTCAGGAAGCAGCAACAATAATCATTCCAGGATCAAAACCTGCTTCCCATTATCTGGCTTTGGTTGATGATGATGTATGAAGCAGAGAAAAAAGTGACAGCTTGATTTTCATAGGTTAGGTGTTGACCCTGCTGGGCTTAGTGTAGCATGAAACTAGTTTTGACTAGTAAACTGAATAAATATGCCAGGGAAGTCATACAGGGACAATATATATGCAAGGCCAAGGTGCCATTTTTACAAAATGACTTTGATTCGCCAGCTGGCTAAGCTGAAGCCCTGCGCATTAAAATAACTGTGAGCTGGAGCTAAGAGAACAGAGAGTGTTTCATTGTATAATCCCTTAGCAATATGCAGCTTCCTTTCCTCCTTCAAAATGTGTATCAGTCTGGAAGACCTGGAATATAAGTGCTGGAATATCAGGACATGCTGCCCACAACCAGCCCAAAGAGAGCAAAGAGCAGAAGATGGAGAGAAGGAATCTATTGGAATTTCAAAGTATAGAGGAATCAAGATATTTATTTACTGGAATATAAATGAGGCAAATAAAGATTTTTTTTTTAGTAATAAGCGTATTATACATTATATGAAATGCAAGGTTAAATCAAGAAGCATCTAGCAAAGTTAATACTCACAGGCCAGTTTGTTGCTCTGCAGTATAAAAATCAAGGGTTGGTCACTCAATGGAATGAATCCAGCAGGTTTTACACAAACAAGAGGATCTGCTTTTTCACATGGTGCATGGTCAACCTGTGGAACTCACTGCCCTGGGATGTTATGAAAGCTGAAAGCATAACTGGCTTCAATAAAGAACTAGATAAGTTCATGGAGAATAGCTCCATCAATGGTCAGGGATGAAACGTCATGCTCAGGATGACCCTAAACCTATGACTGCCAGGAATTGGGAGGGGAAGATGGTGTGGATCACTCCAGTTGCCCTGATCTATTTACTCCGGCTACATCTACACTGGCATGATTTTCCGAAAATGCTTTTAATGGAAAAGTTTTCCGTTAAAAGCATTTTTGGAAAAGCACGTCTAGATTGGCCAATCTAGACACGGTTTTCCGCAAAAAAGCCCCGATCGCCATTTTCGCGATTGGGGCTTTTTTGTGGAAAACAGTACTGTGCTGTTTACACTGGCCCTCTTGCACAAATGATTTGCACAACAGGGCTTTTGCCCGAATGGGAGCAGCACAGTATTTCCGCAAGAACACTGATGATCTTACATGAGATCGTCAGTGTTCTTGCAGAAATTCAAAAGGCCAGTGTAGACAGCTGGCAAGTATTTCTGCAAAATCAGATGATTTTGTGGAAAAACTTGCCAGTCTAGACACAGCCTCCCTGTAAAGCTCTGGAAGTTGTAACATGGAGAAATACATACTGATAGTAGAGAGCGGTTAACTGTAAATGCTCAATAGTTGGAAATCTAGTTACTCTAGTCCATGGGTTCCCACACTGGGTGGCGTGCCCCCCCCCCCCCCCGGGGGGGCATGAAGAAATGCCTAGGGGGTGTGAGGCAACCTTTTTTTTTCCTCAACAAGTTTTGCTGCTATGGCAGGGGGAGCGTGAGGGTTTTTCAAAAATCAAAAAGGGGGGGGCCTGATGACAAAAAGTTTGGGAACCACTGCTCTAGTCAAACGACTGATCCCTACCCAAATAGTTTACCTAGGAGAGGTTGCCTTGTCAATAAAGTTACCTGACATGGGTTTGTGCTCGTGTGTCACCTGATCTAGGAGGGGGCCCTGAACATTTGAAATAAGACTGCTCAAGACCCATTTGTGTCCAGTCTATGAGGCAGAAGAAACCCAAGTGTATTAGATCTCATAGGGAAGGGGACACCTCTCTGCCTGGACACTGTTGGTCCCTAAAAACACCCCAGGGAAGTGAGGAAACTGAGGCAGGGACCTGTGCATAGTGTTCACTGTTTTGTACTATTCCTCACTTTACAAGATGAAGTATGAAAAAGAACAGCTGTGTTAGATTCTCTGCAGTGTCTGTCTGTATGCAGCCTGCTTTACATTGCTGCATGCCTGTGAGGACATGCCTCTGAGAGCTCGCAGCAATGTAAAGTAGTTATCATACAAGTATTCTATGATAACTGGAAGCTTCAGACCTGGAGGTGGAGCTCTGGGACAAGATGGTTTTAATTATGGAGAGCTTTGAGGGGTTACCACTGCACCCAAAGTGTAAGTCTACACTACAGCATTATTTCAAAATATCTTATTTTGAAATAGTTCATCTGAAATAAGATATTTCAAAATAAAGCATCCACACACAAAATGCATTTTGAAATAGCGCGTCCACACTGATTGGATGCTGAATCGCATTTAAGGGCAGCTGAAACCGGTTCCAGCAGGGCATCAGGTCGGTAGTTACTTTGTGTGGCTGATGCCTGAGACTATCTGAGGCTTGTCAATGACCACCTGGGGGGCATGGTCTATCTGATCCCCCCAGGATACAGTCCAGGGCATCATAATAGGGGCAGGAGTCTGGGTCAGCCCCTGTTTTGGAGCTGCCCCCTGTGGCCTGGGTGTAGGCCTGCTGCAGCTCCTTTATCTTTATACGCACCTGCTCTTGGGTGCGCATGTGGCCTTTGGTGGCCAAGCTGGCAGCCATCCGCCTGTAGATGGCTGGTTCCTGCATCTAGTGCAGAGATCGTGGACACTGGAGGCCTCCCCCCAAACCTCAATCAGGTCCATGATCTCCGCACTGGAGCAGGAAGGTGCCCACCTTTTGCAGCCCCTGGCAGGCTCCTGGGAGCTACCAGCCTGCTCCTGGGGAGCGGTGGAGGGCTGGGTGCCCGTGGTTTGCTGGCTCATTCTGGGCCAGGGCAGTGACTGTTGGCTCTGTGCTGGCAGGTTTGCAGCTGGTACAGGCACTGTGGCCAGAGTCTACCCCTTTAAGGGCGGGGGGGGGGGGGGTAGGGTTACCAGGTAGTCATAAAAAAAATATCGGACATGCTTCATGGGGGGAGGGACCGGCCGGGAGGGGAATGGTGCTGGCCGGGGGAGGAAGGAAACAGAGATAATGGGCGGGGGGGGAAACGGAGCTGGCCGGGGCAGATGGGGGGGCCAACGGGAAGTAGGGCTGGTTGGTGGGGGGGGTCGGGCATAACGGGGGGGCTGGCCACCAGATATCGGGGGAGGGGGTGGTCGGCGGGGGTGGAGCTGGCTGGGGGAGCTCAGGAGGAGGAGGAGGAGGAGGGGGAGGGGAGAACTGGCTACTGGAAGCATGGCTGGCGGGGGAAGACCTGGAGCAGGAACTGGCCAGGGCACGGGGGTGGGAGGGGGCGGAGGGAAGGAGGGAGGGTCTGGCTGGGGAAGACCGGGAGGAGAAGTCGGGGAGAATCAACCAACCGATTGGCTAGGAGGGGGCAGGAGAGCGAATCAGTCAGTGGGGAGCAGGACTGACCCAGGCTGTGCAGATTCCAGGGCGCTCCCGTCCTGCGCGAGTCAGTTCGGCTGTGGCTCCACCGTGCACTTGACCAGCGCGCAGGAGCATGGAGTGGGATGCCACTCCTCCTCACACGCAACCAGGGCTCCCAACGCCAATCGTGCCCCACCTCCCAGTCACTCCCCCTGCCCCCGCAAGGCTTCCATCCATTACACATGTCCGGTATTTTCTAGATATTTTTACTGGGCAGAGGGCCCCCAAACTGGACTGTCCAGTAAAAAACCAGACACCTGGCAACCCTACTGAGGGGGAGCAGAAGAGTTTTCCTGGTTTGACCCAGAGTGGCCACCAGAGCACCCTGGGAAGGGCTGGAGGCCCCCTATTTCGAAATAAGCGTCTAGACAGCGCTTATTTCGATTTAGCTATTTCGAATTTGGCCTTATTCCTCAAGGAATGAAGATTACCAAATTCGAAATAAACGTGCCGCTATTTCAATTTAATTTCGAAATAGTGGTTTGGCTGTGTAGACGCTAGTAAAGTTATTTCAAAATAAAGCTGTTATTTTGAAATAACTTTGCTGTGTAAACATACCCAAAGAGACGAGGCATCAGGACAGCACATTCCAGCTCTGAATGGGGGTGACAGGTAGAAGATCTGCACCCTAAAACTACCTATGGACCTCGAGATTTGGGCAGTGGATGGAATCTATCCAGGAATTCAGAGCATTAGCCCTGATAGCAGTCCTAGTGAATGGCTGGATTGAGGCATTCACTATGGTCTGGCAGGAGTGTTGGGGAGAAAGATAAAGACTCAACACCACTTATATTTAATATCTAATTCTGCAATCATGGAAGCAGGACCAGTTTTAGGGTCAGGTGAGCAGGGCAGTTGCTGTGGACACCAGTTTCCAAGAGGCTTCCATACCACTCTGCTTTCCTCCCACTCGCACACTCTTTATTTGTTTATTCTTCACTCTGATTGGCCAGACAGTTTAGTTCCACTGAGGCTATGTCTACACTATGGGGTTTCTCTGGGATACTGGAGGTATCCTGGAAAAACTCCACCACATCCAGGGAATGCATCTGCTCTTCCGCTTTTTTTTTTTTTGCGGAAGAGCACACACGCCCTTTCGGAAGCCCTGTCTTCCTCCTCCCATGAGGAAGAAAGGCTCTTCCAAAAGAGGAGGTTTTTCTGAAATTTGGCCCAGTGTAGATGGGCCAAATTTCGGAAAGCCTCTTTTGAAAACACTATCGGAAAAAGGTGTGTAAATAGCAGAGCTCAATTTGCGTACCTTTTTCCGATAGATCAATGTAGACATAGCCTGATTGGCCATTGACTTTGGAGTAGGGGCGTGTGAGTAGGTTCTTGGGCAAGAGCACTGGAAATGCTTCCCACCCTGGCTGGTAATATAGCTAGGGCTGTGCCTGAATGGAAGTCTGGAAGCTGCAACACAAGTGGTCAAGGCTGGATGAGAAGAAGCTTAGCTCATGAGGGCTGGGAACTCTTCTTTCCAAACCTTCTGCATCCTCAGGGTATTGGTTGCTCCTCCAGACTAGAATTAAGCTGAGGTGGATGGGGATGACACTCTCACCAAGGGGACAGATTGTCTGTATTAATCTTCAGTGATACAGCAGTGATGACTGACTAGAGTGAGACCAATGGAGCTGAGCAAATTTGTGAGCAAGAAGAATCAGGCCCTCTGACTTTTAATCCCCTGTGAAAGATAAAATCTCCCTCCCCTCCTGGACAATGAGTTTTTTCACCTGATGAAGAGAAAACACTGAAAAAAATGCCGCCAGTATTAAAATGCATTTTCTATTAAGTATAGAGAGCAAGCGAGATACAGTGAGAGAGGGGAGATCTTGGAAGAGGTTTATTTAATATAAACTACGCTTATATTTTTCGGGTAAGCTGAAGAACACAAATTGAACGCTTAATGCATTCCATAATGCTGCAGAAACATGACCTTGACGTTAGCTTAGAAATCAATTTCAGTTTTTATTTAGTAGCTGCATAGACGTTTAAACATGCACTTCAATAGGACTTGAGTTAACAAGCAATCATCCCTGCACCCCTTTGCTTCAGGCATGGTCATGGGCTGGTTCACCCGTGTTTGGAACACCAATATTTGGCTTCTTTTTTATTATTTTTTCTAACTGTTCATTTAATTTGGCACCTGTCAAATGGAAAGCCTGAATTCTTGTCCTGACTCCAAAGTCATGTCCTGATGCTGCAAGTGCTGCATTCAAACCTAGCCTAGCTCTCTAGGGCTGTGGTGTCCAACCAGGTCTGAAGCAGTAGCCACTTTAGTGGCTACTGCTATAGCGAACTAGCCACACTCAAGTGGCCAAATAGCCACATTGTTCAAGCCAACTAGCTACACTCAACCAGCCAAACAGCCACATGTGGCTAGTGGCTAGCATGCTGGACACCATGGCTCTAAGGGAAGTATATTCCCCTGCTCCAATCTCACAGACTGTTCCCCCATGCTTAGATCCCTGCTCCCAGCTCCATTGACTTCAATAGGGCTATGCCTAAGCATAAGGCTGCATGCACAGAGGAGCTGGTAGCACAGTGTTTGGCATCAGTGTTTCCACATGTGCAAATTTTTCCTTCTATGCTGGCTAAGGTTCCCCATTGCAATCCTTTGCAGAAACCTATCTCAGGATTCTCTTTCTTAGCAGATTCAAAATATTTCTATATCCTCTCCTATATGCATCATATTGTATCTTTGATTGGACGTTTCCTGAAAATTGTATTGCGTGCAGATGCATCTTCATGGCTAAGGAAGGCAGCTACAGAGTCAATTTTGCCTTCTTCTCTTTGCCTTTCATAATACTTCTTAACCTCAGCCTCCACCTACTTGCTTTCCCTAGTGAGTGGGTGGAAAGCAAGAAAGTACCTGTTTAGTCATTCTGCTGCCACTCAAGTTCCTGGCCAGCTAGCATTCCACACAATAATCCTGCCCTCCAAGAGTCACAGTATAATTAAGGGGCTGAGGCCATAGTGATGCTGTACCATTGTGCTCCGAGATTAGTGAAGGGATCTGACACAACAGTGAACCTTGGAAGGGTAAGAAGCTTTGATAGTTTTCTGTAGTTCAAAACAGGTAGAAGAATGAAATAACCGGGAATGAGCAGATCTGGCTCCAGATCTCCTGTCTTATCAGGGAAGAAGGAAGGAAAAACTCTCCCCTTGGTGATAGCATCAGATTCCCTTTTTACTTGTCTGTCTGGAGATCAATGACAACACACAGCTCACACTCATGCACCTGCTCCCATAGAATCCACAGTCATTGTGTGCTCGAAATTATGGGTTATCACACCTTAAAGGTAAATTCAGAGGATAACTCACCAGCCCTGTCCAAATCTATTCATTATGGTGCACAAGTCACAAAACATACAAAAGGATTGCCCTCGGTCTCACTGTTTAGTCACTGGATACTAAATAAAAGGCCAAGGAATGGGGAGGGAGAGGAGGGAAGTCGTAGCAAATGGTGTGAAATGAACAGACGAGGAAAAAAAGCTACTCATCCAAAAACCATACACACGGTGAGCATGACTGACAAACTGTCACTGCTGGTGTCCTTCTCTTCTGACATTGTCATTTATAATTCATCAGAAGCACAGAGAGGACTCAGAAGCATAGCAAGGTAGCATCTTCTATCATCAGAAACACCATTGTTCTAATTAACTTTCCCACTGACCTGGAGACAAACATTTGTGGGGGTTGGAGAAGGGGAGAAGTCGGGGGGTGGGGAGGGATGCTCTGGGAATGGAATTGGGGAGTGATAGTGTGCTCAGCTGCCTGTACATTTATGATACTGCTTCTTGATTGTTTGGTATTTTCCTTTAATATGTGCCTCTAAATCATGCGTGAGTGTCTTCAGATTTGCTTGAAACAGAGATTTTAATTCCTGGCCAAGATCCAGTCTCTTCCAGTGTAAAAGGAGCTAAATGAAAATCTGAGTTTATTGTACAGCAGCAGTGACCAAATATAACACTAATCATTTGATTTCTTTGGTGGTAGATCCAGGATGGCTTAATGCTTTTATCCACCTATTATTGAATACCTTTATGAGAAACTGAACTAGCACATTGCTGTGCCTGATTCTGATCTCATTTATGTGGCTTTTATACTGATGAAACGCTACTTAATGCAGTTATGCCTGATTTACACCAGTATAACTAGAAACCAACTCTCTCTCACATCAGCGAAGAAATAAATATGATCTCCATTTCAAAAGTAGGTAAACTGAGTCACCAGGAGGCAAACTGGCCTGCCCAGAAAGTAGGTCGCTTTGCTGGGACTAGAACTTAGGAGTGCAGACTCTCACCAGGAAAAAAGGTTTCAAGTCTAGAAACTAGTTTGTTAGAGCTCAATTAGTTGTTGCAGAATAAACACTGAGCTGGAAGATCTGATTAATGATCAGTGCCAAGGGATTAAATAATTCTTTAATTATAATTTAACAACCAGGCCTCTATGTACTCTGTGTCATGTTGGACCTAAATCCTTCAACATGGCCTCTTTGATTCCATAGCTACCTCATGTAACAGACTGAAATCTCAGGGTCATGCCATTTAAATGAATAGTTAGAGATGGTTAATGCATGAGGGTATGTCTACACAGCAAAGCTATTTCGAAATAACTTTACTAGCGTCTACACAAGCCAACCACTATTTCAAAATTAATTCGAAATAGCAGAGGGCTTATTTCAAAATTGGTAAACCTCATTCCACGAGGAATAACACCGATTTTCTAATTGCTATTTTGAAATAAGCACTGTGTAGATGCTTATTTCAAAATAGGGGAACTCCAGCCCTTCCCAGGGTACCCTGCTGGCCATTCTGGTCACAACCAAGAAAACTCCTCTCCCTCCCCACCCCCTGGAGCCCTTAAAGGGGTAGAGTCTGGCCACAGTGCCTGTGCCAGCTCCAAGCCTGCCAGCCCAACAAACAGTCTGTCCTGCCCCTGACCCAGCAGCCCCAATATGAGCCAGCAAGCCACCAGCAGCCATCCCTCCACCGCTCCCCAGGAGCAGTCTGCCAGCTCCCAGGAACCTGCCAGAGGCCGGAAAAGGCGAGCGCCTTCCTGGTCCAGTGCGGAGATCATGGATCTCATTGAGGTTTGGGGGGAATCATCCAATGTCCATGATCTCCACACTAGACAGAGGAATGCGGCTGTCTATGGCAGGATAGCTGCCAGTATGGCCAGTAAAGGCCACATCCGCACCCAGGAGCAGGTGTGGATGAAAATAAAAGAGCTTCGGCAGGCCTATGCTAGGGCCACAGGGGGCAGCTCCCAACCAGGGGCACACACACCAAATTGCCCCTATTTTGATGCCCTGGACTTCATCCTGGGGGGTGGGACAGTCCGTGCATCGACTGTCCGTGCATCAAGGAGGAGGTGTCAGCCGATGGTCAGGGCAGTGCGTGTGTGTGTGTATTACACCCGAGTCTTCATCTGCTGGCACACAAAGTCCCGTCACAGCGGGCAGCCTAGGGAAGGCTGATGAGCACCCCAAGAAGTTTAACATCCGTGTCTTTGACCGCTAGGACCAGGTCCCTTCGCGGTGGGCAGCCAACAGGCTGACAGACATGCCAGAGTTTACAGGGATAGCTTATTACACCTCAGATTTTGACTGCTAGGATACATGATCCCTTCGCAGCGGGCAGCCTAGGGAAGGCTGAGAGATGCCCCAACGGATCTGTCCCCTGGAAGCGACATGATCCAAATGCCCAGCTCTGCCTGTATCTGTCCCTTATGACCGGCTGGAGTTCCTTTAAATTGTGCTTGATTCTGTTATAGCAACTGAAGGAGTCAGGTTAAAGCTTAAACAGTTACAGGTTTATTAAAGAAGCTTATAAATCATATGGTTACGATGGCTATTGCTCTATTTCTTAACTGCTAGCAAATATAGATCTTAAAAATGGTTACAAAGAAAATAAAGATAGAAAATAGAAATAATGGTACCAAGTGACAGCTTAATCTTTAAAGAGCTCTAAATCTATGTGTACACTTAAGACAAAGGACACATCCAGGTACAATTTTTATCCCCTTCTGTGCCTCTCGACTCCAGCGTATCAGGCCAGGGCCGGTCCCTCAATTCCTAGGAAACAGGTGCGTGCCATAAGTGTCCGCTTATGCAGGGGGCAGGGTGGGACGGAAACCAGGGACTGCGCGTGTGGGCCTTGCTGTCCATGGACCATGCACCACCACACACACACACCCACACAGCGGCATGGATGCAGTCTTAGGGCAGCTCCCATTCCCGGGGATAGCAGAACATTCCAAACATGGCCTCTGTGCAAGCACATCGGCTCTGATGGTGCAGGGAACGGTCATCCTCACCTTGCAGAGGGGGGCTAGGATTCACCCACTGTGTCCCCAGGAATAACTGACCACTTTTCTTGATTCTCCCCAGCTGCACCAGCTGCGCATGCAGGGCACACCACACCACCCAGGACATGCTCCTGCACCCAAAGGCTCTGCAGGAGCACCTGTGCAGTGGAAGGGTACCAACAGCTGGAGGTACTGCGAGCCCTACACCGCACCCTCCAGCAGTGGGTGCAAGAAGACCTGCAGCTCTGGCGGGAGCAGTTTGCCCAGGGCCATGTCATCTGCCAACACCTGCAGACCCTGGTGCTGAGCGTGCTGCCTGCTGCCTACCCAGCTACTGCTCGTCCTCCCACTCCTTCTCCCCCTCCCACTTCTTCCTCCACACCCTCCATTCCCCTGGAGACACTGAGGCCCCCGCACCCGCGGTGCTGGGAGATAGTTGGCTCAGCGAGACCCCCAACCCTGAGCCCTGAGCTTCCCCTCCCCCTTCTTCCCCTTGCTTCCCCCTTCCATCTCCCTCCTCCCAGGTTTTCCCTTCCCCTCTCCCACCCTCTCGCCTCCCTTCTCCTGTCTCCTTTCTCCAGTCTCACCAGAGTTTCATTCTCCATCCCCCAGTTTTGTTAAATAAAGAGAGTTTGTGTTCATGAAAATACGTGTATTTTATATGACATCAGGAAGGGGGGTCAGGGAGGGGTAAGTGGAAGGACATGAGGGAGGAATGAGGCAGTTAGTGCTCCTCAGGGTGGAAGCTCTCTCTCAGGGCCTCCTGGATACTGACAGCCCCTCGATGGACCTCCCGGATGGCAGCCTGAAGAAAGCGCAGCCAGGTTCGCAGCAACGCTTCCACGAGAAGCACCAGAGTGCCCAGGGGCAGGTCTGGCTCCATGTTGCAGAGTGCTGTCATATCCCGAGTGAGGGTAACCAGAGCATGCAGAGAAAAAAATGCTTTGCTGTCCCTCATTGAGGTAGGCAAGCAAGCAGAGAAACCTGAGAACCGGCTGTCCGGGGGCAGGGTGGGAGGTGGTTCCCTTTTAGCACAGGCCTCAGCCACACAAAGTAACTCCTGACATGATGCCCTGCCGAAACTGGTTCTGGCCAGCCTTAAATACGATTCAGTGTCCACTCAGTGTGCATGCGCTATTTTGCAATAGCCAAATGCTATTTCAAAATGCATTTTGTGTGTAGACGCGTTATTTCAAAATATCTGATTTCGAAATAATGCTGTAGTGTAGACATATCCTTAAATATTACAGAGAATCACACAGTCAGTTAAGTAGCCACCTATGCTATGTACTTTGATGGAAAATCACATTTGTTTTACTCTTCCCCCAGGATTTTGTATTGACCCCACAGAACTGCATTGTAGGCTTTATTAAGGGGGAAGCTGGAGGTTTCTGCAGCTCACCAAGAGACATTTGGGGGCTCTGGTATGTGGAGAGGACATCTACACTGCATCAGGGAGTGAGTGTCCCAGCCTGAGACCACAGCCTCATGCTAAACCCACTAAACTAACTACATAGAGGTCGCATCTCTGCCTAGAGCCACTCCCAGGCTTGAGAGCCTGAGCTCCAAGCCCAAGCCCAAGCCCAATGTCTACACAGATATTTTTAGTGTGCTAGCACAAGTGTGTGGACTTAAGCTAAGGGGGCTCGCTGTCAGATGCAGTGTAGATATACCACGGGAGGCAGATTGGGATTGAATCTGAGATAACAAGTGGTTGGAATGATTTGGCTAAAGTGATCCACTGTGAAATAACGGCCACATTTAATCTGCTGTATTTAGGTTTTTGAAACAATGAGCTATTGAGCTAAACTGGGAAGCTTCCACCTCTTAGTGCTTTTGTTTCAGATACCTCAGGGCTTTGGTTTGCACTTGCTTCTTGTTTGAAACCATACAGGTTATGCATGTACTGTGTTTAAAGGAAAGCTTAGATTCTATGGTGCTGTAGGCAGAGGGTGAGTCGGTGTCAGTTTCTATTACTGCACATTTACAGAACTACCAGGAACAACGTCCTCTGTGCAGGAGATCTTAATGGGGTCTTTCAGGCAGCATGAGCTGCAAAAGCAGTCAGAAGAAGCATGTGCATGTAAAGAGATCTCTCCCCCTTCTTGGAAAGGAAAAAAAAGGTGAGGTTGAGGGGGACATGATACCAAATTCTTTATTTTGCAATAGTTTATCCTCCGTGCAAGTTTTAGCATCCCCTGAAAAGGAGCACAGAAAAATTCTTTAGCAGACTAATTATCTGGGTAGCTATTTTTCTTATTGCAGACAAGTGTGCACTGGTGGCAAAAGGAGTTTGATGAAACAGCAGAAATGTATGGCTCCTAATGAAGATGAAAGCCCTTCTTCCAGTTACCATGCCTGGAAAACATGGGAAGAGGGAAAGGGAGGGGAAAAAGACAAAGCTACAGCTGCTCAGAGATATTTTAGAGTCTCAACTGGATTTGCAAAAAAATCCTGTTTCACTGGTCTGATTCTACAGGGCCATTCCTCATGCCTGATGTTGCTGATTCTGCATGTAAAAGGCTGCAGCTAATTAAAAGGGTTTATTTTATTTTAGATAGATAGAGCCATAGATTCTTTGAGAGGAGAAGTGAAGGGCTGTTTAGCTTCTAAATTCCACTGATCCTAAAAGACCTTGAACACTGCAAAGCTGTTGGGGATTGTCAGTTCATCTCTGCAATCTCCACTCCACTTGTTATTTTATTTGTGGCAAACAGTCTATCACCTGATAAGGTTTATGACTAATGCTGAGCAGCAATGTTTAAGAATTGTACAAGAGAGACTCATGGAACTTGTACCAGGAAGCCTGAAAGAGATCTGTTTCAGGATAGCAAGACATTAATATGCCAGCCTTTTCCTCGGGAGACCTGACTTCAACATTCTATTTCCTGTCACTAATGAAATGAGTTTGTCTGCACTCAATCCATCATCATCTCTTGGGGATGTTACATGCATGTCAAGATTGAGGCTCTTGGACAGTTTCAGGAAGAGCCAAGACTTAAATTGCAGGAGCTGCTGCCTATCAGTTGTGAGACGCATTGATAGAGTTTCATGAGGAATTCTTGCCATGTACTGTCTCTGGTGGTACAGATTAAGGCAGACATTTATAAGAGCCAAAAAAATCTCCTATTTATCTTGGCAAGGGATCCTCTTTCCTTGGCTAGTGTTTAGGTCAGCAGCCTTCCCCCCACCCACTTTGCTAGGGGTTGGGCTTATAGCTGGTTTCTGGGGTAGGGAACCTAGCTGTGCTTTTTGGGACACCTTTCCCTTTCCCTTTCCCTCTCCCCCATCTCTAGTACAGTTGGTTCCCCCCCATTCCATTCTTTCTAACCTTATAACTGGGGAGGCTTTTAAAGGCCTACAGCAGGCCTGAAGTGGAGTCAGCTGGCCTCAATCTGCCTGGGCCAGTTCTCTGCCAGCTGCTCCTATTTGTCCTGCAGCCCTCCAGCTCTAATTAGCAGGTCATTTAACCTTTTTGGGCTGACTTTGAGTAAAAGAAATGGGAGTGGGGACTCAGATCCTTTTGCTGGTCCATTTCACCGGGGTAGTATAGAAGCCAGGAAAGTTCCCCACAATAGAGGGACCATTCCCCTGTTTACACACACATACATGACTCAGAGGACCTAATAAATCAGTTGTTTAAAGGAGACAGTATTGGGTCTATTAAAAATGAAGGAAAATTATAACCAATGAGACAAATTCTGCTCTCGGATCGGCTGGTGAAGCTCTTCTAATCCGTGGAGTTACACTGGATATAGAGACTGAAACTGAGAGCACAGTTTGACTTAAAACATTGGGGGATATTTGAAAGTAGAAAGAAAGCTTCATAAGGTCACAGGTTTCTCAAAAGGATGATTGCATGGATTGTAAAATGTATTATTTGTATGGAGGGATTACCTAGGAGCACAAGTCATCACTCACTGGCTGTATTAAGTGCTGTGCACACACAGAACAAAGGGTGGTGACCACTCCAAAGAGCCAGTGGGTGAAGTGCAGGTCTCTGACAGAGTGCATTTGGCTCAATAATTGGGAGGATAAATATTTGGGAGGAACAGGAACTACAGGGTAGCTCAGAGGGTGAGCTGGGAAAGGTGAGCGTGGAAATCTCCTCTTGCTGGAAATTTGTAGTATGTTCTGTTATGCTTTGACATGCAGTGAAAGAGAAACAGCTGGGCTAGGAGACCAGAAAAACAGGGCCAGGTAGCAGAACTCACAGGGTACTTGAAGGGACATCCTGTGCCAAGGTCATTCTTTCTGCCATACACTGAGCACTCGCTCAAGCACTGGTAAAGTATAGCCCACATTTCCTTTATTTCTGACCTGGCAAGATACTTTCTGGTTAGGAACATTTGCTTGATAAGAAGCGTGTCTTGGAAAGCCTGTTTAACAAGCAGAGCTCTCCAGTTACATCTCCTGCTCAAGCATTTTACTGTGATTAAAGTAAATAAAGAGAGCTACCCAGCAATCCCTTACCCTCTTCCCTGAAATCTGGCCTTTGAGTTGAGGAGCGTGGCTAGAAGAATCATTAGAGAATGACAAATCTACCTGGAGAAGCACACAGCAGAAAGCAAAGATGAGAAGAGGTCAGAATGTGGCGATGCAGACAAGACAGCACTTCACTAACATTTAAAAGAGAACTAGGTTTTTTTTAAAGGGGGGGAAGGAGAAAAAAAGCCCTAAGAGGTGTGGTGTTGGACAGTGGGAAGCAAAGACTTTAATTTGAAATAGAAACTATGATTTCGTTATTGCTTTATATGCCACTCCTACCGCACACTGTTCTACCACTTCCAGGCACACCCATCTCTGCGTGTGGAAGCAACCAGCATGCTTGTTCTAAGCCACATGCCTTTTTCCCCTTGTTTGTTCTCTGAACAAGTGGCACTGGCACTAAGAGGCTACAGGATTGATCATTACGCAAATGAATAGGTGGACTGTACGTGCAAGGCTGTGGCACTGGGTGTGAATGTTGAGCCTTTCATGACTGTCCTCTACTGAGTTTACAGTTACGGATGTTGATGAATTTTTTTTTTTAAATCCTAGTTAAAGTAACCCTGTGTAAGGTAAAAATCAGGCTATGTAAACTGCTTCCAACATCGGCTCAGAAGCCAGGGCAAATAATGCTGAAAATAAGCTTACGCTTACGTTTATATATACATACATATTTTAAATATAACCTGAAATATTGATTTAAAATCTTGCAGATATTGAAAAAAACTTTTGAAATGATTTACATGAGTTCTGTTAAAAGGTTGATAGTCACAGCAATAAACTGTTTCTCCCATGCTTAGCCAGATGGGTTGAGAACATATATTTAAAGGCCTCTCTGAGAGTTTGGCAGGAGTAATAGAAATCTGAGTAGACTAGTGCATACAGCAAATGCTCAGCACTGAGGAGGCTCCTATGGTCTAAGTCTTGCTGTGCTCATGAGTCACTGAATGTCCTCTCATGAGTCACTTGACCTCTTTTTTGTGCCTCTGTCAAGACCCAGCTGGAGAGTGGTTAGATGCAGCTTGTGAATTTCTTCCATCATTGAAGAAATTACAAAAAGATCAAGATGACAGTGAAAACATATAGAACAAATTCTGACATTTGCTTGAGAGCGGATGCCTTTTTTTGAGAGTTGCTTGGAAACTAACCACCAAAAATGGAGATGTCCAATGGACTACATTTTCTGTTGCAAAAGGTGGATGCCTCTGTTACTTGTGCAAAGCAGGTGTGCCCCCTTGCATGCATTCTCTTGCTCATATACATTGTGGTTTTCACACCTGGTGCTGCACATGCATTTTTGGCCTAACTTAAGGTTCATTGTTGGGAAAATTCCTATTGCCTTCAGTGGAACCAAGATTTCACCCTTCTGACTTTTTGCTCTTTCGCGTGGGGCCTGAGGAATAAAATCACTGACTATTGTGTGGACGTTCAGAGGACAGCAGCCTTGAATGGTTCCCAATCCACAAATTGTGTTTCAAATGTTTTAAATGTATTTTAAACAAGATGTACGTGGCATGCAATCTTTGTTTCAAATATCTTTTTTCATGTGGATTTATTGCTCCTGAAATAGACTGAATGAACATCCTTGGAGAGTTAGTTCCTCTTAATTGTCCACAGAAGAGGTACCAGAATTCAGTAGCAACACAACATTTCCTACAGTGCTGCATAAAAGAGCATCCGTTCTGACGTGGAAGCACAATGTCTAGGTCAGGGATGGGGAAACTAAGGCCCAGGGGCTGAGTGTGGCCCCCGTCTTGCCTGGATTCAGCCCCTGAGGCTCAGGGTTCCCCCCTCACTCCAGCATTGAGGAGCTCATGAAGGTGCTCCACCTTCCCATCCCCCACAGGGCTAGATCCACACAATCTACTAGTCTGCCCTTCCTCCCACTCCCCAAGGCTCTGGTGTGGGAGGGGAATGTGGGGAGTGTCTTTTTCCTTTTCAGTCAGGGGCCGAGCAGTGAGAGTTTGTAGTGTGTGTGTGTGTGTGTGTGTGTGTGTTGGGGACGGGCGGGGGGTCCCTTTTCACTTGCACATGTGACCCTTCCCTGGACTGATTTTTTGTGTGGGCAGCAGCCCCTTACCAAAAAGGGTTCCACAACCCTGTTCTAGGATGAAGAGGGTGACTCCAGAAGATATTCAGTGACTGCTCTGTCTCCTGAGAGGGCTGACAAAAAGGTCAGTTAATGCCGTTTATAACAATGAAAGGGTTTTGTATGTAGTGTAGACACTTGTAAGTCGGAGTTGGACTGATATTTTACATAGGCCACCAATTGATATTCCACTGAATGTTTACTACTGACCAGCATGGGGTGGCCAGCTGCTTCATGTTATGTGTAGGACAATGTCAGCACTGAGGACGTTTCTAGCCAAACCTACCTTCAGTATTGGTTCAGTTTTGGCAGATTTTTTGGTATGAATGAATTATTAGAATGGAAGACCAAGCATTATTTAGTATGTTTACCAAAATTGCCACTTTATAGCCATCAATCACATGGGTGCCAAATGCTTCAGTAGTATGATAAGACCAGCAGTGATGGACACAGACTAAACATCCAGCCAGATTGTCTTAAAGACCTCACTAGAGATAGATCCGAATGGTGTCTGATCTGCAAGAAAGCTACATCCCTTTAGGATTTGCCATAGTGATGATGAGTATGGGGTGGATGTGAACCAGCTGCAAAGAGATAAAAGTGTCTGACTACTCCTGAATGTCTCAACAAAAGGCCTATGTCCTATTACCAATACTTCTCCATGATATATACAGCTGGTAGAAACATTTTGAAATTTGCAGTTTCAAGAGAATTGTCCATTGAAAAAATGGGATGATGTTTTTCACAAACATCTTCACCAAAATTTTGAACAGATGTCTTGAAATCCTGACTTTCTTTCCCCCTTGCCTAGGTATTTGACTGCAAATAGAAGCTTATAGCATTCTTTTTTTTTAGTTAAATCCTCTTTGAAATTTTAATAAATAATATGGATAATAAGTCTTTCTGTCTTTCTTAAAATACCAAAAAGAAAAGGGAGAAGAAATGTTCCAGTCATTTTTACATCAGAAGGAGTAGGCCTGTGTGGACCAGCCTAATCTATTTGGTGATCTGAATATTTTCCCTGTGTATTTACACTTTTCTCATCACATAAATCAGAAATTCACTCTCGCATTTGACTGGATTCCTCTCTTTCATTCTCTTTCCTACATATTGCTTTTCGTAATATGTCATCCCGTGAAGATCCAGAGGTCATTCCATCATTGTTGGCTCTGACATCTATTTTCGCTGTCTCAAAATAATCTCTTATGCCACCACTAAATGAAATAGCCTTTTAAATCTACTGCCCCTGCGGTCTGACTCACTCAGTGGTGTCATGGTGGACATCTTTGTGACGTGCAGTGGGGATGAACTGTGATGCCATAAACATTAGATTGTGACACCCCAGAATCTTTCTGTCTCTCCCTGTCTTTCTCAGTCTCTTTCACCTAAGAAGATAAAGGAAATAGGCTTTTAATTGTAGAGAAAGTGCCAACCAAAATCTCAATATAGGATCCCCAGTGTTGCTGGGGAGCATAGAGTAAGGACTTTAACCTTGAAGTCTTGTTTAAGTATGTTTTAGTTGCCAGAAAGTACTTTATTTCTCTTGTAGCTATTTTTGGCTTTCTCACTCTATGTATAAAAAAACTTGTCCAGTAGGACAACAGCCACATCAGCACATCATTCTGTGTCCCACAGGCTTTGCCCTCGTATGCGCTCCCTGCCCCATCACTGTTCGGGGACCAGCAAAGCCACATGGCATCCCAGCCTGGGCAGATTCTGCCCCCGCAGGGGTCCTTCCTGCTCAGCCCTGGCTGCAGTCTTTCGGGCAGCCTGTCGCCTAGCCTAGGGGCAGCTTTGGCTGGCGCGAGGCCTGGGGCTCAGGAGAAGTGCGAGGCACAGGGCAAGACCCCCAGCAATGAAGTGCCTTGCAGCACTGACCTGAGAAGCCCAGGCCTTCTTTGTCTGGCACTGCAGCCTTGCCCTCCCTCCTCCTCCTTGTGGTTGGAGCACCAGCACTGGTTTCCCACTGTAGGCGGGGAGGGAGGAGTGGGAAAGCCCTGAGCCTCACTGTGCAGGGAAGAAGTGCTCCCCCTCCCAGGCTGGGGAAACAGCAGCACATGAGTGCTCTGTCTGGCCCCTTTCCCTGCCCTCCTATTGGCCAAAATCCGCCTAATGAGAGCAGCGGGAAGCCGCTCCTTGGACTGGTGTGGGGCCCAAAGGCCAGTAAATGCCCCCCACCTCCTTTACTCCCTCAGCCCAGTCCTGCCCCCCTCCCCTCTGGCCAGACACCCTGTCCCTAGACCACTTCTGTAGCTGGGGTGGGACCCAATGTGGCATCAGCCTGCTCCCCGGGGAGAGCCATGCGCCACCTCACCCCAGCACCCCTCCCCAGTGGCTGGGGGGGATGCAAAGGCCTGGTGGGGAAAGGGATTGGGGGGGAGGAAGGGACCAGCCAGCAGGGGCAACATCCAGGGCAGCTTTGGAGCCGGAGTGGCCTTCAGGCCACGCCCTCCTCAGCAACTGGGGACAGCAGGGAAGAGCCAGGCCCCGGGGGCCTCCCTGGTGATGGGGGGGAGGAAAGAACCTTGGCTCCTGGCAACTGGCTGGGGCAAGAGCCACTCTTGGTGGCTGGGGGAAGAGCCGGGCCCGGCACAGTCTTGGCTCAGCCCCTCCCGGCAGCTGCGGGGGCAAAGAGCTGGGCCAGATCGGGGGCCCAGGAGCTGGGGCCAGCTGGGGTGGGCTCAGGGCTGGGCCCTCCCCAGTGGCCAGGGACAGGGGGAAGAGCCAGGGATTGGGGATTAGCTGGGGGAAGGGTTTGGGGATTATGTGTGGGAAGAGCCTGGTGGAAGGCGGCAGCAGGGTTCAGGCTCCGTGCACGCACAGCGGGAGCCAGAGGGATCTGGCAGCTCACTCTGCTCTGCCACATCGTCCATCTCTGGGCCCACTGAGCTTTGCGTCTCCACAGCAGCAGGAAGCAGAGCACCTCGAGCCCAGGGCTGAGAGGGGACTGTGTGGTGAGGCAGGGCAGAGTGGAGCAGGCTGCCAGGCCGCTCGGGTTCCCATAGTGGTGGTGAGTGTGGAGGAGGCTGCTGCTTCTCCTTGCCAGGCCCCCCCAATAATCTCCCAGCTGAAGTCACTGGGGGTATGTCTACACTACAAAATTAATTCGAACTAATAGTCGTTAGTTCGAATTAACTTTAATAGGGGCTACACATGTAAACTGCTATTTCCAATTTAATTCGAACTAGCGGAGCTCTTAATTCGAACTAGATAAACCTCATTCTACGAGGAGTAACGCCTAGTAGTTCGAATTAAGGGCTGTGTAGTCACTTAATTCGAACTAGCTGGAGGCTAGCCCTTCCCAGGTTCCCCCTGGTGGCCACTCTGGGGCAAACCAGGAAAACTCCTCTCCTCTCCCGCAGCCCCAGGTGCCTAAAGGGGTAGACTCTGGCCAGTTGGCACTGGCCAGAGCCAGCCCTGCCAGCAGTCTCTGCCCCTGACCCAGTGGCCCCAGGATGAGCCAGGCAGCCAGTGACAGCGAGCCGTCCCCCGCCCAGTCCCCCAGCACCCAGGAGCCAGTCAGGGGCTGTAGATAGTGCGTGCCCTCCTGGTCTAGTGTGGAGGTCATAGACCTCACTGAGGTTTGGAGGCAGGCCCCCAAAGTCCATGATCTCCGCACTAGGAGGAGGAACGCGGCCATCTACGGCTGCATAGCGGCCACCATGGCCCGAAAGGGACACAGGCGCACCCAGGAGCAGGTGCGCCTAAAAGTGAAGGATCTGCGGCAGGTGTACACCAGGGGCAGCACCGCAGCAGGGGCTGCCACCTGTCCCTACTTCCCCGCCCTCGACCAACTCTTGGGGGTGGCGGGGTGGTCCGCGCCAGCCCAGGAGGCAGCGAGCCGGGACCGGAGGGCGCACCGGAGGGGCCACTGCCAGCTGTTCCGGCACCGGAATCGGCAGGGTCGTCCAGGGAGGCCATACTGGATAAGTGCCAGCACTGTCCCCTGCCCGGGGGGGAGGCAGGGAGGGAGACCAGGGACCACACACATGGGCCATGCCTCCACGGATTACACAGCCACCTGTGCACGTGTGAGCATGTGCCATGCCACCCTTGGGCAGGTGGCTCCAGCTGTGTGACATCCAGGGGCCGTGGCCCAATAGGCAGGTGTGTGTGAAGAGACCTGACACACTCCTGACCCCGGGGTGGGACCTAGCACGATGCCCTCCCTTCACACACACCCTCTACACAGAGGCAGGGGACATCTCACCCCTGCCCTGGCCACACTATACATGGCACAGGGGCATGGGTGCGGTCTTAGGGCAGCTCCCAGTCCCAGGGAGAGCCAGACATCTTGACCATGGCCTCTGTGCAAGCACAGCGGTTCTGACGGTGCAGGGAACGGTTGCCCTCATGTCCCTCAGCGAGGTAGACCAGCAAGCAGAGAAACCTGAGAACTGTCTGTCCAAGATGGGGGGTCGGGTCCCTTTAAGCACAGACCTCGGCTAGCCTGAGGCAGCAGCCCCATACACTAAGTCCTAACCTGATGCCCTGCTGGCACTGGTTCCGGCCAGTCTTACCTTCGATTCAGGGTCCACTCAATGTGGACGTGCTATTTTGAATTAGCAAAATGCTAATTCGAATTAGTTTTTAGGTGTAGATGCACTAATTCGAATTATCTTATTTCGAATTAACTAATTCAAATTAAGTTAGTTCGAATTAGTGCTGTAGTGTAGACATACCCTTGGAGAGAAGGGACTTTGGTAAGGGGGTGGGGCAGGGTAGGGGCAGAGCAGGAGCCAAGCTTGGGGAAAGGGGTGGAGCAGAAGTGGGTCACAAACTGTGGCAGAGGGTAGCCCTGGGTCAGATGCCTGGGATCCTAGAGGTGTTGCCCCAGGCTCCACACCTCCCTAGAGGTAGCCCTGGACTTTGTTACCACACAACATTTTGATTAGACAACCCATGTTATACGTTGCATGGATTAAAAGGTGGCCACCTGACAAAGTCTCAAATGTAATTGTAAGCAGGAAATCCTCACTGAATGGGTGTATTTCTAGTAGGATCTGTTGTGCCTGCACTACATAATATTGTTGCCGATGATGTGGCAGAAAATGTAGAATTATCACGATAAAGTCTGCAGATAACCCAGAGCTGGGGGAGTGGTACACAGCGAAGAGAAGAGGTCACTGATACAGAGCAATCTGAAACTGCTTGATGAGCTGGGTGCCCGGAAACAATATGCATTTTAATCTGGCTAAATGTGAACATGTATTGTCCCTCCGACATCATAATAATCAGGGCTGTCCTTAGGCATATGCAGTATACACAGCTGCATGGGACACCACAACATTTGAGGCACCAGTAGCTCTCCTAATTTAGTAGTGTCTTATGCTGCATATTCCTAGGGCCACCATTGGCTGCAGGTAGCACCGTTCCAGTGGATCTAATTCCCTGGTCCCCCCACTCTCTGCACCACCTCCCAGCCCCATCAAACCCCATCTCTTAGCCCTGTTCTCTGCCTCCCAGCCCCATCGGACCTAATCCCTCAGCCCTTTACCTCCTGTACTGACTCTCAGACTCAATCTCCTTGTTCCCTGCCTCCTGCTCGGCCTCCAAGCCCCAACCCCCCAGCCCTCTGCTGTACCTCCCAGCCCCATCACTCCCAATTGCCTGATCCCACACTCCTTGCTCTGCCTCCCAGTCCCAGTCTTCCAGTCCAACTACTCACTTGTTCCACCTCCTGGCCCCATTAGCCCAGATCTGCTACCCCCCTGCTCCGCCTTCTGGCCTCATCAATCCCAATCCCCTGCATCCTCCCTCACCCCCCCCACCTGCTCTGCCTCCCAGCCTGAAGCTCCAGCCAGCTGTGCCACTCAGTTGCCTCTTCCCCCATAATTCTGAGCACAGCCCTGCCCCGTTGAGTGGCTGCCCCAGCCCCAGAGGATGGAGAGTGCAGGTGCTCAGATTGCATAGGGCACCAAAAATCTTAAGGATGGTCCTGAGAATATTCAGCACCAGTAATAGTGGCATGCAAAGAGAACATGATGGGTTGTGGAGTCTCTCATTGTGGCTTCTTGGCCTACTGGGGTGGTTCTCACATTGGTCGTGAGAGCTCTCACAGAGGGATCATGGATAAGGTGTAGGTGCTCAGTTATCACAGGGATGCATGCAGTATAAATACCAAAATAAAACAGAACAGAATAGAATAGATCAGGCCCATAAAGAGATATCAATGAGCTTGCTTTGCTTAACTTTGAAAGCTAGAGAGGCAAGGCCCTTCTATTTCTATATCTTATATGGATTCTGCTTTGACTGGAAGAACATGGTGGATTTTTTCATGTATTCTGGAAAAAAATATGGAGCTAAGTATCAGCAAAAGAAAGGTTTATATGCTCAAACCAGTTTACAAACTGACAACAATAGTTCATGAAGCGTGCAAACCTCCAAGTTTGCTGAAAGGAGGGCAGCTTGTCTTTGGTGTTATCATAAACCTAAAGAAAAAGCTAAAGTCATTATAAGAACCATTAGTCAACTGATGGGGATAAGTGGAAAGATGCATAAATAATCCAAGTAGTGGAATTCCCTAGGGGTATGCTCATGCTCCTCTGAAATCCACCACTATCTCCTTGTAGCATAGACTGCCACATGTTATTCTTACCCAGACATGACATCAGTCTTTATAGTTTCGTGGCCATGGGCAAAAAGCTTAAGAAAATCCCCACTGGAGCTTTGTCAATGGGATGAAAGAAGTACTGCTTCTGTGTGACATTGCATCTTGGTTTGTGGTTCCTGGATCTCTGTTCCTAGAGGTCAGCATCAGCCCTAGATAAAACATTATTAATAAAGACCTGCTGTAAATGTAATTTTCACCACTGACCTTAATTGCACAGGTCAGAAATGAAAGCAGTACACCATATGCCAGACATTAAGGTCATGAGCAATTCCCCTGCAAATGTTACATTCCCTGGATTGGATTGGATCCCAGCCAGATTGTGCTCATTGAAAATTATAAATTGCCTTTTTCTTGCTGCCAAAGTTTAAAAAAAAAGTAGAAGGGACATTGCTTTGTTGAGGAAGATGCACAAGGCGGAGTTAATGCCCATGTGCTGGATTTAGTGCAGATTATGAAAAATATTTTAATAGGCTTCACAGCTTCTTTGGGTGGCCTTGAAGAAATAGTTGTTCAAGCAAGCTGAGGTAACATTAAAGGAAAAAGGTCTTTGTCCACTCACTCTGGAGACCTGAATTGTGCATTTTTTTCTAGCGTGCCCATGAAAGGTGAGGTGCAAAACAAGATCTATGACAATGTATGGACTGTGGCACTCTAGAGAGCTATGATTGTCTCTTAGGGTTTGTCTAGACTACAGGCTTACGTCAACATAAGTTTTGTCGACAGAATCTGTCAACAAAACTTATGTCGACATAGAGCGTCTAGACTACATCCAGTTCTATCGACGAAGCTAGCCGCTTTGTCGACATAACAGTGTGGACGCAAAGGACAGTGTAGATGCAATAATGCCTTCTATCGACAGAACTCTGTCGACAAAAGGCTTTATTCCTCGTAGAATGAGGTTTATGTCGACATAACTCAAAGGCAGTGTGGACTCAGGTATAGTTTTGTCGACAAAAGTCCACTTTTGTCAACAAAATTATACCTGCATCTACACTACCGCCCTGATTCCTGCACCTCCTGTACATCCCAGCCCCCTTCCCTGAGCCCCTCATACACCCAACCGTGACTCCTGAACCCCCACATCCACAAACTGCATCCTCAGCAGCAGCAGCAATCCCATTAAAAAAAGTCTGTGAGTACAATGTTTCATTTATGCTATTATTAATCATCATATCAATTATCAATAATATTAAGTTGTATATTTTCAGTCATGCAAATGTGTAGTCTTATATACTTGCTCTTTTATGACCACTTGTTTTGAATTTTGATGTAGTTTGGCTCTTTGATTTGAAAACATTGCTAACCCCGATCTAGATCAACTGTTCTCCATCATGCCTATGGCTTTGGTCAGAACTTCACAGTCCTTGGCTCATGCAGCATGGAGAAAGATATGGTGACGTTGTCATGCTAGTTTTTTTCTCTCTCTCTCTAGTGACCTTATTAGTCTGATACGGCACAGGTTTGTGATGGCCACACTAAGACTTATACTACATTGCAAAAGATCCTTTTCCCTTGGGCTACATCTACACTGGTGGCTTCCACAAGAGCATGTCCACACTGCCATGTGCTTTTGCACAAGATTTGTGCTTTGGCGCAAGAGCATCCATGGCAGTGTGGACGCTCTCTTCTACAAGAAAGCTCTGATGGCCATTTCAACCATAGGGGCTTCTTGCGCAAGAAATTCATGTTGCCTGTCTACACTGCCCTCTTGTGGAAGAGCTCTTGCTCAAGAGGGCTTATTCCTTGTGGGGAGAGGAATAATTCTTCCGGAAGAAGCTCTGTTTTACAACGCTATACAGGCAGTCCCCGGGTTACATACAAGATAGGGACTGTAGGTTTGTTCTTAAGTTGAATTTGTATGTAAGTCAGAACTGGTACATATTGTAGGGGAAACTCTAGCCAAACATTTCTCCAGAGCTCAGTTTTATTCTCCCACACCTCACTTCCCTCAGTCCTTTATTCTCAAGCTGAGGTGTCTGCTGAGAGAAGCTGCTCCGTGTCTCCCTGGTCTGCTGGGGGGCGGGGGGAGAGGGCACTAGCTTCGCGTCTCCCTGGTCTGCTGGGGAGAAGCAGCTAGTGCAGGGTTGCCTCACCCCGTTTGTAAGTAGGGATCCGATGTAAGTCGGATCCATGTAACCCGGGGACTGCCTGTACTGTAAATTTACTTGCACAAGAATGCTCATGCAGTGTAGATAGCAGGCACGTTTTTGTGCAAGAATAACTGTTCTTGCGCAAGAAGCTGCCAGTATAGACATAGCTTTGGAGTATTAAAGGAAGTTTCAACATTCAGAGATAGATGCCAGCCAGGCCACCATGACCAAATTAAGATTCTGGAATCACTACATCATACACACTAGTTCCCTTTGTCACCAAAGCAAACCAATAGGTGTGGCTTTGAGAATGTGAGGCCTTCGCTAATTTTCTACATAGAGCAGTATTACAGGACTCGCCCTTTAAGGGAGTCAGCTGCCCAGCTTGCCTGTGACAAGCCCCTGAAGGAATGACCAAATATGAGTCCACCTGGGCATAGTTAACTACCTCAGAAGCTGGAAAGCTGTTAATAAAGTAACCAGCACCTAGACCTAATAAAATACTTAGGAGGGCTCAGCTGGAGAAATGCCTGAGGAGAAAGGAAGCTCTGGAGGAAGGGGGAGCTTCCAGGGAGTCTGAGCTAGCAGAACTGGTGCTCCTAACAAAAAAAGAAAAGAAAAGAAAAGAAAAGAAAAGAAAAGAACTTACAGCCCTCTTCAGGCAGGAAGGCCCACAAGAGACTGTGTCCAGAAAAGGCCTGCAGAACTCTCCAGGCAGCTGTGATGCCCGAGGCCTTACAGCAGGAGCTGCTGCTGCTGGAATCCAGGGACTTCTGTTTTAGGACTTTCATGTAAGGTAAGAAACTTTAAACTGTTGTACAAACACACCTTTCAGAAAGCATTGGTAAAGGGAGATAATGTGTTGGCTTCTCCTTGACTGGGCTGCTAGAGAGGGAAACTGAGGCAGACTGCAGTATAACTGTACTTCACCACAAAGGAATGTTTGGAGCCGGGGAAGGAGGTGACACACTTTTTGCAGGAGGGATATCTTCTTAATATCCCTTTTCTTCATTCTCTGTTCAATAAACATATACAGCAATAGAGCGTATAGTCCCATTGTAGATCTGCATCCCAATTGAAAACTGGGGCCTCTCTCTGAATCAGACATAGCTTTTTTTGTGGGGAATCCCAGGAACCATCCTGGCCATCCATCCTATTCTAGGCTATAGAAGAATGACATCTATAAAGTCTTTTAATATTAGGGTGGTGTATGCTTTACCCTTGCAACAGATGGAAGGATAATAGGAATTTTTTTACCAGGTTGAAAGAATACAGCATCTGATTTTCTGAAAGGCTACAGAGTAGACACTCATAGCATTAAAACAAAGTCCTCCACAGACACACACTTTATATGGTATCTGTGGGCCACTAGCCAGCCTCAAAAGAGCATCCTACACAAAGGAACTCAAACTTGCCCAAAAGGCTGAGAACTTCTTTCTGAAGGTACTGGATCCACAAACTTTGTCATGTTATGCCTTTGTAACTTACTTTTAAAATTCCCCATCTTTCAGACCCTTTTTACGCCTCACAATCTAAACCGCCCCATCATCTTCCACAGCTAGCTCTCCTCCTCCCCCATCCATGCTCACTACAAAAGTCTTAATGTGTTTCTTATGAAAGAAAACTCCCCTCCAATTTTTTTCTTATGTTCTTGAAGCATCTGAGAAGAGCAAAAGATTGAGAAGAATCCAGGTTGTACTTGGACCATCTTTTGAAAGTTTAAAAAGAATTTCATTTGAACATATCCGTTAACTGACTTCTTCACCCAATTAAATGTGGAAAAGTTGCCAGATGGACACAGATTTTAATGATGGCTTCATTCGAAGTCTTCGAGGAGTGGGCTGGATGTAAGAGATAATTACCTTGACTTTTAGATGTAAAGGTTTCTTTTACTCTGCTTCTCTACCCCTCCCCCTTCCTTAGTTCATTTTTAATGAAAGAGGAGCAGTGAAATTCAAAACATCAAATAAGAAAGGAAGGTTGACAATCCATCGTTTAATCTCTGCTCAGCACCAGCCCAGAGTGACATTTCTGAGAATTGGTTTGATGGGGAGCTTGTTTGTTCATAAACTGTCACAAAATGGCATTCAGAATTTAACTGGCACCTTGCTCTCCATATTATGGGGCGAAACTTGAGGGATCAGATTAAATGCTACAGGGGAAAAAAATGAATTTCCTAACAGTTAGAAATAAGGATTGAAAAGGCCTCTCACGTACACATTCTTTCTCTCTCTCCTCTTTTTGCACACAAGTATGACATGGTGTATCGAGAAAAGGCACAGATGCACGTGCACAAAAGCATGCTCACCTACATGACTATACTCTAGTGCAGATGCTAAACAGCAGCCTGCAAGAGGGTAGAACGGCAGGTTAAATGTGATCATGTCTCCCTCTAGTGGTTAGATGCCCATATGGGATATAAGTTTTAGTACAGCTAGAGCCAATCAGATTGTCCTTTAGCTCAAGCAAGGGAGCCTGTGTCTTCAGAACAGGAGGGTCTATGCTCTGTCCTCACAAGTGGTATGAGTGAGTGAGCACTGCCTAATCCAGCCTTTCACCCTGGCCTACAGTAGTGGAAATACTTTGGCATTTATAGAACTCCTTCCATCTGGGAAGGTATTTTCACCTCTTCCATTCTGCAGGAAGAAGAACATAAGCTACTGAACGATTTGGGGACTTACCCAGGGTCACAGGATGAATCTGGAACAAAGTCACAGATCGAATTGAGGAACTTGAAGTCCTAGCTGCATTAGCCACAAAACCATCCTCCCCTAGCTTTACCATCAGTGTTTTCCCTCTCCTATAACAAAAGACAGAACTATGTAGCACTTTAAAGACTAACAAGATGGTTTATTAGGGGATGAGCTTTCTTGTTAGTCTTTAAAGTGCTACGTAGTTCTGTCTTTTGTTTCAGCTACACCAGACTAACACGGCTGCATCTCTATCACTATTTCCTCTCCTATGTTTCCCTCTGCCCCGTATATCTCCTTTGTTCTCCACCATTATCTCCTTCTTTGCCCACTGCCTCCATTTCTCCAGATCTTCTACCTGTAATGGGCCAGTCTTCTCCCCATAACTCTCTCTCATTCTTTTTACTCTCTTGCATTTCATCATTGCCTGTTTACCTGCTCTTGGACCCTTTGAATGTCCCCTCTTCCAGTGCCCTATGCTGGGAGCAAAAGGTGTAGCTGCTGTTGAGGGACAGGTGGTGAGTGAATGAGAGTGAGGCAAGCAGTGCTAGCCCTTTCCTCCATCTTCCTATTTTCTGCCATGTTCTACTGCACTAAGAAATATGGCTGATAGCGTGAAACCAACGCAGGGAGCAACCAGAAAAGAATGACTGGTGTGTATGAAGCTGTGGCTACTTGCACAGCAGATCAGAGTAGTCCTTGTTAAACCGAGGAGCAATTCAAGGGCAAACCTGTCAGCCGACGGTCAGGGCAGTGTGTGTGTGTGTGTGTGTGTGTGTGTGTGTGTGTGTGTGTGTGTGTGTGTGTGTATGTTTACTGCTAGGACCGGGGTCCCGTCGCAGAGGGTGGCCAGCAGGCCAACAGATGCCCCATTATATAGAAGAGCTTATTACACCTTAGATTTTAGCTGCTAGAACACAGGGGTTCCTTCGCAGCGGGCAGCCTAGGGAAAGCTGAAAAATGCCCCAACGGATCTGTCACCTGGGAGTGACACAGATCCAAACGCCCAAGCTCTTCCTATGCCTGTCCCTTTATGACCAGCTGAAGTTCTTTTAAATTGTGCTTGGTTCTATTACAGCAACTGAAGGAGTCAGGTTAAAGCTTAAACAGTTACAGGTTTATTAAAGAAGCTTATAAATCATATGGTTACAATGGCTATTGCTCTATTTCTTAAATGCTAGCCAATATATATAGGTCTTAAAAATGATTACAGGAAAAAGGTAAAGATAGAAAATAGAAATAATGGTACCAAGTGACAGCTTAATCTTTAAAGAGCTCTAACACTATATGTGTGTGTGTGTGTGTGTGTGTGTGTGTGTGTGTGTATATATATATATATATATATATATATATATATATATATATACATATACACTTAAGCAAAGGACCACATCCAGGTACAATTTTTACCCCTTTCTGTGCCTCTCAACTCCATTGTGTCAGGCCAGGGTCGGTCTCTCAATTCCTAGGAAAGACTAATACGAGGTGGGCGTCTCCTTGGAACCTCAGGAGATCAAACACCTAACCCGACCAGCAGATAGATGGTAGATTGACACTCAGAGAAAATGTGCTGCTGGACCCATCTTTATACCCCTGGGGGCCCATATCCTCTTTCTTATCTAAGAGGCCAAATTCTACTGGTCCGTTTTGTGGCACCAGTTCTTACAAGCAAGTTTCAAGTTAATTTACACTTGCAAGAGAGATAACTAAATTGTGAGTACTAGACATTTTTTTTTTTACTGGGCGAGAGATTCCTCCCCCCACGGACGGTTGTGTGTTCGTATCAATATAGGTTAAGTTAAGGACACTCCTTGGCAGCCTCTTGGTCAGCAATTGGCGTATCTCTGTAACAGCCATTCACGCTCACAGCAGCCTGGGCCTTCTGCTCTGTGTGCCCTGTATGCTCCAGGCAAGCAAAAATGGATGTTACAAGGGGGGTTCCTGTCTGGCTACAAAACCTTGCTTCCTTCCTCAAAGCCTGGTTTGCAGGACTCAGTAGAGCTGACTGACAATGTTGATGGCAAGGGCCAAGTTGTGATGGTCATCCTCACTTGGTGACTCTGGACAGGGATGGGCACAGCAGAAAAGTCTGCACGAAGTTTTGAATAGTGTGAGGACAGAAAATAGTTCTAAATGAATCCAATTCCATGGCTGGAACTGAATATTTTGCACAGCTCCATTGCATACTTGAACACACACTTCTAGTCATATTTCCTTCAACTCAACTGGACCCTTGTGACAGACACTTAAAAGCACATTTCAATTAAAGCCTGTTAACGGCATGCTCACTTAGGCCTTTAACAGGTCAAATGCCTGTAAATATATCAAGCAAAGCAATTTCTGGCCTCTAATCTCATTTTCCTGAAAGAAGCCTGATTCTTTGCCAACAAATGCCACCCTGTCTCCCCTTGTGAAAGATGAGCATCCAATGGAAAAGCAAGCATGCACACGAAGTATAGCTCAGCACAGCTCTCCATACGGACACTTACTTCATAACTTTTGGTGCTTCGACTTGTGATGGCAGAGACAAGAGGTCACCGTGTACTGCTGGTGGCAGGCAAACTGTATGCACCCCAAAGGTTTTGTATGGGAATTGACCCAAAATTTGACTATTGGATGTCATGGCATATCATGAATATCCTGGTAATGGGCATTTGAGTAACATTTTGGATAGACGAGAGACAGAAAAATGAAGGGGGTGAATAGGTTCAGCATAAGATCCTGTCCTCTGGCATCTGAGCAACTACGCTAGGAGATTTAAAAAAGTGGCATTAAAAATAATTACAGATGCAGTAGGTTCAAAGGAAACCAGCAACCACTTCAGAAAAATCTTTCTAGCAGGGTTTCAGCTTTTACTTGAGCTAGACAGCCCATGAAACTCAGCCTTCTCATGAAGTTACAGCAATTCTAGTGCTAGTTCCAAGCAGAACTACAGAAAGATTGCAGAAATAAATGCTAATGGGGCAATGTAAGGAAACATTTCTGAACTTTCACAGTGGTACCCTTTCAAGTTCTCTCCAGAAGCAGAGGAAAGAATTAAAGGGAAGGTTTGTTTGGTTCTTTGGGGCCGGGTGAGGGGTGGGGCGGAGGAAACCACTACTTGTTCATCCACTCTTGTACTGGAATGTAGTCCTGATGATATTCAGGGATTTCAGTCCTTGTGAGTAATACAATATAGCTCTGGTTTTAGTGAAACAACACCAGTTTAAAGTGGCTAAAGCAAGTCACTTAGGCTATGTTTAGACTGCAGGCTTCTTTTGGAAAAAGCTTTTCCGGAAGAGCATCCACACTGCAAAAGTGCATCGAAAAAGTGATCTGATTTTTCGAAAGATAGCGTCAATTCAGTGCGGACACTGTATCTCGCATTTCAGCTGTGACTACTTTAGATGGAGTGGCCACCAGGGCACCTGTGCTTTTTCCTCTTTCCTCTTCCCTGAACCAACTGCCTACCTGTGTATGAACAGGGTCCAACCTCCTGCATAACATTAATTACTAAGATTTGCAAGGTACCTTCAAACATTACACACGGTATATATGTAGGATTTGCTGGAACTGCTGTTAAAAAGCAGAAACCTGTGGTGTGGCACACCAGAGCTGTGGGAAAGTGCTCAGGAAAATTGCCCAACAGTTTGGGACAGGAAGTTTAGTATATTGGGTCAAACTGAAATTTCAGGAGGGATTTAGGAAGGCAGATTGTAGTCTGGAGGTTGGATAGGTGTGACAGGGTGCTATCTGTAGCACCCTAAGCATTGAGGTTGCTGCAGCACTGGGAAGACTGCAGCTTAATTGAAGTCAATTAACCAGTTTCTGCTGGAGACTGCTGACAGTTGGGTGACAATTGCTGCACTAATGAGGCTATTTGCTTAGGACTGGGGAGCATAAATGTGGGAGGAAGCAGGAAGTATAGAGGGGGCAGATGGGCTCAAAGCGAAAGCTAAGAAGAGGAGTGGAAGTTCTTCCTGCTGAATACCTGTGACTCCTTCTATTATGTTTTGCTCGCATAACGGTAACAGCCTGCATGTGTTTGTGGGTAGGAAAACGGAAGGACTGGCTAAGCAGTACTATGCACTGGGTACATGAAGGCATACCCTTTGACAACTGGGCACTGTGGTTAACACCCTATTCTTGTGAAAAATGCTATGTGAATGTTAATCATGAGTGGAAGGCCTTGGTTTTACAACTCATTAGAAAGAGAACTCTGTCAGTAGGCTGCTCCCCAGAGACCAGGTGGAAACTAGCTAGCCACTAATTCAGTAGAAAGCAGGAGAGCCCTCTCTGGAGACATCGAAACCACTTCTAGCATCCCCTAGCACCATGCTGGGGCACTAATCAACATTGTCTTAGCTTACTCCCCCTTGAATGCACAGTTACTCCCCCTTGAATGCACAGTATCACTTCTATATTGCCTTTATTATGGCTGTGTCTAGACTGGCCAGTTTTTCTGGAAAATCATCCACTTTTCCGGAAAAACTTGCCAGCTGTCTACACTGGCCGCTTGAATTTCCGCAAGAACACTGACAATCTCATGTAAGATTGTCAGTGTTCTTGCGGAAATACTATGCTGCTTCCGTTCGGGCAAAAGTCTTTTTTGCGCAAAGCTTTTGCGCAAAAGGGCCAGTGTAGACAGCCCAGATTTGTTTTCCAAAAAAAGCCCCGATCGCAAAAAGTGCTTTTGTGGAAAAGTGTCCGTGCCAATCTAGACGCTCTGTTCCAAAAATGCTTTAACAGAAAACTTTTCCATTAAAAGCATTTCCGGAAAATCATGTCAGTCTAGACGTAGCCTCTAGGAACTATGGGGAGGTTGTTGCATAAGGGGGACCCTTGGGAGTGTGGGGGAAGCCCTGTCTCCATTTTGCCCTCACACTGCCCTGCTGCTGGAGGGGAGGGGGTATCCTCATAGGGGGTGGCTCCTGGGGAGGGGTGTGGGGGGGGGAGGGAGGAAGGGGATGGGAGGGGAGTGGGCACTTCCCAAGGGCTCTCACATCCCTTCTTTCTCATTCTCTGTGTGTTTTCCGTATTTCCTTGTGCAGGTGGTGAGGGCCATAAACTCCATCCTGCTGCGGAGGGTCATCCAGCTGGGAGATCTGGACATGATCATGGCCAGATTTGCTGCCCTGGGGTTCCCCAACTGTGGGGGAGCTTTAGATGGGGGACACATCCTGATCTGAGCCCCAGAACACTGAGCGACCCACTTCATTAATCAGAAGGGCTACTTTTCGATGGTGCTGCAGGCCCTGGTCGACCACCGAGGACATTTCAGAAACTTTTGAGGGGTGTTCGGGCAGGGCATATGACACCTGCATCTTTAGGAAACTACAAGCTTTACTGCAAGCTGGAGGCATCTTTTTCCCCCGCCGGGACTTTGCAGTTGGGGATGTGCAGATGCCACTGTGCATTGTGGGAGATGCAGCTTACCCCCTCATGCTGTGGCTGATGAAGCCGGGCACCTAGACCCCTTGGATACCTCAAGGCATTGACATGGGGGAGCACAACATCCCCGAGGTGGCTGCAGCATGTTGTGTCCTCCACAGCATTGTGGAGAGGAAGGGGGAGGCCTTCCTCCCAGGCTGGGGGGCAGATGCTGGCCACGAGGACCATGTGTTTGAGCAGCCCTGGACAGCTGCCATCCGCCAAGCCCATCAGGCCGGGGTGCACATCTGGGAGGAGATTCTCTCAGGGACCCCAGTAACTGTCCCCATGGCCTCCCCATTGGGGCCTGTGGTTTGTGGCTCTATCCCTTCCTCACCAGAACCCCTCCCTTCACCCTTTCCCTGATCTCCCAATAAACACACCTGTTTGGTTTTCAATAAAAAATGAACTGTATTTATTATACATGAGGAAAAGGTGGGGAGGGGGACTCAGAACTGCAAGGGGTGTGGGGGTGGCTCCATGTGCCACCTCAGGTACAGGGGCCTCGTTTGGGTTCTGGTTGTGTAGGTGTGGGGAGCGCAGGGAGGTGGCCAGGATGGGGGGGCTGGAACGGGTTCAGAGTTGGTGGGGGGGGGGGGGCAGAAGGAGAGGGCATGGGCATCACCTGGGGAGGGAGAAGAGGCATAGCAGGGGTGGCAGGAGGGTGGAGAATGGGCATAGCAAGGGGGACAGGAGGGTGGGAGCCAGGAGTAGCGGCATGAGCCAGGTGTACCGCCATGCTGGCCATTGTTGCACATGTAGTCACACCTCTCCAGGAACAGGCCCCAGGCATCTTCCTGCCATTTGACGTCTGCACAGACCTTGAGGATGGTAATGTGTCGCCGCATCAGCTGTCTCCCAGGCTGTGGCAGGTGCCTGCGGTGGACTGGCTGGACCTTAACTCCCGGCTGGTTGGGCTGTGGAGAACACACAAGAAGGAGAAGCAGTCTGTCATCTCTGCAAATATTGGCCCTGAGTCCGTGCTCTCCTATTTGAGCAGCGACCAATAATCTGCAGCCCAGAGGATGGGGCTGCCCACTTCCCTACCCCCCAGCCCTGACCCCAGTCCATGGACAAGCAATCAAGGGAAGTGTCCGGCCACAAGGGGATCCCCTCCAGGGCAGCAGACGAGCTGGGAGCAGCCTGGGTGTCCCTGGGTGCTGCACACACAGGGGCAGCTCGCAGTGCTGTCTACGGCCGCAGCTGCTGTCTTGCATGTGCAGGCATGGCTGCGTCCTGTGTGTGGCATTCCTGTGTGTGTGTGTGTGTGTGTGTGTGTGTGTGTGTGTGTGTGTGTGTGGAGGGGGGTTGGGCCCAAGCCCTTGTGGCTAGCCTGCTTCCAGCCAGTGCCCCCCTCCCTGATGGCAGGACATGTGTGGCCAGCAGGATAACGGGCATGCTCGGTCTGCCAGCTGTGTCCATGTGCTGGACACTAACACCGCACAAGGTTGCATGTGTGCAGACTGCAGAACGTGCCTCCCACCCCCTGTGCACCCACCTCCCCCTCCCTCTGTGTGTGACAGAGACCACTCACCTGAGGATCCCACCCTGGCTGATGGGCACCGGCTCCGGGGAGAGGGTCACAGTGCCCCTGTCCTCCTCTGTGGCAAGCTGGCCCTTGCCCTCCTGCTCCTCTGGGTGGGCAATTATGGGGGTTGGCAGCCCACAGTCCACAAAAGTGGATGGGGAATCATCCTCCCTACCCCCCAGGATGCAGTGCAGCTCCTTGTAGTAGGGGCAGGTGTGGGGTCCTACCCCTATGCGCTCAGTGGTACAGATGTATCCCTGGCAGAGTTCCTTGACCTTACTCCGGCCATAAATGTCAGCATTTCTCCTCATGGCCTGGGGATCCTGGAGCATCTCCTCCTGGCCCCACAGCTCCAGGAAGGACTTTATCTCTGGGCCTGAGAGGGACGGTGTGCACTTCTTACTTCCCCTGGGTGGGTCCTGGAACCCTTGGGGCTGCTCCCGGTGAGGGCCAGAGAGGTCATGGGGGACTTCAGGGGGCAGACATGGCTTGCAAGGACTGTAGCAGGGAGAGCCGTGTGGTGAGATGCTGCTTTCTGGCCAGTTTCCTGCCAGATGGCTTGCCCTGGGAGCCTGCAGCTTTAAGAAGGGCCAAGAGACAGGAACTATAAAGCTGTAGTGAGTTTTATGGAGTGTCCACCAGAGCACCTGTTTTTTCCTGGAGGCTATGTCTTGTGCAAAAACCACCTCCTGCCCATCCACATATGCCTTTTTGCACAAGAGCTCTTGCACAAAAAGGCTTTGTCCTCATAGAAAGAGGAATAACTCTTGTGCAAAACCCCTTCTGTTCTTCTGATTTACTGTAAATTTACTTACACAAAAATGCACTTGCAGTGTGGACACTTTATGAGTTTTTACACAAAAATGGGGGGGAGGGTTGGGCAAAAACTCTGTAGCGTAGACATAGCCTAAGGGAACGCATCCGCTTTTCTTAAAAAAATGTTGGAAAAGTGGACGCGTTTTGTTGGCATCCCTGTAAACTTCATTTTACGAGGAAGAAGGGATGTCCAAAAGAGGTTTTTTTCCAAAATGTGGCCCCATATAGATGTGTACCGGAAATTGCATTTCTTTTTCCAATTTATCTTTGTAGTCTAGACATAGGCTAAGGGTATGCCTACACAACAGCATTATTTCGGAGTAACTGACATTATTCTGAAATAATAACGTGTATGTCTACACTACAAGCCTTTATTTTAAAATAATGTTGAGCTGGAGGATTTCTTATTCCAACTCATGATAACCCTTATTTCATGAGAAGTAAGGGAAGTTGAAGGAAGAGTGTTCTGCCCTCAATTTCCTGCTGTGTAGGCAGAACCAAAAACCGAATTAAGCTATTTCGACTTCAGCTACGTCAATTGCTTAGCTTAACTTGTTGCGTAACTTAATTCAACTTTAGCCCTGCTGTGCAGACGTGCCCTAAATGTGCTTAACAAGGAAGATGAGTGATTCTCTGGTACCTTTTCTCAAGTCCTGCACCTCTCCAGAGTGTGATCCCTGAGCTCACACTAAAAGGAAAGGAACAGAGTACTCAGCACCTTGTATGATTTGATCAGGCCTCAGAACTTCAATGATCAGATAAAGACTAGTGTGGTGACAGCTAAGTTATTAGTTATGTCACTCAGAAGGTGATGCCCCTGGTCACCTTGCGCCCTCTGGCTTTCATCTTCCACTTAATGCCAATATTCCTGCAGTATTTATTTATTTGCTTTGAGCGAGGACATCAGCCTGACAGGCCAAGCCAACAGAATGGTTCACCATCTTCCTACCTCTCTAATTTTAATTCGGCAGATTGCTGCCTCGCCTGTGCGTGTTCTGTCAGTGCCTCTTGCACTTCTGACACATCACCTTTCGGAGGCTATCATTTTTCATCCAAGATTATGGACAGGCATTTGGAGAATGGCCTTGACCACTGAGGCGAGGAGAAGTCAGATCGTTTTTATGAACTGAGGGGTAGAGTGATCCATAAAATATATGTCAAATTAGAGCCAACACTTTCCTGTGAGAGAGACACCAATTAATAGGCTCCGTGGGTTTGGATTTAACAGAGCGGAAGATTTACCAGCTTTTAAAAGCTTAATACCAGCAGCGGGTTTTGGGTGAAATCGTTTGTCAGTGGCTAAGAAGTGTGAGCTTTCTGTTTCTTCTCACCCTTGTGCAAATGGCAAGAATCATAGCTTTAGAGATTGACTACTGTTTACTGCAACTTCTTACGATTGTCGTATCCTTTCCTGTGAGCGGGGTGCAGGAGTGCCTTCTATGCGAGAATCTGTAAACACATAACCAGCCCACGAGAAGAGCATCTTTCTACAGCACTGATTTACTCTTGCTGACAGAGGAAATGTTAGATTGGAAGGGGGAGTTCCAGTGATCATCTCTGGTCTGTTAATGATCAGATTGCTTATTTGGACTGGCTGGCTGCTTCTTTCTCTTCACATTCATCCGAACCACTTCTGAGGTATATATGCCTCCAGTTTATGTGCCCACAGTTGGTCATCATGGCTCAGATGGACTAGAAATGCACCTTTTCATTCTCTGTGCAGAGCTACGCTGGATCAAATATTGTGTAAATCCAGCAATGGCGGTCAGGCAGCTTTAGAAATATTGGGGTTCTCTTGGGAGTGCCCACCTCCACTCTGTTGGAACACATGCTAGATTCCACCAATTTGCTGCCAGTGGATTTGATCCTGCAAGGTGCTGAATTGCCTTCTGCTCCCCTGACAGAAAGTTCTGAAGTCACTGGAGCAGGCTGGGGTATTAAGTACACTGAGCCTGTCAGAGTTTATTTTAAGAACTTCTTTTTGTGTCTTTTTTTTTTGTGCTGTAAAGCTGCCAATACATTTCAAATCTTTTGTTGTTTTGTTCATCTGTGAGTCAAGTAGCTTCTCACCTTCACATTGCCTCTAAGAGCCTCACCCAAGAACACTGGCTTTGGGTCTTATAACTTATTCTCCACCATTTGCAAACAAATTGAGCTATCAAGGATAATTTTAGAAGCATTATTAAGGTTATCTGTGATGTAGAGAGAAGTGTGCAAATGATTTTTCTGCTGATATACTTTCAGCAACAGATTGTAGCAGTGTTTCCCAATTGGTGCTCTGCGGAACCATGGGGTTCTGCAAAATGAAAGTAAGGGTTCCATGAGAACCGGCACTCTCCTGCTCTCTTAAAGAGACAGAGACAAATGCAGCAGGATTCGGCTGGTTTTTTTTATTTTTTTTATTATTTTTTTTTTATCCTAGAAACCCTCAGGGTTCCTCGAAATTCTTTCAAGCTGAAAAGGGTTTTGTGGCCAAATAAAATTGGGACACACTGGATTGTAGGGATCTTTAAAAAATCCCCACCCAAACAAGTAGATTGTAAACAGGAAAAATAATTTTCTGCAACCTTGGGATTCCACCTGTCTTGCAGAAAGGGATCACCTGTTTTTAAAGGATTTGGTATTCTTCAGTGGAATTCACTTTGCAGAGCAAGATAGAATTGTAAGGTTCTAACACTGCTGGGGCTGTCCTTAAACTATATAATACTTTTTATTTTCAAAACCTACCCATCCCTCATATAACACTTTGCAACACTGAAATAAACATGTAGTATTAAGGCCCCACCCATTCCATAATGCTTTTTGTAATTTTGGAAAGTTCTGTAAAGGAGTTAAAGAAAATAAAATCAAGACCATAACAAGACATCTTGCTTGAGGAGTCCCTGTCTTGGGGCATGTCTACACTAGGAAATTATTTTGAAATAACTAAATTTGAAATAACTCCTGAAAAACTATTTCAAAATAAGCTTATTTCCCAAGGTAAGCAGGAGTTATTTCGAAATAACCAGACCCTTATTTCAAAATAACGGACTTGGTAGTGTGGAGGCTCCACTTGTTATATTTCAAAATAACTCCCCTTACTTTAATAACTCCCTAGTGTAAACCAGGACTTGGCTTTCTCCTATCAAGTAAAGGTGGTTATTACCATAAAGAGTTCACAAAGAACTCAAAGAAAAGGCCAGTGGTGAATTCAGGCAGCTTCAAAACAAGTCTGTTCAGGTAAATCTCTACTCATGATCAATCAAAGTCCAAATCTGCAGCACCATTGTACAGAAAAGAATGCAGGATATTTAGCGTCAATAATGATATTCTATGGCTGTAGTCAATAGAGATGTCTCAAGAGAATTACTTGGGTCTCCTTGGAGAGTAAGGATACATTAGATATCATCTTTCCAGCTCCCTGATCAGAAAGGGATCTCTTATGGGAAAGTCCTTCAGATTTTAATAAGGATTGGGACAATAGAATACTATAGAAATTACTTTACTTACATCCCACTGAATTAAAGAATGATAATCTTTTGGTAGATTTTTTTGAGCCATATTATGGTACTCCATATTAGGGTTATAATTTTTAATATTCCATTTGTGAAAGTCAGAAAACTTATCATTTCCTAATGAATTTTATGGAGTTATATATGAGGAATAATTTATAAAAAGAGAGTGCTTTTTATTAAAAAGCTGTAATTTTATTTTATTGCTATTGTAATGATTTGAACTTTGGCTGGGGAAATGCATAGAAAAGTAATCATTGTTATTTATTATTATTGTTTAATATTTATTATTAACATAGGAGTGATTTCACTGAGTGATTCCTTGTTTGTGTATTAGGGAACAAGATAAAGAGGAGCCAAATTAGTCTTCTTTATACCATTATTTTATATAAGCATCCTTACAACATTGCTTCCTGGTCTTTCAAAATTAATGTTAATTCAGATGATTGGTTCATCTATTTTGTCTGCAGAGAAGCCCAATTCTGCCAAAACTAGCTGGTGTCTGGAAAAAAGAGACAAATATTACAGAGGAGAGAAGAAGACTTTAAAATGAACTCCCAACAACATACTCAAAAAGTCCAGAACTGAACCAAACAAAGCATGAACAGAAATGAGTTGTGCATCTATTAACAGGCAAATATTCAATGGACTCATGAAATGGTCTGATGTGAAAAGATGAGAAAGTAACAGCTGTCTGAGGAAACTGCTATTATTGGATGGCACCAATTGTACCATATAGTTTTTCTACCACTGAGTGAACTGCTATCCGAGAACCTCAGCTTGCAAATAACGTGACACATTTCTGGTTGATGAAGTTGCCCTTGAATACAGCCAACTTTGGAAGGAAGCTGCCCCAACCACTTTTTACATGGTTAAATAAAGTTGTGCTTGGATAGAAACCTTGGCCATCGGACTACTCCATTGGAACAAAGCAATTTGCACCTGGAAGCAGAATTTAATTCTGCCATGGCCAAGCACTTTCCAGCTTTACTATTTTGTTTAGGCTTTAACAGTCAGATGTAAACTTTCTCCACCTTCTTCAGTGCCACTTCAGGAACTATGTCACATTTGCAGTTCTACTATAACAGCTCTTCTCTAGAGGACTGATTGACTCTGCAAGTCTTTAATCAGGACTTTCCATCTCTCTGTCCCTCTAGGGCAACAGTTGGTGGGATTGTGGAATTGCTGAGCTAAAGAAAGGAACACTGAGTGGACTGATGTCAGTGCATGCCCCTACTGGAAGAATGATAGCAGGATTACAGGAGAGCTAAAGAAATCAGAAGGTTGTGCCCACCGAAGAACCTGGGTGAAGGGGATGGTGCTGACCTACTGAGTGGAGATAAGAGGCTGGATTGCAGGCTCGTTAGCAAGTAGCATGGGTACCAATGGCCAAATGTTTTGTTAGCCACAATTTCAACTGAAAAGGCTATGGTATGCAAATCACCATGCAAATCAGGCTGGCAAAGGTCAAATAAACACCAAGAGTTGTCAAAAGGTTTGACAGCCACTGAAGTAACAGATGTGCAATGCCAAACAGTACCAGAAAGGGGGCAAAAGTCCTAGAGGCTGTATCTTTCTCACTGAAGCGGAATGTGAAACTAGCTGTTTGGTCTGGGCTCTACATGGGTAGCTGGACTTGATTCGCAGGACTGATCTGCATTATGTGCACCCATAATGTGTGTTTCCCTAATAGACCAGAACCTAAAAACGTGTCAATATGAAGCTCAGATAAAATGTGTCCTAGTCCTAACTCACCAGAAGACAGTAATTTGTGTAGCTGTGACATATAACTTGGATGAAAATTGCATCCCGTAGCTTTTTATAATATAATTTATTTATACTCTATAAAATATATAAAAAGAGAAAAAGGGAGACTTAATAAGCACGGAACGAGCGAGTTACTTTTTCATTTATGTTTGACTATCAGTTGCTTCCTCTTGAATGGAGCAGTGAGGGTAGTTTAAAAGGTTCAAACGTGTGTGCAAGGAGCACTGGCTCTCTAACTGGGCTCTGCAGGTTCCTGGGGAGGTAACTACCTCCATGCTGCCTTTTGACAGCTTTGGTAAAAGAAACACTCAGCAAGTTGAGTCCTCGGGACCTGCACACATCACGGAATAAGCCACCCCTGGAAGGCGTGATTGAGAGGCCATTCCCAACTCCTGATTGGTCTGTACAACCTATTTCCTTCTGGGGAGAGAAAAGGAAGTTTTTCTGTGCAACTAGGAAGAATCCCAGCTAACTGCTTTCTTGTGCACCACCGGATCACTGGTCCCTAACCTGCACTCTTCTTCCTGCCTCAGACACTCAGCTACCAACTTGTCCTTGTCCTGTGCTTGTGACTCCTGGAGCCTGACTCATTTCCTGGCCCTGACTTGGCCTTGTTGCCACCTCTGATTCCTGACTACCCCCCCGCCCCCATACCAATAAACAACTCAGATTCCAGACATCTGGCCTTAGACTTAGTCAGTAGGCTGGCCACTCATGATTTGGCCCTGATGTCTCTAATATGGCTCCTGTAATCTGCACTGGCCTAGAAATTGCATTGAAGTGGAAGCTGAGCTTGTTGAATTTCACATGCCCTTGGAGCTCAGCTCTGAGTGATGGTGAACCAAGCACTGAAGGAATTTAGGATGAGATTTGACTGAGCCTGAGCCAAGCTTTGAGCATGTCTGAGAATTACAGTAATATATGGAGATATACCTATCTCATAGACATGGAAGAGACCTTGAGATATCATTCAGTCCACTCCCCTGCCCTCAGGGCAGGGCCAAGTACCATCCTGACAGATTTGCCCCGACAGATTTGCCCCACATCCCTAAATAGCCCACTCAAGGATTGAACTCATAACCTTGGGTTTAGCAAATAGATAAGGCCTAATTCCTATTTAGGCTAATGCATGTGTAGATTACAGGATTAACCACTAGATTTTGGCATAAACATAAGTTGGTTTACAATTTAATATAAAACATGAAAAGTGGGGAGTCTCCTAATTATGTCTCTAAACCAGGCAAAACTTGCTGATTTACTTCAGTGGCCTTTTTGAAGTCAGTGGATTAGTCCAATTTTATAGCAAAACATGCAACATGTAAACCCACAGGAATTAAAATTCAAAAGTTTTGATCAAAGCTCCAGTAAACCAAAATTGCTCAGACTTAGTGGCGATAGGCCCAGACAAAACTGAAGCATAATGATAACTGCATTTTCTTCTGAGCCTTCAAAGAAGGCTGAAGTTTGATAAATGTTCATATGATTGAAACTGTTGCTCTCTTCGATGAGTAAAAGGGAGTGGGACTTCTTTTAGATTTCAGATGAGAGTGGAGTCAATCCTCCTTCTCCAAAACACACTTAACCAGTTGTAATGTTGCACGGGAGGAAGGCAAGGAACATACAAAAGGCCTCTCCTTTTGTAGCACATTTCCACAACATGCGGCTCCTAAGACATTGGTCTCATTTACAGGCACACCCCAATAAGAGATGTAGACATCAGACTCTGTGGTTCACAGCTGTGGTCTTATTTTCCTGGCCCACAGTTCTAAAGCTCCAGCAAATGCCTGGGTAAGGAATAATAATTCATCCCATCTTCAAGAGCACTAATTTATACAGCTGGCAGTTCTGCTTTGGAGCTCTGAGGCTGTCACCGCCCTACCAGCCTGGAAAAAAAGAGACCCTCCCCCCCAATCCCTTCTTTCTCCAGTGGCTGTGCCAAGAGCAACGTCAGCGCCTCTTGATTATCATCACATCTGCATCTTCCGCAGCTGACATGCTGACTCCCCTCTCCCCATCCCCCCCCCCCCCCCCAAGTAGCCAAGTGAAGGGAGGGGCAGCACTTCAAAATTCCCTTTGAAATCTTGCCTGTGAGGCATGGATTTATCAAAGCAATGAAACATTCTGTGTGTCTGTGTGTGCATGCCCCAACCTTCTACTAGATCAAAGAGGAGAACAAGAGGGAGTTCCAAAGAGGCAACTTTGCTACACGCACGCACACACACATACATACATGCACACACTCTCTTCCTCCTCTCAGAAACAAATGCAGTTCTGCCATGGCTGCTTCATATCTTGTTAAACTCTCTGCTGCTGTGAGGGAGTGCGCAATCCTTCATTCCAGCTGCACAATTTGTCTCTTCTATTCAAGGGACTGAACAAGTACTGATTCCTTCTCTCCACCTTCGTATCTGGCTTGTAAGTGCACGAGTAAAGAACCAGATACTCCTACAATACTGGGTTTACTCCTTGGCCAGAAGGAAGAAGACTGCTCATATTCTGAATGAGTGACAACTGAGCAAGCATGCTTGCCCTTACTATGTATTTACTTAGAACCTTTTAATCGTGCTACAAAGCCCTATACATATATTCAGTTACTAAGCCTCACAATATCCCTGTGACATAGTGCAGGGTGATTATGCCCATTTTACAGATGGGGGAACTGAGTCACTCAGAGTTGTTCCATGCCAGGGTGACAAAATGAAATAGTAGAAGAGCTGAGATCAGAGCCCGGGAGTCCAGACTCTTTCTCCTTACCACTAAACAGTACTCCTTCCTTGGCATGTCTGAGCATGCAAATAAAAGGTTATATTTAATCCAGGGGTATTTCAGTCTTGTACATTTCACACGGGTTTCAGTGAGAGCAAATGCTTTGGGCATATTTGAAAATGTACAAATAATCATGTTACAGGTGATTTCAGTGTGAAATGTAGACAGACATTATGACAGTGCTCATCAATGTAGCCTCAGCTCACAGGGGCAGTTCTCTCTATATAGATGTTATTCATAATGATTTTCTGCTTGATCCAAAAAGAGTTTGCTAGGGCTGATCAAAGTGTGGTGCAGTACATGCATTATCCCTAGCTCAGCCACAAAATAGTATGTTGAGTTACTGGGCATCTTGGCATAGGATTCTCAAAAATCACACTAATGTGGAACCTGTCAAAAAAAAAGTTGTACAAACATTAGAAGGGATTATGCTGGTTCTCACTAGTTCTCTTGCCTTGCACTGCTAATGTATCCCACACACTGGCTAGGGTGTGTCTACACTACAGAGTTTTTCCAGAAAAAGTATACTTATGTCCACACTGCAATTGCATTCTTTTGACAGAAAGTGGAAAGAATGCAGGAGTTTTCCTGGCAGCGGTAAATCTCTCTCTACGAGGAAGAAGCCTTTTTCCGAAAGAGCTCTTTGTGGACGGGAATGAGGGGTTTTTTTTTTCAAAAGAAGAGGCCTCCAGGAAAAAGCACAGGTGCCGAGATGGCCACTGTTATGCTTATAAGAAGTACACGGGATCTTTTTTAGGGGAGAAGGCAATACACTGTGTTTCTTGAGAGTGCTGCAGTTAGCATATGCTTTATAAAGACACACACACACACACACACACACACACACACACACACACACACACACACGTCCTGCAGATGGTGCATAATTACCAGTCCATGGTGGCTACATCAGTCTTACTGGCCAGGCAAGGCTGACTGAACGAGGAGCTGGGGTTTGTCTGAGACTCCTTCAAGGCTTGGCTTGCAGGATCGAACCCAGGGTGGCTAATGTAGTCATTCGAATTTGCAAATGAAGCCCGGGATTAAAATATCCCGGGCTTTATTTGCATGTTCCCGGGTGCCACCATTTTTAAATGCCCGGTAGTTCGGACTCCCTGCCTGCGGCTACACACGGCACGGGCTAAGTAGTTCGAAACTAAAGCCCCTAATTCAGACTACCGTTACTCCTCATTGCAGAGTACCGTTACACCGGGCACCCTCCTGGTCTGGGCCTGAGATAAAAGCCCTCTTGGAGCTCTGGTCTGAGGAGGAGTCTCTTCAGGCCCCACAGTCCAGGAGGAGGAACGTGGACATTTATGCCAGAATGGCTGATGGCCTTGCAAGGAAAGGCCACCATCCCCGCACATAAGACCAGGTGAGAGCCAAGGTGAAGGAGCTGCAGCAAGGGTATGTTAGGGCCCGTGAGCGCACCTCCCGCTCTGGGGAAACGGCACACTGTTGTGCCTATTATGAGGACCTGGACTGGATCCTGGGGGCAGGGGAACCCCTGCCCCCCGAGAGGGTTGTGGAGTCTGGGTTGGAGACTCCTGTGCAGTAGCGGCCACAACTCCAGGGTGAGACCCCAGAGGACCAGCAGCTCCAAGAGGAGGAGGAGGTGGAAGACACCACCAGGAGCATAGAGACCCTGACCCAGGAGCCAGACGCCCACACTCAGGAGGCCTCCCAGACAACTTCGGACACCGGGGAGGGAACATCAGGTGAGCGTTGTGAGGGTCCAACACACACAGGGCAGGGGAGGCAGGAGCAGAGTGGATGGTGCGGTGCAGTGCTGTGACATGTCATGCTGATCACAGCTGGGGAGGGGGGGACACACATGGCCGACCACAGGGAGGGCCATCCTACCCCTGCACCCGCATGGCTGTGAGGCACCACCTGCTCCTGCAGACAGTGATGTCAGGGATGCCAGGTGCAGACATGGGTTGGGGACCCTGGGATTGCTACACGGCTTCAGGCCTCTCAGCAACCTGTGGGAACCCCAACTGTGGCCTGACACTTGTCTGTGCTGCTTGGCCCTGGGGTGTTTGTGAGGGGGGGCAGGATGGTGGCCTGCACACCTTCTGGGCTCCAGGGAGGCCGTGGCTGCTGGCCAGGCCACACCATGCCTTCCTGAGATGCACATGAGCCTCCTCTGACCCTAGGACAGGCACTGGCTGCTGAGAAGGAGGACACGCCCTCTCAGGGAAAGTGTGAACATGCATCACTGACGACTTTTCCCTCTTGTCCTCCACAGCCGGACCAGCTGACCAGGAGGGGAGCGCCACACCTGCCCCACCACCCAGACAGCTGCAGGGAACCCATTGGCACTGGCACATGTATTTGGACCTGGTGCACCAGCACATCTTGGTCTTGCAAGGGATGCAGGACGCAATGAACCAGAGGATGGAGGCAGAGGCAGAGGGGCGCCGGCGCTTGCTGGACGAGTTTGTCCAGCAGTGCACTGAGATTTGCAGTGCTATCCGGGAGGCCATGGCTTTCCCTGGTCCTGTGCCTAGTCCTGCTCCTCCTGCTCAGCCTGCTCCCCCCTCGGGCCCTGCCCCCAGCCTCTGTCCCCCCTCATCCCCTGTCATCCCAGACCCAGGTACAGCCCCCACCTCCTGTCCAGCCCCCTACTGTCCCAGCCCGCATGTGCGGCCGTCTCTGAGAAGGCCTCCGCAGCCAAAGTGCCAGGGGCTCTTCATCAAGGCAGCACCCTCAGCCTTGAGTCTCCCTCCCCCCTTCCAGGTTGACATTCCCCCTTCCTACCTGTGAGAGTCACTGAGGGAAGCACTTTACTTTGTTTACAAACACTTAATTTTTCTGAACAGAAGAGTATTTTAGTTTTTCAAAAAGCCAACAATGAAACAAACTGTAAACATTTTTTTCAACAACACCTGTCTCTGTTCTCAGTGTATGATGAATGCGTACAATGTGTGAATGTGGGGCCGGGAGGGGGTTTTGGGAAGAAAGGAACCGGGGACATGGGGCAATCCCACATTTGGAAGGCCCTGGGGAAAATCATCGGCCTCTTTGGGAGAATTGCTCCCTCAGGGCTTCTCGAATGCGCAACCCCAGCTGGTGGGCTTGCCGGATGGCAGCTGTGCGAACTAGTGTCCAGCCTCCAAACTTGCCTCTTTGGGAATAAGTTCGGAGGCAAGGGCAGTAGGGCTGCAGCCTGAGAGAGGGGCTCAAAGCTGGGCTCTGAATCCAGCTCTGCCACAAATATCATGATGCTCTCATGAAGATGCAGCAGAACGTCCAGCATCACAGTGTGGGGCCATCACCAGCCATGGGGCAGCTCGGGCTCCATGGCCAAAAGCACAAAAACAAACCTGAAAACAAACTTGAAAATAAACTGCTGTGGTGTCCAAGGAGCAGGGCAACCAGAGCAAGCACTGCAGCAGCTTTGCTTCCCTCTAGGAGGTCGGCAAGCCAGAAGCAGGAGCAGAGCAACGGCTGTCCAGGAGGATCCCTTTAAGCACGTGTCTCTGCAAAGAGCATGCAGCAGAGCCTGGAATTTAAGGCTGCCTCTGTGACCTTCCAGAAGCACTTCTGGGTGTCTTCTTTTGTCGACAGTGTCCGGCTGTCTGGACACTCTTTTTCGACAAAGCGGATCAATTTTTCGATCGCGTAATGCAGTCTAGACGCTCTTTTTCAACAGAGACTTTGGCGACAGTATCTGTCAACAAAGCCTCTGTCAAAAAAAGCCTGTAGTCTAGACATACCCTTGGAGTCTATTCTTGGCTCTGCTACTGACTCCTGATGTGACCTTGGGCAAATTGCCTTGCCTCTTTGTGCCTCATTTTACTTGTCTTTACCCTATGTACGATATTAACCTTCTTCTGGCTGCTCTGAGAAGAACTGTGTGAGTAAACCATTACAAATCATCCAGTTGAATTTAGCGTGTCCCCCCGAACAAATCTATTTTTCTCAAATGTATTTGTTACATCTTTTGATCCAAGCAGGTAGCAATTATTTGAGGCCTTGTGGGTTGTTTCCATTATAGAAGGAGAAATTGATGGTGGAGTTAGGCATTTCTTTGATGCAATCATGTTTATTTGCAGTGAATATACACACATCCTGTTTTCCTTGAGCGTAACAAGCATCAAACATCAGGAGGCAGTTTCTTTGCTCGCTGTTCCAAGTCTCTTTCGAGCCAGCAATTTGCTCAAATGTTCTCTTATTTTTTGCCCCCACATCTTGTTACAAGAGCTTCTCTGGCTGACATTGGGGCTTCTTTGCGGTCTTCTCTATGAGCTTTCTGTGACATTTACTTGGCTGCTCTTCTCCTGCACACAGCTCCATCTAATAATACCCAGCCCTCTATATTTGCATATACTACCCAGTAAAAACTATCGACCCATCTAGCTCAGCTCCCAACCAACCTTGTATGGGACTTGTACTTTGTGTGGTGATGCCTGTTTCATTTCTATTCCTCTATTCTATTCCATAGAGAATTTTAACTGCTTCTTACATTTATCCTGGATACTGGGCAGCCATGATGCCCGTCAGCTTCCATCAGGTTTCATTCAATCTCCAGCATAACATTAAAATTACTTAATGGCACTTTTTCACCAAGCTCACTCATTCTATGGCTTGGCTTAATTGCAATTGGTCACATCAGTCAGGTGGTTTTGTTTCTCTTCCCCTGAATAAATGAATGTCACTCTTCTTAGCACATTTTTTGAAACGAGGAGTAATGGTAGTTCGGAATAGGAAGCCTAGTTCAAACTACCTAGTCCGTGCTGCGTGTAGCCACGGGGCACGGAGTCCGCACTAGCAGACATTTAAAAATGGCAGCACCCGGCAAGATGCAAATGAAGCCTGGGAAATTCAAATCCCGGGCTTCATTTGCAACTCCGGTTGCCTACATTACCACCCTAGTTCGAACTAGGGTGGTAGTGTAGACATACCCATACAGAGGGAAGAGGGGTGAACACGGCCAATGCAAGCTATTGATTTTTTTTCTGACAATGGTTTTGTAGCATTTACCCCAATTCTAGTAGTGAGGCTTTGGATGAAATTCGCCTTGTAAAGTGTCCCAGAAAAAAATCTAGACACCACATAACTCCTCAAATTAGTGCTAACATATAGTGCTTAGGATTAGGTTACCCTCTTTGCACAGAGATGAGTTCCATCTTTATTAAATTAACTAGCCAATTAGCCCGTCATAAGTTGGGATTTTCAGGTCTCTCCTCCACCTTGGTCTTCTCTCCTGAGCCTCCGGTCTCTTACTCCCTCCATCCCTCTCTCTCTCTCTCTCCTCCTACTGCCTGCCCCTTTCTCTCTCAGCTCTCCTCCGCCTCCTGCCTCTCTCTCTGTCTCTTTCTTTCTCTTCTCCCCCTCCTGCCTCTCACTCTCCCTTTCTCTTCTCCTCCTCCTCCTGCCTCTCTCTCCCCTCCGTTTCTCCCCTTCCTCTTCCCCTTCCCCTTCCCCTTCCGCCGTGGAGCTCGGCTGAGTGCTGCCTGACTCACAGACACTGGGCTACTATATATATGATGTCTGCAAAGAATTGTGAGAAAGTTGGATGATCCTTCACTCCTACCAAATTTCATTGATTAATATATGGGCTCCCACCCAGAGTGTGTGACCCCCAGAGTGTCACCAACAGGGGTGAGAGGAGTCATGACAACTCTTCACTTCTTATATTATTAAATGGGAGGGGATCCTGGCTAATGTGAAGAGGCCTTTATGCATGCCCTTGTGTGATGAAAAAGGGGGACCTGATATGAGAGAGGTTGTGAAACACTGCATTATTTATTTGTTTGTTTTTATTAAGTAATGTACAGATGTATGTTTCCTTTTAGGACTGAAAGTTTTAAGTCTCCCTAGTGCTCTTTACTGGTCTTTTTCTCAGCTTCTTTTGAGTCTTTTATCCTCCCAAGACACACCTATCTGAGAATCTTCTCTTCACTCCTCATTTTTCTTCCTGAGCATGGACATCCTTCGTTAAACTTAAAGCACCTCTCCTCAGACCTAGGTTTCCTAACTATGATTATTTATTGATGGTCTTTTTTTCCCTTCTCCCTGACCCATCCATTAACTGGAGAAGGTATTGATCAGTAATTGTGTCAGGTTTCCCAAAGCTTCCCAGGAAACACTACTTCTGCTTCAAGTGATTGTGTACACTCTCCTTTTGATTCACAGAGCAGAGCTAGGGAGCAGTTTCACTCAAACAAGACCTAAATGAGCCATGCACTCCCCATTTACCCTTAAGGGGGTATTATTTGCAGTGCCTGCTAGCTAGGTATTTGACATTGAAAAGAAAAGAGAGAGAACCCTGAACCATAAGAATTAATTCCCACCAAGCCAAAATAAATGTTAAATAAGGATCTGTGGCAAATGCTTCCCTATAGCATTAGACTATCTGACTGGGTGCATATTAGTTTCTGGCAAACCAAGGTTACAGTAGGGAAAGTGATTTGTATTATGGCTTCATTTTTGTCCTCCTCCATGAAAGGCTCCTTAAATTAAACTTGTATTCTCAGCATTCTGCGTGGTAGAACTGCTAGCATAATCCCAACTGGGTCTTCCAAGTGCTTGCACAGCTCTTTATACAAATAAATTCCATATTTAGCTCTAAAGGAATCAGCTATTGATTAATAAGGCCATTTCTCCCCCACCCTTTCCCTTAACCTTCTTTTCTAGATGATGGCTATTTTGGGGCTCTTCAGCCAGGAAATTCCAATACTACAGGATGTTCCTGTAGGCCTATTAAAGGTGTGAGTGTATGTGTGTGTCTATGTGCTCGCCTCCTTGCCCATGCTGAATAGCTATTGATTTTAGTTAAGGAGTAAATGTGTCATTTCCGTGGCCTTTCAGATGATTTACATTGCCTTACAACTGACAGGACATCTCCATTCAAGAGCTACAGTGTCTGTTTAAACAACAAAGAGTCCAGTGGCACCTTCAAGACTAACAGTTTTATTACGGCATAAGCTTTCATGAGCTGCAACTCACTTCAACAGATTCATGCATCTGATACAGTGAGTTGCAGCTCACAAATGCTTATGCCATTATAAAATTAGGCTTTAAGGTGCCACTGGACAACTTGTTGTTTATATTGAAATCAACTGACACAGCTACCTCTGAAAAGTGTCTGCTTAATTGGCAAGCACCAACATGTGTGTTAAAAAGAAGCTAAAGTGGGTGGGAGTAGAGATAGCCAGATCAACCTTTCAGCCAGTGATAAGCACTATGGCTGTGTCTACATTGGCATGATTTTGCGCAAAACCGGTTGCTTTCGCGCAAAAACATGCTGCCTGTCTACACTGGCAGGGAGTTCTTGCGCAAGAACACTGATGTTCTAATGTGTGAAATCAGTGCTTCTTGCGCAAGAACTATGATGCTCCTGCTCAGGAATAAGCCCTCTTGCGCAACTGTTCTTGCGCAAGAGGCCAGTGTAGACAGGCAACATGAATTTCTTGCACAAGAAAGCCCGATGGCTAAAATGGAGCTTTCTTGTGCAAGAGAGTGTCTACACTGGCACGGATGCTTTTGCGCAAAAACACATCTCTTGCGCAAGAGCTCATGCCAGTGTAGATACTCTCTTGCGCAAATACTTTAACGCAAAAACTCTTGCGTTAAAGAGTATTTGTGCAAAATCTTGCCAATATAGACGTAGCCTATATGTTATACTGGGTAAGAGAGTCACTTCACTTATTTAAATATGGTGAATAGTTTACAAGCACATTTGTTCCCATGTTATAAAATCTCTCCCCGATTTATATCTTCTAACAAATTCATAGCTGGTGACAATCTGGCTGATGTCCTTTCTGGTGTGATCTCTTCACATCTCATACTCCGTGCAAGGATGGGTAGGTGAATAGTTGAATGGGAGATCCCCAAGGGTATGTCTACACTACCCCCCAAGTTCGAATTGGGGGGGTAATGTAGTCATACGGAGTTGCAAATGAAGCCTGGGATTTGAGGCGTACAGCTAGTTCGGATTAGGAAGCCGCGCGGCACAGGGTCCAAACTAGCCGGCATTTTAAAATGGTGCCGGCTGGCTTTATGCAAATGAAGCCCGGGAAATTCAAATCCCGGGCTTCATTTGCAACTCCGTATGACTGCATTACCCCCCCTAGTTCGAACTAGGGGGGTAGTGTAGACATACCCCAAGGGAAATAAGAAGCTATAGAGAATGATGTTAGCTATTCAACACGTGTTTCACTTCTTACTGAGTTAATAAAGAGGCAGCTTGACAACACTGCTGCTGGAGGTGCTGTCTTTTGGATTTGAAGCAAAAAGCATGCCCACTTGTGGTTATTAATTATCCCTGTGGTAGCAGTATTACTCCACACTGGCCAGCAGGGGATAAAGCAGGCAAGACGAAGCTCCTGTGCAGAGACCTGGCCAATCAGGCTATGTCTAGGCTTCAGGCTTCTTTCAGAAGAAGCTTTTCTGGAAGAAATCTTCCAGAAAAACTTCTTCCAAAAGAGAGCGTCCGCACTGCAAAGGCACATTCAAAAAGTGATCTGCATTTTCAAAAGAGAGCGTCCACACTGATTGGATGCTATCTCGCATTTCAGCTGTGATTATTATGGATGGAGCAGCCACCAGGGCACCTGTGGTTTTTCCTCTTTCCTTTCTTTCGAAAGAACTCCCTCTTCCCTGTCAACATACGCCTTTTTCCGAAAGAGCTCTTTTGGAAAAAAGCTTCTTCCTCATAGAATGAGGATTATCAATGTTGGAAAAAACCTTCTGCTCTTTTGATTTTCTTTCGGAAGAACGCGATTGTAGTGTGGACTTAATTGAAGTTTTTTCAGAAAAAACTCTGTAGTGTAGACATACCCTCAGGGAGAAGCTTTTAAAGAGGCAGCCCTGTGTATATGGAGTTGCTTAGTAGAGAGAGTCAGTTAGGCCCTGACCAGGGAAGGTGCAGGACCTGACAAAACATCTCAGGTGAGCAGCGCTAGGCAGGCTCAGGGGGGCTAAAAAGGAAGGCTCTTGCCTGATACCTGCCAGGCTGTTGGCCTTGTTACAAGGGCCAGTAGGGTGCAAAGAGTCATAGGGGAAGTGGCCCAGGAAACCAGAGGCAGTGGAAGGGAGTAGAGGAGGGCAGGACAAAGGACCCAGAGTAGTGGGCTGACCTGTGTCCCCCTTCCCTTTGCACTGTGTCTAGCCACCATTGTTGTGGGCTGGAAGGACTGTGGCTTGCCCCAGAACTGAGGGGCAATATTACGGCTGTAGTTAGCCTTGGTGGCAGTGCTAGATGAAGGACTGCCGATAATCCCCAGAAGGGGGATGAAAGACCACAATAGTGGACACTGCCAGAGGGAGGACTCTGCAGTCTGGGAGTGACATTTGTCCAGAGTCCGAATGTGGACAGAGTGGAGTAATGGATGAGACATCAACCAGAGGGAGGCTCCCTGCTGTCAACAGAGCGAATTCCCAATACAGCCAGAGGGAGGTGCCACTGCAGTGAGTCCCGCCCCATGACAATCTCCTTCTAATGAGACTGTTAAAAGTGTAAGGTACCATTTAATGTCAGTGTGCAGTACATGACGTTAGCTCTTTTTTTTTTTTTTTTTTTAACAAAAGCTTTGGGTGTCATTTGCATGAAATACGCTATGATTAGGCACAGCCATTTTCATTAAGATATAGGTTGTGCTTTAGACTACATGGAGTGCACAATGCGAGAGGCATAAAATGTCCGCTGAATGCATTGCACAAAAGATGGCACAGAGTCTATGGAAAGAATGCAGCCTATATGATGCTTGCTTGGGTTATGCATTCAAATGTAAATTGGCCCAAAATTTTATTCCCTAAAAATAGACTTGACAATACTCAAGCAAGGCCTGGTAAAACTGTAAGAAAGATTAAGTGAGACAGCTCAGAGTCAAGTTAGAGATAAGTTAGTGCATAATCCCAGGTTATGTTGTCAGCATGTTTGGTTCTCACTGTTTTTAACAAGAGTTTTAGATGAAATATGAATGTTTTAAGAGAATGCTATCCATAGTGATGGTTATTGGAATGGCAGTTACACAGATGTTAGTTAATAATGTTTGATATTAAATAGCCAATGACAGAGTAGAAGGTCTTTTAATTGTGGTAGATGTGGTAAGAGGCAGGCTTATTTCTAATTAATTGTGGGTTTACTGTGAGTAAGTATAAAAAGGACAGTCCACTGATTTCATTGAGGTGTGCCGAGCCATTATTAGGGTACTGTTAGAAATAAGACTTTATGCCCATCCCTCTCCTCCAGGGACTGATCACCCTTGGATACATCATTCCATTTTAGAACGTGAGGATCAGTGCTGTGTGTGAGTCTACAGGAATGTCTGTTTACTCAACTATTTGATTTTAAATAAAGTCTTTAATTTTATCACAAGGCATACGGAAGCGGTCGACAAAGGCTTCCCCTGTCGACCGATCCGTGTCTTGACTGCCGCGTTGTGCCGACAATCAGCTGAGCCAGCACAGCACAGCAGCCATTTTTATTTTAATGAAGCTGGGGATATTTAAATCCCCGCTTCATTGACTATGTCAGGTAGCCTATTTTACATGCCTCTGTCGACAGAGGCATGTAGTCTAGACATACCCATTGTGTCATTCACAGTCCTCCACTAAATTACATTATCTATAACTGTACTGGATTTAAAGAACCTTAAATAATGCATTTTTTGTTTTTATTCCTTACCTTTTAAATTAGTAATTGGGAACACATCAGTCGAAGATTCTAGGAAGCAGGTGCTGCATACCTACTCATTCCCTTCTGTGATGGGGTGTCTGCCCCACACTGGCCCTTTAAGGCTAAAACCCAGCCATGGGAGAGGACTGGGAGAAAAGCCCACAGCCAAGGCTGATATTGCCAATTAGGGCCCAGGTGTGGGCTGTATAAATAAGGGCTCCGGGAGACAAAGAGGGATAGACTCATTTGATCTAGCTGGGGAGCAGGAAGGACCTGGCTGCTAAGGAAACTTGGAAGCTTCCCAAGACGTAGTAGTGCTGGGGAAAGGCAGGCACGGTGGGGGACCTCTGGCCTAACCTCACTCCCAGGCTGCAGGGCCTAAGGCAAGACCTGAGAGTACTAGGAGGGGGGGCAGCCAGGATAGGAAAAAGCAGCAGGTCCACCCCTCCCCCCGCTTGCCAATGATGAGTGGCCATTTCAGACTGCAGTTTGGCTCTGTGGCAGGGGCTAGATGAATACTGGCAGTGGGTCACTGAGGCAAGGCAGGTATAGGGGAATTGGGGGTTCTCTGGGAGGGAAGGACCCCAGAGTGCAGAGACTGATAAACACCTCCCGGAAGGGGACCGAGAGACACTGGAGAGGGCACTGCTGGGGGGCAGTGAACTGAAGGGGATGCCGTGGTCCGGGAGACTGATGTGGGTCCAGAACTAGAACATGGAGTGAAGACACAGGGAGACACCAGCCAGAGGGAGGTGCCCTGGTATTGAGCTAATTCCCAGTGCTACCAGCAGGAGGCACTGTGGTGGTGAATGATGCTCCCTGATAACCTTCTCAGAGCAGGTGAGTAAGGAGTGAGTGGGGAGAGAAAGATATAACTTTGGCTCTCCCCTCCTTGCTCCAAGACCATGACTTGCACAGCTGAATGGGCAAAAGTGCTGCTGCTTTAGACCAGTAGGAAATGACTGTACCTCAGGGCAGGGAGCACACCGAAGTATGCTGCCTGTCAGGGCTGCTCATGGAGTGGTGAAGTTTTTGCATTTTCCCTTGCTAGCCTCGATTTTTGTAAACCCACCATCTATCTACATATTTTAGAAATGTACATATGTCTGTATATCAGTCTGTTCAAGAACTCCTCCTAACAGTAAGAGCTAGGGTCACCAAATTTGGTATGCAGCTTCCTCTTATCCTAACTTAAAGCAAGGTCAGGGCTTGGCTGTGCCAAGAAAATGGGAAGTGCTAGGAATAGGACTGTTTTCCATAACATGGAGAAGGAGAGGGCAGAGAGAGGAGGCACGTGGAAGGGAGGGGCACAGAGAGGAGGGACAAGATAGTGAGAGTCTCCACTGAGGCCAGTGAGTGCAGAGTGGCCACTGAGGGCAGTCACACCACCAAGGAAGTGGCCAGAGGGGCTGGGCTCCGCCATATTGCCTGCCACCAGGCCGGGTAAATAGCTCACCATCTCAAACCCTTCCCCCTCCGACCCTTGGCCGCAGTGCCCCTGGTGCCACAGGAGGCCCCTGGTGGCTGGAGTGAGGAGAGAAAGTCCTGCTGAATGGGGGACCCCTCCACCCTGAACCCCTCATCCCCCAATCGTCATTGCCTCTAAGACTGCCAAAGCCCCATTCTCCTGCCCTGGCCTCCCACGTCCCAAAGGCCCTGCCCTGACTTCTGCACCCCTGTGCTGCGTGTTCCTTGCCCTGAAGGACTCAGGCAACTCTAGACAGGCCTTCTAGTAATAATAAAAACCTTGTTGATGAGATTTGTTTTTACAATGCCTACTCAGGTGGTTACCCCAGGTTTCTTACTGCTCACTATTCTTATATCCTGTAAAACTTTATGCTGTGGATTTTTTTTCTTACTACTTGTACATTTACCTGCAGCAGTTGCAACATCAGTGTGAAGAGGCGTGTGTTGTGTCTCTTATAGTAACTATTGTATGCATGTACCCATACAGATTATGCATGCCTCAGATCTTCTTTACAATTCCCTTGTTGTGCCTGGCACTAGTTCAGGTGAGTTGAACTGGAAAGCAGTAGCTTTCTACTATTGCATCACTATATGAAAATATTCCTCAGGTTGGTGAAGTTCCAGTATATCATACTCTCTTGATTTTTAGCACAGAGGATATTATTACTAGGGTTTTTGTTAAAGGGTGGCTGGCCCTTTTTAAGCTGTGGTGGGTAACCAGAGGCCCATTGGGTTCAATGTGTGGCCCCGAAGACATTTCGTTAGATGCCAGAGTCTGCTGGCTTCTGTCCACAGAGGGTTTTTTCCCTACTAGTTTTACTAAAGTGACCCACACATAAAGCAAGAGCACATGAAGTGAGGAGCATGCTGATTACACAGAACATTGTCTGTGAGAGCCATGTGTTCCCTCTGCATCCAATGAATCAGCACATCCAACAAATTCTAAGTGTGCAAGTGCAGTTAGCAAACTTACCTATCCCAAGAGACTGTCTTGGGTAGGACAATCTTGTGCCCCAGTCACTAGCCTAGGTTACCCATCCCTATTTTAAAGGAAGATGGACCTCAGCTGACTTGTGACATAGCCAGCTCATCTCCCCAGGAGGGGAGAATTTGACTGGTGAATCATGTAACCCAATCTGGACTCTGGAATACATAACGGAAATGTCTGGGTAATGAGATATTAGGACTGGGACTTCAGAAGAGAGTAGGAAGGCTCTTATAGGAGACCCTGAGAAACCAGGTAGAAAAAGCAACATAAAAAAATCCGTAACTAGGTAGGGCTAAGACTGGCCTCCAAAGTAGGCAAGATTCCAGTCAGGAAGGCCTGGGTGTGGCTTGATGAAGAGTGGGGAAGGATGAATATATAAAATGTATGATGTTTCGATTTGAACTTTGAGGGCTTGATTTTGGAACTGTTTGTGATTAAAAACCAGCCCGAGCATGGGTGGTGGTTCTGAGAACCTTTTTGAAATTATTGAGAAGCCCTGAACAGAGGAAAACAGAAGCAGGGATGCTGTAGAGTCCTATGCAATAATCGGTGTCTCTATTAAGGCTGCTGTGTAGACATAGCCTATTTCGGGATAATGTCAGTTCCGAAATAAGGTAATGCGCTTCTACACAGCAAGCCTGTTATTTCTAAATAAATTCGAAATAATGGACTTTTTACTCCAACTTCTATAATCCTCCTTTCATGAGGAGTAAGAGAAGTTGGGGGAAGAGCGTTCTATTTTGAAATAACTGTGGTGTAGACAGCACCAATTAGTATAGCTTAAGTGGCGTAGCTTATTTCGAGTTTAGCCCAACTGTGTAGATGTGTCCTCTGACAGAAGACTGAATTCTCTAACCACTTACGTGGCACCTTCTGTGATTGCACTTCTTTTCCTGCCAATTTCCTTGAATTCTGACCTGCAGCGCCCCATTCTGCTCTAGTCCTGATGACCCCTCCCCCCTCTTGATTTAGCAAAGCACCTGACTCCAGATCTCAACATATCTTGCTGTTTCAGACGTGAGTCTATTCTTAGCAGATACTGCCAGGGGAGCAGTGATTTTTGTAATGTGGGCAAATATACCTTCATCTCTACATGAAGATGCCAAACTAACATGGTATGTTTTGGTGTGGGGTTTTTGGTAGGATTTGTTTAGGTGCAGGAACCAACTGCAAATCTTGGACTGGGTACCAGGTTCAGACTGAATTTTGCAACTATGGTGTTGTTCAGATACAATACTTAAAGCCTGTGCTAAGCCACAACAGATGAGTCAGGGTATGTCTACACTACAGAGTTTTGTTGGAAAAACAGCATTTTTTTCTGACAAAACCTGAGTTATGTCCACACTGCAGTCGCATTCTTCCAAAAGTAAATTGAAAGAACAAAGGGGTTTTCTGGCATTGGTAATCCTCTTTCTGCGAGGAAGAAGCCTTTTTCTGGAAGAGCTCTTTTGGAAAAAGGCATGTGCGGACGGGGAAGAGGGAGTTCTTTTGAAAGAAGAGGAAAGAGAAAAAACACAGGTGCCCTGGTGGCCACTCAGTCCATACTAATCACAGCTGAAATGCGAGATAGCATCACACTGAATGGATACTATCTTTGAAAAAAGCAGATCCCCTTTTCGATGCACTTTTGTGTGTGGACGCTCTTTTGGAAGAAATTTTTTCGGAAGATCTCTTCTGAAAAAAGGTTCTTACAAAAGAAGCCTGAAGTCTAGACATAGCCTCAGTCTGCTCATAATGAGCCCATTTAAAATTTCAGACCCTGGCACAAATGCATATCCACGTTAAAGGACCAAGGCAAGGAAACTATTTCCTCTTAATATCACAACATCTGTGGTGAAGAAATTCCCTCCCCATCTCTCATCGTAAGGAGCATATTTGCCTAAAGCAGTTGTGAATGGAAGTGATGCAATGAAAATCACCATCAATGATGAGGCTGGGAATTCATCAAGAGATCCAGTGATCTTCTTAAAAATGTCTCATTGCCTGTTGAATTGTGGCGCTTAATGGAAGTAAAATTGGTCGACAAAGTCGGTTTTATTTTCCCAGAGTTATAGATGTCAGTGTATTTCCAATACCGTACTAAACGAAGCTCTAAGCCTGCCTCTTGTTGAATTCAAAGCATTTAATAACTTCATAAAAAAATAGGCTATTGAAATTTATATCCATAAGTTGTCATCTCTGCCTTATTTTCAATTTTCCTGTGAAGTTATTAAAACATTATGTGATTGTAATATATTTACAGAACAGTGGGAAATGAGGTGTGAATCTGACTGAAAGCACAAGTCTGATAAGATCTAGATAGCAGCAAATACCGTTAACATATAAAGGGGAATACATATACATATATATATTCCATACTTGTGTGGAGCTCTTCTCCTCCTAGGACCCATAAATATTAATAGGAAGTGCAGGCATCAAGATCTGCTCAACAAGATGAACTTAGAACTGCTAATGTTTTTAAATTGCTTGCTGCCTGTTCGTTTTTCTGCATTCACCATTATGGAAGATTTTAATATAGGTGTGAACTTGATGGTGATGATGTTCAGCTCACAAGAATAAAGTTCATTAGCATTCTCCAAGTCTAATGTAATTGATGAGGGGAAAAAAGACTAAGTGCAAGAGGCTGTACAGAATTTTCTTTTCTAATACACATCCATTACCATGGTATCAGAATGCTTGTTCTGCAGATGGCAATAGTTAGCTCAGGAGCAAACGGTACTTTTTTTTAGAGGGACATGAAAGCCCAGATCCACAAAGATGTTGTGATGTTGAGTGTCACAGCACCTAAAAGAAAATTACAGGTACACCAATGTTATGGCAAAACCCTGAGTTAGGCATGTAGGCTCCCTATGAATGGGGAGAGAGGCACCTAAGAATGTGATCCACAAAAGCCAGCATTCTAGATAAGCAACCCTGCAAGCTGGCTAATGGGAGATGCCAAGGACTGGGGGATGAGCATGAAGCCCCTTTCCTGGAGATAAGAACCCAAGTCCGGTTGCAGTCTACAAGTGGGAACCTGTTTCCTAGACTCAGGCAGCTCAAAATAGTGTTCCAGTCATTTTCACCTGCTCTGGTACAGGGAGAGGGGGGAAGGGAATTTAATGCAGGTCTTTCATGTCCAGGCTCATGCTCTGACTGCTGGGCTAAAAGCTGTGAACACCAATTTTCCCCTGGTTTGTGATTCATTCTGGTGTTTAGGAGAAGATGGGCATGTGGACACCCAAAGGGAAACACAGCATGCCTGATCAGAGGCAGAAACATAGGCACCTAGGGAACTTTTACCCCCAGAAACATAGGTGCCACATAAGCCGGGTGCCCACAGGGTCCAGCAGGATAAGGGTGCCATTTATGGGGGGCTAGAAGCAGCAGTAGCCCTGCCAAGATTGGAACCCCAGGATTTCATACTTGAGGCCTGCTTAAAGCTGCATGCCCTGACTCCAGAGACTCTGTTAAATGTAACAGCGTTTGAGCTGCTTGCAGCTTTGCCTTTGGGGCAGGGAATTTGTTATAAAAAGAGAGAGGTAGGTGATTTAGAATAACAAAAGGCTGGGAATTGAGGCAATTGAAGGATTGTTAGATCATCATGGGAATATTGCTGGGTACTCCGCTTAAAAGGTAGGCAGGAAAAGTAGGAATAAGTGTTGTGCTGCTGGGATTTGCACTTGGATCACGGCTGTGAAACTTACAAATGTTCTTGGGAAAAGGGGTGAACAGGGACTTCTCCAAAATTGACTGCAAAGAGTTAAAATGGGATTTCACAAAACTGGATGAATGGGCACACAAAGGCAGATGGAATTCAGTGTTGATAAGTGAGAAGTAATGCACACGGCAAAATATAATCCTAACTATACACACAAAATAGATGATATCACTCAAGAAATACATCTTGGAATCATTGTGGATAGTTCCCTGAAAATTTCTGTTCAATGTGCAGTGGCAGTCTAAAAACTAAAACAGCTAACAGAATATTGGGAGAAAGTAGTCACAACCATATATACCAAAGGATACAATTAAAAAAAATGAACAAATATGAAAAGGACAAATCACATTGCAGAACAGGAGGGGGATGCGGGGGGGGGGGGGAGGAAGGAAGGTAAGTGTCTGTGAATTGATGATATTAGAGGTAGGGAGAGTGGAATGTTTGTGAGTTAATGGTATTAGAGGTGATAATTGGGGAAACTATTTTGGTAATGGGTGAGATAGTTCAAATGTTTGTTAAGTCCTTGTTGGAAAGTGTCGAATTTTAACATGAATGACAGTTCAGAGGATTCCCTTTCAAGTGCAGATGTAAAAGGTCTTTGTAGCAGAATGCAGGTGGTTAAGTCATTATTATCAATAAACTACAGCCTATATTGGAACAGGATACCATACTCAAAGAGGCTCTGGGAGACAGACCCATAATCTCCTATAGACAACCACCTAACCTCAAGATGATTCTTACCAACAACCACAGGACATACCACAGGACATACCAACCCTGGTACCTTCCCTTGCAACAAACCCCGTTGCCAGCTTTGTCCACATATTCATTCTGCTGATACCATTATTGGACCTAACCAAGTGAGTTATAAGATCAAGAACACATATTCCTGTGCATCCAAAAATATAATCTATGCTATCATGTGCCGAAAGTGTCTGTCTGCTATGTACATTGGACAAACATCTCCGACACTTCGCCAAAGGATTAATGCCCACAAAACAGATATCAGACAAGATCACAAAGAGAAAACAGTTTCTTGCCATTTTAACCAGAAAGGACACTCTCTCAATGACTTAACCACCTGCATTCTGCTACAAAGACCTTTTACATCTGCACTTGAAAGGGAATCCTCTGAACTGTCATTCATGTTAAAATTCGACACTTTCCAACAAGGACTTAACAAACATTTGAACTATCTCACCCATTACCAAGATAGTTTCCCCAATTATCACCTCTAATACCATTAACTCACAAACATCCCACTCTCCCTACCTCTAATATCATCAATTCACAGACACTTACCTTCCTTCCTCCCCCCCCCCCCCCCGCATCCCCCTCCTGTTCTGCAATGTGATTTGTCCTTTTCATATTCATTTTTTTTAATTGTATCCTTTGGTATATATGGTTGTGACTACTTTCTTCCACTATTTGATCTGAGGAAGGGGGTCTGGCCCACGAAAGCTCATCATCTAATAAACCATCTTGTTAGTCTTTAAAGTGCTACATTGTCCTGCATTTTGCTTCAACTACCCCAGACTAACACGGCTACATTTCTATCAGAATATTGGGAATCCTTAAGAAAGGAATAGATAAGCCAAAATACCATCTTGCTACTACATAAAGTCATTATACGCCCACATCTTGAATACTGTATGCAGATCTGGGCACTTCATCTATAAATAATATATTGGATTCAGAAAAGGTAACAAATTATTAGGGGTAAGGAACAGTTTCCATATGAGGAGAGATTAACAAAACTGGACCTTTTCAGCTTGGAAAATAAATGACTAAAGGGTAAGAGGATATATTAGAGGTCTAGAAAATCATGAATGGTGTGGAAAAATAGAATAAGCAAATGTTGTTTATTCCTTCAATAACAACACAAGAAGTTAACCCAATTAAATTTATAAGCAGCAGTCTTAAAACAAACAAATTATTTTTTCACAATCAACTTGTGGAACTTTTTGCCAGGAGATGGCAGAAAGGTCCAAAGCATAACAGGGTTCTAATAAGAACAAAATAAATTCAAGGAGGATAGGTCCGTCAATGGCTACTGGCCAGAATGGGCAGGGATGGTGTCCTTCGTTTCTGTTTGCCAGGAGCTGGGTATGGGCAACAGGGGATGAATCATGATGATTGCCTCTTCTGTTTATTCCTTCTGAAGTACCTGGCATTGGCCACTGTTGGAAGACAGGATAATGGGCTAGAAGAACCTTTGGTCTGACTCAGTATGGCCATTTTGGTGTTCTTATGTAGAGCTGAAATGTATCTGCTCCCTTGCTGCAACCCACAAGGACTCCACTCCTCTTCCAGAGCTGAGAGAGCCAGGAATAATAGAATCATAGGGCTGGAAGAGACCTCAGGATGTCAGAGTTGGGTCTATCTCTCTCCACAGAGTTAGTAACAAAGTAAGAATATACATTACAATTCTAAGGCTAACCAGTGTCCCTTAAGTGACTTGCCACAAAGTATCAGAGTATGTTAGTGTTAGAACTGAGTGTGTCTAATATTTATTTAATTTTCTTTCTTTAATATAGGAATTAGATACAGTGCTCCTGTCAGCTAACTGCTAAGTTGTCTGCCAAAAGTAGAGCTTTCCAATGCCTTGGTAGCTCCTGGATAGAGATGGTGTATGTGAGGGAGGGCAGATGGAGTTGGTTCTCTCCATTTCATGCTTGGCTTGTACTGAGCATGCTCAGTAACACTGCTGAAGCCTCTGTCCTCAGTCTACCTCCCCCCATGCTCTCATTCTCTCTCCCCATCATGGCATACACAAGTCACCCTGCCCCTCCCCCCAGTCAGAAATGGTGCCCCTGCAGTGAAGTTTTGTGTATCACAGTGGAGCTGAAACTGGGATATAGGTGTCTTAGCCTGGGGTTTGGTGCCAAAATGCCTATGGTAGTCTGGGCCTAAGAGGTTATACTGTAAATTCTCCCAGATGCCATGGGGAAGCGGAGTGCACTCAGTGAGCACACTAGCTCTGCTTCCCCGTGGCTTTTGCCACCACAGGGCATGTGGGGGGACCCTACCGCTGTTGCAGTGCAGCACCAGGCCCCCCAGTAATCCTTGAAGCTGTGTCTGCAGGGGATGGGGTACTTGTGGGAGGAGAGGGCAGTGCGATGGCAGGAAGAAGCCGGGCTAGAGGGACAGAAACAGATTGGCTCCTCTCTTCCTCAGCCTGCTGGGACTCCTGGGCTACAGTGGTTGTGTAACTGTTCCAGCTCAGGATGGCTCATGGGCCAGGAGTTTAAGACCCATGCTTTTTATAGTGCCTATGCATTGTAAAATGTGCAACTGACAAAAACAATGGCTAACATCAGCTGAGAAACTGGCCCCTCAAATTTGTCACAGAAATATATGTTATATAAAACATATGTTTAAAATATATTTGAGACATTAGGTAATAAAAGTAATAGAAAAGCCTTTCACAAAATATGTATATGAATCATTTCTGGCACAGTCACATGTGTTTTTCATACACTTATGCAATCTATTGGGATACAGGTCAGAAATACCAAGTCTGATTTTCAGACACCAACCTAATGCACTGGTCTAATGCTGCTTTGTGATTTCAGACTAGTCGCTGTCCATGTGCCTAGCATACCATGCCTTCTGCACAGCTCTCCTGCTCAGAAGAGGCCACAGGAATAGCAGGAGTTCAGGGCTGCCTGGGGCTTTGGGGCTAGCCAAACAGAGGTTCTTGAAGCGCAGGATTGAGGAGCACTGGTAGAGCTATCTCCCAGTGCCAGGACTGACTGGGATAAGAGGGGCATTGAAAGTTGGGAATGAATGCCTTGGCAGATTTCTGTGGGGAGTGCTGTAAAACATCTGCTCAAGTGGTGCCTGGGGAAAATCTATGCTATTCGTTTCCTCTCTTATGAGCACTAAATTCAGCCCTAAAACATTTTTAATACGTAAAAAAGATGTATGGAAAATATATTGGGTAGCTCCCCCTGTAGGTGCACCCCAGTGCCATGAGCTTGAAGTGTTTACATACAAAAAAAGCGTTCCAAAAGCAGAGACTGAGAGCCTGGGCAAAAGCAATGAACATGTTTCAGCTGCTGCAGTCAATGCATTTTCTGTGTTTTGAGGGGTCTTTTTCTATTCCTAATTTTAATTTGACAAGAAGCAGGGGGCCCAGTATGTAGCTTTCTGCAGAGACTGTATTGAATTGACAGGACAGATCTGCAGTCCTGTTTGCTGGCACTTGAAAGAAACTCCAAACGTTAGTTACATTTGGAGTATTTAAGATGCCCCTGAGAGTCCCTCTTACAGACAGCTTTATTCCTGCTGATTCTAACTTTATAATTCTAGAGCAGAAGCCCAGACTCAGCATGGCTGGTGGGAACGGGGTTTAATTATTTTCATTCTTAATTTTCATTTCATCCTGGTTGGTAATTTGTATTGCATTTGCTACTAGAAATTGGGGTGTGAGGAGAAATGTTGCTGCTGTGTGTGTTTGCATTCTTTAATAGTTAATTTTTTGCTAGTGAAGGATCCCAAAATGACAATACACCAAATTGAAGTCTACATAGCAGGATCCTTTTGCAGCAATTTGAGTTGCTTGGATACTGGCCCTAAAAAGCCTTAGTCTTAATTGATAATGGTACTAGCAGACATTGCTTGGATCCTTCTGGACAGTGGGCTGGTGGGGGGGGGCACAGGAGTCAGGGCAGGGACTTGGGGATGTGTGTGGGGGAGGTGGGTAGTGCAGGAGGCTGGAGGTGTGAGTCAGGGTTAGGGGGTGAGAAGAGGCTCAACATGGGGGTGTCTTATCCAGCATGGGCCTTTTCTCTCCCCACACGTCCCTTGGGGCCACCACGGACATTCTCTCTCTCTCCTCCCGCCCCCCAGCTGCCAAAGGCATTTTCTTTTCCCTTAGCCCCCACCAGGGGCATTTTCTGTCCCCCGAGCTTCACACCCGCCCCCCTTCCCTCCCGCCCAGGCCACCAAGGATGTTTTCTCTCCCCCCAGCCTCCCCTGCCACCAGGAGTGTTTACTCTACCCAACTCCGGCACTGAGGCCAAGACTGGAATGAGGGAAAGGGGCAGGGAGGACTGTTTACCTGGTATGGTGGCAGGCAAGTTGGGAAACCTGCTGGCCACTCCCTTGGTGGTATGGCTACTCCCTGTGGACCTTCTGCATGATATCTCTCCCCTGCAGTCTGCTGCCCCCAGTGGTCTCTTTGGGTATATCTACACAGCAGGGCGAAAGTCGAATTAAGCTACGCAACTTCAGCTATGTCAATTGCATAGCTTAAGTCGAAATAACTTCCTGCTGTGTATACAGTGTCAAAAGCCGAATGAACCTGAGGGAGGAACACCCTTTCTTTGACTTCCCTTTCTCCTCATGAAATGAGGGTTACGGGAGTTGGAGTAAGAAGTCCTCCAGCTCAACATTATTTCAAAATAAAGGCTTGTACTCTGCTGTATAGATATACCCTCTTTGTCCTGCATGCCAATCCAGCAAGACATAGTCCTCCATCAGTCCAGAAGCAGAAGAGGCCAATCCGGAACCAGCATGTCAGATCAAAATGACTGCTCACTCAAGGGGCTAGTTCTGGGCCAGGCTATGTTGACGAAGGGTATCCATGTCTTAACACAAGAAACTCTGCCTGGCCAGGGGGCAAACTCGGGTAATATGATGTTTGGATGAGCAAAGAACTAATGTTTTATATTGGGGCTTTAAATTCCCAAGTGGCCATTTTGAGTTAATTATTAACTTGTGTTTTGTTAAATTGAGAGCCAGATCTATGGGAAACCCTGGTTCACGTGAGCCCAGGTCATATTAACAACCCCATTGCCCTTAGTAACATCACATTTGCTGTTCTAAGTGTATGGAAATAAAAGTATTGACATGGGTTCTAGAGGACCCATTTCAAGAAAATTCCAAATTTGCCCACCCGGGAGCCATTTCAATACCTCCTGCAGAGTTAACTTGTAGAGCACAGCTCCAGATATATAAACTAGATTTGTTTTTCATTTCTAGAGCAGAGTACCTATTTTCTCATTGCGTTGGGTTATCCTTGAAGAGATTGTTTGAACTGTTCTCTGTGGTCTGGTTAACACCAATCAAAACTTAAATACAGAGCGTGCCTTTCACTCCACTGCACTTTTCAGACTGTGTACTTGCGACAGCAACAACTTGACCCTCTCCAGCAACTTGGGTGGTACTAGGACAGGAGAGTGGAAGCCAGCAAATTGCACAGCTTTGGGTGGGGAAGAGTAGTTTGGGCCAAGGACACCAAGAAAACTGTCATAGATACAGGACTTCTTAGTGAAGAACAGAAAGAGTTTTAGCTGTTCAGTGCTCCTATGAGAGACCCTGCACATATAACTAAGTTTGCCTTCCAGATGAATGAGGAGCTGTCTCAGAACTATCTGGAGATGAACTTATGCTATTACAGAGTCTGTGTTTTAAATGTGGTGGGTCACAACACTAGCTCATTCCCTCTAGCAATGTCTGGAGACATAATCTATTTGTACATTTTCAATCTAATACAGCATGTTACTGCATAGATATGTGCCAAACTGATATAGTAACAATCCATTCATTATTCTGGAAACATGAGGCAGATTTAGTGCTTTGCTGCAATTTGCTGATCCTCTACTTTTCAATCCATTTGAACCTGTTTCCCTTCATGTTAAATATCTTTTGAGCAGTGTTGGCGCTGGAGTTTTTGATGACCTAAGCAAAGTTTGGAGGTCACTTAAACAGAGTAACTGGTGAAGACCGAGGAAAGTTCCAGTAGCTTTTGAATCAAGTCCATAAACTGCTCATAATCTGTATCTTCTGGACATCTGCTTTGCTTTCTTAATGGGAATTGTTGGCTGGGCTTTTCAGGATGTTAACAAAATATGCTACTCAAAAGCATCAGGTATATCAGATTTAAAGCACAGGCAATGTAACAATAAAAGTATTATATCTGTTAATATTTTAACTTTATAGCTCAGAATGGTATATTGCACTTATGCTGGCTAAGAAGAAATTTTAAAGGCTATTCATCTTCATACCTGAGGGCATAAAACCGAGCATGGGCTAGGTGTCAGGAAAAGAATTCCCTTTCTCCTGCTAAAAGATTTTAGATTCACAGAATCTCAAACCTCATTAGACTCGCCCATATTGAGTATATATGATCTGTATAGCATAGGAGGAGAAATCTGCCGGCAAGAAAATAAATGAGATTAAAAAGATGAGGCAAATGGAAGTTGTGTTCAGTGCTGTGCAACAGCTGTCTTCAATGTTGAACAATTTTCAGTTTTGTTTGGAAAAGGCAAGGAATTCCTATAGCTTCATTGTATTTATGCAATGATGGGGAAACCATGATTTTGCATGCCTTGATAATGTACTTACATCCTTATTCCATGTTGGAGTTGGGTTTACTGGTAGATATGGATTCTTGATTATGCTTTCCAGCATGTTCCATAAGCACTGGCAAGTAAGAGATGATCTTGGGAAGAAATGTTCTGAAGGGAATTTTGGGATTCTTTGCTTTAATAGAGTGCAGGTTACCGTATGTTATGTGGTCATACTTGGCAGAGAGGTAGAGAGAGGCTAGGGAAGTGTTAAGTTATACTGCAAATTGAGTTTTGCTGTCTGGCAGAATATTTTGGCAGCCTTTGGTGATGAGCCTCTGCCACAAACACTTTTTGCATTTGGAACTAGGTCAAACAGTTAATCTGCGTGTCTGCAGAGAGACATTTTACTGCAGCAGCTCTTACTTCCAGATGCAAACTAGATGCCGCCCCCTGATTGTCTGAAAAATGTTAGAGGGTAAATGTGTCTCCCTATTCATTTCACGAGGCATAACAGAGTGGTCGACAAAGGCTTCCATTGTTGACAGCAGACAGTCCAGACTGCCCTGATGTGCTGCTGAACAGCTGATCGGCACAGCGTGGCGGCCATTTTGATGTAAATGAAGCAGCGATTATTTAAATCGCCACTTCATTTTCCAATGTCTAGTAAACTCATCTACATGGCTCCATTGACGGAGCCTTGTAATCTAGACATACCCTCTCTGGGTAGGAGGAGTTCTTGAAGGAACAAACAAATTCCTTCAAATATATTGTAAATAACTGTACCGGTTGTAAGGAGTGGGGCTGGTGTGGTGAGGAGCTGTGTTCCCTCTAAGATTTTTCCAGCCATGAGCGGAGTGAGTTTTGGCTTGTGCACCAATATTGAGGTCATGTGTCTTGTTTGGATGTGTGCCACCGTGGCACCCAATTTATTAACAGACACATTCCTGGCCGCCGGAGCACAACCCCCTCTCATCCCCGCTATGCAGCATGTCTCATTCCCAGCTGCCAAAGCAGATCCCACCCTCCCTACCCTAGCCATGCAGCAGATCCCGTTCTTGGCCCTCACCACCATGTGGCAGCCCCAGCCACCGGAGCAGCCCCTCGCCCCAGTGGCTCCCTCACCACGCCATCTCAGCTGGCCCTGCCTACTGGAGCAGCTGCCTGCTGCATGAGTGCTTCTGCATGGCTCTCCAGAGGAGGTGGGCGGAGGGAGAACTTTTTGTGCACGGCCATGCAGGCGTGCACCTTAGTGAGAACTATAGTGAGGAGTGGGGTTATGTGTGTGTAAAATACAGATTGGAGGATTAATTATATGCTTAAATCAGCCTTGATATTCAAATATTTTCCTAGATAGCTTTGGAATGATATGGCTTTGTAGATTTTTTTTTAATTAGCATTGATCATTGGCTGTACCAATTAATGCAATTACTTGGTGCAAAATAAGGCGTCCTAACAGATCTGTATCATACTCTAGCCCTCTCAGAAAAACTATTTGGGCAGAACAGCCTGGAAAAGCAGATTGGCCAAGGAAAACATTTCTGTTAAAATAAATTATCATTTTTTGGAAGAAATTATACATGGCCTGCATGTAGAGTCATAACCCATTTCCTTTTCAATAGGAACTAAATATTATTAATAATCAGGCTGTCATATTAACTATCTTTGATTTTTATTTTAAAAACACAAAGGAAATAAATGTTAAAATCTAGGAAATTGGTTCAATACTGAAACTTCCTCTTGGGATACAACTAATATTTTAAGTTTCATTGGCAGTGACGGGAGGGGATGTGGTATGTATTCAGGTCTGTTTTTTCCCAATTAATTTCAATGACCAATGAAGTTTACAGGCATTAAGTCAGTTTCAGAGCTGGCATTAAGGCATTTCCAAGAGGTGGGCACTGAGCACAGCCTCTAATCAGTACTACACCACTGAGCTTGAAAGGGCAGACAGGGATTTGAACCTGCAAAGCTGTTTGTATCCTCTATAGTTTTGGTTCAATTGGAATCAAACTATAAAGGGGCCATGTTCTCAAGATCCACTTAGTGGAAACATCCGCAGACCAGCTGGTGAGAGTTTGTTGCTGTTAAATTTGAACCAGAACCTTTCTTCTAGATCAGCCTTGAAACAGTCCTAGTTCTGATTCTGCTCTAGATCCAAATGTCATTTTCCTGACCCGTCTTGTTCTTTATGGTTAGAGGGCTCCAGTGAGATTTGCTGTAGATCTTATGCTGTCTTTCCTCTTTGTACCCAAAGAGATTAAGTCTGAATAAGCAGCAAAAGTTGCAATCACAGCCCCCTGATTGGCCAATACCGCTACTTAAACCAGGAAGCCATGAAAGGGAGCTGTCTGAACAAAAATATAGTCTGCCTGTCTGTTTCTGCTCCAGACCCTGCTTGTGAAAGACCCTATGCTCTGATTCAAACCCTGGTCTGTCTTTAACTTTGCTATTTGATTGCTGTTTGTAACCTGGTGCACAATCCTGATGCGTTGGTCATCTGACCATGCTAACCGCCTGTTGCCTTTTATTTGATTGAAAGTACATTTTGTATGCTGTATTATGCCACCATCAGTTCAACTCTGGTTGCTACAGTTTCAGGCTCAACTGAATGAAAGTCACCTCTACTACTTGCTTCAGATTTAGGCCCTGTCAATACTTACAAAGTTCCAGTGGCACAACTGTGCAGTTCTAAGAGCGCTCATGCAGCTATTTTACGATGACAGGAGAACTCTCCCATGCACATAATAAATCCAGCTGAATGAGTGGTGATGGCTCTGTTGACAGAAAAGCATCTCCAGTCAACACAGCACTATGCACACATGTATTTAGGCCTCTAAGGGAAGTGTGTTTTCACTCCCCTGCATAACAAATATTTTGCCAACATATGTAGTAGTGTATGCTTGGCCTTACTGTCTCTAGAAACACATAAAGATCAAAGATAGTGACCTCACATACCTTTACAAGTACAAGGTTTATTAATTATATTAAAGTTGCAATTAAGGTTATGGTCACCCATGCATACTGAAATCTTATAAAGAGCTATGCACAGGTTACAAATAAAGTCCTACTCACATCCTTAACAATATTCTTAAAATTGGATGGATGTCTTGCCAACTGATCGTGAGTTGAGGGATGGTTCCTACTGAACTCATTTTACCCTTTTGGGTACCCTCTTTTATCCCGTCATGTTGATTATACCAAACACTGCATTTTTCCTTCTTTATATTGGGTCCTCCAGGAATTCGGGGTAATCCATTTTTCATCACTTGCTTATAGTTCCTTTTATTTTCATTAACAGTTACATATAACATATATCTTGCAGATAGGACATGTTACAAAAGTGACTATTGGCTAATCTTGTAATCAAAAATACTCTTATTGTTAATTTTGGCAATGCCACCCATTGACACATTTTTTTCTGATAATTTTGTGGCATGGGATTATTCTTTGGTCACTCTACTTTTGTCAAGCATTTCTCAAGCCTATGGCCTCGTATGGCTAAGCCAACATCTTACAGGACTCATTGGGTATGTCTAGACTACATGGCTCCATTGACAGAGCCATGAAAAATAGTTTACTCGGCATAGTCAAAGAAGCGGGAATTTAAATAATCCCCACTTCATTAAAATAAACATGGCCACCACGCAGTGCTGGCAATCAGCTGATCCGGCACAGCGCAGCAGTCTAGACGCAGCGCAGTCAACAAGGGAAGCCTTTGTCGACCGCTCCAGTAAAACTCGTTTCACGAGGCATACCGGAGTGGTCGACAAAGGCTTCCCTTGTTGACTGCGCTGCGTCTAGACTGCCGTGCTGTGCCGGATCAGCTGATTGCCAGCACAGCGTGGCGGCCATGTTTATTTTAATGAAGCGGGGATTATTTAAATCCCTACTTCTTTGACTATACCGAGTAAACTATTTTACATGGCTCTGTTGATGGAGCCATGTAGTCTAGACATACCCATTCTGTAGACTTACTAAGGGTATGTCTACTCTGCAACACTATTTCAAAATAACTAGCACTATTCTGAAAATACTTTGTCTACACAGTAGGCAGTTATTTCGAAATAGTGACAAAATATTGTCACGCTGGAGGACTTCTTATTCCAACTCCTGTAAGCCTCATTGTACAAGGAGTAAGGGAAGTCGGAGGAAGAGTTTCTATTTCTAAATAAGTGCTGTATAGACGATCCTTATTTCAAAATAAGATATGCAATTGAAGTACCTCACTTTGCATAACTTATTTAGAGATAAACCCTGCAGTGTAGATACACCCTTAGATACCTAATGCATACTTAGCCCTTCTGACTATAGATCACCTTATACTTCTATAATCGTACAACTTTAATTCTATTCAACATACAATGATTATATATGACATAATTTATTAGTTAATCTTAATTTCACACAATAAATGAATGCTAAAATGAACTAATTGGCTATACTCCTGATTCTCAGTTTGCTCTCTGGTCTGTCTTGGACACTGGCCTCCTGTTAACCTGACCCTGCCTGACCCTTGTCCCAGTCATACATAAAGTCTCTGAAAGAAGAGGTCTAGATTTAATGGAGAGGATCTCTGTGTCCTGCTGACCAGGTTTCACTGCCCTCAACTGGCACTCAAGTTGCTAAAGTGCATGTCACCATCCAAGCTATAGATGCCAATCTCTGTACCTGTATCACACAATTTTAAAAAAGAGTTAAAAGTAGGTCACACATCCCAGTAAAGCAAACTCTTCCTTCTCAGGTTCATCAAGACATTATTTCATACATTGGTTACCCCAGGGTCAACTATCCCAGCACACACTGAGTGTCAGTTGTTCATTATATCTGTTTCTGTGACTCTTGAGAACCAGGAGCACAGTGTATTCAGAACATCACAGTGGCAATAGGCAGAATAGTCGAGGAAGAGATAATAGTGACCCGGCCAAATGTGATCACCATTTTCAATAGCAAACTTCATTTGTCACTGCAATATTTAAGTATATTTGTAAAGCAAGAGAGCTTTGTCTTTGCCTATAGCACTGAGAGCAGCAGTGCTATGGAAAGGGTATACAGGTACTGGGAGCTGGGGAAATACAATCTTGGGACTTGTTTTCATCAAGGTACCTATACCTCACCTAGGACTTAGCTCTCCTAATTTACCTTACGGTATTTGTCCATAGAGAGGATTTTAACTTGGGATAGCTCGTACCCCTTAGTTAACTTAAAGTAAAAAAAAAAAAGCACCTTTTCTTAGCAGTGAAGACAAGGCCAAAAATGGATTTACCTGGTATAGTGAGATTATCTAGAAGCTTGTACAAAGATGACTGTACATCTGTTCTCTGTAATCAGAAGATACAAGAAAATCGCCAGGCTTACTTGATCATTATTTGAGACCAGAGGCAAAGACGACAGAGAAATGATTAGTGCCCTTGCCTCAAAGAAGTGAGTTTCTCATCTCAAATACTTACACACACACAGTAGGTGAGTGCTACAAGCTAGGGCTTACCCTTGTCCTCAATCTTGACATCCCAGCCAATCACTTTGAAAGTTACCATGGCTGCAGGATCTAGAAGATGATTCCCAAGTCCCTTGCCTGAGGCATGAAAACCTGATTGCTATCTATGTTGATTTGTCTTGCATTTACAGTGCAGTACTGAAACTGGCAGCATTACTAGATCATTCAATGACACTGCCAGTTTAGAGAATTTTAATCAAAAGAGGAGGCATGTTTTGTTTACTGCTTCAAACAATAGCTAATGTATAGCTCCGGCTGGTTGAAAATTTTCCCTCAAACTGTTTTTAAACTGAAAACGTTTACTGACTAAACAAAATTTCCATAGATAATGTCTGATTTCTTTCTTGCAAACCCAAAAGTCAAATATTTCTCAAAAATAGTCAGTTTTGGAGTTTAAGATTTTTGAGCAAAAGTCTAAATTTTCTGACTATTTCCACTAATATTTAGCTCTCCTCAAATAGTTTCTAGCCACAGATCTGAAGTTTCATTTCTAAGTATTGTCATCTCCTTTTTTGCAGACTGAAAAACAGAGCCACAGAGAGGCCAAAGATGTTAGAAACTAGGTCTCTGGCAGGTCAGTCAAGGATGGTGTCCACTACACTATGCTACCAGAGAAAATCTTCAGTGAACCAATGATGTATCATTTTTCCCATTTACAAATGCAGCAGGTACTGAAGCAAGGATCGATGACACATTGGCATGTTTGTGTTATACACAGGGAATTATACACAGAGCTCACATTAACACTTGCAAGAGCTGTGTTATTTCCCCAGACGCAGTATCACATTGATCATTTACCACCTCTGTGTCTAGCCTATGTGGCAGACCAATAACCCTAAACAGGAGTTCCTTTATTGATCTGCTTGTACCGCATGGGCACTGAAAACACCATCTTCCTTCTCATCACCCTACGTAAGTGCCTTCATTCAGACAGAGTGGATAATTCTCTTCATTCATTCTTAGTCTCTCTCTGAGACTGACAATAAGCATGGTAATTAGTGATAATTGTGATGATGCTTTTTGATTTGGAGTTGAAACCTCCCTGCCTGCTAGGTACTGAGCAGAGATCATGAACTCATTTCATACCAGGCTCTTTGAGCGGGGCAATCATGCTAGCAAAAGCACTAAGCGGATAAGCATTGTGGAAAACATGCTCTTGCATGTCTGTTCTGCCACAGTGCTCCCATACTGTGGCAAGGGTGGGACTGCAATGTCCATGAGTATTTCCAGGAAACTTAGAATTGTTTTAAAAATATACCATATTTAGGGGCTGTTTTTTTTTAATTAGGTGTCCTACTTTATGTCTAATTTGCCCTTGCAATTGATATGATTGCATGTATAACAGGTAGCATGTGCAAATGAATCCAATTAATCATGCACAGTAAGTAACCCAGTTTGCATATGTAACTATATGCATACCTCTTTTATTAATGAGTAAAATCCTAACCCTTATTGAAGTCAATGGCAAAACTCCCAGGCTATATCTAGACTGCAGGCTTCTTTCAGAAGCTTTTTTCGGAAGAGATCTTTCGAAAAACCTTCTTCCAAAAGAGAGTGTTCTGCAAAAGTGCATTGAAAAAGCGATCTGCTTTTTCGAAAGAGAGCATCCAGACTGAATGGACACTTTCTCACATGTATGCTGAGATTGCTATGGATGGAATGGCCACCAGGGCACCAGTGCTTCTTCCTCTTTCCTCTTCTTCTTCCAAAAGAACTCTCTCTTCCCCGTCCACACGCATCTTTTTGCGAAAGAGTTCTTTTGCAAAAAGGCTTCTTCCTCATAAAATGAGGATTACCAATGCCGGAAAAACCCCTCTGTTCTTTCGATTTTCTTGTGGAAGAACGCAATTGCAGTGTGGCCATTCCTCAAGTTTTGTCAGCAAAACGGCCGTTTATTTACCCAAAGTATTTAATTTTTGCATCCTGGGCCATTAGATTATAGATTTTTCTGGCCATGTAGAAATGCTCTCCAGAGAAGATAAATGAACACAATATCTGCCTCATACTCAAAGATAAACATCCACTGGCATCCAAACAGTTTTTGTGGGATTCTCCTCTTACTTCACTGAGGGTGTGTCTACACTGCACCCTTACCTCGAAATAATCTACACCATTTGTGCTACACAAAAAATAAAATGCTATTCCGACAAATCCCTTAACCTTCGTGGAATGAGAGTTACAGGGATGCCAGAATAGCGCGTCTGTTATTTCTAAATATATTTTGAAATAATGGGCACATTTAAAGATGCAGAATTGCTATTTCTGGATACTTCCGTATCCTGAAATAGCCCTGCTATCTAGACGCAGCCTGATAGGCCAGCTCTCCTGCAGGTGAAACACCTGACAGTATTCTCTCAGTGACTGCACACTGAAGGAATGAGAGGGGCATATTGCTTATAGCCAGGGCTTGACAAACCACGGCAAAATCTACTTGCCAGCCTCGCACTGCGCATGTGCAAGACCTATATTGCGCATGCGTGTGCTGCTGGTGAACCTGGCGAGCAGCTGAAATCTACTCACCACGGGCAAGTAGATTAGCTGATCTGTCGAGCCCTGCTTATAGCTACCAGCTTCTTTATATTGTAGAATCATTGAGAACAGAATGGAAAAATTGGATGTAGCCCATAAGATTATAACAATAGCATTTTAGCTAATTTAATTTCTCTATTATAGGCAATAAATATTGGATTATTTACATTATAACTGCCTTTCCCTCAACCACCCCCAGCTCTCTGTGGTAGGGAAAGAAGCATATGATAAGTGTGGTATAGTACAGTTGAATATTAATCTCTTCTATTCAGTCAGTACTTGCATTTATTGATATGCGTGATTTGCTAGTTTTGTTTGAATACACATACATATTTAACAGCAAGGTTTATTATTCTTCAAAATGCCATCGAATTAACTCTTTTAAAAGATGCCAATAATATTGGCAAGAAACGCATTTTTATTTCTTAGTAAACGCGCTACTAGCTCAGACATTCATTTCTTAGGAAATCCAGTACTTTTCCAAAAGCAGAGACGCTGTTGATGAGCAACTGTCATTCCCACATTAAAAAGCAAAACCCAGCCTTGATCTTCGTACAGCAGATTAGGGAAAGAGATAAAAATGAGACGAAAGCCTCAAATGTCTGTTCCACTAGGTTCGATGCATTCTTTTTGTTTTAGTTCCGCACTCTGCCTCTTTAATTCCCGCTGGCTCAAATGCCAATTTTCTGCTATGCTGGCATGACTGCCGAAGAATTGCTTCTGTTAATAAACTGCACAAAATAGCTGAGCAATTAGGCAATTAAACTGTTTTAAATTTAATTTAAAACCCTGGCATTTTGCTAGGAGGGTTTGTTTGGTTTGGTTTTTTTCCTCCTTATCCTTTTTTATTGTTGCTAGGTGGAAGGCAAATTAAAGCAATGGAAATGCAGTGGGACTAGAGAAAGGACTCTTCTGTGATCAGGATTCATCCTTGCTTTCATTCCAGACCCGCACAAGGGTTGATTATGATGGGGGAGCACATTTTGTTGCTGGCACCATATTGGAACAAGTCATTTTTTCCCAGACATTTAACACATAAACAAGCTTAATCTGATTTCGTTCCTGATCCCATGTGGGTATCGCAACTTGTAAACATATGATTTCAGGAGCTGCCTACCTGATCTCTACTGGTAATGCCAATTAAAGTGGGATGGAAAGCACAGGTGGTGTCATGCATGACATGCACATCCTCATGAGTTCCCATTATCTTAGGGGGTTTTCTTGGGGACCTATGATGTGTGTGCGATCTTATCTAATGAGCTCATCTACTCAATGATTAGTTTTATTTTTGACTATGTATGATCCCTTTCCTCTGACCTTTTATACAAATGGTTTTTTTCTTTTGTTTTTGATTATTGCCATGACAGATGGTAGGGTTTCCTTCACCGTGTTCCTTCCAGTACACTCAGTCCTGACCTGCAACATTCTCTCCTCTTCTTTCTAGCCCTATATCCATTCAGCTCTGCCAGGATAGCTCATTTGGGACCTGGAGTAGGCACTGCTATTCCAACTTTGGGCTGCCTTATGGTTCTGCCACTGTGCTGCCATTTTCAGCATCCCAACTACTTCTGTGCTGACCTCCAAACAGCTCTAGCAATGTACCTCAGCCCAGATGCACAGCCTTATCCATTACTAGTAAAGCCTTGGGTGTAACCAGTTCTAATCCACATGGATGTGATGGGGGGGCACAATGGATCACATCCCCATAACAGATTTTATGACACAGTTTATATGCCCTGCTTTAAACCCTACTGCATACAACCAGAACCTTTAAATTGTACCACCAATTATCAACAATTAGATGTCTGTTCTGCATTCATACCTCCTGTTATTTTGGTCCAAGTTCCACCATTGCACTTACATTCTGTACTGCAACTTCCTGCACAGTCACTTTCTTATGCTCCAAAAATGCTCTTCCAAGGTGCTTCAATTCTGATCTACTGCATATTTTGTTCTTTCAATCCCTGGTCTACCCATTTACAGTTCTGCCAACATACCTCATCTGACCCTCAGCTCATGTATAGGTCACTGCAGAGCAAACTATTATCTGCATCATTTTTAAAGGCTTTTAATCTCATTTCTTACCACAGTTGCTGAAAGAATGTAACTTTTTCCATAGTGCCCTTCCAAACTTTTCTGCACCGAAGACCAGTTTATCAAGCCAGTAACACTCAGTTGAATGATGCTATAGCAAAGCAAAATATAACACACACTGTGGCATTGGTATAGCTGCCTTTTCTGAGAAAAAACAGATGTTCATATTTCCATGGCCATGAAATGGCTATTTTTAGTGAAACAATCATTTAGCTATTTCCCCAAACTTTTTTTTTAAGCGTAATTCAAAAATGTTACAAGTCACGTATTATAGCAAAATTCTAAATGACACTTCCTGCTGTGCTAACTTGAGGATATCAACATTTATAATGTTCACATCATCATTATAATCAGTGACACATTATCGTTGCAACTTAATACACCATAGGGAACAATCCTATACTGGCTGAGGAATATATATGATGATCTAATCAGTTTTCCATATGATAGTATGATTAATCTAGATTTCCGGTTCCACACAATGAACTCATGTGGTACCTTCAAAATAGGCTTTATGTAACCTAATACTAGGAAAGCTGCATGGTGCATAGCTGGCTAATTCCTAATAAAGAACTATTAGTAAAATATGCTCCTGAGATTATTATTAATTAGAACTGGTCAGAAATTTTCTGATGGAATGTTCTTCAGTGGGAAAATGCCAATTTGTCAAAAGCTAAACGTTTTGCAGAAATAAGTCAATTTTAAACAAACTTCAAAATGCTCTGGTTTTCTTCTGATTTGGAATGAAACCGATTTCTAAATTTCAGAATTTCTTATGAAATGGAAATCTGGTTCCTGCCCAGCTCTAATTAACGGTTACCATAGGAGTAACATACTTTGAGTGTGTATGTTGCCTGTCCTCTTAGAGAATCCTAGAGGTTAATCTTAGAACAGACTGCTTGCATCAGGGATAGTCAATAGGTGGACCATGACCCAAACCCAGGCCAACAGATGCTTTTGAACAGAATTATTTTTATTTGCTTACTAGAAGGTTTACACAGAGTAACTTGGGTCCTTAACGCAAATAAGTTTTGTTTTTCTTCATTTAAATCATAGTTGTAGGGTAGAGCTATAGATGAGAGGTTCAGTATCCAGGCTGCCCTGGGGTGAGAGGACAAACCCAGCTCTGTCACCGCAGCAACTTGAGGCCAGGTGAGAAGCACTGTCGATGGTCGCTGCAGCAGGCACAGTCAGGGAAGGGGTGCAAACTGGGAGACAAACTCTCTCAAATACATAGCAGATAGCTGTCTCTTTCTCCATCTCTGGCCCCGGCTAGCCCAATAGGGTTATATCTGTCCCAGTCCCCATCTCTGGCCCCTTGCTGCTCCCTGATGGTCATTCTAGAGCAGCGGTTCCCAACCTTTTCCAGGTGGGGACCCATTTTGACAATTCTGGAAGACTTGGTGACCCAAGGCAATTCACAAATGGGGGGAGGCGAGGGGGCAGAGCCACCTGGGAAGACACTTGGTGACCCTTTTGAAATGTAATGGCGACCCATATTTGGGTCCCGACCCATAGGTTGGGAAACCTTGTTTTAGAGTATAACTCCCTCCTTCCAGATCACCCCCTTTTCATTTTACGAGAAACAATCAAATTCCAGGCAAATCCCATTGTCTTTGCACAACTAAACACTTATTTTGCTTTAAGTCATGATAAGAGGAAGCTACATACCAAATTTGGGGGCCCTGGCTCTTACCATTTAAGAGGAGTTTTTGAACAAACCGACTCATGGATGGACCGACAGATGCACATTTCTAAAATATATGGTAAGATTATTATCACTGTTTTAAAATTATTTTCTCTGGAGTCTGGACCTTGACAAGAAATATGGATTTGACAAAAATTTGAATACCGCTGGCATAGATCTTCCAGTCAGTGTCCCCAGCAATTCAGAGTTATTCCAATAGACATATGTAACTTGAATCCAGTCACTTTCAGAGTCTGATTTGTTTCAAAATGAGTATGCAATTGCTCCCCTAATTCAGCCCACAGACACTCCAGTAGTGTCTGCATATTGGGTATGGGAGGGCATAAGAACCAGTTCTGTACGTTAGCGTTTTCAGTTTACATGGGTGGCCTTTCATGTGTACAATGTGCCTTTTCCCCCTCCACCCTTTGTCTGTCTTGTAACTTGTCCATTTCGATGGCAAGCTGCATTGGTACAGTGCTTAAAACAGTGTTTCTCAAAGTGGTCCATGATACCACTTTGAGAAACATGCTAACAGGCTGCTCTGGTGTGTTTAATTACCAGTGCCATGACCACAGAGCCTCGCAGCTCCTATTGGCTCTGGTTCGCTGTTTGTAGCCATGGGGAGCCGCGGGAAGTGGTATGGGCTCCGTGGCCGTGGAAGCAGTAAATAAACACACTGAAGCAGACAGTCAGCAGGTTTCTCGAAGTGGTTTTGTGGACCACTTTGAGAAACACTAGCCTAAAACAACGGGGCACTGATTTCAGGTTAGGCCGTTACTGGCTACCATAATACTAATAATATTATTACATCTTTAAGCCATCTGTCTTCTTTCAACACATGTGACATCTTTCTGAGTAAGAAAGAGCTATTAATTATAAGTAGATAGCACATAATTCCAGATCATCCTTTGAGTACCATAGATATCCTGCCCGGCACAGACCTGCCCATAGGGAGGTATAATTCTTATTATGAGCTAGCTAATGGGTTGCGCGTCATTGCACAACCATGGATGGACTTGAAACATCTCAGCTCTGTATCATTGTCCTTATATTACAGACAGCTCCTATGGATTCTCCATTAGCTCATATGGCAGCAACTTCTACATTCATAACAAGAGAATTTAGATTTTATCTTTATTAATGTTATGAAGTTCTCAATGACTGTGATGTGTAGCACAGCGACAACCATGAAGTCCTAGGAGCTTGTACATTTATTATAGTACTTACAAATTCCAAAAGTGCTCGCACTGACGTGAAATAAACGTGCAGAGAAAAAATAGCCACAGTGGCACTGATTGTCAAAATGACTTCACCAATAAGTACACAACCACTTTATAATACATTAAATTTGTATATTTTTAAACACTCTAATTGATAAAGGCATGAAAGCATTAAATTAGCATATAGTGAGACAACTATAGCAAGCTACACGTCTATTAACATACTGCTTGTCAATCAGTATTTTACCAATTAATGGCTATCTAATTATCTTGCTATAACGAGCTTGTTAAATGCCAATTAAGCTGCAAGATGTTTGAATGCATTAATAAGAATGTAATTACACAGTTATTGGTGACATAATTTTCACTTCATTAACTGGCAACTTATATACTTATTAAACTCAATAAGGCCTCCTTTAACATTCCATTGATCACGAACCAGGATACAATAGCTGGCTTGTAAATTCCAAATGAGCTGGCTATAATTATTGAGAACATTTGTTTGAAAAGCTTCAGGTCTCAAATGTTATGAATAAACAATAATGAAAGAAAGCAGGAGAGAAAAGGGAATATTAAAGGTATAGCTATGCACAATGCATGACAGTATGTGTGGTCAGAGATGATTTCTCATATTTAAAATGAAGGTGCCGCTGATGAGAGGTGCTGGTCCACCAGAGTAGCAAGCCCAAAATAGTTATTCACAGAACAGCATAGATGGCAGCCAGTCAAGTTTCCCTCCCTAGGCGTTGTCCTTCCCCATTGTGCCTCAATTTGGTTGCACCTGGACAGCAGGATTAAGAGGAGAGTCCAGTCTTGGTCCCTCTCTTTGGGCGGCTAATAAAAGGGAGGAAGGAGGGTCTAGTGCTGAGGTTTTCAAATTGAACACACCAAATCAGGGAGTTATGAACAAGGGTCCTGCCACCCAGCCCTTCCTATATTGCCAAATGGGAGAGGGGTACCAGCTACAAAGCTGGGGAAGTGAGAGGTGGGTCCTGAATGAGCGAGTTGCAGTTTAGAAACAATTAAGAACCTTGGTTTAATGGATGGCTGGCTGAACTGGGACTCAGGAGACCCTGGATTCATTCCCACCTCAGCCTCAGTTCCCCATTTGCCACACAGGGATAATGTTCCCTACCTCAGGGTACGGGTTAATTCGAACTAAGCTAATTCGAACTAACGCGTCTAGAACTAAAAACTAGTTCGAATTAGCGTTTTGCTAATTCGAACTAGCAAGTCCACATTGAGTGGACTCTGAACAGGGCTTAAGGATGGCCAGAAGCAGTGCCGGCAGGGCATCAGAGGAGGACGTAGAGCATGGAGATGCTGTCTCAGGCTAGCCGAGGGCTGCGCTTAAAGGGTCCCGACCCCCACCCCGGACAGACAGTTCTCAGGGCTTCCCCGCTTACAAACCAGTCCTGGCTTGGAGTGCCCGAAGTACCCACACTGGGCACATCACAGCACTCGGCCATCAGACCGGCTGCACTTGCCGCAGGCTGCCATCTGGGGAGAGGGGGCAATTTGGGGGCTGCAGGAGAGCTTCCACCCCCAGAAGCCCGCAGAGCCAGCCCAGTCCTCCCCATCGGGGGCTCGTACCCCATTCCTCCCTCACCTCCTTCCACTTACGCTTCCCTAGCCCCTCTTCTTGATGTACAAAATAAAGATTACATGTCTTCCAAAATGGAATCTGTCTTTATTGAACAAAACTGGGGGAGACTGGGAAAAGGAGGTGAGAGAAGGGAAGAGAGAGGCTGGGAGAGGGGAGGGCAACTAACATGATCAGGGGTTGGGAACAGGTCCCATATGAAGAGAGGCTAAAGAGACTGGGACTTCTCAGTTTAGAAAAGAGGAGATGGAGGGGTGACAGGATAGAGGTCTCTAAAAGCAGGAGTTGGGTGGAGAGGGTGCATACAGAAAAGTTCTTCATTAGTTCCCATAAAGAAGGACTAGAGGACACCAAAAGAAAGGAATGGGTAGCAGGCTTCAAAGTAGTAACAGAAAGTTGTTCTTCACAAAGCAAAGAGTCAACCTGTGGAACTCCTTGCTGCAGGAGGCTGTGAAGGCTAGAACTGGAACAGAGTTTAAAGGGAAGTGAGATCAATTCATGGAGGTTGGGTCCATGGAGTGGTATTAGCCAGGCGGTAGGAGTGGTGTCCCTGCCCAAGGTTTGTGGAAGGCTGGAGAGGGATGGCACGAGACAAATGGCTTGGTCACTGTTTTCGGTCCATCCCCTCCAAGGTCCCTAGGGGTGGCCGCTGTCGACAGACAGGCTACTGGGCTAGATGGACCTTTGGTCTGACCCAGGACGGCCATTGTAAGCTCAGGGCTCAGGGTCGGGGGTCTCAGTGGACCCCCTTGATTTTCATGCACACCTGCTCCTGGGTGGCCAGGCTGGCAGCTCTCCTGCCCTAGATGGCCACTTTCCTGTGCCTAGTGCGGAGATCGTGGACGAAGTCCACGATGTCCGCACTAGCCCAGGCGGGTGCCCGCCTCTTGCGGTCCCGGGCAAACTCCCAGGAGCCGCCAGCCTGGTCCCGGGAAGAGGGGAAGGGCTGGGGGACATCGGGTGGCTGGCTCGAGCCGTGCCAGGTGCAGGGTCTGCTGGCTGGGTGCTGGCAGGTTTGCACCTGGCACGGGCACCGTAGCCAACCCGTGCCCCTTTAAGGGATCCGGGGCCGGGAGGGGGGCAATAGAGTTTCCCTGGTGTTGGCCAGAGTGGCTACCAGGGAAACCTGGGGAGGGCTAGCCTCCCACTAGTTCGAACTAAAGGGCTACACACCCCTTAATTTGAACTAGCTAGTTCGAACTAGGCTTAATCCTCGTAAAATGAGGTTTACCTAGTTCGAACTAAGCGCTCCGCTAGTTCGAATTAAGTTCGAACTAGCGGAGCGCTAGTGTAGCGCCTAGGAAAGTTAGTTCGAACTAACGTCTGTTAGTTCGAACTAACTCTGTAGTGTAGACATACCCTCACAGAAGTGTTGTGAAGATAAAACCCACTGATGATGGGAACATGTTCAGACACTAGGGCAAGGAGTGCTCTAGGAATTCATAGGTAGGGGCTTACTGTGGAGCTGATACAAGATCTATCCAAAGGTGTCTCTAAGAATTGGATTGAGATTTCCACTTTACAGTCACCAGAGAGTAATGACCTGCTTAATGCAAAATGGTCTTTCGTATACCCCGAATCCTCTATGAATAGCCCCAAAAGCACCAGAGAGATTTCTAATAGAGGAAGTGATTTAATGAAATTAGTGTATATGAGCTATTGCAAGTATATAAATAGAGCAGTGTAAATCTTTTTTCCTCCTCATCATCAAGTTTTTGTAAATTACTTGGTTCATACTGAATCTACAGTATTTAAATTGAAGAAAGCGAATGATTATTAGGTACTGAATTAGGCTCCGTATTGAGTTACATATTCTACTGACTCAGCCTTCCTACTCAATGACTTAATGAGCATTTGGTGGCTTCAACACCTATTCATTATCCTTGATAAATGCCTCTCTGATCCTAATACAGTACAGTATGCCCCAATAAAAAGTTCCCTGATGTTTTATGCTTGAGACTAAGCTCCTGTACCATGCACTCTTTAATGGAATCTTAATGGGAATGTTACATAGACACCAGGCAACAATAATGTGCCAACCCTCTCAGCAAAGCACATGCTTGAGTTCCATTGGCTTGAAGGGTTAAAGTTAAGCATGTGCTTAAATGCTTTGCTGAATTTGGGCCAAAGGCACTTCCTCATCTTTCCCCAGAATATAATATCCATTTCCTCAGATACCAGCAAGGTTTGTGGAGCTTCCTTGCTACATGCTTCATTTCTTAAGAGGGAAGCCTATTGTTTCTATATTTGACGAGCCAGATGGGCACGCACATATGTGTACCTCAGAGTAACATCATCTTCTATTGATCTTCACTGATCTAATCACATTGGGAATGTGATTTGTTGGTTTAAAGAACTGTTTTCAGTGGATACTTGTCAGGTTCCTCCTTTCCCTCATTTTTTTTTCCTCCTTATGAGATACAAGGTTTTGTACAAAATCACTAACCAGCTTTACTTTTCCTCTATTAATAAAAACTCTGCACCCACGTACAGCTTTTGTTTGTCTCCCAGAAAATGATATGAAATTTCGCTGCGGAGGTGCGCTAATAAATAGCAGTGCCTACAGTAATGATGTGTCTGTCGCACTGAAATTCCTGGCAGCAAAATCATGACCTGCTCCCCACAGTATCAAAGTCACTAATTACCCATCGTGCACACAGGATCGGCTGACAGTGTGCTGTTCAGTCATGGGGAGTCCCTTTCAAGTTCCTGCATTATTTTCCTTGTTAGAAGAAGAATGCGTCATCACTGTCAGTGTATTTCCTTTCAGTCATTGGAATGCATGTTGCACCATGCTGGCTTTCAGTGTCAGGCAGGGCTTCAGATCCCATGAAAGTGGAGGGCTCTACAAACTCAGCAGCAGGAGCAGACCCCACTGACTACTGGAAATGATTTGGTATTAGAGTGTGGATGAACCCATAGATGTCCACATTCTGCGGCTGCCCATTGAGTTCAGTGAAGCTAAGGAGACTAGACCTGGACTTGGCCAGCTCCTCCCAATTACAGTCTAGGGATGGGTCCCCAAAAGCCAGGCTCTCCCTAGCCTCCTGCTGCTCCCCCAAGTAAGTAGAGGTTCCAGACCAAAGACTTGTTACCAGCTACTTTCCTCATGGCTAGCCTATATTGAGGAGGATTCATTAGCCCACTTGCAATGCACCCTGGAGTTAGAGATAGGGCCTACCTGCTGAGTTCAGATCCAGATCCAAAGGTTACTGAAGACTGAGCTGACCAAATCGAGGCTCTGATTTGGGTCCATCTGTATATGAGGTTTACAAATGACTTATTCTCTAAGCCCCTCTAATTCCAGGGTGGTATTTGGACACAGACTGCCCAGTGGATTTTGTGTGTACGGGCGTGGCTGTGTTTTTGACGGTTGAATTTCTACACTGCTTGGAATATCTCCCTCCACCTTCGCACACAGCCCAGACAATGTGGAACTTCCAGAGAGAATATGGAATTGCCAAACAGGCTCAAACTCCCTTTAGGCCCTGTGCATCCTCAGCAGGTGGTGCAGGGAGTTCAAAAGGAGACGCTTCCTCATTTATTGGAAATTTCTTCCTCTTCTCGCTATTCTGTACCCACTGTCAAGAATACTAGAGAACAACCCCCCATATGCTTTGAAAACCTAGAGATGAAACGCTTTGGACATGACACACTCTAACTGGAGCTACAGAGAGCTCAGACCTAGACCTATGACTTGGACCCATCTCTAGGCAGCTCACTTTGGAATAAGGGAAAATATCAGTGCAATGGCTCTGGGACAATACAAGGAGATCCATTCTGCTGCTGCTGCTCAATCTTAGATCTCCCAAGGAAGCTGAGTAGAGTCGTGTCATGTATAATTTAAGAGTTTCTTTGTTCCAAATCCAGTTTGATACTGTAGATTCTCTGTATACATTGTCTGTGAGTGCAGAAAGTGAAGGTCAAGACAGGTAGGTAGATCTTTTTTAATTATAAATCGAATGAATGATTTATCCATGTACACATTTATGAATACACAATGCTGCATATATGCATTCCCCCCCCCCCCAGTCCCTCTAGGATGCCAGAGACACTTTCTTTCCCCCCAGTCCCTCCCTGGCTGCCAGGGATCTTCCCCCTTCCCCAGTGCTGCGGCCAGGGGCCAGGACTGGGGAAAAGGGTTTGAAGAAGGGGTGCTACTTACTACTGTGGCGGCAAGCAAAATGGTGAAGCTCCACCCCTGCTGGCCACTTCCTTGGTGGTACGGATGTCCCAAGTGGTCACTCTGCAGGACATCTCTGCCCCGAGGGCTTGCTGCCCCCAGTGGCCGCTCTCAGTATCACGACCCTTTAAACAGTAGCCCCTTCCTTTGCATTTTATGGCAAATAGTCCCTTTCCCTGAGCTTCTGGTTGTCCTGGCATAACCAAACCCAGACCTTGCTTCTAGGAGAAGACGAAGCTGTGTACTAAATTTGGTGACCCTAGCTCTTACCATTTAGGATGAGTTCTTGAATAAACAGACTCGTAGAAAAATACACAGACAGACAAACACACTCTAATATATAAAATATCATTAACATCTAACTTTTAAGGTATCTCCTTCACTTGCCCATCATTTGGCATAGCTATTGTTATCCCTAATGAACATGCCCTTTGCCGTCTGGTCACCCAGATTAATTAACCTGTGGAACTCATTGCTGCAAAATATTATTAAAGAAAGTGTCTTAGTCCTTAACAATAAAAAAAATCTAAAACTAAAAAAGGAATTTGACATGTGTATACAATGTCATGGGAAACTTGAGAGGGAAAAGGGAGATGTTGGGAAAAGCACTATTCTAGAACAATGGAGTGGTTTAGTGACTGACAAAAAAGAGCAGGTAAAGGGAAGAGGAAAAAGGGGTATGTCTACACTACCCCGCTAGTTCGAACTAGCGGGGTAATGTATGCATACCGAACTTGCTAATGAAGCCCGGGATTTGAATTTCCCAGGCTTCATTAGCATAAAGCCGGCACCGCCATTTTTAAAAGCCGGCTAGTGCGAACCCCGTGCCGCGTGGCTACACGCGTGGCTGCACGGGGTTCGCACTAGCCGGCTTTTAAAAATGGCGGCGCCGGCTTTATGCTAATGAAGCCCGGGAAATTCAAATCCCGGGCTTCATTAGCAAGTTCGGTATGCATACATTACCCCGCTAGTTCGAACTAGCGGGGTAGTGTAGACATACCCAAGGGGAATAAAAGGAGGGTGGGAAATCATGGAAATACCAAGACATGCCAGATTTTAACTTGGTCATTTTACTTCCATGTTAGATCCTTTCCCTTTATGCTCTCTCTGTATTCATCAACTATAAGCTCTTCAAGGTATGGATCTGTTTCTGTGTCTGTGAAGCCACAAGATGATACCCAGCTAAAGTAAAAATAGAGGAGACCTGATAACAGTTTTCAAGTACATAAAGGTTGTGACAAGGAGGAAGGATAAAAATTATCCTCCTTCATCCCTGATGATAGGACAAGAAGCAATATGTTTAAATTGCAGCAAGGGAGGTTTAGGTTGGACATTAGGAAAAACTTTCTAACTATCAGGATGATTAAACACTGGAATAAATTATATAGGGAGGTTTTGGATATTTAAGAGCAGGTTAGACATCTATCAGGGTTGATCCAGATGGTACTTGGTCCTGCCGTCGGGCAGAGGACTGGACTTGAAGACCTCTTGAGGTCCCATCCAGTTCTATGATTATATGATTAATTTTCTAGTCTAGAACAGGTGTAATCAAGCATCTTGTTCCCCACCCCCGAGTTCATTCTGTTCTCACCTTCACCACAGCCAGCTTCCTCTCATTCAATCGAGAGAATGAGCATCCCAATCCATAACTGCTTCCATTTCCATCCAAATTGAAGCTTGTTTCCTCTCTAACACACTTAACAGTGGTTGCCATGACTTAACAGTCACATACCCATTTTTGCTTCTCAAAAGAAAAGCAATGTACATTGGTCACCGAGTAAGAGAACACAGAGTAAACTGCAAACAAAAATAAATGTTCCAAAGACCGTAAGTACAGCTAAACTAATTGCATGGCTAGCTAGGCTCAGAAATCTGATACATAGGGGACAAGCAACCTAAACAATTTGAATATCAAAATCCCTTTCTTAATAAATCCAATTCACAAAGACACTGAAGTTATGTCCTCTAATCTGAAGTATCTAGCTTTGACTGCTGTTGGAAATAGAGTACCCAAGTAGATGAACCATGAGTCTGCACTAGAGTGGCAATTTTCATACTGCATATAGAGGATATTTATACAGCCATAAATGTGTGGTGTGCTGGGCATGTGAAGGAACTCAGCTACTATGGTATTGAGCACCATATAAGAGCTAGACAGATGGATAAAAGGAATGAGGGAACCGACATCTTCTCTTTTTGAGACCATTGTTTGTTTTCAGTCCTCTTCTGTCAGGGGTGACCTGGCAGTGTGATTATTATCTGCACGTATATGAAACGTTTGTGAAAAGCTGAGAGAATTCCATTATGTCTAAGCTGCTTAAAACTGTGGATCATTTAAGGTTATTACATTGCTGCTTTGGGTTATTTTTGTTTAATTCAAACTCTGCAGTGGCTGAGAGCCGATTTCTTTTTAAACAGTCACTTCAGTGCCTTACTGCCATAGTAATCTTATGTACCGACAAAATATGCAGTGTGTGAGAGCAATGTGGTCCTCCACACACACAAATAAATAAATGATTACACACACATACATCCGCAACATCTTTCCTGGGACAGTCTGTTGTCTATGAATTAAGGAAATGTCTCTCTTTTCCAGCATATGGTGAATGTTATTGAAAGGTGTTGTCTAGCACAAACAAATTAATGTTTTCTGTAGTTTTGGATTTAAGCCAAAGGATACATTTGCAGTGGTGCTGTCCACATTTTGGGGGCACAGCTTGGATCCACAAAAAATTCACCTGACAAACTGGGGCTCGGCTAAAACCTTACCCCATACATGACCCTCCACCTAAGGGTAGGAAGTAACAAACTTTCCCATAGTCCTGGTGAACTGTTCCATGTGGACAACAGCATTGATTAAATTTCCCACCTGAGCAAGATGAGCTGGATTTGGCCTGCAATTTTGCTTCAAGCTTCATCCCATGGGAGAACACAGATTGGCAATTACTGGATTAGTTGTGTTCAACCCCACATTCCTGCCAAGAAGGGTGTGTGAGGATACCAGTCTGTCAGAATCTAGTCTGACCATCTGTAGGAAACACTGAAAAGCAGTCCCCTTCAAAAGGCCTTTGAATGGCATTCACAACATTCTCTCCCCTCCCCTTCCCTCTGCCCAATTACCAATTAAATCAAATTACCACTAATTTACAAACTATTTTAGAGAGTTTGTGCATCTGTCTGTCTGTGTGTCCATCCATCCGTGAGTCTCTTTGTTTGTTCAGGAACTGCACCTAAATGGTAAAAGCTAGGACCACCAGCAAGGTCAGGGTTTGGTTATGCCAGGACAACAGAAAGGGAAGGGTGTGATAGCAGGGACAGTTATAGACAGTTATAGTCAGATCCCCACACAGCCCCACCACTCTGGGCATGCCCTGGGGATCAGCCAGGAGCAGCCACCCACCATGCTGTGCAGCCCCCACTGCCCCAGGCCAGCCCCAATAAGCAGCCACTGGGCACATTTCCATAGAGGAAAAATAACCCCACACATACCACCACTTACACATAAGCACCCTCACAGAAATGAAAGCAAAATAACACTTTGCTTAGAAGAATGGCTCTTATTCTCATATGCTATCCTTACTTAAGGAAAACCTCACTAATGCCAGTGCCAGTTTTGCCTAAGGACTGAGTAATAATTGAGTGTGGACCTCAAAATTTGGCCCAGTGATGATCTTGCAATTGCATAGCTTTAATTGTCTAAATGGGTCCCAAAATTTAGGAGGGCGATCCAGAATTCACTGGGGATTTGTCTGTAAAACTTATTTGAAGCTTTACTCTGTGTAAACTGAGACATGGTTTATTTATCAGAGGGGATGTGTTAGTCTGGATCTGCAAAAGTGACAAGGAGTCCTGTGGCACCTTATAGACTAACAGATGTATTGGAGCATAAGCTTTCGTAGCTGACATGCATCTGACGAAGTGGGTCTTTGCCCACAAAAGCTTATGCTCCAATACATCTGTTAGTCTATAAGGGTATGTCTACACTACCCCGCTAGTTCGAACTAGCGGGGTAATGTATGCATACCGCACTTGCTAATGAAGCCCGGGATTTGAATTTCCCGGGCTTCATTAGCATAAGCGGGGAGCCGCCATTTTTAAATCCCCGCTGCTTCGAACCCCGTGTAGCGCGGCTACACGGGGCTCGAACTAGGTAGTTCGGACTAGGGTCCTATTCCGAACTACCGGTACTCCTCGTGAAACGAGGAGTACCGGTAGTTCGGAATAGGCACCCTAGTCCGAACTACCTAGTTCGAGCCCCGTGTAGCCGCGCTACACGGGGTTCGAAGCAGCGGGGATTTAAAAATGGCGGCTCCCCGCTTATGCTAATGAAGCCCGGGAAATTCAAATCCCGGGCTTCATTAGCAAGTGCGGTATGCATACATTACCCTCCTAGTTCGAACTAGGAGGGTAGTGTAGACATACCCTAAGGTGCCACAGGACTCCTTGTCGCTGATGGTTTATTTCGAAATTTGCATTTCTCTAGGCTTGATTCCACATGTGTGCATGGGCAAGTGTTTCTTGTTTCTCTATCATTATAATGAAGGACAAGTGGGCCATGGGAAAAAAAAGGATTTTGATTCAGTAGATATGTGTTTGTCTGTCTGTGTTTAGATTCTAACCCAAAGCCCACTGAAATAATCTGAAAGACTCGCATTGAATTCAAGCTCTGAGTCCCTTTCTTTGGAAGGTGTACTTCTCATCTTGCTGAGTTTGGCTAACTTCCCAGATCAATGAGACTTCTAAATAATCCTGTGAAAAAAATCAACAGTTTGGGTTCATGGGGGAGTTTTCAGCAAACTATTTTTAGTCATAAAACTGTCTCTTATTCTAAGTCAATTCCATGGTCAGTAGCAGAAGACTGTGACTCTTTCTGTTGTTCTTTCCCATGATGGCTTTGGGGTTTGTTCCCATGAATTCACAATGGCTAGATTCCACCTTGAAGTGTAAATTATAAAACCTCCAGGAAAAACTATATCCAAATCAACATCAGTTCTCATGCTTTTAGATTTCATTACACAAGGTTTGCACGGTTCTGTCAAGATCATGATAATGCAGCTTCTCGTCACCAGAGCATGCCTTTATTGTTCTAATACAACATCTGTTTCTCCTGGCCTCTCTCTATCAAAGGAAGGTAAAAGACTGCTGGCTGTGAAACAATATAAATACCTCTCTCTTTTTGTGCATATCTCCAAATTAAAGAGGAAGTGAGAAAGTTTAATTGTGCCCCTGCTCTATGTTCCTCCTCATAGATTGGGGAAACCATGGTAGGGGTAAATTGCAAGTACATTTTAATTCTGCCTCTTATAAGCTTATCACAAGCTTGGTAGCTCATTACGCCCTCTGTTTTTTCTCCAGAGATGCTATAGAAATACAACAGTGTAAGTAACACTTTTCCTCATTTAGAACTACAGGTGGTGGGAGTATGTGTGAGCTGATTGTCTTTACTAGGTAATTATAGGTTTGTGCCTATTCCCATTGTCTCTGCAGGGTACTTGTACAGTACATGTGGCTGAGTCTTTTCAGAGTGGTTATAAGGTGGATTAACATGGAATGTCGTATCTTTACAAAATGGTACACATTGATAAATCTATGATCTCTTTGTGTCCAGAGGATGTTGTGGCTGAGGCATGGTTAATTTCATCTAGTAGTAGGTATGGCTTAGAGAAGTGTTAAAGCTGCTACCAGGCCACTCCAATTTGTTTACTTACCAACTGCATAGCCACAGAACCTTGAGTCTCCCATTGGCTGCGGTTTGCCATTTGCAGCCAAAGGGAGCCGTGGGAAGCAATTATTTGGGTCATGCTGATTCCTGCAGTTCCTCTTGGCTGCAATAGTAAGTAAACAATTTAGAGCGGCCCAATAGCAGCTTTCTCAGAGTGGGTCTGTGGACCACTTTGAGAAACACTGGCTTAAAGATAATCTTGGGTATAGGTAGATCTTGTAAGTTAGGTGTAGACACATCAATGACCCTTTTGTCTGTTCAGAATAAGTATGTAGGGTTTATCATACATCTACAAAGTAGTTGTAGATACATATAAGTTCATGAATGCATGGTGAATGGTATATTTGTATATCATTGTACTCTGAGCATATCCCATCTAATGTTATTAACATTTTTGTGTACTGAGTTTGTTTTCCAATATAAAAATGTCTGAGGAGGCTGTATGGCGATGAATTATGGCTGTGAAGGTGACTGGATTGACATTTCCTCTGGTTTAATGCACATTCTAAGTCCATTTAAAGATGTAAATATTATTATCCTTTGATTTCAACTTCTGATTCCTCCAGACGTTTGTGGCTGATAAGCCAGTCTCCCTTCAGGTTCTGCCTACTTTCATCAGTGTGCATTATGTTTATCAGACAGAAATCAATGTACAGAAGGACTGGATAGTGCATAGAACATCCAGCAGAAGCATCAGTATGTTAACTTTATGTTAATACAGCACATTAATGTTAACCTTTGAAAAACACACTAGCTGAAGTTGACTCTGCTGCTGACAGAACAAATCTTTTCTGAATTTCTCTTCCCCTTTTCTATGTAGGTCAGGATAATTGCATAAAGATGTGGGATTCTGTCTTTCTCCGATTAAAGTCCATTGACTTCAACAGGAGTAGGCATGAAGGCCTCAGTTCAGCACCTAAGTATATGGCAAAAAATAAGCATGATTTGCTTATGTCCCATTGAAGCCAGTGAAACTTAAGCACATGATTAAAGTTACTCAGGGTATGTCTACACTACAATGTTAGTTCGAACTAACGGACGTTAGTTCGAACTAACATTCATAGCCGCTACACTAGCGCTCCGCTAGTTCGAATTTGAATCGAACTAGCGGAGCGCTTAGTTCGAACTAGGAAAACCTCATTTTACGAGGATTAAGCCTAGTTTGAACTAGCTAGTTCGAATTAAGGGGTGTGTAGCCCCTTAATTCGAACTAGTGGGAGGCTAGCCCTTCCCAGGCTTCCCTGGTGGCCACTCTGGCCAACACCAGGGAAACTCTATGCCCCCCTCCTGGCCCCGGACCCCTTAAAGGGGCACGGGCTGGCTACGGTGCCCGTGCCAGGTGCAAGCCTGCCAGCACCCAGCCAGCAGACCCTGCACCTGGCACGGCACAGAGCCACCCACCCGATGTCCCCCAGCCCACCCCCTCTTCCCGGGACCAGGCTGGCGGCTCCCGGGAGCTTGCCCTGGACCGCAAGAGGCGGGCATCTTCCTGGGCTAGTGCGGACATCGTGGACCTCGTCCACGATCTCCGCACTAGGCACAGGAAAGTGGCCGTCTAGGGCAGGAGAGCTGCCAGCCTGGCCACCCAGGAGCAGGTGTGCATGAAAATCAAGGGGGTCCACTGAGACCCCCGACCCTGAGCCCTGAGCTTACAATGGCCGTCCTGGGTCAGACAAAAGGTCCATATAGCCCAGTAGCCTGTATGCCGACAGCGGCCAACCCTAGGGACCCTGGAGGGGATGGACCGAAGACAGTGACCAAGCCATTTGTCTCATGCCATCCCTCTCCAGCCTTCCACAAACTTTGGGCAGGGAACCACTCCTACCCCCTGGCTAAGACTACTCCATGGACCCAACCTCCATGACTTGATCTCACTTCCCTTTAAACTCTGTTCTAGTTGTAGCCTTCACAGCCTCCTGCAGCAAGGAGTTCCACAGGTTAACTATTTGCTTTGTGAAGAAGAACAACTTTCTCTTACTAGTTTCAAGCCTGCTACCCATTCCTTTCCTTTGGTGTCCTCTAGTCCTTCTTTATGGGAACTCATGAAGAACTTTTCTCAATGCGCCCTCTCCACCCAACCCCTGCTTTTAGAGACCTCTATCCTGTCCCCGCTCCATCTCCTCTTTTCTAAGCTGAACAGTCCCAGTCTCTGTAGCCTCTCTTCATCTGGGACCTGTTCCCAATCCCTGATCATGTTAGTTGCCCTCCCCTCTCCCAGCCTTTCTCTTCCCCTCTCTCACCTCCTTTTCCCAGTCTCCCCCAGTTTTGTTCAATAAAGACAGAGTCAATGTTGGAAGAAACGTTATCTTTATTTTGTACATCAGGAAGGGGGGCTAGGGAAGGGTAAGTGGAAGGAGGTGAGGGAGGAATGGGGTACGAGCCCCCGATGGGGAGGACTGGGCTGGCTCTGCGGGCTTCTGGGGGTGGAAGCTCTCTTGCAGCCCCCCAATTACCCCCTCTCCCCAGATGGCAGCCTGCAGCAAGTGCAGCTGGGCTGATGGCCGAGTGGTGTGATGTGCCCAGTGTGTGCACTCCGGGCACTCCAAGCCAGGACTGGTTTGCAAGCGGGGCACCCCTGAGAACTGTCTGTCCGGTGTGGGGGTCGGGTCCCTTTAAGCGCAGCCCTCGGCTAGCCTGAGACAGCATCTCCACGCTCTAAGTCCTCCTCTGATGCCCTGCCGGCACTGCTTCCATCCATCTTTAAGCCCTGTTCAGGGTCCACTCAATGTGGACATGCTAGTTCGAATTAGCAAAACGCTAATTCGAACTAGTTTTTAGTTCTAGACGCGTTAGTTCGAATTAGCTTAGTTCGAATTAAGTAATTCGAACTAAGTTAGTTTGAACTAACTCTGTAGTGTAGACATACCCTCATAGATTTAGATGATTTGCTGAACAGGGATGGGATTACGTTTGAAGTAACCCAAATTCCTGTTTCCTAATTAAGAGTCCTACTCACCTGCTGCCTGGTCACTACCAGAAGTCATAATTTTCCCTGTGTGACATCACAATCCTCCAGACATCCATGCCATCTAGACATGATGTTGCTGAAGATAACAGCTTCATGTGAGTAATGAAGGAGCCAGAGGGCTGGATAGGAACATGAGAAATAAGAACAGTGCTTAATTTGCACCAGGGCTGAGTCCAGCTCCTCTACACTTGGCAGTTCATAGCCTTCACATCTCTAGATTTGCTGTGGAAGTTTAAAAAAATGCTTGAGCCCTGGCATGTCACTTATTACAAATTAAACACTGAATACAGAGTCCTGTTTTCATGTTTCCAGTTCCTGATTATTCAAAATGGCCAAACAGGAATATGGACAAGATGCAGGGTTCCCAATGCTGTGTCACAAAGAGTAGAGCTATCAGTATAGACACCTTAGCCATGGTATTAGTATTTGCTGGGCCCTGGGCAATGAAACTACCACTGAATCTCCCAAAATGTTTGGGAGCCCAAAATCACAGGTCCTCCCCCACTGGAGTTGCTGTTGAAGGCAAGAAATAGGCCTATATGATGGATGCTACTTTGGGGTGCTCAGAATTAGTGAGGACTCTGACTTCAGTCCTTCTCAGGGTCTGAGTTGCTGAGGTGACAATGAGGTCCTCAAAAGTGTGGGTTTCAAAGTAAGTATTTAGGCTTAAGCGTGGCCCTGCGGCTACCAACAAAGCTTGGCTATCGTTGCTGAGGCTGACTATATTATACTAGAATGTTTAAAAGGCAGAGTTAAAATTTGAGGGGTATTGGGAATCTGGATCCACATTTTGTCAACAGTTTTTACCTATGTACAGGGATGGCCTACTACTTAGTCCTTGTCTACACGATTGGCACTGCAGTGATCAATCTCCCAGGGTCAATTTAGTGGGTCTAGTAAAGACCCATTAAATCAACCACTGATCATGCTCCCGTCATTTTTGGTACTCCACCAGGTTGAGAAGAATAACAGGAGTTGATAGGAGAGTTTCTCCCAACGACCCCTCCCTCCCGCTCCCTGCAGTGAAGACCCCGCTGTAACTTGAACTAAGGTACATCGACTACAGCTGTGCTATTCATGAAGCTGGAATTGCATACCTTCGTCTGACATTGCCTTGGGCCCATTTATGCAGTATCAAATATAGACACCTGATCCCTGGCTAGCAGACTGTGTTAAATAATAGGGAAGAAATGGCTATACTAAATATTCTCCGATTAAGTTTCCAAAATGTGCAAAAATGTAAAAAGCTGAAATCTGAGGAGAAATTACCACTTTGGATTATTTGTACATTTTTCTGTTGCTCTCTCCCCATCTGCCCTTAGACCCAGCTCCCTCAGGAATGACTTCTGAGTTGATCTTCAGACTGTCTTGGGACCAGCATTGACTAACACAGGGCTCTGGTTTGGGCAAACACCTAGTCTGCTCTCAGCCACCTGCCTATTCATTGACAATTATGGGCTCATCTTTCTCTTTCCCCACTGAAGGAACCTTGCTAGAAAGAAACCGGGGAACTCACAGGCTTCTGTATGACCAGGGCTGTTCCCATGAGACTCTGAGCATCCCCAACTTCTACCGAAGTCAAAGGGAGTGACAGGAGATTCCCAGACTAATGATGGGCTCATACCTACATGTGAATGCCACTTTGTATTCCTACAGCACATGGGATAATATGAAAATGTGTTTATTCTGAATACGTACAAGGAAGAAATATATAAGGTAGAAAAATTTAATCTCTTACCTTTGCAAAGCAGTCCCCGGGAGCCTATCTGCAGGAGTCCCATAAAACTTAATGGACATCACACAGTGAAACCCCATGCAGGGTTTAGAAAATATAATTCTATGTGCCTGCAAATGAAGAAGCAGAGGCAGGAGTTGGAATCTTCATAGAGAAGGTTAAAAAGTCTTGAGGGGGTGTCTGGTTCATGGGGTTTGGCACTAAGGGTATGTCTACACTAGCCTCTTAGTTCGAACTAGGGAGGCTAATGTAGGCATTCAAAGTTGCAAATCAAGCCCGGGATTTAAATATCCCACGCTTGATTTGCATTTTCCCGGCCGGTCGCCAGTTTTTTGAAATTTACAAGTCCGGACTAACTGCCCGCGTCTACACGTGGCAGGGACCCGGTAATTCAAATTAAAGCCCTAGTTCGAACTACCTGTTATTCCTCCTGGAATGAGGTTTAGCAGGTAGTTCGAACTAGGGCTTTAATTCGAACTACCGGGTCCCTGCCACATGTAGACGCGGGCAGTTAGTTCGGACTTGTACATTTCAAAAATGGCGACCGGCTGGGAAGATGCAAATCAAGCGTGGGATATTTAAATCCCTCGCTTGATTTGCAACTTTGAATGCCTACATTAGCCTCCCTAGTTCAAACTAGGGGGCTAGTGTAGACAGACTCTAGATCTCCAGACCAAACAGATCCCAGACTGAGAGACTGAAAATCACAACCTCCTGAGGGCTGTTAGTGGACTAGACAAAATGAGTAGGTGAACTCAGTTCAGTCCCTACAAATAATGTGCAGCCTCACCCATGTAGGTTAATTCGCATTCTTATTAATAGGATGATCAGGAGAAGCCAAGGGCTAGATGGGACATGGCGACAGAACTCTTCCTTTCATTACTAGCTCTCATCACCACAGAATGGGGCTGAGACGTATTAGTAAGTGTAGGTATGTGTGAGAAGTAGGGTTGCCAACTTTCTAATCACACAAAACCAAACACCCTATCTCTGAGGCCCTACCCCCAGCTCAATACATTCCCCCTCCCTTGGTGGCTCACTTTCCCCCATCCACCCTCACTTTCACTAGGCTCAGGCAGAGGGTTGAGATATAGGAGGGGGTAAGAGCTCTGGGTTGGGGATGGAGGCTCTGGGGTGGGGCTGGGAATGAGGGTTTTGGGGTCCAGGAAGGGCCTGTGGCTGAGGGCTGGGTGCTGAGGGTTTTAGAGTGCAAAATGTATCTGTGGGTTGAAGCAGGGGATTGGGGTGCAGGAGAGGAGAGGGCTCTGGGGTGGGGTTGTGGATGAGGAATTTGAGGTATTGAGGAGACTCCAAGTTGGAGCATAAGACCAAAGAGTTTGGGATGTGGAAAATGGCAGCAGGTTGAGGCAGGGAGTCAGGGCATGGGAGGGGGTGAGGGCTCGGGACAGGGAGGGCTGGCTCTCATGTGGGGCTGGGGATGAGGAGTTTGGGATGCAGGAGTTGCTCCAGACTGGGGACAAGGGATTTGAAGTGTGTGAGGGGACTGTGAGCTGAGGCAGGGGTTTGGCATTCAAGAGAAGTGAGGACCCTGATGTGGGGCTGGGGATGAATAGTTTGGCATGCAGGAGGGGGCTCTAGGTTTGGGGGCTCAGAGATTAGGCAAGGAGTTGGAGCATGGGTTTACCTTGGGCATCCCCCAGTCAGTGGCACAGAAAGGCTAAGGCAGGCTCCCTGTCTGCCCTGGCACAGCACTGCATCTGAGAAGTGGCCACCAGATCTGGCTCCTTGGTGTGGGGGTTGGGTGTCAGAAAGCTCCACATGCCTACAGGCACAACCCCTCCAGTTCCCATTGGCCTAATGCTCAGGGCAGGGGCAGTGTGTGGAGCCCTGTGGCTCCCCCCTTCGTCCCTCCACCTATGAGCTGGACCTGCTGGCCATTACCAGGGTGCAATGTTGTGCCAGGACACATGGGGCCTACCTTAGTCCTGCAGCACAGGCAACCAGACTTTTAATGGCCCACTCAGCAGTGCTAACTGGATCTGCCAGGGTTCCTTTTTGGCCAGGCATTCCAGTCAAAGACCAGACACCCAGTCACCCTAAAGCTTGCAGCTGCTGACCATACTGTATTTGTTGTGTAGCTAAATACAGAACTTCCCTTTACAATGCTGACTAAATTCTGCCCTCTTTGAAAATAGTAGGGTGTAATTGAGGACACAATTTAGTCCATAATCTACCATTTGCATGGTAAAACATAAAACAGACAAAAAGATTGACTATCTTCTTTCTGCATAGTAATGCTGGCATACCTATACCAGATCAAACACAGAGTCTGTCCTATCTCCAAGGCTACATCTATACGGTACTCTTCTTGTGCAAAAGCCTATGCAAATGAAGCACGGATTAGCATATTGTCATGTTTCATTTGCATAATTAATTAGGGGCTGTTTTTGCGCAAGAGGCTTTTGTGCAAAAAGGAGCCATGTAGAATCCTCATTTTTTCAGGAAGAACAGCTCTTGTGCAAGAGGGGGTTTTTGCGCAAAAAGGAGCCATCTACACAGCTCCTTTTTGCGCAAAAGCCTCTTGTGCAAAAACAACCCCTAATTATGCAAATGAAGTGCAGCAATATGCTAATCTGCGCTTCATTTGCATAGGCTTTTGCGCAAGAAGAGTGCAGTACAGACGTAGCCCAAGAGTGGTTAGTCTGTGATGCTTGCTCTTAAAGTAGATAGACTGGTCTTACAGCTATTTTCTTCTCTTCTTTATAGAGTTATGTGCCTTTTTTTCCTCTCTCTAATCTCACTTTTAAATATAACCATTAAAATACACAAACGTGGAAAGGTGCCCTTTAGAAATGTTAAATGTCTGCAATATAATTAGTTTGTACATGGAACTTTATGTACATTTGGAAAGCATTCAAAAGATATGAGCAAAATGTTGTAATGTTAAAGTAAGAATTATTGGCCTCCATTTTTAGAATCAACTTCATTTGCAAGTGCAAAGCTGCACATACTTTTGTACGAATAACTTGCACACGCAGTTACAAAAACCATGCATGCAAATCTCTCTCTCTCTCTCTCTCTCTGTGTGTATATATATATATATATAAAACCTTTTCCTGTGGGATGCCAGAGTGAGGTCAGCACATCATTCTGTGTCCCGCCGCCTCTCCCCCCTCAGCTGTCCGGCATTTTTCCTCCCTCCCTCCCTCTCCATTGTTCCAGGAGGTGGGGTGGGAGCCACATGACCTCCCCAGTGCTCCGGGGGACAGAGCAGAGTGGGTGCCGTGTGGCCTGCCTCATGCTCTGGGGGACGGGGTGGGGCGGGAGCCATGTGGACTGACCAGTACTTGGGGGGGGTGGATGGACAGGAGTCATGTGGCCTTCCTCCTCCCCTCCCCCGGTGCTCCTGGGTGGCTGGAGCCATGCAGCCTTCCCCCTACCCGGTGATTGGGGGGGAGGGCTGGAGCTACACAGCCTACCCTTTCCCTGTGCTGTGGAGGGGCAGGAGTGGTGCGGTCTCCCCCCTCCCTCCTTCATGCTGCTTGGGGGAGGAGAGCCCCACGGCCTTCTCCTTCCCCCCTCCCCAGTGCTCGGGGGGGGGTTGGAGCCATGCAGCCTCCCCCCTATCTGGTGCTCCTGGGGGCGGGGGAGAGCTGAGCTATGCAGCCTTCCCCTCTTCCCCATGCTGGGGGGGGGGGGGTGAGAGCCCTGCAGTCTCCCCCGTCCCGGAGCTCCAAGGAAAGCAGTGGGAGCTGCATGGCCTCCCCCCTCCCCGGTGCTCCGGGAGGACGGGAGCCATGTGGCATCCCCCTGCCCCCTCATTGGTGCTCTGGGGAAATAGGAGGGGGGTTGGCGAGAGTAGCAAGCAAGGGGGTGCAGCCCCCTAATTAGGCCTGAAAATAATAACGCCTATCTCTTATGCAGAAGTGTTCATTGGTGGATCTCAATGGTATCATTCAAGATAGCTCATAACCACATCCTTGAAGCATTTGCTTAAATCCATTTGAACTATGTGCTAAAGTGCTTCCTGAATCAGGACCTAAAAAGAAAACATGGCAACATTTTTTATTGATCATTAGATTTTGTTTTTTAAAAAGCAGTTTCTCAAAATCTAAAATATAGGTCCTAATTTGAGCTGGCAGCATCCTTCTAATGGAGTTTTGCATGAAAAACTCTGTGTCTGTGTGTGTGATGTTCCTCAGTATCTGGTACTGTGTTTGGATGCATATGGATAAACTTAAGACAAATCTTTATCCTGCTTTTATGCATTTATGTCAATTAAATGGCATATGAATATGCTTTTGAAGATACATATGTGTATTAGATAGAAATATCTGGGAGAAAAATGTTTTCCCCCACATTTTCAATTGAAAAAAGCAAAAACTATTTTCTCATTTTGGGGGGCTTTTTCAACAAAAGTAAAAAAAAAAATTGTCATCAGCAGGTACTTTCCATAAAAAAATTTCACTTAATTGAAACCCTAGTTTTTCACTGAAACCCCCATCTTCAGAGGCATGGCCATGCCAAATCTGATTGAGTGGTGTTCTGGCTTGTAGCATGGGACAACAACGCAGGATAGGTCCATTTAAGCAGGACAGGGGGAGAGGTCAGTTCTCCCGCCCACTTTGTGCTTCATCCTAACTCAAGCCAGGCTATACTATCTTCTGCCATAATGTACATGTCCTTATTTTCAACTTCCAAGCCATGGGTAAACTGGGCACACCTCCAAGAATTACAGCTTTAAGAAACAGAAGTAATCATACCATTACCATTACCCTTTCTATTTGTTTAATTTTTTTTTCCTTCAGCCTTCTCTGTTCGTTTATCATACATGTGGTCTAATTAAAGCTTCCTGCAGGACATTTCATCCAGAATAAATAATGACATTGCTCAGAAGAGCTCTAGATTACTTGTTGTTTTTTTTCTTCCAGCAGTGCTGAAAGGGAGGTTACTGTTTAAAAACTGTGCCTGGGCAGAGAAGACTGTTTTATAATTGCATTTGCAGTTTTCTTTGTATCCCTTCGTATTATCTGCATGTACAGGGATAAACTGGACAGGCCTGTTGGAAAGCAGCCAGGCCGAATTGTCAGAGGGGGATTGAAAGTGAAATAGAAAAATAATTTTTTAAAAAAACTATGAAGAGGTAGCTCTCACAACAACAACCCTAGGAAACAGAGTTAACCGAAGGACAATAATTCTGTTCCAAAACAACTGGCCGGGGATGTAGAAGACCCAGATTTGACTTCTTGCTCTCCCTCTGAGAGCAGAGCTTTTTATCCCAGATCATTGTGAGGGCATGTCTACGCTGCAATTAAAAACTTGCTGTTGCTCTGTACCAGCTGACTCTGGCTGCAGGGAGTTGGGCTAAAGGTCTGTATAATCGCAGTGTAGAGGTTCAGGCTGGAGACCATGATCTTGGACTCTGCGAGGTAGGAGGGTCCCAGAGCCTGGGCTGTAGTAGCTGCCCAAGTCAAAGTCTACACTACAGTTAAACAGTCCCTTGCCCCCTAATCCCGGCAAGCTAAATCAGCTGCCACAGGCCAGCTGCAAATGTCGAATTGCACCATAGACATGCCCTGCATCAGGCATAGCTGGGACTTGAGCTTGGGTCTTCCACAGACCGGTGTCATAACCACCAGGCTGTCTAGTGTGTGAGTCTCTCTCCTTATCCCCCTTTCTCAGCATAACAGCCTATGTCATCAAGATTTTATTTTCCGGACAGCTTTATCAGGGAGTTGATCATTAGTCCAAGTCAGACAAATTCCCCTTTGCCCACCTTCTTCAGAAACACCCACACCTCGTGGCCCATCTGCCTTTAAAACCAGAATAAAAATGTGTTTGATACTGTTTGTGCTGAGGGAGACTGAGAACCACTGGAACAAGAAGAGAAAAGTAAATGGAATACACTATTAGAAACTGCCTAGCAGTTTTGTCTCACGCTTTCCTTGAGTATGCAAGGCGTGCATGTCCACCATTCAGAATGACAATACAATGTGATTCATGGCAATTGCTTCTCTCCTGTAAATTATTAGAAGACGCATCGTTGTACCACCTTGCAGTGGCACATATGAATTATATTAAAATACTGAACAGATGAGGCGATAACACCTATGACAAAGCCACTTACAAATCAGTCCATGGAATCATTTGTACCTGTCTCTTTTGCCTGTGGTAGGTTACATGTCTTATGGTAGTTTATTAAGAAGAAGGAAATTTCTGTTGTTAACATACATCTCAGTGTTCCCCTAAAGAACTGAGTTAGCCCTTCACTCTCGATTTACTGGACTTCAGCTTTTGCCTTCCAGCAGATACCATAGGAGAAATTTCACATTGAGCTCAGTCACAAGGTCCCTGCTTGGGAAAAATTTCTACTGGGTCAAACCTTGAAGTCTTTGTATTTAAGGCTGTGAGACCATTTGTATTTTTTAGGTTCAGATGCAGTGGCCACAATTTGTCAAAATTGTGGTTTTGGTGCAGTCACACCAAAACTGCGACTGTGCCCTACTTCCTACCCTCTTCCCCGCCAGGATTCACAATAGGGGGTTGCCATGGCAGCTGAGAGCGGGCAGGAGTGGATGGGCTGGGTGCACCTACCCCAGCAATGGCAGCAGCAGCACGGGGCCCCCCTTTCTAAATCCCTCTCTGCACACTGCAGCACCCTGCTGTACGGACACACCCCGTGTTACAAACATCTGACTTACACACCTCCGCGCATACAAACAAAAGCTACCACGCTGCCTCAGGGATCAGGCCAAAGCTCACTGAAGCCAAAGTAAGGGCTACCATAGATTTCATTGTGCTTCACTTCATAGCCAAAGTGCCTTGCTCAAGGTCTCACAGGATGTCTCTAGCACAAGTGGGCCTTAAACCTGGTCACTTGAGTCCAAGACCAGTCCCTTAACCAAAAGATCATCCTAGCTCCATAAGTCTTTGCTTTGTCTTTACTCAAGCAAATGGAAAGGATGGGCACTGCAGGCTGGGTGCTCAGCACCCTCAGCTCTCAGGAGGTGCTCAGCACCTTATTGGATCAGACCAAAGGAGAACATCATATTGGGTTCATCTGAGTTCTCTCCCCCTTCATGAAATAAGAGGATCCCAGAAAAGCCTCCTGATGCACTCTGTGGCTGCGTCTAGACGGGCAAGTTTTTCCGCAAAAGCAGCTGCTTTTGCAGAAAAACTTGCCAGCTGTCTACACTGGCCGCTTGAATTTCCGCAAGAACACTGACGATCTCAGGTAAGATTGTCAGTGTTCTTGCGGAAATGCTATGCTGCTCCCGTTTGGGCAAAAGCCCTCTTGGGCAAATGCTTTTGCGCAAGAGGGCCAATGTAGACAACACGGTATTGTTTTGCGCAAAAAAGCCCCGATGGCGAAAATGGCCATCGGGGCTTTCTTGAGCAAAACTGCATCTAGATTGGCACGGACGCTTTTCCGCAAAAAGTGCTTTTGCAGAAAAGCATCCATGCCAATCTAAATGCTCTTTTCCATAAATGCTTTTAACGGAAAACTTTTCCATTAAAAGCATTTGCAGAAAATCATGCCAGTCTAGATGTAGCCTGTAGGTTTGACGGTGGTTGACAGGGATTTGTCAATGTGAGTCACCTCACTACTCGGGTGCAATGCATGGTTAACACCCTTGAAAATATCTCTTTCCCAGGAAAGAGTGGAGCAGCCACTCTGTGACCACTGGAGGAATGTACAAAATGACCTTGTCAGACTGCTCTATCTCTAATGGCTGCGATAGGATGGCATTGCCAATGTAAACGCATGCCAGGAGGATAGCTGGCCTGGTCAGGAGAGCGGGCCATTGGTTGGCATCTGTCCTTTCCAGTGAGCTCTTTAGATACTGTGTGTTGGGTTTATTCAAATGCGGTCTACAGGATTTTCTCCTTGTGCTCACAAGTGCCTCTTCCATGCAGAGGTAGCTGGATAAATTGTTCCTTTAAACACGAGATAATTAAGAATGAAGTAAACTCTCCAGCACTCCCTCTCTCTCTTGCTCTCTCTCTTTAAACCATCCAGTCCATGGAGGAAGTGCATGCAACGGTCTTGGCCAAACAGTTTTAACTGTAATCATCTGGGGATCTCCTTTGAAGCTAATTACCAGCTTCCTTTCTCTCTCCCCTGCACCCTTTCTTCTCTCTGTGGAGAGACTTTAATGACAAGCATACAAAGCGGAGACACGGGCTACCTTTGCCTAGACAGGAAGTCCTACATGTTCCAGTTTCTTTTCCCACTAAGGAGTCCCTGGTGAGATACACTCTGTGCCCTCTAATGACAGCACTGACATCTTTCCTCTTAACGAGGCTGGTCCTTCTTGAAAGTGTCTGAGGACTAATCTGGCTGCTACAGCCTTTGAAGTTCAAACTTTTCAAAATGGCTGCACAAATGTACAGCAGAACTGTTGTTCGGTGGTCAGACAAGTACAGGACTGGGAGGGCAGACTCTTGAGTTGCACTCCCCGCTTTGTAACAAACTGAGCAAGTCATATTGCCACTTTGTGCGTCAGTTTCCCCATCTCTAGAATGAGGTGGTGATGCTTATTATTGTTTGAAATTGTTCTGAAGCAGGACCAATAAGAGGTGTAAATGGTCATACAGGACATGAGATAAAGTTTAACAGCCTAATCCAAAACCTGCTGAACTCAGATCAGGGCCTTAGTGCCCACACAATTCCTATAGATTTCAGTGGTAGTTAGACGTGTAGAACCCTGCAAATCCACAGATTCTGTTTTATATCCACAAGTGTCCACATCTGCAGATGTCAATGCAGAAATCCCCGGCTCATTTTTGAAGATGCAGGTGCAGATATCAATTTTTTATCCATGCAGGGCTCTATGTCTCAGACTCTAGAATACTGTATACAACTTCCTGTATGTTCCCTTACTTTTCTTGTGCAAGACACAGGCACTGCTGTTTATTACTCGATTTAATCATCTAACCCAACTAATTCTCCTGATTTACGGAGAATTAAGGAGGAGTTCCTAATTTTCTTAGTAAGTAAAGGCTAATTAATACTGAACACACTGGTCATTAGCTGTAGTAACAATTGGTAGCCAAGGGATTCCTTGCCTGTTAAGTGATAATCATTTCTGCTTTAACAGCTGCAGGAGCACATAGGAGAAGTCTAACACAGGGCCATTAAAGGATAATCCTGAGTAGTTGAGAGAGCAGTGATGTACATCCCTGGGGAAAGAGGATGGTGCAGTCCATCCTAAGTTACTCAGTCAGTGAACCACCCCTTTAGAAACTGCAGCATGTACTTGCCTTTGTAGGCAGCTGGGCCTAGACTTGGGTATTGGGTATGTATTGGTCCTCTACACCCATTCTCAGATGGGCCTACTGCATCGTGGAGTATGCAGCTGGCATGGTCTCTTGAGTATTCTCAGGTTGATAGCAAGCCTAGAGCATAAGCTGAAGATTGCAGGTCTTCAGGGGACTTTGTTTATTAGCTGTAGACCCCTCTCCAAAGGCTTGGCAGAGACACAGGTGATGCCTTATCCAGTGTTGCAGCCCCCCTCTTCCCAAGAAGCTCTCCTCGGCTTCTTTAAAGTGAAGCTCTCGGCACTGCATTGAAACACGGAGCATTTGACATGTTTTCTGCTCTGTACAGACATTAGCTAATTAACTCTCTATCTCCCACTGACGGGAGCGACTAAATATTCCTGGGCCCAGTCCACTGCTTGTGTACAAGCCCGGCTGCAAGCATGAGGTCATAAAGGAGCAAGTGCACAGTGTCTCACACTTCCCACCACCCCGGCTCCACTTTGGGGGAGGGGAGAATGCCTTGGAGACAAGCTGGCCCCTGCAGTGCATTTCCCAGGGGCAGCCTCAGCTCTAAATAAAGCTGGCTTCTCCCAACAGAACCTCCAGGTACAACCACCATCGGCCTCCCTTTGGAGATGACAGGGGCAGCTCCCCTGTGGATATGGCAGGTGTATATTCCACATCCCTATCTATGCCGCTGGTGAGGAATCTTGTCCATCATTTCTGTTTGACACACAGGGAGACAGCCATAGAGAGGTTCAGGGACTTATCCAGTATCACAGAGTGAGTCATTAGGAGAGCTGAGAATAGCCCCCAGTAGCTCCTGTGTATTTTCCAGTTCAATGTTCAGCTCACTAGACCTTGCTTAATATTGCTTATTTCAGCCATTACATGGAATTCCTTGGCATGCCGTGTGCCCAAGCCAACCCTTCCTGGATTCCCATTCAGTTACCTCCTTACAGGCCTGCCGAAGCAGGAAAAAAGGGGGAGCAATTGCCCTAGAGTCCAGCAATTCAAAAGGGCCTGGGGCTCCTGACTACCACTGTTGCCTTTCAAATTGCCACCAGAGTACCAAGCCACACGCTCCTGGCAGCTTTGGGGCCTGGCTGGAGTAGGCTGCACTGTGGCCTGGGAAGTGCTGAGAGCTGGCTGACCCATGCCCCGCCTCTGCCTCTTCTGGGAGCACAGAGCTGCCCCACCCCTATCCCCACCTTATCCAGGGGCTCAGCAAGCCTGCCTCTTTTTTCTTTGTCACTGTCCTCTTGCATACTGGGGTCCTATCCCAAGGAGCTTTGCTGAGAAGTAAGCACTATTGGGTCACATCTGATTCCCTGCCTGCAGCCTGGCTCTAAATGCTGCAGAGATTTGCTTCTTAGCTCAACCTCTCTCTGCCTCCTTAGCTACACGATCCTACTCCTGTGCTCTAATGAGCCACGTGCATTGCAAGCAATCACTTCTGAAATAGTAGCCTGCACAGTCCCACAAAGGAGGTTACGTGAGAATTCAGCATCAAGCTTATATAAGCAGTATCGCCCTTGAAAAATTGTCCTCCAGTATTAGCTTGTTTTTAAAAATAGATTCCTCATATGCTCCCTTAAAGTCATTACCTCAGTGTGGAAGACACACAACCCTGGTTTAGCCACCAGTCTGGGCTTAAGATCTGAGTTCATTTCCCTGTTCTTGTCTAATTTAACCTCTCTGCGCCTCTGTTCCTAATCTGTAAGGGTTATAATTCTGTAGAGCTCAGGGATATTTTTGAAGCTAAAACCCCAAATTCTTGGGAAGTGTCCAGGTACCATGCTGATAGGAGCCGAGAGAGAGAATGCTTCCAGGTGTGGCAAAATTAGGGACAGACTGAGATGGCATGGAGAGATCAGGCCAAAGAAAGAGCGGCTTCTGGGAAGTTATTTGCTCTTTCAGTGCCTGTGAATATTAAGATATAAGAAGTCCAAGGCTATGTCTACACTGCAGGCTTTTTGCACAAGAACCGTCATTCTTGCACAAAAACTTGTGGAGTGACCACACTTGAGGGCTTGGGATAGTTCAATGGTTTGCGTATTGGTTTGCTAAACCCAGGGTTATGAGTTCAATCCTTGCAGAGGCCATTTGGGGCAAAAATTTCTCAGGGATGGTACTTAGTCCTGCTGTGAAGGCAGGGGATTGGACTTGATAACCTTTCAAGGTCCCTTCCAGTTCAAGGACATAGGTAATCTCCATTAATTTTAAATTTTTTAATTTTACATTGCATGTGTGTTCTTGTGCAAGTAAATTTACAATAAAGTGTCGGAACAGAGGGATTCTTGCACGAGAGTTATTCCTCTTGCGAGGTTTCTTGCGAGAGGAACTCCTATGGCTAAAATGTCCATCAGAGCTTTCTTGCGCAACAGAGTGTCCACACTGCCATGGACGCTCTTGTGCAAAAGCACATCTCTTGTGCAAAAGCACATGGCAGTGTGGACGTGCTCTTGCGCAAGTCCTTTTGCACAAGAACTCTTGTGCAAAACAGTTTTGCAGGCTTTTTGAACAAAAACTGTTTTGCGGAAGTGTTCTTCTGCAAAAAATCGTCCACGAGAGTGCGTCCACACTACCATGTGCTTTTGCCCAAGAGCATCCATGGCAGTGTGGACGCTCTCTTGCACAAGAAAGCTCTGATGGCCGTTTTATCCATAGGGGCTTCTTGTGCAAGAAATTCATGTTGCCTGTCTACACTGCCCTCTTGTGGAAGAGTTCTTGTGCAAAAGGGCTTATTCCTTATGGGGAGAGGAATAACTCTTCTGGAAGAAGCCTTGTTTTCTGATGCTATACTGTAAATGTACTTGAGCAAGAACGCGCGTGCAGAGTAGACAGCCAGCAAGTGTTTGCGCAAGAATGGCTGTTCTTGCACAAGAAGCATGCAAAGTAGACAATATCTTCTTGCGCAAGAAGCCTGCAGTGTAGACATAGCCCAAGGGGGGTAGCTGTGAGAACACATCTCTCAAGCAACTGGACCCCAGAAGCCACACACTGTAGTAATGATAAAGGCCTATTCAACTGTCTAGTCCAATCCATGGCAGCCAGCACAGGTCTTCTCCTGCAGTGTATTTACCCTGTCTAGTTTTAAATGAGTCAAATCAAGGGGCTCCTGTTTCTATGTTTTCTTTGATGTTTTACTAAACAGATTTTTACTGATTTTTTTTTCCTTTTGTGTGTATGTGTGCATTGATCATCCAAATAGATAAGTGCATGGAATGTAAAAAAGAAGAAAAAAAAAAGAAATCAAGGGAAGCTCCCCCTCCCCCTACAGAGTCTGCATAAAAGTCTCACAGGGAGAAGAATGAAATAACAAGCCAGGCTAGTAAAGTAGGGGACAATCAGGAATCGAACAAAAAAGATACGAAAAAACAATACAAACAAGAATGAAAACAGTATTTCAGCCATAGTGGCACTGAGCAGATCACAGGCTTGGTGCCAAATCTGGGGTTTGCAGATGGCAGAAAAGATAATTAAAGATTCCCCCACACGCACATGCACACTTGTAGAAAATCTAAATCGTCCTACTCCAAGTCTTTTGAAACAAAAACAAACCTAATCTGGTTGGGTTATTCTCTGCCGTTTAATACAGAACTTTCCAGAGTCATGGTGTCTGCTATTGTTGGTTTGTTTGGCTGAAAGCTTCAGCAATCCTCAGTTCACTACAGGGGTTACACTTCCCGACAGTTAACTCAGTGAAGACTGGTTTGAAACATGCATTTCAAAGTACAACCCTGCAGCAGTCTGCTCCAATACATCCCTAGATCATGGACAGATCTATGCTGTATGCTCATGGAGGTGGTGCTAAAGGATGCTGATACTGATTGCCCTAGTCCATTTATTTCTGGGAAATACCATCCATTTCAATCATGTCCCTCTTTTCCCCCATCGACCAAGAATATTTGCTAGACATAATCGTGGTTTTGCCATAAGCTCTGTGTAAGGGGCAGCACATAGCAGGGCTACCCGCACGTAGAGATCAGGAACCAGATTTTGGCTTAGAGTTATCATCTGCTTCCTGATGCCCTGTTGCTATAGGTGAGGAAGTACTGGGCATCAGCTCCTATACGGTGCCATAGGCATTGACTTCCCTTCTAGCCTGGAGGTACTCAAAGCCCACTCTGCTCCAGGCCTTGCCCCCATATGCCACTCCTTCCCCCCAATACCTGCCTCCTCTCTTCCCCTTTCTCCCCTTTTTCCCAAGCTCCTCCCCTTTTCATCTTTTCCCCCAAATCCCTGCCCTTGCCCCTCCTCTTCCCCCAGGTGCCCCCCTTTTCTGCTCCTTCCCCCTCCCTCCTGGAGCTTCCTGAACACCACGAATGAGTTGTTCAGTGCTCCAGAAGTGCTAGGAGGAGTTGGTAAGCAGGGTCACCAGTGAGTGTGAAGTGCAGGGGGAGGCGAGGCAGAGGGGGCAGCTTGGCTGCTGGTGGTGGTTCGGCACTATCTAATTTTTCCCCGTGGGAGCTCCAGTGCCTATGCCTGGTGTAACATAAATGCTCCAGTGTGCCAGTTCATTGTGGTGGAGAGCCAAGGCTGCACTCATTCTTGACTCTTCCCTGCTCATTCCCCACCCATGTGTGCAGGAAAGGGAAGAAGCATCCACACAGACTCTGCTGTCCAGCTCTTAGTTGCTGCCCATAGTAGCATAGGCATTTACTTCATGTGTGCTCGAGGGCTTAAACACCCACCCAAAAAATAGGGGGTGCTCAGCAATGTTCCCTCTAATCCTTTCCATTCATGTGTGGACTTTTTCCGTCCATGTGCAGAATAAAATGTTATGTGCACCAAGGCATGTGTGAACAAGCACCACCAGGAAAAACAAAAACCTAACTGACGGCTCTGCTAATCAGCTGGGCGGCATTTGAGTTTCTCCTAAGCAGCTGCCCATGTGCACAGTTTACAAGGAACACTGCTCAACACCTATCAGCTACAGCTGTTTGGTCAGGTCCCAGGTTTGAGGTTTGAGTACAAAAACCTCAGCCTGCTTAGTTCCATGGCCAACACAACAGAAAATTCACGCCAAAATTTGTGTATTAATTAGGGTACACAGAAGTACAACTTCGCTCAGGGTAGAACTATTTGATCCCAATAATTGCAATAGCTCCATTTGTTGGGACTGATTGTTTGTTGAAAAGAGAAGCCCCACTACCTGCTCTTCTAGGATCTTCAGCAGTTTTGGTGAAGTTTTGCTGAGCTGCAGCTGTGTTGACCAATCTGAATTTCCCTGACATGACCCCCAAATGCCTTTATATGAACTTCTGGTTTGAAAATACAAAGGAAAAAAGTGAAAGTTTCCCTCAGGCGCCCTTAGATGCTAATAAAATCTTTAATTAATTCAGATTCTGATGGGCTCACATTTCTCTCTCTCGCTTGCTCACAACTTCAATCAGATTTTTGTGCCTCTGCTTTCATGCCACTTCGCGCTGCAGTTCTGATTTATCTGGAACTCTGCTACATGGGCATATTGGCAGGAAAGACTCAGATAAAAGAAGAAATCATGAGGGAAATCATTAATGCAGAATGTATTTTAAAAAAAAACTAAACCAAAAGGTCCCATGCTAATATGAATCCCCCAGGAATGCCTTAAATTACAGACAATTTGCTTGATTGGACTGCACTGGTCCTAAGTATCAGAGAGAGACAAATCGCTCTTAACAAATGTTAAATCAAATAAGATAGACAAGAAATCTTGATAATGTGAACTGAATTTTGTAAAATTAAGACATCTGCAGAATGTTCTGTCCATAATAAAGCAATAATCTCCCTGAAATGGGGCCTGTCTCATTATCCAGTTTGATGAGTGCTTTGAGTGATCTTATCTAATAAACTAGTTAACTCTAAAGCAGTAAATGGTATTTTTATTTTCAAACACCAATGGGTGATAGGAAATATATCATCCTATATTTGTCCATCTTTCTAGTGGCCAGTCTCTCATTCGCTCTATGCTGCCACCTGCATCAAAGTTGATCCCACTGGGTTTAGGGAAGAACCTTGCTGCTTGGTCATCACCAGGTTGAGTTTACATTTGCATGGAAGAGACTCAGGATAATTTGCCTCTTGGCTCCAGAGCTGCCAACCTGCAGACAAGGGGTAGATGAGATTTTCTCAGTGCTATGTGAGGAGAAACTGCACAAGGATGAAGGGAATTTTTTATTTTGTCTCCTAAGTTTTTACTCCTCCTTACCTGCCCTTTCTCATGCCCTTGCATGACCAGTGCCAAAAGAAGAGTACCTCATTCCCTGTCATTATGCTCTTTTCACCCCCAACCCATATAGACTCTTTGCTCTGCACTGGATAAAGTCAAGAGTTAAGCAGAGAGGGTATGTCTAGACTACATGCCTCTGCCAACAAAGACATGTAAAATAAGCTACCCGACATAGTCAATGAAGCGGGGATTTAAATATCCCCGGCTTCATTAAAATAAAAATGGTCGCCACACTGTGCCGGCTCAGCTGATTGTCGGCACAGTGCGCGAGTCGAGACTCGGATCGGTAGACAAGGGAAGGCATAAGAGAGCGGTCAACAAAGGCTTCCCTTGTTGACCGATCCGCATTTTGACTTGTGCACTGTGCCGACGATCAGCTGAGCCGGCACAGTGCGGCAGCCATTTTTATTTTAATGAAGCCAGGGATATTTAAATCCTCGCTTCATTGACTATGTTGGGTAGCCTATTTTACATGCCTCTGTCGGCAGAGGCATGTAGTCTAGACATACCAGAATGAACAAACTGAGTCCAAGGCCTTTGAGTGGAGTCCATTCACTGCTTTGGCCATGTGTTTTGGCTCCACACAGAGCAGTGATGGGCAGACTGTGGCCCTCGGGCCGAATGCGGCCCGTTGGGGTTCTATGTGTGTCCTGTGAGACATTTTTGTTTACTGTTGCCCACACGCAGGGTTGCGAGATTCTGCTCATTTCTGGCTGCTTAGCTTTTTTCCCTACCAGTATTACTAAAGTAACATGGATTTAAAGCAAGGACACATGAATGGAGGCACAGGCTAATTGCACATAACTTTGAATGTGAGAGCCATTCCCTCTGCAGCCAAGCAAAGCGCTGCTACGGGTTCAGTCAAAGTCGGCGCACCCTGCAAATTCTAGGTATACAAGCGCAGTTAGCAAAACTATCCTATCCCAAGATACTATCTTGGTTACAATAATCTTGCAGCCCACTGAAATGAAGGACGGACACTCTTGGGGCCTACTCAATAGCCTAGGTTGCCCACTGCTGACGCAGAGGGTTGGTGGCATTGCAAGAAGGATCAGGAAAGGCAGCTGAAAAAGACAGGGTTTGTTTCCCCTCCCCTCACTGCTCCTCACAGGAATTACACCAGAGATTAGTTTGTACAGGAATCTGGTCCTCAGTCCTGTTCTTTTAAATGCCTGATCAATGCACTGTTGCTCAGCTAGGAAGGAAATATCCATTCATTTAAATTTTCTTTCAAAGAAGCAAATAGTGAGTGGATTCAGTGCTCATGAGAGTGAGGGTCTTCCCCCATGTGATCCTCACCTGCTTCCCCCATGTGATCCTCACCTGTGCACCTCAGTCCTGACCTGCCCATTAAAGAGACATCTATAAAGCCACCCGATCTGAGGTGATTATTTTTATAATAAGCTCTTGTCAGGAGTTCCTTGTGGCAAAGAGGATGTAATTGAAAGAAAGCGTCCACTCATAGTGCAGGCTATTCAAACACACCAAGGATCATGTATCATAATGCACCGTAAACTGATTTGCTGTGAGTTACTGTGGGATAATATACCCTGTGTCAGGTACTGCGGTATAGCTGCAGGTCACACAGAGCATTGCCTAATGTATAAACAAGCTTGACAGCTTAGAGCAATGTTATAATTGAAGACATATTGTGGATTATTACTCTGTATGATATGCAGTGTGGAGCTGGGACTGCATCAGAACTAAGTTGGAAACTGTTTTTAAACCACCATTCAAATGCAAAACATAAGTAAAAAAGCTCCATCGATGATGATAAACTAACACGTCTCCCAGGCAAACAAGAATGTTGGGCACTGCAATTCTGTCTGTGTTCTCTCCGAAACTTAGACAGTTCCATCAATGGAAGAAGTAAACACTCTGAACAATTAAAGGTGAGTTCTCAACAGCAACTCTTAAACTCCCCCTAAGCTTTATTAATATAATTGATTTTAGAACATTGATAAGGGTATCGGTCAGCCTTAAGGAATTGGAAACAGAGAAAGTGAGAAGGCTAGGGCAGGAGCTAATGGCTAGCTCTCAGCCACAAATTCAAGAGGGTGGGGAGAGGGGGAGAGAATTGATAAATTATGCCAAGAGATTAACTTTGGTTTTATACAAGTATTAATAATGTGGGTTTTTAAAAAATAGACCAAGGAAAGTCTATATGGGATTGGTCCTCCCTGGGGTGGTGGCTGGACTTGATGACCTCCTGAGGTCTCTTCCAGTTCTATGATTCTTGACATTCCACTGGGGGACATGTACAAACATGAAGGGTGGTGGAGAATTTAAAGAGCAATGAACCCCAAATGCCACAAGATTCTTCTTATAATTTTTGCATAAATGGTTTCCTTATACTTCCATTTCATGCTTCAGTATTCCTGAACCAAGATCAAGGACAAGGCCCTCACAGATCTTGGTTGAAGAAAGTTTCCTTGGAGGTCTCTGACAACATGGCATAGAAATGATCGACTAGGCTTGTAACTCTCTGAATTTAGAAGACAATTTTATTGATATGTGAATTTAAGGGCTGAAAGAAGGAGCTCAATCAATAAGGACGTTTATCTTTTTTTTCAGATTAAGAGGTTCACACTGGTTTTTGGAACATTTAAAATGCTGAAATACTGATTTAGCCTAGAGAAGCACAGTTGTTTTTCAAACCATCAAGAGAACACAAATTATATGCATCTTCCTAATAAAATATTGTGTCTGGATAAGGCCATGTTACCTGGCAAAAGTACAAGTATGAAATTACATTTCAGATGCTAGTGAGGCTGTACAGGGATGCTTGATGACTTCCAAAGGAGCTGACTAGAACAACAGTGAGTAAATATTTGTCTGTACCTTAGCTCAAAATTAAAGTGAGTAGGGTGTCTGCATCAGGCCCTGAGGTTGTAAATAGTTTCATAAGTAACTATGCACAGGTCTCATTCCATTGACCCCAATAAAACTACTCATGAGAATAAAGTGATCCATATACACAAGATTTGCACTATCAGGGCCGCAAAGATCATCATGCCATTTCTCAAAGAACAGGCATCCCCATTCAATATCCCTGTTCATGCCAAGGGCCTGACCTGTTGACTGTTGTGGCTGAACTTTTCAGACTATGAAGCTTCAGGTCTTTGTTTTTAAAGTGCTGGATGTTTGTGAGAATGAGTATTTGGTTGGGAGTGGGACATGCATGTATGTGTAGCTATACTGGGGCATCTGACAGCACCCTGACAGACAGTGTTGTACTTATACAGATCACCTATTTGTCTTGGAAGCACCACAGCCAGAAAACATACCACTGAAATATTCCATGGGTCATGTACGTGAGCTTAGTAAAGAGCTACGCCCAAAGTTGCCTTCTTCTGGACTAGGATATCAACTTTCAGTCCTCCACTCACTTCCCAAATCCAGCTGGGCATCTGAGGTCAGGCAGGATAAATCCATGTGAAATGAATGTAAAATGGCAAATGGGCTGAAGTGAATGTTATATGTTCAATCCCTTGTTTAAGAGCGGGAGCACTCTCCTGAACAGTGATGCTTTTGACTGCGTTAATGCAAGTAAATGGGTCAAGGAAAGTCCTTTTGGGAATGACGCTCCATTGGGACACTGCTCCTGGACCTCTCTGTTTTTCCCTTTCCGCTCCCCAACACCACCATCTTCAAACTCTCTACACCAGCACAACTAGCCCTAAGAAGCTATGTAGAACATTGTGAGCACGGGCCAGAGGCAGTTCCGCTGTGGCCATATGAGAGTCTTCCACTCTCACCAGGGCTGTGTGTTCTCCTGACTTACAAATCGTTCTGCCAAAACACAGTTACAAAACCATGGCTGCAAAGAAATGCCAGATTGGTCACTATGCTACACATGACTATTAGGAACTTCACTGCAATGGAAGGGACAGAGCGCAGACTGCCAGCTGCAAAAGCACAAGCCCCGGTTTCTGTAGAAAAATAACTACTTTAGGAAGATGTGAGCAAGGGAGGGCCTCAGAGGTAACAGACCATTCAGTTGTTCTTCAGCTTACCAGAGGAAAACAGGGTGCAGACACACTCACAAATCAGTTCGTGTCAATATGGTCTTCACACGCAGATCATCAGATGTGTGTTTTGTAAAAAAGAAAGAACACAACCTTGAAGGGATGAATGGATGGATAGCTGGATGGACAATGATTATAATGCATAGGTAGCTAGAATAAAGAGAGAATGATGGAGAGAAATAGAGAACGAGGTATCTCTCTCTCTCTCTCTTTCTTTCTCAAAAGGGAAATTCTTACACATACATAAATCATCTAGCTCCAGGATGGGAGCAAAGACAAGTTTCCATAGCAACAAGATCTATGCTGTAAAGCGGAGCTGCCCTTTGTTATGTATCTCTGTGATATTTCTCTCAGACATGTCATTGGCAATTACCCACAGAAGCAGAGCTCAAATTGTACCATAGCCCAGCGGATCCACCTTACATTATTTTCTGTAATTAATGAGATTATTGAATTTCCATGCTAATAAAGCACGGCAAGGAGTCTGAAAACAACTTCTCTTTGAACCAATTTGGAACAGCTCCTTTGTGTTATTTCCCCTTCACCTTTGAGTAGACCCTTTAAAAAATTTAAAAAATAACGAAGCTTTGTGCAAAGCTCTCCTGCGCGATTATGAGTCAGCGCGGTATAACGACATTGACGTCTCTGTGTTGCCAGGAGGTGAAGACCTGTGTAAACGTTCGTGAAAGCAGTTTCCAAGCTATTCATCTTTGATCACATTGTTTCCTGATGAATGCAAGAGCTTCACTTAGCTACCCGTGTATCATTTTTTGACAGGTCTCCATCTATTCTTCTGCTGCCTGCAGGAAACACTCTTTATATACAGAAGAGTCTCTCATTGAAGTCATTCCCATCTGAAGCTTTTTTTCAGTGAAGTACCATTGAAGATGGGCTCCATTCTCCCCTGGACAAGAACAGATTACAGCCTCTTGTTGAGGGTTTGGAGGGGAGGTGGAATGTGGTAGTGCCTGAGGTTAGTGTTACATTGGAAACCCAGTTAAGGTCCTTCACAAATCAATATGTCACTTGTGCACTGAACTGCAATGATCGTGCCCATGTTCTTAGATGTTGAGAGAGATATGGTTGATATGTTCACAAAAGAGCTTATTTTTGTCCGAGGAGTACATCTTTGGGGGTAAAGGTTGATCTTGGAGTTAACACATAGGACTAGAAGCCAAGAGATCACCCGGGTTCTGATTGTGGTTCTACTTCAGGCTTTCTGCTTGAGCTTGGGCAAGTCATTTCATCTGTCTTAATTCTGACCTCTATAAAATGAGGGTAGGACACAAGAGCCTTGTGCAACTAAATCTGTGTCAGTTTGTAAAATTTGTGATCTTCCAGGAGAAGGTGCTGTATAGCTACCAAAAAAACCCAAAAAACCTAATGCCTGCATATTGGAGAGCATTTGGAAAATCATTACATCATCTTGCAGTTGGTTTTTCCTACACTAATGCTATCTCTGGTCTTTTATAGACTTTTACTGTTACTCGTCCCCTTTTTTCGGTTTCTAGCTTGCATCTGTTTCCTTGGCTTATGGAAGCATTTTGAGAGCCTCAGATGACAGGCACTTTATAAATGGAGAGTGTTGCTATGAATTTTAGAATGCCCTAGTTTTGTTTTCTATCTTTCCATTTTATTGTAATCATCATCATCATTATTTATCAGGAAGGTGGTGACAATGTGCTCAACACCATACAATACATACAAAAAGATGAGGTCCCTGACACTCCTCAAGTGCCTGATTTTCTGACTAGCCAACAACAGTTCAGACCCAAAGTGCAATAGATGACTGGGGGGAGTTTCTATCTTAGAGCACAGCAAGTTGGGTTTTTCATTAAAAATGTGCAATGGCTTTTTTTTTCTCAGTTCTTTGCAGTGTTGTTTTAGCTGTGTTGGTCCCTGGATATCACAGAGACAAGGTGTTATTAGACCAATTTCTGTTGGTGGAAGGCATACCTGTTCAAACTATACAGAGTTCTTTTTTGGATCTGAGGAAAGAAATCAGACTGCCTGAGGCCATGTCTACACTGAAATGTAAGCCTGTATTTGAGATGCGAGCCTGTATTTGAGTGTGGGTTCAAGCCTAACCCACCTTACATCTTCACAGCAATTATGCTGATCCAGAACTTGGTCCCAGGGTACCAATACCCTGCAGGTCTAGGGTCTGAGGTTAAGCTGGGACCCAGCGTCATAGCCATATGTAGCTGCAATCTCTCTTGACTCTGGTCCTGGGAGTCATCCACAATTCCATGGGACAGCCTCTTTAGTACTTTCTAGCCCAACAATCTGTAATCCACTCTATTAGAAATAAAAGTGCCCCACCTTTGGCAAACAGCAGCAACTCAGGTCAGTGTTAACTCGTTCTGTTCTGATCACCGATCTGCAAGCACAATGGCAAATGGCCTCCTAGGAACAAACTAGTCAAGCCTTTCGCAAAGCAAGCTCCTTCCTGGCAAATTTTCCCACTCTTCACCAGAGTTCTAGGGTGAGAATGGACACATTTGGGGGCAGAGAGTGTTAGGATTCTGGGATATGGTTACAGTGAGTCGGCTCCACAAACCGGCTTGTGGTTGCCAGAGTCCTAGATTCAAGCACGGTTAGAAAAGTTGTAACACAGAGTTTAAATACAGTGTAGATGCTAAAAGCCCAGGGTACTCTAACAAAGGTCATCCGAAATGAGTCCCACTGATTCTGGGTTTATATTGCCTTGTAGACAAACCCTGAGTTTAATACAGATTGAGACAAAAATTAAGTCCAAGGCCTGGTGTGCACTACACAGTTGGGTCATCACAAAGTAGCTTATGTCAATCTAACTGTGGAAGTATTTTGCTTAAATTTGGCTCCTGCCCACATAAGTGCCTCCCTATGCTGATTTAGTAACACCACCTTCCTGAGCAGCATAGAGTCATGGTTGAAGTATAGCAACTGTTGCTGGCATCCCGTAATGCCCCACACTGACAATACAATTGGTACAAGTGCTCCTTGTCAGAGAGCATGCCACTGACACAAGCACACACACACAAGGGCTGTGTCTAGACTGGCCAGTTTTTCCGGAAAATCAGCAGCTTTTCCGGAAAAACTTGCCAGCTGTCTACACTGGCCGCTTGAATTTCCGGAAAAGCACTGACGATCTCATGTAAGATTGTCAGTGCTTTTCCGGAAATACTATGCTGCTCCCATTCGGGCAAAAGCCTTTTTCCGAAAGACTTTTGAGCAAAAGGGCCAGTGTAGACAGCATAGTACTGTTTTCCGCAAAAAAATCCCCGATCGCGAAAATGGCGATTGGGGCTTTTTTGCGGAAAACCGCATCTAGATTGGCCACGGACGCTTTTCCGCAAAAAGTGCTTTTGCGGAAAAGCATCCTGCCAATCTAGACACGCTTTTCCGAAAATGCTTTTAACGGAAAACTTTTCCGTTAAAAGCATTTTCGGAAAATCATGCCAGTGTAGACGTAGCCAACCGGTTTAATAACTGTGGTGGCTGTATGCCAATGGTCAACATTATTTTGTAGCATAGGCATGGTCGTAACAAACATTGTAAAAGGCTATATGTGAGGGAGTGGCCCATGAGCGTTTGATTGTTAGGTAAAATGGAGTAAAGTAGGAACACCAAGGGTTAGAAGGCAAGTGTGTCTTACAGATTGTTGTAATGAGCCATGAAGCCAGTGTTAAGTTCATGGCAGGGATTTTGTCTAGCAGTGCTATGTATTTAAGTTTCCAGGCTCACCTTTTGAAGGTGTTGTATTGTTTTCCTTTGAAGATGAGTAATGAAAGATCAGATATGGAGTGATCCCTCTGTAAAAAGTGTTCACATACAAGTGATATGGTGGTGTTGTCTTTTATCATTTTTCTGTGTGCATTCATTCGAGAGCATGGTTGCTGTCTGGTTTTACCCACATGGTTATTATTGAGGTAGCTGACACTGGATAAGATACACCACATGTTGTGACAGGCAAATGTTGGACCCATGAATCTTGAAAGATGTATTATATGAGATATGTATCATCCAGTAAAAGATATTGCCTTGTATTCTTTGTCTTTTTTCCTCAGGTGAGGTATCATTAGTAGGGATCCCATGATCACTTTCTTACCATATTTTTGTCAATATTTCAAATGTTCTGTCATTTTCTAACCAGCTCTACATAGTAACTTTGCAGGACTGGGCAGTATAGTCTAATACATAGACTACCAATCTGGGACACAAGAAATATGGCTATGATTTGTAGCTCAGCCACTGGACTGCTAGCTGACCTTGGGCGAGTCATGTTCTTGCCCTGTGCCTCAGTTTCCCCATCTGTAAATTAGGATAATGATTCTTGTCTCCTCTGTGAAGCATTTTGAAATCTCTTGATGAAAAGTTCTGTAAGAGCTAGATATATTTACTTGTGCTTTTTATAGTAGTTCTTTCTTTCTTTCTTTCTTTCTCTTTCTTTCTTTCTTTCTTTCTTTCTTTCTTTCTTTCTTTCTTTCTTTCTTTCTTTCTTTCTTTCTTTCTTTCTTTCTTTCTTTCTTTCTTTCTTTCTTTCTTTCTTTCCAAACCAAATTTCATAGCTGTATTTTCCCCTCTCTATTTTCTCAGCTACCTGACTCCCTTGTAGTGACCAGAAATCACCCCCAGATTTCTCTTTCTGTACTTGCTCGTTATACTTCCATCTAAATGTGTATTGAACTGCTTAAGTGATAATTTGGCCATCAGCAAGCTTCTATCTTCATCCTTTGGCTTGTTGGAATTATTAGCAAATATCCAGATCAGAGGCACCCATGCCATTTTCTTTAAAGTTGAGCTGAAATGTTGAGTTCCGCTGCTTGAGAATTGTATAGTGTTGCATTTCAGCTGATCTGACATAACTTGCTGAGAAATTACATCTTCTAGCATATACCGCCTCAGAAATGTCGCATATTGCTTTCAAAGAAAATACCCATTCTTAATGAAATGTCATTTTTAATACTCCTAACAATTTGGCAAATGTCATCCTTGTTGGAACTCTACTAGAGATGGATTTGAAGCATTGCGTCAAATATTTTGGGACTTGTTTCTAATTAATGCACCTGAAATGAAGAAAAGTCACAGTAATCAATGGAACAGCCATAGTTTTGTTTCCCATCAGATTCATGTAGACTGGAGATGTTCGCACCAAACACGGAAACTGAGCAAAACCCTACCACGTACCAAGTCACTTGAATCAATGGTCTCCTGAGGATGGGGAAGTCCTTGTTGTGCAGTACATAGTATCCAAATGTTGGGGGTGGTTCTTCAAGATAAGGCAGAAATCTGAGCTAAGGAGACTGACTTCTGTTAAACATTTGTTAGGTAAAGAATGATTTTTACCTGTGATAAAGCTGTTGTACTCCAGTAAGTACTGTATAGAAACCTTGAATGGATGGATAGATGGATAACTTCTATAAGGAACTCTCATGGTAAAGATCAGCCAATAACAAGGCTGCTGTCCTTATTAGCATAAAGGTATAGCTAGAAAATTGTGTAGCATGCAGAACATAAAGGGACAACCTGGATACCTGCTGATGGCCAGGCTTGTGAAAGGGACTCATGTTTTCCAGTTAAATAGTGGGAGGAAAACGTGATCCATAGTCTGACAGAAAACAGGGAATGAGAAAAGACTGGGAGCAGTCTGATGGGACTCTTCAGCTCTGTAACTCATCCTCTCCTGCTGTCCACTACCCACCAGTAAAACATGAGAGCATAATATGTTTCTGCTCTGGCTATAGGAAGAAATGCTCATTCAATATTGTCCTTGTGAGTTTATCAAGATGTCATTTGTAAATTGATTTAATGATTGTAACTATTAATACTATGGATAAGTGGGATTTGCAAGTGCATAAGGACTTTTTCCAAGTATGAAACTGTAAAATATTGTAGCAAATTCATGGCAGCAGGTCATATAGACATTACAGCCACTAGCTAAGCTGCACATACACAGCACAGAGGAGAGACTGGACTTTGCCTAGCAGAAGTTCTCCATTTGTTGTTGGTATATACAGGATAATATCCTTTAAAGGAAGCAGCCTCTAGATGCCGGTTTATTAAATAATAAATAGGACCCTTCTTCACAGAGCTGTATAAACCTTCCCCCCTTTACCTAAACCACTCCTGAAGCAAAACTCTGGGATGAAACAGAATCTTTTTTTGGAAGCACCTAAGGATTTGGTTCTCTCTGTGTCATAACTTTCTCTCAACCCTTTCACCTTTCCTCCCCTCTTATTAGAGCTTATCAGAATATTGTAATGAAAACTGGGGGGATTACAGACTTTTTAATGATTATTTCAATTGTCAAACAGGTCTTAGACGTTCATAACCGGAGAAGGAAGTAAAGCCTTGTTGAAGAAAGACAGAATTTGACTGAGACAATAAGATAAGAGAGCTCCCGCTCGTGGCGTTTTTATAGACATAGCAAGTTAAGCAATATTCTTGTATATGATTCTTCCTGCCTGTTACCAATAGAGTTAGTTCAACACTGATTCTCAGCGTATATTTCCCACGTTGCTGCATCTCCCTAAGAAAGTTAAAGATACAATGCTGATTGGTAATCTGCTCACCTTAGAATAAGTGAGAGACAAATATTCAAACAGCCAGGTGTCTCACATTCCCTCTCTGCCCCGACTATGTTAGTATAGCAAGCCTTCAGTAAATCCCCCCTTTGACCATGCTAGATTCTTATTATATCAGATGTTTCACCATCACAGACAACATAACAGCTTGTACATTACAGTTTGCAGTTGATTTACCAACTCTGTGTATTTCAGGAAAAAATCTTCTTGGCAGTAACATCTATGTACCTCAGTAACATTGTATAAATAATAAGAATCATTAAAAATATGGTAGGTTGTTCAAGAGGCTGGAGTGGTGGAAGCTCTATTGCTTGGCACATGTAACACTTGACTGGACAAAACACTAAATGATCTTCTATAGGGAAAAATCTTGTACTGATAAGGGAGGCAGACTGAATAGTCTAATGGGGCTTTTTCATCTCTGATTTCTATAATTATACTACACAACCTGGAAGCAGCTGCAAAATGTTGCCACCGTGTATTGCCATGACAACTTGTTTAGCCATTTTAATTGGCCTGTTAATGAAAGTCAAATTCTGGCATCAGATGTAATGATGAAGAGGATGATGATGCTACAAAGCTCTTAGATAGCACTTGTCATCTGTAGATCTCAAAGCTCTTTTCAAAAGAGGTCAAAATCATTAACCCCATCTTACAGATGGGGAAAACGAGACATGGGACAGGAAGGGGACCTGCTCCAGCAGCCACACATCACACTTCAGTTACATTCACCCAGGGACCGACCCCTGCAACAAACCCCTTTGCCAACTCTGTCCACACATCTATACAAGCAACACCGTCAAAGGACCTAATCATATAAACCACAACATCAGGGGCTCATATAACTGCACATCCTCTAATGTGATATATGCCATCAAGTGCCAGCAATGCCTCTCTGCCGTGTGTATTGGCCAAACTGGACAGTCTCTACGACAAAGGATAAATGGACACAAATCAGACATCAGAATGGTAACACACATAAACCTGTAAGGGAACATTTTAACCTGCCTGGTCACTCAGGCTACATCCACACTGCCGTTTTTTTTGCGTTAGAAGATATGCAAATTGTGCTCTCATTTGCATATCTTCTGCCAATCCTTTTTGTGGAAGAGATTTTGCCACTAAAAAGCCCCGTGTAGATGTGGCCGTTTGTCGGAAAAACCCCTTTTGCAAAAGATCCTGTAAACCTCATTTTTTTGAAGAATAAAGCAAAACCTATTCCTCAAAAAGCATTGGCAGAAGATACGCAAATGAGAGCGTGATTTGCATATCTTCTGCTGCAAAAAACCAGAGTGTAGACGTAGCCTCAGTCATGGATTTAAAGTAGCCATTCTTCTACACAGGAATTTCACCAGCCAATTACCGAGAGAGGGCAGGGAATTGGTATTGATCTTCAAATTTGACTTTGTTTTTCTGGGATTGCACAAAGACATTAACTGGATGTTGCATTATAAAGCCAGTCTCCCCTACCTCTAACAACTTCATTTTTACATCAAAAGCTAAAAATGGGACACTTCCAGCCCACTTAATTAGCCTCATTAGCACCCTCCTACAACTGATAAAGGGAGTTTTACCCACAAAAGCACACGCTACTATATATTTTTGTTAGTCTCTAAGGTGCCACAGGACTACTTATTGTTTTTAAAGGTACAGACTAACATGGCTACTGCTCTAAGACAGTGTAAATTGTTAGGTGAAATAATTATTTCTGCTAAAATATGTAACATTTTTGTTATTCATTATTATTATCATGCAGTTGCTGACTGACCCAGAAAATTGTAACAACCCAAACTCAGCCCTTTTATTTGTAAAACATAATCATTAATCAGGGTGTGGTGCTTTGTTCTTTTTGTGTTTTTTTTTAATTTTTTATAGAAATTGACCAGCTCTCATAATATGTCCCACAGAAATCTTTCGTCCCTTCTCCCCTGCAGTATTCTAGAATTTGATGTGTGCTTTAGCTGTAATTCTTTCCTTACAATTTTATATTTTGGAGATTAGGGCAGCATGTCCAATATGATTTAGTTCACAAGTCTGATTGCCACATTTCTATTCCCAGTGTATTAAGAGACCGGCCTCCTGGAAAATGATTTCTTCATTCCAAGCACCTACGCCTTGATGCTGCATGGCACAAGTTTGGAGTCCTGTTCACATAAGTGCATGGGGAAAGTGTCACAAAGGTTAAGGAGTGCAAGTGTAATGCATGTACCTAAATAGGGAGATGCCTCTTTGAGAGACCCCTGGGGGGAGGTAAGAGAGAGTTGTATCTGGGTCATTGTTGCTAGGCAAATTTAGCACTCCACACTCAGAAGCTTCTGGAATTAGGTATGGTGGTATGGGCATTTGCTCCAATGGGATCTTTGTTGCTGGGGTCAGACTCCATGAAGGCAAGCAGTCAGGGCAGCTTCTTTTTTTAGGGTCACTTGTCCAGTGTTCCTTGTAAGCTGAGTGCTTGGGTGGCTGCCCATGTGAGATTCAGGTGCTGCACAGGTGTTTGGCAGTTTTCACAGCTTCCCACAGCTGGCAGCATGTGTTTCTATTGGTGGTGCACATCTGCATGTGCCTCAGTACACATAAAATTTACTCCTCACACAAATGGAAAAAATTAGAGAGAACATTGCACGTGTCCTGTGTAAGTTGGGAGTTTTGTTATTCTCCATTTTTGTATTTTACTTGTAACAGAGTTTTCTTTAAATCTATATACTTATGACTTAAATGGGTGATTGGTTAACCAATCAGCTGACTGGCTAGCAGTGATGCACAGCAGAGGAAGCATCTGCATGGTTTCCAGCTGAAGTTTTCTACAGGAAAGTGGAGGGAAGATGTTTTCGACTAAGCAAATTGTACAGCAAATTTGGTGATCGCTTAGGTGAACTAAACCTAAGCTTTTGGGACCTCTCAGTTTCTTCTTACTATGTTCTGTGTGGACTGAACTGTTCACATTTTAATTTGTTTCTCTTTATTTATGTCTATTATAACTGCAAGTAATGTCTGTAGGTTTTTAAATAGTCTAATTTTTACAACATAGGTATTTTTCCTCATCAGATTTTACAAAGTTATTTAATTAAATTCATTTCTTTAGTTTCTTTTGGGACTTGAATGTGGGGAGATTGATCCTGTGCAGTCCTTGCTGTAAATCCATAGAGACTCAACTTTGGGTCTTCAGCTACTTTTCTTTGGGAGCTGGGGGGTTTTACGGCACGTGAGAAGGGCAGTGAAGTGAGTCCACCCAAGGTTACACAAGGCACCTTGATCCTGCAAATACTGCTACCACACTAACCCCGAATACTAGCCTAAGAGGAGAGAATGTAGCTAAGTTTCTAATTAGCACAACAGGATGGAATTTAAGACCACATCTGCCAAAATGCACCCATTCTGCACCCATGCCCTGCCTGCCTTTACTTGCGACTCCACAGGATAAGACAGGCATGATCAGAGTGCTTGAAGTTAACTCCTTCTCATACTAGAAGATTACCCTGAGCACTTAAATCATGTTTGCACCCATGCACAATCCTGCCCTCCCTCCTGACCCATACCAAGGAAAGACTTGCAGGATCAGAGCTTTTAAGAAATAGGAAGAAAATTGGACAGGGTTCAACAGAGGACTGGGATGCAAGAGACTTAGATTTGATTCCTGTGTCTCTCACAGACAGTCTGTCTGACCTTGGGCAGCTGCTTATCTACCCAGTGCTTCAGTTCCCCATTTGTAAAATGGTGCAGTAGTAGCTCTCTTCCTGACAGGGGTGTTGAGGAGATTCAATCCACTAATGATTATGAGAGATTGAGATTATATGGTGATAAAAGCCTGGGACAGAGCATCTTCCCCGCACTAGCTAAAGAAGGGTTAAATCCAGCCCTAAGAGCAGTGGAGTCAGCAGCTGCAGCAGATAGCAAGCAATTAGGGCCCAGCTGAGGCTGTGTAAATAAGGGCTGGTGAGAGGAGAGACTCACTCTTGCTCCAGCTGTGGAGCAGGAGGGACCTAGCTGCCAGATAAGTTGGAGGCTTCCTGATACAGAGCAGGGCTGGGAAAAAGCAGGTAGAGCTGGGGAGCTCTGGCCTGGCCTTACTCCTAGGCTGAAGGGCCTGAGGCAAGACATGAGGGTACTAGGGCTGCAGGGAGATGGCCAGGGCAGGAGAAGGCAGCAGGTCCAAACCCCTTGCCAGTGATGAGTGGCTATTTCAGACTGCCCTGATGCAAGGACTAGATGATGACTGGCAGTGGGTCACTGAGGCTAGATGAGTTTAGGGGGGTCCTGAGAGGGAGGATCCCAGAATGTGGGGGCACTGAGGTAGGGCAGTACCCAGAGGGGATGATGCCATCATCTGGGAGGGATGTGGGTCCTGATGGCAGAGCCAATAACAGGTAACAGCGAGTGAGACAGTGGCTGGAAGGGGTTGCTCCAGGACTGAAGAGCTCATTCCCAGAGTGACCAGCAGGAGGTACCATGGTAGTAAGTTACACCATGTTGCAGAGCCATATCAATATTTAAGGGGCATAGTGGATATAAGTTATATAGTTTTAAAAGATCCTATATTGGTCTGGTCGCTAACTCATCAAGCCCTTTGTTAGGTTTTAGGCAGTGCAGATATATAGCTGCTACTGGAAGAGCAAAACAAGCAAACCTGTATATGCTTGTAGGGAGAAGGTGAGGCATCTAACCAAAATCATACTGCAGCTGTAGTCCTTTCATAGTGGCAGTTCACAGATGAAGGACTCACAAGCCTCTGAGTTATCCATCTCTCTGGGGCAGGGGCCATCTTTGCATTATATCTGGGCACAATGCAGAGCACAGGGTGACTGATGTTCTCTTGAGCACTGCCTTACAAATAATTAATTCTTGTGGCTCTTTCAATGCTCCAACGCCACAGTGAACTCCTAAACTGCCATTCTCCTCTAGCTTTTGCTAGAGATGGGCCTGAACCTTTATGGCGGGCACTTGTGCTGCTTAAGCTATTGAAATAAAGCTTGTGTAAAGCTTGGCTTAGAGGGCTGTGTGTACTAAAGCATTTCAGAATTTCACCCAGCCCCTCACCGTATTTAATTCTCTCGAAACAGATATTGCAGAATGGGACTGATATTGTTGCATGTATTTGGTATTCTCAGTCTGTCTCTGCACCTATTTGATCACTTTTGCAGCTTCCTAGTGAATCTGACAGTCCAAGAATCCATATTCAACTGTAAATGTATTTATTATGAACCCTCTTTCTACTTTCTGAATCCCACCGCTCCTTCATGCTTATGTCCCCATATGGGGCTTTCACTGTGCAGCCCCCTGGGTGCATCTAGACTGGCAAGATTTTGCGCAAAAGCAACTGCTTTTTCGCAAAAACCTGCCAGCTGTCTACCCTGGCCGCTTGATTTTGTGCAAAAGCACTGACGTTCTACTGTCCGAAATCAGTGCTTCTTGCGCAAATGCTTTGACGCTTCCGTTCGGGGGAAAAAGTCCTCTTGCGGAAATGTTTTTGCGCAAAAGGGCCAGTGTAGACAGGCAGCTAAGACGTTTTGCGCAAAAGCAGGCTAAACAGAAAAAAGTCCTAGTGTACGCTTGGATGCTCTGTAGTAGGAATCAGCTCCCGCAGAATGGCACACTATCCCATGCCTGGCTGTGAGGCACAGCCAGCTGCTCCTGGGAAAACCACAGCATCACAGCCCTGTGAGCGTGGCCCCCACTGAGCCCCTCACCTGCTCCCGGTGCCTTGGCTGCCCCTTCCTCCCCCCCCCCCCCCGGGAAGTTCTCACTGCAGCCACACATGTCCCTGGGCTACATGTGTGAGGGCTAATGGGGAGGGGGGGGAAGCGCTCGGGCCGGCCCTAGGGCCACCTCAGTTTTGCTGCAAGGATGGTACACTCCCCAGTCACCCCTGGTTCCGTCCAGGAGATATCCCACATGATGGGGATCTGAGAGCCCAGACCACTTCTGCCAGATGTGCTCCCAGGCACTGTGTGGGGATGCATCTCGCTCCCTGTCAAACACCATTGATTAGCCCAAAGCCTCTCAGCCTCCACCGGCAGGGAGTTCCACAGGTTAACACAATACAAGCGCCCTCCCACCCTCCACAGGGCCAGGACACAGACCGGTGGTTACAATACATGGAGGAAGACCCTACTCCAGGGGCGGTCCTGTATGCAAACATACAACACAGAGGGGAGGAGGATAACCGAGTGGGCCCAAGCCACACTACTGTGGTGTCACCTGGGCTCAGGGGTGGCGGGCATGAGGTGTGGGGACAGTGGCCGGGCTGCCTGACTGACCCATCCTTTCTTCTCTTCCCTGCAGCAGGACCAAGTACAAGCCAGGGACCATCTAGTCCTGCAGCAGCGGCGGCAGCAGCACCCCCAGCCGCCCAACCACCGAGGCAGCGGCTCCACCACCGGAACCAGCTCCTTCGGTGCCACGTGCAGGCCGTCGAGTGCATCGAGGCAGCCATCACTCGGTGCGTGGAGGTGGACCTGCAGTGGCGCCAGGAGGGCCTGGGGCACCTTCCAGGCCCAGTGCATCCGCATGGCGGATTCCATTGCGACCCTCACCCACACATTGGCCATGCCATCCATTATGGCATGGCCTTGCCCCATGCACCTGCCATCCCTCCCCTAGCACTGCCCCTGCCCCCTCCTGCAATTGCCCCCCCTGCCCCTGCCCCTCCTGCCCACTTCCCCATGCAGCCTGCCCCGATGTGGCCTGCCCCCCATGTGCAGGTCTGCCCCCGCAGGAGCGGTCACAGGGGCCACAACTCCCAGGAGTAGCTCCTCCCCCTCCCAGTTCAAGGTCTCCTTCCCCTCCCAGTTCAAGGTTTCCTCGCCCTCTCCCCCTTGTAAATAAAAATATACAAGCTTTTTCTGTTCAAAACAAAACTGTGTTTGGTGTTTATTGGGAGGTAAGGGGAGGGGAGGGGAGTGGAGCGGGAAGGGTAGGGAATAGGAGGGAGTTGTAAAGGGAGACTGAAGCGACCCTACTATGGGGCCTGGGCGAACATGTCCGTCAGGGCCTCCCGGATGTGCACCCCATCCTGGTGTGCCTGGCGGCTGCCATCCATGCAAGGAGGAAGGCTTCCCCACTCCGCTCCACAAGATTGTGGAGCACGCAGCATGCAGCCGCTATCTCCGTGGCATTCCACTCACCCATCTCAAGAAGGGTGAGCAAACACCGAAAGCGGGCTTTCAAGCAGCCGAAGGCACACTCCACATGATTGCGGGCCCAGTTGAGGCGGTCGTTGAACCGGGCACAGGTCTGGTCCGGCCGCCCCGTGCAGGGCCGCATTAGCCAGGGCAGCAGGGGGTAGGCCGCATCCCCCATGACACATATGGGCATAGGCACATCCCCGACAGTAAACTCCTGCCGGGGGAAGTAGGTGCCCGCCTCCAGTCTGCAAAACAGTCCGGAGTTCCGGAGGATGTGGGATTCATGTGCCCTGCTGGACCAGCCCACTTAAATGTCTAGGAAGCAGCCCCGGTGGTCCACAAGGGCCTGGAGTACAATCGAGCAGTACTCCTTCTTGTTCATAAAATGGGCTGCTCAATGCTCCGGGGTCCGGATGGGGATGTGGGTTGCATCCAGGGCTCCCCCGCAGTTGGGGAACCCGAGGGCAGCGAAGCCGGCCATGGTAGCGTCCACATCACGCAGGCGGATGACTCTTGGGAGCAGGACATTGTTGATGGCGTGGACGACCTGCAGAAGGGTGCAGAGAAACACAGGGGAACACATCACATAAGGTAGGGTGAGTGTGTGCTCCCTTGCCCCCCCCCCCCGATGCCCTCTGTGCTCACACACACACACACACACACACCAGGGCCCCCTTGCCCCACGGCCCTTCTCCCCCCCCCCCCCCCCCAGCAGGCCTGTGCAAGGGAGGGACGGCCCAAACCCCTGGATGACCCAGCCTGGAATCTTGGCTGCCCCTGGGCATGGAGTGCCTTTTTGCCTTCTTCAAAATGGTTCCGGGCTTCTGCTTTTGCGCAAAAACGTTCTGCCAATGTAGACGCGCTTTTGCGCAAAAGCGCATTGTTATGACGATAACTCCAGGACCAATCTAGACACGCTTTTGCGGAAATACTTTTAACTGAAAAACTTTTCTGTTAAAAGTATTTCTGGAATATCATGCCAGTCTAGACGTAGCCAGGCCTGTGTTTTGTTTGCAGTTCCCATGAATTGTCAGTACAGTTGTTGGGGGTTTTCAGAACATAATCTCAATCAAAGAACAAGAGGTAGAGCCAGCACCCACTTGGCTTTCTGCTCTAGCAAAAGCTACATGTGAATGTAGTCAGCACAAACTGATTTGATCTCCCCTCCACTGTTTGTCACCATTACTTGGAGTGGAACCCTCCTGAAGTATGCATAATGATCAGCACAGACTCCTCTTTCATTGCTGGTACAAAATGGTAGTTGCTCTTTGTTGAATAGTAAACAAAATATGTAAGTGGTTCTGCAGAGGGAAGGCTCTGTGAATAATGGATCATCCACTGGTATTTCTCCGGGGGAGGGGGGTACACATGCAAATTAAATTTATTCTGATTAACTGGGGTCCATTTCCCCAAGCCATCTCACATAACTAGAAAGGAGGCACTGCTTTATAAGCATGAGGATAAATATCCTTTTGAAAAACTTTTGGATGCTATGGTGGAATCTCCATCACTTGAAATCTTTAAATCAAAATTGGACGGCTTTTTAACAGATATCCTCTAGTTCATTCAGACATTATGGGCTAGTTACAGAAATTATTGGGTGAAATTCTATAGCCCGTGTCATGCAGGAATTCAGAATAAATGACCATAACGGGACCTTCAGGCCTTGAAGTCTATGAATCTGTAAAGACTGTCTAGTTCATAATTTATTGGCTATAGAAACTAAGCTGTGGTATATTAGAGCTGTTTGGAAAATGAGGGTTTTTTCCGTTGGAAATTTAGACTTCATTGAAAAACTGAAAGTCTGTTTAGCTTAGCAAAATGAAGATTGAGAAGTGACTCGATTGCAGTGTATAAGTACCTTTATGGGAAGAGCATACTAGGTAATGAAGCTACCAAAAAGTCATAACAAGGACCAATGGTTGGAAGCTAAAGCCAGACATCTAAATTAGCAGTGAGTCACATTTCTTTTTAAGAGTGACTATGATTAATCATTGGAACAAACTACTCAAAAGTGGATGGATGCTCTTTTTCTTGATGTCTTGAAATCAGGACTGGGTGCCTTTCTGGAAGACATTTTATAGTAAGAGACAAGTTACTGGTCTGTGGTCAAGGGCAAGGCAATAGAAGGAGAAACAGACACTACTTCTGCCAAACTCAGTAAAGAGAAAACCGAGTAAAATGTTTTGTGATACACAGGAGGCCAGACTGGAAGGTTTAGGCCCTTCAACCCCTTTAAAACTGCACCTCACCTCTCAGCAGAAAACAAAGAGATTTCAGGTCAAGATTTTCAAAAGGAGATATGATTTGTGGCACCTCCATATTTGGATATCCAACTTATGACATCATAAAAGAATCTGATTTTTAGAAAGGACTGAGACACTCACCTCTGAAAATGAAGCCCTTTTAAGGAATCTGTGGTTTGGACCCTCCCTTCCCCCATTACCTAATCACTGTTGCAAATCTTGGAAGTAGTTTCCCTAAAAGATTCAGACACCTGGCTATGTCTACACTACATGCTTCTTGCACAAAAAGTCTTTTGCAGAAGAGTTCTTGCACAAGAACTTCTCGTGTAAGAGCATGTCCACACCTCAAAGCACATCACAGAAGTGATGTGCTTTTGTGCAAGAAAGCATCCACGCTGCATGGATGCTCTTGCGCAAGAAAACTCAGAGCACCTGTGCTTTTTCCCATAGTCCACACTTGCCTTTTTGTGCAAGAACTCTTAAAAAGAATCCTTTTATGGCTCATAAAAGGAGGTTTACCTGCGGTGGAAAAAGCCCTCTGTTCTGCTGTTTTACTCTTGATTTCCTTGCACAAAAGTGCATTTGAGGTATGGACACTATACAGGTTTTGGCACAAAACCTTTCAGTGTAGATGTAGCCCTGGGCTACGTTTAGACTGGCATGATTTTCCGCAAATGCTTTTAATGGAAAAGTTTTCCGTTAAAAGCATTTGCGGAAAAGAGCATCTAGATTGGCATGGAAACTTTTCCGCAAAAGCACTTTTTGCGGAAAAATGTCCGTGGCCAAGCTAGACACGCTTTTCCACAAAAAAAGCCCCGATCGCCATTTTCTCGATCGGGGCTTTTTTGCGCAAAACAAATCTGAGCTGTCTACACTGGCCCTTTTGCACAAAAGCTTTGCGCAAAAGGACTTTTGCTCGAATGGGAGCAGCATAGTATTTCCCCAAGAAGCACTGATTTCAGACAGTAGGAAGTCAGTGTTCTTGTGGAAATTCAAGCAGCCAGTGTAGACAGCTGGCAAGTTTTTCCGCAAAAGCAACTGCTTTTGCGGAAAAACTTGCCAGTCTAGATGCAGCCCTGGTGTATACAATGTGGCACTGCTAGCAAGGAGTAGACCCTTCTCTGAAGCATCAGGAATTGATCCCTACCCAAGGCTGCATACTGGACTTCCTAAACCAGTGGCCCAATGCAGTATAGCAAACGTTATGTCGTAGATTCTATTTCCCCAAACACTCACACAAGCACATCCTTAGACAAAGGTTTCCATGGAGATGGCAAAGTTACAGTGAAAAATACCTCTGTTCATTTTGCTTAAAAGTAGGTCAGTCTACAGGACAAAAAAAAGAGCACAGTTAAAAAGAGCTGATATGTGCTATTTCAGCCTGGGTCAAGTGTTTCACTTCTACATACACAACCAACTTTCTACCTGAAGGTTAGGCTACAATATGCCATTCCAAGAAGCACCTGTTTCAGGGTTGTCTAATAAGGAGCATCAGTCCAGATCACTCTTGAACGCACAGAAATATTTATCCTACTGGGGATATTTCTTATCAATCTACATATCTATTGTTTTTATCTCTGCCTGTAACAGGAATATCTTAAGCATTTGTGTCACATATCCTTAGACATGTTCCAGAAAGAAACAAACATTTCTCTTAAGATTTGCAATCATACTGGGAATTTCTTTGGCCTAAGGAGATTTTTCTCTAGTCAAATTAAGATGTGAAGCATCCTTCCACATCCTACAGAGCAGAACCCAGGAGACTCTTAACGGGCTAGTACCTTTGCTCCAGGGGATTAGCAACTGTTATCCCATTAGAAATTGCATTTAAACTCAGACTGTGGATCTAATTCATGTCCAATGTAAACTGGTGGAACTTCACTGGTGTTGCCATCACTCAGTCCAGGTGTGGATTTGGTCTTGTATATCTAATCACTTTGGATCAAATTTATGCACGCTGTTAATCCAGGGATTTTTCAGAAGCCAGACAACTGAACTGGGAGCCACCTGAGCTAGCCAGACCTGAAGTGTTGAGGAAAGAGGTATGGAGAATAGAGGGGCTTAGGCCTCTAAGAAAATAACTTGGTACACCACGCTGATGGGCTAGAGATAGGCCCTTCGCTCTGTTCAGCACCCTCAGCCATGAACCTTCTTCTGGAGTTAGGCACCTAAACCAGGTCAGCTGTTTAAGTAACCCCTGTCCTAGCTCAGTAGTTCTCCATGAGGGATACACCATACATATACCCCTGGGGTACACATTGGTCTTCCAGGGGATACTCAAACTCATCTAGACCAGAGTTTCTCAACCTGGGGACAGGTTTCTTTGGGGGAGGGGGTGGATGTCACAAGCATTAGGGTGTGGCAAACAGAGCAACTGACCAGGGTCCTATGTTACAGGGTCCCTGGGAAGCTAAGCCCTAGAGGGAGGGACTTGTGCTTCAGACAAGTATTGTTTAACTGAGATGAAAACTGGGAGTGCTTAGACCAAATCAGACTCCTGAAAGAGGTCCAGTCATCTGGAAAGGTTGAGAGCCACTGTCCTAGCTAACATGCTTTCATCTTCCTCTTTTTACTGCTCATGCTTGAGGTCTCTCTCCTACTCTTTTTTTTTCATTTCCGTGCACCTGCAGCTGCCCCCATCCCCATGCACTCACATACACACACCGATCAGTAGCCTCCATCCAGCTCTCTTTCAGTGGAGGGTCTGCCAGGGATCAAGTCCTAGGCATGCTCAGAGCCCACCTGCAGGATTGGGCCCTGCCTAGCATGAGACTCCTGCTTTGGAGCCTCCGGGGCTTTGACTTGAGCTAGGGCTCTGGGCAGCTCATTAAAGGTGGCATATTAGCAGCACTCAGGCTGCTTAGAAAATGCTGACTGGAGATAACTGTTAAAGGGACTTAGGCACCTGAGGGGGTTGGGCAGTGTCTAAACTGCAGCTTTGAAAAATGTCAACATTTAGGCATCTATCTGCCTGTTTAGGTGCCTAAGTCCCCTTAAAAATCTTCCACATACACTGCAAGCCATTTAATTACTAATCTGTCTTTTAGATGCCTAGGTACCATAATATGTTTCACTTCAATTTTCCAGACTTCAGGCTATCACCCAGGGCAAGTGACACTGACTATTAACAACACATCTACTTTACTCAGAACTATTACAGGAGCTTTTTTCTGTTTCTTAGCAACAAGACCAGCAGGAAGCCCTAAAAGTCGTTCTCAACAAGCTCTGCTTGTCCAGACTATGCGCTCATCACTGTATTGCAAACACTGAATGATCCCCTAGCTGATTATTCATGGGGGGAAACTGAATAGGCCCATGTTTCATTAGGGACTTTAATAGCATATTTGTTAGGCAATCAAATATTTGCAGGTATTGGGAGACATGGATTAGAGGTGGCTCTAAATGCTCAGACTCATTGGAAGTCCTTGTCTATTTATATTCCACAGGGTTCTTTCATGGGCTTTAATTGATTAGTGTATGGTTACCATGCACCCAAGAAGAGTCCCGTTTTCACAGCACTGTTCACCTGGCCCAGCTTGCAGGAATGTAAATTCCCAATTCCTGTCATTTCAGTACCATGACATGTTATTAGAATTAATAGTAGGGGTGTCACAATAGCACATACAGGCCCTCATCAAGCTTGAGGTCCCACTGGGCTAGGCCTTCTTCATGTACCTAGTGAGAGACAGACCAGGCCCTGAAGCACTAACAATCTAACAGAGAAAACAAGGATGCAGGAGAAGGAAAGAGAAGCATGGGGTGGGAGGGAAATGACCCACACAGAAGATCAGTATGGAATCAGCGATGCAACCCAGCTCTTCTAACACCCTGCCCAGTGCTAAAATCAACATGTTGTGATGCTGCTCCACCATGCTAGATCTGTATGCACAGACACAGCATCATCATGTGATGCTGCTCCACCATGCTAGATCTGTATGCACAGACACAACAAGCCCAGAGGACATCTTTGGTAAAACTCTTCCTCGGTGAATCAATGAACTTTGTCTAATTCTCAGCTCTGAACAATGCTAAGCACCTGCAGTTCCCATTGATGAGGCTGATTCTGATCTCCTTTCCAGTGGTGTAAATAAGAAGCAACACCACTGTGAGCTTATACCAGTATAAAATATATGTGTGTAAGATCGGAATAATGGCTTTAGGATTTAAAGTACACTTTAGCTTGAATTCTAAGAAGGCTTTCAGTTTTGTATTAAATTTTAAGAGCAGGCTTACATAGATAATTAGTGATTTTTTTTTCAGAAGTCCAATTGCCACATTTATTTTCCTGGCAAGAGGATGCACTGAAAGACCATCCTCCTCCACACAGAGAGTTTTCATTCCATCCACTCAATGGTGATATGTTCTTTAAAGGGTATGGGTAGCCCTGGCTGCTAACCAATCATTTCCTTTTATGGCTTTGAAGGAAACAAAGCCATGTGACAAATGGGTGAGTTGAACACTGAGAGTTTCCAAGACACATTGGGTAAGGCGTGCCAACAATCAGAAAGCTACAAATCTGAGGGGTGGGTAGTGGAATGTGACCATCTGCCAATGTTGGAAAGGAATAAACATCAAAGATTGAGAACAAGAACTGTTTAGGATGATCTAAGGGGGCACCTAGGAGCAGTGTAATGACATAAGCAAAGGAACATGTAGGATGAGTATTTGGAAGCATTTCCTAAAAGCAGGACCTTGTAGTCCTTACCTGTTACTCAGTCCTTATTTGGGCAAACACCAACTGAGTTGGCTGTTTGCTTAAATCAGAATGAAAAACCTTGTCTTGCCCATGTGAGAATGCGTGGCACCTGGCAACACAGAAACAGGTATATTACATTTTTGGGGCTTGATTCTGATATTGTGCTGGTTAACGCAGGTGTAATTGCATTGATTTCAGTGGAATTACTTCTGTTTGGTTTACATGGGTATGGCTGAGACGAGAAGAAGGCCTGTGATGTTTAAACAAATCTATTACAACAATATCTCTGAAGAAAGGAGATGGAATCCCCTTCCATTTCGTTTGTTTATTTATTTATAAATTACTGGACCTCTAAGAACATATATAGAATCGTCCTTAACAACATAACAAAGCAACCAGTATCGATTATAAACTTTCCTCTCAGAGCATCATTCAGCCACACCAGCCCAAGTACAAAGACCAACCTTGTGCCAGGCCCTGAACTCAAGAGAGGTGTTGGGCTCTGCCAGAAGTAAATTCCAGAACTGAAAACTCGCAGGTTCCCTGGAAGATGTGCACTTATACCACCTCTCAGGAGAGATTCACATGTCACCCAATCGACTAGCACAGCACCCATAACTAGGTTTTGTTTCTACTGATGGTGCACATTCACACTTCTCTCAGTGCACGTAAAATTTTATTCTGCACATGGAAAAAATTTGCACACGGATGGAAACAATTAGAGAGAACATTGCCCTTCACCTTCAGATCTAGTGACACTCAGCAGAAAAGCCTTGTTGATCTCCATCGTTGGGGTGGTCAGAGTGGGACAGAGCATTTCTAGCAGCCAAATTCCAAGCCATGCCAATCTGCATAAAGCAAAGTCAATACCTTGAATCTCACTGAGGAGCAGACTGGAAACTGGTGCTGTCTAGAAAAAACAAGAAGTGTATCTATGCTCCATTTGCCTCAGATCACTAAGGGCCTTGCTCCCAATTAAGTTGACCTTATTTACAGGAGCAGGCCCATTACCTTGAATGGGCTGTTTTCATAATCACTACTCAATGAGTAAAATTTGCAGAACTGGGCCTACTCAAGCAATCACCTTTTAGTTTTAAATAATTTAAATGCAGGTGTTATTTAAAGCTAAACTAGACAAAGTACTAGAAAATATACCATAGAGGCAGGCAGAGAAGAGAAGATTCTTTTCCGCTTCTAAGCTGTTTATTCATTAAATAAGGAGCTAGGAAGTTCTGATGCAGTTTACATCCTGAGGCTGAACTCTAGTCAGTCTCTGAACAGTAAGTGATAGTGAAATAAGAATCAGGCAACAGCTGTGTCTGGGCTTGTCTCAGTACTTTGGAAATTTCTATATTTTTTATTAGCATCAACCAGTGAACATGTTACAAAGTGAGGAGTTTTGTAATGTTTGACATGAATGGTGTGTGTGTGCCTGTAACAGTGCCTTAGTTTCCCTGGGTGCTGCTTGTTTAATAAGCTGGTAAGAGAGTGTTTGCTGATCCAGAGCACCAGGTGTGACCTTGCCAGCTGGGACCTGAGAACAAGGGCTTGGAGATATGGGGGACCTTAGCGACTGGTGACTGAGAGGCCCAGCCCAGCCACAGCGGGAGGACAATGGGCTGTGGAGAAAGGACCCCGGTGACCTGACCAGCTAGTTCCAGCCAAAGGGGGACAAAGGACTGATGAGAGGAGAAGACAGGGTCAGGTGACCATGCTTATCTGGACAGATGACAAAGGAAAGGGGAGAAGCTGTTGGGGATGGATGTTGGAGGCGCCGCTGGAAGGAGGAGGCTTCTGCATTGTGCAGAAGGAGCAGCAGAGCTCGCCTGGATGCAGAGGAGATTTGCTGTGCTGAGGGAGGCCAGGCCTGCAGGCCCTAAAAGTTCCTAAGCTACGCTCAGATGCTCAGTAAATCTCCTGTTCTCTGCTGGTTGAGAGTCACTCCAGTCTAGAGACTGGAGCTGCATTATTCCCCTTGGGAGTGGAGGCCTGGGGGTCTAGAGCAAGAGACAGGCATGCTAACAGCTCAAGTGTGGTCCCAGGAGGTGCAGGGCCCCAAGAGAGAGTGGACCCCAAGAAGGGCTGTCACTGAAGGAGGTTTCCCATGCGGACCGTACGGGCCAAGTATGGGCATAACCTGTGACAGAAAGCAAGATACAACTTTGCTGCAGTTGCCATAGACTGATGTGACACATGTACATTTACCTTTATTTTACATGTTGGCTGCTAGTGAAAGATGGGTGTCACAAATGGTTAATGTTCAGTGGATAGCTTTGGTCTTCAAAGCTATTAGAACCCAGTGGACTCCAAATCACACCATTTCAGAGACAATCAATATACAGAATGTACAAAACCAATCCACACAGGTCTGTATCTGTAATGACTGAATCTAGCCCCAGTTCACTTGCTGTTGTTTGAGTGGGGGATAGGAAGTCTTGAAGCTCTAGTTCAGACTAAAATAAGAACCAGCCCACACGTTACCCATGAACTTGAACCTGAACTATGAACAATTATTGTGGGTAGAAAACAGATGGTTAAGCTTTAGATTCCATTTGGTTCATTTTCACACATCTGGGTTTTGGCAGGAAGTTCTGAAAGGAGAGCCTGATCCGAGGAGATTTCTTACCTCTGTCAAGGTCTGGCAGCCATCCAAATGGAATGCTTCCTCCTCCTGAACTTTGAACCTATTGAAGTTTATCTGGGCTGATTTATTTCTCAGCCCCAAAAAGCAGGTAATATGGCCTAACCTCTCCCCATTCCAGTGCTCCCTTCATTCATTTTAACCCCCATATATTGTGCTTTAATATTTATATTGATGTACAGTAATTCCTCATTTAACACGTGCCCACTTATCACGTTTTCGTGACAGCACAATTTTTTTCTTAGGGAACGTTTTTTGAATTACATGACCGTCCCCAGAATAACACGATTTCCCCAGCCGGCCCATTGCCGGCGGCTGCGCGGGGCTTCCCCCACCTCCCTGGAAAGTGGCAGAGGGTTCGCCGCTCGCCGTTCCCTGATGACCCCCCCCCTTCACCAGACACAGTACGGGTCCTGGCAGGCCTGTCACAGGGGCATACTCCCAACCCAATCCTCCTCCCTTCTCCTCCCCTTCTCTTCCCCAGAGCCAAACACCTCCCCTCCCTGCTGTAACTCAGTCCCTTTTCTCCCCCCACCTTGTGTCCCAGTCCCAACAGACCCCATTGCTTGAAATGCAACCCCCACCTTTTCCATTATTTTCAATGGGAAAATTGACCCCGCATAACACGTTTTCACTTAACACGATCATTTTCTGAAACATATCTATAGTGTTAAATAAGGAATTGCTGTATACAAATGCTAAAACTAGGCACCTATCCATATGTTCCAGGCAACTTTGTCATGACTTAAAAATAATTCACAAATAACACAAAAGAACGTAGCCATATAATTCAATATAAACCTTCTCCAGCAAGCCAGGTGAACCATCAATGTATACAATGCATAATGTGTGTATAGACAGAAGGAAATATCTTTATTAGTAATTAAAAAATCAGGACAGAGAAACTTACCTCTTTAGGGCTATATTTTCAAAAAGATAGAAGCTTACAGCAGGTCAAAACATGTGCATGAGTACCATTGTTGGGTGTGAAAATCTAGTAAACGTATCTGTAAATTGTTAATTAGGCACCTCGTTAGCAGTTTGCATGCATACTGACCCATTATGCATGAGCAACTGTGCTAATTGTAGGCATAATCACAACAGCAGTTTGGCACACTGTGACTTCTAACCTTTGTAAATTTGACCTTAGATGTTGTGCCGTAAACAGTGGTTTCTCATCCCAATATGGTACTAACCTTTATGACCTTCGTCTGCACCATATACCAGTGACAAGTATCAGAGGGGGTAGCTATATTTGTCTTTATCTGTAAAAACAATGAGGAGTCCTGTGGTACCTTAAAGACTAACAGATTTATTCTGTAAAGTGAGTTTTGACCACAAAAGCTTATGCCCAAATAAATCTGTTAGTCTTTAAGGTACCACAGGACTTCTTATTCTTTATACCAGTGACAGTCACCCCATAGCTCATCAAAAAGCAGCTTATCTGAGCTCTTCACTACCAAATACTGAGTGTGCTTCCTCTCCTTCTTCTAAAGTCCTTTTGCAGCCATGTAACACTCTGGGAACTTGGGTTCTTCCATGTATGCAGTCCATACACAATCCTACTCCACTAGATACACTGAGTGGTCCAGTCTCTGATACTAAAAAAGTGAGATATGTAAATTGTCAGAAGAACACTCCCCTGAAAGCTGAATCAAATGTAATGTAGAGCATGATGGGCGATATGAACTTTTAAAATAGCTTGGCAAGTAATACAAATAGGAATATGAACCAAAATTAGGATCTGTATCTACATGCCAAACACTGCAAAGCATGCAGTTGTTTACAGCCATGGATTCTGTTCAAGCCCATTTCTATTCAGTAGCTTTCTTCTCCTCTGATACCACTGCTGCAGTTTCTATATCAGCAATGAGTGTTTATTACCTTTTGCTCTGCAGGGCTGTTTTTAGTTTTCTTACATTTCCAATTATACCTCACAGTTGTCATTGATCTGTTTTCTGTTAGCATGAAAATCAGAACTGTGAGCTGTATAATTTAAGATTCTGCCTTCTTTAATACTCCTTTTTGTTTTAAGGCAGACTATTTAAATTGATCATTATTAGGAGATATTAAAAGAACTATCAATCCTCATGCTTCTGGGTAGAAACTGATCAGCTGCAGGGTCAGGAAGTAATTGCCCAGGGACTTCCTTACTAAGGTTTTGTGCAATTAGGTATGTTATGAGAGTATAATTCCTCCATCTCTGCATAAGGTATTGGCCATTGTCAGAGACAGAATATTGGAGTTAATAGATCATGGGTTCATCCTGATATAGCAGGATATAGGATGCTGGACTAGATGGATCATTAATCTTTTTTGCTATGGCAACACCTATCTTCTTATCAGAGGCAATTGTTTATTCTGTGCTTTTAGTTGTATGTAGGCTAGCTCCTCAGCCGGTGTAAATCAGCAGAGCTGCACTGACTTCAACAGATGTACTTTGATCTCTATGGGTTAGATCATCAGATGGCGTAAATCAGCATAGTTCCGTTGACTTCCATGGAGCTGTGCTGATATACCTCAAGCGAGGATCTGGCAATACGTCAGTTTGCCCCTTTCTAATGGTAAGCAGAGGGAGCCTGAACTGTACATAATATGTAGGTATAGGATGGCATAGTCTCGTCCCATATCTGTAATTGTAAAACATTTATTTACACCAGATCAGAATCTGGCCCATGGCACTGAACGAGTTCTCACCCCAGGATTATCTGCATTCCCTAGACTTGACTTCTCTGGCTGCTGCAGTATGTATCCTAGCTTCTTCAATTGATTTTTCACATTGTCTAAACATATTTAGACAAAAGACTTCACTAGTGCTCGAAAGTTGCTTTCAACATCCTCCTACTCTCATTCAGATCTATTCTCTTCTGCTCTCATGTTCTTATCATATTGAAGAATTCTGTGTAAATGAGCATTAATGAACCAATTTAAAATTATTTTTCTGTGAGCAATTTCAGCTGTGAGTTGCTTGCTTATGTGAATCTCAGTGACGTGAGTGGGGGAAGGGAGAAAATATGCCTTTGCTGTGACAATTTTAAGTGCTGAAGCAAAGACACTAATGAAGAGTTCAGGTGCCCTCATGTACCTGCATGGGGAGGGGTAGATACAGTGTGAAATTCAGGAAAAGTCACGGGATCTGCTAGTATCTGAGAGGAGCAGTGCATCTCTCTCTTTCTCTACAGCCTTGGCATGTTTACCTCCCAGTTCAATCCCTGCAGAACATGGCAACTATGCCTGCAAACCCATCCACCTAATTTGAACATGGAAAGGGGCCAGCAACATTAACAGCTGTTGGAAGGCAAATTCCAGTGGAAGGAACTAGTTGATTGATGTGAAGGGGGGAGTGTGTGTATGTTTGGGGGGCAGGAGTGTTCATGCGATGAGTATTTGAGGAAGGGTATTTCTGTCTGTGTAGGAAGGTTAATAGTAGTCTGCAAGATGCAGTAGCAATTAGGGGCTGAGTGTCAAAAGCCTAGTCATGCTGTACGCAGCACCTGCACCTATGAATTTATCCTTTTTCTATGCAAGGTTTATTTTTAATCCCATCCCCATAAAGCTTAATCAAGAAACAGTTATTCAGCTTTGCGAAAAAAGTGACTCTCCACAGACAACTTTGTTCTTTTTATTTTCCTGTGCGTGATCTGGAAAAAGGAACTCTTCTATGGAAGATAATAACCGCTAATTAAAACATAAGAGCAACAAAGGGCTGCTCCATCTCCCATTAGAGTCAACAGCATCCTTTTTTTTTTTTGTCCTAAAAGTGAACTGGAGCTCACGTGGAGTGGCTGGATTGCAGGCAGTGTGTTGTATTGAACATTGTTAAAATTGTGGTCTATCACTTTAATTTGTAAGGGCTTGTTTGGTCCTGTTGTAGGCAGGGGGGTTCTGTAAGGAAGCTTGACCTGGATCTTGAAGCAGTCAGAATGCAAGTAGACAGCCCAGAGTAAGGGAAGTAGTGCGGGCAAAAGACCCATCTGGCTTCAAGATTAAGCTAGATGGGTTTATGAAGGGGATGGTTTGATGGGATAACAAGATCTTGGCAACTAATTGACCTTTCACTATCAGTGATAAATAGGCCAATGGTGGGAAGATAGGAGTTGCTATAGAGAACTTTTTCCTGGGTGTCTGGCTGGTGAGTCTTGCCCACATGCTCAGGCTTCAGCTGATCGCCATATTTGGGGTCGGGAAGGAATTTTCCTCCAGGGTAGATTGGCAGAGGCCCTGGAGGTTTTTCGCCTTCCTCTGTAGCATGGGGCACGGATCACTTGCTGGAGGATTCTCTGCATCTTGGGGTCCTTAAACCATTTGAGGACTTCAATATCTGAGATATAGGTGAGAGGATTATTCTAGGAGAGGTTGGGTGAGATTCTGTGGCCTGCATTGTGCAGGGGGTCAGACTAGATGATCATAATGGTCCCTTCTGACCTTAAAGTCTATGGCTACTTCTAGACTGGCATGATTTTCCGCAAATGCTTTTAACGGAAAAGTTTTTACGTTAAAAGCATTTGTGGAAAAGAGCGTCTAGATTGGCACGGATGCTTTTCCACAAAAGCACTTTTTGTGGAAAAGCGTCCGTGCCAATCTAGACGCGGTTTTGCACAAGAAAGCCCCGATCGCCATTTTCGCCATCGGGGCTTTTTTGTGCAAAACAGTTTTTAGCTGTCTACACTGGCTCTCTTGTGCAAAAACATTTCCGGAAAAGGGCTTTTGCCCGAACAGGAACGTCAAAGCATTTGTGCAAGAAGCACTGATTTCAGACAGTAGAATGTCAGTGCTTTTGCACAAAATCAAGCAGCCAGTGTAGACAGCTGGCAAGTTTTTGCGCAAAAGCAGTCGTTTTTGCAGAAAAACTTGCCAGTCTAGACGCAGCCTATGAGTCTATGACTTGAGCTTGGTATCTCAGGGAGAAGTCTGTTTTCTCTCTCTCTCACTGTTACGCTGTGATGTTCCAGTAAAAATATTCTATATTGTTTGTCTAATTTCTTTGTGTATATGCTGTGAAACATAATAAGCAGGGATAAGGGAGCCTGGAGCAGCCCTAGTAATGGTTCTGAAAATCTTTAGGAAGGAGGATGTAATTGCCTTTGCAAGCTTTGTGTCTGTTTATATTTTTGTCTTCTGGCTAGAACAGGTGACTCAGTCAGGGCCTTTGACATCTGTGGTAAATTCTGGAAAGGAGTGAAGTCTAGCGGTTACAACAGTGGGCTGAGAGTCAGTACTGCCTTTGCAGTTCTCTCTCTAAGCCTCCCATTGATTTCCTGTGTGTGATGTTAGGCCACTCTGGTAGGGACCTATTATTCCTCCCACTGAAAGCAATCAGAACTGTGGCATTGAAGTCATGAGAGCAGGATTTGGGTCTTAGGTCTTTTCACGAGCTATTTTTTCCTTCTGCAAAATGAAGATCAGAATGCTTAAGTGTCTCTGAGGGGTGTTGTGAAACCTAATCAGTTAGTTAATGTCTGAGATCCTTGATGGAAATGTTGATGTGGGAAATGTCACTGAGTGCCTGCCTTACTTGCACTAGAATGTTAAGGTGTCAAACTTAAAAAAAAAAACTGGGAAATGTAAAAGTTATTGTTCTCACATTGTGCGTACTACAGACATTCCAACTCTGCTTGCCACCATTTGCCCTTCATTAGTTATGATGATGAATAATATCGCATTGATTATTTATGTAGATGCACATGACATGTTACTGAACACACAAGGGCAGACTGCGTGTCAAGGAGAGCTTACAGTGTAAGGGCCATGGTGTGTCATCAGTATTTTAGGCAGAACTTCTCATTGAGTTCATTGGGAATCTGCTTTTATTTGTGTATTTACAACTTACAGCCTACTCTGTCTTGAAAGCCCATTGCTGCTGCCAGGAGCAATGTCATGCAGAATAGAGGCGCAGAGCCAGATGTCTCCGATCCCAACCCCACAAGGACACTCTCTCCAACTGTCTCAATGATTCCTGAGCATCTTCCGTTTTGGTGAGTGGCTGCAGTAAGCAGATTCAGTTCCTGGAATCTGTGCTATTGCAGGCGGCCTGGGTCCCAAGGCATCTGAGCTGATGGGTGAGGAAGAGAGAGTCTTTCCAGTGAAGCCCTATAACAAGGTGACTCTCTCATGGGCTAGAGAACCTGGGGCTAAGCCAACCTTGATTACAGAATGAACTCCACTGTGAACAATCAGGTGATTCTTGAATAAAAGGAACCAAGTTTAAAGGCTGACAGGGTTCAGGTAGGGAAAGAGCTGGAGGGAAGAGAATGCAAGAAATCCCTGCAGGGCCCTGAGACCAAACTCAAGAGAGTCGCAGAGGTGAAAGTAATGGGGTCTGCAGCTCTGGCAAGAGCCAGCTGAGTTTCAGCTAAAGCCAGCAGGAAGCTATTTAAAGAGCTGGCAGGGACCTGGATTGCAATAGGACAGTACCTGAAACTAAAGTTACTTTCACTGCTACGGAGAGGAAAAGGAAGCTCAGAGCAAGGTGGCCTGGGAGAGCCCCTGATCAAACAGGAAGAGACTGAGGCTATGTCTACGCTGACAATTGAGCCACAAGACTTTTGTCATTCAGAGTTGCTAATCCCCTTACTTCCTCCCTCCCGCCTGATAAGTTTTTCCATGAGAAGTGCCAGTGTGAACAGCACATTGTCTGCCAACAAAGAAAAAGCCACTTGTTGAGGGTGGCCGTTTTACGTCAGCCAAAGAGCTGACAAACAGTGGCTATGCTGCCTGACTCTTAGTGACATGACTGTGTCCACACAGCCTTGTTGCTAAAAGATGCATAGCGTAGAGCAGGAGCGGGCAAATTCCAGCCTGGGCCTCTTCCTGCCACTCGCATTGGCCATGAACAGCGATTGGTGGCCAATGAGATCTGTGATCGTCCAATACTCATGGAGGTGCAGATAAACAGCAGCGGCAGCCCACGGGACTAACCCTGGTTAACCACTGCCATTTTACTACCCACCTCTGGTGTCGACAAAGCCTGAGTGACTAAGCAGGGAAGTAAAGAGGAGAGATTGGAAATGGTCCAGGGAAAGTTGCCCTGTGGGTAAAGGAACTGACATAGTAGTGAAATATAGGGCCCTGGACTGAAACCCAGGATAGAGGGTGGGACCAGCCCAAGAGGGGTGCTGCCGTCTGAACCTGGTGGACTGGCTGTGGAACAGACCCAGAGAGTGAAGAAGGATATTTTTATATTAATGTATTTTGGAGGCTCTAATTTGGACAGTTGTGACCCCAAAAGGGGTGGGGGCTGGAGATGGTAACCTGGCTGAGTTACTGATAAAGAAACTACCACTCACCAATGTGAATAGTGGCAGGAGGACCTTGCCCTGTGAAGTGGCAAGGCCTCACACCTGGCCAAGAAGGGATGCCTAGGGGAGAGTGGACTCTGTTATGAGCCCAGACAGCTAAGACACTTGTTCATGATGATCTTCCCATGTCAGATGATGAATAATAATAAAAAGTCCTGCAACTTGCTTCAAATCATTAAAGTTGCTTTTCATGTCTTTTGCTTTTCTTCCAAGCTATCATGTTCCCCTTGCCATTTTGTTTCCTTATTTCAACAGGTTAGGATTTGGAACCTTTTGTTTGTTTGTTTGTTTGTTTGTTTGTTTGTTTTGCAGCATGTCTGCTCCAAGTGGTTAGGATCAAACTGAGCCTGCTAAAAAGTTGCCTATGTGAGAGGGCCCCAGGGGGGAATGCTGTGATGTTCTTCACAATGAAGGCCTGGCCCAGGAGAGTTCAGTGAAATTGGATAAAAAACAAACAATAAATCATGCCTCATTTTCTGTGATGCCAACCGTAAAACATCCCTAATTATAGTCAGCCCATTTTATTTGCTATTGTGGGAGAAGGGTGTAAGATGTGCCAAAAGTGAATACTAGCTAAGACAAGCTTAGCAAAGCTTCTACCAATTCAACCAAGGGAAGGTTGGTTTTTTTCGTGGTTTTTTTTTTTTTTAAATCTGACCTGGCAAAAGCAATGGACCATACAGATCCTGATTTGAATCTCAGCTGAGAAAATGAGGCCCATTTCACCACTAATACATATTTGACTTTGGGAGACATGCACCAGCTCACACAGGCAGAAAATTTGGCTCAGTTTGTGTAGGGTGCACACACACCAGTGTATGTCCACCAGTTGTGGCAGGGCTGCTAATGGAAGAAGTTCACCCATCAGATTTAACTTTCCTGTCCATTTGAGGGCTGTCTGTGCAAATGCATGCCTGCCTGAGGGCCCCACTACTTAGCTTCCTGTCTTGGGGTTCATCTGCTCATGCACCCTAATGACCTCCCATCAAGCACTGCACACAAATGCTTTAGGGCTTTCTTCAGGAAGAATGTCATTGCACAAGCGGGTTTTTGTTGTGCAAGAAGGGGCAGTGTAGACAGCTCCTTCTGGCACAAGAGCCTCTTCTGCAAAAATGGCAGGTCATTAGGTATGCAAATGAGGCTCAGCGATATTCCATGCTTAGCCTCATTTGCATATTTCTGGCGCAAGAAGCCGCGAGTGTAGACATAGCCTAGGTGTATGGGTTACACCTGCAGACTATGGCCTCCCTTGAGCCTACAATCTACCTGTAACTCACCGACCTCTATAACACAATTTGTACAATGGCAATCCATTACCCATCAAACAACATCACAGTCCATTGGTCAGTGTGCTTTCAATGCCACTGCCTTTTACTGGAGAGAATCAGAAATCTTCAGCTGTGTGTCAGGCCTTATACCCTTACTAATAAGGATTCTCCCTCTCGAAGTGGATTTATGACCGCGCCAAAGAGATTCATGCTACTCAGCTGCAGTGCCAAAGAGATTCATGCAGCCCAGGTCTAAATCTTTGGTTTTCACACAAAATAATGGTCCAATGGAGAGAGTTGCAGGAGGAGAGGGGAATCCATAATGATGTCATCATCAAAGTGGCCATCAGAACAGGTGCTAATTAGCCATCCCAACAGATTAGCCACGCACTGAATAGGCCATAAAGCAGGAACTGCTGACCCACATGGGGATCCCTCCCCCTGGGCAGAGCTGTGCAGATGGATGCATTGCTGCTCTTTGTTCAGGAACTAATTATTGAATATTGCAAACAGAGGCTTTTGCATTTATTGCCTTGAAGCATTTTCAGCCTGCAGACCTGTCCATCGAGCACTAAACTGTCCTGAAAAGAAGGGAGGAGAAGGAAATAATCTTCAGATTGTTTGGGGGGAAAAATGAATTCACTGAAAAGCTCATCAAAGGTTTGGTTTAAGCACACTAATGTCTGGAAATTCACAGTGAAGCTCCAGGCATCCAATATCCAGACATAGTTGGATAGCGTGAAGGGTGATGGCCAGCTATGAGCAGATCCTGGGTGCCTATTGTTTGGCAGTGAATTTCCATCCCTTTTGGAGAGTTTAAATCAGAACTGTAATGGCTTTCTGATGTTGTTAGTTTGGTGACTAGTTTCCCCTTGTATCTGCTTATTCAGGGAAATGGCAAAGAAACGCTGTTCCCGTGGAAGATGACAGGAGGCTACAGAAGGCTATCTCAGCTGCATTTGCACAGCAGAAGCCTTTAAAAATCACTGTGCTATGAAGGAGACATTTCCATATTTCACGGCTATTTTTGCCTGGTGCCTAAAGTTGATGATACTGCAAAAAAAAAAAATCTGAATGAAAAATAAATAAAAGCCCTTTTGCTTTTCCTTTCTTCTTAACAGTTTACATCCCAACCGTGTCACTCAGCAAACCCCACAAAGCAAAGTGGGTTATGCCTGTAAAATGAGAGGGATTAGAGCTGTGCTAAGGCTCTCTCTCTCCTTAGTATTTGAGCAAGGGAAATAGAATTCTATTCTCAGCTGGAGTTTAAACCCCCTCTTCTCCTTTGCTACCCTGCTCCACCATAACCAGGTCTCAGAAGCCAGCTAGAATCAATAGAGAAAAAGGAGGTCAGAGGGACTGTGAAGCATTGATTATCTGTGTGTTTCCATGCAGGGCTCCTACTGACCCCCTCATGTGAGAAGATCAACTTTAGAGCAATTAACCCTTTCCCTGGCTGTGATTCTGCACCTGCTCTACTCCTCTTACCTGTTTGTGTCTGCTCTAATTTCTGCTGCATTCAGCTGGGATACATGAGCAATGGCAGTCAGACAGCACGCACAAAAATATCAGTAATGCATGAGAGATGTCTGTTAAGCACTGTTTAGTGTGGTCCAAAGCAGAGTATAACTAGGGGAGGCAGAGCAAAGGAAACTATGCACTGAAAATCAGGAAAAGTTTCCTAAGGGTGAGCTAGATGAGGATGTGGAACAGCTTCCCAAGACAAGTCGAGACAGCCTCATTTATCTACTGAATTAAATGCAGACTGGACAAAGCACGGTAAAATCATGGGGGTGAGAAACATAAAAGCCAATTTAAGGTGATTTTTAAAGGGCCTAGGTTTGCAGAGGGTGGATACTCAGAACTTCCAAAATTCAGGCTCCAAAAGGCACCCCGTAATCACTAGTCCTTTTTTAAAAGGTTGGCCTGTGATGCTATAGACTTTTCCCATTCCTAATATCTACGTGTCTGTGAGGGCCCAGAAAGACTGAGTTTTTTCCCCTCTCATGTAGTTTATATTATTATTGCTAATTGGTATTTGTTAAGCACTAACAACATGCTCAGATTTGCTCAAGATACACCAGAGACACACAGTCCATGTCCTAGGGAGCTTACAGTGTGAAAGACACCAAGAAATTGGGATATGCTGAGAATCTGAGAAAAAGAGCATATTTACTTGCTATTAACTCACTTCTTCTGAGCATTATACAATGTGAATGTTTGGGAGGAATTTAAATGAGACCAGGGTGCTGGCTTGATGACTGGTACTGGAAGGTCATTTCATGGATAAGGGTATGTCTACACTACAGAGTATATTCAGAAAAACGTCCATTTTTCTGAAAAAAACTTCAATTACGTCCACACATTATGTCCATACGATCACATTCTTCCGAAAGAAAACCAAAGAGCTGAGGGGTTTTCCTGACATTAGTAAACCTCATTCTACGAGGAAGAAGCCTTTTTCCAAAAGAGCTCTTTTGGAAAAAGGCATGTGTGGACAGGGAAGAGAAAGTTCTTTCAAAAGAAGAGGAAAAAGCACAGGTGCCCTGGTGGCTACTCCGTCCATAGTAATCAAAGCTGAAATGTGAGATAGCATGCATTTGCTGTGTAGACGCTCTCTTTCGGAAGAAGTTTTTTGGGAAGATCTCTTCTGAAAAAGCCTTAGAGATGATGTGAGAGAATGTATGGAGGTGTGAATAGGAGAAGGACACCACTGATTAATGAGAGCCGTGGCTGGGCCTGCCACAAAGAACTCATGACCATCAAGTACTGCTGTAGCACTGGGTGTTCCCATATCCATTAGGTCATTGCCCCGTGTTTTCCAATGGGTGAGACTTTCTGAGCACAATCTTGCTGATGTCTCTTCACCAAGGGCATGACTTTTGTGACCTGATATTCTAGAACATCTCTAAATGCTCTCTTTAGGAAAGGCTTAATGAGGCCCCTGAAACATGGCATTTCCTGCCCTTGACCTGCCTTTTAACAGCAGTTAACTGGGTGTGCATTTTACAGCATCAGCAGATTTGATCACAGCAAAGAGACCTGCCGTACACTAAGGTGCTATTACCTGTCACTAAAGAATTCAACTGGGCTGATGTTGTTATAGTGACTGCAGGAAACCCTACTGTGGTTAATGGGCTTCCAGTGCAGACACGCTATTTAAGATGAGGTATCAACTTAAAGATGTGTTGGACAATGAGAATTCAAACATGTCCAAAGGGTGTCCTGGACGCTAAAGCACAGAGCAGATGTCAGGAAATCTGCATTCTATCCCTGACTCTGTCTTTGATTCAGAACCAGTCACTGAATATCTCTCTCTTTGACTTTCCTCATCTGTAACATAGACATGCCTCCCAAGGATATTGTGAGGGTTAATGTTTGTAATGAGTTTTGCCCATCATTGGTTGTGATGTGCCATAAAAACACTCAGGGTCATTATTATGCAATCATTCTTTGCATATGACCAGCAAACCGTAATGAGCGTTTTGCTTTGGCATGTACAGAAGGGTTGCTCCAGGTGGTGTACATTATGTGGAAATTTCAGGATGAGCTAAATGGTTCCAGTCAAACATAACCTGAGCCAAGCTCTCTCCCTAGACTTGGAACAAACATCAAGCCTGTTTGACTGCTTTTGTGGAGTACAGGCTGTGGGTTTTTTTCCCATGTGTTTCTTGGTTCTGTCCAGGCCTGGAAGCTTTGAAAAAAACACATGAGCAGCTAATGTTAATCTGATCCAAAGCTCTTCAGATTTCCAGTATGAATAAATTCATACAAGAGTTGGAAATAAATCCCAGAATTAGAGATTGGTCACAATGAAAGTTCCCTGTAAGCTGTGTACCTGCGCACTCGTGCAGCAGTTTTCAAAGCTCCCATGCAGGCAGGGAGCTCAGCTGATTGGCAGGGATGGGGGCTCTCACTGAGCAAGTAGCTAAATGGAGCTAGCTGCCTGCTTGAACTGAGGTGCTCCCAGAACCTGTACAAATGTAGATAAGGAGACAATTAGTGGCTGAGGGTACGGGGACCCAGTGAGTGAGTAAGTAATTAATTGGCTGATGAGGAGTCAGAGGGGAGGAGAGTTTACAGCATCCCTCTGCAGGAGGAGACAGAGGTAGAAACTTAGCACTCTCAGGCCTCCTGGGAAGGGGGAGATAAGGGGATGACTGCATGGGATAGGTAGATGAAAGAGAGTGGGTGGGTGCTGGCATCTGTGTGGTGAGGTAGAAGCAGAGGGCAGTTTGTTTGGGGTGTCTGACTAGCTGCAGTCCTCTCTGACTGGGTTGAGGGGGCAAGGGAGCAGGCTGCAGAGAATTATGTGTGAGAGGACATTTCAAACAAAGTCTGCATAGGTGTTAATGGCTTATGATAAGAAAGAAAAAGATTCTTTTAACAGAATGTTTTTGGAGTGTTGCAGATATCTGAAACTCTGAACTTAATGATTTTTTAAAAATCTGTGTTACTAATTAATACATGTATTGCAGTAAGACCAGATCTTTGCTATTTGGTAGAGTTCTGGCTCTTATGAGTCAGAGATAGCAAGTATTAGCTTGAGCTGTTAGAAAGGTTGATACTTGTACTCCAAGGGTAGTGTTAATTTTCTTTTTTATTTCAATTCATATTAAATATCGTAAGCATTGCTCCTTGTTATACATCCCTTGTTTTAATATATTTTCTTCCACTCATATGGACTGCTTACAATTATGTATGTGTTTTGTTTGTATTGGTGGTGCACATCCACACACACACTACCTCAATATTGGTGGTGAACATAAGAAATGTCAACCTGCCCAAAAGAAAATTCAACTTGCCCAAGGATAAAAAATGAACACTGGTCACAATCTGCTGAAATATTGGCAAAATAATGACCCTCTCCAGAACTGGGGTTGAGTGTTGAGCAAATGTGAGGCCTTTGGTTTTGGATAGAAACTGTGTAAAACATACTTTGGTTTTGGCTCCGTTTGGCGGCAGGGTCCCAAAATCAAAGCAAAACTCAGGTAGGGAGAATCCACATAAATAAAAACCACAGAGATCCATACAGAGTCCTTAGATTCAAATCCAAGACAACTCAGATGTGTCTAACCCTGATACATGGTGCCAATCAAGTCTCAGTCAAACTGAGTCCCCAAATCTTACCCTCCCCTTCAAGGCCTATTAGAATGTGGAGCTTTCATTCTGGTAGAAGAGGAAAACTTTAAAATTAGGTCATAGCTCTGAACTCCTAGTAGAGACATTCAAGTTGTTGCCAGAATAAAATCTTAACCCATACTCAAGACACAGTGCACATGCTTCAGAAGAGATGTTCCCCCTCCACTAGAGTGAGGACTGTCTCGCCCCTGAACAGTTGTGGTGTACAGTTTAATCAGGTTAGCTAGGTTTTCTCTCTTGATTTCACAGCTTCCATTCAGCATACCAGATTATAAACTTTCAACATGTAATTGAACCTGACTCAAGAAGCCAATTGTATTACAGTGAGCTTTAAAAGGGGGAATGGTAGGGGCTAAAGTTTTCATTCAATGAATGCAATTTCTATGCACAGAAATCAATTCAATTGACATCAGCTGAGCTTTAATGCTGAATTAAAGAGCTGCCAGGTTTCCCCCATGGGGCTTTTACAGTCCGGGTTTTATGAATTCATTAAAATGCGCACACAAACTTTTAGGTAAATAGCATTACACTGTAATAAGGGCTACAGATCGACACTATTCCTCTGAGAGAAGATCTAATTTGAGCTGCCTAGTTGGCAAAATTGTTTTCCATTGCTCTGCATCTGTTAGCAGAGGGTGTCATATTTTCCCTAGTTCCTGTTCTGTTTTCTCTCTGCTGGCTCAGCAGGGGGAGTTTTGTAGTGTTTTGAGAGTTTGTAATGTTTACAAACACTAGAAGGGGGCACAGGCTTTAGAAAGCAGGCAACAAACTGGATAGCCATTGGGCTTAGGGCATTGGGCTACACAGTGCACCTTCTCTGATCCACCCAAATTATCTGGGTTGGAGGCTTGAAATGTTCAGTAGACATGGGAGCATGGTGGGCATTTGTACAGCTGTAGGATTCATAGCCCCAGTGAACTTCATTTGGGATTCACTCAACCCCAGATTGAAGGAGTAATCAGGCAATCAGCTTGGTGCCGATGCAGATGTCTATGTTAAGAAAGCAAAGGTACCATACATCTAGGGAGGCCAGGGAAAGTACAAAGAGTAGGTTCTCTTTGGAAGTTGGAGTTTGCTGAATTCAAGCCTCCAAGCAGATCCTGAGGCCATCCCACTCTAAATAGAATAGGAGGGACTGTGCGGTCCTGAGCTAAGGCCAGTTGAAGCATGAGTTAATAGAAGGTGCTAGGCTAACGCTTTGCGCTGAGTTGGCCTTCTTAACACTGGTCCTACACTTGATAAGTAACTCCTCTTTCTTGACATATTAGTACATATATATATCCCTGCCTCTATAATGTCCCCTCTAATGCATCAAATGAAATGGGTTTTACCCACGGAAGTTTATGCCCATGTAAATCTGCTAGACTTTAAGGTGCCACAGGACAACTCGTTGCCTTTGCATTTTAGTAGCTCTTCCCATCAGTTAATTGCCAAACAAATGCCAGACCTTAATGTGGGGAAGTTACATCCCACAGTGACTCAGGAGGAGAGCTGAGAATGAGCTCCAGAAGTCCCGAATGCCATTCTCTGGGTCTAATCGGTAAAGAACACTGCATTGATCCATGTTTGCAAAAGTGTGCCCATGCAGTTTGCACCTGCAGGCCAGCGGCTGCCAGTGTTCTTAGGACTGCCAGTGTTCTTAGGGCAGCCAGTGTTCTTAGGGTCTATGATGGGTGCAAAATTGCAGGAACAAAATTGGAAGCATGGCTGAGAAAAATGTGACCTTGCTTGTCCCCAAAGCCTCAGAGAGCATCCCTGGATAGTTCAGCATCATCTCTGCTAGAATGTTGCTCTGCTACTGTGTCCCAGCCATTCTCATACAGCATGGAGTTCTGGGTATCGTAATGGGAGATTAACATGAATTTAGTGCAGGACTGATGGCACCGGAGACTAAGGCTTCTGTCCACAGAACAAGTGAAGCCCAGGCAATGGGTGTGAAAGTTTCCTGCTTGAAGCTGCCCTGCTGGCATGCTTTGGCCTGAACCTGAAGGGATTCCCTTTTGAGATGAGAGAGGTTCAGTCTCTGTGGCTAATTCAGTGCTTGGCATCTCTCCAAAGACCAAGGAAAGATGAAAGATCCGGTGAGTGCCAAGTGCAATGCTGAATTTTTTGATGTGGACAATAAGGGCTGAACTGAGAAGTTCAATAGCCATTCCATGCTGGCCACCAAACAGCTGGCAGACAGTATTAATTTTCAGTAACTACCAACTTCTCTGAGACTAGAAACAGTGACTTAGAGGTAAGTGATTGACTCCATATGGGTTTGCCAGCCCTGGTCTCTCTCTCCTTGGGTTGGTGGGACCCGGAGACCAGCAGAAGCAGCACCTCCTATCCTGGAAGGTTCAAGCACAGTAGGAATGTCTAGAACTGCTCAAGAGCGATCCTTCTGGGATATTAAGGGACACCATTAATGGGCTTTGAAGAGATTCTATTCCCCTCTTTGCTGGAAATGGGGGCCTTCAGCACAGGACTCAGAAGTGCAGAATTTTCTTCAGGGCAAAATAAAGCAGACAGCATGGCTGCCCTCCATGCTGCTTGGTAGTGATATAGAACAGTTTAAAGATACCTAAGATCAACATCTTGTTGTGCAAAAAGCTTATGTGTTCCATGGGCTTCCTTCCCCTGACCCTCTGAGTATTAAAATAGCCAGCAGATCAAAATGCAATAACAGCAAGGTAGGCACAGCATAGCCTCATTTTTGATCCTTTCCAAGTGTGTTGCATTGACAAAGCTGCTGGTATCTATTCACCTGGGGCTGCCTGCAAAGCACCTCGAAGCAGAACAGTATCATTACTCTCAAGGATGTTATGAATGTCTTTTGCTGGAAAATTATTACTATTAAATAAACAACATTTTCTTTTTCTTTTTTTTTTTTTCTTTTTTGAAAAAGCATCTTTTTTTCCCACTGGGATTTGCTTGCCACCAGAAAAAAAATGCTCTACAAATTCCTGATGAGTCAGCCTACATATTAGAAGCTTTTCTTCCTTTTTTTTCCCAGTGGCTCATGCTGAGCCTTCCTAGATGAAAAGAAGACAAGCTATCATCTCTTTACACTTAGAGAACTCCCAGGAGCAAATGAGGAGGAAGATAATTAGACCAAATGTTGATACAATAAAGCCCAATGGAATACAAACCAGGAAGAAAGTGTTACATTTGCCCAAATCCCAAAATGTTGATAATATCCTGGTGGCTACTGCCATCAGAGCAATTTGACCTTCCCCTTCTTCCTCCCTCACCCCCAAAATCATGGCTGGGACCTCTTTTAGTCCTGTAACTTAACCCAAGTGGGCAGATTTTGGATCCTGGTTGTCAAGACTGTCTCATGAAACTGAGATTTGTCTCTTGAATGAATAATGGGGCAGGGCGAGGGAAAGGTTCAGCGTCCCCAACCCTGTCCTAGCCATTCCTTCCAAGAAGCAAAACACATTTGAAATACCAATTGCTTCAGCAGGATACAAATCCTTCCTTGGACCAAGTACCCTGCCTGTGGATTACAGATACAGCTAAAAGATAAGTGCTGAATCAGCATTACAGCAGCTGCATGGTTATCCCTCCAGGAGATGTCAATTTCAATTGTAAAGTTTTCCTAAGAGAGAAAAGGATAGGCATTTGACCATGTGCACATATAACATGTGTAAATTAGACAGAACATGGCACCATACTAAGAAGAAAATCTAGTCTTAAACCAAGAATGACAAGGTCTGGGTATAAAAATTCACTTTGTCCAAAAGCAGCAAAACCCAATCCAGTATGCATCCCTTTCTAATTGCTGGCCTTTGAAAATTAAAGCCAGTAGATGCTTAAAATGTAAGTCAATATTCATAATGTGGGTTGATACGGACCTCCATTCATTTTCTGAAGTAGCCCAAAACTTTTTGTGTCTTCAAGGAACTACGGTAGTCAAACCACTGTGTGTTTTTCCAGAAAATCTGACTGTAGTGGACAGAGGAAAGTGTCGGAAAAATCTGGGACAACCCTGGATAACAATGTGGCCAATGGCCCAGAGGTTTCAGTTTCCTATTTCTATTCCCCCCAGCACAAGTTGTTTTATTTATAGGTGTCATACTGGTGCTGTTCCGCTGTTTTCTTGTGGGACACTGGCGACACCCAGTGGCTGAGTTTTTTTGTAACTTCGTGTTCTTCCCTGATCCTTAAGTGCTCACAACTGCCTTTGGGAGAAAACTGACTTCATGTCCAAGCCTAATTTAGTTCTATAGCAGGTCCTGCAAGAGCAAGAGGTTGTTTGGAAGGACTGAGAAGATGATTCAGATCAAATGACAGTGCTTACCCAGAACTCAAACCAAACCAAACCACTTAAAGATTCAAAGCAGTTTGCCTCTCTTATCCCTAACAAACTACTTTTACTTTTTACTGCTCACCTCATTACTAACTGGTTCTGGCCAAAATGCTGCAAGAGGAGCTGTTCTTTCAATACCTCTGGCTTTGCCAAAAGCAGGAATTACAGAGTATCACCTCAAGAAAATCTGTGCATGTGACATTTCCAATTATGTTTTATAGACCCAGGATGGGGATAGTTCAGATGAGGGTTACAGAAGCATCTTCAACTTGTGGGTGCCAATCACAGCTACAAAGAGGAGCAAGCTGCATTTGGATCCAATTCCAAATCCAATTTCAAACACAGAACACAGAACCAGGGGCTTGCTTTGGCCATTATAAACATTGAATAGATACAGGATCCAGACTAGGATTCCAAATCACTCCCACACAGGGTCTAGGATGGTTGGGATTCAAGATTTTGTTTTTTCTCCATTTCTAATCTGACCCAGATCCAGCCTCCAAGCCTTTTTGCAGTCTCTTATAATTGGTTATTGTGAGTTTGTGTGTTAATTTTCTCAGTAACAGGGGGTTACAATTTTACTTACCGTGCAGCTGTTTAGACTCTTGAGGACATTCTTCCCATTAGAATCTAACATTTCTTAAGGTAGGTCAAGCTTGAGGTCTGAACTCCTTGACTGAGAGCCTTTTAGGATAATGATTTCACATTCCTTGTACATTAAAGTTTAAAGTTATTAAATGAACTCTGTGTTCTGCATGTTCATCCAAATCAATACTGCTTTGTTCTGATGATGCAATATGTTGCACATTTTGAATGGCTATCACAGGTGGTAAGACAGAATACCTTGATTTAAAAAAAATTAAAAAAAGAAGGTGATGAATCCAACTCTGCAATCATACAATAGCTGCATTGTTTGTCTGGATCAAGTATTTCTTTGTGCAAAATGTCAATGCCTGGGTGCTTGTATTCGAGCAATCCAGAGAGGAATTAGCTTGAAAATCATCCTTCTGTCACTGAATTTCCAAATTATAGAAAAAGCTAGTGCTATGAGCTTCACTGTAGACTTGCCAACTCCTTCAATTTCAGCAGCAGGCCATCAGTTTTCATATTCATTCACAGCCCACAGTGCAATTAGATGTCTGTGATTTTAGCTTTTCCTCCCATAGGAGGGAGAGCAACTAATCTCTGGATGGGGAATAGGGGTAGAATGGAGAGAGAGAAGACCTCAGAAAGCAAAGTTGCATTTTAAATAAATATCCAAACTTTGGGTTTCCGAACCTTCTGACATTCTCCTATCACTCTTCTTGATTGGATAATTTTAGATCTTTCCATACCTGCCAACATCCTCGGGGGGGAAAAAAGATTGCAAATTTGCATACATTTGCACATATTTGCATACTTTCAAGCATATACCCTCTGCAGCATGTGCCTTCATTTTAAAAAGTTATTCTGCACTAAGCCTTAATGTCAAGCCACTGCTAACTCTCATACTAAGCACTGAGCCAAGCATCAGAAAGAAACAGTAGATTGCTGAAGCTGACTTGTACCTGGGGGCCAAAAATCTATATTCAGCAGGGAAAATCAATAGACCCAGCAGGTCTTATTTTTAGGCCTGTTGCTAGTCGCGCGCACACACACACACACACACACACACACACGAAGTTGTAGGCATTCTCCAGAACTTCTAACATGGGCACTTTCCCTATATCCATTGGATTGTTCTCTCCCCAGTTTTCTCTGAATTGCTCCAGATGTTCAAAGTGCCACTAGGACTTCACTGACCACCCTTGTAAAAATTACTGGTGGGAAAATGGGAATGTCTGAAATGTCAAGTCCCTAAAGTCCTCCCACAATCAGTAAGACATTTCCAACCCAACGCCCTAAGAACTCAAGCCATCCAGTTCCCAAGGTGGGTGATGATTTTACAGCCTGATCCAAACCCAGTTGAAGTGAATGGTTTTCCTTCCAAAGGGCTCCGGAACAGACCTTTATTTTCCACAGAATCTTTATTTTAAAACAAAATAAAACATAGGCTCTAGCCAGAGGAGCCTAGAGCCTCCATGGGACTCTGGGAAAGGTGTAGGAGTGGTGGCTCCATGCCCCCAGAAAGGGCATGACCTTCGGCAGAAGAGGCAGAGCTGGGCATCCAGATCTCAGCACCGCCTGGATCACAGCATGCCCCTTGGAGCCCTCAGTGCTGCCCAGAGCGCCATGGTAATTTAAAGGGCCCCAGGGCCCCAGCCACCACTGCTAAGCCCTGAACCCCTTCCTGTCAGTGGGCCTACTTGCAACTTTTCTCATTATAAACATAACCTTCCAAAGGTAAATAGCCGCAATGTGAAGGTTTATTGAATATGTAGTGCTGGGAAATGTGCATTTCGTGACATTTTCAATGAGAATATTAACTTACATTTTTTATATCCCTTGTTAAAATGTGAAAATATCTAATTTGTAGGCACTATATGCGCATGCTAATTTTGTCCACACATAGCAAATGAACTTAATAACACTTTCTCATTCCATGTTGAGTGTTGCTAAAAATGGGGAGGAAGGACAGGAAAAAAAACAGATGGTTTGGGGCTATTTTGGTGAGGAAAATCTGAGCGCCCGTCACTGTTGCTTTGCAATTGTCCAGAAAGTGATTTTCTCATTCATCATTTTGTGTGGATATCTGTGATATCCAGTTCCTTGCGGGGTTTTAATTAATTGAACTATGTACTTTGGGCTAGATTCTCAGTTGCCTTGAAGTCAAAAAAACTATGCTGATTTACACCAGCTGGAGCTCTTGCGTGAGACACAGTATTGTGTAAAGAATAAATGATTTTTTTGTACATGATAGGCTGCTTGGAATGGTCTTCCAGGCACTTTGTCCCAGCATGAACTGTTCTCATGCAGATAGTAGGGTGGCTTTTCAGGGTTTGGTGAGTAATGTGAATGGGACATCTTTCTGGGGCAATACTCATTAGGAAAGTCCATTTACTTTTAACATGGTAAGCTTCTCTACTGCACATTTCCTCACAATCCTTGTCCTGTGCTTCTCCATGGCTTTTCACGTATTTTTAGCAAGGACTAAATCTAAGATGCCATCTTTTTTTAAAATTGGGACTTCCTGTGGTCTTGCTTGCAGGCTGTAGTGTTCTGAGAGAAGGCAAGTGACCTTGGTCATCTGAATCAGTCAGCAGGCCGCCAGTCTGGAAAGAGCTGGCTGCAAGAGGGGTGGGATAAATTGCTGTAGGGAGCAGCCTGTTTTGTCTCTTTCTGTTTTGGGAGTTCTTGTGGTGTTTTGAATTCTAAGAAAAAAAGTAGTGTTACATTGACACCTTTCAGCAAGTGTATGGTTTTTATCTAATTTTTCTGCTTATTTACTGGGAAGCATAATACTTCCCTTTTAATGTTCCATTGATTTCTAAGCAGATGCCACCTGTTGGTGCCTCTACTTGCATTCCAAAAGGTTTCTCTCATATCTAGCTTCATCTTCCTAAGCACCCCACCTTAGTCCTCTTCTGCTTACAACCTGCAAAAGACAGGCAGTGGCACGGCAGTTCAACCTCAGGGTAGGCAAGGTTGGTAAAAGCTATCCTTATTGTGGATCAAACATAGTGTGATCTTTTCCTGTGACTATAATTAGTCTCTTAGATGATTTTTATGTGTCAGCTTCTTACCCACCTTGGTATGCTACCAGCTTTCCATGGCCCTCAGGACACTTCCCCCATAATATATACACACACCTTTCCTGAGAGCTAGCATTTCCTGCACAGAGAGCTAGCAGGTTGTGGAGACATCTGTCAGCTTGCTTCTACTTTAATGTCATACAAGTAATAAGAGCATCAGGAAAAAGAAAATAGAAACTTCTTCTAGTGACTTGCCACTCATGCCTATGGTAACTAGGACAAGCATTAAGACGAAGCACTTACTTCAAGCATGAATTTAAAAAGAAAAAGAAACCCATTTTGGAAGACAGATTAAAGCACCACAACACTTTGTAATAGTATTTGTAGTGCAGATAAAGGGCTTGTATTTTTAATTTCTAGCACCACCAACAAAATAAGAAAGTGTGCTGGGCTTGCATTTTTTTCTTTCAAAAACTGATACACAAATTGTTTGTACTGAAGGAAAACAACTCAAAGTGGACTTAAAAACACAATTCAAGTGGGAAAGTTATCAGCATCACAAGTGTAACCTGTTTGTTTGATACAAAGTACTTGAAGAAGATACAAAGCCAATCTGCTAAAGATCACTGTATTGTAAAGTTGATTAAGAAATGAATCTATGTTTGCAAAATATTTTAAGATTCTTGGATAATGGGTGTTAATAGACAAGCCAAATATTTTTAATATGAAAAAAAATCTTTGAATTCACTAAACCCTTCATGCTTCTCTGAAGGCATAAGGAGTTGTTTTTGGGCCAAATCCACATTCCACTGAAAGCAATTAAAAAACTTACCTTCAATAGGCTTTAGATCAGGGCTTATGGATGTGATTCTGCAAGGGACTTCTATGAATGCTTGCCTTTAAGTAAGCTGTCCCATTGAAGTTAATTGGCATATTTAGATGCTTGAAGTTAGGCACATGCTTAAGTACCTTGCTGAATAGGGGCTTTAGAGAATAGGTTATGATATTTATATTATTCATAGATTCAAAAAGGGTAAAGCCAGGAGAGACCATTAGATCATCCTTTTCCGTGGTTTTCAATCTTTTTTTCATTTGCAGACCTCTAATGTTTTTAATGGAGGTGTGGACTTCTTCGGAAAACTTAGGCAAACTCTGCAGATCCCCAGCAGGCCACAGACCACAGGTTGAAAACACTAACCTAGTTTGATCCCCAGTACATAAGACACCACTAAATTTCACCCCATAGAGACCAGTAGTTTGTTTCTGGCTAAACCATATCTTCCAGAAAGGCAACCCATCTTTAATCTAAAGACATTAAGAGATGGGCAACACACAGTTGTCTCAATGGTTAATCACTTTCATCGTTAAAAATGTAGGCCTTATTTCTAATTTGAATGTCAGGCTTCAGCTTCCAGCCATTGTCTCTTGTTATGTGGTCCCGTGTCACTGACTCTGGTATCAAAAGGCTTCAAGCTTCCTTGCAGAAGCTTCCTTGCAGAAGCTGGTCACTAACTGGAATCAGGAATTTTTAAATGATTATTATTAAATCCAAATGCAGTACAAACCTATATTGCTATGCTATGTACCCCAAAGACATGCTATGTACCCCAAAGATCTTACCACCTAGAAAGACAAATGCAGTCACGTGTAGGAACAGGAGGGGTCAAGGATTATAAAATGCAAGACAACTGGCACAGGTCTCCTTTGCTCTGTTTTGTTGCTCTTTGAACTTAGGAGAGCGGAGGTACTCAGCTGTTTACAGGATCTGGGCTTATGTCCCTAAGCAAGATTTTCCCTGCATGGCACTGCTGTGTAATGAAAACTAACACCTATGCTTAGGATTTGGCCTTCAATGACTGGGTTATGTCATTTATAGCTGGAAAGACCTTGCAAGATGAAGCTGGTTTAACATTAAGGAGATGCACAGTAGCATGCTTCCGTGCTAGGTCTGGGCCCTATTGATTCATTTAAATGGCCTGAGCTTTCACCCAGGTTAGGAAGCAGACTTGATCCAAACTTTCGTGAAAGGTTCTGAAGTGTTCCAGACTTGCTTTTCAGGAATTTGGAGCATCCCATTGGAATGAATGGGAGCTGCAGGAACTTAGTGTCCCTCAAAATCTGGACCTTCTGTTGGTTGTGATGCAAGCCTTCGCAAGTCTCAGTACCCCAAAGGACTGGATCCTATGATGAAGACTCTTTCTCAGTATTACACCTGAGCCTAGAAGGGCTAGAATTCCCAAGCCAGCTGGGCATGTTCAAGAAAAGTGGACCGGATGGAGCCAAATGTACAATTGCACTCCTTAGCTTACGGGCAACATTTTGGTATACATCTATTCAGTGTGCATAGAATTTACACTGGCACACCATTCCACTAAGTCTAGAAGACACAAGTAAGGAGAGGTGCTGGAAATACGGACCGTTGTGAAGTTTCTCTATCACGAATGAAGACCATTATGATATCCTTTTGTTTGCTAAAGGCCCAATGCAGCTGCCCCTGAGGGCATGGAAAGTCACACTGATTTCAACAGCAGTTGGATTAGGTCCTAGGCACATTGTCTTGCTTGCACTACCTGTTACCTTCACACTCAACTATGAGGCTGAAAAAACAAATAGTCCTGTGGTACCTTAGAGACTAATAAAAACAAGTATAGTATCATGTGCTTTTGTGGATAAAACCCACTTCATCAGATGAATTGGAATGGAAATAATGGAAACCAAGATATATATATATATATATATATATATTACAGTAAAAGAAGTACCTGTGAATTGTAGGACCTGTGTTAATGAAGCTAATTAAGTGTCCTGCGTTTGTCCCATTTATAGCTTTTGATGTGAAAATGTGGATGTTAAAGGCAGAGGAAATTGGCTTTGTAATATGTTAACCAGTTAATGTCTTTATTCAAGCCCAGGGTAAGTGTCAAATTTGTAGATGAATTCCAGTTCTCCAGACTCTCTGTGGGTAGTGAAATTCCTGTGTAGAAGAATGGCTACTTTTAAACCCATGACTGAGTGATCAGGCAGGTTAAAATGTTCCCCTACAGGTTTATGTATGTTATCATTTCTGATGTCTGATTTGTGTCTATCTGAAGCTGAAGGGAGGACTCCCTGAGAAGACTAAGGACCCTGGCCCCACCTCCATACAAACATACAGTACATAAGAAGACAGCAACACAAGCCACTTCATGATTTCCCTGCCAAGGCTTTCCAATAAGAGCCTCCTAAAGCTACTGCCTATCCTTAGCAGAATCTCATAGCCTCAGTGCTGGTGCTTCATTTGTTTTACTGTTGGCTTGGTAACAGCTGCTGTTACTGCTAGAGGTGGCAGAAGGGCAAAAGCAGTGCTTATCACTTTAGAGCTCTTCAAGAAAGCCTCACCCTGTCTTAGGCAGTCTGGCGGAGTTTAATAACAGCAGGATTCTCCCTGGAGGAATGTTTCAGGACTCCTCTCGGGTTGTGTTCTTGTATGTTACAATTGCAGACCTTCTGTATCCTTAGCATAACAAAAGCCTGTGAGGCAGAGGCTTGGACTATTCTATATTATTGCAATGGCCAAGGGATCTGCAGGGAATAGACTTTGGAAACAATCAAACTTTGGCATAATAAATTATGATGATAATCATTTCTGCAGCAACTTTTCTCTCAAACATTCCTGTAAACATGTATTCACTAAAGCTTACAGCCCTTCTGTGGGGGAAGCAGTAGAAATAGAGCCAAACTCAACCCCCACTTCTTAACACACTCTCTATGTTAGGTGGGAGAGAGATTTGGAAGACAAACATGATTCTATATCCCAATTTTATCACTGTCCCCTAATTGTGTAATGGAACAAACCAACCTCCCTGACTAGTCTTGAATTTGGAGGGTATGAGAAATCCAGATGGAGACCCCAGCTTTACAGCTCAGGATCATCTCGACTCAGCCACTATTATCCAGTTTTACGGGCAGGAAAACTGAGTCATGGAAATGGATTAAGGCTGAACAGATTCAAATTTATTCTACCACAGTTTTACAGGGTCTGCCCAGGTAAGAGGAGCTTAAGCTTGGTTTCATCAGTAGCGACAGCAGAGATAACTCAAAGCTACACAGAGGGTAGATCTGTTCACTAAATACAGGCCATTTCTGCATAGTTTTAAATTCACTTCAAGGCAATATTCAGTCCTTGACCCATTTATGAAACTCCCAGTCTTGTCATCAGGGAATGGCTAGTGTGTATGTACACTGCTGCCCCCTGCTGAGCCAAAACAGAACTGCTTACATGTGCCCTATACAGCAAGCAGCTAACAAAGATTATCGTGAAGCTGATGTGGGAAGAGCCTCTGCTTTTGTAGTGAAAGTAGTTGAGTTCTATCCTACCTGCACCCATCAAGTCTCAAGTGTCCCAGGTATGCAGTATAGTAAGAACCATGAAGTCCCTGGTTTGTTATAGCACCAATGGCAGATGCATAGGAGGATCCACTACCGCATACGGCCTGTTATGTTTCACGATAAAAACATGATTGCAAAACAATAGCAGCATCAAAGCGAAACTACTTCATTGGGCCTGAAGTCAATGGGAGTTGGCAACCTCAATCCCACTGGTCCCTCTGAAAACCTCTACCCGAATCTTTAGAAACTGGAACAAACTGTGCTGAGCAGCCTCAGCACAAAAAGCCCAAAAGGGTGAGAGAGGAGATCCCACTACTGACTGAGCTGTGAAGCCGTAGAGGAGGTGCCTCTAAGGAGTTGCCTCTCTCCACAGTACTTGTTGGGGTAAGGCATAGCAGGGCACTGGGGCTTTCAAGCTTGAACTATAGGACTCCATGTTGATGTCCGGGATAGGAACACTTTGATAGAGGTAAGGGGGGTGGTTCTGTTCCCTGATTTGGTTCTTTCTTGTAACCACACACAGTCTTCCAGATTTTCCCTTTTAATTCCCCTCCACTCCATGAAACCTTCCGCCAAAATGCTCTCGTAAGGAAAAGTAATTGTGGGAACTCTTGGCCTTTCCTCCCCCTCCCTCGGATCTGAAGGACAGGACTATCTGCACGCTGCCATTCATCCCATCAGCTGCTGCTCCCGGTAAGCACAATTTGCTGCATGCTGATAGCTACCCATTGACACTTAACGGGACAGCTACGTGCTCCTGCCTGACAAGGAGCCATCAGACCTTGCATTAAAGAAAGAAAGGGATAGGGAGGGGAGGGGAAAGCAGGTAGAGGAAAGGGAAAAGGGAGTGGTTAGCTGTTCAGAAGTTGCCTTGTAATTTGAGTGTCAGGACTAAAATGTTAGGTCAGTTGTTCTGACAATGTCTGAAGGAATTGTGTGCCAGGGACTCACGCCTTGCGTTTTACTGACAAAGAGAACTAATGGGAAAATACTCCAAAGTGACAGATTTTGGTGCCGTGTCTCTTTTTACTGCTGCATCAAACAAGCACAGGAAATGTCACTGCATTTTATATAGGGGTGTGTGTGTGTATATCTATATATATATATAGATATAAAGCATTTAAATCAATAAAAAATCCTAAGTACATTTAAACCCAACTCAAAGGAAAGCAGTCCCTGCAGCTGAATGGCAGGAGCTGACAAGTCCATAAAACAAGTGAGATTTATTCTCCTTGCAAGATCACTTCATGATCTTTTCTCTGCGGTTTGCATTGCTCGCAGAAGAACAGCATTGTTAATTTGCTCACTCACGTGACTGGATGTAATACAGTTCTTTAACCTTTTAACATTTTGCTGTTCATGTGGAGTACCCGTGTCTTACTTATTGCTCGTCAAATTATGCAGGGGACTCAAAGCCCTGATAAGCTGTTTTAAATACGTATGCATCAAAAATACATTTCTGTAATCCATGCAGCAGAAAATCATTATCGCAGCTTCATATGCATATCTGGATTTGTTTTCTCAGCCTTGGAAGCTGGCATTGAAAGATGCAAACATAGAAGAGCTAGAAAATTTTCCTCACATGAATCGTCGATTTCTGATTTACGGATTATATTTTTCCTTCCAGATTTTCATCTTTTTTATCTTATTTTCCAAATTATAGAGCAATTACATTAACTCCTCCATGGCCAAGATTTGCTCTGAGTTATTCACTCCTGATTTCTCAGCTTGTGCTGAAAGGGAGGGTGCTGGTGGGAGGATGATTCTGTGGTCGCAGTGCCGTATGAGGACACAATGGCTACATCTATGCCACACACTTATTTCAGAATAAGATATTCCGGAAGAAATCCTCCAAAATAGCTTATTTTGAAATAGCATGTCTACATGACAAATGCTCATTAAAATAGCACTGGGCTATTTTGAAATAGAGAGTTCACACTGATTGGATGCTGAATCGCATTCAAGACCACCTGGAAGTATTTCAGGCAAGGCATCAGGACAGCAGCTACGTCCCATGGCTGCTGCTTGAGGTTATCTGAGGTTCGTGCTTAAAGGGAACCCTCCTCTTGCCCCATACAGTCGTGTCTCAGGCTTTTTTCCTTTGTCTACCTCATCGAGGAACAGCAAAGCCTTTTCTCTGCCTGCTGTGGTTTCCCTTGTGGACACCTGAGCGCTCTAGACATGGAGCCAGATCTACCTCTGGGCAATCGACGGCTATTGCAGCTTGTGCTGCATCTCCTGCAGCCGTTTCTGCAGGCTGCAGCCCAGGCCCTGCAGGAACCCAACTCCCTGCTCCACTTGGAGACCCTCCTCGGCTCTCTGTGGGCACGGCTCATGTTGCTGGATCTCACCTGCCTCCCCTGCACACCGTACACTGGCGCTTGTGGCATCTGGACACCACTTCTGACGGGTGTGACCCGCTCATCATGGAGCAGTGGGGCAACCAGCAGTGGCTCCAGGGTTTTCGGATGAGGAAGGACACCTTTCTGGAGCTCTGTAAGAGGCTCACCCCTGCCCTCAGGTGGCAGAACACTCACATGAGACCCACCATCCTTGTGTGGAACCTCACGACACTGGACAGCTACCGATCCATCTGGAACCTGTTCAGTGTGGGGAGATCAACTGTTGGGGCCCTGGTCATGCAGGTATGGCGCTCTCAGGACGTTGTCTCAGGAGGGGAGAGGACTGCTGGAATGGGGTTCCCAAGAGAAGGGGGGGGGATGGTGGTGATGGTAGAAGCCCCCACTCCAGGAGGTTTTTCATTCCCACCCTCCCAGCCATACTGAGAGATGCAGTATGTGGGGGGTTGCTCCTGGTGTGTGGGTAAGAGAGGTGGTGGGCTCGGGGACCTCCCAAGGCCTCTGGCAACCCTGTGCTTCTGTTTGTTCATCTCTTTCTACAGGTAGTGCAGGACATAAACTCCATCCTGCTGCGCAGGGTCATCAACCTTGGTGACGTGGATGCCATCGTCGCCGGCTTTGCCGACACTGGCTACCCCAACTGCACGGGGGAGCTATTGACAGCACCCACCTCCTCATCTGGGTCCCAGAGCACTGGGAATCTGTGTATATATACCAGAAGGAGTACTTTTTGATGGTCCTGCAGGCCATCACAGACCACCGAGGCCAATTCATGGACATATACATTGGGTGGTCAGGGAAAGCACATGATGCCCATGTCTTCTGCAACTCGAGCGTGTTCGAGAAGGTGCATGTTGGTACTTTTTTCCCTGACCACACCATCAGGGTCAGGGATGCCAATGTGCAGGGTGGGGGTCGCAGCCTACCCTCTCTTGCCCTGGCTAATGAAGCCCTTCTAGCATGCCGATCCCTGGAGCAGATCCTGGACCACAAACTGCAGGAAGCCTACTTGAAGTAGGAATAAGGGATCTTTTGGAAAAGGGCTTATTTTCAGCAAGATCCCGTCTACACTGGCGCTTTTCTCCGGCAAAACCCCAAGCCGGAAAAAAGCGGCAGCCATGTTCATGCAAATGCCGCGGGGGATATTTAAATCCCCCGCGGAATTTGCAATTCCGACTGGTCTCATTAGCATCCCTTTTCCGGAAAGGGGTGCCAATGTAGACACAACCTGTGAGTGTAGGGACTGTGATGACACTCCCCTGATGTGCCATCCCCGGCCTCAGACAATGCCTGGTATATGTCCTGAGCGTGGGGTACTGGCTCCAGGGTCAGAAAGGTGATTGTGCTGGCCTAGTCTGGCTCCTCCTCTTCCTCTTCCTCTTCCTCCTCACCAGCTCTGTCCCCCAGGAGGATGACATAAGAACAAAAGAACGGCCATACTGGGTCAGACCAAAGGTCCATCCAGCCCAGTACCCTGTCTGCCAACAGTGGCCAATGCCAGGTGTCCCAGAGGGAGTGAATCAAACAGGTAATGATCAAGCGATCTCTCTCCTGCCATCCATCTCTACCCTCTGACAAACAGAGGTAGGGACACCATTCCTTACCCATACTGGCTAATAGCCATTTATGGACTTAACCTCCATGAATTTATCTAGTTCTCTTTTAAAGCCTGTTATAGTCCTAGCCGTCACAGCCTCCTTAGGCAAGGAGTTCCACAGATTGGCTATGGTTTGTGTGAAGAAGAACTTCCTTTTATTTGTTTTAAACCTGCTGCCTATTAGTTTCATTTGGTGGCCCCTAGTTCTTATATTATGGGAACAAGTAAATAACTTTTCTTTTCTCCACACCACTCATGATTTTATATACGTCTATCATATCCTCCCTTAGTCTCCTCTTTTCCAAGCTGAAAAGTCCCAGTCTCTTTAATCTCTCCTCAAATGACGATGGGCATCTTGAGCCCTAAGCCTGTTACCGGCAGGGGGAAGGATCTGCCATGTCCCTCAGGATGCAGTGCAGGTCCTGATAGTAGGGGCAGGTGTGTGATTCTGCCCCGGAGCAGGAGCTGCACTCCCAGGCCCTGGATATACCTTGCATGCAGATGTGCCTCTTGGTGGCCAGGCTGTCGGCCATGAGGCCATAGATGTTGGTGTTTTGGCATCGGGTGTGGAGATTTCAGTAAGGTCCAGGATCTCTGCACCAGACTAGGAAGCCATGCGTCTCTTGCATCCCCAGACAGGCTTCTGGGAGCTGGGAGACTGCCCCTGGGAGCAGTGAAGGGATGGGTGAGAGCAGCAGAGTCACTCATTGTGGCCCAAATCTGAGGCTGTGGCAGCTGCTGAGTGGCTCTGTGCTGTCAAGGCCTGCTGTCTGCCACAAGCCCTTTCCCCTGAGGCTGCAACTTTAAGAGCTCCAGAGGAAGGGGGGACTACAGAGTTTTGCTGGATGTAGACAGAGCAGCCAGCAGGGCACTGTGGGAAAGGCTGGAGGCCTCTTATTTTGAAATAACTCCAGCTGTCCTGTCTACACAGGCACTATTTTGAAATAGCTATTTCGGAAGAGGTGTTATTCCTCATGGAATGAGATTTACAGAATCCGAAAAAAGCTACCTGTTATTTTGAAATTATTTTGAAATAATGGAATTGCTGTGTAGACACTCACATAGTTATGTCAGAATAACGCCCGTTATTCCGAAATAATGTTGCTGTGTAGACATACCCAATGCTGTTCCTGATTTGGCTTGAAACATCATGTATGACCTTGGGGGCAAGTCACTTACACTAAAACTTTCAGAAGTGCCTAAAGAGCTTTGAGACTCAGACCCTTTTGAAAATCGGACAAATACCGTATATACTCGAGTATAAGCCGAGTTTTTCAGCACAGTTTTTGTGCTGAAAAATGCCCCCCTCGGCTTATACTCGAGTCAGCATCTCGAGAACTGAGGCAGGCGGGCTCAGCGCGTCTCTGCCGCTGGCCGGGTCTAGCCGGGTCTAGCCCCGGAAGTCGGGGCGAAAGCTGCTCCGGTGCCCCTGGTCTGCTGGAGACGGTCTCCAGCAGACCAGGGGCACCGGGCGGGTTCCCGCGCTTCTGAGGCTTTGCCAGAGCAAAGCCTCAGAGGCGCGGGGAACCGCCGCTGCTGCCGCTTCAATCTGGGTGCCTGTGGTCTGCTGGGGACCGTCCCCAGCAGACCACAGGCTCCCGGACTGAAGCTGCAGCCGCGGGGGGTCCCGCGCCTCTGAGGCTTTGCTCTGGCAAAGCCTCAGAAGCGCGGGAACCCGCCCGGTGCCCCTGGTCTGCTGGAGACGGTCTCCAGCAGACCAGGGGCACCGGAGCAGCTTTCGCCCCGACTTCCGGGGCTAGACCCGGTATCTATCTTCATTTTTTACATTTACCAGTAGCTGCCTCATTTCCTACCCTAGGCTTATACTCGAGTCAATACTTTTTCCCAGTTTTTTGGGGTAAAATTAGGTGCCTCGGCTTATATTCGGGTCGACTTATACTCGAGTATATACGGTACTCCTAAATCACATGGCAGTTTTGAAAATTTTACCCTGAATCACTCTCTGCCTCAGAACCCCATCTGTCACACTGGGATAATAATACTTCCTGGCTACGTCTACACTGCCAGATTTTGCGGAAGAAAATATGCTAATGAGGGGTTCATTTGAATGAGTCACAATCTCATTTGCATATTTTCTGCCGATCCGTTTTTGCACTAGGCATTTTTGTGCAAATACAAACAGTGTGGATGTTTTCTTTTTGCGCAAAATCCCCTTTTTCTGCAAGATCAGTATACCTCCTTTTTTGAGGCGTAAGGATCTTGTGCAAAAAGGGGGTTTTGCACAAAAAGAAAAAGTCCACACTGCCTGTTTTTGCGCAAAAACCCCTAGCACAAAAACGGATAGGCAGAAAATATGCAAATGAGATTGTGACTCATGCAAATGAGTCTCTCATTAGCATATTCTCTGCCACAAAAGCTGGCAGTGTAGAGGTAGCCCCTTTGTCTACCTTGTTTATTGAAGTGTAAGCGCTTTGGAGAAGGAACTGTCTTTTGCTTGTGCTTGTACAACAGCTAGCAGGAGGAGGCCTCAATCTCCTTGGGGCCTCTATACATTAATGTGGAGAACATGAAAGACTCAGGCTTTGGTAGCTGGAGACAAAGGACTAAATTTTCAAAAACTCGTGATTTTGAAAGCCTCCATTTTTGGATGCCCAACTTGACTCAACTTAAAGGGGTCTGGTTTTTGAGAGAGCAGCTCCCTCGCACTTTCTGAGAGTGGGCACCAAAATTCACTAGTTAACTTTGAAAATTAAGGCCAGAGTTCTTTATTTCTAAGTCCCCTTTCAAATCTGGGTTGGGTTGCTTGTGAATTGAAAGAGGCTCCAACCTGGTGCTTGTTTAGTGGCTTCTATGAAATGAGCTGATATGAGTCTTAGTCCAGTTGCTTATAGACACATCACAAAAGCACACAAGAAATACATACTGGTGCATGCCATGTACAATTAGCTATGAAAGCTCTGTGATACTGTCATACGAATGATATTACTTGAAAATAAATCATGTGCTACTGTGTTCAGAAGGGAAGGGGAAATAGGGATGCCAGGTGTCCGGTATTGACCTGGACAGTCCAGTATTTTCTGATTTTTTTCCCAGCCAGAAGGCAAAAATACCAAACACCTGGTAACCCTAGTGCCCAGCCCCCAGCCTCCGAGCCCCGACATCCCCCGCCCCTGGACCCCATGCTTACCTGGTTCTGCAGGGAAGCTAAGTTCTGGCTTGAACAAGAACACAAAATGACTGCCGGCAAAAAGCCTAAAGACCAAGGGGAAACAATGCCTTCCCTGGGTCTTAGTGCTCAACCGCTCCCCTGTTCCTATCCCTATTCTAACTCTGCACTCACTCTGAAAGGGGCCAAGCTGTTTTAATATTTAATTTTTTGTTGCTTAATAAGTCTCAGAACCTTTTTTTTTTTTTTTACCCTCAACAACTTTGGTCTCTCCCCTTTCTTTTTTTCCCTCAACAGAATTTTTTCCCCAGTGTTTTTTTTTGGGGGGGGCAGTGCGGGGGGGCAGTCGGTATTTTTGGTTCAACCATCTGGCAACCCTAAAGGGGAATGAGAATCAAACTCACACAAAGGATTCTACTTCCCAAGATGGTGGATGCTGAAAGCATGTAAGGAAATGAAACAGACACAGGCTTCAGAAGATAAGAGCTAGGTAGGTTTGTTTGTGAGACTCCTAAAACAGCCCAGCTTGATGGTTTGTAGATTGACATACACAATGGCCTCAAGGGAAGGAGAGGAGGGGAAATTAATTACACTGCCAAAGTCAAACCAGAGCAAAAGTGTATGCAAAGCCAAATGAACCTATTTCAAGCTAGAATTTCACAGCAATTAATAGCACCATGCCCTGATAAAGGTTACCTTGTCATAGCTAACAGTATGTGATTTTTCCCTCATTACCTATATCTATATTGTTTGTCAGGAATGAACTTTAATAAGCTGATGCTGTCAGAACTCATCACCAGAGTGGCTGTGTGCATGGTACAGTGGGTACATTGGAAAGATCTGCTTTGATGTTCCTATGCAATGCACAGGACTTTTCTCTTCTATTTGTATCATGCCTGCCAGCCATGAGCTAAAGCTCAAGGCAGGGCAGGACTCCTGCTGCACCACAGCAGGTGTGAGCAGCTTTAGAAAAATGGCACTTTCCTGGGAGTCTTCTCATCTTCATATAGTGAGGGGTCAGGCAAGGGAAGGAGACAGTGTAGTCGGGGAAAGAAGGGAGGAATGAGAGCCCAGGCACAGGCTGTGTTCCCAGTTCTGTTGATGACATGTCTTCAGCAAGCCCATTGGGGCCTAATTTTCATAATTACATACACAAATGTTCACACAATTGTGTAAATAGTTTGCACAAATCTGGTGCTTGAGTGCACAACTAGCCATGTGAGTATATCACTTAGGGTATGTGCATGCAGACTAGCTGCACTGTGCACCTGGATATTTGTGTTCATGACTGCGCATGCAAATTAATCAGATTTAGGTCTTCAATACCTGTCTCCATTTCTCCCTCTCTAAAAACAGATGCATCCTTCCTTACTTACCTCACAGGAAGTGTTTGAGAATAAATCCATATTTGCAGAGTGCTCATAACTTTGACTGGAAGATTCCATAGGCACAGACATGATCATTGAAATAGTAAACTGGACTGTCGGATTTACTCAGCACTTTCTGGCTAGGACTGTGTGCTTGCTTCCAAAGAGAGCAGCTCACACTGGCCCCACCCAGGGTATGGCTTTAAGCCATCTATGATTCTAGCCCAGTTGGGGTTTGCAATGGCATCCAGCATAATTCAGACAGCCCAGATAATTTTTCTACGTTACAGCAGCCTCCTTGGTGTTCCCAATGGGCAGCTTGGTAATTCACAGCCAACACAAATGGCCACAGCCCACCCCACCCTGTCTCTTCTAAGTCTCCTTCACACATCCTATGCCAGGATTTGTGAGGGGCCTGCACCAGGAAGCCTGTGTTTGAGGCACCAGCATAGAGTGGCCTTATTGGAAGGGGAGATGCCTCCCCCTTTCTTCTCTTGGAATCACGATGCCTTCAAGTAGCACTGACTAGGTCCTGATGACCAAAAAAAAAAAAAAAAAAAAGGAAAAAATAGCATCTGAAAGGGAAAACATGCTAATACAAAAGTCTTCATACAAATGCTTACTTATAGTAATGGTTCAACCCTTTTCAACAGCCCCCCACTATTAGAACCAGATATTTCTGTATGAGCAGGCTGCCACCAAGAGCTCAGCGGACTGTTAGATCAGCCCTAAAAATGTCACCTTTCTATTGCCTTCCAACTTCCACTACAGATATATACAGTTGGCTGCATCCTGCATGGAGCTGAGTGCCCTCAACTGCCATTCGCTTCCCTATGGTAAGGGTGCTCAACCCTTTAGGGGCCATACAGAGACAATCTTTATCTTAGCTGGCTACGTTACTACAATAGGAAATGGCAGGCAAAGGATGCAGCAAGGTCTTGTCACCAGAGCACATGATGGTGATAGCAGAAACATCTGGAGGGCTTTATTTATTGTCTCCTGCTTTGCAATCACAGTACATACAATTACTGTTTGATAAGGACTTGGTCACATGACCAACATCTGGAAATGTACTTGGGTCTTTAAAATGAGTCGTTATTATCTGCTTCTGCTGAGAACAGCAGTAAGCTGTAGTTAATAAAGAAAAGCCAGCTTTCATGGGCTAGAAAGACAGTAACGATATGCAAAATGGTTTGTTGAATCTAGCGGTAGGGGGCCATAAGAGGCTTCATAAACCAGAGTTAGAGTTTCACATTCTTTAGTCATAGCCATAGTACAGAATAACTCTTCAGGAACTACTTGCTGTTGCATCTTGGCCAGTGTACATGCAATCCCAACATCTCTGTCTGCATTTAGTTCACCATCACTCCTCACCTGAGAGCTGGACAAATAAGGTGTTTCAGGTATTTGAGTGATGGACCCAGAATAAAATAGATTTTGACTCATTTAAATGTTTGAATAAATTCGTTTGGGTTTTTATTCCTTTTACATTTCCTTTCTACAAACATCTGTTTTCTGAATAAGATTTTGCTGGTAAATATATACAGAGTGTGGATGAGTGCGAGATTGGCAGAGATCAAACTGAAACTCACATGCCCAAGTATTCACACAAGAAGTGGTTTTACTTGTCCATCCAGAGAACATAAACAATACCAGGTTATTTACCCAACCAATCACAACGAAACAACTGCTCTTGAATTTAAAATATTCACAGTTAATCCCTGGAGTAAAAAATTAGAAAAGCGCTTCATTGAACAAACTCCAATAACAAATGAACTGGAAGAACATGCAATCTTCTGCCAGCTAATCCACCAGCAGAAAATAGAGGCTAAATTCATCACAGAAATGACTTGTATTTGCTCAGCTCGAACCAGCTCTTTTCAAACATACTGTTTAGGATACCTGTGTGGGAACCTTATACAAACCACTGTGACACGCCTAGTGCATGTCATCTAATACAACAACCTAATGATAAAATGAGAATTACCCAATGGAAATGCAGTAAATCTAAAACAAACCTTCTGCAGTGGAAACAGATGGCACTGAATATTAATGTACCTAACCCTTGGGGGCCAAAAACAGCAGAGCCATTCTCATGGCTCAGGCTCCCCTGTGATTGCCATCGCAGAACACGGCACCACTGCAGGACCATTGCAGTCCCATCCTACATCTGCCAATAAAAGAGGCTCGACAATGGAACATCTGGTGCTGGATAAGGGACACTCTATTAAAGCAGACACAGTTAGCAAGGGGAGCACTGTGAAAGCTCTGGACAGAATGGACATCAATATCATGCAAGAGGAGACCATAGTACCCATGAGGAAGGACAGTCCCGTAGCTAGAGTACTAGCCTGAGAAACTGGGGTTCACTGCCTACTCTGCCTCACACCTCTGGCAAGTCACTTTGGCCAGGTACACTACAGTGGAAAGTTGACTTAAGATACACAACTCCAGCTACGTAATTATGTAGGTGAAGTCAATGTATCTTAAATCGCATTTTCACGCTGTCCACACAGCGGAGGTTGACGGGAGCAAATGCTCCCATTGGCTTCCCTTACTCCTCATAGAATAATAGAATACTAGGTCTGGAAGGGACCTCGAGAGATCATCGAGTCCAGTCCCCTGCCCTCATGGGAGGACCAAATACTGTCTAGACCATCCCTGATAGACATTTATCTAACTTACTCTTAAATATCTCCAGGGATGGGGATTCCACAACCTCCCTGGGCAATTTATTCCAGTGTTTGACCACCCTGACAGTTAGGAACTTTTTCTTAATGTCCAACCTAAACCTGCCTTGCTGCAGTTTAAGCCCATTGCTTCTTGTCCTATCCTCAGAGGCCAAGATGAACAAGTTTTCTCCCACCTCCTTATGACACCCTTTTAGATACCTGAAAACGGCTATCATGTCCCCCCTCAGTCTTCTCTTTTCTAAACTAAACAAACCCAATTCCTTCAGCCTTCCCTCATAGGTCATGTTCTCTAGACCTTTAATCATTCTCGTTGCTCTTCTCTGGTCCCTCTCCAATTTTTCCACATCTTTCTTGAAATGCGGTGCCCAGAACTGGACACAATACTCCAATTGAGGCCTAACCAGTGCAGAGTAGAGCGGAGTACCAATGAGGAGCAGGAGTACCAATACCAGTGCCAGGGTGCCCTCTCAGTTTGAATTGATCTTCCATGTAGTGTAGATGTGACTTTAGACTCTCTTTGTCTCAGTTACCTGTCCAAACAATAGGGATAACTGAACTTCCTTGGCTCCCACTGCTGTTGTGAGGATAAACAGGAGACAGACATGTGCGGGGTCTTATATACCTTATTATACAGTGTACTAATTTCAACTGGTTGCTTCTGATTAGTGCTGGGAATCCATCTTTTTCTAGTAGTTTGCACAATGGGCTGTAAATCAGGATTTGCCCATAGCATTATATTGAATTGCTAGTAGAGCCCTGATTAGAAGGCAGGATTTCCTGACAGCAAGCTCCCAATTTGTTCTTCTAGAGCACTCCAACTCTGAATGTTAACAATACAACCCTGTTGGACCTGGGGGAGTCATTTAAAACAACCCCGTTCATTCTGTTTTCAGTTGCTTCTTTGGAGGCAGGAATGTAATAGGCATGTGTGTTTTATAAACTTGGAAATATTTTAAGGGCAACCAACCACATGCCTTTGTTCAGATCCAGGGGAAAAAAAGAGGCTGCACTGAAATGATGCAAAGTTTCACTGTAAATCACATCCAGAAATCCATGCAAATCATCCTCTTCTTCTCTGCAATCAGTGTGGGGATGAAATATATAAACCCTGGGACATGTTCCTTCATATATCTGAGTGTGCTTTACATGGACACCTATAATGTGGCTTGGATGTTTAATTTGCATGCACTACTGCACTGTCAGTCCCACTTTATCTGATAGTGGTGTTCAGATTCCAAAATGCCATGGCTGAGAGAATGCTCTTCATAAGACTTTTTGCTGTACAGTAACTGCTGTCCTAGATAACATCACTGTACACAGACACAGACTCTGGTACAGATAAAAGTATAAATTCAGCACCTAGTAACTCTGATATTCTGGGCTTGGGGGTCTGATAAGCAACATAAATGTGATTCACTTAAGCTCTTGCAATGTAGCAATTGGGAAATTCCCAGGCTCCAAACTGGGGAGTTGGATGTGCATGCAAAAGGCTGGATTAAGGATCTGATCCTGCATGGAGTGGAGTACTCTCAATCCAGCAGACTTCAGGGGGAGCTAGTGAACACTGAGCACCTCATTAGAGGGGAGCTCATCTGTTTGGATGATGGAACCCTGTGAGAGACTACAGATCAGCCAAAGGCCAAGGCAAATGACATTAAAGCAGCCAAAACGACGGTGGGTAACCTACAAACTTGACCCTGTGGCAGCAGAGTGGTTTCTTTAGCTGAATAAACCGAACAATCATCTGAAGACCTGAGATTTAATCCCACCTTGAATTGCTATTAAATTGTAAAAGGCAGGAACACCTGTGCATCTAATGTGGCTCATGGTACATACCACTGCAACATAGGAACAGAGAAAACCATGACACTCAGAGCTGGGTTCTGTCCAAAAGCTTGAAGATGAGGGTTATGATTAGGTCAAGTATACGGAGAGCAGTATATCAATAATTGAGCAACATAGATTTCTGCTGCCTTGCAAGAATAGAAATTTTTAGTCCCAAACTGGTTGAATAGGGTTGGCATTCCAGGGCCTGTAGTACTCAGCAAAGAAGTAATGCAGAAGTCCTATAGAGGCATAGTAGTGGGGAACCGCCAAAAAGCCCCATCCCAAAGGAAAGGAAAACCAAGTTGTCTCTAACCCTTGCAGTCCTGAACGTACTTCACTCTGTGGTATTGGAGTATATTTGTTGTATAGCTCATCCAGCTATGGAAAAAATCTGGAAGCACATGAGGGAACAAAAGAATGTGGGTGCCACTTCCTGAGTAGAAACAAGGAGCTAACTTTGGAAGGAGTAGACAGATGGGTGGGGTGCCATGGCTGCTAAATTCCCTTTGCTCAGAGCCCTAGGGGCCTGGCATACTCACTATCTCCCTGGACAAAATGGAGAGGCAAATCCATGCTCTCAGAAGGAGTGGGGCCTCAGATAGAAGGGATGGGGCCAGGTGCAGCCAGCCATTAGTGCTGCCCAGACTGCACCCCCCCCCCACACACACACACAAAAGCCAGTCCTCAGCGCCACATAGAGCGCATTGCCTGGAACGCCAACAGCGATTTAAAGGGCCCAGTGCTTCAGCCTCTGCTATTATAGCAGCAACAGTGGCTGGGAACCACTTGCCCTTTTAAATTGGCAGCTGCCTCCTTTGCCCCCTCTCCCTGCTATTAGCAGGTCTGCTCAGAGAACAAATGTATAAAGCCGAGGACCTGGCTCATCAGCAAGTAGGAATCATCCTGCAACCTTAGGCACTAAAGCCATGAGCCTCTACCACATGAGCTAAAATACAACTGGCTCTCAGCTAAGGCTGTAGAGCAGACTTCACTCTCCATTGTCAGTGGTCTCAGTGCCCTTGGGTTACAAATGCATATAGATCCAGTCCCAGCCTTGTGAGGGAAACAAAATGATCCCAGGAGATCTGAAAGGAGGCAAAACCTATTTGTGTGCAAAATGATTCTGGGCAGCAGAATTCCTCAGCAGGACTTGGAAACTGGAGCAATCTGACTTCCACAATACTGTGCTGTTTGCCAGTATACCAAAACTAACGGCTCAACTCCCTGGCCAAAGAACAACCAGCAGAGGATGCACTGAGCAGAAAGCAGCTCTGAGATCTGTAGCACTGGAAAGGGACTGCATTGTGTTAGTAATGGAGGAGAAGGATGGGCCGTCCACACCCATACATTGGAAGATTCAGATCTGTTTTCAAGGCCAGATTTCATGACAGCACAAATGCTTTCAAGACCCATTAGCCCGGAGGAGTCTCCGTTGTTATTCCAAGAATCTCTTTGGGCTGCTCCTGTAAAAGCTTCATTGGCTTGGCAATGACTCACTAAATTATTTAATCTTTCTTACTCACTTCATAAAGGAAGGAGTGAGGCAGCCGATTTATTTTCTCTTTTTTTAATTTGGTGGGTGTCATTCCTCCTCTTGTCTCTCCACCCCCATACCAGACAATCACAATAGCATGGGACTTGAGCGCCTCCATTTCAGTTTCATAAAGTGCATCCAGGTGCTGTTTCACCATTCAGTGTGTGACATCAGTGGGGAAATGCAACTGGGAACATGAAATCCTTTTACTAAGTAGATGAGTCATTTGCTGTTATTTCAGAGGTGAACTGATGAGATATTGTGATAACTTTATAAGATGCCATTTTTCTCTACAAAGATTTTCAAAGTATTTGTGGGAAGCAACTGAGTGGTGCTTAAGCCAGATGACTGTAGCACCCTGGCATGTTTCATTTTATGATATCCCAAGAATTGATATCCATGTCTTGGCTCTAGGCCTATTGTGCTGCACTCCTATCTGCTTATCCCTACAGAGGTATTGGTGTTTGTCATAAATGGAAAGCAGTTGTTTCCCGCTGTAATAGCATTCACAAGTGTTTACTGTGAACTAGGCATTATTGGCCCAAAATTGGCTTGTAATACATGGCTGGTATGTTTTCAGCTTTCTGCATGCAATCTTGTGCATGTGCAAAAGATGCAGCTTAAACATGCCAAGAGTTTCCAAAAGCGGGAGCTTGACATCGGTCTCCTAAGCAGAGCTTGGTGACATTTTTTGTCCAAAATGTTTTGAGGGTGAAAATGCAGATTCTATTTTGCTGACCAATCCTATGCAAAATGCAGACCAATCCTATTCAATTTATTTATAAATGATCTAGAGAAAGAGGTAAACAGGGAGGTGGCAAAATTTGCAGATGATACCAAGATAGTTAAGACTAAAGCAGACTGTGAAGAGCTTCAAAAAGATCTCACCAAACTAAGTGATTGGGCAACAAAATAGCAAATGAAATTTAATGTTTATGAAATTTAAATGAAATTAAATATAAAATAATTAATATTGGAAAAAATAATCCCAAATACACATACAATATCATGGGGACTAATTTAGCTACAGCTACTGAAGAGAGAGACCTTGGAGTCATTGTGGATAGTTCTCTGAAAACATCCACTCAGTGTGCAGTGGCAGTCAAAAAAGCAAATAGAATGTTTGGAGTCATTAAAAAAGGGATAGGAAGAAGACAGTGAATATCTTATTGCCTCTATATAAAACCATGGTATGCCCACATCTTGAATGCTGCATACAGATGTGGTTGCCTCTTCTCAAAAAAGATATATTGGCATTGGAAAAGGTTCCGAAAAGGGCAACAAAAATTATTAGGGGTTTGGAACAGGTCCCATATGAAGAGAGATTAAAAAGACTTGGACTTTTCATTTTAGAAAAAAGGAGACTAAGGGGGGATGTGATAGAAGTCTTTAAATCGTGACTGATGTGGAAAAATTGAATAAGGAAAAGTTATTAACTGGTTCCCATAACATAAGAACTAGAGGTCACCAAATGAAATTAATAGGCAGCAGGTTTAAAACAAAAAGGAATTTTTTCTTCACTCAGTGCACAGTCTACCTGTGGAACTCCTTGCCAGGGGCTGTTGTGAAGACTAGGACTGTAACAGGGTTCAAAAAAGAGCTATATAGGTTAATCGAGGTTAGGTCCATCAATGGCTATTGGCTGGAATGGGTAGGAATGGTGTCCCTAGTTTCTGTTTGTCTGGAAGTGGATGACAGGAGATGGATCATGTGAGGATTACCTGTTATGTTCCCTCCCTCTGGTACTGGCCACTGTCAGCAGACAGGATGCTGGGCTGGATGGTCCTTATGGCCGTTCTTGTGTATTCAGTGCCACCAAAACATATTCATGTCCGCCGTGACAAATAGTTCGTATTGAATTTTTTTAACTTCTCAAGTCAGCAAAACATTTTTTAAATCATTTTCAGTTTGACTGAAAACAATATTTTTTCCGCCTTGCCAGTGAACAAAATAATCTATTCTTCACAGATCTCCACTCCTTTTTTTGCATTTAAATAGCTGGCCTGATTTTCAAAAGTGCTCAACACTCAGCATTTTCAATTCCAAATGCAGAACTGAATTTCACATCCCTCTGCTAACGTATAAAGGTGACCAGATCTGGGAGCTTTGTTCATCTTAGCACAGAAATAGGAGGCAGCTGTGAGATTTGGATCCAGATCTACATTAAGATTCCAAATTCCCACCCACCAAAGTTTAGGGGTGTTTGTTCCAAAGTTTTGGTTTAGCTTTTCTCTCATATACATAGCAGTTATGCTAAGGACTGGCCTCCACTACGTCACTGACACATGTGAAAAACCCACACCTCTGAGCAATATAGATTAGTCCTTGCATACACAATGCTACTGCCTCTTGGGGAGCTAGATTTCCAATGCCAATTGTAAGATTACCCCTCTAATCTAAAACTTTAGAGAGCTGGCTAAGTGAAGCTAGTAGAAGGGCTAGTGTCCTTTCCCAGGATCATCAAACATATTCTAACTTACTACCAGATAAGATGGACCAGTGGTATGATCTGGTACAGCCAAGGGCAAGGCATTGTACACTGGTATGTTCTCATATGGTAGCTCCTATGATCCCTCCTATTCAGAGGTGAACCCCTTGCTGTGCATATTCATTCCTCCCTGATTTCCTCTTTTCTCCTCTCTCAAGAGGATTACAGCCTCATAGAACAGGGTGCCTTCCCTAATAGCCCCTTATTATAAGAGCTATATCAGGTAATATAAGCTGTATAAGAAGTAGGTATTATTAATTATTATCATAATTCACTTTGTCTCATCTTGCTTGCAGTAACTATGGTCCTTTAATAATGTATCTTGCTCACCACTGGCAATGATGCCATGTGTTTTTCTGATGCAGATGTTGTGGGATATTTATTATGAATGAGCTTCCCAGAGCTCAGATATTTAATTTGTAACTACCTAGGTTATTGATGTTTAAAATCATCTTGTTTTTGCAGTGTTACTTGCTCAGATATTAAGAGAAAACACTTTCTATCTGATTATATAAACCCATGATACACAATCCGTTTCCAGAGAAATTGCTAAGAATTTGAAGGTAGCCACACAGAGATAGATAGAAAAACATGCACTGAAGAGAGAGAGACAGAGAGTGCAAAATATAAATACACACATTCAGCTGCAAGAATGATAACTAAACTGTATATAACTAAAATTTACAAACAAACAAACAAACAAACCTGTTATACACCACAACTGCTTCATGAATTTATAACATATGGCAGCAAAGCACTATAAAAACTGTAAACTATAAAGAGGGTTACACAGTTCCGTTCATTTATCAAGTTACAATGAGTAATTTGTGCACCAGGCAGGAAAAAGAAAACCCACACAGTTGGAGAGTGCATATGTATTTCTGAGGTTCACAGTAGAGAGCCTTTTATAAAGCATACACATGATTTGAATTCCAAATTGAAAGCACTGAGTGGCAATATGCAGAGTAATATTATTATAATGGTGCATCCAGAGCTTAGAAAGCAGTGATTGGAACCTAGGTCAGTTCAGGATGGGAAGACTTCTAAAGGGTCATTGAGTCACAGTACAGTGATGCATAAGTTTCGGAGCCAATATGAACTCACTTGAACCTTACGTCTGCAAATACAAAATCTCTCTCAACAGACTCTTCAGGACGGGGGGTCACTGTGAAGGAGGCAGGGAGACTTGTGATTAAGACATAGCCCTGGGAAATTGCAGACCTGGACTCTATTTCCAGCTCTGCAAGTGACTTGCTGCACGACCTCAGGCAACCCACTGTGTGCCCAGTCTCCCCAGCTGTGCAAGGAAGACAATAATGCTGAGACACTGCACAGTATGGTGGAGAGACTCTCTTTATGAATGGCGCAATGAGGTCTACAAATCTCACACTGGACAATATGGAATTGAAGAATGCCTGTGGGCTTAGCTGATTCTGCCCATCATACCTGTAGAGAAATGTCAGGATTGGAGGGAAGAGCCTAAGAGGGAGACCCCATCTTAGCTAGACCAAGAAGGAGAGCAGATTTCTCTCAGCTCCTGAATCCAACCTCTGTCCAACAGCCCCTCCCAGAAGAAAGGGAGTACAGACTCTGATTCACCTCATGGCCATTTCCCACAATTACTGGTGATTTCAGTTTATTTGGGCTCATTCCTCTTGTTTTTGTTTGTTGACTAAAATGGAAAGGGACTTGAAAATGACCAGACTGGAGGGCCAAGGCAGAGGAAAATGAAAGCCACTTCAGTGCCAGAGCAACCATTGGAAGGAGGCACCCTAGCAGTGAGTCAAACCCTTCCCAATGGGTTTGCAGAGAGTTTTATATGCTAATCCCTGTATTCAGTACAGAAGACATAAAAGGCAATTGTGAATTACAGGACTATATTTTTGTGGAGAGGTTCTGGCCAGTTTGGCGTCTGTCATGGTTTATTATGAAATCACCAGACACCTCTGGACAGAAATACAACCCCAAATTCACAATAGCCTGTTTCTGATTTGACATTTAAAGAATTTCTTTATTTATTGGAATGCATGTTTCTGAAGCATAGAATACTGGTCGTGTGCTATGTCTGGGAAACAGATTATTTTTCCCAGTAGAGAAAGCAAATGCATAATCTTTTTCCCCGCCACCATATCCCAGTGCAAATGGTTCAGATCTTTTTGTTTCAGCAAATGCCCCATGGAACACTCGAGCTGGGCTTAGGCCCGAAGGTCATTGCTAAGCAGTTTCTCTTTCATCCCCGTTAGCATCAGCAGACGCAGCTTGAAACGTGTGTACAAGGCACTGCTTTACAGCATCCCTTATTCACCAGCACCTTGGAGACTCCAGTTCATTGAAAGTAATAAAACCGGATCATCAAAAAGAATTCTTTTGAGCAGGCTTTGGGCTCTGCTGTGCTACTCGGTTACGGATATTCATCTTCCTGGAAACTGCTGTTTGATACAGCACAGCAGCATGAAAGCACCAGCTGCCTCCCTGGTGCATTAACCTCTCAAGTGTTGAAATCACACTCCTTGAATGGCAAAATATCTATCATTTTATAATTGCTTTCGGGTGAAGCTGAGTGAGAAAGATCTTTTAGACCTCATTCTTCAGGACGTAAGCACATTGCACATGGGTCGGGGAATCCCCACTCCCACCCCACTCCTGTAACACAGCCTTGCATGATTGTGCAGGCACAAAACTGCAGGAAGAATCATCCAGGAGAAGCAGCAAACCTTGGCAACAGCTAGGCTACATATACACACGACAAGGTTTTTGCGCAAAAACCGGCGGAGCAGCCACACCTCAAGTGCATTTTTGCACAAGTAAATCGGCATAACAGAGGGCTTTTGCCAGTAGAGTTATTCCTCTCTCCACAGGGAATAACTCCTTTTTGCGCTACAGCTCTTGCGCAACATATAGGTGCTGCTCTTTTTCATAACCTGCATGACAAATACCCAAAGATGGCACCTAAAGAACAAATGGACAGAGGAGAATGCACAATCTTGCAGGAGAGAGGGGAAGTGAGGAAGAGGTGTATGTCTATTCCCACGTATGTGTGTACACGCATCTCTCCAAATGTGTGTGTCTCTGGACATGAATTTTTCTGTGTATGTATGTGTATGTTTGTCTATGTCCATTTGCTTATGAGTGTGTGTCTGTATGCATATGATTTACATCTGAGTGTTCAAATATATGTGTGGGTGAGAATGAATGTAACTATGCCACTACACAAGCATGTCTGTATTTGTGATTGTACACATCCCAAACATTTAAAAGAGCATTGAAGACTGGTTTGTTTGCAAAGTGCCAAAGCTAGAAAGGTTCTCTTCAGAATTGCTCATAAGCTATTGCAGTGTTAGTTGAGAAAGCAACATCTCTTTATAAAGCCTCATATAAGCTCTACATCAAAAACAGAACAAAACAACTCAAACCCTCCAGGCTACGGTGGGATTATACAGTGGGTGAAATACTTTATCCTGCCTTAAAAGCTGTCTTTGACTTTCTGCCTGGGGCTGTTTAGAAAACCCAGACTACCAACTATATCACACAAAAGTTGAGCTTGCAGATATTCCCAAGAAGGCACAAAGTGGAGGTCCAAGTTCCCTCCTAAAAGAAGGGCTGGGGTTATATTAAACTCCTCAATTGCTATAAGAATGGTTCAACAGAGAATTAGGTCTAATGAAGACTGTTGTTAAGACAGGCCTGTTTGGTAGCAGGAGACAAAAGAAAACCAAGCATCTCAAGATAACTGTGATCAAGGCAATAAAAGGGCATTTGGGAGCTGACATCATGCATCAAATGGCTGGACACAGAAGGACTGCTCCTTAATGGTAAAGAAACCAGGAACTCTAAGCTCATATCTTTGAATGGAACTGCAAGTAGATTTTTCAGTTTTAGCCGTTTCAGACATACCATTCTCCACTCTCGTTCTTGTTTCTGCTTAGTCAGTCAAGCTTCTAATGGGATCTCCTGTTGGACATTATCTCTGAGACACACTGGGGCTGAAAGAATATGGGTAACCTGTTAGTTAACCAACATAGCCAAAGCGTCAGCCATCTCTCTGCAGAGGAGAGCCAAGAAGCGAGACATCTATATGCAAAAACTCATCCAAAGCACCATGTAGTCATCAACTAACAATGAGCTGTTTATGCCTTCCATCCCAGAGCAGTGATAGACCCAGCCAGTCCTGCATGACCTGGCTTTATTGGCCTATACATCTGGCCTTACACATGGGCACTCTTGCCTGTCTGTCTCCATCCCTGATCTCTTTCATTCTCCTCAGGGAAACCAGAGAGATGGCTCAGGTGTCCAGGGAGGACAGGGCAGCCTCAGTTAACCTGTCAGCAGCTTAACCAAGTGACAAAACCCACAAGTGAATTCAAAGCTTAATCTAGCACAACTCATTTCAGCTTTCCCCAGCCAAGCAGCTGGGTGCATCAGTAAGAGAAAGCATCTTCCATGGACCTTGGCTTCAGAAATCCTTCAGTCAAAATTAGAAATGTTCTCGGGGGAGCTGACGGGGTTTTTAAAGTGAAGGATGGTTTTGATCCAGGTCCTATTTTGTGTAAATTGCTAATGTTAGGTAATATCCAGTAGGAAAGGTGGGATGCTGTCAGCACTGTGTGGAGGAGGGGGCTTCACTAAGGCTTTTGGCTTTAGACTTCTCTTTGTGGACTTCCATGATAACACGTGGCTTGTTTGCCATTTGGACAGCATGAAGGCAGAGGGATTAGACAACATCTCACCAAAGGCTCTTGTGTAAATTACATGGCCATGGGATAAGAGGGAACGTCCTTTCTTGGATTGAGAACTGGTTAAAAGACAGGAAACAAAGGGTAGGAATAAATGGTAAATTTTCAGATTGGAGAGGGGTAACTAGTGGTGTCCCCCAAGGGTCAGTCCTGGGACCAACCCTTTTCAACTTTTCAATGTAAGCAGTGATGTGGTAAAGTTTGCAGATGATACAAAACTGTTTAGGATAGTCAAGACAGAAGCAGACTGTGAGGGACTCCAAGAAGATCTCACCAAACGGAGTGATTGGGCAACAAAATGTCAAATGAAATTTAATGTGGATAAGTGTAAAGTAATGCACATCAGGAAAAATAACCCCAACTATATGTACAGTATGATGGGGGCTAATTTGGCTACGACAAATCAGGAAAGAGATCTTGGAGTTATCGTGGACAGTTCTCTGAAAACTTCCACACATGTGCAGTGGCGGTCAAAAAGGCAAATAGGATGCTAGGAATTATTAAGAAAGGGATAGAAAATAAGACCCAGAATATCTTACTGCCCCTGTATAAAACTATGGAACACCCACATCTTGAATACTGTGTACAGATGTGGTCTCCTCATCTCAAAAAAGATATTTTGGCCTTGGAAAGGGTTCAGAAAAGGGCAACTAAAATGATTAGGGGTTTGGAACGGGTCCCATATGAGGAGAGGCTAAAGAGACTGGGACTTTTCAGTTTAGAAAAGAGGAGACTGAGGGGGGATATGATAGAGGTCTATAAAATCATGAGTGGTGTGGAGAGGGCCGATAAAGAAAAGTTATTTATTAGTTCCCTAAATAGAAGAACTAGAGGACACCAAATGAAATTAATGGGTAGCAAGTTTAAAACTAATAAAAGAAAGTTCTTCTTCACATAGCGTGTAGTCAACCTGTGGAACTCCTTGCCAGAGGAGGCTGTGAAGGCTAGGACTATAATAGAGTTTAAAGAGAAACTAGATAATTTCATGGAGGTTAGGTCCATAAAAGGCTATTAGCCAGGGGATAAAATGGTGTCCTTGGCCTCTGTTTGTCAGAGGCTGGAGAGGGATGGCAGGAGACAAATAGCTTGATCATTGTCTTCGGTCCACCCTCTCTGGGGCACCTGGTGCTGGCCACTGTCAGCAGACAGGATGCTGGGCTAGATGGACCTTTGGTCTGACCCAGTACAGCCATTCTTATGTTCTTATGTTCTGCTAATGGTTGCAGTAAAGGCAGTTCAGCCACATCTTCCTTTCTTGATGTATTTATGTTGGTCCCATTAGTGTAACATCTGAACACCTCACAATGTATTCGTACCTTCAGCACTCCTATGAGACAAGACAGCTCCATGATCCCCCATTGCACAGATGGGCACCTATGGAACAGAGAAACTAAGCCCTGGTCTACTCTAGGAAGTTACGTTGAAATAACTCCCCTAATTTCAAAATAACATGCAGAGTGTTCACGCTACCAAGCCCGGTTAAGGGGCTGGTTATTTCGAAATAATTTGCTCCTTTCCACATAGAATAACACATATTTTGAAATAGTTATGTTGGGAGTTATTATTTCAAAATAAATTATTTTCTTGGGTAGACATACCCTAAGTGACTTACCCCAGCTCACGCAGCAAAGCTGTGATAGAGCAGGTATTTGAACCCACAGCTCATTACTAGGCTAACTGCTTAGCCATTTCACCACTTCAGTCATGTAAAGGTTCCCCTTTGCAATCACATCCTTGGCCCTCACCCCACCAGACCTTTCAGGCCCACTTTTATTATTACTAGGATTACCCATCCCATTGTGATGGTAGACGTACACATGGGCTCCTCTCGCTCTAGTGTTCCCAGGGGCAGGGAGGCTTAGGTCAGCTCAGGTTGTATGGTTGTCTCCCTTCCTAGTACTCCATGGGGCGGGGAGGCTCAGGCCATGCCACTTTTTCCCTCCCCATTGCTCCTGGGGGTGAAGGTGGGGGTTGGGGCCGTGCGTCCTCTTCCCTCACCGCTGCTCCAGGGTTGCTGGGCACTCTCTTCCCCTCCCTGTGGTGGTGGGGGGGCACGCATGCACTCATCACACTGCCCCTCCTCCTCTCCTCCCCATGGTGGGGGTGGGGCCTCAGCAGAGGGGGCGGGACTGTAGGCTTGCCTCCCCCTAGAAACTTCTCAAGTCTTCTCAAATGTTCTCTGTGACAGACAGCGTGACGGACACCTTTCCTTTTATAATAGTGTATAGATTACTATGGGAGATGCAGAAAACATGGAGTCTGGCTACTGCCCTTTACTGGATGGCAAATTAACTGCCACCATGTAATGTACTAACTGATGCGTCACTGCCTCTACTGGGTGGATTCAAAACTTGTCCAAGTGTTTGTGAGCATGTTGCCCTCTAGTGGCTGGGAACTTGCAAAGACAATAAGCCTCAAAACCACTACTGACAGGCAATGGAGATTCTCCAGTAGCCTGTGTGTTATTGTTGGAGTTGAGCTCCTTACATTTGCTACACTATGCATATGTATGTGTGCAGCTGGCCACTATGGTGTCTCTGTGCTTGTGACCTGGGATTCATTGTAACTACTGAGACAGCTAATATGCTGGTGTTAACATAAGCAGGGGCAGCTTTATTGTCAGTCAAAACAAAAGACACCAATGTGGAACTCAAACCTCGGAGAAAGAATTAGAGGAAGCAAATTCATTAATTTCCTCTGTGCAATGAGCATGCAAAGTCCACTTGCTTTTTTTTCAAATAGCATTTTACCTGCTGTTATTTTACCGTAAACATCTTCTGCACAACCTGCCCACCCCTGCATCTAATTCCCACAGAGCAAAATTAAATTTAAGCTATTATATTGAAGGTATTAAACTCGGACCTTTCTGAATCAAAGAGAATCTTTAAAAGTGGATTTTTAAAGGTCATTTTGGACTCTATGTGAACACACACAGAGACTCAGGTCACTTAGCTAAGTAATGCCCCCAACAATCATGTTCACTTTGTTACTAGGATAAGTGCATCATTTACTTGAAAAGGGGTTTTTTTGGGGGGGGAGGTCTCTTTCCTTTTTTTAGCAGACTTCAGAGTTATTTGTTTTTGTGACTGCTTCTGCATCTCTTTTTTACAGCTGAGGCCAGAAGAGGCTGAAATTATGCTCAAAACACCAAGGAATACAAGCCTGGTAGCACATCAAACCCTTGAATTAGGAAGAACTGGAATTCTCTGTTCTAGTCCGAACAAGCTCAGTTTAACAGACTTGACATATTTATACATGGTCCAGGTTTTTAAGTCCCGGCTTGACAAAGCCCTGACTGGGATGATTCATTTAGGGTTGGTCCTGCTTTGGGCAAGGGGCTGGACTCGATGACTTCCTGGGCTCTCTTCCAATCCTTTGATTCTATGGAGATTCCACCATCTCCCTACATAACCCATTCCAGTGCTTCACCACCCTTCTAATGAAATAGAAGGGCGGTGAAGCACTGGAGTGCATGAGTTTAAAGTTAAATACATGCTTAGGTGCTTTGTTAGACTTGTGCCACTGTTCAGAGAAGGTTCAGAGATGCATGGTGCTTATCTCACCAGACCACCTAACAATTTGATATTCACCCATCCCTGTTCTGAGGCCTTCATTAACTATTGTAATGAAGCTCTTCTATGGGCAAAGGAAAATAAGAGGAGATGGCTTTGTGGTTTAAGTCTCTTGTCTCAATTAACAGACTTCCTAAAACCACAGGTTTGGTTCCCAGCAGCAGCAAATCCATTCTTCTAAGGACAGTAAATTGGATTTCATCTTGCTTACTATCTGGTGATAGATACTATGGCAACGGGTGTATTATAAATACCTTGGCCAGGTTATTGGTGGGGGTGGGTTCCTGCTAATAAGATCTTAAACCACAAGCATGCTTATTGAACAAAGACATTTAAAAGCCAATAACATATTTTGTATGACTAGGGATTTGCTGCAGTGTCCTCAACCATAATGTCACCTCCCACCCGGTTATTGTGCAGTGCATCGTGTGCCAACATGCGGCTTCCCCATCACAGCTCCGCTTGCATTTCAGCATATACATATCTAATGTAGAATCCTTCAGGTTTAAAAATCCTATATACCGTAATTGATAAAGCATTACATTATTATAGGTAGACAGCCTGCTTCATGCCATCTGTGTTCCATGATCCCCATTTAATGAGGCTGCCTTTGAGAACCATACATAATAGAAAAAGAGACTGATGCTAGCACTTTCCTATTACTATAAAAATTAAAGCAGTCAAGTCATTACAGCATAAAGACGGCTTTTTAAACTCTGAAACCCTCATATTTGGTGAAAGTGCTTTTAATTTTCCGTTATTTTTTCTACGGCCGCTAAAATGAGCCCCGCTTCCATTCATGCAGCATAATTCAGTCAACATTCCACTAAAACCTGACAATACACTGCCCTCTACTGAATTTTTCTCTGACATGTTAAAAAGAAAAAGAAAATAGTCCCCAGCTTTGCCGCCTATCCTTTGGCTCAAACTGAGATAAGCAGATGGTTTGTTAGCTCTCATCAATGACTCAGTAATATCCAACGTAAAACACTTTTGCCAGAGAGGAGTCAAAATAACAAAATGGATTCTGTACAAGGGAGAGTAAAAGCAATTGAAAAAACAAGTAGTGAGCACCCAAGTCCCAGGAGTTCCTGTGCCTTGGTCCTGCTGTCTGTCACCTCATATCAGAGTTTCAAAACCAATTACGTAAGTTAACTAGCTAGTTACTCCAGTGCCTTGGAGGAGGCAGAGGGTTCCTCTGATGTAAGGCTACAAAACATTGTACAGGAGCCATGTGCACAAAACCCAGCATGAGTCAAAACTGCATGATCTTGAAATGCACTCTAAACTTTGCCTGCCTGAGGACGACACGCTGCCTGCCTGGATCCCCCAGACCAGGGCTAATTTGCATAAAATGGAGTAGATAGCAGCCAGGCTCACATTATGATAGTGGCGAGGAATCCTGTGGCACCTTATAGACTAACTGAAGTGTAGGAGCAAAGACCCACTTCGTCAGATGCAGGTAGTGGAAATTTCCAGAGGCAGGTATAAATATGCAGGCCAGGATCAGGCTGGAGATGACGAGGTGGATCCAATCAAGGAGGATGACTAACACGGCTACCCCTCTGATTATGATAGTGGTATGGCATGGGGAGAATTCAGGTCCCAACATTCAGTGCTTTCTCTTGATTGCGGTGCTACCACATGGCATGCGGGAAATTGTAGTCCCTTTGGACCATTATTAAAGAAAAGGATGGACAAAAGGCCCCATTGTACAATGCTGTGGGCTTCTTTTGGTGCACAGTTTGCACTTTGATTCTCCTTGGCCTGAGCTGCTTGCATTTGATTCTGCTTGACTGAAATAAAAAAGCACATTTGCTTAGATTTAGATTTGGTCTCATTGTAGAGCCCTTAGATTCATCTTGATAGACGATGAACAAAATAAACTAGAGATGTTATGAGAAACCCTCATAGAGATGGAATGTGCTTCTGAACATGCAGGCCCCAAGAAGTACAGCTAGCATCCAGAAGGCAGCACCTCCTTTGCTTTAGAGATGCATCAGGATAATTAAATTCAAGTTGCACCCAAGCAATAAGGTTCAGCTCTTAAGCTGGATTGCAAACACCTCGGCATGCAAGAATATTTGGTTCTAGATTTTTGGTTTAGCCCACTACAAGGAGTGGGAGATTGTAATATAGGGGATTTCTGAGGCCACTGCTGAGAGGGTCAAATCAGGGGACATTGCTTATAGACAGGGCTACTAACAGCACAAAACTGGGGTCCTCCATATAAAGCACACCAAACCAGTCACAAAGAGTACTTCTGTTTGCCACACTGGCCAGTAAGAAGTTATAGAAGCAATCCCCTTAGACACTCCATCTTCTCCTGTGCTGCAACCAGTACCACTCCTTACACAGATGAAAGGTTATGAAAACCAATCTCACCAAATCCAAACAGGTTCTCCCAGTCCCAAAGTACCAGCCACATTCCCAGGTTAATTTATACCTCAGATCTTACCCAAAAGAGCACACTTTGCCAGTCCTTTAGTATCTAAATTCTAAAGGTTTATTAATAAAAGAAAGAAAAAGCTGAGAGTAAAATTGTTAAAGGAATCAAATTGCATACACCAAGGCAAAGTTCTTGGTACAGGCCTGTAGCAGAGATGGATTAATTGGCTGTTTTATAAGTCTCTGGAATATATCCTCTATTAGGATGGGTCATCAGTCCTTTCAGGCTCAATTCATAGCACAGATGCTTCTGAGTGATGAGCTAGAATTGAGACAAAGATAGAGGAAGCCCCAGGGGACCTTCTTTATACCCTGTCCTGTGTGGAGGGAGTTCCATTTTTGTCCTTATATGAAAGTAAGCCCCAGATGGAGTTGGTCACATAACTCCGTAGCAGCCATTGCTTACACGCTTGACCACAGCAAAGTTCCTCAGGTGTGGACTGGTATCTATTAAGGCCCAATAGCCAATTACTACTATTTACTTGACTAGCCAATTACTACTATTTACTTGACTAGCAACCCTTTCACAACAGGTTGGCCAAGCCTGCTGACGTCTCCCAGAAGGAAATATTCGAAACACAAGTACATAGCCAATACTTTTCACTTCAAATACAGAAATGATACATGCATATGAATAGCATAAATCGAACCAGCGAATTATCAGCTTTCAATAGACACCTCAGTTGGCCCTCTTTGTACAAGATTTGATGCAAACATATAATAATGGTTGCTATAATGTTTTGCATGTTCACATCAGAATTCAATAACATCTCAGGGACAAGATGCAAATTCTGGATCAGTCAGTCAGATCCCAAACTCTAAAATGTGGCGAGTTCAGTATTGCAACCCCCAAACACTCAAAAACCATGAGATGGGACTGAAAATCATGAATTTTTTTAAATAAAAACCACTGAATTTTTGTGTTATGCGTCATTTGAATGTTGAGTTTTAATGTCTTCCACTTTTTCTGTGCAACCAACAGAACTAGAAACTTGCTTTTCTAAAACATGAAATCAAGATTCTCAAATAATCTCCTGACTCCAGAAGTTGGAGCTTGAAGTTAAAAAAACAAATACTGTGATCATCATGATAAAATAGTTTTATCGTGAATGTTTTTATCTGCAGTTTGTTGATTATTAACGGGGCCAGTCAAAGCAGTTAAGGATAAATGAGAATCTAGCTGAACCTTCACCCAAACTTAAATGGTGAAACCTTTCTGAGTTCTGAGAAAGTTCAGGTAATGTCATTTCCTCCCTCCTTCCCCTGGGTGTGATTATACTGCACCCATAGCTCAAAATAAGCTACTCAATTTGAGCTACACAAGTTGCATAGTTTATTTCGAGTCAATAGCTTATTTCAAAATTTGGCACTGTCTACACAGCACTTATTTCAAAGTAAAATGCTATACCAAAACATCTCTTACTCCTCGTGGAACGAGGTTTACATGGATGTTGAAATAGCAAGTCTATTATACTTTGAAATAACGATTGCATTCAAAAGACTCGGAATAGCTATTTGGGGATACCTCTGAAATAGTACTGCAGTGTAGATGTAGCCCCTATGTCCTTTTTTGTGTTTCCTCTGCATCCTTCAGTTCTAGATAAGCCTGCAAGTATCAAATAATCACAAAAAAGGCTGAAGCTGGAAATACTGCTAACTTCATGAGCAAGCCTTTTTCTATATTTTTCTTGGAGACCCAACTCCATTTGACAAACTTGAGTGATTCAGAAAAGTATCCAGAATTTGGAGTATTGGTCCATATTTCTGATCCTTTAAACTTTACCCACCACTACTGATCACTTTATTTAACTCAGTTGGGGAGAGTCTCAGAACGGTGGCCTTTCTTGGTATCTGTGGTTCTCACTCCTGGACCTTTGGCCTATTTAGCAGCCAGGACTGCATGAATAAGTAGAGTGCAGCTGGAGAAGGATGTATCTCACTCTTTTTACCAAGGGTTCTGCAAAATCCACTTGTTGGTCCACAGAACTCCAAAAGAACCAACCTGAAGAGGATGGAGAAGTTGGGTGGAAATATAAGTCCATGAGACAATCTCTCTTTGATACTGTTTTCCACAGGGTGAAAAGTTAGGAGAACCCACGCTCTGTACAGAATAGCATTAAATGCCCAGAGGAAAAGCCACGTAAAAACACTTTAAGAGACAAGCTGCTAATAAATCTTTGACAAAAGACAGTGTATAAATCTGTGCTTTTGAATATATTATCCAGCCATCCCCACTGTGCATTCTTGTGCTGCTGCAGGATAAAATAAATTGGTCTAGCTAAAGGAACGGCAGGAAACCTGTGAATATTCCCTTCCCTGTAATATTGACCTTTGATGCTGCTGACCTTCTTTCCCCTGAGTTGAGTGGCACAGTTACTGAGGACAGATGAAGAAATTCACTGAAAGCAAGGAATGCAAGTGGGAGTAGAACCCAAGGCCGTGACTGCTGTATTGCAAGTGTGTCTGAGCTATATCACCATGACTGACTGAACAGAAAAAAAACCTCTCCAGGGAAATGTGCAGAATCTGACTTCTTAAAGGAACTGGGCTTGCTTAGAACTATAGCCAAATTCCCATATTTCTAAAAGATTAAAGACCTTTCTATTCTTTCTCTTTTCTTTTTTTAAGAAGCCCTTGTAAGAAGCTTAGCACAGGAAGGTGACTTTGGGGTGTAGGAGATGGACAGAAAGTAGTTTTTTATAACTTAGAAAAGTTAGGGGCCAATCCTCAAAAGGGCTGAGCACCTACAGCTTCTGTTGACTTCAATAAGAAATGGACTAGATTTACATCATCTCCCAAGATTAAGTCCTAAGGCCCAGATCCTCATAGTGATCTTGGCACCTAACTCCCAGACCCTTAACTATCTTTGCTGAACTAAGCCCCAAACCTTACTTCTGCAAAAGAATCCATGTGCAGAAGTTCTTAGACCCACATGGAATCCCCCAGACCAGGGCTACTCAACACGTGGCCCACAGCCCGTTTCTTTGCAGTACAGTTTGGATTTACGCGGGGTTCAACATGCAGCCCGTGGGTGGGAACCAAACCAAAAAAGCAGTCAATATAATGGTCTTCTGTCGATATGCGTTTTAGTAGTTAAATTCCTAGACTGTCATTGCTCATTAAAAGTGCTGTCGTATGGTGGAAATCAGATCAATATTGCATTTTATTAATATCAGCAGAACTGACTTAAATGGGGCCTGCGTGTTGTGTAGACTTGTCTTAATCTTTGTATTCATGCCCGGCAGTGTGAAAGAAGATGTTTGCATATATTTGTATATATATTTGCATGTATATGCAACCACATATAAGTTGTGGCCCTCGGCATGTGCTGTGAGTATCCCCCCGGGGTTCCAAAGTTGAGTAGCCCTGCCTTAGACTTCAACAAAACTTCCCCTGGTCAGAAGAGTTCAGGCATTTTCCATTATGCCTTAATTTCTGGCAATCCCTTTGCTCTGCAGGATTGGGCACTTAGACCCACATGGAATCCCCTAGACCAGGGCTACTAGGGAGTCATCATATATATAGTAGCCCAATGTCTGTGATTCTGTAACACTGAAACGCTGGCTGTTCCCTCTGGGCAGCACAGTTGCCTCCCACCCTGGTGCTCAGCTGACTTATGCGCCGCTCAGCTAGGCTGCTGCGGGGAAGCAAGCAGCGCAAGTGGCCATTTGGGGTCCGTGGTCCCCACGTAGCACGCCCGGGCTGCATGGGGAGCGCGGGGCCAGAACTGCCGCTTGCTCTGCTTGCTCCCCCGCGGCAGCCCAGCCGAGCGGTGCAGAAGTCAGCTGAGCACCACGGCGGGAGGCGAAGGAGAGTGGGACGGTGACGTACATGGCCGGGGGTGGGGGCCTGACCGTGTACATCACCACCCTGCCCCCCTTTCCCTCCCACCGTGGCACTTGGCTGACTTCTGCGCCACTAAGCCGGGCCGCCATGGGGGAGCCCAAACGGCCACTTGCTCTGCTTGATCCCCCCACGACGGCCCGGCTGAGCGGCGCAGAAGTCAGCCGAGTGCCACAGCGGGAGGCGAAGGGGGATAGGGCGGTGACGTGCAGTGTGACAGCGGCTCCAGGCCCCGCCCCCTGGCCATGAACAGACCTTGGCCAGGGGGCGGGCAAGGGAGCGAGGGGGAGGGGAAGGTGGAGAACACCTGGGAGGCTGCAGGATCAGTGCTGGGGTGAAGGGAAATGGTGCAGGGGGGCAGCTGGAGCTCATAGGCCGCCGCTCAGCTGGGCTGCCGCGTGGGAGCAAGAGGTGCAAACAGCCATTTGGGCTTTGCGCTCCCCATGCAGGAGGAGGAGGAGAAGAGAAAGGGAGAGTGAGAGGCAGGAGGGGAAGGAGAAGAGAAAGAGAGACGGAGAGAGATGGAGGAGAGCTGACGGGGGGAGGGAGGCAGTAGGAGGAGGAGAGAGAGAGAGAGAGAGACACGGAGCGAGAGACCGGAGGCTCAGGAGAGAAGACCGAGATAGAAAGGAAATAGGACGTGGAGGAGAGACCTGAAAATCCCATTTTATGTCAGGCTAATTGGCTAGTTTATTAATAATCCTCTTATTTTTAACTAATAAGCGGAGTGTCCACACTACCAAGCCTCTTATTTTGAAATAGCAAACTAGTTATTTCAAAATCTGTACTCCTGTTTTCCTGGGGGAATAAGCTTATTTTGAAATAGTTATTTTGGGAGCTATAATTTCAGAATAAGTTATTTCAAAATAATTTCCTAGTATAGACATGCCCTTCAACTACAACCTTCTGAGGGTGGAGTCCTGCCAAACTGTACATTATGATGGTAAAATTATAAAATACATGCAGAGTTGTAAACATGCATGCTGCTATAATGGGTCATAAAACCCTCACACTGGCATGAACGGAGGATAGGTGTTGCTTTGGGCTAGGGTGTTCCTGACCTTCCATATCTGCATCTCATGCTAAGACAGGAGAAAGAGATATAAGGAGGGAACTCCATTTAAAAGGGAAGGAAAGGCAATCCTGAGAAGCCCACCTCTTGGAGAGAAGGCTGACAGCAAAGACAGATCTTGCCTTGCCCTTGCAGAAAGGAGAACACAGACCCCCACTGAGCTGAGGAGAAAAACAGGCTGAGATTTGTATTGGAGACCTTGGGTGTGCTACGATACTGCCAAGGTTCCTTTGGAGCAAAAGAGGCCAATATCTTCACAGAAGCCACTTGAGGTTTTTCTTTCTTTTCTTGGAAAATGGGGACTGTTTGGTTTCTTTCATACATGGCACTGAGAAGGCCTTGGGCAGAGAGGTTGAGCACCCACCCTGCTAAACTGACAGGCCCTGACACACCCGTTGGAGTAGAGCAATCAGATGTGCATGCTTGTGATCCCCACATAGCTCCTGAAGGGGGCACTCTGCCAAGCACAGATTTATGACAGCTGCCCTAGATGCACAGAAAAAGATGCATTCCCTGAGCCAAAGTCCTAACAGTCAAAATGTGGAGCATCTGTAAAGCACCATGCACACTTATGGCATGGTATGATTTCACTTATAAACAGACACTGGTCATAGAATTTACACTGACAATGCAAACTGCTTCCATACTATAATATTTGGGGAGGCATATTCCACTTTGAGGGCAAAATTTTAAAATACAGGCAGCGACACTGTGTCTTCAGAAAAGTGCAAGCATCTTTACCTCATCTGCATGCACAGGACCCATTCTGGATGAACTGCGTGTAAAATGTAGGTTTTGTGTGTGCAGCGCATTGTACTGTTAACAGCTTAGAAGCCTCCGTCTGAACATAAATCTCTCCCCCTCCCCTTTTGTCACATTATTTTAAAAAAACAATAACAAAAAAACAGCTAAACAGCTTCTCACCATTCATCTGTAACCTTGCAAAAATAATGCTTGGTAACTCTTGAGATCCCCACTGTCTGCTCAGCAACAGTGAACTGACAAGCTTTCTCTCCACAGCTGTGACAGTGTCCATGCTCTACTAGATGGAAAGATAACTCTTTCAATGGTGTGTATAATTATGTTGCCCTCTAGTGAGCAAAGGCTCACAGAGTTGATAAACCCTAGTATAGGTAGAACCTCTCTAGTCTGGCACCCTTGGGACCTGACCGGTGCTGAACCGGAGAATTTGCTGAACCACAGGAGGTCAATATTGCCTAACAGCATTACCCACACTTCCACTGAAGACATGCAGGGGTAAATTAGAACAAAGTAATAGCACAGAACACTAAGAGCTTGTAAATAAACTTTATGGGATTGCAGGAAATTTGGCCACACCCATGATAAGTGGACATCCAGCTATCTAAAATCATGCTGGACCATGTATGGTGCTGGACCATCATGTATGGTGCTGGACCAGAGAATGCCAGACTAGAGAGGTTCAAATTATGCTAGTATAGTTAGATTATTGTTAATATCTATTATTTACAGAGCACCACAGATGTACGTGAAGATGAAAGCAAATACAGATTTACTCCTGTCTTAGTGTAAATCATCTTCTAAATTTAAATAAATTCTGGAAGGCACTCAGATATCACAGTGGGGATTAAGAACCTATGCAGAATAAAATATAATTTAATAGACCATAATTTAAATTAGATACAGAGCAAGAGATGGTGATGAAAAATGGGCAACAGAGGGAGTAGAGAGAACAGTGACTGCACAGAAAATAACACAGGAGAGATACTTACTTACTTACATCCCTATCTTGTTCATTCCGCATTTTAAAAAATAAAATGTATTAATAGTGAAGATAGAGGAAGATTCTCCTTTAGTTCCAGTGAAAAGGGCCTATAATTTTGGAGCACAAACTAGAATTGTAAAGGACTAGTTGACTATCCGACAAGTAAATGCTTATTGGATAATCGACAGGATAGTCGACTAGTCACTCCCCCTCTTCCTGCCAGCAAGGGGGGGGGGGGAACAGGGGAGTACTTAAAAGCGGGACCACCACATGAAGCTCAGGTTCAGCTGGGAGGTCCCCAGCTGATCCAGGCTCCAACTGGCATTTCAAAGCAGCAGCGCCACACTGAGCCCAGGGTCAGTTGGGGACATCCCAGTGCAGCACTTCCGCTTTGAAATGCTGGATAGAGCCTGTATCAGCTGGGGATTCCCCAGCTAACCCAGGCTATGTGCAGAGTGCCAGCTTTGAAATCTACAAGAGTCCCCAGCAGGGGCTCTTGTGCATTTCAAAGAGGAAGTGCCCTCATGGAACCCAGAGTCAGCGGGACTTCCCATGGGCCCTGGGCTCCACGCGGTGTTCCAACTTTGAAATGTTTCAAAGGCAGAATGTGGAAGTGCTTATCGACTAGTCAAGTAGTCAATGGAAATTCCATTGACCACCTGACTAGTAAATTAATCACTAGTTAACATCCTTAGCACAAACTAATAAATTCTATCTCTACCTAAAGTCTCTGTATTATATTGTGATGATGCCAGTAGAACAAGGAAGTATCTTTAAAAAAATAAAATCTTGTTTCAGTTTGCTAAGTTCTGGGGACTTTAGAAGCAACGTAAGGCAGCTGAGTGTGGTTTAACTGCGCTCCAATGCTCTTGAATTTCCAAGAAGCTGCCAATATGGATCTCCAGAGCCTGGGACCTGCTCAGATACCCACTCAGAGTTTCTGGTGACCAGGGGCAGATGACCATTTTGTGGGGCCCAGGGCAGCACAATTTCGCGGGGCCCCCCTTTGCCATGGCGCATGCACGGTGGCGCCACAGCGCATGTGCGGGGCTTCTTGAAGCGCGGGGCCCAGGGCGGCCGCCCCGCTCGCCCTGCCCTATATCCACTTCTGCTAGTGACAGTGTGTGATTTGCACAGGCAGTGACAATGTGTGATTTGCATAATAACCATGTCTAAGCTGCGGTGTTTTCCCAGAAAAACATCTACACTGAAATTGCATTCTTTCAATAGAAAGTCAAAAGAATGCAGGGGGTTTTCTGACAGCAGTAAACCTCCTTCTACGAGGAAGAAGCCTTTTTCCAAAAGAGCTCTTTTTGGAAAAGGCGTGTGTGGACACGGAAGAGATTTTTTTTCTAAAGAAGAGGCCTCCAGGAAAAAGCACAGGTGCCTTGGTGGCCAGTCCATCCATAGTAATCACGACTTAAATGTGAGATAGCGTCCAATCAATGTGGATGCTAGCTTTCGAAAAAGCAGATCGCTTTTTTGATGCACTTTAACTGTGTGGACACTCTCTTTCGAAAGAAATTTTTCCATAAGATCTCTTCCGGAAAAGCTTCTTTTGAAAGAAGCCTATAGACTAGACATAGCCTCAGTCAGCATCTGTGTTGTTCAGGTCACCTTTCTGCAAGGCAGTGCAGAACCTAACTACTAAGTTACCTGCTTGGCCCTTCACTCACACATCCAGCCAAATCCTGCTAGGTAACTGGTGCAAATATAATATCGCACTGCTGGCATATCAGGGCTTATCCTAAGGGCTCTCAAAACATTCAACCATATGAATGACGTGTTCAAAGAAGTGACTGTCCCTGTGTTTGACTCTACATCGACCCTAGTGTCCTTTCTTGACTTGAGACACCAAAAGCTTTTAAAGCTAGCTCTGAATATAATCAAGGGCAGTAAGGCCTTAGCGCCACACAGACCACGGTGCCCCCTCAAGCCTCAGAGCCATGGCAGGGCTCTTTCAGTTTTAGGGCTCCAGGGCAATTGCTCCCTTTGCCCCCCCCCCCTCGTTGGCAACCCTGTCCCTATGTCTGCAGAGAGATGGGGAGAACACCTATGGAGAGGACAGATGCTTTCCCTCTCCAGAGTGAAATCTAGGTCCCGTGTGACATATCCTTTTGAAGTACCTGCATGCCAAAGCCAACTAAACTCGTCCCCGTCTCAGGAGTTCCGCTTCTTAGCTGAACAGTTTTAATTCCCATTTCAATGCAGGTTCAGCCCTATACTAAAGTCTCTCAGTGGTTATCTACACTGACACTTAAGGCTATGTAAGATACATCGCTCAGAGTGTGAAAAGACCATCCTCCTGAGCAATGTAACTTACCTAGACTTACTAAAGTAGTGTCCACAGCATGCTATGTCAGAGGAAGACACTTTCCCACTGACACAGGTTCCACCATTGTTGAGGTAGACTAATTATGCCGATGGGAGAATGCTCGCCTGTCAGCACAGCACAGCACATCTTCACCAGATGCACTGCACTGGTGCATCTGCACCAATGTAGTCCAGTAGTGTAGACTAGCCGTCACTGTTTGAAAGCGTCTCAAATCCCATCCCAGTCCCTTTTTGGAATGCATGGTTATTATGCAAATCACACACTGTCACCGCCAGTGATAATTTACTTAATGGTGCCAAAATCTGTGAACTTGCCTAAAGGCTTTTGACATCATTTGCCATGAACATTAGTCAATAAATTCTGGGATGGAGCAATTTGCATGTCACCCAAATGACTGGATATCAAATTAGGCTTCTGACAGGCTCCAGAATGGCTCTCTCCTTTCATCATTAATCTTGACAAAGGGGAGGGGGCAAAAGCCCTGATAGGACCTGGGCTGTTTTCTGACATATGACGGATTGATGTATCAATCTAAGGTCATCCAGTTTATCATTCATTTTGAAGAAGGCTCCAGATTTCTATTTCTACCTTCAGCTCCAAAGCTGCAGTGTGATTAGGGGGTATAGGGGGCTGATTGCATATAACAACAGCAAATGTAGTTTAGTTTCCTGTGAAATGTTAATGCTGAAAATCCTATATGCCCTATTCCCCTCCTACAGGACCAGCAACTTCCACAGAAGCCAATGAGAGGTTTTAGCACACTTGCGTGGCAGGAGAATAGGATACCAGTTTAGAACCTTTGCATTGCTCTGTCATACTCTCTTTTGTATTAGAGAGACGAGGTGGGTGATGTAATATCTTTTAATGGACCAACTTCTGCCTGTAAGAGAGACAAGCTTTCAGGCTTATACAGCGCTCTTCTTCAGGTCTGGAAAACTTACTCAGTGTCAATAAAATATATTATCAATGGATGGCATAGGTATCAAAGGGGAAAGGGCGTGCCTCTCCAAACAGCTCAGTATGGTTTTGTCCATGCTCCACCCCCCAGTCCAGGACATCTTCCTACTTACCCCTTGTGATCTGGGGGTTCTTCATCCATGGCCAGAGCTCTGGGCCAGAGATTCCAGCAGCTGGAGCCCATGCTCACACCAACCCTTTAGGGAATCAGCCAGTGGCTGCTGGGAGGGCAATGCTTATGTGTAATTGCAGTATGTGGAGCCTCTTTTTTCTGCCCTCACCCCTCTGCTTAGGAGCTGGACCTGCTGGCCATTTCCAGGGTGCAGTGTGGTGCCTTGGCAGGCAGGGAAGGAGCTGACCGGCAGTCACTTGACTTAAGCCTGGACCCCAACCACTTGTCCCAGCTCTGCCTCCCAACCTGGAGCTCCCTCACACACTCTGAATGGCTTGGCCCCATCCTCTATCCTGGAGCCCCCTCCTACACCTCAAAACCCCTCTTATCTGGCTCCGCCCCAGAGTCCGCACCCCCAAGAGGAGCCCACACTCCCTCCTATACACCTCAGCCCCAGACCAGTTAAAGTGAATCTGGGTGGGGGACAGCAAGGCACTAGGGGAGAGGAAATGTAGTGATTGGGGGCAAGGCCAGATGTTCAGTTTTGCACAATTAGAACATTGACAACTTTACTGCAGAAATTACCGATTTTATTACCCTAGTGCAGGGATTCTCAAACTTCATTACAATGCAACCTCCTTCTGACAACAAAAATTACTACACAATCCTAGAAGCCTGCCCAAACCCCACAGCCTAGAATCAGATATTCACTGCTGTTCAAGTTCTGGAAGAAGCAGGGACAGAGTGTGAATCAGCAGATTCATGGAACTCCAAAAGTGCTGGAGAAAGGGGGGAAACAGAAATGCGGAGCTCCAGTACCCCAGTGCGCAAGAGGTGCATAGGGGAAGAGGGCAGAGAGGGTGTGTGTGGGCTGCAGGTGGAACCCCAATAATTTGTGGGCCACAGATTGCCCACCACTGGTAATCATGAGGCCCACTGAGATGAAGGATGGCCACTCATGCGGCCCAAACACTAGTCTTAGTTGCCCATTGCTGTCGTAGCTCATTCTATCAAAGTCTTTATTCATTATGTAACAACTTTAAACACATAAGTTTTGCCTGACTGCAAGGGTGTTTTTACATGAATTGGCTTTTTTAAAATGTGTTTTTACACAGAGGTTTGTCCATTTCCCCTTACTTTCACTCTCCCTCAGCCCCAATCTTTTTGATGAACCACAAAGACTGTGCTCCAATAATCTGTCCTGTAGATGGCACCTTCTCCCAATTTTTATCACTCTATGGAATTCATAAATGAGATATACAGGATATTTTTACAGCCCTATTTACAGGGTCTTTTAGACCAGGAGTTCTCAACCTTTCCTTTCTGATTCTACTACCCCCCCCCCCCCCCACACACAAAATCTAAAAAAGCATCACAGCCCACATGTACCACAACTGCTTATCTGCATATAAAAACCAGGGTCAGTGATAAGGGGTAGTAAGTAGGGCAACTGTTGGAGCCCCACACCATAGAACACCTGGCAAAGCTAAGTTACTCAGTCTTCGGCTTCAGCCCTGGGTGGCAAGACCCAGGACATCAGCCCTGTATGGTGGGGCTCTGGCTTTTTGCTCTTGGCTCCAGTTAATCTAATGCCACTGTGGTTTGGCAGCGTCCCTAAAACCTGCTTGTGCCTCACCCCAGGGAGCGTCGGATTCCTGGTTGAGAGCTGCTGCTTTAGACATCACCTGCGGCTAGGAATGAAAAGTTGCAGCGTCGCAATCTGTAGCAACAATTAGAAAATTTTGCAGTTGGTTGAAAAAAGTGCAATTGGCCATGGACATTAAATGTACAATCAGATGCACATTTACCCCTTATTGTTCACTATTTTTTTAACCAAACCCCCTTCGTTCCTATTTTCCAGCTGCGAAGCTAAGGAACACGCCGGAAAGAATAAGTGTGCATAGGGAGCTAATGCCACAGACAGGAAGAGTGCCCAGGAATCGAGCCCTTCACGCTGCGGTCCGGCACTGGAACGCTCAAACCCTCAGGAAGCAGTATCGCGACTGCACTGCCCACACCATACGGGTGCCTGCTGCGCATGCGCTTGCCCTCTCTTCTTGGCATGTCCCAAGTTTTCCTTGCGGGGGTGGGACTGATATAGGATTCTCCCTCCTAGGTTCAGTCTATTGTACGGATGTTAATGCGCATCCCCACCTCATCTCCAATAGACTCTTCCAGACTCCTCCTTCCTCCCACGCCCCCCCCCCCTCCTCGATCTCGCCGGAAGGAAAGAGGCGGGGCTAAGGTGTGAGTGAGTGCCGGCTTCTGCTGCGCGCGTCGCCTGGCGCGAGGAGAGCGCGCGAGAGCTGCCTCCTGCGGCACAGCCATGCCTCCCCCGGGCCAGGTCCGGCTGCCGGACTGGGATGCGCTGCGGCTCCGCGTCCAGACGCTGATCGGCTCCCACCGGATCGCGATCTTCAGCAAGAGCTACTGCCCCTTCTGCCACAAGGTGAGGGGCCGCGCGGGCGCCTGGGGTGGGCCTTGCCGCCCGGCCCGCGCACGCGCAGCGCCTGAGGGGAGGCCGCCCGCGAGCGGCCCCGGAGGGGACTCGCCGTCCGCCGCAGCGCGTGTGTCTCGTGCCCTGAGCTCCCCGAGCGTTGTGTGGGGGCCGGAGGCGAATGTTCATCTCTGGGGCCGGGCTGGCTCGTGGGAGCCCGGGGCTGGCCCCCGTCTGGCCTAATTGCAGGGTAGAGCATCTGTGTCTGCGGAGGGGCAGGCTTCCAGCTCCGACGTGTGTATGAGTGGGGGCATCTGTCTCCATTGGGGAGCCGACAGTCATAGGGCGCCAGAAGTGGAAGGGACTTTGAGAGGACATCGAGTCCAGTCGCCAGCCCTCATGGCAGAACCCAGTGTTGTCTAGATCATCCCTGATGGATGATAGAACCTGCTCCTAAATAGCTCCAGTGATGGAGATGCCACAACCTCCCTAGGCAACTTATTCCAGTGTTTCACCACCCTGACAGGAAGTTTTTTCCTACTGTCCAACCTAAACCTCCCTTGCTGCAGTTTAAGCCCATTGCTTCTTGTCCTGTCCTCAGAGCCCAAGAAGAACAATTTTTCTCCTTCCTCCTTGTGACACCCTTTTAGATACTTGCAAACCACTGTCATGTCCCCTCTTAGTCTTTTCCTTTCCAAACAGAACAAGCCCAAATCTTTCAGTCTTCCCTTATAGGTCATATTCTCTAGACCTTTAATCATTCTTGTTGTTCTTCTCTGGACCTTCTTCAGTTTCTCCCACATCTTTCTTGAAATGTGGTGCCCAGAACTGAACACAGTACTCCCTCCAGTGGAGGCCTAATCAGCACAGAGTAGAGCAGAAAAATTACTTGACATGTCTTGCTTACAACACTCCTGTCAGTGCATCCCAGAATCATGTCTGCTTTTTTTTTTTTTTGCAAGAGTGTCACACTGTTGATTCATGTTTAACTTATCCTCCACTATAACCCCTAAATCCCTTTCAGCAGTACACCTTCCTAGACAATCACTTCCCATTCTGTATGTGTAAAACTAATTGTTCCTAAGTGAAGTGCTTTGCATTTGTTCTTATTAAACGTAATCCTATCAACCTCAAACCATTTCTCCAGTTTGTCCAGATAATTTAAAATTATAACCCTATTCTCCAAAGCAGTTGCAACCTGTCCCAGCTTTGTATCATCTGCAAACTTAATAAGCGTATTTGCTATGCCAATATCTAAATTGTTGATGAAGATATTGAACAGAGCTGCTCCCAAAACAGACCCCTGCAGAACCCCACTTGTTTTGCCCTTCCAACATGATTGTGAGCCATTAATAACTACTCTGTTATCCAGACAGTTATGCATCCACCTTATAGCATCCCCATCTAAGTTGTATTTGCCTAGTTCATTGATAAGAAGTTCATGCAAGACTGTATCAAATGCTTTACTAAAGTCTAGGTATACCACATCCACCATTTCTCCCTTATCCCCAAGACTTGTTATCCTATCAAAGAAAGCTATTAGATTGGTTTGACATGATTTGTTCTTTACAAATCCATGCTGGCTGTTACCTATAACTTTTATTTTCTTCCAGATGTTTGTAGATTAATCCCTTAATTGCTTGCTCCATTATCTAATGTAATAATAGTGTAGTCCATTAATTGAAAAGCAAAAGCTCATAGGTTAATGCTGTAGACTACATGCATTTTTCCCTCTTCTTCTCCCTCCCCCCCTCCCCCTCTGCCTCCCCCTCCTCCCCCGGCCAGTAAATTTTGTAGCAGAGAGGCCAGCACCCTGGCTCCGTCCTGGCTTGTACCAGGTCTGGGACCTACCCTTGCTGCAGGTCTGCATTTAAAGTGTATTAGGAGCTGGTGGGCAGGCAGCCTAGCTCCGTAGGGCTCATGTCAGGTCTGGGAGCTCACATTACCCCTGGATAGGGGCTGATGCTACTCTATGCTGCTGCTTGTGTATCGGAGGCAGCAGCGTGGGGTGCCAGGCAGCCGGTCAGTGAGAGGGAGCTAGTTTCTAAACCTGCTTCTCTCAGGGACCAGCTCCCACCTGGCACCCTACACTGCTACCTCTGATACACAGGCAGCAGCACAGAGTAGCAGGAGGCTCCTGGGGAGTGGGGCCAGATTGCAGTGGCTGATGGCCCTGCCACCCTGGGGACTATAGAATAGTTGAGTAACTGATAAGAATTCATGAGATTAATCAACTATTCAGTTAACTGATATTTACATCCCTAGCCATGTTTGTGGGTGCAAATACCCACAGATATAAAGTAGATATCTGCAGATTTACAGGGCTCTAATTTTATGGACAGGAGCTAACAGGCCATCTATCAGTGAGGTGCCAGGAGAGTTGGTTGAAGGAGGGTGATGCTGCACAATACACTAGTTCTTGTGTTAAGCCAATCTTACCGCCACTGTTCTAGGTCAGCAGTGTGTTCTTGGTGTGTTCCTCAAATTTTCAGGCAGAAGGCATCTCTTTGGTAACCAGTCTGAGTGAAACTAAACTATTGCCTCTGTACCAAGCTTAAAGCTTCCCATCATCTTGGAGATGATGTTGGAAAGCCAGGCTTATCTCTGACTTGTCTTTTATGTTGTTGGATGATAATTCTGTATTATGCCAATATTGTCCTCAGTGTTTTAATAAACAAAAAAGTTGCTGAGCATTGCAGTGGCCAGAAAAGGATTTGTACTTTGGTACAAACAAGGCCTTGCATATTATGAATCATAAACAACTTCCACTCAAATCCTAATTGCAGAATCTTGGTGCAGATTTATGCACAGCTTCGTTGAGTCTCAAATATGTTTTTTCACTTAGAAGTGAAACCTTTTTTAAGACTTGAAAATCTTATGTGGAGGAAAAGTAAAATTGGAATAATAGGCTAGAACATTTTTCTAAATTTTACATTGAAATTGGTTCCTTGGTAGTTATTCCCATTGTCTCATCTGAACTTGGATCCATGGGTGTAGATGAGGTAGTGAAGATGGGGAAATGGAGACTTATGATATCTACTAAAGAAGAGTCCCAATGATCGTGTTTTTTTCTAGTTGACATACAGTTGTATTTGGACCTTAAGTAAGTTCCAAGAAAGAAGCATCCCATCATGTAACAGGAGTGATATAAATTATGTAGTCTCAAAATATAGTAGTAGGTACTTCAGATAGCTATCAAGATTCTAAGTTCTGAAAATATCATAGTCTGTTGTTAGACTTTATTTAGACTTTTGGAAACTTTTCAAACCATCCATTCAGAGAAGTTTAGCAAATGAAGTGATCATAGGGTGGTATATGAAATATAGGTATAACAAATCTCTTCTACCGAGGATTCTCTTTTCTTGGTGACTCTGGATTAGAAAGATGCACCAAAAGAATTATTCAGCAATTGGTGCTAGTTTATTTGCCTGACTTTGTCTGTACTGCTTATTAGTCGTATTTGGTCTATCAACATTTGCAATACTAGTTGCAATGGTAGGCAGCCATTTTTAGGACTGTATTGGAATCCAGTTAAATGGTATTGTCACTTTTTTAAGAGACTCTTTTCTACCCTATTACTTCCAGTTGCTGATGCTGCAAAGGCTATTCTAAGTTGAGATGAAATGGCTACAAATCTGCGTATGGAGTCTGTCTAGAGCTTTGTTGCTGCTCAGTGTTCTTTCCCGCCACTGCTCACGCAGGGCTTTTGCCTCCATAGATAGATCCCTGCGCAGGTACAAAATATTGTATCTGCAAAAAGGAGCCACAGATACACATAGATATAAAGTGGATCTCCATGGATTTGCAGGGCTCTAACCACGGAAACAGCCAGCTCTTGAAGCATTATACTTACCACCCCAAAGAGGAGAAGGACAAGTACTGCTGCATGTAGGCTGTGGAGCATGTTGGCTCTGGGCTTGGTGCTTGTGTGCTGCCCCGTAGATCCGGCCTGTAATGAAACTGATCCATTGGGGATCAATTTATTGTGTCTAGCATAGACACAATAAATTGACTACTGACCGCTCACCCATTGACTCCAGTATTCACACCTTAATGAGAAGTGCAACAGGAATCAATCGGAGGGCATCTCCAGTTGACTTACTGCAGTGGCCTCACTTCTGTAAGTAGATCTAAGTACATTAACTTCAGCTACACGGTGTAATTTACAGGGCTCGACAAACCACTGAATCTACTAGCCCGTGGCGAGTAGATTTCAGCCGGTCGCTCCGTGCGCCCCATTCACCGGCGCTTCGCATGCGCAGTGCGGGTCTGGCGAGTAGCTCTCACTGGGGTTTGTCAAGCCCTGGTAATTTAGATCTATCTCCTGTGGTAAAGTAGTCCAGTCCTTAGTGGGAGAAGATGACAAGAAATAAGCAAGTGGTAAATCTGGAACAAGGAAAGATGTTTGAGGAAAATGAGTGGAATAAGGATTCCTAATGTGTTTTCCTCTTGGGCCAAGCAAGAAGGGGAAGAGATAGGCAGAGAGTAGGACAAACAAGATCAAGGAAATGTATCTACTAAAAGAGTCAAAGGGAAAACAGGAGAGCAGATAGGAGCAGAAGTAAGAAATACTGACCCATCACAGGGGAAAATCGTTTTTGCTAAGAGGAGGAGAATTGTATTAGACACAAAATAAAAAGGAAGTAAAAAACTCTTAAATTAAAATGAGAATGAACAGGAAACACAATAGACTTTAAACTGTTATATTAACTCAGGCATGTCCAAAGTCCGGCCCGCGGGCCAATTGCGGCCCGTGTTCCGGTTTAATACGGTCCCACAGGTAATTTTGCAAATCTATCTTTTATGGCCCCCAACGAATCCATATGTATTGAGATGAATACATTGTAAAATCTCAGTTAATGTCAGTTGGTCTAAATCAGTTATAAATATATTTGGACACAACATGTATACTTGGTGTTATGTTCCTGTTCATATTTTTTGAACTTAAAAGTTGACAGACAACCTTTATTACCAATAATATGTAATGTACTTTACAATGTTCCTGACATATATTTCAGCTTCCTGGATTTTTTTTTCATCTGGCCTTCAGATATGAAAGGCAGAGTGATTTAACACCTGTTTAGATTTGTCATCCATGTGACTAAATGAAAAGTATGCCGTTTGCAATAAACTTTGCATAAAATAGTTAATTTGCATTTAATTTTAATGGTTCAAAGAATGTCAGGCAAAATGGTCGGCCCTCACGCATGTTCACTTCATCAAATCTGGCCCTCTTTGAAAAAAGTTTGGACACCCCTGTATTAACTGTTTTATCAAATCAAGCTTGACATCTTTTCTTCCATTAAAAGATTTTGGACATTTATTGGATGTTTACTCCTTGTTTTGGTTAGGTTGTAGAGATATGGATGGAATGAGATGGGCAGGAAGGGGAGAAGAGCTCAGCTTGGAAGAGTAGGTTGAGTAGTCAACTGGAAAACTTACAGTTAAGGTTAGTGAAGACTAGGAAAGATTGAGAAATTTCTAGAAGAACCTAATCTTTAAAAAAACAAACAAACCCTGAGGAATTATATTCAAAGCCTTTTTAGAAAAGCAAAGATAGTGTCACTTCTTAGTGCAGATGACTTTTATTCAGAAGTGAGCCGATGGAATTCTTAGTCATGTAGACTTTTTTTAATTCTGATAATGCATGCCTGTTTAAACAAAGCTGTACAAGTTGAGTTGTCCTGGTTTGATTTTCTTGCTGTTACTGGCAGTTAAGAGTAAATATTTATGTATTTTAAATTCTTGCCACCTTTTGAGAAATGTGTGCTGGATGAAATGAAAAACATTTAAATGCTAGTAATTGCTTCACTGCCACACAGAAACAACTTGATATACAGAATAACCACAACTTCAGGTGACTGCTGATTATCCAGTCTTACGATATACCCTCAGCTAGTATATAATGGCATGTCAGGTCAGCTCAATTTAGATTTACAGAATGCTAATTGACTTATGAAACAGTAGACTGTTTATTAGGACACTGCTTATTAACTGACTCCACCTTGTGGGGTTTAAAGTAGCTAAACAGGTTGAAATAATGAATGAATGCTGCCAGAAGGAGTTTTTAAAAGTGCATTGTCACACCATAATGCCTTTGTTCCAAATTACTTTCCATGTGAAACTTGGTGTTGACTACTCACTAGTTGTGTTTGTCCCTTAGCCGTTTGTTTCTTTTGTAAGGGATTTCTTATCTGTGTACAAATGCACCAGTTGAATATTTGTATGCTGCAAGTCAATATACAAACAGCAAATGTCCTCTTTCTGTATTGTGAGTAAGTCTAACCCCTTCCATGTTTTGTTAACACTTACAGGAAAAGTACCCAACGGCTGAAAAAAAATAAAGATGGCCAAGTTAACAAGTCTTTTAAAATAAAATCTGAAGTGTGTAAGGAAAAATTTACCCTGTCTTTTCCAGCATAATTATTGTAAAACTTTTCTCTTTTCTTGCTCTTGCCTCTCTCCTAAAGAACTGTCATTGCTGTACTTTAGGGGTACATCTAGACTACATGGCTCCATCGACGGAGCCATGTGAAATAGTTTACTCGGCATAGTCAAAGAAGCAGGGATTTAACTAATCCCCGCTTCATTAAAATAAAAATGGCTGCCGCTCTGTGCCAACAATCAGCTGATCCGGCACAGCGCGGCAGTCTAGACGCATGAAACGAGGTTTACCGGAGCGGTTGACAAAGGCTTCCCTTGTCAACCGCACCGCGTCTAGACTGCCGCGCTGTGCCAGATCAGCTGATTATCGGCACACCGCAGTGGACATTTTTATTTTAATGAAGCGGGGATTATTTAAATCCCTGCTTCTTTGACTATGCCGAGTAAACTATTTTACATGGCTCTGTTGACAGAGCCTTGTAGTCTAGACGTACCCTAGGAGTATAACAGTTCAGTTTTGCCTTGTGCTACTGCCACACTTGAACTGTTTGTTCTATGGTAGAACTTCAGAATTATGAACTAACAAGTGTACCACACACCTCGATTGAAACTGAAGTAAGTAATCAGGCAGCATCAGAACTTGCCTTTTCCCACTCCTCCCCCCCCCCCCCCCCCCAAAAAAAAGTATAGTAGTATGTTAAACATGAACTATTTTAAAAAATAAAGGGAAACTATGTTTTTTACTTAAGGGGAACTACTGTATATCCATATTTGATCTAGCAGCTTGCTTGACTTAAGTATCTAATTTGTTAGACTTTGAAGGAATGACTACTGCAAACATCTTGCTTTGTAGCATTAACTTTTTGTAAGGACTTTGCAAGATTAGAAGTAGGGTTACTGTTGTAAACTGCCACTGTTTCTAATTATTAGGAATGCCAACATGTAGAGGACTACACAATTAACCAGTAAGCTTGGGGCTTATCAGTTAATCTTGTTGATTACACGCACTCCACCCCCTTGCTGCCCCTGCTGTCAGGCTTTTACTAAGTTTAAAATGCAGAGGCTCAGCAGTCTCAGAGGTGGCGTAAGCCAGGACTTCCCAGCCCTGGTTAGCACCAGTTCTGGGAGCCACCTGCACTGCAGTGCTGCATTTTAATGTAGTAAGAGCCCAGCAGCTCTTCTTATGCTTAAAATGCAGAGTCGCAGTGGTCCCGGAGCTCGCGTGAGCCAAGACTGCTCAATCCTGGCTCCCCGGCTCCAGGAACTACTCCCGCTGTCGCTCTGCAGAGTGCCTCCACTTATCAACTAATCGTGTAGTCCATACAATTGGTATGGACTAAACAATTAGCAAAATACTTGTTCCTTAACATCCTTAGAGCTGGTTTGTGCGGGATACTGGTTTTTAAATCATCTTTCCTCATGGAAATATAAAGCGAGACATGTAAAGTAGAAGAGGTATTTTTCAGTTCACCTAATAAGTACTGTAGTGCAATCTCTTTATCATGAGTTGAACTTACAAATGTGATGTGATGTACAAAAAAACTGCTCTCAGATAAAACACCATAAAACTTTAGTACCTACAAGTCCACTGGGTCCTATTTCTTGGTCTGCCAAGCACTCAAACAAGTTTGTTTACATTTGTAGGCAATAATGCTGCCCACTTCTTGCTTAGTGTCACCAGAGAGTGAGAACAGATGTTCACATGACAGTATAGTAGCTAGCATTGCAAGATACTTATATTCCATATGTATTAAATGTTTAGGTCCCTTCAGGCTTCAACCACCATTCAAGAACATGCATCCATGCTTATGCCAGATTCTGCTTGATAACAGTCCAAAACAGTGCACACTAACAACGTTCATTTTCATCATCTGAGTCAGATGCCATCAGCAGAATGTTGAATTTCTTTTTTGGTGGTTCAAGTCCTGTAGTTTGCACTTTAGAGTGCTGCTCTTTTAAGACTTCTGAGAGCATGCTCCACACCTCTTCCCACCCAGATTTTGGATGGCACTTCAGATTTTTAAACCTTGGATCCAGTGCTGTAGCTATCATTGGAAACCTCATATTGACATCCTCTTTGACTTTGATCAGATCTGCATTGAAAGTGTTCTTAAAATGAACAAAATGTGCCGGGTCATGTGAGACTGCTGTAACATGAAATACATGGCAGAATTCAGGCAAAACAGCAGGTGAGATACAATTCTCCTCTAAGGAATTTAGTCACAAATTTAATTAACGTATTGTTTTTGTAACAAACATCACCAGCATGGAAGCATGTCCTCTGGAATGGTGGCTGAAGCATGAAGGCATATACAAATGTTTAGTATATTTGGCACAAATATCTTGTTATGCCAGCTACAAAAGTGCCATGCAAATGCCTGGTCTCATTTTCAGGAGACATTGTAAATAACAAGTGGACAGCATTGTCTCCCATAAATGTAAACAAACTTGTTTGTCTGAGTGGTTGACCACACAAGAATTAGGACTGAGCGGACTTGTAGGCACTGAGATTTTATATTCTATTTTTGAGTGCAGTTGTATAACACAAAAATCTGCATTTTTAAGTTGCACTTTCACAATAAAGCAGTTGCACTACAGTAATTGTAAGAGGTGAATTGAGAAATACTTTTTTCATTTTTACAAAGCAAATATTTATAATAATAAAGTGAGCACTGTACACTTTGTATTGTGTGATACTTGAAATCAATGTAATTGAAAATGTAGAAAAAAATCAAAATTTAATTTCAGTTGGTTTCTGTTGTTTAGCAGTGCACTTAATTAACAGCCCTACTAAATATCTTAAAACACAGCAAATGCCTGCATTACTGCTTGTTGGGGGTGGGGTTTAAAGACTGCATGTGAAATCAGAATTTATCTTTTCTTAAAAAGTAAATTATTTGATTCAGTCTTGTAATGAATTCATTTTAAGCCCAGTAACAGCACTTGCATTTCTAGGTGATTAAGCCGTATAATTTCCAGAACTGACTTTCTTGTTACATTTAAAAATCTTTTTGTAATGTCTATTGAAAGAGGCTTTGTTAATCATCCCACCAATATAGGATTAAAATATTAGTATCCCTGCATTTCAGTTTCATGTGACTAAGTCTTTAGAAGTCTACTTATCAAAGAAAACTGGATAAAGTATCCCCTTTTTTCTAGGAGTTAAGTTTTGGTTGAAAATTGAACCAAACATGAAATTGCAATTGCATTATTTTAGAGAAATTATTTTGAACTTTTTAAGTCAAAGAGTTTCACATTAGCATTCAAGTCTAAAGCATAATCTGATACTCATAATTACATCTAGAACAGGGGGTGAGCAATAATTTTGGAAGGGGAGCCACTTCACAAATATTGGAAGTGTCCATGGGCAGAAGGGGCAGGGCTGAGAACTACCCTGCTGAGTACAGTGACCTTATTTTCTGAACCAGCTGCATCTAGTAAGAACAGTTTAATTTTAAATTATGAAATAGATTAAATGTTTTAATTTTCTCATGTTAGTTTATCAAACTTCATTTTAAATGAAGTAAAATATTATGTCCAACACAAAGTTTCAATGTTTTCTTTATTTATGGGAGGGATGGGAACCCTTTTTGGGTCTGAGGTCACTGACCCACAAAGAAATCAGTTGGGGACCACACAAGTGAGAAGCAAAAAAACTCCTCCAACCCCTCCCCCCCCAACACTCACTGATGTGTCCCCAACTGAGATACCTCACTCCTCTGGTGCCCCAACATCACGAAGGGAAGGGGGAAACTGAAGTTCAGGGCTTCCCATAGATCAGATTTACTTTTCTGGAGTTAGTGGATTTTATGGAACTTTCTTAGGCTCTGAGGGACAAAAATGAAGGGTATAGTGAGTGAGACAGGGCTGCCAGCAAATAGGGTAGGAGTGGGGTGCAGGCTTTGGGAGGGAGCAGGGATGCAGAAGCAGGCTGGGAGTAGGGTGTCTGGCTAGGTAGAGGAAGCAGGAACAAGGGAGAGTGCCGTATGTGGCCAGGAGAGAGGGTGCAAGAGCAAGGGAGGGTGTCACAGCAAGCTGGGGATGCGGGGTCTTGGGGGGGGGATGAGTGAAGGGATTGGGGGAGGTGTCTGGAAATGAGGGGAAACCTTACCTGGCTTCGTGCTCTCTTGCAGCAACGGCTGCAGCCACAAGGTGCTGGAGGGAGGCCCCGTTGCCGCAGCCATGTGGTCCTGGAAGCCAAAGACACCGCTGCTGTGGCCACATGATCCAGGGCTGGCCCCGAGGCACTGCGGTCACAGGCCACCCCCAGAGGCGCTGCGACCATGCAGTTTGGAGCCAGTCCCAGAGGCATGTGGCCTGGAGCCAGCCCTGGAGGCACCGCTACTGCTGAGGAGCCTCAGCCCCAGCACTGACACCTCCTCCAGTGGTATCATGGGGAGTGATGGGGTGGGGCTGAGTTCCTTCCCTTCCCTTCCCCCCCTTTACCCTTCTCCTGCCCCCTCCCTCCCGCCCTCCCCACCCAGGGTCTGTAATTGCCTCGCAGGCCAAATCAAAGCCCAAGGCAGGCCACATCCAGCCTGCTGAGAGGTCTTTGCCTACCCTTGATCTAGAAAGGGTATCTCCACTAATTTTTAAAGATTTACAGACTTCATTCTTACTAAGCACTGAGGGTGACACTGAACTTTGGTGTCTGCAGGGGCTCAAGTAGCTACATAGTGGTATCAGATGGTCCGTGCTAGTCTTAAAACTTCCACCTGTAAAACTGGTGACAGGATTGAATTGACTTTACTTGCACTTGAGCTCTTTGACACACTACTGACTAATATTCTTACTTTTAAAACTTGGCACTAATTTTGACAGTTGGATTTTTTTTGTTGGGAGACAAGAATGAGGGGTTAAATCTAAAACCAAAGCCCTTATTTCACAGGAAGCAAAAGAGGAAGGTTAAAATCTGTCAAACATGAACATGTGCTAGGTTTAGCATTAGTTATGTTTGACAGCAATATTTATAAAATTGCAGCCAATGTAGACATTTCATTGATTTTTTTTTTTATTGATAAAGTATTAATTTTTGGTGTCCGTTTAGACCAAGAGTCTGCAATTATTCCTTGGGTAGCCAGATGGGAGGACGAGTAGGATATATTATATACCTCTCAGATGTTCAGCATTGTGCAAGACATCCCATAGCTGGCCTCGTTTTTGTTTTTAAAGTTGTCCTGCTTTGTTATTGCATAGTCTCTATTAAGCGCTCAGCAAGTCTTCCTGGTTGCGAGCTGCACATCTTTGTGCTTGACATGATCACGTCTCACATGAAAGCTAGCGTTTTCTCCATAAGGTATGGTTTTAGTACTCAGTCACTGCTCATTTTCATTATAAGAAGTTCCAGGCTATTTGCATGCTTTAATTTTCTTTACTGAACAGGCTTTTTTTTTTTTTTTTTTAAGTCCCTTATTCTGAGGGTCACTTCAAAGTCTGAGGATTGAGACAGATGGTAAACACATTCCTAATCCTGGCATGGGTTTCAGCCATTGATCTAGTAATTTGCTGTACAGTTAAATGATGAAACTGCAACCAGGGATGTTAAGAGGTAGGTATTTAGCTAAGCAAGTAGTACATAGGCAGCCTGGCTCAGTCCTGGGTCGCACTGGGTGTGGGACCAAACCCTGCTGCAGCTCTGCAATTTAAAAGGCAGTGGGGGAAGTGGGGTTTGGTCCTGCACCTAGAGTGAGCTGGGACTGTCTTGGGCTGCCTTCCCAGCTGGCTCTGTGCACCCAGGTCTCAGGGGGGAGTTGGTCCCAGATCCCCTGTGCACAGAGGCTGCTGCCGTGAAGCAAGTCTTGTCTGCGGAGGATCCCGGCTCCCTGCGGACAAGGGCTGCTTCGCAGCAGCAGCTCCTGCCCTTCCCTTTCCCGCTGCCTCCTAATAGAGGTAGCAGAAGCGGGAGGATGAGCAGCACCACAGAGATGGTGCTGCGGGGAACCGGTTTCTAAACCAGCTCTCTCCCTCCCCATCACCACCCCTTTTCTGCCTATGGTACAGAAGCAGCAAAGAGGAGGGGAGTATGAGTAGTTGACTCGACTACCCAATAAGCATAGGCTTATTCGGTAGTTGACTACTCCCTTATATCCCTAAGTGCACCTATGGATTTTAACCTAATTGTGCTACTTAATAGCTTCTTCGTAAAACTGTAATCCATCCCCAGAGATTCTTAGGCCATATGTGTGTATTTACTAAATAAACAACCCTTGGGTTTTCTATCCTCTACCTCTTCCACTTTGATGTTTTTGTTCTTTTACCCTCTTATATTGTCAGAAGTAAGCAGAATATCTGCTATTAAGCTTTCTGTAGATAAAGTTCTCTGATCTCCTTCAGGAGAAGCCTGGGAGATATCATGTTGGATATCAAAGTCTGAGTCCTGTTGAGGTGGCGAGATTACCTAGGCTATCTCTATACTGAGAAGGTTTGGCAATGAAAGTGCTGTTAATATGCAAAAGTAAAAAATGGTCAAACCAGTTTTTCTGCCTCCTGTTTCATGGCCACACTGTTAGCACCTTGTCAACAGATAGAGAAAAGCAGTGTGGGTAAGCATCCCACAGTGCAAAGTTGTGAGGAGACAGAGCTGATTCCCTCGTAGCTGTTAGCTCTCCGTGCTGAAGGATGTCAAAGTTGCACAGCCGTCTGCCTGCCACTATATTCTTAGCAGAGCAGAAAAGGAGCATTCCAGTGATTTGCTCTTTGGGAATGTCTCTGCTGCATCCAGGGAACACGTCTGCTTTTCTGAAAATAATGTTGGAAAAGCGGATCCGTTTTGTTGGCATCCTTGTAAACCTCGTTTTACTAGGAAGAAGGGATGCTCCAAAAGAGATTTTTTTTTTTTCTGAAATTTAGCCCTGTGTAGATGGGCCAAATTTCGAAAAAGCCTCTTTTGGAAATATATTGGATAAAGATACTCAATTTGTGTACCACATATTGTGTTTCTTTTTCCGATTTATCTTTGTAGTCTAGACCTAGCCTTTGTTCCCCAAATGGAGCAGCTCACTCAGCTGTCAGATACTTCCAGGATCTTTGAAAGGAGAGGAACGAATGCTTACAGGGCAACAGAGATCACAAAACACTTGACCACAGCAATCCTTGTTAACAAAGCTCTAGTCTAAATGTAGTTCTGCACTGAAAATGAAGATGTTATTGTAACACAGGTATTTCTTTACTCTCGCTAGTGCAGCTACAACTTCAGTGTAGGCTAATAACCTCAGGACAAGTTTTCTAGGAACCCCGAACATGTACTTGGCTTGCTGGCATGTGGTCAGGTGTGGGTTGCCATGGCTTTGCTGCTATTGTTAACCACAATAGCTAGAGTAAAGCTAGGACAGACATATCTACTTGCGATAATCACGTCCTCATTTATAGTGTGAATGTTACACCTGTGGTGAATCACAAGACAGCAAAGTGACTGCTTCTGAAAATTAACTTGGAAGTAATAACTTGATAGCTGCATAACTCAGTGTCTTTAAATACTTATATCTATATAATCATGTTAAGTCTCAGATCTTGGCCCTAAACTGCATCTAAATATCAAACCTTTGACTTGTAAAAATGCTGTGTCCTTGTGTTTACAGTAAATCTCTAATGGTAGTACTCTGGTTTGTTACAGGTGAAAGAACTTTTTCATTCTATGGGAATAGATTACTATGCTTTGGAACTTGATTTAACTGGTAAGGAAAATGACAACATCTTTTGAAATGCAATAACTATTCACAATAGTCCAAGTTAAGCCACGTTTTTTCCTATAAACTGCTTTGTACTGATCAGAGACACTAATTCTATTTTGAGTGATGCCTCTGTTGGTACAAAGTTACAACAGCACTTGAAATACAAACCTGATTTGTTTAATCAAATGGAAATTACCCACTGTTCTGTCTTGCAGGAAAATTCAGCCTTTCCTGTAATTTATTTTATGTTCCAAGATGAAATGTTAATGTTTGACTTTATATAGAAATGACCTTTGTGAACAAATTCGCTGAGTCATTGGGGAAAGAATGACTACATTTCAGCGCTCAGGCTGTAACCATGGATAGCTTTTATTAAAGCCAGGCGTTCTGAGGTTACAATACAATCTTTTGTTTAAAAAAAATTATTTTAATTCTTGAGAAGACTTTTAAAGAGTTTACTGGACATTAATTAGTTGTCAGGATTGCTGAATAATCCTGAATATATTTAGAAACTTTCAGTACTTATATTGTTCACCAGTTTAAGTCTTCATAAAGTTCCAAAAATAATCCTATGTTGAATAGTTTGAAAGAATGTACTGGCTGACTTTCACTGACATTTCCTTTGTTTGGTTCGCTCCATGCTAGAAACTCCTGCACAGTAAACGTATCCCAATTTGACAAAGGGAACTGTAGCATACAAATGGATTTGCTGAGCCCATTTTACATTTTGGGATGGTGACTGTGTGTTAAGGCTCTTTAATAATTAAGACTTTGCTTAATTTGCAAATCCTGGGATTATTGAGATTAATAAACCTAAAAAAAATTGAGTATTTCTATAATTAATCCCACACATCTCCTATACTGGCTGAACTATATTTAGACTGCTTAAAACCACCAAGAAGGTGCCTGTCCTGAGTGTGCTCCATGTTGACAGTTGTTTTAAAGGATAACCATAGTCAGAACCAGCACTAATTGAAGCTGAGAGAGAAAAATACTCTGCTTTTCCTAAAAAGCTACATTTTGTAGTAACCTCTCCATTTTTCAAAAGACGCTAGCAAATAAATCAATGTATCAGAATGTCCATGAATTCTAGCTGTTTCTGGCAAAGAGGTGAGCAAGTTCCAAAGTCTGGGTGGATCCTAGTGAAGAACACCCCTTCCAACAGTTCACATTGATTTTTAGCTCACATGACTTCACTGATATTGGCAACATACATAGACAAGGAAATAACCTCTCTCAAAAAGGTAGTCCTCATGCAACAAACCTTCTTGCATTTAAGTTTGTGATGCTCCAGTTCGTTCTTTCTGTCTACATGCATACTTTTGTGGGAGATACAAACTTTGAAAAGTCTATTTTTTAGTTTCATAGCTCATGGTTTGAACAACGTCTACAAACTTGCCATGTCTGAAACAAGTTGATTTTTCAGGAGGGTTTATGGTGTTGGGCAGTTGGTTTAAAAAAAGTTCAGTTGTAAATAGTTATTTAAAAAACTACACCCTTAAGCTCACTTTCAGTGAGGATTATTTCAACCCCTCTAATTGTAATTTTTTTTTCCTGAGATGACGGATCCAATATTCAGCAAGTGTTAGCAGATATAACTGGCCAGAGGACCGTGCCCAATGTATTTGTGAATGGAACGCACGTGGGTGGATATGACACAACTTTTCAGGTAATCTTGCTTTTCTTGCATTTGAAATGAGCTGTGACTAGAAGTGAACTAAGTGGGTAGATTATCTCGTTTTTTAAATAGTCTAGTTGCTTGATAGAACCATTGGTTGCAACATATAGTGAACTAATTTGCAAACTTATTCCTGTCCTAAGCATCTAACTTTCCATAATGTCAAGAAGAAACTAAATATAAAATTCAATATTTAAACTTTCAAGTTCAAAGGAGATAAAGTTGCTCCATCCTTCTGCAGACTTTAATTCCTGCCTTGATGTTTTATACATTGGAAAGAATTATAATTGGAACGATCACTGCATCATCAGTGATCTCTTGACTTGCTTCTTTGGTAGGTAGTTTTTGCTGTGTGACTTGACTTTAAAAATAAAAAGAGAACATAGTCTTATGAAAGGTTGTGTAACTGTGATCTTTACATATTATGTGAAGACTCCCTTTCTAACTTCCAGACTTGAAAAACTGTATGCTAATGATCAGGGCTCGCCAAGCGGTGGCGAACCCTGCTCGCCAGCCGCGCGGTTCGGCACGCTGTGCATGCGCAGACCGCGCTGCGCGGTTGTGCCAGTTTGTAATCTACTTTCCACAGGCGAGTAGATTACACTAACTGTCGAGCCCTGCTAATGATCCTTTTTAAAAAGGAATCCAAAATTAGGGTAGAAGCATCACACAGGATGGTGTAGATTATAGAAAAAGCTGTGTCATTCAGACTTCTACCTATCGCTCTATGAATAATCTGTTTGTTACAGGCTTACCAGAGTGGCTCACTGCAGAATGTGCTGGGGAATCAAGCAGATGGTGCAGAAGTTTATGACTACGATCTTATTGTTGTTGGCGGTGGCTCTGGCGGACTTGCATGTTCCAAGGTATGCACTGGGGTTTGCACTAGTATTCAGGCAAAATTAAATTGTGCATGTAAGATTTCTCCTGAAACTCTCTTGCTTTGTGCATCTGATGTTCAAACGCAATATATTCTACTTTTCAGTGAATCTTCCCACCCAGTTAGAAATTAAATGGGCTGAATGTTGATGTAATTGTAATTCATAATTCAGAACTAGGGGGCAGATTCTTCCCCATAGTATAGTCACTTTGCTTCAGTCTTTTATTTTGAGTTGCTCCTGGACCAACAAGAACAAGGAACTCAAACAGTACTTTGCTTCTGGTAGCTTGTTCAGAAGGGTTGAAAGTTCAAAGTATTGATACCTCTCTTGGCTGGAGGAAAGGTTAATGACAGGCATATGCATACGTTTCCTTCAGATAATTATTGTTGACAGTGCAGGCAGTTGTATTGGAATGCTTCTAGATGTTTCTTCTCCAGGTGTGTATAGGTTATGCATACCTTTGGATGTCTTCTGTGGCTTCTGATTGAGTTAGGTGATGTCATAGATAAGGATGTAATAGTGTCGATTAACTGATAAGTAAAAGCTTATATGTTAATACTATAGACTACAGGCATCCAGTCCACAAGGGGAGCTAGTTTTTAAACAGGTTTCCCTAGTGGACTAGCTCTTGTCTGGCATCTTGCACTGCTCCTATGATACAGCAGTACAGAGTGGCAGGGAGTTCCTTGGGAGTGAGGCTGGAGTACACTGGCTGCTGGCCCTGCCCCTGGGGACTATAGAATAGTTGAATAACCGATAAGAATTCATGAGGTTACTCAACTGTGCAATTAACCAATATTTATCATCCCTAGTCATAGGTTCTCGGCATCTGGTCTGTTTTCCAACCTGTAATCAGTTTTGTAGAAAGGTGCCAGACCCAAAGGATCCACATAGTTGCACAAGGAAAAGCCTAGAGCCTCCATGTATCTGAAACTGGGAGGCTCCCTGCAGTAAAAGTCCAGCCAAGCCATACTCGTATGGGAGACTTGTTCCTGCCCTTTCAGAGCATAACACATCTGCAGCAATAGCAAGAAACTATCTTAAAACAAGTTAACAGTTTTAATTACCAGAATCTAATTCTTTAGGTTAGCGTGAGAAGCAGATTTAGGGTATGTTTCCTGTTGGTGGGAGCTAAGGCTCTGCCAAGCCCTGTTCCTTTGAGCTTATCTTGGCTGTCTGTTCTTTTTTTGTTCTTGGAGCATATCCACACATACAGTGGTGCATCTGTACCAATGCAACCATGGTGCTGTGCTGCATCTAGTGAAGATTAGGGATGTAAAATCCCATTTAATTAGTTAACTGGTTAAATGTATTGTTTTACCAGTTAACTGATTAAAGGGGGAATGGAGGTGGTGCTTCATCCTGGCCCCCATCATCCTCCCCGCCTTCTGTGGCTGGGTTGGAGTGCCTCCTCTTACCCCCCCAACAGAGCAGGTACTGCTTTGGCCACGCTGGAGCACCCTTGTTTGTTGCCAGTCCTATGGCGCCGGAGCAGCCGCTTGCACGCAAAAGAGACAGGGACTCAGGTGCAAGAGCCAGGGCTGGGGATAAGACTCCCCCAGCCATTCATTCATGGCTGCCATATGGCAGCAGCCACTACTGCTGATGTGGCAGCCAGGAATCCTCGGCATTTTCATTCTATTTGCCCCCAGGGCAGCTGCCCCTTTTGCATTGGCCCTGCCATCAGCAGCCTTGCTGGTAGGCTGCGCTTTAACATCAGCCATTTGTGGACTGATACCAGCAGCTGGTTCTTACCAGTATACCGTACTGTCTCACTTCACCTGTGCTCAGGGGTGTGGTTTATTCATACCCATGCATGAGCTAGCTTATGACGACCTAAGCTGTATACTGTTACAGCAGGTCTGTACTAAGGATGTAAAATCCCATTTAATCAGCTAAACATTATGTGGTGGACTGGCCAGGCTGGAGCTGCCCTCTACCTGCAGCATACCATAGGTGGGGAAGTTGTTCCCAGGCACCGGTTAACTAGTTACCAGGTAAGCATGGGTATCCATTCACGTCGCTAGTATACACTACAGCGGGGGATCAAGCTCTTAGATCAATGCACCGGTGATTGATTTAGCAGAACTAATGAAGACCTGCCAAATAGACCACTGATCACTCTCCAGTCAACCCCTGTATTCTACCACCAACAAGAAGAGTAAAGTAAGTTGATGGGAAAATTTCTCCCATTGACAACTCTGTCTCCCTATGGCAGGGCTTCTCAATATGCGGCCTGTGGTGTAGTTTGGGCTTATGCAGGGCTCAACAGTGGCCTGTGAGTGGGAGCCAAAACAAAAAGTAGTCAATATAATGGTCTTCTGTTGATAGGTGTTTTAGTAGTTAAATTCCTTGGACTGTCATTGCTCATTAAAAGTGCTGTCATATGGGTGATAGTCAGGTAAATATTGCATTTTATAAATGTCATCAGAACTGACTTAAATGGGGCCTGTGTGTTTTGTAGTCTTGCCTTAATCTTTGTATTCATGCCCATCAGTGTGAAAGAGGCTATTTGCATATATTTGCATATATATTTGCATGTATATGCAACCACACTTAAGTTGCGGCACTCAACATGTATTGTGAATATCATTGTGGCTCCCTGGGCTTCTATGGTATAGACCCTGCAGTAACTTGACCTAAGGTATATCGATTCCAACTACGTTATTCTCAGCTTTTTTGCTAAAAGCTGCATAATGTAGACAAAGCCTAACTGAATCATGTGTTCATTGCACAGTAAAACAAAGCACAGGAAAGTTCAGCTGTGCATGAACATCATAAAAGTATTAACAATATTCCGACAGTTATCACAGGCACTGATGGTATTATTGTTTAATAAGAAAGGAAGAAGGGTAAGTGGTACAGAGACTTGTCGGACAGAAGGCATTTCTGGTGACACGCTTTTAGCATCAAAAAGGAATGGAGAAGTTCAGCAGTTCATATTTGACTTATTTTTTTTAATACAGGAAGCTGCTGCCTTAGGAAAAAAAGTCCTGGTGCTAGATTACGTTGTACCAACACCTTCGGGTACTTCATGGGGTAAGGTTCCCGATTCAAATCACAAGATGTATGAATAGATTTAAATACTGTTGTCAAGCATTACCTGAATTTTTAGCTTCAAGGTTTTGCATTCCTATAGTGTGTTACCTGTATGAACGTGAGGCTGTGATTCTAAAACATAAATAATGGAGAAAATAAACCTTACTCAGCCTGCCTTTTCTTCTAGATGGATTTTTCTATTAGCCTTGCATATCATTATTTACTTTGGTTTCTTATTAACAGCTTTTGGATTTCACATTCACACTAAATTCTTTGCTACATAACCTTCCCTGTTAAATCTTAAGCATTTTAATCCCTTATAGGAAAGCTGATATTTATAAAGCACATTTGAGCTCCTTAGATGAAAATGTTAGTTTGAGTTGACTTCTCACATGAGAGAATGGCTGGATTACAGTATATCTACTAATATTAGTTGAAGTGCTTAGCACTATGAAATCTTCAGTATTTAATAGTCCTAAAGGAGAATATATGTAGGTGATACAGCCACCTAAGAAACTGATGCTTTTCTGGTTGTCTCAGAAATTACTCACTTTCCCGTAACCTTGCTTTTTTCTGTTTTCACATTTTTGATCCTAGGTCCTATAGAACAGGTTAATGTTCATCCTTTACTGTACATAAGCAAATGTATGTTGTGTGGAGAACCTTTTTTCAGATAGCAGAGATAAAATCTACCAAAACCTCCCCTTCCCTCATTCCTTCCCTCCAAGAACTCTAATACAGTGACTCAGAAGAGTTATTGTCTTGGTCTGAAGAAAGCAGATGTTGAATTTCTTACAATTTGCCTTAATTTCTTTTTTAGGATCTAAGATATGTTTATACTGCCTGCACTGCTAACTCAGCGCTGTGATGTGGACAGTGTAGTCTCGCTATTGCCAGAGGACAGCTCTTCCACTGATTTTTTTTTTTTTTTTAAATAACATGCTGAATGAGAGATGGGAGCTTTATCCCTAGGAGCTGCGTTTCTGGGGATAAAGTGCTGAATATACTGGTGCTTTTCAGTGCCAAAACTTTTGTTGCTCAAAGTGGAGATTTTTTTCACTCCCCTTACCACCACAAATGGCAGTGTAGACATGGCCTTAGCTCTCTGTCTGATTCCGTGGAATAGGCATGGCTAATAATACTGCAGATTGGTCTCTTGCATTTCTTATGTGCTATTCTGTTGTATCTGGTTACAGAGTAAGTGGTGGTGAATTAGTCAAACTACTTTTTATGAATGAATGTGCTGGGCCTAAGCTTAAAGCTTTACTCATGTAGCCTACTTGATAGTGGAGTTGGTGCTAAAATGCTAGTGCTTAAGGAAAAACTGGTACTTTGTCAACCTTGTCCAGTTGTTACTTTGTCAACCATGGTAAGGTATATAGTTGTAAAGGAATTCTCCACCTATTGCTTGCATATGGGTTGAAAAATATGACTGAATGGGTAGTGGAATACACAAAGCACGTCAAAAGGCAGAAGTGAACATCTTAGGTTAATTCTGGTAAAAATATTTAATAAACTGTTTTCTTTCGGTCACAGGACTTGGTGGCACTTGTGTAAATGTAGGTTGTATTCCTAAGAAACTGATGCATCAGGCTGCACTTCTGGGGCAGGCACTTCAGGATTCAAGGAAATTTGGTTGGGAGTATGATGAGCAAGGTTAGTAATACTGAACACTAGTAGGGGAGGATGTAGATTACAATTTTTTGTAGAATCCTTTTAGTACATAAGTGACTAAATAGAATTCTGTTTGAGGTTTGAGCAACTTTTCTCTCTTCTCTCTCCCCCAAAATCTCTTTATGAAGGCACATAAGCAAACCAGTTTAACGCTTCATTCCACCATAAATCGCATAAGCCAGCTTGTTGTGTTACTTGCAAATGGTTTGCTTAAACCCAGATAACTTTGCAAATAGTGCTAAGAAAGGCAAGACATATCTATGTCTGCTAGATATGAAGTATCCCTGGGAAAACTTTAATATATTGTTATGTGAAAAGTAGATTTGTATTGTACTTGAGTTTGCTGATTTAGTGAGGAAATGCTGAACCTATAAGTATTTCCATAAGTTGAGTTGAGTAATAAGTAACTAAAAGCCTATGGTAAACTGTAAATATTGACATTCATAAAGTTACTGTTTTTATACTTCAGTGTCTTTTTAACTGTAATGCCTCCTGTTTCTCTTTTAGTGAAACACAACTGGGAGACCATGGTAGAAGCAGTTCAGAACTACATAGGCTCTTTGAATTGGGGTTACAGGGTGTCTTTGAGAGAGAAGACCGTGACATACATCAATGCCTATGCAGAATTTATTGATCCACACAAAATAAAGGTAGTTGCAGTGTGTTTAGCTTTGGCTTATTTTCTCTGACCTGTTAAAAATCATGACTATGTCCTAAAGCTGCTCTCTAGTTGAAACAGAGTTGGTATCACAGAAACTTGCTGGGATAATAGACATGATTGGAATATTGGTATAGAAGGTGTTGCTTTTTATATTAAAAATATATATTCTTGAATTGAGATTAAAATGGAAATAGGAGATAGACTTCTTGCAAGTTTGTGGATAAGGATAAAAGGGGTAAGAAAAAAAGTTAATGTCATGGCAGGGGTCTGCTTCAGATGACCAAACCAGAAAGGAGAGGTGAATGAGGCTTTTTTTTAAAACTCACAATCATCCAAAGCACTGGATGTGGTGGTGATGGGTGATTTCAACTACTTAGACATCTGTTGGGGAAAATAATACAGCAGAGCACATATTATTCCAAGAACTTGTTGATGAATCAGAGAATTTTTTTTGAGAAGGGGAAGGAGCTGTTCTATATTTGATTTTTGACAAATAGGAGGGGAGTGGTTGAGAAATTGAAAATTGGGTGAAAGTGATCATGTAATGGTAGAGCTCATGATCCTAAGGAATGATAGTGGAGAGAACAGCAAAATAAAGACAGTGGGTTTCAAGAAGGCAGACTTTATCTACCAGCTCTCTTAGTCTTGCTTCCCATGGGACCTTAGTAAACTAAGAGGAAAAACAATCCAAGACAGTTGGCAGTTTTCCAGAAGGACATTATTAAGGATGCAAGAAACCACCCTGGCTTAACCAGGAACTCTTGAACAACATAACTTAAAAAAAAACATAAAAATAACTTTTTAAAAAGGCAATCTTTCTAAAAGCGCACCAAAAGACTAAACATTAGAAAATGCACGAAAAAGGCAAAAATAAAGTTTTAAGCTGGCAATTTAGGAGAGACATTGGATGGCTAAGTATGATTCAAGCTAGTTGCTAACTGTTAGCCATCCAATCTTTCTCCTAAATTGCTGGCTTAAAACTTTTCTTTTGACTTTTTGATGCACTTTCACAAAGATTGTCTTTTTAAAAAGGGCGTGGGGGGGGAGGAGAGAGGGAGAATCTTTTTCGTCTTAAATCTAGTGTTTCAACTAAAAAACCCACCAAAATTCATTTTGATCTCTCTCATATGTTTTGAGCTAGACTTTTCTTACAAAATGTTTTTGGAAGGGCTTCTAGAAAGTTCAGTGTGATTGGAATTTGTGTAAGAGTGTTCAAAGTGCTAGGTGTTGGAGAAACACAGAACACACCTACCATTCCTAATATAAGTGAGACAACAGATAAGCACAATTGAGGAGAAAGGGTGGAGAGAGAAGGCAAGGAACACTGAGAGCTGACACGGAACACCATCTGCCCACCTATGAGTGCTGTACACATTATAGCACAAATAGGCTTTCAGGGGAAAATTGAAGGAGCTGTGGACGTTGATGGGGAGCTCATTTGATAGATACGGGAAATGGGGAGCTGTTTGTTGGAATAGTGGAAATGGATGATCCAAGCTGGCAGCAAGTCAGGGCAGACATCTCCACAGCAGAGATGAGGTGAAGGGCCTAGAAAATGAAATTGTTTCTTTGTAACCTCTTCTTTGTTAGTTCTTCGTAACCTTCAGTGGCAGCCATGTGGGTCTACCCGGGGGGCTGGAGTATTATGAGCTGGGGCACGCCTATGGCAGGATGGGGTCTGCTTGTGGCGTGCTCTAACCTGCAGCGCTATGCATCCAGCCCCCCATTCTCCATTAGCCAAGGCTGACCTGCAATGGCTCCTGCGGTCAGGCTGGGGCGGAGGCAGGGAGGCGGTGGCAAGAGGTGGCCGCAGAGCATGCCTGCCGCATCGGCCACAATGGCAGCGCCTCCCTATGAGTGGAGCCGCGTGGCACTGAGCCAGGAGGCAGAACACGCCTGCAGGAGCTGGTGGGGGTGGCTGCATTGGCACATGCACAGAAGTGGCAAATTGAAAATCCCATGACAGACAGACAGACAAGAATAGTGGCTGCTTAATAGAAAGATTGTGTAAAAATCGAAAAGGAACCTTGTAAAAAGTTGAAACTAGTCTCAAAGTACAAAGGATTAATATAAACAAATACACATAGGTAGGGGCAAAATTAGAAAGGTGAAGGTATGAAACAAGCTAAATCTAGTCAGTGACAAAAGGTAACAAGAAAACATTCTACAAATATTTTAGAAGCAAGAGAGAAGATCAAGGACAACATAGGCCCCATTGCTTAATGAAAAGGGAAAAACAGTGGAAAATGTGGAAACGGCAGAAGTGCTTAACAACTTTAATTTTCACCAAGCAGGGTAGTGGTGATTGGGTGCCTACAATAGTGAATGCTAGAGAAAAGAAGGTAGGTTCAGAAATTAAAATGGAAAAAAGAACAAATTAAAATTGACTTAGAAGTTAGATGTCTTCAAATCACCTGGACCTGATGAATTACATTCTAGGATATTCAAGTACTTAAAAAGGTATTACAAGGAGGAGAAAGAAAAATTATTCTCAACATCTAATGAGAGAACAAGAAGCAACAGGCTTAAATTGCAGCAAGGGAGGTTTAGGTTGGATGTTAGGGAAAAACTTTCTAATTGTCAGGGTGATTAAGCACTGGAATAAATTGACTAGGGAGGTTGTAGAATCCTTCATTGGAGATGTTTAAAAGCAGGCTAGATACACATCTATCAGCCATGATATAGAAGGTGCAGGGGATTGGACTTGATCTTTTCTGAAATGTGGTGCCCATCACTGGACAAAATACTCCAGTTGAGGCCTAATCGGCACAGAGAAGAGGCAGAAGAATAACTTCTCTTGCTTACAACGCTCCTGCTAATACATCATAGAATGATGTTTGCCTTTTTTTTTTAAGTGTCACACTGACTCATATTTAGCTTGTGGTCCACTATGACCCCTAAATCCCTTTCTGCAGTACTCCTTCCTCGACAGTCATTACACATTTTATATGTATGAAACTGATTGCTCCTTCCTAAAAGGTCAAATGCAACATACAGGCAGTCCCCGGGTTACGTACAAGATAGGGACTGTAGGTTTGTTCTTAAGTTGAATCTGTATGTAAGTCGGAACTGGCGTCCAGATTCAGCCACTGCTGAAACTGACCGCCAGTTCTGACTTACATACAGAATCAACTTAAGAACCCCAAGCGTCCCCAAGTCAGCTGCTGCTGAAACTGATCAGCAGCTGATTCCAGGAAGCCCGAGGCAGAGCAACTCTGCCTCGGGCTTCCTGTAGTCAGCGCTGGTCAGTTTCAGCAGCGGCTAAATCAGGACGCCTGGGGCAGAGCAGCTGGGGTGCTGCTGGGTTGGTCCAGTAGCGCCCAGAGCGGCGCTGCGGGACCAACCGGCAGCGCCCCAGCTGCTCTGCCACAGGCGTCCAGAGAAAAGTCTAGTCTGCTGGGGGGGGGGGGGCGTACTAACTGCGCCCCCCCCCCCAATCCCAGCAGACCAGGAAGACGCGGGCGGCGGACCGAGACGCACCGCGGTCCTGCCGCCTGGGTCCTCCGCGGCTTTGCTCCCAGTCTCCCTGGTCTGCTGGAGACCAGCAGAGCAAAGCCTCTGAAGACGCCGGCAGCGGGACAGCCGCGGGGTGTCTGGGCTGTCCCGCTGCCGGCTTTCCCCGCGGCTTTGCAAAGCCTCGGGGAAGCCGGCAGCGGAGCAGCCCAGGCGGCCTGGGATGCCTCGCTGCCCGAGCCCCCCCGCGGCTTTGCGATGCAGCGGGGGGGGGGGGGGGGAGGCTCGGGCAGCGGCTTTGCTCCGCGTCTTCCTGGTCTGCAGACGCGGAGCAGCTTTTCTCGCCCGGAGTACAGGCTGCAGATGGATGGCACGAGACAAATGGCTTGGTCATTGTCTTTGGTCCATCCCCTCCAGGGCACCTAGTGTTGGCTGCTGTCGGCAGACAGGCTACTGGGCTAGATGGACCTTTGGTCTGACCCAATACGGCCATTTTAAGCTCAGGGTCAGGGGTCTCAGTGGACCACCTTGATTTTCATGCATACCTGCTTCTGGATAGCCAGGCTGGCAGCTATCCTGCCCTAGACGGCCACTTTCCAGTGCCTAGTGTGGAGGTCGTGGATGAGGTCCACGATGTCTGCACTAGGCCAGGCGAGCGCCTGCCTCTTGCAGACCTGGGCAGGCTCCCGGGAGCCACCAGCCTGGTCCCGGGAAGAGGCGGAGGGCTGGGTGGCAGTGGGTGGCTGGCTCGAGCCGTGCCAGGTGCAGGGTCTGCTGGCTGGGTGCTGGCAGGCTTGCACCTGGCACGGGCACTGTAGCCAGCCCGTGCCCCTTTAAGGGCTCCGGGGCCGGGAGGCGGGCAGAATAGTTTCCCTGGTGGTGCCCAGAGTGGCCACCAGGGCAAGCTGGGGAGGGCTAGCCTCCCACTAGTTCGAGTTACCCGTATATACTCGAGTATAAGCCGACCCGAATATAAGCCGAGGCACCTAATTTTACAACAAAGAACTGGGGAAAAATATTGACTCGAGTATAAGCCTAGGGTAGGAAATGAGGCAGCTACTGGTAAATGTAAAAAATGAAGATAGATACCAATAAAATTACATGAATATTTATTTCAAAGAAAAACAATAACCTAGCTCTGTAAGTGGAAAGGGGGGGTCAACAAAAACAATATGGTATCAAAAATACCGTAACTTTAAAAGTACAACAACCTTAGCTCAATCAGCAACCAAGCTCAATCAGCTCCCCATAGCTCTTTTCCTCAGGTGTCCCGGCTTCCTAGCTGTTTTCGTGTTTTTAGCTGAGGGAAACTTGCAGATGGCAACTCTCTCTCCACATATACCATTCCCCCGACACAGAGGATAAAATATTTCCACAATCCCTGGGCAGATCCTGCTTTCCATAAGGATTTTATCCTTTCCATTCAGGCCCCTTACCTTATCTCTTCTCTTCAGCCTGCGCTGAGCCGCGCTTCTGCCTCCGGACCCGCCCCCTGCCCACAGCACAGTGACAAGCCAATCACTGGCAGTCACTGTGCAGCCAACAAGCCTATGTATGTGCGCTGTTCATCGCACATACATAGAGCTTTCAGACCTCAGAAATTGACACGAGATACTTTGATGATGAATTTACAACGCAGTCCATAACAATAACACCTCCTGACAGATACGACAACCTGGATGCCTTAGAACCTGACCAGCGTACTCACTTTCCTCAGTTCTCGAGACGCTGACTCGAGTATAAGCCGAGGGGGGCATTTTTCAGCACAAAAAATGTGCTGATAAACTCGGCTTATACTCGAGTATATACGGTAAGTGGCTACACAGCCCTTAATTCGAACTACTTAATTCAAACTAGGCATTAGTCCTCGTGGAATGAGGTTTACCTAGTTCGAATTAAGCGCTCCGCTAGTTCGAATTAAGTTCAAACTAGCGGTTTGCTAGTGTAGCGCCTATCAAAGTTAATTCAAACTAACGTCTGTTAGTTCGAATTAACTTTGTAGTGTAGACATACCCTGACTGTCTTTTTCTTCCTAGCTAATGTATCAGTCTATCTTAAAGCACTTTTTTAGCCTACTGTTCCTACAGAAGCCTCAAAATTACCTGAATAACTGTGTTTTGCCACTAGTATCGGGCTGCGTCTATACTACAAGCTTCTTCCGCTAAAGGAAATGCAAATGGAGTGCTCATTAGTATATGTTGTGCTCTCATTTGCATTTCCTCTTTGGATCCCTTTTGAGCTAAAACCCCCTTTTGCACAAGAGCCATTCTTCCTTGAGCCCTATGCAGCTCTTTTTTTGTGCAAAAGGGATCCGAAGAGGAAATGCAAATGAGCGTTCCATTTACATTTCCTCTTGTGGAAGAGGCTTGTAGTATAGATGCAGCTCCACTGTTGAACTCGTTTTTTTTCAAGTTGAAGAAACTTACAGCGTACCTCCTTCTTAAATAACTAATGTAAAACTTAATTGTAAATCTGTCTTATTACCATAAACCTTCTGAGCCCTGCCCAAGACAGCTAATCACTGTGTTATTCAATGCAACTAGAATGGGGAAGGTAGTCTAATGTATTTCCTCATATAAACCAATAAATAATAGATGTCACTCTTAAGAAATCCTTGTACAATGTAGCCCAGTAACTCCACAATATAATGGTTTTCACTTGCATCCATCTGTCATCAAAACTCATTTCTAAATCCTATTGCATTTTTTCAACCTCTTGATAAAGTTGAGGTTTTTTTTGTTGGCAGTATGCCTTTTGCCAGGAGTAACTTTCCTGTCACCTAAGAATACAATAGCTCTGTAACTTTTTTTTTTTTTCCCCCTGTATCTCAGGCAACCAACAGGAAAGGACAGGAAACCTTTCACACAGCACAGACATTTGTCTTAGCAACAGGGGAAAGGCCCCGATATTTGGGTATCCCTGGAGATAAGGAATACTGCATTACTAGGTGAGTGAGATGTTAGTCTCGTTAAAGACTTATCTAATGTCTGCTTTTGCTCATGCAAATTGAAACAAAGCTAAATTGTAGAACTTATAATATTTACTGTGATTCTTTTCAGTGATGACCTCTTTTCCCTGCCTTACTGCCCTGGCAAAACTCTAATTGTGGGTGCCTCCTATGTGGCTCTGGAGTGTGCCGGATTTCTTGCTGGCATTGGTTTGGATGTCACAATTATGGTGCGCTCCATCCTTCTTCGAGGCTTTGACCAAGAAATGGCAGAGAGATCAGGTGCCTATATGGAAAGTCATGGTGTTAAATTCATCAGGAAATTTGTACCCATTCAGGCAAGTATTTCCACTTTTTTCCTCTCCTTTCTTGCTAAATAATGAGTCAACCTGAACAAATTATACAGAATACAAGTTTTTTGTGATAAAATGTCTTTTGTGAAAAGAATTCTACTGAATGCTGAAAATTCTGTGTAGCCATGCATTTATATTAAAGCATTTTATTATAGCTGAACATTCACCAAGAGTGTATTGTGACAGTGCAATAAGGCTCTGCTGGTTAAGGTAACAACTAAGATTATGAATTCTTTCCTACAGATTGAAAGATTGGAGGAAGGAATGCCAGGAAGACTGAAAGTGGTAGCACAATCTACTGAAGGAACAGAAATTGTTGAAGGAGAATATAATACTGTAAGCAGTTTTATAATTCAGATATCACTGTTATCAGACACTAAATTAGAGATGGGGAACCTCTGGCCCCATGGGTAGTATGCGGTTCTTCAAGGTGAGCCTTTGGTCACGCTGCTTTCTGCAGCTTCCGTTGGCCAAGAACGGTGAACCTCAGCCATTGGAAACTGCAGGGCTCCAAGTCTACGGATGCTCAGGTAAACAATCTCTGGGCTCACCAGCAGCTAATCTTTGAACTGCATGTGACTAGTGCACCAGAGGTTCCCCATCCCTCCACTAAATGATGCTCACAAACATGTATCCGAGCGTAATGTTAATGATCATTAAAGCTCTTCAATCCATTTATATTATTTGAAAACACTGAAAAGGAAGAACAATAAGAAATTCGATAACTTTGGCAACCTGCCAGAGTTGTCAGTATACCATAGAAAAAAAGATTTCAATACAGTAAAACTCCAATCTTCCAGCATCTGATGGTCTGGCACTCCTGGTAGTCCAGCACCATCAGGAACCCGGAAGTGCTCTGGGCAGCCAGACCATTGGAGCTGCTCTGCCCCCAGCTTCCCCGATTCAGCCGCTGCTAAAACTGACCAGCAGCTGAATCGGGGAAGCCGGGGGCAGAGCAGCTGGAGTGCTGCCGGGTAGGTCCCGTAGCGCTGCTCCTCGGGGCTGCGGGAACAACCCCGCAGCACCCCAGCTGTCGCCGATTCAGCTGCTGCTGAAACTGACCAGCGGCTGACTCCAGGAAGCCTGAGGCAGAGCTGCTCTGCCCCGGCTTCCTGGAATCAGCCCCTGATCAGTTTCAGAAGCAGCTGACATGGGTACGCCTGGGACAGAGCAGCTGGGGTGCTGCCGGGTTGGTCCCTGCAGTGCCGAGGTGTGGTGCTGCCGGGACCAACCTGGCAGCGCCCCAGCTTCTCTGTCCCAGGCATCCCGATTCAGCTGCTGTTGAAACTGACCAGCAGCTGACTCCAGGAAGCCTGAGGCAGAGCTGCTCTGCCCTGGGCTTCCTGGAGTCAGCCGCTGATCAGTTTCAGCAGCAGCTGACTTGGGGACACCTGGGGCAGAGCACCTGAGGTGCTGCCAGTTGGTCCAGTAGCGCCGAGGAGCGGTGCTGCGGGACCAACCCAGCAGATCCCCAGCTGCTCTGCCGTAGGCGTCCACAAGAGCAGCTGGGGTGCTGCCGGGTTGGTCTCGCAGCGCCAAGGGTTGGCACTACCGGACCAACCCGGCAGCACTCCAGCTGCTCTGTCCTAGGCGTCTGGATTCAGCCACTGCTGAAACTGACCAGCAGCGGCTGAATCAGGGATGCCTGGGGCAGAGCCGGACTATCGGAAGTGGGGGCTATGAGGGGTCTGGGGTGGCATTCCCCCACCCCATCCCAGACCCCTCATAGCCCCCCCCTTCCGATAGTCCGGCATATCTGATAATCTGGCACCCCCTGGGTCCTAAAGGTGCCAGATTATCAGAAGTTTACAGTATTATTTTGTTATGACCCTGTCCACAGAATTGCTGATACTTTAACTGCCCTACTAGAAGTTGGACTATTTTTGCATATGGTGTTTATATGTCATCATTTGTCAGTTCCTACCATTATTCTAGTGTCAAAGTAATTTTTTTGTTTCTATCATCTTGTTAGAACTAATTGGGCTTACTACTGAAACCTTCATGTCTTCAAGTTACTTAAGTATGTGGCTTCAATTGTCCCCTTGCTTAGTTTTCAATGAAATGAGATATTTGTTGGTCTAAGGTGCTACAGTACTGTTAATTGTTTTTAAAGTTACAGACTAACATAGCTACCCCTCTGAGAGCTTTTTTTCTTTTTTGCAGATTTTGATAGCCATTGGTCGTGATGCCTGTACCAGAAACATTGGTTTAGATAAGATTGGTGTCAAAATCAATGAAAAGTGAGTATCATAATTTATGTTGTACATTCCCTCCAGGACTACTCTGATTCTTAACCCTACTAGTCATAGTTGATAGTGAATTTGAAATTCCTGCTTCTGATATTTGTCAGTTAAGAGATTGAAAATCTTCATGCCCTTGCCCCAAGAAAAGGGAGCATGAGTGTTACCACATTAAAAGGTATCCTTCTTATAGAAATCACTATTTTAAGTGGGTGGGTGGTATATATTAATTTGAAGTAGTCAGTAATGCGTCTGCTTCACTGACCTGTGAGTAAGATAGACAAACTTGATTTTTTTTTTAAATTTTCACAGAGAATTTTTAGTGTGTGTGGTTTTTTTATTTAATATTCAGTTATGGGAAATTTGAGGGTCAGACAGTAGAGAGTTTAAAGACAGTAGTAACTGAGATTCAAAAGGTTAGATTTACAACAGTTGAAATGTCAAAATATACAGAGTAAACCTCAGTAAATCGAACTAAGTTCTCAAGCAACTTTTCTTGCTTTGCCAGTCTGTAAACTTTAATTATAATCCAATAAATATTTTTTTATCCCTTTGTTACATGGCTATTTACTGATCTTTAAAAAAAAATCTTAACTTGCTAATGTGAGATTTAGTGGGAATGCCCATTAAACTCAAGCTTTATACTTGCATTTTTGTCCCTTGCAATGCTAAAATGGCTTAGCAATCTGCTTGTTTAAGGTTGGCTTGTGGTGTTTCATTTTTTTTATATAGATGAACCCTGAGTTCAGTCTTCTGGTTTAACCAGATTAAATTAGCATTATGAACAAAGCAACAGAGCGCATGGGCTAAATAGCTTGAATGCTTTGCTTATCATCTGTGCCAACAGAGTACTCTTTTGCTTAAGAGGGAGCAGTATATTATTTCAGCAAACTATATAATAGTCAAATAGAAGGACAGATCCTTATTTCTCACAAATGTTAGTGGTGGTGTTGACAGAGATGAGAATCTGGCTCATTAAATACTGACTGTGTGGCACTGTATGGGAGGAAAAGTCAGTGTGACCCAAGGAGTTTACACTCTAACTAGAGCTGGCATAAATACTTCTAGCTCTTTCTTATGAGGAACACCTGAAAGTATTAGTGTTTCCATGTAGTAGAATAGGTCTCAAACTGAACTGAGAATGTATGATCTGATTATTGTTGTACGCTTGCTTTTTTTCCCTCTCTTCCTCTCCCATCTCTCCCCTCACACACACACCCCTCCCAAAGGAATGGGAAAATACCTGTAAATGATGAGGAACAAACCAATGTGCCTCACATCTATGCTATTGGAGATATCTTGGATGGGAAACTTGAACTTACCCCAGTTGCAATTCAGGCAGGCAAGCTACTAGCTCGCAGGCTTTTTGGTGGTAGTTTTATAAAGGTAAGATCATATTCTATGAGAATATTCTCTTTAGTTTCACCATTGTATTTACCTCACAGACTGCATTTGTTGTCTGAGAATCTTGGGTCTTGTGCTATTATGACGAGTGTTTGTAAACAAATGAAATTTAATGCTGCAGCTTGTTCCCTTATTTAAAAAAGGGATGTTTTTATCTTTACACCAGTCATATGCACATGTTCATATAAAGAAAACTGTGTTCTTTTAATTTTAGTGTGACTATGTCAATGTACCTACTACAGTGTTTACTCCTTTGGAGTATGGCTGTTGTGGATTACCTGAAGAGAGAGCCATTGAAGAATATGGAAAGGACAACCTAGAGGTGAGATTCTGAAGTTTCCATTTTCTAAGTTGCCTGTTTAAATGTGCTATTTTCTCTTGAAGCTACTGGTTGAAAGAACATTGCAAGTATTGAGGAAATCCCTATTTAAATATCCCTGTGTCATCAGCATTAGTCAAGTATTTTCTAAGACGTCTGACAATTTCCAAAGCTAGTCTCACCAACAGAGGTTAGTCCAATAAAAGATTTTCTCACACCTTGTGTCTCGAATCTGGAAGCATTTGCCTTTAGATATATAGTCCCATAAAGTTTTTGGAGTACGAGAATCCAAATTGAACGAGGAAAGGTAATTTCACTTCACTAGAACAGTGGCTGGAAAGTTCTTTGAATCAGTATTTATTCATCCCTTTGTGTACCACAGTGCTTTGCAGGTTCATACTATAATTTTTGGTGCCAGTTACCTAAAATATCTGGTTGCTGCAGATGCAATTTAAATACTGTGTGTAAACTACAGTATTTGAAGTGCATCTGCAGCAACTATAGCATCTTAGGCAGCTGGCACTAAACAGAAACCAGTGGAAAAAACTTATAAAACATCATGAAGTAAGTTTAAACAGATTTTAATAGGAGTGCTTAAAACAAAAACATAACAATGGCAAAGCTTATATTTTACTCGAACTATATTAAGGCTTCATAGCCACATGTTCAAAAGTTAGAAAATGCCAGAACTAATTACCAGTGAAATCATAATCAAAACTGTGCATATGCATGACAAAGGGTCTGAATGTAGGTGATCATGTACTTCTACCATAGAATCCAAGTCTCATTTTAGTGCATAGGAGGGACCTTGTATGGGACTGAATAAGGGTTATGTAGTGAGAAACTAATCTGGAGTTATCCCTGCCTCATTGGTGTCAACAGTTAAATTGTGTATGGTGAGGCGAGGCAGGGGACTGCAGAAAAACAGTTCATACCACTGATCTCACAGGCATGTTGTAAAAATAAACTCAGTCTGAGTGAAGCAATCACTGTAGTGATGAGCACCATAAAAAAACCTAGGAGCAAACTATTAATTCTGTCTTCAGAACAGGGATGTAAGCGACTAGTTGGCTAATAGTGATTCGACTAGTTGCTTCCCCCTCATCCTCGTGGGTGGAGGGGTGAGGCTGGAGCACCACCGCCAGCTTCCTGGAGGGGAACCCCAAGGCTCCCCATGTCCTGCCACTTCCTTTGCCTGTTCCCTGGCTGGGGGAATAGTAGAGCAGGGACATTTTTAAAGGAGGCTTTTCCCGTTGCTCGGCAAGGTAGTCAGTGAGGGGTAGAGGTGTGGGACCTCGGCTGAGAGGGGGCAAGGCTGGCGCGCCAAGGTGGCCCCAGCCCCCTCAGTCAGCACCCTGCCGAGAACCTGCACCCCCAGCGTCCTCACACACCCTTTCCACTGAGACCCGGCACCCCCAGCCTGCTCCTGCCTCCTCCCTTGATGAGCATAGTATTCTGAGGGGCAGCCCCCTAGTATAATTTAAGACTACATACTGAATAAACATAAGGGTAGTGAGATAAGTTACATAGCCTTATTCTGTCATTTCCTGCCTATCTTTTGAGTGCTTGACTTTGCAACTTTACTGTTCTCCTAATGTCGTTCTTTTGTATAATTTCCTAGCCTTTTTAGAAGGAGAAATAAGAACTGAAATCCTGTCATATGGCACTAAACCCACATGGTTCAGCAGCAGGGTTGGCACATACAGCCCTCTGCCACTTGAGCTAACGGAATAACTGATAACAGTATTCAGTTGTAATCCTCTGGACTAGGGATGTAAAACAAAGCCTTTTAAAATAACCATGTAATTGTTAATCTTATTGGTTACGTAGTTAACGGTTTTACCTGGGAGGAATTAAGGATGGTGGAGCCAGCCACACTCCGAGGGAACTGACTAACCCACGCTGCAACTCCCACGACCAGGGTACTAGTCTGCATGGGTCAGCTGGCTCCCCGGGAGTAGAGCTGGCACCCCAGGATTGGGGCTTAGAGCCCACAACACAGGGCAGCCAGCTCCTCAGGAGCAAAGCTGGGGAGGGCACAGGTTAACAGGTAACAAACTGATAAGCATTAACTTATCAGTTAATGTATTGTTAATGCGGCGAGGAGTCCTGTGGCACCGTATAGACTAACCGAAGTGTTGGAGCATAAGCTTTTGTGGGCAAAAACCCACTTCGTCAGACGTGCTTCTGACAAAGTGGGTCTTTGCCCATGTAAGCTTATGCTCCAACACTTCGGTTAGTCTATATGGTGCCACAGGACTCCTCGCCGCTTTTGCAGATTCAGACTAACACAGCTACCCCACTGTATTGTTAATGATCAGCACTAGAGAGTAGTGGGACACTTTGACAATGGGATCTTTCCTCCCCTAGCTGCTAGACTTTGCCTCCTTGCAAGTCAGTGGCAGTCTTTACCCTTCCCCCATAATGTCATAGGTTCGGTTTCCGAGCCATCTGACTCAGATACAGAGTATACTTCCACACTGCCTGGGTGCCAGCTAGAGATTCTAATTGAGAGCACATGAAACGAGACTCCTTGCATCCCTAAAAGCATGGGGAGCACTAGTGCTTTGCAGAGTTATCCTTGTTTCCAGAAATAGCTGAACTGGTTTGACTGACAGTTCCCAAAAAAATCAGCCTGGGGAAGATACCAGGCATGGAAAACTGCCACCAAAATGTTTTATAGGTAACTGAAAAAAACTGGATATTTTGGGAAGTGTTGAGCAAGCTCAATAGGTAATGCCACTAGCTGCACCCTACATATAAACTTTTCATTTGGAAGATACGAGTGAGTGAAGATGATAAACTCAGTTAGAAATTGGAGAGTAATGCCATCAAATGTTAAAGAGAAATCGATATCTAGCAGTTTAAAGTTGTGGTACAAACTGGGAATCTTATAAAACAGACTAAAATTAAAATATTTTAATCATGCTTAACACTACTTCCTCTTGCCCCCTATAGGTGTATCACACTTTGTTTTGGCCTCTGGAATGGACAGTACCCAGCCGAGACAATAATACTTGCTTTGCAAAGATAATCTGCAATAAACATGATGGTGTAAGTATTATACATTGAAATTTGTGTCCACAGATGTTTATCCTCAGAAGTAAAATTTCTAGGCTACAGACTCAAGAACATATTTAGTGATTGACTTGAGGCCAGGGTCTTGGTTCATGGTGAATTCTAGACACTTTCTATTAATGCAGTAACAAGGATATTTTATTAAGAACTTAAACTTGTTCTTTTAATCCACAAGATACAGGCAGTCCCCGAGTTACGCGGATCCGACTTATGTCGGATCCGTACTTACGAATGGGGCTTTTCTCGCCCCGGAGGACGCAGGCGGAGGGACCGCCCAGACGCACCGCGGTCCTGCCGCCTGTGACCTCCGGGGCGAAAAAAGCTGCTCCGCATGTCCCTGGTCTGACTTATAGATGCTTCAGAGCAGGTTGACTTGTGCCAAGTGTACTATTGACTCAATTCATTTCAAGACAAATCTTAAGACAACTAGAAGTTGCTCTTCAAATTTGAATATGCCACTTTACCAGTACAAGGCCTAATTTGCTCTGACCTTTTCTTTTCTTTTTCCTTTTTCTTTTTCTTTTCCTTTTTCTTTTCTTAACAGGACCGAGTGATAGGATTTCATGTTCTTGGACCCAATGCTGGAGAAATTACCCAAGGCTTTGGTGCAGCAATGAAATGTGGACTCACAAAAGAATTACTTGATGAAACAATAGGTATACATCCAACGTGTGCCGAGGTAAGGGGGAAATTTCAACTTATACAAACCAGGAGTTAGTTAATATTTAACCCTGTGATTTATTCTCTTCCTGAATATGTGTAACTCCCCTCAAATATTATCTAAAATATTATCACATTAAATCTTTTATTTTGAACTTTGAGGGAAATCCAGTGTTACTAGGGCTTTTAAATATACAAAGTTGAAATTTCTTGTAAATAACTAGTTATGTAGTCTTCATCTAGCTTACATAGAAAGACATTTGGTAGAAGCCTCACTTGTGCTATTGTATAAGGGGCAAACAGCCATTTAGACTACTGCACAAGGCATTAATAAATCCAAAAGGTAAATTGTTTGTGTTTTGGTTTTCTTACAGGTATTCACGACAATGGAAATTACAAAATCTTCCGGAAAAGAGATCACTCAGACAGGCTGCTGAGGTTAAACCCTGCTGTTTGTATCTGTTTCTTGTCATGTGCACTTATCTCTTTGGAAGGCTTCAGAAGTACTAAATACACTTGAGTAAAATAAATGAAAACAGCAGTAGCATCAATTTATTACAACTAGAAATGATGCATTTCTTAAGCTTCCTCAGTAGATAGTGTTGGCAATAGAAAGAGTAAAACAGCAGGGAAAATGTTAACTATAAATCCTGACTTGCTTGGAAGTGGCACGTTAAGTGTTTTTTTGAAGTTTTGGCTCAGAACCCCATTCTGGGGTGAGCTACAACTGATGACTTGCCTTGCAAACTTAGGAGACCTCTATGTCCTGGTCAGAAAACTTGAGCTTCTTTTTGAAGGAGCTTTACAGTTGCATAATTAATTTAAAAGTTAACTCATTATGTACCCCAGTGAGTTTTCTATGAATGCTTTAGACATAAGAAAGAATGTGTAACTTGGATTTTTCTTGCCATCAGCTCATTTTACAATTCATGTTGGATCATTTGTGTGTTTGCAGTGACTAACATGTATTTTAATGCTGTTCTTGAGTTAATTTAAATAAATGGTCAAATCAAATACAGATGCTAGTCAGTGTAAACTAATGCACTAGCATTTAACTTCTGAAGACCTGATTCAAATACCAAATAAGTTACAGGCTAGAGAATGTTCTGATCTTGTCTGTCGTCTTCATTGCTTTACCACCATAACTAGTAATATCTTTCTGAGTCACAAGATTATTAAAAATAGGAATTTTGTGGGTCCCAGTTGAAGCACATTGAAAAAGCTCCTAAAAGTTGTCAGTATTTGTCCTTGCAGTCCATGAGCTTAATCAGTGATGACAGCGTTGTTTATTTTCTATCCCAACATGTAAAATACTACATGTAAAAGTAATCACAATTCTGAACTATTTGATAAAATTGGCATCTATATTATGGTCTCTTTCTCATCCCATATTATCTGTTCCATTAATACAGTAGGAGAGAAATTGCTACACAATAGGCAGTAAAATCCACTTTACAGATTTTAAAGATGTTGCAACAGAGAACAGTGACTTGTGCTATCATGCCCTGTGTATCTCCTATATAGTCAGCAGATTGAAGCTGCTCTCCTTTGTTCTCATGTTATTTTGGGAAACATGTCCTAGACTGTTTTGAACACTGTATTATATAGTTTTTAATCTATGTTGTATCATGAAATTTCAAATTCAATAAATGAACAATTGCATATGTGTCAGATTCTTTGATAAAGATATATTACATGTATATAGTATCTGCCCTTGATAGAAGGGATTGTGTATCATAGGCTTTTTTGGAAGCCAATGTATTGGATCTCTTTTGACACTTCTTAGAAAGATGCAATCATTTATTACTCAGTCTGTTCACATGGAGGGACCAGTCTCTGCATACTAAAACTTAGTGGAGAAGAACACAGCACCAATGGAACTATAATCTGTAGGAACTAGATGCACTTCAGGATTAAGCATTACTTCAGCAGCTGAAGTTACGTATATAAAATATGCTTAAGAAACTTGACTAGATTGTTCACATCAACACTTATAGCAAAAGGTACTAAACCACTAAGAGCAGGTTGGTCATCTGGTTTTCATATCAATTGGGATTGACTTGGGGGGTGAGAAGCACCCAACTCTGTGTACAAGTGCCATAAAGCACTACACATTAATTACAAAACAGGATGGTCTATTGAATTGATAGTACTATCTTGCTGTGGAACTCTGGCCTTTCTTTTTCAGCTCTCCTATATAAATATTTCTCACCTGAGATTGGGATTCAACGTTTAGTTCATTGCTGAAGTGGTGATTATTTCTGGTACATACCTTGCATACTGAGCATGAGTCCTATCTGGGCAGCTTTACATGGTTACCATCTGTGCAGGTCATTCAGTTGTAACAGCTTAAAAGAGGATCAATGAAATTATACATAGCTCTGTGTGGAACATCTGTTTGAACTGAGTGGCAATTCAAATTGTAACTTCCAACCATGCAGAATCTCTCTGAATGGAGGAGCAAGCAGAAGAAACAGATTTCAGAAGTTATTGCTCTTAAACAGGGGTCTCAAACTCTGGCCAGCAGGCCATCCGTAGCTGGAGTGATTGTGCCCTCTGGCCCAGGACTTCGAGAGGAGAAGGGCTTTCTCTTACTGACCCACAAGCCTTTCTTTTTCTCACCCTCACCCTGCCCTCTTCTCTTCCCCCTCCCCATTTCATGGCACTGCATCCCTGAGGACAGAGCTTCGGGGATTGCCAAGCGACCAGGAAGTGGGGTGCAGCGGAGCGAGAGTACTTTCCCAGTCTGCTACATTTCCCCCATGGCTTATGGCACCACGTGGCATGTGGAGGAGAGGGGCATGACAGCTGTTGCCACGCTGCGCCAGGCTCCTTCCCTCTATTCCCTCTTCCCCCAGTGATTTTTTTTTTCTGAAGCAATGTCCTTAGGGACAAGGTGCTGTGGGGGGGGGGAGAGGAGGGCAGAATGATGGCAGGAAAGGTGGGGGTGGGTGTTAAAGATCAGTTAATAGATTTTGCATTGTCCTAGTAGCTCTAGAAATAAGCAAACCTATTAAGTTCTAATGCACATGTACACTGTATATATACTGTTATCCACATTTTTAACATTCTTATATCAATCCATTATAAACAATTTAAATGGAGCCTTAATAAAATATGTCAGTACAGGCAGTCCCCGAGTTACGTGGATCCGACTTATGTCGGATCCGCAATTACGAACGGGGCCGTTCCTCTCCCTGGTCTCCAGCAGACCAGGGAGAGGAAGCAAAGCAGCGGAACACGTGGGCAGCGGACAGGGCTGTTCGCTGCCCACGCGCTCCGCGGCTTGGCTCTGCTTTGCTCTGCTTTGCCCCCCCGTCCCCCTGGTCTGCAGACGCGTCTGGGCTGTCAGCTGATCGCGCGCTCCGCGGCTTGGCTCTGCTTTGGCCTCCCGTCCCCCTGGTCTGCAGACCAGGGGGACGGGGGGGGGGGGGGCAAAGCAGAGCCAAGCCGCTGAGCACGCAGGCAGCGGACAGCCCAGACACGTCTGGGCTGTCCGCTGCCCGCGTGTTCCGCCGCTTTGCTCCCCGTCCCCCTGGTCTGCAGACCAGGGGGACGGGGAGCAAAGCAGAGCAAAGCCACGGAGCCCGAGGGCAGCAGGACAGCCACGGCGCGTCTGGGCTGTCCCGCTGCCCCCGTGCTCTGTGGCTTTGCTCCGGACACCTGAGGTACAGCAGCTGGGGCGCTGTCAGTTGGTCCCGTAGCGCCGCTCTGGGCGCTACTGGACCAACCGGGCAGCACCCCAGCTGTTCTGCCCTAGGTGTCCTGATTCAGCCACTGCTGGTCAGATTCAGCAGCGGCTGAATCAGGATGCCTGGGGCAGAGCAGCTTGGGTGCTGCTGGGTTGGTCCAGTAGCGCCAAGGAGCGGCGGCGCTACTGGACCAACCCAGCAGCACCCCAGCTGCTCTGCCCCAGGCGTCCCCAAGTCAGCCGCTGCTGAAACCGACCAGTGGCTGACTACAGGAAGCCCCTGCCCCGGGCTTCCTGGAATCTGCCGCTGATCAGTTTCAGCAGCAGCTGACTTTGGGATGCCTGGGGTTCTTAAGTTGAATCTGTATGTAAGTCAGAACTGGCGTCCAGATTCAGCCACTGTTGAAACTGATCAGTTTCAGCAGCGGCTGAATCTGGACGCCAGTTCCGACTTACATACAGATTCAACTTAAGAACAAACCTACAGTCCCTATCTTGTACGTAACCCGGGGACTGCCTGTACTCGTATAATTGGCCTCTGCATATTGAATGAAGTGGCTGAGAAGTCTACAATAGTTTGTACAAAGAATAATGTTAAAATAGTATCAGTCTGCTCACAAGGAATATTCTGCTTGTAGCAATTAATCAGTGGCACTTATCTTTAAAGTGGAGATCAGAATGGCAGCATGAGATCAGAATGGAGATCATTGTAAGCGGAAGAGATCAGGGTTCCATCAAATGTGATTATGTAAAGGAATCAATTTTAGAAATAAAAACTCAGTTATCCTGGTGAGCATGGTGTTAATGGTCTTGTTATTACTCCGACTGGTATGCAGTTCTCTGCAACAACATTTTTCTCGAACTAGCGTTGAGTCTCACCTTCCTGCAGTTTGGATGTTGAATGGCAGTGCCTGAACTTCACAAGAAAGGAGATACCAGATCTGCAGTGGAAGCATGATATCTTCGGCAGGCTCTTCTTTCCAACATCAAAATCTGGATCATTCATCAGATTTTTTAGTAAAAGTCGCAGACAGGTTTGCAGGCAAAAAGAAGTCACATAAGTTGTGCCCTGTTACGGCTTACTAAAAATCTGTAACAAAATAGGGATCTGGGCATTATTTCCAAATAAAGTCCTTGTGTAGACCAGGGCTTGGTTTCTGTGGTTAATATCTACTGGGGCAAAACTCTTAACATATCAGTTTAGTAATTGAGGGGTTAAGAAACCTTAAAAGTGAAATTTACTACCTTTATTTTTATCCTGTAGTTCGGGAAGTATCCTAGAATTTGAAGACTATTTTGATAAACTGTAACCTAAGCAGTTATTCATGATATTAAGCCTTGTTTACTAATTTACTAATTAGTAATTTACCTTATTTACTAATTTCTCTTCTAGTAAATTAGTGCCATACTCTCATTCATGAAAGCACTCTTGACCTTCATCAGAAGTTCATAGGATTACAATTCATTTGTTTTTCTTTTGACAATTGAACTTAAATACATCTAGAATATGAGCTACATCTAGCTTAGGGATTGGCTATGGATGGCAATCACTGTACTATATGTTTAAATTCAGATACTGTAATATTCATAGCAAAGGAGATGCATTCTTGTAAAATGCTTCTCAAAACACTTAATCTTGCACTTTCATATTAGTAAATCTACAGATTTATTTATATCTGGAAAAAATTCAACTACATTAATAAGTCTGTTGTTAGTCAAAACAATGTTGGGTCTTGTATCTGCTTTATAATCAAGGTTGAGTCTGTGTATGCATCTTCTCTTGAAGCAATGAATAAATACCAAAGATGCACGTTTTACTAATAAGTGGAAGAAATGTACTCTACAAATGTTAGTAACTATAGCTAGTGTAAATATGAAAACATTAGATTAGTTTATGCCACAGTCTTTGATTGTAATTATAGCTTCACTACTGCAATTTGTTGTTAGTAACACCTGAGCTGGTAGTTGCCTGTGTCATAGTTTCACAAGCTAAGCTATCTTTAAATAAAGAAGAAGAGGACAAAGGCTTTCAAAATATTGCCTGATACTTAAGGGGGAGCTGGCTGGAAAATGTCATTCAGTTTTCCAATGGAAAACCTTTTTGTTCTAACAAGTGACAAGTTTATGGAAAGTCTACTTTCCTTGAACACTTCGTTTTTTGTTTTAAAGAAAAACTTCTGGCAACTGGAAAGGAATTTATTCAAAACCAAGGTTTTTTTTTTCTGCATTCCCCCAAAATGCCAACAAATTCAATATAATCTTTATGAATTGGATAATAGTCTGGGTAGTTGGTTTTGTGGTTATGGGTCTTTTACATAGCAAGAATGAGAAGATAAGAGGAGTAGTCGTGTTAGTCTATAACTTTAAAACAACCAATAGTCCTGTGGCATCTTATGCTGTGTCTAGACTACATCCCTCCTTCGACAGTGGGATGTAAATTAGACACTTCAAAATTGCAAATGAAGGGGGGATTTGAATATCCATGCTTCATTTGCATAATCACGTTATAGTGCTTTTTAGAAAAAGCGTCATTTCGAAAGTAAAACCGTGGTCTATATGTGGTTCTTTCAAAAACAGAAGGCTTTTTTGAAAGATCCTATAAACCTCAAAAAATGAGGGTTACAGGATCTTTCAAAAAAGCCTGCCATTTTCAAAAGAACCACATCTAGACAGTGGTTTTACTTTCAAAATGTTGCTTTTTCGAAAGAGCACCATTAAGTGATTATGCAAATGAAGCACGGGTATTCAAATCCCTGCTTCGTTTGCAATTTCGAAGTGTCTAATTTATATCCCTTTATCGAAAAAGGGATGTAGTTTAGATGTAACCTTAGGGTAGGTCAAGACTGCAAGCCTCTTTCGAAAGACAGCGTCTAGACTACAAGCAGATTTTTTTTTAAAAAAATGAGCCGCTTTTTTGAAAGTGAGTCTAGACGCTCTTTCGAAAAAGCAGTTTGAATTCAATAGTGCCTTTTTTCGAAAGAGTACTTTTGAAAAAAGGCGTTTTTCCTTGTAAAATGAGGTTTACCGCGATCAAAAAACTGCAACATTCTTTCGATTTACTTTCGAAAACACAGCTGCAGTCCAGACACAGGTAAAGTTTTTTCAAAAAAAGGCTACTTTTTTGGAAAAAACCCTGTAGTCTAGACACAGCCTTAGAGAGTAACAATAGACTTTAAAAAGTTAGAACCATCCAACAAGTCACTTTCAATATGTTGTTTTAAAAATTCATCAGAAAATCTTTCTTAATTAGTCATTTAATGTTTGTTTTAAAGGAACACAAAAGTAAATAAACCTGGCACTAAGTTTAGATGGGGGGGGGGGGGAATTAAAGACTTTTTAAGACTTGTAAAAACTAGGGCTAGTAGAAATGTTTCACAGAAAAAAAAACCACAAAGTTTTCAACTGAAACATTTTTAAACACACTCCTCTGCACTGTTTGCAGTCCAAACCTCATATCCGCGAGAACCTGGAAACTAATTTCATTGATTCTGAATGTCTAAATGGGAAAAGTAAACAAGAGCCTAGAAAAAAAGGAATTAGATTTTTAAACTTGACAGTTTAACTACCAGTAAATCAATATGGCAATCTGATTAGATTGTGTCCATTTAACTAGTAACAATTACTATTTTTTCAAAAAAATACCTGAAAAATGTAATTGCTTAAGTCAGACTGAGTTTAAATAAGACTCAGCCCTTTTGAAATTTGTACTTCATATATGTTAATTTAATTATGTTCATATAGAAGTCATTAGTACATATTTGTGACTAGATCCTTACTAATTTATTTGTGATAGCTTAGTTGAGGAATACATTTTATTTTGCCACAGTTGTTTAGTTCTGTAATATTTTATAGTCCTACAATAATTGTAGATGTATTTTCTTACTTGATGTAATTTTCCTTATTTTAAAATGATAAAAAATAAGGGACAATTGGCCATATCTGTCTACACTGAGCTGTTTTAAATACTTTTAACACACTTCTGAATAAGGGAATTTATTCATGAGCATCTTTATTGATACTCCCTAATGTTGGGATGAAATTTTCTGATTAAAATTAAACTAATCTCTTTTGCCACTCAATCAGGAACAGTAACATTTTTCTTTGCTGTTTTGTGAACAGGCAAGCATTTATTATAAATGTGGCTGTATTTGTAGGTTAATCTGAGATGAGGGTGCTTGCATAGACATGGTAACTACTACTCCCCTGTTCAAGACTAATTTAGGAAAATCAGTTGCACAGTAATTTTAAGACGAGAGGGATGGAATTAGCAAGGAATTATCTGTGTAAACTAGAGGCTCTTTTTGTCACAGAAGCTGAAGGCTTATAAGGAAAGAGCTTTCCCTCTTTTACCCTCTTACCCCACTACCCTGCAACCCCTTCCATACATGTACGTATAGCTCATTTAGGGTTTAACCATGTCAAGAACTACGAGTGACTTATTCAAGTATTTCTGCTGCCTTAACAGGAGCTCTCCAAAATGGAGATATTGTGGGCCTATGTCTTTGCAGGACTGGGCTCTTAAAATACAAGAGTGGGGAGATGAAGAAAGTGTGTTTGGTTTTAGGGTCCCCTGTTTGAATTTGTGTTAAAACATTTAAAAAAAATTTTTTTAAACCCTCATTTAAAAAAAAAAAAAAGAAAGTTGAAATGGGATTCTTAAAGTGGCAGGTTGCCATTGGATTCTCATGGGGAAAGGATTAGCAGTGGGTTGGATAGAAAGGGTTTACAGCAATGGTTTTCAACTTTCCAGTTGCAGACCCCTAAAAATGAGTGATACAGGCCCTCTTGGAAATCTTACACAGTGACTGTGTTCCACTTTTCCGGAAAAACTTGCCAGCTGTTTACACTGGCCGCTTGAATTTCCGCAAAAGCACTGACTTCCTACTGTAAGAAATCAGTGCTTTTTGCAGAAATACTATGCTGTTCCCGTTCGGGCAAAAATCCCTTTTGCGCAAAACTTTTGCACAAAAGGGCCAGTGTAGACAGCTGAGATTTGTTTTGCGCAAAAAAGCCCCGATCGCAAACAGGGCGATCGGGGCTTTTTTGCGCAAAAGCGCATCTAGATTGGCACGAACGCTTTTCCGCAAAAAGTGCTTTTGCGGAAAAGGGTCCATGCCAATCTAGACGCTCTGTTCCGAGAATGCTTTTAACAGAAAACTTTTCCATTAAAAGCATTTCCGGAAAATCATGCCAGTTTAGACGTAGCCAGTCTGTTCTATGGGGCTATGCAGACCTCTTAGATGTAGTTCATAGACTCCTACCCCAGGGGGGTTGCAGACCACAGATTAAAAACCACCAGTTTGCAATGAATATCCAGAAACTGATTTGTCTGAAGAGTCCTCACTGCTGTAGAAACAGCCTAATAATCTGTTTTGTTGCCTTGTGAAATAAGACTCTTAAATTCACAGCAGCTCCTTTACATAAACCTGGTGTGCCAGGTATCTCATGATGTTCAGGGATTGTGATGGGGAAGGGTTGGGGGCATCTGCTAGAGCAGGTGAGGGGAAATTTGGGAGCATCTGGGCTGAAGGGTCCTGGAATAATTTTTGGGGGGGATAGATGTTGCTATCTATGCTAGAGGAGATGAAGGGAGATTTGGGGGCAGCTGGGCTGTAGGGGGTGTAATAATTGGGGGGGATCTGTGCTAGAGGAGGTCTGGGCGATAGATGTTGGTATCTATGCTAGAGGAGACTGGAGGCTCTGTGCTGCTATCTGTGCTGGAGGGGGTGGGAGGTTTGGGGGTTCTGGTGGGAGAGGATGGGGGAGGGGCGGGGGATCTGTGGTTGGCGAGGTTTGGCTGTGGGGCTGCAGGAGGAAGTGGGATCTCGCAGATCGGTGGGGACACATCTCCCCTTTGTTCCCCTGCCCTGAACAGGAAGGCGCGTTCAGCGCCGCAGGCCAGTGTGGGCTCGTTGCCAGGTAACGGTGTGGGCTCCTGGGCCAGGCTGCTACAGGGAGGCCCCGTGTGAAGCAGGGACAGAGGGGGGCCCCTCGCACAGTGCTGCAGCGCCTGCGGGCCAGGGACACGGCGCAACTGCCGGCTCCCTCCAGGGGCAGGAACAGCCCCCACCTAAATCCCCCACTTACCTACAGCGCGTCTCCCGGACCTGCTCCCGGGCTGCAAATAGCGCCCCCTCCCTCGTAAGAAATCCTCACCCCACCCAGCCTATTGCCCCTCCCACCTTCTACCTGCCCTTGCCCCCTCCTGATCCTATTGCCCCTCCCACCTTCTACCACCTACCTACCCTGCCCCCTTTGAGCCTATTGCCCCTTCTGCTTTCTACCCACCTACCTACCCTGCCCCCTTTGAGCCTATTGCCCCTTCTGCTTTCTACCCACCTACCTACCCTGCCCCCTTTGAGCCTATTGCCCCTCCTTCCTACCCACCTGCCCCCAACTCCTTTGAGCCTATTGCCCCTCCTGCCTTCTACCTACTTACCCACCCCCTGCCCCCTCTGGAACCTGCCTACCCCAATCCCTTCCAGAGCCTATTGCCACTTCTGCTACTTACCTATCCTTGCTCTTTCTGGAGTCTACTGCCCCTGTTGCCTCCATCTGCCCCCACCTCCTCCGGAGCCTATTGCCCTTCCCACCTAATCTGTTCCCAGCCCCTTTGGCGGCTATTGCCCCCCTCACTCCACCTGTCTGTCCCTGCCCCCTCTGGAGCCCATTGTCCCTGCCACTTCCCATCTGTCTGCCTCTGCCCCCCTAGAGCCTATTGTCCCTCCTACTTTCCATCTGTCTGACCCTAGTCTCCCAGAGCTTATTACTCCCTTCAGTCAGACCAAAAGCTCCCTGCCTTCCAGTATTTCATCTACTTGCCCTCATCTCTCTCCAGAGCAAGCATCTCCCTGCCTGTTCAGCATCCCTAATACTTACACTCAATCTTCCCAAGTAATATCCTCCAGCTTCCCTTCTCTCCTTCTCCCCCCACACTTCCAGATCCTTCCTGTTTCCTATCCACTTTAGCAGATTCCCCCTGCAAGGACAGACCTTCCTCCCATCTTTCCTAATCCATGCAATCTTCTACCTCTTCTTCAAACACATCCTCGAATCACTGTTTCCCTCCCACTTTTCCACCGCCATGTCCAGGCTTCTCATTACAGCCCACCATTGCTCTAGTATATTTTATCAGTCTGTTAAACTTTAATTTAAATGACTTGATTATCCTCCTCCCATCTGGAAAGAGAAAGATGAAGCAATTTAGGAGTGACTTGGATAATGTGGCAGCTTCTTTGAATTCCAGATCCCTGCTGATCTGGGGATCTGGAATTTTCTCCCCTTTCCTTTAGTAGAGGAGTAAAATGGTCCAGGGAAATAAGCCTGGGATTTCTGTGTGCCTGAGTCTGCTAATGACTGGCTGGTAACTTTAGGGAAGTAACTTCACCTCTCTGGGGTTAATAATACTTTCCTAAATCATAAGGGTGTTGAGCCAATTACTCAATGTTTGCACAACACTCCTAAAATATAAAATGTTGTGTAAGTGTTAAGAGACCTATGTAATTGAAAACAATTGCTTGGTGATAGCCTGAAAGTAATCTAAATTAGCATTATGTGAGGTCCTGTTTAAACACTCTAAAGAAATTACAGTACCTTTTTCCTGGATTTTTCTTTTAAGATGACAAAGAGAACTTAAAAGAGTGAAAGAATCTGAAACAGGGATGACTAAAGTCCCAATCTTTCTTAGCCAATCCTAGTGTGTGAACCCTAATACAGAGAGGGCAAGAGCAATATTTCCTGTAAGTTGTGTGCTTCTGCAGCCATGCAGGAGAGATTAGGTGTTTGTTCTACTTGTGGTGCGCTTTCACATATGCCCAGGTGCATATAAAATTATTCTGCACCCAGTTGGAAAAAAATCCACACATGGATGGAAAAGATTACAGAGAACATTGGTCAACAGGTTCCACCTGGGCAGAGATTGGCTCATGTGGCCAGATCTCAGGATGAGCAGTGGGGAAAAGTAGTATGGTTTATTTAAGGTACAGGACATCTTGGTTTTTGTGTTTAGCTCTGGCATAGACTTCTCGGGTGACATTGGACAAGTTACTTGCGCCCTCACTTTTTAAATAAGCCATTGATTTATGATAGTTGGGTCTTGATTTTTTCAAAGGTGCTAAGAACCTCTCATTTCTGTATACTTGCTACTGCTATAAATATAACTTCTGAAATGTGGACTCAGGTTGGGTACCCAAAACAATTTATTTTGGCAGAAAATTCTGCTTTATCACAAACTCTATGTAAGCCAACATTTTTACTTTTAAATTTCAGATCATCCTTTTGTGGGTTAATGACAGAGAAAATTACCAGGAATCAAACCAAAACTTCCCAATGATTAGTTTCACGTTCACTGGCTAACAACTTTCCCAGATGGAACTAGACACATCAATCAATAGCACTTTTACTAAAAAGCCTCCTGAAGATGCTGCAGAGAGTTGCAGAAAAAGGTGAATTTGAATATTAGACTCAACTTGCATATTAAGTACATGGTAACACATTCCTATTGTCCTTTCAGATTGCTATGAACTCACCTTGAACAAGTATAATTTAACAATGAACCTAATATATTTCTGAGATCTATATAAAACAACTAACTGTGTAACAGTGAATGAACATATTTTATCTTGATAATGATGACATTTTAAACACAGAATTAAAAAATAGTAAACTCTTAGATATGCAAACTGGCTGAATCATAACACTGTAGTTTGCGGTCTTCATGCAACCTCAGTTTGGCTCCTTTTTCTAGTCTTGGATTCTGCAGGGAAGCAGTGGATGAGAAGTTATTGAGCTTCTGAAAGTAAGGAAAATTATTTCTCTGCAATGTCCCTTTTGGCTGCTTACCTATAGCTTCAGATCCTTCTACTTCCATTCTACCCTTGTTGGTCAGAAGTGTTAGAAGACTTCCAAGATATGAATGTGGGCTTCTTATAGGAATCATTAACCATTAATAGAGCTGAAAAAATTAATGACAAAAATCTAAGGAGAAGGCTCCATTTACCAGGGGACAATTTGCTTCTGGAGTTCCCTGCCAGACTTTGGGTGTCAATAAATTCAAAAGTATTATTTAAATTACCCATTGTTATAACCTAATTCTATGTTGTTGTTGTTGTTGTCAAGATTATCTTTTCTAGATGATATAAATATATCAGAAGATGACCACAAATTAAAAGAGACCGTGAAAGTGTACGTATGTATTATATATGGGATGGGATGGGATGGGATGGTTCCCTGATGAAATATAAGACCTTTTTAGAACACTTGAACATCCATTCTCTTCTGAGGGAGCTTTGGGTACTAAATGTTCTTAAAATTGGGCCTAGAGCACTTTACTAGAACTAGAGTGGAGTCTTCAGTTTAATATTTGGTATCTCCACCAGCCTGGGATGCTTCAAACGCTCCACACTGTGCGTGGGGCAAGATAAATGAATTATGAACTATAAAATCCAGTCTGATCCTGATCTGTTAAAAGGATGTTGATTCTAAGACAGGGAAACAGAGAGCTTTGTATGGCTAGAACTAAAAGTCACAGAACATCTCCACCGAAAGGGAAATGAGAATAGACATTTGTAGATATAAGGCCAGAAGGGATCACTATGACCCTGTAATGTGATATCCTGCACAACACATGCTGTAGAACGTCCCTAAATTAGTTATTATTTGAACTAGAGCATATCTTTTAGAAAAAAATCCAATCTTGGTTTTAAAATTTTTCTGTGATGGAGAATCTACTACAATCCTTGGTTAAAATATATTTTATTACTGACTGCCACATTTTTATTGCTATCTTTTCAGTTACCCTTTGATCCTGTACAATTGTAAATACTGAAATAACAGATCATTCTCCCTATTGCAGAATTGCAGGAAAAGAAGAAACTGCAAAGGCTGTTTGGTTTCTTACCTTTGGCCTCTACTTGGTTAAAAGCTTTACTCAGCAACGCTTAAATATAGTAGGAGGTAAGAGGCAGCAAAGTTTAGTCAAATAAAAGGAGCTAGAGGAATATATAAATAAAAAGAAAAGCAAAGTCTGACAATATCATGATGGAAAAACATGCTGAAGCATTTGGTTTGTTTATAGGGAATTGCATGGCTAAATACCTGCAAAGCATTTTGTTAATACAGGTGAAAATTCTCCCTTTCCCATACTTCCACAGGAGAGAGGGAGAGGCCACAGAAGTATGGAAAAGGGAGAATTTTTCTCCAAAACACATTAATAGTGTTTTGCTAGTGTTCAGCTATGCATCTCCCTATAAACATAACAATGCTAGCAGTTGGAATAAACTCTTGAAAATGGACCCATAAATATAAGCTAAGTTTAAATTAAAACTCTATACAGCACCTGTTGAAGATAGAAACCAGCCACCCACCCACTGGTGATTAGTTTGAGGCCTGGGTTTATATGTGATAAGAGCACTTCTCTTTATAAGCATTATGTATAGTAATAATGACAAAAATATCATGTATTTAGAATACTTTTTGGCTGCTTACCTTTAGTTCATAGGCAACTGGTGCCTTCAGGGGAAGGGTGTTCAGGGAATGCCATCCAATGGGTCAGGAAGGGGATATGTGGGGGCACCCCATTTAGCAATTAAAATTTTGGCTGGGACACAGGATACCTCCAGAGTGCTACCAGGAGTCATCTAAGCATTAATTGCTAGTTTAAAGCAATGCCAAATTCAGTGAAACATTTTAAAGCATTAGTCCAGTAGTTATGAACATCATAAAGTTAAATTTGCTCTTCTGTTGTACCAGAAATGCTGCAGTTGTTCATAAATTTTGTTAGAGGACACATGTTAGTTCAGTAACACAATAGGGGTATGATTTACTACAATGGTCACCAACCAGTAGATCAAGATCTACTGGTAGATCTTGGAGCCTCTGAGAAGTAATGCTGACTGGTTTGGCCAAGAGGCTATCAAGTGCTGGCACTTCAGCTACCCTTTCACCCACTGCTGCACAGCTCCTGCTCTCTGCCTTGGAACTGTCCCCTCATTCCTTGTGGAACAGAGCAGGGAAGGGAGAGGAGGATGTTGATGTAAAGGTGCTCCCTCCCATCCTGTATTCTATCTCCACAGAACGGGTCGGGGGGGGGGGCAGGGGGTAAGGGGAGTTTTCTGACTTCTTTTGAGAGTGGTACAGGGCCAGGACAGGGGTGAGCCTGCCTTAGCCCCACTGCACCACCACCACGGAGCCACCTGAAGTAAGCAGTGTCCAGCTGGAGCCAGCTCCCAAACCCTGCCCCAGTCATGAACTCCCTCCTGCATCCCAAGCCCCTGCCTGAGGCCCGAGCCCTCTGGACCCAAACTCCCTTACAGAGCCTGTACCCTGAACCCTCTTCTGTTCAGGCTCAGCTCAGAGCCCCCTCACACTGAAAATCCCTTAGCTCAACCCTCTGCCTATGCCTGGTGAAAGGGAGGGAAGATCAAGTGAGCAGGGTCAGGGCCTTGGAGAAGGGGCATGAAGGAGGTGGGGCCAGGGTATTTGGGTTTGAGGTAGATCTTACATTGCACTTAAAATTCAAAAAGTGATCTTGTGATTAAAAAGGTTGTAAACTAGTGCTTTATTCCAACATTGCTAGAACATTTAGCCACAGTCAAGCAGTGAAACTGACCTCTTCGCAATTCTGTTTAGTGACCTACAACAGCAGGACTAGAAGACTGATCCTTGTAGATGGCAGAGGTTTGTTCAGCTTGGATTTACTTGCTTCCAAGACTGTAGGTGAGAGAGATCTTTATCTGTCAGGTTCAAGAGGTCTGTCAATCTTGAACTCCATAAAAGATTAAAGCAAATGTGCAAACTTTTGTTTTTCAGTTAGCACATAACTTTCCTGGCATGATCATCTTCCTTTTCAACTCATTTTGATTTACATTCATGTGTCTCCATGAAAAAGCCCTCGGGCTGCAGCATCCTGTTGTACATTTATTACCTGCAAGCAGTGTAAATGAGTGGGCTTCAGCTACTCTTGGTTTTGTTTACACTTCAGAATATCATGACTGTCTGGATGGGATCAGGAAATTAGAAATATGATAACAGAATATTTTACTTATAAACTATTCATCCCAGGCTGATAGCAAATGGCTTGATATTGTTACCATCTGATGGCTCTTCATTGATCCATGTGAATTGAATTGAATTGGGAGATTCAGTTCAGTTCCTTCAATTAGCTCTTTTGATAGTTATCCCAAGAGTACCACTGATTGAATTGGCCACAGACACTGAATTCTTCTTTTGCTGGCAGATGTTGTCCCTTTGTTGCTGAGATACATTAGTGGGGCAGTGTGTCAAAATCTTCCATTGCTATATTGTTCATATTGCACCTATTTTGTAGAAAGAAGACTTCTGTTTCCATGGTTTTTTTTTTAATTTATTGCCTTCCATTAGCACTAAAAAAATTACAATTTAAAAATCTTAACAAAAATTATATCTAATATATAAAGGAGAATATTTGTATGTTTGTGCCCTGATAACTTGGGCACTATCAGAGTTACCGCAACCAAACTTTGCATGGGGTAACCTTTCATCTAGGAGAAGGTTTTAAGGTAATCTTGGCAGTACTGGGAGAAGCAGCTTCCCAGGGGAAGCAGAGGGGACAGTCACTCACTAAGGCTGGCAGCGGAGGTGCGAGGGGAGGGGCAGCGCTCCGAGCGGCAGCTGCCCCACTCGCCTCTACCAGGCCGTTCCACTGCACAGGCACCTCCAGAGCAGGGGAGCCCTCTCCTCCCTCCCACCCGTGATGTCACTCGGCCTGGGCCCCTCTCTCTGGTGGTGGCCGAGGGTTGCCGAGCGGCGGGCTGGAGTTTATTCTACACTAGTTACCATCTACATGTTTTGTTAGTCTATAAAGTGCTGCCAGACCATTTGTTGCTTTTTTTTAGTGGTATCTTAGACAACAGATCCAGTCAGTTGGGGAGAAGGTAGATAGGTGGTTTTTTGAAAGTGTTGTCCATTGTCTGAAAAACTGTAGGAGATGCTTTGAATGTAAGGAGAGGCTGATGGAATTCTTTTTTTTTTTTTTTTTTTTTTTTTGCTATAAACTTTTTCCATTTGTATTAATGTGAAAATGCTTCTTTAATCCTTTAAAGACAATATATATAATACCTGCTCTCATATTTTATTGTGCCATCTATTTTTCCGTACAAAAAAAGATATTTTGAGTAAATTTGCTAAGAGTAATAGGATATTATATATATCTAAGTAGGCAATTTTTCACATGCATTAAAACTTCATAAGGTAAGCTATGCTGAAAAAGAATGTAAGTAATTTATTATAAATTGTTTAGTTTGTGCTTTTATTTTGTGTTTTGTTTTTATTTTTAGTTAAAAGGGAAATGGATTTTCACAAGTATCAGTTCAACATAGTGAGATGCATCACATACTGTGAAAAATTCAATGTTTACTTTGTGTTGAGAAGAGACTATTCACTTACGGTAAAACCACCTACTATCTGCTCAGTTTATTTTTTTCAGTTGTTTTGATTTTGAATTTATATGTAAGCTTTGTTAGAAGTATAAACTAATTCTTATATGTAGGAGAAAGTCTCAAATCCTAACCAGGATTTAGGCAGCAAAGAGATAGTGCATAGTAATTACAGACTTTTAAGGATACTCTCCTCTTGCTGTTCAGTAGTCAAATAGAAGTTGCTTTTGGAAGTATACAAACCCATTCTACTCCCATCGTTTCCATCTCTCAAGCTGTTTATTCCTGTTCTGTAATACTTGTACATCTGCTATTTAAAATCAGGAGACAATGTTCAAGGTGTAAACTCAGTTCATCTGGGCAGCAAAGCCCAGCGTTATCATTGTGCCATAAGAACTGCTATGCTGGATCAGACTCAAGGTCATCTAGCTCAGTATTCTGTCTCCTAATAGTGGCTAATGCCAGGTGTTCCAGAAGGTAATCATAGAACATTAGAATTGGAAGGGTCCTTGAGAGGTCATCAAGTCCAGTCCCCTGCCCTCATGGAACCAGTACAGGTAGATATCAAGTGATCTATCCTCTGTTACCTATTCCTAGCTTCTGATAGAGGCTAGGGACACCATCCCTGCCCATCCTGGCAAAAGGATGGACCTATCCTCCATGAATTTATATAGCTCTTTTTTTAACCCTGTTATAGTCTTGACCATTACTACATCCTGTGGCAAGGAGTTCCATAGGTTGACTATATGTTGTGTGAAGAAGTACTTTTGTTGTTTGTTTTTGTTTATTTTAAACCCGCTACCTATTAATTTCATTTGGTGACTTCTAGTTCTTGAGTTATGGGAAGGAGTAAATAACTCTTCTTTATTCACTTTTTCTACACCAGCCATGATTTTATAGACTTTAATCATATTCCCCCTTAGTATCTCTTTTCCAAACTGAAAAATTCCAGGCGTATTAATCTCTCCTCATATAGCAGCTGTTACACACCCCTAATAATTTTGTTGCCCTTTTCTAAATTTTACCAATGCCAATATATCTTTTTTTAGATTAAACAAACGCATTTGCACACAATATTCAGGATATGGTTGTACCATGGATTTATACAGAGGCAATACAATATTCTCTGTCTTAATGATTCCCAATACTCTGTTTGCTTTTTTAGACTGCCACTGCACACTGAGTAATGTTTTCTGAGAACTATCCACAATGATTCTAAGATCTCTCTCTTGAGTGGTAACAGCTAATTTAGACACCATAATTTTGTTTCTTTCACCATAGTTACTAATTAATTCCATTGATGTTTAGTATGACGTAGTAAACATTGCAAGAAAACAACAATCCCTTGAAGAAAGAATGGCTGATTTTTGCATCCACTCTTAGTATGGAAAGCAGTACAAGAACTATGGCAAGAGAAATTTGTTTTTTATCACTTTGTGTGATTAATGTATTTAGCTTAGATTAATCAATGTATCTAATCTATTTTAGGTATTTTAGGATTCATGTCATCATAGTAGCTGAAAATGAATGGATGAGCCATATATTGGTAGAAATACAGCTTAACTTACCCCTAAGTTCCTGTCTCTGTTAATCATATATCTCTAATTGTTTGCTACTGTAAAGTTTACAAATAGGATTGATAATTTTTCCCTGCAAGTTGTGAATTCACCCTTGGGGATGATTTGTATTTCTCTGTTTATAATTTCATTTAAAAAATTCAAATAAATACTCTGTTAATGAGGACAAAGTTTCTGAAAAAAAATGTACAATATATTTTGGGAAATTATATGTTTGCTCTCAAAGGCTGTTAGTCTCAAAGGAGATGACTTCCATACTTCAGTGCTTTGCGCGATCTGGGACTTAATCACCCACAGCCTTTTTGGCGTGATTTGTGATCATCACTTTTCTTTTCATAAGGTGTCTAATAAGGATTATGAAGAGATTTGCTCAGTAGAGAATGTGGAGTCACATTTCATGACATTTATGGTATTCAATCCTGTGAGTGATGAACTCATTACTGGAGGAATCAAAGGAGTAAAGGTAAGGGAATATCGCAGATGGGGTTTGAGTTGACTTATGTAACATTTTGAAAGCACAAGTATGACTTTAGTGTAGGGCAAAGTGAGACTGTATGCCTTGGTGGACAAATCAAGGGAACTTTCACATTTAATTCACTGATTGAGCCCAGCATGATCAGTAGTGACTGAAGGATGTTACCATCTGATGGCTGCTTTGTTGTGCTGATTAGTTTTTTTTAGTAATCAGATATTCAGATCCCAAAAACACTATCATAACTTGGTGGTAGTCTCAGCAGAGAGACCAAGGGCCTATATATATATATATATATATATAGACAGAACTGTCAATGCAGAACCTTTCAGCACTGTATTTACTTTGAAAAGAAAATGAGAAAATATTGTGGATTGGCTGCTTTATTTAGTTTCACTTATAGCTGAGTTGTCATGATGAACAAAGATCATCAGTTGAGAAGCATTTTTAGGTGATGAAATTGTGTCATGATCATCATTTAGTTTTTTTCTGTCAAAACAAATTAAAAGTTTGATAAATGTTTTCTCATGAAAGCTGCTCTTACTTTAGGTTTATGTGTTCTGAAGCATTCAGCTGGGTAAGTATGGAAGTAATGGGTGAACATAATGGCTTGTTGAAAGTTTTTACACTTGTCATTCAGATTTCTAGTTCTAGACTCAAGTACCAAATCAAGCTTGCAAAATTATCTTTGTATTCCTTTTTTCTTTTAGATTTGGAAGTTTAAAGAAACAGAAAATACAGATTACTCTGGTGCAGTTCACATGTCCAATTACAAACTTTTCCCCAGGTAAACAAATTGTAATTATTTGAGTTTATCAAGTGAATATGTGCACAGGTTCTCACTAAGGATGTTAAAGAGCAGTTATGTGGATAATCATGTTGTTAATACAATTTGTATCGACTCTTACTACGTTTAAAATGCAGAGGGGCATTGGTCCTGGACAAACCGGGTCCATCAGCCCCTGTTTGTGGTGGCCTGCAGCGAGCCTCAGGGCAGCATGAGTAGAGGCTGCTTTGCAGCAGCCTCCTCTATCCCCAACTGGGGGAGGAGGCAGGTGGCACCATGGAGATGGTGCTGAGGGTAACCAGCTTTTACGTTGGCTCCCTCCAGCACCGGCTCCTGTTCCCCCCTCCTTGCTGCCTTTCATACAAAGGTGGGGGGGGGGAGAAGGGAGGCAGCGGGGGGAATGAGTAGTTGACTACTCACTTACATCCCTTGTTCTCACAACCAGTAGTGGGTTGTTTGTTTGGGGTTTTTTTGACCTCAGAACATAGCCACCAACTCTCACTGGTAACCATACTAACTCTTTTTCCTAAAATTCTTAAATTAACATAGAAAAAAATAAATATGCACACATACAGATCCAATTGTTGTAACTAATTTATGTAGGTTTTGTGTATTTGGGGTTTTTTGCTGATTCAGTAATAAAAATAATGCTGTGAAAAGTGATATTTATATATTTGTTAATATAATTTTTCACAACAAACTTACTAGGTGGATGGGAGATTGTGAAAAGTGATGTTGAGAAACACACAAAAATAACTTTTCACAGCTTCCAAGCTATCTTATAGGTCTGCTGTGAAAAGTGATACTTGGATGTTTTTAATATCACTGTTTTCATTAGCTCCAGGGAAAACTACTGTATATCTTTGTTGAGAATGCTTTTATTATGAATGATTGTACACAGGGGCATTGTGCAGGGGCACAGGGTCACATGCCTCCAAATGCCATGTGTGGGAGGGAGCAGCCAGTGGATGGAGTAGTAGAGAGGCTCGGTTCCTCAGCAGGGGTCATCCCTTTCCCCACTCACTCACTCTGCTCTTCTGGCCATGTCACTCAGGGGAGGGATTTGGGACCACCCTTTTACTCACCAGCGGAAAGTAGAGCAATGTGGCCAGAGGAGCAGAGCAAGCTGGGGCTGCATCGCTCCACTTCCACCACCCCATTATTCTCCTGGGCCACTTCAGCTAGAGAAAAATCAGGGTCCAGAAGCTGGGAGAGGGCAGAGGAGAGGTGGGGAGAAGTATGGCTTGGGGCGGGGGATTATCTCCGCCCTTCCCCAGGTTGACAGGGTCACATGACCAGTGCAAACGCCCCCCCCCCCCCCCCCCCCCATGGCCACAGCACCAGTAGCTCCTGATTTTACATTATGTGTCTATTCACAAACACGTATTCTGTGTATTTGGAAATTGCTGCCCTGTGATTTCTATTCAGAACCTTGTACTAAGTGAGTTTATCATCTTCGAATGCCTCACCTGCACTCTGCCAACTAATCCATCTCCCCTGTATTTATTCCAAAATTCTGAAATCTTGAGTAACTTCAACCAGAAGTGGGGGGCGTGGAAGGAGTGAGGAAGGAAATCCCCTTTCTACTCCCAAGAGTTAAATTCTCACACAGCCCTCTAAGTGCTTCCAAAAATTATATTGGTCTGAGGTTCAGGACAAATAAATGTTCAATACATATAAACAGCTTATATATATAGATATATAAACATCTATTTTTACAATTCATTGACATATGGCATTGAGAATTAGAAACTGTAGCATTATATCTTTACAAAATAGATACTCCCAGGTTCTCAATGGGATCAAAGACTATCTTCTAATCATGGGAAATTGAGGTACTGAACTTTCAATTTGTATAATTTTTATGTAGAAAGAAGGTATTTAGGAAGGTTTCATGGCTCTTTCTGAATCCAGTAGACTTGGATTTATAATAAGTAAGGGTACATTTACACTTGCTCCTTATCTCAAGATAGGGATGCAAATGTAGTGTACCGAAATTGCTAATGAAGCGCGGGATTTAAATATCCCATGCTTAATTAGCATAATCACGTCCGGGCACCATTTTGAAATCGTATTATTGCAAAATAAAACACCCTGTGTAGCAGTGTTATTTCGAGAGAAAACCTCTCTCTCGAAATAACTGTTACTCCTAATACAAAAATAATCTTTGTGACCTTTTTAAAAACTCCTAAAATAGTTTTTATGTCAACATATTTAATCTGGGATGATATGCTGTAAAATTGTATTGGCTTTTATTTGGAATGATCAAATTTACTTACCAATAGTAAATCCATGAGTGAATTAGATGGCCATCCCAAACAAGTGTCATTAAAACCTCTAAAACACACCATTACATATTCCCAGCATACTGTGTTATGATTAGACAATTGTTTGAACACTATAATCAACTGAAATGTACTCATTACTGCTTCTAGGAAAACATGCTTTTTAGAAATATAAAATATATCCAGCAGCTTTGATCAAATGAACTGTGTAATCTTGTAGTATGCAAAGAGCTTCACAAACCAGATGAGACTGTCATTTTATTTAAATGTGTGCAGAAGTGTTGCTGTGGTTTTAATCATGTTTTTTTTAATATAGTGCAGAATTCCCACACCTGAGGGAAATGTGGTGTACAAATTTGGAGTTGGATATCAGTATGCAAAGACTCTATTGCTTTTCTAATTGCCACCTCTTCTGCTATGATACCAAAGGGAATATACTGTTTCAGCTAACCAACGCCCACCAAAGTACCATTCTCTCCTGCGTCTATTCATCATATTCTAATGCTTTGCTTACATCCTCCAGAGACTCGGAAAGTAAGATGGACCACTATCGCAAAGCATCTGAGCTTATGATCACACTTCTTTGTTTCTTTTTACTTTACCATATGTTTTAATGAGACATCAATGCAAATCAGTAGTGTTTCAGTGTATGAACAGAATTTTAATTCTAAACTTACTTGCTCTCTCATTTGAAGTCATTAAGGACAATTTCTGTAGGCCATATTGGCAGGGAGTCTGTTGACTGCCTTCCTCAGAAATACAAAGTCCAGGTCACATGTTGTGTCACACGATCTATTTTTTGTAGTAAAAAAGGATACCTAGAAATTAATGGGTCTAAGTCTTCCCCATCATCATCTTTTGTGTTTCTCTGAGTTTTCATAAATAGAAATGTTAACTATTAACATTTGAAACACAAACATAAATCTTAACATACAAAGTGTGACTTCTTTATTAATGCAAATATACTGGAGCTTTTCAAAATAGTTCCGCAGATGAATAACTCTTAACCATTATTTATTAATATTGACATCTCCAAAATATCTTCCCATTATCTGCCAGTGAATTCATGAATTATTTTCTGTGATAATGACAAGGTGCTGAGCACATCCTAAAAGATGCAAAATGTGTTCAGTTTCATGTTATAGAAGGATTTCTCGTGTCCTTTGAGGAATTGGGCCCTGTTGTGCAGCCTTTCAACCTAAATTTTGAACAATTCCTCCAAGCAACATTATATTTTATTCATTATCTCACTAAGTCAGTATGGCATAGGTTTTGATTGGACTATTATCTATCAAGAATCATTCTTTTGTAAATATGTAGCCTTCAAGGGGATAAGCAGGCACACTCTGAATGGCTAATGGAGAATATAGCTATCCAGATTTTATAGTCTTTTCCAAGTAAAGAAGCATCTAGCTTCCTTTTCAATATACTGACTAACGCATGAGAAAATGCCCAACCACTCTCTTTTGATTTTCTCACAATAATTATTAGAAAAATCAGAGATGGTCATGATGAAAAGCACTAGTTTTCAAAACACAGAACTCAGGGTACTCATGACTCCCATGAACTGACTCCCCTCATCGTCTATTGCATTTTTTCACAGTACAGTATATCATTAGCTCTTAGGCTACGTCTACACTGGCCCCTTTTCCGGAAGGGGCATGTAAATTTCATGAGTCGTCGTAGGGAAATCCGCGGGGGATTTAAATATCCCCCGCGGCATTTAAATAAAAATGTCCGCCGCTTTTTTCCGGCTTTTAAAAAAGCCGGAAAAGAGCGTCTAGACTGGCCCCGATCCTCCGGAAAAAGCGCCCTTTTCCGGAGGCTCTTATTCCTACTTTGAATAAGGAATAAGAGCCTCCGGAAAAGGGCGCTTTTTCCGGAGGATCGGGGCCAGTCTAGACGCTCTTTTCCAGCTTTTTTAAAAGCCGGAAAAAAGCGGCGGACATTTTTATTTAAATGCCGCGGGGGATATTTAAATCCCCCGCGGATTTCCCTACGACGACTCATGAAATTTACATGCCCCTTCCGGAAAAGGGGCCAGTGTAGACGTAGCCTTAGAGTATTAGATCCGAAGCACAGAGTGTTTTTAGTGTTTGTGGGTTTTTAAAAGAATAATCTTGTTTTTAGTGCTGTCCTCAGTAAAATAACTAGAGACAAAGAAATATAGTTTATTTTTGCTTCTTCATAGTTTAGTTCTCATTGATGGTTATTGTTTTTTGTTTTAAAATGTAACCAGTAAAATCTTGGAATGACCAGGGCTGTTTGCTGCATGTGTTTCATGGCCATACCAAGTCTGTCACACATGTCTTCCTTCACCCAAACACTTTGTCTTTATTTATCTCTGGATCTTTGGATGGGACAGTGAAACTCTGGTCCCTGGATACAATGGAGCTGTTTTACAGGTATGTAGAACAGTCATACCATTTATGTGAGCCTCACTGCTAACAAATAATGAAATATAAGCAAGTTAATATGCATTTCTACCATTAGAATTTGCAGCATTTATGGTATGTTGGATGTATTTCAAAAGGTAAATAGTGAATCTTTAAGGAGCAAGGTAAGTATCTTTATAGATTGTATGTCTTAAGAATATTTCCACAGTTTAGCTCTATTTTCTAACTCTTTGGGGGCTGAAATTGTGAGGAGTTGAGGGGACTCAAAATGTTGCAGAAGGTACCTATCTCTTAACATCTGGGCCCAGATCCTCGAAGGTATTTTAGCATTTAACTTCAATGAATTTGATTTTGGTGGGAGTTAGGCATCTTATGTATATTTTGGAGATAACCCCACTTGCTTTGAGTGTAAGGCAAGAAACCCTGCTAAATAGAAAGTTATGTATCTCATCTATTCTCAGCTCATTAGATGGTGATGATCTCTTCAACACAGCTTCTGTTAAAAGCTGTGCAAATAATGATTTTTTTCAGTTCAATGGCAATTTGGGTGAAACCCAAACCAAAATATTTTGTCTAGATTTCAAGCATTGAAATGCCATTGAATTTTTTTAAATAAAATTGGTGGAATTTTTTTTTAAAAGTCATTTTGTGAGTAAAGTTAAACACAAGCATAAGATTTGCAGCTCAAGGTCTTCTTCATTAAAGGGTCAGTTCACCTTTAGTAGTGAGTTCTACTGTAATTCTGTGAGTATTTATATAAGAGCTAAGATGTGCAAGAAGTGTTTAATTTATAAAGAAAAAATAAGATGTACAGTTCATGGGCTTCCATTTTGTTTTACAGTTATGAATAGATATATAAATGTTTGTGTGACATTTCCCGAGGCATAAATAATTTACACAGCTCTGAATTGGCTTTGAAGTGTTGGCCCTGTAGTTGCAAGGCACCATATCATATAACTGACTTTTAAAGAGACCTCCATGTCATTGACTTACAGCCTGTAATAAGAGATTCAATAAAATACATCATTTTTAGTAACTTCTAAAAGGTTATCATAAGAACTTGAAATGGAAATCATGGCCTCTTGAATATTATAATTTCCAGCAACATATTTATATAACCTGCAGGAATTCACACAGAATATACTTAGGATGTAAGTACATGGTAGATCCATGTCTTTGTGGTCTGCAAACCAGATTCACCAAGGTGATCAAAGTAGTCAGGGGTGACAGTCACTATAACTAGTGACAGTCAGAAATAGAAGACAGGACAAGAAGAATTATTTTTTGGCTGAACATGGTCATCACTGAAAAAATGTCCCATCTAGTTCAACCTGCACTCAAATGTAATTAATGTAAACTCCCTGCTGATTTATTTTAATTCATGATTTTATTTGGCTTATGGTGATTTTATCTTTCATTTAGTTTATCATTGTTCACTGAAGGAATTGTTTGGATGGGCCTGACTGAAGATAAATTGATATACTGTTCTTCTGCCCATAATCTTCATGTGTATGACTTGAACCATTTTACCAAATTCTGGACTCGTGTCAGCAGTCAGATTAAGGCTCTGTCTCTCTGTGGTGCCAATGGCAAATCCAGTAGGGTGGTAGCTATGGGATCTGACAACAGGTATGTCTGACTATGTGTGCTAATGGAATTTGGAGATTGTTTAAAGCTGGGTTCTTGGTTGTATTGCGTCTCCACCACTAGCAATAAACTTGCAATAGAAAAATGGTAAAGTGTGTCTGTTAATAAACACCATATTCAACCATATCAAAGGGTTTTAGCTGTCGCCTGTTAAAATTGTAAAGTAACTAATCAAATAGAGAAAGTATCTGCTTGCTTGACTCAATATAGGTTACAAATTGTCCATATTTCTGAGATTTAGGTTATGTTAGTCAAAATAAATAACTGTGACTCATTCTTAATGAAAGTTGCACATTCAGGAAGAAAAGTATCAATGTCTTATGAGATCTTCAGATTGTGGAAACTGAGCAGAACAGCATACAGGCCAACATTGTAAACATGGGCATTACTGGAAAAAATAGCATCACAACTTTTAACTCCATTGATGTGCACTAGCTTACAAAAGCTTTCAACACAAAGTGAATGGGAAAATTGTGGTACTTTTCACTTTAAAACAACAGGCCCCTCCATTTAAAAGGGGATGTTTCCATGGCATACTAAAATTACTGTGGGAGGATGAACTGAAGTGTCTTCCCTATGTCTTGATTAAACAACACCTCTGTATTAACCTTTTTCCTTTATTACTTTCTTCTCTGTTTGTCTTTCCTAAGTTTAAGAATTTTCTCTCTGCATAATGGGACAAAGTTATGTACTGTGCTGCCGCCTCCCTATCCCTCTCCGCTCCAGTCAGTTCTCAGCTTTGCCTATAATCGAACCAGTGGAACAATTTATTTCCTCCTGACTTCTTGGGATATATGGGTCTACACAGCTAAGTACGACATCTGTTTTGTTAAGCATTTACTGTTTTCTAGCCTGTCTTAATTGCCTACTTTTCTCATACTGTAGTATTTGGTTTTTTGTTTATTTTCACTTAATTACAACAGATGAGTAGGATGTTTTGGTGTTAGATGAAGTAGTGTTACATGAAGAGAGTGTTTGTGTTCTGGAAAATGTTTAAAGTGTTTTACAAATGTTAATATTAATTAATATTGTATAGGTGGATCAGTATTATTACTGCCTACTGTCCCGAGGACAACAGTGAGTCCCAAAGAGGCAAAGTAACTAGACTAAGGTCACACACAAAGTCTGTGGTAAAGCTGCTTATAAAACCCAGATTTCTCAGATCCCTATCCATTAACGATAAAAACAGCCTTTCTTCATATTTGAAACACTGTACTTACAATTACCATCAATCCCTAACATTCCCATGAGATAGGTAACAAGAAATACTCCGTAGAGGGAGACATTGAGGTTACATCTACAGTTACAGCTTGTGACATGATTCTCAGCCTGTGTGGATGTATTTGCTCTAGCATTGTGCAAGCTAATGCACTGAAAATAGCAGCATAGCTGCGATAGTACAGGCAGCAGCAAGGGAGATCATGAGAGTATAGGTGTGTATGTACTTGGGGAGGCTATCTGTGTCACTGCTCTCTGTGCTATCCTAACAACACTGCTATTTTTATTGCACTAACTTGAACAGAGCTAGCATGGTATATCTGCATGAGCTGGGAATCACACCTCCATAGGTCCATAGTATAGACATAACCTTAGCTGCAAAATTCCACCTGCCAAGCAACACCCTACTATCTGATTGGTGTATGCAACTTTGAATGTGCAGTTTTATTGCCATTATTCATTACTTGCATTGCAGTAGTGCCTAGAGGCATTGATGAGGGCACTGTATAGTCAACATGCCATAGGCAAGCAAACAGGAAAAGAGAGCTGGAGCAATGTGGGTGACAGGGAGCAGCAAACATAGAGGTATTTGCATAAACCAGCCTGACCAGGTGCAAATACTTGTGTGAGCATTTTTAAATATAATTTATTTAAATTAATGTCTTACAAAACCTGAGGGTGATTTGAGGCAATCTAAAAATTTGGCTTATTTGCTTTTACCTTCAGAATTTCATTTTTTCATGATTAGTGACTCGGTTCACTAGCATACTTTTTTCATCATTTGAAGGAGAAAAACAGGCAGCATTGCCAGATCACTTTTGGATTTCAGTTAATAAGAGTCTTCTTGAATTTTGTTTCTTATATAATTTTAATTAATAAAGTGATGTTTTCAGCTGCTTTTCATTTTATTTTACATTTGGAGATGACTAAATAGCAGACAATGATAATCTGAGGTCATGCAATACTCTGGAGATGGAGACTGGCAATTCCATCATCTACTTTAAATCTCCAGTGAGCAAAACATGGAAGAGACCACACTGAAGGCAGAAACTATAGGCCTGGTTTGTTATCACAGTATAGAATAGAGCTGTTGTTTGTGTTTTCTTTCCCTATCACATTAAATCCTTGCCTCCCCTTTCAGCTCTGAGGCCTATTGTGATGGCATCTTAACTCTTGCCAGGAAAGCATTGCTTCCAACAATGTGTTCAGTGAGTTGCAAAATTTCAGCTAAAATATTAGCCAAATGATTTATGGGCTTATCCAACCTTAATGCCCAATGATCAGTTTGGATTAATTCTTTAGAGATTTTTATCTTTGCCGACTGGGTGAGTTGAACAACTAGCATACAGGCATTTTGAAGTATACTGGAGACCAGGCTTCTGATTTTGTGATTATGTGGAGGATTGTAAGGAATGGACCCTTTCAACTGACAACACATCTTCTGGTCCCCTACAAGATAATTATAACAATGTTATTTCCATTGGCATCTTTGAGCATGAAAGATGCAAATAATTTTATACGCTTGCTAATATACCAACATAATTTCATCAACCATCTTATTGAAAAGCAGAACAATATAACAACATTCTGTGGGAATTTGGGGCAGGAAATGAAGAAGAAGAATGTATTCAGCTGAAACCATGAAGGGAATTTAGGTCAGTAGAACCATAGCCAGAATGTGGTCAGGATGCCAAGGTTAACAATCCTATTCTGGAGAACAGAGAAATATAATCTTTAATAACAATGAATGATCAGGATTAAAAAAAAGCCTCTGATGCTACATTTATTGTTGGTATCTTGTAATTACAATGTATATATATAGTGGGGGGGGGGGGGAGGGTTTAACTGTAAACATTGGATTCAAAATAAAAGGAGATGGATTAAACTTTTTAAAAAACAGTGACCCAGGTAATTTTCCTCCTAGTCAGAACTGGTTTAAGGAGTTTGTCACAGTTTTAATTGATAATTGAGGTTACTAGTAGTTGTCCTAAATACTTATTCAGTAGACTGCCCTTGACTAATACTCCAATCAGAGACAGGCAGCGGGAGTTTTAATGACTAGAAAGTGATAAAGGCAGTAGGGGGCTTAATTAATTTTGATAGAATATGTCCCTTTCGCACCTAGAAGTGAGAATCTAATGTAAATACTGGACAGTGGGGTGGAAAGTTAAGGATAAAATAAGGGGAAGAATGAAAACAGCTACAGGAAGTAACACAGGAAGAACAAAACAAGTGTTAATGCCTTTGCCTCAAGACCAACATGCTAGTACAGTGTTTCTCAAATTGTGCTCCGCAGAGCCCCAGGACTCCGTGAGACATCTCCAGGGGCTCCGCGAGGTTGACAAACTGGAAACATCGATAGGTACAACACATAAAATCAGTGGACTGCTGGGGCTCCGCATTAATTTTTACACATGTAAAGGGCTCCAGAGCCCAAAAAGTTTGAGAACTGCTGTGCTAGTATATATCTGAGAGTTGATAGAACTTGGTCCTTATTGTCTCTGAATGCTTCAGATCCTTGGAAGAAATAAGAAAAATAAATTAAACTGCTTGTTCTCATTGATCGTAATAAAGATTGTGCAGGCAGAATTTGGCCCTACTTGAAACATGAGTAATAATTCTACTGATTGTTCATAAAATATTATATAATCCACTTCACAGCTGTGTTGACTCTCCACAGCTGATTTGAGTAAAATAGAGCTGTCAAGCAATTAAAAAAAACCATGATTAATTGTGCTGTTAACAATAATAGAATACCATTTATTTAAATATTCTTGATATTTTCTACATTTTTAAATATATTGATTTCAGTGACAACACAGAATACAAGGTGTACAGTGCTCGTTTTATATTTATTTTTATTACAAATACTTGTACTATAAAAAACCCAAAGTAGTAATTTTATATTCCTCTAATACAAGTACTATAATGCAATCTCTTTATCATGAAAGTTGTACTTAGTAATGTGTAATTAGGTGGGGAAAATAACTGCATGTTAAACAACATAAAACTTTAGAGCATCAAAATCCATTCAGTATTACTTCTTGTTCAGCTACTTGCTCAGACAAGTAAGTTTGTTTACATTTGCAGTATATAATGCTGCCCACTTCTTATTTTTAATGTCACCTAAAAGTGTTCTCATGGCACTATTGTAGCTAGCATCGCAAGATAATCACATGCTAGTTGTGCTAAAAGTTCACATGTCCCTTCATGCTTCAATCAGATTCTCCTTGATAATGATCCAAAGCAGGATGGACCAATGCATGTTTATTTTCATCATCTGAGTCAGATGCTACCTACCAAAGGTTGACTTTCTTTTTTGGTGGTTTGGGTTTCTGCATTGAAGTATTGCTGTCTTAAGCATGCATTATACCTATCTCTCTCAGATTTTGGAAAATACTTTAGAATTTTAAACCTTGGTTTGAGTGCTGTAACTATCTTTAGAAATTTTACATTGGTATCTTCTTTGTGTTTTGTCAAATCTGAAGTGAAAGTATTCTTAAAACAGCATGTGCTGGGTCATAATCAGAGACTGCTATGACATGAAATATATGGCAGAATGCGGGTAAAACAAAAAGAGAAATACAATTATCCCCTAAGGAGTTCAGTCACAAATTTAATCATTCTTTTTTTAACAAGCATCATCAACATGGAAGAATGTCCTATAGAATGGTGGCTGAAGCATGAAGAAGTATACAAATGTTGAGCATATGTGGCATGTAAATACCTTGTAATACTGGCTACAACAGTGCCATGCGAACACCTGTGCTCACTTTCACCTAAGCACATTGCAAATGAGAAGCAGTCATCATCATCATCATCATCATCATCATCCTCCTCCTCCTTCTCTCTCTCTCTCTCTCTCTCTCTCTGTATATATCTATCTATATATATAATTTTTCCTGTGGGATGACAGAATGATGTTATCACTTCGCTCTGTATTGCCACGCCCCCAACTCCAAGCCCAGGACATGCTCCCCACCCCCAAAGGCCTTTTCCCAAGCTTCCAGTGCCACCAGCAGGCTTTCCCACTAACCAGCCTCTTCTGCAGCCCTACAGGCTTCAGCTCCTCTGCACACCACCCTCAGCCCCCTCACTTACCCTCCCCCCCCCACACCAGCTCAAGCACTGCCCTGATGGTGGCCCCCCGCCAGCCTCTCATCACACTACCAGTGCTGCCAGCAGGCTTCCCTGCTGACCAGCATCTGTGAAATGCGGGGTGGCGGGGGAGCAGTGACTCCATTCCTGCACATCACCTGGAGCAGCATCCGCTTGCTTCTGGGCCCCACCTCCAGCCTGCCTGGCCCATGTGCTTGCTGCGTGGATTTCCTCTATGGAGCTCAAGTCTGGCCACAACGTTTGGGGACTATGCTGCAGGTCTCCTCCCCCAAGCGAGCTGCTCTGGCATGTGCCAGTAACCCAGGGCCAGGCCCCTGACTCAGGCGCGCTCTCCCAGGCCCACTGCAAGCTGGGCAGGTCTTGCATGTCAGCCACTTCCCCGGCTCTCCAGAGCAGCCACTATGGGCTCTGGGCTCTCTGGGTTTGCCTCAGAGCAAAGCTGCCCCCAACAACCCCATTCGGAAAGGCTCTGCTGGGGGCCTTCCTCAAGTGAACTGGGAACCCTTCTCACGTCATCATTCCTGCCGTTGGTCACCTTGCTGCTACTGATTGGAGCCCAAGCATAGCTGGTCTAATTCACCCACCCCTGCCAACACGAGACTCCCCCACTCCTACCCAAAGCGCATCCCAGAGACTCCAACATTCTGAGCCTGAGGAGAGTCAACTCTCCGACCAAGAACATCTGCAGGGAGTTTCTCCAACAGATCCATGTTAGTCTTCTCCCGACAAGGGTATTTCCAGGAGACTCATCACTGATCAATGACCGCTGACAATTTCAGGACCTTTTCAAACAGGTTTTTGACAGTCAGGAGGTCCAGTTCACGGAAATACAGGAAAAGCAGCACCATCTTTTAAAAAATGTGCAGCCCTCTCAGAAATCCCAAGGTCGCTTTGCCATTTCATGAGGCTATTTTAGAAGTGGTGGATGACATTTGGCAAACACCTGCTTCTGTCCCTGTGACCAACAAGAGGGCCAATAAGAAATACTTCATTCCTGCTGAAAGTATGGATTTTATATTCACACATCCACAACTTAATTCCCTTGTGGTTGATGTGGCGCAACAGAGGGCCAGGGCCCCACAATATAAGAACAGTACCAATGACAAGGACAGTAAACTTTTTTGGCAGGAAAGTTTATTCACTGGCTACTCTGACCTTGAGCATGACCCAGTATGCGACTCTCCTGGCAAATCATAACTTCGATAACTATACTTATAGAGCACCTCTTGGACAGCAAATGCCAGATTCTAAAATCTGCGGTACAGGAAGGGTACGCCGCTTCCTGTACCGCTCAGCAGATCACGCTTGACATTGCCGACACAGCCGCATGATCTACTGCGCAGCGCCTCATGGCTGCAGTCCTCAGGAGCAACCAAAGAATTACAGTTGAAGGTGGAAGACCACCCCTTTGATAGACAAAAGCTATTCATAGAGAAAACTGATAAAGTCCTACACTCCAGCAAGGACTCAAGAACTACATTAAGAACACTGGGCATGTACACACCACCAAACAGACACAAACATGATATTCCTTTCCAGAGGCACGGGCCCATCCCTTACCTGCACCTCAGCTTAGATCGTTTGACCAGCATCGTACTAAACAGCGCCCACAGAAATTATGCCCTCAGAACAATAGGACATCTAACCAGCAGAATAACTGGCAGCAAGTTTGATGCACTAGTCGAGGGCCTGCAAACCATTCCGCTCATTAGTCACCAATGCAAAGAGGCTAGGTTGTTTCATCACCATCTAAGACCATTCCAATGATGATGGGCCTCCATCACCACCGATCAGTGGGTCCTCAAGCTAGTAACACCCAGGTACTCGATTGCCTTCACTTCGCTCCCTTCTCATTCCCCACCCTTCCCGTCCCTCTTCACGGTCCCTTCTCACAAGACTCTTCTGAGGCAAGAGGTCTTGCGCCTCCTCACCATCAGAGCAGTAGAGAGAGTACCCAAAGAGTTCAGGGGCAAGGGATCTTATTCCCATTATTTTCTTACCCAGAAAAAGTCAGGTGGGTGGAGGCCAATCTTAGACCTCTGCTGTCTCAACCGACATCTTCTCAAACAGAGATTCAAGATAGTGACCTTAGCATCTATTATCCCAGCTCTCGACAGTGGGGATTGGTTAGCATCCCTCGACCTGCAGGACATCTACTTTCATGTCACAATCCATCTGGCGCACAGACATTTCCTAAGATTTGTCATCAGAGCCAAGCACTTTCAATACAGAGTTTTACCCTTCAGTTTGTCTTTGGCACCCAGAGTCTTTTTGAAGACACTTGCGGTCATAGTGGCCTGCCTCTGTCAAGCCGGGATCATTATCTTCCCTTATGTCGATGACTGTTTGATCAAGGGCCCATCCTTCGACGACTTGCTGCTGTCTACCAGCATGACAAGGGCAGTCTTCAAAGCTCTCAGTTTTATAATCAATTTCCCAAAATCATCAATGACATCACAACAATCTTTGGAATTCATCGGTGCCTAGACTCATCTACTGCCCGGGCTTACCTGCCGTTAAACAGATTTCAGGTTATTCGGGATCTCATACAGGTTCTTCCCACAAGCTCCACAATTTCCGACTTACCTGCCTTCAACTCATGGGGCACGTGGCAGCTACCACATATGTTGTAGAGCATGCCAGGCTTGCCTTCAGCACTGGATAGCCTCAGTTTACGTTCCTGGCAAACACGACGCTGACAGGAGAATTGCAGTACCTCCAAAAGTGGTGAAGTCTTTGAGTTGGTGGACCATCCCCGCCAACATGTTAGCCAGCGTACCCTTCCACTGACCTCAAGCCATGATGCAAGTTATCATGATACAGTGCAAATATTAGTAATCAAAAATAATAATATAAAGTGAGCACTGTACACTTGATATTCTGTGTTGTAATTGAAATCAATATATTTTAAAATATAGAAAAATATCCAAGAATAATTGGTATTCTCTTGTTTAAGATGGCAATGAAAATTGTGATTAATTACAATAATTATATTAATTAACAATTTTTGAGCTAATCACATGAATTAACTGAAATTAATAAATATCCCTGGAGTAATTAACCCCCCGTATTTTTATTATTAAAATTAGTTTGAATGATGTGAAATAGAATAAAACACAGATCTTCTTTCAGAACTGCATTTTAAAATATATAATACATACCTCTGCCTATAAATCATCAATGTAACTGAAAGCATTTAAGTACTTTTCTTCTAACTTACAACGATGGTACTATGCTCCATGTAAGTAATAGATGAATTAGAGTTATTTTTCCTCTCTAAATTTCCAGCATCAGTGGAAGAGATTTTATTATAATTCCTTTTTTTTTTTTTTTTGGTGGTTACGAAATCCAGAGCCAATAAAGAAGTCACATCATTAATTTTTGTGAATATATGACATGTTAATTTTGCAATTCATAGCAGTGTATGTTCAGTAAGTACTGGCACATATTCCCGATTTAATAGATGAGTAGTGACAGAGACACAAACATAAATCATTGTTCCTTCATGACGGATGTCAATGTGTTTGCACATGAGACTCTAGAACACTTGGCCAGACCTGACTATTCTGCTCTTTTCTCTAACTTTGTAATTAGGTGAGTAGGAGATGGCTTGTTATTTTGCAGATCTCCCCACAGCTCAGTGAGTAGGTGTCACACGCTATTGATTATAGAGATACAGAGTGTCCAGTTGTGCAATCATCAGTCCCTTTGCATTTCAAAAACAATAATATTTAAAACCAAGAACTACATATACAGAGGTGGTCTAATATCTCTGGGCATCATGATATTTTCCCTCCAGTAATATTCATTACAAGATACTTTTTCTTATTTGTATGACAGTAGCATCTGGAGGACCCTGCTGAGCTTAGCACCCCATTGTATAATTTCATACACATGTAATTTGCCAGTGTATGCCCTAAAAAGCTTACTGAGCAAATAGAGGAAACATACAAAGGAATGAGGAGAAGAGGAAAGGAAGTTGAATATTGCCATTTTATAGATGGAAAACTGAAGCACAGAGCAATTAACTTGGCTGAGTCACTCAGGAAGGCTTTGATTTCTGGAATGCATTAACAGGTGTGTTGTGAGCAAGACACGAGAAGTCATTCTTCCAGGCTATTCTGCGCTGATTAGGCCTCAGTTGCAGTATTGTGTCCAGTTCTGGACACAACATTTCAAGAAAAATGTGGAGAAATTGGAGAAGGTCCAGAGAAGAGCAACCAGAATGATTAAAGGTCTAGAGAACATGACTTATGAAGGAAGATTGAAAGAACTGGGCTTGTTTAGTTTGGAAAGGAGAAGGCTGAGAGGGGACATGATAGTGGTTTTCAGGTATTTAAAAGGGTGTCACAAGGAGGAGGGAGAAAAATTGTTCTCCTTAGCCTCTGAAGATAGGACAAGAAGCAATGGGCTTAAACTGCAGCAAGGGAAATTTCGGCTGGACATTAGGAAAAACTTCCTAACTGTCAGAGTAGTGAAACACTGGAATAAGTTGCCTAGGGAGGTTTTGGAATCTCCATCTCTGGAGATATTTAAGAGCAGGTTAGATAGACATCTATCAGGGATGTTCTAGACAGTATTGGGTCCTGAGGGCAGGGGACTAGACTCGATGACCTTTTGAGGTCCCTTCCAGTTCTAGTGTTCTATGATTCTATGATACCAGTAGAATGAAAACTCCCATAAGAAAGTTTGGGTTTCATTTTGGATCAATGAGATTACACATAAATCACTGCAGATCTAGTCTTGCAACTTGATATGGAGCCAGTCAATGACTTAGTGCATCCATATTTAGTCTGTGTAGTTTTCTTTTCTATGCTGGAATGAGTATTCAGTTCATGAATGCCATGTCAGCCAGGCATGGCAAGAAGGCCCTCACAGCACATCTACATTCAGGGGAAAAGTCAAATTGAGATACGCAACTTCAGTTACATGAATTGCATAGCTAAAGTCGAAATAGCTTAATTCGGATTTTGGCACTATCTACACAGCAGGAAGTCAAAGGAACACTCTTCCTTTGACTTTGCTTATTCCTCATGAAATGAGGTTTTCAGAAGTCAGAGTACAATGTCCGTCATCTTGAAATTATTTCAAAATAACAATTTTCTGTGTAGATGCACACTTTATTATTTCGAAATAACACTGCAGGGTAGATGTGCCCTCAGCTCCCTGAGAGTGGAGCTCAGAATAATAAATTAGACCAAATAGGGTACTAGAGGGGTTACCCAACCTTTTATTTTTTCTGTGCATTCTCAATTACTACCTGGGTGTGCTGTTTTAAAATTGAGGATTCTGTGAGCTGTAGCTTTTCTTACTGTTTGTATCCCTGACATACAAACAGCTCTGCATGGAGCTCTGGGTGTGAATTTCAGTTGTGAGCTAGATTACTGCTGCTCCATTCTTGAACCTCTCTTGAGTCAGACTCAAACAAGACTTGTGGCAGGATGGGGTTGTGATGTGGGTAAACATCCACCACAGAATGAGATCATCAAACTTCATTCATTTGTGATTTACACCTGTATCTCAAGAAATGAAAATAGTGCACTAACCCAGAGTCTCATTTTATTCTGCATTCTGTCAGCTGACGGTCAGGGCAGTGAGTGGTGTGTGTGTGTGTGTGTGTGTGTGTGTGTGTGTGTGTGTGCTATACACCCGAGACTTCAACTGCTGAGACCGGGGTCCCTTGCAGCGGGCAACCTGGAGGAGGTTGACGAGTGCCCCAATAAGTTTGCAGGGAGAGCTTATTACACTTCAGATTTTAGCTGCTAGAATCTGTGATTCCTTTGCAGCGGGCAGCCTGGGGGAGGCTGAGAAGTACCCCAACGGATCTGCCACCTGGGAGTGACACAAATCCAAACGCCCAAGCTCTCCATATATCTGTCCCTTAAGACCGGCTGAAGTTCTTTTAAATTGTGCCTGGTTCTGTTACAGCAACTGAAGGAGTCAGGTTAAAGCTTAAACAGTTACAGGTTTATTGAGGAAGCTTATAAATCATATGGTTGCAATGGCTATTGTTCTATTTCTTAACTGCTAACAAAATATAGATCTTAAAAATGGTTACAAAGAAGATAAAGATAGGAAAAACAGAAATAATAGTACCAAATAACAGCTTAACCTTTAAAGAGCTCTTAGTCTGTGTACACTTAAGACAGAGGACCACATCCAGGTACAATTTTTACCCCCCTTCTGTGCTTCTCGACTCCAGCATGTCAGGCCAGGACCAGTCCCTCAATTCCTAGGAAAGACAAAGATACGAGATACCCCATAGAACCTCGGGAGGTCAAACACCTAACCCGACCAGCAGGTAGAGGGTAGAATGACACTCAAAAGTGAGTGTGCTGCTGTACCCATATTTATACCCATGGGGTCACGTATTTCTCTTTCTTATCTGTGATGCCAAATGGTGCTGGTCTGTCTTTTGTGAGACCAGTTCTTACAAGGGAGTTGTGAACTTAATTTACACTTGTAAGAGAGAGAACTAAATTGGAAGTACTGGGCATTCTTTTCTCAGTGGGAAATTCCTGTTCCAGGGACTGTGTGTTCGTATCAACATGGGAGCCAGCCGGGTACTTCTCGCAGCCTCGAGGCCAGCTTATTGCCTTAATTGTTCTCTCCTCATATCTGTTTTCAGCTTCTCAGGATCAGATGAGCCAGCATAGACTATGCTGATTTTATTGCTCCTTCTCTGTCCTGTATGCTTCAGGAACCTCAGAGAGGCAAAATAAGATGGATGAGATGGGGGGGGTGGGGGGGCTGTCTGGCTACAATTCTCTTCCGTGTTTCATCTAAATTTCCCCTGAAGTGGTCTTTACAAATTCCTTACAAAGTACAATTTAAAATTGCAGGTGTTCTGTGTGGTTGGAAATGTTCATGATTCCTGTCATTTCTCATCTGCCAGGATGAGAGTAGTCATGTTGTCACAATTCACAAATGTGTAAAGTATCAGGGTGGGAAGAAATGCACATTCCCCAAAGCTCTGAAATGGAGAGGCGAGGAATTATGTATTCATATGCTTTTGTATGGTACCTAGCATAGTGAGGTTAGTGTGTCTAGGCACTACTGTAATATACATATTAAATACCAATAAATGTTAAATACTAAAACTCACAGATTATTCTAATGCAGAAATAGCTAATGTGCTTCCTGGACTCTGGAAACATCATCTTAATAATCTCCTCATCTGCAGACCACTTGATAAGCCAGGGTTCTGGGGTGGCTGTGAAACCCAGGTGCAGTGTTTTGAAAATATAAAGTGATGTATGTGCTAGGTATTATCATCATCCATGCTGTACTAACCAAGTCACATGATTGCCCAAACCATTAACAGTGCTAAATGTTGATAATTATAGTGTATTAAGTCTGAGATGAAGAGGAGTTCGTTAGGGAGCCACAAAGGAGGGGAGGAAATTAAAGAGGAGAAACTTCCTTGTAGCAGCACCTGTTAAATTGTGAGATATTTGGGCAGAGTAATGAAGAACATACAAGGGAGTTGACCAACTTTTTTGGTGGAAGGAGGAGGAGAAAAGGTGGAGCTTTTGTTCCAGACTATGTGTTTCCTTTATTAATGCAGTCCCTACATTTGGGAAGAAGGTAAAGCCTCCAATTGTATACACCCAAGTATAAGGAACAATCCTTCACTGAGAGGAGGGTGTGTGTGTTTGTATGAGTAAGCCGGGGTATGAGAGTCTGGGCATGAAGGGGTGGGGGGCGCTTACTTGTTTTCAGGGCCCACATAGGTCCCAGGCACTGCTTCCTGCTGCTCTTAGCAGTTGGATTCTGGCCAGTGGGAGCAGCAGGGAAAGCTTCCAAAAAGTACATCTGCCATGCTGCTGCTTCCCCAGCCAGAGGAAGGGGAGCGCTTCTTCCCCATGAGCTGGATAGTGCAGCAAGGCTCAGGGCTTTCTCTCCTCCTCCCCCCACAGCCGGAAGCTGGCCCTCGGGGGAGAGAGGGGATGGAGAGAAATAGGGCAAGGCTGCCGGGGGGAAGGAAGAGGTCTGAGCTTGAGCTGTGGACCACCTGGAAGGTGGCCATTGAGTCCCCTTTTGCTTACTTGGGGCTCAGGGGGTGCATTCTTTACTGCTACAAGTTTAAAAATTTAACTTCTGCAAGAGCCGGAAAATGTCAAAAAATGATGCTGGATGGCTATTGACATTTTTCTGGTTAACTAAAGGAGGAATTACATTGCCCTCTATGACAGATGCCAGTTAACTGAGTTTTCTACCTATTAAAGTGCCAGATAGCATAGCTTGTACTGTACATTACCCTGGCTTCTCTCACTCTTGCTCATCTTCTTCATTGCCCATTTACAATTCCGGAATATTTTGTGTTGTATGGACAAGCTAGTCCATCATTTTACTCAATAAAGAAATGGTACTGCATAAAGAGCATTCATGCCCTAGATGTATTGTCCCATTAAAATTTTCACACTGTGGTATTTTTTATTTCAGAACTGATCCTGCATGTAGGGCAGCAGTATGGACTATTGAAGAAATACACCAGCACCTAAACAGAAAACATCCCTTAGCCTCGTGAGTTTCCTTTATTTGCTGATGGTTTTTTGTTGTTTTACCAGCAGAAAATATATTTTTCTGATTCATTCTTTATTTTCTGAACTAGTTGTACATTAAGGATTTAAAAAAAAAAATTAGAGAGCATCACTAATTTACTAAGGTAGGTAATATGTGCTCCCTACCTCACACAGCTTATAGTCAATAAAATGAGAAGAAACTTAATTAAGCAAAAAGAGATGTTGTCTGGTGGGTAAGAACAATGAAAGCAACTGGAGTAGTCTGTAAGAAAGAACTTATATGAGAATTGGAAAAGAAGAGAAGCTGAGCAATAAAATGAAAAGATTGGGATAAGCATAGAGAGTGAGATGGAGACAGGGAAAATAAGCAGAAATAAGGAAGCAAGATGGGGCCCTCAAGGTGAGGCCAAGGAATTTGAATTAGTGGTGACGGATAGAATTCAGTGGAAGAATTGAGGGAGGGAAATAAAGTGGTCAGAATGTTTGAAGAGGAAGTTTGATTTGACAGTGATATTTTGGACAGATTGGAGCCACTGAGAGGTAGTGAAATCCAAATAAAAGAAGCTTACAACAGTTAAAACAGGAAGTGGTTAGGGCATTGACAACTGTATTAGCCATAGGTCAATAAGGAAACTGAATATCTTGGGATTATTAAAGAGGAAGAAGAGACAGAATTTAACTTCAGATGACTTTATTAATATTAATAGTTACACTAAATGTTGTCTTGCCTGAGAGTCACATAAACTAATGGTGGATATGAGTCTTAAAATAGCATTTTATTCCTATTTTTTTCTTCAGTAAGCATATTGCTACATTAGTCAGAAATACTCTCATGAGAGGTTACTAATGCTGAATTTTTAAATCTTTACTTGCAAAGGTGTTTGCAATATGAGATATCATTTATCATTTATTTAAGAACTTGTTTCTAAATAATATTTGAGGAATTTCAACTTTTTGTTCCAATTTGGAATGCAAACAAATTTCAAATGGTTAGAATTTCCCATGGGACAGAGAGTCTACTTTCTGACCAGTTTTCAACACTGAAAGTAATATAATACATTGTCAAATGAATCTATCTTGAGTACATGTCAAATCTAGAAAGATAATGAATCTAGTAAATGGATCAGTATCATATAATAAGATTTCTGAATGAGTTGTGCCAAGTGTTCTGTAAATTATTTGTTTGCAAGTACTGGGCAATTGCATTTGGTTATATATTAATGTACTTATCCCATACTTCTACCTATATCTGCAATAAAGCACAAATGAGCTTTTTCAAGTATGGGGTCAGTTTAAAAAATGCGATTTCACATTTCAGTTGTTATTGTCTGAATCAGGCACCACCAGCAATAGAAAGCAAGAGTTCATAGAAGATATTCACAGGTGACCAGGTCCATATTAATTGTTTATATTCATTATAGAGTTAAGAATAGTAATTTCTAATAGCCATCAATTTAGCATCAGATCACACCCACCCTACATTTTTTTAAAACACAGATACATGTAAAATCCATGCAATTCAGCAGCCAGAAAACTTTTTTAAATATAAATTAAATAAACATCCATTTTCTATGTAAACAGAAAATAAAATGGGACTTTAATACAGGACAACATAAAAGATGAAATTAGTTTGTGTGCTTAGAACTGAAAGTTAACGTATTCAAATGGTCTGTAGAATAGGGAAAAAATGTATTATTGTCTCACTGAGGATGTCACTGCATAATGTTGTGTTGATTGTCTAGAAATATCATCTCTCCTACTGTGATTTATGCCACAGAAATATTTTGAAATGTATGACTAAATAGAGGGCTTCTGCTTTGTATACAGACATGTCTGCAACACTGAACTTGCCATAGTTAATATTGTTTTATATTGTCACTTCAGCTTCATGCCCACTTAGCAATGTCTAGCTAAGGTGTGGCTGAATTTAACTACTAGCTAACTTTAATTAAATTGCTTTCCTCTCTTTCACTAATGAACTTATACAATGTAGGGATTTTTTAAAATATGCGAATTTCAAAAATAAAATTTGCTTTTAATAAGATGCACTAAAATGGATAAAGCAGGGATTGTTAAATTGGGGCTTTGCTGTCTGCCCACCTCAGAGGGCAATGGAATTCTAATTGCAGAGGAGGTTGATTGGGAGTGAATTAACAATTTGTGCACCAAGTCCAGAGCAAAGGGAGTTGAAACTCTTCATACTGAATATTGCCACAAGGAAACTGACAATGTCCATTGTGGCCCTAGGAATGGCAAATGACTTAAAAGGAGTCAGTCCTTCTTATGTCATGCATCAAAAACAAATTAGAAGCCCAGAATACAGTAGCTGCGCATGCAGTCTCTAGAACATGTGCATATATAAATATTTCTAACAATATTGCATGTCTCTGTATTTTTAAATAGAGTTGGTATGACCTGGTGCTAAAACAAAGCTCATTAAATAATTCATTCATTAGTTACCCTCTGATGTATGGGGATCTGACCACCTGTGAACATGTTATACAAACTCTTTTGGTGCTAATATACAGTAGTATGTTTTCCTAGCTGTACAGAGAAGAATGAATATTTTCAACATGCTCGAAAGGAGAGTGTAAGAGATCCAGTGAAATGTGAATGCCTCTGCAGCCTGTCCTCTCCAATATGCTACTGGGTAGATGACGGGCTGGTGTATGCGGATACCCAAGAATTTCTGGTTCTTGGTATGCAGGTAAAAAGCACAACAAGTATTTCCAATTATCCAGTGTGCAGATATTATAATTAACTGACTTGAAAATTACGTCAAGATACAGTGAGGGATACAAGCTTTGCCATTAGGGAGAGGCACTCACTATGTTGAACCCACTAGGAAACTTTAGAGTTGATACAAACATTGTGATTAAATGTGAGCGCATAAAGACAGATACCTAAATTTGGGTCAGATCGAGCCATGGTTTAACATACACATTATGGACTTAATTAACTACCTCAGAAATGTGCATGACAATTCTTTGTTCAGACTGTCCTACACAATATTTTCTGTTTATGTGTGTGAGGAATTTGCCCGAAGCTGCATGGCATATGGAAAGGTGGATGTGAGCATATAAATTAGAGGTGGTAATTAAGGCCCTCAGGAAACACTATGTTACGCCATCAAAGCCCAGAGCAATATGTAGAATAAAAGACCTTGCAATCAGTAGAATCTATGGGTGATCTGAAAAACAGGATATTTGGCATTAGATATTTAAATGTGGGTTTAGAAATCTATCATTACCTATGCAAGTTTGGACATTTAGTCTGTGAGTACTGAATATGCTTCCTCCAAACTGATGGTCACCAAGTGCCAGATTTTCAAACGTATTTAGTCATCTAAAGATGCAGACAGGCACCTGGTAGAGTTTTTAAAAGATCTGAGCACCTACGTCCATTGAAAAAATGTGTTAAGAATGGCAACCCCAAAGATTAACATGAATAATCTTATGTGAAATCTTGTTACTGTCTCCTGGCCATAAGCTGTGCAAAAATCAACTTGCTTGTAAGGGAAAAAGGCAAAAAGAATTAATATATAGTAAAATGTCTAAGTCCTGGGGCATGTTATTTTAATCACTGTAGGCTTCATTTTCAACAAAAGCTGTTCTAACCCATTTACTAAAATATAATTACTAGTTTTAAAGCATTTAAAATTACGCCCTTGTGCCTGCCAGTACAATTACATATTAAGTATGCAGGCAAAGGCCAATACTGCCTTCTTGTCAGCTTTCATCTTTGGCAAAGGCAACCAGAGCCACAGCACTGACTTAAACCAGCTTTTTTTACTGTTTCCAATGTCTTCTCTACGTCAGGAATTTGTTTCAATTCCAACCATCGCTAGCCTGAATTGAGACAAATTCCCAATGTAAGCAAAGTCGAAAGTCAGTGATACAATCTTTTTTTTAAAAAAAAAAAAAGGTTAAAATCATAGAATCAGTATCTTCCTGACAGAGGCTTTCTTACATATATGAACAATCTTCTATATCGTGTTCTAGATCCCTTATCCTATGTAAGAAGAAGGAACTTTGTGAAAAGTACTCCCCAAAATGTGAAATGATTTTAAATGCCATTGTGTTCTACAAATACATTAAGCAAGGTAGCCAGAAGAGGCGAAATGTCCTCAACTTCTTAAGAATGACACAAGTTAGATTCTGTGGCCTGTTCTTTAGTAAAGGAAGATCATCTTGTGCAAGTGTTATATCATGGATTGACGAAATGTGACTCACTGAAAAGCTGCATTGTGCAAGATCGGTTATATTAACAGTAATTAGGAAATTAACATACAGAAATAAGTGTTTTCTTTTCTGTTCATTGTTTTTTTCCTGTTGTGTTAGTTTTGCCAATACGGCCTTCGTCAGTTTTTTCAAACTTACACATACAATGTGTTACTTTGATTGTTAATCTGGTCTGTTTTTCCATCTGTGGGAATATAATGAAATTCTCTCTGAATAGGACGGAAGAATCCTGTTTCTGCACACATCCATACAAAATCTAGTATATTATGAGTTGAAGGCCTATAAAGATCCTGTAAGTGTACTTTGAATTTACAGAGTTTCATAACAAAACATACATTGTTCCTTATTTTTATATCTAGTCTTATCCAACTTTCTCTTCTTTTATACTATCGTTGTCCTGCTTACAGAATGTAAAGGCCAATCAGTTGTTTTGTTTCAGAAATGTAACCTGCCACAAACACAGTTACAGAATAAATCTGGCTATTTTTGCTCAGGTAAATTGCCAGATGCTAACTCAGAAGTATTGCTGTAAATGAAAAGTAGCTCCATTTAACCTCAATGAAGTGAGTATGCTGAATTTAGTCCACTATTTCATAGGGGAGAGCAACTTCATTCTCAACTACAAATGGATTAAAGAGCTTTTTCTCAGTTTGAAATCTTGTCAAGGAATCTGGCATATTTAATTAGTAATTATGGCAGAATAATGCTGTAGATGTGTCAGCCCAGTCCGGCCAACAGTGCCAGCATATGAAATAACAAACATATAAGGCACAGAAGAAAGGTTCCTACCCTTAGGAATTTAAGAAATTAGGGGAAATTAGTATTTGTCGCATTTGTGAGGGAAAAGTGAATTTTGAGGTGCACTATGGAAAAGGGGGGGGGGGTACCTGAGGCTTTTCTGTTAGGACAGGAAGAGAATTCCAGGAATAGGGGACTGTGTGGCAGAAATGAATATGAGAGGGAGAAGAATAGAAATGGAATAGCAAGACAGAATTCATTGGCAGAGCAAAGGGATGAGGCAGGGGAATGGACTTGATGACCTCTTGAGGTCCCTTCCAGTTCAAGTATCCTATGACTGGGAATAGTAACAAATGTAAATTAACATTCCTTTACTTTATATGGTAATGTGGTCCAGACTAGAGCCCCGTGCGAACTACTTTTTAAATCCTACTCTGGTTCAGCCTCCAATTCCCACTCCCACCCTCTCCCATGTTATTTCTAGCATTTTTATCTCTCTCCCACATGCAAAAGCCTTAGATCTGCAAATCCCGCAAGAGAGACAGATTCCCCTGTGCTACAAAAATAACAAATAATCAGTTGAATATATAAAATATGGAGTTCAGACATAATTTTTCCATTAAAAGAATAAAACAAATTTTGCTTAAACCATGTAAAATAAAATACTTCAATGCCTGTTATAATAGGTATCAAATCTCTTCTATCGCTTTCTTATCTCTATGTATTAACACTTACATTTTTTCAAAAAATAGTATTTTCCTGCAAATTACCATAGACTGTTTTTGTTTGCTTTATTTTGGGGGGCTTTTTGGCCCACCCAATCCTGCTTGCCACAAAGTACATTTTACCTGCTCCTGGTATTATAGCTGCAGGTCCTGTAGGATGCTTAGGATCCCAGTCCACCTGCTGGCTGTGGTCCAGACTTGTGTATTGATTGGTGTATCTATCAAGTATGTGTCTTCTGAGGAATATTCCCTATTAAAGACAAGCAATAACTGTTTTAGGTGATTGGATTAAAACATGACATAGATCACCATCAACTGATAAACATGTGCCAGGAATCTGAATACAAATTGGTGCAGATCCGGAGTTTACCTGCCTTGAAATTGCTTCACCAAATCAATATCCCAAATGAAACTGTAGTTTTCACAAGGCTTGTGAGTAACAAGAATAACTGTTGTTTGTCAGCGGGTATAAATATAAGTATATTGTTGAGGGGATTGTAACTATTTTATTATTTATTACTTAACTGCTTATTGCTGGGTTTCTTGCACCTCCCTCAAGGCTCCTGGTACTGGCCCCTGTTGATGACAGGCTACTGAGCTAGAGCGACCATTGCTCTGATTTGCTATAACAAATCCCATGTTCCCTGTTTATGTTGATAAGGTCCTTAATTGTGCCTAACAGCATTTCAAAAGTAACAGAGAGGCCCCCTCCCCAATTAGGGAAGGATCTAAATGTAGATGCAATGTGATCAGTGGGGTTAAAGACCAGTATGAAGGGGAAATAGGATGAGGAACTGCATATATTACAATAAGTGTTTGTGGTTTTTTAGTTTTGGTAAATACATGTCTTGATGGTACAATAAAAGTTTTCTCTTGTAATAACCACTTTTAATCACAATACTTTGGGGCACCACAGAAGAGGTGAATCATAATGAGAGTCTTGAAGGGTGGTATTTTGGTAGATCAGAACTGGGAGGGAATTGCATGTATCCTTGGTAGCAGTCTTTTTAGGCCTCCAGAATGGAAAATGACACAAGAGTGGGCCTGTACCATCTTAATTCCTAGTAAATCAGCTCTCTTCAATCATCCATGCTGGAGGAGCTAAAAACAAGCCCATTAGTAAATAAGGGCAAGAAACTTGTAAATGCCAACAATTAAAATAATTTTAGATTTCTGGCATTTCAGAACAGTTCACTGTTTCTTGGCCTGCATTCTGGAGCTGTGAATCTCTTTGATGTTCATCATGAAGGAGGCCCAATGGAGTTTCTGAAGAAAAATGAGAAAAAGTCAGGTAAGAATCATTAAAAAACAAAGAAATGAAAGTTCTCTCTCATCACAGAGTGGAAGTCGTGGCTGATGGTTTCATTGCTGATGAAGAGATATAAACATGGTGTCTCATGGTATTATTCATAATAGGAGTTGTACTGTTTCTATTGTTAAGTGAATCACTATAAGGAAAGGGTCAAATCCTCAGATACTTACTCAATTTTTATTCAAGATTTTTGCAATATTTATTCCTTTAAAATATTTTCCTAACTGACAGAGGGAGTAGAATTAGGATATTGCTATTTGCGTCTTTCAGAATTTAACTCAAATTCTGAAGATCTTACTCAGACTTGAATCATTGTAATCATACCTACCTATTAAATAGTGAGGCTAGTGGAAAATCTCCAGAAGCAGAACAAAGAAACCAAATTTTGTGTGGGGAAACATAAATACAAGGCAGTCTCAGAGAAAGATACAAGAAGCTGTGGGCAGAAGAGAGGAGCATGCTTTGGTGCAGGGGTCTCCCTTTTAAGTGGGGGAATCAACTAAGGTCAGAGAAAGCAGGCTGACCTAGACAGAGGCTCATGGTTCGGAAGAGAAACCACGAGCTGCAGGAGTGGAATCACCAACACTCTAGAGAACCCTGTCCAAGCCCAAAGAACTCTCCAGAAGGATGAGAACCCAAGGCAGGAAAATGAGTAGAATTGTATTTTATTATTTTGTAAGCCTGTGAGTATGCTATACTAAGTAAGACATAATTGTTTTTAGAATTACGTGCAGTCAGTGTGTCTGTTGGCTTTACTATCACATACCCCTGAAGAGTTACATTTTAAACCCAGAGCACTCACAAGGCTGCAATTCTGAGAGGGGATGTGTTTAAGAGGGGAGTCGGAAGGCTTGCATTAGTCCCAGCAGCTAGTTAGTTGGACTGTGAGGTCTCAGTTCTTAGGAGCAGGTACTAGACAGAAGCTCTGCACCCCAACAATGTGCCTAGAAACAGAGGCAGCTGCCTAGGGTGGTAGATTTGTCCCAGCCATCCCTCCATTATAATAGAGAAGTGGCTAAACTCCTTTTAAGTGGGGTTATGACTTAGTTTGCCAGATCACAATGCCATTCATACAAATTTGACTTGGCAACCCTCTTTCATGACAGAGAAATGGAGAGGCCAAATTTGAATCGTGTTGTGACCCCATAAGCCAAGTTACAATGCATTCAACTTTGGCCTGGCTGGCCCACCTCCATTCATGACTGAGGTGGGGCCAGGACAAATCTGCCTCCCCAGTTTATGACGAGGATGTCAGCAAACTGAAGTTTTGCCTATGATAGCAGATTCTCTTGAGCAACCTCTTCCTAGATATCTGAGCCAGTGGCAATGCTTGGACTCTAGACTCAAGAGGCTTAAAGAGCACATGGGGCCCAGTGAGGTGGGCCCTAAACACAACATCCTGGTGAATGTCCAGCCAGCAGGAGCTTTACCATGGCTTTGTGTGAGTAATCAGAAGTTAGACCTTGTGTACCCTGTGGTGTTTGTGCTTCAGTCAGATACAATACTGTAAAAATTGTCCCTGAACAGTCACTGAAATAAAAACCTCCAATGCAAGTCAGCTTTTTGGGCCCTTTTAATGTTGCTTTCTGCAGCATTTGTGCTGGTGATTTTTCATGCACACAAGGCAAAAAATTAGCTGATAAATATGTGAATGTTTTCACAATAAAGTGTTATCCCAGAAATGTTTATGTGTAGTTATTTTGGCACTGATTGAATAGACTGTGTGATTTATTTGAACCCTATTCTTGTTTTTAAAAGTTGAGTCATCCAGGAAGGGAGCAGAAAAAAATAGCACATGCCAGAGGTGACCTGTCACACATCTTAAATTGCAAATACTCAAAGCAAAATCTCTAGTGAATAGTTGTGAGGAGAATCTGTAGATGGAAATATATTTGCATAAAATATACATTAACTAATTTTGAATAACAAAAGTGTGTTTGTGAATTATTCAAATATAGAAAAAGATCTGATGTGTTAAGTTTTTTGCTACAAATACTTTGCCGAGTTTTATCCATGCTTTTGTACCAAAGATCATGTACAACTTCTACAGAGGGGCAAAGTTTTCCTCAAACCTATATTGGTCCACATTTTTGTCTTTGGGGTCATGTTCTATGCTCCCCACTTTCTGGGTAGTACCCATTAGCACCTTTCTCTCTCTCTCCCATATAACTCGTGACACAGAATAGTTTAAAATATGCTACAATAGGCCAAATTCTGGATATTGAGCAACAGGTAACAATTTCCCAGAAAGCCAATCAGGGGCATAGATGTGGCATCTTGATCCTGGCCCACCAAAAACAACCAGATTTGGCGGAGGGGATGAAAGGTATGGCTTGCATCAAGTCTACCAACAGGTGGGGAGGGGGCAAAGATAGCAGTTGCACCAAGGCCCCATGAGTCTAAGGAGCCTGGGGCCCCTGGCTGCAACCATCACTGCTACTGCAGCAGCAGCTGGATCCCTGGACCTCTTTGAATCCCCACCAGAGTTCTAGAGCTCCATGCTGAGTGCTCTGCAGGTCTCTGAGGGCTGTGGGAGAGGGGCAGTGCCATGACCTGGATGGTGACAGCCTCCAGCCTCACTACTTCCACCACAAGCTCCACTGCACCATAAGCTCCACTCCCTGGATGCAGAGCCATCACCACCTCCACCCCTCCTTTGCCTTGGGGCCTGCAGTGGCTGTTGGCATATCTCACCACTTCCACATCTCATTTGCCTCCCATCACTAACTCATCCTTTCCTGTTTGAATTACTCATGATCCCAGCATAATTAATATGTGCAGGTGGCTCATAGGGACATGAAGCCAACTTGAATAAAAATGAAAAATAACACTGGTGTTAAAGGCATAAACAAAGAGCTAGAATTTATCACCAGCAGTTTTATTACGTTGTAAGTAAAACTCAATCCCACGTTGGTTCAGTCAACCAGCAGTGAGATGAACACATGCTTGATTAGCCCATTTAATATTTTCTGCTACAAACACTGAGATGCTTTTCCTTCTCTAAAGAAAGCTGAATACTTAGAGCCTGTACCTGGTCCTAAACAGTATTAAAGTAACTTGTAAAGAACTGGAACTCTATGTCTGAATCCCTTCAGACGTTAGAGAGCTGTAAAGAATTGAGTAGTCTCATGGCACCTTAGGGCATGTCAATGCTAGGAAATTATTTAAAAATAATCTATTTAGAAATAATAACTCCCAGAATAACTATTTTGAAGTAGCGTGTCCACACTACAGGGAAGCCTCAAAATTAGTCCAAGACAGGCTCCCTTAATGTGGTCACGCTACCTCCACTCAGAGCCCTGAAAGCACTGGGGAGTAATTACTTTGAATGACTCTAGGGAGCAGTTATTTCAAAACAGCAACAGTGGAGCATCCGCACTACTGCTATTTCAAAATAACTTTTGAATTAACTATTTGGAAATAAGCATTATTCCTCATGGAAAGGAGGACTTGTTATTTCAGAATAACCAGCCTGTTATTTTGAAATAACTCCCTAGGGTAGACCAGGGCTAGAAGACCCACACAAATTTTTTTGTTAGTCTTTAAAGATACATCTACACAGCAGTGTTATTTTGGAATAACTGACATTATTCCAAAATAACATACAGCCGCTCTCTGAGTTACGAACGAGTTACGGACTAACACTTGGTCTGTAACACGAACTGTTTGTAACTCGGATCCCATAGAGTAACATGGCGACCGTGCTGTTCATAAGCACGGATTGCCATTCGTAACTCGGATCCGCATTTATGACCACTTTGGTCATAAGTGCGGATGGTTGTAAGTGGAGGTGGCCGTAAGTCGGGGAGTGGCTGTAGTGCAATATACAAACTACAAGCCTTTATTTTGAAATAATGTAGAGCTGGAGGACTTCTTACTCCATCTCATGGTAACCCTTATTTCACAAGAGCTGTGTCTACACTGGCATGAATTTCCGGAAATGCTTAAAACGGAATACTATTCCGTTTTCAGTTTTTCCGGAAAAGGAGCGTCTACATTGGCAGGCTGCTTTTCCAGAAAAGTCCTTTTTCCAGAAAAGCGTCTGTGGCCAATGTAGACGCGCTTTTCCGGAAAAGAGCCCCGATCGCCATTTTTGCGATCGGGGCTTTTTTCCAGAAAAGACTACTGGGCTGTCTACACTGGCCCTTTTCCGGAACAGTGTTCCGGAATAAGGACTTATGCCCGAGCGGGAGCAGAATAGTTTTTCCGGAATAGCGGCTGATTTTGTACAGTAGAGCGTCGTTGCTTTTCCGGAAATTCAAGGGCCAGTGTAGACAGCTCACAGCTTATTCCGGAAAAGCGGCTGATTTTCCGGAATAAGTGGCCCAGTGTAGACACAGCCAAGGAGTAAGGGAAGTCGAAGGAAGAGTGTTCTTCATTTGCCTTCCTGCTGTGTAGAATGTGTCAAAAGCTGAATTAAGCTATTTCAGCTTAAGATATGCAATTGATGTCGCTGAGTAGTGTAGTTTAATTTGACTTTTGCCCTTCTGTGTAGATGTACCCTACCGTGCCATAGGACTACTTGTTTTTAAAGTTACATACTAACACGGCTACACCTCTGAGACTTTTAGAGAACTATATTTCTGATTCCACTTCCCATCTTGGGGTAACCTCTGTAATATGACTATAAACCCCTTTAAACTGTGGGAAAGTCAGTATTTTATTTTCATATTTCAGAGCTATCTCTTTTGTGATATTTTGTTTTTTCACAATGGTATATTGCCACTATTCCATCCCTTTCTGGAGTAATGTTTGCAACAAAATATCCAAATTGTGTGTGATATGGACATTTAGTGTAGAAAGCCAGCTTTTTAGAACTATTTAGTCTGCACAGCAGGCTTAACAACAAGAACATTACTGACACACAGACTGAGGGAGTATTATTTGGTAGAGAAAACTGAAGTGCTGATATTTATCTTGTTAAAAGAAGAAGAAACAGAACAACAACACTGAAACCTTCTTTAAGAAAGATGTAGATAAATAGTTCTCAGACATGCCTTGAGCTCCCACTTCCATTGTATCTCTACTTGAAGAGACAATCTGAAGAACTAGCTTGCCAAAAGATTTTCATTCAAGTATTAGTTGCTGTGGTAACAGCATGAAGAGGTCAAATGGATTAAAAACCCAGATATGTCTCTATGAGAACTCCTGAAATGTAAATAATCAATAGTAATCCTATTATAAAGTCTCAGAGGGGTAGCCGTGTTAGTCTCTAAGGGTATGTCTACACTACCACCCTAGTTCGAACTAGGGTGGTAATGTAGGCAACCGGAGTTGCAAATGAAGCCCGGGATTTGAATTTCCCGGGCTTCATTTGCATATTGCATATTCCACGAGGAGTAACGGTAGTTCGGAATAGGAAGCCTAATCTGAACTACCTAGTCTGTGCCGCGTGTAGCCGCGGGGCACGGAGTCCGCACTAGCGGACATTTAAAAATGGCGGCACCCGGCAATATGCAAATGAAGCCCGGGAAATTCAAATCCCAGGCTTCATTTGCAACTCCGTTGCCTACATTATCATCCTAGTCCGAACTAGGGTGGTAGTGTAGACATACCTTAACTGAAAAAAATTAAAAAACAATGAATAGTTCTGTAGCACCTTAGAGACTAACAAAAAGTGTAGATAGTAGGAGCTTTAATGGGCACAGCCCATTTCTTCAGATTATTTTGTGTTCCTCTGTCTTAAAAAGTTTAAGAAACACTGATATACAGGGTTTCCAGTTTCCAGCTCCCAGCTCCCCCGCTGCCTTCTCATCATCAAGAGCTGGGCTGAGCCTGGGTCTCTCTCAAAATATTGAGCAACATCCATGTGACTAGCAAAATGGAGTTTCTGCCAGGTCTAACCAGATTTCTGCATATAGATGGCCTGCTGCCTGCATAAATGCCACCCCCACACACTCTGATTAGTTTTCCTTACTAAATATCAGCTCTCTGAGTGGTATCCTTTCTGTCTTAGGAATCTATTTACTGACTTCAATTTTTATCTGCTTAGGTTTAAGTACCCATTCTCCAGATATTTAATGATGCTGTCTCCCACCCTCCCTCCCTTTTTCTTTCTTTCCTCCTCCCCTTCCCCTCTCCTATTTATTTCAAGTTTTCATATCCCAAACTCATTACTCCAGTCATCTGAAGAAGTGGGCTGTGCCCACGAAAGCTCATGATCCCATCTACATGTTTTGTTAGTCTATAAAGTGCTACCAGACCATTTGTTGTTGTTTTTTCTGTAACAGACTAACTCGGCTACCCCCTGAAGCTCCAGCATTATATGTGAGATACACTGGTCAATTTGATCTCGCCGGGTTTTTTTAAATTGGTTTTAAAATTGGTTGACTTTGTCTCTACCCATGCTGTAGTTGAAATCATGTGACCAAAACCACATTTAAACAGTTTATTGCAGTGGTCCCCAACCTTCTGGGGCTACCAGGCTGGCAGGGGTGGGGCCCCGGGGCCCGGGGTGCAAGAATGGCTCAGGCAGGCCCTGGTCACTAGGCAGGCGCGCACAAATGCCCCGGCGGGGGCCATGGCGCCCATGGGCACCATGTTGGGGATCACTGGTATTGCTTATTAAGGTACTCATAGTTTCCCCCACTGGTTTGTACTGTGATTCTTTTTCTGAGAACAGAGTTCTTTTTAGTCTTATTTAAATCATGACATCAGCTTTGTAGATAGATAGGGGCTTTCAGAATTCCACTTACACCAGCATTGTGAGACCTGCTTAGAACCCTGTTCTCCCCTATCCTGGTAAAATGTAGTTATATTTTTAGTGTAGATGATGCTTAACTCTGCCCCTGACCCAAGTCTGGACATAGAATCATAGAATAATAGATCCAGAAGGAACTTCAAGAGGTCATTAAAGTCCAGTTCCCTGCACTCACAGCAGAATCAAGCACTGTCTAGATTAAGGATATAAGTGACTCGTCAAGGCACTACTTGATACTCTGTATCAGAGACAGTGAGCGGGTGGAACCGCGCTGGGGGGAGCCAGCTTAAAAGCCAGTTTCCCCCAGCACCATCTCTGCTGGAGGAGGGTAGGGGAAGCAGAGGGGCTGTGGGCAACCCAGCACAAGCTGGGACTGGGCAGTCTTGGCTCACACCAGGTCCCAGATGCTGTGCCTCTGCTTTTTAAATGTAGTAAGAGCCCCTGGTGGCTCTTACTACGTTTAAAAATCAGAGCAGCAGCATACCCTCTTATCGACTAATCAAGTAGTCGATGGAAGTTCCATTGACTACTAGATTAGCTTACTTCCCGCTATTTAGCATCCCTAGTCTCCCTACACCTTATCTGACAAGCGTCTTACATCTCTAAGGGCATTATAATATTGATATGTTCAAGGTTTTAGCACAGTCTGGAAACAAACTTACTGCTTGGGCCCATCTAGCCGATAAAACAGAAACATGTAACTTATTCCCCTGGCCTGACTGTCATAAGAACGGCCGTACTGGGTCAGACCAAAGGTCCATCTAGCCCAGTAGCCTGTCTGCTGACAGTGGCCAACACCAGGTGCCCCAGAGAGGGTGGACCGAAGACAATGATCAAGCGATTTGTTTCCTGCCATCCCTCTCCAGCCTCTGACAAACAGAGGCCAGGGACACCATTTCTATCCCCTGGCTGATAGCCTTTTATGCACCTAACCTCCATGAAATTATCTAGCTTCTCTTTAAACTCTATTATAGTCCTAGCCTTCACAGCCTCCTCTGGCAAGGAGTTCCACAGGTTGACTACACACTGTGTGAAGAAGAACTTTCTTTTATTAGTTTTAAATCTGGTACCCATTAACTTCATTTGGTGTCCTCTAGTTCTTCCATTGTGGGAATTAATAAATAACTTTTCTTTATTTGCCTGCTCCACACCACTCATGATTTTATATACCTCTAGCATATCCCCCCTCTATTCTAAACTGAAAAGTTCCAGTCGTTTTAACCTCTCTTCATATGGGACCCGTTCCAAACCCCTAATCATTTTTGTTGCCCTTTTCTGAACCCTTTCCAAGGCCAAAATATCTTTTTTGAGGTGAGGAGACCACATCTGTACACAGTATTCAAGATGTGGGCCTACCATAGTTTTATACAGGGGCAGTAAAATATTCTGTGTCTTATTTTCTATCCCTTTCTTAATAATTCCTAGCATCCTATTTGCCTTTTTTGACCACCGCTGCACACTGTGTGGAAGTTTTCAGAGAACTATCCATGATAACTCCAAGATCTCTCTCCTGATTTGTCATAACCAAATTAGTCCCCATCATACTGTATGTCATTATAGTATTGCTAGTCCATTAGTCACTGGATCTACATATACTCTTATAATTTATTTGTATAACACCACAAAGCATGCTAAAGGCTTTGCAGGCAGATAAGAAGGGAAAGGTTTTGCCTCAATTTCTTATCTAAATAAGCAATATAGAAACAATAGTATAGGGCATGGGAATAGAGTATAAAAAAAAAGCAATGGAGTTGTCTTGTGATATTGTGCACACTGTTGGCCCACCCACACCTATCACACTGCTTGGAGCCCTGATTTTATCAGTGCATTCTTAGAAGGCTGAGTAGCTCTTCCATGCTGCTTCGGCTGCAAGTGCCTGTGGCAAAGGATTGTCAGTTTTGAAGGTGTTATAAAAACACCTTCAAACTGTGGGCGTAGAGTTGAAAACTGTCATGATCATGAGTGTTAGCCAGCATCCTGGGGACTAAGGGGTTAACTATATCCATTACCTAAACCAGATGGCAGGCAGCCAATAGAAATGTAGGTAGGAATTTCAAACTGGGACAAACTATTTTTTGGTTTTTTTCCACTTTGTCCTGCATAGTTTCTCTCCAGCTTTTGAAGGGGACAAGATGTCTCCCTCTAAGGCTGTGTCTACACTGCACTCCTTTTCCAGAAAAGGGATGCAGATTAGACACTTCGAAATTGCAAATGCCGCAGGGGATTTAAATATCCCCTGCGGCATTTGCATTTACATGGCTGCCGCTTTTTTCCAGGCTCAGGGTTTTGCCAGAGAAAAGCGCCAGTCTAGACGTGATTTTCCGGAGAATAAACCCTTTTCCAGAGGATCCCTTATTCCTACTTGAAAGTACTTGAAAGTAGGAATAAGGGATCCTCCGGAAAAGTGTTTATTCTCCGGAAAATCGCGTCTAGACTGGCGCTTTTCTCTGGCAAAACCCCGAGCCTGGAAAAAAGCAGCAGCCATGTAAATACAAATGCCGCGGGGGATATTTAAATCCCCCGCGACATTTGCAATTCTGAAGTGTCTAATCTGCATCCCTTTTCCGGAAAAGGGGTGCAGTGTAGACATAGCCTTAGAAAATACTCTTCACAGTCTGTAACTAGGATAAAGTTTAGATAAATCCATTAGGTTTTATTGTTTTATGGTTTGGGAAATAGGATCTGATGTCTGTGCATTTAAAAATGGGTTTTGCGCTCCTTTGTAACTAAGCCCTTGGCCCATGGTAAATTTCTCCTCCATTAATATATTATTTTGTTACTTTTCCATCTAGTCATTATGCTTGCAACAGGAATATTGTGGTGATAATAAAAGTTCTTTCTCTTTCCTTTTATTAACCTGGTATTGGGTAATGGTTGTGTCCTGGTTTGTACTTTAGGGGTGAGTTTTCCCAAGTGATCTTTCTCCTGATTTTTTGTACCAATACGTGGGTGGTAGCAGTGGAGTTTTTATTCCCAACGTCTAAGTTGTTAAGATTTTGGGGGAAGTTTTATACCAAAGCCTAGTAGATAAAGTTTTGGGGTACTTTTGCTGGCCCCCGCTTTTGCATTTATCATGCCAGAGTGGGGAAGGAGCCATGACAGCAACAACGGTAGTGAAAGGTACCAAATTGATAACTGTGGACTGTAATGAATCTTTTGATGTTCTCCGGTAGGAGGATCAGCAAACCTGCTTCGTGGATATAATTAGACAGTGCTCTCCACATGGCAGCAATACCAGTATTATAACTTGGTTACAAGCTGATAATTGTACTATAGCTCTGGTCATGAACAAGGTCAAAACACAATTCACCTCACCTGGTCATTTTTGGAATCATGAGTGACATTCTGGCCCTGTTGAAGTCAATGGGAGTTTTGCCTATGTGTTAACCATCTGAAAGTACAAAGTCAACTGTGTTGCAACCTTCATAAAATCTCAGTAAAAGTCTGTAATGTAGGTGGGCTTAATAGCACAAATTTACTAACATGGTTTTGTATTGAGAAAAAACTCTATGATCACAAGTCAGGAAAATTGCTAGAGCTGTACTAACAACATCCATGTCTAAACAAGGTTGCATGTAGCACAGGAATACTGGCAGATCTTTTGACCCAAGGAGCAGGTCTGTATAGTGGAAATAAATTTTATTTTAAAAATTGATTTCTACTAATTGAGTTTAGCCCTAAAGTAATGCAATCTTAGCAAATGCTGTGTCTGCCTGTACATTACCAGTATACAGAGCATTACCTCCTCATGAGTCATGGTTATAAGTGAAAACTGAAACTCCATTGCAAATCTGGAGAGAACTACTTGTTCAATGACATGTGAAATGACCATCAATAAAGTCAAGGAGGAATTCAAGATCAGCTACTCAGAATGTTCAAATTATCCCTGTGCTTTCTCTGTCTCTAAGGGGAAAAGGAAGAACCAGATATCACTCAGGATTCTGAAAATGATCACAAGGGCCCTGTGGTAGCAGTGGATGCCTGCAAGACCCTCTCTCTCTTTCTAAGCTGTGGGTATGTGAAGCACTGAACATCATCTTATTTATATGGTAATCAGATGGGTTTTATGCGGGGTGGAAGCTCAACATATATCTGTGAAATGTATGAAACCTTATCATTTGGCTGATAATATTTCACACTCTTATAGCTGGTGCAATAGGTTTTCCATGCAATAAACTCAAGCTTGGTAACATCACTTTGGTTTTAGTATTGCTGTTAAATTATGCATGATTAGAACCTTTCCCAGGAGAGATGCTGAGAGTACCACTTATGGACAAAATGGACCAAATTCAACCCAGCTTTCAATATAGCAAGTATCTAGGAAAATCAGTGTAGGTAGAACTGAGGGAGGATCGGAACAATGTGGGAGTGGGATTTCAAACATAACCAAACTAATTGAAGGGAGCAGCTGAATAACCCCATATACATTGTCAATGGAAATTTCTTGTGCAAGCTAAGCTATTGTTTAAAAGAAATAAAATATAAAGAAATTTCACAGGTATTGGTGGGTTTCAATTCAGTTCCTATTGGCCAACATAAAACCTGCCTTCACATTTAGTAATTAATTGGAATCTTTGGCAGTGTTAAAAGAGACATCAAAAGCTGACAATGAATGCAGAGATAGAACGCTCTTCTTTCCTTTAGAGGCAAATTCTTCAGAAGAAGGAATGAGTTTTACTGAATGGGCCACATTTGGAGGAGTTTGCATGGCAGCTGTCTGTGTAAAATACCAATTGTGTGGTTATTCAGTTGCCTTCAGACATCAGAACGTTCAGTTATCTAAAGTAAATTTTCTCTTAAAAAAATCTGTTGGAATTAAACCCATTCTCGGGCTATGTCTACACTAATGTGCTTTATCAGAAAAAGGTATGCAAATTGCGCTCCACAATTTGCATACCTTTTCCGATAGTTTTTTTGGAAGAGGCTTTTCTAAAATTTGGCCCATCTACACTGGGTCAAATTTCAGAAAAAAACCCTCTTTTGGAAGACCCCTTCTTCCTCATGGGAGGAGGAAGACAGAGCTTCCGAAAGAGCGCATCTGCTCTTCCACCAAAAAAAAGTGGAAGAGCAGAAGTTGGACATGGAGAAGTTTTTCTGGGAAAACCCCATAGTCGAGACATAGCCTCAGAAACAGAGGAAGGGCTTATTCCTCATTAACTTTCTAGATTGTCTTTGATGCTGAAGGTGCTATACTAGATAAATACTCTCACTGCATAAAAGGCCTTATGATAAAATGTTGCTCCTTTCTGAACTCTGAAAGTCTTTGCTTTTGGAGAGTTAATTTGGTTATTATTAGTTAAAGAAATCTACTTTGTGTTAGGAATAAAATTACAGGGTAACCAAGAATTTCTCTCCTTATGTGTTCTTACTGAATCTACAGGGTAAAAATTTTGCCAGATGAAACCTATGCACCTTTTATGTTCCACTGAAATCCTATTTTCATGATTTAGTGAGATTTAAAGGGTGCACAGACCTGATACTGGCCCTCTGTGCAAGGGAGGAATTCACCTACAGAGAATTATAAAAATTTGTATTAAGACTATTTGATAAGAAAGTTTCTGATCTCTTTATTTTCCAGTGCTGATTACATGGTGAAACTCTGGGATATTCATAAAAATTTGTTGGCCAACATTCTGCTTGATAGCACTCTCAGCTCTGCTTGTTTCCTGAACGATTCTGGAGATATTTTAGTGGGTTTCAAAAATAATCTCTATATCTTGCCTCATAGTAAGGCACTGGGTATCTCAGTGACAGATACAGATATTTCTGGAATCTCAACAACAGGTATGACATTAGGCAATCTTATGTGGATACATTTACTCTCTTGTTAGGAATCAGGTATTTTAATCATTTGTTATGATTTTCATGTTTGTTATGATTGTTATGATTTTAAAATATATTGCACCATATTAACTATGAACAGTGCTTTAATAAAAGGGCCAGTCATGATGATAATTTAGGTTGCAGTTAGATTCCAATCTAATTTTGTATCAGAGGGGTAGCTGTGTTAGTCTGGATCTGCAAAAGTGACAAGGAGTCCTGTGGCACTTTATAGACTAACAGATGTATTGGAGCATAAGCTTTCGTGGGCAAAGACCCACTTTGTCAGATGTATGTCATCTGATGAAGATGCATCTGACGAAGTGGGTCTTTGCCCACAAAAGCTTTTGCTCCAATACATCTGTTAGTCATAAGGTGCCACAGGACTCCTTGTCACAATCTAACTTTGGGCACTTTACTGGGCATTGTTCTCCTTTATATGCTCTTATTTCAAAGTGACATACAGTATTTGCAAGTCAAAATGAATGCTTGACTACTTTTAAAAAGAAAATTATAAAGATCTTATTCTTAAAAGGCAAACCATCTTGGATCATTTAGTCCTTGATTTTACTTTTATAAAAACAATAGTTTTATAAATCTTAATAATATTTGAAATGTTGTCAAGATTTTTTCCACTTTTCAAATAATACACTTTTTTACTTTCATTTTTCCTTCAACATTTCCAACCAAATATAACAGCATTGTTTTAGTTGTGCACAGCATCCAGAAATGAATCCAGAAACAATTCAATCTATGTTCCATATTTGAGCTGAATGAATTCAAAGGATGAGTGAATGGTGGAGGGCAGGGGGAGGAGGCGGAAACACACCAGGCATCAATTGTAAAAGGTACACCCAGTTTGGGTATTTTTTTCATTCTTAAGTAATCTAAGATACAGTAACACAGATAAGGATATTATAATCTATTATATATTTTGAAGTGTTTATTTGTGGATTTGTTTTGTAAAATAAAGTCATACTTCAGGATTACCTACAAATACCAAATTTTGCATTGCCACTTAAATTAACTGAATGTACTACTTTTTACACTGGAGTATGCTGGGTGAAAGGTTTAAATAATTATTTTTGTTTTTTATCGAAAAAATCATAACTATTATGATTAGAATTCATAAAAATATTTGCTAACAAAATTAGAGTTTGTACTGTTACAAATCACAAAATAATTCAAATTAGTTACAGAAAGAGTAATGCTGAAACAAAAGACAGGACTATGCAGCACTTTATGGAAGCGTTAGGAGTTTCTGATTCAAGTTTACTATGTACGGTAATTATTTAACAAAATGAATAATATTTGAAGTTGAAATCCTACTAATTTAAAACTGTTCTTTTACTTCCCTTTGCAAGCACATTAATAACAATTCTATTACATATACTTAATTTCTTGAAAAAGCGGTGAGGAGTCCTGTGGCACCTTATAGACCAACTGAAGTGTTGGAGCATAAGCTTTCGTGGGCAAAGACCCACTTTGTCAGATGCATCTGACGAAGTGGGTCTTTGCCCACGAAAGCTTATGCTCCAACACTTCAGTTGGTCTATAAGGTGCCACAGGACTCCTCACCGCTTTTGCAGATTGAGACTAACACGGCTACCCCTCTGATACTTAATTTCTTGAACTTTCTTATAAGTGTAATCTACGCAAAATGACTTTGCCCTGTCAACAACAAGCTTCACTTGCTAGTATTATATATAACTTTTTTTCTTGTGATATTTTAATATCTTTACCAGAGTCTTTCATTTATGAAAACCAAGCTTTAAATTACCAAAAGGAAGGAAAAACTGATGTCTCCGAAGTCACTGACATGGACTCTTATCTGGTATGTTCTAATTGCTTGAACCCATACTGTTATCAAATACACAAGAGAAACCGATTCTGAATGAGCCATAACATTCATAGACAAAACATTAAACCAGTTCCACTGAAGAATTTCTGATACTAGCAGCAAAGTCTGTCATTATGTGCTAAATACACCGAAGAACAATAATTCTTGCCTCAGTTCCAGGATTAATGAAGATTCTTCTCTGACTTTCTATAGTAGGAAGTAGGTGATAGGAAAAGATACTGTGTAAAATCCAGAGCTGGAATATGGGTTTCCTAATAAGAAAATATTTCAGTTCCATTACTAGATTTATTGTTCCACTTTGTTTTACTTATAAACTTTACCTCAAAAAGTAGAGATGGTTGCATACTGCAGAAAAGTGAGCTGTTCCTATTATATAGGAAAGAAAATGTGTATAAGTTAGGCTGGGTGACTGAATTAGCACTTGAATGTGAACGCTCCAAATTTGATGGAGTTTATATTTCTGAACAGAACTCCTCTGCATGTATTATACCAAGTTTAGTATCATTCCTAATTTGTTCACCTCTCCCCATTTTTAACTGTTTGTACTTTCAGTCAACCTGCAAGTACTCTAAATGTATATGTGCCTTACTATTAAATATAGAATACAAAATTTCAATATTAAATGAAAGTTTTGCCAACATTTTCATTTCTTTTTTCAGTTTGCTATGGAGCTGATTAAAAAATCTAATTATGAAATTATTATCATTTTTTTCACTGAAATTTGGAATTTTGATGTAAGATGAAAGTGAAATTGTCATGAAAACTTTTTGGGGAAAATGGATTTTTTTAACCACCTCTAATACTGAGTAATATGCTTCTCACCATTTATTTAGTCAACTCTAAGATTTTATTCTGAAAACCATGGGCGCAAATTCTTATATGTACATTTTCACAGCACTATAGTGACTAAGACCTTATAAATTGTAAATTTAAAAACCCCTGTCAAAAAAAACCAACATTCTGGCTCATAGTGGTATGGAAAATAAAATAACCACTTTTCCTGCAATTTAACCACATAGCAAGAATTCAGTTTTTCCTCTATATTTTTAGTTAATATGTCATAGTTGGTTCCTCTTCCTAATACAAATGACACAGAGACACACACAGAACTTTCCTGAGGGCATTTAGGTCTATGGTCCATTTGAGCTTCGCTTAAACCCATGACTGTTATATAGGTCTAGTGCCAATATTCTTCTCTGGATAGGGGTACATTTTACCCACTGAGGATAAATTCTTCCTCCAATGAGACTTTGCACCAATGGACCTCATACAGTGTTTTTGTTTGACACGGATGCCTGATGACTAGAAACACATCCATATGAGTAGCACCAAAAAGAACTGCTCACCAATCTGTTTGTATAGAAACATTTTTCTCACAGATTTATGATTGTTAGGCCTCAATTTTTTCTCATTCCTCTAGATGCCTTACATGGGATTTAATTTCACCAGTAACTTCACAGAATTGCTGGTTTCACCAACAGGTGGAGAAAAGGTTAGACTCAGTTAAATAGTTAAGTTTCTTTGAAATCTGAACATTGTGTTGGAAGTAAACATGTATTGAGCCATTTTGATTCCCTGAAGTTATATAAGCCTTTCTAAGAGCTTGTACACACTACCATTTATGGCAGTATAACTTATGTCACACTGGGATGTAAATAAGTCATCTCCATGAGCAATATAAGTTACACCAACTTAAGCACTGCACTATGTCTCCCATCAACATAAATACTGCTTTTTGGTGGAAGTGGTTTTATTATGCTATTTGGAGAGCTCTCAACTATCTACATAAAATATTTTAATCAGATATCCTACAGCAGCGTGACTATGCTACTTCTAGTCTAGACTAGTCCTAAAAGCAGAGCACGTGTCACCCCAAAAGGGTCACCATCAGCCTAAGTAGGACCCAAAATGTAAAGGAGGGTGTTCCACTGAGTTTATTGGGAAATTCATTAGTACAAGAATGTGAACCTACAACTAGTTCATTTAACAATTTATTACTTGTAAATCAAAGAAACATTGCTATCTGTGCATACTCTACTATCATCCTCCAGCTGCCCTGGAAGTTGCCGTTGGCCCCTTCACAGATTTATTGTTCTCCGAGTATCTCAGCGACTTCACTGAAGATATTTGACTTTCTATTCCAACCTGGACCCCTCAAGATAGATGAGCAAGATAAGGCAGAATGTAAAGGCTTTTTTTCCAATTCTATGTTTCGTATGCTTCTATTTATTCAAGAACTAAAGTAAATCTGGGTAGTATCCTAAACGCTGAACCAGATCCCCAGCTGCTGTGAACTGATGCAGCTTCATTGACTTTTTTGGTGCTAACCTGATTTTTACCAGCAGAGGGTCTGGCCCTATAGGCCAGATTTGCATAATTCCCTGTGCACGATGAGTCTGTTGTACACCCAAAATGCCCCAATCAAAGGGAGGTGCAAATGCTCATCACTTCTGAAAATAGTTTAAGGAGGAAGTAAAACCCCACTGCCATCACCTGAACATCTATCTATTATTAGATCCATAGTGAAGTTTTCAAAGGCACCTAAATGACATAGTTCCTAAGTCTCATTTTCAACAGTGATTTAGGCACATAGGAGCCCAAGTTCCATTAACTTTCACATACCCACAAATGGTAGTTCATGGAAGAGTTGGCTTCCTGGCTGCCCTTCCCTCCTGTAAAAATGCCAGAATGGAGGGGAGTGGGCAGCAAGTCATCCCTTAAATAAGTGTGTTGGTATTTAGAGAAGATAAACTGTCTTAGAGCTTCCTCTCCCTTCCCCCCCAAATAGCTGCCACTGAGTTGCCAGGGGAGTGAAGCCAATTAAGAGGAGGAAGCATGTGTCTGCACAAGGGAGGGACTATGGGGGAGTACCAGAGGTTCTCAGATGCCTTTATTAAGCATTCTGTCTTCTGAAATATTGAGTCAAACATCCTGAAATCCCTTCTTATTCTAATAAGACCTGTTTTCCACGTGTCAGAAAGCTTCCTCATAACATTTTCTTTTTAGAGTGTCATAACAAAGGGTATAACTAAAGCAGCCATTACTCTTTTCTCCCAGTGTCTGAAAGAATGATCCTGACTGATGATATGAAATACTTGCTTGGCCCCAGAACTACACGAGATGTGGATTTGGAAATTCCTGAGTTTGGAATCTCCCCCTGTTCCTCTCCTCACAGTGTATGTTCAGAGGCCCACCTTGAGGAAAAGGTTTGTATGAAACCATTTCATGCTGCTATACAGAGTCCAAAAGTAGGTCAGGTGTGACTACCCTCAACATAGTACCTACCTTTTTCAAGATGGAAAGGAAAAATAGTGATGGCTCAAGTGTATTTTGGCGGTCTCATTTTGAGGCCCCTTCTCAAATGCATTGATTAAACTCAGGACTTCTTACATACAGCCAGCATACTTAGAGTTCACAATAAATTTTCCATAATTCTGTTTTACTATGCTGACACCTGCTGGAAGAATACTGAGCACAAGTAAATTGTGTGCCTGGGAATTTAGCCTGACTTGCATCTCATCAAGAATGCCTATTATTGCCGTGTACATTGCTATTACAGAAAGTAATTTGGGAATGTTTCTGGTTTAGTCCCTAAGATTACAGTTCAAGTGTAGATTACAGTTCAGAGTTTAGGAATATATTTTTAGGGGTTTTTTTCTTCTTCACAGCACTGGAATGCAACCACAAATACTCTAACTTTTTCACATAATGAATGTTAATGCAGTTTATACTGTTCATATTTTTAACAAAAAGTGGAACAAATTTTGAAAGAGAATGTAGTTAAGGGCATAGAGGTGAACAGTAATTGCTATAAAATACAACATTATTTTACAAAAGGTATATCATGCCAGACAAGCCTGGTCTCCTTCTTTGAGAAGATAACTGAATTTTTAGAGAAAGGACATGCAATAGATCAAATGTACCTGAATTTCAGTAATGCATTTGATATGGTTCAACATGGGAAATTATTAGTTAAATTGGAGAATATGGGCATTAATATGAGAACTGAATGATGGACAACAAACTGGTTAAAGGGGAGACTATCACATGTCATCCTGAAAAGTGAATGGTGAGGATGGAGGGAGATTACGAGTGTAGTTCCTCAGGGACTGGTCTTGGGACCAATCCCATTTAACATTTTTATTTCTGATCTTGGCAAAAAAGTGGAAGTATGCTAATAAAATTTGCAGATGACACAAAGTTTGAAGATAATGCCAATATGGAGGGGGGCTGGAATATCATTCAGGAAGGTCTGGATGCCCATGTAAACTGTAGTAATAGAAATAGGATGAAATTTATAATGCAAGTTCATGCATATAGAAACAGTAACCGAGTGCACTCCTACCACCCTTTTCTGAGTGCCGGCTTCCCTCCAAAATCAGGCTCAGAGAGACCTCAGAGTTGTGCAACACCCATGTCTTTATTCACCTTAGCTCTTCCCACCACGAGTGCCAAACTACATACATTCTTTACAGGGTTTTCTCTTTTTACAGGCAGAGTCAGTCTTTTGCTAACAAGTCTCCAATGCCCTTTGTGACTGACCTCTCCCTCACAGCCTGCCCTGCTCTTTTCCAATTTGTATAGCTCTTGGCTCTGTCAGACTGGAAGGTAGCCAATCCTCAGGCATTTTCATCAGCACCAGTCTGTTCCCCTTGGTTGGAGCTGACAGGGCAGAGGTTAATTAGGTGCTGTTGTACCAGCACCATGTTACAGGGACTAACAATGAGATTTTTTTCTGTAAACTGGGGATTTATTGATTGGAAGTGGCAGAGAAGGAGAAACACTTAGGTGTGTTGGTTGACCATAAGATGACTATGGGCTGTCAATATGACATGGCCATGAAAAAGCCTAATGAAGAACTAGCATCAGGTGAAGGATTTCCAGTAGAGAAAGGAAAGTATTAGTCATATTATAGAAGGCACTAGTGAGATGAGAACTCATCTGGAATACTACATGCAACGTCTCTCATGCTTAAGAATTCAATTTGCAACAGGTGCAGGAAAGGGCTACTTAGATGATCTGACGAATGGCAACCCTACCTCGTGAGATGAGGCTCAAAGAGTTTGGCTTTGTTTAACCTATTCAAAAGAAGGCTGAGGGGAGAGATAGTTGCTCTTTATAAGTACATCAGAGTGATAAACACTGGGGAGGAAGAGGTGTTACTTAAGTTGAGCACCAATGTGGATATAAGGACAAATGTCTATACACTGACCCTCAAGTTTAGACTCAAACTTAGGCAAAGGTTTCTAATAATCAGAAGACTGAAGTTCTGAAACAGACTTCCAAGAGGAGCAATAGGGGCAAAAGCCCTAACTGGCTTCAAGGTTGGACTTGATGTGTTTATGGGGGGGATGATATGAGAGGACTACCTATAATGGCATGTGGCCCATCAGTGACAATCCATAGCAAAAACTCCAACTGCTGGAGATGGGACACTAGATGGGGAGGGCTCTAAGTTACTCCAGATAATTCTTTCCAAGTGTCTGGCTAGTGCAGTGGTCCCTAATGCGGTACCCCAGGGTGCCATGGTGCCCACCGGGGCATTTATGTGCACTCGCCTAGCACCGCCCCCGGGAGCGCAGCGCAGCGCATGCACGGCCCCTGCCCCGGGCGCCCAGCAAATGCACGGCCTCACCCCCGGGTGGCCTGGCAGCCCCACCCCCGGGTGGCCTGGCAGCCCCACGCGGCGCCCGCCACCCAAAAAGGTTGGAGACCACTGGGCTAGTGGGTCTTGCCCACATACTCAGGGTCTAACTGATCACCATATTTGGGCTTGGGAAGAAATTTTCCTCCTGGTCAGCTGGGCAGAGACCATGGGGGCAGGTGGAAGTTGCCTTCCTCTGTAGCATGGGGCATGGGTCACTGGCAGGTTTAAACTAATGTAAATTATTTGTAACTTGAAGAATTTAAACCATGATGTGCGGTCTTCGTTAACTTAGCCCAGAGGTTCGGGGTCTATTACAGGAAGCGGGTGGGTAAGGTTCCGTGTTCTACAGTGTGCAGGTGGTCAGACTAGATCATGACAGTGGATGCTTCTGTCCTTAAAGTGCATGAGTTTGAGTCTGTATTGTGCAGATTTTTGTTACTAATCTGCCTGAGACGTCAGGTGATCAGGCTGAGGCCACAGGATCGTTAAGGGAGGAGGTGACGGAACACACCGAGGCTATGTCTACACTCGTGACTTCTTGCGCGAGTAATATGCAAATGAGGCTAAGCAGGGAATATCGCCAAGCCTCATTTGCATACCTAATGAGCCACCATTTTTTTCAGAAGAGGCTCTTGCGCAAGAAGGAGCATCTACACTGCCCCTTCGTGCGCAAGAAAAACCCTCTTGGGCAATGCTGTTACACCTATTACTTTTCAGGAAGAATGGCACTGCGCAAGAGGGTTTTTCTTGCACAAGAAGGGGCAGTGTAGATGCTCCTTCTTGCGCAAGAGCCTCTTCTGAAAAAAATGGTGGCTCATTAGGTATGCAAATGAGGCTCGGCGATATTCCATGCTTAGCCACATTTGCATATTACTCGCGCAAGAAGCCACGAGTGTAGACATAGCCTAAGTGTCTAAGTTTTAAAGCTTTATTGATAAAATAATAAAATAACAGCGTAGAGTGATGGGTGCTTCCCACGTCACTCAGAGGAAGGAAGAAAGCGCTGGTGCCCGAACCCTAACCCACTTTCATACTCACACACTCGCTACCCGAGGCTGGCCAGGCCTGGGTGTAACGAAAGAAGAAGAGGGGGAAGGGTGAATGGAGTTTGGTCCTGTGTACACAGGTCGTCCAGGTTCCGCTGTGATCTCTCTGAATTGCTCCAGCTCTCAGGAGGGTTTTAAGTCCTGGGCTCCTTTTGGGGTGTTCCATTCTGCAACGTCTGGTTCTGGTGCTCTTTGTGACAGTCCAAACCGGCTTTCTGTGGTCTCTTTGACTTTCCCAAAACACAACGGCTAAACTCTGTTCTTTTCTTTGCTTTCCTCTATGCTGGCCTTCGCTTGTCTTGCTTGTTATGGGCTGGCTCTGCTCAATTGAATTTGTCTTTCTTATGGCTGATGAGTGGATTCCAGGCCCCCCTTCTTTTTTGGCTGGCAGCTGAGAGTCAGATGTGTGCTGTGGCCTTTAGCTGGCTGGAATCAACATCTTATCTTCAGGCCTAGCAGGAGAGGAGTTAACCCATTCTCTGCTTTCTTATTTCCTCCCCCTCTTGTCCCCCCTGGCATCTCGCGACCTGCAAAGGAATCCTTCATTCATTCCACACTCACACCTTTGACCCTAACCAAAAGGCCCTGCGATGCTTGCCACTGCATTAGCAATATTCAGTACTGACCTGCCTCCCCAGGGGGACCCTTTGAGGGAGGGAGCCATTGGGGTGTGACAGTATTACAGCAATGGATATTACAAGCAGCATCCCAGAGAATTACACAAAGGCGGCCAAATGCCGTTTAATGAAATATTGCTCTAATTGCCTGAATTTAAACCATATATTTTTATTTCATATCCACATAACAGATCTCCTTTTGCTTATTCTGGTCTCCTTGTGCACAGAAACTCCTGACAGCGAGATCCACAGTGGTGGAGACCACAGCATGCAGAAAGCAAGATCCACAATGTGGTTCTGAAGGAAGAATTTTGCACATAATCAATTAATCAATACCGGATGGATTTGCCATTTTGCAAGCTGTTGGTTTAAAAAATAAAACATAAAAGAGGGATCTTAAAAAAATAGGTGTTTTCCTCCCCCAACAACCAACATTTGTCTGCTTTATTTTTGTTCAGGTTAGTGAAGCTGAGAGTGAATCCCCTGACACAGAATCATTACAGCATATCCCAAGCACTGAACAGCACCAAATCAGAGAAGAATCAGACCAGGCAAGAACATACCTTCATACGGAGGGAGAGTTCTGTTTGGACAAAACTCAGGCCTTACAGATAAAGCAGGAAACAGGTATTAAATGTCTTCTTTTATTGTTGGCTTTTACTGTGTATCACACTTCTACAGATATTCTCCCCAGGCTTCAGCCTATGCTCATTGAAATCAATGACAAAGCTCTCACTGACTTTATTAGTGCGGGACCAGGGCCTTTTGCTCTATTGCTGGCTCTGCCACTGACTTCCTGATTTCCCTGACCAAGTCACTTAAACAGTCCGTGTCTCTAACTTTTCTGTCTGTAAAATGGATACATAATGTTTACCTGAAATGTTATGAGGATTAATTCATGTTGGTAGTGTTTTGAGATCTGATGGAAGATGCTACAAACTGGAAAATTATTATTATACTAACATGTAATTAGAGATTATATGTTGATCAGAGATGGAGCATGAGTGTTATTCAAATTTTGCTTGTTTTACTCATGCAAGAATGACTTCAGTGGGAGTACATATCTAGTAAGGAGCATGATAGAGGTTTTCAGGTATCTAAAAGGGTGTCAGAAGGAGAAGGGAGAAAAAGTGTTCTTCTTGGTCTCTGAGGAGAGAATAAGAAGCAATGGGCTTAAACTGCAGCAACGGAGGTTTAAGTTGGACATTAGGAAAAACTTCCTAACTGTCAGGATGGTTAAACACTGGAATAAGTTGTCTAGAGACGTTGTGAAATCTTCATCTCTGGAGATTCTTAAGAGCAGGTTAGATAGACATCTATCTGGGATGGTCTAGATGGTACTGGGTCCTGCTGTGTGGGCAGGGGACTGGACTTGATAACCTGTTGAGGTCCCTTCCAGTTCTAGTGTTCTATGATTTGCCCCATATTTGAAAATGCCTTCTAGATCAGTTATTCACTCAGCAGTGTGATCATAGCCTTGTTGGTGAGCAGATACGAGAGAGACTGGTAGGTGAGGTAATATATTTTATTGGACCAACTTCTGTTGGTAAAAGAGACACTCTCAAGGTTACACAATACACATCTTCAGTACTCAGTGTGCAGTTCAGCTCTGCTTTCTTGATACACACACACACTTCTGCCCACACCAACAGTCTTCACAGAAAAAAAATCACATTATAAGTTCTTGTTGTTCCCGTTCTGAAGGTTCTAAAAAAAAGAAGAAAAAAGCTTCAAAGAGAGACAGCTTGCCATTCAGCAAAGAAAAGGTATTTTCTCTCAGCATAAGTGCTACAGATAGTATTAGAGGAGCATTGGCAATGACTCATGCCAAAACCATTGATTATTATTTCTGATGGGTTTTTATGAAGTTTGTATAGCAATGCTAAAATTGGTAGCTGAGATACATTAACTATAAGTGGCATAGAAAAGTCCAAGAGGTAATTAATAATTCTCAACTCAGAGTGGGATTTGAACAGTGTACAGTAAATAAGTTCTAGTACCACACTTTAAACAGAAAAGAAAACATAAAATATTAAATAACTGCTCTGGAAGTGAGCACCATGAATTCTGTGCACTGAATGAGGCGGGGGTCTAGTGGAAAAAATAGTATGTGATCATGCAATTAAAGACTGTATTATAATTCAAACGCACAAGAAATCCAGATTGGATCATGCAGACAACCTTAGTTTTGATATATTCTAACTTTGAATGCATATCTTTGCAACATTAATGATCTTTTAATATAGTTTGTTGTGTATAATAGACCACTGATGGGCTCAACTCACAAAATTCCAAATTAATATCTGGATTTTGAGCATCCTCAAAACTGAGAGGTTTAGCTCTCAAGTTCTGATTTGGCCCAACTCAAATAAAAATGCATAATAATTTAATAAGATTCAATAAAAATATACTTTAAAATATATTCCTAGTTATTAAACAGAGTTTTCCCCTCCTTGTGCATTTGCTGTTGCATAGTATGTTCTTAAACATCACTTATTTATTTATGATTTAGAAGTGTGTGCCCAAGAATTTATCTAGTTCAGAAGATGCAGGTCTGAGAAAGACACACACACTAAAACATAAAAGATTTTCTTCAGAGACTCAGGTACCTGTTGTTGTAAATATGGGTTACCAGTTTACCTCAACTGCTGTTGGATGGCAGGAGAGAAAGCTTGGTGATGCATTTAGAATACAGTTTCACCTTGAAATCATTTTATTCATTTAGAAAATTAATGAATATTAAATAATACACAGAAACCTCCTTTACATCAGTGATTCTGTATAAGATGGTACCTCAGAAGAGAGTAAGTTTTGCTTCAGAAGGACCCGAATACAAATCTTAAGTCAGATTTATTAAACACATTATTAACGTTTTCTTGTAAATCTGGCATTCCTACCATTTTCTCCAGAATTGCTCAGGCCATTGGATTGGCAGTACGGGCGGGGAGGAGGACAGTTGAAAGAAATTCTATACCTAGTGTTACCAAACTCAGCAAATTGACAATGCATTGACAGTGTATTCATAATGGAATATTACCTGCTCGAACCTGTATTCTCCATAGATCCAGTGCATAGCGAGGGGAGTTGAAGAGTGGGGCAGGGTGCCAGTTTAGTTCCCCTCCACTCCCCCTGTCATCCCTCAACTAGCCTGCTCCTCCTCCACTGGCTAGAGCCTCCCCCTTGCCTCTCTGCCCCCAGCCCGACCCCGCTCCACCTCTGCCAGTGGGCTAGTGTGTGCGAGGGCCCAGCCCCAAACCGGAGGGGGTAGGGGAAGACACAGTACAAGCTCTCCCCCCCACCTTCCAGGGTCGGGTTCAACCAGGCACCAGGTTTGAGGTCCTGTGGTGGGGGGAGGTGGACGGGCAAATTTTGCCTTTGCCCTTGGGCACATAACATGATCTCTATGCTTCTGCACAGATCTCACTTCCTCTGTATTAATTGTCAGGCATCTGCAATCTGCCCCACTTAAAACACATTAATCTGAAGAAGTGGGTTGTACCATCTATGTGTTTTGTTAGTCTTTAAGGTGCTGCTGCACTATTGGTTGCTTTTTAAGTTTTTCCAGTTACAGACTAACTTGGCTACCTTCCTGAAATTTTTAAGACACATTAATTACTATGCTAAGGCTCTTGTAGCCTGTGCTGGGTATCGTATCTCCCTGATCATTTATTTAAAAAGAAAAATGTTGAATTCTATTTTTTTTAATCAGAAGGCCTTGATGGCTAGAGACCTCAAGACTGTCTCCCCGGCCCATTCGACTATTCCTATAGGTAAGGTCAGATATTCCAACTTCATTATAAGTTTGTACTTGAAATGATAGGCATTAACATTCTCTTCTTCACAGAGTGATCCCAAAAGACATTTTGCAGTAATTAATCAAATAACTCACAATAAACCTTAAAGGAACTAAAAATCTTTTGTAATTAAAGGTATAAATTGTTGAATTTCATCATACCTGGTAAGACCGAAGACCAAGGAATCTGTAGTCTTAAATGTCATTCAGTGGTGCAATTTGGATATTTGAACATACATTGACTTATTTGCACATTTTCTTTTCTGCCCCCATACCAATTATTTACCCTCCCACTGCTTTTTCTTTGTCTCCTTAGCATTTTCCCCTATCCTTTCCCCCTCCTTAATTTTCCTCAGCCTTAGAGTCCTAACTCAGTCCTTCAAGAACTTTGGCCATAGTGATGAAGTCTAGAGTACCTTCTCCATACAACTCCTCTGCTCTCCCAATGAAAGTAAGAGATAGGAACAGCAGGTGCCCAATATTAGCAGTTTACTGATAAATCTGGGAGACTTAACAACTCTTTATCCCAAGTCATTGCGATATTGGAAGCAGGACTGTTCATTGTTGAAATCAGATCCTGTTGTGCTAACAGTTCAAGAAGGTTCTCCAATAGCTCAAGTGTCAGGGACCTGTGTTTTGGAAGCAGGAAAATCTGTGTTCTGTTATCTCCTCTGCTGCTGGAATGTTCTGAATGACTAATATAATCTGCAAAAGCGGCAAGGAGTCCTGTGGCACCTTATAGACTAACTGAAGTGTTGGAGCATAAGCTTTCGTGGGCAAAGACCATGCATCTGACGAAGTGGGTCTTTGCCCATGAAAGCTTATGCTCCTACACTTCAGTTAGTCTATAAGGTGCCACAGGACTCCTCGCCGCTTTTGCAGATTCAGACTAACACGGCTACACCTCTGATACTTAATATAATCTAGTGACAGCCATGAAGCGGACATGTGCTTAGTGGTTTTTCAGGCCTGGCTTGACAAAGCCCTGGCTGGGATGATTTAGTTGGGGTTGGTTCTGCTTTGAGCAGAGGTTGGACTAGATAACCTCCTAAAGTCTCCTCCAATGCTAATCTTCTATGATTCTCTGTGGCCCCAGATTTGTTGAAATATGATGTATTCTTTCTAAACGTCTCTTGGTTTACAAGCTGTCATCACCAGTGCAATTGCCTGGTGCATAATTGGGGCAGAATTTAACCACCAATGTTTAATAAATTTGCCACTCTGTCTTTTAACCATGAATGGTCTGTTCCATTGACCTAGAATGATTCGCACTTTAGAAGTTTCTAACAAACGACTTTGCTCTCCCAAGAGCTGTATTAATTCTTCAGCAAAGCAATGGTCAAACATTTTTGCCATGCAATGTCTTTCATTGACCTGAAGGTGGAGCACAGGCCCTATTTGTTTTAAAACTTTTGTTCTAAAACATAAACCTTTCTATATGACTGATCCCAGAGGCTCACTGATGCTGAACGCTGGCCACAAGGCCCACTGGATTCAGTGGGGATAAAAAAAAGCTAGACTGGAGATGAAATTCACAGGTATTTCATTACAGAAAAACTCAGGTTTTGCACATTCAGATATGAAACCTGGACCAAAGGATCCTTCACTAATTGTGCTCCTGAGGCCACCCTATTGTTTAAGGCCCAGGAATGAATAGATTATATCTTCTCTTTCAGTGAACAAGCCCATTGTATTACACAGGAGTTAGAATTAGAGGGGAAAGATAAGGTTAAAGGAGAATATAACTGAGCAGAGGCCAAGCCTTCCATTCATCTCTGTTTGCCTTTGTTCCTGAAATTGGGGTGGGGGAAAGTAGTCATGTCATGATATTCAAACCTTGTGGCTGAATAGGCCCCATCATAACAGACCTTATTTTTCTATGTTATCAGTAAGGGTATGTCTACACTACCACCCTAGTTCGAACTAGAGTGGTTAATGTAGGCAACCGGAGTTGCAAATGAAGCCCGGGATTTGAATTTCCCGGGCTTCATTTGTATATTGCCGGGCGCACCATTTTTAAATGTCTGCTAGTTCGGACTCCGTGCCCACAGCTACACGCGGCACGAACTAGGTAGTTCGGATTAGGCTTCCTATTCCGAACTACCGTTACTCCTCCCTGCCACCCAGACCCTGCACGGCCTTGCCCCTGCCCCATGCCAACACCCTACACCCCCATCCTGCTCCTTTCCCCTTTCTCTGGCCAGACACCTACTCCTGGCTTGCTCCAGCACCCTACCTCCCACCCAGATTCTGCACCTCCATTCCTATCCCACCTACTGTCAGCTCTGACCCCCACACTAGACCCCTCATTTTTGGCCCTACCCCAGAGCCTATGGAGGCCCACAAAATCCATTGACCCCAAATTTCCCAGAACTTTCTCCCATTTCCCCTCCCCCTCCCCATCCATGGGCCTGGAGTACCAGGGGAGTGAGGTGTCTCAGGCGCTACATCAGTCAGGGCTGGAGGTTTTTGGAGGCGTTGTTCTTTTGCTTCTCACTTGTATGGTCCTCAACTGATTTTTCTGTGGGACAGTGGTCCCTGGCCCAAAAAACGTTCCCCACCTCGGACATAAATAAAGACCATATTGAAACCTTTTGTGTTGGACGTAATATTTTAGTTTATTTATTTAAAAATGAAGCCTGGCCAACAAGCCCCCAACTGGGGCCCAGCCCCCATCTGTCTGCAGCATCATAAAACTCCAACAACCCCACATGCCCCAACCCTGAGCCCATCATACTCTTCAACCTCCTGCCCTGAGCCCCACATCCCCAAACTCCTGCACCCCCACATCCCCACCCCCTGCCATAAGATTGACTGAAGACAGCCTGAATATGTGCATGAAGCTAGATTTGACCAGTTATGATGTAAACTTCCAAGAAATGTACGAAAAGATGCAACAGCAGAAGTTCCATTAAATAAAGTCTGTGAGTACAGTGCTTCATTTATGCTATTATTAATCATTATGTCAATTATCAATACTATTAAGTTGTATATTTTCAGTCATGCAAACAGGCATTCTTATATGGTTCTTTGACCAGTTATTCTGAATTTTGATGTAGTTTCGCTCTTTGGTTTGAAAAGGCTGCTGACCCCTGAGCTGGAGTGAGATTAATGGAGCTGCAAAGAAAGCTCTGATTCTGCTAGGCCTAAATACTGAGACGAATGATATTTTAGAGAAAAATAAGGCCTTTATGAAGGACACTTTTGTCTCTGTGCCCACAATGGATTTGGCGCTTCCTAAAGTTAGTCTTCTGGCTTCAAAGTAGATGGTATACATTTCTGTTGATCTGTGGGGTAACGGTGGTATTCAGATTTTCAGAAGGTTCCATGACAGCATAGAAATGTCCTTTCAGGAATACTGCTACTGTCAAATTTCAGCACAAATGCTATTGGAACTATTTATTTATTTTATGGTTTATAAAACACAGCTCTTGGTGTGCGTACACAAGTATAACATCACATATCTCAGGATCTAACGACATAAGGATGCCCGTCCTAGCCCCACTGAACTCACTGGGAACCTTACCATTGACTTCTGTGGGGGAGAGGAATTGGGCACAAAATGAAAACTGAAAAGAAAAAAATATGCCCCCAAAACTATTCAGCCCTTCCCAGCTCACCCCTTCTGACAAAGGTTTGAGTAATAGACTTAACAACATGGCCTTGATGTCAGCCAACTCATTTCTATGAAGCCAGTGAGGAAAACAAACTGCAGAGTCAAGGGCCTTTTACTAAGAGCCTCTTGGCACCATCTCCCAGACCTTTTAATCTAAGGTTTGCTAGCTGATGCAGACCTGCTGATTTCAACCACTGGAATAAAACATAAAGAGAAAGACGGTGGGCAAAGTGGCCAGGATCAAAGTTGCATAGTGCTTTGGTGATCTAAGATATTGTGCAAAGGCATTTCCTTTTGTATGTTAAACGTGGGATGTGAAATACTTCGTCTTATTCTGATAAATTATACCTCCACGTAAGATAGTGATAGAAACGTAGCCGTGTTAGTCTAGGGTAGCTGAAACAAAATACAGGACTATGTAGCACTTTCAAGACTAACAAGATGGTTTATTAGATGATGAGCTTTCCTGGGCCAGACCCACTTCCTCAGATCAAATAGTGGAAGGAAGTAGGTCTGGCCCATGAAAGCTCATCATCTAATAAACCATCTTGTTAGTCTTTAAAGTGCTACATAGTCCTGTATTTTGTTTCATCTCCATGTAAGGTATGACATATATCATGGACTGTCTGCTTCTCAGAGGAAGGCATATCTCTATTCCATTGTATTACTGACATTCTAGAAAGCAGCACAAAGATCTCCACAAAATTAGCACTCGGAAAAAAGAAGTAACATCTTGGCATCCGTCACTACTGTGATGCCACTGCTGCCAACGATGTAAAAGCAGGTCAGTTCCCTCAGGTTTGACAGCCTAGTCTTTAGGTACAGTAAGTAAAGTACTCATCTAAGTCAGGTAAGGTCCTTCATTCTCCAGCCTACTTTTAATTATAATTGCTGTCGTCCTCATTTCTTTTGTGAAAGCTGCAAATGCAGTTAGGGTTCTGGTATGCTGATCTCTGACAATATCAAATGTTCTAAGAACTCTTAATCGAAGGCAGTTCATGAAAGCACCTCAGGGAACACTTTATTCTCTGTGTTTAAAAGGACATGAAAGTACAATAGCTCTCTTTATACTGGTATAAAGCAGTTGATTGATCTTGGCAGTTTAATAAATAATACAGTTGCTTCCATTAGACACTGTTAATAGACTCCTGCCTGGACTAATGTTGTATTAAGTTGTTTAAGTGCTTAGATGTTGTCTCCCCACGTCTTCTCTGAGTTAATCTTTTATCTCCTGAAGGTAGAGCTTCCAACAGTAACCCCCAAAAAGGGCATGAAGAGCCCAACTCGTCATCCCTTTCTCTGTTTTCATATGTACTGTTGCAAGCAGCAAACTACTTATGTTCCTGGCTTGGCCAGTTGACTGGCTAGCATCTCATGTTTGGAGGGATTCAAATGCACTTGTACATGTAGAATCACAGACACTTTGTATTAGAGGGGGTCAGGGTAGAGGTGGTTTCAAGATGAAAAGTTTGAATCAGTACATTGAATTTTAGGGTGTTTGAATCTAGATTTTTATTTCAGTCCACTATAAAAATATGGATCAGTTCCAAAATGTATCTCTATGTTCAGATTTCAATCCTAAATTCAATTTTTTGGGGCCCAACCCTATTTTTATGTTAACATGAGCAATAATGCCATTTGTTTTATATGGAGAGAAGTGCACTCAGTGCTTTTGTTTCTAAAATGTGAGGCCTGTGTGTGTGTTTTATCATGAGTGATATGCCAGGGACCATGAGACATGGTACAAATGCTAAGACTGAAGAAATGTGCAAGTAACATTGGTAGCTAGGGATCATAAAACCTTTAGTGTGTTGTCTTCTGCTTATTTTTTTCTCTCTGTGCCAGGAAAGAAAATGATTCCTACTCTTCCACCTGAGGTATGTGATAAACAAGAGGGGGAAAATGCTTTGATCATTGGGAATATGTTCCAAGGATTTTCATGACCAGAATTTGATGCTTTGAAAACATGGCTTATGCACTGGCATGTGTACAGGGTGTGCCAGGTGTGCCCAGGCACACATTAATGTCTTAAGGTTGCCAAGTGTCTGGTTTTCTACTGGACAGTCTGTTTTTTTTGGGCTCTGTCCGGTAAAAAAAAATCCAGAAAATACTGGACATGTGCAGTGTCTGGTATTTTCTGGTTTTCTGACCAGGCTCCTGGAAGCCTGGCTCGGGGAGTGGCTGGAAGGCAGGGCGCGATCGGCGCTGGGAGCCCTGGTTGCGTGTGAGGAGGAGGGGCAGCCTGGTCTGTGCTCCTGCACGCTGGTCAAGCACGTGGTGGAGCTGCAGCCAGACTGACTCGTGCTTCGCCTGAACCGTGCGGGGGGCAGGAGCGCCCTGGGATCTGCACTGCCCAGGTCAGTCCCGCTCCCCAACCCCACCGCCAGCTCTATCTCCCGCCGGCTGGTTCCTCCTCCCAGTCTTCCCCGGCCAGCCCCGCTGCACCCCCTGCCAGCGCTGCTTCGGGCAGCCAGTTCTCCCCTCCTCCTGAGCTCGCCCGGCCAGCCCTGCTCCCGCTGGCCTCCCCTCCTTCCCCCCGATCTCCACCGGCCAGCCCTGCTCTGCCCTCCCCCCTCCTCCTACCAACCAGCTCTGCTTCCCATCAGCTGCCTCCCCCCCCCCCGATAACCGCCGGCCAGCCCCCGACACCCTCTCACCAGCTCTGCTTGCCAGCCCCCCACTTTCCTCCCGGTCAGCCCCACTCCCCTCCCGGCTGGTCGTCCTCCCCCCCCCATGAAGTGTGTCCAGTATTTTTTTTTAAGACTACCTGGCAACCCTATAATGTCTCCAAAAAAAAGTAACTTTGTGTTTTAATGTAATCGCATGATATGCTTTTTTAGTTTTAAAGTATGGATTGCTGTATTATGCAATAAGCGCTGAATTGCACATGTAAAAAACAAACTAAGAAGTACGTCCCATACTTAAGTTTGTATTTTTTAAGTAAAGTTTAGTTGTTAATTTAAAAAAAATTAAGTTTAGTTAAGTTTTAGTTTCTTTAGTTTGTTTGATGAATAAATATAATGTCCTTTATGATTGAGTATTCAATAAATGTTTGCCTTTAAAAAAAAAATCTCTGGGTGCACACCTTAATGAAATGTGCTGCGCACGCCTATGGGCTTATGGTATTGCTGTTATGCATGTTCAGAATTTTTAAGAACTACAGAGTGTTTCCAGTTTGACTCTCTGAAGACTGTGTTTCCTCCAACTTAAAACCCATTTCCCCAAATGAGGATCCATGCAATGTCATCTTTGTTCCTGCTGATAAAGATTGGACAGATTCCCTTTGGAGTCGTGCAGAGCTCCAGCTTCATTGCTTACAGGAGTTGCTGCAGAGGTGATATGAATTGACTTGGCACCTGTGTGTAAGATCATTCTGATTGTAGTGGATGTTTACCATTCCTAGAGTCAGTAATTCATTTGATTATAATAATTATTAGCACTCTTGCTGTTTATCTGGAATATTCTATCTGGGCATGTTTACTGGAAACAAAGCAAAAACTGGGGAGTTAACATCAATCAAAAACTGTACCTAGTGATAGAGAAATAGTCAGAGTTCTAACCTGGCACTCAAGAGAAGAGGATTTTTGTCTTTGCTACAGACATTGTGTGTGATCTTTGGCAAGTTACTTAGTATACCAGTGCTTCAGATTCCTGCCTATAAAATGGAGATAATATAGCTCTGCCCTACCTCACAGAGATGTTGTTAGAAGAAATACATTAAAGAGAGAAGGTGCTTAGATCCTACAGTAATAAATACTTAAGATAGATAGCTTGCTCAAATAGAAGAAATTCACACTGTGAGGAGAGGATCAACAGCTTTGGGTTCTTTCAGATCAAGAGGGGAATGAGCTCCAGAGCTAAAAACCCTTTCCCCAGACTTGTGTGTTCGAGGCTTGTGGCTGTTATAAAGAGGACCTCTTCTAGTTTCAACTGTTGAAGTAGTGCTTGCAGTTTTTGAGGCCTTTCCACATTGTAATTTAAAGTTAAAATAAAAAAACATTTCCGTTCAAATACAAAATCCTGGACTGGAGTCATGCATAAGCTTCGAAATGGTAAATGGATTCATTTAAAAAAACAAAATTTTTTTGTTGAAAGCTACTAGCTCTGAGTTCAGGATTCTCAACATGTGAAGTCAGAACTAATGATGTTACCAAAACCTAAATGTGCCAGAAAGGTAGCTCTTTGCTCTGCTGTGAGTGCTATTGATTTCTTCATGATTCCTGTGTGAAAGACAAAACTCAGCTCTCAGGTCTTGGTAAGTTAAGTAATTCAGTTCATTTTCAGAATCATGCTGCTGAAAGGTTTTGTTTTTTAATCAGACAGGTAGGATTATTTCTTTTCTCTAAGATGTGTGAGCAATTGCTGCTTCTGTCAGTAAGGGTACGTCTACACTGTGTAGCTTTTTCAGGATACTGGAGGTATCCTGTAATATCTACCCACCTCCACCCCTGTCTTAGCAAGCCGCCTGTTATTTCGAAATATTTTTCAAAATAATTGGTGCACTATTTCAGAATCCCCATAAGCCTCATTCCACGAGGGTTAAGGGACGTCTCAAAATAGTGCGTTATTCCAAAATTTGGTTCTGTGTAGATGTGCCAAATTTCAAAATAAGCAGTTTTGAAATAGAATTGAAATAAGATATGCAATTTGCATAGCACATCCTAAATGGACAGGTTTCTTCCTGTGCCCAATGTGCAAGGACTATTAATGAAATCTGCAATAAACACCTGAGTACTAGACATACTCAACACATTTTGCATCTGGCTGACATGTCAGGGAACTAAATCCTCCTAGATATTTTGATGCTTTTAAACACCATTTAAGGACTGAATGTAGGGACTTTTGGGAAATGCAATACAGAACCTTTCTTTTTAAGATCACCCAGTGGCTGGTTGAGGCACATTAGCAAGGGGTATTGAAAGGGAAGCTTGTCTTGCTGAATATGTGGTACTTGCCCTTTGCAGAGCGGATAAGGTTTCCAATGTTGTCAAACTTGCACTTTTCAGGAGCTCAAGCTCATGTGGATATTCCCAACTGGATTTAAAGAAGTGACTATTTCTTTTTGTTAGCAATTGAGGTCATTCGATTAAAATGGCTGCCAACACATAATGATGTAGAGCAGAAGAATTAGGAAGCTGAGATTTGAACCCAAGTTATGATCTTCTGTATTGTAGCCACATGTTCCAGTTGCTATTTTTCCATAAGTACTGAGCACCTCCTGGGATGTGCTAAGCACCCACACTGCTCAGAGAGGTCAATAGGCATTGAAGATGCTCAGCCCCATGCAAGGTTTGACCCTTTGACTCCCATCTCTTTAGTTAGAAATCATGTTGTTTTATCTAATGCTTGTCTCTCTGTCTGTGTGTTTTAGGCGGTGGCGCCAGCTGAGAAAAGGTATGCGGAGTGGAATGATTAAATCATGCATTTTCAAATAATCAAAGGCACGCTCTTTCTGCTAAGCAAGAATGTGGTTTCTTTGAACAGACATCTAACCAGATTCAGGATTTCTTTGGGATTTTAAATTTCTTAGAAGAACAATGGAGGAAAACTGAATCTGGTTAAGGCTGGTTCTGCTCTCCTATATACCCAGGGCCAGATGTAATCTCATTTATATTCTTTTCATGTTTCAGCTGACAAAAAATAACTGTGCAGTCTGATTTCATTCTCTAAAGAAAATTGTTCCTATTGTGACAGTGTTTCAAAGCATTTCACACCAACATCCTTATTCTATGTATGTTGTTGGCTATGACTGCAGCACAGGAATGACACTTCAGTGAAACAAGTGGAAGGGGGACAGATTGTTACTATATATTATTTGTCTAGGGCCAGGCATGGACCAGGACCCCATTGCACTAGGGGCTGTACAAGCACAGAAGAAAAGGATGGTCTTGCCCCCAAAGAGCATATTCATTATTTTTGTTCAACTGTTCTCTTCCTTCATCACGAATTCCTAACGTCGTAACAGCTTCCAGCTTGGAATGTACCTCCCTCAGTTCACTGGACTCTGACAAACATTAAAGCCAATTGAGACTACTCATGTGCTTAAAGTTAGGCAGGTACTTAAATACTTTGCTTGAATTAGAGCCAAATAGTACCATTTAGGGACTGGCCAGTGTCTGGATTGTTCAGAGCTACTACACATAGAGGGAACTCCAGAAGATAACATGCCTCCATCATTTGCACTTCCTGTAATGCTAGTAGGAAGCAGGGGATGCCCATTAACAAACAGAGGTGCTGTGATTGGGCCTGGTTTTTACACTGCCCTCTTGGGTAGGGTTGCCAGGCATCTGGGATTGACCCAGACAGTCTGGTATTTTCAGCTCCTGTCCGGTAAAAAAATGATCAGAAAATACCAGACACTTAAAATGTCCGGTATTTTCTGATTTTTTTTCCCAGCCAGGGGGCAAAAATACCAGACTGTCCGGGTCAATACTGGACACCTGGCAACCCTACACACAGTCAGCAATCGTCCCCCTCCCCCTGCCGCCGCTGCTTACCTGCTTCTGCAGGGGAGCTGTTTGACCCAGAGCAGGGAGGGAGGCAAGATGGCCACTGGCTTTCTTTCAACAACATTTTTTCCACGTTTTTTTGGGGTGGGGAGGGGGAGAGGAGTTTGGTATTTTTGGTTAAACAATCTGGCAACTCTACTCTTGGGCTAGACATAGCCTGCTCCTTTTGGGGCATGTTCTCCCCTCTTTATGTGAACATACTGTTTTTATTTTGGTTCATGGACACACATGTTCTGGTTGCTCTCCTGGCTTTTTGGCTTTGTCATAATGAGCCAACATTTGCATGGTAATTCCATTCTTGAGGATGTCTACTTTGCCTTGTCAGGTCATTTAAATGACACAGTGATGGTGAAACAATTGAGGCTAATGTGCTTTTTGTGACAAAAATGGAAAGGAATTGAAAATTCAGGCAGCTGTGCCACAGCACTGTCTTCTGGACATGATTTTGCAGCTCAAAGATATAGCCTGAAGGAGAAAAAAATGATGATGAGTAGCCTTCCCTCAGAGCATCATGATTATAAAATTGGGGGACAATGTTGCTTTTAGTAGCCAACTTAAGGGAGCAAAAAATGTCATGTGAGTGTTGTAAGGTCAAATACTGTCTTTCAAACACAGGGATCATACTTTTTAATCATAGCTTGATGTTTAACTTTGGCCAAAGAAGTCATATGGGCACACCTGATTTGCTGAAAAAGAACCAGTCACAACCAGTCTCATTTTTCATACAAAGGGTTGCTCCAAGATTACAGTTCTCAGCCTGCAAAGCTTCAGGGTCATGGATCAGAGAGCAGGCCCATCAATAGGCGGGGAGGAGGGAGGCAGTGAGAGGGCAAGAAGACAAGGCACCCTGTGGCTCAGTGACACAAAACAACCTCAGAACTCTTGGCTGCCACTGCTGCTATTATGGCATCAGCTGCAGCTGGAACCTCGGGCCCTTTAAGTTACTGCTAGAGCACCACGCAGCATGTTTCAGTCAGCGCTGAGGTGGGGAGGCATGGTGCTCTCCAGGTGGTGCTGAGGCCTGCCTAGCCCCAGCCTCAGCCCTTCCACTTGAGGCCCAGAGAGCAGGCCTCCCCCATCTTGCCCAGAAGTCTGGCTAGGCTGTTGGCCTTGCTGCCTGAAAGTGAAAATCACTATGACCTGGTGGTTAGGGAACTCACTTAAGAATTAGGTGATGCAAAGTTGAAACGCTGTGCCAATGACTAATTAGTTGTGTGCAGAGGAACAGCTTCAGCTGGAGATGTTGGGAGTTCTCCTCCCCTGAATACCCCATAGTGCACTGGCTAATGGCTATTGTACTGTCCTGCAATGTGGGAGACCCACGTTCAAATTCCTTCCCCTGTCAAGCAGAAAGGAAATTGAATCCAAGTCTCACATATGTCAGGCATAATAATAGAATGTAGCCGTGTTAGTCTGGTGTAGCTGAAGCAAAATACAGGACTATGTAGCACTTTAAAGACTAACAAGATGGTTTATTAGATGATGAGCTTTTGTGGGCCAGACCCACTTCCTCAGATCAAATAGTGGAAGAAAATAGTCGCAACCATATATACCAAAGGATACAATTTTAAAAAAGGAACACATATGAAAAGGACAAATCAAATTTCAGAACAGAAGTAGGATGGGGGGGGTTGAATGTTTGTGGGCTGATGATATTAGAGGTGATAATTGGGGAAGCTATCTTTGTAATGGGTAAGATAACTAGATCCTTTGTTTAGACTCAGGTGTAGAGTGTAGAGGATTCCCTTTCAAGTGCAGATTTAAAAGGTCTTTGTAGCCGGATGCAGGTAGTTAAGTCGTTGAGACAGTGTCCTTTCTGGTTGAAATGGCAAGAAACTGTTTTTTCTTTGTGATCCTGTCTAATATATGTTTTGTGGGCATTGATCCTTTGGCGAAGTGTCTGAGACGTTTGTCCAATGTACAAAGCAGACGGACACTTACGGCACATGATAGCATAAATTATATTTCTGGATGAGCAGGAATATGTGTTCTTGATCTTAGAACTCACTTGGTTAGGTCCAATAATGGTATCAGCAGGGTGAATATGTGGACAAAGCTGGCAACGGGGTTTGTTGCAAGGGAAGGTACCAGGGTTGGTATTAGTGTGCTATGTCCTGTGGTCGTTGGTAAGAATCATCTTGAGGTTAGGTGGTTGTCTATAGGAGACTATGGGTCTGTCTCCCAGAGCCTCTTGGAGTTTGGTATCCTGTTCCAGTATAGGCTGCAGTTTATTGATAATGTGTTGGGCAGGTTTAAGTTGGGGGCTGTACGTGATGACAAGTGGTGTTCTATTGTTGGTTTTCTTGGGTCTGTCTTGAAGTAGATGGTTTCTAGGTATTCGGCTGGCTCTTTCAATTTGCTTTTTTATTTCTCCGGGTGGGTAGTTGAGTTTTATAAATGCTTGGTAGAGATCCTGAAGTTTCTGGTCTCTGTCAGTGGGATTAGAGCAGATGCGGTTGTATCAAAGGGCTTGGCTATAGATGATGGATCGTATGGTGTGTTCTGGATGGGAGCTGGAAGCATGTAGGTAACTGTATGAGTCAGTGGGTTTTCTGTAGAGAGTGGTGTCTAATTTTCCATTGTTGATTTGTACTGTGGTGTCCAGGAAATGGATCTCTCGTGTAGAATGGTCCAGGCTGAGGTTGATGGTGGGGTGTAGGTTGTTGAAATCTCTGTGGAATGTCTCTATGTCAGGCATGTGCTCTAGCCACTGGACTAAAGGTTAAAAGGGAGACAGTATTACTCTCTCCTCTTCTGGCTGTTTTGGGTCTGGTCCTTTATTCCATTTTATTTAAAAAACAAATCAACCATGAAATAAAATAAACTACCAGTAAACTGAAAAATCAGCTATTCACCCAGTTCTAGCCAGGACACAGCTTAGACAGTTGTTTTCATTTAAATTCACATTGGAAAGCAAATTTTTGGACTTTACTCTAGACCTGTATTTTGTCAGCTGACAAATTAAAACAAACAAACTTAGGAAAGATCCTGTCTCCAAGTCCAGTGCTCAGAATATTGATGAGCAGTTTATTATTTCCATTAAGCAAGATTAAATTGCCATGCTAGTCACCCTGTATTTTAAAATGCTACTACAGAATGTACACTCTTACTGTATTTCTATTTTTGTCTGTTGAATTTGATCATAAGGGGTATGTCTAGACTGCATCCCTCTGTCGGCAGAGGGATGCAGATTAGGCGGGTCGACATTGCAAATGAAGCGGGGATTTAGCTATCCCGTGCCTAATTTGAATAAAAATGGCCGCTGTTTTTGCCGACTCAGCACTTTGTTGGCAAAAAGCGTCAATCTAGAGGGGGATCTGTTGAGAAAAAAAGCCTTTTTCAACAGACCCCTTATGCCTCCTGCAAGGATTTTATAAATCTTTATATGCTGTCGTTTTCACTAACTGAAACATCTGCCATTCCAAAATGAACATAGAGAGGGGTCCTAGTGAATGAGATGCAAGTTGGTGAGAAGTAAAATATACAGAAAAACTTTAAAATTTCTCTTAGAAAATCCTGATTCTGTCAATTTTGTAAGCAAAGCCACCCAAAATATATTCTAGATTCTACATTAAAAAATAATTGTAAGTGTCTTGATTACAACTCTTTCCTGATTCATGCTCAGTTTTTCTCCCTAGGACCTTTCTGAAGAAGCAAACTTATCAACCAAAAGATGGTAGCAATGTGACCTGGAGTGATAAAGCCCTAGTGAGGTGCAGTATTTGGAACCTTAAGCCATGTCATAGTATCTAATGCTTCATCTGAAGAAGTGGGTTGTGCCCACCAAAGCTCATGATAGCATCTACATTTTTGTTAGTCTCTAAGGTGCTGCAGGACTATTCGTTGTTTTTTACGTTTTTTTCAATTACAGACTAACACGACTACCCCTCTGAAACTTAATGCTGCTTCTGTTTATGTTGCAGTACCCAGAATCTGCTAAACATTCCAGGCCACCTCAGACAGGGGCTGCTGCCCACCTCCCTCTGTCTCTGACAGAGGTAGCAGCGATGGGGGGATGGGTGGCACCATGGAGCCGGTGCTGGGGGCAACCAGCATTTGAGCCAGCTCCCCCTGTCACCAGCTTCTGCTTCCCTTCTCCTTATTGCCTCTGATATAGCAAGGGAGGGAAATGTGAGTAGTCAACTTGACTACCCGATAAGCATAGATATGAGGCCAGTCACAAAATAGAATCCTCCCCCGGGGTGAGAAGGGTGGGATACCTTGTTTTACTCTAGCATCTGAGAATCCCAAACCATTTACAAGCCCCACTGATGATGTAGCCCTTCTGTAAGACAAGCCAGCACTATTTTCCCTGTTTGGAGAGCCTGAGGTACAGATTTTCAAATTTTAAAAGTGTCCTTTAATTTTGGGTGCCCAACATTAACCTTCTTGGGCCTGACTTTCAGAGATTCTAAGCCACTCTCAACTTCCACTGAAGTCAAAGAAGGCTGCAGTTGTCTTGCTTGGCATAAATTAGACTCTCTTTTGAAAATGTGCCCTGAGTCATTTGCCCAAAATCACATTGGGATTCAGGAGCAGAGCTGGCAGGATCCCAGCTCTTTTAGCTTCTAGTCTCATGCCTGATCAACACTACCCATCTTTCCTGACCATAGCCTGCTGACAGATGAACATTCAGATTCTAACACCTCATTTTTAGAAGCAGAAGCAGAAAGGGAAATGAGTCTCTTAGGGCATGGTCCTATCACAGTGACACAAAAATTCATTAGTCTAATCCTAGCCCCTTGTCATTATGAGCAAAGCTGGATGACTGGAGACAATAAGCTGAGGTGTACAGGCATACTAGTTGAAAACACCATGCGTGTCTGTCTTATTTCCAGATTGGAGACTTGGAGAAGAAAAGAAAATGAAAGGACTGAACATGCAAGAAAGAAGCGAGCAATACTTGAGCTTCAGAAACTGCAGCATCTCCAGTTTCCAACAAGTCACTGGTGCTGTACTCAACCAATCACTTCCCAGCAATGTAAGGCTCTTTATTCTCAATAATATGTAATATTTATACATGGGACAAAGGATAAGTAGGGGAAAAATTTGTTAGTAAGGAGAAATCAGCCCCCCAGATATACCTGTTTTCACTGGTATGTCTCTGATTGAAACAGACAGGGTTAGGCATCATATTTATGGCTTGATCCAATTGTATTCTTAGAGTCAGAGCATGACCCAAGAAAACATGCTAGGAGAGCAGGGGTGGCATTTTTTTAAGCCTGCACCAAAATCTTCATTCCAAGTGTTGAATTTGTAAAATGACTGCTGGGACCTAGCAGAAAGTTCTATGTAAGGCTGAAGTCCCCAGTGTTATTGAGCACAGCCAGCCCTATGTTCACTTTTATAACAGTCATTTGGATGAGTAAGAAGGTTTAAAATATAGCATGGTGTCCATTCTGGGATACTTGTTGCTAGGAAGCACAGAAAGAGTTTATAGGAAAAGGATAATGTCGGTGTGCTTTATCATAGTGGTAGACACCCACATGCAATTTCCCTCTATGCTTCTCCTGCTTTCTCTTTTTTATAGTCTTCCTTCTACCTCCTCAGCCACTCATCTTGCAGCTTTTCCCTTTCTCCACCATTGACCTGATCCCTTCCATTTGAAAATTCTCCGGATCCACTTCCTACTTTAAAGAAGAACTTGAAACCCAACGGCCTCTGTGCTAGGCCCAGCACAGATCTCTTTTGTTCAGCCCTTGCATTGGTGTGCAGTGGAGGCTGGGCACTGTGTATTTGAGTCTTGAGTGATTTGAAGTAACCCCAGTCTCCATTGAACATCTAAGACTGCAAATTTTAACAAGGAGAGATATTGGTTAGGCCACAAACAGAGGCAAGAGGACCCTGGATTTGTTTATTATGGAAGGAAAACAGTGCAAGAGAAGGGGGTTGCTTTCGAGACTTGGGTAGCAGGTAGATTGCATTGTGCATTTGAATCAGAAGTTCCTGTCTGAACCGATCTCTGCTATTTACTTTGTGCCTTTCAGGTTCAGAAATCATACTGACTCTTTTCTAGAGAGACATGAAGATAACTTCTGTATACAAAAAATATTTCTATTTCTTTCTGTATTCCTTGTCTCGTCTTACTTCTTTCAAACTCTATCACTTCTTGTGATCACCTTCAAAAAATATGTATATCTCCAGGCACAGAAATAAAGCTTTTGCCATTCCACCCATTTTCCCCAGTGTTATGGGTGGAGCAGTAATACAGTTAGGCTCTGTCTACACTACAGGGTTCTTGCACAAAAACCCGTGGGGCGTCCACACCTCAAGCGTGTTTTTGCTCCAGAAAATCTACAGTCAATCGACAGAACAGAGGGCTTTTTGCAGTGTAGGAATACCTCCTTCTATGAAGTATGACATCCTTTTGCGCAAGAGTTCTTGTGCAAAAAGGTGTGTGGACGCTCATCGGGGTTTCTTGCACAAAAAGAGCCTATCACAAAAAGCACAGGTGCTCTGATGGCCATTCTGTGAATGGCTATCAGAACTTTCTTCCACAAGAGTGTCCATGCAGTGTGGATGCTCTCTTGCGCAAAAGATCTCTTCCGCAAAAGGGTTCTTTCACAAAACCCCTGCAGTGTAGACAAAGCCTTAGTGCTGCAGTGTAGGCGTAGCTTATTTCGGAATACCTATGGTATCCCAAAATAGCTATTCCGCATCTTTTCAGTGCGCCCATTATTTTGAAATATAACACGCTCGCTGTTCCAATGTCCCTGTAAACCTCATCCCATGAGGAGTAAGGGACGTTTTGAAACAGCGATTTGTTTCGAAATAAGTGCTGTGTAGACAGCACCAAATTTCAAAATAAGCTATTTTGAAATTGACTCAAAATAAGCTATGCAAATTGTGTAGGTCAAATTGCGTAACTTATTTCAAGTTATGGATGCAGTGCAGACACACCCTTATACATAGATACACACCCTTTTTTTATAGTATTTTAGTTATTTTTATTACTGTACAGGCTGACAACACAGCTCATTACTAAGGAAAATAATGGTTTTCTCTCCTTCTGTGGTGAAAAGTAAGTCCTAAAATAATTTTTGTGTGTGATGAGTGTCTGATTCAGACATTTGATGCAGCAGCTCCTGCCTTGGCCAGTTGATTTATTGTCTAGACTGCTTTAATACATGCCATTTAGTAGATGTATTGGTGAAAGATTGGCACAGATTTCCCTACCATAAAGATACCTTAACAATAAAAATATACACTTTGGAGTCTATAAATGATGTCAGTTGTCCTGAAACAAAGATTGCATACAATTGCCAGCACAGAGTTCTGGATTCCTTATCCCAAGTATTTTGCATTTGCAAGGTCCCTTGTCACAAGCAGATAGTATTATCCTTCCACTCTGCTTTGTTGTTAGGTTCAATCAGTATATTAAAAATACAAGAAAATTCTGCTCTGTCAAGTGCTCCAAGGACTGTTAAATTCTGTAGTTTAATAATCTACCTATTCATATGAAAACACCCAGCAGCAGGCAGAGGAGAGAGCAATGTGTTGGCCAACCAAATCACAGCTGGTATATCTCATTTGACGTCTGCCAGCCTTTGTGCTGCCACTTTAAAGGATTAAGCTAAATCTTCTGTATGCACTGCTCAGGTCACCTTGTTCCAGAACAGTTTCACCAATAGTCTATATTTTTTTCCTTCCTTGTCTTCATCCCCTGTGGTTTTGGCATAGAAATAGTAGTCATAGAAATATAATAGACCTTCCCAAATGACATGCAAACCCATGTTAAACTTGCCTGGTTCTGTTACCTGCTTAAAATTCAGGCCAGAATCATGGAAAAAAAAGTTTAATTTAGAATTCATAAATCTTGTGAACAAACCTGGGGTGATTTATGGTTGCACATCAAAACCAGGTAGAATTTGCAGTTTTGCCTGGTTTCAGAATGGGAATATGTTAAATTGAGTTTTACTATAATCTTTTGGCTTTCTTGGAAACTCCAAACTCAACTCTAAATCTGGGGAATGGGAGCAATTGTTAAACCCACATGGATTAAATGTTGAGTGAGTTTTTGCAGAATGAAACCACTGAGTTTTACTGTGCTCCTTTCTCTTACCTAATCTGTGCTATATAAAAACCAAATCATGGAATTAGAAGTAAATTTCCACTACTGCCTAAAAGCTCATTGCCTTGGTTTTGGTAAAAGTATCTCTTCCAAGGGTAGCTTTAAATATGTGAGTTATGCTTAAATTCTGCTTTTAAAATGGAGCAAATCCTGGCAGAGCTGAAGTTTTGTCTGTAGTTCTGTAATTATTGTACTAAGCATGGGTTTGGATCTTTTATTGCTTGCGTGTCACAGCCCTTTTTATGTTACCACTGGTGGATGAATCAGTAGAATAAATTTTCTAGATTAACTGCTAGAGGACAGGAAAAACCTTGGTTTGTTGCTTTTATATATACTGTATACAATTATCCTCTATTTCTACATTATTGGCTTTTTATAATTATTTTTTAGTTTTGCCACAGATGTGCATGGTGCTTTACAGTTAAATGAAGCAGCTTCTTATTCTGACTACTTCACAGTCTAAAGTCCACATCCTGCAAATCCTTTCATACTTGAGTAGTTCCACTGGAGTGAACAGAGCTATTCACATAAACACAGATTTTTCAAATGTATTTAGGCATTGCTGTGCTCATCACCTTACTCATATTCAAAAGAGATTTAGGCACTTATAGGCCATTTGATGGGATTTAGGCTCTGAAGCAACTAATATCTCTTTTGAAAATAGGACTTAGGCTCCTAAATCAGTTAGGCATTTCAACACTGAGTGCAGCAATGTCTGAATACCTTTGAAAAATCAGGATCATAAAGACTACTAATCAGAGTGAGGCTTTTGTAGGATCAAAGACTGTAAATTACAGATTTAAAAAATCAACAAAACATTGACTGACGCACCCGTAAACCCATAATTACTTGTCTGATGCATGTCCAAAAATAATCCAATTACAATTATATAACAATAAAAAGTTTTTATTCCCAAAGGGAAAGAACAGTCAGACTTTCAACATGGCAGATGTTTTGGTCCACAGACATCCTTTGTGCTCTCCGAATTTAATAGTTAAAGTAACATAGTCAACATAAAAATCCTTTATTTGCATTCTCTATATGTGGTAAATTGCACCACATTAGGTTATTAAAAGGAAGGGATTTTTAAAATCAAATTTGCTTTGAACCATTTATGCTGCTTACTTCTTGGCATTCAACTCAGTACGAAGTATGAAACTAGGTTAGTCAGTTTCATTCTAGTCTGTTCAGGATGGTGAGGCTTTAGACCAAGTACTGTGTCCAGTTCTGGGCACCACACTTCAGCAAAGATATGGACAGACCTGACAGAGTCCAGAGGACAGCAACAAAAATGCTAAAAGATTTAGAAAACTTGACCTATGAAGAAAGGTTAAAAAAACTGGGCATGCTTAATCTTGAGAAAAGAAGACTGAAGGGAGCACCTAATATTAGGGCTTCAAATATTTTCAGGTCTGTTATAAAGGAAGGTGATCAATCATCCACTGAAGTTAGGATAAAACAATGGTCTAAATCTGAAGCAAAGGAGATTTAGGTTAGACAGTAAAAAGCAGGGCTGGCTCTAGGCACCAGCAAATCAGGCAGGTGCTTGGGGCGGCACTTTGCCAGGGGCAGAATTTCAAGTAAGCAGCTGGTGCCGACCCTGGCAACACCTAGCCCCGCCCCTCCGATTTAAAGGGCCGCAGCCGGGAAACACTGAGAAACGCCGCGGCTGTGTGCAGCCAGCTGGCAGCACCAATGTGCCCCGGAGCCTACTGGCCACCCCTGTCTCCTCTCCTGCTGCTCCTCCCTGCCCCCGTCAACGCCTAGTCCCTGCCCCGCCCCGCCCCGCTGATTTAAAGAGCTGCGGCCCAATGTGCACCGGAGCCTGCTGGCCGCCCCCGTCTCCTCTCTGTCCTGCTCTTCCTCACCCCTGGCAACACCTAGCCCTGCCCTGTCAATTTAAAGGGCCACAGCCCGTGGTCCAATGCGCCCTGGAGCCTGCTAGCCTCCCCTGTCTCCTCTCCTGCTCCTCCCCTCCCCCGCCAATGCCTAGCCTAGCCCTGCCCTGCCCTGCCCGGCCCTGCCGATTTAAAGGAGACGCAGGAGACGCTGCGGCTGTGCAGCCAGCACTGGCACCATGTGCGCCTGGCCCCGGAGCCTGCTGGCCAGTCCTGTCTCCTAGACCTGAGTCCTGCTCCTCCCCGGCGGCTGCTGCCTCCGAGAGCCTCTCCACTCCAAGCCATCAGCCACCCCTCCGCCTACATCGTATGGAAATCCCAAGTAAGATGCCCCCTTTCCGCCTAGGCTTGCCATGTGTCCGGTATTTTCGCTTCCTGTCTCATAAAAAAATCAGAAAATACTGAATACCTGGCAAACCTACAAACACTCAGCCTGCTGGCCCAGCCCCTGGCCTCTCCCTCCAAGCCCCAGCCCCCGACATCCTCAGACCCACGGACCCTTTGAAGTCTGTTCCTAATATATTTTTCTTGTTCATGTTTGTAGTAGAAGTAGAACCAAACAAGGATCCAGAACACACACACTCAGAGAGAAACTATTAACTGTTCTACACTCTTCAAAGAACCACACATGCTGTTTCACAGAAATTTCTTTAAAGAATTAAACTTTGTTGATCTGGGTAAACTTTTGTGTTTGATGTCTCTAAGGCAAGCTTCATTTCATATATAGTTGTATTGGGCACATACAACTCTCCACTCCCTCTAACACCTCAGAAACTTGAATATATAATGGCTACTAACAAGATGGACACACAAAAATAATGTGCACATGCACACCCACCAATCTCAGTTTATCTGATGACATAGATATGTTAGAACCACAGCATTCCAAAACAAATCTAGTTTAACAATACAACTATTTATCGGTGTAGTTTAGATGTCTTATGTGCTATATTTATCATAATTGTTTGACAAGTATGTTTAAACAGAGTGGTGTTGTTAGCTGATTGTAATTGGTTTGAAGATTGATTAAGTATAGCCATAAACTACTTGAGTTTTAGATGTGGCACAAGTTCTCCCTTCTATTTTTGGTACTTAGTTAAGGAAATATAAACTATTTGTGTTAATAGTTTTTCATGCATTCAAACCACAATTAAAAAGTAGCCTATTTCTATAAGAACAATTAAGTAGAGATTTAAGGTACATTTCCCACTCTTGAAAAAGAGTTTTGTGTGAGCTGGAAATCTCGTCTCTGTCACCAAAACAAAGCAAAAAAATTGCGAAGTGCAAACATGTAAAAGCCAGCAAAAAAGGGGGTGAGCGGGGCAGCCAAAAAATGTTTTGCTTGAGTCAGCAAAAAGCCTAGAGCCGGCCCTGGTAAGAAGCACTTTTTAACAGGGCAGTTAAAAGCTAGTGTGATTTCCATGGAAGATTGTGGAATTCCCATGACTGAAGTTTTAAAAAAGAGATTGGATAAACATCTGTCACTCAGAGAAGGCCTAGATTTACTTGGTCCTGACACAATGCAAGCATCTAGACTTGATGATTTCTCAAAATCCCTCCAGCTCTACATTTCTACAATTCTGTGATTCTGTGAACATTATCATCATGAATACTCACAGAAAGTGTATTTGAATTGTGCACATTGAAATTCATATTGTTTTAACTCCTCACCAGAGCCCTGGTGTAGAGATAATTGAAAGATCTGACTTCTCTCTCTGAAAATAATTGAATGCAAGCATCTGCACTTAGTCTAGGTAAACAACTGTAGTGTAAATTACAAATCAATTAATGCAATATGCCTAGTATATTTTATTTTGTCTGTCTCACTGTTTGACACAATAGTTAGGGTTCCCCAAACTCATGGCCAGATTCCTGGCACAGAGGCAATTCCATGAGCCATACTGTGAGCTAACTGCCTCTTTCAGAACTAAAATCACAGACTCAATTACTCTGTGTGAGTGTAATAAGAACAATACATTAATATACCCTCTGAACCCATCCAATAACTTTTACAGTAGCCTGTGTTTTCTAGGAATAACACCTTGGGCAAGATCTGGCTGATCTGGAAGAGAAAAAGTTTAATGCTCCCAAAATTTCCCCAATCCTGTTTATCTGCTCCAAAACCCTGATGGCTTCCTCAGTCTTTCTCCTCCTTATAGGAATTATAACTTAGCAACAGAAATAAAGCAATGGGACTTTTGTGACTCTGGGACTTTTGTGACCAATCATTGCTCAATGTAATATTACGTCAGTGAACTGTTTGCAATCAGTCCATAGGAAACAACACCACAACAAAATTTGTGGAGTAAATATAAATGTGAGGGAATGGTGATCGGCTTATAAATTTTTCGTAAGCAGAAAAAGAAGTTACATGTATCAAGTAAATTATTCCCAAGGAATCATTCACTCAGTTCTATCCACCATGTCATCGGGGATATAATTAATCAGAAAAATTAATTTTTTAAATACATATCACTAATATTAGATTCTATAAATCCCTTCTTGGGCCTAAGACCATGAGAGTACTCCTTAATAACCTAGCCAAACAGTCCTATATAGAAAGTCTGTTTTAATCAACAGCCTAATGACATCAAGAGAAAATATGTACCCTGCACTGAAGATTTAGTTGTGATTGTGACCTCAAGTATATATCTTCTGATGTAATTTCTCAGGCTTTTGACTGATTGGCTGCCATGTATTAAATAAACCCTGTAAATGGATTAGCTGTAACATTACTTTAGTCCACCAATATGGGAAGGAATTTTTGCCAAACCATCAGTGCTGTGGGGATGGCAGCTGTTTTGCATCAGCCAAAAAAAGTTTGGCTGAAGCAGAGTAGGTTTGTTTGGATTCTTGGGGCACATTTTAGACTTGGTTTGTAGCTCTTTGGGATGATTGTTTTGCTGGTTTTACCTCTCTTATTCCATGACTATTGTCAAAGAGGAAAGCACATACTTTTAGTGCAAAATAATGTTTTCCTTAACCTAGGAATGTAAAGTATCTATGGCATCATCTATGTGTAGAGCCAATGGACTCAGGTCATTGGCAGGAGAGAGTGAACCTGTGACCTAAGGAACTAAAAGCCACGAACCTCTACTACATGAGCTAAAAGCTAACTAGCTCTCAGCTAAGTCTGTAGAGCTGATGTCACTCTCCTTTGTCAGTGATCTCCGTGCCTGTGGGTTATATGTGCTAGAAATGTCCTTACTGATCAGTGGTGGCCCATCAATACAGGCGACCTAGGCAGTTGCCTAGGGCACCAAGATAAATGGCCGATGAGGGCTTTGGAGGTGGGGGCACCGATCGTGCGCCGATCGCGTGTTTCGCCTAGGGTGCCAGTTGCCGGCAGCTCGTGTAGGGCCACTCCTGTTACTGATTATTCCCAAAGGGCAGTGCTCTGGGCAGCATTACAGGACAATGTGATAAAAACACCCGAGTCAGACTTGTTCTTGTTTATTTGTGCCAGCACCTGTGGTGAAATGTTACCTATAGGGACTATCAGGTACATAGGCATAGATCTACGGGTACTGCCACACTCCCCGGCTTGAAGTGATTCATGTATATCCATTACAGTCTGGTTCAATGGCTCTCAGCAACCCCACTGTACCAATTGATCCAGCATCCTGGAATGTCTAATAGCATTTCTATTGCAGGCAGGATCTGTATGAGAGAAAACCCAATGTGTCTTCCATTGTGAAACCCTCCACTTCAAATTCTTTGTCAGCCCTGCTCTCTAATTGTCAGGTAAATGGACTTCTGTCATAGAAGACAGAGTACCACTATCCCACAATTTCCTTTAGTCTATTGCGGTTTGCACTTTTCAAGGAAATCATTTCAATCCGTTTTGGTCTAAGGCGAGATCAGTCTCCAAATATTCAGTTTATACGCTCCAGGTAAAGATGTATCAAACCAACCTCACATTCTTCCTTAACTAAGATAGTATTAAAGTATAGAGAACAGAGCCTTTAAGACTGGTTTTTAGGTTAAGAATGTGTGTTTGAGTAAACACACCATTTTAATTCCCCAAAAAGAATAGGCCAAATGAAGAAGTGCTAAGATTTATCCTTTACTTTGAAAGGTATTTCAGATACCCTGGTGATGTGTTTTGCCTGAGAATCTATATGGAACAGAATAGAGAGACTAGAATAGATAATTTGGGTTACATATCAGAAAGTGAGTCCAAATATGTTTAAGTTGGTTTAACATAAATAGCAAGGAGCCAGAAGATGCTGTTACTTTAATTCTCACCTTTATTACACCTTCTAGAAGATGGTTTTCCTATTACACTCCTCTCTTCTGGTCTCTTCTTCTGTGACACCAACTTGGGTTCCATTAAATTCAATTACATTTTTCCTGACATGTTATGTATATTCCTTTATACATCACCTCAGAATCTGGCCCTCTAGTAAAACACTGCATGTAAGCAGTATTTATGAATAAATATAATGAGCTGTTCTGTACATAAGGGTATAGAGTGCGAGAAATGGGCTTAATAAACTGAATAAAAGAAACATGGTAAGAGAAAAGAATGCAATAAAATGCTGAGTTATTTAAAGTTTCCCCAATTGCTTGGAGCTTATTAGCATCTTTCTCACTCCCAGGCATACAGACCCATGCAAGTGAAATACAGTAGTTTAGATATCTGTCTGAATTCATTTCTGTAGATAAAGATGCATGAAGATCCTTCTAGCTTTCTCTTCCCATTCTCTAGATCCAAATATGCAGATTTCTGAAAACCAATCTGAGATGGAGTTTGCTGCTTGGATGCAGCCTCACAGGAAGTCTCAGGTCCTTTCCTATCCCAGCACTGTGATGGAGGAGGCCCCCATCAACTTTTCCAGGGAGTTTCCTTACAGGTAAACAGAACATTCAGTACACTTGGTGAAATCTGGGTTCTGTGCCAATTCACTCTTCATTTGCCAGTGAATTACTCAGCAGGAAACATTAAAGCTTCACGGACTAAATGTAAAAAGTAAAGGCCTTTTCTGAATCTTGTTAGCTTTGTAGTAGATTGATTTGAACATGTGGGGAACAGTGATGCAGCATCACCACCCAGCATTCAGTGGGTTTTTTTTGTTTGTTTTGTTTTTGTTTTCAAGAAGTCCAGTGAGATGAGTTCTGGACACAAACTCCCAGGGCTGGAATGGTACAATACAAGCCCTAGAGGACTATTTTTTCCCCTTTGCATTTCCCTCTTCCTGGGAAGTCTCTGGTTTTAACTAGTGATTCCTTTAAACCACTCAAGCCTTCTAGAGGCAGTCCCCAGCTGAGGGGAATTGGGCAGGAGTCCCCCTGGAATTCAGCAACACTGCACCTTGAACAAGAAAGGCGCAAATGCTGTGCATCATGAACTATCCCCTCCCAGTGCTGTGCTGGTGCTGAGCATGCTGCTTCTGTAGGACTTTTCATCTTTTGCAGGTAGTAGGGTGTGACGTAGTGGGGGTACCTGGCTGGTTTCTATGCTGCTGGCTCTGGGGGAACCCCCACTGGCTGCCGTGGGTACCACGACCCAGCAAAACAGGATGAGTCACTATGCAAACCAGTGGCCAGACACCCCCCATGGAGAGGAACAAAGGAAGGTGGAATGCTGCCTTGGCTGGGGGGCAGGGCTGGAAGTGAGTGAGTTGGTTGCTGGCTGTCGGAGGGCATGGATGAGACAGCCTAGGGAGAGGAGCTGGAGTTTAGGGGCCCAGTCTCCCCCATCTCAAGGGGGCCTGAGGCATCCTAGCCCAGTTCCTGTGACCAGATTACATCTGTGCTGCGCTGTGCTGGAGGAGCAGTAAACCACCCTCAATTCCACTGGCTGGTGCAGTCTGTTTGCGCCATTTCGGGGTGCAGGAGACGGGGGACCCCAACGCGCCGTCACACTGGTGTCAGGGGTGGGATGCACTGCACCCCGTGGATGGAGCTTCCAGCGGCAAGCGACAAGGCGCAGTAGAAGCAAGAGCCCTGGAGCCAGGCATGCTGGAGACAGAGCGAAGCGGTTCCTGGGAATCGTGGGGCGCTGCAGCACTAGACTGGTGAGTCTGCACCGAGGGGCCCAGCGGGCAGATGGCCTACGCCCGACTCTTGAAGGCAGAGCTGGTGGGGCTGTGCAGAGAGAGGGGCTTGCCTGTGCGGAAAGCAGCCAAGGCCCAGCTGATTACCCAGCTGGAAGAGAATGACCAGCCACAGGGCCAGGATCTTGTCCCCAGGGGAAGCAGCCAGACCCCCCCTGAGAGTGTGTCAGGCTCAGAGAGGGGGAGGAGCGCTGGAACCCAACGGAGAGATGAGACAGCGTCTCCCGGGAGGCCTGCAAGCCGTAGCCCATCTAGGGCAGGGGCCAGCCCAGCGGAGCTGCGGCGGCTGGAGATCCAGCTGCGGATCAGGGAATTGGAAGTAGAGGACCGAGAGAAGGAGCGCCAAGATCGAGAGAGGCAGCGACAGCATGAGCTGGCCATGGCAGAGCGGAGAACCGGCGGGGCACCGGCTGCGCCAAGTGCGGATGGGCCCCAAGGTCCCAGGGCTGCCAGCCACTTGGAGAGGCTCGTGGTGGCCCAATTGAAGGACATGGGTGACATAGACGGGTTCCTCAGCTCCTTTGAGAGGGCCTGTGGACTGCAACGGGTTCCCCCAGCTGACTGGCTGCAGGAGCTCATCCCCGCACTGAGCCAGGAGGCGGCCGGAGTGCTCAGTCAGCTGGAGGACCTACAGCCAGGGGATTACAACCGAGTCAAGGAGGCCCTGCTGCACAAGTTCGGGCTGACCCCCGAGATATACAGGAAGAAGTTCCGGGGGGTACAGAAAGGGCCACGGGAGACCTATGTGGACCTGGCCTCCCGCCTGGCGCAATACTGCCGCAAGTGGGTGTCTGGAGTTGGAGCCCAGACCGCAGAGGAGCTGCTCAAGCTGGTCATGATGGAGCAGTTCTATGAAGCGTGCCCACCCAAACTGAGGCTGTGGCTCAAGGACCGGAGACCAGAGAACCCCCAGGAGGCCGGGAGACTGGCGGATGAGTTCACGGAGAGCCGGTCCGGGTGTGAACGGGAGTCCCGGAGAGAAAGGGAACCGCGCAGAGACCGGATCTCGGCTGAGCGACGGAGGGAGTCAACTACGGGGCGAGACCAAGGAACAGGTCGTCTGCGCCCCAGAGAACCAGCCAGGGCCTGGACAGAGACAGCCCAAAGCCTAACTTGCCATCGCTGTGGGCAAAAAGGCCACAAGAGGGCTCAGTGCACCAGGTCCCAGGACCGGGGACTGTCCAGGGTTAACTGGCTGGGGCGGGAGGAAGGGCAGGCTGCCCCAGAGGCAGGGGCTGGCAGGCAAACCTCAGCTCAGAGAGAGGGGAAGGATGCTCAGTGCACCTCCCCTGGGAGGTCTGATTCTCAGGAGGCGGATTCCTCCGTGTACCGGGTGGGGGCAGGACGGCCCCTGCGGAGCGAGTGCCTCATACCCCTGGAGGTGGATGGTAGGAAGGTGACGGGCTTCTGGGACACGGGGGCGGAGGTGACTCTGGCCCGATCTGACATAGTGGCCCCGGAGCGGATACTACCCCACGCGCAGCTGACCCTGAAGGGCATAGACGGGTCCCCGTTTAAGGTGCCTGTAGCCAGGGTGCATCTGAAATGGGGGGCCAAGGAGGGCCTCAAGGAAGTGGGGGTGCACCCGCACTTGCCCACCGAGGTGCTGATGGGGAACGACCTAGAGGAGTGGCCCCATGAATCCCAGCGGGCTCTAGTCACTACCCGGAGCCAGAGCCAGCGGGGGGCTGACAACGTGGGTCCAGGGAAGGACTCCTGGCAGCGTCCTCAGGGTCCCATCCCAGTGGACACGGGGTCCAGCCAGGCTGGGACTCCGGACCTAGGCAGAGGTGGGGGACAGGTCCCGATCCCTGCCTCAGCAGCTGAATTCCAGGCTGAGGTGCAGGCAGACCCCTCCTTGCAGAGGCTGAGGGACCAGGCTGGCCTCCGTGCAGCTCAGCCCCGGGGGAGAGGTGGCCAGGAGAGATTCCTGCGGGAGCGTGGGCTCCTGTTCCGTGAGTGGCTCCTCCCCAGGAAGGCGAGGGCATGGAGGGTAGAGCGGCAGCTGGTCGTCCCCCGAAAGTATCGCCTCAAGCTGCTGTATTTGGCCCACGATGTCCCCGTTGGGGGCCACCGGGGGATCCGGAGCACCCGGCTGAAGCTGCTCCAGCACTTCTATTGGCCGGGAATCTTTACAGCTGTGCAGCGGTACTGCCGGTCCTGTGACTCCTGCCAGAGGGGCGGGAAGGCCCAAGACAGGAGGAACGCGGCTTGGGGGTCTCTACCCCAGATAGAGGACCCTCTGGGCTTGCTGAGAGAGTTATGGGAGGGGAAGTCCTCCCTGGATGGAGCATCGGGGGTGGAAGCCGCCCTGGCTGTCCAGAGAAGGCTCGCTGGGCTCATGGCCCTGGCCCGAGAGACCCCGGCCAGAGATCAAGGCCAGCGGAAGGGTGGGTGTGACCCCCGAGGACAGGCCTGGGCCAGTCACCCTGGAGCGGGGCGGCGAGTGGACAGAGGGAAGCCAATTCATGTGGGGCCTCGCCACGGCCGGCCCGAGTCAAGGGGAGCACCCATGTCCTCAGGGCGGGTTCCCACGCAGAGGACCCGAACTTCCCTAGGTCACGAGCGGAGTGACCCTGCTCAGTTCGCTCTCGGAGGGGGGAGAACTGTGACGTAGTGGGGGTACCTGGCTGGTTTCTATGCTGCTGGCTCTGGGGGAACCCCCACTGGCTGCCGTGGGTACCACGACCCAGCAAAACAGGATGAGTCACTATGCAAACCAGTGGCCAGACACCCCCCATGGAGAGGAACAAAGGAAGGTGGAATGCTGCCTTGGCTGGGGGGCAGGGCTGGAAGTGAGTGAGTTGGTTGCTGGCTGTCGGAGGGCATGGATGAGACAGCCTAGGGAGAGGAGCTGGAGTTTAGGGGCCCAGTCTCCCCCATCTCAAGGGGGCCTGAGGCATCCTAGCCCAGTTCCTGTGACCAGATTACATCTGTGCTGCGCTGTGCTGGAGGAGCAGTAAACCACCCTCAATTCCACTGGCTGGTGCAGTCTGTTTGCGCCATTTCGGGGTGCAGGAGACGGGGGACCCCCCCCAGCTGAGGGGAATTGGGCAGGAGTCCCCCTGGAATTCAGCAACACTGCACCTTGAACAAGAAAGGCGCAAATGCTGTGCATCATGAACTATCCCCTCCCAGTGCTGTGCTGGTGCTGAGCATGCTGCTTCTGTAGGACTTTTCATCTTTTGCAGGTAGTAGGGAGACAGCCCAGTTTGACAAGTGATCTTGGGGATCTTGCAGAGCAGTCGCTGTTATGGCACAAAAGTTTCACTGGGAGCTTAATTGTACAGAAAGGGGAGAAGGAACAAGGGCTAGCTGCTAACGAGGGGATTGGGAATCAGAATACCTGGGTCCTACCAGCAACTCACCATGTGGTCATAGGCAAGTCACTTCACCTCTGTGAATCAGCAGCCCGATGTATAAATTAGGGATAATGTTCACATTCCTCACTACTAGAGGAGGAATATGCCCATTCCTTGCCATTTGTCTTCCTCTCCTCCATCCCCGTGCACACCCTGAGATGAAGGATAACATTCTGATGCACAGTGGTTTATGCTGATGGAAGCGTGGTTCCAGAGTCCTGACCGCCAGTGTATCTCTGGATTGAGAATTAAAATCCAATCCTCATGTAACATAAGACTCGGAGAACTGTTACATATTGCAGTTGCTTACCTGTGTCTGAAGCAGCACCTCAGTTAAATCAAATGATCAATTGTTTCACCCTTGCAGACAGAAGCACGGCTATGAACAAAAGAATGCCTTCATAACTCCTGTTTTCATCTTGATTTTAATCTTTCTTTATCCCAATTATTTGAAATTCATCTAATGTGATATTTTAGACTAGCCTGGGGACCTGTGACCACCCATGACCCAGATTCAAAACTCCGTTACCCAAGGATGAAGCTGGACATGTGTAAAGACGGCAAAGCAAGCAGCCTCCTTGTAGAGCGAAAACTACAACCAACAAGATCAATCCCTAGCAAGGGGTGAGTACACAAGCTTCTGTGTCTGCCAACAAATGATGAACAATCACTGTTGTTCCCCCATGCTTTTCTTTCTTCCATCATGCTTCACTCACTGGCAATGGTCTGATACCATCATGTAAAGCAGGTATGGGGAACCCATGGCCTGGGGACCAGATCCAGACCCCAGCTTGCCTGGATCTGGTCCTCAATGCTCGGGGCTCCCTCCCCAGTATCGGGGAGCCAGTGCGGGCACTGCAGCCCTGTGGCCCCCTGCCCCCACCAGTGACAGCTCTCTGCTATGTAGGGGGAAGCCCCAAGCCTCTCAGGTCAGATTCAGGCAAACGAGGGCTGGATCCAAACCATGGGCTCTGCCTGGTGTGGGGAGGAAGCAGCTCCGCATACTTCACTTCCTCCCTCCCCTGCTCCACCCAGCTGGGAAAATGGCAGCACAGCAAAGTGCTGCCTGGAAGCTTTTCCCCTGCTATTCCAATTGGCTATGAACATGGCCAATAGGAGCAGCAAGGGGTGGTGGGAGACATGAAGTCATATGCGTTCCTAGGGAGCTGTGCCAGGTAAGCGCCCCCTTCACCCAGACCTTTCCCCACAGGTATTTTGCCTCTAGTCGTGATCTCATTTCCTGCTTGCTTTTCCTAACAGTCCCTTTTGACTTACCTCCATATAGTTGATAACTGCCCTTACCACAATTGGCAATCATAGAGTGCGTTTAAATGAATACAGAATAGCCCAAATCCTCCACACATAGTACATACAACACTAGTGTTTAGGAAGATTGACATCTACCTCTATCTTAAAATCAATCACCTGGAGATGTCTCTACTGTTTTTCTTTTCAGGAGGCACATCTTGGTGAATCCTGAGACTCCTTCAATTTCCTCTACTCTGCCTATAAGCAGCCCACTGGAGGACAGGTTGCTGAGTGTCCGATTCCCTCCCAAAAAAGAAAGGAAACTTCAAACTCTGCCCCACTCTGTGTGCAGGCAGTCTCAGCGTCCTGCAGCAATGCGACACACTCTGGCTTTATAAAGGCATTTCGGGGGGTGGCTAACAACACAACAAGACCGCTTTTCTAATCCTGCAGATCACATTCTGCAATGTATTTTTACAAGCTATATTGTCTATTTTTTCCTTAATCTTGTATTAATACTCCATAGTTGATACTTGTTAGCATCAAAGTGAATATTCAATAAGCAACTATAGCCAAAGGGGTTAGTGTTTCCTAGCTGTTAATTACCGGGTAGGCTGAGAGCTAGGAAGTGGGGTTGTGGACAACTTTTATGTCAAAACCCATCTTTTCTATTTTCATTACCAGAGCAAAGCTCTCAGGAGAGTGTGCTGGCCTCTAGACGATTTCATGTGAACCTGGGATTGTGCTGGGCCTCCCAATAAACTGCACACCTGTAGCCATTTTAATATAAAATTGGGCCTTTATTCCCCCAGCAAAAGGTCTTTGAGGAGGAGCTAGATGATCCTCTCTTCCCACCAGACGTCATCTGAGGAGCCGGCAAGCAGGCTTGCTGTGCTTCCCAATACAAGAATGGTTTTTGAAGGAGGCCCGGTAGCTACACACTACCTGCCATCTGAGACCTGAGGTGACTCAGTAGGGCCAGCACTCATTGACAGGGTTTGCCTCCATCTCAAGATCGTGGGATGGGGAGTGTGGCCTAGAATCCATCACATGGAAACTCCTCAAAGCCGGTAAAATCCTTTAGGTCTTGCCCTCTCCTTGAAGACATCTGAACTAAACATTTCAGTGTGGCGAGCCAGGGAAACCAACGCCAAGCGCTACAAACCAGATAAACTGAAATTCTCCCCCAACTCCAGATTCATTTCAGTGAACAAAACCCAAGAGGTTTTATGCAGTCCTGCTTGAGAACTCAAGCTCTCTATCCAACCACTCATAAATAGCCAGAAACTACCCAAGTCAGATTTCATATCACCCCAGTAAACTGTAACAGTAATAAACGAAGAAAACAGAAAATATCAAAGGTTTCACTCTGGTTTTGTCTATATCCTCCTTTTCATGCCAGCAAATTATTCTAATGAACAGACAAGCAGGATTGGTTCTCATCATTAGGCTAAGCTAACAATGTTATATGTTACTCTTCAAGAGTCCTGCTAAATCAAGGCTCCTGCAAAAAGGTATTACAGGTTCAACTATTTCTGTCTGTTCCCATCTATTCTACTATGTTGTAGATTCCAATTATAACACTGTAATCCCTGAGGGTATGTCTACACTACCACCCTAGTTCGAACTAGGGTGGTTAATGTAGTCATACGAACTTGCAAATGAAGCCCGGGATTTGAATTTCCCGGGCTTCATTTGCATGTTGCCAGGCGCCGCCATTTTCGTGCCCGCGGCTACACGCGGCACGAACTAGATAGTTCGGACTAGGCTTCCTATTCCGAACTATCTGTACGCCTTGTGGCACATACAGATAGTTCGGAATAGGAAGCCTAGTCCGAACTATCTAGTTCGTGCCGCATGTAGCCGCAGGCACGGAGTTCGCACTAGCGGACATTTAAAATGGCGGCACCCGGCAACATGCAAATAAAGCACGGGAAATTCAAATCCCGGGCTTCATTTGCAAGTTCGTATGACTACATTTACCACCCTAGTTCAAACTAGGGTGGTAGTGTAGACAAACCCTGAGAGAGTTAAAACATGGTTTGATCTTGCAGTGTAGCCATGATCTAAAGCCATGCTGTAGTACTGGACTTTAGCAGGGCAGTAGCAGAGTTCAGAAACATGTTTAAAATACTGTTTGGTACAAAATACAGGACTATGTAGCACTTTAAAGACTAACAAGATGGTTTATTAGGTGATGAGCTTTCGTGGGCCAGACCCACTTCCTCAGATCAAATAGTGGAAGAAAATTGTCACAGCCATATATACCAAAGGATACAGTTAAAAAAAATGAACACACATGAAAAGGACAAATCAAATTTCAGAACAGAAGGGGGATGCGGGGGGGGGGAGGGGAAGGTAGATGTCTGTGAGCTAATGGTATTAGAAGTGATAATTGGGGAAGCTATCTTTGTAATAGGTAAGATACCCAGAGTCTTTGTTGAGACTCACGCGTAGAGTGTCGAATTTTAGCATGAATGACAGTTCAGAGGATTCCCTTTCAAGTGCAGATTTAAAAGGCTTTTGGAGCAGGATGCAGGTGATTAAGTCATTGAGACAATGTCCTTTCTGGTTGAAATGGCAAGAAACTGTTTTTTCTTTGTGATCCTGTCTAATATCTGTTTTGTGGGCATTGATCCTTTGGCGAAGTGTCTGAGACGTTTGTCCAATGTACAAAGCAGACGGACACTTACAGCACATGATAGCATAAATTATATTTCTGGATGCGCAGGAATATGTGTTCTTGATCTTAGAACTTACTTGGTTAGGTCCAATAATGGTATCAGCAGAGTGACTATGTGGACAAAGCTGGCAACGAGGTTTGTTGCAAGGGAAGGTACCAGGGTTGATATTAGTGTGGTATGACCAGTGGTTGTTGGTGTGACGGGGAGACTCCCCCCCGCACTAGCTGACGCGGGATCCGCAGCCCCACGTCGAGGGTCAGCTGGCGCCGGGAGGCCGGTGCCGCGCGGCGGGGCAGCCAGCAGGGTTGGGGGAAGCTGACACGGACGGGTTTTAGGACCCAGGAAACCGGCAGCGGCCCCGGGAAGGGCGGGGGCCGGAGGAACGCCGAGCGGGGAATTTAAAAGGGGGGAGAAAGAGACAAAGGGGGGGGGAGGCGAGCGGAGAGCAGGGGAGATTCTGCTCTCAGCCTCCTCCGCAGGACAGACTGCAAGACCAGCTGGGGGGACAGCCAGGAGAGGACGCAGAGGGAAGGCGACCGACGCGGGCGGCCAAGGCGGCACGGAGAGAGCCGACGGGGAGCCCTGCGGTAGTGGCGTTGCCGGACCAGCCAGCGATCCGGAGCAGCGGCGCAGTGGACGGGGCACAAAAGGAAGCCTCTGGTGGGATTGGCGAGGATGCGAGGAAAGGACTGTTAGGAGTGGACCGTGGGAACGGCGCATTAGAAGCCGGGGGCAGGGAAGGGTCGGGATAGTGGCCCTCGAACTGGAGGGGACCCCAAGGCCCCTAGCAGGCCACCCGGTTACACTGGTGGAGAATGTGGGTGTCCCTGTAGGGGGGGAGGTGGACAGGTGGAGTGCCAGTGTAGCTTAACTCGCACGCATCCAGTTTATATATATATATCATCAAAAAAAAAAAAAAGCAGAGGGAGACTCTGTATGTATAGACACAAGGAGAAAAGGGAAAAGGTGAGAGCGAGATCAGTCCCTAGCATAGAGATGGACGCAGGTAAGCTGCTGGAGTGGCTGGCCGACAGCCAGCGCCAACAGCAGCAACAGCAAACTCAGCTCCTCCAGCAAATGGCGGAGCAACAAAAAGAGCAACAGAGGCTGGTGAGGGACTTAATGGAGCAACAGCAGAGTCAGATGGATAGGTGGGTGACGCAGGGGGCAGCGGTTTCAGGGGGCCCTACGGGAGTGGTTGGGGAAAACGTAGGCGTGGGCCCTGCCTTGGCCCTGCCCCTGAGACTGGTGAAAATGACTGCGAGTGATGACCCGGAAGCCTTCCTCGTGACTTTCGAGAGGGTGGCCACGGCAGCCAGGTAGCCCGAGGAGAACTGGGCGACGTTGTTAGCCCCCTACCTTACGGGTGCCGCGCAAGGGGCCTACCGCGGCCTGTCTGCGCGGGATGCACTATATTATCATAAGGTAAAGAAGCCATTTTAGGTCACGGAAGGGATTACCCCGGAGACCCATCGGCAGAGGTTTAGGGCTGAGAAGTATCGGCCAGGGGAAAGACCCAGGGCGGTGGTGCAAAGACTTAAAGACGCGGCGGTACGGTGGCTGGAGCCAGAGCAAAAGTCTGCCATGCAGGTGGTCGAAATGATAGTACTGGACCAGTTCTTGCAGATCCTGCCACCAGACAGTCGCCTGTGGGTCCACCGGCATCAATCCACTACTCTCGGAGAAGCGACAGCCATTTTGGAGAACTACATGGCAGCGGCCAGTGGAGAAGAAAGGCCAGGGCGGAGTCCGGAAGGACCCGGAGGTCGAGGCGAACAAGGGAGAGCACGCACAGCTAGGGTGCGAGGGCCAGAGGTCGGGCCCCCAATACTGTGGGGAAGGTGGGGAGAAAGCGTAGCCCCAAGCCCTCCAGGCCCGCCCAAAACAACCGTTGTCCGAGAAAGTGAGGGGACCCCCGGGAAGCCGACAGAGACCACAGCCAGAGGAGCCTGCTTTGAATGTGGCCAGGAGGTGCACTTCAAGAGGGACTGCCCATTTATGGACTGCTCCTACGGGAGAGCGTCGGGGGCAGACCAGCGGGCGAGGGGCCGTGACGACTGTAAGATCACCGTGCAGGTAGGCATCGCGGGACAAGTGGTGTGGGCCCTAGTGGACACGGGTTGTAATCAGACGCTAGTCCGGAAAGAGCTGGTATCCCGGGAAGGGGCCACGGGCCCCACCGTAGCGATGCAGTATATCCACGGGGACGTAAGGCACTACCCAACGCAGGCGGTCCTGATTACCGAGGGAGAATGACAGCAGACCTGCCGAGTCGCGGTGGCCCCCAATTTGGCTTACCCCGAAGTGTTGGGGCGGGACTGGCCAGGACTGCCCCGGCTGATTCAAGACTGGGGGAGGGCACACCCTGACCCGAAGGGAGGCAGACGGCCACGCTACAATGAAGAGGAGCCTGCACGGGAAGCCCAGGCCGGGGACGTGACAAGTGGCAGAGTCGGACGGGAGATTCCAGAGGCCGACTCTGATTTCGTAAGGGAGCAGAGGGAGGATGAATCCTTGAAGCACGCCTGGGAACAAGCGGGAACTGAAGAGGACCCCGACGGACAGGGGGAGCAGGGGCCTCGGTTTGAGGTAAGAGGCGAGCGCTTGTACCGGGTAGTCTCCCATCCGGGGCAAAAAGAGGGGGGTGCAGCAGCTCCTGGTTTCCGCCTGAAGGCGATGGCAGGTGCTGGAGGCGGCCCACGCCAATCGCTGGGCAGGACACTTGGGAACTGAAAAGACTCTGCAGCGTATACTGCAGAGATTTTATTGGCCAGGGATCCATAAAGAGGTTAGAGACTTTTGCAGCTCCTGCCCGGAGTGTCAGCGGGTGGCGGGGAAGAACGTGGCCCGTGCTCCGCTCGTACCCTTACCGGTGGTGGACATACCCTTTAGAAGGGTCGTGCTGGATCTGGTGGGGTCCCTGGAACGGTCACGGCGGGGCAACTGCCATATCTTAGTGTTGATAGACTATGCCACCCGCTACCCAGAGGCGGTTCCGCTTCGCAACACCAAGGCCCCGACCTTGGCAGGGGAACTGGTCAAGGTGTTCGCCAGGGTAGGCTTACCCCAAGAGATACTGACAGACCAGGGGGCGAACCTGACGGGGCGGGTCATGGAGGAACTCTGCTGCCTGTTGAAAGTGAAACAGCTCCGCACCTCCGTATACCACCCTCAGATGGATGGGTTGGTAGAGCGTTTTAACAGGACACTTAGGACCATGCTTAGAAAGTTCGTAGAGTTAGACCCCCAGGACTGGGACCAGTTCCTCCCGGCTCTCCTGTTTGCAGTACGGGAAGTACCCCAAGCCTCTACCGGGTTCTCCCCATTTGAGCTGCTCTACAGGAGACAGCCCCGGGGGATCTTAGACCTAATCAAGGAGGAGTGGGAAGAACAGCCCACGAGGGTACGAGGGACAGTACAGTATATTATGGAGCTGCGCGAAAGAATGAAGGTGGTGGGCGAACTGGCTCAGGAGAACCTCCGCAAGGCCCAGGCAAGGCAGGCGCACTATTACAACCAAGGGGCACGGGCTCGGACCTTTGCTCCGGGGGACCGAGTCCTGCTGCTGCCGTCGGCCGAGTCGAAACTGCTGGCGAAGTGGCAAGGCCCCTATGAAGTAGTGCGGCAAGTGGGCCCAGTTGACTACAAGATCAAACTCCTGGACCGGCGGAAAGGAACACAGATCTACCACGTGAACTTGTTAAAAGGATAGAGGGAACGAGAAGGCCTCATGGTCAGCCTACAAAGGTCCGAGCCAGAGTTGGGACCCTGGGGCGGCGACATCGAAAACGCCGGGAAGGAGGTGACGCTGGGAACGGAGCTGACGGCAGCCCAAATGGACGAGATGAGGAACCTGCTACAAGAGTTCGCGGGGGTGTTGTCAGCCCAGCCAGGTAGGACAACAGCAGGGTACCACCATATCCAGACTCCACCCGGCCAGAAGGTGCGAGTACCCCTCCGTCCTTTACCCTGAAAGATGTGGGGACCGGTTCAAGAGGAGGTAAATACAATGCTGAGGATGGGGGTCATACAGGAGTCCAAAAGCGGCTGGCGGAGCCCCATAGTTCTCGTCCCCAAGTGGGACGGGACCTTACGGTTCTTCATTGATTTCAGAAAGGTTAACGCCATTTCCCGCATGGACGCCTATCCGATGCCCCGGGTAGAAGAATTGCTGAAGAGGCTAGGGCAGGCGCAGTTCCTGTCAACATTGGACCTGACGAAGGGGTATTGGCAGATCCCACTTACATCAGCCTCGCAGGCGAAAACTGTCTTTGCCACCCCGTCCGGGCTATATCACTTCCTCACGATGCCCTTCGGTTTGAACGGGGTGGCGGCCACCTTCCAGAGGGTAATGGACAGGGTGCTGAGAGACCACCAGGCATACGCCGCCGCCTACATTGATGATATTATCATATACAGTGCATCCTGGGAGGAACACCTAGCGCACGTCTGGACTATTCTTCAGGCACTAGAGGAAGCCCGGTTAACGGCCAACCCTAGCAAGTGTGCGTTTGGCCAGTCAGAAGTGATGTACCTGGGGTATGTGGTAGGAAGGGGGTGCCTGAAGCCCCAGGTAACCAAGGTGGAGGCGGTGCAAAAGTTCCAGGCTCCGTCTACGAAAAAGCAGGTGAGGCGGTTTCTGGGCCTGGCCGGGTACTACCGTTGGTTTATACTGCAGTTTGCCACGGTGGCGGGCCCGCTGACGGACTTAACGAGGAAGGGCTGCCCGGAAAAGGTGAAGTGGACACCACAATGCGAAGAGGCCTTTCAGCAGCTAAAGCGAAGACTTACTACGGCACCGGTGTTGGCACAACCAGACTTCACTAAGCCCTTTATTGTACAGACGGATGCATCAGACACCGGGATTGGGGCAATATTAGCCCAGGAGCATGGAGGGAGCGATAGGCCCATCTTATACCTGAGCCGCAAACTAGTGCCAAGAGAGCGACGCTACTCCACAATAGAGAAGGAAGCCTTGGCCATTAGGTGGGCGGTAAAACCGTTGAGATACTACCTATTAGGAAACCCGTTCAGGCTAGTGACAGACCATGCACCGCTAACATGGATGCACAATATGAAGGAGGCTAATCCTCGTATAATGATGTGGTATTTGTTTTTACAGCAGTACTCGTTTAAAATAGAACACCGGGCAGGACGAGAACATACAAACGTGGACTTTTTATCAAGGGCGGCTGGGAGGGAGGAGACAAGGGAGGAGGTGAAAGAGACCCCGGGGGAGGGGTGTGAACAGACAAATGGAAGGTGAAGCACAGGCTATTCTGGTCATTCTAGAGCAAGCCACTTGCCAGATGATTGTGAACTCCTTTTTCTGGCACTCTGCTTGCTCTCTCACATCCTTCTTTAGTTGATTCTGAGGTGAGAGAACTCTCAGCTCCTTCCTGAAGCCAACTATTAATCCCCCCCACCTCACATCTCTCAACCCTTCCTTCTTCAGCTTCCCTACTAAAAGGCAGGGAAACCCTTCTCTCTCAGGCCTTGTCTACACTTACCAGAAGATCAGCGCACAGGGATTGATCCCCCAGGAGTCAATTAAGAGGGTCTAGTAAAGATGTGCTAAATCAACTGCTGATCACACTCTCATCAACTCCAGTACTTCATTGGATAAAGAAGCATCAGAGGAGATGATGGGAGAGTTTCTCCTGTTGATTTCCTGCAGTGAAGATGCTCTGGTAACTCAGTGTAACGTAAGTTGACTCCAGCTACACTATTCACGTAGCTGGAGTTGCCTATCTTAGTTCAACATAGTCCCTAGTGTAGACTTGGCCTCAGGTTGTTGGTTGCAAGGTTTCAATGTCCTGATGATTGAGCTTGCTGTTGTCTTCTCATATTTGTCATTGATGTACGTTGGCCTAGGATGGTCCTTTTTAATGACCCATTATACTACTGAGACATGCATACAATTATCTCTTAGACCAGGTCTACTCTACAAAATTACATTGGTATAACAACACTTTTCAGGTGTGTGAAAAATCCACACGCACACCCCTCAGCGAAGCAGTTATACTGACCTAATCCTCCATGTAAACAGCACTGTGTTGACAAGAGGTCTTTTTCCTTCAATACAGCTATCAGCTCTCATGAAGGTAGATTAACTACACTGATGGGAGAAGCTCTCTCATCAGCATAGTAGCACTGAGACTTAACTGCTGCAGAGGTGCAACTGCAACACTATAGTGTAGTAAGTGTAGCCATGTCCTTAGCCTGCCCTGATATCAAACTTAGTCCTTTCTCCTCCCACACCTCACTGAATAGGCATGCTAAGTATAGGGGAAACTGAGGCACATGACAGATTCTATGAGGAAGAATGCCTTTTCCAAAAGAGCTCTTTTGGAAGAAGGCGTGTATGGACAGGGAAGAGGCCTTTTTTTTCAAAAGAAGAGGCCTCCAGGAAATAACACAGGTGTCCTGGTGGACACTCCGTCCATACTAATCACAACTCTATAGTTCCTGTCTCCTGGCAGCTCTTAAAGCTGCAGGGACTCTGGACAAGCCTTGTGGCAGAAAGCCGGCCATGAAGTAGCACCTTGACTATGCAGCTCTCTCTGCCACACAAATCAGAGGTATGGCAGAGCAACGAGCCCCATGAGGCCTCCCTGACCCTTACAAGGAGAAGCACCAGGGCTCCCAGGACCCACCCAGGGGCAACAAATGCCATGCGGCCTCCTGGTCCAAGGCAGAGATCCCGGAGATCTCTGCTCCCGGAGGCGGAATTCTGACATTTATGGCTAGATGGCCAAGGTTCTGGCCAAGAGGAGACATCACTCACGCACCTTGGACCAAACCAGGAGCAAAGTCAAGGAGCTGCACAAAGGATACACCGGGGCCAGGGAGCGCAGCTCTTGCTCCAGGGAAGGACCACACACGTGCCCATATTACAAAGAGCTGCACAGAATCCTGGGGGATAGTGAAGCCCTTTCTCCACCCATACTGATGGACTTGGGGCTTGAGGTGCCCATGGTGGCCTGGTCGGAGCTCCTTGACGAGGAGGAGGAGCAGCTGCGGGAGGAGGAGAACATGGCCAATATGGTCACATTCACCCTGGAGCCGGTACCCCAGGCTCTGGAGATCTCCCAGGCAACCTCTGATGCTGGGGAGGGATCATCAGGTGAGTGCTATCAGTTTTGCACACACACAGGGCAGAAGGGGGGTGCAGAGGGGATGGGGTGCCATCATCGCTTGACCTGCTCGGCCTGGACAGCGTGCTGCACTCCGTGCATGTGCAAACACATGCAGTGGCAGTGTGCAACATCTGGCCTCAGGAGCTAGCCCTGAAGTACCCACCGGGCTTGTGCTCCCAGGTTGTGGGAAGGACCCACACATATCTGACCCCTGCGGGAGACACCCTCCCACCACCAGACACCACTGGAAGCAGGCTGGGCACAGGGGCGCACACATGACCCCAAGCACTCCGAAGAGTGCCGCACACAGCACATGGCCATGACTGCACGCTCGAGGAACCACCCGCTATCATGGACAGTGCTGCTAGGCGCAGGTTTGTGTGAGGCCCCCATGGAAGGCCAGGCTGCTTCAGGCCCCTTTCCCGCCCATGGGATTGCACTGTGGCCAGACACTTCCCTTGCCTGCTTGTCTGTGGGACGGGGGTGGAGGGAAGCAGGAAGCATGGTCCCCTTGGCACCTCGGGGCCCCTGTGAGGCAAAGCCTGCTGTGCTGGCCACACGTGGCCTTGCTCCCGGGATATCACCATCCTCTGGCCCGAGGACTGTTGCTCGCTGCTCACACAGGAGAGTACAGCCTCAGGCACAGTGTCTGCATGGATGACTGACCGCCTCTCCCTCTGGTCCTCCACAGCTGGGCCAGCCATCGCTGAGGGGTGATCAATGCCATCAGTGGCAGCTGCCTGAACCTGGGGGAGCCGCAAGCACAGGAGGGTCCACAAGGACCGCATGAGGGAGCACATGGCCATCCTCTGCGACATGCAGCAAACCCTGGTTCTAAAGGTCCGGCATGAAGCTGAGTGGCGCAACCGCATGTGGGACCAGCTTGTGCAGCAGGACGAAAACTTGTGTGCCACCATCCGGGAAGTGATGGGCACACCTGGCTCCTGTCCCCACTCTAGCCCTCCCCACTCCAGCTCCTGTCCCTGCTTCCCCTGCCATACCTACGCCCCCTCCCCTGGCTCCTCTGCCATCTCTGACCCCGCTCCAGCCCCTCATCCCACCTACCCCCTTGTGGTCCCAAGCCCCAGCCACCCCTGAGTTTTCCAAGGTCCCCAGACCCGAGGTGGCTCCACCAGGCACCCCACATGCCACTCCCAGCCCTGTGTCCCCCTCACCCATCCAAGTTCCCAGCCCCCCTGCTCCACAGTTACATTTATTTGAAAAAAAAAAAAAAAAAAGCTTTTGTTGTTCCACTCAAAACTGGTGTCTTTACTGGGAGTACAGGGAAGGGAGCAGTTGTGATGGGAAAGGCATGGGGGGCAAGGCACAGGCCCCTAGTGGGGAGTTACTGGAGTCCTTCAGAGAAACTCTCCTTCAAGGCCTCCCAGCTGCACATTCCGGCCTGATGTCCCTGGCAGATGGCAACTGACCACAGCTACTCAAAGGCCCTCCCTTCGTGGCCAGCCTCAGCCCCCCACCCAGGAAGGAAGGCCTCCCCTTTCTTCTCCACAATATTGTAGAGAACACAACATGCCACGACAACCTCGGGGATGTTGTGCTCCCCCACGTCGAGGCAGGTCAGGAGGCACCTGAACCACATCTTGAGGCACCCAAAGAGGCATTCCACCTGCATGGAGGCCCAGCTGAGATGTGCATTGAATTGTTCTCTGGTGGGATCCAGGTGGCCAGTGTAGGGCTTCATGAGCTGCAGCATGAATGGGTAGGCTGGGTCCCCTATGATGCACAGTGACATCTGCACATCCCTCATGTGAGAATCCCACTAGGGCAAGAATGTGCCAGCCTCCAGCTTGTGGTAGAGGCTGGAGTTTCTGAATATGCGGGCATCATGTGCCCGGCTCGACAAAAACATCCAAAAACCATTTACAGTGATCAACCAGGGCACGCGGCACCATGGAGAAATAGCCCTTCCTGTTGATGTATTGGGCTGCCTGATGATGTGGTGCGTGGATCAGGATGTGGGTTCCATCAGTGGCTCCCCTGCAGTTGGGGAAACCCAGGCGGCAAATCCTGCAACGATGGGTCCAGGTCTCCGAAGCAGATGACCCTGCGCAGCAGGATGGAGTTGATGGCCCTCATGACCTGCAGCAGGAGACAAAGAAACACACAAAACACAGAATGAGAGGGAGTGCCTCAGCCCTAGGAAGATATCCTTCCCTCCCCCCCCCCCCACATCCCAGGAACCACCCCCTATAAGGCTGCCCCCCCAGCAGCAGGGCTGTGTGAGGGACAGATGGCACAACTCCCTGGGGATGGGGCTCCTCCCCCCCACACCCAGGCCAGCCCCAAACCCCACACCCTCCCTTTTCCCTAGGGTCCCCCTTTCCAGTACTTTCTCCCCCGCCCCAGGGCCTGCAGCCCAAGAGTGCCTTACCTCCATGAGGAGGGCCCCAACAGTGGACTTCTCCATGCCAAACTGGTTGGCCACCGACCAGTAGCTGTCTCGGGTGGTGAGCTTCCAGACGGCAATGGCGACCTGCTTCTCCAGGGGGATGGCGGGCCCCAGGTGGGTATCGTGTCGGCGGGCAGGGGGCAAGCCAGGCACACAGATCCATGCATCTGACAAAGTGGGTCTTTGCCCACGGAAGCTTATGCTCCAACACTTCGGTTAGTCTATAAGGTGCCACAGGACTCCCTGTCGCTTTTGCAGATCCAGACTAACACGGCTACCCCTCTGATACTTAGCTCCATAAAGGTGGCCTTCTGCATGCAGAAGTTGTTGAGCCTCTGCTGGTCGTCCCACCAGTTGGAACTAGTGTCCAGCCTCCAGATTTGTGTGTCTACTGTGGGGTGTAGGTACAAGGGCATTGCTCCCGCATCCAGGCAGAGGGACTCTCAGATGAGCTCAGAGTCAAGCTGGGGTAGGACTGTCAAAACAGTCTGCACAAACTCCTGCAGAACCTGTAGCATGACAGTGTGGGGCCATCACATGCCCAGAGGCAGCTCCGGCTCCATGGCAAAAAGAAAAATGCTGTGACTTCCAAAAAAGCTGGGCTACCAGAGCACGCACTGCAAGAGCTTTGCTGTCCCTCATAGAGATAGGCAAGCAGGCAGCAGAACTTCCCTTTAAGCAGGTGTTGTAGATAGCCTTAGGGGAGTTGTAGTTAACACTTTCCCTTAGCAGACATCCAACCTAGAGAATGTCTGAAGTGCACTTTAACCCCCTGTGAGCATGGACTTGGAAGCCTGGTAGGCCTAATCTCCAGGGAGTGACACAAACTGACAAAACATTAGAGATATTCAAAGTGAAATCTGAACGCCTTTCTTTGCTCTCCATATTGTTCTTGAATATTACAGTCTACAGGGTGTGCAAGTGTGTTTGTAAGTGTAAATTATATACAAAATCTACATAAAAAGCTTGCAAAGTCAACCACTGAGAAGTTAGGAAATGCCAGAATTAAAGTTGCTTGAGCAAGCTTAATTTATCCCCTTTGTACATATGCACTATAAGTCTTTAATTACATGATCACATGGTTTTATTAAAAATGTGGATGGTTTTTCCTGGATACAATAAAAGGTGAATCCCGTATACAAAGCCCATCCTCCTACCAATTTTCAAGTCCTTCCTCCAAAGCGTGGAGACACTTGAGTTGTAGAAATTGTTGTAAAAACTTTTTAAGATGGGCATAACAATTCCCCACCCTTGTGTGTGTTCTCAGAAACAGCTGAACGGTTTGAGCTGAAACTTTTCAGAAAACAACTGGCTTAGAAAATTTCAGCTTAGATGACAATGATTTGGCAAAGTTATACACAACTGAAAACAGGATTGGAAGGGTTTGGCCAATCTTAACTATAGGACGGAGGTTATATCAACTCCGCCTAAAAGTTACAATGCTCTTCTCTATTACATTGAAAATGTACAACATAATAAAATACAGCTTAGGATAATCTCCTGCCTGGTTTCTGTGAGGAGAACTCCCTTCAGACATGTTATTAACAGATTTCCTTTTCAGCAAAAAGTGTATATATAGTGATAGATCTCCCAGGCCAGACTCTCAGCTGTGTAAATGGGCGTAGTCATGCAGCTATTTACATCATCTGGCTCTTCAATTGTATGTTCTAAACTAACAATTCTGAGCTTGCGCATACATAAATGAAGGAGCCATACTTTTGGGGGCAAGCCCTTTCTCCCTTTTAGTCATATCCAGCTGGAGTCAAATCATTTAAAAGTCATGTATCATTTTTTAGACAAACCCTCAAGGTGTCACCCCAGATGTCTTGCTCCCATGTATGGAATCTTTTAACTCAAACCACTGTTCAGGGCTTGAAAGAGAGAATTTCCCTGTCTCAACATACTGGAATCCTGTTAGCTGTGTCAGCACTGGCAAAGCAGCTGTGCAGATGTCTCCTGCCAGCACTGGACAGGACTGAAATATTTCAACTCCCTTTCCATGCTGTCCCTAAATTCTGATCCTGCAAGGTGCAGTGCAGCTGCCTTCTGATTCTGGCTGCCATATGAATGCAACATTCAAGTGACTCTAAAGTTCAAGAAAGGAGCTAGACTGACAGCCTGGGAGATTGAAATGTGTCTGTATAATAGGTAAAGAAGAAGCAACCGCTGTGCAGGCTTCTCGCACTCCAGAATACTTTGGTTGTGGTCTCTACGGAGCTGTCATTGTCACCCCTTAGTTGGTTGCTGGAGAGCTGAGGCACACCACCATTGTTCTGGTGAAGTTCAGTAGACCACTTGCTTGCCCTGCAGGACATGGCTTTGCACCATATAATCAATATATCTATACTGTCCTCTAAACCCACAGGAAAAGAGGCAAGTAGCTGTCACATCAGATGATCGTTAGTTAAGGGGACCTAACTGGACCTAACTGCAGCTCTAGCACTTTCAAGATCAGGATCTGCAGGCAAAATCCCAGTAATTCCCAGAGAAGGTTCCCAGCAAAGGGGCATGGATCCACACAATGTGTTACTATTAATGAGACTCTGCAGGGTTCGGTCACTGCCCAGCAGGTAAGTGATGACAAAACTCCTATTGAAAGATCAAGGAGAGGGTTGTTGTTCTTTGTTGTTTTCTGGAGCAAAGACTGAATATAAATGAAGCAAAGATTTCAGGATCTGAGCCTAAGAAGGATCACTAAGGGAAGACTCCTGCTGCCAGCAGAGAGTAGCATGAAGAGGTCTTGGATCCTTTCCTGTATGTCGCTGATGAAAAGAGGGTGCTAGCCTATAGGGAATTCTCTAAAACCAAGGGGTAAGGGTGGTAGGTAGCAAGATCCCACTAGTTGGATGTAGGCCCCTCAGAAAGTATGCCTCAGCTTCAGGTAGGTACCTATGCCAGCTTAAACCTCTGTCCCTCTTCAGGTTTGTTCACCATTCCCTAGTGATTTCCGTCAGGAGCATTCATGGGGTCTGGCCGAGGACTATGGAATGAATTTCTCCAAGATCTAAGGACCCCGACAAACCTCACTAACTTCCCCTCTGTGTGCAAGATGCATTTTTTTACATGGCTACCTGGGTTTATATGTAGTATAAAAACACTCAAATGAGGCATGTACTTTTCCTCTGGGGAAAGGATGAGAAAAAAAACGTGAAAGTTTTAGTCACTTCACTTAATGCATCACTGGAAGGAATTGAGCAACTACAGTGGCAGTGCAGAGTAAAAACCTGAAAAGAATAGAATAGAATTTTGCTGGGGTTCGGAAAGATATATGTCAAGATGACACATGTTGGCTGCTTCTGTCCTGTCTGCGTCTTGGCTTTCATACCTGGGGACATCTTGTCTGTTACGCTCTTTTGCAGAAAACAAAGGTCTATCCATGCATGTGCTGATTTCCTAGAAGCTAACAATGTATCCCAGAGGCAGTCTGGCTTTTGTTTACATAACTGCTATCCAACACTAGCGTCACAAAGCGCACATGGCATTTCTAATAACCATCTTGAGCCAGCTGGATTCCGTGGAGGAGAAACTGTGTTGACAGTCTAACTTATTAAATCACACACTTACAGTTAAGGCTGTCGCTGCTGTTGTGTTGCCAGTCGAGAGACTTATTCAAAAGCAATCTGAGACTCAATCTTTCTGGGGGGCAGGGTGCTGTGATCTGGACTGTAATGCAGAAGCACAAGGACCTGGGTATTGAGCTGCAAATGGAAGTGAAAGGGGACCGCTGTCAGTGATAGACTTTATTTGAGAGGCTAGATGAAATAGAATAGAAGAGAAATGGCATTTTTTAATGCAAATCTAGTGTCAAACCCATGCAGACGAGTGTGTTTTGTGTTGCATAGGACATGTGTGTGTTCCTGGCTATATGTGTGTCATGTGGGTTTTTTCCTCTTCTCTTTTAACAAATGCTTGCCCACACTTTGTGTTTTGTCCATTTCTGCATTTTTCAACATAATGTGTGTGACTGGGTGAGGTCACAGAAGACCGCTTGGGGGTGCCTCCCCGGGTGCTGACACGGCCACTGCAACTCACCTTCCCACTTTCTGGGGCTTCTCACCGGCTAGTCCTGCTGGGCACCTCCGCTGGTCTCCCCCAACCAAGGCCCTGAGGTGTGGATCATTGCCCACAAAAAGCAGTACAGACACTGAACCTCTGCAGGTCCAAAGAGAGTGCAGTTTATGGGGTAGCTTCCTGGGATACCACTCCCCAAATGGGATCAAAATCCCTAATGAATTACCTGGGTAAGCTCCCTTTAGCAATGAAAGGGAGAATGTACACACTGGCTGCCCCTCCAGGTTAACAATTATTGACACTGGGTTTGATAGAAAATATCAAATTTTTTAAAGTACAAGCTGCAGGATTTAAGTGGTAATAAGTAAGAACAGGCAGAGCAAAGTAGATTACAAATCAAAAGAAACTTAAACACTTAGAAGCTTCCCGGGGTAGCCGAGTTAGTCTGTACAGGATAAACTTAAAAAAACAACCAATCGTCTGGTAGCACTTTATAGACTAACCAAACATGTAGATGGGATCATGAGCTTTCGTGGGCACAGCCCACTTCTTCAGATGACCAGAGCACTCATTTTTTCAGGAAGAACAGCTCTTGCGCAAGAGGAGGTTTTTGCGCAAAAAGGAGCCGTCTACATGGCTCTTTTTTTGCACAAAAGCCTCTTGCGCAAAAACGGCTGCTCATTAATTATGCAAATAAAGTGCAGCAATATTCCACGCCGAGCTTCATTTGCATAAGCTTTTCCTCAAGAAGGCTACAGTGTAGATGTAGCCTCAGCTACATCTACGCTGAAACCTCAGTACAAACTTTTCAAATTTACCCTAAAAAACCTCTTTTCCAGCTGCCGCTCCAAACCAGGGCTGTGTCCAAACCCTGGGGTCTTTGCCTCCTTCCTTCAGGTGCAGCCCAGTCAAAAGACCTAGGCCCCTGCTTTCCTATTCTTTTTTAAAGAATTGAGGCCACTCCCTAACACTGCTCAGACTTAAGGACAAAAGGGATTGTTTAACACTTGCTCATCAAGATATGGAGGGTAACACCCTCGATGCCTCTCATTCACACATTTAAAACCCACAAAGCATTTCCCACTCCATATGTCTAATCTTACACACAAAATGATGCATACATCAAAGTAAGATAAACAGAACCAGCGGATCATGACATGAATATTGATGGGTTACGTTAAATAATTTGCTCAAAGCATCTTTGAGTTATGTATATTCCTGTCCATAAGTCCATTTCATAAAGCATGGTTGTGGTGGGTCCATTACTATGTGTTCCTAAGTTTGCAACAAAACAAATGTTAGCATCCATCATGTTTTAGGCATGCTCATGTGATCAGCTACATTCACTTGAATGGCTCTCTGAAACATGCTGGCTTCCGCATGGTCAGAAAGGAGGACAATGGAGCACATGTCTAGGAAAAGGATTCTGACCCCCTTCTTGGTTACAGAGGAGCACGGTCAGTTCATCCACCCATAGCCATGTGTGTCCTTATGGAAAAACTAAAGTGTCCGGACAGAGCCCACCACTTCCTGCTTCCTCCTCCACCAAAGCAAAGGATATACAAAAACACCATTTGCCTTATGTGCTGTAACCCAGTTGGGTAGCATCAGATACCACAGTGATGGGCACAGTGTAAGAACCTAGGTAGGCTGGAGCTGGCAGACACTGACAAAGCTGTGGCCATGGTGGATATCATGTTGCTGGATGTACGGGTGCCAGTGTGACCTGCGTTCTGGTCTTGGTGTGTGTCACAGTGATGACTCTTCTGTGGCACGGGTATCATGATGGGAAGATGGCTGTTTTTTTGGTTTACATTGAGAGAGTTATTTTAAGCCCAAAGTATGCAGATGAGCTCCCCACTGGAGGGCAATGTTATCCTCATCTAGGGATTGAAACCTGGCACTCCGGATCAGGGGCTGCAGGGGGAGAAGAAGGACAATTGTCCCAGCTCCTACAAGAAAGTCTCTCCCCTCCCTTCACCAGGCCTGCCAAGCCTGTTAAAATGTGTCTGATGCCCTGAATAATCGCATTGTGGCTCTAGCCATGCAATGTTGCATGAGTGTGGTGCAATGAGGTTGGTCTCCATTGCTTTGTGAGATGAAACTGCAAAACCCAGAATGAACTCAGGGGCTGCATCTAGACTGGCAAGTTTTTCCGCAAAAGCAGCTGCTTTTGCGGAAAAACTTGCCAGCTGTCTACACTGGCCACTTGAATTTCCGCAAGAACACTGATGATCTCATGTAAGATTGTCAGTGTTCTTGTGGAAATACTATGCTGCTCCCGTTCGGGCAAAAGCCCTCTTGCACATATGCTTTTGCACAAGAGGGCCAGTGTAGACAACGCGGTATTGTTTAGCGCAAAAAAGCCCCGATCGCAAAAATGGCAATCGGGGCTTTCTTGCGCAAAACCGCGTCTAGATTGGCACGGACACTTTTCTGCAAAAAGTGCTTTTGTGGAAAAGCATCCATGCCAATCTAGACGCTCTTTTCCGGAAATGCTTTTAACAGAAAAGCTTTTCCGTTAAAAGCATTTGCGGAAAATCATGCCAGTCTAGACGTAGCCAGGTTGTCTACAGTTTACAGAGCTGGCCCTTTAATATTTATCCTGCCATGAAGTATAGAGGTGTGTGGATTGGAGTGTACGCAACTCCCCTTTTCTTCAGCCAAAGCACCCACCCGCCCACATGCAGGAGCACAGTGTTGATCATTGGAATTTGCACTGCAAGACAGGAATAATTTAAAAGGGACAGGACAGGTAAGACTCAGCATAACTAATATTTGTATTCCAGCCACAGCCAACTACTCTGGTGCAGCTGCAATGGAATGAAACTACCACTTAGATACTTGCTTCAGAACACAGGCATTTTATTTGCTCTGAGTTTTCATGACATTAGCAGTAGAAAGGCTCCTGAACCCTGTTTCATGTGGGCTTCCCCCATAGCTACTCTTAGCTGCAGTTGTGCTGGAATATGGGGACCGTTCTTCTCTAGTGTGGACAAGACCAACTGGGAGACAAGGATGACTGGGAAATCTGGGCCAGTAATTCCCCCCCATCAGAGAGATTTTTTTTTTTAAAAAGATGGGGGGGCTGATTTTTCCCCAAGCCTTATTTAGGTCTGTGTCACACGCAGGCCTGTAATTCACCCTGGGGCCAGCAAGCAATGTTAGCAGCAGTGGAAACTGTAGTGAAAACAGGATCTTAGGCATTTTGGTCACTGTATCATCTAGGTCAGCTCAATGCAGGCCTTTGTGACACCCATGTAAAAACTCCTGAACGTTTTCTTTACCAGAATTCCCACTGATACAGCTGCACAGCTGTATGTCTTAGTTTGCCGGTGTGCTTGAGAGCCAAGACAATTAGTTTTCCATTATGCATTTGCCATGCCCTTCAGCATATGAATCTGTAAATCAGGTGTCATCAGTGAATTAGCTCTTTTCTTATGATACTATGGAGCCCTAAATAAATATAAATCCCCAGTCCAAAAAGCAAACAATCCCCAATTGCCATGAGCTCAACCAAATGGTTTAACTATTGTTTTCAATGTTGGTACTGTATTCCAGCAGACTGAGCACTGCAGGCAGCGAGAGGTTCCCACAACCTGTCATTTGGTTTGGTTCTCCCACCACACCTGCTTTTAAAAGAAGGAAGGTGCAAGGTTTTAGTTTTAGTTTTAAATTGCTTCCGTACAGATGTTCAGAGGCAGCTGTGGCTGAAGGCATGAATTCCTCAAAGCTCGTTCTGAAAAGTACAGCATGACCCCGAGGGGAAGAAGGATCCCAAACTTTCAATCTCCTCATGACAAATTCTCTCCAGAAGTATTTTCCAAGAGCTAGTTGTGAAGGGATCTCTGCAGCCCTCAGTGGTACTATTGCACGGGTGGGAAAAAGGAACTCCACAGGCCGGATTCGGCCCACTAAGTAGGTTGATCTGGCCTGCGGAGGCCCTGCCACTCCCCCACCCCCGGCCAATAAGGGCTGGGGATGGGGGGAAGTGCATGAAGTTTCCTCCACACTACCAGGAGCGTGCAGCTCCTGGCAGGGCAAGCCTGATTGTCCTGGGGGTGGGGGGAGCATGCAAAGTTTTTTCTGCCCTGCCCCCACCCTGCAATTAGAAGCACCACACAGTCCTGGAAGGGTGGGAGGAGGCTCCATGCGCTCCCCCACCCCCAGGCCAATCAGGGCCTGGGAGTGGGGGGAGCGTGCAAAGTTTCCTCCACCCTGCCCCCACCTTAGAAGTGCCACGTGCTCCTGTCAGGGTGGGAGGAGATGGCACGTGTTCCCCCGCCCCCAAGCCCTGATTGGCCTGGAGGCAGAAGGGGGAGCACATGGAGTCTCTTTCCACCACTGAGGCATGGGCGCCTAGAGGGAACCTGGGGGGGGGGGCAAAGGTGCTCCCGCACCTCCAGACCAATCGTGGTCTGTGTGTGGGAAAGCAGGGAAGTATCATGGCCCCACTCTTTCTGTTTGAGGCCACACCCCTTCTGGTGAAGACAGGCCACTTCAAAAATTTCTGAATGGGCCCCCCAGCAAAAAAATATTGCTCACCCCTGTGCTATTAGTTTAGGATTTTGTATTCCTAAACTGAAATGGTAGCAAGACATGAAAATGACAAGAGTGCAACTCCCTTCACTGAACACCAGATTCTCTTAGTCTAGCCAACTGTTACTATCTTAGGCTTCAAATCCACATCCGCATGCGCCTGCTCAACCTTACTCACTGTGTGTCAGCCCGCAATCAAAGCGAACAGGACTATACACGGTATGTGAGAATAAGCACATATATTGGTCTTTGCTGGACTGACACTATTCCATAAAATGTCCAACCACGGTCAATAGGATTACTCAATAAGGGGTTATTCAGTGTGAGTAAAAGGGGCAGGATTTGGCCCTAGTTTTAGAAGATACAAATGCAGCCTTCATTGCATTGTCTATGTTTATCATTATTGAATGATCTTTCCACCTTGATAACCTTAACTCTTGATCTTTCCTAGTCCTCCTATAGGGCCCAATTCCGCAACACGTGTCACTGCCTATTGGGCTTCCTTGTTCATTGCCATGAATCTTAGGAAGTCATTTACATCTGTGCAAAGTGGGGTTTAAAAAGCTATCGTCTCAGGCTATGTCTACACTACAGAATTTTTTTGTAAAAACGGCCGTTTTTTCGAAAAAAACTTCACTTACATCCACACTGCAATCGCATTCTTTCGAAAAAAAATCAAACGAATAGAGGAGTTTTTCCAACATTGGTAAACCTCTTTCTACAAGGAGGAAGCCTTTTTCCAAAAGAGCTCTTTCGGAAAAAGGCATGTGTGGATGGGGAAGAGGGAGTTCTTTCGAAAGAAGATGAAAGAAGAAAAAGCACAGGTGCCCTGGTGGCCACTCCGTCCATAGTAATCACAGCTTACATGCAAGATAGCATCAATTCAGTGCGGATGCTCTTTCAAAAAAGCAGATTGCTTTTTCAATGTGCTTTGGCAGTGTGGATGCTCGCTTTCGGAAGAAGTTTTTTTGGAAGATCTCTTCTGGAAAAGCTTCTTCCGAAAGAAGCCTGCAGTCTAGATGTAGCCTCAGAAGGACCATGTTATACCCACTCTGTACCCACGTAAGTGATTATAGCAGGGCTAGAGGTCAATGGCACTATTCCAGACACACAGTACTACACCTGTTAGTGATTGCACTATGCCTGATGGTAACAGTTTGCAAAAGCAGGACCAACCTGGTTACAGTTTGTGTGGCAGATCTGAGCCTATCTTTCACAGGGCCAAACACTGTATTTTTTTAAAAAATAAATCATTGTATGTAGGTAACAGGGCTAGGTTCTGAATTGACTTTAGTTCTGAAAATTTGTACTAAGTGAGGCTGGGAAGTTATTCACTACTGAAATCAAATCCAAGTGTCTGCATTCATTTACTCACAAGTAGTGGATGCTACATAACTTTTAAACTTTGCAGGAATCATATCTCAGTTCTTCCTTCCAACCCCCACATTTACCCTATTTAAACTTAAATTACAGTGATTCCCCACTGGCAGTAGAAGCTCTTCCTTCCTGATAATTACATTCTGTCTTGTTAAATCCTCCCAGCACTTGGATTTGGATATAAAACGCTACTCACTTCCCACTTTAAATGTTATGCTGTGCTGCTGTTCAGTGTTAGATGGCTGCTACATCCCACTCCAGAAGTGGCAGAATTTTAGATATGGGTGAAGTGGTTCCTGCAGTAATTAGCTGAAGCACTTCAGGATGAAAATCTCTAGATAAATGCAAAGTATTAAGAGACACAAAGATGCCCAGCTGTATAATACAGTGGGCATCCCATCAAGTTATTGAATATTTTATAAGACTCCCTCATTTCAGACCGGCACAGAGTGCAATGATGCTTGAACTTCAGCAGGTGGCAGTGTTGCCAATGCGTAGTGAAAGCCGTTTACATTGTCCTAGTGGAGCAAGAATCAACCAACTAGGGCTATGTCTAGACTGCAAGCCTCTTTCGAAAAAGCCTCTTTCGAAAAAGAGCGTCTAGACTGCAAGTGGAACTTTCGAAAAAGCAAGCTGCTTTTTCGAAAGGCAGTCTGGATGCTCTCTTTTGAAAAACCCCTGTTTGCATTCAAGAACGCCTTTTTTCGAAAGAGCACTTTCGAAAAAAGGCGTTCTTCCTCGTAAAATGAGGTTTACCACCGTTGAAAGAAAAGCTGCGTTCTTTCGATTTAATTTCGAAAGAACGCGGCTGCAGTCTAGACGGAGGTGAAGTTTTTTCGGAAAAAGGCTACTTTTTCCGAAAAAACCCCTGAGTCTGGACACAGCCTTGGAGTGAAATCAAAAAGTGTTCCTGGAAGGTTGCTTTCCACAACAGCAGGGAAAGGGAATACTGGAAGCCTTTGGGGATATATCATTGCAGATCCCTAATCAATTTCAAAGAAACAAATTATTATGTAATCTGCACTCAGCTCATCCCTGTACCCAGTATTTAGGCTTCGTTTCACTTGGGGCTTGAGGAGCAACAAGACTTTTCAAAGAAGCAGGCAGGGAGGACTAGCGATGAACTGCCATATAATTAAGAAGAGGCAATGATGGAAAATTAGCGCTTTAAGTGGTAGATTTTGTGGAAAAGAAATATATCCATTAAAACTGTCCTGAGGAGAGCATGGGGCCTGAGGCAGCCCCCACCTAAGTCCTTACCCCTCTTCTACCCCGTTTCACTCCTTCTCAAGCAGGGTTAGGGTTAGGGTTCACCCCACCCCACTTCCTTACTCCTGTCTTGGGGGATTATGTGAGTCTGGCGTGGCAGCAGCAGGGTTCGCCTTCCCCACACTCACCATGCAGGCAGTGGGAGCTGGAGTGGCCCCACAGCCTGCTCAGACCCTCCGTGTCACTCTCCCAGCCCCCTGTACCTCGCTTCTCTGTGGGCGGCGGGAACCGGCGTGCCCTGGGATGGGGCTCTCTGCTTCCCGCTGCCACTGAGAAGTCATGTGCAGTGAGCTGCGAGAGGGTGGCGGGAAGGAGTGGAAGAGGCTGTTGGCTGCTCTGGCTCCTGCCATCCATGTGGTGAGTATGTGTATGTGAGGTCGCCACTGTACCAGGCCCCTTAATCACCTGGTCTCTCCTGTCCATACGACAGTTGGGGCAGCTGCTATGGGGCCTCCGAAAGCTCTGGGCCTGAGGCAACCGTCCCGATTCGTCCTATGGATAGGACGGCTCTGGCCGAGACCACTAAACTCATTTCACATAGGCCAATGAGCAGCTGTCAGATACATTTTGTTTAAAAAAATGCATTAAATCCTCTAATACAGGGGTAGGGAACCGCCCGCCCAGAGGCCGGATGTGGCCCTGGCTTGCCTCAGGCTTTATCCCAGCATTGGAGTTCCTGTACTGGTGCTTCAGCCTCCCCACTGCCCTCCCATGGGGCTGGCGCACACAAAATCTACTAGCCTGGGCACTCCTAGACTCTGGTGTGGAAAGGGAATGTGGAGAATGTCTTTCTCCTTCACCATTGGGGGCTACGACTGTGAGGGTTGGTTTTGGGTTTTTTTGCTTGTGACGTGTGCAGCCCCTGACTGATTTTTCTGTGGGTCAGCAGCCCCCGGCCCAGAAAAGGTTTCCCACGCCTGCTTTAATAGATCGGGGAATTCTCCATTTTTCCAATCTCCTTTGGAAGAGGAAAGATGGCTCAGTGGTGATGGTGGTAGATCAGGGCTGGCCTTAGGAAGTGCAGGGCCCAAT